>NW_026575135.1:17500-10017500 GCF_905146905.1 Nyctereutes procyonoides | reverse complement strand
CTATTCTCAGGAATGGCTATCACAGATCACTCCAAAATAAAATCTTACGAAAAAATAGAATGGCTGTCATTAGATTATTCATCTTTTTGCTCCAACTAAACCATACATTTACAAAACTTTAAAAGTCCTTTTAAAAAACGGTCTATATATAAAAAATAAAATGGTCTTTACCCCTTCTTTTTTTTTTAAATATGTTCCACCTTCCATCTATCTAAAATAGTGTTTTAAGCTATTAAAATGGATCCCTAAATGCCTTTCTCTTTCAGATGATCTAGGATATATTCATAGTCCACATGAAAAATATTCCCTTTCAGACCTATTTTCTCTGTGACATGAAGGATTAAACCCTGAGTTCCACTCACTTTGTATGAACAATTTCAAGACATGAGTCATGTTTTTCCCCCAGGATCTTGCCACTTACACATTTTCAAGCTACTTTCCCTTGCTGACCAGAATTAATAACGGTTAGACTGGCAGTGTTTCTTCTACCTTCCAAACAATGAAGCAATCAGGCAGGTAGGCCAAGAAATCAACAGATGTTTTGCTTTTAATGAAATGCCAATGTCTGGATGGCCAAAAAAATCCCCCATAGGTTTTGTGCCAGCTTAAAGGCTCTCCTAGGAAAACACAGCGAATATCCTCTATCCAGGGTCCTCTGGCATCTCGTCTAGATTGCTCACTGCACTTATTGTGGACTCAGAGGTACTCTTTTACTGATCATGAGGCCTGCCTTAGCTCTACAGCAGGGTTCCCGGGGGGGCAGGAACAGCTTCTCTGGAGCCTACACAGCACGTCGATGCTCTGAACACCTTCTAGAGGAACCTGGTTGGGCAAACTGACCCCTGTTTCACTTTTAGCCTAACTAGGGACAATTCCACATTCCTAATCGGAGCTAAAGCATCAGGGAAGTATCGACAGATATCTCAGCAGAGCTTCCCATCTGATGGACTCTGGATGGGTTGCAGCTCAAGCAGCCTTGTCTGCTTACCCCAATGTGCTATATAAATGTCATTTTCTATGTGTGCTTAGGACAAGAAAAAGGTTCCACTAGTCCACATGCTGTCCATTAGCCTGAACTGTGGCTCTCCAGTTGGGGCTCTTAGCAGAATCTCCTCAATTACCATGTTTTTACAGCAGATGGTGTCCGCCAGAATCATACTTCCTGGCGGAACACTGGTGCATTAATCATGCTCTCTAAATACTCACCGAGGAAAAAACTCAAAAGCTAACATTTTTGGTTGCCCAGCACTGTGCCATCTATTCAGTTATTTAATCCTCTAACAGCCATCTGAAGAAGGGATAATTATTATTATCCTTATTTTACAGGTAAGGAAATGGTAGCAGAGACATTAATTAACTTTCTCAAAGTCACACAGCTAGTAAATGGCAGAACTGGGATTTGAAACCCGCAGGGCATTTAGTTTTGGTTTTGCTACCGCTTAGCCACGTGACCTCAGGTAGCTCATTTCACTGATCTGGGCCCCAGACACTGCATTTTTGGACAAACATTTATTAAGTATTTATATGCCAGGAACTACAGCTCAATGAAATAACTTGATTTGTGCCTTGTCTGACCGAGAGATGAGAGAAGGTGCATTTGCTCATCATGGTTTCCAGGATACCTGTCACTTACTTCCATTTTAATTTAGTAGAGACTGAACAGAGTGGGTCATTAGACTAACATATTGCTACAAGTTCTTATTAAATTCAGGGTAAGCATACCATTTGGCCGTAAGTAGAGCATATTTGAAAAACTGTACCTTTTTCATGATGGGTTCGAGAAGAAAACTGTTATCAAACATCTTAGAAATGTGACACGTTATGAATGTTAAGTCTGTTAATCAAGGATGATTTCTTACAATAATGTAGTGGTTTTATTTTAAAAGAGAGAGAGAGAGAGCAGAGATCAACCGATCTCATTTTCCCCTTATCTGAAAAGGTCAAAAATCATATTTTTTTTCGTGGTTTAGATTCCTTTATACAGACTCATTGGCAGATGGAAATTTTCTCAATTTGTATTTCTTTCAAGACATCTTCCAAGCAATCAACCTGGAACTAATTCTAGTGTTAGCACAGGTAATGTCTGAATCCATAAGACTGGTTGCTGCCCTTCTGATGAGTTTATTAACTGCCTACAGCCAAAGGCAGCGTCTCCTTCAGCATCAACTCCTAGTGCCTATTATTGTACTTGGCACGGCGTGGAACGCACAGTAAATATTTGTTGAACAAATGTTGTAGTGCATTAAATTTGAATTATTCTCCTTAGGTAATTTATCAAGTGTCTATTCATAAAAGCTTCACTTTGGTCAGGAGCTCCCCGGTTGTTCCTAACATTAGACAGCCTCTGTAAAACTACAATATGCCACATCTTAAGGAGCGACGAGAGCCTCTTCAGCTTTCGTGGTGGCTGCATCTCTATCCTGGGTGAGATAGAGCAGGATACGTGCCCCCGTCTTTGAATCCAGAATTTTCCTTTGGCGAAACTGGTATCATGCGGACTCAGGGAACGGCTGTAAAAATGGGTAAGCAGTCCTTGATGATCTTCTGCTAGAAAATCCATTTTAACCTAATGTTTTTCTTACTAAGTTTATAATGTCTCTCTGATTGAGGCACGGAGAAGCTGTGAGGAAGGGCTCCAGAAACTTCGTGGTGAAATCTAGGATTTTAGCAATTCCGGATCAGTTTCAGGATCTGAGCCCAAAGAATAAATATTTCATGAGTTCGTTTCTGCACAGAGGCTCATGACTAAGAGTTTATTCAATCTCTTTCCTGCCTTAAAAAAAATACTGACACAAATATAGTTGTTTTCTTTTACAGCATTCACTTGTAATAAACCTAACAGTGCTTTCCCTTCTTGGTTTCTTACAGATTTTTTTGTCTCTCATTTCTGCATTCCAGTGCCCACTTTTTGATTTAAATGAAGATTTTTTTTTTCAGGTGGATAATGGCATTAACCGACTGGCCCCTAGCTACTGCCGTAAATGCATCTCCAAACAGTATCATATGGGAAGCCTCAAGGAGCAGCAAGACAAAATAATCATTGCCACAAACGTGCAGCTACTAGTTGTGCAGAATAATGTCTAAGGAGCCAGTCTTTGCACTTCAAAAGAGCCATAGCAGACTTGGGCATGAGCTGAGAGTGTTATTTTTCCACTCTGCAGACATCATCCAACTCACCAGAATGAATGAAATTAAACTATTATTCATTCCAGGATGAAGTTCGAGTTAGATGAATAAAATGCATGCTCTGTTAAGGGCAGGTTTTAGACATTCTAATTGCATAAGATACCAGTGTGAGCAGGAGCTGGAGCTGAACACTGGGTATGTGTTCTTGAGGTGATACAGATGAGGACTAATCTATTTTGGTTTTTGTGTTTGAAAATCTCCTCAAATGATCCTTTCTCTGTCCCGCAATTCTTGTAGGTTTTCCAGAAACTTCTATCATAAACATCCTTAGTTGGCCTCTGAAGCTATACACTGGACCTAATTTTAAGGGCTCGTTTAATTGCCTTGAATATAGATAAAGCATCCATTATTCAGCCTCGGAATGAAGCTGGTGGAGCTGTTAGCATAGCAACACCTCTTGCTTTTGAGGTTTCAGCTGCAGAAAGTGGATGTTTAAGCCATTCACAATTCAGTAGGGGATGATTAGGTAGGTTCTGTGGCTTTCTTACAACACGAGCCTACAGGGATGTTCCTCTAATTATCCTAACCCTATTTAGTGAATTGCCTGGACGACAGCAGTTTTGTTTTAAATTCTGCAGCCTTTCCTCCAACATAACCGCTGGCAAGTCTTGGAATACAGTGGGATTTTAGACCTGATAAATTAGAACTTTAATTGTGATTAAGGGTAAATCCTTCCTTCCCTGGCCAATGCACCAGGGACATTCACAAGGTCTGAGTGGGTATTTACGAAGTTGCAGTGGAAAGTTCTCAACAAACTCCCCAAAAAAGAAAGGAAATATGGATGTGAGAAATCACATTCTGGCTATTTGTATGCTGTCCATATTCTTTTTTCCTGATCTCCAGGGCATCGTATCATGCTGACTGTTACCTGAGCTTCTGGAAGTCTGCTTTCCAAACCCGTCTGGTAAATATCAACTCTTCCCATCCTTCCCTTTGTCCACTATTAAAAAGGCTATGCTGACATGATTAATTTTACTTCATCAGTCTGGTCTTTATTAAAGAGCACGGCACAAGAGCAGAGGTTCCAGACGGTTCGGAGAAAACAAAGAACAAATGGTGTTCAAAAAAGATGAAAGGGTACGCAAACTTGCTTATTGAGAAATACAATTAAAATGGAAATTCTAATTTTTACTCATCAGACTAACAAAGGTTTAAAATAATTAGTTAAGGCTGTGAGCTTGCTCCCTGTGGGATGAGAGGCCCTGTCAAATCGCTGGTCGGGTGGGGGGCTCGGGAGAGAGTGTAATTGGGTAGGATAACTTGGGAGGGAAACTGTCAGGCAAAGTCCAAATGAAATATGAACGTACCTTTTCAGCCAGCGCCCCTACCTCCAGGGAGTTTATCTACAGATAGATTTACTCAAGTACATCAACGGAATGTACGAGGGTAGCAGAAAAAAACTGTAATTTTAGAGATTCGGGGCAGCCTAAATGGCCATCAGTATTGATTGGTTGAATACATACAGTGTTTGTCTATAGGTGGACTAGTCCTAGATTGACACAATGAGATGCTAACGTTTGCCTCTGGGGAGAACTAAGCATCTAGGGAATAAGAAGGTGGAAAGGAGGGACGCCTGAGTGGCTCAGTGGTTGAGCATCTGACTTTGACCCATGGTGTGATCCTGGAGTCCCAGGATTGAGTCCCACATCAGGCTCCCTGCATGGGGCCTGCTTCTCCCTCTGCCTGTGTCTCTGCCTCTCTCTCTCTCTCTCTGTGTCTCTCATGAATAAAAATAAATAAAAATAAATAAAAAGGTGGAAAGGAAAAGTAACTTAGATATTTTTGTTTGAATTCTGACCATTGGTATTACCTACTAAAATAAGTCAAAAAGCACAGCAGTTCCCTTTATTGCTGACTTTCTATTTAATCTCCAAATTGTTAAAAAGCCTCCTCTGGTTTGTGTAAGATGAAATCCTGAGCTAGACAAAGTGGGAGCTGAGCAGATGCGGTTTCCATTCTCCTAACTTGTGGGTCCCATTGTACCCGCAGAATGAATCCTCAGTGGTTTCACCAGTTCCTCCTTCCACCAGGTCGGCCGTCTGCAGATGGGAAAGCATTGTCCACGTTCCGCCTGGACGGTTATTCTCGAGGACTCTCAGACAGAAATATCATCTTTATTTCTTTTCATCTCATCTCAAAAGATCCCCTCTGTGTTTCTGCTCTTCACTCGTTAAGAGTTTCAGAGATGAGTCTTTACGTATTGTGCTAACCCTCTTCCATCTGATCTTTCTCTTGGGGCCAAACACCCCTTTCCATTGCTAAACTTAGACCATACATCTCAAGCCAGCAACCTTTAACATAGCCCATTCCTCGAACAAGACTCTGAATTTCTTTGACCTGTCTCTCATGCTAAGGCCTTACCTCTCAAATACTACCAAAAACTGCGACCAGCTAGCCTCAAACATTGTGCAAAGCACCTTGCATACATAATGTCCTTTAATTCCATTTGGGGATGAAGAAAATGAGGCATAGAGAAGAAACTGGACAAAGGACACATGGCTGGTGAATGGCACAGCTGGCTTTCAAACCATGCAAGTTCCAGAGCATTCACGTTTCACCTCATGAGAACTGTAGGGCTCTTGCCCTCAACAAAATCACCACTCCACAGTGGACCCGTAGTCGGTCTCTCATCAATGAGCAACATCCTGCCATTTTGCTTCTGCAAACTTCTGCATCTTCCCCACGATGAGTTATAATGTTAGCATGGGTCCTTACACTGGTATGTCCATGTCCTCTTCTCCAGTGGATGCAATTCTTTAGTCCCTTGCTTCTGGTGTGAGGAAAGCAAAACCATGACAGACTCCATCTGACAGACTTAGGGGAGGGTGCTCATGATGAAATTAAAGCCATATAAAGATACCTTAGAATTTTCGTATTCTTCTGCTTCACTATGAACCCACACAAGTGCAAAGCTATGCTGAGTAGATGTATCTAGGTACTTATTATGATGTATCCATTTACTTTTTGGTATCATGCCTACTTAAAAAAAAAAAAAAAAGAGTTGGCCTCTAAATGAAGAGTTAAAATTGAACCACAGAAGAAGGGCCAACCAGGTAGGAAGCTGTGCCTTTCCTACACCTGGCCATTGTAGGCTCGCCTGGAGACTTCAAATGAAGCTTCCTTCGATCTCACCACCAACCACTTAAAATAGAGCCTAGCAATTTCCATTTTTAATAAACTGTCCAAGCAATTCTTTGGCTCCCTAATTTTGAGGAAGTTATCCAATTTGCAGAATTATTTAAGATTTCTTTTGCTGAGGCTCAGCTGAATGTCAATTTCCCATTAGTTTCACCTTTTAGATACCCATAGGGCTTCTTAAAAATGTGCTACTTTTCTTGTGCAAAGGGATTCTTTCCTTAACAGCCGCTCACATTTTCCCTCTCTTTGCCCCATTATGCCTTGCCTCAGCATTTGTCGGTTGCCTCCTACAGAGAAATGGCAGAGGCAAATCATCCTTAAGCCTACTTAGGGTATTTACCTGGTCCTTTTGGAAGATTCAGTCAGGGAATTGACTTAGAGCCAAGTTTGGGGAATATTGATCCAAAGGATCAATATAGCTGCTCAGGGAGTTCTTTGATGAGCTCGGATCTTAAAGGACTAGTTGAAAGCTGGAAAGTCAAGGGCAACAAAAAGGATCTATTATTAGTTGTGTTCAGACCAGGACCCAGGAGGCTGGAGTCACTGACCTGGAAGGATGATGCCATATTTACAGGCAAGAAAAAAAAAAACAAAAAACAAAAAACAAAAACCAGCACTCCCTCACTGTCCTTGTTCCTTCATCTTCACAGCTAAGAACCATTTTCAGTGGAAATGGCAAACCAAGAAATGAAATAGGCAAGAGGTTTTTGAAGGCCAAGATAATTGCCTGGCATGATTTCAAGTCTTTCAGTCCATATGAATTACATCAATCTGACAACACTGTCAATTCACTGTTAGGAATTCTGAGGGAATCTCAGAAAAATAAGAGAGGATACAAGACAGGTAAGTACCCAAGTTTCAAAAATGCAAAAGCTAATTCTGTTAATTACGGAGTCCCGAGTTTGGTTGTGCAGGCAGGTAATTCCTTCTGAAGAAACGACTAGTTTGTGAGCTCTGGGAAAGGAAGCAGTGGATGACCACAAATGAGTGGTTCACTAAGAAAATAATGCTCAATCTCTGCTCCTTTTAAAAGGAGTTTGCTGAATGAATGCAGGTTCTAGACTGCAGCAGGAGGGGGTGGGTAGGGGTAATTAGGCCCCTGGGAAGGGTGTCGGGAGGGGAGGAACAGGGTTATTAGCTCCCTGGTGATGATGATGGACAAGGTGACAAGACCACTGATGTACAGGCATATGGATGCTGGTGGTGGTGAGTGGTTTTCCAGTTGGTAACCGGATTTTGGGGTAGTGAACTCTTTAAGTTCATCTAGTAGTAGTCTCATGGAGATCTATAGATTGACAGGGTCCCAGTGGTGAGATGGTCATCAGTGAGCACACGGCTGGGAACACGGGCTGGGAGTCAGAACTGCACATGTGATAACACGTAAGCTACTCGGTTAAACCCAAAGCCTGAGCTTCCGCATCTGAGAAAAGAGGACAGCCCCCCCCCCAACAGAGTGGCCGAGATCAAGTGAAGTGACACATGTAGTGCTGGAAACACACATCTGGCTAACAGTCCCTGCACGTTAGCACGGATCCATGTCGACCTACCAGGGTTTCTAGTATCATCTCCAGTATCATCTGCCCTGTAGTAACAAGGCTCATCATTAGATCGATGCTTCGAATGGGAACACTGCAGACACACTGGGGAATATTCAGATGATGAAGCTGAAGCCAGAACACAGCTGATGGCCAATGTCCTACTCAAAACGTGATGCCCTGGACTAGGTACGGCTGTTCAGATACCTTCGGACCAGCTCAGAGACCATGTGCTGCCTGTTATCTGGTTAGACATCTCTGTTAGAATGACTGTGGAATAAATCATTTGCTGAACAGACTTTCATTGAGCACATGCTCTCTGTTGGGCATGGGGAACAAAGGCAAATACAATACAAAGCTCCTGCCTAAGGAGTGTGCACGCTCCAGGATGAGATGAACAAAAGAAGAAGTTTTAATGTAAAGTAGTGAATGCAACGTTGATATAGCAGGGCTGAGGGGCAGGCACAAAGCAGAACATAGAAACTAACCTAGTTTGCAGAGGTGGGGGTGGTCGGAGTCCTGGAGAAAAGAACACATCTGAGCGGAGGCATAAGGGGTGAGCAGGAGTTGGGCAGAAGAGGATAGGAGTGAGAATGTTCTCGGCAGAAGGAATAGTATTTGCAAAGCACAGATGGGAGCAACAGCAGGATATGGTGCATGCCAGGAACGACAAGCAGCTTGGTGGTGTAGAATTTAAACGGGAGGGTAAGAAATGGGGCGAAATAGGCTACAGCAATAGAACGGAAGCAGACAGCAAAGGAATTCCATAGAGAAGGCCTTGGACCTCACCCTGTGGGTGCTGGAGAACCCTGGTAAATGTCGAGCATCAGAATGACTGGGAGGACAATGAGCTCGCCAGGAGCCTGGAGTCAAGGAGAACTGAAAGAGCACCTCTGAGGCAGAGGGA
This sequence comes from Nyctereutes procyonoides, assembly GCF_905146905.1. NCBI lineage: Eukaryota > Metazoa > Chordata > Mammalia > Carnivora > Canidae > Nyctereutes > Nyctereutes procyonoides. The sequence goes on along the minus strand of NW_026575135.1, from coordinate 10,008,734 downwards.
GGATGTTGCTGTAAGGTTGGGGTTGACAAGGCTGGGAGCTGAGCAGGCCTGCCTGGGGACTGCCTGGATATGGGTGGCAACAGGCTTCAGAAGAGCTATGGACGGTGTGTGTATACATCCTTCTTGCAGGGGAGGAGAGAGAATCAGGAGGACGTCCCTTCTTTTTTCTCCAGTAAAAGATAAAGAATTTGATTTCTGACATGAGCTAGAATATGACATGGGATATAAAGGTTGAAATGTCAGTCTAAAACCTGATAGGAGGGATCCCTGGGTGGCGCAGCGGTTTGGCGCCTGCCTTTGGCCCAGGGCGTGATCCTGGAGACCCAGGATCGAATCCCACGTCGGGCTCCCGGTGCATGGAGCCTGCTTCTCCCTCTGCCTGTGTCTCTGCGCCTCTCTCTCTCTCTCTCTCTCTGTGACTATCATAAATAAAATAAAAAAAAATTTTAAAAAAAGTATATAAAACCTGATAGGAATAGTCTAGGTTAGTGATAATGACTTCACAGTCAACAGCCCTAAAATGATGCCAGCATGAGAAGACCCAGCATCGACTATGATGGTGAGAAAGGCAGTAGACAGAGGAAGGACCCCTGGAAAACACCAACATTTAAGAGGAAGACAGAAGGAAAAGCTATTACAAAGACCAGAAAAAGTCAAAGAGCTAGAGAACCAGATATCACAGAAACCAAGGCAACAAATTTCAAGAAGCTGTGAGTGAGCGACCACCACCATCAGATGCAGCAGACAGAGGTCCATGAAGTTGAGGGATGAAAAGTGTACACGTCATTTAACGATCAGGAGGTCATAAATATGCATCCTGGTTAGACTTCTTGGTTGCAGACAACTGAATCCACTCAAGTTATTGAGCCACTCTTCCCAAGAGTAGCCTTATTCTCAGATGAACTTGCTCTAGGTCACCTAACTGAATGCTCACCCTCAGACTTCCAAAAGCTCCCTGTCCCGTTATCTATGTCGTCCACCAATGATACTTCTGCGCAATGTAAAATGAAGATGGAGTCCAAAAAAAGCCAGAATAATCTTTATTCCTTGGAAACACATTTGTAAAAATGTATCAATAAGATTAAAAGATTCTGAACACATTTATTTGTAGGCAGCACAGACACTGAGGATCAAAACAGCTGCTAAAAGGGAATACACCTGTAAACAGATATCTCAGGGAGGGTTTGGTAGGTGATTGACTCCACTGTGCGGGGCGTGTAGCTTAGTCCCTCCTTCTGGACAGATTCTTGTGGCAACCAAAAATAGACCAGATTTTAGCAATAAAATATCTCAAGAGATGTCAACACATTTTTTTTTAAAAAAGGCTTAAAATGGGCCTACTTACAATTACACGCGTTAAAATGGCGTTTACGAATTGTTTTCGCAAAAAAGACTAATGAAAGATACTCAAGTCTATCAAGAGGAAAAAAAAATGTTTGATTTGTGGCTTGAGGTGAGGGGAAATAAATATTTCAGTACAAGTTCTACCCTAAGAGACAACACATTGATAGCTGGAACTACAAAATGACTGCGCAACACCCATCCCATCCTATTCTATAGGATGCTTTGGCACAACTTCATTAAAATCCTAGACACTTTAATGTGAGCCACAAATGGATCTTGGATTGCATGTTGCTTTTTAAAAGAATGAAGTCCAGGGTGAAAACCAAGCCTCAAATTCTATAAATCCTGACAGTGTGTATTCATAATTATGTCTTCTGAAATCGTGCAAGTTAGCAGCACCAATCAATAATTTAAAAAAATTATTCTTGTACTTGAGCAGCAAATTCTATTAAAATGGATGCTATGCATTTGTGATTAGTAAAACTGCTAAGATTCAAAGTGGCTAAACTGCTTTAAGACAGGAAATTCAAAGCCTCCCTGTATGTATGTCACACCTAAGCAGTTACATACTTTATTCAGTTTCTGAAAGGGGCAACTCTCTGTGAGAGGAGGGAATTTTGCAGTTTTCCTAGGAGAGATTTTGTTTGAATGTTAGATCCTCAGACTTAAAATATTAACTTTTCACAGATCACAGATTTGTAGAGCTGGAAGGAGTTTGGCGATCACTTAGTCCAACCCAGTCTTTTCGGATGGGGGAAAAGGAGGCCAACAGAGGAGAAAGGCTTGTCCACCATCTCACAGTGGCAGGGGCTGGGCCCCAGAAGCCTCTTCCTCACCCCAGGATTGTCTTGTCCTCAACGCAGACCTATCTTCCTACGTTTTTCTGGTTTTAGTTGGTCCCGTTCATTAAATAACAAAGAAATATCACGTACAGCCATACGATAAACACAGACTTTTACTCCAATTTTCAAAATCAGAATGTTAAAATGATTCCTGAGCCTTTAACTACCTTCATTTTATTGAGACTGCGGTCAACAGGAAATCATGACTAGTGATTGCGGTTGTTTGCTAATATTACACGGATGCCAGGAACATCTTCCAGAACTATTCCTTAAAGACACTTTGCAAACACATCTCTGTGATGCCAAGACACTTCTCATGGGATGTAATGATACTACGATGGTGAATGGAGGTAAGGTGCTTCAGTCTCTCAAAGTGCGGTCATGAGTTTATCTCGATACACCATACTTTGCATTCCTCCTAAGTTCTTCTGGTTCTGGTCGTGGACATAATCGAAATGGCTGTCACCTCCACTGGCTGACGTTTCCCAGTGCGGCCTGTCATCCTGAAAGCATGGCCTGTTTTGTTGGCAGAGTGGATGGTTAGCGGGAGGGATGGGAGAAAATTCAGAAATGTGAGTGACAACACAAGCATGGGGGGTGGAGGGGGGGGAAGATGGGCAGGAGAAACCATGAGCCACGTGAATGAGGATGGCTTACAAACAAAAACAAATGGATTTTCTAAAGGTATTTTTAAAATCCAGATGCAGGTTAGCTCTCAACGTCCAACTCGAGAGAAGCTGGCTCCGCAGCCATACAACTGTCATTTCTCAAAGGGCACCCTGGTGATCAAGTGAATCTGGGGAAAGTCGGGTGAATAGGGTCCTTTAGCAGGTGCCTCTCAGGGCCGCGACCAAGCTAATGGGCACTGTCAAGGTCTCAGGCAGCGTTTGCCAAGAGTGTTGGACCACGGAGCTCTCTTTTCCTGGGGTAGGTTCTCAGGCAGTGCTTCTCTACCTCTGGAGAGCCTGATAAAGCACAGAATGTGGGGTCCTATTCCCAGACACTGATCCAGCAGGGTTGGGGTGGGTGGGGCAGGGGGTCTGTATCAGCAAGCTCCCCAGTGAGGCGAACACCGCCAGGAGAGGAGCCGGGTTGTGGCCTCCCACAGAATTCCCTTTGCAAGCTGCTGGGCGAGGGCCTGCCTCAGAGGGAAACTAATGCGATAAGCTAGGCACTAAAAAGCATAAAATTTTGTAAAAATAAGGTTAATAAAAATAGCATTTCTAGACATCTCTTCTGTTTTCTTATGTCCAAAAAATAAACCGTCTTTGCAACACGGAAACATTTAGAGTTATGACTCCGCTGGGCTGACGAGCTTTAAAAAGTGACCCGAATATCAAGTGTTATTGATAAAATTGCACTGTCGCCCTCCAAGGTCCCCCAACAAAAGTGGCAAGAACTATCAAGAATGAATGGCTCTCATCTGCCTTTTGCTCCACATGGATTTATTTTCATCATTCTGTTCGGTACTTTCTCAAGCAGCAAGGCTAGCAACCTCACCAAGAAATAACTTTATGCAAAGTGAATTCACCAACAGAAAGAGCTTCACACATAAACACCAATTAAGACTGATCTAAAATTCAAATCTGAAAAGGAACGTTTGCCTTTACAAAGCTGGCATTAAAACACCCTCAAGCCTAATGAAAACCCCAGCAAGGCAGGTGCCAGTTTCCTTGGAAAGGATCGTGGTGGGTTAGGGCAGAGGTGAGGAAACACAGCCCCAGACTGGATCCCACTCACCCCCCCACCCTGGTTTTCGTAAGTTTTATTGGGACGCAGCCAGGCCCGTTCGCTTCTGGGTTGTCTCTGGCTGCTTCCAAGCTACAACAGCAGAGCTGGGTAGTTGTGACAGACCACAAAGCTGAAAATACCAGTGATCTGGCCCATGACAGAGAAAGGTTACTGACCCCTGGGTTTAGAAAAAAGATCCACTCGTCACAAAAAAGCAAACCCCCCACCCCACCCCTGAAAAAAGTCCTTTCAAAAAAACCCGTAACAAAAATCCCCGAGCTTGAGGCACATTTTTAGTAACTGGATTCTTGGGACAGGAAAATGTTACTTAGAAATTTTAAGTAACATTTCTAACACAAAATCAAACCAAAAATATCTGAGGTTAGAATGACTTAAAAAAACAAAAACAAAAACAAAAAACAAAAACAAAACAAAACCCAATTCATTTTTATTTCAAAAAGCAGAACTCTGGCAAATCCAGACTCATCACTGGCTTCCTTTGCCTGGCAAATCATTAATCTCTTGCCATGACAGGGCAACTCTTAACAGCTGCTTCTGATGCAGACTTTCGATTTGTAGCTAGCTCCAATTCGAGTTTTTCCAGATGAAGGGAGAACTTTCGAGAAAGTACAGCTCTGTGAGCTCAAGCACTTACCTTACATTTGGAGAGTGAGGGTGCCACCGGGGCTGGCTGGGGTGGATATTGGGATGGTACTGAGGCTAGAAACGAAAGACCAAACTGGATTATTCCATGACCTTTTGATTTCAATGGTCTTCATTTACTTTCTCTTTCACTGGCATCCAGCTGAGGGGCCCAGAGATGTGAATGGAAAGCCTCTCACTAAACCCTGGCTGGGAGGTGGCTTCCCAGACGATCACGTTTCCCCCGTGACAAAGGCTGGAGGGCAGGGGAAGGCATCTTCCCGGAAAGGGTCCCCTAGAGCACCCAGGACAGGCAATACTCCTCTCCCCCAAGGGAACAGACGGAAGACACCCAAGTTGTGGGGAGAATGGCAAGCAATTTCTTTGTTCAGAAATGATTTCTGTCATCGCTGAAAATGACCACAACCGTGCGTAACAGGGACATCTGCAAACCCAAGAGAACTGGACAGGAAAACCAAGGCAACAGGACTGTGGGCGATCCCTTTCTCTCTCGTTTAAGCAGTGAGAACAATTTTCTAAAATGTGATCCAAAACCCAGTACCAAACCTCACTCCCCACCTGTTGCCACCAAAAACAAACAAAACCCCAAACCACCCAGAGCATTTATTATCCTGAATCAAACGGAAGGAAGGAATTTGTCCATTTACAGATGGGAAAATAGACCCAGACTGGTGACTCACAGAAGGACCAGAGGTGAAGACAAGGCGGGCCTGGCGGGTAGCAGGGGTGCCTATCCACCCCTGGCCTGCAGAAGGCGGCGGCCCCAGAAGCTGGGGGTGGGGGGGTGGGGGTGGGGAGGAGGCTTCTCAAAGCTGAACTTTCTGTGGGGCACATCAGACCCTCCTGACTTTTAAGTCACCATAGTCCTGCCACCGTTACTCTGTCAAATGCTTCTTCCCCTGCTGTTTTGGTTAATAAGCAGAAACCTGTTCTGTACTGCGGAAAATTCTCGGTAATTCTGTTCATTCGGTTTTCAGGAACCTAAGGTGCCCTCCCCCTCCCTGCTTATTCTGTATTCTAGTGGCCTCTCTCCTTCAAAGATGCCTGTCAGCAAGCTAAGTGTGCAGCCCCCAGAAGGACATGCTAGAGGGAAAAGGATCTGGAGAAAAGATCTCGGGAGCAGAACCTGAGAGCTGACCTCTCTCAGGGAGACGGGCAGGCACCCAGTTTTAGATGATTTGCCCAAAGCTGAAATGCTTCAAGTGTTTTGGTTACGTAGCTGGGCCTCAAATGAGGCTCTACCAGTTGGATCTTCAACAAAAGGGAATAATCTAGAATAGAAATGGACCTTCTATTCTACTCCTTGTCTTCAAGCACAATCAAACCCGATTCATTAGTGAAAGACCTAGAAGGATATTCCCAAACCTTCCTTTGTCTCCTTTGGTAATTTATTCACACTCTAAAGCTGTCAAGGAGCAATTTTTTTAGTGTTAGCCCAGATGGCTCTCACCAGGGCAGTTGTGTCCGCCTGGGGACAATTGGAAATATCTATGTGCGCTTTTGCTTGTCACGATATTCTACACGATTACCTTTTATCTACTGGGCAGAAAGAGGGAAGCTAAACATCCTGTAACTCTCAGGACAGTCACATAATGAACTGTCCCTCCCCAAACATCAACAGGGCCCTTATCAAAAACCACAGCGATCCATCCTTCTGCGCAGCTGGCCAACCTCACTGAGCCTGCGGCCACACGGACACGGCCGCCCACCCTCCTTCTCAGCACTCAGATGCTTCCCAATCAGGCCATTTCTCAGGATGTTCTCTTCCTGGTCAAGTCACTCCCAAACCTTGACGGAGCAACACAGAACCTCCAAAACTGGCAAGGTGTAGGGGACCAGTGGGTGCCAAAGATGTTATGAGAAGAAGGACGTCTAGGTAACAGTTTTTGAGCGTGGAGTTCAATGCACGACTGCCTCCAACGTTCACTCTGAGCAGGGAAGGCTCTGCTTTATTTTCATTTCTTTTTCTGTGCCTTCAAGCAGGGATCGTCCACCCACAGCTCTTCCCTTCCCCCCACAGCCAGCTGCTGTGACCAAGCCAAAAAGCCAACCTGTGACCAAGAAGACTCAAGAACCTCAAGAAGCCAATGAGATCGAGAAACCTGGCTGTTCCCCTACCGGGTTCAAAGCACTTTTTTTTTTTTAAAAAGATTTATTTATTTATGATAGACATAGGGAGAGAGAGAGAGGCAGAGACACAGGCAGAGGGAGAAGCAGGCTCCATGCCGGGAGCCCGACGTGGGACTCCAGGATCGCGCCCTGGGCCAAAGGCAGGTGCCAAACCTCTGAGCCACCCAGGGACCCCCTCAAAGCACTTTTTATGTGTTATTCCTTCAAACTCAGAAGTTCTGCAGGTTGGGAACAGGATTTCAGAGACAGAAGATGATACTGCACAAGTCTTCTAAAACATACTTTGGAGACCTCGAAAAGATGGCACACATTGGGATCCCACCCCTCTAAGGAGTTGCTATCGAGAGTAACAAATGACCAAGAAAGACACTAACCAGAATAATGCTCCCAGGTGAATTCCTTCTTACTTGTGACATTCAAAACCAGACTGGTGACGGGAGAAACCTGAGAGCAGTGGCCTTGGACAGAACCCGTCCAGCACAAGAAAAACGTCCCCAAGTGAGGAGGTCATCAGACACGGATGCTGCCTCTACCCACAAACCTAGCGAGGGACACATTGTCAGTGCAGGGCCCCCTGCCTGGCTGCTCATCAGAACCACCGTAGGTGCTCAGAAGCTGTCTGATTCCCCAGACCCATCTTCACAGCTTCAGATTCAATCAGTCCAGGGTGAGGCCCAAGCACTGCTTAGGTTTTCAAAGCTTGCCAGATGGTCTGAATGTGCAGCTGCAGGGGGGTGTCAGTACTTTCCAATCAAGAGGATCGGAGAAATCTCTGTGGAGGAGGTGGCTTCTGAGGGGACTCTGGGGGATATTTTAATGCCTGGACAGGTAAGGGAATTTCAGGCAGAGAAACACGGACAAAGGAACAGCGGGAAGAAATTATGGGGCAATGATTAAGGGATTCTCGGAGAGCTGAACATACGATGTGTGAGGAGGAGCTAGGAGGAGGGGGGCAATAAATGGAGAAAAGCAAGTCGGAGCCAGGTTGTAGAAGGCCATGAATGGCCAGCAAGGGCCACCCCCAGATATTGGTGGGTGGGCAGGCAGGGGGTGAGGGCCCGTGGAACAGCAGAACACCAGCCAGGGAAACCTATCTGTGCTCCTTCTGTGGGCTCAAGAGGCCCAGCACAATGCTTTACAAAGGAGGTTCTGGAAATCAATGCTCCACTGATGTTAACAGATACACTATCAAAAAAAAAAAAAAAAAAGTAGGCAGGGAGGTGAGAGGCTAGTTGTTCTGTAGGTCTTTTTTTTTTTTTTTTTTTTTTTTAATTAAGGGAAGGGTTGTTCCACAGTCCAATGATTTGGGGAAACAATGGCCTAAAAAAAAAAAAATGTCTTTTTTGTAGGATTTCTCAGTACTTTTGATACCCGAACGGGCACTGTGAGATCCAAGAAGGGGAATGAAGGACACGCCATCTCCCAAACATGTGACTCAGACGTCCTTTCCTGGAGGCACATCTCAAGGGACTCATGTTCCCTAGGCCGAGAACACACTGACAAAACACGGTCTCACTTGAGTGCCCCTAAGAGGTTGTATTTGACCACCCAGAAACTTAAACACATGTCCCAGCTGTTTGCCAGCTGACAATGTTAAGAAAAAATAGGCCCAGCTGAAATGACCAAGAGGGACCGACCAGGGGTCACGGAAGAAGGCTCTCTCCTCTTACTGTGTTTCTCAAAATACAAAAACAACTCTCCCACCCCCAACGCCCCGCCAACCAACACAAAATGTTTTGTTATTGTTTCTTCAAAATCTGACCATAAGCATAATGATGGCATGAAGTAGAGAATTTTGAAACTTTAAGAAGTATTGACGAAAATCGTTAAAAGCAGTATCTCACCTGGTAATTATGGACTTCGGGATTTGTTTTAGAGCTAAAGGAAAGAAGGGAAAAATTGTCATGTAATAGGTGGTAAAGTGGCATCATTAGTCGATTTATTTGACGATCAGAAACAAATCCTACCGACGCTGTTAGGAACTTCCACAAACACCGTTTCTTTTTGGTTATTAGCTGTTTAAATGAACATATGACCCGGGAATCCAAATAGCAACTTCCGCTCATCACTTTCGAGCTCACAAATAGAAAGACGAAGGCATTATTCCAGAATCCTGCTCGTGATGTCATGTTTCGGCGACAGAAAGGAGATCCTTCCGGTTGGACAGGCCAAGGGATTTTATTTCCCATTCCAGGTCCGTGCTGGCACTGCTGGGAGGCACCCCGGGCCCCAGGCAGCCCCAGCACCACCCAGCGCCTTCTCTAACCGCAGGAAGACCTACCAGCCGCTCCTGAGCGTCTACCACTGTGGTTCCTGCTGCTACCAACAAGTGCTGTGATCGGGCCACCACTTTGGGACGCTCATGCCATATAAGGCTGTGTACTGGGAGCTTCACATCTGTTACTATTTAACCCACACAACGAGGCTATGAGGTCAATAACTGGTACCACCTCATTGTGCAGATAAAGGAAAGGTTGCCTAAGAGAGAAGGAAGGAAGCCTGCTTGGGACCGGCCAGCTAGTCCGTGGCACAGCCAGGACTGGAAGGGACATCTGCTCAAGCCCAAAGCCCCTCTACGTTCCACAAAGCCAAACTGGCTTCTTGAGGGTCTGAGAAAAGGTTCTGGGCTCCTCGTGCGTGACCCTATCTTGGACTCTTAAGTGTAACTACTCTGGTCAAAAAAAAAAAAAAAAAAAAGAAAGAAAAGAAAAGAAAAACCAACCCCACCCAAACAAACATGGGCAGAGAAGGCTGCCTTTACGGGTAAAACACAATGTGTTTCACACGCAAGGCTGGCATCTGCCAGGGAAAACCACAAACACAGCACAATCGCTGGGCTACGCTGCCAGGGCGGTGTGCTTGAAATCAAGGTTTATTGCTTCTCCAACAATGAGAGAAACATTTCACTGTTATGAGTCTAGCTTGGGGTCTAAATGGCTCCGTGTTCCAGTCTTCAGAGAGGGCCAGTGCAGAGCACCCGGCTCTGGGCCAGAGTCACCTCCAGCTGGATTTCATCAGGAAGGGTAAGTGTTCAGCAAGGTGCTATTTTTCTGGTATCACCTCTGCAGCCTGGAGCACAATTTCATCCCTGGCTCCCATAGCAATCCTACTCACCCCGGGATCCCACAGGCTGTGAAGAGCAATTGAACAGCTGCAAACACTGGTTATTAGCTCATTTGTTCCTAAAGGGTATATTTACGGGTTTTTTTTTTTCCAGTGGACATTTTTTGTGTGTGCGTTTTGGTTCCTAATAATATATAATCTCCACTAGATGCTAAAAGGAAAATATAATTTTATTAGGGGTAAACAAACAAAACAATCACTTCCTTAGAAAGCAAAGGGAAGAAATGATCTAATTCACAAGCCCTTGAGAAATAAAAGCAAGACACGCTGACAGGTGGAAAGACGTGTGACTTACTTTTGGCAAGCTACCTGCCATGGGGATCCTAGAGACAGGCGTGCCTGTGGGAAGGAACTCTGAGACCACCCCCCTGCCTCAGGAAGGGGCGGGGGTGTGATGCACGGCAGCTCCACAGGACTCCGGGGCCCCTTCTTTGGGTGCTGAGAAGTGAACCCAGACTCAAGAGTCAGCTGCTTGCCCCTCCAACAGAACGGCACTGCAGGTGAAACTTGGAATCGGAGGCATAAGGCCGAGTTTCCAGCTGGGTGACACAGGGGCTGGTTGCATTCTCTAGCACCCCGGGCCCTGGCAGGTGTCTTGCGACTGCTCGGGGGGAGAGGGGACAGACGAACAGGCAGGCACCAGCCTCTTCCTCCCCGCTTGGCTCCACTCAGAGCAGCTCTACTTCTGTCTGTGCTAGACACTGGGCTTCCCGCTCAGGTTTCTTTCTAGGGGGCGAAGATCAGAGGCTAAAACAGTTTAGACAAACACTGATCTAGCCCAACCTCCTTGCTTTCAGTGAGAAAAAGGAGGCCCAGAAGGAAGGCGGAAGGCCCCAGAGCTGCATGAAAACAAGGCTGGGGCAAGGCAGGCAGCCTCCTGGTCCCTTGGCCTGCATCTCATCACCAACCAGGGCATCGGCTCCCCACTCCCCCGCATGCTGGGCCCTGCCAACCGTCTGGAATACACACACAGTCAAGCTGTGCTCACCTCTCAGATCCCCCCCCCCAGTGGCCTGAGACCTATGCCTGGGAAGACCCAGGGACTAACTACACAGGGATCCCAGTGGCTGCAGCGTGGACACCAGGGCCCAAACAGTTACAGCCTGTGATTCCCTAGAGCACGACAGCTGTCCATCTAAGTCAAAACTCATGCATGCAAACAGTTGTTTCAGAGAGAGAAAAAGAGGTATATGCAAGGTGGGGTGGTGGTTCCCACCTGGGCCACACACTAGAATCACCTAGGAGCTTTAAAAAACCAGATGCCTGGGTCCCTCTCCCCAAGACTGATGCAAATGGCCTGGGGCGTGGCCTGGCTGAGGCTGGTAACTCAAGGCTCACCAGGAGATTCCACTGTACAGCAAAGATCAAGAACGCCTGTGCTGGGGAAGGGGTGGGGCGTCGGCAAACCTCACCCCGTGGGCCAGGCCTGGCATTCGTGGGGTAAGTTTTATTGGATCACAGCTGTGTTCTTTGACTTACACTGTCTATGGCTGCTTTTGTGTGCCAGCGACAGAGCTGAGCAGTCATGAAAGACACAGCATAGCCTACAAAGTCCAAAGTATTTACTCTTTGGCACTTTACAGGAAAAGTCTGTTCACACCTGTGGAGGTTCAGCCTTGTGACGTGTTCTTTTGTCTGCATAAAATTCAATAAAGCTGTTTAGTAAAGGTCTTCTATGTTGTAGGACTATAAAGCCTGCACGTCACCGAGCAGATCCGGCATTTGTCCTCGTGGGGCTTTTGCTCAAGAGCACGGCCCTTCTTTCCCATCACAGCCTGCAATGCCATCAGCTCAGCGCGCCATACACATTCCTCTCACCCTTATCACCCACCGTTGTAATGAACAACACACAAAGCTATGCAAACAAAGCGGCTGTGTTTTTAAAAAAAAAAAAAGAAGGAAAAAAAAAAACCTCTCTTGGAACATTCTATTGTGTACTTATACCAGGAGAATGGTATAGCCAGGCAGCAGCAGAAAAAGGGGAGAAAAATCATCAGGTGACTCACTCTGTGGTTTAATTGTATTAAGGAAAAAGCCAACATTGCGAATAAAGATAATAATTAGAGAGAAGAGCCGTACCCCAGAGTCTGGGGACACTTACCAGAACTGAGCCGCTATCACCGGGTTGCTTGCTTTAAAGGAAAAACAGAAAGTATGCCATCTTAGAGAGCTGTATCACCGTGTACCACGCGATGACAATGAGCAGGGTGGCGACTGCAGTGATCCCAGAGGGGTCCTCACCCCAGGACACAGAATCTTCACCCTCGCTACTTCTTTCTGGAGGTAACGTCCCCCTTCCCCTGTGCCAGCCCGCCCGATTCCCCCAGTGAATGCTGAGCATGCTCCCAGGGCCGGGGGCTCTCCGAAGAGCAGGGACATTCTTGCTGTCAAGGAGCTCCCAGTCCTGACACAGAGCCAGAGAGGTGCGTAAAATCAAAGACGGCATAAGGGGATGATGCAGGCTGAAATATGAGCCTGATGGCACTGGGGAGCTCGAGACAGACACTTCGGGCTGGAGCAGGGCTGTGTCTGTGGAGGGGACCATGGACAGAGCTAGAGCTTCTTCGTCTAGACTCCATTTCGTTTCTTAAAGGACGTAGCATGGAAAAATCATTAAAAGCTTCACAGAGATGTCAGAACTCTGGTTGGAGAAAATGCCAGTAAAACAGAAGAGGAAAAGAGGACAGAGACTGGGAAGGAAAGTAGAGGAGAATCAGAGAACCCGTAGTCTGGAAGAGCTCCAAAGCCACCCATGGGGTCAAGGGTCATGTCAGAGGCACCTCCTCCCTATGCAGCGGCTACACCAAGGGGTCCTTCCCTCTGTGCCTGCACACTACGCCAGGGCCTGGGAGCTCAGCACGGTCTTGAGATGGCTCTATCTTTGGACAACACCATTGTAAAGGAAGTTCTTCTTTATCTGGAGTGTTTCTGGACAACACTAACCCAATGGACCACAGCAGGCATGAGGCTTGAGAGGGAGGCAACGCAGCCCTTCCTCGCAGCCCTTCCTCTCCCTGCACCGTGTCAGTTGTCACTCCCAGTTCCTACAACCAATCACCTCTCGCCATGCCCTTAGTCCTCTCACCCTCTGGTCTTTCTTGAAGGTGAGGCCACATCTCCTAGCCTTTAGCCATTTTTCCTCCATTAGAGCAGCCAAGAATGACTTTAGAGAGCTTCTGGCTGCCATGCTATTGCACCATTCATTCAAAAAGGCAGGAAACAGTGGGGGAACACAAGGTTAAAGATTCTAGAAGGGGGAAAAGTAGAGGTGCAGGTGCCATAAAGGCCCACAAAGGTATAACTCAGGTCCTGAGTTATACAAGAAAACCTATGGAATGGTCAGTATGAGTAAGTGATATGGAGAGGCAGGGAGGGGCAGACTAAATTCAAGGGCAGGGTGTGTTTGGATGGACCACAGGACCTGAATCCAGAATTAAAAGGTTCTAGATCTGCTGTTCTTACGTGGACAGAATTCTGGTTAGCATGAGAGTAATGTCCCCATTTGAAATGGTACAATGGAGGAGAGAAGAGACTGTTTTCCCCTCTAAGACACAGCATCATCTTCCATGGGCAAGAAACATGGTAACCTACAATATTCCTAAGGTCTCAGGTCCCAACAGAAGCAAAGAGGCACAAGAAAAGAAATATGAAAAAGAGGGAAAAGAAAAAGAACAGATCCAACGGGAAAAACCAAAGACAGCGGACAGCAAAAGTGGCCTGACTCCCCTCCAAAGAATCTCTCCCATTGGGGTTTCGTCAAAAGTTTTGGAATGAGACCAGAACAGCAGAAGGTTCCTTTAAGAACTGCTTTACCAAGCTCCCTGGGGCTTAATTAACCAACTAAACCTTACTGTAAAATCCCAGGGAGTACGAACACCACACCACCTTTGAATGTCGAGTGTCTCCGGGATGGATAGCGTTTACTAGGCTTCCGCTCAAAGGTGCTGGTTCTTCGTAACCTGGCGCCGTGCGTGGCCTGATACTCTGTCCGCCCACTGGAAAGTAAATATTTTATTGCATGTTACCAACATCCAGAGTGCCAGTGCATTATACACACTTGGAAGTGCGCTTCGGTTTTCAAGAGCTCCAATGTAAATGTCAACTTATCGTGAACTCCTCTGGTGAAGAGAAACACTAAATTTAGCCCTGCATTTGGAAATGAATGCACCTTTGCCAAATCCAAGATGTATTCTAGGGGCAGATATTTCCACCAAAAGACAAAGCCTGCGATTTAAGTCCCAGCCACTTGGCTGCACAAACCGAGCAAGTCCAAGTACTCGGAACATCTGACAAGAGAACAATGATTCACAAATAAAATAACCTTTCGTAACACACATTACGTAGACATTTAACTCTTTTAAAATGCTATTATCAATGACCACTTGACTAAGCCTTGGCCTTCCTTACTATGTCAATGGAAACATTACTTCTTTCACCAAGACTTGCTGGGTTTCAACCATTGGGTGGCCCCGCCGCAGCTTTCAGGAGGTGCGCTGTTTTTATCGGATCGCTGCTTTATTCCAGCCACTCTTGGCGGATGATTTAACACACAGAAGGGGCCACTTGCCACCTGCTCTAAGTGCCTCCAAGGGGCGTCCTTGTCTTCAACGTCCCCTTCCTTCTACTTCTCCTCAAGGAGTGGAAGGGAGCCTGGTCTGGGCCAAATCCTGGGGGAGATTCCTCCCAGGATGGAAAAGCCTACCTTGGCAACCATCCCAATAGCCATTTCCTTGCATAGTAGATAAATCTGAAATGATAAATGCACACCCTGTGACATATTCAATAGAGTTCAAGGACATGCCATGTGTGGAGAGAGGTTATGAAATCAGGTGAGGTTTTAGAGCTTATAATAGCAATTCTCAGATGCAAAAACAAGCCTCAAAAATCAACCCTGGGAGGGCATTTAAAATGCACGTCCCCAGGCCTTACTCATGAACCCACATGTGTACACCCATAGATTCTGATTACAAGGGTCTTGGATGAGGGCATAAGTCTTCATTTTTTTAATACCCCCCCCCAGGGAGTTATTATGTATTTTGAAAGACACAGTCTTCTAAGCCATAAGTAAAGGTATGTGAAAAATTAAATTCTCCATGTTTTCAGGGTCTTTTTGGATTGAAGTATTTATTGAGCCTACCCTGGGTCACTTGCACACACATGGACATCTGCTCTCCTTCTCAACTATCAACCACATTTCTTGACGTTGGTGCACGAAAGGCAATAGAGTAGTGATTAAAATACGAGACCCAGACTATCTGGGGTTGAATCTCAGCTCTACCACTTGCTGGCCATGACTCTGGGAAGATTATGCAATTCTTCAGCCCTAGATTCCTTATCTGTAAAATGGGGATAACCAGAGGGCCAATTGCATCAAGACTGCTGCAAGGATTACACACTGGTTCATGAAAAACTCTAGCACAATTTGTGTTCTATGTTCTGGCCCACTATGGTGGCCACCTACCTCACATGCACTGAGCATTTATTGGGACAGAGGAATGACATTTTAAAAGATTTTTATTTATTTACTTTTTTGAGAGAGAGAGAGAGAGCAAGTGAGTATATGCAGGCAGGCAGAGGGAGAGGGAGAAGCAGGCTCCCCGCTGAGCAGAGAGCCCAATGCCGGGCTCTGGATCCAGTGATCATGACCTGAGCCAAAAGCAGATGCTTAACTGACTGAACCACCCAGGTGCCCCTGGAGGAACTAAATTTTAAAATTTATTTAATATTAATTAATCTTGGTGCAGCCGGAGTGGCTGGGTCAGTTGAGCGTCTGTCTCTTGATTTCAGCTCAGGTCGTGAGATCGAGCCCCACGATGGGTTCCAGAGCCAGCAAGGAGTCTACTTCGTGGCTTTCTCCCTCTGCCTCTCCCCAAATCTCTCTCTCTCTTACACACACACATACACTCTCTCTCTCTCTCAAATAAACTTAAAAATTTTTTTATTTAATATTCACCTTAATGGCCACACCTGGCTACTAATGTCTACTGCTTAAGATGGCATAGTTTCAGCTAAATGTCAGCTATTAACAATTTTGTTATTAGCCCCATTTTATCAATGAGGACACGAGGCTAAAAGAGCTTCGGTGATTCAACCAAAGGGCAGATCCTAAGAAAGCAGCAGGGATGGGAAGTCCGAACCAAGCCTCTGGACACAGATCCGCTCATCGCTCCATTCACAAGAAACATCCCTATTGCCCTCCTCTGAAATGTGGTATCCACGTTGTAAAGAGCAGTGCCAGTGCCCACCTGAATCTGAAGCGAGACCCCAGGCGGATAAAGTCTGATCTGTTCGATTTGCTATTTCCCGGCGTCCGCAGTCGGAAGAAGGCGTGATGTTCAACCGCACATTTCCAGAGGTGCTTGCAGGTTCTGGCGCTGTCCAGCCGGAATACAAACGTGTGCTCCTGCTCCCGCCCCTTACAGGTGAAGCACAAGGTTCTAGATTCAGTGCGTGTCGGGAACCTCGAGGAAGGCTCATTTGCAGCAAGGAGGAAATTCCAGGAGCAAGGCTTACCTGATCATCGTCCTCCACTACCACCAGTGTCAATTTGCTCTTTTTAAAATCCATTTTGGTAATTTTAGGCCTGGGCAGAGAGAAAACATTTTAAAAGTACAATCTGCAAGGAATGCTATCTACACAAACAGCAGTTTCCTTTCTACTTTTTAAGCTTAGATTTGCTAAAGAAATCATTCATTCATTCAAGTGTGATTATCCAGAGGTTTCATTGCCACTGCCAAACACCCGCAAATATAATAAGAAGAGCATGGTGTGTTTTTTAAAGCAAATCGGGGTGTTGCAAATATCCCTCAAGAATCATCCATCACATAGAATTCCACCACAAAATAGGAAAAGACATTTTTAATATTAGACAAAACTAAATTACCAAAAGAATAAGCCTATTTTGTTAGCTCCTTCAAAGATTAATATGCCTGTCGGGGTCAGTCCAAGAGAATATTCACAGCCATCTCTTCCCTACAAATAAACGAAGTGACAATCGGTAGAGGGTTCTAACAGGTCGTCACAGAGCAGAATGCAAAACAGTTTCCTCACCGCGTTACTTTGTTTGCACATTTTTTACACATGGCTCGGGCACAGCGAAACCCAAGGACCCCCGTCAAACGCACACAGTTCTTACCCTGACAACGTGCATGTCTACCCCATACATTTCCAGCCACTTCGCTTTATTCAGATAGGACAGTTCCGCCTGGGCAGGGCTCTTTCCCCTTTGAAAAACCAATGGAAATACATGTAAACTGCAGCTCGTACACCCACGGGTTTCTGAAGGGCACAGCCACACTAAGGGGACACCCTCTGTAGCCATTAAGAGAACGAGGGACACGCATTTGTACTAACAGGAAAAGACCTCCATGGACAGACTGTTACTGGACTAGAGAGATGACAGCCCTGCTTATGATGGGAACACGGAAGGCCACAATTTTTGTGTGTGGACGTGGGCATGGACATGCTAAGTGGAAGGGCCGGGAAGCCGCCCCCCGCCCGCCCCGGGGCTGTAACAGTACTGCCCGCGGAGAGGACGGTAGGTGCATGTGCGTGGGGTGGGGGTGGGGGGTGCAGTGTCACGGTCATATATTTCAACATGGTATGAGCATGGGCTAATGTCACTTTCCAGTTTCAAAGAAGTCATCGCACCCATTAGGAGGGCTGAGGGACGAGAGGAAACGAGGCTAAGCCCTCTGAGTCTGAGACTGACTCGGAGCGCAGGGTTTGGGCAGGTGGGCTGGGAGGGCGGAAGGGCAGCACCGGTAATCCAGGCATGGAACGGTCGCCCTAGGGGGACCCTGGGTGGCGGGGGGCCAGGCAGGTGGGTGGAGGAGGCCAGACATAAACGACAAGGCTGGATTTAGCTGCGGTGACCACACGTCCTGAAAGGTAATGCCGTGCTCGTGGTCTCCAATACGAGTGCACCTGTTCGGGACAACGGGGCCTCTCTCTAAAGGGTTCATTCTAGAAGATTCGGGCCGTGGACACAGAGCCGGGGGTGTAGGAATGTGCCAAGGCAGAGCCTCCTTGCTCTCTCCGGGAGGCCAGGAGAGTGGTGGCCCCGCAGTAACGGGCCCATCAGGACCGGGCTCTGGATTTCAGGGGGCGATGGGGGCCTGGTCCGGGCCTGACTGTGTATCTCAGTATCTCAGGAGAGACGGGGAGTCGCGTGGGCCTTTGGAACAACAGGCCAGAAGTGCAGAGCTGGAGCTGCAGCCTCACAGGCTTCACCCGGAGCGATTCTCCTGGCACATCAGAGTCCGACACACGCTTACACAGCACAAAATAAACATTATCAGAATGCTAGAGGGTAGCATCGAGGTACCTGCACTCTTTCCATCTCTGGAAGATATCAAATTCCATCGCTTCTGTCTGATTTGGAATGAACCGAAACTCAGACACAAGCTCTGGCGTGTGTTCTGGAAGCTCGCACTCCCCCAGCTCCGCTGCGAGGGTCATAAAAGGGAGAAAAACGGGGAGACGTTGAATACCTTCCTTCGGTGACTGCTGCAACCAGGTCCAGAGGCAGCTGGCACGATCATAAAGCGCAGGTGCCCCCGCGGGGGGAGCGCCCTTCCCACCTGGTGCCCGCAGCACATTCAGAATCCCCAAGAATCCTCCTCACGCCCGCCCCACTCAGCAAAACACCGCTCTCTCAGTGGTGACAGTCTTGCTCTCGACTGTTTCTCCCACCCGAGGAGGCCCAGGTTGTATTTCCCCCGTAAAGTGGTAGAGCCCAGATCTGCAATAAAAGGCAACTGCAGAGAATGAGGGCCTGCTCAGAAACAGTCATTTAACCCAGCTCTCACTGAGGGTCCCCCAACCCCCCCCCAGCAGGACCCCCCAGCCTGCTCCCCAGCCTGCCCTGCTCCAGAGGCCCAATCCCGGATTCAGTACCGGTAGAGTTTGGGGGAAAATATTCAGGAGGGAGAGAGAGGGAGGGAGGAGGGGAGGAGGGTGGCGGGGCAGGGAGGAGGGAGGGGGTGACAGGGCTGCAGGAGCAACTGCAGCAAGTCGGCCAGAACCAGGAGGAAGCCAGGAGCGCAAAGAAGAGCAGCCACACCAGCAGCCCTAGCAAAAACCCCAAAGTGCGCAGCACCCTAGTGGCTCTGGCCAAGTTACCCTACAGTATGAAGGGCCCGAGGACACAGGGGGTCCCGTGCTTCCAAGACACAAATGAGAAAATCCACTCTCCTCACCCCGGACCCCACCCCTGCAGCTCAGGGAGCAGACCCCTGGATGAAAGGGAATCCTCCAGAGGTTCCTCTAACACGCTGCTGCACAAAGGGTGGTCCAGCATCAGCATCACCTGGGACTTTGCTCATAACGCACAATCATCAGACCTACTGAAGCAGAACCTGCCCTTTCACCAGATGCCCAGGTGACTGTGCACAGGTTACTTTGAAAAGCATGGATCTGCAGTACTGGCTTTTGAACTGGTGTGTGCATTATGGTCACCCCGAGGGCTCACTAAAACACACACTGTTGAAGCCCATCCCCCAAGATTCTGATTCCACTGGTCTGGAATAAGGCCTGAGAATTTCTTTCCTTTTTTTTTTTTTAATTTTACTTATTTATTCATGAGGCACACACAGAGAGAGAGGCAGAGACATAGGCAGAGGGAGAAGCAGGCTCCCTGCGGAGAGCCTAATGCAGAAGAACTTGACCCCAGGACCCCTGGGATCACAACCCAGTGGAAGGCAGCTGCTCAACCACACAGGCATCCTGAGAATTTGCACTTCTAACAAGTTCCCAGGTAAGGCTGATGCAGCTGACCTGGGAACACACCTTGAGAATCACTGCTTAACACAACAAATCCCACCAACTGATAAGTCAGCAGCCGTCTGAACCCCTCCAGCAACGGGCAACTAAGTACCCAGCAGCCTTTCCAATGCCAGAGCTCACCCTCCTGGAGGGACTCAGGTGCGCTTGCAGAAGTGAGCTCGAGGGGCCATGGGGGGGCTGTAAGAGACGCTGCTTGCCATGGAGTGTGTGGGGGATGCTGGTAAATGCTTCCTCACCTGATGGAAGCCCTTCATTTGCAACTCTGAAGCATCTGAGGCAGAGGGCACCCTAAAATCACCAGGGTGGTCTGGGTGGGGGTCGGGGGTGTGTGTTGCAGCTACTTGTACCTCCGGCAAAGTCACAAATGAAGATTCTGCTCTGGAAATATTCACCCAGCCAAGGGAAGGGCTGGGCTGCTAGGGCCACCACTGCCCTCTAACCAAGCACTCACCCTGAAACTGGGGAGCTGGTGGGGCTAGAGGGACAGTCTGGGAGGAGATCTCCCTCCTGTGAACTACCCTTCTCCTGCACCCATGGGCCAAAGTGGGGCAACAGAGCCCTGGGTTTAGTGGTGTCTCGGGGACACCACTGGAATCATCGAGCACAGGGGGAGAAACTAGACGATGATAAGGTTTTCCTGAGACCGGGCAAGGGAGCCAGTGTCCCTTCTCACCATCACTGGACCAGAACAGGCTTGAGTGATGCCCGGTACATAGATTCTGAGACAGCACACCTGCCTCCCAAAAATCTGCCTGCAAAACGACCCTCCACCATCTGTGAACTCTGTCTGCAGCCAGGGTCCTCGCTGTGGAGGGTGCCGAGGGTGGTGGAAACGGCTCGGACGCAGGAGTGCTGGAATCCCCCTCTACCATACGCTATCTGTAGGATCTGGGCAAGTCACCTAACTGCTCTCCATCCATCTCTGATGCCCAGTCAGTAAAATGGGAACTGCTGCAAGGATGGAAGATCATGGGCACCCAGCAAACGACTGTCCCATTCTCCCCCTCCCTTCTTTCTGCCTGGATTAACTTTCAAATCTACCATAAAAGAGCACAGCCTTCACTCAGGGCCACTGCACCACAACTCTGGAGGGGTACCACTAACTCAAGGACAACCACAGCAAGACATGTCTTCAAGGCCCAATCAAGGGAGGAGACACAGCCTCCATTTTATTCGAACCCAGACCCACTCCAGCGATCTTGATGGTCTGATGAAGCTGGCTTCGCTGTGGTTGCACTGGAAAGGCTGTGGCGCTTCCCAATGGGATGTGGGGGAAAGAGGCCATGGAGGGACAACGTAACAAGAACTTCCCAACTTGAGTGTCTAAGCCTTCAGCCTTTTCATTTGTACTTGACACAATGACTGCATCTTAAATTACACTCTGTTGTAGTTTCAACTCAAGTGGGTCACTTCCAGGAGAAAGGCTCACAGACAGCTGATCTCATTCACGTCTGCCTCGGCTCTGGGGCACAGCAAATGGTCCTACCAGAGCCAGGCTTTGGGAGTGTAGTGATGCCTTCAGCACACGGCAGGAAGTGAGGGAGCGCGGAGGGGGATGAGGGGAGATGGTAATACATGCGCCTCCAGCTCTAATGGTTCAGGACCTGTGGGCTGATTGCCTTCATCCTGTTAACTACACCCTGACATCTCTACCAACTCTAATGGTATACCTCCTGGAGACTCAGAAACTCCAGAGTGGATGCCACTTGGCCAGCTGGGGAAATCTGTCCCTGGCCAAAATGGAGAGCAGATTTCCATGTTCTCTAAGCCATTATAGATCCTTACAGCACTTACCATAAGGACTGTTGTGTCATGAAAATGTGGATGTGAAGCACTTGGCATTGTATCTGGCACAGACATTTATAGATGGTAGAGGTAGCTCTCAGACCTTATGGGCAGGTTCCTCCTTCAACTAAAGTCTTTGTTTTTTTAAAAGATTTTATATATTTATTTATTCATGAGAGACACACACAGAGAGAGGCAGAGACACAGGCAGAGGGAGACACAGGCTCCCTGTGGGGAGCCCAATGTGGGACTCGATCCCAGGAACCCGGGATCATGACCTGAGCCAAAGGCAGATGCTCTGAGCCACTCAGGCGTCCCCAACCAAAGTCTTTGAGGGTCCTCTCCAACTTCATTTGATTCATTCTATACTTAACTGAGCACCTACTACATGCGAGCGAGCCCCCATTAGAGAACAAGAATTAAAAAGTGACTGAGGAATAGAAATGTCAGGTAAGGGGAACATCCTCCAGTCATTAAAAATCATCTTTATGACAAAATACATGTACTAAAAATACCAAGTAGAAAATCATAAAAAAATTGTATATAACTGATCAGAATTACATTTTAAAAACTGTACCCAACTCACAGAAACTCTTGATTGTCTATGGATGGCAGGATGGTGGGTTCCTTCCTTCCTTCTACTTGTCTACTGTGCGGCTGTCCTGATATTCTATAATAAATGTGTACTGATTTTATGATTTGAAGACTTAGATCCACTTTTAAAAATTGGCAAATACAAAAACTGGAAGCCAAATCTTAATATGGTGTTCAAAATTAATTAGTAATTATGAATGAATACATCATAATTCATTATCCCATAGAAGCCGATGAACATGCTGGTAAACAAATCTACAACATATGTCTCTGTGATGTGCTGATAAAATTCCTTATGTGCAGTTACATGTTAGTATCCTCTTAATTAATGCTGGAGACTCTAACAAGTGTTTCTTGTGCATTTTAAACTAAAATCCACCAGTGCATAATATGGAAAAGTCAAGTCAAGTTGACGCTCATGCAGGCAAATCACCATCTAACTCCCACCTGCAAGCAGAGGACTCCCTGTTAATGCTCTGGCTTGACCTCTCTGGTTTGCAAACTCAAGAAGCCAGATGTGCAAACTCAAGAAGCTACTGAAGGTCCCACTGGCATCTGTCAACCAAGAGGCCCTACACAGGTATCTCCTCCATTGGAGCCAACTCTCCTAACCATTCACTGTTCCCATCACCCACCACTGGAATCCATCTATGACCTTCCCTGACTCCCCTTCTCAATACTGATCTAATGACCAGGTCCTTCTCTTGTACCACCAATGTTGGTTTTTTGGGGATGTGTGTGTGTAGGTGTGTACCCCTCTGCCCCAGTCAATTTCCTTTTATTACAGCAAAACCTTCTCACCGCACCCCTCACCCTGGTCTTGCTCCAGTCCCTTCTCCCCATCACAGCCAGTGTGATCTTTCCAAATGCACACCTCTCCAGGCCTGCCTTCCTCTTAAGAGCCCTCAAAGGCCTACTGCTGACCAGCATGAAGGTCACGCTCTTTAAACAAGGTTCAAGGTTGTCTACTTATCCAGGTTTCCAAACTTCCACCCTCCAACACCACTCCATTGCCGGTACCTCTCTATACTTTTCTACTTTGTGTCTTGATTCCTTTGTTCATTTTCATCCCCCCGAAGGGCCTTCGCCTTCCAAGCCTCCTGCAGGTCTTCCTGGGGGGAACTACACTGTACCCTGTATGTGGTTTTGCCATGTCCTCACGGGACCATTAGCTACTTGAGAGATGGAGGCCGTACTGCATTCATTTATACCCCCAAAGAGGAGAACTGAGCCTGGTACACAGGATAATCAATTGTTGAAACAAGAGCATAACATGAAAATGCTAATTACCACTAAAGAATAATGTACCTTGTAGACAGAGAGCAGCTAATTCCACAGCCGTTTCATAGGGGCATTTCAATCTTGAAAAAAAGAGAGGAAATTAATTCTGTATATGAACTTTAATACTCATAAACCATACAAAATATCATTAAAGTCATTTTTCGAAAGGTAGTGATATTTAGATAATGATTTTTCCCAGTGGCTTCTATTTTTGCCGTCCACATTAAAGAATGCAAACAAGCTGACTTCCACTACCTATTTCCCAAAGTCAGGCTCACCATCTAGCAAAACAACCCAACCAGGTATAGTTTCTATCCACCCTGTGGGCAATTTCACTGAATTCGGCAAGAATGGGGAGGTTTGGGAAATAGACTGAAAAGCCTTCCCTTTGCCTTGTGATTTTTGGAACTTACTTGATACAGTACATGCGCCTTTTCAAGCTGCCTCAAATCTTTCTTGAAACCAGGTCATAATGTTAAAAATAAACAGACAGACACAATATCTAACACTGCCAGGACAGCTGGATACACTCAAGCGTTCTAATAAGTATAACGGAGGCAGAGCCACAGAGGTGTATTACAAACCTCAAATCACTGATCTCATTCACACTTAGAATTACAAATTGAGTTAGAAAAATAATAATGACATACATTGGTATAGCACTTCATAGTTTCCAAAGCCTTTCACATGCACTGCTGAGTGTGCTCAATGCGCGGAGTTCATACACCTCTAAGACGGGTGTGGCCAGGGCTCCCCCATCCATCCCCCAATTTAGAGACGAGGAACTGAGTGTTCAGGTGTCTTGCTCAAGGCCATCCGGAGGGAAGGAGACCAGAACACCATTCCGCTTTGAAGTACAGTAAATGAGGCTGAAGAGCACATAAACTGCAAAGTACTGTACCAATGCAAGATGTCGCCATTAATATTTTTCCAAACTGAAGACAGTTACTAGAGTTAAGAGGCCTTCAGGATGAGGAGCACAGTATGCAGAGAGAGAGAGAGAGAGAGATAAAAATACACACACACTCATAATACACACACCAAAGATTTGTATTGCATAGCTGAATAAGGCAAATGTATACACTGTACAATCTACTTGTTCTATGGTATATGCTGCACTAGGGTTTTTAATAGCACGTTGTTCTGTGCAGGGTCTGCAAAATCGGAAATCACTTTTCAGATTTCCTTCTGATTATATTCAAAATCAAGATGTGCTCTTGTCAACATCAGGGATCGCTTTTTAGATTCAGTATAGTCTTCGTTTTCCATGGAATAGAAAATGGTCAATGTGTATGTGGATAAGTGACACAACTGTAAAAGCTAGGACCGCTGAAATTTCACATCTTTAAAATAAATACTGCAGGCGAGACCAACCACATCAGTGCCAATGCTTCTTGTGCTCAGCAATCATTGTCGCCAGAGGCCTAGTATTGAAAAATCATTTTTTAAGAGGGGGAAAGGAAATGAGATGAGATGTCTAAACCTCCTATCAGAATCAGAACATAACCTCTTTCGTTGCTTAAATGCAGATGGTGATGAATGAGACTTCTGACTACCCAAATGCTTGTAAGTGTATACATACTAATAACGTATCTTGCTCGCAAATACGACAAAAGCCATTATGAATGGGGCAGTGATGTGATTAAGGAGAGAATTATTCCCAAATACACATCACTTAAGATATTAATGCTCTTGGAAATGCTTCAAGCCATATAGTAATCATTTAAAAATAAGATGATGATGACAGTGATACAAGTATTAGACTCACTTTACAATGCCTGGTGTACTTTTTTTGAATTTTGAAAAGGGAACAAGGGTAGAAGAGTTAAAACAACAACAACAACAACAGTGATATAGAAATATACTATGATCTATCCTGGGTTAAGAGTTAGAACAAAAACATACTTACTTTCCTGAAAGAATGTCATGCCTGAGTTGTAAAACAAACAGGTACCTGACAAACATACACAAAAGTCAACAGAGGGTACTCTTTCCCAGCCGCTCCCAATCCCCAACTTCCCATCACAGATCCCGCCCCGCACATAGCCCAGAATTCTGCATTGTAAAAAGGAGTCCAAATCAAATGAGAACTTTGGTGGAAGCATCTCCTCCTGAGTCTCCAGGAAGGCATCCCAGAACCTAGCTTAGGCAGGTGAGCGCAGGTATAGAATTTGCAAGATACTTGGAAGATGGAACATGAGACACTGCACAGTCCAATGACGGCCTCTGCAGCACGGCTGGTGCTTGAGAAGGGAGCTCACGCACGGGCATGCGGTGCGTCCAGTCAAACGGACAGGGCGAGGCCACTGGGCTTGGCCCTCAGCCAGGCCCACCAGCAGATTCCGGGAAGGGTGCAGCTGCTTGTATCAGAACGTTTACAGCTAACTGTAGTTAGCAACTGCTTGAGGCTTTTTTCCTGATGCAAGTAAACTGCAGACTCTGTCTTTTAAAAACAAACACGTGTACGCATGCATGCGCACGCACACGCACACCCCCCCCCACAAAAAAAATCCCAGAACTGGGCTGCAGCGGGTTGTGGGGTAATGAGAAATGGGGAGAGGAAAGCAGCAAATAGCACAAGTGGTGTTCACTTAAGTAAAAAAAAAAGAAAAAAGATTAAGTGTCTTGGCTTAACTGTTTTTTTTTTTTTTTAAACCAGGAGGATGTGGGCATCAGAACCACTTATAGTGCTTTGTAACAGCCAAAGCTACCCACGCTCTGCTCCATACCTAGGGAATCAGCCTTACATGCAAGAGTGGCCCCCAGGAATCTGATTTGTTCAAAAGCTTCCTAGGTGTTTCTGATTCACACAACCCTGGTTAAGAATCACTGGCTTTGATGATGGCTAGAAGCAGCATGTTTCATAAGGGACTCGGAGGTGGAACTCTAGAATAATTTGTTTAAACTTTGTAAACAATGCAGACAGTCACTCTCTGTTGGGATGGATATAGGAGAATGTGGGTGACCCAGAAATCAAAGGATGGAGGAGCTGAAGGTTCTAGTACATTCCAGAAAGTTCCTGCTTCTGACAGCTGCTTAGCCACCACTGAGCTGAGTACTCACATCAGAGAGAACACAAGTGCTGATATGGCCAGAACCTCCAATTTCTACAGGAAAACCTAACTACCCAAGGTCAGTGGACCTCTTCAGTGCAAAGAATGGTGATGAGCAGTCTTTAAAGTGTTCCTTAGGTGCTCATCTCCAGGCTAGTGGCCACCACCATGGGCTGACATGTCACCACTACTGTCTATCAGGTAAATGACAAAGGAGGTTCTAGGGAAGCAAAAAGCAGCGGAAGGCTGGGTAGAGAAGCTCACTGACAGAAGGGCAGCCGGAGGGAAATTCCATACTTAAAATGTTTTTAAAGTCTCTTTTGCTTCAACACTGTTTCTGAAGTCTAAGAGACAGGCATAGGCGGGCACACTTCAAAAGAAATCCAGTGGGGCTGCAAGACAACATGAAGGGACTCCAACAACTTTGATAGGGTAGCAATCAAGGGAACACTGTGCAGCCCCTTAAAAAAAATAATAAGATGGCAATTTGGGACTAAGAAACGCTCTTCCAATACCTGCCTTCCCTTCTTGTACCTCGACAAAAATGAAGTGCCATAGAACGACTAACCAACTGACCCACAGCCCAGTGAGATAGAAATGTGGCGAGAAAATAAATCTTTTAATTGTGATTCACTAAGAAAAAGGTCAGATGGAGCAAAGGGTAGATTTCCAACAGAATACAGAGATAAGCACAGGCAAAGTACTAATAACTCTTGCTCAGAACATAAAGTCGGCACATGGAAGAGGAGGCCACCCCACAACTCAGAGGACCCATGAGTTATAAGGTAAGTGCTACCAGGGGCACAGGGTGGGGGATCTTGTTCCACATTTTGACCTACCTTGTAAACTCTTCGCGAAGGTTGTTCGGTTCTGAAGAATAATATTTAACTCGAAAGTGCAAAGCATAAGCAGGTCCGACTAAACATATGGAGATGGAAGGATGAAGAGGTTTGTTTTTTTTTTTTTTCCCCCAGTTTTGAAGATCACAGAATGGACAAAAGGAAAAAAAAAAAAAACGTGTTAAATCTAGTCACATATTCACTGTTACACTGGGGAGGGCACGATGGGGCTTCTAAAGCTAGTGAGTCCTTTTCAATCCTTGAGTTTGGAAAACTAAAATGTGCTTTCATGTTGACGAAGATGCAGTAGCGAGTAACTCATTCTGGAATAAAAACTCTAACCGTCTAGATGAATTACTAAGAGCTGACATTTTACTTTCACCCAATTGCCAAGATATTCCAAACAGATACTAACTTTTTACAAAATACGAAGCGGGCTAAAGTAAAGTGACGCATAAACAGCAAGTGTTCTGCAATCTAAAAATACAGTAAGGACACCGTAAAGTGTTATATATGTTTTGAAATTACCCACTCATGCACAACCTTGAAGAAATGTGCTTACCACACCTGTAAAATCCGAGAGCTGGACCAGATTGTCAGAACTCCTGCTTTCCCGTTCTCTGAGTCTACTTTTCTAACTCATTAGCAAATGAATGTAATAGGTGTAAAATCACGCTTCTGAATAGCATATTAATCAGTTCTCACTGGCAAGGGTGCCTGATTTCAAATGAGAGCGTAGTCTGTTTTTTAATACCCACCCAAAAACTCTTATCCATATTTTAAACTCTCACATTTGGCCAGCCTGAAGAAATGAAAAATCATCCACTTAAAACTGAATCTATTTTAAAGCCCTCTCAAGTCCTGAGGATAACATAATACCTCAAAACCCTGGCAAAGGAGTTTTTTTAATTCTCTGATAAAAGAAATAAGTGAGTAAGCTAAATTCTGCTTACTTACTTTTCATCTGCTTTTTTATGGGTTTGGAATGATCCAGCCAGTGCTGAAAGAAAAGAAAGAAAAAGTTTCTTTAGGTATAGTTCATCAGCTAGTCGATATAACCCACATTTACCCTCCTCCGTAAACCTTAGTCATTCCACCCATAAAACCAGGGATCGGACCAGATCGAGGCTTTCAGACCAGCATCAGCAAACTGCTTGGGATGGTGTTTTTTTTTTTTTCAAATCTACGCTTATGTACAATAAATACATTTTTTCTTGGGAGAGTAAACGTTTCAAAGAGGTACCTAAAAGAACTCAAAACCTTTTAACTAATTGATCTGTGAGAAGAGCCTCTAGTTACCCTCAATCTTCTTCAACGATCTATCCCAAAGTCACCATCAGCCTAGTAAAGACTACAGGCCACGCTGCAGGGATCTCTGACCTCGCATGGGTCTTGAAGCTCTGTCATTGTAAAAGTGAAAATGATAAAACCCAAACCTCTTTATTCTTTTCTCAAGGAAGATGGGAAGACAGGCAGGGGATTTGCTGGAGAGAATTTTGCTCTGATCAACGAGGACATTTCAACTCCCTGTCGTTTTCATCAGAAAAAATACTTGGGTCCCATCCACCCCCGGGAAATCACAAAACCATCTCCCTCAGATGCAGGTCCCTCTGTAATGTCCAAGTGGTTGACACAACCGTCCTGATGAGCGTCAGCGGCTCAACTTCCATGGCAAACGGCATTTAGGGCCGTTGCACTGTGAGCCCCTGCCAGCGATCCCAAGCCCTGGAGGGCAGGGATGGTGCGCTCTAATCATTCTCGTGTCCTATGCCAGGCACAGGGCATGGCCCCCAGCAGGCCCGTATTAGATCCGTGAGAAATAAAATGACCCATATCATTTTTTTTTTAAAGGGAGCAAAGAGGGATCCCTGGGTGGCGCAGCGGTTTGGCGCCTGCCTTTGGCCCAGGGCGCGATCCTGGAGACCCAGGATCGAATCCCACATCGGGCTCCCGGTGCATGGAGCCTGCTTCTCCCTCTGCCTGTGTCTCTGCCTCTCTCTCTCTCTGTGTGACTATCATAAAATAAAAATAAAAAAAAATTTAAAAAAATAAAGAGTAAATTACTCTTAAAAAAAAAATTAAAAAAAATAAAGGGAGCAAAGGGAACTTCTCCAACCACTTTACGCCAACTGGGTACACACTGAAATGTCCCCGTTGGGGTAACGTTGGGAACGACGCAGCCAGAATGGGTTCCTCGCTAGCTGCTCGGAATCAGAGACCCCTCTGCTGACTGCCGACACACTTCGAGAAGCAATCTCAACTCTGCACACTCTAATAATGAGAAAGGGTGGGACTAAATTAGTGTGGTGTACTCTCACCCCTCACCAAAGAGCCCATTGTGACTGTGTGGGAGGAGGGGAATAAGGAAACACAAAAGCAAATAACAGGTGACTTATAACACAATAAGCTGTGAGCAGCGCGACGGGAGAACGTGGGCTTTTGTCATCTCCACCCTCCGGCTCAGCAATCACGCAATAAAGGAAGATCAGCCCAGCAGGATGTGTATCTCAAAGGCACAAGCGCAGGATGCTTTATCTCACCGGTAATAGCTATGAATTGGAAATGACCTAAATGTCCATCAACAACAGAGAAGGATTTTTAAAAAATGGCTCATCCGTATGATGAAATACTATTCAGCCTTTAAAACTGATGTGGGCCTATTTACCGATGTGGCAAGAGACCCGCAGCTCAACGCTTGATGAAAAGAAAAAACAAAAAACAAAAAACAACCCAAGATCCTGTTTATATAAAATTATTATTTTTCTATCAAGATTACGTCCGGAAGGATTTATGGATGTTCGTTTCAGATGTGGGGGCTGTGAGTGCCATTTATTTTTTTCTTTTTTACTTTTCTGCATAATCTTTTTTTTTAATTTTTTATTTATTTATGATAGTCACACAGAGAGAGAGAGAGAGAGAGAGAGAGAGAGAGGCAGAGACACAGGCAGAGGGAGAAGCAGGCTCCAAGCACCGGGAGCCCGACGTGGGGTTCGATCCCGGGTCTCCAGGATCACGCCCTGGGCCAAAGGCAGGCGCTAAACCGCTGCGCCACCCAGGGATCCCCTCTGCATAATCTTTTACTTTTTTTTTCTTTTTTTTTAATCTTTTACTTTTAATGAGAATACTGTTTCCAGGGGCTGGGCCAGGCTGTCCCTTCCATTACGCATTCGGTTGTTTGCCTACCAGGCCGGTTCTGAAGATCAACTTGCCCCACGGAATAGGCTACCACCACTGCCCTCAGCCAAGCAGAAAACCTCGGACCTTAGCCCCTGAGAGGAGGACAGATACGGACACGATAAAAGTGTATTTACTATCCTGCCAAAGTATCAGGCTAATGGCTATGACTAAACTCCCTGCCCTCGCTTTGAAATGAATTTACTATCGCCATGCAAAGAAAGTTCTCGGGGCAGCCAGCCTTCTAATCTCATCAGCCCCAGATGCTCAGAGCTTAAAGGGGCTGGTCCCATTTCTTTGCTTCGGGTCCCCTTATATCTGGAGTAGAACACGTCAAGCCCACTGTTCCCCTCCCTCCGCTGTCTGACTACGGTCTCGATCCAAGTGTGACCTGTGTTGTTCCCTTGCCGGTGGTTTTCAACCCTGGCTGTGCATTGCAGTCACGATTACCCAGGTCCCACCCAAGATCCATTAAACAGAATCTCAGAGCATTAGTGGTTTTTTAAAGGCTCCCTGAGAGCCCATTAAATATTTAGTGCTTTAGTTTTCCCACATCCTCCTCTTACCCAGGAATATATCCTACTGATCTTGGGGATCTTGACATGTCCATGACACCTTCTGAACATCATTGTCTAGGTTTTCTAAAATCTCAAGCAATTTCAGGGTTTATGGCTGGCGTTGACAGTTCACGGCCAGTGCTCCTCCCGGGCAGCAGACTGCTCTCCCCTCTGGCCACGCTGCTTAAGGGGCTCCCTGCCCAGGGCCTCCATCCCTCCCTGGCCTCCATCCTTCGTGCCCAGCCACAGGGCGCAGCTCAAAGCAGGATGTGCCAGGATGGAGGCTTGTGAAAAGTCTGGGGCTCAGAAAGCTGGGAACGTCATCGGAAACAGTTTCATTTTAAAAGCTCCCTGGCCCTACAGGGTTCAGATCAGGTTTGCGTGCCTGCATCAGAGGCGATAAGAAATCCAGCCATAATCCTAAAACAAGAGATGATAAAACCTATCTTGTATCCAACCAGTTTAAAATGACCCGACTTTCTTCTTAGCTGCAGGAGCTGACCAGACTCTGATTACTCATATTTTATCCCACAAGACCACCTCATGATGAATACCCGAGCACTCTGGCCCAACGTGGCCTTTGGTAAATCATATCCTACACTGACTGGGCCTGGAGGCCTACATTTAGCAGCAGCGGGACCTGCCTCAGATGTTCACCTGGATCCCGGCTAAATATACCCACGCTGCCTGTCGGCAAAGGCCAAGGCCAATGGCTCCAGCCCTCTTAAGGGACCATTAAACCAGTCACTGGAGATAGATGAGTGCACGTCTAAGTTCAAAGGGCACGCTGTTTAACTCAAACCCTCTAACAGGTGTTAGAAAGGTGGTTTCTGATCTGAATTTCTCATCCAAGTCCATCTAGCAAAACCCCTGCCATAGATCAAGATGGGAGACGATTTGGCAAAGCCCATCTGTTCCGACGGTACGTCAATGGACTATGACATGCACAGGGCTGGTTGTAGAACTGAGCTGTCTCAGATCTATACAGAAGCACTTGAACCACAACGGTTCAACAAGAGAAGCTCAGGGGTTGGAAAGAGTCTAAAACCTGCCAGAACGACCCCTGCGTCTTCACCATCAAGTCGGAGGGGTGGAACTCGTAGCTCGCTTCCTAATAACCTGTAGATTTTCTTAGCTTACAGAGTGTCTAGTTCATGTTTAAATTAGAGCTGGAAGGAAATCTGAAGAGAAAATCATATCCAAAGGATGAAAAGAGAAAGAAGGGAAAGGACACTTTTGGAGCTTACTGGTGTGATATGATTTATAATAAGAAATATATATATATATATGGTCTTAGTTTCTGGCACAGAGATCTTAAAACCCTTGGAATTTTGTACGCCACAAGAGCAATCAAGGTGTCCTGACATTGGCAACAAATCCCTTCTAACCACACCTGAGTTTCTGTTAACAAGGGGACGTTCAGAAAGCACCTGAGGATGGGGGCTGGTTGCCAGGGGAACTAACCAGTGACCAAGGGTAAAACCTGAGTCTGACCTCTGGAGAGGGGGAGGGAGCCGGGGCCTGGAGGCTGGATCAATCACTAATGCCCAATAATTTAATCCATCATGCCCTTGTGACAAAGACTCCGTAAAAACTTAAAACGGAGGATTCAGAGAGCTTCCGAACAGGGATCTGGAGAGTGGGACACGCAGGGAAGGCGTGGAAGCTCTGTCGTGCCCACTGTGCCCTACACCTTGCTCGAGTGATCTCTTCCGTCAGGATGCTCCTGAGTTACCTCTTTTTATAACAGACTGGCAATCGAGTGAGTAAAATGTTTCTGAGTACTATGATCTGTTCTAGAAAATTAACTCAACTCGAGAGGGGGTCGTGGGGGACTTCCTATCTACACTGCGAAAGCACAGGCACTGGACTTATGACTGGCATCTGAAGTGTGGAGTGGGGGTAGGTGGGAGGGGGCAGTTTTGTAGGACTAGGCCTTCACCTATGGGATCTGAGGCTACCCACAGGTAGACAGCGCCAGAATTTTTTGCTCCGGGGGTGTCGGCAGAAATCCACGCTGGACTGTGTCACACCTATCGCTCACTCAGGTCTCAGAGCAGATGAAGGCAGCTGTGCCGAGGGCTCAGAGGCCCAGGAATCACAGTGCTACTGAGGCAGAGGCAGGGTCAGAAATGAGGCTGTGTCGGGACGCCTGGGGGGCTCAGTGGTTGAGCGTCTGCCTTTGGCTCAGGGCATGATCCCAGGATCTGGGATCAAGTCCCACATCGGGCTCCCCACAGGGAGCTGCTTCTCCCTCTTCCTGTGTCTCTACCTCTCTCTCTCTCTGTGACTCTCATGAATAAATAAAATCTTTAAAAAAAAAAAAGAAAGAAAGAAAGAAATCAGGCGGTGTCAGCATCCAGGGCACTGGGTCTCCACACCACACACTAGCTCAGAAGCACTTCCCCACTTAAGGAGGGACCGCTCCTTCTTATCCACAATGAAGCCCCTGTAACCGCCTCACTTACACCAGCTACTCGAGACTTTCTTGGGGATTCATCTGAATCAACTGCAGAGACCCTTTTATCAATAGCTCTCCATCCAGCATCAATATTTGCAAATGGGCAGGAAAACCCTCGCTCTCCCAGCCTTCAGAGACAGGCTGCTGGGAGGCCTGTGAATGTTTCACACTCCTTTGTACAAAAATCAAAGGAGGCAAAAGATCAGAGTTCGAGTCCAAGCTCTGCCACCCACCTGGGGTGTGGCCATGGGCGTGAGACCCGACACCGTTTGCTCATGTGAGCACTGGGCTGTGCCCTAACACCCTGTCTCAACAATCAACTCAGGGGCCAAGGAAGGGTTTCCGGTCTCTCACAGTAATGCACTTGCCAATAGCACTTCCCTCCAGCTGCATCTGAGACGGTAGAAAGGCTCAGTAGGGTCCATGCAAGGGGCATATGTGAGGGCATTCCAAGCGATCATCAGAGTGAAGCTGAAAATGCCCCTTCAGTGCCCACTGACCCCCGTGGGCGGCCACCGATTCCCTGTCAACCTCACCTCGCCGTGCTGGGCCTCTTATTACCCATCCACCTGATTCTAGGCTGCACAGACCAGAGGAAAAACATCCCACAAGTCTAGAGGCGAAGGCCAAAATCACCTTTCCTGGATCCCTTGCTGCAAAACGTACCACCCAAAAATGCTCCCTTTTCACACTGGGAGGGGCTCTGGAAGGGATTAACTAGGGCCGCACCTGTCCTCCAGAACTCTGCCCCCCCCCCAGGACCTGAAGGGGGGATCCAGCTTGGGCGGGGGGGGGGGGTTGTTATGACCCCTGCCCCAGCTTGCCACTCCTCTCCCATCTGACATCTTGCTCAGCTCATCACTGATCCTCAGGCAGTCCTCCTCCACGCTCCCAGAGTGAAGTCAGACCATCCCCTGGATTCCAGGGGATGGTCCGTCTCCCCCAGCAGAATGAGGCAGGTGGGAACAGTGTCCTGCTTGCTTCTGCACCACAGAGACTGACAGCGAGGAAGCTCTGAGGCACAGTGTGCTGAGTGGCTGCCGCCTGGACGTGTTCTTTCTGCGGGCACGTGCTTACGGACGTGCGTGGCTGAGATGCTACCATGGGTCAGGGTACCAGTGGAGCCCAGTGGAAAGGGCTGCCCTTTGGAAGGAGACCAGGTTCTGAATCCTGCCTCCACTCCTCACCGGAACCTTTACAGGGCTCCTAGTGAGGCTCAGCTCTGTCAGCTGTAAAATGGGCCTGCTCTCTGGCTCGTTTTCCAGATGATGAAGGTTAAATAAAGGTTATGGAAAGTTTTCAGGTTGATGTGTGGCTCAGAGCTCATCAGAGTGGGGACTCGAGAAACAGCAGCTATCTGACCGGTCTGTAAGAAAGCCAGGTGGGTGTAGGCCAGAGCTTCCTCTCTCAGAAGAAAGCTTTCCTCTATAAAAATAGAACCATTGCCCCTGCTTTGAGCTACGCAAAGGTGAGATCTACAGAATGGGCTCCTGCCTGCCTTGATATGGAAAAGGGAAACAGGGGGCCCCAGCCCCAACTGCTAAAAATAGGCAATGCCAATAGACTTTGACCTTGCTTCAGGGCTGGGCAGCGCACTATGGTAACCAGGCTTGGCTCTTTGAAGGGAGACGTAAGCTGGGTATGCAGAGAGCTGTGCCAAGAGCCCCGCCACTGCCAGCCCTCTGATTTGCATGCCCGGGCAGGGTGGGGACGTCATTTCTTGCAGGAGCCTCACATGGCAATAAGCCATTGGCCCAGTGGACCGTCCCCTTCCTGGCCCCCATCTATTATACCTGCCATCAATTGCTTCATTTGTCCCAGGCGCCCAGAAAATCAATGATCCAGGGAACGGTCCCAAAGGGATCACCCTAAATCACTAACGTTTCTCCCACAGGCAAGGCAGCCTTGCAGGTTCCAGCTAGCCTAAGTACGTCACCTCCAGGAGCTATGATGACTTCTTTTTTTTTTTCTTTTTAAGATTTTATTCATTTATTCATGAGAGACACAGAGAGAGAGAGGCAGAGACATAGGCAGAGGGAGAAGCAGGCTCCATGCAGGGAGCCTGAAGTGGGACTCGATCCCAGGACTCCAGGATCACATCCTGGGCTGAAGGTGGCGCTAAACTGCTAAGCCACCGGGGTTGCCCAGCTGTGATGACTTCTGGCCCCCCACCCCCTCAGCTGGCCCAGCTAGAAAGAGGAAACCAACACCCATGTTAGTCCACAAAGCCCTTCCTCCTCCATGAGCTCGGGGAGCCCCTCAACCTCCCCGTGATACAGATGTTACAGCCTCCACTTTACAGCTGAGAGCAGGCTCGCAAGCATAGTGTACTGAAAAGAGCACTTACCCCTGAGGTCCTGAGACCTAGGTTTGAATCCGAGCCATGCTACTCACTGAGCACCCTGCCAAAGTCTAAAGGCTTTCATTTCACCATCAAGAAGACAGAAAAATGTGACAAATGGCTTCTAAGGTCCCTTCTGGGGCTGCAGACTGAGGTCGTAGGCTGTATGCCTTGTCAACAAGAGTCACCAAGAAGGAGCAGTCCTACGTCTCAGGATCTCATCAGAAAGGTGAGATCATGAACCCAAGGCCAGATGAGCAAACGGCCACAGAAGGCAAAGAAGCTCAAAGGTTTCCTGAGAGGAGGAGAAGCAATGGAGGTGCAGAACACACCGCATGCAGGAAGAGCTGTCGTCTGAAACAGTCTTGAAGGACGGCTGGAAGTTTAAACAGGGTGAGAAAGAACATGCCAGGAGGGGAACCCACAGGCAGAGGCACACACGTAAGTGCAGGCATCACCAGATCGCAGCCCGTAATGAGCCCAGCCTAGAAATCAGACTGACAAGAAGGGTTCTGGGAGCAGCTGCTGCACATCCTGGGATCCTTAAAGTTAGGTGTAAAGTCAGGTGGACGAGGATCCCGCACCTGCTTCGTGGCACTCAGAGCTGGGAGCTGGAAAGACATTACAGGGTGTAGAGTCTGAGTGTCTGCAGGTGTCTGGCCTTGGAAGGACGCCTGGATCCTGACAAGACTGTGCCAGGGCACCGGCGGATGGGAATGAATGGTGGCCCAGTGAGCAGAGGTGCACAGCCAGGTCTTTCATAATGGAGCCACATCCTTGGCTTTCTGGGAATCCGAGTGGCTGGAGAGGGGTCACCTGGGGATGAGGACATGGCACCAAGGCAACGGGCAGCACATGGCTGTGCTGGCAGAAACGATGGCTGTTTTCTCCCTCTGACAAGAGAAGGGAAGGGGGGCAGACGTGTGGAACATGAGAACTAGAAGAGCTCTTAGGAACAGGTCCAAGAAACCCATTTTACAGACGAGAAAACTGAGGACAAGGGAGAAAGCCCCAAATAAGTGAGGGGCAGAGCCAGGAATGAGGACTAGGTCAGACTCATAGTCCGGGGCTGCAGACGTTCTGAAGCCCCAAAATACTGCATGTGTGTAGACACACAGAAGGCAGAAGGGAGAGGCGTTTCCGGGAAGAGGAGGGCTGACGAGTATCAGAGCTGGGGACAGCTGGAAGATACCAGACACAGAGGGGAACACTCTAAATCTGGCACTCAGGAAGCAGCTGGAAACGGAACTGTGATGCAGGTCTAGGGGGTACATGCTAGAGAAACATGCACGTTTCCTTAAAACCGAACAGTGAAAAGGATAGAGAGGGAAGGAAATTTTTCCTATAGGGTAGGAAAATTCAAAGGGTTTTAGCTAAATGACCCCAGTCTTCTCAGCAGGAGGTAAGGCCAAGTGCGAGCACAGTCATTGCAGAGACTGGACTGCAAGGCTGTGGTCAGGATTCCTAAGGGGAACCGAGGCCACGAGGGGCTGACACAAGGCTCCCAGAGCAGCTCAGGGGCTTGGACTTCACTGCATCTGTCATCTGTGACCTGTGCTGGTGCCAAAGGGCACGGGCCATGACCCTTCAGCCTGGGAGAAGCAGCAGAGGAAACAGATGGACCCGCGTGTTGAGGGGGGACCAGGGCACAGTCACGGGGGCAGGAGCATCAAAGGGCAGGTGAGCACACGGGCAAGGGGGCCGAGGCTCCTTCCGTCAGGTCTCCAGAGGGGAGAACGAGGCAGGAGGGGATGGTGAAGGTCAGAGGCTCCACATGCAGAGGGACTGGAAGGATGGAAGCAAAGGAAGTTATCATGGAATGGGAACGATGGAATTCCAGTTCCTGCAGCGATCGGGTGGTGAGGGGACCCAAGCGAACGTATGTGAGGTTTGCCCAAGTGGAGTTTCAAGGTGAGGAAACAGTGCCCGGGACGTTTAGGGCAGGCACTCTGAATTCGAGCGGTGGGGAAGACAGGCTGGGACACCAGGGCGAGGTCAGAAGACAGCAGAACCCGGCAGGGAAGCAGGAGGAGAAAAGCTCATCCGCCCCCCATCCAGGGTCCCAGCGGGTGGGGATGAGTCTCCAGCTGGGAAATGGAGAAGGGATCCGGCCAGGCCACCATCTCGAGGTGGCAAGAGTCAGGGAGGGAAGGGGATGGAGGCCAGGATGCTGGGAAGTCCTGATTCCACTGCGCCATCTCAGACTCCACATCACACCGATATTCTCGGGCGGACCTAATTTCCAGGCACCGATGCTGAGCATCTTAGCCTTAACCGTCACATGTGACCCTCCCGGGGGGTATCTGAAGAAGTGTCTCTAGGAAGCAAGGCTTAGCCACGGATGCTCAGACACCTCCTATCAGGGAACCCATCCTTTCATACAGTCTAAAATAGCACCGCCCCTTACTCGGTCTGCCTATCCCCTTACTCTGCTTTCTTTTTCTTAACATTTACTACCATCTGTCATGGATGCGTTCACTGCTTTATCCACAGTGCTTAAGAACAGGGCCCAGTGCATAACGGATCCTCAATCAATATCCTTTTACTCAATTATAATTTACATACAGTGTTGTAACAGTTCCGGGCATACAATATAAGGATTCCACAAATCTACACATTTCTCAGTGCTCACCAAGATACATATACTCTTAATCCCCTTTATTTCACTCATTCCCCCCACCCCTCGACCTCAAGAGCTATTTTTAGATTGTTGAATATATTATCTTTGGAACCCGATGTTAGGTTTCATTGGGGAGGGAGAGTCTGAAGCCACTCCTGCTTTTGAAGAGAGTGGCTCTGAGCTACATCAGGTTCACTCCCTCTAGCACCCCCACTGTGGACAGTTCTGTCTCCGGCAAAGCAAGGGAAGTCTTTGCTGACCTAACACCACCTCCTGGAGCCTGCAAGATGGTCCTCTAGCAGTGCCAAGCCCTGCTCCGACCGGCCCCCTGCACTCGCTAAGCCTGGCTGGGATCACATTCAGTGTGTTCACAGCACCCGCTCCAGCCCCCCGGCAAGAGTCCACAAGAAGATGCTGCTGCAGCCTCTCTGCCGGTTAAAAATAAAGCATCATTAAAAGAATTTCCAGAATGGTGTATCTGCTGCTTCCTACCTACTCTAGAAATGTGCCTATATCGCATCCCTCTGCTTGGAAACGTTTCCCGAAAGCATTCCCTTGCACAACAGGAATCCTTCTTTCTCTCTTCCTCTCCTGTTATTGGCCACCTCTAGGGGCGCGGGGGAGGGGGGCGCATATGGATGAATTCCACACGGGCACCATCACCACCACCCCCAGGCTCGCTACTGCAGCAACATCACGGTTTAACTCCTCTTTTTCTTTCCTCTACCAATCTCTAGCAACTGTGGATTTGCAATTAGCATGAAAAGTCAACCTACCCCAAGACGAATCAAAGGAGTACTTACAGCGACCTGGGAAGAGTCAAGGAACTGGAGGCCGAAGTAATCGGTTTCCACGAGGTCCAAGTGGTACACGATCTGATCGAAAAGATCCTGGCCTTTGGCATGTTTCTGGAAGACAATTGGACAGATGAAAATTTAGGATGTGACCGCTGGATAGGAGCAAAACGTTTTAAAAAGAAACAGCGCTCGCTTTGGCAGCGCATATACAACAAAAAAAGAAACAAAACCAAAAATCACTTTTGTCTCTATGTTGCATACGTGTATATGTACACATTTTTTAAATTTTAATTATTTTTATTATAATAAAAACTCATTATTCTATCTGATTACTCATAATGCAAACAAACCACCAAAGAACACTTTTATAGGATGAAGAGGGAACTAACGCCTTATTATGAAAACTGGCTAATAAAGGGGAAAAAAATCAAGCATTGATCTGGCTGTTAGATGTAGCATTGGGTAACCAAGGAGTAGATGATAAGATATACAGAAATTAACTCAAAACGGATCAAAGACCTAGATGCAAAAGCTTGAACTATAAAACTCTCAAAACAAAGGAACAAATCTTCATGACCTTGGATTAAACAATGACTTCTTAGAAATGACACCACAATCACCAGCAACCAAAAAATCCCAATAAACCAGAGGTGCCTGGCTGGCTCAGTCAGCAGAGCACGTGACTCCTGATCTCGGGGTCATGAGTTCAGGCCCCACTTTGGGTGTGGAGCCTACTTAAATTAAAAAACAAACAAACCAATAAACCAGGTCATCAAAATGTAAAACTTTCATGGTTCAAAGAACACAAGGACACTAAGAAATCACAAAGGCAACCCAAAAGGGGAGAAAACTTGCAAATCCCATATCTGATAAGGGATTTCTATCTAGAATATACAGAGAAGGGGATCCCTGGGTGGCTCAGGGGTTTAGCACCTGCCTTTGGCCCAGGGCATGATCCTGCAGTCCCGGGATCGAGTCCCACGTCCGGCTCTCATGTCGGGCTCCCGGCATGGAGCCTGCTTCTCCCTCCTCCTGTGTCTCTGCCTCTCTCTCTCTCTCTCTCTCTCTCTGTCTCTGTCTCTCTTTATGTCTATCATAAATAAATAAATCTTTTTTAAAAAATTGAATACACAGAGAACTATTACATCTCAATAATAAAAAATTCACTTAAAAAATGGACAAGGGATATAAAGATAGAACTCTGAAGATATAGAAATACCTAAGATGCACATGAAAAGATGCTCAACATCATTAGTCATTAGGGAAATGCAAATCAAGACTAGAATCAGGGACGCCTCGGTGGCTCAGTGGTTGAGCATCTACCTTAGGCTCAGGTCATGATCCCAGCATCCT
This sequence comes from Nyctereutes procyonoides, assembly GCF_905146905.1. Taxonomy (NCBI): domain Eukaryota; kingdom Metazoa; phylum Chordata; class Mammalia; order Carnivora; family Canidae; genus Nyctereutes; species Nyctereutes procyonoides. The sequence goes on along the minus strand of NW_026575135.1, from coordinate 9,968,260 downwards.
GGGATCAAGTCCCGTATTGGGCTCCCTCCATGGAGCCTGCTTGTCCTCCCCCTGCCTATGTCTCTGCCTCTCTCTGTGTCTTTCATGAATAAATAAATAAAATCTTAAAAAAAAAAAAAAAACACCCACAATCAGATACTACCTCACCGCCACTGGGATGGCTATAACAAACGACAGATGATAACAAATGTTGGAGAAATTGGAACCCTCATATACTGCTGATGGGAATGTAAAAACCGTAGCCATTTAGGGAAGCAATTTGGCAGTTTCTCAAATGGTTATATATAGAGTCACCATTTGACCCAGCAATTCCACCCGAAGTATATATCCAAGGGAAATGAAAACACTGCGTCGTACAGAAATCTGTACAAAAATGTTCATAGCAGCGTTGTTCCTAGTAGCCCCAAAGTGGAAGCAACTCAATTTGCTTCAACTACCTATCATTTGATGCATGGATAGACATAAGGTAGAAAATCTTATCCACATGATGGAATATTATTGGACTATAAAAAGGTATGGAGGGGGCACCTGGGTGGCTCAGCGCTTGAGCGTCTGCCTTCGGCCCAGGGTGTGATCCTGGAGTCCCAGGATCGAGTCCCACATCAGGCTCCCTGCATCGAGCCTGCTTCTCCTTCGGCCTGTGTCTCTGCCTCTCTCTCTCTGTGTGTGTGTCTCTCATGAATAAATAAATAAAATCTTAAAAAAAAAAAAAAGATTAGTGATTGCTTACGGCTGCAGTATTTGTGGGGTGACAGCCAAGGTGAGCAGGGTTTTTGGAGGGGTTAATGAAATATTCTAAAATCGATGATGGGGCGGGGTGTCTGGGTGACTCAGTCCGTTCAGCATCTGCCTTTGGCTCCGGTCAGGATCTCAGGGGTCCTGGGATCAAGCCCTGCACATGGCCTGCTTCTCCCTCTGCCCCTCCCCCTGCTCGAGCTCGCTCTCTTGCTCTCTCTCTCTCTCACAAATAAATATTTAAAATAAAAAATAAAATCGATGGGGATAGACGCACAACTCTATACATATACTAAAAGCCACCGAATCCTACAGCCCAGAGATGAGTTATATGGTATGTCTACCTCAATAAAGGTATTAAAAAGAGGAGATGCACAGAATTTCTCTTTATAGTAGTACAGCAACAACAAAATGAAGAAGGAATACCAGAATTGCAATATCACAATTTTGCAACTCCTAACGAGCGGTAGGTGCTAAGCACTGAGCCCCAGTGGCTATAACATCACAAGACAACCAGCCATCGGGTACCTCCTGCTGAAGAACACCCCCACCCACCCAAGATGTCATCTTGCTCCCCACCATTCTCCCTCCACAGGGAAAAAACCAACAATAACAAACCAAGCCTGGGGCCGACTCAACCACTAGATCCAACTGCAGGAAATGCATGCAGAGGACTGTTCTCAACTACATGGAGCTGCAATCAGCAAGATCCAGCCTGTGGGGAATTCTAGAAACTCCTCCTCCAACACAGCTTCTCCAACAAACAGAAGAGGCAGAAAAGTAAAGGGATAAAGGGGCACCAGAGGGTAAAAAAGATTTAAAAGATATCTTTATTTTTTTTTAAGATTTTATTTATTTATTCATGAGAGACACAGAGAGAGAGAGGCAGAGACACAGGCAGAGGGAGAAGCAGGCTCCCCAACGGGGAGCCTGGTGTTGGACTCGATCCCAGGACCCCGGGATCACGACCTTGAGCCAAAGGCAGGGACTCAACCACTGAGCCACCCAGGTGCCCCTAAAAGACATCTTTAAAAAAAGGCCAAAAAAGAAACTGCGATGAGTAGGGACGCACGCTTGGGTGATAAAACTCGAAGAGTTGGTAAAGAAGGGGTTACAATAAACAATAAAGTCAGGGTACTTGTTGCTCTCGGGGGCCCAGAGGGGATGTGCTGGGGAGAGGGCCCACGGTAACCGTCCAGCTGGCCGGCAGGGTCCCAGCTGCTGACTCGGGTGGTGGGTGGTACCAGGGCATCTGCCTTCCCGTGGTTTGTTAGACTGTACCTTTGTTTTATTTGTACATCTGTATTTGTGTTATATAAGACAGCACTAACAAAAAGCAAAAACAAAAAACAAAAAAACCCTCAAAATTATAGCAGTGGATTACAGCCTTCAGATTCCTTCCTTCCTGGAAATACCCCTTGAAGGCGACGATTTAACAGGAGCAGAAGGCTCCGTGCACAGTGACGTTCTCTGTAGCATTGCCTCCTGGAGAAATAAAGGTGGGGGCAGGGCTAGGAGAAGAAACCACCCAAACTCCAACTGCAGAGACACAAGAGTTGGGCTGGTTAACACTCAGGAATACTGCTGGGCTGCTGGGACACATAACTACCAAGATGAGGCAGAAAAGGAAAAAAAAAAATTTTTAAAGATATTTATTTATTTATGATAGACATAGAGAGAGAGAGAGAGAGAGAGAGAGAGAGAGAGAGAGAGAGAGGGAGAGGGAGAGGCAGAGACACAGGAGGAGGGAGAAGCAGGCTCCATGCCAGGAGCCTGACGTGGGACTTGATCCCGGGACTCCAGGATCGCGCCCTGGGCCAAAGGCAGGTGCCAAACCGCTGAGCCACCCAGGGATCCCGAAATAAGGAAAATTCTTATGTGGACATTAAGTGAACAGACCACAAAGGAATAAGAAGCTGGGATTCCAACTACATAAGAGCATGTGTGTGCTGGGCACCCAGGTGGCCAGTGGTTGAGCATCTGCCTTCGGCCCAGGGCGTGATCCTGGGGTCCCAGGATCAAGTCCCGCATCGGGCTCCCTGCATGGAGCCTGCTTCTTCCTCTGCCTGTGTCTCTGTGTCTCTCGTGAATAAACAAATTAAATCTTTAAAGAAAAAAAAAGAATATGCACGCGCTGTATGGACTGCTGGATAGAAACGGCTTGTGAAAACAAAAATAGCTGTGTTGGGACAGAGAATCTATGGATGATTTGCTTCCGAAGTGTTCTTTAACACTGATCTTTTGGCAGTTGTTAGACAACAAACACAATTTAAAAAAAAAAATCACCATTCTGGCGCTCTTCTTCCGGATGTACTCCCTCCTAGGACTCTGGCACTCCCGGCCTATCCGACACCTATTACCACGGCGCCAATGCCTCATTAGTGGGTTTCCTAGTGGGACAGAACTAGTTAGCACACCGCTTAGCAGCAGGATGTGGCAGACAGAACGGGGCTGGCAGGAAGCAAGAGATCCACGCTCTAGTCCCAGAGGCATCAACTGCGACCCTGAAGCAATTCCTAATTTCCCCAAATCCCTACGACCATCCTGGATTTCCCACGCAGCCGCACATCAGGCACGGTGCCCTGAACGGGCAAGCTCGCTCAAACTCAGCTGACCCCAGATCCCACTGCTCTTGCGATTTTGGTTCAGGGCTTACCGTCCAGGTAAATCGTTTTAACACTCACAGAATAGGACCTGAAAAAAACACAGTTGCACACGTGTAAAGTAAGGGCCGTTAGTCTAAGCTTCTCTCCAGGTTATTCCAGATCTTCCTTTTCTGAGGTCTTTCTTTCTTTTTTTTTTTTTAAAGATTTATTTATTTTTTATTTATTCATGATAGAGAGAGAGAGAGAGAGAGAGAGAGAGAGAGAGAGGCAGAGACACAGGCAGAGGGAGAAGCAGGCTCCATGCAGGGAGCCTGACACGAGATTCGATCCAGGGTCTCCAGGATCACACTCTGGGTTGACGGCAGGTGCTAAACCGCTGAGCCACCCAGGCGCCCCTCTGAGGTCTTTCTAAAACGGCTCCTATGTAGAAGGAGCCCAAGGTGGAGGATGGGGAAAGAACCTTCCTAGGGTCAGCTGGTCCCTTCTGCTGAGCCAGACTGGCTCCCGCGTGGGCAGACCCTCGCTAAGCAGGACTCGGAAGCGGCGGACGCAGCAGGGTGGACAGGAAATACCACGTTTACCGACTCGCCTGCAGATGCTTCCCCCCCCCTTACCTCCCCCGGCCCCTGGTGCCCTTTGGTCTCTTCCTCTGAGACAGAATTCCCAATGGCCCTCTCCAGATCTAAAAAGAACCTGGTGAGATTATGAGGGCTGGAATAGAGGGATCCTCAAAACCGAGGTCCCAGTGAGTGACAGGTCAGGCGAAGACAGGAGGGGCCGGGCCACAGCACCCGAACCCACCACCGCACAGTGGGCGGCGCTTCTCTAAACTGAGGCTCCAGGACTCACCTGTCCTGCCAGCCAGGATGTGCCACCTGGGGCAGGGCCCTGAAGCCCACGGACTGGCATCTCGGGCTCAGCGCCTCCTTCATTCCCCCACCCCTCCCCTAACCCAGGGCTCTAAGTGCCCCCAAGCAAGCACTCCTCTTTAGGACACACACTCATCACCCTGCACTGCAGTGGTGGCTGCCTTCGTCGTCTCACTCCGACTTCAGGCTGAGGCCAGGGACCAGCTGTGTTCGTCTCCCCTTCCCTCCATCCCCAAAGCACACAGCAGGCGCTCCATAAACATCTGTTTGCTGCATGGCAAGCTGGCTGGCTCTGCCGGCTGGCGGATGTGTGGGGGCCGGGGCCAAGAACTAGATCTTCTGGATGGACCACGCTAAAACACGGACAACAGACTGATGCCTCGCAAGCAGCAGGCCTAAATGTGAGAATACACTCATTAAAATCTTTTCAAATTAAGTATTCCAGGAACAAGTGCCTAGGGAACCGTGCTGCACTTCCAAGGCCGTTTACCTAAACACGATTTCGTGGCTATTATGTGAAGTGCTGTCTAGTGGTTACAATAGGAGACCCATTACTGTGACAAGCCTGGGAGCCGCTCCTTGTTGCCTCGCTGCCTTCTTGTCTCCTCCTCTGTGATGAATCCACTCACTCTTTCCTTCAACAAATATTTACCGATTGCTCATCAAGCGTCAGCCACAACTGTAGGTGTTGGGGTACACTGGCGTCACAAACTCCGGAAGGGAATAGCTACAGGAAGCCCTCACCGCCTAAGTCATCCTTGGGGAGCCAAGTCCTCCAAAAACCGCTTGATACCTGGACCAGCGCAGCAACAGCACTTATCTCCCTGCCTTCTGAAGCAGGACGTCCCGAACTGGAAAGCCTTAGTCCAGATACTATTTGGGAATTCCTCGATGCTTCCACTTCGAGACACACGGGACAGCCCGTCCCCAACACAGCGAGGCAAAAGCTCTGCCCTTAAGTTCTTGCTTCCACGTTGCGTAGCTTTCCCTCCACCCGTCTCAACACATCGCTTCTCACAAGGACCAGCAACTAGTGGTTCTGAGTCAGTATGTCTCTTGGGAGCAGCAACTGCTGATCAGAAAGGAGCTAAAAATCACCAAGCTCATTAACATCATGTGGAAAAGAAGGGTACAGAGTCACCAGCTGAAGACTGGGGCAGGCAGGCAGCCAGCCAGCAGGGGAAGGGGAAAGGGACGGACACCTGCTATCTTTGCCGGCCACTCAGAGGTTCCTATTTTATTTTCTGGTTCCCAGCCATACCTCTGATAAGGAAGACTCCTGGACAGCTGATGTCTTAACTGTCTCCCCAAATAAATTAACCATCCTGACCCTCTTAGATAAGAGGCAACTGGCAACGTCCTACTGCGACCTGACCCACGTGCAACGTAACAGGTCAACCGTGGTCCTGGAAGAAAAAAGAAGATAGAAGCCAATCCATCCGGAAGCCTGATCTTCCTGGAGACTATTATTAGTCTCCACAGCATACGGTGCCGGGCAGGCAGGTTAGAAAGGAGAAGCCGTGGGCTGGTCGCGTGCGTACCCTGTAGCTGTGAACTAAAATGGAAAAGCTGGGGGGATCCCTGGGTGGCTCAGCGGTTTGGCGCCTGCCTTTGGCCCAGGGCGCGATCCTGGAGTCCCGGGATCGAGTCCCGCGTCGGGCTCCCGGCATGGAGCCTGCTTCTCCCTCATCCTGTATCTCTGCCTCTCTTTCTCTCTATGTCTATCATAAATAAATGAATGAATGAATGAATGAATGAATGAATGAATAAATAAATAAATCTTTAAAAAATACAATAAAATAAAATGGAAAAGCAGGACGTCCGGGCAGTGCAAGGGCTTCAGGAGCCTTCTCCTTGGGGCACCCGAGGCTCTCCTCTGTTTACCTACTCCGCTTCTCCCGGATGGCATGCCCCTCCGCGCCCACCCTCTCCCTTTCCTCCCCACAACGGCTCAGGCAACCCCACCTTCTTTCTGGACCACAGCAAGAGCCCCTCCTAAAACCCATCTTTCTCATGTTTGCCAGAATGGACTGCACACAACACAGCCCTCACCTCAGTCACTATTCTGCACAAAAACACGCACCCGGGGATGAAATGCAGGCTCCTCAGCCCGGTATCAGACTCTGCACAATCATCACTGGCCAACCCAACACCTGTTGTATCTCCCCAGGCCCCACATGTATCCTGGGCTCCAATCAAACCTATTCTCCAACCACAACACCCACCCAGCAAACGCTGCAGGTCCCATCCCCATGGCTTCACCCGCGTCATCCCTTTCCCTGGGTGCCCTCCTCCTCCATCCCTAGTCCCATCCCGGTTGGCAGCTAGCCCACCCCCATGGCCACACTGAAGTAACAAGGGTCATTATTAAACTTCTCCTTGGTGGCACCCTGTCCGGTCCCTCTTTGCTTCTCGATCATCTGACATTCTGAAGCTCAATAAGCAGACGCTGATGTGGATGGATTAAGGAGGGTCCTCAGTTCCCACAACAGTCTCCACATGACCGACTTTTTGGAAGCCTGATCTTCCTGGTCCATCTCCGCTGGGAATTCTCTCCAGCCAGCTGGGATCTGGGTCTGCAGAACCCTGGTGCTACCATCCCGCCTTCCAGACACCCTGTCTGCTCTAACGCACTGGTGTTCTGGAAAACACACTGCACACTGAGCTATGCCTTATTTATCCGCAAAATACTATCAAGTTCTGGATTTTTACAGATGGGCTAAGAAAATAACCAAAATAATTGTGGCGACAGTTCCTCAACCTAAGGGCAAGCACTTACATTCGTTCAAATAAATGTCATCTTATTTAAGTTGGCCCAAGACATATCCTGTTAAGAACATCCTGAGTCCCAGGCTATTATCCCATGTTTCAGAAACTGATCTCAGTTTTACAATATGTGGGAATGGGGCTGCAGGTGGGGGTGGGGGGCTGAGGGCAGGGGGTGGAGATGGTGTGTGGGGTGCTGTCTTTCTTGAGTTGTACAGTACTAACGCTGCCCATCTGATGGTGGCCTCAGCCCAGTTATGAACACATATAGGGTGATCGTGGCAGGGCCATGCCCTGAGACTCTTAGGAGCCAAACAGGTTGGGTTAGAACCCAGTTGTACCTCTTTTCTAGTCATATGACCATAACCTCAGGAACCACACGGAGCCCCAGCTTCATCTGAAAAATGGGGTACTCTCCCCTGCACAGTCAATCTTGCTAAGTCACTGTATTAATAAAAAAGCAGGAGGGGTGCCTGGCTGGCTCAGTTGGTCGAGCATGTGACTCTTGATCGCAGGGTTGTGAGATCTCAGGGTTTTACTTAAAAAAATAAAGGAAAATAAAATAAAAAATAAGAAAGCCTATGAGCATGCACTGTAAACTGCGGTGTCCTACACACACAAAGGAATTATTATGAGTTCCAACCAAACCTCATTTCTCTCACTCCTCCACAGGAATGACATATTACAATGTGCTTTTTGCCAAATACTTCGCAAAAACCAAAGTTCAGGGAGTTCATGATCTATAGCAGTTTAGTAATTCCTTTAAAGAAAAGCTGAGACTGGTCTGGTTTGGGGGATTTCTGTAAGCCCACGTTGGTCCCTGGAAATTAATTCCTTTCCAAGTTCTTAAGCGCCCCCAGTTTAAGTAGCTCTCAGAACTCCACCTGGGGGTTGCTTCGTGGCCAACGGTTCCCAGAAGGCATCTGCCTCAGGGCCTGTTTCAACTGTTTCTAGGAAGTGCTAATCTCACGATTTGTTGCCAGTGTGGGTCCCCCATCCTCACAACTTGATAATTTGCTAATTTCCTATGTTCTTGGTAAGAAACTATTTTACACACACACAACACACACACACACACACACACACAGCCAGGCATCTCTGTCCCCATTGCCATCAGTACTAAGTCATTAGGAACAGATATAAACTGTTTACTCCAGGGTATGTGAAACTACCAACTACTGAATCTACCAAACAAATATCTGAAATTACCAAAAGGTGTCACCACGAAATTTCATTATGAGACCTACCATCTCGGCCATCGGCAAGATTTGGGGACTCGTAATAGTACCCATAATCTGCAGGAGTTAAGGCCAGACGGTCCAGCTTATAAATTCCACCTCCCAGGTGAAGAGTGCTTCAGTGTTGACCAATGTTGCTGGACCGCATTTTGCACAGAGGAAACTGAGCCTCAGAGGAATCATGTGATCAAGTTCATATTGCTTATTAGTGGTGGACCTAGAATCTGGATCTAGCCTTTCTGATTTAAGGCTAGAGTTCTTTCTCCTTCTCTCCATTGCTTCTCTACTCATCTGCCTCTGTGGCTCTGAGCACACAGAATATGTGCTGCAAACAAGAACTATTTCTTGGGGATCCCTGAGTGGCTCAGTGGTTTAGTGCCTACCTTCGGCCCAGGGCATGATCCTGGAGTCCTGGGATCAAGTCCCATGTCGGGCTCCCTGCATGGGGCCTGCTTCTCCCTCTGCCTGTCTCTCTCTCTCTCTCTCTCTCTCTCTCTCTCTCTCTCTGTCTCTCATAAATAAATAAATATATTTTTTTTTTTAAAGAACTATTTCTTAAGCCCAAGTCAACACCCAGATACTGAGAGGTTCCTTCAAGCAGGGCCTGGGCTACAGCGGGGGTTACCAGGCCACACGGTCCAGCAAAAACAGATCGCATGGTGGGGAGGCAAGTACTAATTTGTCTGGAGGGCAGGCAAGTTGTGGCAGAATGGACAGCAGATGATTTGCTCACAAACGGACACAGAAGCCAAGACACTGTGCCGAGAAGGACTTCAACAGTCTGGGCAGCTCCTGGAAATTCAATTCTGGTAAAACAGAGCACAATGATATTAATTTCCTGACTTGCCTGGCTAACAATCTCTTAGAAATCAGAGGAAGTAACAAAAACAACAGCCCTTAATTTTGATCAATAGGGGAAGGCAGGAGGATCTTGGAAGAAAGCGACTGCCATCTTGGTTGCGTGACTCAGTGAACAGAGGTGCACCTGGTCAGCAGCACTGAGAGCCAGCGTTCTCTTTCCACCTTGGGCAAGGGGCTCTTGCTGGGCCACACGAGGACTGGGTGGGCAGATTTTAGGTCTCACCATTCCACCACACGACAGCGCCATATTGGCTTCAAGCAATGGACATCAATTTAAAACACAGACTGTGGGTTGTATTATTGATCAACTATTGATCAGCCTCTGTTCCTGGCTGGTAAATTGTCTTCAGGCCAAGCAGCAGAAACGCAAGGCACTCATTTGTTCCCTTAATGCCACATCCCTCACAGGGCTGCTGCTAGAATTAAATGACCCCACTGGCCATGATCCTATGAACTTTCTCTCAATCAATGTGGAATAGCTAACGTCTAGTGACCTCAATTTCTGTCTCTCCCTAGGTCCTTCCAAGCATGCCTAACACATGGGACTCAATTGTTACTTTAAGGGATGGATTCTCATTTATTCCTTAGGATGCTGAATGAAGTCCAGATACCTAAAACCACTTGATCCTGGCTGTCTGAAAAGTGGTTTTGACCAACACTTCAAATGTTATGCCTGGGTGGCTCAGTCAGTTGGGCATCCCACTCCTGGTTTCGGCCCAGGTCCTGATCTCATGGGTCTTGAGATTGAGCCCAGCTTCAGGCTCTGTGCTCAGTGAGGAGTCTGCTTAAAGATTCTCTCCCTTCTGCTCCTCCCACCCCCCGAGTAAATATATCTTTGCATGTTATGCTTCCAACTCTTCAGTAACATCAGAAACATCAGAGACCGCATGTGCTGATTACTCTTTAATTTGGGGTGACATTGCTAACAGGCAAATTGTAGCTTTTCCTACCGACAGGGACATTAACAGAGCATCAGACAACCTCCCTAACACAAGATCCACTGATCAAATTGCTCTTACAAGTTCTAAGTTGGGGACCTCTCCATGTCACCGTCCTCATCAGGCCAGATGAGTCGTGAACCTATCACAGTGCTCTCTGCCCACACTGAGTCCACTCAAATCCCTGGTGAAGGGGAACAGGGGACAGGAGCCTTCCTTGAATGACCTGAAAGGGCACATGCTCTCCACATGATCTCCCGCCAGAAGACAAGCAAGTACACAGGGAACTCAAAGGGTCTCAGGGGGCAGGTACCAAAGGTGTCACTCTTTGTGTGATTTTATTTTGTTTGTTTTGGTTTGGTTTTTAACTGTGGTGCTTACAAACATGGCGGCAAGATCTCTGTTCTTCTCCCTTGCATTTGGAAGAACCTGGCACTGCTTCAGCTGAACAGAATATGGTGTTAGTAATGTTTTGTGATTTCCAAGGTGAGGTGACCATTCTCCTGGGATGCTTCTCTATGGGTAGAGCCAGCCACCATGTAAAAGGTCCAACTACCCTGGGACTGCCAGGCTGAAGAGGCCACAGGCAGATACTCCAGTCAACTGCCCAGCTGAGCCCAGCCTTCCAAGCATCCCTACCAAAGCCCCAGACATGTGAGCATAGTTGTCTTTGGCTCTCCACACCAGCCCATCTTCCAAAGGAGTACTTCTGGTGACCCTGGTCAATGCCGTGAGCAGCGGAACAATCTCCCAGCTGAGCCCCACTCAAATTCTTGACCGAGAGAATCCTTGTTGTTGTTTTAAGTCACTAAGTGTAAGTGGAGGAGTTTGTTATGCAACAACAGATAACCAGGATGAAAACCATACATATACACAGATACAGCAGGTGTTCATGGCATATGCATATGTACATAGAAGCTTTTTGTAACTTTAAAAAATGTTTCTTTGGAAATCCCTACACTATGATGCTAACTTAGGGTATCACCTGCTTGGAGATAAGGAAGTAGAATATTAAACATACTCACTTTAGGAAAAAAAAAAAAGGAATAAACAAATCAGAAAACTATTCTTTAAAGGCCACTAATTCTGGGGATCCCTGGGTGGCTCAGCGGTTTAGCGCCTGCCTTTGGCCCAGGGTGTGATCCTGGAGTCCCAGGATCGAGTCCCACATCAGGCTCCCAGCATGAAGCCTGCTTCTCCCTCCTCCTGTGTCTCTGCCTCTCTCTCTCTCTCTCTCTCTCTCTCTCTCTCTTTCATAAATAAATAAATAAATCTTAAAAAAAAAAAAGGGCCACTAATTCTCCTTAGGAGAAGCATTAAAATCGAGGGTTGGACTATCCGAGGCTGTCTTACTCTATACTCACCAACTACATATTAAGAACTCAATAAATTGCGCCAAAAAGAAGGGAGGACACTGTTTCTGATTAAGAGACTTAAGAAACATTATTACTAAATGCAATGTGTGGTCTGTCGTGGGCTCTTGATTCAAACAAACCAACGCTAAACAGAGTTTTGAGATGATTGGGGAAAACCAATCAAGCACTTGGCAGTAGATGACATTAAGGCACCACTGTTCACTTTGTGGAGTATGACAATGGTATCACGGACACACACATACACGCACATGCATGTATTTACACGTAAAGAGATACTCACTTGGGTATAACAGGTTAAATATTAAGTTGCCTGGGAGCTGCTTTAAACTACTCCAGAAAAATCATTAATAAATGGGTGTTGTGCACATGACAGTTTCCTCATACTATTCTCCCTACTTCTACTTCGTGTACTTGAAAAATCTCCGTAACAAAAACTTAAAGATTACAAACTGTAAAGGAGTTAGGGGGTGGGAGGTGTCAACACAGTCTGGCCTGAGCCCTGCCTCTGAGGATCCAAGCCACTGGCTGGGACAAGTCCACATCCCCAGCCAGGGTGAAGGTGCTATGGGATGCAAAAGAGGGAAATGACTCCAAGCCATTAACAACTTGTTTTCTTCCTCGACGCTAAGACAAAATCCAGTATACAGACTTCTGTCGGGATCCAACTCAGTACCTACCTATGGATCTTAAGTCCTACCCTCAGCACCTGGTACAGCTTATAAAAGGGGTGCACTCTGTCCAACTTTACAGACAACAATAACACACTTTTATATAGCAAGGAAGTATGGGCAGCAACGAAAGCTACATCTTTTAAGCTATGGACACCAAAGTTAAACGTTCTACTCTCTGATTTTGTAAAATCAATGATATTACCCCTTATAACATTTCTGAGGGACACAGGATTGATTTTTAACCTTGAATTAAAAAACGCCACCATCTGTGACCAAGCAGAGTAAAAGCATTGGCTATGGAACAGAACATGCTTCCTGGTTATAACATCCTTAGATAGCCACAGCGAGCAGGCCTTGGTAAGGAGCCCTATACGACATCCAAGGTACCAAGTAAGAAGGTAGGAATGTTCTAGAAATCAGCACCTCCAAGGCCCTCATTTTACAGGTGGGAACAATGAGGCCAGAGGCAGGTCATGCTGCCAGGCAGCCAATGCAAACCCAGGAATAGAACAGGAGCCTCTGACCCTGTGACTAATACTACTCTCTTTCTTCGGTCCATCCTGCGACAACTGCATTATGGATGTTATCTGAACAGGAAAGGAACAGGCAAGCCTCGCGTTTCTGAAAGGTTAAGAACCAAACAGGCGATCCCGAAAAACCAGAAATCTCAGTGTTAAAAACTCCTTAACTATAAAAAGTGCTTGGTTTGGGGAAATATTTTTGGCTTTTTTAAATGGTGGTTCAGGAAAAAAAAATTTTTTTAAAAACCCACAGGAGAAAGGAAAAAGAAAATGAAACAAATTTGTGCCTGACTAAACAGTAACACGCAATTAAAATGATGGATGTCTCTGTGCCAGAGGTTGAGTTTGAAACAAGCTGCTGGAAGAAGGGCAGCCCTGAAAATAAATTGCCAAATTACTTTTTTGCAGCCAGATTGCAGATTCCCCCGCCATGCAATTCTGAAAGCAAATAACCCCACATAAATAAATATGCAACGAATTCCCAGGGAAACTAGCCAAGAAACACGAAGAGAACTAACTTTGGGTGGAAGACTGCCCCCATGCATCCTGAGATTTAGGAGTGCGACTCAATTTACAGCATCAGGGCTACCTCACACAGGAAGCCTCCCTCGACTCCCCAGGCCTGTAGACACTGACGGCCTCCTCTCTGTGGAGCCCTCCAGGGCCCTGAAAGTAGCTTCTGGATGCCACAGCACACCCCGTGATGTAGTGGCTGAGGGCACGGGCTCGAGGGTCAGCCTGCCAGGGTCTGAGTCCCACCCAGCTCTGTTACCCCGCTCAGGCTGAGTCTGGGGTCAGGGAATTTCTTACCTGGTCAGGGTGTCTAAGAATGAAATGAGATGAAATGAAGGACTGAACAGGGCTTGGCCCAGGGTGAGCCCACTGGACACCCCCGGTGATGGAGGTGGCCTCTTTCTTCCTACTAAGCCCATTCACAGAAGGAGACAAGCTTTACAGAGATCAAGTAACAGGGGAGTGTGTTCCTGGGCTGAACCTGGGTCTCCCCAAAGTCCACAAATCAAAGTCCTATACACCCCCTCCTCCCTATGCCTCAGAATGTGGCTGGATTTGAAGACAGAGCCTTTCAAGAAGTAATGAGGTTCAAATGAGTTCATTAGAGTGGGTCCTACTCTTATCTGACTGGTATCCTGAGAGAGAGAGAGAGAGATGAGGTCACACAGAGACATCAGAGATTATGGTATTTTGTTATAACAGCCTGCGCTGTCTAATACAGGAGGCACACGGTTTCAAGTCAGAACCAGTTCTGAATCTGGGCTGCACCACTCATGACCAGCATGATCCCAACTAAGCCCCCTAGGCTTTTGGAGTCTGTTTTCTGCCTGTAAAATGGAGATGACACAGCACCCAGTGATGTGTGGAGAAGATGGAAACATGCAGCTGGCCTGGGCCAGAGCCAGAGCTGTGCCCAGGACCTCAGACGCGAAGTCCCGGGAACCTCCCACCATATCCCTCTGGGGATCCAAGAGCCTTCGCTGGGTGGCACAGCTTGAGTCACAGCATGGTCATGGAGCCCAACTTCCTTGGGTCCCACCCATAGCTGGTATTCCATAAGCATGGGCGGTGAACTCAACTAGCAAATTTGCCTACAGTTTAAAACTTTTAGTGATCACACCAACTGCTAAGGCACAGAATTTTAGGGCTTTTTACTTGGCTCTGTGTGCATGCACAATTTTCAAAAAAGTTCCGGGGTAAAAAAGCACGTAAGACTTTTAATCTTGTCTATGGTGAGTTTGGCAATTAGAGACATAAAACTGTAACTGAGGCACAGCTTCCATTCATGTGATGGAGGGGTATACAAATCAAGTTGTCTTTATCAGGTTGGCCTTCGATTTTTCTTTTATCTCTCACCTTTTTTTTTTTTTTTTTGGGTGACTCAATATCTTTAAAAAAAAAAATCTCCTGCAAGAAGAAGGCAGAGAATGACACATTCAGATGGAGGAAAGGAGGTGTGATGCTTACAGCCTGTAGGTTTGGATTTGTAAGGATGGCATTAACAAGATTATTTCCCTGAGGTGTGTGGTTTGTGGTTAGTGTGAACTATTGTAAGAATCCTGACTGTAAGTTTACCACCCAGAAAGTTAGCTTTTCATATCCATTAACTAAGAAAAAAAAATTCCCATCATATATGTACTTTTTTTTTTTTTTGAGAGTGCACACATGCACACTGGAGCTGGGTGAGGGACAGAGGGGGAGAGAGAGAGAATCTCAAGCAGGCTCCACGCTCAGCACAGAGCCAGACGCAGGGCTCGATCTCAGGGCCCTGAGATCCTGACCTGAGCCGAAATCAAGAGTCAGGCACTTAACCGAATGAGCCACCCAGGCCACCCTCCGATCATATATGCATTTTTAAAAGCAACAACAGAAGACCAAGCAAGGTGCAAGCACTGACTAGTATTACCGTGGAATGCTACTTCAAAATAGGGTACACACGTAGGAGACTATTTCTAGAGGTCAACACCGTGGTACAAATAGAGTAGCTTCTTTAATTGCTGTGGACTGGTCATAAGCTAACCCCAGTTTTCCCCAGTTCAAGCAGAACTAATTCATCTGGAATGTCTCAACACACAAGATCCCAGCGTATCAGGGCTTCAAATCCATGCCAAAAGGTAATTCCTACATGACGGCCACTAAATCAGGCACTGACACTGCCCCCCCCCCCCCAACCTACCACAACCCTCAGACGTTCTAAGAGACCAACGGAATGTAAAAGTGGGAGGAACACCTGTGGGGGGTTACGCAGGTGCCACCCCCACACAAGGCACGTGGAAGGATTCTTGCCGGAGGTGCGCGAGGTGGGGAATGGAAACAGTGCACAGACAGGGCCATTCCCACGAGTGAAGTGGGCCAAGAGGAAGCGGGGTGGGGGCTGGGCAGTCACCACACAGACCTAGCCAACTGCCACTCTGGGAATTCAGATCTTCCAATTTTTTTTTTTTAAAGTCTACAAATTTGAATTTTTTTAAATGTGAAACGTGATGATTTTTTAAAGCCTGATATAGGGACCCCTGGGTGGTGCAGCGGTTTGGCGCCTGCCTTTGGTCGAGGGCGTGATCCTGGAGACCCGGGATCGAATCCTACGTCGGGCTCCCGGTGCATGGAGCCTGCTTCTCCCTCTGCCTATGTCTCTGCCTCTCTCTCTCTCTCTCTCTATCATAAATTAAAAAAAATAAAATAAAATAAAAAAAAGCCTGGTATAGACCTCTAGTCTACTTTTTAATTGAAGGGTGATGGACATAGGCAAGAGCGCACAGGTCAACAAATAGAATATTACTGGACTCCCAGAAGCCACCATGTGCCTCTTTCCAATTTCTACGCTTTCTTCCATCCCGCAGGTACCACAGCTTTGTTTTGCCTGTTTTGGACTTCAGATAAATGGAATCACACAGCAGGTGCTGGTTTACAGCTGCATAGGAATGCAGGGACAGTGCCCCTCTGATTCACAGACCTTGTATGTCTGAACAGAGGCACACAGGTGGCATTTTACAACACTAAGCAGAAGAGAAATGAGACCCAAGTAGATTTATAGCAGAGAATGACTTGGAATCACTGAGGCCCCAAGGAGTCAGAGAGTCAGAGATAAGCCGGAGCCAGGCATGGGTGGAGTGGGATGGTCAAAGTCCCATAGAAGGGGAGGGTCAATTCCTGGGTAAAAGGGGCAGCAAAAGGACAGGGACAAAAAAAAAAAAATAGAGGTGGCAGCAGGTGCCAGTGGGAGAAAGCCAGAGTTCAAGATTCATGGCCACCAGCAAGGCAGAAAGTAAGCAAACAAGAGACCAGAGCCAGGGCTGGCTCGGACCAACCCCAGTGCCCAGAGAGCCTGCATTTTCCCCAGGAGACCAGACTTCTCTAGGAGGAACAGAATTCACGGATTCCCAAAAGGGGGAATCGATAAAGAATACCTGGTCTGCTCTTTCTTTAGAAAACTTTTTATTTTGGATGATTTCAAATAAACACGAAACAGAACAGTAGAGCAAACACCTGCCACTCAGCTTTCACAATCATCAACATTCTGTATCCTCTTCCTTCATTCCTCCCCACTGCCCTCCATTAATTTTTTACCCATCTTTTTTTCGGATGGTGGTAATAAATCTACTTTACCCTGAAATGCCCAAATCTGTGCTGCTTCGTTTTGACAGGTGGAAACTGTGTAACTTGCCCCCCTGCCCCGCTCTGGTACCATTCGGCACCTTCCTGTCTCCCCATAAAGTTCCCAGGCAATCCCAGCAGCCCTCTCCAGGCCTGCAGAAGCTACAGCTATCCCGATTTCTTTTTCTCCATAGACTAGTTTTGCCAGTTCTAGAACTGCATATGCGTGAAATCATGGGGGGTGGGGGATACTTTTTTTGTGGAAGGTTTATTTCACTCAGAGGAATGCACAGGAATACAAAAAGAGGAGGCTTAAAAATTCAGTTTGGGCCAAACCACATAGACACGTCTTCATCACCTTCTCATGCCATCTTAGGTGGAGCACGATAAAGTAAACAACTGAGGCTAAAAATAACCCACACTGGGATTTTGGAGCCACGATTGTCAGGGGATTGCTCAAGTCCTGCTTTCTTCCCTGGGTCTCATGTTCCAGATATGAATTTTTACACATTTTAGCAACAACCATCTCAGAGCTCTCACTGACAAGAGCTGACTTACAAAGCCAGGTGTATCACTATTTTTTTTTTCCTGTCCTCTGCCCTGACTCTTCCTCCTTAAGCGAGAAAATGGGAACAAAGCATGGAAAAGCTGTAGAGCTCTCTGCGAATGCAAAAGACACATCTTCTCGCTAAATTTGCAGCTGCTGAAGAAAAAAGATGCATCCCTGACTCAGTCTTGTATCCACCCGGCCCCCTGGCTTGGCTGTGGGTATACAGCAGGCACTCAATAAATGCCCATCTCTCCATTATTCGCTCTTTGAAAATGTCAACCCCACCCAGATTTGGGAGGCAAAAGAGCAGAATGGCCAAGAGTTCAGGGTGCCTTCCTTTTGTCATTTGTAAAATAGTGGCAGGAATACCGGCACCTACGCTCAGGGACTCTATGTGAGCTGAGAAATCCACGTAAAGCAGCCAGTGCAGCGCCTGGCAGAGAGCAAGTGTCTCTAGATCTACAGACATCGGCACCTGCTCCTCTGTTCCAGCCTCCTAGCTGGCCCTGCCAGACATGAACTGCATTCCAAGCCCGCTTCAGACTCTTCGCCAGGAGTCTGATCTGCTGGCCCCTCACACTGGCCTCATGGAAAACACACCAGTAGTGAATCCAGGTTTTGTGGCACCTTAAAACTTAGACCATCTGGAGGTCCTTTTAAAGAAAGAAAACACAAAAAGAAAACCCCTTTACATCTGCAAACTGTCCAAAAACCAAAGACCAAGCTGACGTAGCATTAGGGCCCCCCTCTGCTACTGCTCTGCCCTCAGGATTCTCCATCCCCCCAACCTGCCATGTGCAAGACATAGGGGTCCCATCTTGGCTTCTCCATCAATCCCACTCCTAAATCCAGCCGCCAAATCCATTGGATTCCAGGTCCTCAAACGCCACTCCACCTGCCTGCATGTCCAAGTCCAGCATCACCCTAAATTAGACGCACGATGCAGGTAACAGCCTCTTAACCCCACCATCTGCCAATCACCCTGCAGACAGACTCCACCTGTCCAGCGGTGTTAGTCTCCCTCCCCTTCCCCTCTCCTCTGCTTATCTTTTTCAGACACATGCTCCTCCTGCCCTCCTTGGTGGGGCCATCTGTCCCACTGTTCCTCCACCTGCACTGCCAATCCTCCGCCGCTCAATGTCAAAATCAACCCAACAGTCACTTCTCCTGAAGCCATCCCCAGTGGAAATCCGCCTCTACTTCCAAATCCACTTCTGCTTCTACACGACTGCACCTGTCCGGCCGTGGTGGTGCCCGGTCATCCTGGTCATCTGAGCAGCACAGTCAGGTGGCAGAGAGCCTCAAAGAGTCAAAAGAACAAATCTACCTTTCTGGGTCTGTCTACCCCCTCAGCCAAATGGGAATGAGAACACCTGCTCTGCTGGCCTATGAGCTTTAAATGAGATGCAGACTGGAACACACAGAAGATCCAACGTTGTCAGCGGGGCTCAGAACCTGTGGCCAACCTCGGCCCTATCATGAGCCATAAGTTCCCAGCAATGTGCCTTCTCCTACCACAGCCATTGTGCATCCTTCTATACCAGGGGATAGCTGCTCTCTCGGCTGCAAAGAGATTTCTCCCTCCCACGGCAAGGACCTATCTCTCCAAGCCCTTCTTTACATAGAAGAGGTCGTAGAGTGTAAAGATTAAGAACATGCTTCACCAGAAACTTTAAAAAATATATACATAGTATGATCACGTTTTTTTTGGAAACAAACAGCTTTTTTGGCAACCCTTAGGAAAAAAAATGTGACAGGGCCATACACGAGATGTTAACGTGGTGCTCTCTTGGTGGAGGCATTTTATGCTTTGTACTCTGTACCCTCTTTAACCTGTAATCCCTAAAAATTCTAAACTAAACAAGGATTCCTTTTATTTTTAAAAAGTGCAGAACTGGGCGGCCCTGGTGGCTCAGAGGTTTAGCGCCGCCTTCAGCCCAGGGCATGATCCTGGAGACCCGGGATCGAGTCCCACGTCAGGCTCCCTGCATGGAGCCTGCTTCTCCCTCTGCCTGTGTCTCTGCCTCTCTCTCTCTGTGTCTCTCATGAATAAATAAAATCTTAAAAAATAAAATAAAATAAATAAAAAGTGCAGAACTGGTGTAACAAGGTAGCATTTCTTTTTAATAAAACCAACATTCTTCTCATTGTTTTTTCCCCTTTGCAGGCAACGAGGCTGTTCTGATCTCATTACCTTCAGGAAAAGTATGTTAGAATCAGAAACGGAAAATTAGGATTGAAAAAAAAAAAAAGGTGAAGAGTCTGGATGCTGGAGCCAGACTTCCTGGTGCACCACATTCTAGTGGCAAGACCCTGAAGAGGGGATCTGACTGTTTTGCACCTGTTCCCTGGTCTGTAAAACGGCAGTAGTCACCGTGTAAAGTTTTTGTGAGAATTAAAAGCGTCAGTGCACGTTCAGAACTGTGTCCGGCATACAGCGGGCACTAGTTTTATAAGAAACCTTTTAGGTGGGAGCCCTTTTTAGTTCTTGAGACTCGGTCCTCAACATTTCAGTGATCCTGGAATACCAGTTGGCTTCCAATACTAGATATACAATCTCTGACATTTGCAAAAAATCTGTAACAAAACTGACCCGCTCCAGGTAAACCAAGAACTTTAGCTGTAGAATCCGTCTTAGCAATTCTGTTCTGCAGTCAGTCTCCTGAGGGGGCACCTCTCACGGTACCTCTCCATGGTTTCTGCTCCTGGAGCAGCATTGTATGTGGTTCTGATGCTGTGGATTAGTTCTCTCCTCAAGTTGCATTTTTGCCCTTCAATTTCTACTTCACACGGTGAGTTTACACTTTTAATCGGTCAAGGTCAACGGCAGGCAGTGCAGGCACCAGCAGGCCAACGAGGAGGCCAAGAGCACTTACGTGCTGTGTGTGCTCTAGCATGTTGCTTAACCTCTCTGGGCCTCAATCTCCTCATCTGTATAATGAGGCTGCTCATAGGGAGTATTTAGCTAATACAGTTGCGAGGAGTCAATGAGTTAAGCCACGTAGAGTGCTTACGTTACGGCATGGGTCAATGTTCTCTGGAAACATTATGCTAAGTCCAAGAAGCCAGACACAAAGAGCTAAGTATTCTGTACAATTCTGTTTATATGGAATATCCACAGCTGGCAAATCCATAGAGACAGAAAACAGATTAGTGGTTGCCAGGGGCGGGGCAGAGGGGACAATGGAGAATGGACTGCTTAGCGGGTACAGGGTTTCCTCCTAAGGTCCACAATGTTCTGGAGCAAGGCAGGGATGACGGTGACCTATCCCCGTGAGTATACTAAACGTCACTAATGCTACATTTTTTAGTGTGTATTTTACCAAAGGAAAATCATTTGGGAAAAAAAGGGGGGGGCGGGTCATTAATGTTTCCTATTACTCAAATGACTACGTAGACAACTACTATAGTAGGAAACGTACTTTCCGTGCAAGGCACAAATGGCCCACAGGTTCCCAGGCAGGAGAGGGAATACTCTGGGCAGGTGTGTGTGTGTGTGTGTGTGTGGTGTGTGTGTGTGTGTGTTCGGGACAAGCCTCACAACCATGGTAGCATCTGAGACGTGTCCGGAAAGAGCTAGACCCTTCCCAGGAAAGAGCTGGCTAGAAAGAGGGGAAGAGCACAAGCCAAGGCGCGCAGGGAGAGGTGAAGCATGGGGAGCGGAGGTGGCAGGTGCCAGAGCAGCAGCAGGGTGGCAGCCGCGGGGACGGCCCGTGGGAAGGCCTGGCAAGGATTTTAGGTCCAGCTCCGACGTTTACCGGCTGTGGGATGGCCAAAAAAGCCTTCCTGCTGAAGCTTCTGTAAAACTGGGATGCCTGTAATTCTCTCCAAAAGGTGGTGCTAACAGGATTAAATATTTCACCAAACCTAAAACACTACAAGGACGTCGGGGGGGGGGGGGGTGTGACGCTGTAGAACACTGGTCCTCAAACTTGGCTGCACAATGGAATTACCCCCGGGGAGTCTAAAAAAAAAATACCCTGTAATGACGGGGTCTCTGGTGGTAGCAGCCTGGCGTGCGCCCCAGCAAAGCCAGGGAGTAAGGCTGACCGCCAGTGTCCTATGGTGGAGCAGCCTGAAACCACCGGGGCTGGGGGGGGGGTGTTCACACGCTGACCCCCGGGCAAGGCTAAAGTTGCTCATTCTCCTTTTTAAGAGGGACAGCAGGTGTGCAACGCAATGTAAGAATAATTCCACACCCAAATGTGCTCCTCCTAAGAAGGGCCCCCATTTTTAACCATTTCCCTGCACTGGGCCTCACGCACGTTAGATGATCTCTAACTGCTGTTGTCCTTAACAAGGTGAAACAATAAGCAAACCGGAGCTCTCCGGGACAACTCCCATGTGTGGAAGAGCTCACTCCCTGAAGTGAGTTGTAATAAGATAAATGGCACGTCCCAGTAGCTCGAATACACACAATTCTGTTTCTTTTAGAAGACAGCAGGTAATTTTTGCATTTTTCTTTGGGGGCGGGGGGCGGGGGGGGGTCTCAGAGGAACTATCCATCACAGCTTTTAGAACAAAGCTAAATACTTTTGGACCTCAAAGCAAAATAAATGCCATACAGAATCCCGATGAGGTATCCTGAACAGGTATTTCCGACCCTGGACTCCCCGCTCTCCCATTAAAACACTCCGGACCCCCTCGTCTCAGCTCTCGCCTTCGAGGACCCCACTGCCACTGCCAGCCTGTGTGCATGAACCCTTCCCTGGACTCTGACCGGCCACTCTCACTGCCATCCACACCGCAGATGCCACTCCATACACCCTGTGACCCAACCAGGAGGTGGCTCAGACCTCAGGTCTCAGGCCCCAGCAAACAGGAGCAATAAACGGACTACGGTCAGTGAAACGCCGCGTAACAGGCTGCCAGAGAGCAGTGCAGGTTAATGACTAACCCTCATCAGCTCTTACAGCTTCCGAGCTCTTTCCTGGATGGAGCCCACGTCCAGGGCCAGGCCCCGGGGCAGGCCAAGTTTCTCGGGGGCCTGGGGGGAAGCACGGCTGGCTTTAGGAAGAGGCAGGGAGCCCCAGAAAGGCCAAGAGGTTTGCCGACTGTCAGCTGGCCTCGGAGGGAGAGCAGGAGCAGCCCGGAGGGCTGCGTGCAGGAGGCCGCGCTGATTACACACTAATTACTGCTCATTTGCCACAGGTGAGCGGCGGGCTGGCTGCACGGAGCAGCGGGAGTGTTCCAATGCAGACAGGAAAGATCTGCCATCCGGAATGAAGCTCTGCACCGTGTGGTCCCCAAGTGCTCCCTCAGGGGTACAAGCCAGAGGTTCCTGCTGCCCTGCCATCTGCCCCGTGTCTCCTCTCTCGGAAGGGTTCAGGGATTCTGCTCCCTAAAATGTCTGCTGGCACCTCCAGCCTGGAGAGAGGGAAAGTGCTCCCTGGGGGGCCTCCCAGAAAATGTAAAGGAATCCAAACAGGAGTGAGCTAGAAAAAGAAAGGATCCAAGGTCAGGGGAGACATTCAAGGTCAGGGGAGACATTCAAAACCAACGTCAAAGGGATGCCTGGGTGGCTCAACGGTTGAGCGCCTGCCTTCAGCCCAGGCGTGATGCTGGAGTCCCGGGATTGAGTCCCTGCATGGAGCCTGCTTCTCTCTCTGCCTGTGTCTCTGCCTCTCTGTGTGTGTGTCTCTCATGAATAAATAAATAAAATATTTCAAAAAAACAAAACCAACATCAAGGAGAGGCACCTGGGCGGCTCATTCGGTTAAGCATCCAACTCTTGATTTTGGCTTAGGTCATGATCTCAGGGTCATGAAATTGAGCCCTGTGTTAGAGCTCCACGCTGGAGCCTGCCTAGGATTCTCTCTCTCCTTCTGCCCCTCCTCCTCCTTTCTCTCTCTCTCTCTCTCTCTCTCTCTCTCTCTAAAACAAAAAGTCAAGGAGCTAATGAAGAAACAGGAGTTAGACAAAAAAGAAAAAGACATTCTTCCATCAAATCTACTGAAAATTTTCCAGAGATGAGGAATTTGGACCTTTTCAAAGAAGCAACAACCAATAAAAAATACAGGATGCTTGGGCTCACTGGCAGGGCTTGAGCGAGGAGCAGGAATCTTGGATGTATTATTTCAAGCCTCAGTGCCTTTGCATATGCTGACCTGGCCACCAGGAAAGGTGTTCTCCCATTTGTCTTCAGAGCCCAACTTTTTCTCTTGAGATTTTTCTGGTTGCCCGTTTCTCCCACTCAGCCCCCACACCTTAGACTTTTCTGGGGGGCTTACTGATAAAGTTCTCTATGGCACTCGTTTCCACCCCAGCTTCTTGAGGGCAAAGAACCCGTTGTATTGTTCTGTGTGCCCTAAGTCAAATGTTTCAAATAATGCCAGTTCCCTGTACCAAGTGCACCTCAGGGTAACCAAATGTTGAGGATGCCATCAACAAAATCCAGAAAGTGAGAAACTATTACAGGGCAAATCAACAAATATATGAGCAAAAAAAAAAAAAAAAAGGTGGGGAAAGGGGAAAATTCTAGATTAAGAGCTTTAAATTGTTGGGTGGGGAAAATGGGGAGATGTCAGTTAGAGGACACAAACTTTCAGTTAGAAGATGAACAAGTTCCGGGGATCTCATATACAGCAACGATGACTATAGTTGATCACAATGTAAAATACACTTGAAATTTGCTAAAACGGTGGATTTCAAAACTTTACTAAGATACACATGACTGTAACTGGTAAGGCAATGGGTGTGTTCATTAACTTGATGCACAGTAATAGGTTTTGCAATTTATAACTTTTATCAAATCACCAAGCTTTACGCTCCAAATGCTCCAAATGTATATGATCTTTACTGGTCAACTATACTTCAAGAAGCGAGGGAAAAATATTCCTAAAAATTTTTTCTTAAAGCTCTAGATAGAATAGCAACCAAATGCAATGAAAAGACCTTGCTGACAACCAAACAGGAAAATCTGAACACTGCCTCAATATCTTGATACCAAACTTTTTTTTTTTTTAGGCGTTTTACCAGTATAGTCGATCTATTTATAAAAACATAGCCCTTGTCTTTTAGAGACGTGTGCTACAGCACAAGTTTGAAATTACACGTTTGGAATATGTTTTAAAATCACTGGGAAGGAGCAGGGGTGAGGATAAGATGAACAAGAGTGGCCATATGGACAGGTGAGGAAGCCTGATGATGGGTACGTGGGGGTCATTATGCTCATTATGTGGTGTGTACATGGGGTTCTCTCTATTTTTGACTACGCCTAGACATGTCGATGGTAAAAACTGCAAAAAAAAAAAAAAAGGCAGAATTGAAGTAAAATCTGTAGATCCTACAACTCCTCACCAAACATCACCAGCAGCGACTGACTTCAAAATTCATGCACAGTAGGCAGCACGGGTGGCTCAGCGGTTTAGCACCTGCCTTCGGCCCAGGGCATGATCCTGGAGACCGGGGATCAAGTCCCACGTCAGGCTCCCTGCATGGAGCCTGCTTCTCCCTCTGCCTGTGTCTCTGCCTCTCTCTCTCTCCCTCTGTGTCTCTCATGAATAAATAAATAAAATATTTTTTTAAAAAAAGGGAAGGCCCGAAACTGCACAAAAATCCACAACCCAGATGATGGATAAACCAAAGGCGGTGTATACGTACATGGGAATACTACACAGCCTTCAAGAGGAATGGCATCCTGACGCACGCTACAACACAGATGAACCCCGAAGATACCACGCTGAGAGGAGTCAGACACAAAAAGGATAAACAGTGTACGGTTCCACGTACAGAAGGTATCTGGAGTTGCCCAAGTGGTAGAGACCGAACACGGGAGGGCGGTTGCCAGGGGCTGCGGGGAGGGGGGCAGTGAAGGAGAATTATCGTCCTATGGGTGCAGAGTTTGAGTTTGCAGAGAGGAAAACAATCTGGAGATAGAGGGTGATGACAGCTGTAAAACTACTACGTGGATGCACTCCACGCCACTGAACTGTCTACCCAAAAGTGTTCAAAACAGTACATTTTATGTCACTTCCACTGTATCGTAATAAAAAGAAAATCCCTAATTCAAAGGGGTTGCAGCTGAGCAAGCAGGTAGGCGGGCTAATGGAGAGGCACTATCACGCCCACCTCCACCTGCCTGGGCAGAGGTCAGGTACCACGGGGCTGAGAACAAGAGAAGAGAACCGCGCGGCTGGGCTGACAGATGCCAGCCCTGCAGGCCCCTGCGAGACCAGGCGGTCCACGTCCTCCCTGCGGGACAGTTCTACTCTGGGGACCGAGCTCAGGCCTGGGAGACAGGGAAGCTCCAGATGATCCCGCGGGTGGCACGGGACCCTGGGGATATCATCTTCCAGCCCTTAGCTTCACCAAGGAGATGCTGGGCACTCGGCCAGTGACAACTTTAGGGCAAAGAACCCCAGAAATGATAAAACAGAAGCCAAGTGCCAGGGACCCTGAAAGGCAAAGAGGTTCAAGAATGACAGGGTGGTCTATGGCATGACACTGTGACCCATCAAGTCACAGAGGAGTTCCAAGGAGCACACATTTCGATCCTGGAGGCTGAGCGTGCACAGCATGGGCTGGGGGCAGAGCGCTGGAAAATGAGTCAGAAAAACCTAGATTCCCTTCTGACTCTGCCACACTTCTTACCCGAGTGGCCCAAGGCCACATGCTCCCTGAGACCATATGTAAACGGATAATAATACCTTCCCACACGGCAGCAATTAAGGGAAGTGACACGGATTCTGCAAGCCTAGAGGGCAGGGTTGCCCAACACAGAAGACGGCAGGTGCTCTGCGTATCAACCACCAACCCCACGACAGGTAGAGACAGGTACTCCTCACGTCACACATACACATACATGCGCGTGCACACACACACACAAATTCAGGGGTGAATTTAATCTAGAATAATCACAAAAGAGGGCACCAAACTGATGAGTTTGTCAGGAAGGCTTGGATGGGAGAAAAAAAAAAAAAACCCTACACCATGTGTATGCACATGTCTATGAAAGCACACAGACTGGGGGGACCAGCTGCTATGCAGCAGGATGGGAATTTGTGATATGCTTTCCAGTGTGATAAGTTTAACATTGTTCTATTGAGCACTTTTTTTTTTAAAAGATTTTATTTATTTATTCATAGAGATGCAGAGAGAGAGAGAGAGAGAGAGAGAGAGAGGCAGAGACACAGGCAGAGGGAGAAGCAGGCTCCATGCAGGGAGCCTGACGTGGGACTCAATCCCGGGTCTCCAGGATCACGCCCTGGGCCAAGGCAGGCGCTAAACCGCTGAGCCACCCGGGCTGCCCCTATTGAGCACTTTTTAAAAATGTAGCCTACTTCTGACCTCAGTGTTGAAAACTCATGGCCATCAAACCAGAATGCACGCGGAGTAAGACTGTATTCGACGAACGTGACTGAAGATGTAAATCTGGGAGCACCTGGCTGGCTCAGTCGGAAGAGCGTGTGACTCTTGGCCTCTGGGTCGGGAGTCCAAGCTCCGCACTGGGTGTAGAGATTACTTAAATAAAGAGATATATTTTAAAAAGAAAAGAAAATAGGGGCACCTGGGTGGCTCAGTGGTTGAGCATCTGCCTTTGGCTCAGAGTGTGATCCCGGGGTCCTGGGATCGAGTCCTGCATCAGGCTCCCTGCATGGAGCCTGCTTCTCCCTCTGCCTGTGCCTCTGCCTCTTTTTCTGTGTCTCTCACGGATAAATAAATAATCTCTCTTTTTTTTTTTTTAAAGGAAGATGTAAATCTGATTTCTGGAAATCCCACCTGGCCTGCAAAGGAGGCTCAGAGGTCCCCATCCACCTCAGGGCTGCTGGGGCAGTCTCAGAACCTACTCACCACCCACCCGACCAATGCTCCATCCTGCCATCAGGGGGACTTTCTGGACCACAAATCTCCCCTGGCCAGTCGGAGCTTAAAGCTGGAGTCTACCAGCTTTAAAAAACACGGGCAAATTTTTTAACCTTGATTACTGAGCCCCGATTCTCCCCTCTACAAACCAGAGATAAGAGCAATAACACGATCAAAGTTTTTGTGAGAATTCAACAAGCCTATCCCTTAAGCACTTAGCACAGCACCAGGCACGCAGCAAATGCTCAGTAAGCCTCGGCTCTTATTAGCTTAAGACACGTATCTGCACTTGAAAGGTTCCCCACTTGCTCCTTTAAGATTCAGGGACACAGCCAGAGCTCATAATCCTCCCCTACTCCGTGGGGGTTTGGGGCTCCCCACCTCCAAGCATTTGCACCTGCTGTTTCCTCTGCCCTGACACCTTCTAACCAAATCTACAGCTGAACTCCTGGGCATCCTCTGGGACAACGTGATGTCACTTTGGGCATCAGACCATCGCCAGCTCCACCCCACAGTTCAGCTGCTCGCCCTCTGCGCTACTTTATGTGCAGCTTCAAGTTATGTATTTACCTGGTTTCCCCTTTGAGATTAGAATTCTCTCATCCCTCGTGTGGATCCCTCCCCAGTGCTCTACGCCGTGTAAGCGCTCAGTAAGCTCTTGTTGACTAGAGAAAATGCACCACAGGTAAACAAAAACATTCTGGAAAACAATTAGAAATAAGCCAGAAATTAAAATCCAGTGGGGCTAGTGAGATAAATCCAACTCTAGAGGGAAGCCAAAGAGGCTGCAGGAGGAGACTGGGAGGCGGGGGCGGTTAGGGCACAGGGGGCACACCTGGGAGGCTGTAAGGCTACTGCCCAGCTCTGGCTGGTAAGCAAAGCATGCACATCCCTGGCAGGTGAGAGAACAGTGACCGCCCCCAAGCAGGTGCTCAGCACAGAAGCCCCCAGATGTGAGAGAATTCTGTGGCCTCAGCAGCAGGACCAGAAGGCAGAGACACCGGTGGGGAGAGGCTCCAAGGACGGGGAGCTTGCTTCTCACTCAGGCAGGGGCAGTATAGGTGGACAGCTCCAGTGGCCAACCAGCACTGGGGGCACCCACCCCAGCTAAGGGTCGCTGGCAGTGTAAGGGGGGAAGGATGGCCAAGAGCCTCCACCCCCAAGAGACACAAACTCAGAGTCTGTGATCCCTATTCAACTGTGCTGAAGGGGTGGAGAGACTTTGATCAACCCATGCAAATTCATCATTCTGAGTACATAATTATATCTAAACACAAAAAGAAAAAACTACAGGTGGATATATACCACAATTTTCACAGTGGTCATCTCTGATGAAATTTTAGATGTTTTCACTTCTCCAGCTTCTCCACATTTATTTTCTAGCCTCTCTGCTTTAAGCATGTTCAAATGTGAAATGAAAGTAGGGGCCGAAGGCACACACTAACTTGGGAAAAAAACCAAAAAACCCAGCAAGATGAATCAGCAGTGGACCCCGCCTGCAGGCAGCTGCCACGGGCCAGAGAAGGAAGCCCGAGTGCCCACAGAACCGGGGCCCTGCTGAACAGAGCTCCAGGCAGAGCGGCGAAGGCCGGGTGCAGGCACTCAGGCAGTGGACAAGGATGAACACCTGTTTTGAGGACAAATTGTGGGTGGAGGATTTCTGTGGTTACCAAGTAGATTTTTTTTTTCCTAAGTCCCTATGCAGGAATCTCAGGGAAAATACTCCCTCCACACACACATACGCTGACCTTTTGCTATTTCAAAATTAAACAGACCTATGCCTTCATCCACAGCGGTGCACTAGGGACAGAATTCAATGAGATTATGCACGTGAAAGTGCTTAGCGAGTTAATATTTGTTCGGTCCTGGACCGGTGCAGGGTCATGTTACTGGCACGGGAAAGGCTGACAGACACCCCTTCCCCCCATCTTAACCCTGACAACCCACCAAGGGTGACACCACAGTGTGACAGGGGTCACCCCTGTATCCCACTGGGAACGATGTTCACCATTCATCTCTCTTCCTCCCAGACTCCCCACTGTTCCCCACTAGCCCTCCTTTAAAACAAAGTTATTATTTTTTTAAAATAAACTCAGCATGACCCAGGTAGGGGTTCAAAGTTCCCGGGGGGGTCTCATTCACAGGCTGGGATGGAGTGGGGGCGGGGGTCAGCACTGGAAGGCCACCTTGAGCCAATACCTCCATCCCCTCAGGGGCAGGACAAAGCCAGCCATCCAGAGGCCCAGGATGAGGCAAGGTGTCCACGGAAGCCAGAACCTTGGGAGAGGGTGGAAATGAGGAGCTGCTGGTCCCCTATTTTCCGGGGTGTCTTATATGGTTCCCCCATCTCTTCCCACAACTGAGGGTGAAGACCTCCCTGCCTCCAGGCTAGACTCCACTAGGCCTCACTCAACCCACTGCCCCTGCCAACTGCTCTGGTACTGTGCCCACTTCTCTAGGCCAGGCCCTCGTCACCCCTCGCCTGGGCCACTGCAACAGCACAACTGCCCCAGCCTCACTCTGCTGTGACAAAAACTCCCTAGGGCTCAGGGGTCATACTGTCAAGCCCTGGCTCAGAGCTGACCATTGCCTCCTGTGCCTACGCAGTTTTAATGCACAGCCTGGCTGCCCTCTGCTCTCAGGTCTACAGCCAGTGTTTTTCAAAAGGTGTGAAGGGACCCTGTTTATCAGAATCACCCAGGATAAGTATCCTGGTAAGAAGCCCAATTTCCTGATCCACTCAATCAGGAATTCTGGGGTGGACCCTGGGAATTGTAACTGGAGAGGAAATCCCAGAAGCACCCTGGAGTACACCGAAGTCAGAGAACCATTCTGCCGGAGTTCCCCATTGTTCGAGAAGATCTGTCCTACTACCAACTGCCAGGAATATATCCCATCCCCTTTCCATGGTCCTGTGTCAGGACTAGGGGGGCAGTCTACCGCTGATACTCCAAAGGCTAGGCAGTTGGGGTTTCCAGGGTAACCCATTCCAACTCTTCTCTGAGTGTAACGTCACTTTCTATCTATAGGCCTCAGTTTCCCATATACACCAAGGACGGGGTATATGCTGTTGAGGGTCCCTTTCAGCTGCAAAATAAAGCACACGATCTTTACATCCTACCAGTGCATTCCGCTCTTTCAGCGATTCTAGCTCTAAAACTCTAAGAACGTAGACACCTGGGTGGCTCAGCGGTTGAACATCTGCCTTTGGCTCAGGTCATGATCCTAGAGTCCCGGGATCAAGTCCCCCCATTAGGCTCCCGCAGGGAGCCTGCATCTTCCTCTGCCTGTGTCTCTGCCTCTATGTTTCTCTCATGAATAGAAAAAATCTTTAAAATAAGTAAATAAATCTCTAAGAACTTGCATTTGAGGTGGGGGGAGGGGTAACCCTTTCTCGTTTAAAGTGAAACAGGGCATTAGGGTGGCTCAGTCCCTTAAGCCTCTGCCTTCCACTGAGGTCATGATCTCAGGTCCTGGGACGGGGCCCCATCTGGCTCCTTGCTCAGCGGGGAGCCTACTTCTCCCTCTCCCTCTGCCCTCCTTCCCCGTGCTCGCTCTCTTTACAATAAATAAATAAGTAAATAAATAAATAAATAAATAAATAAAATCTTTAAAAAAAAGTGAAACTTTCAAAAAGCATGTCTCGTATCACATACCACTTCCAATTTTCACAAAATGAGATGTTTAGCCTTCCTGCCCCAGCTCTTTTTGGTTTGTTTTTAACATCCGTTGCTGGACATGCTTCCAAACCCTTCCCACAGGCCAGAGAGGAGGTGTGAGAATTGGGGGTGCAGCCACACCTTGAGCAACCCTTCAGTGCCCTGCTGTGCATGGGTACTGAAGCCTTTTAGACCATTCTAGTCGCATAACCCTCCCAACACCCCCATCTGAAGGACCAGAAAGTCGATGCTCAGACAGCCTGAGCCGCCCAAGGGTGCACAGCTGGCCTGCAAAGGCTCAGGCCCAATCTTCCGAGGCTCGCCCCGCCTGCACGGTAGCACAGGGAGTCTACGCTGAGTTCCGGATTCGGGGAGAGCCACTGCGCCACCCGCACTGCTCCAGGCCGACCGGCGTGCCCCCCGAGGCCTGGCGAGAGTGCTGCCCAGCCAGCCACGCGCACACATGGCCTCGCAGCCTTCCACGCGGAGCTGCTGGAAGACTGTGCACGCAGGGGAGGGGGAGACGGGGCTGAGCAACAGCCGCACGAGCAAAAGCGATGCCAGGGATTTAGTCAACAGAGAGCTAATATGAGTCAACAGCGGGTGCCGCTGCCAAGCACACTAATGGGATCTTCAGCTGCATTAATAGAAGGAAGGTGTCTAGGGTAGGCCGAGGGAGCCCTGCCCGGCCCCGACCAGGCCACACCCGAGGGCTGGGCCGGGCAGGGGCGCAGCCCCGGCCAAAGCGGGGCCGGGCTTTCCGCAGAGGAGTGGCTCAGGGCGCCTCTGGGGGCTGTAGGGCGAGCCAGGGATTCCCCTGCAAGCGGGGTTTGTAGCCCATCGGAGGCTGCACGTTACAGACGGGTTGTTTTTAGAAGATCCTGTTGTTCACGTTTTTCTCAAAGGTTGAGAAACCACAGCGAAGGTTAAAACCGGGCAGGCCCGCGAGGGGAGGCGGCCCACCGGCAGGCAAGGAGGCTCCAGGCCCCGCCAGGGAACCGCTGAAGACGCCTACGGTCGCTTCGTCCTTTCTGTCCTACGCCAACGGGCCACGGGTTAGCTAAGGAGCGGACCTGGTACGACGAGGCTTCTGAAAATGCACAAGGGACCCCGGGTTTGAGATCCTATAACCTCAAGTGTGGAAGTCTCCAGGAGGCCCTCCTGACCCGCCCATCCCCCAGCAGCACCCCGGTCGGGTGAGCCCAGCCCCATCACTTAGCATCACTTAGAATAAAAAGCCTGTTTCTACCTGTGTTTCCCAAGAGCCTCCAGGCCACCCCTTGTTCCCCCCTGCGCCCACAGCACAGCGCCCCATAAAGGCTGACTGAGGACTGAGGCGCCCCGGGGCCTGGTCACCCTGAAGGTGCTGCTGTGCTCAATTTCAGACCCTGTGTTCAGATCAGGGCTGACACGATGGCTTATGACAAGGCACAGCCACCGTTAGCAGGCTGAGCAGAAGAATTCGCGGAGCTAACCCCGCCGGAGGGTTTTAATTACAAAGGAGCCGGGGTTAGCCTGGCAAGTGCCCTGAGTGCCTGCGGAAGTGACAGGGGACAGAGAATCCAGCTAAGGGCTATGGCAGCCAGAGGTAAATCCTGTCCGTGTGACAGGCAGCAACGCAACACCGGGGCCCAGGAGGCGGTAGAAATCCAGGGAAGCAGAAGGGGGGAACAATGACGAGAGGGGCTACATGCCCAACAGGCCGGCATTAGAAGTGAGCCCGGGGAAGGAGCACGCGAGCTGCAAATCCACCCGCGAATTCACTGGGAGCCGCCGCCCGGCGCTAACCTCGGACTCTGAGAATTAATTAAGGAACCACAACTCTGATCTGGGAAGGCGAGCCCAGGAGCCCGTGGGACGCAGTTCTGATATCTAATAAATCTTTAAATCGATGAGCCGTGCTCACTGGTGATTTTTAGCATTGTCCCCCCCGAGGGCTCCCACGACAAAAGCGTGTGTCGTGTCTTCGGACAGGGCGTGTGTGTGCACAGGTGCGGGCATCTGTGGAAATAAGATGCGAGGTTCTCGGGATCGCCTCTTAGAGCATCAAGAAATCTGCCACCGTAAGAAATCCGGGGGAAATCTTTTGTCAAGCGACCTTTGGTAAAGCGCAGAAACCTTTCCGGATGTAAAGGGCCCCGCCCCCACGCCCAGGGAGGGCTCCAGCGGCCACCCAGGTCAGCCCTCGGCCCCATCCCAGCCTGATCCTCGGCGCACCTGTCTGGGTTTACCCACCACGCATGCACTTGACTCAGTTTGCGTTTGTCATCCCAGAAACACCCCTTAAGCCCTGTCGCACGAATCCGACAGAAGCAATATGTTTTCTAAACGCACCATCCCTGGGGAACAGCCGAGAAAATCCTCAAGGAGCCCCGACAAAGTTCTGGGGGGGGGGGGAGCATTCCTTCCCCCGATCCGAGACGCAGAATGCGCCACATCCTCTCCACACAGCAGCTGCCCACCTCTCCGATCCTCCTGGCTCCCCGGCCTCCCCCTCCGAGCCGGAGACGCGCTGGGGAGCCTCAGTCGTGGGGAGGAGGAACATTTTCAGGCTATTTTAAAGACAACAGCTCTAAGCACAGGAACGCCGGCTCCTTCTGCGTGAATAAAAAGGCCCCACAAGGGTATGATCATAACAAAATGATGTTCTCCGGAGAGCGCGCTAGGAGGCACAGATATAAAAATGGCCCTCGGCTGAAACTGCCTCAAAATCAAGACCTAAGGCAGCATTAAAGTGCAGGCCAAGCAGGCTCTGACCTTCCCATCTAAAAGCCTCATGGGTTCCTAGGTCCCTCGGGAAGTCTCAAGAAGGTCCCCCACGCGGGAAGGCCTACACGGTTCCTCTGGAAGTCTGGGTATGCGCTTTTTTTTTTTTTTTTTTTTGCGCGTGAAATCCTCGGAATGATCTGTGACATTTCATCGAAAAGCTCGATCGGGGCTGTGTCCTCAGTCACACCCAGAGATTCCCCAAGGCACCGTCTGCCGCAGCGCCGGGTGCCCAGCAGGCGCCCCATTTGATTCGATTCGATCACATCTGGCCCCTCCGGGCCGCAGAGCAGGGCGCCCCGGCGGAGACGGCAGCGCCAGCCCAGCTCAGGGCTGCGGGGGGGGGGGGGGGGGGGCGGGGTGCAGCCACCTGTGGGCGGGGGCCCGGACCCCGCGCCGCAGCCCCGGGGTCCCCCCGCCGCCCCCCCACGCACGGTGCGGGGGGTGGGAAGGGGCGAGCTGGGCGCGCCAGGCCGGAGGGCGCCCCAGGGCCGGCTCCCGGCGCCCCAGCAGAGGGCTGCGCTGGTGCAAAGTTGGCGAGGCCGGAGTTAGCTCCCAAGTCACCCAGCCCCCTGCGAGGCGGAGGGCTGAGGGGCTCTCCCGGCTGGGGATGGGGCGGGGGCCGGCACCGAGAAGGGGCCGGGAGAGAAAAGGTCCCCGGATCCCCTCCCAAACTTGGGGCACCTGCTGGGCAGCGGGGGAGGGGCTTCTCCCCCCGCCGTCTCCACGAGGCCTGGTGACGACTCTGCGGGGGCAAGCAGGCCCCCCGGGGCACCCCGCATTGCTCTGGGATTGCCTAACCCACTGCGCGGCACCAAGAGGGCCCCGCTGCGATCTGGGGGGGGGGGGCGGGGGGCGGGGGGCGGAAGGGGAGCACCGGCCACCGCGCCAGGGGGCGGGGACTCGGGGAGAGGGGACCCGGCGAGCGGGGGAGGGCGCGAGGCCCAGAGCACCAGGCGGCAGCCGGGGAAGGCGCGCGCCCCGGCGGCGCAAGGTCCCACGGAGGGGTCCGGAGGGAACCCGGGGAGGGGGAGGGGGAGGGGAGGGGGAGGGGGAAGGGGGGGAGGGCCCCCGGGGAGGTGCAGGCGGGGCGCCCGGAGGGGCACACGGGGGGGCGGGCCCGGGGGTGGCAGCGCCGCGGTCACTCACCGGCAGGTCCACGCTCACTTCGGTCCCGTCGAGCAGGAAGACGCGGCAGTACAGGGTGGCCTTGGCGGCGCCGGCGGCGGAGATGTGCACGGCCGCGCCGCCCGTGAGCAGGGGCCCGCCGCCCGCCGGGAACACGCTCCCCCCCGGCGCGGCGGGCAGCGTGGAGGAGGAGGCGGCGGCGGCGGCGGCGGCGGCGGCGGCGGCCGGGCCCCCCCGCGGGCCCCCGTCGCGCTCGTCCCCCAGCCCGGCGGCCCCGCGCCCCGCCGCGCCCCGCGCGTAGCGCTGCATGGAGCGGCGGCCAAAGGTCCGGCGCAGGAACCGCAGCATCCTGGCCGGGGGCGCCCCCTGCCTCCGCCCCCTGCGCCGCCGCGCCGCCGCCCGGGAGCGCCCCGCGCCGCCGTCAGTGCCCGCGGCCGCCTGCGCCGCCTCCCGGCGCCCGCGGCCCGGGGCTCGCTCCCGCCGAGGCCGAGGCCGCGCTCCGGCTGCCCGCGGGGCGCGCCCGCCCGGGCCAGCGCCGGCCGCCAGGGGCCGCGGGCGGGAGGGAGGGCGCGCTCGGGGCGGCCCCGGGGCCGTCCCGCCGCCGCCGCTGCCGCCGCCGCCGCCGCCGCCGCCGCCGCGCGCTCCCCGGGCCGCCGGCCTGAGTTCCCGGCGCAGGGGCCGCTCCCGACGGCGGGCGGCGGGGCCCGGAGCTGCGGGGCGCGGGGGCGCGGGCTGCGGGGGCGCGGGGCGCGGGGGCGCGGGCTGCGGGGGGCGCGGGGGGCGCGGGCTGCGGGCTGCTCCCGCGCGGCGCGCCGGCCGAGGGCCAGCCGAGCAGGGCGCCTGCGTGCTCCCGGCGCGCTCGCTCCCACTCGCCGCGCCGCGCCCGGGGCCCGAGGAGGCCCCGCCGAGCGCCGGCTCCCGAGGCGCCTTTTCCTGCGCCCGCGGCCCCCGCCTCCCACCTGGGAGGCTGCACCTCCAGCCGCCGCCGCCGCCGCCGCCGCCGCCGCCGCCGCCGCCGCCGGGACTGCAGCACGCCCTCCTCCCTCGGGGCTGCGCCGGGTACTTGCAAACCGGGGCTGTGCTGCCCCCTGCCGGCCCGGGCGCCCCCTGCTGCTGTAGGTGTGCTCACGTGTGTGCACGTAGGTGAGCACACACGTGTTTCCGGCGCCCCGGGCCCCCCGGAGCCCTGCGGCCGCCCGGGACTCCCCCCCCCCCGCCCCCCGCCCCAGCCCCGGGAGGACAGCGAGGCCGCGTGCCCCGCGGGAGGCCTGGCCCCGGGGCCGGAGGGCGACGGAGAGACCAGCGTTCAGGGAAGGCCCTCCTGGGTCCTCAGTTTCCCCTTTTGGAAAAGGAGAGGGGCGCACCGGGTGATCCGCAGCGTCCCTGCTAGATTCAGTTCTACCTGTTTAAGATCTCAGAGCTGGAAGGGCCCTTTTAGCCCTTCCGGGCCAATGCATCAGTCCAAAGAAGGAAATTGAGCCCCACGCATAGAGGGGGAGCACTTCCCCAGCCTACTCCGCGGGAAGAAGAAGAAGGAGAGGAGAAGGAGAAGGAGAAGGAGAAGAAGGAGAAGGAGAAATATACACCTTTCCTCAAGAAGCTTGTATCCAGTACTGAGGCAGAGGCCTGCACAGATAAATAAATAGCCATAACCGGAAAGGCTGGTAAAGGTGGAGGCACAGAAGTGCAGATCAACATGCTCCTCGGGTATCCAAGCTCCCGCAGGCCTCAGGGAGAAGTGGGTCGGTCAGCGTCGCTGGAAAAAACGTCGGGAACACCGGGTTGAAAGGAAGGCAGGCCTCTCCAGAACAATAACACTGCTATTTTTTTTTTTTTTTTTTTGGTGCCTGACACTGTGCTAAGTAAGCCCTTTGCCTTCATCATCCCACTTAATCCTCAGAATAACTTGGTTCCACAGACGTCTTAGCCCCATTGTCCAGAGGAGGAATTGAAGCTTAGCACGCCTAAGAGACTTGCTCCAGATCTCACTGTGAACAGGGGCTCATTTGCACGGCTTGGGAGCTCCTAATCACTGCCAGGCTGAGGCATGTGGCAGGACCCGCAAACACTGAAGGTTTCTGAGAGGCCTGCAAGGAGGCAGTGGCCACTTGCCGCGTGTTCCCTTGCAAAGGGGACAGAGAAAGAGGGAGGGATGAATTCAGACAACATGCCGGAAATACATGTTGATTGAGGATCAGGCCCTGTCTTAGGTGATTTCATGGATGATATTTTCATTAATCCTCCCTCCAACCGTTGCAGGTAATTCTGTTTATCCCCATTGACTTAGGTGGAGTTTGAGGCTTAGAGGAGTAATATCCTTGCCTGAGGTCTCAGAGCTCCTGCATGGCAGCAGCCAGTGCCTTCACCTGTTGTATGGTGCTCTCTGGACGCTCTCCAGGGCTCTACTACGTGACACGGTGCCGTGAGGGGCATCTGCAGTCAGCCTCCAGATACCCACTCGGCTCCCCTCACTGCAAGACTCAACTTCATGGAATACCATCAACAAGTTGGTGTACAGAGCCAGCCCAGTCTGCTTACCAGTTTCTAAGGACAGCTCATTTCCTACTTGATAGCCCAGAAGCAGCAGTTAGACTGAATAATGGGCCCCCAAAGATCTCCACATCCTAATCCCCTTTGCAGATATGGCTAAATTAAGGAGTTTGAGGTGGGGAGATGGTCCCAGATGATCTGGATGGGCCCATTATAATACCTTATATCCCAGGGTCCTTATAACAGGGAGGCAGGAGGGTCAGAGTCAAGAGAGAGTGATGTGATATGGCATCATGTCAGCGTGATGGGCCCAGGAGCCAAGGAATGCAGGCAGCTGCTGGAAGCTGTAAAGGGTAAGGAACAGATCATCTGCTAGATGTTCCAAAAGGAATGCAGCCTTTGATTTTAGCTTATAAACTCCACCTCAGATTCTGACTTCCTGAATTGGATAATAATACATGTGTATTGCTTTAGGCCACTAAGTTCACGGTAGTTTATTTCAGCAGCGATAGGAAACGAATACAAGTGCAGTATGAAATCATATCAGTTTGGTGCATCACAGTTTTCAAACCACCCCTCTATAGTGA
The DNA here is from genome assembly GCF_905146905.1 of Nyctereutes procyonoides. Taxonomy (NCBI): domain Eukaryota; kingdom Metazoa; phylum Chordata; class Mammalia; order Carnivora; family Canidae; genus Nyctereutes; species Nyctereutes procyonoides. The sequence goes on along the minus strand of NW_026575135.1, from coordinate 9,930,588 downwards.
GCATCATTCAGTTTGTGATTATTCACTCAACATGGTCTCCTGCTAGACACCGACCTCTGGAAGGATTCATCACTGTATCCCCACCTAGCACTTAGCTTGCTGTTTGGTAAGCAGTAGGTGGTCAAGACAAAACAAAACAATAAAACAATAAAAAAAAAAAAACCACTTGTTGCATGAATTCAGGATCTTATTTCATTGTCATACGGCATTAAGGGGTAGGAAGTGCCATTGCCTTTTAGAGGGGGAAGATGAACACGGAGTACAGCCTGAGCTCATGCTCCTGTCCCCTGACTGTGGATCCCGTGTGCTACCAACAGCACCTCATCACTAAGGGGGGCCGCCACATGGCTTTAGGTACCTCCACCTCCTCTGTTTTTTCTTTTCTTTTTTTTTAAGATTTATTTATTTATTCATTCAGAGAGAGCGAGAGAGAGGCAGAGACTCAGGCAGAGGGAGAAGCAGGCTCCATGCAGGAATCCTGACGTGGGACTGGATCCCAGGTCCCCAGGATCACACCCCGGGCTGCAGGCAGCGCTAAACCACTGCGCCACCGGGGCCGCCCCCTCCACCTCCTCTGTATGAGGCACTGTCACCTTCGGGATCTCATCCAGTCCTCGTCACATGAGTGATTCAAGCACTCTTGTCTCTACCACGTGGAGCAGAAACAGGCTCAGGCCTTCCTTTGATTAAATTTCGTGTCATTCATGTTTCAACCTGAGAATTTCAACATTTGATGAGCCAGTTTTCATTTTGTCCGCTCGCGGTGCTGTGTATTTCCAAAGAGCAATGTTCTTTCTTCATCTTTGCCTTTTGGGCCTAGAAATCCCTCTCCTTGTTATCTAAGGTTCTGTAACCAGCGCTTCAAAAACATTAATTGCCATTTCCCAGCCCTCCTCCGTACTCAGTGTGAACAGGCCAGAACTGCACACGGATCCTGTTTGCCAACATATCACTCTTTTTTTTTTTAAGATTTTATTTATTTATTCATGAAAGATACACACACAGAGAGAGAGAAGCAGAGACACAGGCAGAGGGAGAAGCAGGCTCCCTGCAGGGAGCGCAATGTGGGACTTGATCCCAGGACCCCAGGATCACGCCCTGAGCCAAAAGCAGATGCTCAACCACTGAACCACCCAGGCGTCCCAACACATCACTCTTTTATGAGATTCTTGGTCCTCAAACCATTATTCAGGAGCCTCAGTGTTTTCCCTTGCATTTCTGTCTAGAACCATCATGAGCTGAAGTTCCCAAGAAACAGTGTTTGCTAAGTGCCAGGTCCTTTCCTGGATCGTCACTACTAGCTTGACTTCCTCGGTGTCCTGGGCCATATTTGGAGTCTGGCCCCTAGAGTCACCTCCCTGCCGGGTCCTCATCAAAGCTCAGCTCCCGCTTCATCCCCCACCTGCTCAGGTCCAGGAGAGCTCCCCGCTGTCCCGGCCCACGCTACTTCTCCACGCACTTCGCATCATCCGCAAACCTTGGAGAGTTCCTCACACACTCCCTGCCTCCAGAGTCGTTTTACAAGTTAATTAAACAGCCCTTAGCCCTGTCTCTAAGGAACTGGGTTCACAAGTGTGCCATTTATCCCTATCCTTTGTTTCCTGGCTCCTTTCCTAGACTCCATAAAATCATGCCCTCGTTCCGTCAGACTCCTTTCTTCATAGAACAAGAGTACACTCTAGTACGTGTTCCTATTTACTCCCTTGTCAAGTTTTCTCTCCGTGGACATTTACTGAGGCCTTACTATGTGCCACGAGCTATATATAGCTAGGTATACACCACTCTATAGCAAACACTTACCCTTTCTAGTGTTGGATAAATGTCCGCTTAATCCTTCGGGGGTTGTTCCACAATAATAATAGCTTTCATTGCTTACAGACTGTGTAGAGGGCCGCGGTGGTTTGTGCCTGGCTACACTTTCCTTCTTTGGGTTACTTCACAAACTACTCCCCCTGCACCCGGAGGCCTGGTGATCTAGTTGAGGCTGACCCCAATCCCCTGCCTCAGGTTTGGCTCTTGATCAGGCCTGGCTAATCAGAGCATTGCGTGTCCCAAGAGACCTGTTACTAGCTCAAGAATGGGCAGTAACCCATGGAGATCAGCCCAGGACCTCTTGTTGAAATCATTTGGAACCCGCAGTGTTAAGCCTGGAACTGCTTGTCGTGTGCCCACCTTGGCACCCTGTAGGAAGAAAACCGAGGATGATAACAACACTAAGAAAAGCGGAACCAAGAGATGGAGAGACATCACTTTCTGGTGACAATTCCGTTTTTGACTACCTGGATCCAGCCGTGCCTGAAGCTACCCCCTGGAATTTACAACTGAAGGAGTGAATCCGATTAGCATGATGATTTTCCAGGTCCCAGATCTTTCTTTTGCTTCCTTCACTCTCTTTCCAATGCATGAGCATTGTTTTGAATAGACGCTCACTTTGTTCATTCTTTAAAGGACTCGTCTTCCAGCGAGTAATTTGCAAGGCAATGCTCAGCACTGAATTGTACAGAAATAAATGGGGATTTGTTAACACAAATCATCTAAATTTTTAGATACAGAAATGGCAATGACAAAAGGACGTGGTGACTACAACTGAGTTCCAAATTTGTATTTTTAGCCAATTCTTCCCCCCTCCCCCGGTCCAGATCATATTTCTGACTTCCTCCTCAACATTTCATCCCTAGATCTCCATTCCAAACATCTACTCTCCAGCCCTCTGTCTAGACTCAAAAGATCAACATCCGGAGGGAACTCAGAGCGTCCCCCCCCCGCCCGACTTCCCTGATGCCAGCCCTAGCATCAGGTTCCTATCTGAGGACCCATTTCATCCCTAGAGGACATGCATCCATCTTCGGGAAAACACCTCGGGCTCCGACGTGTAGCCCTACCGTTCCTACTGGAGATGGACACAAAGGGCAGAAACGAGGCATTTGTATAGAGCCTGCCCTCCCTGCTGGCTCCCTGGCTACATCTCCAGGGTTGCCCCTCCTCCTGGCTGTCCCCGAGGAGCTGGCCTTTCTCTTACTCTCTTAGCCAGCTGCTTACCTTTTATTCTTTTCTACCCGGTGCTCTGAAATCAGTGCCGTCCGATCGAACTTTCTACAGTGAAACATTCTACATCTTGTGCCATCTAAGGTGACAGCAACTAACCCCACATGCCCATTGGGCACTTGCAAGGTAGCTAGTGCAAGCAAGGAACTAAATATCTCATTTTGTTGCACTTAAATCGAAAAAGCTATGTATGATTAGGGGTCACCATGTCAGACAAGGCAGGACTAGACTTCACCCCACCCTGTCACCAACAGCTGGCTTCACCGGCCTAGTCTCCGCTCCACGCCTGCTAGGAGAGTCTACTTCCAAAGACGGGCCCCTTTTGCTCTGTCCCAGACTGCTGACATCAACCTTGCCATGCCCACCCAAGTCACAAGATGATAGCTCTGATCCTCTTTGCCATCAAGTAAAAAAACAAAAAAGACAAAAAATCACAAACTTCTGTCAAGTTGGTGAGGCCAAGGTAAATTGTTCTTTTGTGGAAAGCCCTTGGCAGCTGGGCTAGTGGCGGAGGGGCCGTGCTTTTGAGACCCTGCTACGGCTCAGAGCACACTGCGGAAGCAGTATTGCAATAAGCGAGGCTTCTGTGACTCGCCTGTGTTAACACCCCACAACCAGGGACCCCTCCCCATCACCTCCTCCTCCTAGGTAGACTTCAAGCCCTAGGTCAAGCCAAAGAAAGAGAATTTGAAGAAAGAGAAGGTAGTGGGTAGTAGGGTCAGATGCATGGCAGCGAAGGCAAAGGTTTAAGAAGAATGAGCTCTGTGAGGTGCCTCTGAGGTGGGCTAGCTGGGGAAGAGCTATGGCCTTGGTGGCCTCGAGGATGGGACAGGGGTGGAAGCAGTGAGTGGATTCTACGGTTGAAGAGAAAATGAGAGCAGGGAAGTGGAGATGGTAGGTCCAGGCCACTCGTTTTAAAAGCTTAGCATCAAAGGGAGGCGGTGAATTATCAAAGAAAGAACGTGGGACTTCTGCCGGATTCTTGTCTGAGACTCGCTTTTCTCATCTGTCAAATGGGCAAGTACCCATTTGGTGGTGTCAATACTACCAATACCAATACTACCACCCTGGAAGTTTTTTAATGCTACGACTTCCAGCTGCTGCAAGGAAGAAAAAAAAAAACTTTATAAACGGCAAAATCCTGTAAACAAAGAAGACCGAAAGGAAGAGGAAATAGGCCAGTAACTAGAAGGGGCAAGAGGACCAAGCAGGGGTTTGAGACGATGGTCCTTATTTTGATATTGCAGAGGCTAAGGCACATTAGGGGAAAACAAGGAAGACGCGGCTGGAGGGGGAGACCCCCAAGGGATGAGGGACTATGGGAGAACAGGCACACGGAGGGTTGGAGGGAAGGGGTAGGCGGCATTTGGTGAAGCTGAGCAAAGAGAAGCCGGGTGGAGCTGCAAAGTGGCACATGCCTGTCGGCGGCACCCTGCTTTTCATTCCCAGGGGAATCCTAAGAAGGCTACTATTCCTCTGTGCCAGCCGAGGTCGGATTGTTTATTTTTTTGTTTGTTTGTTTGTTTTCTTTTCTTTCTTTTTTTTTTTTTTTTTGGTCGGATTGTTTATTAAGCGCCCTCAGGGACGTGACAGCATTTAGGGCCGCTGTGGGACCACCCGGGCCGTGAGGCCTTCTTGTGCCCAGTTTATAGCCCGGGAACCGGGGGCGCAGAGAAGTTGTGGGACCTGCCTGAGGCCCCATAGCGGGTGAGCAGCAGCTGGCCTGGAACCCCTGGATCCCACGGCAGCCTGGCGGGGCCTGCCTCCCTCCCTCCCTCCTGGCCCTCTCCGTGCAGCCCGGCCCTTCCCTGCAGCCCGCGGCTCCGCCCTCGCTGACTCACTGGGAGGGGGCCCCCATCCTCTGTGCTCCCCAGAGCCAGTTTCGGACCTCCCGAGGCCCTGCCCTCTTTTTCATCCCTTCATTCCACACCCCCCCCTTCTCCCTTTTGATTAAGCTGTGAGAAATAAAGGCAGGGATTTTGATGACATTGCGATGGAAGCCACTGCAGGCCTGCCCTGCCCTGCCCCTCCCCGCACCCCGGAGATTCCCAGGGGAACAGGCCGCCCGGGCACTCGGGCTGCACACAGGCTCGGCTTTGTTTCAGGTTTGCTGGGCTTGCCCAGCACCCAGGGCCTCTGATAGAGCTGAGAGGGAGCCCGGGGCCTGGCCCAGAGGCCTAAGAGTGCCTCGCCCTCCCTCCCCCCTCCCTCTCTCCCTAAACCCTCCTTTGTGGGATGTTTCCTCCCCGCCAGTAACTGGCTCCAGATGCAGAGGCAGGGCACTAGGTGTGGGTGTAAGGAGGAGAGGAGCACATTCTTGCGTGTCACTTTTATGCCCGCTGACCCCCCACCCCCACCCCACGCAAGTAAACTTGACCTAACCAGCGTCGCTGGAATCTGACCAATCAGATTCCTATTCCGTCCTCTTGGGGTGGAGAGCACAGGGGTGCCAAGGAGACATCCCTGGTGCCAGAAGGACAGGAGGACAGCAGGGCCCGCCAGCCCTCCTTCTCCCTGGGCCCCGGACACCCACACCCTGCCCAGCCCATCCCCCGGACCACTCCAACGCGTCCCTCCCTCTCCCATCCCCCCTTTACCCAGCCCCCCGCCCCTGCTGATTTTTTGAAAAGGAAATAGGCCAAACCGTTGCCTTATTTATAATCTCAATCCCTCTCTTATTTATAATGCCATCTCAGAGGCTGACGACAAGGGACACTGGTAAAAATGACGGTCTCAGGAGTGTGGAAGGGGGCCTGGGGCCATCTATGTTTTATATCTGGACAAATTCCACATACAAATTCTTAGCCGGCCTATATTTATTTGCTGGGGAGACCTAACAGGTTGTTTTTTTTCTTTTTTAAAAGATTTTATTTTATTTATTCATGAGAGACACACACACACACACACAGAGAGAGAGAGAGAGAGAGAGAGGCAGAGACACAGGCAGAGGGAGAAGCAGGCTCCATGCAGGGAGCCTGACCTGGGACTCGATCCCGGGTCTCCAGGATCATGCCCTGGGCTGAAGGTGGCGCTAAACCGCTGAGCCACCTGGGCTACCCTGTTAGTTTTTTTTTTTTTTTTTTTTTTTAAGGTGAATGCAGACCTTTACCAGGTCCCACATCTTTTTTCTTTTTCTTTTTTTAACATTTTACTTATTTACTCATGAGAGACACAGGAAGAAGGAGAAGCAGGCTCCATGCAGGGGAGCCCGATGTGGGCCTCGATCCCAGAACCCTGGGGTCACGCCTGAGTCCAAGGCAGACACTCAATCACTGAGCAACAGGTTTTAAACCAGACTTGCCCTCACTTTTGGAGGTCTTGTCTTTCAGTAGCTCCCCATTACCTCCCGGGAAAAGGCCTTCTTAGTCTGGCCCTGCCTCCCATGCAGCCCCACCGTCACTTCACCCCCTATTCTGAATTCTAAATGATTGCCTGTCCTCAGACACCCTCAGGCACCCTCAGGCACCTTTTAAGCCTTTAAATGCACATCAGTCCCTCTCCAATACATTCCCCCACCTTCCCACCTGCAAACTCTTATTCACCCTTCAGAACCCAGATGGGCCCTCAGGGTAAGGTCTTTCTGAGCCTCTCCAGATAGACCTGGTTGTTTCCCTCTCTGTTATCTTAGGCACCATAGGCACACGCATCTCCCTCTGCCACACAAATAGGGCAGCCTCTCTGTGCTGAGACTTTGGTCCTTAGCCCTTACGGATGAGGGCAGCTGGGGCTAGCGTGCACAAAGAAAGAACTAGGAGATTAAAAAGAGATAAATCCCATATAATGTGGTGAGGGATGGGCTACTGGGGCAAGGGAGGCAGTGTCAGGCTGCTCCTAGGTTGTGGGCTGGTGAGTCCTCTTCCCTCTCAGATTAAGATCTCCTTGAAGGCAGAGCATGTCTTGTTCAGGGGTCCATCCCCTGCCCCAGTGAGCACCCAGTTGTGGGAATTCCATCAGAAGGGGTAGGCCTGAGCCTGCTGAGAAACCAGTATCGGTGAGACCAGCCAGGATCCAGGCGTGAGGAAGGGGCACCCGGTGAGTGGTCCTGGGCGTGTGTCCAAGAACATTCATTACAAGTTACTTCACTTGTTGGCCATCTGCCCCTAACCTGCTCCCCAACTGCTATGGGTGGATCAATGCCCACGGGAGGCTAGAACAGTTGGGGTTTGAAAAACTCACTTGGAGACCCAATATTACCCTTGCCTACCACCCTGACTTGAGTTAAGGGACTTCTCCCCAGGGCCATTTTGTCCTAAGGGTGTGCTCACTCCTGTTCTCTCTCTTTCTCTGTGTGTCTCTCTCTTGGTCTCTCTCTCTCTTTCACATACACACACACAATGGCTGACACACACAGATGTTCAGTAAATGACCTTGGTCACCAAGCAATCCAATCCAGAAGTATGGTTCAGAGGTGGCATTTGAATTCTTGCTGTATGACCTTGGGCACAGAATCTGAGCCCTCACTCCTTAGTGTCTCATCTGTTTACAGGACATATAATAGTATTGACCTCACAGCTCTGGTGTGCGGAATAAAGGACGTGAAGTATGCCAACTATGTCTGGTAAGGTTACCCAATGAATGTGACTTGTTCTTGTTAGCATTTCTGTTCCTGTAATTATCGATAATTTTACATCCATTAAAAAAAAAAGAAAGAAAGAAAGAAACCGAGGCACCTGGGTGGCTCAGTGGTTGAGCAACTGCCTTTGGCTCAGGTCGTGGGTCCTGGGATTGAGTCCTGTATCGGGCTCCCTGCAGGGAGTCTGCTTCTCCCTCTGCCTGTGTCCCTGCCTCTGTCTCTCATGAATAAATAAATAAAATCTTTAAAAAAAAAAAAAAAAAACAAAAAAAAACAAAATAGAAACCTTCTGGGTCAGAGCCTGGCAGGCCAGGCAAGGTGACCCAGGGGAGGACAGGGGCCCCAAGCCTTGGGCATGGAAGTGGAAGTGAAGTCTGTGGCCCGGGGCCTTGGGCCTGGGGGTTGGCAGGGACTGTACAGGGCCTGGGAGAGAGGAGAGAAGAGAAAGGAAAAGAGAATTTAAGAATAGACCAGAAAGAAAGGGAGAGAGAGGAAGCCGCCAAGGTGGCCCCGGGAACCAGCTCCCAGTAACAGAAACCCTGCAAACCGGTCTGGGCGGTCCTGAGCCGGAGCCAGACGCGTCAGCTGGTGTGGCCCCATCCAGAGGGAGCAGCCCGGCCCCAGTAGCACTGCCCTCGGGCCTTGCCTGAGGCCCACTCACCCCACGGGGAGGCAGGGCAGGGGCTCTCCAGGCCTGGCCCCTGACAGCCTTTCCGGGTCTGGGACAGAAAGACTGCTTTAGAGAAAACTGGGGCACACACTCTACTACAAAAACGCCACAGCACTTGAAGTGTGACAGAGCTGGGTTTCAGACTCTGCTCCTACCAGGGTGCCGAGACCATTCAGATAGGAAAGCCAGTGTCTTTAATCACTGGGGCTGGGAAAACTGGGTATGTGCATGCAAAAGAAAGAAGTTGGACCCTATGTTATATCATAAATCAATACAAAAATTAATTCAAAACGGACCAAAGGGGCCGCCTGGCTGGCTCAGCGGTTGAGGGTCTGCCTTTGGCTCAGGTCGTGATCCCGGGGTCTTGGGATCAAGTCCCACATCAGGTTCCCCACAGGGAGCCTGCCTCTCCCTCTGCCTGTGTTTCTGCCTCCCCGTCCCCCTCTCTCTCTCTCTCTCATGAATAAATAAATAAAATCTTTAAAAACAAAACAAAAATGGACCAAGGACCTAAATCTAAAAACCCAAACTATAAACCTCTTTGCAAGCCTTTATATGCCAATCCACCCCCCCCCAATATATTCTCCTACCTTCCCACCGGCAAACTCCTATTCACCCTTCAAAACCCAAATTGCCCCCCTTGGTAAAGCCTTTCTGAGCCTCTCTCGATAGACTGGTTATTTCCCTCAATGTCGTCTTACAGCATCGTACTCATTGTGAAAACAGTACTCCCAGACAATGCCTAACAGAGGGAGTCGGTTTAATAATAAAGTTAATTTAACAATAAGTTTTTAAAAGTTTAATAGTTTAATAATAACCTTCTTAAGTAAACAGCATTCTGTATTTCACAGAAGTATAACACAAAGACATACATTTTTTAAAGATGATTTTTTAAATTTTTTATTTATTTATGATAGTCATACAGTGAGAGAGAGAGAGAGAGAGAGAGGCAGAGACACAGGCAGAGGGAGAAGCAGGCTCCATGCACCGGGAGCCCGACGTGGGATTCGATCCCGGGTCTCCAGGATCACGCCCTGGGCCAAAGGCAGGCGCCAAACCGCTGCGCCACCCAGGGATCCCCCAAGACATACATTTTAAAACAAAAGATAAAGCGTGACATGATGGTGCAATCAGCACACACGATAGTCTGTCAATATGAATATATCCTAAAATTTTAAGCAGACTTAGAATGGTCTGTATGATTTGACCTTCTTGCTGTTGGAAAGCTACTCAAGTGACAGTAAGGGTTGGTTGGAGGTGACAAACAAGTCATCAGTAAGATAAATATTTTTTTCTAAACAAAAATGGGATCCTCTTCCACATGTCGTGTTGTTGCTTCCTTTTTCAAGCCACAAAATATCTTTCCAGCAGCCTCACTGATTTTTCAAATATATTATTTAAAATATTTCTTAAGATATGTCAGGGTTTATGGGTGCCAGGGTGGCTTAGTCGGTTAAGTGTCTGTTGATTTTGGCCCCGGTCATGATCTCAGGGTCTTGAGATGGAGCCCTGGGTCAGGCTCCCCTCTCAGCAGGGAGTCTGCTTGGGGATTCTCTTCCTCTCCCTCTGCCCCTACCCTGCTTGTGCACACACAGCCTCCTCCCTCTCTCCAAATAAATAAATATTTAAAAAGAAAGATATGGGGGTGCCTGGGTGACTCGGTTAGTTAAGTGTCCGCCTTCAGGTCATGATCCTGGATCCCTGGGATTGAGCCCCACATTGGGCTCCCTGCTCAGCGGGGAGTCTGCTTTTCCCCTCTCCCTTTGTCCCTTCCCCTGCTTGTGCTCTCTCTCTTTCTCTAATAAATAAATAAAATCTTTAAAATAAGTAAAAATAAAAAGAAAGATATGTCTGTGTTTCATCACTGTGTATTGGTGTCCAAAGTGGAGTGACTGAGGGATGCCATGTTTTTGCCCACTTTGGGCAGCCTGCTGACTTTAGTGTGGGCATGACCTCTAGGCCAGGGCGGGGCTTCTCGAAGTACCTCCTCCAGGTCACCATTCCTTCGGCATGCTTGGGCACACAAGGATCATGAGGCTGGCCAAATAGGTGTGAAATTCTCTTGGAAGTTCACCAAGCATTTGTTAAAGGAGTGTTGAAGGCTCTGAGAAGTCCTGCAGTTAAGAAATGGGCTTGATTTTCTTTAATCCGGTTGCCTTGTCTTTATAAGGACATGGTGCCTGGACAAGTAAGCGTCCCAGTCATTGTGTGCAGAACACCACTGGAAAACACAATAGGGACTTTGCTATAATGGGAAAAGACTGCTTTTCGGGTGGAGGGGGGGCAGGGGTCGGGGATGCTGCCGCTGGAAATATCGAAAGCTGGGGCGTGCTTTCGAAAATGGGAGACAAGGAGAAAAATAGTAGGAGAGGGGGGTGTCTAGATGACATTACTTTGGGAAATGGGACACATTATCTTAATGATTATCTTAACTATAATTAAAGACAACGTAAATTAAAGCAGACTTTAGGCACTTTCAAACCTTTACTAAAGAAATGCAGGGGATTAGGAGGGAAATGCAAAACAGTATTGTCGGTGCTGGCAAGGTTGTGGCAAAACTGACACGCTCAGTTAATCAATGATGCGGTGAAGTCACACAACCAGTTGGGAGGCAACCTGTGGCGAGAACCGCAAAGATAAGTATCTCTCTGATGATTAACCCCACCACTAGCAATCTATCCTAAGGAAATATTAAATGGAAAGCCTTACACTGAGTTACTACCAACAAGAGCAAAATACTGGCGGTCTCTTAGGTTAAAGTTCCAAACGGGAGGTGTGAGGTTAGGTACAAGTGTCCTGGGGGAGGTGACTAAGTACCTATGGAATTAAAACACACTGGATATGAGTGTGTTGGAGTCTCCGGAGGAATTTTAAAAACACAGATTCCGAGGCTCTCCCCCATTTGTGCAAAATCTCAGTCTCTGGCTGAGAGGGCTCTCTCGCTGAGCCACTCCGTTTAGCTCTTCTCTCAACCCCATCTGCCATTTCTGCTTCCAGTTTAGAGTCCAGAGAAAGGAAATCTCCATGGAGGGCATTCTTTTTCTTTTCTTTTCTTTTTTTTTTTTTTTAAGATTTTATTTATTTATTCCTGAGAGACACAGAGAGAAAGAGAGAGGGGGGGGGTGTGGAGGGAGAGAGGCAGAGACACAGGCAGAGGGAGAAGCAGGCTCCATGCAGGAGTCAGATGCGGGACTCGATCCCGGGACTCCAGGATCACACCCTGGGCTGAAGGTGGGCACCAAACTGCTGAGCCAGCTGGGGATCCCCCCATGGAGGGCATTCTTTTGTGCAAGGTCATAGGTCACTGTCCAGCCTATGAAGCCGGGGGCTCTGGGGTCAATCCCCAGCCCTGATCCAGCCAACGGTAGGCGGTTGACCAGAATAGTACAAAACACAGTCCCCTGTGTCTGCCTGTCAGTCTCTGCTCAGCAGGACCTCTGCACAGGACAATCTGCCTGGACTGCAAAGGCTACGATGAACACATCTGCAGCTCCTGAGGGTGGGGGGAGGGCAGGCGCAGGGAGCTGATTATGTAATTCCAAATTTCCAGTTGATAAGAAATCAGGCTGAGTCCTTGGATTGGGCCACGATAGAAAACCTCAGCAAGGGAGCCTGCCTTTCTGGGCCAAGTGCTCTGACAGAGAGAAACAAATATTCTATAGCCATTTCATAAACAACCACTGAGACAATTAGCATGCGTAACCTCCAGTAGCATGGACTTTTGCCTCCTACAAATTGCAGAGAGGTTGCTTTAGCTCATGTCGGGGTTTTAAAGTAGCACTTTCCCAAATTATTTTAGCAAATTAGCAGTTTGGAACATCACGCCCAGCTTCAGCCATCCTTGCCAACCTCATCCTGCTCAGAGAAAGCCACACTCAGTCTTTTCAAAGCAGATAGCGTAAAGTTGCTTCTTGCTGAAGTTTGGCCAGTGGGGTAGGGTTAGCCGAGGAGAGGCTTTGGCCGGAGCTGCTAGAGACTGATGAACCAACAAGGAGAAGCTGAATGTGAGGGAAGCAAGAAAACAGAAGTCCGGGAGGATTGAAGCTGGTCCCGTGCGAGTGCTCAAGGCCGCATGAGTCCCGTGGCCGTGGGCTGCTTGCAGATGCAGACCGCTCCTCTTACTGCAGAAAGTTCTGTTGGGCAGGGCTGTAGAGCAAGCCCCGGTCTCTTCCTGCCACCCCATCGCTGAACATTGGTCACACCGTGCCCACCCGCTGGGTACCGATGTCACAAAGCCAGCCTGGCAATCTCTTAATGGGTTAGCATTTATGTTTGGAAATCCGATGAGCCAGGGCCACGTGATAAAGGTCATCTGAGTAGGGACACTTGACCCTGTCAAGTCACCGCTCACAGGTTTCTTGGATGGAGAGCTTCCCTGGATTTTCTCTCATTTTGCCAAGAGGGAGGGTCAACTGGGTCCTCCTTTCCTAGCAACACAACCATTGCTATAATTTCAACAAGGTGGTGATTGGTTTTTGTGTCCCTATAAAGGGAGAGGAGCCTTGAAAGGGGGGAGGAGTTTGGGGTCTGAATGTTATGAAGGAATGGGGGACACCTGGAAGGTTGTAGCTTAAAAATAAATCAAACCTGGGATCGAGTCTCACGTCAGGCTCCCTGCATGGAGCCTGCTTCTTCCTCTGCCTGTGACTCTGCCTCTCTCTGTGTGTGTGTGTCTCTTACGAATAAATAAAATAAAAAAAAAAAAGGAAACAAAATTTAAAAAAAAAAAAATAAACCAAACTTCCCACTCCCACTGGGTCAACTACTACTAAGTACCAGGCTGCCCTGGGAGGTCTTGTGGGGGGATCATGTGAACCCTCGTCCCATCAGGAGAAGCCTCAGGAGAGAGTTCCACTCAGCAGAGCTGAGCCCTCACTGGCAGATTACAGGCACACGCCCTAGAGGTGCCTGAGGCCTCACTTTCAGCTGAGTCTCCCCTTATTCGGGTCCCACTTCTGGAGACACAGGCCTAGCGGTTCCACTGCAGGAATGTGGGGCCTGGGACATTGGCTTGCTAGATGCTGCAGGTGCTTGCTTGCTTGCTTTTTTTTTTTTTTTTTAATTTTATTTATTTGAAAGAGAGAGAGAGAGAATATGAGCAGGGGGAGGGCCAGAGGGAAAGGCAGAGAGAGAATCTTTAACCACTCTCCCCACTGAGCTGGGAGCCCCAAGTGGGACTCGATCCCAGGACCCCAAGGTCACAACCTGAACCGAAGTTAGACCCTTAACGGACTGAGACACCCAGGTACCCCACTGCAGGGCCCCTTCTGCTTAATAGCCCCAAACCCAACCGCTCCCTCTTTTGCATTCCCAGCCTGCGTGAAACCTCAGAACGTGCTGAGCAGAGACCTTCTGATTGGTCTGGAGCAATCGAGCCAGCCCTGTTGCAAAACACACTGATGATATCGACCAAGGTTTCTCATCTGAAAGGTTTGACTTTTTTCCAAGAGAAGCCTTAATAGATTAATTAGATCTTTGCCTCTCAGGGATTTGGCAAATAAACACTGATGCATTTATACCAATAATAGGTATAAAGAACTAGTGTTTTATCATCAAAATTAGGCAACTGGGGTTTAATATGAAGGGCAACAGGGAGTTAAAAAGTATGCATGGTGGGGAGGGTGGACAATGTTAGGCAGGGAGGTGAATTTACTGCATTTTTAACCCCCAGCCCTTCAGGTAAAATGTGGTTGAGGATAAATCTAAAGGCTTTTTATGCTTGGCCTCAAAGTGAGCCCATATTTCTTGCTCTTAAGGAAGCATAAGGCTGCCCTGGATGGCCAAACAGACCTTGTTTCTCAGAGTTACAGCCCTCTCTAGCATTTGAATACATTGAAAATATTTATAATATTCATTTGTTCTTGACATCTTAAGTCTCCAGGAATTTTTTTTTTAAGATTTTGTTTAGGGATCCCTGGGTGGCGCAGCGGTTTGGCGCCTGCCTTTGGCCCAGGGCGCGATCCTGGAGACCCGGGGTCGAATCCCACGTCGGGCTCTCGGTGCATGGAGCCTGCTTCTCCCTCTGCCTGTGTCTCTGCCTCTCTCTCTCTCTCTGTGTGACTATCATAAATAAATAAAAATTAAAAAAAAAGATTTTGTTTATTTATTTGAGCGAGAGAGTGAGCAAGAGAGCAGAGGGGCACAGGGGGAGGGAGAGGGACAAGCAGACTCTGTGCTGAGCGTGAGCCCGACTCAGAACTGGATCTCACAACCCTTAGATCATGACCTGAGCCAAAATCATCAGAGTCAGACCCTCAACCGACTGAGCCACCCAGGCGCCCCCAGGAATGTTTTTTAATAGTAATTTTCCGGTATGTGTTACTAGAACTAAGTGGAATGCCAAAATCGTCAGATGAAATTTCTGTGATTGAAAAATAAATTTTCTTTGTTTCTTATTACATTTTTATTTCTGATTATTTAAATAATGAAAGAAAGATAGGAAAGAAGGAACAAAGAAAGGAAAAAAAGAGAGAAAATGCAAGCAGCAAGAGGTCCAGCCTCTATATGGGTTAAACATTCCTTAACATGTGGTAACCAATATGAAAAATCTCCTAAAGTTTGTAGGAAATGAGAGTTTTCTAATGAGAAGGAAATTGTATTACGGTCTTAAGTGCATTTTGCTCTGTGATCCATGAAGGCCCAGCAAAGGGCTCTGGGGCCGATTCAGTATGGCCCCGCTGCCTCCCCACCACCCCTGGCTCACTGTCTCACTCACTGTCCTTTGACACATCACCTCCTCAGTGCCTCCGGCCCTTTGCACACAACAGTCCCTGTGCTTGTGGTGTCCCCTTGGCCCAGCCCTATTTTCTGACAGCTTGGCATACTCTTACTTACTGTTTAAAATGCAGACAGTAAGTGGGTGCTTTCAAAGTACGAAGTAGATCCACTAGCAAATATGACACGCATAGCAGAGTGAACCTGTTCGGCTGGTTCCAACAGCTTCTCCAGGAAGCCTGGCTTCTCTGAGTCCTCAAGGGCTGAATCCCAGATGGGCCAGCTCCCCTCCTCCCCCCGCCCCTTTCCCTGGCCCTCAGGAAAGCACTCCTGGGTTTCTGGGTACCATTCCTGAGCTTAGGCCAAGGTACCTCTGCAGATAGCTGTCAGGGTCTCCAAGGTGGCTGCTTTATCCTCCCTGTGGATTCCCACCCTGGAAATCTCTCTCCACAGGCCTTGCCGGATCCCTGGATGCACATAGAAGGCCTTGGTTCCTGGAGCCCTGCCCTAAGGCTGCCTCTCCCTAGAGCCACTTCAGAAGGGGCCACAGACTTCCTGGTTGGCATTATAGCCATTCTTTGGACCACAGTTAACTGTGGGATCTGGGCTTAACTCTCAACCTTGGATCGGCCTCTCAGTGGAAAGGCCTGAGGGCATAGTAGCCCCAGTAAGTCAACATTGCATGAACTGCGTTCTAGAACCAGAAATGGGGAAAGTGGTGGCCTACCTAGAGAAGGATTCTCTCCTGTAATTTCATTGTTTTTTTAAAGATTTCATTTATTTATTCATGAGACACACACAGAGAGAGGCAGAGACACAGGCAGAGAGAGAAGCAGGCTCCATGCAGGGAGCCCGATGTGGGACTTGATCCCAGGACTGCGGGATCATGACCTGAGCTAAAGGCAGATGCTCAATCACTGAGCCCGCCCAGGTGCCCCTGTAACTTCATCTTTTGAGTGACATTGACGAGCCAGAAGGAAAAGGGTATAATCCTTATTGAGCACCTATCTACTCTGTACTGACACGATTTTTTTTTTTTTTTCATTTAATCCTCACAACCACCTGATAGGATTGCTTCCCCCAGGCCTGCCTGTCACATTGGCAGGGCCAGTGTAAGAGGTCCACATACCGCATACCACATGCTTCAATGTTTCAAAGTTAAAAATCAAGCTAAGAAGTTGCTGAAATAAGTGCTAATCTCCTAAATTGACAAATATTTTCATAATGACCTGGGAGGCCAAGTTCCAATTTAGAATCCATAGCCTCATTAGAGTTCTGAGCTGAAGTGTGGGGAGGTGGGGAGAACCGCCCCTTCTCTTCTCAACCCAGACTCTGTCCTAAGCCACTAGGAGGACACAGCTGTGTGGAAACCAGATGTCTCTGTTCTGTCCACCTTCATCCCCGTCTCCTGCTCCCCAACAGCTGCCCTTGGCTTCCACCGGGCTTCACACAGGCAGCATAGCATATCCTCATGAGTAGGGATCTGGGGAGCAGCCCCTACAGATCCTAAAAATAGGTACAAGCCATTTGGACAGGGGGATTTGGGGGATCTGGCTCCTTCGGTGTAGTCTAGATGGGGAGCATGGGTTTTAAGCAACAGGTCCTTTTGGTCTTATTAACCGCTCACCCAGCAGGGTGGCATTTAGGCAAAGGAACACCAGACCAGGACCCTATAGACTGAGAGGACCAGAGCAGGGAACCCTCTTGCCTGAGTCTAAAGAGTTTTTCTGACTTTATTAATCTCCTGCCCAAATGAGCGAGTCAACTATATAGCTGGCCAGGAGGGGGCCGATCCCTGGGAGGATGAACCCAGGTGCAAGAGGCAAATTCCCTAATCCAAGGGGAACACAAGATCTCATCTCAAGCCATGCAGGGTTGACAAAGCAGCACTCTGTACTCTTGATCACCCGCTGAGTCCCTAGATGAGAAACAGAACTCTGAAGGGTTGAACATTTCATGACTGTCCCGTGGCTAGTAAGTGATGGAGATTGAACCCAGGAACCCACGCTGATCTAACCCGGGATCCCTGCTCCTGCTGTGCCCTACACTACAGTGTCTGTGGTTGACGAGAGGAAAGGAAGCAGAAAACAGAGGGCAGCATTTTGAGGCTCTGGGATGTGACGAACCTGGGCTTTCCTGCCTGCGAGGCGAACCGAAGTCCAGTCCAAGGGGCTCCTGGATGCTGGTGCCGCTGCCCAGGTAAGCTGCTGATCTTGTCTTCCCTGCTATCCTACTGCATCTAAAATTCAGCCTCTTCCCCCAGGGTGCATATCTGATGTCCATCCAGCTTCTCGATCTGCTATCTTCCAGTTTTTGCATTGATGCACTTTGACTTCGTCTCTCATTCTTCCAAGCCAAGCCTGTTCAGTGAAAAAAGGGTGGCCCTGGATGTGCCAGCTCACAAAGCCTTTCTCAGATGGGGGTAGCTCACAGAGCACAGTGACTCAAGGTATTTTTTTCCCTCATTAATTCCAACTATTAACATTTTAACTTGTTTATAGATCTCTAATTGGCTTTGTCAGTGAAGGCCAGAGTACATTATAAAGCAAGATTTAAAGAAATCAGATACCTAAGTACAGACTAGAAATATGGCCATTAAATTTATATGGCCATCAATCCATTAAAGCCTTGGCCTTCTTTCATTATTCTTTTAAGCTCAGTGGTTCTCAATCTGGGCTACGCACTGGGATCACCTTGGTTGCTCCAAGAACCATTGATGAATGGGTCCCACCCCCAGGCATTTTGATATGATTGTTCTGGGAGTGGGAATTTCATTTTTTTTTATTTAAAAATTTTCCAGGTGATTTTAGGCAGTTAAGATTGAGAACCACAGATTATTTTTTTTAAGGGAAATTCTTACCTGAACCCTATCTGTGTTGCTTTTAGCATTTAAAAGTGTGGGTCCTTGAGCTTGGCTAGATCCACCTTTCCCAAAGCTTCCTATTTCTGCCTACTATAAACATCCACTGTCTTCCTAGGTACCTGCGAGTACTCTAGCACACAGTCAAAACTTCCTATATTTATAGTTTTAAGGAAAGGAGGTCTTAGTTTATCTCCTGCACAAATGAGCACATCAAGGCTGGTGACCCAGGAGGGGCCAATCCCTGAGGAGATGGAGTGGCAGGGAAGAAGAGGCAAAGTCCATGGTCCCAGGGCAACAGACCATGCCATCCTAATCTTCGGGGGATGTTGGGTTGCCACAGCAGTATTCCACATTCCCAGGGCACTTTCTTTCTCTTCTCATCTGCATTTGCCCAGCCACTGTTGGCTGCATGGGTCTGGCAGGCTCTCCTTGTGTTGGACTCTTCTGCTATAAGAGCCATCTAGAAAAGGTGGGAGGAAAAAAAAAAAAAATAGAAAAGGTGGAAAGGGCCGCCGAGGATCTAAAGCCTGGGGAGCTCAGGCCCCTGCCTCCACCTCCTCCAAGTCAGGTCAAGAGTCCTAGTCACATGGCTTGCCACCCACTTGTTGGCCGGTGACCCTGAGCCTTGGGCTGAGGACAGTTACCCCCAACAGT
The DNA here is from genome assembly GCF_905146905.1 of Nyctereutes procyonoides. Lineage (NCBI taxonomy): Eukaryota > Metazoa > Chordata > Mammalia > Carnivora > Canidae > Nyctereutes > Nyctereutes procyonoides. The sequence continues at coordinate 9,912,069 of NW_026575135.1, read as the reverse complement.
CTCTCTAATACAGTCATTACAACTGCAGAGAACTAGTACAACAAGTTCCACAAGATCTGGCCTGGGGCTCTGGGAGCTCACGGGGACTGTGGCTCCCTGGAGCTGGGGTGGGGCCTGCTTCCAGAGCCCTCTTCACCGGCTGAGCGTGGCCTTTGTGGTCACCCATTGGTCATCTAAAGATCTAAAGATTCATGACCACACTTGTCAAAATTACCAACTGAGCTCTGCTCCTGACCCAAGATGGCACCAGGCCTGAGAAGAAAATGCTCACATTGTTTCCTCATGAGATCAAGCATAGCTTTGCCAGTGGTGAGGGGAAGCCCTCAGATGCCTTTAATATTTCTTCCAGTCTTGGCAGGTTATTTTCATTCTTCACCAGGACACAGAAAACTATTGTTTTTGAGAACTCTCAAGCTCCCTCTAGTGTGTACAATATATTGGGCATTACTTGAGTGTAAAAACTTTGAAGGACCTAAGGAAGTAATTAGAAATTTGAATGAAGAGTTACGAATTATAATAACCATTGCCATGCCAGTTATGATAGCAAAAACACAGAAATCACCTAAATAAGGGCAGGAGAAAAATAATCATGCCACATTATGGTATAGAACTTTGAAATATGATTTTTAAGAAAGACTTTAAAAACACAGGGAGGTCAGGGCAAGATGGAGGAGGAGTAGGGTCCCCAAGTCACCTGTCCCCACCAACTTATCTAACTTTCAAATCATCCTGAAAACCTATGAATTCGACCAGAATAAATAGCTGGAATGCTACAGAGAGAAGAGTTTGCGCTTCTAACAAGTAAAACTAATTTTTAGCCACTCTGCACTGAGCAAAATGACTAGAAAGAACCACAAAAGAAAGAATCAGAAACAGTGCTCTCTGCCACAGAGTTACAGAATTTGGATTACAATTTGATGTCAGAAAGCCAATTCAGAAGCATAATTACAAAGCTACTGGTGACTCTGGAAAAAAGCATAAAGGATTCAAGAGACTTCATGACTGTAGAATTTAGATCAGGCCGAAATTAAAAATCAATTAAATGAGATGCAATCCAAACTGGAGGTCCTAACGACGAGGGTTAATGAGGTAGAAGAAAGAGTGAGTGACATAGAAGACAAGTTGATGGCAAGGAAGGAAGCTGAGGAAGAAAGAGAAAAACAATTAAAAGACCATAGGAAAGGTTAAGGGAAATAAATGACAGCCTCAGAAAGAAAAATCTACGTTTAATTGGGGTCCCAGAGGGTGCTGAGAGGGACAGAGGACCATAAAGCATATTTGAACAATCATAGCTGAGAACTTCCCTAATTTGGGAAGGGAAACAGGCATTCAGATCCAGGAGATAGAGGGGTCCCCCACTAAAATCAATAAAAACCATTCGATATTTAATGAAACTTGCAAATTCCAAAGATAAAGAGAAAATCCTTAAAGCAGCAAGAGACAAGAGATCCCTAATTTATATGGGGAGAAATATTAGATTAACAGCAGACCTCTCCACAGAGACCTGGCAGGCCAGAAAGGGCTGGCAGGATATATTCAGGGTCCTAAATGAGAAGAACATGCAGCCAAGAATACTCTATCCAGCAAGGCTCTCATTCAGAATAGGAGAGATAAAGCACTTCCAAGATAGGCAGAAACTGAAAGAATATGTGACCACCAAACCGGCTCTGCAAGAAATATTAAGGGGGACTCTGTAAAACAGAGAGGACACCCAAAGAAATAATCCACAAAAAGAGGGAATGAATAGGTAGTATGATGACACTAAATTCATATCTTTCAAAAGTAACTCTGAACATGAATGGGCTTAATGACCCCATCAAAAGGCGCAGGGTTTCAGACTGGATAAAAAAGCAAGACCCATCTATTTGCTGTCTACAAGAGACTCATTTTAGACATAAGGACACCTACAGCCTGAAAATGAAAGGTTGGAGAACCATTTACCATTCAAATGGTCCTCAAAAGAAAGCAGGGGTAGCCATCCTCATATCAGATAAAGTTTATCCCAAAGACTGTAGTAAGAGATGAAGAGGGACACTATATCATACTTAAAGGATCTATCCAACAAGAAGACCTAGCAATCATGAATATTTATGCCCCTAATGTGGGAGCTGCCAAGTATATCAATCAATTAATAACCAAAGTAAAGACAATACTTAGATAATATACTAATGCTGGGAGACTTCAACATGGCACTTTCTACAAATCACAGATCTTCTAAGCACAACATCTCCAAAGAAACAAGAGCTTTAAATGTTACACTGGACCAGATGGATTTCAGATATTTACAGAACTTTACATCCAAAAGCAACTGAATACACATTCTTTTCAAGTGCACATGGAACTTTCTCCAGAATAGACCACATACTGGGTCACAGATCAGGTCTCAACCAATACCAAAAGATTGGGATTGTCCCCTGCATGTTTTCAGACCATAATGCTTTGAAACTCGAACTCAATCACAAGAAGAAATTTGGAAGAAACTCAAACACATGGAGGTTAAAGAGCATCCTGCTAAAATATGAAAGGGTCAACCATGAAATTGGAGAAGAATTAAAAAGATTCATGGAAACTAATGAGAATGAAGATACAACTGTTCAAAATCTTTGGGATACAGCAAAAGCAGTCCTGAGAGGGAAATACATCGCAATACAAGCATCCCTCAAAAAACTGGAAAAAACTCAAATACACAAGCTAACCTTGCATCTAAAGGAACTGGAGAAAGAACAGCAAATAAAACCTACATCCAGCAGAAGAGAGTTAATAAAGATTCGAGCAGAACTCAATGAAATAGAGACCAGAAGAACTGTGGAATAGATCAACAAAACCAGGAGTTGGTTCTTTAAAAGAATTAATAAGATAGATAAACCATTAGCCAACCTTATTAAAAACAAAAAAGACTCATTAGTAAAATCATGAATGGAAAAGGAGAGATCACCACCAATACCAAGGAAATACAAACAATTTGAAAAACATATTATGAGCAGCTATACACCAATAAATTAGGAAATCTAGAAGAAATGGATGCATTTCTGGAAAACCACAAACTACCAAACTGGAACAGAAGAAACAGAAAACCTGAACATCAGGGAGGAAATTGAAGTAGTCATCAAAAACCTCCCAAGACACAAAAATTCCCAGGGGAATTCTATCAAACATTTAAAGAAGAAACCATACCTATTCTACTAAAGTTGTTCCGAAAGATAGAAAGAGCTGGAATACTTCCAAACTTGTTTTATGAGGCATCACCTTAATTCCAAAACCAGACAAAGGCCCCACGAAAAAGGAGAATTATAGACTAATATCCCTGATGAACATGGATGCAAAATTTCTCAAGATACTAGCCAATAGGATCCAACAGTACATTAAGAAGATTATTCACCATGACCAAGTGGGATTTATCCCCAGGATGCAAGGCTGGTTCAACACTCGTAAAGCAATCAACATGATAGATCATATCACAAGAGAAAAAACAAGAACCATTTGATCCTCTCAATTGATGCAGAGAAAGCGTTTGACAAAATACAGCCTCCATTCCTGATCAAAATTCTTCAGAGTGTAGCGATAGAGGGAACATTCCTCAGCATCTTAAAAACCATTTACGAAAAGCCCACAGCAAATATCATTCTCAATGGGGAAACACTGGGAGCCTTTCCCCTAAGATCAGGAACAAGACAGGGATGTCCACTCTCACCACTGCTATTCAACATAGTACTAGAAGTCCTAGCCTCAGCAATCAGGCAACAAAAAGAAATAAAAGGCATTCAAATTGGCAAAGAAGAAGTCAAACTCTCCCTCTTTGCAGATGACATGATACGCTACATAGAAAACCCAAACGACTCCACCCCAAGATTGCTAGAACTCATACAGCAATTTGGCAGTGCAGCAGGATACAAAATCAATGCCCAGAAATCAGTGGCATTTCTATACACTAACAATGAGACTGAAGAAAGAGAAATTAAGGAGTCAATCCCATTTACAATTGCACCCAAAAGTATAAGATACCTAGGAATAAGCCTAACCAAAGAGGGAAAGGATCTAAACCCTAAAAACTACAGAACACTTCTGAAAGAAATTGAGGAAGACACAAAGAGATGGAAAAATATTCCATGATCATGGATTGGAAGAATTAATATTGTGAAAATGTCAATGCTACCCAGGGCAATTTACACATTTAATGCAATCCCTATCAAAATACCATGGACTTTCTTCAGAGAGTTGGAACAAATCATCTTAAGATTTGTGTGGAATCAGAAAAGACCCCGAATAGCCAGGGGAATATTATAAAAGAAAACCATATCTGGGGGCATCACAATGCCAGATTTCAGGTTGTACTACAAAGCTGTGGTCATCAAGACAGTGTGGTACTGGCACAAAAACAGACACATAGATCAATGGAACAGAACAGAGAACCCAGAAATGGGCCCTCAACTCTATGGTCAACTAATATTCGACAAAGGAGGAAAGACTATCCACTGAAAAAGGACAGTCTCTTCAATAATCGGCGCTGGGAAAATTGGACAGCCACGTGCAGAAGAATGAAACTGAACCATTCTCTTACACTGACACAAAGATAAACTCAAGATGGATGAAAGATCTAAATTTGAGACAAGATTCCATCAAAATCCTAGAGGAGAACACAGGCAACACCCTTTTTGAACTTGCCCACAGCAACTTCTTGCAAGATACATCTATGAAGGCAAGGGAAACAAAAGCAAAAATGAATTATTGGGATTTAATCAAGATAAAAAGCTTCTGCACAGCAAAAGAAATAGTCAACAAAACTCAAAGACAGCCTACAGAATGGGAGAAGATATTTGCAAATGACCTACCAGATAAAGGGCTGGTATCCAAGATCTATAAAGAACTTATTAAACCCAACACCCAAGAAACAAACAATCCAGTCATGAAATGGGCAAAAGACATGAAGAGAAACCTCACAGAGGAAGACATAGACATGGCCAACATGCACATGAGAAAATGCTCCGCATCACTGGCCATCAGGGAAATACAAATCAAAACCACAATGAGATGCCAACTCACACCAGTGAAAATTAACAAGGCAGGAAACCACAAATGTTGGAGAGGATGTGGAGAAGGGGGAACCCTCTTGCACTGTTGGTGGGAATGTGAACTGGTGCAGCCACTCTGGAAAACTGTGTGGAGGTTCCTCAAAGAGTTAAAAATAGACCTGCCCTATGACCCAGCAATTGCACTGTTGGGGATTTACCCCAAAGATACAAATGCAGTGAAAAGCTGGGACACCTGCACCCCGATGTTTCTAGCAGCAATGTCCACAATAGCCGAACTGTGGAAGGAGCCTCGGTGTCCATCGAAAGATGAATGGATAAAGAAGCTGTGGTCTATGTATACAATGGAATATCACTCAGCCATTAGAGACGACAAATACCCACCATTTGCTTCGACGTGGATGGAACTGGAGGGTATTATGCTGAGTGAAGGAAGTCAATCGGAGAAGGACAAACATTATATGGTCTCATTCATTCGGGGAATATAAAAAATAGTGAAAGGGAATAAAGGGGAAAGGAGAGAAAATGAGTGGGAAATATCAGAGAGGGAGACAGAACAGGAGAGACTCCTAACTCTGGGAAACAAACAAGGGGTGGTAGAAAGGGAGGTGGGGGGTGATTGGGGTGATTGGGTGACGGGGGTACTTGACGGATGAGCACTGGGTGTTATGCTATATGTTGGCAAATCGAACTGCAATAAAAATATAAAAAAAAATAAAAATGACTTGTCAAAAAAAAAAGACACAGGGAAATATTTGTGATGCAAGGGTGTTAATGAAATTATATACACACTGAGATACAAATAGTGTAAAAAAACATAAGAAAAAAAAGTAAGTAAGATGGGGAAGTACAAATAGGGGGAATGCAGAGGATTTTTAGGAAAGTGAAAAATATTCTGTACGCTATTATATTGATGGGTACAGGTCATTATACATTTGTCCAAACCCATAGAATGTACAACACCAAGAGTAAACCCTCATGTAAACTATGAACTTAGGTGTTTATGATGTGTCAATGCGGGTTCATCAAATGGTAACAAATGTACCTCTGGTGGGGGATGTTGATGATGGGGGCACCGGGGTATATGGGAAATCTTTGTACTTTCCTCTCCATTTTGCTGTGAATCTAAAATTGCTCTAAAACAAGGAAAGTATTGGGGCAGCTGGCGGCTCAGTTGGTAGAGCCTGCAGCTCTTGATCTTGGGGTTGTGAGTCTGAGCCCCATGTTGGATATAGAGATTGCTTAAAAATAAGATCTTTAAGAAAAAAAAAAGTATTTTTAAAAGTTCTGGAAGAAGATAAAGGTGATGGTTATACAACATTGTGAATGTATTTAGTGCCACTGAATCATATACTTAAAAAAATTGTTAAAATGGTGGGGCACTTGGGTGGCTCAGTGGTTGAACGTATGCCTTTGGCTCACTCAGGTCATGATCCCAGGGTCCTGGGATCGAGTCCCACATTGGGCTCCCTGCAGGGAGCCTGCTTCTCCCTCTGCCTGGGTCTCTGCCTCTCTCTCTGTGTCTTTCATGAATAAATAAATAAAATCTTTAAAAAATTGTTAACATGGTAAATTTTATGTTGTTTATATTTCACCACAATTAAGAAGAAAACCTGTGTAATGTGTGCTCAGAAAAATCTTGGAAAGAAATCCTCCAAAAATGTTAGATATCTTTAGGAGTAGCATTATGGATGACGTTTATTTTTCTTCTTCAATCTCTGTCTGAAGGGCCCACACTATGCATATAAAAATGTAATCAGGATATGGAATCTGTAATCTGGAAAAAGTTATTGTATCAGTCAGGGTCTCAATAAGAAACAGATGATACGGGATCCCTGGGTGGCGCAGCGGTTTGGCGCCTGCCTTTGGCCCAGGGTGCGATCCTGGAGACCCAGGATCGAATCCCACATTGGGCTCCCGGTGCATGGAGCCTGCTTCTCCTTCTGCCTGTGTCTCTGCCTCTCTCTCTCTGACTATCATAAATAAATAAAAATTAAAAAAAAAAAAAAGAAACAGATGATACACTCAAATCAGAATAGTTGGGGGAAGGTTCCCTGATAAAGGGATCAGCTACAAAGGTACGGGAATACAAGGGAACCCCAAGGGATGCTGTGAGACCTGAGGTACAGAAACAGTGGAGCTGGGGCACCTCTTGGCTCAGGGGCAGAGAATCTGCCTTTGGCTCAGGGTGTGACCCCGGGGTTCTGGGATCGAGTCCTGCATCAGGATCCTCGCAGGGAGCCTGCTTCTCCCTCTGCCTGTGTCTCTGCCTCTCTCTCTATGTCTCTCATGAATAATAAATAAAAAATTTTAAAAACCTTAAAAAAAAAGAAGAAACAGTAGAGCTGGTACCATCCCTAGGCTGAAAAGAAGGGGCAAAAAAGGAGTTAACAGAGAGCAGTAACCTTCAGTTGGGGCAAAAGCCCACTAAAGAGTCATGCACCTCCCTCCTGAGCTCCTGCTAGAGATCCCCGCTAGACAGGGCCCGCTCCTGGAGGCCAGGGCCCTAGACCGCAGCACATACTGGTTGGCATTATGAAGCTCAGAGCAGAAAGGTAGAGTGACCGGAGGGGCACACTGAAGACAGACAGTAGTAGAGTTTTTAATAGGAATGTTGAATTTTTGGAAAGGACAGATGCTCCTCTGTCCCCTAGGAAGCTTCTGACTTGCGTTGTTTTCAGAGTTTCATGACCAGAGCAACAGAAGCAGTCAATGTTTAAAGAAGTCTTTCTCCTTTGCTGTGCATAAATTCTTGGGCCCTTTCCCAGAAAAGACTTTCCAGAATAATTGTCCTAGAAAGCTGCACATAGACTGCCTGTCTCTGAATTGCCACACATTGGCGTTAATTCACAGTTCCCGTCACCTACCCGCAATGACGACGGCTAGTCACAAAAAAGCCCTTGGCGTGGAGTTAGAAGATTCTAGGCTCAATTTCCAGCTCTAGAAGTTTCTCTCCGGATACTAGTGTTTACTTGAGGTGTTAAAACATCAGGTGGAATGACTCATTCACTCGTAAGTCGCCTAACACACATTTAACACACTTGTCCCAGGCTCTGTAGGGGCGGGTGCTAGAGCGATACAACAAACACTTACTAATGACCTCAAATGGATCACGTTCTAATGAAAGAGATCGGTAACACAGAGCTATAATTTAATGGAGGGAATAGTGTAATTAATGGTAGCTGCTGCATCAAACAAACTTGCCAAGAATAGTGGCCGATCATGAAATAAAGCCAGGTTTGTTTTTTGTTTTTTTTGCCCATGCAAAGTCCAATGCCGGTTAAGAAGCCCCCTTCCGTCTCATAGCCACACCATACAGGACACATTACGGTCGCAGTCGGATAAGGAGAGGTGAAGGGGTACCTTGGCTCTTAACTGCCTTGGCCCAGAAATAACACACATCACTTCTGTCCATAGCTCACTGTCTAGACCTGGGTCACCTGACCACCCCCCTAAATTACCATCTGTGGAGGTTGGGAAATGCAGGGGAGCTCACAGACACCTCGTGGGTGGGTCTTTGTCCCCGCGGGTAATGCGACGATACCAGTGAGCAAGGAATCATGTATTAACCAGGATTCTTTGGATTCAAGTAACAGAAACCGGCTTGAGTTAGCATAAACAAAAAGGGAAGTTTATTATAAGAGTATTAAGGATTTGGGGTGGTCCTCGAGAACCAAATGGCAGAAATGCAACTGAACGTCAGGCAGGGATTAGAATCAGGAAATGCAGAGCCACTGCAAGATTTCTCTTGCTCTGGTACCATTTTGTGAAGAGAAAAGGGAGTAAGCTGGCTGTTCGCTTCATGGACAATCCATTAGGTGCACTTTGCAGGGAGCTCGGGCATTCCTGATGGTGGATATTTAATCCACGTTAGGGAGAGAGAGAGAGAAAGGCATTCCAAAGGAGATGATGTCTGCCCAGTTGTTTTTTGTTGGTTTGTTTTTTGTCATTTTAATATGTATTTTTATCGTGGTAAAATTGCCCTGAATTTTGAAGGCTAAGAAGGCATTTGCTGGGTGAAGACAAAGAGCAAGGTCTTTCCAGGCAGCAGATGCAAAGAAATGGATACACAAAAGAGCTTGGAATATATGGGAAAGTACAAGCTTATGGCTAGAGTTTAGGGTAAAGATCCTTGATTTTAGATCCTAGAGGCATCTGTAGTACCATTTCCAAGGTGATCATGACAAGGAGATCTAGGCCAATTATGACCATTTTGTTCCTCACTTTTTTTTTAAATTTTTTTTAATGTAATGTTTTTTTTTTTAATTTATTTATGATAGTCACACAGAGAGAGAGAGAGAGGCAGAGACATAGGCAGAGGGAGAAGCAGGCTCCATGCACCGGGAGCCCGATGTGGGATTCGATCCCAGGTCTCCAGGATCGCGCCCTGGGCCAAAGGCAGGCGCCAAACCGCTGCGCCACCCAGGGATCCCTGTTCCTCACTTTTTAGATCCCTTTGGAGCTAGCGATGGCCATGTGATTTTTCTCCTGGCCAGTGAGAACTCAGCAGACTTCAGCTAAAGGGTGCTTCTGGAAAAGTCGCTTATTGCCATGATAAAAGAAAAGAGATGCAGCAGGGATGGCTCCTTGTCTTTTTTTCCTCTTTCCTGCTTTATGTGATGAAGCGTTGACTGGAACCATGGCAGCTATCTTGAGCAATGAAGCAAGAAACGTGAGGATAAAGACGTCATGCCAATAATAGCACAGAGAAAAAAGGAGCCAGTGTCTCTGACAGCATCGTTGAGAGGCCAAACCACTGCCATCTATTTCTCACCTCTAGATTTTTGGTTGTGTGAGAAAAATAAACCCTCATCTGTTTAAGCTCTGTATTTCAGGTACTTGTGGATCACATCACGTCTCTAAATCTCTGATTCCCGTCACATATATGTTTTGCAAATACTTTCTCCCAGTCTCTCGTTTGTCTTTGGTTTTCTTAACAATATCTTCCGAAGATGAAAAGCTTACATTTTGACGAAGTCCATTTTATCAATTTTTTTAAAAAGTTTGTGTTCTTTGCCTACACCCAAGGTCACAAGCATTTTTCTCTTTTTCTTTTTCCTAGGAGATTTATAGTTTTAGCTTTTATACTTAGATCTGTGAATGCTTTTGAGTTAATTTCTTACGTGGTTTGATATATGGGTCAAAGTTAAATTTTTCCATATGGATACCCAGTTGTTCCAGCACCGCTCGTTGAAAAGTCTATCTTTTCCCCATTTAAAATGCCTTGGCTTCTTTGTCTAATCAATTGACCACATTAGAACGGGGCTATTTCTAAAATCTCTATTTTTTCCATTGATTTTTGTGTCTACCTTTATGCTAGGGTCTCAGTGACTTGATTATAGTACATTAGAGTGTATTATACATGCAGTTGATTTCTTAATTTTATTTTCCAATTGCTTGACTCAGTACAGTAATGCAATTAGGTTTTGTATCTTGGCCTTGACTCCTTTAATCTTGATGGATTCGCTTATTATTCTATAGCTTTTTTTCTTCTTTTGTATATTCCTTAGGATGTTCTGTGCACACTTTCATGATGTCCACAGACACAATTTTTCCTGTATGTAACCTGCTGTTACCCTTGTCACTGTTAGGATTTATTCCTTATCACTGGCTTTAGTTGACTATAATGTAGCTCAGCATAGCCTTCTTCATGTTTATCCTGTTTAATGTCCACTGAGTATCTTAAATATTGAAATTTATGCTTTTAACCAAATTTGGAGAAATTTCAGCCATTATTTTTTCAAATATTTTCTCTGCTCCACTTCCTTCTCTCCTGTCCTTCCGGCACTCCAATTATATATGCCAGACCACTTGATAGTATCTAACAAGCCCTGAGTCTCTTCTTTATTTTTAAAGATTCTATTTATTATTTATTTGACAAAGAGAGAGCACAAGTGGGCAGAGCCACAGGAAGTGGGAGAGGGAGAAACAGGTTTCCCAGTGAGCAGGGAGCCTGACGTGGGGCTGGATCCCAGGACCCTGAGATCATGACCTGAGCTGAAGGCAGACGTTTAATTGACTGAGCCACTCAGGTGCTCCCTGAGTCTCTTCTTAAAAAAACAAAAACAAAACAAAACAAAACCCACACAACCTCTTTTTCTCTGTGTTCTTCATATTATATAACTTTTGTTGCTCTACGTTCAAGTTCACTTACTCTTCCCTCTGTTATTTTCACTTGGCTTTTAAATCTATCCATTACATTAAAAAAATTAAAATAGTGTGTAATTTCTAGAATGCCCATTTCATTGAAAAAATTATTTTGATTTTTCTTTCCCTATTGAGATTTTCTAGCTTTTCATCCATCAGAAGTATATTTTCTTTTATTCCATTGTGAATAGTTGTAACAGCCATTGAAAAATCCTCATCTTCTAGTTCTAACATCTGGATTATCTTGGGGCTGTTTCCAGTTACTTTTCTTTTGTCTTGAGAATGTGTTCCATTTTCCTGGTTCATTACACACTGGGTTATTTTACATTGTAAATTGGACATTATGAAAATGGGAAGTCATGTTGTACGATTTCCCTGCCCCAGAATCTGCCTGATTTCTGGTCCCCTTTCTAGTGATTTGAGGGAGCTGTTCATTGCATCATGCCCAGATTTTATAGCTGTGGTCTGTAGGATTATTCATCTAGCAAGATCTTATTTAATCAGATTTTTAATTCATTTCGCCCTGACAGATCTCACCTCAAGGACAAGCTCTACGGTTTTCATTGTTCTGCTACTTGGCTTCTCCAATGCTCCTGGGAAGGATGGTTTACACATGTGCAGCCCAGAAGGGTGGGGGAGCCTGGGCCTTCTGGAGCAGCCATCATATAGTGGGGGATGGGAGTCAATGGATAAATACTTCTCCGTGTTGATTTTAGAGTAGATAATTCCTGTGTGCTCCTCAGGGGGGGCGGGGGGCATAGCAAGACTGAGGTCCAATGGCCCCAGTGGTGACTAACATAACATGCTCTTCAACTGTCTTTTCCCACTTTCCCTTTGTCTAGTACCTCTCACTTTTGGGGTCAACTCCCAAATAAACTATCTGCACTCAAGTTCTTGTTTCCTTTTCTGGAGGGATCCCAGGCTAATGCTCAGTTGTCAATCACGTTACTCCTCCTGTAGCCAAGAGCAACAGTATCTGATACAGATTCATATCGGGAGAAGATGAAGTACAAGAGCTAGGTGGGATTCTGGTTTTAAAGGCTTGCAATGCCATCTAAGAAGTTTGGATTCTATTTGGTCCAGAAGAAAGAGCCGAAGGATACTTGCTATGAAATGGACATGATCCAACTATTTACAGTCTCTTATTGTCCCAAGATCTGAAGACTCTCTGACTTGCTATCTCTGAATTTCAGTTTCTCTCATTAATACATTGAGAAGAGTAGCACTTTCCTGTCTATTTTGCACAGTTGTTACAAAGACCAAATTAGATAATGCATATTCCACAAGGAGCTACGTGAAAGTAGGGTGTTACTACTATTACTTCAATCTGGTGTTATATGTTAGTGTGGGAAATAAACATTGCAATATTTAAAAAAAACAACCACCCATATTTACCTAATAGAATTTCCAACTGGGGCAAAAGTATATTTTGAGGGACCGTGCAATCCAAATATAATTTTAGGTTGTATCTACAAGACAACAGAATAATAAGCAAACTCTAATATACCTGTAAGGAACTGTGGATTCTACAACCAGGGGCTTAAACAGATAGCAGTGGGCCTTCTAAGACTGGCATGGCAACTCTCTGATGTCCCAGACTTCTATCGTTCTGCTGCCAACTTGAGAGCATGGCTTCTATCTTCCAAGTCCCAAGATGTTTATTGCAGCTTCAGGTCTCATGTCGGAAGGGGAATGGGAATGGACAAGTGTGAGTCTTCAAGTTGAGTCAATGCCTCTGCTCCAAAAACTTTCTCAAAGTCTCAGCTAAGGATTTCTGTTTGTGTCACACTGGCCACCCTTTAAACAACGAATGTTGGGAAATATAGCCTTTTAGCTGATAACAAGTCATCCCCAAATAAAATTAAGGTTCCCTCAGTAAGAGAAAAGAAGAGAATGGGTACTGGGCGGGCAGTTACCTGTCTTGGTCATAGGTGGTGTCTCAGAAAGAGCCCTGGGGGCAGCCTGGGTGGCTCAGTGGTTTAGTGCCACCTTCGGCCCAGGGAGCGTTCCTGGAGACCCGGGACGGTGTCCCACGTCGGGCTCCCTGCATGGAGCCTGCTTCTCCCTCTGCCTGTGTCTCTGCTTCTCTCTCTCTCTGTGTGTCTCTCATGGATAAATAAATAAAATCTTAAAAAAGAAAGAAAGAAAGAGCCTTGGGTCAAATCCTGTATTCAAATGCTACTTTTGCCCTTATTTGTTGGCTGACAGGGCACATGGCTTTTTGAGATTCGATTTCTGCTTCTGTCAGATGCTGTTAACAACTTGTACTTTGGAAAGATTTGCACCATACAGAATCATTTGGGGGATTCTGCGAATATTCCATGTAATGTGCCCAGCACAATGCCTGGCACAGGAGAGATGCTCAATGTTTCTGTTGACTCTAACAATACTCTGCGCCAGGTACTAGGCTAGAAGTGAAAAAACACAACAGCACATAATCTCTGCCCTCGAGGAACTCTAAGTGTGTGTGTGTGTGTGTGTGTGTGTGTGTGTGTGTACGTGTATGTGAAGACGTGTCGCACCGTGCCATGCTACTCCACGCAGATTCTTTCTTCAGTGTCCCTGCTCCTGTACCCCAGTCGCTGGGAAGAGTTGCTGCTGATGGCTCCCAGCTGTGCACTTCAGGGGACATTGCCTTCAGCTGCTGGGGACCACCTGCCCCCCATTAGGCACCCTCCTAGGGGGTGGTCTATGGCCAAGGACTGGCTGATGCATGGATCAAAAGCCCAGCTCCTTTGTCTTGATTTTGGGACAACTCTCAAGGGCCATCCTGGCTCTGGAATTCCCTGGAGGATCAACTGAGGCTCAGTGGCAGCTGCATTTCATCATTTTTCCCTCAACGCAGTCCTTCTTCCTTCACTTCTCCCTGGCCTACCTCCAGAAAGCTTCTCCAATACCTCTTGGGCACACAGCCCGCCTCAGAGCCCATTTCCTGGAAACCCGACTGTGATACATGACAAGGTACCCACAAGAGATTTCTCAGGTGTCTTCATTACAGGGGCCGGGCCTCGAGCTGGAGAGGCACGAGCCAGCTGCTCTGGTCTCTCTCACCACCCTCGCAGCTCCTGCACACTGCCGCCTCCGAGAGCCAGGCTGGCCCGTGACCTCTGGTAGTCCTGGTGCCATCTCAGAACTTCTTTTACTTGACCTCCCACCGCTAACTCCCTCATTCTCTGGGCATTTCTGTACGAGTCCCTGCAAGAAAGCACCAGCTAGGCTCGGCCCACCTTTGCAGGTCAAGGACCCCACAGGCTGCCGGGGGGGCCTCTAGTTTGGCTGGTTGGGGGGTCATGCACTCACCACTGGTCAATCAACTGTGGTTGGGGGGAGCAGGGGTGCAGAAGGGACCGTGGCCCGGGGCCTCCCCCTGAGCAGGGCTCAGCGGGGAAGGTAGGTGTTGTGGGAAAGGTGTCCAGTATATTATAAAGGGTGCTCCCAGAGCAAGTGAGGCCCCTGAGAGCCCGGGAAACGGTGACAGCACCGTGCCAGGCAGAGCAAGAAGGCGGGGCTGCTGCCCCTGTGTTCTCGGCTAAGGAGAAAACCGGCTTGATCTGGAATGAAGGGGTGAGGGTGGCAGAGGGAAGAGCAGGTGTGTGTGGAATGAAGCCACGTGGGCTGGCGTGGCCCATCTCAAGGGCAGTTGACCTGCAGATAAGGGACCACGGGGACGGAGGCAGAGGGGGGACCCAGGGCCACTGCAGGAGCGAGCTGGAGCCAGCGGGCAGTTGGATGTCCCTGGGACGGATGCGGTTCCCTGTTGTCACGTTCAGAATGCCTTGTGCCCCCGGGGGTCCCCGCTGGCCCGGGGAGCAGGTGATCGCAGTCCACTTTGCGTGTTTTCTTCCCCCGCCCGAGCTCACAGCAGCAGCCTCCTGCTCTGCAAGATCCCCGTGGTGGAGGTTTCTCCACTGACACATCCCCACATCCCAGGATGCTTGCGGCCCCATTTATACATTGCTTTGATCCTCTTACAGACTAGGAGAGAGGCCCCGTTTATACATTGCTTTGATCCTCTTACAGACTAGGAGAGAGGCCCCGTTTATACATTGCTTTGATCCTCTTACAGACTAGGAGAGAGGGTGATAGGTGTCATCTGCTCTTCCAGGCACAGTCTGTCGAGGTGGCCACCTGCCTCACGTGACTGTTTGCATTTAATTCCTAAAGGTCTGCCCCTCAGGAGCGCTCACATTCCAAGTGCTCAGCACCCCCATGTGTCAGTGGCCTGGATGGTGGAGACAGAGCACATGCTCATCATCCTGCCCAGTGCTCCTGGGTGGTGCTGTCCTTGGCTGGGAACTTAAGTGTGTGTCTGTCCAGCTCCTTGTGGCAGGCCTCGACCTCACAGCAAGGCCGAGGACCTGGCATGTCATCAGTGAACCATTGTGGGACGACTGAGTTGACTGACAGTCTCCACTGACAAGGGGGGAAAGAAGATTCGGAGAGATGCTACTTTCAGGGGTGGTGGAGCAGATATGAGACCGAGCAGGGACTCTGGCCCATCCTTCCCCCTGCCAGCACACGGCTTGTTCAGTCTCTCCCTGCCCCTGCTTTACTGGCCCCCAGGCTCTGACAGGAGAAGGTGGGTCCTCCGTTGTCACCCCAGCAACCTCCCATCACCTGATTGGAAAACCACTTCTAAAAAAATGGCTTATGATATTTTCCCCTAAGGTGAAGGGAATAGAGAATGTGGCAAATACAGGCAAGGAGAAAGAAAAGTTACTCATACCTGTTAACGCAAAAACAGGCTCAGTTAACATTTTGGTACATGTCCTCCAAATGTCTTTTCAGTACTGTTAAAAAACAAAATTCAAAGCAGTAAATTTACACATCTGGGGCACCTAGAAGCCTCTGATTCCTGGTTTCGGCTCAGGTCTTGATCTCGGGCTGAGATCACAGCCTGAGGTTGGTCTCCACACTCAGTGTGGAATCTGCTTGGGATTCTTCTCCCTCTCCCTCTGCCCCTCCTGCTTGTGCTCTCTCTCTAAAATAAATAAATAAAGCTTTTAAAAAAGCTGGCTTTATTAAATGACCCATGAATTGGACAGCATCCCATCTAGCAAGTAGAGAGATGCTCCGAGGAGTTGCACAAAACGGAAGGTTTTTATAGGAAGGAGGCTGGGCCAAGGAAGTTATTAGCAAGGGAACAGGACTGTATCCAGGGAAGGTCACTTGCCTTTAGGGGGAAGAGCAGAGGGTCCTCTCATGCAGATGACCTCATCTTCATTTAGGGGAAAGAGAGAGCTCCTGTGGCTGGTCCCCTCATAGGTGCTGATCAGAAAATTCCTGACTGGCTGGTTCAGACTCACCCCCTGGGGAATGTTGAAACTGCAATTAGATTAGGTATTAAGCCCCCGGTTTGGGGATTTGGTCTAAATGATGCCATTTTGGCACATTGGTTTTAACAATGTAGAGGTGTATTGTTAAAAAATGTAGAGGTGTATTGTTAAAAAGAGGTTTTCCACGAGCCTATGTCATTTGCTTTTGAAAACTGATTTTTTAAAAGATTTTATTTATTCATGAGAGACACCAGAGAGAGGCAGAGACACAGGCAGAGGGAGAAGCAGGCTCCATGCAGGAAACCCGAAGCAGGACTTGATCCTGGGACCCTGGGATCACGACCCGAACTGAAGGCAGATGCTCCACCACTGAACCACCCGAGTGTCCCAAAAACTGATTTTCCAAGAGGTTTGTGGGGGCCAGACACTTACTGCTTTCTTCTCCCAGCCTTTCTCAAGCTCCTGGGCCTATTTCTCTCTTCAGATGTCAGTGTAGTCCTGGATTCACGGAGGTTCTCCGTCCCTGTGAAATGTGCCACGACCACTACACGGTGAAGCTCAAGGCAGGAGCTAATAAGATATCAAACCTGGGTGGTGGGTGCTGGAGATCTCAGGCCCGCCTGCGTGGGGAGTCCCGCCTGGGGCTCTGTGCTTGCAGGCAGATGAAAATGCGTTGCCTGCCCGAAAAAAGCTACGAGGCACAAAGGCTGCCTGGCTAAGGAAGCGGACCCTCAACAACTCGGCCTCTTGCTCTGGCCCTCGGGGAGACGTGGGGTGCCCCTCACCTATCCAAGTGGAGAGATGATTGTGAAAACTTGCCCAGAATGGGAGGGGGACATGAAGGTCCTTTATGAAGCCAAGGGACAGGGACACTTGTATAGTCGGAGGCACGGGGCACTCAGACACCCAATAAAGATGGGTTTGCAACACATTTCCAAACCCAAGTGAGGAAATCAGCCACATGCCGTCGGCTGCTGCAACAAATGGAGAATTCGTAACCCGAGAACTAAAGATAATAAGACGATGTGAAAAAAAACCTCTAAAGCAAGGTTTACAGTTGGAGTGATAAAGAAGCAGATACGTTGAACCTTAAAACCAGAGCAGAACAGTATGGGAAAAATAATAGGCAGGTTTGAAAAGTGTCTACATAGAAAATTTTTTTTAAAAAGTTTTAAGATTATTTTATTATTTTTTTAAAAAGATTTTATTTATTTATTCATGAGAGACACAGAGAGAGAGAGGGGGGCAGAGACACAGGCAGAGAGAGAAGCAGGCTCCATGCAGGGAGCCTGACATGGGACTCGATCCCGGGTCTCCAGATCACACCCTGGGCTGCAGGCGGCGCTAAACCGCTGCACCACCGGGGCTGCCCATATTTATTATTTTAGATAGCGAGTGAGCGAGTGTGTGTGCGTGAGCAAGCAGGGGTAGGGGTAAAAGGAGAGAGAGGGAGAATCTTGAAGCCGACTCCAAGCTGAGCGTGGAGCCCGACACGGGGCTCAACCCCAGGACCCTGAGATCACGATCTGAGCCGAAATCAAGAGCAGGCTGCTCAACTGACCGAGCCACCCAGGCGCCCCTCTACATAGAGATTCTAGGGAAGATACAATTATTGAAATACAGGGAGCCCATGAGTTCAGAGATGTGAGGAAAGAATGGGAACGGCCTTTTAAAGGACGTTTCTGTTCATCACAATCGTTGGCCTTCCCTATGGTTCAGGCACTGTTTCGGGGATTTCAAATGTATTAATCCACTTAATCTGCTCAGTCTTTTGAAGCGGGTAATAACCATTCCACACTGGGGAGGCAGGGAAGATTCCAGTGGGCCTGTGAACCAGCCATGCCCAGCACAGTCAAGGAATAATAATAGGGTGTATTGTATGTAAACAATAAAGCACTTTGCATGGATTATCTCATTTAATCCTCACTTAGTAATTTCATTAATCCCTCTAACAATCCCTCAAGGCTGGCGTTACTGTCACCTCTATTTCTTGATGGAGGAGGAGGAGCTTACAGCCATTAAGAAATCTCCCTAATAAAAAAAAAAATAAAAAGAAATCTCCCTAATGTTTACACCTGTCACCAGGCAGTGTAGTTAGGATTTTATTTATTTATTTTAAAATTTTTATTTATTTATGATAGTCACACATACACAGAGAGGCAGAGACATAGGCAGAGGGAGAAGCAGGCTCCATGCACCTGGAGCCCGACGTGGGACTCGATCCCGGGTCTCCAGGATCGCGCCCTGGGCCAAAGGCAGGCGCTAAACCATTGCGCCACCCAGGGATCCCGTAGTTGGGATTTTAAAATGAGGCAAGCTGAATCCAGTTCGAGCTCTGAACAACGATGCTAGGGAACCAGCGGTTGTTCGTTTTGCCTTTAATTTTGTGTGTTACTTATTACTGAATGGGCAATACAGTTGGTGATCGAATGTTAGTCCTACTGAAACAAAAAATATAAAAGTGAGGAAAAAAAAGGTACAGAAGCATCTAGAGTGCAACATGTCTGTTTTTTGAAAACCAGTGTTCCAAGTTTCTTGGGTGAACTTCCAGTTATTTCATGCCGACAGATGCAGGTGTCTACGTGCACGTATATACAAGTCTATCTGCCCACACAGATGGATGTTTTTTCAACTTTTTTATGTAATTGGAAGTTTCCTCTACACTCGGTTCTTTTTTTTTAATTTTTATTTATTTATGATAGAGAGAGAGAGAGAGAGAGGCAGAGACACAGGCAGAGGGAGAAGCAGGCTCCATGCACCGGGAGCCCGACGTGGGATTCGATCCCGGGTCTCTAGGATCGCGCCCTGGGCCAAAGGCAGGCGCCAAACCGCTGCGCCACCCAGGGATCCCTACACTCGGTTCTTATCTTGCTGTTTTCATTTAACACTATCCTGGAGAGCATTCTGTATTAGTACGGAAGAATAATAAAAGAGCAATATGGAATATTTAGGATTACCAGTAATGTATGACTACAGAGTGATGACGATAAAGGGCTTCCTCTTTGTGCCTGCTGAATATCCCATTGTAAGTCTGTATTATAATTTCCTTAGACCTCGATGCTGGGCATGCAGGTTATTTTCGGCTTTTGGCCATTATAGTGCTGTAGTGAATAATCGGGTACACGGGCTACTTCACACATGTGAGGAACACACTCAAAGAGGGTGAAAGTGCCAGGCCAAAGCGATGTCCCTTTGTGATGTTAAGTTGTACTACTAAGCAACCTGTGACCAGTTAAAAGTCCTGGGGACCTTTTAGAAAATGATTTTTTTTCTTGGTTATAAAAACATACATGGTAGTTGTGGAAAAAACCTAAAAGCACCTTTAATTCATAAACCTAGAGAATATGGGATCCTTGGGTGGCTCAGCGGTTTTTAGCTCCTGCCTTCAGGCCAAGGTGCGATCCTGGAGACCGGGGATTGAGTCCCATGTCGGGCTTCCTGCATGGAGCCTGCTTCTCCCTCCTCCTGTCTCTGCCTCTCTCTCTCTCTCTTAAATAAATAAATAAATCTAAAAAAAAAAACCCTAGATAATATTCCCCGTTAACCTACTGGTATAATCCTTGGAGCCTCTTTTTATGCACACACACGCACACACATACACAGCTTGAAGATCATGCTACTTACCTAGTTTGTATTGAGCCTTTTACCCTGAACATTACATCATCATTGTTTTTAATTTTATTTAAGCGTTCTTTACAAATGGCATTTTCCGTGATTGCGTATTCTATTATACGGCCATACCATAATTTATTTAACTTACATCCTCGATATTGGACACTTATGTTGTTTCCAATTTTTCCATGTTTTAGAAGCCTCTGCAATGGATAATGCTGTATATAAATTGATCCCATTTCTGTTTGATTTCATAGCCACTTTTTATTCTAATTATCAGAATCAATGACTGGAAGTGGAATTTAGATAAAAGAATATCCATATTTTTCAAGATCTTAATACATGCTGTTAAACTGGTAGCCCTCCTGGAAGCTTGTACCCGTTTATGATCCAACACCCTCATCACACGACCCCCTTACCAACATAGAGGCTTATCCTATAGGAAAGTCAGCAAAACGTGGCATCTGTTGCTTTGCCCTTATGATTATACAGATTACGCTCATTTATTATAAACAAGTGGAAAAGAGTGAAACCTAACAAAAAATTCCCTTCCGGCCAATCCCACAATTATGGTCTAATCATGATTAAAATGTTGACTTTCTTTCTTTCTAGGCTTTTCTCCATTCAAATATCTCCCATAAGATTGTCATTAAATATGCTTAAAAACAAGACTTTTATTTTTGCCAAGTGCGAGCTGCAAATGGCATCTCTTATTTGAAAATTTTGTCATATTTGTTACAAATATTTTTCTCAGTTTATTGATTACCTTTTTCTTGTGTTTATGGTGTCCTGAATTTTTATGTGGTCAGATCTAGAGATCTTTTTTCTTTCATCTCTCCTCCCAGCCCCTTTAAAAACTTCTTGCCAGGGCAGCCCGGGTGGCTCATCGGTTTAGCACCGCTTCCAACCCAGGGCCTGATCCTGGGATCAAGTCCCACGTCAGGCTCCCCGCGTGGAGCCTGCTTCTCCCTCTGCCTGTGTCTCCGCATCTCTCTCTGCATCTCTCTGTGTCTCTCATGAATAAATAAAATCTTAAAAAAAAAAAAAAAACTTCTTGCCAGAGGGATATGGGTGAGAGGGGGTGTTAAGTGACATAAAAAAGGCAGCATGTTAGGGGGAACAGGGTCCTATCTGAGATCAGCAGCATGAGGGAGAGGGCACTGGCTCGTGTTCATTCAACAGGCGCTTACCGACACCCACTTGTGTTGTGATTCTCTCGGGCGGGGAGAGAAGGTAAGCGTCACCAGGGGCTAACACAGCAGAGGGGGACATATTCCCAGCCATCAGAGGGCCACACAAAGGGAACCCACGCTCACTAGCTGTCACTCCCCAGCCTTCTTCCTCCCAGCCCCTGGGATCTACTTGGTCTCTACGAATTCGCCTTTTCTGGATCATTCCTACACACAGAATCCTAACAATCTTTGACCTTCCACGTCTGGCTGCGCTCACTTGTCATGTTCTCAAAGTTCACCCACGGTGTCATGTGTGTCAGCACTTCATTCCTCTTCGTGGCCGAATAATATTCCACTGCAAGGACAGAGCAGGCGTTGGGTCTCTAGGCATCAGCTGAGGATGTCTGGCTGGTTTCCTGGGAGGCAGGCTGCTGTGAAGATCTTTTGCAGTTCTCGGTGGGATGAAGCAAAGGCAGGAGAGCCTACCTGGGAGAGAGAGGCAGGAAGGGGACGATAAGGAATCCGCGGGCGCGGGCCTGCCGAGGCCAGTATCCTTTCGGCCTGAGCCCACAGGAGGCTGCTGGGCGCTGTCTGCAGGCCAGGGAGCAGCAGGGCAGCCTCTGGGGCCCCTCACAGCCACAGTGCCTGCAAAAGACGGACACAGGGGACACAGGGGGCCCACAGGGCCCGGTAGGTGGCAACACCCAGGTTTGCTCCCAGAGAGGACTGGCCACCGGAGGGCTCTACCCTTAGTGTTTACCTTAGACTGTTTCTAGGCATTGCTCAGTTGTTTCTGTTTCCATTTTCTTGAGTTTTTATGGGTGACTTGGGCAGCACGGGTGACTCAGCACCACCTTCAGCCCAAGGCGTGATCCTGGAGACCCGAGATCGAGTCCCACGTCGGGCTCCCTGCATGGAGCCTGCTTCTCCCTCTGCCTGTGTCTCTGCCTCTCTCTCTCTCTGTGTCTCTCATGAATAAATAAATAAAATCTTAAAAAAAATTTTATGGGTGACTTGACGTCCTGGCCTTGATCACTATGAGGCCTACTCTCATGTGTACATGTCCGGCCGTGGCCAGGTTGGTGTCTCACCGCCGCTGAGGCTGCGCCTGGTTCCTTGCTGGAGCCCCAGAGGCCCAGGCCACGGTGACCCCGCAACCGGGACAGAGTCCAGCCAGCGTGCCTCCACAGCCAGGTCCCTTCACACCAGGCAGTTGTGTCATACTTTGTCCTGGCCGCGTCAATATGTATATGTGTTTTAAAGATTTTATTTATTTGCTCATGAGAGACACAGAGAGAGGCAGAGACACAGGCAGAGGGAGAAGCAGGCTCTCTGTGGGGAGCCCCATGCAGGACTCAATCCCAGGACCCTGGGGTCATGCCCTGGGCTGAAGGCAGATGCTCAACCACTGAGCCACCCGGGAACCCCTGCCGCATCAATATTTAGAGATATTTTACCTTGCTTTTCTTCTCTCACTTCTCCCTTTACTGCTTTACGTCCTGTCTGTGCTCTTCTGTTACCGCAGCCTGACGTGCCCAGGACAACGGCGGATCACTGCGGACGGCTGCCTTCGTAACTGAGCGACCTGGAGAGCTTTAGAGCAGATCAGAATGTGAGCACCAATGGTACCAAACAAAAAGCATCTACTGTGGCCAACGGGGGTGCCCGGGACCCAGGGGGTCTACGTCAGGTAACAACGAACCTCTGTGCTCTGACACTGCTGAGACTCCTCAGGGCTACGTGTGTCCCTAATGTTGTGCTTCAGACCCAAACAACAAGCTCACCCCCCTACTCCACACCTAGTCCCCCTGGCTGGTGGCACCCGCACCCCCCCACCCCGCTGCCCAACCCTAGACGCTAGCCCATCCTGGGCTCCTGGGCAGACCCACTGGTTACAGAGTCCCCTCTCCTTCCTCTTACATATGTTGGGGCTGTGACCACGTGCCTCATCCTCACCGCCATCTCTCTCCCGGACCTCTGCCATCATAGGTCCCAACAGGTCTTTCCTGGCTCTTCCTCTGGTTTAGACGATGATGCTGGAAGTCCTGGGCGCAGCCTCAGGAGAAATCCTGGAGCCTTCCTTGACCACGAGAGGAATCCAGAGGTTTAGGGACTGATGAGCATTGGATACAAGTGGGGGGCGGGGGTGCTGCACAGGAAGACTGACTTGTGTAATTCAGGGGTGGGGCTCTGGGGTTTCTACAAAACAGGTGAAGTTTGGCTTATCAGTTTACTCCTACTGCAATGACTTCTGCATGTAATGGGTGGGTGCTGATCTTGTCAGCGGGTGAGTGCTGTACTCCTGGGTGCTGGATCGGCCTCGCTTAAATGACATCATTACATCTGTTCCTGTGTGCTGGGGCTGGAGCAGGGTAATGCCTCCTAAGTCAGCTCTTCAGTAGATCTGCAGTCAAGAAATCTGCAGGGGAGCTGCTAATGTGCACTAAGAATCATCTCCCCTTCTTCAGTCCAAAAACTCCTGAATTTTGTTTGGGCAGAGTGCCATCCAAAATAAAGACTTCACTTCCTCTTTCTTTCCAGCTGGAATGCGGATGTGATGACTGCAGCTGGAGCAGCCATACTGGACCATGAGGTGGAAAGTTGGAAGGTGTCGGTTGAGGCGAGGGGAGGAACCAGATGGGAGAGGCACAGAGAATGGTAACCACGCAGCCACTATACCAGCCCTGGACACCTGTGTTGATCTGAGAGAGAAAGAAACTTCTGTTTTGCTCCAGTCCACTTCACTTTGCTTTTTGGGATTTGGAATCTGGTCCTCAAAAGTGGGATGCTGCAAATAACATCTAAAATGTGGCATTGGCAGGCCAGCAGATGGCAAAGACAGATATTGCCCTTTATTGAGTGATTAACGTGTCACTTTGATGAAAGTGTCATCTGTAGTACTTTGGAGGAGGGACCTCATGCTGACCAAGGCCACGATAATGGAGAAAATGGTGGGAGCGTACAGAAAGTGTGGGTGTTGCTCCTTCTTGCTGTTTGCAAAGTCCCCTAGAAGTGAGATTGCCTGGGGCTAGAGCCCTGCAGGGTGGGGGCGGGGGTGGGGGGAGTGCTGCAGCAGAGACGGAAGGGAGCCTGGCTTGCCAAGGGAGGCAATCTAGAGCCTGTGCTCAAAACTGATGGTCTTCAAGTACAATAAATGCCAACTGCTGCTGTTCTTCAAAATGCAGCTACTCAAAGTGGTGACCTTCAAGCAGGGGACAAGGCTAGGGGCAGCAAGCCATCTTCGAGACTTTTCCGCTAGGAAATAGGGACAAGGTAGCTCCAATGGTCAGCTGAAGGGTCTTGCTTTCCCACCCAAGCTTCTCTTTCTGGTTGCCTCTAGGTAGCCACCTTTTAAGTTAAGACGTACGAGCAGGGCACAGAACATCATTCTAGGCCAGACCTTCAGCTGTGGGTACTTGCTGGAATTCTGTTGACAAAGAAGTCACAACCTTGGGGCCCCTGCCAAGACTGCCCCAGGAGCAGATAGGCTACAAAAGCTGTCCCCAAGAAGGCTGCCCACCGTGGTCCCACCTTGGATGTGGCCATGGAGGCCCATGGATGAGGAGGTCCTCTCAGGGAGCAGGACCTGGTTGTGAGGCAGCTATCGAAGGGACTCACTGGCGTGCCAGAAGCGTCTTCATTCTTCCTGTGCAGTGGGCTTGGATAACCGCTGGGGGTAGCGTTTGCTGTTCTTCCCTCTTACGAGGGAATGGTTTTCCTCTTTCTACTTCACTGCTGTTATGGGCTGTGCTGAGCGATCACTTGTCTCAAATTTATAGGTTATTAGACAAGAAGCCACCCAGAGTTGGAGATGGAGAAGTCCGCAGAACACCCGAAGGTGATCTTAGCTTTAGCTTCACACCACAGGTGGCTGGGGCTTGGGTTGTCTACCTCGGGGAGAAGAGGAATGGCAGAACCAAAGGGTTGAACTATGGCAGAGATAATTAATTGCCCCTCAAACTCATTCTTTTCTTCTCAGAAAAGAACTCCTGAATTTGTTAGATACATGTTTCGTGGAATAAAAACCTTCCCTAGGCTCTCTTGCAGTAGGTATAGCCCTGCCACTAAGTTCTGATCGATGTGATGTACAACATCCAGACGAAAACCCCAGGGAAGCGGTTTTGTTTTCTCCTTCCTCTTTCCACCATCCTGCTGGCTGGAGCCATCATCGTGGACCTCAGCATCAGAGCCGCATACTGGGGTTGGCAGGGCACCAAGTGAAAAGGAACCTGGGGCCCCAGGGATCACGGAGCCCCCCTGACAGCCCTGTGCGATAGAAAATACAGAAACTTCTTTCTGTAAAAGCTACTGTTGTCAATGACAATTGAACCTAATTCAGATCTAGGATTTGCCCCACAAAGTCAAGACAGAAACAGGGACTGTGCGTGGTCATTTGTGCTCCTGACCAGAGGGAAGGGAGGGATGGGCAGAAGAGCACTCTCGTCTGAGGTAATATTTACTTAAAACAAAACAAAACAAAAAAACAGAGTGAGAAAACCCTTTCAGAAATCAAGACAATTACTAGAATAAAAATGTCAACACACCGTAAGTGTTGCATAGCTTGAATGTCTTTATATTGATTAAACTTTTCCAGTAGTCACTGACAGAGTGCAAAACATCCTCGATTTACAGAAAAAAAAATATTGCTCGTTAAGATACTTTTCAAAACCACATAATACCAATCTTTCCGTTGCTCCAAACAGAATGGGTTATAAAGATGGTGGACAGTCAGCCATTGGACTCTCACGTGTTTGGCTCCTCAGAGTTAGGCTGAGGTCAGGGTCTTTGCGGTCTTTACGGATTCCAATCTCAGTGTAGAATGGCGAGAACCAGATGGTGGCAATCCTGGTCATTCTTGGCATTCAACCCTGCTAAGGTTGGAGGGACAATCTCTTGGAGACAGGTCATGGAAGTGGGATACCTCTCTAATAGCTATATGGCTTTGATTTGGGGGCTAATTTCAATTCTCTGGAACAATGACTCCCAGAATGATAAACATTCAAAGAACTCATTTAGTCCAGCCCAACCTCTTCCTTTTTTACACATAAGGAAATGGAGGCCTGAGGGCGACACATCTCACCAAATCTAGGTCTAGACCCCAGTGAGCTTTCCCTCATCTGAGCTCCTCTGAGCCTTTCCTATTGATCCTGCCTCTCTGTTTGCTGTTGAAGGATGAAGCAGCCTGTTGTTTCCCACTCAAATGATCATTTCTGAGGAACAACAACAAAATATCAGGTAGCAACACAGGAGCAATAGCAACTAACCTAAAAGCATTTTTAATGTTAACTATCTGGAATTAAAACAAAAAAAAAAACGTAATTAAAACACATTTTGAAGTATAAATTACGATGGTAGGAATTACAGACCAGCATGTCCGTGATAGAACCCTCCCCATCCTGCCCCACCCAAATTGTGTTCAAGCTTTCTTTCTTATAAAGTCAAAACACCAAGTGCAGGTACTACAGTGACACAGGGAGGGGTGTCCCATCTTAAGTCAGCACATCAATGGGTCCCAGCAGATTTTCCAGAGAACAAAACACAGATGTAAAATGTCCTCTCTATTCACTCCCCGCCAAATTTCCCAAAGTATTCCCTGTGGTTTTGATGCTTTTCACTTACGACTAAAAAAGGCTTAAGTGTAATTGCCTCCATGTACAAGGTATTGAAGCATGAATGTTGAGGCGCAGAATTTAATCGGTTGTATCTGTAGTAATAACTCATTTGTGTATTTCGCCCCTTTAGATAATTCTCTTGTCCTGTTCTTCCTCTGCATTTCATGAATTGTGTTCCCTGCTGGGTCTGAACTACTGGCCTGCATGATGGCAGAAAAAGGCTCGTGGCCAGCTTTTTAGAAATTTATGTACAATAATGACAGCATTTCCGCAACTATATTGAATAATTTGCTTTTTTTTTTTTTAAGGTTTTTTATTTATTTACGATAGTCACAGAGAGAGAGAGAGAGAGAGGCAGAGACACAGGCAGAGGGAGAAGCAGGCCCCATGCACCGGGAGCCCGACGTGGGATTCGATCCGGGGTCTCCAGGATCGCACCCTGGGCCAAAGGCAGGCGCCAAACCGCTGCGCCACCCAGGGATCCCAATAATTTGCTTTTTTAAGGAAAAAAAAAAACCAACACTCCAAACGCATTTAGACTTCTTAAGCATCTTGTACACAGGGTAACGATGCATTTTTATGAAATAGCAGTGATTTGCTAGGCATCCTGATGGCATTTAAATTTAGGTCAGCTTTCCACCTTCCCCTCTTTTTTTGGGACATAACTGATAGAATGTTTTGAGTCCAGATTGAAGAAAGGCACTGGTACGAGGATATTCCTTTGTGTTTCTGTTCTCGGCAAAAGAAATTTTCTTTTGTGGAAAGAGCCATATGATCCTACTTCTATTTCATGGGTTTTTGGGCTAATGGCTGGTAAATTAACTTTTCCAAGTAACGCACCTGTGGCAGTGTCAGATCGCTACCCGCTGATGACAACTCCCGCTGAGAGCATTTTATTCAGTCCTCATATTCAACCCACAGCCTCAGTATTATTTCTCCTGTTTTACAGGAAATAGATGAAAGGGAGGTCATGCTCTCAAGTGACCAGGCCAGGAGACAGTTAATCGATGAGTGGGACCAGGAACCAGATCTCCAACTGCGTTAATTCCAAGCTTTCCCGGCTCATTCTGCTACCTTAGCACAAATTGGACAACGATGGGGCTTCAGTGGTCTCCGGGGTCACGGCAGCGCTATGGCACTGCGTAACACTTCCCTCCCACCGCTGCCGGTGAGCAGTAAAATATTAGTGGGCAAAAGATGGGAAGTGTGCAACTAAATGTGCTAAGTCTGGAGATAAAGAACCTTTAGAAACCCGGCTCCCAGCATCTAGGTCTTTATCCAGCCTGCAACCAGGAAACTACTCGATTGGTCCAGAGTTTGCAAGGCATCAAAATGGCTTCACTTCTGTGCACTATGATATAAAAGCATCCTTTTTCTATAAGTCCCATTGAGAAACTGGCTTAGCTTCCTCTTCCTTCGGGACACATAAAAGCCGCTATTTAAAAATGCCACGTTAAAATTTTTATGTAATTTATTTTCCTTAAATAATATTTTGCTACAATCCTGTCACAAATTTTTTAAAAATTTAACACAGTATGAACAAAGGCAGAATTCTTTAGGAAAATCAAAATTAGGGTGCACTTAGAATAAATTAACATCAAATTGTGTTTATATTCAGATAGCCTGATCCTCTCCTTTGAAATGAAATGGAGACCATTCTAACCGAGGGTGAATGCACACATTTGTTCTTCTATACAGAGACTCATTCTTTATAGAAACTCAACTGTAATTTGAATCAAGTTAGGAATCCTGAGAAACACTTACCATGGGCGCACACACACACATCCACACACATCCACGGGCAACCCTCTAGAAGCTGGGGTTCCCATGGTTCCATGACTAGATCTTTCCTCAGAAGGGCCAAAGATTCTGAATAGTTAGATGATATCCCATCTCCCCTCAGGAAAATCGTAATGTTTCAAGTTTAATAGCTTGAAGTAGCAGCAATCCATGTAGTAGATTCAGTAGTCGATAATTCCAGTCTTGGGTTCTGCAGGTGCAGCAAGAGGCAGGCGGAGGCGAGAAGCTCCCACTCCTAAGACTAGCGGCGGATGACAAGACACACCAGGAGTCTTCGTTCTGAGTCTCAACTGAAAACTCGCCCGAACCTATGTTACTAATCTGGTCCAGGCCCTGTGTGAGCCCCCGAAGAGGGTCGGTGATTCAGGGAGCAAATGGGGCATTTCAGACAGGATTCTCAGAAACACGAGTATAGGAAGTGGGAGGGAGTGGGGACAGAGGAAGGTCGGGCAGAAGGGGTACTGCCCGCCCTGCAGCCTGAATTCCCTCCACCCTGCCACTTAGTACATCCAGCAGGGTGCCCTTAGCATCGGCAGGTGAACGCCAATGCTCCAGCTCCGCCCTGAAGCCCAGAAAGCTCAGCCCTTAGAGTCCTATACACATATACACACAAAACATCCAAGCAACTCCGAAGCGCCGCACCCTCTTGTTTCTGTGAGGTCAGCAGCATCGCTGGCATCCCCTCTCAACTGCCCAAGGATGGTTTACAGGAACATAGTAATGTCTAGGGAGGAAGGCAAATAGGACAGGCCCCAAACTGAGATCCCCTCTTGCTTATTTCTGAGGAATAACAGGCCTAAATGTTGCTGTAACTGCATGCGTATCTACACAGTTCCTATGTACACGATACCTCTTCTTCTATAGAACTTTAAAGTGCCCGGCTTCAAATGTGCTCATTCCTCCCCCACAGCCTACAAATCCCTCTTGCTGCTTCCAGAGAGAAGGTCTGTCCTTAAGGAGGATGCCCTTGGGAAAGAGGAATGAACGTTTTTCACAGTTGTCTTAACTGGGATCCAGCATTTGGACTAAGCCCTCTTCATAAACACGAAGAATCGCTTCACATACAAACTTGTACTGGCTCTGGAAAAGAAGAGAAAAGCAAGCTGTCGGTCCACCCACAGCTCCATGAACACTGCACCGTTTCACATCTATGCCCACTCTTTCACATCGCTCATAAATACGCCCTGAGGTCCAGCTCTGGGCCAGGCCACACCCTGTGATACAGGCCAGGGAAGCACCCGTGGAGCAGATACACCCGTGAAGCCGTCAGGCATACATGTGAGGGCTGGGCAACGGATGGCGGAAACCACAGTGGAGGGAGGGACCAGGGGTCTGGAGGAGTCGTGGGGGGGGGGGGGTCAGGGACAGGACCCTGCAGGGTGACCACTCTAGTGTATGCTCAAGTGTGGAGACTCCGACAGCCCGTTCCGCGTGGCACAGTCAGGGCTCAGAGCCCCTGCCTGGAACCCCTGGGCCTGGGAGGCGAGGCTTGCATAGGTGGCTGGGACGTGGTTGTGCAGGGCCTTGTGCCGGGGTAAGGGGTCTGGACTTTGTCTTAAGGAGGGCCACTGAGAGTTGCTCTGCAGGATATGATTCTTTCTATTCACCAACACCTAAGGAACTTACTTAGTGACGTGTACAGGCTGAAAGAAAGCATTTAGACCGTGCTTCAGCAGCTAGGAAGATCTACCAGGACGCACTGTAAACATTTTTAACCAGCCGTCCCCATAACATGAAACAGGGCAGAGAACAATAGTGTCTGATTTTTTCCTCTTAACCATATTTCCGGAGTATAATATAAAACAAGAGCTCACAATTATTAGAGAAATCTTATACGCTCTGTCCACGAGCTTGTGAGGACACAGAGCTGGCTGTAACGTGGAATTTCCGCTCCTTTCTTTGCTGACTCCACCTCCTTCATCTGGAGTCACTCCTCCAGAAAGCCTTTCTTGACTTTCCAAAGTCAGCTTTCGCTGCTCTCCATTGAGTTCTCAGACTCCCCCCCCTGGACTTCCTCCATTACAGTTGACATTTATAACTGACTAATCCAGTTTTCCCACCACATACAAGCCCGGGTCTTTCCAGCGTGTGCAATCCTCTAGACGAATGTGGGCTGGTCCCCATTTTGCAGATGCGGAAGTTGAGGCTTGGAGAGAGGTTAAGGGACCATCCAAAGGTGACCCAATATGTGGGGTAGCCGGAATCATGCTTTTTTTTTTCTACATCACCCCCCCTTCCCCTGCGTCTCTTGAAGTTCCAGGGGGAAAACCACAAGATTTCCTCTTGAGGACACTTGCAGTGTCCATTACCCAGGTGTGACACACCCAGGAGACGGCCCAAGGAGGAGAGGGTAGGGCCGTGTGAAACATCCATTAAGCCAAAAGGCTTACCCACAGACAGGCAGGTGGGGTAAAATCTTTGGGTGATTCTACTTACTTCTGATGGATAAATGATGGGCCAGGGGCTTGACGATGTAGAATGCAACCAGGGGATATCCCGGGGTGGCTCAGTGGTTTGGTGCCTGCCTTTGGCCTAGGGCATGATCCTGGAGTCCCGGGATCGAGACCCATGTCGGGCTCCCTGCATGGAGCCTCCTTCTCTCTCTGCCTGTGTCTCTGCCTCTCTCTCTCTCTCTCTCTCTCTCTCTCTCTCTGTGTGCATGTCTTTCATGAATAAATAAAAATCTTAAAAAAAAATGCAACCAGGGCTGCTGCCTGGCTGTGGGGTTGGCAGGAAATACGTCATGGAGGGAGGTAAAAGGGAAGGACAGTGAAGGGGTGGACTTTGGGGTCGCTCAGCCACTGACAAGCTCTGTGGCCTTGGTCTCTTGAACTGCAAAACCCTTCGGTAGGTCCAGCCCAGGGCAAGGGCTCAGAAAGTGTCGCCCATCGTTACTACTTTTATCAAATGGCTTTCTACTCACTGATGTCTGCACCATCATGGCGCGCTGGTCTCGCATCTTCCGGACAATATCCAGTGGGTAAACAGGCAGGTTTCTCTCAATTAGGCACATGGCTGTTTCCATGGTGACCAGCACACCGGTCCGACCTATTCCAGCACTGGGGGGACAGAAGTGGAGACTTGGGATTTGCTCAGGCCGTATTTCTGCACGGCCCAGCTTAACTCCTAGCCAGTTCCCACGTTTACTCAAACAGAGCTTTCCTCCCCTGACCTTCAAGAATACAAAACACACATTCAGGGCGTGCTCTCCAACAGGCTGAAAAGGCCTCTCCTCATATATTCTGAGGCCAGGGGCTTAAACACCAATGAAAAGAAACCCACCTTTCAGTGCAGGCTGCACCCCACTCTCACATCTCATGTGAAGCGACCCAAGGAGAGAGGGAAAGCGGAGGGTGGGGCTTTCCTCCTCTGGTCTACATCCAGAGACTTACGCTTTCGTAAAATCCCGAATCTTTTGAAATAGTGAAGAAATAAAGTAAACAGAGCCTTCTGGTAAAAGCATATGGTCTCGGGGGATTGAGGGTGATCCTTGCCAACTCTCTCCAGGTCTTTCCCTACGGAGTCTGTGGATTCAAACAAACAAGACCAGCCACGGTACCTGCAGTGAACTAACATGGGTTTGCCATCCGCTCTCAGGGACCTCACATAGTTTACGAACTCCAGAAAGTCCGAGGAGTCATCAGGAACGCCGTGGTCGGGCCACGCGACGTACTGGAGATGCGTGACCGTGTGCTCCTCCCCGGTCTGCGGAAGATGCAGGGCGGCCTTGGTGAGTCAATCTGGAAGGCGGGCGGCAGGCTCCGGGCCTGGCCCCAGATCCAGTGGTGCAGTCTCCTGCTGCCCTTTCGCCCACTGTGCACAACCCTGCCGAGGCCCCTGGACGCTCCCACTCACCCTCCACGGCTACTCTCCCACGCGCCCATCCTCTAGGACTCGGCTCGGGCCTGCCCCCCTCAGGACCTCTTCCTTCTCCTCTTGCGCCCACTATGATTTCTTCCCTTCCACTCCTACAGAACTTGCCATCAGTGGGGCAAAATATACATAACGTGAAGTCTGCCATTAACTATTAAGAGTACAGCTCAGTGGCATTACAAACGTTCCCAGTGTTGTGCAACCATCACCACTATTTCCAGAACTTTTTCATCTTCTCAAGCCGAAACTCTGTACTCACGAAGCACTAACTCTTCATGCGTCGCTCCCCGCAGCCAACCACCCTTCCAGTTCCTGTCTCTGATTTTGACTACTTCAAGTACTCCACAGTCACACAGTACTTTCCTCTCACGACGGGCTAACTTGACCTCGTACGATGCCTTCAAGGTCTACCCCTGCTACAAATGCATCAGAAGGGCCTTCCTTCGAAAGGCTGAATTGCTCCCACTGTATAAATATACCGCATCTTGTTCACCGGTTCACCCGTCAATGTCCATCGCATGTTCCCACCTGCGGGCTAGTGTGAACAGTGGTGCTGTGAACAAGGATGCTGGTTCTTTCACAAGTCGGCTTGTACATTTACCGAAATGTGCACCAGGTAAAAATGGGGAACAGACCTGGAAGCACTGCCCTATCATCCGGGACCATGGTGGATGCTGATGTGGCACCTGCCTCTAAGCTGGGCTGTCCCCGACCAGTCCCTGCAGGGGCGTTGCTTACCTCAGTGTTGGTGACCAGCATTTCTCGGAACACGTAAGCGAGGGTGCAGTCCTCTGACTGACATCGGATGTGAAAGTTGCCATGTTCCATGACATCAGGAGGATCGGGCCAGTACTGGTGACATTTGGTCTGCAAGGGAACCACTGGGGGTGAGCTGACCTCCACTGTGGGGGGTGCACATGAGCAGTCACCTGGATGGCCAGGTGCGGTGTTTGGCCAGAGCCCTCACACTCACACCAGGGACCGTGAGAGCTGCAGGTGGAGAGAGACTCAGGCAAAGCCAATCTGCTCTGTGTCTGTCCCCTGAGGGCCGCAGAGGAGCCTCCCCTCCTCCCCTAGAGAGCAGGGTGGGGGTGGGCCTGCCAGGGGCTGGGGCTGGAGCCTGGAGGAGGAGTCCAGAGCTCATCCTCTTCATTACGGGGGTCCCGTTGCTGGAAGAACTGGAGAGGCCTCAGACAGTGTCTTGATACAGGAGCGACCTCTCCTCCTCATCCATCCCCATCCTCCATCAAGCCCACTCCAAGCCGCAGGCCCCACCTTCTCTGCTCTCCATGCCCCTTTCACCTCACCCTCTTTCACCATCCATCCCCTGCCTCTTCTAGTAGGAGGCCTCAAGGCATAGCCGTTAAGAGCACACAGGGGGAAGTCAGAGGCCCCTGGACTCATCTCCTCTACTGGTTAGCCTTGTGACTTTGAACCTGCTACTCGACCTCTCAGATTTTCACCGTCTTTGCCTGATAGATGGGGACTGCACCTGCTTCGCAGGTGGTGACAGAGGCGGGAGGTTAACAGTGTGTAGTACTAGGCTTACCCGGGGGTGGGTTGGGGGGGCAGGTTATCATTGTTGCTACGGGCCCCCCATCAACTTCACTAAGGGTGATCAGAAATTCCTCAGAAATCTCAGTGAAAGAAGTCTCCAAACTGAG
This sequence comes from Nyctereutes procyonoides, assembly GCF_905146905.1. NCBI lineage: Eukaryota > Metazoa > Chordata > Mammalia > Carnivora > Canidae > Nyctereutes > Nyctereutes procyonoides. Next base: position 9,877,886 of record NW_026575135.1, on the reverse strand, counting down.
ATGAACATCCCGTTACATTCAAGCCGTATCCCCTAGACCCTCCGAAGCCATTGTCCGTGACTCACGGAGCTGACGCATCTCCCAGATGGCAGACGGGGAACCTCGGCCTCACAGGGGGTAAGCGACTTGCCCAGGGTCGTAGGGCCGCTGTGGCTTCCCCACTGGCTCCCTGAGCCCACAGCCTCTCCCTGTGTTTGATCCTCCCTTCCAAAATCCTGACGCTTGGGCCACAGCTGTCTCCGCTCTTGCCTCCGGCTTCAAAGCAAAACTCAGGACCAAGCTGTCCATCCCATCACAGTTCCATCAAATTCTGACTCATTCAAATTTTTTTTTCCTCCAAGCCTATAGTTGCAACATCTTACATAAAAATTATATTTGTGTACAGCTAAAAGGGGCTATAAACCAACAGATGCACGTAATTTGTCTAGAACAGCTTTTCTATTCTTATTTCTGAACGTCACAGTGAATATCTGAAATTAAAATATGCGGCTGGAGAGCTGGAGTTAAGAATTAACTTGTAAACCTTAAATATGGGTGTGTTTTGGTTAGTGGCCATTTCCCAACTTCCCTTAGACATGAAGGGGCAGCTGCGCCCCCAACCCAAGGCAGGGTCGACACCCACTGGTCTACACCTGCCTCATCCTCACAGGGTGTTCGAAAACATCATCAAAAGGATGTGACCGCACTGTGGCCTGTGAACTGGCCCTGAGCACTCAGAGGCATCTCACCCTCTCAACCCTCCGCCATCCCCCGACCTGAGAATGTGGGTTCTGCTTGCCAGAGGCTGCTCCAAGGGCACAGCCTTAAGACAGTAAGTAATGTGGTGCTGAAGACACCCATAACCACATACATAACTGAGCCCAGTTAGGGTCTCTCTCTTTATAAACTTTTAAGATTTATCGGGAATTGCAGGGATCCATGTGTCTTGCTGCTGCCCAAGACTAGACTTGGAAGTTCCCTTTGCTTATTACAACTGCCACCTGTCAACCTGGGGTGGCCTGCCTTCAGTTTCTCCCCACCCCCTGCATAGAGGGGTGGGGGTGGGGGTGCAGAGCACACCTGGGCAGCCCCGGGGAGGGTAGGATCAATATGAGGTGGCATAGCTCTCTGCTACAGACTCCCGAGTGTCCCACCCACAGGACAGCTGATGGGAAGGGTCTCTGAAGTGATCAGCCCATACAAGGCAGAGATGCAAATACCTACTTCCAGAGACTCCCAGTGAATGTGACCAGAACTAGACTCTACCCTTTGGTCCAATTTAGATTTTAGGTCTGTTTGCATCTCAAAGCACTAAGGGTGTAGTAGAAAGAGCAAGGCGTCTGTGGAATCCCGGAGTTTCTAATAATAAGCTCCACTAACCAACTGTGTGATCCTGGGCAAGTCACCAGACTTACTTTTGAGTCTCCATCTCCATGTTAATGCTGGCTGTGGGGGGTGAGGATGCTAGAGCCTACCAGCTATTGAACAGGGCATGCCCAGCGCTAAATGGTACTTTTTAAGGACATTAGCTGGGCCTCAAAAAACCCTACGAGGTAGGCAGCATGGGTGTCTCTACTTTGCATATGAGTAAATGGAGGCTCTGAGTGTGAATCTGCCACCGATCATACATATCAGAAGTGGTGCACACATAGATCTAAGAAATAATTTTCACTCAAAGGAAGCATCCCTGATGGAAGGTTCGGGAGAATGCTTTTTCAGTAGAAAAGCTGTATCTCCATAGGTCTTTTTTTCTCTATGAGGAAACCTGTGAACCTGAAGAGAGACTATAATGAAAAACATTTTGGGTGGGCATGAGAAAAGGCAGAACTCAAAGTGATGCTGCAGTGGGAGCCCCTCACAGGCTACAGGGCGACACAGGCGCTAGAGAAGACCCTGCACCAGCAGACGTGCCTGCTGGGCACAGCCGTGAGAGGGGACTCCGGCCAGCCCCATGCCTGTCGGGGGGCCCGCTCTGCTAAATGCACGGGTGGTGGGGGGGTGAAAGCACATGGGGCATGCTGAAAGCCTCATCTCTCAGAACAAGGACGGGATGAAGCTGCTGGCCTGGAGAGAACCCGTGGGTGGTGGTGAGGACCAGATAAGGGACCTCAGGATAAAGGGCTCAGGTCAGCCGAGGGTGTGTAACAGCAGGAGGAGGAAACATGCAGCCTGGATTTTAGAAGAACAGGTTTCTAACGATCGATAAACAGGAGGGCTAAGTCCCCAGGGCCCCGGATGGTGAAGGGAATGCTGACTCAGGACCGGGGGTCGGCTGGGATGCGCTCGGTCAGGAAGATGGCTGGGAGACAAAGCCCACGGTCACAGGGAGACCTCAGAGGGGCTCAGGGTAGATGCCAACAAAAAGGGGGGGAGGTGGGACGTCAGCAGGCAGCAGGTGGGGCAGGACCCGCAAGGGCAGGTGGAGGAAGCAGGGCCTGTGGGCCGGAAGAAAGGGCCTTTCTGAGTCGGAACAAGCAGGACGAGGGAAGAAGGGGCTGCTGTCCAGGCCAGATCGTCTGTCACTAACCACGCCTGCTGCAGCTCGCTAATGACGTCACAGCCGGGAAGGGCTGAGCCCACTTTACAGGGGAAAGAGAAGCCCAACCAGGTGAGGAGGCCTGATGACCCAGGAGAGCGGCACCGCCACGAATACTGTGAGGGAACCTGGAGCATCTGGGCACCCAGAGGTCACAGAACAATACAGGCAAAGATAGCACGGGGTTCAAATGGGGAGACTGGCAGGCTGTGGAAACGAGAAGGTGACAAAGGTGATGTTAGTCGCCTACAAAATAGCAGAAGTGGCCCAGAGCAGGGTCTGCAAAGTGTAGGACGTGCTGGTTCAGTCGGGGGATCAAATAACATGGAACAACGTGCATGGTTGTAAAACAAACTTTTTCTTTTTTTTCCCCTTTTTTAGAGATTTGTTTTTAGAGACAGTGTGAGAGCGCTTGCAGTATTTATTGTGTGCCAAGCACTTCCAAGAAACCTACCTGCATTAACTCCTGACAATCCCACAAGATAGGCGCTATTATTATTCTGTTTTACCCAGAGGATTTGTAGTTTTCCTAAGTCACACAGGGAGGAAACGATAGAGCTGGGCTCTGAATCTGAGTCTGCCCTCTTACCCACCACAGTGTAGACCAAGATGGCTGTGAGTGCTCCAGAGAGAGAGAGAGGGCAGGACTGGGAGTCAGCCAGGGTTCCCTAAGTTCAAAAAAAGGTCCAACTCACTTCATTTCCTATTCAAAACAAAAATTACCAACTCCCCCCCCCAAAAAAAACACCAAAATATAAACAGAAATTAAAAAAAAAAAAAGATGAAACTGAGACTTCAGGACAAGATCAGGGGGTGCCTGGTGATTTTACCGAAGCCTCAGACAGTCTGTCAGGGTAAGTGCATGGACAAGGTGGGGAAATGTGGGAGCTGGGAGCAGAACTGGAGAGTTATAGCTGCTCCCCAAAGGGTACCCTTGATGCCTCCGACTCACAGCATTCGAAGGTTTCTATTGCCTCTTGAGGACCTTCATGTTTTTTAAACAGGGACTTACGTGAAGAGATTCTGATCAAAACTGTGAGTGACAAGAAGCTAAGAGTGGTAGCCAACGCAGACAACAATAGAAGGCAAGCCCAAAGAGCCCCAGAGAGCGCCTGAAAGGCTGGATCCAACGGCTGAATGCAACCAGTGGTGATGACACACAAAACAACGTTGACCGTTTGCTGGACACTTGCAACATGCGGTTCTCTAAGCTTTTTACATGTACGGTCTCCATCTTCACAAACTGTCCAAGATGGGCCCTAGGATCACCTCCACTTCACATACGGGGAAGCCGAGGGTCAGAGAGGTTAAGTAACGTGTTCAGGGCGAATCATGTTGTGAACCCAGTCTGGCTCCAGAGCCCTGCCAGCATTCTGTATGTAGGTTTTAAGAGTCGAAGACAGAGTACAAAATGGGGGCAACTGGCCCGAGAGCAGCACCGAGACAGAGACCAGACACTTTCTGCTGGTCACAGGATTAAAAGAGCTGAGGTTATAAGCTTTCACAAACTCTGAGATTATTTTCAGATACCTAAAAGGCCAGTTACGAGAAGACAGGGGTAACTTATTCTGCATCTTCCAAGTGGGAGAAGCACATGGGGTGAAGGTCCAAAGTCATGTGGATTTCAGCTAGTTGTAAGGAAGAATTTTTTTTTTTTTTTTTAAATTAGAGCTGAATACCCACAGGATGGACCCTGGAGGTGTTTTTGCAAGAGTCGGGAGCCCTCTGCCTGGGACAACGCACTGAAGTCCTTTGCAATCCACAGGGCTCTGCAGAATAAATAGAGGAATCCTTATTTTGCTGTTTCAGATGAGAGTGTAGACTGTTCTCAAACATACTAGTCATTCTATCCTGCATAATCTGATTTTCAGCCTGGATCAATTTGGTATTCCGAACTAGGTACCAAGGAGAAAGGCCTTGGAGGAAGCTGCACACAAATACACAAATCATTCAAAGCAGGTGGCTCAAAGTTAATTTATATCTGATTTTGGAATGGGTTTCTGAATAAATGTTTCATAATGAAGTTACGTTGATGCATGCACAAGTTAGAGGATGCACAACACAGGTATCCCTTGCACAGTGACTTCTGTTATACAACCAGCGATCTGCTCCTCGGGAAATGCCTGCCCGCTAAGCACAGTGTGGCGCCCATCACTCTCCTAATCAAGCCCTTATTCCTCTTTGTGCATTGGGTTTTGAGGCAACCCAAGTGAAGGCTGACAGAGGTTACAACTTCTCCTACTTTTTTATGGCCACTGTGGCACCCCACACTGTTCTTTTCAGGACCAGCGCTTGTCCTAGGTGGCTAAGAATAGTCAACACAGGGGTTCTGGGGCAGGTGAGGGGAGAGGAGGCAAGGGGAATTGCCTTCTGGCTTGTTATGATGGATCTAAGCTAGGAGTGAGGGGCTGTTGGATCACTCGTGAGCTCAGGGAAGGCCAGGGAGGGAGCAGGAGTGCTGAGGTGCCCATCACTGGAGGTGCCTATCAGTAGCTCTGTAAAGGAGTCTTATGGGTCATTTACAGGCTGGACCAGAGGACATTTAAGACCGTTTCCAGGTCTGAGATTCAAGTTCCACAGAGCACAGTGTGACATGGCCACACTGGAACTGGAAATCAAGCCACTTACCCGTCCTCGCTCTGTGAGAGTCGTCAACATGACAATGAGTGACAACTTCTGATCCCAGACGACTTGCCAAAATTGTGCACAGGTGTGTGGCAGGGGACCCTGAGCAGCAATGTACTTGTTCACAAGGTTAGCAGCAGGAATTTCCATCTGGCAAGAGATTGTTAAGGCATTAGTACCTGTCACTGCGACAAGGTGGACATGGAACTGGATCTTAAAGACTCTTCAAATTGATAATTGATGTCAGTCACATCAGAATATCCTATCAATTTACAGCCAATAAGGAAAATCAAAGAAAAAGCTGTTTCTAAAAATCCTTGAAAGACCCTTGGCGTAACACTAGCATTAACCACTTAAAGCTGTTTGACACTCAGGAGGCAATAATCAAGAAATGTGCCTACAAGAGGGCAAAAGAGTTTTAATGACCTTTACTGCTGTATCCTAAATATAATCCATAGTGGCCATCTGTATTTTCAGCAATACATACCAGTCCTCATGCTCCAAATCTTTCCCCAGACAGGGCTTTCTATCAAAATCCATTTACTTTTCTTTGAAGCACAGCCCATACAGGTTTATGCCACCGCAAATGCTGCACTTAGCTCTCTGCGGGGCCGCCAACGCTTGTGTCACTGAGTTGACCAGTCCTCTCCTCCACCCAGCCTTCCTGATGTAGGATCGACACAAAACTGCATGTGTTTAAGGTCTACAACACGATGCTCTGATAGACGCATACGTTGTGAAATGATCACCACAATCAAGCTAATGAACACATCTGCCACCTCAGTTACCACTTGAGTTGATTAACGTTAAACGTCAAAATGTTTTCAACTGTCCTCAGTGTCTCTCCCCCATCCTGGTTGGTCTGCTTGGACTTCTTCCCTCTGAACTGAGTCATTTCTATGAAAAACGACGCAGAACCTGCTGAGCTTTGAAGTGACACCGTGATTCACTCATTCTTAGGTGGGGAAGGCAAACAGAGGCGCCTAATTCATGGTTTGGTTGATGCTTGGGTAAATGGCTTCATCAACCCTTAGTGTCCCTACATCCCCATGATCAGAGAGATTGGATCGCCTGACCTTGCTGACCTCACCAATTCTGATGCTCTGCTGTCAAGACACCAGGAATGGTGAAGTGAGGATCAACGAATTCCATAGATGTTTTGGAATAAATGGAATCACTGATAAGACCCATTTTTTTTTTTTTAGGGTAGTTCTTGATACTTTGCTGTAACTTGAGAACTTGAGAAATCCTCTGTTCATTTAGAGCAGGGGTTGGCAAACTTGGCCTGAGGGCCAAATGTAACTGCCACTTTGCAAGCTCAGAGTCTGTCTTTCTTTTTTCAAAGATTTAACTTGTTTACTCAGAGAGTGTGAGCAGGGGAGGGAACAGAGGCAGAAGGAGAGAGAGAGAAGCTCAAGCAGACCCCGTGTGAGATGTGGAGCCTGATGCAGGGCTCAATCTCATGACCTTGAGGATCACAACCTGAGATGAAATCAAGAGTCATACACCTATTTGATCCCCCCAGGTGCCCTGCAAGCTCAGAGTGTGTAAAACGTATTTTTACATGGTGGTGTTTTAAATGGTCATGTTAGTACCTAAGTAATATCCTCCATTTTGCCACGGCTTGCAAAAACCAAAATATTTATGACTTGGCCCTCTACAGAAAAAGTGTACTGATCCTGGTTTAAATGAAGAAACTGAGATTCAGAGAGCCCAAGTAAGCTGCCCACGATGCATTTTCAGGGTGAAATGAATGCCCTTCCTACAACATGTGATATCCTGTACCTTTTCTGTTGAGATTATATGCACAAGCAGATTTTTTCCCCCTTATTTTTAGGTGGGATGTATGGTAATAATGTGGGAGGGGGGTGGAAACACAGAAAATTACAAGCATACCACTGGCAAGGGGAAAAAAAAAAAACAAACCAAAACCCCAGAACAACAGAAAAAATAAAAAAGCCCACAAAATGTCCACAGCTGAGGCCAGAAGGCATGTGAACTTTGGGGATCTGGGTTCTGGTCTCACCTTCCGTGAGCTTTGGGACTTTTCAAATTATTTAATCTCTGAACCTTAGTCTTGCCCTCCGTAAAATGGGACTACGCTGCCTTCCCTCAGTGGCTGCTGAGGGGCTGAAACGAGGGGGTCCACGGCAAGCCCCACCCGAGCCACGATCGCGCTCATGACAGTGATCAATGTACTCCGGGGTTCAGGTTCTTGACTTACGTTCACAGAACTCGCATTAATATAATCCTCATTTCCCTGCAACAAGACCCGGGTGGTGTCATCTGCGGGGGAGAAAAACAACAACAAAAAAATTTGCCGATTATCCCGAGCGTTATTTTTATCATGCCAAGTAAACAAGAGTTCAGTGCGCAACCCCATCTGCAGCTCTCGCCTCATTAGCATAAACACTGTCCCCAACTGTTCCGAGTCTGACATGGCGGCAATAAAGACGGTGGTGTTTACAGACACAGTGAAAATCGTTCCAGAATACCAGACAATCTGTTTTAAAAAGGGAAACATTATCTCAGCGTGTTGGGGGGGCGGGGGGAGGCCTGGGCTGGTGGCGGTGGAGGAGGGGAGGGAGGCATTCACACTGGGTACTCACAAGGCAGCACATCTTTATAGCGGTTTTTGTCCAAATTTTGAGGCAGCTTTGCAAACGTGATGGCCAGACCGGGCTTCTTTCTATAGAGTTGCTATATAACAAATACAGAAGTGAGAAAAAAAAAAACCAAAAAACCAACAACCCAACACTGCAAAAGATAGCTATGGAGGGAGTGAGGAAACCTACTTTAACAATAAAGTCTACCACTCCTGGCACTAGATCTTAGCACTTAAAAGCGATTAGATGCTTTAATTAATTAATTGAGAGAGTGGGGGATGGGGGAGGCAGAAGATCTCACAGAGCCTGACAGGGGGCTCGATCTTACAACTCTGAGATCAAATCAAGAGTGAGATGCTCAACCGACTGAGCTACCCAGGTGCCCGTGGGTACTAGATTTTAAAAGAAAACTCTTCCTAATGAGAAATTTTACACTCCCATGAGAAACAGACTAGATTCACTTTTTTTTTTTTTAAACCTAAGGATCTTTGGGGAAAAGGAAGTCATAGGAAGGGGTCTGAGTCATAGATAATGGAACGTTGGTAAGTAAAACCTCGCCTTTATGACAGTTATTTGACAAATGCTAGGAGCAAGTAGAGAAAGGAAAGGATCCTGACTCAAAGTTGCATGGGAACCATTTGCATTAGTCTAGGAACATTTCCCTCTGGTTCAATGGAAGGAACCAGCTTCTTAACTAAAGAACAAGAGCATTTCATTCATCATCTCAGAAGTCTGTTTCTACAGCAAAAAACGGTAAACTACATTTTAACAGGCATTTCCCTGTGCATGTAATAGCTAGCAAAAAAAAAAATGCAATTCAAACCACCTTTGCACATCTCTAAGCACCTATGGGCACACTGGTGCGGCACCTGATATGATTCTGGCAACAGCTCGTGGAGGTACCCTTACTTTGCAAGCAAGATGCAGAGATCAAATATCTTGCTCACAATCACAAATGACAGGCTGAATTCAGATCTGACTCAAAGCTTGAGTTTTCTTTTTCTTTGAAACCAGACTACGGAGGTGTGGTTGTCATGTACGATGTAGTACATACTTCACGTATACAATTTGCTGAGTCGGGTGGGGATAAATATATACCAGTGAAACCACCACCGCCACAAAGGCCACAGACACATCCATTCCTTACCAGTTTCCTCCTGCCCTTGGGTTTTCTTTTTTTAAAAACATTTTTATCTATTTATTTGAGACAGAGCATGAGTGAGGAGGAGGAGCAGAGAGAGAAGTAAACTCCCCACGGAGCAGAGAGCTCCATGTGGGGCTCAATCCCAGGACCCTGGGATCACGATCTGTGCTGAAGGCAGATGCTTAACCAACTGAATCACCCAGGCGCCCCTAGAGTTTTTTTTTTTTTTTATGCAACTGTTTCTCATTCTTTGAACTAGAGAGTGAAAAAGCCTGAGTGAACAGAGAAGAGAGGCAGAGATGGAGAGAATCTCAAGCTGATTCTGCACTGAGGGTGTAGCCCCACCTGGGGCTCGATCTCATGACCCTGAGATCATGATCTGAGCTGAAGCCAAGAGTTGGGCACTCAACTAACTGAGCCACCAGATGCCCCTTGCCAGTGTTTTTTTTTTTTTTGCCAGTGTTTTTTTTTTTAATTAACTTTATGAAAGTTTAAAAACAACGCAATTTTTTTCAATATTGGAAGTGTTCTTTTCTTCCCCCTAGAAAATCTGGGAAATTCAGACAAGTTTAAAGAAAAAAATATTACCAGTAATTTCACAACCCCCAAGACATATGTTTTCTCTAACCCCCTAATTTGTCTAATTTCCCCTAATCTGGGAAATTCAGACAAGTTTAAAGAAAAAAAATTACCAGTAATTTCACAACCCCCTTTTCATATGTTTTCTCTAATTTTCTATGCATACATGCATACAAATAAACATAAGTACACATGTAAACATGTAAGACAGAGACATGCTACATTTTTAAAAATAAAAAAAGGAGATTCAACTACATATTAGCACTTCCTATACTATGTTCCATGGAACCTGAGCATTTTGAAAGACGCTAATAAGTATTTTAGAGAAAGTTTCAAGGTCAAAGAAATTTGGGAGATACAAGCCACCTTTAGGTTCTATGACTCTCCAAGAAGGCCAGCCCTAAAGTACTTTATCTTAATTCTGATTACCTGAGCATTTCTCAAGCTAATTTGGAGGCCATGGAGGAACTCACATCTCCTAAGAGGTATTCTGGGAAATACCACCATAATTTTGAAGGCTGTTTTTTCCTCCTTATTACAGTGTCTACTTTCCTGTGCCATTAAATCTTCTAAATATTCTCTACATAAAATGATGTTTTCCCTGTATTGATTTATATTCTCATAATTTAACTTTTTTTTCTTTTTAAAGATTTTTATTTATTTATTCATGAGAGACACAGAGAAAAGCAGAGACATAGACAGAGGGAGAAGCAGGCTCCTTGCAGGGAGCACAACGTGGGACTCGATCCCCCAACTGGGATCACACACTGAGCCAAAGGCAGACACTCAACCACTGAGCCACCCAGGTGTCCCTCATAACTTAACTTTGACTCTACTTTTTTGATTGGGCTGTTTTCAATGTTCTTATTCTTATAAATTTCCTGGAGAATTACTTCAAAACATATTTTTAGGGACTTTGATACGTATAACTAAGTTGCCCTACAGGGATGAATGAGAATGATTAGTCCATCAAATTGTGGCCAACATCATCAATGTGTTTACAATTTGAATAAGAAGGCTGAAGAGTATTTTCCCCCCAATGTTTTTGCAAATTGTATTTCTTGTTTTGTAAACTGACCTCTGGGAGTCTGCGTTTCTCTTATTAGTTCTTTTTTCACTAAATAAACAAGCTGCATAGAAATCACCAGGAGGGATCCCTGGGTGGCGCACCGGTTTGGCGCCTGCCTTTGGCCCAGGGCGCGATCCTGGAGACCCAGGATCGAATCCCACGTCGGGCTCCCGGTGCATGGAGCCTGCTTCTCCCTCTGCCTGTGTCTCTGCCTCTCTCTCTCTCTGTGTGACTATCATAAATAAAATAAAAATTAAAAAAAATAAAAAAAAGAAATCACCAGGAGAGGATTAGCACTGAGTTTTGGCAACAGTTAATTGTTTCAGGTCTCATGCATTTACCAAATGTTTAGAATTTGCAATCTCTCCCCCAGCTCAGCTACTGAACTTCACAATTCAGGTTCATAACCATCAAGTAGCCCCTGAACAACTTCTTACACATTTGCCAGCTTTAATGGACAGAGACCATTCTAGAAATAAATTTATGATTTATGAGAAGGTTTGGTCTGATACTGTAAGGAGAGTATCTGAGTCAAATTTCCCAAAATGACTTTTTGGTTCTAACTGCATGGAGGTTAAATCCAATTAAGTGAATATAATCAGTAAAGCTAAGCCGGAGGTTCAAAGATTTTTTTCCTCCCAAATAAAAAACCATAAATGTAATCAACTTGAGATGGTCTAACAGAAAAGCACAGATGTAACAAAAGGCGTTAAGTACAGTACGTGAATAAATATATCTTAGCAATAATGATCTGTTGATAAGATTAAGGTACTAAAATAAAATAGCAGTGTTTAGACATTTTTAAATGTGCATACCCTGGGTTTATCTGACAGGAATGCATAAAGATTCATATCAAAGAAACTTCTTCACAGCAAAGTATTTTTTTATTAGCAGAATACTGGAAACAGCCTGAAAATTTCCCAATAGGGAGAAAGAAGTGTTGCATTAAATTATGGTACCGTCATACCACAAAACGATGGGCGATGAAAAGAATAAGATTAAAGTGCAGATTTGGAATGATATGCATTCATCTATTTTTAAGCGAAGAATGCAAATCACAGAATAAAGTGGTGATCCCTTCTGTGTACAACAGCACACACACATAACACATTTATAATGTATATGCGTGTGCACTTTTGTGTATAAAACATATTTGCAAGAGCACCAGAACAGGTATGGAAGGACAGGCACCAATTTTTTTTTTTGTAAACTGTAACAAACAGAGGTAAACAAGAAGGGACTCAGGAGACAATTCTACTTTGGCTATTCTTGAATTGCTTGAATTATTACAATGCAAATTCTTTTTTAAAAAGTCTTAAAATTTAGCTGGTTAACATATAGTGTCATATTGGTTTCAGGTGTAGAATTTAATGATTCATCACATACATACCACAGCCAATGCTCATCACAAGTGTCCTCCTTAATACTCATCATGCATTTATGCCATCGCCCACTTCTCCCCTCCGGCCGAATTCTTTCTTTTTAGGATTTTAGAGAGAGTGTGTGTGCGTAAGAGTGCAAGTGACTGGGGAGAGGGAGAGAATCTCTGCTGACTGCTGAGCATGAAGCCTGATGCAGGCAGGGCTCGATCCTACCACAGTGAGATCACCACCTGAACGGAAACCAAGAGCTGGATGCCCAACCGACTAAACCACCCAGGAGGCCCAGCCAAAATATTTCTTAAATTCAAATGACTAAATGAGGAAAAAAAAAAAAAAACTAGAATAAATCTATACATAAAATTTTTAAAATTCAACCAAAAGCTGGGTGAACAGGGAGATGATTTTGGGGGGCCTTTAGAAAGCAGGACAACACACTCATATTTATGTCTGCCTCGCCAAGGTGAACACTGAACCCCATTTCTACTGAACTGCTTCCTAGTCATCCACTTAGCTTCTGAAGGTGTTAAGAGTTGGATTTCCACTTCCTTTAATTTATTGGCCTTTTCTCGAGATCTTGTGAGTTGCTCAGTAGGCTATGCAAACACTACTCTGAAAAGGGTGGTCCGGGGTGGAGAGTGAGGGGTTGGAAACCCAGATGCGTCTTCCCAGAAGGGTGAGGGACGAGGGAAAGAAATTAAAGTCCCACAGCCCCCTGCCTGGAGGGGACCTTTAGAGCAGGCTCTTTGAACTACTCTCATTATAAAAGTATACTTGGCTTCGGTTATTCTCAGGCTGAAGGTATGTGAGGCAAGCAAGAGCTGCCAGTTCCGGCACCCTTCAATTGCGCCCTAAGACAAGAGCAACCGGGAGGCTGGAGAGGGAGTCTCAGGGGCAGAGGGTTAGAAGTTTTATTAAAAACTATTATTTTTTAAATCCTATAGTGCTTTGTTCTCATCTTACCGGACTGTAGTTTTAAGAAGATGTGAAACCAAGAGTGAATGATAAAAACATCAGCTGAGAAAGGGTTGCCGTGGAACAACCATATTTAAGTTAGCACCAATATCAGTGGCCCTGGCCTGCAAAGACAGAAAGCTGAGCAGTGGAAACTAGACGTCTCCAACACAGTACCGCGGGGATGGGTAGGATGTGTGGCTTTCCAGCCTAAACATTTCTTCTTTTTCCAAAGATCCTCTAATATTAGAGAGAGGCCGTCAGGAGAGGATTCTGATCTCCCCAGACTACTGGCCCAAGCCAAAGTGTGAAATGTGGTCGCCATCTTCGGACGAAGGCTTCAGACACCCCACAGGCTCTGATCCGTGGATGCTGGCAAGGCCCCACACGGGGCAAGAGAACATTTTGTCAGCTCTCTCACGGGAGAAAAAGAGAATTCTCGAAGGCTGAGAACCCAAGGGGGTGGGGATGGGGGTAAGGAGAAAAAAAAGGAGGGGGAGTTGAAGGGGCAACAGGCAAGGAGAGCTCAAACAGTAGAAAGGTTCCTTTCACACCCTCAGCAACGACCAGGATCTACTGAAGGGCAATGATTTTTCAAACAGCTGCTTACAGCCTACTTCCTGTATCAAGCACCCAACGGCGGTCTTCATGGGGGCAGCATCTTGTTTGCTTTGTTCATTGCCATAAACCCTAGGCCAGCACTGGACCTGGCACACGGTAAGTGCTTCATCAAAATGTGTAGAGCGATGGAGCAGTGGGATCTGCAGCTTGAACAGAGGGTGCAGACCACTGAGTAAAGCATGACAAGAGGCGTCACGGAGCCATACAGGGAAGCCGAGGGTACAGGTCTTGAGAGGCTGTTTCCCTTGTAGTACTTTGTAGACATAATTCACTGCTCAGGGGCGATCTGTCTACTTGGGGGACTTCCCCTCTCTTCCCTTGGTAAGAGAAAGATGGTACCTGACCCAGCCAGAGGGCAAGGGACGCTGTCTGGAGGGGACCTGAAGCCTCCCCTTATATTCCCATAAAGGTTTGCTGAAATAAACACTATTGCTAGTAATTTGGGGACCTCCAAAAGTGCTACTTCAAATACACAGTCCCAGACGTAGATCCCCCAGCCTCGGATTAAGCATTCCTTTGAGTCCCTTTCACACATAAATACAGGATAACGAGTTGGGGTGACACTGCCTTTAAAGGGCTTCCGGAATTTCAAATGCAAAGCCCTCCCACTTGCTTTCTGTATTCTACAATTATGAAACATTTTCCTTAAAGAAAAAAACCCGGGAAAATTCTTAAATGCTTTTTTTTTTAAGGTATGAATTCTAATTATAATTGCCTTCACTAATTCCTACGTGTGTCAATTTGAACCTCTCATTAAGTCTTCAGCTACCTCAGTCCTTCCAAATCGACTTTTATAGTAGTCATAGGAGCCAGTGAGTCACTAGTTTTCACACTAATGGATGTTTCCTGTAAGGGGGATGTAGGAGGGACTTCAGGAAAAATGGGTCGGAAGAGTAGAGGAGGACAATGATGCTGAAGTGCAATGGGTGGGGGTTTCTGAGCTGGAGTCCTGAGGTCTCTGCTTTATCAGTGCAGAGAGGGAGGAGGACAGAGGTTCATTTCCTATTGTCCTCACTCCAAATGTCCAAAAATAAGTCTTCACTGGACAAGAAGGAGGCAGAGAAGTTACACATCACTTGGTCACCGCATGGGAACGGGCGCAAAAGTCCTTTGCTGGGAAGCTGGTTCTCAAAGGACACCCCTCCCCTCGCTTAAATAGGTCAACTCAGGGAAAGCATGAAATGAGCCACTGAGTTTCCTTCGCAAAGGAATGAACCCGGGGCCGACTTAATGAGTTCCTTAACAAAAGAGCACCCTGGAGATGGTAAGACTTGGAGCCGTGCAAACCCCAAATCTTCTCCTTTAACGTAAGACAGAGCGACGCCCTCGCTTGGCTGAACCAGGCAGAGTACTGAGGCAGTTAGATGCCAATCTGTAGCTCCCGGAGGGAAGGGCTCCGATTGGAGGCTGGGTGAGGAGCTGGGGGGGCACCCGGCAGTGGTGAGTTCGGACACTCGCTAGACGTTAACAGGTTCTAACCCTACCTCTGTCCCACCGGCCACTTGACACGAGGCAAGTCCCCCCCCCCCCCAGCCTCATTTTCTCCATCTACAAAGGCGCCCTCCCAAAGTTGCAAGAATCAACAGAGACAACCTATGTGCAACATACTTGGCAGATTCCAAAGTGCTACAGAAATGCTAATAATTATTAAGCGTGATTTTATCGCAGCTGGGACCAAATGCTTTCTGGAACACATTAGTAATTGTTTACCCAAAGCCACGGGAGGGATGGGGGAATTCCCCTAATGAAAAAAATGCTTCCAAACAAGCTTTGCTGAAAACCAGCTAGCCATCACAGGGGGTATTGCATCCATGGCCCGGCTACCCCACGGCAGGCCCTTAGCTGACGCTAAGGGGGTGGGTAGTGTGGGCACCTGCTAGGGACCAGCACCCCCCCTGCTCCTGCCAAGAGCACAGCCCCCATCAGATATGCTGCCATCTGCCAATGGTACTGGAGGAACAGGTGGAAAACCAGAACACCCAAGACGCTGGAGTCAGATAGCCCAGAGTTCCAAACCCAGGAGACACGACCACTTCTTATATGGAGACTAAGTGTGTTGTTTATAAATAATAATAGTTGTTACTCTTTATTGCATTCTTACCATGTGCTAAACCATGCGTTGAGTATGTATCTCATCTAACCCTTCTAGCCAACTCATGAGCTCCCCAATTTATAGACAGGGAAGTAGAGGGTACAGAGAGGTGAAGGGACATGCTGCCTGAGGTCACGCCGGGAGTGAGTGACAGAGCCAGGATTTAAAGCCTGGCTCTGTGTGGCTAGATTGCTTCTCAGATCTTTTCTAGCTCTGATGCTGCTGGACTATTCTAATAACAACTCCCACACGTAAATGCCACTTTGTTGTTTCCAAAGTTGTATACTTGTTAAGAGAACAAGCTCCTGAATTAGCTTGTCTGGTTCTAATCGGGCTGAACCATTTACTGTGCAATAAGCTCTCTGAGACTCTGGTCGTTCGTCAATACAGTGGGGAGAACAGTTCTGTGAGGCGATGCCCACAAGGTGCTTGGCACATGCACTAAGTGCTCAATTAAAGATTTCCCTTTGTAGTCATTTCCTGTTTGATCTGGTTTCCTTGAGCATTCCTCCCCTCTAAGGAGGTGCGGGAGACATCTTCCTCCTTCTATAACAGGGGTCGTTATATTATGTTCCACACTCTAGGGTTCCTTGGTGGGGGCGGGTAGTGTGGGGAGATCAAGGAGGCAGGGCTCCAGGTACCCCACCAGATCCATCAGGGAGCAGCTCTGGTGTTACCTCTTTCGCAAAAGACCATAGTTAAAAAGAGGGTTTTTCCCCCCACTCGATTTCTAGGAAACGTATAGACTGAACGAAACGTGCACATCCTAAAATGTAACCCTAAAATTTCTAAGGTCTCCATTTCTCATGCTGCTGTCCAACTGTAAGCTCTAAAGAGGACACTTGACATGGGCAGCAGTGGTACAGTCCCCACTCTGTGGTCCCCCTGGGGCAGCGTGTCCATCAGAAATCTCCCACCAATCTTGTGAGGAGGATCAACAGCCAGGCCCCATCCCCGTGCGGCTCATCCAGCAGCTGTGGGTTGAGCCCCATTTCACAAGCACCTGGGGGTATATTCCATGCAGGCGGTCGGTCAGTGGGTCACCCTTGGAGAGACACTACTCAAAACTGCAGGGGATGGCGGGTACTTGTCTCTCAAGTATTTTTAAACCTCTCAGTGAAGGTCGGTTGAACAGTGCTCAAGGAAAATCTTACGTGGGATTCCCATATGTAAAACCGAAGCGGAGCTGGCCGCATGGAGGGGGTTTCCCGGAGCACTGTGGAAGACCACGGTTAAGCTCTTTTTCCCTCTTTGAGGACCCACAGTGCCTCCTTGTGGACAATACGATCGAGGACAGAGGTGCGCCATTCAAGGACTCCCAACACCTGGAGACTCCTCCCAGGACTCCTTGTGGCACTGCTCAACCCAGGTAGGTACCTGTGTTTCCCTGTACTACCTGACACCTTAGGAACTTAGTCTGCCTTCAGGCTGTGACCCTCCTGGCATGACCTTCCCTCCACACTTAATCCCATCCATCCTCTTAATACATCTCACCCCGGAGGACCTCCTGGAACCACCCCCACCCCACCTCCATTTCCTAGGGAACATACCTCCTACGTAAGTAAGGAAATCTTGCCCTATCCTTGGTCTGTAGCTGTTTCAGGGACTCGTGATACATCCCCCAGATACACCAATTTTAGACCATTAGCTCCTTGGGGCCAGAAATCCTCTCTTCCCCTGTGTCCTGACCCAATGTTTGGCATGTGGTGAATACCTAACACAGGCTCGCCGAACGAGCCCCTCCAAAGTGTCTCCCCGCCTTTCCGAACCATCCCCTCCAATGCCAAGTATTTATTCATATTCCGTAACCGGCTTTTATCTTATCGTTTCAATGATTTTTGGAGAGTGTTTAAAAAGTTGAGCTTTACAGTGTTTACAACGTATATCTCAATTTTGAACTTTTTTGCAGTGCAGGGCCCGACAACATAACCTCTACGTTTTCGTCCATCAAAATCTTCAATCGATGCAGCCTCCTGCAGGACACTGGAAAGAGGGGCTGCTCCTCTTTGTAGATACTCAGTGCCTGTCTACTACTTCTACCAAGTTAGGATAGTACTACCCTCTTACCCTGATTTCATTTCCACAAGATAGGAGGTTATTTTTTGTTTTTTGGTTTTCGGGGTGGGGTTAATTCTCATCTTTTATTTCTAGGTTTTTTTTTTTTTTATATACTTTCTACTATTGTTTGGATACACATGCTCTAGTAACGCACATTATCTACATGCTACTCCTTAAGCCATTCTAAACCTTTCTTTCACTTAAGAGTCTTTGCTTTATGGTGTTTGCTTTTCAATATTGAGGTCACTTATGCTTTCCTGAATCCATATGGGGCCACATGCATTTGACAAACTTCTCAGTTTTGCTTTTGTGACTTTTCCCTTTCTGTAGCTTTCCAAATACAAATGGCATTGCTGACATCTGCGCTTGAACCGAATCTGGACTCTTTCCTAATTTATGAATCCTGACTCCGTAAGTAGTCGCTAATCACGATCTATTTTCTTTTAACGGTCTATGTTAGGTTTCTTTGTGCTCCTCTGTTATAATTATGGCATGAACTACTCTTCTTCTACCTTTAAAAAATTTAGAAGATACACACGCTCCATTTTCATTCTGCTAGCAATCCGTCTGTGGACTTAAAAACCGAATCTCCTGTGTTCCCACTTTGTTCTGGGAGGGCCCTGGGTATGCCTGTGTCACAGGCTCAATTCTGTGACTAGAGGTTCCTCCTAGGGAAGGAAGACAGGGTCTGCCTCTGGATTCTACTTCTGTTCACACGGTTCTGGGGGACCCGGGCAGGCCGGCCGCTCCGCCCTTATGGGATGATGCTACCTACCTGCTCCAAACTACAGAGGGTGTCTGGTGGGGTCAGGGACTGGCTGGCTCCTCCGCCACCCTCCGGGGCTCACCCACACTGCCTCTCCAGCACCTTCCACTGCCGAGCATTCTGAGCTTTTGTGTTGGCAGCTAAATATGCTCAGAGTCCCTCCTCCTCAATTTCTGACACGTTTCTCCATGGCTACGGAGCATTACTAGGTAAGAGGGTGAGGCTGAGTTCAGCACCAGGCTGTGGTCCCATTCCCGGCGTTCTGGGCCCGCTCTGCTGCCCTGTGCTCTGAGTCCCCTGCTGTGTTCCCATGACGAGCACAGGCTGCCTGGAGACTCGGGTCACTCAGCAGCATCCGAGCAGCCCACGGAGGCACTGGGCTGCTGTGGCTTCCCCACAGGCCCAGGACATGGCCCTTGTGGCCTCTTACCTCGAACTGGATCAGCACCGTCCCGCTTTCAAGGCCCTTCTTTAGCTGGTCCATGGATCCCTCCAAGGTATCCCCACCCTCTGGGCAAATGGGGAAAATGGCCTCTGGGAAAATCTGGTTCAGCTCATCGTCGGATTTGATGTCAGTGAATGAGTGGACAGCTGTAGTGAACAAGAAAGAGTGTGTCTGGCAGGGGTAGAAACGTTCTGGTTGATCGGTTTCCTCAAAAAGAATTATACTTACGACACCTGAATGCAGATGGTTTAAAACAGCTTATTAAACGATTAAGCTCATGGTAATCACTTTCACCAAAGACACTACTTCTTGAATGATTCAGTAAATGCTAATTATACAAAATGACATACTAATCTTTCTGGTTAGTCTTAAATGATGGTGTTTTGTACTTAAAGCCTTTTGACAAAGGTAGGAGAAAGGGAAAGAAGTTTTTTTTTTTTTTTTTTTTTGAGAGCAAGAGCAAGAGAGAGCACAAGCAGGGGAGGGGCAAAGGGAGAAGTGGGCTCAACCAACTGAACCACCCAGGTGCCTGGAAAGAATGCTTTTATTTATTTGTTTGTTTGTTTGTTTATTTATTTATTTATTTGGAAAGAATGCTTTTAAAGTGGGGTGGCTGGGTGGCTCAGTGGTTGAGCATCTGCCTTTGGCTCAGGGTGTGATCCTGGGGTCCTGGGATCAAGTCCTGCATCGGGCTCCCTGCAGGGAGCCTGCTTCTCCCTCTGTGTCTCTCCCTCTTTGTGTCTCTCATGAATAAATTTAAAAAAAAAAAAATATATATATATATATATATTTTAATGTTTTTAAAGAGACATCACTTTTTTTGCTTTTGTTCTGACCTGGTTACTCTTCCACCCACCTGTCTCTCCTTCTATAACAACATGGTCCCATAGAGCCCAGGCGACCTCTACCTCAAGGCCATTGTCAGGTGGGAGGCTGTGGTTGGGTGTGGCATCGAGGTTTGGGGGGCATGGGGCAGTTGGCGGAAGGGGGGCGCGGGAAGGGATCTGGAGAGATCTGGTGAGGCCTCACACATGCAGCACAGCTCTGGGCTTGGAGATTTATGGAAGCAGAGGGAAAGCAGGTGTGAGGGGGACCGGGGGCTGTATGTACACCTGAGCAACCAGGACAGAGATGCATGGCAGGGCCTCGAGTTACACACACATTTACCTTCAGTATTTTTAACCTGGGCAGAAGGATCTAAGGACTCGGCTTGTTTTACAATAATAACACCACCACCACAAATAATGGTATTTAACAGCGGCCATCCTTCAAATGCCCACCAGGTATCAGGAAGCACTCTAGGTGCTTTCCAAGTATAAGCATCACTCCATCTTTGCTAGAACCCTGTGACGGAGTGGTTATCGTGCCTTATTCTACATCGGAGGGAACCGACGCACATACTTGGGTAAAAACTTGCTCGAGATCCCTCAACCCAACAGAGGTGGAGGCAGGATCACCCCGGGGACAGCCAGGCTCCTGCCCCACTTCTGCTTTACCGACGTCAACAGAACCCAACACTCTACAAAGGGGCTGAGAAAGCAAACGTGTGCAGGGCCAGACGGCGAAGGGAGGGGCGTGATGTGCGGGGAGCGGGCCTGCGAGGAATCAGGGCTCGTGTCCCGGCTAGAGGGGGTGGGTAGGTGCTGCCTACCTCCAGAGCACTGGCCCTGAGGGGCTGGGCCCCGCGTGGGCGCATCTTCACATTTTTCAAGTGAGAAGTCCCACATCCTGGTTGTCAGGCGAAAGGTCTCCATTTTCCAGTGCTGGCTACGAGCTCAACATTTTCAAAACCACGGAATGGGCCAGAGAGGGCCCTGCTTCCCTGAGGCCCCGTGGCTCCTCCCCTGCGGTGGCTGTTACCTTTCCTCCGGATCACCAGGGCCAGCTCCCGCGTGTGGGACTCCCGGCTGGCTTTGATGAACATCACCACCTGGTCATGGGTGTGCTCTGAGATGTCCCGGCCATTGATTAAGACGATTTGATCCCCTTCGTTCAGCTTAGGAATGCAGGTGTCCGCCTGGGTGGAGAGGAAGAGCGAGTTTCTTCGGTTACCATAACACAATCGTCAAGGGCAGGACCGGGCGCTCGCGGAGCCCAGACACCTGAGACCAGGTCCGGGTTCTCGTCTCCCTCGGGGGCGGCCGTGCCATTATTTTTACATCTGCTGCTACGTGGACGTGGTCGCTGGTTGTAGGAGTCTAAAGAAGTGCTGCTCACGACCTAAGTCATGTGGCATTTCGGAACAAAGCTACGCAACGTACCGAAGCCATTTCTCTACGAGAGCCAACCTTCACCTATTACTGTAATGTCGTCACCGCGAGGCTTCTGCTCTTTTGTTTTCTCGATGTGCTGCTGGAAAATGGCTTGTCAGCCGAACGTGAGCGTTTGTCTATCTTGCGGTGGAGAAAGCCTCTGTCAGCATAAATAACACCAAAGGCAGAAGCCAGCACGGAGAGAAGAGTGCACTGAACAGTGTCGGAGTGGAAGCCCTCCTGACCTGAGGGGCCACAAGCAGTAGGAGAAAGCAAACTACGTGCTGAAGGACCACTTATGAGTAAAACCCCCGAACTAGTTCC
The DNA here is from genome assembly GCF_905146905.1 of Nyctereutes procyonoides. Lineage (NCBI taxonomy): Eukaryota > Metazoa > Chordata > Mammalia > Carnivora > Canidae > Nyctereutes > Nyctereutes procyonoides. The sequence goes on along the minus strand of NW_026575135.1, from coordinate 9,856,457 downwards.
TCCTTAGGAGATGCAGTGAGTGACTCTGGGCTGCTCATCTGCTCCAGAAAAGCAAATCCTCTCCTGAGGAGGCCTAGACGGAGTGCAGAAGGCAGGGTGCTGCTGGTGGGATGGTGGGTGCACGTGCACAGAGTGAGCAGAGCAACATACTCTGCGCCTCAGTTTCCTTTTCTTGAGAGTACTTCTGAATGTTAATGTGCACACCAACCACTCAGGAATCTTGCTAAAAATGCAAACTCTGGTTTGGGAGGTCTAGGGTGGGGCCTGAGATTCCTCATTTCTAATGAGTTCCCAGGTGATGCAGGGGCTACCCTGACTAGCAAAGTTCTGGAAAAACATGGATTCCACACTTTCTTTCCATCTATCTGCATGCATTTACACACCCCCTTTGTTGCTGGCAGAGAAACAGGACACAGAAATAGGAACGTTAGATTTAATAGAAAACAAACGTAGGCGAGAACGAAATATGTTCACTTACAGGTGACTCTGGGTTTATCCTTGATACCACAAGAGGCATCTTTTGATCCACTCCTCCCTATAAACATGTTAAATTAAAAAAAAAAAAAACAGAAACACTTGAATAGCTCATAGCAACAAAGACATGCAGATACTGCTGACACACGGAGGGTTCAAATTCCACTTTACCCTATTCTAAAGGAATAGAGGAAGTCGTCACATGCCTGAGGGCAGGTTCCCAGCAGGGAGCTGGGTACAGCACAGGGACTCCGTGGTGGCAGCGAAGACCACCTGCCCTCATTCTGCTCTAACTTTGTAAAGGGCCTGAGGGTACCCAACATTTTAGGTAAGGGAGCGAGGGCTCTGGTGCAACTACTGACCTCTGCCACCAGGGTGCCAAGAGAGCCACAGACCATTTGTAAATGAATGGGTGTGGCCACGTTCCAATAAAACTTTATTTTCAGAAACAGATAGGATGAGGCTTGTGGGCCAAAGCAGGCAGATGTAGGTGAAGGCCCTGGAAATGGCCCTGCAACTTGAGCTGTTTCTCTCTCTCATCGGCTTTAGTGATGCCAACAGGTTCCCTCAAAAACCCCTCTTCTGGCCAACTGTGTGCCATCTCTGAGCCCTAGTACATATTTCTAAAACGGGTTTAAAAATACCACCTTCACCGATTATAAGCACTCAGTAAGGCGACATAAAGAAGCACACAGCACGGGGCGCCTGGGTGGCTCAGCTGGTTAAGCGTCTGCCTTTGGCTCTGGTCATGATCCCAGGGTCCTGGGACCGAGCCCCACGTTGGGCTCCCTGCTCAGCGGGGAGTCTGCTTCTCCCTCTGCCTCTGCTGCTGGCTGCTGCCTCCTCTCTCGCTCAAATAAATAAATAACATCTTTAAGAAAAAAAAAAAAAAAAGGAAGTACACAGCAAGTACCAAACACAGAGTAGGCCCTTGGTGTGAGGCAGCATTACGGCCACTTTAAAACCTCCCCAGTTCTGAGGGCTGAGCCAGTTTCCTAATGTAGACTTAGGCACGCAACACACTCCTAATGGAAATTTAAAAGCCACCCTTAAAAAGACACACAACTTACCTTCAGATTAAATCCAAATTTTCCATCTTCATCTGGTGTGATGCGGATCAAAACCAAGTAGCCGTCACCATTATCATTCTGGAAAACATTGCAAAAATGATTAATTATGTTACTTCTCTCTCCAACGGGTGGTGAGGAGGTATTTTCTCTTGGTCCTAACCACTTAAGTTGCCCATGAGGCACCTCGGCACAGGAAAGCCTGGGTGGTCGCCTGGCCGCTCAGGTGCCACAGGACCCGAGCTCACCCACCTTGTCACAGTAGTACTGGCTGGAGTCCTCGGTGGAGCCCCCTTTGGTCACCCTGTGGAAGTCCTCTAAGAACTGCTGATCGACGCCCTCTGGTGAGCAGGAGCCTGGAGCATTTGAAGATGGAGACACAGAACTGGATGACTTCTGGGTCAGGCAGCTTTGTGCTGGATTGTTCTCGGATATACTCCTTCATTATGGGGAAGGAGGAGATATCTTAATAACTGGATTGACATTTTAGCAGAGCAAGCATTACTGACTTTTGGGGCCTGGCATCCCAGGGCTGTCATGAATCCCTGCAACCATAGAAGAGCTCCAAAGGTCAAGCCCAGGGCTCTGGCACACATGAGGGTCCACTGGCCACCCTTCCCCTGGTCTGGCCAAATATCATCACCTTTCATTTTGGGGAAAAGGAACAGGAGGGCAGGGAGGATCCAGGAGCTGCTGAAAACTCAGCTCCATTCCCAGCTGCTCTGAAGGTGACAGGGAAATGTGCCAGCTACTTTGGTGGCTTAATTACTGAAGCTCACTCAGACGCATGCCTCCATCCCTTCTGAAAGCTTTTACCTTCCATTTCATTCCTGCTGTTAGCTCTGTTTCAGTAGGACTCTTGGCTACCCCCCCCACGCCCAAATAGGACTAATGTTCCACATCCAAGATTTATATCAATCCTAGTTTGCATTACTTGCTGTGACCTCCATTAATTGTCTACAACGAGATTATACTTTCTCGTCCTCTCATTTATGTCCTCCCGTGTCTCAGAGCCCACACGGGGTCCAATATGGTAGCCCCTAGTCCTATGTGGCCATTTAAATTTAAATGAACATCAGGAAGTTCCTTGGTTGTATCAGTCTCATTTCAAAAATGCTCAAGAGCCACAGACGGCTTGCGGCTCCTGTTTCGGACACATCATTTATAGAAAAATTTTCATCAGCATGGTAAGTTCTATGAGACGGTGCTGTCTTCGAGGATTACAGACTATCAGAACTGAACACACCTCTGAGGTCCTCTGGTCCAAATCCCATTTCACAGATGAAGAAACTGTGATCTAGAGAGGCGAAGGGACTCACCCAAAGGCACTCAGCTTTCCCCTCATTTCTCATACAGAATCTGATGGACTGGGGTCCCCAAGCATCTCTCTCTTCCAGGCCACGCCAAGTCTGTTCCTAGGGACCCCCTCCTCTCCACCACAGAGGGCCACGGGATTAACCATCTCAGCTGTCACTGTGTAGGACACTCGACTTCTCTGCATCACACACACCTACACTATCTCCCTTCCAGAACCACAAGCCTAGCAGAAGATGCCTTAAAATGGCTACAGCCTATAGGGTTTTCCTTACCTTCTACCGACTCTGCCACATTCTAACCTCATATGGACTCAGGAGATGACTGAGGTCAGTAGACAAGGCATTCAGTGACACATAATAGGCAAAAGATGGTTGCTGCTGCCTCATTAAATTTTTATCTCCAACCCTTCTCCATGGATTTCTCATTAAATTGGGGCTTCTCGGTTTCCTAGCAAGTTCAAATTATCTCACTCTAAATATAAAATCTGTATCATATTCACACGATAAATCACAATCTCAATTTATGTGGATATAAAAATTCAGTGACAGACCAGCGTGGAGATTACACTGCAACATGCTAGAGAAGAGTTTGGCCTTATGGCTTTCCAGTTGCTGGGCGAGGGAAGGGGTGCAACGGATGGGAAGGCATTTCAGAGACAGGATATTTGTTAAGTAAAGCTATCTCCCAGTGGTAAGTTTTCAGAGTGAAAAGGAACAAATATTTAATTTACTTAAAGCTTTAAAAAAAATTCAAAAAATTACCCCCAGGTAGGGTAACTCCACCGTTTTAATGTTGCTAAGAGTACCCCCTCGTGGCAAGAGGGGCAACTGCTTGACAGTTGCTAGACCAACACCAGGCCAAACCCGGTTTAGGAAACACTATTTCCAGTTCTAGGGGTGGAGCTGAACCTTTAACATGAAGTTGCGAATAGCAAACACACTATTAGCAAACGTTTGGAAGACTCTGGAGGCTGATAGTCACAGAACGGGTGAAGGGCGTATCAACAAGGAAGCAGAAGAGCAGGGTGACAAAGCAGAAGAGAACAGACTGATTTCAGTAAAATTCTAATTTTATAGTCATTATATTTAATTCCTACATTTTGGATGTATGGCTTACATCACATAAAGTTTTGAAGTATTTTTCCTTTCCAGTATAAAATGTAACAGGTCTATCTAACGCAGCCCACAGTGCTAAAAATAGTATGTTCAAAGCCATTATGCGCCCAATCTTATTTTCTGAGTAGGGATAGAGAGGTTACTTTTGGAGAGCAATTTATTAAACATATGACGATTTTTTTTTTTTTTGGCTGATCAGCTATGTGCAGACGTTCCCTGTAGGCTGCAGTAACGTTCTGCTCAGCGTGGAGGCTGGACAGACAGATGGTGAGGAGGACATCAAACGAGAAGCAACAAGAACGTGGCAGCTGGATGGATGCCAGGAGTGAAGAGACCAAACCAAGTGGGCTTCCTCCTTCCTTGGGGCAGAATGTGAGGGGCTAGTGAGGGGGGGATGAGGGACGAGGGGAGCTGCCGGGGGTACCTGGGTTCTAGGGAAAGGAGTAGGGTGAGCCGGAGCAAGAAGACAGTGTGGGTGACAAAGCCAGTAACGGGGAAGTGGTCTGTCCCCGAGGCAGGAAGGGAGCACTTGTCAGAGTGCTCAGGGGACTCAGGAGGGACTGTCACTGAGGTCTGGGAGCCAGAGCAGCCAGGGGGGGACTGACCACTTCCAGCTCCCTGGGGAGAAAGGGGCAAGGACAGACCAATGGGCAGACCAGGGAGTAGTCACCCTGAGGAAGCAGATGCTTCAAAACTGCAAGTGCCATCGACAGGTATCAGGAAGAGAAGCCATGCCGGAAGTCATTTCTCAGAAGAGAAGCAAAGCCAAAGAAGTTATAAATGGCAGGACTGTCCACGAAAGGAAGCCTCCTGCGTGATGCTTCTCTACACTTCCCTAAAGCCTACGAAAGGACGATGACCTCTACCCTCAAGCCTGTTAAAGGGAGCAGAGCAGTGCTCCACGGAGGGTGTCTGGCTATAACCGGGTGCCCGGGGAGGAGGCGTGTGCTGTGTGATGTGATGGGACAGGGGCCATTGGTGTCACATTTCTCTCTCGAGCCTATGAGCTTCTTCAGGTTGGAACAGACCTTCCTCCTCTTTCTCTTTTTCTCCTAGTGCATATGACAGCCAGGCACGCGGCAAGTGCTCAAGCCAGGTGCTGAGTGCATGAAGGTGCTGAAGCATCTGGGCTTGGCCGAGTTACTCTAGAAGAGTACAGAACTCACTCGGTCCCCTGGAAGCAGAGGTGGAAAGGTGGGCTACAGAGTTCTCCGCTCCCGCGAGCTCAGGGCTTCTGAGAGTGGCACATTCCTATAGGTCCCCTGAGGCTCTTGTTAAAATGCAGACTCTGATTCAGCAGGCCTGTGGTGGGCCTGAGGTTCACATTTCTTTTATTTCTTTTTCTTTAAAGATTTTATTTATTTATGCATGAGAGACGCAGAGAGAGGGGCAGGGGCAGAGGCAGAGGCAGGCTCCCTGCGGGGAGCCCGATGTGGGACCCAATCCCCAGACTTGGGATCATACCCTGAGCAGAAGGCAGAGGCTCAACCGCTGAGCCACCCAGGTGCCCCCTGAGGTTCACATTTCCAGCGAGCTCTTAGGAGATGCTGATGTCCTGGCGCTGTGGCCAGAACAGGAGTACGAGGGACTAGAAGGGACACTGGCTCACTCCCAATGCCATGTTTGTGTTGAATGAGATTCCTGGAGAAATTTTTCATGTGGATTCTTATCTTCACATCAGGGTCACTGAATGACAAACAGAATACTCTTTTCAAGTGTGGGTTTTTATGACTTGGAGACATTCTTCACGTGATAAATGCCAAGAGCCCAAGATCAAAATGCACGAAGTTGCTGAAGTGGCTCAAGGGGTATGGTGCACATGGGTTGCTTTCTGGGCTCTCCATTTCCTCACTAACGGAATCATGGGGTATGCATTCATCCCGCACCCCAGGCTGCCCCTCAGATATTAAGACATCTCAACAGCAAGAGAGCACTTGTTACACTTCTGTCAATTCATGCTTTAGTTGTCAGATAAGAGTTTCCTGCCATGTGCCCTGCAGCAGCACCCACCGCATGGCTCTGCTCACCGATGACAGCATCAAAGTAGATCTGTTTGCTCTCCTCGTGGCATATAAATCCCGGGTGATGCTGTTCATAGGCTATGGGTACCTAGCATGGAGGCGGCAGACGGGGCGTCCCACTGTGAAGACGCAGGAGTTTGCCCTGTGACCATCTGTCCATCTGTCTGTCCAACCATAGCAAGTACTCACTGAATATATACCAAATGCTAGGCATCATGCCAGGTCTGGGGGAAGGAAAGGTGAACAGGGCACTATCCTTGCCCTCAAAGAGCTCAATCGAATAAAATCCTCATGCTGTAACTGAGACACTCAGACGTCTGGGGAAGAGCAGGGAGCCAGGAGAGCCTTCACAGAGGAGGGGGGCACTGGACCCGGCCTTTGAAAGACGCACCAGCAGGAGTCTTAAGAGGTATAGGGAAGAGGGAAGGAGAAGGTGGTTGAGGCAGATTACTAAGAACAAAAAAGACAAAACAGCAGCACGTGCAGAGGCATGAAACTCTGAAAAAGCATGGGGCGGGGGTGGGGGGCGGTGATGTGCGGGGGCACAGATTTCACAAAGAGAAGCCCGTCAGCTTATGAAGGAGGAGAAACCCAAGACAGGAGGACACTAATGGGGCACTGTCGCGACAATCCTGTGACAGATGACGGTGGCTGACCGTGGGCAGTGTGGTGGCATGGGGCAGGGGTCCGATTCAAGGCAGGTCTGGGAGGAAGATTACCAAGGTGAGAGCCTTGCTGAGGAAGGGCAAAGAAAAGGGAGTCGAGGACGACTGAAGCTCCTGATATGGGCGCAAACAGGTGGTAGCGAAACGTGGCCCCCCGCGCCAAGGTCAGGAGGAGCCACAGGTAAGGACAGAGAGATGACAGGTGGAGACGGGGGCCCTGGGGTTTAAAGTATCAGTCATATGGGATCCCTGGGTGGCTCAGTGGTTTAGCACCTGCCTTTGGCCCAGGGTGTGATCCTGGAGACCCAGGATCAAATCCCACATTGGGCTCCCTTGCACAGAGCCTGCTTCTCCCTCTGCCTGTGTCTCTGTCTTTCTCTCTGGGTCTCTCATGAATAAATAAAATCTAAAAAAAAAAGTATCGGTCATACGTCCCAGCAGGAAGGGGTCCCCCAGATCAACGTGGTAGGGGCCGCTATTTTTCAATTGTTCACCCCACTTGCAACCTGTGACCGCCAACCTGACGCCGTGAAAGACGCCTACTGGTGCACCTGGTGAAGCCGCCACAGGGAAGGCTGCCTTTGAATCACCATTATTTGCTGCTTGTAACATTCAGCTGCAAAATAAATGACAGATGCCTGGTGGAGGACAGGCGAGGTACAGGGATCATGGACACAGAATGGCTCAACCCTGTCGCTGGCTGGCCTCCTCCGACAGAGACCCTTATGTACACGGGTCCCATCACCGTGTCCAAATCCGGGTGTCACCCCCTGGTACGGGACGGAGGTGCACTCAGAGAACAGTGACTAGCAGGCTGGAAGGCGGACAGTGGCTGATGGAGCTGGAATTCATTTAAGGGAGAGCAGACGGGGTCGCCAGGGAGAATTAGAAACGGAAGCTACTTGTGTTGTTCTAGAAGCTCCAGGCAGGGGTCTGGGGACGGCAGTGCTCGTGCTGGGTCAGCGTCAAGGACAACGCTTCCTGCGCTGGAAAAACCGGGCAGTTGAGGCCCAGAAGAGGCTGCCACACCGCAGGAGAGCTCCCTGTTGCCAGCGGGGCGCCCGGGTGACAGGTGACAGGTGACAGGGCCCAGGGCGTTCCTGCACAGCCGCCGGGGCTGCCGAGGGCATTCCCAAAGTCCCTCTCAAGGCATGGAAGTTCTTTTTAGAGGCTTTTAGCAGTGGTTAAACGCACACAGTATAAAATGTACCATCCTAACCTTTCTTCAGTGCACAGTTCAGTAGCATTAAGTGCATTCACACCGTTGCGTGCACAGTTTTGAGATAAAAAGTGACAGCTGCCCCGTGTCCTCTGGAACAAGGCAGGCTCTAAAGAAAGGGGCAAGCAAACATCGGGGCATTGCGACACGAAGCCCCGCTCCCTCGGAGGACCCATCGGGACAAGTGTGAAGAAGCGCCCACCGAAAAGTTCTTGGAATACAGCCCTCATCTGCGCCCAAGTGGGGTTTCCTCCAATCTCTGCTGTGCAAAGTCGCTTTCCCTTTAGGGAACCTCCTCCTCCCCCGCCACGTTTTCTGGGTGGTGGGGAGTGATGGGATTGAATTTTTATTTTATTTTTTTGCCATGATGGAAACTTCCTTTTCTGTAGAGTTCGGCCTTCGCTCTGAAGCAAGCCAAGGGCCCCGGACGGGCTGAACGAGCCCTGGGAGTAACAAGAGTGCAGCTGACTCGGGCACAAAGCAAACTGCCAAGGATTCATAACTATAATCATAAACTTTGCTGTGCTGCTATAAATACGGAACAAGCCGGAGGGTGACTCACCCGCTAAGATAATGTTCAGAGAGCCCGAGCCGTGCCGCTCTGGGTTCAGAGCCAAAGTCTATCTGCTCTTTTTCTTCCTTTCTCTTTCTTCTTCTTGTTTACATGGGTACAGAACGTTACACTTAATTCTCCTTTCTACAAGGAACCTCCGGACTGTCTGGTATTATTCATCTGACTTCTCTGACAGAATGCTTCTTTTCGCCTCTTTGCACAACCGGGCTGCATAAAACATGCCAGACGTTTCTTAAATGCCTTGCAAATAAATACTCAGGTAACTACCTTGGCTTCCCCCCACACACACACCGGGCACAGACCAGCCTTTCCTGCTTGCCTTGGGCAGGGGAGGGCCCCCAGACTCTCAGGGGAAGGGGGTGGCAGCTGCCTGAGGACCCAGCAGGCCGCAGCTTCCTGCCAGCAGGAAGGGGTACCCCCCCTGCCCCCCGAGGTGGTAAGGGCTGCCATTTTCAACTGCTCACCCTACTTGCAACCCATGGCTGCTAACCTGACCCCGTGAGGAGTCTACTGGTGCGCACCTGGCGAAGCTGCCGCAACGAAGGCTGCTTCTGAATCAATCACTTTTATTTGCTACTTTTAACATTTAGCTGCAAAATAAAAAGGGCCCCAGGATGACGCATCTTACAAGGTCTCATGGAGGAGTTTCAGAAAGAACTGATGTGCAATGCGTAGGGGTGCACGGGGCCTGAGATTACTTGAATCAAACGGAATTTAAGGAAGTGAATTTTCAAACTAACTTCAATGAATGTAAATTTTTTTCTTTTCTTTTTTTTCTTTTTGTAAGTAGGCTCCACGCTCAGCACGGAGCCCAACTCTGGGGTGGACTCACTACCCTGAGATGGAGACTTGGGCTGCCATGAAGGGTTGGCAGCGTAACCAAATGAGCCACCCAGGAGCTCCTGAATATGAATTTAAATAGCCCTACATGACTGGTGGCTTCTGTGTTGGACCGTGAAGGTCTGGCTGCTGCACAGTGCAGACCACAGCAAGAAAATCTGACGTGGGACACGTAATTGGGCTTCTCAGAACTCTCAGACCGTTCCCCAAACTCGTTGCTTGTAACTAAGTGGCAGACAATGCAGCGATAGAGGCTGACAATGTGCTATTTGCTTGGCTGGCCTAGAGGCCCCTTAAGGCAAAGACTTGTCTAATTTGCCTTGATGTTCCCTCTGTGAGCAGCATAGGGTGTATGAGGTGTGCTGCTGCACTCAGAATGCACGGAACCCTTGACAACATCCACGATCCGCCAGGAAGAATCCATCTCTCTCTACCCAGCACCAAGTACTGCAAGCAGCACTTTCTGTGACGATGGAAAGAGACTCTCTCTGTGCTGGCCAGTATTGTAGTCACTACCTACATGTGGTGTTCTTGAGCCCCTGAAAGGAGGCTTATATGACTGAGGAACAGGATATAACTGTTAAGTAACTTAAATCCGAACACCCGCAGGTACCTACTGGCTACTGCATTGGTCCGTGGAAGTCTAGATGGTCCACAGCTCCATTATGGGATTGCAAGCCACAAGAGGGAGGGCTGGCAGGGACAGTGTGACAGAGCTTCCCAGAACCCCCAGTCCATTTCCTAAACCCTCTTTCTCCTTTCCCCAAAGCCACAGGACCCCACCTCCGATTCCAAGGGGCTCAGGTCATGCCTGCCTGCCTGCCTTTCCTGCCCGGTAGATCTAGATCTGCAAAACCATGGTGTCACACAAAGGAACTCACGCCCTTCCACACTGTCACTTCAATGGGGCTGCAAGTTAAGGCAAGAGATAGTGATCATTTCAACAAAAGCATCATCTGAGCTCAGGTCACAAGGAAAGAGTGACCAGAGGATTATTTACCCAGAGGTGTTAAGAACACAGATAAGCTGGAAACCATGTTTGCTGCGGTCAGAGACAACAGAGAGGTAACAACCTCACACTGTAAGTGGGAAGATTTGCAATTCACCTGTGATGTCTAGAATACACTCAGGACGCATTTAGTGCTTTAAGCCTAGCAGCTAGAGTGGTAAAAATTGACAGATTAATTGAAGTGCCCTCTCCCTAATCCCACGCTGTGAAGGGAGGTGTTAGGTTTCTATATATCAGGTATAGTTTGGGCCCTAACAGAATCAATACCCAGTGCCTCTGGCTGACTCCCTAATGGTTGATCCAGTCCTCTCATTCTTCAGCTTAAAATTTCATTTTATTTATGATTAGGGCTTGTCCACTTCAAAAATTTGATTCAGGATAGCTTACTCTAAAATGTATGGATACAGAAGAATTGTGAATTCATTAAGAGGGGGAAAAAAAAACAAGACCCATGAATAAGACAAAGAAGAGTAGGGACTACACCAGAAACCTGTACTAAGGGAAGTCCATGCAACTGACCCTTAACTTGGAGCTCTCAGTTCCCTGGCAATCAAGACAAAAAGGAAACTTCGTGAATTCGATATAGCTACTGAATAATAAAAGAACTCAAGCCAGTACTTTTGGAGAGAGAGTTTTTCCTGGCCTTGAGATATGAAGGGAGTTTGTCACATTTAAAAAAAGCAAAGCGGGGACATACAAGAATTTAACGTGAACCACTGACAAAAAACTTAACAGAAATTCAGGAGACGTTCTATGCACGTTTTTGCTTTACACTAACAATTCATTAAAAAACAACCCTCTCTCCCCACCCAACACCCTGAGTGCCTACTGTGGATCTGAGAAGGCTTTCTGTGGATGGGTCCACGTAAGCATATTTCCAGCAATCCAGAAATCTTGCAGGGGTAAAACTCTGACAATCTAGAGAAATATTACTATTCAGGTTAACATAACTATACTTCTGGAATGTGAACTGATTTAAACTGGGCTTTGCTCATCAACTGGAAACTTATTTAAGAAAGCTAACATGTACGTGGACGGTAGGTCTTTGTCATACAAAAAAGAAGTGCGAGCTCGAGACCCCAGGCACACAGCTTGTCCTCCTGTGGCAGAAGGGACAGTCTGATTTATGCTGCCATCCTGGCACAGAGCAGCCTAGGGAGCTGGCTGCAGGCTCCAGCTCTTGACTTAAACGGCTCTCTCTGGGCCTGGGCAAATTCCTCAACAGCCACCACAAGCAGATACAAAGAAGAGAACAGGTTTCTTACTCTCGGTGCGGGCTTCGGTTCTGAGAAACCTCGGATTCGCTGTCTTTTGGGGACAGGGAGCCCTTGTACGTGTAAAACACATCTTCGGTTTCGGTAATGTAGGTCATCTCGTTCGCAAGGTTATCTGCAGAAGAGTGCCGTGGCTTTCGGATTTCGTGCCGGAGCCGAGGACTTCGCCTGTGTGGGGAAAAGGTCGAGTGGGAAGTGTTGAAAGCAAATTCCACTGAAAAACTTTATCAGGCATCGGGATCTAACTTTGTGCCCTGACCTTTCTAAGGATGCCTTGGCAGACGCTGTTGGAAATGAAGAACCGGTTAACCCGTTACTACACTGCAATCCACCAAGGGCCACACGAATCCTCGATACTCTCAGCCCTGCAGTGTAGCCTCCAGAAAGGAAGCCTCAGCCATATAAATAGGCAGAGGAGACTAATTTATGCCCTTTGGGAAGTGGGGAGTGTTGATTTAGGGTGGGTTATTCTTCTGGGAGGACTCAAGCTCTCAATGCACAAAATAATAGGCTGTACTGACTACTGATCTGTTCTCCAGATTCATTCAAACACCAGTATTAACTAAAGGGTTTAGAAGCAAAAGGTTAGTTTTTGGCAAAACCGAAACCTTACTTCAATTGTATCCCTTCATGTGAATTTCACTTAACCCAAGAAGAAAGGTTTGCTTTTAAAAATATATCCTCTATGCCCTATGAGATGGGCACGGCAGCACCATCCCGTTCCCCTGATAGCAGCAGCAGCTGTGTGGCTTCAGGCAAGTCACAGCACCTCTCTGGGCCTCAGCTGTACCTACCTGCTCCTGAGAGTGAACCAAATGAAGCGATGTTCCCCGGACATCAGCTCCTGTAGTGGGTGACACCAGGCTGCTGAGCCGCCTTCTATTTTTCTCTGTGTTTCTACCTCCTTCTTCCTTAGCCATTTCTCCTGGACACCGTCAGGGCCTCCACTATTCCTATTCCCTTGGGGCCCAGATAATCAATAATACTGTGTCCAGAGTAGGGGAGAAAGGCTTGTGACTCCTCAGGAGGGGACCTATAAATAGTAGTAGGAGCTCCAGGCCACGGGTGTGGCGACATCAAAGCCCGCTGTTCTCCTGGATGCTGTCCTGGGCCTCTGCTCTGGGGCCCTGGCATCGCTGCCTCGGAGGCTTTCAGACAAATTAAGCTGCTACTTTACAGAATAAACTTGCCGTTTTAGAACGAAGTGCCTAAATCTTGGGAAACCAGGACACAAATCTACGTTGTCATGTTAAGATTTCTGACACTAAATACCATCAGCATCTCTGCCTAGAGCATTTGGCCCCAGGGCAGGGTCCTCACCCAGCCGTCTTGCACAGTAGCTCCATTTGTGCCTGTTAGGATCTCCCTTGGTCCTACATTAAGCAGGGCATGGGATATGATGAGCACTGGGGGTTGTATAAGACTGATGAATTACTGACCTCTACCTCTGAAACTAGTAATACACTGTATGTTAATCAATTGAATAAAAAAAAAAACAAGAGAATATGAACTCTGACCCAGTGATACTGAACTCAAATCCCAGATCTAACCTTAGATTACTTATATTATTTCTCTGTGCCTCAATTTACTCATCAGTTAAATGGAAATAATAATACTATATCCTCATACAATTGCTGTGAGGATGAGTTAGTAATAAGTACTCAAAAACACTATCATCATTGATTATACCTATTGAGGCAATAATAACGAATAATTGTTCTTTTCAGAACCCCTTTTGTGTCTGCTCATTTTGTATAATTTTCCTTAGACTTTCTCAGTCATTACTATTCAGCGCCCTAAAGAATGATGAATGTTCAAACATTCTTACTGCTTTTATCAAATTTACTGAATTCCATGGATTCTTTTAGAATTCTTCTGATTTCTAAGACATACTGTCCATTTTCATTTACATAAATTATTATACAAATTAAAAGGGTTTTAAGTTAGAGAAAAAAGAAAGAGAATCTCCCTCAGTCCTCCTAGATCCCTCCTTGATAATTTACAGGTCCACCTGGGTCTTCAGTGAAATGAATACAAAGCCACGGTCTCTAGTCCTGCGTGGAGCTGGGGCAATGTTTCTGGCTTAGTTTCCCTCCTGCTGACAGTGCCTGGCCATTTTGGACACGTTCACAAAACTGATCCAATGTCTCTGAAGAACCATTCTAATAAAATAATGATAATAATTCCACCTCATTTTTTTAAAAAAAATCACTTACAAAGCACTTGTACACTGTCATTTGTGGTGATTGTTTGAACCCTCTGACAGATGGGAATACTGAGACCAGAGAGGTAAAGAAACTTGTGAATTAACAAAAGAGCCAAAATCGGAGTCTGGGTGATGCAGCCACACACGTCCTTCGCACTTCGCCAAGTGCAACTTCCTTCCTGTTAAGCCATCATGTTAAATGCTGGCAGGCTACTTCCCCATGTGTATTTGCTACTCCTGTTGCTGAGGGCCACGCATCCTACACCGTATACCTTTACCACGTTTTCCCCAAGTTCATTTTGTGTGATGTTAATGGAAAAACAGCTTAAATAAATCTCAGCGGGCTTCCTTATCACAGGGTTTCCCGGAACGTTAATCTGCCAGTGAGTCCCTTAATTCCAAGAGGGGTGTTTTTTTCAGTAGGCTGTAGTTCTCAAATTCAGACCAGGCAAGTTTTTAAAAAAGGACATCCCAGCATTACACACTAAGGAAAATGTTCAGCTAGGCTTGCATGTTTCACAAAAACAGCCAACTGTTAGTTCTGTGACAGCCAAGCATGCAAACATAAACTCCGACTACAGGCCGCATCTATATTGGGAAAACTTACAAAGCTGAATTTTTAAGAGACATAAAGTGTTTAGTGGTGGGTAATACAAAAAAAAAAAAAAAAAAGAGGACGTACCAGTTGGGAGTGATGGGAGGGGATCGAGATGGCAGGCTCTTGGTTTCTAAGTGCTCCACTGATAATGATCTCTGCATGGCTGGGTTCCACACCATCCCTCCAATCACCTTTTTACAATACTGGTTATTTACAGACCTGAAAAACCAGACGCAAGGTTCACTTTCTACATGGACAGACGTGTTCAACAAGAAATTACAGCATATAATAAACAGTCTATCCATGCTCCCTTTCTGATGAAGGGCTGGTTAGCACCTGGATGACACCAGCCAAGGTTACAAGGAGTAGAGGTACACAGATCACAAGTGGTTCCTTTTTGTCCTGGCTTTTTCTTGTTGTTTCTTCTCTTCTGGTGAAAATATTTTCTTGGGCCTTACTACTGCAAGCAATACAGCTGCTTTCAGGATATAACCAAACCTTTCCACGAGATGAGGAGGAATTTTCAAGGATGACACAGTTCGCATAATGTCAAGGAATGTTCGCTTCGCTCACAATGGCCTGAATACAAACATGAACCATCCTTCCAGGAAGGTGCTCTTTGCCATCCTAGCTGGCAGAAGCCATGAGCCCTAAATCACAGAACTCTTTGAAAGAAGGCCCGAGAACATGCTTCGGCAGCAGAGTTCCATGCCACGTGCTACATGAACGGGCCTCCCTGAAACTGACTTTCATGTTTTATTGACACCTACAGAATTTAAATCTTATCTAATGAGACCCCTCAAGGAATGAACTACTTGAAAGGATGGCATTTGAAGTCAGTTTAAAGGAAACTCAGTTGACATTCCTAAATTTTAAACAAAGTCTTAAGACCCCAGAAGAACACAAAAGTCCCCCTAGAATATCAATGTGCTAATTTACAGTAACAAATCTCCGTTGTCACCCTGCTCAAAATGCTCACTGCAGCATCACTGAGAGAATCCACATCAGAAAGCAAATTAGCACTGATTGAGAACACTGTCTCAGAACAAGGGGAGCACGTGAGAGGACTCACAAGTTTAAGGTCATAGTTCCCCACAGTATGTGTCACGGATTATTATTTTTTTTAATATTTTATTTATTCATGAGACACACAGAGAGAGAGGCAGAGACACAGGCAGAGGGAAAAGCAGGCTCCATGCAGGGAGCTCGGTGTGGGACCCAATCCCGGGTCTCTAGGATCATGCCCTGGGCCAAAGGTGGCGCTGAACCACTGAGCCACCCGGGCTGCCCATGTGTCACAGATTATTAATAGATCCTCTTTGGGGCGGAGAGGAGTCCCAATGTCTCTTAAGTTTGCAAAATTCTGATCAAGTTCCTTTTATGTGGAACCTCTATCAGGAGGCCCCATATGCAAATTTGTATGTGTAGCTCTAGGGTTGGGCAAATCATGTAAACTAAGCCTCAATTTTCTCATCTATGAAATGGACACAGTGAGGCTGAAATTTGCAAACAATGAAGTTGGTCTTAATAGTAAAGAACTGCTGCTGATCCATGCCCCCCAACCACCGATATCCCAAATGACCCCCAACGGCAGATTAAAAATAGCTCAAGTTCTTGGACTCTTGAATGTTGGCTGGCCTGTGACTGCTCTGACCAAGAGTAGCTGTGCCAGTTCTGGTCCTGGCCTTGATGATGACTGGCTGCTTCTGCCTTAGGCCCTTGGAGCCTGAATTTCTGCACAAGACATCAAATGACCCTGCTGGAGAATGCCCATGAAGAGGCCCTGAGAGCAGAGAGAAGTGGGGGGTCCAAGTGAATCCAGCCTTCCAATCATTCCATCAAGCATGGGAGCCATGTTATCTTGGACCTACAGCCCAGCCCAGCCCAGCCCAGCCACCCGCTGCTTGACGCTGAGAAACCCTGGTCTATGCTACATGGAGCAAAAGAGGTGGCTGGCCAAGCTCTTCTCAATTTCTCAATTCACAAAATCTCAAGATAGAACAGAAAGATGGTTGTTTTTTTTTTTGTTTTTAAAAGATGTTATTTATTTGAGAGAGAGAAAGAGAGCGTGTGTGTGCGCAGGGGAGGAGCAGAGGGAGAGGACAAGGAGACTCTTTGCTGAGTGCGTGGGGCCCCATGTGGGACACAATCCCATGACCCTGAGATCATGACCCGAGGCAGACGCCTAACCAACTGAGCCACCCAGGAGCCCCAAGAGGCTTGTTCTATCATATGAAAATAGGGGTAGTTTATTTTGCCATAATGGATAAACAGAACCTGCCCACCTCACCTCTAACTCTGTGTTGGCTGTATGTTACAGAAATGAGGAAATTTGGGACGCCTGGGTGGCTCAGCAGTGGGCATCTGCCTTCAGCCCAGGTATAATCCTGGAGTCCTGGGATCGAGTCCCATTATCAGACTCCCTGCATGGGGTCTGCTTCTCCCTCTATGTCTCTCTCTGTATCTCTCATGAATAAATAAATAAAATCTTTAAAAAAAAAAAGAAAAAATTCAAACAAATTCAAACTAAAAGTGATGCAGGTAGTAGGATTTGAACTCAGTTTTCTTAGCAAAGTCCATGTTTTCAACTGCTCCCAATTCAATCCTGTCAGCTGGCCCGAAGGCTCAGATCCAACTAAAGTGAATACTATATTCCAATAAATTATGTCTGTGACATGTTCAGGAAGGGCTACTGAATGTATAAAATACTAGATGATATTATAGGAGCTAGAAACTTTGAAAATATATTTGTTCTTGGTTCATCAGAAGCTGAGAGAGAGCACTTAGCACCATAAGTACTATCACTGATGCTAACAGAAAAACTAATTGAGTCTATAAAAAGCTACCTAATGATTATCAACATAATGGGAAAGTCACTGGAATAGTCTGATACAGTGGCACGTAGGAGATACTGGTTCAGACAGGGGGCATTGTTTCATTAGTAACAGCCACATCAACAACAGAAAATTATGAAAACAATTTTTCAAGTCAACAAACAGTTTACAATTAACTTGATAATTTCTGTTGTATCTTTACTTAGAAAGGCAGTCTTAGGGGGCACCTGGGTGGCTCAGTGGTTGAGCATCTGCCTTTGGCTCAGGCCCTGATCCCAGAGTCCTGGGATCGAGTCCCACATTGGGCTCCCTGCAGGGAGCCCGTTTCTGCCTCTGCCTATGTCTCTGCCCCTCTGTCTCTCATGAATAAATAAAATATATATATAAAAAAAAGGTGGCAGTCTTAGAATAAATACACAAAAATACAAACTGGATTAGTTTAGGAAATCCACTTTAATCTAAAGGTAAAATTTTATAAGAATAGTTTCTTTCGCTGCACTGCTCATGAAATATTCTGAGTATCACTCCTGTAAATACTAGTACACATGGGATTGTTATAAGATTTAAATTTAATTAAGTATGTGCATGGTACAAAGGAAACAATTGCCAGTTTTCGTTATTGCTGTTATTTTGTGACTGTTATATGTATTATGTCCCAGCGCCACTTGACTCTGGGAAACTTCATCTCTGCTCATTCACTATTCGGGAGCACTGTATCGAATTAACATTCTGTGGGAGAGCCTGTCTTAGTACCACGACAACCCTCAGAGTCACTGCCACGTGCTTCCCTTACAGGGACATGGAGTGGGAGCAGTTGTAATTCTGGCTGCCTGGGCGCTGCCCGGGCAACAGAGTTGTGGAGGCCGAAAGGAAGGATGAGAACACGAGCAGTACCTGAGTCCTCGTGGAAGGAGACCCTGCTGTCCCTGGAGACACTTTCAGCCGTGCAGCTCCAGCTCCAGTGCCTGGGGTCCCTGGATGATGGCAACCCCTTCCCCCGAGGATGTTCACTACCTGGCAGTGACCAGGACATATTTACATCTCAGCCTACTGTGGATACTTAAGAATACTCACTTTTTCAGGTTCCTAGAGCCCATAGTCCAGTACTGAGACAGGACATTCTTTTCTTGAGGTAGTAGCTTCTTTGCCTGAAAGAATGTATGATGCTCGACACAGGATTTCCACAAGTTTTTGCAAGATCGGTAATTTAACATGTTGAAGGCCACGATATGTTCCCTGGATTCAGTCTGGGGGATAAAAACAGAGTAGAGATTTCATCTCCACAGGTGAAGGAGCAGAGGCTCACAGGTGTTCTGTGTCCACACCAGGTAAGGTGCAACAGAGAGCAGAAAACCAGCTTCAAAATGCCCGAGGCCATAAATCAACGTTACAGGAATATTCAGGAACAGGATCTGTTAACCATCTTATTAATGTGGTAAAGATGACCTGACTTTACCATCATTTGTGATCCTTCATGAAGACTCTGATTTTGAATGTGCTTACATTCCTAGGTTGGATATATTTGGAGCAACCAGAAAAAGGCTTGTGTGATACATCTTTTAAAATTTAGCTCTGGGAAAATCTCTCCTGAAGAAACACTCTTCCATTTCTCTGCAACTTGATATTTTATAAGCCTGTGGATTTCTCTATTTGTCCCCCGAGCACGGAGTTAAATCAAGTGCTCACATATTTTTCATTTTAATGATTTCCTTGATCTTCAACTATCTAAGTTTTTTTTTTTTTCAAATTAAATTACCACCTTCTGCATTTTGGGGCCACTTTCAATCTTGCAATGGGGTGGGGGTCAGAGGAGACCCAGATTCTAGTTCTAGTTTGCTTTGAGCATTAGTTTCCTCATTTCCAAGGATTCACTGCTATATGGAGATATTTTAAGTACATATTATCTCTGAAACCCTGGAAAATGAACATAACGACGATGAGTAAAAAAAAATATAGAGGGATCCCTGGGTGGCGCAGCGGTTTGGCGCCTGCCTCTGGCCCAGGGCGCGATCCTGGAGACCCGGGATCAAATCCCACGTCGGGCTCCCGGTGCGTGGAGCCTGCTTCTCCCTCTGCCTGTGTCTCTGCCTCTCTCTCTCTCTCTCTGTGTGACTATCATAAATAAATAAAAAAAAAAATTTAAAAAAAAAAAAAAAAAATATAGAGTATAACAGGACAGAGTGTGGTATCGTGGAAAGAGCAGGTGTCTCTGATTCAAATTCAGAAAACTGTGGGAGCCTCAGTTTCGAAAACTTTGAGTCTTCTTCTCTATCCAGAGTCATCTGGAGAAGGGTGGTCACCTCTTAGGAGACATATGCGAAGACGACTGTGCATTTTATTTTTTTAAAGATTTTATTTATTTGAGAGACTGAGAGTGAGCATACACACAAGCAGGAGGAGGGGTAGAGGGACGAAGGAGCAGACTCCCCGCTGAGCACAGAGCCTGACACAGGGCTCGATCCAAGGACCCCAAGATCATGACCTGAGCCAAAGTTAGACGCTTAGCCAACTGAGCCACCCAGGTGCCCCTCCTGTGTACATTAAATACATCAAGGGAAGGAACTCATCTTATTGACATTCATTGCTACTCTGTGTGGGCTCATGCCAGGTGCTCTGACCAACGCTCTTTCGTTTAATGTTCTTGATTCCCTGAGAGGCAGGTCCTACTGCATTCCTGGAACAAGACAGCTTGGGCTAAGGGAGGTTAAGGGACCTGCCCAGCTGGTCAGTGGAGGTGGAGGAGCGATGATCCAAACCCATCTCACTGACTCCCAAGCAAGTTACATCTCCAACCAGAGAAGCACAGGGAATTCTATGGGAACTCTGGATTCCGACTCCCATTTTCCATCCACCACACGCCAAGCTCTTTCTCCCCCAACAGACGGCCAGCTGCCTTCACCTGCCGTAGAGCTACTGGCTGAGGTGGCTCAAACCTCAAGAAACAAAGCAAGCACAGACATAACTCACCTGTTTTTGTCGCTGATGTATAAAGAACTTTTTCCTTTTGAAAGAAATTTTCAGAATGTTCACCCTGCAAAAAAATTAAACACACAAAAGGCACATGGGGATCAGATGGGTGGCAGCTGACACCTCTCCATGTGTGTCCTCTACTCTGTGACCACGAGGAAGGCGGGCTCCTAGCTTCCGAGAATTTACCTCAGGGTAGAAATGATGGCAGCTCGTTGCCTCAGCCAGATACCAAGGAGCTGACTGAAGCTGAGGATCACATAAGGGCCGTTGGATTATGACGTAACTTTTAAAGAACAAGAACCATGGGCAATGTGCTCTCTTTGTGGTCAGCTGCTTTTGTGATGTTGCAGCTTGGCCTGAGCTTGCGTGGGCCTGGGGAGAACGGCTGAGGGCAGCGTGGAGCAGCAGCAGGAGGACAGGAAGCAGGAGGACAGACAGACCTGGATCTACATCCCAGCTCTGGTACTTTGTGGCTGCGTGTCAACAGCTCCTCTATTATTTGCATAAGGACACGATTAGAGCTCCCACAGACAGCATTTTTATACACAAGTCCCCTACTAAAAGCTTTACTAGCAGTCCCTCAATTAAGTCTTGGAACAGTCCTGAAATCCATGATTACGCCCATTTTCGGAAAGCAAAACTGAGGCTCAGAGACCTCACCTAAATGCTCAAGATCATGCAACTAGGAATGCGTGGAGCTCAGAAGTCCGTGGAGAGCACTGCCTTCTTCAGAGGGTCATGGGAGGATTCAAGTCTGAACTTGGTAAAGGGCCAACTACTAACTGAGGAACCACACTGACAATACAATTCCTGCCCAGAGGAAGTTCTCTGAATTCTGGCCAATGTGCTGCCCAGGGCTTGTACCAGTTTATCCATGTTTCTAAAGAGTATCCCAAACAATAGGGTGACTGGGGGAAGAGGATGCCGGTGAAAACCCAACTACTGGTCCCAAGTACTGAATCTGGGTCAAGCCTCCCAGAGGTCAGAGGTAAAAACCTAGGGTAAAGTCTCTACCCCTCCTTCAGAAATAAAAGTTTAAAATTAGACATAACATTTCTTTTGTTTGGCATATTTTTAAAGCATGATTCAGAAAAATAATTAGAACTGGTTTGCACTTACCAAGGATAGAAACTTGTGCAAATATATTTTCGGTACACGGCGATGCCCGCAGAAGCAATCCCAATCATTAGCTCTAAATTGTGCAGATCCTGTAAAAGGGAAGAACTCAGATTCACAGCGTGTCACAGTCATGCCGATGCCCTCTGGTAACTCAAGCACCCACGCTTTTATAAATAGCAGTATGTATAAGCTCCAAAGGGAAAACGTTATGGAAAACAGGCAAGGGATACTTCAGATCCAAATACTCAGCACCAGA
The DNA here is from genome assembly GCF_905146905.1 of Nyctereutes procyonoides. Classification (NCBI taxonomy): domain Eukaryota; kingdom Metazoa; phylum Chordata; class Mammalia; order Carnivora; family Canidae; genus Nyctereutes; species Nyctereutes procyonoides. Next base: position 9,834,899 of record NW_026575135.1, on the reverse strand, counting down.
TGCTTCTAAAGCGAATGCACACTGCCTGGCACCTACACCTGGGTCCCAGCAGCTTAGAGACTCTGTTACCAGGCAGGTCCACCCATCATTCCACAGAATCTTCAAATGAGCATCCAATTATACATTTTCAACAATTAAATATCATGCTGGTATCAGAAAGGCCTCGCCCTCCGCACAGCTTCCCACTAATCTCAGCTCCCATCACTAAAAAGGCGTTAGTTATCTATTGTTGTGAAGGGGAGGACTGCTGTCTTTAAATCCAATGAATAAATAAATATTGCCTATAAATCCAGTACACTCAACATTCATTAAGAGCCTGTGTGCCACGCATTGCCATTGACAATGAAAATACAGAAGATATGGTGACTAACTACAGGGTGTTTTAAAGTCATTTAAGAATAAGGTGAGTACAATAAAATTTAAAAATAAAAGGGCTCCTTCCCCTGAGTCATCTATATCCCAATTTACCCAATCAGATACTTGTAATTATATTAAAAAAGGAGGGGAGCACAGTCTGACTTGTTACCACTGAGTGTGAATGGTAGGTTTGCCACTTACTAGCTGTGTTATTTTGGGCTATTGAGCCTCAATTTTTCCTTTTGTACAAGAACGATTATCAAACCCACCTCTCCAAGGGTTTTTATCAGGCTGAAATTAGAGAATATGGGGCAGGTGTAATGAACTTTCATTCTCTTTTGCCTCGCAAGACATAGAGGGATAAATCACTTGTGAACAGTGATGTGAACGTGGGGAATTAGAGAAACTGTCCAAACAAAACAGTGCTGACATATGCAAAAGTCCGGAGAGCATTTACTATTGGGCAACCCACTGAAATCACATGCGTCTCATCCCCGGACGGTTACTCTTCACTAAATTCCCGTGCCCATCCCCACATTTCTCAGCAGGGCCACATGACCAGGCACGGTCATTATTCTAGGAGAAGTGATGGGTCTCTTCTGGGCTGAATCATTTTAGGAGCTGCTACCCCGCCTTCCAGCTTCCTCCTTCCTTGCCACAAGCATGAGGCCATGTGCGAAGCTTGTGAAGCCACAAGACGGAAGCAGCCTGGCTGCCAAGCAAGCCACTGCATGAAGGAAGGCTACTCTGGAGTGCTGTTGGGACCCATCGCAGCTTTTGAACTACTGAAGAATGAACTTCACGGTATTGAGTTATTGATACTTAGGGGGTTTCGGGTGATCCAGCATAGCCAAAGGTAACCCAACTCCCTCTGACACCTTGGGGGTGTCAGCCAGGCAGGTAATCATCTGGCCTGAGGTCTCTCATGGGACGCAAGTGGTGGGGAGAGTACAGATCAACTCAGACACATATAAAGCCCACTTCACCAGTGTAGAAGTTTCTCGACAACATTCTACAACAAATAATTATTTGCAGATCTAATAAAAATTAACCATCAAGTCCCAAAGTTAGTATTTTCTAAGATCCCGTATCTTTTTCCTAATTTATTACTTAGGTCATAACTTGCCTATCACAGGGTTCTAAGACTGAAGAGGCACAAAAGAAATGAAAGTGTGTCTATGAATTACAAAAATACTCTACAGATGTAAAGCTGGTCATTTACTCAACTTCCCTGAGCCTCCATTTTCTCAGTGTAAAATGGGATGATTAGCATACCGATTTCACAAGATTGCTAATAATCTTTAAATGAGACCTTGTGCTCTTGTGAAAAGCATCTGGAACAATGGCTAGTACCTATTAGTTGTTCAACCAATATTTGCTTCCTTTTGGACATGATGTGGGACAATTACTGGTAGAAAATATAAAGATTGGATGCCAATTAGTGCTGGGGTCACGTACTGAAGCTGCTACTTGTGTGCTATGTGACCCTTGAGAAGTTCCTGAGTATCAGTTTCTCCATCTGTAAAATGGGGTAATGAGGATACTCACCTCATGGCATTACTGAAATAAGCAAGCCACTGTGTCTGGCAGATAGAAATTGCTCAGTCATTGAAGGATATTAGCCAATTTTATTTAAAAGGAACAATCAATTTAAAATATTTTTCAATAATTTTTAGAAGCGGTCATATTTGAGCAGTTAGCTATATTTTGAGCAGCACGGAGATGAAACAGTTAAACCCTTGGCTCATTAAAGCATCGCTCTAATGAGCATATACGTCCTTTGCTTCTTTAACCGTAATACGAAATCATCTTACAAAAACTACTTGTTTCTAATCCTCATGATGCCCCTACCCCATGGAAACACGAAACAAGTAACCAGATAAATAACCAACCAAACTCAACATTACTTTATAAAGTTTCTAAATATTGTTTAAGACGGTCTTTTATTATTATTATTATTAATTATTATTATTATTATTATTATTATTCTGGAAAAGGCAGTTTCAAGACGTTTTCAAACTTTCGGAAGTTAATTTCTGAACCCGACTGGGCCAAGGGTACCTACCCTACCGCCGTGCAGCTCCACTCCATAGAAGTCGAGGGTCCGTGCTATGTTGATGAAGCAAGATTCGGCTTCGGATTGCTTTAGCCCACTACAGAAGAGGAGAGAAGACGCAGAGTTTGCCAATCAATAGAGTATATAATTCCAACTTTAAAAATAAAATTCCTCTCCAAATTCATAACATTGTTGTAAGGTCATTAGATGCCTTATGTTATAATTCTTAAACAACTTAACCCTGGATTCTACTAAACCAGGACCTTCTCTTGTCCACTGAATAGGACTTCATCTAGCCTGCTCCATCCTTTACTAAATACTACTTCTTACCCAGTGGGCTCTCAGTATCAGATCCAGAAGACAGCCACCTTTTGAAATTCCCACCTTCCTTGTTCCAAGTTCAGGTCTCTCCACCTTTATCTATTCTTCCGGCAGCCTCCAGCTCCCAGACGTCACTGGGCTATTTTAGGATGCTGGCTTCTGCCTGGGAAACAATTCTGGGAGGGAGGATTGGCAGTTGCCTTTTAGAAGGGACGCTGGCTGCTTGGCCTTTGTTTTTTCAGCCTTCCTGAGAATGGCAGGTCCCCTGAGACCTGGCCTTCCCGGTTGGGATGGCGCTTTTTTGACCCGGGACTGAACAGATGCCACTGCAGCTTTGACTAAAACGAGGCAAAGGATGAGGAGGCCGGGAGTGGGCCTGTCTGGTGGAGGGCAGGCTTGGCCTGAGGCAGCTACGGGACACTGGGGCTCCTTTCGGGAATTTAGGCAGTTTTGTGACCCGATCCCAGAGAGGACGTGGGATTCACACAGCCTGGCGACCGTGGTCCAGATGCCTGGCTATTCCACGATGCCCAAAGGAGCCACCCATTTTATTAAATGTGGCCAACCATTCAAAGGTCTGCCTGGTAGGTCATTTGTGGGACAGTCCGCTTTAAAAAGGGCATTTCCCCTAGGAATTAACGGATTTCAGTGACATCCTAAAAAAGAACGCTGTAAATCCCCCTAAACTCTTACTGGATTTTGCACTTTACAGAAATGCTAGTTATGCCAAATATATCTGCCATCATAACAGCTCAAAGATTCACAAACCCCCGACAGCTTAAAAGAGGATTCATGAACTAAAGGAAGCAAACATCAAACATAAGGATGCAAGGTCCGAAATGCCCAGCCTGGGTTCCCAAAGTAGGCCACCACCCCATCCCTCCTCTCACCTGTGCTGCTCGTGGAGCGATTCCACCTTCGTTAAAAAGTCGTCGTTCTGGTCTGGTATAAACTGACTATCAGAAAGATAGCCCGGATGATGAATGGAAGAATTATAGTCTCCAAAATGAGCTACCAAGACAGAATGAGGAGGAAATCGCCTTTTCAATACGGTCTGCATTCACGGGCATCGACAGCATCACAAGCAAAGCATGGGAAGCATTCTTCCGAGAGGTTCTATCACCACGTGCCCTTGGCCTTCTTGTTGGCTTCAGATTCCACACGGTTATCGGACCCTACATGGGTCAAGCACCTCCATGCATGCTTCAGCTGAATAATCTTTCCCTGAGGCCAGATGTTTAAGCAGTCTGACCTAGGTCCTGTTCTAAACCCACAGCAGTTTGCACTGTACCCCGGATACAGACACTGAGTGCCCACTCGGAAATGCCATGTCCTGTATGCCAGGCACCGTGCAGACAGGCCGTCTAGTACCCCCAGGTGATTATAGCACTGGACCAACCTGCTCTAAAACAATGGGTGTGGGCAGCAAAGAGGTCACACTGACCTACTACTTGCACCTTGATCGGCTCCCTGGAATTTGGATAAGGTTGGAAGAAATGGAACCAGGATGTGTTCGGAGGCCCAGAGGGAAGGTGGGGGATGGAATGAGGGGGTGGGGTGGGTGGGGCTCATGGGTCTGGGCCCTGGCAAGGCTGAGGGCAGAGTTCTTGGGAAGAAGTGAAACATTCTTAGAGGAATCAGGGAAACGAGGACCTGCAACTGCAAGGTTAAGAGGAAAGTGGCTTTCTAGAGGGATTTCCAGATGCATCCCTGGTCCAAACAGTACCTCTCCCTTGAGATCCTTGACTGCCATTCTACAAACATGCTTCATTGATTATCTATGGCCACAGGTATTCCTGAGAGTTGTTCAGTAGCCAACCTGTACAAGCATACATGGTTGCCCTGAGGATTCAAACTGTCTGGGTGTCTGGACTGTTGAGACTGGGAAAAAGACCCTGGGTGGAACAGCCAAGGATCTGGCTTGTGGGACCCAAGGACACCTGCTTCCCTTCTCGATTCAGTTCTTCCAGCTTTATAAAAATAGGAGAATAAGTTCTAGTTTTGACGGGCAATTAAGTGGTATTTCATTTTCTTAATAAGACACTTTCATCTTTTTTCTTAAAAATATTAACCTTGATCTTTCCAGAGGTTGCAATGAATTCTTCCTGCACCTGGTCTCCACGCCAGCGAGCTTCTGAGGACTGATGTTTCACAGTACCCATTCAACACAGATTTCTAAATCAAATAGCTCCGTCTGTTTCACAAGGATGGGGATTGGCAGAAGCTGCAGTGATGCTTTGTGGCCAATCTCAGAAGGGAAGGAGAGGAGCCAGGGAGCTGCTTCGGGAGATTTCATCACAAAGATGAGAAGCCAGATGCAAGCATGTCTTTCTTTACATCCGTGTGGCCCTACTCATCCTCAACTGCCATCACACATAAGAGCTGCTCTTTGAGATCCATACTGTCGTAATGGGAGGCTTCCTCCTTACAGTCTTCCCTGGGGGCTGGGAGTGAGGCAGACTCATCTGTGGGGCCTAGCACCTATGCACAGTACATGGTAGGTGCTCAGGGATGCTGTGCTTGGAACTAACCCAGATAAAAGCTACTACAAAGTTTGATTTTGGAAGGGGAAGGCGGCAGAAAGTCAAGTGATCTACGCATGCAGATTTGGTCAAGGGCAGACCACTGGCCATTAAGGCCAGCCAAATGCAGCTAAGCTATGGACAAAAACATCAAGGCTGGATTATACAAGCACCAGTGTGACGCTCAGGTGAGTCTGTACAATGGTGAAATGTACAACAGTACATCTGGGAAATAATTTAGATGCCCTGACACAGAGCACCCAGGGAGGAAAGCTTGAGAAAGCCATAAAGTTACCTTGTGTAAATTCATTTTAAAAGGGAAGAAGCAATCAAATTTTTTGTAAAAAGGGAAGAAACTGGACCAGAGAAGGGACTTCCCGGTCACAGAAGCCACTTTCAGCAATCAAGACCAGAACCCAGGTGATGCATGCCCCAGCTGGTGCTCCTAACCTACCAGCCAGCCTGCCAGGTCCAAGGCTGCTGCTGGTGGGCCATTTGCTGAGGACAGCGGTCATATCCCCAGAAGACAGGCAAATGCTACAAGGGATTGTCCTGAGCCTCAAGGCAGAGTCCTATTAAATTATACTCTGTAGGGCAGCCCTGGTGGTGCAGTGGTTTAGTGCCACCTTCGGCCTGGGGTGGGATCCTGGAGTCCCAGGATCGAGTCCCATGTCGGGCTCTCTGCATGGAGCCTGCTTCTCCCTCTGCCTGTTTCTCATGCATAAATAATGAATTTTTTAAAAATCTTAAATTTTTTTTTTACTCTGTAGGTTTTATAGCTCATGGAGATCCTCTTGGATCTTGATTTGGTCATCCATATTAGCTAACAAGTCCCAACCCCCAGGCCCTTCTACAAATATGAATAGCAAGGCTGTCTTTCGCTAAGTCACTGACAAATATCTGAACTTAAATAAATGGTCAATGAGCCTCCCAGTAGGGTGGTCTTCCTTTGAAATCTTAGTTGGCTACTCTGTGCAAAGTCCTATGCTAACCACTAGAGGGAAACAAAGTCAAACAGTCATCTGCAAACGCCAGGAAAGCACAGGGAGGTTCCCAGGATGTTTTCAAAGCCGTCAACCCATTAGATGCTCATTACAACCCAGTGACAGGCATTGCTTTTATCTTCATGAAACAGTTAAGGTAAGGGAGACTCAAGGAGGGGACCTGCCCATTTTGCTCAGCTGGTAACTTGGAGCCTAGACTCTGACCACAGTCCAAAATCCTTCATCTACTGACTCTACCACATACCCTAACCTCCAGGGTAATACACTTTCCTATTTGTGGAGAAGCAACGCATGCAAAAGCTAATTATAGCAGGAAGAAAAGGAAATGAGTATTTGGGAAATACATTGTCTTAAGTTCCATGCATTCTTCTGGCTAATATTTTATATTGTTCAGGAAAGAGAGAGGTATATTCTAGGCACACAAATGTGCAGCATTTCCAGAGGTTACACTCTTCTGCTGGGAAAAGGTTACACTCTTTGCATCTTATAAGCCTTTTCCATGTTATTTGTCCATCTCCAACTTGATCTTGGAGGTTTTTCTCAGTGGTCATCACTAAGAAGCTTTTTTGGACTCACCCGCTTCTCACCCCACGCAGGATGCAGTGTATCCTCTATGCTCGCCCTCAACGCCAGCATCAGCGGGCCCACCTTTGCCTGCCCACCAGGCAGGACACCCCTCGCAGAGAGGTCATGCTTTGTCTGTCTTTGTGCCCTGAGGTGGGTGCAAAGCCTGCGCGTGACAGAGGTCAGCAGACATTACAGGATAAGTTATGTATTTCTGAAAACTTCATTCTCTGAGCCTTGTAAATACTTGAGGTCACCAGCCACCTACAGTCTTTTCAGTATTTACCTACATTGCTTTTTATCTAATAAGAAAATGTGCTTTTGGTTTGCTCATCACTGGTGGGGCTTATCATGCTACGACACACCCTGTTGGGACTATTTAGTGAAAGGTAGCAGATAAAAATGTAGACTATCCAGCAGTATCCCATCCCACAATTAATCTTACAGAAATGTGTGCAGGGAAGTTTGAGGAAAAATACATATGTACTTCCAGATAGTGAAGGAATAAAGAGCTTATACTTAAAAAATGCTTGTCTGACAACCCATGATTTTATTAGCATGGTGATCTTGCTACTATTTCTGCTGAAACTAGTTTGTACTTGCTAGGTGCTAAACAGTCCTTTACCCTCAGTCTATCATCCTTGGCAGAGGGGAACCCAACCACTGACACTTAGAATAGGATTTTCTTATTTGGCTCTTAAATTTTACTCTAAACAGAGTTTATTGTTTACAACAGGCAGTTCTTTAGAAAGCTTTCTTCTGGGAAGACATGAAAACGAAGAGTTAACACTTGCTGTGTGCCAAGCACGGTTCTCAGGGTTTTCCATATAATCACTCATTCTATCTTCACTACTACCCCATAGGGAAACACTGTTAGCCCCACCTGACAGATGAAAAAGCTGAGGCCTGGAGAGGCTCAGGGTCATGGGTGTGTATGTGGGAGAGCCAAAGCCCAGGTAATACGGCTTCAGGTGTGCTCTCATCGACTCAGTTAAAGGCAAGGGTCCAACTATAGTTTCCAGTTATAGATCATCTCACATGTGTGATTGGACTCAAACAGTCAGTTCTGAGTTGTCATCAACATCCTCACCTCCATCTTACAGATGGAAAAAATGGGCAATCGATTCAGGGAGGTAATACCACGTACATGGCAAATGGAGGAGCCAGGCTTTAAATTTAGTCGGAATGCATCCGAAGCTATGTCCTTTCTAAAAGTGTTCCTGTCTCTCAAACCTGAAGCTCTCACTGTGAAAACAAACTCACTCTGGAATGTGGCTAAGTTTGTCTCTTCAGCCGATCAGCCTGGCAGAGACGGAATCCATGAGGTCTAGGGATCAGTAAGGATACAAGTTGACTGTGGCCATGTCATTTCCCATCCAGATGTAACATTAGCGGAGTCTGTTCCAGCTGCACTGCAGGGAGAGGGGAACTTTCAAATCTACCCAGACCCACCACTGTGCAACCTCTTCTCAGTTTCCCGCTGAGGAGGAGATGCAGGCTATCTGCAGAGATTGAAACCAGGTCTTAGCTAACTAGTGAGTAGGGTCACTGTTAAGTCTGTCTTCTATCTCCCAGTATCACACAGGTGGGCAGGTAAGCTACAGGCCCAGCCACTTTGCTCTTTTACCTCTCTTATTCTTGTTCCTTGAAGCCAGGGGTGTGGACAGACTTAAGGTCACCTCAGGAGTCCTTGTCACCCTTCTCTTGCTATTTTGCTGCTGAGACCAAATTAGAGTGAGTAATTTAGCCAGCACTTGCTCTGAGACCTGACCATCTTGTCCTCTCAACTCCCTACCATACAGCCAGCCAAAAGAGTTATGGTGTGGAGCTTACAGAAAGGTGGAGGAGCCTTCTTCAGTCTTGGGCTACCACGAAACTCTGTTAGTGTACTGCAGTGGCACCACACAGCTAACTCTGAAGTGATACCTCGCCCTCCATCTGGCTATGTACCCTTTCTATGGTGCACACCCAGCATCTACCACCGGGCCTGATGTGGGATATATGCTCAACAAAGTTCAACCGAATGAGTGAATTCTTAAAGAAGTCTTAATGGGAAATTCCAACACAGACTTTCTATCCAATGTGGCAGCTACTAGCAATGTGTGGCTGGTCCAATTGAGATACGCTGCTAAGTATAAAATCTGGACTGGTTTTCAAAGACTTCACGTAAAAAAAAAAAAAAAAGGTAAAATATCTTGTTAATTTTTTATATTGCTTACATATTAAAATAATATTCAGGGGACGCCTGGGTGGCTCAGCGGTTGAGGAGCTGCCTTCAGCCCAGGGCGTGATCCCAGAGTCCTGGGATTGAGTCCCTCATTGGGGTCCCTGCATGGAGCCTGCTTCTCCCTCTGCTTGTGTCTCTGCCTCTCTCTGTCGCTCATGAATAAATAAAATATTTTTAAAAAAATAAAATAATATTCAGGATATACTGGATTAATTAAAGTATTAAAGCTAATCGCACCTGCTTCATTTTCCCTTTTTAATACTAGGTACTCGAAAACTTAACATTATAGATGCGGCTCACATTATACTTCTACTGGACACTGCTGGTACAAACCAATAAATAACTCATTAACTCTACTGAAATTCTAAAAATAAATTCCTACGGTCCTAAGCAAGTAGCATGAGTGGCCTCCAGCAAATTCCTTAACTGTGGGATCCAGTTTCCATGTTTGTAAGAGGTGACTGGTAGAAATATCTGCCCCCTGGGGCTTGTTATAAGATCTAACACATGAGCAAAGGTCTGGTTAAGGCAATGTATGATAGGTGACTTCTGTTGTATGGGCTCAGCCACACCTTCCCTAACCAACATCCCTGTGCCAGCGGAGCATGTCAGGGTGAAAGTGGGAGTGAAGCGTGCCCAACGGGATTCCTGGGAAGAGGGGAAGTGACCTGGTCAAACAGGAAAGGCCAGGGACTTTCTTAATACATCGGTCAGAACAGTCTGTCCATCTCGGAAATGCTCCCTGGGTGACTTACATTGTACTGCATAGGATGCTAGAACCACTGCCGAGTTAAGGGGGCAGGTTAACCTGTCAGGAGAAAAAGATATTAGAAAAGTCACAAGAACCAACAACAGCCTGAACCATCCATCATGGGGAACACCTGTCCCTTTCATGGATTAACCATTAAAAAAGCATCATGGATCGTAACAAAGACAATTTTAGGATATAATTCAAATAGTATAGATAAATGTAACACTAAAGAGTCACAATTAAAAGAGAACTTTGTTGTGTTTAACGCACATTAATACAAATATCATGAAGCTAGAGGCCTACTGTTGGGCTGGTCAAGAGAGGCCAGGCTCATATCACTAAGAGGGAAAAGTGAGGAAAATCATACTCTTAGATCAATGGGCCACCTTCATATCTTTCTAGTAAAGACGTGAGACTTTTTGTAGGGCTTTCTAACTCAATTGTTGACTTTTGTTGACTCCGTGATTCTTGATTACCCACTTTCTAGAGGGGGGACACCCTCTTAGATGGGAAAAATAAAAAAGGATCTTAAAATTTAAAAACTCCTGAGAGTTCTAAATTGCTTAGTAACAGCTACTTAAGTTTCCTTTTTTTATTTTTTAAATAAATTAATTTTTATTGGTGTTCAATTTACCAACATACAGAATAACACCCAGTGCTCATCCCGTCAAGTGTCCCCCTCCGTGCCCGTCACCCATTCACCCCCACCCCCCGCCCTCCTCCCCCTCCACCACCCCTAGTTCATTTCCCAGAGTTAGGAGTCTTTATGTTCTGTCTCCCTTTCTGATATTTCCCACACATTTCTTCTCCCTTCCCTTATATTCCCTTTCACTATTATTCATATTCCCCAAATGAATGAGAACATACACTGTCTGTCCTTCTCCGATTGACTTACTTCACTCAGCATAATACCCTCCAGTTCCATCCACGTTGAAGCAAATGGTGGGTATTTGTCGTTTCTAATGGCTGAGTAATATTCCATTGTATACATAAACCACATCTTCTTTATCCATTCATCTTTCGATGGACACCGAGGCTCCTTCCACAGTTTGGCTATTGTGGACATTGCTGCTAGAAACATCGGGGTGCAGGTGTCCCGGCGTTTCATTGCATCTGAATCTTTGGGGTAAATCCCTAACAGTGCAATTGCTGGGTCGGCTACTTAAGTTTCCTAAATCTATTTACCCTCCTGAAGTTTCTGATCTGCAGGGAATGGTCCATCTGCCTCCCAGTTTGCCTGCCACCTGCCAGAGACCCAAGGACTGGGGTTATACTTGAGCTCCCCGGCCCTCAGGCTCACTATCCTCCAAACAGCCCATTTCGGCCAATGACCCCAGCTCTAGCTTAGTCATACTTCGAGTCCCCCGGTTGCTCCCTTCCCTCTGTTCAACCATGAACGTCACCATCTGCCTGAGCTTGGCCAGCAGACCCGGGGCAGGGATCCCTGCCAGGTGGAGAAATGTGCTGAGGAGAGGCTGAAGAGAAGCAGCACGAAGGAAGGCTCGCTGGGTGGGGAGACCAGATTTCAAGAGCATTCTTCCCAGCAGCCCCAGGGGAAGTGGGGGAAAAGTACTGTTTCCATGGCAGCTCCCGAAATTCCCAAGATGTGAGTCACCTCCATCTCTCTGACTAATCAGACTGGGCAGCCCAGGGTTCCCCTTCCTATCTGCTGGGCTGGGACCTGTCCTGAAGCTGCACGAGAACCTGGCCTTCCCCAATGGAGGGGCCCCCAACTTTCCTCAGGTGACTAGGTGTTTCCTGCTAGAACTGCTGAATGATCTCTCCATGTCTGGAGATATGTCCAGGGATGCTCACCATCTATTTGTTCATCTGGGGACCCAGAGAGCCCGTGGGGAGAGCAAACCCCAGCCACTTGCTGTCTGACCCAGATGGGCTTCAAAGACACCTAAGTCAGTGTTCCTGCTAGAGGCAGAGCAGACGAATGGGATTCAAGGAACTGAGGAGAAGCTACGGAGGTTCCATTTACAGGGAAGGAACAACTATGAAGAAGTCAGAAAAGAACATTTCCAAATAATAGTGTAAATACAAACTAAAAAGGAATGCTGAGAGCCTGCATGGCCACTCAACGATGCCCCCAGGCAGACCCCTTTCTTTCCCTCCAGGCTTTAGAGTCTCACTCCGACAGACAGGGTCACCTGTTCTCAGCTGGAAGGAGAGCATGCCTCGGAGCCAGGGCCACTGACACAGATGGTTGGAGCAAGTCAGGGCACCCAGGAAGAAGGCTAACTAGATCCATCCCGTCTGTTCAAAGACCCACAGCCACAAATGGCCAGGCCCACCCTAACACACCCAGCAAGTATCTGGTAGCAGGAGACCCTCTCCTGAGAGAGGCGGTGAAGGCAACCAGCAGGCCTGACCAGCTATGCCAGGGATTGAAGGCAGGAGGTGCCCCTCAACAGGTGTGACTAGAGACTAACGGGGGTATTGTGTTTGGAGAAGAATGAATGAAGACAGCCAATTTCCACTGGCTGGACAGAGAGCTCCTGGGGGTGGGAGGCCCGGCCTTATCTGACCAGCACAGCACAGAGCCCATCGCGTAACAGGCGCTTGCAAAACATTTGCTGGGAAAAGAAATTAGTGCCTAGGAGAGAGGGAGAGACAAGTTTCTTTTGGTGCAGAGGGCAGGCTGGACCCAGGAGAGGGGTGGGTAATTTCACCAGAGTCACCCTCACATGTGAGAAGGCTCTCTCACAAAACGGGGAGCTCCTTTCTGGGGGATGCTTAAGCAGAGGCCCAAAGCCTGCAGTTGTGCTAGAGAAGGGGTTCCTTCCTTCTCTGAGTGCGAGAAGGAGCTAAATCACAAAAATTCTCGAATTCCAGGAGCTCTGAGCAGTCAACAGGTTCTGGAAGTCCAGAAAGCAACACAAGTCTTGTTTCTAAATGTTCCTCCCCTAACCCCATCCCCAGGATCTTCATGGCCCTGCCCGCAAATCTCCCTTCCACTTAGATGAAGCCCCTCCAGCCTCTTGTAGCCTTCCCTTTCTTGCACTGCCATGATCTTTGTAGATGCTGCTCTGGCCACATGCCTTCCGATTAAGAACCTCCAATAGCTCTCCTCTGCCTGCTGGACACAAGATGCTTGTCTAGCTTTGACAGGAAGAGCCTCCCAACTGTATTCTGTAAGCCTGCAACATGTGCTCTTCAGCTGAGACCAAAGGGGTGGCACAGGGCAAAGACCTCCAGCCCGCACTCCTTCTAAATCCTCATGGCAACTGGGGTCTGCAACGTCCATACTGGTCCCAATCGCCTCACGGGCTCCTGTCTCACTGCCCCCAACCTCATGGTGGGCTCCCTCATAGAGGCTTCTGAAGACCCTCCTCAGGAGAGCTGGCAGGAGGAAAGCAGGAATGAGGAGAATAAGCAGTGACTGTTTCCACCAGTTCACCTGCTGCAGGTTCTCCCTTAGGTCAAGGAAAAGCCAGGATTTGAAGGAGAGAGCTCAGGGACAAGTGGCTTGGCATTTTTTCTCCCTTCCCGAGCCATTTCAGATACTCCTGGAGATGGTCCTGACACACAAGTCGTGCTGACTCGCAGGCAGACACTCGTCTTTCAGCAGAAAGGCTCCCAGAGAGAAAAGGAATCACCTCTAGGTAACTGAGGGGCTTGGAAGTGAATCTATATTAGGTCCAATCTGCCTTCTGGAATGAAGCCTGTCTCACATTCTCCCTTCAAAATTTCTCAGGTCTTTACCAGAAAGATAACTGTACCTTTTCCCATAAAACTGAAGTTTTATCCATCCTCGGCTTCTCAAAATCAAGACTGAGTTAAAACCAGATGTCCAGAGCGTAATGCCGTGCAGGATGCGGCTTTCAACATCCACCCTTTGTTTAGATTTAATACTGTTACCAGAAATACACGCTCATTAGATTAAAAAACCAGGAATTTTAGTGCCCGGCAGCTGACAGGAAAAGAAGAATGTGAAATTCTCATTACCTTCCTTCACAAATATCCATCTTCAGTTGTAAGAAATACAAATGCCTACAAAACAATTGTTTTTATTAATTCATCATACTCAAATGGAAATACAAAAAAAAAGGTGATAAGGACAAGATCTGTACATGTGGAAGACAAAATGCATACACACACATTTCCATCTGAATTATCAGGCACTATTTTGTACGTTGCAAAGCTGCCCCTTCAGTAACAATGGTTCATGTGGCTGCTGACTTGCAGCCAGCCCCACGCCAGCACATGCTGTCCCAGGGATGGTTGAGCCCGCCAAAGATCAGCTGGTGCTGTTGCCAGTGGGCACCCCCACCCTGGACATTCCCAACCAAATTTGGGGCTTCCAAGAGCACAGGACCCACAGGCATCATGCATTGGCAGCCCCCATGTGCTGGGGGGCCGCGATTCAGAACACACCCACATTCCCTCCGCATGAAGCTGCATAGAGGAGGTGGGGCCATGCGGACACCTCCTTGGCTGGGTGCAAGCACCCAGCTGAGTTTTTTCCTGTGTCCCAGGAACTGTGGGTACTTGAGCTGTAGGTACTGTGGGTACATAAACATCAGTCAGCTATCAGCTGCCAGGACCTCCGAGCTGAATTTGGTTGGCCCTTGTGAGCCACCAGCAATGTCACTTCAAAACCCAGGACCTGATTGTGGGCAGCGCTCAGGAAGCCATCACGGGCTCCTCGCCCTGTGAACCTGCCCACCATCCAGGGACTGGGTAACAGCAGCAAGAGTGCTGCACCAGCCACGAAGGGCCATGGAAAGCTTTATATTTAGGGATGTGGCACACATGTGACACTTGGCTACTAGCTCCCACTCTTTTTTAAAGCCCAGATTCAAATGGGATAGACATTCCAGCGTCTGGCCAAGAGGACAAAAGGGAAACTTCTTGAAATATAATACAGATGCAGCAGGAGTGTTCTGGGGCAGGAGAGTGATAATTTTGGCAATTTAAAACACATGGGGTCTCCTTATTCCTTTATAGCTTTACATTCAAAGGTCAAGGCTGGTGTTCTGAGATGTGACTACTTCACAGGGCATTACGACCTCCTCTCTGCACAGATGTAGGCCGGGTGTGGGAAATTTATAATATACTGCCTCATTTCAGCCTCCTACCAGCTCTGAAGAAGGCACCACCACCTCCTCTTTTTTGGGGAAACAGGCATTCAGATAGGTTACATGGGGTCAGTTAGTTCTTATTTTAACCTGGACGCTCACACTATGAAAAAACCTGACTATGCTACAAATTTCTTCTGCATCTAATGACTTCAGCTTAGGGTCAATTTCCTATTTCTGGTATCATTACATAGACTGTAGTTATCATCAACTATCCTTAACGTGTTGAAGACCAGCACTGAAACATCGTGTAGCATACATTTGCTGATTCACACTTACTCTGTATTGGAGACTATATTTTTCACCTAGGAGAACATCACCAGTCCTTTCTAGTTTGTTCCTATGTTTATCCAAGCTGACATTCAACCAGAATTAAGTGTTCTCTCCTCCTACAATGCTACTGGAAGAAAGTAGAGAAGGGAGAGAATGCTAGATAATCCGATGGTGAATCTGGCCCTCCAGTGACGAGCCTGGCTAATTGGTGTATCTTCCTAGGGATAGAAAGGAGAACATGAACCTGGATGTCACCATTCATCAAAGGCTATTTTGCCTGAGTCAACCCCATGACATCATAAAAAGAGGCTGTAATAGCGGGAGGAGGCCCAAAGTAAGGGGTCTCTTGGAAATCCTGAAGGAGCCTCATTTCGAGACTGCCAGTAAATGAAATTCGGTATACAACGACCTAAATTTATCAGGAACAGCAGTTGTGGAGGCTCACAGTCAAAGAGATGTCTAGCAATTAGAATAAAAGAAAACCATACAGAAGAGATGCTCAGTGCATCCAACTTCAGAAATGTAAAGATCATTCCTAGAGTGTATCCCATCCGTGACCTCAACTTCACACACACACACAAAAGCAACGAATGCCTCCCTGCCTAGAATTTTAGAAAACAAACAGAAAACAACAAATACTGCTTTCTCTGACACTTGAGAGCTAAATTTCTCTAAAAGGGATTTATTTCTGGATAAACTACAGAGCTGGGGCTTACTAAGATACTGTGTGTCAGGAATAAAGGCAAAACAAGGCAAAACTCTAAGTTAAACACACACACACACACACACACACACACACACACACACGTGAATTAATGGTGGAAGTCTAGCTCAGCATAAGAAAAAGATCTGTCAGTCCTGGCTGCCCACCAGCTCTATAGAAGCCACGTGGGTGGCTGCTGCTATGGCTCCTGTTACATTGAAATCTGGTGCCCAGACTCCCAGGAGGTGACAGCTACACTCTATTCCACCCTGGGGAATACCATGCATCTTAACTTGGAAGGTGGGGTGGTTAGGGTCAGGTGTTAGTCCTAACACAGTGAACTGTAGCAGGGATTCAAACAAACTTTGATCTTGGACTCAGGGAAGGACAAAAATTTATCTATTACTCATCTTGTGCCCAAATCTGCCTCTCTGCATCCTCCCCCCACCGGCCATGATCTACCACCAAGCACATCTAATTCCCCTTACCCATGTTGGCCCTTCCAGATCTCAAGACAGCCCGGTCTCAATCCATCTCAAATGGTCCCTCAAATGACAAGGAGGCTCAGCAGGATGATTTTGTTGGCACCCAGAGGGAGGAAGCTTCTCTCTGGTGGGGTCGGGAAGTGGATGCCCAATGACCAAGAGGGCCACTGGAGACGGACCAGCCCTAGCAATCCCTCCACTCTAGTTCTACGGTTGGAGACCTCCATCGTGCCTGCTGGCCGCCACACCCCCGGTGGCTCCAGCATCATGGGGGAGACAGAATGAGGGGTGACAAGGACTAGTTTAGGCAAGGTGGTTCATACCTGGCATTGGGACCTATCAGTTGGTCATAAATTTAATGGGTCACAATTGGAATTTTAAAAGAAGGAAATGGAGAAGAAGAACCTGAGAGTGCTCTGTCCTTGCTAGCTTCATAATACATATCTGTACTGCATGGTGAAGCACAATGTATCTTTGCTGCGTGGTTGTGATTTAAAAGTCCACTGGCTAAAACCACACACATGTAGACACACACAACATATACTGTGTGTGTCGTCATAATATTTTTAATGCATCCCTTGAACAGAACTTGATATTTAGTAATGGCCTGGGGGAACCGTAGTGGGGTGACCTCAAACGCCTATTCCTATAGACAGTGTCACCCCTGGGTGTCCCCTGGCTTCTGAACTGAGCTCCTACACTAACCCCTTAGGCCACCAGCATAAGGAGCCATGATGGGGAAAACTCAAAGCACTACATGAACCCCCCACAGCTACCCGATGAGCCCTGCCGACATCTCTGACTCTGGCTTACAATTTAACTCAACAGTAAACACAGTTAAATCTCCAATGTCTGCTATTGTGGAGGGAAGAGGTGGACAAAGGCAAAACAGAATAATAGACTAATATTTAGCCTTTAAACAAACCGAAAGCTAAAATGTCATCATGTGAGGACCCTCAAAAAAATAAAACACCGTACTCGATGCCTGAGTTAATGTCACCTTCTTGGACACAGTCTCATGGGCACAGTGAACAAAGAATGGGAGTCAATATTCCTGAACATACATTGGGTTTTCTTTTTTTTTTTTTTTTCTGGTAGAGGAAAAAAAAAAACTCTGGAAGCTGCCCTCCCTATGAAAAATAAACATATCATTAATAAAAGGGCTCACCATTGCTGTGGGGGAGTGCAAGTAGAGGCGGGGTCACTGTTCAAACAGCAGCCACCTTCCTGTGCCCGCCCCCTCCATTCCAAACACTGTTCCCCACCCAGAAAACCCACGTGCTGGTACAAAACAAGGGCCAGGCCCTACGCCAAGCCCTGAGGGGTAAACAATCCTATCTGGGCTCTCTCCCTTATCTGGTTCACATTTTGCCTGCACAGCCTGATTCACCCAGGAGAGGAGCTGGTCCAGCCTGCATTCCTTTCTATTTCTACCAACTGGGGATCTGGTCGAGAATGCTCAGTTCAGACACCTCCTGTGATCCTAAAGGGCCCCCATGCTCGCCCCACAGAGATACCCTGTTATCTTCCAAACCCTGCCTGCGTTAGCAAATGAAGGAAGGAGCACTTTCTTTGGGCCCCTGCATGCTCCACAGGCAGGAGGGGTTTGGGGTAGCAGGAGGGGCAGGAGGTGGTGGGTGGGAGTGTACTTGAAATTGCACCAAATAAGGAAGGAAGTAGGCCCAAGACAGAGAAACTAATTGGCTGATGAAAATTTCAATTATGTACCCCTCTGATTTTCACTTGTTTCATAACCGCTGGTGTGGTTATACCCAAATGCAGTGTACGGCCACAGTGATAAGATAAAGAGTACATTTTTAGTGGTTACTCATTTTCATATATTAAAAAGGAAACTTTAAAAAAAATGTTATTACCTGGTTTGTTCTTGCTGCAGTGTGTTGGGATCAGGTATAAAAAATCTTACTCGAAAATGCAGAGTACAGGGGAAACCTCCTACAACATTTTTCAAAAACAAATTTAAGTTTTCCCTTTAAAAAAGTCAATGCAGGTAAGCGGCTACTCTCCCACAAGTGATGCATTTTTTTTTCACTAGACCCACAGCTTTTTTTCATCAATAGAAGGACGAATTTCAAAAGAAGGAGTGCACAAGACAATCGACTGTTTAGAAATCTCCAAGTCTGCAAAGAGTCAGATATTTTGCAACACGAGCACAGAATGAGGTATTATCCCCTCCCTACTACATGGCTGTGTTCAAACAACGCACTCCATCACTTGTAGCAGGAATTTCTGAATTCTTTAAATCGACAGATTATACAACATTCACAAGGAAATAATCTCACATAGATAGCGATTTTGTACTTTTCCCCAAACACTTCCATGTATGTTCTTGAGCATAAAGACCAGTCATAGCCAAGACTATGAGTAGGCTAGGGTGATACTGATGGCACTGCTTTGCAGAGAAGCCAACAGGCATAGACATGGGCCTTCAGCACACAACTGAGGACAAAATCAGAACTTTAGCACTGAGGTTTTTGATTCTGCTACGCCACACCTCAGTCTTTTGGATACTGGGAAACAGTTCGTGCTTTTAACGCAAAGTAAATTCCCAAAGTGATGAACATACCGGCAAGTGTTATAGAATTAACATACTCAAATATGGCTTTATGCGACAATACCAAGAGTCAGTTTGCTTGTAGAGATAAAATTAGCCCATTTCTTTTGCTGGAGATGGTCACAGGAGAGGATCAGGTTGTGCTGCTAGGATTCCATGCTCTTCTTCAGGTCAACGGCACCCCTCTCCATTACACACTGAATGTTTGCTGGCCCTGTGTGCTCAGCGCTTCGCTGCTTCTGAAATTCAAGCCTTCTCCACCCTGCTCCTCTCGCTGATCCTGACACGGAGCGGGATGCCTCACCTTCCCTCTCTGTAGTACTTAATGTCAGTGTCTCTCTGGCAGGTGTCAAAGGTATGGGGGGTGGTGTGTTCACCTACAATGTACCTCTGCACAGGTGCTCGGGTACCAGTGGGTGGCGCTGTAACTCGGTATAGTCTGACCACCCGCACATCTGGGGGATAGCTCAGTCTTCCTACTGCCTTGGACTAGTCTTCCAGCTCCCCTCCTCACTGTAACTTGTCATAGTGTCTCAGGATACCTTTGTGCACCCAGAACATCCTATCATGTGCTCAGAACTAGCCTAGAACCGTCACTCTCCTTGTCTACATCCCCATGCTTGGCTGTCAGCTTTTCGAGTGCAGGGTCCCGATCTGATTTGGACCAGGTTCTCAGAGCTTAGCCCAATGTGTTACCAAAATCTGAGCTCAGGGTACATTTCCTGAATGAATGAGTTAGTGAGAGAATGAATGATGATACCTATTCATGCCTGTGGGGACTTAAGGCTCTGAGAATTCAAATGGGGGCAGATACTCACTTGCACCGTGGCTCTGTGGCTCCCCATGGGTAGTTCTGAATGCTAAGGGAGGTAAGGGCTTGGAGGCAGCAGTGGGATCATGGCCATGGTTCCTTCTCTCTACTCCCTTCCATCGGGGTGCTGGGGCAGGTGGGGGGAGGTGGCATACGTGTGTTTACGCTTGTATGAAATCCACCTGCTGTCTACCCCTCAGCCATTCACTGGCCGCCTCCTGAGGAGGGGGGCGCATTGTGAGGTGCCCAGACGTTGCAAGCATCCTTCCCTGAAGGAGCTTGCAGTTTCCAAGGAAGATAAAGGCAGGCAACTACAAGATGAAAGAGTGCTCTCGGGAGCTAAGCAGGTAACGACAAATGTAAGGGAGGGTAGGCGGAGTCACGGCCTCTAATAAAAGAGATGGCAGTCTGAGTGGCTTGGAAGAACAGCAAGATTTGGATATAGGAGAGAGAGAAGCATTTCAAACAAGAGGGAAGGGACAGAAGGAAGACACTGAGGAATGTGTGCAGCCTGGCAGGGCAGCCAGATTTGTCTGGAGCATAAGGTGCAGAAAGGGGAAGAGAGAGTGTGATGCTGGGAAACCAGGCTGAGAACAGTCTGGGCGGAGGGTGGGGATGGGGCATGCTGTGAAGCCTTTCCTAACTGGGAGTTCAAGTACAGCACTGGGGCCCACTCATGGCTGGGGAGCAGTATGTTGTATCTGTGATATTACCTACCTATGTCTTAGGCTCCAGTGGGAGGGAGTGTGAGTGTGTGTGTGTGTGCATGCACATGTGTCCTTCCCACCCTGGCTCTCACACTGGTCTAAGAGAGGCCATCCTCCTTCCCTTATAAGAAGCAAGTAGGTTCCTGGGCTCTTGGCTGCCTTCTTTCACCTTTCCCTTTCCTGCTCATAGCTGAGGAGGACTGATTTGGAAGCATCTCCGCTCACTGAGAAGTCAGACATATCATACCACCTGGACCACTGAGAATCCAGGTCCCAGATGTTAGGAGCACACTGAGGGTTGGAGGAGAGAAAGGGGCCACGATATACTAATCAGTGTGCAACTGAAATGAGAAGGTCACACTCACCTTTTAACTGCTTCCTGATGGGTTTGCTTGATTCCAGCCATCTCTGTTGGGTAAGAAAACATAAGATATAAAACCAAACCATGTAGGAGTCCAGCATGTCTTAAAGGGCTGGTACTTACCAGAGAGTCGACTGAGTCATCGCCATGCTGCAAACCAAAATACTCCTTTTCAGTCACACCCAAGTGGTTGTATGCCATATCCAGAAGAACTTGACCTGTGTCTTGTTTCTAGGGGAAAAAAAAAAAAAAAAAGGTGTCTAGCGGGTAAATTTTTTTTTAAAGATTTTATTTTTTTAAAAGATTTTCATTTATTTGTGAGAGACACACAGAGAGAGGCAGAGACACAGGCAGAGGGAGAAGCAGGCTCCATGCAGGAAGCCCAATGTGGGACTTGATCCCGGGACTGGAATCACACCCTAAGCCAAAGGCAGACGCTCAACTGCTGAGCCACCCGAGCGTCTCTTTAAAATTTTATTTATTTAAGAAAAAGAGAGAGAGAGAGAGAGAGAATGAGCAGAGGGAGAGGGAGAAGCAGACTCCCTGCTGAGCAAGGAGCCCAACAGGGGACTCGATGCCAGGACCCTGAGATCATGACCTGAGCCAAAGGCAGACAGACATTTCACCAACTGAGCCACCCAGGTGCCTCTAGTGGGCAGATATTTAAAACAAATTAATGTCTTTATTGTAGGGATGCCTGGGTGGCTCAGATAGGAAGTCAACTCTTGATTTCTGCTGAGGTCTTAATCTTAGGGTCCTGGGACTGAGCCCCACGTCGGGCTCCACACTCAGCATGGACTCTGCTTGAGGTTCTTTCTCTTCCTCTCCCTTTGCCCTTCCCCCTGCATGTGCTTGCGTGCTAATAAATCTTTTTAAAAGTCTTTACTGTAGGCAAAAAAGGAGTTAAAACATTTAGAGATTTTATATGCACTCATACCTCACAGTAAGAAATGCTTTAATAAATGTCACATCAAGAAGTCACATGGTATATATGGGAAGTGGGGCTAAGAAATACCACATAAATATGACTTAAGATAGCATAGCTTAATTTTCTAAGACTTCTTCCTTCCCCTCAGCTGAGATTCCCAAGTGATGTCTGAATTGGAAAACAGAGATCACTACGAGAGTAAACTCTCCATGACCTACCCGTGGATTACCCAGAGCAAAATGCTAATCCCACATCAGTTTGTTGGCTCCTTGGGAGCCACGGCAGTGTGTACAGGGAACACAGCTCTACTAACGGTGTGAAAGAAGATGGCTAAGGACACGAAAATGCCATCCTAAACCCCCTCAAAGTGACTTGATACGTGACACCCTGAGGGATTATCTGCGTCTCCGCTCTCCGCCATCTGAAGTGAGAAGCCAGTGGAGACATTTGGCCACGCTTCACGTCCAGAGCAGGACTCGGCTACCGTCACCACTCGGAGCTTATGGAGCAGGCACGATGCTGAGCACGGAGACAGAGCCACAGTAAGTGTCCCAGAGAGGCCAGGCGTGGAAGCAGTGACCAGGACGTGGTGTGTCAGATGCTGTCAAGTGCCGTGAGACACTCTGGGCCCAGTAAACACACAGAACAGACACAGATGGTAATTCAACCTGGGGACAAGCGGAAGCAACTCCTGACCCAGGACGGGGAGGGTGACAGGGATGAGTGTCACCCGTCCCCCTCCAGAGGAAATTAAGAAAAGGCAACATTAAGCAGAGGGCCTGGTACAAAGGCACAGGGGAGGGAGACAGCATGGTGCCGCTGGAAAATCACAAATTCTCCTTTATCGGGCAGGCTTCTCAGGAATCCTTTGAACCAAGCCATTGACTTAAGGACAATGAGACTCAGAAATAGACTACGTAGAACAAGCAAATGACAGCTCCTCTTTTGAGTGCTTGAGAGCAGATGATGTACCTGGAAACAGGCCACTGGGACCAGGAAGAGGAGAATTAGGCAGCTGGCAGGCCCCCTCCTACAACCTCTTCTTTGGTGGGACCTTGTATTATTCGGTCCTAAGTGTGGGAACAGGAGATACACCCATTTCCCCGAACACATCCCCCTTCCTGCTCGAGGGCCCTGCACCTGCTGCTTCCTCTACCCAGGACAGCTTCCTTCACGAGGGAATCGTGACAGTGTGGGAAAGACAGCCCAGGCCACATACTGCAAGTCATGAGATGCTCTCCTCCTGAATTACGAGCTACTCTCCTGGTGCATCAAAGAGCTATCGGTTCCCCTTATTAAAATCCCTATAGGATTTTGTATTTAAAAGGTAAATAACTATTGAACACCCGCAACAAGCCATGATACGAGGTGCACTTTTTCTAAACCATCTCTACTCTCTGTAGCTACTCGTGAAGGCATCACCAGCATCCCCTTGGCTGTGAGCAAACAGAGGTGCTGGGAGGCTCCATGCCATATGCCATCAGCTGATGATGGATGGTCTGCCTGCCTGACTCCAGGCCCTTGGCTGCCAAAGCCTGCACGTCCCCATGGCGCCTCATCTCCCCTGTAGAGTGCGTAACTCACCCCCCTTCTAGTATTTCTGCCCAAGTTTCCAAGTTCTCAAAAGGAACTGAAATACAATAAAGCACACATTTATAAAGAACAAGCCTCCCAGCCCAGTTCCCCACCCCACAAGAGGTCATCTTTGCTGCGCCAGGTCACTGTCCGTGACCAGCTTGCTCCCTGGGCCAGGCTAAGAACGGATGTCCAGGCCACCTTCCCAATGATGCCTCAAGAGTTGGTGCCAACGATCCCTGCAAGTGGAAAATCTAATGCAAATGGGGTTTCAGCTGCCACCAGACCTCCAGAACCCTCAGGTTCAAGTTCAGTGTGAGTCAGCTTTGACCCGACTGCTGGCGGCTTGGGGAAGTCACACACGAACAGCAGTGCCTGTGACCAAGAACGACAGGGCGCCCGTTGAGCGCCAGGCTGTGTTCTAGGATCATCGCTCTGGGCAGGCGCTTTCCTCATCCCCATTTACAGGCTCATCACTCCTCCTTAAAGAGGTTCTTAGCCCAGATTCTCAGACATTGGCTCTTGCTCTCCTCCTCCCTCCCAGGACAGTCTGTCCCCATCCCCTGTAATGCCTGTTCTTCGTCTCTCTAACCTTCCGACGCTGAACCATGTTCATATCTTCCTTGTCCCCACTTCTCAGGGGACCTCATCCAGGTTCGTAGCTTGAAATACCATCTCCGCCCTAGTAAGCCCCACATCTGTATCCCAGCCTAGACCCTCCCCCGAACCTTCTTCTTTGTGTATCACCATCTCTATGGGGATGAGGAATAGGCACCTCAGACTCAACGTGTCCATGACAGAGCCCCCAACCCGCCCTTCCTACAGCCTTTCCCATCTCTTAACTACAACTCCATCTTGCTGCTTGTCCAGGCCAACAACCTTGGGAGTCACCATCAGGCCCCTTTCGCATCCCAAATTCTACCTGTTGGCAAATCCCACAGGCTCTGCCCTCAAAAATATTTTCAGACTTGGTTTATTCTTAGCCACCTCCACACTACCACTACAGTGTCCACCAACCCTCTTCCTCCCCAACCCCCCTGGACTGTTAGAATAATCTCTTAGCCCTTGCCACCCTACCCCCATCAAGTCCACTGTTGACGAGGATCTAGAGTGAGATCATGAGTCAGATTATGTAAGGTCTTTGCCCAAAACTACCAATGCTTGCTGCCTCTCTCAGAATAAAGCCAGAGCCCTCAGGATGACCCATAAGGTTTCCCACAGTCCCCCTGACTATCCTGAAACCAATTACCTCTGACCTCTCTTGCTACTCTCCCCTTTGCTCGTTCCACTCCAGACATACTAGTGTCCATACTACAACTACACTGAGTAGGATCCTGCCTCAGGACCTTTGCTCTGCTCTTTTCAAAAACCGGGAATAAGCTTCCCTTCCAGAGAATCACATGGTTCTTTCCTGCACTTCCTTCAGGTGAGGTCTTTCCTGATCACTTCTGTAGAGTGACAATCCCACCCCTGTTCTGCTCTGGCATGCTCTACCCTCCTCATCCCACTTTATTTTTCTTCTAAGCACATACCACCTGATACACATTTCATTATGGTCCATTTCTTCACATGAGGATGTGAGCTTTAAAAGGCCAGATACTTTGCCGTTTTGTTCACTGCTATATTCATTATACCCAGCGTGAAACCTGGCACATAGTAGGTGCTCAGTAAACATGTTAGATAAACATTCATGTTCTTGTCAGGAGGAAGATACATAGCGAAGAAATAGCTCCCAAACAGAAAACATACATTTTAACAAAGGAGCAGACTTATACTGTCAGTTTATAGCACGTGGAAGAGACACTTGTGACCTTCTGAGAGCACCCACCATGCTGCGACCTCCTGCAAGCAGCACTCTCCTCTGGTCTATTCAGCCATCAAGGTCCATAGTGACCTGGGGCCAGCAGGAAGCAAAGTTAGAGGTGGGAATGGAAGACCCAGGGGCCAGTTATTGTTACCCTTTCAAGTCCTGTGCCTTCTATTACCCCTAGTTGTTCTCCTGTACCCACTCTTTTTTTTTTCCCCACTCTTCTCTTTCCGACCCCTTTCCTTGCATACTGAACTTTCCAGGTTGGGGCAGATGCTGGCAGCCAGTCCAGACTTGGGGTTGACCCCTTCAGGCCTGGCTAGAGGATGGGAGAGGGAGGCAGAGGTCATTGGCTGAAGTGGTGACTGGGGTAGAGTGAGGCAGCATGGACTGCTACAGTTCAGAGCATCTTATTGCAACTCAGGCAACTCCTGAGACTGGAGGCTGCGTTTCTGGTCCTGCCTCTTCGTGGGCTTGAGGTGGGAGGAGCCAGGCTCTCCTGAGCCCGGCTATCTATGAGTGGAACTGTCTTACCACCCTTCAGATTGGACCCATCCACTCACACATGTCGTAAGTGCCCGGCTCTGGACCAGGCTCAGGGGGAAATGATACTATTTCTGTCCTTGAGGAGCTCACGGTTTAAAGAACATATAATCTAGTGATTATAACTACTATTAATGAAATGCGATATGGGCTCCACTAAAGCATACAGGGCACCATTATGGAAGAACTAATTCAGGAAGCTGACGAAGATGTCACAGAGAAGAAGTAACATCAAAGAGTCTCTGGGTTCATGTCACCAAGAAGGGGGGGGGGGACACTCCAGGTGAACAGGAACGTGGGCAAAGTTTTTAGGGTTATTTCCAGTTCGATATCAATATACAAGAACTGAGATCTCAAGCTTTTTATTTTACTTATTTTTTAAATTTTATTTATGAGAGTCAGAGAGAAAGACAGAAAACTCGAGCCTGGATGAGGGGCAAAGGGAGAGGGGCAAGCAGACTCCTTGCTGAGTGCAGAGCCTGATCTGGGGCTCGATCCCAGGACCATGAGATCATGACCTAAGCCAACATCAAGAGTTGGCGCTTAACCGACTAAGCCACCCAGGCACCCCCTCAGGGTTTCATTTTAAAATAGTTTTCATCTCTTGGCTTATAAAATGAAGAACAATTATTTCCAGTGGCATTAACTTAGGAAACATTACATTTGGAGAACTTACATTAGCTTTGAAGGTCTGTACCAAGCCATCTAGGAAGCGGATGCTGCAGACGACTTCGGACCGAGTTTTCTCTTTGGGTAGTTCTGAGGTGCGTATACTATTAATTCTTCCACCCAACGCACGTAACCGGGAGGTCATAACTATCGCTGAATAACCTGTAACAGAAGGTACACCTGTTAGCTCTCTGACAATCAAATTGCCTGTTACATGTGGATACAACTCACAGTCCATCCATCCCTTGTCTGCTTTGACCCCTCATAAAACTGAAGAACTCACAATGAATGTGAACCAGATAACAGACCATGTTTCCTTTTGAATTTTGACTTCTAAGTGGCTCTAAGCAAAATTTATTGTTCAATTATAATACCGTAATAGAATTATATGGGTTATTTGTGTGCCTTATCTTATCTCCTGGTCTAAATTTAATTTATATTTCCCAGGCTTTTAATTTTTTATCATTTTTTAAAAATGTATATTTGTGTATTCTACTTTTTTTTTTTACAGAACTGTGGTGTAAAAATGATCTAACATGAAGACGCTTATAAACTACATTAAATAATTTACATTCATTAAAAGACACCACTTAAAGACAACCCACAGAGATATTTGCAATATGCATATATAAAGAATATGTAAAGAACTCCTATAAATCAATAAGAGAAAAAAACAAAGCAATCTGTAGAAAATGGGAACCACATTAGTCGTCAAAGAAATGCAAATTAAAACCACAAAGTAATAGCACTATATGGCCCACCAAGAGTGGTTACAATAAAATCTGACAAAACCAAGTGGTAGCACTTGTAGCAACTGGGCCTTTCTGGCACGACTGTTAAGAATGAAAATTAGCACAACTATTTTGGAAAAATAATTGGCCGTATTTACTACTACTAGCTGAACATACGCATACCCTGTGACATAATTCCACTCCCAGGCACATTCCCGACAGGCGAATGTAGATTTATCCATTAAGAGACACGCATGAGAATTTTTTTTTTTTTATGACAGTCACACAGAGAGAGAGAGAGAGAGGCAGAGACATAGACAGAGGGAGAAGCAGGCTCCATGCACCGGGAGCCCGACGTGGGATTCGATCCCAGGTCTCCAGGATCGTGCCCTGGGCCAAAGGCAGGCGCCAAACCACTGCGCCACCCAGGGATCCCGAGAATTTTTATAATAGCCCCAAACTGGAAAAGACTCAAATGTCCATCAATAGGATGGGGAAATTACGGTACAGTCATACCACGCATGACCGTATAGCAAAGGAAATAAATGAACTACTGTTAGGCCAGAAACAAATGGATTCTTCTCATGTTATGTTGGCAAAAGCAGCCAGACATGATACATTACCAATAGCCTGAACCCATTCACATAAAGTTCAGAAACAGGCAAAACTAATCAATGCTAATAGAAGACAGAAGCATGGTCACTTCCGCATCAAGTGACGTGTGTGTGTGTGTGTGTGTGTGTGTGTGTGAGAGAGAGAGAGAGAGAGAGAGAGAGAGAGAGAGAGAGAGAGAAACAGAGAGAGAGAGGTCTTCTGGGAAGCTTTTAATACTCTATCTATTGATCCGGGTATTGATGATACTGGTGTACTTACTTTGTAAAGCTCCATCAAGCTCCATTCTTATTTGTTTTCTTTTCTGTATATTTTGATATCAAGTTCACTTAAAATAACACACATATGAAGCGGGAGTTAGTCTACAATCTGACTTTGGTGTACTCAGGGAACAGTGAAAAAAGAGGTTTTCCCAGCAAATGCAATTGTAGAATGGGAGACTAAATAAGACTGAGGAAGTGTGCGACTGAGCACAGGGCCACATCATGCAGGCAGGAAAGCCAAGGGCCTGGGCTAGCTCCACAGCTTAGGGAATGGAGGAGGTTTAAAATCTGATGAGGTTGGATGGAAGAGCAGATAAAGATGGAGGACTTGAGTGCAATTTAATGTTCTTTTTTTAATTAATTCTCTGTAAACTTTCTATGATGAACTGGGCCTTTGCACATGCTATTCCCTCTGCCTAGAAAGTTCTCTCTGTTCCTCTTCAGGCCCCAGTACCCAGCACAGGCATCGCTTCCTTAGCAAAGTCTTCCCTGGTGTCCCTAACTACTCTCCATTTGCGTTACTGACTCTCCTCTCGGATGCTTGTCATAATTCCACAGTCATAGCTGGTGAGGTATGTAAGATCTCCTTCTGCCACTGGAAGCTAAGCTTCACAAGGGTAGGAAACAGCTCTGGTTTTGCTCACTGCATCTCCCAACACCCACCTCTGGGAGGCAGCCAATAAAGAGCTGAACAAAGGAAGGATGAAACGAAAACGGAAGCACTGGAGAAACAGTGCTACCTAACAGACAAACGTGGGTTGGTGGGAGCAGGAAAGGAGGATGGAATGAGGGTGGGGACATCCCGAAGACCAGGGCTTCTGGCACACAACACACCCTCTGGGGACCTTGATCAGATGCAAACTAGGATTCAAGTGCATCTGAGTGATGCCCTAGAGTCTGCATTTCTCGGTCTTCCACATGGCTCCAGGGTCCACGGTGGAAAAGCAGTTCTAAATGTCAGGCAGGGCCAGAGATCAAGATCTGGGAATCAGTAGCAAGTGAGGGGGGAGGACAAAGCAGAGCCGTGCCTCTAGAATCGAAGCCTCAGGGAACCACAGGCCCACGGCTCAGCTGCAGGAAGCTAAAACCCAAAGGAGGTGGAGCCTCCAGGAGGGAAGGTGCACTTGATCCCTTGTCCTCCTGCTCCTGAAGGAGCTCCAGGCAAACCTCCATCCTTCTGTAGTCAGGCACAGGGAAATCTCTAATACCAGCAAAACAAATCCCTGGGACGGGCCGCGGAAGAAAACTTACCCTGTCTCACTTACACAATTCCGCCCACCCCACCACCTCCACCTTGCTCTTTCCATCGAAAATGTCATCAGAGGCAGGGATGCGTTTTCTGAGTAATGGCAAAAGTCATCAAAAGACAACAAATGTGATCCATAATACCTTAACCGTACTGCATTAAAAATGTCAAATTTAGTCTTTGTCTAAGAATTTCAAGTGGGCTATATATTTTTTAAAGCTACAATAGAATAGAATCATTGTAAGTGTGGTTCCTGGTGGGAGGTACACATAAGTATTACCTGGGGAGCTTTCCAAAAAAAAAAAAAAAAAAGGGCCTGTCCTGGCCACACCCGTGGACGGTGATTCAGCATCCTGGGGTGTGGCACAGAATGACTTTTCCTCTGGGAAGCCCTCAAAGGAAGGGCCAGGCAGTCTACGGCCAGAGGAGTGGGTTTTCAGGGAAATTCAAGATGCGTCTCGGAGGGTCACAGAACACAGGTCCCACGGGGTCTGAGCCACTCACTGAGGGTGCACTCGTGCAACAGGAGGGCAGTTCCTCACAACAGCTAAAACTAACCGCTAGTCATGCCAGACCCTTGGATGGAAAAAGCCAAAGGTGCTGTTGAACAAGAGTTTCCAAGCGACAGTACCATGGACTGATGGGCTAATCGCGGGCACTGATTTTCAAACAGCTCCTCACCTGGGCAGCTCCACGTAGCTGGCACCAGTGTGGGTACCAGTGGGACTTAGTAACTTGACCAGGATTAATGGTCCCCCCCCCTGCCCCAGCACAGTCACATAAGCCAGCTGACAAGGGACATCAGTAACCCAGAAGAGACACTTTTTCCTCTGCACATCGATCTCTGCTAATAGAAAAGGGCTTGACACCTAACGGCAACGTTTGGAAATAGGAATTTCATGAAAGTCGCAGAAATGTTCTTCCCACAGTTGTTCCCGCAGCAAGCCTTGAACAGAGCAAGCCTCATGCTGAATAACCAAGGGGCGTTTTCAGATGGTCTTGAAATTCTATCTTAAACAATCGGCTCAAGACAATGGATGCTGCCTGACTGGCCTGTTTCCTGTGCCACAGCAATCGGGGAACTCGGGCTTTCTATGGCTTCCTTTATAAGCCTCTTCATTCTAAACAAAGCCACAGCCCCAACCAGGAACACACCGGCCTCCCCAACCACAAGTGATTACAGCTGCAACTGATCCATTTTATAATATGGAAGCCAAGCTTGTTCTTCACATTTTTAAGATTTATTTATTCATGAGAGACAGAGGGGGGAGTGGGCAGAGACACAGGCAGAGGGAGAAGCAGGCTCCATGCAGGGAGCCCGATGTGGGACTTGATCGCGGGGCTCTGGGATCATGCCCTGGGCCAAAGGCAGACACCAAACCGCTGAGCCACCCAGGGATCCCTCTTCACATTTTTCAAAACAAAAACCAATCTGTTATGGCTTCAGTATCTGTATGGCACAACAAAGGTTCTACTGTGACTATAGTTTTTATCAGACTGTATTTGCCAGACATATAGGAAGAGGCCACCTCTCACTTGGTGCACAGTTGGGCCCCAGTGCATACCAAGGATGTTAGGGTTAGCATGTGTAAAGTGTCTACCCAATGTGAGACACCTACTAGGTACTCGATAAAAGGCATCTCGTTAAAAATGCTAAGTTAATGCCATCAGGTGACAACTAGATTCCAGATTTTGTAGGCGATCCTGATTTCAAATACCTTCTAGATATACAAATGTTCTGTTTCTTAAAACCTGAATAAAGACAGCTTTTAAGGTTAAAAGACACAATAGCTGTGTGACAGTCCTATCAGCTGCTCTATAAACTCGGGTTCCAGGAGCAGGAGCACGTTGCCTGGGGTATGGCAATCTGGGGCACGTGTGTTGCTAGAACCCTCGTGGGTAGGGGTGGGTAACAAGGCTTCAACACTATCCCTTCTGGACTCCCTGTCTGCCCTGGAGCTTGGGATGGGGAAGAGGGTGAGGCTTGATTTCCCGAGTCCACACATAGACCTGGGGAACTCTATTCTTTCACAAGCTCATGAACCACAGACAAAAAAAAGGGAGAGAACTATGCTCTTCTCCATTAGACAAAGTCGGAAAGCAACTCAATTCCATTTTGGTCATTTTAAAAGAAAGCGTTAAGGTTATTTCATACCCTTTTTTTCCCCAAAAAAATAAGAAGTTAGGCCTCTAGTTGAAGAGTGCACGTTTCAGTTAAGAAAGGAAAGAAAAAAAAGAAAGCAATCCTGATTTATTAACACCTGGTCTGTGAATAAACCCTACAAATGAACCACAAGTGGCTCAATACAGGAATCAACCGGAATACTCATCAAGCTGACCTAGGCCGATGCTACCATCTAGTGGGCTCGAGAGGAAAACACTTCACCTCCTACCCTAGGACTTCCTGCTTCCTTCCTGGAGGGGAACAGGCACAGCCACGCTCCCTCCTTCTTATCCCAGTTCAACTTCAAAAAAATTCCCTCACGGTACAGAAGGCCTTCTTTGTATCCCAATTCTCTCCTTTTCCCCAACTCTTCTTTCCTGGTAAACTCAGAACAGCTTCTGGGAGGTGGGGAGGATATTTCTAAGCCCCAACAGATGCCTGATGGAGAGCGTGGAAAAGTAATAAACACTCAAGGATCATCAGCCATGCTAGAGAGATGACTCATCAAACACCAATATTGCCTTCTCCTCCTCTTCCCTGTAAATGCACAGCAGTCAGGCTGCATTCATGGTTTAACCAAGTCTTCAGGGGGCAAATGCACACCACTCAAGACTTCACTGCATGCCCAGAGGAGAACATAAACCACCTCCCGACTGCTGGCTGACTGCATCTCGCATAGGATGATGGCTTCTAGCTCTGGTCTGTTTTACGGCCAGGCTTAACAGTTCCTCCAACGCCTCTGAAGTGGGGGATTCCCTTCTAAAGATTTATAAATGCCTAGATGGGGGATTTATTTATTAAGTGCTAGATTAAGGTCAGATCAAACTGTGAGAATGTATGCTCAGTAATTAAGCTAACAAAGAAATAGCGATTAAAACGAGACTTTTTAAACCAAAGACTTAAATTAAGCTTCAATGTGCTTGATTCAATCATCTGGGGGAACTTGTTAAAAATAGATCCTTGGGCACCACCCACAGAAATTATGGTTTGGTAAGGACCAAGGAAATTGCATCTTAAAAGTTAATTTTTTCCCCCAACTTATAGAAAAACAGAACTCTCATATACCTTTATCGGCCTGGATTTAATTAACATTTTGCCAACATGCCTTCTCTCCTGCACACACACCACCCCTCATGCTTTTTACTGAACACTCAGAAGGTGTCAAGATCATGCCCCTTTACCTCTGAATATTTTAGCATGTCTCTCGAGAACGAGGGCCTTTCAAACCACAGTACAGTTATTGCACGGAGCCAATTTAACATTGATAAAGCACTTATGTAACACAGCCCATATTCAAGTTTTGCAAATCATTCTAACATCCTTTATTTCTTTCCTCCTGATCCAGGATCCAAATCAGGACCCAGCCTTGTGTTAGTTGTCAGAAAGAAGTCGCATTTTTCGTAAGCATCCCTATCTACAGCCAAGGGGCTTGGTTAGGTCGGTACCGCCCAGGCCACCGGCCCTGGCCACCCGCCCAGGCCGGGTCAGTTTTCCTACATTACAAACCACTTCCCAGAGCTAACAGCAGTTTCTGTAGCTTAGCAGCTGTCCCCTTACTCAGTCTGGGGAAGCCCTTCCTAAGACACTGTTGAAATAACACAGGCTTTCCAGTCTATATGTCAGTGCTGGGATTAGCACTGTTGTCATAACAGAGGAAGAAAGCAACATGAAAATAAATAATATTAGTTCAAAAAGGATTCTATCACTTGATATTACGTAACCAGATGTCTTGGCTTGTTCACTCAAATTAGTTCACAATCTTGCACAGTGACTCTTGACAATTTGTAATATCCAAGTTATAAAAAAGACAGCAGTGCCTTCTGTGATGTACTTCCTCAGAAATGGGGGATAAAGTCAATTACTACCATGGTGAGGAAGGAAAGAGACAAAAGGAAAAGAGATGCACGTGTTTTGTGATTTATTAGGTTTTGCAAATATTTTTAATGAAACTCAGCTCAACCAATCAGTGATTTTAGTTTATTTTTAAAAAACCCATATACCAAAAAAAACCCATATACCATAAAAAACACTTCCCAAAAAAAAACACTTCCATATATACTATTTCATTTTATTAATTTTTTTTAAAGATTTTATTTATTTATTCATGAGAGACAGAGAGAGGCAGAGACACAGGCAGAGGGAGAAGCAGGCTCCATTCAGGGATCCCCATGTGGGACTCGATCCTGGGACTCCAGGATCACGCCCTGGGCTGAAGACAGGTGCTCAACCAGTGAACTACCCAGACGTCCCTATTAATTTGTTTTTGAGAGAAAGAGAGAGAGAGAACGCTTGTGTGCAAGCAGAGGGAGGGGGAGAAGCTGAAGCAGGTTCCACGCCCATCTTCACACCCTGCACAGAGCCTGACGTGGGCCTTGATCTCACAACCCTGAGATCATGACCTGAGCAGAAATCAAGAGTTGGATGCTTAACCGGTCTGAGCCACCCAGGCGCCCTTCACTTTAATAATTTCAAATTATGTGCAATTGATAAAATTACAATTGGTACATGAAATCTAATTTTCCTCATGATCAATTTCCATAAATTTATCAACACTACTTTCTGGCAATCACCACCCCTCCCCCTTCTTGGCTTTTTTAATATCCAAAGTACAACACTGCATAACAATACGAAGATAAATACCCAGGCTTCTTTTAAAAACTAGTTTATAATGTAAACAATCACTACGAGTATCACTAAATTAGAAATAAAAAAGTCTATGAAGACTTTTCATTTAGCATTTTCATATTGCTAATTCAACGTTATAGCCAATGCACTCATTTTTGGCATAGAGGCTCAGGATGAATTAATTTTTAAATAGCATTTTTAAAGCTTAAAGCTTGGTTTGAAAATGATCACAGCCGACAATGGAATTATTGGTGCACGAGACTTATTTTTAGTTTTGGGCATGCATATATAAAAGTAATATTTATATTAAAAAAATAAATGCATCCCGGGCCGGGTGTAAGGCAGCAGGATGAAGGCCACTTGGAGCAGCACTTGGAGGATACCATGAAGAATCCATCCACTGTTGGGGAGTCCTGTGCACAGATTCACAGGGACTTAATCTGGGCTGCAATGGGACCCTGTCCAATGAGCATGCTGTGGTGGTATCTGTTCTAGCCCAGCAAGCAGCTAAGCTGACCTCAGACCCCACTGATATTCCTGTGGTGTGTCTAGAGACAGATAATGGGAACATTATGATCCAGAAACACGACGGCATCACAGTGGCAGTGCACAAAGTGGCCTCTTGACGTCTCACCAATTCTCCAGCAGCCTGTCATAGGGGCTCCATCCTATGTTAATTATCTTGTAGAATGACTAAAGTTTCAGTAGTTAAGCCATTTATTTAGTGTGCATTGGGCACTTTTCTGTTAATTTTAGAGAAAGCTGCTTTTTGACACTCAATGGACTGACTTATCAGAATAGTAGTAAGAAAAGATCATGTTTTGAAGCAGCACATCCAGGTCACTTTATACACAGAATTTTCTTATGTTCAATAAATCTGGTCAGAGGAAAAATAAATAAAGCTTCTATGAACACATTTATGAAAGCTCTTAACTCTCACATATCACATTATTTGTCATCACGTTAGAGAAGATGCTCACCCAAGTCACTTCAATAGCACAGCTCAATACTCAAATTATCTTGCAATTATTAATCCTCACACTCCAGAAGTACAGTCTTGGGATCAAATCATTTGTTCCATAGATCCTGTAATTTGTTCGGGGAGTGGATCTCCAAACCGGAGCCCCCTGGGAAGCAGGGTGGAGTAATTTGTAGGATTAGTTGTATTCAAACAGAGACCGGTAATTAGCACCCTCCTTCTCCTACAACTTCAAAATGCCAAATAGTTTTCTTATTATGGAGTCGGGGTTTATTTATAGGTTCAACACCATGACACTTGCAAAACTAACAAAATGAGAGAGTTATACTTGATACTGGGAGGATAACAAGAAGTAGTTTTAAGCTCCCTGAAGGGCAAGATAAAGAGCTCTGTGGGAACTGCATGCAGTTTGGGCCAAGAGGGAACGCTGTTATAAAGAGAAGGCAACCTCTTACGAGCAAAGTTTTGAGCAAAGTTTTCAGGATGGCAATGAGACGCTGAGGAACTCAACACAAAGTTTGCCCCCAAGCAATGAGAAAAATTCATGTTAGACTTGTGAGTCTAATAAATGAAGTCATTATCACCACCCCCTTCAAAGATCACATGGGGGAGGGGAGGGAAAGCACAACTCCTTAGTGCACAGCTCTCAAGAAGCCTGGCATGAGCCCCCCCATGCCTTCTTTCCAACATGACCTCCCCCAGAGGGGACTACTCTTCTGACTTTTAACACTATCTTCACGAGAATTTTTGAAAAGTAATCTTTACTCCCAAAATGGGGTCAAACTCACAACCCTGACTGAGGTCAAGAGCTACATGTTCTACTGACCAAGACAGACAGGTGCCCTTTCATGAGATTTTTTTTTTTTTAAGTGAGATTTTTTAGAAGGTCGGGTTGTTTTTGTTTATGTTTTAAAAATGTTATCATGGTACAGTGTTAAACTGCACCCCCATCCCCAAGTTTCCCAGGACTCAGAGCCCCCAGGGCTGTTTTCAGCATGCATGTGGATGCTTCTGGCACCTGTGTAGTGTGGGCTACAGAGAGATAAGGCTGGGATGTGGTCTCCCCACAGGTAAGGCTCTGAACAGTGCCTAGTGAACTTCTCCCATTAAGATGTCACCTCGGTGAACCCAGAAACTACAGAGGCCAGCAAGCTTGCCTCCTGGAAGAAAGAGGGGGGACACCTGCCAGCCCTTAGAGAGACTGAACCAAACCATGCTGAGGAAAAGGACTGCCAGGACTTCCCAGACAAGCTGTCCTTACATCTTCCCAATGACTGGCCAAAGTCCCACAAAGTCCCAGTTGGACTGGGACTACAATTTCACAGACCCTTAATCTTGTTTATAATTACTTTTAGCCTTGATTACTACTTTGGCAAAGGAGTTCCGGACCATTTTTCAATGTTCATTTACTGGGCACCTGCTCTGTGTCAGGCGGGGTTGAAGGGGCGAGGCAGGGAGAGTAAGGTGCCTGGAGTTTCAGTGTCTAAGGGAGATGGCTTCCCAGGACATCAGAGGAACAGGAGAAGGGCTCCCAACCTGCCTGGGATGGCCAGTGGGACCAGTCCACAATGGTCTCATGGGGGAATTCCGCAGAATTAAACAGTCTACTTGGTAGAATGGGTTCCAACACCACAGTACATATGCGAAAGCCAGGAGGGAAAACACATTTTATGATCTCCAAAGAAAGAGATTTAGCGGGAGTGTCTAAGGAGTAACTGGTATTCTAGAGAAATCTCAGGGAGATTAGGCGCTTCCAGGAGATTAGGCTTCGGGGAGGTCAACAACAATGGACCCAGATGTAGGCTGGAACCCAGCTTAACCACTTAGTAGCTGCATGAATTTAGAAATCACTCACCCATTTCCTTACCTATAAAAGGGGAGAAATTTGCTTTTCAAAGTCTTAAGCACTGAATATGTTTGCACATTAACTGGCACCTAGCTGGGTCAAATCGAAGGTACTTATTACTATTATCATTAGACTGGTTTACTTAGACCCCAAGGGTTCAATGGGTAGAAGGTTAAGAGAAACAGGATTTCCCTTCAACATAAGGAAGAGCTTTGGAACAGTAAAGGCCACGCAACTATGGAAGGGACTGTGTCACGAGAGAGGGAGGGAGCTCCTCGTCACCAGGGGTGATCAAGCAGAGGGGCTGGATCAGACCTTCAGTGAGAAGGCTGCAGAGGGCAGGCTGGCGCTGGGCGAGGTGGGATGGGTTCACCACGAGCTTCCAAGACCATGCTCCTATTAGGACTTCTGCTTCAACGATGCCAAGGTTAAGTTTCTGTGCATGTAAGCCCACTCAAAGTGCTGCTGAAACTGGATTTCTCAGACTATTCATGGGAAATAATTCTGAAGGGAGACCTCGTTCTTGAAAAACACTAGAATGGCCCATCGTTGGGGGGGGGGGGATAAAAGAATAGGCATGGACAAAAAATGCATGAAGCTCAAAATACAGACAATAGAATGTTTTATACTGAGCCGCTTCCATCGAAAATTAAGCTACCAGTCTCTTTCCATTCTCCCTCTGGATAGTTCCATGAGGCCCCAAACAGACTGGAAAACAGGATGGAATAAATTTACTCTACAGGGACATGAATCAAGTTGCATAAACTTTACAAAAATACTGTGCTAATATTTGCCCTGGCGGCAGAGACACGCCCATTTGGGTGTCAGTCCCTGGTATTTCTATCCTGGGCTCCAGCCCCCACCCCTTTACAGCCAAAAGTAGCAGAAGCCTGCGGAAAAGAAAACAGCTAAAGTCACTTTGAAAGGTTTGAGATGTGCTAATCGCAACTCATCCCAGCCAAGGAGCTGCTGGACTCTCCCACACCAGGACCGTGCTGCCAGCTTTGTTCCTGCCAGGGAGTCTGAAGCCAGTGGTGGCCTGGCCAGAGAAACCCAATCCTCAACCACCAGCAGCCCTCGCCATCATCTTATCTCAAGGAAACTCAGAAAAATACCCTCCAGCCCTCCCCCTGAAAGCATCATCCCACTGGTCACTAACCAGCCAAGCGGCCCGGGAAGCTGCTGCTCCATTTTTCTTTAGTTTTCACTGATTTCTTTTCGCGGATTTCCCAGCTCTGGAGCCCGCCAAAGGCTCCTCCCAGCTTTTAGAACCCCCTGCCTGTAAGGTTTTAACCCGAGGGGCCATCTCGGGTTATATTAGGTGCGTAACCCGGCGTCTCTAGAAACCCAGATAAGATGTATTTTTATGCAGCCTAAGTCAGCCGGGGCTTTAGGGTTTGGTGAGATGGAGTCGAAGATTAACGAAAGGAAATCGCACAGATTCTAAAAAAGATTTATAAGGGCCTGCCAAAATGCTAATCAGAGTAACAGGGCTTAGGAAGATCTGAATGCAAATAATGTATCTGGTTGCTGCCCTGGGTTACATTTATTTGTACTGGGGCCTTCCACGTGCTAGGAGCTGGGACTGTACAAATACAAAGTCAGTTCTTTGATTTCAAAGAGCAAGAGCAACGCCACTGCCCTGGGGGCTCCTGGGGGCCCAGAGTAAGGAGTAAGCCAGACCTGAGCTCCAGTCTCTGCCTTGCCACCCAGAAGATGACAGGCCCCTGGGTCAGAACTCTGTTTAAGTCTGTGTCCTCACAGGTGAATAATTCTGAGGAGCAATGCCCTCCTGCCTGGCCCACGGCAGGCACCGACAGCTGCTGGGAGCACTGATGCTCCCACCCATTCCAACACCTCACTTGTAGTCCCTGGACCATTGCCATCCCCAGGCTTCTTGTCCTGAGGAACAGCCGAGGGTCCTACAGGGCTTCAGAGCTTCATAAATACCTTTTTTGCACCCATTCCTCCTGACTGCATTCACTCTGCCATGGCCTAGTGGGCAATACTCCTGTTCCCATTTTACAGATTGGTAGATTTAGCCATGCTCAGGTCACACAGTCTCCAAACGGGGTGATGAGCCCAAGCGCGGTGCAAGGCACCACACACCTGCCCAGTGAGTCTGCTGGCCCG
Organism: Nyctereutes procyonoides; assembly: GCF_905146905.1. Classification (NCBI taxonomy): domain Eukaryota; kingdom Metazoa; phylum Chordata; class Mammalia; order Carnivora; family Canidae; genus Nyctereutes; species Nyctereutes procyonoides. The sequence continues at coordinate 9,795,977 of NW_026575135.1, read as the reverse complement.
CGTGACCCGGAAGGAAGTTGAATTACTGGTGATTCACTACTGCCGGTGGGGTGGGGGTGGGGGGATGGTGAGGCCCCATTTAAGCACGACACTCAGTAATTTACTGACTAAAGGTATGTTCTTACCTTTTGAGATAATCTTGGTAAACACTCCCTATAGCTCACATGTTGGTAGATTTCCTCTTAAGGAGGAAATGGTCCAGAAGACCTTTTCCCCCTAATTCTGCAACATCAGAAACCTGAGTAATGACTTGGGTATTTATTACCCTAATCCCTCTGTTCTAAGATGACACAATTGATTTAACAGGTGTTTCAAAAAAATTTTTTTAAAGAAAGAGCACAAAGTACCCCTGGATCGCCAAGGTCCTGCTGATTAGAGAGGAGTTAAGACGTGGCACACAACTCTCAGGGTTGAGGAAACCATAGTAAAGGACTTCCTCTCATTTTTGCAAAAGGTGTGGGCTGGAGTGCGTGTGCATGATACCTACAGGCCCGTCCAGCTCCACAGGCAGCCACCCCGGTTAATTATTAGCAGCAGGAGAACAGGAGTAGGTCACTTCATTTTTTGAGGCCAGGCCCTCAGGGTGGCCTGGGGCCTCTGTGACCAAGGGCTCTCCTTTCAGGGAGACCCTGAGAGTGACAGGCCCGTCCCGACGCAGCCAGTGTCCCCTTCCACTGCACCTGCCTCCAGGGATCCTCGAACTTGGAGGAGTCCCGATTGAAACCCAGGTTCACTGCAGCCCTCGGGAGGCTGGGCTTCTTAGTGAACTTGAGCTCAGCTGGACCCTTTCCCCTCACCTTCATGGATGGGAGCTCTAAGCCAAGGATCTCAGGAGGGCAGCTGTGGGGTGGGGCATTCGAGGTGTGCCAGGGTCTGGGTCTCCAGGAGGATCCAGGGAGGGCAGCTGCACAGCATCTAAACCTTGCTCTTAGCTAGCTGTGGGAGGTATGCAAGCAACACAGAATCTAGCTGCATGGCTGTGAAGGTCAAGGTGGCTCCCATCACCCAAAGGTAGCTAACCCTGGAGGGTTTATCCTGGAGGGGAAGGAGGCGGCAGTTAGGCAGATGAGCTGCCACACAAGGTGTGCTCCGAGATCCGTGCACATTGGATAGAACAAGCCAAGTGACAGTGTTGTCTTGCTTGGGGGCTTTTTTTTTTTAGTAGTACTTGTTCCTTATCCCATATCAAACATTTGTCCAGGTATTTCAAACACTTCATCGGTATTTTTTTGGTGACAGTTTACAATAGTCCACCTGGTAATATCATATAACCACGGCTAGGTGTCCAGGTGACTCTAGTTTGTAGGGCTCCGACTTCTGAAAGAACTCATAGTAAATGTGAAAAGAGAAGAAGCACGTGACCAAGGGCTGCCACAAAGGTCAGGGAAGGGGGGGGGGCGTAGGAGCCCTGCTTTAGGGCAAAAGCACCAGAGACATGTGGCAGCAAGGGGACAGGAAGAGGCTAACCACCCCTCCCCCCACCTCCCCAGGGAAAATGGCAAAACAGAGGAGGAGATGATCGATGAGGATTTGGGCAAAGCCTCCAGATGTACTGTTTTCTGGTCTTTTCCACCAGACAGAACAATCTTTTTGCACTTGGGAAGGACACATTTAAAGGGGATGGGAAGGTGTCCCTCATGAACCACACTCCACATCTGACTTCCATATCAAAGGAGAACCAGGCTACAGGTGTCAAGGACAGAGCCTGAGCTGATCCGGCGTGCAGGGAAGCAGGAAATCAAATCGGAAGGGAATCAAACTGAGAGGCTCTGGGCAGTCATGCTCCTCCCAAACCTCACACTGCTTCTCCCCCGTCTTTCTTGTGGTAAAACACACAGGACACAAAACTTGCCACTTTAGCCATTTTAAAGCATATAATTGATGGGCATGAATTACATTCACCGCATTGCGCAACCAACCACTATTTCCAAAACTTTTTTGTCACTCCAAACAGAAACTCTGTACCCATTAAGCAATAACTCGTCATTTCATTCCTCCCTCAACCTTTGGCAACCTCGACTTTGTCTCTATGAATTTACCTACTCTGGATATTTCATATATGTGGAATTAGACACTATTTGTCCTTTTGTGTCTGGCTTATTTCCCTTAGCATAGTATCCTCAAGGTTCGTCCATGTGGTTAGCAGGTGTCAAAATGCCATGCCTTTTTCAGGCTGAATAATACACCATCGTACAGAGACACATTTTGTTCATCTGTCTGTGGGACACTTCGTTTCCTGTGTGGCTACCATGAACAGTGTTGCATTTAACATCTCCGTGCAAGCATTTATTTGAGCCCCCTTTCAATTCTTTTGGGTATATACCTAGGAGTGGAATTGCTGGGACATGGTGATTCTATGTTTAGCTTCTTGAGGAAACCAGACTTTTCTATGGAGGTTGCACCATTTTACGTTCCCATCAGCAATGGAAGGGGATTCCAATTTCTCTACATCTGCTCTCGTACTTTTTATCCTTTTTGATTATAGCCATCTCAGTAGGCGTGAAGTGGTGTCTCACTGTGGCTTTGATTCACATCTCCCTGATGCCTAATGATGTCGAGCATCTTTTCATGTGCTTATTGGCCATGTGTAGATCTCTAGAGACCTGTCTACTCAAAGTTCTCTGTCCATATTTTTAATTGGGTTATCTTAATTTACGTTGAGTTACTGAAGTTCTTTACATACCCTGAATATACCTTTACCAGATACGGGATTTGCAAGTATTTCCTCCTAATCTGTAGGTTGTCTTTTCTTTTTTGATAATGTCCTTTGACGCACAAGTTTTTTATTTTGATGAAGTACATCTACTTATCTTTTGCTCGTGCTTTCTTATATCTAAGAACCTACTGCTAACCTCAAGGTCATGATTTATTATCCCTAGGAGTTTTAGGACTTTGGCTCATATTAGGTCACTGATCCATTTTGAGTTAATTTTTGTATATGGCGTGAGGTAGAGTTGCCCTGGCCTTTCTGACCTGGGTCCCTCCCCACCATGATCCTCTGGCAGGGCTAGCATTGCTGTACTACACCATGAAATTCATGAAGACAGGAATCTGGGTCTCTTAAAAATCACCACTGTGAGGGGCACCTGGGTGGCTCAATTGGTAAGTGTTGGCCCTTAGCTGAGGTCATGATCCCAAGGTCCTGGGATGGAGCCCCAAATCAGGCTCCCTGATCAGCAAGGAACCTGCTTCTCCCTCTCCCTGCTGTTCCGCTTGCACTCTCACTCAAATGAATAAATAAAAATCTTAATAAATCACCACTTTGGGGTAGGCAGCCAACTGCCTGGTATGCATTAGGTGCTCGATAATTGCAAGACGGATGGGTGACTGAATGGATAAACTGGGGGGCATGCTCCATCCCCACCACCTTCCTGGCACTACGCAAGTACTCACAGCTAGCTGAGACAACTCTTGCTTGTAATAAATTTGACAGGCTACACTTACTAAGAACTAAACATCTATGGGGGCACCTGGGTGGCTCAGTTGGTTGAGGGTCCAATTCTTGGTTTCGGCTCAGGTTATGATCTCATGGGTTGTGGGATCAAGCCACATGTTGGGCTCCAAGCTCAGCGAGGAGTCTGGCAGAAGAGTCTCTCCCTCCCCTGCCCATGCTCGTATACTTGGGCTCTCTTTAAAAAAATAAAAATAAATCTTAAAAAAAAGAAACATCTGTCAATGATTTTTTATACACTCTAATAAGTTAACTTGAAATAACCAAGATTTAACTAATGGCACTTAATGGAGTCCTAGCCCTGGAAAGCCCCAGCTACCAATTTCCTAGCTCACATTCCACATCGCACAGAAGAGGAGACCCAAGGGCCAACGGAAGTCTTGACTTTCCCAAGTCTGGGTTTCAGCTCCCACGACTTTCCCCACCTAACACAGGCCTTGGCGATCACCCGCCATAGATAAGCAACAAAAAGGTAGGAGGTTAGTCTGAATTGCTTCAAATAGCAGGAAAGCCTCCTAGTGAAAAGACTGAACCTTGGGTCCTAGATCTCATTACGCTACAAGGTCCATCTCCTGCCCTCCTAGAGAGCACCTCACTGCTCTCACCCTGCCCTTCTGCCCGTTCCCAGGTCATGCCCAGCTCATTCCCACTGCTGGAAGCTTGCTTCCCTCAGACATCCTCCACCCTTGCGCTCTCCCTGTGTCTGCTCGAATTTTACACATCAGGATAGGCTTCCTGTCATTCTAACTCCCTATTTCTCCCTACCATTTATCACCACTGGATGTATTATTTCTGTCTCCTCACAATTCCCACATCCCTCCCTCCTACAGGAATGGTAGTTCCTTAAAAGTCAGGGACTTTGGTTAGTTAAGGGCTGTACCCCTCACCCCTGGAATAGTGTCTCACACACAGAAGTATTCAGTAGGTGTCTGTGGCATGCATGAACAGAAGGTAAAGTGGGGAACAGCATGGCCAGTATTCACCAGACCGCTAAGCATTACAGCAGGCAGGGCAGACAGCTCCAAACTCATGGCTAGCACTGCCTGGACCCTGTAGCCATGAAGCCTGCAAGTTTACTTCTGGACCCACGGGCCGTCCCTGCTGGCGGGGGCTTGCGGGGCTGGGACGCCGTGTGTGATCAAACACTCCCACACGTCTCAGGCAAGCCAGAGATGCTGGCAGCTGTTCCTCTGCTGACCTGGCCAGAGAAAATGGAGCCTTCCCCCACAGGCGCTTAATAAATGCTTGTGAAATGCACACAGGAGGGAGTGAACAAACAACTAATGTGCACAGGGCTTACACCTGCACTTTCAGAAGGCTTGTGTCAGCAATAAGATCATCCCAACAATGCTGGGAGGTGGTCTGATGGACTTCATACCTAGGAACCTATTAGTAGCCAGGATATAGCCAGACATAAAAGTCAACAGCCAAGATTTTCCTCCCAACAACGCTTCACATTGAGAATTAAAATCAGAAAAGCTAATTTCCAACTGTAGAGGGCTAGGTAGGTAAATCACAAAACAGGCACAGGATACCCATGAAGACTTCATAATGGCATAGTGACACAATGGAAAATGTTACAGTATTAAGTAAAAAAAAGTTTTTATTTTTTTTAGTGTATCTACAGTGAATACAACTATGAAAGATAATTATAAAGGAACTCAAGGCCATAAATATAATTGCTAGGTTTTCCTATCCTTTCAGCCTTTCTGTATTTCCTAAATTATAATAAGCAATAACGAGTTTGAAGAAAATCAAACTGATAGAACATAGAACCTAAAAAAAAAAAAAAAAAGAAAAAGAAAGAAAGCTGTCACCTGATATTTTATTGGCCCCCAGAGTATGCAAGTCTGGCCACCTCCTTCTCCTTCTGTCCATCACTCCTCTTTCCCGTCCTCCTCTCCTGTTTCTGCATTCACCCCACCCTGCTTCTTCCTCTTCCTCTGGCCTGCCCCCAACTACCCTCCCAACCGCAGTCAGCACTTGGGCCTTGTCAGCCACACCTGCAACCAATCCTCCCCCAGAAATTCTGCTCCAAGGCTGGGCTGCCCCACCCAACTCTCCCAGCTCTCAGACCCCAGGCCTGCTCCTCGACTTCCCAGCTCTGTGGCTTTGAGCAAGTTACTGAACATCTGAGACACCATCTCCAACTCAGGAGAATGAGGCTGACCCCAATTCATGGGAGCCTCTGAAGGTCCAGGGAGCTAATAGACCCCCACCTCTTAGGACACCGAGGTCCAGGGAGCCAACAGACCCCCACCTCGTGGGGCACTGAGGTCCAGGGAGCCAATGGACCCCACCTCACAAGGCACTGAGGTCCGGGGAGCCAATGGACCTCCACCTCACAGGGCATGGAGGTCCAGGGAGCCAATGGACCCCTACACCCCGCAGGACCCTTCTGTAGGGAGGTTCAACGTGCTAAGGGCTATGAATATGCTCCAGCCCTGACGTGTTGATTCAATCTGCTGCTTCTGCCCAGGCTCATGAAGCTGAATTTTTTTATCCTTTGTCTGCCTAAATCTGGGCACCTGTCTTCTCCTGAAGGGAGAAGAAAAGCAGGTTTGCTCCTAGACCTCAGACCAAGACAATGGGTGCCTGGCTGAAATCCCTATCCCCTGGTTGGCCTTCTGCTCCTTTAGAGAGCACGCAGCCTAACTCGCAGAGCTGATGCCCAAATCCCCAGCAGCTGTCCCTCGTGAGGCCCCATTCTATCTTCAGAAGACATTCCTGGCGTTTTACTTAAGGTCCTGAAGACTCCTTCAGTCGTCTTCCTTCCTTCACACCAACATTCTCCCACCATCTCAGCTCAGTGCCTGCTTCCCCTGCTCTCTCGGTCACAGGGATTTACACATGCTTCCTTCTTGAACATTCTGCCTTCGTCCCTAATACCCCCACCTGTGGCCAGACTCCACGCCAAGGGCTGGGGTTCAGGTGACCAAGAGGCTGTCTCAGCTCGCTGCTCTCTGCTGTCACAGGCTGGTCAGAGAGAATGCATGAATAATCAAATAATCGCCTTTCAGTGTGGCAGTGCTCTGAAAACAGCTGTGTTGTGCCCCTGGCAGCTGGGCCTTGTCTAGGCTGTGACCAAAGCTCAGCCTGCGACGAAGACAGCTTCTATGGAAATTCTTCTGGCAAAGCTAGACCTTGAAGGATGAACGAAGTCAAAACTCAACGCTGATCTCAGAGCTCTCAGGGTCCCCTCCTGCCCCTCCTCCACCATCACCAATCTGATTCTAATCTAGCTGCAAGGCTGCAGACACCTGAGTGCACCTGCCACTCCAAGGTATCTCCACGGAGCTGAAGAGAAAGGGGTACAGCTGTGCTTATTTTGCTTTTTCTAGATGTTCTCCAGGAGCCTCCTCCCTACCACAGTCACGTTCCAGACCAATGCCACTCAAAAGAGTAGTTTCTAGGCAGCTAGCATCAGTGTCACCTGAGGGCTTATTAGTAATGCAGAATCTCAGGCCCCACCCCAGACCTACAGGACCTGAAGCCTCCTGTATGCATGTTAAAGTCTGAGGGACCCTGCTCTCCACCTCAATCTAACGTCCCCCTGGTCTTCAGCTTCCTCCTTTTTACTGTTGCCAGCTGCCATCTTTTCTTTTGGTGCCTTTATCATTCACACAACAAGCGGACTCCCAACCCCCAGAGCGCCTGTGTCTTCAGCTCCAAGGACCTTCCCATCCACCCCCCACCGTGGCACCACCTCGGGCCCACCCTGCCCAGGGCAGCGCCCACAGCTCTCTCCAGCTGCGACCTCTGGCTCCACCTGTGGACAAATATCACCATGGTCCTTTTGTCAAGCTTACTGAGGAGACAGATGGCAGGCAGCAAGTGAAAACCTTGCAGCTCCTAAGTAAAACCATGATGCCACTGGGAGAAGCACTTCCCTGGACCTGGTGAGTTGGGAGATACTTGTCATTCCCAGTGTGAAGATGAGGAAATTGAGACGTTAGGAGCTCAACTAGGGCCACGGAGTTAGTGGGGGAGGGGGCCAGAGAGGATCCCAAGCTTACCACCTGTACCAAGAGAGAACAAGCCCTGCAGCCTTGCAGAGAAAACTGTGGAATGTGAGCTTTGGGCTGAGGCCGCCCATGTGCACTGGCCCAGGAGCCAGGTCCCACAAGTGGGAGAGGCCAGGTCATGAAACACTTTGCTAACAGACTACAGAGCTTAGACTTACTGGGTGACAGGAAGGTAACAATATTTTGGAGCAGGCTGGTCAAAATGGCTACATCCATCCCACAATTCACCCCCATGTACAGGATTCTTTGCTGTGGTCCTTGCTGCCCTCCTGGGGTCAGACTCTCCCAGGTACTCCCTGCCTCCTTGTCCTCAGCCCTCCAGGGCCTCCTCTCTCCCTCCCAAGCTGAAGCCCAGCTCCCAGAAAACCACCAGCACATCTCTCCCAATCGGCTCCCTTCTGCAAAGCCTTATTAAGAGTCATAAAATGAGGGCCAACGTGCTCCTCAATCAGGGCCAGCTGTCAGGAATCCCTTCCCTCCTCCTAGGATGGATAGCGCCTTCTCCAGAAGGGCCGGGGGCACAGGCCCCCCTTCCCACCTAGGCATTGCACATCACACCAACAGTTTTCCATGATGAGCTCCTCTTGGAGGAAGACCCAGATTCCTCCTTGCCTCCAGCTAACATCCCGAGGAGGTCCGGGCTGGGCCCTAGGGATGGAGCTGATTAAGAGACAGTCTCTGCCCTACAGAAGCTAAGAGGGAGCCCTGACCCTGAGTATACAGCTCTTTAAGAGGAAAACATCTTCGAGACCCCTGTACTTTCACACGCTTTGACTTATTTGGTAAGTCTTAAAAATGGAAGCCTTTGTCTTCTAAAATGTCTTTAAAGTGCAAGTAATCACTGCAACAGTGAGTCAGCCTTTATGATTGAGAAAGTAAAGACGAACTGTATAAAAAAGAAAACATTAAAACTATACCACAACATTAAAAAAATTCTTGCATTATTTATAGATTGAAAATATGTTGGTAGAACTTTATTTGTGAAACACAGATCTATTCCAGAGTTCTCAACGTGTGGTCTGTGGATCAGTCTCAACACCACCCGGGAGCCTGTAACAAATGCAGATTGTAGGCCCAACCCCAGACATCCTAGAAGCAGAATCTGCAACTTAACCCCAAAGCTTGGGAAGCCCTAGCTTACAGCACTTGGCTTGTGGGGTTGGGGTTGGAGACGGGGGAATCAAGGCCAGATGGGGGGAACAGAGTGATCTTAGGTGCTTTTGTAGGGAACATTTTTTTGGCAGCAATATGAAGGAGGTATAGGTGTGAGGGACCTACTGGGGAGAAGGGGAAGGAAGCCAGAGTAGGGGCAAATGGGAGAAGCACAGGGACTAACCCACTTTTTTGCAGGGGTGGGGAGGGTGGAGGAGTGGGTACAAAGGAAGGGCAGGCTACAGGCTGGAGGTGGAATGTCTGAGGTGCAATGAGCAGGATCTGTCCAGTGCAGGTGTGGGAGTGAGTAAAGGATGTCCCTGGGTTTCTAACCTGGAAGACCTGTCACTTATGGAGAGGGTGTTTTTAAGGAAGAAGGTGCAGAGGAGGAGCTGGGGACGCTCATGGAGAGGTTCATATGTGATGCACATATGACCACAACTGCCCAGAGATGACCTGGTCCTGTGAGGCCCTGATGATGGCATCTGGTGAGTCTACCCAGAAACATTTGCAGAAGGATGAAAACAAGATGAGCCATGGTGTGTGTGTGTGTGTGTGTGTGTGTGTGTGTGTAGGGAGGTGTGGAGCCACATCACAAAAGCCGTGGTATGAGGGAGGGGCAATCAGCCCGCTGCACAGAGACCCAGCAGGCTGAGACATGAGAACCAGCCACTGGTCTCGATGAGTGAGTGGTCTCTGACCATCACGGTGAGGGCAGTGCTGGTCAAGAGGCAGCTGGGGGATGCTGGGGTAGATAAAGTCAGGACTGCTATACAAATGCTTCAACACCCTGCCTGAGGTTGCAAGTCCCAACCAGAGTGACGCCTTTGTGTACGCCCATGTTCACAGCAGCATTACTTGCAATGACCAAAAGGTGGAAGCAATTTAAGTGTCCAGTGACAGATGAATGATAAAAATATGGTATACGTGCATTCCACGGAATGGTACTCACCCTTGAAAAGGAAAGAAATTCTGACACATGCTGTAACACAGATGAACCTTGGGGACATCATGCTAAACAAAATAGTCATAAAACATCAGATACCGTGTGAGTCCATGTATGTGAGGTAACTAGAATCATCTAACACACAGAGACAGAAAGTAGAAGGGTGGTCGCTGGGGACTGGGAAGTTAGTGTTTTAATGGGTACGGAGTTTGTTTTGCCAAGATGAAGAGTGGCATGTGGTGCACGGGGGGGGGGGGTGACAGGAGCGCACCAACATGACTGCCACCTAATATCAGCCACTAAACTGTACACTTAGGTGCATTTTACCACAATCTAGAACAATTACATCTTTTGTCACAGGCATAGAAAATCTGCACTCACAGAACTGAGCAGGAGGTCTGTGTTGACAGGTGAGAGCAAATCTTTTTCAGGGGCCATAGACTCCTCCTGTAGCCAGCCTGGCAGTAAAAAGGAAGAGAGTAACTGGGTGGTGACCTAATGGTGAAGCTGGGCTCGGGGAAGTCTTTCTTTCCCAGGTGATGGGGTGACAGCCTTCAGCTCTAAGTGAAGAGGCAAGCCTGAGCCAAAGGACACTCAGGTGATGGAATCTGGGCGTTTCAGGGCCATGGGCCATCTGGAGAGGCAAGGTGAGGACAACAGGTAGGAGACCTGGAGAGAGCGGAATGGTCAGGGTAGCTGGTGTGGGAGTAACAGGGGAAAGAGCTGGCTGGATGGTGGGATGGAGGGGAGGTGGCTGGGGGGTGGGTGGGGACAAGCTGGCTGCAAAGCACAGAGCACTTATCTGACACTACCGCTGAGCCTCAGGTCGGTCCTTGGTCTCAGGAGCACCTGGGGCCTGTTAGAAATCCAAGTTTTCAGGCCCCACCTGAGTCTGATTCAGACCCACTGAATCAGAAACTCTGGGAGTGGGGCCCAGCAGCCCATGTTTTAACATGATTCTGATGTGATAAAATCTAAGAAACCAGTATATACTATAGAAATTCAGTGGAAGAGACAAACCATTTTTCTCGTATGAAAATAGAAAAAAAAAAAAACAGCCTAGCAACTTCCACATAAAAGAGTCAGAAATGATAACTGCTTTAATGCCAACACAATTCATTTCTGTGGTTAATAAAATTTCTGTTAACCACTGAAATATGCGGTCCACCTCATAAACTTCCTTAGACGGAGATCTAGAAAACACACCTCAGATCTGGGGTTGGACATGTGGGGACTAGTCCCTGCTCAGCAACTGGCTACTTGTGTGCCGTGGAGCGTGCTACAGACCTTCTGGGACCTCAGTTTACCCATCTATAAAATAAGGGAGCTATAAACATTTCTTCTGAGGTCTCATCCAGTTCTGACACTGTGATTCCTTCTGTCCTATAAAAAAGTGACCTTGGACCAAGTGCTTTTACATAGCTGTGCTTCGGCAAGGGAGAAAGAATATCTTTAACTGGTAAAAACATCATATCACAGTTAACTAGAAAACCTTTCCAAAGTTCAGTAAGTGCTAGTGTCTCGCATTCTAAGAACGAGGACACTCCCTCACTGGCTTTGCCATTAAAGCCACCAATGCCTCGAGTTATAAAAATACTATCCTGCACTGGCCTGTGTTCATGAAGTCCACATGACTGGGATGGCCCAGAAAGTATCTCCAAACCTTCACATTTTTATCCTATGATACTTTTTAATCCAGGAAGGCGGGGTTTGTTCTCTTTTGCTAGGCGGAGAACGAGTTAAAGAGCTGTACCATACAGACCCCCGTGCCTGCCCCCTCTGACCCCAGTGTCTGGGGACAGGGCATTGCAAGTCTAGGCTTCCTGATAAATGGCCTCGTATTGACCTTGTTACCGGAATCCCGAGACGCTGGTTTCCTGCCTGGTTTCTCTGCATCCAACTCCCTGTCTACACCTCCTGGTCATCCAATGCGCCTCCTCTTGTGCCTGGGTCCCTGATGCCACCTGCTTCCCTGCCTCTGCCAAAGGCCAGTAGCTTGGTTCTGATCTCAGAACTAGGGCTGGGAGAGGGATGTGGTGTTTGTGCAGGAAGGACAGTGGAAGTGTGAGCACCAGGGGAAAAAAGATAAGGTCTAGGCAGGGAGGCTGTGGTCTCCCGCCCCACCTCGCTTATACACCCTGGCTCTTAAATTCCATTAGAATTTATCAGTGGGAAACACAGCTGGCTTGTTGGTCCATCACAGAGCCAGTCCCTCCTCCTCCGTCCAGCCCAAAGTATGTAAACGACCTCCCTAGTCCCCAGGCAGGAAGGTCCAAGCGAGGGGAGGGCCACAACAAGGCTGGTGTAGCAGGAGCAAAACTGGGCAGGGCAAGGGAAGTGTGACCACCACGAGGGCTAGCGCCACGAACAGGGGCTGGACAGGCGGTGCCAAGGAGGTTAGATCTGTTTTTATCCAGGCAGAGGATTCCCAGTGCTAGAGGGCTTTCCAGGCTGATCTCCAACCTCAAAGTCACATTTGGGTAGGGTGATCACAACTCCAGATTTGCCTAGGGCAGCCCCAGCTGAAGCTAGTTCACGAGATGCAATTATTAATAGCCCCACTTTTATCTCAAACCGTTCTGGTTTAGGTGATGAATTCTCATCGCTTGACTCTTGGGGCCCCTAAGCCTGCAAAGGAGGCGTCCCAGATAGAGAAAGGTGCTGAGCACTCGAGGGACCTCCAGGCTGAGTCTTGCCCCTCCTCAAACGCCCCATTCTCCTCTCCAGCACCCCTGCCACGCCGTCACCCGGCGTCTGCTTGTATACTTCCAGGGACGGCAGGCTCGCTCGCCCCTGATGAAGATTCTCTTTTTGGGGGAAAAGCTGTGTCATAAAAATAGCAGGATGCAAACCTATAGACAGTATGACTGCAACAACAACATCCTTCGGCAAGGAAAGTAGTGGCAGTGGGGGGCGGGGGCTTGAAAACCTCTGCTTTTTCCCTTCCACCTCCTTCCATTCAATAAATATTTACGGAGTGCATCTGATGTTCCAGTGGTACTGGGGACAGAGTGGTGAGTTAAAACAGACTCAAATTGAAGGGCATTCTATACAATAAGTGGCCTGTGCTTTCCAAAAATGTCAAGGTCATAAAGGGCAAAGAAAGGCTGAGTAACAGTTCCAGTTTAAAGGAGATTAAAGAGACAGGATGACCTTATGAAATGCAGGATGGGGGGAGGAGGTTCTTTGCTACAAAGGACACTATGGAGACAGCTAGCAGAAACCCAAGTGAGATCTACAGATTAGATAATAGTATTGTTTCAATAATGATTTCTTGGTTCTGAAAATTGTGCTGGAGTTATATAGAAGAATGTCATTGCTTTTAGGAAATACACTGAAGTATTTTGAGGGAAAGGAAAAATCTATAAATAACCTTCAAATGACTCAAGAGAAAAATATATATATACATAAAGAGCAGAATAAAATAAATGTGATAAAACGGTAACATTTGGGCAATCTGGGTGAAGGGTATGAGAGTTCTTTGTTCTATTCTGAGAACCTTGCTGTACGTCTGAATTAGGTCAAAATAAAAAGTTAAAAGAAAAAAAAATAAGTCCCAGAGAAAGGTTGTTTTTTCTTTTTTTTTTCCTTTTTTGAAAACAAAGCCAGATCGACCGTGACTTCAGAGAGCTCCCCGTGTCGCTGGGGAGACAGGTACTAATACAAATAATTACACTAATTAACTGCAAAATTGCAACTGCGAGAACACTGTAAAAGGAGAGAGATCCGGAGGCATGAGCGTTTACAGCAGGCAGTTTTACCCCAGTCCTGTGCAGTCACGGACTAACACCCAAAGCGGGAGATGGGGGGTGGGGAGGAGGCAAGGTTCCAGGTTCTCACAGCCCCGTGGCAGGTAAGGCAGGGCAGGGACCAAACCATGCATGCCACACGGGGGCCTGCCTGCAGGAGATGCCCACACCAGTCTTCTCCTCTCAGAGCAATAGGAGGTGTTTCTGAAAGACCCCCGTGACTGCAGAGAACGGGCTGGCAGGTGGGAAGGCATGTGGAGTCCACCGTAGTGGTGGTGGCGACTGTCGCCTCCAGGATAAACATCGCTGATAATTTTTTCTGTTCCCTGACACTTTAATTTTCTACAGCAACCATGTATGAACTCATTGATAACCAGACCAGGGGACAGGGCTGGCGGGGGTGAAGCAGGCTCAGACTGTCACACCCCCTTTCCAGACCTGTTAGTGGTTAGGGTCAAGGGATGGCTGATGGAGGTGGTTGCTGCTTTGCTCACAAGTACCCTGGGTCTAAACTGAGGCTGACTCCACCTTAGGGAAGCAAGGGGGGCAGGGGAGGTCAGGTCTTCATGCTCCACTCCCAAAGTCAGCCCAGCGCCTTCCATCACACAGCATCCAGCTGCCCACAGCCCCCCTTCTGGTCCTGGATCCTACTCCTTGGAATGTCCCTTTAGCCCTGAGACCTAGGACCTGAAGCCCTGGCCTAGGAGTGGACCATTACTCACCCACAGTGACTCTTGGCACTGAACACTGAACAAACCATTTGTCTGGAGGGTCAGAGGCCCAACCACAAAGGGAGGGGACCCTTTCCTGTGCCAAGTTCTGTCATAGTGGGTTTTCATTAACTCCTTTAAAATGGACCATTTAAAGGAAATAGGTTCCATTATTATCCTCATTTTACAGTTAAATGATTTGTTCAGGAAAAAGACCTGGGTTCACATCTTGGCTCTCCTGCTTATGAGTAACGAGACCTTTGGGTGGTCACTCCATCTCTCTGAGCCTCGTTTTTTTTTTTTCACCCTACCGGCAAGGTGGGGCTGGTGGGAATGAACAAGATTCTGGGACTAGATAGTACTATTTATTCCCTTTTGAGGCACCAAGGGGCTCAGTACAGAAAATCCACTCCAAACTACACATCGCTTAAATATTTACTAAAAGCTTGTGTATCCTGACAGTAAATCATGGGACCTGAATTTTCCAGGACTATCCCAACTTCAAATCCTCTGTCCTAACTTTCCACAGAAAGCATCAAAAGGTCTCAAAAATTCCACTCTCTCAGTATCCAAACAACACCTCCCAGGCCTCCTCTTACATGAAGAAGCAGCACAAACATTCTTTTTCAGACTACAGATCCTAGTCTTCCGTTCAGAAAATATAGCCGGTGGAGTCCTGCTGGCCCCCCGAAGGAAACGGAGTCGTGGCAGCCAGTACTCCATCCCAGCTCAGACTCGGCTGGGCTGTTTCCCGGCATGCTGGTATAAACCGCAGCCAGGAGAAGCCATACCATGATCAGAGCACCGCCCCCCCCCCCCCAGAGGGACACAGACTGGTCAGATGAGCTCTGCCCCCACCCACCCAGCAAGCTGCCGGTACCCAGGTAGGAAGCACGGCCGGAGGGTTGTTCCAAGGTTTAAATGAATGAGTTAATATTTAGAAAACATTCACAACAGTGCCTGGCAGCCAGTAAGTGCCATAACAGTGTTTCATAACGAAAACCAAAGGCATCCTGGGCGGAAGGTGCTCATGCCTCAAAGAACCCACAGGCATCACTTCTGGGAGAATAAGGAGAATGGGCCCTCACCCCTGGGTTGAGTGAGGCTGGGGCCCCTTCCAGACACGGGGTGGGGGTGGGCACCCTGACTATGGGAGGTAGGGCCTGCATTTGCCAAGGTTCAGGAGGCTGGACCCGGGGAAGAGTCATCACTTCTGAAATACACAAGGTCTCTGTGCCTCGGGGCCTTAGCACCTGATGTTCTGCTCACCCCCCCCACCCCCCCATACTATCTTTTTCTACCTTCAAGGCTGAATTCAAATGCCAACTACTCCTTATGGTGTTCTTTGATTTCCATCAGAATGAATGGTCGCCTCCACTGGTCTCTTTGGCATCTGGCTTTATCTCCTTTTAAAGTAATTGTGAGACACACAACTAGACAGAGCACGTGTGCGCAGGCGCGTCATTGTCTTCCCAATTCTACCACTCGTCCTTCCAAAGATAAGGGTCTGACTTTCCTCTCGGTAACCCTAGGGCCTGACGCACAGCTCAACAGGTGTCTGAATTTGCTGTGAAATCTGTGCTCTCCGCTGGCCTTTACCCCGGAGGCAGAAAGTAGCTTCAGGTGGACACACAACCAGAAGCTACGTAGATGCAAGATCTCTGGGTCTTGGAGCCCATGACTAGATCAGATTTTAGCCAGGGGCCTACCAAAGCATTCCCTTTCATCCCTCTTCAGGTGGATGAAAGGAGACACCTGTGAGACCCGAGCGGCGTGGACACTGACCAGATCCTGGCCTGCCTCTAAGAGAGCCGGTAAGAAGAGCCCAAGCTTGAGAAACATCAGCAGGCTGCCCTGCCTCCACCAGCCCAAGTCAAGGCCAGGGCAAGTGTGGACTGCCTTAGGCATTCCAGCCCCTGCAACAGACCTGGGAACAGACGAAGAGGGACTGGCCCCACTTTCCAGGAACCACTGCTGTCTGGCCTAAGGAAGCTGAGCACTGGGATTACAGTCACAGGCGCAGGTTCCCTTCCATCCTACCAGGAACCCTGAGGGCTCAGGGGGGAGGTAGGGGGCCAGGCCTTCCCGCTCCCTCAAATCCCCAAAGCTGGTGGGTTCCGTGCATCCTGGAGAACACAATTCCTTCTGTGCCTGGACCCAAGGTTCAGAAGGTCACAGTTGGTCCCTCTTGCTCCTAGCCCCAGGCTGCCTTGGCTAAACTCAGTTTTCTCAACTGCAATAGTGGGAGAGAACAGCACTAAAACTGAACAATGTACGTGAACCTTCCCAATTCACGGTCAACAATCAAGGAAGTTAGTCCCAATCCCCGGAGGCCAGTTACCAGCTGGGAAGCCCAACTTCTTTCAGGGATAAGATTTGTCTCTGACCAAGTTCCTGCCACTTGACTGAGGTTAAAAGCTACTAGAATTCTTCTCTATGAAAAAATGTGAGAGAAGACTTTCAAAACAGGAATGGTGAAGCCGTGAGTTTTCCTGAATTTGACTGTGTTAAGTTGGGTTCTTTCTCCTGCTCCCAGCTGTCCCCGAGGACCTGCCCTCTCCTTGCAGGGAATTTCTTCCAGGTACCCTGAGTTTGCTGGGGTCCACTGGCCTACTCAGCATCCCCACCCAAGCACCGCATCTAATATACAGAAGCAGTTCAATAAATGCTTGCTTGAACGGAATGCCACTCAGAAAAATGCCTTCGGTAACTTGACCTTTTACATTCCTCAGCTAATGCCTAATTTACATATAAGAGTCCGTTTTAGGAGATGGCAAATCACCAGAGACAATTCAGGATCAATACAGAGTATTAGGCATGTTTTATTCTACTCTAATTCTCTGCAAATTGGTATTCCATTAAGTGTATGTGGGATTTATGGGAGCTCACTATAAACTAGAATATTTAACTAGAACAGCCTACTCTCTGTCAGATAATAGCTTACCGTTGTTAATTTTCAACTAGTCAATCTCAGGAAGGTTTCCAGCTTCCAGTCTCCTTTACATGTTGATTTAATCGCCAGGAAAGTCATCTATTTGCAAGTCTCCATACAATAAAGAGCCGCTTGATGCAGAAGCAAAAGACCTGCCCATAGAAGCAGAAGACCTGAGTTATATCCCCTAGGCCAATACCCTGTGATGGCTGTTTAAGACCTCAATTGCCTCATCTGTAAAATGGGAAAAACACCTGGCCTCATGGGGCGGTTGTACAAATTGAGGCGATGCACGTGGATGCACCCTGTACAGTTCTATGAAGCTATAAAAGGCGAGTTAAACAAACATAAGATAAAATTCTCGAACAACTCAGGTAGGCCAACGACAGCAGGGTGGTTCTAAAGGGGGAGAGGAGATATTTTGCCCTCCTCCAGGAGACACTTGGCCACGGCTGGAGACATTTTTGGTTGGCACCATTGAGGGAGAAGGATTGCTACTGGAATCTACCGGCTAAGACCAGGGATGCTGCTAAACATGTTGCAATGCATTGGACAGGCCCCACAAAAAAGAAAAAAAAAAATCATCCAACCCCAAATGTTAACAGTGCTGAGGTTAAGAAACCCCGATCTAAATAATAGGGAAAGTTGGGTAGGAGAGCTTTTTAGAACAGAAATCCTCCTAACCAGGCTGTTCTTCCTCGCATCATCTCTTTAAACATTCGCAAGATGGATCATCTTGCAAAACAGCTCTTTTGTAAGTAAAGCTGAACTGCCAACTTCTGGAGTTTCTGAATGTATAAAACTGCTTTTAACTAAGATGCTCTCCGACTACAATTCGGCTGAATTGTCTTTCCGAAGCCCTTGACTTCTGCAGTTCTCCAGGGCACCAGACAGGGTCTGTCACTCTGCCACCAGGCCCTGAAGATGCTTTCGTAATTCTAATTTCCTGGTCAAATGGGAGCCACGAGGGTCTCTAAACGAATTAAATTCACATCACGCCAACTGCTCCCTTGCTTTGTGCTGGGCACGGTGCCAAACACCTCCACATAATTTATCCCACTTAATCCACCCAACCACCGAGTGAGGTGGGCATCATTACCGGCTGTTAGCAGGGGAGGAAATGGAAGATCAGAGAGGTTAAACAAGTCGCCCAAGGTCACCAGCTGGCCTGGGGGAGCCCAACTTGAACGGAGGTCTCCAGGTTCCAAGTCACAAGCTCTTTCCACCAGCTCTGGAAAACCCAGGTGTCAAGTTGTCTCAACTTCCCATGAATTTTTAAGGCAACCGCAACTTCTCAGTAAGTTCAGGTCGCTGAAAATGGGAATTTCTCGGGGTGGGGGTGGGGGTGGGGTGGGGAGGGGAGGGGAGGATGGGAGGATGGGGGGCTGGCCCACCTCACAGGCACTCCCCCACTGCAGCTGTCTCACCGCAGGTACCTGATAAATCATTCCCTATCGCCCGCGGAACGGGGAGGGTTTATCGGCGCTGGAGTTCGTGCCAGGCCCAGGAAATGCCATCTTTGAAAGCCGAGAGGCGGATTCGCCCCGGGAGCCGGGAAGGTCTGGCCGCCGCGCCCGGCTGGCTCCCCGCGGGGCCGCGCGCCCCCCGGTGCCGGGGGCTGGGGCTGGGGCTGGGGCGGCGGCGGCGGCGGGGGCCCTCCCGGGTCGCCGGCCCGGTCCGCCCCTGCCCGGGTCGGAGCCCACGCCCACGCCCCGCCGCCGCCGCCGCCGCCGCCGCGTCCCGCCCGGGACCGAGCCCCACCCCGCCCCGCGGGCTCCCTCCCGCCGCCGCCGCCGCCGCCCCGCCAGGTGAGCGCGGCCCGGGCCCCCCCCCCCGCCCCGACGTGGCGCCCGGGACCCCGGGGCGCGGCGCCCCCTGCCCGCCCGCCCGCCCGCCTGCCCGCCCGCCGCGCTCGCGGGGCCGGGTGGGGGCGGGGCGGCTCGGAGCGCGCCCCAGCCCCGGGGAGCCGCGCGCCCTGCCCGGGGCCGCCGGGGTCGCGCCCGCCCGTACCTGCAGCATCCGGGGGCGCGGGGCGCCCAGGTAGGTCGCGCGAGCGGGCGGCGCGGAAGCTCGCTCGCGCCGCGACCTGGCCGCCGTCTGAGCATGCCCAGTGCCGCCCGCGGGCGGCTCCCGCCGGCCGGGCTGGCCGCGACGGGCCCGCGCGCGGGGCGGGGGGCGGGGGGCGGGCGCCCGGGCCGCCCTGCGGGGCGCCCCTGCTCCGCCCCGGCCTGGCGCGCCCCGACGCGCCGCCCCGCGCCCCGGGCCCCGGCCCCGGGCCCTGGCGCAGGCCCGCGGCGTCCGCTCCCTCACCATTTCCCGGGACCGGACCTACTGTGCGCCGGGCCCTCCGTGGGTCTGTGCTTAGGAAGGTCGCGCAGACGGCGCTCAGCCCGCCTCAGACAGGAGGACTCGCAGTCCCGGCTCCTCCCGCTCCTCCGGCAAGCTCTCCGGCTCAAACCTTCTTCCAGAATCTCTCGGTACCTGCCACCCCCCCTCCCCTGTCCCCTCTCCCCGCCCCAGTCTGGGCGCTGCTGCCCTCTGACAGCTCCTCTGACCCCGGCCTTCCTGCAGCCCCACGGGCACCTTTCGGTCCCCCAGACTCTCAGGACATTTGCACACGCCTGTCCCCCTCCCGCCGTGTGGGACTTCTTTGCCCGGCCTTGTACGCGGCTGGCACCTTCCCCTCGTACCTGGGTCCTCCTTATCTGAGAGGCCTGGCCCGAGCACCTTTGCTAAATCAACACCCTGTTCCTGGACACCCTCCATGCCCCCATTTCATTTCCTTCACGTTGATCATCATCCATGGAGCCATTCAGCGAAGAATTATTGGTCACCTTACTCCCGCTTCTTCACGCCGGGTAAACAGGCAAAGACCCTGTCCCCAGGTGGAGTTTGGGGGAAAGAGAGGCAGGCACCAATCAACGGGTAAACCCGCAAGCTGTGCGGGGATATTAGAGGGTGGTGGGAGTCCCCAAAAGGGGAAAAGAACAGGGTAAGGGGGTGATGGTCTAGGGGAGACGGTTCTCAAAGAGGCGCTCTCATCAGCCTGTGGGAGTGACCTTGAGAAGGTGACGTTGCAGCCCCGCACAGGGGACACCTGGTGCGGACACTAAGGGGCGACACCTTAGGGCTTTGCAAGGAGGACCGAGTAGGAGATGGGGTCGGCGAGGTGACTGTCCCTCTCCTGCGCTGACTTCTGTGTCTAACCCTAGGGACCCGCTGCAGCTGCGCGGCCCTGCCGGTCTTACCTGCGGCGTCCCAGCTCCCGTCCGGCGGCACGTGGCACACAGTGAGCGCTCAAACATTGTTTGTGGAGTGAATGTGTGAATGGGGGGAAGGCCGCGCGGTCCCGACCGGGGTGCCCGCGGTCCTGGGGGCCGGTCTGCCCCGGGGCCACTCGGTGGCCGCCGGCAGCCCCTGGCACCTCCTTGGGTCCCGGTCCCGGGAGCGCCACCGCAGCGGGCGCGTCGGGGGGAATTCCGACCCGGGCGCGGAGTCCCAGGAACAGGCCCCGCCCCGGCCCTGCCCCGGCCCTGCCCCGCCCTCCGGTGGCTCGCAAACCCTGGAGCCGCCGCGCCCGCCCCGCCCGTGGAGCCGGACGGGGGTTCACTGGGCATGCTCGGAGCCCCGGGAGGAGAGGAGGGGTCTCCCGGGGGCGCCCCCGCAGAGCCCAGCCCGCACCTCCTTGGTTGTCGACACCTCCCGGAGGGCCTGGGGGCGCCCCCCGCCCCCCTGCAAAGCGCAGTAGGAAACCTGGGAGTTCAGAGTCTCCAAAAGGCATTATTCTCTGCCCTCTGCGCTGTGTGATCTGGGCCAAGCCCCTTACCCTCTCTGTGCTTCCAATAACTCGAATACCTATCACTTGGATCTGGGCGGAATGTGAGGGCTGAACGGGATAAAAAAAAAAAAAAAGTGAACGTGTTTAATCCAACTTTAAAGATCCATGTCCTGGAACACCTGAGTGGCTCAGCGGTTGGGCGCCTGCCTTAGGCCCAGGGCCTGATCCTGAAGTGCTGGGATCGAGTCCCACCTCGGGCTCCCTGCGTGGAGCCTGCTTCTCCCTCTGCTTGTGTCTCTCATGAATAAATAAATAAAATCTTAAAAAATAAATTAAAAAAAAAGATCCGTGGGGCAGCCCTGGTGGCTCAGCGGCTTAGCGCCGCCTGCGGACTGCGGTGTGATCCTGGAGACCAGGGATCGAGTCCCACGTCAGGCTCCCTGCATGGAGCCTGCTTCTCCCTCTGCCTGTGTCTCTGCCTCTCTCTCTCTGTGTGTGTCTCTATGAATAAATAAATAAAATATGTTTTTTATAAATAAATAAATAAATAAATAAATAAATAATAAAATAAATAAATAAATAATAAAATAGAAAAAGATCCATGTCCTGAGCGCCTACCTCAGTGTGTCATCTGCTACTAGCTTGCCAAGTGCTTGCAAGGAAACGTTACCGTCACCGACATGCGGATTCTTGGAGTTGTCTCAGTTTGCCTTCCGTGACGGCTGAGGCAGTAACTACCTTTTCTTTCCCCACATTCAACAGTCATGAGCTTAAACAGTGTTCTTATATTCAAGCGAAAACATATCTGCACACATAAGGGAAAGAGACCTAGATCTTTGTAAAATTGCGCATTTCGATCACCATAAACAGAAGCAGGAACAAAAGGAAAGAATATTCCGCGAACTGGAAACTAATGAATGTCCGAAATCAGCAGAATGGTTAGGTTATGGTATATTCGTTGAAATAATAACTAGTTTAGACTAAGCTAGTAGACCATACTGCAGCAGGGGGAAACTTAAAGTACAATGTTCAGAGGGAGGGAAAAGCTGAAAACACAAATACACTTCATAGAGATTATGTCTGCACATTCACCCAGACTGGAAAGAAATATGGGAAAATGTCAATAATTTAATGGGGGGGGGGAGGAAGGAGTGTGGTTGGTTTCTTTGAGTTTATTGCTAAAAAAACACGAAAAACACAAGTTTATTATTGTCACAGTGTTGTGTTTGCAGTAATAAACAGCAAAAGGCCAAATTACAAATTTGTGAAGTTTTGGGAAAGTCTAATCATAATAAAACAATAGTTACTATTAGGCTCAAGTACGCTTGACATTTTACATATAATGTGTCTTTAATCCTCATAGTCACTCTCCAGGATGGGTGTTTCTAGCTCAGTTTTATAGAAGAGGAAACAATCTAGGAGCCATTCACAACTAGTAAGAGACAAGGTTAGGACTGAACACGGTCTGACCTCAAAGCCAGGGTGTTAGAGTTTATAACACTGCCTGCCTGTGTAGTAGCTTACAATGTATTGATCAGAAGAGAAACCACATATTCTTTCATTTTGTGTCTTTTTTGCCTTATTTTTTCTACCTTTGATGTGCTTGCAGGCTGCAGATTGCCTTTAAATGTTCTGGCTTCCTGTTACTATTTTATTGTTGGAGCCAAAATGTTAAAGTCCATCCTTTTCAGCTGTTGCACCTAGAGTGACATGACATTATTATCAGCAATGACAGTTGATGTTATATCATAAGCTCCCAAACTTTATGGAAATGAAGCTTTTGGATGGACACATAACTTTCTTAGTCTGTGTGGTTGAACCCAGCCAAATTGAGAGCAAATAGAGGCCTTGTCAAGACTAAGGCCATCCCAAGTCCCAGATCATGAGGCCAGTCCAAACATAGATTATTTTTCCCTGGGTAATCATTTGGGAGTCAAAATCACAGTATAATGGAACTACCTGGCCCACGGACTTCTCAGAACTTTACTGTGATGAAAAGATACAGGGCTGATAGTCCTGACGATGTTTGCCAAGAGAAAGCCAGAGCCCTAAGAGCAGCCCTCCTCCTACTGCTGATAAACAAAAACAAAACAAAACACCCCAACTCTCTCTTTTAGTAATGCTGGTTGACTGTTCCTGGCCCAGAAATCACTAAACAACAAGAAACACAGAAAGCCAAAGGGTCATTTCATTGGAGAAGAAGGTGTGCCACGAAGCCAGTAGGCATCACTCGTAATGGACCAGGTTCGTACAAGAGGAATGCAAGATGTGCAACTGGACACAGTTACTAGCATATTCCCAGAAGCTGCCGTTTGGACAGAAAATCTGGTGCCAAGCACTGCACACAGGCAATTGGCTGGGGGCATTTATAGGAAGGATTTCCTGGAAGAATCACTGAGGATTGTCATTCACATCAAACTCAGGAAGTCTGGGCACCACATAGACAGTTTCAATGATTTACAGGGCAGGGCTCCCAGCTGAGATGCTAATGCTCATCAATTATTTGTGTTGTTAATGCAAGCTCATGAAGGGCCTAAGCATCGCCAAATACATGGGCAAGTGGTGCTGTTAATGACAAGCGAAAAGAATACAATGTAAAATTATATAAATAGTATGGCCTCCGCGCTGAATTACTAAGCCAAACCACATAAAATGGCCGTTTTGTAGGTCGATAACGGTTGAACATTGGCAACTTCCTATATTTCAACTTAATACATGCACATAGAAAAAAGACTGGAAAGAACTGCACCAAAATACTAATGGTGACTCTATCTGAGTGTTGCATTTACAAGCAGAGAAACAAGGTATGGAAGGGAGCTCTTATAGGAGAACCTCAGGTCTTTGGGCATCTATTTCTTTGCTATGTCCCTAAATCTTATTTTACGGTAGGTTTCTTTCATGATCAGGAAAAGCGAAACAAGCTTTAAAAGCTGGCAAGCCAAACAAAATGGCGGAGAGAGGGGAAACAGCTACTGTGGAATTGTACAGACACATGAGAGGTACCTTTCACGGAGAGTGCAGGCAACCCTGCCCTGACCGGCACTGGCAGTTGACAGAATGTCTGCTCCAGGCCCAGGAGGGAGGGAGAGGAAGGAGTGGTCGGTCAGTGGCCTAGTCAGGAGCCTGTGGAGGGGTGTTCGTCTGACTCAGGACGCAGTTCATCCCCTCAGCCTGTGTTCTTGGGACTCTGGGACTTCGTGGATGTCCCCTTGAGAAACACAAATTGTTAGCCTAAAGTGGGATCCATTGAAAAGTGTCTTTCCATTGCAAATCTCCACCACCAAAGGAGTCTTGTCCTTTGTCCTTTGATGAACGAACTTGGCTTGGGTACAAGAGCAGCGTTGTGGATTCATTCACCACATTTTTTAAAAATTTTTATTCATGAGAGACAGAGAGAGAGAGAGAGAGAGAGAGAGGGCAGAGACACAGGCAGAGGGAGAAGCAGGCTCCATGCCCGGAGCCCTATGTGGGACTTGATCCTGGGTCTCCAGGATCACACCCTGGGCTGAAGGCGGTGCTAAACCACTGGCCATTGGGGCTGCCCCATTCATCACATGTTTATGAAGCACCTACTGTGTGTCAGGCACTGCTCTAAGTGCTTGGTAGACATAAGTGAACAAAAGAAACAACAATTTCTGCTCTCATGCTCTACCAGGGCAAGCCAGACAATGAACAACAAGCATGATAAACCGGTGAATTATGTTGTATGTTAAGAGACCGGGGTAAGGCTCATAGAAAGGGTGCTCGACGTGAGGTGGTTGGGGAGTTGCAATTTTATTTTATTTTAAGATTTTCTTTATTTACTCATGAGAGACAGAGAGAGAGGCAGAGACACAGGCAGAGGGAGAAGCAGGCTCCCTGCAAGGAGCCCAAGCAGGGCTCCATGTGGCAGGCCTCTGTTATAAGAGAGTCAGCCATATGATCCCGAGTATGCATACATTTTTAATATTATCACGTAAATGCAAAAATAATGTAACCAGTTATCTCAGAGGGATCTCGGACCTTTAAGAACACTTGATGAATGCTTAGGGATACACACACCTGAGTTGGAAAAATAATTTCCTGGTGCACACACTGTGGATGTACCAGAGGACCGGAAGGACCATTATAGGTCCACGGGAACTGCCCAGGTGGCTCAGTGGTGGGATGCCTGGGGGGCTTAGTGGTTGAGCATCTGCCTTTGGCTCGCGTCGTGATCCCAAGGTCCTGGGAATCGAATCTTGTATCGGGCTTCCCATGGGGAGCCTGCTTCTCCCTCTGTCTCTCTGTCTCTCTCTGTGTCTCTTATGAATAAATAAATTTTAAAAATCTTTAAAAATAGTAGGCCCATGGACCACCATATAGATTTGCTGCTACACGAGAAATGGAAAGGTAAGTCTAGGGATTTCGGAAACCTGCTCTTGTAATGGCAGCAGAAGGTTGTAGCTTTAGAGACAAAGAGAAATGATGACAAATGTAGGGAATGAGAGTTGGTATCCTGAACTGTGGCTGTTGGTGGTTAAGCAGTGGGTGGTGTCATCTTACAAAAGCTGGGGAGAATGGGTTTGTCAAGTCTCCCAACCACACCTTTAAGGTTCAAATGTCCAACAATAGAAGGAGAGAGAGAAAAATACCCAGGGAATATAGAATAGTCATACAGAGGTCATGGCTTCGAAAAATCAGCAACATTAAAGGAAAGATTCAAGGAATACCCTAATAGAAGATTCTAGGGAGTAGAGTCTGGGAAATACTGAAAGCAGCATTTTTTAAACTTTGATCCAGAACCACACATCATGATCACCTTGAGAGATGGAGTCCTTGTGTAAAAGCAGGCTTCTGGCCTCAGCTCAGAGCTTCTGATTCTGCTTGTGGACTCCAAGAACCTGCATTTTATAATTAACTATAAAGGGGTGCCTGGGTGGCTCAGTCGTTTAAGTGTCTGCCTTCAGCTCGGGTCATGATCCCAGGGTCCTGGGATGGAGCCCTCTCCCTGCTGAGTGGGGAGTCTGCTTTTCCCTCTCCCTTTGCCCTTCCTCCCACTCGTGTGTGCACACACGTGTGTGCTCTCTCTTTCTCAAATAAACAAAATCTTTAAAAAAAAGAAATCTTTTGTACACTGAAGTTTTATAATTTCTGTCCTGTAGCCTCCACACTAAGAACCTAGTCTGATAAACTAAGAGGATGGGAAATTTTACCAAGAGATGACCGTGGTCCTGTAGAAATCACTGATGCTTACTTAGATGGATGGGGCGAAGGACCACAGGCTCAGCTTCTTAACCATTTAAAGGGGTAGAAAGAGAGGGGACAGGAGGTAGAGAGAGGGCATCTCCTGCAGGCAAATAGGGACCCCTAGTAGAGAGCTGCCAGTCTTTCTGCTTTCTACTCTTGACCTTGGATCTCTGACTCCATCCACCTGACCATGCTCTCCTGGGGCCAGGAGGAAGCGAACCATGTGACTGGAGAGGAGGTGGTAATGGTGATAGTCACAGTGGTGGTGATGTTTGCTGAGAGGAGTAGACACTAAAATAAACACATTGGAGTGTGTAGAGTACACACAAAACTGAAACTGAGAAGGTCATTACCTCCTGAAGAGGAATTGGACAAGTGGGGGCAGGGGAGGGATGAGTGTTTACCTTTTGCCATAAACCCTTTTGTTCCTTCTGAATTATGTACCATGTGATGTGTAACCTGTTTAAAAGTACATTCTCTGTGGGGAAAAAAATATATCATGATGCATGCATGATGGTTTTTCAAAAATTGTTTTGTTTTACGTTTTGAGTCCCTCTAAATTTTACTGGCCAAATACAAAGCCCAGGTTACTTGACAAATCAAGGCCGTAACTATGAATAACAGCAGGGCGTAACACGGTGTAGCTTGCTCGAAAGAACCATAGGTCACGGGCTCTTACTCCTACTGGCAATTCATGTGGCTGAGGGATGGAACAGAAAGAGCGCTTTGGAGGAGGATAAAGGAATAAGAAAAATCACTTCAGTGATCCCGAGGTCAAGAATGATGCTTTCCTGACACAGCTGGTAAGAAAACGGCCGGGAAGTAAGACAGAGTGGCTACCCACGCCTTGCCTGGAAGTCACAGGCGTGGAAAGACGATCATCTGAAATCTGTTCTTGCTTGGCTGACCATTCTATCCTCGGGGACACTAGAAACCTGATCTGGCCCCCAAAGAAAACTGTGCTTCCAATCCCTGGTGACATTTCAAGAACAGGGGGCACTGTTCAGCCTGCCCAGTGCTCTGGTGACCTTCTAGTGTTGCGTGGATGACACACCACAGGATTTCCTCAACTGCGCCCCGGCGTCCTGCTAGGATGTTGCTCTCATTTTTTCCATGGTACACACAGTCACTGCATTGAAGTCCAAACAGATAGTCCAGCGATGCCTCCATAAACACGAGTCACATGGGAAGTTTAAGGAATCCGTGTTCGGCCAGGGACATCAGAGTTCCTAAGGCAAGCCATCCTCACATACAGCGTCCCGGTTAATGAGAGTCGTATGATTTTCTGCCAACACACCTGGGCAGTGATCAGGGACAGACTTCATGTGGCAGCCACCAAGGCCTACCCAGATATTGTTCTTCTTCACGCAAAATTCTCTGATCCAGGGTGAAGTTCCCCAGCTATTATATCAGAAAACATTACTCTCTGTCCATTTCTTTATCTCCTTGGGCTTCTCCTAGTTTGGTCTTCAATGCCACCACCTTGCCCAGCCTTGTCATCTGGCCCAATCTGGCAAATCTTTCTTACTTCCTCTTGAAGAATGAAGGCAACTCATGTCAACCTCCTAAAACAGATCATTTGACCCTCGCTGCCTGTTGAAATCCTACCCTTCTTTTGAAGTTATCTGACAAGCTACCTCTTCCTAGGTTACCCCAAGTGGTTATGAACAGTCTAATCCCTGCACCCCTGCAGTTTTGGTCTGTTCTTTCATGCTTCTCATCGTGTGCTGACTCCCATGTAGTTATCAATGTACATGCCCCTTTTGGAAGGCTCTTGGAAAATCTTCTCAATGGGGTCATGATGTCATGATGCCATGTGGGCTGTGACTATTATTTCTGAGCAAGGTATGCAAAGGGCCATGAGTCTCTTCTCAAAAATTGCCTGCCTCTCTGCAATAAGCAAGAAGTTCTGGCATATCTAAAATCCTTCTGGAGTTCTTTCTGGAATTCTGCTTGCGAGCTTAATAATTAAGTGGCCAATAGACAGAAAAGAGATACAGACAGATGTAGATACATAGGGAATATAAGAAGATATAGAAGATAAGCTAAGGGAGAAAAATGAGCAGTAGTGTCTCAAATAAAGTATGATTAATTTGTGCACTCTCAATTTCTATGTAAAACAATTAAAGGAATTAGGACATCGCCCCTGCCTCTCCACACTTGGGAGTCACCTCCTTGTGCAGGCAGAGGTCTACAGGTCAAGGACACACCCCTTTGTTGTCTACCTGGGTTGCTGCGTGAGCTAATTCCAAACCAGCTCTGGGGCCCATGACCTTCATCTTTGGGCAGTAGGACCAGGAACCACAGGGTGAATAAAATCCATCATAGAAATTACCAGGGAATAGAGGGGGCCTAAAAACTCCTTGATGTCTTGCAGTTTCAATTTCACTGTAATCTAGAATCATGATCAGTCTCAAGCTTGGGAAGCTGCCCCGGTTTTGTCAGCACCCATGAAAATATTTTATCCTTACATTATAGGGTCCAAAGGATTGAGGGCAGTCTTCATTTCTCTCTCGGTCGTTTACAATCTGAGTAAGAGGAGGCTTTCTTTGACTGCATAGGCAGTCTCAGGAGCCCCTCCTTCTGCATTTAGATCCCACTAGATTTACGCTTAACACATCACATACAATTGAGCAAGCCAGCTGCCCCAACTGTGAACTCACATCATTTTTTTTTTTATGATGGGAACCTAGATAGAATTTGGCACCTAATAAGAGTGTGAAGAATGAGAAAATTAGTTGAAATTGGATTGCTTTATTGATGTGTTTCTGTCAGTCCAAGTCCCTTGACTTCCTAAGGCCAGCATATTATTTTCCATTACATTTGGTTCATTGGCATAAAAAAATGTACATAATACTAGCGCATATTTCAAATGCCAATTCACATGAGAGAACAATTTCCCAACAGTGTTATCTAGTTTCTTCTCAAGTTCCCTGGGTTGAGGTCAGTCTTTGTAGTTAATGTTGGGTTCCTGACCCAAACACAGCCTGTGCCAGTTATGAAAAAAAAAAAAAGTCAGTTTTCCATGGTTTGGATAAAGAGGTGACCGTGGGAACATGTACAGCTCTGTCTCTGGTTCTGGTGAAGTCATTGAAAAGCCAACCCAGCCTGGCTATCCTGTGCGCCCACACGGAAATGAGGAGAGACAAGGACTGCAGAGCAAGAGGAAGTACACCCCTTCTGCAAACCAGCCTTGGTGTGTGGAGCCGAGGAGAGTACCCGTCCCATCCAGGAGGAAAAATCTCTCTTTGCTATTTATTAAGAAACACTGAAGTGATCTTGAAAACCATGCTATTCAAAGAAAAAAAAATATGGACCCAATCTATTCAGAGGAAAAATCCAAATGCAGATAAAGCCTTATGAATAGAAATGGATTATTTTAGCACTGTTGATAATTGCTAAAAATATGAAATAAGGGACTGAATGAATATGCAACCCTGTGTTCCACCGATTACCCTATAACTCTTAAAATTATTTTACAAAGAGTTTGTAATGACCTGGGGAAATGCTTGTGATATAGTTTAGATAAAGAGTGTAAGACAGGGATCCCTGGGTGGCGCAGCAGTTTGGCGCCTGCCTTTGGCCCAGGGCGCGATCCTGGAGACCCGGGATCGAATCCCACGTCGGGCTCCCGGTGCATGGAGCTTGCTTCTCCCTCTGCCTATGTCTCTGCCTCTCTCTCTCTCTGTGTGTGACTATCATAAATAAATAAAAATTAAAAAAAAAGAGTGTAAGACAAAGCTGTATTCATAGCATAACTTTGTAAAAAAAAAATAAATTTATGAACATAAAAAATCCTGAAAGTATAGTAAAATATTAAGAGTAATGACTTCTAGATAATGATATATCTATCCGATGTCTTAGTTTGTTTGGCTTCTACAACAAAATACCATACACTGGGTGGCCTATAAACAACAAACATTTATTTCTTACAGTTTTGGAGGCTGGGAATTCCAAGATCAAGGCATTGGTAGATTCAGTGTCAGGTGAGGACGTGCTTCCAAGTTTATAGACAGCTTCTTCTCACTTTGTTCTCACCAATAGAATGGGGTGAGGGAACTCTTTGGGGTCTCTTTTATAAGGCCACGGATCCCAATCATGAGGGCTCTACGTTCATGACCTAATCACCTGCCAAAGGCCCCACCTCCAAATTCATCACATTAGGGATTAGATTTCAACCTAGACATTTTGGCGGGACACGTTCAGTTTATAACAACTGGTGATTTTCTTCATATTTTTCAAATCTTCTACAACATATGTATAGCACTTCAAAAATAAGAATGAAATATTTTTTAAAATCTATGTGACCAGTAGCAAACATAAAGCTTTTTTCTCAGATAATCATATGGGAAGGTATTTTTATATCCGGGTGACTGTAGCATTGACCACAGGAATTTCATGACTCTTCTGTGGGAGGTTTAACTATGGTACCTATGATCCCCATGGCCACCTCATCTCCCTTATACCAGGCCTCTTGGCAGTTCTTCTGAGTCCTAGAATCCCCATTGGTTGGGAAGCCCATGAGCCAGGGAGACACTTAGCATGATCAGTTGGATTCCCTCCTAGAAATTTAAACACAGCAGAAAAGATGTGAAGACACACAAAGAAAGCCCAAGATCAAGAGACAGCCAGAGGAACTGTGGTTGAATATTACACAAAAGACTTGTACCAAACTGACTTCCTGATGTACACACCCGTGTGTTGTCCCCTCCCACACAGAGGCTTAGCCAAAGTGACTTGATTTGGCCAATGGGACATCAGTGAACATGACACAAGTAGATGTTTAACAGACACTTGTGCACGAGGACTGGCCCTGTTGGAACCCTGAGACCACCACGCTGTTTAGAAGCCCAGGATGAAGAGGAGAGAGGAGAGAGGCACAGCCGTGCAGGTTTGTCTCAGCTGAACCCAGAGAAGACCAGTAAAAGAACCACTCAGCCAACACATTGAATCATGAGATATTTTTTAAAAATTAAAAATTGTCGTTTTCAGCCACTGTGTTGGGAGTGGTTTGTGACCAGCAATGGATAACTGGAAGGAACAGGAAGGAAGTCCTGTTACTGAGGACTCCGCCTTACATCCTTTCCATTTCCAAACTGCTTTTCTTTGAGATTTCCATCGTCTCTACTTATCTTTTTAGTCTTATAGCAACACTGTTATTTTAAGGCAGGTGGTGTCAAACCCCAGTGTTCAAAGACCTGAGCTGAAATCCAAGTGTCTTTAGGAGAGGGATGTTGTGGGTCTTATTCACCATGACACCCAAGTGGAATGGTGTCTGTCACATAGCAAGACCTAAGGAGATATTTGTAGGTAAATGAACAAGCAGATCTTGGGAGCTTATTTAAAATATAGATTCTAGGGGTGCCTGGGTGGCACAGTCAGTTAAGCGTCTGACTCTCGATCAGGTCATGATCTCAGGGTTGTGAGACTGAGCCCCACATCAGGCTCTGTGCTGGGTATATAGCCTCCTTAAGATAGTCTCTCCCCCGCTGCCCCCGTCCCTCCCCCCAGCTCCACGCTCCCACACTTGCTGTCTCTCTCAAAATAAATAAAATAATAAAGTAAAATAAAATATATATTCCAGGGCCCCACCTCTGGAGACTGACTCTGGGTTGGGTCCAGGAAACCGCATCATGATTTTTTATGAAATATTTTATTCGAATTCAATTTGCCAATGTATAGTAGAACACCCAGTACTCATCCCATCAAGTGCCCTCCTTAGTCCCTGTCACCCAGTCACCCCGTCACCCCATTCCCCCATCCTCCTCTGGTAATTGCACCATTATTAAGCCACCTGAGTGAAGCCAAGGCAGGC
This sequence comes from Nyctereutes procyonoides, assembly GCF_905146905.1. Lineage (NCBI taxonomy): Eukaryota > Metazoa > Chordata > Mammalia > Carnivora > Canidae > Nyctereutes > Nyctereutes procyonoides. Next base: position 9,764,211 of record NW_026575135.1, on the reverse strand, counting down.
GGCCTGTGGGACCCATCTTCACCATCAGGGCCTCAGGTTACTCAAAATCAAAAGCCAATTGATCAATTTTCCAGCTGCCTGTGCACCAGAATCGCTTGGGGAGCTTGTTCCTGATATATTAGTCCCTGCTCCTCACTCCTGACCTACCAAATCTGAAAATCGCTGAAAGTGAAAATCTATTATGTGTATTATTAAGAAACTCTTGGGTGAATGTGATGCAGCTGGTCCACAAGCATAAGGGCATTTGGAAACCACTGGCCCAACCAACACAATTTTCTGAAAGTCATTTGGCCACCAGACACACTTTTCTCATTCTGGAGAACAGAGGACACATCCCTCCCTCAATTAGATATCTCACACTAATCTCTCTCTCTCTCTCTCTCTCTTTTTTTTTTTTAAGAGGTTTTCATGATGACTGTGAGAAGTATTTGTTAGGGACTCTTTCTAAGCCTAAATGTCTCATCTGTCAATCAGATGTTCCTAACACCTGCCCTCTTTAGTGCCTGAAGGACTAAAATGAGGTGAGGTGCATGACGGCGCTTTGAAACCGAGCACACCATGCACGTGATTCGTGAGCCTTTAATCATAAATGTGTCATGCAGGGGATTATAGTATTTCCATTGACTTTTAGATAAGTAATCAGATTCATTATGGGTTATCTCATTCTCCTAAGGAAGGGAGAGCCAGACCTTTGGGATCCCCACATAAAATGTTTCAGGGATAGGAAGCCCTGGCTACATTTCTAATTCCTTCATGTGGTGTTCAAAGCCATGTGTAATCTGAGCCCTGCATCACCTTCGTCTCTCCTGACCCCTCTCTTCCACACCTTCCTGCTCCCCCTCATCCCCACCCTGCCCCGTGCCAGCCCTTCAGAAACGCTAATGCAGCATTGCTGGCTCACCTCTTCCACAAGCCCTGGATCAAGCTGGCACTACGTCTGGAATGTTCTTTATTAATGTCCAATCCCTATCTACCTGGACCTTTCCTGAACCTTTGGTGTCTGTTACTATCTTCCACCCTCTGGTCAGAATTGACCAGCCTCTGTTTCGAACCCCCACTGAACATCCGTCCAAGATCCTATAGCACTTGGTTGCACTTACCTAGATCACTCTACCCTCTTCTTCACCTCGAGGGCAGGCACGTTTCCTGACTCCTTCCTGTGTCTCTGGCCCTGAGCACAGTGCCTGGCACAGAGAAGGGACTAACAAATATTTGTTGATTGCACGAAAGTTCCGGGCTGTCTTTGGGGAGGTCTTAACTTCTAGGGAAAGAAAAATGCTCCTGCCTGGCAGTGGCCACTTATGGCTCTCTGACTCTGATTTCCTGCTGTTGTCCTTTATCCCTCTCTCCTCCATGCCAAGACTTAGGAAAACCAAACAACTTGCAACAAGCTGCTTGCCTGACCTCGAATGGGTGGGACTATCCAGCAGGTTCAGGAGAGTTTTCCTAAGTGGGTATTATTATAAATGTGATGTGTGATATAAATGAAAATTTAAGATATTAGTGAGAAATCTCTTCTGAAGGCCAGTTCTGAATTGTTGGTGTCTACTAGCTACCTCCAGCTGGGTGTCCCAGAAGCACTTCAAACCCAACCAGTTCCAAACTAACAAATTGGCTCCAGCCCACAAGCCTGCTCCTTGTCCATTGACCATCTGCCCCGGGGCCTGGGCTCCCAGCTCCAAATCCTCCCTCTTTCCCTCCCTCCCTCCCTCTCTCTTGCCATCCAAGAAAAATGACTTCTTCTCTTTATTCTACCCCCACAAGATTTCTCACATCCTTCCCAAGCTCTGCTTTCTGCTTCAGGACCTCTTGTCTCTCACCAGAGCTCTTGCAAATAGCCTCCCAGTTGGTCGGCCAGCTTCCTCTCACTTTTTTTCTCGGAATACCGATAACAGGTTCATCTTGCTGAAGCACGGATTTGAACAAGTGCTCCTCTGCTTGAAAATATACAATGCTTCCCCATGGCCTACCTCCTGGAAAAGTCTAAACTCCTTAGTCTGCAGGGTATTTGATAGCAACACATCTGTCTGATTCCATGGCATCTCCTGGGAAGTGAGAATGTAAGGAGGAGGCAGCAAGAAGCCTTCATTTGTTCACCAAATATTGATTAGCACCCGTGATGCATCATACTCTGTTCTAGGTTCTGGGGATAGTGTGAAGTCTTTGATTTTTATGGAGCTTAAATGTGAAGAGAGAAAGTGGAGTCACTGTCGTCTGCTTTTACGATGACCTGTAGCCTGAAAAGCAGGACTGCATGGATTGCCTTGGCTCCAGTTCTTCCCTCCTCTCTGCATCCATGCTCTTTGCCACGTAACCTTGAAGCTCCTTATGCTAGAGTAGATGGATATGTCCCTGCTCAACTCGGAGGCCTGGCCGTGTGACTTGCTTTGGCCAATGGGTCAATGGATTGTTAGCAGCTGTTACACAATTAGAGGCTTGAAATATGTCTGCGTAGTTAAGCTTGTCCTTCTTGCATTTCTGCTTCTGCCATAAAAAGACTGCCCCAGGTAGATTGCTGGTCCCAGGAGAACGAGAAACACGAGAAGTAGAACCACACTGTGAAGGAATGGTGGTCGTTTTAAGATGCTGTGTTTGGAGTGGTTTGTTATGTAACATTGTTGGGGCAACAGCGGATCGATTCTTTCCTCCATGAGCTCCTCTCGACATCCTTGCACTGGGGGTGCTGTTCCAGAGGAACTGGGCTGCTGTGGGGGGTGGGGGTCTCTCATACTTCCTTTCCTCTGTACAAGTAAACCCTTCCATGTAAGGAATATTTTAATGTAGCCATTTACACCAGCACCTAAGAAACCTGAGTATGGGGGGTCCCTGGGTGGTTCAGTCAGTTAAGCGTCTGCCTTCAGCTCGGGTCATGATCCCGGGCCCATGGGATCGAGCCCCTCATTGGGCTCCTTGCTCAGCGGGGAGCCTGCTTCTCCTTTTCCCTTTGCTTGCTGCTCTCTCTTTGTGTGTCAAATAGATAAATAAAATCTTTAAAAAAATAAGAAAAGAAAGACAAGAAAACCAAGCAGGTCTTTTCCTTGCAACCCGAATGAGCCTAACTTAGGCAATGTCTCCTCTACTGTCACAGGTCCCTGAGGGAAGAGATATTGGCACAGAACCTGGTGTAGTACATGATATACCCCACTAGTTGTGAGACCAGATGAAACTCTGGTCACAATAAGTGAATTTAATGAAGCAGTCTTCCCTAGATCCTGTCTCTCCGAGATCTTTTTCCGTGCAGGAGGCTATTGTAAATTCAGTTTATCTGTCCGTCCATTCCACCCCCACACCCTGCCATTGGTAAAAGGAAGACACTGTGCCGGGCCCTGAGATATACAGGCAAATCAGGCATGGCTGATCTTGTCCTAGTAGAGATCACAGATTAATAGAAAGATAAGTAGACTATTCCAAGGTGCTGAGATAAGATCTGTCAGAGAAATGAGAACAAGATAGGAAGGCAGTGCAGACTAATCCAGCTTGGTGGCTCAGAAAAAGACTTCAAGGATAAGATGACACTTGAGTTTTGATTGGCAAAGAGGAGTTGACCAGGTAGAAAAAGGAGAAGAACGTTCTGGGGAGGAAGGTGAGCAAGTGCATGAACTTAAAATCCATGATGAGGGTGTCCGGGTGTGGGGGGAGGGCGGGGAGGGTGTGGGAAATGATGGGAAATGAGGTAGAAACTCAGGCCTGGCCAGGTGTGAAGAGCCTTGTGTGCTACAGTGAGGAGTCTGGACTAGGCCCTGAGGACACTGGGGAGCACTGAAGATTCCAAGCAGGGGAGTGAAATGTTTAGATTTTAGGTATTTAAAAGATCCCTCTGACGGTGGTCGTGGCTTGGGAAGGAGCAAGGGAGCTTATTCGGTCATTACAGGAATACAGGGGGAAAATTTCGATGACCTGGAGTGTTGCTAGAAACCTAGAAAAGTGAGGGAATGGGAGAGTTAGGGGGTTGAATGGATGGACCAGGTATCTGGTACCTGGCGCCTGGTACCTGGAGAGAGCAGTGGCCCGGCTGCTGCTTAAATACAGGCCGCATGATGATACCACTCACTGAGGTTGGGAGCCTTGGGGTGGGGTGGGGAGGAAGATGTGTTGCCTTAGGGTCACGTGGGTCAGCAGGGGGCCTGGGGAGCCTCTAAATGTGTGTCTCATAGGCAGCTGAACACCCACACTCAGGAGAAATAAGTATTTGGGTGTCATAAGGTGTGATGGTGGTTGAAATCATGGGTTTGGCTTGTTACTTTGCCTGCCCAGAGCTGGTGCTTGCAGACGCACTGAAGAGTCATCTGCACATGGTAGGAATGACTTTGGAAGTCCTAGAAGAACCCGTACATGTATGTAAGAGGTTATCCTAGGATATTCACGCAGGGACCATCCTTTTTCACCTTCATCTGGCCAGAACTCTCCAGGGAGCCCAGGCCATGCTCAGTAATGAACGAGTGAAGTCCCCTGGTGCTCTGGAAGTAGCAGATGGAAAACCAGCTTTGTTAGACCTTGTATCATAACCTGATTCTGGGGGATCCCTGGGTGGCTCAGCGGTTGAGTGTCTGCCTTTGGCTCAGGGCATGATTCTGGAGTCCCAGGATCGAGTCCCACATCAGGCTCCCTGCATGGAGCCTGCTTCTCCCTCTGCCTGTCTCTGACTTTTTCTGTGTGTCTCACGAATAAATAAATAAATTAATTTAAAAAAAATAAAAAAAAAATAACCTGATTCTGTAGGTTCAAGTTACGAATTAACAGCATTCAGAATTCTCATAATTCCATACCTTCCAGAGATCCCCAGGTGATCTCTACAGTCACCTTAAGGTATTTTCTGAGAGTACAAATCCTCAGGCCCCACGGATAGATATGTTGATTTAGTTGGTCTGGGCCAGAGCCTAAGACTCTGCTTTTGAAACAAGCTCCTGAAAGGTTTCTTTTTAAAAAAAAAAAAAAAAAAAGAGAGAGAGAGAGAGAGAGATTTTTATTTGTTTATTTATTCATGAGGGACACACAGAGAGGGGCAGAGACACAGGCAGAGGGAGAAGCAGGCTCCCTACGGGGAGCCCAATGTGGGACTTGATCCCAGGACCCCGGGATCCTGCCCTGAGCCGAAGGCAGATGCTCATCGACTGAGCCACCCAGGTGTTCCCTGAAAGGTTTCTGATGCTGATGCAATGTGGGCCATATTTTGAGCAAAGCCACTCGTGCTGGATATTCCCCATTTCTCCCTCCAGATCTGCTCTTTGCTTGTACTGGTAGCTGTAGTCTGTGTCCAGTCAGGCTGCCTTCTGTGGCCGGCACCAGGGTGGGCATTGACCCCCACCCCCCCAACCCCCGCCAAGCTGTGGTTTGGCTGCTGCTATATCCACAGCTCCTGTTGGGCAGCCCCCCTGCTGGCTGCCGCTCTCCCCAGATTCTATACCAGCTCCCCTCCTGTACCCCTGCAGGCCCGGGGTAGTCGCGGCTTCTCAGAGCAGCTGGCCTCCGGGGGGCTTCGCTGTCTGTATTTCCTCTAACTCCATCCAGACATCTAAATAATTCGTCTATTACGTGCTCGTCAATTACCTCTTGGAGTGTGCCCTCCGCTTCCTGCCAAGGCAGAAAAACAAAAACAGTGACTGGAAAGAGTCAGGATTTCTGGGCCCAGTTCAGTTCAGTTCAATTCAATTCAGCAAACATGTTTGCTGAGCGAGGTCCTCCGAGCCGGGCTCGGTGCCAGAAGCCGGGGACACGGAGAGTGACTTAGACCCAGTACCTGCCTAGAGAGGGCTCGCAGCCTAATGGGAGACAGAGCCCCGGGATGCAGGGTGGTGATGTGGTGGCCCATGGTAACGTTGGAAGTGCCGGAGGCACCGCTATGCCAGCACTGGCAGGACACAGAGGCTTCCCAGGAGAGGGGACAGGAGAATTTGGGTGGGCAGGAAAAGAATGAGATAGAAGTTCAGGTGGAGACAGAAGCGTTAGGTCTGCTTTGTCTGCTGAGAGGAGGAACAGAAGCTGAGCTCTTCGTGCCCGCTCTGCTGGGAGCCAACTCAGAGTCTTGAGATGTGGGGGGCGGGCCTGGGACAGGTGCTGCTCAGGGTACCCCTGCCTCCAAGTGTTCTCTGTGGCCCGGGAACCTCCCATTCTTTCCCAGCTTCTGTGATCTGGACTCCTCTCCTTCTAAAGCAGGTCTATGCTCCAAGGGTTGTCTGGGAGAAAAGAGGGGAGATTGCATGCAGTAATGTGTGTGTGGGGAGGGGGGGCTGGTCCATGAGGTTAAGACAAAAGAGCAGCTCTGGCGGGTATATACAACACACTTCCCATTTGGGACTCCTGACTCCACAAACTATCTCCATTGTCTTTAAAGGAAGATGAGTCTGGGGGATCCCTGGGTGGCGCAGCGGTTTGGCGCCTGCCTTTGGCCCAGGGCGCGATCCTGGAGACCCAGGATCAAATCCCACGTCGGGCTCCCGGTGCATGGAGCCTGCTTCTCCCTCTGCCTGTGTCTCTGCCTCTCTCTCTCTCTCTCTCTCTCTCTCTCTCTCTCGTTCTGTGACTATCATAAATAAATAAATAAAAATAAAAAAAAAAAAGGAAGACGAGTCTGGCAAACTCTTATTCATCCTTCAAAAGCCAACTGAGAGTCCACCTTCTCTGGGAAGACTTCCTGGAACTCCCTCATTAGTGCTCCTTCTTTATACTCATCATAGTCTTTGGTAATGTGTACGATCACTGGCCTTTCTAGCCTGTTCAACGACTAGATCCTCGCACAGATAGCTGTGACCTACTCGTCTCTTTCTCTCTGGGACCCCGCACTGGGCCCAGGGCATAACAGGGCATGAAAAAATATCTGCTGAACAGAACTAAAAGGAATTCTTGCTGCATTAGCAGAAGTAGTAATAATAATAATGGCGATATTATCAGCCCTATTAGAGGAATGAGGGACTGCGGCCCAGGGGCAGTGAAGGGGCTTGCTCATCCTGGTGGCACAGCCCATAAATGACAGGACACAACTGGTACTTGAACCCGAGCAAGCCTGTTGATTCCAAGGGCTCGAGTACACATGGCTGGGCTCTTCACCCACACGGGCGTGGCGTGCAGTGACTGACCAGTGCTCCTCGGCCAGGAGACTGAAAACAAGAGCACCCGTTGACAGAATGATTGCTCCTGACCAGGAATTGTCGGAGCACTCCATTTCCAGCAGCTCACTTAACCCTGACCTCAGCTTCGGGAGGTATGTGTGCGATCATTGCCTGATTCTAAACATTAGGATCCAGAGAAGTGGTTAAGAAATGCACCATGGAGAGGCAGAGCTTGCCTTCAAACTCAGCCTTGTTCTGGAGCCAATGCCCCAAACCACTGCATTTTCCCCAGGGAGCGTGTCACCAGCTTTAGATTCAGGAAGAAAGAGGAAGCACTTACATATATTGTATTTGTCGTTGTTGTTGCTGTTTTTTTTTTAGTGGGAGAGGGACAGAGGCAGAGGGAGAGAGATAATCTTAAGCAGACTCCGTGCCCAGTGCAGAGCCTGACCTAGGGCTCCGTCTCACCACCCTGAGATCATGACCTGAGCCGAAATCGAGTCGGATGCTTAACCTACTGAGCCACTGAGGCGCCCCTCTATATCTTGTATTTATCTGCAAGAGGTTTATAAACCAAAACTATGCCTCTACATTATGCTGGGTCGGGGGGGGGGGGGGCTGGGGAGGGACAAGGAAAAGAAGAATATTTCTAGAAACATCCTGAATTATACAAACTGAGAGTCTTAGAAAATTTAGGACCTCGCAGAGCAAATTGCATGGGCCTGGCGCAGTGTGCTCGTTCTGCTACTAAGCAGTTGTGTTATCCTGGGCACAGGTCTTCCCCTCTCTGGATTTTGTCTACTTCCCCCTCGGCCTAAGCCTTTGCAAAAGCGTTTCCCTGGATTGCCAAGCCCCGGGCAGCTTGGCTCAAGCGCGGTCTTTCACTGCCCTCTGCTGTCCAATTGCAGCCCTGCCAGCGGTTTGAAAGGAGAGGCCGCCTAGGTCTGCACCCAGGGGTGAGCAAGCAAGGGAGAAGCCCCCAGGACGCGAAGCAAAGGCCAGGCCTGTTGCATGCTTTCCAAGACTCAGAAGTCCTGCACATACAATTTCAGTTGTTGCCCGAAGCCTCTACGCCCCCGTCGCGGTGCCACCTGCACTCTGATGGTCCTCGGGTTGTGTGGCAGCTACTTGTGGACGTGTCGTTCATCCTAATAAGCACGGTACCTGGGGTTGCTCATTCTATATTCCCTTCCTGCCCCCCCAGAAGAGTGTGTGACACAAAGGCCCTCAGTTCAGGCTTACTGAATGGCTGACGAATGGTGAGAAGAATGAATGAACCAACAAGAGTGAGGGCCCCCTGCAGAAAAGTCTAGGCTGGGGAGGAGCAGGAGTATAGGGGCAGCTCTGAGCTTGGAACCAGTGAACGCTGCACTGGCCATGCCTTCCCATCTGCCTGGAACACGGTGGGAACTCTTCCCACTTCCCATGCCTGGCTTCACCTGGATCCCACTTGATTCCACCTTGTTCCTTCTGGGGTCAGCTCAGTAATGATTTCCTTTGGGAGCTCTCCTCTGACTCCCACTGGTCGCAGTGACATCTGTTTTCTATTTGGTACCACGGTGCCCTGAGCTCTTCCTCCCAAAGCACTTAGCAAACCATTTCCGACTCCCATTTGCTCGTCTTCCTCAGTACACTTGCGCTCCCATGAGAGCAGGGACTGTGCCTCTCTTGTTCGCTCTTCCGTTGCTGGTGTTTAAAAAGGTGCCTGCGCTTCCCCCCTGCAGCTTAAATATTGTTTGTTGAGTAAATAGTATGTGAAAAATAACATGAACGGGCTCAAGAAATCCAAGATCGAGATGAAAATCATAGAAGGGACTCAGAGAGTGTCTACTGTCATCCTCTCATTGTACAGATGGGAAAATTGAGGCTCAGAGAGGCCCTGCAGGTTGTCAGAGGCAGAGCTGGAGTTAGACGGCTCTGGTGGGATTGTCTGGGTTGTCTTTGCTGTCTGGTTTATCTAAGAGATAAAGGAGTTAAGCTCTTTGGACTAGCAGCATTAGCACCACCTGGGACTTGTTGGGCTGCCCAGATGCACTGAACCACAATCTTAGTTTTGACGAGATCTCAGGTGTTTTGTAGACACATATAATCTAGGAGGTGCTGGTTTCAGTGACCAAGGGGACAGCGAGCCTGGCTTAAAAGTCATCCCAGTTTGTACAGGAAAGCCAGCTTGAAAAGTGGGAATGAGAACCTGGCCAAAAAATATTGTGGCATTTGGTTCATGCTGTAGGCGAAAGATCAGAAGCATGTGCCCCCTCCCCTTCCAAAGTTCCAGGTGGTTTGGAAGTCCAGGGCCTGGCCTGATAGGGGACGATGGTTCAAATTCAGGTGAGGTGAATAAAGGCGCCTTGAATAAAGGGAAACTCCCAGAAGCACAGCTGATCAGCAAGCCTCTGCTGCAAATTTCCAGCTTTTTTAAGTTCTCCAATTAAAAAAAAAATTTTATGTATATATATATTTTTTCAAATGTATATTCATTTATACAAATAATTCCAACCGTGCTGCTTGAGGTGGTGGTGACATTGTCAACTGGTGCAGCCTGTTTGGTAAACGCTACAACAATATGTAGGAACAACCATAGCATACTTTATCCTGCTGGAGCAAGTAATGCCATTTACAGAAAGTGATCCTAGGAGACTTCGACAGACAAGAGAAGCTAGATGCATGAAGATGCTTATTTCAGCTGAAAGCGGAAAATAAGAAATGAAAAGAGAACATTCTGAGCAAATCAGGATATGGGATCTTTCCAAAGACCGTTTACAATTATAGTGTAACTAATATGTCTCACTTCATCGGCTTGGGGTATGCGAGTAGTTAAGAGCATCATCTCTAGGTTTTTGATCCTGACTCTACTACTTTCTGTGTAACCTTGGGCAAGTTTACTTAACTGCTCTATGCCTCAGTTTCCTCATCTGTAAAACGAGGTTACTAACAATACCTACTTCATAAGACTGTTGTGAGGAGTAAGTGCTTAATTTATTTTTTTAAATTTTTTAAGTGCTTAATTTAATTGAATTGATTGGAGTGCCTGGAATGGTCCTCTCCGTGAATGTATATTATTATATTTTTAAGATTTATTTATTTGAGAGAGAGAGCATGAGTGCATGAGTCAGGGAAGGGGCATATGGAGAGGGAGAGAGAATCCCCAAGCCGACTCCCTGCTGAGCACAGAGCCTGATGGAGCAGGGAGGTGGGGGGGGGGGCGCGGGGGATGGGGACCATCTCAAGACCCTGAGCTGAAATTAAGAGTGGGATGCTCAATTGACTGAGCCACCTATGTACTGCTATATTATTATTATTATTAATTTTATTTTTTAAAAAATATTTCATTTATTCATGAGAGACACAGAGAGAGATGCAGAGACACAGGCAGAGAAAGAGGCAGAAGGAGATGTAGGATCCCTTCAGGGAGCCCAACGTGGAACTCAATCCCAGGACCCCAGGATCACACCCTGAGCGGAAGGCAGATGCTCAACCATTGAACCACCCAGGTGCCCCTATTATTTTTAACTGTCTGATTGAATGACCTGATACTCCCACCCCATTTGCCTAAGAATGCTTTTCTTTCACCCTCAGGGCCTGACCTTCTGCGATAAGTCCAAGACCCCAGGGATGTTTCCTCTGTGCTCCTTGGAGTCAGTATGGTTCTCTAGCCTCAAGGAGAGAAAACAAGAGAATTTGCCTAAAGGGCCTCTGCATTCCATTCTAAATGGCTCTTGTGGGTGTTTGGTGTTGCCATTGAAACAAGTGGTCCAGGGGCCCTCTTCAATTTTCCCTCCCCTAGAATCATGCTCAACCATGGGAACTGAACCCCACAGAGCCCTGGACTCCCAGCTCTTTCGTGTACACACACACACACACACACACACACACACACAGGTAACTCCTCACGATGCCTGAGTCTTTATTGCTGAGGGGAAATGAGATCCTTTCCTTTACCTCCCAAGCCCTTGGTCTATTTACATTTACTGCCCTAGAATAGCTTCCATTCAGTCGATAACCTCACTTGTTCCAATGGTGGTAACAGCAACCATTCATAGAGAGCCCAAAGTGGGCAAGTCGTTCTCCTGTTGTTTCTTTACAAACATCCATCCTCATAATGAACCTATGAGGTAGGTACCATTCTTCCTACCTCTCAAGTAGTCTATGAAGTTCAAGTATATTGAACGGTTTGCTGGAGACCCACAGCTGGCAAGTCAAAAATCTTAGATTTTAATCCAGGTGTGTCTAACTCCAAAGCCCACACTCAGAACCACTACCCTTATGAAGGGATATAAGCAAGAAATTCATTATAAATGGTAAATAACGAAGTAAAATTGCATCACCACAGTGAGCACAGTTGTGCAAAAATATGTCTGCATGTTGAGAATATTTGCTGTGCAACAAAGACAGGATTACGTATGCTTCTTCTCCTCTTAAGTAATTTCCCTCAGTGACAGCTGCCATATGGTTTTTACAATTTTAAAAAAGTTGTCTTCCATCTGCAAAAATTCCTGCCTTTAGCCTACTAAGTTCTTAGCATTGGTTGCACATGAGAATCACCTTGTCTATTTGAAAAGATACCCAGTGCCTGGGCTCCAACACAGATGAAGTAAATCAAGCTCTCTGGGGGTTGGGTCCAGGCAGCAGTATTTTAAGAGCCGATTTTAGCGTGCAAGTAGGATTGAAGACTAACTTCGTGGAGAAGCTTCACCTCCCACTCTTCTTCCGGAGAATCTAGCTGCCTTGTGTTCTGCAACCCTATGCTACTTAACTCAAGCTTTTTGCTCTGTGCCCAGGAAGGGGCAAACAATATGACTGTTTTTTTTTTTTTTTCCAATCTTTTTTGCAAGGAGGCCCTTGAGAGGACTTTTTGGCTGATGGAAATATCAGCCAAATACTACATCTCAATGGCTACATGACTGTATACATTTGTCAAAACTCATGAAATTGTATAATGAAAATTGGCCAGTTTTATTTCATGGAAGCCTATACTTTATTAAGACATTTTTTAAAAAGATATGAATCTTGGGAAGGAAGAAATAAAATTTATTTATTCACAGATTGTATGTTTTGAATGTAAGGAAATCTAATATAAAGTATTAAATAAGTAAATTGTCAAGGGAGCTGAATACAAGGTCGATGTACAAAACACATTTATACCTCTACATACTAGCAGCAAACAACTAGAAAAAATTTTTAGGATACAATTTATAATACAGGAAACACAAAATAACTAGGAACGACTCCAATGAAAGATTTTGAAGACCAGTATACAGCCAACCATAAAACATTCCTGAGAGAAATTAAAGAAAAATGAAATAAATTGAGGGATAAACCATGTTCATGAGTTGGAAGACATAGGATGGATAGGATATGAATTTCCCTTAAATGAATCTACAGACTTAATGCAAACTCAATAAAACTTCCAGGAAGCTTTCTTTTTTTTTTTTTTTAAAGTGGATATTGGCAAGTTTTAAAATTTATATGGAAGCAAAGGACATAGAATAGCCAAGGCATTATCGAAGAAGATTAACAAAGCTGAGGACTTCCACTACCAGGTATAAACTTATTATAAAGCTACAGAAATTAAGAGAGTGTGATACCTGGATAAACAAATAGGCCAATGGAATAAAATAGAGCCAGTAACATTCTCATCCATATATGGTCATTTGATTTATGCCGAATGTTTGACAGGAAATCAATGAAGAAAGCATCAACTTTCAAAAAAAGGAAAAGAAAATGAAGAAACTGCACCTTTCACATAACGTACAAACATTCATGATGGACCATAAATATAAATGTGAAAGATGAAATAATAAAGATTCTAAAAGGAAGCATTGCAGAATATCTTCGTGATCTTGGGGGTATGCAAAGATTTTTAAAAATAGGATACAAAGAATATAAACCATAAGAGAAAAGCTTGATACATTGGATTTCATTAACATGAATGACTTCTATGCATCGTAAGTACTATTAACAGAGAAGGCAAACCACAGACTAGTCGAAAATATTAGCAATACACATATATCTGACGAACGACTCATACTCAGCATATATAAAGAGCTCTCACAAATCAATAAACAAAGGACATACAATCTAATTTTAAAAATAGACAGCAATGATTGTTTCAGAAAAGAGGATATCCAAATGTCAGTTGCTTATGAATAGGTGCTCAGTATCATTATTTATTTGGCTAATTCAAGTTAAAACCTCATGATCCTCTGAGGGGATGTATGGGAACTCTGTAACTATAACTGCTCAAGAGAAAGTCTGTTAGTTAAAAAAGTTATTGATAAGGGACAACAACAACAAACTCATAGAAAAAAGATCAGAGCTGTTATCAGAGGTGGACAATGCAGGGAGCAGTAGTTGGAAGGAGTCAAAAGGTACAAACTTCTGGTAATAAATTAATATTAGGGATGTAGTATACAACATGATCACTGTAGCCAACAGTGCTGTAGGATATATAGGAAAGACATTAAGAGAATAGATCCTAAGCATTCTCATCCCAAGGAGAAAAATTTTTTTTCTTTTTTTTCTTCCTTTTTTCTTTTTTAAAATTGAATTTAAGAGAAGATGTGTGTTAGTTGAATGTATTGTAGTAATCATTTCACACCGTAGGTACATCAAACCATCATACTATATGCCTTAAACCTATCCAGTGATGGATTATTTGGGTGGCTCAGTCAGTTAAGTGTCCGACTCTTGATTTTGGCTCAGGTCATGATCTCAGGGTTGTGAGATCGAGCCCCAGTTCTGCACTGGGCCTGAAATCTGCTTAAGATTCACTCTCTCCTTCTCCCCCTCCCACTGCCCTCTCTCTCTCTCTCTATAAAAACAAACAAAAAAACAACCAACCAACCAACCAAAAAAAAAAAAAAAACACCAAAAACTTATACAGTGATGTATGTCAATTATTTCTCAGTAAAACTAGGGATAAGACCCCCACGTGATCCTCCATCCTTCCCCACCCCATATCTTGATATGATTAAAAGTATTAATAAAGGTAATGTTAATGAGGATATAGAGCAATGGGAATTCTTGTGGCTACAACCACTTTGGAAAACTGGCAGTATTTATTAAAGTTAAACATAAGTAAATCTATGTCCAAACATGCCACTGTGTATACCAAAGACAAGCACATTCCTATGTTCATCAAAGGACACATATATGAATATTCTTAGCAAACTAAAAAAACTCAAATATTCATTAATCGTAGCATAAAAAACAAATTGTGATATATTTCTACAATGGAAAACTATGTATCAACGAAAAAGGACAAACTGCTACACACAATAAAGAGGATGAATCTCAAAGAGATAAATTGATCAAAAAGAAGCCAGATGCAAGGAAGCATTGTAATCTCTGGTTCCATTTGTATGAGGTTCAAAAACAGTCGAAACAAATCTATGATGTTGAAGGGCAGAATGGTGACTATCTTTAGGGTGGGGAGCCTTCTGGAGGGCTGGATGTTTATTTTGATCTGAGTGGTGATTTCAACAGTCTATGTAAGTATAAAAATTGACTGAACTATTCTATTAATATTGGTACACTTTCTATACATTATATTTTTTCCATCACTAAATAGAACTTGAAGTGGAATTTGAGTCTGTAGATGCACGTCCTTTGAATGCCATCTTTTAAAAATTGTGGTTAAATATATATTATATGAAAGTTACCATTTTAACCGTTTTTAGGTATTATATAGTTCAATGGCATGAAGTGTATTGCATTTTTGTGCAACCAGCACCACCTTCCCACTCTAGAACTTTTACTTCTTCCCAAACTGAATGTTTGTACCCATGAAACACCAACTTCCATTCCTTCCTCTCCAACAGTGCCTGGCAACTACCCTTCTACTTTCTGTCTCTATGGATTTCACTACCCTACTTGGAATTATACAGTATTTGCCCCTTTTGTGACTGGCTTATTTCACTTAGCATATTGTCTTCAAGTTTTATGCAAGTCATGCCCTGTGTTGGAATTTCTTTCTTTCTCTCTCTCTCTCTCTCTTTTTTTTTTTAAAGACTGAATAGTATCTATTGTATGTATATACTGCATTTTGTTTATCAAGGATGCCTGGGTTTCTTTCCACTTTTTGACTATTGTAAATACTCCTGCTGTGAACGTGGGTGTACAAATATTTCTTCATGTCCCTGCTTCCAATTCTTTTAATACTTTTGGGTATATAGCCAGAAGTGGAATAGCTGGATCATGTAGTAATTCTATTTTTAATTTTCTGAGGGACTGCCATACTGTTTCCCATAGCAGCTGCACCAGTTTACATCACAGTGGTGCACAAGGATTCAAATTTCTCCACATCCTTACCCACACTTGTTGTTCTCTTAGTTTTGTTTTGTTTTTGATAATATAGTCATCCTAACAAATATGGAGTGGTATCCCATTAGAGTTCTTGATTTTCATTTCCCTAATGATTAGCGAAGTTGAGCATCTGTTCATGTGCTTATTAATCATTTGTATATCTTCCTTGGAGAAATGTCTGTTTTAGTACTTTACCTGAATCTGGTTGTTTGTGTTTTTGTCATTCTTTATATATTCTGGATATCAATGTTTTGTCAGATGTAATTTTCAAATATCTTTTCTTTTTTTTTAATTTTTTTTATTTATTTATGATAGTCACAGAGAGAGAGAGAGGCAGAGACACAGGCAGAGGGAGAAGCAGGCTCCATGCACCGGGAGCCCGACGTGGGATTCAATCCCGGGTCTCCAGGATCGCGCCCTGGGCCAAAGGCAGGCGCCAAACCGCTGCGCCACCCAGGGATCTCTCAAATATCTTTTCTTATTCTATCAGCTACCTTATCACTCTGTTGATCGTGTCCTTTGATGGAAAAAAGTTTTTTATTCGATTTGTTGATTCTCTTGTTGCTTGTGACTTGAATGTCTTCCCCAAGAAAATCAGGGCCAATTCCAATAGCGTTGAAGCCTCATCGTTCTTCTCTGCATGCTGTCTTGATCCAACCTGTCATAACAGTTTCCAGTTGTCTGCTAATTATGCATAAATATCTAGCTTTTTCCACCTCCACCCTGCCTCTGTCATTAGCATGAATAGTTAAAACTCAGCACTTTTGCTATCAATTCAAAGGGCAGACATAGCTGCTCTCTGATGGAAGATGAAGATAGGCTGGAGTAAGTAGGTCAGGAATCAGAACGATCTTGATCTTAACCTTGGTCACACTAAAAAGGGACCTGAGAATAGTAGAATGGACAGAGCTTTGGAGATCAAGGGAAACTTGCTCAAAATGTTGGATTACAGCCTGCCTCTGCCGCTGCCAGCTGGGTGGCCCTGAGCAAGTTCTGCAAATCTGAGTTTCAGTTTTTATTTTATTTTATTTTTCTTTAAAATGGGGATAATCAGGATCCCTGGGTCGCACAGCGGTTTAGCGCCTGCCTTTGGCCCAGGGCGCGATCCTGGAGACCGGGGATTGAATCCCACGTCAGGCTCCCAGTGCATGGAGCCTGCTTCTCCCTCTGCCTATGTCTCTACCTCTCTCTCTTTCTCTGTGTGACTATCATAAATAAATAAAAAATTAAAAAAATAAAACAAAAAAAATAAAATGGGGATAATCTTACCTACCTTGAGAATGACAGACTATATAAATGTCTGGTTCTTGGAAGCTGGGAGCTCTAATTATTAATTACATGGTGTTAGACCTGATGGTTACTTAGTGCATCTCCTCTACTTGGCCTCTGGCCTGTGAGCAACTCCTGAGGCCAGCCTAACACATCTTCATCTCCGGATCCCAACGCCTGATCCCAAGCCTGGCATATGCATGGTAAGGACCTCAGTAGACGTTTGCTCAGTGAGTGAGTTGTACGGTGAGAAGACATTCCCTTGCAGCCTGCGTGAAAGTCACGTGGTTATCATGGCACACATGTGTGAAGCTTGAGTCTCAGACCTCCTGTGGAATGCACTGCAGCCTTGACTGCTACACCCTACTGACTTCCTGCATTCTTGCTCTTTCTACATGATGGATGCCAAATGATGCCCATCTTTCCCTCTCTCTTCTTCACTGCTGTTGTTATTATTATTATTTATTATTAATTAATTTATTTTTTACTTTCCAATTGAAAACAATCCTGCCCAGAAGATAGAATTTTGGAAGGGGGGTGATCCCTGGGTGGCTCAGTGGTTTAGCACCTGCCTTAGGCCCAGAGCGTGATCCTGGAGTCCCGGGATCGAGTCCCAGATGAGGCTCCCTGCACGGGGCCTGCTTCTCCCTCTGCCTGTGTCTCTGCCTCTCTCTCTCTCCAAAATAAATAAATAAAATCTTAAAAAAAAAAAAAAAGAATTTTGGAAGGGGTTGTGGGTGCAGTGAAACCAGGTACCCAAATGTTCTGGCTTCAGTACTGGAAGTCTGGGGCCTGGGAAACCCCTTTCTCCTGGGCTTTCTTCGGAACCATTGGTCACTCTAAAAAGACAAGGGGAAGCTGACTGGCAGATACACTAACTGCAAGATCAAGACCTTTTGAATTTCCTCTAAAGTTCAGTTAGATGGATTCTGTATGGTCCCCATAGGTCACATTCAATTTAGTATTTGGTGAGCATGGAGTAGGTCAGATTTTCCTTGTGGCTTCATTCAAATTTTTATTCTCTGTGCACAGAAATCCCAATTGAGTACCTTTAAAAAGCTACAGCATGAGACACAAAGATATGGAAAAACATTCCATGCTCATGGATTAGAAGAATAAATATTGTGGAAATGTCTATGCTACCCAGGGCAATTTACACATTCAATGAAACTCCTATCAAAATACTGTGGACTTTCTTCACAGAGTTGGAACAAATAATCCTAAGATTTGTATGGAACCAGAAAAGACCCCAAATAGAGGAGTGTTGAAAAAAAAAAACCAAAGCTGGGGGCATCACAATGCCTGACATCAAGCTGTATTACAAA
The DNA here is from genome assembly GCF_905146905.1 of Nyctereutes procyonoides. Taxonomy (NCBI): domain Eukaryota; kingdom Metazoa; phylum Chordata; class Mammalia; order Carnivora; family Canidae; genus Nyctereutes; species Nyctereutes procyonoides. The sequence goes on along the minus strand of NW_026575135.1, from coordinate 9,746,267 downwards.
GCTATAATCATCAAGACAGTATGGTACTGGCACAAAAACAGACACATAGATCAATGGAACAGAATAGAGAACTTAGAAATGAACCCTCAACTCTATGGTTAACTCATCTTCAACGAAACAGGAAAAAATTTCCAATGAAAAAAAGGCAATCTCCTCAATAAATGGTGTTGGGAAAATTGGATAGCTACATGCAGAAGAATGAAACTAGATCATTCTCTTACACCAGACACAAACATAGACTCAGAATGGATGAAAGACCTAATGTGAGACAAGAGTTCATCAAAATCCTAGAGGAGAACACAGGCAACAACCTTTTTGAACTTGACCATAGTAACTTCTTGCAAGACACATCTACGAAGCCAAGAGAAACAAAAATGAACTATTGGGACTTCATCAAGATAAAAAGCTTCTGCACAGCAAAAGAAACAGTCAGCAAGATAAAAGACAACCTACAGAATGGGAGAAGATATTTGCAAATGACATAGCAGATAAAGGGCTGGTATCCAAGATCTATAAAGAACTCATCAAACTTAACACCCAAGAAACTAACAATCCAGTCATAAAATGGGCAGAAGATGTGAACAGACATTTCTCCAAAGACGCCATACACATGGCCATCAGACACATGAAAAAATGCTCCGCATCACTTGCTATCAGGGAAATACAAATCAAAACCACAATGAGATGCCACCTCACACCAGTGAGAATGGCTAAAATTAACAAGACAGGAAACAACAAATGTTGGTGAGAATGTGGGGGAAGGGGAACCCTCTTGCACTGTTGATGGGAATGCAAAGTGGTGCAGCCACTCTGGAAAACAGTGTAGAGGTTCCTTAAGAAGTTCAAAATGGAGCTACCCTATGACCCAGCAATTGTACTACTGGGTATTTGCCCCAAAGGTACAGATGTAGTGAAATGATGGGACACCTGCACCCCAATGTTCATAGCAGCAAAGTCCACAGTAGCCGAACTGTGGAAGGAGCCACACTGTCCCTCGATGGATGAATGGATAAAGATGTGGTATATATACAATAGAATATTACTCAGCCACCAGAAAGGATGAATACCTATCATTTACTTCTACGTGGATGGAACTAGAGGGTATAATGCTGAGTGAAATCTGTCAATCGGAGAAAGACAATTATCACATGGTTTCATTCGTATGTGGAGTATAAGAAATAATGAAAGGAACCATGAAGGAAAGGAGGGAAAAATTAAAGAGGAAGACAAACCATGAGAGACTCCTAACTCTGGGAAACAAACAAAGGATTGCAGAAGGGGAGGTGGGTGGGGGGATGGGGTAACTGGGTGATGGGCATTAAGGGGGGCACTTGATGGGATATGTGCTGGGTGTTATACGTTGGCAAATTGAATTTAAATTTAAAAAATTACAGCATGCCGTATTTCTTGACCTGGTACCATGGCTGAAATTGAGACTGAGAAAATAAGTGTATTAATTTTGGATCATACTTCCTTTTCTAAACCTATTTTCAGACTGCAATTTGCTTTCATCAAAACCAGCCTTTCTTCTGCGGTGAAGTATTTGCTCAAAGACAAGTCTTTAATGAGTAATCTTTAGAGAAAGAGGAAGCAGGTTAATTTTACGTTAAAATCTGTTGGATGCCAAAGGTGGTAGGATGTGCAAAAATAGGGGCTTTAGCTGTTTAAAAAACACCCACAACTTTTCTTCCCAGTTACTGTTTCTGAGTTCACATTTAGTGGAAGATGGTTTTAATCACTTGACTGAAACATGATCAAGGAGGTAGTGTGCATCCTGGTATATCTGCTATGCTCTCTCCCTGGGCCAGCGGACTCCACATTCTGTTTCCATGGGTTCAGCCCCTCCCTACTGTTATCAGCCATCCACTCAAAATGTTTAGGTTGTTTGTTTTTAAAGATTTTATTTATTTATTTTGGAGAGAGAGAGAGAGAGCAAGCACGGGAGTGGGGGGAGAGGCTAAGGGAGAGAGAGATAATCTCAGGCAGACTCCATGCAGAGTGAGGAGCCCTACCCGGGGCTCATTCTCATGACCGCAAGATCATGACCTGAGTGGAAACCAGGAGTCGGATGCTCACCCGACTGAGCCACCCGGCATCCCCCAAATGTCCAGTTTAAAAGGTCATCCACCTGCTTAAAATTCCTCACTGACTATCCCACTTCTCCCAGGATGAAGTCCAAAGATATGCCCAGTTTGCAGGAGTCTATCCTCAATGGATTCTATAAGCTTCCTTCCTGGCTCCCTCCCGGGTTCTTCAGAGCCCTCCTCTTAGTTAGAGAATATAAAACTAGCCATTTTAAAGTGAAGAGTTCAGAAGCATTAGTGCATTTGCAATGTTGTGCAGTCCATTGCTACCCTTTAGTTTTGGAGCATTTTCATTCCATGAAGCAGTCACTCCCTGTTGCCCTGCTCCCCAGTCCCTGGCCATCCCCAATCTGCTTTCGGTCTCTGTGGATTTATCTATTTTGAATTTTTTAAAAAATATTTTATTTATTTATTCATGAGAGACAGAGAGAGAGAGAAAGAGAGAGAAAGAAAGAGAGGCAGAGACACAGGCAGAGGGAGAAGCAGGCTCCATGCAGGGAGCCTGATGTGGGACTCGATCCTGGGACTCCAGGATCACAACCTGGGCCAAAGGCAAGCGCTAAACCACTGAGCCACCCAGGCTGCCCTATTTTGAATATTTTACATAAATGGAATCATACAATGAGTGACCTTTGTGTCTAGCTTCTTTTAAGTAATGCAGAATTTTTGAGGCTCAGCTGTGGTGGTGGCAGTGTTAGAAATTCATGCCATTTTTTAAAACAAGATTTATTTACTCACAAAAGAGACAGAGAGAGGCAGAGACATAGGCAGAGGGAGAAGCAGGCTCCCTGCAGGGAGCCTGATGCAGGACTCGATGCCAGGACACCGGGATCATGCCCTGAGCCAAAGGCAGATGCTCAACCATTGAGCCACCAGGTGCCCTTGAAATCATTTCTTTTTAATGGCTGAATAGTATTCCATGGAATGAATATACCACATTTTGTTTCCCCATTCATCTATTGATGGTGGACATTTGGATTGCTTCCATCTTTGGCTGTTGTAAATAGTGCAGCATATACATGTGTTTGTCTAAGTACCTGTTTTCAATTCTTTTGGGTATATGCCTAAAAGTGGAATTGCCGGGTCAGGTGATAATTCGATATTTAATATTTTGAGGAACTGCCAGACTGTCTTCCTCTCCTTTCTCTTGTGTTTCAATAGCACCATATATTCAGGTGAATTTCTGTCATAGTACAATTAGAAGATGCCTTTAGTCATAACAGGCTATATACGTATCTGAGAGCAGGGATTGTGTCTTCTTCATCTGTGAATCTCAGGGGGGCTAGTCTAGGACTTCACGGAGAAGGTGCTCAGTAAAATGTTTGTGGCATCCCTGGGTGGCTCAGCGGTTTAGCGCCTGCCTTTGGGCCAGGGCATGATCCTGGAGTCCCGGGATCGAGTCCCACGTCAGGCTCCCTGCATGGAGCCTGCTTCTCCCTCTGCCTGTGTCTCTGCCCGCACAACCCCCCACCCCCGTGTCTCTCATGAATAAATAAATAAAATCTTTTTTTTTAATTTTTATTTATTTATGATAGGCACACAGTGAGAGAGAGAGAGAGGCAGAGACACAGGCAGAGGGAGAAGCAGGCTCCATGCACCGGGAGCCTGACGTGGGATTCGATCCCCGGTCTCCAGGATCGCGCCCTGGGCCAAAGGCAGGCGCTAAATCGCTGCGCCACCCAGGGATCCCAAATAAATAAAATCTTAAATAAAATAAAATGTTTGTGGAACTGGATTGACTCTAGGAGGACTAAATACAGTTTTATCCTTGAGGAAAATGCGGTGTATGCGGTAAAGCTTTGAATATGAGTAAGGAGCTAAGTGGAGATGGAGGGTGGGTGAGGTGAAGAAGAGCCTACCGACTCCTTTGGACAAGGGGAAGGGAACACCAGTGTAGTAGAACCAGTTAGAACCAGTCATCCATCTGCCTGGCGTCTATTGCTGATTTGCCTTTAGCTAACTCATTATAATTCTCTGGCAAGTTAGAGTCCCCTCTCGGTCGAATGAAAAGGTTGCATATTTTAGTGATACTCAATTTTTTGGTTTCCTTTAAAGCAATGGGCACTGTTTTTCCTGTGAACTCAATGGGGTTGGGGTACCCCTTTGAAGAGAAAGAGTTGAGAGGGAGGCCAGAATGCAGGGCATCCTCTATTCCTGCAGCCCCAAGGACCTTGGCACGACCCCAAGATCCCAAGGTGCCAGCACATTCTGAGCTCCCCTCAGTAGCTGTGAGAGACCTCTGTTCCACAAAGATTAGGAAAGCATTTGTGCACCCGATACATATTATTCAGTAAAAAAGTTTTCTCCCCCCCCCCCCGCCCCCGACCCAAGCAATAAAGGGGAACCTAAGGATCGAGGCAGCAACGTGAGCAAAGAACAAAAGGTCTTTCTTTATGAAAAGTTCTAGTGAGTAGCGCACTTGATTAAAAAGAGGGTATCGCACCTCCTCACCTCCTCATCCTGAAAAAAGGAAGAAGCAGAGCTACTGGCGGTTGACTTCGTGACAGTTGTCACACAGTTTACATTCCTAACCGAACGGATTTCTGCACCGTGAGAGCATTTCCTCGGAAAAATGTCCTGTTCCGAACCAAAGCCGAGCACGTCAACGGGCAGGCTTCGTCTTGTCCTAAACCTCCGAGTTTCCTTTTCTTTCTGTCCCTCTCGCTTTCCTGGGGGGAAAATATCTTAAAAGCAAGTGTGACATTTACACTGCACCCTCGCGTTGCCTTTTCTCTCTGCTTTTGAGTGAGCCCGCAAAGTCAGGGGTTAGCTGGGTCCCCCCCCCCAACCGTTTCCTGCCACGCCTGTGGCGCTGGCAGGCCGCGACCTGTCCCCTGGGCAATGGTCACTGCTGACACTCGCCTTGCTTTGGCCTCGTCCGGTTCTTTATTGCTGCGAAGCTCATTTGCAGGCCACACTGCTGTAAAGACACCGCCTGAACTTCAACATCTCTTCTCCTCTTTCGGGTTGAGGCACAGAAGTTACTCAGGCACTGAGATCGAAGATGGTTTACACAGATGTCTGAGTTAGCCCAGCACACGCGTCGTTCTTGACTTTAACATTCCTACCGGCTGCCATGGAGATGCTTTGAGCAGTGCAACCACGAACGTTATTCCCATTCTATTTTATTGTATTTTTTCGTTATTCCCATTCTAGCATTAACTCTTCTTTCTTTCTTTCTTTCTTTCTTCTTTCTTTCTTTCTTTCTTTCTTTCTTTCTTTCTTTTCTTTCTCTCCTCCCTCCCTTCCTTCTTTCCTTCCTTCCCTTCTTTCTTTCTTTCTTTCTTTCTTTCTTTCTTTCTTTCTTTCTTTCTTTCTTTCTTTCTCTCCTCCCTCCCTCCTTTCTTTCTTCCTTCCTTCTTTCTTTCTTTCTTTCTTTCTTTCTTTCTTTCTTTCTTTCTTTCTTTCTTTCTTTCCTTTCTTTCTCTCCTCCCTCCCTCCCTCCCTCCCTTCTTTCCTTCCTTTCTTTCTTTCTTCTTTCTTTCTTTCTTTCTTTCTTTCTTTCTTTCTTTCTCCTTTTCTCTTATGAGGCTCCCCTTGAAATCCTAGAACTTCTTTGGAAACAGACCTTCTAAACCATGACCCCCCTTTGGGTGGCAAAGCCCTATTATAAAAATAGAAAGGATATTCAGTTTTATTAGGCCTCTGAGGTTTTCCTTGCTTTGACATTTGCTTCCATCCCAGAATGGGCATGAATACAAACACCGCAATATTTCCACCATTTCTTTAAATGCTTTGTTTCCAGGGAACTTACGGTTTTCCGGAGAAGGATGCCCGCAGGACGATAATCCCTCTTGCTCGACCATGGTGCCCCGGGACGAAGGGAGAGTGGGATGCCCTAACGCTGCGAGTGGCGCTTCGAAAATGACTTAGAAAGGCCGAAGTCTGTCTGGTAAACCCCAGAACCTGTCTCAGGACTCTTGCCTCGATCGGCTCCCAAACCATAATGCAACGTGATTATTTTCCTCTGGGGAAACCTGTGAAACAGGTCTTTGAGCTCCATTGAATGTGTCAGAGTTTTAATTGATTCTTTACCTCGGCGATCCACCCCATAATAGCAGCGCTGAGCACAGGACGTGTTTTACGGGAATAGTCACCCAGAGCTTAATTTGTTGTTGCATAGCAGACGGACGATTTCACAATGAAAATAAATCTGTTTCGTGCCCCGAGAATTTCTTCCCGGTGAAGTATGCTCTGTGATGTGGAGAGTGCAGTCCTCGGAAGCCTCCCAGTAGCACTACTGTGGCCGCAGGGAAAACTTGGTCACTGCTCCCTGTGGGCTCTGAAGACCTTTTGGTGGAGGAGAGGGGTACCCCACAACTCTCATCCTTGAGCTCATTTACTCTTGCTTCTTGAATCCCAAGACCGAGGGGATCCACATGTCCTAATTGACAGTCCATGTACAGCAACTTCCTATACCTTATCTCCATCTGTTCTCCTGATAAGAGGAAGGCGGGGCAGATTTCATTATGCCCATTTTACAGATCAGAGAACCAAGTCCTAACGAACCTTGCGACCTGCTCAAGGAACAACAGATGATTAGCACCGAGCGGGGGCTAGAGAGCAGATACTCTTTTGAGTAATTACTATTTTTCCCTGGAGAACAGCCAGGCCTGCTCTACCAAGGAACTGGCTGCATGCAACACAGTTTCCTTCCCCCAACACAATTGGTTCATTTATTCAATCAACAAACATTTGTAGGGAGTGTGACTCTGGGGACTTAGAATTCAGATCTGCCCACAAAGGTGGCTTTCTTCTTCTACAGCTTCAATTGCATTCTCTCCCGGGCCCTAATTCCTTCTGGTAGTAGAAATTTGTCAATTCTAGGTTTTCTCAGCTGGCTCAGCACTTCCCCAACCCTCCCTTTTTTTCCATGGTTGTATATATAAATTCAAGCCACTGAAAGGAGTGTGTGTGTGTGTGTGTGTGTGTGTGTGTGTGTGAGGGAGAGAGAGAGAGAGAGAGAGATGGAGGACGTGTATGGCCTTCAGACATCAGAGGTCTTCCCATCCTGGCTGCTATTAAAATGTGTGGCCCGTCTGGTCTTCAGACATTTGGAAAATGCTGGCATTCATTGTTTTTTGTTTTTTTGTTTTTTTTGTTTTTTGGCATTCATTGTTATGTGGTGTTTTTGTTTGTTGGTTTGTTTAAACGTGATCTTGAGGCATCTGGAGAACTGCTAGCTCTCTTTCTTTCCGCTAGCTTCTGTGTCTTCCTTGTAAGGGAGATGTTTGGTGTCTCTCCTGGGCCACGCAGAGGATCTGGGGAATGCCAGAGGGCTATCTCAGGCCCTCTTGGTCTAGCCTTGTCATATGTCACTTTTATTCTAAAGTTGCTCCCTCCTATCCTGTGCATGGAGGTGGGCAGAGGAGGCTGTTTCCCCATCTCTCCTCAGGTATCACCTGGTGTGAGGCACAGGTCCCTTCTCCTCCAGGATGTACCAAACCGACCTGGGCTGTACCTGATATCCCTAAGCACGAGCATGCCCCTCACCCCCAGCCGCAGCCCAGGGGAAAGAGGGCAGTGCAATATGGTGGCTGACTGGAAGCAGTTGTAGGGTACAACTGGTGCTTCTCGGAGACCTAAGCAAAGGCTATTATTCTACAATTTCCTCGTTATTCTAGCTATTTGGTGCTCACAATTTTGGGCAACTGATCTGAACTAAGATCTGAGTAGAGAACCAAAGGAAACTTAATGATAAAACAATCGATCTCAACGGCCTTCTCCACCTCAAGAGTGAGTAGGGTTATGTCCATGTGGCCCCTATGAAGGCAGGGTTACTCAGTAGCCTCTGGTAGGCACCACTGCATGTCAAGAAACACCAATCTGGCATCCTGAAATAATCCAAATTTTTACCTCTGCCTCTCAAAGAAGCTCTGGGAGTATGTTCTTTATAGAGAGCAAATTCCCCCCTTTTTCCATATGTTCTTTTCTCATTTTTTTCTCCCCTTTCCCTTCCTATTTATCCTATCTACCTATCATCCATCTATCTATCCATCCATCCATCCATCCATCCGTCCATCCATCCATCATCTATCAATCATTGATTCAACCTTCTCACACCCAGCTTGGCTATTTCCCCAGTCCAAACTCCCACCCCTAAATCTCTCTAACTGAGCTGGCATAGCACCCCCCCCCTTTTTTTAAAAACAGTTTCATGCATTTCCTGTTTCATTTTCCTCTCTGTCTCTTTCTCCTTTTCTTCTTCCTATCCTTTCTCTAGAGATAGACGATAGTGGGCATCATTTGTCTTGTCTGCCCGACACAGGGCTCAATCTCACCACCCTGAGATCATGACTTGAGCCGAAACCAAGAGTCAGACTCTTTTTTTTTTTTTTAAAACTTTTTTTTTTTTTTTAATTTTTATTTATTTATGATAGTCACACAGAGAGAGAGAGAGAGAGAGAGAGAGAGGCAGAGACACAGGGTGAGGGAGAAGCAGGCTCCATGCACCGGGAGCCCGACGTGGGATTCGATCCTGGGTCTCCAGGATCGCGCCCTGGGCCAAAGGCAGGCGCTAAACCGCTGCGCCACCCAGGGATCCCAAGAGTCAGACTCTTAATCAATGGAGCCACCCAGGCACCCCACCAGAAGTTCTTCTAAAACTTATTAAGTTTCATCTTTTAAAAATCTTTGATCCTTCTGGACTTGATTTTAATGTAAGGAGTAATGGAGTTTGCTATATTGTTTGCTGTTTTTATTATAGAACATCTTTGGTAGGAAAATAAATCAGGAACCAGAGTGGGAAGACCATGGGATTTGCAGTCAGATTAGTCTGGTTGCAGGTGACTCCACCACTTAGGAGTGTGTGACTTTGGCCATAACCTCCCTAATTCCAGCTTCTTCATTGGAGTAGTGGGGATAATTGTAGCATCTGCCTCATGGAGCTGCTGTGCATATTAAGTGAGATAATGCTAGTAAAGCACTTTGCACAGTGTCAGGCACCTAGTAGGGACTTGGTCCAGTTACAGGGGGTATGATGATGGTGATAATTGCTGTTATGTAAGTAATGAGGCGGAGTCATCACACTTGTGCATCAGGTTCACTGAGGGCTCGGGGAGATGTTGCTCAGCCACTGTACATGCTTCAAACCACATAGAAAGCTGCTTTCTACCCCAGAATATGTGTGAGGTTTTGTTTTTTTTTTCAAAGATTTTACTTATATATTCATGAGAGACACAGAGAGAGAGGCAGAGACACTGGCAGAGGGAGAAGCAGTCCTGGGAGCCTGATGTGGGACTCAATCCCAGGACTCAGGATCACGCCCTGGGATGAAGGTGGCGCTAAACCGCTGAGCCACCCAGGGATCCCAGGAATCCTACATTTTCTAAGATAGTGTTTTTCAAAGTCGGAACAGAATTGTCTGGTACCTTTGCTAGGATGCAGGGCCGCATCCCTGCTGTAAGAAATTAGAACTGTGGGCAGGGCCTGGGAACCTGCATTTGGCAGGCTCCTCAGGTAATTCTGTGCACCAACATTTGTGGAACACTTGTCTAGAAAGAAAAGGAAGAGGGTGGGTATGGGGATGGGAGAGGGGAAAGGGGAGAGGAAAAGAGAGCAGGAGACAAAATAGGAGAAGAGAGGAGACGAGCTACTATCGTGAATTAGAGTATCAACATCTCCCCTTTGTAGATCTTTCTTACCTCTGCCCCCTGTTACCCGCCATGATAAAATATAACCTGGATCCCACTTCTTACAGATCACTCAGAAAGCCCAATTAGTCAACCAAAAGCTTTTTTTTTAAAAATATTTTATTTATTTATGAGAGACACACAGAGAGAGAGGGAGGCAGAGACAGAGGCAGAGGGGGAAGCAGACTCCATGCAGGGGGTTCGACGTGGGACTCAATCCTGGGAACCCAGGATCACACCCTGGGGCAAAGGCAGATGCTCAACCACTGAGCCACCCAGGCGTCTCTTTTTTTTTTCTTTTTTTAAAAATATTTTATTTACCAAAAGCTTTTGAGTCTGGTTGTGGACCAGAACCCTGCAGAGAGACAGAGAAAAGAGACACATTATCCAGTAGTGGAGAAAGACACCCTGAAATTCAGCACGAAGGTGCTGAAGTAGAGACATGCATCAGGGCATATGTGGAAGGCTGACATAGGGCCATTAGAAATGGCTTCGGGAGGAGAGGTGTCTGGACTGAGTCTTGCAGAGAGTAACCATTCGTTACAAAGAGGGGGAAGGAATTAGCAGGGAGAGGAGAGAGTGGAGCCAAAGACTCACACCGACAAACAGCAGGGTGTGTCCACATGTGCTGGCTCAGTGTTGCTGGAGGAGGCAGTGTGAGGTGTTAGAACAGTGGTTAGGGGACGTCTGGGTAGCTCAGCGGTTGAGCGTCTGCCTTCAGCTCACAACATGATCCCGGGGTCCTGGGATCGAGTCCCACATGGGGCTTCCCAAAGGAAGTCTGCTTCTCCCTCTGCCTATGTCTCTGCCTCTCTCTGTGTGTCTCTCATGAATAAATACATAAAATCTTAAAAAAAAAAAAAAAAAAAGAACAGAAGTCAGAAGCCAGTATTCTCATAGCAGTAGCCACATTGTGAAAGATCCTGCGGGTTATGTCAAGGAACCACCCAAAAGTGGAAACAAAGGGTGAATTAGTAAGATACTCATTTGCATTTTGTAATGTTATTTTTTTTCAAGATGGAAATAGTTTGATTTTTCTGATTTATAAACATGATCCATGCCAGTTGTGAAAACAGAGATAGTTCAGGAAGATACTAGGAAGAAGGTCACCTGGAATTCCAACACCAAGAGAAACTGCAATTAACATATGTGCTTATCCTTCCAGACTTTCCCCTAGGTGCGCGCACATCCACCCACACACATACACACGACATGTTTTTAAATGAGGTTGTTTCACACTCATTGTGAAATTCTGCCTTTTAATCCTCTTACTCTTGACAATATTGAGTGGACACCTTTCTCTGTCTAGAAATGCAGATTTATACCTTAATCGCAATTTCTAATAGCTCTGTTGCACACTTCTGACCTCCCTCTCACTCCCTCTCCATGCACGGTCCACTTCCCATTTTGGCCTCGCTCCGAGTAGCAGCTCTTGGGCTCAGCACTCAAGTCCATCAGGCAGCTGGAGATGCTCCATTGCGGGACCTTGATTGTGGTGGGGCTTCTGTGATGCTTAATTTTGAGTGTCACATGATTTTGCTTGGGCCGTGGGGTGTCAAGATATTTGATTAAACATTATTCTTGGGCAGCCCAGGTGGGCTCAGCGGTTTAGCGCCGCCTTCAGCCCAGGGTGTGATCCTGGAGACCTGGGATTGAGTCCTGCTTCAGGCTCCCTGCATGGAGCCTGCTTCTCCCTCTACCTCTCTCTCTTTCTCTGTGTCTCTCATGAATAAATTAAAAAAAAAAAAACACATTATTCTCATTGTGTCTGTGGGGGTGTTTTAGGATGAGATCAACATTTGAATCAGTAGACTGAGGAGAGCAGAATGCCTTCCCCAGAGTGGTGGGCCTCTCCTGATCCACTGAAGGCCTGAATAGAACAAAAAGGTGGAGTAAGGGAGATTTTGCTCTCTCTGCCTGACTCTCTTGGAGCTGGGACATCAAATTTCTCTTGCTTTTGGGCTCAAGCTTGAACCAGAATTTACACCATTGGTTCTCCTGTTTCTTAGGCCTTCAGACTTGGACTGTAATTATGCCATTGGCTCTCCTGGGTCTCTAGCTTATCAACTGCAGATCTTGGGACTTCTCAACCTCTATAATAAATCTTTTATAATAAATTCCTAAATACGGGAATACATGTTTAAATATGGATATGTTCTGTTTCTCTGGAGACCCCTGCCTAATGCAACTTTCTGCCTTGTTCTTCTGTGTCTTCCTGGCCCATCACCTCCTCTGTACCCAAATCCCTTGCTTTGTTCCCTCAGCCGGAGCACCCTGGATCTCGGTAATTTTCTTCCTATCCTAACACTCACCGGCTTTTCTGTGGCTCCCTGGGGCTTTCAGGATGAAGTCCCAGTTTTCCTAGGCTGGACCCGGGAGCTTTCTTGTCAACTTCTCTGGTCTCACCCCACATGGTCCCCATCATCCATCACCTCCAGCCACTCCTCCTCAGAATCCCCTTGTTTCCTGTTTCTTGTTTCCCTACTGTTGCTCCTGATGCTCCTGCTGCCTGGAATGCCCTCACCCGCCAAATGTATCTGGTTCACCTGGCTAACTCCAGTTCATCCTTTAGAACTCCACTCAGTCATCACATCCTCCAGAATTGTCCCCGGCACAACTTAGCCTGGATCAGCTGCTCCTCCTGGTAGTCCAAGAATACTTTGTGTTTCTCTCTGTTGTTTCTTTTACCAGGTTGTATTAGCATTATTACGCGCATCTGTCTTCTTCATGAGATTGTTAGCTCCTTCACTCTTTAATTTTGTATTCCTAGACCACGAAATGTAATTGGTGCTAAGTACATGTTTGTTGAATGAACAAACCCACATCTTTGTAGAGGGGGCTCCTCAAGAGCCATCATACTCTTCTCATACCACCTACCCCGGTGGCTTGGATCTCTATGCTGTGGATCTCTGCTGATCACTGGTTTCTGCTGCCTAGATGTGCACCTGTCTGGGACAGGCCTTGAATTAGTGTGGACCTTGGCTTGTGATGCTTGCTTCCGCCTCTGCCCGCCTTCTCTAACTGATCTTCTGGTTTGGACTCCTATGTCTTGCCCTTGACAATTAGCCAGTGATAGTCTGTCATCTGGGTCTATTTGAACTTCAAGGCCCAGCTCTCCCATCCAATAGCCCATCTTGTAACCTCAAAAAGCAAAACAAACAAACAAACAAAAAACCTCAACAACCCTCCCATCTCCAAATTCCGTTTCACTTCACAGACATTAAACATTATTATCAATTTTATTCGATTATGACACCTTGATCAAAAAATGCCCTTCAAAACAAGAACAAATGTGTACATTTGTGTGGTCCTGTGAGGTTTACAAGGAGCCTTCACATAATTTGTTTCATTCATTCATTCATTGATTCATAACAACTCTGGGTAGTGGGTTATTATCCCCACCTTACAGATGAGGAGACTGAGACTCAATATAGTTATATGAGCTACTTGAGGCCTCATAACTGGGGAGTGACAGAGCATGAACCTTGGTTGAGATCCCTGGATTCCAAAGCTTTCAACTCTTTGGAGTTTACCATGGCATTAAAACATTAGATATATCTGATTGTAAGCTTAAAAATATGCCCTCTCCAAATCTATCCTGGGTATTACTACTAACATAATTTTTTAAAGACTTAAATTTAGATCAGATTTCTTCCCAGATAAAATTATCTAGTGGACCCTGGTCCCTCACCTAGTTATGTGATGTTCTGATGCATCTCTGATCTCACTCCCCACATTCGAGCAATCAATCTCTGTGCGCGGCATACCTTGCTCTAAAGGCCAGTGGTGGTCCAGCCTTGGTGCTCTTTGGCTTCACCTCCCACCTCCACTGCATCTGCCCTTTGCCTGGGCAATATGTCCTTCCTGTCTAGTTTAGGTATTACCTCTACTCTGGACCCATTTTTAACACACCCCATCCTCACTGTCCCTACTACCTGCTTCATAGTGTCATGTAGTGAGTCGCACACCTTTGTCCTGGCACCTCTAACTGTTTGTGGTATTGTTTTGATTATCTGTCTGCCTCCCTCTGAAGACCTCTATATTCCTCAGGTTTAAAACTAGACCTGGGTTCTCCTGTCTTTATAGACACAGCCCTTAGCACAAGCCCAGCATGGATTAAGAGCGGGAAGTGGGAAGCAAAGGCAGGAAAATTAGGACATGTCCTGCTGTGGTCTGTGCTACGATCCTGGTGGGGATTTTGGGAAGGAAGGGTTCAGTCCATCAGTCATGCTGCTGTGGCCTGAGGCATCTTCCTCAAAATGAACCAGATCACAGCCAGGGTATGCTGGTGGTTTCCTGTCCGCTGAACTCCAGAGCACGGAATGCAAGGCATTCTGCACCTGTCCCAGTTCCACTTCCCTGGACACTGCAACCTGCCCCACTCCTGCGCTTCGGCCACACCCAGCGCCTTCGTGTTTCTAAACACGCCCAGGCAGGTTCAGTTCCTCTTACTGAATGCATTGCAGTGCCTGGCAGCTGGAAGGCACTTTCCTCCCTTCCTTGCCAGAACACTCCCAAACATTGAGTTTTCAAGTCAAAGCTCATTAGGACCTCCTCCATGGGTTCATGATCCATCATTCCCTCCTTTGTGCTTGCTCAAAGACTTGCTCGGATTTCTTCTACTTTGTCTTTTTTCTCTTTGCATGTTTTCCTCATTGCCAACGGTCCTATTTAAACCAGCAACCTTCAGGGGCACCTGGGTGGCTCAGTGATGGAGCATCTGCCTTTGGCTCAGGTCCTGATCCTGGGATCCTGGGATCGAGTCCCACATCAGGCTCCCTGCAGGGAGCCTGCTTCTTCCTCTGCCTGTGACTCTGCCTCTCTCTGTCTCTCATGAATGAATGAATGAATGAATGAATGAATAAATAAATCTTAAAAAAAATTAAACAGGAAACTTCATTTCTCTTTAGCCCCTTATCTTGCTTTATTTTCCTTCATGGCTCCTAACACCACCTGACATTCTCTGATATATTCATATTTTCCATATTATTGCATGACTCCTCCCATTGGAAAGCAGTGCTTCCAAATTCATGATAGATATTTATCTTAGGGATTTAAGAACAAAAAATGGCAGTTTCTTGGAATTTGGGGGGGATCCTGCAAATAATGTTATTCTCTTTAAAAATCTAAAACATAATTTTTCATAACTTTACTTGTTTTAAAATGACGAGTGACCATTAATAGTAAACAAGGAATCATTTTTCTGGGGTTGAGTTATACCCAGTTTTAGAGATTTTCTGATTTAAAAACCTGACATAATAAAAAAATACAAGGTTTGTTAATTGTGACTCAATGGGCTATGATAAGATTATATATTTCAAAATCATGCGGAAATGATTTTTATCTGATATTTTTAAATAAAATATTAAAGAACATTAACACAAATAAATTACTTTGTAAAATTCATCCTATGACTAATATTGCAGATGTCAAAAAATTTTTTCATGTTTCATTGATTCAATTAAGAGTGAATCCAAAAGTATCTTCAGGTTGGGTACATATTCTTTCATACAAGCTCATTTTCTTAATAATGAAAAATATTTGTCTGTCATACTTCTTTCAACTTAAATATCACCTCCTTGGAGAAGCCTGGTTGGACTGCATGATTCAAAAATAGCAGTGCCTCGGGATCCCTGGGTGGCGCAGCGGTTTGGCGCCTGCCTTTGGCCCAGGGCGCGATCCTGGAGACCCGGGATCGAATCCCACATCGGGCTCCCGGTGCATGGAGCCTGCTTCTCCCTCTGCCTGTGTCTCTGCCTCTCTCTCTCTGTGACTATCATAAAAAAATAAAAAGTTAAAAAAAAAAAAATAGCAGTGCCTCATTACTGGCTTTGCCTCAGTCCCCCTTCCTCCCTGCCAACAGGCGGTAAGTGCTAAGAGAAGAGCACTGACAATTTATAACTTTTAACTGGGCCCTCAGAATTCTACAGGCTCAATGTGAGTCAACCTTGTAAGAGGGATGCTGATCCTTCGGTTAGTAGGCATAGCAATAATAAGTAGTAATAGTAATAGCAATAACAAGAGCTATTTTTTATTTTTTTAAGAGCTATTTTTAAAAGGATATTTGGTTCTCTGTGGGTTTTTTTTTTTAATATTTTTTTTTAAATTTTTTTTTTTGTTTTTTTGTTTTTTTATTTATGATAGGCACACAGTGAGAGAGAGAGAGGCAGAGACATAGGCAGAGGGAGAAGCAGGCTCCATACACCGGGAGCCCGACGTGGGATTCGATCCCGGGTCTCCAGGATCGCGCCCTGGGCCAAAGGCAGGCGCTAAACCGCTGAGCCACCCAGGGATCCCTCTCTGTGGGTTTTTAAAAAATTTATTTTTATTTTTTTACTTCTTTAAAATTCTAGTGTAATTAACATAGTGTTACATCAGTTTCAGATGTACAATATAGTGACTCAATGATCCTGCACAAGACTCAGTGCTCATTGTGATAAGTGTCTTCTTAATCCCCTTCACCTGTTTCATCCATCCCCCCCCCATCCCCCTTCCCTCTGGTGATCATCATTTTGTTCTCTATAGCTAAAAGTCTGCTTTTTGGTTTGTTTCTTTTTTTCCCCCCCTTTCGTTCATTTGTTTCTTAAATTCCACATATGAGTGAAATATATGGCATTTGTCTTTCTCTGGCTTATTTTGCTTAGTATTATACTCTCTAAATCTATCCATGTTGTTGGTGTGTGTACACCACATTTTCTTTATCCATTCGTCAATCCATGGATGCTTGGGCTGCGTCCATAATTTGGCTATTGTAAATAATGCTGCAACAAACATAAGGTGCATATATCCTTTCTAATTAGTGGTTTTATTTTCTTCAGGTAAATACCCAGAAGTAGAATTGCTGGGTTATATGGTGGTTCTGTCTTAAATTTTTTGAGGAAACTCCTCACTCTTTTTCCACAGTGGCTGCACAGGTTTGCAGTCCCACAGGGTTCCCTTTTCTTCACATCCTTGGCAACACTAGTCTCTTGTGGTTTTGATTTTAGCCATTCTAATAGGTGTGAGGTGATATCTCATTGTGGTTTTGATTCTCATTTCTCTGATGATGAGTGATCTTGAGCACCTTTTCATGTGTCTATTGGCCATCTATATGTCTTCTTTGGAGAAATGCCTGTTCACATCAGCTGCCCATTTTTTAACTGGATTATTTTGTGTGTGTGTGTTGAGTTGTACAGGTTTTTTTTTATGTATCTTGGATATTAACTCCTTAGTGTATATGTCATTTGCAAATATCCTCTCCCATTCAGGAGGGTTGTCTTTTAGTTTTATTGGTTGTTTCCTTTGCTGTGCAGAAGCTTTTTATTTTGATGTTGTCCCAACAGTTTATTGTTTGTTTTTGTTTCCCTTGGCTCTGGAGACATGTGGAGAAAAATGTGGCTATGGCTGATGTCAGAGAAATTACTGTCTGTGTTCTTCTCTGGGATTCTTATGGTTTCAGGTCAAACATTCAGGTCTTTAATCCATTTTGAGTTTATTGAGTTTGTGTATGGTATAAAAAAGTGGTCCAGTTTCATTTTCTTTTCACATGTAGCTGTCCAGTTGTCCCAATACCATTTGTTGAGGAGACTTTTTCTCATTGCGTTTTCTTGCAAGAGCTGTTTTGTTTTTAGCTCTTATTATGCACCAGGCATTAAATCTTTAAAATGTTTTGTCTCTATGAGACTAGATAAAATTATTGTGCCCCATTTTGTCGGTAAGGTCACACAGAAGTTAAACAGCTTGCTCAAGGCCATGCAGCTGAGAAGTAGGAGAACCAGGAGCAGAATCCAGAATGCTTGACTCTGGATTGCATACTTTTCACTGTGACATCTTCCTGGCTCCAGAACAATTTTCTTCGACTCATGACATGGTGTATGTTTCCAGGAGAAAGGTAGGCATGGACTCACGGCCTCTACCCTGCACTAACTATGTGGCACAGAAGACAGCTGTGTTTGGTTTTGGGCTCTACCAAGTGGAGTCCTCTAAGAGAGGGTCCGGAAATAAATCTTGAAAGTGAGACAGTCAGGGACCACGGGAGCAGGCCCTGAGTGAACAACATTTTGCACGTGGGGTACTTCCTGTTGGCTGTGATTGCTGAATTGCCTCTCTTACAGAGCAGAACCAGGATGTGGCCCAGTGCACAAGCCAGACTTAAATCCAACAGCTGCAGCCATACCCGGCGGACATGCAAAAAACCTACAAGAGCCTCCGCAAACCTGAAAAACAGCTCCCCTAAGCACCAAAGAGCTGCATGAGTTGCTCTTGCCAGTATCAACGAACCAGGACGAGACATTTTTCTATCCCTTATATTTTTTAAAATTCAATTTAAATTCAATTTGCTGGCATATAGTATAACACCCAGTGCTTATCCCATCAAATATCCTCCTCAGTGCCCATCACTCAGTTACCCCATTTTTCCCCCAGTTCCCCTTCTCCAACCCTTTGTTTCCCAGAGTTAGGAGTCCCTCATGGTTTGTATCCCTCATTAATATAATGGCCCAGAGAACCTGAGCAGAACTGTCTCCTAGAAAGTTCTCTAGAGAAGCATGGCCTTGGGATTGTTGGGGAGGCCAGCCTCACCACTCTCTGTTTTTGCCATGTCTCCTTCAGCTAGCTGGTGCTGTTGTCCCCATAAATCCTTGCCTGTGCCTCTGATTTATGGGTCTGGCCTCGTTTCTATCCTTGTCAGGTCCAAGAACCCGGCTCTGGTAACCAAAGGAGGGGCTGAGAGCCTGATGATGCTCCACCTGGGGAAGAGAAAGCACGGGATTGCTTCCTGACTTTGTTCAGATCCCTGCTCAGGTGAGACAGCCCTTCCCCGATCACCGTGTTTCAAACAGCAGCCTGGTTGTGCCGGCCCTTCTCCTGTTTAATTTTTCTTCTTAGCTCTTATTGCCGCCTGACATCTTCTGATACGTTTGTTTCCAACCATAAGCCACTGTCTAGCTCCCCCACTAGAGAGTAAACTCCATGAGCTAAAGATAATTGTCCAGGACTATCCCTCCAGGGATGAGAAGAGTGCCTGGCACAGAGTCCATACTCAATGTATTTGTTGAGTGAATAAATAAATCTCTGTCCCTGAATATTCTCGTGTGTTGATATCCTATTCAAGTCCTTATCCATGAATGGATCCAATTTGTATATACTTCTGGCAATACCACAGAAAGAATTTTATGTCCTGAATTTTCCATTGGTACCAGGCCATCCATGCCTTTTTCTTTCTTTCTTTCTTTCTTTCTTTCTTTCTTTCTTTCTTTCTTTCTTTCTTTCTTTCTTTCTTTCTTTCTTTTTTCTGCATTTAAGCCTTACCTTCCTCTTTCTTTTCCCATCTCCACTTTCCCAAAGGCAATGAATAGTAAAAGTCAATCCTCCCTTATCTTTCTCCCTGGTTGTACAATCATGCACACATATGACATATGTACATGTATGTTTTTTTCATTGTTTTTCAAAACTGGTATTTTATATAGCTCTTGCATCTGCCTTTCTCACATAATGGAAATTCTTCTAGGTCAAGACATAGAATAAGCATTAAAAAAAAAAAACCCTCGCATAATATTTCATGGATGGCATAACTGTTTCAGCAATTTATACTATAGTTCATACTGATAGGCCTTTGGATTGTTTTCCGTTTGTTGCCATTTCTCTATCAATTCTGCAATTTGCATTCTTCCATGTATATTCCTTTGACCTTGTGCTTTATTTCTTTTTTTTTTTAATTTTTATTTATTTATGATAGTCACACACACACACACACAGAGAGAGAGAGGCGCAGAGACACAGGCAGAGGGAGAAGCAGGCTCCATGCACCGGGAGCCCGATGTGGGATTCGATCCCAGGTCTCCAGGATCGCGCCCTGGGCCAAAGGCAGGCGCTAAACCGCTGCGCCACCCAGGGATCCCTTGTGCTTCATTTCTATTTGTTGCCTTCCGTAAGTGGGATTTCTAGAGTATGAAGGTGTGTGGTCAGAATAGATTTGCTAGATTACTTCCCCAAAGAGCTATGACAATTCACATTCTACCAGCAAAGCCCAAGAATGCTCTTTTCTCTCTGCAACCTTTTGTGGGGACACAAATCTTCCCTGGACTTGTCAGCATTCCTGTAAAAAGCCCTCGCCTCCTGAGACAGAGGAATGTGCATGGTGCAAAGCCAGGGAATGTCTGACTTCACTTCTCCTAGGCACATTTTGCTTTCCACCGAATATGAGAATTAGATCTGTAGCCAAAAAGGTCAATTCCTCTAGTTCAAGAGGGTAATCAAACTTCTCTCCCCAAGAGGGACCAATGATTATAATCTGGACTAGACTTCTGTTAAGGTTCCAAAGTGTCAGGAATACCGGACTGCTATCTTGCCAGGTATTTACATTTCAAAGGGAATGAAGCCCAGACCTCAGAGACATCTCTTGATTGTAAAAGCCCAAGACTCTGGGTTTTAGCTGACCCTTGGAGAGTTGTTTTTATGTTCCGAAGGGCAGAGTGAGAAGCCAGGATCCTTCTCATTCCTTTTCCAAAGAGCTAAGGTTTTTCTCCTTCCTTTCTAGAGAGAAGGGGGATGGCTGCCTTTCTCCTGTATACAAATGGAAGAAATCCTTTCTCCCACCCCTTGTCTGTGGAGTGAATCCTGCCACTCACGAGAGAATTTCTATGGCAGTCCCAGCATTGCCTGTGGGTCTAGGTGTCAAGGACCGATATAGGTGTCAGGGCCTGACACTGCAATTTACTCTGATTGTTCATCAGTAAAGAATGCCTTCCCCCATCCAAGCACCTCATATTTGTACCGTATCCACACAGAGAAAGTACAAAAATTGTGCAAGCGACCTGACATTCCAGACCCTTCACAGTTCTTGGCAAAGCAACCTGCCAGCATGGGCAATGATCATTGTTTAATTTTTGCCAATCTAATGGGTGAGAACTGGTTTCTCATAGTTACCTACATTTTGTTTCCCTGGCGGTCAGTGCAACGGAACACATTCCATTTTAGATGTTTCAGTTATCCTGTGGGCACATCTATGTATGTGTGTGAGCATTGCCTTTTCATAAACTCTGCTTATTTTTTTTCTGCTTTTCATAAACTTCTGCTTATGTTTCACTGAAAATTTTATCAGCCTGTATGGGCTGTTTTTCTAGTAGCAGAATAGTTATGAATTTGGACCTGACAGTGGCTTGTTAGCAAATGTTTTGTAAATACTTTTACTTCCAGTCAACCTTTCTTCAGGGCTTGGTCCTCCTCCTGCCCTTCTTCCTTCTGCTTTCTCTGTGTTATCCAATGGGAAGAGGATCCTTAATGCCTGCCATTTGCAAGTCCAAATGGTAAAGCCTGTCCCTAGCTGAGGGAGGGTCCAGAGTCACCTGGAGAGAAGCCCTTCCAGAGGGGGTGACTGTAGGGAGGGTGTGTCCATTGGCAATCTCTTGTCTGACACTGAGTCTGATGTGGAGGAGTGAAGCCAGAGGAAAGGTCCTAGTCGTTCTCTCTGCTAGAGACGCTACCCAAGGAAAAGAAGTTCAGTTATCTTATGATTGAATCCCCAATTGACTTGGCCACACTGGCTTGAGGCTTGGAATGTACACTCAGTACTGCGTTGAGAAGAACTTCGGCACCTCGATTTCTACTTCATCATGGGTCAACTGGCATGTAGCCATACCAGCAGGGTTCACCCCCGTCCCTCACCCCACTGGAGTAGGGGGTGGTCACAGAAAAGCAAGCTAAGCAGGACCCACAGCCAGCAGGAGGCTATGTCTGGACCAGACATGAACAGGATGCAAATTAGGGCTGGGGGGTGGGGGGCACTGGATATCCTTTCAGAGCATGGCTCTAAATGCTGCTGGGGGTGGTGACAGGTGGGGCGACAGGCCATGCGCTGGGTACATTCCTCCTGTAAAGTTTATTTGTAGAAAGAAACCACATGGTAGCTGATCTGAGAATGAAGTCTCTTTTCCAGACGTAAGCTCTGAGTGTAGAGAAGCCAAGAGGAGCCCAAAGCTTCAGGAAAACACTAACCCTCCCAGAAGCCTAGTAGAAGCCTTGTTTCCAGGGACAGTTGGCCAAGACATAACAAGCTGGGGGCCAGGAGCACGCTCTGAAAGGTCAGTGACGTCCAGACTGCCCCTTTGCCTGGGGCCTCGGCTGGGGACCTCACTCACTGCAGTTCTCCTGCTGGACAGCCAGGATGGGTGGGGAGGCCCTCAAATCTCATTCCCCCCTCCCGGTTCTGTGGTGAGGGTTCCTACCACACTCCTAGAGCCTGAAGAGAGAGGGGAGAAAGAAAAAAAAAAAGACAAGCCAGGGTCATGCTTCTCCAAAGAAGCCTTTGGGGCTATTCCAGTGAATGGACTGGGTAGCAGTGAGGGCAGGGAGGCAAGGCACTGACTTTGCATCGTGCCCAGGTGTATATATGATAGAAGCACCACATTGTAGGCTGTCCCGGAGGACTCGCACCAGGATGGACATGTTCTGTGTTTGTGGTCTGGCCAGGCATGGCTATGGGGCACTTGGAATGGGGCTGTTACTACAGAGGAAGTGGATTTTTAATTTTACTTTATTTTCATTGACTTAAATTTAAATGTAAGTCACTACCGTACCGGCTCAGAGATTCCAACATTGGGGAGCCCTGCACCAGAACATAGGTGTCTAGAGCTTGGGCTTCAGAATAAGACAGAGCATCTTGCGTCCCTCAATTCCTAGTCCTGTGAACTCAGATAAGCAACTTCACCTCTTACTGCTTCAGGGTCCTCTAATCCAAACTGGGCCTGGTAGAACCAACCTCTCTATCTTTCCGGGAGTGTTGAATGACGTCACCCAGGGGAAGTGAATAGAAACTATCTTGCCTGCAAGAACAGGTGCCCGGCAGAGAGTGGCTCCTATTCCCAGAGGTCTATTCAAGTTCACAAACACAAAACAAACATCTAAATTAATTGTCAAGGTCCTGAGAAGCCACACCTGTAGTCAAGGTGGAGGTGCCAGGAGTTATCAGGAAATGTAGGTGGAGGTGGGAAGGGAGGGGATTCTTTCTGAGAAACAGGCTCCTGCTTGGAAAGATCCAAGTTAATGGGCTCGTGTATCTCTGACGTTTGAGGGTTCCCAGATGGTGAAGAGTTTCCCAAGTAGTCTCTACACCCTACACGGGCTCAAACCTATAACCCTGAGATCAAGGGTCAGGTGCTCTACTGACTGAGCCACATGCCCCCAGATGCTCAGCTCTGTGCAAGCTTCTTTTCTGAGCAGCTTTCAGGACCAAGTCCTCCACTATACAAGAAAGACTGACAAACTCTAATGTGACCCCAAGGGACAGCAGGAGGTGGAATGGTGTTGAAATGCCTGTCCAATGTGTCTTGCTTGAGGGAGAGGAGATGCAACAGCAAAGGCTGGGGTAAGATCCCTGCTTTCCGGGCCTGCGGAGGAAGGAAAGATCAGCCCCAGACAACATGCCTGTGGTTGGAAGCCACCCTCAGGCACAGAGAGGGCAAAAGCTTAGGAAGACTGCTAGGTCAAGTCTCATTTTCCTGGCTGTGAACCTAAAATAAGCTTCCAGCTGTTTTATCAGGAAAAGGTGCCCGGTGGGGCGAGATTTTACAGATGGGCGTTTTCTTACATTATGCAATTCAACTGCAACCCACACTGCCTGCCAGTGACCTTTGTGCATCTACAAGGGGCTGGGAGCTGTGTTGGACTGTGTTAGGCCTAGGTGACAAGGTGACACAATGAAGGCACTTGCCTTCTCTGATGTTGTAATGTATAATATCTATATTTTGTAAGATTTTATTTATTTATTCATGAGAGACACAGAGACATAGGCAGAGGGAGAAGCAGGCTCCCTGCAGAAAGCCTGATGTGGGACTCGATCCCGGGACCCGGGGATCACAACCTGAGCCAAAGGCAGATGCTCAACCACTGAGCCACCCAGGTGCCCCTATAATCTATAATATATATTTGAGCTTCATTCTCCTCTCTGGTGCAGATCTCCTAAAACCCTTGGAATTTCCTAAATGCCAACAGTGATAAAGGTGTCTTGTTATGTTAAAGAGGTGACTTCTAGAAGACCTTTAAGGATGGGGAGTGGTTGGCTGAGATTAGAGGGTTGGAACTTTCAGACCTCAGGAGGGGAGAGGGGTTGGAGGTTGAATCAATTGTCAATGACCAATGATTGGGGTAAAAACCCAAAAGGATGGGTTTGGAGAACTTCCAGGATGGCAAACAGGTGGAGATTTGGGGAGAGTGCAGCACCTGGAGACCCCTTGGAAGCTCTGCGCCCTTTCTCCATACTTTGGCCTCTGCATCTCATCCATCTGGCTGTTGTTCAGTCGTATTCTTTTATAATAAACTGATTGTCTAGTAAGTAAAATGTCTCCTTAATAGGAGATCATGTGTCTCCCTCACCAAGAAATTATCCCCACATCACAGCGGCTAAGAGAAAAGGTTCTCTTCTGCTTTCTGACCAGTGATGACAGAATGGGGTTGGGGATGATAATTAGAACAGACCTGGGTTCAAATACCTCCTCTATTATTTACCAGTCGAGTAAGTGACTCAAAGGCTCAGAACCTCAGTTTCCTCTTTCGTGAAGTGAGGATAATAATGATAACTACCTCATAGAATGTTGTAGGGATTAGGTGAAAGCGTTGTATCTCAAATGCTTAGCACAGTTCTTTGGACTTAGCAGGGCTCAGTAAGTGTTGGCCATTACTGATAATATTTGAAGAGTAGCGCCAATCGTAAGACAAATCTACAGTATCAGAATATAGACACTTATGAGGGTTTTTTTTTTTTTTTTTCAGTTATGAGGTTTTAGTAATAAGCACATGGAATGTATTCGGGTAGAAAGCTATGAAGTTTTGACTTTCTTGTGACCACTGTAGGGAAGTGAGCCAAGGACACTCGTGGAATATGACCTGGGGTCTTGGCCAAGGGCTGATGGTGTGAGTCTCCTTTCTGGTTTCCTGAGTTTTGAGTTGCCTGTTTATGCTGATGACAGCATGATGCGCCACCCCCCTACAGATGAAGTAACTAGGAATCAGTAATAGTAATCTGTGGCTCATGAGCCCCACCTAGAGGAAGGGGTTGGGAGGGGCCAGCTACTGAGGGAAGAATGTGAGCTCTAGATAGAGGTGCCTTGGGCTGGAGTTTGAAAGCCTCTTGCACATGTATCTGCCTGTAATTTCTCTTCCAGGCATGGCTGAGACCTGTTAGAATAAGCTTCATGCCCTCGTCTTTCCGGCTCGCCCAGGCCATGGTGAGAGAACACTCTGTACGGGGAGACAGTGGCTTCTGTGTGTGGGTTTAGCTTGCCAGGGACTGTGGCAATCTGTGCCTTGATGTGTTCCTGGCCCCTTGCTGCTTCTAAAGAGGGCAGAGCCTGCCTGTGTGGGTGGGATTGGGTGTCAACAACCTTCCTACCATGGCTATTGGTGTCCCTGACTCTGCCACCACCACCCTCAGTTACACAGCTGGCAAAGGGTATGGGTTGGTCCAGTAAACTCCCATTGAGAGCTCAGTTTCCTCTACATAGATAAAGAAGAGCAGGAAAAAAGGAAGAAGAAAAGATACTAATGAACGGTAAGTAACCAAGATGAACGTTGAGGCTCAGCCATGCGGGGAGCAGAGGCCAGAGAAGGCGATGAGATATGTCCAGGACAGCTATCTGGCAAGATACAGCACTCCCTCCTACCCCCAAGATGGTTTTTGATGGCCTGTGATGTGATGGACAGCCTGCAGGTGCAGGGCACAGGTTGTCTTGTGTCATCCTTGGGACAACCCCATGATGCACTAATGACCTAAAATGGTCATTGTACCTATTTTACGGTTAAGGTAAAGGAGGCTTGAAGACTTTGAGGAGATTGTTCGGTTTGATCCAGCTAGTAAATGAGAGAGGGAAATTTGAACTCAGATCCGTTTGGATCTAAAGTTCTCTAATTCATAATTTGGACATCACCCTCCACCACCACCTCCCCCTACCAAATATCTGCTTTCTTTCTCAGAATATGAGGGGGTACAACTGATTCTAAGACCATTATTCTAACCCCAAGGATCCTAGGGGACCATCAAGCAGTACTGGAAATGGGAAAGAATAGGAAAGGACCCGGTTCAATGGAGCGACAGCTCTGTGTCTGAAGAGAGTAATTCAGGCAAGAGGTGTGTGCCCGGAGCTGGCCTGGAACAGGCAGCTCTGGGAGGGAAGCTCTGAGAAGGTAGGGATTGGGACATGGAGGCAGTGCCTCTCCTCAGGCCACTTGGGTCCCCTAGAAAGGACATGGAAGATGCTAGCCTCCCCTGTGCCTCTCTGCCCTCCATCCTAGCCAGGAACCCCGGGTTCTCACTCTCACTTCCTCCCTAGGAAAGACACAGTCCTGCCTAGGTGGCTTTGTGCCACCCGACTGGGCTCTCCACTCTTACAGCTATATTCCCCTTGCCTGTGGTTGCCTCTTACTTCATTCCCTCTTCGTTCCTCTTCACTACAGGGCCAGCCCCAGCCCCAGGAGGTTCTTGGAAAAGCGGCTGGAGACTTGATCCCCTTTGTCCATGTAGCCAGGCTGATATTGCCAGTCTGGGAACTGTCATGAGTGACCCAAGTACTAAGCTCCCCCCATCCCCCCATGTGTTTTGAGTTCTTCACATCTTCACCGATCTGGCAACAGCAGCAGCTCTGTCTATACCCACTGCGCTGATATGAGGTTGGGGTTCAAACTGTCACCAGAACCCCAGCAGACAGGCTTCTCTGACCTCACCAGTCAGGGATGCCGGAGCATTCTGTGTGGTCCAGCCCAAACTCATACTTCACTGCATCTGCAAGACCCTGTAAGGACACTTCTTTTCTCCAATGGGAATCCCCAGGGATGTGTTTTTGTAAAAAAAAAAAAAAAAAAAAAAATCAGTTTTATTGAGGTATAACTTCCATATTAAACTGCACTTCTTTTTTTTTAATTTTTTTTTTTTATTTTATGATAGTCACACACAGAGAGAGAGAGAGAGAGAGAGAGAGGCAGAGACATAGGCAGAGGGAGAAGCAGGCTCCATGCACCGGGAGCCCGACATGGGATTCGATCCAGGGTCTCCAGGATCGCGCCCTGGGCCAAAGGCAGGCGCCAAACCGCTGCGCCACCCAGGGATCCCTAAACTGCACTTCTTTTAGGTTTCATTTGGTGACCTTTGACGTATTTATACATTTGTATAATCAGGATCACAATCAATCTATAAGAACATGTTCACCATCCTACAATGTTCCCTGTGCCTTTCCTCGGTCAATTTTCCATCTGCCCCTGGTCCTAGGCTTCCAGTGATCCACTTTTTATTACCATAGATTTGTCTTTTCTTGCAGTTTCATATAAATGAAATCATACGATATGTACTCTTTATGTACTAATTTGTGTGTCCATTCCCCTGTTAATGGGCATTTGGATTGTGTCGGGTTTCTGATCAGTATGACAAACACTGCTATGAACATTTGCATACTAGTCTTTGGGTAGACATATGTTTTAATTCCCCCCTGGGGGGAACACCTAGGAGTAGAATTGCAGAGTTTGTGGCACATGTGTATTTAACTTTATAAGAAATTGTTGTCCTGCAAATGCTTTTTTTCTGCATCGATTGAGCAAATCATATGGGTTTTCTCCTTTGATCTGTTAACACTTGGCCCATGTGTTACCTTTTTTTATACATTGGCTGATTCGATTTGCTAAAATTTTATTACAGATTTTTGTGTTTATATGATGGATATTGGTCTCAGTTTTTCATTTCTTGCCTGGTTTACGACACCAAGTTGTCCTGGTCTCATAAAGTGAGTTGGGAAGTGATCTCTTTTCCTCTATTACCTGAAAGAGTTTGTGTAGAATTGGTATTATTTCTTCTTTAAGTGCTCGCTAGAGTTTGTCAGTAAATATATCTGGGTCTGAAGGTGTCTTTGTCAGAAGGTTTTAAAATCACAAATAATTTATTTTCTATAACAGATATTGGGATACTCAGATTTCCTGATTTTTTCTTTTTTCCTAATTTTTTCTTGAGTCCGTTTTGCTATTCTGTATCTTTCAAGACAATTATCTACTTCATTGAGGTTGTTGAATTTATTGGCAAAAATCTTTTAATATTATCTTTTTGTTGCTTTCATGATTGCAAATGCGATGGTGGTGTTCCTTTATTTCTGATATCACTAACTTGTGTTTCTCCTCTTTCTTTTTAAAAATTGATGTATAATTGACATATAACATTATATTAGTTTCAGGTGTACAACATAACAATCTGATATGTGTCTATATTGTGAAATGATCACCACAGAAGACTTGTTGACATCTCTCACTGTACATAGTTACAGGTCATTTTTTGTGTGTATAATGAAGACTTTTAAGATCTACTCAGCAGCTTTCAAATATGCAATACACCGTTAACCATAGTCACCCTACTGTCCATTATTACAACCCCTCTTTCATTTATAATATTGGTAATTGTGTTTTCTCTCTTTTTAACTTGGCAGTCTGGCTAAGGATTTGTCAAATTTTGCTGATTTTCTTCATGGACTTCGCTTTTGGTGTAATTGATTTTTGTTTGTTTGTTTGACCATATTCTATGTCATTGATTTCTGCTCTTATGTTTATTATTTTCTCTCTCTTCTACTTACTTTGCATTTATTTATTTATTTATTTATTTATTTATTTATTTATTTTTCTGTGCTTTGCATTTAATTTGTGTGGTTTTTTTTTTTTCTGTATTGAGATGGAAGTTTAGATCATTTAAGCTATGGCTTATTTCATTAACTTTTTAAACTCACAGAAATGTATATTTCAGAAAGCAAGAATTTCCAATAATCCAATCCCCCTTGAAGTAATTGCCTTTTTAAATAAATATTTTATCTATATCTATATCTATCTATCTATCTATCTATCTATCTATCTATCTATCTATCTGAGAGAGAGCCCATGTGAGCAGGGGCAGGAGCAGAGGGAGGAGCAGAGGGAGAGGGAGAGACTTTCAGGCCGACCCTGCTGAGCACACAGCCTGACTGTAGGGGGGGAGTCAGCGTCCCAAACCATGAGATCATGAACTGAGTCAAAGCTGAGAGTCAGTACTTCCCAACTGTGTCACTCAGACGCCCCCAAGGGAACTGCCTTTTTTTCCCCTTTTTTTTTTTTAAACCAACACTCTGCCCACCAAAGATTCAGCAAAGGGTTCGACGTTCTTCTAACATATCACATGCTCTTGAGTGTATGTGCTTTGCCTCATGGATGTAGATTCCTTCAGACTGGAATACCCTGCCCAACATTCTCCACATGGATATTTCTGCTTACCAAGCTCAGTCTCAAATTCAGCCCCCTCCTTGAATCTTCCTTCTGTTCTTCCAGTCAGAGTTAGTTGTTCTCATCTTTGTATACCATTGATTTTATGTACAACTCCACCATAGTGTTCATTGGATGGGAAGTGTAAAATTTTAATATGCTGCATCTATTTCAAAAGTCCACACTCTTGTGTGCTCTGCTTCTTCCTTGGAACTTTTCTTTTTTTTAATTTTTATTTTTATTTTATTTTATTTTTTTAATAAATTAATTTTTATTGGTGTTCAATTTACCAACATACAGAATAACACCCAGTGCTCATCCCGTCAAGTGTCCCCCTCAGTGCCCGCCACCCATTCACCCCCACCCCCCGCCCTCCTCCCCCTCCACCACCCCTAGTTCATCTCCCAGAGTTAGGAGTCTCTATGTTCTGTCTCCCCTTCTGATATTTCCCACACATTTCCTCTCCCTTCCCCTATATTCCCTTTCACTATTATTCATATTTCCCAAATGAATGAGAACATACACTGTTTGTCCTTCTCCGATTGACTTACTTCACTCAGCATAATACCCTCCAGTTCCATCCACGTTGAAGCAAATGGTGGGTATTTGTCGTTTCTAATGGCTGAGGAATATTCCTTGGAACTTTTCTATTGGAATTTAAAGCAGTGATCTATGGCTCTTGATTTGCCATACTTTTTTTGGTGGGGAGGGGGTGGAATCTAATTCACCAATCATATAATCTACCTCTTTAAGGTGCACAATTAATTCTATTTCTTACATGCTTTTAATCACAGATTTCTTTATGGAAAAGTGACATCTGTCTTGCTTTTTCCAGTTCCTGGCACAATGTTTAACATTTGATAGTAAGACACTCAATAAATGTTTCCTGGATAAAAAATAAGTGTTTACTATATGCTCCAAGCCAGTACTTCTCAAAATTAACATGTATAAACATCATTTGGGGAAGAGCGTTAAGATGTAGATTCTAATGGAGGATGCTGGAATGCAAGATCTACATTTCTAGCAAGCTTTAATATGATACCCACGGGGCTGATCTGAGGACCACCCTTTGAATTGCAAGGCCCACAGTTCCCTTTATTCTCTCTAGAATAAAGATAGTTCCCCTAAACTCTCACAAGAGGGCGCAATGGGCAAATATTTCTACGGCTATTTATAACATATATTAAATGAATTCATGTGACAGGCTTTCAGCAGCTGTTTTGCTAATTATTATTTATTTCATGGAACAAGCACAGTGCATATCTCAGTATACTAAAAATAGATTTTCCTTTACGCCATATTGTCTAAAGAATTTGCCAAGATTGTGCTCCTAGAAACTGGGACCATTCAGTATCTCTGTTATTGGAAGTGTCATATGAGAATAGTACTAAAAAAAAAAAATTATTAGATACGAATGATCTGAAAGATGTGAAAATAATTATTGTGATAATACAAGTAAAAAAATTAAGAGCGGTCATTTATTACATGTTGTGATAGAGTACTAGCTGTCTTGGGTAGATGGTTTCATTTAATCCTTACAACCACCACGTGAAATAGGTAATAATGCCCTCGTTTTAGAGGAAATAAAACTGATGTGTGTGTTTTTTTTTTTAAACTGATGTTTATATAGATGAAATAAAATGCCCGAGTTCTGGAGATCATAGTTGGAGGGGTAGAACTTGAATACACTTTGTGTTTTTCCGAGGTCCAGGTCGTGTATGCTGCACTGCCTCCAAGGCATTTCCTCCTGGGATTTAGGGCAGGGGTCTGTGATTCTTATTTGCCATCCTTTTTAAAAATTGAGGTGTGATTCATATGCCATAAAATATACCCTTCTAAAATGCACAGTTCACTGGTTTTTGGTATAAACACAAGGTCGTGCAACCGTTGTCACTATTTCCAGATTATTTTTGTTACCCCAAAGAGAGATCCACACTCATTAGCAGTCACTCCTCATTTCCCCTTCCCCGACCACCCTCCCCTCCCTCCGCTGAAACCATGCATTTGCTTTTCTATCCCTAAAGATTGGCCAATTCCAGGCATTTCATATAAATCATACAATATGTGGCCTTTTGTGTTAGGCTTTGTTCACTGAGCATTGTGGTTTCGAGGCTCATCCATGTTGCAACCTATATCAATCCCTCATTCCTTTTTATGTCTGAATACTATTCCATCATATAGATATACTACATTTCATCTATCCATTTGTCAATTGATGGACACTTGGGATGTTTCCAATTTTTAGCAATTATGAATAATGCTGCCAATGAACATTTATGCATAATTTTTTGTGTGAACATGTTTTCAATTCTCTCGGGTATATACCTCAGAGTGGAATTGCTGGGTCATATGTGGTCTCTCTGAGCTTTTTTTTTTTTTTTAAGATTTATTTATTTATTTATTTATTTATTTATTTATTTATGATAGAGAGAGAGAGAGAGAGAGAGAGAGAGAGGCAGAGACACAGGCAGAGGGAGAAGCAGGCTCCATGCAGGGATCCCGATGTGGGACTTGATCCTGGGACTCCAGGACCGGTCCCTGGGCCAAAGGCAGGCGCTAAATCGCTGAGCCACCCAGGGATTCCTGTTTTTTTTTTTTTTTTTAAGATTTTATTTATTTATTCATGAGAGACACGAGAGAGAGAGAGAGGCAGAGACACAGGCAGAGGGAGAAGCAAGCTTCCCACAGGGAGCCAATGTAGGACTTGATCCCAGGACCCCGGGACCATAGCCTGAGCCAAAGGCAGATGCTCGATCACTTAGTCACCCAGGTGACCTCTTTACTGAGCTTTTTGAGAGACTTCCAGACTGTTTTCCTCAATAGTTGCTCCGTTTTACATTCCCACTTGCATTTTTCTCCATATACTTGCCAATACTTGTTATTGATTTACCGTGTTCTTGTGACCACAAATTAATGAAGGGGAAATCACCAGATTCTCAAACATGGTTCCAAATAATATGCCCTTAATTTTTTTTTTTTTTAAGGAAATTAGTAGGCTTTTGTATGCTGCTGTGAAACAACCAGACTGGGATTTCTGTCATTACCAATCATTCTCGATCATTACCTGTAGTGTGATCTAGTCTTTCAGATTCTCAGTTGGAGATTTGAGATAATAAAACCTGAATTGTACCCCCTCCCATTCCCCATAAAAGAAGCAAGCAAGCAAGCTCTACTCCCTTCCCTGGTGGTCCTGGCATGAAGCTAAAACCAAATACCTACATCACAAGAAAGAACTTTCACAAATGAAAGAGTTGCCACAGAGTTTATGAAGCTTAAGGACTAGCACCCTCTGTTGCATGGGCCCTGGCCTCTGTCCACCCTGTAACCCTTCTCTAGAAGTGGCACTGGGGTGGCCGAGGGCATATTGAGTCAGAGCTAAAGGTTAGCTGAATTCTAAATGACTTGTGCCTAGGGCGTCTGGGTGGCTCAGTTGGTCAAGCATCTGCCCTCAGCTCAGGTCACGATCCCGGGATCCCAAATCCTGGGAACAAATTCCAATTTGGGCCCCCTGCTCAGCGGGGAGTCTGTTTCTTCCACTCCTTCTGCCCTTCCTCTTGCTTATACTCTCTCTCTCTCAAATACATAAAGTCTTTGAAAAATATAAATAACTTGTCTGTAATGAGGTGAATCCTAGATATAGAGAAGGTCATGGCAATATCTTTACTTATTCAACTACAAACTGTACCATGTCTAGTACTTATACTAAATACTGGTATACAGTTTTGTGTAGAGTAATTAGAATTTTATTACAGAGCAGACTTAAAATAAGCAAGGTATAGAAGAACTAAATAACATACCTAACAAGACTGAGAAAATACATTTACATCACACTTCATAGCCATCATACAGAATCTGTACATGTTGATCATACATTGTACATTTATTAGAATTGGCCAGGTTCTAGGCCATAGAAAAAGGTACAGTTCATTCTAAAGAGTCAATATCATGTCAACTATGTCCTATGATCATAATGTAATAAAATAAAAAACCAAGAACAATAAAAGAGTTAAACATTTTCCATTTCCTGGAAATTAACAAGGACAAACCAAAACCAAAGAAAGGCCCCCCACATCTTTGGGTTAAAGGGATCATTATATGTCAAAATTCATGAGGCATAGCCAAAAAACACCATTTAAAGGGAAAATTATAGTTTTAAAAAAGATTTTATTTGTTTGATAGAGAGAGAGAGAGAGAGAGCACGAGCAGAGGGAGGGGCAGAGGGAGAGGGAGAAGCAGATTTCACTGCTGAGCAGGGAGCCAGACATGGGGCTCAATCCCAGGACCCCAGGATCAGATCTGAGCCAAAGGCAGATGCTTAACCAACTAAGCCACCCAGGTGCCCTGGAAGATTATAGTTTCAAATGCATTCATCAGAAAACAGGAACATTTAAAGGCAAATAAATGAAGCATTTGGTTACAGTAGTTTGAAGAAGACAACAGAGCAAGTTCTACTGGTGGGGGACAGAAATTATAGCACAATTCACACTCCGACTATATATACACAGGACACCGAGGGAGCCCACTGGAGAGGCAGCCAACCTGGAAAGATGACATATGAGCTGAGTTTGATGGACTACGAGGGATTAGATAGGAGAAAAGTTGTGGGGAAAATGAAGAGCAAGTGTACTGAGGTAAGAAAAAGTCGGTTGGTTGTGCCCAGCTGCATAAAGGCTCCTATGATGGAGTGGTCAGAGAGAAGGTGGGGGTCATGTCAGACCATGACACCTTGGTTGTGAAATCGACAGGGAAGCCTAGCACATTTTTTTTTTTTTAAATAAGAGGATGATAAGCATCAGTATAGGGAAGTGGTTAAGCATATGAGCTCTATAATATATAGGCTTATGCAATCACTATGTTGTACTTCTGAAACTAATGTAACATTGTGTGTCAACTATACCTGAAAAGAAAAGAAAAAAGAAAAGAAAAGAAAAGAAAAAAGAGTATGAGTTCTAGGATCAGCTGCTGGTGCCAAGTTTGAATCTTACTCATTCCAACTGTGAGTTTCAAGCTGTGTGTTCATGGGCAAATCACTTAACCTCTGCAAACCTTAATTTCCTCACCTCAAGTGGATAATAATAATTGCTTGATAAGTGTATTGGGTATAGAAAGTACTTAGCACAGTACCTGGCAGAGACTTAGGGTTTATTTCCCGTTCCAGTGCAATTACTCATAGCACACCCTATTACTATCAAAAGTGTCTGTTTGGCTGATAAATTACGTGGTCACACCTAGTTGGCAATTTGTGGGTCAACTCTATGTGTATGTGGATGTTTTAGGGAGATCATCCTGGATACACGTTGCAGAACGGATTTGGAAGACATTAGCTAGACCAGAGACAGAGAGGTCTTCTAGGAGGGTCTTGAATGACACAGGTGAGACTGGAGAATTCAGAATGCAGGTGTATTTTTTTTTATCTTTTTAAATGGAAGCAGCATTTATACAGCTGGTGGCTGATGTGATGCTCCTAGGCGTATACTAATGTTTTTGACTTAGGTGACCAAATGGATGGTGATAAGGTAATGACCAAGGTGGGGCTTTCAGAAGGAAGCACAAATTCAGGATGAAGCCATGTGGCATGGTGACTTTTGGATATGTTGACTTCAAGATGCTCAAAGACTGCAATGCAGAGGAGTTCATTAGAGTCAAAAACAGAATCAGAAGTTCAGAGAGAGGCCAGGTCTGGAGATGGAGATATGGGTCTTATCTGTATGTGAGACCAAATGAGATCACTCAAGAAGAGAAATGAAAAGTAAGAAGAGATGAGGGCTGGAGACCAAGCCAGGGGCACACTGCCAGTTAGGTGTCCACGAAGGGTGTTGTTGCCTGGGAGCTGGGGAGAGCTAGGAGACACAATGGTCACAGAAGCCAAGGAGGCCAGAGTCTCAAGGAGCAGGAAGTTGTTGGCAATGTCAGTGCCATGAAGAGGTCAGATATAATGAGGGCACGGATGTGCCACTGGGTTCAGCCATGTGAAGGTCATGTCTTCTAGGGAAAGGAAAGGTTCTGTGACGTGGCGGACTGAAGATGGATCACAGAAAGCTTAGTGTGAATGGCAGTCCAAGGAGGAATGAAGAGTCAGGCTGTATTTATTTATTTTTTTAAATAAATTAATTTTTAAATTGGTGTTCAATTTGCCAACATATAGCATAACACCCAGTGCTCATCCCATCAAGTGCCCCCCTCAGTGCCCGTCACCCAGTCACCCCCACCCCTTGCCCACCTCCCCTTCCACCACCCCTAGTTCGTTTCCCAGATTTAGGAGTTCTGTCTCATGTTCTGTCTCCTTTTCTGATATTTCCCACCCATTTTCTCTCCTTTCCCCTTTATTCCCTTTCACTATTTTTTATATTCCCTAAATGAATGAGACCATATAATGTTTGTCCTTCTCCGATTGACTTACTTCACTCAGCATAATACCCTCCAGTTCCATCTACGTCGAGGCAAATGGTGGGTATTTGTCATTTCTAATGGCTGAGGAATATTCCATTGTATACATAGACCACATCTTCTTGATCCATTCAACTTTTGATGGACACCGAGGCTCCTTCCACAGTTTGGCTATTGTGGCCATTGCTGCTATCAACATTGGGGTGCAGGTGTCCCGGTGTTTCACTGCATCTGTATCTTTGGGGTAAATCCCAGCAGTGCAATTGCTGGGTCATAGGGCAGGTCTATTTTTAACTCTTTGAGGAACCTCCACACAGTTTTCCAGAGTGGCTGCACCAGTTCACATTCCCACCAACAGTGTAAGAGGGTTCCCTTTTCTCCGCATCCTCTCCAACATTTGTTGTTTCCTGCCTTGTTAATTTTCCCCATTCTCACTGGTGTGAGGTGGGATCTCATTTCAGGCTGTATTTATAAAATTTCGCAGAATCATAGATTCAAGTCAAATCCATCATTCTGATCACCAAAGTAATGTATCCTCAAGTTGTAATATAATCCTCAAAGCTGACGAATAAGCATCCACGGCTGTGATTTATCGTGCACTCAGATTGCCACACACTGCCTACGTTGTCCGATGTGACACAGGGATGGGCACACGAAAGGGGCAAAGGAATGTGCCCCCTTGACAACTGCAGGAAGTGAAGTGCAGGGGATCTAAGCGACCTGCTCAAGATCACACAACCACTGCGCGGTAGAGCTGCAAGTTGCACTCATCTCTGCCCCACCCCAGAGTGCGTGGCCATCCCTCTGAACCTCAGCTCCAACCTCAGGACATCCCCCCATTTTTAATTGCCTGAAAACAATTAGCGACTACTGACAGAGTAATCACTTTTTCAAATAAAAATGCTGAAGTTTTCACAGAATTGCCAAAGAAGACGATCACTTGTTTTCACAGAGCAACCTGGGAACCTCAGAAATGTTAAAGGCATTTAAAAAATAAACTCATTGTGCTTTCCTGTGTGGACAGCAAACAGTGGAAAATGACCTGTCTTTCCAACCTGGGCTCCGCTTTAGGGGAACAAGGAAACTTTGTGTATCTTTCAGTTCCAGAAGAAGGGGGGGCCTTGTGCCTGGGTAAAATAGCAAGTTTCATCTTAACCTTCAAGAATGATGTCTTTTCATGTCTTCAAGGGGTACCTGAGGCCCTGCCAAAACTCTTGAGTGAGAAACCAAACCCAACTCACCCTGGCCAGGTCTGCACCATTCCCAGCCGAACATGAGGCCCCGGCAGCGGGGTGAGTGCACCCTTGTCCCTGGGGCTCCGACCGTATATTATTCTTGATAGTGCATGCATGTTATATAGAGCTTATCATGTCTGTGGAACATCTCATGATACAATTCAAAATGTACTGCTTAAAATGTAAACAAAGTAAGACCAATGTTTAAAAAAAAAAAGAGATTTTTGAGGAGAGGAGTGGTTAAATAAAACAGGGTAATACATTTGATGGAATTCTGTACAATTAAAAGAGTGGACTAGATCTGTCTGAATCAATATGAGTGAAGCTCAAAAATACATTATTGCCTGAAAATAGCACATTGCAAACTGGCATACTCAGCATGATATTTATCCAAATGTAAAAATAACAAAGAATCTACAGATTTTCTATGGCTATAGTCCATAGCCAATTACCAATCCGATAATTATGGGTATTTCAGTGTCTGGGAGGTGGTGGCTTTACTGGAGGAAATGGGTTTGGTGATAGATGAAGAGGACTTGTGCTTGATCCATAGCAGCTGTTCAAAAGTGTGGTCTGAGGATCCCTGAGAGTCCCCATGACTCTTCCAGGGGTCCTCAGAATCAAAACTGTTTTCATAACAACATCAAGATGTTCTTTGTCTTTTTCATGGTATTGACATGAGTCCTTAGTGCCCGGGCCCCAAACCGTAGGAGCTGTCATTGTGTCCTGTCCTGCCACAATTTTTTTTTTCTTTACAGATTCATTTACTTATTTGAGAGAAAGAAAGAAAGAGTTGAGCAAGCGGGAGGAAGGAGAGAGAATCCTCAAGCAGATTCCCTGCTCAGCATGGAGCCTGAATTGGGGCTCCATCCGAGGACCCCGGGATCATGACATGAGCTAGAATCCAGAGTTGGCTACTCAATCAACGGAGCCACCCAGGTGGCCCCTCTTGGATACACATTTTAAAAATCTATCCTGAGTAGGGGGTGCCTGGCTGGCTAAGTGAGTGGAGTGCACCATTCTTGATCTTGGGGTTGTGAGTTTGAGCCCTACTTTGGGTGTAGAGATTGCTTAAAAATAAAAAAAATCTCAAAAAAATATGTCCGGAGTATTGAAGTATGTAAAAGTACTTTTGCTGCATTCTGAAGTACAATGGTTGTCTTTATTAAAAGTGCTTGTGTAAAAAAAAAAAAAAAAGCAAAAAAAAAAAGCACTTGTATGTTTGAGTTGAGAACTCAATTAGTTCTCTCTCTCTCTCTCTCTCTCTCTTTTTTTAATAGAACACCATTTTTACTTGAAAGAATGATTGGCAGACAAATTGTGGTTATTCAGACCAGGGTGTTTGGTGGATATTTTCCTGGAAGTTAACAAAATGAACCTATTTAATCAAGGAAAATAACTGATGGTATTTGCTACCAATGATAAAAATACAAAATTGCAACCAAAAATTTGAATTTTTGGAAAACTTGTTTCTGCAACCTTGAGCTTGACAGCTTCTCGGTTCTTAAAGAATTTTCTAATGAAACTTGTGGTAATATTAACACATGGGATTTTTTTGATATTGTATGAGCCAACATTTAGAAGATCCGCATAAGGCACTGAACCAATAATTCTCAAAAGACTGGTGTTTTACTATAAAATCATTTTATTCTGTTTTTCTGCATCTTGAGCTTTAAAAAAAATATTTGCTGCAAGGTGCTTCTTTCTTGTTAGAAGCCTAGGTCATTAGAAATAAAGTTATTTTTGATGGCAACAATTCACATCATGCACAGCTCTAAGGAACTTTTACTTGCCTTTTTCTCCCAAATCCTATACTGCATCTTCCTTTTCCCTCCACTTCCCTTCTTCTCCATTTCCTGCTTCTTTCCTGTGTCCCAAGCCAAAATGACAGGTGTATCCGAGGGTTGTTGCTGTTGCTTGTGTGTGTGTACTCACATATGTACATGCATGTATGTAGGGAAGGTAGCAGTTGGATCAGATAATTGTGTTTTGTGTTTTTCCTATATGTTGGCTTTAATACCCCTTTCCTTTGTTCTACTATTAAGAACAAACTCGGAAAAAAAAAAACAAACAAACAAACTCGGGTGCCTGGGCAGTTCAGTTAAGTGTCTGCTTTCAGCTCAGGTCATGATCCTGGGTTCCTGGGATAGAGCCTCCTGTGAGGCCCCCTATTCAGCAAAGAGTCTGCTTCTCCCTCTTTATTTTTTTTAAATATCTATCTATCATCTATCTATCATCTATCTATCTATCATCTATCTATCTATCTATCTATCTATCTATCTATCTATCTATTATCAGAGAGAGAGAGAGAGCACAAGCAAGGGGAGTAGCAGAGGGAGAGGGAGAAGCAGGCTCTCTGATGAGCTGGGAGCTCGATGCAGGGCTTGATCCCAGAGCCTGAGATCATGACCTGAGCTGAAGGCGATGCTTAACCACCTGAGCCACCCTTGCACCCCAATAATTACAATCTTAAAAAAAAAGAGAGAGCAAGAACCTTGGAGGTCAGAGAGAAGAAATTTGAGCATGGAGCTTTTGTCCCAAATGTCTTAGGCAGACATTTTAAAATAAGGAAGAAAAGAAGCAAATATAATGAAATATATTATATATGGAAATATAATGCCAAGACTATTATTTCTCAAGGGGTGGGCCAGTGTCAAAGTTGTGCGAGAACCTACATTCTTCCTACAGCCTGACTGGGAGTCCTAGGAAGGGTAATGAATTCTTGTGGTTCCAAGTCATGTTAGCCTTTTAGTATTTTAGGGAGAAAACTGGTCACGGTACGGTAGGTGGGGAGCAATTGAAGAACCCACTATTTCCTGCCTCCTCCTTTGTCAGAACTAAAGCCCACCCCCCTTCCTCCCCACAAGGGGAATCAGCAGAGGTGAGCTTGAGTTCATCATGCGAGCCTATCGTGGGTGGTGTTTGGACCCAAGCGAGGCAAAAATCAATCTCCTTAGCCCGGGACCCATGTCTAATGCAGCATTTGCAGCCACTTCTCAGGGACCTTCTGAGTTGTCCTTGTGGGTGTTAATAACTGCGACCTGTAATATCTACTGAACCCTCACAGTGTACCTGGAATGCTTATTTTATGAATCTTGCCATAATCCTATAAGGTCATCACCCTATGGCAGCGACTGGCTGGCTTCCCCTTGTGGGCACACAGCTAAACTCTATTTCCCAGGCTCTTCTGCAGTTAAGAATGGTGATATGAAAAAAAAAAAAAAAGAATGGTGATATGATTGAATTTTGGTCAAAGGCTTGTTAGCAAAAGTGTTGTGTGTTCCTTCCAGGCCTGGCTGACCACTCCTCCCATACCTCTGGCCCTCCATGTTCTTTTCTCCTGCTCTATCTTATGAAGGCAAGCCTGGTGATGTTGGAACTATAAGCTGGGAGGAGTATGACTTTTTTGTTTTTTTAAACATTTTATTTATTCATGAGAGACACAGAGGCAGAGACATAGGCAGAGGGAGAGGCAGGATCCCTGTGGGGACCCTGATGAGGGACTCAATCCCAGGACCACGGGGTCACGACCTGAGCCAAAGTCAGATGCTCATTCACTGAGCCACCCAGGTGCCCCAGAATCTGACTTTTGAGTGACATCTTGGAGGACAACCACCACTCAGTGACACCCATTTTGAACTTCCAGCAAGCAACAGATAAAGGTTTACTGGGTTAAACCAGTGAGATTTTTTGGAGCTTGCTTATTAGAGCAGCCGTGGTGCTCACATGAACACTCATCTCCATTGTAGAGGGAAAAGACAGCCTCAGAACATTTTATTTGTCCAAGGTCT
The DNA here is from genome assembly GCF_905146905.1 of Nyctereutes procyonoides. Taxonomy (NCBI): domain Eukaryota; kingdom Metazoa; phylum Chordata; class Mammalia; order Carnivora; family Canidae; genus Nyctereutes; species Nyctereutes procyonoides. The sequence goes on along the minus strand of NW_026575135.1, from coordinate 9,705,909 downwards.
CACAAATAACAAAGATCTGCGTAAGTTTGAATCATGTGTGTTTTTTTGGGAATGACTTGGCGAGAATGGCAGTCAGATAATGGTGGGAAGTGTGTGTGTGTGTGTGTGTGTGTGTGTGTGGTACACTTCTACCACTGTTTATGGGCTCTATGGTCCCCAATTCCCAGCAGGAAAGAGAAATGTGACTTTCAGTGACCACACGGTACCCTAGTCAAGGGATTGAGGGCTGCACCATGTCCTTCTGCTCCTGGGCATGGCTGAGCAAGAAGCAGTGACCCCAAAAGTGGACTGAAACTTCATCCCCCATGTGGCTGCTGCTGTGTGGCTGCCTGACAAGATCCCAGCCCTTATCTGAGATGTAGGAGGCCTGGCCGAGGATGACGCTGACCTGCCGGAGAATGTAACTCTGTAAGATGTCAGCCTTTCCCAGGGATATCCGTTTCGGGAGGCTGGCAGGATGTGCAAGGGAAACAATCTCAGGCTGGCTTACCTGGCCCCACTCTCATCCTGCTATGTGGAATTTCCACCAGGGCAGGCAGAAAGCAGACACCGGCCCCCTGCCCGCCCACCGCTCCACTTCTTAGCCAAGTTGCCGAGGCCGGCCTGCCTTTCTTCTCATACCTGTGCCAGCGTGGAACCGCGTGTTTGTGAAGAGAGAAGGGACTCATGTAGCTTGCTAGTGGCATATTTGAGCCCCTACCATAGGCTCAGTATTCTCTCATTGTTGCAGGATCGTGTTCCCAAGGAAACCCACTCTGAGACTCAGAGGCTCTCATGCAAGAAATTTATTGGATAGACCCTTGGGAACGCACCTGTAAGGGAGCTGAAGAGGCAGGACTGGGTGGAAGGAGAAGTTGAGCTGTGATTTAGTTGCAACAGAGACCCCAGCCGATCCCATGGGGAGCACCCAAGTGGAAGTGGCCTTTTGGAGATGTTCCACATTGAGGCAAGAGGGCTGAGGCTCTGTATCCCCACCTGGACTGAGTTGCAAGTAGGCTGCTCCTGATGGGGGTAGGAGGTAGAGGGTAGGGGTGGTCGGGGGAGGTCATATCCTTGGGTGAGGCAGCTCCCTTTGGCCCTGGGGAAAGGCTGTGCTATGAGCTGGGGAATGAGTGCCCCAGTTCTAGATCCTGGGGTCGGGGGTTCTGGACGGAAGACCATAACATTTGCTGTATTCATTTATACAAACACAAGTGCGGAGATTTAGGATGATGGAAATTGGGGCTCAGGGAAATTATGTCGCTTAGATCGCATAGCCATCAAGTGACCTAGAAAAATGTACGCCTCTGGTCTCAGACTTTTAGCTCGAAGTCTCCAAGTGGTTAGGAAGCACAACAGAGAAGCAGAACAAGGTTGGTCTTGAGACTGATGGACTTCCCAGTTTAGGAAAGTGGCCCGAGGAGGATGCTTGGCCAGGGCTGAATTGACCCTGGAAGTGTATACTGGAAAAGGAGAGAAAAATTGGTGGCACCAGGGGCAGGGAATAAAAGGACTTGGTAGTAAGGGCAATGGGACGGGAAAGCTTGGTCTTCCTGGAGGAGCTGAGGAAGCCCTGTAACCACTGAGAAATTCATTTCCCTGCTGTCAGGGCCTTGGGAGCAGCAGTGGGTAAAGGAGGAGAGAGGCCATCCTAAAAGTTCCTGAAGGCCACTTCCTTCCCCCCAGGAGACTCCCCCCTCACAGATGTAAATGCCTTAGATGATTGATGACGTTTAAGCAGGTGGCCCTAGCACCTGGGAGGCATATAGTCTGCCAGGAAAAGAAAATGTGAAAGACTTTGAAATGGCCAAAAAAATGCCTCCTGGGTGTCTTGTCTAGTGCACCCTTCATGGTTATCTGCATCTTTCATTGCTTCGGATCTTTTTTATAATTCTGTCATTTGTAGAAAACTGATAGTAATGCAAATGATTCTTGCCCATAGAAATGCAAATGCATTTTGTCCAGGGGAGATGCAGTTGGTTATTGCACTGTGGATGTGGACTAGGTTTGCATTTGTTTGTAAATTCATTTCTGCATTCCGGATTGACTCCCTCTGTGTGTTCTTTGAATGCTCCTTTGATCTGGTTGTGACACCTTACGGGTTCTCATATTCTTTGAGTATGGAGTCAAAGGAATAAATCTTTGACACGTGCTCATTAAAAAAAAACAAAAACAAAAACAAAACAAAAGGAGAAACCCCTCCAGGTCCCCTTTGTCTCAGTTGACTTGCCCTAAAACTGGGGAGAGTTGTTAACACCTTGCAGAGACTGCAGGAAGGGGGCGGTGCTAAGGGGGTGGCCGAAACTCAGCAGGCTCATGTCAATTAGAGAAGCTCCATTTGTTTTTCTTGAGAGCATCCTCATTAGATTTCAGTGGAACCATAGTGGCATGGGTTGTGTCCCTCTCAAAGGTCTTGAAGTCCTACCTCCCAATACCTGTGAACGTACCATCGTTGGAAATACAGTCTTTGCGGATGATCAAGTTAGGATGAGTCGTTAGGGTGGGCTTTCATCCAACATGACTGTAGCCTTATAAATGGGAAATTTGTACCCGGAGATAGAAACCCACATCCAGGGAGAAGGCCAGGTGAAAAAGGCAGAGGTCAGGCTGATGCATCTACAAGCCAAGGAATGTCAGAGATTGCCAGCAAACGACCATGAGCTAGATGAGAGGCATGGAGATGATCCTTAGGAGGAACTGACCTGCCAACACCTTGACCTTGGACTTCTAAGCCTTCAGAACTGGGAGGCAATACATTTCTGTTGTTTAAGCCACCCAGTTGTTGTACTTTGTCGCGGCAGCCCTAGGAAACAAATACACAAGGCAGCTATAGCTACATGCAGTGTGAACCACCAGATTTTGGCTTGCTGCCCCCTCTTTACCATGAGAAGTAGAATTAAGGCCGTAGAGTGTTGTAGGACCTCAAGTACCTTAAATACAACCACTATGTGAGTGGGGAGGCACTTCATCTTTTTGGTTGTAAAACCCTTCAGGAAAATATGAAATCCAAAATAGCACGCCCAGCTGCAGTCTGACATTGTGTAATTATAGCTCTCCTGTTGGTTGTAGGCAAAAGAAGAGACCCTCCCTGTGTCTTAACAAAAGGAGCAGATTGTTGCCTGAATGGCACCCTGTTACCGTGCCCTCAATTTCCCAATCAGAACCGTCAGAGGCTGCACTTAATTAAGCTGTCTTCCCAGCCTCCTGGCATCCGACAGGTTCCCATAGTAATTACTGAGGTTTCCGAGTGGGTCTGGCTTTCCTGCATTTCTGCACACTCTCATGGCAGGCGGGGGGGGGGGCGGGTTTGGAATGCGATGAGATCTTGCCTTTTCCCGCAGCATATACTGGAATAAACACGGATTGATTCTGAACATGATTTTAGGAAACCTTGGCTTATCCAATTTTCAGCAAGAATAGGAGTACCGAAGAGGAAGACACCCAGGGCTTGAAGGGGGAGTGACCTACGTGCCTTGAAAGGGGTCCCTGGCTGTTCTCTAGGATGCTGGGGGCTGTGAGAGGAGGGTGAGCGGGTAATGAACCCGGGAAATCAGCCTCATGGTTCTCTTAGGCTGAAGAGTCTGGTCAGCTGGTCAGTTCTCCTCTCCGCTTAATAATCCATGTGATGCCTATCAGAAGCCCACGCATTGCCTGCACCCCTAGACTAATTAAACATTTGACTCTGTTGGAGATCTGCTCATTTGTTTTCCTGCAAGAGCTCAAGTCATTGACCAAAGCTGGATGATGGGGAGGACAACAGGGGTGAGGCAGGAATAGGGAATTAGGATCCTGTTTTGCATCTTCCCTGCTTGCTACAGAGCACTCGGCCTAAGGGGGTACAGCTTCCCTATGATGATCATACCTCATTCCCTAGACCCCCTCTTTTTTTTCCAACAGTCCTCTTTTTAGGCTTAGAGTTTTGAGGACCTAGCACACCCTCCCCATTGGAAGAAAAAAATCATCTAGACTCCTCTTGTGTCTTGTAAGATCTGACACTTTGGCCTTCAGCAGGAGGTCGGTGGGGCTTCCTCTGGTGCCCCAGGGGGTGTCTCATGTGAGTTCCTGGAACTATTGGTTCTTTTGCCGCTTCTAATCTGTCCATGAACTTCTCTCCTGCCTTCAGAGGAGTCTCCTGATCCCTTTGCTCTTGAGATTTCACAGAGTGGCTCCTCCCCGCTATGAGTGCCCACAGTGTGATCTGATGTCCAAGGCAAGTCCCCTAAGGGTGCACCTGATGTCATCACTAATGGCAAGGATTAGCAAGGAGGATTCCTCCCCACTGTGTACCATACTTTGCCTTTTTTCTAATTTTCAGTTCATGTTAGCACTACAAAGAAAATATGTGCTAGACTTGCTCAGCCTCAGGCTCACCGCGAGGCCAATGACAACACATGGGGGAAAGGCCGGTGGCATATTCATGTTGGGGCCGGGAGCCTTGGCTGTGGAGTCCTGTGGCCACAGGGATAAGATGGGCTGAGATGACAGAGAGTGATGGTTTCATTACAGACCTGTCTCCATCAGGTGTCTGCACTTCTCCTCACAAAAGAGGTAATATATGATGTATTTGCTTTTCCTGGCACAAAGTTAAACTATCCCCCAAGCCCTTCTGACCTGCAGACTTTGTAGCTGCTTAGTGAATGTTTGTTCAAACATTTGCAGGGTCAGATATGTCCAGTCACTCGCGTCCTCAGCAAAACCTTTCAGCGTTTCTCCTGTTCACTGAGAAGAAGCTTCCAGAACACACAGGCCTATTCCTAAGTGAATCTAGCAGAAGCAGTAGGTTAGACTGGCAAAGTTGAAATCACAATTAAAGAATCTACCAGGGCACCTGGTGGCTCAGTGGTTGAGTATCTCCTTTGGCTCAGGTCATGATCCTGGGGTCCTGGGATAGAGTCCTGCATCGGGCTCCCTGCAGGGAGCCTGCTTGTCCTCTGCCTGTGTCTCTGCCTCTCTCTGTGTCTCTCATGAATAAACAAATACAATCTTTTTTTCTTTTTAAAGAATCTACCAACAGGAGCTCATGCATTGTTTTGAGGACAAGAGAGATACTCTGAGGTTTCGTCCTGTGTTAATCTGATCCTTGATTTAGCTAATCCTTATGTGTCAGTTATGAGTAAAGGTTACCCAAGAATGTGGAAATCATGCAGGTCTGTAGATTTCTCAGTCCACGAGGAACTGCAGCCTGCATGAAACACAGGACTTGATCATCATTCACCTGGCCCTGGCCTTGGGCCAGTCAAGAAGGCCTCGCTCAGAGGGGATGCTCAGGGTTCCTTATAATGGCACTGCTGATGCATAGCAGTCAAGGTCTTGTTGGGAGACAGAAACCACATCTTATTAAAATTAAAATTAAATTAAATTAAAATTTTCTTTAGAATACCATGGGTGGTGTTCAGGGTCCAGGGCCTAGTCCTAGTGGGTGGAATGTGGGGTTTCCTAGGAAGGGAAGCTGGACATGGCTGGAAGCCTCAGGGTGTGCTTGTGGCTTAGGGTGGGAGTGGGAATAAGTCTGATTCTAGACACAAGGGCAGGAAGAGAGTGGCCTGAGATAGGGAACAGATCCTTTCTCCAGGTCAGTATGTGGCATTTTTCTGGCCTCCATCTGATGGCCCAGGCAACCCTTTGTAGCTCAAGGCATGGTGTGTGGAGTCCTGATCTATCTTCTCTTTTTTGCAAGAACTTTGAGGCTTTGCCTCTTGTCCCTGAGCCTCCCGGCCACTAGAGGCCAGACCCAGTTCTCATCCTTCTGTGAACCACATGGCGTTAGGGTTTGCCCCTGGGTCGAGCTGTGCATATCTCCCCTTCACTGTATCTATGGATTTTCTTTCTTGCTAATTCATATGTATATTGAAAAGGTTCTTATTTTGAGAGACTTGTGCATTTTATCTTGCATTTCTACAAGCTTGTAGCTGAGGTGGGGAGAGGGAGGAGATGCTTTTATGACCGGTCGGTGTTTTGTGGTGACCCCGGGCATCCAGGAGGCTTCTGCCAACAGCCGGAGACACAGAGGATGGGAGAGATAGGCAAAGGGCACGTTATAGTGTTTTACCAAGGACTGAGAATGTGGTCTTCTGCTTGCCGCTGATAATGAGTTGTTTTTAATTAGCTTTGTTTATCAAACTATAGTTTATTTTTTTAAAGATTTGTTTATTTATTTATTCGTGAGAGACACAGAGAGAGAAGCAGAGACATGGGCAGAGGGAGAAACAGGCTCCCTGCAGGGAGCCCAATGCAGGACTCGATCCCAGGATCCCCGGATCACGACATGAGCCGAAAGCAGATGCTCAATGACTGAGCCACCCAGGCACCCCTCAAACTATGGTTTATTTGATTACAACTCCATGCACCAAATGGAGTCACCCAGAGCTCTAGTTATATTTAGACAGGACTTTAGGTCTCTAATGATGGAGATGGTGACTTTATTTATCTCAATATTTGCCATGTAGTAGGTCCTCATATTTGTGGAACAAATGCACGCATGCATGTATATAAGGGTCAATTTGCTAGGACAAAAATCTTACAATTGGGGCCTCCCACCCCTAATAATTTAACGACTCTGATGACTTGAGGAGGTGCTGTGACACTGACCAGCAGCCCCAAATTAAGTCAAAGGTAAACAAAGGCATTCTTGACGAAGGGGACACCTGAGAAGTATGAACTGCAAAACTAGAAAGAGGGAGCTTGCAGAGAAAACATTTCTCCAAGAAAGTGACCTATTGAAGGCAACTTAAAAAAAAAAAAAGGCCTGGCTGACTTTATGTTAGAAATGGCTTTATTGTCTCTCTGGAGAAAAATCAATAAGAATTTTAGAGTGAAAAGAGAGGAATCGTGGGTTTCTCAGAGCACATTGTCCGCTGGGTGTCATGACAGCTCTCCTCAGGGGAGGCTTTCACAGTGACAGGAGAAAGGTGGCTTCATGGGGCACGTTGCAGGCCAGCTGGGGAGCAGACCTGCTGGACTGAATGGCAGGTTTTGCAAAACAGAGCTGGCTCAGAAAAATTATACTTAGGTGTTGTGGAGAAAGGAAAGCGATCCAATAAAAGAGATCTTTGATTCAAGAAGGAAGAACTTGATAATCACATCAAGTTGATGTGAACACGTGAGCTGGGAGACAGGTGTGAGAACAGAAGCCCGATCAATGGCAGTCATCAGTGAAATGGGATCAGAGAGGAAGCCCTGGACAATGGACCACACTCGGGAGGAAGGTGGGGACAGGAAGCTTGGGAGGAAGGGATCCCAGGGGGCATACAGGAGAGAGTGACAGGGCCACAGCTTGGCCTTGGCCCTAGGCTGTTGACAAAGAAGGAAGAGTGATTCCCATCTGTTCTTCCATTCTCTCTCACTCAAGGGTATGGTCTTCGAACTGGAAAGGGTAGAACGGTGTGAAAAGGGAACTGCAACCATTCGGTTAAGGAAATAGCAGGTGCTCGGCCCAGATGAAGCATATTCTGGAGATTAAAGGGCTAGAACCACCATAGGAAGTTGCTGGCAACAACCTATGAGAAACTGTAGAAAATTGGTGCCATCCAGGAGATTGGAGGGGAGTCATCTCAGTCTGCTTGGGCCGCTGGAACCACATACCATGGACTGGGTGGCTTACCAACAGAAACCACTTATTTCTCACAGTTCTGAGGTAGGAATTCAAGATTCAGGTGGCCTCAGATTTGATGTCTGCTGAGGTCCTGCTTCATAGACGGCCTTCTTCTCCCTGTGTCCTCATGTGGCTAAAGGGGCAAGGGAACTCTTTGGGGTCTTCTTTGTAAAGGCACTATTCCCATTCATGAGGACTCCATGCTCATAACCCCAGCACCTTCCAAAGGCCCCACCTCCAAGTACCCTCACACTGGGAAGTGGGTTTAATGGAGAATTCTAGGGGAGCAAAAACATTCAGTCGTAGTATGAGTTAATGTAATTTTCAGCAAGGCCACCACCGGCCCATATGAAGACTTTGTGTGACATAGCAAAAGGCACCTCTTTCTCAACATACTTTGCTTCCATCTGTAGAAAAATTATCATAATATAATTGTTAGAGAATAAGACACTTCATGGCCTTCTGCCAGAACAGTCTGGGTAATATTCAGGACTCAAATCTACAATATCCCCCAGGTGTATGGTCTCTCTATGTGTCGCTCTTAAAGTAGTGTATCACCTGCACACCTTGCCCAGAGTCGCGGATTTTCAGGACAGGAAAAGGGTAGATGACAGAAATTATAGACCAGGAACATGATGGATATGATCGTTGGAAGAATTGAAGAGCATTCAACTATCCTACATGGGAACATTTAGAAAATAATGTGATGATCAGTAGGACTCATCAGGAATTTTGATTTACGGAGACAAGTTAACTTGGAGAGAGATTTCTAGGGCAGATGATAGTGCTCTGCCCTCAGATGTGCCTTATTTAGAATTTCTAGATGGAACATGCCTCAAATTTTCCAATGTGATGTTAAAAAGTTAGGAATATGGAAATGCTGGGTAATAGAATTGGGGTGCCCCAAATGTTGACAGGTCAAAATGATAGAGTAATCTATTAAAATTATATTTAATTGGGAGAACTTGTAGACGTCAGCCCTTCCATGTGAAAACAATGCCTCAAGCACAGGATGGGGGAAAGGATGTGGTTTAAGGGAAGCATGTGCAAAAAAGAATTTCTGTTGCCAGGAATCTCAACATAAATAACTGGTGGAAAGCGATCCCCATGGAAGTTTTTGGGGTCTGAAGCCACATCCGTGGAAGCAAAATCATTAGCATGACGGAGATTAGGGTCCTTTCTTATATTTAAAATCTCAGGCCATGATCTTACATGTAGTTTTGTGTTCTATGTGTGAAGGTGGGTATAACAAAAGTGGAGTAAATTCAAATGTTTGTGTAGGAAAGTGAGAACATTTGAAATTACAGTAGTTGCCCCAAACCTGCGGTTTGGCTTTGCGCAGCTTCAGCCCTGGGGAAGCAGATGCTCCTCCTTCTGATGAATCCTCAGTGGGTCATTAGCAGCCACGTGTCACACGATGTCCCACACCTGTGTCATCCACGTCACTTGTCTCTCACCTTGCAGCATCTTATCCTCTCACATCATCAAAGAAGGCTGAGTATGGCAAAGTGGGATATTTGGAGAGAGGGAGAGAGAGACCACACTTACGGAACGTTTATTACAGTATATTGTTACAGTTGTTCTTTATTATTAATCATTGCTGTTCATCTCTTGCTGTGCCTGATTTATGCATTCAGCTTTTTTTTTTTTAAAGATTTTATTTATTTACTCATGAGAAAGACACACAGAGAGAGGCAGAGACACAGGCAGAGGGAGAAGCAGGCTCCATGCAGGGAGCCGGATGTAGGACTTGATCCTGGGACCTCAGGATCATGCCCTGAGCCCAAGGCAGATGCTCAACCACTGGGCCACCCAGGCCTCCGGAGCCACCCAGGCATTCAGCTGTATCGCAGGTATGTACCTATATCACAGGTATAGGAAGAAAGCTTTAGTATATGTAGGGTAATGTACCGTGTGTGGTTTCGGGCATCCAGCCGGCGTCCTGCAGTGTAACCTCCCACATAAGGGGGGACAGCTGTGTGGTGTGTGCAGTAGTCTAAGGAGTTGGAGGCATCAGCTTGTGACAGGGAACGTCATAAAAGAAGAAAATTACTTGAAATTTATAATTCTCCCATTGAATTGGTTGTGGTCGAACACTGTTTTGTTTGCTGAAATCAAAGTCATCCTTGGGAAGATAACCTTTAGCATTCTGGGATTGTAGGCGAAAGCTAGAGAATGATTAGAGGGCAGCTAGGGGGAAAGACGTTTGGGAGAAGGCTTGTGTTGGGCTGGGATTAGTGGGATGGGAGATCCTCCCTCCATCACATCATCAAAACCTGGTAAAGTTTATATTACTCCTTCCTGATGATGGAAAATATTTGGGGCCACAGGCTGAGATGAAATGTTGAGTCCTGCTTCAAGGTGGGCTAGGTCACGTTGGAAAAGATAATTTTTTTTCTTTTTTGGTAGTGAAAGTAATGGTTACACAAGGCCAGAAGTTGGAAAAATTAGTAACCATCGCTCCCTTAAATCTTTTTTGATCTGTAACAATCCTGTGCCCTCCACTCCGACCCGCACCTTTGTCATGGTATTCATTTGAGGAAGAAATATGGTCATTTCTCCTGCAGGAATTCCTATATCCTGGATTTGGCCAGTTGCTTCTTGTGTGTCAATATCCTAATGAGTTGATATCCTGGCACAAAGTGACCAATGGGTATTATTATCATTATTTTTATTTATTTTTTGGATTTTATTGATTGATTGGGCGTGAGTGGTAGGAGAGGCAGAGGGAGAGAGAATATCAAGCAGACTCTGTGCTAAATGCAGAGACTGACGTGGGGCTCAATCTCAGGACCCTGAGACATGACCTGAGCTGAAACCAAGAACCAGACACTCAACTGACTGAGCCACCTGGGTGCCCCTATTGTCATTATTTTTAAATGATCACATAACCTGGGCCGCACCCTCAGGTGGTTTTCTCGTTCCTTTCATTCTTGGCAGACGTTCCCTGGAGAGGCTCAATCTTTCCTCTGCAGGTTTCCACCATTCATTCCTTCCTAAAGCAGCTCCAGGTGGGATAGTTGATGGAGGGAGCTGTCTATCGGGGTGGTTAAGTGGACTGGCATTGGGCTCTGGTGGATCTAGGTCCACATCCTGGCTCCACACACTTAGCAGGTGTGTGATCTTAGCCATGGCACCTGACTCCTCCGAGCCTCAGTGTCTCCTCTGTATAAACATGAGGAAATAATATTCACTTTGAATCTTGTGTTAAATGAGATAATGTATGGAAGGCACTTATCACAGGGCCTGTTAAGTAGTTTGGGTTAGAAAAATGGGAACCGTTATGAGAAGCCTCATGAGACAGGCTTTACCGCACTGATTCATCCAGACACGTCGAAGTCTCTGCCAAACATCAGTCCTCTCTCCCTGCCAGTCCCACGGTGGTTTGGCTTGTTCAGTCCTGCATCAGCTTTCTCCATCAACAGATTAGGCAGCTGGGGTTCTTAAACCTACCCTGAAGAGAAGGCTACCCCCCTCGCCCCTTACTGTGCTCATCAATAGTATTTCTTAATATTGAAGTTATTTATCATGTGCTTACCTTTCATTAAGCATATACGTTTTGGTGGATTTTGTGCATGGAAATAAAAAATATTTCTCAAAGTTGTGGCATATCTGCCTTTCCTGATTCACTCTCCATCCTTTATCTTGCTCTATGTTGGGAGGTTGATGCTCTATACACGACAGCAGAGGGCCCCCCCCCCCCGGCTCCTACTGGGCTTGGCCAATGGGAGGCATGGCCTGGGGACCCGATTTTATTCCTGTCGCTCCCTCCCTGCCTGGTCACTGTGGCTTGGCCACATCCCTCTGATGCAGGCTACAGCTCCTGTCTAGCAGCTCTCTCCATATGCTGTCTGGTTTCTTGTGTGCACTCATTCTCCATCAGGCCTGGGGAGGGTAACAGCTCCTCAGCACTTCAAGCCACCAGGCAGTGCACCATCTGCAGTTGCTTTTCTTAAATCCTCCCCTTCACTTGTAAATAGTACCTTAATTTTTATTTTTGGTAAATAGTACTTTGATTAAGTTCTCCTTGAGTTTCCCGATTCAATGTACCACCTGTGTCCTGCTGAGAGGTAGGACAAGTGGTAAAAGGTCAGCAACCACCTAAAATAATCACAAATGGCAGAGGATTTGTTGATCAAACTGTGGTGTAGCTGAGATAAAATAATAGGTAGCATCTGAATTCAAGTTTTTGAAAAAATACTTAATGACAAATTAAAATGGTCCAGTATTATCTTCAGGACTACCCAATTTTAGAAAAGAAAGTGTGTCTAATGAGTACGTAGAAAAAGACTAAAAGTTAATATGAATTCTATATAGGATTCTGGTCAATTTTAACCCAATTCATGGTTTTATGTTCCCAAATTAAAAAAAATTAAAAGGTGGAGTTTGTAAGAATAAAACCAACACCTTTCATTACTTTTATATTATTGAAAGGAGTATTCCACTTATGGTTATGAATGTCAGTTATAGCAATACCAAAATGAGGTAGCCTGTTCTTTGGGCAGATGTTCTTTTCTATTTGTAGAGTTTTATGATGTCTATAGTTTGCTTTAAATTACTTCAGCATAGATATGTGTGTGTGTGTGTGTGTGTGTGTGTGAGAGAGAGAGAGAGAGAGAGAGAGAGAGAGAGAGAGAGAGAAAGAGAGGGAGAGAGATTGAGAATGAATCTGAGCTTCTAAGGGCTGTCGGTTGCCCTCAACCATAATTCACACTCCAGGGGTGTGAGTTTAGCATTTAATCTGAAAGTCCATCACCCAAAGGGAGCTGCTATAGCATTTAAGCTGTTGTATCTCAATCACCACCAGAGACTTTATTAATTAACATAATGAATGTCGGAAATGAGTTTTCATGGATGAACTTTATGTCTCGCCAATCTGCATAATAGATACTAGAAATAAGCTTTTCCTAGTAAAATGACATGTTCCCCAGATATGGAGATTGGCGATAATATTTTAGAGACAGTTGCCACCTTAGCAAGTCCGATAGCCTGTTTTTTTTTTTTTTTTTTTTTGTGGGGGGAGGGATGGCCCTCAAGGTTTGGTCCCTAAGTGGTCCTGTGTTGAGCCAGAGGGGGATGATTCTGGTTGCTTTCTATGCGAGGCACAGTCAGAGCACCTATAAACCAAAAGGGGTTGTATGATGTTTTATGCCTACTACTAATAAAAGTTTGTTTAATCAATAAATATGTACATGTGAAAGAATTTAGTCTCAGACCTGCTTTCATAAAAACCTGGTAGCGAGGTTATGGGGGAGTAGTTCATCCCTACACCCAGAGCTTTTTGATTTGGACAAGACAATGAATTTAAGAGTTTTGGGTGACTAATGCAGCTTAAGTTCATTTATAACATACAGCATTTGGACTTTTTTTCCCCAACATTTTAAAAAAGATAGTATTTATTCATGAGAGACACACAGAGGCAGAGACATAGGCAGAGGGAGAAGCAGGCTCCTCGAGGGGAGCCTGATGCAGGGCTCGACCCCAGGATCACGCCCTGAGTGGAAGGCAGACACTCAACTGCTGAGCCACCCAGGCGTCCTAAGCATTTGGACTCTTAAGGCACGGATATTCTCTACCAAGCTTTTGGAAAACTGTAATTGCAAAAGAGCTATTTGAGGATGGAATCAGGATGGAAAGCACTCTTTGACCAGTTGAAAATAACTATAACTGAAGGGTATGCAGCAGAATGAGATGTTCACTAAATGCCAAAAAGTTTGCCTATTGTTGACCACTGTACCCCACGCGTCTGTAGTGTTCCCAGCACTCACCTGCTCCTAAGACTAAGGTGTTGCAGGTAGGGATGTGATCAGAACCCCAGTTGGGCCGGGGCTTCCCAGAAGTTGGCTGTGTCTGGAGGAGAATGGAGGACCCTCCCAGGTCAGAAGAAGAGAGTGGTTATGAAAATCATTTCAGGGCTGAAAGGGAAATAGGGGCCCCTTCCAAATATTCTTGGATATCTCCAAGAGAGAGCACATAGACGTAAGTCAGCCACGGCCTCGATGACTCCTGAGATTAAGATATAAAGCATCAGTAATTGTGGGCATGTCAAATGCGTTTCCACACTAAGTTCACTTAGGATTTCCGAGTCATGCCCTTGTAATGGGCATCAGTTATGAAGTCACATATAAACAATATTTTCATTTACTAAAACTCTGCCTTTGTCCTGGAACTATTGAGGCAGCTGAACAACATCACCTATATAATGAAGTGAGGCTAACTCGTGCAGTATTGATGATCCATTTCATGGGCTTGCCTAATCCGATAAACCTTGTAGGTGCACTTTTGTTCTCAAGGGCATCAGCTTATTGAAGAAGCAGGGCTTTACCGTTTCTCTAAATCTGTCCGTTGACTCCTCTTCCTCTGCCCTGGATGAAACAGGGTAGCTCCCACAGCCTTTCCAATAATCTTCAGGTGTTAACACATTGTCTAGTTTTCCAGGCATTCGTTAAGTCTAGGTCTGTTGAATAGCAAACTTCAATCTTTCATCCCAGTTAAAGCCTCTTCCCCCCCACAGTGTGGCTCTCTGCTTGGGGGGGAATGGAGGTGTGGCTGCATCTTCACTCTTCCTCACTCCTGTACTCTTTGTCCTCTTCTCTGTTGCTCTGGCTTCTGCATGGTTCCGGCCAGAAAGGGAGGGAGTGAAGAGTCAGAAAATGCTTGCCTTGACTGCTATCGTTATAATCCACATGGGTGCCCTCTGGGCGGGGCCAGGGGACAAATGCCAGTCTCTCTACAGGCTCCTTCCTGGAAGGAGGCCTCCTGTTCCTTGACATAGCACTTTCCTTGGACACTCCCTGACTCTCAGTGGCTCCTTCCATACCCTTTCTGGTGGGATTGTCCCCCTAGATGACTTGTCCTTTGTCCCTCTAGATGGCTGAGCCTTCTTTCCTTCTGAGGGATCCCTATCTAACATGTGGGAAGCATATATGCATCTCTGACCCCTCCACATGCTTCAAGTGCTGGTCAGTTTTACTACAGTCCCCTTTGACCAGCAGTCCCTCTGGCCGGCTGACCTTTCATATGCTGACAATGTCAAGTGTGGGACAGGTCCATTCTCTATCACTAGAGTATACCTATCAAGCTCTCTGAGACCTGAAAGTAGCCTCAGCTCAGTAACCTTATGTGGCTTACGGTGAAAACAACTTCCCACGTCCTTCCTAGCTCCCAATGGGAAGGGAGGAGAAATGCCACAGTGCACCAAGTCTCTTTCTAAAAAAACCCTGCCCGCTTCCTGATATCTGTGGCAAATCCTTGAGTCTGTCCCAATGTGAAGAGTGAAGGACCGAACAGCCTCCCTCACATTTCCTAGCACATCCTAGGAGGGTGACCTTGTCCTATGGTCCTCAGCTGAAACTTCGATGAGAGAAGTCCTATTTAACACCCTGTAACTAGAACTGCACACACCCAGAGGCAGTTCTGAGTAAAACGGAACATTCCGGAGGAAGCACGATAATTAAGATCCTACTGCAGTAGACGTGGTTGAGTAATGCCTGCTCTCAAAATCCATTGGGCCAACAGCTTCACATTCCCTGTCTTTCACTGTGAAGAATTTAGAAACTTAAACACATCAAATACTCAGGATTGCTTAGCTTTTGGGAAGTCTCTAGAGATCTCCATTTTTACATTGACTGCCAGATGGTTTCTGTCAATATCTTGGGCACAGTTGGAGCAACCCCAGCCGTCTAGACTCTCTCTCCCACATCAGGCCAGGACAGGCAATTCACTGAATGGTCTTCATAGGACTACAATCTAATTCCATGGCTTCCATTGAAGGTCGGTATAATGAACAACCATTTGCAATTTCCTTTTAGCTATCCTAGAAATATCAGGGAAAAAGCAAGTTTAACGGAGAGATAACCAACTACCTTTATCTTTCTGTAAAACATCAAAGTTGTGAGATAGAGCTAGAGATTCCAGAGAAAAAAAATGCAGAGAACATCAACATTGCCTTACGGCCTTACAACTCCCGTGACCACAAGAGAACATGTCAAGGGGAAATATTGCAGGTGATTGCTCTGCCTCGTTTGGGGATAGCCTATTGCAAATAGATAGCAGAACAAACTTTTGAGAAGTTGTAATAATTGAATCTGGGCCGGAATGGAAGAGGAAACAATTGGGAATAGTGAGTTTAAATGCTAAGAACAAGAATGATGTTAGCAGCTACGGAACGTAGCCTTTGACCAAATCATTCTCCTTGCCCTGCCCATCCCCCCAGCCTCCCTCAAAATCTTCACAGCCTAGAGCAAGGTTTCTCACCTTTATTCATTATGGCCCAGTAAGGAGCTTTTTCAGACATTTATTCCCCTACTCTTCTTCTCCCACAAAAATTTAATATCGCGTATCTGCTTATGTACTTATTGTATGTTTATCTGTGTTTTATACATAAAAAGAATAAGATTTTTTTCACCACCTATATTAATTTTCTAGGATTGCCATAACAAAACTGTCATCAATTTGGTGACCTAAAACAACACAACTTTATTCTCTTATGGGTCTGGAGACTAGAAGTCCAAAATCAAAGTGTTGGCAAGGTGGTGCACCTCCTGAAGGTTCTAGGGGAGAACCTTCCCTGCTGCGTCTAGCTCTGGTGGCCCCAACCATTGCTTGGCTTGTGGCTGCGTAACTCCGGTGACAGTTTTCACATGGCTTTCTTCTCTCCGTGTTTTTGTCCGTCCTTTCCTGCATCTTACAAGGACACTCTGATTGGAGAGTGGTCCCATCCAGCATGATCTCAAGCTTTACCTTAATTATATCTGCAAAGACCCTATTTCCAGACAAGGACATATTCTGAGGTTCTAGGTGGACATAATTTTGGGGGACGCTATTTGACCCAGTACAGATCCCAAGAACCAATATTGGCCCCTCTGGGGTTGATGTCATCCTTATCAAGAATGCTTAGACTAGAGAATAAATGATATTCAAAGGACTCTAGAACCTAAACGAAGCTTACTTGGAGAAGTGGGTTTCAACTCTCTGAAGGGCTTCTCTTACAGAACCTCTGTTGGAGACTTTTGTAGGTTCCAGTGAGGGACATCATGCTCCCTGGAGGAGCGTCACAGCCCATTCACCTTCCTGCACCCCCGACTCAGCTGTTGGAAGCACTCTTTAGCACCTTGCATCCTCCACCGCAGCCTAGGTAAAGTGGAGAGAATAAGAGTATCTACTTCCAGAGTTAATTTTGACAATAATCAAGGTTATGTGTGAAGAGGGGTGCTCAGTGTCTGCGATAGAGCTGGTGCTCAAGAAATTATTAGTCCTTATTTTCACTGTTACTCTCTTCCCCTCACTGTCTTTCCTGAAAGATGGTGCTCCTGTTCTTCCCCTGCCAGTTTCATGATCTGATTCCTCTCTCTAGCCATGAGTTTTGAGGCTTCTCTTTCCCATGAGTCCCACTTAGTGACGACTGATCTGACCTTTACAAGCTTCGGCTTTACTTCCCATCAGGAAATTATGAAAATGCCTGTCCTTGGCCCACAGAGCTTGCCTTGATATAAGCAAGGAGCTAAGAGAAAGGGAGGGCCAGCCCATCGAGGTGGGGAGCCACCCACATCATGAAAAAGCTGGGTGCATTGTCCTGTTGCATTCCCTTGAGAGGCCTTCTGTGTGACTGCTCTTCTGGAAAGGTAAGAGACCCATACATTGCCTTTACTGAGAAAACATTTTACTATGTGGTATGGTTATAAATAATCTGCTTTCAGCACATTTACCTTGGTATAGTCCTAATTTTAGGCTTTATATCTTTGTCTTTATACTGTCTACATGGCAGAAATAAAGGGGGAAATAGGTGCCCTTAATCCCATCAGCCTCAGAGGGACTCCTGTCAAGCAGTCCCTCTTGTATGACAGGAAACTCTTATCTTGTGGTTTTGATTTTATTGCTGATCAACAAGTCGAGGTTTGTCTTCACTATTTCATCCTCTCCCCTTGAGTTGCACAAAGAGTTCTTGGTCACATAGTACTATGTTTAGGATCATTTACTATTATTTGTCCTACATACCCTTTGGCAGAGTTAAGCATTTGTGGGGACTTGAATTCTGTTTGGGGACCACTGCTAAAAGGACATGCTAATGATCATTTCCTCCAGATAATCTATCATATTTTGAGTCCTATTGAATCAAAGACACCCAGGAAGGTGGGTTGCACTGTCCTGGTGGCATGCAGTTTGCTTTGGGGAATTGCTTCTTGATTTGATGTCTTCAGCCTTTAGCATGTCTTTAGTGTCTTCATGCACCAAGCCCTAGGAAGCTTCTGATTCTGTCAAAAAGCAATACTAGGATGTCATGCTTTCCTTCCATGGTGTCCTCTTGGGAAAGTTCTTATCTTTACTACTGAATGCTGGATCTGTTTTTTGCCTCATGGATGTTGGAATTGTATATATGATGCTGTTTCTTGTGTTGAAGGCAAAGCTTGGAACCAGTTGGTGGTTCCTTACATAGCCTAGCTGAAAGCCCCTCCTCCCCCAAGCTCATTCCTCTCCCTCTCCTTGTATTATTCTTCTGCACCTTTCAAAATTTGTGCTTTTGTTTCCTTTTTCCCTACTTTCCTCCTTCCTCCAACATGTCACTTGTCAGGAACTGAACTGGTGGACTCAGGGGGATAGAGGAGGCAGCTTTAAGCTATTTAAAAAAGGACTTTACAATGCTCCGAACTGCCCAAAGATAAGCAATTACCACTTGTACCAGGGCTTCATAATTTACAAAGCATTTCTGCACACATGTGATTTTGTTTACTCACGGCAAATGCTCAGTTGCAGGTATTATTTATTATCTTCACTGATCAAGAGTCTGAACTTTAATTAGAATTTTAGCCAACACAATTCACCTGCTAAATGGGAGAGGCAGGGATTACCTTCTGGTGTGTTTGCCCTTTCCGTGACCTGATACTCCCCACCGCCTGTCCCTCCTCTGCTCCCCATGTGGTAGGCATACCTTATCAGTCTGAATGTGCTTCATTTCACTCTGACATCATTTTTACCCAAAATGTGAATAATTTTCATGTAGTGTTATTTCTGTTTTTATTCTCTGTGATTTAAAAGGCAACAGAAATATGCCAAGTATGTTTCCGTTTTCACTCTTCAAGTTTTGCTTCAGGAGATGGAGTCTTCCACAGGGGCACCATATGAACACTGGTTGGGAAACAGGTGGGCCAGTGTTGCCCATGACTCAACACTCCATTGGATTCAGCACATAGTTTTTGAGTCACCACACACCATCAGCTCCACCTGGGAGGTGAGCTCTAGTTTGCTCTTTTTGTGTGTGTATATTGTGTGTTATCTTAGGGAGAGCAGAATGGCATGTTCTAGAACAAAGCTAGTGCTTGTCACAGCATGCCCCACCAACTACTGTTAAGGCACTTCCTTCTCCAAAACCAGTATAAACTTGGAGAGCATTAGTGTGTGTGTGTGTATGTGTGTGTGTGAAAATTCTTCACCATGTCCCTATTTAGCATGAAGAAGTAAATTTTTCTAAGATATAATTTGTTTAAAGAAGGAGTATTGGGTCATCCCTTGGATCCTTCCTTAAACTTATTTTTGCTGAAATTTTGCTGAAATTCCCCAAACCCTGTGGCTTATGGGTGGTACTCTTCCTTAGCTTCTAGAGAGATGCCATTTCCCCCTATTTTTATGATTCTTTGGTTATTTCAATGGCGCCCTTGAATGAAAGCCCATGTGTGTATCAAGCAGAGTGAGTCAGGTTGTGCTGTGGTGACAATACACCTCAATAAAACAAAGGTTTATTCTTTTCCTGGGTTCACTGTGGATCAACTGGGGGTCTGCTCCTCATCGTCTTTACTCTGGGACCCAGGCTGATGGAGCAGCCACGCACCCAAGTGGTGCTGGTTGTTGTGGCAGGGGGAAGAAGTGTCACAACTTATGCACTGGATCCTAAAACTTCAATTTTTCAAAGCAAGTCATTTGGTCACACCTCACTTCAAGGGACACTAAAGTGCAAATCCCACCATGTGCCTATGTGGAGAATCTGAAATAGTTGATACAAGGAGTTAGATCCCTGTAATATATACTTTAATATTATCTGGAAACATCATCATTTATATTTTAGGCAAAATCAGGTTAAGTTTTAATAGGGTTTTGAAATCTTGAGACTAAATCTGCCACTTATCACCTTCTACTTTTGGATAGGTCACTTATTCCTCTTCTGAGCCCAAATTCCTTTATCTTAACATTGTGGTCATAGCCTCTGATCTGGCTACCTTTAGGATTGTTGGTGAGTTTATCAGTGAGATACTATATATGAAAATACTCTGAAATGTGAAAAAAAGCTTTATAGATAAAGCTTTGCTCCTATTTTTAAATTTTTGTAAATTTTTAATTTTTTTAATTTAAATTCAATTAACCAGCATATACTATATCATTAGTTTCAGATGTAGTGTTCAATAATTTATCACTTGCATATCACACCCAGATAGTTCCTATTATTATCATATGCCTCTTTTGGGTAGGATAATAATTCTAACTCATATCATTTAGATTAAGAGGAAACACACCTATTTTGAAGACAGGCGCCTTTTCCTGAAAATGATTTTCTCAGTTCTGCCCAAACATCAAGAACCATTCAAAATTAATGCACAACAGCAACAACAACAAAAAATTAATGCACAACACCCTGGAGAAGAGGCCATGGCCAAGGTAGCACCTGGCATGACCCCCATTCCCCCCAATAGTTACTTCCATGGGAGTCTAAACTCATGGGTAACTTTGTTTTTAGATGCTTGTGAGAATATCTTTAATCAGATGAAGAAGGGTTGTTTCTGCCCTTTGTTGGCCCTTTATAAGTAGACAAGTAGAAGAGTGACATTTAGAGAGGAACACACAAATCTCTAACACCATAGATTATGAATGGATAGGATTTCCTGAGAGGTCTGAGGAATTTACTCCATATCATTCTCATTTTTCATGGCAGTTCATGATTATCTTCTTTGGGGCTCCCTAGAGGGGAGCATTGAGCATGGATGCTCTCCTTAAGCTAGCAAGACAATTTCCATCCACCCCAAATTTTATGGAACACCATGGAAGGTATGGTCTGTAGGTCTCTAAGACCCTATACTGGGTACATATCTCCAAGTGGGTAACACATGTACTTACAAAAGTTTGTCCTTTGTTCTTGGCTTTTTCATTCACTAAACACTAATTAAACACTTCTAAGGTGTTTATACCCTAGTATAAGGGCTAGTGACCTAGCTAGTATGGACGTGAAATTAATAAGACCCAGTCGGCCTTTGTGCAGTTCACAATTGAGTGAAGGAGACAATTATACAAGTGATGGTTACTTACAACATGTCAGAGATGTCCAGAAGTAGCTTAGAAAAGGGGACCCTAACTGTCTATAGAGGTCAGGGAAAGCTCCCAAGAGGAAATAGAATGCAAATCGAGTCTTAAATGGTTGTCAACATGGAGGATTAGAATTGAGGGCAGGGGAATAGCATATGTAAAGACCTAGAGGGCGAGAAGACTTCATATTAAGAAATTGGTTCCCTGGGAGTCATGATGCCCTGCAGAACTAGAAAGGTGTGCATGACCAACTCTGTGCTGGGAGAACTGTCCTCCTCACAAGCAGTTACTATCATCCCAGGGGATTAACCAAAGGTGTAGTATATATACATTGCACCCTAAATTGGAGTTCAGGGAGCCCTTCTCAGGTTTCCCCCATTTCCTCCTTCTCTGATCCTCTGCCTTTTCCCTAGCCCCCTACTCTCCCTGTCAGGGTTTTGGTTCCATCCGGCTGCCATGTGGCCAAGCCTGGGACACCATGTACCCCTTTGGCCCATGAGACTGCTGCATCTTGGGAAGATAGCAGTAGATCTTTGCATTTCTCAGAATGGGGCTCCTACCAGACAAATCCACCTCTCTCTTGCCAATACCCATTACCCAAAAGGCTTAATGATTTTGATGCATAATTATGCTAGAAGGGAAGAGGTTGGGAAGGAACAAAGCAGAAGAACAGTACACCCATGTCTATTCACATTACCTTCTGAGGAGGAGATGAAAAATCTCAGAGACCAGCCATGTCTCTGCATTTGTATTGTTCACCGCCTTCCCTGCCAACCTCCTGTTTTCATGGTAAGAAAAATAAACCCTGCCCTGTGAGAGGGTGATACAAATTCAAGAGCTTACTTAGCCAGCTCACCCTCAATGGCAACTTCATGGATTCCATTAGATTTTTCCAGGTTATGTAAGCCAACAGCTGTGAACTCTGAGGTCAGCAGAATAACCAAAGGAAAAGCCAGGAAGAATGTATTGGTGGGGCATTTGGTCTAAAAAAAGAAAATTTACAGTTGTTCCTAGTAATGTAGAGAAAGGCTGTAGGATTATTACCTGGGCAAGAGTTCTATTCTTTTGCTTAGTGTCAGTCCTAAGTAACAGCCAATGTAGGCTGGAATGATCCTAAATCATTGTCTAAAAAAAAAAAATAAAAAATAAAAAATAAATCATTCTCTATATTTCCAGCTAGGTCCCAGCTGGTCATTTTCTGTCATTGTGCCTGCTGAAAATGAAAAAAAAATTGCAGCTGACCCATAACACAAAGACTAGTGTATTCTTTGAGATTTGTTGATTTGATTTTGAAGATCCCAGAAGCTAGTCCTGCATTTTGAAATGGCACATTGCTTGACATGGGGTTTAAATTCCTCTTGGATTCAATTCCTCACCTACCACCTGGTTTCTTACTGACAGGTCCTCAGAGCATTTCTAACAGCAGAATGCTATTCTCCCATATTTTCCCACAAACTGGTAAATTCTTTCTGTTCGTCACTTTACACGATGATCAAATGTAGTGACCATAACTGAATGATAGCTGTTTTCAAAACTCCCAACTGTGGCAGCATTTATGGAAGGAATTGTCAATCTTTTGCTGCCCAGTGGGTTCCTAACCCCACCACTCCTCTTGGCAGATGGCAGGTGTTCAATAAATATCGGATGGTCTTATATAATAGCTTTGCTTAAACATTTTCAAGTTTTCTTGTAGTCTTTGGACTACCTCCTGACTTCAGGATTTAATGACAAATCATTCTGTATAGTTTGGGGCTGAGGGATTCAGAGAATATCCTTAGGTCTGTGACCCAAGGCTTTCTTTACCCCTAAATACTTACAGTATCTACTTAGATCAGAAAGGCTACCCCACTTCTTTTCCTCATTAGCTCTCACTTGAACTGTGACTGTGGTTTCTTATCTAGTCTCCTTGCCTCCTGACTCCCCCCTCATTTTAATCATTCATAACCCCATATCCTAAATACAAGACCAGCCACATAATGTGGAGGTCACAAGACAAGATGAAAATGCATGGACTCATATTCAAAATTATTCAAACTTTCAACACAACAGCAGTGCATTGCACCATGCGTAGGACCCTCCTATGTGACTGCATAGTTTGTATAGCCACGAAGCTGATCTTGCCTGAGTTCTTTTTTAAAAAAATATTTTTATTTTATTTATTTATTAGATAGAGGAGTGGAGGGGGAGGGGAAGGGAGGGGAAAAGAATCTCAAGCATACTCCTTGCTGAGTGCAGAGCATGATGCGGGGCTTCATCTCACATGACCTGAGCTGAAACCAAGATTCAGAGGCTTAACTGACTGAGCCACCCAGGTACCCTTAGTTCAATTCTTTTTTTTTTTTTTTTTAAGATTCTATTTATCCATTCATGAGAAACACACACACACACACAGAGGCAGAGACACAGGAGGAGGGAGAAGCAGGCTCCATGCAGGGAGCCTAACCTGGGACTTGATCCCAGGGTCTCTAGGATCATGCCCTGGGCCGAAGGCAGGTGCCAAACCACTGAGCCACCAGGGATCCCCAGTTCAATTCTTTTAAAGTACAGTTTTGGTCATGGTAAGTCCTTGCTCAAAAACTTTCAACAGTTCTGTGTTGTTTAGAATTGTAATTTTAGGGACCTCTACATTCTAATTTGCAGTTGGTGACAGAGGTGAAGATAATTTTGTAGACTCCTGACCTTTGTAATGGGAGGTACAGATTTGGCAAAGAGAAACCCTGGGTGACCCAGCCCTTACACTCCATTGGTTAGCTGAGTCTAGAAAGGCCTGAGGAGTAAAAAGAAAGAATAGAATGCTGTTGTCTCTTTTATTTATTTTTTATTTTTTTTTAATGCTGTTGTCTCTTGACAACTGTCTCAGGGGAGGGCTGCATACAGGTGTGACCTGAAGAGACAGCAAAGAAAGGCAATCGATGCCTTTAGTCATTGCACATTATGAAATCTGTGGGAAGAAAGAGGACACATTGATATGCCAACCACAAATATGGTTTTCATCTAATTGAATCCATTCATCACTACATAAAAAAAGCTGATGCAATTGAAAAGTGAGTTAAAAGGAATCCATCCTTCCACAAACACTGCCTGGTGTGGGGTGGTGTGGTGTGTGTGTGGTGATATAGATCTCATTTTAAGGAAAAAAATAAGTCCTGACTTCAGGTAAATGGAGGCTTATGTCATATGGTAGCCCCCTTGCAGACAGCTGATGGTCCCAGCACATGGAATTACTTGTATCTAAAGCCTCTGACTGAAAATGAGGATGTGGCACTCGATTTATCATCTTCTTTCCTGATATTTAAAGGACTCTTTAGAACATAAACCAATACCAGTTGCTATT
Source organism: Nyctereutes procyonoides (assembly GCF_905146905.1). Lineage (NCBI taxonomy): Eukaryota > Metazoa > Chordata > Mammalia > Carnivora > Canidae > Nyctereutes > Nyctereutes procyonoides. Next base: position 9,681,718 of record NW_026575135.1, on the reverse strand, counting down.
TTAACAAATCAGTAAGTACCTTCGTGGACATAATCTTCCCCATTTGGCAACATCCCAGAGCCCTCCTGTGGCTGCAGTGGTTGTCATATATGTGCTGGACACAGCCAGCCTGGAAGAGTATGGCTTATTTCACAGACTCTAGAAAAGGCAAGGGCAGCACTTGTTCAGAGCTGTGAAAACCAGACATCCTTCCCTCAGTATCTCAGCTTGGATCAGGGTTGTATTAGTTATTTATTGCTGTTTAACAAGTTACTGCAAATTTAGTGGCTTAAAATGATACACATTTATTACCTCGGTTTCTGTGCATCAGGAATCTGGGCATGGGGACTGTTTAGCTGATTCCTCTGTTTTAGGGGATCAAGTTACCAGCTAGGGCTGCGGTTTCATGTGAAAGCTCACATGGGGAAAAAGCCACTTCTAAGCTCATTCAGATTGTTGGCAAAATTCAGTTCCTGGAGGACTGATTGACTGAGTGCCTCAAATTCTTACAGCTATTGGCTGGAGGCTCCCCTGAGTTCGTTGCCAAGTGGACCTCTCCAACGAGGCCACTGATTTCATCAAAGTTTGCAAGCAGAGAAAACAACGAGAATCTGTTAGCAAAACAGAGATTATGATAATAATCATATACGCAAAAGCCATCATCTCCACTGTACTCTATTGACCACCGCACTCTCATGGGGAGGGGATTACGCAGGAGGTGTGAATACCAGGAGATCATTAGGAACCACCTGGAATCAACCCACCACAAAGATGTGGTCCGTGGGGGGGAAAAAAAAAAGATGTGGTCCCTGGCTGAGGGAATCATAGTAATATTCTCTTATAAAGAATGTGCTGCATGTTCCAGAGTTTCAAAAAGTTTTGTGGATAGGTTCAGCAAACAAAGTATATTCCTGGAGAAGCTATAATGTCCCAGTGGCAAATTTATGTCCCTATATCAGCTGATTTTTTAATCTTTCCCATAAAACATTATTTTCTATTCCCTCCAAAAATCTCTTTTCTTTTATACCCCCTTTCATCATAATCTAACGGAGGAAATGTCTGGTCAAATTAGAACCAGGAAAGAGCTCAGATTCCTTGAGTTTGGGCAGAATAGTCTAGAATTAGCTGGTGGGCAGTGTTGTGTGTGCAGGGCAGCCTCCTGACCTTAGCTTTTCTCAGTTTCACTATTTCTCTGTCATGTTTGTGAGGCCTTGAATCAGACACCCACACATTTCCAGAGCTCTTTCTTTGTGGCATAGTCATGACAAAACAAGTTTAGGGAATTCCATGCTTTATCCTCTGGAATCTTAAAACCTATCGAATATGTTCCCACCAGTTTTCCTTGTAGACATTATTAAAAGTTGTAGATGACATCCTGCAACTTATATTTATAATTCTGCAATTTATATTATATATATGCCATTTTTGATGACAAATATAAAGCACCTATGTATCTTTTTCAAGTGGGCAACAATCTCAGGAATTAGAACATTGTTGTTGTGGCTGTTCTTTTTGGTCATCAAAATGTGGTAAACTGATTAATTCAGTCACTCATTCACAGAGTAACCTTTACATGGTCATGGCTGCTAGTGTTGACAGTGGCCAGTGCCCTTGTTGGTCCTTGCTCTCCTCACTCTTCATGGCATTTCTTCTTAGCATACACTGTTCTGACCTCTCCTGGAGATAGAAAGTATTTTATCTCTAGCACCTCTCAGGGTCCTAGCTGACTCAAAGCGAATATTCCTTGTATCTGAACAGAGTCAAGGGCAGTTCTTAGGTTCAGTCAAATCATCAGCTTCTTCTGCATGTTCTACTGGGGACTTAGGTGGTATATAGACCTGTCTGCACTGGGTCAGGCCCAAGAGTAGGTAAGATTCTCCCGTTCATGACCTTCTTAGGTGTAGCAGATGGAGAGGGGGAGGAGATAAGAGGGGTGTCAGGAGTCTGAAGTCTAGAGAAGATGGCTAGAGTTTTTTAAAGGTAAGATGGCAAATTTCAGAGCCTCTGAGAAGGCCTCAAGGAAGTTCTCAAGCAGATTAGTGTACATTAGAATCACCTGGGGAAAGTTTTTTAAATGCAAATTATTTCTCTCTCTCCCCAGATATTTTGATTGGAGTAGGAGCGGTCTAACTATGGCCTAGGCATCTGCATTTGCACTTAGCATTCCTCACAATTATGATACTGAAGGTCTACACAGCATTGCGTGGAAACAGTGGAATCTTTGCAAAATAGATAGATCACATGTAAAACTGTAAGAAAAAAAATCCGAGAAATGAATTTACTATTTGTTTTTCCCTTCATGGATTTCAGACATATAATCACAAACATAATACAATCTACTTATTATATGTGACCAGAGGGGGAATGATTGCAATGTTTATTAGCTGCAGGAAGCCTAAAAGCTGAAATTAAACCAACCGGCTGCTTAATTTGATCATTTACCTCCTCCGTCTAAGGGGCATTCATTCATTTCCTCTTTTCTTTCATTCAAGAACACAGTCACCTATGCTTTATGAATGAAAAGTCAGCAGCCTTTCACAGCTAGACAAATAATGCTAGCTTTGGCCAACCAGACAATGTCTCCTTTATATCTGTGTCTCTAAATCATACCCTGAGTACCCACTGCGGTTGCTCTCTCTTGTTCTCAAGGTTTTGGGATTACAAAGACTCAAAGAGAGTAGTATATGATTTGCTAAAGAAAAGAGAGCACGGTACAAGATAATGAGTGATATGAATGAATGACATAATGTAACATAATATCTATCTATATATATTTGTAATACTTTTATGATGAAACATTTTTATGATTTTTATGAAATATTGTCATGAAATATTTTTACGACAAAAAAGAGGTAGAAGATAGACTCCATCCTATTTATGTGGTTTCTTTCCCCCTTTGGGGCTCTGAAGATGAGAATGGTGTGGAAAATCATTAATTTTTACTTTTTATATCTTTGTAGTATCCTACTTGTTAACAGTAAACCTATACATTTTTTGTATCAAAAAATGTAGAATATTACAGTGTGTATTATGTGCAAGGAAATTCTGGCTTTTGGGTCCCAGGTCCCGGGTGTATTAAAACTGGGGGAAGAGCATAGGTATAAAGGTAAATGTACTTCAGCTGGCTTCCTATCAGATACCTCCGCTCACTGTCTTGTGAGATCAGATTTATGAAAGATTTGTGAGAACCAACCACACGCTTTCTTCTTTCCTCAATAAGTGAATGCTACAAAGGGTGTCACTGTCACCAAGAGGCCCAGGAGGGTGCTTTGCCAAACACAAAGCACCCCCCAAATGAATGATAAGATGACAGGATTTCTGATAACACTTCAGAAGTGCCCTGATTTTGGAACTGAGATTTTTGCTTGCTACTAAGTGTGACCAACTGTTAATTGTTTAAGAGCTACTAGCAAAAGTCCCAGGGCCTAAGTTTTGAGGCAGGGATCGGGGTACCATTCATTCATTCACTGAATGAATTTTTACAGGCGGGTGGAAGGCCGAAAAGAAAAAGTTGTATATTGATTTCATTCTGCTAGTGATACCCAGTCAACAGCTGGTTATTTTAGCTACGATAATTGTAAACCAATAAAATTCCATTTATACCTTACCAAATTTTTAAAAGATTTATTTATTCATTCATTCATTCATGAGAGACCGAGAGTGAGAGAGAGAGAGAGAGAGATAGGCAGAGACATAGGCAGAGGGAGAAGCAGCTCCCTGCAGGAAGCCCAATGTGGGACTCGATCCTGGACCTCGGGATCATGCCCTGAGTCAAAGTCAGATACTCAACTGCTGAGCCACCCAGGTGTCCCCACTTTAATAAGTTCTTGAAACCAGAAAAGGACAAAGATTATATGATTCCATGTATAGGAAATACTTAGAGCAGTCAGATTGATAGAGACAAAAAGTAGAATGTGGTTGCCAAGGGCTTGGGGGAGGAGGGACAGGGGAGTTAGTGTTTAATAGGCATGGAGTGTTAGGTGGGGAAGCTGGAAAAGTTTTGGAGATGGATGGTTGCCCAATGATGTGAATGTACTCAGTGCCACCAGAACTGTAGACTTAAAAATGGTTAAAATGGTACATTTTATGTCATGTATAATTTTACCACAATATAAAAAATTACTGAAAAAACTTGATGGAAAATACAAGATGCTTCCAGAAACCTCTTCAAAGTGTAGCATTCCTGATCTTATTACCCTTGTGGTGTGGTCTTAATTACTACAATGCAGAGGGAAAGTGCAAGGGGGGTCCCAACTGTCCCCCTGTGCCCAGGATGGAGAGGTTTCTTAGGAGGTGGGACTTTCAGTGCCCAAACCGGAGAGCCTCAGGAAAGCAGAAGCAAGTTGGTTACCTTCACAGTATCCAGCAAAGGCCAATCTTGAAGAAGAAAGACAACAGAATGGCAGGATTGCTGACCATGGAGAACAAGATGGGGGAGTGGGGGGGAAAAGCAGCCTTTTTTTTTTTTTTTTTTAAAGATTTTATTATTTATTTATTCATGAGAGACAGAGAGAGAGACAGAGACACAGGCAGGGAGAAGCAGGCTCCATGCAGCGAGGCCGATGCGGGACTCAATCCCGGGACTCCAGGATCACGTCCTGGGCCAAAGGCAGGCACCAAACCGCTGAGCCACCCAGGGATCCCCCTTTTTTACTATTATTATAGATTTTATTATTTATTTATTCATGAGAGCCAGGGTGGGGTGGGGTGGGGTGGGGGCGGAAGCAGTCTTGATCTGAAAGCAAGCCCAATCAGGGATCCTTGCACTTACAACAGTGGAAATGCATTTTCATTTTTTTCAATTTAATTTGAAATCTGGATTGACTTGGCTTGTTTTACTTTACCTTTTTGATGATAAGTGCACAATTCAAATAAAGACATGGTGCAGACCCAGCCTAGTCTGAATCGGAAGCTTTGACAGAGAATACGCTGAGGGACGTAATGCACGATGTAGAGACACTGTGCTCTGTAAGAGTCTGAGTTAACCTCCTCAGGTCTTCTGGAGAATAAACAAACGAGTCAAATGGCTTCTTTTGATGAGCCATTCGGCTGCCCAGGGACAGAATCCTATCCCCGCACTGGCCTTTTGCTTTTTGGTGGCTGCCAGCCAATCAGCGTTGTACCCTAAGTATGGAAATTAAAGTTTGTATTCCAAAATGACTTTTTTTTTCCCTCTTCTACTTCTTTCTCATATCTAAATCCTGTTTTTTTTTTTCTGCCTCTGTTAGAGGAAACCAGCTTATTGATATTTCTCCCTGTGTACAAAAAAAAAAATAGTTAGTTTTACTGTGAGTCTTGGAGTTATTTTTTGACCATGATTCTGGAGGGTCCACTGTGACACAGCCCATCACAGAAACATGTGGATTAAAGTGTACCAGGTCTGTATCTTTTTTTTTAGATTTTATTTATTTATTTATTCATGAAAAAACACAGGGAAAGAGGCAGAGACACAAGCAGGGGGAGAAGCAGGCTCCCTGCAGGGAGCCCGACGTGGGACTTGATCCTGGAACTCCAGGATCATGCCATGGGCCAAAGGCAGATGCTCAACCACTGAGCCACCCAGGCGACCCTCACCTGGTCTGTATCTTGTCTGTACCTGGACCGTTGGGTCCTCGACTCATCCCTTGGTTCCTATGTCTTGTGGCAATTGTGCTCTCTGGCTCTTACATGCTAAAGCTGATTCTTGGTCCCATCTCTCTCTGCTTCTGGTTCTTGCTCTGCTTGAACCGGGTTGATTGAACCTACTTTGGTGACAACAGTGGTAGGATCTGGGTTTTAATTTTATGGCCTGCTCATTAAGTCATATCTGTCAAGTGGTAGCTGAAGGGAGTCTGCAATCTGGTTTCCATGACCTTCTTGGGTTGTTTGCATGGGGATTCTGATGGTGCCTGGCACTGGAGAATGCAGGGTTGAAAAGTTTTTAGTGTTTTTCTTGCATTGATAGCATTTTGATTATAGCTTTGATAGCATTTGATAGCATTCTTTCTATTTATATGTATTTTGGTTTGTGTCAATTTGGCTCCTCTGACTCCAAACATCAGAGTCTTTAGCCTTTTTTCAAAACTCTGGTAATTTTTCACGTGTATTTATTCTGGACCCAACTGATTGGGCCAATATCTGCAAAGTGAAAATTGCTACACCCAAATTAAAAGGAGGCAGAATCTCTGCTTTCTGGCATAAATTATTTCAGGCTCATCTTGTATTTATTTATTTATTTACTTATTTATTATTTAAATTCAATTAGCCAACTTATAGTACATCATTAGCTTCGGATGTCGTGTTTAATAATTAATCAGTTGCATATAACGCCCAGTGCTTATCACATCACATGCCCTCCTAATGCCCATCACCCACTTACCCCATCCCCTTTACCCACTGCCCCTCCAGCAACCATCAGTTTGTTTCCTATAGTTAAGAGTCTCTCATGGTTTTTCTCCCTCTCTGATGACTTCCCGTTCAGGTTTCCCTCATGTACTTTCTTAGTCCCAGATCCAGAATGAGTATTCAGGGGTCAGATTTCATTTCTTTTGGTGATTGAATAATTCCAGAATTACTTTCTTCAGGAATTATAAATAAGGTCAAAGCAAGATTTGTCACTATTGTTTAAAAAGGGGGAGGGGCACTAGATAAAAAGGAATCTTTGTAGATTCTTTCTGAATCTACCAAGATTTAGAAAGAAAACTCACAAAATTACACAATATCAATACTAATGCTTCTTAAAAGGAGCAAGTGGTGATCAATTACATGCTTTATTCTTTAGCTGATCAATATCCTTAACAAATATGGGCACCTGTATTTCCACCTAAAATTCAGTTCCCTATCACAATTAGCTCCTCTAACTTGCATAAAAACTGATACAAGTTCCCAGCTTATAAATATGAATCAGTTTCTGAGCAACTAAATGGATATATTTTGTTTACCTACAGAGCTAGTTAATAAATTAGATTATAAGGGTACTTAAAATCTAATGGGGCAAATACCTTTTCCAGTTAGCTTTTACAATTTCAAAATACTAAGTCCTTATATAAATGTCAAGTAAGAGAAACCAAAAATTCTACATATGATTTAAATAAGTTGACTGTATAAGAGGTTTTTCTTGCTAAAGCTGTAACTCAGAAAAAGGTTTTACTGAAAGTTTCGTTAACAGCCTTGGATACTAGGGTAAAAAATCAAATGGAAAAATTTGGTTTTAAACATGTTGGATGCTTTAACATATGGTAATATAAAATTATAGAAAATAGTTTCTTTTAATATTTATAACCAAAATGCCTCTGAAAACTAGACAGATTTAATAAATTTGTTTAAAGACATTATCTCTTTCCTTTATGCCAATGTTGTATATATTTTCTCATGGAAAAGCCTAATTAATTTGAATTTCCTAAATTTTTTTTTAATTTCCTAAATTCTTAATACTGGTTTAGTTGGTTAGGTAAATTAACACCCCTTTATTTAAGATGAAAAAATTACAAAAGCATGTGTTCAACTAAATTAAAATTTAAAAGGTAATTTCTTTGTAGAAAGATATAACGTAGATAAAAGCAGTTCTTGCTTTTCTGCTTCAGGTTTTCTGTATCTGGAGAAAAAAATTGATTGCTTTGGTTAAAGGAAGCAATTAATAGAAAAAGCTGATATACTGGTATAATATATTAAAAAATAAATATGAGAGGTACTTGGGTGTCATAGTCGGGGAAGTGGCCGACTCTTGGTTTTGGCTCAGGCTGTGATCTCTGCGTCATGGGATCCAGCCCCTTGTCAGGCGTGGGTTTCAGTATGGAGTCTGCTTGAGACTCTCTCTGCCCTGTCCCTGTCTTAAATAAATAAATAACAAATGTTGATATACAAGAGAATGGATGTTTTGTCTGTTTATCAAGGGCATTGTACAGTTTATTAAGATGGCAAACTTTGTATATTATATATATTTATATTTTACACATTTATACATATGCATTTATACAGTCTTATACATTTCACAGATGAAACCATCACAAACACATAGAAAGGTTGGAAATACTACAAAGACCTTTTATTTCCTGGGCAATTGGAGAGCAATTTGCCAGCCCAATGCCCTATCACTCTGTCTAATGTGTACAATATTTCTTATGAATAAAGCCATTTTTCTGTAAAACCAAGATACAACCATTGGAATTGGGGAATTAACCTTGATATGTTATCACTCTACAATCCTCAGACCACATTCAAACTTTCTAATAATATCCTTTATAAGAAAAGGACCTAGTTCAGAATCATGAATTGCATCCAGTTGTCACATCTCTTTTGTTTCCTTTAGTCTGGAATGTTTCACTCCTTCCTTGACTCTCAGGACCTTGAAACCTTTGAAGATTATAGGTCACTTATTTTATAGAGTATCCCTCATTTTGAATTTGTCTGATGTTTCCTCATGACTTAACACAGGTTAAGCTTCTTCGGCAGGAATATCACAGAAGTGAAGTGATGCTTGTTCTTTTCACAGCATCCCATCAGGTGGTGCAGGCTGTCACTTTGTCCTATTACTGGGGGTGTTCACTTCAGTCACTTGGCTAAGGTGGTGTCTTCCAGTCTTCTCCACTGTAAAGGTCTCTTCCCAGTAGCTAATTTGTCATCCAACTTAGCTACCTTCTTTTGCTGTTTTTCTCTTGCTCTGTCCCTCCCTTCTATTACTATTGACTCATGGATTTCTAATGGGTTATAATCTGTTTCCATCATTACTTCTATTGTCCCTAATTGTTCCAGAGACCAAATCAGTGCAAGTCGGTTCCTGTGCCTTTCTGATGTATTCTTCATTCTTCAGGTACTTTTTTGCTCTCTGGCATAAGTTGTTTCAGGCTCATCTTGTACTTTTTTTTTTTATCTTGTACTTTTTTGACCCAATTTTGAAATGAGTCACTTCTCCTGGGGGCTTTGGTGCCTTTTAGTGGAGAATAATATCCAGAAACCCAGACTGGGGGAGTAGGTATCCTCACCTCACTTTTGTTGGGGTGTCATTGTTTTCAGACCCTCTATGAACAGAGCCAGAGAGAATGTGTTTGCACGTTTATATTCCAGATACATCTTACATACACACACATTTGTATCTATATTAATTTTTATATCTGCCAATCTATATTTAAAGACCATGCATTAAAACCAATATCTCTAATTCCAGTCCAACACCACAGGTTTCATTTTGATTTTCACTCTTTGTATATTTATTGCTCCTTTTTCAGATACTGAGAAACCTGGCTCCCATTACCCATCTGCATTTACTTATTTGTTTGCCCTTCCTGACCAGTCTCCAGTCTATGCCACCATCCTCATTTTGACTTGACTGATAATTCAACTCTGATTGTAATCCTAATATGTTGTTTAATAATACCTCATATATTAAAAATAACCAAGGTATTTCTTGTTCTGATATACAATAACTTTTAAATATTTTATTATATAAAAATGTATATATATATAACAATATAGAAAACATATTGTTACCTGTCCCTATTCTCTTCAGATAGTCTCCCTACTAGAGGTTTAAGAGTTAACATCTCTACCAATTAGGGATATGTCTTCAGAGTTGGTTGACATGGTATAAAAATAAAAGTGAAAGGTAATGACTTCTTGAAGAGGCACTTCAAGAGCTGGAGAAAATCTCAGTTATTAAAATTAAAGCCAAAGAAAGTGCCCCAAATGACCGATATGCCAACAGAGTAACCATTGTGCATATGGGTTCCAGGATTCTGTGGAGGTAGAATGGGCTACGGTATGTTAAAAATCAAAATAGGTCAAACTTTTGGAAGAGCCTATTATTGACATTTAGATCTAATAATAACAACACACTCCACACCTGAAACTCCTCCCGTGCTCTTACCCTGTAAAGTTGCAGGAAGACCCATGGGACTTGCTTGACTCTTCATCTAACAAACTCTACTTCGTGAGGGTACTCTGACCCAGTCATTAGTGAAATTGCATATTTTTCTTGGGTTTGTTGGTATCTCATCTTGCCCTTCCTCAAGTTTTCTGATTCTGACCTCAGATTGTCCCTGAGTCTGATGTCTTCCCCTCTCCTCTGTTGACTTGGCAGTCTCCACTTGATTTGGTTATTGACCTGGCTCCTGCAGTGCTAATCAGGCAAAGGCCTCTTTGATTTTCACAAGGTAATTGAAAGGCACATGGTGCAGAAGCAAAACACATTCTAGAACATTTTGCCTTATAGCAAAGGAAGTCAAAGCCCAGAATTATTATATTCTAAAAGGCATTGATTGTTAGCATTTTATTTATGGGAGAATCCTATGATTTATACAATGTTGTATTTGGTCTAGTCAATCTGCAACTTCATACTGTGACTTTAATATTCGTTTTAAAATTGATATTATTCCAAAGACTAAGTGGTACCCAAATATTTTTCCGAAGACCAGTCACAGTGTCTGAATCTGAACATCAGAGATTCATTTGATGATGAAGGGAGCTTGAAAATATTTTTTGGTCCTTAAGTGCCCTCCATGGAAATCTGAATCTCCACAGGAGGATTGTAAGACTGGGAGAGGTTCTGGGGTTCTTGAGATCAATTTCACTTTTTAGAGCAACCTCTCCTTGCCCACTATTTTTGTTTAAACTTCTCAAACACTTTCTCATGTTTTGGTTTTGCAGTGCTGTGCAAATGAAGCTTATGAATTATGGAAAATTAAAGGGGAAGTTATTTATTGTTGGAGACAAACACAGTTAGCTCAAGTTCATCTTTGTAAGCTGCTTAAGAGCTCAAATTAAATAGAATACCTAGAGGGAGAGTTATCTGTAATGTGAAATAAAACCATGGGTGAAGGCAGGGGCCCAGAGAGTGGAGTGGGCTTGAGAGGCTTCAAGGACAACTGGAGAGGCAGAAAGGCCACCCTTGGCAGAGAGTCTGACAAAGGGACATATGCACTTCAGGCCACCATCTTGCATATAACACCTACAGTCGACATCTTTGTTAACTGGGTTTTAAGCCAATCATCTCCAGGAAGAGAAGCTGCAGAGACTGCTGCCACCTCTGAGCTCTGTGAGAAGTACCCCTGTTCCCCTCCTGTTACTCATTTGCTTATAGGCTCCTTAAGTAGCTTGTTCTGACTTGTCCTGAAACCCATAACTCCCCTCAGAAAACTTGTATATGCCCTGGCCTCTCCCCATTCCTAACAACCAACATTATCCAGACACCCTTCATTCCCAATCCGTCACTGAATAGCCATGCAATAAACTGTGTGACACTGCAAGATGCTATGAGACATCCATGTGATTTGGGAAATTCAAGTCTATCACTGCGGATTCCTTAAAGCAGAGGTTGTGTAAAGGGCCACAGGATTATTTAGAAATTTTTAGTGGGTACTCATATCTTCTTGGGGGAGATTTTACAAAAATATTTTTTTTCTTTGAGAAAATTCAGAAGATCTGGACATACCAGACCTATATTCCTACATAGTGGTAATTGGCTGAGGCTGAGTAGAGGTTATTACCTCTAGATGGTGTATAGATTGGTCACATTTTCCACAGTTCCCTATTATCACTCTACCAAGCCCACTTTATCACTTACAATATGTGCCTGGTCTCTGTATGCTGAGTTTGCCAAACTCACCTATAACTATCCTTAGCTAACATCTTCACTAGGTATGAGTAAGTTCATAGAAAATGGTTCAGAGAGGATAGGAAAGCAGTAGGGAGGTTCTACAGACAAAATTATCCTCTTTCAAAAAGTTGTACCAGACACTCACTCCTTACAGGCCATAAAACCTTATCCTGATCCTGACTTGGACCTTCTTACAGACTCATGTTTCCTGTCCAGATCTGCATTTGTGTCAGCCTCAATGTGCACACATTGGAGATGTGGGCAGAAATATTCCCTCTCATTCATTGGAAAGAGACCAAGGTATACTTCCATTTTCCCTAAGCAATCTGAGAGTTCCAGGGCCAAGAATATTAGCTCGGGGAAGCAAGGAGAGAACCTGCCCTTGCCCCATACCTCCTCTCAGCTTCTGTTTCCGAAACCTATGCCTGTGTAAAGGAGAATCAAGAAGAGCGTGGAGATGCCATTGTAGCATCTCTTTCCTAAGATCTGCACCTCAACCCAGGAGTACCCTCGCCACCCCCTGTTCTTTTCATGTTGCAATAAGTTTGTAGGAATATAAGGAAGGAAAGTAGATATGGAAAAACATAGATTCTAGAAATCTGAGAAAGTAAAATAAAACTTATCTTTCCTTTAAAAGTAGGTCATGTTCATATTTGGCATTTCAGGGTGAAATCTGATGGGTGTCATTGGCTTAAGTGGAATGGAAGTTAAGTTGCTGGGTTGAGGAGGTCAAGACACTGTGAAGAAAGGATTTTCCCAAGACATTCACATGAGCATTTAAGCCAATGATGTGATGATGGTATCTGGCTTACAGAGGCATTCTGGGAGTGTCAATGAATGTGAGTAACCGGCAAAGGTAATGAAGGGAGTAGTTGGTATGGTTTACTTGGTTCAAAGGAAGATATTTAAAAGTTTTATCTGAGAATAGAAGTTTCATGGGGAAGAAGTGGCAACTGGGAGCTAAGAGGATACCTGGCCTAATTTACTGATCTTTCTACTGATGGAAAGTTTGCTCCCTGAAAATCAAGTGATTTCTTATTGAGAGTAACTTACCTAGTTCTCTAGATTAACACATAACCAAATAGCACAACTTTGGAATAATCAGTTACTTTACTAACTTTCCCTGAGCCCTCTGATACTATACTTTCATAGCTCTCTGGAATAGTATATGGTAGAAAATTAAATTCCATTTTCCTCAAATGTTGCTTCCCCTCTCCTGACTTCTCTGCACAGCTCTACTGTTAGCAGCTCAATGTACAAAATACAAGGTGGTCTTGGTCCAGAGGGAAATGATAAGCTGCTTATTTGTTGAGGTCAGAATCCTCTGGTGGCACCTGCAGCCTCCTCTGGAATGCTCTGGCTCAGTTGGTCTTATCACCTTTCAGTGAGTCATTTGAGCAGTGAGAATCAGGCGTAATGCCTTTCTCTTACCCACACATTCTGTACCCTGGCGTATTTCTTGACCCTTTTTCCTTTCTTTTATTTTTTTTTAGAGATTTTATTTATTTATTAATGAGAGGAACAGAGAGAGAGAAAGAGAGGCAGAGACACAGGCAGAGGGAGAAGCAGGCTCCATGCAGGGAGCTCGATGTGGGACTCGATCCTGGGTCTCCAGTATCAGGCCCTGGGCTGAAGGCGGCGCTAAACCGCTGAGCCACCTGGGCCGCCCCCTTTTTCCTTTCAATACCAACTCCGACTGCCCTATTTTAAGACCTTATCACCTGTCTAAACTATTGCAACAGCTTTTTAACTAGCTTTCCAGCCTTCAGTCTTGTCCACCCTAAATCCATCTTGTCCACCCATCATCCATGCTGTCATGGAGTGCCAGTACCTTGCCAACATGACACGGAAGCAATAACACAAGACTGAGTGGGAGAAGTCATGATGCCAAACCTCCAGATAGCCCCTTCCTCGCAGCACATATTGTCTCAATATCCCAGAGGGGAGGAAACCTAAACTGTTTGAAAGGTGGCAAACATAAATTATGATTACAGATGAAATCAGCTGTGTCAATCATGAAACATGAGTCTATTCTGTGTGCATCCCAAAAGTTTTGAAGAAATAGGATTATAAATTAAGAGAGACCATGAATGCCTCTCAGCTTGATAATCTGCTGTGATTTGGAGGTAAGGAGGGGTGTTGTGTTTGCCAATGTCATCCTGTCCCTTAGGTAAGTTTCAATACCTCTGGTGACCTTTTTTTTTTTTTAAGATTTTATTTATTTATTCATGAGAGACACAAAGGGAGAGAGAGACAGAGACACAGGCAGAGGGAGAAGTAGGCTCCATGCAGGGAGCCCGACGCGGGACTCGATCCCGGGACTCCAGGATCAGCCCCGGGCGGAAGGCAGGCTCTAAACTGCTGAGCCACCCAGGGATCCCCTGGTGACCTTCCTTAGTGTCACCCTTAACACTTCCTTTAGGACAACTCCAGCGGATATCATTACATTGAATTGTATATAAATGGTGCCTCTGGAGTTGTGGGATACTGTGGTCCTTCTCTTTGTACACTCCAGTAAATGCCAGAAATGTGTAGACCTTACCCTGCTGGGTCTTGTTTCTTTGTCTTTGATTTTTCTGGTTCCTCCTGGAAGATCTTTTCAATACTTTTTCCCACATCCTTGGACACACAGACACATACAGACACACACACACATACACACACTTCTGGTTAAGTGTTATTCATCTTTAAAGACCTAGCATAGGCATCAAACTCTACCAGCAAGCTTTTCCTATTTCCCTACTCATCCTCACCTTTGTGATCACATGCACAACATTGTATTTCAATTTTGACTAGATATAAGTTTTTCCTCCACTAAACCCTAAGATACTTAGAGCAGACACCATGTCTCAAGCATCATTGCAGTCCCAGTTCCTACCATAGTAGGAACTGACACCATCTTTCCTTTGACCATTTGCTAACATTCCTCTCTGCAGTTCAGATTTCCCATCCCAAGGCTTGCCCATTCCCTGGGTGATGAGAATGGAACTATATACTTCCTTCACTGGAAACCTTGCCCTACCTACTGGTGTATGATTTTTTTCCTAATCCCTGAATGGCATTAAACACAATACTTGGACCCACACATATTCCCAGGGTCTAGGTTTGTTGAGTATTAATACCAAATGCCAGTACCATTTTTGCATTAATAGTAATACCAATCAATAGGTGAAACACTGAAGAAGTCTACACCAAGTTGTATCACCTGAGCATTATCCAGTTCCTTTTTAAAGTGTTCTCCAGCATCCAAGCATCCAAGAGAAACAGATCTGCATATTTTCTTGCCTATATTTGTGTGTGTGTTGTGTGTGTGTGTGTGTGTGTGTACTTGAGTGAATGGTTCATGTTCCTGATCCCTGAGATAGGATCATACACACATGAACACTATTATACAGAGCAGTCAATGCAGACTTAGAGAAAGAAACACTTCTATGGGAAAGACTTGGATTTGATAAAAAGGTACATCCAAGAAAGTACAATTTCTTGGGGTCTTACATAAGATGATTTTTTTCATTATTTTATTTAACAAGTATTTATTCAGAGCCTACAATGTGCTAGGCACTGTTCTAGGGGATATATGGGTGAACAAAATAGAAAAAGAAATCTCTGTCCCCATAGGGCTTATATTCTAATGGGTACTTGATTGCATTTGCAAAAGTAAAATGTTCTGCTCACATTTCTTTTTCCTAGAGTCAAAGAACATTTTACCTCAAGAATAAATCCAAGTTTCCAATTCTCAGAAGGGAAAAGTGGTTTTCAACTTTACAATGATCCTCCCCGAAACAGGTTTCAAAAAAATCTTGAGGTTCATATTCAGTCGTGTTACTTTTAACATTGACATTTAATATTTGTATCAGGAGATGAAAGTATTTAATGAGTATATAGATAAGCCAACCTTTGATACCACCAAGTAACCAAATAGCTTTTCCAGCTTCATTCAGGATAATGAATGATAGAGCTGATAGGATTATACTAAATTAAGTATTAATGGCCTTCTATCAATTAAACATCACCAAGGTCTTCTGGTTCCCAGCTCAACCAATGTGCAGTGTAGCTGGATGACATTGAACTGGTTTTTCTCCAGTGTGTGGTAGAGGGGCAGCTTTTCCTTGGCAAAGTCCCCTTGATGAGTCCATGGTGTCACTGGCGTTATCTCTGAGAGGTCATTGTTCGTCTTCCATCATAGGTCAGACTTGGCAGTAGTGAAATAAATGTTCTTGCTACATCTGTACATACATAATCATGGGCTGTTCTGAACACACACGTCATTTTGTGGGTGGGTGAGAGGATTCTAAAAACAAAAAACAAATAGGCCTTTTCAGCTTTTTGAACTAAAAGAAAACAATAAATGTGTTTCAACAGGAAGGATGATCCCAGGTCAGTTGTAGAAGTTTGTGTTGGCTGATGGACTAGGTAAGCCCCAGAATCCCTCCCATTGTCAATAGACTGATTCTAAGAATCATCCATGAATCAGAAGTCAGTGCTATTAGTGTCTTGTCTGAGCGTAGTCATAAATATATAGAGAAGTCAAAAGAAGGACTATGAGGAAGAGCGATAAACTTTGCCCGTGTTTAACCAAACAAAAGAACTCCTTGGATTTTGCCAATATCCTTCCCGTCACAATCTATGGGTTAGTTTTACCCAACATCAGAATTACATGGAGCCATTTGAGGTGACATATTTTTAGAGAGGACTTATTAATGGTGGAAGAAGAGTGAGACTTGAAGTCTAATAGTGCCTCCTCCGTATTAACTCCAGCTCTATAAGCCAAGTGGGAAATCTACAGATCAATGAAACTCAGTAAATTAATTACACTTCCCCATCCCCCACATGCACAGCTCTAGATGAGCAAATAACCCAGTTTCTGTTAGAGATGTTTCTTTCCTACATAGCTCTAGTAGTAACATTATTTACATGGAAGTAAAAAGGTAAAGTGGTGTGTTATAAAATATAAAAAAAATACATAAATCTCCATAGGACCTGTTACTTCTAGGATTAGAGTTAAAATCCAGTAATGCCAGGTAAATTAGGAAACTGCCTGTGTTTCTATTTTAATGATCAGTCTAATGAGTTGCTTTGGGTTTGTTCATGTATTTGAATTATACCTTGAGCTTAGCAAAGTGATTGTGCCTATTTTTATTCCCTTCCCACCCAGTCAGACATTGAAAATGATAGTAATATCTCCATTAACCAAACATGGATGAGAAATGAGACTGAACATGAATCACCAATGCACTTTCCAAATAACTCGATTCTAGCCTAGCTGAAATATAAACATTAAAAACCTAATATGAAGGGGAACATTTGAGAGCCTGTTTAGTCTTAAACACAGGTGCTGAACATGATTATCTTGTGATGTTCTCAGGAGCAACTTTGATGTCTACGACTGTCAGGTCCTACACTGAATGATTCCACGCTGGTGTTTTTGTTTCGTTGTCCTGTGACCATTTTCATACTTTTCTTCCTCATTTTTTTTTGGCTGTCATGGTCCAAAGTGACACTTTCCCGATCCTCTCCAACCTCTTCTAATGTGTGTTTCTAATTCTAGTGACCCAGAAACCATTTAACCAAACATACTAAGTATTAGTAGTCATATTCAGAATTTTGTTTTGAATCAGGGAACACTGAGGAAACACAGGGAGAGGCAAGGACCTGTTCTCTGTACTTTATACACCAATCCCAGCTCATAATTTTGCCTGTAGTCTGAGGCAGATCCCACAAAGCCCATCCATGGTGCCCAGTTTGAGAATTCCAAAGCTTAGACATTATGATATTAGATAGAAATCATGTTGGGGTTTCTCTCAGAGCTGCTTATTCTCTTTTTAGGTCAGGAGGTTGAGGACTTTGGTTTTGGTTTTATGAATTTGACCCTTGTTGACATGCGACTCATGCAAGTTTTTAACTACTCTAAGCTTCAGGGGCAGCCTGGGTGGCTCAGCAGTTTATTGCCTGACTTCGGCCCAGGGCGTGATCCTGGAGACCCGGGATCGAGTCCCACGTCGGGCTCCCTACATGGAGTCTGTTTCTGCCTCTGCCTGTGTCTCTGCCTTTCTCTCTCTGTGTCTCTCATGAATAAATAAATAAATAAAACCTACTCTAAGCTTCAGTCTCTTCATCTACAAAATGGGGATAATAATAACTGTCCATAAGACAATCACAGGATAAATATAAAACAATGGATATGGGAGCAAGTTGCAAACTCCAGGCCAGTAGAACTTAGCCTGAGGTCCATGGACAATGGTTGGGCTTCAGGGGTTCTGCAAACCACCTGGTATTATAAGAAAAATTGAGTTTGTGCCACCTGTATGATTTTCTTGGGAGAAGGATCCCTAGTTTTTGTCAGATACTCAAGGGACTCATGACCCTAAGGAGGTTAAGAATAATCACTTATAGCATGGACTTTATATCACCCTTTTATTTACCGGTTCTAGACTAAATTTCAGATGGATAAAGTTGTTAAGGTATTGACTTCCAGGTTAGAGAGGTGTTAATGTGTATTTGGTGTACTAATAGTATCTAGTGAGCTCAACTTAAATGAGTAAGCTATTAGAGAATATCTAGTGTAATATTCTCATTTTATCAAAGAGACTAAACAAGTTGATCTTCACAGTCTCTACACCTGTTTTAGTTTCAGTTCTTCAAAGGGATGCTGTGAAGATAGAGCTGTAATGATGTTTGGGATTTCAGAGGAAAGTTATAATGTAATAATAATGATATGGCAGCAGTAAGAATTATGATAATAGCTTATTACTACTGTTAATTGAGTGTCTACTAAATACCAGGCACTGTACTAGACATTTTGTATACACTATATCTAATTTTCTAGCCAATCTTTAAAGATAGGAATTATTGTCCTCATTTTATAGATGAAGAAACCTATGAATTAGGTTAAAAAATATTTCCCAAATCACAAAGCTAATAAATGACTAAGCTGGAATTTTAACCAGAATCTGTTTGGCTCTAAAGTCTGTTATTTTTTCCTACAGTTAAATGTAGCAGATGATATATTTCCGACTCTTAATAAGGTATAGGCCAGCCCTGTAAAACGAGTTAATTCTTATTTTTCTACTGCATTTGAAAATTATAATAGTGAATATCTAACTTCAAAAAACTTAGGGTGTACCTACAATGCAATTTGACCTTTATCTTAAAGTTAAGAGATGCCCATTGAAAGGTGTTAGGTAAGGGGATGATATAATTAGATCTGTGTCTTTGGAAGATTGCTCTGGCTGTACAGTTGGGTGAGTTGGAACTCAGTAAGGTGGGACTAGAGGCAAAGAGGCCAGAAGGGAGGCTGTTTTATCAGCAGCTGGGAAGATAGATAGGAGTGAATGGGCTCTGTGACTCTTCAGGTGGCAGCCTGGATAAATCTTGATTGACTGGATATAGGAGGTGAGGATGGTGATGAATTGAAGAAGGTGCCCAGGTTTCTGTGTGGACATTTCCCTCTCTGTTGTTAGGAGAGGCGTACAGGTTACTAGGAGGAGATTTACAGGTGAAAATGATAAGTGCCTTTTGGACATATTGGGTTTGAGGTGTTTGTGAAGATGTTACAGTGGACTTTGGATATTCCATGTAGTGACGAGTGCTGGAGATTTAGTTTTGGAAGTGAGTACCATAAAAGCAGCTAATTAAAGCCATGGAAGTAGATAAAATTGCTCAGGGAGGGTATGTATGGTCAGAAGGGAAGAGAGTTTAGACCAGATCCTGCAGAACATTAACATTTAGAAGACAAGAATCAGAGAAAGGGTAGATAGAGTTGTGGTAATATGGTGTCGAATAGGACAGTTTCAGAATGGAAGGAGTGACCCCAGGTATTTACTCAAAAGAAGTGAAAACATATGTTCACAAAAGCTCTGTACTTGAATGCTTATAGAAGTTTATTAGTAATTGCCACAAACTGGAAACAGTCTAAATATTCATCAACTGGTGAATGAATAAAGAAATTGTGGTGCGCTTGTACAATGTACTCAACAATGAAAAGAAACTGCCTCTCCACACAACATTGATGACTCCCAGAAGCATTTGCTAAGTGAAAGAAGACAAATATAAAAGGCTACGTACTGTTTATATGACATTCTGGAAAAGCAAAACCACAGAGACAGAAATCAGGTCAGTGGTTGCCAGGAGCTAGAGGCAGGAGAAGGGGATTGACTAGGGATTCAGAGGAACTGTTTGGGGTGATGGTAGTGTTCCTTATCTTGATTATGGTGGTGGTTACATGAGCGTATAGTGTATCCAAACTCTTTGACCTGTACACCTGAAAAGGATGAATTCAACTGTATATAAATCATGTGTCAATAAAACCAAATTAAAGAAAGAAAATACAGAAATGAAAGGGAGTGGTCAGAATGCCAAACGCTGCTCATAAAAGATGCAAGAAGAGGCCTGAGACAGGCCTGTTGCATCTGGCGCCAGTGACTATGGGGAGCAGTGTTAGTGGCATGGGAGAGGCAGAAGCTGGACTGCTAAGGGTTGAGGAGTAAGACAATACTCCTTTTTCCACGGGAATGGAGCCCTGGATTTCTGGCGAGGCTCATGGCTATGCAGAACAAAGACTGTTTGCCCAGTCTCCCTGGAACCTGAATAAGGCCACGTGACTGAATTCTGGCCAAAGAGATGTAAGTGAAAGTGTCCTGAGGAAGCTTCTGGGAGTGTTCCATTAGAGGCAGCTGGAGCGCTTCCTTGGCCTCTCTTTGCTCCTTCCACCTTTGTGGAGGCTGGAATGCAGACATGATGGCTGGAGCCGGAGCAGCCAGCTCTGACTATGACATGACTTCAGGAAGGGAGATCACACGTGACACAACAATATTTTGGAGGAGCCTGGGTCTCTTAGCTCTTTGAGAGATACTAAACCAGTCCAGGACTGCTTACCTCTGAACTTTTAAGAGGTAGACTCCTAAAAGTCTGTCTCTTAAAATCTCTTAAATCTCTCTCCTGATTGAGCCTCTTAATTACTCACAGTCGAGTTTAATCCTATAAACTACCAGGAGCAAATAGGAGGTGACGATGGAGAGATGGTGAGTATGGGCAATGTTTTCAAGAGCCTTGACTATGAAGGGAAAGAGTAAAGATAGGATGGTAGCTGAAGAGGCACATGGGTTGAGGGAGGATTTTGTGATCTCCAAATTCACACTAGATTCTCTGTGAATGGAGACCTGGAGATGACCCAGGTTTTCTTTCCACAAAACAGCCCTGTGAATCTTTACTAAGATATTCTTTGTGGCTCACTTTCCTTCCAGAGGGAAAGGAGGAGCAATGCATTCCCCAGAACATGTTGCAGCCATCTCCTTCCAGCCCCTTGATCGTGCAGAGCTCTTTCCCATCTAGAATCACCAAGCAAGCTGGGGCTGCATATCAGGGCCCATGCTCTCTCAGGCCAGTCTCCTCAGGGGTCCTTCCCTGAACACCTTACTTTAGCAGGTCCACTTCCCCTTTATCCTCCATTGGAGTATTTTTTAAAACTGCCTTATTAAGATATAGTACACATACCATAAAATTCACCCAGAATGTACAATTTAGTGCTTTTTTAGTATCTCGTGAATTTGTGTAATCATCATCACAACTTGATTTTTAATGATTTTATTTATTTATTCATGAGACACACACACACACACACACACACACACACACACAGAGAGAGAGAGAGAGAGAGAGAGAGAGAGAGAGAGAGTCAGAGACCCAGGCAGAGGGAGAAGCAGGCTCCATGCAGGGAGCCCGACTTGGGACTCCATCCCGGGTCTCCCGGATCAGGCCCTGGGCTGAAGGCGGCGCTAAACCGCTGAGCCACCCGGGCTGCCCACAACTTGATTTTAAAAACTTCATCTTAAAAACAAAAAACAAAAAACAACAACTTCATCTTGATATTTTATTACTTAATTTTTAGAGCAATATTTTCAGCCTGGGGTGATGTCTATTTTTCTCTTTCTCTGTGCTTTGTCTTTCTGCTTTATCCCGCAAGCTGCACTAGGGCAGGGACTGTGAAGACCATGGTTAGGGCTGCATCCTCAGCACCCTGCGGACGCCCCTCACAGAGGGACCCGGCCTCAAGGCGCAGCGGAAGCCTGCAGCCTGTCCCGTCTATCCTTCATTGCAGCAGGTGCAGGGCACCTGGATGGGAGCCAGGTTTCCACTTGGGAAACCGTTAGGAATAGGGACTCCTCAGAGGCGGTATAAGGAGAGAAATACAGGCTCTAGGGCGGCTTGTAACTCTGGGGTGGGGCTATGGTAATTTGGGAAACCATATCCAGTGTACCTATTGTTTTCAAAGAACGAACGAACGAGGGAGAGGATCACTGGATACTACCTTCCTGGTGGGCAGGTCACGCAGGATATGGAGAGATAAGAAGGGCCTGGGGTCGCCCAGGATAGGAAGCTATATGCTGGCAAATTGAACACCAATAAAAAAAAATAAATTTATATAAAAAAATAATAAATTTATTTAAAAAAAAAAAAAGAGAGAAAGGAAGCGCCGCCTGAACGCGCCGCTGCGCTGCTAGAGTTTTCCTTGGGAAACTCGGGCGGTTGCCCGCTGGGCTGGCACCGCGGCGTGCCCGACCCACGCACGCCCGGCCCGCGGGGGGCAGGTTCTTCTGCAACTTCCCAGCGCCCAGAGGAGAGCAGAGGAGAGCTGCAGGCTTGCGGATGACTCACGCGTTTCCCGAGCCCTCGGGGCCGTGCCCCCCCGCCCCCCCCCCCCACCGCGCCGGTCCCCGGGGAGCCGCCGCGGGCGCACCTGCCGCCGCGGGCGCCCGGGGCACTGCGCGCAGGTGCCCGCGCGCTCCCGCCCGAAGCCTGCAAGCGGGGCGGCGGGTCCAGCGCCCAGCGAGCCGCGTTATCCAATTGCCTCCCGTCTTACTCGCAGGCGGGGAGCCGCGAGAGCCCGAGCGTTCACTTTGAACCCTCGAGGGGAGGCGGGGGTGCGGGCGCGGAGGGGAGAGGCTTGCGGCTCGGGCTCCACCTCGCGCGCGGCTCCGGCTCCGGCTCCGGCAGAGCGAGCAGCGCCGCGAGCCCCGAGCCCCGAGCCCCGAGCCCCGCAGCAGCGCCGCGATGGAGTGAGTATCCCCGCGCCGCGCCGCGCTGCCCGCCGGGTTGCCATGACGACCGCGGCGGCAGGCCGCGCCCGCCCGGGTCCCGGTCCGGGATGGGTGTCTCGTGTCAGCCCCGCGTCTCTATAGCAGCCGCCGCCGCGGGGGGCGGGAGCCCGGGGCGCCGCTCGCTCGGCCGGCAGGGCCTCGGGAGGGGCCGCCGAGGGGGGAGGCGCGTCCCGGGCTCCCCCACCCCTGCCCCCGGCTGCCGCTTCCCTGGGACTTGGCTGCGAGGGCCCTTCCTTGCGATCCTAACCCAGTCAGCAGTACTGGACTGCAGCTAAAAAAAAAAAGGGGGGGGGTCACTGCGGATGGGAAGCAAATGTGGCTCGGTGTGAAGCGTGTAATGGAAGGATGATGAGTTGGTGGGTAATAGGACCAGAGCTGCAATGCCCCGGCTACTAGAAACCATCAGACGACCCCCCGCCCCCCCCATGATTGATTTGTTCCTGGGGTAATTGACAAATGAGAAAGAAAGGTGGGAGCAGCAGCCCGCGCGGGGCGGGGGGGCGGGGGGGCGGTTACAAGGTTTGGCCCCGTGGGCACGCCCGGGAGGGTTGGGCAGCAGAGGGCAGGGAGCAAGAGGGGCGTTAACCAGAAAGACACAATAAAGGGCCTGGGCTGTGGGTTCGAACTGGGGCTTCTTCCTCGTCAGCCTGTGCGTGCCTGCATCGCTTTCTGGTCACTCTCCCAGGCTGCTGCCGCAGCAGGGCCACTGTGACAGGCGACAGGCTCCCGGGAAGGGTCGGTTCTGAAGCCGGCTCTCACATGCTGCTCCCTTGGTCAGCTTCTCCGCCTCCTGCTCTCTTCCCGCCGATACTCCCTGACACTGGGGCTGTAGGAAATCATATTTCAGCCTGGAGATAACGTCCAGTGTTCAGGTATCAGGACCTTCATGCCAAACCCGACAAACCCTAGATGCAGCTTTTATCCCTCTGCGTATCTGATGGTGTAGGTGCAATTTAATTCTCACCAACAAGGCTGCTAAAGCAGGGGTAGGAGATGGTGTGGCGTTTTAGGAGCGAGGAGTTGCACATTTCAGCCCTTGCCTTGGCTGGGACCAGTGCTACTGATTTCCTGTGCCAGTAATTTAATGTCTCTGAGCCTCAGTTTCCCTGTGTATACAGTGGAGACAAAGATGTTCCTGACTTACTTTTTAAGCATCCTTAAGAGGATCAGATAATGTTTCTGTCTCTTCTAAGGGGCTTTGTAAAGTGTAAGGTGTATACAAATGTAAGGAGCTAATGATTAAGTCTCTGGAAAATCAGTTTGCTGGGCTTGAGTCCCTGTGCACTTTGCTGAATGACGTCAGTCTCTCTGGGCCTCATTTCTGGAAGCAGGAATAATAACGATTTCATGCAATTTTTGTGAAGATTAAACAGATTGATACATATAATGGTCTTAGAGCCTGGCACAAAGGAAGCTCAATAAATATCGTCTCTTATATATAAATATTATCTGTTGTCTACTATTATTATTACTGTGGTCTCCAGCCTACTCCGTTGACATTTTGTGAGGTCTCAGGTTGGCACCAAGCTGTTTTTTTCCCCTCCAGACAATTTATAAAGAAGCTTAATGCCCCAAGGGCAGCTGAGAGTAACACAGTTCTCAAGATACCATTGTAGATTTGGAGAAGCAACCAAAAGATAGAACAGACCTGGGTACACAGAGCAGAAGCTGGACAACTTGGCCTTTAGCATGTTCTATTCTTATTTATTTAGTTTTTTTATTTGATAGAGAGAGCAAGCCTGAGTGGTAGGGATGGGCAGAGGGAGAAGCAGACTCTCTGCTGAGCAGGGAGTCCCATGTGGGGCTCGATCCCAGGACCCTGAGATCATGACCTGAGCTGGAGGCAGACACTTCACCGACCGAGCCACCCAGGGGCCCCTGGCATGTTCTATTCTTATTGCCATTGCTGTTTGTTTAGACATGGAGACTGTCCTTAATAAGAGAATGAATGTAGATCTAGTCATCGCACTGGGGGAGGTTGAGGGGTACCCTGGCCGTTTGCCAGGGCAGCAACTTCCATCTTTACCCTCCCACGTTAGTACATGAATGTATTGTGTATCTTCCAGACTCACAACTTGAGTGCTCAGTAACTGTGGAACAGCATAAAGAATTTGTCACTTCCCTTCCTCGGACCCTCCCTCATTTCCTCTCCCTCCTCCAGCTAAGTTTTTGTTGCCGGTGTGCTCACCTCCCGCGCCCTTCCTCTCCTGCAGGATCCACATAGGTGCCACAACCAGCCCCCTTCTCTCCTGATTGACCTGGCCCTGGCTTTCCCGTTCCCCTGTGACATTCCAAAGTCCTTCTCACCTTCCAGTTAACCTCCTGCATTTCCCACTGTCTCCCTGTTCTCAGTCCCACTTTCCTTGCTTCATTAACATAATCAACTTTTTAGCTCTTTTTCTCTCCTTTCAGAATACCACCTTTTCCTGTCTTGGGTCTAACAAAATTTCTGAGCACCTGTTCTTCTCCTCATCCTAAGCTCTTTCAAAATCTCATCTTAAGGGGATCCCTGGGTGGCGCAGCGGTTTGGCGCCTGCCTTTGGCCCAGGGCGCGATCCTGGAGACCCGGGATCGAGTCCCACGTCGGGCTCCTGGTGCATGGAGCCTGCTTCTCCCTCTGCCTGTGTCTCTGCCTCTCTCTCTCATTCTGTGTGACTATCATAAATAATAAATAAAAATTAAAAAAAATTAAAAAAAAATCTCATCTTAAATAGAACAGGCTGCTTTAAATATCAGTGAGATAGGGGCTCAATTCTTCTTTCTTATGGGGTTCAGCTTATGTTTATGAAAAAGAATTAAACGGGGAATAAAATTTCACTTCCTTTTTTTATTTTTTCATTTAGCTAACAAATCCTTGTTGAGATTAGCATTGGTCAACAAAGCAGTCACGATTCTCATCATCTGAAGTTCGTAGTCGAATGAAAAGGTAGATGTTAAAGCACTAAACACAAATGAACATATAAATAAAGGTGCAATAAATGCCATGGAGGGAAATGCACAGAGAAAATAACAGGAAGGGGATATAAGTTAGATTAGAGTGTCAGCAAAGCCTCCCTGGAGAACTGATATCTGATGTGAGATCTAGAGGATGAGAAGGAGTTGGCTAGGTGAGGAGTAGAGGGAAGAAGCCGTCTGGGCTGAGACGACAGCACGTGCTAAGGCCCTGGCCCAGGAGAGGTCCTTGGAAGGTTGGAAAAACTGAAAGAAGGGTGGTATGGCTGGAGCTTTGGCAGTGAGAGGAAGGTGGCTTAGAGACGTGGCTAAGTGCTATGGGGAGCCACCAAAGAGCTTTATGAATGGGCGTGATGATAATTATTTGTCTTTTGAAACTTTGAGGCTTAAAAGTTCAAGAAGCTAATATAAACTTTTCCTCTGAAGGTATGTAAAATAGATGGCATAGAAAATGTGCCATAGCATATCAGATAGAGGGCTAGTATCCAAAATCTGTAAAGAACTTATCGAAGTCAACACACCCAAAACAATCCAGTTACAAAAGGGGGAGAAGACATGAACAGACGTTTCTCCAAAGAGGACATACAGACGGCAAACAGACACATGAAAAAATGCTCGGCATCACTCATCATCAGGGAAATACAAATCAAGACAATAATGAGATACCACCTTACACCTGTCAGAATGGCTAAAATTAGTAAATCAGGAAATAACAGATGTTGGTAAAGACAGAGAAAGGGGAACCCTCTTGCACTGTTGATGGGAATGCAAACTGGTGCAGCCACTCTGGAAAACAGTGTGGAGGCTCCTCAAAAAGTTAAAAATAGAACTATTTTATTCTATGACCCAGCAATGGTACTAGTAGGTATTTAGCCAAAGGATACAAAGATGCTGATTTGAAGGAGTGCATGCACCCCAATGTTTATAGCAGCATTATCAACAATAGCCAAATTATGGAAGGAGCCCAGATGGCCCTCGACTGATGAATGGATAAAGAAGATTGTGTATATATCACATTATGTTATTATATTATTACATCATATAGATGCAATGGAATATTACTCAGCCACCAAAATGAACGAAGTCTTGCCATTTGCAGCAACATGAATGGAACTAGAGGGTTATGCTGAGTGAAATAAGTCAGTCAGAAAAAGACAAATACCATATGATTTCACTCATATGTAGAATTTAAGAAGTAAAACAGATGAACAAGGGGAAGGGAAGGAAACAAGATAAAAACAGAAGGAGGCAAATCATAAGATACTCTTAACAATAAAGAACAAACTGAGGGTTGATGGAGGGAGGGGGATGGAGGATGGGTTATAGGTGGGGACTGGCATTAAGGGTTCTTTTGTGATGAGCACTGGGTGTTATATGTAAGTGATGAATCACTAGGTTCTACTCCTGAAACCAATACTACACTAATGTTAACTAACTTGAATTCAAATAAAAACTTGGAAGAAAAAAAAAAAAAGAAAATACGTGTCATAGCCAGGCATCAGAATCCTGCAAATATCTGCTACAGGAGAAGCGGATTATCAATTTAAAAAGCCAGACAGTGTGCGATAATCTAGTACCTGATAGTTTTGAATAAGCCAAGGTCATTAATTTTAAATCAAATATGGTGAAAATAAAAATATAAACATTTATTCATGAGTATTATTGCTTTTAATAAAACAAGGGCGTCTCCGCTGAAATAGGAAAAAAGAAATACAGATAGCCAGCAGAGTTCTAACTGATTGTACCTGGCTGCCCTCCTTGTTGGGTTGAGTGTGAGATCAATGTTATATGTGGGAACAAACTTTAGTATGTGTGGTTATTAATTTGATACGACACCTATTGGTTTTGCTGAATACTTCTCTAGAACACCGTCTTCAAAACTGTGGGAGCTGAAAGGCACAGAGGACGTAACGTGGGAGCTCTTTAAATTGTTGCCCTCTCTGCCTGCACTGGGCCTCTGACAACATAGATGGCAGCCTCAGAACTGATGTGATGGGACTCAGAAATGACATTTCCCATCGCTTGTCAGGTGCCTGCTTTTTATTTATTTTTATTTATTTTTTTAATTTATTTTAATTTATTTTTATTTTTTTAAGATTTTATTTATTTATTCATGATAGTCACACACACACAGAGAGAGAGAGGCAGGCAGAGACACAGCAGGCTCCATGCAGGGAGCCCGACGTGGGATTCGATCCCAGGTATCCAGGATCGCGCCCCGGGCCAAAGGCAGGCGCCAAACCACTGTGCCACCCAGGGATCCCAATTTTTTATTTTATTTTATTTTTTTAGATGCCTGCTTTCACATAGACTTAGCCACAGGCCAAGCCACAGGAGATCACAGAGCATCTCAGCTAAAGATTGTTCTTTCACATAAACAAATCTAGTCTCATGAAGAGATAAGTGTGTGAGGGATATTGAGTCATAGCTGATTTCTGATTTTTAATATATGCCTCATTCATACATTCACCCATTTATTCAGCAAACACTTATTGAATATTTCCTATGTGCCAAGCACTGTGATAGGTACTGGGGATAAATGGTGACCTGATCCTGTCTTCAAGGAATTTCCTGTTTAGTCTAAATGTGACTATGGGTGCTGTATGACCTTGAACCCTTTTTGTTGGCTAAGTCTGTCCTCCTATTACACAAAGTGTGCCATTTCACGTGTTCAGCACATTGTAGACATTGAATAAACATGTTAAAAAATGTGTGAAGGCTTTTAAAAGTTAATTTTATGACGGAAGTAGTGTATGCTTTTTACAACAGTTCAAATGTTTTGGGGTTTAGTTTAGGAAGTGAACCTCCCCCTTCCCCTATGCTTTCCCCCAGAGCTTAGTCCTTAGAGCATTACTACGAACAGTTTGGAGGTATCCTTCCAGATATTTTCCATGCAAACAAAAGAGAGTTGGAAACACATACTTACATAAGTTTAAATACTTCTTTTATATAAATGAAATCATACCACATACATTATTCTGTAGCTTGCTTTTTCCTCTTAGTATATGGTGCATAATTTTATATATCAATATGTAATCATCTATCACATATGCTTTTTTTTAAGATTTTATTTATGTATTCATGAGAGACACAGAAAGAGAGAGAGAGGCAGAGGGAGAAGCAGGCTCCATGCAGGGAGCCTGATGTGGAACTCGATCCCGGGACTCCAGGATCACGCCCTGGGCCGAACGCAGGCTCTAAACCACTGAGACACCCAGGTGTCCCTCACATGTGCTTTTATTAAATGATTAGCATTTACTTTTGGAATATAGTTCATCAGTCCTCTTTGATAAAGATTTAGGTTTGTTACCACTTTTTTTTTTTGCTATTATATGCAATGTTGCAACGAACATCTTTGTACATCCTGCAGCTGAATCTGTATACTACTTTCCAGAAATGGAATTGCTGAGTGAGTGAATATGCATATTATGAATTTCTCTATATACTGTCAAAGTGCATCCAAAAATGTTCTATCACTTTACATTGCAATCGGTAATTTTGAGTCCCTGTTTCCTCAACTCCTTGACTACCCTCGCCACCACTGAGTATATATACTCAAGCATATATTTATAACTGAGTAATACATTTATATTTGACTCATCTAACTTAATGTAACTACTCAGTGGTCACAGTCTGTGCTTTTCCTCACTGGACTGAGGGCCTCCAAGCTACTTTTCATTTTTTCAGAGAGCACTATGGAGCCATAAAATATAAATAGCAAGCTTGAGTCCAGAAGAGGATGAAAATTATTTACAAAGGGAAAGCTTAAAATGCCTAATTTACTTTAAAAAGTGATCAAGTAATATTTGTAGAGTTTGTCAAATTTCAATTTCTTTTTTTTTAAAATTTTTAAAATTTATTTATGATAGTCACACAGTGAGAGAGAGAGAGAGGCAGAGACATAGGCAGAGGGAGAAGCAGGCTCCATGCACCGGGAGCCTGACGTGGGATTCGATCCCGGGTCTCCAGGATCGCGCCCTGGGCCAAAGGCAGGCGCCAAACCGCTGCACCACCCAGGGATCCCAAATTTCAATTTCATTGGTTGATTTCTTACTCCTATAATTGAGGAAATGAGAGTATATCACTCAGCCCTCCATTTTTACCATTTGTTATATTGTTCGTTTTAAATTTTCGAAGTTTTTAACATTGGCAATTTTGATTTGTAACCATAATTCTCACAGTTCACTCAATCAACTGAGCACCCCTTATGCACTGGGCACCATTCTAAGTGCTGAGAATACCGCAGTGAACAAAACTGAAAAAGATCCTCCCATCACAGAGCTTTCATTTCATAGAGGAGACCCAATGTGTATATACATTAATGTCAGGAAGTGTTATGTGTTAAGACTAAAAATAAAACATATTAGGAGACTGGAGGGTGATGATGGAGGGTTATTTTTGATGGAGGAGTCAGGAGACAGGTTTCTGAGTGGGAGCGTTTGAACAGTCTTGAACAAGTGAGTAGGTGAGCCTCAGAAGGAAGAGCAGTTGCAAAGGTCCTGAGGCAGCATCATGCTTTGTGGGCTTAGTGTTAGTCTTGGATCTGGATGGAGCCAAGATCACCAGCCCCTTCCTCACTGGCATCCTCTTTCCTGAGCATGAAGTGTTTAGTTGGAAAGTACTGTTTTCAAACAGGGCCCAAGGGCATTATATTCTGAATGCCTTTCTGTTGCTTCTATGAACAAATAAATTGAATGTAAAATTATACATTCCTGTACCCCCCCCCATAATTCTATAAGACATTGTTCCGCTGTGTTGTGGCATGGACTGTTGAAAAAGAGTGAGGCTAGCCTGATTATTTACTCTTTGTAACTGGCTTGCAATGCAAGCCCTCCCACTCTTGCAATTTTTTTTACCTTGTTACTGATAAAATTATTTTTAAACATGAGAGTTTAATAACTTTTCGTGATATTCCTCACTGCAAGTCACTGGTCAGTTTTTTTTTTTTTTTTGTCACTGGTCAGTTTTGATATTTCTCACTGCAAGTCACTGGTCAGTTTTTCCTGGAAAATGATACATTCCCTTGATCTAAAGATTTATATTTTCCTTTTTTTTTGGTAAAGACATTTTCTTTATGGCTTTCAATTAAACAATATACTTGTTCTCTTATTTACGACACATACATCTATTATGTATGTGTCGTATCCATATCTATCTCAAATTGCTAACTCCATAACTATAGTTATCCATAACTATCTCAAATTGATTATGTTTTTTTCCCTGATTTTTCCTGTGAGTTTTTGTTACATTTTAAATTCAATCCTCTAGGCAACTGACTGGTTCTTAGCAATATTTGTTTAGTTCTTACTCATTCTAATGTAGATTTCATTTCTATAATGGTTTTATTGTCATCTTCAATTTGTTTTCTGACTCCTCCAGCTCATTTTGCACATTTTAAAAAGGTTTCATATTTTCTTTAATTTCTTTGCATGGAGAATTTATCTGAAAATTTCATTTACTTGTGTTATTTTTTTTGAAATATACTTACTTGCCTTTTGCATGTAAATCTTTCCTCTCTTTTTAAGAAATAATAATTAAGCATATAGAATCTATGCATGTTGAAAGTTTTGCGTTTATTACTCCTCATTTCCAAACAGGTGATCTATCCAAGCATTCTGTTGGCCCAAGAATAAGGGGGAGACAGTGTTTGGGGAATATTGTGACTTTATTTTTTTTATTTTTTAAAAAAAGATTTTATTTATTTCTTCATGAGAGACACACACACAGAGAGAGAGGGGGAGACACAGGCAGAGGGAGAAGCAGGCTCCATGCAGGGAGCCCGATGTGGGACTCGATCCCAGGTCTCCAGGATCACGCCCTGCGCTGATGGCAGCGCTAAACCACTGAGCCACCTGGGCTGCCCAAGATTGTGACTTTAGATGTGATCTTTGTCTCATAAATATTTCTTACAACTCTATAATATCTTCTCCTCTAAAAATGCCTTGTAGTATGTGAGCAGGTCACTGAGATAGATCACATATTCCAGCTGTGTGTGTGTGTGTGTGTGTGTGTGTGTGTGTGTGTGCATGTGTCTCAGAGCGGAGGGGCAGACAGATATTTGGTGCTCATTTGTCGCTATGTGGTCAGCTCTGTTCAGCATCTACAAACAGAGGGGAGGGGGCAAGTCATCTACAAAGGTGATTGTTACTTTCCTTCTTCTCTACTCTAACCTCCAGACTATGGCTAGACTGTGGTAGATTATGACTACCCTCTATGTGTTCAGACGAGTCCTCTACATTAAGTTTTAAAATTTTAGACTTTCACTGATAAGAGATAGAAATAGAGATAAATAGATAGAGAGATTTCACAGAGTAGCTCCATTGGAGTCATTTCTGCGCCATGCTGGTATGGAACCAGTCGCTCCACACAGATGTTTCCCATGTCTTTCATGACTTGTTCATGCCACTCCTCACCATCCCAGCGTTGGGCCTCTGTGAGCTCTCTCTTTACTTATAGAGAAATTTTTGAAAGCCAACTGGAATCTCTAGAGGTAGAGATCACCTTTTAGAATTGTCCACTGTTTTAACACAATTTTTACTCTTTAGGGAAGGTGATTCTTAGAATCTGTGATTTAGAAATCTTAACTCTCCTAGTTTCATAGAAGATAAATTTTGTCCAACTTTTCTTTCATCTCAGCCGGTTTCAGGGAGATAGAAAATTTGCCTTTACCCTGTCTCTGAGTGAAAGAATCAGCCAATCTTGCATCCCCATGAAAATATTAGGAACTAGCAAATGTCATCATTATTGGAAAATTTGTTGTTATCATAGATCCTTTCTTCAATCAGTTCTTAGCAGTGTTAGGACAGAATAAGTTTGTGAATAATATTGTAAATACTTTGCAGTAGAAGAATTTTTTTTTAAAGATTTTATTTCTTCATTTGAGACAGATACAGGGAGAGAGAAAGCGCATGAGCAGGGAGAGAGGCAGAGAGAAAAGGAGAAGCAGACTCTTTGCTGAGCTGGGAGCACTATGGGGCTCAATCATAGGACCAGGAGATCCTGACCCGAGCTGAAGGCAGATGCTTAACCATCTGAGCCACCCAGGTGCCCCTGCAGTAGAAGAATTTTGAAAGAGGTGTGCATAGCAGGTATTTTCTGTCCACCCTTCAAATCCATTCTCTACTTCTGTGTACTGCCCCATGAGGCTGACTTCTGTGGACTGCATCAGTTAGGCTCTTTTGTCCTTTGGTTTCCTATTGGGTTGGATCAATGCAAGACACCAGCAGGAGACCTAAGGGTGGAAAGAAGAGTGAGGTCAGCGTATATGCTTTATGGTCTCCCTTCCAGTAGGGTAGGGCATTGGCTCTGGCTGCTTTCCTCATGTGAAGGCTACACCTCCTGCCTGCAGCCCTTTCCTGCTTCTAGTTCTCTACTAATTCTGGTAACCATTCCCTCCCCTTCTTCCTTCAGGGCTTGGTGAGACTGTGGCTGATCTCCCTACTTGGTTTGCCCCTGGCATGTTTCACCATTCCTGTTGGTTTCCCTTAACTGGTTTTGTAAAGCAGACCCATTATTAAGCTCATTTCAATTATCCAGGTTAAGCATGCCTTCTACTTCTAGCTGGGATTCCAGCTCACAGAGTGTGCAAAGGATAGAAGTGTTTGAAGGTTTAAAAAAAATACTTCATATTACTGGGTTGGAACTTGGCAACTTTCTGTTTTGTTTACACATTTTGGTCATTGGAGGTCAAGGCTCCAAAATATGAAGAAGCTATTTGATAATCGTTATGAGTTGACTCTTGAACTTCAGAAGGAGAAGTTCTTTTTTTTTAATAATAAATTTATTTTTTTATTGGTGTTCAATTTGCCAACATACAGAATAACACCCTGTGCTCATCCCGTCAAGTGCCCCCCTCAGTGCCCATCACCCAGTCACCCCCACCCCTCGCCCTCCTCCCCTTCCACCACCTCTAGTTCGTTTCTCAGAGTTAGGAGTATTCATGTTCTGTCTCCCTTTCTGGTATTTTCTACCCATTTCTTCTCCCTTCCCTTCTATTCCCTTTAACCATTATTTATATTCCCCAAATGAATGAGACCATATACCTTGGTGTCCATTGAAAGATGAATGGATAAAGAAGATGTGGTTTATGTATACAGTGGAATATTCCTCAGCCATTAGAAATGACAAATACCATAAATAAATAAAAATATTTAAAAAAAATGCTTCTCCCTCTGCCTGTGTCTCTGCCTCTCTCTCTCTCTGTGACTATCATAAATAAATAAAAATATTTAAAAAAAAAAAAAGGGATCCCTGGGTGGCGCAGCGGTTTGGTGCCTGCCTTTGGC
The DNA here is from genome assembly GCF_905146905.1 of Nyctereutes procyonoides. Lineage (NCBI taxonomy): Eukaryota > Metazoa > Chordata > Mammalia > Carnivora > Canidae > Nyctereutes > Nyctereutes procyonoides. Next base: position 9,647,837 of record NW_026575135.1, on the reverse strand, counting down.
CCAGGGCGCGATCCTGGAGACCCGGGATCGAATCCCACGTCAGGCTCCCGGTGCATGGAGCCTGCTTCTCCCTCTGCCTGTGTCTCTGCCTCTCTCTCTCTCTGTGACTATCATAAATAAATAAAAATATTTTTTAAAAAAAAGAAATGACAAATACCCAGCATTTGCTTCAACGTGGATGGAACTGGAGGGTATTATGCTGAGTGAAATAAGTCAATCGGAGAAGGACAGAAGGAGAAGTCCTAATGCCGCAAGTTACTGAGGTGATTGTTTGCTTGCCGTTGAATGTCATTTTTCTTATAACAAAAATTCCCCCAATTTGACTCCTCAGAGGGAACACCAATCTCAGTTATGAGGTGACTTAATTAGAATTGTATTTAAGGAGGGGTGCTGGGGTGGCTTAGTTGGTTAAGCACCTGCCTTTGGTTCAGGTCATGATCCCAGGGTCCTGGGATTGAGCCCTTCGTTGGGCTCCCAGCTCAGTGGGGAGCCTGCTGCTTCCTCTCCCCCTGCTGCTCCCTCTATCTGTTCTCTCTGTGTCAGATAAATAACTAAATAAAATCTTAAAAAAAGAATTTTATTTAAGGAAACGAAATTTTATTTGTTCTCATAATAGAAAAATTGTTTTCATGAATAGAACTTCATAGTATCTGACCTACTATTTAAATAAAAGTGTTAACTTATCAGTTGTATCTAAATGAATACTTCCAAATTACTGTCAAATCAATAAAATCTGTCCCATCTTATTTAATCTTCTTCACAGCACAAAAGCATAAAATATAGTCTAATCAAAAGGTGTGCTTTACAAGTTCTGAATAGATGGGATCTAAATTAAATATATTTTACTCCATGTATTTTCATATAGCATTTCATGCTTAGAAAGTGAGTTTAAGGGTGCATAGGAGGCTCAGTTGGTTAGGTGTCTGACTCTTGATTTTGGGTCAGGTCATGTTCTCAGAGTCATGGGATCAAGTCCAATGTTGGGCTCCATGCTTAGCATGTGTCTCCTTGAGATTATTCCTCTCCCTCTCCCACTCCCCATGCACACACACACTCTGTCTCAAATAAATAAAATCTTTTTTTAAAAAAGAAAGATATTTAGATTCTTTATCCTTCTTTAAGTATTTCTATTTCTCTGTCAATTATCTTCATTTATTGATTCATTTCACTCATAGTTATTAAGTACCTATTATGTGGTACCTATGATACAAAAATGAATATGCCAGTCCCTGCCTTCATGGAGACCACGATCTAATGAGGAACAGACATAAGTGGCCAAGTTATTATAATAAAGTATGCTAAGTGTTGTGCTGGGGGAAGTTTTGGTGGGATGCTGTCTGAAGCTATGACATAGCAAGGGGACAGGAGCCTAAATGAATTGAAAGAGCTCAGATGTTCTCTGAGGTCATAATCCAAGCCTAATTCTTAGCCCCTGAAATTAATTTAGCATAAAACATTTTGTTTTTAATATCTGGACTAGTCATCTTACAACTTCTTAAGTCACTTTCCAAAATACTAGTCAAGCCAACTCCACTGTTAAAACTAGTTTAAATAGTCAACAGTCTTCAAATGTTTTTGTTTGTGCTAAGGAACCTATGGCTCTTCATGTCTTTTGCCCATTTCATGATTGGATTGTTTGTTTCTTTGGTGTTGAGTTTAATAAGTTCTTTATAGATTTTGGAAACTAGCCCTTTATCTGATATGTTATTTGCAAATATCTTCTCCCATTCTGTAGGTTGTCTTTGAGTTTTGTTGACTGTATCCTTTGCTGTGCAAAAGCTTCTTATCTTGATGAAGTCCCAATAGTTCATTTTTGCTTTTGTTTCTTTTGCCTTCGTGGATGTATCTTGCAAGAAGTTACTGTGGCCAAGTTCAAAAAGGGTGTTGCCTGTGTTCTCCTCTAGGATTTTGATGGAGTCTTGTCTCACATTTAAATCTTTCATCCATTTTGAGTTTATCTTTGTGTATGGTGCAAGAGAGTGGTGAAGAGAAATCTCACAGAGGAAGACATAGACATGGCCAACATGCACATGAGAAAATGCTCTGCATCACTTGCCATCAGGGAAATACAAATCAAAACCACAATGAGATACCACCTCACACCAGTGAGAATGGGGAAAATTAACAAGGCAGGAAACAACAAATGTTGGAGAGGATGCGGAGAAAAGGGAACCCTCTTACACTGTTGGTGGGAATGTGAACTGGTGCAGCCACTCTGGAAAACTGTGTGGAGGTTCCTCAAAGAATTAAAAATAGACCTGCCCTACGACCCAGCAATTGCACTGTTAGGGATTTACCCCGAAGATTCAGATGCAATGAAACGCCGGGGCACCTGCACCCCGATGTTTCTAGCAGCCATGTCCACAATAGCCAAACTGTGGAAGGAGCCTCGGTGCCCATCGAAAGATGAATGGATAAAGAAGATGTGGTTTATGTATACAATGGAATATTACTCAGCCATTAGAAACAACAAATACCCACCATTTGCTTCAACGTGGATGGAACTGGAGGGTATTATGCTGAGTGAAGTAAGTCAATCGGAGAAGGACAAACAGTGTATGTTCTCACTTATTTGGGGAATATGAATAATAGTGAAGGGGAATATAAGGGAAGGGAGAAGAAATGTGTGGGAGATATCAGAAAGGGACACAGAACATAAAGACTTCTAACTCTGGGAAATGAACTAGGGGTGGTGGAAGGGGAGGAGGGCGGGGGGTGGGGGTGAATGGGTGACGGGCACGGAGGGGGACACTTGACGGGATGAGCACTGGGTGTTATTCTGTATGTTGGTAAATTGAACACCAATAAAAATTAATTTATAAAAAATAAAAAATAAATAAAATAAAATAAAATAAAATAAAAAAAAAAAAAAAAAAAAGGAACCTATGGCTCATGCTACCTCCATGACCAAGCATGTTACAATCAGTACCATGGTGAATGCCTGCCCCCTTGAGGAATGAGAGACTCAGTTGTCCAGATGACAATGCAAAGTGAGATCACTGATAGAGACAAAACAAAGGACAAAATGCAAACAGAACAAACACAAACACTTAAAGACTTACAGGTCTCTGCTACACATTTTTAAGGCACAGTACTTGATTTGTGTTTGCCATCTTTGTTGAAATCATATTAAAAGCCTCCAACTTTTGAAAGTCATCAAGATCTCCTACATTGTACAGATTAACCAGGGAAGCACTAAGGACGTTGACCTAGAAATGACTGGAAGTTCTCCCTCCTTCTAATGCTTTCCTTATCTTCTTGTCTCCAAAGAGGGAGGTGCCCAGCATTTAAAGTTACTGATGCCATAATAAAGTCTCATTTCCTGAGACACTCACACTGTAATGTGCGTATGAATCACCTGGAAGTAGTGTGAAAAGGCAAATCCCAAATCTGTAAGGATGGGGTAGGGTTAGTGATTCTACATTCCCAGCAAGCTTCTAGAAGAGACTGTTCTTGCTGCTGGTCTGTAGCCCACACTTTGAGTAGCAAAGTTCACAGAGCAAAGACACAGTGTAGGGCTGTACATAATGCAAGAAGTAAGGACCTCATTCTCGTACACTTCCTCCCTCAAAACAGAACTGGAGTTCAGTAATCTCTGTGTGAAACTGGCCAATCTAACAGAGCAAAACCAGGCTCTTCATTTTAGTTGGCATAACATGACGACAGTTCCATGGGAATAGGTAAAGTCTTTATTTTTTGGAAAATCAGAATGGATAGGGGGTTGTGAAAAAAGTGTTATGAGGTAAAAAAAAAAGTAATGTTTATCTTTTAAAATATGAATTTGAAAATTTTTGTGGTCATAAATAATTTAAAATCCAAAAATATTTTTCTTTGGCCAATTCCTTAATATTAAAAAAAATAACTAGTGGATCTAATTATCTGTAGCCTCAAGAGTCTGCTAATCAGTAATATCTTGGTATAAATGTCAAGTTATGATTCTATAAATATATTCCTGTGAGTATGAACATGATATATTAGGACTAAGTAGGGATCCCTGGGTGGCGCAGTGGTTTAGCGCCTGCCTTTGGCCCGGGGCGCGATCCTGGAGACCCGGGATCGAATCCCACATCGGGCTCCCGGTGCATGGAGCCTGCTTCTCCCTCTGCCTGTGTCTCTGCCTCTCTCTCTCTCTCTCTATCATAAATAAATAAAAATTAAAAAAAAAAAAAAGGACTAAGTAGCTTGTGGTATTACATTTTCTGAGCAAGACTGACAAACTTAGGGTTCTTGAAAGCCAGGGAAGAGCAACCTATTTCATGAAGGATAATTCAAACATGTTATTAAGTTGTATTTTCATTAATGGAAGATGGGAAATATCTCCCAAACTCTTTCCTTGTTATGGGAGCTAAATACTATAAGGACAATACATATTGGAGAGCTAAACTGTACAGAACAAAGTTCTGTCAAGGATTCTTGGTTGCTTAATAAAATGATGGCTCTCCAAGCCTAATTACATTTTCAGGAATTAAAGCACACTTTTTAAGGGCTCTCAATACATCCTCCTTTAGCCTGTGTCAGCCACACAATTTGCCTGCCTGTTAGTTTTACTCCAGGTCTTGAAATTAGGAGCTTTTTTTTTTATATCAGGGTGGTGGGCGTATGATGTTAGTACAAGAAAAGTAAGAGCGTCATGCCCTGGAGAAACAAAGATTAGGTTGTGTGTGCGTGTGTGTGTGTGTGTATGGAACTCTACTTTTCAAGACCACCTTTTTTTTTAAAGATAGATAGATAGATTTATTTATTTATTTATTTATTTATTTATTTATTTATTTATTTATGAGAGAGGGAGAGAGAGAGAATGAGTAAGAATGAGCAGAGGGAGGGCTAGAAGGAGACAGGAAGATCTGAACTGAGATCATGACCTGAATTGAAATCAAGAGTGAGATGCTTAACAGACTGAGGCACCCGGGCGCCCCAAGACCTCCTTCTAAAATGCCTTTATTCCAATATATCTGTGTCTTATATTGATACTTTCACTCTTCTCCCATTCATCCTTACCTTGGGAATTTTAAAAGGATTTCTAAGACCAGAATCCCAGGTTGATGGAAAAGCTTTGGCCCTTGTAACCCACTGTCCAGATTTGCCTGCTTGGGGTCTAGGCTGGCATCTTGCACCCCCATTGCCACAGAAGCCAGGGCTGGCTGCTGGTGCAGATTCTGAGCTCTGGCATGGGTGGGTAGGGGGTGTTGGTGGTGGAGGAATGAGGAGTTAGGGACAAAAGGGTGACAGAGGGCAGGAAGGGGCACAGACAGCTGTGAACACAAAAACCTATAGGGCAAAAGCTGGTGAAATCTGCCTGAGACCCTTGATGGCTGTTGGTTTCTTTAGTGGGGAGAGCTGCTGAGTTCATCTGAGGAGCAGATCACTGGAACTATGGTCATTCCACTGTGTGGCTGAGAGTGGTAGCTCCTGCTTTTCATCCTTGTTCCCAGCTGGCTCTGTGTATCTCAGCCTTACCAGTTTCTGGATGGGGTAAAACCCAAGGGGGTCCTGAATGCAGCATCCTGAAAGGCTAGGGAAGCTGGCTGTTCACCCGGTTCTCTCCTTCTCAGGGAAGGGCCCTCCTTCTAGCTGGAGAGTTCCCGCTTGGCACTGAGCAGTGTCAGCCAGTAGGACAGGATGCTGTAGGTAAAATGAAGCTGTTCTTCCTTCCCTGTTTGTGGGGTTATCTTTGTTCCACTGTGTTACTGAAGTTTCTTAAGCAGGCTTCTGATCTCTCTCCGAGCTATTTTTGTTCATGGATAGCTGTCTAATTGCTGATCTCTGTTGGGGGACAGAGGCTGGGGTATCCTATACCGCCACCTTCGCGACATCACCCTGGAACCTAACAGGAACTGTGTTCCACTTGCAACAGGCCTGTCTGTGTCTTATCATGTCTTAAGCCAATATCCTTATATTTTTGCTTTCCAGGGGTACTAAGATGCAGATTCCATGTGAGCATCAACAGCTGGGGACCTATCTTGAGACTCTCAAAGCTTTTGGTTGTCACTGTTTTAACCCATAGAAAAAGAGAGATCTGTAGGGTGGAAACACATAAACCTGAGATCAGAGGTAATACTATTGCCTAAAATCTGCCTATTACTGGAGTGGAAGCTTAGGCTTGCAGTTGATGGAGAAAACTGACCCACACTTAGACAATTAGCTTATAAATAGGTCTGCATTTAGGGAGGGTAAAAGATTTGGCCTTTCCACCAGTAAGTTAGCTTCAGGCTTTTAATAGATGCTCTTGATCAGAAATGGGATGTTCCTTTCTTCCTTTCCTGTGATGACGGTTGTTTTTGTTTTTTAAATAAACAGGCATTTCATTTGTCAAATATTTTTTTCTAGATCTAATGAGATAATCACATGGATTCCCTCTGCTAATATTTTGTGGAGGTTTTTGCATCTACATTCATGAAACATTGCCTCTAATTTTCTTTTGTTGTGATGCCGTTGTCAGGTTTTGGTGTCAGTGTCATGCTGACATCATAAAACTTTAGGAAGAATGTCTTCCTTGCCTGTTTTTCTGGATGAGTACACATAGAAATAGTATTATTCCTTAAATATTTGATAGAATTCACTAGTGAAACTGACTGGGCTGAATTTTTCTTGATTAAAGGGTTTGTAATTACAAATCTCATTTGTTTAATAGATAAAGGAACACTGAATTAATTTTTTTTTTTACAGATTTAAATTTTTGTGTGCATTGTTTTCAGGAAGTCGCATTTCCAAGGAATTTGTTCATATCACCTAAGTTGTTGTATCTATTGATAAATCTTCTGCTGTTATCTTTGTAATGTGCCCAGGAATCAATTGTGATGTCCTTGATATCATTCCTGATATTTATTATTAGTGTTTTCCCTCTTTTTCTCTTGGTCAGTTTTGTCTTTATTTTTTTAAAAGTTTTATTTATTTATTTGAGAGAGTGGGAGAGAGAGAGAGAATCCTAAGCAGACTCCCCATTCAGGGGGGAGCCTGATGCAGGGCTTGAAGTCAGGACCCTGAGATCAGGACCTGAGCTGAAACCAAGAGTTGGACGTTCAACCAATTGAGTGACCCAGGTGTCCCTTGATTAATTTTAATATAGATTTGTCAATTTTGTTAATCTTTTCAAAGTACAAACTTTTGGTTTAACGGGTTCTTTATCATTTACTTTACATTTCATTGATTTCCATTTCTTGGAAATCAATTCCTTTCCTTTTTAATTCTTGTATTCTAAGTACCTTGGGTTTATTTCATTATTTTCCTAGCATCTTCATATGAAAACTTAGGTCATTAAAAAGGATCTCCTGTACTAATATTAATATTTCAAGTTATAAATTTCCATCTAAGCACTTTAGCAGCATATTTTGATTTGTTGTATTTTCCTTTGTCTTAAATATTTTTTTATTATTATTAAGTAATCTCTATACCCCATGGGAGGCTCAAACTTACAATCTCCGGATCAAGAGTCATGCTCTGGGGATCCCTGGATGGCTCAGCAGTTTAGTGCCTGCCTTTGGCCCAGGGCATGATCCTGGGGTTCCAGGATTGAGTCCCGCGTTGGGCTCCCGGCATGGAGCCTGCTTCTCCCTCCTCCTGTGTCTTTGCCTCTCTCTCTCTCTATGTCTATCATGAATAAGTAAATAAATAAATCTTAAAAAAAAAAGAGTCATGCTCCACCAACTGAGCCAGCCAGGGGCCCCTGTTGTATTTTCATTATCATTTAGTTTGATTTTTTTCCTAATTTCTCTGTAATTCCTTTTTTGACTCATGAAATACCATCTATTATCATATTCCTTCAGCCTGAAGAAATTCTTTCCACTTGTTTCTATATAACTAACATGCTTATGATGGTGACAAATTCTTCTGTTTTTTTTAATAATAAATTTATTTTTTATTGGTGTTCAATTTGCCAACATACAGAATAACACCCAGTGCTCATCCCGTCAAGTGCCCCCCTCAGTTCCCGTCACCCATTCACCCCCACCCAATTCTTCTGGTTTTTGTAATTTACCTTCATTTTGAAGAATATTTTTGCTGAATATAAAATTCTAGGTTGATGGTTTTTTTTTCTTTTAGTACTTTATTTATTTATTATTTATTTTTTTAATTTTTATGATAGTCACACACACACACACACACACACAGAGAGAGAGAGAGAGAGAGAGAGAGGCAGAGACATAGGCAGAGGGAGAAGCAGGCTCCATGCACCGGGAGCCCGACGTGGGATTCGATCCCGGGTCTCCAGGATTGCACCCTGGGCCAAAGGCAGGCGCTAAACCACTGCGCCACCCAGGGATCCCTTTCTTTTAGTACTTTAAAGATGTCTTTCTGTTGTTTTTCACTTTCAATATTTTTGAGTAACATAATTTTTATTTTTGTTCCCCTATGTGTAATATGTCTTTTATCCTTTGGTTGTTCTTAGGATTTTCTCATTTTCTTTGGTTTTCAGCAGTTTGACTATAGTGTGCCTGATGTAATTTTCTTGTAATATTTCCTACTTGGGGTTCTGGAAGATTGTCAGCGTGTATTTTTTCAAATACTTTTCCCACTCCCTTCTCTATCCTTCTCTTTTGGAACTCCAATTAGTCACATAGTGGAGTGCTTAATGCTATCCCAGAGGTCATTGAGACTCTGCTCATGTTTTTGCACTTTCTAAATTTAAATATTTTTTATTTTAAGATAGTTTTAGATTTATACAAAAGTTGCAAAGATAGTTCCGAGTTCACATTTATGCCCCTTACATTATTTCTTATGTTGTTTACATCTTACATAACTAGTGTACATTTGTCACAACTAAGAAATCAACATTGATATATTATTATCTAAACTTGTTAGAGATTTTTAAAAAAGATTTTATTTATTTATTCATGAGAGACAGAGAGAGAGACAGAGAGAGACAGAGACACAGGCAGAGGGAAAAGCAGGCTCCCTATGGGGGGCCTGATGTGGAACTAGATCCTAGGACCCTGGGATCATGCCCTGAGCCAAAGGCAGATGCTCAACCACTGAGCCACCTAGGTGCCCCTAAACTTGATAGAGATTTGATAAAGATTTCAATAGTTGTTCCCTAATGTTCTTTTTCTTCTCCAAGATCCCATCTAGAACACCACAGTATAGTCATCATACCTCCTTAGCTTCCATCTCCAGATATGTGGCAGTTTCTTGGACTTTCCATGTTTTTTTTTTTTTTTTTACCTTGATAATTTTGAGGAGTGCTGGTCAAAGTCAGTTTGGGTTTACCTGATGTTTTATCATAGAGTGGGGTTATGGTTTTTTCGAGGGAGACCACAGAGATGAAGTATTAGTCTCATCACACCATTTCAAGAGTACATACATTCAACATGGTTTATCACTGTTGATTTTAACCTTGATCACATGACCAAGGTCATGTTTGCCAAGTTTCTTTTTTGGGGACTTTTCCTCCTTTTATGGGGAGGAGGAGTTAGGCCCCACCTCCTTGAGAGGGGGGCTTTCGAGATAATTTATTTGGAATTATTCTGTAGGAAGATATATTTTTTCTCCACCATTTATTTATTTAGTAATTCATATATGTATATATATGTGCATACATATGTATATATATAAGCATGGATTCATAGACATTTATATTATACTTTAGATCATTATTTTCCACTACTACATTATTTATTTTGTTCAGATGTTTCTATTTTTGTCACTAGGATCTTGGGTTGACCATGATGCACCTAGAGTAGTTTTCCTTATGTTTCTCCTGCAGAATTTTGGGATCTCTGCATATAAACTTTTTTTACTCCATTATTTATCTTCTCTTTGTAGGATCCCAATTATTCATATATTAGAGTGTTTGATATTGTCTCATAGGTAACTGAGGCAGGCTGATTTTTTAAAACTTTTTTTTCTTTGTATCATGCTTCTGTTTTAATAATCTTTCTTGGGCAGCCCAGGTGGCTCAGCAGTTTAGCACCACCGTCAGCCCAGGGCCTGATCCTGGAGACCCAGGATTGAGTCCCAGTCAGGCTCCCTGCATGGAACCTGCTTCTCCCTCTGCCTGTGTCTTTGCCTTTCTCTCTGTGTCTCTCATGGATGGATGGCTAAATAAATAAATAAATAAATAAATAAAAATAAATAAATAATTTTTCTTAACCCATCTTTACATTCAGTAATTTTTTTCTTCTGCATTGTACAGTTTGCTGTTGATCTCATCCAGTAAATATTTTATTTCAGATATTTTAGTGTTCAGTTGCAGGATTTCTTTTTTTTTAATATTTTATTTATTTATTCATGAGGGACACAGAGAGAAAGAAAGACAGAGATACAGGCAGAGGGAGAAGCAGGCTCCATGCAGGCAGCCTGATGTGGGACTCGATCCGGGTCTCCAGAATCACACCCTGGGCTGAAGGCAGCGCTAAACTGCTGAGCCACCTGGGCTGCCCAGGATTTCTTTTTGATTCTTTGTTTTCTCTGTGATTTTTTTTTAATCTTTTCACCTGTTATATCTACATTTTCCTGCAGGTTTTTTTTTTTTTTTACATACTTAACATAGTTATTTTAAAAGTTTGCGCTAATTCCAATATTTGGGTCTTCTGTGGGTCTGTTTCAGTTAACTATTTCTCTCTTTGTGACTGGGTCACATTGTCCTTTAATATGTCCAGGAATTTGTTACTATATAATGTACCTTAGAGGTAATATAGAGATTCTGGATTCAGTTATACTCTTTTAAATAGTGTTATACTACCAGGTAATTAAATTACTGGTGTGCTCCCTTAAGTTTGTGGAGGTTTGATTTTATGTTTTATTAGGGAGTTCTAGTCTACTGTGGTCTTTAGATTTAGGATGCCCTTGCTTCTAATGTTTGACCCTTCTGGGGTTTTAATGGGAAGTTTAAGGTGTTTAACAAATTTCTTTATATAGACAATTGGTGAGAACATATTTCAATAGATTATGGGGGTATCTTATGGGAAAATCTTGCCATATAGACTACCTCTTTCTCCCTCTTGGCTCTGAGCCTCGCCTTTTCTTTGTCTTAATCATATATTAAAAAATACTTATGAAAATATGAATAAACAAAAATTATCTGAATTCCTACATCTTAAAAATCAACTATTTTTTACCCAAAATAGAAGAATTAATATATTTAAATTTAGTGAAGGTAAGCCCAATATGCTTTTGAGTACTTTATATTTTATTTGTAATATTTCTAAACATTTCAGGCTTGTCATCTAATAAAGGACACCAAGAGAAAACAAAAAAGACATCAAGATACTTGATTTTTCTTTTGAAAAAAAATATATTGATAGGCTCAAAGCTCATCGAGTAATCTAATCTTGTCAAAAGCTCTAAGTAAGCAAAGAGTTCCCATACTTTGGTTGGCCATAGTTGGCTTCTATGTTTGTCATCATTTTTTAAATCTCTTCTCCTTTTTACTACATATTAACAGAATATTTCATCATTTTGTTAGCAGAATTCTGTCTATAATTTCAGTCACGGATTTGTTCACTTTTAACAATTCAAACATCACGGGGATAGTTCAACTTTCACATTCCAGTCATCACTGTTCTAATTATAAAATATAAGAACAAAAATTTTCACACCTCTTTGATGGGAATATTTTGCCATTAAACTTTACTTAGTCAGTGCTTCCTCCTTTTCACTCTTATCTGGACACAAGTTGGTGTTTTACACGCCTCTTCTCCAGTTGTGCTTTTCCACTCTTACCTATGTCTTATCTCCCTAAGGTGAATCTCTTTACTTTTACCATGCCTACAATTTTTTTGGAACGATGATGAAGGGCTCCCCCTCAAGTGATATCTGCCTATTAACTCATGAGGCAGCCTCCCATACAAAGTTTCTGACTAAAATATCCAGAAAAGACTAAAAAGACAAAATTGGTCAACCCTCAAAATTGAAGCAAATGATCTATTGTCAACCTGTGGAAGGAATTTCTACTAATTATACAGTCAATGGAATTGGGAAGAGAACAGAAGTCAGTGTCCTAGCCATGCTTTGCCTCAGGTAAGGGAGTAGACTCATATACCCAAAAGGTGGTTGAGAAAGCCCACACGCCACCATTTTGCATGATCAACTGTTCTAGTCTGAAAATCAGGTAGCTTTTCCTCTATTAATTTCAAGACAAATTCTGTGACCACTGTGCCAAGAAAACAGAGAAGGAAACAGACATTATTGTTGGTCTACTGTAATTTTGGAGTATAGATAATGATAGAACTCATTATCTATATCAGGACAAGGAGATGATAATTGGATGGGTGTCAGTATCTTCATTAAGCTAGGAAATACAGGAGGGAAGAACAGATTTAGATGAAAGATGAGGAGTTTAGTTGTATTCATGCTGAGTTTGAGGCTCCTGTGATGTTTTATTGTAATCATTAAGATTTGAGGTACTCTTAGATTTTTTTTTTATTTATGATCATTGAGACTCTTCAAATAGATTCAAGGGAATAACAGGTAGGAACTTGTCCGAGTGACTAGAGTTTAAACCAGAAGTAATGTGGATTTGGAAAACATATAGTAGTTGAAGTCAGGATATAAATAAGAGAAAAGGGCCCTAGATAAATCCCCAAGGGGGACCAGCATTCTAAGTATTGGCAAAGGTAAAGGAATGAGCAAAGTGAGGGAGACACAGAAGGAGAGATAGAAAGATGTCAAGGAGAGGGTGGTGTCTCAGAATCTTAAGGAGTCAAGTATTTCAAGAAAGAGAGAATGGTTCACAGTGTCAAATGCTTCTGTTTAGGTAAGTAACTAAATAAGTATGTAAGGCGAATGTATGTATTGGGTAAGATTAAGTAAGATGAATGCTGAGAAGTGATGCTGACATTGGGTACGAGTTATCCATTGGTTATAACTGACGAAGATGTTCCATAGGAGTGATGGAGTGGAAGTGAGATTCTCATGTGTCCAGTGGATGACAGGGCAAGTGAGGGCCACAGAAGTCTTATAGAAGGGCATCTGGCTGGCTCAGTCAGAAGAGCGTGCAACTTTCGATCTCTGGGTCATGAGTTCAAGCCCCATGTTGGGTGTTGGGTGTGGAGATTGCTTAAATAAATAAAACTTAAAGTCTTGTAGAAATTTGACTTTGAAAGTAATGATATTAGGCAGTAGCTAGAAGGCTATGTAAATTTAAGGGAAGACTCTTTTGTTCATGGGGAACGACTTCAATGCATTTATATTCTTAAGGAAAGGAAGCAGCTGAGATAGATGTGGGAGATGAAGGAACAGATAAATTTATTGGCAAACCACCTACTGTGTGCTCCACAAGACCTCAGTTAGATCCCTTAGTTCTTAAGTAAAATTACGTTGTTGTAGAGGTCTTTGCTACCTGAAGTGCCCTAACTACAGCATGCGATTACTAATAATAACATTAACAGAAAAACCTAACAGAGATGGTTTCATTCTAAAAAGGCTTTGAAGGGCGCCAGGGTGGCTCAGTTGGTTGAGCATCTGATTCTTGATTTCTACTCGGGTCATGATCTCAAGGTGGTAGGATTGAATTCTTCTGGGGCCTCGTGCTCAGCGGGGAATCTACTTCTGTCTTTCCACTCCTCTGTCCTTCTCCCCACTCCTGGATGCTCTTTCTCTCCAATCAGTCAATCAATCAATCAATCAATCAATCTTTAAAAAAATAAAAAGGCTTTGAGATGGCCTATTCTAATAAATATTACTCATTTATTGTTTATTTTAGTAATCCAATTGGGTAAAAATAAATGGGTGATAAAATCGAGACAGAAGGGAAATTAGGTTTGGAAATACAGAATAAAACTGAGCAAGATTAGTACACAGCAAATGTACATCACATTGCTCTGTTCAGTTGCTGAAGGTTGGCTGCAAATTTGTCTCTAAGCTTGCCAATGTTTAGAACAAAGAGGGAAAAAATTGGCTATAAGATTCAAAGCAGCTAAATGAAAGAAACTACCTATCTATCTATTTATTTTTAAAGATTTTATTTATCTATTCATGGGAGAAACTAAGAAAGGCAGAGACGTAGGCAGAGGGAGAAGCAGGCTCCCTGTAGGGAGCCTGACACAGGACTCGATCCCGGGGCCCCGGGATCATGCCATGAGCCAAAGAGGCAGATGCTCAACCGCTGAGCCACCCAGGTGGCCCAAGACAACCTATTTACTAAAGAGAAAAAGGTTTTCCTAGTACTGAGGCTTGAGAGAGATTGCTCTCATGGATGCTCTCTAATCCCATGATAAATACACAAGATTTCATAGGAATTTCTTTGCAATACTCCTCACTGGAAATGGAGGACAAAACAACTATGTGCATCACTTTTACAGAACGCAGCATTATTAAGGGGCATGTAATAAACACTAAATATTTAAGATTCTGACTGCTTTCATAGGTCTTGTTATGTACACTGCAATAGTTCCTCAACTCACATCTGTCCAGGGTTGCACTCTTAATTTTCATTCCCTTAAAAACCTCTCAAAGGAACAGGATCCACATTTCATTTCAGAGTGGATGAAAAATTATCTGTTTCAGTTCCCTTTTCCATTGTTTATGGTGCTTTACACTCAGTCTAAGAGAAGCAAAGCACTTGGTACTAGAAGCTGATAATGTTGGGTTTCATTTATAATCATTAAGATTTTCAAATAGACGCCATTTCTCAGGGCACATACTTATCTAGGAGAGATAATCTATGGGTCTTGCCAGTGTCCAGCAGTGACAAGGTATAGACAGAGGAAATTAAAGTTCTAGGAAGAGGAAATCATTGCTGGCCCACATGTGATAGTGGCTTTCTTTTCTGGCTAGAGGTAAGCCAAAATTTAATTATACTGCTGATGGTTTGGCTTGATAAGTGTAACAAATGCTAAGTCATAGGTGGCTGGGAATCAATACTTTTTTTTTTTCACTGAGTAATAACATGTGTGCTTTGAAATAGTTTATCTAAGTGTAAGAGTTAACATGTACAGCTTTTTGAGGTGACAACTCAGAGAAATGCAATATGGTAAAGACAGATTTGAGTTTAGGGCTTTAGAGCTGCCCCGGTAGATCTGATTACAGAAGCCCCTCTTCACCCTGGAGCATCATTTTAGAAATCTCTGTGCTCTCTAAGTGCTGTGTCTCTGAAACAAGGCCTCTATAGGCCTGAAACGACATTAGCTCTCTCTTGTGCTCCTTCCCGTGAGCGTTCCAGATTACATATTGCTAAGTTATGGCTGTGAAGGGTTCACTATCAAGAGCTCTAGCTTAAATGAAAATGCTTTCATTTTGTAGCAGTACCAGCTTAGAGGGAAGTTTTCTCAAAAACAGCTGTTCTAGAAAAGAGAAGAGCAAAGATACTACATTTAAGGACTAATGGTATGGGAATGGGAACAGCGTATAGAACAAGAAGCCACATGAAGAGGTTGGGTCTGGTTCCTTAACCAGCCAGATAACCTGTTCTTTTCCATTTCATGGATATAGACCTTGTCCTTCACCAAGCAGAAGTGAATTACCACTTACTTCTTGGGAAAGAAACCCATGTCCCTTGTCACTGAGTTTTGCCTTTGGAAACTCTGACTTATTATATGATCTCTGGAAGGCAATTGAAGTTCTGGGCTTCATGTGCCACTTGAGTATGATCTAAACTAATTATATTTGGCTTTTTCATACCCCAGTGGGAGATGCAGAGAAACCCCAAAGCACAGAATTCTAAAGCTCAAAGGTTATCTGGCTTAGCCTAGTCTCCAGGAGTGTGAGTTCAGAGGTTAGCATTCTCCATCACAATTGGACCTACATTAAAAAAAAATGCACCCCTCTAAAGGGCAAAGAAGCTCCTTTGGTTGATTGTTATAGTATTTCATTAGTCTTAGGCAACCAGATACTCTTCTTACAAGAAATATTGCTCCTGGAGGTGGCAGTGCTATATTATGGATATCATCTAATTTTGGTTGACAGGATGCTTCATTTACTATCTGTGTGACTTGGTAAAGTCACCTTGGTCATTCTGAACAGTTCATTTGTAAAATGGAATAATAATCTTATCTCTCTAGATTTGTGCAAGAAAAGTTTTTCCCCCCCAGCTCTTACATGCTATTGTCATTTTATATTTCATTATGTTTGCACTGGGGACTAACTAATTTTCATTGATGACTCACATTTGCCTCATGGTCCACCAGGATTCCCAGTTGCTTCTGGCTATACCTAGACCTGTGAGTCTTTCCTCCTGTCTGGGATGTGTATGATTTGGTTTTCATCCCAATGGCAGATTATGTTTAAACTCCCTTCTCTGTTAATGAATCCCAGGCGCACGTGCACGCACACACACATACACACACACATACAGAGGCTCAGACTCAGTGTGGATGGGTCCACTTTCTCTCATCGGTGATCAGAGCAGGACAGTCACATGAGAGTGCACAGACCTATGCTTTCCCTCCTGCTGCCAACATATGGCTGGAAACACTGTCCCACAGCAAGTTGAGTGGCCACATGCCACTAAGCCTCAAAGCTCAGCCCTGGCTTTGGGCATTATCTCAGAAAAAGAACTCGTGAAGAATAACCACTATCAGAACATAAATCAAGAGTCCTTCAACCTTCTTGTGTGCTAGGATCTCTTTGGCAGTATGGTGAAGCCTATGGATTCCTTAAAAGAATCCTATAAAATATGTTGAAATATAGTCATTAAAATAGTTTGAAAAATAAATTTGTGGCATAGTAGGGCATGTACTTTTTACTTATGCATTAAATACTAAACCTAAGAGCAAATCAAGTAAGTAATTTCAAAATTATGATGAGTAAAACAGTTATACCCACATACCTACAACAACAAGAATATAATCTGGAAACACCTGTGATTTCTGTTGGTGACAAAATCACAAGAACTGCTAATCCTACTGTGGTTGGTTAGTTACATTTGTAATGGAAAGAAATACTAAATTTCAGTTAGAGATTAGTGAAAATACGTATGTAATTTTTTTCCTATACCGGTTTATGGATCCCCTGAATTATATCCCAGGTGAAGGACCTCAGTTTAGACAATAACGAAAACAGAAGAAAAGAGAAGTATACGAAAATGGAAAGCTTTCCTTTTCAGTGCAATTACGTGAATGTTAACTACATCTCAAACCATTGACAATAAATGTTTTTGTTTGGTGGTTAGCAAGGCTTTTTGTGTACTATCATCTCCCAATAAATATCTGTTGAAGAAACTAACAAAACATTGCCTTGCATTTATCCATCTACTTGTCTTTTTTTCTCTCATGGAGTATGAACACTTCGAGTTTGTTGAATTAAAAAAACTGATATGATATAACGTAATATGACATAATATAACATAATGTACATCAGATTCAGAACATCTTCAAAATACCATCTGCTTAGCTTTGTAATATCCTATCAGATAGGAAAGAGAGAGCTCTTAACTAAGTCTCTGCCAGAATTTACTCAATAGCACCTATATTTATTGAGTCTTTATTCTCTGTCAGGGATATAATGTCATTTAATCCTTACAGTAAGCTTACATGTTTATATCCCCCGTGGTCAACCATGCAATTCAAGTATCACTGAGAGTTAATGTATAGTAAGCCGTGGCGGTCATTGCACTAAGAACAACAGCACGATGGGGATGTAGGGATGGTTCTTGCCTGCAAACAGCTTATAATCCAGGACGGTGGAAATAATGTATATGCCTCATCATGAAACAAGATAAAAGCAGACTGAGGGACCACCATGGCCAGAGGCACTGGGACAGGATGGAATGTTTTCTTCTGGGAATGGTGGGTAGACTTTTCAGAGGAAAAGGGAATAGCAGGAAAGGTGAGTTGAGGTTTAGGTTGCAGAGCTAGGTGTGTCGACCGACTCTGGAGTTCAAGAATACCACTGCTGCCCTCAAACTACACGCCAATTCTCTGTCTTATTCAGGCCACTGTACACTGTGTTATAATGATTCTGTAGGAGCCTCTCAGAATGCATATTGCATCTTGAGTTTTTTTCACATTAGGTTTAATCAACACTCCTCTCTATATCCCCAGTGAAAGCATTGCTCAAAGAATTCAGGTAACTCTGGCTTTTTGACAGGAAAAGAGCATCTAAATGCCATCTGTCACCAACCTTAACAATGCCAGTCTGAAGCACAGCTCTGTTCTCAGACTCTGGTTAAACATCATTGTAGTGGTTCATAGTTTTCCCAAACCAAAAATTTAAGAGGATTAATAACACATAGTGATTTGATCTGATTTGATTTTCTTGGGCTAGGCAAGGCAATTAGAGCGCCATCATCCATGACATGCCTCTGTTTATCCTAATGAGAAGCACCCTGATTTATAGCGAAAGCTGGCAGTTTAATGTAGCTCAAAACATAATTTGTAAACTCTAGTGACCAGAGTGTTAACTAACAGAATGGTACAAATGGAACCATTTCTCAGAAAATGTGCTGTTTTGATGTTTCTGGATCACGTTGCCTTGCTCACTGTAGGAAAAATATTGCTTTGTGTACAGTTCACTAGATAATCAAACAGTTGCATCTTCTACTGAAAATATGTTTCTCATATAATCATCTGTTTAAGTACATCTTTGGCCTTTGAATGTGCAGAATCATGGAACAATTGAACAGAAGAGGCTTAAAATGCTCTAGTCCAATTACCTTATTTTGTAAATAAAGACTCCCAAGCCCAGAGAGAGAGAGAGAGAGAGAGAGAGAGAGAAAAGACTTGCCTAAGATCATTTGACTCCATAGTAGCAGACCTCAGGTAGGACCCAGCCAATGCATTTGTCTCTGCCTTGAGACTGCTCCTCTGTGTCGGTAGTTTTTAGGGCACTTGATCCTTTATTTGTTTGGTGTACTTTATGCTGCATGAGAACATTTTTTTTTTTGTCTCTGTCAGTTTTCTGGAGCCTCCTAAGTACCATTGCATATTATACACTGAATAGATAAGTGTTGTCATTGGTGAAGCATCCTCCTCTCTTCTCTGACTTCTTGAATTTATTTCTGATCTTTTTTCCTGTAGTAGTTTAAATAGTGATATTCCAAAAAGATCCACCCATGTTCTAAGACCAGAACCTACAAATGGGACCTTATTTGGAAAAAAACATTCTTTGCAGATGTAATCAAGTTAAAGATATTAAGATGGAATCATCCTGGATTTAGGGTGGGCCCCAAGACCAATGTCAGGTGTCCTTATAAGAGAAGGGACAGAGGGAGATCTGAGACACAGATACAGGATGGAAGGCCATGTGAAGACGGAGGCAGGGATTCGAGTGAGTACTGCAGATAGAAGTTAAGGAACAAGGAGCGTGCCAAGGATCACCAGCAGCCACCAGAATCCAGAAGAGAGACATGGAATGGATCCTCCCTCAGGATCTTCAAAAGGAACCAAAGTAGTTGCTAGTAAATTTTTATGGAATGAATGAAAGGCAAATAAATGTTTACTTCTAAAGAACTGCATAATAGTCCAGTTCATCAGACTGCCAAGAAATTAGGCACTGCAGGGGAGATAAAAGGTAGAAACTCTCAAGGGAGAGTGAAATTTCATTTTTAGCATTTGTGACACCACACATAGCCTTCTGTAATGACTGGTTATGTGAGTTTGAGACTCTTGATGCTATCATCATCTCTGAAGGATTCCATAGTTCTTCTGTACCTCCCCAGCATCAGTGAGTTAAGGGATTCATGTCTCTTCTTCAGGGTGTGTTAAGTGCTGAGAATCATATTCCCATTAGCGGGGATAAGATGCACCAAATGAGTTCAGTGGACAACTCTGGGCCCCTTAATCCTTCTTATCCTCAATTTTTCATCTGTAAAATGGACAATAACACCTCCCTCAAAACCTTGTTGAGGTCACAGCGTGATATAGGTGGTGACATATCTCTTTAACTGGACACAATATATAGTGTGAGTTCTGAACAAATTGAGAAATGAGATGAAAGAATCAATAGATGGAAAACAAAAATATCATCTTAGTGACTACTAGTAAAGGCTAAGGTGGAGTCCATAGCTAGCGTGGACTTGAGGCTGCTAAATCCTTGCATAGGGCAGACTTACCCTTCCAGTCTCAGGCTATACTGGACCCTGCCATGGGGACAAATCCTGTCTCTGGAGGAGCTGAGCAAATCCATATGCTTGTTCCCTATAGACTGACCTGTTTCTGAGAGAAAGAGACAGTGTTTTGCACGTCAAATCCCAGCCACCATATTCACTACTCAACTGAGTGACTCCCAAGGGGAGAGTGACTTAGAGGTGAAATGAAGCCAAGAGTGTCATGGAAATAGACCTTCTTCCATGTGGGCATGAGCAACAGGAATGGGGAGTAGCTTTCTGTTTTCTTAACCTGCTAAGCCTGTGCTCAGCCATGGAGTGGCCTTCCCCCTAGGGAGTGGCATCCATGGGGCCTCAGGGCACTTCCGTTCTCATCCTTGTGAGACTATTCTCCATACCTACCATCCTCTGCTCACTGGCATGTCATCCTGCCTTGGCTTATGCCCAAGATGATATCTTTAATTTAGTTCATAATCTAGAAATATGTGGTATTTGGCAAAAGATCTTAAAAGAAAACAACTGTAGATAAACTATATCTTGATAATTATGAAGTTAGGAGAATGAATTTTTTCTGGATGTTGGCTAAAAGAAGGAGGTCTGAAATTTTCTCTCTCTTGTATATTCTTCCAAAGGCCCATCTGATCTCTGCTCTAAATTTATGTCTCTCAAAGAATCCAGTTGACTTTAAAACTCTTCATAATTTTGGCTGGTCTCTCTTCCTTTAGTCGTTATAGCTTAATGCTGCACAATTAGGAGGAATACATCATGTTCGCAATTTGTAGTAGATATGCAACTAAACTGTTCTCATATATAGGTTTAGGGTTTTGCCCTCAAACTGAATTCAAAGATAAAATTAACACAGACTATGTAGAGACCTTGGATACAATGTTCTAAATAATTAAATCCATATTTGCTCTGTAAATAGAACTTAGAAGTGTGTAAATTACAAAGATCCTCTTCCCTCCAGGGCAAGCAACACACGTAGGAACTGGTTTCAAAGGTACGATCATGTCCTACACAATTATGAGAATAAAACAAGATCTAAGTTTCACATGTTATAAACTCTGCAATACGAGATCTTCCTGTCTGTGATCGTTCTCCTGACTTCAGCATGGGCACACTGGCCACTTCTCCAAATGAATAATGAATGTGTATGTTTCCGAACGAACGCCGTAAAAATGGCCTTTAAGTGCCTTCAGGAGGGCCCTGGAAAATCTTGAAAGTGGAAGAAGAGGGAAGTTGAAGGGGGTAGTGGAAGAATTTGCTATTGGCGTAAAATCAGAGGAGGTTAAAATATGACCACAATATAAAATATACAAAGGTTCTCCAAAGCACTCATATTTTTTAGATGTATGGATGCTGCTTTACTTTGAATTTACACACACACACACACACACACACACACACACACACACACAGAGGCACAAGTCTTCATACGTTCATATGTTGCCAGACTGCAAGGTGAGATGAGGGGGGGAACATGAGGAGTAGAAACTCCTCCCCATCTTTCCTTGATTTCCTTTCCTCTTTGAATAATTTAGATTTACCTGCCATAGAGTCTCATGGATCCTGGGAGATGGAAGGAATCTAACTTAGAAAGGATGTAGTCTGATCTCCCACTACGTTTTGGAATTTTCTCCCTATCATCCCAAATTCTGGTCTTCCTCCTTCTACTTGAAGAGACCTAGGGTTGCAGAGCTCTGAAAGTATGAGGGACTCATGTTCTTCGCACACAGTGCTAGCCACTAGAAAACTCTTGGATCTGAGTTGACCTTCCTCTCCCTGTAATGTCCATCCTTTGATTTCATTCAGTCTCTTGGAACCAAAGGGAATAAATGTAGTCCTCTGCTTTCCTCTTATGACACTCCAGATGTTGGAAGAAACCTCTCAGATCACAATATACTTATTTTCCCCCTAACTTATATCCAAGTCTTGCCCATCTCGAGAAATGACATTTTAAGGAGGAATTAATGTCTCAGCAAGATTGAGGCTTCCACATGAGAAAATGCTCTGCATCACTTGCCATCAGGGAAATACAAATCAAAACCACAATGAGATACCACCTCACACCAGTGAGAATGGGGAAAATTAATAAGGCAGGAAACAACAAATGTTGGAGAGGATGCGGAGAAAAGGGAACCCTCTTACACTGTTGGTGGGAATGTGAACTGGTGCAGCCACTCTGGAAAACTGTGTGGAGGTTCCTCAAAGAATTAAAAATAGACCTGCCCTACGACCCAGCAATTGCACTGTTAGGGATTTACCCCGAAGATTCAGATGCAATGAAACGCCGGGGCACCTGCACCCCGATGTTTCTAGCAGCCATGTCCACAATAGCCAAACTGTGGAAGGAGCCTCGGTGCCCATCGAAAGATGAATGGATAAAGAAGATGTGGTTTATGTATACAATGGAATATTACTCAGCCATTAGAAACAACAAATACCCACCATTTGCTTCAACGTGGATGGAACTGGAGGGTATTATGCTGAGTGAAGTAAGTCAATCGGAGAAGGACAAACAGTGTATGTTCTCACTCATTTGGGGAATATGAATAATAGTGAAGGGGAATATAAGGGAAGGGAGAAGAAATGTGTGGGAGATATCAGAAAGGGACACAGAACATAAAGACTTCTAACTCTGGGAAATGAACTAGGGGTGGTGGAAGGGGAGGAGGGCGGGGGGTGGGGGTGAATGGGTGACGGGCATGGAGGGGGACACTTGACGGGATGAGCACTGGGTGTTATTCTGTATGTTGGTAAATTGAACACCAATAAAAATTAATTTATAAAAAAAAAAAAAAAAAAAAAGATTGAGGCTTCCAATCCCTAAAGATGGCGTATCTCTCCATTTATGTTGGTCGTCTTTAATTTCTCTCAGCAATACTTTGTCATTTTCTCACATTTTGCATATATTTGTTAAATTTATCTTTAAGTAGTTCATAGATTTTTAACATTGAGATTACAATTCACATAAAATCTACCCCTTTAAACTGTATAATTTGATGACAATATATTCACTAAGTTGTGCAAAAACTACCATTTTGTAGTTTTTAAATGGTATTTTTAAATTTTTTTCCATTTAAAAATTTTTTTATTCTTATAAATTTATTTTTTATTGGTGTTCAATTTGCCAACATATAGAATAACACCCAGTGCTCATCCTGTTAAGTGCCCACCTCAGTGCCCGTCACCCAGTCACACCCACCCCCGCCCACCTCCCCTTCCACCACCCCTAGTTCATTTCCCAGAGTTAGGAGTCTTTCATTTTAAATTTCAATTTCCAATTATTTATATGTAGTGTATATAATTATTAATATATAGATATACAATTGATTTTTGTGTTTTGACTTTGTATCTTGAGACCTTGCTAAACTCATTTTTAGTTCTAATAGTTTTTTTTAAATTCTATAAGATTTTCTTTTTTTAAGATTTTATTTATTTATTCATTCATCAGAACACAGAGACACAGGTAGAGAGAGAAGCAGGCTCCATGCAGGGAGCCTTATGTGGGACTCAATCCCGGGACTCCAGGATCACAACCTGAGCCAAAGGCAGACACTCAACCTCTGAGCCACCCAGGCATCCCTCTACATGATTTTCTACATAAGCAATCATGGCATCTTTGAAAGACATAAGACATCTTCTTATGTCTACTCTTTATTTCTTTACTTTGCATTATTACTAAACTTCTCATAAACTGGTGAATAGCAGTGTTGAGAACAGACATCCTTGCCTTGTTCCTAGCTTTGGAAGGAAGCATTCGTCTTTCGCCATTAGGTTTAATACAGCTATAGGTTTTTAATAGACACTCTTTATTAAATTACAGAGTTTCCTTCAATATTGTGTTTACTGAGAGTTATTTTAATGAATGGGTGTTGAATTTTGTGAAATGGTTTTTCTTCCTCTATTACGATTATCACATGGTTTTCTGTTTAGAATATATTCTTATTAATTACATTGCTTAGCTAATTTTAAAATGTTAAACTTTGTCCTTCTGGGATGAACTCCAATCAGTCATGATGTATTATGCTTTTTCTATATTAGTTAATTTAATTTGGTAAACATTTTTAAAGGCATTTCACATCCAGTGCACAATGGGTATTGGTCTGTGTTTCCTTTTAAAACAATGTCATAGGATCATTTATTTTTAATAGTACAGTTGGCCTCATAAAATGAGCTTGAAAGTATTCCCTCTTTTTTCTATTTTCTGGGAGATTTGTATAGAATCGGTATTAAATTCCCTTAAATATTTAGTAGAATTTATCCAGAGAAGCCATCTGAGTCTATTATTTTCTTTATGGGAATGTTTTCAATTATGGATTCAAATTATTTAATAGCTATAGGGCTATGCAGATTAGTTATTTTTTCCTTGAGTGAGTTTTAATGTTTTATGCCTTTCAAATGATTTGTTCAGTTCATCTGAGTTGTCAAATTGATTGCCATGAGCTTTTACAAGTATTCCCGAATTTTCTAATGTTTATAAGACCTCCGAAAAATTTCCCCTTTTTATTAATAATATTGGTGATTTGTTTCTATTCTTTTTTCTGAGCTACCAAGTGTTTTTTTAAAAAGACTTATTTATTTATTTTTAGAAAGAGAGAGAGAGTTAGTGAGAGAGTGAGGGGAGGGACAGATGGAGAGGGAGAGAGAGAATCCTCAACCAGGCTCCCCCTGAGGATGGGGCCTGACTTGAGGCTCAATCCCAGGGCCCTGAGATCATGACCTGAGCTGAAATCAAGAACTGGTTCTTCAAATGACTGAGCCACCCAGGTGCTCCTTGATCTAGCAAGTGTTTTATCAATTTTACTGACTTTTTCAAAGACCTGTTATTGATTTACTTTGTTTTTCTAGTTTTTATTTCACTGATTTCTGATCTTTGTTAATTCCTTTCTTCAACTTACTTTAGGTTCCATTTATTTTTTCTAGTCCTCAAGGAGAAGATTAGAACATTGATTTTAAACTTACTATTTCTAATATTATGTTCCATAAATTCTGTTTAACCACTGCTTTCGCTACCCTTTGCTAATTTTGATATGTTATGCTTTCATTTTCATTCAGTTTTGAATATTTTCTCATTTTCTTTGTGATTACTTTTTGAACTTACAGGATATTTAGAAATGTATTGCTCAGTTTCCAAGTATTTAGGGACTTCTTAAGACATTCTTTTAATGTTGATTTCGAATTTAATTTCCATTAGAATCAAATTTCAGTCCTTAAATTTACTGAGACATGTTTTACGGACCAGAATGTAATTTTTTTTTTTTTTTTCAGAATGTAATGTTTTGGTGAATGTTTCATGTGTGTTTGAAAACAACGTGTATCTGAATCCATTCAGGTGGTCATAACAGAACACCACAGATTACATGCCTTATAAACAAGAGAAATTTATTTTTCACAGTTCAGGGGGCTGATGTCCAAGAATCAGGGTCCTGGTATGGTTGGGTTCTGGTGAGAACTCTCTTCCAGGTTGCAGACTTCTGACTTCTTTCAGTGTCTTTATATGGTGAAAGGAGTAAGGGAGCTCTCAGACCTCTTGTAAGAGGTCATTAATCTCATTCATAAGGGCTCTGCCCTCTTGACCTAATCACCTCCCAAAGTACCCACCTCTTAATACCATCTCTTTGGTAGTTAGGATTTAAACATATGCATTGGGGAGGGGATACATTTAATTTATAGCAGTCACTATTGTGTAGTATGTCCTATAGATGTCAGGTCAAGGTGATTGATAGTATATTCAAGTGTTCTATATTTTTATTGATTCCTCTTTGTTATCCTATCAATGAGAGGACCATTGAAATCACCAGTATAACTTGAATTGGTCTCTCTCTCTTATTTCTGTAAGTTTTGGGTTAACGTATTTTGAAGCTCTATTATTTGGTGTAAACACATTTGATATTGTTATGTCTTATGTCAAATTTGCTCCCTATATCCTTGCGAAATGCCCCTTTTTCTCTCTAATTATAGTCCTTGTTGTGAGGTCTGCTTTGTCTGATATTAATCAATATAGCCATTCCCATTTTCTTTATGATAATTTCCAATAACATCATTTCTATTTGTTTTTCTTTTAACCTGTCTCTAAACTAGTTTTTTCCTTGAGAAAAATAGCACAAAATTGGTTCTAACTTCTTCTTTTTTAAGATAATGAGATTGTCTCTGCCTTTATTTTTAAGATTTTATTTATTTATTCATGAGAGACACAAAGAGAGAGGCAGAGACTCAGGCAGAGGGAGAAGCAGGCTCCCGAGAGGAGCCTGAACAGGACTCAATCCCGGGATCCTGGGATCACACCCTGAGCTGAAGGCAGATGCTCAACCACTGAGTCACTCAGGCGTCCCCAGTATCTGCTTTTTAAATGGGGTATTTAGATTTTTAGTGTTTAAGGTAGTTATCTATATGGTTTGGTGTCAATCTACTGTCTTGATACTTTTTTTTTGATACTTGTTTTTTACTTGATCCATATATTTTACTTAATTTTTCCTGTTTTCTTGCCTTCTTTTGGATTAACTAATATTTTTATGATTCTATTTTATTTTCTGTATTGGCTCTACATTTTGCTTTAATTTTTGTTTTTGTGTATAGTTACTCTAGTATTTGTAACATTTATTTTTAACTTATCACATTCTACTTTCAAATATTGTAACATTCTACAAGGTATATAACACCTTTGGGCACTGTACTACCATTTCTCCTTCCCAATCTTTGTACTGTTTTCATTCATTTTACTTCTGTTTGTAGTGTAAATGCCATAATACATTGTTATTATTTTTTCTAAATAGGTAATGGTTTTTAAAGAGATTATTAAAATAAGAAAAAATTATATTTATCCACATTTCCCACTTCTCTTTTTTATTTTATTTTATTTTTTTTTTAAATTTTATTTTATTTTATTTTATTTATGATGGGCACACAGTGAGAGAGAGAGAGAGGCAGAGACATAGGCAGAGGGAGAAGCAGGCTCCATGCACCGGGAGCCTGATGTGGGATTCGATCCCGGG
This sequence comes from Nyctereutes procyonoides, assembly GCF_905146905.1. NCBI lineage: Eukaryota > Metazoa > Chordata > Mammalia > Carnivora > Canidae > Nyctereutes > Nyctereutes procyonoides. The sequence continues at coordinate 9,620,924 of NW_026575135.1, read as the reverse complement.
TCTCCAGGATCGTGCCCTGGGCCAAAGGCAGGCGCCAAACCGCTGCGCCACCCAGGGATCCCCCCCACTTCTCTTTTTTTAAAAAAATTTTTATTGGAGTTCAATTTGCCAACATTTAGCATAACACCCAGTGCTCATCCCGCCAAGTGCCCCCCTCAGTGCCCATCACCCAATCTCCCCAACCCCTTACCCACCTCCCTTTTCCCTACCCCTTGTTCATTTCCCAGAGTTAGGTGTCTCTCATGTTCTGTCACCCTCACTGATATTTTCACTCATTTTCTCTCCTTTCCCTTTATTCCCTTTCACTAATTTTTATATTACCCAAATGAATGAGACCATATAATGTTTGTCCTTTTCCAGCATTTCCCATTTCTGTCATTCTTCATTGCTCTGTGTAGATCCAAATATGTTTTTTTAAAAAATTTTTTACTTAATTTGCCAACATATAGTATAACACCCAGTGCTCATCTCATCATGTGCTCTCTTTAATGCCCATTACCCATTACCCCACTCCCCCACCAACCTCCCCTTCTGCAACCCTTTGTTTGTTTCCCAGAGTTAGGAGTCTCTCATGGTTTGTCTTCCTCTTTAATTTTTCCCCACTCAGTCTCCCTTATGGTCCCTTTCACTATTTCTTATATTCCATATCTGAGTGAAACTATATTATAATTGTCTTTCTCTGATTGACTTATTACACCAGTGAGAATGGCTAAAATTAACAAGCAGGAAACAACAAATGTTGGTGGGGATGTGGAGAAAGGAGAACCCTCTTGCACTGTTGGTGGGAATGAAAGCTGGTGTAGCCACTCTGGAAAACAGTGTGGAGGTTCCTAAGAAGTTAAAAATAGAGCTACCCTATGACCCAGCAATTACACTACTGGGTATTTACCGCAAAGATAAAGATGTAGTGAAATGATGCGACACCTGTACCACAACGTTCATAGCAGCAATGTCCACAATAGCCAAATTGTGGAAGGAACCACCATGTCCTTTGATGGATGAATGGATAAAGAAGATTTGGTGTATATATATAGATATTTCTATATATATATACACACACACAATGGAATATTAGTCATCAGAAAGGATGAATACCTACCATTTACATTGACATGGATGCAACTGGAGGATATTACGCTGAATAAAATAATTCAATCCGAATATCATTCTAATGTATATTCTTTCTGCCCTAAGAACTTCTGTTAGCATTTCTTGTAGTGTAGGTCTGCTGGCAAGAATTCTCTTAGCTTTTGTTTGTCTGAAAAGCATTTTGCTTTCATATTTGGAAGATATATTCAACATTAATGAATTCTAGGTTGATTTTTTTCTTTTAGTGCTTTAAAGATTGAATTTCATTGTCCTCTTCCTTCATAGTTTCTGATGAAATGTCAGTCATACTTTGAATATTTCTATGTAATATATCTTCTTTCTATGGCTACTTTGAAGATTTTCTCTTTGTTATTCATTTTTAACAACTTGATTATGATGTGCTGTAGCCTGGTTTTCTTTATGTTTATTCTGCTTGGGTTTCGTTGAACTTTGTGAATCTGTAGGATTGTAGTTTTAATCAAATTTGATAAATATCTGGTCTTTATTCTTCAAATAAATTTTCTTCCCATATTCTTGCTTTTCTGTTTTTGGGATTCCAATTACATATGTGTTGTCTCATATATCACTGAGGCTCTGTACATCTTTTTCCCGGACTTTTTCTTTCTAAGCTTTATTTTGGAAAGTTTTTATTATTACATATTCAAGTTTACTATTTTTTAAAAGTTTTATTTATTTTAGACTGAGAGAGAGAGAGAGAGAGAGAGGTGAGAATCCTCAAGCAGACTCCCCACTGAGTGTGGAGCCTGACATGGGGCTTGATACTGAGACCCTGATATCTGAGCTGAAATCATGAGGTGGATGCTCAACTGACTGAACTACCCAGGCACTCCAAGTTCACTATATTTTTTTTTAGAGTGTCTATCTACTCGTCAACTGATAACAGTTAATTTTTTCATTTTAAGTATTATATTTTTTAATCTCTAGAAATTCCATTGGGGTCTTTTGTATATTATCCATTCTCTCTCCAGCATAGTCAAGCTATCCTCTACCCTCTTGAGAGTATAGAGCATATTTAAAATAGCTGTTTTAAGTTCTTTGTCTCCTAATTGCATGATCTATGACTTTCCTAGATTGGGCTTTATTGGTTGATAGTTTTCTTAGTTACAGGTTATATGTTCCTATATCTTTGTATTCCTAGTAATTTTTGACTGGGTACCAAATGTTGCACATTTTTTATTGTGGGTTCCTGGATTTGGTGTTCATTTAAATAATGTTGACAATTAAGTTATGTGGAATCAGTTGGTATTTCATACCAAGCCTCATTTGGAGCCTTGATTTTAAGATTTGTAAGGATGTGTCTAGAACAACATTTTGTATGGGCTAATTCGGCCCACTACTAATGCAATACTTTCTAAGTATTCTACCCAAAGGCCCATGTATATAAGGTCTTTCTACTATGATGGGAACGGACTGTTCAACAACCTTGTGTGATGTCCAGGAATCATTCTTCATGTTCCTTTCTGGTGATTCTTTTCTTCACTTTAGATAATTTTCTCTTTAGAAGGCCATATCAGTATTCAGTCAAAGAGTGAAGGTGACCCCTCTTCAGATCTCTGGTGCTCACTCTTTATGCAGTTCTCTTATTTTGGTATTCTTTTCAGCAAATTATACCTATTTTCTTCTTCTGGATCCCTGAACTCAGTGAGACCTCCAAGCTTTGTTTGAGTTCTGTCTCCAATTAGTAGGAGTTAATCTTATTCGTTATCCTTCTCTAAGAGAACACAGTCCTGTTATCCAATATGTGAAAACCATTATTTCATATATATTTCTGATTTCCTAGTTGTTTAAGGTAGAAGAGCAAATCTGGTCTCTATCATTCCATCTTAAATGGAAGTAAAAGTCACTCTTCAATATTTAAACTTTAATGTTTTATCATCACATGAAACTTTCTTCCTGTTTCTTATATCCTAATTCAGTTTGGCTGCTGCTGTCTTCCTCATCGTATAAGGAAATGCTATTTGAGGGGTGAAACCCTGCATTTTATCAATCACAAATTCACAAGCTCCATTTTAATAAGATATATTTGTTTCAAAAGTAATTTTTAATTCATAATATGAGAAACATAACTATAACATCTCAATGATGATTAGACTTTTTTCCTGAACATTCTCTTCTCTTTTCTTTGCACCATTTAAATTTTATCCAAGAGCAAGTAGATTGGACTTCTTACTGCTCCTTGTATCACTCCAGCTTTGTTTCCTTCATTAACCTCAGCTGTAGTGGCCTTTCTGTTACTCAGACATACCGATGTTTTTCATGAGTTAGGACCTTTGCATATGCTGTTTCCTCTGCCAGTCTCATGATATTTGTTTGACACCTTCATATTATTTAAGCTTCAGGACAAATATCACTTCTTCCAAGAGCCTTCCTTTACCTTGTAATCTAAAGTATCTTACTGGGCAGCTGGGTGGTGGCTCAGTTGGTTAAATATCTGACTCTTGACTCTTGATTTCGGCTCAGGTCATGATTTCACGGTTGTGAGATTGAGAACCCCCCACCATCAGGCTCCATGCTGGGTGTGGAGCCTGCCTGAGATTCTCTCTCTCCCTCTCTTAAAATAAATCTTATTTACCCCTTATCATTCCATTCTGCTTTTTGTCACAATTTCCTTTATTTCTTCCATGACATTTACCTTTATAGGATGTTTTATCATGGATTTCGTTACTTTGCTTACTTTCTAGTCCCTCACTCTTCCTATCTACTTCATACCTGGAATGTATGTTCCATGAGAGCAGGAGTTAGGCTCCCTTGTTCACTCCACTATTCCCACCTCCTGATGCTTATCAGGCATTCAGTTATTGGATGAATGAATGATTAAACAAATATATGAATTCCTGTAGCTTTCTTTAAAACACCAAGAGAATGTATATACCAGAAGTTTTACACAGGCTAGACCATGGTGCTCAGCTGAATACTTTAAAACATTTTATTTTTGGAGGGGACACCTGGGTGGCTTAGTGATTGAGCATCTGCCTTTGGTTTAGGGCATGAGCCTGGGGTTGACTCCCACATCGGGCTCCCTGTGAGGATCCTGCTTCTCCCTCTGCCTATGTCTCTGCCTCTCTCTGTGTGTTTTTCATGAATGAATAAATAAAATAAAAACATTTTATTTTTGGTTAGAATAAAGAATGTAAAAACTTCTGTTATGTACATAGTTTCCTGGAAAAAATTAGCCTCAAATAAAAATAATTTTTATGTGTCATCCACAATTTTTTCTTAAATTACTTTTAAATGATTTTCTTATGTGTCATACACAATTACTTTTTAAATTCAGAATTTGAAAATTCCCATCTATTTTATTTTTAGAATTAAAAAGGAGAAACACAGACACCAACCAGATAGAAAATATAACGGAAAAAGATGCAATATGCATATGCAATAGCAACATCAAAAATAAAATAGTAATAAACATAACAAAAATGTTTAAGATATATAGGAAGAAATCTTAAAAACATGATTAAGAGATGTAAAAGTTGAAGTGAATAAATGCCTTCTCTTGGAAAAAAATACTCAATACTATAGACACCTACTTTCTCTAAAAGTGTGGTGTTCAGGTAAGAGGGAATGCCATCTAAAAATTCTTTTATTTTTTTACATATACAATGGACTGTTACTCAGCCATTAAAAAGAATTAAATCATGCCATTTGTAATGACATAGATGAAGCTAAAGAGTATTATGCTGGGGAAAATAAGTCAGAGAAAGACAAATACCATATGACTTCACTCATATGTAGAATTTAAGAAACAAGCAAACATGGGGGGACGACAACAACAACAACAAAACATAGAAAAAACCCCATAGAGGCAAACCAGAAAAACAGGCTCTTAACTATAGAGAACAAACTTATGGTTACCAGAGGGGAGGTGGGTGGAGGGATGGGTTAAATAGGTAGGTGATGGGGATTAAGGAGGGTACTTGATGTGAGGAATACTGGGTATTGTATGGAAGTGTTGAATCACTAAATCTACACCTGAAATGAGTATTACATTGTATTTTATCTCACTGGAATTTAAATAAAAGCTACCAAAAAAGGAAAAAAAATATTTTAAGAAGTTGGATTCCTACTTTACTTCTTATACCACTGCAGGTTTCAGGTAGGTCAAATGTTTAAATGTAAACAAACCAACCAACCCATAAACATAAGTAAAAAATAGCACCAGAGAATTTTTTACAATCTTGGGGTCTTTGGAAGCATGATGCAAAATTGAAATGTTATTAAAAAGGATGATGCACTTGATTATTAAATTATTTTAAATTTTCTAATCAAAATACCACAAGCAAAGTCAAAAGTCACTTTGGAAAAACTACATATATATTATTTTTTCACAAGGGTTACTGTAATTAATTATTTTTAGAAGATTTTATTTATTTATTCATGAGACACACAGAGAGGCAGAGACATAGGCAGAAGGAGAAGCAGGCTTCCTACAGGGAGCCCGATGCGGGACTTCATCCCCGGACCTGGGATCACGCCCTGAGCAGAAGGCAGACGCTCAACTGCTGAGACACCCAGGCATCCCTGTAATTATTTTAAATAGCACTAATGACTCAGTAAGAAAAAGACCAACAGCCAAATAGAAAAATGGGCCTAAAGAGTTCATTAAAAAATGGGTTGCCTGGCTGGCTTTGTCGGTAGAGCATGCAACTCTTGATCTTGGGGTTGTAGATTGGAGCCCCATATTGGGTGTAGAGATTACTTAAAAAAATCTTTTTAAAAAGTTTATTTAAAAAAGAAATAACTCTGTAACATATTAAAAGATCTTAAAAAATTCTCATAGTAAGAGAGATGTGAATTAAAATTGGCAACAAGATGCCATTTTCTACTTATCAGATTGACAAAGACTAAAAAAATTAGTAACATTTTTAAACTGGAGAGCAACTTGGCAAAATCTACCAGAATTTTAAGTGCTTATAGCTTTTGACCCAGTTATTCCACTTCCAGCCATTCAGTACAGAGGCATGAGTACATATACAGAGGCATGAACCTACAAGGATACCAGCATTGCTTGTACTTGCAAAATTGGAAAGGACCTAATGTCCATTGAAGTGCTCTACCTGGATCCCTTTTCCTGGGGTAGAACATCCATCTCTAGCCACGTAGATGTTGGCTAGAGTGGTTTACAGGTGCACCCTTCTCCAGAGACTTATTCTCAACTGAAAAGGATCCTTCTTGCTTGGAATTGGCTGGAAGGGTGAATGGGCTTAATGACCCCATCAAAAGGCGCAGGGTTTCAGACTGGATAAAAAAACAGGACCCATCTATTTGCTGTCTACAAGAGACTCATTTTAGACAGAAAGACACCTACAACCTGAAAATAAAAGGTTGGAGAACCATTTACCATTCAAATGGGTCTCAAAATATATCCTAAAAACTATAGAACACTTCTGAAAGAAATTGAGGAAGACACAAAGAGATGGAAAAATATTCCACGCTCATGGATTGGCAGAATTAATATTGTGAAAATGTCAATTTTACCCAGGGCAATTTACACGTATAATGCAATCCCTATCAAAATACCATGGACTTTCTTCAGAGACTTAGAACAAGTTATTTTAAGATTTGTGTGGAATCAGAAAAGACCCCGAACAGCCAGGGGAATTTTAAAAAAGAAAACCATATCTGGGGGCATCACAATGTCAGATTTCAGGTTGTACTACAAAGCTGTGTTCATCAAGACAGTGTGGTACTGGCACAAAAACAGACACATAGATCAATGGAACAGAATAGAGAACCCAGAAGTGGACCCTGAACTTTATGGTCAACTAATATACGATAAAGGAGGAAAGACGATCCACTGGAAGAAAGACAGTCTCTTCAATAAATGGTGCTGGGAAAATTGGACATCCACATGCAGAAGAATGAAACTAGACCACTCTCTTGCACCATACGCAAAGACAAACTCAAAATGGATGAAAGATCTAAATGTGAGACAAGATCCCATCAAAATCCCAGAGGAGAACTCAGGCAACACCCTTTTTGAACTTGGCCACAGTAACCGGAGAAGGACAAACAGTGTATGTTCTCGTTCATTTGGGGAATATGAATAATAGTGAAAGGGAATATAAGGGAAGGGAGAAGAAATGTGTGAGAAATATCAGAAAGGGAGACAAAACATAAAGACTTCTAACTCTGGGAAATGAACTAGGGGTGGTGGAGGGGGAGGAGGACGGGGGGTGGGGGTGAATGGGTGACGGGCACTGAGGGGGACACTTGACGGGATGAGCACTGGGTGTTATTCTGTATGTTGGTAAATTGAACACCAATAAAAATTAATTTATATATAAAAAAAAAGCACAAAAGGAGATAGGAGGTAGCATTAAAAAAAGTCTATAAATATGGCATGGTATCTATTCTTTAGCTATGCATTTCTTTTCCTCCATACCACTCTTGTTGGCACCAGTGTCTTCATTTTCTCATGAAGCAATTGGGAAATTAGATTTGGTATATAAGCTTAAACTAATAATATAGTTGAAACAATGGCAGTGGAACACATGTAAAGACTGAACTATATTATCTGCTGTGCATTATAAATAAATGTCATCAATCATTAAAAAAAAAAAAAAAAGGAATTGGCTGGAAGGTTACCCATGGATGTAGCCAAAGCCAATGTCTGGGCGAAAGCTCAACGCCCTTTCCCGAGCTCCCCATGGGATCAGGCTGATGTTAGACATGACTAAAGCCACATCTATATTTAGCTTCCTCCCTAGCTCTATCTTTTCTTCCTGGCTTTTGTATAGGTTTCTTTTGAAATCAATTCTCAAGAAATCACTTGTGCAAGAATCTCCATTTTGGGCTCTGCTTCTGGAGAATCTGATCTAAGAGATCCCTAAGAGGAGATTGGTCAAATAAATATAGCATTCCATATAATGGAGTAGTACCTAGACATTAAAAAAGGAGAGGCAACAGCTCTCTACATACTGATAAGGAATGATCCCCAGAATAGAGTGCAAAAAGCAAATTGCAAATAAATATGTATAGTATACAACCATTTATGTTAGGATAGGCAAATTACAAATATGTTTGAGTGTGCATGCAATATCCTTCCTTGTAAGTATAGCCAAGAAATGATTAATAGTGTTTGCTTTGATGCCAAGGGGAGCCTAACTGGGGTATGTGAGATAGGAGGGAAGAAGAGTACACTTGGTATTGTATGCTGTTCTATCTTTTTAACATCCCACGATGTAAATAAATTACTTGGTAAGTTATGTCAACGATGTTTAAAGCAAAAACCATTAGTACTATTAAAAAATTCAGGTTAGGGAGGATATTAGTTATCAGAAGTTTTTTCTTTTGCCCTCAGGAATAGATCACATTTAAAAAAATTAGCATGGCAGTACTCTAAATGGAAACATATGTTTTTGAAGTCCTTAGTGCTTAAAAATCATCTAATTATCTATATCTTAAGGATTCTTTCTGTAATTTCCTTAATTTACACAGTAAACACTTTCCTTGTAGGTAGTGCCATGGCAACTTCCAACTGGCCCTTTCCAAATTATCACAAACTGGCAAGTGTCTTCATTTAAATGAGTGTGCTTTTTCTGAACTTGAACTTAATTGCCATTCATTTTGCTGCATTAATTATGATAGATTTCCTGCCTCCTTTATGCCTGTGGCCACACAGACATCAGACTGTTATTAGTTATACTTGGCCTTTGGTTGCAAATTATACACACATATCTGCTGTGAATTGCCCATTATGTTAAAGATCAAACATGCTGGATTTGGGGCTTAAACATAGGAAGTAATGTCAATGCACAGTCCTAAAATCTGAAGCTGCACATTATCTCTGCCTCATAAAACAGAGGTCATGACTATATTAAAAACCTTTCTGCAACTGAAATGTGATAAAAGATATCTCATATCTCTCTCCCTGTACATCCCAAGACCACAATGTACTAAAACTTGGCCTTCACTCTTCAACTGCATGGGTGCTGCTTTTGGAGGCAAGCAAACTATTCTTCCAGAGTGTTTCCCCCTACAATCTCCCCCTCCCCACCTCTCACCCCTGCCACATCTGTATACCCCCTCAGAGATGGCACAGGAGACACAGGGCAGGAAAGCTGGTGCAAATGCATCTTGTTGGGGTGGCCATCTGTTCTTCCATTCACTTGCTAAACATTTAATGAACCCTTATTATGTGCTATGCTCTGTGCTAGAGGTCTGGGCATGCAGTGGTAAATATGGTACAGCCTCATGGTGTTTGTAGATTTACTCTGAGGCAAGACAGTAAGCAAATAAGAGTAAGACAAAAAGCAAATACCCTCTTAATGTGCATGGAAGAAAGGGAGAAATGTGTGTGTGTGTGTGTGTAAATTTTAACACTATATGCGTATATAGTATCTATATACATATGTATTTATTAATGACTATCATAAAATTTTATAGTTCTTTGCAGTAGTAGAAACAGCATAAGCAAAATTGAAACGTTGAAGATAACAGCTTGATTGTGGCATATAGGGCAGAAAAAAGGGTGAGTTGCTCCTAACAATAACAGAAAGACAAACAGCCCAATAGAAAAATGGGCAAAAGACATGAACAGACAATTCACAAAAAATGATCTCAGGAAATCAATAGGATGTAATTTTTGCCCATTAAACTATCAAAATGTTTTGGTTGTAGGGCCTCATGAGGTAAGAACGCGGTTGGAAAGACTCTCCTACACAGCCGTTAGTGGTGCAAATTGGTGTCTCTTTTTAGGTACTTCTCTGCTGGACAATTAGACTGTGTAAATCAAGAGCTGAAACCAGTTTATGCCCCTTGACTCTGTAACATCACTTTTCAGAATATTATCTTGAGGGAATAATCAGGGATGTAAATAAAGATTTTTGTACAAGGATGTTTATTGTAGCATTATTTGTAATCATGAAAAATTACAAATAATCTATTCCAAAATTAGATGTTTAAATTTATCAAGGAAATTATAGAGGGGAATATTATTCTACCAGTAAAATTTATATATTTCAGAGAATAAAGATATGAGAGCTTCAGATCTATTATTAAGTGATGAAAGCAGGAAAGCACAGTTAAGAACTCTAATAGGTTAGTTAATGTGCACATAGAAAGGAATGCTATTTATAGGTAATGGAATAAGGAGTGTTTTTTATTTCTATTTTAATTTTTCTTTGTATTTTCCAATTTCAACTGTGAGCAAGGATTACTTTTATAAAATATCTAAAGATTATATCGAATAAGAAGGAAGAGATATTAATACTACCCAACTCAGTTAGCACCTAACCCAGATATTTATGGCCAAATGTATTTTTTTTCCTTTGGAGCAGCTTTATTGAGATATATAATTCATAAATGACTGTTCAATCCCCTTAAAGATTCCTGATGTCCCTTTGCATACAACTGTCTCAGAAACTCTCAGAATTCCTTCAAGATATAACTTCATGTTCACAACTATACTTCCAGTGTCTCATTGGAAAGTCTGAGCTGTATCTGATAATTTACTCTAGAAGTTCTCATCCTCCTTAAGTATGTATTTAAACACTTTTCCTGGATATCTCTATCACACCTGGAGTTCTTTAGAGACAAAAAGGAAGGAAAATCTGGAAAGCAGATGTATTATTTCCCTATTCTCTTTTTGCTCCACAGTCCCATATTATATTTCAAAATTGTGCAATTTAACACCAGATAAAATGAACCTTTCATTGGAAAATCAATAGCTGGCACAAATGTAGTAGGTCAGTAATATGACTGGAATTGTAAAAAGCACAAAGTATGGTATATTACATAAGGTAGACATGGAAATTCAGACTGAAATGCAACTTTTTATACCTGGGAAAGAGGGAATGCTTATAAGAAGATTTTGCATTAAGAATTAAATTTTATGAGATACTATAAGATTGGGATATAAAAATTGTAATTGGAGACAACAGAAAAACCTACAACATTTTATGGCTATCAGATAAATTTTTGGGCATACTAATAGCACTTTAAAAATAATTTCTTAAAAAATTTTTTCACTCGGCTGAATTTAGAAATTCACGTGTACATATATTAATTACTTTTAGTTTTCTTTTTGCAGTGTTACAGGTATTCAGACCAGTATGCCTAGTAAAAATTATTCAGTATCATATAACTTATCATAAAAATATTTTTCAGGCTTCATCTGTTAGGAGCAGTGTTGGTTAGGGGTTTGTGTTGTGACTAAAGAGAGGGATTTTTCTTATTAGCCAAGTTTCAATATATAAAATTATAGAATATTCTCATTTATTTTAAAAATTGTATGGCATGCTCAATATATTTTGACAGTATGTTTTTCTGATAATTCTGTCCTGGAAATGTCTTCAAAATGGTATTTTTTAGTGGCAAAATTTTTGGAAAAGTTCACAGATACGTACTTATTTCAAAATAGATCTTTGATCTTTGTTCTATATCAGAAAACTAGCAATTGAATGAGTCCTCTTTGGAATTTTATGATTAAGAATCCTTGGGAATAATTTACTTATTTGTTCAAATAAGAACTAAAACATTACCTAAAAAAAAAAAAAAAAAAGGAGCATAGTGTTCATCTGAAAGTCTAGGTAGCATGGTTGTGTTTCATGGAACAAAAATGTTAGATATATGAGTTTAATATTCAAAAATGATTGAGACAAAAAAAAAGAGGAAAAAAATGATTGAGAGTAATAGACAATAGAGATCTTTCCTAGCAGTGAAGAGTTAAAAATATTCTTTACCTGGCTCGTAGCTTGAAAATATTTTAGTTAATTAATCTATGGAGAACATTAATTTTACTACGCAACCTTTGCATTCTAGAACACTTATATTCTTTTATTTCCTAAAATTTTATTAGTCTGCTCTTAGTTTTTATGCCTATGTCTGGGGGAAAGTCAATCTCAGTGTGTTTTGGGGCCACTCTTCAGTCCCCTTGAATGAGGGTCATACAAAAATTCAGGGGTCTTATGTAGTCTTACGTAGGGTCTTCCTCACTGGGGAAGGACCTCCTTACTTGTTTTTGGTCCTCATTGGTCACTTCTGAAAAGCTCCTTGGGCAGTCCTTATGTGTTAGATGTCTCCTTGGGGAGCCTTTCATTCTTGAGATAGTGGTGAGTGGCCATTTCTGAGAGAATAGATAGATGGTTTCCTGGCTGTGGGAGCCTGAGGTGGAGCATAGGCAGAAAAAGCAAGTGCTCAGGGACTGAAAGAAGAATAGATGTCCTTTCAAGGGAAGAATCTTAGGGAGAGAATCACCATTTGGACAAGATGGCTGGTGCTCAGATGTGGAAGTTCTAGACCACGACTGTGAAGCCCTCAGATCCATGCTTCTTCCAAACTTCCCCACTTTTTAGCCCATAAAGCAATAGCTAAGCCAGCCCCTGGCTCAAAAGAACCTCCCTATGCACGATGTGTAAATGATTGAAATCAGATGAGTCATGATTGTGAATTACTTCATATAAATATGTAAATTATTGACGTGTTCCGATTAAATGGAGAAATGTAGCAAAGTGTGGTCCTTGGTACCTCAGTGCAGGAAGAAAAAATTTCAAAGAGAGGACACTGCAGAATGGGGATTCTGGTAGAATTTGCCCTCATAGAATTTAAAGGGATAGAGATCCAATGGGTAACCCCTGGCTCTGTTTCGGGGCTGCCCTTTCCATTGCTCAGACCTCTGACCCCGGGGTCTCCTTTCATACTTGTAACAATCTCCAAACCCATCTCTACCACTGTCCACACTCCCCATTCAGGCCATTCTGCCCCAGAAATGCTGAGACAACATATAATCACGAAGACCTGGCATCCCATAAGCTGCCATTCACATCGGCTTGGCTCTTACCAGCGCTTGACGAGTCTTCTCTTCCTTTCTCCTTGGCCCATCTCCAGGAGGGCTCCCCTTAGCTCCCCAGTTGTACCTGCTGAGAGTCCGAATAGAACAGTGAGTGTGTGAATATGTGGGTATGGGCATCAATAGCTCTGTACTCACCAGCGGTAGGACCCTCATCAAATTTCACTGCACCTGGAAAACAAAGATGATAGTAAATAGAACTTAACTTCTGAGCACTTGTGAGCCTGGAAAAATAGTATGTGGAAAGCACTAAGAGCCTGAGAACAGGACTCTGTGAATGTCATCTGTGATGATGGGTAATCTCTCCTCAACTGAATGAACCACCTTTTTCTTCCTTTACTTGGAACAGGAAGCACCCTCTGCATATTCTCCTTCAGTTATTCAATATTACTTTCTGCTTATCACTCTGTCTTCATCACCTTTCCCCAAAATGTACTTGTGAACCCGCATTCTTAGATGCCGTTATCAAGGGCCCCGGTTCCTTGATCCCACAATTGTCCCCCACTTTCTCTGTGATGTCCTTTGGACTCCAGGCAAACCTGGCTACTCTCAAGCACATTTTCTGAAATGCTGCCTTCCCTTGGGTGACCTTGTACCATCCCCTACCCCGTTGCTGGACTTCTCTTCTTCCTGGGTCATATTTCATGGTTCGATTCTCAAGATTTTCATCTTTACTTTTGCACCCATTCACTCTGAGAGCTTCCACAAGATATCATGTGGACAAATCATTGCTAAATGTTGCATATTCTGAGAAGAGCCAACAGCAGTTGGGGTCAGGTACCTCCCCATGATGTACTGAGGGATGCAGAACTGCCCAGTTAACTAAAGTCTTATTTGTCATTTTCTGAAAATAGCATGGTGGTCAAGAGCACTGAAAGGTTTTTGGAGCCAGACTACCTAGATTTGAATTCTGGCTCCACCACTGACAAACTTTATAAGCCTTTAGCTGAATTATTTAACCTCTTTCTGTGTCTGGTTTCTTACCTGTAAAATAAGGATAATAATAGTACCTACTGCTACTCCATTGGATTGAATCCACTATTAAGAACAATGACAGTATCCTTAAAATTCCCTGATCTTTCTGCTTCACTCCCAGTCCCAGTGGGGGAGGAGTGGAGGAATGAAGGGGCACACCACATTTCTCTCTGCACCTAAGACCTCTCCAGACAGGAGTCGAACTGTGCAGGAAACAGGGAAAGGGAGGAGATGAGATTTAAATTACACTTGAGACAAAATGTTTGACTAGATTGAACTTTTAATGACTTTTCAGAGAATGTCTGGAAAGCCATGGAATTATAAAACCGGGATGTAATTAATAATCAAGAAAAAGTATATTGCAAATTTCAAAGAAAACTAAGCTGATTCCATATTTTTACTCCTCCAACTTGATTCCTCAGTGATGTTGGCTAACAGCATCAGGATAATTTTCTTGGATATCTATGGCAAAATATCAAGCTTAAAAATCCATTTAATACTTCATACCCACTAGGATGGCTATAATAAAAAATACAGGACAATAACAAGTATTCTTCACAAGGATGTGAAGAATCTAGAATTCTTATGTTGGTGGGAATGTAAAATGGTGCAACCACTTGGGAAAACAGCCTGGCAGTTCCTCAAACTGTTACACATGGAGTTACCATTTGACTCAGCAGTTTTCCTCCTAAGTATCTACCCATGGGAAATGAAAATATATGTACACACAAAAATTTGTACACTAATGCTTATAGCAGAGTTATTCATGATAGCTAAAAAGTAGAAACAACCCAAATGTCCTTCAACTAATTATCAGATAAATAAAATGTGATATCCATATAATGGAACATTATGCAGCCATAAGAAGAATGATGTGCTGATACATGTTTCCATGTGGATGAACCTCAAAAACATTATGAAAGTGAAAGAAGCAAGTCACAAAAGCTTACATATTGTGTGGTTCAACTTATATAAAATGTCCAGAACACAGAAAACTGGAGAGACAGAAATCAGTGGTTTCCTAGAGCTAATAGAGGGAGTGACTGTTAATGAGTATGACATTTCCTTTTGGAGTGATGAATTCTAAATTTAGATTATGGTGATGGTTGCTCAACTCTATATATGATAAAAAATTATGTACTTCAACTTTGTGGCATATAAATTGTATCTTAATAAATCTGTAAAAAATCAGTTTATTTTCTCCAGCTGTTGAAACTAGAGCCACAATTTCTCTCGCCTTGGGCTTCGTACTTTAGAATAAACAACCTTTACCTTCTCTCTCCACCTGGCCTCACTTACCAGTCAGTTATACTAACAGATGTTTGTCATTTTTCTGGTGTCCTAGCATTTAAGTTTATATCCAAGTTCATGAGTTTTGGCAGGCGCATCAGCCACCTCTCATTATAGGAATGGAAAACAACAG
Organism: Nyctereutes procyonoides; assembly: GCF_905146905.1. NCBI lineage: Eukaryota > Metazoa > Chordata > Mammalia > Carnivora > Canidae > Nyctereutes > Nyctereutes procyonoides. Next base: position 9,605,625 of record NW_026575135.1, on the reverse strand, counting down.
ATAGTTTCTTGCCAAAGGTTGGAGATACCCAACCTAGGCTTGGCCAAGCTGCCCCAGACTTGGGAGTTAGGCATTAGGGACAGATTCAAAGACACAGGGACAGTAGGCAGTGCATCCTGATGGGGGTGAGAGCAGCGGCAACAGCCAGCTGTGTTTCCAGGGATCATGTCTGTGTCTGATGCCGGGCAGTGGAAGCAGTACAAACTATGGTCACTGTGCTCAGCAACAGAGGTGATCTCACTGGATGGATTCTTGGCTTGATTTTGGCTATGATTGGGAGATGCTTCGTCTTCTGGTCCTTCCTGTTTTCCAAGTCTGGTTCTCCCAACGTTTTAGCAATTCTGTGAGCAGATTAATATCCTTCCAATCAATTATTTTTCTTCTATGATCAGTTTCTCTACTTATGACCTAGGAACCCTGCTTGATGTAATCAGTGAAACAGGATGATTTTCTTTTATTTTAAAAAAGATTTTATTTATTTGATAGAGCACACAATCAATGGGAGCTGCAGACTGGGAGGGAAAAGCAGGCTCCCCATCAAGCAGGACCCTGGGATCATGACCTGAGCTGAGGTGGGCACTTAACCAACTAAGCCACCTGGGTACCCCCGGCAGGATGATTTTCATCCCCTAGGTGCTCTGAGATTCATCCTTTTGACTATAGGCATTGATTTATTCATTGATTACTTTGTGCCATCCATTACCTCACTTATTCCTCATAATAACTTAGTGACACAGATACTATTCGCCTTTCTTGCACAAATGAGGAAACAAGGTCATTGGGATGAATACTTGTGGATTTAAACTGAGGCCAGACCTAGTAACCTTCCCTTTAGATCTTTGTGACCACTTCTCCATTTTCACTGTGGCCACATCTCACCCACCATCCACTGAATGAAGGCTCTACTACTCTTCCTCCATCTATTCTCTTCTTTCTTTAAATTGTTGTGGGCATCATTGCTAAATTTCTTCATAAAAGTATTGATTCCTCTGTACAAGAGTCTATATCTACTCCTGATTGTCTTTTTTTTTTTTTTTTTACTCCTGATTGTCTTAATGCTAGGACCCCAGAAAGGTATTTATTACTCACATCTGACACCTCCTTCCTCTCTGGCTATATCTCTCAGTAATTCTAAATAAGCCCATCATATGCCACAAGGGCAGGCCCCATTTTTTCTTAGTCTGGCTCAATTTACTACAGACAGTAGGCCCTCAATAAATCTCCTTAATCTGGAGACAGATTAAAGACAAGATATTGAATTCACTCCTCCATCATAAGCCCCAAATTCCATGGCAGTGATGATTTGGGGAACAATAAAATAGGCATCAAACATCATATGACAAAATCTATTGGAATGTGATATTCTTGGCAGGAAATCATGTCAGAGTGGAAAATAATCGCTAAATATAAATACTGTAAAGACATGTGTACCATCAAGACTTTATTATTAGAGTCCCGGAGATTTTTATTTAGAAGCTCAAGAACTTGCAAGGCTATACAATTCCTGGAATGGAATTTAGGTTTGCTCTCTGAAATCAATCCAGTCAAGCCTTTTCACACACGAGCATTCTTAGAAAGTCTTTGAACGTCTATTCTTACTCATTTACACTGGTGGCAAGAAGTCCAAAAATAAAATCATCATGGGGCTCTCTGCATGCTTCCTGCTTTGGTTGCACTGGAAATCTTCCAAGGAAAGCTCATGCACTTTGTGAGTCTCCTTTGCCTCTCCCAAAATCAGCGTTGGGTAGTTGAAGCCTAGACTCAGAGGAAGGTCTGGGATAGTATTTGGGTTCTGTACCCAATTCGTGTGTGTGTGTGTGTGTGTGTGTGTGTGTGTGTGTGTGTGTGGTGGGGGTTCCCTCACACCAATAAGAAATTACTGAATACCAACAACGTGTCTGAGAATTCAGCTCAATTCTGACACAGTCTACCCTGAGATAGAGTCACGTTCCACAGGTTAAGGGCTCGGTCCTACAAGACCCTCCCACTCCCAGATACTAGTCACAAGCCCGGTTTATGATCTGGGCTTCCCTTCAACTGGCTATAGGTTGGAAGTTCCAAGACCTCTTGTTTGTATTTCAGATTCCAGCTGTGAGTGCAGATTGTTACCTGTACTTCTGATTGACTGACTGTAAATGAAAAGTTCCTAAGACCCCCCTCTCCTTCCCTGTGTTTGAATAACTTGCTAGAGTGGCTCTCAGAACTCAGAGAAACATGTTACTTATGAAATTACTGGTTTATTATATGAGGATTTACCTTAGGAATAGCTAGAAGAACAGAAACTTCCATGCCCTCTATAGATGCACCACTCTCCCCTAAATTCCATGTGTTCACCAGATTGGAAGCTCTCTGAACCCCATCGTTTTGGGTTTTTATGGAGGCTTTGTTACCTGGACACAGTTGATTAAATCATTGTCTCTTGGCAACTGAACTCAAACTCTAGCCTCCCTCCCCAGGTTGGGTGGAACTGAAAGTTCAACCTTCTAATCATGTGGTTGGTTTTCCTGGCAATCAGCTCCCATCCTTAGGTTACTTAAGGGTTTTTCAAAAGTTACTGCATTAGGATAACAAAGACACTTTTATTGTGTATCACAGGAGATCCCAAAGATTTTAGGAGCTCTGTGCCAGAAATGAGGACAAAGACCAAATATATATTTCTTATTATATACCACAATATCAGAGATGCTATGAAGCAAATGAATTAAAGAGGCTGAGCAAGATAATGCAGAGGATTAACTCTCACCTGCCAAGGGTGGACTTGGAAAGCAGGGGTACAGGGGAGGGTTGGTCAAGAGGGACAGGACCATTCATAGTGGACATTGAACCTGGCTCCAGTCTTATACTGCTCCTCTCCCTCCAACAGGGCAACTGGGGCCTCAAACAGATCCTGACCTAAGATGAATTGAAGGGTCTATCACCCACATTTTGGAGCACTACAGCATGGCCTTTTTATTGCCGGGTCTGTCCCTAAATTTGGGCTCTGAATGTGAAACTCTATGAGAATATCTGGCCACATCCCATTGTAAGGCCCATCCTAGCATCTGGATGACTGACAGCTGCCCCTTCTCTCCTCCAGGCTCCCATTCCCCCTCCCAAAATGGCCATCACTCCATTCTTGCTGCTATGAGCTTTGAGCCTAGTGAGTGACTCTCCTGGATGCTACTTGCTCACCTGGACCCCTGCTTGCTGTTAAGGCCATACGTAGTTTTTCATTAGTGCTATCCTTCACAGTCTCTTTCCAGATAGAGCCTGTGCTCTCAGGGCCTATCTTCCTACCATGAAACCTGGTAGGCAGACCTAATTCCAGACCTGACCACATGCTGACTTCACCAGGCTCTTTCTCAGAGAGGTACCACGAGCTGAGTAGGCTGTCAGAGGCCAGCCATGGGTTAAAGTATGATAATCTTGCAGAGAAAGAATGGGTTAAAATCCTAGACAGATGGACAGCAGAAATCAGGGAACACACTGAGGGGACCAAGGTATCCATTAGCCCATAGATGTCTTTGTACTAAATATAAAAATCACATCCCTTTTGGGTGGAACAATTAGAAAAAGCTGCTTTTCTTCCAGGTGGATACAACCTAAAGTGGATTGATGTGGCTCCCAGAAAGGTACATACAAGTCCTAACCCCCAATACCTGTGAATGTGACTTTATTTGGAATAAGGATCTTGATAATATAAGTAAGCACCTGAAATGAAATCATTCTGGATTACTGAGGTGGGCCCTAATTCTAATGACAAATGTCCTTATAAGAACAAGAGAAGCACAGGGTGACACAGGGAGAAGGCCATATGATGATGAAGCAGAGATTGAAGCTACACAGCCACAGCCAAGGAATGCCAAGGACTGCCAGCAACCACTGTAAGCCAGGAGAGAGGCACGAGGGGATTCTCCCCTAGGGCCTCCAGAAGGAACCAACACTGCTGATACTCCGATTTCAGACTTCTGGCCTCCAGAACCATGAAAGAATAAATTTCGGTTATGTTAAGTCTCTTGGTTTGTGGCAATTTGTTGCAGGAGCCCTAGGAAACGAATGCATAACTCTGGGAAGAGGACATGGCTTTGTGGGCGGAATGCAGGCAGGCTCTGAGCTCCTTTCAGCCCCTCAGCTGGATTTCTTTGAGCATGGCACAGGCACAGACTGTACAGCCATTCACCAAAGCTCTGATGGAGACTGAAGAGCCAGAGCCCAAATCCACAAGAATTAAAGGGAGTCAGCAGATGGCAGTGGTAAAAGAACGAATTCTGGAAGCAGATAGAAGTCTGCTGTCACAAGCTAATATGACTTTGAGTTTCATTTGCTTATCTGCAGATAGATATGGGGCAAGAGCATTGTTGATTACTTGCTGGGAATTCTTATTCCTCTGGTTTCACTGACTGGCTGTTAGGACTGGATGACAGTGTGCAGTACTTGGTGTCCCATCCTTCCTCAATAGATATTTATTTCCATTCATCTTCCCCCCTTGGGTAACAGGTGTCAGCACTGCAGGCGAAGAAGACTCCTTGGATCTGTGCTACATACAGCTTTGCTTCAGCTCAGGAATGTTGGGGGCCTCTCGACATGGCAGCCAGTGGCATCTGCCCTTGGTTCCTTGGGCCTGCTGGAGAGGACAGAGAAGGGAGAAAACAGGAGTTAAGGTGGAAAAGTACTGTTTCCCTGACGTGGTCACAGTGGGAAATCTATTCTGCGCCTTTATTTTGTATGTAATGCTATGAACATGCAAAACTGATTTAAGACAAGCTCATCAAACATAAGCATTTAAAATATTTTTAAAAATTTTTAGAATTTATTTACTTGAGAGAGATAGGGGGAGAGAGAGAGAGACAGACAGAATCTCCAGCAGTCTCCCTGCTAAGTGCCAAGACCAACATACATGGCTTAGTCTCACAACCCTGAGATCATGACCTGAGCCTAAATCAAGAGTTGGATGCGTAACTGACTGAGCCAGCCCAGGTGCCTCTGAATACAAACACTTGAATCACCATTTTGATCTCAATAAGTGTTCAAGTGGGAAAAGGGTTCTTTATTCCAGTATGACCACGATTGGATGTTGTTGCCTTTATCAGGCAAAAGGGGATGACTTCATTTTCATTTAAAAAAAAAAAAGTTTAGTGGGTTTTAGCCTTGGGTTAGAGGAGAATGGATTGGCACTTTTCTATCAAGTGGAATCTGTTTGGCTGTTCTGAAGCGTAGGGACATTCCATATCTTCTGAATCTGAACAGAAGAGTTTGTTGAAATACAATATTAATATGCACTAGTAGGAGGATTTGGATGGTTTGTAAAACCCCTGTGGGTCATACATGAGTAAGCATTACTGAAAAGTCTAATCAGGGCCCTTAGTGAGGTGGCATTTGGTTATCTAGTGGCTAGGGTCTTGCAGTTCTTTCAGAGCAAGACATAGCAAAATCGTGGCTTTTCTTATCTTTATGTATTTATTTATTAATGAAGACATAGCAAATGAGTGGGATTTATTGAGCTATCCCTGTGGTAAGTGCCTGTCCTTGCACGGGTGAGCAATTCACATAAAACGTTTCTAAAGGGCTCAGTTCTGCTTTCTGAACTGACTGATGCATATACATTGGAACTATTAACTTGTTCATCCAATGAAGCAGGGGTAATATAAGAATTTCGATGTTTGTATGCCCCTTCTCAGCACTTCCAGGGACTCTCAGGCAGAAATTCATTTCTTAAAGGGTAGTTCAATAAAGATGCTAAAGGATTAGCTAAAACATTATCCATATGTTGTCCCAGAGTCTGTGCCAATATCTACTGACAAAAGAGAAGATTAATCTTAGAGTCTTCTGCTAAACAGCAAGCTGATGCCCAAGTCATGGGTAAGCACACTCCATCACAGGGAGGCTGTTTTATCTCCCTCCAAGGTGGTATTGATAGACTTATGGAATAAGTTTTCCTGGTCTCCAGAAGCTTGTCAGCCTTCCAGTGACATGTTTTTTCAAATAATCCAGCTAGTCGGGTCCATCTGGAAACAGTTGTTTTGATGCTTTATGTCTTTCACGTGACCCCTAATAAAGGCTACAGAAAAGAATATGGTTTGCAGAAAGATTGAGGTGTCCCAAAGTAGTATTTAATGCCCTGCCGACATTCAAACAAATCAGCACCTTCTTGGAAGTTTATGTGTTAGCACAAGGAACCACAGAGGCTTGGGCTTATGGAATGTTTGCCCCAGAGGGGCTTAGAGCTCCTGAGCCCACCTTCCACTTGGTGATGGTGAGACATACCCTCTGTGGCTTTCCCTCTAGGTGGTCTCCAGCTGTGGTCTCTGTACACTTTGGTAAAGGGATGCGCCCCACTTCCTAAGGCAGCCTATTTCTACTGCTAGGCCATAATAGCACAAGGCAAGTTCCTCTGTTGAGCTGAAATATGCTTATGTAACATTTGGTCCTAGTTCTGCTTTCTAAAGCAACAAAGACTAAATCCCTTTCTCCATAATGGACTGCACGGTCTGGAAAAAATGGATAGAGATATTGGATTTGGCCCTGCTTCATCGCTTAACTAGCTGGGCAGTTTAGAATCCCTCAGAACCTTCGCTTCCTGATCCCTTCGAGGAAGCGCAGAATCCCAATCACATGGGCTGTTGTGGAGTTTGGACCAAATAATATATTTTACCCGCTCATCACAGTGCTTAGCATATCATGGGTGTTTATTGAATGTTCCCTTTTTCCTTCTACTTCTCAGCTCTTTAAACACTTGAAGGCAGCACATCTGTTTCCCTTTGCTCTTCTCTTTCACAGCCACTAAACTGCAGATCAAAGAGATGGAGTTGAAGGTAGGGGCTGGGAAATCTTTAAATCAGTGTTTCCTGAAATGTTGGCATTGACAGGTGGTGAGAAGGATTTTTTTCAGATAGCACATGGATGATCATTTTGCAATTTAAATTTAAATCTAAGTGATATATTTCAGTTTCCTTCTATTATGGCAGGTGATACTGTTTTCCTTTGTATGATAGTGATATAAAGTTTGTCTTAAACATAGGTGTATTTAAGAATAAAAGGTGAATCAAGTACCCAAAAAAGCTCCGATTGTCTTTAAAATCAAATGAATTTCCAAACAAATAAAAATCTAGTTCAGAATCTCCGTAGCTAGCCAGTCAGAAAAGGCTACATACCGTATGAATCCAGTTCTCTGTTATGCTAGAAAAGGCAAAACTGTGAAGACAATAAGATGGAACACAGGGTTTGTTGGGTACCGAAACTATTCTGTGTGATGCTACAATGACAGGTGCAGGTCATTGTATGTTTGTCAAAACCCATAGGATGTGTAAGACAAAGAATGAATCCTAACTCAAGCCCTGGACTTTAGTTAGTAATAGTGTATCAATATTGGCTCATCGATTGTTAAAAATGTACTACACTAAAGCAAGATGCTAATAACAGGAAACTGGGATGATGGTTGAGTGAGGGAATGTATGGAAATTGTACTTTCTGCTCAGTTTTTTCTGAAAGCCTAAAACTGCTCAAAAGAAAGTCTATTAATTAAAAAAAAATCTCATTAACTAGGCAAATTACCAGTCTGTTTATTCACTACCAAATCTCTATTTGCCTGGGGATATTTCAAGTCAAAAGCCAAATTAGTCCCACTCCCCCCCCCTCCAACCCCCCAAATGATACTGTTACCACCAATTGCTAATCTGTGAGGTCCTCAGGCTCATCTCACTGGATAGTGTGTTCCCATTACTCCTCAATTTACCACATTAAATTTATTACTAAATTCTGCCTACTAATTCCCCAACTCCACATCCTCTTACTCTGTCTGGAACCTTAGATCTATTTGGTTTCTTCAGCTATTTCCATGCAGTAGGAGCTCTCATCACTCCAAACCTGGGCTACCCTCAGAGCCTCCTGGGTGGTCTGCTTATTTTTAATTTCTCCCACATTCTAAGATCACCCACTAACATCTATTAAAATACTGTGCTAATGTCAATTTCATCCTGTTTCTCCTCTGCTGGAGAATTTTTAAGTCTCTCTTTCCAAGCACCCAAATGAATGGAATGGTCAAAGATAGAGATATCGCGTGTGCCCACCAGGTGAGGACAGGGAGCTGGATGACGACCAGCCACTAACTGATCCAACAAAGATAGTTAACTATCCACTCATCACAGTGCCCAGCATGTCATGGGCGTTTATTGAATGTTCATTGCATTGCATTATTGAATGTTCATGAACATTTATTGAGCACCTCTAGTAGATGCTGGGGTGTGTGCCCAGGTGGAGGCTCCTGTTTTTCCAGCCAGTGCTGGGACTGTTGGCAGCTGGAAGCTATCAGATGAATCCTTGTCTAGGAATTGCTCTCACCTGAAGACAGCCACATCCCAGGGGCAGCCCATACCCAATGTCTGGTGGATGATGGTGTATAACACCCTCCCTCTTTGCCCTGACGCAGGACATTTCAAAAGGGCCATCGGAGTACTAGAGCTCCCCATTGATTGGCTGCTCTGCGGTGACTGCAGTGCAGCTAGGCTCCTCTCCACTGCCCTACCACTCTTGCTCTCCCTGCACACCATCCAGTAAGCTTCCTGCACTCAAATCTCCATCTTGACATCTATGACAGCATCCAAGGTCAACTGGACTCTAAGTCTGTACTGTTCCACTGAAGTACACTCTTGAAAAAAAAAGGATTAAAAGTAACTGACATTTTTGGAGTAACTTCTGGGTTTCAGGTGCTGTATAGGATATTTTATTTATGTGAGTCCTAATCTTTACATCAACCTCATGACATAGGCCTGCTTTCCAGATGAGAATATTAAGAATTAAGGGATTTAGAAGTGTGCTGCAGTTGTGTTCCACTCAAAAAGATCTTTGGACTTAGGGAAATTCCAGTGAGTGGAAGGAGGCAAGAAGATAACTTAGAACACAAGTGGCTTGGCACTGAATTATCATTTGCTTCCCCATGCACAGGGCCAAGTTTGGTGACAGGAGATGGAGACTGAGTGGGAATGGGCAGTTTTCCCATAAAACCAGCTCATGGCTACTCTACTCCCACGCCTACAGCCTCACTCACTCTCTTTCTACACATGAGCCTTCCATTTCCAGCCAGCTACTCTGCTTTCCATCCCTTTCACTAAATGTAACCCAGCCCAGCCTCTGACTTTTCTGTTTTCTTCAGAAATGCCCATTCATCAGCCCATCCCCGTCATATCCATTTCAGTTTTGTTAAAAATGGATGTCCTTTAGGAAGGCTTTCCTAATGCTATATCTGGATAAAGAATTCATCTTGCCATGGTACTTAAACCCTCAGCATAGTTACAGCTGTCCTACTCATATTTTAAGTCATACCCTTCCTTAGTCATAGAGTTCATAAAGCTTTTGGGATGAGGCTGAAGACTGAGTTGGGGTGGGCGTCTAATCTCCCTTCTATTCTGACTCAGTTGAGAAAAGGCACAAGAAGCAAAATGTAATCCCGAATTTGTTATGCTAAAATTCAGAGTTTGTGGATCCTGGCTGAGAAGAGGCAGTTCTGGACCATGGGGCCTGACACAGGTATGGTTATCATAGGGAATAGGACCAAAGCCAGAGCCCAGGCCCTGTTTGAGTTCTAGCAGGTCCAAAAGAGAGCAAGAGGACAAGACCAGCTCAGTCTCAGCAGGCAGGCAGAGAAGCTCAAGCAGCGAGGAGGGGATGGGATTTGAAATATTCTTTCAAGCTATATGTTCATGGAGAGACTAGAGGAAGACCTCTCTCTGCTATGGACATATGGAGGAGTGGGGCACAGTGCCCTCCCATCCCCTCTGGAGCAGATGTGGGTTCTGAGGAGAATTTAAGTTCCTAGAGGGCAACATATCTCTTCTTCCACTTTTTCTGTGCCATTTCCCAGAAGATTAGAAGTATCTCGAGCAGGACACCACTGTGTCACTTGTCTGCTAATGCTTCTTAGAGTAATAGACCCCCACAATGCTGATTTTAACCAGCTTTGTTAAGCAGATGTACTCTTCTCTATTTATTACCACGTCTATGGTGCCCATGTGATTTCTATGTGTTTTTCAGATGCCATTGGGCCTGGATTTTTCTGCCAGGTTGACTGGAATGTCTAGAACATTTTATCATCTGCAGCTGGGAAATCACTGAACTGTCTGAGTGTTTTCCTATGTGAGCAATTGTTGTGTCAGCCAAGGCACAAGTAAGATTTTAAATAAGCCCAAACTGTTCCATGATGTAATTTAGGAGTGAGAATTGTGTAAAAAGGGAAAGGAAAGGTTTTTATTGTGATAGCTCTGCTTGTCAGTGTTCTCTCCTCTCTATGTCACTCACATCATTCCCAAGAAAGTCTTAATATGTCTTCTAATGTTTATACTATTATTCAGGATCAAAAGCAGAAACTCATGATTTCTGTTAGCTATATAGTACCTACTGAACATATAAATTCTATGTCAAGACCCAATGAGAATAGCTTGGTTATCTGCTGTCTGAATCCCATTCATTGGACTGGCATAGGGAATGTCAGGTAACATATAGGATGCCCAGTTACGTTTGAATTACAGATGAACAACAGATATCTTTTTAGTATAAGTATGTCCTAAAAATTGTGTGGGACATACTTATACTAAAAATTATGTCATTCATCTGAAATTCAATTATAAAGGAATTCTGTATTTTACTTGCTAAATCTGGCAACTTCCCAGGCTGACAGGGACCTGGGAAGCCTCCTTCCTCCCTCCACGGAGAAAATTAGGACATGAGTAAAGCCTTTAGGCAGGGCAAGGGGGAAGGAGCCTATTTTTTGTGGTAGCCAAGAAGGTCAAAATAATTCACATTGCCCCATCAAAAGCTGTTCTACCTTTGAAAAACAGAAAAAATTTGGGAAGGTAGACATACATAACCAATGGCCTAGGAATGAGACAGATGGCCCCATTTGTGTACATCTGGAAGATCAGTTGGCCAATGTAGACACAGGTTTAGCTGTTGGTTGTGCTGGCCTCATAACCATTTGCTGGGAAAGGGAAGAAGGATGAGGTTACGGGGAGTCAGCATGGCAGAGCTGGCTTGGCTGAAGGACTGGATGTCTGGTTGTCAAATATCCAGTATTTAGTTACAGGACAAATTTGGCCTTGGTTTGGGCTGGTAATAAGATCCAATGAGATCCAATGTGGCAGTCCAATCATAAGAGAAAGTCCTGGTTCCTGAAGAAAGAGAGGATTGGTGAGACTTGGGGTAATAGGTCTCTTGATCCAGTGGGGAACCAGAACACATGGCATAAAATGGTGGTGGCTAGGGAAGAGGGTGTTAATGGAGATGGCAGCTTGAGAGTTTGGACTCCTGGGCTTCTTCCCAACACTGTAATGACCTTGCCTGGGTAACCTGTTTGATTCCAGGTCTAGCCCAGGAGTGGAACTGAAGCAGCTCCTGTCCTGTCTGTGTGGTCAGGCTGGCCAGGGTCCATGTGCTCAGCCCATGGGGCCCAGAGAAGAGCCAAGATCTGAGTAGCTGAGGAGAGACCAGGGTAACAGCCATCGAGTGGCCTCATCTGTGCCAGGAATGTGTGTGGGATAGAGAACAGTGATGTACCAGACACCATTTGAAGAAACAGCAGAAACAGTAGGGAATGCCCAACTATCTGAAACAGGAAAGTACAGGCTCCGAAGGCAGGTGAGTCATCATACAAAGATAGCACTAGAAGCCAGAAAGGTCTTCTTTGTTTGAAAAACAGAAACAATTATAAAAAGGTGGGAATAAGCTTTAGTAGGTTGTGTATGATCTCTGGCTAGGCTCCCACACTCAGCAGGAGCCTGTCCTAAAAAGGTTTTCACTGGGGGAGGCTTTGCAGTATGAGCAGCCTGAGCCCTCAGGAGAGAAGCACAAGTTTCCATTAGGTCTGACGTCTCCATTGATTAACTGCATCGAATGCCTTGTGCGAAGACAGAGAAATAAACTCAGGTGGGCTGGGGGCACCAAAGCTAACAGAAAGAGAGTTTGGGGGAAGTGAATGAGAGATTAAAAGAAGGAAAGCAAAGGAGATAAAAGGAAAGTCATGGAAAGAGAGAGACCATACAGACGTGTAGGTGCTCTCGACCCTTAGTTCCTCTGATTTGTGCATCTTGACCCAACATTCAAGACTAGTCTCTGCTAGGTATTATTATCTCATTTTAAATTTAAGTTAGTTCTAACTTTTTAATTATTTTTTATTTGAGTGTAGCTGATACTTGATGTTACATTAGTTTCCCATGTACAACTTAGCCTTTTGACACGTTTATACGTTTTGCTGTGTTCATCACAAGTTTAGCTACATCTGTCCCATTATATCACTCTTCCAGTACCATTGACTGTATTCTTTATGCTGTGCCTTTTTTTCCCCTGTGACTTACTCATTCCATAATTGGAGGCCCGTATCTCCGACTCCCCTACACCTATTTTTGCCAACCCCCCCCCCCCCAGCCTTCTCCCCTCTGGCAACCATCAGTTTGTTCTCTGTATTTATAGGTCTGATTCTGCTTTTTGTTTTGATGCAGAAATGTTTGCAATGCCATTACCAGCTTCTATGGGGCATTCCTTACTCATGTTGCTTTCTACTGAGTTGATTTATATTAAACCGTTGAAAAGTTCACTGTCTGGATGTAGATGCTGTTGACCCTGAATATTTTTTAGTGTAACTCTGAAATGTACTTCTAAGTGCCTGAGTTTTCAGGAATGGAGAAATGTTCTCCTTTTTTTTAAAAAATAAATTTATTTTTTATTGGTGTTCAATTTACCAACATACAGAATAACACCCAGTGCTCATCCTGTCAAGTGCCCCCCTCAGTCCCCGTCACCCATTCACCCCCACCCCCGCCCTCCTCCCCTTCCACCACCCCTAGTTCGTTTCCCAGAGTTAGGAGTCTTTATGTTCTGTCTCCCTTTCTGATATTTCCCACACATTTCTTCTCCCTTCCCTTATATTCCCTTTCACTATTATTTATATTCCCCAAATGAATGAGAACATACACTGTCTGTCCTTCTCCGATTGACTTACTTCACTCAGCATAATACCCTCCAGTTCCATCCACGTTGAAGCAAATGGTGGGTATTTGTCGTTTCTAATGGCTGAGGAATATTCCATTGTATACATAAACCACATCTTCTTTATCCATTCATCTTTCGATGGACACCGAGGCTCCTTCCACAGTTTGGCTATTGTGGCCATTGCTGCTATAAATATCGGGGTGCAGGTGTCCCGGAGTTTCATTGCACCTGTATCTTTGGGGTAAATCCCTAACAGTGCAATTGCTGGGTCGTAGGGCAGGTCTATTTTTAACTCTTTGAGGAACGTCCACACAGTTTTCCAGAGTGGCTGCACCAGTTCACATTCCCACCAACAGTGCAGGAGGGTTCCCTTTTCTCCGCATCCTCTCCAACATTTGTGGTTTCCTGCCTTGTTAATGTTCCCCATTCTCACTGGTGTGAGGTGGTATTTCATTGTGGTTTTGATTTGTATTTCCCTGATGGCCAGTGAGGCAGAGCATTTTCTCATGTGCATGTTGGCCATGTCTATGTCTTCCTCTGTGAGATTTCTCTTCATGTCTTTTGCCCATTTCATGATTGGATTGTTTGTTTCTTTGGTGTTGAGTTTAATAAGTTCTTTATAGATCTTGGAAACTAGCCCTTTATCTGATACGTCATTTGCAAATATCTTCTCCCATTCTGTAGGTTGTCTTTGAGTTTTGTTGACTGTATCCTTTGCTGTGCAAAAGCTTCTTATCTTGATGAAGTCCCAATAGTTCATTTTTGCTTTTGTTTCTTAGAAATGTTCTCCTAAGACCATGTGTTCCTTCGCCCCAGAAGCCTGAGCTTTCCTACCCCAGGCTTTGGGATCACTGGGTGGTCTCTGTTCAAAGGGTATTTCCTCTCACTTACTTGATTTTTGTATTTACCAGATCTTTACTTACACCCTTAAATGTAAAATAAACTATTTCAAAATGACTTTTTTTTTTGCACTTCTAGGGTTGAAATAAGCAGAAATGCATTGGTCTGGCGAGGAAAAAAATATACGAATTGGGGTAAAATAAAAACATTAATTTTCCAAATTCAAAGCCAAACTCTGGAATTTAATCATCCCATAAAAACAAATCATTTGAAAATTACTTAATTCATCACCAATTCAGTCTGGAAATCAAATATCATGGAACAAAGACAATAAAGCTCTGTTAGTACTGAAAGGCCAAAGCATGTTTTGTTAGAGTGTTAAGTGTTTAGGATAAGATAATCACTGTATATTTGCTCTAAAGAAAAGTTTAGTTTTCAGGAAAGTCTCCAGTGGGTCAGCAAGGTGTAATGTTGGGAGCAGGAGCACACAGGACCGGGAAACTTCTAGATTCTCAGTATAATCCAAAATAAGTAACTTCACCTCAGACCTTGATGTCTTTGCCTATAAATGAGAGACAATTAGAGATAGTGCTGTGGTTGGAATGTTTGTCTACCCTAAATTCATAGGTTGAAAACCTATCCCTAAGGGAATGGTATTAGAAGTCACGGCCTTTGGGAGCCCATTAGGTTATGCGGGCAGAGGCTTGATGAATGGGATTATAAAGTCAGCCAGAGAAAGCTTCCTTGTCCCTTCAGCCATGTGAAGTTGCAAAGGAAGACAGCTACCTATGAGAAAGTGGGCTCTCGCCAGAGACTGAATCGCCTTAATCTTGGGCATCTCCACCTCCAGAACTGTGGGCAATAAACTTCTTCTGTTGATAAACTACCCATTCTATAGCATTTTTTAGAGCAGTCCAAACAGACTAAGAGGCCTTCCTTCTAAATTCTAGACTCCACAACATCCATCAAATTCCCTAAATGCTAAGGCTTTTATGTATTATCTGATGATTCACCTGGCATTTAGGATCTTGCTGTGGATGAGGTCCCAACACAAAGTGCTAGCTATGGTGTTGATGAAATGTGTGAGAATTAATGAGATTTTGAGGACTGAAGGCAAGATCAATGCTTTTGAACCCTCTAGATATGGCACCCATAGAAAACGGGTTAACAGCTGAGGATGCTTAAGCCTATGGCACCTGGCTTGTAGTGCGATTAGCTTGGAGTTAGCAAAAGGTATAGGGCTCCTTAGGAGCCATTTACAAAGTAATTTAATGTCATTTCATAAGTGAAAAACATAAGATACATTGATATCCACGTGTGGATATGATTTATGTTATGTAATGACATACACAAATACAGGCAAGGACACATGCACACAGTGGATTTGTTCATTGCATTTACTCAATTCGCAGTAAATGTATTTTTTCTTTCAATGTTTATGGAATACCTACTATGTGGCTGGAATTATTATAGCCACTGGGGATACAGGATACAATAGTGAGCAAAATAGGTCAAGTCCCTTACCTAGTGGAGTTTTATTGTGGCACGTGTACGCACACATGCACAGACACACACCCTACACCACACTAAATACTTTAGAGCCTGCTTCCCAAGAGGTAGAGCAAAATGTAGACAGGCTTGTGCTTTTACTGGGCCAAGATCCTTTATCCTCCTAAAGAATTGCCTGTCATCACCCCCCACATATTGCTTTGGCCCTGTTAAATTTGTCTTTTTTTTTTCACTTAAAAGGTTAACTGAATGGTTGAATTATGGGATTCTAGCCAAAATATGCTTTTAAAGGAGTTCCCAGCTAATCAGTAAGCTGAGCTGGTTTGGCATCTGTCTTACATTACCAAGGAGCTGGGCATCTGCAGGCTGAGCTCATATTGGGGAGGCATCAACAGGACCTTGATCTGCCTTCACACTGTCATTGCCAAATGACAGGGGAGCAGCATAGGGCATGGTTCAACTATGAGGTGGCAGGTTCTGAGGACAAAGCTTGCAGGGATAATTTTTTATTGGAAATTCTTTTATTTCAATCCTTTGTCAAATATTCTAACTGCAGGTTGTCTTCCAACTCTAAAAAGTGAAGGCAAATCTATTTTTTTCACCTTATCATTTCTCCCAGATGATTATTATTATTATTATCATCATCATCATTATTGTATTTGTTGTTAAGTTTTTCTCAGATAATTAGGAGATCAGAGATTTCCTACATTTTGGGGCCATTTCCTACATTTTGTTCTGGGCCCCATTAGTTGATAAACCAACTCTACCTCTTGAATTTTCTGTTTCTATTAATGGCACCATCTGATGATGTTTGTAATCAACAACATCATGGTTTTTTAAAGTAATTTCCCATCCAGGAAGCTTTTCTTCCCAGGTGTTCTTTCTCCATTGTCTGGTTGAGACCTATTTGAAAGCCTATAGTATTGGAGATGGGAAGGAGATGATCTTTATGGGTGAGAAAATATTCAATTATGCCCAAAATGTTGGTTGTCTCAGCCATTTTCATTAATAGTCTTGGAGTAACCCTAAACTTCATTTTCTTTCATAATCTATTATATCTAATTAGTTATAAATAAAGTCAGTTTCTTAAAATACTATCTGTATATGCATTCTTTGTCCAGAACTTTCAATGAACCCCTATCATGGTTGGAATCCAAATGCATTCACCTACCCTTTGACCCAGTGATGAACACTTTTAGTAATTTATCTTACAAATACAGTCACACCAATGCAAATTGACCTACTTGCAAAATTACTTATAGCATTATATGTAGTAGTAAAAGATAGGAAATGATTAAATGTCATTTAATCAGGGACAGATTAGATAAATTATGATTCATACATACAGTGGGTTACCATTCAGGTAGAAAAAAAAAGGAAATTCTTTGCAAACAGATGGTTAATGATCTATAAACTATACTGTAAAATGATAAAGCTAAAATTTAAAAGAGGATATACATGCACACATACACACATGCACATATTTTCTTCTGTATGTACTGTATCCCTGGAAGCACACCTAAGAAACATCAATTGCCTGTGGAATGGGGGACAGGAGATAGTCAAACTGCCAGGTGCCAATTCTGGTTCCACACAACCCACATCATCTGGGACCTCAGTGAAAAAAGTAGTGTGCCACCTCCATGTGTTGCTTCTCTCAAGTTAGCCTTTCCTCACTTTTTGGATTCACTGAGTCATGGTGACATTTGTAATGACAACATCCTTTCCACCTCTCTCTCCTTCAAGTCATCAGGTTCTGACTTAAAGGATGCAAATGAGGTATAATAGCAAAACTTGTGCTGTAAGGGGGTTGCCCCACCAGTCTAAATACCTGCCCACTGCAGCTCTGGGAGTGAAGTTACTTGTCCTTAGAAATAAATGCCAGCACCAGAGCCCTCCTGACCAGAAGCCAATGCCATCTTTCTTCTTTCCTGGAATGATGTACATGTGAAGGGCTGCCTCTCTTGTGGGGTGGGGTTCCTTAGTCCCCAGAAAGGAATCCTTGTCCTCTCCAATGCTAGATCTCTGAAGCCTCTAGGTGAGATGTTGCTCAGAAGGTCTGAAAGTGTATTTATGGTTTGGTGTCCTTTCAAAACCTGCCTTGATCCTTAAATGAGTCCTCTTCCCAGCTAATGCTATCCCGTAAATGTATCCTCGGACTATGAAATGTTCGTTGGCAGGTGTTCAGTCTTCCTTTTGCACAAATTTCATAAGGTCTGGGTCCAGAGGCCTTTCCTAGTGCAGAAATTTTGTGCTCTTCACACGTGACTTTGCCAGGAAAATGGTAAAACTCTATCTACATACTTTTTCAGTCCACCGAAACAGTACCAGATACAATGTGATATCAGAATCATAATAATATAGTGATAACTAACAAGTATTTAACTATGTACTCTGTCCCATGCATTGGTCCAAGCACTCAATTTGCATTGTAACCCTTATAATCCTCAGCGTAGCTCTATGTAGTAGCTACTATTAGCATTTCTGTTTTAGAGATACAACAGCTGAGACCCACACAGGTCAAGTCATTTGCCCAAGATCACACAGGTACTAAGTGGAGAAGCTGGGATTTGAACCTATGTAACCTGTCCCAAGCCCTTAAACACTTTACACTCTATACCAAGTGTTCCTTGCAAGCTATTATGATACATTGATCTTCATGGAATGGCTTTTTGGCCCTCATCAAAGATTTTCCTCTTTAGGGCCACTCACTTTCAACCTGACTTAATGTCCTGGATCTCACTCACATAGCTAACAAATGAAAATACAAGAGTTTTTTTTTTTTAAGATTGATTGATTGATTTATGATAGAATGAGAGAGAGAGAGAGAGAGAGAGAGAGAGAGAGAGAGAGAGAGAGAGGCAGAGACACAGGAGGAGGGAGAAGCAGGCTCCATGTTGGGAGCCCGACATGGGACTCGATCCCGGAACTCCAGGATCACGCCCTTGGCCAAAGGCAGGCGCCAAACCACTGAGCCACCTAGGGATCCCCGAAAATACAAGGGTTTGGAACCGGGCAGTCTGGATCTCAAGGCCAGGCATCTGATCATTATGCTAGCTAGACTGCCTCTTTGGGGTGAGACTGGTATGGTGGACATTTTATTACAAGTGAGGCCCATACTCCAATGTTGAGCTTAAGCGAACTAGGTTGTTCATGGAGCACAACATTGGTGAGAACTTTGGTGTCAGAAAGGCTTGCTTTACCTCCTTCCCGCCGAAAGCTCACACTTCAGAGAGATCCATACAGACCCCAGCAGTCTTCACAAGGAGGAGCAGTTTGGTCAGAGCAGGGACTATGATTCTTTCATGTAATTTTGTTGATGCTCCTTGTCCTACGATTTCATCCCTACAAAACATGACCTGGTCAGTGACTTCAGACTTGACCTATCCATAACACCCCCTTTCTTAAATGTGAATGGAGGGGTCTTATCCTTGATCCTAGGCCCTTTTTGTGGAGGGGAGGAGAAGGAGTGGGGTGGAAAGAGCTAACAGAAGTTTCAAGCTCTTTCAATGTTCACCTACAGGTCCATCTCCCCCCAGGCAACTGTGCCTACTCACTCAGCCTTGGTGATCTCCATTGAATTTCTGTAAATCTAGTTGTAACTGGCCAAAGCCAACCCATGTGGCCACTTAACGTGAGACATGGGGGATTGTGCTGTGCCCCCAACCAACTCAATACATTTATGCCTTCAACAAATTTATTGAATATTACCTGATACCATGTCACCAGGTAGTAAAAAGAAGATCAGGACCCCTTCTTACCCTAAGGAAGTCATGGACCAATAGATGACAATTATAGTGCAGTGAAAAAAATCATCCCTGAAGTCAGTGGGCCATGGAAAGTAGACCTCCAAACTCTTCAGGGGGGAATCATGGAAGTTGCCAAGAGTAGACCAAACTTGATATGACACATGAAGCTATAAAAGGAGCCTTCAGGATGGCAAGTAGAAAAAGAGCAAGGGAAGGAAAGAGGTATCTAACAGGAAGGCATGTAGAATTGCAACTTATTCAGTACAGCTGAAGTACTCAGCACCTGCAAAGAAGGAGAGGAGATGGGATGGATGGACCCACAGAGATGAGCTAATAAAAGCACAAATTCCTTCTGAATGTAGGCTTCTTAGTGGCAGGGATTCTTGTCTGCTTAGTGATGTACCACTGGTGCTCCACAGCACCTAACATGCAGGAGTTGCTCAACACGTGTTTGTTGTATATGAAAGAAATGAATGTGTGTCGAATCCCGAAATGTGGACTTTGTCCTGGAGGACTGAGGCTGTCCTGGAGGATTTAGGCTCATGAGTGACATGATTAGACATTCATTTTGGATAAACAAATAAAAGGGCTCAAAACAAAGGCTGGATACAAAACAGACATATAAACACCAACCATTTATACATATCAATGTAATTGCTAGTAATAAAATAATAGCAATAAAAACTTAAAATACCAAGTAAGAATGTGCATGATGTACGGTAAGAAACCTGTAAAGCTTGACAGAGAAGTAAAAAAAAAAGAAGATTTGACTAAATAAAGAGAAACACCATGTTCCTGGGCAGGAAGGCTCATATTGTAAAGATGTCATGCTTCCCTAAAATAATATATAAATTTAATAGAGTTTCAGTTAAAAATCTCAGTGGGATTTTGCGGTACTTGACAAATAGCTTTTCAAATTCGTCTGTATGTATAAATGAATGAGGACAGCCAAGAAAAGTTTGAAACACCAAGAAAATGAGAAGGGAGCTTGCATAACCAGATCAAACAACACTATATAAGTCCATGGTAATTAAAACACTGTGGTGCTGGAGCAAGAACACACGGAAGCATGGATCACATAGAGTATCCAGAAACAGGCTCATGTGTGTATACGGAGTTAGCATATAATGAGAGCTCACATATCCTGAGTACTTACTATGTGCTTGGCACTTCTAAACATTTTGTATTACTCATTTAATCCTCACAAAACTCTGTGGAGGATGTCCTATTGTTATCTCCATGTTAGAAATAAAGCACATGGAGATTATTCTACATGCAAGCTAGTGGGTGCTATTCAGGCTTTCAAACTCAAAAGCCTTCATTTTCTTTTTTTTAAGATTTTATTTATTTATTCATGAGAGACACAGAGAAAGAAAGAGAGAGGCAGAGATACAGTAGAGGAAGATGCAGGTTCCATGCAGGGAGCCCGACATGGGACTAGATCCAGGGTCTCCAGGATCACGACCTGGGCCGAAGGCAGACGCTTTAAACCGCTGAGCCACTCAGGCATCCCAAAGCCTTCATTTCCAATTGCAATGAAATAGTCTTTCTGCGCAGGTGAAAACCAGACAAATTAAAAAATCTATATATAAGAGATAGACAAATTTGACTATGTAAACATTCAAACAATAAATGGAAAAAAATAATGTTAAAAGGAAAATGAAAACTAAGAAAATATTTGCAGAACATATGAGAGCAAAGGATTACTATCCTTATATTTATAATTATTTATATTATATAATTAATATATAATTATATAGATCAGGATATGTAATAACATATAATTCTATAATAGTGACTATATATAATCATTATATTAATGTACAATATATGCATAATTATTATATTAATATACAATATATGCAAATCAATAAAATACAAAAATATAAATAGAAGAAGTAAGGAATCAATATGAACAGGCCAGTTCATTAAAGAAGAAATACAAATGACCAATAAACATATCAGATGCTCAATTTCAATATCAAAGAAATGAAAATTAAAATGAAGTTTTTTTTTCTATCAGAATGGCAAAGAGTAAAAGGGTTTATAAATGCCTAAGTCTCCCTAGAACATGTTGGTGGGAACAGTGCGATGCCAAACAATATTGCCTCAGAGCCTGAGGTAAAAGAAAAATCAGTAATACTGATCCTGCCTTGATTTAAAATTCTGTTATTTTGTTCATCATGGACTTCTGTGCATTCATTTTGATTTTTGAATTATTGCACTAAAATATTATTTGTCTTAATTACTGAGTTTTTAAGTGCCTCCTTAAATCTTGAGCCCAAGGTAAAGTGCCTTATTCATCCTGTCCCGGTCCCAGCCCTAAATGGAAAAATAAATTATTACCACCTTTGAGAATAACTTAAAAATGTAAATCAACCTGTTAGATGTGGTTAGCCATTAATTCAGCAATGCTTTCTCTAGGAATTTTACCAAAATGTATGACTGGGCAAGTGCATGGGCAATATATGTACAAGGATGCTTGTTGTAGCACAATTCAGAAGAAAAAACTATAAATAATCTAACTGATCATCAGTAGAGGGTTGGTTAAATAAAATATGGTGTATTTGTGCAACGGACTATTATGAAAGCATTAAAAATGATGGCATAGGGGTGCCTGCGTGGCTCAGTTGGTTGAGTGACCGACTCTTGGTTTCAGTTCAGGTCATGGTCTTAGGGTCATGGGATCAAGCCCCATGTTGGGCTCCATGCTCAGCATGGCATCTGCTTGGGATTCTCTCCCCTTCCTTCTCCTTCTGCTCATCCCCCACTTGTACACACACACTCTCTCTCTCTAAAATAGATTAATAAATATTCTTAAAAATGATAACATAGAGGTGTGCATAAAGAAAAAGATCCATATTGTATTAAAGAGTAAATTTAAGGGATCCCTGGGTGGCGCAGCGGTTTGGCGCCTGCCTTTGGCCCAGGGCGCGATCCTGGAGACCCGGGATCGAATCCCACGTCGGGCTCCCGGTGCATGGAGCCTGCTTCTCCCTCTGCCTGTGTCTCTGCCTCTCTCTCTCTCTCTCTGTGTGACTATCATAAATAAATAAAAATAAAAAAGAGTAAATTTAAAAAGCAAGAACTATATATGTACGATAATCCCAATTATACAACACACACCCAACTCTGAAAAAGTCTCAAAAAAGTAATGTCTTTATTGGAGTCATGAACATGTAGCCAAAGGAAATATTACACTTCCAAAAATCTCACTTGTTATAGCAGCTACTCTAAAACTCTCGACTGTCTCTCAAAATTCTTTTTGCTAACTCACCTCCCCATAATTCTCTGACATAGTCTATTTTCCCCATGGTAGTAGAGAGTGCCTTATATGCCAGCAATTAATCTACCACGTTCTCTGGGCTCCCAGGTCTTCAGTTCTGTAGCTGTACCTGTCCTCCAGGAGCCCTATGCTTGTAGCGCATTAGCCCTCTTCCCCAGAAGGCAGGTGTAATAGAGGTTTGCTTCCATTTGGGAAACTCCTCAACTTATGAGTTTGCTCCCTTCTGTAGAAGCCCAATTCTTGCTATTCCAGTCTTCCTTGCAGGTCGAGTACAGACATGTGACCTGGGTTTATTTACAGTGAACTGTCCTTGCCCCAGACTTGGAATCAGAAGACAGGAATACCAAGCATCAGGCACTATGCAGTAGCCAATCTGGTGATGGTGGCAGCAGATCCATCCCTGTCCACAAGCAGTCATGGCAGGACCATGGTGGCACCCAGTGCCCAGTGTCTGTGGAATCGGCTGGACAGGCCACTTTCCTGAGTCCAGCAGTGAGACTGTGGTGTCTCCTCCAGATACGCTCTGCAGTATGACTGTGCTTTGGTTCTGACCATGGAGTCTCCAAGCCTAGTTTTACGGCCTTCCAGAGACTTTGTGAGTGACCTAACATCCTTTCATAAGGATATCTTTTCTGCTTGAATTAGCATTGTTTGCAACTAAGAATCCTGATTCATACATATTTATTTTTGGTGCTGCTACATATACATTTTGTGGAGGGATCTGATTTCAGCATTTATTATTATACACCTTTAGGTACCCTCCTCCCCCCCCAAAAAAAAATAATCACACAAGCTTATAGGTCAGGCCAAATAAGGTCTTGGGCAGCTTTATTCATCTAGAGCTGTGTAGTTCAATGTGGTAGCTACCAGGCACATATGGCTAGTTAGATTTAATTAAAAGTAAATAAAATGGAAAATTCAGCTTCTCAGTAACACTACCACGTTTCAAGTGTTCAGTAGTCATATATGTTCAGTAGTCACATATATATAGGTGTTGGGTTTTTTTTATTTTTCCATAGTTTTTTATTGACACTTTTTCAGTGTTACATAGGGAAAGGTATTGAGGGTGTAGAAAGGAAAGCCATGCATACAAGGGGACGCAGCATCACTTTAGATCTCAGGAAACAGTGGGCATCAGATGGGTCTTTGGGGAAATTGGAAAAGAGGAAATCCAATTAAGAGAAAGACCAACTTAGAGACAAAAGAGAGACTAAGAAATGTAACATCTTCCTGGAACCATAATAGAGAGGCTAAGTAAGCTAGGTCTTATTCTTTTTCAGGGACCATACAGTCTCTGGGAAAAAGAGAGGTGGGAAAAACGAATTCTTCAGAGAATTACTAATTCACAGAATGAATGAGTAGAATTGGAGAGCCATTGACAAATGTGAGGAAATAGCTGTGTTTAGGTTTTGGCAGGTGGGCAGGGAGTGGCAATAATATCATAGGGCTGCCATTTATTGAATCACAGCTATTATGTGCCAGAGACCACGCTACACCCTTTACAGAGTGATTCCTAAGCATTGCAGCAACCCCATAAGGTAGGTGTCATTATTATTGTTATCATCATCATTAGCATTCCAGTCTTGTAGAGGAGGACACTGGACTACAGGTTAAGAAGCTTGTCCTGGGGGGATCTCTGGGTGGCTCAGCGGTTTAGAGCCTGCCTTTGGCCCAGGGTGCAATCCTGGAGTCCCAGGATCAAGTCCCACATCAGGCTCCCTGCATGGAGCCTGCTTCTCCTTCTGCTTGTGTCTCTGCCTCTGTGTGTGTGTGTCTCATGAATAAATAAATAAAATATTTAAAAAAAAAGAAGCTTGTCTGTCCCGGCAAGTGGCAGGGTTGGGAAAAGGACCGAAGCCTGCCAGGCTCTGAAGCCAAAGTGCATTACACATCCCTACTTTTCCACGCTACAAATTTCCAAGAGGGGTCAGGTGAGGGTGACTTGGGAGTTTACAAATTCCCAGTGAAGGTTAAAGAACAATAAGGAGATTCTTATCTGAGCAAGATAACTTCTAAATTTCACAGAATTATTGGATCTTGCTCTTAGAATTTCCAGGGAATGGAGAGAAAGTGGGAAAGAACCAGTGAAATGGTGGGAGGTAATTTTGATTGGGGGATTTCTTTGTGGAAGGGACCTGGAAGGGAAGAGGCAGGCCCTGCGGTGGATACTAGACAGCACAATCTGGTAGTTGGGGTGGACCTGGGGCCTGACGTCGCCGACCATGCCAAGAAGCTGGGCCAGAACACGTTCACAGTTTCTCTGCTGGGAGCTCTGCATGCCCTGCACCTGGCATCTGGTAGCCTGTTCCACTGAAGCCAGTAGGTTCCCCTGGGAGCCCATGGACACCTTGCTTGCTCTGGAACTCCTGCTCTCGTTCTCTGTAATGCAGCTCCACCTCCATCCATGCCTCCTCCTTTGCCTGCTTCAGATGCCGGGCCTTCCTCTTTCTGGTATCTGCCACCTTCTCGGCTTGCAGGAGCTGCTGGGTACCCTGGGACTGACTGGCCATTTCTGTGGTTATGGCTGATGCTGTTTCCAATGCTATCGAGGTACCAGATGGCTCCCCCACCCCCACCACACACGCACCCTCCCTAGTTCTCCCCTTTCACCAGCTCCTTGCTGCAGTCATCCACTACCCCTGGGTCTTCATCTCTTAGGTATTGAGCAGTGAGATTTAGAACATTTCCATGACCACAATCTAGAAGTTCTTTGGATTTAACCTGTCCATCTCACTGAACCATCACAGAGAGTAAAAGACCACATTGGAGTATATTCATTGCAGCACAGACATTTAATGTTCACAGATGAGTAATCTTGCTAACCAGAGAGGATATGTTTTATTTTCAATATTTAAATTATTCTTATTTGCTTGCTCTGTGTCTTCCAACCTCCCTTTTCCCTCTCTCTTTCTTTGCCAAACCCATGCTGGTCAATGTGTTCAAGTTAATTTGGGCATATGTCATGAGTCTCCCGTGAAAGTATTTGACCTGTCAACTTCACAGGGTTGTTATGAGTGTAAGAATATAATTGAGTAGGGGCTTTCATATTTATGACTGGTATGGAATGAGCCCTGAGATGAGATGATCCTATGATTTGAATCATTTGACTTTGAGCAAATCACTCAACCTTTCCTGGGTTCCAGTTTCCTCACTAGTCGACTGAAGAAGTCGAATGAGATCATTTTTTATTTTTATTTTTTAAAAACTCTTCTTTTTTTTATAAGATTTTATTTATTTATTCATGAGAGACACACAGAGAGAGGCAGAGACACAGGCAGAGGGAGAAGCAGGCTTCCTGCGGGGAAGCTGATGGGTGACTTTGATCACAACCTGAACCAAAGGCAGATGCTCAACCATTGAGCCACCCAGGCATCCTGAGATCATTTAGGGTCTCTTCCATTACCAACATTCAGAGATTCTCTCATCCCATGTGTAATCCGGAGACTTTATTTATTTTCTCTTTAAGGGAGCTGAGAATAGAGTTCTGGGGGCTGGTGGGCAATGGTCACAGAGGTAGAGATGATATGGGGATGAGCCTTTATTCAAGATCTGATGTGCAGGTGCCCATTTTACAGGTGTTGAAGCTTAGGATGTGAAAGGTAAAATAACAAGGGGAGGGTTCAAAGCACAACCTCTTCCTCAAATTACCCAATTGTTGCATCTTTACTGCCCTGTAGTTAATGTTTAAACATTCAGAAGCAACTTGCAAATACGTTTGAAATCTGCACTTTCTCTTTGGGTGATCCAGCTTCATGCTTGGCAACTCATTCCTTGCTCTGGGAACACAGTCTTCCCCCAAAACACCGTGTGTTCTTTTAAAAAATTCAAGCACATATTTCCAAGTTACCCTTTTGGGTCAGCCACCTGGTCTATCCCAGCGAAAGACTACTCGAGCCCCTGACAGGGTTTTCTATTCAGGAATTCAAATGCACCGAGTATCAACCTGTGTCTAGTGAATCTCCTGCTCCCACAGCTTTTATTACCAGATTCAAATGGTAGGCCAAAGCTTCCTGAGAAGCAAGGGTATTATTCTACGTGAGAGAGTATTAAGCTCTGACGGATTTGGTAGTTGAGAATGTCTTTTTTAGCACTCTCTCATAGGAAAAACGGATGTTCTCACTGTGAATAGGGAACTGTATTATGATAACAGCAACATTTATTGTCATTAAGCATTTTCCGTGTAGGAAGTATTTTTTGGACATCCTCATTTTCCAAATGTGGACACAGGCACAGAGAGGTTTAGTGACTTGTCTTGCCTTAGTGTTCACCGTTAATCCATGGCTTTGAGGGGATTTGAAACTTAGAGCTGTCACAACCATCTTGCTACCACATGTAGATGGAAAATGATCACAGCACACAGAAGGAAGAGGTGGGAGGAACTGACAACAGTCTTGTCCCAGTGGCAGCAGTTGGGCCCTAACGTCAGCTGTGCCCGAGGCAGATCTACCTCTGCACTTGAAGTTGTGAGTGGCCAACATTTGGGGGGGTCAATTTTTCTTTCACCTTCAAGAATCCTACTTGATTGAGACTTGTTTTAATTAATGCCACCAATGCAAGGATACATAAACTTAGTGAAAGGATATGTTTAAATTCAGGAATATGTAGAAAAATAATTCAATGATTTTTTTTTTTTTCCCCTGGCTAAGATGAAGACCTGTGAGAGGTGGCTCACGGGTCAGGCTCATCCCCCCCTTCCTCATCCTGGAACCTAAGCCCTGAACTGTAGTGGAGAAATAATTTAATGTGGCATTTTGCTGAAACATCCTGTAGATATTTTAGGTATTTGCACAGGGAATTTTTTGACCTTTGAATAATATATGTGCTGAGAAAGGTCTTGGGATATTTTAACATGTTGAACTGAGATAGGCCTAAAGGGGTTTATTTTGGTCTCTGTTGGCTGCTACTTTTTTCAAATCCTATTGGAATTTTTTTAGTTTCTATGAGGACGCATTCAGGATTTTTTTTTTTTTTACTGCAACAAATTTCATGCTATTGGATTGTCCTTATACCAAAGGTGACAGGCAGCCAGTTGATAAACATTCCAGAAGCAGGTTCCATTAATGCTCTAGGTGCATTAATGCTGACCTGAGGTGGCCACCTGGACCTCTAGTAGGCACCTCCAACCTAATGTGTCCCAAATTGGGTGCTGGGCACTTAGAATGGACACATGCCTTTCCAACATTTCAAACATGAGCCTAAATCTTTGAAAACATAAGTACAGGTGATCATAAATGTGTATAGAGCAGTATCATTACAGGCATCTTGAAGTCTGATCTCTTCCGCAGCTGGTTTTTGATAAAGGAGATGAATATGATAAAACCTACTGCATCAGCCCTTTAGTGGAGGAGACCGTGATTCTGCTTTCAGGGCCGAATGAGAGACCTCAGCTTAAAGCTGGGGATCAGTTCAGAGTGGCTATTTAGCCAAAAACTTGAGACAGATTTATCCAGAATGCAAGTCCCCTGGCTGGAGCTTGGCATCTCTGGAAGACCTGTTAACCTTTCTGTGCAATTGGGTGACCAGAAAATACATTTCTGTTAGAAAAAAAAAAAAAGAAAATATATTTCTGTCCCCTAAGACCTTTTGTTTCCTAAAAAGACAAACTTGCATGGTGGAAGTTTGTAGGTGAGAATGCTATGACTTTGTCTTAAATTATATTAAGCCTGATTTTCTTCCAAAAATAAAAGCATGTGAGCTCTCCTTGTCTTGCTCACTGCTGAGTTCCTAGAGCCTGTCACAGTGTTTGCATACAGCAGGTATCCAATAATTGTCTCTTGAATGAAGAAATGCACTAAAGTGGTGAGTAAATGCCTTAAGGAGACAGAAGCCACCTGGCCCAGATTTTGGAGCTGAGTAGCAAAGGAAAAGTGGGGGGTCTTGGTGAAAGAAGGGAGCATGGATGGGGGAAAGGAATCACAATAAAAGGAAACAGTCTGCTCAAAGGAATGGAGGCGTAGACTTCAAGGACCTAATAATTCATAGCAGGAATCCATGAGTAAAATCTTGCATAAGGTAATAAATGACAAACTTTCACAAAGTGCAAATAAAACCCCAATTCATAAATGCCCTGCTGTGGACATTGGCCAGAAGTTGGACTTTAGACACAACATACGCATTATATTAGGCCAATTACCTTTGTGAGGTGATGAACCATTTCTGGAAGTTGGCAGGTTCCTCCCTGCTGGTTTTATAAGGCTATTGCATAATGTCGACCTATTCTAGAATGTTGCCTGGGGCTGCCTCACCAGGAGTACTCATGAATCAGACCGGTCAGGAAAATACACTAACCTTCTGTGTTTGATAAAGCGGGAAATTCTTCTACAGTTGGTCTTTGGCAAACTGCCAAATTTTTGCCAATAATGTTCTTCTGAGACTATGAACCTGGCTTAAGAACTCCAAGACAACTTTTAGAAATAACTGTATCTTTAAACACATTCATCGTCTTTGCAGAAGTTAGTGTATACATACAGAGTCCTTCGGGAAGAGTGATCAGCCTTTCTCTCCCCGTAGGATGCTCCACAAAAGATAAAGGGGGGTTCAGTCATTTCCAAAGATCAGGGTGCTGGGCCCGCTAGATTATATACCCTACACTTGTGAGGCTGGGGAAGTAGGTGATCTTTCTAACCAACCACATATCCTGAATAGTACTCATTTACCAATGGGGGGAAAAAGTGTAACATCCTTGATGCAAACCATCTGGTGCCAATTCAGATCGCTATTCCTGAGGTGCTTGCCTACGATTTCCGGTTAGGGACCATCAAATGCTAACCAACCTTTCTGGAATATGAATTTTTATTAGGTACTGCAGATGTTAACTAACCACATGCAGAGTGCACATGAAAGTTAACATATATGCATATACATACAGACACACACTGCTGGGCTGAACTATTTTAAAGTAATTATAGAGGAATCGGTAACTTAATTCCTGATTTTTTTTTCCCTTAATGGTCCCATCTGTGCCTCTACTGCCAATGAATAATGGAGTCAGTAAGGCTGCATGAACAAATCAGCTTATATTGGACATGTTTCCTCTCTTTTCTGCGTCAGATGATGGTGTTCTCAAACATCTTGGAGTAGCTTAGTTTTCAGCAAAGGTAACTTTTATCTTTTCCTTTCCACTTTCTCCCTCTCCCAGAAATAAAGGGGAAAAATGATTCATGGCCCTAGTACCCTAATTTCCCTTTCGTTGTATTCACTAGAAAGAATAGTGGACTGAGTTTTTAAATTAAAGTAAAATGATAAATTAGGATATTCTTACCTTTGCATTATTAGACTACCTAATTATCCTTCATCACAATGGGCCTCGGGTGTCAGTTCTGTTAAGTTTAATTTATTACCAATGGTAATTAAATCTTAGAGATTGTATTGTACAAGGTTTAATCATGTCATACTGTCACATGTATTCTGAAGAGAGTTAAAGTTGGAGTTAACACCTGGGCTGCATCACATATGCACATTTACAGGTACAACACGCATCAGGAGAGAAGAGAGAGTAAGACCCCTGTCTTGTTTTGGCCTGAGGTGCCAAGGTGTGAGGTGACCTTGGGTTTGATTCTTGTTCCAGCTATAGGGCTGGATGGGGACTGCAGATGGTGCCACAAAGGACATCTTGGGCAGATGGCCAACCAGGTCTATGCCTTGGGAAGCCCAGCACCTTAGTGCCTTCAGCAGGACTCATTTGGCACAAAGCACAATGAGACGGGAAGATTCCTATGAGACTAGACTTCCTCAAGGCAAGTTCAAGCTACCTGCATCATTGTGTGTGGGACTGGACGCTATGCAAGGATCAATGACAGTGAAAGACTACCCATAAGAGCAATGATCCTTCCATATGCTCTTTGCCCTGTGTTTTCCCCAAAACTCTTGAGTACATTGCTTTAGAAGACAGGCAGGGTAGGATGGTGTGATGGAAACAGCACCAGCTTTAGAATCAAGCTGGGAAGCTCAGTGTGTGACCCCTCAGTGTGTGAGCAGCTCAGCCCTACTGTATCCTCACCATGTCCTCACATGTTCATTGTATATAATAACAGCTTTGTGACAAGATCTATATGATGACTAAGGAGACACCCCTTAAGAAAAAATTAGATTTTACTTATAATTGATTGCTGTCATCTAAGGGGAGGAGGTGGATGATAGTCATTAGAAGACTTTTTGTTTGTTTATTAGATTGATGGATTGTGGGATTGCAAGTTTGGAAGAGTTAGGATGGAGCTAAATTGCTTTCACTCATTCCTTCGACACATGGTCAGTTGGGATGTGAGTGAATAGGGGGGACAAATACCCGGATAGTACCGTTTACCTTTTAGTTAAGGGAGGTAGATAATATGTAAATAGTCAAAAAGAAAAACAATATAATGTTTGCAATGATGAGTGTGCTAGGCAGAAAAAGCCAGGGAGAGGGTAGAGATAGGATAGCGGGGTGGGGGCAGGGAGGTGTCCATCTAGACAGGCTGCTCAGAAGACGCCTCTCTCTGGGTCATTGGAGCAAACCATGCAAAACTCATGATTAAAGAGTGTTTTGGGCAGAGGTCGCTGAAGTGCAAAGACCCTGCTGCTGGGATGAGCCAAGTATGTTTGCTGAATCTTCCAGGGAGTTCAACAGACCAGGAGTGAGTAGAGTGAGGGATTCGTGGTAGGAGGAGAGGGCTGAGGGGTGGGCAGGGTCCAGTTATGTGGGGAGGCTTGGACAAGAGGTTTGGATTTTATCCTGAGTGGGGTGGGAACTACTTGAAGGGTTTTTAAGAGAATGCTCTGGTTGATGCTGCATTTAAAAAGGGTGGGGGAGGGATTTAGAAGGAATTGGAAGCTGAGACACAGGAGTAGAGTGATTTAGGTGCGTCTTGGAAGGAGATCGAGGGGAAACATACCCCCATTGCCTTGGCTAGAGAAGGACCTTGAGGAGAAGAGAAATGGCCAAGGTACATTTCATTAGGTTGTTCAGAGTGTGGTGTGTGATGGAAACTCTTACTTCCTCTCTCCTAGAGAAGCTTCAGGAAATTCTTCCCTGGTCAACAGTGCTTTAGGGTGAGGGGAGCCTGTATGGTGAGTGTGAGATGCTGCGTCTGACTTGATGGCAAAGCAGGGTGAGAAGAGAGTGTGACACATGTGTAAACACCCTAGCACATGCAAAGCAGAAGTTCGTTACGTCTGCCTTCCTTTCCCCATCCCTCATCCTTCGTCCTTGCTTTGCTTTCATTTAGTGTCTAAGGTCATCTCCTCATTTGTGGAATGACATTGAACCAGCCTTAGTGCGTCCCTTTCAAGGATAACAGTTTATAGTCCTATGATTCTCTTATGTCCCATAGAAGAAAACTCACTCTATGTAAATTTGTCCTTAATTTTAATCATGGCATCTCACATAATCATTTGGGGATCAATCTGGAAATCATCAGGGGATTCCTCTTTCTTTTAACCGCTCCCCCAGATAGTGATTGTGTAACCACACAGAGGAAAGATTTTTGCTTTTGATGCTGCAGGGGATGGAAAGTAGCTGCCATCTGCCACGTAGCCAGCACCATAATTTCTTTTGCACCACAAAAGAAGGCTTGGAGGAGACTAGAGGATGGTTCTGGGTAGCCCCGACGTATATCCAGCGGTGAGTGCACCATTGCCTAGGGGAGACGCAGCCACGTTTGAGTAGTCCCCTTAAAGAACAGCTAAAACAGATTCTAGATGATTTAACCTTGACTTAATGAAAGCCCAAGGGAAAGACCATAATTACAACCTACTTCTCTTTTTCTTGGCAGAGTCTAGAGTCCATTTTGTTTTCCTTTCACTTAAGGTACCCCTCCTACTCAATTATCTGCTTTTTAGATAGCGGCTTTAAATGTTTTAAGAATCTTACAGTTATTTTTCCTCTCGTCTATATCCTGGGGAATCAGTCTGGACTGCCACAAGCAATACATCATAACTGGCACCCTGCAGCTGGTCAAAGAGAATAAATCACAAATTGAATATTTAACCTAACAGGACTGTGCTAATAGACAGCCATTAGGCACATGTGTCTATTTAAATTTAAATTAATTACAGTTAAATAATGTTAAAATGTAGTTCCTCAGTCATTTTAGACACATCTCAAATGCTCAATAACCACATGTGGCTAGCCAGCATAGATATAGAGTATTTCCCTCAGTGTGAGCAATTATTTTTTTTTTTAGATTTATTTATTTATTTGGGAGGAGGGGGGGCAGAGGGAGAGAGAAATCCCAAGAAGACTCTCCACTGAGCTCAGAGCCTGACATGGGGCTTGGTCTCATGACCTTGAGATCAGGACCTGAGCTGAAACCAAGTAGGACATTTTAGCTGACTGTGCCACAGGCACCCCTCATTGTAGGCAATTTTATCTGACATCCTCGTCGAGGAGTTTTAAGGGCTTGGAGTCAAAAGAAGAGTTCTTTAGAATGGATAAAGAGGCAAGAGGTTCTTGTCAAACAGCTTCCATGACATTTTAATTTCATACCCTTTAGCCACTGACATCTTTAGCAATGGATCTGTGTGCTGGAACCAACTGATTACCCCAGGGGAAGAAAAGTGAAGCTAAGTTTCCTACAATTTCCAAAGTGATGGTGTTCCCAAGAGCTTAGGTTATTTTGCAAAGTGGCCAAGAGTACGTTCAGCGGATGGAAAGAGAACCCATCTACTGTAATCACAAGGCCCTACTGCAGTGAACTCAGCCATGCTCATCCCTGGAGAAATAGATGGAAGCCTTCCTGACAAACATATTTACATTGGTCACTTGAAGTAGAGAGCAAAGCAGCTTTCCAAGTGTGAGACTCTGGTGGGCCAAGCTGTTTTTCAAAGAATATAGAGGAATAATGGCAATTCTGTTTCTCAAATACTATGTTGGTCAAGATGAGGCAAATTAGAACTTTACCTTGTTCTCCAAGCATAGTTGAGAGACTATGTTCTTGCCAGCTCTCTGTGCTCTTCTCTTGACTCGGGCAAGTGATTCTGGCTATTGCCCTGGACACTAGATCGACAGGCTTTTTCCTGGAGTTCCTTTGTGGCTCATGCTGATCCTGCTCTCTGGCAATTCAAACTCAGGTGCAGCTTGGGCTTACCATCATTTCTGATGTCTTAGTGCTGCAAGGAAGAAACATTGTGCATATGTGCCTACTTGCATACTTAGCACGGTGTCCAAAGATTATTGGAAGCTGTCGGTCCAAGGGCTTCCTGCATCTACTGACTTCAATTAAAAGGCAGCTTCAGGAGACAAAACTCCAGCTCAAATCATGTCCTGTAGGGAGCCATGAGGCCTGAGTCCAAGGACTTCTATTTTTAAAGCTATAGAATTGGGCACAGAAAGGTTCAGTGAAATGCCTGTAGTCACACAGCAAGTTAAGTAGAATAAACGAATGATTTTTTTAAACTCAAATTTCTGTTGCATGATTTAGAACTTTGTTCCCTTCATTCTGTTCTACCCTTTATAAAGATGGTTTGTGCGCCCAGGGGAAAAGGGAAGATGGTGTAGATACTGATTTTCACTTAATAGCTTTTCCTTGGAATGTTTATTAGTTTCATTCAAAGCGTCAGTGGCAAGTTGGCCTTCATGCACCTTGTCATCGTGCTGACAGTGGGAAGAAGAGAAGCAGGACAAAGACTCATTTTTTCCCTGACCTTCTGGACAACAACTTGGGTTAGCCTTCTGTTTGTGTGCAACAGGCTTCAGAGGACAGGCCATCTCTTTGGCTCTCAGATGTTAAGGAATGGGGCCAAATGTGAAGAAGAAAGCCAAGTAGGCGTTTCTCCCATGGTGGTTATCTTTAGTCTATGGTGAGATCATTTCCCACTGTGAGAAAGTTGCCTGTTCAAGGGCTATGGGCCAAATTCGCACTGGTTTATGGAATCTGGAAAATCACCAGTCATCCCAGCTTCGAGGATCACACTTCTTCAAGGCATAAGCAGGGTTAAAAATCCCTGTGTTTTTACCTTGCCTTTGTCTGTCTATATGGAAAATAAATCCCAGGGGCCTGGTCTTTTGAGCGGAAAATGGTTATAAACATATATATATATATATGTATATTTGTGAACGCATGTATAAACACACTCCGCAGAAGCAGTCTCTTTTTTTCTATAGTGACTATGAACATGAGAGCAATTGATACTTTAGGTTTAAATTGAATGAGTTGATAATGCATTTGAAGACATGTTCAAACAGTGGTCTAGACATTATAGGACTTCTTTAACAGTCACCACAGCCAAACACTAGTCCAAGTGAAGTGAGTTACGTTTTCTTCAATTTTAGTGGAAGGCAGTGACACGCAGCCACATTCACTTCATAAATGAAGGGATTTGACCACCATTTTCTGAAGGCTGGGTTAAGCATCTTTCCCCTTTGACCACATCTAAAATGTTGGTATGAAAGTGCAACCCTTGTGCAGTTAGCAGAAAAGAATGAAGTAGCCTTAAAGAACTGAAGAGCTGCCCAGTTTGGCCATATCATTTGCATACCAAGCCCAGCCATTCTAATCTTTAACATCATTGTGGGAGAACTAGAAAGCATTTGAAAATTGATTAGGAAGGAAGACAACATAGCCAAAGATTCTTTTTTATCTCCCAGGAGACATGGTTTGGGAAGGTCTTTGCCCGGAAACATTCTTTCTCACCCTAAATCCTAAGAGAAGCAAGAGGAAGGCTAGGGATCACTGTTCTGAACTGAAGGCATCAAAGGGGGCCTGGGAACCGTCTGATCAGAATGGCTTATGGAGATGTGGTGGAAAAGACAGAAGGCCCAGGGGTCAGTATGACCAACATACAGGACCAACAGCTCGGGTAGCCTGAGGGCCCATCACAACTAGAAAGGAGTGACCTGTATCTTTGTCCTATGACAGCACAGCTAGGACTCACTGACTCCATGACCATGTGGCCAAGGGTGAGGTCTGGCTTGAATTTGCAGAGAAGAGTCATTGACTCTGCCAAGCGTGCATCTGAAGAGAGGCAGAGGTAAATGAAATGTTAGAGACAGCAGGAGCAGCAGTCACTGTAAACGGAAATGAAGCATGCCAGGGGTCCTGCCACAGACAAAAAGAAGTAAGCCAGACACATAAGAATGAAAGGTCAAAGGAAAACAGGACCAGGGCTAGAACTGGGGCTTTGCTAATTTTAGCTAGATACACTTACTGACCTCATAGTAAGAGGAATTGATGATCCAACAAGAATAATAACTAGTTAAGAATAATAGCTAGTTAACCCACACTGTAATTAGTACATTTGACCCTACATTGTTTAGCAAATCTATAAGTAGTTTACCCACAGGGTTCCAAAGCACGGCTTTCAAAGAACCAAATTAAAGAACCCCATTCAAACATTATTACTAATCTGAAAATGGATGGTCTTCATCCAGTTTTAAGGTTTTATTCTAGGTTTTCTTGAAGCCTTTGGAACCAAAAATTTCTGGGACCAGGTGGATGGATACCAACTTGCCTAATAAGGCATTAGTGCCTCGGAATGGAAAATCTTGTTTGTGTCTTCGAGATGGCAGGAGACATGGACCATCATTATATAGTTGGCCTTTAATCCGAAGGACACTACTGCTGCTACTGCTGTCTCTATATAGTTTCTGATGTTAGTATTGCCAAAAAAAAAAAAAAAAAAAACTTCTTCATTAAGCACCAACTATATGCAATCGACTGTATTTGCCACAGATTTCTTTACATAATAATCTTGTGTTTTGCTCATAGCATATCTGGGAGGTAGAACTTCTGTGTCCATTTTATTTTATTTAAAAAATATTTTATTTATTTATTTGAGAGAGAGAAAGATAATGAGAGAGACCATGAGCAGGGGCAGGGTAAAGGGAGAGGTGCAGGGCTCGGTCCCAGCACCCTGAGATCATGACCTGAACCAAAGGTAGACGTTTAATTAACTGAGCTACCCAGGTGCCCATTATTACCTCCCCCCCTTTTTTTAAAAAAAGATTTTATTTATTTGTTCATGAGACACACACACACACACACACAGAGGCAGAGACACAGGCAGAGGGAGAAGCAGGCTCCATGCAGGGAGCCCGACGTGGGACTTGATCCTGGGTCTCCAGGATCACACCCTGGGCTGCAAGCAGTGCTAAACCATTGAGCCACCTGGGTTGCCCCATTTCCATTTTAAGGATAAGGATATGGTGGGGCAAGTTGTTAAGTAGGATCTTCCTCCCATTTTCTCACAATTGCCCCTAGAGCCTGTTGCTGAGAACTTACAGTTTGGAGAAACAACAGCTGCCATCGAGGACTTGCTGACGTGTGCGCCATTCTTGAGGAATGACCAGAAATAAAGGACATAGAGCTAGGAAAAGAAGAATAAAACTGTCTTGCTTCACAGAATAATGGTTGTTTATATAGAAAATCAAGAAATCTACAAAAAAGTAACTCAGTGAATTTAACAAGGTCTCAAGATAAAAGGTCAGTGTATAAACATCCTTTCCTATTATACTAGCATTGAACAATTGGAAAAGGACTTTTAAAAAATGTTCCACTTATAAAAACGGAATTCCTGGAAAGCATTAGGATCTGACTGATTTCCTTAAGGGAGTCAGCTATCTAGGCAAGTGAACAGAGAACAGTTGCTAGGAAAATAAAGCTCTCTACACTTTATTACCTCTGAAGAGTTGAGATGACTTAAACAAGCCTTTACACAGACCCAGAGTGATTAACTTTCCCCACACCACACAGCTAAGTCTGTGAAACAGGGACGTGTGTTCTGGCTTCACTGACTGAAAAATTTATTGTTTTTTTTTTTTTCCCCTCCACAACACCCCTGTTCCCTCCATGTGTACTGGGAATGGTGGGAGACTGGATGTGCTCTCCATTCCAAGTGCCCAAAGGTTCAAACATTCTTCCCGAACTCCTAGCATTTCCATTTGGCATTAGGTTGGCTTTCAAAGTGCCATACTGTAATAATATTATCTCATATTCACATAATGTATTTTTCTAAGCTTTCCCATATATTTGACTCTCAAAATAACTTGTAGGTAAAGAAAGGCTGAAATGATCTGTTTTATAGGTGATATATAGATAGGCTCAGAGGGCTTTTGTCTCCACCAGTGTCATATTGCTTATAGGTTCAGAGCTAGAAATGGAACAAAAATCTGCTTTGAAAATATCTGTTCATAAAGAGCACCAGACTTGGCTGACATGGACAGATTTCATTAATTCAAATAGTCAGATTGTTGACTTAGACTGTGTCTGAGCATTGGGATCTATTTAAGGAAATGCAGGATGTTACATCTGTTTACTTATGTCAATGATCCAATAAGATGGCGAAAGGGAAGCTAGGCCTCATGTTTTAGAGAATGCCATCAGTTGTACAAAGAAATAGCAAACTCATTTGTAATAAACCTATTTTTAAAAAATGTAGATGTCACAATTGAAGTGTTTACTCATAAAAAAGTTGAACTCTTCCTCATCTATGGATATAGAGGTCGCAAATTCAAAAAATTTCAGAGTTGGAAAGTGATCTTAGCGTTCTTCCGGTTGAACCCCCTCTTTCGTAATTGAAGGAGATGAAGTGCCAAGATTTTAGCTGATTGCTTATGGTCACACCACTAATTAATGATGGAATTGGTCCTTGAATCCAGAACCAGATTCTAGTCTAGTCCTGTGGTAATACACCTCAAGTGTGGGAACAGTTTCCTCTGTTTTTAGTTTGTATTGGGCAATTTTAATAATAACTTTCAGGTCTCTGGTCTTGAATGGTTGTGATTTCGGAATGCAAATGATGGCAGCTCAGAAACCCTATGCCTGACCCTCTGGAGGGCCATGAGAGAGGACTGCAGAACATGGTCACTCCCAGGGGCTGGTCCATCCCCAGAACACAAAGGCCAGTCTCACATATCACTTTGCTCTATGACTTCTCATCTTAAAGGGCTTCTCAAGGCTGGCCACACAGGCCCTTGAAAATATTGTGGAGTTCTTTGAAGTAAGTTGTTTATTTTTCCTGAAACACATCTGCTAGTCATCTTGTTTGTGTGTTAAAATGCAAGTGTTTTGGCTGGTGGTTAGAAAGAGAAGTCTAATCAAAAATAAGTATACCAATCTACTATGATATTTTTCATCAGATGTACCATCACCTTCTGTTCATTCATTCAAACTATTTAATGGGTATTTACTGCATGCCAGAAACTGTTCTGCTTACTTGGGAAATAGCAGGGAGCAAAATGAAGTCCTTTGCTATCAAAAAGCTTTAATTCCAGGAGAAAGGGACAGGCAATAAGCAAAGGTATAATTAGTTTTTTTATATGTCAGATGCTGATGAGTTCTATGACAAAGAGGCAAGGGTAAAGGAGGATAGGGAGTGTGGTATAGATGGTGGTAGCAATTGTGATTTTTCTATAGGATGGTTTAGATGCCTAAGGTTAAGGTAACATTTGTGCAGAGACCTGATGGAGGTAGAGAAATAAGCTGTGTAGCTACCTGGGAGAAGAACTTTCCAGGCAGAAGCAACAGTAAGGCATGGTCTCTGCATTAGGAGACCACTTGGTACGTTCAAGCAACAGCAAAAAGGCCTGCCTAGCTGAAATGGAGTGAATTAGGTGGACAGTGATGGGTGTTGAGATCAGGGATGTAGCCGGGCCACACAGGCCTCATAAAACAATTTAAGGGATCTTTCCCCCCTTTTATTTTTATTTTCTTTTAAAGACTTTATTTATTTATTCATGAGAGAGAGAGAGAGAGAGAGAGAGAGAGAGAGAGAGAGAGAGGCAGAAACACAGGCAGAGGGAGAAGCAGGCTCCACACAGGGAGCCCAATGTGGGACTTGATCCTGGGACTCCAGGATCACGCTCTGAGCTAAAGGCAGATGCTTAACTGCTGAGCAAAATGGGAAAGCTGATAGTGTCCCATTTTCTCCCCCTTTTAAAAGAAGTTTTAAAAATTGAGAATGTATAATTTACATATAATAAAATGTCCAGGTCTCAAGTACGTGTATTGAAGGGTTTTGGCAATTACATACACTCTGTAATCACCACTCAAAACCAGATAGACACAGAACATTTCTATCACCTCAGAAAGTTCCCTTGTGACATTTTCTTTTCTTTCCTTTTTTAAAGATTTTATTTATTTATTCATGAGAGACACACAGAGAAAGGTGGAGACATAGGGAGAGGGAGAAGCAGGCTCTTCCCTGGGAGCCTGATGTGGGACTCGATCCTGGGACTCCAGCATCACAATATGAGCCAAAAGCAGATGCTCAACCACTGAGCTACCTGGAGGCCCTCCCTTGTGACATTTTGCAGTCAACTCCCCACCCAGCCCAGAGGCAACCAGGGTTCTGACTTTTATCACTATTCTTGAACTTCATCAAAAAGGAATTATACAGCATGCATGCTTTTGAGTCTGGTTTCTCTTACTCAGTGTGATGTTTTGGAGACGTCCCCACGTAGCTGCTTATATCAGTCATTCATTGCCTACTAGTATTCCACTCTATACGTATGTCTTAGTTGATCTGTTGTCCTGCTGGCAGGCATTTAGGACGTTGCTTGTTTTTGTCTATTTTGAATACAGTTGCCACCAATATTTTTTTCTTTTTTAGTACCTTCTAACCACCTCCACCCATTTCCCCTGTCCTTTACCCCCCACTTCTGGCAACCATCAGTATGTTCTTTATTTTTGAGTTTGGCCGTGAACAAGTCTTTTTGTGGATATATGTTTTTCTGTCTCTTGGGTACATATGTAGGAGTGGAACTGCTGGGTCATGGGGTGTATATGTTTAACTTTATATGAAACTGTCAGTTTTCCCAAGTGATGCTGTCATTTTACACTCCTACTAGCAATGTCTAAGAATTCCAGTTTTTCTACATGGTCACCAACATTTGGTTTGTCTAGTATGTTTTGTTCCAATCATTCTGGTAATTGGAAATTCTCCTCATTGTGGTTATAATCTGCATTTATCTGCCAACTACTGATAATGAGCACATTATCATTATGAAAGCTTTTTTTTTTTGGTACCTTCATATCCATTTTTTTATGAAGTTTCTGATCATGAGTTTTGCCTAGTCTTTTAAAATTGGGTTGATTGTCTTTTTATTGTTGTTTGTAGGCATTAAAAACCATATATTCTGATAAGAGCCCTTTAATCTATCTACCTACTTATCAATCTATTATTATTATTATTTTTAAAGATTTTGTTTATTATTCATGACACACACACACAGGCAGAGACACAGGCAGAGGGAGCCCAATATGGGACTCGATCCTGGGACTCCAGGATCAAGCCCTGA
The DNA here is from genome assembly GCF_905146905.1 of Nyctereutes procyonoides. Taxonomy (NCBI): domain Eukaryota; kingdom Metazoa; phylum Chordata; class Mammalia; order Carnivora; family Canidae; genus Nyctereutes; species Nyctereutes procyonoides. The sequence goes on along the minus strand of NW_026575135.1, from coordinate 9,565,076 downwards.
GCCGAAGGCAGATGCTCAGCCACTGAGCCACCCAGGCATCCCTCAATCTATTATTTATACAAGTCTGAAGCTTGCTTATTTAATTTTTAAAAGATTTATTTATTTGAATGACAGAGAAAAAGAATGCACATGAATAGGGGAGGGGCATAGGGAGAACGAAGGCTCCATTGATTGAGGAGCCCAAGGCAGGGCTAAATCTCAAGACCCTGAGATCATGACCTGAGCCAAAATTAAGAGTCAGACGTCTAAACAACTGGGTGGCTCATCCAGGTGCCCTCTTGCCTATTTGTTTTCTTAATGGTACCTTTTCATTGGCAAAGATTTTTAATTAGATCATATCTGATTTACCATTTTTTTTTCTTTTATGGTTAGCACTTTTTGTGTCTTGTATAAGAGATATCATTTCTCCTCCAAAGTCATGGAAGTATTTTCTTCTAGGAGTGTTATGGTTTTAGCTTTTAGGTTTACCTATAAGATCTGTCTCAAATTAATTTTTGTGTACACAGTAAGGTAGGAGGAAGATGCAGATACCCAGTTCCAGCATAGTTTGTGAAAATGCTTTATTTTCCCATTAAATTGTCTTGGCAGAAGGAGTTTGTTTTTTTTATTCCAAGTGAGAAGAAAGCTCCTGGAGAGTTTGAAGAGCTCTCTGAAGGCAATTAACATTTTCTACCTTGCATAGTAGTTGTTTATGTGCATATCTTAAAACACATGGACATATATTTTGAGACAGGCTCTATACCTTGCTTGGATTTTCATCTCCAACTTTAGCACCCAACATATTGATTGGTACATCATAGGTACTGAATGAATCAATCAGTGAATTCCAACAAATGACAAAGTTAGTTTTTTGTTTCTTGTTTAGTACATGGGTACACCCATTTGTTTGTGCTCTATATGGTTCCCACACAGACTGTGACCATTTCCATTTAGGTTCGTTAGTCTCCGATTTATAGGGCATTTATAATGTGTACACAGGATTATATATTTCTTTGATCCATACTGTATAAGCACATGCTGGCCCCTCACATGGTTAACGTAGCTTCTATCTTTGTTCTTGTTTTTACTTGTCACATTTGGGTAGAGAAGATTAAAAGGCATGTGTGGACAGCAGAGGCCTGGCATCTGGATTGTACTCTTGTTGCAGCTTTTCCCACTCACTCCTAAAGTGCCCAGAAAGACTCAGATACAAGAAGGAACACTTACCACAGCCCTGAACAGTATGGTTGTCAAGTTGCCTATTGCCAAGACCTAGGAGTAGTCTCCCTGAGGGAAGAGCAGACGTGGACAGAGTGGAGAAAGGTCTTTTATCCCCTCTTAGATTCTTCCTTTTGAAGGAAAAGGAAACCATTGGTCTATTCCAACCAGAAAACTGAGTACCCCTTCTCTTACTTCTGAGAGGCTGCTTCCTTTTAAGACAGCCACAAGGCTGTTGCCTATTCACCCTTCCTTCATTATCCACCAACCTCAATAACTCCCCCAAACCAACTGGATGGAAAACGGAGAGAGACCTTCCCCGTCCCCTGCCCCCTCTCAAAGCATTTGTAATTCTTCATTGCATCCTGGGAAATGCAGTTCCATAAGTTCAACACTCAGGTGGGTCCCAGAAGTAAGATTTATGGTAGAAGAAATCTATATGCCAGAGTTGTAGTTTCTCATGTATATTGAGTCAAAGTCTCAAAGAATCAGACAGTGGGGGTAAGAGGAGATGCCCTCTCAGGGGAGCTGCATTAGGATCTGGAATTTGGGTAGAAGCTGTACATCCACGTGTCCTCCAGCTGATGACCTCACCATAGAAATGAAGGGTGGGTACTGACAACGCCAACTTCATGCCATGTATGACTGTTGACACTAAATCCAAGGGGAACTCACCTTGTTTAAATAATCATACTGGAAAAAAAACAATACAGAAGACTACTTGGAGCCAGTAGAAAAAATTGCTGCAGACCCCTAAAACAGGAGAATGAATCTTAAAAATTTAGCAGAAAATGAGATCTCTGAAAATTGTCTATTGTAGGAACCAGAAGAAAATTTCAAAAAAGGTACAGGATTCAAAACATCTTTTGAGATTTAAACCTTTCTTAAGGCAAGGAAGACGTTCTATCTTGCATTATATTATGGCTGTTTATGACGTGCATTTGTCTCTCTCTCTTCCTATACGTATTCACACGTACTTTGAGAGCAGGGGACATAACATGCTTTAGAACAGCACTCAGGACATTATAGATTCTAAATGAATAGCGAATGAATTACAGGAGGTGACAAAATATGCTCTTTGTTTCTTGTTTAGTGTATGGATGTACTCATCTGTCTATGTTCTATATGGCCATTAAAAAATAGAAACAGAAATCCCAAGATCATAGGGATAGGGAGGAATGAGATGAAAATGAAAACAAGAGATGCATTAAACATACCCGAAAGCTAAAATCTTATGAGCAGAATGGAAATCCTTATTGGAGGTAGTAAATAACTGAACTGAGCCAGTGGAGGACTGAACGTATTACTGAAGAAGGTAAATTAGAAATCTCCCATGGAATGCAGAGGAAAGGGGAAAAGATGGGCAACGGGCAGGAAAGATATTGTTAGATAGGAAGGGCAGGGAATGGAATTCCAACCCAGAAATAATAGGTTTTTGGTTTTGTTTGGTTTAGTTTGGTTTCAGTTATAGAATTTAGTGATTCATCACGTGCATATAACACCCAGTGCTCATCACAAGTGCCTTCCTTAATACCCATAACCCCACCAGCCCATACCCTGCCCACCTCCCCTCTAGCAGCCCTCATTTTGTTCTCTGTAGTTAAGAATCTCTTGGAGCATCTGAGTGGCTCAGTCAGTTAAGCATCTAACGGTTGATTTTGGCTCAGGTCATGGTCTTAGGGTAATGAGATTGAGGCCTGTGTCAGGTTGCACACTGAGCATGGAGCCTGCTTAAGATTCTCTCTCTCCCTCTCCCTGACCTCTCCCACCCCTCAGCTTATGTGTTTCCTATCTCTCTAAAAAAAAAAAGTCTCTTATGGTTTGCCTCCCTCTTTTTTTTCCCCTCTTCCCTTATGTTCATCTTCTTTGTTTCTTAAATTCCATGTTTGAATGAAATTATATGGGGTTTGTTTTTCTCTGACTTATTTTGCTTAGCATGATATGCTCTAGCTCCATCCATGTCATTGCAAATGGTAAGATTTCATTCTTTTTAATGGCTGAATAATATTCCATTATATATATGGAAAATATACATATGGAATATATATATGGAATATATTCCAATACTTTATAATGGAATATATATATATATATATATATATATATTCACACATACACACATACGTACTACATCTTTTACATCTTCTTTATCCATCCCTCAGTTGATAGACATTTGGACTCTTTCCATAGTTTGGCTATTGTTGATACTGTTGCTATAAACATAGGCCTGCATGTAACCAGTAATTTTGTATCCTTTGGATCAACACCTAGTAGTGCAATGGCTGGGTCATAGGTTAGCTCTATTTTTAACTTAAAAAAAAATAACCTACATACTATTTTCCAGGGTGACTGCACCAGTTTGCATTCCCACCAACAATGTAAGAGAGTTCCCCTTTCTCCACAGCCTTGTCAACATCTGTTGTTTCCTCCCCTTTCTCCACAGCCTTGTCAACATCTGTTGTTTCCTCTGTTAATGATTTTAGCCATTCTGACAGGTGTAAGGTGGTATCTCACTGTGGTTTTGATTTGTTATTTCCCTTATGATGAGTGATGTTGAATATTTTTTCATGTCGCTGTTAGCCGTCTGTATGTCTTCTTTGGAAATATGTCTATTTGTGTCTTATGCCTGTTTCTTAACTGGATTATTTGTTTTCTGGGTGTTGAGTTTGATAAGTTCTATATAGATTTTGGGTACTAACCCTTTATCAGATATGTCATTTGCAAATATCTTCTCCGATTCCATAGGTTGTCTTTTAGTTCTGTTGATTATTACCTTGCTGTACAGAAGCTTTTTATCTTGATGAAGTCCCAAACATTCATTTTTGCTTTTGTTTCCTTTACTTCCAGAGATGTGTCTAGTAAGAAGTTGCTACAGCCAAGATCAGAGAGGTTGCTGCCTGTGTTCTCTTCTAGGATTTTGATGATTTCCTGTCTCACATTTAGGTCTTTCATCCATTTTGAATTTGCTTTTGTGTATGGTGTAAGAAAGTGGTCCAGTTTCATTCTTTTGCATGTAGCCATCCAGTTTTCCCAGTATCACTTGTTGAAGAGACTTTTTTCACATTGCATATTCTTTCCTGCTTTGTTGAAGATGAATTGACTACATAGTTGTGGGTCCATTTCTGGGTTTTCTATTCTGTTCCATTGATCTAGGTGTCTGTTTTGGTGTCACCACCATACTATCTTGATGACTGGACTACAGCTTTGTAATATAGTTTGAAGTCCAGAATTGTGATACCTCAAGCTTTGCTTTTCTTTTTCAAGATTGCTTTGGCTATTTGGGGTCTTTTGTGGTTGTATACAAATTTTAAGATTATTTGTTCTAGCTCTGTGAAAAGTGCTGGTGATATTTTGATAGGGATTGCATTAAATGTGTAGACTGCTTTGGGTAGTATAGACATTTTAACAATATTTGAATAGACTCATAACCACCAAAGGAATTGAATCAGTAATCAAAAATCTCCCAACAACCTGAAGTCCAGGACCAGATAGCCTCCCAGGGGAATTCTACCAAAAGAAGAGTTAATATATATTCTTCCCAAAGTGTTCCAAAAAATATAAATGGAAGGAAAACTTCCAAACTCATTCTACAAGGCCAGCATTACTTTGATTCCAAAACCAGACAAAGATCTCACTAAAAAAGGAGAATTATAGGCCACTATCCCTGATGAACATGAATGCAAAAATTTTCAACAAGATACTAGCCAGTTGAATCCAACAGTACATTAAAAGAATTATTCACCACAGTTAAGTGGGATTTATTCCTGGGCTGCAAGGGGTGGTTCAATATATGGAAGTCAGTTGACATGATATACCACATTAAAAAAGAAAGGATAAGAACCATATGATCCTCTTAATAGCTTCAGGAAAAGTATATGATGAAATACAGTATCCATTCTTGATAAAAACTCTCAACGTCATAGAGGATATATATATATATATATATGAAAGACCCACAACAAATATCTTCCTTGATGGGGAAAAGTTGAGAGCTTTTCCTCTACAGTCAGGAATAATACAGAAATATCCACTCTCACCACTGTTATTTAACAGCACTGGGAGTCCTAGCCTCAGCAATCACACAACAAAAAGAAATAAAAGGCATCCCAATTGGCAAGGAAGAAGTCAAACTTTCACTATTCATAGATGACATGATACTCTATGTGGAAATCTAAAAGACTCCATCAAAAAATTACTAGAACTGATATACAAATTCAGTAAAGTTGCCAGATATAAAATTGATGTACAGAAATCTACTGCATTACTATATACCAATAATGAAGCAGCAGAAAGAAAAATCAAGGAATCGATCCCATGTACAATTGCACCAAAAACCGTAAGATACCTAGGAATAAACCTAACCAAAAAGGTAAAAGATCTGTACCCTAAAAACTATAGAACACTTACGAAAGGCATTGAAGAGGAACCAAGAGATGGAAAAACATTCCATCCTCATGGATTAGAAAAATAATAGATATTTTTGAGTTATTAAGAATAACTGGAACAAGAATATTATATGGGCTTTGAAAAACAAATTTTCTGGGCTGAAACCAAGAATGTGGTTGTCACACTTTAGGCAAAATGAATGACCATATTTCTGGGTCAAAAGGATAAAGAAAAGTATCTTGCCAATTTCTGCTGACATTGTCTAGCTTCATGGCCTGGGGCAATTTTTCTGAGCCTTAGTTTCTTCAATTTTAAAAGAGAATATTGGCAGAGAGTCACTAGGCCCCTGCCATACTTGGTTGCCTTATGATTTCATAAATGTTTTGAGAGTTAGAAGGTCTAAACCAGTGATTGACAACTTCAACATCACATTCGAGAAAAGCTAAGCAACTGATTTTGGTGTTTGTAGGGTCCCCCCCACCACCACCACCACCCAACAAGGCTTACTTCCCTTAACATTTGCTCCAGTGTGTTTACTGGGATTCCAGGAATAAGCAGCCTGGATGCTCTCATTGGAACATCAGGACCTCACAGTCTCCAGCTACATTGACTTCTTACTCTAGTCCTCTCCTCCAGGAGAGGCAAAAGCTAAAGCACTTTCTCCCTGAGCTCCCTTTAAGACCCGTGTACTCTCACAACCAATCATTTTTGCTTGTTTGTTTGGTTTTTTTTTGTATATTTATTTATTGGAGTTCAATTTGCCAACATATAGCATAACACCCAGTACTCATCCCATCCAGTACCCCCTTCTGTGCCCGTCACCCAGTCACTCCAACCACCCGCCCACCTCCCCTTCCACTACCCCTTGTTCGTTTCCCAGAGTTAGGAGTCTCTCGTGTTCTGTCTCCCTCACTGATATTTCCCACTCATTTTCTCTCCTTTCCCCTTTATTCCCTTTCACTATTTTTTATATTCCCCATGAATGAGACCATATATTTGTCCTTCTCCGATTGACTTACTTCACTCAGCATAATACCCTCCAGTTCCATCCACATTGAAGCAAATAGTAGGTATTGTCATTTCTAATGGCTGAGGAATATTCCATTGTATACATAGACCACAGCTTCTTTATCCATTCATCAGATGCAGTGACACGCTGGGACACCTGCACCCCAATGTTTATACCACCTATCATTTTTGGATGCCACAGCCCTTCTTCTCAGCTTAGGCACCAAGTGACTTTTCTGACAGCTTAATCAGCATTGAAATCAAATCTCACGGGGGCATGCAGATTTCCTTCTGGATCATATTCAGATCCTCGACTTATTAGCTGTAGGAACTGCCTTTCACAAAACAGCAGGATGACAGACCTAAATGATTTAGCCCACCACCATTACCAGTTCCAGGCATGAGCTCCGTTAAAAAATGGGGCGCATTGTTCAAAGTTCTTACTACCTCTGTGGCTTGACTTGGCTGCAGGGAATGCTACCTCGCTTCTTTCCTCCCTGATCTCTGGAGTCAACTCTAATGGACGTGTATGTGTGCGTGTGTGTGTGTGTGTGTTTGCAGACATGCTTACACTCAGCCCCAAGAAGGGATGGACATGAACTATGCCAGTCAGAATATACACTCACACTCTCTCCTGTCTTATTAAATCCAACCCCCCCAGGTTATCCAAAATGTTACTCAGCTGCCATATTTTTAGCAACAATAAAAATGAGCAGAAATAATCAATTCTCTGAACAATAAACACATGTAGAAAAAGTGGCAGACAGTGAAGGCCGCTGGGAGATGTTTCAAAGGCAACTTTCCTACACACGAGCATGTGGAGGTGCGTTGCCAGGACTGCTTGGCTTCCACATTTGATTTACACAATAGTCTGGGTTGCCCCAGTTGTGACCACGCAGCTTGGCTCTGGGCTTTATACATTCAGACCTCAGAATACAGTTTATTTGTGTTATGACTCCATCCAAAACGTTCCAGGGAAGCCAACTCCCCTCACCCCATTAAAGGTATATTACGTAATTTTACTAGCCTGTGGAGCTTGGCATTCAGAGGTAACAATATGTGCTTTGTTCCTGCACAAGTTTGCCATGAAGTGTGCTGCAACCTTTGCCAGGGGTGTGTGGCTCTTTCCCAAGAGGGTTCACAGCCCTGAGGAGCACTTCAGACTGCTTAGCGGCCTGCTTGAGCCTTGCCTTTTATGGTGTTTTCCTTCTGCACCAGGGAATGACAACCACTTAGAGTGTCAGCCAGCGAGAAACAGATGACAGCAAAAAATCCACTCTGCTCTTAGCTCCAGGATGTCCTATCTGCCTAGAACTACTGGTCTTTGAGCCCACTTTCTGATAATGAATTTGGGAATGCCAGTGGGTTTGGAGGGCAACGGGAGTCACTTACAACAGTTCACCAGATGATTCTATTTTAGGAAGCTCAGAAGAATGTCTTCCCTCCCACCCCCACCCCGGTAAGTTAGTTAATAAGCAGAGGGCAAAAGAAACCCCACCACAAATGGAAAAAAATGGGGAAAAAAATAAGCTACAAAGTAGGTACTTGATCACGTATGCTAATATTTAATCATTTTAATTCCATCTTTAGGTCAGAGTTACCAGAAATAAGCTTATTATTAGTCATTATTAATTAATAATTATTAAAACCCTATCAAAGGGTTCCTGTATCATAGAGTTGCCTAGTGTGCTAACCCAGTAGAATAGAAACATCAATGATATTCCCTGGGGGTTGAAGGGAGGACGGTGTGGATGTGGTGCAGGCACTGTTACAAGTATTTTATTTTATTTTTTTAAATAATAAATTTATTTTTTATTGGTGTTCAATTTGCCAACATACAGAATGACACCCAGTGCTCACCCCGTCAAGTGCCCACCTCAGTGCCTGCCACCCAGTCACCAAGTATGTTAAATCTGGTATCTCCCTTAATCATCACAACAGCCCTATGAGGTAGTACCGTTCTTTTCTTCATCTTGCAGATGAGGAAACCAAGGCACAGACAGGTTGAGAAATGTGCCCAAAGTCACAATCTAGTTGGACTGGAACATATTTAAAAAGTGGTGGGGAATCTGACCAGAAGCTTATACTAATACCATATTATGGAGGGCTTTGAATGCCGATGTGGATGCACCATAATTACTACTACTACTACTACTACTACTACTGCTGCTGCAAAAAGCCAATATTTTCATGGTTTTTAAATTGTTTATGGCATCTGGACTAAATACATAATAGTCTAGGTCTGTACTTTCCAGGTACCTAAAAAGGGCACCACTCAGTTCCTTTTCCCCTGGTCTTACAAGTGGTTCATGTCAAGCCACCACACGACTTTCCAGTTAGTCTCTGGTATTGGATCTTTCCTTAAAAATGCCTTCTTAAATTTATACTTTACTCTAGAAATATTTTAAAAAATATATTCTATTCCGTTTCTAGGTGATGGCTAACAAATATGCCTGGGTAATGATGGCTGGGACTTTGTGCAGAATTTGATATAAAATCCTACACAGTCATGCAAAATCATAAAAAGAACCAAAGAAACAGTTCTTCTTGCTAGTCACTTGCACGTCACAAAGCAACATTTCTGAGTAGAAGGTGTAATAAAACATAATTTTACTAAACGTTGCCTATCTGGTAGGCATTAACAAATAGTGAGTCAGGAGGTATGATTCTTCCCATTTCTAAAATACTAAGGACTCCATAATTTTAAAGACCACAAAATGGATCCAGCAGAAGTTATTCTTCTGACCAGTTTCACTAAGATACTTACCAGCTCAAACTGTTTTTTATGCTGTTTAGAAGGCCATTTTCTTAATTATACAATTTATTCTAGGGCACTTACTTGATTAATCACTTGGAATGAAGTAGGGTTGTGTTTTTTTTCACTCTAATGGAATGACCAAGCAGATGAAGGAGGAAGAATATGAGCCATGGCATAGATGCCCAGCCCATGTACTCTTTCCACTTGGACCTGGTGAATTGGGCTGCCCTTCTGCCCTTGGGGCATGTCAACTGCCCAGGTCCTTATTCCCAGTGGGGTGCTAGCGTCTAGAGGTAACCAGGTACCCTAGGAAGAGGAATAAGAAAAGTTGGGGTAAAGCGGCTACAAAATGGCAATCCCAGTTGACTTTTGCTTTTTTTCTACCTCAGTCAAATAACATGTGATCTTTATTCCATTGAATTAGAAACAGAGTCATGACGTTTCATAGTTAGATGACTGACTTCATGTACTGTCATGTGTCGTGTTCACTACAGTTACACATTTATGCTTGGACTTGGGAGTTACAGTTTGACGTTGGGGTGGGATGTATTTCTCCTTAGGGCTCCCAGGACCACTGGGCCATCTGCTTTAAGCAAGAGGTGATAGGAGCAGCTCTTGTATTTCCCTCTCCATCCCCCTGGGCTGCCCATTAGCCTTTGCAGAAGTTAGCCTGACAGGTCGGGATGCCCTTCAGAAGCATCCAGGCCTTTCACGGTATGTAGCAGGGCATCTCCACATTTCTCCAACAGATTGTTGAAATTGGTCATGTGCCCTGCCATATTAGAACCACTTACCTAGGGCAGCCCGGGTGGCTCAGCGGTTTAGTGCCACCTTCAGCCCAGGGTGTGACCCTGGAGACCCGGGATTGAGTCCCACATCAGGCTCCCTGCGAGGAGCCTGCTTCTCCCTCTGCTTGTGTCTCTGCCTCTCTTTCTCTCTGTGTCTCTCATGAATAAATAAATAAAATCTTAAAAAAAAAAAAAGAACCACTTACCTGGGCTTGGGAAAACCCCTAGTGCTAAAAATCACTGAACTAGGAATCAAGAGATCTGGTTCTTATCCAGACTGCCAATAGCCTACTCTGAGACAAGTCTTTTTCTTTTCTGGGGCTACCTGAGCATAATAAGATTTTATGAGCTTTATGATAATTTTCAGGTAGGGAAATGTAAATTTTCTAATAAGTGCAAGTGGGTTTTCACAGTTTGGAAAAGATCTATGAATGTTTCCTAGGAACTGAGAGTTTTCAGAACTTGCAATTTCACAAAAGTATTTTCATTATGAAAGTTAAGATATTTTTATATCTCTTGTAGAAGGATTCAGGACCATTTTGCTGTTGTCTAACAACACCATTTTGCTGTTTACTGTGATCTCCACCTTCTGCATTTGGCTGACATTTTCTGAATGCTAATTCCATGCATGGCACCAGGGCTGAGCACTGCAATTAGGATCTGGTAATTCAGAGACAAAAAAGTCCTGCCCCTGCTCTCAAGTTGCTCATAGGCAACCTGTTTCCTCTTGGATGTTCAGGACCCTTGGCTAATGTCGAAGATATCTCTGTTGGAGACGATGGGCTTTACATCCTAGCTGTCCTTTGACATCCAGAGCCTAAACAGCTTCCAGACTGGTAGATATCATCGACATGGCTTTATTGCTCCCATGAGTGATGAAAATTGTGCCCTTTAGCCTACATGAGTGCAGTAACAATGATTTCAGTATGGCCAATATTGCCAGACCTCATGATTTATCAAGAAGAAGCCAGAAATCAAGATTGTAGGTAAACCCCTAGAGAGCTATACCTAGCAACAGACAGACAGGGAGCCAAAGAAGCTGCATGAAATAAGAAATGCCAAGGAAAGTTCTCTCACTTCTCTTCCTTGAGACAAAGACTGCTAAGGAGGATGCTCCCTAACACTGGCATGTTTGGTTCCTTTTAAAGAAGGAAAAAAAGCAAATAGACATAAAAATGTAATGTTCACATAATTCTGCAAAAGTAGTACAAGGTAAAGAAAATAGAAGAAGGAAGAGGAGAAAGAGAAGGAGGAGGAGAAGAAGGAAGGAAGGAAAAAAGAAAAGAAAAAAGAAAAGAAAAGAAAGAAATGTCTATTTACAAAATATAATATTTTCTATTATTATTTCTATTACCATAGAGGAAAGAAAAATCATGAAATAACAAGTAAGGTACCTACATTAGAAAGGCCAAAGGTGACCCATCAGTGGAGACAAAACTTATTTCATCCTCAGAGTTGGCTTAGGGTTTGTGTGTGTGTGTGTGTGTGTGTGTGTGTGTGTATGTGTGTCTAGGACCTGGGCTAGATAAAGGGGTGTGGTTGGAACTGAGATGTGTGTCTTTTCTAAGGGTGATTAACAATTGGATTCTACTCTGATCCAGCCAATCATTGCCATGTAGAAAATTTTTAAATGTTGGCAGCCAATTTAAGGCATTCTTTTTAAAGATCTAGTGTGGCCCAAACAAAATATGCCTGTATCACTAATTTACAACCTCTTTTCTAGAGCATCTTTCATAACTTTATGTATTATATTCATGTCCAGAAGTAGCAAGTGTAGTTGGAGACAAGTTTCTTTCTGTTGAAGAAACTCCAGACGGAAACCAGAGCAGACACGCTCCTGCACCCCCACTGCACCCGTACCCTGGCTTCCTGTGCAAACTGTACAATCTGCTTCATGTGCTCTGTTCATGTGAGTCTTTCAAAATATACCTTCACCCAGCTGGGCAATTCTGGATTTGCACAGGCAATTCAAGTTCCATTTGCTCTCAAATGTTTTCCATCCAGAAAAGGTCCAAACAGAAGGGGAACTACAGTTGAATTGGGCATGTGCAAGGATATCTTTAATTCTGAATCTTTCCTAAATATCCATGGTTTAAAAAAAAAGTTTAGTAATAAATTATTCAAATGTACATTCATTCTTGAAACATTTTAAGGATGTTTATGTTGAAACCAGATGCCTCCCCCCCCCCCAGACAGCCCCCATTTCTGTTGATTTTACAGCTCTACTGCTCACTTCAGTTTTCTCAGTAGGGTCTTTGTTTCACTCCCGAGTACAAAGAATGTTTCTTTTGTTTGCTTTTCTTGCCATCCCTGTGGCCAGCCTCTGGAGGGAACTCCCGCCATGCTGTGATTTGGCTTGCGTCCCTTTCATTTCACTCCTGAAAGTCACATGCACACGTGGCGGTAAATCTTTTCCGATACCCCACGTGCTTTGGGCTTTTCTTACATCCCCTCTCCTTGGTGTGGTTGGAATTTTGCAGCAGTTGGAGCTGCAAAATAAAGAAGTTGAGTCAGTTTGGGAAACCTATCTCATCGAGCAAGGGCAAAGCTAGGATTTCTAGGGAATTTCTGGTCCTTCAAAAATGTCATCCGAACCCAAAGTTTTTATTTCAAATCTGAGCTGAATCCATAAGCAAGCACAGAGCTTGAAGGCTCATATTTGTTAAAATGCCTGCAGCTATTGGCCTGTGGGAGGATGGGGAGAAGAGCTATTTCTAAGGATGCCCTTGTTCTTTCTTGATGGGTTGGAACCCAAAGGGAGAAACATCTAAGTCTAAGAGAATGTAAATGGCAAAAAGGTAACTAAGCCAAACTTTCTCACATACTTTTATTTGGCCTAGCTCATCCATTCATTTATCCATTTGTTAAAGAAACATTTATTTATACCTGTCACATACTTCCAGGCTCTATGCTGGGTACCGTGAGACAGCAGCATACATCTTCTGGTGGGGGTGACTGGAGAATCCAGAAAATTGTTCATGTGGCAAAAAAATGTGGAGGGAAACACATAGATTAATGGGAGACCAAAGAAAGGCATTCAGTGTGGACTGGATAAAATAAAGGTAGAGTGAGAGAAAACTTCTGGAAAGAGGTCTTACTCAAAGTCACCATGAGTAGTAATTACCTGGACCAGGTGTCTCAAACTTCCATGTGCGTAATAATTACCTGGAGATCTTGTTATACTAGAGATGTTCATTCTGGATGTCTGGGGTAGAGCCTGAGATTCTGGATTTCTAAGGAGCTCCCTTCCTTGACCACTTGATCCAAAATAGCATCCAGCCCTCACGTCCACTGCTCCTTGTCCCCTTATCTTGCGTCCTTTTCTGTAAAGCCCTTATGAATATCTGATAGTAAATATTTATTTATGTATTATATATGGGGAGACTCCATTTAAAAAAAGGAAGGGACTTTTCTGTGGTCATAAAATGTAGCAGTAGAATGAATAGTAGGTCCCAGATTTCTCTTTTGGCCCTTGGTTTATCTATTTTGATTTTAATTATTTTAAAATTTTATTTATTTTTGAGTGGGTAGTTTATTCACATGGCTAAAATTCAAGAGGCGTATAGATTAATACCCTAAAAGTCTTCCACCCCTCCACTTTTCTGAAGTTTCCAATAGACAAGTCTTTTACGGTTGCCTGCTTATCATTTCCAGAGATAGTCCAGGTATATCTAAGCAAATATTCATATATATTCTCCAACACCACCCCCCTCCCCTTCTTTTTTTTTTTTTTTTTTAAATCTTTATTTATTTATGATAGTCACACACAGAGAGAGAGAGAGAGAGAGAGAGGCAGAGACATAGGCAGAGGGAGAAGCAGGCTCCATGCGCTGGGAGCCCGACGTGGGATTCGATCCCGAGTCTCCAGGATCGCGCCCTGGGCCAAAGGCAGGCGCCAAACCGCTGCGCCACCCAGGGATCCCCTCCCTCCCCTTCTTTAACCTAAATGTTACGGTCCACTATTCCCATTTTGACTTTTTGTTTCTAATGTCTTGGTGATGGCTCCTTATCATATATGAAGAGCTTTCTTATTCTCTTTTACACTAGAAGAGTATCCTATTGTTTGATGTACAAAAACTCAACCCTACTGAGGCAAATTTATTTGCCATTCCCCAGTGAGTAACATGGCATATGTGTCATTTGGCGTATGGGTGATCAGTAGGGTAAAATTCATGGAAGTGGGATTCCTGAGTCAAGTCATTGTACATTTGTAGTTTTAATAGACATTGCTAAGTGTACTTCATAAAGCTTGACCCAGAAGCAGTGGATTGTTCTACATTGCTGTTAAGAAACTCAGTAACCGTGGCCAGGATGATGAGTTTGAAACGGTACAGTTTTAATTTTTTTTATTTTTCGTTTTTATTTTTTGTGAAAACCAAAAAGTCAACTTCTTTATTTCTCTGAACACTTATATGTTTTGATGTATGTAAATATATGTTCACAAGGATTTGAATTTCAAATAGAAAGATGTCATAGCTAGACACTAGTGGTAAGGAGAAGCTGTTGTTTTATATGTATAACTGTATTCATTGTGCTTTAAAATTATTACTAAGAAATAGGTTGGTGGGGTGAGCACAGGGTGTTATGCTAAATGTTGGCAAATTGAACTCCAATAAAAAATTTTTTAAAAAGGTGTAGTTTAAAAATATATATTTTATTTATTTATTTGAGAGAGAGAGAGAGAAAGCACATGTGGGGGTAAGGGAGAGGGAGAAGCAGACTCCCCGCTGGTCAGGGAGCCTGACACAGGGCTTAATCCCAGGACCCTGAGATCATCACCTGAGCTGAGGGCAGATACTTAACTGACTGAGCCACCCAGGTGCCCCCAAACAGTGCAGTTTTAATTTGCCTTTCTCTTCATATGAGTGAGTTTAAGCATCTTTTCATATGTTCCAAGGTGCTATTTGTATTTTCTATTCTATGAACAGTTCATTCATTTCCTTTGTTCTTTTGTTTTGTTTTGTTTTAGATTTTATTTATTTATTAGAGAGAGAAGGAGACTGAGACTTAGCTGACTGGGCCACCCAGACATCTCTTTTTTTTTTTTTTAACTGGATGAATGATCTTATATCTCACTGATTCATAGAAACATATATTAAGAAAAGTTACCAATTTGCTAATTATATTCAGACCGAACATTGAAATCTTGTACACTGAAATGTATTTCCATACCTTTAAGAACCCCTGTATTTTCTCTCCTGAACTGTCTTTTTATAGTTTCCCTCCCTTTTTCTTTTGGATTATTCATCTTCTTCTTCTTGATTTGTAGAGCCACTTATGAGTTATAGAACCCGGGTTTTGGATCCCATTCCAATGTCTTACCCTTGGCCATGCTGTCTCCTCTAATAACATTGTACTTTTCTTCATATCATACAATGGAAGAACATTTTATAAATGGACATGTAAAAGCCAATTTCCTAAATATTACAAACTCAGAAAACAGCCCCAAAACTATGATTGTTTTTTTTTTTTACGGGGAAAATAATGTGAGTCACTTAATCGCTGGCAAATGCTTCACAACCTAAGAACTTTCAGAACAGAAAATGAACCAGACCTATAATATATCTTGCAAGCAATTTATAAACAGAAGCTACAGTCTAAGATATTGATCATACTTGGTAGAGAAGGGGAAAAAGTGATTAACTGCAGTCTTCAGACTCTGTTTAAATGTAACTTCTTCCATGAAGTATATGTTGGCGTCCCTGGATGGATGTTCCTCTTGCCTCTGAATTCCCAGAGAACTTTGTACCTCTCTTAGAAGATTATCAGGTCTGCTTTTGTTACAGTTAGTTTCTTTTTTTTTTAATTTTAATTTTATTTTATTTTACAGTTAGTTTCATACAAGAGTATTCCCAAGGGCACCACTAATTTCCTGTACTGCTTATAGATTTTTTTTTTCTTAAAGAAAGCCTGGAAGTTCCCAAGTCACAATCTTCATGTTTAAGGTTGGGTTTATTGAAGCATAATTTACGTACAATAAAATCCACTCATTTTGAGTGTACAGTTCAGTGAGTGCTGACATACAGGTGTGTAATCACCTCCAAAATCAAGCTACAGAACATTTCCATCACTGCAAAGTATTCCCTTGGGTCTCTTCCCCATCAGTTCCCTCTCTCCACTTGCAGCCCCTATCACTCACTGATCTGAGATTTTCCCCTATAGTTTTGTCCTCTCCACAATGTCATATAAGAGGAATCATAAATTCTGCAGCTTTTTGGGTTTGGCTATTTTTACACTAAGCCACAGTACTTTGCAATTAAACACAGAGGGAACAATTTCCCCATTGCTTTGTGGAATTCAGGCTAAGTAGGCTTGCTCGGCAAAATTATGTGAGTGGTTAGACAGTGGTCACAAGGAGGGAGTGAAGAGGAAGTGGGAGAGAGACAGAACAGAAACTGAGACAGAGACAGAAAAAAAGTTTAGTATTTGTTATAATCTTTATTGTTTAGAAACTGTGGCTTTGTGTAGAGCACTTCCAGCATGCCCAGTGTTCTGTGTAATCAGCACGACAAACTTACAAGTTGTTATCATTCCCATTCTGCAGATGAAGACATTGAGGTTCAGATTGTTTATGTGGTTTGTCCCCCAGGAGAATCTTAGTGACTGAAGTGCTGGGATTGAACTGAGCTCTGATTTGAAAGACTTTATTTTGTGGATTTCTCCAGGCTCCTTTTTCTCTGAAGTCTAGTAAAGGAGGGGTAAAAAGAAGACCTATAAGCTCTGGATGGAATAGTTTTCTTTGTCTCACCCAGAAACTCACTCACTGTAAGCCCAGAAACTAGCACTCTGCCTATTACATAGTAGGTGCTCATTAAATACTGTTAAATGAACCAATAAAAGAGGAATCTATCTTTCTAATCCTTCTAATGTAAATACACTGAATTATTTTCCCTAGCAGCTCACTGGGAGTTTTTCAAGTGTCACATTTAAAAAAAAATTGTTTAAAGTTTGCTTTTCTATTTGAAGCAAAGTGCAAATTATCTCTCAATCTCTGATTTTGTGTCGGGGTGCATTATCTCAGCATGTGCATGGATGGAGTGTGAGCAAGCTCCAACTATCTATCCCCTTTTGGGTTGTCTGTCATTTGAGTGAAGGTTTATATTCATTAAAGACCACTCCAGAAGCAATATTCAGTTAATCGTTGTTTGCTGTGTTCTATTTCTAGATCATAAAGAATAAAAGTCAACGTTAGGTAAGACAAACTTAATATAAAGACCTAGAAACAATTTAAATAAATGTTTAATGCCTTAGATATATTCAGATACAAAATAGGCTATACATAAAATAGTAGTGTAATTAAAGGGAAATCTAATCTTTAGGTATTTTAAGTTACTGGCAAACCGATAGGGTACATGGCAAATTTCTTCCCAAATAAGATTATTGCTTTTCTACAAACAATCAGAATGCTTGAAAGCAGATGAATATGTCAGGAATGTTGACAATATCACTTTGTGGAATGTTGGGAAATGATGTCTGAGGACAGAAATGAACAATGCAAAACATAGCATTTTATCCTATAAACCTGTGTACTTCCCAAAGAGGTTTCCAAACATTTCAGAGAAGTTTCGATCCTTTGAATTTCTCATTCTGTCTTTACATAATCGCCTTCAGGGTGATTTCATGATGCTGTGAGTCCTGTCATATGCCATGTACTCAGGCAGTGGGGGCCTCCCTGACAACTTAAATCTTGGATGGGGCTGCTTTGAAGAAACCACAATGAGTCTGCATATGCAAAGAGTTCCCTCTCTTTACATAATTATATCTCCAAAATGGTTCCTCTTTTGGTGATGAACTTTGATAAGTGGAAGTATAGTAACACCTGGATTATAGGTCTAAATATCTATTTTTTAAATTTAAAACTTTTGTCTATTTGGTATCCTGGGCATTCCAATGAAATTTTATTCCAGAGTATAGTAAAAGGCTATTTTATTATTTTTAAAGAGATTTTATTTATTTATTTGAGAGAGAGAGAGAGAGAGAATGTGACAAAGGGGAGGGGTGGAGGGAGAGAATCTTCAAGCGGACTCCCTGTTGAGCACAGAGCCTGATCCGGGGCTTGATCTCAGGCCTCTGAGATCGTGACCTGAGCTAGAATCAAGAGTTGGATGCCAAACTGAATCAGCCTTTCCAGTGAAAGTCTATTTTAATGCTAGTCCTGTAGAATGATACTAATACCCACCTTTAAATTTACTGATTGAGGGACGCCTTGGTGGCTCAGCAGTTAAGCATCTGCCTTCAGCCCAGGTGTGGTCCTGGGGTCCTGGGATCAAGTCTCACATGGGCTCCCTGCAGGGAGCCTGCTTCTCCCTCTGCCTACGTCTCTGTCTCTCTCTCTGTGTCTCTCATGAAAAAATAAATAAAATCTTAAAAAAAATAAATTTACTGATCGATTATGCCCACTGGCAGATATTCCATCCTGACCCACAGAAGGAATTGTAGGGGCTGGCCATTTCTCGAAATAGCAATGTACACCTCTATGTGGCAATAACACAGCAGACTCTGTGCTTCATCATTGCAACCCAAACTAATATAACTCACTCACTGTAGACCAGGGGAAAAAAACCCTAAATTATTACAAAGAAGCAAAAAAAAAAAAAAGTACTTTTGAATGCTTTTTGGGTCATTTCTTAAGCTCAGAGAATGAGAAATTTTACAAAGGGAAATATTACACAAAGGAAATGACTTTTTGCCTTGGAAGACATGATTTTCCTGCCAGCCCTTCACATGGATGTCATTCCTTCTCATTCTGCAGGGGGGTGGGGACAGGGGAAGAAAGGGACAGGGATGCTGAGAGCAGAAACCAGAATAAACATTGGGATTCTAGGGTCAGAAGAAGTGCCAGGAGAGAGCCCAAAGCTGTAAGGACATGCAACCAGATGGGGTGCTTGGGTGGCTCAGTCGGTTGAATGTCTGTCTGAGCTCTGGTTTCGGCTCAGGTCATGATCTCATGGGTCATGGGATCGAGCCCCATGTCAGGCTCCTTGCTCAGCAGGGAGTCTGCTTGAAGAGTCTCTCCCTCTGCCGCTCCCCACTTCAAATAGATGATAGATAGATAGATGATAGATAGATAGATAGATAGATAGATAGATAGATGATAGATAGATAGATAGATAGAAGAACATGCAGCCAGAGCCAAGAGAAAGAAGGAGGCACAGAGACCACTGTCCAGGAAGTCAAAGAGTAGGGCCACTTGGAGGACATATTTGAGGAGAGCCAAGGAGGACTCCTTGGGAAGCAGGTGCCGGGGTAGAGAGGTGGAGTGGTTAGCACGCCCTGTTTCCAGGCAGTGTGGCATGGAAAATAGAGGCTGATGTCAACTCAGAGGATGGAGGCACCCCAGCACCTGAAATCCAGAAGGCTCAATTCCTCCTGCCCACCTTCCAGAGGCCCGGTGAATTGCCAGGTTCTAGTAATCCTCCTCACCTGCTCAAGTCTGCTCCTTCCTCCCCATCTCTCCCACATTAGGCCAGGGGCCTGAGGCCAAGGCTCTCCTCCCAGAATGCCGGTGTGTGGAGCCCTGCACTGCCCCCTACTGGTTTTGTAACCCTGGGAAAAGTACTTCTCCCCTGATGCCTGTTTTCTCACCCCATAGATGGGAATGATAGTACTGGGACCTACCTCCTGGAATTGTGGGGGGTGCTAAGTGAGCTAACACCACGAAGCACTCACACCATACCTGGCATGTGGTGAGGAGTCCATGTTAGCTACCGTGTCAGTTTCCCAGGACTAACCTAACAAATTACTCCAAACTGGTAGTAAAACAATGACAACACAGTCTCTCTGTCTTGGTTCTCAAGGTCAGAAGTCTGGGCAGGGTTGCTTCCTTCTGGAAGCTCTGAGGGAAGATCGGTGCCATGCCTCTCTTCAGTGTTCAGCGGCTGCCAAAATCTGGGGTGTTCTTTGGCCTACAGCTGCATAGCTCCCACTTCTGCCTCTGTCTTCACATGGCCTTCTCTCCTCTGGGTCTGTGCTGTGTGTTCCAAATCTCCCCTTACTTTCTCTTATAAAGACATCAGTCATTGGGTTTAGGGTCCACCCCAAATCCAAGATGCTCTCATAGGAAGGCCCTTAACTACATGTGCAAAGACCCACTTTCCAGAAAGATAACAAAGTTAGGACTTGGACGTATCTTCTCAGGACTGTTCAATTACTACAGTCATTGTAATTATTATTTTCCTTTCAGAAGCCTACCATCTTTCTGAAAGTAGTCTCCCTGCTTACAGTCCTCACACAACAATCCATTCTCGATAAAGAGCCCCAGTGATCTTTCCACAGTAACTTCCCTGCTTAAACCCTTAAGTGGTCCCACCACCTGCGGGAGAACATGTGACCTGCTGAGCAAAGCTATGACCTGGTATCTGCCTCAGCCCAGCAGTGCCCTCTCCCACGTCCCTTCACCTTGCACATCCTTCTCCAAAACAGGAAGCACCTCCATGCTTCCTGGCCTTGCCCAGCCTCTTTCCTCTTCTTATGTACCCTTCCTCTCCCTATTGAGGGTTTATGCAAACTTTGTAGTTCAGTTATTATTTCACCTCCTCTAAGAAACCTTCATGGGAACCACCACCACCTCCTGCCCCAGCATTCTCCCCCACACTCCAGGTATTGGCTTTCTCCTCTTTACCCTCAATGCATCTTTGACTTACCCCTATCACCAAACTTTATTCATTGTTTTTTATTTAAAAAATTTTTTTTATTCATTGTTCTTTAAAGGCCTGTTAAGGTTTTTGTTGCTCTTTGAGAGTTGTGGTCAACTCTACATTGCAGTGCCAGTGCAGTAAAGGAAGACATTGAGTAGAGGGTGGATGGATGGATAGACAGATTGATGGATAGATGGGTAGATGAATGGTTGAATGGATGGATGGATGGATGGACGAATGGACGGATGGACGGACAAATGGCTGCCTGGCTGGATGGATGAATAATAACTGAGACTAGGAAAACTGAGTCATGGATTATGTGGAAACAGAGGGAAAAACCTGAACTAAAACTGAGGCCACCCGCAATTAGATGATCTGATCTGTTATTAGAGGAGGGAATGGCTAGTTATGACTTCTATCTGTGTAGTATAAATTATCAACAACTATGTATATGAACAGTCCTTTTCATGATGCCCAAGGTAACTGCTGTGAAAACTCATTTTAGCTCCCCAGAGTACTCTGATTCTTCTCAATTTTCAAGGTCCTAAATTAAAGAAACCACTATGAGACTAGATAAAATGTGGTTCTCACATATTATACTTTCATATGAAAAAGATTGGTGCATAAGCTTAAAATACAGATCCCTAGGCCCCACCCTCGGAGATTGTGATAGTCAGCATGGGACAGGCTCGGTGATTTGTGAAGAGGTTAAAAGTGCAAATTCTGTCTCTGCCAAATCCTCTCTGTGTGATCTTAGATAGTTTCTTAAGTCTTCATCTCTGAAGTAGGGAAAATATAGTACCTTGTCCTAGGACTGTAGTGAGTGAATACAGTGATAAGAAGAGTCTGAGATATGGAAGTGCTAAGGCTCCTTGCAGTCATTATTGTCGTTGTCACTGTCATCATCATCATCATTAAGGAGATTTTAGATCAGTGGTTCTTAATCCTAGCTGCACAATAAAATCACCTCAGAAATTTGAAAACAGATCTAGGCAGAGTTGTTCTGGAGTGGGTGTCAGGGAGGGGTATTATTTTAAAGCATCCCGAATCTACTGCACTGTCATGGTTGAGACCTAGCAGGCCCTAGACCGACGCTTCTCCAACTTGAACATGTACACAAATCACCGAGGGATCTTACAGAAAGGCAGATTTTTTAAAAAGATTTTATTTTATTTATTCATGAAAGGCACAGAGAGAGAGAGAGAGAGGCAGAGACACAGGCAGAGGGAGAAGCAGGCTCCATGTAGGAAGCCTGATGTGGGACTCGATCCTGGGTCTCCAGGATCATGCCCCGGGCTGAAGGCGGTGCTAAACCCCTGGGCCACCGGGGCTGCCCCCCAAAAAGGCAAATTTTGATTCAGTAGGTTTCAGGCTAGCTGGGAATCTGCATTTCAACCATGACGCCGATGTTGGTGTCCACAGACCCCACTGTGAGGACCAGCCCTGAGCCCAAGAAGACAAAGCGCACAGCTGGGTCAAGGGTTCGATGTCAACACAGGGAGTGACTGTGATGGAGGCCACGTGGTTCCTGGTTCCACCCAGGCCTGGCCCATGCCTAGTGCCACACTCTGTCTGGAGGCTCCCCCCGCATGTTCCCCGCCCCCCCCCCCATTTGTCACTAACCCAGCCAAACCCTGGGAGGAGATGCAGGCAGTCTCTCTCACTTCTCCGATAAGATATGTCAAATGAACATTCATTACTGTCCCAGGAGTCCTTTCAGGAGGCATTTAAGGAAATGCCACACACTTAGCACTTAGCTCTTCAGATTTCAGAGCTCAGGGTCATCGTTTTACCCATAAAAGGGCCATTTGTGTGTGTGTCTAAACTGCTGAGCCGAGTGAGAATGGTATTATTGCCTCTGTTTTTGGCACAAGTGACTCGAGGTTTTTCCAAACACCATTAAATGCCAAACTCCCTGGCCCTCGGTTCCAGGTGTGGTGACTCAGGGGTCTACTGTCAAACTGGGCAGGGGAGGAGGAAGAAGGTGAAAATCAGAGCCCACTGACAGGCAGGGGATGTTAATGCTCCAAGACTTGTGTTGGCATCCGGCAGACTCATTGTGGTTTCTTCAAAGCAGCCCCATCCAAGTTTTAAGTTGTCGGGGAGGCCCTCACTGCCTGAGTACATGGCATATGACAGGACTCACAGCATCATGAAATCACCCCGAAGGCGAAGCTTGGAGCATCTTCACTAACCACGCATGAACCTACTGTTACATCATCTTTTTGTTGCATGTTGATTAGGCAAAATTATGAGCCACTTAAATACCTGATTACAAAGACTCTTGCTGTTTATGTGGCAAACCAGTCCTTTAGATTTTCATTTCATATTTTATGATTCCTAAGATCTAGAGTCGATACTAATTATGTCTTTGTAGAAGGCATGCATTATTTATCACCCTCATCACCAGAAGAGTAAAAGTCAACACAGACCATTCCGTGTGCCCCATAAGGTAGATATTATTAGCCTCAAGTTACTCAGTTGAGGCACAGGGAAGGTAAGTGCCTTGCCAGGGGTCCCCCATCTAATAAATATGGAGCCGAGTGTCCTATCCTGCCAACGCTCTTAACCACTGCTCTGGACTCCTTACCAGAATGCTTAGTACCTGCCAGGTGCTGTGCCAAGGGCTCCACATGGACTGTCTCCTTTTGCCCTCAAGACACCTGAATGGGCTAGGCACTGTTACTTTCATGTTGCAGTGGAGGGATCTGATCTTGGAGAAATGATATCATTGGGTTTGAACCCAAGGGGTCATGTCCCCTGTCCTCAGTGCCCTGTCACTAACTGGAGTGAAGGGAAGGTTCCCTGGGTCTGACCCTGTGATGGTTCCATCAGCCCACCCATGTTCATCCTGTCCCATAAGGTACCACAGTCACAGGTTCCAGGCTCAGCACATAGACGTCTTTGGAGGCCATTATTCTGTCTGCCACTGTCACCTTCCATCTTCTCTCCTGTAAACCTCCAGCTGGTCTCCTGCTCACATCTTCTTGCATCCCTCCTCCCTCCCTGATGGCAGCCAGAGTTATCTTTTAAAATATAAACACACCCCTTCACACCCCGTCTGAACCTTCCCAAGGCCATGCTGGCCTCTTTTCCCACAACTGTCACCTCGTTTCTTCTGCCCTTGCCACACTGGTCCCCTTGCTGCCGCTCCAAGATGCTGAGCAAAGTCATGTCACAGCACAGAGGCTTTCCATTTGCTGTTCCCTCAGCCTGGGACACTCTTCCCTCAGTATTTGCATGGCTCTGTCACTCGCTCCATTCAGGTCTCTCTGATTGAATGTCACTTCTTCATCCCCATACCACGCTCTCCCCTTAGTGTGGTTAGTTTCCTTCAGAACACTTCTGAAGTTATGTTGTAGATTTTCCTGCCTTTAAAGTCTCTCTTCCCCCGCCTGGAATGGAAGTGTGAAGAGGTTGCCTTGTTCTCTGCGGATCCCCAGAACCTGGGACGATGCTTGGTGAGAAGTGCATGCTCAATACAAGGAAGGAAGGAAGGAAGGAAGGAGAGAAGGAACAAGGAAGGAAGGAGAGAAGGAAGGAGAGAGGAACAAGGAAGGAATGAAGGAAGGAAAGAAGAAAGGAAAGGAAGGAAGGAAGGAAGGAAGGAAGGAAGGAAGGAAAGAAAGAAGGCAGGCAGGCAGGCAAGGGAGGGAGGGGTAGAAAAATAAAGAAAGGTGCGGTGGAAGAAATTTGCTTAGTTGATTGCCCTTTTTATGGTTGTTATCTGACATCTTACCCCTTTCAGAGGATGATATTCCAAGGATCTCAAAAGGAAAGAAATCACTTTTACCTCTTTCAGTTGCATCTTATTTATAATACAGTTAAATCCTCCCAACACCAAAATAGCCCCACGCAGGTGTAAGCTTCCAACAGCACAAGCGTATTACCTGATATTATTACTATTTGCCACCTAAAGGCTGTGTGACTGGAGGAAGCTCTCTGTGTCTTAGTGTCCTTGTCTGTAAAGCGGGTATAGTAATAGTGCAGCCCTAGTAGGGCTCTTATGAGGATTGCATCGATTTATGTTTGCAAAAACACTTAGAAGGGATCCGGGGACAGAATAAGCATCGTGTAAATGTTTATTAAATTTCAGACTTTTACCCTTCAGTTCAAACTACTCTCTCCAGTACTCAATTCTAAACCTTTATTTTACTTAGAAAGACATTTGGAAACTTTCAGCTTTTCACTTAAATCAATTTGTTTCGGCTTTCTTATAACTCAGGAAAATACTGGTTTATACCCGGGTTAGAGTAAAATGACAAAAGTGTATCTTCGCCCATTTTTTTTCCCCCAACAGTGGTCATAGTCTTACCAAATAAAGGTTTCCTCTACAGACCAGGGCTGTCACAGTGTTTTTTAAATGATGTGACCATGAAGTTTAGGCCCTCACTTGTTCAGAGGGCAAACCTCAGGCTGCTCTGAAGTCCTCCTAAAAGACAGTATCATTTGCTTGGCTTTCCAGGGTGCTGGGGTTTGAAATCTGACACTCATTTGTTGCTTGCCTCACCACCTTGGAAAGGCTGCTTCCCCCTTATTAAGGAAAAGGCCGCTCCATTTGTTTTGGCTCCATCCAACCCAACAGTGTCTTTAATTCAGCGACGGACTGTTTTCCTTGGAAGTTGGAGAACCCAGTGGTTTTGGTTCAAGCTTGAATTCTTGCTGGAAGTTCCAAACTGGAAGTCAAATGACTTCACTCAGCAGTGGTGGCGGCAGGAAAGTGGAGCCAGCCTTGGAAAGTGGATTTTGAATATTGCAAGTTATTCCTAATGGTGCCTAATGAGGTGGAACCTAATGCTATTTGAGGAGTGATGTGGACAAATCGTTTTATTATTCTTTTCAGACGCAGGGTCCTGATACCTATTTTTGTTTTGTTTTTATCGTTTCTACCTAGGATAGAAAGGAGTTTCAAGCTAATTGTGGGAGGCAAGAATAGATTGAAAGGTTACCTACTCTATGCAGATGCGAGATAGATCTTTTCTGGGGAGAACAAGTGAAGAGCTCGCTAGGACTAAAGGCTGGGTAGGCATTGGTCAGAGAAAGCTGTGGATTAGGAAAGAGACAGTACAGGTAGCTCGGGTGCGGGGAGGGGGCTCGCTGGCCCCCTTTTCTCTGCCAAGAGCTGTGAATTGGAACAAAGGAAGGCGGCTACTAGAAGGTAGCTTGGGCAGCTGTGGTCTGGGTCAGGGGGATGGGGAAGCTGAGCAGAGTTATCAGACCTTTGTCACTCTTGTGTTAATAACCCGGGTGAGCTTCCTGAATCTTGGAGATAAATCTGCTTTCTCAATTTTTCTGATATTCTAGGTTCCAGAGAAGAGATTTTTTTTTTAAACCAGATGTCCATTGGTACTTCTCAAGGTATCCATGGAAGAACTGAAAAGTTTTCCCAAAGCTCAGAAATTGTTTACAAAATGTTGTATGCACATAACATTTCCCTGAGAAGACAGTTCGTGCCTCCTACCAGATTCCCAAAAGGATTCTCTGATCTGCCCTCCTGCAGAACCTAGAATCATTGTTCAAGGTGGTAACATAAATCACTTTAGAACACTCTGCACTTCCATCTCCTTCAGTCTCTCATGATATGTGCAGAGTTTGGCAAAGCCAAAACGTCACAAAAAAGTTTGCCCAGCATCCAAAGACCTTGGCTAGCAAACTCTAGTGTCTAGAGCATTCACAAGCTGCTCCAGTCCGAAGGGCCATATAGGCATACCTGGCATCTTAGTCGGCTGTGAGCTGCTATAACAAGTTACCATATATAGGGTGCTTAAACAACAAATGGTTTTTCCTGATGGTTCTGGAGGCTGAAGTCCAAGATCAGGGTGCAGATAGATTGGGTTCCTAGTGAGGAACCTCTCCTTGGTTTACTTTCTTCTCACTGTATCCTCAAAGGGTAGAGAGAGGAAAGCAAACTCTCTAGTATCTCCTCTTCTAAGGGCACTAATCCCATCATGAGGCCTCCACTGTCATGGCCTTATTACTTCCCAAAGGCTCCATCTCCATCACAACGGAGATTAGGGTTTCCACATCTGAATTTTGGGAGGACGCACATCTGCAGTCCATAGTGCCTGGTGCCGGGCCAGACAAGCAACTCAGGAGCCTTCACTCAAACACAGGCACATCTATGGAAAACACATCCAGAGTGATACAGATATCAATGAATAAATAAGATTATGCTCATAATAATAATAAAAGAGTTTTCACTGACCACCTACAGTATGCCAGGAGCTTAGGATATATTACCTCATTTGATTGTCACAATAATCTCATAAAGTGGATAATATTATCTTTCCTGTTCTACAGATAAAGTAACGTAAGCTCAAACATGTCAAATAAATTTCTCAAGGTCATTATGTGGTAAAATTGGGATTTAAGGCCGGGTTTGTCCAACCCATGCTTCCTCTCAACTTAAGTCGCTTTGTTACATCCAAGCAACCATCATGGTGGCCTGAGCGATGCTAATTAAGCTACGGTCTCTTTCAGGGTCTGACTTCATGATTTTATTTTTTATTTATTTATTTATTTATTTATTTATTTTTAATATTTTTTATTTATTTATTTTTATTTATTTATGACAATCACACAGATAGAGAGAGAGAGGCAGAGACACAGGCAGAGGGAGAAGCAGGCTCCATGCACCGGGAGCCTGACGTGGGATTCGATCCCGGGTCTCCAGGATCGTGCCCTGGGCCAAAGGCAGGCGCTAAACCGCTGCGCCACCCAGGGATCCCTATTTATTTATTTTTAAAGTGAACTGAAAGAGTGACAAGTCAAGCAATCAATGTGTACATCACACTATGTTAGGAATTGGGAGGGATAACCAATTTTCCCTCCCAAAGGGACCGCCAGGCATACCCTGAGGGGCTGGGATTTCTGGAACTCTGTGGAGCTCACAAGAGGACAGTTAGAAAAGTGAGGGGGAGGCTACATTCCAGACATAGCATATGGTATGAGAAAGCACCAAATTTGGAGTGGGACAAACAGATGAAGAAGGTGTCAAGTTCTCCGGGGAGGAGTAGAGGGTAGGAGAGGCTATATACAGGGTAACGCTTTGACAAGATGCTGGGGTGACTTAGCTGAGTCTCAAATAAAGGAGACCCATCCCAGAATCGGAGGAGTCTCCCCTCCCCCATCCTAACAAAGAAAAGTTTCCACAGATGAACGGGACCGAGTCCCAGATGGAAGCTGATTGCCTGCCCTATAGGGAAATCTTCACTTCTAGCAGAGAACTCTCTAGTCATAGGAAAACCTATCTCAATTGCAATGACTCGTCCACTTGCAACGGATGGCCTAGCAAGGGCTTGACTTAGGTAAGGAATTAGAGAACTAGAGGTAGCGGTTGAGTGGCAAGGAGAGAAATCATAAAGGACAGACAAGAGGCTGCTGAGTCCCAGCAGGGGCAAAACAATCTTACATCAGTTATGGGTGCACAGCTCTTAATGCCACACAGCTCACGAATGCAACATCCTCCCTCTCCTCTAACCCCCACCCCAAGAAAGCTGTCCCAGGAAAGCCAAATAACTAGAATGACCACAGTGGAAGGCAAGCTCAACTTTGCATGAGAAGTGGCCCTGCCAGCCTCCCCGCTACTTTTCCTGGGGGGTGGGGGTGGGGACAGACGCTGGGGAGGCCTGGAGAGCGGCTGAGTGTCCACTCCCTGAAGGGCTGGGCCAGAACTGGAAGCTTCTGGGAGTCAGAGAGCTGCTTTTTTCTGACATACAAGTTCTGAAGTCTTGTTGGTGCTCACACCCTTCTCAGCAATGAAGGGCGCATCTGCTCTAATGAAAACATGTCCCTTTGTCAAGTCAGTAGGGACTCCATCCTTGGAGCCTCCAGAGGGGCGATCTTCCCTCTGCTGGAGCTCCCCCAGTACTCCTGGCTCGCAGTCAGGCAGACGCCTCTGTGTCGGCTCTTTTACCACCTCCACCCCCCCCCCCCAAGTATGCCTTCCCCTCTAGTGGGATAAATTTAGCTCTGAATGAATGCAGAAAGGAGAACACATTCGTGTAAACACAGATCAAGTAGCTTTCAAATATGGGCTTGACACATACACAATTGGCACAGGAGATCCACGTTTTTCTGTTTCCTTCATTCTGGCTTCTCTCTGCTTTTTTCCCATCCTATCCTCAGAGCCCTGCACCCTTTTCTGAGTTTAGTTAAACTAAGTAAATATGTAGATCAGAAGGTGCTGTTTGTCTTCAGACGGGAGAAAGCAGAAATCACCTGAGTGTTTGAGGAACATCTAGAAGTCAATGAGAGCCCTAGGTGTTGGTGGTCATTTTCATTTATGGATCAGATTGTCTTAGGGGCCCAGCAGAAACTCTTTTGTCTTATGTCTTAGCAGAGTCTTTTCTCCCAATGGGCTGAGACTGTGGCCGCTACAGAGTGCTGTGCAGACCTGCAGACATTACCCCGCTGACCGTTCTGTCCTTACGTCCATAACTTTGAAGTCAGCCATCTCAATGTTGACCTTCACACTTCCAGAGCATTCATAGTTCTCAGAAATCTTTCTCATTCGTGAGCTCCTTTAGTCCTCACAAGCACCTTGTGAGGTAGTTAGCTATCTCTGTTCCCAGTTTACAAACAGAAAGCCTAAGCTCAGAGCAGTTAAGTGACTTGTTTGAGGTTTACATGGTAAGTGGCAAAGTTAGGATTAGGACCTAAATTGACACTTGGTCTTATGCTCTTTCCACTCTACCTCGAGCTGCTCTTGGGGAAGGTAGTGTGTCCAGGAGGCCCCATCTGGTAGAGTTACATTTAGGGAACATTTGCTAGTGTCTGGTGGCCAAGGGCTGGGCACATGGGATTAAGACCCCAGACATTCCAAAGGGGATCAGGAGGGCTCAGCATCCAAAGATGGTAGGAGCTGAAGCAGAGCTTTCCCAATTTCATTACCCATTCTCCAACCAGGAGGGCACACAGGACTGAGAGGCCATTGTCCCTTCACTGCCAGCCCCACAGGACATCTCTCTCTCCTGTCAGCAGTGCTGACTTGCAGAATGTGTACGGCATTATCGAATCATGGCTAACAATGAAAGTGTCGATGGCCACACTGCAAACAGGGATTCCACGCTGACGGCACATCGTGGTCATTGTACTAAGGCAAACTAGACTGGCCCCTAAGCTCCCTGAGAAGCCAATGACCCAATTGTGTCTACTGGCATTACATAACCAGGCTGGCCTCCCCAAAGACTTTTTCACTTTGTAGCTAATTCATACCCACACCTAGAATCAACTCCACCAAGGAGCATATTTAATACGTAGGTATGTAGCTCTCTAAACATTCCAAAATCAAGCATGCTTTCCATCTTTTCCTAGAACTTCATCCACCTCTTCTTAAACATTCCCTTCTCATTCCTTCTTATATATAATTATTAAATTGACTCACTCCAAAAGATAAGACTGTAGGTGTCGAAGAATCATTAAAAAAGAGAGTCTGGTGATGAAATTTCTAGACAATAAATGACCCAGAGCAGGATCCTCCCTTTTAAAAGATGAGAAAGAAGAAGTAGCTACTAATGTGAGGAATTTTAAGAATAATGATAGTTCATTCTCTTCCTCTGAAAAAAAGAAAAAAAACCAAAACACCTACATAAAAGGGTGGATAAAATCAAGTCACTCACTTGGTATGGTTTATGACTTTTTTAGTGAAGCAACAATTAGGACTTTCCATTTCTGGAGCAGCTACTGTGGCCACTCTTGAGCATTTTATACTTGATATCCTGATTTCTCACAATATCCCCAAAGGATTAGAGTTATTCTCCCCCATTTAAAGATGAGGAACGTGTAGACCAAATGTGGTACAGCGGGTGAGTCTCAGGGCGGGGAGTCACTCTTGTCCATAGAGCTCATGCCTTTTTTGTGTGTCACGCCCGCCTACCACTTCCTAATCACACTTCCCGAAATTTTTATCAGTAACAAGATTATTATGAACCGACATGTGCATATCAAGCAAAGCAAATGCAAAGTGATCCCCAATAACCCCGCTCTAATGCTCGTATACTCTCCCCAAACACTCCCATTTCCCCTCACGACGCACATCATCAGTCGCTGACATTGCCAAAGCCAACCAAGAGAAAAGGAAGCCATCAAACTGAAATGCTAATAGTCATTTCTGGATAGATTTTCCAGCTGCTCCTTTTGAATCTACTATGTAGAGAGCCTAGTTAATAGATGCCTTAAGTGACATCCAGCCTAATCTTAGCTGGTCCTGTTTACTAACTTCTCTTTTTTGCCCCATGGAGACTCTCTAGATGGATCTTTCATTTGAATCCTCTAGGGAAACACAGCGCATACTTGAAATCCCATCAACTTTCCCAAATTGTTCACAACCAAAGGAGCCAAAAGCTTCCAACCACTGTTCCCCTCCTTTTGATTCTGTGCAGAGCCATCACATATGTTTTGAATGACCACTTATTCTAAAAGACCCTAAAAGGCAAAACAGAGCTCCTACGAATACAAACATTTTGGAGGCCCCAGGCATTCCTTTTAAAATTACTTTTGTCAAGAGAAAGCTTCAAGTTACTCTGAAATTTCACACTCCTAGACTGCTGCTTAACAAGACTTTTCACTCAAGGGGTCTTGGCAAGTCATTTCCCTCTCAGTTTACAGAGCTCCTGTTGCCCCCACAGGGGAGTGGGCTATGGTCATCTGTGGTTCCCAAAAGACTCATGCTCTAGAATAGACTGAATCTTTTATTAATAAAACGTCTATTTTGCCAATCCAGCATTTGGTATTCTCTCCATGTAATGCTTTGCAATGCAGCATCCATCCGAAAAACCATTAAACAGTGCGGCTAGTGCTTATACAACACAATTTAATGTCCCAGCAAGAACTAGTGGTTTGTTACACACATTATGCACCATTGTAATGGATCTTTCTAGATTTTAAATGTGTGGAGGGCAAAAAGTCACAATATTAGCACTAGACTATGAATTCTTTGTACTACCAAGCCAGAGCCTAAAGTCTAGGGATGGATAGCTACACAATAAAAGTTTATGAAAGAAATGGCATAATTTGTGTTAAATATGTCTGTGTTTGTAATGGATTCAATAATTTTCAAATGCTAAAATTTAGAGATTTGAAGGGAGGAGTGCTGGAAGAGAAGAAAATGTTTTACCTCTGCTGTGGCCAAGCATCACCCATTCATTTCACAAGCCTTCCTGTTTCCTTAGTGTTCTTGGTCACAAGCAACAGAAAGATTCTAGTTGATAGGAGCAGAAAAGGCATGAACTGAAGGTGTATTCACAGAAGAGCTGAGAAGGCTAGAGAAGGAGGCTTGGACCATGGGCAGGACCAAAGGTGAGCTGCCAGCCTGAAAGAATTTTCAGATGCGTGTCTTCAAGATCCTTGGCAGGTGCTCATGCCTGACTGAGCCCAGATTGCACACCATATTGTAGCTTCTAGGGAATCTGGGGAAGCAAGT
The DNA here is from genome assembly GCF_905146905.1 of Nyctereutes procyonoides. Classification (NCBI taxonomy): domain Eukaryota; kingdom Metazoa; phylum Chordata; class Mammalia; order Carnivora; family Canidae; genus Nyctereutes; species Nyctereutes procyonoides. The sequence goes on along the minus strand of NW_026575135.1, from coordinate 9,532,880 downwards.
GTCTGGCATTTCCCAGCTTCTATGGTAAGAGGTGGCTCTGTCACTATGGCTTGTAAAACGGGAATTCCCCAGAGATGGAAAGGGGTTCACAAATTAGGCAACCAAAAAATATGAAAGAAGCTGCTCCACTTCCACCTGGACAAAACCCCAGCATTCTGAATCTCTTCTTCCCTTTGACTTTTTGCCATATCTGCCTTGGCAGTCCTCAACACTGACTAAACCCACAACCCCTGTGTATCATGGGTCTCAGGTGCTTAAAAACCACTGAGGAAGTACACACAATTGGTCATGAGTCTTTTGTCTACTCCTAGTAAACGCAGTACAATGGTTTTAATCCCGTCCCTAACCCCTACCTCACCCCATAGGAATTTGTTTCTGTACATGTTCAGGGAAATGTACTCCAGGCAATTTTGATGCAGACTTCTGGGTGGGAACCATGTCTTAATTTTTGCAATTTTCCACAGCCTCTCTACAAACCATTTCTGTTTTTCTGAAGTCCTTCACCCCCACCCCATTAATCTCAACCAATGATCCCTAAATGGGAAAATAAACCTACCTGATGTACACTCCCTCAACTTTTCTGTCCTTCAACTCAAAATTTCTTCTAATCTCTACCCATTCCATCCTCCTGCCCTGCTTAATTTCTCCTTCTTTCCAAGGCTAAATTGGCTACCAGTCCATGGTCTAATCTGAGACTTAATACTTATCTCCCCTTTGACTGTGTCTTTGGCCTCACTTCCCTGATGCCAAAATTCTCTTCATTCCGGAAACATTTCAAGTCTTATCTGACCTAACGACTCTTCAATTTGACCCTGCTTCCCATAAACCACCTTCCCATTCCACCAACCACCTTCGTCTTTTGCATCCAAAGGAGTGGTCTATACTCATGAAGACTTTCCCTTCACCTTTCATTCATTCTCAACTCCCTGTAATCACTTCCAGCCTGACTTTACACACACACACACACACACACACACACACACACACACACACACACGGGTCTCCCAATGCCACTCTAGCTTCCTGACTGCTCAAGCCAATGACCCCTTCTTAGTCTGCATCCTTCTTGATCTCTCAGAAGCATCTGACCCTTTCAAAAACCCCTTTCCTCCTATTGTGGCTTTTGATACAATCATCCCTCCTGATATTTCCTTCTATTTCTCAGCTGACACTTTCTCAGACTCCTTTGCTGGGCTTTCTCCTCTTCTTGCTCTTTTTTTTTTTTCTCACTCTGGCCATTCTCATGTCTTAGCTATCATCTCAAAATAGATGATGCTCAAAAATATGTCCGCAATCCTGATTCCTCTTTCCTGCGATTCGGAGTTTTCCAACTGGTCATTTCCAATGGGTGCCCAGGCTGTTCTCCCACCCCTTCTCATGACTCCTTTGAAAAACTTTGTGTGTGTGTGTGTGTGTGTGTGTGTGTGTGGTAAAATATACATGGCATAAAATTTACCATTTACACAACTTTCAAGTGTACAGCTTGGTGACATTAAGTCCATTTACAACGTTGTGCTCCTCTATTCCTTTTTAATGTCTATATAGCTGTGGCAAGGGAAGGCCATTTCCTGTTCATTACTTTTAATTACAGGGGCCTGCCCTACCTCTCTCTCAGTGGCCGAGCCTGGTGCTGAGGGGTGGAAGAGCATGGGCTCTGGAAGAATCTGCTCTGAGTTTAAATCTCAGCTTTATGACTCTGGCTGAGGCTCTCAACCTCATGGGTCTCACTTTTCCCATCTTGCTATTCTCTCCTGTTGTTGGGTACACAGTCACTCCGCTGAAGCAAGAACAGCTTGGTTTATTTGTGAGCAAACACCCTGGTAAGAACTTGACCTGTGGGAACTGGTGCCGGAAGTGAGGAGAAAATGGAGTGTGTGAAGAAAGGGATAGATCTTGGCCAGAAAGTAGGAGTTCTGGATGTATTGGAGTGGGATGTCCAATCTGGCATTGGCTTGGATTTATGACACAAATAGCTCCACCCACACCCCTCTTATGAAAAGGAAGAGAAAACAATCCATCAGGTTTTGGTGACTACTTCGGTCTTCTTCGGGCCAGTAGTAATTGCTCATCAAGTGACAGGTAAAACCTCTGTGAAAGTTAAAAAGGCAATTTAGTCGAATTGCAAGAATTTGCCCAGGAAAGAGGTGATTTGGGGGAAATGTGCTGTGCATACCTTTTAAAATGCCTTTGGAGTCCTGCGTTTATAGAATTATCAAGGGTCTGAAGAGGTTAGGTTGTTATCACGGCATTTTATGGGGCCGAGTTTCCCTACGAGGAGTTCCAGCAAGTCCCCGCGGAAGGTTCCGAGGTCTCTCGTTCGCACGTAGCATCTGTTTCCTCTTGGACTGGGTCTTCCCCGCTCCCACGTGCAGCCCAGCCCGGCGCCGCTCACGGAAGATGCACTTCGGTTGCCCTGAAAGAACAGGTGGAGCGTTTTGGTGCCCAGGTCCCGCTTCTCCTCTCGGGCCTGTAGGGAAGACTCGGGGGGAGGGGAGGGGGGCACGGGATGGGGATAGGGACAGATGGCCCTTTGCCAAGCACCCTTCTACATTATAGCTCGTTCCGTTTCTCAGATGGGGAGACTGAGGTCAGAGTGGGTAGGCGCGTGGCCTGCGAGTCCCTGCTGGCCTGCGCGGAGGCTCCAAGGGCGCGCCCCCGGAGCCCAGCGCTTGGCCGCACATTGGGGTGCCCTGCGAGGAGCCCTGCGCTGCCCCCCGAGGCCCGCGCGCGAGGCCGCCCTTCCCCGCCCGGTGCCCCCGCGGGGCCCGCCGTGCGCCCCCGGTGCCCGCCCGCCGCGCGCTCCCCGCCGGGGGTGGGGGTGGGGGCGGCGGCCGCGGGTCCCCCCAGCCCGGGGGCGGAGCGAGGCGCCGAGACGTCAGGGCGGAGGAGCGGCGCGGGCGGGCGCGGGCGGGCGCGGGGCGGGCGCGGGCGGGCGCGCCCTCCCGGCGGCCGCCCGCGGCCCACGTCCCCGCCTGGCGCGGCCGCCGCGGCCCGGAGCTGCAGTCGGCGGCGGGGCGCGCGGGGGCCCGAGCTGAGCCGCGGGAGCCGGCCGTGCGCGCAGCTCCGCCCGCCTCCCCCGAGCGAGCGGCCCCCCGGGGCGGCCCCCACCCCGACCCCCACCCCCACCCCCACCCCCACCCCGGGGCGCCCATCCGTCTCCCTGGCTGACTCCAGCGTGTGTTTTGTTTTTCTTTCTTTTCCACCCCCCGTCCCCGGGTGCCTTGCTCCAGGATGGCAGAGGCGGAGTTGCACAAGGAAAGGCTGCAAGCCATAGCAGTAAGTCCGCTTCCAATTTTATTTTCTTGCTCTATTGTCTGGGAGGGAAGGGGACCCCGGGGGGTTTCGGGGGCCCTGGACGTTCCAGCGCAAGCAGCCGCAGGGCGTGCATGGGTCCCTGCGGGCACCGAAGTCGCCGAGGCTCAGCTGCGCTGCTTTTTCTTAGGCGACAGGCTGTGGGTGGAAGCCCCCGCCCGGGGCGCGCTTCGGGCTGCGGACCTGGGTGTGAAGACCGGCTTGCAAAGGAGATGCTTGCTACTGGGCTTTGGGAAAAGACCGGACGCGTGGGGGTGGGGGTGCGGTGGGGGTGGGGGCGATTCCGGGGCGATCGTGCCCCCGCGGTCCGGGCTGCCCTGGCTGCACCCTGGCTGCACCCACGGGAGGGAGCGGGGGCTGCCACCCTTCCTGCGGAAGCTGCCCGTCCCCTAAGTGGGGACCCAGCTTTCCCGCGCCGTCCACCCTGCTCCCTGAAACCCGGGGTCTTCATTTCCCCCTGTTGCATTGGGGGTTTGGCACGAGCCTCCACCCCGGAGGGGCCCGGGCACTTCTTCCAGCCGCCTGGCCCTGGGCGCACCTAATATTCCAACAGAGCATCCCTCTCCCCGGGCTGGACGACCTGAAACCTGTTTGCAGCGTACAGAGGAGCAACCGGGTTTGGCAAAGTTCACGCGCACTTGGAGAAAAGTGTACCCTTGTGCATCTCGGGTAAAAGAGAGAACTTTCTGGGCCTCTGTAGGTTTGAGCAATCTTGCCACAGTGTTGCCAATGATCTACAGATGTGGTATTTTTACTGGAGCCACCGCAGCTGGATTATATATTTCCTTTGCAGATGAGGGAATGATTACTGCTGCTGTATGAAATAATAACAATTAAAAGAGAAGGTCTGTTAACCTATTGGCATAAAAGAATCTCCAGACGTTCTTCTACCTAAGCACTTTATTTTTTTTTTTTATGATCCAGGAGTTCTCTGGAAACACATATAAATTTGTCGGAGGAGTAGTGTGTCATGTTTTGGAAGCAAAGCCTATTAAAGTGTTTTCAGAATCCTTTGGACAGATTCTTCATAGGGAAAGTGCATACGGGCCCTTCTTTTTAAAAGAAGCATTTGGTATGGTTCCCGTGGCACCGAGACCCTCTTTATCAATGTCTTCACATTTTAAATATCTTGGGAACTTGACCACTGAAGTGAGAGGGACATTTGTTGGCAGAAATGCTATGGTTGTTTTTTTTTTTTTTTTTTTTTTTGCCGGTTGGGCAATCTTTGAACTTGGTACTTCAGAACTCAGGAAGGCTGTTTTTTTTTTTTTTTTTTTTTTCGATTTTTTTGTCTTTTCCCTTCCCCTCTGTGAATGTGTATTTTGATGGTTAATGACGTGGTTTATGGTTTCTAAAGCTAGTGGCAAGGAGTGTGGCCAGTGTGTCATGAACTTGGTAAGAATGGAGATATTCAGTTCTTGGTGCCATGTAGCTGGTGGGTGTTTTATATAAACTGAAGAATAGGCTGCTTTAAGCGTCTGTAAGTGGCTATTCCAGAGAACGTTCAGTTGCTGCCATAGACCGTGTGAAGGTTTCCAACAGTTGTCACATTTTCTGCCTTTGCGTGAGCAGCTTTCACTGGACGCCTGAGGGACAGCTGAGGCTTATGAAAGGACTTGTTCTCTGAATGGGGAGCCAGTAGCAGCTAACAGTAGGGCCACCCCTTTCCAGATGGGCTGCGGTAATCTCAGCAGGGGCCAAGTGGACTTTCCAGAAAGATCAAGCCAGTCTCTTGGAATTCTCTTGAGTGTGTGATAAGCCTAAACACAAATACCTGTGCCTATTCAGTTGTGGAATTGAATTTGTCCTGGACCTGGGAAGATGCTGATGATTCTCATGACATATCAGCCTCAATTAATAGATGTGCTGTTATTGGTTTGGATACACTAACAATGAAATGACTCGTGTGTGTGTGTGTGTGTGTGTGTGTGTGTGTGTGTGACAGAGAGAGGGGGGGGGGTGGGGGAGAGAGAGAAAGATTTAAGAAAATGGGAGAGGGCAGAGGGTCTTGTGACCATATCAGTAAATAGTTCTATGCTGTCTGTGCTTTGGCCTAGTGCACACTCTCCAAATTTGGCAGACCCTGCCTCTCTCTGCCATCTTCCTAGAGTTGTCAGGGGACCTGCAGGGGCCCCCAAGCCTCCTTCCAGAGCCTAGCACTCCTGGAGTCTGGAAATGTGAAAGAGGAGGAGAACAAGGCCTTACCTCTTCCCAACTTGGGCTCCTCTCCAAAAGACAGAGCAGATAGAGGAGGATCCTAGTCTGTGGGGTCATGGGCGGTTTTAGTCTGGGCCACTGTTCTTTCATCTGTGTAATGAGCTCATGCATTCTACCTCTGGGCTCCTTGTAAGGTTTAGCGATGATACTGGTGAATTACATGGCATGTGGTCATCATTAGATGGTATTGAGGGACAGACCCCAAGCCCCCAATTTCTGTCTACAGCACTGCCTTGCCCAGTGAGGCTCAGAGACACACCTCTGAAGCATAAAGAGTCTGAATAGCCTTTAAAATGTTTCCCTTTAATTCTAACTAAAGGCCAGGGCTGTGTCTGGCATTTGTTCCTCTGGCGGCTTCATACACGGGTGCAGAGTTGTCACCTGAGCGTTCATCCATTCATTCAGCAGGTGCTTAGAGCCTTCTAGGAAGGTACTATCAACATCCCTAAGTTTCAGCCATCAGAGGAAAGATGTTACCTTCTACATACTTAGGTCCTGAAAGGACAGATGTCCTGTGACCCATCTGTCACATGGTCATCTGGGATTTCTTTTTTTTTTTTTTTACCCTCAAGGGAATGAAATATTCAGAAACCCTGGTACCTTAATTGAATCTTCCAGTTGAACCTAGACACTGATCAATGAGAAAAGATGGATCTCATCCTATCTCTTGCCCAAAGAAGAGCAAGTCCATCTTTGACAACTTTCTCTACTCCCAGGCACTCCTTCCTCCTGTAGGGATATTCCCCAATTGGTAATTTGAGGAGATAGCAAAATGCCTCTGTAGCAGAATGAAGGTGGATAACAATTCCAGGGAATAATAATGCAAATGCCATTTATTGAACATTATCTATTCCACAAGGCACTGTGTGATCTGCTTTTATTATTATTTTTTTGACCTTCAGTTGTTGATAGTCTGAAGGAGAAACACACATAAACAACTACTGTTCAGTGCCAGGAGTACTTATGCAAATGAGCACTCAAGTGGCACAGGTTAACCAACCTCATGGAGTTGTGGAACCTTCCCCAGAGGGGAGACATCAGAGCAAGTCCTGAAGACTGGGTAAAATCAAATATAACATAATAACCTTCCCAATTAGCAGAAGGTATTTTATTGATTTATTTATCGTTAGTTTGATTATTATTTATTTGGAACAGTTAGTATGAGAAAGGAAAAGCCGAAAGCATGAAGAAGTTCAGTCAACAGCTAAAGGCACAAAGTCGGCAATAAGACCAAAGTGCATTTTAACACACATTATGTCATTGAACATTAATAAAGTGATGAGGTAGGAACTACTCTGTTATTTATATGTTATGGATAAAGAGCCCAACATTAAAAGAGAGGGTCAAAGCCAGGGTTTGAACCCACACTTCAGGGCCCTGGAACCCCTCTATTGACTATTGCCCTGAATTGCTACCCCCAAGATGGCGGCACAGCCTCTGAGCACACTGTGCAGGACGTTCCAACAGCCTCAGGGTGAGCCAACAAGGGAGAAGCATACTGATGCAGTTGCTCTGGGAGGGCCCAGACCAACGAGGAGGCCCACATGCTTTGGAGAGTCTTCCAAGCTGGCTTTCAGCACGTGGAAATATCTGGCGTATGTTCTAAGTGAATGAGTAACAACACTCCCTTGGGAAAGAAGCTACCGTGTGTCAATGGAAATCAACTTTGGGAGAGGATGTTGTTATGTCTGTACATCCGAGAGGAAGGCAGTCTTCCTTGGGCATGTGGGAAGATAACTCCATGTTGCAGAGGTCATCTTGGGCAAACACCTCCAGAGTCATGTGGGCAAGGCCTCAGGCCTGTACGGGGGATCAATATGAGCATGTTCACGTGTGCTACAAATATGAAAGGTCAACCCCACCTGATTTTTAGATAATTTTGTCATGTAATAAGAATCCACTCTGTGGATTAATAAAAATGATCTTTTTTGCATCTGTATATCAGTTTACAATTTATAGACACCTGTGGTTGTTACCTTCATTTTGAGCTCTGTGGGGCAGGTCTTGTTATCTTCACTTTAAAGTTGGTGATAGAGACATCCACGCTCACATAATGAGACGTGAGAGTTGTCTTAAGTCCAGTCTCTCCCAGTCCCTTGTGTTAGGCATTTCTTGCTTGGAGGGGGTACCCTGATAAGGGTGGGAGCTGCCACATGCATCCTTCCAAGCTAGAGTCCTGGGGTCAGGAGGAGAGGGATGGATTCATGGGTATGTGAGCCTGGATGGGCCTCCATGAAATCTGTCCTTTTGGGGATCTCACTTTGGGTTCCTCTTCCTCTTGACACTCTCACACAGATCCCATTCTCTGTCCTGAGAAGGTCTGGATATAGGTGGGTGGCTTAGGCTGCCTCTGCCCTTCACTTGCTGAGAAACACTTCTGGCATTTCCTTGGATTCATGTCTCAATGCCTCTTCTTGCCTAGAGATGATAAGGCTTGAATGCCAGAGTTAGAGTATGGGACCAGGGGCCGGGGGGCTGGTCAGCCTGCCTTTGATCCAGGCCACTTAGGTGGGTCTGCGTAGCCTGGGCAAAAGTCCTTGCTGCGATTTACATGTGATCCAGTCCAGTCCAGCTTCCCAAGTCAGGTACCCCTCCAGGATTTAGAGACCCAAACCCCAAACCCTACAGTAAAAAAAAAAAAAACAAAAAAAAACCCAAAAAAACCAGAAACTGATTCTTGTAGGGACCATTCCTATGCATGTCCCTTGTAAACCTGTCTCATTGGCAAGTAACTGGCAAAGGAATGGAGAATCGAAGATCCTGAGTACTCGTTGCTATCTTCCTCCATCTCAGAGATGTGAGTGATACCCTGCTTCTAGAATTTCCTGTTAAGGCCCAACTGATGGTTTGCTCAGGATATTGGTGATGAGGAAATGTTCACCGCAGCCGAATCTGCAGGGCCACCCAGGAGATAGGTTCCACCCAGGGCTCATTGCTCAAGGGTCATTGCCAGGTCCGAGAGTGCTGAGGTAGGCCTTACGCAAACACATGCAAGGGTCAAACACCCCTTTGGTCACTTATTTGGACCTCTGAGTATTTCAGGCTTTGGCCTCTTGGGACAAAGAGCAGCTGCTCTGGCAAGGACCCTGAGAAATAATAGCAGTGCTCATTAAGAAGTCATCATTAAAAAAGCCAAACAGGGCGGCTTGGGGGGTATGATTTGTCATTATTTAAGGGAAACCAGGGCTCAGCACTGGTGCTTCTACATTCCTTTGGGGCTGCTCAACACTTTTGGGACCCCTGCTATTGGTCCTCTGAACTACCCGCATTTCATCCCTGATCTCTTTGGGAATGTTGTTCAACTCGCTTGACAATAATCATTATGTGGTGTGACATTGACGGAGACAGCAAATGGGCACTGATGCACGGAGACAGTGGTCCCCAGGGCTGGTAGTGCCTCACACGATCTGGCCAGTTTCAAGGAAGGCTTCTGGTGTCCGGAAGCTGTGACTCAAGTCCTGGCTATTCTCTTATTATCCGTATGACCTCACTGTCCCTCGTTTTCCTCATCAGTAAGATGGGGATAATGATAATACCCGCCTCATGGAATTGTTGTGAAAGTTATTTGAGAAATTTCATGGGACATTCTCAGAGCAAGGACTCAGAAAGCACTCAAAGTTCTCTAGTTATAAGTGAATCGACGGAGCATAACTCATGGATCTTTAAACAGAAAATGGACACAAAGAATGGAAGATGAATTCTATTAACTCGAATCATTTTTGCCAAACTGGGAAATTTCAGATGAATATAGTAGCTACTGAGCATTTCCTGTGCAGGAAGGTACTAATAATAACAGTGAAAAGGATTGTTTATAGTGGAGAGGAGACACAAATTTAAAGACTCCAAGGCCGGTGTTAACACCGGGGAGTGACGCAGGCTGGGGGGCAGCAGTGGGGATCTGGAGAGCAGACACGACTCCTCAGTTGGGATAGAGTGAATTTATACCATGTGAGAATGTGAGTTCTGTGTTGTCACATCCACTCATTTTCAAGAGAAGTAAGAAATCTGCTTTTTAAAAATGTGAGACTCCCACTTAAGAAAGAACTAGTTTCAAAACTTCTAAAAAATTTATGGACACAACATTCCTTTGGGTCAACAGGTCAACCTTTTGTGACCTCCAGATGTAGGTAGAGCTTTGAACTTTATGATGTGTTTTTCCTATGCATGGACTCATTTGGGCTTTGTAAGGATACTGTGAAGTGCTCCTTCCAGCACCCCCTAGGTGTTTTAAAACGTTATAAAATCAGGGTGTATTTTCACCAGGGCTTTGTGAGTTTGGTGTCCAAATGTTTGGGTTGTTGGAAAAATAGTACGCATTTGCTGTATCTTTTGATATTAAGTGAACTCTTTGTAACCACTGACATTATTGTAACCCAGAACATTCACATCTTGGTGGATGATTGCTCTCCCAAATTTAACAGAAAAATTTTAAACAATCAGTACCTTGAGGTGGGAAATTCCTGTTCTAGAAGAATCTTTAGGAACAAGGTATATAATTCTGAGCCTCTCACATAAATCACTCAGGGTGCTTATATGATTTTATTTTATTACCAGCCTCACATAATAAACAATGTAGGGAGATCTAGCTGGACTAAGGACTTCTAGTAATAGCGGCAACTGCCTTTGGGCCAGGTAAAATACAGAACGGCGATTCTCAAACTTTAATGCATTAGGAACCCCCGAGAGCGCCTTAAAACACAGGTTGCTGGACCTCACTCCCGGTGTTTGATTTTGTAGGTCTGGGGTGGGGCCAGAGAACTTGCATTTCTAACAAGTTCCCAGGAGATGTTGTACCCCGCTGCAGCTGCTATTCTGGGGAACACAAGTGAAGAACCCCTGGAAAAGAGGTAGAAGATTAATGGTAAAGGAAGATGGTGGCCTAGGTCTTGACCAGTGCCACATGCCCATTGTGACATGTCCAAGAGTTTGTGAGGTGTGGATATCTTAAGAGACCAAGCACGCATTCATGAAATATGAGAAATAGTGAAAGGGACTATAAGGGAAAGGAGGGAAACTGAGTGGGGAAAAATTAGAGAGGAAGACAAACCATGAGAGACCCCTAACTCTGGGAAACAAACAAAGGGTTGCAGAAGGGGAGGCGGGAGGGGGATGGGGTAACTGGGTGACAGGCACTAAGGACGGCACTTGATGGGATGAGCACTGGGTGTTACACTGTATGTTGGCAAATTGAATTTATTGTTTTATTTTTTGACAAATTGAATTTAAATTTTAAAATTTTTAAAAAGAGGCAGAGTAGAATAAAAATTGTTTAAAAAAAAGAAGAGAGGGGCAAAGTAGAGTCTTAATCAAACAAAGCTCAGTTTGGATGTGATACAGTGTGTCCCTCTCACATCAAGTGGCTGATCGAGAAGAGGTCTTTGGGTAGTTGTTTTAATTGATTTAAATAGAGTGAAATTTCTGTCTGTTGGTCACTTGAAGAAACCTGTTTGAAGGGTACGCATGGGATTGGCTGATTACGACTATGGGCCACAAAATTCACGTAGGGGGCACGTCAGTGAAACAAAAAGTCATGCTGTAGGGTAGATATCCAACCATATAGTGGGAGGCCCTTGAGAGGTGCATGGTACCTATTAGGGCCCTGTAGATGGAGAGGTCCCATAGCAGATCAAGTGATCAAGCCTGGTGGTAGCCCCTCCAGCCCTCATGCCTGATTCTTGGTGCAGCTGCTTCTCACGTGGGAAGCCCTCAGAGGATGCCAGGATGATCCGCAGTTGAGACTCACTTACTCAGTGATGGTTAATGATTCTCCTAAGCCAGTCTGTGTGCACACCGGTGTAGCATATCAAAGAGGAGTTTATTCTTGCAAAGATGCCATATAAGCTTCCCTCAGGCTCACTTGCAGCATCCATTGTCTGAACCAACCCTTCATGCGCAGAAGGATTCAGCCTCACTCAGACTCTTCTCTGTCCGGAAACACAACACACAGAGACCCCACGGCCCAGGATGAGGCCCAAGAGAGCATGACCGGATTGGGGTGATGGCCGCCCAGCACAGAATGCTTTGCAGAGGAATGTTCGCCCATGAGTGCTGTGGCTTTGCGAGAATACCGCACAGCTGAGACCTATTTCTGACAGGAAATGCCAGCAGAAGCAGAGGTTTGTGTGGGGTGCCATTGTTGGAGCTACATGTGCCCTTGGTTAATTCTGATGTCAGTCTTTTTCACTAGTTTCTTATTGGATTAAAATCTTCAAAAGAAGATTATTATATTCATGAGAGAGAGAGAGAGAGAGAGAGAGAGAGAGAGAGAGAGAGAGAAAGACAACCTATAGCTTATTTACATTATGCTTGCACCTACATAAAAAATGCTCTGGGGTTAGTCCTTGACCCTAGTATCAATGCTTCTGTTGCATCACATGACATTAGCCAGAAGACGGGAATAGGGAAGCTGGTACCTTTCCCTGGAATAAGATGGAAGAGGAAAGAGAAGCCTAAGTGTCCCCAAGATAGAAGGCCTAGTTGTAGTTGAAAAGGCTGTGGGCCAGACCTCAGGGCACATCCTCTTGCTCATCATTCCCCCACCCTGCAGGCTACCAGGCTCTTGAAAGTCTGTGCACTACCAAATGTCTTCAGGGCATTTGTAAAAACCTGCCCTTCCTTTCTTTGCTGAATTATACTGGTTTACTTACTATACTAGGTGGGTGGGATTCCCCCCTCCCCTTCTTCTAAATTATAACCAGTCATCTGAGTATTCACTTTATTTTTAAATTCAGAGCTGAAACTTAAAACTTTGAGGGTTATAAAAAATGTTATTCTTAAGAGAAAAACATATGCTTGAAAAATTAACCCCTTTGCTGGTAAGCAGGGGATCTTCTTTCTCTGAGTTTGAGCAAAAATGGCAACAACTTAGAGGCCAGTGAATACCACACAGGGCTCCAGGATTGGAGCAGCTCTGATAGTATGCATGTCCCGTATGTGACGTGAGAGAGAGGCTGGGATCTGGGAGAGGTGCCTCTTGGTGGAGAGGCATAGAGCCTTCTCTGGGGCTTCTGGTTGGTCTCAAACACTGAGTTTCTATGGCCTGATTTTTCAGCTTGGGCTGATAATACCTGCCACCTCTAACCTAACGGGGTGGAAATGGTTCAAAAGTTTCCTTGTTCCAGTGGGACTGTGTGGCATATAAGATCTGAAAAGCATAAAAGAGTAGAGCAGTTCCTCAAGAAATTAAAAATAGAACTGCCATGTGGTCCAGCAGTGCAGCTCTTGGGTATAGATCCAGAGGACATAAAGTCACTACTTTGAGGAGGTATCTGTACCTCTATATTCATTGCAGTGTTATTTATGATGGCCAAGATATACAAACACTTGTGTCCATTGTCAGATGAATGGATGAAGAAAGCGGATGTGTAATAATGGCATATTATTCAGCCTTTAAAAAGAAGGAAGGTCTGCCATCTGTGAAATAAGCCAGATGCAAAAAGATGAATACTGTGTGATCTCACTTATATGTGAAATCTAAAAAAAAAAAAAAAAAAAAAAAAAAGAAAAAAAGTCAAACTTATAGTAATACAGAGTGGAATGGCTTTTACCAGAGGCTAGGAGGTGGGGGCCAAGGGAGAATATATATATATTTTAAAGATTCTGTTTATTTATTCACCAGAGACACAGGCAGAGGGAGAAGCTCCCTGTGGGGAGCCCGATGCGGGACTCGATCCCAGGACCCCAGGATCATGACCTGAGCCAAAGGCGGATGTTCAACCCCTGAGCCACCCAGGTGCCCCTCAAAGGGAGGATATTAATCAAGGGTCCAAGTTTAAGTTAGAAGATGAGTAAGTTCAGAAGACCTAATGTATGACGTGATGACTACAGTTAATAATAAAGTGTTATCCACTGGAAATTTGCTTAGAGAGTAGATCTCATGTGTTACCATCACACACACACACAAATGGCAACTGTGTGAAGTGATGGATATATTAATTATGTTGATCGTGATAATCATTTCACAGTGTATATCAAAACATCATGTTGCATGCTGTAAATATATACAATTCTTACTTGTCAATCATACTTCACTAACGCTGGAAAAAAAAACTATCAGTTAAAAAAAAATCTGAAGGGACGCCTGGGTGGCTCAGTGGTTGAGTGTCTGCCTTTGGCCTAGGATGTGATCCTGGGGTCAGGAATCGAGTCCCGCATCGGGCTCCCTGCATGGAGCCTGCTTCTCCCTCGGCCTGTGTCTCTGCCTCTCGCTCTCTCTGTGTCTCTGTGTCTCTCATAAATAAATAAATAAGATCTTTAAAAATAAATAAATAAAATGAAAATAATCTGAAAAGCTTGCAGCTAACATGAGTGACCCTGAAAGGAAATACTGCTTATCCAGGTGAGCAAAAACACCCTGTGGGAGAGTGAGGAGCCCATCCTTGGAGGGCCCCGTTTTTCCTTACCAGGTGCCGTACAGGCAGCCTGATTCATGAACAGTAAAGTCTGAGCATATGTGTTCAGCACGTCATGCTGTTCATCAAATAAAAGTCACAATGGAAGCTGAAGGATATTGAATCCTTGATGTAAGTCTGATGGGGATGAGTCAAAAGGCAGGGCAGGGCCCGGAGGCTAGGATATACCCTCTAATGCCACCAACCACTAGAAATAAGACTGTGGTAGCCTGGTCATCCCCATCCTTATTCACCCTGGAGTGAGGATGATAGATACCTGGTAAGTATTGGAGCTGAGAGGGGAGAAGGAAGAGAAGGTACTCACTCTGACAGCACAGAGGAGACGAGGTGAAGGGGAAGGTAATTTCAGTTGCTCAGCGATGCTCTCCCCCACCTTCCACCATCATCTCTGTCTGGACACCTCAGCTGCTACTGCCTCTGGATGATTCCAGCTCTCTGTCTGCCCTAAGCCTGGGTCCACAGAGAAAAGCTGGAAGTAGACTGGCTTAGCATTGGAGGAGCAGGTGTGGAGCATCTCCCCTGTAGGGAGACAGGGCACCCCAGAGCTCGAAAAACAAGTGAAATACAGTAACTTCATCCGACTGCTTTTTTTAGGGGGAGAGAGGATCTCCCAGGTCCCGAGGGCTTCCCTTGTGCCAGACACCCTGCGGAATGCCTGGTGTAAAAAAAACCCAGATGTGTACGGGCGCCAGGTTGGCACGATGGCTCGGCTCTTGGGATTGTGGTGACCCAGGGAGGGTGGGCTCCTCGGGGACAGGTGGCACTCAACCCTAGTTGATTGGTACTTTGTGGGAACACACGCCCGGGATCTTCTGCTTTTTCAAGAGAACCTGGAAATCCAGCTTTTGAAGGAAGTCTGTTGATGTTTAAATGTTCACAACGATTTAAACACTGTGTGGGCCAAACCAAACATAATGAGATTTTAACACAGTGTGGGCTGGATTCGTTTCCTATTCCAATCGCCCCCCCCACCCCACTCAGGCCCGCCACCGCCAGCCCCCACCCTGGGCCACCAGCCTTCCACTTCTGACTTTCACAGCATATTTTATTTAATTGTCAGGAGTATGAGGAGGTGACGGGGTGGTAGTGTTATGGCTTGGAGCTAAGTGAGGTGTAGTTATGTTTAGGCATGTTGGGCAGATTGGTGGGTGGGCCTGTCAGGAACCCTTCGAGGGCCCTCTGGGATGGGGGACCCTGTAAGAGAACCGTAGTCTCGGGTTAGGATCAGGACTGCTACTTAAATTAATTCCTTATGCAGCTTACTGGATGAACTCATGAATTCTCTGTAAGACATAACAGCTGAAAGCCCTCTTTAAAAGAAAATTAACAGAGCAAATGTGACCTTTTTGATGTATGCTTCTCTGAACTTTTTTTTTTTTGGGCGGGGGGAGAGGCAGAGGGAGAGGAGAGAGAGAATCTTAAGCAGGCTCCACACCCAGTGCAGAGCCTGATCTCATGACCCTGAGAGATCTTGACCCGAGCAGAAATCAAGATTCAGATATTTGATGGACTGAGCCGCCTCGGTGCCCCTACTTCTCTGATTTTTAACACATGTGTAGATTTGTGTAGCCACCAACACAATCAGGATACAGCCAGTTCTATCAGCCCCCAGAACTCCCCCAAGAAGTGCTGGCTTTAAACTCCTTCAAACAGCAGCATGTAAGTAATTCTGCTTGACACTCACTTTGCACCCCGACTTTAGCCAGAAGAGGAAACTGGGGTTCCCAGTCTTTGGGGGAGGTGACCCTTTCATATCAAGCACCCCCTCCTAGATCTATAACAAATTCTAATTTTTCCCCAATAATTACCTTCTGCTCCAGGCTGGCTCCTTTTTTCCCTTCCCCCCTATCAGGGTTATCACATTTAGCAACTCAAAATACAGGATACCCAGTTATTGCGCGGGACACACTTTTATACAAAAAGTTACTTGTTTAACTGAAAATCAGATTAAAGTGAACATCCTGTATTATATCTGACAAGCCCATCACCTTCACATACATGTTGCATTCACCACCGATTTCAGAATTCTCTTTTTTTTTTTTCTAGGGCCATGTTTCACTCTTCCATTGTGAGTGTGAAGGTACTCACTGGTTTTAAATAGTAATATGTTTTTTTGTGGGGAGGTAGGGAATGTACTGGAAGGATAAGAGTGTGTCATCAACACATTAACGTGTTTTCAAGAAATCCACCTGACCTATCTTTTCTGGAGAAGAAGAAATGGCCTAATGTGTGTTGGAAGGAGAACAACTGAATTTCGGAAATTGGTACATTGCCCGGGCCCCCTCCACCCCCCTCCCTTGGCCCCAACCTTTGAATAATATCAAACTGCAAAGTCTAAACAAGAAGCTCGCTCACACTGAGTTTAAAAATACCACTGGAATGCGAGCCTTCAGCAAGCCATATATCTTCTACTGCATTGAGCAAGATGGGGCCTTGTGGTGTGTTGGGAATGAGTCATGCAGTGGCCACAACCAGATGATTCCCAGCCTAGGTATTTTGGTTGAGAGCGCTGTGATGGTTGATTTATTTGTGTTGTTTGTTTGTTTGTTTTTCATTTATCAATTTTACTAGTGTGATTTCAGAATCACAGTGAGACAGGAAGGAAAATCAATTTTATGTAGCAGCTACAGAATTAAGAACAAATGGAAATTCCAATTTTCTGTCTAGGCCAAGGGTCAGCAAACAATAGCCCACAGGCCAGATCTGGCCTGCAGCCTGTGCTTATAAGGCCTGTGCGCTTTATGTGGTTGTCACATGTATAAAAAAGGGGAAACCGTCTTTTAAGGAATATTTCATGACCTGTGAAAAATATACGAAGTTCAGATTTCGATGTGCAGACATAAAGTTTTATCAGAACACGGCCATTCCCATTCGTTTATGTGTTGTCTAGGGCTAACTTCATGTTACAACATCACATGGTCTTATGCTAACGGAGACCAGGTGGCCTGCGAAGCCTGAAATATTTATTATTTGACCCCATCTAGAAAGATTTCGGTCTCCTGCTCCAGACAGCATATCGTCTATGGTTGTGTCTGCCATTAAGGCTCTAGGTATCTTTTACCTTAAAGAAGTCGCTGCTGTCTTATTGCTGGCAGTCCAGAATGATAAAGCATCTCAGACACGCTTGTACTGTTTCCTGGGCTGCCACAATGACAGGCTTATATTTGCTCAAGAGCTCACATGCGAGTTTTGCTGCCATAGAATTTTCTTGTTATATCCTTGCTCTCTAGGCTAAGTGCATGTTGTTTCCTTTTGAAAGCCAGAAAACCTGATCTCTTAGAGGTAATGGTTTGGCCCATCTAAAAATAAATCACTACATTTAAAACCATTTTTTTTTTTTTTGAGTGACGGGGACAGAGAGGGTAGAGCAAAAACATTGGTGATTCTCCAGGTCATTTTTCTTTCTCCTTAGAAATTGCCAGAAGCCTCATTCTGCTCTCTCTGAGGATTTTAAGGGTAAAGTGTCAGAATGAGAGTCAGAGAACACACCTGCCACATTCCCTGAGTCCAAGCAGGAAGCCAGTGAACAGTGGCTTCTGACCAGCTGCTCTGTCATTTGTTAGCACTTTGTGGAGGGTTAGTTACCTTCTGGAACCCGGAGGCTCTCTGCCTTCAATGCCCGTGGAGTGACTGCCAGTTAAAGCTGATGATGGCCTATAGTAGCAGAACCCACACTGGCCTCCCTGAAGCTGCATATGTTTCCCTTCCCTTTCTTGTTCGGAAGGGCCAGCTGCTCCCATGAAAGCTGGTGGGTGCACCCCAGCCCTGCGCTCTCCTGTGGCCCTGGGACAGCTGGCAGGGGCATGCATTCCACATGTGGGATGCTCCTTGATCACCTGGCTTCATTGGCCAGGAGGGCTTACATTCCTAGTTCCACAGAACTGTAACAATTAGAGAGGCAGTTCTTAACAGGCTAACGTCCCCAGGGCACGACGCAGACAGGAGATTGAAACACATCCCCAGTTGTGGGGTAAAAAAAAACCCATTTACTTGTCTGGAGCTTCAGGCTGAGGGCCAGACTTCAGGTTCACCACACATGTAGAAGCTCCAGAAGTAGTCTCAGAGAACGAAGGTGGGGGGATGCCGTCTTTGTGCTGTCCCTTGGCCTCACTACAGCTCACTGGTACTTCTCAAGAAGGAACTTATACACTCATCTGAAGCCCTGATTTTTGCAACTGTCACCCAGGGCATACCTCCAGAACCTGGTCCGGAGGCCAGCAAGGTTTACAGTTGGGGTTCCACGGGGATGTATAAATTTGCATGCTTTATTTTATAAAGTTTTTTTTTTATTTGGTTATTTGAGAGAGGGGCACGGGAGAGAGAGAGTAAGAGAGAGGGACAGAGAGAGAGAAGCAGATTCCCTGCTGAGCAGGGAGCCCAATGCAGGGCTCCACCCCAGGACCCTGGGATCATGACCTGAGCCTAAGCCAGACGCTTAACCAGCTGAGCCACCCAGGTGCCCCTATTTGCGTACTTTAAAAGCTGCTGCCTGAGGATCTGGCTTCCAATCAGACTAAAACGAAGTGCTGATTGAAATCCCTCCCTTTGGGAACGCTGACAGGTCTTGACATAACATTAACAACCAGGACCTATCAAGAGTAAATCAGGCTGCTGAGACAATCACAATATATCACAAGGATCATACACCATCATCAAATGGGATTTATTCCAGGGATACTAAGATGGTTCAACATTCATAAATCCATCAACTTGATACATCACATTAATAAAAATGAGGGATAAAGATTATATGATCATCTCATTAGATGTTTAAAAAGCATTTGACAAGATTCAACATCAATTTATGATAAAAAAATAGAAATAAAAAAAATTTATGATAAAAATTCTCAACAAAGTGGGTGTAGAGGGAATGTACCACAACCTAATAAAAGGCCATATATGACAAGCCCACAGCTGACATACTCAATGATGAAAGGCTGAAAACGTTTCCTCTAAAATCAGGAACAAGACAGGGATGCCCACCCTTGCCACTTTCATTCAACATATTATTGGAGGTTTTACCCAGAGCAATTAGGCAAGAAAAAGAAATGAAAGGCATCCAAATTGGAAAGGAAGAAGTAAAGCTATCATTATTTGTGGATGACCTGATTTTATATATAGAAAGCCTAGCCTAAAGACCTCACCGAAAAACTGTTAGAACTAATAAAAGATTGCAGTAATGTTAAGGGTACAAAATCAACATACAAAAATCTGTTGGATTTCTATACAGTAACAATGAACTATCAGCAAGAGAAGTTTATGAAACAATACCATTTGCAATTGCATCAAAAAGAATAAAATACCTAGAAATAAAATTTAACCAAAGAAGTGAAAAACCTTTATACTGAAAGCTAAAAGACATTGATAAAAGAAATTGAAGAAGACACAAATAAATAGAAAGAAACATCATGCCAGTGCATTGGAAGAATTAATATTGTTAATTACTCATCACTCATCTAGCCCATCCCCCACCATCTCCCTACAGCAACCCTCAGTTTTTTCTCAATCGTTAAAAGAGCCTGTTATGGATTGTTTCCCTCTTTCCCTTTTTTCTTTTCCCTCTCTCCCCCTATGATCCTCTGTTTTGTTTCTTAAATTCCACATATGAGTGAGATCAAATGATAATTATCTTTCTCTGATGGACTTATTTCGCTTAGCATAATACCCTCTAGTTCCATCTACATCACTGCAAATGGCAAGATTTCATTCTTTTTTTTTTTATTGGAGTTCAATTTGCCAACATATAGCATATCACCCAGTGAAGTTTCATTCTTTTTGATGGCCGAGTAATATCTTCTTTATCCATCTATCATGGGATAGACGTTTGGGCTTTCTCCATAGTTTGGCTATTGTTGAAAATACTACTATAAACATCAGGGTGCATGTAACCCTTTGAAACTGTATTTTGTATATCTAGTAGTGCAACTGCTGGATCATAGGATAGTTCTATTTTCAACTTTTTGAGGAACCTCCATAATGTTTTCCAGAGTGGCTGCACCGACTTGCATTCCCATCAACAATGTAAGAGGGTTCCCCTTTCTCCACATCCTCACCAACACCTATTGTTTCTTGTGATGTTAATTTTAGCCATTCTGACAGGTGTGAGATGGTATCTCATTGTAGTTTTGATTTGTATTTCCCTGATGATGAGTAAGGTTGAACCCCTTTTCATGTGTCTGAAAATCCATCTGCATTTTTGGAAAAGAGGACAGTCTCCTTAATATATGGTGTTAGAACTGAACAGTCATATGCAAAAAAATGAAAACAGATCACTATCTTACACCATACACAAAAATTAACTCAAAAAATAAGACCTGAAACCATAAAACTCCTAGAAAAAAACATAGGAGGTAAGCTCCTTGATATTGATCTTGGTGATGATTTTTTGGATCTGATTCCAAAAGCAAAGAGAACAAAAGCAAAATCAACAAGTGGGACTCCATCAGACTAAAAAGGCTTCTGCACAGCGAAGAAACTCTCAGCAACATGAAAAGACTACCTACTGAATGGGAGAAAATATCTGCAAATCATTTATCCAATAAAGGGTTACTCTCCAAAATATATAAAGAATTCATACAACTCAACAGCAAAAACCCCCACAGACAATCCAATTAAAAAGTGGGAAGAAGATCTCAACAGACAGTTTTCTAGAGAAGACATACAGATGGTCAACAGGCACCTGAAAAGATCACTAACATCAACATCATTAATCATCAGGTAACTGCTAATCAAAACCACAATGATACATCATCTATGCCTGTTAGAATGGCTGTTATCAAAAAGCAAAAAATAACAGATGGTGAGGATGTGGAGAAAAGGGGACTCTCATGCATTGTTGGTGCAAATGTGAATTTGTGCAGCCACTGTGGAAAGCAATATGGAGGTTCCTCAAAAAATTAAAAATAGAACCCCACCATATGATCCAGCAATCCTACTTCTAGGTTTTTATCTGAAACGCTAATTCAAAAAGATATACGCACCTCCATGATCATTTCAGCACTATATGTAATAGCCAAGATACAGAAACAACCTAAGCGTCCATTGATGGATGAATGGATAAAGTTGTGGTGTCTGCACAATGGAATACTACTCAGCCATAAAAAATGAGATCTTGCCACTTGTGACAACATAGGTGATCTTGAGGGTATAATATTAAGTCAAATAACAGAGAAAGACAAATATCGTATAATGTTACTTGTATGTAGAATCTAAAAAACAAATGAACAAACGGAACAAGACACAGAATGGTGGTTACTGGGGAGAGGTGGTTGGGTAGTGGGTGAAAGGGGTGAAGGAGGTCAAGGAATACAAACTTCTAGCTCTGAAGTAAGCAAGTCATGGGATGGATTGTGCAGCATGGTAACTGCAGTCAGTGATATTGTGGTGAATATTTGAAAGTTGCCAAGAAAGTAAATCTTAAAAGTTCTCATCATAAGAAATTTTTTTAAAGACTTTTACAATGCTAGATGGTAATTAGACTTATGGTGGTGATCACTTCACAGTGTATACAATTATTGAATCATTACATTGTGCACCTGAAATGAATATAAAATTGTACGTCAGTTACACCTCAATTAAAGAGGAAGGGCCAAAAAAAAAAAAAAAAAAAAAAAAAAGAGGAAGGGCCAGCCACAAGTTTGAGTTTTGTCTGCCTGGAAATTTCCAAAGGGACTTTGGTGCCTTAGTAAATATTTTCAGATTGCCCAAGGTTTTGTAAGATAACAGAGCCATAATTGTGAAATCAGGTTTTAAAAAAACCCAATTAGTATAGTTCTTGGGCTGCCCTAGTGAACGTGCGGTAGTGAGCAGCGGTGTGGGCACACATGGTTGCTGACTCTACAGATAGATGCCTTTTGCCCTTGACCCTGAAATAAACTCCTGACCCTGAAATTCTCTTTTGGGGCAACTTATGGAGAAGCTGCTTAGAGGATAGGATGCCAGTCATATGGTGCAGAGTATTTCAACTGTGGCACTATTGACATTTTGGACCAGATAATTCTTTGTAGTATGGGACTGTCCCATGTATTATAAGATGTTTAGCGGTATCCTTGATCTCTGGTAGATGCCAATGCCCCCCCCCCCCATTCCGTATCATGACAATCAAATATGTCTCCAGACATTTCCAAGTGTTCTCTGGGAGACAAAATAAAGTCTTTGAGAGCCACTGATAACGGTATAACATAAGGGTTACATGACCAAATGCACTTTCCATATTTTTGACATTAGAGATTGATTGCTTTAAGCTTTGCTTTTATCCTTAAGGATTCTTTTTTTTTTTTTAAGCCTTGAAGGCTTTTTTGTTTTCTAGAATTTCCCAAGAAAATACAAGTTTTTCAAGAAGTGTAAAGCCTCAAGCCTGAAATGGCAAGTGGTTTTCGTCTCTTGTGTCCACTCCGACTGATGGGTAGTAGCCATCCGTAGTACTGTCTTGGGAAGATCTCTGAGGCTGAATTGGAGTTTGGGAGAAAGAATAAACCATGATAGATTAGAGTTGTCTTTCACATGTAAGAGATGAGGGATTTGTGTGTAAGGAGATTTGTTACTTAACATCTCTGTAGAGATTCATTAGTCAGGTCTATCTCTGGGGTTGTAACTGCTCCTGGAGCAGCATCCACATATGGTCACTGTGGTGTTGTGTATTTGTTAGGGCAAGTGCTGGAAAGGTGTCTTCAGAGGTGTCCTGTCTAGGTCCTGCAGAGCTGTCTAGTAGAGGTGCTCAAGTTGGTTTGATGAGAATAAGTGACGGGAAGCAAAACAAGAGGCGCACAATGTATGACTTCCCATCTCTCTGCCCCACTTGATTATAAGCTTCTGGAGGACAAGAACTGTGCTCTTTTCATCATTATCTGTTTGCCGCCTTCCATGGTACGTTTTGCGTTGTGTCAAAACCTGTGTAGTGACTTTAAGCAGGGATCTTAACCTCTTTTGTATCTTGTGCCCCTTTGCAGTCTCATGGACTCAGTTCAGAATAAAGCCTAAAGGCACAAAATAAAACACATGGTATTAAAAAGAAAACCTCTTGAACTGAAATACAGTTGGAAAAATATTTAGAAAATTGCAGTAGGAAACAGATGTGCTACTTGGTTATTGCATTAAAATCCAGTGGCAGTTCTAATGCATAGTCCAATCTCAAATTATTGATGAGCATAAGTGAGTGGTATTTTGAGTTATCTCAAACAGCTATAATGTAAGATGAGTATAACTGATTTCTACTCACGACAGTGTCATGGGTACCAATGGCATTCCTGAGGCCGTGCTTACGTTCATAACTAAAGATGATGCTAAATTTCAGCTAGAGGTTAGTGAGAATAACCTTTAACTGGACATACTGGTTTCTGACTTATCCCTAGATTCCCTGCATTCTTTCCTAACCAGGCCCCTGCTTTAAAGAAGGCTTCCTCCATTCTCTTGCCTGGCATTTCCCCTGCCACTTTCTTGGGCGCTCTTCCCTTGCAAATTTATCCAGGTTCTGTCTTCCACAGTCCTTTCCACCTGAACTCTGCTAGCCGGGTTGTTCTTTGGTTCTTAACTTTCTCACTGAGCTTAGCCAGGGACGGGAAGCTTTTAGCCCCAGCTCATGGTTCCCCTGAGCTCAAGAGGAGAGAGACAAGTGGGCACGTCATAGATGCCCAATGAATGCTCGTTGATTTGAAAAGGTTGCTTTGCCAACTTCACCCTTTTTATCTGGTGCTGCTATTGGATCCTCGGGCTGTGTTGGAGATCAGTCCACTCCTGATGGCTCCCCTTTGTGTGGAGAGCATCCAGTATTTCCAGTTAGAGCATAAGCTTTCAGCCTGTTTGCCTGGCTCCTGGAGGTCTGCAGAGTAAGATTGTGAAATTTGAAATTATCCCCTTAGGAAGAGAGAGGGCCACACACCCATTGGGACTTCAGAAGCAGCAGTGAATAGTGGGAGCAGTAGGACCCTTGACCAGTGAGGAGCCCATCACATGCACTCTGCAGAAGCCATCTGCATCCCTATGGCACACCTTGCTCTGGACCAGCCCGGTTTGGGGGTGGGGGGGGGCGTGTACACAAACCAGGCAGCCTGGGGATTGGTGGTTGCTTCATGAGAAGTTCATAAGAAAAACAAACAGAAATGGGCCGTCTATAATTTAGTTCCTTATGATATCAAGGTCACAAGGTTCCAAAAGATACTGTGTGAGATTAGCACCTGCGGTTTTCACCCAATGAATACATCTACCCAAATTGGACTCTTGTGGCTTCCCTGGCTCTTTTCTCCCCCAGGATTGTTATTGTTATAAAGGATCTGCAGTAGTTTTCTAGGGCTGTCATAACAGTGCCACAGAAGTGGGCAGAAATGTATTGACTCACAGTTCTGGAGGCTGGAAGTCTGAGATGAAAGCGTCAGCAGGATTGGTTTCTTGTGAGGGCTGCGAGGGAAGGGTGTTCTCTGGGCCTCTCTCCTTGACTTTGGCATCTTCTCTGTGTCTCTTCACATTATCTATGTGTATCTGGCTCAATGTCCAATTTTTCTCTTTTTATAAGACTAGAGAATCCATCTCATATTGGATTGGGGCCCAACCTAATGACGTAATTTTAACCTGATTAGCTCTGTAAAGACGCTATCTCCAAATCAGGTAATGTTCTCAGGTAATGAACATTAGGGATTCAATGTACCTTCTTTGGAGGGGGGGCATTTTTCAACCCATAACAGTCCTTGCGTGTTGTCAGATGGTACCTGCATCTCACCGTGATCATCGTTTGCATCTTACTCTGCTTCTGGCTATAGTGCTAGAAATTGTTTGAGAAGGAAGTGGCCCAGGAGCCCATA
Source organism: Nyctereutes procyonoides (assembly GCF_905146905.1). Taxonomy (NCBI): domain Eukaryota; kingdom Metazoa; phylum Chordata; class Mammalia; order Carnivora; family Canidae; genus Nyctereutes; species Nyctereutes procyonoides. Next base: position 9,508,147 of record NW_026575135.1, on the reverse strand, counting down.
AGTAGTTGTTCCCATTTGCCATTAATGCCTCAAACCTCTGCCCTTTTTTCACACTCATGACTTCCTTTTAGCACCCACTGCCCTTAGCATCCTACAACCTTCTGTCTCCAGTCAAAGCCTTGTATCTGGAAAGGTCCAGAAGGGCATTTCACACTAAGGTGAGATGAAGAAAAACTGAAACATTCTCTCCCTCTGAAAGCCAGTTAAAAACAGGGCAAAGCTGTAAACGACATCACAGGAGCTCAGGATGTCGACTGAGCCTCCATTAATGCTCTGACCCACCATTAGTGCTGTCTCTGTTTTGTTTGGGACCCTGAGTTGTCCCCCTGACTCACCATCAAAAATGAACAAAACATTCCTGGTGGGTTCGTGGCTATTCAGAGTTAGAGAATTCTTTCATTTCCATGATCTTGTTTCGGCTCCAATGAACCAGGCAAGTATTATTTTCTGGATTTTATTTCAGAGAAAACAGCTCAGCTAAGGAATTGGTCCACATTCGTCCAGGACAACATCATCTGCATCTCTATGCCAGCTCTCTTTCCGCAAACTCCAGCGTCTCTGCCCAGTCCCCTTCCATTTCTCCTCTGGGTTTCCACAGTGCAGTCCATGCAGCCTGAGTCCTGGTCTCACGGATTCCCTTGCTCTGCTCCAGGCGCCAATCCTGGCCCTTCCTGCTATCTCAGGAGGGCAAAAAGTAGCCTACCCCTGGTCGGGATGGCCAAGGTGAGAGCATTCTTTGTCCCAGGTTTAGCCCAGAAGAGCAGCATGGGCAAAGGCACAAAGCTTGTGATGGTGCAGAGCAGCATCAGGAAACCACATGCTGTTGGGTATCATGGAGCATCCCAAGAAATGAGTGTAGAATGGCAGGAGGTGCTGGGTCCTGGTGTGCCAGCAGGGGGCCAAACTTGCCCCACACGTGATGGGAGCCACTGAAGACCTGTGGTCTATCAGAGAATGGTCTGGTGGCAGAGTGGAGGCAAGATGAGGCAGGGAGCTGCTGTGGGTCCCTGAGCACCCCACTCAGGGCCCCATCACTGCCAAAGCTGGTACATTCCTGAAGGGTTCTGAGGTGGCCTCTCCTGCCGTTCCATGCAGAGGTCACCTTTAGCTTTTATCATTGCTTAAATCATTCTCTTTATACTAAAATCCAGGAGCAGAAGCTTAACCAACTTCAGCTGAAAGCCTTAGAACCCATGGAAGCCAATTTGGAGCCTGAATGTTGGAGGTTATTTCTGGACATTGTGACATCTTGTTCAACTTTCAGAGGAGCCTGGGTATAAAGGGGTGACTCAGTCTGTGAGCTTATTTTTAGGGAAAGCTGAGAATTCGGTGTGGAGCCACTCGGAGTCTGCATTGCCTGCCTATGCAGTGTGTGCTATTGGTGAAGAGATTTCTGGACAGAAATGCTGTATTTATCATCAACTGCATGTTACCCAGCACCTCCTACACACCAGCGCAAGGTTTATTGATTTGAGAGGAGGGTGGGAATCCAATATAAACAAACTTTTAAATCAGAGGAGCATATTTCGGGGCATTTACATTTGAGAGCTGACTTTAGAGCTAGAGAACTAATGTCCTAAGAGTTCCTGTTTATTGGGTTTTTCATAGGTACTACGCATTATGCTAAGTGCTTTGCAAAGCGTAAGAGGAACATTGAGTCTCTGTTATTAGAGGTATTGTATTGTCATCACTGTTTTAATAGTGAGGAGATGTTGACTTAAAGAAGTCAAAAGCTAGCTTAGGGCCCGGGAACTGAGTCTAGATTTGACCTGAGGCCTGATGCAAAGTTCATGCAGATGACCACTCAAGGTTTGGCCAATAAGTAGCCCACGTGCTGCTACTTGTTGGTGTAGGACTCACTGATTGATCATAGAATTATTTCCTGCTCAGCTCAGATTTGGCTCGGATTTTCCACACAGTGCTCTAGATAGTTCCTACGACAAACTGACCAGCATTACTACTTGAGATAAAGCCCGTCTGTCATCTTGTTTTTCTCTTTGTGTTTGCTCAAAATAAAATCTTTAAGTCTGGAGACTTTTTTTTTTTTTTGGAGACTTTTTTTGTTGTTGATTTCTACAGATCTATTTATAATCTTTTATTTCCTAAATACTTGCAAGCAATAGAGCATTTAACATCATTTCCTCTTGCAGTCAGTGGAGACTCTGTATTCTTTAATAGGGGAATCCAACTGCCTTGGAGGGAAGATGATGTTTTTAGGACCCAAAGCCTTGATATGGACAATTGGCTTATGTATTGGTCTCTGCAGTGATGAGTGGAGGATGGAGAATGAACTATAGGAACTCAGGCCATTTGTAGCAGTAAATCTTTCAAGTAGCCCTGTCTGATTAATTATGGCAGGATGGTAAAGTGGGGTGGGGGGATGTGGTATAAAAGCTAAGAAAGCAAGATAATGGGGCAGATTCTGGGGGAACATGCTCTGCTTCAGTTGATGTGAAAAATGTCAGCTCAGCAGGCAAGCCTGTTGTCCTAAAAGTATAGCAACAGTTGGGGCTGGAAGTCCCAATGGGAGAAAAGAGCCCCTGAAAAACAAACTCAGACAAAAGGAAGGGGAAGGCAATCTCCAGCTTGGTGGCCAAGGAAGAAACCGAGGACCCAGCCATGTAGCCAGAGGAGATACAATCCACCCAGGAGGAAGTCCATGATCAAGATGTAAAACTGGAACATTAAGAAATAATAATAGAAACATATTGCGTAGGCAGTACATGGAGGCTAGCATGATTTCTTTAAGATTCCAGACAATTGAGCTAAAAAAAGCAGGGTTCAATAGTTGAAATGGATGGAAGGTAGTACATCATATGGATCACCAATACAGGGTACAGTAAAAAAAAAAAAGAAGAAGAAGAAGAAGAAGAACCTTTTTGCTATGCTTAAAAAAAAGAAAAAGCGTCCCCCTCTTCCCCCAACTCAAGAAGCAATGGAAGCCTGTCAGCAATGGGCAGGATCTCAGTCGTAGACTGGGGTTTAGGGTCAGGCCTCCTGGCCCTGGGAATGGGATGGGTAAGAGTATATCAAGGCTCACTCTGAAATCAAAACTGGGATGCAGGTCAGGGCAGAGCTAGAACTGACACAAGTGCTGTCCAGCCTGGGTCCCCCTTGTTGAACAGCAACCCTCCTCTTGCTAATTTCATCTTGTTGAGCGTTACTTCTGGGTGTGGGTATTATTCGAGCTCAGAGACCCTCTAGATCATCTGGGTCCAAGCCAGAAAAAGGGCTACCTTGCAGATGATTTTACCTTACCTCTTAAAATGCTGGTGATTTGCCAAGCAGGAATCAGAGACCTGATGGCTTCCCAAAGCCCTGTTCCTAAACACATCCCATCTGGTCTCTCCAGTTTTCTCTTGCGCTCGCAGCTTGATGGGGGGGCTGCTGAAGGAACCACGGTGTGTCTGTGGGCATGGGAAGGATGCAGAGGCACGAAGACAGCTTAGCATCAGCATGAGGGGGTACCCACCACAGGCCCAGTTCCCCATCCCTCACCCCATCCTCATCCCTCCAGTAGTAGACATGGTGGGAGAGGAGATGGAGAATGGGGACAGTGGCTTGGAATTCTTAGGGTCTGCATTTAATTGGTTATGTGTTCCTTGGGAGTCCAAACAATGGCCTTAAGTTTACTCCTTGGAGCTTGGCTCCCTGTGGCTGTGTCCCAGACTAGGCCCATAGAGTCCAAAAAAAAAAAAATCTAAGGCTGTCATCTAGCTGTCTGGCCACCCCTGAAGCCCTACCTTTTCCCAGGCAGCTTCAGAGAAAGACAACTCTTAGCCTGGTTCTGACAGCTGACTTGGGTGGCTGAGTTGTGACAGTACTGTTGCCAAAACCACTTGGATTGTTTCCCCAGGGGGGCTTAAGGAAGCAGCCAAGTGTCCTGCTTCACCCCGAGTTAAGCAGAAATCCTCACCTGCCTGGATATTGTTAGGTCTGTGTCACCTCATCATTGGAGCACATACATTTTTCAACCTCCTGCAGTTTATTTCATGAAACGGAGCACGGCATCAAAGAAATAAGATAGTCAGCATGACATCACAGCAGGTCAGAAATAGTATCATCTACATATTTTGATTATATTTTAAAATTCAGTTTACACACAATTGGAGCTCAGTTAATTAACTCCAAGCCATAATATCAGTCTGGGTTTGAATGGATCTGCATTTCAATAGCTTCTTCTTCCAAAATAATATTTATATGCCCAGTAGCAGCCTATCATTCTAACTCTGAAATCATGCAACTTGGTTGTTTTCTCCTCATTTTTCAACAATCATTATTATTTTTGCAGTAGTAATGAAATCAAGCAGTTATCATTGGACTTTTTTGTAGATGAGGTTAATTTGTCAGTTTCCTGCCAGTCTTCTGTTACTTGCACCACACATTTTCCTGGTTAGCTGACAAATCAGAATGCTAATGATGACAGAGCAGGGAGGACTGGCAAAGTTTACTTCTGTGGGTTTTACCCAACTCATGATTGGTTGTTTTTTTTTTTTTTTTTCCTTTAGGTTTTCCAAGACAGAGGACTTAAAAATTTTTTTAGTAATTTTTTTCATTCAAAAACAAAATGTGAAATGTACAAAAAAGTGAGAAGAATGGAATAATTTAAAAGTGTTCAGCATGGGGCCTGACACACAATAAATCTTTTAATATTTAAAAAGAAAAAAATGTGTGTAATTTCAACACCAAACAAATTTGGGGGATTTTCTTTGCATAGATTGTATATGGTTATAATTATGCTCCATATAAACATTACTTGGAACTTTTCCATTTAATGTTTTCATGAACATTTCCTCATGCTGTTGTAAACTCTTTATAAATACAATTTTAATTGGTTACATGATTGTTTGTTAGGAGTACATTTGGCTGTGAGTACCAGAAAATCCAAGAAACAATAATTTAAGGAGTTTTTTAGTTTTGTGAAAGAAGAAATTGGGACAATTTGAGGCTCCTGGGACAAGAGAACTGCTCAGTGGGGACACAAGGAGCTTTTGATTCACTGCCCTTCTTGGGGAAGGCTGCCATGACCAGGTATGGGGTCTTCCTAGAGGAAACACGAAATTATGCCTCCTGCACACTGAGTCACATGATTGCTCTAGCTCAAGAAAAGCCTGGGAAGGTAGGTAAACTGATAATTCTCCAGCTTCCATGGTGGAGGAATGTGGATTTCTTAGAAAAAAGTGGCCAAAATTACTATGTCAAAGGGCAGTTGATTTTTGTGTTTTCAGAATTTCATCTGGATTGCCTCCCTGGCAAGTGGCAGGATTTAGAAGCCTGTGCTCCATTTACAACCATCTAATTTGATCTAGAAGCACAAATGTACAACCAGTCATGAAAGTAGCATCAAAACTCAAACCGGTGGATATTGGTTTCAGGGAGGCAGCTATTAATACAAGGAAAAATCCCTCAACATCTAGAGCCGGTCCAGTTTGGAACTGATTACTTCATGGGATGATGAGGAGCAACCTGTGCCAAGATGTAGAGACTGAACAGATACTTGGTATGTAGACAGGAGAGGTAACTTATGCATCTGGTGAAGTGGGCTAGGGAACCTCTAACATCTGTACATCTCCATGTTTTAAAATTAGGGGATGTTTGCTAAAATACTTTCCCAAGTACTTAGGATACTGGCTGTGCGGTAGAGCCTAGCTCCAATGTTGCTTCAGATCAAAATATAGTTGCCTGAAATAGAGTAATTGCCTGAGGTGACAGGATTTGCCTTTCAGGCTTCAGTGCTATAGGAAGGTCTGCCCCGGGCTTGGGCCAATCATTACCTGATCCATAAACCAGCCTCATTCAAAGTTTTTTTTTTCTTTTTTAAAAAGATTTTATTCATCTATTCATGAGAGACACAGAGAGAGGCAGAGACATAGGCAGGGGGAGAAGCAGGCTCCCTGCAGGGATCCTGATGTGGGACTCGATCCCAGACTCCTGAAATCATGACTTGAGCTAAAAGCAGATGCTCCACCACTGAGCCACCTAGGTACCCCCTCATTCAAAGTTAGACATCTTTTCCCTCATCGCCTGTTACCATGACTCTATTATTTTCCTCAATGCCATGGCTTTCCTCTTCAGTGCCAACAAAAGTTACATGTTTCTTTTTTTTTTTAAGAATTTATTTATTAATTCATGAGAGGCACAGAGTGAGAGGCAGAGATACAGGCAGAGGGAGAAGCAGGCTCCATGCAGAGAGCTCGATGTAGGACTCGATCCCGGGACCCCAGGATCATGCCCTGAGCCCTGAGTCAAAAGCAGACGCTCCACTGCTGAGCCACCCAGGTGTCCCAAAAGTTACATGTTTCTCATGTGGACTCTATCTCTGACGTTACTCACTTATGAAAATAAGGATAAATTAAAAAAAAAACCACTGTTCTTTGATTTATTTGCAAGAGTGGTTTTACTAAAATAGGAAGTTTTGCTGATTAAACTTGTGTGAACAATTTAAAGCTATGAGATTAGGTGCAATCGATAAACAAGTGAGTCTGAGTTTAGGTAACTCAGTAAACAAATATCTTTTGAGCATCTAGGTGGTAGACACATTAGTGGGGGCTGAGGATGTTAGAGTAAATACAACACAGTTTCTGCCCACATGGAGCTTGCATTCTGTGGGGCATGGGGGTGGGAGCGAGAATTTACAAATAGAAGAGTGAATATATACTGTGTTGGTTTGCAGTATGGGAGCTAGGGAGTGCTGAGGAGGGGAGACCTTCAGAGGCTGGTCAGGGAAAGCCTTACTAATAAGACCATGTTTGACACAAAGCAAAGGAGTGAGTCATGTGGGTGTCTGGGGGCGGGGGGGGAGTATTCTCCTGTAAACAGGCTATCAAGACCATTGGCCCTGAGTTGAGAACCTGTTTGGTGTGTCAAGAAGCAACTGGAAAGCCAGTGTGATAAAGGTACAGTGGTAACGGATGTGACCAAAGAGATGGTGGCCAGGTCTAGATTATGAAGGTATCTAAGATATCAGGATAAAGACTTGGGCTTTGACTTTAAGCGAGATGAGAATCCATTGGAAGATTTGGAGCACCATTTGACCTTTTTTTTTTTTTTTTAATGGATTACTCTAGCTGCTATGACAAAAGCAACTTAGGAGGAGGGTAAGTGTAGAGGCAGGGAGACCAGTTGGGAGAATATGATAGTAATTCAGAAGACAGATGAAACCTATCTTGGACCAAGATGGTAACAGTGGAGGTGGCAAATGATGGGTATATTTAAATGGTAAGCTTAAGGGGTTTTCTCATTGAGTAGAAGTGGAATGTGAGAGAAAGAAAGAAGTCAAGGATGCTCCAAGAGTTTTGGCTTATGCAACTAGTAGGATGGAGTTTCACTTTAATGAGTGGAGACAACTATGGAAAGGCCTGTTTTAGAGAGAAAATAGGAGTTCAGTCTTAGAAATGTTAAATTAGAGATGCCTGTTTTATACCCGAGTGGAAATATTGAGTGGGCAGTTAGATGAATGAGTCTGAAGTTCTAAAGAGAGGTCTGGGCTGATGACATAAAGATGGGAATCATCAACAGCTGCATGGCGTTTCAAGCCAGAAGGTTGATATCACCAAGGGGGTAAAAGTAGATAGAGAAGAGGTTTGGGGATGGCACTCTGGGTTGTTGCTGGGGATGTTGAGGCACCAGCAAATGAAACTAAGAAAGAATGGTGGGTGAATTAGGAAGAGAACAAAGAGAAACGGTGACCTGAATTGAAGGAAGTATCTCTAGAAAGAGGAAGCGATCATCTTTGTCAAATGTTGCCAAGAAATTTGAGGCCTGAGGATGGTTGGGTTTTAGTGAGTAAGACAAGAGGCAATAGCAAGAGAGTTGACTCTTTCAAGGAGTTTGGCTGTAAGGAAAAAGAGAAAGGGAGGTGTAGATGAGGAAGAATGTGGCCTCAAAGGAGCCTTCTTCTAGAGATACTAGAAGGGCTTCTGAGAATGGTCCAGAGACTGGGAAAAGTTGGTGAGGCAGGAGAGAGAAGAGACAGTTGCTGAAGACCGTTCTTGAGTTGGGGAGTGAGGACGCCATCCAGAGCACAAATGAAGGATCGTCCTCATACCAGAGTGATGGCACAGCCTGTGGGACCCTGGGCAGGCTGGAACCTGTGTTGGTAGGGTATGGATGAGCCCTTTTGACTGCTTCTGTTTTCTCAGTGAAATGGGAAGCAAAGTCATCCACTGGTAATGAGAAAGGGGGGTAGAAATATTGCAAGTTTAAGGAGATAAAGGGTGTAATACAATCTTCTGGGACAGTTCAAGAGCAATTAGTCTAGGGAAATGTGTGATTTCTGGATACCTCCGAGGCTCTTCTGTCATATGAGGTCATGAATTGAAAGAAAAACCAAACAACATTGTCATATGTTTTTCTCCAGCATTTTCAACTGAATATGTCGAGGTACAAATACACCAAGTGTTGGGTTTCATATGAGTTGGTCTTTTCAGAAGAATGTGATTATAGGGATCCCTGGGTGGCGCAGCGGTTTGGCGCCTGCCTTTGGCCCTGGGCGCGATCCTGGAGACTAGGGATCAAATCCCACGTCGGGCTCTCTGCATGGAGCCTGCTTCTCCCTCTATCTGTGTCTCTGCCTCTCTGTCTCTCTCTCTGTGACTATCATGAATAAATAAATAAAATTAAAAAAATTTTTAAAATAAAAAAAAAGAATATGATTATAGTTATCGATAGTGCTATCTAAAAACTGGCCAAAGAGGGACGTGAAAGCCTGCGGTGGGTAAAGAGGCAGTGGAAGATTGATAGGATTAAAACAGTATAAAAAGATATATACTATAATATACTATATTATGCTTTAATAAACTGGATTCCTTTTTATAAACTCATCATATTTCCAATGCATGATGGAGAGTTATTGTATTTAAAAAAATCTGTAGTAAATTTTTATATATGAAACATCCTGTATAATAGTAAAAAAAAATGATCTGTCAGTGTTGCTGCTTATATTGCAATTTCTCAAAGCAAGTTATGGCATACCTGGGAGAAACTAGTTGTAAGGTACCATGGATAAGTCCTGATGCAGTTGGCTGACTGGGAAGGATCTGTGTGGAGGCAACATGTGAACTGAGGGTCATTGGCCCAGCCTCCAGGGCTGGGTTTGAAGATGCAGCTGGTGCCGCACCGGCCAAAGGAGCAACAGTTTTGGTCATAGTAATAACCTGGTGATCAGTGGAGTGTCTGGTCACTAGACAGCTAGTAAGGAGAGGACAGCCGGCCTCCTAGAGCCAGGATCTGTCCAATCCAGGACAAGAGAACTGGTAAGAATGGAGGACAGTGGGCAATGGGGAATGGGCAATCTGAGAAAAAAGCAGGGTAGTAGGGCCGTGTACCAGGCAGAATGGAATCCAAGAGACAGCAGAGGTAGCCCAAGAGAAAGGGGAGAACCTGCTATGGGCCTCTTAGCTTCAGACACTCTCCGCACCATGGCCTGTGTGGGCTCAAGCATTGGAGAGCACTGAGCCCAAGGGTGGGGGCACTGACAGATCCAGCTGTGGAATCTGGGAAAGGCAGGGGCAGAGGAAGCCAGGAGGGGCTGATGAGGACCAGCTGCTCTCTTCCCCCAGAGCAGATGGAAAGCCAAGTTACCAGCACACCATTTATATCATCCATGGCAAAGTCCACATTTATTTCCTCCATGGTCCCATTGTCCATATTTAGCATAAATCAGGACAGCATAAAGGGAAACTACAGGCCCTTTTCTTGGCCTCACTGGCTTTATTCTTGCCCAGAGCAGCTATGTTGGTGGGTCAGTGTTGTGAGGTGGGTGACTCTACAGGGCATAAGCCCTGATTCAAACCCAGCAGCGTCGCAGCCTTGGCGCAAGAGCTTCCCATTTTTGAGTCTCCTCATCCTTGATAAGGAAATGACAAGACCTGTTCTCTCAGTAGCACCAGATACCAGACCTGGAAGGGCTCGCAGAGGTGCCTTGGAAGGCACAGCTGGGAGGCTTCCGAGGTATGGGATGTAGCAGCCCCAGCCTTGCGAAATGAAGTGAGGTCAGCACAGACTGAGCAGACCAAATCAAATCTTTGATGGTTGAGTGATTTTTTAAAATGATTGCAGGTCTGCACAATTTAACAGGACTACCCATAGTGGCTGAAAACATTTTTCAGAGCAGATCAGATAAAGCCAAGTTAGAAATTGGTCGTCGCTGTAAATCAAGTGGTACGCTATCAATGACCCAGATTTCCCCAGAAGTTTTCCCACAGGAAGCAAAAGAAAAACCACTGTGTGGCTGCCGAGTCTTGATTTGTCAGGAGCAAAGAGATCGACACAGCATTAAAAGATGGCTCTTCTCTCAGCTTGCCCTAATGAATTGGGGTCCACTTAATTCAGAAGCCAGTGAGATGTGTAAATCACGCCTATAGAATAAATGGTCAGATTTCAACCCCAGTTGGCAGCAATCTATAACGGCTCCTGGTTGCATTGTTCTCCTGTTAGCTTAGCTCACAGAATGCTTGGGTCACTGCTGAAGCCACTGCTTTTCAATGCCTCACACTGTGAGGTCAGTATTTTTCCCATTTTCTGCACAACCCCCCTCACCCACCCCAGGCCCAGGAGGGTAGGGATGAGAAATGGTATAAAAAGAGGACTTGTTATGGACTCTGAGCTGAAAGGCCTAGAGAGCTGGTCCTGAAGCAGAGATGTGGACGGGTGCTCTCATTTGCCCTAGAGGAAACAGGGCCAATCACAGTGGTCTAGTCCCAGGAATCCTGGAAGAACTGGGAGCCAAACACTTCTCATCTGTCCTGTGTCAGGTCTACAAAGCAACGTAACAAACCACACCCTGCACCTGGGATCCTCCTTGATCCACCTGGTTCCCCACCTGCTACTGTATCAACCTTATCACTCCCATGTTCTGAACCCTTGGGCCTACAGCCTACTTTGACCCACCTTTGGCCCTTTGGGTTTGTGTGGCTACCCTGATTGGGCTGACTCACTCCCTGGCTCACATACCCTGAGGTGTAGGACGAATTTAGGGCGTCCTTGGTGATACCGCAGAGCTCCCAGTTCCACATTAGGACATAGTGGGTGAGCATAGTTAACACATCACACACTTGTACCTCCACCTGAAATCTGCATGATTCCGTTGCACTGCTATGCTGTATGCACATGAAGTGTAAACACGTATGTCCTCAAATGTACTCTTGCCATACAAGTGTCAGTGATGGAGTTCTCAAGTGAAGAAAAATCTAGAAACACTAAAGTACAGGCCTGGAAACCCTATGTGAGTGACTGTGGGAGGTTTCTAAGCCTCTGGATGCCAAATTTGAAGAACTTTGTAATAGCCAGATATAAAGATGCAATATTTGGTCCTAGGAAGAAGTGAGCTTCCTGTCACTGGAAGAATTCATTCATTCTCATCATTTACTCATCTGCAGAGTACATGTTGGTAGCCACTGGGTGCTGAGAATTCAAGGACGGCCCAGTGGAGGAGATGGGGTATTCGGAAAGAGAGCAGCATGGTCACAAACTAGGAAGTGTCAGGGCTAGATTTGAACACACGTCTGTATGACATTAAGACTTGTCTATCAGCCACGAAACTACATGATTTCCCAAGCATTTCCCTGTAACTAAGGGGAAGGTTTTGAGCTAGGATTGATGAGAAATGATGGAAAGGTGGACAAGTTTTACGAGGTAAAGTGTTTGGATTTTATCCTGTGGGTAATGGGAAGACTCTCAGGGAGTGATCTCATTGCATGTGCACTTCTGAAGGAGAATTCCACTGTAGTACCAAAAGTAATTTGACTTGGGAGGGGGGGGCTGGGCAGAAAGACCACTGAGAGGTGATTTCACTGGTCTGGTAATGAAGTACTGATATCCTGAAGTAGGAGAGTAGCTGTGGAGGGGGTGAAGAAGACTGGACGTGATAGTTATGAGGTTGAATTGACAGATCTTGGAATGACTGAGTAAGGTGGGAGAGGTATGGAGAAAGACAGGTGCTAGACAGGTGTTTAGCCCAGATAAGTGGATGGGCTGTTGGTATTCATCAGGGTCGGGAAGATATTTGCGGGGAAAGCGATGAGTTTAGTTTGGATGTGCTAAGGTTATGACGCCTTTGGGAAATGCATGTGAGATGCCTGGTAGGACATACGGGCCGAGAACTCAGGAAGGAGATCTTGTGTGGGGATTTTAAAGATCTGCAGATAATCGTAACTGTAGCTGAAGGAGTGATTGAGGCTATCCGGGCGGAGAATGTGGTACATGAAGTCAACCTGATGACTCACATTTAAGGGATGAGGAAGGTCAGTGAGGTAGGCAGGGAATCAGGGCAGGTGGGAGGGGGTGGAGAGGATGAAAGAGAAAGGTTTCAAGAAGGAGGGAGTGATGCACAACATTGAAGGTTGACAGGTAGTAATGTGATCTCTGGAAATAACGTAATGGAAGGAACCCAAGTGGAGGGTCACTGGTGGCCCTACAAGAATGGAAACGCTGGTGAGACTGGTGGGGTGTGGAGCTGCATGGAGAGGAAGTGAATGAGAGGAATATTATATGGAGCCTTTCTCTCCCCAAATGGTGTGATTGTGGGGAAATAAAAAGAAGTGAATGTTCGGTGGGTGAGGGCAATCAAGGTTATATGGGTAGCTGTTTAAAATGAGAGGAAGCCGAAATTCTGAGGGGCGAGAGCAAGTTGACAATAGGGAAACAAGGAACACTGCAGATGAGTGGAAGGAAAATTGATGGCACACACTCTCTGAGAGATCATGAAGTGATGGAATTCAAGATACCGGTGATTAGCTTTTTGTGTATAAGCAGAAAAATAAAATAAAATAAAATAAAAATCCCATATGGAGTTCCTACATGAGCTAAGCACATAGGCTTGTGCTGGAGAGGAAGTATCTTCTACGGGCACCAGAGAACTGACAAAGAACAGGTACAAAGATTCTAGACAGTGTGGAGAGCCCACCTGAGGCAGCAGACCACAGATTGGGGGTAGCATCCTCTTGCCCGGAGTTAATGATCTTCTCCAGCACACTATGGCACCCTACATGGGTTTTTAGTCTTGGGAAATCAGGATGAACGCCTAACTTGACTTGGGATTTTTCTGGGTGGGTATAGATCAAGGTTAGCTGAGAGGAGATTGTCAAGGAACTGTGGGATGACTCATGCACGCAAACACTGAGGTCACCCAGCATGATGGTGGGATTTGATACGGATACTGGGAGCCGAGAAGTGAAGTCATCATCAGTAGAAATGAGGAGGTGCCTAGAAGAGCAGTTGGTGACAGAGATGATAAGATGATAGGGTAGACCAAGGGAATGAGGGAGACTTTTTCCAAGAGGTCAGAGGAGTCACAGTCTGGAAGCAACATTAAGAAGTAAAAAAAATTGCCAAACCCACTTCCTGATCCTGATACAGTCTTTTTTTTTTTTTTAAAGCCCTATTTTAAAAACTCTTCTGTACTGCTCCCTGAATCTGACAACCACCAGTTTGCCTGGAGGTGCTATCAATATTTTAGAAAAAAAATGCTGTAGGAAGTAGCCCATTCTTAGCTTTATTCAACCAGATTTACTCACCTCTACTGAATTTTCCAAATCAGTGAGTCCATTTTTAAGGAATAAATCTTAGGCGCAAGAAATGGTAGGAGTTCAATGACATGCACCATCACACTAATCTTTTCATCAAACTAATCTTACAGATCTCTGGTTAAAATTTAGGCAGCAGTGGATACTTAAACCTGAAAACATTCCAGTTGGCACTTTTGTGGCCGCTTGACTGACACTTGGGCACAGTTGCTGGCCTCTTGGTCTGATCTGAGGCCAATTTTGAACTAGGAATACCCCATGCACACTCATGATGTCCTGTTACCTTTAACACACGCCTGGCATCTGAACCTGCCTGTTAGGCTAAGAATCATCAGACCAGAGAAATGTAAATAGCTGTGAATCACAGAGGTGGCAAATTTCCTGTAAAAAAAAAAAAAAATCCTTCTAGACCTCTAAAGAGTTCATAGACCTATTACTCAGATTTTTTTTTTAATCTGAAAAACAAAAGCAAAAAAACCCAAACCCACTGGGGTTTGTGGATGTGGATGATATAGGCTTGTGTACATTTGCAGTGGCAATTGGTACAAATGTTGAAAATTGGGATCTGGAAGCAAAAAGTTGGTCACCTCCAAGCCCATAGGGGTGCTCAGAACTCCTTAACACGTCATAGTGGTGACCACTGAAAGTTTTGTGACTTGACTTACAGCGAGGAAGGTAGCACAGCTGTAAACCAGCTGTATTTCATTTATGCTTGGACACAGGGCCCTTTTGTCTGTTCCAAATGTTCTTGGCCCCCTCCCTCAATTTCATGGAGTTTGGTTGTTAGTGGAAAAGTAGTTGTTGAAATATAGGTTCACTCTTGCTGAGCCTGCCACTCACCAGGACTTCTGGGGGGGACCTCTGGGTATTGGATTTAAGACAGCGACTCTTGTTTGTGATATGTGCCGAGGTAGGGGAATCATTCAGCGGGCTGACCATGTGTTCATCTGTGACTTCATTCATAGAAAAGCCTGGATTGCTGAGGTTAAGGGCTGGCATCCCAGTTGCCTGGGATCACAAAAGGATGTAGCGCCGCCTGGTGGAGGTGATTTATTAGCATGTGTTCGGCCTCTTCTTTTTTTAAGAAATTTTTTAATTACCAAGATGTTAGCAAATATGTCAGTGAAGGCATTTATCAAATGCGGGTAGCCATAAAACAAAAAGATATAGATAGGCCATCAAAAATTTTTAATTGCACAATGTTTTAATGGCGAAAATAACGACTTTGAACCACAGCACCTTACAACCACAGGGGCTGTGGGGTTCATGATATAGAAACTAAAAGTTGTGGGTATGTGCTTATTTTTGAATGAAAGGAGAGGGGTTGAGATCGGGATGGGACACATGGAGAGGCTTCTGGAAGACGGGGACAAGTTCCATTGATTTTTAACCGGGTGGTGGTTATAAGGGTATTTGTCTCATAAGAACTCATGTAGCTCAGTATTGATTTTATGATCTTTTCTGGGTCTGTATTTAATTTTTTTTTAAAAAGTAAAAAATATATGGAAAATTTTGAC
Source organism: Nyctereutes procyonoides (assembly GCF_905146905.1). NCBI lineage: Eukaryota > Metazoa > Chordata > Mammalia > Carnivora > Canidae > Nyctereutes > Nyctereutes procyonoides. The sequence continues at coordinate 9,493,107 of NW_026575135.1, read as the reverse complement.
CAATGCACCACTACCTAAATTTATAGCCCTTTTTAAGAGAAACCTCCAAAATGCTATGGGTTGTATGGTTTTGACACTATTTCATCATATTCTTAAAATAAAGCTTAGGTACTGACAAATAACTGCACCGACAGGTTTGGGGGCATCATTCAAACTTAGTAAGTTGTCTACCTCAGTAGACGTATTGTGCTTTTTACTAGACTGTGTACTTTTGTCCTGTTGTGTGTTTGAATCTGAGCTTTCTTCTTCTCTGTGGCACAGATGTTCCTTGTCTCAGCTCCTCAAAGAAGTCCAAATTCAGTAATGACCTTAGAACATCTGGTTGCCATGGAAATGGCCATTTGGGTTATAAATTCATTTTTGTAACCGGTCAGAGAGAGAAACTAAGAATTACTTAGGAAGGCATGAGCCGGTTAGAAAAATCCTTCGCAGAGCCCCCAAATTCAGAAAAATTACATTTTGTTTCATAAGTGAGCTGTGAACAGGTGCATGAGTAACGCTGAAATATTTGACTGCTTCCTCTAATGGGGAAAACTCTTACCGAGCATTTTACAAGGAGGAATTATTTCCGAGTGATAGAAGTGATGGCAAATCAACATTGGGTTGTAATATCAGATCGAACACAGTTTAATTCTGAGTTATTCAGTCGTAACTAAATTTCTTCAAGACATAATGCACTTAAAATTTTACCTTAAAGAAAATCTCAGAAAAAAAAGCTTTCATGTGATCCAGATGAGGAATGAGAAAAAGGCAATGAAGTTGAAAGGCTCAAATTGATTCCAGAAGCACTTGCCAAGTTTCTGTAATGTCTCATTAGCTATTTTTTTGGGGGGTGGGTGGGTGGGGTAGTGATAGCTTGGGAAAAGCAAGGAGTCTTATCTAGGTTCTCAGGGTAGGAAGGGAGATTTTGATTGGTCAGCCTGGTCCCTATTCACGTCTTCTATCTTATCCTGGACAGATCTGTCCCCCATAAGGGAAGAGGACACAATGATAGCACATGTCCCAGGGGCAGCTCCTTCTAGATCCATCATAGAACGCCACCCACCTCCTAGTGGTTTGGATACACACACACATCAGCAAACACTGAGTTATATGCATGTGTGTGTTCTGCATATTAAGCTGTGTGTTCCTTTTCTCATTCTTCATAGCACTGCTCATACAGAGGTTAGCCCCTGAGTTGGAATATACCACCCTTATTCATTTGGCATTGTGAGACCACTCAATATCAAAAAAATCAGCTTTTAAAAAAATTATAATCAGAATGAGAGCACCCCAATAAACATGAACTAGAAAGTTTTTTTTAGCATTGCTTGTAATAAAAAATTGGGCACAGTCAACCGAAGAAAAAGGAAATGGTTAAATATAATATGTTCACAGTATGGAACATTATTATGCAGCAGCCGAAACTGTAAAGTCCATCTGTATGTACTGACGTGAAGAAAAGTATGTAGACATGCACATGCCTTATGTAAATACATAAAGAAAGGGCCAGGAATTTTAGAGAAGGTAGAGGAAAGGGGCTTTGGTCTTTCCTCTATTGTTAGGATTTTAAAATATCAAAATGGTGTTCATATATTACTAGTGTTAATAAAAAAATTGTCAGCCAGATTTAAACATCTTTGGAATTGACTTTTTATAAATTATCCTACACCATCTGGGTACCTTTATAAGGTATCCTACACCATCTGGGTTACCAAGGCAGTTGAAATTGCGACGGTAACTTGGATTCTCATTGGCCCTTTTAATCTAGACTTTTTCAAAGGAGGACTTAGGAGGAAGATCCCCTCATGTGTGTCTGTCTGGGGTACTCTAGAGGTGGATGGATGTTGTAACCTCGGTCCAACCTGTTGGTTGATGGCTTACGGCTCGGTCCCATCCCCTCCTACCCACTGTTAGCTCAAGCCCCCTGGATAAGGAAGTGGAATCATTAAAGGCCAACCCACCTCAGTGTTTCCTGGGACCGTAAAAGCAGATGCTGTCCTACTCTAACATTTCTTACTCAAGATACCACCAGCCCCAGATGAGCCCAACTCATCAAAGACATTGGGCCGATGTGAGCTGCTCCTTTGTCATTTGAATTCTGGCTTATGAGCAGATCTTTTGCCCGAGATTTAGGAAACCTCAAAAGTCTCTTTCAGTTGTCATCTTTGGAAGGATCCATGGAGTGACCAGAGAAGGTGGATCCAATCTTTTTCTTTGAACAGCTGTTTGGACAGTGTATACCAGTGCCTTTGTAGACCTGGTTTTCACTGCTGAAGTATTCTCTCCAGGGGCAACCATGGAAGCCACCTGCACATTTCAGTTAGAGCAGCATGCTGGAGCTCATTTACTTGTTTGCTGCCTGACGATTGTCCTGGCTGGGCTCTCAAGTACCCCCAGGAACTCCTAGCTGTAACACAGCATCCTGATTTTAGCCAGAGAGGTCAGTCTATGTCCATCACCTCAACTTCAAATCATTTCTTAAAGTGTTCTCCTGTCACCGCACCAGGCACGGATTACCACTTCCCAACTCCTGTCCCCACCAGTGAAGGTGGTCACCTTGTGAGCTGCCAGGTGGGGCCAGGCACAGCCCAAAGCAAGGCCACCAGACATCTCAGTTGGTAGAGTAGGTGCTGAATAGTATTCCTCGAATGGTTGAATGGACAGACATTCATATAATCTGGGTAAGTCAATGGCCTCCCTTCCCCACCAAAGACCCTTTGTAACTGAGCTCCTGGGATCCACCTCCTTTAGAAACCTCTCAGAGGTTATTGTGTATCCTTCCATTCATGTATTCGTTTTTTTTTTTTATTTTTTAAATTTTATTTATTTATGATAGTCACAGAGAGAGAGAGAGAGAGGCAGAGACACAGGCAGAGGGAGAAGCAGGCTCCACGCACTGGGAGCCCGACGTGGGATTCGATCCCGGGTCTCCAGGATCGCGCCCTGGGCCAAAGGCAGGCGCCAAACCGCTGCGCCACCCAGGGATCCCTCATGTATTCGTTTAACAAAGACTGATTAAGGACGTACTCTGTGCCAGATACTACGCTAAGTGGTGGGGATATAGTGGTGAGAAATGCCATCACGGACTTCACAATCTAATGGAAAATATATTCTGGGATGACTGTAGGGTGTTGCATAACCCCAGTGAATTGGTCACGATGTTTCTCCTGTGTTCACTGATTAGCAAAGGACTGTGGGCACCTGCCCAAGGCCTCCAGCCCTGCTTTATCTTCATCTCCTCCCTGGATATGGCTCCTCCTAAGAAGGAAGCCCATTCTCTTAGGTACCTTTGTAAACCGATCTTCTTGTGTCAAAAAATAAAAATGCCTCGGATTCCATTGCTTATAATAGGCATTTGGACCAAAGGCATTTTGTTGTTTTTAAATGAAAAAATAGTTTTTCATAAGTTACTGTTTTTTCTCCTACACAGGATGCCCTTCTCTTATTCATCCCCTGCCCATGCAGCTAATCAGATTTGAAGGGTAAAATAACACCAGACTCATCATCAAATGTTTCATGAGAAATATATTACTTAGAAGCCTGGGGTTCTAAGAAATAGAGACCAGATTGAGCTTGCTCAAAGATAAAGGGGTGGGGGTTGTTATTATAGGGATGCAGGGGTATCTCACAGAATCAGAAACAGATATGTGACTGGGCCTAAGGAGAATATTAAATCTGGAAAGCAGAAAGTCACTGGAATCCTTTCTCTGTATTTTCTCGTCTCATCTTCTTCATCTATCCATCTCCTGCCCTTCTCTCTTTCCCCTCCTCTTCTTCCTCTCTCTCGCTCTCTCAATATCTCTCTCTACCTAGCTTCCTCGCCTTTGTGATACATACAGTCAATCAAATATGATGACCTCACAGTTTCTAAGTTTCTATGTTATAGGCCCAGCCACACCACAGAGACTCCCTTCAAATCAGGTGTGGTCAGGGCTCAGAGTCCCAGTGTTTCAGTATGGCTCCTGGAAGCCACTCTTCTGGATGTGGGTTAGCTTCTAGAGAAGGGGGACACATATGCCCAAAGGCACCTAGTAAGCCTGGGTCTGCACACATAGACACACTTATAGCCCATGTGCCAAAATCCCTTTCATGATTGCTATACATTTAACTGGAGATGGTCAGAGGGGCCCTGCCCTGAACCTATGTGAGAGGATGTAGTTCTGACTGAAGCTGCAGGATTCACAGGGTTCTTGTGCGGTTCTAGGAACAGCCCTAGGTTCTAGTCACGGATCCACCATGAAATAACTCAAGAATCTTGGACAAGTCCTTTTCTTGGCTGAACCTTCAGAGAATTAGAACCAGCCTTTACTGAGCACACCTAATGCTTGTCATCTCCTTTAAACCTCACTCCAGTCTTCCAAGGTCAGTAGTGTCACCAGCATTTTACAGATTTTTAAAAACCTTGAGATTCAGAGATTTTGGAGGGATTTGAATTGGGTCACTTATTTAAAACCCAACGGGCCCGGATGTGAATTCTCCTAGGCATCTACAGTGGTTTGTTTCATGATTCATTTTGTCACGGCAACTTACTCTCCAAATTAATGAGATACATTGCATTCATTCCAGTTTTCCTAATGTGATAGGCCATAATGCTTTCTATCCCTATTCCTTGAATTTTTATGCCAGGTATGGGGTGGCCACGTGTATCTCTTCAGGATTCATCCAGGCACGAAATTCCTTGCATCAGCACACTATTGTACAGCCTGGTTCTGTTTTACTCATCAACTGTCAGTCAATGATTTATTGACAGCTCAAACAAGTGGCTCATTCATGTGAGTTCGTGATTTGTGAGTGATAGCACACTCCCCTGCCTAGTTTCTACCTCATTTCAAGTGGGTTCTGTAATATAAAAGTGATAGATGTACAAATAACTCTACCTATTGTACAACTGTACCGTCAGCCAGAGATTTTTATTTGGCGTTTACCATTATTTCCCGAAATAGGAATTTGTTTCATAAAGAAGATGAGTTCACACAGAGAAATTACACCTTGGGTTTTCTTTTTCTTAAAAAAAAGATTTTATTTATTCATAAGAAAAACACAGGGAGAGGCAGAGACACAGGCAGAGGAAGAAGCAGGCTCCCTGTGGGGAGCCTGATGTGGGACTCAGTCCCAGGACCCTGGGACATGACCTGAGCCAAAAGCAGATGCTCAGCCACTGAGCCACCCAGGTGCCCCAACCTTGGGTTTTCTTAAGAAATGGTGAGTGTTGTGACATTGAGTTCAAGGGTTCACGTTTTCTGATCCTGTGGAAAGAATAATACCAGTACGTGAATCTAATAATGGAAGGGGGTAAAGTGAGTCTTCTGGAACCGACCTAAAATAAGTTCAATTTATTGTTATTAGAAAATGGATCTCAAAAGAGTCCTCCTGGAAGGTGGTGATGTAGCAATGTGGTGTACAGGTTTTTCTCTGAATGGACTCTTTTATTCCAATTTGTCAGAAGAGATGGAAGAAATATGATTTGTTTTATAATGCTTTAGTTATTGACTTCATAAGAGTTTGCTTTCTGCTGCAGCTCTTGTTCACAGCCACTAACAAGTGTCCAGAGGAGATATTGCTTAATTATATAAATAATTTGTTTTTAAGAAAGTGAAAACTCCCTATGGTTAAACTTATACAGGTAGGCTCGGTTCTCTCCCTGGATGCCCACCTCACTTCTCCATTGGATTGGGGAGCTCATACCGTCTTGCACCACCCTCTCCTATGAAGCTCTATGGCCATCCTTTCTCCTCTCCTTTGTATTGCATAATACAAGGTGTGTCTTATTATATCCATAGCGCTTAGTGCATCTGTTGTCTTCTCATCTGCTTTCCTCTATTAGACAGTGAGCACCTTGAGAACTAGGAGTGTGACCTGTTTATCTTGGTTTCCCCAGCACCTTGCCAAAGTGCACAGCATGTTATAGGCTCCTGTAGCAAATGTCATTCAAAGCATCATGGGACTGCCCTGCTCACTGTGGATGGAGGATTATACAGAGGTTTCTAAGTTCTCTGCCTGCCACAAAATTCTGGGCTGAAAAAAATATGAAGTGTTCCTTTCTACACACAAAAAAGTCTTCCGTTTCACAATCTCAGGACTGAGACAACCAGCTTTGCTGGACAATCCTGTCCACTTATAAAAATCAATCCATCAGCCAATTAGTAATTTTTATGAAAAGAGTCAATACAAAATAAACCTTGATTTATAATTTGATCATGCAAACATTTGACGAGCTCAGTTAGACAAACAAAAAACTGAAAAAGACAAAATCGAAAGGAGAAAGAATGACCTATTTGAATTGTGTGAATGATTCTTCATGAGCATATATTCCAGTGGGTATGGAATGGGAGACTGATGAATTTACTGAAATCCCTACTGGCTTCTGTTTATGATTTTAGTGTTTAAATATTTGGATATATTTTTCATGCCTTCATGGCCCCTAGACATAAGCCAGATTTCTTTATCTGGTGGTCAAACAGGGCAGCCCGGGTGACTCAGTGGTTTAGCGCTGCCTTCAGCCCAGGGTGTGATCCTGGAGACCCGGGATCGAGTCCCATGTCGGGCTCTGTGCATGGAGCCTGCTTCTCCCTCTGCCTGTGTCTCTGCCTCTCTCTCTCTCTTTCTCTCTCTGATGAATAAATAAATAACATCTTTTTTTAAAAAAAAAAGATTTTATCTGGTGGTCAAGCCATGCCCTGGTTCACAGGAGAAAGAAAGAGGTGACTATGTTGGACTCTAAGCAAGACACTGTGCTGGAGGCATTATGAACAAGGGATTTAATGGGCAGTTTGGGTGATAGATGATTTTCACCTTATACACTGACTGGAAACTGAATGTGACTTTCTTGGAGAGGCAAAATTTGTTGTGCAGATAGACTTCAGGGTTGGCAGGCTTAGTGAACCCATCAGGTAGATCAGTGGGGCTGAAGGGAAGGTTGGGGAGGGTCTGATTAGCTCACCAACCCAAGAGCTTGTGCTGATGCTTGATCGACAAAACACATCAGAGCTTTGGATTCTGACCTTGGTCTGGCTGCCAGCTGGGGTTGAATAAAGCCTTTTCATGCCTGCCTTCCCTACCTCAGTTAATGGGGTGGGGTGGGAGTGGGTGGGTGGGGGAAGGATCAGAGGTGGGAACTGCTAAGGAAAAAGAGGAACAGCAGAAGCCAGGCAATGGCTCCATTCACTGAGGAGAAGAGAGTGTATATATTTAATTTTAACTGAAAAGGCCCAGCCAGTAGTTTTAAAGCTGGGTTGGAATAACAGAATGGCCTTATGGGAGAGGAAGAGAGAAGAGGATGCTTGGTTTTAGTGTCTTCTCTGCATTGTGTGTTGTATTTAATACTTGTGACAGTCTTAAGTGGAAAGGACAGTTCTCTTCGTTTTACCCATGATACATCTGAAGCTCATGGGCTGTGGAAGGCCACACAGTCAGCATGATGGAGTCTAAATCAGAACCCAGGCCTGTCTCTATTCAGAGTCTACAGTCTTCTCACTGCAGACTCTTAAAATTGGCAAAAGTTGAAGGCCAGAGGGAGACTCCTGCATGCTACCCCAGATGCAGTCAGAACATCAGGTTAGGGGGTTGTGTGTCAGGAGAATGGGAAGATTGTGAGTCTTTGGGTCCCCAGAGCCTTGGAAGAAAAAAACCTGCCATTGGGATAGGAAGCGTTCAGTCGGAGGTGAGGTGTTTAGTAGGAGTTTCCAATGAACCCTCTTCTTTCTCGTGGAGAGCTGTTTTTAGTTGTTTATAATTGATGCCACCTAGCATTTCTTGATAATAGTTGGAAAATATTGAGGTTTGCAGTGCTTAAAATAGTCCATTTTCTCTGATGAGCCAACTCTCTAAGTCAGTATAGAATTCTGTCTTTTTGATTGCTGAACCAGTCTTTTTTTTGCCTTGGTAGAGAAAATGACCTAAAAACTCCTTGTTTTGGGTGACTTGAACTGTCAATTAAATTTTAAAAGCCAATTATTTCTACGCAGTAGAGCCTTACAAATTCCAGAGTTGCAGACTGGAAGCCAACCAACCATCCAAAGTGTAAAGATTTCCGTTTTGGGGGAATACTCAGATTCTTTCCATTTTATTCCAACTCCAGTGCCCCACCTCCATTCACAGACATAGACACAAGGGAAAGTTCATTCATTGGCAAGGTTGAACAGGTAAGGATTCAGCACATGAAGAAGCAAGATCCTGAGCTTTCGTGGGGGGAAGTGCAGAGCATGCTTGTGGAGGGTGGTTTTGGCTGCATGAAAGGTTCTGGAAGAGCTCCAGGCTCGAGGTTTGGCAAGTCTCACTGGCTGAGTTCGAATCCCACCCAGTTCAGTTACTTGCTAATATGTAAACGTGGCCAATTACTTAATGTTTCTAAGACTTGGCTTTACTTTTTGTGAAATAGGATTACGGTAGCCATACTCACTTCATAAGGATGCTGTGTTGCAAGGAGCAAATGAATGGTCCATGTGAATAGGGTAGCACAGTGCTGGGCTCACATTTGATGCTCAATTGATGTCAGTTATTAGCTCTTTGGAGCTTTCTTACTTCAGTCTCAGTCTCAGGGGGTACATTAATCCTTCTTTCCTACCAAATGGTAATCTGAAGCCAATTGCCATTTTCAAAAGAAATGCTCAATTTTAAATTAAGAAAAATGCACCTAGAAATCCAATATCTGATTTCATTTCTATACCTTAACAGAAAAGCCCAAATACCTTAAAAGAGTTCCACGAGGGGCACCTGGGTGGCTCAGTGGCTGAGCGTCTGCCTTCCGCTTGGGTTGTGATCCCAGGATCCTGGAATTGAGTCCCGCGTCAGGCTCCCTGCAGAGAGGCTACTTCTCCCTCTGCCTATGTCTCTGTGTCTCTCATGAATAAATAAATAAAATATTTTAAAAAAGGAGCTCTGAGAAATACGGATTTCTGATCTAGAAAATTCTTTGTCAGTAGCAGTGAAGAGCTTTTGCAAGCCCCAGAGTTCCCTTATGCCAACAAAACCATTCCCCAGTCACAGATAGTCTGACACAGTTTCATTGTAGTTCTCAAACGGGCAGAGCTTGTTTAAAATGCGTGTATCTGAGCCCCACCCCTAGAGAAGCTGATGGGAGCCTGGCCTAACTCTGATGAGGCGGTTAGTGAGACAGCACTTTGAGATATCCTGCCCTAGGCCTTTGGGTTCCTCGCATTCCCACAGCACCCATCTACCCGGGGCAGGTGCCCTTTGGTCTTTCTCATGGTGGAGGAAGATGAACCACTCTACTAAAGACAAACTGTCTCACCTTTTAAAATTGACTTTGCATCCATGTACTGAGCACCTACTGGGTGCTAGTCACCATGATGGGCCTGGAGTTGACAAAGATGAATTCAGCATGCCATGTGCTGACGTGGAGCTCACAGGTCAGCTGAGGACCCCCAGAAAAGGCCTTCCATGTATAACGAAGGTGCTCACAAAGGATCGTGAAATCAGCACTGGACCAGACCACCCAGGCCCCCTAGGGCCAGCACATAGGTCCCAGGTTCTGGTCTATGGGCTCACCTAGTGTGAAGACTCCCTTGAGCATCAAGGGATGTTTCAAGCATGACTCATTCAGGAAATTCTTGGTATACATGGCAGGACAATTATTCATTGTGTGGGACTGCCCAACACACCAGAGGATATTTAGCATCTCTATCCTCCCAACACTAAATGACAGCTGTGCCCCACCCCTGTCATCGTGACAGTCTGGGAAGGAAGTGCTACCATGCATTTCTAAACACTCCCTGGTGGGATGATACTGCCCCAGGTTGAAGACCTCCCTCCAGTTTAGCTCCTTCTCCCTCTGTCTCTAGCTCTGTCCCTCCTTAAGTGACCACCTCCCTCCAGGGGCGTACTTTCTTGGGGCTGAGCTTGAAGTTTATATGTTTTAAAATGCAAATAAGTTAACATAGTGTCAACCAAGGGGAAAGAAGAGTCATTTTATAGCAGAGAGAAACCAGTTGGGATTAAGAAGGTCCTTAATCACCTGTGATTTTTTTTCTATAAAGAAAAATCATCTTACTTCTTTCCAATGATGTGCAGATGAGAGTCTTAGAGTTGTCTCAATCAGTAAATATAATTTATAATCATATAAATAATAATCAGCATTTCTCAGGATGTCCAGTTGTACAGAGTCTGAGGCCGACCGTTAGTTGATGTGAGGAGCGGGGCCAGGGGATGGGCCTTGGAGAAAGGAGGGGCCAGCCTGAAGCCCTGACTTGCGGGGTGTCTCCTTTCTGCCTGAGATCACCACATTTGGAAATCAAGCCAAGGTGACAGCTTTTGTCCACTGCGTGTCACCATGTGCCAGGCACTGTGTTGAGCATGGAGAAGGACCTCTTAAATCCTCATAACAGCCAAAGCTTTTGCATCTTACAATTGGGGAAACTGAGGCTTAGCAGCCAAAGTTGGACAGCTGGGAAGGATCGAACTGAGATTCATTTCAGGCTGTTCAGATCCAGAGCCAGGACTCTGAACCACGGTACCATCCATCCACCTTCTCACCCATCTTTTGCTAAATTCGCCTCTTTTATTATTACTTACAGATTCAGTCTCCTTCCCCCCCCCCAATCTCAAATTCTTCAAAGAGGAGCAGCACTTTTCATATAAGCTCTTTGTTCTTATACAGGGGTGGGGGGGTGTCTCCACTTAGTTGCTGTTGCTGTTTCATTTGACCTTTTTTTTTATTTGTGAGATCTGAGACCATACAAATCCTAGAAGAGACCACAGGCATTAATTTCCCTGACATGGGAGGGGTCTCCACTTAGATGACTCAGCTGTCACAATGCCATGGTGCTGGCTTCTCTGACTGCTCAGATTTGGGCCATGGAACCTGGCATTTAATTTTAACAGCCTGATAGATGAGAAGAGGCAGCAAGACACGCTGGCAGGGGAGGAAGGACAGGGAAGGGTGACATAAAAGGAAGGCTGGAGCTGGCATGGAGAGACCTGAATTTAAACCCCACTTTAAAATTTACCCACTGGATGACATCATGCGTGCTCAAATTCTCTGGGTCCATTTCCTGTTCACATGTGAAGCAGGGATAGCATTATCCACTTACCTATTGGGCTGTTGTGATAATTCAGAGCAAGGAGATGGTGAGATCCAAAGAGGACAAATGCCCCCCCCCAGGGGTGAACAAGATAATCCTTAGGAGTGGTGTGAGAAAACTTGAGCATTTCTTTCTTTCTTTCTTTCTTTTTTTTTAAGATTTTGTTTATTCATGAGACACACAACACAGAGAGAGACCCAGGCAGAGGGAGAAGCAGGCTCCCTGCGGGGAGCCCAATGAAGGACTCGATCCCAGGACCCTGGGATCATGACCTGAGCCAAAGGCAGATGCTCAACCACTGAGCCATCCAGGCCTCCCAAATTTGAGCATTTCTGTTTATTTTTTCCTTAGTAAGAAATTAAGCTGCACCGATATTCAATATAAGGATTGATGCTGATACCCACAGCATGCTGTGTTCTCGGCATGTCCTGAAAGGAAAGAGGGGAGTTCCAGAACCAGAAGGGGTTGGGCAGCTCTGTCCTCATTCAGCACATTGTGTTGTCTTGCAGTTCATCTCCGCAGGTGACGTGGGCTCACAGAGTTCATGATCCATTTTAAACTGCACCAAATTGGAGATGTGACTTACAAAAAGTTTTTGCACAGACAGTATGAATTAAAAGCTGATACTAATAATATCCATATAGACAGAGCTAACACTTCTCCTTCCGGATGGAATTTTTTTGTCAGCTTCAGCTAGATGTTGAAAACAAAGACAGGCTAATCATATCTGATAAGAAGTTGGCCCCAAGAAATTAAAAGTTATCAAGACTCTTTGAAGTAAAGGTTTATATCTACTCTCATTAACAGTTCTCTTACTCGTTCATTGATTTAACATATTGCTTATTTCATCTACAAATTATCCATTTTAAAAGCCCACTTTGTGCATAGTCTATAATGTATGCATTAGTTCAGTGGTACACATATATATTATGTTTGCCTATTATTTATATACATGCAGATGGTATGTACTGAAAATATTTTATGGATAAATGCGTGTGGACAAAATTGAAGGCCAGGGGCACCTGGGTGGCTCAGTTGGTTAAGCATCTGCTTTTGGCTCAGGTCATGATCCCAGGGTCTTAGGATAGAGCCCCACGTAGGGCTCTTTGCTCAATGGGGAGTCTGCTTCTCCCTTTCCCTAGGCCTGCCGCTCCACCTGCTTGTGTTTTCTCTCTCTCTCTCTCTCTCTCTCTCTGTCAAATAAATAAATAAAATCTTAAAAGAAAATCGAAAGCTGCTGTGTGTAATATATGTGCAGGGCCTGGCATAAATGTTAATGTCCATCCTCTTCCCCCCTGGCATAGAGTCTGTAATACTGAAATGGGCCTTCCTGATGGAAGGAAAGGTCGGTGTGATTTCTGGAAGATGGGGCATTTAAAGTTAACAGCTGTGCTCCCCGAGGCCTGGCCCCATCCCAGCTGCTCACGCTGAGCCAGGATGAGGCCAGCTGGCTGCCTAACGGTGGTCCTCCTCTGTCACCACTGCACATTTGTCACAACTCTGGCATTTAACCACCAGATACAGCCAAGAGGACAAACTAAGATTCAGCCCTGTAGTTCTTGTCTGCAGCAACCACTCCCAGTTTTCTGGATGGTCAGACACAAAAACTATACTTTTTCAGATTTGGGGTCTACTCCTCAAACTAGCTTCGAACCATTCATTTCTTGGTAAATCTGCACTAGGGATGCAATTGCTCTTCCAGGTGATAAGAGCAGATTGTAGTAGCTCACATTTGCTGAGCGGGGAGTATGGCTACCCTTCAGCTTCGCACTCTTCCAGAATGATTTAATTGTCACGACAGTCACGTGATGAAGCTCTGCTGCTAGCTCCATTTTACGCATACAACTCAGAGAGAGGTTTAGTAATTTTACTAAAGGAAAGTAAGCTAAAGGTGGAAGTGAGGGTCTTAGAGTCTCATTGCTCCAAGAGTCATTTTCTGTTTGCAAAATCCGTTTTGTTAGGAACAGAGGGGATGTACCTCCTATACCCTCAGGTAGAAATGCCCTAAATGCAATGTGGTATCCTGGATTGGATTCTGAAGTGGAGAGAAAGGGCATCGATCTAAAAAAATAAAAATAAATTTAAAAAAAAGGTAAATCCCAAGAGTCTATAGTTGAGTTAATTAATAGCTCTATGTTCTTGTGGACTTGGTTTTGACAATGGGACTGTGTCCTGCAAGATGTTGGCATTCTGGGAAGCTGGGGAGGTAACACTTATAGGTGGACTTTCTGTACTTCTCTCCATAACATTTTTATCAACCTAAAATGACCCTAAAACTGAAATTGCAGGGGCAGCCCGGGTGGCTCAGCAGTTTGGCACCACCTTCAGCCCAGAGTGTGATTCTGGGGAACTGGGGTCGAGTCCCACGTCAGATTCCCTGCATGGAGCCTGCTTCTCTCTCTGCCCCTCTCTGTGTGTGTGTGTGTGTGTGTCTCTCATGAATAAATAGATAAAATCTTAAAAAAACAAACAAACTGAAATTGCATGTAAAAATGGAAGCGCCAAGTTCCCATGTGTATGTTTGTGAACACGCATGGCTTGCATGTGTGCATGTGGATGCTTGTGCATGTGCTAAGCTTTTGCAACCCACTCTGCACGTTCCTGCGCAGCCGCTGCTGTGCCCGTGGGCTACGTGACTCAAGCTGCAGGGCTTTCCCACCCAGCTGGGAACTACAAGGGGCCCAGCCAGAGGGAAGCCTGCAGAATGCACACATGACACATGACATGCCCTGTTGCTGTCGTGTCACACCTCACCTCTGCCGTAGAAACCCTGCTTCGTGGGTGCTAGTCTTGTCCCTGGTGTAAATGTCAGGAAGGGGTGTGTGTATGTGCTGGTAGGAGGTCATCATGAAGTCAGTCATGAATATGGACTCAAGTAGGGCTCAGAATGACCAATTTGTATCTTAAACGCTGGTCCCAGGTAGGGCCATTTGCAGTGACCTTTTTGGGGGCAAGTGCATTGGAGGATTCCTCTGCTTTATCTTTCCCTCCAACTCCCAAAAGGAAACTAAGGGCCCCTGGCAATTCTGATCCAACAGGCAAGCCGAGGAGCTGCTGGCCATGGACTTTTGCTTTGTTTCTGAACATGTGTTGATGCCGAGAGAATGTTCTGATTGTCATTCAGCCAATGGCTGTCTCCTGGGCCGCAGCGTAAAGCTGGAATGAAGATGGTGCACAATTTAGGCGAGAGCAGTCGCTTCCCCCAGATGGCTAGGGGGCCACCATCAAAAGTGCTTGACTTGCTAGAAATTGCTCGATTAACTAGATTCAGGGCTTTTCAGGGTTTCTGGGTTAGACTGTGTTCATTTCGTACTGCTGCTGAGCGTAATTGCTAGAGGCCCCCGGTGAGCAGAGGAGATGGGTATTCAGGCTTTCCTGGGTGACTCTGAGCACGCAGGCCTGGGAGAGGAGGAAAACCCACTCATCTGCATGCTTTCCATGATGAGGTGGAAATACTGGGTGCTGAGAGCCTGCTAGGCTGAGCCTCACTGGAAACGGAGGGTGCCGGCTGTATGTGTATTTATCATCGAGCCAGACACCATTCTAGGCATTGAGAATATAGTGCAGGACAATCAGAAGGTTCAGCCTGGATTGGGTGGATCAGGGTGGTGACTTTGGAGTTGAGATCTGCAGGATGAGGAAGAGGCAGGCGGAGGAAGTGGCAGCCCTGATGGGACAGCAGGTGTGCTCTCTCCTGCAGCTCTGGGACCCTGCCCAGAAACCGACAGGGGTAGAGGAGCAGAGGAGTTTGGGGTGGGAGGGCCAGGTCCCCGGGCTCAGGCAGCAGGAGAAGCTCAAGGCACCCAGATAGCAGACACCTGTCTCTAGAGGTAGTGAAGGAAGGGGCAGACTGGTATCAAGGCTGCCATGCAGATCAATCTAAAAAGCCCCCTGGGGGTGGACAGCCACCCTGGCCAGGGTTCAGCATCCTATGAGAAGTCTCTGGCCATTGTGGTTCTTTCTTGCTCGAGTCCCCCTCATCCCCACAACGGGCCATTTCTGGCCAAGCTTTGCAATGCAGAATGCAGGCCTTAGGAGGGAGAAGGCCCAAGGCCCTACTCTCCTTATTACTGAAGCCTTGCCTTTGGGGAAGACACAGTGAGGGCTCAGGACAGACCTGGGTGCAGATGCCAGTGCCACCCCTCCTCCCTCCCTGTCTGCCCTGGGCACTCTACCCGTTGGCCTCAGTTCCTTCCTCTCCAGAGTAGGGACGATATAACCTTCTTGGTATTGTGAGACTTAAAATAACATCTGACAGTTCCAGGTGCAGGGACTCAGTGAGAATCCCCTCCCTCCATCCTCCCTTGCTCCCTCCTTCCCTCTGGCAGCAAGGAAAAGACTTGTGAGACGTGATGTTTTTCCTTTAACTGTGACTTACCTACGTGTACCCACCCCCCCGCCCCCAGCAGCACCACTGCTTTCAATACTCCCACAGCGTGTTGCTCAGACTGCAGTGTCCTAGCGCTTGTGTCCATAGCAGAGCTCAGGGGTGGTAGTCAGTTCTTGATGTGGTGTAGCCAGGGTCTGTAGACTCCAGCCTGCGGGCCAAATGGAGTACACCCACGTCCTTTCGTTTATGTATCGCCTGTAGCTGTACAAGGGCAGAGCTGAGTAGTTGTGGCACAGACTGTGAAGCCAAAGATATTTACTATGTGGCTTTCTACAGAGCAAGTTTGCCAGCCCTTGTGCTGGAAGATAGAGGTCATAGGATATAGGCCCCAATATGGACTCCTTAAAAAGAGAGAGAGGGTGAGATAGGAGAGAGAGAGAGAGAAAAATCTCACTCAGAAGATTTCAGTCTTTTATTTCCTAACAAATGCAATGCTCAATATTAGGTATTACCTATGGGCACTTCCAGCCCCCTGCTTGAAGGCAGGAATCGTCCAAAGATCAAATGCATGGGCCTGAAGCCCCAGGATCCTGGGCTGGTGTTAGTTAATAACTTTATGGAGAGGTAGACTCTCAAAATGAGCCTAAGCATAAAGCATCCAGCTGGGGATTTGTAGATACCTTTTCTCTGTTAAGAAATTACTATGTGGTGTCACTTAATATAGCCTTGTTTGTTTCTTGGATAACGTGTGTGTGTGTGTGTGTGTGTGTGTGTGTGTGTGTAAGTTGGCATTCACATGTCAAGAAACACGTAATAACACGGGGGCCATTTACAAAGTTTGTGCTTTCCCCTGTCTTGTCCGATCGTTGTCCTTTTCATTCAATGAGACCTTTATCAAATGTCAGCATGAGCTCTTCAGTCTCCCCCCCCCCCATCAGGAATGTGCCTTAACTAAATGCTAAGTTCATGGGAAGTGCTAGAACAAAGGAGAAGTGCTCATTATGTGTAGGGTACCCGGGGAGGCTGAGCCAGTTCAGAGACACCCGTGGGTCTCATGGGCCCTCAGTCGTATGGATTCCCTCTCCTCTTCTCAGGTTGTCATCAGCCTCCAGAGGAGACCAAATAGGGAATCCCATGAGGCTTTGGAGGTGCCTGTGGGATCTACTGCCTGCAACTCAAACCTGGCAGAGAACCTACTCAGCTCACCTTTATTTCTTTCCCTCAGTACTCACCAGATGTTATGGGTGGAAACTGCATAGAAGGAATCCATTCTCAGGGATGATCTTTTTCCTAACTATGGTCTTTCTCAATTTTGAAATGTAGTGTAGC
The DNA here is from genome assembly GCF_905146905.1 of Nyctereutes procyonoides. Lineage (NCBI taxonomy): Eukaryota > Metazoa > Chordata > Mammalia > Carnivora > Canidae > Nyctereutes > Nyctereutes procyonoides. Next base: position 9,476,427 of record NW_026575135.1, on the reverse strand, counting down.
ATCGAGGCATTTAAATAAAATTTCAAGGCACAAAACTTGTTTACTTTTGATCAAACCTGCATTTGAGATGTTTTCTGTGGTTCTATTTTGAACCCCATCCCCCCGACCTCGTCTGACTTGGTTTATCACCATGTTATGGGGTACAAAATTGTAATCTAAATGAATTCTAGGAGCCTCACAGGAGGGCTCGAGAGCCCAGACAGCAGCTGGTGAGGATGATAAATACTAAAAAGGAGGAGTGTTGAGTCTTGAGAGACAGGTGCTCAGTATAAGCTCTACAGCCCTTGTGTCAAAAACCTACTACTGCCCTGTGGCCGAAACCCAGATTTTGAAGAGCAAAGAAAGTAAGGACTTAATTGCAAAAATAGGCAAGTGACTGACCCAGTGCTGAGTCCTCAGCAAAATTTAACCAAATAGCTTATTTTGGACTGATGAAGAGGAAGCTCAGACGAGCCAAAGCAGAAGGAACTGCTTCTGAGTCATGGGATTGCCATATGCCCTGCAGTGACTTTCCACCTTTGCTAACATTAAAACTACCTGGGAGCATTCACAGCTTCCAGTGCCTGAACCAATAAGACCAAAGTCTTGGGAGGTGGGGCCTGGGCTTGGTACTTTGTAATGTTCTTCAGATAATCTTAATGGTCATCTCGGGTTGCACACTGTGGGGAGAATTAAGGTCAAGGCGTGGAGGCATCCAGCTAGTTTATGCATGTTCAGAACTGGATGAGACTGGAAGCCAGACGTTGGAAAGAATGAGGTCAGGGCACCACTTACATGGTATTAATAGCCAGACATCTTGAGTCTTGCCCCAAATTGTAGCCAAACTCTGGAGGGTTCTCTGGAGAGAAGTCACGGGGGATAAAGCCAAAGAAAAGCAAAGTCCCATTTTTTCCCATTTATTTATTTATTTTATTTAAATTCAGTTTGTCAACATATAGTATGACATCAGGTGCTCATCACATCACATGCCCTCTTTAATGCCCATCACCCAGTTACCCCATCCCCTCGCCCCTCCCCTTCAGCAGCCCTCAGTTTGTTTCCAATGATTAAAAGTCTCTCATTATTTGTCTTCCTCTCTGATTTTTCCCCATTCAGTTTCCCCCTCCTTCCCTTGTGGTCACTTTCACTATTTCTTATATTCCACATAGGAGTGAGACCATGTAATTGTCTTTCTCTGATTGAGTTATTTCACTCAGCATAATACCCTCCAGTTCCATCCACATTGATGTAAATGGCAGGTTCTCATCCTTTCTGATGACTGAGTAATATTCCATTGTGTTTATATATATATATATATATATATTATATATATATATATATTATATAGTATCACACACACACACACACACACACACTATATCTTCTTTTATCCATGTAAAGTCCCATTTGATTCTGAGGCAGACTTGGCACAGATTCCCCACCCACCTCCCTGGCCTCCATGCCACAGCCAATCTCTGGTTAAAGCCAATGTGGCCAGAGTGGGAAGTGAGCAGGAAAAAGAGACAAGATGAGGTGCAGGAGAGAGGTAGTCAATGCGTCATGGGTGGGCTTGCTTTGATTTTATCCCAAATGAAAAAGGAAGTCATTGGATGGTTTATAAGATGCATCGTATTTAACTAATCACTAGCTGTTTAATTTTTTTTTTTTTGGTGTTGCATCTATCTCTAGGTTGAATGTGCTTTCCAAAAATCTTTGAGCCTATCAAAGATAATTTTCTCTGCATAAATTCTGTATGATAAATGCAATCAATACCTTTGAAATGACCTTCCAGAAAGACCATTCTTATTTGTAATTCTGACCGAGATTAAAGAGAGGGTCTCTTTCTTCACACCCTCTCCAACACAGAACACATGATATTTTAAAATACCCTGTGGGTGTGTAGGAAGGAAGAGAGTACATTTCATAGGTGGCAAATGGCATCCCAGTGCTTAATTTGCATTTCTTTGGTTACTGATAATGTTGAGCATTTCCCCTATATTTTGTTCTTTTTCTGTATTTCAGTGTTCATAGCTTTATTTACAGATCATATGGTTTTGTAAGAACCCTTTATTTACTAACAGTCTTAGCCGTTTGACATATATATTGAAAATATTTTGTCCCAGATGGGCACTTGCCTTTGAGTTGTATGTTTCGTTGGTACTATAAAAACCACATTTTTAAGTTTTATGTAATGAGGTTATATAATGAAGGTTCATACTTTGTGGTTTCTCTCTATGCTTTATGTTTTTAAAGTCTTTTCCCTAAAATCGGATAATGACTGTATTTTCTTATGTTTTCATTTTTTATATTGCTGAAGTCCATCTAGGAATTATTTTAGTAGATGGAAAATTTTGTACTTTTAAACCATGGAGGATGGCAACCACAGCAGAAGAAGTAAACCTTCTTTCATTATAAATAAGTGGGCACAACCCAGCTGTATGATAATTCTGACGTTAACAGTGCAAGGAAGAGGGGTATAAATCTGAGTCCTTCTAGAAAACCAATGGAGCCGTGATAGACTTCTGTTCATCAAGTAGAAAAAGATCACTTTTTTTAAACCTGAAAAGTGCCCTTTTAGGCCCCAAAACACAGAATAATAGTCTGTGATAAATATAGATGACACAAGTATGTTTTAAGAACAGCTTGCAGTTTATTCACAAAGTGGTAGATACTTTCTCTCATTTAAACTCCCCCTGGGTCACTACAGATATAGCTAACAAAGGGGGAAACTGTCAAAAACCCTTGTTAGGTGCTTGAGTCTTATTTTCAACTCAGATTTATGGCATTTAAAACACAGAGAAAATGGTTTGGGGAGGGCAGTTTGGCCCTATTAAAAATGTTAAATCCTCAAATGTTTTGACTTGGCAGCCTTCCTGCTAGAGATTTACCCTGTGGACACGGCCACAAAAATACATCTAAGATGTATGTAGAAAAAGATTCATTACAGTCCTGTTTATAATAGCAAATAAAATACTGGGAACCCACCTAAATAATCTATCAGCAGCTGACCAGTGATATAAAGAAAATCTAAGCAGCAGTTACAAAGAATGAGGTGGGACCCCCCCTGTGCCGAGGTAGAAAAATCCCTAAGATACATCACTAAGATAAAAGGAAGGTTTCAGGAAGCATATTTTGTAATTCCTTTTATATAAAGAATAAGAGATCTCTATGGATAATAGGCTGGCCTACTTGTGGGGTTATTTCCCCTGGTAGGATACATATAAAATGTGAAGGATACCCTCAATTAATGGGGGTGGGGTGTAGGGAGACTCAGCTATTCATTTACTTTTTTGTGTATTGTTTGAATTTTCTCACTATGCACACTTATTAGTTTGATATTTACCGTGTTTTTATTTTTTAAGATTTTCTTTATTTATTAGAGAGCGTGAGAGAAAGCGACAGAGATAGCAAGAGAGAGCACGAGCAGAGAAGAGAGGGAGAAGCATGCTCCCAGGGAGCCCAGTGTGGGGCTTGATCCCAGGACCTCAAGATCATGACCTGAGCTGGAGGCAGACCCTTACTTACCCTACTGAGCCACCTGGGTGTCCCATATTATGTTTTTTATCTATCTATCTATCTATCTATTTATTTTTTCACATTATGTTTTTAAATGCTGTATTTATCTGGGCTATTTATATTTCCTCCTTCTGTAGCTTTTCTCGGGGATATGGGTAGATGTAGATATAGGAACAGATACAGGTAGATGGTCACCAGATAGTGACATCTAACGAAACAAACAACATAATTGGCGAGAGTCAGAAAAGTTGTGTACGTCTCTGTGGGGAATGATGCTCATCTCTCCGAGTTGGCTTCCTTTGTTGTCAGAATGCCCCACATTGCATCCACGTTCTATTTTTGTGCATGCTATTTTGTCTCGTATTTCCAACAACCACAGCTCTGTTTGGTGGCATCCCAGCTCCGCTACTTGTCCATGGGCTGCTGCTCCGAGACCTGCAAGCAGCCAGCGGGGGAACTGCTTCCTGGGAGGTCTGTGCAGGGTCCCCTCCTGCTCCTGGCTGAGGGACACTTCCTGCAGGCCTTGCGCTTCTTCCCACGATAGGACTGTCAATTTAGTGCATGCCTCTGCCCCTTACTCTTCCTGTCATCTAATTTTAGAGAGATATATTCTAGTACCTAGAAGCCCCAGATTTAGAGAGTGTCTCCACTCATGAGCCTGACATGGTAAATTGAGAGCTTTCCCAGCTGCAGCCTCATTTTGCAACCATCCTTCTCAGATGAAAAGTTCAAATGGGGGAGACTTATTTTGCATTTGCCCTCCTGATGAAATCGTTCAATCAGACACTGGAAGTCTCTGCTGAAGGAATTGAGAGAAATGAATAATATACTGGCTCACGGGGGGATTGCTGCAGGTTCCAATCCAGCCTCGACCGATTTCTGTTTGGAATTGGGAAGTGCTCACAGATTTTGTAAAAGGTCTCCTGTCTGGGGGTTTGGGGTGGCGGTGGAAAGACTTGACATCAGAATGTTTTGCATCCTCAACATCTCCTATGTTCTGGAAGGTTTTGGCACATGGGCGTGAAGGTGTGTTCTGTGTGTCTTGTGTGGAGCTCTCTCAGAGCTAAGCAAATGTTAGTAGCCAAAACACATCTCTGTTCACAAAAATGTGCTCAGGAGTCAGATGCTCTGGGCTTCAGCCCCTGCTTGGCTACTTCCCAGCCCATGTTTACCCACTCATGCTCAGTTTTGACTATTGTTGTCCATAAAAAGGGGATAGTAAAGGAACCTACTTGGAAGTGTCCTAGGGGCGCTTGGGTGGCTCAGTTGGTGAAGTGTCTGCCTTCAGCTCAGGTCATGATCCCAGGGTCTTGGAATCAAGCCCAGTGTCGGGCTCCCTGCTCAGAGAGGAGCCTGCTTCTCCCTCTCCCTCTGCCTCTCTGCCTGCTTGTACACACACTCTGCCTCTCAAATAAATAAATAAAATCTTAAAAAAAAAAAAAAAGAAAGAAAGTGTTCCATGGATTAAATGAAAAACTGGAGGGATCCTGGCACATAGCAAGTTAAGTCAACAAACTTAATTACCATTATTATTATTGTTTTTGTTGTTGGTATTTTTCCCACCACCACCGTCGTTATTCTTAGGTTCAGCCGGTACAGATCTGAATTTCGGTTCCATGAGTAGTTTGCAGTTGGCTAGAGAGAACCCTAAGTCAAAAACTTCATACCAGGCGCAAAGGAAGCACCTTTACCTATGGAGTTCCCGCACTGTGTCGGGAAATGTGCTTCTATTTTTTGTTGTATTTCACGTAGCCCCATGAGACATTTATATTTCCATTTTTCATCCTGGGTTCGAATTCTGACACTCACGAGCCATCTGAGCTCATCTCTGTATCTCCCTGCACCTCAGTTTTCTCCTCTGTAAAATGCAGATAATGATCGTACCTCATGCACTGGGTGGTTGTGAAGGTTAAAAGTGTTAATATTTACCAATCAGAACAGTGCCGGGCACACAGAAGCACCATGTAATGTTTGCTGATATGACTTTATAGCTGAGGAAAGGCACGTGACCGTCTAGAATGTAAAGCCATTGTTCTCCTTAGTGTCATGGATTCTTCGAGATGGAGGAATCTCACAGTGAAGTTGGTCTAACCTGCTCATTTCACATGTGGGGAATCCAAGGCCCAGAAACAACAGACTCATCTAAGTCACCCGGGGGCCAGCAGTGGCACCTCTACCCAAAGCTGGGTCTCCCGACTCCTAGTTCAGTGCCCATGTGGCTTCATGGTGGGGAAGAAAGCAATACTTTGAGACTGATGATATGGAGATTACATTCTGTGGATGAATTTAGTTATGTTATTTCTGGCATTTGGGACTTTCTCAGAGCTCTCTACCATTCCATCTGTATAGAAAGTGCTTGATTTTTTTCTTCACAGTGGACTTATCTATATGATACCGTAAAACAGATCTTAACTTCTCATCGGAGCTGTGTCAGACCACTCTCCTTTTTGGTTTCCAGAAAAGGACACTAAAGGGAAGCATGCCTCGCAAGGAGTTTGATGTTATGACCATTAAAGCAAAACTATAGCTACATGGTTCAATAATTATTTAAAGGGTAACACTGAGGGAAGATCTTAAAAATAGACTTAAGACCCAATCCATATGGACTATAAAGTATCTACCAAAGACTTTAGACTAAAACTTTGCTGTGTCGTGCGTTGGGTTTGTCACTAAGAGGCCAGCTATTGTAACTGTTCAGTTTTGCATCTAAGCTCTGTATAGTGTTTGTTAAGATTTTAGGTGTGAAAGTATCCTTTCGAAAACCCATAGTGAAAAATAAAACCCCATAGTGAAGTTTGAACTAATCAGTGGCTTCTTTCTTGTTTAAAATTCTTTTTCTTGACTATCATTTCTGTTACAAGCAAAACAAAGTTGCCAGTTCCTTCTGTTACCAGTAGATGGCAAGTTCAAGGCCTAGTTGGATAAAAGATAGTTACCTAAATGGGAATGCTGGTCTAAACTAAGCCATGGGGAATGAATAGAACTGTAGAATCAAAAAAATTGTTGGGTGAATGGGTGCATGGCTGGGCAGAGCAGTGTGATTATGGAAAATGTAGTTTACTTGTCCTTTTGACCGAGCCCCTTGAACTGATGCCAGATTCTGCTCCTTAGATTTGTGGGATCAGAAAATCACATAACAACTTCGCTTTCCATACACTCATCTACCTAAATCCAAATGCCATGTTATTCATTTTACGGTGGATGGACATTGCAAGGGGCTTAACAAGTATTGCCTCTCCATTTAGCTAACTACTTGGGGAAGCTGAATGTAAGCAGACTCGTGATTGGTGACCTTCAAGTCAGAGCCAGGAGAGAGTTTTGATACCTGGTGGCATTGAGATCGGATAACGGATCTCTCCTACGGATGTGTCTGCTGAGCAAACCCAACACTCAAGTTAGCTGGACAGGCGGTTGGACAGAGATGAGTGGGTACCTCCTCGATTGTTTTGTACATGATCTCTCAGGTGTCTCAGTTATCAGACCGACCACCCTGCTTCTCTGTCCTCAGGTATATAAATAACACTGGTTCCACAGCAGCGTTAAACAGGTAATTATAATTCAACCACGACTGAGATGACATTCTGATTCCTTAATAGAAAAAGCTCACAGGGCCCCCATTTGCAAGTTGATTTTCATAATTTAATTCTCACAATTACCTTACTACTTAGCGTAACCCATATGAAAGCTGGCACCCTGGCGATTCCATTTCAGCTCGAAGGCACCAAGAAGCACAGTCTGAAGAAAAGTCCAGTATTCTTACTGGGATCTTTGGGAATACAAAGAGGATTCATTTTATAAGCCACAATAAAATACTGCAAGATGCTCTCCTCCTGATTTTCTAGTCTTAATATCTCAGCTCCTTTTCTTTTTAAATGGGTGAACTTCAAGCTGTCCCTAAGCCATCTCAGTTCTTTTTTCTTCATTCCTTCTTTCCTCTCTGATTTCCCCCCTATCAGCTCTCTACCCCGTTCCCTTTCCAAGTGCAAATTATTTAAAACAGTCCAGGTCTGCAGTTCAGCCTTCTGCCCCTTTCTCTGAGTCTGCACTGCAAAGCCTATGAAGCAGCTGGCCCAAAGTCACTGAAAGGCCTCTGTGAGCTCAGGGGAGGAACACACGATTCCCTTTGGCTCACAGTGAGAGGCATCAAAGCAACCTTCTCTTTACCTAGCAATAGCTGGAGGAAAGGCTGCAGCATTTACATTTTAACATATTTTCTTTTATTTTAACCCTCTCATCTAAATTCTGGCATCTCTTGAAGGCAGTAGTGCTCTGAGTAAGTAGGTCTTCTGGTTCCTTCCCACAGATGCATGCTGGGGCTCTAAGTATCTGCTCAAGTCAACGTGGGCCTCAGGGGAGGACAGGAAACTCCCTGTCTCTGCTCCTTACTGCCCTCTCTGCTAGGCCTCTTTCCCTCTCTCACTGTTTCTCACAGACTCATCTGGGATACCTCCCCAGTCACCACCACTGTGCCTGGGTAGCAGCCGGTGCTGATGAGGGAAGAGAGGGCCTGCCTCTAGCTGCACCAGGGTGCACATAGACTTCCTAAGGACTTCCCGTTATACTTACCAACCACCTTTGAGTAGACTGTGCTCCATTCCATGGGTGCTCCTTACTCTGCAGAGCCTGCAGTTTCATAATGTTGCAATACTTCCAGAAAATACTTGCCAGGAAAATATACAATTTACATAAAGACAATGAAAGGGACTTGCTAGGCCTCCCAGATAGTAGAGGGATCTGGAAAACTTCCTAATGGATTGAGATCACTTCATTCCAGATGTCTCTTGAGTCACATTCCCCTTGAATGGTTTGCTACTGTCAGCTCATTAGACTTTTCCTGGAATTTCCCTTACCCCAGCTTTTCTCCTCAGAATGAGCTTTCCATGATTCCTTCTCAGAGCTAGCCTTTCCAAGTCTTTTTTTATATGCATGGCAATAATGGTCTATTCCATATGGGCTAATGTCTCCAACAGAAAGATACTTCTAGTTCTGTTGACTGATTGCTAATGTGTTTTCAATGATATATTTTACTGCCATTGAAATTATAATGCCTTTGAGGGAGGGATTTCTATAAACAGAAGATGACCAAAAGGGAGCAAGTATCTCAGTCAGGTAGATGTGTTACCTGTCTTACATGTCTTACATGCAGATGTATTACATGTCTTCATCATGCAGTGCTCTAGGCTTTGGAGATGCATCAGCCAAGATTTCTTTTAAGATTTATTTATTTATTTATTTGAGAGAGGAAGAAAGAGAGAGAGAGAGACGCGGGGAGAGAAAGAGTGGGGGCGGGGAGGAACAGAGGGAGAATCTCAGGCAGACTTCCCGCTGGATGTGGAGCCCAGTGCAGGGCTCAGTATAGGGTCTGAGATAGACCCTTGAGATCATGACCTGAACTCAGGGCTCAGTATAGGGTCTTGAGATAGACCCTTGAGATCATGACCTGAACTAAAATCATGAGTCGGACACTCAACCAGCTGAGCCATACAGGTGCCCCAGCATCAGCCAAGATTTTTGTCCTCAAAAAGCACATAGTTTGTAAAAGGAGATGATATGTAAATAGTTAAATGTATAAGTGCTAAAGTGATCAAGGTACTAATGCAGAAAGACCCACAGCCTGTAGAGGGAGCAGAGAAAGAGGGAGTGATGAATTCTATTTGGAGGGAGCAGAAAAGACTTCTGTACTTTTCATTATTCTTTGAGTTACAAGGGACAAAATACTAAATATTCTAAACAAACATAAACAAAGATTTCATAAGAAAGCTGTGTATATCTCACTGCTCTACTAGAAATTATTTTGAATTTTCAGGTAATTAAAACATAAAATACATGGAAAAATTTTAAAAGAAGCACCACTCAAACCAGCTTAAGCAAAAGGGCGTATATATAACTTAAAAAGGCCAGGGATGGAGGATCCCTGGGTGGCTCAGCGGTTGAGCATCTGCCTCTGGCTCAGGGTGTGATCCCGGAGTCCTGGGATCGAGTCCCACATCAGGCTCCCTGCATGGAGCCTGCTTCTCCCTCTGCCTGTGTCTCTGCCTCTCTCTCTCTGTTTTCTCATGAATAAATAAATAAAAATCTTAAAAAAAGAAGAAGGAGAAGGAGGAGGAGGAGGAGGAGGAGGAGGAGGAGGAGGAGAAGGAGAAGAAGAAGAAGAAGAAGAAGAAGAAGAAGAAGAAGAAGAAGAAGAAGAAGAAGAAGAAAGAAGAAGAAGGCTTGGGATGGTTCTGGCTTTGGTGTAACTAGGCCTGGGACTCATTGGTGTCATTAGGATCCTTCTTTCTCTGTCTTTCAGCTCTGCTTCTCTCTGAATGTTTGACCTTTCTCCAACATGGATGCATGTCTTCCACGTGGCTTGGGCAAATTGCCACTCAGATGTGCATCATTCCAGCTTAACCTTAGTGGGGAGGAGTTTTCTCTCCCAGTATTCATGTATATATCCCTAGAAATATTTCTTACTGGTCCTACTTGGGTCATTTAGCCAACCCTTGGCCCAATTGCTATTGCAATGACATAAAGTAGTATGATTAGCTCAATTTGTGTCACACACAAGTCCTTGTAGCAGGGATGAGCCTGGCTACATAGATTAGCCTTTGACTGCCAAATCCACCAGCTCCATTTATAATGAAGGTAGGTCAATTTTCTGAGGGAAAGAAGACTAAGCAGATGGTTACTCTAGTTTCATTGATACTTAAGCCGTATTGTCAAAGAGGAATTCTTAATTTAAGAAAAGATTTTATCTATCTATCTATCTATCTATCTATCTATCTATCTATCTATCTATCATCTATCTATCTATCGAGCTCGAGCAGGGGGAAGGGCAGGGGGAAAGAGAGAAAGAGAATCTCAAGCAGACTCCTCATTGAGTTTGGGCCCAGTGCAGGGCTTGATCCCATGACCCTGAGATCATGACCTGAGCTGAAATCAAGATTCAGACACTTAACCAACTGAGCTACCCAGGTGCCCCAGTACTTTTTTTGTCAGATGAAGCAGTGAGGGAGAACTTTCTATTTGCCATTGCAGGCGATGGGATTTGAAGCAAGGGATGGAGATACACTTCCATTCTAGAGTATCACTCTGGCAGCCATGCAGAGGGGGACTTGCTCAAGAGCCAAGACGCAGAGACAGGGAGACTAGTGAGGGCACCCCTGCAGTAATCCAGATGGAAGTTGAGTGTAACAGTTAAGTGCTATAGAGTGCTGAAGATACTCTTGTAGAATATTCTACATGTGCAGGTGGGGAGATAAAGGAGGGAGTATTAAGGTAGTAATAAAGGTTGTATTAGGGAAGCAGAAGATGTAGACAATGACAAGCAGAATCAACAGCAATTGGCCTTTCAAGAATGTGAAGTGTCTAGAATAACTGCAATTTCTGACTTGAGTAGTGTCATTTGCTGAGATGAAGAACACAGAAAGAACAGATGTGAGGCTAGGGGAGGAGGGATGGCTGAGATGATGCAGGCAAGTGCTAAGTTTGAGGGAATGGGTATGAACTGTTGGTGGTTGAATATGGGAATCTGGAGCTCAGAAGAGAGATCTAGGCTGAAAATACAGATGGGGAAGCTATCAACATAGAGTTATATGGTCGATGAGATGAAAGGGAATCATGTAGTCTAAACGTCTGGAGTGGGAAGAGAGTTAGTGGTTTTGCCTTGATCAAAGGAAGGGGAAGTCTGGAAAGCAGCACGCTAGCAGGTGAGGAGCACAGCTCACACCTCAGCAGCCCAAGCAGGCGATACCAGGAACCAGGAACCAGAACTTGCCAGATGTTGACTCATAACTGATTTTAAACAGAGGCTGACTGCACATCTTACCTCTTTTGTCAGGTTAGTGGTGACTTCAGGACCTGACTCCCATCACTGTGGAAGGGGACTCAACTAATCAAAGAATCTCGTAACAGCCATGGATGTACAAGGGGGTCCTTGTGACGGGGCCAAGCCTGAGTCTTCAGTAGACAAAACACAGATGTGAACATGCTGATGCTGGTGCCTGGTTGTCTATATTAACACTATTTGGTTTTGAGTTTTAACCTAATAAGGAGTTTTCTCAGGGAAAATATGAATACAGCACATGTGGGAAAGTACTGGTTTCCCACTACTGCCCATTCCCACACCAGTATGCTTTGGTCTGTGTGGCTAAAAGCCAAGACACTGCCTTGCCTACCCCCCTAAATCTTATTAGTCCTGAGTCTCATCAGTTCTGGTTCTTGTATTTGTCCTTTTCTTTCCATTCTGATTGGAGCAGCTCTAAGCTAGGGTGGGCTTGTTAGTTTATCCGTCTCCATCACACTGCAACATCCTCTTTTTTTTTTTTTTTTTTTTGACTGCAGCATCCTCTTAAGACACTTCATGATCTTTTCATCCAGAGGTCAGCAAGCTATGACTACAGGCTAAATCTGGCCTACCACTGCTGTTTATAAATGAAGGTTCATTAGAACACAGCCACAGTTGGGGTGCCTGGGTGTCTCAGTTGCCTGGGCATCTGCCTTCAGCTTGGATTGTGGTCCTAGGGTCCTGGGATCAAACCCCACACTGAGCTGATTGCTCAGTGAAGAGGCTACTTCTCCCATCCCCCACTTGTGCTCTCTCTCTCTGTATCTCTGTCTCTCAAATAAATAATGAAATCTAAAAAAAAAAAAAAAAGAACACAGACTAACTGATTCATTTATATTTTATCTAAAGCCATTTTTGCATGGCAATGACAGCTTTCAGTAGTTGCAACAGAGATCGTATGTTCTATAAAACCTAAAATATTTACTGTCTGGACCTTCATAGAAAAAGCATCCTGACTCCTATTAATCTATCCTGTACACCAGTGCCAGATTAATATTCCTAAAATGCCATTTTACCACATCACTCTCTTGCTTAGAACACTGCAATATTCCATTGCCTGTAGAATAAAATCCAAACTTCTTGGCCTGGCATTCAGGGTCCTCGATAGTCTCATCCTAGCCAATCTTTTGAATCATTCATCTCTATTCCAAAGAGCAAGCCCTACATTTCAGTTGAATTTCCTCCTCATTGTCCCTGGAATGTGCAGTAAGTTTCTACCCTTGTTCACACAATTCCTTTTGCCTGGAATGTGCTGCTCATTAATTTATATCTGTCTAATTCCAACCCATTCTTTTTTTTAAGATTTTATTTATTCATTCATGAGAGACACAGAAAGAGAGAGAGAGAGGCAGAGACACAGGCAGAGGGAGAAGCAGGCTCCCTGCGGGGAGCCCGATGCAGGACTCGATCCCAGGACCCCCGGAATCATACCCTGAGCCAAAGGTAGACGCTCAACCGCTAAGCCACTCAGGTGCCCCAGTTCCTACCCATTCTTAATGAACCAACTTAAAACCTGCATCTTTCATGATCATGTCTGTTCACAGTGACCACCAATGAATCTACTGCTTGGGCATTTAAGGTTCACTGCCTGTACCATCGGTAATATTTTTTCTATTTGAGGCATAGTTCATTCGTATCATGGCGGGCAAATCTGAAGTGAGGCTTTTCTATATGAACAAAGACCCAGAGGTGGGAAAACCCAGGTTTGCAAAATGACCAGGCATGTAATTAGAACACTGGCTTAGTGCATTGAGGTTTCTTTAACAAAATACCGTAGACTGAGTGCATTATATACACCAGGAGTTTGCTTCCCACAATTCTGGAAGTTGGGAAGCCCAAGATCAAGGCACTGGCAAATTCAGAGTCTGATGGGGGCCTGCTTCCTCGTTCGGAGACAACTGTCTTTCACTGCGTCCTCACATGACAGAAGGAGCAAAAGAATACTCTGAGATTTCTCATATAAGGGCACTAATCCCATTCAGCAGGGCTCCACGTAATCACCTCCCAAAGGTCCCCACCTCCTAAATACTGTCCCTTTGGGGATTGGGTTTCAATGTATGAATTTTGGGGAGGACACCAGTGTTCCATCTACAGCAAACATGTAGCACTCAGTTAACATGTATGAAAGCACCATGTCATCTGCATCTTGTGTCTGTGACACACTAGATGGGTTCTGGATTTAAATGTGGACACCTATATGTCTTGATAGCCAGTGGGAGTGAACGTTAAAGTCCAGTAAGCCTACTCTTGAGGAGCCCCAGGGTATAGAGATAGTGGCTGGTTCCCCAGGTCCTTGCTTTATCATGTGGCACCTCTGAGGGACTGGGTAAGTGGGCTCTTCTCATCAGGCCTCACTTTCCATCCACTGTCATATATTTTATGTTCTTAGATGTACTCTGGGAGCATCCATAATGCACCACTGATTGGAGTTCTTTGGTAACTGGTAGGTCCTTGGGCCTCCCTTTGGCAGGGAGGTTATGTCATTGACTCGGATATTGTGTCTCCTAATGTCTGGAGATTATAAACTAATATTTCTTAACAGTCTGGGCATCACACAGAAGAACTTGGTTATAACCCAAATCATTGCTACGTTGGCTTGAATAGCAGTGGTGCCGGCACATCCCCAGACACGGCAACTCCGTGAAATAAAGGCTTCTGTTAATACAGAGCACCCCAGCCAGCCTTCCACATTATTGTCTTCTCCAGGATTTGGCTGTCGTTTTGTAGCATGCCACTATGTCTGTCTAGCAAGTTTCTCCCTGCATATGTGAATAAAGGAAAACAATCCAGGGCAGTAAACGTCCCAGCAGACCTCCCCACTGTGCACTTTGGAAATAAAACGTGGAACAAGCAAGCTATCATTAAAGGCAGGCCTTTCTATTCTTAAATCAATCCCATTTATAGGACGTCTATTGTCTGCGTCTGAGAAGTATGGAGAAGGAAAGCATTAAGTGTGCACTCCAGGGGAAAGGTTATGATCCCAATAGGGGAGGATTTATGTCCCTTTAGAGCCAGCGTCTAGGCATTATCTAGAAGTAAGCATGTGGCAATAAGTATAATAACAAATAACATTTATTGAGCGTGTACTACGTGCCAGGCCATTGTTCCGAGTCCTTTACGTGATCATCTCATTTAATCCATGCCCCAAGCATCTGGTCTAGGTACAAATTATGATCTCTTTGTGTGAGAGTCTAGACCCAGGGAGGTATAAGAACTTGCCAGGGGTCACACAGGTAGCAAACGGCAGAGCTGGGAGTCGGATGCGGGCGGACCAACTTCAGATTTCAGGTTTAACATAACCTCAGTGAGCCCCGCCCACATGCACTGCTCCCCTCTCCAGCCCCCCCAGACTCGTTTCAGCAAAGACCACCCATCGCATTTGCATTGTTTGTGATGTCCAACGGGATGATTTGTCCTACGAGATTGGGAATTGTGTTGGATCCTTTGCATCTGTGATTTTGATGAGAGAAAGCTAACCCTCCTCGAATCCCCATGGTTTCATTCTGTCGTATTTGCAGTTTATAACAACCTCATCTTTTCGATTGAGGCATTTTGATTCTTTGTCTCCAAATTAGCACTGCATAGAACATGACTCTGTGAGTGTGTGCGTGTGTGAGTGTGTGTGTGTGTGTGTGTGTGTGTGTGTGTGTGTGGAAACCGCCTTTTCTTCTGGATGAAATTGCTGCAGCCCGGCTGACGGAGGAGACTCTCCCACTCGCCGAGCCCACAGCAGGCAGGTGGGGAGAAAGCCGCTGGAGGCGGAGGGGCAGGTGACACTGCTTGTGTGCCCAGCATCTCTGGAAGTGTGTCTCCAGATGTGTGCTGCTGCTGCTGCTGCTGCTGCTTCCGGCCTTAAGATTCTGGGAGCCAACACCCACCTACTCTTACAGCCTCTCTCTCTTTATTTTCAAGGAAAAAAGAAAGAGGCAGACTGAAATAGAAGGCAAGCGGCAAGAGCTCGACGAGCAGATACTCCTGCTGCAGCATTGCAAGGTAAGTGGCTGATCCCAGGAACCTGTTCCAGCATTAGACATGCAGATCACACTCCGGAGAGCGGGGCCGAGCCCGCCCTGGCATGAAGGCACTGCCGCCGACTGCACGAGCCCTTTCTCGTTCCATCAGGAAAGCCACCTCTTGGCTTCTCTTGTGCATTTTTCAAATTCAGGGCATTGTTACAGCATTCCAGTTTCTGCGAGCATGATGCGATTATAGTGTGCATGGGGACGGGTTTGGGGGCTGGTGTGTGCATGTGAAATGTGGTGGTTATATATAGAAATCGGATGAGAATTTCCACATGGTGGGTGAGGCAGTGTTCCGGGGCTGCCTCTCCAGCGCAGGAGGTGCCGTGTGTGTGTTTGTTCCGAGGTTCCAAGGGACACATTGGACATCGTGTTCTTTTAGAGATTAAAAACCTTAATATTTTCTTTCTGAGATGGAGAAGAGGGAGGTGAAAGCGCCGTGCTCTGATCCAAAGAGCAACAACCCTGTGTGTTTCCGATGATTCATTCGTTTTATTCCTACTTGCACGATTTTGGAAGTGTTCTGTCTCCGAACGAGCAGTTGGTCAAAAGATGGCATTGAAATGATCTGATTTAGTTGAGTCTCCATTGCACACACACACACACACACACACACACACACACACACAGAGAGAGAGAGAGAGAGAGAGAGAGAGATGTTTATTTATTTATTTTTCTTTGAAACATAAGCACTTAAGCATCATAATTGATTACAGCCCACGAGAAAGCTCTGTCACTGTCACCAGGACTCCACAGGCTACAGAATGTTGCTTTCTGCAGGCTTGCAGAATATTGTGAACACATTCCAGTGGCCATCTGGGAGTTGCTGCATGCCTTCTACTGCTCTGGGCTTTTTTAGGAAAACCTTCTCCTGCTCACCTCAAGTTGCCGTGACATTCATGTACAGATTTGCATTGCTCAGAGGGCTGGTTGGGAAGGTGGGGCTGACTTTCAGGGTGATGCTAGGTGTGGATAATATAGATTCTTTTAAACAAAATAAGTCTTTATGCTTGTATTTCCCTTTCTTCTCTGGAAGATGGGATTGTGCTAACGGAATCCTTAGGAGCAGAATTATCAGCAAGTTGGTTTCAAACAGCAGCATGACCTAAATCTGCTTAGCATATTTATCAGTTTACTATCAACTTTAACCAGAGAAATGTGTTTGAAAGGAAGAAAACCAGCATGGTAATGAGAATATTGCCCATTTATCTTTGCTCTTGTAAATCCATTTATGGTCCTTTCTTTGTAAGAGCTTACAGTATATCCCATATGCTATTATTCCCTCCTTACAACATTTCCGAGGAAGCATTGAGAGCTAAAGTTACTATTTTCTTCCTACAGAGAGAGGGACTTAAAAACACTTAATAGAACCAAGTGAATTTTTCAAGGTCAATCTGGACAAAGCTGGGACTCTGGCTCAGAGTACAGGCAACTCACTCCTTACAAGAGACCAAAATGTACTAAAACCTCAGTGAATTCTCAGTTAAAGGTGGCTTTTTTTTTTTTTATGAAGAGGACTGAAAAAATTCGAGGCTTTTTGACTAGAGAGCCCCACTCCTCTTTAAAATTAACGTGGTTCTTTGCTTTTGCATTCCTTGCAAAACATATATGTCAGAAGATTAAATTTCTTTTGTCCCATTTCTTACCCTGGGCCAAATAAGATACCCAGGACTCTCATTCGTTGCTGATTTCCAGCACAATATCCATCCATGTATCCATCCATCCATCCATCCATCCATCCATCCATCCATCCAATTAACAGAAATAGCAATAAAAAGGACTTAGTATTATTGCATATGGAAACAGTGAGACTCCTTCAGAGACTTGGAAACAAGGGAATCAGATAGTTCTTTATGGTTTATTCTGGTAAAATTCGCTATCTCAGGGAACATCCAGCACTTTCACCTAAGTAATCTTCCTATAACCTGCAGAGAAAGGACTGGAAGTGATGGTAATTTAAGAAGTGGAGACCAGTGGGTTGTAATTTTCTCTCTTTGGGGAAAGCCCAGGTAGACAGAACGAGGGTGGATCGCTAGCCTTGAACAATGAAAACAAAACCAAAAAAAAACCTCAGAGGCCCCAAAGGTGGTTTATCTGGTACTTTTCCAGAGAAAGACTCCACCTCTGGCAGATACCAAGTTTCTATGCTCTGGTGAGGTGGGGTCTGAGGTCAGGTGAGGAGTGTCATCAGGTCTCACCTCTGCTCAGGTGAAACTTCTTTCATGACTCTTTGCCTCTCTTTGTTCTGAGTCCATTATTTCTAAAAAAAACAACTGAGTTATTTTGGTGGTGCCTGAGAGGTATGATCATTCAGGCACCAGAAAAGAATATGTTCTACTTTCAATCAGTTAGCTGTTGACTGAACTTGAATAGCGTGAGTCATCTTCCCTGTGATCATTCAGTTTTGAGCTTGGCAGCCTCACCCCTGGATGGTAGTAAATTCATTGAGGTTATAGTACCTCTGTGAACCTCTTGGTAGGGACTCAGCCAGTTTTCTCCTGGCAGCATGGCAGCCTTGTCATCCCCTTGTCCATCCTTGATAATCATCATTTTCTTGAGGGCCTAATATGTGCCAGGTACTTTAAATACATCCCCTCAATAACGGCCACAAGGTAAATATTATTTTCCCTGTCTCTCCGTGAGGAAACAAACTCATGAGGTCAAGTGATTTGCCCAAGAACATAGAGACTCTAAGTGAGGGAGCCTTGGTTGAACCCTTGGGCTTGTCTGCCTTTAGAACCAAGTCTTCTCCAGCTCACTGTTTTCTTCAAGTGAAAATTTCCATTTTGAGTAATTTGTTTAGAGAGATGCCAATTACCATCATCATTGTCTGTTTACTCGAGTTGTGCTTTCATGGACTCCTGAAAATTTAGACCATGTGGAAACATTATTGATTATTGGTAGTCCCTTGAAGTAGAAAATATTAAGAAATATGTCAACAGTTAATATTTATTTCACTAATTTATAAAACCAGAGATGCTGCTCAAAAAAATAATATATGCTTAGTGCAAAGTTAAATGGAAAGGCACAAGAATTAGATTTTGTAGTTATGAAGATATAATTCTCACTGTCTTATCGTCTATGGACACTTATTCTCATGCAGTGAGTTATGAATTATTTAGATAGATTTATGGTCTCTTGTCAAAGCAAATGAATAGAATGCAAGACAACAGTTTTGTTTCTTCTTCTTCTTCTTTTTTTTTTTTTTAAAGGATTTTATTTATTTACTTGAGAGAGAGAGAGCCCAAGCGGGAGGGAGAAGCAGGCTCCCACCTGGCAGGGAGCCCAATGCAAGGCTTGATCCCAGGACCCTGGAATCATGACTTGAGCCAAAGGCAGACACTCAACCACTGAGCCACCCAGGTGCCCCAATACTTATTTAATATTCTTGGTAATTGTGATGTGGAGGGCTATGCAGTGAGCTATACCACATAATAAAAATATTGTTACTTTATAGATGGATAATAAACAAATTCTGCAATGCAATGAAAGGCCCAAGTATGAGATCTTGAAAGAGCTGCTACACTCCAGTGACTAGGAAACCTCCAAGTACTTTGAAGTCCTCGCCCAATTAATCTCAGATTTCCTTTTACAGGATTCTTAGCTATATTTAGTACCTAATATTTATGATGTAAGAATTTCCAAGAAGTGCTCACATATGGGACCAGTAAGCAATTTTAATGGTGAATTAGTTTTGCTGATTGTAAAAGAAAGGGATGCACAATCATTGCAAAAGCAAATTTTAAAGTACACGAAAATATAAAAGAAAAAAAATATCAACTGTGTCCTTGTCACCCAGATGAAGCTCACACGGAGGTATATCCTTCTATGCTTTTTCTCTAGCGTATTTTTATGGATTAAGCTGTGTGACTCTTATTCACAGACCTTATCAACTGGTGAGTAAAATGAAATGGTATTAACATTCAGGTCCAAAATACATTCACCTTTACCTCTTTTTTTGATTTTAGTTATATGGGCTATTTTAAATTCTCATAAAAGGGCCACCTGGGTGGCTCAGTTGGTCTAGCATCTGCCTTCGGTTCAGGTCATGATCCCAGTGTCCTGGGATCAAGCCCCATGTCAGGGTCCCTGCTCAACAGGGAACCTGCTTCTGCCTCTCACTCCCTCTGCCCCCGCT
This sequence comes from Nyctereutes procyonoides, assembly GCF_905146905.1. Classification (NCBI taxonomy): domain Eukaryota; kingdom Metazoa; phylum Chordata; class Mammalia; order Carnivora; family Canidae; genus Nyctereutes; species Nyctereutes procyonoides. The sequence goes on along the minus strand of NW_026575135.1, from coordinate 9,456,947 downwards.
CATGCATGCTCTTTCTCTCTCTCAAATAAATAAATAAAATCAATAAATTCTCATACAAAGCCTTGCAATATTTGTGACATTACATCTAACTTTCTTTTGCTTTATGGCTTCTGACTTTGTTATGGTTTTTGCAAAGAACATCTCACACACTTACCTATGAGGTTTCCCATCCTTCAGTAGTCTTAACGCATCTAGAATTTATTTTTCTATATAAAATAAGATAGACTTTGCTTTTTACTGATGGCGAGCCAGTTGCCTCAATGTGATTTATTGATGAAATCATCTTTTTCCTCACTGACTTAAATGTCTTCTTTATCATATACATAGTTTTCCCTTATACTTGAGTTCACCATTTGCGGATTCTTCTTATGCCATGAATCTGCCACTCCTGTGCCAATACCATCCTCATTTAGTCCCTCTAGCTATTTAATATATAATATGTATTAATAATCTGTCATAAGGCAAGAGCCATCATTTTTCCTCTATTGAAAGATTGTCTTGGCTTTTTATTCCATGGAAACAATTATTTATTTTTATTGTTTTTATTATGTGACTTGTGATAATGTGAGTTTACAAAATAAATCAAGTATTATAGTATACAAGACAGACTATATTTAATATTCCCTTTGCGCTCTTGGTTGAATTACCAGAGATTTGTCTATTTTATTGGTCAGTCCAAGGCCCTAGCAAGAATAGGCATGCAGTATGTATTGCCACATAAATCCCTTTGGAACTGTCACATTTATAAAGGTTTGTATGACCGAGTCAGCACTGTCAGAATCAAATTGCTAATATCATATCTTCAATACATAGGCTGCCTTTGAATGATTTATTCATGAGCAGGGAACCCTGACTAGAGTTTTTTTCTAATCCAAGCTATGAAAACTGTCATTATATTTTAAAAACCACAGCCTTTTCTTTCAAGAAGATTGAGTGGGAAAAAAAATTAAAGACTGAATTGTGACCCTGTGAGATATTTATTGTCAACCCACCAAGGTCATTTGCTATACAGCCTGAAGGTACCAGGGGTCTTGCTGCAAACATGTTATAGTGTCTCTCACTATTGTGAAGCTTTAGCACTAATTTTAGACTTCCCTTGGTTATTAGTATGTGTGAAAGGCCAATTTCAAATTATAAAATATTGAATAGACAGGCAGGGTACACAGTGTGAAGGAACTTTTACATCTCCCCCTTTTCCCCATCATGTCCCCACTGGCCCTGTAAACAGAGCTTGAGTAGAAGTTACAACTTGGTTTCTTCTATCAGAAGTTTTGTGTTGGCTTCTTTGTGGACTAAAATCATGTAACAAAACTCAACACCAAACCAAGATCTTACCAGGAGTGAGTGGGGAGGAAGGGAAGTATCCCAGGGAAGTAGAAGAACAGGGATAACACAGATGATCAAGAACACAACACAGCTACTGCCACACGTTGTGTGTAAGCCATTTTCTAGTAGAAGGCTGAATTTCCCCGATTCCCGACATCATCCACCAACACAGCCGTGTGGCTTGAGCCAGATTACAGGAGGAAAATACAAACTCACAGGTACATATTTTCATACTCTTAGAACGAGGAAGCTTTATGTAATTATTACATCAAAGCCAGAAATATAAAGTAAAAAGATTGGTGGATATGACTTTATAAAAATTACAAACAGAAAAAAATTTGGAGACTGACTAGTCCCAACTTATCTCCCACTGCCCATTCCTCACCACCGACCACCACCCAGACAGTGCTCATTGCTTACCTGGATCACATTGAAAAGTTGCCTAACATCAGGTACCTTACCTGTAGATTTAAAAAGTTTGCATAATCAGGGATCCCTGGGTGGCGCAGTGGTTTGGCACCTGCCTTTGGCCCAGGGCGTGATCCTGGAGACCAGGGATCGAATCCCACATCGGGCTCCCGGTGCATGGAGCCTGCTTCTCCCTCTGCCTGTGTCTCTGCCTCTCTCTCTCTCTGTGTGTGTGTGACTATTGTAAATAAATAAAAAAATTAAAATAAAATAAAAAAATAAACCTCAAAAAAAAATAAAAAGTTTGCATAATCATGTTAGCCCCCTTTAAATATTTACAATTTTATTTGTCAATTGTACCTCAGTAAAGCTGGGAGAAACATTTTGCTTGGATGATCTCTAATAATAGTCTAAGATGAATAATCTAAGATTAATAGCCTGAGATTTTATATTTGCTAAAATACAGTGCTTATGCATGGTTTTTCAATAATTTATTCATTCAACAAGTACTTATTATCACCAACTATAAGCTTGCATGTCAGCCATTGTGGGCGTGTAAAGGTAGAGCACCTGGCTGTGGGAACCCAGGGATGAGTGGGAGAGGAGCCCACTGTCAGAGAAGCTGGAGAGGGGTTATCCGAGTTGGGGGGTGGGTCAGTGGTGCCTGACTGTTTTGCAAATCCTATCTGAGAAAAAGAGGGTTCTTGGGGATCTTAGCCAGAGTGCACCATTTGGCTTTAAATCTCAGAGCCACGCCTTACTAAATGTGTGCACCTGGGTTAATTACTTAACATTAGCACCTACCATGTGGGATTTTGGTGAAAGTTTAGTGAATTTATATGTAAGGCACTTAAAAGAGCAAGAATTATTAGCACTTAAAAGATGTAAGAATTATCATCAGCATCACACCATCATCACTCAATACCGTGGCTTCAAATATCATTTATGTACCAATGACCCCCAAATTGGTGTCTTCAGCCCTGATGGCCCCTGAACTCCAGGCTCTTGTATTCAGCTGTTTTCCTGACATGTCCACTTAGATGGGTGTCGCTTCCACACACACATGTCCACGCTTCTATTCAGGGCATGAATAGAAGTTTTGGTTTTTTGCTCTTCTAGTGCTTGTTCTTCCTCTAGTCCTTCCAATTTCCAGGTGTTGAGACCACCATCCACCCTTTTCTCAAATCAAATATCTATGTCATCTTTAATCCCACCCTTTCCCTCATCTCCCAGATCTAAGCTATCAGCAAGTCACATTGACTGTACCTCTAAAATACACCTCACACCTTCCATTTCTTCTGCTGCTCCTCTGTTTTAAGCTAACATTTTCTCTCCCCTGATGGTGTAAGAGGATCCAACCACTCATACTTTGTAATTCTGTCCCTGCCAATCTGTTCTCTTTCTGTGGTGCTTAGTACAAATGCCACACTCCTTAGCAAGTCTGCAGGACCCTGCCTAATCTGGCCCCTGCCGTCCTCTCCATCTCCAACTTATGCTAGCCTCTTCCCCACCCCCACTCACTGTAGTCCAGCCACTTGTCATTCTGTCTGGTTCACAAACGCGCTAAACCCTGTCCCACATCTGGGCTGTTACACTTGCCAGCCTCTCCCACCTGAAATTCCCTGCCTCGGATCTCAGATCTCAGCTTTCCCACATAAAATGTCCTTTGCGGGTCCCTGTTTGAAATACTGTCCTGCCTACCTCCTGCCATGCGTGTATCGCAGTCTGAAATGATCTTGCATCCTTGTTTATTGGGACAAAAGCTCAGTGATACTGGGGACTTGCCTGTCTTCCAGAGCAGTGTCCTCAGGGCCTGGCAGTGTGTCTGGAGCATAGGGAATGGATGGGGACACCACTGCTCCAGAGATCGTGATCAGGAGGAGAGACAGGTTTGTGTGAGGATGATGAGCTTCTTGTCGGATCAGTGTTTGGCTAGCCAGCGGGAAAGCTTACGCATCTCCAGGCATTTGGATAGTCACAGGTTCTCATGCGGGGCTAGTCACATTGTGGTCCGTGGACCAGCAGCATCATTGACAGTGTCACTGTGGGAGCTTATTACCATTCAGACTCCTAGGCCCCATCAACATCTCTAGGGGTGGGGGTGGGAATCTGTGCTTTAGGAAGCTTTCCTGGTAAACCTTATGCCTACGGTCATGTGAAGGGCCTTGTTCTCCTTTTGTTTTCCAAAGCTGGACAGACCTGTAGAGCAAGAGCCAGATGAACCCGAGGGTCTCCATCCTACTCTTCAGGAGCCCCTTTACCCACTGCCAGCCCTCTGCTCCTCCCTTGTCTTGACTGTTCAGAGTTGCATCCAATGGACAAATGTGAAGTTTGATAGTTTGATAGTTAATACCTGTAAGCTATGATGCTTTTTTTTTTTTTTTTTTTTTTTTTTTTTTTGCTATATGTTATTTGCACATGAAAAATGAAAGGTTGGGCAGCCCGGCTGGCTCAGCAGTTTAGTGCCGCCTTCAGCCCAGGACCTGATCCTGGAGACCCGGGATCGAGTCCCACGTCGGGCTCTCTGCATGGAGCCTGCTTCTCCCTCTGCCTGTGTCTGTCTGTCTGTCTCTCTCTCTCTCTCTCTGTGTGTCTCTCATGGATAAATAAATAAAATCTTTTAAAAAAAAGGTTTTATTTTTAGTTTTCACTTCTGCTGTGCCTTGCCTGTCACTTGTCTCTGGAACATTCAGGCAGCCAATAAGGGCCAGAACAGTATAGGGAAACAGGTGCTTTTGATGGGCGTGTGTGATCAGAATGAGCAAGTGCATTATATTACAAGGCCCTGACACAGCTGGCCCTCAGAGACAACAGGAGGGGATCTGGGGTAGGGATTTGGTGGTAAATGTATTTGAATTGGCGGGTTGCCCTAGCAGAATTACTTTCAGGCCAAGTGAAAAAAAAATCAACTTTCCTTTTCTGTTTTTGTGATGTCCAAACGCTTTAGTGAATGTCTTGTTTTGTTAGAGTCTCTCTTCTTGGCTCCAGCTGCTGGGGGTGTTTTGGTGACATCACTGCCTTATCCAGAGAAGAGACAGATCCAAGGGCACATGTACTTTCGGTGTTCATGGTCACCAGGCTGCTTTTGTCAGAAGTACTGCTGGATGGCTAGGGCTAAATCAGCCAGAAATGAGGGGCTAGACCCTTTCCTTGGTGGTAGGAAGCACAGTGGGAAGAACTGAGACTACATTCCCAGGAGCAGCCATGGTGTCACATTTCAAGAAGCCCCAGCTGCAGAGCATCCCTGCTGGGGCAGAGAAAGCTTGGTCTGTGCCATGGCTGCTTTTCCAGAAGGGTCCACACACCAAGACCGAGGTAGCCAGTAGATCTGTCTCCCAAAATCCTAATAGGGTTTTTACCCTCTCTGGGTTGAACTGGGGGAGTATCAAACATTTCAGCTCAGGGAGCACTGTGGAAGTGTGACACACACCCTCTCCCGAGTAATTAGAGTGACGGAAAGTCAAGATTTTCCAGTTCACCCATTTATTCATCCATTCCCTGATACTGGGCTAGGTGCAGCAATGAAATCCAAAGGCGAATGAAGAACAGTCCCAGCCTTTGAGGAACTGGGGGTGTTGAGGGGGAGAGACACAGAAAGAAAGAATTGGAGAACAGTGTGAAATACTCCAGAGCGTACTGGAGTATGTTCTCTGCTAGATGACACAGGGCAGAGAGCCTGTGGATCCTGCCGCCTGGTGGGGGGAAGGCTTCCAGGTGACATTTTACCTGCACTTTCTCAGATGAAGGGAGGAAAGGCCAGGGGAATAGCATGAGCAACAATAATTAGCATTTCTCTGGAACTAAGTGTGGGTTCGGCACTTTTAGCCTATGAACTTATTCAGTTCTCAGGACAAGCCTGGACGGGGCTCTGTCGTCATGTCCATTTTACAGATGAGAAAACTGAGGCATGGTGAGGTCCATGAGACTGTCTGAGGTCACACAGCTAGTAAGTGGAAGACTGATTCCAGAACTCAGGCTGTTAACCACCGCTTGACCCAGCCTCCCACTCTGTGTGAGCGTGATGTCTGCGGAATTTTGAGCGGAGAACAGTGGTTTCAGATTTTTTTCCTGGTAGCCCACTTAGGAAGAGAAACCAATTTAACTTTACAGTGGAGAGAAGCATCTCTGGGACAGAGCTTTGGAGAATTCGTAGTTTGCTAGGGCTGCTGTAACAAATACAGTGGCTTACACAACAGAAATTGTGTTCTCATCATTCTGGAGGCTAGATGTCCGACATCAAGGTGGCAGTAGGGTTATCTTCTTCTGGTCCTCTCTCCTTGGATTGGAGATGGCTGTCTTCCTCTGGTGTCGTTACATGGTTTTCTTTCTGTGCGTGTCTGTGTCCTGAGCTCCACTTCTTCTAAGGACACCAGTTATGCTGGGTTAGAGCCCATCCCAATGACTTCATTTAACCTTAAAAGACCCTATTTCCAAACACAAGCACATTATGGGGTTAGGACTTCAGCATAGGAATTGATGGGGGATGAGGGCCATAATTTAGCCCATAAGAAAGAGCAACCAATGTAAACAAATTGTACCATGAGCTTTTACACATGATTTTTTTTTTAAATATTTTTTTACATTTTTATTTATTTATGATAGTCACAGAGAGAGAGAGAGAGGCAGAGACACAGGCAGAGGGAGAAGCAGGCTCCATGCACCGGGAGCCCGACGTGGGATTCGATCCCGGGTCTCCAGGATCGCGCCCTGGGCCAAAGGCAGGCGCCAAACCGCTGCGCCACCCAGGGATCCCTACACATGATTTTATATTATTAAACAATGCTCTAGAGATTTTTATTTTTTTAAAGAGTTTATTTATTTATTCATGAGAGACACACACACAGAGAGAGAGAGAGAGAGAGAGAGAGAGAGAGAGAGGCAGGGACACAGGCAGAGGGAGAAGCAGGCTCCATGCAGGAAGCCTGACATGGGACTCAATCCTGGATCTCCAGGATCAGGCCCTGGGTCCAAGGCAGGCACTAAACCGCTGAGCCATCCAGGGATCCCCTGCTCTAGAGATTTTTAAAATACTTTTTTTTTTTACACTATCCGTAGTGGTAGTTGTAAATACACTCACAGGCACCATGTTACCAATGATGTATAGCTGTTTAAATCTGTTGGGGTGAGGGTAGTTCCTGCCTACAATCACGTTAGCATAGAGTCAGGAATAACTTACAAATGAACAAACTCACATCTTTGATTAATGGAAAGCCACAGGTCAAGTGCTATAAATACGCTTCTCTATGCACTGGTAAGAGTAACCCGAGTAACCAAACAGACCTCCACCAGTGAGTTATAATTAAAAACCAAGAATAACACCAGTGAGAACCATGGCTACCTGGACACCACCCTGATGTGTTGCTAACAAAAACTCTGTTCAGAAGTGTAGGAATTCCAGCCATTGGGACTTGCTGCTGTACATCCAGCAGGGGCTTCATAGTCCTGTGTGGCCGCTGGATTTCTCTGTTGGGATGGTGAATCAGAACCGTTAATGAATTCTAACTTACTATAACTAAATGTAATTTTTAGTAACTCATTTTATAGCTTCATAATAAGTAGCTCTTATTTCCTAATCTCAAGAAAAATGGTATCCTCTCGAATTGTCTATCTGTTGCTTATAAGAGCTACAGAAAGGAAACTGAAGTGAGTGAATTCTGTGTCCACAATGTCAGACAGATTCCACTCTCTCATTTCTGTAAATCGTGTTTAATTGGGTAACCTGGCTCTTAGCCATTATAAGGGCTCCCTTTCCTTTGCCTTGCTCAGCCTGTCTGATGAGGTCAAACCAGATTCTGATCTAGGTGAGGCCGGCAACCAGCAAACCCAGTGCTTACTCCATGCTTACTCTATGTGGACTGGCTTTATAGCCCTATGGGACCAGGCTGAAACTGGCCACATGCCCTGCTTCTGGCCGACTCGGTGGTGCATCCTTATGTACTCCATTCCCATGACCCCCAACCTGCCCAGGGTATGCTCAGCTGTGATGCCCAGGGTCAGGCCTCTGCAAATATCCAATAGCCACTGTCTGCCATCTAGGGACTATGTAATGGAAATCCAAAAAAAAAAAAAAAAAAAAATCCCCTCTCACGCCTTCCTTGCCTTGCTCTTTGTTTTAGAGAGTTTCAGCAAGCCTTCTTTTATGCTGTTTTGATTTCCCTTGTCAAAGCAGTAATCGCTCCCTCCAAGCTATTGACCTGAAACTCAAAACCTTTTTATTTGGGGGTGCCTGGGTGACTCAGTCAGTTAAGCGTCTAACTCTTGATCTCAGCTCAGGTCTTGATCTTAGGGTCGAGAGTTCAAGCCCCATGTTGGGCTTCACGCCTAGTGTGGAGCCCACTAAAAAGGGGAAAAAAAAACCCACCTTTTTATTTCACTCCACAATATGTTAGTACAGTGGCGCAAATGGGGTGTATGATTTTCTTTTCTTTTCTTTTCTTTTCTTTTCTTTTCTTTTCTTTTATTTTATTTCTTTTATTTTAATTTTTTAAGATTTTATTTATTTATTTATTCATGAGAGACACAGAGAAAGAGAGAGAAAGAGAGGCAGAGACACAGGTAGAGGGAGAAGCAGGCTCCATGTAGGGAGCCCGACATAGGACTCGATCCTGGGTCTCCAGGATTAGGGCCTGGGCTGAAGGCAGGCGCTAAACCACTGAGCCACCTGGGCTGCCCGGTACATGATTTTAATACCATTTGGAGACCACTGCTGAGGATGGTTGGGAATTATTAAAAAGCTTCTAAGAAGCATAACGTAATTTTTATAAAGCATTTTAAGATGGACTCGATAGTGGGTGATCTTAAGGAATTATATAATGGAATTGTACTTGCACAGCAAAATGCCCTCTATGTTTTAGAGATTCATACTGAAATAGTTATGGGTGAAATGTCATGATATTTGTTATTTCTTAAAAAAACTTTTTTTTAAAGATTTTATTTATTTATTTATTTAATTATTTATTTATTTGAGACACACACAGAGAGAGAGGCAGAGACACAGGCAGAGGGAGAAGCAGGCTCTATGCAGGGAGCCCAATGTGGGACTCGATCCCGGGTCTCCAGGATCACACCCCGGGCTGAAGGCAGGCACTAAACTGCTGAGCCACCGGGGCTGCCCATGTTTGTTATTTCTTTTAAAATGCGCTGGTGAAAAAATATGGGAAAATGTGGCGGACTGTATCATTGTGAAGCTAGATGGGTTACACTGGCATTCATTATATTGCTTCTTCTGTTGTCCTGTATGTTTTCAACAGCTTTTTATAGTAGAAAATGCAGAAATAAACCCCTCTGGTGGCTCTCTAGGAGCTGGGCCCGAGGGAAGTCAGGAGCCAAGTTAGTGAGGAGGCGAAGGTAGCAATCCAGGTGGACACTGATGAGGGGCGGAGCTCATGCTGTGGACTGAAGGGTATCATCTAGTATGTTCTCTTCCCTCATTCCCACAGTCCAAAGTGCTCCGGGAAAAATGGCTGCTGCAGGGTATCCCGGCTGGAACTGCCGAAGAGGAGGAAGCCAGGAGGCGGCAGTCTGAGGAGGATGAGTTCAGAGTCAAACAACTGGAAGATAACATTCAGAGGTAGGTGGTTCCCAGCGCCCCCCACCCTGACCCCCATCCCCATCCCCTGCTGGGGTCTTACAGTGCAAGTGACCACTGCTGTCCTCTAGGGGACCCTTCTCGGTGCTGACCCCTTTGCCCAGAGCTTGGGACTTGTCTTCCTAAACAGAGTACATTGATATCCTTTATAGACTTTTCCAGAGAACCCCGGGTTACTACTCTGAGTACGAATTATTGTACTGGACTGACCTTCGGTAGAGTGACGTTCTCCTGGAGCAGGGAGCTGTTGGAAGCAGCTTGCCCCTTCGCTGAACACCCACCTTTTGAGTTCTTCCACCAGCTTTTGTCTTTCTCCTCCTACCAGTCAGGCTGTTGGCTGTCCTTGCTGCTACAGTGGGTCTGTTGCCTACATTTGATCAAATCTGAAGTGGGGAAACTGAACTGTAGCCGGGGGTCTTAGAATCATAGAAGGGCTGAATAAGGAGGGCACCACCGTGAGTTAGGTGCCTGCGCTCTAGAACCTTGCTTTGTAGTGTCTGTTTGGCCGGCTCAGAGGGTGAGTTGGGTTCCTTTATGGTTTTCCCCCGGGTTCTGAACACTTCCACCTGGGAGACAAGTGACCTGCCCGTGGCCAGGCTCACATAGGAGCAAAAATATAGGTTTGCACTTGCAAACTGTCATCATCCCAGGTCCCAAGTCCCAGGACACCTAGCCAGAGATCTGGGATGAGGGTGGAAGGTGGTGATCAGAGATGCCTTAGAACCAAATCTCCTGCTCCGCCCCATTCCACCAAACCCCGCCTCAAATGTCAGCCTCGAGAGCCTCATCTCTTTCGCCTGAGGTGCAAGCTCTTTTAGAATATAAAGGGTAAGAGCTACCTCACTACCAGCCTTCAGACCCAGGCGTGAATGAGGACTGTGTGAGTCCCTGGGGACTCCAGTAGTGTCACTGGAGGGAAAAACGAATTGGCCGTGAGCCCTGAAGGCCTGAGTCCCTATTTGCTTAGACCCTAATGTCCCTTAAAGTTCTCAAGAGCAGCTTAGCTAAGTTTTGCTTGTGGGGGAAACTAGCTAAGAAAAAGTTTGTATGTGATGTGCATCTGTGCATCTGTGCATAGACATACACATATACATGTATGTGAATATACACATACATGTGTATATGCACACACACACTTTTTTTTAGCACGCGTGGGTAAAAGCTAAACTATTACCAGCCCCTTTGGATAGATAGATCTCTATATATCATTAGAAGAAGAAAATCTTAGTCCTGGAAATAATAGCATCAAGCTCGTGAGGACAAGAACTTCTAGAAAGTGGGAAAGGTCTTCCCATCAGAAGCCCAGAAGGTAGAAAGGGAAGGGGCCAGGATGAAGTCATGAGTCCTGAGCCTCTAGATTCCTCTCCTCCCAAATGGCTCAGCTGACCGCGTCTTAGACAAGATGAGGGGGCCAAGGATTATTGAAAATGTTGGCCGTAAGTGGAGGAGGAAAAGGCCACTGGGAGAAGTGGTTTTATAGGAAGTCTCCAAGGGGGCAAGTCCCTGGTGCTTTCGGCTGTAGTGATGGTTGATATCATACAGCAGCATCACTTTGTCTTTACTCTTGTTAAAAGGTCCATCATTTTCCAGTCTCTTTCTTACTACTTTTACATGATCACGACAGACAGATCTGGTGCAAAGCAGAAAGCTCCACAACTATTTGTTGGATGAAAAATTGGGGAGGGGTACACCACATATCAGGGGAGCTCTGCTGGGCAGAGGAAGCCTGGAAGATTATTCTCCAGGCTAACCTGGCAAAAATCCTAGGAGCCAAGTGGCTTGAGCACAGTGTTCACCACTTTGGATGGGAAGGGAGGCAGTGTATAGATGGGCAGAAAATGTTGTTTCAAGTCATTTTTTCAAACCCTGAGTATCTTTTCTCGCTGAGCCTCACACGTTCATTCATTTCATCCCATGGGTATTATAGATGGAAGACAGCAAGGATTTAGAAAATAGGATCAAATTAGCTCTCTGACCTATTCTTCTTCTTCTTTTTTTTAAATGGCATTAGAAAACATGATCTTTCTACCAAATGGGCAGTTTTGCTCTGGCTTGTGTACACGTTTACCGTTACTCTGGCCTCACGGTGGTAACCCTTACTTGTGGGATGAACCATCACATGGAGAGACAATCTTAAATCATGGACAGTTTTGACTACATTGACCATGGGAATGAGGTAGAAGAGTTAGGGCTACTTTATTGTTCATGTGGGCGTCACCATATTCAGAAAAATAAGGACGATCTCTTTTTATCTTTTGAGTCAACAGAATAAAGAGGTCACTGATGTATGCAGACCAACCTCTTGGATCCCACTAAAGAGACAGATAGCCAAGCCAGGAGGAAAGAAATCCTAGCAGCCTAAAAGGGTAGGGATGCGGGTGATTGGGTCTAGATTCGGAGGGCATTTCCTTCTGCCACAATCATGGTCCTGCTGGACATTGGCCATTTGCTGGGGGATGAGCTATGTTCCCTGGAGCTGCTTTTCTGTAGGAGCAGGGCTGCTGGTGGGCATCATTTCCTCCTCAGGACCCCCGGAGGGAGAGGTTTCTTCCTATCCCGGAATTCAGTTTCTGCTTCTCCTCATTTTACTCACAGCTCCTCTGCTGGACCGGTTAGCATCTTTAGGTTCCAGTGCCAAGGGAAGAAGGGAGCTGCCCTGCCTCTTCCCTTAAAGGACTCTGAGCCACCTGAGCCGCTTTCCTTAGGCATGGTTTGGTTCTGTCTCACAGTCCTACAGCTTGAACACGCCCTACAGGCTCCTTGGAAGCACGGGCCTCCTGCAGTCTTACAAGCTATGTGGACGGACGGGCCTTCCCGGCTCTGCTCACTTTGGCTGAGCTCAGCCAAGTGACTCCAAGGCATAGATAGGTTGGACGAGTCTGAGCTTCCTTCCCCCTGCACTAATGTTTCCTTTTATGGCCATGGCAGGGGAGCAAGAAGACTGAGCAGAGACAGAACTGCCCAGAAGGCATTGGCCATAGCAAGCCAGCCCCCGCGCCCCCGCCCCAGACCAAGGCGGGGAGACAGTCAAGCTTTATTTGAGGGAACCTTGGAATTGTGTGGCAAAGGGCACAGATTCAGGGAAGGGTAAGAATGGGTCTAATAATTCACACTTCCAGAAGTGTGACTAATTCCATTGAAAACTGCAAGCAATAGAGAAAGTCTAGAAAAACGAACTCACGAGGAGGAAGATGACCTAACACAACTTGGGGTTTCAGGAGGACAGAGAGAAGAGAATGAGAGGAAACTGGAGTGACTTTGAGATCAAAATCAGAATCTGATCTTCCTGTGGTAGGAATCCCGGAAATTGGCTACAGATCAAATGCAGAAGAACCACAAAATAAAGGAATTCTAAAGGTGACTTGCTTTGTTTGAAGCAGAATATCAATCTCTAGATCTTTAGATTTGGGTCCACTAATCTAAGTCACTCCTGTGCAGTAAATTAGATTCCCCTAAAGAGAGATGCATAGGGCACACGGGTGGCTCAGTTGCTGAAGCATCCGGCTCTTGATTTCGGCCCAGGTCATGATCACAGGGTCCTGAGATCGAGCCTTGTGTCAGGCTCTGCACATAGTGTGGATCCTGCTTAAGATCCTCTCTCCCTCTCCTTCTGTCCCACCCCTCCCTCCTCGCGCTCTCTCTCTCTCTAAAAAAAAAAAAAAAAAAAAAAAATCTAAAAAATAAAAAAGAAGAGAGAGCAATGCAAACTGTTTTCAAACCATAAAGTATATGAGTACAGTTGTGCCCTGAAGGTATTATAGCCCTTGCTGGTGAACCAAGAGTAGCTTGAAAAACCTGCAGGAACAGTAGAGAATAGAAATCAATAGAAATAAAAAAGCAGGGAGGATGCATACAAGGAAAGGTTAAGGGAAATCTGTGTCATTTCATTTGGAAAAAGAAAAGATATTAGCAGCCTAACTTGGAACTTCAGTGTCTGTAGGATTTAGGCCATGTCTTAATTCTTTGTGTCTGGGCCATTCTGAATATAATAAAGACTTCACATAAAGCATGAGACTTTGCACTTAAACATGTTTCTTTCCCTAGATATCTTCAGGAAGAAAGAACATAACCATCTTTCCATTTCTGAGTCTAAAATTCTTTAATAGTGCCAGTAGTCCTACAGTAAGTTCCAGGTTTACAGACATGTTTTTTTTTTTTTTAACCAAAGTGTTATTTGTAAATTGGTGGTTGTTTGGAACTAAGAATGTTGTCTCTCTTCCAAGACTGTTATATGTGGTGCTTGGATTTTGAGGGCAGCCCATAAGGAGGGAGGGAAGAGGACAGAGGGAGGGAGGAAGGGAGAGAGGAATGAATGAACTAGACTATTAAGTGCTGGGCATTAGAATCACTGGGGAAGCTTAAAAAAAAAAGAAATATATATATATATATATATATTCATTCCCAGGACTTATTCCAGGAAATTTGGATTCAGTGACCCAGGTGAGAAGCCCTGGAATTTATGGTTTTTTTAAAGAGTGCTCCAGATAATCTGTGCAAATCACAGTCAGGTTCAAAAAAGATTGCTGTAAATGGGAAAAAGAATAGCCCACAAATAGAAAGTAATTAAGAGCACTATAGCACTGCAGTGATTCTATCTGGGAGAAAGGAAGGAAAGGACTGGTCACTGCTGTGGATAAACAGATGGTCGTTCTTTTGTACAACTTTTCCCTGGGCAGTGTCAGGAGAGCCCAGCCTATTGATTATATTCTTGGCTCTCTAGAAACCAAAAGTAAAAGGGGCTAAATATGGTCAGAATTGTTGAAAGCAAAATGTGTACAAAGATTTCCTTCTTTAAAAAAAAAAAATTCAAGTGTCGCAGCTTCTTTCTGTTTATTTCCTACTGGAGTGCCGTACTGAGAAAGCTCAAAGGATTTTTTTTCTGGCTTGGGCCCATTGTCAACCGCTGTCAATGTTGTCACTGTGTGCAGTGGGTCGCAGGGACCACATGTGGGCCTCGCATTTATACTCTTGGAGACTTCTGGCAATAAGGCCCACCCTAGCCTTGTGTATTTCACATCTGCTCCAGTCAACAAGTCTTGCTGCTTGCCCTCTGATTTTCCCACTTAATAATTCTCTAATTTCATCAGATTTTATTCACATGTTGGAAACAGCACTCTAGTGCTCGCTCCGGCAGCACATATGCTAGAAGTGGAATGATACAGAGAAGATTAGCATGGCCCCTGCGCAAGGATGACACACAAATTCATGATGCTCTGAAATATAGAGTTCTTAGCTTTCTTTGCTTAGTGAGAAATAGGGCAGAAATTTGCTCCCCCGCCCCCCCTTGGAATTACCCCAGTGAAGTTGAGAAACTTCAAGGAGTAGTAGATTATCTAGCTCTGCTGTTATCTTGCTGTGTGACTCTGAGCAAGGCTCTCACTCTCTCTGGTCTCAGTTTCCTCATCTTTTCAGAGTCTTGATCTTCCAGCTCTGGTATTCTGAGAGTCTCTAATTTAGGAGGTTGACTAGAGATGCCTTTTCTGAGCAAATATACCTGTGCAGAGAAATGCTCCTGCTGTAGAAGGAAGTGCTTTTAGAGACAGGCCAGAACTAGGGAAAGAGGTGAAGTTCTCAGGAGACCAAAGCCCCATGACTCATCCCGGCAATGACTAATTCATCTGATCAGCTGTCAGCGCTAAAATATGTCCCATAAAATATTGATTGAAAAAATATCAAAGTCCCAGCTGCCAACCTAGGGAGGGGCTTTACAACTTTTTAAAAAGAAAGTTCAGGAAGCAAGTGGACCAGCTCATTTCTGCTTCTGGATTAAGATTCTTGGAGCGCTTCTGTTGGCCTCTGATGGATACTAGAATTCACTTAGTTTTCCACATTCTTAAGAGGCTCAAAGCAGAAGACTGGAGGCATTAGGCAGAAGCATGTGTGTGTTATATGGTGGGATTTTGGCAACCGACAAGATGACAGCCATCCACAAATAACTGTTCTAGAAAAGGCAACCACAGAAATGTTCACTGGAATCACAAAGGACACTTGCTTGGGATTCATTGCTATTTTTGATTCCATGAAGCACTGTTCTTCCGCAGCCGGGTACAGAGCACTCACATGGGTAGTCCACATCTGTGCACTCCCACCCTCCACAGCTGCATCTGGCAATCCAGCCCTGTCCTCCTTCCCATTCTTTGTTTCACCATAACGAAACTACGTTATACTATAAACCATGTAGTGGGATCCCTGGGTGGCTCAGCGGTTTAGCGCCTGCCTTTGGCCCAGGGCGTGATCCTGGGGTCCTGGGATCAAGTCCCGCATCAGGCTCCCTGCATAGAGCCTGCTTCTCCCTCTGTCTGTATCTCTGCTTCTCTCTCTCTCTCATGAATAAATAAATAAAATTAAAAAAAAACATGTAGTGATATAGTGGCATCGCCATTCATCTAATACTCATTGGTCTCTTACTCTCTTCTGGGAGTCCCTAGCTTTTTGGCCTCCACTTAATTCATTGATTTTCTGGTTTTGATCCTCATAATACTCCCATGAAGTAGTGGTGATGACGATGATGCCCATAACACAGGTGGGAGAACTGAGGCTTAGAAGATAAAGTAACTTGTTGCCCCAAATGACCCCATTAGTAAGTCAAAAAGTGAGGGACACTTGGCTGGCTCAGTCGGTAGATAGAGCATGTGACTCTTAATCTCAGGGTCATGAGTTCAAGCCCCACACTGGGTATACAGCTTACTTTAAAAACAACAACAAGAGTGAAAAACGAGTATTTAAGCTGGGATCTAACTCCAAAGCACGTTCTCAAAAATCTGAACAAAAGTTAAGTTCACAGTTTTTGAGACAGGTGAGATTCAGTAAAATCACAGTAAGTGAGTTCACCTCCTGATCTAGGCAGATGCTCCTTCCTCCTCAGACCCCAGAGTCTCCTCAGGAAGCAGGGTAGCCAACGTGCCGGGACCCCAGAGCAGTTGGGCTGGGATCCATGGAGAGTGGTCATGTGGTTCAGGAGGCCGCCCCTTCAGGTTCTCTCCAGAAGTACAGGCTCCATTTTAGCGGTGGTTCCTTTGTCTCTTTCTTTTTCTTTCTTTTTTTTTTTTAATTTTATTTTTATTTTTTTTATTGGAGTTCAATTTGCCAACATATAGCATAACACCCAGTGCTCATCCCGCCGAGTGCCCCCCTCAGTGCCCATCACCCAGTCACCCCAATCCCCTGCCCACCTCCCCTTCCACTACCCCTTGTTCATTTCCCAGAGTTACATGTTTTGTCACCTTCACTGATATTTTCCCTCATTGTCTCTTTCTGAAGCCCTTTGCTCCTGCGTGCACTCTCTCGGCTCTATATAGCCTGAGTCTCTGCTCCAAACAGTGTGTAATTATGTAGAAGGCTCCCAGCAGGAGCCTAAAGTCAGGTGAGGAACCTGGACCTTAGAGTCTGACTTGTATTTGCAAGTTGTTTGATCTTAGACATGATGTAACTGCCCTTGACACCTGTTCCCTGGCAATAGCAGTGCCCATCTGGAAGAGTTGTCGTCGTGTGTACAGATCATGTGCTTTTGTGAACTGCCAAGTACAGTAGGTTGTCAGTAAGTAAGAGTAGTGCTTCTGTGGTTCTTCCCTCCTCTATCCTTCTGGAACAGGGTTTCTCAATAGCAGCACTATTGACATTTGGGCTGTCCCACGTATGAGCAGAATCCCTGGCCTCTACCGGGAGATGCTAGCAGCATCCTTCCACCCCCAACATGACAATTAAAAATCTCTCCAAGCATTGCTAAATGTCCTCCAGCTGACAACCACTATGCTAAAGCCTGGAATTACAGGTGTTGATACTGAGATAAAATCACTCTATCAAGTAGCTTCAGAACACTGAACCCTGGGATCCCTGGGTGGCTCAGCAGTTTAGTGCCTGTCTTCAGCCCGGGGCATGATCCTGGAGACCTGGGATCAAGTCCCACATCAGGCTCCCTGCATGGAGCCTGCTTCTCCCTCTGCCTGTATCTCTGCCTCTCTCTGTGTCTCTCATGAATAAATAAATAAATCTTAATTAAAAAAGAACACAGAAAAAAAATTAAAAAAAAAAGAACACAGAACCCTAAAAAGACTTATGTGGCAAAAAGACAAGAGAGACATGCCAGCATAGATATTGGGGAAAGGGAACGTATGAGCACTATTGGTGGGATTGTAAATCGGTAGAAAGTGGTACGGAGGTTCCTTAGAAAATTAAAAATAGAACCAAATGATCCGTAATTCCACCTCTGGGAATATATCCAAAGGAAATGAAAACATTAACTCAAAAAGATATCTGCACCGGGGTGCTGGGTGGCTCAGTCGGTTAAGTGTCTGACTCTTGATTTTGGCTCAAGTCATGATCTTGGGGCTGTGAGATTGAGCCCCAAGTTGGGCTCCATGTTTGGCATGCAGGCTACTTAAGATTCTCTTCCTCTCCCTCTGCTCCTATCCCCCCCCACTTTATGCACATATGCACGTGCACACACGCACTCTCTCTCTCCCCCCTTCTTAAAAAAAGATATCTGCATCCCTGTGTTATAAATAGCAGCACTACTTACACTAGCCAAGACATGGAAATAACCTAAGCGTCCATCAGTGGATGAATGGATAAAGAAGATGGGATATACATACATGGAATATTATTCCATGATGGAATGTTCTTCAGCCATAAAAAAAAATGTAGAAATCTTACCACTGGGGACAACATAGACCTTGTGAAGACATTATGCTAAGTGAAATAAGTCAGAGAAAGACAAATACTGTATGCTCTCACTTATATGTGGAATCTTAAAGAAACAACCAACCAAACAAAAAAACAGATAAAACAAAAGCCCAGATAAACAGATGAAACAAAAAACTCATCGGAAAAGAGATTGGGCTTGTGGTTACCAGAGGTGGAGGGTGAGGAGGAAGGGGACAGTGGAAGGTGGCCAAAAGGCAAAATTTGTGATTGTAACTAAATAACTATTAAATAACTAAATGACTACACATAGTGCACAACAGGATGCCTGTAGCATCCTGCAGTAGGATATATAGGGAAGTTGTTAGAGTAGATCCTGAGAGTTCTCATCACGAGGAGAAGTATTTTTCCTTTTTTCTTCTGTCTTTTCTTTTTATTGTATGAGAAGGCGGATGTTAGCTGAACCTATTATAGTGATCATTTCACAATATATGTAAATCAAACCATCCTGCTGTACACTTGAAGCCCATACGGTGACATATGTCAATAATTTCTCAATAAAACTGGGGGAAAAGATTTATGAAGATGACATTAATGATTTTCAGTGCAGAATGACATAAGTGTTTCAAGTGCTTGTCGTGTAAGGCTTCTCTCAAGCACTGAACCGTGGAAGTCAGTTCTGAGTTAAAAAGACATGATTGCTTTTTTTAAAAAAATATTTCTTTTCACATCCAATGCTGCACTGATTTTGCAAAGGCAGTGATTTTTATGACAGCTCATAAAACCATAGAATCTTAGAGTGTACCTAACTGAGGTGTAATCTGGATCCACTGCCGTCTGACACTTGGATTTGCAATGAACCCAGTGAGTGGGAATCAATGGGGCTGAAAGTGACAGGGAACTCACTTCCTCAAAAGTAACACCCACGTCCACATGGGAACAACTTCCCCTATTACAAAGGATCCTCCTTTGGGGTGAAAGTTATGTTCCCTGCAATTTCCATGGGTTCTCTGGTCCTTGCTCTCTGGGACCATATAGAAAAGTCCCTCTTCACAGACTCTGAAATATGAATGCTTATGATCTGTGGTCAGCTCTGGAAGCTGGGACAGGTCAGGGAGGACACACTCTCCTGGTGCATTCAGCACGTCCCCATCACCCGCGTGTGTCTTAGTGGCTAGTGGTGGGAGCGCCTACTTCCAAGAGCCTACTGTGAGATCCCAAGCCATCTTGCCTTATTTGGGTTTTGTGGGCTCCATTGTAATTACCTCATTATTGGTCAGGTAAACCGTGTTTAAAGTATCCATAATTACAAAAATAATGGGAGACTTTTCCTCATACACTGAGATCACATAGGAGCCACATTTGGGAAATGCTTGCATTTTGCAGCCCCTAGAACAGTTGCTATAATTGAAGAAATTGTGCAAAGTCAACTTTCTTGGCAACCGGCCCCAGGCTTTTTGGCCTACGAATGCCCTGCCTCAGGTCTCCCCTCTACCAAAAGTATCCCCTCTGAAAATAGCATTTTTCTGCCCTCTTGCTGGTAAGATGGTCACTTGTAACTGCTCTATATTCTTGGTGGAACAAAGGCATCAAGTGTCCTGTTGATATTTTTCTCCACGGTTTTCACTATTGTGCATTGTGAAGGCAGTGGATGGTCTCTTGGATCCTTTTCAGCAAGGACAGTCTATGATCTTACAACACAGAGTCCTGCAGTGGAGTCTGGTGGCTGTGGTCTGGTGGCCATGGGGAGGCAGGCAGGCTCTGACCCGGGCAGGAAGCAGGCATATGTGGGCAGGCTGGTTTGACACTGCATCGCCAGGGGCCTGGAGCAAGTCAATCTCCTAAGCATGCCTCTATCATGTTTCCCCCTCTTTTCACTGCTGAGGCCCCAGAGAAGAGTTTGGAGGGACCTGCAGCCACTGGAGACTTGTCACAGCAAGTCCTGCCCCCGCCAGCCATGCTAGTTTCTCCTTCCCTCACCTCCAAGCTGGAGCTCCCACTGCAGCAGATGGGAGATAAGTGCACAGACCCACTCCCGTTCTAGGATTCCAGTTCCCTAGCAAGCTCATGCCAGGACATTAGAGGAAACATCCCCCTTCTTTCTCCCACCCTGAAAGCAACTTCTGCCACCAAGGATTCTTTGACTCTCTTACCCAGGATGTACACAGCAGCTGTGGGAGGGTCAGGCCAGGGGAGAGGGAAGGGGTACAGTAATAGGTGAGATAGGTTGGGGCACAGCTATTGCGAGGGATTTGCCTACATCCTCATTCCTGTCCCTTTTTTGAGAAACTATTTTTAGTCCATCTGGGGCACATGTGCAGTTATATTTGCAAAATGAATAATTCAGGTTTATTGCGCTCATGGATTCTTTTTTTTTTTCTGAAATATAGTTGACACACATGTTATATTGGTTTCAGGGGTGCAACATAGTGATTCAACTTCTCTATACCTTACGATCTGCTCACCTCATGTGTAGCTACCATCTGTCACCACGCCGTCCTATGACAGTGCCATGGACTATGTTCCCTGTGCTGTGCCTTTTATTTTCATGACTTAGTCTTTCCAATACTGGATCCAAGCCTGTGTCTCCTATGCTCCTTCACCCATTTGTCCCATCTCCCCGCCCAACCCCTCTCTGGCAAGTGTCAGTTTGGTTTCTGTATTTATAGGTCCGCTTCTGCTCTTTGTTTATTTGTCCTCTTGGATTCGAAGTAAGGAATTTGAGCAGAGAACAGTAGGGATGACTTGTCTCTGATCCACAATGTGTGGGGCCACAGCTGGGATGGCGCAACTGGCTGGGGGACTTGAATTGCTGCATGCTGAAATCACCTGGACACTTCTTCACTTGCATGTCCAGGGCCTGAGCTAGAGTGACTCAACGTCTGGGACTAATGTCCAAGGCCCCTCCACAGGCTTGGCCTCCTCAGTACACAGCAGCTGGATTCTGACAGGGGGCACCCCAAGGGAGAGTGTCTGGAGCACAAGCATTGCAAGGGACCCAGCTGGAAGCTGCAAGACTTCTGTCTTGGCCCCTCGGAAGTCTCATAGCATCGCCTCTGTTGTATCTTATTGGTTTCACCTGAGCCACCAAAGTCAGCTCAGACTCAAGGAGAGGAAAATTACCCTATTTTCTATTTTTTATTTTTTTAAAGAGAGCATCATTCAACTAACATCTTTCATGAAGATAGAAGACTTTCTTTTTTAATGTTTTTTATTTAAATTCAATTTAGTTAACGTATAGCATATTATTAGTTTCAGGGGTAGAATTTAGTGATTTATCATTTGCATATCACACCCAGTGCTCCTTACATCAAGTGCCCATCACCCAATTTTCCCTGCCCCCCACCTCCCCTCCAGCAACCCTCAGTTTGTTTCTAGAGTTCAGCATCTCTTATGATTGGCCCCTCTCTCTATTTTCATCTTATTTTATTTTTCCTTGCTTTCCCTGTGTTCATCTGTTTTTCTTAAATTCCACATAAGAGTGAAATCATATGGCATTTGTCTCTCCCTGGCTGACTTATTTCACTTAGCATAATACCCACTAGTTCCATCCACATTGTTGCAAATGGCAACATTTCATTAGACTCTACTTCTTGATGGCAATGGGCCACCACTTGGAAAGACCACTGGGTAGATTCCAGCCTGCTTTGCTTCCTCAACTCCCTCCTTGGGCAGAAACAAGCTATACAAACATGTGCAGTGGCCCTGTCTCTTTTTGGCCTCCATATACCTCCTTCTTGTTGGTCATCATGATATTTCCAGTCTCCCCTATTCTTACATGATCTCGGGTAAGTCTGGACGAGATGGACATGAAACTTTTTATAGGTAGCTGGGGAACACAGAATTATACATGGGAACCATCAATCAATCATATAATGGTGGGAAAGGTCTAGTCATGGAAGTTCTAGAGGAGTATATAAGGGGAGGGGTAGCTCACACTCAGAATAGGAAGTGCAGGTAAGACTTCCCAGAGAAGGTTTGAGAAGAGATGCTTTTCAGCTGTTAGATAAGTGTTTTTCCATTCCATTCCATTCCATTCCATTCCATTCCATTCCATTCCATTCCATTCCATTCCATTCCATTCTGTTGGTTCTTAGCTAGGATGTAAATTCTATGAGAACAAGGACTTAATTGGTTACCCTTGTATTAGTTTTCTGAGGCTGCTATAACAAGTTACCACAAACTCAGTGGCTTAAGACAACAGAAACGTATTTGCTCATAGTTCTAAAGGCCAGAAGTCCAAAATCAAGGTGTTTGCAGGACTGTTCTCTGTCCAAAAGTCCTAGGGGAGGATCCTTTCTTGCCTCTTCCAGCTTCTGGAGGCTCTCGGTGAGCCTTGCCTTGTGGCTTGCCTCCCTCCAGTCCCTGCCTCTGCCTCATACAATCTTTGCTTCTCCCTATGTTTTCTCCTCTTCCGTCTCTTATAAGGACACTTGTCTTTGGAATTAGGGTCCATCCAGATTATATCAGATGAGCTCATCTCAAAAATCTTTCAATTAATTGCATACACAGTGACCCTTTTGTTTTCAAATAAGGTCACATTCATAGGTCCCAGGGGTTAGGGTGGATAGACATATCCTCTGGGGGCCGCCATTCAACACACTACATCCTCTGCATGTATCCCAAATGCCTAGAATACTGCACAATGCCTAGTGGGTTGCTCAATAAGTAGTTTTCAAGTTAAATGATCTGCATCAGCCTTAGATCATCCATAAGACTGTCATGAGATTCAAAACCAACATTTGCATGTAGAGACAGTATCAGCATTACACTTGCTGGGTTCAAGTCCAGGGACTCCACTTGCCACCTGTGAAATCTTAGGCAAGTTCCTCTAGCTTCTCTCTATTTCAGTTTCCTCTTCTACAAAAACAAGATAATAATAATGAGGTGAACTTTCTTTTTTTTTAAGACTTTTCATTTATTTATTCATGAGACACACACACATACATACACAGCAAGAGAGAGAGAGAGAGAGAGAGAGAGAGAGAGAGGCAGAGACACAGGCAGAGGGAGAAGCAGGTTCCATGCAGGGAGCCTGACGTGGGACTCGATCCTGGGTCCCCAGGATCAGGCCCTGGGCTGAAGGCAGTTTCAAACTGCTGAGCTGCCCGAGATGAACTTTCTTGAGTAGTGGTGGTGGTTAAATTAATATATGCAGAGTGCTTAGAAGGATCTAGGACTTGGTACCCAATAGATTCTAGATTTTATTATAAAAACGAAGGGTGGAGCGCCTGGATGGCTCAATGGTTGAGTGTCTGCCTTTGGCTCAGGTGGTGATTCCAGAGTCCAGGGATCGAGTCCTGCTTTGAGCTCCCTGAAGGGAGCCTGCTTCTCCCTGTATCTCTGCCTTTTTTTGAATAAAAAAAGTAAAATCTTAAAAAAAATAGTGATGTGACAATGTATCATATGTAAATGATCCCAATTGTTTGATTTTACCAGACCCCCCCCTTCACTTTCAGAAATAGCTGAGAGGGATGCCACACCCCTAAACTTAGCGGCTGTTTCAGAGGTCAGCTGCCACCGGCCATATGAGTCCAGCAGTGACTTGGAAGCACCAGCCCTCACCACTGACGGGTCCAGGGCAGTGGAGGGAAGGGGGGCTGGGAGCACAGCCCTGAAAGTGGAGTGGCTGCTGCCTTACAAGCGTGAGAAGCAGCTTCTGTCCCCAGGGCAGCTGTCCGCCCCTTGCCTCTTGGGTTCCCTCCTACTCTGTGATCAGTTCCTGTCTGTTACCCTGAGGCCCTCAGCAGGAATTCCGGGCTGGCTCAGGTGCAGTGAGGATGATGAAGAACAACTCCAAGGGCAGGAGAAGTAGGACAATATGATAGATGGATTTGAGAAGAATCCAGAACAGCTGGGGGGCAGACCTCGTTGAAAGGGTGGGGGACAGGAGTTGTTATCTCAGCAGGTTACCTAAAAGAAAAAAGAAAGAAAAGATACCTTGTGCTTTCTATTTGTTTATTTAAAAAAAAAAATCAGGGCACCTGGATGATGTAGTTGGTTAAATGTCCGACTCTTGGTTTCTGCTCAGGCCAGGATCTCATCATGGTTTTGAGATGAAGCCCCACATCGGGCTCTGCACTCAGTGAAGAATCTGCTTGAGATCCTCTCCCTCTGCCTCTCCCACTCATGCTCTCTCTCTCTCTCTCTCTCTCTCTCAACTAAATAGGTAAATCTCTAAAAAGAAAAAAATCATTTAGGTTTTCCGAATGATGCCCTGCTCAGATCTTTAGAAGACTTGCCTTGTTAGAGGAAGAGGGCTAAACCCAGTGGTGTTCAAAGTATGGGCCATGGGCTGCTACTTGTCAGACACCTGTTTATTACCAGTCTACGACAAGATAAGGACGGAAATTTCCAGTAAAATGTTTGAAAACTTTAATAGCAATTTGACATTGCCGTGGCCACCAGGGGGGTGATCAGTGGACCCGTCTAACCACACAGACCAGTTTGGGTGTTGTCACACTCCCATGGTGAGTGGCATGTGTCCTGAGCCAGGTGCTAGTTTTGGTGTGTGAGGGGTTGGGGTGAAACCCCCGTCCCTGACCACAGAGGATCTGAGAAGTTCTGCTAGGACCCACATGGCAGAGAGGTGATGTTCCTCCAAACCACATTTTTTGCCTAAATGTTTAAATATTTCCATTGCCATCTTTGTGCGTCATTTACCTTAAAGTTTAGTAAAGAACTTGGAAAGTCCTTGGACTAGCCCCTCCCCTGCACTTCTCACCTTAAAGGTGAAGAACCCGATGCCAGGACCGACCACAGGACTCTCAGAATGACCCAGCCAGCCAGTGAACTGGGACTAAACCCAGGTCCCCAGTGCTTTTTCAAAGCTGCCGTTCTTTTTCCTGCGGCTAACGCAAAAGCAAAATTTAGCCCCTAACAAGGAATCACAAATTCCAAATTAATACCCCAGAATGATAGGGTTTTCTTGGGTGCAACTGGATTATGAGCATGACTCAGGCCTTCCATCCAGGGTAATCTGCTGGTGCTGTGGTCTGCTCTGTTAAAGCAGAGGGTGGGAATCTAAGACATTGACATTTTAATATTAGCCCCACAGGTGTCTTGGTTTGTGATCTTGAGAAAATCAGTTAATGTTCCAGCAGAATCTGTAAATAAGAGCATCAATAGGGCAGCCCTCGTGGTGCAGCAGTTTAGCGCCGCCTGCGGCCTGGGGTGTGATCCTGGAGACCGGGGATCGAGTCCCACATCGGGCTCCCTGCATGGAGCCTGCTTCTCCCTCTGCCTGTGTCTCTGCCTCTCTCTCTCTCTCTCTCTCTCTCTCTGTCTCTCTCTCTGTCTCTCTGTGTGTGTCTATGAATAAATAAATAAAATCTTAAAAAAAAAAGCAGCAATAAAATTTGCTCTCCTTGGGGACATCCTAAGAATTTTTGTCAGGCCATAAAAGGAGGCCCAGAGAGATGATTTGGTCTGGGAAAGCAGGAGTAATACTTGGCTCTTCGTCCTGTAAGACTCCCCATGGTTTAAAGAAACCACGTGGAGCCGTGGGGGAGACCCTTGGCAATTGGCTTGTTCAGCCCTCTGCCTTCGGGTAGGACCTCACTTACACCATTTCCGAGTGATGCACTTCTCTCCTATTTTTCAAGAAGGAAAGGGAGATTCTACAGTGGAGTGGCTTTTCCTTTGGCAAAGGGGGTCATGGCCTCAAGAGCATTACTGCAGCCAGGCAGGGAGGAAGTATGGCTTTCTCAAGGCCCAGGCCCTGCTGGTGGGGAGCCGGAAGGGACATCCTCCTATCTCAAGATGCTGGCACTTAGGTTCCAAGTGTGTCCTACGTCTAAGGGAGTCAGATGCAGGCCTGATAAAGGACATTATTAAGATCTCCTCAGGCTTTTCTTCGGATGGTATAATTTCCTGGGCTTTCAAACGCCCTAACTGGGATTTTCCCCAGCCAACTTTTGCTTCACTTAGTAATTAGCTCCAAGTTCTTTTTGCCACTCCTTAGATGTGAACCCCATGCTAATAACAGGCAGGGCGGATTTTGCACAAGGTTTAAATAAATATTCACCACTCAACCTTTTAGCACAGAGCACTGGGGCCACCCAGGCTTCCCCCACAGGAGACAGGGTGGTGTGGGTGGGGACAGTAGCAAACATTCTCACTGGTTTTGAACCTTCACTTCCCCACCTATGATGGCCTCGGACTAGTTACTTAATTTTTTTAAAAGATTTTATTTATTTATTCGTGAGAGACAGAGAGAGAGAGAGAGAGAGAGAGAGAGAGGCAGAGACACAGGCAGTGAGAGAAGCAGGCTCCATGCAGGGAGCCTGATGTGGGACTCACTCCTGGATCTCCAGGATCACGCCCTGGGCCAAAGGCAGGCGCTAAACCACTGAGCCACCCAGGGATTCCAATATTTTGTATCTCAACTTCCTCATCTCTAAAATGGAAATATTCATAGCATATATCTGAGAATTGTGAGGATCAAGTGAGTTAACATAGGTAAAATGCTCAAAATAGCATCTCGCAGTGATGATAGCGGCGTTATTGATCATGACCCAGACAAAGCCTGTGTTTGCTTCGAGCAACTAGAATGATTCTCAGACCAAGTATTTTCACGATCCACTTGTTGGGGGGGGGGTTAACTTGATTTTCAATTATGTGCCAAATCATACTTATTTTGTTCAATGTAAAAAAGAAGTAGAGGTACACAGTTGTGGTTTCTTCCTTTGGAAGGGGAGTGGGAATGATTCCACACTGCCATCTTAGAGGTGACTCTCGTGGCTTAAACTGTTCATCTCTCACCAAAATTCCACTGTGTGTTACCAGCTCATTCAGTAAGACAGAGGGTATAGAGGGGCCCACTTACTGTTTAGATGAAATATCCTTTAATCATGGGAGTATGGGAGTTTGCATTCAAATAAATTATAGGTAATTGCATTAATGAACAAAAAAAATTGTGATTCAATAGGATAAAATATAATTTACTGACATGTCTTATGAAATCTATTTGTGATTGTCTCTTATCTCTAAGGGTTTATATGGATACACCTTTTAAAAAAAGAGAATTTAAACAAAGAGGTCAACAAGCAGTGGTACCCTTTTTCCTTTGCAATAGTTATATCCTTCACACCTGCCCCAGGTCATAGCAAAATATCAAGGTCAAGCTCCCAATATTCCAAGGAAAACTAGAACTTCACCTATACACACAAAGGTGCATACATCCTCCTGTTCTCCAAGTGTTCTTTCCATACTGTTTTAGAGATGAGGACGCGCATCTCAAAAGTTCTCTCTTTCTGTGCTATTTGAAGATATACTCTGGCGAGTGCTAAATTCATGGTTCTGCTTTTATTATCTGTTGGAAATATCTTTTGCCTGGACTCGTTTATGTTCATATTCATAGAAACCAATAAGTATTTCCTTTATTAGGAGGTACTCAATATTACTTGTTGAATTATTGTACCTTTGAAAAATCCATCAAGAGATTAAATTTTAGGAGTCTCGGTAAACACAAGACAATCAGTGTGAAAGAGCCTAGGAATGTGTAGCTGACTTTGGAACAGCCATTTCTTGGTGGTATCATCTGTTCCCATGGCTTTTGAAATGCATTCTTTCATCCCACCTTTTTTCCCCCTGAGCTATCCATACAGCCACCCACCTCATGCCTGTATTCCCTTGGATCTCCCCCAAACACCTAAAACTCAACATGTCAATAATTGAACTGTTTACTTTCTCAAATTTATTCCTCTCTTTGATTCTTTGTTTCATTGAAAAGCACCACTGTGCGCCCAGTTACCCAAGGCTAAAACCCATCCATCCTTGGTTCTTCTCCCCCTCTTGACCCCGTATCTATTCAGTAATTTTATATCACAAATATTTCTGGAACCCTTCCCCTCTTTTCTGTGCCCACTGCCATGACACTAGTCCAGGTCACCATTGTCTGTCATGTGAATTGCTACAATACCCCTCACCCAGTCTCTCTTCCTCTGGCATTATGTCCTTCTAACCCAAACAACACCAAGCCACCAGAAATGTCTTGCAGAATTTATATCTGATGGCTTCATTCTCCAATTAAAAGATTTCACTCATTCCCCTTGGACTGTAAGATAAAGTCCAAACTCCTTAATATGGCTTAGAGAACCATTTATGATATGGCCTCTGTCTCCTTCTCCAGCCTTATCTCTCCTCTTCCTCGCATCGCTGGCCACCCCAATGATCTCTGCAGTTCCTTGGAGGTGCCAAGCCCTCTCTGGGTCAAGTTCTTTGTATGTGCTGTCCCATTTGCCAGGAACTTTTCAGCTCCTCCTAGCTAATGCCTACTGATCCCGCAGGCCTCAGTTAAGACTTTACTTTCCCTGAACCCTGAACACTGGTCCAATGCCCCCATGGGCATATTTAACCAAGAACTTACTGTATCATAACACACATGAAGTTGTTTTTTCGCTCTATCCTCCTCCAGCTTCGGCTTCCTGGAGGGGAAGAGAGTGTAGTGTTTACTTTCGTATTCACAGATCCTAGTGCGCTGCCTGGGACAAAGGGCTTCATTTTATATTTACTGGAAGGAGGAAGAAAAGAATGAAAGTAGCAAAGTGACATACCCACAGTTGCTCTGAGTATAAGTGCTAGTATTATTTCTTTCTGCATAGGCATTTCCAACTGCAGCTTGGGCCTTTGTCTCTCTTACTTTGATTGACATGTAATCATGACATAAACTAAAGGAAGGAGACTATTTTCTTGCCAAGGCTTTCATTTACCTAGAAGTATGGACAAGTACTCCTGTGAGCAAACATCCATGCTCACAACTGATTGCTCTAAGTGGTTGGCATAATATTCATTTGGAACAAGATTATTAAATATATGTTCATTGAGCATAATACCTAGCAGCAGTATGGTGTTGGAATTGTAGACAGAAGGGCAGAGTCCTCTCCCCTGCTTTTATGAATTTAACGATCTAGGTGCCTGATGGGTGGCATATGCATATGAAAGGTGCTAGGATTCATCATAACTGTTCTCAAGATAATAGATGTTCAAAGAAGAGAATGATCATTGAGGGCTTTAGGATTTGGGCTTTCATTTCAGTAGGATTTCTAAGACTGATGCATTCATTCAATAAACTTACCAAATGTTTATGATGGAGCCGAACTAACAGATTGACAAATGAAGGTGACACAAGTGCTACCCTTAAGAGATTTATAATCCACTCAGTTATAATAGAGCACAACGCTTCTAAGTCCCTTAACTTTGGATATCCAGAGATCCCCTGAAGCTTTGGATTTAGGTTTCTGTTGGTCTTGAGGCCCATCATTTATTATAAGAAATTCCAAAAAAATATTTATCACCCAAAGAGAGTTAAGTTTGACTCTAGACAGTAGATTATGGTCCTAACCCGGAACCTTTAATATCTGAATGCTGTAAAGCAGTCATGGTTCCACTTCTCAAAAGCAAAAGATACTAGGTCAAATTTAATATGTCCCAATTAAGTAGAAGGAAATTCCAGGCTTGTAGGAAACAAGCTATGAAGGCTGGGTTGGGATGTTCACTGAATCGCTGCCATTGAGGTGGAGCAAAGGCTTATGGATATCATTAGATATAAGCAGACTGGAAAATGGGGGCCCTTCCTTGACCTCAGTTGGACCTTGGCCCCTTGAACCCTCACATCGGGTCCCAGCTCTAGAGCTGGGCTTGAGCTACTGGATGATACAATCATTAGAGACCGTGGCCACAGGCCTGCTGGCATGGAGCTTTACTGGCAAGGTCAGCTGGTTGTCATGGACGCTCCGTTTTGGCCAAGCTCATTTGGCTCTTCACAGCTCGGCCACCTGTTGTAAACAGCTGAAGGGGGCCTGGCTCCATTTGGAGGTTGTCACTATCTCTGGTATGTCGTCCCTCCCTGGGAAGAGAAGGGTGTGTGGAAACAGGGAGGGCAGTAAACAGTTGCTTCTCTCACAGAGTCACTCTCTTTGTCAAGAGCAACGGTCCAGACATGGCCAGTCATGGGTGGTCCTTCTGCACAGGACCTACCATCTCTTTGAAGACAGGATAGTCACAGACCTAACTATAGAAGCAGCTCTGCAGAAAAGACTAGAATAGCAGGTTGGAATCAGATCACAGAGGGCTTTGAATGCTGAAGGATTTAGAATTTATTCTAGAAGCTGTGGAGCATGATTGAAGTTTCAGAGCAGGGGAGTTATAATAAACCCAGGGGTGGAGAGTGGACACCCAGGACTCCAAGATGGCATCATCTGTACCAGTGAAGGAAAAGAAGCTCATGGAGGTGAAACTAGGAGAGCTGCCAGGCTGGATACAGATGCGGGATTTCACCCCTAAGGGCACTGCTGGAACATCTCAAAGAGTTTACTACCGGTATTACAACAAGTATATCAGTGTGAAGAAAGGGGGTGTTGCTGGGATTTCTATGGTGCAGGCTGCTTACGTGCTTTTCAACTACTGTCGTCCTTACAAGGAGCTCAAACACGAACGGCTACGCAGGTACCACTGAGAGGGCCCAGTGTGGAAGCACATTTGGCATTCCTGACCATGACTTTTGCCCGGCATTCTTGAATCCTTCCATTGCCTAATTCACAATTAATATCCAATAAGAGTTGACTGGTAAAAAAAAAAAAAAAAAAAAAAAAACCCAGTGGTGAAACTGGGATGCTGGCTCAGTGCTGCGACTAGAGAAAGAGAGGGATAGATAAGGGTAGACTGGGAACCAACTGGGCAAGTGGCCAGTTTAGGTTGAAATGAGCAGGATAGAAGAAGACAGTCCACCAACAGAGGATGGACCAGGACACAGAGCACAAATAAAACAGGTCACTCAACACTCCCATGATCCATACTCATAGGACCAGAGAAGGCATTGCAGAGGCTGGCCAGGGTTCTAGAGACTTCCCAGGGAGAGGCACTGCTGCACCGTGAGGGAAAACTTCCAACTTCTAGACCAGCTCAGCTGTGCTTTTTTTTTTTTCTTTTTTAGTCTCAACAATAGCTTAGGCCTGGATAAAGTTCTACTGGGGGTTCTAATGAGGGGTTCCTCTTCCTTCCCGGGTTCCAAAGGCTGAGGAGGGGTTTATAATGGAAGCAGTGAAAAGGCTATGTTCTTCAGCTTCCGCTGACGTTGGTCTGAATCTCAGCTCTGCACCTCATTAGTTGCCTGGGACCTTGGGCACACTCTCTAACCCATCTGTAAAGCAGGACTCAATAGCAGGTATCTCATTTGGTGGCTGCGAGGCTTAACTTAGTTAATACAGTAAATATATGTAATATATGTTGGCCACGTATTGGGTTCCCAGTTCCTGCTGGAGTCCTTTTGTCTTTCTCGTCTTACAGCCCAGAGTTTGTCCTCTGTGGATCCTGTTTCCCTCTTAGCCAGAGGCAGACTCATGATGGGAGGGGTGTCGTCAGAACAGTAGCATCTTCCCTTATGAAGTCGGTTCAGCCACACCTCATATTGCTTGGCACTGGCTCCTGGAAAAACCGTGTAGTAAATTACCATTTTATGTATTTATTTATTTTAAAGATCTTTATTCATTCTTGAGAGATACACAGAGAGAGGCGGAGACACAGGCAGAGGGAGAAGCAGGCTCCTTGTGGGGAGCCAGATGCGGGACTCGATCCCAGGACCCCAGGATCATGACCTGAGCCAAAGGCAGATGCTCAACCACTGAGCCACCCAGTCGTCCCTAAATTATCATTCTAATGCAGTAAAGTAGTTGGATACCCCCAGGTATAGTCCTGCTTGTAGTCCTTTGTTAAGTGGGATAAGTCATCATTTAAATTTTTTATGTACATTGATTCCACCAAGGTTAATTCATGTATAGGTGGGGTGCACCTATAAACGAGTCCAGCTGCTCAGCCACTATTCAGACAGCACTCAGAGTAAAGGCCCCACGACCTCATCACAGAGTCTGATTGTCTCTCCTCAGATACTCACTGTGCCCTGGGCCCTAGCTGGACTTGAAAATTCAGGATGCATATAACCAGTTATCTCTGGGTGGAACTCCCTGTCCAAAAGGGAACACAGCTATCCCCTTACCCTTAACCTGACCCAAATGAGAGAAGAACTGGGGGAGTAGGCCCCCACTCAATTCCACAGGGAGCCAGGGTCTCCTTTTCCAGGTCCTGTTGGGCTTTGGGGTTCCTGAATTGACTAAGGCTCAGCCTCTATACTTGGAACTTCACAGACTTCATGAACCCTTTCTTGTGCTTGATCTCATGGATAAGTATCATTCCTGGCCCTGGTCACTGGGTTACCAGATGTATAGGTAAAAAGGTGCTCCTTAAAGGGAAGTACTGTAATTCCCTAAGGGAAGGTCCAGGACAAACAGATCTGGGAAAATGTGCTAGGACAGCCTCAGGGAGGGAGCCTGCCTGGCAGGGCCTCACTGCTGCTTTGCAGAAGCGAGAAGATCCATGGGCCTTGGGGTCTGTGTTTGCACAAGGACTGGCCTTCCGTGGAAGGGAGGACACTGTATTGGGAGGGGGTGATAGACTGAGACTTCTATTCCTAAGTAGCCACACAGTACCAAATCTACAGAATGGCAGCAATTTGCTCCTAGGAGCTTTATCTAAAAGTCCCAAACATACAACCTTAGTTTGTGGAGTGTGACTATTACCTGCCACTAGATGGCCCCCCATGTACGCATCAGCCTTTATCACATAGAGACCTTGGAGTAGATTTTCTGGTGTTTTTCTTTCTTTTTTTTTTTTCTTCTAAACGTGTACACACACATACACACACACAATCTTTACTTTCATCATCTTTGAAGCTGATAACCGATTCATTAGTTTTCCTTTTAACATTCAAATGATAGAACTTACATTCTCTGGAAAGTTGGTGTTTTTTTTAAATGCTCTGGGTCATAAACTGTGTGACTAAGATGTTGGATTTGAATCTATTCTATTAAATAGTATGTTTTGGTTCGTCTAAAGTAATACATACAGTGTAAAACAAAATAGTCTTTAAGTTCAATTTAAAAAAAAAAGCATTGGGATCCCTGGGTGGCGCAGCGGTTTGGCGCCTGCCTTTGGCCCAGGGCGCGATCCTGGAGACCCGGGATCGAATCCCACGTCGGGCTCCCAGTGCATGAAGCCTGCTTCTCCCTCTGCCTATGTCTCTGCCTCCCTCTCTCATTCTGTGTGACTATCATAAATTTAAAAAAAAAATTAAAAAAAAAAAAAGCATTGGAAGAGAAAGCAAAAACAAACATTAAATCATGTACTTACTCCCTGGCAGAAAGTGTTCTGAGATCTTTTAAATATTAGCTTATTTTATTTCATAGCTTGGAAATAGCTCTTCTGTTCACATCATTATAACCATCCGATAGACAAGGGAACCGACACTATGAAAAGTGAGGAGCTCACTCTGTATTTCAACCAGTAATTGCCAGGCCCATCAACCTCCTGTCCTGGCTCATTTGCCCTATGTCCTTCTGCTTCCCACTGGTCTAAAACAATCAGGAGGGACTTAGCAGAAATCCAGTTGTGGCATGAAAGACGTCAGGATTCTGATTTCTCTTTTTCCCTTCCTCTCGATTTTCTTATCGAAAACATAGAAAACAATCTCTAATTGCTATGAAAGGACTTTGTGTATTACACAGATGTCTCCTGCTGTTAATATGGGGATATTTGGGGTTTGGTGGGGATGTAGAACTCTCTTATGTACCCAGGAGGTGGGTGGTCCTTCACTCATTCCACAAAAAGTATTTATTTTGAGGTCTCCCACACCCAGGTGCCCGTGCTATTTCAACGACAAACTTGGTCCGCCTTGAACTGTTAGACTTGAGCATTGCAATGTGGTTTCCCAGTGCTTTTGGCAGGTAACTCTCCCTTAGCCTCGGGATCCAGAAATAAGAGACAATGGTAGGAGAACTGCAGAGGTGGGACCCCAGCGGAATAGGAACATGGCCAGCGCCACTTCTGCATGAGCCACACCACCAGCAAGAGGCAGATGGGTTTCTTAAATCATTATTTTGGAACACGATGTTTTGTTTCCGTATCCAAGAGTTTCCACTTCAAGTGGCCAGTCAGATCATCTCTCTGACAGAAGGCTTCAGCTACAAGCCTCTGGATAAATTGTAAAGGGCCTTCTTTGGGCCTGAGGCAAGCCACTTTCGTGTTGCATCTAAGAGTTTCTCCAATTTGGCTTAAGTAATGCTGTCCGAGACCCAGGCTTTGATCCCTACACATGAATCATTTTATATCTGGAGGGGCTCATTGGCAGGCTCTTGGTGTAAGGAAAATTCTGTTTTCCTCCTGGATTGGAAAACCCAGCAATAGACATCACTCTTACTCGACTTCATTTTTTTTAAAGATTTTTAAAATTTATTTATTCATGAGAGACACGGAGAGAGAGAGGGGCAGAGACACAGGCAGAGGGAGAAGCAGGCTCCACGCAGGGAGCCTGTTGGGGGACTCAATCCCCAGACCAGGACTACGCCCTGAGCCAAAGGCGGATGCTCAACTGCTGAGCCACCCAGGCGTCCCTCATTCGACTTCTTAATACACTAACTGTTGTAAAACAGAAGGAGGGCTGATGAGTCTACAGGGATGAAGTTCATTGGAGAGAATATTTGTTATCTTATTTTTAGTTCCTCAAGTTTTTGTCGCAAAACCCCATAATAAATGTGGGGTGCCTGACTTTGTTTACTTCTGTAGGGCCTCCTTGGGACATTGGCCCACACAGCAGCCTTAAACCAGGTTTCTTAGAGCTCATGAGCTCGTGATGCACCGAGGCCCTTCCATCCTTACCTGCACAGCTTCTAGGGCAGCAGGGGGCATGCATGAACCAGAGATGGGGGATGTAGCTGTTTCTGCCTCAGAACCTTCTGTGCCCTTCGTAAGAGGGCCCCAGAAGCCGTCTTGATGGCATTTTGGACAGAATATCTGTATTGTAAGAAAGGAAAACGATGGGGGGTGGGGGGGGAGCGCCAGAGGGACTCTTGTCAATGTGCCAAGGGAAACCAGTAGCGCAGAACCACTTTGTACCTGCAAGCCACGCAGGATGCTCAAGGAGGAGTGTTCAGTGTTGACTCAGCCTCTCTGCCATAAGGAAGAGGGGAAACCTCAGCATCATTTGCCCAGACCCCTGAGGATCTGATAATCTGTTACTCTGAGCCCTTTCCTGCTGCAGCCATGTGGGGGCAGTGATGCAGCTAATCCGGCTGGTTTCCCTTGTAGGAACTCCTGGTTTTGAGACCATTTCAATCCTTGGAACTTCTTAAATTGGGGCCTCTGGGTTCAAATTCATTTCCTGGACAACACAGAACCACAGACCATCAAAGGGAACAGAAATGGCTGGCTTTGGTTGTATTTCGTCCCTCTCTCCAAGAGGAGCCCTCTGATACCTGTAATAGTTTTGCAGTCTCAGTGAAGTGGCTGAGAGAGAGGTGGGCCGGAAGGTAAAGGCCTGAGTCTCACTAACCCATGCAGACTCTAGCCACTGGATTACCACAGTCTACAATGGGGCGTGGCTTCACAATTTAGTGTGCTCATTGGTTTCAGCCCAGCCTGTGGGGTCACGCCAGTGCCAAAAGATTAATTTAGAAAGACCTTGATGTCATTGGAATATAAACGTCAATAAATGGAGCCCCTTTTTGCTCCCCACGGTAGATCTCCCCATCTCTTACCTGGACAACTCCTAATTGGCCTTCATGCTTTCATTCTGCACCTCTTCTACACACCCACATCCATTCTCATACAGCTGCCACAGTGAACTTTCCAGAACATAGCTGATCAAGGCACAAATAGACAAGAAGCTTAAGTGGCTTCCTATTGCCTTTAGGATCAAATCTCAACCCCAGAGGTAGCATTCAAGTGCCATCTCACCCTGGACCGACCCTCTCGGTCACCCTCTTCCCATCATGAGCACACTTGGAGTCGTCCTGTCTGACAAAGGTCTTCACTCACTTGCTTGAACTCTCCTGGCACATCGAGCTCCTTTGTCCATGCTATTGCCTTAGCCTGAAATGCCTTCTAAACACCTCTCTGCCTTGAGACTTTTTCTCATCCCTCAAGGTCCCACTGAAATGTTCCAAACCCCTGAAATCCTGCCCTCCCCAGTCCCTCAGCAGTCAGGCTTTCTTCTTTGCATTTCCACACTCTTGTGCCTTCAGTTTGAGCTCTGCTGAGCTCTGCTTTGTAATTGTTCATACATGTGCCTCCCCATCAGATGATGAGTTTTTTTTAAATGTAGAGACTAGGCAACCATCACTGCACCTAATGCAACACGTGCTTGATAAGCAATGAATGAACAATCCAGAATATTTCATACCTCCCTTCGAAGGCCAAAGAGACCCAAACGCTGTGCTTTCTGCTCTAGCCAGCAACCACCCCTATTTTGATTTCAGACCCTTTTCTCCTGACCAGGTGCCTGATCTCAGAGTCTCATACACCTCAACCCATAGCCATGTCTGTGGCCGTTGGCTCCTGAGAGGAAGGGGCAAGGTTCAGTGGCTGTGTGTCTGAGAACATGCTGGAGAACAATGGCAGGAAGTGTGCAAGTGGGAAACAATCATTGGGCTCAGCCCATATGGAGGAGCTTCCTGATTGGCTTGATTTGTTCTGAGCAGGAACTCTTAGAATAACTTTGGAATTATCCCAGTGGGATGACAAATTTCTCCACCGAGGAGGAGCTGTCACCTGGTAATATCAAGCATGGAAAACATGGTTACAAAAAAAAAAAAAAAAAGTAAGAGGAAGGTCCCTGTAGGAAGACCTTTTGGATTTGCCAAGTGTCTGAGCCCCTGCCACAGCTTCCTGGGCCAACCTCCTTTTGAGACGCCACTTTAGGCACAATTCAACTGTCACCTATATCTTCCAGATGATGGCATTCTCTCCTCTAAGGCTCAAAGGCCAGAGGTGCTTTCTGTCCTTTGCTGGTCTGTCAGGCAGTTCATGGAAACTCAGACTGTAGGTGGCTGTAGGCAGGAATGCTCCCTTTTAGAATCACATTCCTGTGGTAGACATTGATCGAGCACTGGCTGTGTACAAAGCACTCTTGTAGGCACTTGTGGGGGCCATAGACATACACCGTCATACGTAGTCATACAGAAAGGGCATAGTGATACCCTTTCTACTCTCGTGGAGCAGTGGTTTCCAAATCATGTTCTGTTCTGTGGAAAGGCCCAGTTGAGGCAAGGAGGGGGTAGGAGAAGCAGGAGGGGCTCCCAGCTCCCAGTCCAGTCAGGCCTCAACCAGGGCAGATCTCTTTGATCAAGATATTGGAAAAGAAAATTCTACACCCGAAAGGGGAAATATGAAAACCTTTGGACTAGGAACAGTTTTATTTGCTCTTGGAAGGAGGCAGCCCAGGGCAGCCTAATATCCAAGGCTCCAGTAACAGACAGACCTAAGTTGGGGTCACAGCTCTGCCTCTTACTAGTGACGGGCCGCAAGTTTCTGAACCTCCCATACATCATCAGTCAAGTGTGGATTTATAGTAATAGCTACTACACAGATTGCAGAGACTTGAATGAAGCTTACAAACAACTTAGCACATTGCCCAGCTCATGCTAAATACCCAATAAATAGCTATTTTTACCACTACTACTGTTGGCACATTAAATAACTGTTTCTGAGGAATGACTCATTAAGATGCTGACTCAAGGATCTTGAAAGCTCCATCAGTCTCCTCAGAGTAATCTCCAATACAGACAATAGGCAAAAATGTGTTGATTATCCCCAGTCTGGGCATTTATAAAAGCTGTGGCCGATGCCATGTGGATACATACATGTACACACACACACACACACACACACACACACACACTCAGGGGCTAATGGGGAACTCTAACTCAGCAGGAAAACTATCACAGAGTGCTGGATTTAGACACAAACAATGTGTAAACAGGGATCTGGATGGGAGGAATGTGCCACATAAACAATTTTCACAATCAGATATGAAAGCCCAGATGCTTCCTGCACGAAGGGCAAACCCAAAGAGAATCACAGGGTGAAACAAAGTTGATGCTCAGACTCTCCATCATTCAGGCCCAATTCCTGCAAAGCTGTGTGTCTTCTACCTATAGTTTTACATAGGTGAGCCCCAGAGTGAATAAGAAGAGTACATTACACATGCACATGAGGGCACACATGCACACACACGCATGTGCACACACACACACACACACACACACCCCTGGGGTGAAGTGAAATTATGTATTTGACATATTTGGGGAAGTGAGTGAAAAGCCTAGAAAACATAATGTGCATTTTCTTATCTAGAGAAAGCAAATAAGACAAGGTGCTTCTCAATCAGTTCTTTTTACTAAGTCTAGCCATTAATTTGAATTTGTTCTTTTGAGAATCATTTTTGGCAGAAGGCATTGAGCCAAAGGGTCTGCCTTGAGACTGCTGCCAGTTGAGAAACAGTTTGCACATTCACTGAAATGTGTATTTCCTCAACCAGCATTTCTTGAGAACTTACCCTGAGCCACGTTCCTTGCTAGATATAAATGAGCTAGATGCTAGAAGCCATACTCACAGAAAGCTAAAGAAGAGGTGATCATTATCCTCAAGGGGTTTGCAAAAGGAAGTTGGGAAAGGAACCTCAAATCTATAAATAAGTGATTAAAATATAATAGGAGAAAATTGGTGATAGAAATATGTCCACAGGATAAGGCAGCAAAGAGGAAGGACACCTTCGTGGGAAAGGTATCAGGGAAGGCTTCCAGAAAGAGATGATACCCAAGCAGACGCTTAATGAGCAGTAATTACCCAGGGGAAGGAAAAGAGGGAGAACAAGTGCCATTCGGACAGATGGTGGTAGGAGCAAAGGCACTGAGGCAAGGAAGAGCACCCTGTGTGCAGGGATCTTCTAGAAAGTCATGTTCCTGGAGATACATGGGAGGCCGGGAATATGTAGGCTAAGGAACTTATAGCAGGGAGCCTGCGAGGGGTTGCCAGCAGGGGAATGCAAGTGTGGTGTGTCCACACACATTCTGGATTTGAGGGTGATAGGGCAGGGTAGATGCAAAGAGATTGATGGGAAGGTTGCTGTAAGCATTTAGGGGAAAGGAGGGTGCTCTCACAGGGCTAAGGAGGAGGAGATGAGAGATTTGTGAAACAAAGTGGCAGGACTTAGTGGCTCATATACATGCGTGGTGTTAGCAGAGAGGGGCAAGTCAGAGGCCAGGATAACATCCAGGTTTCTATCTTAAGTAGAATGGATTGGCGGTGGTACCAGGAATGGAGGTAAAGAATGCCAGAGGGAGCAGCACCTTTTTGGAGAGAGAGGAGTTGGTCCTGCATATGTTGGGTTGGGGTAGCTGTGGACTATCCACATGGAGACACAGGGCATGCAACCGTATACAGAGGCTGGGGTCTAGGAGAGAGGCTCAAGGGTGTTGCTGAGGTAGATGTCAGCACGTCGTGGGAATTAAATCGTGAGACTTGATGTGATTAGCCAAGGATAAAATGTGTAGCGAGGAAAGTGAGCCCAATGAACATTTAATAAAGGAGGGTAGAAGAGGAACCCATATGGGGAATCCGGTGCCATGGCCTCTGAAGGGGAAGAGCAGTGGTCCACCGTGTTTTAAAAAATGGAGAAGTCAATAGATTCACCCTGAAGAGTATCCATTAGACTCAGCATTTAGGATGTCAGGGACCTGAAGGAGACCAGATGCAACAGAGTGACATGGGCAGAAGGGGAAGTAAGTTGGAGGGTGGCTGGGATATGAGGATGTTGAAGCAGCCAGAGGGGAGCGCTGCTGGGGGAGTCTGGGAGAGAGATTCGGTAGTAACTCAAACAGGATGCAGGGTCGTAAGAAGTTCACCTATTTTTAATGTGAGAGAATTTATTTTTGCTTAGGGACTAAAGGAAAAGGAGGCATCTGGGGAGAGGTGGAAGCTCTCGGGGGAGGGGATAATTGATGGAGTGCCATCCCAGAGGAATGTGCGGGGTCAGGTGCACATGTAGAGCCACTGGCTTTGAGCAGGAGAGTCTCTGAGTCAGAGTTGGGAGGTGAGAAGGCTGGATGAGACTTTTTGTCTTCCTACAAAAAGGGACATTTCTTGGGCAGGAAAGGGTTTACGCCACTGAGAAGTGTGTTACTTTGAAAAGAGATTCATCTCACTGTCATGTAATCAAAACTCTTTATGTCTGATGAAACAGGCTCAAACAAGAATCACACCCAAGAAATCAATGCTCAGCACAAGGTTGGAAATGATTTCCTGTAGCAGAAATCAACTTGCACAGATTCTTTTCTTTTTTTTTTTTTTAACTTGCACAGATTCTGATGGTGTGAGCCACGTGATTCCAGGTGGAATCAACACCCAAGAGAAGGAGAGATAGGCTGGCCTCTGTGGGTGAAGGAAAACTTAGGGAGGGAGAAATTTGCATTTATACATATATTTTTAAATATTTTATTTATCTATTCATGAGAGACACAGGCTGAGGGAGAAGCAGGCTCACTTCGAGGAACCCGATGTGGGACTCGATCCCAAGACTCCGGGATCACACCCTGAAGCAAGGGCACCACTGAACCACTCAGGCATCCCAAAGTTGCATTCATATTTATTTGCAATTAGATTTGGTTTGGTTGCACCAATATCAGTAATGAAAAGTGTTCATAGGTCCCAGCTGTATACTTAGATCAACATATAATAAATCAGGGGATCCCTGTATGGCTCAGTGGTTTAGCGCCTGCCTTTGGCCCAGGGCGTGATCCTGGAGTTCCAGGATCGAGTCCCGCATCGGGCTTCCTGCATGGAGCCTGCTTCCTTCTCCCTCTGCCTGTGTCTCTGCCTCTCTCTCTCTCTGTGTGTCTCTCATGAATAAATAAATAATTTTTTTATAAAAGATATAATAGGTCAATCTAATATTAATTTGTTTTCTCAATGAGTATACAAATTAGTATATTTGGAGAGGGGAAGTAGCAAAACCAGGTGGGGTAGGGTAACCTTTTAACATTCATATCAGGTGGTGTATACCGAGTACCTAACAGGGCTAGAAACGCTACGGAGAGGAGTGAACACATCTGGTTGAAGGGCCTTAAGGGAAACATTACTAAAAAGATAGGATTTGGGTTGGGTTTTGACTGTTAGTGTGTGTTAGATGGGGTTGAGAGTAGGGAGTCATCCTTGGCTTTTTCACAGGGCAGCGTACTCTCTGTTCTTGGAACACAGGGGAGGGCAGAAGGCCGGGGAGGGGTTCGAGCAAAGCAGAGAGGGTGTGAACTTCCAGCCTAAGAAGCTTGGGTCCAGGAAGGAGGTGATGGAAAGCCACCAGGAGCTTTTCAAGGATAAGGGAAAGGATATGGGACCATTCTCCTCTCTGCCATAAAACTTAGTGATGACATGGAAAAAAAAAAATGAAATGGGCTTGAGTTTCCACTGACACCTTGCAGTCAAGGAAGGTCCTGTTCTGTTCTAAGGAGAGGTGGAAATCCTTTGTTTATTTAAGGGCTGTTAACCTTTTTTCACAGTAACATACCAAACGATCTGGGGTGATTCCAGATACGCTCATCTAAGTAAGAGGAAGCTGTTTCCTTACAAATTGAGTCACAAATGAAAAATATTTGGGGAGTGCCATAGAAACAAATGCAGTGTCTTCCTGAAATATGGAAAAGGAATTTTGTAGCTTCTAGTTGTGTGAAAACAAACAGTGTTCTTCCCAATGCTCTACCTAGGATATAGAAACAGGGAGGGATTGAGGTATTGAGAGGGACAGGGTAGAGAGAGAAGGGGAGGGTGAGGGGAGAGAGAGAGAGAGAGAGAGAGAGAGAGAAAGAGAGGCTAAATTTTATAAGGATGGAGGAGGGGTCAGATGATCAGGCCTCAGGCAGAACTAAGGACCCTGGAAGCAGGAACTAACGGGCCACTCCAGAATTGCTGTGGGAGTGACTCACCCTTGATGAGTCTCCATTCTGGGGTCATTCCTCTCAAGATGCAGTCTGGGCAAGAGTTCAGGCAACCTTAGTTATATTTCTTTTCTGTGGCTAAGGAAGTGGGGCCCTCTCATCAGTGAGTGGTTTCACCAAATCCACAAGGAACTCCAGAGGAATTGTGGAGGAGCTGGATATTGTTCCCAAAGGGAAAGTGGTGGGGATCCAGGGCAGGCACAATTCACAGCTGCTGGCCCCCTTAGCCTCTCACCACACTCACTACTGAACTCACCACACTCACTTCTGAACTGGATGTGGATGTGTCTTTTGCTCCCACCATGTAACTGCAACTGCATTGTCATTAACTAGCGCCATATTGTTTTTTTTTTTTTAAGATTTTATTTATTTATTCATGAGAGACACACAGAGAGAGGCAGAGACATAGGCAGAGGGGGAGCCCAATGTGGGACTTATCCAAGGACCCCAGGATCACACCCTGAGCCAAAGGCAGACGCTCAACCGCTGAGCCACCCAGGCGCCACATCAGCACCATATTGTTAAGTCTTATGTGTCCAGGCGACTAGCTCAGCTGGAAGGGTGTTTCAAGTGTACACACACAGCACTGACTTGCCTCTTTCTCCTGTTAATTCAGCTGCCAAAGGCTCTGGGACTCAGACTGACACAAACATCACAGTCCTAGCACACCAAAGAGATGCTAAGACATGGGTGATTAGCATTGAGCAAAAAAAAATGCAGGAACTTCCTGCTGAGACTTTGGATGGGGCAGAGATTTGAGGTAGGGGGTTGGTCAAGCACAGCTTCAGCCAAGTCCCATTTACAAGAGTTGATTGGCAATCATGAATTCCAAACTTTGTGATTACTCACTTTTGCTGCTGCTGAGTCATTAATGAGGCTCTGGGCTGTGATTGCCTCTGGCCCCACATCCTCAGCACACTTAGAAGAGCATTTCATTCAAATTCAACCATATGTGCTAAGTGTCGTGTAATAAGTAGGATTACCTGTGGATGCAGGTGAAGAGACCCACAATAACAGTGACTTAAACAAGATGTTTACTTCTCCCTCCAGTAAAAATCCACAGGTAGGTGTCAAGAGCTGTCTGGCGGCCAGTGAATTCCTCAGAGACCCAGGGCTTCTTTCAGTTGATCCCTCTCCTCAGAATTCAAGATGGTAGGTAGAGCTCCACCTGCGCACATGTGTACTTCAGGCCAAATGATGAAGAACGAGGTAAAGAAGGTTCTAGAATCTGTTCTACAGGGCTTTCGCTTACACCTCTTTGGCCAGACTGTGCTGTACACGGCTACAAACGAGGCTGAAGAATGTGGTCATTATACTGTGTGGCCACATGCCTAGCTGGACGTTAGGGATCACATTGCTGTGCGAGAAAGGAGGATGGAAACCGGTAAACAACTCACAGTCTCGATTACATGTTTCCTTGTGCCGGGTATACAAAGATGTGGGCAGCTCTCCTCCCCTCCGAACACAAACATTCTTCTTGAGGTTCTTGTTTTGGCGGGTTGGCCAGACAGGAGCCCCACTTGACTGCTCAGCTAGTTCCAGAGAAGAGACCAGGTCTAAATTCAGCAGCTCGGCCATCTGCCAGCGTCTCCTGTGATTCTGAGAGAACTTACTGAGACTCAGACGCATGGCAACCGAGCACCCATGTTTGGCCTTTCACGGTGTGTGTGTGCGACCCTAGCTCCGGTTTCTCAATGGAGAGGGAAATTGTAGAGGTTCACTCCTCCACACTGGCTCAAGCTTGTTCAGAAATACACTTGTGATCATTACTGCTCTTCTTGCCTCAGTTGACTCAGTGCTCTCTTCCTCCGTGGGGAAGCCCAGAAGTCCCCCTTCCTCTTCCTACCTCACTGGTCTACTCCCCCCACAACCACCCTCTCCACTCCTGGGCCCCAATTCAAATCATCGCTGCCCCCCCCCCCCACTGGGTGGCAAGTTCCATTTGCCTGGGTCCTTCCATTTCTCAGAATGGAGCCCCTGCAAGTCATGGTGTTTACTGAAC
Organism: Nyctereutes procyonoides; assembly: GCF_905146905.1. Classification (NCBI taxonomy): domain Eukaryota; kingdom Metazoa; phylum Chordata; class Mammalia; order Carnivora; family Canidae; genus Nyctereutes; species Nyctereutes procyonoides. The sequence continues at coordinate 9,413,167 of NW_026575135.1, read as the reverse complement.
TTGACGTCTACACTTCCAAATGAGAGAGCTCAGACAGCGAAAACTACAGGGAAATGGATGTCGCCTAAATCTAACCAATCTGATCCAAAGGTCAGCACTGCTGGAAGAGGGAATGCGCTGCCTTTAGAGGTGGTGAGCTCTCCGTGCATGGAGGATTTCAGACCGAGGTAGGATGACTGTTGAGGAGAGTACAACTCAGGGGCTTCATGTTTCTGAGAAGCAATTAGATTAGCTTCCACTCCTAGCCCTGACCTTCTGTGGGCATGAAAAATACATTATGTCACATTATGCATTCTTCAGGAAATGAGGGCATAAAAGGGAAGTGGTCATAGAGGTAGTCAGTCGAAAGAAGTGGCAAAGAAGGCCAGTTCTCCAGCCAGACCACCGGGGTCCAGATCCTGGCCCCACGTTATCTTTTTTGACCCTGGGCAAGTCAGTGACCTTTCTGTACCTCATTTCCTTCATCTGCAGAATGGAATTAAGGAATTCCTACTTCTTAGGCTGTCGGGAAGCCTAAGTATTGTAATGCTTGCAAAACGCTTGGAAAGAGTGTCTGGCACACCGTAAGCAGTCAAAACCCCTGATCCTTACCATTGTTGTTGAATATAAGCAAAATATACATAACAAAAACAATATTGGAATTACTGGTATTCTAATTATTACCACCCCAGTGATGGAGAGAGAAATACAAAGCACACCTCGGTTTACAGGCAAAGCCCTCTCGAAGCAGTCCGACTCCTGGAGACCCAGTTCGTATCAGTCTGTAGTCTGTTAGATTCAACTGAGAGGCACCTGCACCAAGGAGACATTTATTGGCTCCTTAAGTAAGAGGGTTCAAGGCGAAGCAGAGGGTCATGGGAAACAGCAGCTAGAGAACCAATGGCCCAGGCTCCCTCTCAGGCAGCCTCTTCAGTTTGTTTGAGCCTTGCTTTCTCCCACTGCAGAGGACGGAAGGTAGGTTCTCTGCAGAGCCCCTCAGGCCAGGTGTTTATCTCTGGGCCAGACAAAGCACAGCAAAACGCAAGCAGGGAGTGAGCCACAGGGATGAGGGATAGCAATGCTGGGGACCTCTCTGGGGCCATCGTGCTGAGCCGTGTCCACTGGAGAGTAGAGCTTGCCGTACCCGAAAAGGCCACACAAGGCCACATGCCCCGGGGTGAGAGCAAGGACATGCGATATTCCGGGCCATGGCCTGTGCTGCCTCGGCCTGGCTCGTTTTCTCCTCTTTTCTACCTGGTGAATGCATCATTCAAGGCCCAGCTCACATATCACCTTCTCAGTTAGGTTTTCCTCACCACCTGTGAGAGGTCAGCTGTGACCTCAACGGGGGCTTAAAGTCATACAAATCTGGAGCTGACAGTCCAGATGCTTTGTGAGTTGTATTGTAAAGTATGTGTTTACCGGGCTGGTTTGGTCACTTGGCCAAGAGCTCTCAGGAGCGGACACTGTGCTGACTTTGCACTCTGGCCCCAATGGGTCAGCGCAGTGCCTGATAGAATGAAGGTGTGTGCGGAAAGGTGGATGGATGAATGCATAAATGGATTTTGAAATGATAGTGATCGATACGCTTCGCAGAGCCATGGGTCTTTCATATTTCCCTGCGAGGGAGGTCCATTGGGGTTAGGTAGATTTTTCTAGACCATCTGGCCATGATGGCAGCTTTATTGCCAGGAAATTAAGCCAGCGCAGCTGCAGGGTGTCACCTCTGCTTACCGCCTATTACAGTTTGCTTTTTGCTCGGAAGAAACCGAGCAAGCCGGTCAGGGGCTGTTATGTGCACCTGTCCCAGCCTAAAAGAGCCTCGATTAACCTTGCGTATAAATTACACTTCCTGCCCATTCTTTATTTTTAGCTCTGCAATGTCTACTTGGCGCCTCCAGGGAAGACTGCATTAGATTTCAGTCATGAAACTACAAAACAGTGACATCTCCAGCCTGGCCGAGATGACTCTTAATTACCCCATAAAAGTCCCCATTTCTAGGGACGCTCCCCAGCCCCAGGACTTAGGTTTTCCACAGAACCATAGTGGCCTGGGGGCCGTTCAGCGCCCTCAAGACCTGGCCCCAGCCCACGTGTGCATTTGTAGAGAAATCTGCTCGGATCTGACCTACCTCGACTTACATAAACTGTCACTTTCCTGCATTCATCCCCTTTGAGTGAAACTCATTTGTTGTTATTGCAAAACGTTTAGTTTTGTTTCTCTCTCTCTCTCTCTCTCTCTCTCTCTCTCTCTCTCTCTCTCTTTCTCCCATGTCTCAGTTACACAGTATCATGACCCAAATCTTTAGTGCTTGAACTATATAGCTCAGAGCCCTGAAACCCATAGGGCCAGGGGCAGGCTGTGGAGATAGTTGGCCAGCCAATGGGCATCAATCCACAGAGAGTTCTTAACCACTGGGGCTGCCTCACTGGGAGACGTGAACTACTTAGAGTCAGCCTCCCCCCCCCCCCCCCCCCCCCCCGCTCGCCTTATCAGTCAGCCGTTCTTAACTTGGTTTTGTTTATTATAGAATCTCCTGCAGTGCCTAGCTCTGAGTCCAGCCTCACAAAGCCCCATAAATGTTGGTTGAGTTGAATGTAAATTGACGTTGGAGTGTGCCCATTTAACCCTTTAGGGACACAGGAGAAGCTGGCTCCTTTCCCATGCCAAGCCTGTGAAATGCTGCTTTCTCATCACTAGGTTGGGGGTGGGGGGGATTATTTTAAAAGCCATTTATTTGTTTTATTCTGGTTAGACAAAGAATACATGAATTTTTATAGATTTTATTTATTTATTCACGAGAAACACAGAGAGAGGCAGACATAGGCAGAGACAGAAGCAGGCTCCCTATGGGGAGCCTGATGTGGGACTCGATCTCAGGATCCCAGAATCACGCCCTGAGCCGAAGGCAGATGCTCAACCACTGAGCCACCCAGGTGCCTGTGAATTTCTTAAAAATCGGGAAAATATTGAAAATTATGAAGAACAAAATTAAAATTACCCAACATCCATTACACAGAGGCAACTACCACTGATGTTTTCCTATCTTCTCAATCTTAGTCCTCATGAAGGAGGGCCCTGTATCCCTCCAGATTTTTCTGAGGATTGGGGAAGGAGGGCAGGGGTAGACTGTACTTTTTCTAATCCTATAGCTTCAGGCATTATTGGGATACACACATATTACAAATTTATATGTATTATTGAGATATGTTTTATTAGGGTGTATGTGTATATTCCCATGTATTTATCATGTAATACATATGTATATAATATATATCCATATGATATATAAATATTTGAGCTGAATGAATTGGCTATTGCCATAATAGAACTATGTGATTACTCTCAAACTCAGTGGTTTGAAACGATTGTCACTTATTATTGTTCACACTTCCGCGACTCCGCTGGGTATTTGCTGATCTAGGCTGGGCTCCGCTAAGCAACTCTTAATTTCACGTATAGGTCCCACTGGGCGAGGCTTATGACTTTGGGTTGGGCTCTAGTCTACTCCCCATGTGTTTTTTTCCGGGGCCAAGGCTGAAGGGATAGCCATTGAACAGAGAAGCTCTTCTCTTGGTGCTGGCAAGGCACGCAAGAACAGACCCAACTGGGCAAGCACATTCCAAGCCTCTCCTGTGTTGTGTCTGCTAACATCTCGTTGGCTGAAGCAGGTGACATGGCTGAGCCCATAGTCCAGGGGCAGGGGAGTACCCACCATGAGACCACAGCAAATCATGTGGCCAAGACCAACATCAATGGGTCGCATGAAGGTGAAGAGGGGAAGGAGGGAATATGTTTGAGAGTAACAGACCCACATCCTCCATGTTTGCTGAGGAACTCTGTCCTCTGAGATTCAATCTTCTCAGAACCCACCTGGCAAGTACTCTCGTCCAGTCTTCCCAGGAAGCCTCCTCCTGTGCTCCTCTAACCATTGAACTAGTTCAGTTTCTGGATCATTGGACTGCCCCATGTGTATTGTTCCCATTCCACATTCATATCCCTTTCCTTGATTTCCCCCAGAATAATTTACACAGAGGTAGGTAGGTTCCATTTGCTGCACATATGGAACAGCAAAGGTGTTTTATATCTTTCTGTTTACATATCTATGTCACTTGGCCCCTTGTCCTGTAGCTTCTGCTTACATCTCAGCCTGCACACAGCCTCTCACATCCAGGCCTGCTGCAGAACTCAGCCTGGCCTCAGAAATCCTGAAGGTCTCATTTGCCTGAGCCACATCTTTTTGCAACTTGGTTTAGTTTCTTTGATTCTTTCACCATATGTATATTGAGCACTTGTGCCCTCACACCCCATGATGAATTTATCATCTAGTAGGGGAAATGAATGATTTATATGTGCTATGATATGGGGTTTAGGGTTGCAGACTTCAGCACTATTGATATTTGAGGCCAGATCATTCCTTGTGGTGGGGGCTGTCCTGGGCATTGTGGATGTTCAGCAGCATTGCTGACCACTACCCAATAGATGCCAGTAGCACCACCTCCACTCTCCTTGAGTTGTGAGACCACCAGATTATCTGCAGACATTACCAAATATCTCCTGAGGGACAAATCACTGCAGTTGAGAACCACTGCTCTAACCTATAGTAGACTTGATGAGACCACTGATAAACCAAAATAATGTGCTAATAAATGTTCAGAGGAGGGCAGTGTTATTTCCTGGTGGTGAATCTGGGAAAGCCTCATGGGGTGGCTGGTGTCTGAGCTGAGACTTCAAGAATGGTTAGGGTTTTGAGATGGGTTTCTCAGAGGAGGGGAAAACATGGAGCACAAATGGGCAAATGAGGAGTAGCTTTTGTTGTCAAGAGTGGAGGCCATGTAGGTACTGGGAGGCTAGCTACCATAGGGCCATCTAAGTCATTTTAAGGACTTCCACCTTTACTGTGAGTAATAGAGTAAATATATCTATGTTCATTTGGAGGGAAGATGATTGTCCATAGTTTGTCTTCACAACCCAAAGTAATTGCTGCAAAGTCTCATCCATCCAGAGGCCATTTTTCTTATGTCCAGGAAGGAAACCTCTGAGGTGCACAGTGCATCTCTAAATAAACCCATGCCTGTAGCTTGGTGTCCCTTACCCCTCTGAGAATCTCAGGTGGACTCTTTATCTTGGGTCTTAGTTGAATAGACTTGGTTAGCCAGCTCCCACCAGCAGGTTAGAGGATGGAAAGGGGGCACAATGGGACAGATATAGGTGGGTACAGACTCTGCAGCAAAGCTTCCAGTGTGGCAGAGGGGAAAGAAACCAAAAGCAAAATTGAATGAGCAAACAAATACATTCAGGCTAAATAGTTCTTTTTTAAAAAAATTCATTTATTTATTTGATACACAGAGAGAGCACCAGCCGAGGGAGCGACAGGCAGAGGGAGAGGGAGAAGCAGGCCCTCTCCCTTTGAGCAGAGAGCCTGACTTGGGGCTTGATCCCAAAACTCAGCCGAAGGCAGATGCTTAACCGACTGAGCCACCCGGTGCCAAATAATTCTTTAGGCAGGGGAATATCCACCCCTTCATAACCCTAAGGACATTGCTGCATGACAGTGCCACCTTAGAATGCCAGCATATGCAATGTTTAGCAAGGCAGGACATACTCGAGATACTATAGAACCCATATGATAAGAGTTACACACCATGGTCAGGAGTCCTAGACTTCTGGCTTGAGTCCTTGATTCAAGGCTTTGTAGCAATCAACTAGCCCCTTAACTTAGCTAAGCCTTTCTGGTCTCATCCAGAAAATGGGGATTCCCTACCAAGAGGTCATTGGGAATGTTAAATAAAATACACGATGTGAATTCTTAGCTCCATTGTTGGCACAGATTTAGTGCTCAATAAAAATTAATAGTTCATACTATCATTTCATTGAAAGAATAAGCTACTGAGACTTCTCTCAGGTTATAAGTGTTCTGGAATATTCCCAGGGTCTCCTGGCAGTACCAAAATTTCCCTTTCAGGGAAGACATAGGATGGCTGTGAAAACTGAGAAAGTTCTAATTCTATCAGTCCCCCCCCCCCCTTTCCTCCCTTCTTTTGGGCAGTAGAGGATGGGCCACTGAGGGAGATGACATCAGGCTTTCAAGGGTATCGGCCACTAGCCTGTGGCAACATATTTTCTCTGAGTAAGACTAGCTCTTCACCCCTTAGAAGAACTGCTATTCTGAAATAGCGAAGAGAATAGGAAGCTATTTTCCTTTGGAAAATCGAGTTCAAGGGGAGGCACCAAAGCATGTTGCAAAGTGGCAGCACTGAACTGGTGGCAGTCGCTCTGGATTATTTTCCTTTGATCACTGTCTGCGGAGTGGCAAAGCTGAAAACTCAGGATGCTCTGTGATGTGAAACCCTGGCTGGCACCTCCCCATCATGTAAGAGGGAGACTGCCAGGAAGTCACCCCACAGGAAGGAGCTGCTCTCCGGCCCAGGGACGGCAGGACAATAAAGGACCCTGTTCTCTGTTTGTGTGTTTTCCAGGCTGGAGCAGGAAATACAAGCGCTAGAAAGTGAAGAGTCTCAGATATCTGCCAAAGAGCAAATCATCCTAGAGAAACTAAAGGAGACAGAAAAATCCTTTAAGGACCTTCAGAAGGTAAAGAAAACAAATGCGATTTCTCCAAACTATATCCACGGGGGAGTAGGCACTAGCGAATTGATGCCAATGGAGACAAGGCCAGTTAGTATTGATGAGAAGTCTGAGCCCCCCACTCTGTGAAATGGGGTACCGATGTGTTAGAAGCAGGGTCGTCTCTGACACCGAGAGTGGCCTGTAGGCAGGTGGGGGACCACCTGGTCTGTGGGGAAGCACAGAGGAGAGCCTTTAAATCAACACCACCTCCCTTTTGTCCAAACCCTTTATATGCCTGATTCCTGTAAAGTCATCTCCCCTTGGACTTCAGAATTCTAAAGCCAATTCATATTAAGCAGATTAGATCTGCCCCTTGTGGCTTTAAGTCTTTCCTTTATAAAAAGGCCAGAGGCAAAACCCTATCAAATGGATATGAATTTCAAATGCACAGAGTGTAAACATGATAAAAACAGATGGTGCCGCGTAGCACAGAGGACAGAACCCATCAAGCCAGTAGTCTCTGAATATCTCAGGAACTTCCGTCCATTTTATATTATGTTTATTAAAGATTTTGTTTATTCATGAGAGACACACAGAGGGAGACAGAGACACAGGCAGAGGGAGAAGCAGGCTTCCCAGAGGGAGCTTGACGTGGGACTCGATCCCAGGACCCCAGGATCAAGACCTGAGCCGAAGGCAGATGCCCAACCACTGAGCCACCCAGGTGCCCCCCTTCCTTCCATTGTATAACGGCCCAGGTACCCAGGCCAAAGAAACAATCTAGTAAAATTAATTTTAAGATGGAATTTTCTGATATCACTTCTCCCAACACAACCAAGGGTATTTGCTGGATAATCGACATAAATCCCTCCTGGGAGAAATTCAGTAGAGGTGGGAATGATAAAGCTTTCCCTTAAATTGCAGGATCCCAGACAGATTTCCCAGAAGAAAAGAGAGCAGTGGGTTTCCCCACCACAGTCAAATTCTGGCCCTGGGGGAGAGAGAGATGGGTTAGATGGAGGAGGGCTTGTCTCCTCACGTGTGTAGTGACGCTCTGCCCTGCTTTTGTTTCCACAGAGCTTCTCCAATGCGGATGGAGGTAAGTGTAAGTGCTCTCTGCCCCCATTCTGTAGAGGAATCTTAATCCGGGTCAGTTTAGCGGGTCTCACGAATACAGGCTCACCAGGAGATGTGATGTGTTGGTGTGTAAGGTCATCAGGGGGAAGGAACCAGAGTCTGTGCGAGGCACTGAGGAGGTGCACGTCCCAAGGCTTGTCTGCCTCTCTCCTAGGATGGTTTCTCGACTCACTGCTTCTAGTCTTATACGGTTGGCCTGGCTCCTCCCCTTCCCATCTAGTCCTCAAGGTTCATTGCTTGGACCTTTCTTGAAACCTGCTCAGCAAAGAGTGCTAACGATCGATCAGGACCAGGTCCCCGGCAAGAATGAGCCCATGTGCGGCTAGGACTCCAGGTCAGAACACACATCAAAAGGCCACATCTGGTGTGGAGGAAACGTCCCTAAAGCCCGTGTTAGAACTCTGAACCAGAAAACTGCCATTTCCTCAGCCTTCCCGGGGAACGAAGCTGGGCAGACGTGCCCTCCCTGTGTGGCGGAGTTGGTCTTGAGCACATGAAGGGTGGGAGCAGGGCCCTGGCTTCCTGACCCCATCCTGGCAGGAGCGGGTCTTGCTTCTGCTCTCTCTTCCCTTCCTTGGCTCTGCCCTGCCCTCTCCTTACCTGTGGGCGTGGGGAGGAACTTGGGGTTATGTGCTTCTCATCGCTCACCTGGCTCCCCTAACTTAAGCTACAAATTCATGAAAACCACTCCAGTCCCACTTTCACCACGGCCCTCAATGAGACATGCTCTCAAAGGCCAGGACTTGTCAGTAGGATCAGACGCTCACCTGGTTCCTATAAGGTCACCCTCTAAACTATGACGACGACCAGGAGCCAGAATAAAAGTGGGCATCAGCCTTCTCCCAATGTCATTTGCAAATATAAGGGAAAAGATTTCAAAATGCAGAGATGGGTAATGTATTTTCACGGCTTAGCAAAGATATTTGCACTAAGGATAATTCTGACTTTAGCAAAAAAAAAAAAACAAAACAAAAGTACTGTATTATTTTATTTGATGAGGGGGTATGGTTTCCAGTAAATAATAGGCAAGGAATCTGGAGTTTTGAGGGAGGTAGTAAAGTAAACTTCACATTCCCAGCACATGTGAGCAGGGACAGATCAGGGCCAAGCCAGCAGGGACTCCACGGGGAGGACCTTTGACATTCTAGAGCCTTCTCTAGGGTCTGGCCAAATTAGGGCTCTTGTTCTGTGCTTTGGGGTTAGAGCATGGACTGAGGAGGTGGCCCTGCCGCTTTGGGGGAGTAAGGGGTGGCAGCATGGGAAGCATAGTGGGCTTCCCTAGTGCTAGGAAAGCCCGAGGTGGTGTACGTAATCAGCAATAACGCAATGTCAGGCTGGAAGGGGGCAATGGGACACTGACCCACAGACACCTACGTCCTGGAAGGGTGCACATTGACTTTTCATGCTTTTACTTCTTTTTTTCCTCCCATTTCTCAAACCAGGATCTTTCCTAGAGTTTTCTCTACAGTTAGGGAAGGGTGTGGAGACCCACAGAGCCTATGATTTGTTAACAGGCAACACTAAAGCCACATAATAACCCCTTGCCACTGTGTCTTTTGTTTTCAACCTGAACGTCTTTCATTTCTTCCTCCATCACTTCCCTCGACTTGCATCCCTTCACCTAGACAGTTCACAGAAGTGGGAAGAAACGATTATGACAAAAAAGAGCCTACAGGGAAAATTGCCCTGATGACTCTGTCCTCGGTCGCTTTTTGACAGAGGTGACCTCAAGCTCACAGATGCAAACATCTTAGGGATTTTAAGAAATGGCCAGGGAATGATTTCTGTGGTCTTACCTGTCACCTTGGATTATGATTCCTGCCATCTCTGGTTATAACTAATTCTGGGCATCATTCTGGGCAAAGATCCTTCCAAGAACGCTGTCAATGTTTAGTTCACGCTGTGGTCTGAGAGTAAAAACTGAAGCAGGCCCAGCTGGGGGACTCTGGAATGTCTGGATAGTTTCTTTCTTTCTTTTTTTTTTTAAAGATTTTATTTATTTATTCATGAGAGACACAGAGAGAGGCAGAAACACAGGCAGAGGGAGAAGCAGGCTCCATGCAGGAAGCCCAATGCGGGACTCGATCCCGGGACTCTAGGATCACGCCCAGAGCCGAAGGCAGATGCTCAACCACTGAGCCACCCAAGATATCCCTGATTAGCTTCACATTCTTTGGTTTCAAAAGGCTCCTTGGTTTTAAAGTTGCCGAGACCCTCCCAGAAACAACCACCTGCTGTTCCTAAGAACTAACCCCAAATTATTATCGGATAATAATGCCTTAAGAAGAATACCCTACTTCTGAAATGCTGATTACGGAATCCAAGGCCAGCTAGGATTATCTGACTGTACAAGATGCTGCAGATAACCAACAAAAACGTCCCTAGTTTAATGAGGTGCAAGGGGGATGGCTGCCAGTGACCCCACTTCGGGTCCCTGTGCATGTCACCCAATGCGTGTCTGAGTTAATAAAGGTCCAGCACTGCTAAATCACCAATGGCCTTGGATAGCAGGGTAGTCTTGGCCATCACGAGCCATGTATTCCAATCTTGAGTAGAATTCCCTGGCCATATGCATTCCGACCCTGTCACTTCCTCCTCACCCCACATACACGCTTGTTAATATGACAGTCTTCAGCAGTTGGGTGGGTTGTTTTTACTGCCGTAAATAGGCATGCGATCTAGCGTAACGATAACTTTCATGTAGTCTGTATCTTGTGCTAACTCTTCTGTACCCACCGAGATGCTGGGTGAAACCGTCGGCCAGAACTGACAAAGGAAAATGTTGTCCTGGGCATGATTCCGCCCTTGCTGTTCGATCTTGATCTTCTTAGCTTTCCAAGCTGTCCTGGTCCGTGGTGGCCGGAAGCCATCCCCACATCAACACCTTCACACCCATTGCTGGGAAATCTCAATGTGTTCTCAGTTGTTCTCATAAGTCATGTTTCCAGGAGAGTGTTCATTGGTTTTGTTTCTCTGGCCCTGGCTTCATGTTCGTCAGAGCTGCGGTAAACATTTCAGCAGGGCTGGGACTAACAAGGAGCGCTCACCTTACGATTCTACCCTGGTAAAGACCATTCTCGACCTTCTCTGACCATAGGCCACCCTAACTTTGGCAGGAAGAGGGCAGTTTACTGACTGAGGCCACGTGAGGAGGTTTTTCCCATAGAGGCCTCGGAGACCCCGTTAATGATTCCCGGTGTTGGTCTGTTGGCCACCTCCCGGCTGCCTAGCTTTGGGTTTACTACTTCGCACCCTACTGAGGGGGCTGGCTGCCCGGTTCTCCTTCTCAAGCCCCACTCCTCGCTGCTCCCCCATCTCAGCAGGAGAGTGTGGCCCCAGCTGTCCAAGAGCTGTGGTCCTCACGTCTATAGCCAGTGAACACCTGGGGAAAGGTGACTCCACCTCCACTCACACTGGGCCCGGAGCTGCCTTCTGGGGGAGGTTGAGAGGGAAGCCCTGTAATCCTGGGCCCTCTCTGATGCGGATGCCCCTGCCTGCAAGTGCCTTTTGTTTCCGGCTGCTAAAACTCCCAGAAACTCTATATTTAGCATAGAATGTATAGACACACCTGTGACCAGTCTGGGAGTCCTCAACTGGTCCTAAATGGCTTGAACCTTCATCTCACTTGAATGCAGAAAATCAGATTTATCAACATCTCATTCCACAGATTTCTAGAAATCCTCAGGGAAAACTCAAAAGCTCTGCAAATCTGCTCTGGTCATCTCTTGTCCCCTACACTGTCCCCCTGGCCCCACACTGCCGCTCAGATCTTCCCCTGGGCCACTGTCAGCTGGCCACCCCTACACCCTCAGGAGCAGCTTACCTCCAGCCTCTGCTCTCCTCTCATCCTGAATTGTGTGGGTTTGGGGCCTGGACTCTCCTCACAGCTCCATACGATGAGAGTAACCTTAATTCAGGAGTAATAGAGAATAATCTACATTAGTCACACTTGGAACCCTTGACTCAAGCCAGGCCCACCTTCAGGGTGTCCCTGCAGGCCACCTCATGGCTGTCTCCCTGGCCCCTCCCCCATCATCTCAAAGGTCCAGTTTCCTTCCTTGCAGGGGAAGGCTCTCAACCATGTCTGCCCGACCCAGGGCCCACCCTCCAGCACACGTAAGGCCTCAGAGAGAGATGGTCACTTGAAACTCGCTGTCGCCAAAGGCCTGCCTACCTCCTCCTGATTTCCTGTTCCTTCTCCTCAAATGGTTGATATGGAAAAATCCATTCCCTTAGTGAAACTCCACCCTTCCCCCACCACAGAGTGTGTTCCTAAAAACATAATGGCCCAATATCAGCACATTCTGGATTGTTGACATTTACATGTGAGTCAGCAAATGGTCTAGTTGGTGCAGGACTGAACTAATCCTAATCCTCACCCTAATCTAGTGTCTGGGTCCTCTCCAGCCCAAAATTTAAAAAAGAGAAAAGACATCTGACAGGACTAAGGCAGTATCAGTGGAGATACAGGGGATGGGACAGATGTAAGAGATGTGGAGGAGGTGGAGGCTAGGGGCTGGCTGGGCATCGAGGGAGGGTGTTCAGGGTGCCGTCCGGGATCCTGGGTGAATTGTGATGCCAATGAGCTGAGATATGGAGTAGAGGAGAGGCAGCAGATGAGCAAAGATGAGAGTTTCCTTTGGAACATGTTGAGTGTGAGGTGACTGGGAAAGATTCAGTGGAAATGTGCAGTAAGCAGCTAGATGTAAGCCATTGGCATTCCAGGATCCTGGGGCATGGTCGTGACACAAGGAAGGAGTCACATCACATAGTTTTCTAGAATGTTCTTGCCTTAGCTTTCCCACTTGTCTCTGGGGGATACACAGATTCTTCTCCTTGTCTCACCCCAGTGGTTTCCTCCTCTCCTCTGACAGTTTGACATGCCTGCTGAGGTCAATGTGTGGCAGGATCTCATCTCCCTGACGGCTTGTCAGGCTTTTCTCCCAAGGGGAGCTGGTCTTTCTGTTTTGCTCAGCTGCATCTCCTACAACTGGGCTAATGGTGAATTCAAGGGCTGTTGTTTTTTGGAATCTCAGGGTTTTCTGGCTGACCCACCAACCTGAAATATTAAAATTGAGGGATAAATTCTAGAGTTTTGGGAAGTTGCTTTTTTTTTTTTTTTCTTAATGTCTGTAAAATAGGTCTTCTGAATGAATCAGGTACCTGAAGCTACATTTCCAATTCAGGGAATGATCCCCAAGTCTATTTTTCAGTACTGTTGAAGGCATATGTCTAATCTGATGTCTCATGTATGGTCAATCCCACCAACTTGATAATGGCTCTCATTAGCCCATCCTCTTTTCCCCCTGAATTCATTGTACTCTTAGGATCTAGAGCTTTCTGATGAATCTTTCAATACATAGAGCAGTCCTGGGGCTTGAGCTCTCTGGCCAGGATCCCTCCTACCTCAGCTACTCTGCTGAATACCAGTCACTGGGCAAATGCTGGTCTTTGTTCGCCTTGATCCTCTTGTTCAGTGGCCGCCTCCGCGGTCCATTATGTAGGGCAGACAAGCTGCTGTTTCGGCAGTGAACCCATTGGGCCTCCCGACACTGTGCCTAATTGTATTCCCTGTTCTCTGCTACCAGATGCAGTAAATTACATTTCCTCCCAGCTCCCCGGCCTGCCAATCCTCTGTTCACGAACAGCAGAACCATCACCTGGGCAGGACGGGACTAGCAGAGCCGCTGGTAAGTCCTGGGGAGCTATTTGGTTTTGATGCCAGGACTGGCCATGGGGCCTGCATTTATCTGAGCTTTAATAATAAGGGATCCCCAGATACCCTTCCATAGGGGACCTTGTCTGCAGCCCAGCCTCAGACATAGAGTTTGCAGTGGCCAAATAGTGCAGGCACGAAGCCCTGATGAGTAATTAAGGACTGATAGGAAGGAATATTGAGAAAATCATAAAGCATTTACCCCTAACTTTGATGGGGGCCTGCCTCTCGTGTTTATGGTCTTTATATCTCTCCTTATTCTCAAAGTTAAACTATACTCTGCCTCCAGGGGTTTTTATTTTCCACATTGGACATGTACAAGATCAAATGATCTGGGTGGAAATTATTTTCAAAGTGTACAAGTATGTTGCCAAATCCTTTGGGAACTGAGCTGCTTATATATTATAAATATGTATTTCCAAGTCTTCTCATTATTTCTGGAATTATTTCTGAGCTACTGTGGTATAGTTGGAGGGAAAGTAGCAGTTTAAAGAACATATGTTTCTTGCTAATGTTTTTCACAATGGTGGATTTAAAAAAACAATACATTTATGAGTATAAAGTATAGAGGGAGGTATGCTTTGCTCTGTTCAGTATGAATGTGCCTCAGAAATCAGAACTGGATGGACGTGAAAAATCAATCTCTAAACTAATCTTTTTACTCTATACAGAAATGCACTGAGGGCCAGGGGTCAAATAAAAAAAAAAAGAATCACCAAGGTTGCACAGTTAGTGACAATGTAGGGGAACTCAAATAGGCACATCAGATTATGTTTTACATAATCTAGGTAAGTTTATGTCTAAAATAAATCACACTGTGACACTTTTGATAGAACAAAATAATCTATGGATTCTTAAGCCAGAAGAAATCATTTATATAGGCCAAACTCAATATTTTGTGAAGCAAATAGTTCCTTCTTCTTTTAATGTAAAACATACCATAAAATGGCAAGAAGTGCTGATCTAAGTGTCATGTGCACTGATTAAATATCTGCTGGGTGTCTCCGTAAACATCTTAGCATATTACTTTTATATACTGGCTCACAGAGTTCTAGAATTCGGTAGGACCTTAAGTGGTGTCTGGTCAAACTCTGGCCAAGTTCATGTGTCCCTGGACTGAGAAATCAGTTCTTGCAGCCTGCAGCTGTGCTGCTGAGGAAACTCTGGCAGTGGCTTAAGCCGAGAGTTTTCACATGCTCCAAAGAGCACTTCTGAGAGCAGCTAGGGTAATAACTGTTCAACAGTCACACCTTCTGCTTGTCATTAGAGACTTGGGTGCTGCTAGTTCCCAGTAAGTATGGGCAAAGAGCTTCCTAGCCCCTTTCCACCACATGATCCTGGACCTCACAGGACTTGTGATGTGATCCACTAATGGATCGGCTCAGGGAGAAGGGAGGGACAGGATGACAACTATTTTTTAAGGGCCATAAAAAAGGATCTGAACAGCATTGATAGTCAAAGAGCGTAATGTGCGAGAGGAAAATATTAATGCGACTGTAGTGCTGGGTGTGTGGGTATACGTGCACTGTCACCACCTAGCATCCTTCACAGTTGAAAGTGCTGCAGAAACATAATGATCCAATGGCAAATGCATTTTCAAAACAAGTATCGTGTGATCAGAGTCTTCAAAAATAAGTTTATGTGTACTTCTGTTTATTATGGAAGAACTAATTTGCATAGATGTATCTAACCGTGGAAATAAGTACACACAGGATTGTAGATGGAATCGCACTAGCTATGGTTAACTCCTTTGTCTAGACTGTTTTTGAGATGGTGTCCACATTCATTATCAGTTATGGCCAACAGTGGCTACGCAGAGCTTGGATAGCATACCAGATGATGGCACACACCACTAGAATTCTTTCTCCTGGACTTGATCCATCTTGCTTTATGAACATCTTTTTGGAAATTTGCACAATCCCTGGGCCATTTTGCTTTTTAATTTTTCAATCTTTATGTTTTTGAGATTTTATTTATTTGAGAGAAAGAGAACAGGAGGGGGAGCAAAGGGAGAGGGACAAGCAGACTCCATGCTGAGTGTGGAGCCTGACATGGGACTCTATTCCAAGGTCCTGAGATCATGACCTCAGCCAAAATCAAGAGTTGGATATTCAACTAACTGAGCCCCCCAGGTGCTCTTTGGGGCCCTTTTAATATATGTCACTTGTCATTACTCAGTATTATGACAAATAGTCTGGTTATTTGGAGTTTGGGAGGTTTAGGATTCTATATGAATGGGGATTTATTTAGCATCATTGCTTTTAGAATTAAGAGCCATCTATTTCAATTGAACATGAGGCCAGGCTTTAGCAGACCTGCAAAGTGGTCCTCAGGCCACAGTCACATACCTCTATGATTGGTGGTTAGTGTCCCTCCAGGAGGCCCACTCTGTCTAACTGGTACTGACTGTTGAGAAGGTCTTCATTTGATGGAGTTACCATCATTTGTCTGCCTCTATCTTCCACCCACCAGTCCTTATCTTGCCCTTGGGTGCCACTTGGAACAAACCTAAGTTGATTTCCCTTTAACTATTTAAAAATGACTATCATTTCTGGTCTTTCCCAGATCCCCACTCTACTTCCCCTTAATACCCACAGCCCCAGTCTCTTCGGCTGTCTCAAAATAATGAGATTGCTTTGAGATACTGTCCTGCCATCCGTGCCCCTCCCAACTGAACACTCCCCATTTTGTCTCTTGTCTTCCTGAAGTACGATGCTCAGAGCTGCTCCACTTACTCTGGGGTGGGCTGATCTCTCCCCAGAGCAGAGCGAGAATCTACAGACTGTGTGACTCACTTTGCTGGTGCCATGGTCTTTCACCTTCAGGTTCTAAAGTGAAGCCTCAGAGTTATTTGGCATATGTCACTGCTCAACCTCATTCCCTTGATTCAGGGTAGTCATTTTTCTGGAATCATTTCCATTGAAACATATAGTCTGTTCTCCCTAATTGTGCACAAACTGCTACAACTGCTCAGAGAACCTACAAAATTCTTTATTTCTTAATCTCAAAAGGCCAAAGTAAGACTGAGCTATGCACCTTTCTCCCCTTTGTAGATTTGATGTGACTGTTCAATTTCTTCTTGATAGAGTGTCCCTTTAAAGTGTCAGGAGCCCCACATGGTCACTGAGGAACATCCGTGAAAGGTGGGGAAGGAAATGATGTACGAGGATTTGGTACTCAGGGCTCAGGTATTCGCTCCCATTTCAGACACAACAGCTCCTCTGTCCTCAGGTTAATATTGTATTTCTGCATCAGATTTCCATCTGAATAAAGGGTTTCATAGTTTTGAAAGTAGAAAACTCTCTTCTCTATTATTGGGGTTTTTATAGCTATTGATTATAGCATCCCCAGCCTCACTTTTCATCTCATTTTAGTATCATCTCAGATCTGAAAAGCAAGCTTCCATTATTTTTCATCATTTCGTTGATGAAAACATTGCACAGGGATCCCTGGGTGGCGCAGCGGTTTAGCGCCTGCCTTTGGCCCAGGGCGTGATCCTGGAGACCCGGGATCGAATCCCATGTCGGGTTCCCATGCATGGAGCCTGTTTCTCCCTCTTCCTATCTGTCCTCTCTCTGCCTCTCTCTCTCTCTCTCTCTCTCCGGCGACTATCATAAATAAATTTAAAAAAATAAAAAAAAAGAAAAGAAAACATTGCACAGTTGGGGCCAAAGTCAGAGGCCTGTGACACAACGTTGGGGTCTCCTCGCCCTTGAGAACCCAATAGGCACCTATGGGACATGATCATTAAATGAGTAACAAGTTCTAGCAATTGTGTTGACACCCAAGGCACATGTTTCTGTCTTGTCCATAGGAATATAAGGGACTTTGTGATGATCCAGCTGTGCTGTATCTCTGCCTTTGCCTAAATTGTCTAAAGAACTTGAACCAAAAGAAAATGGAATTCATCTGCACATCTCTTGCCTGATGAATCCTTCCTGTTTCTTGGTGGTCTCTGCTCTTTGAAAATGAACTTTAAAATGTAGCCAGCCAAGATGTCAAGCTACTTATACAGAATCAAGCATTCTGTGCTTCTCAGGCCCATGTCTCTGGGCTCTGCAGTGTGCCAGACCACAGTAGCTTCATATCCTGCCCTCACTCTGGTTTGTAGGCAAGTATCTTTCCCAGAGGCCTCCGCTTTAATCCATCCCTGGCTGTTTTCGGAACCTAGAGCCTAGGATTATCCATCCTCATTACACTGCCTCTATTTCTTTAAAGTTCTCTTTATCAACCAGAGGGCTGTGGGGGAGCAAGAACCTAGTAAACCAAACACAGAGGCCCAACACCCAACCAACCACCAGCTTCATCATTCATTTGTATCCCTTTGCAGAAACTCACCACTTTGGTTCTTTTTCTTCATTAACTAATGAACATCTATTCCCCTGGCTAAGTTCTTGGAAAGAACAGCAAAAATACTTTGCACATTCCACCTTTATTGTCCTCAATATGTCATGTTGGGAAATCAGTAATTAAATATATCATTTTGTAAAAACAGACTTCTAGATTTTGGTTATCCTGTCATTGGGACTTCCAGCAGACTATCTCCTGTCTTTTTCCTCTGCCTCCAGAACCTTCCTCAATGGAGGAAATTTCAGAGAGCTTTTCTTCACATACTTTCCTGGATATCCATGGACCTCTCTCAAAATCTCTTCCAGGGGCTCCCCAGAAAACCCCCTCCCTTCAGCAGCACCCCTTTTTTACTTTTTTTCAATAAGGTGAGCATGGGCCGCTCACCACTGCACAGACTGTAGTATACCCTATGCGGCTAGGGAAAGCTTGAGGGAAGAGAAGGCAAGACTAGGGAGTAATTTTGTGGTTAGACATGAGAGCATGATGTAAGTGAGAGGCTTTTGGTAAACACTACTTGGCAGCAGTAAAAAAGCAGGAGAATTTTTTAAATTGTGTGCATGCATCAAAAATAAAAGATTGAATTTAAAATGTAAGTCTCATTTTCCTACTGGTTCATATCCACCCTGGTTCACATTTGAAATATCATTAGCTGAGAACTGGAGCAAAATAAAAATGTTTATTCGTAAACAATACACTTAAGATAAATGTTCACGCCTCCTGTGTGGTTTTCTGAATGTCTGATAACATTCTCATACGTGTATCCATGAAGTCTAAATATTGCCTTTGTGTTAAGCAAGAGCTTCTCAAAGTGTTCACCTAAGAACTCCTTCCTACCGGGGACAGTGGATGCAGATAAAGCATGTGAGGCCAGACCCTGACGAAATCTGCTAAAAATCTGTTTCCTTTGAAGCCTTGTTTTATCAGGGGAAAAAAATATGGATGGATGTTGTATTTTATGGCATAACATATTCAGGTTTATTTTATTGGCAAAATGTCTTAAGATGTTCTACTCCCATATTCTAGAAATATTGAAAGAACAGTGTACAACATGTAAATATGACTATTAATATGTAACCCTAATGAAACCACGCCACATGTGGTTCAATCCCGGAGCCATGTCACATTTAACAAAATATGGTTGAAAATCACATGCAAAAACAAAAGCAAGAAAATAAAACCTTAGAGGATTTGCCTAGTTTTCCTGAAGGATGTTAAAAGGACGCTAATTCATATCCCTACCCGGAAGCACTTCTCACGTTTCCTTTGCTTTACTCCCCATATCCTTTCCACTGCCACAAAAATGTCCCCTCTCCGTACACATCCCACGTAACTTTTATGCTATCTCCTACCGAACTCCTTGTTTCTCATCTCTTTCTTGTTTGCATCTACTCAGCTCTTCCAGCAGAGAACTTCTCCTCATCCTCCTTTCTGTTTAGTGTCTGAGTCCAGGAACAGGCAAAGACAAAATGAGGGTTGGGGGTTAGGATTGTGAAGAGAGGACAATTGGACCAACAGTGACAGGTTCTCATTGGTGGGCAGAAGAGGAAAGACATCTCTGAAGATTCCCATGTTAATAATTTTTATCCAATCACCTATGGATATAAAAATCAGGGGTGTTTCGTTCCATATTCTGTATTGATTACAGATCAATGTGTCATGTTGTTCACATATTACTGGATGTGGGGGGGATAATTAGTTATTGTACCTATAACTGGCAATCATTAGTATCATCCTTATTTGTCAATATGTCCCATGAGTGTTTTAATAGTGATAGGACATAATATTTTAACCCAAACTGCTTTTTTTAAAAAAAAATGTAAGTGTAGTATTTCTAAAACAGGCTTTGGAATCCATGCAAAATTTTAAATGCCTATTCTGTTTCTCTGGTGACACATTTTTGTGGGAAATCAGGAAATAACCAAGACAAACATTTCTCTTGACGTCACCATCCTTGTGTGAGTCCATGTACGTCCATGACAATTATCAGTTGGCCTCTCACTGTGTCACTGAAGGAAACTCAAGATCTTTGTGCTGAATAAGTGAAACTTTCAAACTGGACTTGAGGAAAATCAAGCACTGGATCTGGCTTCACAATCTTTTTAGTTAAGTGTTAACTGTGAACAGACTGTATCTTGTTACCCAAGCAGATGGAATAGTATCATTGCTGTTTTTTTCTAACCAGTTCAAACATTAATTACTGTGTGTACCTTTTCATTGGTGTCATGTTCTACAAAGTATTTGTGACTAGATTAAGGCAACCAAAGTAGACTTTTCAATTAGTAGTATTTGTTTCACAGGTATTTGTATACCTTCTATGCAAAGGCTCTAAGGTAGGTGCTGGTGGGGAGGGGAAATCATAGAAAGACGCCAGGTAAAAAACTAGCCTTTAGGGATCCTAAAAGTCCATGGAGCTAGTAAAACATTCCTGCAAATAATTATACTACGAAGTGGAAAGGGTTAAGTGCTTTCGGAAAGGTTTAGAAGTGTTCAGAGAATCTTAAGGGAAGAGAGAAGATTTAGAGATGGAAGGGTCAAAGAAGCCTTCTAGAAGCCATGGGCAAGCTGACTGGGCATTGATGGATGGGTCATCTCTGGATGTATAAGAACTCTCAAAAGAAGGCCAGTTCAGGAGAAGGGAACCTTAAAGGCAGGAAATGTTTAGGTGTGGGATGGTGTTATCTGATTGTGCTAAGGAAAAAGGGAGCAATTGAACATTCAATTGAAAAGATAATCTGGATCTTCTTACCACAGTTGGGGAATGTGTAGTTACTCAGAAAGAGGTAGAGACTCAAAGGCGATGCTAAATGGAGATGTCCCATGGGAAAGGCAGGCTAGGCAGGGAGACAGCAGGCCGGGGAGGATGCTGAGTTCTGGGAATAGTGAGGAGTTTGCTGTGGCTGGAGTGTACGTGGAATGAGCAGGACTGAGAGATAAGTCTAGAAAGGAAGTTGCAGACAGATTCCCCAGGGAATTACGCAGCAAGCTAAGGAGTTTGGCATTTATCCAATATAGACACAAGGAACCCACGGAGGGTTTGTGAAGAAGGTCCTTCTTGTAGGCAAGATGGAGCACAGGCTAGCAGGGTCAGTGGACTTTTCCTATAAATGGCCTGATTGTAAATATTTTAGACATCATGGACCGCATATGGTCTCTGTCACATATTCTGTGGTGTTTTTTTTGTTTTGTTTTCCTTTTCTCTCTCTTAAATTTTTCTTTCTTTCTCTCTCCTTCCTTCCTTCCCTCCCTCCCTCCCTCCCTCCTTTTTTCCTTCCTTCCTTCCTTCCTTCCTTCCTTCCTTCCTTCCTTCCCTCCTTCCTTTCATTTCCTTTTAATAACATTTTTAAAACAAACTTTGGGCGACCTTTGCCCCCTGCTCTGAGAAGTGGCAGGTAGAACTGGGGCAAAGCCATCCTGCAGAGAGCAGAAGGGAGCCTACCTGAGGCAGTGGTGATAGAAGAAGTGCTGAGGAGGTGCTTGGGGAGAGGCCTGAAGTAGAATTAGTTGCTCACAACAATTGTGTGGCTGTGGAAGAAATTAGGAAGAAAAGGACACATCTGGTGTGATTCTGAGGCTTCTCGCTTGAGAAACTATGTGGTACTGGTATAATTTAAAACCAAGACTACAGAGGTGTTTTTAGAGAAGGTTGAGTTCAGTGTTGAAGTCACGGAGGCTGATGTCACCCACGGGTCATCCCTGGGGACAGTTGGCTTTATGGGACCAAGGCTCAGTTTCCTAGCATCCGGAATGTGTGCCTCCGAAGGAGCCTCGAGGTAACAGGTTTGAAAGGATGGAGCATCACACGAGACTCTAGAACAGGGAAGAGCAGGTCCTTAGAAAACCCAGGATCAGCGGCAGGATTTGGGATGCGTTGGAGAGGCCTAGTCTGGACGGGAAGGGCTGGTAGGAAGCCCTCACAATAAGCAGAAATAGTGTCTCAGATTGAGTGGTGGCCGTGGAAGGGAAAGAAGGCGACAGATGAGAAAGACGGTGTGGGGCAGAATGGGGAGGACTTGGCACTGTGCGTGGCAGAGGAAAGAGGCCTTCTGTGATCATTGTCCTCAAATCCCGGTGTCATGGGATGATACTACCTCCGTCTTGTCCTGTTTCTAGTTCCTGTTTCAGAAACCGAGCTAAGTGATGGGAGTACCCTCAGAACATATCACCTGACTGCTTTTGTAACTTCAGCTCCTGCAAACACCCCGGTTTACAATACGGTGGAGGATAGCCACATCCCACCTGCAAAAGCCTTTGCATTTTCTCCATTAACAGTAAAAGGAAATGCAAGAAAGAAACAAACAAACAAAAAAAAAGTAGAATGCTTGGTAAAAGAGTCAAAAAAAAAAAAAGATTTAAGATTATGGAGTTTTAGGATACTTCTTAACCAGGGCCTTTAAAATTGTCTATAAGCCTAGGGTAAGCTGTCAATCAAAATAAACTCACGTGGTGCCAGCCTCCCCGTAATTCATTACACTGGATCTCAACAGTCGCTTGTGGTGTTATTTTAGCAGATCTTCCTTAAATGTGTAAGTGCCGTTGAGATACGGTAACTCTGTACATCTGGCTTCCCAGTGCATTGAGCTGCTGTGTTAAAATACATACGTAACCACCTCTGTCCACAACGTGCACTCACTCTAACACTCAAGATGCTTGGCAGTTAGACTAGAAAGGGCACAAACCCTTTTTTTTTTTGTGTCTGTTTGGCAATTAACCATTCACTGGCTTTTTTTGTTGTAACATGCACTTCCTTTCTCTTGTTTTCATTCAAGCTGTGTACGCCATGGAAATTAATGTGGAGAAAGACAAACAAACAGGAGAGACCAAGATTCTCTCTACATCCACCATTGGCCCAGAGGGGGTCCATCAGAGAGGAGTCAAAGTCTATGATGACGGTACCAAAGTAGTATATGAGGTGCACTCGGGAGGCACTGTGGTAGAAAACGGAGTGCACAGGTTAAGCTCAAAGGATGTAGAAGAGCTTATTCAGAAGGCGGGACAATCAAGCTTCAGAGGAGGGCACGTGTCGGAAAGAACTGGGATCGCAGACGGGAGCCTCAGCCACCCTAAGGAACACATGCTCTGCAAAGAAGCCAAGTTAGAAATGGTACATAAGTCTAGGAAAGATCATTCTTCCGGGACCCCAGGGCAGCAGGCCCAAGCCCCCAGCACTGAAGGGCCCGAGGCAAACTTGGATCAGCCGGTCACCATGATTTTCATGGGCTACCAAAATATCGAGGACGAAGAGGAGACCAAGAAGGTGCTAGGCTACGATGAAACCATCAAGGCTGAATTGGTCCTCATTGACGAAGACGATGAGAAGTCATTGAGGGAGAAGACAGTGACGGACGTGTCCACTATCGATGGGAACGCAGCCGAGCTTGTGTCCGGGAGGCTGATCTCAGACACCACAGAGCCCTCATCCCCAGAAGGGAAGGAAGAGAGCCTGGCCACAGAGCCAGCCCCAGGTACCCAAAAGAAAAAGCGCTGTCAATGCTGTGTTGTCATGTGACCACTTCTTTCTTCCCTTTTCTTCTGGGCAGCCTCTGTGCTCTCCAGCACTTACGTAGACCTCACTGTACCACTAACTGCAATACTGTGAACTGGAAGCAAATGCCTGCCTTGCCTTGCAGTTGGATTGCTTTGGTCTCTCTTATTATTTTTTTTCCCCTTTCGTTTTTCTCCAGTTTCCTCGCCTGAGAGACAAACGTGCATGTGTGTGCTTCATTCTTTCCAAGAACTTGCTTTTCCTCTCAACCTTTCCTTGTGTCTTCAAGAGTGAATCAATTTCTTACTGCTCGATTGGAATGGACTCTTCACGTCAGCCAGTTATATAGTAGCCTTAATTCACTTGACTGGAATTGAACCCAGTGGCACCGGGGGTTGCATTCTGTAGCGTGTTCCTATAACGTAGTCACACGTCACCACGTCGCTGACTTCCCACTTGCCTCCCCTGCTGTGGATCTTTGCTTTTATATCTTGTGTGGCAAAATGCTGTTGGCTCTAGCTGGTTGCTAGTGTGGCCAAAAGTGGACCTTACTTAGTGTGTTCAATCTAGGGTGATGCTTTTTGCTGCCTTACATAAGCTTCCAGATTACAGTATTGTGCATCTATGGCTTTCCTTCTGTTAAAACTGAAATGAAGTTGATGTAAAAGAAAAGAACCCAGTGCTTGTCACGACTGAAATGTAGGGACTGACTCCGTAACCTGCCCATCAGCAGCTGTCTCTTTCTGTGGCTTCACTGATGGACCCTTTATATACGAAGCACCATTTTTAATTTTCTAAGGACATGAAACAAACATTGTTTTGAGCATTAGTAGTGATCTCTAAACTTAGGCATATCCATGAGCCTTGCTTCTATTCTCTCAAAAAAAAATGTAAATTTTTATATTGTTTTCTTTTTCACGGATATTTTCTGATCATGTTAATCTATTTTCAACGAAGGGATCCTTTTGAGGAGTATCTCTGCAGTGACCATATTTCTAAAACAGTCTTTCTGACCTACAGTGGTTGCTGCCATGCTTCCGCTTCATGGTAGCTGGACGGTGCTGGAACTAAACTTACCTGTTCGTCTCACCTGCCCGCTTGATTACAGAGCCTTACTTCTGGACTCTTTTCTTTCTGTCCCCATGAGAAAGAGAACGTTTCCTGTAACGTCACCATGTAGGTTTATCCACCCTTCAAAATAAGCTTGAAAAATGTAAACAATGTTTAAGAAAGACCTGTCTTCTCCACGTTAAGTACTTAAACTCATTCCTCAAGTACTGATTGAGTGGCACATTAGCTGAGCTTCTTAAGGCCCGTTTCTTAAACTTCTGGAGATTTCAGAACATCAAAGAATAGATTTATTTTTTTTTTAAATCTAGAACACAGTGAACAATTCTTTAGATAAATTCTTAGCATTCTCCCAAAGCAAACGGTCACATGTGTAGTAAAACCAAAGGGAACCAATTTAGTAAAATAATAATACAGTAATAAAATAAAGATGTAACATTTTAACTGGCTTTAATAACAGAGATAGCTTAACTTGAAGCTATTTGCCCAGATGTTCAGAGCATGGTTGCGAATCAGTCACAAAATTGTATGTAGCATACAATAAGTCACGCTACATCAAGTCTAACTTCTGTGGAAAGCAGACAAGAAAAAAAAAATAAGGTAGTCTTGAGAGAATTTCTTTACAGAACCAACTAAATTTGTCCTAAGTAGCTTTCTCAGTGCTAAATCGAACTGTTATTATTGTAAATGTCTTGGCTTGAAATTATATTTATTCCCAATGGAAAGGGGGAACAATGACACTTTTATTGTTAATTTTTCTCAAATAATTATATTTCAATGAGCACAAAGTAAGTCATTTTATCACCAATATGTAAACAAAAGAAAAGTTAAGAAGGGACAAATAAAGGAGCTAAGTTCTGCCTCCTAAGATGATTCCATCAATGGCTTGCTTTTGACTAGTAGAGGGGATTCCCTCCAAATAATCTCAGGTTCACCAAAGCAGCTGCAATTGAATAAAGCTGCTGTCTTATAACATCTGGTTTTGCTGCCTAGAAATCTCCCCACTCAGCTTTACGCCCCTCAGTCAATGGTCACTTATGCTTCATGTAAATGTTAGAGAGAATGACATGCCAGATAAACCTATTTACGTAGAAAATGAAAACAGTCTCAGTGTTTGGACAATCTAATTTTAATAATTTATTTAATAGAGAAACAATCTAAAAGTTTACCATAACTTATCTTTTTTTACTCACTTAGGGATTAAAATTATTCAATAGGAGTTTTTAAAAAGCACAGTTAGTGAATGGAATCGTAGAATTTAGAACCCTTGAGCTTGCTGTTTGATAAATGGAATCAGTCTTCTGATTCTGAGAACAGATCATTCCCAGAAATGACCTACCCGTCCTTCCGTAGTGAGCTAGTTCCTCCTGAAGAAAATTATATGCCCTTCTCACCACAACCTTATGCATCGGATCTGAAAGACCAATGATAATCTGCACTTTCATTCATCCATGATTATTATAGCGATTAACAAATTATATGAATTAGAGGTCTCTTTATAATTTTACTATTTAACCTTATCACTTAATAGCTTAAAGTAAAGCCAGTTTCCTTTATTAAAATGATATGTGCCCATACTATATGGTTTCTTTGAATATAGCATATATTTGCTTATTTTTGCATCATTTTCCTATCGAAAATAGAGGATTTAGGCTCAGCCAGTACTTCTATAGGCTGAGACCTATAATCTCACCTACAGAAACAAATATCTACATAATGAAAACATCCCCAGTGTCGTGATTGAGAATGTTCTGCTTTCCCTGCTATTATTTTCTCTGTGAAAACTTTATTGTGTATGTATCACACCCTAAAATACAGGGTATTGACTTACATAATCTGACTAATCAGAGAATCAGTAACGAAGCTGCCAAACCACGGTCTTTTTGAGCTAATGATTAGTTGGATTGTCTTCTAAAACTATATAATCTGTTCCCCTTTAAATGGAAAGAGGAGAAAGAGGGAAAAGAGGGATAGTTCATTTGTTATAAATAGATTTTCAGTGGCGTTGAAGTAAAGATCTTTTAATGGTTAACATAGTAAAGTTTAAGCTTACGTATCCTAAAAAAATCTCGATGACTTGTATATCCTTGCCTTTGTTTTCTTTGATGTGCAATAGGACAAACGAAGGGGAATATTTTTTTACCTTGTACCTCTTTTACCCGTAAATCTATTAATTCCTTCTATAAGCAAAGCTAGTTGCCTCTACAAGTGATTTGACAGTGTTCAGTGATGTCACTTAGTACTGGGAGTAGAGAGGATGAGGGGCGAGGGAATTCCCTTCTGGCCAAACCCAACGCATGGTTTCCATAAGCCTCCTGAGCAACCTTAAAATATTCAAAGACTTTCAGGAAACTCAAACAAGTTCGAGAGTTCATTTGATTTGACTCCTTTTTGAACTGTTGATGTTCATGATGTACATGTATCAGCTTTAAATTCCCACCAACTCCATTTTGCTTCCTGGTCATAACTGTGTTTTTCCTACGTACAAGTAGAATGTTTTATTTTGGTTAGGGCCAAGTTTTTATAAAAGGGGGAAAAACATCGAGGTACAGTATCATCTCTGGAGCAAAACATTCAGGCCACGTGCAAAAACGGCTCATTTCTCTTTGCTTCCTGCAAAATATCATTTCAAGGGACCACAGAACACCCTTGAAATGACCATTTATTTAATGCCAATGAATCGATGGATAGCACGAAAAAGGAAGAGGGGAACATGGTGACGGAGGCAAAAATCGAACCACTAAATCGATTTTCTTCCTTTTTTAAAAAAAAGCATTAGCCCTATCAACTTAAAACACATGAACATAGACAAAATACTCACAGAGGACATTCTGTCGTTGTCCGTGCTGAAAATCTAGCAGCTTGGCCATCTCTCTTTGTCCTTGGACCCACTGTGGAGTTTAACTCACCAAAGGGCCCCATTCCCTGTGGGAATAGTCTCATCTCCCATAGGGTGACTTTGTTTACAGTAAAAACGATTCCAAGGCAAGCAGTTTCAAGTTGTGTTCTTGCAACACGCACCTTCAGTTCTTGAAACCGCAAGAAGTTTTGAAACTTCGCAAATATGCAATCTCTTGGAAGCTCCTCAACTTACTATCAAGGTATATAGGCCTCCACTGATTAGGATAGAACCAGCAAATATCCTTTGTCCTGTTGGACGGTACAACCCAACAGGTAAACAGAGTTAGGCTGTATGTCACAAAACAGCTCCAAGACACCAGCAAGATGAGATCTTTGAGTCTTGCTGCCAGTTGACTCTCCTAGGATAGCCTTCTTCTAATCTTATCAGGAAAACTTTCCTTTTTTCTAGGGAAAAAGAAAAGTCAGGCTTTTGTGAGGAGCCCAATGCAGTTATGTGTCTGTTTTCATAGCTTCAGCAAACTCCATGATCAAATTTCCATTTTAACAAAAACCAAAATACTTATTATTTGAATGTAGAAAAAAATAAAAAAATATTACATCCTGACAGTTCCAAAGGGCAGTTTCACTGGGGATCCTTAGACCAGCCTCGCCCGCCCTCCCTTAATTTTTATATGACTTAACCAGGCCTCTGCTTCCCGTCTCCACTCCAGTCTAACATGAGGTCAGAACTGTATAGCACGAAACCTTGCTTTCAACTTGAAGATATAAGATGTAATTCTGGGGACCGCAGACTTTCTGCATCAAAGATCTGGACAGCCTTAACTTTTGTAAAAAACAAAAAACAAAAAACACCAACACCAACAGTTCTTCAGTGCTCTCTTTTATTAGGCAGGAAACCAAAATGTTTCCTGAAAATTAACGACTTTTTTATATTTTGTGACTATTTTCTAAGTTTCTATAGGTTGAGGCCTAAATGGTCGTCTTGTCCCCATAAAGCCTCTTCCTTGTCAACTGGGGGCTCTTTTTTGCAAGTCACTGCATTTTTATCAAAAGACAAGTAGATTTCATGAACCATAAAATTCTCCCTAGACTTCAGGCAGCCCTTCTGGAGCGAAAGAACAGAAACACAGAAAGAAAAGAATTACAGGGTGGCTTCTTTTTATTTCCCTATGGTTAATGTACTGTATGGTCTGTATGTTTACAGAATGTATCTGCCTTGTGATGTGAACAAAATGAAAGACAAAAACAGAGTTCTGATGTGCCATTTGAAAGTTTGCCTTAGCATTGCTGTTTATGTTCTTCTTTTCTGTCCTTTAAAAATAACAACAACAACGAAAACGCAGGTTGTATTCCAAAGCTGTATTAACACAACATTCTCTTCCCTGCCCCGACCCAGCCCTTTTCAGAGCTGTGAATTTCATCACAGGAGCCTTGAGGCAGAACCTTGCAGGTCAGGCCAAGGGGAATAAAGTGGACACAGCTTGGACATTGTCTATGGCCCATCTATCAGCCAAGTGTGTTCCTGTGTTCTCCTCTGAGTCTGAATATCACACTCTGACATTCCTGGGCAGGCCACAGGCAGCATATGGCCTTCTCACAGTGGGCAGGGGTGGGGTGGGGGTGGGGGACTTGTGGACTCCCTCTCTGGGTCTGGGAGCATATTTTTAAGCACAAGTGGCATAGCTTGAAAAAGCAAGAGAGATGGACTCAAATGATATGATTGAGCCATAACTGAGGGGTGTGCCATTCACAATAGTCGAAGATGAGTACCATATGGGTGGGAGTAAGGAGTAGCTGTTAGAAATGGAATATTTTACATTTATGTATTTTTTTAAGGAATGATATTTTTGTAATGAAATCTATACGCATTATGAAGCTTGAGTTTGAAAATCCCCTCGATTGAGTTATTTCTCCATTCCATTAAGGTGTGAACTTTCTGGTGAGTTCTGTAGCACAAGCCCAGACCTTGAGGGGCAATGATCAGAGGTCCCGTGACCTGCCCTTGTGCCACCACTGCATGAGATCCAGTGTTTCCAAACAGACCTAGGTTGTCAGATCAAGCTTTCTATGCCTGTCATTGGGTAAACCATGTCGTATGGCTTGATAGCTCTCTGGGATACACCTTCAATGATAAATAATGATGTTTTGGAAGGGGGTAGCTATTCTAAATGTAAGCCAATCCCAGCGATGATCGAAATCCAACCGTTTCACATATTTAGGACTAATCATTGCATTGGAGGCTAAGGGAGCGCTCACCGTGGTATATTTGGATGATATGGGTAAAATGGTGAGTCAGAAGTCTCTGGCCATCTACGGTTTATACATAAGTGTATAAACCAACACTATAAATTTAGGAGGTATATTTGGCCTTGCAAATACCAATGGGGCTGCACCATATTTTCAGGGTTAAGTCGAAACAGAAAAGAATAGTCTTTATTCTTCCATTAATGAGATTTTGAATTTTTTAGAGTTCTTGGATTTTTTTCCCCCAATCTTCCGCCAAGCTCCCAAGTTCCCATGGGAATCAAACTCAGTTTCATAAAGACCTTCACCCATACCTGTTCCTCTATCAGATGGACAGAGCAGCTTAAGCCTCAGAGTTTGCTCACCACCCCTGTTAGACTCTCTTCCCAGGCAGCATCCTTGCCCCAGGTGGGCCCTTTTTCTATGACCCTAAAAGACCAAGATCCAATTCCAATAAGGCAAGGCCATAAGCATTCTCTCCAACTGAAGAAAAATAACGCCTCTGGTTCCCATGCAGATCATTTCAATTCCATGATCACTAGAATCCCTCCAACAGGCCCAACTCAAGCCCAGCTATGAACATCAGTGTCATGGAGACAGCTCTCAAAACGAAAGAGCTATGCAACTACCTGAAGGTGCTAAGGGAGAGCTCATACGCTCTCATCTCTTACCACCGCGGGAGCCTCACAGTGTTGAGATGAGATGGACAAGGAAACATCCAGGTCCTTGGTTTTGCAACCAGCCTTTACATACAGAGAGGCCACCAGGCAGTGCCTGATCTGAACTGTTCTGTGTGCAGCTCCAACTCCAATTCCGTGATCTCCTATTCTGGCGAGCAGAAAGAGTTCTAGCCTTTGCGGGGTTCTGGAACATTTCTTTCCTCCTCTCAAGCTCCTGACTCAGTAGAGTAAAATCATACAGGGGTTCCAGAAAATGTTGTGTCTGATGCAGCTTTTCAGTGAATGTAGGTTGTTGATGGAATTTTCAGCTTTAGCAGCTCACTCGGGGTGAGTGACATCTCTGTAAATATTTCCATTTCTGTGGTTGGTTGGGGGGTGGGGGGTGGGGGAGCCTGTCGTGCTGACTCTGAATTAGACTTGCTGGGCTAGCTGCTGTACTTTGTAACCTGAAGTGTACTTTGACTGTTCTGTTTCCTTCAGATGAAAAAAAACAAAACAAAACAAAAACCGACTTCAGAAATAACACTGCCAGCGACAGCCAATGCTGTACTTGTAGCTTCTCTCTGTTCCTCTGTACAGTATTAATAGACAATAAACTGCCTTTTCACTGCATCTACCTCTGTGTGTCTGTGCCCCAATTCTTTCCCCTTCCCACCTGCCACGAGTGGATTTCAGGCCAGACCGCCTTGGGAGTGCCTTCAACTGCTCACTAAAACTAAACACTAATCCAGTGCCTTTCAAACTTGAGCGTGCTTCAGAATCACGTGGGGGGACCCCCAGAGAAGGTGGAGGAAGCTCAGTCACGCCTCTGGAACTCACATTCGGGTTCCTGGGTGGGGCCTGCTAACCTGCATTTTTAATACTGTCTCCAGGTGATTCTGATACATGTGGTTCCTGGCCCCTCTGTGGGTTGGGTGCCCCACGGGGGTGGGTTCCTGTGGCCTGCCTGTTCCAGCTGGTTTACACACTAACCAATCCACTTTCCCAACACTTCTGCTCTCTCACCTACTCTTGCACATCTGTCTCCACACCTGTCATCCTTTTTCTCATTCTTTGCAAGCCCCTAGCAGTGGCATTGACTGTGATCCCGTGGGTCAACCTTGGGCTTCCCCTTAGGTGGTAAGCATTCACCCACTGCGGTCTTAGAAACAGGAACATCTGAAGACACACAGGGACTTTGTTACTCTTTACCACTGTATCCTCTTTATCTAGAGTGGGCTCAACAAACTTTTTCTGTAAGTGGCCAGATAGTAAGTATTTTGGCTCTGCGGGCCGGATGATTTCTGTCACAACTGTTCTTCTCTGCCTGAAGGCAGCCAGGCACTACACATAAATGAATGAGTGTGGCTATGTTCCAATAAACCTAATTTATAAAAACAAGACAGTAGACTGGATTTGGCCCTCAGGCTTGTAGTTTGCTAATCCTTGGCGTCAAATGGCACATAGTTGGTACTCAATAAAAAAATGTAAAAGTTATCATATGGAAGAATGAACAAGGGGCAGATGTGCTACCATCTGTAGAACTGTCATAGAAATTTGTTTTCTTTGAGGATAGGGGAGTTCTCATCTGTTTGGGTTCCATAGTGGATTTTGTTTTTTATATCTTTATGTATGGAAGTGACCTTGTAGGTTTGAAGCATGAATGGTGCCTTGTAGACAGCTCAAACTGCCAGCTGAAATTAATAAGAGTTTCAACCAATGCGTAGTTGAGGAAGTACAAGGACTTCTTGTCCTTGTCAGCAGTGCTGGGGATACCAGCACAGGGCCGTCCCTAAGCATCTAAGCATTTGATCCAAATGTCTGTGGAATATTTTGTCTGAGCCGTCCTACACAGTGAAGCAGGGCCTTCTTTATATTATTCTCTTTGTTAATTGAAATACTCTTTAGTGTGTGGACATGTGGGCTGGAACCACAATGGCACATTACACATCCCACATTACCTGGGGCATACAAACAGTGACACAACAGCAGCATGTGAAAAGTTGTGTGTTTATATACACTGCCAGTGTTGTTATGGAGTTAAAGGAAATTATGTTTATGCAAAGCACTCTGTAAGCAGGAAGTAGATACCAAATGTTAGCTTACATGCGATGAGAAAGGGTCTATCCTCTACCAAATGGTTCACCTTTCCCGAATGTAAAGAGTATAGGCTATTCAGGTGTGTTTCAGAACCAGCATAAAAATGGAAGCTGCTTTTCCCCCCTTTAGGTTTGTGACTGCTTTTGCATGACATTGAACCATATGACATGGACATTTTGGAGATCAGTAGTGTTGAATGTTGACAGTTCCATGTAGCTCAAACTAATAATTCTATTCTGGGGATCATTTTTCATCATAGAGGGCAAAATATGACCAGAACTCCAAATATAGCAGGAGGAATTTAGATAAGAAAGTAAGAACTTTGAAAGGGAACATAGTTCAGTACCACCAACACAGAACGAGGCATTTCCCTTGGGTGTGTGGGATTTCCTATGATCTTACATCGGCCCTATGAGGCAGACATTGCTATTGTTCTCCTTTATACATGAGGAAACTGAGTTACTAAGATAGTAAGCACCTCACTCAATGTAGCAGAGCTACAAATTGGGGTGGAGGCAGGGGGACAGGTTTCCAGCCCAGCTCCAACTTCCTTCCACAAGGAAGGCTCTATGTCATGAAACTATGGCGTAAGGATTCAGCTAAGCCTGGACATAGAAAGATTTGGATAATAGAACTATCTACGCAAACAAAACAAAACACCACAGAATGGCACCAGTTCTTATTTTGCACCTTTTTGTACTCAGGCCAACGCTCTATAATATCACTGCCCTCTGGAGGCTGGGAGGTATCTCTGCAGACTTCCATCCCACAAGAAAAGCAGAGGGTAATATCATCCGCTGTTCTCTTCTCTGCTTATTACTGCTTGATAGTTTTTCCTTCCCCAGTTTAGGAAAAGGACTAACAAAATTGCCCAAAAAACTGTAAACTCAGGGAGTGGCGTTAGTCTGAATAAACTAACATGGTTTTGTTGTTGATGATGATGATAGGATCGCTATTATGATTATTAAATCACCCATCTCGCACACTGCTAAGAGGAACAGAGCTGGGATTATGTACCTGCCTTTGAATCCAGGCTGTGTCGCCCTTCTGAAGCACCACTACTCCCCCAGCAGCCCAGCCCCTCTCCCGCTTTTCTCAAATGGTGTCAAATCCTCCCCTTCATGGACAACGCACAGAAGCAAAGATTTGCTATTTAGGAGTTTAGGTTACCAGATGTCAAAGAGATCATCAAATACAGAGGTCACAAGATGGCTATTCCATAGGCTTAATCTAGCCTATGACTATAAATATAACTATAAATTTTGCCTGCATACGGCTTTCAAATAGTTTTTAATTCATTGCCAAAAATGATAAGAGAATTCCCATTTTAAAAGTATGAATTTCCAGCTCCTCTAGACTTTAGAGCCTCTGTCTTTTTTTAAATATCTCATAGCTATTATTTATTCTGTGCAAGTTTCCACTATACATTAAACATTCTTCAACTCTTAGTTACACAACAAACAAGTATACACTGGTCTTTTGGCTCAGGCTCACAGGTCTTCTCTGCAGAAGGGTGTCCGGCCATTTGAACTCAGGCCATCTTTCTCTGATGCCTCCTCCTGGGAGCACTGGAAGACAGCAGGCTCCAAGCTGTTTGGGTGTGCAAAGAACTCCATGCATAGAACCCCATGCCTTGGTGCTGAACAGCTTTATGCTCTGAGAAAGCACAGAGTTGTGTCCGACTACTTAGAGCAAAATCAAGCCCATAAGAAAGAATCACACAACTGAGGCAAGATGTCCCAGGATACCCACGCTCCAGCACCCAGGGTAGGACTGAAGACCAATGCTAAGAGGAGCCAAGGGTGGCACTGGCATCCCTGAGCAAGTTGGTCCAGAGGGCTTACATCCACAGGAGACTCTGAGAAGGTTGGGAGTAAGGGTTGGCAGGAAGGTCAGGGAGAAAAAGCATGTTAAGAGGGAATATATTAAAGGTGAGAAAAGCACCAGGGATAAGAGACTTGTCAATCAAAACAATCCTTTGATTGTTTTCCTAGCTAACAGTTGCCTGGAGCTGATGGTGGCTGTCCCCTTTAGAAGAGCCATGTTCTCATTCACTGTCACCACCACCACTTCCTATTATCTTACTCTTGGCCAGCGTCCTTAATGTCACCTGCCTGGCCCCTGTTGACATCTCTAATCTACCATAATCCACCCATTTTATGGCTGGGTCAAATGAGTCCCAGATGGGAGTGGGAGATGAGACTTACCTATGGCAAGGCAGTAACTGAGCCAGAGCTAGAGATGAAGTCTCCTGAACTCTTGGAAGTAGGAGGCTTTGTCCTAGATTTGGATTTGGATCTGATAGAAGCATCTAAAATTTTGAACAGGCTATGGGCAGAAAACCAATTTCAGTATCTGGTGCTTTCACTTTTTGACAGGGAAACACACCTGCTTGTATAGTAATAGATTATCACAAGGCTGCTGAGCTCATTTACAAATCAAGAGAAAAAAAAATCCTTTCCTACAACAATTTATAGTATATCGATTATTCTACTCTGTCTTCCTTAGGTTAAATGAAAATATAATATTTTAAGAATTTTGTGGTATCATATTCTTTTTGGTAAAAAGTTTCATTCCTGGAAAAATAAGCAAAAGCGTTGTACTCAACAGTTGAATAGTTCTGGGGGCTTCATATATCTTCTTAGGGAAAATATGAGGCATATCCTGTGTACACTTAAATTTAAATGCAGTTTTCTCTCCTCTCCTAATGTGTGGTCTTCTGTCGTGTTCCTGAGATTATATGGTCATGGAATAGAAATGTTCTCTAATGTTTACTCCCTTATTAATAAAGGCAATCAGCAAGAAGTTTGACACTTCAGACAATAGGTGAAAGGGAATCTTTCAAAAAAAAAAGAAAAGAAAAGGGAAATTTTCTTCCTATGGCTTGCCACCAAAAACCAATGCGATCTAGTGTTTTTCTTTCTTTCTTTCTTTCTTTCTTTCTTTCTTTCTTTCTTTCTTTCTTTCTTTCTTTCTTTCTTTCTTTCTTATTTTAACTAGAGTAGAGGCTGATCAAATTTAAGAGGATAATTGTATTTCCTCACTTTCTAATTCACTGAGAATTAAAAATATGAACAGTGGACCTACTCTTCTCAGGTCAGGGTTGTTGGGTCAGCCTGGAGGGCAACTTAAAAGCAAGATGAAGTCTGAGGTCAGTGTGACTTGTCCCATCAATACTATCAATATATGCAGTCTCAAATCCCATGGCTTAAAGAGTGGCTTCAAACCAGGGTACACAGACAGGTGCGGTTGCTTCTTCTTTCCCTGAATTCCAACCAAATCCAACTACACTCAGAGACTCATTGTAAGATTCTATCACATACTTTAACTCTGTTTTTCTTAAACTTTGACATTGGGGCATCACCTTAGTTATTTTTATCCTGT
The DNA here is from genome assembly GCF_905146905.1 of Nyctereutes procyonoides. Taxonomy (NCBI): domain Eukaryota; kingdom Metazoa; phylum Chordata; class Mammalia; order Carnivora; family Canidae; genus Nyctereutes; species Nyctereutes procyonoides. The sequence continues at coordinate 9,377,615 of NW_026575135.1, read as the reverse complement.
ATGTATATCACCTGTGGACCATTATTTCATTTTCTAACCACTTCTTTGGTTTACATTTACGTAAAATGTAGCTTCGTAGCCCTACCTTCAGTAGGTAGCACGTGCCATAAAAGGGTAACTATCAAGGGGCCCCTGGCTGGCTCAATCAGAAGAATATGTGACTCTTGATCTCGGGGTTGTGTGTTCGAGCCCCATGCTGGGTGTAGAGATTACTAAAAAAATAAACTTTTAAAAAGTAACTGTCAAAACAAAGACAAAACAACATTATTAATTCCCACTTGCATACTGTTGCCTAATCATACAGTACATACATCATACCTGAGACCAGCCCTCTCTTTGTCAAAGGAGGGAATCACCAGGTTGGAAAACTGTCAAAAATAAACCTACATCTCTTTCAGATAACCAGATGGAATGAAAGCATCAAAATGGTTATGACTCACTCATTGTGTGGCTCAGTGTTATTTAGTACCATGTTCATTTACCCCTAAAATTTTGGAAACACTTCTTTTTAAAAAATTTTTTTTTATTGGAGTTCAATTTGCCAACATATAGCATAACCCCCAGTGCTCATCCTGCCAAGTGCCCCCCTCAGTGCCCATCACCCAGTCACCCCAACCCCCCGCCCACCTCCCCTTCCACTACGCCTTGTTCGTTTCCCAGAGTTAAGTGTCTCTCATGTTTTGTCACCCTCACTGATATTTTCACTCATTTTCTCTCCTTTCCCTTTATTCCCTTGTCCTTTCCCTTTATTCCCTTTTGGAAACACTTCTTCCCACACTGTAGTCCCTTGAGAAAAACCCCAGTTCATCACTTCGAAGATTAGGCTGAGAAAAACAAAGTGACTTGCTGAAGCTACAGGAAGGAAGAGCAGAGATACAGCACTGGTATTCAAACTCAGGTCAGGGGACTTCAGATTCTTTCTGTCACACCAGGTGCCTGTCACGCTGTGCCTTGCATCAAGAATGAATTGAATACATCCACAGCAAACTTAAAGTCTCAGTAAGGCTCTCCATCATTTAAACAAACAAAAGTAACATCTGTTCCAGCTAGAGCTGTCTCTGGGCATAAGCAGTTTTCACTGATGGAGGCCAGATCTAATTGGGCTCCTTCTGCCTCACTTGAGCACAGTTATAGGATCAGATGTGCATTTCCAGATAGAGGGGGAGCTGGTGGGCTGGCTCCTGTGTGCAAGACTCCTGCCTTCTCAGTATGCTTTCTGAGCTCTAGCGAGTTGATGCCTACTCAGGAGACTTCTTGGTTAATTCTCAAAAAGCCAGGGATTTAGTCAATGCAAGCTATCTAACTCTTAGCACTAGACATGAAGCAGACCTTAATGGAAGAAGAACCATCTCAGCTTCAAGGACACCTCAACTTCTCCTTATCTCTTCTCTTCCCTTATCTTCTCTCTTCACTCTTTGTTCCTTCCTTCTCTAGTCTTTTCTATTCAGTGAACCTGTTGTCCATGGGAAATGCACTCCCACCTGTAGGGTGAGTTGGACTTCTCAAAGAGCCCCTGAGTTCTCCCACAAAGCGCCATGCTGTAGGTCTCTGCTTCTCGTTTTCTGCTTGCTGCACATTAGAATCTGGGACATTTCCTTAAAAATAGGATGATACTAGGGCCTCACCCCAGAGATCCCGATTTAATTGGTGTGGGTGAGGCCTGGGGCATCTATTAAATGGCTCCAAGTGATTCTAATGGGGGCTTCTGGGTTGGAAACAATAGCACAGAGAAGCCCAGCATGGGCAGGAGTGGTCTAGAAGAGAGGTCCAGGCAGCAATTCTTGTGTCAACTCACAAAACCAAGAAGAAAGGAAGGCTTTGGAGGCAGGACCAAAGTCAAATCCTGGGTCTGACATTGGCCAGCTGGGTAATCTTGGACAATTGATTTCAATTTACCAAACCTCAGTCAGCCTCCTCTTCTGTAAAATGAGAATAATTCTTACTTTGTAGGGCTTCTATTAGGGATATTCTGAAGGCCTTTCTTTCTCTTTCTCTTTCTTTCTTTCCTCTTACAAAAGGAAAGTGTTTGAGGCAGTTTATAGGAAAAGACACAGCAGGAATAGAATATTGAGGGAAATCAGGTCAAGAGAAAAATAAGATAAAACTAGAGGACTCAATCTAGCATAGCTTTCTGAATGTGTATTTCTCTCTCTCTCTCTCCTTCATTTGAGCAATTCAGTTTGTAAAATTTGAGACATGATACTTCTTTATCAACCAAACCACTGAATTTTAGTTTCTTGGGTCTGTTTTAAAAACAAGGAAAACATGAAATTATAGAATCAGCATTTTTTTGAGTATGAAGGGACTCATGGCCTGACTTTGTCTTAGTTCTGTCATTGATTATATGACTTAGAAGAGTCCCTTTTCCTCTCTTGACCCTGACTTTCTCATCTATAAAATGAGTAATTTTACTAGATGACGTAGTTGAAGTAGTTCTTGGTGACATTCTAGATAGATGTTAGCATCAAGAGTCTTCCTCTATAATTAAGAAGGAAGGAAAGAAGGAAGGAAGGAAGGAAGGAAGGAAGGAAGGAAGGAAGGAAAAAGAAAAGAAAAATACATCAAGCTAAGGGATGTTTTTCCTAAAAGGTCCAGAACTTTCTGGCTTTTCAAAACCAAAATATCAGTAATCTGCTGTGGCTCTGGCCTGACTCTGAGGAGCCCCTGGGCAAATCCCTCTTCACTGCCTTCCTTCAGGGTCTTTCTAAGCCCAGTGGAAATCTGGTGGCCATTTTCTTAAGTATAAAATTTAGTGGGGGAACACCTGATTTACCAAGACTTATGATCCTCCATGGTTGAAAACAAGTTTGGATTCCTCTTTTAAAATAAAAACCAACTGGCCTTATTAAGAGCTAAAGCCTAATATCTTCATGCCCCACTCTTTCCTGACTCTGAGAGTCTTGGAGAGTGGGTAAATACCCACCTAGAGGCTCATGGGAGGTGAGTGCGGCAGACACACACCACTACTCATCTATTCTAGATGGTGTCTCCAAAAGAATCTCAAATATTTGAGCCACAGAAGGACAGTGCTTGTCTCCCCTAGACAATGGATGCTCTGGGTGAAATACCAGCTCCTTCCCTTGTGCCCCATAGCTTAATGTTCAGTGCAACTGGATCTGAAATCAGTAAATCAGTTCTGCTCCTTCATAGCTCTGTGTCTTTGGCCACTTAGGCTGCATGCTCTGCAGCATGCAACAGACTGTTAACTAAGCAGAAGTGTGTTTGTGTTGATACAAAGAGCCTTAGAAGCAGTAGATAAAAGGCTAGTCACAGAAGTTCCCAGTTGAATGGGTTTAGTTGGCTGAAGTTCAGTTGAGGATAGTTTGGTTTTAGGTCTTTTCATCTCTCAGGAGAAAATTCCCCTGGTTGAATGTTGGGAGGAGAAATGGGAATTCTCAGGTCATTTCCTGAGGCCATGACACGGTTCCAAATCCTTCACTGCAAGTGTAGAAGCTTCCATCAAGCATCGCCAAGGCACTGCCCAACTTCATAAGAACAGAGAACTGTGCTTTATTCGTTCCTTCCAGAGTTAAGATCAGACTCTTCTCTCTGAAAGTCAGAATTTTCTAAAATGTAACACCTTCTCCTCTATCTCCCCTCTCCTCCACAGGTGAGTTCCCACTGGTTCCTAACATAAAGTCTCCTTGTCAGTTCAGGAGCCCAGTCCCTCCGCTCACTGGCCCCATTCACCCCCAGCATTGCTCCTACTGTCTAGTACACATCTAGTGTAGCCCCTTTCCTCTCCACACTTTGTGAAGTCATGATCATCAGGCTTTCCTTCGTCTTACACTCCCCCTGTGCCTGCCTCGGCTCCTCCTCTGTCCTCCTGCTCCCCTTATTCGTGGCTGAGACTCTATGTGGGTCCTCTGCATTCCTATCATGAAAGACTCATTTTCTAGTTCCAGAAATGAACCAGAAACATCATGTTTTCTCTCTAAATTAGTTGACTTCACCCAGACTCTGAGTGAAAAACCATAATCAAAATCTGATGCCACCTCCTGGCTCCTAAGACTCATAGGGAGAGATGGGACAAGAGTCCTTGCCTACCCTCCAAAAAAAAAAAGGGTATTATGATTTTAGTTTCTCCCTCCTTGTCAGAAAAGAAGGTATTGGTGTTGTGCTGACAGTCATGGTCTTCTCTCGTCAAGCCAGAGGAGAGACTAAACTTCTATCAGTAGGTTCCTGGGGAGTTTAACAGCAGAGTGTAGTCAAAATCATTTTTCGGTGCCTCATAAACAAGGGTATGGGTAGGTAGGTGAGTAGGCAAGCAGACAACAGACTGAGGGTGACCAGCTATTTAAGGATGAGACTGCCGAAGTATACCAGTTCAGGCTAGTGGGGGGAATGGGACAAGAGAGTCCCCCAGTAAGGTGATTGTTCAGGTTGCACACTGCAGAATCCTCGAGGGCTCCATTCACATAGAGCACGATGTGAATGGTTCCCTTAGGATTGTGCAGTGTGCAGCATGCACACTGTACGTGCTCAGGCATGTATGTGCTCAGGCGGTGTGTAAGTTCTATGGAACACGTAGCTAAAAGTCAATCAGAAGCTTCTATCTTAAATGTAGCACTACACCTTTATTAAACTTGCTACAGTATGTCAAGTTGCAAGAGCTAGTTTTAACTCTAAGAACTATTGGCCTTAACTCCTCAGAACCAGTAACCATGACATACTCCCAGGACCAGGCCTATTCTTCTTTGATTTTCTCTAGTTAAGTCTAGCATAGTACTAAACCCGTGGGGTAGGATGAGTGTTGCAAGGTGTTGTAGCTGGGATTGTGGCCAGAATGGTCGCTCTTCTCTCTAAGGCAGAGCGGCATTGCTTAGGCAAAAGGTGCTACCCAGTGACTGCTTAGAAAGGTTTCTCTGACCCAGGTGACCCTGTCCATGTTTGCCCATGTTTTCCCAGCCTCATTCTCAACAGTGTTCTGGTTTGGATGATAGGGCACGTGGTCGCACTCCCTTTAGTGTGCAGATGGGTGACTCTGTTTCATCAGTCATCCCCACACCTGAGACCAGCCTTTCCTCTGATTGATCCTTTGGCAGTTCCTCATGATGCAGAGCAGTGCTCAACGCATAGCGAGGGCTCTTTACTCAAATGACTATTATGAAGGATAGGACAAAGTGTGGTGGGACAGTCAACTATCACATCAAATCATCTCCTTTTTTTCTTTGCCATTTATGGTTGGTTTCATAGTCCTATGCACATGCAATGAAGAGGAAGAGATTAAAAAAAAAAAGAAAGTAGAACACTATCAAACTCAGTACTTACTAGCGAGTTACAGACTCAGCAGAGGACATGGCTCTTAGCCCATGTCATTTGCCTGCTGTCCCTGGTTGTTGGAGGAGATTCACTGTTGTGGGTGCTCAGTAGCTATAATTACCATCAATGCATGGGAAGGAGAGTGGAGGGGGACCAAGTCCTTTGCAAATGCACATTCATCCAACAACAGCCAAGAAATACCCACAAGACGAGGGGCACTTGAGTGGCTCAGTTGGTTAAGTGGCCGACTCTTTGGCTCAGATCTTGATCTCAGGGTCCTGGGATCTAGCCCCATGTCAGGCTCTGTGCTCAGCAGGGCATCTACTTGAGGATTCTCTCTCTCCCTCTTCCTCTGCGCACCCCCCCCAACACCATGCACATTTCTCTCTCTCTCTCTCAAATAAGTAAAATAAGTTAATAAATAAATAAATAAATAATAAATAAATAAATAAATGGAAATACCTACAAGACTGTACAGATGCTGACCAAGGCTTGAAGCCATGTGCAGAATGGCTTAGAAGTTCTGATTCTTGAGTCTAATGGCCACTTCTTTGTGCCTCAGTTTCTTCAGATATGAAGTAGTGATGAGGGTTAAATCTCTTGTACTGTGTTTGGACACTTCCCAGCATATGTGGACAGAATTAAAGTATTGGCTATTAATAGGAATAGCAACGGTCGCTTTGAGAGCCACAGAGAAGCTCTGAGAACAGTGTGAAGCAGGGGTCGGTAACTGTCCTTCTTGAGGCAGATCTGGGTGTCTTCCTGTTTTTGTAAATAAAGTTTTATTGGGACACAGCTATGCCCACTTGTTTACATATAATCTAGGGGTGCTCTATTGAGTAGTCAGGAAAGAAACCATGTGGCACATGAAGCCTCAAATATTTATTGTCTAAGTACTTTACCAAAAAAAATTTTGCTTGCATCAGTCGGATATTCAAATTCACTTTCATAGTCTACTAGCATTTACTGAGTAATGATTAAATGCCCTGAACTGGACTAGATATTTATTTATTTATTTATTTATTTATTTATTTATTTATTTATTTATTTATGAGAGAGAGAGAGAGAGAGAGAGAGAGGACACAGGCAGAGGGAGAAGCAGGCTCCATGCAGGGAGCCTGACGCAGGACTCGATCCCAGGTCTCCAGGATCACGACCTGGACTGAAGGTGGCACCAAACCGCTAAGCCACCGGGGCTGCCCCTGGACTAGATTTTTAAAGATACATTATCTAATTTAATTTTCACAGGAAGTAGCTCTTCAAGATCAATGGAAATATCAGCCCATTTTACCTAATGAGGTTGTGACTTGTATCAAATTGTAGGTCAGGATTAATACTCTGCCCTCCTGGAACGCCCAGGTGGCTCAGCAGCTGATTGTTCTGCCTTTGGCTCAGGGAGATCCCAGCATCCCAGGATTGAGTCCCGCTTCAGGGTCCCTGCATGGAGCCTGCTTCTCCCTCTGCCTGTGTCTCTGCCTCTCTCTCTCTCTCTCTCTCTCTCTCTCTCTGTCTCTCATGAATAAATAAATAAATAAAATCTTTAAAAAATTTTTTTAAAAAATACTCAGCTCTCCTGACCCTAGATCCAGAATCTCAGGAGTCACTAGGGTGGGCGTCCTGAAGGAGTGGGTTTGCACTTGCTCTTGAAGAATGAGTGTGGCTGTAAGCAAGGATGGGACCTGGGGGAGGGATTCCAGACAGAAGGAACTCATTGATCAAAGGGCCTGAAGTGGGAGGCTCCGGCTATGTTTGGTCATCTGATTTTATAGAACAAGAAGAGACTGAGGGGACTGAGGTCATGGAGTACAAGAAGTGGCTTGAGGCCAGGATGTGGAGGGACAGGGTGTTCCGTAAGGAAGAAGTTACAGATGAAAGTTCAAGGACAGGCTGGTGGATGTACTGTGATTGGCCTTTACTGTATTGACTCACACAGGATATTTGGCTTGGTTTTAATTTGGATTTATGAAACATTCCACAATTTTATCTTCTCTTGAAAAAGCAAAGTATTTAGTCACACTTGGGTGCACATTCCTAGGAAGCAGGAATTAGCTGGAGTTGCATTCAGCTGTCTCCTTTAGATGGGACACTTGCTATCCTGTGGGCCTAATCAGTACCATCCTTAGACCCAAGCAAGAGGAGCCCCTCCTCTGGGCCTGGACTTTAGGAGGGCCTTGCTCTGGCCACACCGTTTCCCATATGATGAGGAGTCCTTGGCTTCAAGGGGACTTGACTTCTCAGAGCCTGTACCCCTCTCCTGCTCCAGCTGTGCTTCAGATGCCAGGACTCAGAATTTTCTGCCTGAATGGCTCAAGCTCACTCCCAAGAGTTATATGGGTCTCTTCCCTAGGGCTGCCCTTTCAAGGGTGGGACACATGGAGGGGTGAGCTAAGGGGGAACAGATTGTGATGGGGGACATGCAGATGGAGCTCTGACCTCAGGTTGGGGTGTCCGCCCTGGGCTGCAAGACCCCTGGAGATGCAGGGCAGAGCTGGGAGCCAGAAGGGAAGGAATGTGGGTAACAGGCCAGAGGACCTTGCTCTGTACCATCAGGTCTCAACCTGGGGCTCCTAGGAATGCAGAAACATAGTTTGAACTTGGCCTTCTGAGTCAGCATGAAGCATATTTGCTAACTTAGGACGAGATAACATAGTTTATTTAATAATTTAGAGCTTGCCTGTGTCTCTGCCCCCCCCCCCCGTCTATCATAAATAAATGGATTTTAAAATCTTTAAAAAAAATAATTTAGAGCTTGGGGACCCCTGGGTGGCTCAGTGGCTGAGTGTCGGGCTTTGGCTGAGGGTGTGATCCTGGGGTCCTGGGATCGAGTCCCGTGCCAGGTTCCCTGTGGGGAGCCTGCTTTTCCCTCTGCCTCTCTCTATGTGTTTCTCATGAATAAATAAATAAAATCTTAAATAATAATAATAACTTAGAGCTTGATTTCCAGCTGACAAATTTTGACACATATTTATGTGGCTTCTATTTGTGTACTTGCTCTAAGCCTCAAGCCCCATCTCAAATCCTGCTCCTTGACTATTGGTAGTTTAAAGTATGAATGGGCTGCAGTTCCCCTCGGCTTCTATTATTTTACACCAGGGCTGTGTCTGTCTTTGACATAACCCATCTGCTCTTTACAGGCATAGGTGTGTGGATCCTGTTGTGAGCAGTTAGTCCAAAAGAAAGTTGATGACTTTTGATCAGGGTACAGTGTGCCAGAAGGACTGCCGTAGACAGAGAATGAGGCAAGAGGGCCAGTTTGAGGGGGTCATAGGTCTAAATGAGTGGGAACAAGAAAGGAAGGGACAGAACAAGAGATTTTTTTTTCTTGCCTAGCGATCATTAAGTTAAGGTGGCCAACTTACCCGGTTTGTCTAGGACTTTCTTGATTTCAGTTCTGAAAGCTTGCATCCCAGAACACCCCTTGGTCCTATTGACACTGGGAAGGTTGGCCCCTCATCCACCACCTAAACATCAGGTCCCATCATATCGAGATCTTACTATACCTGAGCCAGCTTGGAACCAGGGGCCCTGGACCTGAGTACAGCTTTGCTTCTAGAAGCAAACTATCCAGCTATTTCTATTCCTCAACCATCAATCAAAAATTTCTCCAGACTAAGGCAAATAACTCAGACCACAGAGGTTTCCCCCAGGTGCTGCCGATTCGTTCTCACGGCAAGTGTGTGTTCAGGGCCTAATTGACCCATCAGAAGGCTTAGATGCTTCATGCTGAAAGAGAAGGTGTTTCCAGTTCACCTTTGCTGGACACAGGATGTCATCTTCCCACCTGTGTCTGGCAACTGTCACTACTCTCCAGATTAACAGAGATCACACATAGCACCTAGAGTATAGAAATCTTACTAAATTAGATTCTCATCTGTTATCGAATTGGCAATTTATGAGTAAAATCAGAATCCTCAGGAAAGTGATATTTAGGTCCTAGACATGTGGCCTTGGACAAGTGACTTAACTTCCCTGAACCTTACTTTTCTTCATCTATGAAGTAGAACTAACAACGCCTGCTACAGGTTTGCTCTGAGAGTACATTTTTAAATGCTTCATGCAAAAAAGAATTGAAAGCAGGGACTTGAACTGTACACTGGTGTTCATAGTAGCATTATTCCCAGTAGCCAGCTGTGTCCATCGGCAGGTGAATAAACAAAATGTGGTCTGCCCATATAATGAAATATTATTCAGCCTTAAAAAGGAGTGAAATTCTGATACATGCTACCACATGGATGGACCTTGAAAAATTATGCTGTTATACAAGCTAGACAGAGGACAAATATTGTATGATTCTACTCTACGAAGCACTGAGACTAGTCAAATTCGTAGAGACAGAAATTAGAATAGACGTTTCCAGGGGCTGGTGTTTAATGGGCACAGAGTTTCAGTTTGGGATCATAAAAAGGTTCTGGAACTGGATATGGCAATGGTTGTACAATATTCTGAATGTACTGCGTGCCGCGGAACCATATACTTAACAATGGTGAAAATAGTAAATTTTATGTCATGTATTCAGTAACCCAATAAAAAGTAAATTCCTCATGCAGGTACACGGCCGTTGACGATAGCCCCCAAAGAAGAAGAAGAGAGCTAGAAGGAGAATCAAGGTGCTACTAGGTGTTCAGGGATGGGAGTCTGGTACTTTAGACCACCAGAGGCCAAAGAGTGGGATCTGAGTTGGGGTTTCTTAGGACCTGGAGACCAGGCAAGGAAGGAGGCAAATCCAGGCAGCAGGAAATTTGTAAGCAAAGCAGAAGTGTGCAGTGATGGAGGCGAGATGGTGACGTGGGCTCTGCTGTGTCTCCTGTCGCAGACTGGAGGCGGGACCAGGTTGCCAGGGCCCTGGAGTCCAGGTAGACCTAGTGGGACGTCAGGCAGAGCAAAGGCACTGCAGGCGTTTGGGCAGGGAGGATGGTGGGCACTTTGTTTGCAGGCAGGTTCATCTGGGCGCTGCATGAAACGGATGGGGTGGTGCCACGGGACAGGGGGTATTGGAGGAGCCCTAGGTACACTCAGAGGGTGGCCGTGAGGTGGACAGAAAGAAGGGGGAACTGGAGGCCTGTTCCAAGGGAGACTTGATAAGCAAGATGCTGGGTAAGGGAAAGAGGTGCCTGAGTGTTAAGCAGCCCGAAAAAGAATAATCTAGTCCCAGAGCCAGGCCCCTGCCTTGAGATACCATCTCTGCTGACCTTGAGTAAAGAACCTAGTGTTTCTGTCCTCAGTGTCCTCATCAACAACACAGAAGTGAGGGCTGTCACAGGGGCCGCCTCTAGGCTGTCCAGTTAAATGAGTCAATATGTGTAAAATAGCTAAAGCCGTGTCGGGGATGGAATATATACTTGCTGTGATCGTCTATTCAGTCTGAGTGGTAAGGGTATGTTGGCGTCTGTTACGTTACTTTTTGCATTTGGATTTTTTTAGACATTGCATTAAAATAATGTACTTTAAAAAATATATATTATGACAATGCTTCTTAAACCCTCACATGCGTGTGAAACAGGTGCAGGCTTGTTAAAGCGCAGTTTGGGTTCAGCGGGGCTGAGTGGGGCCAAGGCTCCGCGCTGTAACACGCTCCCGGGTGGCCCGACGCTGCTGGCCCGCTGGCCCCTCGGTGGGAAGCCAGGCTGCAGGGGCCCAGGGGCCCCGGGCTTTCCGGAGGAGCGGGCTGTTCTGGGGAGCCATCCCTGCGTTACAAATCTCCCAAACCTCGTAGCTTAAACCAAAAATATTTATTATCGTCGCTATGCTGTCATCTGTCACAGTTCAGCTGTGCAGCTCTTGTCGGGATGGCTCGCGGAGTGGTTGGTCCTCAGCCGGCACCTGGGGCCGGGGTCACCTTGGAGGCTTTGTCCCTCTCGTGTCCGGCAGGTGAGGCTGCTGTCCGCTGCAGCCTCCGCTGGGGCTGTCCGCCGGGACGTCTACCCGTGGTCTCTCCAGGAAGCAGGGGACACAGCCCAGCAGCTGGGTTCCAAGAACAAGTGTCCCCAGAGAGAGAGGGAGCCACCAGCGTCACACAGCATCCCTTCCGCCACATTCTATTTGTTAGAAGCGAGTCAGGATGTAAGGCCCAGCGTTATGATTATACTTAATGATACCCTATTAAATACTTGGAGGTCACCAAGAAGACTTTAAAAAAAAGAGTTTACTTATTTACTCATGAGAGACACAGAGAGAGAGAGTCAGAGACACAGGCAGAGGGAGAAGCAGGCCCCATGCAGGGAGCCTGACGTGGGACTCGATCCCAGGTCTCCAGGGTCACACCCTGGGCTGAAGGCAGGCACCAATCCGCTGAGCCACCCGGGTGTCCCAAGAAGACTAGATCTTGAATGTTCCCACCACAAAAAAAGAATGGAAGAGGGGAAGAAGCGACCCAAGAGATACTTTTGAATGAAAAGAAGCAATGTCGCTGAGGGCCTCGGATTTCAAACAGCAGGACTGCAATCCCAACTCTGTCCTTTCCAGGCCAGGAACCCCAGGCCTGTCGTTCCACTTGGAGCCTCCGTGTCCGCATCTTGTCCAACTGTTTTCTTCTCTGGAGATCTGAAAGATTAACAAGGCCATGTACACGAATAAGCCGGCAAAGTGCCGGCTACTCAGGAATTGTTGTTTGTTGGTGAATAAGAGCTACGGGGAAGGGGTTGGCACACCTCACGTCAGAGAGAGGAGCACGTAGTCACCACCATACTTCACATCATGCAGGAGACCGGGACCTATTTTGAGTGATTAGGCCCCAATAACTGTATATCCAAACATTAAAATATGATATAGGGGCAGCCCAGGTGGCTCAGCAGTTTAGTGACCAGCCCAGGGCGTGATCCTGGGGACCCGGGATCAAGTCCCACGTCGGGCTCCCTGCATGGAGCCTGCTTCTCCCTCTGCCTGTGTCTCTGCCTCTCTCTGTCTCTCATGAATAAATAAATAAAATCTTCTAAAAAATGATATAGGCAAGTACTGGGGAAAAAAAAGAAGGGGCTCGCTAAAGCCAGGCACTGCACGAGGGGAGAGCTGTTAGACCCCATGACTTGAAGGGAGAAGTGTCACAAAATTTGCAGACAGGCCTTAAAGCCACCGGGGGCTTGCCTCGGGAAGCTCTAACAGGAACAGAAAACTGAGAATGAGTGTGCCAGGGATGGCTAACTTGGTTGTGTTCAGATTCATGGTGGGGCAAGTGGGGGTGCCGTCTCGAGCGGGTGGGGGTGTGTGTGTCTGTGTGACCGGCTGGGGTCTCTCTCCACCACCGGCCTGACATCATGAGAGCAAAGGACCGCGCTCCCAGCACCATAGTCCCACATGGTGCAGGGTGCACAAACAGGACCCCACCAATAGTTGTTGGGTCCATGAGCGGATGGAGAGGGAGGAGGGGCTAGGCCCGAGGCTCAGAAATGCTGGGAGCCGCCCCCGGGACTAGCCCCTCTGGCACAGCTCCGGCTGCAGGGACGCCTTGGGTGCGCAGAGGCCGCGCTGGGCCTAGAGGCCTGGTCTGTGGGGCAGCTCCAGGCCCTGCAGCACCCAGGGGGTGGGAAGCCCCCCTCCTGACTCCCAGCGGATGGAAACTGCACCCAGAATCTCAGGAGAGAAGGAAACTCAACAGTGGCTCTTTTGATGACAGTGCTAGCTCCTTCCTAGGCAGCTCTCCCCGTTTCCTGTTTATAGGCCCAACTAAGAGCAAAAGTGACCAGATCTCTGAGCGGAAGCCTTTCCCCGGGGACTTGGAGGCAGCTCAGCAACAGGAAACCATCGGGGCTCCTCTGGCCAGCCCGGGGGTGCCATCCTGCCCCCTGGGGGGGTGGGGACAGTGGGCCTTGGGAAGAGCAGCTCCTGCTCTGAGCCGAGTGGCTCCCAGGGCCCCGCATCCTGGGTGTGAGTGTGTATGAGTGTGAGTGTGTGTGGGGGTGGGGGGGTGGACTGGGGGGGGCAAGCAGAGCAGGGTGACATTCAGGGCTGCCTGGGCGGCTGTGTGTCACTTCACTTTGGGCGGCCCAGCAGGAAAGGCTGGCCCCTGGGTCTGCACGCGAATAATCTCCGGCTCTCCTCCAGCAGTATGTCGGTATGTCGGGGTCCCTGGAGTTTTGGGGGGTGGCCCTAGACCCGGTTCCTGTCCTGGCTACGCAACTGTGGAGCTTGACACAGACCAAGGGACACCTGGGGAGTGAGGGGCTAAAACGGTGAGAGGGCAACAGGTGAACAGCTCCTGCAGGGTTGTGAACAGCAAGGCCGTGGGATGCATGGTCCTTCCCTGCCCCTCCCCCTCACACACGTGTGCACACGCACATGCATGCATCACACATGTGCACTTACACACATGCACACACCTATATGCAAACATGCATGACACATGTGTACACGGACCCCATGTGTAAACACACCGCACATGCACGCACGTGTGCGTGCATGCCACATGTTTATACATGCACACACACATCAGACGGGTGAACACCTACGTGCACAAACACATACACACACGTATGTGTGCGTGCCATACACAGCACACACACCCCTCGCAGAAAGGCTCGTGAAGATGGAACATTTCAGCTGACACCTGAAAAATTAGAGAAGCAGCAACGCCGAGAGTATCCGGGCAAAGAGAGCAGTTGCAAAGGCTCTGCAGCTGCACAGCCGGGTTCTGGGCCCAGGAGGATGGGACGGCTGTGGCTCCCTCCACACCCTGGACGCTCCGACACTCCGAAACTCGTTCACAAAGTTAGTGGGTATAAATAATTGGCCCACAGACCCACATGCAAGAAGCCAATTCTTTGTTCTCCCTTTTTTTTTAGAGAGATTTTAGAGACATTTGACTTATTCATTTGACAGAGTGAGAGGGAGAGAGAGAGAGAGAGAGAGAGAGCACAAGCTGGGGGGGGGGTTGCAGAGGGAGAGGGAGAAGCAGACTCCCCGCTGGGCAGGGAGCCTGACTCAGGCCTCGATCCCAGGACCTTGAGATCATGACCTGAGCCAAAGGCAGATGCTTAATGGACTGAGCCACCCAGGTGCCCCATTTCGCTTTCTCTAAATCAAATTATATTGGACCGAGGCCCGGGCTGCTGGCCTGGCAGGCAATTCAATGACAGTCTTCTTGGGGTTCCCTCTGATGCAGGCTTGTGCAGAGGTGCCATGCCCCCCAGCACGACGAGGCCCAGCATCACTGCCCCCCCCCCCAGTTTGTCCTCGGATGCCCTGTTCTGGCCCTCACAGCCCCTTCATTAGCCTCTGTGGCTTCTGAGCCCTGCTTGGGGACAAGGACCTGGGCAGAGGCTGGGAGCCGGCTTCCCTACACATACCATATCGTTGCCGCCCCCCCCCGCCCCCCCCCCCAGCCCAGTGGCTGAGCACTCCCCTCTTCAGCTCCAGGAGGAAAGTGCCCACCCGTCCCCCAGGAGGCCCGGCTGAATTTCCTTAATGAATTTTGGCTTTTGCAAAAGACCCAAAGGCCCACTCACCAAAAGCAGCTCCTGCCGCAACTCTCCTCCCTCCAAGCAGGAGAGCACAAACCCCACCCACCTGCTAGAAATGGAAAGGAGGCTGACACAGAGGAAGCACCCCCCAGGTGTTTCCTGGACCTTGCCATTAGGGTCTCTCTGTTCTCAGGGATGCAACCCGCCCAGCCCCTGAACTCGAACTCCCTGAGAACAATGCTTCTCTAACGGTCTTGGTGAAGAATCCGATTTTATTTTCTTCTTTTTCAATTTCCAATTCATCCCAGAATGTTAACTCTTGTGAAGCGCAATGAAGGAAATTCTAGAAAAATGGAGAAAAAAAACCCCCAGAGAATACAGGCACCAATTTTTATCCCTAGATTGAACACATTGCTCTAAAAGTTTCTAAATATTTTCTCTCCATTTGTACACTCTCATTTGTATTTGACCGTGGAGGGGCACGCACTTTGAGGAGCATGGCTGGTGAGTATTGGGAAGGAAGATAGTGTCTCCTCACCTCTAAAAATGAGGAGCTTAGTCAGGTCATGATCACAGGGCCCTGGGGTCGAGCCCCACATTGGGGTTCCCTGCTCAGTGGGGAGTCTGCTTGAGATTCTCCCTCTCCCTCCACCCACCCCCCACTTGTGTTCTCTCTCTTGAATAAATAAATAAAATCTTTAAAAAAGATGAGGAGCTTAGTGAAGTACAGACTCTTTAAGAGGTTAAACTAGAAGGCAGAAGCAGGGACAGCCTTCCCCGTGAGCTGAGAGACTAGAATTCAGCCTCCTACACAACTACTCACAACGAGGAGATGCAGGTCAGTGCAAGGGGCCCGGAGCCCACCTGGGGAGCACACCCCCAGCAATGCCTACTGGCCCTGCCACTTACCGCCTCGCCTCAGGATGAGTCAACAGCTCCGAGCCTCAGTTTACCCATCCGTACAACTAAGAGAATAGCATTATTTCATAGGGTTGTTATAAGGACTAGATGAGATCATAAGTGGATAATCGTGGCGCTTGCTACTATGAAAATGTTTCCTTAGAACGAAAACTTCGGGAGAGCAGGGATTTGTATTCCCTGATGTTTCCCGAATGCCTGGAATCACGCCTGGCCCGCAGTAGGTGCTCAGTAAATATGTGTTCAGTGACTGAATGCACCTTGTCACCATGCTGAGCTTCCGACAGCCGTGTTTATCCTATGCTGGATTCTTCAGGAGAAGGAGAGGTCTGGT
Organism: Nyctereutes procyonoides; assembly: GCF_905146905.1. Lineage (NCBI taxonomy): Eukaryota > Metazoa > Chordata > Mammalia > Carnivora > Canidae > Nyctereutes > Nyctereutes procyonoides. The sequence goes on along the minus strand of NW_026575135.1, from coordinate 9,361,709 downwards.
TGTCCTCTGTGCTGATGCTCTACTCAGCGTCCAGAGTCTGTTTTTCAAAGCCGCACGCATTCAAGAAAGACTGGAACTGCCTCTCAGGCTGAGCCCTTCCTGGGCAGGGTGTTAAAGACTGGACTTAAGCTATATTTTCACAGAGTGTAAAACCAGATCTCTTAGGCTGGGATTTAGAGTCTTCACAAATCGGGTCCCAACCGATGTTTCTAGGCATACAGTGTGCCCCACCCCACGGGACATTGCTCCAGTGAGGACCATTCACCGTGCTCTGGGCATGCTCTGGGCATGCTCTTCCTCCAAGAGGCCTTCTCAGCTCCTACCAGGTGAAAGATGACTCATTCTACCAAGCCAGGTGTAAATGTGACCTCCTCCCTGGAGCTGGCCCCGATGTTTGGCCGAGTTCATCTCTCTCCTCCAGCTCTCCCCATCCTCCCTTCTCCTCTCCCTCTTTAGAAGGCTTTGTCATCTGGTTAATTATTTGCACATCCGTCTCTCTTCACTAAGGTGTGACTCCTTAAGGACCAGGGGCCATGTCTTGAAGAGCACCGGCGCTTAACGCAGGGCCTGGCATATGAATAAATGTTCACAGGGTCCACGTTGGTGGTGGGGTTCCCCCTGCAAGTGTAAAGTCAACAGGCTTCACTTTGGCCAAATATAGGTGCCAATCAGAAGAGGAATTGAAAGCCCCTTGCCCACTGGCCCAATATCACTTTTCTCTAACTACTCCTTAGTCTGGGGTAGGTATTTTCTGGACAGCATGATGGACAGCCCCGTGGCTCCAAACTGAAGGACGGTGTAGCTTAGGGTGTATTTCTCAGGCTGAGGTCAGAGGCAGAAGGGACCACGGGAACACAGGAGATGGCCCACACAGGGCGTGGGGCTCTGAGGTCGGGGGTGGCTGGCTTCCAACCCGAGGTCTGCTGTGACTGGCTCGATGACCCTGGGCACGCTTTTTTACCTCTGAAAGCTTCAGTTTCCTCATGAAATAATAATATCCATAATAATGTGGATAATGTTAGAACTTCCCCGCCTAGAGGAGGAAGCCAAAGTGGGGACGGCTGCCCCACTGGCAGTCTTCGGGAAGTGCCGCAGGATGCTAACCTTTGCAGACTCTGGCACCGTACTGTGGGGACAGAAGGCTCACAAACTTCCATCACCCCAGGCACCAGGTGCCTTTACTGTATCACCAGATCTCACAGCACAATTATGAGGCTTAAACACAGTAACATGTGTAGGGGGCTTAGCACCCTGCTCTGAGGGTGTCCATTCCAAGACTCAGGGAGAAGGAGCAGCCCCTCTGTGGGACACTCCATTCTCATGGCATTCTCCTGTCAGAAGGAAAAGACCAGAACCATTCATGGCTCTTGGAGTTCATGTTTGGATGTGGCATGTGTAGCTTGTGTTCCATCGGCCAAAGCAAATCATATGGCCAAGCCTCGTGTTGATGGGGGTAGGGAAGTAAGCCTCCAGGAGGACAGCAACGCAAGTCTCTTGGCATTGGGTGGGGATGTATGATCCTCTTATAGGGAAGGCAAAAAATAATTGGGAAGAATAATACAGCCTGCCACATGTTTTTATGAGTGCCAGCTAATCTTTGTCTCATGGTAACCCTATGAGGTAGGTATTATTACCCCCGTTTTATGGAGTGGAGAATTAAGGCTTGGTATGGCTCACTAGCCTGCCCAGAATGTAGCCAGTAATTAATAGGGCTGCCACTTGAAGCTGGTTCTGGTGGCATGTGCCTGGACTCAGGCAGCAGCTTCCTGAGGACTCGTCTTCATAGAGGTGCTGTCATTCAGTAAGCATGCACGAAGTACCTACTGTGTGCCTCCTTGATGACAGCTCTGAAGCTGAGAAGGACAAGGCACACGGCTCCTGTCTGCCTGGCAGGGTATGCGGTTCAGAACTCGAAAGGGCGCTGCAGGGGCTCAGTGCAGACGGGTGCATGCCCCGCTGGTTCGCTAGGAGCCCTGCAGAGGCAGGGCCTATGATCTGGTCTGATCCAAAGCCCTCGTCAGCGCCTCCTGGGGCTTCGTCCCAGGAGTGGACCCCCTCAGAGCCTGCATGCCACAGAGGACAAAGGTCCAGAGACTTCAGGGTCAGCCTGAAAGAGAAAGAGAAACCTACTTGTGATCTGACTTTGAATCAGCACGGTGACACATGTGGCTACCTTGCAAGAGCACACCACTCTCACTTCCCCGAACGGTTTCCATTTTAGAGGCATGGTAATTAAAAAGAAGAAGGAAAGAAATCCCCTTCCACGGTTTGCAACATGTACTGTAATAGGAAGAAAACCCCTTTTCTTATCACAGCTGCCTGTGTGTCAGGGCACGGGGCCCAGCATTTGGCTTGTCTCTGCAAGCACAACCGATTACGTAGTGAGCAGTTGCCCCTCAAACAAAGATGGCATGCGTGCTGCAAAACAGGCCACCTCTTAATGAGGCAAAACCCCATAAAAAAGCCGGCACAGCCGCTGACTGTCCCTCTCGGGATGAGGAAGGCCTCTGAAATGTGAGCACATATGTTCCGCAGCAGACCCTTCTGGCGGCGTATCACATCTCCAAGGAAATGTTTTTGAAAGAGGGGGACTCTATTTTCAGTTTGGTTATGGACACACACATCCTCGAAAATTTCAGAAAATGTCCCAAAGCTTTATATATCTATACCTACATATATATGTGTATATGTATAAATACACCTATTTGACTTTATCTGAAAACTGCAGGTAGTCATCGGTGTGCTTTGAGTTTATACTCCCTTTAAAAATTCAGTCTTACGGCAGCCCGTGTGGCTCAGTGGTTTGGCGCCGTCTTTGGCCCAGGGTGTGGGAGACCTGGGATCGAGTCCCACGTCCGGCTCCCTGCATGGAGCCTGCTTCTCCCTCTGCCTGTGTCTCTGCCTCTCCCTCTCTCTGTCTCTCATGAATAAATAAATAAAATCTTAAAAAAAAAATTCAGTCTTGGAGTTTAGAAAGGAGCCAAGTTCTGAGTGCTTTGGGCAGGAACCGCCTTGCTGAGTCTGAGACCCCTGGGAGACCAAGGAAGGGCACCCCATCGCTGGGGAACCATGGGGCCTGTGTTTGCAGGTTTAGCCGGAGGGGAAAGAGCAGATTAAACCATCATGTCCCATGTCCCATGCCTCTGTAACCAAGACAAATAATACTTTAATGCAATATTAAAAAAATCAAATTAGCAAACTATGGCCATGGGCCATCTGCCTGTGTTTACAAATAAAGTTTTACTGAAACTCCTTTTTAACTGGAATGATTCCAAGTTTTATTGGACCTGAGTTCACTGTGCCCCTTATGTTTTATGTCCGAGGCAAGCCCTCAACTCACGTCCCCAAAGACCTAGCCCTGCCCCACGTCCGTTCATTCGTTCCCTCATCTGCCCCATACCTGCAGAGTGGTAAGCTCCAGCAGACAGAGCTAACGGTTATTGAGCACTTACTGCATGCCAGCCACTGTTGTAAGCCTTTGGACATATTGCCTCATTTAATTCCCCCCCCCCAACAATCCCATAGGTAAATACAATTATTCATCTCGTTTTACAAATCAGGCACTGAAAGGTGAAGAAACTTTCCCAAGATCAAACAGCTAGGAAGAGGCAGGGCCAGGGTTTACAGCCAGGCAGGCTGACGGCGTTGAATGGAGCATGCTTAGAGGAGGAAGGGAGACTCGGCTCTGGGAAGCCATCACGGAGGAGGTAAGGTGTTGGACGGGTAAGTAGAAGTTTGCTAGACAGAAAAAAACAAGTAGATGCTACAGGAAGTGAGTGTTTTAGAGGAGCGATTCTCTGGGGAGAGGTCCTTTCTGGCCGCTCTGGGCCCAGGCCCTACCATGGAATCAGAGCAGCAGCAAAATCCTACAACTAACCCCATTTACTCAGTGCTTACCCTGTAGGCTGGGTATTCAACTAAATACTTTTTGTGCCTTATGCCATTAAGTCCTCAAAGAAACAATGAGTGGCTACTACTCCTAATTCTGTTTTACAGAGGAAGAGTCTGAGGCAGAGAGAGTAAGTGGCTGAGCCAGAATGCAAACCCAGTGGGCACTATTCATATTGTGGTCCCGGCCAAACCCAAGAATCTAGCACCAGAGCTGCAAACTGAGCCAGACACTGTGCCAGGGGTTCTCAAATGTCATCATGCATCAGAATCCCCTGGAGAGTTCATTGAAACAGATTGCTGTGTCCCACCCCTAGAGATCCTGATTCAGGAGGTCTGGGGGCAGAGCTGAGAATTTGCATCTCTAACAAATTCCTGGGTGATGCTGAGGCTGTTGGCCCAAGAACCAGACATCGAGAACCTATATTGACTCTATGTGATCCCACAAGAGTGTGGCAGTGCCCTCCTCAGCTGCACCGGGAAACACAAACACAGGAGGTACTTGAAAGAAAGCGCTTCCTTCTAGATCCATAGGTCAGAACCACCCTCTGCTGAGTCTTCAGTCTTTGCTTTTATTCCAGTGGCTTTCTTTTCTCTTGATACTTGCACTGAGCCTCTTGATTGTCCAGGCTCTTCATCTTGCTTTCTGCTCATGGGGACTTTCGTGACTTCCCCCACATACTGCTGCTCCTGCAGAATTAGGCAGCCCCACGTGCCACCACCTGTGTTCCGAGCCTGGTGTGCTTCTTGGATTGACGTGGACTCCAGGCATCAAGAGTGGGAGGGAGGACGAGCATGATGATCACGTGTCTCCTGGTGGTTCTCCGGGCTGCACAGGGACTTGGTGATACCAATTAGTAATTCATTCCATGTATTAGTCAGAAGCCCTGGTGTTGCACGTGACAAAAGCCAATTTGAACTGGAATGGGAAAATCGGGCACTCCCAGAGCCTGGTCACAGGAAGGGCGGGGTGGCAGCTGGGCTGCAGGCGTGACTGCCCAGGGCTCCAAATGCCACTGGCCTCGGCTCTTCACCCACTGCCTCTACCTCTTCCTGTCAACATCAGCCTTTTCAGGCAGACTCTGTCCACACAGCTGGAGAGACGCCTGCCATCCGCTGTCAAGCCCTCCATTTTCAGCCCCACCTTGAAAGAGGAACAAGGAGACAGGGCTCCTGGATTCTGGGAAGAGCTCTGAGTGGCCCAGCCTGGATCATTGTCCATCCCTGGACCAGAGAGCCCTTGGCCATTCTGGATGTCTACCTATGTCCAATCTGGGATGAGGTGGGGACAGGTTTTTAAAGGATGTGCAATCTCCCTCCAACCATAATGTTAGGGTTGGATGAAGGGTCATTTTCTAGAAAACACTAGAGGAGACGCTGGGCAGGAAGATAAACCCCACAGGTGAGTGGGTGAGTGAGTGGAAGGATGCATGTCTTCTCGGTATCAGGCACCGAGTTGGCAGCCGCAGTAGATGGAGAGAGATAAGCGTGGAAAGCCCCGGCCTTCCCGGAGCTCACAGTCTAGAAAGCAGGCTAAGACACGCCACGGATGTCAGCGAAGCCAGGTAGGAATTTCTGCGGGTCACAGCAGGGGCAGAGGAGGAGGATTCAAAGGCTTTGGGCAAACCATGGCTCACTCACGTGCCCACCAGCCAACTCGTGAGCGCTCACTCGGTGTTAAAACACATGCCCGCACTCCACGCACTTGGCCAAGCGGAACGCCTGCAACCTACAAGTGTCATGCAACCCTGTCCCCAGGCAGCTGGCCACTCGCAAAGCTGTTCGTAAAGCTCTGCAAGGAGAAGCGTATCCATCGTGGCTAGGTGCTGTCCCCACCCTGCTCCCCCAGCCACATCAGGTCCTTCTCCCTGTGCCAACTCGGGCTCTCCTAGCCCGTGCAGAGTAACCTCACGGAGGATCACCGGTCTGCCCTGTGCCTCCTGCTGGCTGACCCTGGATCCCCGGGCAGAGACGCTTCTCTTTTTTCCATCCCTTTATTTCATGTCCTTTCATTTCCATGATATTCTCTCTGGGACTCCTTGCTCCTGCAAGCTGTGGCTTCCAGAGCTTTTTAAAGAAACGGAGGGGATCCCTGGGTGGCGCAGCGGTTTGGCGCCTGCCTTTGGCCCGGGGCGCGATCCTGGAGACCCGGGATCGAATCCCACGTCGGGCTCCCGGTGCATGGAGCCTGCTTCTCCCTCTGCCTATGTCTCTGCCTCTCTCTCTCTCTCTCTGTGTGTGTGTGTGACTATCATAAATAAATAAAAAAAATTAAAAAAAATAAATAAAGAAACGGAGCAATCATGGCAACTCCTCCCTGAGCCATTTGGCCTTATCACTGTGGACACATTTGTCTGCATTTCTCTGTCGGAGTGGCGAGCCGGATGGTGGCACTGAGGACTGTGGGCAGATGTCATCGGGCTCCTTGATTCCCTTTTTGTCTTTTCCACACGGCCCTCTGGTCCCGGTCTTCTGTTTTAAGTCCGGCCAGGAGGACAGAGGAGGCATTTGAGGGCTGCGTGGCTTTAGGAACTCTCAGCAGCTGTATGGCCCCCCTGGCACCCATCTGTCCCATTCCACCACGGGCAATGGGAATGAATGCCCGGACCCTCCCCACACACACACCTCACCAACCATGGCAAAGATGCAGTAAACCAGGTTTAAAGCTGTCCGTCAGCATCTCTGTCCTCTCCGTATTGGCATCACCTTTCTCTGTGCCTGTCCTTCCAAGAGCTTCTTTAGGCCCCTGTCTTTATAGCTTTGTTCCTCAAGTGCTTGGCCACAGCAGGTGTCTACAAAATGAACTGGCCTCACGAATGGAACTAATGAGGGAACCAGCTCAACTCTTAATGTAAAGCAAAGGGGTGAAGTAGCAACAATTATCCATCCTGCTGGTTTCCGGTCATAGTGTTGGGTGTGGGGAGGGGTGATTAAGAACACCCCTGAGGTCCCCTTTAGATTCAAGAATATATTGAAAAACAAGATACAATGAGGGGTTTTGTTTTGTTTTGGTGTTTGGTTTTTTTGTTTTGTTTTGTTATTGAAAGGTGATTAGAAAATGTGGTTTAGATTTGTGTGAATATATCCCTCACCTGAATTAAACCCTCCGACCCAGTCTCAGACGGATCTGGACAACCACACGCCTCCCTCAAGAGCAGGCCAGTTTTTGAAGGCAGAAGAGAGAAACAGGTGTCCTTGGGATGCTCCTAAAAGAGTAGAAAGGCCACACCACACACACCTTCTCTTGACTCTGGTGTCCCTGGAGTGGAGGCCTGCTCGGTGCTCTCTGCCCTGTGCCTGCATAGGCCTGGCCTGTCCACCGTTACTCTTCTCAGTTCTGAGGTCCCCGAGCTCTGCAAACAACGGATGCTTCCCTGGTATTGAGGAAAGAACCAGGCTTTGGGCCACGAGTCCTTCTCTTCCTGGTGTCCTTGAACAAAGCCATCCAGTCACGGTGACCCTCCCCTTCCTCCGTTCTAGAATGGGGTGTCATCAACTTTGCCTGCCCCCAGGCTCAGCTGACCTCAATTACTTACTAAATTGCTCGAATTCTTACGGGAGGAGGATTTTTCAAGGTGATTTGGGGATCAAGTGGGAAGATTTATACACTTTGAAAGGGGTTCTGTGTGTTTCTTTTGGACACTGAGGCTCAGGAGAGGTAAGCAGCTTGCCTAGGGCCTCTGACCCCGGTCCCATCTCCCTAGACCAGCTCCTGCCATCCAGAGCTGCTTTCTTGCCGCTTCTCTGCTCTCTGTCTCTCTGTCTCTCTGTCTCTCTGTCTCTCTCTCTCTCTCTCTCTCTCTCTCTCTCTCTCTCTCTCGAGCCTTCGGGCTCATCCCAGCAGCTTCAAGGCAGGTTCAGCTGCGGCTAATAACACCCATCTGCATCCTGCCCGGCATCCTGCACGCACCAGTTAACGTTCAGTAAGTACTTGTCTGCTGCCTGGGTCCTTTTACTAGAATTAAAAGCAGGCACTTTTGCTGCTTTAAATTCTAAGTGGCTTTGAAAAACAAGCAAAGATTTAAGTCCATGAAAGTCTGGAAGGGGAGCCAGGAAACCCGAGGATGCGTAGTGGTCTGGCTGTGAGATGCTGTACAAGTCTGAGCCATCCCCTGGGCCCCCACCGGCCCCAACTATCCTAAGGATGCTCGAAGCGGGGAAAATGCCTCTGAGCAGGTTAGTGAGTCATTACTGCCTACACATAATTGAGCAAACTTCTCCCTAATGTCTAACTGAGACAAGGTGGGTGACCAGAGAGGAAAACTTTTGGTTTGGTTTGGTTTGTTCTTAACAAGAAGAAGCCAGCTAGCCTTTGGGTCTCCAAGCCGCATGAAAACCAGCCCCCATTAGTCCTAGGGGAGGGGGTGGCAAGGTATGGAAGCTGGACTCCAGAAGTGGCCTCCTCTACTTACGTTTTCCCTTGAGCCCTCTACACACTCGGGAATGGGTGAGAAAATGGTCCTTCGGACCAGCTCAACAGGCTTTTGTGGGCTAGCCTGAAAATTGAAATGTATTCTTTTTTTTTTTTTTAGAAGATTTATTTATTTATGATAGACACAGAGAGGCAGAGACACAGGCAGAGGGAGAAGCAGGCTTCGTGCAGGGAGCCCGATGCGGGACTCGATCCCGGGTCCCCACGATCAGGCCCTGGGCTGAAGGTGGTGCTAAACCGCTGAGCCACCCAGGGTTACCCAAAAGGTATTCTTTTGACAAAATGTGCTCGTGGTTTCCAATACCTGGTTAACGTGTTGGTTTTTGTTAATCTATTTCCCTCTATCCTTCCCTTCCACGTCCCCCTTCCATTTTTTCTTTTTCCCTGTGGTCTCCCCTCTCTCTCCACGTTCCTTCCCTCTCTCTTCTTCTCCTCCCTCCCTCTCCACTCCATCCACCTGTTCTCAGGTTCTTACCCTGGTAGCCCACAAGCCATTTAAGGTGACTGGCAGAAACAGAAATTAGGAAAACGTAAATAAAACATAAAAGATTCAAACTAGGGCACCTGGGTGGCTCAGTCGGTTGAGTGCCTTCAGCTTAGGTCATAGTCTTGGGGTCCTGGGATCGAGCCCCACTTTGGGGGGCTTCTCTCTCTCTCTCTCCCTCTGCCCCCTGCTCATGCTCTCTATCTCTGTTGCTTGCTCTCACTCTCTATCTCAAACAAATGGATAAAATCCTTTAAAAAAAATGTGGAACATGCCTTAGGATATGCTTCCCAGGCTGCACGGTTAGGTTTTTAAGCTCGGTGGCAGATATCCACAGCCATGCTGTTATGCATCAGTGCTAAGTTATTGGCTCAGTTGACTGGTACAAAAGTCTATTCAGACTAAGAGCATGTTGGAATAGGCGTGGACACAAGTGGCTGCTAGAAAACTGAGACCAGTGTGAGTAGGGAATGGACATTCTGATTCTGGGAACAGATTCCTGAGCCTGAGTTCTGTGGCCCTCAAAGTGACTCGTATGTAAAACATTTAAAGTAGCTACCAAACCAGGAGCATCTGGTTTAAAAGGTTTTCATGAGTTATCACCACAGACTGTGACATGGGAAGGGCATTGCTGAGTTTATCTTTGTTTAATGGATTGTTTTTTCACTATGCGATACATTCACACGATTCCAAGAGGAAATCTGGGGCGCCTGGGTGGCTCAGTCGGTTAAGCATCTGCCTTCAGCTCAGGTCATGATCCCGGGGTCCTTGGGATCGAAGTCCACTTTGGGCTCCCTGCTCAGAGGACAGCCTGCTTCTCCCTCTCCCTCTGCTTGTGCACACTTTCTCTCTCTGCCAAAGAAATAAATAAAATCTTTTAAAAAAACACAAACAAAATAACCAAAGTGCAAATCTTATAAAAAAGGTACACATCGATGGGCAGCCCCAGTGGCGCAGTGGTTTAGTGCTGCCTGCAGCCCGGGGTGTGATCCTGGGGACCTGGGATCGAGTCCCACGTCAGGATTCCTACATGGAGCCTGCTTCTCCCTCTGCCTGTGTCTCTGCCTCTCTCTCGCTCTCTCTGAATGAATAAATAAATACATCTTTAAAAAAAAAAAAAAAAAAAAAAAAAGGTACACATCGAGATGTCTTATTTGGAAGGCATGCCCTCTTATTGTCCCCTCTGCCACTCCCCCAAAACGTAAACCACCTTGAGTTGATTTTTTGCCAATGCGTTCCTGTATGCAAATGTAACCAAATACAAAAATATATTCTCATTCTCCTCCCCTTTTAATACAAAAGATATAATCCGACCTACAGTGTTTTAAAGCTTCTTTTTTTTCATTTAATGACATATTCTGGAGAGTTTTCCGCGTTAGTATGTACGAACATATTCATATACATACACTCAGAGCTGCGTAATATTCCATTGTGTGCATGTACTTTATTCCAACTTGCAAACTCTGCCCATTTTACCGATATTCTGGTGGGGCTCAGGTGTCCACAGTGTAGGGAGAATCAGAAGGCTGTGGTGTGGGAGTCAGAGCCCCTGAGCCTAGGAGACCTCCTTGCTGATGGGAGACACAGCACTCGGTGTGAGACCAGGCTTTCTGGACATGAGTGTCCACCTCACTCTGGTTTAAACCATATTCTGGTTTAAAACTCTGTAAGTCGGAGTATCTGGTGCCATCAAGAAGATCATTTATATAGAAAACAAGTAATGAGATACGAATTTATTGCATAAATCACCACAGGTAGTTTCTTTTCAACATCAGGAGGTGCAATATCACTTAAGAAATAATCCTTAAGGGCAGCCCGGGTGGCTCAGCGGTGTAGCACCGCCTTCAGCCCAGGGCCTGATCCTGGGGTCCCGGGATCGAGTCCCGCGTCGGGCTCCCTGCACGGAGCCTGCTTCTCCCTCTGCCTTTGTCTCTGCCCCCCCTCTCTCTCTGTATGTCTTATGAATAAATAAATAAATAATCTTAAATATATATTTTTTAAAAATCCTTAAAAAAATCCTGATGAGGTAATAAAAATTCACTAAAGGTGCCTATGACCTCATCTCTCCTTTCCATCTTGACCATTTTTTGGAGCTAACTTCTCCATTGATTCTGAGATCCTTAATCCTCTCTATTTTTAAGGGTACTATTGGGGTGTCTAACATAAATTAGGATAGTGAAATATATCTCTAGTCTCTTCAATGGATCTTTAAGTAACAAACATATTCCCCCAAATCTCTTTTTATGTGTAATTGTTATAAATTATTAATTATAAAAATCAAATGGCTGTATCCATGGAGAACTGACCTTTTAAAGACAATGCAAGGTGACTTCTTTTAGAATTAAAAATTCCACTTCAGATATTTAGCATATTAACTTTTTAGAAAGCAGAGCACATCTGTAGACTATTACTGCCCTAAATATTTGCTATCTATAACAAGGTAAAATCCCTAAGTGGAATATGCTTACTTGTCTTCTAAAACTCTGAGTTGCCTTTTTTTTTTTTCTTATTCCACTGTGCACCTTGCAGTAACCTGACATCTCTTTCATCTCATTAAACTGGCTTCAACTGGTAATACTTCATTAAATTCAGAAGAAACTTGACCCCCATCAAAATCCAGATCTGAAAACATTTAACTTTAAGCTGTAGCTCAGAAAAAATTCTAATATTTAATAAAGCCTTGATAGAAGGTGTTGACTCAATATTTGAGAAATTGAATGACAGCACGGTGTGAGAAAGCTTAGAGGGGAAAGTGCATTTGACTAAATGTAATTAAATGTGATTTCTTGAATTATTTTGCTGCAGTTCATAGCGAACCTTCCAATATTACAATAATTTTCTTGACCTTGATTTTCGATCTATCCTAACTTAACTGTCAATACTATATCAGAATTTACTTTCATCAGTGATGCTTGAAAGAGGAATTGCAAAAATAAAATGCTGTAACTGCCTACTATAAAAATATTCCAATAGCCTTTCCATCAGATGAATTGGACAGGGTTCCTTTATGTCTGGATTTTCCCGGTTCCACACTTTCTCTGATGTTCAGACAGATGCAGACTAATTTTTCAGTGTGACAACCCTTCTGACTTAGATTTTTCTATTTCCCTTGTGTTTGTGCCAATTAAGCCAACCCCCAGGCTGTACTTATGACATATTTTCGGAAATTCATTGTGTAAGAGATGTTGACAGTCTACTGCTTTGTTTTCCCTTGGTCTTCCTCATTTCTCTAGAATCCTACCCTTTCTCTTCTTTGAAGTCTGTGTTTGACATTCTTTGAAAAGATGTTTCATACATGTGGCTTATTGTAATGAGTAATTACATCCAAGGAGAAAGCTCCAAATCACTGACACGGAATGACTAGTTCTAGAAGCATTTCCTAAAGGACATGCCATTCCTTTTCAACAGATTTTTCTCCGCCATTTATTTTGTGCAAAAGTTCATATTTGGGGTCCGATGCTGTTCTCTTTCTCATAAACTTTAAAATAAATATTTCAACTTGAGTAATAAGATATAAAAACAGAATCTAATGTACATTCAACCATAAGCTATCACTGTGAAGTTAAATTTTCTTATGATGTTCAGTAGAAGCCGGGTCAATATTTATATTGTTAGGATTGGGTACCTACCCTTTTATATTCTGCTTTTGTTTTTCATAATGTGATTTTCGTGTACACGTGTCTCTGAGTTTTTCAGCTTGGGATAAAAATTTTGATCTTTTGGCCATTGCTTTGATTTATCTTCTCCGAAATGAATTATTGTGTCAAAGACTACAAACAGTCTTATAGTTTCCTGGAGGTCTTTTGCTACAAGGAAGAGAAAATTATCTCTCAATTGGCTTAAACAATAAAGAAGCGATATAATTGCCCATAATAACTCCTGTGGGGGGGCTGCCCTGGAGATGTTTAATTTCACTACATGGTGACATCCTCAAGGGGCCTCACTTGCTTCTGTGCTTCTGCCCTGCCATCCCGAGGGAGGCATCTGTGTCACTGAGCAGCTGTTCTCGTGGTCACATAATAGCTGCCACATTCCAGGCATCACAGCCCCCAGGGATATGGCAATCGTCAGTGGAAGAAGAGAGGGGGTGTTTCTTCATGTCTCTTTTCAAGAGCAAGGAAATAGTTCCCAAAGGGGCCTATCTGGCTTCTCTTTCATTGTTCATTCGATATGTCATTGGCCAGTGCCTTTTCTATACCCATCACTGGCAGAGAACGTAGGATTCCTATGATTCATTTTGTGAAACACAGGGCCACGTGAAGGAGAGCAGCTCTCCTGGACTGGATGGTTTCTGTTCTACAGAAGAAGGATAGTTTCCGCTATACTTCCCTTCCATGTATTCTAGATTGTTATCCCAAGAGATTAAATCACTTTATGAAGGGATCCCTGGGTGGCTCAGTGGTTTAGGGCCACCTTTGGCCCAGGGTGTGATCCTGGAGTCCCAGGATCGAGTCCCACATCTGGCTACCTGCATGGAGCCTGCTTCTCCCTCTGCCTGTGTCTCTGTGTGTCTCATGAATAAATAAATAAAATCTTTAAAAATAAAATAAATCACTTTATGATACCAACCTGAGGGGCGCCTGAGTGGCTCAGTGGTTGAGCATCTGCCTTTGACTCAGGTTATGATCCTGGGGTCCTGGGATCAAGTCCCACATCGGGCTCCCCACAAGGAGCCTGCTTCTCCCCCTGCTTGTGTCTCTGCCTCTCTCCCTCTGTGTCTCATGAATTAAAAAAAAAAAAAGTAAACAAATCTTTAAAAAAAATACCAACCTGCAACATCTAAGTGTGCTTGTTCCCTGACAAAGCTAAGTCTCTGTCATGTTTACTTATCATTTATAAATTTGTAAGTTAGTTATATATAATGAAAGTATTATTTATATGTGTGTTTCTGTAATGATAACCAAGGTAGATGCAGTCCATTTAGGGTGAGTTGGTTTGCAGTTTCTTTAGAGTTTCACATCCACTAAATTTGAAACCCCCTATCTAACCAACTTTATACAGTAGTTGCTCAAAGGCACTTACTACCACTCACTATCCCTATACAATTTTTTTAAAAAATTTATCCATGAGAGAGAGAGAGAGGCAGAGACACAGGCAGAGGGAGAAGCGGGCTCCATGCAGGGAGCCCGATGTGGGACTCAATCCCAGGACTCCAGGATCATACACTGGGCCAAAGGCAGTGCTGAACCGCTGAGCCACCCGGGCTGCCCCCTATACAATTTTTAAAAAGATCTTATTGATTCTAGACAGAGAGAGCACAAGCAGGGGGAGAGGCAGAGGGAGAGGGAGAAACAGACTTTCCACTGAGCAGGGAGCCCAGATGGGGCTCTATCCCAGGACTCCAGGATCATGACCTGAGCTGAAGGCAGACGCTTAGCTGATTGAGCCACCCAGGCACCCCACCCCTATACAATTTTTGAGTCAGATTCCATACCTACTAAGTAAGCCTATATTGCAAATATCTTCCTTATAAGATGTCCATGTTCATATATAGGAAAGCTCGTAAGCAAAAGGGTAAAGGAGTGTGTCGGGAGGTATTGCCAAAGCGTTCCAGGTACTTGGAGATTAAAGGGCAGATTGCAGCTGGAGCAAGGAGGGTACCTCTTTGGTCCTCTCCTATCAGTCGCTCCCTCCTGCCCTGTATCCAGGCATCAGCTCTGCCATCCTATTGTCCTGCCCCACAGTCGCTGGAAAGGCAAGCAGCTGGGTCCTTCCAGCTGTAGCTTATCATAAATCTCCGACCTTCGAGGATGTTCCAGCCACTTTCTCACTTTCCTCTCAGGATGCCTCACTACTATTCAGAAGGCCCTCTCCCTTGTGGTCAAGCTGGCAGGTGAGTCCTGGCCCCCCAGTTCCATTTGCCTCAAATACTCACATTCTTCTGGAGGGAGGCCCCCAGCTAAAATGACAACAGCAACAAGCTTGCTCTCTCATCTTTACCACTCCAAGTAGGTTGCTTTAAATACCTTATTCTGGTAGGAGACCCTTAGCAAGGGCGCCTATGCCTGTTGGGGTTACACGAGTGTTGGGGTTACACGAGTGAGGGGATCCAGAGCTTTGGCGTGGCCCACTCTTAGCTGGCTGTATGGACGTCCACCCAGAGAGACGCTGCAACCTGCTTCTATTGTCGTTCAAACCTGGTCCATCCTTCTTGTCCCATCGAAGTTGTAAGTTGCTGGAGGTGGCTCCCTCCTTCACCCCTGGCCACGTGGGAACATGGATCATAACTCAGTCTGTCTCCATAGATCCCCCTCTAATCTAAATGCTGAACTGCTACATCGGTTAGGAATTGTCTCTTTAAACATCTGTGGAAGGGGGAAAACACATTTTTTCCCCCTCTCAATTCTTCTTTTTCCAGGATGGAAAGAATTTAAGGGAAAGACAAACTCCTTGGGTTCATCACCGCTTAACCCATTGTTTCCTCATGGTTTGGCTCATAGACGTCTCTGTGAAGAACAGAAGTCCTGCCCTTCGGCATGTGGGCACAAGTGGGTGGCTCAGTGCACGCACATGTTTCCATTGTGTTGTCAAAGCACTTTCCAGAAGTGACCTCAACCTGACCCCCATCCAACGAGCCCCAGGGTAGAATCCAGAACCAGCCCTTCAGAGTCTTAATCCAAGCTGCAAGAGCTACCTTTCAAGTGGCCCCACAATTTAACTCTCCGCCAAAGCAAAAGTGAAGAGCCCTGGCTAAAGAGGACAAAGGCAGCTCCCCTTTACCCCAGTAGGCATCAGACCAAAGCTAAGACAAGTCATTTGAATGTGGGGGTGTATGTTGGAGTCAGTGACATTGCCAGAAATTGGCACATTTGTCAGAACACCTTGCCTTTTTGTTCGTTGTGAGATCAGCGTGTGCCCAGAATCCTGTAAGCGTGTGGTAATATTTTTATTCTTGGAGAAAAAAAATAAGAAGGCCATGTTGAAAGGCTTGCTCTTTGTTTTCCAGATTTCCCCTCGGCACTGACTAATTTGTTTCCCACTAATGTAGGACTTTATCTTTGGTTAACGGGAATTCTCTGCATTAAGGCCTAGGGATATGGGTCCCCTGAGAGTGTGTCCCCTTTCCCTCTAGTCCTGCCTCGTACGGGGTTTGGGGGGCCTGGAAGCCCAGCTTGGGGTGGGACCAGCTTCAAGAGAAACATTCCCGCATCTCCAGTTGGGAAAGGAGCCAGGATATTTTTTAAATGTTGCCTTTGGACAACCCTCTCTTTGTGTCTCATGGTTTTGCTTCTTCCTTCAACAGCTTCTCGCCATGTCTTGACCACCACCATATTTCTTTAAGGCGATGATGAAAAAGTGGCACTTGGGAGGATCGTCAGTGGTAGCAAGTGTTGCCCTGAATGGCGGGTTGCTGTTCATCCCCAAGCCCACATCCTTGTTACTGAGGATGTTTTGAATCTTGTGGCTGTGGTGGCCATGTCTACCATAACCAGGTTTGGGGAGGCACCAGGATGCCAATGGTGTAGGGGCATAAAGAGATACCTCACCGGGATGTAATCACAGCCTGGAATACTTAAAAGCTGTTTCCTAGAGGCAGAAATAAGCCTGTGTTGGACTCCAGAAGGCTGAGCTCAGACCAGTAGTTGGGCAGGGTTAAGTTTTACCTCAGTGACGTGGAACTTGCTAAAAACGGAATGGGCTATGTATCAGTTTCCCAGGGCTGCCATAACAAAGTACCACAAACTGGGTGGCTTAAAACAACCATTTTTTTTTTCTTGGGTTGAAAAGTGTTCTCTCACAGTTTTAGAAGCCAGAAATCCCAGATCAAGGTGTTGTCAGGGCTACGGTCTCTCTGAAGTCTCCAGGGACAGATCCTTCCGGGCCTCTCCCAGCTTCTGGCAACATACCTCTCATCTCTGCCTCCATCTTCATGTGGCCTCCTCTTCAATGAAGGACACCAGCCCTACTGGATTAGAACCTATACTCATAACCTCATCCTAACTTGGTTACATCTGTAAAGATCCTATTTTGCACATAAGATCATATTCTGAGGTGCCAGGGGGTTAGGACTTCACCGTTTCTTTTTGGGGAACACAGTGCAACCCGTAACAAGCTACCTCTATGGGGGTGATTTCCTGATCCCCTGAAGGGTTGCAAATAGAATCAGAGTGAGCTGTTTTTCAAGATGCTTAAAGAGATGCAAGCATTAAGTAGAGAATAGGACCAGATGTCTTCCAGGATCTCTTCCAACGATGGCATTTGCTAATTTTATGAGTCCTGTTGTAAAGGACTCTGCAAAATAATGGGACCACCACACCTGGTCCAGTCTTGGTGAAATGTCGTGTGCCCAGAAACACTGTCCAGCTTCTAAAAATCACTAAAAGGAATTCCCATCTTTACTTTTAATTCTTGACAAACCTCAACAGAGCTTCCTTTTTCCATCCTCTGCAGCGGCTCCTTTTGGAGTCCCTCCTGTTTTAGTCAGTACTCTTTGGAATGATAGAATTCTGATTCAAAGTAGCGTTCAAAAAAAGTATCCTATTTTCTCACCAAATTGTGAAGTCCGGGAATTTTTATTTTGCCTTGAATTCCATTTCCCAGCTGTGCCTTCCTCTCTGCTTGCTTTGTTTTCAGGAAAGCGTTTCCCATATGGTGGCCACCAGTACCCGCAGGCTTAAATATTAGCATTTTAGCAAACTCATTGGGAAAGTTCTCTTTTTCCAGCATTCTAAGGCAAGTCCCAGAGTTGGCTCTCATTGGATCCAGTTTGTCACCTTGCATTTGTCGTACACTCATCCTAAACTCACATTGGGATTCTGCTTCCCTTTTGAGGAGGTAAGGTAAAGAATGGAGATAGCCCTATCTCAATCACACAGACTAGAAATGGAGAACAGCATCCCCAAAGGGAAATTGAGGTGCTGTTAACATAATAAATGGAAACCAGGGTTGGAAAGAACAAGGCAATGACTGTCCATTATGATTCTTTGATTCCTTGCTTCAAACCATTGGTGTCTTTTGACAGATATGTAGATATAGATATAGATAGGTAGGTGGATAGATGAATGGAAAAATAGGTAGACAGATGGACTTTTGTTTCTTTCTATCCCCCCACCCACCCATTCATCCATTTATCTCTCCTGTATCTACTCATCTATCTAAAATCTAGGCAGCTGATCACATGCTTTTGGTTTTCTCTTGCATTTTTCTCTTGCCTTTCCAGCATGGTTCTTTCTACTTATTTCCCAAAGTTTGAATTGTAAATGTCTCCCTCCTGGGCTGGGAAATACTGAGCTCTCTTTTAAGAGCAAGGAGGGAAGAAAAATGGAGCCAGCCAAAACTAGATTCCTTTGGAAACTGAGGGGAGACAGGAAGGGAGGAACTCACATTAATAATTTTGCCCCCAACATCTATCAAATCACCAGAGTGATCTTTTATCATTTTGAGTTGTGGGTGCTTTAAAAATTTGCATCTGTGTCCAGGAAAGAAGTAGATAAATTTGCACATGATGGTAAAAGAAGATTCTGGGATATAAATCCTCTGATGCAAAGTTATGGATGCATCCCAAAAGTCTAGTCAAACAGTGTCTGTGTTTTAGCTTCCAGACTTCTGTAGTGGGTCAAACCAAACTCCCAAATGGATTTCTAAACTTGAGAAACATCAGGCTTTTTTTTTTTTTTTTTTTCCAATCACACAAGCACTCTTGAATTGAAAACAACACTGGGTCATCAAACAATATAAACATTAATTGATATCACTTATCCTTCTGCCTTCAACACATTGAGCCCTGTAACAGTTCAGACTCAAACTCTTTCAACAAACCAACCTCCACCCCCCAACACACACACACACACACACACACACACACACACACACACAAGCAGTCTGCTAAGAGCATTTAAAATCCCAGTCAAGGGCCTTGGCCCTGTCTCTGGAATCCATCCGGATCATCTCTTGTTTCTTTGTCCTACATCACTGGTCTTGCCCTTTCTCATTCTCTGGCTCTGAGGCAAGATTCTGATCCTAGACCCTACTGTGAACCAGCTTCTTGGGATTGCCCACTGTCTCATACCCATCAGCTGCAAGTCAGAGGCTCTCTTGTTTTATGCCCTGACCCAGGTGGATTCATTTGCTAGAGCTGCTTAAATAATAATTTATTTTCTCATACTTCTAGAGGCCAGGAGTCCAAGATCAAGGTGTCAGCAGGTTTGCTTTCTTCTGAGACTACTCTCCTTGGCTTGCAGATGACCAGTTTTTCCATGTGTCCTAACATGGTCTTTCCTCTGTGTGCAGCGTCCCCGTGTGTCCAAATATCCTCTTGTTAGGACACCTCAGATTGGATTAGGGCTCACTGTAAAGACCTCATTTTAACTTAATCATATCCTTAAAGACCCTGTCTCCAAGTATAATTACATTCTGAGGGTATAAGGGTTAGGCTTTCTATATAATGGATGGGGTGGGGAGAGGCACATAATAAGGTCATAATACCAGGCAAGCTGACATCCCACTACAGACCCCCAAATCTGCTAAAAATTGGGAGTCAGACATTTGCATATGGCTAAAGTAATTTCTATTAAGACTAATTAAGAACTATGATCATTTGGGGCCAATGAAAGGACCAAACTATCACCACTATTTCTGGAAAAAATTAAGTTAGCTGAGCAATCCAATAGAGGTACTAATTATAATCCCAGCCCCCCAAAGACTCTAGAAGCTTCTATTTAGATCTAGATATATGTTATCTCTCCTGGCAGCACTTTTCTTAGCTGCAATTTCTGTTGCTACATATTCCTAGAAGTCATTGACAGTGAAGCCACTATGGTATCAAAGAATAAAAATAATGATAATGACAAATTTTATCTAGTACTTGCTATGTTCTTGGCACTGAGCTGTGGAGTTACATTATTATTATCTCATTTAATCCACACCAAGACCCTAAGTGATTCCTATTACTGTCCTCATTTTATAGGTAAGGAAATCTCTGACTTTGAGTGAAGTAACTTGCCATGGTCCTGTGGTTCTCCTGCCAGTTCCCACAATAAGCTCCTAACCAGCTGTGGGCAAGTCAGTTTTTTTAAATTGATGGTTTAAAATCAGTCTTCTTTGGGGAAGCTGGGTGGCTCAGTTGGTTGAGGGTCATACCCTTGATTTCAGCTCAGGTTATGATTTCAGGGTTGTGAGATCAAGCCCCCTGTCCAGCTCCACGCTGAGTGAGGAACCTGCTTAAAATTCTCTCTCCTTCTCCTTCTGCCTCGTACCCATTCTATTTCCCTTTCTCTCTCTGTCTCTCTCTTTCAAGAATAAGTAAATAAATACAATCTGCTTAAAAAAAAATCTTCAAAAAGGAATTGGTGAGGCTCCTCCTGAAGGACACTGAGGGAACGAAACCATATTAGGATTATAAACTCAGATGCCATCAGAGGCCAGACTTACATTAGTGAGTGACATCAACCCACAAGTAAACTGAGAATGTGGTGGAGCAGTTAAATCTCTTCTAAAACAGTGATAATAGTGACTCAGCTCTTGGCAGTTGCTGCTTTGTAGAGCTATAGATACTGGGCCTGGTTTCACCAGTCTTCTAACTTTTTTCAAGAAAAACTAGATGTTTAATGTTCATGTGCATTCTCATAAGTTTAAATATTGATGACTACGTAGGGGCCCTGGCTGGCTTAGTCAGTAGAGCATGCGACTCTTGATCTCAGGTTGTAAGTTGGAGCCCCATGTTGAATATAGAGATTACTTAAAGATAAAATCTTCAAAAAGAATGAATGAATGAATAAATAAAGATTACTAAATCATTTTAAACAATAACAGTGTTGGTGTACCTGACTAGCTCAGTCATAAGAGTGTGCGACTCAATCTTGGGGTTGTGGGTGTGGGCCCCACATTGGGGGTAGAGGTTGCTTAAATAAGAAAAACTTTAAAAATTAAAACAACGGTGCTTTGCAGATGAAGTAAAGCATGCCTGAAAGCCTGAAGGGTCGTCATTCCTAACTTCTGGGCTGATGAGCACCTTAAGAACCTTTATGAAATTTTCAGGGAGCTCTTTTACAAATATTCTCTCCTATGCACTTCTACTTGATTCAAGTGGGTTTTTTGAATGGCTGGGTGAACTCCCACAGGTCACCTGACACCACCACAGCCCCCCAAGGGGAGGAGAGGAAGCTCTGCTGGCAGGACGCCCAGAACTCAGAGCGGAAATGTAACATCCTGGATGCCTGGTCAGGGAAGGCCCCATTCAGAGGAAAGGAGCAGTACTGGCAATCAGATTGCCCAAAGAGAAAACCTCCTCCTCCCAGATAGTTAGGTCTTTCTATCTGGGTCTCCTCAGCCCAAGCATAGTGCCTGGCAAACAGCAGAAATTCAAGGAATGAAGTTGGGGTGGGGAGTGATGTGACCATTACATTTCTGAAAAATAACAATGGTGATGATATGGAAGACAGATCTGAGTTGGGGGACTCAGATGGCCTGAACTGGGGTGCACATGCAGTGGGGCTGGAGGGGAGGCATGTGGTGGGAAAGGCATAACAGAGACCAACTTCTTTGTGTCTTCAAGGGCCATGCTCCCGTATGCCCTCTGTCCAATGGTACTCTTTTCACAGCCAAGACAGGGAAAGTCAAGCACTCTAGCTGGTTGGTTGACCCTCCAAAGAGCCCAAAGACCTTGAATATGCCTCAAACATCACCTGTTATTTTCATTATTAATCTACATCTCCTCTGCATACCAACTAAATCCAACATGGCAGTTTGGGCTTTTATTTAATTTTATACCATTATTATTTAGGGACTAAATATCCAATAATCTTTCCAGCCTAGTAAAGTCAGGATAGCAAAACTAATAATTAGGATGTCATAGAGAATATAACAGACTCTTTCATTGGATTTGGGGAGAAGCCTCTCTGAATGGTAATATCCACAATTTAATTTGAGAGTAAAACAGGTTTTAAGCTGTTAGTTCTCTAACCTTTGAGAACCTTTGTGAACAGTCCCTTGACTTCGTTGCAAGTAGCATGGTTACCTAAAAAGGCTTTGATTTCTGAGGACTGGTTCAGGCCAGCCAAAACAAACCATTTTCAAAATTGGTTTGGGCCTCAGAGTCTCATAAAATTCATTTTAAGCAGTGTACCATGATCCTTTTTTTGCTCTCCTTTTCATGCATTTGGAATTTGCTATTCCCTTCACATACAGAGAGATGCTTAAAATGCACCTTTGAAAATAGAGCAGGAGATGAAACACCCAGTTCTCAATCCCCTCTCGGAGGCTATGACAGACAAAGGCTGTTTTCTCCTTAAGGGGAGGTCCAAGACTCCTCAGTGTACAGTAATGGCTTAAAAACTGCAGCTTCATGTCCAGATATGCACGTGTGTGCATGCACATGCGGGTTTGTGCATGAGTTATGCATGAGTGCATATGTGGGTCCACGTGTGTGCACGCATGTACACACACACAGAGCACATGCATGTGTCAGGCAGGTACCTGTGTGTACATACCTTCTCAGTCTCAGGAGGGGTGTTCCTTCTTGCCCTTCTCACCCAGGGCACCTTGGTTAGCACAGGTGATTAGCAACAGCATACTGGAGCATGAGCACTGAACTTGGAGAGCTTCAGATCCCAGGTCTGCTTCTTACTTTGTGTTCTTGGGCAAATTATTTACCTTTTTTGCTATCTGGAAAATGAGGATAATAATAGTGCCTACTCCATTTGGTGCTTTTGATTGCTGGTGAGATAATATATGTTAAATATAGCACAAATGAAGAGCACATAATAACCGCTCAAAAGCTGATAGCTGCTATTATTATTTTTGTCGTTATTCCTTCTTACACCGTGCTTGAAGGGAGAGAGTCGGGTGGAATCAGCAAATGACTTTCCAGCTTCAGGTACTCTTAAGTTTTCACCTCTTCACCAATGCATGATTGCCTTTTCAATCACCCAAAGTTTTTCCCGGTGTTTTTTGTGGGCTGCCCAAACCCAAGGTGATACTCAAAGGCACTAGGTGCTTTCATTGTCTTTTTTTTTTATTATTATTTACTTATGATAGTCACAGAGAGAGAGAGAGAAGCAGAGACACAGGCGGAGGGAGAAGCAGGCTCCATGCACCGGGAGCCCGACGTGGGACTCGATCCCGGGTCTCCAGGATCGGGCCCTGGGCCAAAGGCAGGCGCCAAACCGCTGCGCCACCCAGGGATCCCTGCTTTCATTGTCTTAATCCTCTTCCATTATTCAAACATTCTGATGCTCAGGTCACTGGTCTGCAGAACTAGAATGCGTGGGATCCCACAAGACCAAGAGTGAGCGCTCCCTGCTCATCCTAGCTGCCCCCAGAGAGGCTTCTGCAAACCCTAAGTAATTGTTTGCTGAACTGCATGGGATTGGGTTTGGTGCCGGCTGCATATTTTTCTCAGGGTCCCACCATAAAACCTTTGTTTGATGTGTGCATTGTGAGCTCAGAAGCCAGCTCGAACCGGAACCTCAGGGAAGACAATTTCCCCCTCTTGAATCTTGATTTTTTTTTTCAATATGTCCTCCAGTTTCCTGCTCTCCTATCTCTGATAATGAAAGAAATACTCATCTTTTGGGTGGTAATAAGGTGTACTGGTTAAGAAAATAGCCTCTGAGATCAGAGCGCTTGGATTAAGTATTGGTTCCCTTAATAGTTCAGTTTTCAGTCCTTTGAGCCTCAGTTTCTCATCTGTAAAGTGGGGTTAGTATTGTACCTGCCTCATGTACCTGTATTGTATGAGGACTGAATGTGATGTTACACATAAAGATAAAGCATTTGACCCATAGTACATCTCCAGGGCAGTTTAGTTGTCATGCCTGGTTTTATTGTGTCCATGTTGGAGGGACAACAATGGGGTCAAGAAGCCATGGAGGGGGGCACACTGATCAAGAAAGACACTGAGGTTTTTCTTTGTGCATCTTTGAGCAACCTGAACATCTGCCCCTGGGAAGAACCCAGAGAGGTGTCCCTTACACAGGAATGTGCAGGTGGGGAAAGGTTCACTGACCTCTGGATGAGTTTGAGGAAAATAACTGCTCATCTAAGAGGTGGACCTTTTCTTTCCCAATGGTGTCTTCTCAAGGAGAGGAACCAAGAAAGGGGAAATTGCCCTTGCCCCCATGGCTTCTGGAGGCCCCGGGGCCTGGCACTTCCATCTGTCCCATGAAAGAGAATGCTAGGTCTCAGGCTCAAGGATGAGCTTCCACCTGAAGCGGGCTGGGCCGGGCTGGGCTGGGGCCACATCCTGCCTCGCTCCTCCAGCCCCTGGCAGGACTCTCTCTCCAGAGGAAGCAGGCCCCATCAGCTTATCCTTGGGTGGGGTTTCCCAAAGCCAAGTGTTTAAAGGCAAATCATTGTTCTGCAGTTCCGCTAAGCTTTAATAACCACCCTTCTGAGAACTCCTTCGACAACCAAGTGAGATTTTTAAAACCCAAGAATAGCCAAAGGCAATTACCAGAAGAGAAATATCTGAGTGAGTCTCTGTCCTGACACACTTGGTGCAGAGACTTGGGTGAAGAAGAGAGAGGTGGGACCCAGGCCCCTAGCCCCATTCTTTTCGTTATTATCAGACTAAATGCTCTCATAGTGGGTGGATCTTTTGTTTGCAAAATGGGGTTGACCGAATTTGGGCCCCAGGAAGAATCCTAGTCTAGGAAATCAGGCAATCTCGTCTCTTCTGGCCCCAGCTCAGCAACTTCCTGGGAGATGCTCCCATTACTTTCTATCTCAGGTCTCAGTTCTCTCTTAGAAACACAGAAGGCTGGACTCCAGACTTCCCTGCAGGTCTGGGGCTGTGTGTGGGTCAGTGGGTTGATGAGGGCTGAGGCATAGGTGTAACGAGGAGAACAGCCAGGATGGATAGGAAGGTTGGCCACGTCTGAGCAGGGTCCATCCACCAAAGTCCCCACAAACAAAAGGGACCCTCTCCTGGCATTTGAGGACTCTGCTGTGTCCTCTGTTCTCTCCTTAAGCCAAGTGACATAGGTCCATTGCCTAGACTCTCTTTTCTCCAATCTGTTTGTGGCTCAGCTGTTCTTAAGACATTCTGGCTGTCTAATCAGCATGACCTGAGGTGGTGGTAAGGAAGGTGCCAAAGAAGAGATCACGTAGAGGCTAAGGACATTGTAGAGGAGCTTTCTATCCTGATGAGAAAGCAGCTCAGTCAGCTCCAGGCCCCTTCTGACTCCAGTTCAATTTGGGGAACATTTAATGAGCCTCTGTTACATGCTGACCCTCACTGCACTGACTGAGGGTGAGGTGGGGCTGGTGAATGGATGGCCCCAACTTCAGTGCTCAGGTCCTTAGGGGGCCTGGCTGGCTCAGTCAGTGGAACATGTAACTCTTGGTCTTGGGCTTGTAAATTAAAGCCCAAGTGTGGAGATTCCTCAAAGTCCTCAGAGTCCCACCACCCATATGTTTTATGTCTGATAACTATACTTCCGCATGCTCCCTATCTCTAGATTTGCTGGCAAGTGACTAGGGCCACAAGGCCTTGCCTGGTTTGAGGAAAGGATAGGACCAATGACAGCCTGTTTGTTTCTTTAGCATCTAGAGCAACAGTGCTGCTATTTCTAATGCCCTCCATACCCTTTCCCTCAGCATCCCCCATCTTCTCTGCTCTCACCCCATGCCCTACCCTGAAGCTCTGATCTCTCCAGCCTGGCTGCCCAAAACTCACACTTCTCATTTAACAGACACCTGGGGAGGCTAACTGGGTATTAGGCCCAGTCCCTGCCCCCAAGTGTTTACAAGCTAGTTGATAAGCACCCTCTCAGGCATCATCAATGAGCCAATACTGTTAGCCAGACACACTTAAGGGCTTTCCCTGCTCAGGCACCAATGAGCGCCCTAAAGAGCAGAGCTATGAATTCACAGTGGAGGGAGAAGGCCGCGATGTCACTTTGGACACCTCACCAAGGAGCTGCCACTATACAGCAAGGCTGAGTACTGGCATCACCTGTGTTTTTAACTTACATGAATTCAAGTATATATTTCTAGCTAAAATAATGAGAGAAAAATAGGCATTTAAGAAGTATCAGGGATTATGACTGACATTCCAATCCGTGTGCCTGTCAGACCCTACTGGTTGCTTGTCTGATAGCCATCAACCTGTCCCCCTTCTTTCTTGCTGGCCACAATCCTGTTTTGTTCCTTTGTTCATCCTCCTAGTGGTTGTGTATTAAGAGAATGCTGACCCAGGGAAGGCCTGACTTGGGAGTAAATCCTGATTAATTAACTCCAAGCCAATTTTGAGAATTCCATTTGCATATTCCACAGCTGGTTTAGAGATAGACTAATGCTACATTTTTGACCAGTGAGATTTTGGGTATGTTGGGAGGGTGCTTTTGTGGAAGTGTATTTACTCCTCCCTTTTCCTGCTTCTGGATGTTTTCATGACACATAGAACTGCTATGTCCATCTTGGGACCATGGAAGAAGGTCAAGAGAATGGCATAGGTCAAACTGAGACAAAGAGGCCCTGAGGCCATGGAGCCGTTGAATCAGCCAACAACGTCTGGTGCCACACTACCTTGGGACTTCTTGTTCCATGAGCCACTCCTCTGTTGTTTAATCATCTATGAAGTAGGCTTTCTGTTACCTGCAGCCAAAAGCACTCTAAATGGTACACTCTAGTGTGGGGATGAGAAGGCAAGTGTTCATCTGCTGTCACCCAGCTGGTCTTTTCTTCTACCTCTCCATCTGAGTATCTCCAAACCCTGAGAAATTCTGCAGTTTCCGGATCTCTATTTTTTGTACAACGTGATCCTTAGCATAAGCCAACAGTATCATCTGGTACTTAACAAAGGAAACGGACTGTTCCGAAGCTGGAACAAAAAGTGGCTCTGTTGGGTTTTCTGAAGGATGGTGCTATTTTGGACTATATGAGAGATTTATGGAATTTTCAAGAGTGGTTTTGACTCTTCAGGATGAGGTCTTTTGTCTTTAGAACG
Organism: Nyctereutes procyonoides; assembly: GCF_905146905.1. Taxonomy (NCBI): domain Eukaryota; kingdom Metazoa; phylum Chordata; class Mammalia; order Carnivora; family Canidae; genus Nyctereutes; species Nyctereutes procyonoides. The sequence continues at coordinate 9,335,018 of NW_026575135.1, read as the reverse complement.
TAAATCCTTCATGAGATACAACTAACCTATGCAATAAGCTCTGGGCATAATGGAAACAGGGCGGTTCAAAAAAGTAGAAGGTATGGATCATTATAGCCTGGTTGCAGAGACAAAATTTAAATGAGAGGATTGATTTAGGCAATAGAGTACAGATTTATCTAAAAACCCTCTATGATGAGAACTGGAAGTTGATGAGGAAGGCAAGTCTGGAAGAGCTCCGTCCTCTCCTCAGGCTGGGCTAGGTTATGCTACTGTAATACACAACTCCCAATCCCCATGTCTCAAAACAATAAAGGTTTAGTTCTCACTCATCCTACATGGCCATTTTGGCTTGGCTGTGTCTCTGCTTTGTGTTATTCTCACTCTGGGACTCAGGCTAACAGAATCACACTATCTAGAACATTACCACGCACCATGGTAGAGGAGAAGGTGCTCTGGAGGGCCCTGCATCAGCAATTACATGCTCCTGCCTAGAAGTGATAGATGCCACTGCTGCCCACACTCATCAGCCAGAACTAGTTACATGGCCACCAATTCTAAGGAGGCCAGGAAGTGAAATTCTGTTATGTGTGCACAAGAGGAAGGAACTAGAAATTTTTGGTGAGCATCACTAATGATCCACTTTGCCCAACAATCTAAAATCCGTGTGGACAGATGAGCTAGAGCAAAAGTCCACTCTTGTACATAAGGGTATGTATCGACTTGTCTTTCTTTCTTACTCTGCTTTTACCTAGCAATGCACAGTGGTCCTGGGGGGGTCTAGGTATAGCCAGCACCCTCCTGTATAGTGCTGCCCTCTCCCTCTAGGTCTCTGATCTTTTCTTTTTTACTTTTATTATTTTTTAGTACTAACCAGAATCAGAAATAAAGAAATCATCCAGTATTCTCTGCAGTTCCATTGATTGCTTCCTCAACAAGCCTTCTTAGCAGCTTGTCCTCTTCTCTGTTCAGTCTGGTCCTGTTTCCCTCTGTTCAAACACAAAAGATGTGTTGTCTGCAGCTTACTATGCTCAAGCTCTCATGGCTGCCGTGCTACCATCCCAAATCCTCCATCTTGCAGATCCTCATGTGTGCCCTTGGCTTCTCTGGCCAGGCCTGGAGCTCAGCCTCCTTTCTTCTGCTTGTGCTACTCTGTCAACTGCATATGTGCTATTCCCAGCAGGAATCAAAGAGAGAGGCCATGCCAGTTAATGGAGTGCATCCTGTGCATGGAGACCAGAGATGTGGGTGCTAGGGAACTGGAAACTTGGGCTAATGGATTTCTTCATCTGACTGTGGGCTAAGTGAGGAGATGTATAAAAAGCAACAATTGGTTGGCTGATTTTACTTATTCCTGAAAGATTGTTATACAACTGTCCCTAATGGGGAATTTATAAGCATATCTCAGCTATAAGTAGACAGGTCTCAATTTTTCCCACTACTCGGAAATGTAAGCCTGTTCTCATTTTGGAGAAAGATGTTATTTTAATCTAGAGATTATAGAAATAATATAAAATATGCTTTCTCTTCACAAAGAAATTATAAATAAGAACTTGAGAACAGGGAAAGAGGACAAAAGAGAAAAAAGTTATTTGGAAGTAGAGTGTGTGGAAGTATAATATGTAAAGTAGTATATATAAATATAAATATATATAATTATCAATTATCAAAATTCTTTGGTCTAATTCTTTATATAGGTTCGTCCCCTGAAATCAGAGGTGATTGTGCTTACATAACTAATAATAGAAATGCATCAGTCTAGAATGTGTTATCTTTTGCAATTATACATCTGACCTGTGAAATGTTTGTGCTATTGTTTTAAATACTGACCTTAGTTGAGTGGAAATTCATCTCAGGAACTTGGACATAACAGCAGATGTTGACAGTCATTGATAAAACCCTAGAGCGGAAGGATCTCAAACAAGCATTCCAAGCTATCCCCCTGCCGATCTGTGGTGCAATGCACTTACACGTTGGTCTTATGGAAATCACCATTGTGGAAACAGTAGTGGCATTTTTACATGCATGAGCATCCTCCTACTAAGAAGCATCAATCATCTTGCTTCTCCAAGTCCTCAGGATGGGAGGGTCTGCTGCCCTTTGGTGTTCAAATAAAATTGACCTAAGGCTCTGTTGTATATATTCAGGTCTAACACGCTATCCCAGATTCTTATCAACATGTCCTCCTTAGATTCTACTTTTTACAGGGAGCTCCTATGTGCACATGGCCCTTCTCTTCTCTCCATCCGGAGATCCTCATTCTGTTTCTACAAAATAACACCAACACAAGACACTTACATAGAACAGATCTCCACTCTGTCTCCATTTGAGACTGAGGGGAGCATCATGTCGTGAGACGGCACTATAAAAAATTATAAATTGATGTCTATTTTTTTTAATTTGTATTTATTTATGATAGCCACAGAGAGAGAAAAAGAGACAGGCAGAGACATAGGCAGAGGGAGAAGCAGGCTCCATGCACTGGGAGCCCAATGTGGGATTCGATCCCGGGTCTCCAGGATCACGCCCTGGGCCAAAGGCAGGCGCCAAACCGCTGCGCCACCCAGGGATCCCCATAAATTGATGTTTAAACAATCTTCTCAAAAGTCCTTTTTATTGCCCTGTGGAAATTCTTACTGCCAATTCTCATCCCAGCATCTTTCAGGTTCTCTCCTTCTTCTAAATGGACCTCTTTCTTTTTTTCCTACTTCCATGATGTGGGGCCCATCATACCCATAACTCAGTTCTCTTTCTGGAAGGAATTTTGCCTCTGGCATTTAAAGTATCATTTTCCTGCCCTCACAACTTCTTGTTAGGATTAATAACATTTTAAAATTGAAATGTTGGGTCTATTTCCTCTTACTCTTTCCATCAAATGATAGGTCATCTAAGTTAAACTGTTGTCTTCAGGTACCTGGCTGGCTCAGTTGGTAGAGCGTGCAACGCTTGATCTTGGTGTAGTGAGCTCAAGCCCCACATTGAGTATACAGCCTACTTAAATAATATATATATGTGAAGAGAGAGAGGGAGAGATGCGAATCAGTACTTACAACTGAAATTTCTATTCAGGAAAGGGAATTACATTTGAATAAAGATAAAAGTGGTTTATCCAAAATGACTTTCATGTATAATTTTGCTTATGGAGTATATCTATTAGTTACTATTACAATAATACTGCTTGACATTTCATCCCCAAACTCAGTAGCTTTTATTGTAATGCATGTGCAGCTGGGCTAGGGTTTGATTGATCAAGACTTGACTTAGCTCTAAGATGCTGATGGGGGGGTCCAGGTTTGTTCCCCATGACTCCTAGTCCCTTGCAGGCCAACTGGAGCATGTCCTCCTTATGCTATAGTGCATTTCAAACCTTTGATTGTGTTATGTCCACTAAGATCCCACTGGCCAGAGCAAACATCAGTGAACAGGGAAGAAAATTTCTCCCACAGTGGGAAAAGAGGGGAATGAATATTTGCTGAACGATAATTCAAATTATTCTATTAAGTAAATTTCATATAATTGTCCATCATGCCCAACATCTGTATCTCTCTGCCAGCCAGATCTGACAGGTGCCAACAGTGGCTTAAACCAAGAGGGGCTCTTAGTCTGTTGGATGCACGGTGTGTCAGGGAAATAATCCATTCATGTAGGAGCAAAGATGGCTTTCCCAGAAAAAATGCATTTAAGAAAAAGCTGACAACCTCCTTACAGCAATTTCCCTAGAGGAAACTGCAGGGCAGCTCATGAAACTGACCCAATTTCTACAACCTAGTGAGAGACAACTATTTGCACCTTGCAATAAATTGAGTGCATGGGTCTTAAGCAATCCATTGTGCATATGTCATATAAAATGAGGCTCTCCAGGCTCCAGGTTATAAAATAATGTAATTGATGCTAAAATATTAAAATTTAATTAATCTCATATTAGTTTCTTAAAAATGTCATGCAAAAATTGTTTCTGTTTCACCATCTGGTTTGTCCAATTGATCTCTACAGAAATGCTGGAGTATAACAATCTTTCTTATACATATCTCTGGTTTTTTGATTTAGGACAAAAGGTGGTAAAGTATCTTTTATTTTATTTTTTTATTTTTTATTTTTTTGGTAAAGTATCTTTTAAAAAATTATTGTATCATTTTTATTGCATGAATACAAATTGGCACAAAAATCATTACTATACCACACACAAAAATATATAGAATACTCTAATGAATATTTTGTGTATCTACAACTTAAGAAATAATTTCCCACTACCACACAATTTGTTTAATGATAACATTATTGAGCAAGTGATGATGATAGCAAAATCACTACATAATATATTGTTGTTGGTATTGTAAAACTGGCATCACTGTTTTACAAAGCAATATGGGAACACATGCCATTAGCCTTAAAAGTATGCATACTTTTTGCCTAGGAGTCTATTGAAGGATATTATTTGTGAGAAGAAAAACATTCAGACAAAGAGGTACTCATTTTAGCATTATCTATACAGATGAGAAATTAGAAGTGACCTAAATATCCAACATTTTAGAAATAGTTAAGTAATGGTATACCAACTCAATGGGTAATTATAGAATCAGTTAAATTGAAAATCTGAATATTGCTTAGGAAATTTTTTTTTGCAAAGTATTTTTTTATTGTGGTAAAATATACATAACATAAAACTCACATTGTAACCATTTTGAAGTGTATAGTTCTGTGCATTAAATACAATCACAGTGTGGTGCAACCATCCTCACTGTCCATCTGCTATAGTACATCTTATGGGCCAAATCTAGCCCAGTGGCTGTTTTTGTAAAGTTTTATTGGAACTTCGCCATGCCCGTTTGTTTATGTGTGGTCTGTTGGCTGTTTCAGTGGCAGCTTGAGAAGTTGCAACGGAAATGGCATGACCACAAAGCCTAAAATATTTACTGTGTGGCACAGAAAATGTTTGCCAATCCTGACTTAACATAATGCTAGATAATTGAAGTTTTTGAATTTGGGCTATTCACACAGGATTCCAGGATGAATATTGTCCTTGAGTTACCCTTAGACAAAATTATTTGTTAAGGCAATCAGCAGTGTAAGCAAATACCACAAAGCTAATTTTAACCTATTTAAGAAAACAATCTTTTTAATACTTTAGGCTATGAGCATTCATATCCCAGCAGGAAGTTATTATACCCATTATAAAATTTGTTTCTACTGGTTAAAGTAGTCCCTTAAAAATTTTACTAAGTATTGTGTTTTTAGCTTTTAAGAAGATGACTTTATCTGCAATAAATGAGTTTTTAAAAATATACTTGTCATTACTTCAAACATTAATATAGACCATTCCACCTGGATTCACACACATAACTGCATCTGAACCGGTACAGTTTGACTGTATTGTATTCATGGGTATTTCTGAACACCATCCCCGGATCTCCTTTTTGAGGTGAAGAGAGCAAAACCCTGTATCTTGCCATGTGTCTACTCTTGGAGATCACCTGACAGTTTAAGAAAAAAGGAATACAAATCTTTATCAAGACTTGAAGAGAAAACAAATATAGATTTTAAAAGTGAATATAACCCCTCAATCATTTCCAGTATGTGTGTGGAATCTAGGTCAGTGAACAATCTGGAGTCAGCTCTATAGATGTGTGCATTTCTATGTCCCAGGATTCACTGTGAGCCCCCCAAAAAAGAGCTCAGTATGAGGGCTGGATTCTGGAAGAGTTCATTCCAACCTCTTCTCCACTCTGGACTGAGCATGGAACTGTCTACAGGACAATCCACTGGACAGTGGACTCCAAAGTTGGAGATTAAGTCAAAACATGGGAGGTATTGACTGGCCACACTTTTGAAAGGATGCTTTCCCAGAAACTGCCCCACAGGTGTACTGGAGCGACCTCGGTTTCCTTTATAACACACATGGAGTTGGAATCTGCAAAATGTTGGTTAGGTGGCTATCCATGTCAGCTGAATGCACTTGGCTCAAATTTCACTTTTTTGTTTGTTTTTGTTTTCTCAGGAGTCGGGTGGGAGACTATGCTGCTAAAGGGAGATGAGGCAGTCTCAGATGCCACAGAAACATCCAATGCAGACATGACTATCAAGGTAAGAGATCCTTTCTTTAGTTTGGTTCTCAAAGTACGTCTCTAGAGGAAAACAAGCCTATGGCAGACTTCTAGGGACAAAATGAGCACCGTCCCTCAACCTGCTGGGTTTCTCTCTCTCTATTCATTGGAGCCTCCGTGAGTCAGCTAGACGTAAGATTTTCTGAAATTTGGCATCTGGATTAGGAAACCACCTGAAAGCTAGAATCCAAGGTGCGAATTCCAATGGGCTTGTTGCAGGGTCTCCAGAGAATATCTGCATGTAGGTTGTCTGCAAGTGGTAACCCCATGGGCACAGTAGAGCAAATCTGAGAATAATGAGCTGAGAAACCAGGCCCCACTGTGCATTGTGAAGAAAGGTCAGAGAGGCATGGAGTGGCTTTGATCTTGACTCAAGATTTCCAGTGATACCAGTGGGAAGGCAGCATGTGGCCCACTCCAGCTGGAACACCAGTGGCCAAAAGCTTACAAAATGAGTCATCTGGAAACCAACCTAATTATCACTGTTCAAATTAAATGCATGAGTTTATAATCATTGCCTAGATTAAGGAATCCATAGCAAAATTTACCAGATTCAACCGCTTCCCCTCTATTAATAGATTAGACACAAAGGAATGGTTCTTCCTTCTTGAAATTCTGTTTATGTTTCAATTAACAGAAGCTGGGAGCTGGAGGGCTTTCTAACATTTTTGCTTGAATGATTAGAGTTTAAATCTAGGCAACTTGCAAATTTTTCATTGAAAAACCAAGAGTAGTATCCCACCATTTTTCTAAGTAAGCTCTAGGCCCAACATGGGGCTTGAATTTATGACCCCAAGATCAAAAGTCACTTGCTCCACTGACAAGCAGCCAGGTACCCCTTTTATATTGAGATTTACCTAGAGATATTCCATTCCTGGATTTATTAGTAGAGGTTGTACAAAAGAATATACAGGATGAATTTATTCTAGCTTTCCTTTGTAATGTGGAGGCTGGGCTTATGTTATCTATGTTTAAAATGTTAGAGAGCAAACAAAAATGCCACAGTCAAATTAAATGAGAGATGGGATAGTAGCCTGAGTGGTCAAAAAAGTCAACTAATCTAAACAATAACGATTCAGCACTGAAAGTTCATTTGCTTATAATTATAATGTTTAGCTGAAATTGCAAGACAATAATGTAGATTCAATGGTGTGTTAGTGTCCCACTGGCTATTATTGCAAAGACAGAAATTTGTGTCTATGACCGCATTGGACAGAGAGAGAGAGAGAGAGGCAGGTGGATGAATTTGATGGACGTAGATTTGCCCTTTTGGAGTCTGTTGTCCTTTGAAGTATGTGTTCCTAAAATGTGTTGCTAGTGAGCCGCAGATGTAGTGCAGACATTTAAATGATCAGAAAGACTAGAGTTTGTTTTGTAAAAGCAAATGGCGTATTCCGGTAGAAGCAAGTCTTGGCCAACTCCCATTTTTGTAAGGTTGCTACTTAATCAGTCTGCTGATCCTTGGAACTAGGATCCTGAGTAAGTTGTATTTGGGTCTAGCCAGTTTAGATGTCAGTCTTGATCTCTCTTTCTCTTCTCTTTAATAAACAACTGGGAATGTGTAACAGAGGATTTTTAGTTCTCTGTTGAACTGAACCTGCTCTGAAGACTGGACACCATACACTTTAAAAAGTTAAACAAAACAGAAGTATATTTAAATATACCAGTAAATTCCTACAAATAAGATTAAGTTCCTCTATTAATACCAATTGCTTCTCACTAAAGAATTTGTGAAACCTCTGGTGGATATAACATAGGGAACTACTTCTGTTTAGATCTTCGCCTTTGGTTTTCCCAATTATACAGCAATCACTAATTTTTTTTTCTGTCTGACTTATTTCACTTAGCATCATACCCTCTGGGTCCATCCATATTGTCACAAACGGCAAGATCTAAACCTTTTTTATGACTGAGTAATATTCCATTATATATATTTCTTTATCCATTCGTCTAGTGGTAAACACTTACCACTGTTCACTAGAAGAAAAGGGCACTCATATTTCAGTATAGTGTCTATGTTACACCTTATTCTGTTTTGCTGCATGTCTAGACATTGGTTTTTTAAAAAAAGGGATGGATCGGTATTTTCTAAAACCTGTGTGACTCTGAGAATCACCTGCAGCAGTGTATAAAAACAGCAGTAAAAATACAGAGTTTTTTGGGGGAAAACATTGTCTCAGCATACTGCTAAAGCTGTATGGCTCCATGAGCCCTGTCACTGCTCCTGGTTTTCTGGTTTCCAACTAGCATGAGAAAGGACTTCCTTGTTCAAAACCCTTTGATTCCATTCCTTTTGAACACTGACCAAGGCCCAGGCATCTCCTCCTGGCTTTCCATATTTCCTTACTCTAACTAACTGCAATTTTGTTTCTGGACTTGTCTTCTGTTCTTTCTGTACCCATCTTTGCCTTCTCTACCCAGCCTATTTGTAGCCAGAGCGATCCTTTCAAAAGACCAACAGGATGACATCCCTCCGCTTCAGCCCTGCTGGCCTTCCCATTGCCTTGAGCACCTAAACCAAACTCCAGCAGGTGCTCTGCTGTTTAAAACCCTGTGACTTTTATTCACTGCCTCCTTGGTCTTTCTCCCACTCTCTCCCTCTTTCTCTCCCAACCTAGTTAACTTCTCTTTATACTCCAGTCTTGGGCTCAAATATTATCTCCTCACATAGCACCACTTTCAGATCAGTCTTGATTGTTAACTTGCTTTCGCTGAACCTAGTACTCCTCAGAGCCAGTCACATGAATACCCACAGATGTCAACGTGTAACGTGCAGGCTCCTCTCCTGGAATGTGATTCCTAAAGGGCGTTGCATCCGCAGCACCTGGTGGAGTGTCTAACACGTCGTGTGCAACTATCAGTATTTGTTGAATGAACAAATCTATGAATGAACAAATGAAGATAAATATTTAGATTGCTCATGGTAGGGGGAGAGGCAGAGGGAGAGGGAGAAAGAATCTCAAGCAGACTCCCCACTGAGCACAGAGCCCAGTATAGGGTTCAATCTCCCGACCCTGAGATCATGACATGAACCAAAACCCAGAGTCAGATGCTTAACAGACTAAGCCACCCAGGTGCCCCTAATTTAATAATTCTTAAATTTACCAACCATCCCCGTCATCCAACTTCATAACATTTCATCACTTCTGTAAGATCCCACATGCCCTGTAAGAGATAATCTCCATTCCCACCACAATCCCAAGAAAACACTTGCATATTTTATGTCTCTGTAGATTTACCTGTTCTGGACATTTCATAAATGGAATCATATAACATTGTGGTTTTTTTATGTCTGTTTTTTTTTTCATGTAGATGGTGTTTTTGAGATTCATCCATGCTGTATCCTCAACCAGTATCTCATTTCCTTTAGCACTGAGTAGTATTTCATTTAATGGGTTTACCAGTGTTTTGCTTTGTTTCTTAGTGCTTTCACAAGCTGATGGACTTTGTGCTTGTTTCCACTTGTTGCCTATTATGAACAATGCTGCTGTGAATGTTCACGTGCAGGTCTTTGCGTGGACACATGTTTTCATGTGTCGTGCCTAAGGCCCCGGAGGTGGAATGGCTGGGTCATATGGTAAATGTATGTTTGACTTTGTGAGGAGCTATCAGGTTGTTTTCCAAAGTGGCTGCACCATTTTCAGTGTCCACAAGAGTCAAACTGTGGTAGGAGCCTCGGTGTCCATCGAAAGATGAATGGATAAAGAAGATGTGGTCTATGTATACAATGGAATATTACTCAGCCATTAGAGACGACAAATACCCATTTGCTTCGAGGTGGATGGAACTGGAGGGTATTATGCTGAGTGAAATAAGTCAATTGGAGAAGGACAAACATTATATGGTCTCATTCATTTGGGGAATATAAAAAATAGTGAAAGAGAATAAAGGGAAAGGAGTGAAAATATCGGTGAGGGTGACAAAACATGAGGGACACTTAACTCTGGGAAATGAACAGGGGGTAGTGGAAGGGGAGGTGGGCGGGGGCTTGGGGTGACTGGTGATGGGCACTGAGGGGGGTACTTGGTGGGATGAGCACTGGGTGTTATTCCATATGTTGGCAAATTGAACTCCAATTAAAAAAATTTAAAAAACAAAACAAAAACCCAAAGTAGCTGCACCATTTTATACTCCCACCAGCCACAGAGAAGGGGTCTACTTTTTCCACATCCCAGTTACTTGCTTTTGTCCATGTTTTGATTGTAACCATCCTAGTGAGTGTCACCTGGTATTTCACCAAGGTTTTGGTTTGCGGTTTGCATTTCCCCACAGGTAATGACATGGAGTATCTCTTCATGTATTTATTGGCCATTTGTAAGCAGATAAGTTTTTTTTTTAAGATTTTATTTATTTATTCATGAGAGATACAGAGAGAGAGGCAGAGACACAGGCAGAGGGAAAAGCAGGCTCCCTGTGGGGATCTGGATGTGGGACTCGATCCCAGGACCCGGGGATTACCACCAGAGACAAAGGCAGATAGATGTTCAACTACTAAGCAACCCAGGCATCCCTGCGGATAAGTTTTTAATGGCTTGATTGACTTTAGTTGCTGAAGAGTGGGCTCAGTTTATAAATTCTCCACCACATACAACCCTTTCTCATTCAAGTGCTCAGTCAATGTTTCCTGAGTGGGGGATCCTCTTCCAGACTGGAGTGGGGGTGAGAGGTGGGGGGAGGGCCTCAACTCAGTCTTCCTCTTTAGTGTATCCTGCCACCAGCCCCACCACTGCCCTGGGTAGGGGTGTGGGCTCATCAGACTCTTTTCTTTCTACTTCTTTTCCTTTCTTTTCTGTCTGCTTATTTTCCCCTCACGTTTCAGTTAAAAAAATAATAATGATCTTTATTAGTGTATCATTTTTTTTATTGTGGTAGAACGTGGATAACAAAATTTACCCCTTTAACCATTTTTAAGTGTACAGTTCTATAGCATTTTGCCATTCATACTGTTCTGCAAACATCACTGTCCTTCATCTCTAGAACTTTTTCATTATGTCAAATTAAAACTCTGTATCCATTAAATAATAATTCCCCATCCCCTCCTCCCTCCAGCTCCCAGCAACCACCTCAGTGTTAACCTTTTATATATAATAATATCTAGTTGTGTTCTCAAGGGAATTTAAGTACATCCCATTAATCTTAAATAGCCAGTAAAATGGCTAAACCCCAATCTAGAATTTTAATGTCCTGTGGAGTAAGCAAGCTAGAAAGGCAATCACTTTACAGATGTTTAGAGTAGCATTGCAAATAAAGGCTCTGGGAAGGTGCTTAGTGCTAGATTTTAAAGGAATTTGCCGGTCAAAGGGCTTCCTTTCTTCTGTGGAGTAAACTACCCAGTGCCAACATCCTGGAAGTGTCTTGGCTTTATTTAGCTGGGTGCATTGCTGGGAGCCAGAAATTGCACCTGTTGGCTATGCATTGTTCTCTTGAATTTTGTTTATTTGATGATTATTCAAAACTACATCAATCACGTTAACACTATCAATCTATGATAAATATCTTCTGAGTAGAAATCATGTGATTTAGCTTTAATCAAATATGTACATTAGCATTTTAATCAAATATGTACACCAACTGAATCCGAAATGCTTTCTGTACCTTGCCCTCTTGTTCTATGTAACAATACTAAAAACTTAAATATTTGTTAAAAAAAAAAAAGTGAAGAAAGTCCTGGCACACCAGAACTTTTTTCAGAAAGAAACCTTCTACTTACTTACATTTATTAAAAGATAATGTAAAGTGAGATATATTTAAACATTTAAGAGTTTGAGCAAAAATCGATTTGAATTAGGCAGCGCCAAATCAGAAGTGGTTAGCAAGGCTCCAAAGACAGGAACTCAGGGACAGATGTTTATAGAGAAAAAGCAGAAGAAAAGAAAGGAAATTATTGATTGCCTATGGTTTAAAGCCTCATTGGTTCTTGTGATTGGTTGTCCTTGGCGTTTTGATTTTATTACCTTGAAGCCATTTATAGGATTAGATTTTGGTTTGCTTACACAGGTGGCCATGGCAATGGTGCCACCTCAGTCTAATGGCCTCTTTGTTTAATTAACTTAACAACATATACAATACTTCTCGCTTGTGCTCAGGCAAGAAACAAGATGGGTACCACTGAGGCAGGTTGGAGATTCTGGCTGTAAAACCCTGTAAAAGGGGGCATGTGTCCTAATCAAGGACGTGGGAAAGCAACGTTAAAATAAAAGGATGTTGCTTCTCTATATGTAAAACTTACGCTGGGAGAGAGATTGTTCTGGAAGGGCAGATGTTCTCTCTTACAAAAGGGGGAAAGCATTTAGAATCTTCCGGTGATGAATAGAGGCCACAGGTTACAGCTTTCTTTGGACATGGCTTTTAAAAAGCCATTCTGCTGAGGGCCTTTTGTGGCCAGCTGTGTGGAGCCAATTGCCCTTTGTATTTGATGATGACGACGCCGAGGATTGTTTTGTGTGGGGGCTCTGGACAAAAAGACACGTTTGGGGCCAGAAGTCATTTCTACATTGTGTACATACATAAAGATAGCTCTAAATTTGCTTCCTTGCCAAAGGAAATATTTTTATTGTAGATTTTTTTAATCCTTGAAACCATTTAGAGTAGTAGATCTCTGAGAGGGTGGGAGGCATACCAAGACCCAATGGCTACCTTTTGACAATACTCCCTGTTTGAGAATCATTGTCTTGAATTTTTTTTTTTTTGAAATATGCATTTTGCGTTGTTACCAGGTAATGGATGTGAAAGGCCATGCTGTAAACTATAAGAAGCAGGATCAAATTGGTTATTATTATTCCTATGTGTTACTCCCTATTTGACAAATACAATGGAAGGAAAATAGAGGAAATCCTAGCCATTGACATCTCTTCATTATCTAAGAAAAGATAAGGAATATTCCTGGCAAAGGAAAGATCCAGGTGCTTCTTTGCCATTTTATATCTTCATCATGTTGCCTTGCCAACAATAATAGCTAATATTGATTATTTGCTATGAGCTCAGTTCTGTGTTAGGCCCTTCCAGGTACCATCTCAAATAATCCTCAAATTGACCCTGAGAGGGAAAGACTCTTTATCATCCCATTTTACAGATGTGGCCACTGTGGCATGGTAAAGATACTTACCAAAGATCTCAAAGTGAGCATTTGAACCTGGTAGATAGACACTGCTTAACCTCTCAATTTGCATATTATGAATGCAAATTAGTTTTACTCTTAGCTAAGGCAAGGGTGCCCTTAGGATGGAGCAGGAGTAGCTTTGGCAGATAAAATACGGGACTTTGAATTAAATTTGAATTTTAGAGAAGTGATGAATAGATTTTTGGTATCAGTGTCTCCCAAATATTGCATGGGACATCCTAAGAAATTGTTTATTGGTTACCTAAAATTTACACTTAACTGGGTGTCCTATATTTTAATTTGCTAAGTCTGGAATAACTAGTCAGGAGGGATGTTACAAAGGAGGTGAAGATAATTGCTTAATACATTTTGATTATTGTGGTTTGGGATCTTTTTTTACCCTTCCTGACTTCTTTTTTTCTAGAAATAAGGGCTTCCAAACCTGACCAAGGTCAAGATCTATACCTCATTGGTTTCTCTATGAAATGAAACTATAGGAAACTGTCCCCAGTTTGTTTCTCTTGAGTGAAAACAAAAAACAAAAACCCGCTACCTTTTCCTCAATCTGGGCATGTTATGATTTTTCTGAAGCCCATTCTAGAATTTTAATTTTAGCTGAGCTATCAGTTGGCCTGATTTCATTTTCTGCAGATAGCTTCATCATCCCAGTTTTTAAAATGTTGACAAAATTTTCTTGCACTTTTACCAACTCTATTACTTGGTAAAATTCCCCTCCCTCTGCGTGGTCACCTCCTAAAATAGATGACAGTGGCCTGGATATTCCAAGTCAAAGTTCTGATACATTCACAAATATTTCCTGGATACACCAGTGCATTTCCTCTTATGTTCATTTCTAGCATTCCAGCATCTAATGATGATAAAGCTCTAGAAATAGTCTCTATCCATGTAGGTCAGAGCCCATTTGCAGATAAGCCTATCTTCTTATGAGGGGCTCATTGGCAAGTACCAAAGTCTATGACTTCCATAGAACTAAGGTAAGCAAACCAAATGCAGAAGTCATTAGTCTTTGGTGCTCTTGGAAAGTCACCAATCTGGTTCCTGCCTAAGCAGGAAAAATGCCTATGCAGTTCATTTATTAATGAATTATCATGAATGTCTGGGAGCATTTAGAATGGCCCCAAGTTATTCCTAAAAAACAAATTATTCGGGGCATCCCTGGATGGCCCAGCAGTTTAGCGCCTGCTTTTGGCCCAGGGCGCGATCCTGGAGTCCCGGGATCGAGTCCCACGTCGGGCTCCCGGTGCATGGAGCCTGCTTCTCCCTCTGCCTGTGTCTCTGCCTCTCTCTCTCCTCTCTGTGTATTCTCATGAATAAATAAATAAAATCTTTTTTAAAAAAATAAATAAAAATAAAAAACAAATTATTCATATGGCTATTTACAGTAGGCCTTGTCCTTCTGAAACATAGCACATCACAGAGGTCTCATAAATCTTGAGTGTAAATCCCAGGAATATCTGTGGGATTTATAGGCAGAAACATCTTGCTTCATTATACAAGTATTTAAGATTGTTTAAGTGAGCACCTAATGTTCCTCTAGATAAATGATCAAATGCCTTCCTTTCCATCTCTCTTCTACCCACCCCCAAGGGCCTTCCTCCCTGCTGTTTTTTCTGTTGAAGTGAAAGCTTGTAGTTAACCTGGTCAAAATCATGACATATGTGTCAGTTGTACGTAAAGAGAGAAAACATGCTCAGACAAGGTGATTGATTGGCTGGGAGAACAGAGGGCAAAACACTAACAAGGCTTCCATACCAAGAGCAAGGCTGTTTTGGTGTAACTGGAGCCTATTGTTATTGCAACCATTGTTTCTTCAGAAATGAGCCAATGGAGACAGGACATTTATTTAGCTCGGCACTCTTATGTCTATTTCTGAAAAGGAAAAGGTCCCTGCTGCTGCAATTCCCACTCCCTCTCCCAAAGGGTACTGGGCTAGCAGGTAGGATATTGAACGGATCATCATGATCTCCAAATGCTCATAGACTGGTAAGCTTTCATCTCAGATGTGCTGAATTTCTAGTCTCGTTCAGTTTAGAGAAATGAATAATGAGAGTAATATTCATAATGTGGATAGTGATATCCTTGGAAGATATTTATTCTAATGTATTGAGAACTTCCCATGTGTTGGCCATTGCCCAGGATCCTTAGAGGATTATATGATTATGATTTGATTCTTCCCACAACCCTGTGAGATAGGTACTATGAGTAATTTACAGAGGAAGAAAAGGTACAGAGAGACTAAGGAACTTGCCCAAAGACACAGCCAAGGACTCTCAGAGCCCAGATCTAACCAGGCAGCCCTTGCTCTTAATGACTATGTCACACTGCTCTGCCTTGTAGAACAAAATGACAAGGTTCGTATGCAAATGTATAAAGTAGGTCTCTCAGCCCCTGATCAATAAGGGAGCTTTTATGTAGTTCTGTTTGCATTTGTTCTTCAGTACAAAGCTGGAGTTTATCTGGTGGGATCAGATTAGATTTCATCCCTGTGATTTGGTTGTTTTTCAGATTTGCCCTTGGGTCCTCATCCTATCAATATTCTGATTACATTTTCCTTATCATTCTACTGTGGTGATTCATGAATATGATAAAACAGAACTGCCTCTTCAGTAAATAAGGGAAGCTGGGCCCACAGTGAATAAATAGATCTTTCATTGAATCTGGAGAAATTCAGCATATAGATGTCCTGCAGTATTTATTAGGAGACAACTATACCCACCAGGCCTGAGCTTAGGTCGGTTTCTTCATTTAGTGTTTCCTAAGATATCTACGCTCCTATGTTATATGGTATTTGTTAACTTGTAGGTAAAAAAATCAATTTATTGAATGTTGCGTTGCACGCTTTTGTACGAGGTGTACCATATTTAACCAGATTCACATTTTAAGAGTGCCTTTTCAAATTGATGTCACTAAATCCTCTGGAAATTCTGAAAATAAGAGCTTATGTAAAGTTGAGAAATAGATAAATATTCACCCACTAAGAGCCACTGTTTTCATTATTCTTAATGTGTTTTAAATGTTTGTTCTTATAAAGAAAATACGAACAAAACCCAAATAATGAAAAAATTTCCAAGTTTATATTAAGTTTATTGCATGAGTGACATAGGAAAATCCCTCTTCAGAGAAATGGCATTGCAAAAGAGGCAGAAAACTTTCTTCTTTTTCAAATAAAAAAAAAATGCATCCTGTTTCTAAGCATTTTTCATCATATTTGACAGTTTATTAAAATAAACCTTTTTTCTCCATGTGGACTTCATCAAACTTTTCTTATCCTGTGATGATCTTTTTTTTTAATATTTTATTTATTTATTCATGAGAGACACAGAGAGAGAGAGAGGCAGAGATACAGGCAGAGGGAGAAGCAGGCTCCATGCAGGGAGCCCGACTTGGGACTCGATCCGGGGACTCCAGGATCACACCCTCGGCTAAAGGTGGCGCTAAACCTCTGAGCCACCAGGGCTGTCCCATCCTGTGATGATCTTGACCCATCTTCCTGTTTGTTTCTTATCTTCTCTCACTCTTCCTCCCTCCCTCCCTCCTTCCTTCCTTTCTTCTCTTCCTTCCTTCTTTCTTCCCTTTCTAGATTTTCCTTCTCTTCTTTCCTAGCTTTCATAAGGGCACTATGTTATCTTACCGGCATTATTTCATTTAACACTTACAACTAACTGTGAGGCAGGTACCCTCCTGGTCCTGATGGTACAATAGATAAAGAAATCGATGCTCTGAGGAAGTAAGGGATTTTCCCAAGATCACAGAATCTTTAAGAGTGGAATCAGGATGCAGCCCAAGGTCTGTTCTATTCCAGAGCCCACGGTTTAGTGCTTTCCATATAATGAGGACACATTTCTTTTATAATTGGGAAAATTATTTATTTATTCATTCATTTATCTATCTAGTCATCTATTTATTTATTTGGGGGAGGGAAGGCAAAGGGACAGGGAGAGGGAGAACCTCAATCGGACTCCACCCCTAGTGCAGAGACCATTGTGGGGCCCGATCTCATAACCCTGAGATCATGACCTGAATTGAAATCAAGAATTGGCCACTGAGCCGCCCAGGCATGCCCAAATATTTTAATTAAAATTTAACAACCAGGAGGCACATCTGGGTGGCTCAGCGGTTGAGTGTCTGCCTTTGGCTCAGGTCATGATCCTGGGATCCTGGGATCGAGTCCCACATCGGGCTCCCTGCATGGAGCCTGCTTCTCCCTCTGCCTGTGTCTCTGCCTCTCTCTCTGTGTCTCTCATGAATAAATAAATAAAATCTTTAAAAAAATGTAACAACAGGAAAATAGTCATGATTCTCTAGGAGAAGGAATTAGGCAAGAGCTGGTCTGATCTGGGATCCCTGGGTGGCTCAGCCATTAAGCATCTGCCTTCAGCCCAGGGCGTGATCCTGGAGTCCTGGGATCAAGTCCCACGTCGGGCTCCCTGCATGGAGCCTGCTTCTCCCTCTGCCTGTGTCTCTGCCTCTTTCTCTCATTGTGTCTCTCATGAATAAATAAATAAATAAATAAATAAATAAATAAATAAATAAATAAGTCTTTTTTTTTTTTTTAAAAGAGCTGATCTGATCTAAGACCACTGTGGCTTATTCGACCAAACATGGTGAGATTACTGAGTACAGACTGGCACAGATAAATAGTAAGTAGCTAACACCTACTGAGAACTAATAGGCAGGCTCTCTGGACTTTGTTAGCATTAACTCATCCTACACTCACCACAGGATCATGATAAAGATACTCTGTAATTGTCCCTATTTTAAAGATTGGGAAACTGAGGCACAGTAAGGTAAAGTGATCCATGGAAGGTCTTGCCTATGTCCCTCCTGCCTGTGGTCCACAAGGGATCTTCCATTTCTCAGAAACGTTGAACTGGTTAATCTCATGCATTTGGAGTTTAGATCCAGAGCAAAGACCAAAAAAAAAAAAAAAAAATGCTTTCCTCATTGAGGGAATCAGTGACTTTCAAGCCATCTTTTTTTTCTTTCTTTTTTTCTGCAAATGATGCTTCTGAAAGGAGCTGTGTTTGTGATTCAAGAATTTAAGAGGGAAGACTGACATAGGTAACAGGAGGGGAAGAGGAAAGACCAACCAATCTATCCATGGTAAATGTTAGAAATGTAAGGGTCGTCCATCCTTTCATATGAAATACCAAATTCTTCTTGGAATTTGCCTTACGGGAAAGTCAAGTTTATTTGGGGTTTTAAAAGTGCTTTTTTTTTTTTTTTTTTTTTTTAACCTAAAAGCTTAAGAACTCTTTTATTCAATGTCCTTTAGAAGGCTATTTTTGAAAAAAAAAAAAAGGGCTATTTTTGTGAGTTGGTCCTTTGTTTTTAAGAAGAAATTTCCTAGAAACCTCCTCAAATAGACTAGTTAAAAAGAGCATTTAATTGTAAGGATTTACTATCAGAAGGTTGGTGGGCAGAGTGACAGGTGCTGAAATCTTCCAGCAATGAGTGAGGGGAGTTTTACTGAGAAAGGAGGACCTCGACCCTCCTTCCAGGCTCAGAGATCCCATTGCCTGTGCACCACCACATCCCTGACACGTGCAGTGGTGCTTCGTACACAGCAGGACCTTAATAAATATCTGCAAAATGGATGAATGATTGAATAAGAAGGACTTTTAATTTTGGCAAGAGGAACCATTGGAGGGTGGTGTAGGGGGCACACTCAGGTGCCCTGGGAAAGTGGACAAGATGGGCAGAGGCTGGAGGTAGAGATGCCCGTTAAGAGGCCAGTGAGCGGTCCAGGTGAGGACGGAGGAAGGACTAGGCCGTGCAGGGACAGCAGGAGAAACCACAGTGGCTGGACCTCGGTGAGGAAGAGGGCAGAGGTGGCCATGGGGACCACAGGACCCTAAGTCATGAAATTCAGGGGAGCTAAGTGGCAGGGAGGACTTTGGCTGGAATATGTGGGTTTGATGGATGCTTGAGGGAACATGAGGAGCTGCAGGTAGGATTCTAGGCTGCACTCAACGGAATGTGTCTATCTGAGGGGAGGTCAGGATAATGGGAATGGAGGGAAGAAGCTTGTGGTGGAGGAACAGCAGCCTTGGGGGCAGAGTGAGGAAGAGGCCTTTGAAGGGGAAGGCCTGGACGGGCCGGGGAGGTGAGAAGAAGGGCTTTCTAGGTGGAGGGAAGCATGTGAGGCAGGAGGGGTTCCAGGGCTGGTGGATGCAGGGCAGGTGGGTGGCCCCAAGGCCGACCAGACCAAAGCAGTAGGTAGAGCAGAGGCTGAAGAAGAGGGGAGCAGGGGGCAGAGTGGGGGGGGCACTGACTCTGGCCACTTCAGCACCGCAGGATCCCTGCTCTGGCCCCAGGTAGTGCCCCCTCCTGTAGGAACTGGGCCCTCTGCGTACAGCGCCCCGAAGGCACCCCCTTTTGAGAGTGTCAGCATGGAGACTTCATTGCCTGCCCTGCCGTGTTCGCGTCCGTGGCAGTGTCGTCAGCCTGTCCAGCACCACGGAATATGGAGAGGCCTGAGCCGAGCCTAAAGCTGCACTGGCTGCACGGCTGTCCTGGTGCCCGGGGTGCCAACAGGCGGTACCACAGCCTCTGCACCTGTGCGGCCTTCCTGCTGGGGCACTGGGGATGGGGGGGGGGCGTCCACCTGACCCTGGCCTTGAAACCAGGGCTTTCCCTCACCAACCCGTGTACTGCTTTTTTTTTTTTTTTAAGATTTTGTTTATTTATTCATGCCCTCATGACTAGACATAGAGAGGCAGAGACACAGGCAGAGGGAGAAGCAGGCTCACTGCGGGGAGCCCAACATGGGACTCCATCCCAGGGCCTGGGATCATGGCCTGAGCCAAAGGCAGCTGCTCAACCGCGGAGCCACCCAGGTGCCCCCATCCTGGGCACTTATTATTATTTATTGACTGCTCTAGAAATGATAAAAAGACCAAAGGAAGCAAACTTACAGCAAAGAACTTCACACTGCTGTGCTGACAGTGAGTGAGCCGGTGTACCTTTGAGTCCTGACTTTGACTTGCTGGGTGGTTCTTTTTTTTTTTTTTTTTTCCTTTTTGCTATTCTTAAAAAAAAAAATGTCAGTTCAACTAATTAACATATACTGTATTATTAGTTTCAGAGGTAGAGGTCAGTGCTCCTGGGTGGTTCTGTGCAAGTTCCGTCCCCCACCTAGGATTCCTTTGCTCTGCTAACAACTGTCGCCCCGAGTTCTGACCTTGGAGTGGGCCCTGAGCTTAGGGCTGTACGGGGATGATCTCCTTATGCTCAGGGCAACCACGTAAGGTCGACGTTCTGATCTGCCTTTTACATGTTAGATTTGGAGAGAGACTGCGAACAGGGATCAGGATTCCCTGCCAGGCCTCTGGCTCCCGAAGACTTTCTCTTTCATGGACACTTGGCTATCCTGTAAGATGAGGGCCGTGGCTTGCGTGACATGTCGTGCTCCCCCCCTAGCTCTTATTCTCCTGTCTCTGGCATTTTGCTATGCCCTCCCCCACCCCAAGCAAATACAGAAAATGCTTAAAATAAAAAACAGGAGCAGCAGCAGCAGCATCGTGTATCTGAACACCCCGCCCTGGTCTCAGTACCGCCTATCTTATCTCAGCAGGTCTATAAATTACTTAGCAGTGTGGCCCAGGGCTCCTGGGTGCCTGAGCCCATCCCTGGAGTCACCAAGGGTTTGGGGTACCTGGCAGTTTTACCCGGGTCTGTTCTCTGTCAGAGGAGCAGGCTTCTTAAGGTATTTGAGTTTGCAGGGCCTGTTCCGAACATTAACCAGGCAGGGTCTAAAAAGAAAAAGAGGGGTCCTGGGTGCTCAGGGGTTGAGCATCTGCCTTTGGTTCAGGACGTGATCCCGGGGTCCTGGGATCAAGTCCCACATCGGGCTCCCTGCATGGAGCCTGCTTCTCTCTCTGCCTGTGTCTCTGCCTTTCTTTGTGTCTCTCATGAATAAATAAATAAAATATTAAAAAAAAAAAGAAAGAAAAAGGAAGGGTGGGGGGGCAAGGAAGGCGGAGAAGAGAAGAGGGAACCCCAGCAGGTGCAGAGTCCACACGGATGCTGTGGCTGTGCGGGCTTTTAGCATAAGACGTCAAGGCTTTTTTTTTTTTTTTTTTTTTTGAGTTCAATTTGCCAACATATAGCATAACTGTCAAGGCTTCTAAAGTGATATTACACTGGCCACGGTCCCATCCCAACAGAAGCATTAAGTAGAAGCAGTGATTAGCATTTTCCATATTTAAATGATCTTAACTCTTAAGAATCTTAGTGGCTGCTTAGGTAAGTAACTTAAATTTAACTATCTATACTTAACAATATATTGAGTATATAGAAACTTAAATAATATAAACTTAAAATGCCTTCCTAATATAGTTCGTCTTTGGTGAACTTACCTTAACACTAGGGTAAGTAATTTAATGTGTTCAGTGTTGTAGAAGGAAAAAAGCCTACTTTCTCACTGGATCATTCTCGATATTAAAACATTTGATGACTAAGTCAGAAATGACTGCGAAAACTGCCTCTGTGATAATCAGAATTATTTAATATGTCAAGATTTGGTCTTTCTCCGCTCCTAGTATTACTGAAAAGCCTTATGGTCCTTTCCATAAATGAATAAACAACCTGTACTTCAAAGTTTGGTAGGGAAGTTGGGAATTCCTGGGAAAATGTTATAGTTTCATTTTTTAAAAAATAAAATATAGGGGTAACTGGGGTGGCTCAGTCAGTTGAGTGTCTAACTCTTGGTTTTGCTCATGATCAGGATCATGGGATCAAGCCCTGAGTCCAGCTCTTGGACTCAGAAAATCTTGAGATTTTCTCTCCCTCTCCCTCTGTCCCTCCCACTCACACACACATTCTCTTTCTAAAATAGATAAATCTTAAAAAAAAAAAAAAAGACACATAAAAAATCATTCTCTATCTTACCTAAAATTGAAGAGGAATTAAAAACCCCTGGAAAGAAAGGTTGTTTTGCATTTAAAACACAGATCATTAATGAGAAGCAGATCCACTGAGTTTACTCAATGAAGACTGTCGTGGACATTGGGGGCACAGTTTCCCAGAGTCTTGGAACACACTGTGTACAGCCCACGTATATTGGGCATGTTTTATGTTTTCAATGCCAGGCTTTAAAGAGTACCTTGGTTCATGCTTTGTCTCCATGAGGGCATGAACTCTGGAATGTTCAATAGATTTTTTTTTTTTTTTGGAAGTACCCAACGTGGGGCTGGAACTCATGACCCTGAGACCAAGAGATGCTTTACCTACTAAATCAGCCAGGCACCCCAAGGTGATTTTTTTTTAAATGTTCCATTTGTTAAATGAGATAAAATCCTCAGCCAAGAAACAAAGACACAAAGTGCACAAACAAAGCGCACTTCCTATGGGTTTGTTGTTGTTAAATACCTAAGTAATACACGAATACATTCTTGTCATTAGCACATGAGCTTTGAGGCTCTGGAACTGAGGAGGTGGGACCGACATTTGTCCCGTGTAGCCATTGATGCCTTCTCGCTTCCCTTACCAGGAGACTCTGTCCTCTGTGCTCTCTTCCTTCCTCACCTTGTCTCCCTCCCACCAACAAATAGAGTTTTTCCTCCACTTTCCCCAACACGGGGCTTCCCATGTAGCTGCTTTTCATTGAAGATTTTAGTTTGGGATACTGCGTGACTTTGTGTGCTACTGCGTAAAACTATGTTACAATGGGCAATCTGGGTGATGTGATCTCACTTTGTCCATGTAGAGAATTTACAGTCCAGCTACAGTGTGGGATGAAATAAAGACAAAGTCAGATGGGCAAAAGTTGCTTGGGTTTTGGAATGTTTCATTTGGACTGATTTTAAAGGTCTTTTGAAAAAAGAGTCTCAAACGGCAGGGGCGAATGTAATCAGGTAACCGTTTCCTTGTGTTAGAAGGTTTGGCAAAGGAGAGGCCAAGTGTGAGGATGCAGGAAAAGGAAATAAATGTGGCACAGGCAGGGAAGGAACTTACTGGGATACAGGAAGCCAGAGACCCTGGAGAGGAAAGGAAGGAAAGGCAGGCATCTCTAACGAGGCCAAGAATGGGAGTAAACATGCTCCAAGAGCCAAGTGTTCTCATATGACACTGTCCCTATCTCTGTGTCCACGTGTTCTCTCCTTCTCCTGCCTAAGGACTGTGTCCACTCCCAGTGCCTCCCAGACCAGGCTGGCTAACAGAATCATGTGGGAAGCTTAAACACATACAGATTCCTGGGCCTTGGGTCTTCTAGGGAAGCAGACCCCAATTTTTTTTTCTCCTGTGGCTTCTCTAGATGTGAGCTAGCTTGGGAAACACTGATCTGAAGAGATTTGGCTTTGAGAAGGGTGTTTTGTTTTTTTTTTTTTAAAGATTTATTTATTTATTCATGAGAGAGAGAGAGAGAGAGAGAGAGAGAAGCAGGCTCCATGCAGGGAGCCTGATGTGGGACTCGATCCTGGGTCTCCAGGGTTACGCCCTGGGCCGAAGGCAGGTGCTAAACCTCTGAGCCACCCAGGCTGCCTGAGAAGAGTGTTTTTAATCGGATGAAACACAACTATGAGTCCAGACAAAGAGTCCAATGACGGACCCATGTCAGTCTTATGTGCTGTACATTCAAAAAGTTGATGGTTAAAACGTTCTGTGGATGGGTCATCCCTTCTATGAAAAAGCCACATTATCTAGAGATGCCCTTTTTTGCCTTTAAATGAGAATCAGGCATCAGTGGAGAAATGTCTTAAGTGGGAAATCTATAGACATACAAAACGTCCAGATGAATAAGGTAAAACCATTATTTGGTTTAGAAAGTGAGCAAATGAACTGTGTGAGTCCTAGGACTTAGTTGGTTGGCCATCTCAAGTCCTGCAGCCAGCAGGGATAAATCTTGCCTTTTATAATTAAACTAAAATTATTTGGACCCCTACAGACAAAGTGGAAGGTGTCCAATGCCCACCCCACTATTTTTATGGACTTTTAACTAAGTGATTAACTCAAGTGGCAGGGGGTGGAGAGTTAGTTCTTCTGGTCACTTCTTGTTCTGATTTCTTATATTGTCTGACTTCTTCATCTCACATCCATCTTGCTTGATATCCCAGACTCATACAAGCCCCTTGTCTTTGGTTCTCCAAGCAAATGCTGTTTTAAGAGGTCCCCAGGTAACCAGGGGTACTTACATCACAACACAGCACAGCAAACAACTTTGAAACTTTGAGAGTGTACATGAAATATTCTCTTTCTTTTGGCCTTATTGGTGATCAGGATTTTCTCATTCACTGACACTCCCCACCACCCCAGTCTTTCATCTGGCTCCATGGATTTTATAAGCTTCTGAATTCCAAAAGTGAAGTGCACTTGAGCTGTGCAAACATTTTTTATCTCAAGAGATAGCCCCCAATTCTGAATTTACCAATTTATTAATGTATAGTCCCATCAACAGAGTGCAACAATCACTTAATATTCATCATTCCCTCGCCAGAAATAAATAAAATTTCCATTTTATGTATTCACCAATTTCATAGGCAAAATATATTGTTCCAATATTTTCACTTGCATTTCTTTAGGAAGAGTTTGAGCATATTTTCGTAAGTTCCATGGCCAGTTATGCTTATTCATCTATAAACTAGATAAACTGCTAGATGATCTAGGTTATCTTTTTTTCTATTAGGTATTTAGTGATTTTCTTCAATTTTCTTGTTGATTTGTAAGAACTCCTTACATATTATAGATAGTAACTCATTGTTATGTATGTTGCAAATATTTCCCCCAGTTTTTGTTTCTTCTCTTTGATTTTCAGTGGTACATCTGACCCTATGGAGAAACTCTTGGGATTGAGATTGTTCCTAACTCTCCAATGATTTTACCTGTTGCTCCATGAGAAAGCCCCACAGATCTAGGGCTATTGGTTTGTTGGGGGCCAGTCTTTCTGATGTTGGTTTTGTTTCCTTTGCCCTCCCTTTCCCCTCCCCTTCTCCTCCTCCTCCTTCTTTTTCCTAGCAATCCTTTATTTTTGGTGGGGTACCTTTAACGTATGAGGATTACACCCAACTGATGCTTTTTGATGTTTCTCCTTGCTAGAAGGAGAAAGTGGAAATTTCTCTTTTGTGATTGGCCAGTCTTGGCCCTCCTTTGGGTTTGCAAGTCACCTCTCTGAGCCACTCGCAAGTCTTTTTTTCAACTTCTACTCTTCTCTAGGTTGGAGGCATGTAGCTACTGATAGACCATTATTTGCTGGATTTCGTTCATTTGGCTCAGTTTGGGAAGAGAGAAAGAAGAGGTCTTGTCAAATTGTGTCTAGGCTGACTTTCTTTCCCAGAAACTAACCTGTACTTTTGGTGTTTCTTTAGTAAGTAAGTTGTATTTCCTGGGTTCCCTGGAGGCCACTGTTGCTCAGGGGTGGAGTTTAAAGTGGGCAGGCCACATGGCAGATGCAAAAGGAGCAGAAATATAACTGGAGGAGGTCATAGCAAAAGAAACCCTGAGCTCTTCTCCTGTTAAGCAACATTTCCATAGGTTTCGTGTCCTGGATGGTGTAGAGCTGTTAGAAGCATTTAATATTTATACATCCCAGCTAGATTTTCCCCCCCATAGAATTAGTAGCCCTTTCTTTGCTTTGAATGTGCTTTTAAAGTGCATCTAGGAGACTAAATGTGCTTCTTTCATAAAATATTCTCCGCTGTAATAATCATTATCAGGTTGAGACACATATGATGTGATGTACCCACAAGAATGTGCTGGGTGATGGGGCACCCTTATTTCCACTCAGGTCATGATCTTGGGGTTGTGTGTTGGGCTCTGTGCTCAACGCAGAGTCTGCTTAAGATTTTCTCTCTCCCTCTCCCTCTGCCACTCCTCTTGCTCACACCCAGAGGTGCTCTCCAAAAAAAAAAAAAAAAAAAAAGAGAGAGAGAGAGAAGAAAGAAAGAAAGAAAGAAAGAAAGAAAGAAAGAAAGAAAAGGACTGTGCTGGATGGTAAAGCCAGATTTTCCCATCTCTAGGATTTCTCATACTTTCAGGTTCTTAACACCCTGTTGGCAGCTGTTAAAAGTTTTCCTAGCCCTGCCCCCATTGATTCTGATTTAGTAGGTACAGATGAGGCCCAGGAATCTGCATTTTTGGTAACCATAGTGGTTTTGATGTCTGTGGTCCTTAGTATGGGCTTTGAGTCCAGGGTCAGATTCTCAACCTCCACACTACTGACATTTGGGACAGAATAATCTTGTGTTGCTGGGGTGCTGTTAAGCAATATCTCTGGCCTCACCCATTAGATGTCAGCAGCACCCCAGCCCCATTGTAAAAATCAAAAATGTCTCCAGATATTGCCAACATGTCCCCTGGGGGCGAGGGATTGTCAAATCACCCTTGACTGAGAACCAACCATTGACTGAGGGGGAATAAATGAGGAGAAAATGCTAGTTAAGAACAGTTTTTGCTTTCACATGCAGATGTTCCTACCTTCGTGCTGATTTCATCAAACAAATTAAGCAAATATTTCTGAGCACCTAATATGTACCAAGCATTTTATATTTAAATATATAAATATATTTTTAGATATATTATGTATTCTAAAGTGTTTAATATAATCATGGCTACTTCTTTAATATCTTATAAGATGGAAGAAAAAAAAAGATGGAAGAAAAGGATATGTTCTTGTAAATTAATATCTATTGAACATGCAATTTTGCTAAATTAATATTCCCAATAGTTTTGTGTAGGATATACCAGAGCTTTAAAATTAATATTAGTCAGTATTAAAAGTACTGTTAAATTAAAATTAATATTAAGATCGAGGGGCCTAGTTGGTACAGGTGGTTAGGCGTCTGACTCTTGGCTTTGGCTCAGGTTGTGATCTCAGGGATCTGACATAGAACCTGTTGTTGGGCTCCGTGTTCAGCAGGGGATCTGCTTAAGACTCCTTCCTCTCTCTCTGCCCCCCCCCCGCCCCCCTGTTTTCTCTTTCTCTCTCTCTCTCTTTTTAAAAAAATTGGTATTAACATCAACGTTGCTTTAGGAAGGATGTAATTCAGCCAGTGTGAATAATGAAACAAATTTGATTTATAAACTTTACATTTATTCTAATTTATAAAAACATAAAGAAGAAAGACTCATGATGCCCCTGCCATAATACTGTTTATAAAAGCTCACCTCTGCTGTAATTTTAGAATCTTTCTTTGGAGAGTCTGTGGTCCATAGAAATAAACAACTGTACCCAAACATGCTCATTTGGATGTGAGTTTTTCACGTGTCACTAAAATGTTAAAAATAGATCATGATGTAGGGCACCCAGATATTTAACTCCTTAAGTCAGTGACTCGAGGAGCTACAAGGATGGAAGGAAAGAGGGAGGGAAAGAAGGAAGGGAGGGAGGGAGCAAGGAAGGAAGGAGGAAAGGAGAGAGGAAGGAAAGGAAAGGAAAGGAAAGGAAAGGAAAGGAAAGGAAAGGAAAGGAAAGAAGGAAGGAAGGAAGGGAGGAAGAAAGGAAGGAAAGGAAAGAACAGGAATTGATTGAGGATGAAGCTCTGTAATCTCCTACCCGGGGGTTGGTAAATTCTATTGCAATTCAAGAGTGGAGACCTACCAGAAGGCTGGTGAAACAATTCCTAAGTGGCCAGAAAAAGAAGCCTATTGACATTCAGGAACCCCGAAGAGAACAATTGACCTCCCCATTGTGGACTCTATCCCCTTCCTCCGGTAAAGGTGTGAATGAAGCTCAGGACAGGAAAGAAGCCTTTTCTGCGGACCCTGCTGTTGTCAACGTGTCCTTAGCCCGACAGACTTTCTGGGCAGTTCCCGATGATACCATTTCTTTGTATCGGAGATCCAGGACCTTTGTGGATTAGGAGAGAAGAACCAAACGGCAGCTGTCCCTCCTGCTGAGCTTGGCACGCAGAACTGACTCGCAGGAGAGGCCCCCAGGACCTTGGCCAGGGGTGCAGAAGGAAGCAGGCCCACCCTGGAATGCAAACCCAAAAGAGGGTAAGGGGCTCCGACTTGCAAAGCAGGAGAGAGAAGGCAAACGAACACCCCCATCATTCCTAGCGGAAAGTTGAATTCCAGAAGCCAGGCTTCACATTCTTTTCCCTTTGCAGAGATCCTGCAGAGTCAGAGAAGTGCTGGCTTTTTTAAAATGCTGATTTCTGTGTGGGGTGTTTTGTGCGTGTGTCCTCAGAGGATTTCCAGACAGTCCCTGTTCAAAGGGTCATTAACATTATTTAAATATTCATAGTGGGGGTGGGGATTATAGACTGAAATTTCAGACCGGGCCGAGGGAGGGAGGGAGGGCGGGAGGGAGGGATGGGGGGGGCGGCCTAGGGGAGCCCCACCTCGAGTACTACCGGGGAGGGCAGTATGACGGAAACACCGCCGTCCACACCTCGGCCTCTGGGTCATATCGGGGAGAGCCCCCCAAACGCAGGGGGACCCCGCACCTGTCACCGAGACGCACTTCCTAAGGGCTGCGGGCAGTCGCGCTTACCCGGGGACAGTCGTGCTGCTGATCGCTCCCCCCGCGCTTGCACCCCCGTGCTCCCACCCACCCAGACGCAGGATGTGCACCCCAGCGCACGTCGGCGGGGGCACACGCCGGCACGCCCACCCGGCACGCCCACCCATACGCGGACACAGGGCCAGGTCCCCAGGCACCGAGCCCCGGCTCCTGCACTGGCCCCTCCCTCCTTCCATCCCTCCCTCCCTCTCTCCATCCCTCCAGCCGTCCATCCTTCCGTCTCTCCATCCCTCCATCCTTCCGTCTCTCCATCCCTCCATCCCTCCATCCTTCCGTCTCTCCATCCCTCCATCCTTCCGTCTCTCCATCCCTCCATCCCTCCATCCTTCCGTCTCTCCATCCCTCCTTCCCTCCATCCTTCCGTCTCTCCATCCCTCCATCCATTCCTCCATCCGTCCGTCTCTCCATCCCTTCCCTCTACCCATTCATTCACTGCGTGGTTTCCAGGTCCGGGCTCCGATTCCACCCACGGAGAGGTGGGGGCGGGGCGGGAGGGGTGAGGAGGGGCGGGGAAGGGGCGGCGCTCCGGGCCCTCCGCTCCCCTCCGCCTCCCCGCCGCCTCCCAGCCGCGGCTCCTTCGGCCAGAAGCGCTCGCCCCGCGCCGGGGCTGCCGCTCGCCGCCTTCCCGGAGCCTCTGGGCCGCCCGAGCCGGGGCAGGGGCAGGGGCAGCAGCCGCGCCAGAGCCCGGAGCCCGAAGCCCAGCTCGAGGGCCGCCTCCCCCGGGATCCCGCGCGCAGAGGTGGGTGGCCCAGGCTGGGGGTGGGGTGGGGGGGCGGAGACCCCCGACACCGAGTCCCCGGGGCGCCCCCTGATGTTGGGGACCCCGGGGGGGCTGCAGATCTGGGGAGCCCTCGGAAGGATCGCGGGCTGTCCCCCGAGGAAGGGGTCCTTGGCCTTGCCCCGCGGAGCGTGTGCGGGAGGGGGCCCGGCTGGAAAGGGCTGGGGCCATGTGGCTTTGAATTCCCGGGTTTGGGGGAGGGGGCCGGGCCTCGGCCGCTTTATTCGGTAGTTGCTTATATGTGCTTAAAAAGAAAAATAACTGAAGACCTCTTTCCCCTGCTCCCTAACACACACACTCACACGCTCACACTCACACGCTCACGGAGGGGGGCTGGACGGGGAAAGCGGGGACTATCTAACGGCCGTGGCTGCCCCTGCAGACCCGGGAGCAGCCGAGGATGGAGCTGCTGGTTCCAGCTCCGGAGGGAGCCGCAGGCCCTCAGATGGCAGCGCCGGACCCCGGGGCCGGGGCGGGGAGGTGGGGGGGCTCCCGACCCGCGCGAGCCTGGCGAGCGGGGTCTGCGAGCTGCGCTCCGGGGACCGAGGGGTGCGCGCCGAGCCCGCGAGCTGGGCCTGGGGCTGAGCCCCCAGCTGCTGGGACCCGGGGCTGCTTCATCCCGGAAAAAGCCGGAGGGTGCCGGAGGGTGCGTCTCTTGAGGCCCTTTGTGGGGACACTTGGGGGAGCGGAAGGGTCGTGGTGGTGAGCGCCGGGCGGGCTGTGCTGGGAACTGGGGGGGGGGGGGCGGGGCGTGCGCCCTCGGGGGCGAGAGCGGGGACGCCCTGGCGGCCCCCAGAGACTCTGGGCAGACGTGGTGGTGGAGAACCCGGGACTGACTCGACGGCGGGGCGAGCTGGGAGCGCGGGGAGCCCTGCAGGTTGGGGCCGCTGCGCCCCTGGGGAGCGGGTCACTGAGGTCCCTGCCCTCGGGCGCGCGCTCGCCGCCGGGGATCCCTCCCTAAGCCTCAACCAGGGGGCATCGTGGAGGGAGTGGAGTCTGGAGAGACGGTGGGGTGTCCCTCCAGACCCGGGAAAGCCAGCTTCCCGCGCGGGGTGGCACTGCTGTGGCTCCGCTAGGCTGTGTGGTCAGACTTTGACAGATCTGCACCCTTCTCTGCAGCAGTTTTAAGTGCGGCGCCACCAATTTGGGCGAGCTTGTTTCTCCCCCTCGGGAATGCATGAGCCCCTGGAAGGAGAGCGCGCACACGCACCCACACCTCTACACCTGGATACGGTGCGTCTTGGAATCCGCGAACAGGTTCCCACGGGGAAGCAGCCCTCCCCTCCCCTCGTCCCGGGCATCCGGAGGCCACCGCCCACCATGGTAATCCCAGGAGATTTGTTTCCTTGGTTTTGTTCTAATTAAAGAGAGTTCACTTAAGCATCACACTTTTCTTCCTGGAAATGGTCCTGATTTAATTAAACGTTCTCTCTTTCTCCCAGCCTGGGAGCATCCCCAACGCCGATCAATAAAATTTCAGAGTAAGGTGTCTAGAAATGATGTAGTGCTCTTAAAGAGCTTGCTCTGTTTTGCTGAAGTAAAGCCCTTACGAAGTAAACCTCGCCCTAACACACCTCCTGAACAGCCAGCTGTCCACCGCCCAGTTTTGACACTGGCTCTTTGCTGGGAGGGCACCTTCTCCGTGGAGCGGGTGCCCCATGGGTTATGCAGGCCCTGCAGTTATTTGGGGCTGCACTAATAAAATTAGTCAGGAGCCAAGAAAAATGGAAGTAATTCTACTTTGGGCCTCGGAGCCCCTTCCCTGGCTGACTGCATGCATTAGGTGTTGAGCTGTTCCTCTGGCAGCGAAGTTGACTTGAGTTTCTTTCTGGGATGCTGAGGAGCCGGTGTGAGAGGGGTGGCCGGGCTTTGAGATGGGACAAATATTTTGAAATGCCCATTATCTCATAGCCCTGGCACGACAGTTGGCACGGCTCCCTGTCTGCAGAGTTGAGGGTAGTGTTGTCAGAGATTATTTCACTTCCCTAAGTGGCTCATTCTGACTCAGGAGCCTCAGGATCTCAGGGTAATAAGATGAAGCAGGTTGTCTTAACTTATTATCAAGTGAGGGGAAAGTGATGCCCTGGTTGTTTTATCCTAAAACTTTCAATATTTTAGTATGGAGCTAACTATTAAATCTTCTTTTTAAAAATGCTAACGCCTTAGACTTTCTAGTTAATTATTAGAATTGTTGTCTGGATACCACCCTTGTCGATTTGGTTGACTCCTAAAGCAGCCAAGTCTTGGATTTCTCTCTGTCTCTCTTTTTTTTTTTGAACATATTTTATTTATTTTCTCATGAGAGACACAGAAAGAGAGAAGTACAGACACAGGCAGAGGGAGAAGCAGGCTCCATGCAGGGAGCCCGATGTGGGACTTGATCCTGGAACCCCAGGATCACGCCCTGAGCTGAAGGCAGACACTCAACCACTGAGCCACCCAGGGGTTCCCCATGTCTCGGATTTCTATCACAGATGTTATTACAAGTGCCTACTAATAAAGATAATGAGAAATATTTCAAATAGAAATGAAACTGAATTTGGGCGGACATCGTATTGAGGAATTTGAACAATTGAAAAGGCAGCATGTTGAAATTTACTTCTAAAGACCAAAAGGGTGATGTGTAGTTCCATTCTTTAATTTTTTACGTTCCTCAATGCTGGTTGAATTGATGATCAATCTTGAATTAGCCCCTGGAATGACTGTTCTTTGATCTTGAGAAACAGGAGCCATCATTTGTGTAGATGTTGATCAGGGATCCCGTACCAACTATTGGAAATTTGAATCAGTTAATGTACTGATCAGGTTTAACAATTTTAGTAAGTTTTGTTAGAAAATGGCATCATTTTCTTTATAGTGCATAAACTCTATACCCAAGGATAGATTTTTTGTGGAGCTAAAAAAGCTCAAGGCTGGGGGTTCCTCACCGGCACCAGCCTTCCCCATCCGCACGTTGAGGGGCTTGGGCCTGAGGGAGGCAGTGCCTCCATGATCCATGATGATGAGATCCAGGCTTTTTGTAAGAGAATCCCCTTCTAAGAACATATAGGGCTACTGTTCAAGTTTTGGACACATGCCCTTCAAGTGTGTTTTCCAGGAATGTATTATTATAGGGAAGTTGAAATCATCTCTATTTCATAGGAGAGCCGTGGTTTTGCTCAAAGAGAAAATTACAGAGTTTGCATATGTGATTTTCAGTAGCACTTGATGAACTAGAATCTTAAGAATTGAAGTACTCAAAAAAAAAAAAAAGGATTCTACTCTACTCTAAGGAATATCAGTTTAAACCTAAGTTTTAAAAATTTGTTTCAACTGTGGCTCATAGAAGTGTGTTTCTAAGATGCAGGGAATGACTGTCTTGCCCTAACTACTCTTTGCCTTGGTCCTTCCATGGACATTTTAGGACTTTGTAGCCTCCGTGTGATGTCCACATAGAGACAAATTATGATTTATAGGGGTGCAGAAGAGTAATTGTGGAATCCACAGGACAGCCTCTGGAGGCTGGTTTTTGAAAAGCAAATCCCCATACAAATATAGTTTCTGTTCTTGCCCCACTCTGGAAAGTTGAGTGCCCGAAGAATGAATGAATCATGATGCTTCCTTTGCCTCCAGTACAGCAAGATGTGCTATCTCCAGGTTTCAGCCTGGGATTCTTTTTACCTGTTGAAGTGAGTTCTGAGATTAGAGAAATGCAAGAGTTGGACAGACAGACAGTATGGGAGAAGGGTCTGAAGGCATCCTTGGGCCCATTTACCTCTTTCCCGTTTAGGATTTGTCTCTGAAGTCCAGGCGCACCGTGCTACCAGGCCTTGGGGGGGTCAGGGACATGTAACTGGGATTTGTTCCCATCTTGGTGCGAGTCTCAGAGACTTTGACCCCTTTCTTTCCTGGGTGTGTGCTGGGTTTTTTTCTGGTTGGTTTTGATGCTTAACCAGAGCAGCGTGAGTGAGCAGAGCCAAATATGCAGACAGTTTAATACCCTAGTTATCCAGAACCCTGGCAGGGCCAAAATGCATTAGTGCCTTGGTCAAATTCTCTAGAAGACTGTGGGCATGTCACTTAAGTGGAATCTTAGTTCCTTTACTTATAAAAATGGGGCTACCGAGACCTGCCTAGATATATGCAGAAGTACCTCGTGCTCGTTGTATTTCTCCCCAAATTGGTTGTTTTCTTAAGTTAACAAAGTCTCTTTCCATCTTTTTTTCTTTTAAAGATTTATTTATTTAAATAATCTTTAAACACCAACATGGGGCTCGAACTCACAACCCCGAGATCAAGAGTCTCATGCTCTACCAACTGAGCCAGTCAGGCGCCCTAAAACCTCCTTTCATCTTCATGGTAGATGCAAATAAGCGATTTTTCAAGTGTAATTGATAACATTCCAGTAATCGTGTAGCAGGTCAGTTGTTCAGCCCTCCCACTGACCAGATGGAAAAGCTTTGAGCGCAGAGATTTCTCCAAGCCTAACCTCACCTCCATCCCCCAACCCTTTTTGGACTTGGAGGAGTCTGGAGGACATCAGTCTTCTCTCTTTACCCCCAAAGCATCTGCACTGCTGAAGCTTCTTCCTTTTTTTTTTTTTTTTTTTTTACTTGCTTCTTCTTTATGCTTTGAGTAAGTCAGAAATTGCTCCTCATTGGGCAAATGGGCCCAAATTTTCAGGACCCTAATCCTGGGCTTTATGCTCACTCAGTGACCCGTGGTGTGATGGATATCAATGGGACTTCCCTTCCGGGAACTCCTACAAGATTCTTTGCTGGCCCTAATGAGTTTTCTCAGTCACTAAGATGAGAACAGGCATTAATATATTAAGTAAAGAGTTGGCATTTCAGGTTAAAATTAACTAGGTTTTCAGAAGAGCCCGAGAAGCCTGGTGAATCCTTTTATATCTTACCATTTACCTTCACAGATTTGCAGTAGATTTTGCGGGTCGGATGAATTATTAGGTCGCATCGTGGTGGGGTGGCCACACCGGAAACATTATTTTGAGTAAATTTGTCAGCCTTACAGATCATTCTTGTATACAAACACATACAAAAGAAATTCCCCACCTCTGCTCCCTAGTTTGCCAGCAAATCCCTCTGTGCCAGCCAGCCCTGAGGTCTTGACTGGCGTGAGCCTGTACGTTTGAGGAAGTGAGTCGGTTAGAAAAAGTAACTGGGGATTTACAAGCAACATGATTTTAAAAACAGAATATTGTAGCCCCTGACCCTGTTGGTAATGTCTCTGTGAAGTTTTCTTTTCAGAAAACTACCTGCGGGAGGGAAGTCCCCTCTTCCGCATAAAATGTCCCGCAGAGGGGTGACTGTCCAACTCCTGGCCCCCGACCTTTTGGTGTCTCTAGTCCTGCACTGAAGACCCAGTTCCCTAGGGATCTGTCTTGTTCACTGGGGCAGCATAGTTAGTCATGCAGTCCAGCCAGGCCAGTGTCCTTGGGGGGGACTCCTGGGCTCTGGCACAGACAAGATCACCCATTTGAGAGGAGCCTGCATACTGCCTTTTGGGATGCTTGGGCGGGGGTGAGCGGTGGGGGGTGTTTTCTGGATACTGCCTTGTAAATCAGCTCTCCTGGGGATGTCAAATAAAGCTCGAGAACAATGGATACAGGCACCTCCCCACACCCGCCAAGTACAGCGCCAGCTCTGACTTAGGAGAGACGGGCCCGGACCAGGTCCCCATCCTGGCTTGCCTGCCTCAAGTCTTGACAGTTTTCACTGCTCTAACCCAGAGGTGATCCTGGAACTGCTTCAAAAGGTCTGTGGATTCTGCTTGAACTTTCTGCCCTGTGGAGCCCCTGCACCCCTTATCTGCTCTTTAGGATTGAAGAGAAATCGAGTCAGCACATAAAGATAAATAAATGCTGGCCCAGAAGCCTTAACCTCTCTTTGATCTATACCCAAGGATGTATTTTATTGCTCTGCATGTGCTTTCGTGAGGGGGCCTTGAGAAGGGAGGTTACAGTGCAGAGCAAGATGAACGGTGATGCTGGACCAGTTTTTTCCGGGTTGTCAGAGGAGCCTGCTCTGGAGGATGCTGCACGGAGCTGAGGGCGCCCCGGGCTTGTAAGGGGGAGAGGAATTGCCCAGGACTGCCAGGTCTTCGGTCTGTTGTTAGAAGAGTGTGTGTGGAGCTGCCACCCATACTACACTGAGTCCTGAAGTGAGGGGTCCCTAGGTGGCCACCCTATCTGTAGCCCATGATCTTCTCAGGATGTCCCCAGGGAATCCATGGGCCCAGGACCCAGCCAGCGGCCTGTAGCAGAGAGCAGCCATGCAGACCCCAGCAAAGCCCAACCCTGGGCAGGGGAGAGGGAGGGATGCCAGCTACCACCCCACCCCCGTTAGTTCCCTCAAATGAGGCCTACTTGAGCCCCACACCTGGGTGAAGTATGTGTAGAAGGTTCTAGGAAGGCCAAACCACATTTTCCTGTAGGCGGGTAACTGACGGCTCTCAGCCCCTCTTCCAGACCAGGATTGGCTCACATGATCATGATGTCATTTGCTCAGGGGAATAAGGCAGAAACACTTTGTGTGGAGCAGTGCCTCGTGTAAGTTTTGTGGTACAGCCTATACACAGAGAAAGAGACCCATTGTCTAGCCCTCGTTATGTAAGGCGTTGGGGGGAGTGGTTTTCCCAGAGGAATAAATATTAATTTTCTAGAAAATTCGAGCACTTCTTAACCCTGAATCTAAAAGCTCTCTCTGTATGTGTATTAAAATCAAGGTCCGGGTGCCATGTGCCAAGTGATTCCAAGGCTATATTTAGCCTGGCAAATTAGTATTTTGCATCAGAACATTTTATCCTTGCAAAGGATAGCAGGAACTCTCCTCTGACACTATTCCAGGTGAATAGAATCTGTTCACTGGGGCAGGAAAATGATCAAACTGTATTGGAAAGTTAGAGCATACCCAAGGCACTTTGTGATCATCCCTGTTTGGGATCATTTTTCCTTTAGGAAAGAAGTTCAAGGCAGTGTTTAATACCGCACAGAGATGGGCCCCGCGTGTGGGAGGCATTGCTTTAGCATGAAATCACAATGTGTACATTGTTTTTAAAATATTCTTTTCATCATATGCTTCATTATCAAAACAATTCACAGCCTCCCAGGGATGACAGATGTTATAGTATAACCAGCATGGAGGGTATAAAATAGAAGAAGGAAAAGGGAAGAAACCACTCCCTCTCCAACCACTACTGAAAATGGAATTTAGTTTTCTCTTCTAGGGAATTCCCTGCAATCCCCAGGGACGCCTTGATCTTGACGTTTCTAGGCACGGTGCTGGGAGGAGCTCAGAGGGAAGGGAATTAACATTTTTTGAGTGCCAGATGCTAACCTGGTTGCTTTTATCTCCACTGTCTCACTTAATCCTTACAGTCACCACCATTTTTCCAATGAGGATACTGATGGGCTCAGAGGCTGTGGCATCAGCCAAGGGTCCCACAGCTGTACACGGTCCTACCCAGCAGCTCCTCCTGTTTTTCCTACCCAGCTCCCTCCTGTTCCCAAATCGGTGTATGGGGTCCTTGCTGTTCAAAGTGTGGTCTGGGGACCTGTGGCATTGGCATCATTCAGGAGCTCGTTGAAATTAGACAATCCTGAGCCCCCATCCCATCCCTACTGAATCAGAATCTGCATTATACCCAAATCCCCAGGAATGTATATGCACAGGACAGTGTGAGACGCTCCCTTACCCGACTTGGAGGAGGAAGGTTTGGCAGTTGACGCTATGCAAACTAGCCAAGCTTCAAGACTGGAATCAGCAGGCTCACCCTGAGAGAGGAGTCTGTGAGAGTAGCAGGTGCTACTAGAATCTAGTGGGAGGCAGCTAAACGGCCCACAAAGCCCAGGACAGCTCCTCACCGTGAAGAATTATCCTGGCCAAGATGTCCAGAGGGCTGATGTTGAGATACCCCGGGTCTAGCTGTCCATGTCTAGGATTCACACCCTGTCCGTGTTTCTGTGGCTTCAGACGGACGCACCTCTCTAGCGAGCAGACCTTAAAGGAGATGATACAGATTGCAGTGTGGTATGCAGATGTGACTCTTTTTTAAAAATATATATATATATATATATTTTATTTATTTATTCATGAGAGACACAGAGAGGGAGGGGCAGAGACACAGGCAGAGGGAGAAGCAGGCTCCATGCAGGGAGCCTGATGTGGGACTCGATCCCTTGTCTCCAGGATCACACCTGAACCCAAGGCAGATGCTCAACCCCTGAGCCACCTAGGCTTCTTGCAAATGTGATTCTTTTCACTGGGACTCAAAAAAGTGACAAAGAGTTTAAACTGCAGCATGAAAGATTTCCCGTTAAAGTTCTGCAAGCATCTGGCTAAGGTACCCAGGAGGCAGTGAAAAGGCCTCTGAGCTGGTACTGGTCCCAATTGTACCCCCCCCCCCCATGAGGTTACCCCATCTCCTGGCCAACCCTGCCTGGCAACCATGCCTTTGGTTTCTTAGTTGTACTCCCCAAACCTGCCCAGGCCTCCGTCCTATTTTTCAGCGACCAAGCAAGCAGTGTAGGTCGGCTGTGCCACCTGGAGGCAGGGGGAGGAAAGGGGAAAAGTGGAAGGACTCCTTCCTTCAGGCTTTCCTCTCTGCACCCTGGGATCTGAGCCTCTCCAGCCTTTTCTTGCGTGGCTCCTTCTGCTCCACCCCACCGCAGGCCCTTCCACTCCTGAACACCCATCTCCTGTCCCTTGGCCCAAAACATCAGGGACTCTCTCCCCTCCAGCACCTCCGTTGTCTCCCTCCTTCCTTTTCTCTCTCTTTTCCTTTGGTAAACAGCAGATCAACCCCAATCACGACTGGGAAGTGAAACCAGCACCCCCAGTGTGTATTAAGGGGGGAAAAAGGGTTTGAAGGGAAATTATATGCAACAGAGCCCCTGTCATCCGCCTTCTGTTATGAGAGTCTCCTCAGAATTGCTGCAAACATCTCTTCCTACTCTCTTGGTTTACTCCGATTCAGCTGACTTTTTCTGGAGCTCTACAATTTGAAAATGGAGTTTTCTTGAGGTTCTGTTGTGTTTTCTAGCTTTTTCTCATGGCTGGTATTTATGACATTCATTTCCCAATACTTTTTATTTATGACCATTATCCACAAAGTAGATTGTTCTAGGTTGGCTGTAGAACCAAACTGGATTTATGACCGAGGTTTTCCAAGAAGTTTCTTTGTAACTTCTGGGTACCCTCTTTTTCATAACCTTTATTATTCCTTGCAAAATGAAAGGCGGAGCCATGAAAGTGGAGGAGGCGATGGGGAGTGGCTGGCGGGCTAAGCTGAACATCCAGCTCCAGTGTTGGGATCCAGAGGCCAGGGCAAGAGAAGCCAGAGTGCTGGGCTTCTGGCCAGAGTGGAATGTATCTTCCCAGGGGAAGCCTGTGTTTTTCCAGCAAACTAGCTGCTCTGCTCCAGAGGGCTTTAAACTGGAAGGTGGGGAGTTCCAGGGGGAGAGTGGGAGTCAGAGAACATGAGAGCCGTCGCTACAGAGGACTATCAGTTTTGTCACAAAAAGGGGAGATTTGTCATCTGGTCTTTGGTTCCTAGTCACTGTTTTGAGAAAATAATTGGGAAATCCATACCAGAAACAATCTTGCCCCTAGGATCCATATTAAAGGTGGATACCTGAGAGGAAGAAAACCTTAGAGGCCCTTGTCCCCCGAGGCACTACTTTTCCCTGCAACCCACACCCTCGAGGTGTCACCTCTCAGGAACTCCTCGGGGGTCCTCTTGGGCTTGATAACATGTGCCACCTCTTGCAAGTTCCACCGAACTCTTTCTGCCACAAACAAGGCCTTTCAAAAACCAACCTGGAAAAATGGGAGCAAAAATCATTACACAATTGACCACTGCAAATACTCAGACAAATACAAAATAACAATTCCTGGGACCTTATGAAGAATGGATCCAAACCAAGGACAGAGTTTATATGAACAGAGGAAGACATAATACAGTATGTGTACAATTGAATGAGACCCTGAACTTTTCACATGGGTTTATTTTCAACCACGAATTAAGATCGAGCTTCTTTCAAAAGAGTGTAACTTTGAAAAAGTTCAAATTTATCTATTTCTCTTGTGAGTTCAGGCTTTCACAAGAGCAGATACCCTGAGAGCAAGGTAGATTTAAGGTGCTTCTGATAATGATGATTTATTGAAAGTTGGGCCCTCTTTCAATTGCCACGTATGTATTGTTATCTTTGACCCTCGTAACGTTCTGTTGGGGAAGAGACTATTATTATTATTTTTTTGTTGTTACGGATGCAGAAACTGAGACACGGTGGTTTAGGATCAGTGCATATAGCTAGTGGCAAAGCTGGATTTGAATCCCTGTAGTCTGGCTTTTATAGACAGTCTCTTAATCATTACCTTCTTCTTAGTGCTTACTACAAGCCAAGCTAGCTCTCTTGTACTGTGGTTGAAGTTATGAATCTCAGTCCATAAACAGAGGCTTGCAAAAAAATATATACAGCATTTTAAAATTTAAATAAATTAACTTAATTTTGTCTCCAAGCCCTCAACCTGTCCCGCTAACAGAAAATTTAACCCCAATCATTTGGGAGATAGAGCCACCCTGTGATCATATCCAAGATTTAAGGCTTTAGAAGGTGCTAAGTTGTGGAAAGGAGGCCATCCTCACACCTGTCTACAGTGGTTTTAGCTGTGACTTTCCCCCATGCGTCTACATTGCTTTTGACTATTTATGTCCACGTGGTCAAAGTCTGAAGCTCTCTGCTAGGCCATGCAGGCATGGAGGGCGCACAGGGATCCTGTGAACTTGGAGCCTGGAGTCTCCTCCATGAAGTCTTGAGTTCCCCTAGGAACTTCCAGGGAACAGAGCAAGACACCCAGGGGTAGAGGGCGAAAGGACCCTTTCTAAAAGGCCTCGCGTAAGCTTGTTGATGGCTTGGATTTTCACAAGAGCCAGGAAGAACTTTGACTCCTTGACACCAGATTCCCAGAGCAAGCATTTAAATGAAAAGCCCGGTTGCCTGCCTAAGGAGGAGAGAAAGTAAAAGGAGAAGACATTTATTAAGATCTCAAAAATGTTTGTGGAGTAGAATGGTGGTTGCCAGGGGCTGGGGAAAGGGGAGAAAAAGGAGTCAGCGTTAAATAGGTAGGGTTTCAGTCTTGCAAAATGAGAAGGGTTCTGTGGTCGGATGGTGGAGATGGTTGCACAACAATGTGAACATGCTTAGTGCCGCTGAACTCTACACCTGGAAATGGTTAAGATGGTACATTTTGTGTTATCTCTATTTTACCACAATAAAAAAGCATAGTCATCAATGCAGACATTTTATTTCCTTTGCATAACCTTGGGCTCATTAAAAAAAATAGTAAAATGAACTCTAGAGAACAAACCGATGGTCACCAGAGGGGAAGTAGAGGGATGGGCGCAACAGTGATGGGGATCAGGGAGGCCACTTGTTGAGATGAGCCCCAGTGACAACTGGAAGTGCTGACTCACCTTGTACACCTGAAACTAATATAACACTGTTGACTATGCTAGAATTAGACAAAAGCCTAATTTAAAAATAGTAAAAACGATACATCTACAAGACAGAAATAAAAAAAAATAATTTGTCACCCTCAAATTAAAAGTTCATGAGAAACTATTTTTGAATGCCAAAGGAGAAAGTCCAGTTGAATCCTCCAGGGGTGGGTGTGTTTGCTTTCCTGGGGGAAGTGCCAGGTCTCCTCCGACCTCTGAGACAGGCCTGCATCTTGAACACTTGAGGCTCTAAACGTCTACCCAGGAGTGAATTGGCCCAGAGAGTGTTGGAGGGCCCAAGGGGTCCCCTCCCTTAGAGAGCACCTAATGGGACAAGCCTGGGTGGGTAAATGGTGGCCTCATGGGAGGCCATAGGACTGTGATTTGAAGAGGACATGAGTCGGGCTGTGTTTTCCCTGCCCAGGCAGCTCCTTAACTGCCACACCTCTGTCATCAAAGGAATCCTGAGCTGTCGCATTTCTCAATATTGTTCCTCCTCAGATGAACTTTAGCTCGTCACATTTCCACGGTGGAAACTACCTCTCCCCTTTTTGTTCTTACCACAGTGGCTCCATGACAGGGGAGATGACGGATGCCCAGACTTGCCTTCTGGCATTCCGAGCGCCAGGTATCTGGGCCCTAGACAGGCCCAGCCTCTGAGACAGGGAGAGGTGCCTCGAGGTCTCAAAGACCCTCCTCCTCAGAGTTCGCTGTCTTGTTGTGCTTCCACGGTTGTCAGAAAGGGCATGTTCTGAGGATGCCCTGTGTGTCACAAAGCTGTGGAAACACAGGGGTGGCAGCCCCAAATGGCTCGTCCCAGGGCCACACCAGCGGGATGACTTCCTGGTGGAGGGTGACACCCGAGACAGCAGCGTGACTTCAGCCGGCCAGCCCCCCACAAGCAGGCCATTTCTGTGATGGGCCCTTCCTCCTCCTTGCCTTCATTTGTTTTTAATTTCAATTATGGTAAAATGTGTATAATGCAAAATGTATCATCTTAACCGTTTTTA
Organism: Nyctereutes procyonoides; assembly: GCF_905146905.1. NCBI lineage: Eukaryota > Metazoa > Chordata > Mammalia > Carnivora > Canidae > Nyctereutes > Nyctereutes procyonoides. Next base: position 9,293,071 of record NW_026575135.1, on the reverse strand, counting down.
CATGTACAATTTAGTGGCACGAAGTCCATTCGCCTTTCTTTCCTCTTTAATATTCATGGGTAATACTCCTCTGCCTGTATATACCACATTTTGTCGATGCATTCACCCCTTGATGGACACTGGGGCTGCTTCTGCCTTTTGTCTCGCCATTGTTTTTGAGAGGCGTGGTCCATCTGTGAGGTCCTCAGGAGATCAAAAAAATTCCCCAGTCCCTACTTTCAGGGGGTTTACTATCCCTAGGAAGGGCCAAAGCACAAACCCAGGCAAGAGTAAATCATGGTGCAGAAGCTGTAGACTAGGAGACATCTGTTCAAGACGTGTCACAGGAGCTTGGGTGTGGATCTGTAGAAACGGATGAGTTGGAGAGAGTGTACTCTACAGCGAGGATCCCAGAGTTGGTAGCCCAGGCTCCAATCTGGCTTTGTCACTGGCTGTCCATGTTGCCTTGGAGCAAGATTCAACTGTAGAACCTTTAGAAGCTTCAGTGTCCTCAGATGTAAAATGGGGGTCCTCGTACTTTCCCCATGGAGTTCTTGGGGAGGTTTAATGAGAAGATGTAGATAAAGAGCTTAGCACGGGGCCTGGCACACAGCATTGACATTTTAGCACCTCAGTAACGGATTTTGGAGACTCCCATTATCAAGTAGAGAAAAAGCTCTTCATTTGTTCTTATCAGATAGTTGATAATAAAAGTAAATATGGCCTGGCTTTCTTATCAGTAGGGAAGGTATAGAATGAGGAAGGAGAATGACTGTTAATAGATAACCTTCGTCTAACTGACAAGGGAGTTGGCTCAGATCAGAGAGAGTAGGATGCCAGGTTCCGATCTCTTGGTGACAGTAGGTTGTGATGATGTTGACTGTGTGGATAGCGCTATCATGGTTGTTCTCACAACTAAAGATTTCATTTTTCAATGATGTTAATCTCAAGTATTGAAACACTCTCATATTCCTAGTAATAATTAGGGAAACGTTTTAAGGTTAAAGTGAACTTGAATAGTTTTGCTGAGTGAAGTGTTTTGTCTATTATTTTTTTTTAATTTTTATTTATTTATGATAGTCACACACACAGAGAGAGAGAGAGAGAGAGGCAGAGACACAGGCAGAGGGAGAAGCAGGCTCCATGCACTGGGAGCCCGATGTGGGATTCGATCCTGGGTCTCCAGGATCGCGCCGTGGGCCAAAGGCAGGCGCCAAACCGCTGCGCCACCCAGGGATCCCTGTGTTTTGTCTATTAAAGGGTGCCCATGGGGTGCCTGGGTGGCTCAGCGGTTGAGCGTCTGCCTTTGGCTCAGGTCCTGGTCCCAGGGTCCTGGGATCGAGTCCCACATCAGGCTCCCCGCAGGGATCCTGCTTCCCCCTCTGCCTCTCTCTGTGTGTCTCTCATGAAGAAATAATAAAAAAAAAGGGTGCCCTTTAAGTGTTCCAGCATGTAGATCTAGCACACATCATCTGGATGGTGCATTACTTACTCTATTCCTGTTTGTCTGCTTGGTATTTCCTACCCAGGAGTTCGTTGACTTCAAGGCAATTGAATCCATTATTAGCTGGGAGAAAAAAACATCTCAGTCTCCCTCGCCCCAACAATGGATTTTTTAAATGCATTGTACACAGTCCTCTGAGGGGGGAAAAAAAAGACATTTGAGGGGGGTGGGTGTGAACGTAGGGATTTCCTCCTCCACCCTAACTGTTGCTAAACTGTAAGTTAATATTGTGAGAGAGAAAAAAAGATCAAGGTCTCAACTTTCGTTGGCATATTGTTTTGTATTTTTGTTTATTAGTTATAATGAAGACATTGTCTCCCCCTCCTCCCCGCCCCCCAGTACTGGTTAAAGCTGGGTGGTTTGCACTTGAATATGCAGACCTGGGAGTTTGCTTAGATTAACTCAAGGTCCCTGGGCCGCTTAGATTCCTCCTGGAGGTTCTTTTTTATACCATCAGGTTATCCTGGTGTTGTCTTGCTGTTAGCACTTCTGATCAAGAATTTCTTGTATGCTCCATCTGCTGGGGTGGGGCAACGGTATGCTGTGCTGCCTTTAAATGTATTTTGATATTTGTCATCAGAAATGAAAACAAACCTTGGAGATTTATTTTCTCTATTTAAATCTGGTTGTTTTTCTTTTGCCAAAATCTCTTGGGGGTGATAAGGCAGCAGTGGTTGAAATACTTCTATGGCTTTCAGCAAGTGAGAATTTCCCAGATTGGGTTTAGATTTGTATTTGTTTACGTTCCAATGTTTTTTGTTTTTTTTTGGTAAGGCCATAATTTTGAGTATCAGCAGAACTTGGGGCAGATAGAATTTCATGGAATGTATAATCCTTTTGGGTTGTATATTTTACTCCAATAAACTTTCACGAGGGGTTGGGTAAATAGGATAAAGTCTTCAGCACATTTGACTTGGCTTATTTTGCTCTTTTGTTCTTTTCCCTTTTTTCCTCATTAGACTTCTGTTCTACTCACCTGTTAAGGGGTCAGCTGCACTGTATGAAAATAAGGGATGTGGGTGGTGGTGCACTTACTAAGGGGGATTGTATCGGGCTTGGCAACATATCAGGCTAATAATGAGGTGATATGGAAACCCCCACTCTAGCTGCTCCAGGGTAGGTCCAAGGTGTTCTCCAGTAATGGCAGGATTAGAGGTCTCCAGAACAAGAGCAGCTTCTGTCTTGGTCCTCTCACTTTGGGGTAGAGGAGATGCCTGAAATAATTAGTCCCCTGTTGGCAGAGCATAGGACCATCCACCCAGGAGGGATCCTACACGGTGGAAGGTGAGACCATAGTGTAGGAAGAGAGTTGATGCTTTTCAACGTCAGCCCGACTTGATTTGAAAAATATTTTATTTTATAAAGCCATAGTGTAACCCACAGACTCATAGAAATCAAAATTTACAGTCTCTAAGAGGACTAGGTTGTAGGGAAAGAGTCCTGCAGAGGTGGGCAACTCAGAATGATTTGATGGAGCTATTCCTCCGCCCCCCCCCCCACCCCACCCCAAAGCCTTGGCTTTGTAAACAGCAAAATGGATTTGGTAATACCTATGATTAGCTGTTGCTGTTAAGGATTATATGCAGTAACACATCCAAAGGGTGGCACATTTTCTTTCTTTTTTTTCTTTGAAGTTTTTCTATTCACACTTTCAATAATGTAGCTTTAAGTAAATATAAATTCCCTTTCCCCCAGCATTCTGGATCAAATGAGTTGACATAAAGTGTTTTGAAATCTACTGATATTAATTCTTGTTTGTGATTGCCTCTTAGTTGACTTTAAAACATTTGTTTGCCCCAGCAACAGAGGAGAAATAGCCTTTGATCATAAGTCAAGTGCATTTTCAAAATGTGGCTTATTAATGTGGTTAATTTAAACCCTTCCATATTCTTTTTTTTTTTTTTCTAAGATTTTCTTTATTTGAGAAGGAGAGAGGATGAGTGGGGAGGGGCAGAGGGGGATGGAGAAAGAATCTGAAGCAGACACCATACTGAGCGTGGAGCCCAACTTGGGGCCTGATCTCACCACTGCGAGATTGTGACCTGAGCTGAAACCAAGAGTCAGATGCTTAACTGAGCCACTCAGGTGCCCCTAAACCCTTCTGTATTCTTGATGGTACAGAACCTTGTATTTTTAATTGTGTTCCTGGCTTGTAAGTTACCAGGTGATCTCCTGGGTCCCTGTCAGCTCCAAAATTAAATGATGTATGCGTTTATGTATTGCCTTAACTCTAAAGCCATGAGACGATGGGAGGGGTTGGGTGGGTGGTGCACTGAGGAAATGACAACTTCCTAACAACCATGAACCTCACGGAACCTGTGTCTCTAGGGACAAGTGCGGCAGAGGTAGAGCTGCAGTCAGGTGACTCCCAGCAGTCCACTCACACTCACTGGTTTCCGCCTGGCCGCACTTATCAGGAGTGATGTGAACATGAGTCAGAGATGGTTTTATAAGAATTTTTATTTTGGTTGAATCATCATTTGTTGGCTATTTCCAATTTTTAAATATCATTTGATTAGCTCAAAGATGCCCAGTCTTTATTGTCCTGACTCATTGAGGGAGGTAACTTGCTAATTAACAGTGAGGCCCTGGGGAGGAAGAGGGTTGGCAGGCATTCCCACCTGATGGCTATCCTGGCAAATTCCAGAGAGGGAAGCGTGTGATCATGACTCCCGGCAAAGCGATATAAAACCTGGGACACAAACCCATTATGGGGACACTTTCACCTACTTTAATCCATTCATCTTCCTCTGGGAAGAGGGTGAGCTGACGTCACTCCCTCATTTTTGCACACAAGGAAACTGAGTCTCGGAGAAGCTAAAGCGAGTGGCTCAAGATCACACATTTGGGTCTGCGAAAATTCCAGATGGAGACAGCCTACCAAAGTTAGAGGAGAAAGGAGGGTCTCGAAGATTCTCTCCCTCTACTTTAAATTTTTCTGTGTTGGTTGGATAGTTTTCAAAGAACAATGATAATTTTTAAGTAATCATTTTTTTAAAAACTAAAAATTCTATTTATTATATTTGTAAATATCATTCAAATTTAAGAAAATGAAAGAGGACCTAATCAACCTTTTGCCCAATCCTCAGAAGACTAGTTAATTACAATGAAGTAATTTGATCAACATGATAAGCTGGTAAGTGGTATAACATGTTTCAAAACTTAATATAGACTAAATGTGGTGACATAAGGCCTATATTCCACTAAATACATGTTTAGCTACCTGAACTACCACAGACGACTCCAGGCTGTGCTATTGAGAGGAAGATTCCTGACCCTTGGCTCTGGGGTCTACAATAACCGGGTGGCAATATGGCACCTCTTGGTACCTCGGGGCACATGACTCTTCCTATTTACGTCGGTTTCTTTATCTGTAAATGGGAATCATAATACCCATCTGGCAAGGTTAGAATTAGACATTAGTTATAATGAATTAGGTCTAATCTATCAGAAACAGCCATTTTTATAGATTAAAATCAAATATTGGGAATTTCATATGGCTTAACCTAAAATATAGAGTCTGATAGGCACTAAGTAAATAAACTATTCTAGCTATAATAGGGGATAAAAATATAATTCTTAGGGACATTGTAGTTTGATCCCAAATGACTATTTGGTTTTCTCAAGGAAATGAGGAACATACATATGGCTTTACAGTTTCTTAATTATGGTCGCAGCTCTCTGACTTTGAAAACTGTCTACTGGGATCCCTGGGTGGCGTAGCGGTTTAGCGCCTGCCTTTGGCCCAGGGCGCGATCCTGGAGACCCGGGATCGAATCCCACGTCGGGCTCCCGGTGCATGGAGCCTGCTTCTCCCTCTGCCTGTGTCTCTGCCTCTCTCTCTCTCTCTCTCTCTCTGACTATCATAAATAAATAAAAATTTTTAAAAAAAAAAAAAAGAAAACTGTCTACTTCCTTGAGCTTCACCTCCCCTTATGGCCCTTCAGGATGGGTTCCAGAAGGGTTCCGCCCTTCATGGCTTGGTTCACCTTTTTTGTTCTGTTACTGCTCACTTGGACACAGATGGGTGTCCTTTCCTTGAAGGATTTTCTTTCGTTGAAGATCCATTATTTTTAGGTTAGAAACTTTTCTGTGCAATAACTGTCCTACCTCACCGATGCCTAGAAAATGGGCATATTTTCTGGATTTGTAGTGCTGTTGTAGTTTCATGTTGGGTAAGTGTTGGCTAAAAAGAGATCTCTACAATTTACTTAAACTGAAGTAGTATTACTGAGTGATAGAGCATGGGGTGACTTTGGAGATACCTTGTGTTCTCTGGACGTCACAGTATTATTAACTAAATGTTGACCGTGGGCTTTAGATGATTCATTTAAAAAGACGTAAGGTCTATTAGACCGTCAGTGGAAAATTTGTGAGTATCTCCCCATTATATATTTATAGATAATAGAGACAGTGAACAAACGGTAGCTAAACAGCTAAGGGGGAGTTATCATTAGTTCATATTTGAAATTCATTTTATTGGATTTTCCTTGTTTTCCTTATCAAAAAATACCCCTGAAGCGATATGACACTACACTCAGAGAAATCCGCTGCTTAAGGCTGTTGGCAAAATGTAGAAACTTAACCACATTTCATTAAAAGCAAACTATTGACGTGAGCGGATGGGGCTGCGGTGGGGGTGGGGTAGAGAAAGAAGTAGGAGACAAAATGCGGAGAACCCAAATCTTAATCATTTTCCATAGAATTCAACTCACTTTTCTACTCCCCAAAGTGACAGGCTAATCCTTTCTGTTTGGTCTTTTGAATGATTAAGAAAAAGTAAGCTGACATTTATAGAAAACTTAACTCACTCAACGGCATCTTACGCCTGGCAGTAACATACGTCTCTCTGCATACGTTTCCAAGATTTTTCTTGTTTCATTAAAACTGCAGATGTATGTCATCTGTTTTGCTTGTCTGCATAGTTTTAGTCCTCTTAGGAGACTTGCAACCTAGATTAAAAGTATGAAATTCAAGAAATGGGAAAAGAGGAAGAATGAATGTCACTATCTCCTTGTGGCACAGCAGAGACCGTCAGTAGCATATAATGTGGAAGGGTCAGTGACCGTGCCTTTAGACACCCACTTAAGAAACCAGACCTAAGTAAGGTTAAAACATTTTTTTTTTTAAGTTTTATAATTTAGTTAGATTTCCCAAGTGACCTTGGGAGGATAGAAGCGGAGGCCATTGCAGTTGTCCAAGGCCCTAACTGACAAGGGCTCTGGGGACAAGGAAGAGGCATGTTTATTCTTTCCTGATCTTTCATGTGGCCTCTCCTTGGCTCCCTTCCCATCCTTCCTCCTTTTGTCTTTTTCTCCTCTGTGAGAGCAGGATTCCACAGCAGCTTTTCAAGATCCAAGACTTACCTTATGTTCTGGGAATTTACCAAGTGAATTCTGGCTTCTTGAAAAATGATAACTCCTCAGCCAGGAGAGAAACAGGTACCTAAGAGAAATAAGGTGGGATGTCCAGCTGTGGACCAGGCTGTTGGTGATGCTGAGGGAGGGCTCATGGCAACACACCACTCCCTGCCCTGTGTGAAGGATGGAGGAGTGTTGAGTGCAGGCCAGGAGGACAAAAGTAACCTCTCCAAATACCCTGCAGCCATGCTGCCCATCATGGCTCCAGATGGTGGACTCACTCTGGACCAGCTCCCTGGCTCGCCTGGCAGATGGCCAAGCAGAACAGGATGGTCCCTGATCTATCAGTGATCTCAGAAAAGTGCCACTGCTAAGCTTGTATCTTTCTAGAATCGTGCAGATCATAGATTTGCCTGCAGTGTCATTGGTGGAAAGGAAAAACCGAAGCGAGACTTAGAGAAATGACTTGACTTGCGTCCTCCAGTATCTGAGAAGGGCCCTGAGGGTTTGAAGAAAGGGATGAGGACGAGGATGGAAAAGGTATTGGCTTGAGAGAGATTTGGATTTAACATACAGTCATCCTTGGGGGCAGGAGTAAAGTCTTATTTGGGGGAACAGGGTTTATATAGTGTAAATCCTCTAGAGGTCTGTGAACACCAGAGGCATATCTATCCATGGGATTCTTGGCCTTCCAATGATCCAGTCTAGTGTCCCCAGATGACCCACCTCGGGGAGCAACGAGCTCTTAGACTACTCTACTTAATGGATTCTTCTCCCTGTACCTACCTCTCTCCTCTCAGGCAACCCAATCCATTTCCCCTATCTCCTGAGTTCTGCCCCAGGTCCACCTTGATGTGACACCCCAAATGACCCTTCCTCTCTGGCTCACCTAGCTGACTTTCCCCTCTCCTTCCTTGCCTAACTTTGCATATCAACCCCATTTTCAGTCTCCAAAGAGAACATTTTATTGAAAATGGAAATCTGAGGCAATGAGAAAGAGTAGAAATGCATCACTGTTTATTTTTAGAACCTGCACTCAAGGCCTAGGAATTCACACAACAAACCCAAACTTCACTGTCGCCGTAGGAAAGGTTTCTACATGGTGCTTGCCAGAGACAGGAAAAGAGAGGGTTGATTCTGGTTGCTCTTGTAAGAACTCCATCATAAGTTTTTAAGCCCAGAGTGAGCCTCTACTTGCAGAGCCCTGAAGCCTCTATCTGCAAGTCCATCTTAATGACAGATTCTGTGTTCTGAGCCAGAGTGCGTCATCCCAGGTCCTGTGCTTTTCAGATAAACACAAAGCTTCTGAGGGGAAAAAGCCTTGACGAAGAAGACTACAGGTTGTTCTCCCATGGGAGTGCCTGGAAAGGCTCTGAATTGGGACACTTGAAGTGAGCCTCCTGACCTAGGGGGAGAATTGCCACGGCTGACACAGCTTTTATAGGATGTTCTACAAGGACCCACAGACTTGAGCCATGGGTTAGCCTGGCTTATTGTTTCATCTCAGTTGAAAGAGTTTTGTTAAAAGAATAAGCAAGAAAGTTCAGATGAGTCAAAAACGCATTTTCAATGCCAGCTCCAAGGATTTAACTTGAGGGCAAGTCATGTGCATTTTGCACTGTTTCCCCAGGGATTACCAGTTGCCCACCCAAATGTCGTCACTCCTGTACCTTGTGCAGGTAAAAGTGGATTTGCTTTTGAAACTGCAGTGTTCATTTAACTGCAGTGTTCAGTTTATCATTTAACTGCAGTCCCATATTATGGGAACCCCCCACCCAAGAGTCTTTTCTCTGTGCAGGTTATGAAAAAAATCTTTTTAGGGGTACTGTATTTCTTTCTTTCTTTTTTTTTTTTTTAGATTTTTTAAAAGAATTTATTCATTAAGACACACACACACACACACACACACACACAGAGGCAGAGATACAGGCAGAGGGAGAAGCAGGCTCCATGCTGGGAGCCCGACGTGGGACTCAATCCCGGGTCTCCAGGATCAGGCCCTGGGCTGAAGGCGGCACTAAACCGCTGAGCCACCCGGGCTGCCCCTACTATATTTCTTAAATATAACGATAGCAAATATATTAGGAAGATGTGTTAGTTTTTTTGATTGCTGCTTCAATTCAACAGAATAAAGTTTTTAACTATTTCGTTGTCCCATCAGGATACTTCCATAGCTTAATGTATCTCTCTACACAGTATGTCTCTATTGCAAGGGAGAAAATAATAACTTGGCAGGGGAGAAACCTGGTAGACACCACCCTAATCGAATATTCAAACTTAACATCATCGAAAGTTGGACAAATTGACATTAAGTGCCATTTGATAAGGTGAACAAGAGAAAAACCCAGCCTTGCTTCTGTGATATCCCTCTAAAAACACACAATTTCCATTTAACCATAAGGAAATATAAGATAACCCCCAAACTGAAGAATGAACGGCCAACAAAATAATCTTTAAAAGCATCAAGGTCATGAAAGACTAAGAAAGTACCCCAAATTGATGGGGTGTTGGGTGGCTCAGTTGGTTAAGCCACCTACTGTTGATTTTGTCTCAGGTGGAGATCTAAGGGTTGTGACATGGAGCATGGAGCCTTGTGTCAGGTTCCATGCTCCGCATATTATCTGCTTGTCCTTCACTCTCCTGTCATGCACTTGCATGCTCTATCTCTAAAATAAAGAAATAAAATCTTAAAAGAAAGTGCCCCAAACTGAAAAAGATGAAAGAGACATGAGAACTAAATGCTACGTGGGACCCTAGCTTGAGCCATTTTCTTGATAAGAACATTATTGGGACAACTGTTGACATTTGAATGGGGTCTCTAGTTTTAGATAGTAGAATTTTATCAGTGTTAGTTCTGTGATTTTTTTTTAAAGATTTTATTTATTTATTAGAGACAGAGAGAGGCAGAGACACAGGCAGAGGGAGAAACAGGCTCCATGCAGGGAGCCCCACATGGGACTCGATCCCAGGACCCCAGGATCAAGCCCCGGGCTGAAGGCGGCGCCAAACCGCTGAGCCACCAGGGCTGCCCAGTTCTGTGATTTTGAGGCTTTACCATGGTTATGTAGAAAAATATCCTTATTTTTAGGACATGTAGACTGAAGTATTAGGAATAATGGTGTATTATATCTGCAACTGCCTCCGATGATTTAGAAAAAAAACATTATATACAACTATGTAGTATTCTAATTTTTAGGAGTGGAAATAAGTAAAAGACATTATTGTAAGAGATGAATTTGAAGCATTAGAGCATTTTTTAAGCTCTTTAATACAGGGACAATTATTTAGATTGTCAGTTTGACAATCCTGAGAAAGTTCTAGCTGAAGCCTGGAGTGCCAACTTTTTCGCACGCCAATCCTGTAATCTGCTCCTGCTCTTGTGAGGTTTGACAGAAAATAATTTCAAATATGTTGTAAAATTTACCAGTATGATATTACTGCTATAAACAGAATTTAATCTGTTTAGGGCTTAGAAATCTTATCTTCAAATTCCTCTGATACGAAGTATTAAGCTAGTGCAACAGAAGTTTTTGAAGACTAAATCAGATGTTTATGTGATTCATAAAAATGTGTAGCTTTCCTATAATATTTCATTTTTCCCCTGATTGTATGAAATAGTGTGTACTTACTATAAAAACTATACACAAGAAGCTTTGAAATAATTCAAAGAAAATAAAATTCAAACAGAATCTCATCACTCAGTGGGAGTGCCTGGGTGGCTCAATAGGTTGAGCACTGGACTCTTGATTTCACCTTAGGTCATTATCTCTGCGTCCTGAAATGGATCCCTAAGCTGGGCTCTGGGCTCAGTGGGGAGTCTGCTTGAGATTCTGTCTCTCTCCCTCTGTACTCTCCCTTTCTTTGTCTCTCTCAAATGAATGAATTAGTCTTTAAAAAAAAGAGATATATAATCTTGAAAAAAAAAAGCTCACCACTCAGAGATGACATGCCACTGATAACATTCAGGATTTTTTCTTTCTAATATACCTTTTTAAATTGCCCCATTTTAGAGACATCATGCTGAATATTCCATCCTAATGTTTTTACTCATTTTATTTTATTTATTTTTAAAGAAAAAACATGAATGGGGGGAGCAGGGGAGGGAGACAGAGAAGCAGACTTCTGGATGCGCAGGGAGCTTGACCTGGGGCTCCATCCCTGGACCTTGGGATCAAAACCTGAGCTGAAGGCAGACGCTTAACTGATTGAGCCCCCCAGACACTCCTGTGTTTACTCATTTTAGCAAAGCGTTTTCACAGGTCACAAAATTTTAGTATTTTTAAACTTTTCACGTTAACATACTTTTAAATTTACAAAAGAATTACAAGAACAGAACAAAGAATTTTTGTTGTCCCTTCGCCAATTGTTAGCATTTCCATAGTGGCTTTCCCTCCCTCTTTGTATTCATGTATATAAATGTGTGTGAATTTATAAGATATATGAATATTATACACATATAATTTTTAATACAATTTTTTTCTGACCCATTTAAAAACAAGTTGCAGTCATCGTGCCCCTTCAGATTATTTTGTATAGTCCCTATGAAGTTTTTAGATTCAGGAGATTTGACATATGGTACTAATGTTTATTATAAATTACATTTTCAAATTTTGCCAATGTTCTTCAAAATGCCCTTTATAGCAATTTTTTTAGCCCTTGTACTAGGATCCAATCCAGGATTATTTAGATGTCATGTCTCTTTAGTCTCCTTTAATATAGAAAAGATCCTTAGACCTTTCTTTGACGTTGACATTTGTGAGGAGTACCGGCAATGTCCTTCCATGTAGATTAGTCTGTTTCCTACTCATGGTTATTAATAGATGCAAAAGATCCCACTGACATTTACTTAGATAATGGTTTATGTTGGATGGGTTGGTGGCTTCCAGATGTTTGCTTTTATAAATAGTAATATTGCAGTGAATATCCTTACACTTATATTTTTGTACGCATTCTTGATTATTTCCATCTAATAGAATCCTGGAAATGAAAATAATGGGTGAATTGGCATGGGTATGAAGACTCCTGAGACACACTTCCAAATTGCTTGGAGAAGGGTGTAAAACTGGCGACAGTAAAATCTCACAAGTTGCCAAATTAAGCTCCACTTTTGAAATTCAGGAATATAAAATAGAGCTGTGGAATATAATCTTTTTTAAAAAAGATTTAATTTAGGGATCCCTGGGTGGCACAGCGGTTTGGCGCCTGCCTTTGGCCTAGGGCGCAATCCTGGAGACCCGGGATCGAATCCCACGTCGGGCTCCTGGTGCATGGAGCCTGCTTCTCCCTCTGCCTATGTCTCTGCCTCTCTCTCTCTCTCTCTCTCTCTCTCTCTGTGTGTGTGTGACTATCATAAATAAATAAAAAAATTTTTTTTAAAAAAGATTTAATTTATTTATTCATGAGAGACACAGGGAGAGAGAGGCAGAGACATAGGTGGAGGGAGAAGCAGGCTCCCAGTGGGGAGCCCGAAGTGGGACTTGATCCCAGGGCCCCAGGATCACACCCTGATCCGAAGGCAGGTGCTCAACTGCTGAGGCTGAGCCACCCAGGCATTCCAGAGATATGTCTTGATATAGACCAGGCATCAGCAAATGCTTCTTACAAAGAGCAAACAGTTAATATTTTAGGCTCTCCAGGCATATGATGTCTATTGCAATTACTTGTCTCTGCTGTTAGAACGTGAAAATAGCCTTAGACGCTTCGTTAAACCAACAGACATGGCTGTGTTCCATGTATGGGAACCAGTGGCCACCAGATTTGGCTCACGTATCAACCAGCGATTTAGACCATCAGTGCATCTCTGGGAGGCAACATATGCATTTATTATATTGGTCACACAGGGACCTTCTTTTGAGTTTTTAGACATAGTGAACAATACTCCAGTAGCTTAGGCCTGGCACATAGTAGGTCCTTAGTCACTGCTTGCTGAATATATGAGAGCTTCTATCATTCTGTGTGTTCCTCCAAGTTATATTTTCCTATATTCTACAAAAAACGATCATGGTTTGTTTAGCACCAATGAATTTTTTATTTTGTTTTTTGTTTCACGTCGTTCTGAAATGACAGTTAAAGGAGATTGGGAATAGGGCTTCTATCCCCAAATGCAGATTAAAAAAATATTTTCAGGTATTTTTAGTGTTTATCATACATCAGGTTGTTATTTTATTTTTATTCTCTCACACTGAGGGTAATTTTCAACAAAAACTCTCTTTGGAGATTTAGACAGCTTTTGTTTTAATTAGAAAGTCCTCTCCCTTGCACTCTTATACTACTGTTGACTCAAATAATTAAAAAAATAATGGCTGAGGACACATTTGTTTTTTTATAAGTAAACTACCCCTTGTAATCTAGAAAAGGGCCTGCCTGTGGATACGCATGGGGTGTTTGCTCCAAGAATATTTCTCATGGTGTGGGGAATGGCAGCGATGGCCTCCTGACCCTCGGGCCAAAATACGTGATGTATCATGTACATGACTAGCTCTGCTTTGTCCATGAGGCTGTCCAATAATAGCAAACCCATATGACAACCAATTTTAGGAAACTTGTGTAGTTGATTTGAAATATTGCCCTGGCTAGTTCTACCTTGGCTGAATAAAGGTATTTTCTTTTAAAATCACTACTTTGTTGCCCTCAGTGGTTGTTCTCTATTAGCCTGCCAAGGAATGTTATTCCCCATTTGTAGAACTTGATGAAGTGCCTCTAAATCTCCTGGCTGTGGGCAACATTTCATCTGAAAGGAAGCAAGTATACCTTTCTGGTGTATAGTGAGGAGTGAGGACATGTAGCTCATTTTCATCTTCAAGCTGAGCTGTTAGGCGAATCTTTAGTCTCCCTGGGCTTTTCTAGAAGGAACAGTATGGAAAAGACGTGGGGGAAAAATCACTGTAATTCAGCCAATGAACAGAGCAGCACTGTCATCAGAGCACAGCAACTGCTGTGCATCTCTCTCTGTACTTGTTGCTTAGTAAGAGGGGGTGTTGACCTTCAAGTGTAGGGTTCCCTATCTCAAAAAGTATCTTTATTTTCTCTCTGCCACACCTTTTACAAACATGCATTTGACAGATACTATGTGCCAGGCACTGTGCTGGGTAGCCCTGGAGATATAAACGTGTAACCCGTCACCACTGTTAGCACGCCTGTGATTGGAAGGCTCCGTCCTAGAAGAGAAACCAGTGGTAGTCATGGACATTGATAGATAAAGGTCTCCAGTGTCTTCTGTTTTTCTAAGAGAAAGAAAACAGGGGAGAAAAAAACCCCATACATTCCACCAATTTTTTCAGCTCTGTGTTTTATGCTATTAGAAGATTCAAAAGAAATTGCCCATAGGGTTGGTAATTTTAGGTAATCAAAACCATAGAGGAGTGACGCCAGATAGGCTGACAGGTGGGAAGCACAGTGTAGAAAGTCTGCATGGCACACACAGTGGTTATTACGTGCCGGGAGCCCGTCCCTAGAGTGTTGTCAGACCCAGTAATTTTTTTTTTATCCCTCTGTCTATAAAAGCAGTGCCCACTGGTAATTTAGAATGAACTGCATAAGCCAAATATTTAAAGTATTTTGAGCTTCTTAGCAAACCAATGAACAGGAATTCAAGAATCTGTGGTTTGGGTGATAATACTTTATCTTTCCAGAGACTGCATGAAAAATGTCTATGCAAATTGAACGCAATAACTAGAAAGAGGGACTGCTTCAACCTGGTTATGCGCAGTTATTGCTCTGGGACTCTTACAGGAGGAATATACAGAGTTTAATAAATGTGAGAAGGTGATTCTTCTGATACTCTATTTGCTTGGTTTTCTAAAGCCTTCTAGAAAAAGTGTATTTTGGAGAATCAATCAAGGTAGTTCAAGTTGAAGGTTTTCCTCTTGATGCAAAGCCATGAACCCGAAGATCTCCCCGTTTTCTCGGGGAGATAAAAAAAAAATCATGACTCGCACCAGAGCATTTCATTGAGAATTATTGTTGCTTGCATTTTGGAATTCACACTGTTAAAAAGAGAAATTCTGGAAAGCAGGGGTGGGACGAGAATCGTGGTTTGCATGTTGCCTATAATCATGTATTTCTTTTTTTGAGAGCCTGTTTTTCTTGGCGGATTTTGGTCTTAAAATAGAGCACAGCATATTTATTCTTGGGCTTGGCAAGGACCAGCATTTTGTTTACTGTTTGGGCTAATGTTTTGTGGACACAAACCTTTTCATAGACAATCCCAGGACTGAAATGGCTTGTAAAAAGAGGTCAGCTCATCCAGGCCCCAGCACCCTTTCCCCAAGTGGTCTTTGTGCCAACAAGGGCCTCCTTGTCGCCTAGGTGTGCCCAAGTGACAGAAAGTTCTCCCTTCTCCTGAACTGGAATCTTTCATACTGACTTCCCTGCTTGAGCTTTGTTGTTGGGAGTTTCACAGAATCTGTAGTTTCTCTTTCCTGTGATAGCCTTTCAAATAAGAGAGATCCCAAGGACTGTCTTCACGCTCACTCCCTAACCCCTCAACCCACCCTGTCTTCTTCAGTAGGTTGTAGTTCCTCCTTGTATTTCTTTTGATAATTAAAAGCCCCCCTTCACCACTAACCTACACCTTCTTAATCTGTGGAGTCAAGAAACGAAACTGTGTTTAGTTCAGAATATCACTGCTCTGGCGCTTAATTTTATAATAATATTAATGTTAATATAGCTGAGGGTAGTATCTTACCATGGGAAGGTCAGGCTCTTAAGGGTGAAACCTGGTATAATACGAATCACCCTTGAAATCACATACAAAGTATGTGATGGAAAAAAAGTATAGTAAATGGAAACAACATGCAGTTTTGTGTCTACAGCCCTTCACAAAACTTCCTATCTCCCCGAAAGTTTAGAACTACTCATCTGGCCAGTAGAATAAAAGAAAAAAAAATCTTATCTGTGAAAGACTTTCACATAAAGGTAGGGGTTTGAAGACCCACACCTGCTTTTGCTCCCTACCAAACACGACCTCATTAAAGTGATATAAAGGAGGTTTGTTTTTGTTTCACTGTGGTCAAATGTAAGTAATATAAGATTTACCATTTTGACCATTTTAAAATATATAGTTTGGTAATGTTGAGTACCTTCCCCTTGTTGTATGACCATCACCACCACCTTCTCCAGAGCTTTTTCATCTTCCCAAACTGAGACTCTGTACCCAGTATATACCAACTCCTCCTTCCTCCCTCCTCTGGCCCCTGACAATGCCCCTTCTACTTTCTGTCTCTATGGATTTGATTATCCCAGGTACCGTGTATAGGTGGAATCTTACAGTATTTGTCCTTTTGTCCCTGGCTTATTTCACTTAAAGGAGCTTTTTAATTTTACTTATTTATTTTAAAGATTTTATTTATTTGTTCATGAGAAACACAGAGAGAGAGGTAGAGACACAGGCAGAGGGAGAAGCAGGCTTCCTGCGGGGAACCCAATGCAGGACTCGATCCCAGGACTCTGGGATCATGACCTGAGCCAACGGCAGAGGTTCAACCACTGAGCCACCCAGGTGCCCCCTAAAGGAGCCTTTTAAAAGGCACAAATCTACAAGTACCAGGATAACAGGAGAGGAGAGAATAGGAACAATTTTTGTCTCCATGCTGAAGGGGAATCCATGGCTAAAATATGGAGGACTGGCCTGTTTTCAGAATATCAAAATATTCCTGTATCTTTTATTGTCTTTTAAATGAGTCGTTTGGCTCTCAGCCTTCCCCAGTGACAGCTTAAGGTCCTGTTTTTTCAGGTCTGCAAAGTGTTGCCTTTTTTTTTTTTCTACTTTTGCATCTGCTTTCCATCTTCCAAAGTTGTATTAAAATTTTTATTTGTGGCAAAGAGAAGATCCTATAAGCTTTCAAGGA
This sequence comes from Nyctereutes procyonoides, assembly GCF_905146905.1. NCBI lineage: Eukaryota > Metazoa > Chordata > Mammalia > Carnivora > Canidae > Nyctereutes > Nyctereutes procyonoides. The sequence continues at coordinate 9,276,380 of NW_026575135.1, read as the reverse complement.
GAAAAATAGATCACATGCAAAGATCAGGAATCAGAATGGTTTTTGACTTGTCCACAGTTAACCCTGACAGCCAGAATGCCATGGGGCCATTCCTTGGTTATTCTGGAGGAAAATGATGTTAAAGCTAGAACTTTACATCCAGCCAAACTCTTAGTCAAATGTAAGGGTGGACTAATGACATTTTCAGACACACAGGTTTTCAGGAAGCAAATGGAGGAGGTGGCCCACTGAAATAAGAATAAACCAGGAAAGAAATGGAGGGAAGTGAGGTGAGGGGATTGTGTTGTGTAAAATCCATAGAACTATTAGACAATTTAAATTATATGCCTATAAAACTTTAATAGAGTAATTAAAATTAAAGAGAATCCGGGAAAAGGAGAGAGAAAGGTACCGAAGGATATGCTTCCGCAAAATGAGGGAGTAAATAACAAAGGCAGAAGGCATGAAGAAAGCCAAGGATCCCAATTCAGGGAGTGCCAACTGGAGTGTAGTGATCACTTAGGCAAGACAGGAACAGGACAAAGGAATGCAATGGAGCTGATAGACTTTCTGGTGAACTCAGCTCTTCAGAAAATCCATTGGGAGGTTCTGCAGACCTTCTGAATTTGTGGGAAGAGTTAATGATTTATACATAAAACAGCAAGAATTAGGGAAAATGAGGTAATTACTAACTCCAGAAAAAAAGCATTAGGCAAGAAAATGTAATGTACTTCTTACGTCAGCAGTATACAAAATTTACGTGATCCTAGTAATGTAAACAGTGAAGAGCAATTAACCAAAATTTGTGAAGTAAATAACAAGCGCTGGGAGAACAAGCAGAGGGGGAAATCAATGGGTAATGTCTAAAACTGGCAGAGTAACCCCACATAAGCATCTTAACTAGAAAATTTTGGTGAATATCATAAGAAATATCTAAAAATATTTGCAAGTGGTTTAAACCTAAGGAACAGAAAGGAGTGGGACAACTATTTGACAGTTTAACACTTAAACGACCACTTGATTTTTAAAAACTATTTGCGTGCTATGTACCTTGTACACTAATGAAGATATAAAATAATTGACATAGGAAAGCAACCTACATGCCACTGAGTGGACAATATAAAGGATCTTTAATGTTGTTAAGAGAGGTGTTTGTTGTGGTTATTGAAGGAGACGATGTTTGTGAGAGTACCTAGCACAAAGTAGGTGCTGGATTTAAATCTAAAGCAAGCACGTTTGACTAGACAAAGAGACAGTTCCTTGAAAAGCTACAGAGAATGACTTGGCAGTCTTTCCTGACCTTCCGAGATGGCATTTCTTACTGTGGCTGGTCATTGCTGCTGTACTGTGGGCATTGGGCTCACGACTCCACAGGTGTGTGTGCTTGCATGTGTGTGTGCGGATGCGTGTGTGCACGTGCATTAGGTTGTAAAGTCAGTCCAAATGACATGACTGTGTCAGCCTGTCTTTGGCAGCCATATCGCTTGTGGCCCAGTTGACACCATCAAGCGGTATGTTCCATCCATCTCCTATGTTGTGTATTTGTCTCAAGTGTTAGGCCCTTTCCAATTTCTTCACCATCAATATGTCTCTAGGATCATGAAAATCCTTAAAAAGCAGATAGTTATGTCACCCTTCTTCAAAGCCTCTTGCCCACTGCCTTGAGTAACGCCCCAAATTTTTGGTATTTAGGGTCTCTGTGAGCTATGGTTTCACCCTCCACCCATTTCTCTAGCCTTATTTCTTGCCACTCCAGGCCTCGCTTTTTACACTCCACTGAAGCCAAAGAAATTAGAGTTGTCTGTAAAGAGTTGGCCGTTACCTGCCCATGTCTTTCCTTTTGCTATTCTTCCTTTTGCTATTCTTCCTATTATTCTTTTTTTTTTTTTGGTTAAGATTTATTTATTTATTTATTCAGAGAGAGAGAGAGGCAGAGACACAGGCAGAGGGAGAAGCAGGCTCTATGCAGGAAGCCCGATGTGGGACTCAATCCCGTGTCTCCAGGATCACACCCCAGGCTGCAGGCGGCGCTAAACCGCTGTGCCATTGGGGCTGCTCCTTCCTATTATTCTTGCAGTCCCGACACCCAGCCCCCACCACCATGACAGTCTCAACTCTTCTATTCCCCTTGAAGATCTAGCTTACTTGGCCCTTCCTCCAGGAAGCCTTCCCTGAGCTGAGCCAAGTGTCTCCTTTTGTACTCTCATAGCATGGGTACGACCCCCCTCACAGGGTCCCAGAGCTAATGCATCATCGTAATACAGCTGATGTACCTGTCCCTTCTGGGAGGAAGTGAATACCCAAGAGGTCAGGAGTCTGTCTTGGTCAGTGCCCGGTCTCTGACACAGTTCTCTCTCACTAGGGCTGACACTAATCTTGTGGGTCTTCAGGGTTGCAGCCACTTGGTCAGAGGTGACTCTTCCCCTCTGTGAGAGGAACTTCATGTCAATTCCTGGAGGATCCCAAGGCCATGGCCTCCATATCTTCAACCTTGTGATCCTGGTTTGGAGGCTCCTTCACCCCCATACCACTTGAAGCAGAACTAGGTGCTAGGGACAATCTGTGGGACATAGTTCCATGAGTCGACATTCTGATGAAAGCAAGTTCACAACTCACTTGCCAAGATGCAGGGCAAGAAAGCACCTCGGCCAGGTGAACGGATTCATTCATTGACTCAACAAATATTGACAGAGTGTTTGTTCTGTGCCAGGCACTGTTCTGGGTACTTGGGAGGCAGCAGTGAATAAGAGGAGATGAGTTTTCTATTCTTGAAGACCTTCCAGTTCTAGAGCAGAGAAGCTAACCAGCCAAAGCAAACACAAGCAGAATCATTACAGGTACTGAGAAGGGGAGGCTACGTAGACGTGCCGACCAGGGGCTGGCTTCTCCGTGAAGGCAGCATTTGTGCTGAGTGATGAAAAGAAGCTGCTCAAATAAAGGGTAATGGCTACACCATCTAATGTGGTGGCCACTGGCCACACGTAGCTATTTAAATTGATTAAACAAAATTTAAAAGTTAGTTCCTCGGTCACAGTAGTTACATTTCAAGTACTCCATAGCCAACCTATGGCTGGTGGCTACCAAGAGAGAACATTTTCATCATCGGAGGAGTGTTCTGTGGGAAAGAGCTGAACTAGAGAAAGAACATTCGGTAGAGAGGGACCAGCAAGTGCAAAGGCCCTGGGGCAGGATGGCCCTGGTGTTGGAGGGGCCGGAAGGCAGTCATGGGTAGAGCTTGGTAAGCAGAGGGTAGGGACGGCACTGGTGAGGCTGATGTAAGCAGCAGGGGAGAAGGGGAGACTGGATTACTTACAGAGGGGCACATGGATGTTTTTTTCAAAGAACTGCTTCTTTCCCTTTCACTTCTTGAAACCAGGCATGAAGTCAAGATTGGTTGGGTCTGATAGAACTTTTAAAAGGACCATGAAAATGATGTCTGGAGATAATATTAAGTATGTGAAACAAAAAACAGCCCATGGAGAAAAAGACCTCTAATGAGGAATACAGCATGGATATAGCAGGTCCTGCCTCGGAGAGAAATTCTGGTTGACTCCAGTGGCCAAGGGCAGAGGTCACTCGCTGCCTTAGAAGCCTTAGAAGGAGGGAGCCAGCCAAGAGCACAATTTCCCCGCTCTTAAAAAACAGGACAATGTCTTTTAAATTCCTTCTTAACGTGGGTGGTTCCTCTTAAAAGTAGGATTTTGACTTTTGTGTCTTAAGAGGCTAGAATCGTATTCCTGTTTTATAAACCGGAGCATCTGTGCCTTGACTTCATTTCGGATCCCCTTTCACGAGACGCTTGTCCCCTTTTGCGCCCGCCTCTTTGCTAAACAGGTTTTCTTCCTCTCTTTGTAAGGGCACCTTTGTTTAAACCCATCGAGTTACTTGCCTTTACTGTAAACACAGTGTCCAGTGACTCTCCTTATTGTGGAGAGCCAGCAGGTTCACAGGAGGGGAAAAAAAAAAAAAGCCTTCAAGGTCACTTTCTGGTGTTGGCATTATAAAATAAGTCATCGTGACTTAAAAAAATAAATAAATAAATACAAGAACTCCACAGGGCCTCCTCGGGGTTGATTAGCCCATTACCATCGGGTTCCACCGACCAGCTAGCATTTGTTGAATCATAATTGATCTGATCACATGTAATCTGATCATTAGTAGCCGTGTAAAAATAAATACACTCGACTCCTGTTTCATTTGCCCTTGAAGGCTCTAGACGGCTCCAGGGTGCACCTTTGAGTCAGAGAAGTGGGGCCGGTTCACGTTGCAGCCTGTGCGCTTCCCAGGGTAGCGGCCACCAGGGACGTGCGTGCAGGTTGCCAGCCCAGTCCCCACTTCACCTGAAATGCTGTGACCTGGCGTCGGCGTTTTCGGCCCGAGGAAAGGGAAACCCGGCTGCAGCTTTAGGAACAGCTGGCTGTCGAGATCAGGTTGTAAGTGAGGGCCAGCAGGGTCATGATTGCCGCCTGGATGCTCTTCTCGCTCTTCACGGTAGGTCTCCCCGGGTCAGCGAGTGTTACTGTGGGGTCTGCTGCGTGCTGCCCAGGGAGCTGGCACCTTTGGGGCCTCAAACTCAGGAAGGCACCTTTCCCATTAATCTTCGGGGAAGCTACCCTGTTGAACTCAAGGCGCTGGAGTCACCCAGAAAGAAAAAGCACAACATCCCTGATGTTTCAGGCTCTGGAAGTTCTAAATAGCGGACGCTGTGCTTCTGTGGCCAAGTTTTCTTTAGGAAAGCTAAAGAAGGCTAAGGCCGTAACGGTGCTATTCTTCAGGCTCCAATTTTGTTGTAAATTATTTCTCTTTCCCTAGTAATTATTGTAATATCTCAGAGCCTTCAATGTATAGAGCATTTTTCTTCTCAGGGAGGCAAAGCTTAAGTAGAAATGCTCTCTGGGATTTTTACCTGATGATTTAATGCTACAGTCATTTCTAAACCAGTTGGTAATGGTGTTGGATGCATTGCTAGGAAACCAGGCATACAGCTCGCAAGCTGCGGAATACACGAAAGGTATACATGCTATGCTTTGACATCTGGTCAAGTTGTTTGCCACTGACCTTGAAGATGTTGGCAAGGTTGGTAGGCCTGGGGGGAAAGCTAAAGAATATCTTCCTTAGCGTGTGAGACTATTATGTGAACTCCCTTTCAGACCCACTCTGGCCCAGTTCTCTGGACCCCAGGGGTTTGGGGGCAGTTTTTGTATTTCTGTGTTTCCCTAGGCCAAGTTGAAGAGTATAGGGATGTGTATGCCGTCCTGCCTATTTCCATACAGAGACAGTGAAGTAGAGAAAGGAAGCATGAAGTTGCACACTTGAACTTCTTCAAGGTCATGATGATCAGCCCAAGGTCAATAAGGCTTTTAAAAAACATCGTTACTCGAGAGAGATGACTTCATTTTCGCAACTCTTTCAAATTTGCGCGTGCTGACGTGTCAAGTCACGTGTGGGATCTTTGCTGCTTTCCTGATCTCAGACGGCTTTGGGTGATTGAGACATGTATTTTTAAGATTTAAGAGATTCATTAAGATTTATTCACATTTTATAGGCACACAGGAGCACCCTTTTTGCTGTGCCGTACCCCATTGGGCTTTGGACCAATGCATGCAGTTGCAGATTCCACAGTCAAGATACAGAGCAATTCATTTATTCCACAAACCTATTTTGTTTTGAATTTCTGTTGGCATGTTCGGGTATCTAGTTTACTCTTACTTTTGAAGGTGAAGCCAAACCATTTTGTAACAAATAACAGCGTTTGGCACCTTCCACCCATAAGGTTGAGTGAGATGTTAGAAGCAAGCAATCTGATTTGCCGATTCTTTTCTCAAAGAGTCATAAATGGCAAAGTTGCACCATCTGATTAGTTGTTTCTTCATATTATACTAGTGGGTTAGAATGGCATAATATAATATTAAAATATATTGCATATATTAAAAGTAACTGAAGAAATTTGTAATAAGTACTGTAATTAGTACAAGTAATATACTAAAAATAAAAAACGTTAATTTGGGGGAGAGTTCAGGTGTATATATATATATATATATTTTAAAGATTTATTTATTTATTTATGATAGAGAGAGAAAGAGAGAGAGGCAGAGACACAGGTTGAGGGAGAAGCAGGCTCCGTGCCTGGAGCCCGATGTGGAACTCGATCCCGGGACTCCAGGATCGTGCCCTGGGCCAAAGGCAGGCGCCAAACTGCTGAGCCACCCAGGGATCCCCCATCGGGTGTATATTTTTATATAAATTAGGTTCTGGGGTTTTAAGAAAATTGAAATCCTACTAGACACAAGGATGCAGAAGTCAAGCTAGCTTATGAAGGGGAATTTAGTGGCTCAAATCACTGAAAGGTACAGGAGGAGAAGGCTTCAGGCACAGCAGAATCCAGGGGTTCAGATGATAACACCAATGTCCCTTTTCCCCCCACTCAGCTGTGTTTTCCTCTGTGGGCTCCATTCCTGGTTGGCTCTTTTCCTTTGGAATCAATATGAATGATTAACAACAGCTCTAAGCTTTTATCCCATTTTCTCAATTCCTTACATTTCCAACTAAAGCCTTGGAAGGGAATCTCATTGGCTCTGCTTGGTCTTCTTGCCCCCTGTGGCCCTGGAGGAAGGGGTGGAGATGAAGTGTAGTGTTCTGATTGGCCGGGCATGGGTCACATGCTCAACCCTGGAACTGCCACAGGCATCAGCGTCCCTAACCCATAAGGCACAAGGGTATAGTGGCAGAAGGGATAGGTCTTTCAGGGAAATTGAGGGACAGGTACATCAGATAGACCAAGACAGCGCATGTTCTCTATAGAGAAATTCAGGCAATGTAGGCAGTTGAATTTTTTGAAAATCGTCTTTATAAACATCTACTGTAGTCTGACCTTCCAAACCAGTAAAAATGTTTGGGATTGATTGATTGATTGACTTTTTTTTTTTTTTTTTTGAGTGGGGACTTGCAAGATGCTAACCTTTTACTGGATGTGAGATGTAATCATTTTGGAAAAGAATACTGGAAATTGAGTGGCTAGGGGACTGTGCTAAGTTAGGGTGACAGGACATAAGGAAAACGTGTTCTGTGCCTATCTATGAGGAAAAAGCCAGGGAGGAAAACTCTAATATGGTTTGGCTCCTGGGGCATCAGATAGGCCTGGTGGGGGGAGTGCATTGCAAACTGATTAACTTCATACCATTCCACTGCATAAGGAGTCAGTTTGGCAGACATTGTGAAGTCACCTGTCTGAGCTGGTTCCTGGGGACAAGAAGGTGGCTAAGACAGGATCTCAACCTCTGAAAAGTTTACTGTCTGGTTTTGTTTTTGTTTTTGTAATTGTGACAAGATAGACACAGCATAAAATGTTACCATTTTAACGTGCAAAGTATTATGCTTTCCCCTATCATAATATACGTGGGGATCTGGATTGGTGAAATTTGATGAAAAAGAAAAGAAAAATCAGAAAGTAACAATTCTGAGATCAGAAATAATGACTCTTGATTAGTCCAACTACTGGAAATTTTTCTTCTTTTGCCAAGCATCAGTGAAAGGCAGTGAGTGGCTCCGTCTTCCCTGGGTCAAAGGGCTGCCAGGAATTCTCAGAAAATCCTCTTCTCAAGGAGAACTCTCTGAAAACCATCTAAGTGTCTGAATGGATCCTCCTGAATACAGCAGGGGGGTTACCTATTTGGTTATTAAACGCTGCAGACCGAGAGGACACTGCTTTGCACAATCCTGCTAGCTGTGAGTTCCACGGGGGAGAGTGCAGGAGAGGAGACCTGCCTTTAACTTGAGCTGCTTGTGTTTGGGTTGGTGGCATGCCTTAGAAACAGAAATGAGCCAGTCCTCCCTTCAGCCACTCCAGGCTGCCCCCATGAGTTTCCTTTTTACCCTGGGATTTCATATGGACCCTGAGCTATGAAAACAGATCACATATGGCCTGCTGTCAAGCATGAAAATAGCCTTTTTGTTCTCGGGGAACTGCACAAAGCAAGTGGGAGAGGGAGAAGAAACCTTTTTTTGAGCTTGAAAATACTATAATTCTTCGAGTACCCCCCTCCCTGCTTTGCTTTTTTGCTCCGGGTTGAATCACAACTTTCACCATAGTAATAAATAAGTGGTGGCTGTTAAGTCTTGAGCTCCCAGGAAGGCCACTTGTCCTATGTTGGGGCTGGGGCTGGAGGTGGGATTGAACCTGCACATCTCTAAATATTCCCCTCACCTTCCACACCTCCCAACCCCCCCCCCCACTGCCATCAACTTAACTGTACAACACTATTCAAACCCCCAAATCAGTGAGCCTGTGACAGCTGAAGGCACATGTTTGAATCTGATTTCCAGTAAGAGTGGAGCAGGCTGGGAGGTTTCATGCTGCTTCTCCTGTGGATGGAGGGTGATGTGTTTCTTCTTGGTTTATTGGAATCAATTCATTCTTAACTGCTTTCAAAACAAAACTGCAGCGTTAGTGCCAGTTTCAGGTCCAAGGGCCCCTGGCGCTAGTTGGAGATGGCTGATGGGATCTCATTATTGACGGCCCCACAGGCACCTGGCTCTTCCTTTTGGCTAGCCTAAATGGAGACTTTCGGGTGGTTCATGTATAATGCATAGCAGGCAATGTTCTTTCCTGGCTGACTAGCCAGTCATTCATTCCACTCTGTGTCAGGTGCTGGGGACTCAAAAATGAGTCAGATGCATCCCTGCATCAAGGGATGTACAGCTAGCAGTCTTCCTACTACTTCCTGGAAAAGAGACATTTTGGTCCAAGACAGCAAATTTGTCATCAACATTGAAAGGAAGTCTGCCGATATTTTAGTGTTTATTCATAGCATTAATGACGTAATAAATAAGGAACTTCACTATGTCAGACTCAATAGAATCACAGAATTTTCAAACTGATTGAGAATGCTGGCTCTGTATCTGGACGGCTGGGATCCAAACCTCAATGGATTTTTCTGTAAAATGGGGTAATAATCATTCATTTCATACATTTATAAGGGGGATTATGTGAATTAATTCACAAAAAGAGTATTCAGAATACAGCCTGGCTTTTAAAGCCAGGTTACCTTTAAAATACCAATTCATTCATTCTTTAAAAAAATGAGTAGTGGCTATGGTTGCAATAAGTTTATTAATATTTTAAAAACCACTGAATTATACACTTTAGAAGAGTGCATTTTCTGGTATGTGAATTATATGTCAATGTAGCTGTTTTAAAACGAAAATGAATGGGGTGCCTGGGTGGCTCAGGCGGTTTTAAGTGTCTGGTTCTTTTTTTTTTTTTTTTTTTTTTATTTACTTTATTTTTTTTATAAATTTATTTTTATTGTGTTCAATTTTCCAACATACAGAATAACACCCAGTGACTCATCCCGTCAAGTGTCCCCTCAGTGCCGGTCACCAATTCACCCCTCCCCGCCTCCCCCCATCTACCACCCTTAGTTCATTTCCCAGAGTTTAGAAGTCTTATGTCTGTCTCCTTTCTGATATCTCTCACACTTTTCTTCTCCCTTCCTTAAATTCCCTTTCATTATTATTTCATTTTCCCAAATGAATGAAACTTTACACTGTTTGTCCTTCTCCGGTTTACTGTGGCCAAGGGATTCAAAAAGGGTTGTTTTCCAGCGTTCTCCTCTGGATTTGATGGAATCTTGTCTCACATTTAGTTATTTTTCATTTATTTTGAGTTTATCTTTGTGTATGGTGAAGAGAGCTGGCTCCAGTTTCGCATTCTTCTGCATGTGGATGTCCAATTTTCAGCACCATTTATTGAAGAGATGTCTTCTTCCAGTGGATCGTCTTTCCTCCTTTTTTCGTCATATATTAGTTGACATAAAGATCAAGGGTCCCACTTCTTGGGTTTCTCTATTCTGTTCCATTGATCTATGTGTTGTTTTTGGCCAGTCCACACTGTCTTGATGAACACAGCTTTGTAGTACACAGAAATCTGGCATTGTGATGCCCCAGTTTACGGTTTATTTTTTTAAAAAATTCCTGGCTGTTGGGGTTTTTTCTGATTCACACAAATCTTAAAAGAAGTTGTTCTAAGTCTCTGAAGAAAGTCCATGGTATTTTGTTATGGATTTGCATTATACGTGTAATTTGACCCTGGGTAACATTGACATTTTCACAAAGATTAATTTATGCTCAATCCATGTGCATGGAATATTTTTCATTCTTTGTGTTCCTCAATTTCTTTCAGAAGTGTTCTATGTTTTTTTGGGTTATTTTAGAAACCATTTGAATGGTAAAATGGTTCTCTAACCTTTTATTTTCAGGTTTAGGTGTCCTTCTGTCTAAACTGAGTATCTTGTTTTTTTTTTAGGTAAAACAGCAAATAGATGGGTTCTGCTTTTTTATCCAGTCTGAAAACCTGCGCCTTTTGATGGGGTCATTAAGCCCCAATCACGTTCAGAGTTACTATAGACAGTTATGAGTTTAGTGTCATCTTGATATTTATTTTGTCCTTGTTTTTGTGGATTGTTCCATGAACTCTCTTCTTAAGGGGAGTTTTAAGAGTCCCCTTAAATCTTCTTGAAGAGTGGTTTGGAGGTCACATATTTTTCAGTTCCTGCCTGTCTTGGAAGTTCTATAGCTCTCCTTCCATTTTGAATGATGTGGCCTTGCTGGATTAAAGTATTCTTGGTTGCAGGATCTTTATTTAGGACTGAATATATCCTGCCAGCCCTTTCTGGACTGCCAGGTCTCTGTGGAGAGGTCTGCTGTTACCCTAATATTCCTCCCCATGAAAGTCAGGGAAGTCTTGTCTCTTGCTGCTTTAAGGATCTTCTCTTCTATCTTTGGAATTTTGCAGCAGATCACTTTTAGTTGTCGAGGTGTTGAACGGTTTTTATTGATTTTAGGGGGATCCTCTTATTTCCTGGATCTGAATGCTGTTTCCCTTCCTAGATTGGGAAACGTTTCAGTAGGATGTGTTCAAATACATATTCTGGCCTCTGTCCCTTTCGGCGCCTCGGGAATCCATTTCAACGTAGGTTTTTCCTCCTTAGAGTTTCATTTATTGGCTCTTAATCTGTCTTCATGGTTCTTTAATTGTTTATCTCTTTTTTCCTCGTTTCCCTCATTGCCAATCAACTTGTCTTTCTATGTCACTCACTCGTTCTTCCACCTGTTAACCTCGAGTTAGGACTTCTAGTTTTGGATTGAATCTCATTCAATTGATTTTTAATTTTGCCTGATTGGATCTAAATTCCTGCAGTCCTGAAGTCTCCTGAGTCTTAATGCTTTTTTCTAGAGCCACAGTAGCTGTAGAATAGTGCTCTGAATTGGTCTTTCTGGACATTGAAGTGTAATCCGATTCTGTAAACTCTGTGGAGAGAGACTGTTTCTGATTCTTTCTTTTGAGGTGAGGTTTTCCTTCTAGTATTTTTTCTCAGTGCAGATTGGCAAAACAAGTTGTTATTGGAAACACGGGGGAGTATCACTGGTCCGTCTAGCTGGTCTTCTGGGGGAGGGGCCCCTGCTAGTTGCTGATTCTCAGGTGTTAGCATTGGGGAAGTGCTTATGCCCTGCCTGCTGCAGGGGCACAGCGGGGGTTGTTACCCCGTGGGGGCCCCCAGGAGGATCAGCTCGCAGTTTGCTATGCAACTCTGGAGCCTGGATTCAGCCTCGCGAGGAACAACGGGGCTCGGGGTTCGGTTCTCCGTCCGCGTGCCTGGAGGCTCCGGGGGCGGTGGCGTGATATGTCAGCTCGGGGCAGGCGCGTCCTTGCTGGTCATGGGGCCCTCCCGGCCTCTGCTGTCCAGGGGGAGGCGGGATCCTGGGCTGTCTCCCGGCGCCCTTGTGATCCGGGGCCCTTCGTGGTGGATTCGGCTCCGCCTGCAGCTCCCTCCCTGGAGCGCGGCTCCCGAGCCCTCCGAGCTGCTCCGGCTCCGGTCCGCTGAGCGGTCGCTGAGCCTTAGTGGAGCTCGGAGCCTCTCCTGCGCTCGCAGGTGCCTGATTAGTGTCCCCGGGAGCCGAGTGGCATCCCCGCCCTCCTGGGTCCTGCTCAGGCTCCCTGCGAAGCCCCTTTCCGCGCGCCGGGAGGTGGGCTGCTCTGCTCCTCGGGACGGGGACGGGGCTCTCCTGTCCTGGGGTCACTCGCCCCGGCTCAGCCCGGCTCCTCGCGGGGCCCCTCCCCTCGGGAGGCCTTTTGTTCCTTTATTTCTTTTTCCCCGTCTTCCTACCTTGAATAGAAGCGCGGAACTCTTCTCACGGTAGGTTTCAGCTGGTCTCTCTTTACATCTCAGGCCGAATTCGTAGATATTCAGGATGATTTGAAGGATATCTAGGTAATTTGGTGGGGACAGGTGATTTGGGGACAATGCTCTTTTCGCCGTCTTGCCCTCCCTCCTAAGTGTTTGTTTTGATTTCGGGTCAGGTCATGATCTCAGGGTCCTGAGATGGAGCTTTGAGTCTGGCTCCACGCTCAGCAGAGAGTCTGCTTTGAGATTCTCTCTCTCCCTCTGCCTCTGCCCAGCCCCTTGCTGCGAGCACATGCTCTCTTTTTCAAATAAAATGAGTCTTTAAAAGAAAGAAAAAGAAAGAAAATTAATTGACTATCTATTGTGTGCTGGACACTGTCTTTTTTTTTTAATTTATTTATTTATGATAGTCACAGAGAGAGAGAGAGAGGCAGAGACACAGGCAGAGGGAGAAGCAGGCTCCATGCACCGGGAGCCCGATATGGGATTCGATCCCGGGTCTCCAGGATCGCGCCCTGAGCCAAAGTCAGGCGCCAAACCACTGTGCCACCCAGGGATCCCAGGACACTGTCTTTTTAAAACTGACAAGTAAGTGACTTGCTCAAGGTGAGTGAGTGTCTAGAGCTCAAGTCCCCTGGGACACAAGCCAGGCTCTTTGCAAAATGTCAGAATAAAATGAAGTCTGCGATTCAGATTGGAAGCTGAGGTCAGCTTCCTAACCAGACCTTAAGGAAGAATAGTGGTATGACCTAAGCACCTTACCTTTCTACCTTTACCAGCTGTTTTCAGCAGTTCTCCCTACCTGCCACATACCTCTGAGTTTTCCAGACCTCAGACAAATATATTGTAAAAACTTATATAGTGAAAGGGAATATAATATAAGGGAAGGGAGAAGAAATGTGTGGGAAATATCAGAAAGGGAGACAGAACATAAAGACTCCTAACTCTGGGAAACGAACTAGGGGTGGTGGAGGGGGAGGAGGGCGGGGGGTGGGGGTGAATGGGTGACGGGCACTGAGGGGGACACTTGACGGGATGAGCACTGGGTGTTATTCTGTATGTTGGTAAATCGAACACCAATAAAAATTAATTTATTAAAAAAAACTTATGTATAAATACACTATGGAAAATATGACAACATCTCCCCATCCCAGTTCAAGATACAGAATGGTTATTTGTATAGTTAGGTTTTTCAGTTGAGTTATTGCTTTCAATTCCCCAACTTTGACACTTAGGAATTTAGAGCTTTCTTTCTTTCTTTTTTTTTTTTCTTTTTTAAAGATTTTATTTATTCATGAGGGACACACAGAGAGTGGCAAGAGATATAGGCAGAGGGAGAAGCAGGCTCCCTGCAGGGACCCTGGGATCACAACCTGAGCCAAAGGCAGATGCTGAACCACTGAGCTCCCCCCAGGTGCCCCCAAGAATTAGACCTTTCTAAAAGGAAGGAAAAAAAAAAAGAAAAAAGAAGAAATGAAAGGAAGGAAGGAAGAAAGAGAAGAAAGGATTACCTTCCTATTGCAAGACAGGGATAGTATTTAAAAATCACCCTTACTTAACCACCACGACCCAAAACTAATAATACAAATTTTGTCCTTATGGTGAAGAAGGATCTTACTGATTGTTGAGATGTCCTAGCCAAGTCTAAAGAAGCTAGAATGCATCAGAAGAGAGAAGTGTTTTAAAAATAAAATGGCATAGTTTCTCCCTGCTGGATCCATCTATATGGTCATGGACATCATTAGGTCCAGAGCCTATAGCCTTGGGATCCCCTCAGCCTCCTGCTTTTTCTCTGCCATATGCTTCGTTCTGGGGTTTCTTCCTTCTCCAGACATCTGGTATTCAGGATATGGGAAAATGACTTCCCCTGAACTAGTGAAATTATGGTCACTAGTGAAAAAAATGGCTCATGTTTCCAGGCATCTATGAATGAGATGTTTCTCTGAGTGTCCTGAGCAACTCTCACATGAAAGGAAACACGAGGAAGTACAAGCTCTCAGCTCATCCATTTCCCCAAGATGAACGTGAAGCGCTTCTTGCTTCAGTGGCCCAGACGTCCCTGCCTTTTCCTAGCAGATGGGCAGCATTACCTCACTGCCATTTAATGAATAGGTTTGCCCCCGGCGGGATGGAATTGTGGCGGAGGCTATTATGAAATCTCATTTGCTTTGCATGAATCCGTTCAGGAGTCCCGAGAAAACAAAATCTGAAACCTGAAAAATGGTACAATAGGAACTGTAACCTACAGCTCCCTGTGTAAATCCGATTTGCCCTGAAACTACTCCGACTTGGCAGGTAATAATCATAGTAATTTTGCACTTCTGTGATGGAGAGGGTTTTTAATTGAATTCCATTTCTTGAGAGTAGGAACAAAACCAGTTGTAAATACCTTTTGTGGCTCCCCTCCCTTCTCCCTCCCTTCTCTCTCTCTCTCTCTCTCTCTCTCTCTCTCTCTCTCTTTTTCTGGGACTGTAGCATGTGGGGCATCTAATTTAGCTCTGAAAGCAGATACCTAGAGGGTACTGGGGAGGGGAAGGGGGGATGGTAAGGAGAGAATCATTCAGTTCACACGCACACAACACACTTGAGCATTTTATCAAGAAAGGTGCTAAGCACCGGGTAGTAGGTTCCCTTCCTCAAACAACCTTAGGCTGTTTATAAATCTGACTTTATCAAGGGTTCGACGTTTGACCTCGACCGAAGCTGAGGTTTGAAAGGGTATTCTGGGTGGCACTGGGCCCACAGACGTGGCGAGCACAGGGCTGCTCTTCTAGAACGGAGAGGCAGTGGTGGAGAAGGCGACGCAGCGGCCCCCTGCCCATCTGGGAGGAAGCCCATCACTGTCCAGTGTGTGTCCATGGACTTGGTATTCCCTCAGTCACATGAGGAAGCCGAGGCAGCTTATTGTAAGACCCTATGGAGTCATTTAATAAAAAACAGGTTCGGCTTTTGGTTGGGGTGATGAGGTGATACCCTCCAAAGCCCTCCATAGGCTGGGCGTGGGGGGTCCTGAGAAAGGCCATTAGAAATGTCTGGCTTAATTGTTCACTCCTCCACTGTGTCCCAGATGGGACAAGGGAAGCTCCTGTGCTAAGAGAGGCATCTGGCTCTGTTAGGCAGACACTCCAGGTTGCCCCCTGGCCCCTTGCAGGCCACAGGGGCACTCTTGCAAAAAAGCAGAGCTGTTTTTAGAGTCTGTGTCAAGGAACGTTTTCTAGAAATCCTCCTGAATGACTAGAAGGATCCCTGCAATGCCCTCAGACTGGGCCCTTGACAAGAACACGCAGGGTTGGCCTAGGCCCTCCTCAGTCTGGGGAGAAGTGGATTTGCCCACGACCTTGAAGACACTAGTCTGAGGACTTGCTGGGAGGCCGGCAGCCTCTGCCCAGCCATTGGAGGAAGGTGGGCGCCTGGAGACCATCCCCCGAAGCCAAGCCATGATGCCTCCTGGCATCCACATGATGTCCCACCAGACTTTTCCCAGAAATCGAGACTAGAAGAAATGTGAATAGGGATCCTGAAGAACACTTTCCCCCCAGTGGAAGCTTCTGGGTGCTAACAAACCTCCCCCGGGTAGCGGAGGCCCATGCTGTGGCTCTGCAGCTTCCTAGTGGATGTTGGGCCCCCCCTTGAGCTTCTCTGCCCAGTTACGGAGCAAACCTCGCTAGAAAGGAAATCTTAAAAAAACAAGGCACGTGGGATGCAGGGTTGGCCCTGGGAGCTTTGCCAGGGCACTTAGGGTCCCGCATCTTCTGTTTCCCTATTGCTCTGAGGGCCAAGGCTGTGTGTCCAGAGGTGGGTCCCTTAGGGCCAAGGCTGTGTGTCCAGAGGTGGGTCCCTTACTCCTCTCACTGCATCGGGAACACTTGCCTGGGTGCTAACCCGCTCCATGGGTGTGCCAGAGAGCCAGGCAGGGTAGGAAGTCGGGACAGTGCCGCTCAGGCCTGCAGCAGGGTGAGGCCCACGGAGGCTGCTCAGGCCTAGACACGGCCCGTGGGCGCGGAGAGCGCCTCTGCCTTCCTCTGCCTGCAGCCCCTGGGCAGCTGCTTGCTATTCATGGTCCCTTGTCCTTCTGGAAGTGCTGTGCAGGTCCTGGCCTCTTGCTGGGCAGCCTGGCAGATCGCTGGCCCCCAGGGACCCGGGGGGGGTGCTTTTCCAGATTCTTCCTACTACCGCTACCCTCCTACCGCCGTGACCGCCCCTGCGCGCCGGGCTCCCTCGGGGCGTGTTTCATCCACGGTCTCCTTTGGCACAGCGCTACTCGGAGGGCCGTCCGCCCATCCCATTTTCACATGAGGACACTGAGGCTCAGAGAGATCCAGCAGCTTGTCCCACACTGGGCAGGTGGTAGGTAGAACCAGGATCCTTTTTTTTTTTTTTTTAAAGATTTTATTTATTCATGAGAGACACAGAGAAAGAGGCAGAGACACAGGCAGAGGGAGAAGCAGGCTCCCTGCAGGGACCCCGATGCGGAACTCGATCCAGGGACTCCAAGATCATGCCCTGGGCCAGAGGCAGGCGCTAAACTGCTGAGCCACCCAGGGATCCCCAGATCCAGGATCCTAGACCAGTTTGGGCTGGGTGCTGAAATCGACACCCTTCCTACCCCTGCAGTGCATTTTGCTTCACATCAGCCCCCAAAGGGTCCTAAGTGCCAACCAAGCGCCCTCCAAAAGCAAGAATATCCTCCTTAGCAGAGGAGTGCCTAAAGGAATCAGGCTTACCTCTGTATTCTTCTTCTTCTTTTTTTTTAATATTTTCTATTTTTTTTTGAAGTAGTCTTTATTTTTTATTTTTTTTTATGATAGTCACACAAAAAGAGAGAGAGAGAGGCAGAGACATAGGCAGAGGGAGAAGCAGGCTCCATGCACCGGCAGAGGGAGAAGCAGGCTCCATCATGCACTGGGAGCCCGATGTGGGACTCGATCCCGGGTCTCCAGGATTGTGCCCTGGGCCAAAGGCAGGCACTAAACCACTGCGCCACCCAGGGATCCCCTGTATTCTTTTTTTTTTTTAAGATTTTATTTATTTATTAATGAGAGACACACACAGAGAGAGAGGGGCAGAGAAGCAGGCTCCATGCAGAGAGCCCGATGTGGGACTCAATCCCGGGTCTCCAGGATCACGCCCTGGGCCGAAGGCAGGTGCTAAACCGCTGAGCCACCCAGGTGTCCCTTACCTCTGTGTTCTAGACAGAATTGGTTGAACTGTTAGATACGACATGTTTGGAAATAATACAGGGGTTTATTATTCTGTATTAGAGTATAGGCTTTATCAAGTGAGAGAATACATTTTCCATCCACTGTTATTGGCATCACATATTTGTGTGTGTGCGTGTGTGTGTGTGTGTGTGTGTGTGTTATCTCCAGGGCTGGAAGATTAGGAAGATTAACATAAGAAAAAAAAAGATCAGATGTGCAAAGGTAAATAAATTATTTCAGGGCTGGCTTCAGATTCACTGTTTATGGAATTGGAATCCTGAGGTGCTTGGACCACAGCTCTAGGAGGCCCTGGGGGGCAGCAGGGGCACTGCCAGGATTTCATGCCCTGATCAGACTGCTGGCTTTGTTGAGGGGTAGCCAGAGCAGCAGGCCAGGGTCAGGACAGAAAGCCAAGACTTGGCTAAGAAAATGATATGTCCTTCCCTGCCCCTGCCCTCCGCACTTTAATCCTTTCAGTGACCCATTGGTCTCAAATACTCTCAAAATTAAGATCTGAATCATATATATATATATAAATTTTTTTATTGGAGTGTGATTTGCCAACATATAGCATAACCCCCAGTGCTCATCCCGTCAAGTGCCCCCCTCAGTGCTTGTCTCCCAGTCACCCCGTCCCCACGCCCACCTCCCCTTCCACTACCCCTTTTTCGTTTCCCAGAGTTAAGACCTGAATCTTACATGGTCTGCTCCCATCCACCTCTCCAGACTTTTCCTCCCCATCCCGGTGTAGAGGAGAGGAAAAAAAATGCTTTTTCCTTTATCCATCTTAGGTTTCTTGTCTAGGGTCTATCAAAATAGACTGACAAAGGAGAGTAACAGAGGAAAACAAACAGGAGTTTATTAATGCATGCGCCCTCTGTGCATCTGCATACACATGGGAATACTCCGTGATGAATAACTCAAAAGGGTGGTTAGAACTTGAACTTGTGTCACCTCTTAGCAAAGTGATTAATTTTGTAGAGAAGTAAGACAAAGGAAAAGGACTGGGAGTTTCTAGGGTACTAAATAGTGGGAAGGCAAACGTGGGGAAACGAATGATAGAGAAGCAAGGTGTGCCAGGTACATTCTTCTGGTGCCAAGTTTGGGCTGATGAGAGTCTAGAGTCATCTCCAGTGATTAGCCTCTATCCTGCCAGGTAGAGAGAAGAAGGGGGGACACCTTTACACATTCAGGCCCTGTTTTTAGGCAAATAGAGTGAGAGCAGAGAGCTTTTCTTTTTTAAGGTTTTATTTTTAAGTTATCACTACACCCGCCAGGGGGCCGTGGACTCACAAGCCGGAGATCTGGAATTGCAAGCTCCTGGGGACTGAGCCAGCCTGGCACCCCACCGAGAGCTTTGCTTGTATCTGCTGCATCTCCATTCCATTTACCTCAAAATAATTCTTTTTTTTTTTTTTAAGATTTTATTTATTCATTCATGAGAGACACACAGAGAGAGGCAGAGACACAGGCAGAGGGAGAAGCAGGCTCTATGCAGGGAGCCCCATGCCGGACTTGATCCTTGGACTCCGGGATGACACCCCAGGCCAAAGGGAGGTGCTCAAACACTGAGCCACCCAGGCGTCCCACCTCAAAATAACTCTATGTAAGGTGGCATATTTTGCTTTAGCAGCCACCAAAGCCACCTGCCATTTTTGTCCTTGCTTCTCTAGCTCTTAATTGGAGGCCTTTCACAACAGCCTGGAACAGTCTTCTGTTCTCCCTCCACCTTCATCCCCCTTCATGGCTTAGCAAACACCTTATCTTTCAGATAACAACTTATTTGTTACTTCCTCCCAGAAGCCTCCCCTGACCTCCCCCGACCAACCGGCTCACATTCCCCTGTTAGAGGCTGTCCGAGTACTTTCTTTCCATGCACTTCTCACAAATGCAACTCTACGTGTATTTGAGATCGGAAAGGATCTTGTTTTCCCAAGACAGCGAATTTCCAGAGGGCAGCTCCATGCCTGGTTCTCCCCGTTGTGCCTGATGCACAGCAGATACTCACTCGAAAGGGTGAATGAATGCACGAGAGAGTGAATGAATGCACGAATGCAGGAAAGAAGCCAAGGCCCGAGCGTGGTATTCAGCTCTGCTCCCAGAGACAGCAGAGCCCGAGCTAAGTTGCAGCAAGGAAAATACTAAGCAGGTCAACAGCCCACATTTCTTAGCCATGGTGTTAAGTTGAAAAGGAGAACCTGTTGCTTCTCACTTTGAGCTTCGAGACCTTTAGGCCATTCTTTAATGGTTTAGCCTATGGAGGGCTCTTTTGAAGGAAGAATGAGGGGATTCCACGGGTTCAGCTTTTGATAAAGCCTTGATCTTTCACCTCATGTGATTTTGCTCAGGAATCAGAAATCTGAGTATGGCTGCTGTCGAGCATCCTCTTTGCAGTTTTTTCTCTGGTTGGTTTTTTTTTACTCTTCCTTGAATTTTTATCTGAAGGGCAAATGTCCCTTAGGAATCCGTGTGGCCTATATAGTAGCCCTGTCGGGTTTATTTGTATTTTTGAGGTTTGATCCACTATCAGTAGAGACCCTAGAACCAAGATGTCTGGAATTAGATAGACCTGGACCCTTGTTCCCAGAGCTCCTTCGCGTAGAGACAAATTATTTGCCTTATTGGCAAAAGACACATTTTGAACATTTTTATCACTGTCTTTCTTGCTCAACTTCCTTTTGGCCTCATGAATATGCATCCCTCTGCTCCCGTCTCCTCTCTGGCCATGTTTGATCCCTTGAACATCTAAAGGAACGCCAGTCACAACACCCTGTAGGAACTACTCAAGAGTCTCCATCCCAGAACAGTGGGGCCCTGTTGAGTTTCCCCCAGGAAGCCCCCATATTACTGTTTGTTTGTCATTTGGACACTCAGTTCTATTCTTCCTCTCTGTGATCTAAATGCAGCCTGGGACATTTGCAGATCTGGGTTTTTTTTTTCCCTTTTTTTTTTTTTAAAGGATACGGTGTCATATCTTAGTTCGTAGTCTCACACTGGATTCTGTCCAGACTTTTGTTTGGGTTTCAGATGTTTAGCCCCAAACAAATTGAGATGAAGGTTGAAACAGTTCCAGATTTGGTAATGCTTCAGATTCCTCCCAAGCACAAATCGTCCTATACTTGAAGCGACCCTAAGTACGGTTCTTGAATCTTGAATCTCTGCATTCCTTGTAAACACTCCGGGTAAAAACAGTTAACGATTAATCTGCTATGTTCCAGTGACTGAGAAAATAAGCATCAACACTTCTGAGGCCTCATCTTATCAAGTTCCAAGGGATGGTTTTTTATAGGTAATGTAAGGCCTTGGTTTATCAGCTCCAATGGCCTGGAAACTCCTTAGCCCTAAATATTTGGGATGAGCAGAATGGACCCGGCTTAGGAATTCCAAGAAGGCAGAATCAAGATAGGGAGCTGCCAAAGCTCACAGATGTGGAATGAAACCCATTTCTAAACCTGATTCTTCGGCTTACTTGTAACGTGCTTAAGACCTGGACTTGAGATTTTTATAGCTGGTTAGAATATTTCAAACCTGGAATTATGCTTCTTTGTGTATTTATTTGTGAAACATAATGATGGTAATTCCAAGCTATCTCGCAAGGCTGTGTTGAAATCTTCAGAGTTGATTCCATCTTCCCATGCGTTGCAGAAATGCAAAATGGTAGCTGGTGTATTATTTGTGTCTTAAGACTATCTTGGCCTTTTCTCTCTAGAACTCAGTCACCAAATCAAGATACTAGTTAACAGATTAATAAACTTACTCAGGTTGGTAATATTATCTCGTAGATTATAAACTGTGTCATTCTACACAGCACCCCGATTTTATTGGAGGAGAAATAAAGATGGCAGAGGATCAAGGCTAGAACAACCCCTTTTCGACTGTCAATTGAGGCAGGACTCTGTATACTGTTTTATGGTTAGTCTTCTGAAGAGTTTTATCTTCAAAAGCTTCAATATGCATGTTTTTGCAATTGATTGTAGTAATGCCCTTGAGTTAATTATGCCAGAAGAGGGGACACAGAGGGAATTTGCAATGTAAATGATTGCACTGTAGTTCCTATGCAATAGCAATAGTCTCTGGCAGTGCTTCCATAATAGCATCTAAATGTTTATATTATTGCTACTTGAAATTTGGTGGCTTTGTAGATCATACTTTGGAACAATTAATTTCAGTGCATTTGATGAAAGCCAATTTTTTTCCCTTACAGTTTTGGAGAGGTTTTATCATTGACATTAGGTAGCATTTTTTTTTCCTTTCTTTCTTTTTTCTTAAACTCTGTCCCCAACTTGGGGCTTGAACTCACCACTCTAAGATCAAGAGTTGCAAGCTCTACCAACTGAGCCAGCTGGGCGCTGTAGGTAATAGTTGTTTAAGGAACTCTGGTTACTTATCGACAGGTACACACATACTGAGTATATGTCGTTAAAGGAATAACTAGCAGTTAATTTTTAATAATGTTCATCTGGTGACTACGAATTAATACGTTTTCAAATCCCTGATAATTGACCCTATTCATCATCTCCTGCTGTTTAT
Organism: Nyctereutes procyonoides; assembly: GCF_905146905.1. Classification (NCBI taxonomy): domain Eukaryota; kingdom Metazoa; phylum Chordata; class Mammalia; order Carnivora; family Canidae; genus Nyctereutes; species Nyctereutes procyonoides. Next base: position 9,254,488 of record NW_026575135.1, on the reverse strand, counting down.
CGGTGCTGATAATCGAGCTAATGAGGTGCCTAAGGACTGCTGGGTTTCATTGCCCCTTACCGGAGTTGGTCACACTTTTTTTTTTCCATGTGGGTGGGCATAAAATTGATCAGCAGGCAAATCCACAAGGAGCTAACTTTATTACAAGTATTCTTTAGACTTGCAAGCCCACCTCAGCCATTTAGTTAATTTTGTGCAATAGTCTATGTGGCTTTTGTTCCAAAGCTTTTTGTGTAAGTTGGTAAGCAGCCTCTACTTGAAGGAGCAAAGCAGTCCAGGTAGTCAGGTGTGTACTATACCCTCTCTCGTGTAATGCTCTTATGTTCCTCTTCAGATTCTTTCTATTAGAGCCAAATGCCCAACTCTTGTTTTTCACAATATAATTACGCAAATTATTACTTGTCACCAATAGCCTTAGCAATTTGGGAAAATATCAAGTCGCTACATCTATATAACTTTGCAGAGGAGAACACGTCTTTGACAAACAGGGTTTGGTTTTCTTGAGGAGGAAAACCTGGGGTTCATCGGGTTAGTTTTTTCTGAGGTAGAGACCTTGGTGGAACGACATGGGATCTTAGGGTCACAACTCCGACCCCCCAGTGATGAGATTTTTGACTGAAGTCTGAGTTGCCCACCAAGGAGACCAGAAGTCTAGAGAGCTGGTTTCACAGTTGCCTGGCAGGAAGATTTGAACTCTGGGGGCACCTGGGTGGTTCAGTTCAGTTAGGCATCCGACTCTTGGTTTCCGCTCAGGTTGTGATCTCAGGGTCATGAGATCGACCCTTGGGCTCCTTGCTTAACAGAGTCTGATTGAGATTCTCTCCCTTTCCTTCTGGCCCTTCCACTCGTGTGGTCTCACTGTCTCTCTCAAATTAATAAATAAATCTTAAAAAAAAAAGATTTTAACCTAGAGTATCTTCTGGGGTATGGAGTGGGGAACTGGTCTAAAAGGGGAGGCCTGTGCTTCTAACTACCTCAGGACTTCTCTTAGCATTACTGCTGGAGGCACATGTAAGGCAGTAACCTTCTTTAGGTGGAGAGGGAAGAAGGCCTTGGTGGTTGTGCGCTGGAGCAGTGTCGCTGAGAAAACAGGTCATGGGTCCCCAGTGCTTTTCTGTCCCTGGGCACGCAGCTCCATGATTCCAGCTGCACTGAGGAGGACCTCCGTGCTTTTCCCAGGTGCGCAGCAAAATAGGAGGCTAGGAGGGTGAGAGAACAGCAGCCAGGAGTGGACCAGAGAGGGTTGGTAGACTCAGGCTTGTGTTGCTTTGTGTGTGTGTGTGTGTGTGTGCGCACACAGGTGTGCTTGCGCATAGACATCCATCAACAGTCCAGAAATTGGATTGCCATTCAGGTCTCGAACTAATGGCTTGTTCATGAAGCTGAAAGCTGCTATCTCCTTTAGGAAATATTCAATTCCAGCAGTTAGCCTCAAGGGTTAAAGAGCCTCCCTCCTCCAGTCTGCTTTGCTCCTTCGAAAAACAATGCTTTGATGTGGAAGGCTCTCCTAATGGAAGATAAATCATCAATTAACCCAACTGGAAGGTTAAGCTGAAAACACACTTTTCAAGGAAGGGATTATCTCTGAGTTAACCACTGACTGACGTTATCTGTCTGGGATATATTCTTATGGAAAGGCTTAATCTCTACCTAGGCAGAGGGTCAGGAAGGATACAGAAGTATTCTAGTTATTTGGTTTGTTTTGAAAATCTCTCTAGCAATTGGATCTTAGGTATCTTGAGCCTGGGGTGAAGATGACCTTAGTTTCCAAATAACTTGCCATTTTAATTCCTTCAAGAATTGGCCCTAATACCATTAAATTGCTAGTTTGTTGTTGTTGTTGTTGTTGTTGTTGTTGTTCTTTTTACAAAAGTAAGCAGACCCATCTATTTTTATAATAATGTTAACCATATTGTGAATTTAAGCACAATGCAGATGAAGCAGTTTGGCGAATGTGTGCTTGAAATTTGCGAATCAAAATAAGTTTTGTTTATTTTGACTTTCAAATACCTTAAAATATTGACAAACTCTAGTGCTGATTTACATACAGCTTTTCAGGAAAATATAAATTTCATAAATTGAGCTATTTCATTGTTACTTTTTTTTTTAGTATGCTTTTTGTTTTCTAGTATGTTTAGGAAACCGAAAGGGGACTATTAAAATATATATCACCAAAAATGTAGAAAACAAAATTGGATAGCCATTCTACCAGCCTAATGCATCAATAATTTATTTTCTTCTAGTCTTTTTCTCCTTAGTTTTGCTACAAAATGTAATCCATCTACCTAGATTCTATTTCGTACTTTATTAGCCTCATAGAATGTTTCAGAAATTATGCCCCATGTTCCTTAATGGGTAGAGTTTCTTTTTGGGCTGATGAACAATTTTAGAAATTGTGACAATTGTTGCACTACATTCTGAATGTAATTAATGCCATGACGTAGTACTCTTAAAATGATTTAAAAAGACAATTTTTATGATATATATATATATATATTTTCCCACTGTTATAAAGCAAAGTTCAACTGAGTAAATTTGAGGATCTCATTGGCTTTATTCAACAACTCCTGAAATTGGCGGCATCTCATCTAACAAGTAGAGGGGAACTCCAAGGAGGTGTATAAAATGGAAGGCTTTTATAGGAAGGAAGATGGGGCAAGAAAGTTTTTAGCAAACGAGAAGACAGGATTATTCCAGGCAAACTCACTTTCCCTTAGGGAGAAGTGCTGGGGGTCCTATTAGGTCGATGACCTCATCTTCCTTTGGGGGGTGGGGAGATAGAACCCTTGTGACAGATGATCTCATTGGTGCTTATCAGAAAATTCCAGACTGACAGGTTAAGATTTCTGAGGGAGATTGAAACTGCAATTAGGTTTGGTGTTAAGCCCTGATTTGGTGACTTGGCCTGGCCCAAGTGATGCCATTTGGGCCCTCTGGTTATCTTTTTAACACCACATGGAAGAAAAAAAAAAAAAAAGCATATGAAAACTATATTCCCAAATTGTTTTTGTGGCGTTTTTTGTTTGTTTGTTTTGTTTTGTTTTTTTGAGAAAAAGATTTCAGAGATGTAATGCTAAGAGAAAATTTTACTGTGGAGTTTATTTCTACGAGATTCCAAAACCAAGACTTTTTAGTACTCTTTAGGCTTTGCAATAAGCCTATAATTTAAGAGGAGAATTTTCAGCACTGGAGTAGCACATCATTAAAACTTCAGAAACCTTGGAGATGTCATGTTTCAAACTGAGGTAATGAAAACCCCTCTGGGAATGCCACAGCCTCCCAGTGATGTCCTCTGCCCCCTGGAAGAGTGCAGCCATGATGGATGACTGCCCTTGAATGATAATGACTGATGAATAACTCTTCCAATGGAAACGTCCAGTTCAGCAACATGAGTGAGGCCAAACCCTGCCCTCAGGGAGCTCCAACAGTAACTGGGTAAGTCCTCTAGAAGGACATCAAGGTGTGACAGCAATTCATTCTGCTGCACCAGGAGACTTCACAGGGAAGCAGGTTCGACCCAGGCCTTGCAGAAAATCTGAGTGACAGAGGGGGGCACCAGTAAGGAAAATCAGATTTGGAAAGGGTGGCAGGCCCTTAAATCCAGATTCAGGAGTGTCTTAAAAAAAAAAAAAAAAGTTTAGAGGCAGCAGGGTGGCTCAGTCGGTTAGGCGTCTGCCTTCAGCTCAGGTTACCATCTCAGAGTCCTGAAATCAGGCCTCACTTTAGGCGCTCTGCTCGGCGGGGAGTCCACTTTTCCCTCTGCCTCTCCCTCTGTGATCTCTCTGGTTCCACTCTGTCAAATAAATGCAATTAAAAAAAAAAAAAGTCCAAGTGACATTTATTCAGGGCCTTGCTGGGGACCATCTCTTGCTTCTTTCAGTTCCTTGTATAGCACCCTGGTCAGGGTTTAGGGAGTTACAGGCCCTCAAGAAATGTCTATGCTATGCTTTGGTCACAGGAAAGAAGCTGTAGAGCAAATCACATGGCGCTGCTGATCTCAAGCATCCATTGTGGTGGTCAGGGTTCAGATCACAGACTGGCATGTGTCTTTCTAGACCACACACCTGACTTCCTTTGCCCCAAGACATCTGGTCCCAGACCTGGTGGATGTGGTGCATTTATGTTCCAGAATTCTCGAGTCTTGCAAAGTTGGCTCCAGGCTTGCAAAAACAAGGGCAAGCTGGATTTGAACATCTAATTGGGATCAAGGTCTTAAATATCTCGTCTTCTCTCAGGTTATTGTTTTGTGTTCATAGCCCCACTTTGAAATTAACTGGCCCAATATCCCATTACACATGAATTAGTGAAAGCAAAAAGTGATTTTAAAGAATGTGTTCAACCACGGTACTGAAAAGAAGACGCGCTAACTTACGCATTTCGGCACAGGATGGTTAGGGAGGCCGACCTAGTGGGAACCTGACAGACCCCATGTTACCACCGCAGTCTTGGCAGGTAGAGTCTCGTCCCCTCTCTCTTCCGTTTGCCTACTGGCCAAACACCTTGCCGAGGCGTGGTACTGGAGTTTTTACCATCTGTGCCAATTCTGGGTTCCAGCAGGTCATCACCGATGCAGGGAGCATGGCTTGGAGTTATTTCTTCACTTTGCATAGGAGGTGCCCAGAAAAACTAAGGGGAGGGACGCCTGGGTGGCTCAGTGCTTGAGCATCTGCCTTTGGCTCAGGGTGTGATCCTGGGGTCCTGGGATCAAGTCCCACTTCGGGCTCCCTGCAAGGAGCCTGCTTCTCCCTCTGCCTGTGTCTCTGCCTCTCTCTGTGTGTCTCTCATGAATAAATAAATAAAATCTTAAAAAAGAAAAACTAAGGGGAAAAAATGGGAGATTCAGCATTTTAGAATATAACAAAGCAACATCTTGGCTCAAGCCAACATTCTGGTTCCAGCATCTCACAGCTTGAGATGTTTGTTGATTGTGTTCCTGAGCCATTGAAGTCCCCACCTGCTTGCCTGGCCCCTGTTATTTCCTGCTCTTGGGTCCCCACCTTCTGCCCTCTTGTTTGGGGAGGGGTCCATGTCCGGAATGGACTGGCTTCTCTGGGCTCCCTGCTATTGTGGTCCACACTGTGTACAAGACAAACAGACATTCTTGGGAGTGGCCAGGCATTATCTAGAGAATTCCAATCATTCAGCTAAAGAGAAAGTCACTCACCTTGAGCATTTAGAGGAGAACTCCAGGTGTCTCAAGTAGGCATAGATGGGAGACACAGCCTTTTAAGACTACCATCCGATTTTGGCTCAGGTTGTGATCTCAGGGTTGTGAGATCGAGCTCCACATCGGGCTCCACTCTCTGGGGAGTCTGCTTGAGATTCTCTCTTCCCCTCTCCTTGCTTGAGCTCTCTCTCTCTCTCTCAAATAAATAAATAAATCTTAAAAAAAAAAAAAAAAAGAAAGACTACCATCCGTGAGATAGCTAAGAGCTCAAAGTGAATTTTCCGTTCAGTGAATTATGGCACATCATGTGTCTTGGAAAAGCTAAAAGGATGCCAACGTTTGCTTCTTTGTTGTGGAGTCTGAAGAGCTGGACAAGCCAGGGCTCAGATCTCAACTCTGTCACCTACTTGCTTTGTGTCCTTGGGTGAAATTCTTTAGCTCTGAGCTCATTGTCTTCATCTGCAGAATAGAAATGATTCCTACTTCAAGGTATTCCTGTGTGGATTTATTGAGATAACGTACGTAAAGGGCATAGTAAATTGCCCAAACGTCGTAATGTGCAATTAATAGTTGTGACCATTGTCATCTCTACCATTTATATTGTATATATTCCTGTAAAGGAAACTGGCATACAACTGAGCCAGAGAGCACATGGAAGAAGAGTTGTAGGATCCATTTAGGTTACGTGCTAAGGCAGACAAAGAACCGCAGAGCTAACCTTCCTGTAGTCTAGATCCTCTCAACCTCTAATTCTATACATGAGGCAGGGTCATAGTTCATTGCCCTTAGGCAGGCAGCCTCGGGCCAGTCCTAGCTTCACTATTTACTGCTCAGTGTCTTGACGCAAGTCACTTAAACTCTGGAGCTCAGTTTCCTCAGCTCTACAAGGGTCTTGGTCCTCATAGGCTGGTTTTGAGGAATAAATGTGACCGTGCATTGCAATCCTTTAATGGCAAAGGCTAGCATGTCCTAAATGCTTATTATAAGGCTATGACCTCTTGCTCATCAACCTCACCCAATACCTTCCACATCTGTGGGGTCCCATGTTCCTTTTCCAGCTTCACGAGGTGCATACTCATCGCCAGCTCCGAGACTCTGAAGCTCAGTCTTTGCAATCTGGCTCCTGTAGACGGTGGTACCCACACTTTCTTCTGTTCCACTTAGGCGGCTGGTGAGCCTGTACCTGCGGCTGCCTGAATACGCTCCTTATTCCACAGCTATCCCTATGCTCTTCCTATTTGGTCCACAACTTTTAAAGAGTGCAAATGCCATGGGGCCATTTACCTCCGACAAAGCTTGAAAAATTCTATTACTGGCTTGTGGCCAACATAGAAAGCCAGAGCGAACTGCCTTGTGTGGACAGCTTACCTTGTCCTGTCATGAGGCCAGCTGCTCTCCCTTAGGTAATCTTTACAACAGCCTTAGAAGGTGGGTGTGTTGGTTTCTTATTGCTGCTGTCACAAATTACCACAAAATTAGCGGATTAAAGCAATAGAAATGTACCTTCTCACAGTTCAGGGGGGGCCAGAAGTCTGAAATCAAGGATGGTTCTTTTTGAAAGTATGAGGGAGAATCCGTTTCATGCCTTTCCCCTAGCTCCTGGTGGTTGCCAGCAATCCTTGGCACTCCTTGGCTTGTGGATGAATCACTCCAATTTCCACCCCTCTCTTCATATAGTTTTCCTTTTTTGTATATCTCTGTGTGTTTTTTCCTCTTATAAGGATACCAGCCTTTGGATTGAGGGCCCACCCGAATCCCCTATGACGGCATCTTAACTGACTACATCTGCAAAGACCCTATTTCCAAATAAGGTCACATTCCAAGGTTCCAAGTAAACTTGAATTTTGGAGGGGATACTCTTCAACACTACAGTAGTTATACCCATTTAACAGATGAGGAGCCTGAGCTTCAAGAGAGGAGCCAATCCTTTGTGTAAGCATCGTGCAGTCTACTTGTGGCACCAGACGATTCCAACCCTGACCTTGTTTTCTCTAAGACTGATGTTCTTCCCACTGGATCACCTTACTGCACATAAATAAATGGAGAATAAAATAAGGCTCTCAAAATCAGGGCAGCAAAATGGTTAGCAGCAGTCAGCTACTAGATCAAAGAGGGCCTCTGGGGGGTGAACAGGACGAAGCAGAGTCTGTGCAAGTGAATGGTATCCCCTTTCTTGTTGCTGGTTCTCAGACTTTATCCAGTTTCCATAAACAGCATAACTTGTTGGCTCTCAACCATAGTGCTCTGCTCCTGGGATTCCATGGCCGGGCAGAGAGATTGCTCATAAATGAGACATGAGGAAGTTGTCGGGTTCTGTTGGCATTAAGCACGAGGAAAGAGCCAAATGCTCTTCTACAACTCTCTTGCACCCCATCTTACTGCTGGCTTATGCTTATCTGGCATCCCCTAGGAGGATGAAGAAATTCTATGCTTTCCTTCTCCTGCAGAGGTTCCTTCCTGGCATTCAGAGCCACAAAAGCAGTGGACGGAAGCATGTGACTGGCCCTCAGCTGCCTCTGGAGCTCAGATGCCCAAACTTTTCCCAGAGTATGGTCCCGCAGAGCAGGACTGGGGGGAGCACAGTGCTGGGGGCACGAGGGGAACGATCCATGTGCTCACCCTGGTCCTGGCTAAAGCATAGGACAGAACCAGGGTCAGGTCCTCAATGTCAGGGGCAAGCTTATACCCTTGTTATATATAAAGATTTATTTATTTATGATAGACATAGAGAGAGAGGCAGAGACACAGGCAGAGGGAGAAGCAGGCCCCATGCCGGGAGCCTGACGTGGGACTCGATCCAGGGACTCCAGGATCGTGCCCTGGGCCAAAGGCAGGCGCCAAACCGCTGAGCCACCCAGGGATCCCTTACCCTTGTTTTAAATCACAGATGCAAGTCTGGCACCAGGCTCGGAATCCTGCAGAGTCAAGGGCATCAGTTTGCTCCATGAGGTGGGAGTCAGAAAATTTGGGTGAGCCTAGCTTCAGCCTTCCTTGCCCCATGGCTGCCCTGTACACCTTGCTCTTCTTCAGCAGACCAGTGCCCCCAGCACCCGTCCTGATCTACAATTGCCACTTAGTCCTGGCAGAACAGGACACTCAGATTGACCATCCGGACTTTTCCTGGACTTCTCTCTTGCTTGCCAGTGGGTGCCGGAGTCGGTTGGATCAGAGGTCTGTTTGCTACATGGTCCACCTTCACATATGGTGTTGTGCTTTTGAAGAAACTTAAGAAAACCGAGTGGCAGTCCATAGTGACTTGAATAACCATGATGATGAAACCTGTTCTGTGAGTGAGGGTCCAAACCTTCCAATCCTTTTAGAGCCTTGTAGCAGTTCATAGGTAACTGATTCAATAGACCAAAACTTTTCCCTGTTGGTAGGTGGTAGATGCTTTTATTGAGTTTTCTTGGGGCTCATCAGGTATTTCATTTTAAAAGTGCCTCTTGATTATTGTGTTTTCCTTCCTTCTCCAGAATTGTGAGCGTAGTTGTGGGGAGGTGTAGTCATTCCATGCATTACCTCCTGCCTTTGAGCAGGGAAGACCTTGGTGGGTGACCCTACTATGGGACACGGCTCTAGGCTAAGTCCCCTTGCCGCCTGAGGGCTGGGACCTGGAGGACAGATGGGAAATGATCCTGAGGCTAAATTGGGACTTAGGTCCAGGGCCTAGGGTTCAGGATGGGCCCTCGTGCAATTACTTCCCATCTCTATAACTGCTCAGCATTCACTTTCTACATTAATAAGAGATGGGATGCTTTTGCTTACCACATACCAGATTTGGCAAGCCCCAAATATATTTTTTGCTAAATGTATTTTTTTAAAGATTTTATTTATTTATTCATGAGAGACACATAGAGAGAGAAAGGCAGAGACATAGGCAGAGGGAGAAGCAGGCTCCATGCAGGGACGCCGATGTGGGACTCGATCCCGGGACTCCAGGACCATGTCCTGGGCCAAAGGCAGGCCCTAAACCACTGAGCCATCCAGGGATTCCCCCCCCCCCCCGATATTATTTTTAAAACTTGACTCGAAACTTTAAAATACTTCATTAGAGCAAAAAATGGATTTAAATTCGCTCTGTGTGTACGTGTGTGTGTGTGTGTGTGTGTTTACGAGTTTGTCTGTCTTACAGGGGAAGTTACTAAACTTACTCACCTTTACATTTGAATTGAATGGAGCAACAAACCAAAAATCAATTGTTTAGGATAATATATAAAGTCAGCCTCCAATTTTTGTTCTCGACTTGACTGATCAGACCTTCAGAAATTTTTCACTGGGGTTTTCCTATGACATGTCTTGTCTGTGACATCATTGTTCATGGAATTCTATGACATTTGGCTTTCCAAGAGGAATTCGCTTACTCACATAGTGTTACACAACTTTTCTGGGAATAGGAAGCTCATGGAAGGAAAATGTCCATATAGGACAGCAAGTCAATTATTTATCTTTGATGAAAAAGGAAGATTATATTATCACAATGTACAGAGAGAGACGGTTCCTAAAAGTATAATGGATCACAGCAAGAAAGCACAGCTTCCCTGGGGGCAGGCTACAGTTTGATGCACATTTGTTCATCGTGGCTGAGTAAAGGCTTCAGTATTCATTGTATAGATAGAAAATGGAGTTTAAGAGGGACTGCAATACCTAACAAGTAGATAAGCCTTGGTCTTTTGTTGTTGTTGTTGTTGTTGTTGTTGTTGTTGTTAGAGAGAACAAATGCCCAAGCTGTGAGGGCTGGGGAGGGGCAGAGGGAAAGGAAGAGAATTTCAAGCAGATTCCACACTGATCGTGGAACCCGTTATGAGGCTCGATCCCACAACCCTGAGATCACAACCCCTGCTGAAGTCAAAAGAGTCGGACGCTTAACCAACTGAGCCACCCAGGCACCTCAAGCCTTGGTCTATTTTAAGTCTATTTAAAGTTCAAGTGTGTAACTTTGTTTATACATGATTACTTTCAGTTGTTACCTTTCTACTTGGAAAGGTAATATTGCTCAACAATGTAAAACCTTTATAAAATAAAAATTATAGGTTCCACTTTAGCTTTTCATTTTCCCTGCAATGATGGGTTTCTTCCCTTTTCCAGAGTTTACCCCGGTTAATATGCTGATGTGACTCTTCCAAACAATATGTATACAAATGATATCTTTGGGTTTTAGACGGGGATTTAATCTTCTCCTGGAGCCTAATCTCCCACCATGGGCGCCATGCTTCCTTTTAATTTGTGCCTCTTTGTCTCACTATTTATATTTTCACATGCTTAATTCTCTTTTTCACAAGTTAACATATGTACATGGTTAGAAATTCACAGGGTGTAGAAAAGGACACAACGAAAAGAGGTTTACCACTCCTGATGTCCAGTCCCTCCTATTCCAGAGAAAACCATGGTTACTGGGTTTTTATGTATCTTTCCAGGAATAATCATATAAAAATATATAAACATATAAAAAATATAATACGTACATACACATACCAAATAAAAATTATATATATAAAACATATTCACATTTGTTTTTGGTTAACAACAAAGCTAGAATGCTACATACACTGTCCTGTACCACTTGGCACTTAATATGTCTTGGAGATTGTCCTGTATCAATTCTCATAGAGCTGGGAGCTGTACTATATTCTCTTAAAGGTTGCATAATAATCATTTTATGAATATTCCAGTCCCCTAGTAACTTCAGGTATTCGTAGTCTTTTATTATTGCAAGCAATGTGGCTTTAGAGATCCTGGGATAGAGGCCGTCTTACACGTGTGCCTGTATAGCCGAGTGTAAATTCTTAGAAGTAGAATTATTTGGGTCAAAGACATTGTACAATTTGAAGTTGGGTCCATGTGCTAAATTGCCATCCATCATGGAGTTGGAGGAGTGTGCCTGTTTCCTCCCTAATGAAGATTGACATTACTGGTGGGAAACATCTCACAAATCGATTTTGCTTTTCTTTAATATGAGTGGAGTTTTGTCTTGTTTGTCTAAGAATTATTTTTATATTTTTTTCTGTGTATCAACTTTTGCCCATTTTTGTGTTTGGGTTTTCTTACTGATTTTCACAAGTTCTTTACAAATTGTGGATATTAACCCTTTGTGGATATTAACCCTTTGTGGCACAAGTTGCAACTGTTTTCTCAGTTTATTTCTGTTGTAGCCACCATTTGTTGAGTTCTTTTACTACTGCAGGACAGGCCCCGTCCTGGGCACTTGTGTGTCCTATCAATTCCCTAAGGGAGGAGGAGTATTGTAGTCATTTTACAGGGAGGAAGGAGCCTGATCTGTTGGACACCAAAGCCTGTGCCTACCCAGAACTCTGTACTCTTTCTGTGCATGTGTGCATGTGTATATTAATCCAGCATCAGGTCAGGTTGCCATACGATTATGATGAATATCCTTTCAAAAGGTTGCGTAGCATTCACTGGTTAGGCAAATTGCAATTTTCAGATGGTGATTATCACGATACGTTTTCACTCCCTGAAGCTTTTTATTGTTGCAAGAGTGCAATGCATTTCTCCTAAAGCTTTGCCCTCCATGACACACCATGATGTCACCAATATTCCCGCAGAAGATAAGAGTTCAGTGTCTGAGAGAGTGAGCAGAGGGACCTTTTGAGTCTAAGATCCTTGGTGGAGAGAGAGACTCTCCAGAGATTCTGGGCAGAAATGCGGTGCATGTCAGGCATTGAGGCACTGCATGGGGCTGCTAGGCTTTTTCAGCCCCTTTCCTGTACAGGGTCACCACTAGCTTCCTCGGGTTCTGGGATGAAGTATAGCATATATCATTAGGATTCTGGATTCTCCTCCCTCCTAAAGCCCACCTCTGAGCAGTATCAGAGTCCATCAGAGGCTACACTGGGAGAGTGCAGGGTGCAATGGGAAGGGGAAGGGCTTAGAGGTTGGTGTACTATTTCTCTTTCTGTAGAATAATGTTTCTTATAGGAATAAATAAGATCATGGTGCATGACATAGCTGGGCGGTCCATTCATCCATGTGTGTTGGTGCCAGTTTCCTGCTCTGTAGCTTTTAGTGCCCTGAGCACCAGGGCAGTACTGATGACTGAACTTCTTAAGGCCTTTCTTTTAAAAAAGATTTTGTGTATGTGTGTGTGAGAGAGAGAGCACAAGCAGGGGGAGGAGCAGAGGGAGAGGAAAGGCTCTCCAACAGACTCCATACCGAGCGTGGGGCCTGCTGCAGGGCTCGATCCCATGACCCTGAGATCATGACCTGAGCCAGAACCCAGAGCTGGAGGCTTAACTGACTGAGCCACCCGGATGCCCCTCCAACAGCCTTTCTAAGCAAAGTCGCTGTTCTGTTTCCTTCTCATCAATTTTCCCCAATAAATTAAGGACTTGGTATGTCTTCGTTTCCCACACTTAGCCCCAGTTAGAGATTCCTCTGGGTAAATTTTGAATTGTCAGCATTCCCATCAAATTCACATGTAAGTGCAAATTGCTTGAAAGACTGGCTCCATGCTGGGGCTTGGAGCCGTTGGGAGCTGAGCCTGGGAGCTGAGCCTCCGAGGAGGACCTATGTGAATGGCAGTGGGGGAAAGGGCAGCCGGGCCATTGACAAAGGACATCTGGAGGTGCCGAGACGCAGGCTTCCTTCGGTGAATGCCTTGCATTGGACCTTGGAGCTGCTTGAAAAGCCGCAAGCCTCCAGCTCCCTTCCGTCCTGGGAAGCGTGTAGAGGGAGCGTTGCCAGTGCTGACCTCTCCCTTCCTCCCAGCTTTGCAAGGCCATGCAGCAGGCTCGGGTCTCAACCATTTCTAAAGCCAGCCTCTCTCCACGTTGCCTACTTCCATCTCGCTCCTCCTGACCTCAACAAATCTACTTTGGGGCATTCTAGCACGCTGAGGCATATGCACGGGATGGCTACATTTAGCGGCATAAACTCCTTCGACTAAGGAGGGGAAGTTCTGACAAGGGGAGTGTCTAAGACAGCAGAGTTCTGTCCTGTCCGGGAATCCTTATAACCTCTCCTGGCACGAGTATCAAGCAGTTTCAAAGGCTGAGGCTGCTGCTCCCGCTCCCATTTGCTGGCTTGCTTCCCCTTGGCTCTGCCCTCATCATTAGCAGGTTCAGAACTACCCACTTTGGCCCAAGATTCACCCTGACATCACAGAACCACAGGGATTAGGAGCAGAAGGGAAGTGAGTTTTGAGGGTTCACCTGGTTTAGGTGTCGCATTTCTCAGACCAGAAAAGTGAGACCCAGAAGAGAAATAATGGGCTTCCCAAAGCCCATTTGCATTTGCTGCCCCCTTTTGATCCTGTGCCTACTTCTTGGGTTCCTTCCTGAACTGTCCACTGTGGCTTCTACGGCAGAGCCTAACCCTGTGGGTGGGATCCGTGGATTCTAGCCAGAGCTCTGTTCTTGACCAGCTGTGTGACCCTAAGGAGGGGTCCAGAGGCTGGGGCCTGCCCCTCTGGGGAATGGGTGAGAAGCTCCACCTTGCTGTTGGTGGAGGAAGAGAGGAGATAAGGAAGTAAGGTGTGTGACACAGACTGGGCCCGAGCAGGTGTGCAATAGATACTTACTGACTGATGGGCTTCAGGGCGTCGATTGCCTCCAGTCCCAGCCAACCAGGACCAAGTTTCAAAATGGTATCGTTTCCCCCAGTGCCAGACACCCTCAGAGACTGAACAGAAGATCAGGTTTCGGCACAGGAGAATTAAAACTGGCAGTCCAATTTATTTTTGTAAATTTAGGGAAACCACCCCAAACCCTGGGCCTGTGCTGAGAGGGAGGTGGAGGGGCGAGCAGCAGTGAGGCGTGTGCGCCGAATTCAGCTCCGTTCATTCCTGACAGGAGAGCCACTGCCGTCAAATAAATGCAGGGCTGCTCGGTTTATGCTTTTGTCACCTACCTTGCTAGTTTAACTTCGCCCTCTGCCTCCGAGGTTAGCAGGTTTCCTAAACTCTATCCTATTTTTGCAGCCAGGGGAGGACTGTGTGTGCGCGCACATGCATAAGTGTACATATGCACATATGTGTGTGCACAAATGTGAGCACCTAAGTGCACATACACAGGTGCGTGTGTGTGTGTGTGTGTGTGTGTGTGTGTATTTCCTAGAGTTGTCATAACAAAGTACCAGAAACTGGGCAGCTTGAACCATAGAAATGGACTGTCTCACGCTCCTAGAGACTGAACGTGCAAAAACCAGCTACCAGCCCTGGTTCCTTCTGAGGCCTCGAGGGAAGGATCATTCCAAGCCCTTCTACTTGGCTTATAGATCCTGCCTTCCCTCCTGTATCTTCACATTGTCTGTCTTCTAGGTGTTTCTCTGCATCTAAGTCTCTCTTTTTTTTTTCTAAGTCTCTTTTTATAAGGGCACTAGTCATCTTGGATTGGGGCCCACCCTAATGAGCACATAACTTGATTACCTCTGTGAGACCCTATTTCCAGATAAGGTCACATTTTGAGGTACTGTGTGTTCAGACTTACACATAGGAAGTTGGGTTTCAATTCGTAACAGTGAGCATGTGTGTGTGTGTGTGTGTGTGCGTGTGCACATATGTGCATGTGTGTAGTGAACCGGAGCATCTCAGACTCCACTCAGAAGCATGCCTACGACTTATGGGGCACCTGGCTGGCTCAGCTGGAGCATGAGACTCTTGATCTCAGAGTTGCACGTTCAAACCCTAGGTTGGGTGTCGAGATTACTTAAAAATAAAATCTTGAAAAAGAAAGAAAGAAACAAGCCTACTACTTAGATAATAGTATTTTTTTTAGTTTATTTATTTATTTACTTTTTTAGTTTATTTATGTTTTTGCTAACCTCTACACCCAACATGGAGCTCAAACTCACAACCTCAAGATCAAAATCGCATGTTCCACTGACGGAGCCAGCCAGATGCCCCTAGATAATAGTACTTTCAGAGTACATATTGTTTTCTCTTTTGTGAAGAGGGAAGATTTAAAACAATTTTTCTTCTTTTCTACAAACCCCTTACAAAAGCAGAGAGGCCGACATGATTATGTAGAAAGTCCTAGGTACCACTCTTGCCTCTTGGCTTGAAAACATCTCTTCGTGGAAGACCTTCTCCTGGTTTGTCACTCTTGAGCAGAGCAGTGCCACCTTGGGTGTGTGATTTCCCCACCTCTTGTCACTTTAGACTGTTAAGTAGCATCTTGAAATGCCTCTGGCTATACTACAGAACATTCCAATTATTCCAAAGGGTACATAAATTCAGTTTCCATGGCACTCCCTATTGACTTGGTATCACCAAGTTAGCCCTTGAGCAACTCCTCGATATATTTCTAAATAAATTTCAGCATATTAAAAATGTCATTCAGATGTTGGAAATAGTTGTCAAGGAAATGCCTTTAGATTCCTTTTCAAAAAAACAGGCCTGCCTGGGCTCCATCTACTCTGATGATTCTTTCCTTGGGAGGGTCCCAGGAGGTCTGCTTTGCTGGCCAACCCACAGACCACGGGCAGTCCTGCCGCCAACGTTGGGCTGCTCACCTGCTTCGCCAGGAGGAACTGCTTCCCAAACTGACCCTGAACTCCCGGCTGTGCAGGACCATGCTTGGCACTTGCCCTCCACTCCCTGCGCACTGCAAATATCCATTCTCTCTCTCTTCTCCACAATGACTTCATGACCTTGCAGGGACCTGAATTCTGACCTTCTAGTCAGCCAGACCTTGAGTTCATCCAGTTTTTTTTCTAGGACAGCCCAAAGTTGGGGGCCAGGGGGTGGAACCTGGGGGCAATGTTGGGGGCTACTCTGAATACCTACCTGGGCAGGGGGACCCACGTCAACACTAGTCAGCCTTGGTGTGTAGTGCTGGGGGGCTGAGTCTGTGGCACAGAGTGGGGGATGTCTGTGACACTCGTGTCTGCCCAAGGCACCTAGGGATCTATTTTTTGGTTGTTGCTGTTGCTTGGTGGCAGAAGACACTGGTGAGCTCTGAGAAAGTGGAGCCACTCCTTGTGCCCCCCGCCCCCCACGCCCAGACATTCCCTGAAGTTACAGCACTCATCCCACACTTCATGTTCCTCTGTCCCACTTCAGCACGAGACAGCATATAAGCAACCCTTTAAAATATATCTCTCAAAGACCGTTGCAGGACATAAAAAAAAGTGATGGCGAAGTAATTTGAAGTTAAAAAATGTTGGCTACAAATCTTGCATGTACTGCGTGGTCTCCACTATATTAAATACATATTTCCAAAAAGGAGACTACGTGGAATGCAATGAAAGAGTAACCGCTTTCCTCTGTGTGGAAGGAAGACAAATAATGTTTATTTTCCAAATGGTCCACAGTGAGCATTTATGACTTTCATAGACACACACTCACGTCTGTCTATTATAGATGCACGGCCGTATCTCGCCCATTTTACCGGCTCTTCGGGATCTTTCTGATTTTTTTTTTTTTTTTTTTTTTTTTTTTTTTGCTACCTCGGCTTCACCAGGACGTTCACTCCCTGCTTGCCTGGGGCTCCTCTGGGCCTTTCCACGAAGAAGGCAGTGGAAACTGGTCTGTCCACGCACCGAGGGGGACAGACAGGGGGACAGATGCCTGCACTCCAGGCCGGGCCTCCAGGGAGGGGCCGGGCCTCCCGAAGGAGGTTAAAGTCCTTCTTTGTGTGCATGGCCTTTTAGGGAGTGAGGGAGGGGCGGCTGTGACATCACAGTGTTCCGTCGGGAGGCTGGAAGGAATTTGTCCAACTTGAGCCAGTGCTCAGGAATCTGCCTGGAAAGAGACGGGATGCTGGGGACCTTGGAGACCCACACCCTGTGGGCAGGGTAAGCCGTGGCTGCTGACCTCTCTGAATGTTCTTTTCCTTCTAAGCTGAAAGGAGTGGGCCTCCCATCCGAGGCCAGTCTGGGTGGAGTGGTGGGGTGGGGGTGGGGGGCTGGCAGTGAGGACTGCAGGGGGTCCCCCCTCCCGGGGCCCCGTCCTTTCCTGCTGGAGGGAGAGGGGGCAGCCGAGCTCACTGGCCACTTGCTTCTCTTTGAAACTGGGTCCCAGCACCCGCTTCCCACTTAGAGGCCAGAGAGGGAGCAGCACTGCCGGGGGCGCCTGCAGATTCCCAGGGCGGGGTGGGGGTGGGGTGGGTGCAGGTGATGCTCGTGGACGGTGGCGAGCGCCTGTGTCCTTGTGTCCTTGCCCGGACAGACGGCCGACAGCCAGCGCTCCTGCTAATGGGTTTGCTAGTTATTGAGCGGCCAGCGGGGCTGCACGGTGGGCCCCCCACGCACAGCAGCGGCTTGGAGCCTGTCCCCACCGGGAGCCAGCGGGGGGTGTGGCGGCGGCCAGAGGGGCCCCCAGCTTGGATCACGGGCCACAGCATCCCCTGCGGACAAGGGGTTCATCTCCGAAGCATCTGGCACCCATGCCTCGTTCCCTCCTGGCTCTCAGCCTCCACACTGTGGATTTGTGCCGGGGCGGGGGGGGGGGGGGTCCGCTGGTGCTTCTCTGCCATGAGCGGTTGGCCAGGCAAGAACCCAAGATCCCGAACTATTTTAAAAGCAAGAGGGACACAGCTGAGTTGCAAAGAACTGAAGCTAGCCTTGCTTTTACTTTCGGCAGAATTAGTTACCCTAGAAAGTTCTGGTGGCCGGAGCCAGCGTTCGCTCTGTGGCCTTGATCTCGGTTTATTCTGGAGGGGGGCACTGCCTGGCGGTGCAAAGGGGGGCCTCTGGGGAGAGGAGCATCTGAGGTCTCCTTGACAGAGCACACTGTTTGCTGAGGAGGAAGTGACGCTTGACCTCCTTGGGGTAGAAAGGAAGCATCTCTCCTCAGGGACAATCCTGAGGCCTCCCTGCCACTCGGAGCCCTCCCGGGGGGTGTGGATCTCCGAGCAGCTGAGAGAGCCTTTCACCAGTTGCTATAGAAAAGGCAACAGCTTCCTTCCTCCCTCCACTCCCCTGTCCCTCCCCCCCCCCCATCGTCTGCTGCTTTCATGGAGAGCCCGAGCTATAAACGTGTTAATCATACGACACCTTGACATCTTCCAGATGTGCAGCCCGACATCCGAGTCGGGGACTTTGCAGCTGGGTGAAGGGGATGCTATTAATAGGGCAGGCTGTGGTCTTGGGGAGACTCCTTTATGCTATAAATTGACCACTTGCCTTCCACAGAAGTGTGAGCCAAGACATAGTTTGTTCCCAGCAAAGGAAGTTTCCAGAAGTATTTTCATCCCACCTTCAAGCCTGTCTCTGTACCATAAGCCAGAGAGAAGAGCAGGATGGCGATGCCATAGACGTCCTCAGAAAGAAAGGCTGGGCCTGCGGGAACAGGGATGTCTTTGTAGAGCTGTCCCAGTCATATTAGGTTGTAAGGCTTGATGGCAGGAGGTCCGAGAGCCATTGTTGGTGTTAGCTCCCTTTATCAGGGGTCGTAGCCTTAACCCTGAGCACCCCCCACCCCCATCCTGCTCTAAATTTAGCTTGCAACTGCCCAGGAGTGCTCAGGGGCTTTGAGTCTGGCATGGTTCCATCGACCAGGAGGGGGTCCTTCTTGGGGACTGATGAGGCTTCTGGCTTCCCACAGTCGACACAGGCCCCTGGTCCTCCAGGCCGGAAGAAGCCCTGTAAGGGGGCGGAAGAGGAAAGGCTGCCTCGGCCTGGAATGAGGCCCTGGTGATAGCCTCTCCCCTCTGCTTCCGGGCCCAGAGGCCTGTGCCCAACCAAGGAAGGAAGCCAGGCACTCTCAGACATCCCCATTCTCTGTTCCCCCACGCGGTGGGTGCAAGGGGTCCGCTCCCAGTCCCCGTCCTTTCTCTGGCCTGCCCCCGGCCTGCCTTCGTCAGCAGGGAGGGCCGGAGGGCTGCAGCCAGCTGCTGAGGAACTTGGGTGCTCTCAGCTTTCTCCATAAACTCTTTCTAGCCAGCCCAGTTAGTGCTGTTGAACAGGGCTGTGGTTTTCTTCCCAGTTAGCACGTCCTCTGCCTTGTGCTTTTTGCTCTCTTGATGTGACCTGGAACTCCCTGCCTCCAAGGCTGTACACTCCTTGCTGCAGAGCTCAGTGCTCCCCACCACCCTCCCCATGGCCTTGGCCCAAGGCTTGCCACTCTGCAGGTTCTCTGGCGTGCTTATCCTCAGGCATGCTTATCCTTGCAGGAATGCACTTTGACCTCCCTCAACCCCTGGGCTCCCCTCCCACACTCCTGGGGTTCCCTCAACCTGGGGAGTCCCTCTGCCCCAGATCTCCAGCCAGTAGCTCTACCCTGGTCCCTTCAAGTCTAATCAAGATCAGGAGACTCGTGTGGGCATCTGGCAGGTGTCTTGGCAGGTTCCATTAGCTGGGAGGCATCCCCTCTTTCCATTTACCTTTGTGCCAGAAACTACAGCCAGGACGTTGAGTCCCATAAGAAACCTTCTAGATGGTTCCACGATATGGACCACAGAACCAGTTCTCTGCCGTGATAGCAGTTGTGTCCTGGGTACTCAAAACTCGACTTAGGAAAGAGAGAGAGGACAAGAAGGGAGACTGGAGATGCTCTCTGGTTGCACAGCTATGCGGAAGTTTTATTTTATAGCCACGCCTCTGTACCTAGGCCAAGAATGAGTTTGTATTTTTGGTGGAACTTAAAAATAACTGGATTAAAGGATCAGGTCACCTATTATCTGGGGAAGCGTGTTTCTAATTTAAATATCATGGCCTTAGTAGGAAGTAATCTGGGTTATTCAGAGTAGAAAGCTGGTTGTGCAGCCAGCGCCTGATGTGTGAGTGATCTGGGTCACTGTGTGCATGTAGGGTAGGAGCCCAGAGGTAGCAGCCTGAGGGTGGTGGCGAGGTGGGTGGGGAAGCTTTGAACACAACCAGCATTTCAAATGAGTAGAAGCTTCGGCTTCTTGCCCTTGTAGCAAAGGATACCTTCCTGGTGTCCCTCGGGGCCCAGCCAGGTCGGCCAAGGAAAATGTACCTCCTGCAAGTTCTTTGTGCTCACGATGCTCCCAGCTGCAGGTCCAGGTGCCCTGGGAAGAGAGAACACACTGCCGTCCGTCACCCCAGCTGGGCAGGTGTCAGGACCCCGATCTGTTTTCTGTGCACATTAACAACAGTCTTCCAGAATCTCACATGTGCTGTTGACTCTGTGGTGTTGGGAAGGAGTCGCAGCCTGTAGGTGTGGGGTCTGTTGCAAAGCCTGCGGTGTGGGATCTTAATATTTTTGCCCCTGGGTTATTGCTCGAGGAAGCAGAGCGGTCTCTCTTCAGAGGCCAGCTCGAAAGGTAAAATTCCCAGATGGAGCAGGAGGTCAGCACCCTCGTTTCTAACTGGAGGGCCCTACAGGTAGAGCGGAAGGTAGGAAACTGAACTCAGTCTCCAGGAAGTCTGTCTCTGTTCAGTTCTGAATAAAGGGGGGAGAGGGGTCTCTGGCTTCGGAAGCCAAATTGTGAGTGTCCCATCACTTCTAGAGACGCAGGGGTGCAAAATGTCCACCTGAGAGCCAAGTAAATCCTCTTTAAAGCTATCCGCCCTTCTTAACGTACCCCTAGACGTTTTGGAAGCCTGCTGTCACTGAGCACACTTTTTGAGGTATTGGGAGAGAATTTGAAGAACCAGCTTTCAAATCCTGGCTGTGCCACTTCCTAGCCAGGTGATCTTGGGAAAAATCTTTCAGTTTCTCTAAACTTGATATTCTAAAGTTTTTAAGACAAAAGTAGACAACTCTGCCTTTCTGCTTGCCAGGGGGCCCTGCTACAAGTTATCAGCTGAGAGCATGTATGTGCATGCCCCGTGAACAGTGTGTCCATAGTAAAAGGGGGTGTGACACTCAATCGTGTGCCTGTGGGGACAGGCTCCTTAAGCTGCCTCGTTCACTCGCACATCTTCATGGCTCGTAGAGTACAGGCTACGGTCCACGTTCCGTTCAGACTGCTGAGTTCACCTCTGCTCCAGATGTGGCGGGAGCCCCCCATCTGGGTGGCTCTTGACTGTCCATTCCATCGCATCTTCAGATTTTGACTTTTTTTTTTTCTTTCAGATTTTGACTTTTAAAGACAGGAGGCAATGACTTTATGCAATTACTCTGATTCTTGCAGCAGCAAATGCATCTTCTAATTGTTCTCGGCTTCAGCTAAAACGTTTGAGGATCTGGAGTAGGAAAAGATTAGGGAGGTTAGAGGTGCCTTAGGTCTGACTTTTAGCTTTGCCTGGGTCTTTCGCCTCTAAATGTGTCCTGTTTTCTTTCCAAAAATCAAAGTGTCACCATCACCCCCCCAAGAAAGTCAGTTTGCAGAGAGAATTTAACATGTCAGGGGAAAATTGCTTAATGATAAGGAACATTTGCATTAAACACTTTGCAGTTTACCTAGTGCCTTTTTCTTTTCTTTTCTTTTTTTTAAGACCTATTTTATTTGAGAGAGAGAGAGAGAGAGAGAGAGAGAGAGAGAGAGAGAGCACATGCACACGGCAGGGTGGGGAGGGGCAGAGGGAGAAAGAGACTCTCAGGCAGCCTCCCTGCTGAGTGAGGAGCCCGGCCTAGGCTGGATCTCCTAACCCTGAGACCATGACCTGAGCCAAAATCAAGAGTCAGATGCTTAAGCAACTAAGCCAGCCAGGCGCCCCTGCATAGTACTTTTAAACACATTAATCTAATTCCCGAAACAGATTTGAGAGATCTTGTCATGAGTCCAGCTTACCAAGGAGTATATTCTTCCAAGAAGAGTCCCGTGATTGTCTTGCACAGGGTCTGCAGAACTTTCACTGGAAACACAGGCCCCCAGGTTGTGAATTAACCCAGACTAACTTGCTTTGCATAACTTTTAAGTACATTTTGGTAAGTAGTGGCAGCTTGAGACACAGCCCGGCTACCAGGTTATAATTAAAGCAGGTGTTGGACTGCTGGCACTCATACAGGTATTTATTAAATAAACATTTGCAGAAGTAGGCATAAAACCTACTGTCTGCAACCTCAAAGAAATCTCAGCTCCGGAAGATTCTAGATGCTCCAACCCCACCTTGCATGAAGATAGATGAGGCGGTTTTACAAAGACAGGATTCCCTTACTGTAGAGTAGTTGTTAAACAACCAAAGTCCTCTGAACCCAAGACTGGGGAAAGGGCGGTTTGGTTTTGGTTTTCGGTCTCCAAGCACCAGCCCTAAGGGTATATAAGCCATGGTGCTCACTCTGTCCGTAAATCCTATTCAGGAAAGCTCGGAGAACATCTCTAATCTGTACATTTGAACACCACCAATTTCACCGATTTCCAACATTTATTATGCTAATTGACAAGCCACTAATTTCACTGATGAAAACCCATTTCTCACCTTCATTATGCCAATTAGCAAAGCCTCAGGGGGCCATGGGAGTGAAAGAGAGCTAAACTACCCAGGAAGGAACCACCTAGGGGGCCTGGAATTTCTGATTAGATCCTGGTTGACCAGTCTTGGGATATATATTCCCAGTCAGGATGGCCGTCTGCCCCTGGATATAATTTAAGCTGTATTACATTGTCTCTGACCACACATCTTAAAGTAAATAGGAGATATCCTGACCAGCTATTAGCTATTCTGGGAAGCCATAGTCTGGCAGGTGATATGTGTCATGCTGTTAGGGCTCCACCTGGAGGGTCAGCAGGGGGGAATCTAGGGATCTCCCATGGGTCTCTTAGCACCCTTTCAAAATCCAGTTTGGCGGTCTGTCTTTCTTTCTTTTCTTTCTTTCTTTCTTTTTTGTAAGCTCTATGCCCAATGTGGGGCTTGAACTCACAACCCCATGCCCCCAAATCAAGAGTCATATATGTTCTACATACTGAACCAGTGAGGCGCCCCTGATGGTTCATTTATATCTTTTTTTTTTTTTTTTCATTTGGGGCACAGTTTATTTCAGAAAGGACTTTCCGGTTCATGTAATGAATGTGCAGTTTATCTGAATCTGGAATCGGGTTCATCTTATCAAGCATGGAGAAAATTCTAGTCTTTCTAATCTTCAAAGGGAACAATAAGCATTTGTTGGTTTAAGCAACACATCATTTAATGACACCAAGCCCAGATTCCTGCCAAATCTGTGCTTTGGAATTTCCAGTCCACTTCCATTTACCTGGTGTACTTACTGGGGGCTTTGATTGCATCAGGCCATCTTGCAGGAAGGTAAATTCATCCTATTGAGAAGAGAACTCAGGAATTTGCTCTTTTGTTATAATTGTTGCCTAACTTTACAAGAACCCAGGACCTCTGATGCGTGATTGTGAATCAGTAATGCAGCATAATCTCTCGAATCACTTCTATCCTGATTAGGATGTAGAGCTGCTGCTCCCTGAAGTAGGTAGAACTGAGTGTCAAGAAAAATATTCCGCATTTGTGGAAAGAAGTGGGAGGAGCCCCCTTGTAACTAACAGGAAGGAGAGAGAACCGCTTCCTGTTTACACCCTCCAGTGTCTTTCAATTTTTTTTAAACAAATGTATTGGAACGGAATCTTCTCAAATTACACAGGAACTCCAGACTCTTGACTTTTAACTAGTAATTAGCATTTTTAAGATCTCAGTTTGACACATCATAGAAGACATTCAAGGAACGGGACTCATCATTGTCTGACTCAAAGCTCATGGTAGTTTTTTTGGACACAGCAAAAACATATTGTCAGATGCTATTCTCAGACTTTTAAAATTTTGAATTGGAAAACTTGCTACTTCAGAAAATATGCCTCGGTATAATTTTTAATTTCTATAAGAGAAAAAAGGCTGGCAGGGCATCTGCTTGTCCATCATCCAACACTTGAGAAGTACCAAGGAGAAAGAGAGGAGGTACTCTTGAGCCATGCTGTGGGGGTGGGCTCCGGACCTTCTGTCTCTGTGATTAACAGCAGATCACTAGAGGCAAGTTTTTCCCTCCTCCTGACTAAATACAATCCAAAATAGACTTACGGCTTCCTAGGAAGCTTTTGTTAAGAAAAAAGTGTTGTCTCATGGAGCTTATGGTTGCTGCTAATCTCATTATCACCCTACAAAATAAGCCTCCTGCATGTTTATTTTTTTATTTTTATTTTTTTCTCCTGCATGTTTAATGAATGGATTGACTAATATAGAATGAATTCTTTGCCTTTTTAGCTTTTTTACTGTTACTTTGCCCTCTGTCCTCTTATATCAACTAAAGTATTTCATGTTTCATAGGGCAGTGATTTTCAACCATATTTTCAGTTTCAAGCTTCCTACCATTTTCCTACCCCTTTTTTTTTTTTTTTTTTTTTTTACCCCAAACCAAAAAGGATATAAGAAAAGCTCTACTTGAGCAGCCTGGGTGGCTCAGCAGTTTAGCACCGCCTTCGGCCCAGGGCATGATCCTGGAGACCCGGTATCGAGTCCCATGTCAGGCTCCCTGCATGGAGCCTACTTCTCCCTCTGCCTGTGTCTCTGCCTCTCTCTCTGTTTCTCTCATGAATAAATAAATAAAATCAAAAAAGAAAAAAAAAAGAAAGAAAAGCTCTACTTATTCCCATAAAGAATGTTAGCAGTCAATCATTGGCCAAATGAAGCCAGGGTGGGAGGGTCACAGATAATCTGACTCTCACGGTGGCAGTGCCTGGTATCTTTTTTTGTTGGTCTGTTTATTCCAGTAATGGCTTTCCATGGAGAGGGCTAATTTTGACCTAGGTTTATTTGAAACTGAATGGCAGCCAGGACATTTCAGACATTCAAATTTTCTGTAATTCTTAATGACACAGAAGTCTCTGGCAATTGCCTTACCAAAAAAAAAGTCTAGTTGATATTTTTAAAAGGCAGTAGAAACGTCTTTGACATGCCTTTTGAGTTCATTCTAAAGATAGAAGAACCACTAGTTAATGATGGTAAAAAAAAAAGAAAGAAAGAAAATAAAGATTTTAGCATTATAAATATCTGGTATTACAGTACCAGACTTGGACAAAGACCAGAGCTAGACTGGAAGGTCATCCAAGACCCAAAGGTGTTGACAAATGAATAGTTGTTGTTGTTGCCTATGACTAAAGAAGGAACATATATTACCTGAATGATTTAGGTCTAAAGGGGAATGTAAGAAAATAAAGAGTGAAGGAAACCCCCAGTTCATGGATAACCATGAGAGTTTTTCATCATTCTGACAGCAGCGCAAAAGCACATAGGGTGAATTCCCATGTTGTCCTGAGTCTCATCAACAAATCCATACTATGCACTTTCCTTGGAGGGATTTTGAAATGACTCCCCTCAGAATCATCCTATGTGTTTTATAATTATGTGTTTTATACATATACAATCACCCTACATGTTTTATAATTATGTTCTGCGATATTAAAATCATTTACAATGGACACAAATGAAAATGATACCATCTTGCAGTTTTGCGTGAACCCTGTCAATAATACCAGGCACACACCATAGACTGGAGAGAGGAAGACAAACTTGACCAAGGTGTCAGTGAACTCCTCGAGGGGCACCCATTAATTAAGCTCACAATTCACCACTGAATTTTCTGAGATAAACCAGAGTCCTTAAGTATGAAAAGAAAAATCATCCTAGGATTTGAAAATTAATTTTACAAATCCCAAATAACAAAATTACATGGGATTGGTAGTTGGTGAAAAAGATAGGATTTATTTTGAAACTAAGAAGATGTCATCTTTCTCTTTCTTTCTTTCTTCTCTTCTTTCTTTCTTTCTTTTCTTTCTTTCAAGATTTTGTTTACTTATTCATGAGACACACACACACACACACAGAGAAGCAGAGACATAGGCAGAGGAAGAAGCATGAAGGGACCCTGGGATCACGACCTGAGCTGAAGGCAGATGCTCAACCACTGAGCCACCAGGTGCCTTTTCTTATTTAACACCAGGATTGGAGCTTATCACATACAGAGCATTTAGGGAACTGGAATGGAGCTGCTGGCCACTAACTTTTCGAAGCAACACTCACTCCTTAAGTAAGGAGTATTGTTTTGATGTAGTCCCAGAGAACAGAACTGTGCGGTCAGGGGCTTTGGTTATGGTGTTTATAATGCACATGCTCAATTAAGAGCCAGGACAATGGGGGGCACTGTAGCCATTAAGGGGCCTTGGGAGGAATCTACTGTTTTCCAGTGTTTTATTTTGGAAAAATTTTTCAAGAAGTTTCTTGCCTCCAGAAGAATTGCATCACCTCTGGCAGAGAATCACATTTTCAAGAAGAATTGCTCATGCGAAGGGACCATCTTATTATAGCTGGAGACACACAAATGGTCCTATTATGTTTCTGGAGTGGTAGTTTACTGTTAAAACATCTTCCAAAACTCTGGTACAATCGCTAATAGAATCTCTTCTCCTTTTGAAGATCTCTGAACAGTATCTTCAAACGATCTGAATCTTAGGTTACTTTGAAATTTAAAAACGGGATAAGCATGTGTTGTAAGTTCCCTCCGGGACCACCCCACAAACAAAAAAAAAAAGGGGGAATCTGTAACTTAGAGAGGTTTGCGTAGGAGTCACCACAACAAAACGAGCGTGTGAGAAATTACTAGAAGGGAACTCTCTGTTCCAAGGAACTCGTCATCGGTTCACTTTTCCTTCCAGCGAGTTACCAAGTAATCCCCCCCGTGTTGGCTTCCGCATGAGGTTTCGCATCTGACTCTGACTTTGGTGGTCTCTGTCTCTCTTCCAGAAGCCCCCCCAGCTCTCCGAGGATGATATCCGGCTAGAGGGCCAGAGAGCCGACGGCAGTGCCGACCCCCTGGAACCTGCACCCAGCGCCCTTCCCCCAGACCACCAAGCCATGGAAATTGAGGTGTCGCTGGCAGAATGTAAAAGCAAAAGCGTCCCGGGAATCAGCTGCGCCCCACATTCCATGGACCGCTCCTCCCCTTTCTACTCTCCCCCCCACAACGGGCTCCCGGCCGACCGCCCCGAGGTTCTGGATAACGATGTGGCCCGAGAGATCCGCTACCTAGACGAGGTGCTGGAGGCCAGTGGCTGCGACGCCCCGGCGGCGGACGGGGCTTACAACGGCACGTGGTCCCCGGAGCCCCTGGAGTCCCCAGAGCCCCCAGAACCCCCGGAGCCCGGCCTCAGCCCCCCTGCCCGTGCATCCGGGCCGCCCCAACCCGCGGGGAGTGCAGCAGCTGGACGGGTCCCTCCGCCCACTGAGGCCACCACCGGCCCCCCCGGGGGCGCCCTGGCGGAGGCCACAGAGGCCAACGGCCGCGCCCCAGCCCTGGACCAGTCCCGGGACGCGCTGGCGGGGCGTGGGGGCAGCGGGGTGCGGGCGCCCGGGAGCACGGGCCGCGAGGGGGAGCCCATGCTCACCACGCTGAAGAAGGAGGCCAAGTTTGAGCTGCGCGCCTTCCACGAGGACAAGAAGCCCTCCAGGCTCTTTGAGGACGACGAGGGCGAGAGAGAGCAGTACTGCGTCCGCAAAGTGAGGCCGTCGGAGGAGATGGTGGAGCTGGAGAAGGAGAGGAGGGAGCTCATCCGGAGTCAGGCCGTGAAAAAGAACCCTGGCATTGCGGCCAAGTGGTGGAACCCTCCCCAGGAGAAGACCATCGAGGAGCAACTGGACGAGGAGCATCTGGAGTCGCATAAAAAGTACAAGGAGCGCAAGGAGAAGAGGGCGCAGCAGGAGCAGCTGCTAATGCAGCAGCAGCAGCAGCAGCAGCAGCAGCCGCCGCCGCCGCCGCCCCAACCCCAGCCCCAGCCATGCGCAGCACCTGCCGCCCCCCGGGACCCTGCCGGCGCCACAGAACACGCAAAGGAGGACATTGTCACCGAACAGATAGACTTCTCTGCTGCCCGCAAACAGTTCCAGCTCATGGAGAGTTCCAGGCAGACGGTGGCCAAGGGCCAGAGCACACCCAGGCTCTTCTCCATCAAGCCCTTCTACAAGCCCCTGGGGTCGGTCAGCTCAGACAAGCCGCTGACCATCTCGAGACCAGCTTCCATCGGGGGGCCTCCAGAAGACCCCGGGGCATCTGCAGCCAAGGGGCAGAAAGCCAGCTGTGGCCCGGAGAGCCAGTCTTCGGGGGGGAGCCAGGGCAGCACAGCTCCTCCGGGGAAGGAAGGGCCCTACAGTGAGCCTTCCAAACGCGGGCCCTTATCCAAACTGTGGGCAGAGGACGGGGAGTTTACCAGTGCCCGGGCCGTCCTCACTGTGGTCAAGGATGACGATCCTGGGATCTTGGATCAGTTTTCCAGGTCAGTGAATGTCTCCCTGACCCAAGAGGAGCTGGACTCTGGTTTGGATGAATTGTCCGTGAGGTCCCAGGACACCACTGTCCTGGAGACCCTGTCCAATGACTTCAGTATGGACAACATCAGTGACAGCGGGGCATCCAACGAAACCACCAACGCCCTCCAGGAGAACTCACTGGCCGATTTTTCTCTGCCCCAGACTCCGCAGACGGACAACCCTTCGGAGGGCCGAGGGGAAGGCGTCTCCAAGTCATTTAGTGATCATGGTTTCTATTCCCCTTCTTCCACGCTGGGAGATTCGCCATCGGTGGATGACCCCTTGGAATATCAGGCTGGTCTCCTGGTGCAGAATGCCATTCAGCAAGCCATAGCCGAGCGAGCGGACAGGGCCGCGTCCGAAGCCAGCCAGCGTGGGCCCGAAGCACAGGGACCCCAAGCAAGTCTGGAGGAAGCGGGGGGCACTGGGGCCCCCGGCTCGGAGAAGCCGCAGAGCATGTTTGAACCACCCCAGGTGTCCTCCCCTGTTCAGGAGAAAAGGGAGGTGTTGCCAAAGATTCTGGCCACTGAAGACCGGGCGCTCAGGGACAGGGGGCCCTCCCAGCCGCCGCCCGCGCTGCAGCCCTGCGGCCCCGTGAGCATGGAAGAGGCCAGACCTGAAGGGAGCTACTTCAGCAAGTACTCGGAGGCCGCCGAGCTCAGGAGCACGGCCTCGCTCCTGGCCACCCAGGAGGCCGATGTGATGGTGGGGCCCTTCAAGCTGAGGTCGAGGAAGCAGCGGACTTTGTCCATGATCGAAGAAGAGATCCGAGCAGCCCAGGAAAGGGAAGAGGAGCTGAAGAGGCAGAGACAAGTCTTGCAGAGCACCCAGAGCCCCAGGGCCAAGAGCGCCCCGTCGCTGCCCTCCCGAGCGTCCAGCTGCAAAACCGCTCCAGGTGAGTGAGGTGCGCACCAGGGACAGCCGCTGCAGCGATCGGCTGACTGCAGCCTGCGTGTCTCTTTGCGGAGCCTCCTCTGCGTGTGGCTAGAGTCCGCGTCAGGGGGCACCGACACCAGGGGTCAGTGTCCAGAGACGGGCAACGGAAGTCAAAGTGTCCCCTAGAGGGACCCTGGGCCTGGCTGGTGTGCCATTTCCCTGACGGTGCAATCGCTTCTTTCTTGTGGCTCTGCTCCGGGTCTGATTTAGTAGAGGATTGTTCTCTTTTATATGAAAAGGCTGCCTCTGGCCGAGGGGGGCGGCCCGTGTGTGGCACAGACCCTCACAGGGGGAGCCTACGTGTGGACTGCTGGGCGTCCGTAGCTTGACCGTTAGTATCTGTGGTTAAAGCAGACCCAGCTGATTGGGGCATGTGCTCTGCTAACCCCTGCTAAATGCCAGATCCTTTCTAGCAATGACAGTCCTGACCCGGCGTTCCAGACTGACCCGTAGAAGATGTTTTTATCCTTCTGTAGGATTGGATTTGTCTTCCTTTTAGTCATCACAATGCAGTTGCCTTGGAATCAGGGGTGGTCTCATTCATTGTTGTCCTATGATGCATTTGGAGAGAAATTCAGTTATTCTGTTAAAGGCACGTCTTGAGTCCCTTCCCATTGTCTGGGCAGTCCCTTTCTTGAAAGCTTTGTATAAATGATTGGTGCTAATTATGGTGGTAATTAATGTTGCTACCATTATGGGTAACAGTGCGACCTGCTGTAGTTTTTATTTCCTATTTGGATATGACGGCAATTGGAGAGCCACGTGTACAGTAGAGAAATACTGCTCAAAGTGTGGCCTGGGCTAGTCCCTGGACTCTGTGACCGGTCCACAATGAGAATAAGTACAGACATCGAGAACAAGCACCTGACGATCCTTGTTGCAATTTGATATTGTCCTCAAATCCAAGTGTGGAATTTTGTGTCTTTTTTTTTTTTTTTTTTAAGTATTGGTTCATAATGGACTGAGGGATAACTTCTTTCACTGGAGACCATCCAAAAAAGCATTACCTAACATATAATTGCTGGCATTTTACTTAGTTTATCCAGATCTTAATCCCATGTTGACACTTGGCTTCCATCATATCTACAGTGACTCAAGGTAACTCTTTCAATTATTAATTTTTAGATTTTGAAATAATCTTAACCTAAAGAAAAGTTCCCTGGTACAAATATCTTTTATTCTGAACCATTTGAGAGTAAGTTGCCAACATGAGGCCCCATCATGCTCAGTTTTGTAGAATGTCCCTCAGCTTGGGTTTGTCTATGCTTTCACATGAGTACATTTAGTTATGCATCTTTGATGGGAATACCACAAAAATAATGCCATATTCTTCTCACTATATCCAATCAGGTGTCCCTTACAGGGACAGATACTGACTTTTTTCACGATATTAATTTTGATCACTTGTTCCAGGGGGGTCTGACAGGCTTCTACAGTAAAATTACTGTGTCCTTTGTAATTAATAAATATTCTGTGGGGAGTTACTTTGGCACTATGTAATATTTATTCCATTCCTCATCATACCTCAGATCTATTCACGTATCGATTTATGTCACTGTGGTCTTTTGGATTGCTATTATATTCAGTGGGTTAGAATCCATTTCCATTATTTTTATTCTTAGTTTGTTTAGACATAGCTTATGGGAGCCTTTTCAAGCTAACTTTGGTGTCTTTTTGACATGTCCTCATTATTCGCTCAGCAAGTCTTTTAGGACACCATAAGGTGTTCCAGTCTCATCTTACACTTTCCTAACCCCGAAATCAACCATTTCTTCAAATAGCACTAATTCCTGTTAGAGGAGAATAGAATTTAGAAACCAAACTCCGGGTGCTTGGTGTGCTCATTGTTACTGGATTGTCACTGCTCCAAGACACTTTCAACAAGCCGAATTAGAGAATATACACGCATCCTGTCTATCTGTCTGTTGATCCACCTACTTACATGCCTATCTGTCTTGAAAACCATGAGCTCACCTTGATACTTCCAATTCTTGATACTTTCAAGTCTAATACCAGCGGGTTCATATTCTCTTGATATTTTCAATTCTTGGTACTTTCAAATCTAATACCAGAGGGTTCATATTCTCTCCATATTTGTAACCTCCTTCTTGACAAGATCCCTGTTTCTCACTATCCTCAGTGTGTTTATTATTTGATCAATTCCTTCCTCACCTTACATAACCAATCTCCTATTTTCCTTCTCCAACTTGGGCCCCAGTACCATGTGCTAGATCACCGCTCTTCCCCACCCACCCTGCTGTGGCTCCCCCACACCACTCTGGGCCACTGTGATTCCTCTCACCCCCACTGCAGCGCTATCTTGTTGAGCCCCTCCCCACTGACTTTTGGACTAAATTGTTCATGAAGGAAAGAAAGAGAAGAGAAAGAGGAAAAGCATGGTGACTTTCTTGTTATAGTTTTTAATTCCTGTAGGTCACAGGGCAGTGGCCAGCTGAGTGAGGCAAAGAAAAATTTCAAGGGCATTTGTATGTGTATGTGTGCTTAATAGAGACTGGTTGGCTTTTTCCAAAGATCCTTAGTTATCAGATTCACTTGAAATTCTTGTGGGCTAGCTTGACACAGAGATGCCAGTGGGCATTCTATATAGTATCCTAGAAATAATTTTCATACCACTCAAATTCAGCCCAATCTGAGAAGCCTACTTCACATGCAAATGACTCTAAAGGGCCTGCATAAGAACTCAAAGTCTCGCGGAGCAAACTTCTTCAGGCATCTCAGCAACTTCTGTTCACTTGGAAGATAGAACACCATGGCCCTCCTATCAGTTAGAGCTAGCTCTATGTACCTAACTCTCCTTTTACATTATTTCATTATAGAACCTTCCATAAAGTGCATGTGCTCAGTAGGTATTTTCAGTTTTCTTTACCTCTTAGTTGAATCTCCCACCATATCATTCCCCCCCTTTATTTCTAGCCTGTCCATACAAATCGAACATTTCAACACTTTCTCCTATTCCCAGACCTGTTGTGGTCTCCCAGGGCTTTCCCACTGGGCTTAAAATAAGACAGGGTTCTTAGTTTGCCCTCAGCATCCCAGCAGCCCAGGCCTGATTTTCCTAGCACTTCCCTCCATGCTAATGCTAATGTCCTTTCTGCATGGTAATTCATCCATGCAAGTCTGTGTACTGCAATGATCTCATTGTTGCACTGAACACAGTTGTGGTAAGGACACATGTGCACCTCATTCCTTCATCTTTATCTCTAGAACTTTTGAAGTCAGTGGCAGGGCTTCCCAGAATTACAACATGGATTGAAAAAAAAACTGAACACAAGATGTAATTCTCTCTCTATCCATGCTTGGAAATGTTTGGAGTATTGCTTGGCTAGCCAGCCTCCAAGTTCATGATTAGGGAGGAGGCAGACACATTGTTCTGAACAGCTAACCTGGACGATTCATAGCCAGGGTTGGAACTGCTTGCTCCAAATTTGGTTTTGTGAATGGAGATGATGCTAAATTCTTCCTGTAATACTCCATACGTCCCACCAGAGAGGTGATTCAGCTGATTGGTTGCATGACTCAGCTTGAGGATTGAATATTAGGTGATGAAAAATATGATTTTTAACTTCTCCTCTGGCGGAAGTCATGCTGGGAACATGCTAGGACCCTGAACCCTAAGGGAAGTAGAATTCACTGAGGGCCAAGATGTCCTAGGGAAAAACAAATCTGCGAATTCTCCCCAACCATTCCCCAGGTGTTGAAGAGATAACTTGTTTTTCCATTTAGTTTCCTTGCCTTTCAAAGATGGAGAAGATATTTTTAAGAGGACATGGTTATTCTCAAAAGCAAGTTATTAGGAAAATTCTTTTGGAAATTGTATCCTGTTGGCCCTTAGGTGATTTTAAAGGAAGAAGTTTCACTTAAATGGGGTCTGTGTGACTTTTGCTCATAGAGAGGTGAGCAAGGCAGATGCAGTCCCTGCAATCAGGGAACAATGAGAGAAACAGTATCAAAGATGACAATTTCATGACAGAGAAGCATGAAAACCTATAGGAGCACAGATCAAGAAAGATCACCTTATTGGGAGTCTAAGGGAAGTCTTCCTTTCTTAGGAAACCACCATCTGTGCTTTGAACTGAAGGAGAGGTTGGGTTCCTAGGGTGGAGGGGCACTTGTTCCAGTGAGAAGGAAGGGCACCTGAGGAGGCCCAAAAGGAAGAGAGAACTTGGTTTACTTAAATAAAGTCAGGGTAGGCTAAAGGAAGAAATTTGAAACAAAATGAAAGTAAGTTGGTTTGGAGCCAGACCATCAAAAGCTGCCTTCATCCATGAATTGATGGAGTAAAAGTCTTCCTGCTTTAATGACTCCATCCCACCAGCTTTTCTTGAGCTCTTTCTGTGTACAAGAACTTCTAAAGGCCTGGTGCCATTTTGACAAAGGCCGTGTGTCCTGTGAGAGGCCATATTTCCGAGAGTGAACATGTGTGTCCCTTCTGTTGATAATACTCAAAAGTAGAGAGGAAGGGAAGCATTCCAGCAGGGCCACTAGCCTAATCTGAACGCGCTACCTGCAGCACTGCTGGAAACACCCTTGAGGTTCACATTTGGGAGGAAAACCCAAACATTTTATCAAAGTTACGTTTTGGATCTTTTCAAACATCCTTTCACATTCGGGCTGTCAACAGACGGTACTCATTTTAGTGCCTGTTGTCTATTATTAGATATCCTGGTTTCACTTCCAAGTTCTGGGCATGACAGAGAAACCCAGTTAGTTAGGTGATGCTTACTTTTGTTTTTAAAAATAGTTTCCGTTTTCGTGCCAGATGTTGCACTGATCTACCAAGTCAGAGAATTTGCCCAGTGGGAGATTTGGGGGAAGTGGTAAAGGAGAAGGTGTGGATATTGAGTTCCCTAACTTGGAGTTCATGTCTTTTAATAGGTGGAAAGATGTGATAGTTATATATCTTATAAAGATAAAATTTCCAAGGAGTTTCAACTCCTACCCTCAGTTTGAATTAAGATTACCCACGAGGGAACCCTCTTGCACTGTTGGTGGGAATGCAAGCTGGTGTAGCCACTCTGGAAAACAGTGTGGAGGTGCCTCAGAAAGTTAAAAATAGAGCTACCCTATGGCCCAGCAATTGCATTACTGAGTATTTATCCCAAAGATCCAGATGTAGTGAAATGATGGGACACCTGCACCCCGGTGTTCACAGTGGCAATGTCCACAATTGCCAAACTGTGGAAGGAGCCATGATGTCCTTCAACAGATGAATGGATAAAGAAGATGTGGTCTATGTATATAGAATGGAATATTACTCAGCCATCAGAAAGGATGAACATCTACCATTTACATCGATGTGGATGGAACTGGAGGGTATTATGCTGAGTGAAAGAAGTCAATCAGAGAAAGACAATTAAATGGTCTCACTCATATGTGGAATATAAGAAATAGTGAAAGGGACCATAAGGGAAGTGGGGAAACTGGGGAAAAATTAGAAAGGAAGACAAACCATGAGAGACTCCTAATTCTGTGAAGCAAGCAAAGGGTTGCAGAAGGAGAGGTGGGTGGGGGCATGGCGTAACTGGGTGACAGGCATTAAGGAGGACATATGATGAGATGAGCACTGGGTCTTCTACTATATGTTGGCAAATTAATTTAAATAAAGTTTTTAAAAAAGATTACCCATTAGATGACCATTATGTTATTATAAAGATTAGTGACTGGGTCTTTTTTTTTTTTACTCTTATCTTGAAAAATCATAAATAAAAGTCCTGGACAGAAAAAAAGTATTTTTTTTTTTTTTTTAGAAAAAAAGTATTGATTAGCAGCACAATATTCATGAAGGAGAGCTTGGTGGCTTATCCCATGTGAAATTAGAGCTGGAGAAGGCCAAATCTCACTTGAGATGCCTTCATTGGTCCACAGTAGAAGACCTTATGTTAGCAACTGGTGGAAGGATTCTGTGACAGGCCCAGGTGAGAGAGGGCTCTCCTTCTGGGGGTATACAGCACTTCCCTCACAGGGAAGGCAGCACAGGTTATACAAGCTACAGGAGCCCAGCTGGCCACGTGAAAGTACTAAAGCTTAGTGTGGAGCAGCTTGCAGAGCGTTGTGTCTACTACCATATTTCCTGAACATTCT
Source organism: Nyctereutes procyonoides (assembly GCF_905146905.1). Classification (NCBI taxonomy): domain Eukaryota; kingdom Metazoa; phylum Chordata; class Mammalia; order Carnivora; family Canidae; genus Nyctereutes; species Nyctereutes procyonoides. Next base: position 9,219,189 of record NW_026575135.1, on the reverse strand, counting down.
CTGGTGATACCAGCCTAATCACAGTAGCTACAGGTGACCAAGACCTTAAACCTTGTACTCTACTAGTTATTTCACACACATTTTCTCATTTTTCATTTGTTCATTTAATCCTCCCAATAGTGTTTAAGATGTAAATACAAAGTATCCAAGTCCACAAGGCCAGATATATTCAGAGTTTTTCTGATTTCAGAAAAGCCATAAAGTATATAAACTATTATTTAGAAAAGCAATGCAAGGCATATACTTCCATTTCCTTCCACCCCTTGGTAGGGTCTGGAACAACCCCCTACCATCAAATTAGATCTCTGCTATAAAACTTAGGAAGAGTTACTTACATTAAGTAGGATAAATAAAGACTAAGAAGGGCCTCATGCGGGGTCTTGTCAGGTGTTGTTGCCAAATAAGTTATGACTTGGTTTTCTGAGCTTGGGTTGGATTTTGAAACTGGACTTGAGAGATTGTTGACCTACAATGATACTCCCTTTTCAAAGAAGTAATATCAGAGTCCTAAAAGAGATGAAGTAACCTGCCTGAGATCACTCAGCCAGGAAGTGGCAAAGCCAGGTTCAAACCCAGGCTCATTTGTTTCCAAAGTCCTTATTCTTCCTCTACCTTTTCTCGTCCTCTGCTAAACCCGTGCCCCTGCCCTGCAGGTTGACAAAGTGTGTAGTAACAGCTCCCCTCTCCAACTGACAGTGACTGAGCTTCTCCCAGTCTCAGGCCTGACCCCTGCATTGCCTTGGGTCCTTCCTGCCCTCTGCTGTTTGGAACCACTATGGCTCTGAAGTCCTCTGCTCACTGTGGTCTGGGCGGATGAATTTGTTCTCAGAGGCCACGAGACAGTGCTGCCCTAGTGCCCCAGATTGGTTCCAGAACTTAATTCCAGTGCTCCAAATTGCAGTAGGCAAAATTGGTGGTGCTGTCCAAAGACCTGAACAGAGGGCGGAGGGGAGGAGCATAGTCGGTGTCTGCTGTCTAGCCTGATGGCTCCCATCAGTTCTCTCTGAAGGTTCATTCCCCAGAAGAAAACACACTCCTTCATTCCAGAAATGGGCCATTCCCTGAAATCTTTGGAAGAACTGGGTACTCGAACAAGGAATCAATTTCTTAATTTGAGGACAGCAGAAATAAGTGTCTATTCCATTAACTGAACATGTTTGGTAGAGTGAAGCCAAAGCCAACATTTCCTGGTGGTCACTGAGCACCGTGGCTGCTTCCTGCTGTTATTTTGCTCAGTGTTGATCCTTCTGCCTTGGATCAGAAGTTCCCCTGTGTCTTGCTTCATCTGAACCCAGAAAATATGTTCATTTTTTTTAAAAAAAGATTTTTATATTTGTTTATTTAGAGAGAGCACACAAGTGGGGAGGAGGAGAGAGAGAGAATCTCAAGCTGACTCTATGCTGAGCACAGAGCCCGGCATGGGACTTGATCTCACAACCCTGAGATCATGACCTGAGCTGAAATCAAGAGTCAGACCCTTAACCGACTGAGCCACCCAGGCACCCCAAATATGTTCATTTTTTAAAAAAATGCATGCCATTTGAGAAGGAATGGTCAAGAAAAGGCTAGACTGAAGGTGGTGTTTGGCAAGGGGTGAATGTATGTGATGAAAGCAGGACTTTTCAAATTAACAGAATTCAAAGTTCTTTTGGACATTCTCCAGGGTTTGAAAAGAACAGCTGCCATGATTACACCTGTCGGCCTTGCCCCCAAGAAGACAGGGACTCCAGTCTATCTTCCATGCAAAGGCTAGGGGTATGGCTTTTGGGCAAAGTAGAACTGTGGAAAAGGCACTGCATTTCCACCAGTTTAATTCCCATCTGTACGCAGGGTCTGCTGTCATTGCTCTTTGTGCTGGTCTTCTGATGTATCCAGAATGTCTGGGTTGCCTCCCAGTGGTGCTCTGGCTTTTCTGGGGACACCACGTGGTGTCCTTGCTGCTTACCCTTGACTGCCATATGTGGCTACTCCAAGCTCCAAGTTAGGAGAGCGGCTTCCGAAAACTCAGACTCCAGCATGTTAAAAAAAAAAAAAAAAGGTTATAATCTTGAGCTGACAAAGAGAAGATGAATCAAGGGACCTAATTCTTATAAGATCTCTGCTCTACCTCTGGTAAGAAATATGAGCTAATCAAAGCCAGGCGTGGGAGCAGGATGTCCCCTGTGACTGCTGGAGTCCAGGCAGGATATGACTATGTCTCTTACTAGCCATAGTGACTTGCTGTTCCTTCTCCCCAGGAGATTGGCATTTCAGATCCATTTGATTTTTATGAATAAGCTACTCCTTAAGGGGTGGAGAAATAGGGGCAGTGGTGGGGAGTGTGCCAGACAAGCCATTCAAGCACCAAAGGATACTTCCTGTATTTCATATAATGATGCTTTATTTCTCATGACTTTCAATGTAAACCTCAAAGGTTTCCCAAAACTTGTATGTATCTGACCTCACAGGTATTCCCAGTCTGTCTTTACTTCTCAAGTATAAATTCATACCTTCTATTGAAAAAAAAATAGTCAAGAGAAATTAGGTGCCTCAATGTGACAGTCACTTCTCTGGGTTTCCATCTACACTGCAAATCCTGACTCCCCTGCTTGCTAACTGTGTGACTGAACTTATTTCACCTCTGCACACCCCAGTTTCCTTGCGAGTAAAATGGGGATAAGATAGTACCAACCTCATCAATAAGTTAGAACAGTGCCCAGTACGCACAAGGCTCCCCAGAAGAGTCACTGTTTCTTTGTTATTATAGTTACTGTTATGTTTTAAGAAAAGGCCTAGAAAACCTTACAGAATTACTCATGAGGTTGCTCTTCTACAGCTACCGGGACCCTGAAATAAATGCCAGAACATGCATTATAAAATCTCTTTCTGTTCCTAGTTGGTGTGTTTTCATATTTACTGCATTAAAATTAAAGTCTCACTTAGAAACTCTGACTTCGGGAATTAGTTTCCAACAGTCAGCTGCTGTGATTTCAAAAAACAAAGTGTATCAGGTGACAATGACATTGCAAGTCCATAAAAATGTTTTGTTTCCTTTTTCCTTTCTGTTTGGTGGTGGTGGTGAGGGGTGCATAATCGTTGCACAGTGTGACCCACCATGTTGGTGGAAATGCATTTAATGAAAAGATCTTGGTGGGGGAATCGCTACTTGCCATGATTTTCATTGTCTGTTTTAACTAAGTTTTTTTTCTTTTTTTTTTTTTGCTTGTTTTGGTCTTCAACTCTGCTTCCCCTAGAGAAGCAGAGCTCTTTCTTCTAGAGTTTTCACCTTCTAGTCCTGTTCATAGGGAATGACCCAGTATCATCCGACACCCTGACCTTTAAGGAATAATATTTGGAAATTTTTCAGACTTGTTTCGCCGACAGGGGTATTTCTCATGTCTGAGCCAGGCTGACGATCTGAAGATTCATGTCATTGCATTTTCCCACCCCTACAGCCTTCAGAAAAAGAGATGAAAGGACCAGGGACCAGCTCTTGGTGTGTGGGTCACAGCTGGAACCCCACAAGCACCTGTGCCCTAGATCTGACAGGCAGGATAGTCTCTTTTACTGGGAGGAAATGAAGTTGAAAATACAAGTCTGAGCTCATTTCTTTCTGGGGACTTGTGAGTCATCCTAGATGTTTGCAATCATATCCCCATGCTGAGTGAAGAAAAGAGGTCATTGAAGGAGGCCTGGCCCAGGCATGGCATCTGGTGGGCGTCTTTGTTCGGTTCGGTTTGGTTTTTAAGTAAGAGTGGGTGATGGCTTTTTTTTTTCTTTGGAGAAATGTAGAAACAAAGGATCTTTGATTTAAGAACTCAGACATCATATATTTGGAATATAATAATCCCCCAAATCAGTTTTTGGCCAAAATAATTTTCTAAACTTTTGAAATCCGTGTTCTTGGCCTATTAGAAGTTAGCCTTGTTCCTACAGAAGGAGGGTTTGGGCAGTCAGGGATGGTAACAGCTGTGTTCTGAGGACGTGCGGCCCTCGCTGGGTTCCTTATTCTTTTCTCTGCCACCCACTCCCCTGGGCAGCATAGCCTGTCTTAGATGCCCGAGGGAAATCCTTCTTGCCTGGAAAATCCACAAGTGTACCCAAGGCATAGCTTTCTCTCTCTGGACCAGAAACTGGTTAAACTATTTCATAATAGGAGTTCTTTATAATAATGGTTTCCTTATAATTCAAAAACAGGAAACACACATTCACATGTTCTAGTTTTTCACTCCTGATGGGAGGCGGATTTACTAATCTGGAGTGAAATGTAGCTGCCGCCTCTGCTCCTTAGTCCCCCTCGCAGACCTACAGCCTGCAGAGTGCCAGGGTCACAGATGGGAGCAGTGCTGACCAGAGGCCCTGGGGAGATGTCAGCTCATCAGCAAGATGGAAGGGCTTGAGGATTGCCTCGTCCGCGAAGGTTAAAGTGTAGACAGCTTTATCTACTTTTCTTGGCGTGGTTAATCATATTTAACAGGATTTTTTTTCTGGTTGGTTTTATATTTTTTAATTAATTCATGCTTTTCATAGGAAGAAAAATGGGAAACAAGGGATAAAGATAAAACTCAAAGTGATTCATAATCCACGCTGCGACCTGCCTACTTCTCTCCGTGTGCGTAAGTCACATGGAGGATAATATTGGATTTATATTTGTCTTAATTTCCTATCACAGCTGTGACAAATCACCATGAGTGGAAGGGCTTTAAACAACACAAATTTATTATCTTACAGTTCTAGAGGTCAAAAGTTTGTAGTGTGTCAGGTTTGGATTGAATGTGCCCTCCCCCCCAATTTGTATGTTGAGCCCTAACCCCCAGTGGAGATGAGCACTTTGTAAGAGGTGATTGTGTTAGATGAGGTCATGAGGGTGGGACCCTTGTGATGAAATTAGTGCCTTTTTCAGAAAAGTGAGAGGCAGCCATGTGCAAAATACAAAGACAGTTCTTACCAGAACCCAACCCTGCTGGCACCCTGATTTTAGACTTCCAGCCTCCAGAACTGTGAAAAAGTACATTTCTGTTGGGTTAGCCACCTGGCCCATGGTATTTTGTTATGGCTCCTCAAGCAGACTAAGATAGTGTCCGTCTGGGCTAAAAATCAATGTGTTAATAAGGCTGTGTCCCTTTCAGGGACTCTTGGGCTCCTTCCTTTGTCCACTTCTAGAGGCTGCCTGCATTCCTTGGCTCATGGCCCTTCTACCATCTTCACAGCCACAGCATAGTGCTTTTAAGTCTCTCTTTCTCTCTCTGACCCTCCTGCTTCCCTCTTTTAAGGACCCATGTGGTTACATCAAGCCCAACTGGACCATGCAAGACAGTTTTCCCTGCTCAGTCCCTAACTTCATCACATCTGCAAAGTCCTTTTGCCATGAGGGGAACATCTTCGTGGGTTTTAGAGATTAACATGTAGACATCCTTGTGGAGGCTGTTGCTCTGCCCACCATAGGACTGTTCATCTCATATGGGGTAAGGTTTTACCAGATGTCATGCATGCTTTTTTGCTTTCTTTCACACTGCTAGTAAATGGAAAACTAGGATTTGAACCCTGGCAGTCTGGATCCAAAACCTGTACTCTTAAACCCCTGCAATACATCTGCTTTTTCTTTTTAAATCTTATTTATTTATTCATGAGACACACACAGAGAGAGAGAGGGCAGAGACATAGGCAGAGGGAGAAGCAGGCTCACTGTGGGGAGCCCGATGTGGGACTCGATCCCAGGACTCAGGGATCATGACCTGGGCCAAAAGCAGATGCTTCAGCCGCTGAACCACCCAGGGATCCCAATACATCTGCTTTTACAACCTATTTGTTTGTTTTTTTCTTAAAGTATTTTTAGTATTTTCCCATGACCTTAACCATTCCTCCAAATTTGAAAGACTAGACATGATTTGTGATAACTAAATAATACCTCATTATCTGAATAATATCTAATAATATCTAATTTAACCATTCCCCAATGATCAAGTATCTTGGTTGTTTCTACATGTATAGTTATAAAAAAGTATGATGGTAAAAATCCTTGTTTATAAGCTTTGTGCCTATACTTATTAGTTGAACTTACAGGAGCCCATTAAATTAACTAGTATGCACTAGAGAACAATATTTCACAAACTGTTTTCCTTGAGATATTAATAGGAATTTTATGAAATGAGGTTCTCTGGTTAAATAAATTTGAGAAATATTACACACCATCCTTGAATTAGTGATTCATGATCACAGTAGCACTAAAACCTTGGAGAAGTCCTCTGGTAAAGAAATCCATCTCAGGTTATTTCTTTTTTTTTTTTTTAAGATTTTATTTATTTATTCATGAGAGACAGAGAGAGGGAGAGAGAAGAGAGAGAGGCAGAGACACAGGTAGAGGGAGAAGCAGGCTCCATGCAGGGAGCCCGACGTGGGACTCGACGCCGGATATCCAGGATCACGCCCTGGGCTGAAGGCAGGCGCTAAACCACTGAGCCACCAGGGCTGCCCCATCTCAGGTTATTTCTAAAGTTTTCTTTAACCTAGTGTTTACCGATGACTGTTGGTTAGCAGCTAGATCTACCTTAGAAAGCTAAGCAAATAGGACACAATTTTAGAAAGGGCTCTGGAATCCTCCCACCCAAGTGAAGTTGTTCACCTTCAAACATGTTGAAGAGCATATTAAGTCTAAAATTACTCTCGATGAGTATTTACCCAAAGAATAGGAACACTTAATTCAAAAACATATATGCACCCCTATGTTTATGGCAACATAATTTACAATCGTCAAACTGTGGAAGCAGCCCAAACGTCCATTGATAGATGAATGAATAAAGAAGACATGGTATGTGTGTACGCACACACATGAATATTATTCAACCATCAAAAATGAAATCTTACCATTTGCAACAACACGGATGGATCTGGAGGGTTTAATCCTAAATGAAATAGGTCAGTCAGAGGAAGACAAATTTAAGAAACTAAACAAATGAACAAAGAAAAAAAAAAGAAACCGAAAAGCCAGACTCTGAACTGTAGACCATAAACTGCTGGTCACCAGAGGGGCAGGTAGGGGGATGGGTAAAATAGGTGATGGGGATTAAGAGCACACTTACCATGATGAGCACTGAGTAACGGATAGAATTGTTGAATCACTGTATTGTTTTTTGTTTTTGTTTTTGTTTTTTTTCTGAATCACTGTATTGTACACCTGAAGTGAGTATCACACTGAGTGTTAACTATACTGGAATTTAGGGACGCCTGGGTGGCTCAGTGGTTGAGTGTCTGCCTCTGGCCCAGGGCGTGATCCCAGGATCCCGGGATCGAGGCCCACATCGGGTTCCCCACAGGGAGCCTGCTTCTCCTTCTGTCTGTGTCTCTGCTTCCCTCTGTGTCTCTCATGAATAAATAAATAAAATCTTTTTTTAAAAAAAGCTATACTGGAATTTAAGACAAATTTTAAAAAGTAGTAACAAATAAATAACGTTACTCTAGATGGAATAGTTTGAACAACTATTTTTAGTTTATGAAGGAAACTTGAAAATGTTTCCTACCCTCCACTGAGCATTCCCACCTAGTTTTATTATTCTGATGGTTCCTTACGTCAAATGTCATAGAACTCACAGTGCACCTGCTCTCTGCTCTGTAAATGTCAGGTGCCACCCTTTGGCCAAGACCAGCACAGGTGTACCCTGAGGTCTGCGTGATGCTTTCTGTTCATGTGGTTTCACAGGGACAGTGGCGGGCGTCCATCAAGAGAGCTAGTTTGTAGAGTATGCAGTCCCCACCAGCGAGTGAGACAGCAGGATATTGGTCATTGAAAACCGAGGCCCCTTTCAGCTACCATCAGCTATCCAGTCATTCACTAAGTGAATAAACATGTGAGAGCAAGTTTTGATGGAGCAAGTGAGGATGGAAACTGGAGGTGCTGGGAAGTGCTGTGTGAGCCCCCAAAATAACCATCACTGTTCTGGAATCATAATGGGGTGCGTCCTCTGGGCCAAGGAATTTCAAGGGGCCTTACAGGGCCATGGACAAGGTGAGACAGACTTCACAGGTCTGTGGCACAGACCATTTCGCATCACATTCATGTAATGATCCCCGAGACCAAACGTGGTGGTGTGTGCAGTGTCCACTGCTGCGGAAAGAACATTAGAAGTTTCTTCACCGTTCTCATCGAGAGGACTGTTGGCGGCAATCTTGGGCCTTCAGAGGAAGACATTGGGTATGGAGCAGATGCCCCTCCCACTGTTTGGCAATCTGTGTCAGTCCTGAGATGGCACACGGAATTCCAGTGCAGAGTTGGAACCGTCCTGAGGGCAGGATGGTTGGAGATCACAGGGCCCAGCAGAGAAGCCCAGCCAAGCGACCTCCTCTCATACCAACCACACTGATGGCCAGGAGTCCAGGGATGGGTCCCAGTGCCTCCTTTCCCAGGCGACCTGTGACAGCTTCCCTTGAAGCTGTGACGTGGGGTTGGTCAATGTGACACCTATTCTCTCTGACTTCTTAGCCTCTTTGGAGGTGGCAGTTCCAGACCCACTCAGCCGGGTCTTCTTACCTGTTACTCATGTGACCTCTAGTGGCTGTAGCCGGTAAAACTTGCTCCGGGGATGGGTGGTTTTGCTGGAATATTAATAAGCTGAGAAATGTATTTTAATGTTCAATATTTGACTACTTCTCTATATTAACCCTTCACTCTCTTTATGATTCTCTTTCAGCCTACCTCCCATCATCTAATTTAGCCATAATCAACACAATTTGGGTTCCAGACCAGACCCAACTCTGAATGTTAACTCTAGCTAACGTAACTTAGGCTGGCTTTAGCCGCAGAGTCTCTGTGCTCTAAACCATTCTCAGATGTCGTGTCATCGACCCCGACTACATCCCAGGGTTGTTGTAAGGATCACATGACATGAAGCCTACAACTAAAATGCCACATAAGTGTACTTGTTATTACTACAAAGCTGTTGAGTTTGTGATTCTGTAGACCAAGATTGCTTTATTTCATGGCTTTGGTGAAAACATTTAAACTCTTTCCTCAGATTTTTTTACTGGGAATTTTGTCCCAATCCACAAGTATCTAGTAAGTGGCTGCTAGTGTATGTCACAATGTACTCACTGGTTTATTCAACAAACAGGAGCTCCTACCTTGTGCCAAATACCCCACTGGGTGCTGAGATCCAGCAATGACCAGGACAGACAAGGACCTACTCTAATGGAGTTTACATTCAGATGAGTTAAGGGGCTCATAATGCTTGAAATCATCCCTATCCTGGGTTGACATGATAGCTTAACTGAGAAGAGAAGCTCAAACAAAGATGTATGATACAAGCCAATATGTGAAAAGGCTTTCACAGAAGTATAAAAAAAAAATGCCATGAGCCAGGGGTCCTGCTATGGTATGTGTGAAAGGAGGAAGTTGGAGCATGGGCTCTGCTTTCTAGAAGGTTAATATGACTATAGGGAAATTATTTGGATACCCATGAAGTCGGTTGGAAAATGCTGAACCTGGCAATGTGGTGTCTATTTCTAGTTCTGGAAGAGTTGTAAAACTCTTATGCAGAGTATGTCCTTGAAATTGCCCATTCTCCCTCTGTAGACATACTGTTCTTTGAGATTAGAAATCAGTAGTAGCGCTTCTTGGCCTTTTGGCTAAGATCAAGTGTGAAAATCAATAGTAACTAGATTCCTTGGATGCTCACTGTCTTAAATATTAACTTTATAAATATCAACTTAGTCCTTATACCAACTGTGTGAGGAAGGTACCTCTAGCATCATTCCCATTTTACAGATGGGGACACTGAGATGAGAGACACAGTAAGTAACTTGCCCAAGGTTCTGTGGCTGCTAAGTAGCAGATTCAAACCCAAGCGGCTCACCCCACAGCTGCGTGCTGACCACTCTGCCGTGTAATTTTTCAAGGTTTCATTTTAAAAGGCAATGGGAATTTTTAGAGATACATCCTTAAGCTCTCAGGGGGTGATAACTATCTAAGGTCTAGGGACTGTTTTAAAATACTTCAGTATGAAAAGAAGAAGGAAGGAAGGGTAGATTGAGAAGGCAGGGTAAAATCCTGCTAACTATGTAATATAGTGGATGGGTCTATAAATCATTATAGCATTCCCTGTTTCCATAATAAAAAATAGAATCCGTTGCTAGTGAATTTGAGGACTTGGAAATATTAATTGCCTAACTGTCCTATCAAAAGACTTTTTATTAGTGATCTGTGTAATTTAGGTCAAGGCCATGCATTTCACTGAGTAATGATACAATCGTGGCTCTGCAGATAGAGTGCCCTGTGTATTAAAAACCACTTCGTATCTAATATGCCAAATATGATGGCCCTGTGCCTTTTTTTTAACCAATAAGGATTGATCTTCTTGCCAAAAAATTTGTCTGAATAGCAAAATAGTTGAGTTAGAAGGGACTTCAAAGACAACTTCTTCCCAAACTCTCTTTTTATAACTGGGAGAGTTGAGACTTGGAACTCTTAAGTGATCAGCCCAAAATAAAAGTGGGAACAATTACGTGGTTGTCTACAATCAACACGGAGCTAGTTAATGGAAGTGCAAGAATTGAAGCCTGGGTTTCCTGAACTCTAGGCGGTCGGGAGGGTGTCCAACTCCCATCAAAACGAGCTGTGCGAAGGACTGTAGCCGCCCACCCAGAGATAAGTCCCTGGGCTTCATTCGTGACTGTGGCTACAGCAGGCTGTTGCCAAGTTAGAAGTCTAGGGAGTCAGAGGAAGAAACATGAGCCACCTTCCACTGGAGAATGAAAGGGGTCAAATGGGTCTGTCTCCTCCACTGGTGCTTTCCAAACTTTTCGACTCAAATGGCCCTCTTTATTTTGTGTATCTCCTCTACATTCCTTGTCCATCACCCTCGCCATGCCTCCCACAAGGGGCCTAGTTGGAAAAATCGTGGCTGTTGCACCTGAAGGTACTTCTCAGAAGTGCACCTGGGGCTCTGTGGCAATGAGACCAACCCCGTGATGGGCCAGAAATCAGGGCCAGGCATTTCCCAAGAGGGAAGGATGCGGACCGTCTTAATGAAAGTGTCTGGAGTCACCGTACCATCACAGCTGACCCAATCCCCTTATCCTGAGAATTCTTGTAGGGCACTTCAGAAGCTAAAGTCACCCCTTCCCAAAGTCTGGCACACACCTTTCTACAACACGGACCTTGCCTTTGTCGGTATTCCTACCTTATGGTCTGAGGGTCTCAAACCATATGCTCTCAGGACCCCGGCAGGTAAGGTCAAGAAGGAAGTTGGCCAATGGAAGACTGGGATGACCTGGGAAGAACAAGCCTGGTTCTCATTCAAATGTTTTATAGTCCTGGGCTATCCATGCAGAAAGGCTGGGCAGGTCGGCTGCCCGTGGGTGGCTTCTCATGTAAGAAAAGAACCTGGTAAGGAAAGCAGGGGACCTGGTACCATCACCAGCACCCTGGGGCCTCCGCATGGCAGCCCCCTTGCAGGGCCTGTTTTCCTCAGCTGTAAAAAGTGGGTTTCGAAAGGCTCGATGGCACCGCCACCTCTGACAGCCAAATCCTCCAATCCATGATAGAGGACATGTCCCCAGAACACCCGGAGCCAGTGTCTTTCTGACATATGTTTCCAAAGTGCCTGTGGGCCTCCTTGGTCCTACTGACTCTGTAGCACTGGTGTCCTTGAGGTCTTTGTCGGATGGCTTTGTGACTTCAGCTTCAACCTTTAGTCTCTGCCGTGAGGGGACCTGCACTTAACTACTGCTCTCTGTCAGAGGTTGCTTTTTGCCCGTGTTCTTTCTAGAAGCGGTCATGAGCAGACAAGCTTAGAAAGGGTGTTCTCTTCGTGTTGTTTCAGGGACAATAGAGAAAGTCAAACCTCCTCCATCCCCCTCAGCTGAAGGCCCCAGCTCGCAGCCTGACTTAGCCCCTGAAGAGGCTGCCGGATTCCAGCGGCCCAAGAATCTGATGCAGACCCTCATGGAAGACTATGAGACACACAAATCTAAAAGGCGTGAGAGGATGGATGATAGTAGTGTAAGTTTTTCCTCCTTCCCTCCTCCCCTCCTCCGAGCGCGAACATCCGCCTGGTGTATGGTTATTCCAGTTCAGGCTCGGGTGTGTGTGTGTGTGTGTGTGCGCGCGCGCAGTCGTCTGGCCAGCATCCTGGTTCCAAAACCAGTTCTCACATGTATCGTTTAACATGCCTGGAGTGGGGTTTGGGTGTTTTGGCCCTGTTTCTCAAAAAATGTTGTGCGAAGAGTGGGTCCTTCTGCTGCCGAGTGTGGCTGGAGCCCCAGCTGGTGCTGGGGATGTCGGGTGTGTAGAAAAAACAAACGAAACATGTTAGGGCAACACAAGAGGAAGGACACAAGCACCCTGAAATCGTCCCCCGGGCACCAGGGGGCCAACTGCTACCATCGCTGGCCTGCCCCGTCGAGGTTTTATTTCTCTAGAGAGCTCTGATGATGCCATCCCCCTCATGTCCACCCTGAGCAGTCCCCATAAAGGTTACACAGTGTGCACAAGGCTGAGTGTGTTTTGGACTCTTACCAAGCGTGTGTGTACAGCTTGGCAGGAAAGAGCCATTTAAAATGACAGTTGGAAACCACAGGGCTGCCCTGATGCCCTCAGTTGTCAAGACTTTTGCACATGACACTCACATGAGCCATGAAGGAAGTCATCTGCTCTGTGGTTTCTTTCTCCAGTAAGAGACACAAGGGCCATTGTTTTGCACAGTCTCCACAGCCAGGAGCCTAGGGACCAGCCTCGGGCCTGTGCCAACCTCCTGGGAGTCTGGTAGCTTCAGTCTTGTACCATTTATTGAAGTGATCATCCCCCATCCCCACACAGTTTTGCTTGGGTCAATTGACGACACTGCCCAGTTTACCCAGACCGTGCTGGTTTATGCCTGTGGTTCTGGTGTGATTTCCAATAGCCTCCTCTTTCACCTCTGAAAGTGCCCCAGTTTGGATGATAAATTATTGGGTCACTTTAAACTTGAATGCCGCGGGCTCACAGTAGGACTCCCATGCCTACTTGCTGCCTTGCATATCCTAGGGGGCTAAGTCCGAGGGTTTCTGGACGTAAATCCAGATACCGAACGCTGCTTTTAAAATACTTAATGATACAGAAAGCAGACATATCTGTAGCAGCCTGATGACTCGCTTGTGTCCCTCTCCCTTGGGGTTACACCTAAGCTGCCTGGAACACTGACTCGGCTATTCTGTTAGGCTGGAGCATTTGGGGGCCATTCCTCGTACTGCATAGTGGATGGGGCCTGGCCCTTGGCACTGGCACAGACCCTTCTGCTGTTGGGGCTCCTGCCCCAAGCCCATAGGACTTCTGCCCATGAAGTCACCTGAGCCAGCCCTTCTTTGCAGCCCCACTTAAAATATGGAGTTTACCTTTAGGTATTCTCTGGAGCCTGTGCTTTTGAAACCTAGTGCTGTAAGTGGCTTGTTTTCTCCCGGTGAGTCTGCAGCGTCTGTCAGCAGCTGTGGTGAAAGTTAACGGAGCAGACCCCTTGCATCCAGCATGGAAGGGGAGGAGTGAATGGAACCACTCTGCATGTGACCCATGCAAGTGTTTCCTAAAGCACGTGCCACATATCTCTTGTGTGAGCCTTTTGTGTTGAGGTGCAGATACTAGAAGGAAATGCTACCCACCCAAACGAAGAGCCCACTGCTACTCATTCCACCCACAGGGGCTGGAAGCCACCTTCCTGCAAACTCAGGATGCAACCAGATTGGGTTTCCCCTCTGCATTAAGGAAGCTTCTTGGAACCAACATTTCAATATACGATGACCCCTCACTCAGTGAGAGGCAGCTTCCTGTCTCTATTTTTCTCAAGTAAATAAACATGTCAAATAAGGAAGAAACCTTATTAACTAACTGGGCTGTTAATATCCAAAGCCAGGTGTTTTGCATCATCCTTGGTACTACAAGAGAACCACATTTATTGTTGGAGGAAGTCCTTAGGAACAGAACAAAATCTGTTCAATCCACTATATCCTCTTTTAAGCGACCCAGAATTTCCAACACCTACTCAGATTGCTTCTAAAGCAAATACGTGACCATCCGCCAGACCTGATTTTAGAGGCACCTGTGACTTCAGCTCTCAGACCTTCTAATTCAGGGGATCCTTTCTATCGTATCTACATCAGTCACTGGGGAACGTGTTGACGTTTACCCGTAGGAATGAACAAACTTTCATTTGTTTCCCTTGCTGATCCCTGGCCCCCTCTTTCCTTGTCTCTTCTACCAGAAGGATCATCATAGGGAACAAATGGATTGCTTGATGTTTGACTGTGTACCTGGATTCCCTGTCCCAGAAGCCTGTAGTTCAGCTTTCCTGGTTCAGTCCATACAAACTGTTCTGTGAGCAAGATGTGGCTTCTTAGACTCTGCACCCTCCAGGAGCCTCACATGGCTCACCTGAGTCCAGTGTCACATTACACACCCACCTGCCAGTATTCCTTCCAGTAAGTCACCTGGCAGCAGCAGGTCCCGCACAGGCTCCGGAACGAACCTTGTGTTTGCTCTTAGGAAGCAGCAAGCTCTTTCTAACTGGAATGAAAAGAATCCTAACTTGCTGGCCAAGGAGAAGGAAGATCTAGAAACAGAATGGGGCCTCTGGGCTACATGTGTAGTGGTATGTTAGATGCACGGTCTTACTGAGCAGGAAGGACAGAGAAAGGGAAGACAGAGGAGCCAAGAGAAGCTGTGCGCATAGTTTCCATGAGTTTTTGCCAACCCCGAGAAAAATGTCCTTGCCATCCAGGCAGATTCAATAGCCCCACCCTGGAGCAGCAGTGGTCCTGTCCTTATTGTGGGTTTCTCTTTTCTGGAAATGGTTTTCTTATGTGGAAACATCCCCTTATCTAGGCCTGATACCATCTCTTGTTAGTCATGGAACACACAATGGGCTGATGAATCATAGTTTCCTAAAAGGCTCCTTGATGCCTTGCAAAGGAAGGATATTTAGGCCAAAGTGGTTTTCTGGCCAGCTGTTCCCTGAGCCTCAGAAGAGGATGGTAGGTTCTTGAGTCAGTGGCGCTCCTGAGCAGGTTGGTGGATTGCTTTCTCTTTCTCAACTGAAGAGCTGCTGACCTGCGTCCAAATTACGGCCTCCCATAGGCATTCAGCCCCAACCCCGCCTGTGGCATAGGATCTACTCGTGGTGGATTTTCTACTCTCTGTCTCACCCCAAAAACAGTTACTGAGAAGTCTTTTGGTCACCCCTGCCAGTCTTGGAATGAGAGAAGGCCTCACCTGTTCTCAGGCAAAGCTGGGGACTAGCAGTTCATTGCTTTTCTAAGAATTCCTCGCAGTCTTTCCCCTCAAACCAAGACTCCACCCACTTATTTTCAGTGAGCGGATGAGCCCATCCAGAGCCCCACACCCCCGGCTCCATGGGAAGCTGGGCCGCAATCAAGGATTCTTCGTGCTGCCCAGATTTCTCCTAGCCGCTCCCACCCTGTGGGGGGACACAAAGGATTCATCGGAGCCCCGTCCTCAGCCTGGTCATTACAGAACTCTAATTTGTAGCACTACACATTAGAAGCCATTAATGACCCCGGACATAGGACCCCATGTAACCAGTCCACGATGCCAATGGCAGAGACCAAGAAATGCCTCCAGTGTCCTAAGCTGTGTAAATGAGGTCAATACCATAATCCCACAGGGGGGCATTCTTCTATGTCATTTCCCATAGCTGGTCCATTTTGTTCTGGGCTTGTCTTGCAGGGACTTAGTTTCCTACAGGAACCAAAGAGTCCCTCTAGTTCCTGCATGATCACCCCCCTGCCAGGAACCTAGCCAGGCCCCCCAAATAGTGATGAGGACCACCTGGGCTCAGCTTCATGGAATCCACCCACCCACCCCCAACCTGGGCTCCAAATCACGCCCTGCCTGTGGTTAGTGTCCTCCTCCTGTGGGACAGTGGGCCACAAGGCAGCGGGGGGACGGAGGAGAATCTTGTTAATTCAAGGCACAGGAAATGGAAGCGACGACTCTTGAATTAACAACGTGTGGCTTCTCTGATATTTTTTTCAGTGGGTGGCAGGGTATCTCCTTGCTCCAAAGGGTAGAGATCTCTGGATAAACTCCTATCAGATGAAGCGAGTCCTCCCCTCCTGTCCGCCCCCAGCGGGGGGACTGGTTTCCAGCTGGGGTGTTGGGGGGTGTCGTGCGAGTGTGTCTCTGCCGTGTACTAACCCTGCTCTTTTCCCTCTCCGCCAGTACACCTCTAAGTTACTGTCTTGCAAGGTGACTTCCGAGGTACTCTTCCACTTGTTTGTCTTGGTGTCCCTGCATGCGTGACCCAGGTGCATGCCCCTGTGGTTTGCCGTGTGCAGATGTGTTCCAGGAGGCGGGCAAGAAGGCAGCTGGTCTCCTGTTTGTTTCTTCCAGCCTTTTCGGAACAGGGGACTGCCTGGAAATGTTGGGGTATATGCAACGGTGCTCCCTGCTGCTGTGCTTTGCTGTGCTCTGTGGTGGGGGCTGGAGAAGACCTTGCCCTGCCCGTGGATCTGGAAGGTGTTTGCACCCAAGGGCACGGACGTTAGTTTCTTCAGGCGCTGCTAGCCGGTGTAGTCTGGTCTGCTCCAGAAAGTGCAGCTCAGCAGGACCGAGCTGCCGGGTCTGACCAGCCCTTTGTTGTCCGTAACACCAATCCAGAGAGTTCCACTGCGTAGACTCATGATCAGTTGTTCCCAAAGTGAACCATCCCACTGCCCACTCCCCTCCCTGCTCCCATCTTTAAGCCTGGTGGTTTGGGTTGGGTTTTTTTTTTTTTTCTTTTGGAAGCTCCTAATTTACGCATTGAATTTCCAAAAAATCTCCTCCTTTCTTCTACAATTTCCTTTTACACATATTTTGCAATTACTTGTGCTACAAAAAAATCAGAGTATTTTTCATTCTCCCCTAATTTTTACATTCTTCTTCTTCCCCTCCTCCTTCCCTCCCTCCCTCCCTCCCTCCCTCCCTCTCTCTCTCTCTCTCTCTCTCTTTCTTTCTTTCTTTCTTTCTTTCTTTCTTTCTCTTTTTTTGCTGTGGGAAAACAATGTTTTTATATTTTTTTCTTTATCTTTATTTTTAAAAAGAATTATTTCAAATATACAGAACTTTAGGGAGACTCATTCGTCTATTCACTCAGTTAGCAATTTATTAAGGACCGAGTGCACACTGGACACTCTTCTAGTTTCCAAAGTAGATCAGTCAACCAAGCAAAGTCCCTGATCCCGTGGAGTTGGCATTCAAATGTTCCAATAATATGAGATAAAATAAAACAATAAAGCCCACCTACCCAGCTTTGACCACTCTTATTTCACAATATCTGCTTAATATTTTAAAATTATTAATATTAATAATGGATATTAATAATGAATATTAATGATATTGCTTTTGCAAATACCATTCAAGCCCTCTTGTTGCTTCTCCCCAGCCCCCATTTCTCTCTCTCCTGAGAAGTAACTTTTCTTGAGTTCAATGTTGATCATCTCTATGCATGTTTTTATATTTATATTTCATATGTTCATGTACATGGATAACATGTTGGTTTTGCATGCTTTATGTCCTTCTAGAAATGATATATTGCAGCATCCTCTGCTCCTTACTTTATTGTGTCCACATTGTTTTTAGATGTGTCCACATCATTACCGAGGGCTCCAGTCCATTCATTATAGCTGCTGTGGAGTATCCCACTGAATGAATATATCACTGTTTGCTCAACCTCCTATTGATGGAAATGTTGGTTGTTTCTCTCTCTCTTCTCTCTCTCTCTCTCTCTCTCTCTCCTTGTTTTTTGCAGTTACAAACAACACTTCAGTGAATGTTGTTATACGTGTCCCCTTGCGTAACCTATGGAAGAATGTCTCTATCGAGGAGTGGAAGTACTGGTTCCGGGGCTTTTACATCCTCACATTCATTACATTTTGCAAAATGTTCTTCAAGATGGTTGTGCTAATTTATAGCACAATATATTTTTTAAATCTCCCAATTTTGCAAAATAATGACTACCAGGGATGGGAGCTGATGATTATCAGTAATTTTCTTTCGTAAGATATAAAATGAGCAATGACATATAAAAGTTATCGTTCCATGTACCCTCCTCAGTGACTGACTGTGGGTCTCATCTAAGCAATGGCAGTGGAAGAATTAGGCCCTCAGCTCCATCCCCTTTGAGTTAACATAATTAAGAATAATGAAAATCTGGCCAAATATGTCCAAGGAAGATAAAACTGGGCCCAATCTATCTCCAATTGAAGAGGACTTAGGAAGAACAAAATATTAATGTAAATAGAGTGACTGACATGACTTAACCAACCTCTGCCTTTTGTTGCCCATCCCCCAAATACAAGTGTCTGTTGGTTTCTATGCAAAGATTAGTGATTTCCTTGAATTCCCCCAAGCGCTAGATAGAGAAAATTAATATTAAGAGGGTTGTTCAAAGAGGATTGATTTTTTTTTCTCCCTCCCAGCAGACCTAAATCTGAATTTGTGAAAGTGATAAAACCTTAAATCGGATTTTTCTATTATTTTTAAGTTTTTTGTAGGTTTTCCCCTCTCCATTCCTTTAGAGAGTATTCTTGCTCTTTCTGTTGCTTCTTCCAACAGACTCCTTATGGGCAGCTCTAGCTGCAGTGTACCATGGTGGCCTAGGGCAGCAGCTCCACACCCAGAATTCTGGATGCCAACCTCAGCTCTTCCTCCAGCTGAGTAACACTGGTCCACTTAACCTCCCCATGCTTCAGTTTGTTCCTATGGGAAATGCGAGTAATAATAGAACTTATCCCGTAGACCAGTCATGTGGATCAAATCAGTAAGTCGTTCAACAGAATGTGTGATGTGTTTGCTGTTACTAGAGCCCCAGAGGCAAGTCCTTTTTGTGCCCAGAAAAGAAAGGAATGGACTTTAAGCAGTAAAGTTAATATGCAGGAACTAAAGTGTCAGAGCTCTAGATTTGCTCGAGATTTAGAAACACACACACACTCTCTCTCTCTCTCTGCAGTTGCTTATTTAGAAACCTTCTCCAAGAGCTTGGCCTCTGAATCTTCAAAAAGCCATCAGGTAGAATGACTTCACCCTGAGCCAGTCCATGACCAGAAGGCTTATATACTTGGAGACAGCAGTGTAGATAGAGCTCCTTATAAAAGTGCCTTATGTCTGAATACCACTTCACAGTTTACAAAGCACCCTCCAATAACGATGGCAAAAATTATTTGAAAACTTGCAGAGCATTGGGAGCTCTGCCATACATACATTGCCTCATTTGTTCCTCGGGCCAGCTCTGTCCTGTAGCTTTTATTACTCCCATTTCACATAGAAGAGAACTGAGGCCCAGGGTAAGTGACTTTTCTAAGGCCACACAGTCACTAAGATTTACATCTAGACTTACCTGGACTTCAGACGAGTCAGCACTGTCTCCAGAGAAAGCCTGCGTCCCAGGGCAGGTGCTGTCTCCATCTTACAGATTAAGAAAGTTGAGACGCAAGATGTCATGAACAACGTGTTCCAGATGGAATGGAAAAGAAAGTCAGGGCTTCCGGTTCCAGTCCTGTACCGTTTCTCAGTAATGTGTTACCATGCACTGACCTTCTAGATGAATCCTCTACTTAATTATACCAGATTTGGAAGCATTTTTTTTGCTCCTACTGGTTTCTTATTCTTAGATATTGAATAAGTGACCCTGGTATGCTTACATGCAAGATGCTTTATGACACGGCTTGCGTGCTTAACGATGAACATTCATTTAGGAGACGTGGCTGAGTGCATCCTACCTGTTAGGTCTAGCTGTCCCTGCTGGGGGCACTGGGGAAAGCACACTGGAAGTCTGGGAAGTCCATCCATTTGTCAGAGGTACAAAGAGGCAGGTTGAGATGGACCCCTAGACCATGAATCTACCCGGAACTTGCTTGTGCCTTGGCCCCAGCACTGCCTGCAGCCTGCATCTCCTTGCTTCTCTAGAGTTGCCTGCATCTCTGCTCCATGCCAAAATGATTGTTCTTAGAATAAGCAAAGCCTTCATTGTAGTTTGGATGTCAATCTGTGTCGACTCTGCTAGATTTTTCTTTAAAATCAGCAACTGTGCTTCTTAAGCTAATGCCACCATAATTTAATTGGTTGGCATGCATGGGCTTGCTTGTGATGCAGTGTCATGAAATCGAGCCATTTCTCATATGTTGGCAACCTGAATGCCATCCATCTGGATCTCATCTCAATTGAACCAAAGCTGGGAACAGACTGGCTAAAGTTTTCCCCCTGGCGTCTACAGACTATTCTAGTGAACTGGAGGGAGGGAGGCCTTACCCCAATGGTGGTGAGCCTACCTGTCCTTGATATTGTTACCTTGCATTTCATTTGTTAGGCAACCTGGGCTCTGATGTTGCGTCATTATGCTCAGATTGCTTTTTATTGGCCTGGGAAGCTATTTTTCTTTCCACTTAGTTTCTCTTGGAAGTTTAGTTCTACCAAAGTAGACTTTTATGATAAATATGATCATAGCTTGTGTAAGTCCGCAAAGCTTGATGGATAGAATCTACACTGGTCCAGTTGTTTGGGATTATTTTCTGGTTTGCTAGTTTAAAAAGAGACTAAGGTTAATCTATAGCTGTGCTGTTCACTATAGTAGTCACTAGGTCCATGAGGATATTAAAATTAAAATTAATTTAAATTAAATATTTAGCTTCTCACCCACACTGGCCTTATTATTCCAAGTGCTCCATAGCCATATAGCTCACTGGCTACCATATTGATGACACAGATATGGAACATTTCCATCAGACAGCACTGATCAGATAACATGTAGAGACCTACTGTGTTATCAGAAGACTTAATGCAGAGTCAAGTCTAGATCAAAAAGATGTGCAGACTTGTTACGATGAGCACTGGGTATTTTACGTAAGTGACGAATCACTAAATTCTGCTCCCGAAACCAATATTACACTATACGTTAACTAACTAGAATTTAAATGAAAATTTGGAGGAAGAAGAAGAAGAAAAAAAAAAAGCCCAGCAGAACACTTTAGGGAAATTAAATCTTTCTCTATTGAAAACTATGGGTCAAATAGCAAATGAAATTTGGCTATGGAATGAATGCATATCCAGACCCTCCCTCCCTGCTTTATTTGCCATGTCTCTTCTACCTCCTGGCCATACCAGACACTATTAATTTCTGTTTCTTAGATGCTGTTGAGAGGGAAAGGACGAAAGACACGGAGAAGTTGGTTTGTGTACGTAGAGAACATCCATGAACTCTGATTAATTTTCTTCCCTCTCTCTTCAGGTCCTTGAGGCCACACGGGTTAATCGAAGAAAGAGCGCACTGGCCTTGCGCTGGGAGGCAGGGATCTATGCCAACCAGGAGGAAGAGGACCATGAATAATAAACTTCCTTCCACCCAGGAAGCTTCTTTGGTGCTTGGGTTACCAAGAAACCAAGAAATCCACACATCGAAGCATTTTAATGGAATATTTATTAAAGTGCGAACAAACTCCACAATCCTTACGTAGACTAGAAGCTGCAATGACCAACGATGAAAAGAAGCCCACCACCATCAAACTCTGTAAACACCCAGGAGTCAAAAGAGAAAGGATTTTTTTTTTTTTGAGACTCGAAGAATCACCTGGGTTTTGGACCAATCCACAGTTGATCCAAAAGGACAAAGCAGTAACAAGCAAATCAACATGGTTGCTACAGGCAGAACTAAGACCAGCCTCGCTGGGTGATGAGGACAAACATTGGTAACAGGGCCATTTAGAGCAGTAGAGCCCACGCTGGTGCAGTCTACAGGGCGTTGGATACTCCCTGCATCGGTTTCCCACCTTCACTCACAGCATCAGAGGTGTTGGGATAACTCTGTTTACTCCAGCAGCCATAAAATGAAATGCAAGTTGCTCTCTATTTGCCTGGAAGAGGCACTTATGATTCCATTTTTCTTGCATTGAATTGTTTTTAATTGGGAGCAATTAATGATGGGCAATACATAAAAATCCACATTTTTAAGACAATGTTTCTTCATGTTGCAAACACAATCTATTCTACACGAGGGGGTTGAGAAAGAGGGAGAAAGCCAAACCAAATGGATTATTTTAGCTTTAGGATCTCGTCTGCTTCTAGTGTTGACTAATTTGCTGTTTATGAGAACACATTTTCACAGTTACGTTTCTTCATATGAAAACTATATTTAGCGGGCAACAACTATTTTTATGATGGGATGGGGGGAGTATATCCATGTATAAAATCTGTACACATTCAATGACTTGGCTCAAGATGGTTAGGGGTATTTTTAGAATGGCAATAATTAAAAAAAGGGCAAACGCTGCCTTAGAGAGGCAGAGGACAGAAAATAAAAAGGTGTTTATGACTATATTTTATATTATAAAGTGGACCTTGGTAGGAGGAGTGATAGATTATTTTGATCAATCAGAAAGGACACGTTAAAGAAAAGGTCATGAAGGTAGACAGAGAAACAGAGAGGGAGAAAGTAGGAAAATAAGGAAGTAAGAGATACTATTTTTGCTGAGCAACCAGCATTTTTCAGGATGATAGAAAAATATAGAATAGAAATATAAGTGCAGGCTTGGAATCAGCTACAAATCCTAAAGATAGTGTGTGTGTGTGTGCGCGTGTGCGCGTGTGTGCGCATGCGCACGTGCCTTTGTGTGTCTGGGTAAAGTGTGTGTACAAGGATTAAAATTCCAGAATGAACATGGGACAAGGGTGTACAGTTATTTCCTCCAAAGCTGTCTGCCAGCGTCAGGAGTGAGTGAGAATTTCTTTTTTATGAAAAGGGATATAGAGGCACCGACCTGATGCAGTATTTGTAATATTAAATTGACCTAACCTGGTATTTGCATGAGTCACAATTGCAAAGTTTTGAGCGGTTTTGTAATTTGACATTTAGAAAAGTACCATATTTATTCTCATGCTTTGTATTCATAGCTTAGTATACTGTAGAGGATGCCAGCTTTACTCTTTCTGTCATTTAAAGCAATATGATAAGGGTATTCAGTAATTGAGTGCCCTGAATTTCTGGATGAGAAAAGTTTTTTAATTCTGGCCATGAGAAAAAAAAAAAAAAAAAAAAAAAAACAACTGACCAGCCTTTTTTTTTTCTATTTGTTTTAAAACTATGATTTTTTTTTAAAAAAGCAATAATTAAGCCAGACCTCACTAAAATTCCTTTTTGTTTTTATGTTGTTATGTCATAAGCTCTGATATGTTATCCTGACAAGTAGCAATGCCACAACAGTTTGTATGTAGATTTTAGGCACATTATCTTCGCTTCTTTTAATAGACTAGTGTTGACTTTAGGGGGAAAGTTTATTCACAGACAAGCAGTGGGCATAGAGTAAAAATGCAACTGTCTGATGACTTACAAGGATCCTTTAAAACTGCCAAGGGAACCTGCAATTTGAAGCCAAACTCTAGAGACGGGTAGTTGGCACCATCTTTATATGGTTTATTCTCCCGAACATTCTGAAGGAAGACTCAACAATATAGGCTAGCCACTGGGGACGCAAACCAAATAAGATCCCTGCTGCAAGGAATTCATTTTCAAGTGAGGGAGGCTGGCATGGAGACATTCCCAGGAAAATGAGGTCTGTGTTAGATGGGAAGTCCTAATGGATGAAATGAGAGGACCCAGGAAGGCTGCTTTGCCTGAGGATTTCCGGCCTTCCCACGCCAGGCAGGCACGGGACTTGAAAACCAAAGGGGCCGGAGCTCCTGTGTGGCTCAGGGGCACAGTGGCAGGTAGCAAGGATGGCCAGAGAGCAGAGTGGTTTTATGAGTGGCACGAGAAAATGAAACCTGCTTCGTGTTTTCTGGACCGACTCTGCACCTGCTAGTGAGCTAGACGTGATAGAGACCAACACCATCTTTCACCGGAGGAAACAGGCCCACCTGCCCCCCGGGACCAAGCTACAGTTTTTTTTTTATTCTGTGTTGAAGGAAGCCATGTGTTCACCCACCTTAAACCTACATTTGAAAGGAGAATCTGCAGCTGATGGGAAAGCTTAGGAGGCCACACAGTTCATGGAATCGCTTTAGAGGCAGACCCATTGGCCATTGACCTCAGTTGATTGAACCAGAAGCATGAATGGCGTTGCGTAGAGTCCTAGAGCCGAGTCCCTTGGCCTGTGCTCCATGTGCAGATAAGGCAACAGATGCAGAGTGTCCGTGACCCTCTCACAGTCACAAAGCTGCTTAACTACGGCCCCTACATCTCCAGCGTTTGCTCGTTCCCTCTGCTGCCTTCTGACGACTGCTATTTCCTTGCTCCACTCACTTATGATCCTATTAAGGTGTAAATCACAGTTCCCTTGGAAGAGCCAGATTTTCTCTGGGCTCTTGAGTTTTTTAACTCCTTCAGAAAACATTGGCCATTGTACATAGCACCGTGCTAGGCTCTGGGATCCCAAATGAGCCCCTTTAACCTTCTGAAGACGCAACCGACCCCTTGGAGGAGAGTCATTCCTGCCTAATCTCATCAAGAGGAAGAGGCTTGTCCAAGCAAAAAAAAAAATGGGCCTCTGATGCTCGTCCCTGCCCCCAAATAGCACGCAAGCTTGTTAATCTCAACTATAACAAATGTTTAGATTCTGTAGATGTTAAAAGCTTCCCTGAAAGTGTTCCTTTCCACAGTGTTTATAGATGTTCACTTTCCTCGGGAGCTGATTAACTACTGACATGCCTTGGCTTTCTCATCCAGAAATTATGGAAACAGGGTCTGTCAGTGGTAGGAGGCTGGGCTGTGTTCTACTTGGATGACACAATGCAATTTCCTTGCCTCTTTACACCTCTGCATGCTGCCCACCCTAGACAATGACATATAAGCAGTATATAGGTCAGTGTCCACATATATACACAACACACACACGTAATAAAGCGTAACAAGAAACTCTAAAACGGTGTTGACTCTTGTCTCTGAAGACAAACATTTTTTTCCAATTAAAGAATGGATGTAATTAAACTATGTATTGAAAAAAAATAGCCTAAGTGTTTAGAGATGGTGAATATATCCAGTTTTAGTGACAGAACCAATTTCCTGAATTTTAAGCATTCAGTGAGTGAGCTGCCAATTTTGATTTTGTGTTGCCCTTTACCCAAATGACATTTTTTTTTTTCTCGGAGGAGGAGGGTGGGGAGGGAAGTAGCAATACTGTGTTTGAAAATTATACTCTGTATCTGGCTCTCCTGTGTATGTTAACCACTTAAATGTTATTATCCTGCTTTGGTTTTATAGTGATCGTGAAGCATTCGATGCAAGTATACAGTTATTTTCTCATTAAAACCCAGTGTGTGCTGTGTTTTTATAAATGATGGCTACTTGCTTGACTGGGGGTAGGGGGAGGCCGGAAGATAGATCTGCCACATGGTGACACACGCAGGCATCCTTGGCTTTGGCTTCTGTGGGCAGCATCTGCTTCTTGCACATTTGGAACCAAAAACAAAACAAAACAAAAAAAACAAAACAAAATTAAAAAAACCCAAAGCAATACTAGCTGGTGGGGCATCCCTGTAACAGGTTGTGCCCTTGCCCCTTTTGGTGATGCTGCGTCCAACTGGCCTGGCCAGAGCCTAGAAACCTCTCTGACAGGACCCCAGAAGTGATACGGGTGCCTCTGGTGAGGTAGGCAGACCCCAAAGTCAAAGGGGTGGCTGGGCCAACAGCAGGACAAATGGTGAAACTCAAGCTTCACATGTGGCTCTTGGGCTCTGGTTTTTATTATTACAGGCCCGGCGCCTGTGTTTGGCTCTCCTCTGAAGAATGGAGAATTTTGGACTTTAAAGAGCATATGAAGATCACAGGTTAATCAGGGAGCTTCCTCCCCAAATTATCTCCTGCCCTCCCATCGACTCCCTCACTGCTGCCTCAGTGGCCAGCTCTCTGCCCTGTCTGGCCCCTCACCATGACCTGCACCCCAGACCCCGTCTCCTGCTCCTCCCCCACCCCACCTTCTCCTTGGGGGGTCTCTTCGTCCCATCTCCCCCAACGTATGGGGCTTCTTCTAATCTTCTGGGGCAGTGGAGCTGTGGTCAGTTCTGGATTCTGGTCCTCTTGGCATCCATCACTACAACATCTGAGGGTGCTGGGCAAAGCCGGGAGCATCCAGGTACACAAGGCTGGGCACTCAGAACGGGCAGATCTGGGGTAGTCGGGGTGGGAGGGGTCTTTGGGGACTCCCACTGAGGACACTCTTCCCCCAAAACCAAGGTGAGGCAATGAAACCACTATCGGGTAGGTGGCAGGTGTGCTGGCTTTTTGCCCGGTGACCTAGACCTATCGTCACTACCCCAGGTTCCCCGCCCCTGTAGTCATTGGCATCCAAGAGACCATCCTTGTGGAACACACGAGGCCATGAAGTCACTGGAGAGCATCGCTCACTCGAATTCTGGGATTCCAATGCCACAGAAGAGTGCGGCGACTGTGTCCCTCCCTACGCAGAACCCACACAAAATTCAGAACTGGGCTGCTAGGAACACAGAAGGCGAATGGGACATCCAAGGGGAGACTTTTAAAGGTTTGAAAGGCACAAGATGACAGAAGGGCGAAGAACAGGGCCTCAGAAAATCCCTGGAGATGGCGCATGAGCAGTCTCAAGATGCTGCCCAAGCATTCGGATGTTTTCTTTCAGAGAAAGAAGAAAGTTTGCATAATATATATATTTTTTAATCCTGCCATGATCTAGTGTTCTCAGTGGCAGTTAACCTCGATGGGGGAATTATCTGGATGCTTTGTGTTCTCAGTTCACAGGTGGGGGGCTCCGCACAACTGGAACGGATGTGCGGATACCCCCAGGAAAGCAAAATCTCAAATCTCTCTTTCCCTTGCTTGTTTTTTTTTCACCCCCTCATTTAGACCACATTCGGACCCTGCAGTGTCCTCAGCTGGTAATGTCGACGCGCCTCTGGGGAGGCGTCTCTGTCACCTGGAGAGCTCGTTACATACAGATTCGGGCCTCGGACTGCTGACTCGGTGGGTCTGGCGTATGCAGCCCCCAGAATTTTCGAACTAGTTCCCTGGAGCAGCTGCTGCTGCTGCTAGTGCAGCAACCTCAGTCTGAGGATCACCGATGTGGAGTGAGTAATGAATAGGGTCTGGGCCTGGCACTTACATTTGAAAACTGGGGAATTGAGGCATGATGTATACGCTGCAGAGTCACATGTGCTGCTGGGTTGTCTTGAATATTTGTTGGGAGCTTCTGTGCGTTTGCCCAGCACACCCCCTCAACACTTTGTGGGCTTGGGCGAAGCAGAGCTTTGATTCCATTCCGACTCTCAAGAGTCCCCCACCCTACAATTAAGAAGAAAATGTAAAGAGAGTGTAGTGTGCCATCTGTATATGTTCAGACTCTGATTTCAGGGTCAAGAGCAAGGGATTCATTTGACCTTTTGGAAGAAGTTTTGATCGTGTGGGGTGATAGCAACATCAAGATTCTGTAACTTTGGTGCTTTTTTTTTTTAAGATTTTATTTATTTGAGAGAGTGGGAGAGAGCAGAGGCGGGGGGCAGGGGGTGCAGAGGGAGAGGGAGGAGCAGACTCCCCTCTGAGCAGGGATCCCGATGCAGGCCTCCATCCCAGGGCCCCGGGATCATGACCTGGGCCGAAGGCAGATGCTTAACCCACTGAGCCACTCAGGTGCCCCTTCCTAGTTTTCTGTTGTTATTTTTGTTTTTATTTTTTATTAACATGGTTGCATATTTGGAGATGAGCTACAAAGTAAGCGGTGATCCTTACTGGGTCTAGAGCAGCTCTTCTCGATTCTGGCTCCAGCTGAATCACCTGGAGAGCTTTCAAGTTTGGATTCAGTTGGGCTGGGCGGGCCCCCCAGGCATGAGGACCAATAAAGGCCTCCCAGGAGACTAATAGGCAGCGAGCCTGGGGCCTCACTGTCCAGTGCTGTGGCTCCTAACTTGGCTGCCCCGCACCTAGCATCAAGGGGTGTTTGTTTTTAAGATACTGGCACTTGGGCCACCCCCCCCCCCATGCTCTGATGTGTAGTCAGTCTCAACTGGGCTCAGACACGGCTCCGAACGTGGCCACGTTTTAGCAGCTCCCCAGGTGTTTCTAACCTGCAGCCAAGGTTGAGAATCACTGGTCTGGTGGAGAACTGTGTTGGCCTCATGATCTGACTCTGTCCAGAAAGTGCCTGGGGGCAACCTCCAAAGGAAAGGAGTAAAACGCCTTGAGGGCCTGAACTGGTCCATCTCGTGGGCCCCAGGAGACAGAGGGCAGTGCGGGGGGGGGCCTCGGGGGGCCTCGGTTACTCCTCTGATTCTCTCGGCTCGCCTCCTCCAACCCTCTGGCTGACAGCAGGCCCAGCTCTTAAAACTTTTGGGTAAACTGAGGAATGCAAAAGCTACAAGGGAGGCATGTTCTAGCCCCTACTCGCTGTGCGCTGAGAAAGAGCCCCAAACGGACAAAACCCCAACACGTCACAGGGTTATCTGTGGGAGATGAAGCCGTGGTCATTCCGTTTGTCTTTATAAGTGTTTGCTGATTTCTGTGGTATGAATCGTCCTACGACGGCTGATGGCAAGATGCCGACCGTTTTTAGCAGCTGGTTCACAAAATCCCTGAATATTTAATAACTGGCGGAGAACAAAACTACTGTGATCAGAAAACACAAGGGGTAACCTAGGGGTCTGGAGCCACAGCCCCACTAACAGAGCCGTCCATCCCCTGAGGGGCTCTTCGGAGCCAGTGGCCGCAGGTGACAATCAGGGACTCGGGACTGTGGCCATCGCTCCTGATGATCGTGCTCAGTCCCAGGTGCCCAAACCACCCCGCTTGGTCTTGTACCCACTGCTGTCGCCAGGGCCTGGGGCAGGGGAAAGGAGAGGAGGGGATGCTGGGGTCGCTGGGAAGACCACAGAGGTGACACCGGAGAGCCCGTGGGGCAGACGATGGCCCGTGACGTACAGTATCTCCATCATTAGTGTCAGTGTCTCTCTGATAAACCTTGGGCACCATGTGGGGGACCTCAGACTTGGGGCCCGCCACTCTTTCCGTGGAATCTTTGGTCATGGGCTTACTCTAGGTTGGATTTCTGACTTCTGGAGCTGCTGTGGGGGGATGACTAGAAGCGCCTGGTGCAGGTGCATTCAGCCAGCACTTGGTGAGGGCCTGTGTGTCAAAGCCTGTGCGCCTAAGGACAAGGGAAGATCAGGGTTGTTGGGAAGGTTTCCACTGGAACTGGGGGGGCTCTTAGCGTCGGGAATGTGGGTCCAAAGCGGCTCCAAAGTCAGGCCATGTGTCCATACAGGCCTTCCTGTGCAGCTCCTGCACTATCTCATGCTTTTAAGTTTTCTTCTAAGTGTAGGACCCTTATAACTGTGGTCATCTTCTGGGCAAGAGAGAGCGAGAGATCCAAGGGGAAAAGGTGTTTAGGAGAAGCCCGGAATATTCCAGAAGTCCTCAGTGGAGGGTCAACAGGTGCTGAGAACCTGGCCAGGAGACGTGGAGGGAGGCGCTTCCCTAGAGGACCTGCTCCGGGGCTTCGCTGATCCAGGGAAAGGGGGAGCCTCGCTTCTGGGGTCACCTGTGCCTGCAGCTGCAGGTACGAGGTGCGGCCACCGGGTGGCAGTGGCCTCCAAAGTGAAAGCGGCATCCCCAGCCCAGGGCCTTGGCGGGGACTCGGGACCTTTCCCGCCCCCACCCCGAGGCTGGGATCCTCCGAGATCGTGCCCACGGCCTCACCCCCAAACGCCACGATGGGAGCCACCACGTGTGCGACCCCACAGGGCGGTCCAACGTGGCCCGTTACTTCCACGTCCATTTCGGTGCAAAACTGACCTCTGCCACCAGATGGCAGCAGGCACCTGCGTGCGGGGGCGCGGCCCTTTCCCGGGGTTGCTTCCCGAGGGGCCTGCATCCTCTCCGATCTACAAAGGAGGAAACCCACTCCGGGAGTTTGAATGACCGGGTGCAGGTGACCTGAGCGGGGGGTGCAAGGAGCATCCGGACCCGGGCGGGCCAGGCCTGGGCTCCCACCTGCCCGACGTCCCCTGGCGTCCCCCAGATGCCGCAGCAGGTGCACCTCCCGGCTTGGTGCAGGCCCAGCCCGGCTTTCCCGCAGACATAGAGCCTGCCCGCAGCACAGGCCAGCGCCAGCAGGAAGCTGGGTGCGTCCACCAAGGTGGGGCCATGGGTGCGGCCCTGGCCGGCTGCTAGAGGCCACCACTGTCACTAACTAAGAGCCAACATGTGCTAAAATTCTGGGGGTTTTCCAGCCAGGCATGCGGCCTGCCCTCTGACTGGTCACAGGGGCCTATTGAGTCGTGCCAACTGTTCTGCTGGGCCGCAGAGCTTCTCCAGCTTCTCTTCTCTGCAGCTTCTCCAGCTTCTCTGCAGCTTCTCTGCAGCTTCTAGGCCAGGGCAGGTTTTCCTTGGCGCCTACTGTTCACGAGCACACGCACATTTTACAGGATCACTGCGGCTCTAGGTGTCTGCTTCTGCACGGGGTGGGGTAAAGCTAGGCTGGCAACAAAGAGACCCAGTAATTAATTCAGGGTCTGAAAGAAGAGGGGTGACTTGTCTCTCATGTCATAGTCCAAGGGGAGCTATTCAAGGTCTGAGGGCAGATTTAGTTACGCTGGTGTCTTCTTCATCCTGTTCCTCCACCGCCCCCAGGACCTGTTGTCAGGGCACCGTCCGGCTTTAGGAAGAGGTAAAACGCAGTAAAGGCCTTTACTGAAAGCTTAGGGGTGTCGCACTGTCCTCGGCGACTGGGGCTTGCCTGCATCAAGACAGACAGTCGACTGGCTTCTAGAGATCAGGAAACTATTTCTAGAACTTCTGCTGCCATCCCAGAAGCTGGCAAGGGAAAACCCACATGTAGCCTGAAGGAATAGGCCGTTGCAAATGTGGTTAGGGCTGCATATCCTCTCTCAGTACATAGTCCACATCTAGTTTATCCTTTTCTGGACTTTTCTTTTTTGAAAAAAAGATTTTTATTTATTTATTCATGAGAGATAGAGAGAGAGGCAGAGACACAGGCAGAGGGAGAAGCAAGCTCCCTGCAGGACTCGATCCCGGGACCCCGGGGTCATACCCTGGGCCGAAGGCAGAGGCTCAACCTCTGAGCCACCCGGAAGTCCCCCTTTTCTGGACTTACAACAGCACAACCTGTAGGAGGAAGAGACAAGGACAGATGAGAGGAACGTAGAACCAGGAAGCCCTCTGGACTGATCGGGATCTCCCTTGTCTTTTAACACAAAGGATCGTGCTTGCCTCCTTGTGCCACAGAGATGCCCCTCGAACACCCACATCCCACAGATCCCACGTACCATGGAGGCAGGGCTGGCAGGCTTCGTGGGGCCTCACGACAAGGGTCAGCCTGGACAGGGGAGCCACTAGGACAGTCACCCACCATGAAAGCCAGCTGCCGGTGCTCAGCCGTCCCTAAGTCATGCTACCTGCGTCTCCCTCCGGGGCGGGTGGTCCAATAGGGCCTTCTGCAGGGTCTCTAGGTCAGGCCTCTGCTTGCACTTGAGCTGCCTTCTCTGAATTGCAGGCCCTACAGATGGGTGTTGTTCTTTAACCACGGGGTCATGAGTTATTTGGGTGGGGGGAGAGTTGTCCCAGTAGCAGCACATAGTCGTGGTAATTGGGTTTACGACATGTATCTGGTTTGGGGCTTTGACCATTTAGGGGGGGAAGAGGCTCTGTTGCCTTCCTATGGGGCCTGAGGGGTGATTTTTCTTCCCTGTCCCCTCCAGAGCCAGTAGGCAAGTCTCCGATGTCTCTGTGCAAGGGGTTGGGTCACTGAAGGGGTCTTTTTGTGCTGAAAGAGATCTGTAGGAGGAAACCTAGCAAATGCGACACCCGTGTACCAATCACACATGAAGGCAGGGGACAGCCTGTATCGTGACCCATGAGACTCCACCACAATCACCTGGAGGACCTGCTAAGACACACTGTTGGGCCTCATCCCCAGAGTTTCTGGGTCAGTGGGTCTGGGTGGGGCCAGATTATTCTCATTTCTGACGTGCCCAGTGAAGCTAATGCTGCTGGCCTGCAGACCATGGAGCTAGGTGATCGGCTGGGGTACCACTACCACTGGTGCCCCCGATCGCTCCAAAGTTAATCACTCTGAAGTTTTTTTAAGTGTCCTAACAACACTCTGAAAATAACTCTTTGCCCACACTCCTCTTCCCTGGAGAAATACCACAGAGGGTGTTCTGGGGAGCTTTTTGCCCAAACTATTCCAGAACTTTGCCCAGAAGTGTTCTAAGTATAATCGCTGAGTTGATCCTTGTCTGTGTATGGCTTCTAGTTCGTGTCAAGAAGAATCCTGAAATTATAAAACCCTGTAGCAAGAAGTGACCAAGAGGTTTCTGGTTTCATATATGGAAGGGACACCTGGGTGGGCCCTAGAGGAAGTACAAAGTGTTCTCTCCCCATATAACTCTACCCTAGAATAGAATACAGTGGGCCTGCATATTTGTAGGAGGATCAATGATCCTTCTGGTCAACTTTCTTTTTTAGACAGCCCCAGATGTAGGGTTAGGATCTTCCCACGCACAAAGCTGGCATGATACAATAGGCATGGGCAATAGAACGGCCCCCATCCCTGCTCCCTGTCCTTAGGAAGTCAAGTAGAAGAAGTGTGGGACCCAAAGGAGAAGGCACATGAAGATTCTTGCAAGTGCTGTGCTTGGCCCCACAGAGAAGCCTCTGTCCCTTGAGTAACTTTGAGCCTCTGGTTTGCAATCCATGGGGTCCTAAGGTAGTGGGTCTGACTGCTGGCCACATATTAAAATCATCAGGGGGAGCTTTCAAAAAGTGCCCCTGTTCAAAACCAGCTGATCTAGACAATCATCTGTTAAAAAAAAAAAAAAAGAGGAGGTGAGGATTTAACAAAGAAAAATTAAAGCAAATGCCACCAAAGGCCAAAAATGGAAAAAGGACCATGGGAAAATATGGTTGGTTACTGGGAAGAGGCTGAAGGGAACTTTCCAGAATGCCGGAAATGTTTATCTTGATCTATGGTGCGCGTGTGTGTGTGTGTGTGTGTATCTCTATGTGAAAATAAGTATATATTTATATGTATAAATATGTATGTCTTTAAGACACACACTGGAGATTAGTGTCCTTCCCACATTATACATGTTTTATGCCTTGGTTAAAAACAAAAATATGGGATATCAATGCTCTGGCCCTAGTCCAGAGACTGTAATTTAGTTGGATATTCTCCAAGTCCCCTCATGATTCTCTGGTGCAGTCAGGGTTGGGAAGCACGGTCTCCAAGAACTGGGCCAGTCCAGGTGAGCGCCTAATGCTGGAGGGGCCGAAGGGGACCCGCGGCTCACTCATGGGCCAACTCACCAGGGTTTGCCACCGTGAGCACTTGTATGGAGTCTCCTTTGCACACACACCCTTTGGGGACTGGTGGTGGTCCTTGGCTGGTCCAGGGTCTTCCCGTGGATCTTGCCAGCATGTGGTAGAGCTCAGCAGAGAGGAGCTTGGGATTTGGGGGACAACCTCCCCTAGTCCTCAGGTTGTGAGGGTGGCCACATGTGTGCCGTGGGCAGAACCTTAAAAAGAGTGAGCAAGGGTCTGGTTTGTAGGGAGAATCTGGCAAGTGGAAGGATGGGCAGGAGCAGGAATCCATGGCTAGTGCAGGAGAGGGGACAGGCTGTCTCAGGACCCTCCAACCAAGAGAGCACTGCGCTTCCTGTGAAGGGGGGCAGCTCTTACCCTGGGACAATATTTGCTGACCTAGATCTCCTGTTGATCCTAGGGGCTAGCTCAGGCTTAAAAAGCACTTGGAGTTTGGATTGGCAGACGATGCAATGTTTGCCACCAGCACCTTTCCCCTTCCTTCTTCCATTTCTTGGCCAAGGCTGGGGGGTTGGCATGCTGCCCAGCCTTGGTTATGATCCCGGATTTGGGGAATTCAGGGGGTGGATTAAAACAGCCAGGTGGTCAATTATCAATGAACAGACAAAGGGGAGATAAAAGGCTTAATAATACATAGTGCATGGATTGTCTTTCTGGACAGAAGTGAAGGGGAAATCCTAATGTAACTGCCACAAACCCAAGGCCAAGAAATAAAATGAGAGGTTCAGTCCCTTGAACACTGTTTCCAAGAAGCATATTGTTCATTAGCTGTGGGGGAAACGTAATCACAGCAATAAAAAAGAAAAAAGAACACTTCAGGAACTGATGTGCAGATGGAAAATGTTGATGGTGGGTCAGTTGGGTCTTCCTAAATAATAAGTAAGAGATCTAAAGGAATGTTCGAGCAAAGTGTGGTAACCAATGTCTCAAAGGCTGGCGCAGGGTTAAGTTTTAAGAAGCAGTATTTAGAAAAAGCCACAGGGTTCTCTCTGGCCTCCCGGGAGAAGCACCAATTTCCCCACTGACAGTTATCAAGTCAAAAATATTTCTTTTTTTAAAAAAAATTATTTTTATTTTATTTTTTTAAAGATTTTTTATTTATTTATGAGAAACAGAGAGAGAGAGGGCACGGCAGAGACACAAGCAGAAGGAGAAGCAGGCTCCATGCAAGGAGCCTGACGTGGGACTTGATCCTGGTACTCCAGGATCACACCCTGGACCAAAGGCAAGTGCTCAACCGCTGAGCCACCCAGGCTTCCCCCTCTTTTTTTTTTTTTTTAAGTCAAAAATATTTCAAGAGGATTCCCCAGCTATGATGATACAGAATAAATTGAGGGAAGGAATTAGAAGGAAGTAATGTAACACAGTAGTGTTAAAAGATAAACTGAGGCACAGCAAACACTGAAAGAGTTTATTTGAGCAAAAATCTATTGACATCCGGTTAGCCCCAAACTACAAGTGGTTAGGGGAACCCCATCAAGAGCTCAGGGAGAGACTTTGATAGGGCAGGCAGGGAAGCGAAGCGAGGAAGCTATTGATTGGCTACAGCCCAAGGCCTAGTTGGTTATGTGTGACCGGTTG
The DNA here is from genome assembly GCF_905146905.1 of Nyctereutes procyonoides. Lineage (NCBI taxonomy): Eukaryota > Metazoa > Chordata > Mammalia > Carnivora > Canidae > Nyctereutes > Nyctereutes procyonoides. Next base: position 9,184,321 of record NW_026575135.1, on the reverse strand, counting down.
TCCTTAGGTTGCAATTTTGTGACCTAGAGGCTCTACAGGCTTGGATTTGGTTTGCTTAAGCAGGCCACCTCCTGTTGCAGAGGTGGTGGTGGGACACGGGTGGGGGAATGGCACAGGCCCCAGGTGCGCCAGCAGAGAATAGACAAGACCCGGCCACCCGGGAAAGCGAGGTGGACCTGATGCATAGGGGGTGGGAGGGAGTCCCCTCACCTGCAGGAGCCTGTGGGGCCACCAGCCGTCCACACCAAGCCCACAGACCTTGAGCCGGGCCACTGTAGACAGCCAAGGGAAGAGAGCCCCAAAAGGCACCACAGCCAATCCCATAAGGAGCCATCTGTGCTCACTCTGCGCCTTCCACCCTGATGCGAAAAGACTGTACCCATGGAACGAGAGAGGGTTGTGTGAACAAGGACACCATGTCCCCCCACCCCCACCCCAACCCTGGTCTTAAAAGTGCTTGCTGCCAGGCCTGCTGGGGCAGGGAGGGAGGTCGGTGGGTCTAACTGGAGTGTTAGGTAAGACTTGGGATGAAGTTAGGGAACCAGCTTGAAGTGACTGCCCCCTGGCGGGCATGTGGTGGAATTGCCATGAAGACCTAGGGGGCTGCTGACACCTCCTGTTCCATCTAGGACGCGTGTGGCTCAGAGAGCTCACCCACTCAGCCAAGGTCACGTCTCCCAGTGGCAGTGCTGAGAGGACTGACGCCCATACCAGCAGCCACGTCGGGGTGGGGTGGGGGGTCCTCGCTGTGGTCGGAAGGCTGGGAGACCTGCTGTGGGACTCACGATGACGTGAGCTGGCTGGTCTCTGGTTTCCAGAAGCTTCTTCCTCTGCTAGCACAGTGGAGAGCGCTCGGGAAGAGGGTAGCTCTAGTCCTGCCCAGCACGGGAGAGAGAGGATCAGAGGTGCAGGGGGTCCCACACTAAGCTGCGCCCGAGCAGGTGCGCCAGCCTAGGGCTTGATAGAAGTGTGAGTCTGATTGGGAGGTGGAGGGGAGGGTGCTGGCCTAATGCTCTTGGCAGGAGCACCCTGGTGGGAAGAGGGAAGATTCCAAACGAGCCCTGCCCTTGCCCTGTGTCCCTTCAGGCTTTGGTAGGAACACCTGATCCTCAGCCCCACCCTCAGCATGAGAGCAGCTCAGTCCCAGGGAAGGCCAGGCCTCTGGGGCACAGACGCCACCCTGTCCGGTCGGCCTTGATGGCAGGCGGTTGGCTCTGACCTGAACTTGACGACAGTAACCTGGCATGTTCTTGGCTAAAATGTTTTCCTCCTCTGGCATAGCCTCTTGGACTCTGGCTTTTTATTTACTTATCTTTATGTATTTAGTTTTTAGAGAGGAGAGGGGCAGTGGGAGAGGGAGACGGAGAGAGAGAATCTTAAGCAGACTCCCTACAGAGCGTGAAGCCAGATGCAGGACTCGATCTCACAACCCTGCGGTCATGACCTGAGCTGAAATCAAGAGTATTTTCTTTTTAGACTTTATTTATTTATTCATAAGAGAGAGAGAGAGAGAGAGAGAGAGAGGCAGAGACACAGGCAGAGGGAGAAGCAGGCTCCTCGCTGTGAGCCCAATGTGGGGGCTCAATCCCCAGACCCGGGGGTCATGCCTTGAGCCGAAGGCAGAGGCTCAACTGCTGAGCCACCCAGGTGCCCCAGGGCTCTGGCCTGTAAACCCATGCTCAAGAAAAAGCAACTTCAGATTGTGGAATATGGATCTAGAAAAGGGATGAGTGCGAGGGGTGCAGTCAGGGGAGTGACCTGTCCCATGTCTTGCCTCTTAAAGTCTGTGACACCCCACCGCCCTGGCTCTCCTTTTCTCCCTGGTCAGGGTCCTTCACTGTCCCTCCTCGTCCTTTCCTGCTTCTCCTAAAGAAGGATGGAAAGATCCTTAGAGTTCTTTCAACTAAGTAAACTGTGCATTTTCCGGACTCATTCCGGACCCCGTCCTCTCTCCACACCCTGCATGGGTGAGCTCGCCTTGCCTCGTCCTTTCCAGTACCCCTGCACACTCGTGCCACTTAAATTCGTGTCCCGCCCAGAACTTCGGTTGCATTCATCCACCGGCCCATTTGGTATCTTCCTTTGCGTATCTCACGAACGTCTCAAACTCAGGATCCCTCAAACTGAATCTTCCTTCCTTAAATCCTAATGACTCTAGCTCCAAAATACGTATCCAGTGTATCCACTCCCCCCCACCCGCCCCCATCTCTGCGGCTCCTCATCTAGCTTGAACTAACAGCATCTTTCCCACTGTACTTGGCCATTTTCTCCCTGGTGTTGCCTCTTACTGTGACCCTCAACCCTTTCTCCATAGAACAACCAGAGTAATCTGGTTAAAAGGCAAATTAAATCATTTTAGTCTCACATGTAGATCTCTTAATGGCTGTTTATTGTACTCAGGATGGAATCTCCTACTGTACTCTAACCTGGCCCCTATCCACCTGTGCTAGCCTTAGTGCTGCTCACCTGGGCTTTCCTATTCCTGCTCTCCTTCCAGGCACATGGGATGATTGCATACCCTTGATGGGAAGAGAGGACCACGGAACTTCCTTTGGGCAATGAAACGTAAGTACAAGAGGTTTGAAAGCCAGTCCAGGACTAGTAGTGCACTTTCTTCTCCTGCTACGGCGTTTAGGGAACCCAGCATTGGTCTTCCAGGTGGCATGAGGCCGAACTGCTGGCAGCGCTTGCAGGAGAGCTGCCTTGGGAAGTTTGCCCAAATGCACATGGACCTTTCAGGAGTGAAGAAAAGCACCTGTTGTGAGATCTGAGGGTTTGTTCTGCAGCAAAACATAGTCTGTCCCGATTGATACGTTGTAGAAAAAGGGGTTATGTATGGCGATCCTCTTTAAAACAGAGCAAAGGACAAGGCCTTTTCAGAAAATGTCCTTTTTCATTAGACTAGAAAAAAATTAACAGTGGCTCTTGTGCTCCTGTGTTCCCCCCCACCCCCAGTGGCTCTTATTTTTTGCAAAAGGAATTGCAACAAATCCCCAAATTGGAGTGAGTTTCTGGGTGATCCAAGAAGCAGGCACATTCGTATTTTTGCCAGGTAACGACACACCTCGTTAACAACCCTGGGTGTAGATGGGCAAGACTGGATCACCACTGGGGAAAAAGAGGGAAACACAAGTGAAACTTTACAGAGATATTATCTGAGGTGAGGGAAAGGCACCTTCGGTGTGTTTAAATATTGTTAATAAAGTCACACATTAACCAGGAAAGCCCTGCTTTCTTCCCATTATCCAAGTAACACCTGCTTCACTTTGTCCTAAGTTTAAAATACCCCAGGGAAAGATCTGGGTGCTTCAAATTTGGCTGAAAAGGAAAGCGTTTGTGGGGAAGACATATTTTCCAAGTTTTTTCTTTCTTTCTTTCTTTTTTTTTTTTTTTTTTGGTTTCCTACTTAGGCTCCTCTTACTATTTATCTTCAATGGCCAGCAGTGTTTATAAGAACTTAATTAGGAGAGAGCTAGTAGGAGAGAGAAAGGTAGGGAGAGTACAAAAACAGACAAATGGGATGGATGGAGGGAAGGGAGGGAGGGAGGGAGGAACAGAGGGAAGGAGAGAAGGAAATACACCTGTGGTGACATTGGAACGTGCAGTCTCGGTGAGAGGGAAGAGATGGCCACCCTTCCCGAACGCCCTTAAACACACAAAATAGTAGGGTGGTTTTTTTTAAACCCTGAGTGACCACAGTTTGGGAGGCTCAGCTGAAATAATATGGTCACTACCAATGAATGTAGTGCCTTCTCAGTGAGCTGGCCTCCAGGCACAGTAACCAGAAAAAGGCAATTCTCAGAGCTCATCCAGATGATCAGAAGATACTGGAAACAAGAATGCCCAACGCTCATTGATTCCGGGGCCCTGCTAAGGCATTCCATTGGCTAGGGTGCCTGTGTCATGTTTCAAAGTTTCCGTTTCTAGGGATGGAGAAGATGTCCTACTGGGCCTTCCCAAGGAGTGGGCATCTAGGGCTCCGTAGCGATGTCTTCGTAGACAAGCAGAATAAGGCCACGTTGATCACACAGCGCTCTTCCATCCTGGACCATGGGCCATCTGGCCTAGGCAGGCTCTTCTTTTTTAAAGGGCGAGACCCTATGTCCACCATGAAGTTCAAAATCCCTGCAACTGAGTTAGTCCAGTCTTGGCTCATAGCTAGAGGTCCGAGTTGTGGCTCCGTCTCCTGGTTCTTTGATGAGGCCACCGGTGCTTTCATTGCTGAGACATTGGCTGAGCAGAGAGCTTCAGGCTGGGCCGTACAAGCCCAGCTTCCTGGCAGTTTGAGAGATCCTAGGAGTTTTCCTCTGGGGAAATGGATAGTGAGCTGCTTTTCCAGACCTGCCTGGGTTCTTTACGGAAGGAGGGCACTGAATGCCTACATTTACGCCAGATCCCACTGCCTTTGTTTGGGCACGGCCCACCTGACATTCTCGCTGGACTGTTCGGGGGATGGTGGTCCCTTGCTGAGTCATCTGATTGTTTTCGAACAAGCCTGGGTCTCCTTCCTGAGGGAGCCTTTGCTCAGACCCCATGAGCTTGGCCTTGTGTTTTACCTGAAGGCCGGTTTCCTGGTGGAAGGTCTGTACCCAGCGGTACATCTCTAGGTGCGTGTTCCACGGAGACTCGAGAGCCTGAAGACAGCCTCTGTCAGCCTCCTCCTGCATCCCCTCTGCCTCAGGATCCGTCTCCTCCAGGGACAGTGAACGCCTTCTCTCCTTGTTAATCCAAACAGGACTGACCATGGACTCAGCAGGAGCGGGCGTGTACCCTCCTGACAAAGCAAGTCACAAGCAGGGTCACCACTGGAACATACGTGGGCACCTCTCATGGGGGGGGTGTCTCAGAGCTTTTGAGCTGAAGGAATGCTATCCCAAAACGTCAAGCAAGCCTGGTACCATCACATTGCATGTGTGTGTACACATACGTGGGTCACACATGATCCCACTTGCATGCTCACACGTGTACACTCCCTCCCCTGCCCACACATTCACATCCATACAATCTCTCTCTCTCTAACACACACACACACACACACACACACACAGACTCACGCACAATTATTCACTCATTCATCAGGTATTTATTGAGCATTTATTATGTGCCAGGCATTATTTATTCTAGGTTTGGGGGAAACGGCAGTAAACATTGAGGCAACAGCCACATCTTCGTGGATATGCTCTAGCGGGCTGGAACAACAGTAAGCAAGCAAATAGATCATAATAAAATTGCCGGTGGTAACCAATGCTATAAAGAAACCCCCCCACCCAAAAAAATAAAGAAAAACCCAAGCAGAACAGAGTTTAATAGCAGACTCCGGGTCTCCACTGCAGTGAAGGAGTGAACCCAAGGTAGAGCCAGGGAACGAGCGTTCAGGCTGAGACAATGGTGCAGATGCACACGCGCTCGCCAGTGGAAAAGATGACTCCTAACTTATGGGGTTTTGCGTTCTGGGATTCCAAGAATGGGTTTACTACCCGAGGTGGAGGAGGGAGGAGCTGTATTTGGAAGCAGCTCCTTGGAGGGCTGGGGTCTCCTCCCATCCCACGGACACTGTTCTGGGAACACGCATCACCTCCTGCTTCTCTGAACAGGCTGCAGGGGTGAGGTGACGCCTGTCTTCTTTCTCAAGGACCTATTTTTACCACCTCGTGGCACCTCTTTATTGTCAGCCCCTGGTGGCAGAGAGGATTGTGGGAATGACCCAAAGGTGTTCCAAAGAGAGAAGGTCTGTGACCAGCCTGGAGCTGCCTCGGACTTGTCAGTGAAGCGCTCTTGAGCATCCCGGCCATTTGTCACTGCACGAGGCACTTGTCACTGCGAGAGGCCCTGGACGGGACAAAGTGCAGGCAGGGGTGGAGAGGTCCAGGCAGAGGGAACCCCCCTGATCACCAGGTTTGGGAGGCTAAGGGAGTGGGGGCAGGTGCAGCCATGTCTCTGCAAAGGGCGGAACGACTGGAAATTTGTTCCCGCTGTAGGACTGCCCCACGGTTCTCAGCATGGCAAACGTGGAAACCTTTACAAGGAGCCAAAACGTTCTGTGTCCATTTGAGAACAGAGGAGGAGGGGACGTGACGGGACAATCTAGGAACTAGTATCTTCTCCACTATGCCAAGGGGGACAAGCAGGCCTTGGATACAGAGAGGAGCCTCCCTAGCTGTCATTCCCAGCCTGGGGTCCACAGAGGACGAGGGGAAAGACTAAGTGGGAGGCACACCCGGACCCTGCCCCCAACACAGATCCTGCTGAGTGGCCAACCTGGCCCGGGGGCCCCAAGTCTTTCCTGACCAAAGCGGTCCTGACCAGCCCTCTGGCACTAACCTGCCCTCACTGCTCCCAGGATGCTAGTGAGGGGAGGAGGGCGCCCAGTGGGTGGGAGAAAGGGCCAGAGGGGAGGGATGGGCGGGGGGGGGGTTCTGTGGGACATGTCAAGCCTGACTGTCTTTGGGATGTGCACATTACATGGGTTTATGAGTCCCAACGCTGGGTCTGGCAAGCCTGGTACTTCCATTTGGTAGTGGTTTAATAAATGTGTGCTGAGTGACGGAATGACTAAACACCTTTGAGGATGAACCAGGGCTTCAAGAACATTTCAGTGTACCCCCTGCAGAGATGGGGGCCACCGGGCGGTGCCGGTTCAGTTCATACAGAGCCCCCTGGTTGGCAGCAGCACATGTGATGGGAGCCGGGCACCTTCAGCCGGGTGGTGCCACTTTTGTCTCAAAAGGCCACACATTTCCTGTCCCGGATGGATGTCCCTCTGGCCCCTCATCCCTTCCCAGCTGGCCTAGTGCAGGGCAGGCCACCCAATGAGTCCTGAAGTGTAGAAGAGCCACAGAGACCCTGGGCCCAGCCTTGACCTTCCCCCCTCCCTTGACCCATTCATTCCTCTGGTAGAGGGAAGGGCTGGGACCAAACCGGAACCGCAGCGCTACCTTCCTCCAGGAATGAAGCCGGAGTTCCCAGAGGGAAGAGGCATCCTCCCTCCGAGGCTTCTTCGGCTCAAGCCTCCTGGGAAGTTGTCTGAGACTGTGACCAGCACGTCCTGAGCCAAGGTGCCTCCCGAGTCCCTGAGCCCCGGGCTCCCGAGGCCCTTGCCCAGGCTCTTGGGAATGCCACGTCGGCTCTCTCCAGAGGCCCGTTTCTCCAGCTTTGCAGGAGGTGAGACCCAACCAGGAAGAGCTCCCATCGCTCCACCTGCCCAGCAGGGGCCCAAGGCACCAGGAAGAACAGGCCAGCCAGGTGAGAACGGGGGAGCAGAGGTCAGGTGCAGCCGGCAGCTGGCCAGGTTACACAGGCCTCCTTGCCCGGCTCTGACCTCCCCCCCCCAAAGGCCTCCACGGCAGCAGCTCCCCCTCCCCCCACTCCTGCCCCCAGCACCTGCCCCAGCACCTGCCCAGCCCTACGCCCTACCTTCCTACCTTTCGGGAGCACCACCAGCTGGGCCTGGGCCCTCTGCTGCCTCCGCAAGTACTGGGCTCGCAGGCCCTGGACGCCGAGCGGGGGCTCTCTCCCCGGGGCCTGCGTGCCCGAGCCCTCGGCCATGGAGCAGGGCCCCCGCTGCCAGCAGTGCCGCAGGGCCGGGCAGAGGCAGGGCAGTCCCTGCATGGGATCCGGGAGCAGAGCAAACAGGGATGGGCGGGGCGCGAGGGGGGAGCCGGGGAGGGGAGCGAGGAGGGGAGCGAGGGGAGTGGGGAGCGAGGAGGGGAGCGATGGGAGCGAGGAGGGGGAGTGAGGGGGGAGCAGAAGGGGAGTGGGACGAGGGCGGGAAGCAAGGAAGGCGGGAAGGGGGGAGGGAGGAGGGGGGGCGATGGGGAGCGAGGAGGGGGGAGCAAGAAGGGAGGGGGGTGGGAAGCGAGGAGGAGGGGGGAGCGAGGGGGGAGCGAGGAGGGGGGAGCGAGGAGGGCCGGGACGGGAAGCGAGGAGGGGGAGCAAGGAGGGGGGTGGGGAGCGAGGAGGGCGGGGAGGGGGAGCGAGGAGGATGGGGAGGGGGAGGGGGAGCGAGGGGGGGCGGGGGGAAGTAAGGGGGCGGGGAGAAGAGGGGGGGAAGTAAAGGGGGGCGAGATGGGAGAGGTAAGGGGAACAAGGGCGGGAAGCTAGGGCAAGGGGCAGAAGAGGTGGGGGAGCACCGGGTGGGGGTCCGGAGTGGGCGGGGAAGGCAGGACAGGGGACGGGACAGGAGGAAGAGTAGGGGGGAGACGGCGTGGGGGCCCCGAGGGGTCCCCAGGCGGGGAGGAGACGAGCAGGTGGAGGCCGGGGCAGGGGGTGACCAGCGAGGGGCCGAGGGCGGGGGGGGGGGGGGGGGGGCTGCCGGCCGCGCCCCGCCCCGCCCTTCTGGGGGTCCCGGGAGCCCCGGGTCCGCGCTGCTCGATCCCAGCGTCCCTCTGGGGCCTGGGCCTTCCTGGCGGAGCCGAGCCCGCGCGAGGCCAGGTGCTGCTCGGCTCACCTGTCTCACCTGTCGCGGGCTGGACCTGGACTCTCATCCCCAAACCTGTCCGTTCGGTCTGCGGTTGGCGAAGGAGCAGCCTCTGCAGCCTCAGAGCTGGCGCCGCCGGGTGCGCAGCCGCGGCCGGGGACCCAGTGGGAAGGGCCCCCAAGCTGCACCCCCCACCCCCGCCACACGCATCCCGGGAGGACAGACCCCCCTCCCAGGCTTCTGGCATTTGCTCGGCCCCCTTGGTCTCCGCCTTCCCCCACCCGGCAGGGAGCTGCGGCGGCGAGGGGCGAGGGGCGCCCCCCCCCCGCTGGCCCGCCCCCCAGCCCCGCATCCCCTAGGATTCCTGGGCCCTCCCTCCCCTGCCCTCGGTGCCAACTAAGCCCCTCAGTGTCGCATCCTTCCATGAGGCTTACAGAGAACCCCCTCCCGACACTCCTACAGGGGCCGCGGCTGGATTCCAGGAGCCCTTCTGGAGGTGACCTGGGGGGCTCTGGTCACTGGGCGTGGGCGGGGCCATGGACGGGAGATCCCCAGTGGGCAGCCCGGGCCTCCAGCTGGGGAGCGGCAGAACCGTATTGCCCTACAGTCCTGGAGGTCAGAAGTCCATGACCAAGGCATCAGAGAGGTTAGGGTTGTTGCTGTTTTCTGGGGACCAGGAGGGAATCTGTTTCAGGCCTTCGCCCTGGCTTCTGTTGGTTTGCTGGCCATGTGTGGGGCTCCTTCCCTGGCCTCTGTGAGCCCCACTTCATCTCTGCCCCATGTGCATATAGTGATCTCCATGTGTGCCTGTCTCTGTGTCCACATTTCCTCCCTGTGTAAGGTCACACCAGTCATGTTGGATCAGTGCCCACTCTAATGACCTCATCTTAATCCAACCAGTGACATCGGCAATGACCCTATTTCCAAGTGCGGTCGCATTCTGGGGTACATCAACATGTAAATCTGGGAGGACACAATTTAATGCTTATTGGGAGATGAAAGGTAATTCCAGTCACAGAGGTAGGCCTAGGAGAGGAACGGACTGGGCACACCACTGGGGTGTGGGAGAGGCGAAGGGGTTTGTTTCCCGTGTTGTGTTAGAGGTGCCTGTGGTCCTTGGGTCCTCAAGAGGGAACCTGCAGCTTGCTAGAGACATGCAAATGTCGTCCCTGGTGGAAATGATACGCTTCGTTATTGGAAAAGGTGAATAGTGCTGCCATGAATATTCACGTACAGGTTTTTCTTTGAATACTTGTCTACAGTTCTTCTGGTTACACTTCCCAGGAGCAGAATTGCTGAGTCATACGGTTGTCACATGCTGTTTTCATTGCAAAACTCCCTTGGCTGCAAGTATATTGCATTTTGAGGATGGTAAAAAAGGATTGCATCGTATGCTTTGGCTTTTCTGTTGACACGCCAAGACCTCTGCCCTAGAGCAGAGGCCTTTGCAAGTTGGTGTGTTTGGTTTCTTGGAAAGGGAATCCCCATGTGTAATTTCTCATCATGCAATTGATGATGTTTTGGAACACAGGTGAGGTTTGCTGGGGTGAGGTCCGGAGCTGACGCCCAAGAAAGAATTCTTGAGGCATCTTTGGTGCAAAATGGTGGTTTTATTAAAAACCTGGGGCCAGGACCCGTGGGCAGGGAGAGCTGTTGTCCCAGGCCTGTGACCGGAGGCTGATTATGTACCTGGGAGTCGGGAGGGGTTTGGGGATAGCTGCTCTCTAAGGGATTCTGGAAACAAGGTTTCCAGAACCTTCCAGAAGGTTTCCCCCTTGTAGGGGGCCGGCTATTGTTGGGAAAACTTCCTACCGTCTAATAAAGCCTGAGTCACAAGACCCTCACATGTGTATCCCTGGGCCACGTGCTTGGGGGATGATCGCCCACACGTGTCTTGGGGGGTTTAGAGATAAAGGGAAATTTCTAAAGGAATTTTTACATGTTAAAGTAGACTCACGGGGTCCTGGGGGTCGGGCTGAGATTGCCTTTTGTCCTGAGCAAAGCATGAGCATCGAGGCAGCTGAGTCCGTTCAGGAAGGTCCCTCTGCCTGTTTCAAGAGCTTGTCAGTGGCTTGCCCCGGCTTGTGCTTCGTCCTCAGCCAGTCCTCTGTTCCCTCATCACAATGATAAAGTAGCTCCCTGTCTAAAACCAGGATTTTGAGTGGCCAGGACACCATCTGATCTTCTTTTCCCAACACTATCGTGTCAAATGATTGAAAAGTCCAGGATAAAAAATGCACAAAACTTTTCCCAAACTTGCTTTGCGTGTGGCCTATCAGAATCAGTACCTGTACGATTAGGACTTTATGTAATGATCGTAAAATATTCTTAAGTGACCTGTAGAGGCAGTATGGTGATCGGCTGCCTGGAGTCTACAGCCAGAATACCTGGGTTTTCATCCAGGCTGTGCCACTTTTTTTTTAATCCCTCCATGTCTCAGTTTCGCCATCTGCAAAATGGGCCAATAATAGTTACAGTTTGCCTATCTGTAAAATGAGGATAATGAGAGCATCTTTATAAGGGTATAAAGTCCTCAAACAGTGCCTGGCATGAAGTCAGCACCATAAGAGCTTGTTGAAGGCAAATTTACAGATTGGTCCAGAAAATTACAATGTCTTTAATCAAGATAATAAGTTAATAGCACACGTTCTTGTAAAGAAGGATTTTACTGATTTTAGTTTTGACAATACCTATCACTCTCTATCAAAGAATATTTCCCACAAAGCATATGGAAGCTATTGAAGGAACACTATGGGACAACTACTTAATAATTAAATGCCTAAAAAGAGATATTACAAAATTTTAAAAACGGTTTTAAATTGGTTTTGAGGCTAAGATTCAATTCATTCAACATGTATTCACCCAACAGGTACTTATTCAGTCACCACAGTCCTCCAGACTCACTAATCAATCAACATAGAAGAGTAAATTAAATAGAAATTATCCTCATAGAACTTCCAATGCAGTTGTGGGGAAAGAACTGTATAATTAAAATTTATGAGAAAAACTAGGCAAAGAGGGGATCCCTGGGTGGCGCAGCGGTTTGGCGCCTGCCTTTGGCCCAGGGCGCGATCCTGGAGACCCGGGATCGAGTCCCACGTCGGGCTCCCGGTGCATGGAGCCTGCTTCTCCCTCTGCCTGTGTCTCTGCCTCTCTCTCTCTCTCTCTCTCTCTCTCTCTCTGTGACTATCATAAAAAAAAAAAAAAAAAAACTAGGCAAAGAGAATACAGTAATTTAAATTAAATAATGTGTGTGTGCGCATGTGTATATAATTTGGGGGAGTTCCCCACTTTCAGAATAAATGTCACCTATGATTATTTAGTATTCCAATAATAATTTATCCAGTTTATTCACCTGTAAAAAAAAAAATCATTTTAAAGTTTCCTGCCCTCTAGTGGGGGCTTTAAGTCATAGCCACACAAACAACTGTGGAGGGTTGAGGGGTTTGGGGGTTTCTTCCGCTAGTCGATGAGCTCTGGCTGGGTGGGATGCCCAGCAAGGAATCAGGCCCTCCAGGACACTTGCCTGCTGCAGGGCCCCACAAGCCTATAGCTTCCTTCAGAGGATTCCTCTAGGCATGCTCAGTGCTGTGGGACCTCACCATCCTCCTGGGACCCCATCTCTGACTAGTCAGTGGCCTGTGAAAATGGCCTGGGGTAGAAGTGCTCCTGAATAGGCGATACCCACTCGGGAGGGCGACAGGCCCAGCTAATCAGTTTTCAAACAGAGCAAGACAGACCCAATGAATCCACAGTCAGAAGAAGCAGATGGTAGGTATCTGAAGCCACGCTGAGGGCAGGGCATCAGGACCAAGGCTGCCAGCTGCGGATCAGGCAAGGTTGCCCCCCCATTCCCAAAATATTTCAGTAGCAGCTCCAGGCAAGTCCAGGCGGTTTTGTGACTGTCACCTTGTTCTTACCCTCCCTGAGTATCTTTTCCACAACCCCGAGTGGATGGAGGCAGTTCCATTGTCAAAGGGCCTTACCAAAGACGCAGCTGATGTGCCGCCCCATTTCATCCCTGCCAGGCTTCTGAGACTTTATCCCCATTATCTGGGGCTCAGAGAGGCTGTGTTGCCTGCCCAGGGTGCCCCAGCAGATCACTGGAGCCACAGAGTTGGCACACCCTTCATTCTGCCGTCAGAGCTTGGGTTTCTCCCCATGACCCATATCCTGTGGTATTGAAACCTGACTCTAACAGAGGCATGAGATTAGCTCCTCCTCCACTTTTTATTATTAGCAAAACCTTCTTTTAAAAATACCTAGGTTAAACAATTTTAATCAGGTTATCAGATATGACCTGTATGAGCTTTAAAAGTAAGTCGAGGGATCCCTGGGTGGCGCAGCGGTTTGGCGCCTGCCTTTGGCCCACGGCGCGATCCTGGAGACCCAGGATCGAATCCCACATCAGGCTCCCGGTGCATGGAGCCTGTTTCTCCCTCTGCCTGTGTCTCTGCCTCTCTCTCTCTCTCTGTGTGTGACTATCATAAATAAATAAAAATTTAAAACAAAAAAAAGTTTAAAAAAAATAAAAAAATAAAAGTAAGTCGAATTCCGAGGTGGGGGGGGGGAGCTCCTGGTAGAGCATGTGACTCTTGATCTCAGGGCCATGAGTTCAGGCCCCGTGTTGGGCATAGAAACCACTTAAAATTTAAAAATTGAAATAATAATAAGTTCACATCCAGGAGCAGGTTGATCCCTTGTTCCATAATATGTACATTTCCCATCAACTCATTCTGAATCTGATCATTAGAGGAAAACCCCTTCTCAGCAGTTTGGGCTCATATTCTTGGGGATGGTTTCCTGGTTTATAGGGTGATGGGTGCAGTCCTACCGTGTTTAAACTAATTTGAGGGTTCTCCACCCTGACTCTACATTAAGGATCACGATCACTTGAGGAGCACCTGGGTGGCTCAGTGGTTGAGCGTCGGGCCTTTGACTCAGGTCGTGATCCAGAGGCCCCGGGATCGAGTCCCACATCGGGCTCCCCACAGGGAGCCTGCTTCTCCCTCTGCTTGTCTCTGTCTCTCATGAATAAATAAATAAAATCTTTTAAAAAAATCACTTGAGTAACTGTTTAGAGTTTCTTACACCAGGGCTTCAGCCCACACCAGCTGGATCCAAATCACAGAAGGAGGGACCCAGGCATTGGTACTGTAATGCTTGCCAAAATGCAACCAAAGCAAAGCTGAACTATTTAAATAGTTACTTATCAAGCTACCTAGCTTTGGAGAAACGTGTTTCTGTTCACATACGTGGCAGTTATGTTTGCACACATACATTTATATGGGAGTGCGGGGTGGGGGATATGGAAATTCAGGTCTCAATTTCCCTGCTCTGAGCCCTCCGTCCGATCTCAACGCGGGTGCATCCTCTGCACTGCTGCCTGTGATCTTTAGACCTGCTGCAAAGATTTGGGGAAGAAGAGTGAACCTACTTTCATAGACTTTCCGCCTGGACTCAGCCACAGCCATCTGACCTGTCAGTGTTGCCCTGTCTTGTTACCCAGGCTGCAGGTCTCTGCTCTGCTGTTCACAAATGAACACTGTGGGCCTCTCTACAGCATGTGCCTTTGTGCACAGATCCAGATGTGGGCACTGAACATCAAGGAAATTGACGGAAAGTCCTACTCTTCTCTGCCTCTGTTTTCACCAAAGATTTCAACTATATCTGTGGCTTTTGGAAAATGACTTATGGATCCCAGTAGGTTTTGCTGATGACCGCGGGGCTTACAGGAATCAGGCGAACTCGACAGGTGAAAGTTGCTCAATTTGGCATAACTTCCCTGTCAAGTTTTGACATTTCATTTGACTCTTTGTGATATTGCATTTATTTATCTCATGGGTCTTGAGGTCAAGACCCGCGTTGGGCTCCATGCTCAGGATGGTGTATGCTTCAGATTCTCTTCCTCTGCCCCTCCCCTGCTCATTCTCTCTTTCAAATCAATCAATTAATCTCTCTCTCTCTTTTTTTTTTAAAGCAGCAATGACAATGTGATTGCAAATATAAGCAATGTGGGTCTTTAGGCAGTTTGAGAACATGGAGAACAAATAACCACCTATCTAACAGTCCTGACTTCTTCATGCCTATAGTCTATAGATGCAAAGAGGCATGGAGTCAGAGATGGAGAAAGATCTTGGTCCGTCCAGAAACTAGAATTTGTACTTTGCTTAAAGGCTAATTGACACTCCTGGATTCTTCCTGGATAATAATCTTTTGTCTCATTTTCTTATGTCAGCACCAGGTTTCAGAATCATTTATACTAACTACTTTCCCTTGTTTTCTGTTTATTGGCCATAATTACATTCCCAAAAAGTTGAATTCATTTAGGAACCCAAGTGGAGAGTGAATCTAAAGAAATTTCAAGCCATACATAAACATATCAATACAGAAAATTCCCTTGAAATAAAACATCTTAATGTTTGTGCAAAGGTAGCAACACAGAGCAGGTTGGGGGGTGGGGAGGCAGCAAACAGTGTTCGATAAACAGTGTTTAGTCCAGTGGATATCCCTGTGGGAAAAGATTAACCTTGACCTGTGCCTCACATCATACACAAAACCCAATCCTAGTTGAAGTGCAGGTCCAAATTTAAAAAGACAGTAAGTCTTTTAGAAGAAATAATAGAGTAAGTTTTCGGGGAAGGCAAAGATTATTTAAACAGGAAAGAAAAGCCAACAATAGTGGAGCATATTATTGGTAAAATAGACTGCATTAAAATGAAGAAATCCTGGTTTCTAATTGAAGATATTATTAGAAGTAAAAATGCAAGACACAGAGTGGATATAGAAATACCAGTCAGTAGATTCATCTAGAATATATAAAGAACTCCAAACCCTAGGAAAAAATAGACATCTAAGTATAGACATAGTCAAAAAATTAGTTACTTCAAAAAAGAGGCCAATAATCATATAGAAAGCTGCTTAATCTCCACATCACTGAAGTAAATAACTGTGCTTTTTTATAATAGATTTTAAATGAATGAAACATTCACATCAACTTTCCTGTTTTTTTTCTGGTAATTCAGCAATGCCTCTAGTAAACTGTTAGCTGAATTGACATTTGTCCCTGCTATCATCAAATTGAACTGAATATAAATCTGAATATATTGATATATATAATTCTGATATAAATATATCAGATACATTCTGATATGAATATATCAATATAAAACTGAAATATTGAACTGAATATAAATCTCTTGTCTGAAAATATTATGATCATTTCTTCTAGCCACAAATTCCATTTTAAAGTTTTCTTCCTGGATAATAACCCTTTGTCTCATTGTCTTATGTCAGCACCAAGTTTCAGAATCATTTATACTACTTTCCCTTGTTTTCTGTAGATATTGTGCAGTCAGCTAAGCAAAGATTATTTAACCAGGACACAAAATACTTGGCTTGGTACTGGTGTGTTGTTTTTTTTTTTAAAAAAGAACTTCAAGCTAGTGCTCTATGTCAGCATTGACCTGTCTGTTCAATATCATTAGTTGTTCACTTTCCCCCAGTCCTGGCAGTTCTATACTCCCCCCTCCCTAATTCTGGACGTTCCATACATGCTTCTTTTTATGTGCAAGTGATGTTTCATATCGCTTTTATGGAGAATCCAGTTTACAGTCATAAATACAACATTGGCCAAAGGTAATTCCAAAGTGTAGTTGTAAAATATGGAGCGGGAGTAATAAAATACTCTTCCTTGAATGGGGAATGTAAAGTGTCCACAGCTTCTTTTCTGTGTTTTAAAATGTCAGTTTTATTATTCAGATATGATGAGGCCAACCAGGCAGGAGATGGGCGCCGTTGGAGAGAATGGCCTGTTGCTCACAGTTCTCATGAATAAGGGTGCCCCAGGACACCAAGGGGGAAGCACTAGCATCAGAAGAGTGCAGAAAGGATGAGGAGAAATATGGGCAAGTGCCTTTATTGTGGGTTGCACAGGAAGGAAGAGGAGCAGCGGGGCAAGCAAGGTGAGTGTTGGCGAGTCTGGGGCCCGGGAGCTGGCCCTCGCTGCCGAGCAGTGCCTTCACCTCCTGGGGATGTCAGGCCTCGGGTTTGCATTTTCAGAATCTGAGCTGTGGGTTCAGCTCATGCCCTTCCTTCCAACTTTTAGAAACACACCTGTGTTTGGTTTTCAGCCAGGAGGAGCAAACACTATGCTGGTGGAAGACAGTTGGAGAAGTCACCGGGAAAACTTCGGCTTCCATCCTTGGGACACATGGTGGGAATTCACACTAAAGATTCTTACAATTTTTTAAATTTTGATTCCAGTGTAGTTAACATACAGTGTTATGTTAGTTTCAGGTGTACAATATAGTGAGTCAACACTTCCAGACATCACCCAGTGCTCCTCACAAGTGCCCTCCTTGGTCCCCATCACTTATTTCACCTGTCTCCCCACCCAACTCCCCTCTGGTAACAAACCATCAGTTCTCTATAGTTAAGATTCTTTCTTGGCTTGTGTCTCTCTCTTTTTTCCCTTTGTTCATTTGTTTCTTAAATTCCACATGAGTGAAATCATATAGTATTTGTCTTTCTCTGACTTATTTTACATAGCATTATACTCCCTAGCTCCATCCATCTTGTTGCAAATGGCAAGATTTCATTCTTTTCTATGGCTGCGTAGTACTCCATTGTGTGTGTGTGTGTGTGTGTGTGTGTGTGTGTGTGTGTGAATGTATACCAAATATTTCTCCATTTATCTATTGATGGACACAATATTTTTAACATGTTTTTTTTTTTCCTCTGGAGTGGTGAGGACAGGTGGATCATGGCTTTCTGGATGTAAGAGCCTGATGGAGAGGTGGTGAGGTATACAGGTTCGGGATTGCTTGGAAGGCATATGACAGTCACACTGGCAGGTGAGTCCTTTACTAGCATGAGGAATTGGGTGGCCTTGGGTCAGGCAGTCCTGTTGGGGCCAGTAAGGCCCCAGATGTTGAAACATCAGAATAAAAAGACATGCTTAATACCCTGTGTTTGAAGGACTTGGTGTTAAATGAAAGGCTATATTTTCCACCTTGTTTATCCAGTAGAAAATCATTACCATTAATTTGAAGCACATCGTGTTTTGCTAGAATTAATCTCATGCTATCAAAAGCGTGAGTCATTTTCCAGCATCGTTATCCAACATATTTATTAACACACCTGAGATTTTGTCCTTTTTGATCAGTCTGCTGGGTTTATGTATATAATTTTATTTCATAAAGTGCAACTCAGAGTTACATTTGTTACTTCTGAATTATGTATTTGACATGAAAGTTTTTTTTAAAGATTTTTTTCATTTATTCATGAGAAACACAGAGAGAGAGAGAGAGAGAGAGAGAGAGAGAGAGAAAGGCAGAGACACAGGCAGAGGGAGAAGCAGGCTCCATGCAGGGAGCCCAATGGAGACTCGATCCCAGGACCCCGGGATCACAACCTGAGCCAAAGACAGATGCTCAACCTCTGAGCCACTCAGGCAACCTGAAAACTTCTTTTCCATCTCAATGTTTTAATTAGTAGCTAAAGAATCATTTACCAAATAATAGGAAGTTGCAAGAATTTAATCAGACTTGAAATCAAGGTGTGGATTTGATTAGAATAATTTTCTTATTTTCATAAATAATTAAATCTTTGCTAATAATAACTTATAGTGCCTTATTTCTGAATTTTATATGGGTTATGCTCAATAGCATCCTCTAATTTTTATTGCTGTTGGCTTTTAAAGTTTCAGCAGCCTTATTTGAAAATGTTCTATTTTCCCTTTTAGTTTTTTCCTTCCTGTCACTATTTCTCCTATGATCTTGACTTGAACTCATTTCAGTGATCTAAAGGATTAAAAAACTGTGTGGTTATTTTCAAATATTCAAATTGTGAATATGTTTTAATCTAAAAATGTCAATTAAAAGTTAGAAATTCACAAAATTAGAAAAGTCTCATGTCTTCAAAAATTACTTTTCTCTAAATATTCAAAACTGCCAGGGCACTGGGGCGGTAATTCTGTTAAGCGTCGGACTCATGGTTTCAGCTCAGGTGATGATCTCAGGGTCATGAAATTGAGCCTCACATTGGGCTTCACACTCAGTCTCACTCTCTCCCCCTCTCCTTCTGCCCCTACCTATGCACGAGCACACACACACACACACACACACATTCTCTCTCTCTCAAACGAATAAATCTTTAAATAAATATTCAAAATTGCCTTAAAAACTAAGGGACAAAAATATAAATTATTCAAAAAGGCCAATATTTTTACTTAATTTGTGAAAGCAAATTGTATTAAATACTTTCATAAAATAGCCCCACTCTAGTATCCAGTACCTACGTCTACTTGCCAATACAAAGAAATGTAATTAGTATCACATTTTCACCTGTTACACCCAGGCCTGTATGTTTATATACAAATTCAAGAGTAAGATGAATTCTGTAATATTGCAAAATGTTCCTGGGTTGCCCAAGGCAACTCTTGCAATCTCCATGCTACTTGGGGAGAACCTCAGGGACCGAGACTTGAAGCAGCAAGAGAAGCAAGAAGAGGGGTATCCAGCATGACTGGTAAATGATACTTTGCATTACAAGAATCAGCTGCCTCAGGGCTGAGAAGGGTTGACCATGAAGAACTGGGGTTCTTTGCTCTTCCTCGTTATTTTGTCTGCTGTTTCTCTCTCCACTCCACAGTTACACGTATCTCCAGCTTCCAGGACAACCCAAACTTGGCTGAACCAGTTTCAGATTGCTAGGACACCAACTCAAACCCGAGGCTTCTGCAGAAAATGGTGCATTAATTCTCTGAAGGTGGATTCAGATCCCTGCACCCTGCCATTTACTCCCTGCATCAGAGACTCCCCGCTGATACGACTGCTCCAGGACACACCAGTGTAGTGATTCTCATGTCCACCTGCACATTTCAATCACCTGGAGAACTTTAAAAAAATCTCCTGGGATCCCTGGGTGGCGCAGCGGTTTAGCGCCTGCCTTTGGCCCAGGGCGCGATCCTGGAGACCCGGGATCGAATCCCACGTCGGGCTCCCGGTGTGTGGAGCCTGCTTCTCCCTCTGCCTGTGTCTCTGCCTCTCTCTCTCTCACTGTGTGCCTATCATAAATAAATAAAACAAAAAAAAAATTTAAAAAAAAATCTCCTGATGCCTGTGCCTCGCTCATAGCAATTAAATCAGACTCCCTGGGACAGGGGCCCCAACTAACAGGATAGTTTAAAGCAAACCCAGTAGATACAACTGTGCAGTCAGAGTGGAGAATGACTATTCTAATCATGCGCTGCCTCCCTTGGTCTTTCTCACTCTGCCTTAAAGTATTCCAAGGCTCCTTCTTTCCTAGAGCAGATCTTCCCCAACAGCATCGCAGAGAAGGCTAACAGGCTACAGGTGCGGTGCAAAAACACTGACCTGCCAACAATCAGGCTGCTCCTGGGTACACAGGCTCCAGCTATAAGTAGCCTCTCCTACAGCTCCTTAGTTTATTTATTTATTTATTTATTTATGATAGTCACAGAGAGAGAGAGAGAGAGGCAGAGACATAGGCAGAGGGAGAAGCAGGCTCCATGCACCGGGAGCCCGACGTGGGATTCGATCCGGGGTCTCCAGGATCACACCCTGGGCCAAAGGCAGGCGCCAAACCGCTGCGCCACCCAGGGATCCCTCCTACAGCTCCTTAGATGGGAGCTTGAGTTGAGTTACATCTGCTTTGTCTCTAGGACCTTGTGGTCTCTGCTGCCTGCTGTAGGTGACATTCCCCATTGAAACATGGAAAGAGAACATGGCCCAGGTGCCCAGGAAGCTCAAGCCTAAGGAATGGCGGGATGGGGAAGGGGTGTCATGTGAGCTGGGGTGGGTGGAAGGGCCACCACCTGCAAGCAGCAGCCGCCCCCACCCCCGATCTCTGTCTTCACAAATATTTGATACTTTCACCCGCTTTGCCTGTGATACGCCCTCTACATGGTTACAGAGGGGGTCTTCCCATAGTCATGTATTCTGAAAATTAGTTGCAACATCACTTTGAAAGATTTGATCTAAAAACGAACTGGATTTGAAATCTATTGGTATTATCATTCTAATTGTTCTTACCATTCTGGGCTGTGGGAACAGAAAAGGAGCTGTTGTTTCTCTTAAAAACATCATTTCAGATGGTGGCTGTTACAGTGTTTAAGGTTTTTTTATGTATGCGATCAAAGGTTGTTGTTGTTTTTTAATTGAGGGTTACTAGCTATAATACGAGAAGACTTTTAAAAGTTTAACCAGGAATTGTGTAGAGCCTAACCTGTCAAAGCAAACACATTCCTAAATGTTTAAAAGCAGTTATCTACCTGACTTCAAGGCTTCAACAATATCAAAATGATGAACTTCCGTTTACTCACTCCATAAAGGCAGCAACTTCCTGGTCTATTCATTGGATGGTATTGAAACATTTCATGAAAACTTGTTGAAAGAGCCTGCTCACTTAAAGTAAAACTAGGGGCCTGATCCGGCCAGCTTCCTCTTGCACAAAGATCATTCTAGATCATTCTCAGAGCCAAGCAAAGACTAGCAATGGCTTCCAGGCACAGTGATCTCAGTAGTGTTGCATTTGATACTGGAAGTCAGGGATGATTGAAGTTATGGGGCAATGGGGGCAGGGGACATTGTGGCTTCCTGAAATGAGTTTTTTTTTTAATGTTAAATGGCAATACTATTTTTTTAAAAAAATCCACAAAGTGGGTGAGAAGACGAGTCACAAGTCAAAAAAACATTTGCAACATAAAATCAATAAAAGGCTAGCATCCGGAATGGACAAAGAATGCTGAAAAATCAGTAAGGGTGAGAGACCAGTAGAAACAGAGAGGGAAAGACTCGAACAGATGCTTCACAGGAGAAAAATCTGAGTAGCCAGTCATCGTGGTGAAGATGCTCGACATCATTAGTCAGGAGTGCAAAAGCAAGTCAGAACACGACGAGAGGGATCCCTGGGTGGCACAGCGGTTTGGCGCCTGTCTTTGGCCCGGGGCGCGATCCTGAAGACCCGGGATCGAATCCCACATCGGGCTCCCGGTGCATGGAGCCTGCTTCTCCCTCTGCCTGTGTCTCTGCCTCTCTCTCTCTCTCTCTGTTGACTATCATAAGTAAATAAAAAAAAATTAAAAAAAAAAGAGAACACGATGAGATCCCCAGTAAACTGGACTTAATTTAAATGTAAAGGTCTGAGGATACTAAATGGGGGGGTTATGTGGAGTAACAGAAACTTCTGTGCCTAGTAAAACTAGCCTTTAATAAGCTTAAGCAAATTCACTTGTGACTCAACACGCGGCCCACGGACTGGTGGCATTGGCATCCCTTGAGAGCTCGTTGGAGCTGCAGAATCACAGACCCACCATATCAGAATCAGCAGCTTAACAAGACCTGCAGGTGAGTTCACGTGCACACTAATGTGCAAGCAGCGTTGCTCTGTGGCTCCGTGATCTCACTCCAAGCCTACGCCTTAGAGAAGCTTGTCCATGACCACCTTGCTTGTAAACAAAAATCGAGACTAGTCCAAGTCCATTAACAGTGGAATGGACAAAGAAATTAGTGTTGCCATATAATAAGTGATTCCATTTATCTTTGCATGTGTGTTTTGCATATTCTCTGTATTTCACAATAAAACCTTTTTAATGTTATTCGCGGAAACCAGCTTGATGTTTTACTTTAAAACGTTAGAAAGGATATTCTTGGGGAAGTTGTTTCAAATTCTGTTTTGTCCTTCCTCATTGTTTGTTTGGGGGTTTTGTACAAAATGGCTTAAAGTAAGTTAGCACTCCACTAAGGCACATCCAGATGTCCCCAAATCCTTTCTACTTCAACGCAGTCCCCAAATCCTTTCTACTTCAAGGGCTCAAATATTTTCTTTGTGTGCCATGACCTAACCTAAAACCTTGTGAAGCAGGCACCTGGAGGCCTTTCGGAGGCCTTCAAGGTCTCAGCCTTCCCTTGCAGTTTTATCTTTGCTCCAAATGCTAGCCATTGGATCCCTCGCCTCTCTCCAAAGACCCAGCCATGCCACTAAGGTAATGCTACTTCTAGAATGCCCTTCTAGGATGCTCTTCTTCCTTTCCTCTAGGCTTTGATAAAACACCACCACCTTAAGAATTTCTGATTTCCTAGACAGAACATTTATTCTTTCACAACCCTTAACAGATCAGTAAGTCCTATGATTAGTTGTTTTGACCTGGTTTCCCTCTGCTAGACTATGAACAACTCTAGAGCTGTGTCCTATATTACAAATTATAGGGGCACCTGGGTGGAACAGTTGGTTAAGAAGCCAGCTCTTGGTTTGGACTCAGGTCATGATTTCAGGGTCTTGTAGGACTCTGCCCTTAGCAGGGAGTCTGCTTCCCTCTGCCTCTCCCCCCAGTCATTCTCTCTCTCTCTCAAATATTTAAAATATTTTTGAGTAAAAATGTACTATATGCATCTAACAATATTTGCCTTTTCATGATCCCCTATATTTTGTGGAGTTGTGAATCCTATATTCATCCTTATTGTTACATGAATTTGGTGACAAGTGGAAAGTGCTCACCATTTTTTTTTTTTCTAGATTCATTAGTCATCCACTCTGGGGCAATAGAATCTTCTATGACATTCAAATATATGGTTACTAAAATTCTTATAAGATGGTCCTTAGTTTAATATTAAAGATGTTGGAGGTGACTTTCCTATATGTAAAACTAACCTAATAGGTAGCTAACAATGTATTCCTTAACCTGTGAAGTGTCTACACCCTTGGTCCGCAGCAAAGCAACCAAGCTTAGCAGCTGCGGTCTTGTTGTGAAGGTTGGCAAGAAAGGGCTTTAGAGCTGTACAAATGGGAAGAAGGAATACCATGATGTTTATGTTGGGCTCCCCAAATTCTTCTGAAGTGTGCATTTGGAGGGAACGGGTGGGGTGACTACCTCCTGTGACAATTTGGACCTTTGTCTATCTCATTCTAAGACCATCTGAATGAATTTCTGTCATGCCTCAAACCCTGGCCCAAAGCCTAAGCTTCAACTACTCCCCCATTATCCCCTGGCCATATTATCCTCCCCGAACCCTTGGCTGCACATGTGATCATCTGGTGTCCCGGCAACACCTAAGCCTAGTGAAAATCTCTGGAGGTAGAACCCTAGCATTACTTTTTTTTTTTTTTAAGAGCTCTTTTATTATTTCTGCTATTCATTCTTTAACTGATATCTAGTTGACACATGATGTTAGGCTAGTTTCAGGCATAGTGATTTGAAAAGTCCATACGTTAGGCTTCGCTCACCACTGATGTAGCTGCCATCTGTCACCTTCGATACTATTATAATACCATTGACTATAAACTCTGTGCTGTCCCTTTCATCCCCATGACTTATTTTTTCCATAACTGGAAGTCTGGACCTTCCTTTCGACCCTTTTGTGCATCCCCCCCCCTTCTCTAGGAATCATCGGTTTGTTGTCCATGTTTATGGATCTATTTCTGCTTTTTTTTTCCATTTGTTTTTTAGAGTCCACATATAAATGAAATCCTATAGTACTTGTCTTCTGGCTTACTTCGCTTAGCATAATGCCTTCTAGGCCTATCCAGGTTGTCACAAATGTCCAGATCTCCTTCCTTTCTTTATGACTAATAATCGATTATATACACCACATCTTTCATCTACTGATAGTTGAGTT
The DNA here is from genome assembly GCF_905146905.1 of Nyctereutes procyonoides. NCBI lineage: Eukaryota > Metazoa > Chordata > Mammalia > Carnivora > Canidae > Nyctereutes > Nyctereutes procyonoides. Next base: position 9,160,267 of record NW_026575135.1, on the reverse strand, counting down.
GCTTCCATATCTTGGCTATTGTAAATAATGCTGCACTAAACCTAGGGGTGTGTATATCTTTTTAGATCAGTGTTTGGGCTTATGTTTTTGTTAAATACCCCATAGTGCAATTACTGGGTCATCATTCATTTTTTTTTTTTTTGAAGAACCTCCACACTGTTTCCCATAGTGACTGCCCCAACTTACATTCCAGCAATAATATGAGGGTTCCTTTTTCTCTACATCCTCGCCAACACTTATTTTTTATGTTTATGATTTTAGCCATTCTCACAGAGATGATGTGACATCTCCTTGTGGTTTTGATTTGTATTTCCCTGATGAGTGATGTTGAAGATCTTTCTATGTGTTGGGCATCTTTAGGTCTTTAGGAAAATGTCTATTCAGATTCTCTGCTTATTTAATCAGATTATTTGGGGGTGTTTTTTGGTGTTGAGTAAATTCTTCCTATGATTCAGATATTATTCCCTTTTCAGGCACATCATTTGCAAATATCTATTTTCTCATTCGGTATGTTGCCTTTTCATTTCATTGATGATTACCTTTGCTGGGTAAAAGCTTTTTAATTTGGTGTAGTTCTGATAGTTTATTTTCATTTTTGTTGCCCTTGCCTGAGGAGACCTCTCTAGAAAAATGTTATGGCTGATGTCTGAGAAATTACTGTCTATAATCCCTTCTAGGAGCTTTATGGTTTTGGGTCTCACATTTAGGTCTTTAATCCATTTTGCATGTATTTTTCTATATGGTGTAAGGAAGTGGTCCAGCTTCATTCTTTTGCATGTGGCTGTCCAGTTTTCCCAGCAGCATTTATTGAAGAGACCATCTTTTCCTCGTTGTATATTCTCACTCCCTTGTTGGTTGCTGGACTATATAAACATGGGTTTGTTTCTGGCCCTTCTTTTCTATTCCATTGATTGAGGTGTCTATTTTTATGTCAGTTCCATATGGTTTTATTATAGCTTTGTAGTATAGCATGAAATCTGGGACTGTGATACTTCCAGCTCTGCTTTTCTTAAGATTGCTATTCCAGGTTTTTTTGTGGTTCCATACAAATCTTGGTGTTCTTTGTTCTGGTTCTATTAAAAATGTTGTCAGTATTTTGATAGGGATTGCATTGAATCTGTAGCTTGTGCTGGGTAATGTGAACATTTGTTCCATTCATGAACATGGGCTACTTTTCCATTTGCTTGTCTAGTCTTCAGTTTCTTAATTGTCTTACAGTGTTCAGGGTACAAGTCTTTTCACCACCTTGGTTAAGTTTATTACTAGCTATTTTAATTTTTTAAGTGCAATTATAATGGAATTGTTTTCTTAATTTCTCTTTCTGCTACTTTGCTATTAGCGTGTGGAAACTGATTTCTGCATATTGTATCCTTGTGACTTTTCTGAGTGCATTTTTTTTTTCTCTTTTTTTGGTAGAGTCTTCAGGATTTTCTATGTATAATGTCCTCTGCAAATCATGACAGTTTTACTACTTCCTTACTGATTTGGATGTCCTTTATTTGTCTGATTGCCGGGGCTAGGACCTCCAATACTATAGTGACTAAAAGTGATGAGACGGAATGTTCTTTCTCAGTTTTTCACCATTGGGTGTACTGTTAGCTGTGGGTTTATCATATAAGGCCTTTATTATATTGAGGTAGGTTCCCTCCAACCCCACTTTATCAAATTTTTATGATAAGCAAATGTTAAATTTCGTCAAAGGCTTTTTCGACATCTCCTGAGATGACTGGCAGATTTTTAATTCTCCTTTCTGCTGTTTAGCTTGCGTGCTTTTCCATCACCCTGCCTTCCAGATTAGTGAATGCAGAGGAATGAATCAGCAATCTGTTATTTCCCTCTGATGTATTTTTCAGGAATTATATTCTTCAGCAGTGATTGGTATTTTTAAAAATATATTTTTAAAATATTTGTTGAAATTCTCAGAGTTCCTCCACTCTTCAGTCCAGCAAATATCTTTATGACCGTCACTTTAAACTCTTTAAGCATATTGCTTATCTCAGTTTCATTTAGTTCTTTTTCTGAGGTTTTGTCTTGTTCTTTTGTTCAGAGTTTATTCCTCTGTCTCCTCATCTTGCTTGAGTGTGTGTGTGTGTGTGTGTGTGTGTGAGAGAGAGAGAGAGAGAGAGAGAGAGAGAGAGAATTAGGCAGAACAACTATGTCTCCTAAACTTGAGGGAGAGTGGTCTTGAGCATGGCCATCCTCCATGTAGACTGTATGTGTCTGACTTTGGCTGGTTGGTGGATGTGGCTGGAGTGGGCTGCGGGTCCTGGGGCTGATCAGATGATTTTTATCCTTCATATTGTTAATGTGGTATATCACACTGATTTGCAGATATTGAGCCATTTTTGAATCCCTGGAATAAATCCCACTTGATAATGGTGAATGATTTTTTTTAATGTATTGTTGAATGTGGCTTGCTAATATTGTTGGGGATTTTTGCATCCATGTTCATCAGGGATATTGGCTTGTAGTTTTCTTTTTTTGTATGGTCTTTGGTTTTGTAATCAGGGTAATGCTGGCATTTTAGAATGTCCTTGGAAGTTTTCCGTGTGTGTGTGTGTGTGTGTGTGTGTGTGTGTGTGTGTGTCTTTTAATAGTCGGAGAAAAGTATTGCTGCTTCTGTAAATGTTCACTAGGATTCACCAGTGAACCCATTTGGTCCTGGACTTTCATTAGTTGAGAGGTTTTGATTACCAATTCAGTTTTGCTACTAGTAATCAGTCTATTTAGATTTTCTATTTCTTTCAGATTCAGTTTGGAAAGATTGTGGGGTTTTTTTAATATGTATATTTTTTTATTGGAGTTCAATCTCCCAACATATACTATAACACCCAGTGCTCATCCGGGCAAGTGCCCCCCTCAGTGCCCATCACCCAGTCACCCCATCTGCCCTCCCACCTCCTCTTCCACTACCCCTTGTTCATTTCCCAGGATTAAGAGTCTCACATGTTTTGTCAGTCTTTGATTTTTTTCCCTCTCATTTTCTCTCCTTTCCCCTATAATCCCTTTCACTATTTTTTATATTCCCCATATAAGCTAAATGATATGATTGTCCTCCTATTGACTTACTTCACTCAGCATAATACTCTCCAGTTCCATCCACATCGAAGCAAAAGGTATTTGTCCTTTCTGATGGCTGAGTAATATTCCATTGTGTGTGTGTGTGTGTGTGTGTGTGTGTGTATCACATCTTCTTTATCCATTCATCTTTCGATGGACACCAGGTTAAAAATAGAACTGCCCTACAACCCAACAATTGCACTTGCACTACCGGGGATTTACCCCAAAGATACAGATGCAGTGAAAAGCCGAGACACCAGCACACCCATGTCTATGGCAGCAGTGTCCACAATAGCCAAAATGGAAGGAGCCTTGGAAAGATAGTGTTTTTTTAGAATTTTTCCATTTCTTCTGGGTGATCTAATTTGTTGGCATATATTTCATAATAGTCTCTTACAAATCTTTTCTATGGTGTCAGATCTCCTTCATTTCTGATTTTGAGTTCTTCATGAATCTGGCTAAAGGTTTTGTCAATTTATCCTTTCGAACAAGCTCTTGGTTTTGTTGACCTATTTTCTTTTTCTTTTTTGTTTCCTTTTATTTTTGTTCTGTTCTTTATTTCCTTGTACTGATTTCAGGTTTTGATCTTTTTCTGAGATAGTTCTGTATCACTATAAACTTCCCTCTTAAAACTTTCACCATGACTCCAAAGACTTTGGACTCATTTTTATTTGCCTCAAGATATGTTTTTGTTGTTAATTTCCTCTTTGATTTCTTCATTCACCCATTGATTAGTATTGTTTTTTTTCCATTCTTTTTCCTAGTAATTCTAATTTCACACCATTGTAAAAAGCTTGATATTTCAATCTTGTTAAACTTTTTGAGACTTGCTTTGTGGCCTAATACGTGATCTGTCCTGGGGAGTGTCCTATGTGCCCTTGAAAAATGTGTATATGCTGTTGTTATGTGATAAAATGTCCTGTATGTATCTGCTATGTCCATCTGGTCAAATGTGTCACTAAACACTGTTTCTTTATTGATTTCTGCCCTGCCCTTGCCTGGATGATGTATCTATTGATATAAGTGGGATGTTAAAGTCCTCTACTATTGCGTTACTGTCAGTTTCACCCTTCAGCTATTAATACTTGCTTTATGTATTTCAGTGTTGGAATGTTGAGTGAGTTGATACTCACAAATGCTATCCTCTTGTTGGATTGACACCTTTGTCATTATGCTATGCTCTTCTTTGTCTCTTGTTACAGTCCCTGATTTAAGGTCTATTTTGGGGGTGCCTGGGTGGCTCATCTGCCTTTTGCTCAGGTTCAGGGTCCTGGGATTGGGCCCCACATCGGGCTCCCTACTTAGCCGAGAGCCTATTCTCCCTCTCCCTCTGCTGCTCCCCCTGCTTGTGCTCTCACTCTCTCTGTCAAATAAATAAAACTTTAATAGTCTATTTTGTCAAATGTAAGTATTGCTACCCCAGCTTTTTTTCTTCCATTTGCATGGAGTATCTTTTTCCATCCCTTCCTTTCAATCTGTATGTGTCTTTAGTTCTGAAATGAGTTTTTTTTTTTTGTAACCAGCATACAAATGGGTCCTTTTTTTTTTCTTTAATCCTATCATCGTCTTTTGATTAGAGCATTTAGACCATTTACAATTAATTGACAGGTATATATTTCCATTTCATTAGTTATTTTATGGTCGTTTTTGTAGTTCTTCTATTCCTCCTTGTTCTTTTTCTTGTGATTGACTTTTATTTTTATGTATCTGTCATAGGGTTGGTTTTGGTTTGCAGTTACCATGAAGTTCATATGTAACATTCTAAGTAATTGACAATCTATATTTAGTTGATGGTCACTTAAATTAAAATCTAAAAGAACCTCTTTTTTACTTCCCCCACCATGTCTTATGCATGTGTTGTCATATTTTACATCTTTTGAGTCCCCTTAACTTTTTAAGATATAATTAATTTTACCACTTTTTAAAATTTTTCAACATGTTAACATAGTGTTACATTAGTTTCAGTGTACAGTATCATAAATTAACAATTCTATAAATTACTTTGTGTTCATCATGATAAGTATACTCTTAATCCCCTTCACTTATTTCACCCATCAACCCCCTCTCTCTCTCCTCCCACCACCCCCCTAGTAACCCTCTTTATTCTCTATAGTTAAGAGTCTATTTTTTGGTTTGTCGTCTTTTTCTTTGTTTGTTTCTTAAATTTCACATGAGTGAAATCAAATGGTATTTGTCTCTCTGACTTATTTCACTTAGATCAATCCATTTTGTTGCAAGTGGTAAGATTTCATTCTGTATGGTTGAGTAATATTCCAGTGTGTGTGTGTATGTGTGTGCCTGTGTGTGTATTGGCTATATAAATACTTCTATAAACATAGAGGTGCATATATCTTTTTAAATTAGTATATTTATATTCTTTGGGTAAATACCCAGTAGTAAGATTTTTTTAATTTAAACATTTTTTTTAATGAGCATCTTTTCATGTGTCTGTTGGCCAACTGTGTCATCTTCAGAAAAATTTCTGTTCATGTCTGCTGCCCATTTCTTAACTGGAGTATTATTATTTTTTTTTTTGGTATTCAGTTGTATCCCTTCTTTATATATTTCAGATACCAACTCTTTATCAGATATATCATTGGCAAATATCTTCTCCCATTCACTAGGTTGTCTTTTTGTGCAGAAGCTTTTTACTTTTGATGTAGTCCCAATAGTTCACTTTTGCTTCTGGTTTCCTTGCCTCAGAAGATCTATCTAGAAAAAATGTTAGGGTTGATGTCCGAAATCACCACCTATGCTCCCTTCTAGGAGTTTTATGGTTTCAGGTCTCACATTTAGGTCTTTAATCCATTTTGAGTTTATTTTTGTGTGCAGTATAAGAAAGGGATCCAATCCCATTCTTTTTCATGTAGCTGTCTAGTTTTCATAAACAACTTGTTAAAGAAATGGCCTTTTCCCCCCACTGCATACTCTTGCTTCCTCTCTCAAAGATGGACCATATAAGCATGGGTTTACTACTGAGTTTTCTATTCTGTTCCATTGATTTATGTGTCTATTTGGTGCCATTGTCATACTGTTTTAATTATTATAGCTTTGTAGTATATCATGAATCCAGGATTGTGATACCTCCATTTGTTCTTTAAGATTACTTTGGCTAGGGATCCCTGGGTGGCGCAGCGGTTTGGCGCCTGCCTTTGGCCCGGGGCGCGATCCTGGAGACCCGGGATCGAATCCCACATCGGGCTCCCGGTGCATGGAGCCTGCTTCTCCCTCTGCCTGTGTCTCTGCCTCTCTCTCTCTCTCTCTCTCTCTCTGTGTGACTATCATAAAATAAATAATTAATAATTAAATTAATAAATAAATAAATAAATAAAATGCTTTAAAAAAAAAAGAAACTAAAAAGAAGAAGAAGAAGAAAAACAGAAATCATCAGATGACCATTCCATCTTGCCCCGAACCCAAAATTCTACTTACATTTGCATGCATCTTTATTCATGGATTTACTTCTGGGCTCTCTATTCCATTCCATTGATCTATATATCTATTTGTTTTTTAATTTTTTATTATTTATTTATGATAGGCACACAGTGAGAGAGAGAGAGAGGCAGAGACGTAGGCAGAGGGAGAAGCAGGCTCCATGCACTGGGAGCCCGACGTGGGATTCGATCCCGGGTCTCCAGGGTCACGCCCTGGGCCAAAGGCAGGCGCCAAACCGCTGCGCCACCCAGGGATCCCTATATATCTATTTTTTATGCCAATGCCATACTGTTTCATTTACTATAGCATCATAATGATTGAAATCAGGAAGGGATCCCTGGGTGGCGCAGCGGTTTGGCGCCTGCCTTTGGCCCAGGGCGTGACCCTGGAGACCCGGGATCGAATCCCACGTCGGGCTCCCAGTGCATGGAGCCTGCTTCTCCCTCTGCCTACGTCTCTGCCTCTCTCTCTCTCTCACTGTGTGCCTATCATAAATAAATAAAATTAAAAAAAAAAAAGAAATCAGGAAGGGTGATGCCTCCAGATTTGGTTTTCTTTCTCATGATTGTTTTAGCTATTTTGTGGGTCGATAAAAATTTTAGGATTGCTCTATTTCTGTAAAGGACTTTGGAATTTTGATGAGGACTGCATTGAGTCTGTAGATTGCTTTGGGTTATTTCAGACATTTGAAGAATATTCTTTCAATCCATGAGCAGAGTATCTTTCCACTTATTTGTGTCCTCTTCAATTTTTCATGAGTCTTACAGTTTCAGCATATGTGTCTTTCACTTCCTTTGTTAAATTATTCCTAGGTATTTTGTTCTCTTTATAGAATTGTAAATGGGACTTTTTTTGCATGTGGTTTTTCTTTTAATTTCACTTTCTATATTTTGCTAGTTCGTTAGTGTATAGAAACAAAGATTTCTATATTAGTGTTTGTATCCTGTAACTTTACTAAATTCATTTATACTAATAGTTATTTTTTGGTAAAGTCCTTAAGGTTTTCTATAGATAATATGTCATCTGCAAATAGTGACAATTTTACTTACTTTCCAATTTGGATGCTTTTTTCTTTTTTAAGATTTTTAATTTATTTATTCATGAGAGACACACACAGGCAGAGGCACAGGCAGAGGGAAAAGCAGACTCCATGCAGGGAGCCCAATGTGGGACTTGATCCTGGGTCTTCAGGACCAGGCCCTGGGCTGAAGGTGGTGCTAAACCTCTGAGCCACCCAGGCTGCCCAAATTTGGATGCTTTTTATTAAATTTTCTTGCCTAATTGCTTTGACTAGGGCATTCAGTACTGTGTTGGATAAAAATTGTGAGAGGGGGCAATCCTTGTCCAGTTCCTGATCTTAGACTAAAAGCTTTCATACATAATAGCATTGCATGCTAGCCACAGACTCCTCATATACAGCCTTTATTATGTTGCGATATGTCCTCTTTATACCTACTCAGAGTGTTTATCATATGGATGTTAAATTTCATCATGCTTTCTGGCATCTATTGATACAATGATGTAATTTCTTCATTTTGTTAATGTCGTATACCATGTTTATTGACTTTTCTGGATTCTGAACCATCCTTGCATCCCTGGAATAAATCCCACTTAGTCATGGTATATGATCCTTCTGTTGTATTGTTGAATTCAGCTTGCTAATATTGGCCTATAGTTTTCTCCTTTCTGCAATGTCCTGTCTTGGTTTTGGCATCAAGGTAATTATGGCCTCAAGAGTTTAGAAGTGTTCTTTCATCATCATCTTCTTTTTTTTTTTTTAATTATTTTATTTTTATTTTTTTAGAAAAGTTTTAGAAGGATTAGTGTTCTTCAAATGTTTGATAGTATTCACTAGTGAAGCCATCTGGTCATGAAGTGTTGTTGTTTTGTTGTTGGGAGATGTTTTACTCCTTCTGAGCAATCAGTCTGTTGAGATTTTCTATTTCTTCCTGATTGAATCTTGGAAGGTTCTATGTTTTTTGGAACTTAACCATGTCTTTTACATTATCTAACTTGTTGACCCATTATAATTATTAACCATAGCCTTTTAAGATCTTTTGTATTTCTGTGGTATCAGTTGTAACATCTTTCATTTCTTTGAGTTTTTTTTTTTTTTTTTTTTTTTTTTGTCCCTTGAGTTTATCTAAAGGTTTGTCTTCTCTTTTGTCTTTGAAAGAACTAATTCTTGGTTTCAGTGATCTGCTCTGTTGTCTTTTTTTTAAAGATATTATTTATTCATGAGAGAGAGGGAGGCAGAGGGAGAGGCAGGCTCCTGGCAGAGGAGGGAGCCTGATGTGGGACTCGATCCCAGGATGCTGGGATCACAACCTGAGCTGAAGGCAGACGTTCAACTGACTGAACCCCACAGATGCCCCTGCTCTGTTGTCTTTGTAGTCTCTATTTTATTATTTATGTTCTGATATTTGTTATTCCTTCCAACTTGTAGGCTTCATTTTTTCCCCCTTTTCTCCCCACTTCATCAAAGCATTTGTTTGTTGAAGTGTAGATGACACACGTTTACGTTAACTTCAAGTGTACAACTTTATGGTTCAACTGTATATATTATGCTGAGCTCACCACAAGTGTAGCTACCATGTGTCCCCATACAATTCTGTTACAATTCCATTGACTATATTCCTTATACTATACCTCTTATTCCCAGGATTTATTCATTTTGTAACTGGAAGCCTGTATCTCCCACTCTCTTTGCCCATATTGTGCATCCTTCCAACTCCCTCACCTCTGGCAACCACCAGTTCTCTGTGTTAACCCATTCTTGAGTTTATTTTTTGTGTATGGTGTAAAAAGTGGGTCAGTTTTATTCTTTTGCATGTAGCTGTCCAGTTTGCCCAGTGCCATTTATTGAAAAGACTGTCTCTTCCTTATTGTATAGTCTTGGCCTCTTTGTTGTAGATTGACCATATAAGGGTGGGTTTATTTCTGGGCTCTCTGTTCCATTTGATCTATGAGTCTATTTTTGTGCCAGTTCCATACTGTTTTTATTATAGCTTTTTAGTATATGTTGAGATCTGTAATTGTGCTACTACCATCTTCTTAAGAATGTTTTGACTAATCAAGGTCTTTTATGGTTCCATCCAAATTTTAGTATAACTTGTTCTGATTCTGTAAAATAAATAAATAAATAAATAAATAAATAAATAAATAAATAAATAAATAATAAAGCTGGTATTTTGACAGGGATTGCATTGGATCTAGATTGCTTTTGGGTAGTATGGACATTTTAACCACATCAATGCTTCCAATCTATGCATGGAATATCTTTCCTTTTTTTATATAATCTTCAATTTCATGATTTAGCTTTCAGAGTACATGGTTTTAGTTTTCGCTTACCTCAAGTTTATGCCTAAATATTGGGCATCGTTCATTTTTTTCTAGTTCCTTGAGGTATAAAGTTAAATGGTGATTTTTGTTTTCTTGAAGTAAACATTTAGCAGTATGAACTTTCCTCTTAGAATTGTTTTTGCTCTGTCCTAATGAGTTTTGGTTTATAGTCCATTTTCATTTGTCTCAATGTATTTCTCTTCTGACTTCATTGACCCATTGACCCATTGTTTAATCTCCACATACAGAGTTTTCTCATAAATTATTTCTATCTTCATATCCCTGTAGTTGGAAGAGAATGCTTGACATGATTTCAGTCTTCTTAAAGACTTGTTTTGTGACCTAATATGATCTATCCTGGAGGATGTTCCATGTGCACTTGAGAAAAATGTGTTCTGTTGCTTTTGGATGAAACGTGCTATATAACCTATCTATATGGTCTAATGTGTTGTTTGAGGCCAATGTTTTCTTTTAATTTTATTTCAGTATGGATGGTTCATCCACTGATATAAGTCCCCCCTATTATATCGCTCTCTCTTCTCTTTAGGTCTGTTAAAACTTGTTTTACATATTTAGGTGCTCATACACCCATCTTTATTTCACTGGTTATGGTGGAAAGAAATAACTTTCCTCTTATTCAAGACTCGTCTCTTCTGTACTCCAAATCCCATTCTCTGTTGACTACACAAGGAATTCCTTTTTTCAGGTATCCTTTTTTCCTACGAAATCAATCTCTACCTCTACAGCATTTCCATTTGCATGCTAGCAAACCTGTTATCTTAAACACAAAGGATTTATTAACCCCACATCTCAGCTCTACTTTAGGACAAAACTTCTCACGAGTCTTACAAATTGTTTCCCTTTCTTTACATTCTATTCACTTATTATTTTTTTTTGGAAGATTTAGAGAGAAAGAGCAAGCACAGGGGAGAAGGAGCAGAGGGAGAGGGAGTCCTAAGAAGACTTCACACTGAGCACAGGGCCAGACATGGGGCTCGATCTCATGACCCTGAGATCATGGTATGAGCCAAAACCAAAAGTCAGAAGCCTATAACCCATTTTTGTTATGATACGTTAAAACATTTACAGATAAAACTAAGAAAATCTCTACCTACCCTCCTTCTCCAGAAGTCCCTGCTATAATTAGAAATATTTCCTCAGAGATCTAGTCCTGGTAACTTACATACAGATTTACCTATAGATAGCTAGCATGTCTAATGTTCTGTACAGATGACTCCTACTATTTTCTACTAAAAGAAAAGCAAGTTGTAGAACATATATATACATATATATACATATAGAATATGTATATGTATATAGAAAATAGGATTCATCTGTACAGAATCCTACTATATATAGAATATATACATATATATTTTACTCAGTGACTTTGATATTTTCCTATTTCAGAATCAATAGCTCCTTATTTTATATTACTTTGAAAGGCTTCATCATAATGAATTTAACAATTCCACTACTGATAGAGATCCAGTTTCAAGCTGCTATAAACAATCCTATAACAATCATCCCTGGACATTCTTCTTTACATTGAGCAGTGCGATTTCTGAGTCATCTCTTAATCTCTTCATTTCTCCCCAATCTAGCTTCTACCCTATTTTCCCATAGGATTTATTAATTTTGTCACCATCACCACCTCTGTTATGTTGTCCTCTATTTCTTAGCGTGTCAGCATTTTTTAGCATTTGATAATTGATATACCTTTCATTTTGAAATGTTCTCCTCTTTGCTTTTAGGACAAAACCTGCGGCCAGGTGAGGAGAAAAACGATGGTCTCTTGTTGGCTCCTACTCTACTTAGTCTCTAAAATGTTGGAAGTTTTCCAGGCTGTCTTGAGCCCTTTTCACCCCAGATTATCTTCCTGGGTGATCTAGATTCCTGGTTTTAGGAGCCATCTAGACACACAGGTCATTGAGGCGTTGGCATGTCTTCCAAATTCCTATCCCAGTCCGGACCTGTCCTTTGAGTTCTAGACTAGTATTCAGCAGCCTGTAACACCTCTTCATTTAGCTGCACGCTGGTGAAGCATCTCTCTTAACATCTCTAGAGAGAACCTGATCTACTTCTGCCAACTTTTCTCATTCATTGCATGGTACTCCAGACACTCAGTTAATCAAGCCAAAAATTTGGGGATTTACCCTAAAATCCTATGCACACAAGTTCTTGGATTCTCTCTCGTGTTATTGAGCCCACACATCTTGTCCCATCCTTGACACCTACCCACCATCCTCCAATCCCCACTATCACTACTTCTGGGCTGCATAAATGAAAATACTAACTGGGTTTCCAGCTAAGTCTCCTCCAACCCACTTTTCTATACAGCTGCCAAAATGGATTCTTACCAGAACACATTATCTCTGGCTTACCCTACAGTGGCTTCCCTTTGCACCTGTAAGGGAGGCCTTAGGTTATGGGGCCCTGCCACTGTATTCAGCTGTTTCATGCTTTTGATGGTCCTGATACACCAAGGTTTTTCTGGACTCAGAGCCTTTGTGTGTGCCTTTCTCTCTGCTGTACTGGGTTCCCTGCCTCTCTGCATGTTGGAGTCCTTTTCACTCCTCAACCTCTCAACCCAAAGCAAGTCTCCCTATTCTGTTACTGTGCCCATTTGTTTCGGCCTCCTAGGATACACTAGGCTCCCATTCACTAGTTTGCCTTCCTTTCTAGAAAATAAGCTCTATGGAAAGGGTGTCTTATTCACAGCTATAGTGCTATCTAGCACAGAATACTGATTTTGAGAGATCATCTAAGTTTAGCATCCATTTCTTCCCGAGATGAGGAAAGAAATCTAGGTAAGGGCTCATTGTTTTCCTAGGTCAGCTAACTGGTAGGTAGTATAGCAGTTGAGAGTATGTATATGGGTTCCAGACTCCCTTGGTTCAAGTCTTCTTCTGACTAGTGCGACACTGGAGAAATTAACTTCTCTTGATCTGTTTCTTTGGGGAACAAAGGGATTACAGTACCCACCTAGGATTGTTGTTGAAAGTAACATAAGGATGGTGCAGGGCATATGAGTAATTCTAAGACTCATTACACAAATTTAAAAACGGTTTCTTACACCTCTAATCCTTTGCTCTGTCTAAAACATGAAAAACACCTTTTTTGTTACATTCTGGATTTATTTCCCATTAAAAATTTTTTAAAAACACAGTTGATACACAATGTTACAATTTCAAATGTACAACATAGTGATTTGACAAATCTATATATTCTGTGCTCACAAGTGTAGTTACCATTTATTGTCATATAACCCTTGAATACCACTGATCATGCTCCCTATGCTGTACCTTTTATCTTTGTGACTTATTCATTCTATAGACACTTGTATTTCCCTCCCCTTCACCCATTTTGCTCATTTATTATCCCCCACCCCCAAACCAGCCCTGGCAACCAACAGTTCTCTGTACTTACAGGTTTGACTGATTGTTTTTGTTTTCTGATTTCACATATAAGGGAAATCCTATGGTACTACTGTCTTATTCCATTTTGCAAAATATTCTTTAGGCTCACTCATGTTGTTGCAAATGGCAAGATCTCATTTTTTCTTATGACTAATATTCCCTATGTGTATACACAGATCTCTATCCAGTTATCTATCACTGAACACTTGGCTATTGTAAATAATAATGCGATAAATATATGGGTGCATAGATCTTTTTAAATCAATGCTTTGTGTGTAATATGCCCAGCGATGGAATTGCCAGGTTACCTGCTATTTCTAATTTTTTGAGAAAACTCCAGTTTTCCACAGTGGCTGCACCATTTACGTTTCCACCAGCAGTGCACAAGGGTTCCTTTTTCTCCACATCCCTGTTAACACTTTACGTTTTGATTACAGCCATTCTGACAGGTGTGAGGTGGGAGCTCATTGTGGTTTTGATTTGCATTTCCAGATGATAAGTGATAGAATTTTCAAGTGTCTGCTGGCCAATTTGTGTCGTCTTTGGAAAAAACGTCTAGATCCTGCTGCCTTTTTAAATCAGATTGTCGGGTGTTGAGTTGAAGTTCTTTATATTTTGGACTATCAACCTCTTACTGGGCATTTCATTTGCAATTATCTTCTCCCATTCAGCAGTTTGCCTTCTATTCATTTCCTTCTCTGTGCGAAAGCTTTTTAGTTTGGCGTAGTGTCCCAACAGTTTATTTTTGCTTTTCTTGTCCCTTGCCTGAGGAGACACATCTAGAAAAATGTTGCTAGAGCTGATGTCAGAGTACTGGGAATTTTAAACTTTCAGGTCTCTCACATTTAGGTCTTTAATCGATTTACTCTTGTATATGGTATAAGAAGTGACCTAGTTTCAGGTCTTTCATGCAGCTGTCCAATTTTCCCAGTATCATTTACCAGAGACTATCTCTTCTCCATTGCATACACTTGCATCTTTTGTCACACACTGGGTACATGTGTGGGTTTATTTCTAGGTTCTCTATCCTATAATCTTGACCTATGAAACCCTTAACGTTCTTTAGTGAAATAGCCTGTAACTTCCACACACTTTACCACTTAGGTTAGTATATGTCTATCTGGCCTCTAAAACCAGTTTAAGATAGTTTGAAACAATCAAAACTCCCATGGTAATGTCTACAGAGCTTCCTTGTGAACCAACCATGAAGAACTGCTACCTCAAGGTTACTAAAAAGTTATCAGCATATGAAATCAGGACATTAAATGTTCTCAATTGGCTTTTCATTTATTCTGAAAGCAATTCCAAGACACTAGTTTTAAAAAGGGTAGAATTAATATTTTATTGTCACTTATAATCAGATGGTAGTTGGGTATATAGTCTTCATACTTGATCTTTCCTTTTTGTAAATAAAAAAAATTACAAGTTTTCAACAGCCATGGGCTGGTTATGTTTTCAGAAAATGTAATTAGATTAATTCATTTATGGTGGCTTCAAGTTTTTCCTTATTAGCTCCGGAAAATTCACCCACCTGTTAAGGAAATATTGATTTGTGGTTAGATACAGCATTGTCTCCTTATTTTGTGACTGAGATATCCCAGAATGGGGTAAAATAGGGGGAGGGTAGAGGGAGAGCAAGTATAATCTTACTTGAAAGAACTGGTAGTTGCCCAGAGATCCAAATTTTGTTAAAAACTAGGGTTTTGTTTTCTCCCCTCTCCCCATGCCCCCTTAGTCTGAGGGAGAAATTGTAGCTCAGTCTTAAAAATAAATGTACTTTACAAATATGAAGGACCAATCACGGGATTAGTGACTAGTTCTAACAAAGATCAATTTGCAGATGTCCCAGCATGTACTGAATCAAGAATGACCTATTTAATAAAGTAGAAAATGGGGATAGACTTCTCCATGCGAAGGGGTAAGTCCCCTCAGTATCTTAATTTATACCATGTTTTCCTACTGCCCAGCTGGATATAAGGTCAGATGTACCTACCTTTTGTCCCTTCTTAAAAAACTGGAAGGTCGGCATGCATTTGACTTCACACTCTGAAGCAACATCCTGTGAGGTGAGGGGGAGGAGAAAAACAAGATGGAATGTTAAGTTTTGACAGAAGTCACCTCAAACCAGACCTCATTAGTCAGCACTAGGACAGTTTTTTGCACTCCCCTCTTAGAGGGCCACTGACCAGCAGGACACATCGGATACACTGACCCAGCGAGTTGTTTAATCAACTATATACTGGCTATTGAAGCAATTAACAAATCTGCCTGTAACTATATTCAGGATTCTAATCGTCAATATTCCTTAGAATCTCTTCTTTGCTCCTTGTTTTTCCAGTCTCATCATGGCAGCGGAGTCCACAGGTGATGGTCACAAAGATTAAAGCCCAGTGCTGGGCAGCCTGGGTGGCTCAGTGCTGCCTTCAGTCCAGGGTGTGATCCTGGAGACCCAGGATCGAGTCCTGAGTCAGGCTCTTCTGTGTCATGTCTCTCATGAATAACTAAATAAAATCTTTATTTTTTTAAAGCCCAGTGTTATTAGCAAGAGGACCAACAAGCCATTCAAGAACAAAAGCCAAGGCAAAGCCGGACCCCGTTTCTTTCTTTTATTTTTTATATTTTATTTATTTATTTTATTTATTTATTTTTTATTATTTTTTAAATTATTTTATTTATTTTATTTTATTTATTTTATTTTAGATAGTCACACACACACACACACAGAGAGGCAGAGACACAGGCAGAGGGAGAAGCAGGCTCCACGCACCGGGAGCCCGACGTGGGATTCAATCCCGGGTCTCCAGGATCGCGCCCTGGGCCAAAGGCAGGCGCTAAACCGCTGCGCCACCCAGGGTTCTTTCTTTTAATCTCACATTTGCTTGTAGGTTCTTATATCTGGCTGCATCTCAGAAACATTCTCCAATTCTGTTATGGGAACACTAAATGAAAACTTCTACCCCCCCCCCCCATATCCTATTCAAGGGGGAAATGCCTTGGAAAATGGTGTGGTTTGGACAAGAGTCTCAAATGAAGAGAGCCAGTAGGAATTGAAAATGTCCACGTGGTCCTTAAGAGGCTCGACAAAGAAATGTAGAACCACAAAGCAGCTAAGGAGCAAAAGCAATGAAGGAGGCTGGATTCTGAGAACCAGATCACAAACCACACAGCTTCCAGAAGAAAGGAAGGTGTTGTGGGGACTTCTAGTGGAGTATTCAGGAAGGCACAGGCCCAGAAAAAAAATGGAGCTGCCTGAGCCACTAGTAATGGCAGCATGCCAGCTTAAGTCCTCCTCCTCCTCTGAGACTATAAAGCTATAAAACCATACATCTTTCCAAAGTTGCTGTCAGTAGCACAGCAGGAAGGGGGTGGGGGTGGGCATTACTGCTGGGAATTCCTTCCACATGACCTTGACTTTTCCTCTAAATGCTGGCTGACAAAGAAGCACAAGGACAGTAATGACTAGAATAAGAATGACTACTAGGTTCTGAGTGCTTAGGGAAGTAGCAAGAACACGTGATAAACCACCACAATGAAGATCCTACAATCTCAGGAACTCCCTGTAGCAAGAGCATCCAGGATTGAAAATGGGGTAAAGAGTTGACAGGGAGACTAGAACTGTATGTGTCCAGGTTCTGGACGAACTGTGGGTGAAGATTCAGGAAATCGGAAGATGACGAGTTAGAAAGCGAGGGGCACTGGCTCAGGTAAGACTGAAAACTGGTGGTCTCTGGGGCTCAAGCTGGTCCAGACATGGTGCTTGGCTCATGCAAGAGCTTAGAGCAAATCTCTGCATTGGTTGCCCAACAGCAGATACCTCTTGAACTTGAATATCTGGGAACACAGGCTCACTCTTCACAACACCGGGGAGAGAAGCTGTTTGCCTCAGCCCCTTCCCTCTCTTTTGCACATGGAACCCACTGGATGGACATCACCTTGCATGTAGGCACTTGGCAGAAGGCTCAAAGGAGAATGGGGTTCATTTTGTTTTATATTCACGTAGAAGGGCAGTGGCCTAAAAAGAGCCGCCTTCCCCTTCCCCACTCCTAATCAGAAACCCCCAGGGGTGCAACTGAGCTGCATCACAAAGGAGGGTAAAACCGGACCTGGACAGTCACAACTTGCCCATGAGAAAGCGTTCTCAGCAGAAAATACAGGGTCTCCTCTCAGTCCATGAACGTGATCGTCTCATGGACATTCTCCGATTCTGGATGCCTTACCCTTCACCTACTCAGAGATCAGCATTCCTACGTTGGTACAACTGCTTAATTTACAATAAAATCTTAAATCTGGAAAAAAGACGAATGCTCAGAAGTAGTGCCAATGCTTTGAGAGATGTATGAACAAGATTTTAAAAATAATTTTTAAAATTGCAGTCAGATCTTAATGCTTTAACTAAAAAGCTTACCAGGTTAAGAGAGTTTTTTCTTTCATTGGGTATAAAAGTGGTTTTTGTTTAAGGTGACCTAGGATTCCATACTATAATCCTCCAAAGTGAGGCTTTATTTGCAATTTATGTACATCCTTATGAGTAAGTTCTCAGACATGCTGTAAGGCAAAAACCGTAAAGTGAAATTGTTGAGCTTATTAAGGAAGATCACTTTTATTCACGTTAAGTATAATCCACATTCAATGTAGAAAAATTGGAAGAGGGAAACCATTCCTATTCTCAACTAGCTACTACAGACCTTTTACTGTTGTATCTAAATGCTTTTCTTTATAAAACCCATGCTATGTGCATGGTACGCGTATTAGGGACATTTTACCTACATACTGGGTATAATGTGCATACAATGGACTTTCCCCATGGAAAAGTACACCACTCTTTTTAGTGGTCCAATAGCAATCCCCATATGGACATAGTATCATTGGAACTAATCCACTGGTCAATATGTAAAAGGCTTTGATTTTTGCTTCATGCAAAAACTCGCATCTTCCTATACAAATATCTGCATCGGTCAATACCCCTTGAAGCAGAATTACTGAGACACAGAACATGCTCCTTTTAAAGGCTCCAGATACACATTCCAGTTGGGAGGTAGTTGTAATACATATCAACTGACCAGTATTTATCAGGACTTGCATCAAACAAACGGATATTTCCAGGCCCATTTCCTCAGTGGCAAGAGGAAGAAACTACAAGAACCAGGGTGGTTAATGTACTTAACAGTGTCCCTCATTTCTCTAAGTATGTTCAATATTTTCTAAGATTTTTGTTTAAAGGTCTTCTAAAGAGAATTTTTTTTTTTGACTTTCCATTCCATGGGTATACTTGCCTATTCTGGTTACAAGACCACACTGTATCTTTATTATGGGGTTTGACCTTTCTCATCCCCCCACAATTTCTTTCCAAGGTCATGTTTGTTCTTATACTTTCTAGGACCTTCCTGACATTCTGAAATCGTACAAGCCAAGGCCCCAAAATGTCAGATTAAGATTGCATCCAACTTGGGAGTACTGACACTTTAGTATTACTGAGTCACTTTTCAGGAATACAGTGCACCTGTCTACTAAGATCTTTTATAGACTTCAGTAAAGTTTTGGTTCCTACCTAGCATTTGATCTTAATGTTTTGCTTTCTACTACTTGTTCTATGGACTAATCTCCATATTCCTAGAGGGACTCTAAAGGTATCTGTACTTAATGGTAACTAAATTTTAAGGTTTCTCACTTTCCTCACTTCTCCATCCCTATAGTTTAGCTCAATTTGATTTTTTTAAATAAGTATAATGAGACTACTTTTTACCTTACTAAATTTAATTTCATTGGTTTCTAGCTTACCACTCCATACAACTATTTTTTTAATAAATTAATTTTTTATTGGTGTTCAATTTACCAACGTACAGAATAACACCCAGTGCTCATCCCGTCAAGTGTCCCCCTCAGTGCCCGTCACCCATTCACCCCCACCCCCTGCCCTCCTCCCCTTCCACCACCCCTAGTTCATTTCCCAGAGTTAGGAGTCTTTATGCTCTGTCTCCCTTTCGGATATTTCCCACACATTTCTTCTCCCTTCCCTTATATTCCCTTTCACTATTATTCATATTCCCCAAATGAATGAGAACATACACTGTTTGTCCTTCTTCGATTGACTTACTTCACTCAGCATAATACCCTCCAGTTCCATCCACGTTGAAGCAAATGGTGGGTATTTGTCGTTTCTAATGGCTGAGTAATATTCCATTGTATACATAAACCACATCTTCTTTATCCATTCATCTTTCGATGGACACCGAGGCTCCTTCCACGGTAAACACCTGGTTTTGTCACTTCTATTAACCCCTCTAATCAAAACACACACAGTTCTAAATGCTTCTACAACTACCAGGTCTAAATTTTACAAAATAAGTATCCTACACTGTACAGAGTTGAGACTATAATCAAGTCTACCATTTTCAAAAGGGCTTCCTTCTTTTTAAAAATATTTAGAAAAGATTTTGAGAGCGAACTCAAGCAGCGGGGAGGGCGGAAAGGGGCCAGGGAGAAGGAGAGGCTCCCTGTCCTGTGGGGAGCCTGCTGGGGGAACTCCATCCCAGAACTCCAAGAGCATGACCTGAGCTGAAGGCAGACACTTAACCTACTGAGCCACCTACCACCTAGGCACCCCTCCTACTTTTCTATGAATACACTAAGAATATTTTGTACCACATTATATGTTCATGTCTAACTGTTTAAATCTATTACACCTAAAAGGTAACTTTTTCTTGCCCAAGTGCTTAGGGCCTATTAAAATTACATGTGGCTTACGCCAATGACACTATAAAGTCTGAAATTCATCAGTAGGAATTATTTGCACAGAAACTTGAAACTAGTCATTAAAAGTTTCACCTATTAAGGATATAATACTGAGAAACGTGACTGACATAACTTTTATCCTATTTTAGAGTCAAAATGAGGGGATGGTCTTACCCAGAGCTGCAAATTCCTTGAGGAAAAAACCACCACCTGACTGTTTAATGAACTGCTTTTTGATAGACTTAGCCAGGAGGGTAATTCAGAATGGCCAGGTGAGTAGGAGCTGACAGGCACTGTGTGACACGGGGTTCTGGAAGTAGTTCAATTTTTAACTCCATGACAGGTCCATGAGGCCATTTAGACAGTGTCGTAATAGGATCATTACAGGCAGTCAAAGTAAAACCGTGTATGTTGCTCAATTCCGGGGGCAAAGTAAAGGGTCTCCCAGTTGTGAGAGGGTCACTCCAAGGTCTAGAAACCTTAAGGGTGTGCATGCTAATCTGACCGGAAGGAGCGCTGCCGCCCGCAAGTCCTTGGCTTAATCTGCACATCTCCTTCCCCCAAGGTTTCTGACTCAGGCAATGAGAGCACCTGTCCTTGGTCTGGCCAAGGGCAAGGGTCAACCCTTGCAGACTCTGTGTCCACTGACCTACCCCTCCTGTTGTGCTGCAGTCCCATGATCGGTTCCAGCGTGGTACTAATGAGAACTTACCAAAGCCGCCTGAGGATTAAAGGACCTAATGCAAGCAGGGAGCCTAGCACAGCATCTAGCACCTGTTATTACTTCCCAATAAAAACTTAAAGAGAGGGCAGCCCCGGTGGCGCAGCGGTTTAGTACCGCCTGCAGCCCAGGGTGTGATCCTGGAGACCCGGGATCGAGTCCCGCATCGGGCTTCCTGCATGGGGCCTGCTTCTGCCCCTGCCTGTGTCTCTGCCTCTCTCTTGCTCTCTCTAAATGAATAAATAAAATCTTTAAAATCCCTTCCAGGTGCCACTTTCACCTGGCTAAAGTGACCATATAGAATTAGGTTTAGATTTAGAGTAAGGGTTTATTCATAATCACCCGCTGCTATCTATTCTGATTTTCGTAAAACTCTGGGACACCTCAGAACAATCACTTTACCTTATAGAATAAATTCATTCTAGACCTACTACAGGCCAGTCAGGTAAATGAGAGCGGGCCTCTGGTCCCAAGAAACTAACGGTAAAGGACAGACAAGATTGTAATACTAGCTAAGGTTCACTGAACATGGCCCGGGCACTACTCTAAGCACTTGCTGGGTATCCTTCTCATGTAATCCTGACACCTCTTTTATGATGGATGAACACTGCCATTTTAGAGGCTCAAACTGAGGCAAGGAAGATAAGGGATGCAACTGGAAACGAAAACAGGCAATCTAGGTATGGGATCCTCCCCATTCTATTACCATAAATACAAGAGTAAAAGAGGGGCAGAGGAAGACCTGGAGCCATCAAGGAAAGGAAACTAACCTAGTCTGGGTAGAGGAAGGTTCCTGGAGAAGATGTGAAGCTTACAGCTAGGAGTTTGGGAGGTATGAAAGAAAAGAAAGTTCCAGGTAGAGATGACCCCCGACCTGTAAAGGCAGAGTGTCAAATCAGAAAATGTGCTAGGAAAAAACAATTTGTTGATGGTAGGCCCTCACAGGTTTAGAAAGTACTGCCATGTACCTATTCCTATAAACCTTTCAGTACCTTTATTAAACATTCTCTGTTTGCTCAATAAATAAGCCACCCTAGGAAGTTGATGGGTCAGGTATTAAGATCTGGTGCTAAAGAACCAAAGCTCAAGGAAGAAGAAAGGTTAGCTAGAGCACAAGTCCCCAAGCCAGGCCTGGAACCCAGGTGAGCACCCTTTTTGCCACATCATACCCTAAGACCCTCCTGCCCCACGGGGACTAAGGGAAAAATGTTCACGTATCTGTAAAGAACTCCTAGGTGTTGTTCTTGAACATGGAACAAGCTATCCTAGTACAGTGGGCTGTATGAGAAGCAAATCTTATGCCAGGAGCTGGATCTGTACCCACCCTATGCCAGAGCCTCCTCTGAGGTACGCTGGTTGAGAGCAAGGGCTGGGAGGTCAGAGAACTTCTTTGAAATTTCAACTGCCACTACTAACAGTAACTCCCTAGACGAGTTCTTTTTCTCCTCTGTAAAAACGGGGATGGCTAGCACCAAGGATTAAATGCATCAGTACTTATAAAACTGGCCTAAACAAGCATTTGTAAAATTCAATCACTCCTCAAATCCACCCCCTCCCCTTTCTCTCCTCTCCATCAAGCACCTTGGTATTTGTTCTTGAAAACACTGGATTTTCTAATTGACTAAAAGCAAGCAAGTGACTACTTTCTCATGTCACTAGTTCACAGAGAATCTTCAAAGTGGTCTCCTAGTTTTTAAGTCTATGGATTTAGTTATCATAATCAAATGAATATATAAACTTGCAGAAAGGTGACAGGTAAGGTACAGAAGCCTCAACCATTTGTTTTTAGGTTTCTTCTAGGATGTGATGTACACAGCTCCTGATAGCTAGGGTTAAGCTCATAACTGGTATGTTACCCTTTTTTGGCTAGGGCTATAGTAAGAAAACAAACACTTGCATTTCAGAGAATAAGGTCCAATGAGAAAAGCTCAGTAGTAGTCCAAATTTCCAGCCACATACCTGACAGTCATCCACGTCTACTTCAAGGAACACCACGTTAGAATACTTCTCAGAGAGGGACTAGAAGATTTAAAATGAAAAAATCCAGATTTAGAACTGGGTAGGTTCCTAAACAGAAACTTAAATTAGTAGTTTCTACTCTTATTAAGATTCAAAAATTCAGACTAGGGACCAGGTAAGCACAGGAACCTATAGTCTCTGTGAGTCAAATTCCTCCTAGCATAAAAGAAAGTGGGGCCTAGAATTTCAAATAGGATCTGGGTTTCAACCTGAAGAAAAAGAAAATCCATTTAAGACAACCAAACTAAGTTCTGACAGTTGTCTTCCATGGGCTACACATGTGTCAAAATTAAGTTGTCACACTACTACTTTAAAAGATTTTAAGTAATCTCTATACCGGATATGGGGTTCAAATTCATAACCTCAAAATGAAGAGTCCCATGTTCTAAGGACTAAGCCCACCAGATGCCCTTTAAGTTGTTACACTATTACCTTTAGACTAATAACACTCTGTCCTTTCCTAGCTTTGCCACTACCAACCCGAGGAACCTAGAATCTCTTCTAAAGCAACTGGTTTCATACTCACATGAAAGAAAGGCTTGATCATTTTGCAAGGTCCACACCACGTGGCTGAGAAGTCAACTACTACAAGTTTATCCCCAGCACTGTTCAAGGCTTCCTGAAAAGCATACTAAGAGGAAAAAGAAAAGCACAGGTTAAATTTCCCAAAGTCCTGATCAAACTTGATAGAATGCGACGCAAAGAATGATTCAAACGTACTGCTTTATAAAAATTTAATAAACTGAAATGAACCAAATAAACTGCTTTAAAAAAATCCTAGAGTGTGTAGCGTTACTTAATAAGATGAAACAAGTATGATGTATAGAGTGTGCGTCAATAGTCGTGTCTTCATCAACCTATATTCAAACTGAGCGCATGAAAATAAAGACCTATTAGGTTTGCACATCAAATCTGGGTATATGATAAACATGTGCTAAATGCTCCTGCACTGACGAAGACCTCACTTCAACTGAGTAAGTCACCAAGGCACAGAATTTTGCAATGAAAACCAGGGTTGAAAGCTCTTTTTTTGGATTGTCTATGATGGAATATGTCAAAGGCTTTAAAAATATCAAGGAAAATAAACTTCCACTCAGAGGAGTCACTGTTGACATTAAGCCTATTTCCTCGTACTCTCCTTAATGGAGTTTCAAGAGATGAGATCATTCTGTTTATGTCTGCCCTTTATCTCAAATTAGTGACCAAAGGATAGCTTTAGTTCCTTGTGCAGGGACCTTTCCTCAGAGGTTATTTTGCATTAGAAATGTCAAAAAAATTCCACCAGTGAGATGGCATCAAGAAATCCCTCACCACCAATTCCCCTGAATAATTTACCAATGGTTTTGATACTGTAACCGTAGGAACCTAACCTTCTAGTTAAAAGGGACTCCCTTTGAACCCCAATTTAGTCAGTGCTTACCAAAAACTGGGGCAACACAGCAATCACAACATAACTATCTGTATCTGAAGTCTGGGTTTTCCGTCAAGGGGAAAATGCTAGTCACATTGGTTTAATTAAAAACTAACATTCTCCTCCCTTGAAAGCTAAGAATCCTATCAGATCTGATCCAGTAAAGGAAACACCATTAAAAAAAAAAAAAAAAAAAAAAAAAAAAACCTTAAGTGAATTCCTCTGCGGTACAGTTACTTTCCTAGATTTCTAATTTCGACCTCATGTTTTTTGGAGAAACAATTCACAAGTGGTATTTCCAGGTCATGACCTCTAACTTTTTCAGTTATTCACACATAATCTCCCATCCCACCTTTGGGGTGTGGGGAGAAAACATGGGGGCAGGGGTGGGATGGGGAAGCGGGTAGGAGAGGAAAAGAACAGGTTAGAGTTATAGAAATTCATTTTCCCAAACTATCACCAGTTTTTCCAAATGAATTTAACTTAGGGCTTTTATGTGATTTTTTTTTTTTTTAAAGGTCAAACCAGCCATTCTTTTCTGCAAGAACCAGGTCAGACACACACACACACACACACACACACACATCCAGGAATGCTACTGTCACACGAATGCACTGTTTTGTGAACATAGCAGGCCCTCCGTAAATACTTGGTGAAATTACTTTCAAAACAAAATAGTATACAAACACTCAAGGGTTTCCCAAACAATTCTGAATCAAATTCAAGCAAAGCTACCTAAAATTCTGAAAAGAAGAGAGGCACGCAGCAACTTTTGGCTTAACTGAAGAGTTAGACGTCACAACCAATTCTCTTCTCCTGATACTTAAGTTTGTCTAAAAGAGACATCGGTTTGAATGAGTAACTCAAGATTATCTCACCAAGATGCAAACCACAACGTCTAACTCCCAGAGATGAACAATGAACATTAATAAAGGTCCTCATTATGGAGCTAAATATTCCAAAAGCAAAATATTTGGGGCAGATGAGAGCAGAGTCTAGAGTGTCTTTTCCTAAACAGACCCATTCCAAAGATAATTAACAAGCATGGGAGTGCCCATGTATAGAGGGTAGGAGTTCAACAAACGGGCAGCTACTACTCTTAAAAATAACACACAACGGTGTGATTTCTTCCAAACCACATGGACAGTCCGTTATCCCACTTGTATCTCAAATAGAAGATACCAGTGGTTCTGAACTATGGCACCTCAGAGACAGCTGTCCTGGATGGCCAACGGCACCAACTCTAGTCCAGCAGGATGAAAATCTAAAGTGTATTCAACATTTGCAAGTAACACTGAAACGAGCTTAACTTTTGATTAACGTCTCTGGAACATTAATTTTGAAGATCAGCTGAATGATCGGGGTCTTTGCGCTCCAGGCTGTAGTGGGTTTTTTTTTTTGTGTGTAACCAACTTCTGGTCACCCCTGTATGTCTTCTCCTTGATGAGGGGAGGAGGATGCCAAAAGTATGACAACTAAGATATGGAAAAACTGATAGATGTGTTCCAGGAATCAACCGATTTTGTTTGTAGGTATGCACTGAGACAACGACTGTAAACCACTCCAAGTCTTCTCCCTCCTTTATGGGTTCTCACCTGTTGGGTTTACTGATGAAGAGGTCAGAGCCTGGGGAACACACCCCCAAACACACCCAGACTGATTTGTCACTCAGTGGGTACTGAATAAAAGCAGGGGGAACAAAATTCTGTATTAGTGACCTCTCCAACAAATGACAGGGTTGCTAATTTTAATATAAAAGCTCACACAATAATAATAAAACGTCAATAGGAAAAAAACTCAGGACAAGCAGATAACAAATGGTAATTAATCCATCAACAAATGGGGCGGGGTGAGTTCAGAGTCACTAATAATCAAAGGAGGTACAATTTTTCCTACTGATGATTTGGCCAAAGTTAGAGGGGGAAAGGTCAGTGTCGATGAGGGTGGAGGGGCAGAGCACTCTCCTATGTATGCTTCTTGGGCACTTATAAGCCTTAAATAAAAGATTCACACCCCTTGACCCCGTCACTGCACTGGACCCTAACGTGAGGAAGCACGCCTGAACTCTGTGCAAGGGGGCATGAACGAAAACATTCACCGAGGCACTGAAAACCGCCCAAATGTCCAGCAACACGTTCAGGTACTGCATGGATTCCAAACCTTCCAACTACACAAAAAAGGGTTCAGGCTAAACTGGGGGTGGGGGTGGGGGTGGGGGTGGGGGGAGGCTCAGGGACAAAACAGGATACGGAAAATAACCAACCACTTAGGACTTGCTCGTAGGAAACAAGATCTCGGCTGCGCTCAGTTTTCTACAACGATCATACAGGCTTGCTGAGTATAGGGGTCAACAAAACGGTGAGGCAGGCACCCTACAGGGCAAGTCGCGTTTCCGAAGCCACCCAGCGTCTCCCGTCCAGACGCTCAAGGCGGGCGAGGGCCGGGATGGGAGGGGAGGGGCCGCCAGGTAACCGCTCCCCGCTCTCGAGGGTCTCCCCGGGGGGCCAGCACCGTCGGGGGCGCGCACCTGCCGCCCGGGCCCCGAGCACGCGGCGCCCCCGACCGGCCGGGCCCAGCCCCAGCCCCAGCCCCAGCCCCAGCCCCAGCCCCGCGCCCTGAGTCATCCCCCCGCCAGCGCCGCCGGAAACACGCCCAGCGCCGCCGAGGAGGAGCCCCAGGGCGCGGCCCGCCGCGCTTCCCCGCCGCCACCTGGGCCCGCGCACTGCAGGAGGCCGCGGGGCTGCCGCCGGGACGCGCCGCCCGCCCGCCGCCCCCAACGCGCCCTCCAGCGCCCGGCCCCGCCCCGCCTCACCCCGGCGGCCAACCGGGCCTCCCGAGCACGGGGTGCAACAGGAGCGGGCTGGGGGGGCTCGGCGCCCTGGCCACGGGCAGCCCCGGCATCCAGCGCCCGGCCCGGCCCCATCCCCGCGGCCCACTGGTCTCCCGAGCACGGGGGTGCAGCAGGAGCGGGGGGGGGGGCCACGGGCAGCCCGGCATCCGGGCCGCGGGAGCACGGGGTGCAGCAGGAGCGGGGGGGGGCACGGGCAGCCCCGGCATCCAGCGCTCGGCCCGGCCCCATCCCCGCGGCCCACTGGGTCTCCCGAGCACGGGGGTGCAGCAGGAGCGGGGGGGGGGCACGGGCAGCCCCGGCATCCGGGCCGCGGGAGCACGGGGTGCAGGAGGAGCGGGGGGGGGCCCCTGGCGCCTTGGCCACGGGCAGCCCGGGCATCCAGCGCCCGGCCCGGCCCGTCTCCATCCCCGCGGCCAACCGGGCCTCCCGAGCACGGGGTGCAGGAGCGGGGGGCCCTCGGCGCCCTGGCCACGACAGCCGCGGCATCCAGCGCCCGGCTCCCTCCCCGCGGGGCACGCTCGGCCGCCCCAGGCGCGCCCAGGCCCCGGCGTCCCCTCCCCGGGCAGCGAGGAGCGCCTGCCCGCCCCCGCCCTCGCCCTCGCCCTCGCCCCCGGCCGGCGACGGAGGCCGCGTACCTTGCTCTCGATCTGCTTCACCATTTTGGCGGCTGGCGGCTGGCGGCTGACGAGCGGCGCGAGACGGAGCGAGCGGGTGCCGAGCGCCGGCCGGGGCCTGCCGGGGACGCAGCCCGCCTTCCCTTTATAGCGACTGGGGGCGGGGCGGGCGGGCGCGCGCGGCGTGCGTGTGGCGGGGGCGCGCCCGCTCGGAGCCCCGGCCAGGCCCCGCCTTCCGGAACCGCGGAGACGCCGGGCGGGGGCGGGGCCTCCGGGGGCGGGGCCTCCGGGGGGCGGGGTTGCCGCGGGCGCGGGGCGGGGCTACCGGGAGCGGCCCAGGCTCGGAGCCCGCGGCCCCGCCCGCCCGCGCAGCGGCTGGGAGCGGGGTGCGCGGGGGCGCCTGCGGGGCGCGCTGTGCGGGGGGCGGGTCCCCCAGAGCCCCGGGGCCACCCGGGAGGGGATCGGCCGTAACCGAACGCCCCACGGGCGAGAAGGGGCGGATGAGCTCAGCTAGGGCCGGATTCCTCGGAAAGGTCCGCCACACTCCTCCCCCTCCCCGCCCCCCGCCGGCCCCGCAAACCCCACAAAGTGCTGAGTAACGATGACCAGGAAATGCCTCTTCGCTGGAGCTTATCGCGACGGCTCTCTTCTCTGCCCTCTTTCCTTTTCTTTTACTTTCACCGTTGGAACCGCCGCTGCCCCGGCGTGACACTGCACTCTAGTGCGTGGGAGAGGGCAGGAAACGGGCTGGGCTCCTGACCTGCAGGCACCTGCCTGGGGGGGCGGGGTACGTGCGGCTCCACTGGTGCAGGTGCGGCCGCGAGCGGTCCCGACCTCCCGATGCCTCAGTGTTCCTGTCTGTAAAATGGGGATCTTGCTGGTCTCTAATTCATGCCAGGGGTGTCTTGAGGATGAAATGAAGTGCTTGTGAAGCGATTAGGACACTGTTTTGGTACCATAGCAAGTACCCGATAGTTATAATCAAAGCTGGTGTGAGTACTAATTAGGCCTGCTTGGTGTCCTTGTTTGGGGGGGGCGGGTAATGCTGCTCTTGGCGACCTTATATTTAGAATGGCGCCAGTACACACATTTGTGTGAGTTTTTTCTACTACTGGTAGAACCCGGAACAGAGGTGTTGATCCAGGGATGCGTGTTGCAGGTTGGGTCTGGTAGGTTGGTAGGCATTGTGAAGGCCTCGGGAGGGCCCATCAGCGGCAGGAGGTGAAGGTGGCAGAGGCTTTGAGCTGGAGAGAGGAACGGAGGCTTGGAGATGGAGGTGTTGGGGTGGGGGTCTGAGCAGGAATTTTCAGCGGGGGAGCAGCTCTGGGTGGAGCTACCTCTAGGTGTGTTTGTTGGGATGGTGACACTAACCCCCTGCCTTCCTTCTGCCAGCTCTTGCAAACAGAGGAAGGAAGAAAACCAGGGGTTTGAACCCATCGTGCCTGCAGGGTTGAGGAGCACAGGGCCCATGAGTAAGACCACGGACGAGGGTCCCGTTCTGAGGGGTGGCCTGAATGCAGCAAGTTTCCCACAGAGTATAAAGACTATTGGGGCAGAAAAAAGGTTTTATGGGGTACCAGGACAGAATATATAACCTGCTTTTCTGCTGCTGTGTCTTCCCAACCTACACACTAGTTTCAGGGCTTATCTTATTAGTGGGTACATTTACATGGAAGATGACTCAAAATCATGTGCTGTAGAAAGGGGAGGGAGGTACAGGCCTTCAGTGGCCATCCAAACCATGCTCAGCTGACATCTCCTCTTCACAGACCTTCCAGGTATAGAGTGACCCAGAGGAGATACTGACTGCCTCCCACCTTCGCAGGATCGATACAGAATGCCTATGGGGGATGCTACAATTCCAGAGAATAGGGAGCCCGGAGGCTGGCACGTAGGTTAAGAGCCCAGACTCTGCAATTTAGAATCCTTGTTCTCATTCCCACTCTGCCACTTAGTAGCTGGGTAACTCTAGAAAAGTCTAAATAGTCTTTCTGTGCTTCAGTTTCCTCCTCTATAAAATGGAGCTAATAACACTTCATGCTGTTATAAGGGCTGAGTGAACTTAAATATATGTAAGCTGCTTAGAACTATGCCTGATACACAGTAGATGCTATATGAGCCATGATTACAGGCTGTTAAATGGAATGGTGAAATCCCTCTGGAATGACGCCAGAGGTGGAAGAGGAGACTATAAAACAGGTGTCAGAGTCCTAAGTGAATTAAGTAATCAGGAAATCAGTAATGAACAGTGTGCTCTATAACATGACTCTCGAAAGAGAAGGATTTTTGCCCCAAAGGGTGGAAGAAAAGTGGGCTAGACCTGGCCCTAAACAGCAAGTACCCCTGCTTATGGGGACATGGGAAACTTGTGTTCCATTGTGACAAGCAGGTGCATTTTATGAGGAAGGTGGAGTGCAAGGGAATTTTTTGGGACAGCCCAGTGAGGGGGAATTTGGGCAGAGAAGTAGTGGGAGAAGAGGAGAGACAGAGTGATGTCAAGGGGTCCATTTTAGGGGTTGATTCTGCATGTTAGAACTTCCAGCGGTAAGAAGAAATTTCTACTCCAACTGACACTTTCAAAAAGGGAAGAGTAACTCATATTACCAAGAACTCCAGAGGCCTAATGAAGTCACAGGGCCACCATCTCTACTGTTTCATTTTCATTAGGCTCTCCATCTTCTGTGAAACTAGCCTAGTCAACTCCAGCCTTAGGTTCCCTGAAGGGAAAAGCCTTCCTCTCCTTTGTTTTAGTAAACGTTCTGGGAGCTGATCTTTATTGACTTGAGTTGGGGGTGGGGAGGAAGAATATCAGCCTGACTTGAACCTTTTGGACCAGGAATGAGGAAGATCCAGAGGGTTAACAGAGGGAAATGGATATGTCCATCGCCAAAAACCAGAAACAAGAAGCATGGGTGATGAACTTGTGTCAGGTTTCTGGGTCAGCTCAGTCTGAGGCTCCCTGGGGACCTGGAAAACTAGGTTTGCTGTCTTTGTACAGGTCCAAGTTTGAAGAAAATGCAGCTCTAGGGTTTCTAAAGTAAGCTTTTGTAGGATCATCACTGTGGTCCTTGACCATCTCATTCAGCATAGCTGGGGGTACCTGTTGACACTGTACATTCCTGGGCCACACCCAGACACATATATGTAATAGCAATCTTTTGAGGTAGAGCCCTGGAATCTGCATCTTAAATAAGTATCCTAAATGATTAGATACACTAAGATTTGATAGACTGCCCTGGCATCTTCAGAGGAAGCCAGCATTAGTTCATCTTGAAGACTGTGATTGGTGTAGTCACTATGGAAAACAGTATGGAGGTTCCTCAAAACTTTGAAAATAGATATACCATATGGTCTAATAATTCCACTGCTAGGTATTTACCCAAAGAAAATGAAAACACGAATTTGAAAAGATATATGCACTTCTCTGTATATTACCCCATTATTTCTAATACCCTAGCAGCCCCTGTCCATGGATAGATGAATTTTAAAAAATATATACATACACACATGTACACGCACACAATGTAATATTATAATAAAGGATGAGATCTTACCATTTGTAACAATACAGGTGGACCTAGAGGGTATTCTGCTAAGTGAAATAAGTCAGAGACTGTCTGACAATCCATATGATTCCACTTATATGTGGAATCTAAAACACAACAAATGAATAAGCAAACAAAAAGCAGAGAATCAGCCCTATATATACTGAGAAAAAACTGATGGTTTCCAGAAGGGAGGAGGGCAGATGGATGGACAAAATGGGTGAGGAGGAGTGGCAGGTCCAAGCTTCCAGTTATGAAATGAACGAGTCACAAGAAATAAAAGGTACAGCATAGGGAAGATAGTCAATAATATTGTAATAATGTTGCATGGTAACAGATGGCAGGTGCACCTGTGACAAGCAGAGCATGAGGTATGGAGTTGTGGAATCACTGTCTTGTATACCTGGCACTGATGTAACATTGTGTGCCATATATCCTGAAATTAAATAAATCAATGAATTAATAAATAATATCAGTCCCCAGTGTGGGGGGAGGTGCTTGAAGACTGTCTAGCAAGAATGTTGAGATAGGAACATGGTAAGTGATATAGAAATGGGAGCTCAAAATACTATAGTAGAGGAGATAATTGAAGGAAAAGGAACAACTTATACATGTGTGGAACAGTCATTAAGTGCCAAGCCTGGAGAGCATATCTTCCAACATTCTTCTTAACACCCCCTAAGAAATAGATACTATTTTTCCCATTCATTGTACAGAGAAGAAAATTGAAGTTTGAAGAAGTCATCTGGTCACACCAAATGCACACTGATTCTATTCAACTTTGTGTTGCAGGTTTCTAGCCAGAGCAATTAGATAAGAAAAACAAAAGGCATCTGAATTAGAAAGGAAGAAGTAAATCCTCTCCCTTTGCAGAGGACATGATCTTGTATATAGAAACTCCTAAAGATCCTATAAACTATTAGAACAAGCAAATTTAGCAATGATGTAGGATATGACTCAATATACAAAATTCAAAAAAGAATGACTTGTATGTAAATTTAATAAAAAAAAGACTTGTACAATGAAAGCTGCAAAACCTCATTAAAAGGAATTAAAGTGTTAAATAAATGGAAAGACAATCCATCTTTATGGACTGGAAAACAATATTATTAAGGTGTTAATACTTCCCCAATTGACATATACATTCAATAAAATCCCTGTCAAAATCCCAGATGCCTTTTTTCTTTTTTTTTTTTTTTTAAATTTTTTTTTATTTTATTTTATGATAGTCACACACACACAGAGAGAGAGAGAGAGAGAGAGAGAGGCAGAGACATAGGCAGAGGGAGAAGCAGGCTCCATGCACCGGGAGCCCGACGTGGGATTCGATCCGGAGTCTCCAGATCGCGCCCTGGGCCAAAGGCAGGCGCCAAACCGCTGCGCCACCCAGGGATCCCGAGATGCCTTTTTTCTGCTGAGGTGGACAAGCTGTTCCTAAAGTTTATATGGGAATACAGGGATACAGAATAGCCAAAGCAATCTTGAAAAGAAGAACAAAGTGAGAGGATTCACACTTTCTAATTTCAAAACCTACTACAAAGCTACAATATTCAAAACAGTGTGGCACTTGCATAAGGATAGACATATATAGATTAATAGGATAGAATTGAGAGTCCAGAAATAAACATGGGTTTATTTATTTATGTTCAGTTGATTTTCTTTTTTTAAGATTTATTTATTTATTTTATTCATGAGAGACACACAGAGAGAGGCAGAGACATAGGCAGAGGGAAAAGCAGGCTCCCTGCAGGAGCTGGATGTGGGACTTGATCCCAGGACTGCAGATTCATGCCCTGAGCCAAAGGCAGATGCTCTACTGCTGAGCCACTCAGGCATCCCTGTTCAATTGATTTTCAACAAAAGTATAAGACCATTTAAAGGAGAAAGGATAGTATGTTCAATAAATAGTGCTGGGACAATTGAATATCCACATGCAAAAAGAATGAGGTTGGACCCATACCTTACACCATTTACAACTAGTCACTCAAAATGGATCAGAGATCTAAATATAAGAGCTAAAACTATAAAATTATTAGAAGGACACATAAGTATAAATTTGTGTCCTTGGATTAGGCCATGATTTCTTAAATATGACACCAAAAGAACAAGCAACCAAAAAAAAAAATGAATTGGACTTCTACAAAATTAAAAAAAAATGTGCCTCAAAAGACACTCAAGAAAGTGAAAAGACAACCTACAGAGTGAACAAAAATATTTTTAAATCAAATGTTTGAGAAGGGACCTGATTTTAGAATACATAAAGAACTGTTACAGGGATCCCTGGGTGGCGCAGTGGTTTAGCGCCTGCCTTTGGCCCAGGGCGCGATCCTGGAGACCCAGGATCGAATCCCACGTCAGGCTCCTGGTGCATGGAGCCTGCTTCTCCCTCTGCCTGTGTCTCTGCCTCTCTCTCTCTCTCTGTGTGACTATCATGGATAAATAAAAATTTAAAAAAAAGAAAAAAAGAAAAAAAAGAACTGTTACAATGCAACAGTGAGAAAACAACTCATTAAAAGAATTGGCAAAGCATTTGAACAGACATATCTCTAAAGGAGATATATAAATGGGCAATAAACACAAGAAAATATGTTCAACATTATTAATATTAGGGAAATACAAATCATAGCTCCTAGGAGACGTTACTTTACACACACTAAGGCTGATACATAAATTACAGACAAGAACAAGTGTTGGTGAGGTTGTGGGGAGATCGGAATGCTCACACACTGCTGATGGGAATGAGAATGGCACAGCTGCTATGAAAAAGTTTGGCGATTCCTTAGAAGTTAAACATAGAATTAGTATATGATCTAGCAATTCCACTTCCAGGTGTTCGCTCAACAAAGTTGATAACATACGTGCACACAGAAACTCACACATGGATGTTCATCGTGGCATTATTCTTGATAGCTAAAATGTAGAAACAACCTAAGTGTCCACCAGCTGGTGAATGGATAACAAAATGTAGTCCACACAAAATGTAGTCCACACAATGCACTATTACTTGGCCATAAAATGGAGTACATTTATGATACATGTCACAATATATAGATGAACTTTGAGGGACGCCCGGGTGGCTCAGTGGTTGAGCATCTGCCTTTGGCTCAGGGCGTGATCCTGGAGTCCCGGGATCGAGTCCCACGTCGGGCTCCCTGCATGGAACCTGCTTCTCCCTCTGCCTGTGTCTCTACCTCTCTCTGTGTGTGTCTCTCATGAATAAATAAACATTTTAAAAAACAAGCAAACCCCAAACAATACAGATGAACCTTGAAAAAATGCTCAGAGAATGAAGCCAGTCAGGAAAGGGTACATATTGAATGATTCCATTTGTTTCAAAATTCCAGAATAGGCAAATCCAGTTAGTAAGTGCATGATTTCCAGAAGCTGGGGGAAGTGGGGAATGGGAACTACCAATGGGTATGGAGGGTTCTGTGTTTTTGTTTTGTTTTGTTTTGTTTTTACGTCTTAAATATATTCTGGAATTAGATAATGATCATACAATTTCGTGAATATACCAAAAGCTACTGAAGTATAAAACAAAATTGGGATATCTCTTCTGCCTTCACAAAATAATCTAATATAAATAAATATGTCTTACAAATTCTTAAAAAAAAAAAAAGAAAGAAAAAAGGAAAACTAAAGCCCCTTCCACAGAAGCCAAAGAATCTAGTTCTTGTAATTGTATTTTGGAAAGCTTATCTCTCCAAAAACGTGAGTTAATGCAAGTAGAATATCTTTGTCCAGTGCCATTAACCCCTTGTCTAGAGCCAAGGGTGATCCTGATTCTCGTGGGAGGACAACTTGCTGATTGGTAATTACAAATCAACCAGGAAGTACGTATTTGTGTATGATCTGTTCCTTATCTAGAAAGTTTCAAGATAACAAATCATTCAGTGGCACTCTATTAACAATCTGACTGTGCACAATTATTCTTACAAACAGGTAAACATTAAGAGAAGGAAACTGATCCCATGGAAGAGTTTTACATGGTTGGATCCCTAAGACATAAAGGAAGTGTTCAATTGAAACACATGGTTGTACGGGATGTCCAATCCTGGAACTATTTCAACATCACTTGACTACAAAGAAGTAATTAAATGTTCAATAAGCACAATCAAGATTATTCTAATGTGGCAACTTTGAGGGTATAGTCAAAGTGTCATAAGTCAAGATGTATATACATTATCAGTCGGACTGTTATATTGGCCTTTACCTATTGTTTATCATTATAACTTGGCACATGTTTATGAAGCATGTTCTATCATACTCTCCTTGCAGGGAAACAGGGTTAAGTCTTTGAATTAGAGACCTCATCAGAAATAAAGGGGAATTGAAGAGACAATAAAACTTAAAAAAAAAAGTATCACTGTAAGTACATGTATACCAGCTGTGATTTGATCTTTATTTTGCTCATAAAGGGTATCTTTACTCCAATAAAGCACTTGGAGCTTCTTTATTTCTCCTTCCATCGCTACTGCCCTGGTTCAGACCACTTTATCCCTTCCCTGGTCCACAGCCTACCGCGTAGGTCTGCGTAACCTACCTTCCATCCACATTCTTACTCCATTCTTCACACAACACTATGTAAGTCTGAGCACGTCACTCTACTTGAATCCCTTCAATGATCTTATCGCTCCATGAAAAAAACATGAATGCTGACCACAAGATCATGCTTCCCTCAGTTCCTCTTTCCAAGATGTTCCCACTTTGAGATCAACTCCAAACTCCTGAAAGAAGACACAGAAGTCAGGGACATCTGGGTGGTTAAATGGTTGAGAATCTGCCTTTGGCTCAGGTCATAATCCCGGGGTCTTGGAATCAAGTCCCGCATGAGGCTCCCCATGCAGAGCCTGCTTCTCCCTCTGCCTGTGTCTCTGCCTCTCTGTCTCATCTCTAATGAATAAATAAATAAAATCTTAAAAAAAAAAAAGACACAGGATTCAGACTCACAAGGATCAAAATATCAGCTCTCTTCCTAAAAATGCTGGATACCTAAAAATGCTGGATAATACCAGACGGGCAGGTATTATCAGACCTTCCTGGGCAAAATTTCCTTGTAGAAATACAAGGACTGAGGTATAAGAGTTTCACCTCCACTTACTTGAGGGCACTTTCTATTTTATTTCTTGATAATTGTAGAAACCAGTAAAGCACTGTCTAATACTAAACTGGCATGTTTATGGCATCATTACCATGCTAACACAATTCTTAAAACAACTGTAGAGACATGGGGCTTTCTGTCTGTTTTAATTTATCACTTTTCTAATTTACGGGAAATTTACTATTAGTCATTCACACTTAGTCATTTTCTCAGGAACACGTTTAGAAAATGATTAGAAATCTGAAAACTGAAACCTATAGTCTAGCACTTCCCAATTCGGCCCCAACAAACCAGACGAGTGGGTCAAATCCATTGAATCCTGAGGAGACAGCAGGGTTTTACGAAATAACACATATTGAATATTATCAAAATTATTCATAGGCCTCAGACAGACATAGTCACCCTTAACTCTTAACCATTCTCTCCTAAAGACAAGCCATGAGTTCTTAATGGAAAATGTGGTTTGATCACCAAACATGTCAACGTGAAGCAAAACATGAACTGCAAGATGGCTGAACGTAAAGGTAATCTATCTTGTAAACTCTCTGGTTTCAGAACACATTGTGCCCGTCAGGAAAAAACAAAAAATAAGTGTGGTGCTAGAGTTGCTTCTCCTGGTGAAGCTCCCCTGATTCCTTGGAAACAGGTAGATTATTGCTAAGTTATTATAAAATAACACTGTAGTCAGTGCTTTGCCACATCAGTTCTTTCTATATTGCTATCCCCACAACGGCCATGGGCATCTGTAGGGCGGATAGGAATAGTCTTTTGATGGGGA
Organism: Nyctereutes procyonoides; assembly: GCF_905146905.1. NCBI lineage: Eukaryota > Metazoa > Chordata > Mammalia > Carnivora > Canidae > Nyctereutes > Nyctereutes procyonoides. The sequence continues at coordinate 9,123,239 of NW_026575135.1, read as the reverse complement.
GGAGACAGAGACACCCAAGTGAGAGGATCTGCCTGAAATTACACGCTTTACAGAAGGAGATCCTGGGTAAGACTCTGCCTAACAGTGATCCAGAAGTCCCAGGCCTTGGTCCCAGGCTTGGCTGTGAGTGTTGTTCATTCTGGACAGTATCACATTTGCAAGTGTGGGGGGAACTGGTCCCCTTGTATCGATTAGAACTCTGTCTATGTAGAGTGACAGGAACCAAACTGACCTAGAAAGAGGAATTCTAGGGGTAGGTTTGGCATTGAAACTTGATGAAGAAGGTCAAGTGATGTCACCAGGACCTAGTTTCTCTTTTATCTTTTAGTTCTACAACCTCTGCTTCTCCCTATTTTTCAGACAAGCCTCCTTTTTCGTTTTTTAAGATTTTATTGATTCATTCATGAGACACACACACACACACACACACAGAGAGAGAGAGAGAGAGAGGCAGAGACATAGGCAGAGGGAGAAGCAGGCTCCATGCCCGGAGCCCAATGTGGGACTCGATCCTGGGTCTCCAGGATCACACCCTGGGCTGAAGGCGGCGCTAAACCGCTAAGCCACCCAGGGATCCCCCAGACAAGCCTTTTTACTGTGGGAGCAGTTTCGTTGCTGCTGTTCCAAACCTAAATTCCTATCACTTCAAATCCAGTGAAAAAGGGTAATTTTATTTTTTTGCCTCAGGAGCCCCAGTCCAGGCTTTATTGTGTCCTGTTGGTTGTGGTTGAGAGGACCAGTCACTATGATCACTGGGACAATGAGAAATAGGATCCTACGGAAGGAATCTTCAGGGACCTCTCAGCTTCTTTAAGATGGCAGGATTTGCTTTTACTGTCCTTTCTAGATGTCATATCATAAGGAGGCTATTTTTTTCTAAGCAGAAAATAAGGATGGACACTGGGTGAAAAAAAAAAAACAAAAACCACCACCCCTTTTTTTGTAGCCTATGCAGGTCTAAAATGATCAATTATCAATTGTCTGTTTGCTTCAGATTTGCCTCTAGAGCCACGTCAGCAGCTCCAGCTGTGAGGGAATAAGCTGGAAAAGGCCAGAGAGGCTGTGTCCAGCATCTAAGCACCAAATTCAACAACCTTTACTATCACTTAACAAGCCAGTAGCCCAAGAGACCCAGGCATATGTACAAGACACAAATTTCATGATCGGCAACCAAGATGCTTCTTTCAAATCTAGAGAAGAAAGGGAAATGTTTCCAGTCTATAATCATGAGGATAATTAAATCGCTTCATTATAGGACCCAATAACAATTAGTAAATTAGCATTGGCCCCTGATCCCCAAGAGGAAACATATTATTCTGGGAAAGTAAGAAGATTAATAGGAATACAATAGAATTTAGGGCCAAAAAGTATTAATAATGATTTTCATTATACAGGTTTTTCACTGTATTCATATTATTAAACTTAATAATAGAGTAATTATTTATATGAGAAGAGTTTAGTTTTATCAGTCATGATAGGCTAAAGGAAAGGAAGAGTCCTAATAAGGGAAAGATTTTGTCTATGCCAGAATTTTGTAATCCTTAATTTTTAATTCATCTAACATTCCAGGATTGTTTCCATTTCAACCTTAGGTCAGTTGAAATAGAAGGTATTTTGTGAAATTCCTTAAGGCACTGATAAAGCAGAAGCTTATATATATATATATAAAACCAAAACATAAAAAACCCCTAGATCCCTAGAGCCCAGACTCCAGAAGGCAGTACCATGCTGCTTCTGCTTTAAGAACATTCTTTGTCCTCTTTGTCTCTCATCTTCATGCTAAAGGACAGGTTCAAATTTTTGTAATGCATGTTGAGGTTTGTGTGATACAGGTTCACAGCTGCAAAGAGCTAAAGCTTACCTGTATGACATTCTCACAGAATTTCTGGTAATGATGCAGAACTAGGCTTGGAAACCGAGTGGGAGCAAGGGAAGGAGATAGCAGTGTGGACCACACCCAAAAACCAGCCACAAACCCAGTCTGGTTGAGGACCCTCCTGCCATTGCCACTAAATACTCCAGTGCCATTGGATTACAGTTGGATAAGACAGGATGCCTAGTTAAGTTTGAATTTTAAGTAAACAATGCATGAGTTTTTAAAAGTACAAGTATATCCCTTGCAATGTTTGAGACATATTTATACTGAATAAATTATACTAAAAATTGTTTTTTATCTGAAATTCAAATTAATTGTACTTTCATTTGCTGAACCTGGTAACCCTATACTGGAGGTTTCACTGCTGTTGCCACTGCTGTCTCTGAAAACCAGATATCAAAACCACTCAGATTTTGCAGGCAGTTTCTGCCTCTTTGTATCATGGTTCCAAAAGGAGCCTCACTGAAACGGTTATGTGTGATCCGTGGAGCCTCTGTTACATGCCCCGGCTCCAACTGCGAGGAAGGTCAGGAAGCTGATGGTGTCTCCATTATTAGTGGGAAGTGGCCTCTGTCTTCCACTAAATCTTAAATTCCTCAGACACAGGAGTGAGGCAGTAGTGAGGCTCAGATACTGGGGAAGAAAAAAGATCAATGCCTATCCTATTTTCCTTTAACATAAACTCCTCCTCTTTCTCATTGTCTAATGGCCTCTATATTGGGGGCCAGGAATGATAATATCACTCTCTTCGCCAGCGACTGGTCCAAGAACCCAGATCTAAGCCAGTTAGCATATGGCATCCTGTTGGCCACAAGGACTGTTGCAGAATTAGCTAGGTGACCTATTCTCGGCCAAGGAGATGAGAGGAAAACACTAAAAGATTCTAGGGAAAGTTACCTTATTCCTGAGACCTACATTAAAAAAAAAAAAAAAAGATCTCAGCTTCCTCCAGTTATTATTTTGGATACTCACAAGGCCTGAAAATTCTGCACCATCTTGCTTCCAGCCTGAGATAAAGACCCAAGAGAGAAAATAAAGGCAGAAAGCATCACGGTACTCACAGAGAAGGAGAGCTGGAACCACTAGATTAAGTCCCCTGACGCCTGTCCTACATCTGGACATTCAGTTCTGTGCACCAATACATTTTCGGTTTGGCTTAAGCAATATCATGTTGGGTGTTCTGGTGCTTATAGCCAAAAACAACCCAACCGAAAAGAAGGATTCATGAATATGTGAGCCAGTTCTGTAAGCCTGTCATTTGTTGAATTCTGAAAGTTTAGCATAATGTGTTTTGATTGAACTAGAAATTATTGCTATTATGAAATTGTGAGGCAAAGATTAGTATTTAAATTAATGCAACACAAACAACTAGAGAGCAGCTTCATTAAGCCAGGGAGAGGAGCGGTTTATGATTAGTGCCAGATTCTTGCTCTTTTTGCATGAATGCCCCGAGGATGAGCCAGCCTCTCAGGGAGTACCCTCTGAGGAGAGAAACATTTAAATTCCTGGAAGGGCCTGCCGTACAAACGTAAGCAAGATTTCAGAAAACATTTCCCATCCTCTTTCTTTCTTCATGAGGTGGACAGCTGCTTCTTTGGCCTGCCTAGCAACCCTCCCTGATTCTTTAGGTGACAACACCCGGCTTTGCCTTGGGACACTCTCTCCTCCATTACTTCCAGTCCCCTTGGGACCAGCCATCCAGGTGCCGCACCTGCTCCTACCACTAGGCCCAAGGGTGGGCATGTGACTTCAGACCAAACTCTCTCAGAGAACATAGTTCTCTCGGGAGTGATGCAAGAGGGAGACTCACTGGAATCATTCCTAAAGGGACCCTTCCCGGATAGAAGACATTCTTCTCAAAATACCCCTGCCCTTGACATAGCTGGAAATGCCTGATTCCTGTCCTTTCTGAGGCTCGATTCTGGAGGCCTCCCCAGTGGCTTTGTATAAAGTAGCCAGAGTGAATTTCTGTTGCATGCTGCCCAAAGCCTTAGCTGACATGCTCCATCAAAACAATCCTTTTTTTTTTTTTTCATCAAAACAATCCTTGAACACACCAAGCCTCTACTTAGGAGCTACATTCCTGATTTTTACGAGGGATGTATATAAATCTTTTTAGAATAAGTTCCATCGTGTGCCTGAATTATCGTAGAATCCGTTATTGACCAAAATTTTATTAGGAACTAAAGTTAATGTCAAGTATTTATTTGAAAGACACTTCTATAGCATTAATTATGTCCCAGGCATTGCTCATTTGCTTAATCGTCATTAAAATCTAATGATATACTATCATTTATCCCCATTTTACAGATTTTTGCAAGGAGAGCAAGAAAGCTTAAGTAACATGCTCAAGGTCACACATCCAGCAAATGGCCGAGCTGCAACCTGGCCCATGACAGCCTGACTCCAGGCCCTGCTCTTACGCACCGTGTAAGAACTGGCATCATGAGTGGGCTGAGACAAACTCTACAACTGACTTCTAGCGCATGAGATTAGTTCCGTGTAAAAGCATCTCGACGACAGAATGTCTTCTATCCAGAAGCCAGAAAGATAAACAGAGTTGGCTTAAGGCCCCTGGGTTCCAACTTTTAATTTTCAGGCAAAATGAAAACTGCTTCGGATTTCCAGGGGAAAAAATCCTCATCTAATTAGTTAGCAAGCACGAACTAAGTCCAAACACCTGCTGCTGTTTTTCTTTTACTGCTGCCAGGTGTTCCACGAGCAGCCTTGGATCAGTAAGTAATTACAATGGAAGCTGAATAGAATTAATTACATAACTTTAACTTATTAGGTTTATTTCCATTAAAATTATCCTATAAAACATATTTTTAAAGGGTGCCATAGAAAAGGAGAGACCGGAGGACTAAAGCCTCGTTCACATTCGACTCAGCCTTGAGTTGGATCCTCCACAACGTGAATTTTCTCATATCACCATTGTTAATTCTAGGAAACATCTGCAGAGTTATTCGGCCATTCATTCGACTGAACGTCCTAAGTACCTGCTATGTGCCAAGCACTGTCCTGGGCACTTGGGATTATGGCAGGGAACGAGCCGACGAAAATCCTGGCCCTTCTGGCTGTTTTAGTTCCTGTGGGGAGTTGTAAATCCACAACCACAAAACTGAAAAAGCCTGAATTTCTCCCGGTTCTGGTTTCCTATGATGAATGAGAGAATGGGTTTGCCTGAGGGCTGTGCTGAGTCTGTGCAGGGTCAGATGGCCTGGTACTTCCCACAAGGCCCAAGGGAAGGACACTGTGGCTACAGACCACCTGCAGAGGCCATACTATCATGATTCGTCATGGCCTGCCCCGGATTTCACCCCAATACACCATATACCCTGTATAGTCTAGCACACTTGCTTCTCAAACAACCTAGATCTAAAAGCAGTAGCACTGCATCCCTTCAGACTGCTGCCTCAGCCTTAGTCCTTTCCTGGCCCTTCCCCTCTCCCCACACCTTGGGCATGAACCTCTTGCCCGAAGACGCTACAGACTAGCGTAAAAATGAAAAACCAAGAACTGATGGCTTTGTCTCAAAATACCCAGCAGTCAATTATCTAAGGGGAGTTAATTTCAGAAGGAAAATGGGTCAAGCTTGGAAAAAACCAACTCACATGGATCCTACCGGTACAGCAAGAAGTTGGGACACTGTGAAGTGCAAACCAGGAAAGGACGGTCAGTTGGTGGCATGGGGTGGTTCCATGGGCGCAAAGGACTAACTCTTGGTGATGAGTGTATCTGGTGAAGCGGTTCCAGCCGCCAATCAAGAGGTGGTGCCTAGAACTCCCCACAGGTGCCATAGGTGACCACGGAAGCCCAGAAGCAGCTGCTCTTCAGGAACTTGAGGAAGAAACTGGCTATAAAGGTGACCTTGCTGAATGGGTGGATCCAGGTTTGTCACACTGTACCTACCACACATGGTGACAGGAACTACTAGTGGAGATGATGCTGAAAGTCTAAGTCCTAAGCCAAAACCAGGGGATAGAGAATTTCTGGAAGTGATTTCTTCATCAAGGAATGACCTGCTGAAGAGATCTGATACTCCGGTGGCTGAAGAACATCCAACAAGGGTTGCCAGCATCTGTTCTTGTGTTCTGGCACCAAACCATGCAAACGTGAAGGTGTTTGAGGTGACTTTCCTGCAATTTGAAGGCCAAACGAAGTGGCCATATGTTTTTGTACATGAGACTCCCAGGCCTCCTTCACTAAGACTGTATTCAGCTTAGTTTCATGTAGGTTTGAAATGAGCTTTTTTTCGTAAAACAAAAGCAATACAATCAATCAACAGTTTGCCAATGTACCTATTTTCACATCTTAACCTCTCTGGAGTCGAGGGGTGTCCTAGAAGCCATGGCCTCTCCTAGGTGAAGTCCACAGGGTGTGGTAGTGATGGGGACATTGCCTATGATATCACACTAGGGAATGGCTGTTTTTAGCATTTCAGTTGATTTATGAGCATTGCTACTGCATGTGTTATTTGTTATAAATTTATAACAGCTTCCTGGTTCTTGCTTGAAACTTTCAGTTGACACCTGCTGCTAAGATCATCTTGCAGAATAGGTGCCAGTGATGAGGAAGAAAAGTCTCCCAGTTAGGGTAGGAAGCAACTGAGGCACACATAGAGGAGCGCTTCTTTGGGAAATGCTTCTTGGCTCATCCTACTGAGGGAGCAGAGGATGGTTTTGTTTGGAAAAAGCCTCAGTAATAAGAAAAGATTGGGTTCTAGCTAAACTGTAGGTTTTTCTTTAATGGTACATGAGGTGTCTTACAATCAAGGGCATCTTGGAGCTGACAAAATACAGAACTATTACTCCCATTTTATAGATGAGAAAGCTGAAACACAATCATGTGAATCAAGTTGCTCCAAACTCCACAGCTAGTAAGTGGCAGAGCCAGGATTTTATCCGGAACTGTGCAGTTGATTTAGGGTCTAAACACTCAGTTAACCGTTGAGCTATTCTTTGGTAATTCATGCAGCTGATCAAGGAAAGCTATTGTGGCCTGATTTACTCAATTAGCCAACCAACTGATTCACTGAGTGCCCCATATATTGGGGACAGGTCCAGCAGTAGCAAGGTCTTGGCGCTACCCTCACAGAGTGCATAACTTGATAAGGGAATAGGTCGTAATCGCTAACAGGAATAAATGGAAAGTCGCAACATGCAGTAACAAAAAGGGGGACCGTACAGTGCTATTCAAATGGAAAATGAGGGGCCTCTTTTCTTTTTAAAGATTTTATTTATTTATTTGAGAGAAAGAGAGAGAGAGAGAGAGAGCACACAAGCAGGGGGAAGGGGCAGAGGGACAAGCAGACCCCCAGTTGAGCATGGAGCCTGACTCTGGGCTGATCCCATGGCCCTGAGATCATGACCAGAGCCGAAATCAGGAGTTGGACACTCAATGGACTGAGCCACCCAGGTGCCCTGAGGGACCCCTTTTCAATTCGGGAAGTCAGAGAAGGCTTCCCGGAAGAAGACTCTTTTGAGTAAAGGTAAATAGGCAAAGAGGTTGGAGGAAAGAGCATCCCAGAAAGAGAAACAGCAAGCATGTAAAAAAAAGTCCTCATGGTGAGAAAGAGGTTAGCACCTTCTCGAATTGGAAAGAAGCCAGAGTGGTGTGTGTGTGTGTGTGTGTGTGTGTGTGTGTACACACAGGTGGGGGCCAGAGCATTGAGATGCAGGTAGAGAAGGAGGTTGCAGTAAGATCACATAGAGCCCTGTAGCCATGATAGGGATGTGAGTCTTCATCCTGAAAGCAGTGATGCTCTCCCAGACTCTCACTGCCCAATTATTGTTCTCTAGCTCTAATTTCCGTAAACCTGAGACTGTCACAGAGTTCTGATTCATTCTCTGTGGGTTAGAATAATTGTTCTGAAAGCCCTTGATAAGCAACTATCATGTATAAGGTACAATTATTTCCCCTGACTATTCAAAACAGTTCTCGTTGCTTGCTCTGGCTCAGCATATGATGAAACTTACCCATAAATAAGAGAGATTTAAAGCTGAATTTAGATTATGGTACTATGGCTGTCTCGGTCTGTTTGGGCTGCTTTGACAAAATTCCCCAGATGGGGTGGCTTGTAAACAACAGAAATTTATTGCTCACGGTTCTGGAGGCTGGAAGTCCAAGATTGGGGTTCAGGCAGAGCTTGGTGAGGGCCCTCTTCTGGATTGTAGACTTCTATTCTCACATGGTGGAAGGAGCAAGGAGCTCTGTGGTCCTTCTTAGGACCGTTCTACCCTCAGGACCCAGTCACGTCGCAAACGCCCCACTTTGGTAATGGGATTTCAGCATATGAACTTGGAAGGGGACACCAACGCTCAGACCACAGCTTCAGTTCACCAGACTTGTAAATTAGTATGTATAGAAAGCTAGTTGAAACAAAGTGGATTGGGATGCCTGAGTGGCTCAGTAGTTGAGCACCTGCCTTGGGCCCAGGGTATGATCCCGGATACCCAGGTTCGAGTCCCACATGGGGCTCCCTGAATGGAGCCTGCTTCTCCCTCTGCCTGTGTCTCTCCCTCTGTGTGTGTGTGTGTGTCTCTCTCTCATGAATAAATAAATAAATAAATAAAATCTTTAAAAAAATAAAAAAAGAAACAAAGTGGATTTGCCTTTATGTAAACATGTGGCATAGAGAGATGTATGCCATGTATTGAGACCATATATTATTACACATTTTGTATTTAATTCACTCAGAGATGCAATTTTTTTCTTTGAAATTATGACGGTTCTTACGACCAAACACACATGTGTCATCTATGAATTGTCAGCTTCTTTTCTTTCTTGGTGACATATAAAACAATAGTCTTACAGTTGGGAGTGTCTCAGATACAATAAAGCAGAATGTCCAAAGTCAAGTTCATAGAAGCAGAGCCTAAGACAGGTATTGGGGTTTACACAACTCACTGAAGAGTGCTCTTCCAAAAAAGCCTATAAGGGAGGAAGTGAAGCAGGAGAGAGAAGGAACAGAGCTAAGCAAAGGTCTTCAGTCAACCTTAGCCTCTGGCTGGGGCACCTGGGTGGCTCAGAGGTGGAGCTCAGGTCGTTAAAACCCACCCTCTCCCCCCTCCAGGTCCTGATTGAGTCCCACAGTAGGTTCCCCGCAGGAAACCTGTTTCTTCCTCTGCCTCTCTGTGTCTCTCAAGAATAAAATCTTAAAAACAAAAAAAGCCTCTGGTTGATCCATAGGAAGTAGGTTCTGAAGCATAAGCCCAACATAGGTTTTTTTTCTATCCAAGTTTTATTTATTTATTTATAAATTTATTTTTTTATTGGTGTTCAATTTGCCAACACATAGAATAACACCCAGTGCTCATCCCATCAAGTGCCCCCCTCAGTGCCGTCACCCAGTCATCCCCACCCCCCGCCCACCTCCCCTTCCACCAACATAGTTTTATTCTCTTGAGGGAGGGGCCTTTTGTACCACCCAATTAGCTAGTCATTGACTATGGTCTGCTTTTAGAGGGGTCATAACCCCTTAGGCAAGGGGATCCCACCAGTCAAGGGTAATCCTCAGAAGAAGGGAGGCAGCTGGAAGCCATTATCAGCCAATAGTCACAACTAAGGGTTCTTGTTGAGGGTCACAACAACTTACAGCATCCCCTAAAGGAATCATGCTCAGCTTCAAGTTATAGTGCCTACAGAGTAGAAAACAGTGGCCCTAAAGAATCATCATCACTATCCTGTCCTGGTGTGATTTGCAATGTCCTCAATAATATCCCTCGGCTCATCACCAAGTATCCCTAGGGCTGTTTCTCCCAGGTCTCCTGAGGACAGGGCACTGAGATACTGTCAGAAGTCACAACTGCCCCAGGCACAGAGCCATTCTGATCTCCTTTTGGCGAGTCTGGCTCCCAAAGGAATTCCCAGACTCTTAACATCCAGGGAGGGGCAGGAGGTGGGTGAGTAGTGGTTAGCCCAGAGATGAAAGCATAAAGCAAGAGGGAGTGTGTGTTCTGTCCCCTGCCCCACGTTTCTGGAATCTTGTCCCCCTTTCTAGCAACCTCTCACTACCCACATCACCATCACTCTCCTTCATCTCTAACTTTGAACTGTTCTCAGGATGTTTCTTTCTTTCCTCCCCGCCTCCCCACCCCCCAACCGCCCACCCAAGGAACTTACTTTAGAAAAAAAAAAAAGTATTACTTAGGAATTTTATGTGTTACCACTCAGGTATATTTGCATTTTAAAGACCACTGGAGAGGATACTGTTTACCATAAGGAAAAGAATAACTATTGGTGTAATTCAAGGCATCCGGAGTCCTATAAATTATTCAACATGAACAAGCTCCCCTTACAAACTAACAACCTGGGGTGACTGAGTAAAGGACACAGCAGAGAAGAGTTGGGAAGATCTGGCTCTGCTCTCTCATTTTGGCACATAGACCAATCCATGCCGCTAGCCTTGACTAATTCTTTCTCTCTCTTCCTGTATCTTGGCTTTTTTTGCACAAAAGAGTGGCCAGATGGATGACATTCCAGGCCCAATCAAGGGCATAGACAAGGATGAGATAATTCTACTATATTAATTTTCCCCATTGCAGTGATAACAACGTAGCAGCAATAACACAACCAACAATTACTGAATGTTTTCTAGGTGTCAGGCTCCTTTTGATCCCCAAGCCTTGTAGAAGAGGGGCCAGTGAACTTTCTGGTTAATAAGAGCTAAACCTTCATTTTTGGATCCTTTTCACCTGAATCAGTTTGAGTACTCATTTGAGCTGACCTAGAAAAAAAATACTTTGACCCACGTGGTCTTTCCTATACTGAGACTTAGCATGAGGGAGACTCTGGCTCCTTTAAAACAGATGCAGTAAGACAGAGGGTGGAGTCCTAAGGATACAGAGCAGTGAGGGAGCTTAGAGACCACAGCATTCCAACTTTCTCATTGTACAGAGGAAAAAATTACGTCCCAGGTAAATTGTCTAAAGCCGCAGAACTCCTAGGAGCCTTGGTGGTGGTGTTGGGGGCGGACGGGGGAGGTGACATAGTTATAGATGCAGGTGCCAATAAGGGATTTTGCTAGATTTAAGTCAAGATATTTTAAAACAGAAATGTAAGTTTAATAATGGCTGAAGTTATATTAAGCTCAGAACAAATGAAGATGAAGACTAGAATGGCTTCTATTTGTGGACTATTCATTTGCTGAGAGTAGATTAGCAATCACTCTGAACTCTTTTCCTGAGCAGGTGGTGAGAAAGGCGAGCACCACCTCATGGAGATGGGTCCCCCAAGGTGGGTGCCTGTGATTAGGGCACGTAGCCAATAGAACATCTTGGAGGAAAATGTGGGAAGAACAGTTTTTATGCCAATACTGTTCTATTTTAAGAAGGAAGTGGCTAGTATTTCTTATCTGCCCAGATTTAGTCTATCAGTGATTGACGAAAGATAGCATGCAGTCCACCAGTCACCTTCAAAGGTTAATTTTTGGTCTTGTCCAACCAACTCTGGTTAAATGTCGTCAGCTTTATGAAAGGCATTGAAACTGAACATTTCCAACACTTCAGTCTCTTTGGAAGTCTAGAAGATGACTACTCTTTATCACACATTTTACTAGAGCCCCTTGGATTAAAAAAAAAGATGTCAAAAATTAAAAATAAAGCATATGTTCACATGTTCAAAGAGATTAGAATCTGGCTGCGACAGTAGAAGTGAAAGCATAATCATCCTTACCACCCTCGTTAGCGCCCTTGAACCCTTGCTATGGATAGGTCCATACAAAACACCTCGTGTATATTAGTCCACTTAATACTCACATTGACCTTTACGAGGTGCTGTTATAACCTGATTTACTGATGAGAAAACTGAGCCCCAAAGAGGCTTCCAGCTTGGCAATGGCTGAGTATTAACAGCAAAATCAAGTCTGTCTGACTGTAGAGCCTGTGATCCTTCCATCACTGCACGCTGCCCTCCCAGGAAAGCTTTACAGCAAAGCACGGTGATTAATTGCCAACTGGATTAATAGAGACAGAACTGGCCCCAATATAGAGTAGATTTGTTCTTGGCTGCTGCTACTATTTATTCTGCCTCATTGGGGATTCAGTACAGTAACTTCGCACCCTCATAATGTGATTTGTGTGGGAGCTGATTATAGACTTGTAAAGTATACAGAAGCCATGCCATGTGTGACTTGTTATTATATGTGTTAAAGACAAGATAGAGAATAATGCAGACACCTTTGCTCCTTCTGACAGGTCTAGTTTATAGATTATGAATCAAATGTGAGCACATTGTCTTTCCTCCTTCCAAACCTGCAGTTCTAGGTAGACACAGAAATGTATTCCTGATCTTGGCTAAAATCTTAGGATTTCCTGTGTGTGTCTGGGCAGCAGTCATCCGTCCAATAGTTCCCAAGCCTCTACTAAGTAGAGGCCCGGTGAGGCCTCAGGACTGCCCTCCCAAGGATGGAAAACCACAGCCTTTGTCCTTAGGAAGCTAAGTCTCATTGGAGACAGACACAGAGTTGCCAGATTTAGCAAATAAAAAAAATACAAGATGACCTTGTATGGAATATATTGCATGGAACATAATTACACTAAAAAAATTGTCCTGTTTATCTAGATAATATAATTAAAGGAGGTGCTATGTATTTTAGATGGTAACCCTAGGCAGACATAAAAATCCACCACACCTGACAAAAAGATGGCAGTTCTAACGGTTGGGCACACACAGCTCTGTAGACATACGAGAGAAGGATAGTCAAGGGAGGCTTTGCGTGACTATGTGGGCCAACACAAAGGAATGATGGCTTTGCAGGGTGATCTTGAATAAGATTTGACAGGCAAAGACGACGGGAAGGAAATTCCAGATGCGGGAAGATCTTGCACAGAGTTTGACATAATGTCTGAGATGCGTGGGCAATGGGAGAAGAGCAGAGATGACCATGAGGACAAGCTCATGAAGGGCTTTGGCAGAAAGGTGAATGATTCGGACCTCCTTCTGCAATCAGTAGGAAACCACCCAACTGAATACTCTTCCTTATTTTTTCATACAGTCAGACTTTGACTAAACAGTGTTTTACAAAATGTGGGCCATGGACCAACCAATGTTACTGGAAGAGGTAATTTTAGGTAATAATTTCTGATGATTGGGGATAGTATGGGGAATGCAGCATTACATAACCTTGACTCACATGGGGTAAATGTTAATCCGCCTTTTTTTCTTTTTCAGTGTAAAGCTCTTTATTTCATTTTTATGTGCACACTTACGAAATTAATAGGCTTTATTTTTTAGAACAGTTTGGGGTTTGAGAGACACTGAGCAGAAAGTACAGAGTTCCCACATATCCCCTCTTGGTTCCTTACTTATTGTTTTTCGATCACTTCTTATTACTCAAGATGAAAGTTTTGATTTGGTGTTATTCTATTATTCTATCTTTCCTTTCCTTTCCTTTTTTTTTTTTTTTAAAGTCACGTCTACCCTTAATGTGGGGCTCAAACTCATGACACTGAGAGTCGCTTGCTCTACAGACTGAGCCAGCCAGGTGCCCCAGTACTGTTCTACCTTTAACTCCTTTCTCATAGGTTTTCTTTGTGTTGAGAGAGAGGGAGGGGGAGAGAAGTGGGAAAGGGAGAAAAGGGGGTGGGGTGGGAGAAAGAGAGCCTTCAGGCTTTAAATCCTTGACAAACTACAAAAATCAGTTGTTCTCAATATATTTGTTTATGAAAGCTTTCTTCTACTTCCGAGAACAATATTCATCTTCCATTTAAGTTCTAATGATAAAAAGCTTTGTTGCAAAATAAGTTGATTCCTAACAAGAAGTAAAGTAGATAATAAAAGGGGCATGTGAATAACTAAAACTTGGAAAATTCAGGGCTGAGGCTGAGGTTGCCTTCTTACCTGGTGGCAAGTTCCCACTAAGCCTTTTCAGCGTTTACAGAGTTTTCTGGGGGGAAAGCTCCATCTTTTTGGCAGAATGGATAAGGATTGCCCAGGAGAGCAGTGGCTTTACAGGAATCCAGGATATTGCTCAAACTCTTTCCCCAGCTGCTCTGATTCCCATCTGGTCACACGTTCCTTTTCTTAAGAGCCCTGATGAGGAATAGTCAAATGAATGCTTCCTTTTAAGAGCATACCCACATGAGAATCCCATATATTTGCCCATAGAAACTCGATGAAAAATAAAAAGCTCAAGATTTTTAAAATAGTGAGCACCCATGACACATCTCTAATGTACTGGTTGGTGATTTGCAGGAACATTCTGGGAGAAAGGACTATTAATTTATGGAAATTTCTCTGAAACTCATTTTCTGGACCAGGGTTCAGGGACCTGCATGATATCATAAAAGGACTGACCAAGGCAGTGGATTTTGCTTTGAGAGAATCTTTTATTAATTCACCTTCCTTTTAATTTTCTCTAGCACACCTGGGTTCACATCTGGGCTTGAGCAGTTACTAGCAGTGTGACCCTAGGCAAAGAACTTCATCTCCCTCAACTTCCTGTTTGTAAAGTGAGAGCAGTAGTACTGTGGGAACTAAAAGAAATAGTGTGTGGACTTCTGAGCCTCACCATTTATCAAGAGTTGCAACTTGATTTCATGCTGCCATGTCCTCCTTGGTTCTAATGCCTCCCTGGTGATTGCAACCGGTCCTCTGATGAACTTGACCTTGGTGCCCAATGTGAGTGTAGACCAGAACAATCTGGATTCCTCTGTGATCCTCCATCCAGCTTCTGATTCAGGGTGTGGGTTATGTATGCATGTGAGAATGTGAATTTGGAACAAATTCCCAGGGGGGTACTCCTGGTCCCAGAACCTCATTTTGCAAACCCCAGTACCAGGTCATCCCCAGCAAAGATGAAACCCTTAGGCAATGGCTTTCAGTTGTGACTGAAGAGAATCCACTTTGAGAAACATATTTTACATGGTGACCCCGAGTAAAACCATACATATAACTGAACAAGTCTCATGAAATGATAGTTACCATTGTTCCAGTAAATACTCTGATACTGCTTGCTTTGTTCGAAGAGAATGCTGATGCATAAATTGCATTTGATGAACCATGACTGGAGCATGCCGCAGCTAGAAAATACTGTTCGTGCTCGATAAGCAAGGACTGCATTGGTAAAAATGCACAACTCACAATTAGAAGACAAGGCAAAAATTAAGTGACTTCGCATTCTCATTTTCCCAACGAAATAGAAAGGACATTATAAAAGCAGGCACTCTATCCATTCCTGGGCAAGAGAAATCAACTGGAACGTTGGCTGCTGAAAGTGGAATGAAGACTGGTTTCCAGGGAATTCTCTTGAACTCTGACATGTGTCCTGTTGTGCTGTGAAAATGGGTGGCAGGCCCGAAGTAACAATGAAGGACACATCTCTCTGCTCCAACACGTACAAAGATGCTACACAATGTAAAATGCCCGAGGCTGCTGGGATGATGCCATCCACATCTGGGCACGGAACTCATTCTCCACCCCGCCCTCATCTCTACAGACATTTTCCAGGCTGCCCTTTCCAGAAGCCAGTGACTAGTGTGAGTTCGCTTTGGTGTCTGGGTGGTCCTTGACTTTCATTCATCGAACTTGCACATGTTGCAGAGAACTGGACCTTTCTGTTGTCACCAGCCACATAATGATTGCCCAGCCTCTTCCCTGCAGCAGCTTGTGCCCTGGGGATGGGTGAAGGCCTTGATCAAGGTGATGGGCATATTTACTCACTCATACTAGTGTCAGTACTGGTCTGGTTCCAGGGGTCCCAGCCTGGCCAATAGCTTCCTGGCCATATCCTTTGTCCTTCCAGCAGCCCGGCCTTCCAGTAGCTCCAGGCTCTGGTCCTCACAACCGGCCAGGCCCAGCCTCACTCAGAGATGACCTGGGTTTGGTAGAATGGCATGTCTGGGAATGGGGGAGGAGTGACAGGTTCAGGTCCCCTGGGCTCTTACTCTGGTACAGGGTCGAGTACCTCTTCTTCTATCCTGCCTGATGCACTCAGCACATCGGGGCCCAAAGATTTAAAGATTAGGGCCCTAGAGCCTTCCATTCCTGCCCCTGTGGTTAGGACAGGCTTGTGGAAAAGACTTGATGTGGGCTCCAGGCAGACAAGCAGTTGGATGCCATGGGCATAGTCCACATGGCCTCTTCACCCTATGAAAGTTCCATCTGTCCCCCCACCTGCACCCACCCTGGTGGTGGGGGTTTGGGCTAGAAAGAAGCAAAGCATCACTAATACTTAAGATCTTTATGAAAAAAAGGGACAGAAATCTTTTTGGAACCAAAATGCTCTTGTAATCGTCACATCCTGGTCTGTTTGACTTTGAGACCTGCAGCTTTCATAATACTTTTCCAGTCACTGTTTCCCTGGGAAGCCACATTCCAGAACAAAGACTGGGCAATAAAGAAGAATGAGCTACAGCAATGGAAAGATGATTCAGATGAAAACAGAGAAGCAGAGGACAGAGATACACAGAAGAGCCCTGGGATCCCCAACTCTCTCCTCTTCCTGTTTCTGATCCATGTGAAGGCTGGCTATATTTCTGTCTGGAATCTATGAACCACGTGTTATTCTGGGTGCCTATAACAGTGCTTGGCACAGAGTAGGTGCTCAAGAAATATTTACTGAATGATTACAAGGTGCCCCTTTTCTCTTAAGCTAGCACCTGTTGGCTTCTGCTACTCTATGTATGTTGCAAAGAATTCTAAGATTCTGTCAAAATCTTATTAATTTAATAGCTAGGGAACACTGGCTCCACTCTAGGCTTCAGATCCCAGATCCCCAGTGTTCATCTGATGGTAGCCCCATGTGGGAATAGTTAGTGCGAGAAGCTGTCTTCTCTGGGCCCTAAATGTCTGAGCTGTCTCAATTAACAATAACAAAAACATAGGTAGTAAAAGGACTTTCCAGCTTTTGTGCGTGTGTGGATTTTTTTTTAACTTATAAAAGAATTTTACTTTTATTATTTTTTTAAGATTTCATTTATTTATTCATGAGAGACACAGAGAAAGAGGGCCAGAGACATAGGCAGAGGGAGAAGCAGGCTGCCTGCGGGGAGCCCGATGCAGGACTGGATCCCAGGACCCCGGGATCACGACCTGAGCCAAAGGTAATATCGCTCAACCACTGAGCCACTCAGGCCTCCCTATAAAAGAGTTTTAGAAAGGTATTGGGGAAGAGAAGAGTGACACTGCTCTAATACAAACTGATGCATCAGAGAAGAATTTTGTACCACAAATGATGGCTCAATTAGAATTGGCCTCTGTATTTGGAGTACACCAGGGCAATAGGGCATTTGTTTGTTTCTTGATCGCTGTGAAGAATTCCATCTTTGGCAATCTCTGGAAAACCTTCCTAATGGCGTGGTATTACTTAGCTATGCAGGGTCTCTGCTGTGGAGGTCACGTTGCCTAAGAAATGTGCACGAGTTAGTGGAAAGGCCAAGTTAGAGAACGGGAGAGATACGTTATCTGATATCGCAAGAGCTTTAAGCCGTTTTGCAGTGAGGTTGCAAGGTGGGATTCAACTGTAAAGTGTTAGGAGAAAGACCAATCGAGCATTACAATATTCGCTGCAAATAAAAACACAAACACATTAGCTGCGGCCTTTTAAAATGTTGCAAATGTATTTTATCTTGGAGATCGGCTTACATTAGTTCTTGAATCTTCGCTTCCAATTTTTGAGCATCAGCTCCACAAAATTCAAAAATCTGTTCACAAATACACAAAGGTGAAATATTTATTGGTTCAAATATTTGCAAAGATGTTAGAGTTTGGAGGAGTTTTGTTCCTGTTAAATTAGCCTCTACTCATTTCCATTGTCTGAAAAATACTTAAGATATAAATACATATTTAGCACACTAAATTCATGATGTTTCAATTTTTTGGCCAGATTTATATAATTCTCCACAGTAGTCTTATAAAC
The DNA here is from genome assembly GCF_905146905.1 of Nyctereutes procyonoides. Classification (NCBI taxonomy): domain Eukaryota; kingdom Metazoa; phylum Chordata; class Mammalia; order Carnivora; family Canidae; genus Nyctereutes; species Nyctereutes procyonoides. The sequence continues at coordinate 9,105,504 of NW_026575135.1, read as the reverse complement.
TGAGGTCTACATGTGTTAGAAATGAGAAAACTCAATCATTGAAGCTTTCAGAGCCTTTACACATTGGTCTTAAGGACTTATTAATTCATACACATGATTTCCTGAAATCGAATGAGATGTGATTTCCTATGCGCTGACCCTTGCACAGGTAATAGTATTATAACCAATTGATTCTAAAAAGCACATTTTCATTTCAAATTGTCACATCTCTGACTCAGGATGTACTTCACTGTGGATGGTATACTTCATTTGGAACACTTTTCAGTAGTAACATAATGGTGCATCTGTCAATGGGCATCTTACGTTTGATGAAATATGGAAGTTTAAGACTCTTACCATGCATTATCACTTCGGTATCAATTGTATGAAGGCAAAATATGAGTAAACTGAGGATGGGATTAGCTAAAGATCTGAGTTTCCAAGGAGGAAGGTTTCAACGGCCAGAAATGGTGCCAGGAGTTGGAAAGTTCTAGAACAACTTCAGGGCTCAGTGTATAGCAGAAAAGAAACTATCCAAGATTCTAATGATTCTGCATCCCCAGGCAGCAGCATTCTATCTGGGTGCTGCCTGTGGGCATCATGGTTCATTCTATTTCTTGAAAGTATACCCCAGACTTGTGACTTCATCTTGATCCCCTTTCACTTACCTGCTCGCCCACGAATCCACTTCCATAACAGCAAATAGCTCTTTTGAGTCTTGAGAATAGGGTTACCTAAGTGTGGGTGCAGAATTTCATGATTTATCTGGGTTGCCTGGTTTGTACTCATTTCCTCTTACAAATAGTTCTTGTGGCATTGGCTGCTGGGGAGGAAGGTGTCAGAATGGATCTACAAAGTGTTTCTAAGTGTTTCTTTTCTAAGAGTTGGGTGGCAGCTAGATGGTGGCTATAGGCATGAAGGGCGTTTCATAATCCTCTGAGACTGGGTGGGTACACAGGTGAGGACCCCTGGCATGAACATAGGCAGGGCTTGGCCACCTGAATGACCAGGTTTGGCCAACAGTTTTCCAAAGTGATTTTTATCAATTTATATTCCACCAGCAGAGGATGAATGTTCTGGGTGCTCCATATGCTTGACAACTCTTGGTTCTTTTTCATGTTAGCCATTGTGGTGGCTTTAGGGGACATTGAATTTGTTACCGAATTCCATGGATTTTACCTCATCAACTTTCCCTGTTGTTTAGCAACAGCTTACAACTTGTCTGTCTCCAGTCTTGAGTCCCTAAGCTCCCTTCCTCCCCTTGAAGCTCCAAAACACAAATCTAGGTTTTATAAAGTTCTTCAGTGCTTCTCCACCACTATAAAATCCCAGGTCCTTTCAGGGATTCCTTGATTTTGTCCTGTCAGCAGGACCACAACCCACTGTCGTTCTCTACCTGAAACTTTGACTGTTAGCAACACTGTACAGTTGGATTCATTCATTTATTTAATTTAGCAAATACTTAATAAACGTCCACTATGAGCCAGACATTGTGAACATGCCAGACCAAAATCCCCTCTGGAGTTCATAGTCTAGTGGTAATTTTATACTATTGTATTGTCAAAAAATTCCTGATACATACCCAGAGTATTTTGTCACTCTCACTTCTTCCCTTCTTTCTCACCTGCTAGTCCTACCATCTTTCATGATCTAACTCATGGAGTCTCTGTGACCTCTTAGAACCTGCGCATTCCACTACTCAAGAGTTGATTTTGTCACGTCATCTTCTGCAGTTGACCAAGGGTGGGAACTCTGCCTCATTTATTTCCTCCATATTTTTAGTATCTAGCTAGGAACCTTAAACAGAGTTGGTGTCCTATTAATGGCTTTGGGCCTGAAGTGAGCTGAGCTAAGCTGATTTCTGGTCCCTGAAGTATAGGTCCAAGACTCTGGGTAGTGTTATGTTTCAGAGACCAGGTGTTACCTATTTTACTCTTTGTCTGGTTTGCCAAAAGCAAATGGTGTCTCCTTGTCTAGCATGGGGCTTTGACTACAAGAGTTTCATAAATGTAGTTACTGAATGAGGAGCAGCTGATTGATAAGAGCTTATTACATAAGTAAGTAACTTTCTTTTGAAGAGATATATATGCAAGGAAACTAGCATATAATTTCTGCCCAAAAATGTTTTATTATTTTTTTTCTTTAAAGATTCTATTTATTTATTCATGAGAGACAGAGAGAGAGGCAGAGACACAGGCAGAGGGAGAAGCAGGCTCCATGCAGGGAGCCGGGACATGGGACTTGATCCTGGGTCTTGAGGATCAAGCCCTGGACTGAAGGCAGCGCTAAACCACTGAGCCACCCGGGCTGCCCTGTTTTCTTATTTTAATCTGAATATTTTGGCTGTTTCTTTCAAAGGGATGCTCCACTATGAGGGATTAGGAAGCAATGTTTACTTCTCTCTTCTCAATTCTCAATGCCTTCAGTTTACAAGCACTGTTGCCACCCCAGCAAGGACTGCTAGTGAAAATGATGACCTCTGGTTTGCGGAGCCCAAGGGGATGTGAGGGGTCTATCCACGCATTATAGAACCATTTATATCCAAAAATCACTTTAAAAAACTTTCATTATGAACATTTTTTAAGATACTATTTTTAAGTAATCTCCATGCCCAACATGAGGCTCTAACAACCCCAAGATCAAGAGTCCACTCCATCAACTGAGTCAGCCAGGTGCCCCTCATTACAAACATTTTCAAACATACACAAAAAAACAATAAGAAAGTGACTCCCTGTCCCCCATTTACCCATCACTCAGGTCCAATCAGAGGCAGGTTTCTTTCTTTTTTTTTTATGCCAAAGACATTCAATCACCTGCAAAAAATATATTACTGAGAAAATGCAAAAGGCTCAGAGACAGGGGTCCCTTCCTAACAAATGGACTTCTGAGAGTATGAATTAAAGTCTAGTTATAATAAATATTATTATTTATAGATAGATTAATTATAATAAAATACCTCGGCCAGTTGAGAGGCAATTTGGTTAAATACTGAGGTTAGGTTTGGACCAGCTGAATGAAAGCTCACCAATTTTCCAGCTATCTTTACTGAGTTAAAAACAACAACAGGGGCACCTGGGTGGCTCAGTTGGTGAAGCGTCTGCCTTCAGCTCAGGTTATGATCTCAGGGTCCTGGGATCGAGCCCCGCATCGGGCTCCCCGTTCAGTGGGGAGTCTGCTTCTCCTTCTCCCTCTGCTTGCTGCTTCACCCGTGTATGCTCTCTCTGTGTCAAATAAATAAATAAAATCTTAAAAAAAAAAACAAAACCCTCAAAGCAACAATAGCAATAACAACATAAACAAAAGAGCCCACACAACCAACACAAGACACTTTTTTGGGAGAAGGCTGTAGAAGCATTTGGACATACAATATAAATTTATAAGCTGCAACAGTATGATGTTCCTTCTTTACAAAGGGTTTTTTAAGGCATTAGCTCTTATTAATGACACGGGGACGAATTATTTGTCTAATAAGAGAACTTTTAAAAGTGCGCCCACCTGTGGAGAGCTGGTTGGTGTTAATTACTTTTTGATACCATCTTGGCTTCTTTCTCTGATTCAACCAGACCCATTCCTTCCCCAGCCATCTGCATCACAATGTGGGTGTTTGCACACTTCTCCCTGGACTTTCACAACGTGTTGCAGGGTTGCAGGGCATTCTTGCAAATGCAAGCAGCTCAACCCTGGTTTTGGAGTTTAGCAAAATCAACCCAAGAAGGCAGGGCCTCTTAGAAATAATCTGTTTCAAACAGCTTGAATTTATATGCATTTGGATTCAAGAAAAAAGGCATATGAGAACAATCTATTATCCAATTTTTTCTCATCTACACTGGCCTCATTTTGTTTCCAATAGTGAGATTTCAGTAAAGTACTTCATTTGCTTTCATTTTCTCGTAGCTGGTTTAGAAACTCTGGCTACCTACCTGTTTCTTAAGTACCAGTGGAGTAAATAATGACTAAAGTGCTTTCCTCTATGTTAGGGGTTGACAAACTTTTTGTAAAGGGCCCAATACCTATTTTAGGCTTTGCAGGCCATATGGTGCGTGTTGAAACTACTCAGATCTACTACAGTAGTGTGATAGTAACCAAAGACAATATTTACACAAATGGACATGACTGTGTTCCAGGCAAACTTTACGTACAAAAACTGGTGGAGGGTCAGATTTGACCCTGGGGCCACAGTTTGCCATCAATTGAAGGTGTTGAACAGATACATGAAGCTGCTTATCACTCAGGACAATGTGGTTTTCTGTTGAAGGGGAAAAGGAACAGGAGTCTAATGTGGTGGCAATTTATCCTAAGTCACACTGAGAATAAGGAAAAGTGATTTTGGACTCTGGCCAGAGGAGATGTCATTCGGCCCATTACTAGAAGTGTGGGATGAAAACTTGTTCACAGGGATAATAATGGTTTTGGAGCCATTCCCTTCAATGACCTATACTCCTGTTCTCATGTTCCTGGAAAATCTGCTCAACTGTCCAACACTGGGAAATCCCTTCACTGACTTCTCAGGTTGAGGTGAGCATCTTAGTTGAGCCTAGACAAAGGAATGAGTTCATGATTATCCTCTCCCTTTGGAGGGTGTTCTCCCAAAGGGACAGGTCTGCTTTCCTGCCACTGTCTTTCTTTTTCTGGAAAGTACATCTGAAAGTAAGCCTCAGGCAGGTCTAGAAGGCTATCTATCATCACCCTGTGTCCTCACTTTTGGAGCATGCCATTGTGAAAAGCAACAATTGTCTCCTTCACCTAGGTGGGTAAGTTTCTCCTCTGCAGCCCAGATTCTCCCTAGGTGGGTCATCTCAAAATCTAGGCTTTAAGAGAACATTAGGAAGTCTATTGACATGAGTCTAAGCCATGCTCCATAATCAGCACAATCTAGTGCTACTACTACTTACAATAAAGGTGATGTTTTGATTTTCAGGTGACTCTCTGAGAGGAGTTAACACCGCAGGTCTGGTTCCTTATTTCTTTCTTGTCTCCAAGGGAACCATGCTTGAGCCTTCATCAATCTCCCTAGAAAATGTGTTCCCTCCCCCACCAAAGTGTTCTTTGTATTAATGATTGATGATTTTGTTATATATACCTGGAGTGATGGATCAAGCCATACTGGCTTGCTTTGCATAAACATCAGTATTGATAATGTGCACCTGGTTTTATTGTTGGGGGTCCTAGTCTCCATTGTTATAGCTGGTTGTATAGCAATGGTTGCCTAGCAAGATATGTCTATATGACCAGTCCCCACATAAAGGCCTCAGGCCCTGAGCCTCAAAAAAACAAAAACATCCCTAGGTGGAAACATTCCATAGGGGTGCCTGGGTGGCTCAGTGGTTGAGTATCTGCCCTTGGCTCAGGTTATGATCCCTGGGTCCTGGGATTGAGTCCTGTATCAGGCTTACCATGGGGAGCCTGCTTCTCCCTCTGCCTGTGTCTCTGCCTCTCTCTCTGTGTCTCTCATGAATAAATAAATACATTTTTTAAAAAGAAACATTCTACAGATGTCCTTGAAGTTTACTACCAGAAAGCGAAAGACAGCACTCCTATGTGTCCCCAGCCAAGGAAGAACATCAGAAGCCTATTCTGGACCTTTCTGGACTCTACCAATGCTTATCTTTTTCCTGATGCTTTTGCTCTGTATTTTCCATTGTAGTAAATCTTAGCTATAAGTATAATCTGCTATTGAGTCTTGTAAGTCTTTCTGGCCAATCACTGAATGAAGTACTCCGATATTTCAATGATTTAAAACTTAGAGGACAGGGTTAAGAGGAGGATGTAAAATTTAAGGGGTTCCCAGAACTCAGTAATCAAGATACATAATATTTTAATAAATATTTAAAAAGTTAAACATTAATGCAAAAAATCCATCATGAACAAAATATCAAAAATGCAAATAAAGACAGGATTCCACCCTATACTTGGGCAATCTCCTGCCTCACTGGCTTCACCCTAATCCCTGCCCTGGAGGAAAGAGAAATATAAGTAATTACTTCCTTTGAATTGCTAATACCTAGAGCAGTATCGCTAAATGGTGATAAATATTTGCTGCCCATCTCTCTGTCACTTTCCCTCCATCTCACTTAGTTCCTGCTCCTTTCAGTCAATTAATCTCTGCCAATGTATCTGCTGTTTATGGGGCTGACACGCATTTTTGGACTTGAACACCATGGGAGAGTGCTTTTATTTTTCTTCAGGTGGAACCCTCCCTCTGTGTCTAACACCATCCATAACAGGTTGACTATCCTCGGTAGGTAATTCCCAAATGCTAAGATGGCTTAGCTTAAGTGGATATTGTAGTTATTCAAAGACTTTTAGAGATCTCTCTTAACTACTGTTTCCGAATTTCTGTTTATTCACAAACTTTCAGGGAGATAGGCACACAGATAGATTCTAGGGCTCTAGCAATAGTCTTATTTTAAAATATGCACCAAGTCCCGTGCTAAAGCACTATATATACATTATCACAAATTTTCATGACAACAGTTCAAAGATACATGATATAGTCCCTATTTCATAGAGAAGGAAACTGAACTCAAGGTGGTGAAGGCACAGTCCCAAGGTCACCCACTAATAATCAATCTACAGCTATCTGACTCCAGAGACAGCAAGAATTAGCTGCAGACACTCTTTTGGTCAATGAGTCAAGCACTGTTTCTTATGAACTTGAACACTGAGCATTTGGGAGGGTGATTCTCCAGGGACCACCATCCTCCTCACTTCCTGTTGTCTCATTTATTGTCCCAGCCTGGCCCTTGAAGACATCAATCCTGTCCTCTCTTGAGCACACCAAGGTGTTGGGGATTCTTTCAATCTCTGTACCTACTTGAAGGAGGGAGTTTGTTGGAAATGATTTCTATGACTTCAGCAGGAGCCTTACTGTTCACAGGCAAAAGGGCAGGAACTTCCTCCCAATTGATGTGAGCACAGGAGCACTCAGTTTTTCTGAATTATTCACTTGTAAATAACTCTACTTATTAGCATCTATGCACCAATATCCTATTGCTCTTATGAGTAGATTTAAGTGCTTTGAGAAGCCATTTACTCTCATATCAAAGAATGAAAGATGGAACCATTTTCTGATGTTGGCCTATGTATAAGCAGTTGGCCGAGATCCTAAGAGATTGTTACTCTTCCCTTCTGCTATTCCATTGACCTATGCCAACTTTGGTCTGGAATCAATGTTATTAGCCCAGGGGATCTACTGATGGGCTTCAGAGCCTCAATGAATAACTAGTATTTTTTTTTTTTAATTTTTTTTTTTTTTTTTTTTTTTTTATTTATGATAGTCACACAGAGAGAGAGAGAGAGGCAGAGACACAGGCAGAGGGAGAAGCAGGCTCCATGCACCGGGAGCCCGACGCGGGACTCGATCCCGGGTCTCCAGGATCGCGCCCCGGGCCAAAGGCAGGCGCCAAACCGCTGCGCCACCCAGGGATCCCCGAATAACTAGTATTATATGCATATTGCAGTTTATGTGTATATATATATTTTTCTATTTACAATAGAATACAGTATAATATTCTGGTTAAAAAAATTATCAGCCAAAGTTTTGGATGGTCCATCTGAAAGGCATTACAGAAATTTTTTTTTTTTTAACCACACTGAATCTTACAGGAACAGGATGTGATGTCCCAGGTGAAAACATGAAGGAAGGAATACAGCAGGAAGGAATAATTCCACCTTATTTATTACCTAGAATTTGCTTTCATTGTCCTTTGCCCTAACACTGTGAAATAATTACAACTGTCGTTTATAGTGCATCCCTGCTAGGTGGCCATCCAAATCTGCGTGAAAACCTCCAGCACCACGTAATAACCATTATCCACCATGACCCCGAGTCATTGTTAAATAGCTTTACCTGTTGCAACTTTTAAGTTTTATTTGTTTATATTGTATATATTTTGAAAATATTTGAAATGAGCTAGAATCAAGGGCAAGATAAAATAACAAAACCATTCAAGTATGATTCAATATGTAGATGGCAATTACGGAATGCCAGGAAACTGCAGATAAAGGAGGCTATTGTATTTGAGTAAAGGAAGTAATCTTGAGATTATTGGCACCAATAGACAAAGAGAAACCCTAAACCTTCTGATCTAATGGAAGGGAGTAGATCATATTTTTAAGGGTGGCAAATATTCTCCTAACTCTGTTCTATGAGGAATTATCACAAAGCTTTTTACACAATGTACATTTTGAAAGGTATAATGAATCATGGTTCCTTGCCAGATATTTTACCAGAAATGTGAGTACATTTCTTATAACATCCCTTAATAGAAACTGGATTCTAGGTGGGTTTTTAAAAAATACTAGGTAAATAGTATTTACTTTCTTAAGCCAATTTTCAGTTGTGCTGTCCCAGATAAAAGAAAGATGGAAGAGGTCTCAAAGTGAATTTAATTTTTTTCTACCCTAAGGAGAACAATGAATGACATTGGTAGCCTTCCCAGTCAACTCCTATTAGAGAGGAGGGAAATTCACATAGACTGGTTGGTTCTTTTGCACAGCTATGCCCAATTTTCTCTGGTTCCAGTGATTTTCCTGTGTAGACCATTGCAAGGTAGAACCTGGGGGCATTTCAGAGGTCTCAGGTTTTGACCACAGCTTTGGATGCAATGGTAGAGGGGAGTACCGTCCAGAGACCCTATATAGATGCTCAGATACCAAACGCTAGGGATTGAGTGGAAGAGGTAAAGAGATCTGTAATACCATCTCTTTAGGATCTCCTGCCTGCATTTTTTTGCTGTTGTCTTTTGTACAGAAGATTGATTCTTTGTCGAAAGGAAGCCAGCATTGCAAATCTTTTCTGTAGGTTTTCAAATGGTATCTAAATTGATCCAAGTATGAATCCTTCTGGAGATCACACCGAAGTCTAGAAGTAGAATTATTTGTATATTATGCTATAAATGATCTCCAGTTGTTGTGTGTGTGTATTTTTAAAAATAACTCCATAACCAGGATGGTATGTTGGTAATATTCAATGTGACACTCAGTTCTCAAGAACATTTCTTGGGACATGGATATCCATGTTATAAAAGGCTGCCTGGCTGATGCTGGAATTAGAATATAGGGAGGTAGATGAGCTTAACGCACGGTCATCAATTCAGTTAGTTTTATTTTCCGTTAGCTAACTGGCATAAAATTCAAATTTTAGATCCTTCATGCTGCCTAGAATACAGGCATTTTGTTCCATCAATTCAAAAGGGATCCATACCCTGTAGAAAATAGTTAAGAAATAATTGAATATAAGAGGTCACCCCACCCAGCTGAGAGTTTTTCACCTCCATACAGAACTGAGACCAAGCGGGGCCAAGCCTTTCCTCAAATTATAGCTATGGATTTGATCAAGAGCAGCCTAGACACATAGTCAGTTGAGAAACCAAAGCTTTGTTTCATAAAATGAAGAACAGACTACTGCATGGTGATAGACCTTAAGCAATATCATCTACAGAAGAGATGAACATAGAAATCTGTTCTGAGCTGAAGAGAAATTCTCCAGTCAGAATGAGAGACAGCAATGCTGGCAGTGGGATGTCAGGCAAAGACAGCAGCTCAGCTTTTATTTACTCTTTCATTTGTTCACTCACTCATGAATCAAACACAAAATGAGTATTTTCTATCAAGGGGGGATTCTTCTAGACATTGATGTGAACTCCTCTGGGTGCTTGAAACAGTATGACAAAAATACATGAAGGTCTGAGTCAAACAGAAGTGGGCTTGGAAAAGAAGATTGGGTTGAATTATAGAGAAATTTGAATGTCAGACTTGAACACGAGGGTTTAGTCTTGATTCTGCAGACAGTGGAGGAGAAGGGGGATCCTATTTTAAATAGAGGAATGACAATATGTGGAGCTGTGCCAAGATCTATTGGAAAAAGAAAAGATCTGTGGTGTGAACTCAGGGGTGAGGAGGTCTATCACACTTGTTTGTGTTATAGGTAGTTACAGCTGGAACTAGAGGTAGGGACGAAATTACTAAAGGAAAAAAAAAATAGAATAGGAAAAAGATAGAACCTTGGGAAATAATTACATGTTAGGACAGCAGGAGATAAGACAGAGGAGAGCTTGGGGGCAGGATCAGGGAATAGAAGGGAAGGGAGAAGAAATGGGTAGGAAATATCAGAAAGAGAAACAGAACATAAAGACTCCTAACTCTGGGAAACAAACTAGGGGTGGTGGAAGGGGAGGATGGCGGGGGGTGGGGGTGAATGGGTGACGGGCACTGAGGGGGGCACTTGATGGGATGAGCGCTGGGTGTTATTCCGTATGTTGGCAAATTGAACACCAATAAAAAATAAATTTATTATTTTTAAAAAAAAGATGCCAAAGGAGGAGGAAGTTTCCGGAAGTTTCCAGAATATAGAAGCTAGTTAGTTAATGGTGCTTTGCTTTTGTGTAACCAAGGAATACAAGGATTGAGAAATGGCTATTTGAATTAGATGCTGGAAGATCCTTGGCGACTTTTTAAAGAGCAGATGAAGGAGTAAGTGGAAAATGAGAACTGAAGGCAGTAAATATATTCTACTTTTTTTGAGAGTTAGATCATGAAATGAAGGAGAGTAGTTTGAGAGAACATTAATTTTGTCATTAGAGATTCTTTGGTTGTAAGTAATCAAAAAAGCAACCTTTTTAACTAAAGAATCTGCAGGTGTAGTACAGTTTCAGGCATGGATAGATTCAGGGTTCAATCAATGCCATTAGTATTTCCTAGTTTGACTCTGCTTTTTTGCTGTGTGGTGGCTTCTTTTCCAGGTTCCCTGTGGTGGCAAGCTAGCTGTAGTACCTTCAGCTTCATATCTTCCCAAGTTCAAATCCAGTGAAATCAAAAGAGAAGGCTTGTACCTAGCTGCTTATGTCAAGTCTTAGAATTAGCTCTGATTGGGCTTGGATTGGCTAGACTGGAGTCAAGGGCCCATTCCTGATAAGAATGGAGTTCACTCACGGGTCCAGGCCTGGAGATGAAGCCCTAAGGAAGCACATGGACCAAGAATGGGAAATGGCATGGTTCCTGGGAGGAAAATCAAAGAACTCTTGATAGAGAGAGAAGAATGGCAGTCAGTAGCAAAAAGGAGCATCCAAACACTAGGTCCAAAAGAAGATAGCTGACCAATGGAGGCCTGGAGCACACAGGAGGGAATGCTACCAAGTTACAATGTATGAAATCCATTTCCAAAGAAGGAAGCATTCTCATTTCTGAGATGGAAGAGAAGATAACAAAAAATGACACATAAACAATTTGATAGGTGGGGGGTGGGGAGTGGAGGGTGCATCTGTTCAATAGTTTCCATTTTCAAGTAGACACTCAAGAGAGGGAATAGGTAGTGTTGATTCTTTTTGAAGAATTATTTCTATCTATTGCACCGATTATGTTGCAACAAATACACAATAGATAGAAGCTGAAAATGAAATAGCTAGCCTATCAACTGCTTTCATTTTTTATATTGTAGACATAATCTTCACAAAGTTTAAGCATGAATATTTTTGCTTTCCATATGTTCTTCCCAACTCTTTAATTGTATACTGTTTCATAGGGTAGATGTATCACAAATCACTTTGCAATTCTGCTAGAAAAGACATTCAGCTTGTTTTGTATTTTATTAGGAGTAATGCTACAATTACTATACCCTTAGCTGCTTATTTTCCCTTTAGGTATTTCTGTAGCAAAAGTTCCCAAGAGTGGATAATTGAGTGAAAGGAAATAGTTTGTTCCTCTTATTTGTACTGTAAAGCCAGTGTGTGTACAGTTGTCAGTGCTCCCAGCCATATGTGGAATTACTGGTTTCATTAAACAGGAAGTACTTTAGACATTTTATTTCATTAATATCTGCATGATAACAACTACCACAATGTGCCAGCACTTAACACACGTTAGGATGGATCTGCAAACGTGAGTCACATTAATTCATTTCTTATTTCACATTAATTCTCCCAACACCCCATGAAGGGAAAAACTTGTGACGATCTTTGTTTTTACAGATAAGGAAACTATGACCAAAGAGAATTTTTAAGTAAAATGCTAGAAAGTAGCAGAACAGGTCTTTGAACCACAGAAACCTGAATCCAGAGCCTGCATGCTCAACCACTAGGCTAATCCTGCCTTGAGACTGTTTGATTAACATTTCCCCAGGCATTGCTAACAATCTCTATGCATTTGTGTGAGAATTTCATCATGTCCTTTTCTGTAAGATTCTTTTTTTGATGGTTCTGCCCCCAACAAAAGGGAGAAGATAGGGATGAGATGAGATATTTCTTATGGATTTGGATATCTCATATGGTCTGAATGAGGAGATTTATTATAATTCATGCATTTTTGTGTGCACCTTGCCAATAATGGAAAGTGCGGAAACTAAGAGTTACATTGCTATATATTAAAAATAAATGCAGTTGTTTCATCCATCCTGGATACCTCAGGCCTTTTTTTAAGATTCTGATGATTCTATAATTCAACTCTGCCAGTTACCATGGAAACATACCTTCTGGGTCTGCTTGAACATCTGAAATGTGGGTACTGCTTTGACGTGATAAATTTGGGCCAACTCCTGGGAAAGGAAAGAAATGGCATGAAGTCATAATGTTGGTATCCTCTCTCTACACCGAGCCCAGAACCTGGTGACTTCTCAGGAGGCATTTCTGAAAGCCCAGGGACAGCTAACACTTTACAGATTCTCCTGCCAAGGAATGTCAAAGCCTCCAGGAATGTTACAATAGAAAATGGTTGCTCTCCGCATTCCTGAGCTTTCTCAACCCAGAGCCCTAGGAGAGGGCGAGAGATGGAGGCCAAAATAGAACAGATGCTGAAGGACTAAATGAGCTCTATTTAAATGAACTTGTGAAAGATTGCAGAAGGACCCCAGTGGGACTCAATATGGAAATAGCACATTGCAAAAATAAGGAAGTATAAAGATATCTCTATAAGGCACACTTGAGACATGGGGTAATACACTAGTCTTGCTTTTTTTTTTTTTAAAGATTTTATTTATTCATTCATAACACACACACACACACACACACACAGAGAGAGAGAGAGAGAGAGAGAGAGAGAGAGGCAGAGAGGCAGAGACATAAGCAGGCTTATATGGAGCCTGACGTGGGACTCGATCCTGTGTCTCCAGGATCACACCCTGGGCTGAAGGCGGCACTAAACCTCTGAGCCACCCAGGCTGCCCTGGTCTTGCATTTTAAGTAAGGCTTACATGTCTTTTTCTTTTAAACCCTTCTCCCTCCTCCACTGTCCATATCTTTCTGAAAGATGAACCAAAAGACAAGAAAATATGTCAGAATTCCAATTGTTTTAATCCACTACAATCTGCTTTCAAATGCCAGTTTTTGTTTATCTTGTTCAAGAGTCAAAAGAAAATTAGCCACCCACATGATCAACAGAACTGGACTTTTCTCTGTATATACCTATCATTTCATGGGGTGAATCTCTCCCCTGCCACCTATAACGTGCACAAACATTAAATTATAATTTTCACGACCACAGCAATGGTAACTAAAATAAATAAATTATTGTTAAATAAAAGTGTGCATTTTGTTCCACCTTAAAAGGAAAAGAGCTCTAGTAAAAAAGGCAGACAATAACATGTGTTGGTGAGGATGTGGAGAAATCAGAACCCTCACACATTGCTGGTAGAAATACAAAATGGTGTAGCCACATTAGCAAACATTTTGCCAATTCCTCCAAAAGTGAAACACAGAGTTACAATATAACTCAACAGTTCCACTGCTAGATAAGTACTCAAGGGAAATGAAAAAAATATATACGTTTATGCCAGTATTACCCATAAAACTCAAAAGGTGCAAACAACCCAAGTGTCCATCAACAGTTGAATGGCTAAATAAAAGGTGGTGAAGCCATACAATGGAATATTATTCAGCCATAAAAAGGAATAAAATGATGCATGCTATTACATGGGGAACCTTGAAAACTTAGGCTAAATGAAAGAAGCTAGTCACAAATGACCACCTATACAATGATTCCATTTATATGAAATGTTCAGAATAAGCAAATCTATAGACAGAACATGACTTGTGGTTGCCCAGAGTTGGGATAGAAGGAACTGGGAGTGACCATTAGAACTCCAAAAGTGGGGTGTTTTCTTTTGAAATAAAATTCATTACAGTGATGGTTGCGCAACTCGGAATATATAAAAAAAAAGGACAAAGAGATAATGATTCTAGTATATTCTGAATGCACAGCTTTTCTGTGTTCTGAATTCTGAATGGTTCAGCTTAAAAGGCAATTAAACACTGTCTCACTTTGATGAAGCTTGATGGAAATGGAGACATGGAACTTCTATTATGTGCTGGACACTATGTCATGCATCTTATGTATTTTAGCTCATTTTATATTTTGTTAAATATTACTTGCCCTGTTTTATAGATGAAGAAACTAAAGTTTATAGAGGTGATAAGAAGTTACAAAACTATTAAAGAAAAAGATGGGTGAATAACAGGATTTTTTTTTTGTATTCTCAAAGTCAGATTCAATCCAATATGTACATAGTTCACTTGTTACTGTTTTTTTCCTAGTTATAAATGGGCAAATGTTAGGAAGAATAGTTTTTCAGATATTTTGTGTATATTAATAAGGCACATTTTGACTGAGGACATGAGGTTGATTATTTTTGCGGGGGGTGAGGAAAGGTTTCTAGGGAGGGTCATGAGGGAAGGATTTCTTGGAATTCCTTGTGGTGTTTAAAAAAACTCACAAAAAGCATAAGGTATAGCAAGAGGAAAGCAAGGTAAATTAAAATGTCTGTATTGCATTCGGTTAGGTTTTAGAAATGGATTAAAAACGTACTACAAGGGTGAAAAAACACTTTCCATCTTGAGCCCAACATCACCCAACTGGTATTGTCTGCATAGAGCAATTCTGCTGAGCCCAGGGCAAGTGGAGAAAATGTTAGGATTGAGTGGTGAAGTCTGCCATAGTACGGGAGGGGATGGGGGCAGCAAGCAAGAGAGTCACATTCTTGCTGGGGATTTTTTGTTTTTAAAATTAATACAAAATATACAAGGACATGATGAGAAAGTTTACTGCAATTTATCAGGAGAAAAATCATGAAATTCCACTAGACATGAAATTCCACTAGACTTGAAATCACCGAGGCAGTGCTGTCAATGACATGCATTTGGGGTTTTATGTATCCTCATGGAAGGATTTATGATTCTTACCTGAGAAGCATCCACATCCACATTAGCAAACATTACATTTTGGTATTTCAGAGACATTGCCTTCAAAATAAAGGAATAAAAATTTCCTATTAGCCTAGCATTAGTACTAAATCACACGTTAGGATTACACACATGTCTTTTGGCAAAAGCAAACAATGAACAAAAAGGTTGTTCAAGAGAGCTAAGCATCACTCTGGCATTCCACTACTGCCTAGGACCTGAAGCACCAAAGTCAAATGTGGGATGATACCAAGGTCAAGCAAGGATCAGTGGAGTCTAAACCAGAGTCTAAAGAATCAGAGTTTCAAAGCTGGGAAAGGACAGAAAGCAAAGAAATAATGTCATATATGTCATGTAAATGCCAGATTTACTCTGCAGGGTGGAGGGACAGATGGTAGCTTTGTCCTGGAGTGGCCAGAGGTCAGGGGCTGCCTTCAGTGGTCTTCAAAACACAGATCTCTGAACCAAATACCCAAACTCTGCTTTTACCTTCATCTCTTGCCAGGCTTTTTGAGAGACTCCTTAAGAGGACTAAGGTGATACAAAATATGTGTGCAAACCCTCAGCCTTGCTGCTTTTTTTTGCTTCTATTGACATCTTCCGCGTTCTACTATGTATTGAAACTGTACTTTCCAGGATCCTCTGCCAGCTGTCTTCCATGTAGGTTCTGCTAATGGGAAGCATTTGTAGGAAAACAGACAGTGGGAGGAGGAAAGAAGCAACTCTTCTGCTTCTGTTTGGTTCTAAAAGCATCTTTGGCAGCAGTGGTGACAAAGATGTTGGTAACGGGTCTGGGAGTAGTGGATGCAGTGGCAGCAGCCTGTGGATGTCAGCTCTTGGGTTTTTTTTTCAGACAGTTGTGTTCATACTTTAAGGACACTTACTAGCTTCTTGATTTGTTTGCTTTACATTTCTCAAGCATTTCCGGTGACCTATTTCAAATGGGATCTCTTTCTGAGGGGATGAGGTGTCCAAAGACAAGTGGAGACAGGAACAGATGGAGCTGGCTCTGGGAGCTGCTCCCATGGAGAAGCAGAGAGAAGCATGGGATGGGGTGATGAGGTGGCTATGTGCAGAGTTCTGTTGTAGAGATGCTTTCCAGTTGTTCGTGGATCGTGACCAAAGTGGAAGTTCTTTCTTCAGCGGCTCATCAAGGTTGTAAAAATGGGGGAAAACTCTCTAGAAAACTCTAGAGTTTTCTCTTAGAGTTTCTCTTGGGGGAAAACCCAAAAGCCTTTTCAGAATATTTTTCACACAGAAAAGAAGCTGATTTTGGTCAGTGGCATCCCTATGTCTGGCAGGAAAATGGTATCACCCATGAACTCCAGGGCAACTGATTTGTACTTTTTGAGTTTGAAGACATACGGATGTTCCCCAGTAGAAGTCGCAGGAATGAGTTTGACTGATGTGGACATCTAATTGTATTTATGAAGTTTTGAGAGGCTGGCAAGTCTGTTGGAAAATGGACAGGAAATGGCAGTTGCCATTTTCGCATCAAGTAGTACATATACATGGAAGACATATGGGTTCTTTGCAAGGCCGGGGTTCCCCTATGGACATTGTGTTTCCTCATTATCCCATTCCACCCCCTAGGACCCCCTCCCCTCCCCTAAGAACTCTTCCTTCTGCTCTGTTCTTCCTCATAAGCAGTTGGCTACCATTTAGTTACCTATTCTATTGGTCTTAACGCTAAAATAGCTCCTGAATTTGATCCTTCCTTTTTTTCTCCAAAACCACTGTCCTAGTTTTGGAAAACCTATCATTGAGATTGCTGTTACCTTGGGTTTCCTGCCTTCAGTCTTTCTAACCCATTTTTATACAGCATAGCTAAAAATATTCTCTAAAACCTCCCTTTGACCATGACAAAACCCTTAAAAAATTTTTCCGTTTGGACTATCTACAGCAACTCACTAAATTATAACATGAAGTCCTTCTTGATTTGGCCTCAACTTTCCTTTTGAAGCTCATTTGTCACCACTCCCACATGTGCCCTGTAAGTCAGCCTCACAGATTATTTGCCTTCCCCTGATCATACCATGCAATTTCTTAACAAATTTGTGACTTCTCCTTTCCCAGAAATGTTCTTTTCAGGGTTCTATGCCTGGTGATCTTCTTAGCCCACGGTCAGCAAACTGCACCATATCGAACAAATCCAGGTCCCCACATGGTCTTGTAAATTAAATTTGATCAGAACACAGTTTGCCTGTTGATTTGCTCATTGCCACTGGATGCTTCTCCACTACAACAGTGAAGCCAAGTAGTTATCACAGAAGACCACTGGGCCACAAACCTGAAAACATTGACTGTCTTGTCCTTGACAGAAGTTTAGTTGGCTAACTTCCGTTCCACTTTCCTGCAGAGCCTTGAAAGGAAAAGATTCCTTGGACTCCCTTGTAGCTAGAGTTCTGGATGCAACTTGGTTTTACCCACAAGATACATGTAGGAGAGACACTGGAAGGCAGAAATGAGACAGCAGCTACTTTCTTCTTGCCTTTGGATGTTCCTGCTGGAAATCAAGACTCTGAGTAATGGAGGTGGTTGTGCTGAAGGCAGCAGCAGAAGCCAGACTCAGGCTCTGGTGCCCAGACATTAGCTTCCCAGATGTCCAGAGGCACTTGCGGCAGCAGGAGCCTCCTGATTGCAGTTCTCATTCTGAGCTGCTGCTGCTCTGTTATCAGTTTGTTTGTTTGTTTTTCCTGGGGTGTCGGGGGGAGGTAAAAGGAGGATCCCCAAAGGTGGGTCTGTGGTGTCTTGAGACAGTCATGCATAGAACCTATTCGTTTAGTCTTCCAATAATTTTATAAGCAATCAATTCCTTGTATTAAAATTCTTTTCTGTTTAATTTGCTTTCTGCTGCCTGCTTTGATATCTGACTAATAAAGTGACCTAGAGTAAATAAAGCCTTTTCTCCACCCCCTTATGTACAGGCAGTTTCAAAAAATTACACATATGGTACTTGGATACATTATCATGCAAAAGCTCAAACAGCATGAGAAAAATAAAGGAATCCAAATTTAATACGCTTTCACTGAAAAAAAAAGCTTCTTTGATATGCATCCTCTGTTCCCCCTTTCTCTACATATATGTGTGTTTGTATATGTATATACATACGTGTATGTGTCTGTTTTATATAAATGGGACCATACTATATACATTTTTCTATGTTATACCCTTTTTACTTAATACTACATTGTCTTGGAGACAATGCCACCATTCCATATGGGTCTACTTGATTCTTTTTAACATCTGGATAGTATTTCAGTAAGGATGTACCAAAATTTATTTTAAAACTGTATTTGCATTAATCTGGATTCCAACAGGAAACAGATGGCACATTCAAATTAGGATCATTTGGGGAGGTTTGTCTCCAAAGGGCTAACTGTATCTATCAAAGTGAGAATAGGTGTAGGAAGACCTGCAGGAGCCTCTACAGAACAATGGCAGGGCAAAGGTATGAAGGAAGGAGTTAGTAAGCCTTAGATTTCATTGCACTGTCTGAAACTGTTGCATGTTGGCTGTTGGAATTTGATCCGCTTTGACTGTGGCGTGTGAATATATTTAAACTCTGGAAGCTGAACATCGAAAATTTTTCTTTCTTCAAGTTTTGAGTATCAGAATAAAGGGGCCTGTGAGATAATAAAATGTTTCTTCTGGACATTCCTAGAGTTTTAGGCGTAGAATGGATGTTGAGATGTCATGTAGCCAATTTCTGTACTTGGATATGGGTTTGTTTTTAATTCAATATCAAAGCTTGTGACTGTGGTCAGAATGAATTCAGGTAGATTCAAGAGTTCAAGTCAAAATGCTAGAAACCTTGCTGAAAAGAACTCAGAGTATTTTCGGTTGTGTAGAGAAATCAAAACTTCTTTAAATTTGAAGAAATAGATTTCACAAAATTGACCGTAAGTGTGAAACTTCTGCATGATAAGGAGAAATGAAACTGCCCTGAGGTTCTTTCTGTGACATATGATACCAAAAATAAGTAAAATAGTGAAAACTTTTAAATGGGGCAATAAGGAAATTAACTAGATGAAACATTGTAGAGATATTAAAATTATAATCTGGAGACTCAACAAAAACACAAACAATTGTGTACGTGGAAAAAAGACCCAAATATAATTATACGATTACAACTAGGCAGCATATTTTACTAAAATATTTTATAAAGTAGAAAAGACATGAAAGAATATGTAAGACCTCAGTTCCTCAGTTCTGATAATAGGGTTGAAGGATGGGAGAAGTTTATTCTTTTATGTTATAGTTAAAAACAAATATCAAATTTTTCTATAAACCAATATTTGGAAGTTCTGAACTCTGAAACTTTGGTAAGATGTTATTATTATGAATAATCCATTCATTTGTACAATTGTATTGTTTTGCACATCTTGATGCTCCTTGCAGAATTATCCGTAGGCAAGTAGTATTAGTCTTCTTGTGTGGGTACTAATGCTCTAATTAGATCTTGATAGATTATCATCTGGAAATCAGGATGCTTCAAAAAACTATGATTCCATATGATTCACAAGTGCAAACTTTTACGACTGACTGAGAAAATTATTAGGGGATTTAAAATTCCTTCTAAAGCTGGGATATATATACAGGTGATACTTACATGAACAAGAGGATATATCCTTTGGCAAGGACCACACCATTTTGCTGAAAATTCAACCACCACAAGTTTGCATCCGGCAGCTTTCAAAAATGTTTTTAATTCATCCTGAAACCAGAGCGTAAATGAAGAAACATGCATCATTATGAATCTCATAAAGCCTTACAGAGAATAAATGACAGTTCAGTTCTTTGTAAACCTAGACGAGGTACCTCACCCTATCATATCATTCTCCAGGAGACACACCTTTCCTAGAAGTCGCTGAGGTCACATATGTTTATTATTGTAAGTATACATAAGTGACCTATAAATCTGCATGATTGATTAGTAGCGTATTGACTAAATGGTGGTTGGTAATGGTAGGTTACCTCTGGGGAGAAGTGAGATTGACCAATGAAAGATAAGGGGTGGAGGGAGGGTCATGGTAGATAGTTGTTCAAGGTGGACATCTATATTTGGCTTCTTTTAACAAGGCCCTAAACACATATTAATAGTGAAATTTAAAAGGAGAAATGTAATCTAACACCTTGAATCATTTCTTGTTTTGTTTTGGGGGGTAATCATTACCAAAGCTGTAGTCAAACCATACATTTAAGCATTTGACATGCTTCTGGCTGAATATCTTCAGTGATTTTTCCATCAGCTATCCAGATCATCCAAGTAAAGGTTTCCCTTTCTAGAACCTCAGATCATTTTAAATTGCCTTGCTTTATGGACAATGACTGTCCATACTAGGTATATCATGCATGGCTTCTCTATCCAACAAGCTCCTAGAGAACTCGATCCTGATTCGGTCCCGAAACACCATGGCTTCTAACCTAGGCACATAGTTAGTGCTCATGGATTGTTTAGTTGATGAATGACTTGCTAATATATACTATTATGTTCAAGATTTACTTTTCCTTTTCTCACTGGAATTGCAACAATAGCAGCTAATTCACCCTGCACCTCTCCTTTAATCTTTACAACCAACCTCTGGAAGGGGTGTTAGTTTTATCTCCATTTTACAGGTGAAAAAACAAAAGGTCATTAACTTTCTCCTGATCAACCAGCTGGTGACTGGCGTAGTTGGTATTGCTAACCTAGGCAGCCTAATCCAGAGTCCCTTTCCCTCGCCACTGCACAAAATCATCTCCTGAGTTCTTCCTAGTAATGGAGTTCACGCTCCCTCTCACTGGCCCTGATTCTATCCTGTGCTCATCCTGGACCAATCATTAAGATGGGAGATGGGATCATAATTAATCAAGTCAAGCAGGGCCTATCACTGGAATGAGGGATGGGGCTAATTCCATACAAATAGCATACTGCTCTGTAATAGGGGAATCTTGACCATTACATTACCATTTAATTTAGTTCAAGCAGGTGAAATGGATGACTGGAGGAAGATAAATTCTCTTCCTTTACTCATATTCCTCTAGGATGGGGGTTACTTAATTCCTCAGAGAACCATACCAAGCCTCTGTTTCTCACTTGCTTCTGAACTTATACAGTAGATGCCCCTCACAAGCCCTCGACACCTTCACTTCTCAGCAGGTTCTAGGGTGTAAACTGGCCTAGCTGGATCTATGAATTTGACTTGGCTAAGTCCTCTGAAGGGAATACCCCCATAGGATACATATTGTTTTGAGAAGTACCTATTGAGACTGATGCTAGGCCAAGTAATGGACACACTGCTAGGAGACAGCTGCGCACAAAAAAACAGACAAACATTTCCCCGCCTTTATGGAGCTTATGTTTAGAAGCAGAAGCCAATGGTAAGATCAGTAAGTAAAATATGCAGTGTGTTAGTGATCATTGCAAATAAAGAAAAAAAGGAGAAAGATAAAGCAGGAAGGAAGGAAATGAACTGGATTAGACTTGTAGTCTGGGTGGCCATGGTCCATCTTGACTAGACGGTGACATTTTGGATACAGACATGAAGGAGACAACAGGTCCTCAGGAGACGTCTCTGAGGAGGAGATGGTGAGGGCTTCTCAGGGGGCTAGAGAGACCCTGGGTTATTCTGTGAGATCCCCAGAAAGTCAAAAAAAGAAGTACCATGTGCATTAGCAAATGTGTGCTATCTGAAAACATTTTCTTATGACAAATCTACACGGCAATGCCATCTTTCAATCTGGCCAGCCTCATTTTTTGTGACCTTATATATAGCTGGAACAGGGGAAAATGCCAGAAGGCTAAGTCTGAGGGTGCTGATGGATGGCAGGCCCAGGCTCTATGCCTTCCGTCTTCCCTCCATATAGAATGAGGGCTTTGTTAGGCAGAGTCCAGGATCTGCGCCTCAGGTAACAGGGCCCGGCATCAGAATATCTGGGTTCTAATGCCCATTTCACTCCTACATGGTATAGGATCTTAACCACTCCTTTAGAGGCAAATCTCTTCTTTATAAATAAAGAACTCTCCCTGACCTATCTATACATTTAGATTTTTTGTGGCAGTAACACTGGACAATGGATAGAAAGTGGTTTTATAAAATATCATCTAAGGAATTGTTGATACTGTTGGCTGTCATTTTTCCTACCCTATTCCATAAGCATGTCTGAGGCTTCTGTTTTCTAGAATAAGAGAAATATGTAGACTTTTCCTTTCATAGAATGTTCCAGGTGCAATTAAGGTGGAATCAGTGGCATCAGGCACAGGACAGGATGTGTTAGGAGCTGGCCTGGATCCAGCTACAGTCAGAGCAAGAAATGAGAATCTGGGAAGAACAAAACCCTTTGATCAATTTGTCCCTTGGCTATTCTCTAGATAGTGCCACAAAACAGAGAGCAAGACTTAAAAAATCTTCCCTTGCTACACAGCAGTGAAGGAATACTGATAGAGGGAGTCATTCTTAAAGTTTATCCAATCTGTTCTCAAGGTGTCTCCTTTGAAATATCAATGAAGCCAAATAAATACTTGCCATGTCTTTAATAATCTGAACCATGATTTACTGGGAATTGTTGACGAAACCTGCCTGTTGGTCCAGTCGACTCACTGTAGCGGTCTCTTATTAATTAAAGGATCCTAGCTGGGATAGAAGGGTCACTTCTCTATGACATCATTAAACGTGACATCTGAGAACCTAGAACTTTGGCAGACTTGAAGTCAATTGCACTTTCATGTCATGACTAGGTAGTCACCATGTGGCCAGCCAAGAACCATCCATCTCCAGGTCTTGTGTGCAAACTCCACAATATGTCTGTCTACTTTTGATCTTCATCATCTATTTCCATGGCCCTTCTTCCTTCTCCACCCCCTACAACCACCAAATGAGAAATAAGCAAGCCAATATTAAATGGGTGAAGATTATTTTCATTTAGGATTTTGAAGGGATTATTTTACACTTCAGAAAAATATTAAAGCCTTAATCCTATAATTGCAAGTTTCCTATGAGTTAGGTTTTTTGAGTCATAGATTCCCTAAACTTCGTTATTTTGCTCTAATTTTTTAGGAGGTAAGGAAAATTCACTTTTATGGACTGGATCATGGGTTGGCAAACTTTTTCTGTAAAGGACCAGATAATTTGGGCTTTATGGACCACAGGCACGTGGACTTTGTTGCCTATTCTTTGTTTTCATAATCCTTTAAGAATGCAAAAACCATCCTTAGCTGGCAGGCCATACAAAAAGAGCATTTTTGCCAAGTCTTACACATGGTGATTTGTCTCTTTTCAGAATTTAATGTTAGAAAAAAACCTACACATGGTGATTTGTCTCTTTTCAGAATTTAATGTTATAAAAGGGGATCCCTGGGTGGCTCAGTGGTTTATCTCCTGCCTTTGGCCCGGGGCATGATCCTGGGGTCCTGGGATCGAGTCCTATGTCGGGTTCCCTGCATGAAGCCTGCTTCTCCCTCTGCCTGCGTGTGTGTGTGTGTGTGTGTGTGTGTGTGTCTCATGAATAAATAAATAACATTAAAAAAAAAAAAAGAAAAAAACCCAAACAAGGACATGCCCAATGTTCCCCAAATCTTCTTTAGAGCAATAACAAGAAAAATAACAAGAAAATGAGTTGCAGAATTCTAGACTAACACAAAAACAGCAAAATCCTCCTTTCTGGGTTTTCCATACATCCAGTTAGGTCTCTCAGGAATGAGTTACCTGCCTTTCCTTTTTGTATCTATTAGATGAAGTATGAAGCATGCATATTCCCTTTATAGCCACAGGCCAACTCGGCTTTTGTAGCAGATACCAGACACTTCCCAGTACCTTCTTCCTCCACTTTTCACCAAAGACATACCGATTTTCCTGTGGGCAAATTTATCCCTCCTCCATTTTATAGCAGCTCTGCAGTTTGTGTGGGATTAATTTAACCCTAAATCCAGGGTTAGACCCCCATTATCTTGATTCAAGCAATAATCTTATCTTTAGGTCAAGGTTTAATGAAGAGAAAACAATAAAGCAAGAGAACGCCATTTCTAGCACTTGTGACAGAGTCAGTAAAACTTTCTCTTTCTCATCTGGATGGAACAAGATGCTGGCTGGCAACTCTTATAAAACACACAGGAAGCCAGTCTTTGTTTAAGGCTGATATTCCACAAAGATGTGAGGAGACACTGAAGAAACGTGGGGTTTTGGTGATACCTTGATCCACTGGATTAAGTGTGGTAGAAGCTTAAGCTAAGTCTGAAATTTTCATTTCCACAGTAAATTCCTTTATAGTTTAAACTGGATTAAGGTGGGATTTCTGATGGTTACCTGGAAAGAATTCAGACACAATATTTTAGAAATTCCTCCACTTGAGTCAAACTGCAAGCACTATGACTAACATCATCATGGGTGCTTAAAAATTTCTCACACAAGGTATGTAGTAATAGAGCAAAATCTAGCTTTAGGATCAGGGAATTTAATTTCTGGTTTCCAATATGTCCAGGCTCAGAATATTCATTAATGCTCTGAAATACCCAGGGGGAATGTGGAAGGAATATAGGAACATGAGCTTTGGACTCTGACAAATGTCATTTTTCCACTTTTTGATATATGATAGGTGCTAAACTTGGGTAAAATAACTTGGTTTCAAATCTGAGTGCCCTTCTGAGATCTTGAGCAAAGTTTTGCTTAATTCCTCATCTGTTGAAATGGGGATCATGTCCGCCTCCTGGGGCTATGGTGAGATGAACAGATATAAAAAATAAGTCTGGTCAAGTGTGTACAATTCCTAGCCCAAGCCAGCAGAGACATGCATTCCATTTCGGATTCCCAAGCTTATACTTCAGAAAGGGATCTCTTACCTCTTGGAGGATAGAAAGCAAACAGAAATTCAACGTGTTACCCTTCTGAACCGGCGGAACTCTAAAAAGAGAAACAAGGGCAGCCCGAGTGGCTCAGCGGTTTAGCGCCACCTTCAGCCCAGGGTGTGATCCTGGAGACCCGGGACCGAGTCCCACGTTGGGCTCCCTGCATGGAGCCTGCTTCTCCCTCTGCCTGTGTCTCTGCCTCTCTGTGTCTCGGTGTCTCTCATGAATAAATAAATAAAATCTTAAAAAAAAAATAAAAAGAGAAACAAAACCTAGCTGGCCACAAGCCTTTGATGGCATGCTACGTTGGCCGTATGGTAGTGTTGGCCAACATTTATGAACTAAATGTTTTAGGAATACACAAAGTCTCTTATTCACCTTGATAAAAGTCATAAGCTCTGGTAGCACTGGGCCTGTAGTCTTGTACTGCATGATACCTGTCAGGTGGAGAGTAGTGCTGCCCCTCTGGAGGGGGGAATACTCTTTCCGGTTAACCACTATTCCACCATCATCTACCCCTTTAAGAACTCAAGATGGAGTGGCAAGGTGCCTCGTTGTTGTGTGTAGCTATTCGACTTTCACTGCAATAGGTATTTGAGATATTTCTAATGTCTTTGTCCATTGTCTGTTTCATTCCTTTTTCTTTGCCTCTAGGGTGTTCTGCTTATTTATAAGACTTGCCTGGCTTCTCTTGGCATTTGACTTTGAGACACTTGATTCTGATGTTTCTACCATCAAAGCTAGGAAATTTTTTGTGCCCATGTATTGATGATCTTATTGTTTCCTTCTGCTTTTCTTTTTCATCCAAGAAGGAAAAATGGATGTTGACACATACTGAACATCCCCCCAGCCCCCAGTTAAGAACCACTACTTTGAAGCATGGCCTCTAGGCATCACTTTACTTAGGTTACGTTTCAAGTACCCAGTTCATTAAGGTGACTGTGTCTGCTCTACAGGTGAGATGATCAAGGTATAGTACTGCAAGTTTACATAACTTATCCTAATTGGAATTGATTTAGAATTTAAGTCTGGGTCACCTGTCACATAGAGAAGAACACAGGGCCAGCTAAAATATCCAGGTCTCTGAGCCATTTAACAATGGATGAACTGAACTTGGAGAGGGAATTTCTTTTTTTCTCTGCATCAACATGACATCCATTATTTCCATTTCCCTTTTCCTCATAGAATTAGCTCTTCTTGAACTTTGCTGCATTTGCAAAGACAGTAACACAGAATTAACTCTCAGGCTGCTGTACCAATAAACTCCTGCTGAGGCTTGCTGGAAGTTGGAGGCCAGTAGTTCTCTCTTTCAGTACTTGTAGACTTTTCCACAGAATTTGCTAAGCTGCTTGCTCAGCCCCAGGGAAGAGAGAGTACAAGTTGACAACTCACAGGAATGTGTTTATTCTTAACCAGAATTAAGCACTATTCAAACAAAGAAAAAGGCCAGGTTCATAAGAATGGACATCCATTTTTATGGTTTGCAGAGAAAACGCTTATACGGTAAAGAGGGCAACTTTCAAGTCCTAGAAAAAAGCTCCTGATCAAGTCTTTTCTAGAAAAGAGCAATCCAGCCTTCCCCTTTGCACTTGACTGCCTTCTTTGTTTCCCTGACATGCACTCACATGTCATTTTCCTAGACTCATTTCTGACCTCATTGTTGGAAGTAGGAGGCTTCGCTGTCATCTGGGTGGAGTTTCTGTTTGAGAAGTCAGGGGTGTGTGTGTGTGTCTCTGTGTGTTTTAGTTTACCCAGGGTGGAATCCTGAGAGTGGGTTGGGATTTTTAGGCCTTAAAAAAATTGACAAGAGAAAACAGAGAGTGAGCAGAAGTCGAGAAAAGAGGAGAAAAGTTGAGAGGAAATGAGAGAAAGGATGGGCAAAAGAAGACAAAGTGAAAAAAAATCTTAAAGAATAAAAAATAAGTAGATAAATCATATCTACACCTTACTTGTAACCTACCTCAGAATTTAAGGAGATATGGTAAGTACCGTGGGGCACCTGGGGGGTTCAGTTGGTCAATAGTCCGATTCTTGATTTTAGTTCAGGTCATGATCTCAGTGTCGTGAGATCAAGATCCACATAGGGCTCTGCACTGAGTGTGGAGCCCGCTTGAGATTCTCTCTCTCCCTCTCTCTCTGCGCACCCCCCACCCCCACCAAAGAATGTTAAGTGGCACAGACATAGGGAGATAACTACTAAGAAACTCAGATGATTATTAGTCTTATTTTAAGGAAAAAAAAGCCAGTTTTGTGCTCTTACCAAAAGCCCTGGTGACAGCTTCCCCTTTGTGGAGGTTTAGGCTTTGGCTGAGAGGGAGTAGCTCAAGGATATACATTCACCAGGGAAAGATCGAGGGGCTTCTCTAAAGTACTTCGCAGGAGAGGCAGACAACTGGTACTGGACCCACTACCAGAGTCTGGTACTGGGTACTCGGTAGACCAACAGTATCAGCATCACCTGGGAGTTTGTTGGGGGTGTTGGTGCAAAAAGAAGCTACAGGAATAACAACAAAAAGAATAATAAATGCAAGAAGGAATGTGGAAAGGAAACGGTATACAGGAAGGATAAAGGATTTACAACTAGGACTTTATGTGCAGGAGATGCGTGAATTCTCTTTAGTGCTGTAAGACCTTGCTAGTCAAGGTCACTTGTCAACACTGGGATCGCCTGGGAGTTTAATAACCACGCAGAACTTCATCCACTAAGAATTTGTATTATAAGGTTCCCCAGGGGATTCTCATGCACGTTGATTTTTGAGAAGCAGTGCTCCAGAGGTTTGCTTCTCTCAGGGAGCTGTCGGTGGACAGAGGACCAGGAGCACTGGCATCAGCATTGCCTGAGAATCCTGAGAAATGCAAATTCTCAGACCCCACCCTGAACCTACTGAATCACAATCTCCGAGGGTAGGGCCTAGATGGATGGGTAGGTTTTCACAAGTAGTCCAGGTGATTCTGCTGCATGCACAAGTTTGAGAATCACTGGGCTAGTTTTTTTTTTTTTTTTTAACATTGGGATTGATTTATGTTGGTCTAGTGTAGCACGTCTTCAACCCCATAATGATGCAGGAGTACCATTCAAAATATTTAACACCCTGAATGACTTGGAGGCTGATCGCTCAGAATGGACCACAGCTATGCATTTGCTCAGTGGGGTGGGTGGCGGGGTGGGAATGAGGGTTGCTCTGTTAGGTGTTAACACCTCCAGTTGCTGGAGTTGGGGGAACTCCAGAATGTCCTGGGGGAGGAATGAGTCAGCCTCAATGAGGTGGGATGTGAGAGTGGGGGTAGGGGCAGAGGCTACTTATCAACCATTACATATTCCAATAATTTAACAACTGGTTAAACTGGCCATCCCTGCCTGTATTGACCACGAATCGCTCTTGTGATATTGATGGGAAATATAACTCTTCCCAGAGGTCAGGTGGGCAACTGCAACCTTCAGAGGTAAGTTCTTTACCAGACAAAAACATTTTAAATCAGAACAAGCAACCATATTTGCTTAGAGTTGCAGCACTAAAATGGGAATTTATAACCTTCAGTGATTCCCTTGACTACTAGGAAGCAAAACTGTGCTAGGTCCCCAAGCCAATGGCTAGTCTTGGGAACAGAACAGGAAGGAGCTCTATTGTTTGAAAAGTGCTTGGCACTGGCTCATGCTAATGGCGCAGGACTCACAGCAGTGGATGGGATGGATAGTACACATCTTTATACCCCTCAATTCTGGAAATCTTCATTTGCTCTCTGTGTCACCCCCATTTCCACAGGAGGCTGACAATCTCTCTAATAGACTTGATGTTTCTTGTACAAATCTAGAGTTAACTATGCACTTCTGATTGCTTTTATTACAAAACACTTGAAAATACTGAAGACTAGAAAGTGGAAAACTGGGATACACTGTCTCTAAGATGGTATCATCACCACTGTGTTTTGATGCCACACACACACATTTCTATGTAATATGTGTGTTTGGGGGCTCCCACACCAACAAGGAATTCTGGGGACAGCAACAGAGTGCCCTACAATTCAACTCAATTCTGACACTTTCTACTCAGACAGAGTCAGATCCCATAGGCTGAGGGTTCAGTCCCAACAGACCCCGCCCCTTCAGACCCTAGTCACAAGCTCAGGGGTAAGGTTTACCTGTGCTTCTGACTATGAACAAGAGTTTCCCATGACCCCTCTTCTGGTTCGATTAATTTGCTAGAGCAGCTCACAGACCAGAGAATCATTTTACTTACTAGATTACCAGTTTTACTTACTAGGGTCTTAACCCTAGGGATGCCATTTTGAGTATATGGTTTTCTTTTTAACAACACAAAGGATAAAAGATGTACTCCTATTTCTCTTAGAGTGATTTCTTAGGAATAGAACTATTTTTAGTGATCTTAATGTGTAATGTCAAACTCCTGTCTGGAGAGCTTATACCAATTTGCAATTTACATAAAAGATGTACCCACCTTTCAACCAATAAAATATTAGACACACTGCTTCCCTATTGTGTCCATCTACACTTTAATCTTTCACTATTTGTTGTTATGGGAAGAGATGAGAATCTACATACATTTCTCTGGAGTCAATTTACTGAATGTCAATAAATCTTTCTCCATTGCCTTGTGATGTTTCCTATATAACCTACTGAAGTCATATCTAACAGAGCATGTTAAGCATTTTTCCCCCAGTGGTTTGTGTGTTTACTCTTGCCTCAGACTCACATTTATTTATGACACATTTAATGAAAATATAAAAGCTAATAAGATTACTTGTTCATTGAAAACTTTTCTTAGCTCTGAGAAAAAGTTCTGAAAAAAATATAAGTGCTGGTAAAGATAAATAAAAAATAGCTTTGCACGGGAAAGACAATAGAGTGTTAGTATGTGACACATGGAGATACGATCTGTATGAAAGCTAAACACTTGAACATTGACTCCCCCTATGCAGGGCAGGTTTGAGGTGATGTATAAGAAAACTAAGGTTGGGGGATAAGTAAACTGGGGTAAGACTATGGAGGTCCTTCAAGGAGAGAACTTTGAGGTTCATAAGCAACCAAGGAGCCTTAAGGGTTCTTGAGCTGGGGACAATGATGAGGAAAAGCCATCAGTATGATAATGATCTACAGGCTAGAGGTCGGGACACTGGATTCAGAAAAGCATACTGGGAATTACAGAAATTCATCTGTGACAGAAGGGGGAATTTTACAAGAGTGGCAGAGCAGCAGAAGGCGATGTTTTCTTCATGTGTAAGACAGACATAAGGCGCCCACTCAACAAATACTCAAGTTTGCATATACTTAAGGTGTATAGAGGACAGCAA
The DNA here is from genome assembly GCF_905146905.1 of Nyctereutes procyonoides. Classification (NCBI taxonomy): domain Eukaryota; kingdom Metazoa; phylum Chordata; class Mammalia; order Carnivora; family Canidae; genus Nyctereutes; species Nyctereutes procyonoides. The sequence goes on along the minus strand of NW_026575135.1, from coordinate 9,075,225 downwards.
AAAGTCAGAGAACGCCACTGTTATGAGTCATACCAAAAAGAAATAGTAATACCACCCATCAAAATGGGAACATTTTTTCCTATTGTGTAGACTGCTGCATATCCTTTTCCTATTCAACTCACCATCACTAATCCCAGAAACTCTGTCCTTGTCATTTTTCTCTATGATAACTTCTAAGGGGATTCCAAACATTCCTGTGGTTTTTTTTTTTTTTTTTTTTGTCCACCAATTCATGGATGAGGAGTCCAATTGTGATCATTGTTCATGTGCTCTGACTTATTGGTGGTCTTAGCTTCCCTCCACTCTCTCCAGATCTCATACAGGATAAGCTCTAATATGGGCCTTTTTGCACCAGAGGTCTCTATTAATGTGGGAAACAAAGGCAGAGGAAAAAGTATTAAATTTCCTTATTACCTACACCCCACTGACAAATCCTTGAAACAGGCAGAGTGACATTCCTCTAGGGACTCAGCCGCCTCCATGTTAATACTTTGCTAAGGACAAAGGTAATCTTAGCCCAACTCCTAGGATCCTGTAAGTCTACTTTAACATGTAAAAATTCCTTTGGAAACTTCCTTTATCTTTACTCCCCAGATACATGTTGGTGATCATCCCCCAAGCATAAGACCCACTGATATCCCTCTGAAGGGTTTCATGACTCAGGTTTTATTAAACAGTAATAAATGACCTTTTCCCAACAATAGCTGCCCCCCTCAAGGTCCTGGAAACCTTACTTCCAAATTCCTAAGAGGCTCACAGTATTCCTAACCCCCTCTCAACTTGAGAATATATATTGGGCCACTCCTCATGACCCCAGTGCAGCTCGGTCTGACCACAGGTCCTGACACTGTACTTTAATAAAACCATCTTTTTGCACCAAAGACATCTCAAGAATACTTTTCTGGTCATTGGCTTTGAACCCTAATGTCTTTTCCTACATCATCTATCATCAATTTATGTAGAAGGAGGACAAGGATCAAACTTCTCTTATGCTACATCTAGATCTTGGAAGAAGAGTCCTCAAGAATGGGTCCAGCCCATCTCAGTGGGGTAAAAGATGACTAACATGGACTTTACTTCACCATTTTGGTTTCAAATTTTTGACTAATTTCAGTTTCCTACTTCCCATCATGAAATCAGCAGGAACCCAGGGACCTCAACCCTGTTCGTAGTCAACTATCTGGCTTTCTGACCCCTTTCTCTGCATTATCATGTATGTTACTCTGAGCTTCTTGCTTTGTCTAGGTTAGCTTGCTTATTTTGGACTCTAAAAAGCCTTCAAGGGATCCCTGGGTGGCGTAACGGTTTGGCGCCTGCCTTTGGCCCAGGGCGCGATCTTGAAGACCCGGGATCAAATCCCAAGTCGGGCTCCCGGGGCATGGAGCCTGCTTCTCCCTCTGCCTATGTCTCTGCCTTTCTCTCTCTCTCTCTCTCTCTCTCTCTCTCTCTCTCTCTCTGTGACTATCATAAATTAAAAAAAAAAAGAAGTTTAAAAAGCCTTCAAATCACTTCTGTAGAAAAGTCTGCTTTTGCCTTCGGGCTCTACTCTGCTACTACCCTCACCTAAACCAAGTCCCAGTTCTAATCACCTCCTCTCCCAAAGCCCACATGGCTTTCCACCTAACCTCTAGTTGGACATTGCCTGCCCCAGAATCTACAGTTAGTTGCTATGTAATTTAAATGACATTAGTTCATACATCCCTCAAAGAGTACCATGACCTCTGATTGCTCCAAATCTAAATAATTTGAGAACTGCTGATCTATAAAATAGGGCTAAGATGATCTGGTCTGCCTACCTGAGTTTTTTTGAGGATCAAATGAGATTATATATGGAAATTGACTTTGAAGGCTTTTAAGTGCTCCACAAATCCATGGGATTACTATTACCATCCTTTAGACACTGAGCCAACAGTCACTGGGCACCTATCCTGAGGCATACGATGAATGACTTAGTGAAGACATTTAGACATTAAATAGAGCCTAGGTCTTAAATTTATTGAAATGGAGCTTGTCCTTGGCCTGGTTGAGCAACATCCTCTTTTGGATTTTGATAATGCAAAGAGGTAGAGGATTCAGAATACATAGCTCTTTAATTAGACCATCTTGTCTTTCTCTTTTCTTCCCTTCCTTTCTTCCTCCCTTCCCCATCTTTTGAAAACAATCTCAAAGCATGCTTTTATACATGCCATATGGCATGTATATGTTTAGGAATACAGAAGAGGTAGATTTCAGTGCATTAGTCAATTTTTCTAGAAGCTGTTGGATGACCAGGTAAGTAGCTCGATCAACTGTAACTCCCTAGACTTTTCCCACTCTCGTTCTTTTCAATGATGCTCACTGGGACATACGGCAGGATCTAATTTGAGAACTCTACTACAATATGCTGTATGTGCTGCATGACATAGAAAAGGCAACAGTCTGCAATTCCCACCTTGCCTAAGTGAACAATTCTGGGACAAATTGTAAGAGCCTTTGCTTGGCACTGAAGCTGGTAGTGAATCAGCCAGCATTGGTGCTTGAAAACAGTTCAGTGCTTGATCAAAACATTGTGCTCTCCTTTCCTCCTATTGCTTTCCTAGTTGCCTTTCTTACTTTCTCCCCTCTGACCTCCTCCCCCAAGAGATAAAGATAAAACATGAGCAAAACCAATACAGACATATTTAGGAGATTATATTACCACCTTCATAAATGTAAAACCATATGAATTGAAGGTTTCAAAATCAAACACAAGGCTTTACTTAATTGGCTAATGGGAGAGGGCACAGAAGCAGATTAGGAGTAACTAGAAATAGAGAGGAAGATTTGGGGAACTGAGTCTCAGAGAAGGGTCTTCTGGCCCACCCTGGGGAGAACTCTGTCTTAAAAAAGACTGGAGTTCACAGTGTTCACAGGATGTTGGGAATGTGACCACTGCTACTTGCAATCACTATGCCAGACTGTTGCTACAATGGGTGTAGGGGGCAAAAGAGACTTTTCCTCTTTTAGTAGAGTATCACAGGTCAGTGTGATGGACACAGGTGAACTTCAGGGGCCTGACTACCTACTGGCGGGAAGGGAAATGGTGGCAAGTTCCAGAAAGAACTTCACAATGTACATTCTAGAGATGTCTCATTTTAAGGAACCAGAGACAAAGAAAAAAAAGAATGGCAGATGTTATATATTTGGGAAAGCTGTAAGACTGTCTCAGGCCCTCCAGAAATGGTGGAGAACACAGTGAGGAGAGGTGAGCCTGAGATCTTACAAGAGCAACAGATGCTTAGTAGGAAACACATCTAGAATATACAGGGGCACAGTCAAGTCCAGATTTCTTATGCCTCCAAAAACAGAGAAGGTGGACCCAGCACACCTTCAGAGGAGGTATCAGTGCTTAACACCACACATTAAATTCCTTCTTTTAGAGTAAGACCAGATTTATCACCTTTTTTTTTTTTTTCCTGAGCTAGTGCTACTACAAGGGAATTAGCTCTTTCAGGTAGTCAGGGGCAATCCAAAGAGAAAGAAAATACAAAGGAAATTATGCCCTAGTCCACATGTCCTCCCTTTTCCTTGGGAACTAAAACCCTCCCCTTCTGCCGTATGCAGCAGTTTTAAAAGATGGAGGAGAAAACAGCTAAGCTGAAGACTGAAGATTCACAATATATTCAAAGAATCTTGGGACTTGCCAACTTTTGGGAAGGGGTATTGTCTGGTAAGGGCGGCAGGTAGATGAGACTTCTGGAGGGGAAAAATGTTAAAGGAGAATGGGGAGAGGATAGAAGGGACGGTTTAGATTGGAATTCTCTCCACTGTGTTGGAGAACATCAAAGAGGGGACATCAAGAAGGTCTGGGCATGGAAGCCTCACATTTCTACAGAGTAAAGGACTATATAGCTAGATTAAGAGGCACCCTCACCTCTCACCACTAAGTCTGTTAAGTTTTGATATTATCACCTTTATTTGAGACAAAATTATTAAATCTGTTTTGGATTCTGTGTGTATGCTTTTGCTCAAGAGGGAGCAGAGCCAAGTTGTTCAATAGCATGGGGAAGAGAAATACATTCCCAAGTCAGTGTCATACAATTTTACTAAAATAGATAGGGAATCAATCCAGCCAGGAAAGATCCCCAAATGGAAAAGGCATTTAAAGGGTCAAAGATGAAGAACCTATCACCCAGTTGGGTGAGGATGCCAAGGACATAGCTTAGGGCATGCTCTGACCCTTTCCATACATCCTCCACTCTTCCATATGGACAATTGATTCTTTCCAGTTCTTAAAGTCATTTGCAGGTGTGCCTTCAAGCCACATTTCCCAACCACATTGCTGCACCTATAAAGCCATCACTCTTTGGGTTATTTAACAGTGATGTTCAGTACATTCTCATACCTTTTTATTATAATCCAGAAAGGTTTCAAAGAGGATGGCAGCTGCCCAGGGTTGCAATTCATCTGCTCTTTTTGAGATTGCAGTTGGAGACGATCTAAACTGAGGGAAGAGGTACACACTCCCTGGAAGAAGGGGTAGTGGTCGTGGCCAGGGTTCTGTCCTTCATGGTATTCCTAATGATGTCACCCTGGGTAAGTCCCTCACCCCTGAGCTTCATTTTTAAAATCTGAAAATCAAGAAAGTCCCTGGCTCCTTTCCAAAGCTCTATCCCCTTCTGGTTATAACAGTATTTTAGAAAGTTATGCCATTAAGGGGACTGACCAGCTGGGACTGCTACAGCAGAAGCTGATTTGGAAAAAGGTATATTTCCTGGGAGACAGGAACATGAAGGTCAGCAAACCAGGAGAAAAGGGAAATGTGATCATATCAGCAGTGGGAACAAAAAGTCAGGGTGTAGGGGTGTAGTCCAGATACCGCTGCCAAAAAGACAGGCCCTCCAGTGTGTGTTTATGTGACTCACCGGGGAACTTGATGACAAGGCTGATGATGGGTGGAGAAGGTATTTGATGTGTGTGAAAGGCAATGATTCTGTTATGAGGCATCTTAGGGGGAAAGAAGCTCGATTTTGCCAACTCTCTTTTTTTCCCACTCTCTCTACTCACTTACTAGGAAAACCAACAGAATTGAGGGGGAGGGTCAGGATCTGGAGCGGCATTCCATATTGACTCATACAAACAAAAACAATGATACTAAGGAAAGCATCTTTTTCAAATCAAAGTTTAGGTTTTCGAAGAACTCATATGATTTTCCTTTATCTTGATGTGTATTTTTTATTAGTAATAGCAGAGTTTAAAGAACACAGAGACTCAAAAGGCTTTCCCCAGACCTAGAGAGCACCTCCAGGGCCCTGGGCCAGCAATTTACCCTAGGCCATAAGTTTCCATGTGTCAAATATTATATTAATACTAGGTCAGGCACTGAAGACGTCATTTGATTGCTTCTTATTAAATCTAAGATACCGTGATGGTAAGATACACCATCAAACTGCCAATTACAGTATGCCATGCTGTTGTAAGACAAATTTCCATCTTAGAGATGTTAAAAATATATTTTGGATGAATGACACGTGTTAAATATCCCAACTCTTCTGAATATTGTGGCTTATGTTAAAATCTACGTTTAATTGCTACATGCTACACTGTTACATCTGGGGATATGGTCAGGCAACTCCGGTCAAGATTTTATTAGTCCTTAAGGCCTTATTCTAATACATAGATCAGAATGCTGAACACCAAGCCAGTGGAACTATTAGAGGAGGGTCTCTTGTGCTGTGCTGGTAGCAGTGCCACTGGGTAGTAGGGTATGGGAAAATTGATTGTCTTGGCAACTTGATAGCAAGCCACAAGAATGGGCCAAGAATTAGAGTGCTGTTCAATTCCAATTCTGGTGCTTGGCCGTGCAGTTATCTCAATGTCATTCTTTCCTTCGTGGAAGAGGTGTAGGGCCATCGAGGCATGAAATCCATAAGATCCACAGAATTCACCAGTCTAGAGTATCGGCAACATTGCATGGGGACTAATGTTGTCTGTATTTCCTCTGAAGAGCTCAGTATTCGGTATTGTAATGTTTCCTCCAGTCTAGTCTGGTCGCTTGGACAGAATGTGGAGTCAGGAAATAGCAGAGCTTGGGTTACAGTCCCATGGATGGTTAGTGTAGTAATGGGACTCACAAGGAAATGTACTCAACTGAGAAAAATTGACTGATTCAGTGAATTGTGCGAACACTTACTTATTTGTGAGACTTTGTCATCCTCACAATAGCCATCAGAGTAGGTCCTATTACTGTTTACATTATGCAGATGAGGAAAGAGAGGCTCTTGGACCAGGACCTTGTCCAGATGATGTGGCTCATAAGGGGAAGGGCCAGGATGTGAATGTGGGTGGTTCAATTCCAGAGCCTGTGCTTCTCTTCACTGTATCCATAAATAAGAAATAACTCTTGCCATTCTGGAGACTCAGACACATAAACTAGTCAGGATATAAAGAGAAAATTGCCTTAATAGATATGTGTACAGAGTGCCCAGAGGATGAAGCAATTAAGTTCAGAGATCTGACATGATATGAAGAGTGACCATGAGAGTGAGCCAGCTACATTTTCATTTTAGAAAGCGACTCTCTAAATGTTCTAGAACTTCACACTGTGGTTTTCTAGACACCAATGCATTTGCCTGTTTGTGGATTGAGCAGCAATACCTTCTCTCCAAGTCTCAGGAATATCAAACACAAGGCTCTCATCAGCTACTAGCCAATAAATGTGATGTAAACACATTGGTTGTGAAGAGGAATTTCAACCACACCCAAAGGTAGAGAGGACAGTGTAATGACCCTGAGGATAACTCGCTCAGCTTCAGCTGTTAGCAACATTCTACTGTTCTTGCTATAGCTGTTCCTGCCTGACCCCCACTTGTTTTTTCTGGGGCATTTAAAAGCATATCCAAGCATCCATATAATTTCACTAATAAACACTTCAGTATGACTGTCTAATATACCAAGCCTTAAAAAAAAAAAAGAAAATACCACCAGCCCAACCACTGAAATCAATGATAATCCCAAATACTCATCTGATACTCAGTTTGTGTCTAATTTTTCCTGATTAATTAATGCCCTTTTAACTGAAGAACTTCCACTTCTTCTGTGAACAATAGAGGTAGACAGTTTTCCCTCACAGTTCTATCCTGGCATATTCCTGAGGAAGCATTTCAATTGCTAGGAAATAAAAATGAACAGTTTTCATAGATCAAACATCCACATAACTTTATGTATAAGGTTAAAGCTGCTACGTAGATTGAAAAACAAATGCCTCGTAATGATGGAAACAAAATAGCATGTGCCAAGGTGAGTACTGCTGAGGCAGTGGCTACAAAAATCCTACTGAACTATTAGCACATTCTTGAGACGCCAAGGTTCCATTTCTGTATTTTTGGATTTACACAAGGTTCCAGGGTAGCAAGCTAAGGCAGTGGCTTAAGAACAACATCATGGATGATTTTAATAGGAATAAAAAGGATTGTGGTGTGTGTGTGTGTGTGTGTGTGTGTGTGTGTGTGTAAGACAGCTTCTGGATATATATGACCTGTTGTTTCTCCTTTTGAATCTTATACATATACACACTGTATATTCATTCTGTAGGTGGATAGAACATTGTTTTATCTGTTCTACTCATTGGCATCATTGACTAGAGGGAATATTGGAGTAAGAAAGGGCAGAAGTCACTCTCCCTATATCCTATGAAGTTGACTTTGGGGTGGAAGCAATGGGGTTTAGGGTAAAGTCAATGACATTCGAGAACCCAAGAACAGCGTGGGGGATGGTGATTACTCTGGTGGGGGTTAGGTCAGAACTGGGAGTAAGAACAGTGACACAGGTGAAAGGAATGACTTGTGCCAAGACCTGGAGATGACAACACGGGCATTCAGAGAACTGAAAAGCCATTCATCATGAAGTCTTCTCAACGTGGCAATTATGACTTATGGAACATTTTGGGCTGCCCTTTAAACATAGCCTACAGTTGTTTGGTGGGACTCTCACAAAAACCAAGGCTGCTTTGTGATTAGGAACATTTTCTCTTGCAAACGCCAGAAACATAGGCTGTCATAATAAACTGGGACTCGATCCCAGGACCCCGGGATCACGACCTGAGCCAAAGGCAGATGCTCAACCCTGAGCCACCCAGGTGCCCCAGCATTGCTTCTTGGTACCTCAGTTTTCCTAAGGTCAACAGGGAGCTTTGTGGAATTAGCCAAGAAGGGTTGGGAAGGGGCTAAGGAGATGGAGGACGTGAACATTTATCCAGCCACTGGTTAACACAAGGCATCCATATAACTTCCAATTCTTACAACTTTTTGAGACAGCTTGGGAGAAAATACATTTTAAATGCCAAAGCAAAAAATAAAAAAATAAAAAAATAAATAAATGCCAAAGCAGCAGGCCGACAACTATTAGGTGTGCAAAAATGAGTTTGGAAATCTTTCCCCTTTGATTACATACTTCAGAGAGTCTCCACAACAGCTCTCAGAGAGTCTCAAGCAACAAACGCACATGGTTTTTGCTTCTTTTTTTGTGGTTTTCACCTTAATCCATTCGTTCAGGTTTTTCTAGTTTGTCAGTTCACACTCTTTATTGCCTTGGCTGATCGGATACACTTGAACTTACAGAAGCAGAAGCCAGCTTGAAGTACTCCACTGGGAAAGCAAAAGATCCAGGGGGCATAATGAAAGGAGGGATCTCAGTGATTCAGAAGGGCGAGGATCAGGCGTGTAATTAGACAGGTTGGGACTCATGAGGGTGGAGGGAACGCACCAGAAAAATGTGTTCTGTGAGGGGCAGGTGTGATCAGCATCTCTCCCCCAGGACAGCAGTCTGTACTGTAACTCTTAGAGACACCCAAGCTGCCCAGCTCTGTGTGGGTCTCTTTAAAGTAGTGTGGCTTCGTTTCACAAAACTCAATAGGCCAGCAAGGTTCCACTGGAAGAGCATGTATTTTTAAGTGGCTTTGCCCACTGACGACTGCAGCTAGGAACACGTAGATGTGTGGCTCTTAGAACACGTTTGCAACTTTGCGTTACTTTTAAAACAGTCCATTTCATTCAGGTGCCATCCAAGTCTGCATTTGGGGCCCGGGTTACCTGGAATGGCTGATTTGTAAGATCATTAAGGGGAAAAAAAAATGGAAGTCTGAAGTTGTTGTCACTGCCTTAAGATCAGAGGTAGGAGGGAATCATGAGTAATTAGGTATAATCCCTTAAAAAAAATAAAAGAGTACTGCTGTCGCTATGTTGGTTGCTAAGGAAGCATAAGAAAGTAATTCTGATGTAATCTGGCCTGTAAATTTGCAATCTTGTGTCAGTCTCTTACATTCAGTCTGGAGCATGAAGCACAAGAATATACTGTAAAAATACACTAACAGTCCCCAAAATTAATTTGTTAAATCCTTCAATTTGATTATCAGTGAATATTTTTCCCAGGTGCAGAAATGTAGCTCAAAATTTATATATATTTCCTCTGGGTAGCAGTTTCCATCTTTATTAATCTAATGATCACCTTGATCTGAATTCTTCTCTAAATGTTCCTGAGAAAGTGTTTGTTTTTTGTTTTTTTAAGATTGTATTTACTTATTTATTTATTTATTTGAGAGAGAGTGTGAGAGAGAAAGCAGGAGCAGGGAGAGGGGAGGGAATGGGGCAGTGGGAGAGGAAGAAGCAGACTTCCTGCTGAGAGACTGGACATGAGGCTCCATCCCAGGGCCTCAGGTCAAGACCTGAGCTGAAGGCAGACTCTTAACCAACTGAGCCACCTAGGTGCCCCTGAGGAAGTGTTTAAACAAAACTTTATGAAGACAAGATCTTTCAAATTATGCCAATGCCTATGCCAGATTAATTAGGGTAGATAGAAAGATGACCTATGCATTAGTGTGGGGCTTTTACTTCAATTAATTTTTATGAATTTAAGATTACTTTTGATGAATATGAAAGTATACTTATGAATATAAAAGTAATATATTTTCATTGAAAACATATTTCATTGAAAATATATTTCAAAATATTGCTGTTGGTCCTTGAACCGTACTAATACCTTGCCTGAACTTCTATATGTGACTCTGTTCTTTAAATATTAACATATGCGATAAATATAAATTCTCTGCATGTTTCAGCAAAAAATTAATAAATAAAGGAGAAATTTGTATAAGAGATAAAAATTTCCCAATGTTCCATGTCTTGGGGAAAATCATTAAGAAAGTTTGGCAAATCTCTTCCTATGCATACTGCATATGCATATTCTAGGCAATAGAGAACACACTATAAGCACTTATTTGTTGTTTTTTAAGAGTTTTTATATTTTTTTAAATTTTTATTTATTTATGATAGTCACAGAGAGAGAGAGAGAGAGAGAGAGAGAGAGAGAGAGAGGCAGAGACACAGGCAGAGGGAGAAGCAGGCTCCATGCACTGGGAGCCCGACGTGGGATTCGATCCCGGGTCTCCAGGATCACGCCCTGGGCCAAAGGCAGGCGCCAAACTGCTGCGCCACCCAGGGATCCCCAAGAGTTTTTATATTTAAGTAATCTCCACAGCCAATGTGAGGCTTGAACTCATAACCCTGAGATCAAGAAACACATTCCACCAACTGAGCCAGCCAGGCGACCCCATAAGCACATTTTGTATACTATCTTCCACTGAATGTTATGCCATAATGATTTTTCATGTTATTAAAACTCTTTGTAAATATAATACTTAATGGCTTCATTATATTCAATCCTATATATATATATATATATATATACCATGAATTCCATAACCAATTCCAGGATTTTTAGTCATGTAAGCTGTTGCTAATTTTTAATATTAAAAATGCTGTTGAAGTCTTTGTAGATAAATATTTACCTCTAAGTCAGATATTTTAAAAAAGATTTATTTACTTACAATGAGAGAGAGAGAGAGAGAGAGAGAGAGAGACAGCACCTAAGAACACATGAGCAAAGGGAAGGGGCAGAAGGAGAGCAAGAGAATCTTCAAGCAGACTTCCTACTGAGCGTGGAGCCTGACATGAGGCTCAATCCCAGGACCCTAAGATCATGACCTGAGCCAAAATCAAGAGTTGGATGCTTAGCCAACTGAGCCACCCAGGAGCCCCTAAGTCAGATTTTTTTTTTTTTAATGGGATTGCTTCTCAGACTAGGAATTACTGAGGTAAGAAATCCACATGCATATTTTTAAAGCTTGTAATACATGTTGCCAATTGTTTTGGAGGAAGGTTGTACATTTCCTAGAGAAGTTCAAGAAAATGATTTTATTTAATAGCCAACTGCGTATTATCTTTAAAACAAAACTACCACCACCACCACTAAAAATCTTTGCCAATTTGGTAGGCAAAAATCTGTATTATTTTAATTTGCATTTCTTTTATAATTCACGAGACTGCTCCTTTTTCTATCTGTATTTCTTCTTTAGTGAATTGCTTGTGCATATCTCGGCCCCAAACAAAGTGTTTTCTAATGGTTATCTATTAAATCATAATATTTTAGAATATTATTATTTTGTCATGTATGTTTTTGCTTGGTTTTAAAATTCAGTTAATGGTAATTTTTGACTTGTGAGAGAAGTTTTCACATTTTGTAGTCAAATTTCTTTGTTTCTTTTGCAGATTGCTTAAAATTTTATTTTCAAATTATTTCTGAAGTGGACAATTCTGTGGTTTTTCGTATATTCACAAAGTTGTGCAATGATCACCACTGTTTAATTGCAGAATAGTTCATAACCCTCCAAACAATTCTGTACCCATCAGCACTTACTCCTCATTCTCTCCTTGTTCATCTTCTGTCCCTGTAGATTTGCCTATGCTGGGCATTTCACAGAAATGGGATCAAACAATAAATGACCCTTTGCATCTGGCTTCTTTCACAGAGCATAATGGTTTCAAGGTCCACAAGGTTAATGTCAGTCTTTGTTTTTTGTCTCCTCCTGACCATGTTTGGTTTTGCTACATCCTTTGTCATTTTTGAGAAGCCACAGGAACTTAAGATTTATTTGGACACAGCATACCCTAACTCACTGACTTCAGTTAATTTGCTAGTCAGCTTCTACTAAGCATCCTGGATATTAGTTTGAAGAGAAAAGCCTTACTCTCATAGAGCAGTACCTTTCCAGTATGAGTTTTAGAGATTTTATTGAAAATGGATATTAAAAAATAAATAAATAATTAATTAAAAAATAAAAAAATGGATATTAAACTTTGCTGAAAGTTTTTTTTAAGCAAAAAATTGAATTTATGCATACAGACTATCACACTGATGCCTTTGTGATTCTTGATTCATTGTGCACTATTTTAATTAGTGCAGCTTTTAATTGTTTTGGTTTTTAGTAAAGTGGACCTTTTCATTATTTTTCTTTGAAATATTTTGATTTTCTAATTAGAGTAAGTAATTTGGTCATGCTTCAAAAAAAATCCAATATGGCAAGTATGACTGGAATTAAATTATGCCTATAATTTTATTTGGGAAAAATCAACATCTTTAAGATATGTTATTCTCTCATTGAGGAAATGGCAGGTTTCTTGTGGTTTGAGCATTTACAAATGTTTATACATACGATTTTATAATATTCTTCCTTAAGGTCACATGTATTTCTTATTTATATAATACATACATACATACATACACATACATACATAAATATGTATGTATATATTGATATTGTGAATAGGATTTTTTTTACTATATATCCTATTTATAAATGACATTTAGGAAAGCTCTTTTTGTATACTTATCTGTAACCATGCAGTTTATTGCACTCAGTGTTTTTAAATGAATTTTCATGCCTTTGGGTTTTCATTTTATAAGGTATATCACCATACCTTTTCCCAGAATAAAAAACTGTGCCTCTTAATTTTCTCATTTGTATACCTTTTATTTATTTGATAAATTTATGTATTACTACTTTGGTTAAAACATCAGTGGAGATAGCTTTTTTGCTTCACTTCTGATGTGAATGGGAAACATTTAATACTTCACTCCAGGACTAGTTATAGTTGGTTTGAAACAGATATGCTTTAGTATGCTGGACAAACACCCTTACTTCCTTTTTAGAAATTTAAGAATTCACTATGAATGTATGCAGTCCTGAAAATTTAAAAAGTAACATTCTTCAGTTAATTTTGGTATTGTGACACTGTGACTCACATTTCCAGATATGAGATGTCATTTGTCATCTATCCAAAGCAACCCAATACAAATTCCACTTAGTAGGTACATTTTCAGAGCTGAGTTTTGTTTTCAGATGCAGTAGCTTTCCCCAGCTTAGATTTTCTGGTACCATCTTTCTTTTTATTACTTGGCTTTCATTTTGTGATTTTATGATGATAAATGACGAAGGTCAACATAGTTTGTGGAGGCTGATGGGACATCCATAAGCTAAATAAAAGGTATACTTATAAGCATGTAAAATTAGTCAAGAAAGTGAATGTCAGGAGACGGAAGGAGAAGTCAAGGGCTGAGGTGAAGGGCAGTGAAGACAATCACTAGGACAATCAAGATCTTTTTCATTGTTCCTGCATTTCTTCATAGTGTTACAATGCACCCTATGTCCTATTTGGGAGCATTTCTCCCAGGATCAAGGTGAGTTGATTGTGATTTTTCCTATTTTAAACAGAATCTAGTGTTTGGCTTCATTTTCCAGAAGTCTGGGGAAAGTATCCTGGCAGAGGTACAGTGATGGAGTTAGTGGGGACTGAGGGGCAGCCTCAATTCTTTTCCACAAACACACAGTTTTGGGCAAATTCTCCCCTTTGCCTTTTTCCACCCCTTTCTCTGTCCTGCTATTCCTACCTTCCAAAGTAGTGAGGTGTGGGATTATGACACAGTAGCGGGCTCTGTATTAATCTTCCGGTTCTTGCATTTATAATTCCACCCTTGAGAAGGAAGGGAAGCACTTTGTTTTGTGAGCCATGATCATACTTTTTTCCTCCATCCACTAAGGTGTTTGCCTATAGCTTTCCAAACGCTGGGAAAGGAATTAGCCAGGATGCCCTCAGCACCAGGGCAGCATTCTGTGTGGAGGATAAGGTCCAATAGTTACCCACTGACTAAATAAAAGGAAACCTTTATTGTTTCCCATCATGTAGAGAAGATGGAACTGGAATGAGAGGGGTCTCCTTTATTGTGATTTCTAGGTACCCCATATGCTGCATGTAATCCTGCATTGTGTCGGCAGCATGGATGAAAGATCTTTATCCTCTTCATTATTTCCTGGACATCTCACAAAATGGCACTATCCAGCCAAATATGATTTAATAGCAAAATATATTTTAATTGAAAAATCATTTTAAGTAACCGAATAAAAATGTGTAGCGGGAACCTCCCCAGTAGACAGCAGAGTATGTACATTTTGTGAGTGGAGCAGCATCGATTTAATATACTTTTATTTAGAAAATACAAGCATATTTAAAAATGGAAACATGTAAGAAAGTATGTCACAAGGAATAACAAAATAGAACACAAAATACAAAGGCAAACCCCAAATAACAAGTTTACCAAACAAAACAAGACCCAGCACCGTGTTGGAATTTCTTTGCATAAGTTCAAGGATGCCCAGGACTCCCAGGAAGAGATGATCCTGCCTTTAGGAGAGCGGGTTGGCTGTGCAGTTGTTAAAACCCAGTCCTCCTTTTCCTGGAACAAAAGACAAAGAGATTCAACAGAAGAACTGAACCAAAGAGGTAATAGGTTAGGGGCTGATTCACTCAGGATTGAAAGTCTCAGATGCCTGGGCATCATCCATGACATTGTTTTGTACGGATGCGGGTCAGAATAACACGGAGAACACGTATCATCTTACGGAAAGACCCGAGAATCAGCAGAACCTGAGTTTTGATCCTGGCTCAGTTTCCTGTCTGATAATCCTCTTATATGTAAAACGATGAGTTTGGACTTCAAATCTGAAGGCCCCTTATGGCATTAAAAGTTAATTGTTTTTATTTATGGCATTTATTTAGGATCAGTTTTCTGAAGATTCACATGGAGATCAGAGGAAAGGCACTTTCTTTCTGAAAGATGGAACTACCTGGGAACAATACTGGGTCGGTCTTACTCATCAGCAGAGCAGGTAATAGGTTGAGGGGGTTAATGGATGTCACAGGGCGTTTCACCACCAGCTGCTACTGCTGCCTGGAAACTGCCCCATCTGTGAACAAGCTTTACGGAGCATTGTTTTTTTGTGCCTGTACTCAGTAGGAGGGATGCAATCTTGTGGGAGAGAAGGAAATAAAAACATGCTTGGAAACATTTACTGTTTTGATTTCTCAGAAAAGCTTTCTCCTCTTCCCATTTCAGGGAATCACATTCCACCTTTCTTTGTTCGTGGAATCGTCAGCCTCCTTTCCCCTTTCCCCCAAAAGTAAAGATTTTGACAAAATGACCCTTCACATTAGTACAGAGTAACTCAGCCTAGGACCACAGTTCACGAATCCATCGTGGGCCCTTGCATAGATCTGGAGTAGCCAGTTCTTCTCCTGGAGTTTTAAACTGGGTCAGCACTCTATTTCTGTGGATGCTGTGGTATGACCTGTAAAATGTGGAAGTTGTAAGCAGGTCGGTCCTTCCACTTGAACTGAGTAGCAGAGAAAACCACACTGCAGAGGATGGAGCAGGCACTGGAGAGAGGAGGGGAGATGGGCAGTGGAGTGTCTTAGGTGGCTTTCAAGTCCTCAGTCTGGTCCTACTAATGCTTAGGCACCTCACATCTTTGGGTTCGATGCACGGTCCTTCTCTTGGGATAACATATTCCTTTCTTTAAGTGAGCAAGTTAAAGTTACAGTGAGAGAGTCCTAACTAAGATGTTTCTCCTAGGATAATCGCTCACAGTACAAGGAGGCAGGGGCTTACCCAGTCTTCTGGGTTGAAGATGACCTTTCCTTGAATGTGGGATATGCTCCCGGAGCTTATTTTGCTGAACATACACATATGGATTCCTTTATCGAACTTTTGCATAAGAAAATCTAGATTTTGTCTTCTTTATTAGTAGACAATATTTTCACAAAAGTTAATAGTTATCCTTCCCCTAGTTGAGAAAGAGCTCTTATGGGGAGTATTTTGATGTTAGGGAACCACACAAACAAACTCTGGAGGTCCTTTTCTTAACTACAAGATGGAGTTGAGTAGAGAGTCTAAAATTTTAAGAATGTTATAAATACTTCCTGTTCCTTTTTGAGTCACTGCCATTCTTATTCCTTCTATCTTTCCTTTTTCTCTCTCCTTTTTTCCCCAGAAATTCATTCCAGCTTGATTTTCATTTTCTTCGATTCTTTCAACTCTGCTCTCAGGTAAAACTATCATTTTTATCTTGGAAGCTTCTACATATATAATCCAAATTTGCTCTTTGTTTTTTTTTTTCTCTCTGCAAAGGTGGCATATACTTAAGATGATATGAAGAAATTCATTGGCACATGACTGACTTTTTTTAAAATCAAGTTTGGACTTTAATAAATTTTTGTCTTTGCAAGTTGACTCTGATATTCTCATCACAATGAAATAAAAGGAAATGGAAAAATTAGAGTTGTTTTCAGTTAACTAAATTTCCCACTTTTTAAAGGGAATATGAAAATATCCATTTGTTTTTAATGACTATTATAAGATGGAAGTAAGCATACATAATGCAAATCTAAGTGATGTAATACAATAATATATAATGAAAGTCTCAAAATAGAGCTCGTAATATTCTGACATTTCAACATTTGTGAGGATGATGTTATAATACTGAAAATATTTTATCCATTGTATGATGTAGTATGTCTGACATTTCCCGAAGTTGAGAGAGAAGAACAAAGCTAGAAGCATAATGTTCTCTGATTTCAAAGTATATTACAAAGCTATGGTAATCAAAATAGCATAGTGTTGGCATAAAAAATAGACATATAGATCGATGAAACAGAATAGAGCCCAGAAATAAACCCATGCATATATGGTCAACTTATTTATGACAAAGGAGCCAAGAAGATACAGTGAGGAAAGAATAATCTTTTCAACAGATGGTATTGGGGAAAAACTGGACAGCCACATGGAAAAGGATGAAACTGGACCCCTTTCTTAAACCATACATAAAAATTAACCAAAAATGAGTTAAACACTTGAATATATGAGCTGAAACCATAAGACTCCTAGAAGAGAACATGGTTGGCAAGCTCCTGACATTGGTCTTGGTAATGAATTTTTTTTTTTTGATTTGACAGCAAAAGCAAAAATCAACAAGTGGGTTTACATCAAACTAAAATATTTTGCACACCAAAGGAAACCATCAACAAAATGAAAAGGCAACCTACTGCATGGTATCACATATCTGATAAGAGATTACCATCCAAAATATAGAAAGAGCTTATATAACCCAATAGCAAAAAAACAAAAAACAAAACAAACAAAAAAACCAAACAAACAAAAAAACCCAAAAAACACCCTAAAACCAAAACCAAAAAACAACCCAAACAATTTGATTCAAAATAGGCTGAGGATTTGAATAGACATTTGTCCAAAGAAGACATACAGAAGGCCAAAATGTACATGAAAATATGCTCAACATCATCAGTTGCCGGGGAAACACAAATCAAAACCACAACAAGGTATCACCTCACAACACTTACAATGGTTATTATCAAGAAGACAAGACGTGACAAGTTTTGGCAAGAATGTGGAGAAAAGAGAACACTTGTGTTCTGTTGGTGGGAATGTAAATCACCAACAGTGTACAACTATGCAGAACAGTATGGAGGTTCCTCAAAAAAATAAAAAAAATTAAAAATAGAACTGCCATATAATCCAGCAATTCTACTTCTGGGTAATTTTCTGAAGAGAATGAAAATATTAGCTTGAAAATATATATGTACCACTATGTTCATTGCAGCATTATTTATAACAGACAAGATATGAAAACAACTTAAGTGTCCACTGATGAACAGATAAAGAAAATGTGATACACACACACACACACACAAATACTATTCATCCATGAAAAAAATATCATTTTGCCATTTACAGCAACATGGATGACCTCTGAGGGCATTATACCAAGTGAAGTAAGTTGGGCAGAGAAAGACAAATACCATATCTCACTTATATGTGGAATCTAAACCCCCCCCCCAAAAAAAACCCCAAACAACCAAAAAAACCCTCTTACAGATAGAGAACAGATAGATGGCTGCTAGAGACAGGTAGGGGGTGGGGAGAGGGTGAGTGAAATGTGTGAAAGGAGCCAAAAGATACAAACTTTCAGTTATAAAATTAATAAGTCAAAAAGATAAATAAAATAAATAAGTCATGGGGATGTCATGTACAGCATGGTGACTATAGTTAACACTATATTGCATATTTGGAAGTTGCTAAGATAGTAAATCTTAAAAGTTCTTAACAGAAATAATAACAGAAAACAATAACAGAAAAAAATGTTATTATGTGGGGTGATGGATGCTAACTAGATCTATTGTGGTAATCATTTTGCAATATATATACAAATATCAAATCATTATGTTGTATACCTAAAACTAATGTAGTGTATATCAAAGATACTTCGTAAAAAAAAGTTTAAATTATTTTTAACTATTTTTCCTTAGACTTATTTTTGTGATAATCTTTTCTTAGCCATGATATTTATCTGGTTAGAAATGAGAAACCAATTGACAGACATATTTTTACATAAGTTTCTTTAGTCAATTAAATACTGCATATACATATACTAGAAATATGAAACAAGATTTTTGACTTGAAAAACAAACATTCCTTGTCAATTTCAATACTATTTTTTATTGTAATCAGGAATGCAAATGAACATCAATATGATGTAGTGAGTTTATTATTTATTTTACATCCTTACATATGAATGATGTAATCTTCTGTTCAAGAGGGCAGTTAATTTATTTAATTAACCCCTTTTTATGGAAAATTATGAAATGTTTATGGAATGTTTCATGAATTTGCATGTTATCCTTTTAAAGGGGCCATGTTAACCCCCTCTACATTGTTCCAACTGGAAGAGTTGGAACTGTTCCATCTGGGAACAGCTGTTCCATCTGGGCAGTTTACGTGCTGCCCAGATGAGTACAAGATTATTTATTTTCGAGATATCACTTTGTCAATTCTTAACGAATATTTCTTTGTGTTGGCTCTAGTTCAAATTTAGAGGATCTGAAAATGGACATTTTTGGATGCAAAAAGCTTATACTTAAACTAGAGATACCTTCCAGCTTTTGCGACAAACTTAACTTGATTTTTAACTTCTTTACATTATAGATAAACATTCATTTTTAATTGCCTTACCTGGAGCAGTCATGTCCTGTCCAAGCTGAGACACAATGACATCGGTTTGGTCTTACACATTTTCCACCATTTAAGCAGGGAGACTGGCAAACAGCTGGGATGAAAAATCCATGCATTTACTTAATTAATACTTAGCAAGTTGGAAGATGTCCATGAAGGCACACAGAATAAGATATGACTCTGCTTTCAGTTCCAGCCACTGCTATTCCCCATTGACCATTTGTATTACACATTTCTACCACTTTTTTGACCTCACATCATTATGTGACACTATCTCCCTCTTTCCCTCCAAGCTAATCCATTCTCATATTTAAGTCCCAGGCTAAGTCCTACCTATGTATTGAAACCTTTGCTGATAACATTAAATCCATTGATTTTTTTTTCATTTAATCTGTATGCAACCAATTTGACATATACAGTTTGAACTGCAAATTTTTCATATGCTCAATTAGATTGTATAGCACTGGAGAGAGCTAGCAGTGAATTCTATGACTGAGTCATTACACCAGACATCAGATGCCCAGATTATTTAAAATAATGAAAAGCAAAGAAAGAAAGAAAAATAGTAGATGACTCAAAGCCCCTTTGTATTTGCTAGAAAACATATTTCATGGCTTTTACCAACTTTAACTGGAATTATAGAACCTGGAATAGAGTTAAAAATCAGCCACAGATAACACCCTGAGAGAACACCCAAAGATTTACAATCTGGACATCTTTCTCACAAACCCACTGTGTCATAACCACACTCTTCAATTGCATGAATTTACTTGTTAAAAAACTTATAGATGCTAAAAACTGATGAGGACATAACACCCATGAGTTTAACATATCAAAGAGAAGGAGAACTTCCTCATGGAAGAGAATAAAATTCCTGTTGAAAGAAGGCTGGAAACAGGAAATGTTTCAGCCTCATGATAGCTTGGAAAAGTAGGTTTCCCTAGATGAAAAACTCATCTTTGGTGAAATATAAATAAATATCATTTCCTTAATCACTCATCCATAAAGCATGGGGAAAAATGTCAGCAAGTTCCAGAAACTTGATAAGCAAGCACTGGGTGGGAAGAGAGAAGACAAATGTAAAACTCATCTTCACCCTTGGAGTAACTTTCTTGGGGGTTCAAGAGTAGCAGTGGGTCAAAAGAATGTATGTATTTGCCACAAAATAAAGAGGAAACTATGAGCAAGATTAAAAGGCAAAAATAAAACCCAATCATTGAAAACTCACTCTCCATAGATTCTGCTTTTTAAAGATTTATTTTTGAGAAAGAGCACAGATGTGCGTGCCTGCATGAGTTGAGGGAGGGGCAAAAGGAAAGGGAGAGAGACAGTCTCAAGCAGATTCCCCCTGAGCATGGAGCTCAGTGTGAGGCTTGATCTCACAACCCTGAGATCATGACCTGAATTGAAATCAAAAGTCAGGTGCTCCAGTGACTGAGGCATCCAGATGGCCCACTCCTTTTTAATAGTGTGATGATTTAGTGGTTCCTGACTGTACTAACAAATTCATTTCACCTTACTACCTTCCTCATTCCCTATAACATTGATGCCCCCAATGTTCCCTTTGGGCTATGTGCCTTCTGCACCATCTTACACTTTTCTCCATGAATGTTTTCCAGGGATGACTTATGTATCGCTATCTTCAATCTAGATGTATCTTCTGGGAACCCAAACCCAAACTAAACTATCAGACCTCTACCTTATATGTTTCCCAGGCTCCTCAAACTCAGCACGTAGCTACTTACCTCCTCATCTATACCTTCACACCTGCTCCTCATGAGTTCTCTGTTTTAGTAAAAGGCACCACTCCCTAAGGTGCCCAAAAGGTGTAATCAATCTTGATGCATCTCAGACTTTTATTCCCACGATAAATCTATAACCAAATAGTGAGTCACCTCCCTAACTTCTCTCAAATCCACTCTTCCTGGTTATCATTTTTTCAGACTTCATTACATCTCGCCAATGCTGCTTTATTAACTTCCTAAGTGGTCTCCCTATCGTATGTCTTGCTTTCTTCCATTTTCCATACTGCTGCCAAAATTACTTTTCTAAAAGAAAATCTCATCACGTGATTTTTTTGTTTAAAACCTTTCAGTGGCTTCTGTTACTCATAAGACATAATTCAGGATCTTGACCTTGGCACACAATGCATTTCCTTCTTTGGCTCTGCCCAACTTTATAGCTTCATTTCCAACCACACCCCTACGTTTCCTGCATGGCTTCAGTTCTACTATGTTGAACACACCTGTGTTATGCTTCCATGCCTTTGACTAGAATGATCGTCTCCTGGTGACTACTCTTGTTCTTCTTCTGGTTCTATGCTTATGAAGACTTCTGAATGTCTGCGCTGGGTTAGTATGCCCATATTCACTGTTGCCATAACCCCTTTTAGAGAATTTAATTAACCTCTAGTTATCTCTTTATAGGCCATTCCACATCCTTTCTGCTTTCCTAGATTAAATTCCGGAGGGCAGGAACTCCTGTTTCATATGCTGTTTTATGCTTAGTGCGTAGGGTGTGCGAGTAGGATACGTGCTTAGGTAGCTGCTATAGAAAGGAACATTATGTGGCTCAGTGTCATTAGAGAGCTTAGGCTAATTAGGGAGTCAAGGAGCTAAAAGAAATACAAATAAATGAGATCAATGGGGCTTTAGATTGCGTGGTTGTACCTAATTGTGTCATATCTATAGAAATGGAATGCTAGAAAATAGATTATTGTGGTATAAAGCAGGTTTGGAAACCAGAAGAAACTTAGGCAGGGCACCCAAGTTTGGAGAGGGAGGGGAAAGAGGGAGACCGCAAACTTGCGCTGAGAGATGGGGATAGCAGGGAAGCCCTCACTGCAGGGGACAGCGTGTGATTGGCCGGATAAGAACTGAGTTTTATCAGTTTATCAGAGGTGTGTCAGCCTCTGCAGAGCCTTGGAAGTCAGAAGAATTTGTGCTGAAAACTTTGGGCTGGATGTGGAGACCACAGGGAACCATTTTAGGTTCTGAAATAGGGCAAAAAGATACACCAAAAGGAGTACATAATGATGTTTAGCTTGGAAATAATAGAGACAGGAAGATTAACCGGTAGACTCTGATGGTGATCCCAAGAAGAGATCTTCTACTA
Organism: Nyctereutes procyonoides; assembly: GCF_905146905.1. NCBI lineage: Eukaryota > Metazoa > Chordata > Mammalia > Carnivora > Canidae > Nyctereutes > Nyctereutes procyonoides. The sequence goes on along the minus strand of NW_026575135.1, from coordinate 9,052,899 downwards.
GCTGGTGATAGCGGGGACACAGCAGGATGGAGGAGGTACTGTGTAGAGAGAAACAGAAAGGTGCTGACGCTGGTAATCTCAGCAGAAGGGGGGGAGAATCAAGGATGCCTCCACCTGGAAGAGCAGGGCCACCACCTATAGTGTCAGATGGCTGGGAAAGGGCCAGACTCCTGTGCATGTGACTTCAATTAGGGGAATGCAGATAAAACAGCAAAGCTGATTTGTTATAAACACTAGATAGAGTACCTTTAGGTTTCAAGTAAAAGCTTCTCATTTAGCCTCCAGTAGATCTTTACTTTTCTACACTCGTGGATGGCTGTTTCAGCTTTAGGTAGGGGGACTACACAACTGGTTTTGCCTGTGACAGTACATTTTACTCCCATTTCCTTAGTTTACCCCTTTTGCTTGCAAAAATATCCTAGTTTGAAGGCTAAATTATATCGTCACCCAGCCTTAGAGCTCATGACAAGCTCTGGGACCAACATGCCTGTTCTACTTGGTGTTTCACCCCACCAGAGAGGTGGTATAAATATTGTTTACAGGAGGGGTGGTGGTATGTTGGAATTAATCTCAAATAAATACAGCAAGTTCTATTCTTTTAACAGTTGTCTTAAAATTTCAGACTTTAAAAAAGGTTGAAACCTATCATTTTAAACTGAATCATTTCTTCAACATGAGAAACTTATCATACACAGGCACTATGCTAGGTACTGGGTATCTAACAATCACAAAGAGATATCCCTGCTCTCAAGTGGCATATAATCTAATGGGAATAAGGACAGATGGATAATCAATTATTAAAGTATAGAAGAGCAGATGTCTTATTTGAGATAGGTAAGGGTGTTTAGGGGGATGTGTTTATCTCCCATCAATCAATAATAGTTTGTTACTGTTGTCCATGAAGGAATCATCTCTTTGATGAGATTTTCACTTTAACTTAGATGGTATTTATGCAGAGCCTTGTTCTTTCTAAATAGTTACGACAAGTTAGTAATTCGATTTCATAGAGATTAAAATAAATATTCTTCTGAACCTCTGCATGTTTTCTCAATGTTCTGCAAAGAGCAGATGATACGAAGAAGGCTGACAACTGAGTTGACTTAGATGCGTATCTTTGGTTCATGGCCCAGACAGGTGTCTCTGGAAGCAGCTATAGAGTTCAGCATTGAGACTCTCATTCAAGAGACCATCTTGAGGAATTCTTGAGAGGTTTTGGCATCTTTTTGTTTCACTGCTACCCGTGAATCTGAGTCACACTCACCAGTGTCCTCTAGGGCCTCTTGGAGCCAAAGCAACAAGAAAACAAACCTGGAGAGAAGGCCTACCTGTATGACAGCGGGACCCCGTCCAGCCAGGTGGACAGTCACACTGGTAAGGGGCTACACAGCGACCACCATTCAAACAGGGGAGAATGCATATTGCTAGAAAAGAGATTGAAAAGGATTTAATCAAAATACACTCAGATATGTTCAAGTGTTCAAAAAACATTTTCCAGGAAGATAAAACCATCAATGACCCACTAGAGAGTCTCCGTGGCTATGTTCTGTTTATTCATCAGTATCATTGGAAAAACATCAGCAGGAAAGTAAGGATGGACCTTTAGCCTAACAGAATGACACTAGTGCCAAATGCACTCTTTTAGAGAGGATATACCATAATCGACGTCTGCTAAGTGCTTTGCTCTCTCTTCACAGAATAACCTTCTCCACTTATTATCATTTCAAATTTCCTTTTCAAATTACATGAAATGCTCAAGAGGGTTGGCTGTCTCAAGGCTTCTTATTGTCTTGAATTAAATGTAAGAATAGGGTCAGATGGGTATCGTGGAGGCTGGTTTTGGCAATACATTAGTATCTCCATTAGTAGTGATGGGACACCTCACCCTTTATTTCCTTGGAGCAGTGGCACTTACACCCTCCAAGGCAATCACTCTTCCTAGAAATCATTGAGCTCTTTAAAGAGGAATAGTCCATTTAAAAGGAGTGAGATTGTCTACTGACTTGCCACACAAAGTACGGTTCTCAAGCCAATAGCATTGGCATTACCTGGGTGTAGGCTAGAAATGCCAACATCTCAGGTCCTAACTCAGAACTTCTGAATCAGCATCTGCATTTAATATCTCCCAGATGGGTTGTATGCACATTAAAGTTTGGGAAGCCTTGGTCTAATGCAGGAGGGTGGGCACATGCTCAGTGAGCTAAGCTAGGCCTGCTATCAGGGTCCTCCAGGGTAAATGTTTCCCTGGTCTTTGGACTCTTAGCATGACAGCAAGGCAAGTTTGGGAGTCCTAAATGGGAAGGAATGATTGGAGAGAAGAGGAAGGAAAAACATAATTTCTCTTCTTTCTTAATCCCTGTGAAACTACTTGTTTTCATGAGTTGTTAGCAGCCTCAATTTATTTCCATTGCATATTTTCCTTTCTAGATTAGTTGCAAAAGCTACACTCAAAACAGTTTTAGAATCTCTTGTAATGTGTCTGGCCTTCAAAAAAAAACTGATATAGACCAATGGGCATCACACAAATGACTCTTAATGTGATTTACACACACCACTCCCAAAGAAACATGAAATCATTTTATCCCCATATATATTTTTAAAGATATTGAAACAAAGTATAGTTTAGACATTAAAAACACCCTTTTAAAATCACTTATTTTCATTCTCCTGAAAGTTCAAGTTCAAATGTATTTTTATAAGGATCAAAATTCCATAATAATTTACTAAGCATTGTGTAGATACCAGAGTGCCAACTTTCCCTGTTTTCTTAGTTGAGAAGAACTACCCCTAATGAAAAAGAGTCAACGGTGGGCTGCAAATACCAGACTGTGACCCAATGCCGTGAATTTCTCCCAACTGCAGCAATGAGCAGCGTGGTACATAAGTGGGTCTGAGATAGGAAAGATATTGGCTGGGAAATCCTCTATTATAAGTTCCTTCTCAAGAGGATTCTTGGAAATTTGTGACAAGAGGCATTTGGCAATGGCTCTGGATGGATCTTTATAACTGTATTTGAAAAGTCATTTATATTCTAGATCTTTTGCAACTAATTGACATATTCAGATCAACTTTAGGCGCTCTTGTCTGGTCTGCTGCAGGATTTAACCAAATCAATTCCCTCTAATAGTAAAGCCAGTTCCTAGTAACTTCCTCGAGTTGGCAGCTTCCAGGCAAATTATCAGGATTCAAAGTAAAATTTAAGGATATAACATGTAAGGTTTGAGGATAGACTCACGCTCTTCACAGAGGCGCCCCATCCAGCCATCTGGACAGGAACAAGCATTGGGGCGTTGGCAGATACCTCCATTCTGACATGGGAATCGACAGACAGCTGGAAAAGAAGGAGGATGGATCATAAATCCAGGGAATTATGGAAGAGTATTTGTCAGAAAATAAGATTTCTTATTCACATTTCATAATATTTCCTTGAGTCAAGCAAAGAAACAAAAGCAAATCTCAAGATTCAGAAAGAGATAAACATGAGAGCTCTCAGAAAGGGGCATAAACAAGCTTGGGTAGTTCTGAGAATATGGTTTTCCAAATTTTAGTAATTTGGGGATTCAGGGCAGAAGGGAACAACGTGGTTTAGACAAAAGGTAAGCTCTTTTGGTCTGGACCGGGGGAAGTGTCTCTTTCAGCAGAGCTGAGAATGCCCTTCCAAAGATGGCCTTTGATGGTCAATAGCTCTTGGGAGCTGCCTCTGTCATTCATTGTCTTAAAATAAGCAAGTGAAGAAACAAACAAGTGAGCAAGCAAACACTGAAGTCTCATTTGGCTTCTGTTTTTAAGTGAAGCTTGGGCTAGTCTATGAGGCTGTTACCTCCTCCCTTGCCCTCTCATGAGGAGGCTGAATGTTCTCTCTCTTATATCCCATGTGTTAGTGATTTCATTTCTCATTGTTGCTTTCAGACAATTAATCTTCCTTCTCCTGCAAACTCTCTTGCCTCTTTGAGGCCCATGCCGTTTGTTCATTGGTTTTTCTCAATTGTCCCATCCCCCAAGGGTCATTAAAGGCTCTGGCCTTTTTACCCCAAATCCAAATCTGACCATTGTCATGTGGACAACCCAGTCAACAATCTGAGTTTTCTTTTAGTTCCTTGGTTATATTTGTCTTGTTCACTAGCATAGCTCTTGACTTTCAGTAAATATTTGTAGAATGGAAAAAAAACTTGTAGAATGGGACAATCATTATGATTTGTAAGAAAGAATTCTATTTTATTAGAACAATGTAAGTTTTAGGACATACTAGAATGGTTCAGTATCTACCTCTTTCAATTTTGCAGAATTTGAAGCACAGATCCTTCTTCCCCCAAGAAGATTTTATTGAATGCACACACAAAATTCATTCTTGGGTTTGCAAATTCAATCCACCAAGTGAAGGGATAGTAGTGCTTATATAAACATGGAGTGCTTTTCACCAACCCCCAGCATGGCCAGGGAGACCAAGAGGTAGGCTTCACTTCCCTGGGACTGGACAGTACCTCTTGTCTCTTACATTGCCCATGGGATGGACTACCCCATCTCCAGTGGGGTTAAAGGTCTGTTCAGAATGAGGATGGAACTGGAATCTGCTGAGACACCTGAGTATCCCAGAGGTACCCTCAAGGCTCAGACATGCTGCAGCTCCCCCTAGCAGTTGGAGAGTAGAACACTATGAGGAGCCATGATTGACTCAGGAAGGAGCCATATGCCAGGTCAGAGTTCCGTATGAAAGCTTTCAAAACTCAAACCCATAATAAAGTTAAGGAAAATGACATAAATGTCAAAAGAAAATTTAAAACCACGGAAAAATAAAATAGCATGCATACAGTTGTTGGCTTTGTCAGACTTTCATATGAATTTCCCTACAGCTTCACTGAGACATAACCATGCAAATATTTCCTTACCTCTGCAAATAGGAGGTGATGTCCAGGTTCCATTCTCTAGGCAAATACTCCTTAGGGAGCCCTCCAACATGTATCCACTGTAACATGAGTAGGTGATCATGTCCCCATACTGATAATGTATGCCTCGAGCAATCGCATTTCCTACATGAGTTGGTGGACCACAGGATATTTCTACAGGAAAACGAACCACAATGAAGTCTGTGCTACTAACTCAGCCAGTGGATAGAAGAGAACACAATCTCAAGCCAAAGACTGAATTTATTTTAAGAGCAAGGATAAAACACATAAAGGTAACCTTTTTATAATAACTAAAAGATACTAGGCATACTAGATACTAAGCATAATCTGCTCCTGTTTAGAAAAATGAGATGTGCACGATCAAAGGTTTGTCTTCTAATTCAAACACTGAAGCTGCGCTGCCATTTTTTACTCAGCCAAGAAATCTCTAGGAGCCCAATGAGCTCTTGTGGATTGCCAAAGAGATGGCTTCCGAGAGAATGTCAATGCAGGATGCTTATCAAATTAGAAGGGGAGAAGCCTGGGGATTATTTGTAGTCTATTGTTTTAGAGTGAAGATCATGAATTACAGTACTGCATATTCCATCAAGGCTGTTTTATTAGTGCCTAGGACAGCACCTGGCATGTAGTGGGCTCTTGATACGTGTTTGAAAAATGAGTAAATGAATGAATATTGTCTCTAGCCTGTCCATACTCAGTTTACACACCTTGGTGAAACTTATGACATTCAAGGTTTCACATCAGTCTCCTTTTCAAGACCGTGAGGCAGTGACTCTTCGCTTTTGCAATGTGTGAGATTGAATGATAATCCTCTTTTAAAAGCTACATGTATTGTATGTTTAGATAAAAAATCTTATAACTAATTTTGCCTTGAGAAACCCTGAAATAACTAGGGTTATTCTGGGGTGGCTCACAAGACAAGGACTGGACTGGAGCTGGGACTCCAATCAATATCCAATTTGTATAAATGTATGATGATGACTCTCCATGAATTGGCTTATAAAAGGTCACTTTGTGGTCATAATACTATTTAAAAAAAGATTTAATTTATTTATGAGAGACACAAAGAGAGCCAGAGACCTAGGGAGAAGCAGGGTGCCTATGGGAGCCTGATGCGGAACTTGATCCCAGGATCCAGGGATCACAACCTGAGCCAACAGCATATGCTCAACCACTAAGCCACCCAGGTGCCCTTGTGGTCATCATACTACTAAGAACTTATTTAAAGCGATGACTGATGTGTATGATTTTTCTAAATTTTCTTTTCCTTCTAAGGTGATTACAAACACCAATTCAGTGAGTCAGATGTCAAATATGTATTACTGCTTACTGTCCATCAGAAACTGGAAAGAAACCAATGAAGATAATGCTGTCCCTTTGCTCAGACAAGTGGAAGAATGATGAACAACTTAAAAAGAGCTGTCATATAGGCCTGGATACTACACTATAGGAAAATCAAGGTGAATGCAACTGATTATGCTTAAGATTATCAAGGTACAAATCACAGTGAAAGTGACATTTGAATTGGGCTATAGAGCTTGAGTGGATCAGAAGGAAAGAGCTTCCAGGTTGGGGGAGCAGCATGTAGAAAGACTGTGATGAGAAGATGCCTGGTTTCCTGAAGTGATCAAAACACAGATTTCAGACCACCTATATGGGAATCCCCTTGGGTTCTTGCTAAAAGTGCGAGAAAATTTTGGGAGTTTCTAGTTTATGAGTCTGCATCTTATCTACCTTCCCTAAGTGATTCCCATATGTGCTAAATTTTAATCACTGATTTGTAAGGATAAATATCAGGATGAGGTGAAAAGAATGAGGTAATTTGTTGCTCTTGTCCCTCAGGGAAGAGATTTTCTTCTAAACTGGAAGCTTTGTGTTTAATAAAAAATGCAAAAGAGGGACTGAGGAAAGCAAACAATGGCAGAAATTGTCTCCTTCTCTCCAAGGCAACCCCTGAGCCTCTCAAGAATATTGAGAAATAGGGCACTTGGGTGGCTCTGTTGGTTAAGCCTTCCACTCAGGTCATGATCTCAGGCTCCCTGCTCAGTGAGGAGTCCACTTCTCTCTCTCTCTCTCCTTTTGCTCCTTTCCCCCACTCGTCTTCTCTCTCTCTCAAATAAATAAATAAATAAATAAATAAATAAATAAATAAAATCTTTAAAAAAAGAAAAAAGGAAAAAAGAATATTGAGGAATAATCAAACATGTACTCGAGTGCATGTGTCTTCTTGCTCTTCCTTCCAGTGCTCTGAGTGGTACGTCTCAGGGAGCCGAGACCAATGTGGGGATATGTGTGCAGGATCAGGCCACTTGGCCTGCGTTAGGTAGGGCTGGTGGTCAAAGCTTACACATACATAGTTCGTTCCACTTCACTTTGAGTAGATTTTATAAGGCTAAAAGTAGTATACATCTCCTGGAGTAAAATCTAAATTCTAATACTGTAGTAGGCTGCTAGTTGAAAATTCAGGCACGTGGGCTATTGATGTATGTCTTCCTATCAAAAGACATTGCTAAGATAAATACACTGATTCATTTATTCTTCAAAACAAACCTATAACATAGGTATTATTGGTGCTATTAATACATGAGAGCCCTGAGGTTCAGAGAAGTTAGGGCATGGCCATAAGTTTACTTAAAAAGTTTTGAGGATAGGATTCAAACCCAGGTCCTCTCTGACTCCACAATCCCTATGCCCTTCACATGCACATTTCTTTTTTTTTTTTTTTTCACATGCACATTTCTTTACTAATTGGAGGGCAAGTGTTCTGAAGATGAAGGCCATCGCAGGCATGGTATAAGCTATATAGCCCAGTGTCCTGCAGCTGGTTAGACTCAATGAATATTTGTTAATTTTTTCCTACAGAGGGAGTTGTTTGGACTACAAAGGAGCCAGAAGGTAGGATGTTGGGCAGAGCAGATGTTTTAAGTGATGGAAGTGTGTGTCAAGAGACGTCAAGAGTAACCACAAGGCAGCAAGAGATGCCGCCGTATTGTGTATTATGTACCAACATGGTTCTAGCCCAGACTGGAACCCAAATTGTGGTTCCAGGACCAATATCACCAGCAGCAACACTTGGGAACTTGTTTGAAATGCAAATTCTTAGGCCTCACCCCAGACTACTGAATTAGACTTTCTGGTGGTGGTGGTGGGGGTGGGGGTGGGGGCAGAAATCTGTTTTAAACAAGCTCTCCAGGTGGTTCAAGTTTGAGAACCACTGTGGAATAATTTTTGTATTGCAAAGCATCCACAGCCTATTAAAGGATAGCTTGGGATTCTCAGAAAATATGGGAAAAATATGTATTTTATTTTATTTAAAAATTTTTACAATAATCTCCATGCTCAACGTGGGGCTCAAAATCATGACCTCAAGTTCAAGAGCTGCGTGTTCTACAGACTTAGCCAGCCCGGCACCCCAGAAAAAATATATTTTAGATTTAATATTTTGCTCATTCTTAGAAGAACATATTTTGAAAATCTGTTCAGTGAATTCTGGCCAGATAGGTTTTAGCCAACTTCTGGAAAGTTTTTTCTTTCTATAGTTGGAATTCAAAGATCTTTTTAAAAAAAATTATCAACATAGAAGCTGATAACCATGACAGAGACCTAAATATCTACATTTAAGTTACTTGATTGAAAATATCTCACAAGGAAGAATAAATATTCTGCACTAATGAAATGACCTGGATTCCATCATTTACTTACTTTCACATTTGGCATTTGTCACCGTCCATGTCTCATCGGGGTTACAGGTAATGATGCCCCAACCCTGGAGCAGGAAGCCTTCTCTACACTTGATGGACACGTTCTGATCAACATAAAACTCCTTTTCAGAAAGGACAGCATTCTCAGGAATCACAAAAGGAACAGGGCATGGATTTGCTGTTAAACAGGAAAAAAAATGCTTACTGATATTCTTCTCTTCTTCATTTATTTCTCTAAAGATAGAGAATGATGAGCCATGTAGGAACTGGCTTCTCAGTGATGATAATATGAGGCTTAAAAATACAGAACTTCAAACATTAAAAAAAGTAAATGTGTTTTATAGCCACATGAAATTATCTTTAAGGATAAGATCAGATAAGATCTGAAAACCCCAAGTTATTCAACCACTAACACATTGTCCTAAAATTCTAAGATGGTAAATTAAATAGTTGTTTGAAATATGGCCCAACACTGGGAAAAGAAAAGGTGTGCCAGGAATCAGGGAGTGCATCAAACATCCCCTTGGTTTTTGAAGAATATTAAGAAAGCATAGTAAGTGCTTCTCATTGTCACTTTACTTTCTTTTACTGAACATCCTTCAGAAGGATGCCCCAGAACATCATCAGACTTTTCTATGTGACTGAATAAAACTTCAGACTCACACTGCTTAAAAAAGGGTATTATAACTTAAATTGTAGAGTTTGTGAGGCTTGTTCATAAAAATGGATTCATTTTATACATCTGAAGCAAAAAACAAAAAATGATTATAGTGCAAGGATTTCTTGGTGCAAGTGTGTGACACACATATCAACATATTTCAGAAGTTTTGGTTTTTCTAATTTCCAAAGAAGTATTTATGAGTGAAGCAGATGTCAGTGAATCCTAAAGACACAGTTACTACATTATAATACTTTAAATAACACCAGGGAGCTCTCAATTTAGATCTTGCATGTGAATATTGTTTTCATTCTAGTGCTTACAACTACTTATCTTCATTCACTATATTTATATATACTTTATTATATTAAAATTCCATGTAAATATATTCTCTCTTTACCCTTTTACATCTTCAATCAAATTCATTATACATTTGTATCAATTTGTTTTCATTAAGTTGCATTTTTTTTTATTAGTGCCTTGGACTACCTGTAATCATCCAAGGAATCTGGTGAAAGCTAATTTGCAGACTGGATATTCCAGATAACGTGAACAGATTTTAAAAACACCCCATAGTATTTGGTTTGAATATGCACAGATCGCTTTCTCGGGGCTAATTTCACTCAGTGGAGTTTCCTCTATGTTTTAGACATCTGGGAAATGAGTCAGGAAACTGAATCTGATTAAAACCTCTCTTAGAGTCAACACACACGTTTGCAGAGAGGATGTGGGTGGCTCCAAACTCCGCGTCCGGTGCAATGTATCTCAGGTGCTCCTTCAAGGCTGTACCCTCTGTTGCAGGAATACACTACCCTGAGTCCAGCAGTCGTGTTTTCAACTTCGGCTTTCCCATTCAGAAACCCAAGCGGAGCTTCACACCTGGTCTCTAGAAAGAAAAATGAAAGCCTTGTATGAAATGCTTCTTCCAATCCTCTTTCCTCCTTCTGCTACAATTGCTGGAGGTACTAATGCATCATATCAAATATTAAAGCCTACTCATTTGTGAGACACAGGGATATGCTCTGAATCAAAGGAGGAAAAAATCCCCAGCATGGGGACACCTGGGTGGCTCAGCGGTTGAGCGTTTGCCTTTGGCTCAGGGCTTGATCCCGAGGTCCCAGGATCAAGTCCCACATTGGACTCCCTGCAGCATATGTTGCTGCCTCTCTCTGTGTTTCTTATGAATAAATAAATAAAATATTTTAAAAAAAGAATTTAAGATTTCTGTATATGTAGAATCAAATCATTAATCTACCCCAGAAGATATGGTAAAAACGACAATGAACAAAGATTTGCAGACCTCAAGTCTTACTGCCAGCCTTGCCACTAACTTAATTTATGATATTGGACAGGTCACTGTACTTCTCCTCGTCCCTCTATTTACTTACTTAGCAAGAGAAATAAATCTAGCTGATCTTGACTTAGTCCAATCTAGACCGGCTGACTCATCTAAGAGGCCACTTAACTAGATAATTTAAGAGGCCAATTCTAGTTTGAAACTTTGATAACTCTCCCAGGATTATTAAGAGAAAAAGGTTTAAAGCCCGACATTTTAATAGGCTTGTACACTTCATCTAAATATAGCTGATCCTTGAACAACATGGGGGCTAAGGGTGCCAACACCCCATACTGACAAAAATCCACATATAACTTTTAACTTTCCCAGAACTTAACTAACCAAAGCTTACTGTTGACCGGAAGCCTTCCTGATAACACAAACAGTTGATTAACAAATCTTTTGGATGTTACATGTATTATATACTGTAGTCTCACAATGAAGTAAGCTTTAGAAAAGAAAGTGTTATTAAGATAATCACAGGGAAGAGAAAATAAGTTTCTAGTACCATACTGTATTTATTGAAAAAACCCCACATGTAAGCAGACACGCATAGTTCAAACCTGTGTTGTTTATGGGATCAACTATACATTGTCTCTGGCTAGAGGAATCATATGGGCTATGTGTTGGGAATAAAATCATATGGATTAACTCGTATTTTGCTAAATAAATTTGGATGCTCTCATAAAATGAGTGAATGTAAAATTCCACAAAAATGTGACTTTCATTTATTTGACAGATGTGACAGCATCACTTAAAAAAAATGTCAGCATTGGATGGTACCATCACCAAAAAGCAGCAGTGCTAAGCCTTCTAATTTATAATGATTTTGGAAAAAAAACCACAAAAAGAATGCAAATAGTTAACTAATTACTAAACAAAATCTTTCCCATTCCAGAGTCAGTAATCTTGTGTTCTATTTCAATTTAATCATTCATTTCTACCACAATTTTTGATGTAGATGTGTGGAATCTACAACAATTTTGGACTCTTTTATTAGTTTGGTGCTCTTGAGCAAAAGCCCAGAAAAGCTTCTCATACGGTTTATGGAGATGATTAAAAAATTTTTCTGAATTAAAAAACTGGTTTATAAAGGAAATGTGGCCACATTATTATGTGTTCTCAGTATTGTTTTTGGGACTGCTAAATGTCATTTGACTTACTTCTGCACGTTGCTACCTCTCCACTCCACCTTCTGTTCTTCTGACAAACCCGTTCCTTGTTCCCCTGTGAATCCATGAAAAAAAGGGTATTTTCAAGATTATACCTCAATCATGGGAAGATAATAAGGGAATACAAAGTAATCTTAGCTATGAACCTGAATCTCCCGGCACTGGAATGCTAAATAAATTCATTAAATAAATAAAGTTTAAGGGCTAGGCTTAGATTTTTAGAAATGCTTTCATCAAATTACTTCAAAATTCATACCTGGGCTGACCAGTGTAATTAAAGTACAGACTTGGTTTCACTTTCTATGTAAGTGACAACTGATTATAACCAATACCAAAGGTTGATGAGGAATGTGTCTGAAATGTCAAAGAGGTAGATTTGCTTAGTAAAGTTTAAAAAATATCTTGGATTGAATTTATTTTTTTTATTTTTATTTTTTTAAATATTTTATTTATTTATTCATGAGAGACACAGAGAGAGAGAGGCGCAGAGACACAGGCAGACGGAAAAGCAGGCTCCATGCAGGGAACCCAACATGGGACTTGATCCTGGGTCTCCAGGATCACACCCCGGGCTGAAGGTGGCGCTAAGCCGCTAAGCCACCAGGGCTGCCCGAATTTATTTTTCAATACCTGAAATGTGCAGCAAAGACTGTGTTTTGTTTTTTTTTACACCTTTGAACATGAAACAAGTCAAGGTATCTTATTGGTATGAGGACTGAATTTTTTTAACAATGTAACTTATGCACGGAAGATAAACTTATTAAGGGTCCAAGCATTTAAAATTTTAAATATTTGAAGTAAAAGTCTTCCTAAAATTTACTTCCCTGCCCCCTGAAATAAAGTAAAATGAACAGAACTTACTTAAAAAATTATTTACAACTATTATTCTAAATATATTTTTGTATAATTCTTCAGTATCTCATAGCTCTTGGTGGTTATATAGGCTGTTAACCGCCCCCTATAGTTATTATAGGCATATATGAGCTAAGATTACTATTCTTTGACTTCTGGGTATAATTTTTATGAGTCTTTGTTTCTTCCTTCTTTGCTGTTTACCTTTTACTATAATCATCAATGTTCCTACATAGTCAGGGAGCTGGCTTTAATGGCTTGTCATATACTTCCTCAAAATCAATAAAAAATAATCTACAAACTAAAATAATACATTTTGTGCATATTTAAGTGTATAAAAATAGTAAAAGTATAGCAAAAGTTAACAGTGTTTATCTCTGGATGAAGAATCCTGATAAACTCTATTTTTCTTTTGCATCTTCCAACCTTTCTATAATCCATGCATATTGCTTTTTTCAATAAGAAAAAAAATAATGACTTTATATTAAGAGACACATTTACTTAATTGATTTAATTATTTTCTTAGGAAGTCAGGATAGTAACCCTCCATTGCAATCAATGGAATCCTAAACAAATAAAAAATAAAGTCAATAGAATCTTTATAGGCAAAGATTTATCAGTAGTTAAACTGACAGCTCAAAGAAAATATCTTTGAATAGAAGAATAATGATGAGAGGTATCAGATAAAACCAAAAGAGGCAATAGCTCTTTTTAAGACATCTTTCTAATATAGAACACAGTTTTAAGACAATATGATGTCTCCAAAGGGCTCTGAGCAATGAAGAAACAGGTTAACAAAATTTGTGTGTATATATTCATTTAAAATCAAGCTCCTTACTATATTACTTAGAATCTAATCTTTTAAAACCTATCTTATAAAATTTAATGCATTATTTCATAGTAGATAAGGAATTTAAAGCATGGAGAAGAACTCAAACATGAAAAATATAACAGTAGAAAGAACAGTAACAAACTCCCATGCAGCCATCACCCACTTTACAGTGTTAATTCAAGGTCAACCTTGTTTCATCTAAGCTGTTCCTCTTTCCTAAGAACCCACATTATTTTGAAGCAAATTCCAGACATCAAATCACTTAACAGCAGTTATTTCAGTATGAATCTCCAAAAGATGAGGGCTCTTAAAACTATAATCACAATAACCAATAACACTATCACAGCTTAAAAGGTAACAATTCTTTAATATTAATAAAAATCCTGTAAGTAGTCAAATTTCTAATTGTTGCATACATTTTATAATTTATTGCTTTATAGTTTCCTTGAATCAGGACCAAAACATGGTTTATGTACCTTTTTAAATAAGTACCTTCTCTGTGTTTATTTCCCTCTTACCCTGTCAACTTATCTGTTTCAAAAACTAGAAAACTGGGTCATTTGTTCTGTAGCTGTTTCTACAAACAGTTTTGCTGATGGTCTCATTATGGTGTCTCTTAGCATGTTCTTCTGTCTTTGGTACTGGTTGTTGGATTTAGAGGTTTGATAGGATTCAAATTCAATATTTCTTCTTTTTGGCAAGACTTTTTCATATGGTATGTTTTTCCATCCAGAGGCACATAGTGTTTGGCTGTATCTATTTTTTCTAACACGAGTAGCCATGATGATGAGGACCTAAATCCGCTAGTTCATCAGAGTTGCAACCTCTGAGATTTAAATTCTATCATTTATTGACTGAAATAAATTTCTTCTATAAAGGAAACTTTTCTTCATCTACTACTGGTTTTGTCATCCAGTTAGTGCTGAAAAGACAATTCTTCCCCTTTCATGGTCTTTTATCAAAATAATGAATTTGTTCATGAGCCTCCTCTCATAGTTACCAGCTAAATTTTCTTGTGTCCCTATGAATCTGCTGTTAAGGATGCCTGGGTAGCTCAGGGCATGATCCCAGAGTCCCAGGGTCAAGTCCCACATCAGGCTCCCTGCGAGGAGCCTGCCTCTCCCTCTACCTATGTCTCTGTCTCTCTCTGTGTGTCTCTCATGAAGAAATAAATAAAAATATTTCTTTTTTTTAAAAAAAAGAATCTACTGTTATTCATGGGATATTTGATATGTTTAGTCCATTAAAATTACTGCCTTATTGAAGCCCAAATGGTCTAATGTTGGCCTATGGGAACCTTACCCAGTTGGCTCCCAAGTCTTTTTAACATGTAATCTTCAATAAGTTCCCTAATATCTCACATGACAAGCTTTTCTAGGCTAATCTTTTATATTTCATGTCCCAGACCTGGCTCTGGTTATTTCTGCAAGTAATTGGACTTATATTAAACAATTATTAAATAATACAAAAATTATTTTGTAATTTTGTAATTACTTTGTATTCCCTTATAAACAATATTTTTTTTAAGGTTTCTAAGATGATTCTAATAGGTAGCTTAGAATGAGAATTATTGCTATCACATTTCTCTCAGTTTTGTAGTTAATAGGATATTCCCAAATTTTAAGGTAAATTATCTACTTCCTTAAATTTAATGACCCATCTAGTTACTAAATATTAAATTTAAATTCAAAAGTTTAAATTTTGTAACACTTCACTTAACAAATTGCAGGATTAGTACTCTCACATGAAGAAATAAATTTCAAAATCAGAAAAATTCTCCAACTGCAATCAACCATTACATTATCATACTTCTTTTTTTCTTTTCTTTTTAACCTTCTAAGGAAATGAAATAAGATCCATACAAGTCTAGTTCTAGTTTTCATGGACCTATCTTATGACAATCCTCTGAATGTGTGGTCAGAAAACAATGGAATGAGTGGTCAGAAAACAAATTACTGATAATGAATACTTCTGCAAAACCCACACTTAAATACAATAACAATAAAAGCAGGAAGAAGTTGCCTGAAAAAACAGGTGATGGCATTATGAAATATGAATAAGCCTCTCAAATTTCAAGTTTGATGATATGATCAATGCTTCAGCAAGACTGACTTCAGATAGGATGGGAGCATGGCAGTGAAGTAGGAGGACGCTAGACTTACCTCATCCCACAAATACAACTAGGTAACTATCAAATCAAAATAAATACCCCCCAAATTAACTTGAACATTGGCAGAACAATCTCCACCACTAAAGGTAGAGAAGAGGCCACATTGAAGAAGGTAAGAAATGCAGAGATGCAGTTTGGGAGAGAAAAAGATCAAGGCCACTGCAGTGGGGAAGGGGAGCTGCAGAACAGAGAAGGATGAGCGACAGTCTAGCACACAGGGGAGCACATGGGGAAGATAAATCTCTATAGCAATTGGTTTGGAAAGCAACAGGGCTTGAGTTTCATGAGTTCTGGAAACCAGTGAGGCTTAAAGCCTAGAGTTTTAAAGATCAGTGTGCTTGGCTCTCGAAGAGCTTGGAGGGCACTGGGGTTGTTCTTAGAGAGAAGGCAGGCAAACATCCCCAGACATACAGTGTGGACACAGTGATCTGAAGAACGCCTGACACACCCAGTGGGGAGGTTAGTTGCTCATTTCAGAGTGTGTCTCAGAGAGGTAGCATTCATGGAAAGACTATTCTGGGAACAAAGGAACTGGCAGGCACAATTTCCTTCTCCCACCCCTCAGCAGAAGCGCAGGGGCACCTGCAAGCACCAGCACAGTTCTGACACTTACACCAAGCCCTACCATCCCGCATTCCAGAAGAACCGCCCTTCCCAGTCACACTTGGCTGAGTCCCAGTGCAGTGGGCTTCCTACCCTAGAAGATCAGCCTAAACCCCTACCAATACTGCATCTCTTGACCTGGGAGTTTTCCAAGGCCTCAGTTCTGGTGGTAGTGATGACAGATCTCATTTCACAAACATACCAGAGTACACCTAGTTAAAATTTGCCACATTTAGGCCAGGGACAAACACTGTCCACAATAGGCAAAGAGAACTTCTACAGACCACTGGCCTGAAGGATAAAGCAGCCAGGATACAAAAGCAGAGCACACACAGCACATATTGGAGATACTCTCAGAAGTGCCAGGCCCTGGGTAATAAGGGACACTACACTGCAAGGCACTATAGGAACACTTCCTCATAAAGCCACGACCCTCAAGAAGGAGACATAGATGACTTTTTTAACATAGAAAGGAAACCCCATATGGCTATGAATGGATTTTTCAGCAGAAACTTTCCAAGCCAGAAGGGAATTGTGAAATATATATTCAAACTGCTGAATGAGAAAAATCTACAGCAGAGAATACTCTAGTCAGTGAGACTATCATTCAGAATAGAAGGAGAGATAAAGAATTTCTTAGACAAACAAAACTAAAGGAGTTCATGACCATTAAACCAGCCCTGCAAGAAATACTAAAGGGGACTCTTTGAGTGGAAAGACCAAAAATGACATTATGAAGGTAGGAAACATAAAGCAATAAAAATGAATTTTTTTTATAAAAAAATATTTATTTTGTGAGTTAAGGAACTCACAAAATAACAGGATGTAAAATATGACACCATATACCTAAAATGTGGGGATGGGAGAAGAAAAGGAAATGAGTTCAAACTTAAATATTCATCAACTTAATATAAACTGCTATATGCAGAATGTTATATGCAAATTTAATGGTAACCACAAGTCAAAAGCCACTGAGAAATACGCTAAGAACAAAGAGAAAGAAATCCAAATGTATTGTTAAAAAAAAATCAGCAAAACATGAAAGAGAGAATTACGTAAAGGATCAGAGAAAAACTTCAGAAATAACCATAAAATAAGTAATAAAATAGCAATAAATACTTACCTATCAATAATTACCTTGAATATAAATGGACTAAATACTCCAATCAAAAGACATAGGATGACATAATAGATTAAAAAAGAAGACCCATTTATATGCTGCCTATAAGAGATTCATTTAAGACCTAAAGATACCTGCAGATTGAAAGTGAGGGGATAGAGAAACATCTGTCATGTACCTGGATGTCAAAAGAAAGAGTGGAGATACTAATATCAGAAAAAAACAGACTTAAACAAAGACTGTAACAAGAGACAAAAGAAGGAAACCATATAATAATAAAGGGGACAATATAGCAGGAAGATATAACAATTGTAAATATTTATGTGTCCGACATGGGAGCACTCAAATATATAAAATAATAACAAACATAAAGGAGCTAATCGATAATAATATAATAATAGTAGGGGGTTTTAACGTTCCACTTGTGTCAACAGACAGATCATCTAAACAAAATCAACAAGGAAACAATGGCTTTGAATGACACACTGGAATAGATGGATTTAACAGATATAGTCAGAACATTCCATCCTAAAACAACAAAATACACATTCTCTTCAAGTGTACATGGAACATTCTCCAGAACAGACCACATATTAGGTTACAAAACAAGTCTCAACAGATTAAAAAAGATTGAAGTCATATGATGCATCTTTTCTGGCCACAATGCTATAAAAATGGAAGTCAACCCACAAGAAAAAAATCTGGAAAAACCACAAATACATGGAGGTTAAATAACATGGTACTAAACAAATGAATGGGTCATCCAGGAAATAAAAGAAGAAATAAGAAAATAAAGGGAAACAAATGAAAATGAAAAAAACATCAGTTCAAAAGCTTTGGAAGCACCAAAAGTGGTAGTAAGAGGGAAGTTTATAGCAGTACATGCCTACCTCAAGAAGCAAGAAAAATCTCAAATGAACAATCTAATCTTAAACCTAAAAGACCTAGAAAAAGAACAACACACAAAACCTAACACCAGGAGAAGGAAGGAAACAATAAAGATTAGAGCAGAACTAACTGATGTAGAAACTAAAAAAAAAACAATAGAATGGATCAATGGAACCATGAGCTTGTTCTTTGAAAAAAAATCAGTAAAATTGGTAAATCCCTAGCCAGACTTATCAAAAAGACAAGAGAAAGACTCAAATAAATAAAATCATAAATGAGAGAGAAGAAATAATAACCAATACCATAGAAATATAAACAATTATAAGATAATATTATGAAAATCTGTTGGATGTAGAGATTACTTGAAAATAAAAATCTTAATAAAAAGCTTCTGTACAATGAAAAAAACCACAATCAATAAAACTAAAAGGCAAGCTACAAAATGGGAGAAGATATAGCAAATGAAATATCTGAAAAAGGGTTAGCATCCAAAATATATAAAGACCTTATATAACTCAACACCCAGAAAACCAAATAATTCAATTAAAAATGGGCAGAAGACATGAACAGACATTTCTCCATAAAAGACATACAGAGAAGGTCAACAGGCATATGAAAAGATGCTCATCACTCATCATTAGGGAAATATAAATTAAAACTACAATGAGATATTATCTCACACCTGTCAGAAGAGCTAAAATAAAAACACAAGAAACAACAAGTATTGGCGAGTATGTAGAAAATAAGAACCCACTTGCACTGTTGGTGGAAAGGCAAACTGGTGCAGCCACTGTGGAAGACATTATGGAGGTTCCTCAAAAAGTTGAAAGTAGAACCACCCTAGGATCCAGCAATCACACTACTGGGTATTTACCCAAAGAATACAAAGACATTAATTCAAAAGGGGGGGTATATACACCCCTACATTTATTGCAGCATTATTTACGATAGCCAAGACATAGAAGTAGCCCAAATATCCATTCATTGATGAATAAATTGATAAAGAAGATGTGGTGTATATTATAATGGAATATTATTCAGCCATAAAAAGAATGAAATCTTGCCATTTACAGTGACATGGATGGATCTAGAGGGTATAATGCTAAGTGAAATAAATCAGAGGAAGACAAATACCATATGGTTTCAATCATATGTAGATTTTAAGAAAGAAAACAAAGGAACATAGGGGAAAAGAGACAAATGAAGAAAGTCTCTTAACTACAGAGAACAAACCAATGGCTACCTAAGGGGAGTTGGGGGGGTGGGGAGATGGGTGAAATAGGAGATAAGGACTAAGGAGTACTTATCATAAAGAGCACTGAGTGATTAAAAAATAAAAAGGAACTTAAAAAAATTAACTGCAGCCTTCCCACCAAAGTAAATAGGGAGACATAGGGGTTGCTGATGGGGTTTATAATATTAATTATAAACAAGGAGTCGTCTTGAGACCTAATTTAGTATTTGGCTAGAACTGCTCTGAGGATTTTCAGGCCACACTTGCCACAAGCCAAAACACAAGTTTAAATGGCCAACTAAAGAACAGAATCAGTCTTGTGGCTGGTATACTAGCTTCCTCTTCCTTTTCATGGCTCTGCTGTTTTTGTTTTTGAGACTTAGTTTGTTTTTTAAAATTATAAGGCACTTTAAATGTTTCTTGGAAAGTGTTCAAATATACAGTAACAGAGTACAAAAAATATTTTAGGACCAAAATCAGAGAAACAAACTGGTGCGAATACTAAAAATTCTCCAATGTATATATGTTGGAAAAACAAATGAATTCTAGCTAAACAACTTGTTCACATACCTGTAATTCATAGCCGGTTTCACACTGATAAATAACTGTGCTTTCAAAACTGTATTTACTGCCAAACACAAACCCATGTTCTGGACTTTCAGGTTTCCCACAAGAAACTGGACTGCAAGATTCATCAGAAAATGGTGGTTCCCAGGTTCCATCAAGCTAAATGACAAATGACAGATTAGAAGTTACATTAAGGGGTTAATACATATGAACTCAGAAATTTGCAAATATTGGCATAGCAGAATAATCCCCAAAATGATGGTCAAAAGAAGCTAGAACTTGGTTCTACTTCTGATACATGTTATCTGTGGCCTGAAAAAACACACATTAATTATTAGATGGTCTCATTAATTATCGCTGAACAATTTTAGACATTTCTCAAGCACAGAAAATAAGCATTTTCTTCCTAATAGAATCCATTAAAAAAATCAAGAATACCAAGGAGTTGTTTTCGTTATGATGAAGGACTGGGCGGTTGACACAAATATTCCATGACTGATACGAATGTGTCCTTACATTTCACTCTACTTCCCCACCACCACAGTCAGAGTTAACATCTTTCAGCCTTCTGTTTGGGGAAAGTGAGGCATAACCAGATGTTTCCCTTGACTGTTATTTTCTTGCTAGTATTTTTTGTTTTCTTTGAGGAAATAGTACATGAGCTGGATAACAGTCTAAAACAGGACATTTATTCTACATATGATGCATAATTAATTTTATATGTGTGTCTGCCTCATAATTAACTATTCCCCTAATGTTGGAAATAGAAGTTGAATCTAACTTTTCAATACAGAAATAATGCTTCGATAAATATATATTTCTGCATAAATTATTCTGGGCATTACTATCCACTTTTAAAAACTACGTAGTATTGGTTTCTTTTGATATATCCAGGATCTGTTTTGGTTAATTTTAATTTTTCCCTATAATGGCTACTTCATTATATCAGAATAATTTTTTTTCAGAATAATTTATTAATGATTCCCCTCATAGGCTTGTGATGAGTCCTTTATCAGGATGTACTTTTGATTTATTTCTTCCATTCTACTATTTTTCCTGTCTGCCAAATCTATACCAAAACCACACTGATAGGACCTTTGTAATTCTGTAATATGTCTTAACTTCGGGAAAGGCTGGATCTCCTTCAGTATTTACCCTTCAAAATTCCTATTAATCTTCTCATCCATCTATTTGTTCTATGAAGTACAGAATCATTTTGTTGTAGCAAAATAAAATATTTCTAGGCACTGAACAGAGTTTTAGAGAATTTCTGCATTTAAACACTTAGAAAGGACCTATTGTACTTTTCAGACTAAAATTCAACCTAAAACTCAGTTGTGTGAGGGTGAGGGGTTATACCTTATGTGGAGAAAGTAATAAGGGTTATTAAAAATAAATTACTGAGTCCCCCCCCCCCAAAAAAACCCCAAACCAATAGCAACACACTAACCAAAAAGAAAAACAACATAGTTACCATTATGTCAGGGTCCTACAGGGGACATATTTAAATAAAGAAAACAAGTTGGGGTAATAGGTCATCACAGAGCCTGTCAATATTTGAGATGGAATTCAAAAGAATGTTTAAGGTAAAAGTCATTTCTATACCATGCAACCGTCCCCCTTTCAACTCCTCCCTCCCCCAACTCCAGCACAGAAGACTATATCAGTAATTCATTTTATTTTTCTTTTTCTGGTCCATCTCAGGTAAGCAAGGAGAAGGTGATGCGTTAGGGATATCTGCTCTCTATGGTGCTGATTTAGACACTTTTCCCTTCTTGACTCTCTAGTTTCTTGTTCCAACCATACAAGACACATATTATTATACACAGTTTTATATATTATTATAATTTTTTGTATAATTATAATAATACATTATTATATACAGTTTTTTTATATACAGTTTTTCAAATAAGGAAACAAGGCTCAAACATTTTAAGTGACTTCCTTAAAGTCACACAAGTAGTAAGTAACAGAGACAGAATTTGAATCCAAGTTACTGTTTCTACAACTTTTGTTTTTTTAACTAAAACTGGAAACAATTGGCATCAATCAGGGCTCATTTCCCACACAAGGATACTCTTTACTAAAAAACAACAACAAAAACAAACAAACAAAAAAGGATACTCTTTACTGCATTTACGTGTAGACCATCTAACTTCTGGTTAATTTTTCACGAATATTTTGTTATAGATATTTTAACATTTTATCTCACGTTGGCACTTTTCACCTACTCTTGGAATTTTCTTAAAGATAGGAATATTGAAAAGAAAGGTATGTTCTGTAATATTTCTACCAAAAAACTTCTCAAATTCTTGACATGATTGGAAACTTGAGACATTTTTTCCCCTTTTTTGGATAGCAAGGTACTACTGTGGACAGACACACATTTAATATATATAAATGAGTCAAAGGTACACGTTCTAGGACAGAGAGTCTTACCTGGCACGTTGATATGTTAACTCCCTCATAGATATACCCTTCTGCACACGACACAGAAACTTGCTTATTCACACTGAAATCATCCCCCTGAACAAGTATGTGTGCTATATTTGCTGGCAGAGGACATTTTTTAGGGCTGCAGGAGATCCTCTCAGGAAACCAATGACCATCTTTCTGACAGGTGAATGTATCTATATCTGTATCCATCACATAACCTTCCAGACATCTGTAATGGAAAATCAAAATGAGTGACCTAGAGAGTACGATGTACTTGGTGACTTATCCTGGATTTAAGATGCTGTCTACAAAGTTTAGTAGGCATTGTATGTGATATATTAAAACTGATTCAAATGTCAAGGGAATGGCATCACCATGCAAAAACACCAACATAGCAATGACAAGCAGATCAGTCCTTAGCTGTCCACATTAAGGATTAGCCAAGCCTAATGTCGATTTAAATGTCCTTAGTGAAAGGGAATAAAGGGAAAGGAGAGAAAATGAGTGAAAATATCACTGAGGGTGACAAAACATGAGAGACACCTAACTCTGGGAAATGAACAAGGGGTAGTGGAAGGGGAAGTGGGCGGGGGGTTGGGGTGACTGGGTGATGGGCACTGAGGGGGGCACTTGGCGGGATGAGCACTGAGTGTTATATGTTGGCAAACTGAACTCCAATAAAAAATTTTTTTAAAAAAATAATACTATTAAAAAAATGTTCTTGGCAGGAGCAGCCTGGTGGCTCAGCAGTTTAGCGCTGCCTTCAGCCCAGGACATGATCCTGGAGACCCGGGATCAAGTCCTACGTCGGGCTTCCTGCATGGAGCCTGCTTCTCCCTCTGCCTGTGTCTCTGCCTCTCTCTCTCTTTCTCTGTGTCTCTCATGAATAAATAAAGTCTTCAAAAAAGTGTTCTTGAAATTATTACCCTTGTAGATTAGATCAACATTGAATTCACTTTTATTCTGAAAATAGCTAACAGTTCAAAAAATTCTAGATGTAGTACAAAACAGACTCAGAACTAATAAGAATATAACAATTAATATTTATTGAGGATCTACTTTGTGCCAAACACTGTTCTAAGTCCTTTATATAGGGTATCTTTTAATCCTGAGTAGTAGATATTATTATGTAACAATAGTATTTGGTGTTCACACTCAAATCAACCTGGCTGTAGAATGTTCTGTGATTTTTAAAGCTCGCAATTATTTATTTGGCATATGTTTACATGGCACTTATTAAATTCCAGTCACTGTTCTAGTGCTCCACAAATATTAATTCACTTATTTCTCATGTCAACCCGATGAGTAGGTATGTTTATCTTGATTCCCATTTGGTAGATGATGAAACTGACATCAAAGACACTAAATAACTTCCCCAGGAAGCAACAGAACTGAGATTCCTGCCTAGGGATTCTGGTTCTAGAATCCATGCTTCCACTACTATATGACACTGCCTTTTAAATTAAACCATTTAGCTAATTAGCATTTTAAAAGTGTATATATTTTTTAAATTTCACAATTCACTATACTAGATAGGAGTCACATGTTTCACAAACTTGTAATCTGTTTACTACAAGTAAAGATCTAAAACATAATCAAACATGACAAGGCATAGCAAACAGGGGGCTCTTGAGAAACAGGTGATGTGATTTTTCTAGACACCTCACACATCAACATCCAAATAGAAAACTGAAAATGTATTTCAAAAGCAAGGGATAATTTTTGTTTTTCTTCTCGGTGCATGAGCAACCGGTCTTCAGCTTTCTGATCATTGATGATACTCCCTTGGGTCTCCTCCTTACTGCAATTAGGAGAAGATGAAGGTAGGCCTAAAATGTCCACAACAAGCATGTTTAAGAAGAGCTAGTGAATTATTAAAATCTAAGAAGCCAATATGTGAAGGATAATCCATAATTCCTTCCAAGATGTGACTAAAATCTACATTGATTTAGAGGGTTGAGATATCTTACGGGCATTTATTCCAATAAAAATTTAATTTATAAGTTTATTCCATATCTCTAATTTCTTTTTAATAATGCATTGTAGAGAGGGAACTTTACAGCAAAAATCACTATTTGTGCATTAGTTTAGTTTGTTCAAATAGCATAGGTTGGAAATCTCCTTAAGATATCTTCCTATTTATATTGATCAATGAAAGTATGTGCCTTTTTGACCTGAATTCTTTAGTGTTTGCCTTATTTCCCCAATATCTGCTTGTATGAATATAACCATAAAGTGATATCATAAAGAAATTTACCAGCATGACTTTTGAAAGGAAAAAGAGCCTGATGACTTAAAAGATAAAAAAGCCAGCTAGAGGATCTCACTGTTTCATGAAGGTCAACAGAATATGATAATCATAATTATTTTAGGAACTACAATCGGAAAATGTAGAAATTTATTTTTTGTAGCCAACAGATTTCTACACAATTATGAATAGAATAAGGCCAAGTATTAAAAGCTTCAGTTTTTGGAGAGCAGTCTAGAGATGGTATTTTCCCAATTAGCTAAATTTTTGACCTAGCGCTTTTTATTTTACAATTCTCCTGCATCTTTTGGAGACTCTAGAGCCATGGTCTTACCTGAGTTTCACTTTACTTTCGTAAACGTGTGCCTCTCCAGTTGCCACTGCATTGGCGACAGATGGTGGGGATCCACAGGATAAGGGCTCACAGGCTGGATAAGGCTGGCTCCACGTCCCCTTCTCTGTACAAACCAGATCTGAACTCCCTTGTATGACATACCCAGATCTGCAGTTGTAGGTTATCACATTTTCCTCCAAAGTGCCACTCTCACTGATGAATGCGTTTGGTATCACTGGGGGAGAACCACAAGAAGTGTGTTCGCAGCGTGGGAAGCCAGAGCTCCACTGATCATTGGCTTCACAGGTGATTTCAGAAACTCCGTGGAGCTTGAAGCCTTTGAAGCACTGAATCTGGGCTACCTTTCCACAGCCAAAATCTGTCCCATTGACAGCTCCATTTTGAATTACTGGCGTGGAACACCTGCAAGGCAGGCAGGAAGGTGGGCTGCCACTCCAGGAGCCATCAGAAAGACACCTTCGTGAAGGACTTCCATAGAGCTTATAACCAGGAAAGCACTGATACTGTATATGCCCTCCATGATAAAAGGAGAAGCCATTAGGAAAGCCATGGGGAGGATCTTCAGGAGGGCCACAGTTGACTGGTTTACAGGAAGGAAACTCTGCATCCCAGTTGCCATCTGACTGACAGGTGAGTTTTGGGGCACCATGCAGCATGTAGCCATCCTGACAGTGGAACACCACTTCCTTTCCAAATCCATAGTCCAGGCCGTCCATCACTCCATTTGCCACTTGTGGTGGGGTGACACATCTGACAGGCACACAGATGGGAGTGGTTCCACTCCAATGTCCATCAGCAAGACAAACACGACTCCTGTCTCCCTCAAGGAAGAACCCTACATTGCAAGTATACTCAATCTCCTTTTGGAATGTATATTGGTTTCCTTTCACCTGGCCATTGGCTGAGATTGGAGGTGAACCACAGTCCACAGGACTGCAAGTTGGCTCACTCTCATCCCATTTTTTATCTTGTTGGCATGTTCTCCTCTCAGGGCCATTCAACACATACCCAGGATTACACTGATAGTACAACACACTCAGGTATGTGTAGTTACTTCCTTTGACAGAGCCATTCATAACTGGATTTGGTTTTGGGCATGAAATGGCCTCACACCTTGGGGAAGTACCACTCCATTCTCTATTCTGTAGACAAAATCTCATGTCCGAGCCCAGTAGAATGTGTCCAGGTTTGCAAATATACTGTACAGCATTGCCCATAGTAGTCTCTGTAAAATGCAAAAAGCCATTTTCAGGAGCAACTGGTAAGTCACATTCAATTGAAATGCAGGATGGTGCACTGCCATTCCAAGTTCCATCTTCCTGGCAGATCAGCATAGGGCTCCCTAAAATTTCATATCCTGGATTACAGGTGTATGAAACTATGGTGCCATATGGAAAGTTTGCTGAATGTGTAGCAGGAGATCCTTTTGTGTTTTCCCAGGTTGCCACTGCCGCCATATGATGAGGAGGGCGAGGAGTCAGATATGGAATCTCCATCATATCTTCTTCTTGGTCAACATGTCCCTGACCATCTTTGACCTTAGTACATTCTCCAAAATCAATATGAGGAGGAAGACCACAGTCTACAGGTACACATTTTGGTATGGGACTTGACCATCCCGACTCTCCACAGGTCTGCATGGCATGACCAGCTACCTGCCACCCAGGAAAGCAGCTGTAGATGATCATGGCCCCATAGCCATAATCTGCACCTTCTACAAAACCATTTTCAATGGGTTGTGGGGGATTACAGTAGATGGCACTGCATGATGGGACATCCATATCCCAGTCACCTGTCTCCAAACAAGTCAAGGCTTTGGGACCCTCAAGCCTGAAGCCTCGGCGACAGGAGTATGTAATGGTTTGCCCATAGTGCAGGTGTGTGTAAGAGAATTTGCCATTTGAAATCTCCCTGGGCTTTGGGCACTCAACGGGTTTACAGGTGGGTTTTCCTCCAAGCCATTGACCATTTTCTCCACAAAGGATGGTAGTATTTCCGACCAACTCAAAGCCTGGCTTGCAGGTATAGAGAGCTGTGCTGAGATAGGCAAGACCTTGTACATCGATGATACCATTGAGAATTTCCTCAGGGTGGGGACATTCCACTGGGACACATTCTGGCAATGGAGAACTCCAGGTACCATCAGCTTGACAGGAAGTGGTGGGATCCCCTCTTAGGAAAAATCCATCCACGCAAGAATACTTGACAGTACTTCCAAAATGAAGTGCAGAAGAAGGAGCAGGGACACCAAAGGAAATGAGGGGAGGTGGGAGACAAAGAACCATCTTACAAACAGGAAAAGAATCATTCCATTGCTGTGATGGCAAGCATTTCAGGACAGAGGGCCCCTGAAGGACATGTCCCTCTTTACAAGACAATGTCACCACTCCTACTTCAGTAGCTAACTCCTTTAGGACAAGCTGGTTTTCCAAGAGAGGTGGCTCTGGGCACTTGGCAGGCACACACTTCTGGTTTAGTTTCTTATTCCATTTGCCAGATTTCTGGCATGTCCAAGAATTATCACCAATGAGCTCAAAACCCTCATTACAGAAAAACTGAACCTTGGATCCTACTTCAAAATTTTCTCCTTTCATGTAGCCATTCTGGATTGGGGGAGGTTTTCCACAGTTAAGAGGGACGCATGACAGTGGGGATTCACTGTGCCAGTGGCGATTGGCTTGGCAGACAAATACAGGACTTCCAACAGATTTGTAGCCTGGATTACATTGATATCTCACTTCACTCTCAAAGATCCTGCCAGTTGTATGCTGTATAATAGGGAGAAAACAATTAAGTATAATTTGTAAAATAATATAATTAACTAAATACATTGAATGATAAAAAGTAGATTAAAATGCCTATGTTAAGACAAATCAGTTAAGACATAAGCAAATAAGGATTTATGGTTTTGTTTTGTTTTTTAATAGGTCTACTCTACTTTTAGTGAGTGAAAAGGATGGGTCAAATTAGGTAATCCCCACTACAGAAATGTTTATCCTTGGGCTGAGCCTACAATAAGTAAAAGATAATCATTTTAAATTGATGATTTGGTGGATCACTACCAAAAATTATAAGTTAGTAAGTTCAAAAAAATCTTGCTCACCAAAGCAATGCTGTAGTTCGTTGCTTTAACCACCGAAAAGGAAACATGCATATACAACGTACATTTATTTGTTAATATTGTTTAAAAAAAGCAAATAAAATATTTTTCATGGATATATTCCAAAGAGTGCTATCAAAGTTTCGTGTTCATTCTTAACACAAATTTTAAAATTGTGGCTATAAAGATGAGAAATTAAAAAGCAATATTTTATCTTCTAACCAAAAAGTTGATACTCAGGATCTCAACATTTAAATAAATAAGTGACTAATATGATTAACAGGTCATTTTTAGGCAGCACCAAAGATGAATTAGTTATGAAAACTTTAAGAAAACTTATCATGGTAAAGGCTAGCTAGCTTGCATGCTATAGTGAACTTCTTGTTCTAGTGGACATAATTCTTTGTTCACTTATTTATTTCTTGGGTGCCCTACATACATGTAAGTGCCATGCCATCACAGACCTAATCTGCATTGTTAAATACTAGTTCTCCAATGCTTACCTGGCACCCAGTAGGAGCTACAGAGATATTTGTTAAATGAACAAATGAAAGCCTCCTTATCTATATATACCCTATTCCAGTGGAGCCCTACTACAGCAGAGCAAAGATGTGAAACAGCAAGTGTTTACTGCTGTTTGAGAATATAAAGGAGAAAAGGTATTATGTATATGTGGGTTTTTACATAGTATTTAATTAGAATATTGTCTCTTTCAAATAGCCCTTAATTTGAAGAAACATATTAGGCACATGTTAATGCGAAAGGAGTAAATGAAAGTTTCACCCTTTGTCCTGGTGAAACTACCTTTAGGTCTGCTGAAAGAAAACCATAAAAACTGCATTATAGTTAATAGATGATTCACCCCATCTTTTGTCTAAAAATTAGAAATGATACCAGATATCTCTAGGTTCCATTGGGCCTTGATTTCTATAAAATATACATCCATCTTGGGATGACTTCTACATAAAGGAAAATAATTCTGTATTAAAATTGGTTCATTCTAACTTCATAGTTAGGGCTAAGGTAGTGCTACAAAGCACTTCAACCATCTATATGCTAGGAGAAGGTAGAAAGCTATAGATTAAAAAGACTTCTCTCTAATATTCACCAGCTAGAGGTTTAGCCACTTCTGTTTTTCAACAATTAATCTGTTCAGTGTTCTGCCTCTGAATCCCAGGTTAGCCATGTGGTCTAGCTGTCAGTGATGAGAGCCATGGACCCCTTGCTCATTAGTCTCTTACCTCCAGAAAGCCATTCTCAACCTTAGGCGGTTCATTGCAAGACACAGGGTGGCATGTAGGTGTGGGGCTACTCCACTGTCCTGTAGCTTCGCAGGTGCTCTTCTTCTCCCCTTTGATGTAGAACCCCTTGTTGCAGCTATAAGCCACCATGGCCCCAAAACTGTAGTTTGATCCACTCGCATAGCCATTCATGATGCTTGGTGGCTCTCCACACCGCACGGGGATGCACTGGATGGACATCGGGGAAGGGTTCCACTGCCCACCTTTCAAACACTCAATCTTTGCCGAGGTATTCAGTACAAAACCTTCTGTGCATTTAAAGCTTACAACTGACCCTGCTGCAAATTTTGCTTTGCTCACAGATTCCAAGATGCTATAGGAAACAGATGGAGGTTTTTCACAGAAATGAGCTATACAATGGGGCATGGCCTGACCTTCTGGGGGAACCCACTTGCCCTGGGCATTGCAAAGGAGCTGGGAATTGTCTGCCAAGCTGTAACCATCTGAACAATAGTAGAATGCAATGTCTCCAAATAACCGATGGGCAGTCTCTGGAGAGGCATGTTCCACGTTGGGGGGCTCATCGCAGGAGACAGCCAGACACTGCTGGTTACTTCCATTCCACTTGCCATTGGCCAGGCATTCAATGGTGTCGGGACCAGCAAGGGTGTAGCTATGAGATTGGGAGGAAAGGAATAATAATTAAGTAAAATATGTTTGTATCTTCATATATTCTTTTTATTTTTTTAATATTTCCAACAAGTACTTTACTTTTATTTTTTTATTCTTTAAAAATAAAATAAAATAACATTTATTAAGATGGAGGCATAGTAGGAGAACTCTACAGGCTCGTCTCATCCTTCAAATACAACAAGATAATTACCAAATCATTCTGAATACCCAATAAATTGACTTGAGGATGGATAGAACAAACTGTACAACTAGAAGGGGAGAAGAGGCCATATCAAGGAAGTGCAGAGACATGGTTTGGGGGAGAAACAGATCCTGAGTGCTGTGGAGGGGAGAGAGCATTGGTCTCAGACAATGGTGAGAGAAATGGGAGTGCTCAGGGGAACTCACACAGAGAACATTTCACCACAACCATTGGCTGGGAAAATGAGAGGGGTTGATTTTTTGTGAGTTTTTGTAAATAGCAGGGCTTGAACACTGGAGTTTTAAAGGCTGGCAGGCTTGGCTGGTATAGAGACCTGAGGCTGCTGCCCTACTCCTGGAGAGAAGGTAGGCAAGCAGCTCAGGGGTACGTAGCACCATCTGAGGAACGCCTAGGTCACATGGGGAGACTGCTCTTCTTGGAGAGCATCTGTGAGAGGTGGCATTTGCAGAGTTGCCTCTCCAGGGACAAAGGAGCCAGCAGGCTCTATTTTACAACCCTGCCCCTCAGCATAAACACAGAGCCACCTGTGGGTAACAGCACTGTGCCAACACTGGCTGCCTGAACCTGCTTATACCAGGTCCCAAGCCCCTGTGCTCTGCCAGTACTGCCCTTCTTGGACAAGTGTGCCTCAGTGCCAGAACAGCAGGGAAGAGAGAAGACATGTCGACCCTATCTATACCATATCTCCCAGCTAGAGTTCTGCGAGGCTTCAGTTCTAGTGGAAGTAGTATCAGGGTCTCATTTAACAAATAGACCAGAGTACAGCTAGTTAAAACTTGCCACACTCCAGTTAAACTGCCCACTGCACACAAGAAGAACCTCTGCAGACAAGAATAGAGTAGCCAAACACAGCAGCAGAGTGCACACAACACACAGCAGTGACAATCTCTGAAGCACCAGGCCCTGGGCACTATCTAACCATTTCTTCAAAAAGCCATTACTCTCAAAATCAGGACACATGATACGCTTTTTTAACACAGAGAAAAAGAGACTTAAACAATAATGTCAAGATAAAGAAGTTCATCCTTAATGAAGCAACAAGATAAGGTCATGGTCAAAGATCTAATTGAAACAGATGTCAGTAATATGCCTGATGGAGAATTTAAAACAACAATCATAAGGATACTTACTGGGTGAGAGAGAAGAATGGAAGGCTTCAGGGAGGCCTTTACCACAGAGATAAAAGAGTTAAAAAACAATCAGAAATGAAAAATGCAATAATGGAGATTGGAAACAAGATGTAATGAACACAAGGCTGGAGGAAATTATAGAAAATAAGGAAGCAGAACAAAGGAGAGAAAGAACAACTATGGGTGATGAGAATAGACTAGGGGAACTCAGTAACTCCATCAAACATAATAACATTCATATCACAGGAGTCCCAGAAGAACAAGAGAGAAAAGGGCACAGAAAATTTATTTGAGGAAATAATAGCTGAAAACTTGCCTAATCTGGGGAAGGAAACAGCTATCCAGATCCAGGAGGCAAGAGAGCTCCCATTAAAATCAACAAAGACAGGACAACATCAAGGCATATTGTAATTAAATTTGAAAATGCAGTGATAAAGAAAAAATCCAGAGGCAGTTAGACAAAAGAAGTCCCTAACTGGGATGGCTGGGTAGCTCAGCAGTTGGGCGTCTGGCTTCAGCTCAGGGAGTGATCCTGGAGTCCTGGGATAGAGTCCCACATCAGGCTCTTTGCGCAGAGCCTGCTTCTCCCTCTTCCTGTGTCTCTGCCTCTCTCTCTCTCTTGAATAAATAAAAATTAAAAAAAAGAAGTCCCTAACTTACAAGGGAAGACCCATAAGGCTAACTGCAGATCTCTCAACAGAAACTTGGCAAGATAGGAGAGAGTGGCATGATATATTAAATGTGCTGAATGAGAAAAATCTACAACCAGAATACTCTATCCAATGATAGCAAGACTATCATTCAAAATAGGAGGAAAAAAAATAGAAGGAGAGATAAAGAGTTTCCCAAACAAACAAAAACTAAAGGAGTTTGTGACCACTAAACCACTCCTGCAAGAAATATTAAAGGAGACTCTTTGAGTGGAAAGGAGAGACCCAAAGTGACAAAGAAAGGAACACAGAAAATCTTCAGAAACAATGACAAAACAAATAATAAAATGGCATTAAATACAAATCTATCAATAATTACTCTGAATGTAAATTGATTAAATGCTCTGTGTCAAAAGACACAGAGTGTCAGAATGGATAAAAAAACAAGACTCATCTATATGCTACCTACAAGAGATTCATTTTATACCTAAAGATACCTGCAGATTGAAAGTGAGGGGATGGAAAAACATTTATCATTTATGATGCAAATGGACGTCAAAAGAAAACCAGAATAGCAACACTTATATCAGACAAACTAGATTTTAAACCAAAGACTGTAACAAGAGATGAAGGGCCCTATATCATCATAAGGGGGACTATCCAACAAAAGATCTAACAATTGTAAATATTTATGACACCAGTATGGGAGCTCCTAAATATATAAAATGGTTAATAAGAAACATAAAGGAGCTAATTTATGATAATACAGAAATAGTAGGGGAATTTAACAGTCCACTTATATCAATGTACAGACCATCTAAACAAAAAATCTACAAGGAAACAATGGCTTTGAATAACACACTGGAACATACCAAT
Organism: Nyctereutes procyonoides; assembly: GCF_905146905.1. Classification (NCBI taxonomy): domain Eukaryota; kingdom Metazoa; phylum Chordata; class Mammalia; order Carnivora; family Canidae; genus Nyctereutes; species Nyctereutes procyonoides. The sequence goes on along the minus strand of NW_026575135.1, from coordinate 9,019,934 downwards.
TTAGCAGATATATTTAGAACATTCCATCCTAAAACAACAAAATACACATTCTTTTCAAGTGTACATGGAACATTCTCCAGAACAGATCACATATTAGGTCACAAAATAAGCCTCAACAAATTAAAAAAGATTGGTCATACCATGCATCTCTTCTGACCGCAACACTATAAAAATGGAAGTCAACCACAAGAAAAAAATCTGGAAAAACTACAAATACATGGAGGTTAAATAACATGCCACTAAACAAATGAATGGGTCAACCAGGAAACAAAAAAAAGAAATAAGAAAATAAAGGGAAACAAAGGATAATGAAAGACATCAATTCAAAAGCTTTGGAAGCACCAAAAGTGGTACTAAGAGGGAAGCTTATAGCATAAGAGGCCTAACTCAAGAAGCAAGAAAAATCTCAAATAAACAACCTAACTTTACATCTAAAGGAGCTAGAAGAAGAACAACAAACAAAACCTAAAACTAGCAGAAGGAAGGGAATAATAAAGATTAGAGCAAAACTAAATGATACATAAGAAAACTAAAAAATCCCAATAGAACATTGATCAGTGGAACCATGATCTGGTTCTTTGAAAAAAAAAATCAATAAAATTGGGCAACCTGGGTGGCTCAGCAGTTTAGCGCCTGCCTTTGGCCCAGAGCATGATCCTGGAGACCCCGGATTGAGTCCCACATCGGGTTCCCTGTGTGGAGCCTGCTTCTCCCTCTGCCTGTGTCTCTCTGCCTCTCTCTCTCTCTCTCTCTCTCTGTTTCTCATTAATAAATAAATAAAAATCTTTAAAAAAAAAGAATACTATATAAAAAAATCAATAAAATTGATCAACCCCTAGCCAGACTTATCAAAAAGAAAAGGACTGAAATCAATAAACTCACAAATGAGAAGGGAGAAATAACAACCAACACCACAGAAATACAATTTAAGAGAATGTTATGAAAAACCACACACCAACAAATTAGACAACCTGGAAAAAATGCATAAATTCCTAGGAACATATAAACTACCAAAACTGAAACAGGAAGAAATAAAAAACTTGTACAGACAGATAATCAGCCAAGAAGTTAAATCAGTAATCCAAAACTCCCAACAAACAAAAGCCCAGGACCAGATGGCTTTAGAAGTGAATTCTACCAAACATTTAGAGAAGAGTTAATATCTATTCTTCTATATTCCAAAAAGAGAAAGAGAAGGAAAACTTCTAAATTCACTCTATGAATCCAGCATTACCCTGATACCAAAACCAGATAAAGACCTCATCAAAAAAGAGAACTACGGGGGATCCCTGGGTGACGCAGCGGTTTGGCACCTGCCTTTGGCCCAGGGCACGATCCTGGAGACCCGGGATCGAGTCCCACATCGGGCTCCCGGTGCATGGAGCCTGCTTCTCCCTCTGCCTGTGTCTCTGCCCCCCCCCCCTCTCTCTCTCTTTCTCTGTGACTAATATAAATAAAAAAAAAAGAATTTAAAAAAGAGAACTACGGGCCAATATCCCTGATGAACATGGATGCAAAAAATCTCAATAAAATACCAGCAAATTGAATCCAATAGTACATTAGAAGAATCATTCACCATAATCAAGTGGGATTTATTCCTGGGCTGCAAGGGTGGTTCAATATTCACAAATCAATCAATGTGACACAGTAAATTAATAAAAGAAAGGATAAAACTTTTCAATAGATACAGAAAAAGCATTTGACAAAGTACAACATCCATGATAAAAACCCTTAAGAAGTAAGGGTTTGAGGGAGCATACCTCATCATAATAAAGGCCATACATAAAAGACTCCATGGCTAATATCACCCTCAGTGGGGAAAAACTGAGAGCTTTTCCTCTATAGTCAGGACAGATATGGATGTCTACTCTCATCACTATTATTTAACACAGTACTAGAAGTCCTAGTCACAACAATCAGACAACACAAAGAAATGAAAGGCACCCAAATTGGCAAGGAAGAAGTCAAACTGTCACTATTTGCAGATAACATGATACTTTATATAGAAAATCCAAAAGACTACCAAAAAAATTGCTGGAACTGATACATGAATTCAGTAAAGTTGCAGGATACAAAATCAATGTACAGAAATGTGTTGCATTTCCATACACCATTAAAGAAGCAGCAGAAAGAGAAATCAAGAAATCAATCCCATTTGCAAATGCACCAAAAAACCATAAGCTACCTAGAAATAAACCTAGAAGAGGTAAAAGATCTGTGTTCTGGAAACTATAAAACACTTATGAAAGAAATTGAAGAGGATAAAAAGAAATGGAAAAACATTCCATGCTTATGGATAAGAACAAATATTGTTAAAATGTCTATATTACCCAAAGCAATCTATAGATTTAATGTAATCTCTATCAAAATACCACCAGCATTCTTTATAGAGCTAGAACAAACAATCTTAAAATTTGTATGGAATCACAAAAGACCCCAAGTAGCCAAAGCAAACTTGAAAAAGAAAAGCAAAGCTGGAGATGTCACAATTCCAGATTTCAAGTTATATTACAAAGATGTAATCATGAAAACAGTATGGTACTGGCACAAAAATAGACACATAGATCAATGAATAAAACAGAAAATCCAGAAATAAAATCACAATTTTATGGTCAATTAATCTTTCATGAAGCAGGAAAGAATACAATGGAAAAAAAGACAAATGGTGTTGTGAAAATTAGATAGCAACATGCAGAAGAATGAACTGGACCACATTCTTACACCACACACAAAAATAAATTCAAAATGGATTAAAGACCTAAATGTGAGACCACAGAATTCCTAGGAAAAAACATAAGTAATAGTCTCTTTGACATCAGCCATAGCAATAGTTTTCTAGGTGGGACCCCTTGGGCAAGAGAAACAAAAGCAAAAATAAATTACTGGGACTACATGAAAATAAAAAAGCTCTGTGTAGTGAAGGAAACATCAACAAAACTAAAAGGCAACCTATGGAATGGGAGAAGATGTTTGCAAATGACAAATCCAATAAAGGGTTACTATCCTAAATATATAAAGAACTTATATAAATCAACACCCCAAAAAACAAATAATCCAGTTAAACCACGGGCAGAAGACACAAATAGACATTTCCCCAAAGAAGACATATAGATGGCCATACACATGGAAAGATTCTCAACATCACTCATCATCAGGGAAATACAAATCAAAACTACAATGAGATACCATCTCACACCTGTCAGAATGGCGAAAACTAACAATACAGGAAACAACAGGTGTTGGTGAGGATGCAAAGAAGGGGGAACCCTCTTCTACTGTTGGTGGAAATGCAAATTGGTGCGGCCATTCTGAAATATAGTTAAAAATATAAAAATATAGTCAAAAAGTTAAAAATAGAGCTATCCTCCCATCCAGCAATTGCACTGCCCTGTATTTACCCAAAGGATTTATAAAAATACTAATTCAAAGGGATACATGCACCCTGATGTTGATAGCAGCATTATCAACAATAGCCAAATTATTGCAAGAGCCCAAATGTCCCCTGACTGAAGAATGGATAAAGAAGATATGGTATATACATAGACAGTGGAATATTAGCCATAACAAAGAACAAGATCTTGCTATCTGCAACTACATGTATGGAACTAGAATATTCTGTTAAGTGAAATAAGTCAGTGAGAGAAAGACAAATACCATATGATTTCACCCATATGTGGAATTTAAAAAACAAATCAAATGAACATAAGGGAGAAAAAAGAGAGAGAGAAACCAAGAAACAGACCCTTAACTATAAAGAACAAACTGATGGTCACCAGAGGGGAGACGGGCGGGGGCATGAGTGAAACAGATGATGGGGAGTAAGGAGAGCACTTGTGATAAGCCCTGGGTGTTGTATGTGTGTATTGAATCACTAAATTCCACATCTGATACTTTCATTGACACTACTTACAGTATGTTAACTAACTGGACTTTAAATAAAAACTTGGAAATAAAAGGAAATATTTACTGTTTGAATACTGAGCTTACTAGTAAGGATCAAATGACCTTCATTTAAGATATAGAAATGCATCCTGATATTAATATAATGCTTGTTTAGAAAGGGAAGTGGATTTAAAATTTTTTTGCTATTTAAGGATCTCTAAAAATTACAGTTCTTTAAAAATAAATATGACTCAGTATACATTTAGAACGTCATCTGTCAATAGATGGTTTTAGTTGATTTCATCACTAGTATTTGAAACAAAAGCACTAAAAAAAAAAACCCCATAGGTTTCCCACACATAACTCATGCATTTACTTAAATTCAATGAAATTCAAAGCAATGATTGTAATTCTAGTCTTCTGTGTTACCTAAACCCTTACCCAACTGAGTGTTAGCATTTCGAGCTGTGTTCTGTGTATGGCTCTGCTATTCAACAAGGATGAATCAATTTAGCTTAATAACTCTCAGTCTTTCTTTCTGCCTTTGACAGGTATTTTCCCACAGAGGGTGATAGATTGATGACTTGCAAAAATCTTGAATTATTCTCAAGTGCTCTTGCAATGCAGGAGAACAAAATATTACGATATGTAGTATTAGAATAACTACATGTGATTCATTCTTGATTTGTTCTCGCTTTCTTACTGAAGAGAAAAATGACAGAATTTTAAAGGAATGTCTAACACCTGAGCCATCTGTCATTTTGATACTAATGAAGGATAAGGGTATTAAAATAATTTGGCACCTAATTTAATTCTGTTAAGACATATTAATTTCTTCATTTTACAGATGAGTGAATGGTGGTTCCACAGGCTAATAGACCTGTCCGGAGCCACACAATTACATACAACTGAATTAAAAAATCTGAATTTGATTTACCAGATTCCAACAATTATACCTTTTCCTTGACATTGTTCTGTTTCCTTCCTTTTATCTTTTTAAAATGAGGTGGATCACAATTTGTGGGTATCCTGTGGAAACTGCACTGCAGAATCATCTAGTACAAATTATTTGACCCACCTTTCAGCAAAGATTCTTATGTCATTAGTTAGCAAACATTTCTCCTAAGGTTCCTTTTAGTTTTATAGGGGATCTGCTATGATAGAGAGGTTAGAGTTCATCCCCCTCACTGGCCAGATTCATGAGATCCACAGGAAGCAGAAAGATCAAGAAAATAGAAGAGCATCAGCAGAAACGTGTGCATGCATCCTACCTATGGCCATATATCCTGCTTTGGACAGAAGAGGTCTCGAAATACTCATAGACATCCCTGACAACTATGTGCAGTCTCTAATTAGGGTCTGCTGCAGGTTCATTGTTAAGGATAAGCTCTGCTCTTTCTATTAGAATTCAAACTTAATAAGTTTTTAAATGGTTTCTGTCTAGGAGGATACAGGAGGACATACAAGATGCTAAAGGCATCATGATCTTACTATCAAAAAATCCATTATCCCAGATTCTACTGTTCCTGTATAGAATGTGTTCTGAGTAGAAGTTCCATTTATAGAGACTCTTGACATTTAGTCTTTCATTAAATAATTGTTAAGGATCATGCTATGGGCTAGAGTCACTTCCTTAGTGCATAATGCAATGCTAGCGCATTTGCTTGTTTCCACATCTATGTCCATCCTGCCCTCCTTACCCCACCTACTGGCTGCTGCACTGTGGGCCCCTTTACACCTATAGCAGTTGCTTAAAGAGGAAATGATTAATTCTATCTGAAGAATGGAGAGGGAAAGAAAGCCTTCCCTGTGGAAATGGCTTTTGAGGAGTCATGAGATAAGAAGAGTAGAAAAGTCATGAGATAAGAAGAATAGAAAAGAATAGAAAAGAGAGTAAAAGTATTTTTCAAGACAGAAAAATAACATGAACAAAGAGCTTGGAGTATGATATGGCTGGGGCATAAGGGGAATTTACAAATAATTAGGAACAGCATCTGAACACCTGAACAAGGAAGTGGCAGTCACTAGGATTTGTGTGTTTTGACAGGTTGTGGTGGTTGATGGATAGAGATGTGGCAGGCACAGGTAAACTGGAAATAGTTTTTGACAGTTTCTTTTACAAGGACTCTCATAAGATTTTAGCAGGCAAAATGTCACTAGAACAGAAAGATACTTAAGTGGTTTATTAACTGGATGACCCAAAGAATACTGGTTAATAGAAATAGCCTCGTTGAGAGTTTCATTTCTTATGAATGCCATAAAACTGTCCTTAAACCCCACATCCATCAGTTTATAAGCAACACATAACTGTAGGGTGGGGAATAGGGTGTTTACGATCCAGTTCAATGTTCTAATCTTACAAGGTAATATTTAACAAAGATAAGACGGAATGTACTGCATATTCACAGTAAAGAAAAACCACACAAATGAAAAACCCAGTTTATCACATGAAAGACTTTGGGTTTAATTGAGAGTAAGTTGAATGAGTCAATGGCGGCATCTTGAAAGGGTGACTGCATTTCTAAACTCATTTATTTGGAAAGAGAAGATGAGAAATGAAATAAATTATTGCCTCTGTATGTGTGTATATGTCAGCCCCTAGATGTGGCATTTTTATCTCTGCTATATTCTAACTTGCATGTGTCAATGTGCATATTCAGCTTTGGGTACTGTAATTGAAAATGGCTCAGCTGGTTGGATGTCTGCCTTCGGCTCAGGTCATGATCCCAGGGTCCTGGGATTGAGACCTGCGTTGGGCTCCCTAATCAGCAGGGGAGCCCACTTCTCCCTCTCCCACTCCCCTTGCTTGTGCTCTATCTCAAATGAATAAATAACATCTTTTTTTAAAAAAAAAATGGACTACAGACCTACTGGAATAGGCTCAGAATGATTCCGAGAGGAACAGACTCAGAGTCATGTTCATTTATGCGAAAGAAGTACAGATTGGAGGCTGAACTGGCTGAAATGTCTGTCTCCCTGCACCAAAGTGAGAGATCATTTCTCAGTCGGGAGCTGTGGGAAGGGCTGGGATCTTTCACAGAAGCCTCCCACTTGGCTCTACTGATTCATTTGTAGAATCTCAGGATCAAGCTGTGAACACTTGAATGGCTGGGATTTCACAGGTGCAGAGAAATGTACACTGAGTGATTTCAAGAGGTAGAACCAGAACCTTAGACTAGATGAAGTACTCAGTTAAGATGGCAACTGAGGGTTATTAAAAATAACCATCTTCCAAAATGCATCAGTTAGTCTTTGAAGGTGGTAAAGCAGTACATATTTTCCAAATGACAAAAAGTGAGGAATTGTTAGCTATTGCCTAGATTGAACTATGACTGGCCTCTGATCCAAGTGCTGTATTATTTCCTTATGTTAGACATCTCAGGGTGTGTTACAATATCTGCAGAACATATTTTACCTGCTTATTTGTTTAAAAGAATCATTTGAGGTACTTGGTGACTCAGTTGGTTAAGTGTCTGACTCTTGACTTCGGTTCAGGTCATGATCTCAGGGCCGTGAGAGTGAGCCCTGAAATGGGCTCCACACTGGGTGTGGAGTCTGCCTGAGATTTGCCCCTTCTCACTTTGCCCCTCCCTGCTCACACAATTTTCCTTGCTCTGTCTCAAAAAAAAAAAAGAATCATTTTTAAAAAAATGATAAAGTTTTGTAGAGATGATGACATTCATCCTATAAACATTGGCTACCAAAGCAGAAAAACTGGAACTGGTACAAATCTAAAATGCTGGAATATTTAATTTTATTCTGTGGCATTTTGTATTCTCATTCAAGAGACACTGGGAATGCTATTGCAGACTATTATTTAAAATCAGGCCATATAGGGGCACCTGGGTGGCTCAGTGGTTAAGCATCTGTCTTCAGCTCAGGTCATGATCCCAGGGTCCTGAGATGGGGTTCTGCATCAGGCTCCCCACAGAAAGCCTGCTTTTCCCTCTGCCTATGTGTCTGCCTCTTTCTCTATGTGTTTCTCATGAAGAAATAATAATAAAATAAAATAAAATAAAATAAAATAAAATAAAATAAAATAAAATAAAATAAAATAAAAAAATAAAATAAAATCTCCCTTCAAAAAAAAAATCAGGCCATACACATTATTAAAAAAATTGTCCTATGCCATAACTCCAAAGAAAAATGGCCCATTGATATTACAGTGATGCTACAGAGGACATATTTCAGGATGAACTTGCAGCAATTAATTAGCATATTTCTGGAATAATAATGAAAAATTCTTTGAAAATGGGCAGAATAATCTTCAGATACAATTTTCAGTGATTTGATTGACACACTGAGTGGAAGCCAACTAATGAGCATGTGGGAAGCTTTATGAGAGAGCTCCCCAGTGGACCATCAGCTCCTGTCTTTTTAAAAGAACCTTGTAAGAGCCTTAAAAGAGCAGCATACTAGATATTTAAAGAGTCACAACTTAAAGCAGTGGAAAGTAGATATCAGTGTCAGCAGTTAATTCTGTTTTCAGCTAAAAATGATCAAAAAATTTATCTTAGTACATTCAGTAATTGCATTTAAAAATCTACATTTAAGAAGAATCAAGGGGGAACCTTCTATGAGGGTTTTAGGATTTTGATGACCCTTCCTTCCCTCTGAGCTTCTCACCAAGAGAGTAAACACATAAGGATGAAAAGGGAAATGGGAAACAAGTTATCACTTTATTAATTTAGGCAAACAGCTGAAAACTTCCAGCCCTGTGTTTTGGTAACAGGTAAAGGTGGAAGGCCAATTTTAGGGCAAGAGGTGTACTTTTTGCTTCTCTCCTTCCCTGGCAATTATCTTATTACTCGTGTCTCCTAAAGTATTTGCTCTTCCAACCTGAAGTTGAGATCGATTCTTTCCCCCTTATTTCAAGGGAAGGTCTGGGCAAAGCACAACAACAATATGAGAAGAAACAACATTGGGACCAAAGTAAGAATGTGTGTGTGCACATGAGAAGAAGGCTGGGGTGGCTCACAGAGTGTTCAGGGCAGTGGGAGTTGAAATGGCTGGAGAGGCAAAGAGGCCCTAATCCTCGTTTCAGGCCAACAGCATCTCAGGAAGCCAAAGGAGACGTCAGGTCCATTGCACAAATAGGCCCACTGCACAAAAGCCATGACTTGAATACAGTGATGCCATCCCAGAATAGCGGACACAGAGGATGTTGGCCTACACCAATCAGTTCCTTAGGGGGAAGAAACAGAAAAGGAGTAAAGAGAGAAAACTCCTAGTTCTGGCTACACCATAATCTGAAAACCTTCCCTATATCACACTTGATGAAACATAACAAGTTATTTTAGATGCACACATTTCTTTAGAAATAAAGAGGAAATTAACAACAGAGAAGTGAGCCTGTGATCCAATGCTGTGACTGCCATCGGATTAGACGGAGAAGGGAAGAGGAGATGACAGGAAATAAAACTCTGGAGTTGAAACAGAGTAATAGCTGAGTCTCTGGCATGAATCTGTGTCCTAGAAAAATACTATCAGTTTCAGACAAAGATTTATGCTGATTCTTACTGGAAAAAAATACATAATGGATATACTTCAGGAAGCAGAAATGTTAAACTCAAAAGGGTGGGATGAGATGCAAAAAGCAACGGTGATGAAGAGAGATTAATAAACCTGGGAATAAATCTAAGTAAACACTGGCTATATTTAAAAAATGTCTAATTTGAGAAGTTGTAAAAGAAGAGGGAAGCAAAATATAGATGGTGATAGGATGTTTATGAAGAGAGATGGGATAGAAATTTGTGCTTTCCAAGATATTTGAGTCGTTCAGGAGAGGCAAAAATATTCAGTATGACCTCGGGGTGGGATGATTTCTTAAATTTGAAACACACACAAAATAAAATATAAAGGAAACAACTGATAAATATCAAGTACTATCTCATAAAGCTTAAAATATTCATATTTCATGACTCAACACCTTCAACTCTGGGTACGTGGGCCAGAGATGGTCTTAACTTACGTGTACCAGGAGGCATGTGTGAGAGACATTTATTTCAGAACTTTTACATCAGCAAATAAGGTAGAAACAAATTAACCTTCTACCAGTAAGGAAAAGGGTAACTTACAGGTAGCTCATTCTTCCAAAGGATACCATAGAGCAGTTAAAAGGAACTCTGTTGATTTACATGCATCCATAGAGAAAAATGTAAAAAAAACCCACAAAACATGGTAAACTTCAAAAGGATAGCACAAAGCCTCCACATGTATAGCAATTAAAACAAAAAAATCAATAGAAAGTTTATGGAGACATAGATATACGGAGGGACAAAAATGCACATTTGTTACTTTGAGGAGGATGAGAAGGTGGTGAGAATGGCTTTTTGCTTTATTTGTAATACTATATTCCTTTGATAAAAAGAGAGCTAGCAGAACTATGGCAAAAATTAAACATGTGCTTTTCCCTCAAGAATGGATGCCCGGGGGGGTGCCTGGGTGGCATAGTCAGCGATGGGTTCGACTCTTGGATTTGGCTCAGGCTGTGATCTCAGGGTCCTGGGATTGAGCCCTGCCTTGGGCTCCAAGCTCAGCACGGAGTCCGTCTGAGATTCTCTCTTGCTCTCCCTCTGCCCCTCCCACTTGTGCTCTCTGTCTCTAAAATAAATAAATAAATCTTAAAAAAAGAAAAAAAAAGGATACTCAGGTAACTTTAAGTAGAGATTAATTAACTACCTTTTCTGTGTTCCTATATATTTCAAATGCTTCATTAGCTATTTGGCCAGAAAAAAAGGAGGAGTACAAGGGTTTTCTTTCTAGTCTGGCCATCCTCGTAGCATCCCAAAGTGGAGTAGGGATATTGCCAAAGGGCGTCAGTGTTCTTCCTCTCACTAAAAAGTGTTACTTCCAGAAAAAGGGAAATTTTCTCTTCATAGGTATTGATTTTTTTTTCTTTTAGAACAAAATGTAGGTGGTAGTGATTTGCAACTACAGATACTCTCTACTAATTTGATTAGTTTGATTAACTATTTAAGAACTCTTAATTCGGTTAACTATTTAAGATAGTTTCCCCTTAAATTATTAAAGTGTCATCACTGTACATAGCAATAATGATGACAGAGAAAATAAAGCCATATTTGTACCTAGAACTCCATGGATCTGTAAAGCACTTTCATAAGACCGTTCTCATTCCTTTTAACAGGCACGTGATTTAGGAGGGTAGATTTGGTTTCCATTTTTTTGATGAGATAAAAGCTCCCACAGAGTGCCTGCCTGCCGAGACCAGAAGGAATATGCAGGATAATGTGGTCTAATACCTCAGGTTGGAATACTATCTATTTTGCCAAGCTTCCATTATTATAGTAGGGAGCACATAGGATAATGCACGTGAAAGTCCTCTGAGAATGGAAAACCCTCTACAAATGTATGGACTAGTTGTAATTTTAATTAGTGCCTTTAGTGCTTCTTTTAATAAAACCCTTTTGTACAACGTAGAGACCTAACATTAGGCAGAACTGTAACTCTTCTGATATATTTTAGGTGAATGATTTGTAAAGAAAAGAAGAAAAATATTAATTTGTATCTATCGCATGATCTCTAATATTAAAAATATATCTAAAGACAAAATTCTGAGAAGAAAGATAGTCAAACCCCACTGTTTATCTTTGGATAATGTTTTAAAAGATATTTTCCATTTTCTTGTTTTATATGGTGATAATGCATTTCCTGTTTAATCAGAAAAAAAATCCCACAGGTTGTCAAGATCTGGCTGTTATCTGGAACATGTATAGTTGATAAGACTTCACCAACACTGAGATGACTAATCTCAAATACTCCTGTGCAGTTCGTTGGGAAGCAGTTTTTAAAGGAGTCAAACCGTGGGGGCCAGATAGAGATGGAGCCATCAAAAGCTAACTCCTGCAGTGACATTTTATTTACTTATTTAATCCTAGTACACTTAACACACAGTGTTGTTCTATCAGTTTCAGGTGTACAAGAGTGTGATTCAACAATTCTCCACATAGTGCTCCTCAAGATAAGCATACTTTTAATCCCCTTCCCCTATTTCACTCATCCTCCTCCAATTTAATATTAAAGATTTCTTTTTCACTTCAGAAGGTGTTAAGATTTGGGATTTCCATCAACTATTTAACCAAGTGTTTGACTCTCAGAAGCTTTCTGCAAAAAGACAAAAACAAAAACCCCTAAAAACCGAACTGTCGCCACCTGCTGGCAGTCTTGTATGACCAGGACTGTCTTCTATCCAAGTGAAAGGAACTTCAACTCTTACGATAGAGTAGAAACTACCCTCTCATTTGGGCTTCAGTCATAATAATGGCAAAGTCGGTTGAATTAATGAAGGCCTTTTTTTTTTTAACCTGGGTAGGCCAGGCTTTATACTAGGCATTTTATTTCTCACAGTATCCGTTAGTATGAACCTTTAATGAAATTGTTTTTATATAGTACACTCAAAGCACAGAGAGGCTATACAATTTTCCCAAAGCCACACAGTGAAGGACAGAGCTGAGCTGTAAATCCTGAAGGTGGCAACTCTCTGCTAGTGCTGCTTCCAACTATGTCAAAAACACCTGTGGTCAAATCTGGAGCACGAAAGCACTATTCATGGTGAAAATATTTGTTGAAGAAGCACGGGGGTGGGTGGGGGGGGTGCAGTGGGAAGCAATGAAATGCACATCAGGGGTCCTGGGATTCACTTACTCTCACTTGCTTATCACCTTCTTGAGACAAAGCAGACCACCACCCCAGGCCCCCCCTCCCCTTTCTCTGCACCTCGCAGGGCTTTTGTAAGGAGAATGAGACTCCTTTTTTTTTAATTTTATTTTTATTTTATCATAGTCACACAGAGAGAGAGGCAGAGACACAGGCAGAGGGAGAAGCAGGCTCCATGCACCGGGAGCCTGATATGGGATTTGATCCCGGGTCCCCAGGATCGCGCCCTGGGCCAAAGGCAGGCGCCAAACCGCTGCGCCACCCAGGGAGACTCCTTTTGTAAGGAGTTAGAAAGCTCCTTGTGATCTGCTTCCTTGCTTTTCACATTTTACCTCTGAATGAAATGAGATCATTCAAAATACAAAAACCTGAATTTTATTATCTTTGTTCCCCTGTGGACACGTCATCTTTAGGTTGTGACTCAAAGTCTTGCCTTCAGTTTTGCAGAAATACACAAATGCCTAATCAAGTGTCCTTTTTTGCATCTTTAAGTATAAAGATGGTTTCCACTGCATTGCCCAATGTCCCTTATTCGAGGCCTACTGTGATAAATTACTCTAATTCCAGGAAACCACTGTTGCCACAGGAGACTATATGCTCCGTCTCTGCTGTCAGGAAATAAGAGCATAAAGCTCTCTCTGGCTTTGGAGGCCAGGAAACCTGATCTAGTATTCGACGGAGCCCATCCCCATGGTTGGGGGCGCGTCCACTCCCTGGGGCTCCCAAGGCTTCTTTCTCCTGCAGGGCCACTCACCCTTCTTTGCAGGTGTAAGTGACAGTGTTCCCAAAAGTGAAGTTCCTTCCGGTGATGACAGCGTCTTTGATGGCCGGCGGCTCTCCACAGACAACAAGATGGCAGGTAGGTGGCGCTCTGTCCCAGCTGCCTGAGGCCGAGCATTCAATGACAGAAGGGCCCTGTAAGCTGGGAAGGAACGGCCATTATTCACTGCCATGGAGCTGATTCTATCGGAGCAAGGGAACCTGAGCAGGCTCCAGAGCGTTTCCGTCAATGAATGGGCTAAACCCACATCACAAGGGCTGCAAAATAAAATGTGCTCCCTGGGGGTGCAGTAGGGCTCCAGTCCTCACAGACAGAGCCCCTGGATGAGAAGGGGTTAATAGGCTGGTTGGGATCCAGTGAGAGCAGAGAGACATCCAGGAAGTCACAGTGGCTGAGGTCAAAGGGCACACTGTCCTTGTCCTGAGCCTGGGCACCTGTGCTGTGTTGCTCATGACTCTGACCTCTGTTCTTCCTTTCACTTCACAAACCTCGCATCCCAGTGGCGTGGCTTCTCCACCTTTGTCTGCCTACCTGATTCTGACTGTATCGTTTGACTTTCTCTTCACTGCATCTGTTTCACTTCAGATCCCATTGGCCAAGTTTCTGGCTACAGCCTGTCCCTACTGTCCCTTCTATTTGAACACACACACACACATACACCCATGCGTACACTGTTGATCTAATCAACCTCATGCGGTATTAAGAAACTGGGCCCTTGCCCTGATATGCTTTTTGCAACATCCCATGCAATGTTCAGTATAAGCATGGTAACTTATGTACAAAAAAAAAAAAAATCCAGATATTGTAGTAAGCCTCACAAACATGTTTTTGTTTTCGTGTTAATTGACTAAATGTTTATAGTGACTCAACTACCACTCCCAGAGTCAAAGTTAGCTGAAATATTTCCCTATATAAGCTGGTCTTCCTGAAACACACTAATTTGAGAATATCTTTTACATTTAGAAACTTGTGTCTAAAGTCAGCTAGTTACATATAAATGAAACCTATTGAGTAAGTAATGAGTAACAGGGTATTTTAGAAGCTTGGCTGGTGTCTATGGACATTACCTGTATCCACTCTCACATGAATATGATGCAGTAGAAAGGTAGGTAAGCCCACTCAAAATATATTTCCCATTATTTATGCTTTCAGGGCTAGAACACTTGACCAGTTCACATACAGGAAGAGAATGACTCCAAGAACCACTAGCAAGACAGGAAGATTCTTTAGCACCATTCAGAGTATATCCTTTATTACACCTAAAGAGGATAAAGGGAGATTACTGAATATAATTTGCTTTATTTTGCATAATTTTATTAGTGCCAAGACCTTTAAAAATGTTGAGAATTCACACTTTACAATTTATTGGAAGAGTTGTTTCTTTTTTCTACTGAAATCATGCTTTGAAATTATTGTTTTTCAAGGTTGAATACATCTTCCCCATAGGGACCTTGGTGAGTGGTAGGCAGAAAAATTAAGAATTTGGCTTGCCTCCAGTTTATGTCATGGATTAGTAGCTGCAAACAGAAAATTCTGATTTTGAGAATGTTCTGGTTTGGTGTAAGTACTTGAGATAGTGGGTCTAGAGCCAAAGCTCCAGCTTATAACCAAGATTATTCCTTAGTTTGCAGGACCTTCCTCCATTGCATCCATTCTCAAAGCTCCTCAATGATGCTGGTGACAATAATAAGGAACTTGTCAGAGGATTTAAGGATTCTAGATAGGACTATCACCATTAGGCTATTGAACTTGATTCCTTCATCCTACACATAATTTAAGTAATTCCATATTAATTAAAAGCCATCCTCTGAGAATCTTCTTCTCTCTTTCTTTAAGTTTTATATCACAGCCTGCATGTCATCAACGACTTTTACAATGTAGTTTTAACCTTCACACTTACCTATATGTTACTTTACTGCCATAGGTAAATTCTGATACATCAATGTCACCATTTTCTGGAATATCTGGGACACCACAGAAAACAGCTACAAGGTAGAGAAACAAAAGAAGTATGTATTGCTTTTTTCACAGTGTGTACAAAAAGCCTTTTTTTTTTTTTTTTTTTTTTTTTTACCATAGTTGACTTTCTATTTAAAAAAATCACAGGGTGCAATTTCCAGCATATTTTATAAAAGTACTGCCTGTATTAAACCCTTATGTCACTATTAATTCCATTGAAGAGCTGCCTTTTTTTTTTTTAAGGTGCTAATTCCAATTGATGGATACATGGCCTTAAAATAGAAAGTTTCCATTATTTATCCAAATGTCAAAATTAAGATTACCGAGAAGTTTATTGCCTTATGGCAATAACTTATTTTACAAAAATAATATTCTTTATTAAAAACTATGAGGTCATCCTGTTTAAAACTTTCAGGGTAATTCACAGAAAATGGACGTATTTATTCAAATTATACACTGAAGCGCTGGGCTATTGGCTATAGACATTTATAAGTAAAGCAGCTCTGTAAAGAAATAAGACACACAAATGGATCTGCCTTGATATAATATACATAATTGAAATTAATGAAACCTGGAAGACCAATATTGTTATACTATGTTCTGTTAGGATCTTAAAGAAGAAATCACACATTTAGTAGTCCAAGGGCACCTCTGGGTTACCTTGATTGCCTTTAAAAATGAGCCTAAGAGTTGGGTTTTTAATACAAAGAATATTGATACAACCTAATACGTGACATGTCTATACCTTAAATGCTTAGTATTGCCAGACACCCATGAACATGGGGAACTTATGAAACATACCTTCACAATATGGTAACAGATCACTCCATTCTCCAGACTCTAAACATGTGATTTTGGTGGCTCCCACCAGCTGGTATCCTTCCTTGCATGAGAATGTGACTCTGGCGCCCAGTGTATTAATCTCACCAGAAGAGTAGCCATTTTCTAGATTTCCTGGAGCCTTACATTTTATAGGTTCTTGAAAGAGAGGACAAAGTTTTTGTGGGACAATAAGTGGGTGTTCATACAACCATGCAAGGTCTCATAGCAAAAGAATTTCACTACAGTTAAAGTACCAGTTGAATCTTGTGGGGAAAAAAATAAAAAAAGCTTTTGAAGGGAGATACAGGAGGGTTTGGGATACACTGGACATTAGAGCAGAACATACATTTAACAGGCATTCAAACTACAATATTTTGAAACACAATGACTAACAAAAATATACAAAATTTATGTGGCCGAAAGGGAGGTGTTTATTGGGTGGTGCCAGGGCATTTATTAAAAGAACTTCAGCTTCTCCTATCTCCCCCCACCTTCACACCTACTTTTTAAAAGCAACTGGCTTTCTGTCAAATTGATGTAAAGGCTGTATCCTAAGGAGATGGAAAAAAATTCTCAGCCTGCGTTTCTAATCAGACTATGGATCAGAAATCCCTACTATGTGCAAATTTGGGGGTTGGTCACCACTTCTACGAAGGGAAGTAAGTTAAAGGGATATTTAGGACTAGAGTTGGATATGAGTAATTATAAAACTTGAATTATCAAAAAGGGAAGACATATTGATTCAATCTTTCTGAAAGTAATTCTGGCCATATGAGTCAAGGACTTTATTTGTATTTATTTATTTATTTTTAAAATTATTTATTTATTTTTTTGAGTGGGGAGGAGCAGGGGGAGAGGATCTTTTTTTTTTTTTTTAATTCAATTAGCCAACATATAGTACATCATTAGTCTCAGGGGAGAGAGAATCTTAGGCAGGCTCCACACCCAGCACGGAGCCTGATGCAGGGGTCAATCTCACGACCCTGAGATCATGACCTGAGCCAAAATCAAGAGTCAGATGCTTAATATACTGAGCCACCCAGGCACCCCATCAGTCAAGGCCTTCAAGTATTTTTTTTAAAGATTTATTTATTTATTTTAGAGAGAGAGAGAAAGCGCACACATTGGGGGAGGTGCAGAAGGAGGGAGAGAGAGAGAGACAATCTCCAGCAGGCTCCGTGCTGAGCATGGGTTCTGATCCGGGGCTCAATCCCACAACCCTAAGATCATGACTTGAGCTGAAATCAAGAGTTGGCTGGTTAACCAACTGCGCCACCCAGGGGCCTCCTCCGCCAAGAACTTTAAATGAATCCTCTCAAAAAGTGAATGCCATTATAAGACTTGATTTTGAGAATTCGTCTTTACTTTCTATTTTATGGGAGTTGCTTTCTCACAATAAATGCAGAATGACATCAGTGAGTTGAGAGATGGCCTGTTTGATCAAAGTTATCACAAAATATAGAGACGTGATATGGCAAGATGTCCATTTCTTTTCAACAATAGAATTCTGTGTGGCTGAGGCAGAAGAAACACACTGATGGTGAAGTATCTTTTTTTACTCTGACTGAGGCCATAGAGGCCAGTGATTGTATTTCTAAATCCCCTCTATGATTCTTGTACTATATGGACACTGCTTCAACTTTCTGGTGATATGGTTGGTTCTCAGTTTTATTTTTTAGAGATTGGGAAGTTGGGAAGGGCACAATGCTAATTTAAAGCTCCTTTAGTTATTACTCATGTGTCTTTTTAAAGATGGTTTATCTTCTCTACCTGCCCTTTGCACTTGAAAATGATGTCTTTTTAAATAACATACATTTGAAATAAATATATACTTAAATAAAAAATTAATAAACTTCCCAATGATACATGTACTAGTTACCTGCACAGTTTTTACCATCTCCTGTGTAGGGTGGGATACATGAGCAAATGTAGGATCCATTTGTGTTCAGGCAGGAAGCATACTCACTACAATCTGACCCAACTGCGCATTCATCAACGTCTAAAATGAAGATAGCTTACAGGTAGTGAAGTTGATTGATTTTTCTTATGTATCAAATACTTGTTTTTACTCTTAAGTCATTACATATTGCTTAACGTATAACACCAGAGATATTTTCATATAGCAAAAATAAACTATACTCTAGCAAATATAGTAGTCATGATCACATTGCAGATACACAATAAAAGCTGTTATTCTCCCACTTTATAGGTGGGGAAGTAGAAGAACAGAGATAGATTAAAAATAATCTTGGTATCGAGCCTGGTAACAATTCTAAATATTCTTGGCACATCTAGAGACAGCTGCTTTGTCACAGTGGCTTGCCCAGAGCTTACTGGGATGAGATGAAGTTAACAAAAGAATGTCACAAGAGAGCCTCAGGAATTTGGGATGATTGTCTCCCAGGGAGCTAGAATAAACCCAGACAGTACTGCCAAGATTTATCTCACCAAGGCATGATGGTGAAATGCCATTCCAGCTCCCGTTGTCTGTACAGAACATCCTTGAGTCACCCAACAAGTAGTAGCCATTGTTGCACTGGTAGGTCACTGTGCTGCCAGCATGGAAGTCCTCAGCGGAGTAAAAGCCATTCTCCAAAGGGGGTGGCACCCCGCAGCTAATGCCTGTAACGTGCAGGGAGAGCACAACCATACATTAGGAGCGAAATGCTCCAAGGACATTTGGTTCATGTTAAGCTAGTAGTTGAGTTAAACGGGACGTTTTCATTGGACACGAACACAGATTGAGAGCCCTGGAGGGGTGGAAGCAGGCCGTGGCCGTACCTGTGCCCTTGGCAGCTAGCAGGCTGCCTGGCTCAGAGTGGGCACGCGATTCATGAATTAAAAACTGAAATATTTATGAAGGTCCTGCTAGACACTGTCATAGGCGCTGAAGTTACAGTAATGAACCCCAGAGGTACACGCCTGCCTTGCGGAGCCTACTGTCCAGTGGGAGCAGAGAAACAAGCCACAGGTGACCACATATGTCAGTGAGCATAAACACTACGGAGAAACGTTGCTATCGCCCGACCTAAACAAGCAGTCTCCTTCCACCCAGCCCCTCGCTTGGGATTTCCCTCCTTTGCTTTATTTTTCTCCATAGCCTTTACTTCTGGCCCTTGTTCTTATTTATGATAAGTCATATTTACTCATTATTTTCTGTCCCTCCTGTTCCTGCGGAAACTCCACCAAAGAGACTTTCTTCCAACCGCTGCATCACTAGAACATAGGTCGCTGTCTAGCGATGTAGCAGGTGGTTTAAAATCGTTGGATAAATAAATGAATGGATGCACTCAACTCAAGAGCTCTTCTCCTGTGTCCCACCCGGCCTGTAACCCATCTCTCTTTGGGCTCCGGGCCCCAGTTCAGTCTTCCCTTCCCGTGGCAGTTCCCTGTTGCATGTGGGGTGCAGCCACAGGGCTGGTCTCCTCATCACCCATGTCCTGCATAGAGAGGGAACTGCTCAATGAGTATTTGCCGTGTTTACTACTGCGGTGTATCTAGCTTTTATCTAGCATTCCTGAAAAATGTTCCTGTGGTGCAACAACTGTCAGGAGCTACTGAAATGCCTTCCACAAAGGCAGCTCACGTTCGCAGTGGGGGAGTGGTTGTGTCCACTGTCCTTGATTCAGACAGTACTGCACAGGGTTCCCAACCATCTGGAAGCCTGGGTCACAGAACAGACTGATTTTGGAGCCTGGCTTTGAGTCTACTGACGTGGTTCGCAGGTGAGGTATCAATCCTTCTAAGGGTGGGCAATCTGCAGGCAAAGAACACAGGCACAGAGCTTGTCAGTGTGGCAGCATCACCAGGTCAAGTCTCAAATCACATGTGGCACCAGCATGTGAGCGCCACTCTACTGCTACTAAGACAAGGCGGCACGTGACCAGATCACTGGCGAGCAAAATTGTGAGAAAAAACTATTTGAGTTAACCACTTTTCCTCCTCCTTCCTCAGAAGTCAGCTGAATATTTTCTAAGAAAAAAAAGTGGTATTTTAGGAATATTGATGAAAGATACTTAGAAGTTATCAAAACCCATGAATTCTAGGACGTCTTTAGAAACTTCTTCAAATACATTGGATTTTATGATCATTCAGAGTTTGATTATTTAGTGCGTGGACTCTACCATCCATAGCTTTTCTCTCTATGCTACCTGCCTCTAGATGGCCACTGGGAATTACAGGGTTGCAGGTACCCCATCTCACGCAGGTTAGGGCTTTTGTGGCATTTGAAAAATTAACCGTATCCCTCTTCTCATCCTATTTTCCTAATCTGATTTCATCATTGTCCAAGTTTCTTCCACAATCAATTTTGTACTCTCTATTGCAGCGTGCATTTGAGTATTAAAAAATAAATCCTTTGGGTGAAGGTAAAGAAAATGTGAATTAGTGGTTAAGCAGCAGGCTGACAGGCACACACTACTTGACCCACAGGGAATTCTGAACTGTCTCTTTTTTCACTAGAAAATCTTGGGAGTAGTCAAGAGATGCCAGTTTACAGAAGAAAATTCTAACCAGAACAGAATATGCTCTTGTAATTTATCTTCACTTTTCCCATAATTCCAGACAGGAAATCAGGCCAGGCTAACACATTTCCTTTTTTGAGTTCCTCTGGGCATGAGGTAGCCAGTGATTTCACCTGAAAGTGTAAACACATGTCTTTAGATACACCTTACTTGTTTCCATATGACAGAGTTATTATAGCTTAACGTAGTCCTATTGAAAACATTCACAGATCTGGGGGTGGGGGTGGGTGGGGGTGAAGGGAAGGCGGCTTTTGAACAGTATGGTTTCAGGAGTAACAGATAAGTCTCTTCCCTCCCCCTCTCTCCTCCACTTCCATCATCCCCTCTCCCAAATAGGTCAGTTGCCAGATACTCTGAAATTCTCCACATAGAATTTCTAAAGTTCTGCAGTTTAATGAGGTATTGTAGATGTTCCCTACTCCTCATTCTCCTGTCTTCTGCCTCTGATGTAGAGGTGGGTAAACTGAAGCCTAGACAAGTTCTGTTCCTATAATAATAAGGGCAGACATTGAGGAAGCCCTTGCTGGGTGGCAAACGAGACCACTGCTGTACGTGCCATGTTGTGTGCGATCCTGCTGAAACTTCACTACTCACTATGCTATCTGTTCATCTTTCACAGATAAGGAAACCGAAGCATAGAGGGATGGAGTAAATATGTTCAAAGTCATCACTACAAGGCTGTTGTACAACTGGGATTTGAACTCAGGCTGTTGCACTCCAGCCTGGCTTTAACTGCTGGCCTCTCTGTCACTCTCTAAGCATGATCTTGCACCAGCCCTCAATTTCTGCATCTCTAGTCCAAGGGATTTGAACCAGTATCTCTCTGATTCTCTCCAGCTTGGAGATCAGTTATTTACAATTATCCTAAAATAATCATATCCAATAAAATTTAAAAACAGCACCAAGAAACAGAAGAGGGAATTCATTGAAAGCAACCTTAGGTAACCTCTGCCCAGCTTAGTCTACGACCATAGCATCAAATGATATCGGTGGTCAAGTCTGAAAACCCAGAGGTTACAGTAAGATACGGCAACGTTAGTCTGTTCACATTTTTACTAGGTTTGTACCTTTGTATCTCATTACTGTCATACACTGAAAATGGAATTGACCTGCTGTGGAGACAGGACATAGTCCCAGAGGTTCAGCTGGCTTATGGAGCCCACAAAAGACTCAGCTGGGTTGAATCCTTCTCCTTTCTGGTCTTGCTCTTGCCCAAGAACTAATGCACCACCACCTAAAGAGAGGAGACAAAGGAGGAGGAAAACTGACTTCATTGTCTGTTATTCCTAAAATGCTAACTGAACGAAAGCATTGGCAATATAAACGTACCAGGGAAAATTGTTGAAAAAACCAAATTACCTTACCAAAAAAAAAAATTGCATGTTTCACCTATAAGGACAAATTCAATATTGTATATAGAGCCACTTAAAAATAATCAGAGAGGGTTTATTTAGAATATTACATCAGACTTACAAACACTTCATGATAAAAACCACACATAAACATATGTGCCGGTAATATTTTATGTCAACAAAACAGGGAAGTTCTAATTTGCCTCCTTTCTTCCAGGAAGTTACCCTCCATGACAACTACTACCAGTAGCTGCTCTGCCTTTTCTTCTTCTGAACCCTACAATGATTACACTTCTATCGCCAATTCCAAGGTACTCTCAATTTGCCAGTGGCCACCTAATTGCCAAATTCAATGGAAACTCTTTTATATCCACCTCTGGTGATTTCTTTTTATCATTGGTTCGTACTGGCCATTTCATTCTATTAAACTGTCTGGATGGTCTGTGTTTGCCCCTCCAGAGACACCTGCTACCCTTCTCAACTCTGCTTTGTACCCTCAAAGGTTGACACCGCCTGGTTGCCCAGTTCCTCTGGCTTCTGTTCATACCTGACCAATGGAAGGACCAACCCAAGACTAGAAAGTGGGATGAAAGAGAAGTTTAATTTCCTGGATACCTTCTCCCCCAGGCAACAGATTGGCGGTGGCTGCTTTCCTCTATAGAACATCATGGCTTCTGCTGGGTGAATACTCTCCAGAACTGCAAGTTTGCCTAAACTCTGGCCACATCTTTGAAAATCGTCCCTTCCTTAAACTCTCTTCAGTTATCCAACTTGGGTATGCCACCTGTTTCCTGCCAGGGGCCTGGCTGATTCCACTTATTTTTCATAAAGGCATCGTTTCCTGGTTCTCCTTGAACCTTTGTGCTAATTCTGTCCCTCTTCTCTGCTTGCCTCTTAAGATGCTGATGCACCCAGGCTTCCACCTCTGGCCTCCTCTCTTCTTCCTTCAATAATCTCCCCATCTGATATCATTCACCTGCCAATTGATACACGTAGAACCCCCTTTTGGGATTTCCCAAACTATGTTCTTTGCTTATTAATCATTAAAAATTAATATGCGCACGGAAGAAAATTTGAAAAAATAAAGCAGGAGGAATTCCTCTTATCCAGAAAAAAAAGTCATTAAACAGTTTTGTGTGTTTCCTTCCACATTTTATTTTTATCATTTTTTTTTGTGTATGTGTATGTGTGTGTGACAGAGAGATTTTAAAACACACAACTCAGGATCATACTATGAATGATGTTTGAATCTGGCTTTTTGTCTTAGGTAGTTCTCATTTCATGAGTTTTAATAGCTATTTTATATATGAATGCACAACAATCCAATTAATTAATTAACTAACTAACTAAGCAACCATTTCTTATTGGATACTGGAGTTGTTTCCAAGTTTGGTACTGAAGTATCACTGAGATCAATGTATTGATACATGAGTATTTATTCAGATCATTGATTATTTCCTTTAATCTGATTCCTGGTAGTTGAATTGTTGGTTATGTGCCAAGGGTTTCCCTAAGGTTCTTGATGAAAGTTCCTAAACTGCTTCCCAGAAAGGTTGTACCAGTTTTCATACCAGCACTCTATAAAAGTGTCTGCCACGCTGAATCCTTGCCAATCACATCTTATCACTAAGAACGACTTTGTCAATTTGATATAAAGCGATATCAACCTATGTTTCTAGTTGCATGTATTCCTTTGATTAGAATTCAAACCCAATATTTGTAAAATCAAATGTAAATTCTTCCTTCACCTCTAACCCCTGTTCTGATAATTATCCTTTTTCCTATAATTCTTCTCTCAGCTTTTAGACTCTTTAATAGCCCTAATCACCCAAACTAAAGCTAGCTATCCACTAAGCTCTGTCAGTTGGGAGCTCTGCAATACTTATGGACTCCAATTCACTCTGACTGCTGTGGTGAGACAACACACCTTGTTGGCTACTATTACAATCTCTGTGTTTTAGTTTCCTATCTTCAGGAAGATAGGAAACCTACCTTCACTCTTTTATCAGGGTGTAATTTTTTTTAAATATAGAAATGTTCTTTTTCTTATCATAAAGGAAATACATGTTCATTATAAGATACAGGAACAGAATAAAGAAGAAAATAAAAGCCACCTGCAACCCCACTATCCAGGGAAGAGAGAACTGAAAACAAGAATACTTAGACACAAAAAGGAACCACCTTTCCACCTGATAATGCCACTTCTTTTTGAAACATTTTGAATGTTTCCTTATTTACTACAGGGCATCTCCAACTTTTCCTCTTCATGTGATATCTGTCATAGAAGGATCTAGATAGATGCCATGTATGATACTAAGAACACCGTATCACCTAATGCTTTTGTATTCCTTCAAAAGAAAACTCCTTGGATACATTTTTTAAAAAGTATTCTTAGAAGAAAGTTGGAGTTCTATTTGAAAAGGGCATAAAGACAGACGTTTTAGCAGTGCTGCAGCTTATACACTGGATATACTTGTGTACTATGTATAAGATCACAAAACAAAACATACCAGCAATTCATCTCCTCCTTGTAAGACAGTTTAGTAACCTTCCATTGATAGCTCAGTCTGCGTCTTCCTAGTCTTACTAAAAGTCCCCAAATGCATTTCTTACACAGAGAGTCATACAGCTCACCTAGGAAAAGCTTGTAATAATTCAGTCTGGATAATCAGGGAGTAGAAAATGGGAGAGATAACTGTTGACCTTTGTGTAGAACCAAGGACAACAAAGCTAGCAAACTTGATATTTATCTAAGCACCACCACATCTGGTAACTAACAGAATTATATTCCTTTAGCTAAGACCTACCAGGTATGGCTGAACCAATGGAGAGGCCCAGGCCACCATCAGATAATTTCCCATCGATATAGACTTTCCAGGCTCCATCAGTACTTGTCCAAGTGATTGCAATGTGATGCCAATGGCCATCATTCACGGAGGGACAATCTGTTATCTTTTCCTTGCCATTCACATAAAGAACCCAGCTGTGAAAAGATTCCAGACAATAGAGTCATCAGTCATATGTCGTAATCTCATCTGTGGGGCCACATTACTATTTTTCTTCTTTTTCTTTTTTTGTATGTAAAGCACTTCAAGTGAAACCGTTACATCTTTTTCTCCATTTGGTCATATTTCATACGGCAGGGTTGATTTATAAATTATACTTCATTGTAGCTAACTGAAAATTACTTTATGTTTCTTGGGCAGCCCGGGTGGCTCAGCAGTTTAGCACCACCTTCAGCCTAGGGCGTGATCCTGGAGACCCGGGATCGAGTCCCACATTGGGCTCCCTGCATGGAGCCTACTTCTCCCTCTGCCTGTGTCTCTGCTGCTCTCTCTCTATGTCTCTCATGAATAAATAAAATCTTTAAAAAAAAGAAAGTTACTTTATGTTTCTTAAACACGAAGGGGTAGGAAAAAGTCTTAAGATAATGAGAAAAGTTGATCCAAGTTGAGATAATTTACCAACTGTCTATTCCGGAGAAAGTGAATCAAGAATGGAAGGAATGAGAGCTGTACAAACATCAGACTGGTTTCCTTCCTTCAGAATGGATGTTTTCCTAAGACCAGGAACAAACTTTAGATGTCTCACAGAATCCAGAAAGCTCTGTCTGGATTGCCAAAACAGTCACATAGCAGACGAACTATGTCGATCCAAAGGCAAGCATAAATAGAACAAAGATGACCAACAGCAAAAGATTCTAACAATCATGTCACATTGGGGAATGTCAAAGATACTAAGCAGTTTAAAATGAAATATCTTCAATAGCAATTGGAGAAAAAGAAAAAATAGGGAAAATTGATAAGGAAAAAAAAGAATTCATTGCATACCTCTCTCCACATCTTCTCAGTTCCTATTCAAAGATATTTATGGAAAAAATGGTATTTTTATCACACCAATCATTTCCCTCTTTGTGTTTTCCCATCCTCCTCCCCTATTCAAGTGGGTAACAGGTTCTCTCTTTGTATACATTCTGCCTCAGGGGAGCTTTGTGCAAATTTCTTGGATTTTATTTTTAAAAGTTCAGGTCAGTTCAGAAGAATAGGGTTTGGGGATGGGGAGGGTTCCATCGGAATAGTGAGTCCCATGGACTGAAGAAAGGAAAGAGAGCTCAGTGGGGCCTGCATCCTGCTCAGCAGCAACAGGACAGAAACTTGGGTGGATCTGAGATGAAAAGGCCACCACAGAATCTGTCTATTTTGAAGATTGGGATTCCATGTGGCAAAGAGCTGTGATTCTGGAGGGCCCACAGAGGCTGAAGCAGTTCACACAGCCCAGTGATAAGCAGTATGGACAGAGGACAGTGATGGAAGTCCTGGCCAAGTCTGTGGCTCTTTAGCAAGACCCTGTGCATCTTGCACAGTCTATGAGAATCTATGATAGGAAAAGCATTCAGTAGAGAAAGAAGGAGGGAAACAATTGAGGTTTGCCTTTCTGACTGCCCAGAGAGAGACGGGCCCTGCTGTTGAATTAATAACTGACCCAAAGAGAAATAAATATCATCTGTACACCTGAGATTGTAGATGGAGTCATATTTCATATATGTGTCTTCCATGGGTCAGTGTGTCACTGAAATCCTTAAATCCCTGCAGGCTCTGACATATAAAAGAAAGAGCATCAGTCTTAAGAGCCAGAGTCTGAGACTTAGCTCTACCACTCCCAGAGTGTGAGATTTGGGGCAAATCATTCAGTCTCTCTGAAACTTTGTTTTGCTACCTATAAAGCTAGTTCTTCAGGTCATTGTGAAGATCAAATGAGGTAACACTTAGCAAAGAGCAAAACATAATTCATGCATAAGGTGCTATCGCTGAAACTTTGCTTTCTTACAGAACTTGTCCAGATGCTTTGTTTGGTCACTGGTCACTCATCACTCTGTTGTCCTGCTGGAGCACCTGACCCTCTTGTTCCTCTATCCCCCACCCCCATGTCATTTCTAACTTGGTGCCAGGATAAGATCCAGAGTATGTCTTTCCTGACATTTCTGCTTACCCATTGTAATCAGTCAGGAGGAAGGTATTATCACTGCCATTCTCAAGTGCATAGGAGATTGGTGTTCCATAATTATTGATGTCAGAGGATTTCATCCAGAATGTGCAAGTTATAGCCCAGAGAGATGGAAGCACACCGTCTAGCATGACATAACCATAGGTACCCGAAACTTCAAAATCCAGGTTAAAATCTGAAGACTGGTCTGTAACAAATAAGAAAAGTGTGTAGACTATAGCACTTATGAGGCATTTCTTCAGTTGTCCAAGGTAAGCAGTAGATATGCAGTACTACTGTCAAAGAAGCCCATTTCAGTCAATATGATGATCTGAGATACAGTTTCAACATTAAATATCTATATATTATTTACAAAATACAGCTCACATCCTTCTAAATAAAATAATCAGTGATATCTAAGATAGCGAAAGAATTCAGTAGGGCAAGGAAGCAGAGAAATAGGAAAAATCTGGGAGGAGAGGTGGAATCAGGAAGTTAATAAAGATAGAAGACTCTAGGGCACGTCCATATGCTGATGGGATGACTTCACAGAGTGGGGTAATTGAGGCTGCAGGAGAAAAGGGGGTTAACTGCAAGAGCCACATTCCACTTCTACTCAGGGCCCTCATTCTTCCCTATTTCATGAGCAATTCAGCTCTGCCCCAGTCATGCATACCCCATCAAGAAAATGAAAGTCCTACAGCTAAAAGTCACCAGCACCCTGAGAAAGCAGCTTAGCACTGGTTCTCAAACATGTCTTTGAACTCTGAGCTCCTAAATCAAGTGTCCTTTCTAGACATGTAGAAGATGAAGAGTTTTACGTAATTCAATTTTCTCCTCTGAGCTTCATTTCCCTCACCTTTGCCATTAGGGTTAATAGGACCTAGTTTGCTGGATCGCTGTCAAGATTAAATAAGTATAAAATGCTTAGCATCATTTTTAGTATGTAGACAGGGCTTGAAACAGGCAAAAACTAACATTGCTATAATCTCATTATTTTTAGTATTGTTATTAATAATACTGAGCTCCTATATACCTGTTTCACACCTGCTGCCTGAAAATCCTGGCTGGCATTTACAACTGTATGAGTTTAATTCATCCACACAGGTGGCCTGATTTCTACATGGGTTAGACTGACATTCATTGATGTTTACTTCACAATGTGGCCCTGTGAAGCCTGCTGCACATTGGCACCTGCAAAGAAACAAAATATTATTAACACATAGAAGTGCATTTGAGGAAGTCTCCCATTTATGATGACAATGTCTCAAAGGACTTTGAAAACTGAAAGCTCACAGAGGCAGAGAACAGACTGGTGCTCGTTGGGGTCAGAGTGGGGTGGGAGAAATGGGTGAACTGGGGTTTTGTTTTGTTTTTAGTTTAGATGAATTGAGTAAACTGCTCTGAAATGATGAAACTTTTTCCACATCAAAACAGTGCTTTAAATATCAGTTACCTTTTTTTTTAAAGTTCATTTAATTAAACCTATTTAAGATAATATATATCTGAAGTGTTGTCGCAGCAAAAATAGTGGTTCTGGTCCGGGTGAATTATTATTTACACACTGGGAGTTTCTTTCCCTGTAGAAGTGCTAGGAAAAAATATAAAAAATTCACATGCTGTTCCAAAGGCCTTATATATATTAATCCAGTCTTTATAATGAGGTAACATTGTCCTCATTCCCATTTTGCAGATGAGTAAACTATGGCTCAGGTTAATCTGCCCAAGTCTCTTGGTCACTAAGCGGTGGAGTAGAATTTTAAACCCAACCAAAGTGCCTTGTTCTTAAACAGTATGCCATACAGTCTCTGTGGTATGCAACAAACCGTTTAAACCTATCAGAATGGAAAATGTATCAAATGTTGAGATCAAATGTTGACAAAGGTGTCATGAACTGGGAAATCTCACATAGTGAAGAGAATTACAATTTGGCAATGTCATATGAGATTGAGGGTTTGCATTCCCAGAGCCTGTATATCCATCTCTACTTATGTGCTCTCAGAAGTTACTCCCCAGGCACAAAAGGACACAGGTAATGAACATTCATAACAGCATTATTCTAAGTGTTTATGAAGAGGAGAGTGGGAAAATAAACTATGGTATGATCATGGACTACTGATCAGCAGTTAAAATAAATGAACTAGAGCCAAATGTATCAACCATGACAACACGTGATGTTGAGTGAAAACAAAACCCAAATTGCAAAAGGATGTATATAGTATGATACCAATTATGTAACATGTAAAAGTGTGCTATGCACTGTTTATGTAGTAATATATGAAGTCTGAATGAGAAAGATGTACACCAACTTCAGAAAAGTGGTTACTACTGAGGAAGAAGAGGAAAGTGTATGTGTGTTTGTGTGTGTGCGTGTGCATGTGTGGTGTATTGGATGAACTCTAAAAGTATCTTTAGAAGGTGTTTTTTTAAAACAAAAGATGTGAATCAAATATGGCAAAATGCTAAGATTTGGTAATTACTGTGATAAGTGCGTGACCTTTACTGTTCTTGGTAATTTTCTGTATGTCTGAAATATATTTTTAATTAAAAAGGACCTGTGCAATACATGCTAATTAACATTGTCATTAGCATGTTTACGTTGGAATTGGGGTGGAATCTTCACTGAGTTCTCTGCATCTGATGATAAATCTATTTTGGCTAGAATTTCACTCATCTTTATCTGCCCATGTTGGACGTCATTCTAGCAATCCAATATCCTTGTCTACGAAGTAAGTTCACTTTGGTGACAACTCACAGTCCCTTTGAGTTAGGAGAGTTTACCTTCCCTTTTCCTCTTTAGGATTTAGGCAAATTTGGTATTCATCAATTGTTTTTGACTCTCGGGGGTGAGGGTGGAATTTAGAACTTTTATTTCTCTGGAAATTTCTCATTGCCTATGGTTAGGCACTATAGGCCAGAAGAAGCAAAAGCCTCTGAAAAGATGAAACAGTTATACTGCTGAGACTTCATTTCCATATCAAGAGTAAAAGTCTCATTGGCAGAATGGGTTGCCTATTTCTTCTGGATTATGCCCTGGCTATCTGTTGGGGGAACAGTATTGAAGGAGGCTGAACCACACGAGGACTAGGAAATGGTGCAACAGGGGTGCTTTTTTTTCCCTTTTAAGTTTCATAAGCTTCCAGAGCCAGTGGCATGTTGAGGATAATAAAGTTTCCTAAGATTCTGCAAGCAAGAACAGTCTGTATTTTGTACTGCAGAAGCCACAGACCCTGCAAGGGGAACGGATGTAACGGAGTTAACTTGACAGTGATGGAGAGTACTGATTTTTAAACTGTATTCTACTGGCACCCCAAGAGCTGCCTCAGGAAGACAAAGCATGTCTCCTCTACAAATCCTGCTGTTTTCAACCACAAAAGGTTAGTTTTTATTATTTCACTTGTTTACATTCGTATTAGATTTCTTATGAACCAAGGGTTACTAAACCAAAAAAAAAAAAAAAAAGCGTTTGAAAACCACAGATAGAGAATGTCAATTGGGACTGTAACAGAATGATGGCACAATTCCTTTTGACTTCAGCTAGTGCAAAAACTCCAGCTCAAATTTAAAAATGAGTTTTGTCTAGTGCTTCGGTGTTACTGTGTTTTCTTTCATCTTTTATGACTTCCCAATGACAGAACAGTGGTTTCGCAATCTGGTCATGCATCAGAACCATTAGGGAACTTAAAACACATAGGTGACCTATTTTAAAATTACAGACTGTACCCCAGACTTGGAGAATCAGAACCCCAGGTGGTGGGGAGCATCTACGGCAGCCTATCCTTGGACTAGAATTAGGGACTGGCTGATTTGGGACTTAGAGTAATACTCCATAAAGGCTGCAGGATACTGAGTGGTTGAGAAAATAAAACTAGTGCGAAGAACCAGACCTAGGGCTTTACCTGAAGCTATTGGCACCATCTTTACAGGTAGCTCCATTTTTGCATGGTTGACTGAGACACTCATCCAGGTTTTTTTCACACCGGGTACCCAAAAATCCAGTAGGGCATTTGCACAAGAATCCTCCAACCTGATCTTCACAGACTGCATTATTTAAGCATGGGCTTGACTGGCATTCATTGACTTCTGTTTCACAGTGCAGGCCTGGGGATGGAGGAGGGTGAGAAAGAGCCCAAATGTTAACCCCCCTTGGGAAACTAGGATCCAGGTGTTGACCTCTTGGAGGATGTTGGTCCTCAAGGATTGGAATGGAAGCTGCAGAACTACTGGTCTCTCACACTGGTTTGAGATCCACTCTTGAGTGAGATTTGGCTTTTGTAAGTCATTTTAGGATTGTGTTTTTGATAATCTTCTCTTTTGATCTTGGGTCTCTCTGAAAATAGCATTTGCAATGGACATCTAACTCAGATGATGCTAAAAAATGAAACTAACAAATTTAGTTCAAAATTTTCCTCTGTTTCTTTGACCTTGTCTTTTTCCTTCACTGGTCATTTTTTGGGAACTTTCTCTTTATATATATTTCTTCTAATATATATTTATATCATATTGTTTAGCATCTATTTGCAATATTATCCTAAATGATTTATTTCCAGTGCCTTCTTGAATGTTAATCTCAGCACATAAACTCTTGTCTTCTCTATGTCTCCTTCTCTTTCTGTGTCTCCCTTCTCTCTCTCCTCTCTCTCTCTCTCTCCCTCTCTCTCTCTCTCACACACACACACTCTTTTTTCTAACCTGTTTGAGAGTAACTGCACCCCTGATGCCCTTTGACCCCAAAATCCTTTAGTGTGCATTTCCTCAAAAATAAGGACTTTCTCTGGATAATCACAGCACAGTTACAAAATCAGAAAATGAACAGTAACATAATATGACGCTTAAAAATGTAGTAATTTTTGGTGCCTTGCAGAACATTAAGACAATGTAAGAAGAATGGAAACATCTTACCCGTGTATCCTTTCACACAGGTGCAGTGATAGCCAGCCAAGCCATCAGTGCAGGTTCCCTTATTTAAACAAGGACTAGAGTTACACTCATTTATATTTTCTTCACATAGTTGGCCTTCAAAAAAATCACAGAATATGTTAGCTGGAGAAAACCTGAAAGGAATTTAAGACTAATAGTTTTCAAGCAACCTGTTCAGGTGTAAGAACAGGATAATCATAAATCATGGTCAATATGTTTGTGAAAAGTTTGCTCTTTGCCAAATACATTGAAATAAGACGTTTTCTTCCATTCTATTTATTGCAAAAATTTTCTAGCAAGAAATCTGACATTTTCAACATACAATGAAAAATGATAACCATGGATATCTAGCTTTTCTTTTAGTTAGTATAAGTGTTGTCTATCTTAAAAATTTTATAGTATTTGCTAGTCGTTTACCTCTTTGCTGAATTTATTCCTTGAGTTCTTAAACATGACTTGTTTATCAACTAGTTGCAGGTTTGTAGCCTTATAAAACATATTCCCAATAACCCCACGCCCAGCCCCTGGCAACTATCATTCTACTCTCCATTTGTATGACTTTGCCTTTCTTAGATTCCACATATAAGTGAGATCATACAGTATGTCTTTCTCTGTCTGACTTATCTCACTTAGCATATGCCTCCAATTTTTATCCATGTTGTTGCAAATGGCAGGATTTCCTTCTTTTTATGGCTGAGTAATATTCTATTATGTATAGCTCAATCATATTCTCTTTATCTTGAGAATACACTTAAGCTTGCTTCCATATCTTGGCTACGGTGAACAATGCTACAATGAAAAAACCTTCCACATAATGATTTCATTTCCTGGGGATAGATACCCAGTCGTGGAATTGCTGGCTCATGCAGTAGTTCTATTTTTAATTTTTTGAGGAGCTTCCATACTGTTTTCCATAGTGGTTGTAACAACTCACATTCCCACCAACAGTACACAACAAGGGTTCCCATTTCTCCATGTCCTCACCAAGATTGGTATCTCTTGTCTTTTGATAACAGCCATTTGAACAGGTGTGACATGATATCTCATTGTGGTTTTGATTTCCAGCAATGAAATTTTAAGGATTCCAAGGTTTATATTGTAAAAACAAGAAACTTTCCTCTTACCTGTGTAACCAGATGGGCATTCACAAATGAATTCCCCAACTAGGTCTTTACAAATTCCATTGTTGAAGCATGGCAGTGAGCTGCATTCATCAATGTCTATTTCACACTTTAAGCCTAAAATGCAAACCAAATACTGAAGGACAATCAAAGAGTGGGATCAATAAAAACAGAACCATGATCATTTAAAGGTATGATCTCAATAATTGAATTTATAGGGAGTGGTGGGGGTGAAGGAAAGGGAAATATTCCTTGAGTGCTACTGTCTAGTTAAGCATTTAATAAAAGTATTGCCTCTTTCTAGAGATTCAAGATATCTTGGGGTACCTAGGTGGTGCAGTAAGTTAGGCATCTGACACTTGGTTTCACCTTGACTCTTGGTTTGGGTTTAGGTAATGATCTCATGGTCACGAGATTGAGCCCTGTGTCAGGTTCCGTGTTCAGTGTGGAGTCTGCTTGGGTTTCTCTCTCCCTCTCCCTCTGACCCTCCTCTCTGCTCTCTCTCTCAAATAAATAAATAATTTTTAAAAAAGATATCCTTATAAGGAGGGGCTTCTGGGTGGCTCAGTAGGTTGGGTGTCTGACTCTTGGTTTCAGCTCAAGTCATGCTCTCAAGGTCCTGGGATCTTGGGGCTTCATACTCAGCCCAGGGCCTGCTTTTCCCTCTCCCTCCCTCTCAGCCCTTCCCCCCTTACTTTCTCTCTCTCTCAAATAAATTAATAAATGAAATATTTTTTAAAGGATATCCTTATAAGAATACATAAAAGATAGCAGAAAATCCCAAGTTAGAAGTTGGTGGTAGGTAGTGCTGGGGGAAGACTTGGGAGCATAAAATTAATTTAACTCCAAAGTGCAAAGTGTAGAGTCATATATACTTGCTACCAAGGCTGAGGAGTAGGGGTAGGGCTAAGTCCTGCCAGATATCAGCTCATATGCCAGGTGTCCTAGAGTGCAGACATATTTTCTGAGAGGGTGCACACAAGCTATCTGTGGGTTAGCTCTGCCAGAAACCCATGTTCTTCCTCTACACCAGGGGGTCTCCAAGTGTGGCCCCTGGACCAACAGCATCAGCAATTACCTGGGAATGTAATAGAAATGCAAATTATGAAAACTTCTTTAGAGCTACTGAATGAGAAATTCTGGGTTCAGGTCTAGCACTCTGTGTTTTAAGAAGCCCTCCCAACAATTCTGATGCACATCAAAATTTGAGAACCACTGTCCAAATTATGCCCTTTCTCAATCACCACTTGCTTAAAAAATTCTGGGACAAGAGCCATTATTTCTTATGGAATGTTAGGACAAAATCTTTTATAAAAATCGAGACACACATACACATATAAATGGAATGAAATAAGTGGAATGCCAATATTCTTGATAGCCCTGGGCTACATTCTGTTTTCCAATTTTCCTTTTGCTCATTTTGTGGTAAATTCTTTTATTTTAATTTTGTGGTGAATTCTTTTATTTTAATAACATCTTTCTCATTGAAATGACATTTCACATTGGCTGTACAAAAGTCAGAAAAAATGCAAAAACTGCATTTCTAGGAGAAAATAGTGAATTAGTTGAAATAAATTGCAGTTTTCAGATATAGTTCATTTCCCCCTCAATAATTATATTTCTGAACTGAACTGGAATGTGAATTACACTACAAGAAGATATAATTGTTATATAATTGCTACATAATCAAGTTCAAAGCCATATTCTTTTTCCAAGAACAGCTTCCAGAAAGATAGAAACAAAGCAACAAATCATAGCCATTCATAAGAACTTCCATTAATGTGAAGCCAATGAGAGAAACTGGAGTTTGTTTAAAAATATTTGTGCTGGACAATCTGTTCTATGTTGGGTATCATATTATACATTTGTTTTAGTATGGAACCTTGGTCATGGCTCTGAAACTGTATTCCTCTTTAAATTGTGAGTTATGATGTGACTTTTCATAGAAAGATGATTCTTTGTTCTTCCTTCAAAATGTGCAAGGAGAACTGCCATTTGTAAGATATGTATATTTTTTTTCACCTTGGTTTATCTTGTTCAACTAAATTTTTTTGCACTGATATGGCCCAATGTATTTATCTTATAGGGTTAATTTTTAGGGTTCCATAGTTTGATATGCAAGTTACAATATTTCATCTGAAAAACATACTAAAATTTGCATTTCTCTATGTTACCTGTATATCCAGATGGACAGAGACAAACATAACCACGCCCAAGCTGTTGGCAGGTTCCACTATTGTGGCAGGGATTTAAGAAACATTCATGGAAAACCTACCAATGGCAAAAAAAGAAATCTATCAGAGACAAAACACTCCAATCATTTCGAAGTAATTCTGACTAGGAGTTTGAAGGTTTGCAGGATTAGACAGGTGGTCCCTGTATCCAGGTGAGTTCACTCAAGCTAGCTGGCCCACTGCCTGCATCATGTAGGTGCCTGCCATATATGAACACATATGACATATTATTCTTGAGTGATGATTTTAAGTATTTCTAAAGGCTGGCTGCATGTTAGAAACCATTTGGGATGCTTTAAAAGTATAAAGGATAGGGCCCCAACCCAGATGAGCTAAATCAGAATCTCTGGGAGTGTGATCTGTGCATTATTATATTTTAAAGTTGGCCAGTGGATTCTAATATGTCTCCAGGGTTGATAGTCACTACTCTAGCAATTCTTAGAAATGTCTGTGTCTGCTAGGCTCAGTTTCAAATATGACTTTCAAAGCCCTTACAAGTTGTATGTTTGGACGAGACTGTAGGAAGTTGAAATAAAAAATACAACCTTATTATCCTTCTTAAAAATACTTAAAGCTAAAGAATTTATCATGACATTGAGCAAAGTCTATTCAGAGTAATGGCTGAATCTACCAAAATAATTGGTAATCTTCACTAGTCTTTTTTTTTTTAAGGAAAACAGTTTAGTTATGTTCATGAATTATGTTTCTTAATTTTTAAAAACCCATACATTATTCTAATAAATGATCTTTTAACTTTTTTTGACAAAAATTTAAATGGACATTATTGAGTAACTCTTCCTGCCAATCAGAAAAGGCCTTTGGCTAAACCAGAGGCCTCTTACTCAGATGATAGGTTAAGCTTGACGTGTTAATTACTAATGAATTTAAAGGCTCCCCACATTTACACATTCTCTGTGCCAGACATTGCTGGGAAAAATTCCCAATTTTTGATAGTTAGAACTTTTCTAACGCTGCATTTTTGGAAAGTTCTTATTGGAAGTCACAAGTAAATACTATTGTTCATTGATAATGATCCTGAGACTTGATTACTTAAGGTTCCAACTTTGGTAGTATTCCTCTGTGTAATGTGTAATGATAAAGTGTTTTCCAAACATTCCACTGGAGATGATTCTGTAAGTATAAAAGGGACTTGCCTGACTGCTGGTTTCATACTTCTTTTTGATATGTCCCGGAGAAGCACGGGGCACTACACTTTCCTCTGCTGCTGAGAATGTTGAACTGAAACCTAATAAGATTAATAAGAAAATATTAGAAAACCCTCTTAGTGTGTGGTAGATATTGCCCATACAGAGACTCTGCCTAAATACTATGATCAATATTCCAGTCTCAGAGCAGGTAAAGTCACATGTATTCTGTTTTACTAGTAGTAAAAATAGAGAGTGTATAGATGGATGCGGTCTATTATTAAATTCTAGACTCTTAGAAAGAAATTGGGAAGCTGTCAAGTTCAGAGTTCCCAAAGTAAGAATCTTTGAGTCATAAAGGCCTCAAAAGACCAGACACCCAAATCCCCTGAAAACAGGAATATTGAGAATCGAGACTATCACAAACACAAATCTCCAACACTCAGGATTCGGTAAGAAATAAAGTATATCTTCTTACTGGAGCAATCTGTGATAGATCTTGTACCACTGGTGGCTGTAGTTCCATAAAAGGGACAAGATAAGCAGAAGGACTTCCCTGGATCGGGTTGGTAGTAGTCTTTAGGACATGGATGACAAGGCATCAATCCAGAACGAGAGAATTCTCCTACTGGACAAGGTACTGCAAAAGTAAAAACAAATCGTTTGTGAGTCTGGAACAATGTACTCTACTTTTGAAAGAAGTACATTGATTCTCGGTTGTAAGAAAGCTACTGAATTGCTAATATAATCTCTTGTACATATTTTATACCTATACTATTTTATCACCCAGAGAAATATTTTGTTGTTTCTTTCTTCTTACACAAAACACCTTTAACTCAATAAAAATCTGAATTGACCATGTAATATTGTATTCTGATTTTTTCACTTTACTTTATATCCAAAGTGTTTCCCAGATCGTTAAATAACATGGTGTCTAATAAAAAAAATATTGCATGCCATTGACAGACCATAATTGAGCTAACATTTCCTCTACTATTAGACGTTTAGGTTGTTTCTATTTGTAGGCTATTATAAATAATGGTGACATGAAATTTTCTGCATAAACCTTGTATATAGCTCTGATTGTTTCCTAGGGATAATAGTTGAATTTGAACAGCGGAACTTGAGTAGTTGAATCTATAGATCTAAAGATAATGGAAAATTTAAAGCTATTAATATATAATGTCAAATCTGCAAGAAAAAATAGTTCTAACTTCCAGCCCTCTTAGTAATGTATGGAATTCCTCTTGCTTCATACTCCTCATCACTGATAATGATCATTTAAACATTTTTTTCCAATTTGAAAGTGAAAATGGAATTGCACTGTTATTTCAATTTGCATTTCAATGATAAATTAAGGGTCTTTTTCATGTTTATCAGAAATTTTTATTTCTTCTGTGTAGCCGTCCCTTCTGCAGAAGAGGGCTTTTCTTTTTTTTTTTTTTTTTTGCACTTTCAAACCTTTTAATGTCACTTTGTGTTAAATGTGTTTATAAACAACGTCCAGTTGAATACTATCATTTAACTAAATCTGAAATTCTCTTGCTAATAGTTGGTGGAATATTAACTAAATAAGAAACAGCTTTGAACATAATATGAACCTGCATTTTCTTCAGTAAATTTTGGCTGCATCTACCAGAGGGACACTGGGGAAAACCAGTCATGACTAAATCTTTAGGTTGGGATTTTAGTTTGTGATCCAAAGATGAAGTAAGTCAGGCGGAGCATGTTCTTTATTTGCATGAACTGGGGTCATCCGCAGGAGGCCTTAAACCATTACAAACTGAGTAAACGACTAAAACTATTAAGACTTGTCTTTTACATTTAAATATAGAAGATAGAACACAAGGAAGTAGCTATCTGGGAATCTCTGCACATTTATCACGCAGACTTTGGATTTTTGTTAATAAAAATTGGTACAGCAGAAATAACTAGCAATATGGTTGAAAAATTTAGAAACGCACTCAACTCCAGGGAGCAGGATACTCCAAGTAATGTCATGTCTTTTTTTTTAATATGACAATAAACATTAAATAAACAATAAAGCATTTGTGGTAATCTCAAGATGTTTAGATCAAAGTTTTTAAGAAAAACAGCCAGCCACATCTTTTGCAAAATTGCTCTTTTACATACCCACTGACAAAGTCAGGAATCGAATCAAGAGATGGCTGAAGATATCAATAGATATTAATGCTTATTTAGAAAAACTTATTTCTTCCAGCTGCATTTGTTATCTTAAAACTTTATAAGTATCTTGGTGAAACAAGATACTTGTTATACCTGTGATAAACAAGATACTTGTTATAACAAAAATATTTGTTTTATTAAACTTTTTAAGCATTTTTTTAAAAAAATATTTTATTTATTTGAAAGAGAGAGTGAGCACAAGCAGAGGGAAAGGGGGAAGCAGACTCCCTGCTGAGGAAGGAGCCCGACAACCTGTGGCTTGATCCCAGGACCCCGAGATCATGACCTGAGCGGAAGGCAGACACTTAACAGATGGAGCCACTCAGACACCCCCAAAACTGTAAACTATAAGTATCATTGCTTCACCAAGAATAAGTTAATCTATTCTTTGTTGCTAGACCTCAGAGTTCCAGACAGGGCTTTGCACAAACATATTACAAAGCTGCTGAGCTTAAAATGGGTTTTCTGAATCTCAAGTTTCAAAAAAATGATTACCTATTTGGAAAAGGTAATTAGCTCCAGGTAGCTAATTAAAGGAGTTAATTAGAAGCACAGATCTTCTACTGGCAAAGGTATGAAACTTCTGTTTGAGAAAATATCTATGAGTGTGTATGATAAGGTAAAAATGTAAATTCTGTCAGTGAAACCAAGATCTATGATGAATTGAACTATTTTGCACCTTTTTTTCAGCACAACCTTATCTTCAAAAAGAAAAAGACAATGCCCCAGAAACTGACAGAATGTCAAAAATTATACTAATATGTAATAATAAAATCTTGATTAAAAATCAGAAAGTTCATTAGAGAACATACTGTTGTGATGTCTATATTTTGTCTTTTGATATAGAAAATATAAATTTTCATGTAAAAA
Source organism: Nyctereutes procyonoides (assembly GCF_905146905.1). Classification (NCBI taxonomy): domain Eukaryota; kingdom Metazoa; phylum Chordata; class Mammalia; order Carnivora; family Canidae; genus Nyctereutes; species Nyctereutes procyonoides. The sequence goes on along the minus strand of NW_026575135.1, from coordinate 8,980,479 downwards.
TTAGTTTATCTTACATGTCAAAGGCAGATGGTTGTCATCAGAAATATACTTTCTAGGGGTGGGCAATCAGTACTTAATGTATTATTTATGTATACAGATAGTAAATATATGCATAATAACGGCATTATCTGTAGTATATAATACAGCATTAAGTACACACACATGCACATATACAGAGGGAGTTCCTGATGGTCTAATTTCCTAAGAAGAGAGAGGAGAAAGTTTCATTTTGAATCTTGGCCAAACTGTGGTTTCTGAGTCAAGAAAAATGGGACAAAATCCTTTTGACCTCTCATATTGGACGGAGAGAGAGAAAGAGAAAATCTAAGTATGCCAAAAGTGATATTAAAATAGAATTAAAAAGAGTGCCTTGAAATGACTGGGAAAATGTAATCTCACACGTCTGCTCCCCGGTGGTATTAAGGGTAACACATATAGCCCTGGAGTCAAGTGAATTTTGCCTTTTAAATGGGTTTCCTAAGACAAATTCAAAGGTCAAAAACTCTCATCCTAACCCTCCCTTTAACTTTGTCCTATAGGGTAAAGGTGAGAAATATCATCCTGGCTCAGCAATAATCTTGCTTTTTCTATAGGACCATACGGAAACAACACCATTACAAAAAAAAAAATCATTTGCAAGACTTATTCCTCAGATAAAAGTCATTTTTTAAAAATGAAAGATTTCAAGAGTCTCTGGGTGGCATAGTCGATTAAGCGTCTGACTCTTGATTTTGGCTCAGGTTATGGTCTCAGGGTCATGATCTCAGGGTTGTGGGATCAAGACCCACATCAGTCTCCATGCTCAGCAGGGAGTCTGCTTAGGGATTCTCTCTCTCCCTCTCCCCTTCCCCCATCTCTCTCTAAAAAAATAAATCAATTAAATTTAAAAAAAAGAAAAATTTCAGACTCTTGAGTTTGTAACCATGAACCTATGGATACTTAATATCCTAAGTAGTGATAAAAATGAAATACATGGAAAATATATTAATTTAATATAGGAATATGCTTAAATATAATAGCTGTGTTGATTATATTTTAAGTTCAACATGCTAAAGAATGCAAAAAGTGATACTTTAGTAAAAAGTGAAATAAACCGTAAACATACATATAAAAATAAATCACTACAAAAAGAAAAAAATAAAGAAGGAAGGAAGGAAGAAGTTTAAAACTAAGAAAAATATATATGGGGGACTGTTTTAGAAATACACGTGTAAGTTTAAAGTAAAATGGTATTTATTTAACACCACAGGACAGAGTGCTGAGTGCTGCTGTTCCCAACTCACTCATGACAAGCAAATGTGGTTAAACTTGTGCTGGGAATATATTAGGAGAAATACAGCAGTTACCAGAAATCTAGAGACTTTCTGGGAATTATAATTACTTAATTGGAATAATTGGTATTAAACAAACCTCAAGGCTTCACTGGAAAGCTAAAGGGAAAAAACATCAAATATGAATTGGTTTTACTGTAAAAATCCTAGTTACTTTTGTGGTTGGAGGGAGAGAAAGAGAAAGAAAGAATTTTTCACTGCAGACTTTCTTCCAAAATTCATTTGTATATTGACAAAATAAAAGAGTCTCTAGTAGATCTATTTCAACCATAATGTGGGGCCTTATTTGCCTTTTAATAATAATTTAAAAAAAAACCTCAAAGCTGGTATTACACAACAGACATGGTTTATGAGTTGCAACCAGGTCCTGGTTAAATTCTTTTCTCTTTAGTGAAACATCAGGTTGATGACTACTGCTTGTTCGACTCCTCAGGTCTAAGAGACTTTATCTACTGTGATCCTAATATGTTGAGATAATTTAAACAGGTGGAGTATGTAAAAATCTGTAAGCATAATATGCTTCCTCGTTTTCTCTCTGCTACACTAACTTTGAGGACTACATCTCCCAAAATGCAATGTATTCCCCTCTCCCCACAACAAAAATGTCCTATACAGTTGTTTTCTGGGAATTTGTTTCTAACTATATGCAGAGGTATATATGCCTGGGGTACAGTGAGGCTGTGTATGTGTATGTGTGCGTGTGTGTGTGTGTGTGTGTGTGTCTTAGGAGAAATGGAGAGCTAACAGATTGGTTCTTAAAAACATCACTATTCAATAGGGGAACAGTTTTTAAGTTTTCAGATGGCCATAGGTAGACCTTAGATTTTTTAATAAGGGTGTAGTGAAAGAGGAAGATACATAATTTTTAAAAAAGTCATGTTTCAGCCAGCATGTTTGTTCTCTTCTCAGTGATGTAGCAGAGGTAGGCCAACAACTTTTTATTTTTAGTCAAGTTCCATTGGCTTTGCAGAGTACATGGAATTTGGAGTTCCTGGCAGCAGAATGACCTTGACTCTTAGTCCCAGTTTCATGGCCATTTTAAGTTTTCATCTTTTTGTTTTGTTGACACCTTCTACCACCTTTACCATGCTGGAAAACTGTACTTGGTAGGGATGTTAGAAATATTTGAAAATTGGAACTCTAATCTTTCCATTTCCATTGTGATTTGTACCAAATGGTCCCTGGACCAAGTAGGAGCAGCATCTCTTCTGAACTACTTAGAAATACAAATTCTCAGGCCCCACATCAGAACTGCTGACTTAGAAATTCTAGGGGGTGGGGCCTGGCAATCTGTGTTTTTAAGCCCTTCATGCTGACCTTTGAGATCCAAAACTAGTCATACTCAACTTTTCCTGTTACTTTAGAATCACTGGGTGGGGAACCTTAAAAGGAAAACCAGACCAGTTAAGTCAGAATATCTGGGAGTGGATATCGGCCTTCAGTATTTTAAAAATGCTGATGTCAATGTGCAGATGATCCCAAAGTACAGCCAGAGTGGATAATCACTCACAAAAACCTCCAAACTGTAGGAAATGAAATATCGTAATTCATAAAGTGTCTTTTTAGAGTTTCAAGGGACATGAGACAGGACCTCACTTTAGAAAGGAGGAGACTCAGTTCCTAGATGAGAAGTATTCCTAGCATATAATGAAGCCACATGTTTATTAATGTTGAATACTAGGACCAAGTCTTGTACTTTTTGTGTGTTCCTAAAGGCACTAGCATAGTGTTTATATTGAGGGTGTTTATACTTAAGTATTTACTGGCTGAATACATGGAAACTTTCCATGAAGAGACAGTTATTTACATTCTTTGCATAGAGTAGACATATGGTTTTGCTGAAAATATTCCACTCCGCCATGCATAGAACCTATTAGGTTTGAAGAAGTATCAGTGTCTAAGGCTTTGATAACCTCCACAAGCAGAAATGTTCACAGCTCCTCTTTTCACAGATGAAGTGTTTTCTGGACACGAGAGGCAGCTCTGGGAACCAAATGCTGGCTGATAACTGCCCAGAGGACACGATTCACACGTTTCAAGCCCATTTGATGAGTAGGTGCCTGGTTTGCACTTAGCTGAAAAGAAAAATGTAATATGGTTAAGAATGATGCCATTAAGCTATACAAAACTCGCACTGGATAAGATAGGGTTTTCTGTAATTCAATTATTCAGGACACAATGAGCGACACAAAGAATTCCAAGTATATAGATTGTATTTTAGATTGCCCTATGCTTTCCTGTACTAATAACATTTAGGCTGATTTCCATTTACTTTCTTTATTACCAGTTGCTTTCTTTACTCCAGTTACTTTCATTATCACACAGAAAATGCTAATAAATGGGGATTTTTTTTTTTAAGATTTTATTTGAGAGAGAGAGATAGCAAGAGGGAGCATGAGCAGGGGTAAGGGGAGAGGGAAACCAAACCTCAAACTGGGCTAGAGCCTCATAAGTTTTGTTGCTCTAACAATTGGCCCTCTCCTGTCCTCCTTCTACCAGCAGACTCCATCTGAGGGCTGGTGGAGTAGAAAGTAAAAGTAGTCTTAGTATGAGGCCCAGGGATTTTAAGCAACTTTCTAGGATTCATAGTGGTGGTTTTGTGGGAGAGCAGGACTAGGGCCAGAATCCTCAATCCCCAGTACACTACCCTTTCCTTCCACCCCTGTTCTCCCCTGCAAATGATTCTCATTTGCAGCATTGCTAACATTTCAGTGCACTTTTAATCACTTAGCACAGTTCCCAAGTTTATATTTGTCATTAAGCAGTCATACCTGCATTTGTAACAACAGCAAGGGGCACAGTTCTGAAATTCCTTCTTTTAGGTGCATCTCTCTTTTTTTTTTTAAGTTTGTTTGTTTTTTGTTTGTTTATTAAAGTCATCTCTACACCCTTTTTGGGGTTTGAACTCATGACGCCGAGATGAAGAGTCACATGCTCTACTGACTGAGCCAGCCAGGCACCCCTCAGGTGCATCTTATTGTGACCTTAATCACGAAAGAAAATGTTTCCATCAGAAATGTTTATTCGGAGAAGGACAATCATCATATGGTTTCACTCAGATAGGGAATATAAGAAATAGTGAAAAGAATTATAAAGGAAAGGAAGGGAACTGAGTGGGAAAAATCAGAGATGGAGAGAAAACATGAGAGACTCCTAACTCTGGGAAATGAACAAGGAGTAGTGGAAGGGGAGGCAGGCGGGGAGATGGGGTAGTTGGGTGACAGGCACTGAGGAGGGCACTTGATGGGATGAGCACTGGGTGTTATATGTTGGCAAATCTAATTTCAATTAAAAAATAAGAAAAAATAAAAATAAAAAATAAGACAAAATAAAAATAAAAAAATAAAATGACAATAAAATATTTTTGAAAACATTGAGTATTTTAGTAGCAAGAATACATGCATATGTACCTATGGTTATTAATTTCCAAGTAAATGGAGAGTTGATCTCATTGTATCAAATATTATTCTAAGAAAAAGCAAGTTTCTAATTGCTAAGTGTTATGAAAGTCCTTTCCACCAATTAATTTGAAATCCAGTAAAAAAAAAAAAATCTGAGGTAACTGATAAATGTGGATTAGAACTAAGGCACACGGATGGCACTGTGAGTTAAGCGTCTGACTCGTGATTTCTGCTCAGGACGTGATCTCTGGGTCATGGGATCGAGCCCTGCATCAGGCTCTGTGCTCAGCATGGAGTCTGCTTGAGATTCTCTCTCTCCCTCTGCCCCTCCTGCTTATGCGTGCTCTCTCTCTCTCTCCCTCTCTAAAATAAATACATAAATCTTTTTTTTAAATGTGGATTAGAATTATGGACAGTGGAGTCTCACTTAGAGCAGAATATTCCAAAGGGAAAAAAACAGACTTCTTTAAAGTGAGAGAAACATTAAGATACTAATTTAAAGTTAAAAGAAAAAAATAATAAGTGAACGAAATTGCTTGCAGTAATGCTCTCATTTCATCCTCTTTGCCATTTAGACTTCGAAACTGAAGATAAAATTCAGGCTTCTGGTCAACCTGTGCATTGAGCCATTACCTTTGCATTCTGAGCTGCTTCTTGAATGAAGATACTCGGTGTAAGTCCCAGCTGGACAGAGTTTGCACTCGAGTTGTCCTTCTTCATCTTGATAGTATCCGATCAAGCAGCTTTCACAGGCAGAATGCTCCAGAGAATAATAGGTTCCCAAAGGGCAATTGACTGAAAAGAAAACAAACAAGAGACATAGTAAGCTGTAGAACTGGAACACATTTGGGTTCCTTTATCCTAAGGCATGAAAATAATAAAGCTTGCTTCCAAGTACTATTGTTTATGCATTAAATCTTACTGTCAGGGGTTTACTCACAAGATAAACCTTCCAGAAATGTATTCCTAGAAAACCAACAGTAGATTTTTTTTTAAGAAAATGCAAATTCTTATCGACCAAGCTTAGGGCTTGTGTGATAGGAGCTTTAAAGTGTGGGTTAAACCAGATCATCCTGGAAAACACACAGCTAACAAAGGAAAGGCTGCTGTAAGGAAAGAATAAAACAGTGAACATTTAGGTTAATTTGAAGCTTCAAGATATGAAAAACACTTTCTTAGCTGTTCCTCTGAATGGTTCCCCTTATGAAAATGACAGCTCGTCTATTATGGCATCATTTCTAGAAACAAAACCAGGCAAAGGTTGTGGGACTAAGCCGGGTGAATTAAGTAGACTCTCGTCTCTGTTTATAGGAATTCCTGTCCAGTGAAGGCAAGTCTGAGACATCCTCAGACTCCAGGATCCCGAGGAAACAGGCCAATTTTAGGACCTCCCTTCCTTGGAGGTTTTGGTCTACTACTTGGCAGGCTCGAAGTGACTCAGGATTTCTGAGACCAGAGTGGAATGCTAACCCCACGAAAAGGCTGCTAGCAAAGTTAGTATTTGTAAAGAGAGGACACTTGAAATTAGCACCCAGATGATTCTGATGATAATGTGTATAAGAATTACCTGGGAACTTACTAAAAATTCAGATTCCAAGGCTCTGTTCCCAAAGTGCCACATATATTAGTTCTGAGATGGGGCCTGAGTCAAGATGCATTTTGATAAGCACTTCCGGTGATGCTGACACAGGTGGTTTGAAGGCCATACCGAGAAATGCAGAACACTGACCAAGGTGATTTCTAATTTTTACTCACAAGGTAGGGAGTAAACACGAACTGGTTCAGAACGACCATTTCAATGTGCTTTCATTGGGCTGAATCTATAACCCAACTGAGCTCTGGGAAAAACAGTAAGAACTGTTGAGGAAGGATTTCCTGAACAGGAGGCAAGATCCCACGCCTACAGAGAGGTTAATGCCAGGCTCATGTCATCTGGTTCAGCTGAGTGTTCAGAGTTTGGGGAGAGGAATCTTCCCTATCTATAAGCAATGACATATTTAGGAAACAGGCTGGAAGTGATCCAGATTGTGGTAGTCTGGGTTAAAAGGTAAGGGGCTGTGTGTAAGGAGGATAAGGAGTGGCTGCTTAATGGTTATTGGGGTGGGGCTCCTTTGGAGGTGATGAAAATGTCTTGGGAGCGGTGATGGCTGAACAACACTGTATCATGAATGTGCTAGATACCACTGATCGGTACACTTTAAAAGGGTTGATTTTATGCTGGTGAATTTGGCAGTGGCTGCTCAGGTGGAAACCTTAGCTATACCACTTACTGTCTTAATGGGTAACTTCCTAGCCTCTCTGACTTCAGTTCTGCCATCTGTAAAATGGGCTTAATTGTAATAGCACTTCATGGAGTTGCTAAAACAATTAAACACGAGAGATGCTCAGCCAGCCTATGGAAGTGGTCAAAACATAGTCGTTATTTTTATTGGAGATGCTGCTAAAAGTTGGGAGCTCTAGAGATCTATAAGGAAAACTAAGATCTGAGTCCCTTACCTGAGATAGTTTTCTTGTCCTGAATAATTGGTGGTTACTTAGAGGCCTGAGACAAAATAATAAGAACAAAAACCACACAACAATTGCGAAATGTTTCATTTCAATACCCCTGGATAGTTGCAAAGAGGCTCTACTCATCTCACTTGACCCACTATGAGCCAGATATTTTTTATTGCAGGGAAAAGTCTTACCACACATACGCCCTCTCAGCACCGAGCCTGGTCTGCAGAAAAGGAAAGCCTTTTCTGTCTCTAACGAATTGCTGTCGGCTACAAGCATCTCAGATGCAAGCTGAAAGGAATACATGGGCTCCTGACTGAGGGTCCTTTTCAGTTGATTTGTAATGGTTTCCAAAGTCTTAATGAGTCGCTGTTGATTTTCCAGCTCAAGGGTATCATTCCTTTCATCGGGTAATGGCACACTAGCTGAGATAAAAACAAGACGAAATAAAACATAACACACACAGGTGGTGTTTCAGGAAACCATCTGCAGTTTTTTTGTTTTTTGTTTTTTGTTTTTTTTTAACCAAAGAAAGATGGCATATTAAAAATCTTCTGGGCAAAACAAACTCAAACTCAACCACTACTTACTGAGCAACTAGTATATGGATAATCTTAAGAACAATGCAATTTGTTTTAATCCTTCCCTCATATGCTGGATCTACATCACCTTTTTTGTGAAGTTCTTCCTTACAGCATGTTAAATTTCTGTAAATTCTTGCTTTTTAAAAACATGCCTTAGTTCGTCATGCCAAGAGGAGTACAAAGCAGGATGCTTGTTGCTGCGAGAATCATAAAATACATCTGTGATATTAAATTGCAAAAAAATGACGAAACTTAGGTGATTGGGCTCTCCCTAATTTTCAGTTCCAGGATTATTTCCTAAGGATGATAACAAATGGAAACTTTGCAAAATAGGTTTCCCACCAAGAATGTCACATAATATTGTTTTTTCAAACAGTCTCTCCTTACCTGTGATGTTAAAAATTAACTTAATTTTGTGGTCAGATAATGGGGCATTTCTTTTAATTCGTGAAGATCTGGCTTTGCCGGCACCTGTGGGTGTTTCTTGCACGGAGTCCAAGAAATCATCATAAGAGTAATCCAGCCTATTAGCTGCGCCCCAACCACCAGGTCCTGGACAGTTGGGGCAGAAAAACAAGATTCTACAGTTGCCTCTTTATCAGCACTTAGGTTCTAATGGTAAGCCACAAGTCAAATTGTTCGTATTTCTTAAATCGTCCATAATGTGCTGCATACAGGGATTCATCTAGAATCTCATTTTTCACCTATAATCTTATATTGTAATTTTTAGGCACTTCATTTTAGATTTAGATTACCAATGAATTGCACAAGAAGAAGAAAGAAAAGTTCCTATGGAGCCACCTAGGCATTTAAGCCATTCTTATCTTTGAGTTAATAGTTAAAATTACCTTAGCTTTAGAGGTAAATAGGATGTGGGTGCAGAATTTTAACCAATCTCTATTTCCCTTCAGGGTTGGCTCCATTCTTTTCTAAAAATTTACAGTATCAGATTTATAAACTTAATGCAAATGAACAGGTTTCCTTTTGTGAAGATTATTCAAGATACTGCATCATTTTTTAACGGTGGGGACATTCAGTTAAGCAATGGTGGTGCATTCAGTTAAGCAACAGACTCTTGGTTTGGCTCAGGTCTTGATCTCAGAGTTGTGATCTCAGGGTCATAAGATCAAGCCCCACTTGGTCGTGGAGTCTGCTTGAGATTCTCTCTCCTTCTCCCTCTGCCCCTCCTGTTCATGCTCTCTCTCAACAAATAAATAAATCTTTAAAGGTGGAGGCAGTTTCTAAAGGTAACATGTAAGTTAAGTGTGTATGTAGCCACAGTGGACTATATCACACAGATATGTGAGATTCCTCAGACGCCCCAAGTGCCATCGTGGTCACCACCTGCATAGATTCAGATTGTGGCTTCTGGATGTAGGAGATAAGGGTGTACAATGCTAGTATAGTTACTTTCACCTCTCTGAACTTCAGTTTCTTCATTTATAAATTGAGATCATTATTCTTACTTCACAGGTTTGGGGCATAACTGAGACAATGTACACTAACCATCTAATTCAGTATTTGACTCCTTCTAAAACCTCAGTAAGTGATACTAATATTGGTCTGGGTATATTGTTGTTGCTTGGTTATATGCTTTAAATATCAAATTATATTTATACAGGCCTGTCCACCTAAATAAACTGTTTAAAAATTTTTAAATAAAATTTAAAATAGAGTTTTAAATAAAATAGCTGTTTAAAATTTTTTTTTGTGTGTCTAATTTATGTCTTTGGCCTAGGATAAAATTACCTAGGATAAATATTTTTGATTTTAATTTAAACATCTTTTCTACAAGTATTATGTAGCCATTATAGAAAAATGGATGAGCAAAGTCAAAAATTTGTTTTGATTACCTATAATTCCACCATATAGAAATAATGACTAGAACATATTAGGCAAGACTTTCTTTTATGAATATATAAACACACACATATGCTTATGCATACATAGATGCATGAATCACTAGAGTAGAAATAAACATACCATATCTTCAAAAAATGATTACACTATGTGTATTTTATTTAGTAAAAATTTTCTAATTTTCTCAATGATATATTATGGCATTTCTGTATCAAATGGCTTCATAATATTCTCTTTTATGGCTATACCACAAACTAACAAGGTTCCTATTTTCAGACTTTTAGGTTATTTCAAAAATCTAGAGCATCCTTGTGCATAGAGGATTTCATAAAATATAAGGGGCCATCAATGAGAAGATACATTCCAATCTCAGAGATGTCCAAATGAAAAATGTACACCTTAGAATTTATGAAATGTAGTACCTATTTGCACACTGGCATGATTTTTATACTGAGAAATATTCTTAGAAGTAGATTTCTGGGTTTGAGTATTTTTAATCTTTTTGATATATATTGTCAATTGCCCTCCAGTTTCTCCCCTATATACAATATATGAATATGATTTATTTTCCCTTATATCCTTACCAGTTTTGGGTTTTATGATTCTTACTTGAATTTGTTAATCTGACAGATCAAAAACGGCATCTTGTTTTAGTTTTTTTTAAAGATTTTATTTATTTATTCGTGAGAGAGAGAGAGAGAGAGAGAGGCAGAGACACAGGCAGAGGGAGAAGTAGGCTCCATGCAGGAAGCCTGATGTGGGACTCGATCCTGGGTCTCCAGGATCATACCCTGGGCTGAAGGCAAGCGCTAAACCACTGAGCCACCTGAGCTGCCCTCATTTTAGTTTAAATTTGAATTGCATGACTATTATGATGTCAAACCATTTTAATATATTTATTGGCCCTTTGGTTTTTATACATTATGACTTGCCAAGGTGTTTTTAGAAATATTATGCTAATCTTGTGACTTCCTACTGTAAAGACATTCAAGGAGAAAGGCTTATCTCTTAGGATCAATTGTACCATATTGTCCACATATGATTCTAGGAAACTGCCACTTTATCCTTATTAGATGACAAATATCACTCATTTCAAAGCCATATGATGACACCTGGCTCCCTCTAGGTGTATCCTTATACCCTCAACAATCTACCTCAATAATCTGGGAGGTGAAACCTGTGTCATGTGTGACAGAAGAGTCATGCCACTGCCAACTCTATTGCCAATGCCACTTCATGTTCTTCTAAAACTTTAATGTCCAAAATCTTCACTGAGAAGTTTTACATAATAGTTAAAAATGGGAAAAATAGCAAAGCTTACCAGTAGGAAATTGTTTACATAAAACCGATTAAATATGTGGCCATTAAAACTGAAGCATAATATTTAGTGACAGAAAAATGTCCTCAATATAATATTAGGTAAAAATTCAAGTTTAGAAAATAGTATGGCCATATATACATATGTGTGTATAGTTATATGTATGTATGTTAATGTACATATAGTAATACATATACTAACTAGTATATTAACCAAATTTTTTATGGAACTGTGGATTATCTTGATTTCATTCTTTAGGTTTTAGCATTTTTTCAAATTTCTGCAATAAATATATATACTCAAAAATGATATTTTTAAAATTCAAAAAGTGTAAAGAAAATGTCAACATCAATCTAAATGTTAAGTCACTAAAAATATTACACATATGATTAGTGTCAGAAACAAAAAAGGATGTCTGCCGTAACGTCGATTAATATTGTCTCAGGTAGCCTTCCAAGGACTTTATGTGTACTTGTACTTATTCATTTAATCCTAAGAATGGCCCTATGAGTACAGTACTTTTATATAATATCCATTTTATAGGTGAGGAACCTGAGGTACAGAGTATGAACTTGCTAAAGACCTCACAGCTAATAGGTGGTAAAGCCAGAATTTGGACCTAAAAAGTTGGTCTTAGAGTCCATGTGTTAAACCATGATACTTTTTGTTATCGCTTTTTTTTTTTTTTTGAGAAGGAAAGGGAAGAGGGGGAGGGACAAAGGGTAAGAGAGAGAATCTTAAGCAGGCTCCATACTCAGCATAGAGCACAACACAGGGCTCAATCTCACAACTGTGAGATTATGACCCAAACTAAAATCAAGGGTCGGACGCTTAAGTGACTGAGCCACCCAGGCACCCCCATCATTATTATTTTTAAAAACATTATTTTGGAAGTGTTGGACAGTTTTATAATAAAGCAACAGAAATGAGAAATATAATTACTGGAAAGTTTGATGATTTTACTAATGAAAGACCCAAGAGTGACTACTGAAATCTTCCAGAAATATTAAGGCAATTAGCTAAATGGCCAGCTACACCAGCATACAAATCACATGTCATACTTAGGAGTAACTTGAATAATAATGCTCAAAGATAATATGGAGAAAACATGAAAATAGATTTAGAAGGTATATCAGACTTGAATAGGTTGAGTCTTAACACATTCTGGGTAAGAAATCTGAATATTTTACATGTGTAACTATTTTAAATCAATGACTTAGTTGCAATTTAAATTGAATGCCATATAAAAATTGCTTTAGTACTAGTCTAAGATATATACATATTGAAATTTCACCATCATAATGTGACTTATTTTTCTTAGTTTTTATCATCTCAAGAGTTTTGGTTTAAAAAAAGTTAATTTGTCTAGTTTGCCCCACTCTTCTGAAATTATGTTATACTGTGGATCACTCTTGCAAACTACTGACACTGTATAACTTAATTACCAATTGCAAAGCCGTTTTCATAGTCATAATTGTATTCGAGGCAATATTTTTTGGTCAGGTCCTCCAATCTGCAGTCAATGTCATCAGCATCACTACAAAATGATGGGACCTGCAAATGAAAAATGAAGAGCGTGAAATGTCAATCACATATCTGTGTGGTCTGGATAAGCCCTTTGTTCAGCTAGACTCACATTTCTCTCCACAGGAGGGAGGAGAGAACCACAGGTATGCTTGCTCCTGGACAGACTCTCGCCCTTTCTCCATGTCCTCCCCTAGAGGCTCTGGTGCTCATGGACCATCAGGATTAGTTTCATGGCTTTTCTCTGTGTAGGTCACACGTCACCAGAAGCCCAGGACTCCTGGCATATCTCTTATCTCTGAATTTTCACCCCATATGGGTCCTTAGGTCCCTTTATCTGGCTCTATCTTCCACTCATCTCTAAGTCCTTAGAATCTTCCTCTGCCCTCTGAAACTCAACAGTCATCAGTGAATCCCCCGTTATTTTTTTCACCTCTATTTATGGTCCCTTCACCTTAGTTCTCAATGACACCTCACTTTTCAGTTTTCTCAAACATGGGCATGGAGGCAGAAGAAGTGTCTTCCTCACTCTTCCCTGCTGTTTCCAGATTACACTCCCTTGCCCCTCCTTAGAGCCTCACAATCCTTAAACTCGTGGTATAGTAGACAGCCTCTCCATGTGGCAGCTACCTACAGCCTTTCTCCATTCTGCATCACCCCCTCATTCCAAGAACATCCAGTAACTGTTGCTGTTATAATTGGTGATTTCTATATCCAAGATCCAGCTAATCCTTCCATCACCATGGCTTCTCATTTCCTTTTCCCCTTCTCCTCTAGTGTTTCAGCCTTACTTTGTCCCTTGCTCTCATGGTCATACCCTCAGACCTCCTCATTACCAGTAACGGCATCCTCTTGTACTCTTGGAAGTCCTTGACTTCATCTGATTTATAATCCATTGACCCTATCATCTCTTCACTGTCTCTCAGCCTGATGTCTTCACCTTCTTATTTATCTATCTTAGATTCTATGGCTAATCACCAGAAATCACTCCCTGATGGGCCCCATCCTCTGATGATTGTCTGCAGAACGCATAACCCTAGTTAAACTAAGTGCTTTGTTTTCTCCACAATCCTGCTTCCTGCCAATCCTACCACCTTTCTTTAGCACATTTATCTGTGCTGTCCTAGAAAATTATTTTATACCATCAACTCTCTTCTAAACCTCAACAACTCCTCCCCATCCTTACTCTTCCTGCTGATCACTCTGCATCTTTTTCCACTGAGCAAATAGAAGTCAGGAAAAATCCTCTAACACACTTCCACCACCGTGTATACCCACTCCAGCATCTGTGTCTCTGTGTACACTGCCTCCTTGACTCCCCTCTTTCTCTCATACTGTACATCAAATCTACTACCACTAAATCTACTCTTAGAACCTATCCAAAAATCTAAGCTGCCTACTCTGTTAGGGATACAAATATGTATATAACACATTTCCTTCGAGATGCTCAACACAGTTAAATACATCATTTTGCTTTCCTGTAAACAGTAAAAGAATCCTAAACAAAAACGCATGAAAGAGAAAATCCTCACAATGTTCAATTATCTCATCATAAAACAAATACAGTCTACAATGGAATTTTTGTCATACTTTAAATAACAAAGCAGATATTTTCAAACCACATGGACCCCACGCTTCTCTAGCTTTCTGACTCAGAATGTTATAAAAAATTCAAAATGTTTTAATAAAGATTCACTTATAATTCATTCCAGAAGTCCAAAACCTATGGGTAATTCTAAATATTAGGAGCAAGTTTGGATTACAGAGGGGCAGGAAATCATCAGGACACAGAATTCCAGTTATAGGTAACTATGAGAGGCTATGAAAAGCTCAGTATTGTTAAAATACGACAAACAATACTCCTGACATACCATTTTCCCCAGGGTAGTCTCAAATGCTTCGGAAAACTTCTTCAACAGATCTGTATCATCACAACGAGTTGCTTTGTACAGCATCTCAAAGGATTTGAACCCATGGTTTGCAAAACGTTTAACTGGAAAATGTTAGAGAAAACAGCTTCAGTTGGTTAAGATTTTTCAACACAAAGATTTAATTGTCTTTGGAGTAACTGTAACTTAGTACTTTGATTCTAAAATGATCTGTGGGATTCCTTCAAAAACAAGAGACAGTTGAAAAAAGTTTCTAGGCATTAATTGATCACAATAAACCATGAGCCAAGCAGCATTGTACCCAGTTACCCAGCGATGAGGTTTGCTTTATTATTCTTTAGCTTGCAATCACATTAAGAAAATGAGCATTTAAGGGAAAAAGCGACTTGAAAATTTTTAAATTATATTTCTGGAAAGTTTTGAAAAGTCCTGCCTGGATCAAAGATATCTTTTATGTTTACATAAATTTGTATCATATATGTTTCTATTATATTTTTAGCCAATATACATTGAAAAATTTCTTAATATGACATACAATCATAGTCCTTGAAAGTGTAATTTTCATAGAGAATTTCTCCTTGGATCAAAAGCTTGCATGGTTAGACTTAGCAAGATGTCCCATAATATTCTGAGACAATGAGCCCTAAGAGCATCAATATTAAAATCCTACTGTCTAAATCTGTGATAAAGGTGAGTGATACTGTAGAACTTTTAATTACTTCCCAAATTTTGGGGGGGGGGAAATAGCTCAATTGGGCTTTACTTTTTCCAAGAAGTTGGTATTTAAACTCAATCTACAGTATTGAATCAAAGATTCATTCCAAAGAATATTTATTTACACTAGACAAAGATATTGGCCATTTTTATAAAAATACATATATTTAAGATTATAGAATAGTTCTGAATCTAAATCAGACTTAAAGAGATTGTGACTCATCTTTCATTCCATCACATATTATGGATTTTACTTTAAATATAGCTCTTTTGTGGACTATGAGACTGTAAGTTCAAGTTTACAGATCAAGAACATGCTGACAAGTCTCTATTTCTGGTAAATAACAAGGAGAGGACCAAGATGGGTTTGCCTTAAACTGAATCTTGTCCTGTTGCAATCCAATCCATAACCAGACTTTGATGGGCTAACATTTTAAATCAGAGGCTGAACATTTCTCTTACTCATAGACATTTCAAATTCATGGCACCATTTTTTTTTAAATAAGCTCTATGCCGAATGTGGACCTCAAACTCATGACCCAAAGTTCAAGTGTTGTGTGCTCTCCTAACTGAGCCAGCCAGATTCCTCTCATGGCATCATTTTTCACTCATTAAACCCAATTCCTATAAAAAGGCAATTTTCCTCTTACATGCTCAGAAACGTACACTCACCCAAACACACACTCATATATATGAAAGGAGCCCAGAAAGAAATAAAACATACTAGCACAGTCTGGCCATTCAGTGGAATATGGTGGGTTCCAGATACCATCTTCATAAGCACAGTAATACTTCTCAGTAGACCCTTCTGTGAAATCGTAACCCTCCAGGCAACTTAACGTGCAGTTAACTCCGGCGCTATCTTGAGTACATATAAAATCCCCATTTACAGGTGTAAATGGAACTTCACAGGGAGAACCTGCATTAAAAAAATTGTACTATTTACATACGGTGGTATAAACAATATTAATTAAATTCTATGAATCTAAGCTGAATTTTGAAGAGGACTCCTCCTGTCTACCAGTATTCCAGGAAAAACTTCCATCACAAATCCTTAGTATGGGAACATGACAACATATCCTTCTTTGCTCCTAGGTGGGCGCAGCTGAAAAGCTGTACCAATGTGTAGTCAGAGGCTGTGCATATTTTACAAATGCTCATTTATCTCTGACTTGGGGTTGTTACTTGTGGCATTTCTGTAAGAAGAGTGTAAACTAGAAGCATTATGTAGCAAGGACAATTTCAGAACCTGTCACCTCAGTTACTCAAGAGAGAATTATGACAATAACATTGTGTACCTTTGGTGAAGATGTTAATGAAATGTTAAAGACTACCCTTGAAGAAAATAGTTCTATGTATCACAGAGTGAAGCAATGACAACTGGAAATGTAAATAAGATCTGTCAGTATTCAAAGTTAATGAATCTATTGCACACAGTCCATTTATTTTCACAAAATACAGAAATTACATATAAAAATGTCAACTAGATTTCTGGAACTTTATGAAGAAAATACCTTTTATGACAATGTGGATGTCACAGCTCCTGTTATTGCCCGAGGGGTCAGTGGCTGTATATCGCACTATAGTCTCTCCATGAGGGAAAAGTTCTCCTGGTGAGTGGCTCTTGGTGATGAGTAACACAGTCCCTGGAAAGGAAAGAGGGGACATAGTTTTGGGGTGACTAGTCTGCAGTCACTTTACCAGTTTGTTTGATTTGAATTTTCATTTTCTATTTATACAAACCAGCTGGGCATTCCATTTGTGTTGACTTGGTCACCAGTAAAAAAAAAAATAAAAATAAAAGATGTAATATTTATACTACAGAATAGAAGTATAAGACTCAAAAACCTCGAGGCACCTGGGTGGCTCAGTGGTTGAGGGTCTGCCTTCGGCTCAGGTCATGATCCTGGGGTCTTGAGATTGAGTCCCGCATCAGGCTCCCCACAGGGAGCCTGCTTCTCCCTCTGCCTGTGTCTCTGCCTCTCTCCCTGTGTCTCTCATGAATAAATAAAATCTTTAAAAAAAAAGACTAAAAAACCTCATTAGATTAAGGCATTCTTGAGGTGTCTACATGGCTGTCAGTTAAGCGTCTGCCTTTGGTTTAGGTCATGATCCCGGGGTCCTCAATCCTGTAGGGATAGAGCCCTCCATCGAGCTCCCTGCTCAGCGGGGAATCTGCTTCTCCTTCTCTCTCTGCCTCTCCCCACCCCGACTTGTGCTGTCTTTCTCTCTCTCTCAAATAAATAAATAAATAAAATATTTTTTAAAAAGATTAAGGCAAAAAAAAAAGATTAAGACATTCTTGCTAAATAAATGATTTTCCTTGAATAGGCCAGTCTATTGGAATATTGGAAAATTTTTTAAAAACTCAATTTAGTTAACATATACTATATTATTAGATTCAGAGTTGGAATTCAGTGATTTATCACTTGCATATAATATCCAGTGTTCATTACATCAAGTGCCCTTCTTAATGTCCATTACCCAATTATCCCTTCTGCCCTAATCACCAATATTGGAAATTTAATTAAGAAATTTATTTAACTCACATTTTCCTATTGTTGCTTACTGGGTTTTAGTGAGACTTTTAACATGAACTTCAACTGTATCTACTCATGTTTTTTCTGCTTCCCTATGAACTTTTCTAATTTGGGGGGCACATGCTTAAGGAATGAATATATGAATACATAGAACTGTACTAATGATATTAATAAAATGAATAGTTTATGCCTTCAGGACAATGTAAGCTTAGAGACTCAATGAATTTATTAGAAATCTTCAAGTACGACAACTAGTATAGGTTTAATAAATGTGCATTGGATACTGAATGAAGGGAACTCTACAGGTAGGTAGGATTAATGATATTAAATTATATATAATTATCCTAGCATTAAAACATATATTACCTTATATGACTATTCATTCCATTTAGATAAGACGTAATTTGCTTTTCATTTCTTTTATCTTTTTAAAAAGCATTTAAAAATGAAATAAAATTCAGTGTTAACCATGCTGACCATAAAATCCTTGTGTCCGCACCTGAGTTGTCTGAGAACTGAGGCTCATCCCACGTTGCAGAATGCTCCTTCTCTGAGACCTGCATTGGAGGTGGGGATCTGCACCAGTCTATGCTAGGTGGTTCTACATCTGAAAAACAAGAAAGCAGAGAAAGAAGTCACAACTGATACTCAAAAATAACGAGGGGGTGTGCACAAGAGAACTGAAGTCTGCTTGTGCTAGCAGAAAACCTTGACCTTGTTAGGCTGGCCCTGGAGCCTTTTGGACAATGAGATCTGTTTTATTCCTGGTCTCAAGGCAAAAGAAAGAGCGGATTCTTATTAGGTTGCTCTCTGCCTGTTGAAGAAGAAATACTAGATTCCTAAAATCACCCTGAGCACAGCTTTATAAAAGGCAATTCTGGGGGTGCCCGAGTGGCTTAGTTGGTTGAGCATCCGACTCTTGGTTTTGGCTCAGGTCATGATCTCAGAGTTGTAAGATTGAGCCCCTGCCAGTCTCCGTGTTCAGTGCAGAGTCTGCCTGACATTCTCCCTCTCCCTCCCAATTGCACTCTCTCTCTCTACCAAAATATATAAATAAATAAATCTTTAAAATGAAAGATTTTAAAAAGGCAATTCTGGATGTGATGGCCATCCTACCCATAGTAGTTGTACTGATCAACCAGAAAGTGAAATGAACCTTCCCAGAGAAGCAGGAGTGAAATGACCAAATCTCAGACTATGTAAATTTAAGGGGCTTATCTGAGGTCATTAAGCTAGAAGATTGCAATCAAAGGATTAAGACCAGGGTATTTCTAACCATGAAACATGAAAACACATACTTGGAAATTAAATGAGCTATATCTGTGAGAATATATAAATTTCTGTTTTTTATGCTACGTCTTTTTTCTTCATGTTTGTCATTTCGTTAGTGCAGTGCCTTTGGTTTACTACTTTCCTAGGCCATAAACTCAGTCAACCAGTGCCAAAGCCTCTCTTGCTCACAGTGAGCTTTCCACGGCAGAGCACAGCACCAGGTCCATAACACATGCTTAGAAAAAGGTTGTTGAATAAAGAAAAAAATTAAGAAATGTTCATTGGAGGTCTATGTACTTAAAGAATGCTAAATCAAGTCAATTCATAGTTAAACTGACCAATCTGGCAGGGTTTACTATTTTTCCAAAAGAAATTGCAAAAAGGTGTTTTCAAGATTTTCTAAACTTACCTGATATTAGACAAACATTTTAAAGTTGAACTGCATGTACAAGAGAGCACCAAGACTCAGTCAATTACTGTCAAAAGAATGGGAGGTACTAGCAGAGGCACTGTCTCCGAGAGAGAGGAAAAAGCCTATTTCAAAGCAAGGGAGGCAGCATTCCCTGGAATGCTAAGCAAAAGCATTCCTGCTTCCTCCCCTTTATCATCAGTAAGACATCCACACCCTGTCATCAGAGGAAATAAGAAAATGTAGCTTTAGAATATTTTCTCTGTCTCTCTCTTTCCCTCCTCCCTCTCTCCTTGTCTCCCTCTCACCTTCTCCCGCTTTCTCTTCTTTCTCATATCATCTCTCTTTCATAAGCTGAAAATTCACCTAGTGTCTAGCTAGACACTTGAGTACACATTTTACATTTCACTGTGTTGACACTTCATTGTGAAAAAATAAAACTTGGCAAACGCTTGAACCACACTTCCATGTTTAAAATCACAGTACCATAAGAAACAAATCCAGCATATTTTCCATATGACTGGCAAAGTTCATGTTTAAAACATACTGAAAAAGCAGTGAAAAAAACCCAAGTACTATGAAAGGAATTTGACTGGTTTTTTATTTGCATTTCTTTTTACCTACTTTTACCAATACCTGTAATTTCTAGGGTAAGGAGCCAGTCTGATATACATTAGTTACTTCGAGAAGTTATGTAAAATTCTTAACACAAAATGAATTTAATGTGTTGGATTTTTAAACAGACATATTACAATATGAGATGAATGTAGCAAAATGTCAATATGTTTACATAGAGCTGAATGTGCGTCCGGCACCAGTTCAAGTGGTTCATGAATTTTAACTAACTAAAACCCTCACAACAATCCAATGATGTAAGATGTTTATTAATTCTATTTTTGGATAAAGAATCTGAGGCACAGGGTGGCTACTTGTCACACTGCCTTTAAGGGGTAGAGCTAGATGCGGACTCAGATTGGGCTCAGAGTCTGTGCTCTTGACCACACTACAGACTGCTTGCTACATATCCTATTTCTCCATGTATTATATCTTAGTGGTGGGTATCTGGTATTTGCTGAATATCTACTGAATTGATTGAACATACGAAGACAACTTGGAAGACAGAACAGCAAATCAGTGGTCTCCCTTCCCCCTGAAAAGACTGATGTACAGCAGTGGTTGTAAGGATGAAGAGACTGGGGCAGATTTCAGGGACAATAAGTAGATGAAACCAGCAGACCTGGATAACTAATTGGATGCTAGTGATGGAAGGAGAGGAGTCAAGGATGAGTTCCAGGTTTTTGCACGGTGGACAGGTGGTTGGCTGTGCCATTTTCTGAGCTGAGAAATAGATAAGGTGTGAGTGAGAAATACACAGGGATGATCTTACATCATTGGGTTATTGTAATACTTTGGTTATTCCCAGTGTAAGACAGCTCCACGGAAAGCTCAGTAGGCAGTTCTACATATTGGTTTGAATTTCAGAAAAGAGATCTAAGCTTGAGACAGAAATCTGAAAGTTGTCAGTTAACTAAAACACTAGGAACATTATAGAAAGAAAGAGAAAGAGGACTAGGCTGGAGCCCTGGGGATGATCCACAAGATGATCTGAGGAAGAGAAGCCATGTAGGAAAGAGATAAACAAGGAGAAATGAGAACAATGTGTTGAGGAACCAAGATAAGGAGAATGTGGTTAACAATGTAAAATCTAGGGGCACCTGGGTGGCTCAATCAGTTAAGTGTCTGCCTTCAGCTCAGGTCAGGATCCCGAGTCCTGGGATGGAGCTCCTGCATCAGGCTCCCTGCTCAGTGGGGAGTCTACCCCCCCCCCCGCCCCTCCCCTCTGCTTGTTTCCTCTCTCTCTTTCAAATGAATTAATGAAAAATCTTTTAGAAAATTAAAAAAAAACTATGGAAAGATTATGTAAAATAAGAACTAAGAAGTGTGCAGTAGGAGTAACTCTAGAGACCACTACGACCCTGTTGAAAGTAGTTTCTGTGAGTGAAGGGAACAAGAGCCAGACACGCTTGAGTGACTGAGATAAATGGCCTGTGAGACAAAACAGATGGCAACTCCTGGGAACTTCAAAAGGCTCCTATTGGAAGAAATCAAAGAGAGATGGTGACACTTAAAGAGTATATAGGTTTCAAAAAGGGAGTGGCTGGAACAGACTTCAGGACCAGCAGGAACAATCAACAGGAGGAAGGTGTTGAAGATTAAGGAGTAGCAAAGCCCTTGGAGTCCTGGATTATTTTCACAAACCTACTCAAGTAATTTTATGACTTACCAATAACCTTGACATGGAAAGTGCAGCTGGCTTGGTTGTTGGATAGGTCAATGGCTGTATATGTGATAGCAACATCTCCAATCGGGAAAAGGTAAGGTGGGGTGAAAGCTGGATGAACATGGATTGATACCTTTTAGGCACAAATAGATATTTTGAAAGTTAAAGTTAATAGCAATAGTACATTCATTCTTTTTTACTTAAATATCATCAGGAAAAGTGAAATTAAAAATGGCACAGTGTTTCATAGCAAACAGAAAAAAAAATCAGGCACAGCCTTTTGATGTGTTTCTTCCCAAACTATTAGTCGATTTACATAGTTTATACAGTAGGCATACATATGAAATGTTGTCCCTTGTTTTTTAAACATAATGTCTTAAAACATTCTTTAAGCTATTACATAGTCTTTAGAACTTAAGAAGACTTAAATGTCTCCATAGTTTTCCATAGAATAAATATATGCTGATTAAAAAAAAAATCAGTTAAAGGACATTTAAATTGATCCCAGATTTTCCTATAGTAAACAGTACTGGGATAAACAGTTTTGTACAGGTAATTCTAAAATATTTTTATTATGTTTCTATAATAAATTTTTATGCCAGAGTTACTAACCGCAAAGTCATTAACATTTTATTGATGATACAAAATTTCTTCCCCAAAACATGGTAACAACTTGCATTCCTATTTGTCAGTATTTGATTTTTTTTATAATAAATTTATTTTTTATTGGTGTTCAATTTTCCAACATACAGAATAACACCCAATGCTCATCCCGTCAAGTGCCACCTTCAGTGCCCGTCACCCATTCACCCCCACCCCCCTCCCACCTCCCTTTCTACCACCCCTAGTTCGTTTCCCAGAGTTAGGAGTCTTCATGTTCTGTCTCCCTTTCTGATATTTCCTACCCATTTCTTCTCCCTTCCCTTCTATTCCCTTTCACTATTATTTATATTCCCCAAATGAATGAGACCATATAATGTTTGTCCTTCTCCGATTGACTTATTTTGCTCAGCATAATACCCTCCAGTTCCATCCACATTGAAGCAGGTGGTGGGTATTTGTCATTTCTAATGGCTGAGTAATATTTGATAAGTGTCAGTGTTAAATTTCCCACTAAGTTCCCTGCCCTGTATTAAATTCCATTACTTTTTGGTAACTAAAAAATATGACACAAGGTCACTGTTTTAATTAACAATTTCTTCATGCCTTATACTAAGATTAAATTCTCATATGTTTACAAGATATAGATATATTCTTTCCTTTTTGAATTACATGTTTGCCTTATTAGTCTGTTTGAAAATTATGATAGAAAAACATTTATAACAATGCGTAGGTAATAAATACTCTAACGTCTAACAAGTTGGAAAAATTTTTCCCAAGTTTGCTCTTTGTCTTTTAGAATTTTTTTAAAATATAAATTTAAAAATACTTTTGTAGTCAAATACACATGTTTTTTTTAATTGTACTCTTAAAAATATTTCAACGTACAGGTGCTATATTTAGTGTGAATGCTCATTAGATCCTGAAATACATCCCTGTACTCAGTGCTTGTTGATGATTATGACAAAGGAAGCAACAATGAATGTTTTCATGAGCCTTTTTTTGGAAAGTAGAAATCACACATGATAAACTGATTATTCAACATATATACCACCTACCATACATTTAGCCCTAAATGTCATATTTGCGCTTTTAAAATGATCTAAAAGCTACCTTGTCTTTAGTTACCTAAAGAAAAATAACATATGATCTTACTTAATGTGGAATCTAAGAAACAAAAAAACAAACTCCTAGATTCAGAGAACAGGTGGTGGTTGTCAGAGGTGGGACGGGAGTGGGGAGGGATGAAATGGGGTAAAGGAGGTCAAAAGGTACAAACTTTCATTCATAAAAGAAATCAATTATGGGAATGTAATGTACTACACGGTGACCACAGTTAATTTTTTTAAGTCACCCTGATTCTATATATATTCAACAGAATGATCAGAACAGCTTTTGTGTGTGCGCCGGGGCTCCCCACCCTGATATATCCTAGCTGGCACAATTTATACATGTTCACAGGCAGTTGTGAAAACAATATACCACAAAAGCATCTTCGTGTAGGTGAACACTAACGGTGTGGATTCAAGTGGAGTTAAATCCCAAATGAATTCCTTTTCTAACATCTGATGGGTAATTATCTTAAGCTGCCACATATAATATTGAAATACTGTGTTCTGAATAAAATACTGTGTTAGAGAAAGCTGAATTCAAAACACAGTGATCTCTCCTTCACATTGGCCAAAATGCAATCCTTTGAGGTTCATATGTTAAAAGATATGTTCATGAGCAGGAATTAAGATTGTTTCCACATTTTTTCCTTAAAAGATCATCCCTGCCTCGTAAGGAGCAAAGAATTCTTAGTCACGTTATCTTAGTGGGTACATAATACATCAAATCTATGCAATAAAAAGTTTCCGTTTCAGAGCTTTTTATCTGAGATTTCTAGTCAAAAACGCAAGGCTGATCATTCTTCTATCCAATGAGATATTAATATGCATGAGTACAGTTTATATAGGAGTACTATCATTAGTGTATTAGTAAATCTTCAGGATCACACATATTTAGGATCTATTTGAAAAGAACACAAATATTCGCATAAACCTTACCTTTTCCCCAGAGTTGTCTTTAGCTGTTGGGATTTGCCAGGTGATATTAGCAGAATCTTGCTGTTCCTGAGTCTTAGCCTCTATGTCCTTAGGACAGCTGATTTGAGGAGCCTCCACATCTGACGCAGAAAATGCACAAATCAGTGAGAAGAGTGATAATGTCATTCTAAGTCATTTAAGAAAAAGGTAAAAATATATGAATACTCTGTGACTCGTTTTTTACATCCCAACTCCAGATTCATTTGGAATATGCAACTGCCTTGCAGCATGGCTTGTGAGGCCTTTCCTGAAATGGTACCTGCTGACCTCTTAACTACCGGAAGTCATTCTCCACGCTGGATACTCACGTTCCCATGAAAATGCCATGGTCTTTCTTGCACCTGGGCCTTGGCCCATGGTCTTTTGTGTGCCTGAGTCAAGACCCTCTTCCCGCTTGGGAACGCAAGGCTGATCATTCTTCTATCCAATGAGGTATTAATATGCATGAGTACAGTTTATATAGGGAGTACTATCATTAGCGTTATCATTAAATCTTCAGTATCACATATTTAGAATCTATTTGAAAAGAATGCAAATATTCGCATAAACCTTACTTTTAATAAGGTAATAGCTTTAATAATAGCTCCTTGTTCTTTCTCAGCTTAGACACAAGCACCTCAGGAAGTGTTCCCTTGGCTGGTTCTCACAGCCCTCCATCCTTCCTGACCATAAAACTCAACATGCCATTTTGAAATTGAATTTTCTCCCCCTAACAAGAATTCACATTTGTTGAAGGCCAGGATATCTCTTGTCCCATTGGGTTAAATAGTGCCTGGCAAACACCCGAAGCTTGGTAAATATTTTTGAGTGAAATAAAGAAACAGAGAAAACAAATGTTGACTGTGGTGGGAAGGAACCACACGAGGAAACAAGGCTGTTGAGTAGAATTAATTAGCAGTGCTAAAATGCATTGTCAAAACAACACATTTAGGCCAATGATATTTTTTGCAGCGTGGAACTTTGCAATACAGATACTGAGTTAGAGGTGGTAACTTTAAAGGTATGCACATCAGTCACTGTAGAGCTAAATTCTTTTTTTTTTTAAGATTTTATTTATTTATTCATGAGAGACACAGAGAGGCAGAGACATAGGCAGAGGGAGAAGCAGGCTCCCTGCAGGGAGCCCAATGCAGGACTCGATCCCAGGACCCTGGGATCACGACCTGAGCCAAAGGCAGATGCTCAACCATTGAGCCACCCAGGGGCCCCTAGAGCTAAGTTCTTAATTTATAATATAAGAGTTGCCTTCTTTTAACTTATGTTAAATTAGGTCTTCTATAACTTGCAACTGAATATATCAGAGTTGATAATTATACCTTCTTGTTTCTTGAAAACTTTATACAATTTATATTTTCTCTTTCGTAGAGGGGTTGATACTCGGACATTTTTTCCCTACAAATATGCATTTGCATACTGACTCTGAAAATCTAAAAAAGTAGTTGATTTTTCATTCACACTTGAATAATAGCTGAACTTGGAGTTGGAATTTAAAGTTTCTATTTCCTCTCTGTATTCTTTGGACATTGCTGTATTTTCTTCAGGCATTTATAGTTGTAAATGAGAAGTAAAGTATAATCTAGGTCCGGTTCTTGTTTCTTTTGTGCGATTTCTCTTCTCTCTCTGGAAACTTATTTAAGATTTCCTTGTTAAACTCTGAACCTCAGAAATTTTGCCAGTAGTGAAAATATGCCTGTCTAATAGTCAGGGGCTCTGAGTGATCTCACATTTCAAGTTTGGCTCAGAGAAGCTTCCTTCGACCGGTAAGAAAATTCTTCTCCATCTACCTCCCCCTCTCCTTCTGGAACTCTTTATTAAATGGACACTGGGGCTTTTCCTATAATAATAATAAAATACTTTAATATAATATATATAATAATATAATATATTGTATTATATATAATAATATAATAATTTCTCCAATCTTAGGGAACTCTCAATTTGGTTCTTCAAATCACTAATACCATTTTCAACAACTTCTGTTCTACTTTATCCTTCTCCTAGAGATAGTTATGATGTTTTTACTTCTAAGAACAATTTCTTATTCTCAATACCCCCTTTTTCATAGCAGTCTGTTCTGGTTGTAAGATGGCAATGTCCTCCTATGAAAGTCATGGGACACTGGTTTCAAAGGGCTGATAACTTGCTTATTTGGGCACCTGGGGGGCTCAGCTGGTTAAGTGTTCAACTCTTGGTTTCAGCTTGGGTCATGACATTAGGGTTGTGGGATCGAGCCTTGCGTCAGGCTCTACGCTGAGCATAAAGCCTGCTTGGGATTCTCTATGTCTCTCTCCCTCTGCACCTCCCAACCTCCTAAAAAACACAAATCAAGGTGCTGATAACTTGCTTCTTTTTAAATTGATTCAGCAACATGGGCTTTATATGGACCAGAAATTCCTCAGACATTTTTATCTCCTTATTGAAACCTTACCTGATTTCCAGCTTTAACATTATCCTTATATTCTCTTTCTTCTGTTATTGCCTGGCATTTTATAGTTGGATTTTGTAAATCCATCATCTTGACACAGAAACCCTAAGTATATAAGAACAATGCCTACCACTTTATTATGGATTTGCAGCAAAAGCTGCAAAGAGAGACTGCCCCACACTGTCCCAACATGTCATAATATAGGAATTTTGTGTTCAAGCTGACCGATGTAGGGGACCTACCTTTACAAACAGCCGTCTGAACTTTGGCACTCCACTTTCCAGAGGTGGTACATCTCACTTCTTCTCTGACGCCCGATAAGATGAATCCTTGGCGGCAACTTAGTTGACAAATCGTCCCAGGTCTGGAGGGCTGCTTGCCACAGCTGGGCGGGGAGATGATGACACCTCTGGGCTTCTGGAAGGTGGAGCAGTAGCGCTCTATTGTAGGGAAATGAAAAAAAATGTTATTTCAATTCCCACAAATTCCAAGAAAAACATAATTGTGCTACCTTGGAATTGACATAAGTCACTAAATGATACCTGTTTACGAGGCTGAATATATGACATTATAAATAATGTATAAACTGTATCTCTTTGGTTATCTCATGTTATTTTGTCAGTGTATCACTACCTTGGAAAACTTCTAACTGATATTTTAATGAATGCCAACTGTGACTTTTAGTACTTGCTTGGCGCACATTCTTTCAGTTTGCAGAACATTTATGGCTATAAATTAGAAAATAGAAAATTAGGGCACTTGGGTGGCTCAGTCAGCTAAGCGTTTGACTTCGGCTCAAGTCATGATCCCGGAGTCCTGGAATAGAGCCCGGAGACAGGTTCCCAGCTGAGCTCTCCCTATCCCTCTGCCTGCCTCTGCCCCTACTTCACTGCTCATGCTCTCTCTTGCATTCTCTCTTTCTCTCTCTCAAAGAAATAAATAAAATCTGAAAAAAAAAACCCAGTAAATTAGAGTTCCTCTTTCATGGATTAAGCAATATATTCAGCAATAAATCTCCATTTTATGAGTTTTTTTTTGCTTCCATCTTTAAGTGAGCACATTATGAGAAAAGGTTTATTCCCTCCCTCAAATCATAGGGTCATAGTTGGGGCCCTGACCCTTCATGTTATCTTTGGAATAGACGAAGGAAGGCAAAATGCAATGGAATGGAAAATCACGACAATGACTTAATGAAGGGTGTGTGTTCGTGTGTGTGTGTGTCCCCACCCATGTGTGCACATTTATTTGTTTTGTTATGACTCTATTGGCAGCACTGCCAGCATCTTTAGTCTGTATTTCCCATGTAATAATTGTTAACATTTACTCGGCACGTACTATGTGCCCAGCACTATTCTAAGTGCTTTACATGTTTTGACTCATTCAGTCCTTTGCACTAAGGGGAATTGTTCTCATTTCACTTACAGATGAGAGTACTGAGATACAATTATGGGGAAGTTACCCACAATCAACGTGGGTAACAAGGTCACCTTGCGGTACGTGGCCGACTGTGTTCTCCAAACACTTCACTACTATGCCTCCTCCCTGAAATTTCTTTCAAACCCCTGTGCCATGAAAAGCAATTTTTCCTGAGAAATTGGTTTGTTTCTTTATTTTTGCACAGTATGTGCCAAATGACTGCCCAGACTTTCTGTTCTACTGTGATGAAGAGGAAAATTAGAGTAAAATTTGTGGTTCAAATGCAATGACCATGCGAGGCTCAATATCCTTTACTTAAGGGATGGTTCTTTTTAAATTCAGAAAATTATCATTTTGACTGTGATAATCATTGAAGATTTTGTTCCCTGTTAATATTCTCTTTTTTATTGTTTGCTTATTTGGGTATTTTGGGTAAGCATTTCTTCAATTTTTATATAATCTAATCTACTGATTTTATTTCCATTGCTTTTATGCTTAAGTTCTGAAATTGGTTAACAGTCACAAGTTTTATCTATACTCTCTTCTCATTTATAATGGGTTTATTTTTTAATTTATATTTTAAAATTTATGAAGAATTGATGTCAGGGCCTGGTGTAAATTAAAGACATATAAGAATTACATTTTGCTTCATTTGTTTTTCCCAAGGAGCTAGCCAATTGTTCTATTTTATAAATTGAATAAATCTTTTCTTCTCAACTGACCTGTGATGCTTCCTTAGTAACATGAAACTCCTAAGTTTCAGGATTTATTCAGTCCTCTTGAACTATATGGCAGTATTTGCAAACTCTTCACTTTTGTAGTTTTAGTATATATTTTAAAACCCAGGAGACCTACTTTCTCTTTACTATTCTTTATTACTCTTCCCTTTTTTCATCATTTTTCCTATATCTTCTTCCAGATAAACTCAAGAATCACTTCCAAATTCCAAAAGGGGGGCACAAAGAAAGTCTCTTTGTGGGTATTAATACCCTCTTCAGGGTATTAAATGAGATTGCATTTTACCCATATACATATCTAGAGAGAACTTAGGTTTTGATAAAATTTCATAAAAATTCTAAAGTGTTCCTTTTTGTCTCTAACATTTTGTAATCTGTGTCACAAATTCCACACACTGTTGTTTCAGGTTATTCTTCCTTATTTTTTATTTTCCAGGGATCTTCTGATTGTGATTTTCACTGTGCACTCTGTTTATCGTTGTATATGAAAAGTTCTTTATTTGGTATTCTTATGACTTCAGTGAACTCTCAACTCTCTTAGTAGATTCATTTCATTTAGGGGTAGACATGTAATCTAGAAATGATGATGGTTTTAAGTCCCCAAAGCTCCAATCCTATGATTTATTACAAGTGCTCCAGCTCTGAGAACAATGCTAAACAATATGGATGATTCTGGGCATCCTTTTCTCTCCTTGGATTTCATAAGACTGCCTATACTGTTTCCATAAGTGGCTGCAGGTTTAAGAAGGACATTCTTTTTATTTTGTCAATTATCAATATGAAAAAAAAAAGAATAAAGATATAGCACAGAAAAATTCCAAAGGGCCAAATTAAGACTAAATATGAGAAAGATTTAAAAAAATTGCCTGTGCCCATCAGACTGAGAAGTCTTTCCAGCATACATTTCACAAAGAAAAAAAATCTGGTTCATACAAATAGTGTGAAATGCAAAAAAAAAAAAAATTATCAATATGAGTTTCTTAGAATTTTATTGAAAATGTGTTTTAAATGATGATGAATGACATTTTTATCCTCTGCTAAGTAACCATATGAATTTCTCCTATTTGTTATAATGAATTTATTATGTTGATAGAATATATCTAATTTTATTTAAGCCCTTCTGCATACTTAGGATAAACTGCTTGTTTTGACAGGCCATTCTTTTGAATATGAATTGGTAGCTATCAAGTTGGCAATTTGTAATAGTTTGATAATATATTTAGTTTCCCAGTATTTGGGCCAAGTTATATGGTATAGAGTTACTGCTTCTGAAAAGTTTAGAAGAGTTTCACTGATCCCTCCATCATTTTTTGGAGAAATTAATACTCTAATAACATTTTCTGTTTTTTTAAAGATTTTATTTATTTATTCATGAGACACACAGAGAGAGAGAGAGAGAAAGAGAGAGAGAGAGGCAGAGACACAGGCAGAGGGAGAAGCAGGCTCCATGCAGGAAGCCTGATGTGGGACTCGATCCCAGGTCTCCAGGATCAGGCCCTGGACTGAAGGCAGGTGCTAAACCAGTGAGCCACCCGGGCTGCCACATTTTCTGTTTTTTTATAAGTAATTATACACTTGCATTTCTACTTTTTTCTTGATTCATTTAAAAATTTCATTTTCATAGAAAATCATAAGTAATATCACGGATTTTTAACTTTGTGCACAAATTTATGTACAGTTTTTTATTATTCTTTGAAAAACTTCAGGCCTCTATATACTTATATATAAGTTATAGCTTATATATATATATATATTGTTATAGCTTCTTAGAATAATTTTAGTTTTGTATTTTTCTTACTTATATTTAAATAATCTATTACTACAGGGGCACCTGCGTGGCCTAGTCAGTTATGCATCCAACTCCTGGGTTTTGGCTCAGATGATGATTGTGGGGTCCTGAGATCCAGCTCCACATCAGGCTCCACACTTAGCATGGACAGAGTCTGCTTGAGATTCTCTCTCCCTCTTCTTCTGCCCCTCCCCCAGCTCATGCTCTCTCTCTAAATAAATAAATAAATAAAACCTTCAAGAAAATAAAATAAACATCTATGACCTTATTCAAAGATTTCCCTCTTAGCCATTCTATGGCATCCCATCTCCCTTTATAACTCATTTTCCTTAATTATTGTGTATTTCTTTCGAATTCTATTGTAATCATTATTTTCCTAACTTTTGGATTAATGTTTAATTATTTTCATTCTTTCTGTTTAATAGTGTAAGGATTTATAACTATAAAATTACATCAGTGTATAATTTAGCCCATATCTCATAACTGGTTCTAGGAAATTTTCTTTTTTCTTTTTTTTAAAGATTTTATTTATTTATTCATGAGAGACACAAAGAGAGAGGCAGAGACACAGGAAGAGGGAGAAGCAGGCTCTACACAGGGACTCCAGGATCGCGCCCTGAGCTGAAGGCAGGTGATAAACCGCTGAGCCATCCAGGTGTCCCATTTTAGGAGTTTTTCAACTTCAATTTTTTATCTTTGAAAAATTGTATTTTTTAATTTCTCATTTGTCCACTTAACTCATTTCCCTTATCTCTCTTTGTATCGGAATCTATGCACTTCTGTGGTTTTGTCTGGTTCCATAATTTAGAAAATGTTAACAACAATCACTAATGATGATTTTTAATAACACTGATACTGTTACATATATTTCAAATAACCAAGCTTTTTTATGCTGGTTGCCTTTTAATAATGTAAAGATGTAATAATGTAAAGAATCCATTTAAAATACAGAAATTTAAATATTTATGTATTCAAATCTATTCTTCTTTTCTTTTTAGTCTTAGGAAATTCTTCTCCATTAAAAATTCAGATTGTTTTTTATATTATTAGAAAGTTCTCCTCCATAAAATCTGTATCTTTTCTTATGTTTCACTCCTTAATTTGCTTGATTTAATAAATTAAAATAATTTAGTGATTTTTTTGGGGTAGGTATATAGTGGAGTCAAAATTAATTTTTACATAAACATTTTTGCCATTGATATCTGGAATTTATTGAGTGTTATATTCTTCTATAAATGAATATTTATTTCTACATCATATTTGGTCATATGTAGCTCCACTGTTCTGTGCATCCTTGTACAATTAATGTTCTATTTTAATTACTGTGGGTTCTTATGATGGCAAAAATAAGTTCTCCCTCATTTTATGTCATGTTCAAAATTTTTCTATTTTGTGCTGGTCTATTTTTCAATACACATTCTATTCATTTCTATCAACTTTTTAAAATCAGAATTTTCACAGTAATTATGGTTGCTGTCAAAATTTGGAGGCTCCAGTAAATTGTTCCCCAATTAACTGTAAATAGGGACTCAATTTTCTTTTGATAGTTACACAAATCCATCAAGATTTGCATATGCTTTAAATCATTACAGAGACCTGCACAATAATTTTAAAGAGAATTGACAACAGGAAAACCTTATTAGAGATATTACTATTTTTAATGAAAGATTGGGTCTCTCATAAGAAGAGGCACTGAGTTATGGAAACAGGCAAAGAAGTGATTCTCAGGAGTAAACATTAGTATTTACATAGAAAATCTAGCCTAAGGAGACATTATCCCAACTAAAGAGGTTTATTGAGATTTATTGTCCCATTTTATTTTTTTTTATTGTCCCATTTTAAAGGCATCTTTTTTATGGTGATAGATCCATCACCTTCACTTCATTTAATTCTGTGGAATATCTGAAGAAGCTAACTCCTTTTATTTTGGTTTTATGCAACCTAAGTGTGTTCTCGATTTGGGTGTCCTTGTAGCCTCTACCTACAGGGAAACAGGATGCTTCTCAGACCTAAGTCTTACAGTCCCATTAACAGTAGGTATCTCATTGCTAATGAATTGAATTTTTGTTTCATAGTCCATTTCATTTTCCTATCCAGGAGAGATTAATCTCCTCTCAGTATGAGAATATCAGTTTTTCTGAGTTTACACAGTGAGAGTCAATTCTTGGACTGTTAAGTGAATCTGCCCCCCACACCCTGTAAATTCAACAACTTTACTGGTGATACCTTCCTTTTCTATCAACCATGGATTCAATACCAGATTATAATAGAACAAACCTATAAATCAATTTGGAAGGAACAGACATATTTATAATATCTAGTTTTTTTGGAAGTTGGTTATTTTTATATGGGAAACAAAGGCAAGAGAAAAAAACTTAAATTTCCTGACTACCTACAGCTCACTGACAAGTCCTTGAAATAGGCACAATGACATTCCTCTAGGAGCTCAGCTGCCCTGATGTTGGCTCTTTGCTAAGGGCAAAAGACAATCTTGGTCTGACCCCCCAGGATCCTGTAAGTCTCCTTTAATATATAAAAATTCCTTTGGAAACTTCTTTTATCTCTACGCTCCCCATGATATATATTAGCAAATCATCCTCCAAGCATATGGCCCACTGATACTTTTCTAAAGGATCTCATAACTGAGTTTTTAACTAAACAGCAATACATCACCTTTTCCTAACAATAGCTGGCCCCCTCAGGATCCTTGTTTCCAAACTACCTTGGAGGCTTGTGCTATCCCTACCCCCTCCCAACTTGGAAGTATATAGTCAGTCACCTGTCACAACCCCAGTGCAGCTCTTTCTGTCCATGGGTCCTGTCCCCGTGCTTTAATAAAATCACCTGGTTGCACCCAAGACATCTTAAGAATTCTTTCCTAGCTATGGACTCCCAGCCCCAACACTTCTACATCAATTTAATTATACACCTGCCATGCTCCTAAATATACTATATCTGACATACAATAAGGATTCACTAAATAGCAGTTATTCTCTCTTTCATCATCATCATCATCATTATTACCATTGTTATTTGTATCTACAACGTAAAAGAAGCAACAAACTGGAAAAGTTCCTAAAGTTATTCATTCTGGACCCAATTTCGGTAGTGAGATGTCATGAGCTTCATGAAGGACAAGGCAAAAAAAAAAAATCTTCCGATGAAGGAGAATATTATGGTCTATCCTAAGTTTCACTGGTTCTTAATCTTATCCTTTCATCAACAAGGTAAAAGTCACTGGTGTTTAACAAAACAAGGGATCACACAGCATTTTCTTTTTTTAAAAAAATCTATCCAAATTGTTAGATTTGTTAAAAAAAAAAAGTTAAAAAAATCACCACCATTTGCAGCTGTAAACTTCAGTGACTTGGAAAATGGGATCGTGGCGTGGAAGTGTTTTTACCAGTGGAGA
Source organism: Nyctereutes procyonoides (assembly GCF_905146905.1). NCBI lineage: Eukaryota > Metazoa > Chordata > Mammalia > Carnivora > Canidae > Nyctereutes > Nyctereutes procyonoides. The sequence goes on along the minus strand of NW_026575135.1, from coordinate 8,946,394 downwards.
GAAATTAAACAATGTATTAGTTTATGTGCCTGTGTCTCTGTGCACCCATATATAGGTATGTGGAGTTATTACATCCATTATGAATCAATTTTTGGTTCTAGGTCTTCACAGAAAAGAGTAGAAATCAGAGAGCAAGAGAAATAAATCACCAAAGGCACCATGCCTTCCATGACTTACCCACACACCGGGGTTCTAGACCATCCCACTGGGCATTTGCTTGACAAGTAAGCTTAGCACTTCCTTCTAGTCTGTACCCATCATCACAGGTAACCAAACACATCGTCCTATAGGACATTTCTCCTGTAGAACAGCTGATGCGGCCATGTTTGGGCTGGCGGAGATGAGGGCATGTTCTTACTATATAAAATGAAAACAATTAGGTCACATTTTACAAAATAAAGACAAAAATTATAAGTTTAATAATTCCTACACATTGCAAGCAAGAACATACCTTTTCTTAAAATGGCAAGGAGTAAGTAATGCACCACCGTGTTCTGAGCTAGCGTGAGACAATTATAAACATGTGTTTTGTCAGGCGTGCTGCCCACGCAAAAGCACTGTGCTCAGCCAGCCACCTGCCCACAGGAGGGAAACTTGAGTCTGGTCCTAGATGGATGATGACACCTGTAGATTGGAGGTGGCTGACAGTGGCTGACAGTGAGGTATCTGCAACCCTCAGCTGGGCTTTTGCTGTGATTTTCCAGAATATGATCCAACAAAAGGAAGGAGTCTTTTCCAGCACTGGGATTCAGGTTCATGATTAACTCCATTCTCAGATATCATGGGCATATGGGCATATTCTGGGTCTTTTAATGTTCCCAGCCTCTGAAAAGCTGTCCAGCCTCTGCAATCTTAAATGTCAGTACCTTCCTCCCTGACTGTAACTCTGGTCCTTTTAGCTTTTTAACCCAAGACACTTACTGCAAATCCTCATTCATTATGCCAGTGTTGATGTATGCGTTAACATTGTTTTGTTTGTGTGTTTTGCTGCTATGGCAAAGATGGCCAGTTGCCAACCCAATAACATTCTCCCAGTTTTATTCAACATAGACTACAAAGAGCTAGAAGGTAATAACTGCTTACCTCCATCACAACAAATGACAGCCAATGATATATAGGCTGTGTGGGATGTCTGGAAAAGCTTTTAAATGGAGACTTTTTTTAAAAGACTTAGTATGAAATTTTATTTTTTTATTTAAATTCAATTAATTAACATATAGTGTATTATTTGTTTCAAGGTAGAGTTCAGTGATTCATCAGTCTTATATAAAAGCAGTGCTCATTACATCACAGGCCCTCCTTAATGTCAGTTAATGAAGACTCTTTCAATTGAGAGTACTTTCTGCCATCTCCTCCTCTTTTGTCTTGAAATATGGACATGAGGGCTAGTACCCTAGCATATTACAGTATAAATATAGGATACTATTACAGGATAACTATCATGCACTAAGATGGTAGAGCAAAAAAATTAAAGAAGCCTGGGTCTCTGATGACAATGGAGCTACTGCACCAATTTAGGATTACCAGTTTCTCTTCTTCTTTTAGATGAGATAAAAATAAACTCTTAATTGGTTTTGTTATTTGGGTCTTTGATACCAGTAGCTGTACATAATTCCTAATTTCCTGTGCCCAGCACCCATTCACTTTTCCTTTGCTGATTTCCTAGGGAAAGATCTATCCCCTCTATCAGTTCATGGGATTTGTGTGCGCTCCAGCCCTGCTCAGAGGTAGAGTGCGTGTGGCCTAGGATCGCATTTCCCTGGTCTGGTAAGTGAGCAGATACGACTGGTGACATAATTCCTCTTTCTATTAGCTTCAAAAATCACAATAAGAGAGCAGTTAGAGGGTATTTACTAGGCCCTTGATGCTGGAAATGCCCCTGTGCCTCAGTCAGGCTCAACACCATCAGCAGAAGTGCCATGGGGCATCCAGAGAAGCATGTATTTTCCCAGTACTGCTAATTCTAGCTCGCTAGCCTCAATACAAAATCAGAGAAGCTCTAAGAGGGCATCTTACTGCTCCTGCCTCTGCAGGCCCCCAAACAGCATCTGTGCTCTAAGGTCTCCTGGCAAGATTTTTCTTACCTCCCAGCCCACCAGAATCCCATACTGTCTCTTAGGGTCTATCTCAATGAATCCCATGACACCCTATATTCCTGTTTCTGATGATCTCTTAGGAAGCCCAAGGCTCCAAAGCTATCCCTCAACTACCAGGATCACCCCCATATAGTCCAAATCTTTTTTTTTAAGATTTATTTATTTATTCGGGGGGGGGGGGACGGGCAGAGACATAGGCAGAGGGAGAAGCAAGGCTCCATGCAGGGAGCCCGACGTGGGACTCGATCCCAGGTCTCCAGGATCACACCCCGGGGCTGCAGGCAGCGCTAAACCGTTGCGCCACCGGGGCTGCCCATGTAGTTCAAATCTAATTTACAAACTCTTGCACCTGTCCTCTGGAATACATGATCAGTCTTCAGTAAATCTTCTCATATCCTAAACTTCACTTATTGTCTTTTCTTTCACTTTCTTACCCTCATCAAAATCTTATTGCCTCTTATAGACAAGGCCTACAGGTGAAAGGGGTGTCTTTGTTCCTTGTGCCTTCCCAGAGTTTTCTCTCTCCCTTCCTCTATCCTTTCTACACCCTTCAGCTCCCCCAAAGTGTCATATCCAATATTCAACATCTTTTCTCTCCCCCTAATCATCTGCTGACCTCTGGGCCACTTCTTATTCTTTGAAGATTTTATTCTTTCTGTTTCTGTCTCTGTCTCTGTCTCTCTCTCTCACACACATACACACACTGGTGATTTCATATATTTTATCTAGATGATCATTCCAGTATCCAGGAATCCTATTCTTCACTTCTTCTCCAATAACTATATCCTTCACCCTATCTCAGCCCCCCTTCCACTGCCTTATCCTCTAGATCTGGCCGTCACCATCTAAGCATCCCACTCTGTGACAACAATCTCCTATCTTCTTGGATCACTCCTTCAAGGGCTTCAACTCCATCTATTTCCAGATCCTACTGGGATCTCCAAACTATTGTATGTTCCCGTAGATAAAAATCATCTCTGAAGAGTTGCTCTTTCTACACTTCTTTTCCTCCAGTACTAGCTTAAACCTACTCTGTTCAGGATTTCTAATCAGGGGAAGGAGGACAAGAGTGAAGGAAAACGGAAGTGGGAGAATAAGAAAAGAGGAGAAGAAAGGTAAGAGAAGGGGAGGGGAAGTTAGGTAGAAGAGAAGAAGAGGAGGGGAGGGGAGAAGAAGGAAAAATGAAGTAGGGAGGGATTGTGCAGAGAAGGGAGGAGGAAGCTGAAGAATGGGGAGAGAGAGATAAATTAAGAAGAGGGGGAAAGGAGAATAAAGAGCAGGGGGTCGGGGAGGATGCAGAACCCCATGGAAATTTACCCTTTCAGTCAGATGGCATGTACATCCCTGTCATGAACAGAAATATGGACAGAAAAAGAGAGCGCGTTCCTGTTGGATATGCCTAATGGTGGTCACATACACTCATTTGCTCACAGATATAATCCTAAAAACACCAGACATAACACAAAAAAAAAACAAAAATGATCTTTACAGAAGAGCAAAGTTTCATTATCAACAATAGCATTTCAACAACACTAAAGACCAAAGGACAACATAGCAATCTAGATATTTTTGAACAAAATCATTTGGGACTCAATTTTGGAGGGAATCTGGATAAGATGTATTTTTCTTTCTTCTACATTTCTCTATTTGCCAATTTTTCATATCAAGCATATATATGTAATGAAAGCTTAACCTTGTAATAGTTGGAGCAGGATGTCTAGAGCATGTTCAACTGAAGTCACTGTTTGGCAGGACCTATTCTAAAGGAACTATTCAAATGATATTAGTCAGCAGAGCATAAATATTGGGTGCAATAAATACGTATTTAGGGGATGCCTGGGTGGCTCAGTCGGTTAAGCATCTGTCTTCGGCTCTGACATGATCCCAGGGTCCTGGAATCTAGCCCCACATCAGGCTCCCTGCTCAGCGACACCCTGCTTCTCCTTCTCCCTCTGCCTACCGCTCCCCCTGCTTGTGCAATCTCTGTCAAATAAATTTAAAAATCTTTTTAAAATAACAAAAATAAAAAAATCAATATATATTTAGGATTGGGGATTCTTAGAGAAAATTCAAGAATCAGATTAAGGGTTAAACCATAAGCCTTAGCCTTTCAATCCCTGATATGACTTGGATAGAAGTCAACTACTAATGACAGATGAGTAGGCATATTTTCCCTTCCACATCTTGATGTTTATTGAATGTGTCCATTGCATAAGTAGAATCATTGTTGAGTGCATCAGATGCATAGAAATATTTTGCCTTCCACATTTTGACTATTGTTGAGTGTGTCCATCATATGTAGCACAGTGCCAAGTGCCAGGTGAACAGATAAATTCCTATGATCAATACATATATAAAATCTGGAAAGCCATATTAACAACTACTTTTAGATTTAGTAAACTGCTGAAATCATTTCAGCTTTCCAACTCAAGATGAAATGGATTTGCAACATCTCTCAAGAGTACTGATAGTAAATTAGAGTTGGTGTTTCATACACATACAAATTATATTGCTTCTCAAATGTTGGTTTCAATAAACTTTCATTGCTCCTTGGGGAAACAAAGCATATGCAAGAATTCCTATTTAGTCCTTAAACATCTTATATTCCTTTTCAACCAAGAATGTTTTTAATAGAAACAGACTTATTTATTAGTTTCAATTAAAAATGTTTTATTTCAACAAGCTGAAAAATTCTGCAATAAGTGTTTCTTGATGTACATTCATGTTAAAGCAATCCTTACATTTTATTTGGCCTTTTTAGAAAATAGCAATTTAGTCTCTCAAGAAAACAGTCTATTAAGAAGTAGACAATGTGAGAACTGCTCTGGTTCTGATTTAAAGACTAATTAGATTTTTCCCCAGGTAAACAGCTCCTGTCAATCTTCAAATTGCAATAAAATCTATATTGAAAATAAGACAAATCTAATATTAAATGCAGGATTCTCACTGCTTAAACCATTTTCTGAGGATAAATATTATCACAAAATTTAATTTACCATGATGTGGTTTAGCAAGTTCTCATTAGGAAACCACAAAAAAATCCTTACTAGTTTAGAAATAAGTGTATAGTTCCAATAAAATTGAAAAAGAATATAAATGCTTAATGATGAATACAGAGTAGGAATAAGACAAGCTTATTGAGTATTATTTAACACTATTAAACATTAACAATGCAACATGAAATTTGTAAAAGGCTTTATATTATACACTGATCTTTCATTTCTGTCTCACTTTCAGAAAGATTTTCAAGAAAAAGGTAACTGTTCCTATGACTAGATTTAAATTAGGTCTGTAAAATACTACATTTTCTATGTTACCACCCTGAAGCAGAAGTGAATCCCTGTGCAGCTACCATATTTCATTGAATCCCAGATGCCTCAGTTATGAGGCACAACATTATTTTATGTGCCACTAATAAAGAAATAATAATATCTAGGAAAGGATTTAATGCCACTGATTTTAAAGTGCATCTGGTTTTTTAGAGATGTTAAAATGTAGGGGAATGTGCTTTTGAATTAATGAAATATGGTATATATTTCAAAGAACAGTATCTCAAGTAACTAAATTCACTAATGATGAGCCAGAGGAAGGGATTAAGCATCTTCATTCAGGACAGCTTTGTACACTGGTAAGTTAAACAATAGCTTTGGGGATGAAACTGAAGCTACCTTAGAAGAGCCATGATCCTATAGCCTCTCTCCTTCGATTAAAATTATTTTACTTATATATCAACTGAAATTAAATAAATAAGAACAAGAATGCTTTTTAAAAATGCATAATGGGAAGTGACACAGGCAGACCACCAATTTATCTATTTATCAGTGCACTTATCAAGATGTATATTTGTCAAATTCAAGTTCTTGATCATTCACCAGAGGTATAACCAAGGACTGAGAGGAAAAGATACATTCTGTGCTCATGAAGAACTCACAGTCTTGCAGAGGTGATAGATAAGTTGATTAATAAATTTAAGTGTATTGGTTTGTATTAGAAGACATTGGTTAAGCTAAGAAATAGGCTGTGAGAATCCCCTTACCGTAGGCCAGGTTAGAGTTGTTCAAAAGAAGAACCTGCCCTGGATTTTACAAAGTGAAAGGGAAGCAGTGGTCACTGTAGCCAGACTCAGTGATGGACAAATGCAGACAAGTCCCATGGGTTCCAGCTTGTCTTTGCTCGCCTCTGTTCCAAGTCCCAACTGCTAACTGTGTAGACCTAAGAAGGTCTACTCACTGCCAGGTTCTTGGCTGTGGAGCCATGGGGTGTGGTTACACCCAAGCAAAGCTTCTCTTAGACCTCCCAACACATTTCCCCTTTAGAGTTCCACCCCCGTAGCTGGGCAGACCTGGTCTCAGATTGAGTTGGTAGTAACACCCGATGCTCCAGCTTCTCTTCTAGATCTTCAGTTTGCCAGCTCTTCCAAAATTGGGTAAGGTCTGATTCCTGAAATAAATCCCTTATCCCACAACACTCATGGTACCTGTGCTTCCCTGACTGACCCTGACACACAGAGCACAGGGGCTCTAATGGGGGCAGAACAGATTTGTGGACGTGCATACAGAAGTTAGAGGCCATCCATCCAGGCTGAGAAGCCTGATAACAGCAGAGGGTTTATATCTAGGGACCGAGAGCAAAGGCAGGGCTCTCAGACACTCAAAGTTGTGGGAACAGCTTGTCAAAGGATGGCTTCCTGAGAGGACACAGCCATTTCTTACCGCGTTAGTGCAGGATCTGAGGCCCAGGGTGCGTATAGACTATGGAAGGTAAAGAGGCAGGGGTCAGATCTTATCCTAAAGCGGCTGTCTACCTGCTTCTCTCACTCTTCTTTGGAAGGCCAGTACGTGGAAAGTTAAAATGCAATGTCTTCCACCCTCTGCCATGAAGTATTTGGAAGAAGGGGTAGAGATCTCACACAGAGCTTATTAAGTGTTGGCTTTACAGGAGGCTTCCTACGATTAATTCTCTCAGTAATGGCATGTTGGCTTTTTACCATTCGAGATTGCAGGATGGAAAATGTCTTTCCTTGGCCTTCCCACATAAACAGTAGCTTGTCTGGGTTTGGAAATCTAGGGTCTGATTTTTTTCCCTCAGAATTCTGGCAACATACTCTCATCTTCTCATATCTACAATGGCTAATCAGAGGCTCAAGTCTGATCCTTTTGCCTCCGTAGGTAATGTTACTTATTTCTAACTGTGAAACAGGGACAATTTTCTGTTTTCCTAGGGCATTCAGAGATTTCACTGAGATTATTTCCAGACATGGATCTGTTTTCAATCTTTTTTTTTTTTTTCAAAATAGCCCTCATTAAGTGATGTTAAGCTGAATATCAAAGATTTTACTTGTGTGTATTTTCAAGATTGCAGCTTGGGGATATGTTCTCCTTCATGCCATTCTCTCTCTAGGTTCCTAACATGAGAAGAGTCTATTTCCTGGAACTATTCGCATGTCACTTTATTTAGTATTTTTTTAATCTTTGAAATTGTGCTCTACTTTCAGAAGAGTTTCTTGAGCTGGCTTTCTAACTTATTAATTTGGCTTTTAACTATGGCCATGCATTGTGTTCTGCAACCTTTTACCCACTCCCTCACCCCTTGCCCCCAAGAAGTCCTTTTGTTTTCAGATTTTTCCCATTTCTTGGAATCCTGGCCTTAGTTACCACTGTGACTACCTTGGAATCTCAGTGATTCCATTTGATCCCCTTTTCTTTCAGGTCCCCCTTGTATAATTTTGCTGATTTCTTCTTGCTTTGTAGATACAGAGAAGAGAATGGCTTGGGACTTGAGTCAAGCAGGTTCGTATTTATGGATAGGCTCCATGCTGGTAGCTGATAACTGCAGTGGTGGTCTCCTGGGGTTCACAAATGACCTCAGAACCTGAGTGGATCACCTTCCCTGATGAAAGGGGAGAAAGCTCCCTACTGGACTCTAGGGAGCTGTGTGCTGTGGGGTCCTGGAGCAATCAAATCCCAAAGCGTACTGCTAAAAGATGCCTGGGGGACATGGTAGGGGTGAGGCTGCCAGATGTAGCAAAACAAACACAAATGAGGAGAGTCAGGTAAAACTGAGTTTTAGAAAATCAACTCCTCATTTTTAGCATAGTAAGTCCCAAATCTTGTATGAGCCTTACTTATCCTAAAAACTGTTGTTTGTCTAAAATTCGCATCTCACTGGCTGTCCTGTGTTTCATCTGGCAACTGTAGGCAGAGGGTAAATTCTCAAGTCCTTTGACTTCTTAGATAACCCTCTCTTCCAACTCTACTTGTGAAACCTTAAGAAATTGCCCAGGGACACCTGACAATTCATGATCTCAGGGTCATGAGAGTGAGCCCCCCATCCAGCTCTGCACTCAGCGGGGAGTCTGCCTGAGATTATTTCCCTCTGCTTCTCCCCACTATTCACACATGCTCTCTCTCTCTCTCTCTCAAATAAAAAACCTTTTTTTTTTTTAGACTGTACTTATTAAAAAAAAAAAACCTTAGGAAGTTGTGTGTGCAGGAGATCCTAGGGATGGCAAGAGTGGAGGTGAACTAAAGTACCATTCTAATTTGTTTTTTTCTCTTTATTTGATGTGGGAGCCTTAGGTTCTATTCAAGGTACCATCTCTGTATCGATAGGCCTGACTACGCTCTTTGGGATCTCACTTTAGCAAATTCCCACTTTCTGTAGCATGCTGTCTTTCTGAGCAAAGGCTGGAGACATACAAGTTGGCTCACTGCTCACGTTGCAGAACCCTGGTGTGGTTCCCAGTCCTCCAGTGACATTAGTCGTCAAAGCCCTCATTCCAACCATTCCAAGACTCTCCTTGGCAACCTATCTTGGCTGCTTGAAATCTGAGGTTTGGGGTAACCTGTCCATTTCCTTCCCAGGAAGCCCCTTTCTTTGCTCTTTGCTTGTTCATAAAAGAAACATAGAGGGCATAGTTTATGATGATGTGGTCAATTGAACTTGGTAGTCCTGACTTCAACTGTCCTATAATTTTTTCTCTTTCTGTGGTCTGTGGTCTATGAAATTACAAGAAACAAAGAGCTCAACTGGTCCATTAAAGTTTAAGTCGAGGAAATCAAGCAAGGCAATCAATAAACAATGTGAACTGGCAGTTTGCATACCTCTGCAGGAGCTCTCTGAACCGGACCACAAACCATTGGGTAGACACAAGAGGATGCTGCTTCCCACGAGGTCAAATCCAGGGTGACATCGGACCCCACAGGCTGCATTGAAGTGGTTGTTACAAGTGTTCTGGATAAAGTAACCGTTTTCAGGAGGCCTCAGGGTAGGGCAGTGGACCACTAACATTTACAGAAAGAAAATAAAAAAGCAAAATTAGCCTTTGAAGCAGCCTCCTTTTCTTTGTTTGTGTAAGAGGACATTTTATACACACAGCTCAATTACCCACATCATTCCTATTTACTGCATTTCAATTTCTAAGTGCATATTTGGAAGAAAAAGCCTTATATCTCACTCCTATTAGGTATGCATTTACTTCCAATTACATTTTTTAAACAAACTAAATATTATCTTTTAAGCTCTAAAAATGTTTTGCTATCTAGGTGTATATGAGACTTTCCAGTTCTTGATCTTCATATGTCACTAGCTATTTTCCTTCTTAATTAAGGTGACATGAAACAAATAATAAGTCAAAGTATGTCTGCTTCAAATCCCACAGCCTCTGGTACATTGACAGGCTAATTAAATAGTTTTAACTTTTTATACGAGTAACATCAAGATATTTTATTCATAAAAATATTCTCTTTAAATGGATTTGAATATCACTAGAGCCAAAAACCAGCTCATTTGTTATCAAATTTGTTATTAGATTTGTAGCTTTTAGATTCATCTTAGATCTTTTTCAAGTACTAAATTTTTCTGGTTTCATGGTTCTAACCTCCTGGGGGTCTCAGATCCACTTTCTCTGGAGCAAGATATAGGTCTATGCAATGATAAGAAATGTTACTGAATAAAAACAAAGAACCTCTCCCAAATAAGATTAGAGAAAGGAATACTAAAGATCACTTAAAATGAATTGGATGGAAACACTGGCATCATTTCTCTCAAAGAGATCAGCTTTTATATTTCTTATTTGCCAAATGTGAGAGACTGACCTTCACAGGTCTGGCCGGATGCCCGATATCCCTCCTTGCAGACACAGTCTTCCGGGGATGTACTTCCAGGTGGAGAGGTGTGATTTTCATCAGGACATGGAAGGCAAGTGCTGAGTCCTCCTGGAGAACCTTCTGGTTTGTACGTCCCAGACGGGCAAGCTGTGGAAGTCCATTTTACATTAATTGATGGCACATGAATTGATAGTTAACAGCATTTTTGAGACTAAGTAGGCAGAAAAAAATCCAATGAATATCTTTTCATAGAAATAATAGTATAATTCAAACAAAGCCAGAGACAAAGATTCCTTCTGTAAGAATGATGTAGTTTTGAGGGTTTTTTTTTCATTCCAATTTTTATTTAAATTCTAGTTAGTTAACATATAGTATAATATTAGTTTCAGGAGTAGAATTTAGTAATTTGTCACTAATATATAACACCCAGTGCTCATCACAAGTGCCCTCCTTACAGCGCATCACCCATCTAGCCCATCCCCACCCATTTCCTCCATCAACACTCAATTTGTTCTTTGTTAAGAGTTTCTTATGGTTTGCTTCCCTCTCTCTGCCCCCACTTCCCCTGCATTCATCTGTTTTATTTCTTAAATCCCACATATAAGTGAAATCATATGGTATTTGTCTTTCTCTGACTGACTTATTTCACTTAGTATAATACACTCTAGTTCCATCCATGTTGTTGCAAATGGCAAATATCCTTTTTGATGGCTGAGTAATATTGCACTGTGGGGTGTGTGTGTGTGTGTGTGTGATATCTTTACCCATTCAAGGAGTGATGTAGCCTCCAAAGTCCCACAATGAGTTACAATTAAAACGCAACACAGCATGAGATGTCTGGGCTTGTTTGTGGGGGAAAAAATAGCAATGCACCTTGGGAACTAAAAGGAATCAGTGATATGAGACATGTGAAAAAAAACTGAATAAAAATTGCTGAGTCCATATTCTCGTGACCTGCCCTGTGCAGCCCCACCACCCCCACAGCACTCCTGCACCCTCTCCCAGCAGAGGAGAACTACATAAGCAAAAAGCACTGAGCCCACTGTTTCTATTCAAAGCATGTGATTAAAGACAGGAGAAAGTGAAGAGTTTGAGGGAAATAATCCAACTGCTGGGAAATAGGCCCTTTGAAGAAAAAAGAACTAAGACTCTGCTTTCCCCAGCTCAGAGAAAGGCACACAAAAATAGTGAAATCAGCATCTAATTGACCTTGCTTCATACCCTCCCTCTGCACTGACAAAGTAGCTTTGAAGCTGTAACTTCCTCTCTGGAGTTATACATCAATAAAATAACTCAAAATTGAGAATTCAAATAAAAAAGGAAATTGCAGAACAGAGGGACTGGCAATGCTCAGCTAATTCAATGTGGCACTGTCAAGTATGCGTTTGAGTATTTAAAAACAGTAGCACCCAGTAAGGTGTTCTAATAGGATGATATTTTATTTAAATTGTCTCATTTAGTCTACACAGTATTAGTAAGTAGTATTAAAGATATTGTTATTAATAAATGCATTAATTTTCTTAGTATTGTGTCCATGTTAAAAGATGAAAAATTAAGGCTTAGATTTTTAGACTTGATGGAGGTTACTAAGTAGGTGATAGAGCTAGAGCATTTTTTTATACTTAACATTGATTTACTGCGTTTTTATGACAAAATATTCAAAATTACATTTACATTTTTTAATTAGCAAGTCAAATGTTTTTAAGTGATAGCACACTCCTTTCCTCTTCCTTGTTGTCAATTTGTTTAAGGCTTGTTTCTGGGAACATAAGGTCTGACTTACTTATTTATTACTTTTTATCATTTTGGTCTGGCTTATTTTGTTTTTTTTTTATAAGGAATTTCTTAAAAGATTATTTATTTATTTATTCATTAGAGAGATACAGAGAGAAAGGCAGAGACATAGGCAGAAGGAGAAGCAGGCTCCCTGCAGGGACCCTGATGAGGAACTCGATCCCGGAACTCTATGATCATGACCAGAGCCCAAGGCAGACGCTCAACCACTGAATTTATCCAGGTGCCCCTATAAAGGATTTTGTTAAGGTTTACAACAAAATTGAGAGGAAGGATAGAGCTAGAATATTAAAGCAAATATTTATATGGCATTTACTATGTCACAGGAAATGTTTTATATATTTTATAAATATTATCTTTTTAATCCCCTTAAAAGCCTATGAAGTAGTTAGTATTATTAATCTCATTTTATAGAGGAGAAAAATAAGGCAGGAAGTAAGAGGTTTTAACTTGCCAAAGTTACATTGAGTAAATGGCAGAGCTGGGATTTGAACCTAGATAATTTTTATCAAGTCCATGTTCTTTACCACTACATGTGCTGTGCCTCAAAAACCATCCAGGCAGGTCTCTTGGATGTTAAAACCCTTGTATTAACCACTATAATAGGCTAAAATAAGAAAAGACAAGATTCATAATATAATGTAATTATCAGAAAAAAATAATCATGCCTCTGCAATTCTTGATTATAAAAATGGTTATAATGGTATGTGACCTATGAAAAATACTTCAGCAGAAAAACAACATTGCATCCAAGGAAAGAACCTATTTGCTCACAGGCTTACTGGCAATAGGATCCCCCCAACTCTGTAGGACAAGCTAAAAGTAGACATCGAAAGCCTCAAATGGAGCTTTCCTTTTGATAAAGCACTTCATTTCTAAGAATTTGACCCACATAAAGGTAAGTAAACATGTATGTATAATTGTTGTTTATAATTGCACATTCTGCACTGGCTATCACACAAATGTCAAGAGATGAGGAGTTTATTAAATTCTTGCGACACATCTATCCAGTGGAATATTAGCCACAAAAATAACAATTCTTGACATAGAAAATCATCCAAATTATGTGGTCAAGGGTTAAAAAAAAAGCTGGTTTCAAACATTTATGTACATTATGTGATCCTTTTTTGGCTTATAAGTACATATATAAGACTTGAAGGAAATGATCTTTAAGGCTATATTTACATGGTATATATATATATATATATATATATATATATATATTCCTGGTAGAATTATGAGACTTTCAGATTCACTTCTGTTGATCTACATTCTCTAGAGTTGCTACACTGAATAGGTATTACTTGGGCAAAAACAATGAAAAGTAAATTAAAATTTTATGTAAAAGAAAGTCATTGTTCCCAATGCTATATTTCATTTCATGGTTACTAGTTCTCTGACCTCAGAGATCACTTTGATTCCTTCTTCTCCCTCTATCTCCTCCAGTATCCAAATGAAAACCATGATGTTTGGCTTTTACTCCTTAAAAATCCTCATTTCCCCCTCCCTCCATCAGCATTGCCCTCTCTTAGATCTGGACTTTCCATCTCTCATTCGGGCTTTTACAAAGCCCTTTACTGATCCTTCAGCCTTCAGACCTGTTCTTCATTCCACCATGAATGTCGCTGCCTGAACATCTTCCTAAAATATAAATCTGATCAAATAACTTTCTACTTAAAAACCGCACCACCGGGATGAAGCTCTCTCTCTTCACTCTGACATCTAAGGACATCTTTGATCTGTCTGTAACCTTCCTGTACCTCTGCTACAACGGACCTATGAATTCCGTATCTTGGTTAGAATCTGCTTCAGAATCAAGGAGAGCCTAGTCTTGCACCACACCTCCCCTACCTCAATTTACTGGACTGGGAAGTTTGAACAATTGCTTCATTTCTCTGAGACTTGGTTTCTTTGTGTGTAATATCAGTAGTACTTCCCTTATAAATTTTGTTGTTAGAACGAACGAATGAATGAATAAATAAATAAACAAATAAATAAATAAATTTTGTTGTTAGGATTGACCTAAATAATATAAGTAAAGCAACAATGTCTGGCACGTAGTTAGCATTCAGTAAATTTTTAGAATAAGGTCCCCAACTCTGAACTTTCTCAATAAAAGAGACAATTATACTTCCTTTCTCGAGTTGTTGCACCTGGTAGATGCTCTGATAAATATCACCTCTTTTTCTTAACTTCTACTTAGCTTCTGCCTTTGTGTATGCTTTCCTTTTTCTGAGTGAACCTCCAGCAGCCTTCAAGACTCACTCATTCTAGATAGCTCCTCCAACTTTTTCATATTTTGTTGCCTTCATTTCTGAGGCCCCAGAGTACATTTCCCTTACCTCTGTTCTGGCACATGTCACACTGTATGTAACAGATGCACTTGTCTCTTTCTCTCAGTAGGCAACATGTTCTTGTATGTTCAGAGAGGCTTCCAGTGATCTGACCTAGTCATTAGCCATCCCATTTCCTGATCAACAGTCACTCAATCAAAGAAGGGCAAGGGTAAACAAGCTCTTTTGGAAGGCGGAGGTGGGCCTAATGTGGAGGAAGGACTATAGTCAGGGAGAATAATAATCGAGTGAAGTGAAAGAATGCTAGACTTGGGGTCAAGACAACTGAATTGCAACCTTGGCTCTTCTACTGGCAAGCTATATCGTCCCTGGCAAGTGATTTTCTTTTCTTTTATAAAATACAGACGTTACAACTAATGATGACTATGGCTTTTTCAATTTCTAACATTTGATTATTCTATAAATAGAATAATACTAGAAAGTAAGTTAAAGAAGTCTTCCATATGAGCAGTCAGATTCTGTTTACGGATTTTATAATTTATTTGAAAATATTATTACATAAAAAAGGAAGCAATCTTAACAATATTACCTTCCAAAATGTTCTGAGTAATCAAGAGTTGACAACACTGGAGAAGTGTTTTGGATAAAAATATCCAAAAGTACATTTGGAAACGTATTGTGAAATTCATAATGATAATGGAAAACAGACTTTAGGAGAACTATTTAAAGACATTGCACAATTCTAGTGGGAGAGGTGTAATCAACTTCTTTGATACCCAAGGGGGGGGGGTGGGAAATTCCTCATCTAAAACCAAGCAAAAGTTGAAAAGACGAAATAAAACTGTGGTTTGAGCAAGTTTCACAAGTGATGGTAAAGGGCTGGGGGTATGTTCTTTTCTTTTTAATCTGAAATGTTTCCTTCCTGGAAATGTACCCAATATTGTTTCTTAATTGCTCTTTTAGTTGTTGGTAAAATAAGCACGTTCTCTTTTCAGAAACATCTTGGCGGTTATCAGCTACTATTACTGGAAGTGTGATTCTTGAAGTTATGTTGTGCTAATGTTAGTTTTTCTTCGGCTGACAGTGCAATTCTTTGACTGAAATAAATTAAAACATCAACCAGTTTGGAATTTGTGAAATACAAAGAAGCCTCCATTCTTTCTAATCCATCTTACTCACTATTTAATTTGTTAGATGACTATTTTAGTTAATATAAATAGCATATATTATACAATAACAAATATTTTATAAAATTCCTTCATATACATAATCTAAGATTAATTTTTTAAAATTTGTTAAGTATTAAGACCTCTTTTCCTTGAACAACTCCTTGAAAGGCTAGTAAGTTCCTTTGAAGACTATAGTGGTAAGGTAGCTGCATTACACAACTACAAAGGTGCCTATTCAGATAGATTGTAATGCCATTCAAGAGACATGCAACTCAAAAGCCCTAGTTCCTGTTCTATCTAGGAAGGACACCAAGCAAGTGTCTGGGCCCCCAGAGAAAGGCGCTTTATTATTACAACATCATGCTCCTTCTCAACTTTATGGATTTGATCTGAATAAGGATCTGTTCCTACAAATAGTTGTGCGAAGATTTTGAGCACAGGGATTCACTGCCCTGGAAGAGAAGCAGTTTTCCCCACACTGAGCCAATATTTTCCCAATTACAAGACAAGGACGTAGGCATGCATACGAGGAAACTTGCCTTTATGAGACAGCCAAGATCCTTTCCATTTCCATTAATAAATTAGATAGGGAGACTTTTAACTGCCTTGGATGCTGCACAACTGAATCTGTGGTAAATGAATTGGCATCCTGTCAATCTTCCTGCGATTGCTTAGCTTATTTGGCTGAAGTACAGCATATTTGGACAAAATTGTGAATTTGAGCAACAGTGTGGTGCCAAAGCAGCAAGTGGCACACTGGTTGTAGGATGCCATGTTGCAAATATAAGCATCTGCTCAGACTAGAGAAGAGATTACTGATGGATCAGGACAAGTCTATCAAAAAACCAAAAAATAAAACCCTCAAAAGACCATGTCTGAAAAGAGGATGCATCAGCAAAGTAATTATTATACGTTAAGAATTAATATATGTAACACACACACACACACACACACACACATACACAGAAATACAACCTGGCTAAGTCCAGAATACTTAGGCAAACCCTTTTTGTTGAAAACTCTGTGTTCTTAACTGTCTTAAGGTGTTTACTGTCTGGATGAGAAAAATGTGAGATCATCCAAAGTTTTATAACAGAAACTTTGTAGGCAAGTACTTTTAGGAGAGGCCATGGAGATTTAAAAATTATCTTTAACCTTGTTTATTCTTTCTAAAATAGCCAATAACTCAGAATCATATAACGAAGAAAATAAAATTTACCGTAAGCTAATCCACATTGGTAAGTTGATTTCAATTTTTTATCATTATCAACAACTTGCCTTGTTTCTTTCATCCACTGAAATTTTTTTCTCAAGCAAAATAATATTAACTTTTCAAACTCCTCAGCCTACTGCCAAATTACTTTATATTTCCATTATTAGAACTAAAAGTATGTATCTTACTGTACTCTCACTGGCACTGGGTATTAATGGTTTTTAAAATTACCAATTAAATCAGGCCAATTTGGAGCCTGTGGAGGCCTGCTGGGAACAGAACTCCTAAAATGACAAAAATGTCTGGAAGGCTGTGGTCCAAGGCCATGTTTGCTGGCTACATGTGGGGTTTCTGGGACCAGGGGAGCACACAGCTCTCCGTAAAATTGAAGGTGTTTATGCTTGAGGTGAAACTGGATTCTATTTAGGCAAGAGATGTGCTTCTGCATATAAAACAAAGAACAACACAGTGACTTCGGGTGCCAAACCAAAAACAAACAAACAAACAAAAAACAAAAAAGCCCAACAGAATAATCTGGGGAAATTTAACTCATGCTACCAGAAACAGTGGCATGGTCTATGCCAAATACCAAAGCAACCTTCCTGTTAAGGGCATTGGCCACAGAATCCATGTAATGCTATATACTCCTCAAGGATTTAAACCTACTGAAAAGTAAATAAATAAAGGCATAGATATGTTCTCTTTAAAACAAAACAAAACAAAACAACCAGCTATTTAAATGTGAAATCCTATGAGTTTCAGCGTAACAGGATTTCAAATTGAACATAGGATAGATCTATCCCTGAGATTCAGACATGTATAGGAATATATGTATAGGATACATGTATAGGAATGTCTATTGCTTGAGGAACTTAAGAACCTTCTGGAAGAAAGCTCCAACCACGGTAAGGGTACTATTCAAAATATTTCAACTCAGAACGGCACAATCATTGATCAAAGACAATAGACATCAGCTGTAGCATCAAGCAGACTTCTATAGGCCCCCTTGTCTGCCAGATGTTACCTCTACAGGTGCTAGACTGTGGCACAGGTGCCAGGGAGCCTGGGAAAGGGCTCAGATCAGTCAAGGAACATTCAAGAGACTTAGAGTGGTAGCTATCCACCAATCAGAACATAAGTATTTCAATATCTTAACAATGTTTACAATGTGACTAATGCACAGCTATTGAATGTTAACCTGTCCGAAGGAAAGAGAGAAATGGCACACTTTGGATCTAAGAACAACCTTGGCAGTAAGAAAGCAAGAGAAATTCTGGGTATGGTTTAGTGTTTGCTGCCAAAGTCATTTCCCTGTGGTCTTACAAGGAGTGGTGAATTACGAGTAAAGTCTTAGGCCATACTTGCCTTTGAAATGCTCCTTCCCTCAGCATCTCTACTTCGCTTCAGTAAGACTTGAAGATCTTGGGGAGTTTGGAAATGTGGCTACCTTTTGTTTTCCATTGTTGTTAACGTTAAATTAGGATCTTATGACTCGATTGATTCTGTAACTCCATGCATATACTCTTCTAGGTTTCTCCACAGGCAGGGATTTCTGTCCACAGATGCCAAATTAATATCCCTATAACACAGCTTTCTTGCTCAGAAATCATCCATTCCTTGCAGTTGCCAATTAACCAAAGGCCATCTCTGTAGCCTGGAACTTAAGTCCTAGTACAATCTAGTTCCTACTCCCTACCTTTCTTGCCCTGAACCCCATTATGTTCATAGATGTAGGCCATTCACCCATCCATACAAGCTACTACTAATCCCCATTACAGGTCTGTACATTCTGTCCTCCACAGTGGTATCTCCTATTTCTAACTGTCCAAATCCTATCACTCAAATCCAGTGCAAATCCCATAACCCACATAACCGAAAGCAAATATTTTTAGAACAGCTGTAACATTTTGTATATGATATATGTCATATCATTTTAGTTTTCATTTAATCTCAGCTGCTTAGAACTGGATTAACCATAATGCTTTGTTTATACCCCACATTCTGGCTTCTGTATTATTATAGCTCCATTTCATAATAAGCCACTTTAAGGCAAGTACTATGCAAAATCCTATCTTCCAAAAATATCTAAAAGATATGTGATAAAGAAGACAATGGATAGATTCAAATTATTTCCTTCTGTAGTTTCCATAAAACCCAATTCAGAATGATCTGTTCCACCCAGCATTCATTCTGATATCTGTGTGGTCTAGTCTACTGTACCTCGAAGTAGTCCACTCATCCAGCAATATTTTTCCTTCCATATTCCCATATTAAGATGTTTGGATTATTTTCTGAATAATCCATGTGTAAATAAAATTGTAAGTATTTTACTTTGGCAATTGCACTGCTTTCAACACATTAAACTTCACCATGTCACCACCTTTCTCCCATTTCATCCATTAAAGTCGGGTGTGGTGCAAAGGATCAAGCGAGAATCCTTAGATGAGAATTCTGGTAATTATTCCTGGCTCTGACACTGTCTGCCCTTCTCTAAGTTATATAACCAATTAAAGAACTGGTTTTTCCATTACAACATAGTTGTAACACTAAAATTTCATAACCCTCTGTAGGGATGAGAAGGATATTACAGGTAATGGAATACTTGGGATAGACAGTAAGACAGGACTCCATCTGTACCCTTATAGCCATTGTAGTCTTATGCAGATGATTAAAAGGGCAAAGTACCATGTTATATGACAGCACATAAGAGAGAGATTACCTAGATTTGAAGCAGGGAGGGTGGTCAGGTAAGCTTTGTCTATCAAAGTGATTTCAGAATGAGACCAGAACCATGCACACAAGTGAGAAGCAGAGGTGTAGGGTGATGGCATTCAAAACAGAGGGATCAACACGTGCAGGCCCAGAGGCAAGAGAGAGCATGCTTGAGAAAACAAGCATTCACTCTGGCTGGAGTACAGAGGGGTGAGGCTAGAAAACGAAGTGGGTGCCAAAACCATGAAGATAGGATAGGTCACATTCAAAAGCTAGGAGTTTATCCTTAAAACAGCAAGAATAAGGACAATGTTCAAGTTAAGGTATGCGACAAGATCATTCTGGGTGACTTCTGGAGAATTATTTTGAGGGACAATAATATTTCATTCTCAAACACATGGTATGATTCAGTCACTCTCATTTTTCCCCTATGCATAAGGATCATTTCAGAACTTTGAGCTATGATGAATGCTTTTTTTTTTTGCTTAATTGCAAAAAAAAAAAGATTTTTTTCTCTATAACTTTTTCTAAAATTGTTATCCTTTATTTATTGGCCATTAGTTATTTTTTTCCATTTTACTTTTGGTTTCAATAGAAATAAATCATTACTAGGCATAAAATGCGGGAAAAACAGACATTACCATACTTCCACAAAAGGTATTCCTAATTAAGTTAACACATAAAAAGCAATACCACTGTTGGACTGATCCAAACAATGTGGAAAAATCTGTCACCAGAGAAGATACGTTGCACACAAAAAGTAAAAGATTTTGTTTCTGAGAAGATGGAGTAGATGTACTTTTTCTTAGTCTTCCTGCTAAGTCCAACTAAAAACCCTGAATGTTATATATAAAATAAACATAAAATGACACTATTAAAAAGGCAGACCAGCTAGGCACTTTGATAATCAAAGCCCAACATGGTAGTGAATTCTTTGGGGTTCCTTTTTTCTTCACATAGCCCTGACTTAGGGTGACAAAAACTGAGTGACAAAACACCAACAGGAATGGACTGAAACAAAACAAAACAAAACAAAACACCCCAAAACAACAAATACTGCTCTCTCCAGGCAAAGGGTGAAGAAATGGCAGTTAGGACACTTTTAAACAAGAACCAGTCAACTCCTCTACTCCAACCAAACACCACAGAAAAACTGTGGCCCAGTGCAGCCATACCAGGAAGAGATCAAGTGGGAAGTCTATATTTGTACTCTTGCAAAGCTCTAGCAAGGCACCCCAATACCTCTGCCAGAATGGTATCAGAGAAGGCCAAGTAGAGAGAGGAGTCTTTCACACCAATGGAGATGACAAGGGTGAGGGTTAGGCCTCACTTCCACATTCACCCAGACGTAGTGGTGTCAGGTCCATGGAGAGTCAGAACTTTTATCACCACCAAGCAGCAAAGAGGTCCCCTCTTTGTGGTGTCTGGGAAGGCCATGTGGGGAGCAATAAGGAGACCTTCCTAGAACCAGAAATTCCATCCACATCTGGCAGTAATGAGGATCCCTCTTACACACATACATATTAGTGTCAGTGGGGTGCAAAATGAGGAACACAGATATCTATGTTCACTTGGGAGGAATAAGGCAATGGTCCCCATCCTTCTTTCTCTGTTGAGGGAATGATTATATAACATTCTTGAAATGACAGAATTATAGAAATGGAGAACAGATTAGCATTTGCAAGAGGTCAAAGTGTGGGCGACTAGCAGCAGAAGGGAAGTGTTTGGGGCTCTAAAAGAGCACATTATGAATCCTTGTGGTGATGAGCCTGTTCCGTAGCCTGAAGGCGTCCCTGTCAATATCCACATTGTGATGTTACTCTACAGTTTTGCAAGATGTTACTATTGGGAGAAGCTAGGAAAATGATATAGGGGATTAGTCTGTATTATTTCTTAAAACTGCATGTGACACCATCATTATCTCAAAAGGAAAAAAATGTGATAAAAATGAAAAAACAAAAGGTAGAGAGGCAAAATTTCAAAGCACATCCAAAAATATCCAAGATTGAGAAGCTGCATTTTAGAGTTTGGGCTGCCAGGTCCAGTTTGTGGTTGGTTGGTGGTCAGGGATATTTCTTCATGCCTAACTATTGCTTTACGGATACCTTGGTCCATGAAACAGAATATGATGAAGAGTGTACATGAGTATTAGATTCACTAGAAATTGGGGTACCTGGATGGCTTAGTTGGTTAAGCATCTGCCTTCAGCTCAGACCATGAGCCCAGGGTCCTGGGATCAAGCCCCATGTCAGGCTCCTTACTCAGAGGAGAGCCTGCTTCTCCCATTGCCTCTACCTGCTTGTCCCTCTCCCTCTGCCTGCTGCTCCCTCTCCTGTGTGTTCTGTCAAATAAATACATAAAAATCTTTTTTAAAATGACTGGAATTAGTATTCCTTCTGCATAAATTCATAAATTGACCTTCTTATTCATATATCAGTTTCAATAAAATTGTATAGTTCCTCATGAGGAGCACATAATTCTCTTTCAAGTTATTCTTAGAAAATGTGTATTTTTTTACTATTGTGAATGGGATGTAATAAGATTTTTTAAACTTAATGTTCTTGCATAAAAATTTATTGATTTTAAAGTATTTATCTTATTAACTTATAAATCTATTAATTCTAGTGACTTCCAATTTATTTCTTTGTATTTCCTAGGTTAAGAATAATACTTCATACAATGGTAAAACAACTGTTTTTTGTTTAAAATATTAAGTATTGATGGTGAAATAGTAAACTTACTCTATTAATATTTATGGTCGTGTTTGCAGTATTTCACATGTGAAATGCATTTGATTATTTTTTTCTTATAACTTATTTCATGATTCGTGACATATTTTCATACACCTGCTCCATATTTTTTTCCTGCTTCCATATTTTGACAAAATTTATAAATCTCGAGTTTTAATGGAAATTTTCCCAACTACTAACATTATACTACATATAGTAATGATGATTTGCTTTATATATTTGTTAAATGAGTGCTTAAATGGTAAAAATTCAAGACATCCTGGAATGCTATCTTGCCTTGGTACATGAATTAAAATACTTCTCCAAGCCATCAATCATCAATACATGCAAATAGCTACACACACACACACACACACACACACACACACACACATGCATACACATGCGCATACAGGCCATAGTTTTAGGACTAGATTTGGAAAATAATGTCAATAACTAGATAACATGAAAGAGATAAATGTGTTATTAGCTACTTCCTATGTTGAACTCAGCCTTCCAGATGGCTTGCTTTGATTCTAAGCCAGTGCTTCTCAGGGTCAGTAGACTTGTTCACCTTCACTTCTCCAAAAAAGGAATGGAAAATTCTCAGGAAGTTGGGAACCAAGCAGAGTTTCCATATGCTGTGTTCTAGTATCTGAACACACAGTTTGCTTTATTTATTTACTCATTCATTGTTCACTCAAAATGTATTAATGCTGACTCCAAGTCCCTGTGCCACGTAGCAGCGGCTATTAAAAAAGAAAGAGACGTTGAACATAATCCCGCACTAAAGGGATTCATAGAATATTAAAGAAGAAAGACCTACCCCAAATGATCATACTACAGGGCGTTTTAACAGAAAGAAAGTTTTTTAAGAAAACCAAAAAACTCTAAGTTTTTTGCTCGGACAATGACTCTGTGGAAGAAGGGATGAAAGGGAAAGTTTCATGAAAAAAGTGAAATTTGTCATGAATCTTAAAGTACTGGTAAGAAATTACTGGACAGACAAGATGTGGGATATTCTAGGCAAAGAAGACAAAGATGCACAAGCACGGAACCATAAAAGGCCTGGAAGTGTCTGAGAAGCCACAAGCAGTTTGGGGCAGATGGAGCATTCAATGTTTGCAATGATCATAATTAAGAGATAATTTACCACTAATAGAATCACATGGCTTTGCTATTTCCTCTAAAACTTTACAATGAGATACAGTAATGCTTTTTTAATCTTATGCTAAAACATTAACTGTCAATACAGGACACAGTTTTGCAACCTCAGTACTACTGACATTTGGAACCTGTTGATGACTGTTGAGTGTATTGTAGGATATTTGGCAGCATCCCTGGCCGCTAGCCACTAGATGACAGTAGCTCCTTCCAGCTGTGACAACCCATATTGTCTCCAGACGTTGCCAAATATCCCTTGGGGGGCAAAATCGCTCCCTACTGAGGACCACACAGGTAGAGTAGAATAATTTAAATTAATCAAGCACTTGCTATATGCCAAGCATCCTAGCAAGCTTTCTGTACATATTATCTCATTTAATTTTTATAACCATCCAGCTACTTACTATAGACTAGAAAAGTGAGGTCCAACAGAGGTCAAAAAACCTGCCCAGAAAAACACAGTGACAGTCATGAAGCAGGATTCAGGAGTAGGATTCATGCCACTAATGAATCAATAACTATATGTATATATGTATATGATGTATAGATGCTACAATATACATATTTTACCAGTACCTGCATTTAGGATGCTACATGGCACATCATGATTTTGCTGAGTCTGATTTTCTGTAGTTTGTGCTATCATATTCAAATTGCTAACACTGGTTATCATCCAAACTTGGCTAGTCATCTAACATTTTAGTAAGCACCAACCCCGCGCAGACCCCACAGAACCAAACATTTCGGATGTTAAGCTACTACTTAGAAGCAACAGTTTACTTTCAACATAACCTAGGAAGATTAGTAAAATATTTCTAGATCATTTCTTTGATGGATAATGACCGTGCAATGAGTGCTATGGATGGACTGTAGGCAGTGTAATGGCTAAGAGGCAGCGCAAATTCTGGGATCTGAGAGATCTGAGTTTGCATGCTAGCTTCTTTCCAGTTGAATGACATTAGAGAAATTTCTTAAATTCTTTAATACTGTTTCTTCGTCTGCAAATGAGGAACCTAATTAGGCAAAAATTTTGCAAGAGGTTTGTGGTTGTGGCATGAATCATTTTAGAGAAATGACTTCCAGAATCTCAACCCTGATAGGTGCCCTCACCTAAGTTGATGTAGCAGAGAAAGCGCCTAGCACACCTTTTCGCAACTGCCCTTCATTCAATTTTCAAACGAAATGTGTATTTTTCATCTCTTCTAAGTCTTACTAGGGCACATCATCCCAAGGCAACAAACCTCCATACAATTCAAATCTTGATACCTGGAGACCTTCCTTTCATTAAGGTACCACAAGCAAGTCCTCTAATAAATGTTCCTTGTTTTACACATATTTCAGTTAAATACCATTCAGTATTTCCTGTCATTGGAAATGGGAATATTTAGGCTCATTTCTTGGAGATTCTGAATTCAGAAACATGTTAAGCTGGGGCAGTAAGAGTAAAGGCATTGCTCACTTACCACCTTTCTTTTTCAACTTCCTGAATAGTGTCAAAGAATATGTCACTTCTTCAGAAGAGTCTGATGAGGGCAAAGCTACGGAGACAATGTCCACGGGAGATACTGAAGGTGGCAGTAACTTACTCCATCCAGCTGAGACATTCAGAGCAGGGTCTCTGCCTTATTTAACAATTGAGGAAATCTAAGGTAATATGCTGGCCACCAAAATGTGCATTAGCTTATTTAGCCTTTTTCTCTCAGAACATAAGTCTGATTGAGAGGATAGGTTTAACTGCGTGAAATATTTTCATAAAAGGTTACATATAGATATTTGTCCATAAATTAAATAAGCTAAATATTGGCTCCAAGATTTTGGTAAGAATATATTAATGCCCATTCTGGGGCACCTGCGTGGCTTAGTCAGTTAACATCTGCCTTTGGCTCAGCTCATGATTCCAGGGTCCTGGGATCGAGCCCCATGTCAGGTTCCCTGCTCAGCAGGGAGTCTGCTTCTCCCACTGCCCCTCCCCTTGCTTGTGCTTGCTCTCTCTCAAATAAATAAAAATAAGTAAATAAAATTAATGCACATTCTAAGTAAAATAGTTTTATCAGAAATGACTGGATTGCTAAAGGTTTTTAAAAATTTGCATTGTTTTGATTTTCCCAGACATGATCAGATTTTAAAAAGCACTTCCATGTGAGATAGTAACAGGAAGTCCTTTCACGGGTCCTAGTAAAGTCTCTTTGCAGCACTTCCAGAAACTAGTGAAATAAATGAATGATTATAACGATTTTAATGATTGGGTAACAACTCCTTTTGCAAGTCAAAAGTATTCCAATTCTTCAGTTTCGATAAAATTGGAAGAGGACCTAAGGGAACAGTCAGCTAATAGATCATCTGCAATATTTTTTTGATGATAGATAACTCATGTTATTTTTGGCACATAACTCAGGAGGAACTCAAAGAAGTGAATGATGTCAATATAACACAACTCCTTCAAGCTCAATCCACATATTTGTATGAAGAAGTGTTTTCAGCACTAAAACCTACAAAAATGAAAAACAGAAATGAAATTGATACTGTATGCTATCTTATTCTAATAATACAAGTCCACAGACACATGAAGTAATCAATGATCCATCTCATGAAGACATGAATCTCTCGTAGCATCTTATTTCTACAGGTATTAAGTATCAAAATATCTTTGACAAATTACATACAAATAACAATAGTAACTTGATCTAACAGTAATTTTGGTCACATAAAATTTAAAAATGAATTTCAATGTATATCCACAATTTTTGTGGCAGAGTAGAATTCTGTGATCAATAAAAGGCTAGAATATAAAAATACATTGCATTTGAATTATGTGGCTCAAGTAGCATGGAAGAGATCTAAGAACACAAGAAACTATGCAAAGTTTCTGCATTGAAAAAAGCTGCTTCACAAACAGATACCACTAGAAGGAATCAAATTTGTTATATACTTCAATTTTAATGGGTACATTTAAAAGTGATATAATAGTTTTACTTCAAAAGCCAATAGAGTGTTATGGCAATACCATCTTTTAAAATCCCGCTGAAAAACTTCCCGTGGCTACTTAAAAATCAATAAGGGGAACATGGGTTTTCCATTTTTTTAGGGGTTACATGAGCAAATATTTAAAGATTGCTAATTGGCAGATGTTAAGCGTTTTCCTTTGTGTCCTCTTCATTGTTAATGGAGTTACCTCTAAGGGGGCTAAGGAATAGAAGGAAAAAAGTAAGATTTTTATAATGATAAGAATTGGTTATAATCCTTATTTTGATAATTTTAGAATTCTGGATACATTTTTATGAGTATTTTAAAAAACACAACATACTAGGACGTCTGGGTGGCTCGGCGGTTGAGCATCTGCCTTTGGCTTAGGGCATGATCCTGGAGGCCCGGGATCAAGTCCCACATCAGGCTTCCCGCATGGAGCCTGCTTCTCCCTCTGCCTGTATCTCTCTCTCTCTCTCTCTCTCTCTCTCTCTCTGTATCTCTCATGAATAAATAAATAAAATCTTAAAAAAAATACACATATACTGACTTGGGGAGGTCTCTGTTCAAGATGGCAATTTAGGAGGATCCTGGGCTCACCTCGTCCCAAAGACACCTCAACTCTACAGCTACCTATGGAAAAACTTCTGAAAAAAAATCTAAAAACTGAGCAACCCCTACATATCAGACAAATACGAGCAGGCCCACATCGAGGAGGGTAGGAGAGGTTAGGACACAGTCTCGCTTTAAACCACATCCCTGCCTGGGGTGACCCACCACTGTGAGGAAACTTCAAGCCCAGAGTTTCTCCCTGAGGGTTGAAGGGTTTGAAGCCCACATCAGGCACCTGGACTTTTAAGCCTTGTAGCTGGGGGCACCTGGGTGGCTCAGTGGTTGAGCGTCTGCCTTTGGCTCAGGTCGTGATCCTCAGATCAAGTCCCGCGTTGGGTTCCCCACAGGGAGCCTGCTTCTCCCTCTGCCTGTGTCTCTGCCTCTCTCTGTGTCTTTCATGAATAAATAAATACAATCTTTAAAAAAAAAACAAAACCCAAAATGAGACCTGTACCTGATTGATGAGGCCCGGAAACATCTAGTTTAGAAAACCAACCAGGCTCAAGGCTTGTGTCCCTGTTACCTGACAGAGCTGAAGCTCTACTAGGCTGTAAGCAACAGAGGAGCAGCTCTCACAGGGCTCCTGCCACTCACCTGCCCCACTCAGCCACAAGAAGACAATCCAGAGGCACCCAGACTTCCTGTGATGAGGCTCATTTGCTAACCTTCAAGGGTCAGCCTGGGGGGCAGGCATCTCAAGCAGCGCACAGCTAGATGCCTGCTGGCTGGCAGGAGCCATCTTCACGCTTGCTCTAGCCAGTGGGCACCATTTTGTTTATTTGTTTTAAATGCTAGGCTTTTTTCCTCCCCCTTTTTCCCAGCAGGCACCATCTGTACTCAGTCTCTCTGCCATACTCTACAGTGACAGTATCTCCCATCTGGTGCTCTGGCTTTGCAGCTGCCGTCCAAAGGCTGCCTCTTGATCCCCTGGCTCTGAAGGCCTGGGGCTGTGCTCTTGGATGCCAGAGATGGTATCAATGGGAGAGAGAGTTTTGGGTAGGCTACCACCCCCAAGGTATTGCACAGACTGCAGACTGAAACACACCCCGTGGCCTTCTTTCAAAGAGGCCTGCTACTTGTCCTGGAGCTTGGCTTGCGGGCACAGGTCTCAGGTTTGGCGCCCAGAAGCCTACCGCTCTGAGGGAACCAAGGCAGGTGGACACAATCTTGGCGCTCTCCCTCCGTCTCTGACAGCTCACCAATATCTCCCCGAAAGGAGCTTATACACTCCACTGGAGCCTCAATTTTTTATGACTGCCACCCAAGGGACACCTCTAGATCCCCACTCTGTGGCTGGAGGGCTTATGCAAGCATTCCCACAAGACTATATATATTTGCATATCTTAAAAGCTGCTGCCTGATGGTCTGGCTTCTAATCAACCTGTAATCAGATGCCAACTGAGCTCCTCCCCTTTGGGACACTGTCCTGTCTTGGCTCACCCTCAACAACTAGGAGCCACTAACAATAAAAATGGCTGCTTGGACAATCACAAAATTTTGAGAGAGCCAGAGTTAAGGTTCATCTCTACATGAGGTCATTTCTTCAAGACTGGGAGAGGTGGCTGTTTTATCTAATACACAGAAACTAACACAGAGAATCAAGCAAAATGGAGAAATGAGGAATATATTTCAAACAAAAGAACAATATAAGACCTCAGGGGGAAAAAGAAACCTTAATACCTTAAAGAAATGGAGATAACCAATTTACCTGATAAAGTTCAAAGTAATGGGTCATAAAGATGCTCACTGAGCCCACAAGAAGAATGGATGAGCATGGTGAGAACTTCAATGGAAAGAGAGAAAATATAAAAAAGTACCAAAGAGAGGGGTGCCTGGGTGGCTCAGTTGGTTAAGTGAGTGACTCGATTTTGGCTCAGATCATGAGATAGAGCCCCAAGTTGGGCCCAGCATGGAGCCTAATTAGGATTCTCTCTCTCCTATCCCTCCCCCAGCCACACAGGCATGAATGTGTTCTCTATCTCTCTAAAAGAAGAGGAGGAGGAGGAGGAGGAGGAGGAGGAGGAGGAGGAGGAGAAGAAGAAGAAGAAGAAGGAGAAAGAAAGAAAGAAAAAAGAAGGAGAGAAAAGTACCAAACAGAAGTCACAGAGATGAAGAATACAATAACCAAGCTGAAAATAAAATTAATGACTTTGGAGTTTGATGATGTGTCACACCTGTGATTATATGCATCTAATTCTCTACATTTCCCTATTATGAAATCATGATAGACTGGAATATGCACCATCAGGACTGAATACCTACCTTATTCAGTGGAAAACTGAACAAACTAGCCTATTCCAGTTACCCATGCTCCTTTTTAAGGTAATGGTAACCAGTGTTAAAACGATAGCAATATTCCCTCACAAAAAGCAAATAGGAATACGTTGTACAAATTCCTTATACCTTACAAATCCATTATTAGGCACCACTGGGGATGTTTTTGGAAAAAAAAAGTCAGCTAAGCTCTGCTCAGAGAACAAGATTTCCAAATGTTTTGGTTTCCATTCAAGAATTTCTAGAGCTCTCTGTCCTCTCTCTTTCCAAAGAAATGACATAATATTTATACAGGAAAATGTCTGTGTGCAGCAGGGGGATGGGGATTTATGTTCATAATTTACATGTATAAGATACTTCCACACAAATAATTTAGTGTTTCTATTTCTACAGTGTACCCTCCTTTTATGAAAAATAATATAACTGGGGCTTTTGCTCATTGTCTAGCCCTCAGCCTTGGCCCTCATCCAGCTATAATTTTCAATCTGCAAATCATTCCGATTTCACTGAAATGGAGTCAATATCTGCAAAGAAGCAGTGTCCTCAAGATGCCTGTTGTCTTCATACTCTGCATCTCTCAAATCCCTCCAGGGGAAAGCTTAGAACATCTGCCATTGCTTGGATTTATAAGAGTTCACTGACTATTCACAACTGATTTGATGATCTAGCCATTAAAAATGACTCATCCAGGATATCAACCATACACTGAATTTGATTTATTGTTGTCAAAGATTAACCAAATGTAAATATTTAATATTAAAAAAATACAGTCTTAAATTTTTCTTACCATATGCCTTCTAGCCTAGAGATCCTTTGGTGCTCCAGGCAGACATGGAATTTATGCAATTGTCTGAGATTTCAATATTCAGTTCTCATCCATTTAAGATTCTGATATTAAACTTGACCTCTGACCTACATCCTCTTTCTCGAGCACTTACTAAATGCCTCTGGAAGTAGGCAGTGGGCATACACAATTAATGTGTCAGTGGCTGTTAACGATGAAGGACATCATTATGAAGAAGGACAAAGAAAATAGCTGGGTGTGGTGGGGAAGGGAACCAGAAGAAGCATGAAAAAAGTTCTGAGGAATGAAATAACATGATATTTGGTGGAAACTATAACTAGCTCCAGCTTTTATCTCAA
The DNA here is from genome assembly GCF_905146905.1 of Nyctereutes procyonoides. Taxonomy (NCBI): domain Eukaryota; kingdom Metazoa; phylum Chordata; class Mammalia; order Carnivora; family Canidae; genus Nyctereutes; species Nyctereutes procyonoides. The sequence continues at coordinate 8,916,122 of NW_026575135.1, read as the reverse complement.
AGGGTAAAGACAGGCCAAATCAGGCAAAGCCTTTATGCCATGCTAAGATGCTTGAAGTTCATTCTATGAATAATAATTTAAAAACACTAAGCAGATCTGCATTTTCTATAACTCATTTTCTTCTTTTCCTTCCTAGTATTCAGTTAAAACATTATGAAGCTGCTATTTTGTGGGTAGCAAATGATCAAATACCGATGACCTCGTAAGGGTCAAACTATGAGATTAAGTAACAAAATTTGAAATTGTATTTTTAATTGTGTGTTCATTTGTTAAATATCTGTCTCTATAGCTGGACTGTAGCCTCTGGAGCCAGACAACTTAGGTTTACTTCCCAGCTCTATTAGTTATATGACTCAGGACAAATTACTCAACCTCTCAGACTTGAAGTTTTCTTGTCTCTAAAATGAAACAATACTCTAAGAGTTATTATAAACATTAAGTTAGTTAACATATATGAATGCTTGGGGAAGGGCCTGGAATATCATAAGTGCCCTTTAAATATTAATTATTTTCAGTTATTATTGCTGTCATCCTCATCACTGTCTAAATGCCACAGATGCAGGATGAAGAAAAGAATACTAGAGCTAGAAATGGAAACACCTTTTCATTAGACTCTACAGTTCTGTAGTACAGTTCCCTTGGCTGAAGTTCAATTACTAATCCTAAAGGAATATCGTCTCAAACCTTTAAATGTGGATGTGCAGTGTTAAAATTCCACACCTGAGGGACGCCTGGGTGGTTTAGTCAGTTGGGCATCTCCCTTCAGTTCAGGTCATGATCTCAGGGTCCTGGGATCAAGCCTAGGGTCAAGCTCCCTGCTCAGCATGGAGTCTGCTTCTCTCTCTCACTCTGTGCCTCCTCCCCATTGGTGCTCACTCTCTTTCTCTCTCTCAAATAAATAAATGAAATCCTCAAAAACTTCCATATGTGAATTCTGAATTATACAAAATATTTACAGTAAATGAAGTTATGTAGTTCTTTAAAAAAAAAAAAGGAAGAAAATATCATAGGCCTTTTATAAAGCACTGATTTACAACAACAAAAAAAGGATTGATTTGTAAGTGTTCCTGGCCTTTCTCCATTTGTGGTTCCCCAGAGGGTGATGCAGACTCTAGAGGAAAGAGAGAAGGATAAGGAGTTTGAATTAGGGCTTGGAAGGCACATGTGTGCTTGAGTATGAATATAGGGAGGGTGTAGGGAGGAATTTGAAGAGATAAGTACAGAAGAGTTATGGTTTCTAAGGGAAAGGATGATGAGAAAAGCAAGGCTTTAACAATTGCTGTGGTCTACATAACCCTGTTTTGGAGTTGGAGTCAAGAAAAGAACTTGCACTATTTTGAAATTTATTTAGTTGCTGAACTAGATTTCTTTTATTGCAATGCCTCTCTGAGACTTGTCTATCTGGGGGATGGATCTGTATTTCAAATTACAACTGTGTTTCAAATTCTCTTTCCCTAGCAAGTTTTTTAGTATTAGTTGAACTTCTATCAGATATGGTTTCTATAGTCAGCACCATAAACAAATGAATGAGACATACACAAACAAAGCATCATTCTACCTCGGATTATCTATTTATTTTATGGTCCTCCCTTCTGTAAAACCTATTAGCACACGCTAAGACCACCATCTAAAAGCCTGTGATTGTTTTAAAATGAACTCAAAGAACTTTTGAGCCAAAGGAAATAAAAAACCAGTTCAAGCCTATTAGGAAATGTCTCATAAAATTGAACTCTTCAGTCAATTTCTTGCTAATATCTTCTAATGAATGTCTTCAAGCTCACGTTCAAGTTAAGATGTTCAGGATATAGGACGGATCCACAATGATTAAAATCGTTTTGTGCATCAAGGTCTTGTCCATGAAGCAGCTGCTTACTGTGACTGTGGTGCCCAGGCCACTTCAAGCAACAACACTGCCTTGCGTGGGGTTTAAGAGAGTCATTATTTGAGAACCCAGGCAGTCCGGGTTGCTAATCACCAGAACAAAGAGGGAAAATGAGAAGAGCACAGTCATACCACAGTCATCAGCTTTCTTTGAAGTCTCCCAGCACCAGTGGAGATAATCGAAAGTAAAGGAGGGACCACATGAAATTGGGAAACCTTGAGTCAGCTTCAGATCTGCCACTTACATTCCCTATGATCATGGGATGGAGTTTCCTCATCTCCCAACTGAGCAGTGAGCCAAGCCCTTACAATTAGCTCTAGCATTCTTTTCTATGAAATGAATTAACAACTACAATTTACCTCAGCCTATTTTTCCCTAATCAAAGCAAACAAGCTCTGCTTTCTTCAACATCCTGTGGCATATTATCCTGTTGCCCTCTCTCAGTATTCTTGATTTTCTTTTTTTTAATAATAAATTTATTTTTTATTGGTGTTCAATTTGCCAACATACAGAATAATGAAGATATTATTATTATTAATGAAGATATTATTACCCAGTGCTCATCCCGTCAAGTGATTTTCATTGGATTCTCATCAGGTAAAAACCACATTCCAGGGGTGCCTGGGTGGCTCAGTTAAGTGTCTGACTCTTAATTTCAGCCCAGGCCATGATCTCAGGGTTGAGGGATCGAGCCCTGCATCAAGCTCTGTGCTGAGCATGGAATCTGCTTGGGATTCTTCTTCTCCCTGTCTCTCTGCCCCATCCCGGACTCGTGCAAATTCTCTCAAAATAAAACAAAACCAACAACTGCATTCCATCTTTGGTAGGTGCAAGGCTTCTTGATGGTATTCACCTGCATGCATAGGCCTTCCTTATCTTCCCATAGCAAAGTTTTACAAAATACACGAATACACGGTGTCATTTATCTTCAAGTATCTCATACGTGAGGTAACTACTTTAATATTCATTACCTTTCTCATAATAATATTTCTATTATCTCACAATGATTAATAATAAAAGTACCACTGATTAAGAATTGATGCACCCGATACTACCAAAGCAATCTAAGTATATTCTCTCAACCTAAATATGTATATGTACATATATATATATATGCAGACAGACACATATATACCATTATTAAGCTCATACAGAAGAAACTGAGAATCAGAAAACATTGTCTAAAATCACATAGCTTCGGGATCCCTGGGTGGCGCAGCGGTTTGGCGCCTGCCTTTGGCCCAGGGCGTGATCCTGGAGACCCGGGATCGAATCCCACGTCAGGCTCCCGGTGCATGAAGCCTGCTTCTCTCTCTGCCTGTGTCTCTGCCTCTCTCTCTCTCTCTCTCTCTCTCTCTCTCTCTCTATCATAAATAAATAAAAATAAATAAACTGGTTATTTAAAAAATAAATAAATAAATAAAATAAAATCACATAGCTTCTAATTTGTAGGGGTTGAATTTGAGCCAGATCCTCCCATGTTTTTAAATACTCTGAGCACAGTTCAGTGTCGATGGTCTCTAAAAAGCAATGTATATAAGAAGTTATTTTCAAAAATGCAAAATAAGCAGTGTGAGATCTTGGAAATAACAGAGAACTTAGAGAAAAGTGTCCCGGGTCCCTTTTGGGGTCCTGCTGATGTCTGGCTATGCCATCTTACACAAAATATTCATCTTTCCCAAGACCTCAATTTCCTCTTGTAGAATAAGGGATTCCAAGGTGACAATCTCTAAGGTTCCTTCTGGCTCTACGGAGGAATGATTTGTTTCTGAAAGGCATTGTTTCTACAATGAGGAAAAATACTCAGAATTTCAACTATTCAAAGCAAAGGTAACATCCTCTCTTGAGGCAAGAAAACAGCTATCATCAAGGCATCTTCAGACCTTAGTTACAGGGACGATCTTAGTAGATCTTTCCCTGCAGTTCCTTCCTTCCAGCACGGGTCTTTTTACTTAATAGCACATATCACAGGCTGTGATTACAGACTGATTTGTGTGGTAGACTGTAAGTTCCCAGCAGGTGAGAGGGCCATGTCAGTCTGCTCACCGTTGAATCCCTGCCTGGTACCCAGCACAGGGCTTGGCATGAAAAACCAGCTCAGTAACATTTGTCGACTAGATCGATTTTAAGAGGGGCTCCTGGCTTCCAGGTTTTCCATACTGGATGATTTAGAGCTAATATTTCTTTTTGTCTTTCCTAAAGAGGTCTGGTGATGAGTCTTTCCTGCCACAGGGAAGATGTAATTAATTAATTTTCTCTTAGTTCCCAGCGTGTAAGAGAAGCTAGTGACAGGTGCTGCCTCCCACAAATCTACAAATCACAGCAAACACTTTGGGGTTCCAATATTCCTTTTCCTAACCCCTTCCCAACAAATACTAAAGATGACAATAGGCACATTTGTATCGATGCAGTCATTTAAATCTTGCTTGAAAGAAAGTAGTAAGCTGAGGCTTCCTAATTTAGAAGGGATGGGTAAATCAATCCTTTTGTGCTTGGTGTTCTTGGCAAGAACCAGCTGCAGAAGTACTCCTGTCCCCTCTATGGGCTCTACAGACAGGCCCACACAACCTCACTCATATTTCAGCCTGGAATGTGCAAGGAAGAGCAGCCACAGCCACTTGGGGAACCAGGGGTGGTGGGTTTGTGAACTGCCTCCTGTCTCATCCTGTCACTTACCCCTTGGGATGTGAGATTATAGGGCCATGGGGCTGTGGGGGCTGTAGCCCAGCATGGCTGAGGCTGTTGGGCAGCCACACAGCAGTGGCTTCTTGGCAAGGGACAGTTCAGTCTCCGACCACACGGAAAGCAGACATGCTGACTACAGCATGGAGCAAAGAAAATGAGAGCTTCTGCCTGTGTCTGGTGGGCTAGGATGAGAGGAGAGGAAAGGAGGGGGCGTTGGGGCGCGTGCCAAGCTGGGCTGTTGATGAAAGTGTGGGAAGATTCCAGGGGAGGCATGTTGCCAACTCGGAGGCAGTTGGGCTGATTTCTTTCCCCTTTCTTCTGCTTCAATGAGAATTCCTGCTGGGTGGGGTAGGAGCAGAGCCAAGAAAGGAGTGATTTGCTGGGTAAGCATGGACGCTCGGACCTCGGAAGTATGTGTCTGCCCACTGGGACCAGGGCCAGGGGAGGAAGGAGAAGTTAAATGAGGGGAACTGAGGGGCAACGGGAATAAAGGAGAATAAAAGAAGGACACAAAAGCAAATGTCCTATGAGAAAGAGAAAACAGGAAAGCGAGACAGCAGATCATGTAGACAGGGGAGAGACACAGTTCTGTGCCATAGAGCAAGCCTACCTCCCTCCTAAATGTCAGAATGAAATAATGCTCAAATGAAACAAGCAGCGAAAGACCACAGGGTACAGTAGAAAGTAAACCTACTGCTCCTAAGTTTTTCTGGTGGCTGTTCATTGCCATGAGAATACCTGCTTCCCAAAGAGCAGATGTTGCCTTTTAGGCAAAACAGAACAAGCAAAATGTTAACACGGAAAGCCACATACTACTTCTAAAGATTAGTAGAATATCATTTACAAGTATTTCCTTACAAAAAAAAAAAAAAGATGAAACACCAGGGTCCTTAAATTGCTCTTCTCGGCCTTTCTGATAAAATATTACAAACATCAAGATCCTCTTGCAAGAAAATCTAGAGCAGGTTAAAATGACAAATGTCGATGAAGTGAGTTCTACTGTGAAGTGATGCCACTTTTAGAGCTTTCTGAGGTCCCTTTGTGGAGATCTGTGAAGAGCTGTAAGATCATCAAGTGAATGTGGCATTTTTTGTGACAATCCCACAAGTTACATGCAGCCCCAGGACCAGAATCCCACCAGCTTCAATGTCCTACAGAGACAAAGGTATATTTTGGCTTAAGTGTCTATAGGACAGATTTGGTTATTGATTGATGAAAAATAGAAGACCCAAGGCATCTGGGTGGCTCAGTCAGTTAAGCGTCTGCCTTCGGCTCAGGTCATGATCCCAGGGTCCTGGGATCAAGTCCTACGTTGGGCTCCCTGCTCAGTGAGGAGTCCGCTTCTCCCTCTCCCTCTCCCTCTGCCACTCCCCCTGCTTGTGCCCTCTCTCTCTCTCTCTCTCTCAAATAAATAAATAAAACCTTAAAAAAAATAGAAGACCCCAAATCTTCCTCTTCCCAGGTTTCAAGAGGCCTTGCAAACTTCCTTTCTCCCTCTTAGACTTCAGCCACCACCATGTGAACAAGCCTAGGCTAGCTTGATAGAATCTGAGAGGCCACATAAAGGCCAACCTAATGGTGCTAGCCCATCATTATTGACCAGACCCCAGTCAGCTGATCCCCAAAGACGTTAAAACAAAAAAAACCCCAAACCAGCTAAGATCAGTGAGGCAGTCCCCCCAACTCATAGCCAATGACAAATATGAGTCAGCACAGCTGAGACCAAAGGAGCTGCTCAGCTGACCCACAGATTCATGAGCAATAATCAATAAATGTTTTAAGCCATGGAGCTCGGGGATCTCTCTTACACAGCAAGAGATAACTGATCCAATTACTCACAAACTGGAGACTCACCTGTGCATTCGTACTGCAGACCTTTCCCATAATAGCCCTTCTCACAGACACACTCAAACTGACCCGTGTGTGTCCCACATTTGCAGCTTGCCATGCGGTCACAGCACTCCTTGCCAGCTTCACACAGATAGGAGCAATGGGACATATCCTCTTGAATAAAACTCCCAGAGGGCAGATCTATCAGTGACATATGACAGAGGGTAATAAAAAACTGATTAGCAGCTCGATGTCACATTCTCTAGTTACTAAAATTTAGGTACAAGTTGCAGAAAACATCTTTTCATATCCGTCCAATTCCCAACTGCACCCCACTCCCGCCCAAACATGAATGTGTGTTATTTGCACCACCACAGGCTGGGAATTTGTTTCGGCCAGTTAAGCTATTTCAGTCTGGGACCTCATCATAAGCTTTCGAGGCCATGCAGGGTCAGGCAGAAATTAAGCGCTTCAGCAAGGAATCTCCAGATGCGGCAGGAAGTAACATAGTCGATGCCACAGGTCACTCCCCTGGCTTCCACGCCAGCAGTGTTCCACTGCTTCAGTATGAGGTCAGGCAGCAGTAACTAGATTTCCAAAACCCTTTTTCCAAAAGATAAATAAAATTACAATCTTGACTGCCGCACGAGAGTTCTGATTATGGGCTGCTGGCTTTAGATACCATCATTTCTATACTTACTGGATAAAGACTTAGCAACCCCACACAGGTGAAATCATAGAATCAGAATATGGCTTATTTCTCAGTTGTGAGTAACTTATCATGTTTTATGTGAATGGAGATCATGCTGATTACTTGAGCCATGTTCTGAAGTGAGGCATGCTGAGAATTCAATAACTCAGGCAGAGTTGTCGAGAAAGTGATTTCACAGGGTCACTGGCTGATCCAGAATGAATGGCCTAGAATCAGGCAAATAATAGGTTCCATTCACTCTGTTGAAGAAATTCAAAAGTCTTAGCCCAAATCCCTGGGCTGGTGCTCGGACCAGATATAGCGATGGGCCCCTCCTGGGAACTCAGATGTGGGAGTTCCAACGAGACACATGCACTGCAATTGAATATCTGGCAAGAAGATTGGTGATGGCTTCATTTAGGGAACATCTGTGTCTATTCATTAAGACTCTGAACAATACGCAGGGGCAAAGTAAAAAGAAGACGCCAGCCCCAAGGGAAAGAGACCAGTACAATCAGGTACCCTATTAAAGCTCCATCTAACAGACTGTGGTGTGGGTAAAATGTCTGCAACATGAACACTTAGTTCTAAGGCACTGGGCCATGAGACGATTTGGCAATAGAGCAGCTTAGGAAGCAGAAAGATCTAGCTACCAAGACTGGTACACTGGCATTCAGGTATGGGGGAGGTTAAGTATATGTTTACACGTGGGGAAAACTATTATTCTGCAACCTATGTTGATTGAGGATGGCCAGAAGCAGGCTGACCTGCTTCTTCTGAACATGGATGGTCTCGAGACCAAAAGTGGATCTGTCCAAGTTGAAAGTAGCTTCACAGAACTTAAGGGCAGGGAAAATGAGACTCATTTCCTTTGATTTGATGTCTTTGCAGTAGGAACAGGATCTTTCCTTACCAAACCTGGAAACTCAATCGGAGAATTATGCATTCTGGATATTTGCTTATTGTAAAAGTGATGCCTTCCAAAACTCTGTTGCAATATTGTAACCAAAAGAACATTCTGTCCCACCGAGCTTCTGGTTCAACTTGGCCTTAGAGTTCTAGAAGAGCCCACTCCTAAGAGTAGAGGAATGGTATGACTGGAAATTAGTCCTCTACAACACAGCAGGTAACACCCATGATTTCAGAATCCATTTAGTCACAGCCACCCAGCCTTTCCACTCAACCTATCACTTTTCCCTGAGAAAAGGAGAAACAAAGGAAGCCCCAGAGTTACTGAACTGCTGCCATGTAATAACACTATACTTGGTAATACTTAAATATTTTATTTAATCCTCTTGACAAAACCATATGGTACACATTCTAATACTTCCATTTTAAAAGTAGAGGGGGACTCCTTGGTGGCTCAGTGGTTGGGAATCTGCCTTTGGCTCAGGTCATGGTCCTGGGGTCCTGGGATCAAGTCTCTGCATCAGGCTCCCCGCAATGAGCCTGCTTCTCCCTCTGCCTATGTCTCTGCCTCTCCCTGTTTGTCTCCTGTGATAAATACACTCTTTAAAAATAATAAAATAAAAAACAAAAGTAGAGGAAGTGAGGCTTGTAGATATTAGATAAATTGCCGAAGGTAATAATAATAGTGGACAGTTAATGAGGGCTTCGGCTAATATGCGTTTGGTAATTTTTCTAATCATTTTATATGTATTAACCTATTTAATCCTTGTGACAATCCTATAGAACAGGTACTCTTCTCATTCCCTATTCTATTTACAAGAAATCTAAGGGGTAAAAAGCTAAATAACTTGCCAAAAGCCACTCAGCCAGTAGGTGACTAAGATTTTTTGCTGTGTCCATAGTTACTCTGAGATCCTACTCTTTTTTTTTTTTTTTTTTTTTTTTTTGAGATCCTACTCTTAAATGCTTCTCTTGGAACAATGATAGGGCTGACCTGCTTCTTCTGAACATCACTAATTGCTTGAAACTTCATGTGGCCATGATTTGCCCATCAAACTGAGTCTTTCACATGGATACCTGCAGGGATCAACTTGCTGTTTGGCTTTGGTCTCGGGCTGGATCTCCTGTCGTTTCCTCCCAATCCATACTTCCCCTCGTGACTTACAAAGACACATGCCCATACCATGCCTGGAGGTTCGTCTAACCTAAATCATACAACTAAATATCCTTACAAATGGAGTATGAAGAACTCTACTAAATGGGTTTACCGACTTCATTCCTTTTTGTGGTAATGCTCTTCAACTTGTACATAATCTTACGTGTCTTAGAACTGTCAGGTCAAGAAGTATGCATTAAGTGTTTATTGTCCTTACATCTTCATGTCTATTTCTGGAAACATTCTGGTGAGATTCACGATACATGTCTCTGAATGTTTACTCCCCCTCTCCAGATAACTGTAAATAGATCTAAGTCAAGGCTTCCCGCTCTGTGTGTGGCCTTAAAACACACCTAAATTCATTCCATTGATTCTAACAGTTCCAGGTGGGAGCAGACGGGTAGTCTAGTGAAAATCCATCCCAGCTGTTAAAAAACAAAATAAAGCAAAGCAAATACTCTTGGTGCATGTCAGACTGTCACCTCTATTTAGGAAGCTCAACACAGCTCCTGCTACACTGAGGATACATGGGCATCCTGCTCAGTGAAGACTTTCATAGGGTTTGGTATTAGCCTCTAAGGGGTTTTCAGCCCTAAGAGAGAAGGAACTCCCATTTAAATGCATCACGTCAGGCCACTGGGTCTCCCTTACCTTCATGCAATGCACGGCGAGCTAAAGCCTCAAATTCTTCAAAACTGTGGAGAAGGTAGCAGTGCTCTTCCTTTGGGGTGGAAGCCATGTCATTTAGTTCTCGAATGTTCCCTTGCCATATGCCAAACGTGAAGATCTCTACTCCAAAGTCTCGCAGGGATGCTGCGACTGGCCTGGGGTCTCCCCCATTGGAATATCCATCAGTAATGAGGAATATAACTTTTGTTGAGTTTTCTCTAGAGTGACGAAGAATTTGCTGTAATGAAATAAAGTTAGCATGAGTTGGCATTGTGTTGGCCTATGTGCTTCCCTTCTTACATAAAACAGCATTTGTGAAGATCGTTAGCATGTCACAAGAGGGAGAACAAATACGGATCATTGAGAGTAAAACAGAAATAGGCACAGACTAGCACCCGCAATAGTCTTCTCACAGACCCACAAAAAAACCTAAAAGCGCTTACAATGGGTCATTATCATCAGTGGCAGCATGCTCATCACTGCCATGAACCTTGGTAATGAAGAGCAGCACATGTTTATGGAATGAGCTCTTACTCATATTATCACTTATTGTTAAAACTACTTTTTATGAATTTTCAGGCTCTCAACACACAAGCCAAATCTGAATCCTATGTGTCTATTTCCAAGTATATCCAGCTAGTTGCCCATCCACCTAGTTAGCTGAACCATCCCATGATCATACATCAAAAGCCTACTTAGAAGAAAATGTAACAGAAAATGTCTTTTCCAGAGTTAATAATGGCCAACCTACTTTCCATATTTGTTTTTCCACTGCTCCTCCACAACTGTAGAATTCATTCAACCCTTTATCTTTCCTGGACCACCCAGCATTAGCACAAAATCAGCTGGTTTTGGTGCTGTCCTATCTTTATGAGAAAATACTGATTTATTCAATCTGACACTTGGGCTTTATTTTATTTTCGAACAAGTGAGTTGTGCTTTATAATGTTATATGTTATCCCTCCTCTATAGATAGAAGGGAAAAAGTGAAACCTTTTTTATTTTTTTTAAAAAAGGCATCTATTTATTGCCATTGATGCTCCGTAATATCGAACTGTGACAGCACAAGGAATCCAGCGGTGAATCTGACATTGTAATTAAATTGGCTGTTTTGCTTTTCATCAGAATTGGATAGGAAAGATAAAGAAGTGCCAGGGTATGTTTTCTGGCAAGTTCTTAGAAAGAATTCAATGTCTATTAGGCAATAATTCACGTACATTCAGTAGGTAGGAAGAACGACAATCATATCCTATGTTTTGCTAAAATTAAAAGGAGATGATAGGATTAAAAAAAAATAACAGCCTCAATTCACTTTAAGGGGCAGACTCAGCTACAAGCTCCAGATTCTCTCAGATTGTAAGATCCATGTCTCCATTAATATATGATTCATAGCTATTTATTCTAATTTAATGACTCCTACCAAATGTTACTGCTGTTTGTGAGCTAAAGATAAAGCCATTAAACATGAATTTAAAGACAATTCAATTAAACTAAAAATGACTTTGGAAAACATCTGGAAAACCAGCAATTTGCAAAGAAGTATTCAAACACTTCACCTCCCTCTCTCAAAAGCCTACTACAGCTAAGGACCAAAGAGAATCCGAAAGCAGCTTGAAGAAGCTCCTTCTGGCCAAATAAAGGGCAATCTGAGTATCAATAAAAATAATAATTGAAGTAAATTTAAATGCATCATACATATTTACATTTTATCACAAACATTTACATTTAAATGTGTATAAACATTTATAGTTTCAGTTAGATCACACTGCAGGTGAAAAGCCCTATTGGGATGCCTGGGTGGCTCAGTGGTTTAGCATCTGCCTTTGGCTAAGTTCCTGATCCTGGGGTCCCGGGATCAAGCCCCTCACAGGCTCCCTACAGGGAGCCTGCTTCTCCCTCTGCCTGTGTCTTTACCTCTCTCTGTGTGTCTCTGGTGAATAAATAAATGAAATCTTTATTTATTTTTTTTTCAAGAGTCACACGTATCTCATTTTATTTATTTATGATAGTCACAGAAAGAGAGAGAGAGAGAGGCAGAGACACAGGCAGAGGGAGAAGCAGGCTCCATGCACCAGGAGCCCGATGTGGGATTCGATCCCGGGTCGCTAGGATCACGCCCTGGGCCAAAGGCAGGCGCCAAACCGCTGCGCCACCCAGGGATCCCTAAATGAAATCTTTAAAAAAGAAAAGAAAAACCCTATCAATACAAACAATAATTGGAATGGCCTGAGATATACACACACCCACACACTTTTTTCATTCAGGACAACCTCTGAGGGGAAATCCAATGATCTGTGATGGGAGGCCTGAAGTGAGACATTATTCTATTTGTCTTTAAAGTTATACAACAGGCTTCGAAGGGTAACTCCTAGTTCCAGTAGTCCAAGATGTGGCAACTTGTGTTTATACTGGCTTTGCTTTTTACCACGTGATAAACTCTCCCTTTCTGAGTTGTTCTACTCTGAAATCATAACCTAACCTCCACAGACACTCCCCTAAGCTTCTGCTCATTTCGATTACTCTCTCTTCTACAAGACCATGGGAGCAAACTGTGAGCAAGACACTAAGAGAGTGAGAATTTGGATGGAAGTAGAAGAGAGGGAAAAAAAGCAAACGGTCTTGTTCAGTGTGGTACTCTGGTGACATTGTCCAGCACAGAGTACGTGTTCATAAGTATCTATTCAATGAATGAATTGAGGAGGGGGTGAATGGATAAACTCTAGGATACTCTGAAGACTGTTACTTGAGTGAGTTGGTCTTGAGGGAGCCGTAGGAATGTGCGGAATATTTGCGTGCTCACACATAATTTATTTTGTATAGATTTGTACAAAAAAGATGAGGTTTCCTTGGTGTGCCTTTATTGTCCTTCTGAGCAAACACTATTTTATAACATTAATTTTGGCTCGCATCAATAATATTCCTTAACATTCAGGTTCGGATTTAGGGATTTAGCGGAGGTTTCTTGCCCTCCTGCTCATTGCATGCAAAACACATTAAGCTGTGATTCTATTTTTCTTCTCTTCTTGCAGGGAACTGGTAAGTATTTACAGGAACCATTATATCTGTTGGCACGACAATATATTAAGCTTAAAATAGTCAGAAGAATAGCAGGACTACTAGTCCAAGCAAAGAATTACACAAGATCTCGGTTTGGAATGCACTCTAAAAGACAGAGGAGGAGTGGATGATTTACTGAAAATATTTTACCCCTTTCCCCCAATCTTTCTGCTCTATCATACTTGAATAAAAACATAATTCAATAAAAACATTTTCATCCCACAGATCTAAGAAGTAAATAGATCTGTGGTAATGTTTGTGGAATGTGGTAGAAGCCTGGCACTTGATTCTCCTTTTAGTATTCCTGAAATAGTTTACATCATCTGCTCTCCTTTTGTAAGGCATTTTAGAAATAGAATTTTCTGGTCCAGACTATTGAATGAGCCAAACCCTCTGCTGCCCAAGTACAATGCAACATGGACTTCGTACGGCAAAAGGTTATCACCATCTGTATTGTATCAAGCCTCTGATTAGCTTGTATAAATATCTGGCAGGGAAGTAAGCTCCCCTTGTCCAGCAAAAGTCATTAGAATGATAAAAATGCAGGGTTGTGTAACATTGTTCTAACACCCGAGATCCATCACCATTACACAAGACTGCAACCCCACCCCTACCCCCCAAGGCAGGCCACAAGGGAACTGTTTTGAAAAATGGCCTTGAAAGAAGAAGAGAGGTCACCACAAATCTGACGTGGGGACTATATTTACCCTTGGGTTCCATTAATTAAAATACATGTAGATAAAATACCAACAACCCTCCGGCTCTCCACCATGGCCCCACTTGCCTGAAGAGAAGCTCAGAAGTCATCTTTGAAACTGTTTAAGTTGATACCTATTGTGACTCTATCAGAGCCACTCTCTTCCAGGGAGCCAGAAAGTAGTAAATACAGTCAGTGTTTCAACTTGTTTTCCACATAAATTTTTTTCCTTGTTAGGAAACGTTAAGTACAAATAAGACATCGTGAGCTGCTTCTAATACTTTCGACATCCTTCAAATTCTAAGATTTCACCAAGCTGCATCTGTTAGCTCATATTTTTCATTTGAATACTCAAATATTCTTCAATTCAAGCAATGTTTACGGTCCCGTACTTTTGCATAACATTGCTGGGGAAGTTCTTCATCTGTTGGCTCATCATTTTCTGGACTTCCAATATTCTATCCGTTTTTTTCATGTTTATCTCCTCTTCCTTCCTTTGGAGCTTGGTAGAAATGTCTGAAGCTTTTGTCCCCTACCACTGTTTGTGCTTTATGCATGCTTGTGTCTCTTCCTTTGCCCTTCTAATTAAGAATCAATTGCAAAAAAAAAAAAAAAATCAATTGCATTTTATTTCTCTTGCGACAATATTTCTTTATCTTGCATAGTCTTTCTTTCTTCCAGTTTCCCAGCCCAGTATGTCCTCATGTCAGTCTGTAGTCTATCCCCTTGTTGTTTTCTTTAAAGATTTTATTTATTTGTTCATGAGAGACACAGAGAGAGAGGCAGAGACACAGGTAGAGAGAGAAGCAGGCTCCACACAGGGAGCCCAATGCAGGACTCGATCCCAGGACCCCAGGATCACGCCCTGAGCCAAAGGCAGTCACTCAACTACTGAGCCACCCAGGTGCCCCTAGTTTAACCCCTTGTATCTCATCTTCATTTCACTGTGCTTTCTAGGATCTTGTTCTATTTTTCATAGGGAATTCTTGTACTTTGTATCTTACATTCTATATTTTACTATATATAAATACTATATATATATATATTTACATATAAATACATATTTTACTATATATATATGTGTGTGTGTGTGTATATATATATATATATATATATATATATATATATATACAGATAAAGCATCTGATCAAATAAAGTATTATTTGAAAACCAGGGGATGCCTGGGTGGCTTAGCAGTTGAGCATCTGCCTTCGGCTCAGGGTGTGATCTTGGGATCCCAGGATCGAGTCCCACATCAGGCTCCCTGCATGGAGCCTGCTTCTCCCTCTGCCTGTGTCTCTGCCGCTCTCTCTGTGTCTCTCATGAATAAATAATTTTTTTTAAGGTAGAAGCTTTTCAAAGAAGCTGGAGGGAGAGGTTCTATCAGACAGCACAAGTAAAATAGATAGAACCTCATCCCAGGAGAAAAAATTACCAAAAGCCAAGAGCAGGCCCATTGAAATAGTCTGTGAACCCAACAACTGCAACAACAACTTGAAGATTTAGAAGAATACATAACTTAATACCAAGAGAGGAAGAAAGTAGTACAGTGCAGTGGTGACTGCATCACTAGGATTTAGGAAGTCACAGCCTCTATGAGAACAAGAATGGAGAGCCATGGAAAGAGAACAGGCTAAGAGGGAAACAGAGAAGTGTAGCACGGAGGATTTTATGAGAAAATTATGAAGGAAACACAAAACACAAGGAAAGACTTAAAAATCTACATCGGTGGTAGTGAGATAAAATGTCAAAAATTCTAACTGATAAATTTAGTGCAAACTTTAATGTACAAGGCTGCTGACTAGTCTTACTTATAATCATAGAAATACAATTCCAAATAAATACTTCCAAACCAAATTCAAATAATACTCGAAGAATCTTTCTCCCTTATTCAATAAGGCTTATTACTCAAAGACAAAAATTGGCTAAAATTAGTAAATCCTTTGCTGTACTACAACACCGTAACTGTCCCAATTAAAAGAAAATGATAACCCAAGATGCTAAAAGCACATTCAATAAAACTGATTTCTGCTATTTTAATAAATAATTATGAATAAGACACCCCATTAATATAATTGTCTATTTCAAAGCAACACTATAAATCATGCTTAACTGTGAAACATCAGCTAATATCCTAATGAGATAAGAAGTGAATCTGTGATTCTATGTATTTTCACTATTATTTAAAATCCTTTTGAAATTCCCAGCCAAGGCAAAAAAGACAGAAAACCAGAATAAATATTACACTTCTTAAAGATTTTTGCTGCTTCTTAAAAAATCAAAATTAGAAACAAGGAACAAACTGAAAAATCCATTCATCAAGCTTATCAAATAAAGTACTGAGGTCTTTATAAAAATCTTTTACACATCTCTAAGGAAAAATAAAGAAAAATAACAGAAATATAGGTGGGTGTTTTAACCAAAGAAAACAAAGACAAAAAAAATTCTATTTGTCAGAAAATGTACAGAACATTTAACTTCACTAACCAAAATAATGTATAACAGTAATACTACTTTTTCACTTCCCAAATAGCCAAAGACCTTCTTAATTAAAATTTGGTAATATTTATGAGGAAACAGATCTTCCTATCAGGGATGCAATGTGGACTGGTAATATTAGGAGTACAGTGTGACAAAGTGACAAGAGCCTTAAAAATTTCACACAATTTGAACCAAAATTCTACATATAAAAATATCTTAAGGAAATGACTATGGATACATAGAAAAAAATAATTAAAAGGATACATATCCCAGAATAATTTGTAATATAAGGAAATGGAAACAGTATAAAATTCCAATAATATATGTTGGTTAAAGAAATCACAGAGCAATCATGAAATGTCATTACTATGATATTGTTGCATAATAATAAATTTTAAAAGTAACCAAATGTGATGATTTATTACATTAGTGCACATTTATGTGTGCACATACTGCATGTGTGGGCATGTATGTATTAGTATGGCTGACAGTATATACATCAAAATGTTGACTATCTTCTGATGGTGTATTTAGGGAGTTTTATTGACTTCTATATTGTAATTTTATATCATTTCTAAATTTTCCACTTTCTCCTCTCTATTCTTCCCCTAGGAATGTCATGTGAACTCAGAACTTTGAGTCTCACCTATAGATAATGACCATTAAATCTATGTCAAATCAAACACTTTAATTCTCAAAATGAAGTTCCATTGGCCCAGTGGACACCTTTGACTGTGTTCCATAGAACTTTCAAACTCAACATATCCTCTCCATGAACAAATTAGGGTTCCTTTCTCCTGTTTTCAAGATACATCAAATGTGGCACCGGTGTCTATCCCATTGTACAAGTCTACATCCAGGAGCTATTATGATGACTCCTCTCTGATCTATCACCTTTAGTAATCCATCCAGACTCATACCTTTATACTTCTGAATTATCTACCTACCTTGAAATCCTATATATCTAGCCTTGGTTCAGGTACTACTGTCTGGGTTATTGAAAAGCAAGAGTTCTTTCAGGTGTCTCTAGCTGAAGTTGCTCTTCTTTCAAACTCATTTTTGGACCTATCCTCAAAGCTATTGTTCTGAAATAGTAATCCAATCACGTTTTAAAGCTTCCATTATTTTCCCTCTATCTATAAAGTTTAAATTTCTTTACATGTCCTTAGACTAATCAGTCCTATACTTCCAACCACATCCCCTGGCACACTCATCTCCTGCGTACTTCCTATGTTCCTCTCACACTATGTTCTCACCACACGGATCTATGTAAAGGTTTTGAAACATCCATTCTTTCCTTGTGTTTGCAATACTTGAAAGTTCTTTAAGATTTTATTTATTTATTCATGATGGACACACACAGAGAGAGAGAGGCAGAGACATAGGCAGAAGGAGAAGTAGGCTCCATGCAGGAAGCCCGATGCGGGACTCAATTCCAGGACCTGAGGATCACACCCTGAGCCAAAGGCAGACACTCAACTGCTGAGCCACCCAGGCATCCCAATACCTGAAAGTTCTTAACAAATCTTTCTCATCTCCTAATATGTCTATCTTAAGTCTTTTTTTTAAGATTTTATTTATTTATTTATTCATGGGGGGCTGGGGGGAGAAGGAGAGACACAGAGGAGAAGCAGGCTCCATGCAGGGAGCCCGATGTAGGACTTGATCCCCGGATTCCAGGATCACACCCTAGGTCGAAGGCAGGACCTATACCGCTGAGCCACCCAGGGATCCCCTCTATCTTAACTCTTATCGGCTTTTCAAAATCTAGATCAAGGTTCACCTTGTCTTTGAAACTTTCCCAAATTCTTCTGCTGTGTAGAAAATATTAAATCCAACTCAACGATTCCACAACATTCCATTACACTAACCCCATCATAATTGTAGTTAACTTATCTGACTATATCCCCAAGCTAAACAAAAGATACTCTATGGCAGGGATTCTTATATTTTCACCTTGTTGATGATAAAAAAAAATAACTATGAAACAAGTGGATGAATCAATAAACGTATGCTTTAATTTTCACTAGTTATATGTTCAACATGAGGAATAAACTAATATGTTCTAAGCCAAACACTATTCTCACAGTAAATCCTTTTCTGCAGTTTGTGAAACGAAAACTCTTATAAATGTTATATCTAAACTTATTCCACCAAATCTGTATGAAGCCTATATTACATATGAGGCCTGTGCTAGGGTTTTTACTTATACTACTTGATGATACAACAGAACCATTAACTAAAAACCAAACCAAAACTAAAACAATGACAAAAGTAAAACTGGGAAGAATATTCTACAGTACCTAAGTTTTCCTATTTACATTATAATACAAAATAGATCATATTTAGGTATTTTTGTATGTCTCATTTAAGTATTTACTCAGACTTCGCAGACTGCAATTCTAACATAAAAAAAAAAATCTTGGCTCAAATAACATTAGGCTATTTGTTACAGTCTAGCCAAATTACAGAAGAACCAGAGGGTCAAAAAAGAGCTTAAGCTTCAGATTTATGGTCACAGAGTTTTTCCACCCACATACATGCTTTCATTATTAAAACATGGACACAAATCACTATCAAATGGACCCAAAGGGACAGTACATCAAATTGGGAAATGGTGTGCACAGGAGTTGATGAGTAGCAGACTAAATTCAGGCTGTAAAAAACAAGAATAAATAGGCAAAAGACCAAGCAAACTTCCCATAATGCTGAATTCCACTATTCATTCTATAGACACACAAAGAATAAAGAAAATCTGAATAGCGAAGAGCATAGTCATCAGAATCCAAATAAAAATGAAAAAGAGCTAAATGACATGTCACTTTAGGCAAATTGTTAATTTGCTACAAAGATAAAATCAAACCCAACTTTACTATTAATTTCATTATGGATAAATGCATAAAGTGATTTCAGCTGACATGTTAAGTGCCTATGCAAGTGACCAAGTAAGAGCCTTTAAAGTCAAAGATGATATGGAACTTATTCATGTTCCTCACATTAACGAGGGCAAAGGAGAAAAAATAAAATGATCTCAAATGATATTTGGACATCAGTTTATAATTTTAAAAATGACTGAGGAAAAAAATACAGCAGCAGTTACTTAATAACACAGTTATTAAAATCCAGTGGGCAAAATCGTGTTTGAAACATTCTCACTAAATTCAGGAAGAAGACAAGAATGCCCATCACTTCTATGGGAGAAGTCTAGCTAATCTAATGAGGCAGGAAAGAGATCTAAGTATAATTTAAAAAAAATTATTCCTATTTCAAAAAAAATCAAATTGGAAGGAAATATTGAGAGATGTTGAGAGTGATGCATGAGAATATTTTAACTACAAAAGTATGTAGTAACAGCTGACCAATAATCCTTGAAAATTGAACTGTGGTAGATCTACATGGCAAAATACATTTAAAAGGTAATTTTAGGTACCATACGAGAAAATTTTCATTAAAATAAAATAAATTAAATCAGATCATAAATTAGAAACTGCAGCTTTACTGCATATTTACATAATTATATATGCATTTACACATATACATAAAAAGAGAGATAAAACTATAATAGTTACTTTATTTTCCTATTTTATCTAATATTATTAATGGGAACATGACTTCTATAAAAAGGGAAAGAAACAAAAATTATTCTTAGAGAAACACATGCAAATGGAAGTTAGCAAAGACTTTGGTTACCCCAAAAATTAAAGGTATCTGCACAGTTTCAAGATAAAAATTCAGAAATGATGTTTTAACCACACTTGGCTGGCAATAAAAATTGGATATCAACGTGTTAGCTTAAAGAAAGTGGGAAAATTATTAGAAACAAATAGAAATATCTCTTCAAATCCAAGAGCAGAGAGAAAGACTGAGCCCCAAGAGGGCCTAGAACCAGGGGGCACCTGGGTGGCATAGTTGGTTCATTGTCTGACTCTTGGTTTAGCTCGGGTCAGGCCATGATGTCAAAGCCCAGAGTTGAGTCAGAGTCCATGCTCAGCAGGGAGCCTGTTTGAGACTCTCTCTCACTCCCCCTCTGCTCCTCCCACTCATGCTCTCTCTCTCTCTAAAATAATAAAGTTTTTGTTGTTTTGTTTTGTTTTGTTTTATAAAGGAGAGGAACTGGAACCGGGAACATTCAAGCTGCAGGAACCAGTGGCTACTCCTCCAACCTTCCATCTGTGTCCTTCTAGGGCCATGTTGTATCTTGTCTCGGTTTCTATCAACACATCTTCATTCTCTCCTTACATTGACAGAATTCCTCTGGTTTTCTGTGCACAGTCTTAACTTTATATTCCCCACCTACTGGTCCCCCCACCCCAAAAAACCTACTTTCTTGGAGCATTTTTATGCCCTACTTCAAATTCTCGAGAGAAAGAATATAAATGATCCATCTCAACCTCTGAATTGCCCCTCTCAATCCAAACAGAAAGGGACAGCCTCTCTAGGTGGGCAAAGGACTCAGGACGGGTACGATTCTCAGTGAAAATGATTGGTGGTTGACTCAGACTATAGAAGAAATGAGCTACAAAGAAAAGAGAGAATTGAATGCTATGCTTGGACTTATCCAGTAGAAAAACTGTTTTGAAACAGTTTATCAGAGTAAACTGTTCTTCCAGAAAAGCAGCAAATGCCAGGGAACAGCGTAGATTTTTGGGAGAATTCAACTGCAAAAAATTTCCTCAGAAAGCAGAAAAATCTTATTTATGAATCAAAGCTGTCAGGAAAGAAACGATGTCTTCTTACAAGGTATATTAATAGCATCTATGAAGAAAAAATTTATCAGGAGCTTAGACAATATAAAGGGCACAGATAACCTAACCACTATATTGCAAGTATTTGGGCTTCAGGAAAAACCTAACTTTTCAAAAGACCAGATATACTTCCAATCAAATGTACTGACGTGGAAATTCAAATGGGGTTGAGGTTGAGGGGAGATTTTAAGTTCATGAACCTACTGTGTATTTTATTTGTTATGGTTATCTTAAATTTATCAAAAAACACATTTAATTGGGATATTTATTAGCGTTCCAAATAAATGACACTTTGTTTTGCTTTTCTTTTTTTTTTTTGGTCTGTTTTATTTTGTATTTTGGCTTGTATAAATGACCACATCAATTACCATTCTAGAGCAAAAGACTCTGTATTTCATATATTTAAAAACAAACCTGAAATTAAACCCCAAACGATTTAATGTTGAATGAATTAGAAGACCTATTATATGCATATCCTTAAATCATCTATCAGTGACTCTAGTAATGTACACATTTGTAATTACTCAAAAATGTTGACTTTTAAAACTACTTTGAGAGTAATATAGTCTGGTGGATTAACCTATTCTTATAATTTAATTACATGCTTGCACTTTCCACAGTGACAGTGTTCCCTAACTACGCACTGGATACATAAATAAATCTAGTTCATTGCCTAAGGTATTTAAAGAAAGATTTTTCCAAGCACTGATGATCATGGAGCTGATTGCTAAAGCGAGGGTTCTTTTTACCTGAAGAAACAACTAGAATAGTCATAAGGAGATTTTCTTTTTCTTTTGTGATATGGGATGGCATACAAAAAAAAAAAAGAAAAGAAAAGAAAAAAAAGAATGTGATGATGCAGGGGAACACTGTGTATCCCAGATTAAGAGAAACTAAATTTTGTTTTGGAATACCAAGTTTTGTACGGAGGTTTGGCATATACATGTATAAACTTAAGTTTGGGCCATATAATTTGAGAGAGGGACTATATGTACCTAGGACAAAAGAAATGAATTCTGTTGAGTCATATCTGTAGTTTAATCAAGAGTGTGAAGTTGAGTACTGACTATGGATTAGAGAAAGCTAAAAATACAGGAACTAGATAAATGAAGAGGACAGAAGCAGGTAGGTTGCAAATAGAAGATGATCTTTCACTGCCTCAGTGCCTTGGTCTCTGCAATGGCTGGTAGACATATCTGTTAAGGCATATGAGGTGAGAGATGCAAGCCAGTGAAAATATATTACATAAAAGTGGCACAGGAAAGTCAATTCCCTGGACTAAATGGGGGTCAAGGGGGTGGGGGATAAGGGTGATGACTTGGGACTAGTAGATGTTTAGAGAGTGTCCAAATGACAATCTCCAAATATTCACTCCTCCTGGTCCTGCATCTGCTCCATGTGGCCATCTGCTTGGTCATCCCCAGACCTAGTCCCCATGATGGCTGCTGCCCTTTCTGCCTCAGGTCTTCGCAATGAACTTCAACGATAAGGATGTATCAGAGGGCCCTGCACCTACCAGATCTCCAGACAAGACAGCACAGGGTAGTACTACCTGGTGGTTAAGAATTTAGACGCTGGCTCAGACTGCCAGGATGTGGATCCCAGTACCTTGACTTACCAGCAGCATAACTTCGGTCAAATTACTTGTATTTTCCGTGTCTCGGTTTCCTCATCTGTACTTGGGGATAATACTAACCTATTGGAGGAGATTTTGCTCTTGCAAGGATTTAATGAATTCATCTGGGGGAAAGGGCTTAGAGTGGTACCTGACAAGCAGCAATTACTCATCATCATTATCATGATTAGTAAAAGAAATTGCTAGCGTGTTGCTGGAATATGTCAAATAGATAAGCCAGACAATAAAACCAGCATTTTGTTCAAAGCTGTGAATGAAAACAAATAATCCTGTTTGTGGAGGCTGAGAACATAGGTCAGGGGATTTAGGAAAACTAAGACTTTATAACCAATGATGATACAGCCCCACCAGAGGCAGGAAGGAGGTGATAAATGCCCTGGACAGAAAAACAGGAAAATAACTGCTTGACCTTTGCTGTTATGAAGATGACATTGCAAGATTGGTTAAAGGACAGTGTGGACCTGATATGGAGAGGGAATGCAAATTCACAATTCAGATGCCTGGAGAGTCCCTTCTGAACTCACTGCATGCAGTTCTCCACAGAGGTGCTGTGGAGCCTGCCCCCTTGACCATATTTGGGGTTATAGGTGGGGGTGCAGGTAGCGATTCACACCTGCCTGAGATTCTACTCAACACTTTATATTGTTCCCTTAGGAAAGTGGTCTGCGAGGTGAATTTGCTAAAATCATTATACTTTCAAAAGTCAGGCACCTCCTAAACAGTCCTTTGAGAAGATGTCATAAGCATTCTTTCGTTAGAGTTCGAAATCAGATAAGCACAATAGTATCCTTGATATACTAAAATTTAAAATGCTAAATATATGAAGATATGTCTTTTCCAGAACTCCAAGGTTATAATAAATATCACTTTTTCATCCTGGAGCATATATAAAATCAAATAAGATGTGACCTTTGTCCTCATCAAGCAAAAGGGAGACAAACATCCCATCCCCTCCAGAACAAGTGCTATGATGGATTTACTACACTGTTTCCCTATAATTTCCTTATTTAATCGGATATGTCCCTATAGTGTTCCTCCGCATTTGGGCAACATGTCAGATCGGTGAATACAGATTACTCTCCAATCCCTGCAAAGTTGTCTATTGCTAGGACTGCAACAATCTCTGCCTATAAATCCTGATAGTAGGTCTTATGCCTTGAAACTGTAGGAGAGAAAGGAAGTTTTGAAAGAGTGAAAAGTGAAAAAAAAAAAATAAAGAAAAAGCAGGTGCCTGGGTGGCTTAGTCAGTTAACCGTCTGCCTTCGGCTCAGGTCATGATCTCAGGGTCCTGGGATGGAGCCCCACGTTGGGCTCCCTGCTCAGCAAGGAGCTTGCTTTTCCCATTCCTCCCTGCTCGTGCTCTCTCTCGCTATGTCTGTCTGTCTGTCTCTCTCAAATAAATAAATAAAATCTTTAAAAGAAAGGAAAGAAAGCAAGCAAGCAAGCGAGCGAGCCATTGGTGCTTCCTGGATTTGTGGACTACCAGATGTGGTCAGAGGGCAAGCTTTGGTGCCTGGAGACCACTCTGCCCACTTGCAGAGGAGGTGACAGTGACAGAGAATCGATGCCTTCCACAGAGCACTTCTCAACAAAGACAGGTGAGAGGAGGTCTGTAAATGCCACAGATCCTTCTCAGTTGTGGTCACTCTAAGGCTGGAACTCCATGCTGCCCCCTACCCCCCACCCCCGGGGGAGTTAAACTCTAGTTACCTTTCTCGTTCTTGGTTCCCTTCCCTGTCTCATGCTCCCAAAGTTTAGTAGGATCACCTCCCAAACAAGCAACTTGCTCTTGAACCCTCATCTTAGGTTCTTCTGCTTCTGGTGTCCCCAGAACTGTGACATTGGCCATGCCTCTGGCTTGCTTCTTCTCCATTAAGTAGGCACAGAAGCAACTGAAAGCATCTGCCCAAGTAAATGTCCAACCAGTGTGTAAGATGCTAGTCTCTTCTTTACTGAGTTGCTGGAAAGGAAAGTATTCCATGAGGGGCAGAGAGATCTGCTTTCAGCCTGAACCCTGCTCTCCCCAGGATCCCAATGCCTGTTCTGCTTCTCCATCTCTGTTTACCCCTCACTCCTCAATCCTTTAGTGATAGAGACTAGAGCTGGGTGCTGGGCATGGGGGTGAGGGCCGGTTGATATTGTAGGATCTCTTCTGCACAGTCTGTGAACTCTGAGTGAGTATAGCGTTCTCAGTTATTGGTGGCTCTCTTCAAAATGTGGAATGCTCAGTGTTCTTTTGTTTTGTTGAAGATTTTATTTATTTATTTGAGAGTGAGTGAGAGAGAGAGAGAGAGAGAGAGAGAGAGAGAATGAGTGGGGGAGAGGGGCAGAGAGAGTAGACTCTCTGCTGAGTAGGGATCCAGATATGGGGCTCAGTCCCAAGACCCCAATTCCAGGATCCCGAGATCGTGACCCAAGCTGAAGTCAGATGTTTAACTGACTGAGCCACCCAGGTGACCCTCAATGTTTAAGCCATGGGTCCTGGTGCCAAATCTGAGACAACAGAGTCCCACATAACTTCTGCTGCAGGTGAGTATTTACAATACAGATTTTGGGGCCACCTGGGTGGCTCAGTGGTTGAGCATCTGCCTTCAGCTCAGGTCGTGATCCCAGGGCCTGGGAGTGAGTCCCACACCAGGCTCCCCACAGGGAGCCTGCTTCTCCCTCTGCCTGTGTCTCTGCGTCTCTCATGAATAAATAAAATCTTTAAAATAAAATAAAATGCAGATTTTTACTACCGACTAGATAAAAAAAAAAGCCTAAACTTTGGTATCTTTATTGCTAGAAAATTCCAACAAAATAACTGCCTGAAATCATTACTTTTGAAGGAACACTTAAAAGCCAAGCATGCATATTTTGAAGGAAATCGTGACTAAAAAGAGAGCAATCTTGGCTAGAAAGATGTGAAAAATGTGAAAAACATAAACAAAAATTGCTTAACTTCTTTCAAAGTGAATTTCAGATTCATCTGGAAAGGTAAAGCCTATAAAATAGGATTAAAATGACAAGGCTTGCAGATATGACTCAACTGGTGTAGGTCAAAATATGTGAGCCAAGCTGAAAGAAATGCCAGGATCAAAATACACCATCAAACAACACATCTGAATGTGCCTGAACGTTCTCATCAACAACAGCAGGCAAACAGACTTTTACTGCACAGGACCAAAAAAAAAAAAAAACAACAAAACAACAAAAAAAACCACAATAAAAAAAATGAAGCTTGAGAGTTAGAGAATTGAGGAAAATGGATCCTTTGAGGCAACCATTTCATTTACATGTGATAACATTACAGGGTTAGAGCCCTTCTTCCCTGAGAATGTTCTTTGATGAGAATTACCAGCCTGAGTGAGAGACACTGACAGGGCAGTGGGTGAGCATCCCTCTCGGTGTGTGACACGACAGAGGAGGGCCACATTCTCCAGACCTCTCAGCAAGGTGATGGAGTCTGTTTCGCCCACCATCTGTGGCCTCACCACCCTGCTCTGCAGCACATCATGGCCAGCTGTCCAGGCTCCCCTCCTCAGTGAATAACTAGCTTGCCAAGCCGTGGGAAAAAAAGAAAAGCCACTATCTTCTGTGTGCAGAGTTGTACATGAATCTGGATTCTCAAGATCCAGTGTGGCACTAGGAGAGTGAGTAACAGGTGTGGAGGGCCAGTGCTTTCAACTCAGTAGATTCACCTAAGAGATTCAACACTACAGCATTTGGCATCTGATGAAGAAAAGACTAGAATTGTATCATTTCAATTTCTTGATAATAAAAGTGCCATTTTATTTTTTTTTCTAGTTTCTGTGTGGAGTATCAGTCATCACTTAACCCCCAGCCCCGCTACATCACCATTTCTCACTCTTCTCCTGGGGAAGAAGGTTTTCCCCAGCTGCTCCTTTTCTCCTTCTCTTTAGCCTTTGGCTGCCAGGAAAGAGCTCTCTGTTTTACAAAGGCGAGCTCCCATGGGCCCAGAACTGTCTGTTCCTGGAGAGGCAAGTCCATTTAATTTCAAGATTCAATATCAGAAAGCTATACACCTAAGCCACAATCTCCATGAGCAGGAGACAAGGGCATGTTTGATTCTCCACCTGTCTTTGTACGTTGTTTTATAATCCAATTGATCTAGAACTCGGGAGAGGTGAAGAAAGGTATAATTTACTGAGCCCTCCCATACCATAGCCAGATTGTTTCTAAATTTTTCCTACTCCAAGTAATGCTGGGATGAATATCCTTTTACAGGAATCTTTGAGTATGTCTTAAGTTAATCGTTTGTAAGAAATTCCTTGGATTGGTGGTAATTACTTAGTTTAAGATTTTCTTACTTTGAAGTCTCTGTAAACATACTGACAATTTATCATATTGCTCTCGAAATATGCTCTGAAGTTTTAAATGTATAGATGTATCATGAATGTTCTACATTGAGAGGAAGATATTGAAGACACAAGCAAGAAGGATAAAGACTTGGTGGAAGGTCTTCTTTGGCTGAGGGAAGAGACCCTCACTCTAATACGCACAAGGAAGTATGGGCGCACATGAGTTTAGAGGTGGAGCTGATGGAAACTTGAAAAAGTTCATAACTGAGAAAATTTAAGTGTATATATCTTAACCACATACACACATTTTAAATATCACCTTTGAAATTTTTTTAAAAACTAAATCTAAGAAATAGTGAAAGGGATTATAAGGGAAAGGAAGGGAAATGAGTGGGAAAAATTAGAGAGGGAGACAAACCACGAGAGACCCCTAACTCTGGGAAACAAACAAAGGGTTGCAGAAGGGGAGGTGAGCGGGGGGATGGGGTAGCTGGGTGATGGGCACTGAGGAGGGCACTTGATGGGATGTTATACTGTATGTTGGCAAATTGAATTTCAATTTAAAAAATGTAAAAAAAAAACAAATAAAAAAACCCTATATTTTTGCATTAGCAGCCAATATATCCTAACCAGTGTTGTGGGATGGGCAATACACAATGAAGGCTATTCGTAGTGGTTCCCCAGGAATGAAGGAAATAGTGCATCGAACACATGTATCTATCTACCTACCTATCTATATTATATTTTATATATTCTAGTAGCAACTTACAACTGGAAAAATATCCAACTTGGACCTTCCTTATTCGGCGACTGAGTAAATTCACCAAGTTACTAGCTTTACTTAGTAAATGGTTCAATCATGGAATAGGTCCTGCAAAGAACTTTCTTCAACATGTTTCTCTCTACTAATATTGCGGAAAGTTATTTTTTTCCCTTAATTTTGCATTACATCTATTCACATCGAGAAACAAAGTAGCTAGCACTATTACGACATACATAGTAATGAGACTCTATCCTCAAGTGGGTAGCTTTCACATTTCCTGTACCTCTGAAAGAAATATATGCTCTGATTTGAAAAAAAAAACTTTATTGCTTAACTCTTTCCACAAATAAACAGCAAGTGCTTGATGACCTCATGAGGACAGATGGCAAAGACGATGCGTACTTTAAGAATCGTCTTATGAAGATTGATAAGAAAACACACCTTAATGTGTTGCAGATTTCACCTTCTGACCACTATCATTCATTTCAAGTGAAGCACTGTGACAACACCCAAAGCACATCATCAGCTCTCCCAGAGTTTTCCCTATCCACAATTGGCCTCCAAACCAGAGCAGGTTACCGTATATAAGCAGAGTCTGTGCCAGAAATCCATTCTTCATATGGTCTGGGGAGCTTTAGAGAACAGTCTCAAAAATCAGGGAAAGGCAGACACAATACAGAACAGGAAATTCCTTGTAATGTAGATGTCTCTTGACCTGACAGCTTACTCTAGAAAAGCCAAGGAAGCTACCATGTTTTCCTGAGAAATGTTAACCTGGGTTCATTAAATAAATGATAAAATACTGATTTTATTTTGTAGGATGCATTTTCCCCATCACGTTCGGTATACTATTTGATTTGGGAGTGGATGCCACATTATTTAGAAGCTTCTGGTTCCTGGGAAACTAACACAAGAAGGTTTTGTTGCCAAAAGGTAAATGGATTGCTCTGGAACTTGGATAGTTTTTAACTACAAGAAGTGTAATCTAGCACAAGGATGAAAATGTTTCAGTCAGGCAAGGCCTGACTCTTCTAGCTTGAGCTGAGACAGGCCAGTGCCATTTGCAGAAGAAATGAAGTGGGATTTCCACAATTTCCCTGGTTAGACTCATGCTCTTCCTGGCACACTGGTATGGCAAAGGCTGCTTAACCTCTTCAAGGATGGGCATGAGCCCAAGCTGTCCCGAAAGAGATCTACACAGAAGTATTTCTTTTTCTTTTTCTTTTCTGTGGGAAGTGCTTTAATTCTTTTTTAACTTTTTATTTAAATTCAATTTGCCAGCATATAGCATAACACTCAGTGTTCATCCCATCAAGCATACGAAGAAATATTATGTGGATTGCCACAGAGTCTCCTTAATGATGGTACTATCTTTGCCCTGTGCTCCTCCCCAGGGTCTGGCATAAGGCCCTGATAGTAGGAGCTCCAACAGCTATCTTAAACCACTGAGGTGACCTATAGATGGTGGAGCAGAAAGGAGAGACTCTGGATCCCTGAAAACATCACAGACCTACGATATTAGAACTTTCTTACAATTTTCAAAACAATTTGAGACAGAAATCAACGTTTATTGTGTTCAAGCCAGTGGCACTTTAGATTTTTCAATTACATCCAGCTAAGCCTACTTTTAGCTAATTCACTGGTTTATGAGGAAGCTCAGAAGGTAAACTAGAAAGGATTACACCATTTCAGGCTCTGCCCATGATTGGTCTGCGTTAGACCACGGAGTAGCAGTCAAGGGCCAGGAAAGGAAATCCCATGAGCCAAGTGGGGACTCTGATGAACTGAGACAAATCCCACCCAGAATTGCTACATATTCCAATTAGTCAAGAGTAAGACAAAAAGATTTTTTTTGAATGCTATCTTCTGATTTTAAAATACCTGTTAGAATTAGAAAATAAATTGTATGGAAGGGGTGAGGGATGAAAAACGGAAATTATACATATACACACACATATATGTCCAAATGAAATGCATCCATTGAATGAAAAGGCCTGAAAGCCATTAAAGATTTATTTATTCATGATATATATATATATATATATATATATATATATATATATATATATATAGAGAGAGAGAGAGAGAGAGAGAGAGAGAGGCAGAGACACAGGAGGAGGGAGAAGCAGGCTCAATGCCAGGAGCCCGACGTGGGACTCGATCCCGGGACTCCAGGATCGTGCCCTGGGCCAAAGGCAGGCGCTAAACCACTAAGCTACCCAGGGGTCCCCAGGCTTTATGTCTTATGTAACAGTTCTAGAAATGGAATCCACCACTTCTCCCTAGATTTTGATATAACCCAAGACATGAAGGTAACATAGTAAAATGTGGGTGAGGATAGGAAATGGCAGGGAGGGGAGGAAAAAGATGACAAGTCGGAGGACTGGATTGACTGTGACATTTACTTAGTTTTGTGATGAGCATTTAGTTACCCAACTTCTTCTAGAATCTGATGCTGCTCCTGTAAAACTTGACTCTGCACAACCGATTCTGTAAAATCCTAACATGAAAGCACTTGGTGCATTATAAACCACTTTACAAATTGAAGATATATTTGATCAAGAATGAATATATTTAATAATTCCATGGCCACTATGAAGAGAGAGCCTCTCTGAGCACATTTGTACCAGGAGGACCTGGTAGGGGGCAGGGGATGGGAGAGCCTTTCCTATCCTTTGACCACAGAAGTGAACTAGGACAGAACAGTCCAACCTCTCTCTGTGTCTAGGCATTCAGGTCTTAGACCAAGAGTTCTCATGCTACATTTCAACCAAACATAACGTACCACTGGCAGCCAATAATGATAACAGAAGCAATAGGTGTACATTTTTTAAATAAACCTGTAATAATATAATACAATGCCCTATGTTCTGGGAAAAACAAAACTAACACATGCAAGTGGTAGATTCAGAAGACATTTGGATTCAATATTTGAGATTTGCTCTCTCTTCTTCAAATACAGAATTCTGGTACCATTTTTGCCTGGGAAATATACATCAGGTCTGGATCTACTTTATGCACCTAGGACTCATTCAATTCACACTTCTAAAGTTTGGATGGGATTACAAAACAAGTTCCAAGTGCAAAAGGAGAACTGCTTAAAAGTTTAAGAAACACCAAAGAGGAAACATTTCCAGAGCTACATTTAGGAATAGAGCTTTTCAGCACTGGAGAAAAAAAAAAAAAAAAACCAACAACAAAAAACTTAGCTTCTGCATCCATGAGCAACTCTTGACATCTAAATCACGTTCTGAGTTTGGGACAGCTGAATCCACTGCAAACTGTATGACTCCCCTCAACCTTTCCCTCTAGGAAAGGAAAACTCAAACCTTCCCTATTCCTTCAGCATTTGGGCCACCAGGAAGACTGCTGCAAAATGCACAAAGGCTATTATTGGTCTATTGTTTGGAAACAAAATGGCCCTAATTTCCTTTATCAGGCTTTTTAGTCTAGTGTCATCTCACACATCTCCAGATTTTATTAGAAAACTTACAAGCAGATCCTTTCTTCCCAAAAGGCTGAGGGAGTAGATCTGTCTCCTGGTAAAAGTGTGAACGTATACCAATGCAGACATATAGCAATGATGCTCTTTCCCTAAAGCTGCTGCCCATCTATTCCCAGTCTTCTGGCCATCTAGAGCTCTAATTTTTTGGTGAGACAGCACATTCCCCGCGAGAGGATCATATTTCTGGAACTCTGGAACAATGGAGGAAGCAGAAATTTTTTTCAAAGGAAGTTTCGTGCTGTTTGTTTAATAGATATTTAACAAAAGTTAAGTAGGAACAAGGGGCTCTGATTTTCTTACACCTTGAAATGCTGAAGAGGTGGGGAGTCTTGAGTTCACACTGGGGCCAATCCAAATACATAGTTTAGGAAAGGCAATTTATAAACACCCAGTGGGGAGAAAAACTAAGAAGAAAGGTAAGGGAAGAGTCATTCCTTGGAAAGGATAATCTGAAGAGCTCTCTGTTTATTTTGTAAAAGGTTTTCCTGTAACTAAGTTCAAGGCGCTAAATCTTCCTTCCATTCTACTGACTGTGTTTCTGGAAGGATCTGTGCTAACCACAGATTCACTGCTTTAGTCCCTTGCATGCTGTGATAAGTGCTCGGGGATGATGTCTAAAAGGAAAAGATCTACGATGCAGTTGACCATTGAAATAAAATGTGGTAAGTGTGCACACATATATACCTCCCATCAAGCTGTACAGTTCTGATGCCAAATTAAAAAAAAATGAAGCCCACTGCTATCCTCTTTGTTTAGTCAATCACATATGCTGAAAGCTAACAGCAAATTGCACGCTTGGTAAAGAAAATTCTACATCTTGAGATTTCTACGTAAGAAGAATAAGGGGTCTGGATGTGAGGGGTAGCTATGAACTTGCAAGCACGCATGTAGGTCTACATTAATGTGTCTATGTATTTGTCTGCCTGTGTTTGTGTCCATGTATAGTTGTGTGGACATTCAGCTTCAAGCGGAAAAGGCTTGAGAAACTAATTTTTATGGGGAAAGTAATTAACCTCAAAAACGTTCCCGTGATGTTCAGTTTCCCAGCTCACAGTCTGTTCTAATAATACCGTTCTGCACACACGTGGGAATCTGACAAACTGTCTCATTTCCACGATGAAACGTATCAAGTTTCATATCCAAACCCAAACGACACAGCTTACCATTTTCAAACTAATTCCGCATTGAAATAGGCTTGCCTGATCCCCATGCAGACATCCATATTCAAACCTCCACTCATGTCATTTTTAAACATCACTCCTCTTCTATCCATTTTCTCCCAATACCATATTTTAATTATACCTAAGAATGCTCATCAGAGGTCTGGAAAAGGTACAGTAAAGATATGCTAAGTTTCCAGGTTAGCCAGGGACTGAGTCCAGCTGCACCTTCACATACCCCGATCCAAACGAGAAAAGAAAAATAAAATCAAGCGGAAGTTCAGCAAACACCAACTTTTGAGAAGTCTCGGCCTGCTAGATTACAAATGGATCCAGACCGAAGAACAGCACTGGGAAACCTTGTTGGCAATTTCACTTTCCAAGACAGGATGTAGTACTTGGAAGGAAAAAGCTGAAGACAGAGCAGGTCTTGAGGCGAGCCATGTGTACTCGATTCATTACCCATTTAACTGTTTTGGATCAACGTACTCAGAGGCCCCACGCAAACCTGGCCAATCCAAACAGAGGAGCTGGTATATGACAAGTTTTTCCCTGATGCAGCAGGGCTCTTCTCAGATGGAGTGGGTGGTGACATCGGGAATGAGGCCAGCCCTAAGATCTCCTGAGTCCTTGGTGTGGGACCAACAGAGAAACTGGATCTGCAGAACTGAACCCTGCCTGGTGAAACTACTTCAGTTAAAGGGGAACATCTTTAGGGAGTTACTTCATCTCCTAAATGCAAAGGTTTTGCAAACTTCATAGGGAATGAAAAAAGCACAAAGGAAATGAAAAATCAACTGATAAAATGAGAGATATTATCACCATGAACAAATTTAGAAAGTGAGTGAAAAACCAAAAAAAACCTACTTGCCTCACCCTTAAAAGTGGGAGGGTTAATACCACTAAGATGCAAAGAGCATTTGCAAATCAATAAGAAAAAGAATCACCCTCGAACAAAAAAATGGATAATCCCAAACATTTTAATGAATATTCAAAAAAGAAGAGTTATATATGGCCAATAATTACGAAAAAAAAAAACGTTCGGCCTCACTAATAAGGAAATGCAATTCAAAATAGGATTCTATTTTTCACATATAAAGTGGGGTGGTGGTGGGGGGAAGAATGTTTAAATGATACTAGCCTATGTTGGCTGCATCCTAGGTACTAATCCAGGCCCTACACACAGAAGTGCAATTTGGTACCAATCTTCTGCAGGGCAACCTGGCACATGTACCAAAGGTCATAAGAAATGGGCATGCTCTTTGAATTCAATAATAGCTGCCACTTTAGATATTTGCATTGAGAAAATTATTAAAGATATGAGCAAAAATTTAGTCACACAGTGCTGTTTAAAACAGCCTAAATATACAATAGATATTTACATGATAAAAATAAAGTTACATTATATAGTGGAATACCATGTGACTTTGAAAATGTATAAAGCAAGAGTGTATTTCTTATTATGGAAAGAAAACTGAAAATACGGTGGAATAGAAAGTCAAGTGACAAAAGAGAATGTACAATATAACACTTTTTTGGGCAAACACTTTCTGCATGCACAAAACATACCTTTCCCCTAAACAACTGCAAAAAGTCAAGAAAGGTGTGTATCACAATACTACAGTGTACTTATGGGAATTTTGTCTGATTATTTTATTTTCTAAAACAACCACTTATTATCGGTAAAAATAAAATGTATTCCAGTATTTTCTGTATTGAAATCAAAATCCTGGTTGCTTTCACTTGAAATAGGTGAAAATGAATTAAAAATTAATAGTAGGTAATAAATACATAAGAATTGATTTCAAAGGGATAAGAAAAAGGGAGAGTTTGCATTGCCAGATATTTACATATATTGTAAAGTCATAATCATTAAATCACTTTTGCAAAGCTTAAAAATAATAGATAAGACAAATTAATAGGCAGCCAGAAGATCAAATACCCATAAGCATTTAGTGTGTGATAAAAGTGGCATTCAACTAAATTGGAAAGGATGGATAGCTTTCAAGCGAATGATACTAGGACAACTTGTCAACTATTTACTAAAAAATAAAATTAGATATTGCCACACCACATGCTAAAATAAGTTCCAGATGGATTAAACTGTTAAATGGGAAGCCATTTCTCCAATTTGGGAAATGAAAAGGCCATTCTAAGAAGATAAGCAAATTTAGGACCTTAAGGACAATGTTTAGAAGATTTGAAAAAAGTTTACATCATCCATCTAACGACACTGCAATAAACAAAAGTAAAAGGCAGTGACCTGGAAAAACATTTGCAACACATACAAAAAGGAGTTACCGGTCTTACTATATAAAGAGCTTTCACAAATCATTAAGAAAAGAAAAGAAAAAAAAAAAAACTAACACGTACTAGCAGTGCAAAATGGGCAAAAATGATGACCAGGTAGTTATTAAGGGGAAAATACAAACGCCCAATAAATGTACTGGAAAATGTTCATCCTCAATAAAACTAAAAATGTGAATTTGCTGAAATGA
Source organism: Nyctereutes procyonoides (assembly GCF_905146905.1). Classification (NCBI taxonomy): domain Eukaryota; kingdom Metazoa; phylum Chordata; class Mammalia; order Carnivora; family Canidae; genus Nyctereutes; species Nyctereutes procyonoides. The sequence goes on along the minus strand of NW_026575135.1, from coordinate 8,881,457 downwards.
TACCTCTAGATAACTATGACATTGGCAGATATTTAGAATAACAGTTCAGTAAGAGTAAGGCAGCCTTACTGATGTGAGGAGAGCCTTACTCTATTGGTGGGAATGTAAATTTAATAACCCTCCAAGGGAGACTTGGACAATACGTTTCAAGAAGTTTACAAATGTTCATAGTCTCTAATTCAGGAACCTCTATAGAATTTCTTCCTAAGGAAGTCGTCAAAAGGGCGCACAAGTATGCGTGGCTTGCCACAACTTAGTTAATAAAGACCCTAAATGTCCAATAATAGATGACAGGTGAAATAAATTGCAGTGCACGGATTCAGTGGAATAGTATGCAGCTGATGTAGATCTCGAACACCTATATTAGATATAATAATATACTTACGTAGATCATCTTTGATACAACAAATGAAAACCGCAGGCCACAAACCAGCGGGCTACCGCTTTGTGAAACCTATGCCCAAACGTGCCACGGTGGTTCTTTTAGGGGTAGGGCTGGGGTTACAGGGTTTTCCCTTCCTTTCTTCCTTTCTCTTTCATTCATTCTACCAACACCGGCTTGCCGGTGCGGTGCGTGTCAGACAGCTCTGCGTGTTCCAAATGTTCTTCGACATTGGAGTATGCATGACTTGGTAATCAGAAAAAAAAAAAAAGTGAAATTGTGCAAAAGTCCATCCTCTAAAAACCGACCTCCTCTTCCAGATGCTAAACCAAAATCCTGTGGAGGTCCCAGACTCAGAAGAGGAACGGCGTGCAGGGAGGTGCGCACCGGAGGCGCAAAGCCAGGAGGAAGGACGCGAGGAGCTGGCCGTGCGGCTGCCCCGCGCCGTGACCTTCCGAGTCGCTGCGTAAAGCGCACTCACCTGTCCCAGCCCCGGGCGCCGTGTGCCTCCAGCAGCGGGGGCGCGAGCCGCACCCCCCCCCCCGGACCCCTTCGGAAGAGGGGAAGGGGCCTGCCCTCCGCTGGGCGGGGAGCCCCCCACTCCCCGCTGGGCCCCCCTCCCCGGCCCCCCAACCATGGGAAGGAGGGGGCGGCTCTGCGTCCGCGCGCCCCGGGACTGGCCGGGGGCGCCCGGGCGGGGGGCGGGAGGGGGGTGGGGGGTCCCCTTACCGCCGCTTGCTGGAAGGCGCCCTTGGTGTAGGTGCCGCCGCCGCGGTAGGCGATGGCCGGGATCTCGCGGCGGAGCAGCGCGCACTTGTGCTGGTGCGCGCGGCGGTGGGAGATGTAGTCGACGCGCGGCACCACGTTGTTCTTGGACGAGAAGGTCACGATGGCCACGCGCGTGGCCGTGGGCACCACGGGGAAGTCGGACAGCAGCTTGCGGACGAAGCGGAGCTCGCTGAGGAAGTTGGCCGGGCCCACGCTGGACGACTCGTCCACCAGGAAGACGAGCTCCAGGCGCCCGCTGAGCTCCCGCAGCCGCCGCACGCGCCGCCGGAACGCCTGGCCCAGCCGCTCCACTCGGCGGCCCGCCGCGTCCTCGGCCGGCGCGGGCTGCACCGACAGGCGCCCCGGCGCCCCGGGCGCGGCCTCGGGGAACAGGCGGAAGCTGAAGTTGCGCGACGGGGACAGCTGCTGAAAGGTGGCCCAGCCCGAAACGAGCGCCAGACCCCAGCAACAAAAGGCCAGGCGCGGCCACATCGCGCTGGGGCCGGAGCGGCGGGCCCGGGAGCCCGCGGGGCGCGGGGGGCGCGCGGGGGGCGCGCGGGGCGCGCGGGGCGGCCGGAGCCTGGGCGCCTGGGGTCCCGGCCGCGGGGACACGGGCGGCGGCTCGGGGGCTCGCGGGGCTCCCCCGGCGGGGCTCTCCTCCGCCCTCTCTCCCCGAAGCCTATAAAATGTTAGAAGGAAAGGGGGCAGTCAGCAAAGATCTCCCGCGTGGAGATCCCTCCCTCGCCCTCTTCCTCCTCTCCGTCCGTCTCTCCCGCTCCCCTCTGCTCTCGCCTTCCTCTATCTCTGCCTCTATCTCTCTCCTCCCCCTCTCCCTCTCCCTCTCCCTCTCCCTCTCCCTCTCCCTCCTCTCCCTCTCCGCCCGGGATCAAGCCAAAGCCTCGGAGATTCCATGACACCAGAACCCCGCGTCTGTCAGCCTGTCAACATTCCCGCAGCAAGCGCACCAGCGCCGAAGCCCTGATTGATCCCATATGTCTGGCAGGAGCTGCAGAGGAATTCGCCGGAGATGGATCCAGATACCGAGAGTGCCACAGTAATTGGAAACACTTTGTAGAGGAAAACACACACAGGCTGGCCAGCCAGTGGAAAGCATCCTTTGAAAACTGCTTGCTCACCTTTTTGGGTCTCCTTTTCTCCTTGGACCCCACAACCCTCACCACATGCATGTTTACTTGCCTTTCCAGGTGGGGATTTCTGATGCGAGCTGTGTGGTGAGTGTGTAGACTCTGGAGGGCCCCCTCAGGCCACACCATGCGGGGATTGCAGCTACCCCTCCAGAGCGCACTGGGATTTGTCCTGCTGCTTCACCCCTGCGTTCAATTCTTTTGTTCGTTTGCTCCTTCATTCATTCAACAAATAGCTTTGAGCACCTATTATGTGCCAGGACCCCAGGAATGTAATGAGGAACAGAAATCCGCATGGATCTTGTCCCCAGGGAACTTACAGGGTAACAAGTGAGATGGTCTATTAGCCAGATACTCCACCAAGGGTATGTAGAATTACAGCCCTCCATACCAAGCCCTGCATAGGGGATCTTAGATAGCCAGACTTGACCTTGAGGAGGTCAGGGAAACCTCTAAGAACATCTGTGCTGGAACCTGAAGAATGAATAGAGGTCCTCTTTCCCCAGTCCCCTCTCATGTCTGTTTCCACAGGCAAGACCCATAGAGGTCTACTTCCTTGACTTTGAGTGGTACCTGGCACACAGCTGCTGTGAAACACAAGTGGCCACCTGGGTGTGGTTTTTCCAAAGCACGACCCCAAAAGTAAGGGCACACTTTGCTTTAGAGGCCGGGCCCTTGGTTAAAACATTAACCATTAAAACACTCCAGCTAGGAGTCAGGGGTCTTGTGTAGAAAGGCCCCCGCAGTTACATAAACCACCTAAACCAAGTTACCTCCCATCCTTGGCATCAGTTTCTGCATCTGTTTCATGATGGAATTCAATGATCTTAAAATCTCCTCTATCTCTAGTATCAGAAGATCTAATGCCATCTAAATTTAATGGAATTCCTTCACTGAGAGATATCACCGTGTATTGGTTGAAATGTGAGGGTTCTGGAGTCAGTTTGGGATGAAATCTCATTCACTAGTTGTATGACCTTGACATCAGTTAGCATATCTGGAAAATGGAGTAATAATAATAATAACAGTCTGGTAGGGTGATTGTGAGGACTTAATCATAAAAACCTAAAGTTCTTAGGACAGTGCTTAGAATATGGTGAGTCCTCTATAAATGCTGATTCTATTATCACCACCTTTAATCATGAATGTTCTTCAAATTCTTATTTTCCTAACCGTATTTATTGGCCATCGATCATACGCCAGAATGTTCGATACTAGGTTTTAAAGTTGAATAAGACTCAGGTCCAGTCCTCCAGAAGTTCAAAGGATATCAGAAGACAATATAATTGGCAAACACTGACAAAGCAGTAAGACGACTGCAGGAATGGAGAATGGGGAACAGGAAGGAGAAAGGTCAAAATCCTCCTGGGGAATGAATGAGCAAGACCTCATCTGAGCGGAGACTTTAAAAAAAAAAAAGTTTTTCCAAATTGTATCTACTCTGTGTTATTTCAAACACATCATTAAGAGCTAACATTTCAGGACTTGGATGTGCCAGGCACCATGGCAACTACTATGTGAGCTAGCTCATGTGCTCTCCACAAAACTCCAGGGAGGTAGACAATTGCTCTAGGACTGTTTGGTTGCAAGCAATAGGCACCCAGCTTCTCCTCGTTTAAACAAAAGGGGATTTTTTGGCTCATAGAGCTAAACTGGGGAAAGGCTAGGGGTGGAGCTGGTCTCAAAAAGGCTTGGAAAGGAAACCAAGAACTACCTAGGTCTTCCATTTTTTCTCTCTTCTCTCTTATGCTTCTCTTTGCATGCTACACTTGGTCTCTGTCTTCACACTTAGGATCTGAGAAGGAAAGACTCTTCTCCTTAAGTTTGAAAAGTTATTAAAATAACAACCACCATGGCCTTAAAGAAGGACTCCACTAGAGCAGCCATGAGTTATATGCCCGTCCCTTAGCCCACTCTGTGATTGAAGGGATGGACCATCATAATTGTCCTAGCTGGGCTCATATGCCCACTGTGACAGAGACTCCTAGTCACCTACCTACCCACTATATCGGTCTCATATTCTTCAAGTAATAGAGCTCCTGAGTTTTAGCTGGGCCTACAGTGTTGATATATAAATATATATATATATATATATATATATATATATATATATATATATATATATATAAATGTATATGGCCTACATATCCCAGCCACCCAGGCAGCTGAATGTGGCCATATGATTAGGTTCTAGGCAATGATATACATCTATATAGTGGTTTTTTATGGCAGTTTCCAGAAAATCTCTTTAAGAGATAACTGCTATCTTTTATCTGTTGTCTCTTCCTTTCACCCCATCTTTCTACCTAGAACATGACTATGGTTGCAGAACTCTGGTAGCCATCTTGGACCATCTTGGACCGTGAGAATAATAGTTGTATTCTGAGATCCCTGGGTGGCTCAGTGGTTTAGCTCCTGCCTTCAGCCCAGGGCGTGGTCCTGGAGTCCCGGGATTGAGTCCCATGTTGGGCTCCTTGCGGGGAGCCTGCTTCTCCCTCTGCCTCTCTCTCTCTCTCTCTCTCTCTCTCTGGGTCTCTCATGAATAAATAAATAAAATCTTAAAAAAAAAATAGTTGCATTCTAGCAATGGGTAAGTAACAAGCTGGAAGGGGCCTAACTTCCTGCAGACTTTGTGGAGCAGAACCACCATTTTCATCTTATATTTCCAGTCTACCCACTTTGACATTGACTCTCTGTCACATTCAGCTGAACTTGATCCTGACTAATAACCCCAAACCTGTAGCCGGAGGCTATGTTTCAATGCACGCTTTGCCTTTGAAGAGTGCTGTGGCAGAAAAACAGAACATAATGAATTGCTCATGGGCTCCTACAGTTGTCCCCGAAGGTGACACCCCTCGCTTCTGCTCCATTTCATTGGCCATCTCTAATTCCAAAGAGAATGGGGACATACAATCCTACCATATTCCCAGTAAGCAAAAAGCTAGAAAGATTTGATGAACAGAACAAATAATTACCAGATTGAGTCGCATGACAATGAGAAGACAGTTGAATTCACAATACAAAGGAGGCGGGAACGGGGTGGGGGAAGCAAAGGAATGCTAAAAGCCTGGAAAGCTTGGCCTACTCTAAAATTTAGGAGGATCCTACAGGAAAGAGTTATAAATCAGTTTCTGCAAGGGCTTTCTGATCTTTAGTTTGGGACAGTGAGTGTACCTGATGCTGCTTTATTTACATATAACCATTATGTGCATTATGGAACAGTGCCTGATTCTAACAGGGGATTTAACTGAGCAGCCATGGAGATTAGGTTATAGTCTTCTTTTCCACCTTTTTCATCCCAGCTCATCTCGGAATCTATGCCTCTTTGCATTAAAAATCACTGGGTTATATCAAAATACAGTTATTAAAATATTTTTTTAAAACTAAATGTGTCATAGGGATGCCTGGGTGGCTCAGGTTGTGATCTCTGGGTCATGAGCTCAGCCCTGTGTGGGGTTCCATACTGGGTGTGGAACCTGCTTAGGATTCTCTCTCTCCCCTTCTCCCTCTGCCCCTCCCCAACCCCTGCTCACACTCACTCTCAAAAAAAGAAAACAAAAAACAACAAAAACTAAATGTGTCATATAGGAATATGCATACTTCTTCATGATCACATTAAATGACATCACCTATCAACTGTCCCAGAAAATGCCTTATTTTCAAAGCAGTGAAGAAGGTGGGATTTTCAGGTATTTGGCATGGGTCTAGGCGCATTTAAAGCTCCCTGGATAATCCTGACAAAAGCCCTCAGGGTGAGCACATAAGCCAATGTGGCATCGTGTAGTTGCAATGAACTGAACGAGCTGGACTACGTTCATCGTCCTCACGGTAAGAGAGCGAGGAGCCGTAGAGAACCTTGTTAAGACTGCAGCTCCAATTTTGGCACTACTCTTCCGAGCTCCCTAGTGCATTTTACTCTCTAGTCTAAAGCAGTGGTTCTTAATGAGGGTTGGCTTTGCAGGGAACATTGGGCAAAATTTGGAAATATTTAGGGGGAGAGCACCGTTACTAGTATCTAGCGTACAGGCCAGAAATGCAACTAAACATCCTAGAAGGTACCAGACAGCCCCCACAACAAAGAATCATTCACACCGACATGTCCATAGCACCAAGGTTCAGAAACCCTGGCTTACACCACAAGAGTTAACAGGCACAGAAAACGATAAACTTTCACTAGACCCAAAAACTAAGGTTGAGAAGCAACCAACAGGTACTGAAATGATAACTGGAGTTAAGCTGAGGGGAAAGAAAGAAACAAACAAACTATCCTGGCTTCATTCCACGAAATAAAGCCTTCTGTGAAAAAACCTGGGTGGATGCATTCGGGGGAGGGGGATGCATTGTATTTTTCTCACCACCTGCATGTTGACTCAGAGTACCAGAGTTTGGCCAGAGACTGAATTTCCATCCCTTTCTATTGAGACCTGTGCTAGCAGACACCCACCCTGCAGTCTAGCCATCTTTCCACGTAAAAGCAGGAGCTATAAAAAGATAGGACGCATGTGTGTTTGGGGAAACGTGGAGAGGGGGCCAAGGAGGAGAGCAGAGGCATACCGGCAAAGATCCTTCTGAGACATCAAGCATTAAGTCAGGTAAATGGAAGTGGGGCAGGAAATTTTTCAGATTCCATGTGTGTTGGGAATGGTGTCTTGTTTTAATATCTGTTACAGTGTTAGCTAATCACAGGACAGGCATTAATGACAGGAGGAAGATGCCCCCTTGTGACTGTTGTCTACAAGAGTATCTTTTTGTTGTGAATTTAACAGAGATAGTCTCCTACATCCAGAGGCTGGAAAAATAAACCACCCGGTATGTTTAAGTGGAATTACCTGAAGATGGAGTTTAGGATAGAAAAGCTCTAGCAGTAGACTTTGCGAACAATTAAAAAGCAATACGGGTAAATAAACGTTGTAAATCTGGTTACAACACTAGATACAGATTTAAAACATTTTTCAGTGCACTTTATTTTATGTGTTTTAGCTCACTTAATCCTGCCATGAACCCGAGAGGGCTATCATGGTCACTCTATTTCTGTAGGTGAAGCAATAGATCTATAAAGTGCTCAGAATCCGGAAATATAAACGGTTTATTGCCATTATCTTTCAACGCGTGGAGTGTTCAACGTGTTGTGCTTTGGTAGCAATGCAATCTTGCAGTGAGTTGGTGCACTAATGTACTGTTGGTGTCAATCTCTGCATTCCTATCTGTGATGTACTGCCCTCAGATAATTTAGTATCTGATTTCCACAGGATAAACCTGAGCCTTTTACGAACCCCAGAGGAAAGAATCAAAGGAGTTCTGATCTGGTGATCTACTCCACACAACTCCATCAGCCGATGCAGTTCTGGAAATTATCCAATGAATCCCTTCTCTTTCTGGCTCACCAGGGTGATGTGCCAGCCTCTTGGAAGCACTCCTGGCACCCCGCCCCAAGTCTGTCATATGCGGGCACTAATTGGTCACTTTACATGATGAAATTCATCTCTCCAGACATCTGGCTTCAAAGAAAATGGTCCCAAGACATGTCCTTTCCATAGGTCACATCACACCATCACCTTTGCCTTGTGTTTGGGTGGCCCAAGTCCAGTGGAAGTTGTCTTGATTGTCTCCTCACCCAACATGGCATCTACTATTTGTTGGCCTCCCTATTCAAATGAAAAGTAGCTTAGTCTCAAAACAGTCTTGGGAAAAGCAGGTGTTCTTATCTAGGAGATCCGAGCACCAGGACCAGGAAATGTGCCAGAAGCCCATTTCCAAACAACAGTTGGGCTTATCCTTGGCTAAATTTTTCAGGATTTGCATCTTGAACAGGTGAAAGGCACATGTGTTGAGAATCTTACATGTGGTACTGCCAGACACCCCAAGCTTCTAGAATGCTCTGTTAGGCTGACTTTCTTCAGGCTGGCCATTACATTCACAGTGACCATTTCCTTTACTTCTTCAGGAGTAATCATCCACAAAGGAGAGGGCCCCACACATTGCCTGTATCCTTGATACTATCTTTAGATTCAGAGACAGGACCAGCCCTTGTGTGCACTCAGAGGTAGCAGCTTCCTGTGCTCATCCTTCATCATCCTCAATCTATAAAAAATAAAATAGTTTCATCTATGTTTCTAGATCTTACATCTGAGGTCAAGGCTTGAACCAAACTCGGTGATCTCCAACATAATCCTAGAGGTTGCTCTGCTAATAACAAATAGCAATCACGGTAAAAGTTTTAAAAGGGCATCTCTTTTCCTTCTCCCGCCAGTGTGGGAAATACAAAAGGATCAGCAAAGGTAACTAACTTCCTATTGACAAAGTTTACCACCACCACTCTCATCTGGAGGCAGCTCAAACTATGGTTACATTATAAATTTTACTTTTAAGATTATCACACAGTAAAATTCACGTGTGTTACAGGTCACGGATTCAGACACCTCTAACGGATTCATATAACTACAATCACAATCAGTATATGGAACAGATCCATTCGCTCCAGAAAACTCCCTCTGTAGTTATACCCTCTCTTGACCCCAACCCCCAGGCAAACCACTTATCTGTTCTGTATCACTATGGTTTTGTCTTTTTTGAGGATCATATAAATGAATCACACAGTACATATTTTTTGGAGATTTTTTTTCACATAGCGTAATAACTTTGAGGTTTTTCTGAGTTTATGTACAGGTTTTTGTGTCAGCTTAAGATTTCATTTATTTAGGCTAAATATCCAAGGATGGAATTACTAAGTCATACAATAAAAGTATATTTAGTGTTATAAGAAACTGCCAAAATGTTTTCAGAGTGGTACATGGGCCATTTCTTGTTCATGATAGAAAGAAATGTGTGAGACTAGTAGTGGCTATGTCTCCCATCCACATTTGGTATTGTGTGTGTTGGTGGAAAGGTCTATATTGCAGATATATCACCATTCAAATAGGTATGTAGTGGTATCTCATCATGTAGTGGTATCTCATCAATTTATTATTTAAAATAATAATTATTTTTTAATAATAAATTTATTTTTTATTGGTGTTCAATTTGCCAACATACAGAATAACACCCAGTGCTCATCCCGTCAAGTGCCCCCCTCAGTGCCCGTCACCCATTCACCCCCACCCCCCCCGCCCACCTCCTCTTCTACCACCCCTAGTTCGTTTCCCAGAGTTAGGAGTCTTCATGTTCTGTCTCCCTTTCTGATATTTCCTACTCATCATGGCTTTAATTTACATTTCCAAATGCTTAGTCATATTGAACATCTTACTCTTTCTTCATTCCCGAAGTTTCAAGTTTCTATCTGTCTGAAGAACTTCTTTTATAAACTTTCATAGAGCAGATCTGCTGGCACAAATCCCTTAGTTATCTTTCATCTGAAAATGTGTTTATTTCACCCTAATTCCTGAAGGCTATTTTGCTGGAGATGTATAGTATATCTATAGATACAAATCATATAAAGATCTATAAATATATAAATAATAGGCAGATCAATAGATATATCCTCATATATACAATTATATAATTATGCATAATTGTAAATTGATAGTCCCCCCTCCTTTTTCTATTATTCCTAGTCTTTCTATTGGGCTCATTTAGTACATTTTAAATTTCAGTTCTTACATATTTCAGTTCTCAAATTTTCATTTGATTCTTCTTCATATCTTCTATTTGCTGGAGTAATCTATTTTTTTTCCATTTGTTTCAAGAGTGTTTATAATTGTTGAGACATTTGTATGATACCTTCTTCAAAGTCCTTGTGATATAATTTCAATTATATAATCCTAATATCTGCCATCTTTTCCCATGCACGTTGTGAATTCTTTTTTTATATGGTGAGTAATTTTAATTGCATCCTGAATATTTTTAAATATGTGATAAGATTCTGGGTCTCGTTTAATTCCCAAAGAAAGTGTAGATGTTTTCGTTTTTGTTGGCAGTTAACCTGAGAAGTTTCAGGTCACAAGATCCAATGAGCTTTTTGTGGGTGTTAGTTTCAATGTTAGCTCAGATTTCAAAGTTTTTGCAATGCTATTGGACTTCTCCCATGTGTGAGCTCCCTAGTGGTCAATCTGGAACCTGGGTGGTGTTCAGTTCCTAATCAAGATCAAATCCATGCATGAGCAGCCAGTAGGACCCCAAGCCCTTTGTTTCCCATGACCTCCCCAGTATATTCCTATTTTTCTGGAGCTCCCCTTTTCAGTCCTCTATTCCAAAAGCTGAAAATTTAGTTACTCTGCTCTCCTGCATGCTTCTGGGACTACGTTTGCATTTGGACCAAATGGCAGCAGCACAGATTTTGGCACATCCTCCTGGATTTACAACTCTGCTAATAAGAGAGAAAGGTTCTTGTTCTTCTTCCAAGATTTGGCTCCTGCAAATTCTGGTTGGTTTGCAACCTCTGCAATCACTGCAGCTGCCAAGAGATCGCCTGAGGTTTGGGAAGTATGAAAGCAGAGAGAGGAAAAACAAGCATGCTCTCTCTATCTATCTCTCTCTCTGCACCAATGTCTGCCTACTTCGGGGTTTCATACTGCTGCATTCAACCCTGAAGAATCCTGGAAGGCAAGAAAATGGTAAACTCATTGCTAGCCTTTTGAATTCCAGTCTTCTTCCCCAAGTCCCCTGCTACTATTAACTTTTCTGAGTCCTCAAATAGTGGCCCCATGCCTCCTGTACAGACTTTATAGTCATATTCAGTGGAAGAGAAAGGGTGGAGTAAACTTATTCCATCTTGAGCAGAATTGGAATTATTACTTTATATTTTGAATAATTATTTTCTTCCATTACTCTTCCAGGATTATTTGTTCATTTAAAGTTTTATATCTTTTCTTAAGAAAGTTTAGTAATTAACATTTTCTTAGGAAATTGTCCTTAATTAAAATGTAAATTTAAAAATTTATTAACAGATTTAAGTAGCATACATTTCCAATTATTATATTCTGGTCTACTTATATGGCATCATTTAGTTTCTTTACAATAATAGACATGGCTCATTTTACTTATTTTCTCTTGATTATTTGCACAAACATTTTATCTATTGTTCCTTTCAGAGACCCAACACTTGGACTTTTTGTTTTCTGATACATTAGCTTCTGCTTTTATCCTGAACAGTTTCTTTTGTAGTTCCTTGAGTCTTCTGTTCATTTATTTTGACTTATTCTGTTTTTTAAATAGAGCTCTTAGAGATACTACTTTCCACTGAGTCTAGCTTTAGCTAAATCTTACGTGTGTGCATGATTATTTTCCAAACACCCTATAATTGGACGTTTATCTCCTCTTTGGCCCAGAAATTATTGAAGTGAGTGATTTATTTTATTTTTATGTTATCATTTTAACTCCAAGTGTTTGTATATTTTGTTAACCTATCTTAAAATTAATCCCCAAGTTTATTTCATTGAGGCCAGAGAACAGGTCTGTTCTTACTGAAATCTTCTATGGCCTCATATATGTCCTAGGAGTAAAACATAACATTAGGTCTTGAGAAAAATAAGCATTTTTATTTGTAAGATATAGATTCTTCTCTTATAAATTTTATTGTACATATTATCTAAATGTTCTATATCCCCATTCACTTTAATCTGTCCCATCTGTTCAAGACTGAAAGTATGTTAAACTCTGGTACAGTCATTTTTTGACAATTTAACCTTGTATGTTTAGCTTTGCTTTATATTTTTGTGATATATTAAGTTTTATGCATAAATGGTCTGAATGGTTATATATTCTCTGTGAATAAAAATACACTCATTAACAAGGTGATTTCAAACTTTAGCAACATAAAATTAGTCTTTGTTCATTTATCATATTTACTTTTTTTAAGATTTTATTTATTTATTCATGAGAAACACACAGAGAGAGAGAGGCAGAGACACAGGCAGAGGGAGAAGCAGGCTCCTTGCAGGGAGCCTGAAGCAGGGCTCAATCCCGGGACCCTAGGATCACAACCTGAGCCAAAGGCAGATGCTCAACCACTGAGCCACCCAGGCATCCCTAGTATATTTATTTTGAACTTTACTATGTCTGGATGGCACTTCAGCTTTATTATAATTATTACTATGATTGTTTTTATCGATATCACTATTTTCAATTTGCTTGCTATTCCCTTACCTCAGTCTCTTTTATTCCGTCTTTAAGTCTGTCTCTCTTCGATATGCCTTAGGAGGGTATTAGATTTCTGATGAATTTAAGAGATAAATATATATTAAATCATAAGACAGAAGAATATACAGATGAACATTTATAAGATTTTAGGGTAAGAAAGCATGTTTTAAACATGCAAACAAAAGACAAAGCCATGAAGAGAAACATTAATTGATTTGACCACATAGCAATTAACACTTTTATTCATCATAAAATATCATTAAACAAGTTAGAAGAAAAAAAGATTAGCAAATGGCAGAAAAAAAATCTTGTTATTCTTACATATAGAGCACCCTTGTAAGTCTACGTTAGCAAAGACAAGTGAAAATATGGACAAAGGGCAATGGAAAAGAAATTCACAAAAGAATAAATTCAGATGGACGCCAAGCATATGAAAAACCATCCAACCACATTTTTAATTGGGGAACTAGGCATTATAATAAAAACAAGAAACTTTTTTCTTTGCATTTCATGTTGGCAAAAATCACCGAATATATATATATACAGCCCCAGACTGGCTAAGGCTGAGTAGCAGACACAAAGCCGTGTGCTTCTATTCTTCCATTACCTCATCGAAGTTAAACCTCACTAATTTACCTTAGCATTCTTTGCTGCTGGCCCCAAATGTGGTCTTACAGTCTTTCTCATAATGGAGTTCCAAGTCACCACTACTAATTAATTGATGCTGGAATCTATCTGCCATCCCTAAAATCTGATAAAAGTGGGTCTCTAAAAATGCTCACTATATCCTGCTAAATTGGGAGGGGGGAGGCAAGAAACACACTTGTGTAATGTGAAAGAAAAATATACACACAGAATAAAGAACAATGCAAGGAAATATATCAATATGTAATAATGCTTATCTTAAGGTAGAGCAATTGCTATCAATGGTTATTTCATTCGTTGTATTTTAAACCACAGACTATACCTTTGTATCTACATCCAGATAGTGTTGAGGAGGTCATATAGAGGATGTGACTGCCGGTTGACCTTGAGCAGGACCCAGGCAATTGGAGGCTGCCCACTACCTCCCCTGTCCTTGGAATGTATCTTTGCCCACCATTCCCCCCAGCATTTTAAAGAAAGCAGCCTTGAGACAGCAATGTGTTGTTGAGACCATCTGGATGGTATATCTGACTAAACTCAGTTAAAAATCCTCCATATAGGGGATCCCTGGGGATCCCTGGGTGGCTCCGCGGTTTGGCGCCTGCCTTTGGCCCAGGGCGCAGTCCTGGAGTCCCGGGATCGAGTCCCGCGGCGGGCTCTCGGCATGGAGCCTGCTTCTGTCTCTGCCTCTCTCTCTATCTTTCTATGTCTATCATGAATAAATAAATAAAATCTTTTTAAAAAGTCCTCCATAAGGGTATTATGCTGAGTGAAGTAAGTCAATCGGAGAAGAACAAACATTACATGTTCTCATTCATTTGGGGAATATAAATAATAGTGAAAGGGAATAGAAGGGAAGGGAGAAGAAATGTGTGGGAAATATCAGAAAGGGAGACAGAACATAAAGACTTCTAACTCTGGGAAATGAACTAGGGGTGGAGGAAGGGGAGGAGGGCAGGGGGTGGGGGTGAATGGGTGACGGGCACTGAGGGGGGCACTTGACGGGATGAGCACTGGGTGTTATTCTGTATGTTAGTAAATTGAACACCAATAAAAAATAAATTTATTAAAAAAAAAAGTCCTCCATATAGGGCACCTGGGTGGCTGAGTGGTTGAGCATCTGCTTTCGGCTCAGGTCATGCTCCTGGGGTCCTGGGATTGAGTCCTGAAGTGGCTCCCTGTAGGGAGCTTGCTTCTCCCTCTGCCTAAGTCTCTGCCTCTCTCTGCGTGTCTCTCATGAACAAATAAATAAAATCTTTTAAAAAAAATCCTGTATATAAACTTTTGAGATTCTGGTAAGTGGGTGTGGAGGTCTACTGATCTTTCCACTGACAAGTCTTGTATATAAATTCCCTCGCTTTATTAAACCTACCATCTATCCATCTGGAGTGGTCTTCCTCTTTCTTTGAGCTCCCTCCACTCTCCATGTATAGGGGCAAGCTTCAGATGACTCTTGGGAAACTTTCAAGTCTGAGAACCAACAATATAGATTTGATGAAACATGTATTAGTGGTATCCTATGGTTAAGTAATTTAATACTGCAAACCTTCCAAAATGTCCATGTCTCATATAAAATTTTTTTTTCAAATTCTGGCTTTGTATGTAGTGGTTTCTGACAATCTACTGTGTATAAGCCACTCTGAAACTTAATGGCTTAAAACAGTTATTATCTTTTACGATTCTGTCAGTTAATTGGGATCAGTTGACTGGGACTCATCTGGTTCTCATGTGATTCCAATTACACAGAGGCTGTGGCTGGATTTACCTAGAGAATCAACCGAACAAGACGTCCAAGCTGGCTTCTTCACTCACATGTCTGAAACTCAGTGCATCTCCATGTAGTTCTCTCTCCAAAAGAATAGCCCAGACTTTTGACACGGGAGCTCACAGCTTCAGCAGGCAGGAAGCAGAACCGCTGGATCTGTTAAGCGTGATGACTAGAGATGGCATGGCATTGCTTCTGCCATAGGCTAATGGTCAAGCAGATAGAAAGCCTATCTCGAGTCAAGAGGGTGGAGAAATAGACTCTACCTCTTGACTGGGAAGTAGTGAGATCACACTGCAGAAGATCATGTGGAATGAAAATTACTATATTGTGGACCTCCTCGGAAATAGACTCTGCCAGTGAGTATTAGAAGCAAACCTATCACTTTTAAGGATCTCTTACTTGTTCTTCAACTTGCCAGTCTCATACCTAAGGATTCTAATCCTTCAAAGATCTTAAGGAAGGATTCAATCCTTTGATGGGTCTTAAGCTGATACAAAGTCTAAAAAAAAAAAAAAAAAAAAAAGAACTTTTATTTGCAGTAGCTTAGCTTATCCCTTGTGGAATGTGATTTGATCTGAGACTTACAATGTTTGCAAACTTGAACAGTTTAAAATGAAATAACATACTCCACTAACTTCTGTTCATCCTGTTAATCTGTGCCTTGTTTTCTTCTAGCCAGATGTTTCTTATACTTCATTTGCCTAACAATATTCAGACTCGGAAATGATTCTAGCATGAAAACGATGCACCAAACATACCCACATTCATTTTCCATATCCCTGGCTCTTTCTCGATCTGTCTTGCATTTTTCAGCATCCTTAATTTCTATTAAACCCAGATGGAATCTATGTTTGCCAGGAAAGAAAGAAAACCAAACACGTGCCAATATTTTATACTCTTCCATGCTATATGGAAAAGGTCTGAAGATACAATATGCTCTTTAAAATCATGCACGCCAGGCTTTTAGTTGAAGAAGGTGTGGTAGGCAACTTCTGAAATGGCCCCTAATGATCCCTGTCTCCTAATATCCATGCCCTTTTGTAATTCTTTACCTTTGAATATAGGTTGGACTTAATGACTTACTTCCAACAAATAAAATATGGTAAAAGCATTGGGATGTTACTGTCAAGATTAGGTTACAAAGGATGCTGTTTTCCATTTTGTTTACTCTCTTTCACTCTCTCCCCTTCTTGCTCGGAGGAAAGCCAGCGCCACATCATGATGCCCTATGGAGAGAGAGGTCTACATCGCAAGGAACTCACGTCTCTGGCCAGCAGCCAACAGGGACCAGCAGCCTGTCAACAGTTATGTAGTGAGCTTCAAAGCAGAACTTCTGAAGCCTGTCAACAGATATATGTTCTGAAGCAGACCCTTCCACTGTCAAGCCTTGAGATGACTGCAGCCCTGGGCAGCATCATGACGGCAAACTTGTGAGATGCTATGAGTCAGGAAACCCAGCTTAGCAACACCCAAAATCCTGGACTCCAGATAATGTCAGATACTAAATGTTTGTTGTGTGAAGCCACCAAATTTTAGGGCAATTTGCCATGGCAGCAGCAATTTGGATACCTAAAATCCAAAGAGAAAATTCATGTCTTTGGCTATGAGACCAAAGAAAAGAGCCCCTGTGGTCCAAAGAACATGGGGGGAAATAGCATTTGTTTTTTTCTCTTTTCTCTTGCTACTTCATCCTGAAGGCAGTCCTGGTGGCACAGTCGATACACAGAGTGGGAGGATAAAACTCCAAAAGAAACTCTGGCCTTCTAGATGGTGGACCAAGGAAAGGCACCACAAGAGACAAAAAGTATAGGGGAAATCCCAGGGAGTAGATAGTCAGAGAAAGATTCCCTAATTTTATGTACAAACTGATACACATTCTCATTCATGAGCTGCAGGTGAGTGAACAGACACAAGGAAACATGGCTTTGAGAACTGAACTACAATATAAACCACTGCTCACA
This sequence comes from Nyctereutes procyonoides, assembly GCF_905146905.1. Lineage (NCBI taxonomy): Eukaryota > Metazoa > Chordata > Mammalia > Carnivora > Canidae > Nyctereutes > Nyctereutes procyonoides. Next base: position 8,864,714 of record NW_026575135.1, on the reverse strand, counting down.
GCACTGACTTAACCTCCATACCGTGCATGTATGGAGCAGACCCAAGCAACACAGAAAAGCTTTTGCAAACTAAATTTACACCAGAATCACCACCACTACCCCCCACCAAAAGAGAGAACTTGTGGTCTAAAGCTAACTGGATTGTCTGCCAAAACAAAATAAAACCAAATGAAAATGATTGGAATCTCCAAAAGATTGTAAAAGGACCCAGAATCTCACAATATAATATCTCACAATATAATATTCTAAATACTCAGTATACAATCCAAAATTACCTTGGTTGTAAGAAAAAGAAAACTCTGATCTCTTTTCAAGGGAGAAGACAATCAACAAATGCAAATCTCAAGATGGCCTAGATGTTTGTTATCAGACAAAAATGTTAAAGAAACTATTATATCCATTCTCCCTAAGGTAAAAGTGAATATTCTACAAACTTTTTTTTTTCCCTCTTGGCTTTACTATTGCATGCAGAGATAACACTTCACCTACATAGACACATTTCTTCCATAGAGCCTTTGTGTTCAAACTGAGGATTTTTTTTCCTTTTTTCTGTTTTCTCTAAAGTTTTACTGTTGCATGCAGAGATAACACTTCGCCTACACAGAGGCATTTCTTCCACAGAAACTTTGTTTTCAAAGTTCAAAGCCCCCCCCCCCGCCTTTTTTTTTTTCTTAAGTTTTACTGTTGCATTCAGAGATAACATTCCACCTACATAGAGGCATTTCTTCCACAGGAAGGTGAATATTTTTAAAATGCATAGAAAAGTAGAATTTTTGAGCAGAGAAACTATAAAAATGAGCCAGATAGAAACTTAAAAACTAAAAAATACATTATCTGGAATTTTTAAAAAATTACTGGATAGATCCATTGGCAGAAGGGGATGACAGAGGAAATATTTAGTGAACTTGAAAATAGATAAAAATTATCTAATCTGAAGGGCAGTCAAAAAATTTTGGAAAAAAAATTTTGGAAAAAAAAAAGAACAAAGTCACAGTTACCTATGGGATAATATCAAAGTTTAATATTCATGTCACTGGAGTCTCAGAAAGAGAAGAACATGACTGATGCAAAAATACATATATTTGAAGAAATTATAGGTAGACACTTCTTAAATTTTGTGAAAGACATAAACTTACAGATTAAAAAAGTTCTGAGAACCCTATATAGAATAAACTAAAAAACTAACCAAAACAAACACCATTCTTAGCCAGATATATCATAATATCATAGAATAATCAAACTATCAAAAACCCAAGTCACCTAGAGAAACAATCTGAATGACTATGGATTTCTCATCAAAAACCATGGACGCCAAAGACAGTGAAATAACAACTTTCAACCACTTAAAAAAAAAAAAAGGAATTATAAATCCAAAACTCTATATGCAACAAAAATGTTCTTCAGGAACAATGGTAAACAAAGACATTTTCAGCTGATGGGAAACTGGAAGAACTAGAAACTAGCAGACCTGTTCTAAAAGATACTAAAGTAAGCTCTTAAAGATGAAGAAAAATGATACCAGAGGGAAACATGGAACTACAGAAATAAAAGGTGACTATATCTATCTTTATATAGATATAAAGGTAAATATAATAGATTACTTTTCTCCTTTTGAGTCCTTGAAATATAACTATCAAATGCAAAAAGTATAAAATTGTCTGGTGAGGCTTTCAAGGTGAGTATGTGAATATTATTACAACTATAACATAAAGAAAGGAGTATAAAGGAACTTATGTGGATGTAAAGCTTCTACATTTCTATATGCTCTAATTAAAAACAAAGACTGGCAGATTATATTTTAAAGCAGACTCAGCTATATGTTGACTACAGGAAATCTACTTTATATATAAGCATAGATTGATAAAAGTAAAAGGAAGGTAAAGGATATATTATGAAAACACCAATCAAAAGAATACTACAGTAGCCATATTAACATCAGAAAGAGTAGACTTTAGAACAGGTAAATATTATCAGGATAACAAAGGACATTAAATTAATTATTAAATACTAATAAAAAGGTGAATTCTCCAAGATGTAATAATCCTTAATGTGTGCTCGTAACAGCAGGCATCAAACTACATGAAGCAAAAACTGATAGATCTAAGAGGAAATAGACAAATTAACAAATACAGTTGGAGATACCTACAGTCAATAATCAACAGAAAAGCCAAATGTAAAAATCAGCAAGGATTTAGAATACTCAACACTAATTGCCATTTATAGAACACTTCATCCAACAACAGCAAAATACACGTTATTTTCAATCATTCATACAATAGTCACCAAGATAGATCATATTCTAGGCCATTAAAAAGTCTTAGTCAATTTATAAGAATTGAAATCATACAAAATATATGCTTGCTATAAATGGAACTAAGCTAGAAATCAATAACAGAAAGGCATCTGGAAAATCCCAGGACACTTAAAAATTAAACAACCCATGGGCCAAAGAAGAAAACCTCAAGGGAAATTAGAAAATATTTTTTAACTGAAAGAAAATGAAAATGCAACACATAATTTATGGAATGTGGCTAAAGCGGTACTTACAGAGAAATTTGTAAAATTAAATGCTTAGATTTTTAAAAAATGTCAAGTTGGTTATCTAACCTCACATTAAGAAACTAGTGAAGAAGAATTAAACCAAATCCAAAATAAGCAGAAGGAAGGAAATAATGTATACATTACTACAGGCGTGTACTCTCCAAACATATGAACAGATATAAATGGATTGGAAAACAGAAAAATAGTAGAGAAAAATCAATCAAACCAAAGAATAGATCTCAAACAAAATGCTAGCCAGACAACACATGGAAGAAAAGATATGCAAATTATCAACTCAAAGGGGGGATAACACTACAGATCCCACAGATATTACAAGGGCATTAAGTGAATATCACTACAAACAGCTCTACACACATAAATTCAACAACTTAGATGAGATGGACCAATTTCTTGAAACTATCAACTACCAGAAGTCATTCCAAATCAAATTTTTGGTGACTGAAAGGCATTCATCTCATAAAACTCTCCAGGTTTTATTCTGGACAATTGCCTGCTCCCAGGTGCTGTTTCTTTAGCCTCAGGCTGATTTCCCATCACCACCCTCCAGCTATCAACAAAGTTTAGTTCCAAATTTAGGCCATTGATTCTTTGGTCTCCCCTTTTCCTTATAAACTCCTAATTTCATCCCTTCACCACTCACCCTGTCCCTGACTATTTTTGTTGAAAGGAGAATTGATATCATCTTCAGAACCTTGGGCAGCCTAGGCTTCTACAGAAAAAATTTTGAAGAGTGTCTGATTAGCTTCTCTATCTAGGAGTCCTCTCCTTACTTATTATCTGCTGCCAGAACTTTCTCAGCAGTGATGTGTGCACTTTGTATTACTGTACATTCGGGAAGGATCAAAGCACTCGCCTATTACTCTGCACATGGACAAGCCCTCAATCGAAGGCCTTTCTCCATCTAGCCACACTACTCCCCAAATCAGCCAGTTTTCAGCAGCATGTGGCTGGTCTCATGAGCTTTATTTCCCACTTTGAAGAACCAACAGAGTCCTCAAAGGAACTAAACTCCTTGCTAGAATAATCATGGTAAGGTTAGGACACTGAAAGGACATCTGCTATAACTCTTTCTTCTCATTTATACAACTTGTCTGTAGACTCTGGTTTATGGATTAACTTCTAGGGTTCCTCCCCTCTTGTTGGCTTTCCAGTTAGTTTCTGTGTGTTTATAATAAGATGGAAAATACATATTCCAAAAGCACAATTCTCATCTCTGTTTGAAAAATGATTAAGTAGCTTTTTACCAATTTCTTACAATTTTGGGTCATATCCCCAAACTAACACTGGACAAATACATATTTGCAGCTAAGCATTTGCCACTACTTTGACAGGTATGATACAGTGCATTCCTGGCAATATTTTAAGAGAACACAAGAGCAATGGAGTTTGTAATAGATTCACTAATGAAGCCAAAAAGTTATGATGTTTGAACTTCCCAAGAGCCACCCCCTTAATTAATATGAATTTTCTTTAAACCACCAGAACTGGGCCTCATTCCTCTCCCACACTCCCTGGAAATTCTGACTCCATCCAGGATCTTCCCTATGATTTAAGACCATGAGGACATGGTCTTTATGGTGTCTCCCAAAGTGGAGTTCTCCTCTTAGTTACATGTTGACTGTTAATTTCTCATGGAAGTGATCCCCAACTTTACAGAAACACCTGAATGCTGACACCAAAGCCTCTCTGAGCTGAGCCCTTGCCCTTTTATTTTTTCTTGTAACAAGGATCTGTGGCATATGCTTCTCTAAGAAAATACAACTCCTGATCCTCTCTTTTCTGTCTTTCAACACCTAGCAGGCACTGCTTACCCTTCTTTTTTCACATAATTACCTCTTTATGCTCTACCTCTTTTGTTCTTGTTTCCCTTTTTAAATCCCTAGGAGTATTAAGTTCAGAGCTAGATTTTCACTTGGAAACGTTTTCCATATTTGTAGCACCAGTGCCACCAGAGGATTTACAGTAGGTTAAATGGAAGAAAAACAGAGTGCAAGGTGAATGAAGAATTAAAAAAAAAAACAAAAACCTCATCTGCAACAGATAAATCAAAATGCAAGTCAATTATTTTCTGCTAGAACGTATTTCATGAAATAATTCATAGGTATTCTGAGAACTATAGCTGGTTTGATTAGTCAGAAAAATGAATTTGTATAGTCTTTCTCCTTTAAAACAAAGATTTTCAAATTGGAATGCCTAGGGAATTTTTTAAACTTTAAAAAAAAAGATTGATTTCATAGAGAGAGAATGCACGGATGCACACACATGGGGTCAGGGTGGGGAGAAGAGAGAGAGGCTCTCAAGCCGACTCCTCTGCTGAGTGCCAAGCCCCATACAGAACTCAATCCCACAACCCATGAGATCATGACCTCAGCTCAAACTAGGAGTCGGATGGTCAACTGACTGAGCTACCCAGGCACCCCAAATGCCCAAGGACTTTTTAAAAACACTAATACCTGGGTTCTCAGCCACAAAAACTCTAAATTAACTTGTATCAGTTGCAACCTGGGCAACAAGAATTTTTAAAATTCCCCAGGTGACTCTATTGCACAAAGAGTGACTTTCTCCTGCAGCAAATTTATCATGATCACAATCACCAGGAGTTTGAGAAAACGATTGATTGTTCGAATTCCGGATTCAGTAGGTTTAGATAGGGTCTGAGGATTTCCATTGCTAACAAACTCCCAGCTTAAGCTGTGCTGGAGGTCATACTGTGAGAGCCACTGCTTTAGAGCACTTTCATCTGTGTATGAATCACCTTCAGAAGCAGGAGATTCTGTTAAAAGGCAGGTCTACTTCAGCTGGTGTGGGACTGGAGTAGAAATTCTGCATTTCTAATAAGCTTCCAGGAGGTACTAATGCTGTAGGGCATTCATGACATAAATATGAGTTTGTGAAATAGTGAGAAAAAAAATAGCACCAAGCACCATTTTAAAGCAATTCATTATCATTGAATTTTAATATTATATGGATATATGAGAAAAATTTCATGATCTTTGAGAAATTACCAAAAAATGTTTAATGTCATAGAATGAGAAATTCAAAATTACATTTTTCCAGGTCTTATATGTTTATTCAGAAAGTGATATAACTATGGAAAGATGTATTTTTTAGCACTATAAAATCCGGTGTTTTAAAATCCTTTTGTCCCTGTAATTCTGTTTATTACATTTTTATAATCCTGAAGAAATTCTCTTATCTGAAGTTTTTCATGCATTCGAGTACTTTGCATGATGATGTCTGATGTGATCAATAATAAAGGATGCAGTGAAGCTGTAGCTGTAATCATAACCCTCTTGTAACTTAAGAACAACAGGGGCTTTTTTTTTTTAATATTACGTGTTTTTTTTTCTTTTTTTTTCTTTTTCTTTATTTATGATAGTCACAGGGAGAGAGAGAGAGAGAGAGACACAGGCAGAGGGAGAAGCAGGCTCCATGCACCGGGAGCCCGACGTGGGATTCGATCCCGGGTCTCCAGGATGGCGCCCTGGGCCAAAGGCAGGCGCCAAACCACTGCGCCACCCAGGGGTCCCAACAAGGGCTTTCTTTTCTGTGCTGACAGCTATGAACTTACTGGGCAGGGACTGTCTGGGAAGAACTACTAATCTTTTCCTTGATCAATTAGTATGTCCAGCTGAGCACCTGGATAGGACTTTACAAGATGGGTAGCATCATAAGCCCACCATTTACTCTGATCTGTTCCCAAATATCCACTAAACGCTTTTTTGTCCCAAAGACAGAGCACTGAGTTGCAAACTGGAGCATACGCTGACACAGATTTGTAATTCCCAGTATTCTTCAAAGCACAAATCAGAGTTTCATGGTCGCCCATAGCTTCAGTTTTAGGAACTGCTGGATTTTTTGGAAACATCTGAATGTGAGACTTCCAAATTCTGAAGAAGTAAGCAAATAACCGAACAAAATGGCACTGTAGTGTGAAAACTGAACCTTCTAGACTTAAGATTCGAGATTTTAGAGGAAGCAACAGATATAAAAGTGGTAAGGAAGAGAAATATTAGAAAATGATAATTTGATAAGGCCATCTTTCAAAAGTAGGAATAAGATATTTAGCAGATTTTAGTAAAAATAAAATCAGTCATATGTATATTTCTCTCTTGTGAATTAGGATTATTCTCAGCAGTCTGAGAGTTCACATGTGATGGTAGAGAGGCTCTAGGTGATCAGTACAAGTCAACAAGGCCTGACAGGGTGACAGCTCATCAGGGCTCTCTGTAAAATGAGAAGGTTCTATTTGACACTGCTTCTTAGTCTCCGGGGGCAGAAGGAGGGCACATAATGCTTTGAGAAGCTTATGAAAGGCCTCTAGGCCCTCCCTCCAGAAAAAAATCATAATTTCTATGTGATTCCATAGATTCCAGATGCCCTAAAGATGATGGATGAGGATGCCTAGAACCCCAGTGAGCCATACACTTCACACAGTACTTGGCATAGAATAAGTTCTGTATGTTGGTGATGATGATAAGAAATAGCTTTGTTTCATGAGGTGAAGAATGAGAAAAAAAAAAAAACTCACTAGTTTCATAAACGGAGTTTCATTCAGGCTAGGGATTAGTGAAAATTCCTCCCAGATTCTGGCAACAGGCTGTCAACCTGTACTGTCAACATTCGTTATTTTGAATTCTCATTCTTTTCTGTTTTTAATCAATAACTTTTGGCAACCTGGGAGAAGATCTATTTAAAAACTACTGACGATTTATTTATTAATTCCTTTGTACCAAGCTCTCTGATAAGCAATTAGTCTGCATTAGCTCATTTAATCCAAACAAATCCTAGTAGATAAGGTTTACTAATGATGAAGTTGAGGCTTCTAGTAACTCCCAGGGGTCCCACAGACAATTGTGTGGCAGGAGCAACTCTGTTTCACAAAGTGAAAAATGTGTAGAACACAAATCATTTTTGTAATAAACACATCTTCATTGGCTCAGGAATTACTAAAAATTCTGGCAAAGTTCTGTTAATACTCATTTTCACTCTTTGTTGTTTTAGATTGTCATTATCTCCTGGCTTTCGTCAATATTTTAATGTGAACTCTGGATGAGGTTAACTAGGAGCTGCTAGCCAGAGGGCATTCTAGCCCTTGGATACAACATTCTGACCAGAATTGTCATTTCCATGGCATAGTTCCAACACTGCCATTTGGCTTCTTTTTCTTTGGCTTTCCTCAAGAACTTGCTACCTGGATTATAAACTGAACCTTCTCTATGCTCTATACTTGCGTACCTTGTTTTCTTTTTCATTCATCTTGGTTTCATGCTGAACATGAAATTAGCTAGAAAATTCCACTTCAAAATGTCATTGCAAGGTTGTGAAGAAAAGAACACCAGATTTTATAAGACTATCATGCCCAAGTTTATTTGGTAAATATTTCCATTAATGTCAATAGGTAATGGAAACTGCTCATCTTGTGATCATCTTCTTCTCTTTTTAGGCTTCCAGCCTCTCCCTTCTCCTTCCATCATTGAAAAGCTTTCCTGATGCATATTCCTGTTTTGGCCTCATATTTTCATACTCTACACATTCTCCTTGAGTGACCACATCCACTCTTGGATAATCATGACACGCAAATCTCCATTCCCAGCCCAGACCTCTTTCCAGACTTTTGACTTGTTTAATCATTTACAATCTGGAGCAACCATCCAGTTTTTCATGGGCATCTCAAACTCCACATGTCCAAAAATAACGTTATTATCTTCAACAATCCTTCTACCTCCTGAAGCATCCACTTCCCTCCCATCATACACCCATGAAGAATTAACTTCTGATGTTTCTCACAACCCCATAACAATCACCTGCATTAATTTATCCTTGTGAAACTCAGAATCACCTACATTCATTGATCCATGAATTATTAATCTCTACTTTCTGCATATGTAAGTAGGAAGAATAACATCCACTTATCCCGGAAGGATGGAGGGGTGAGAGGAGTGCCATTTGTGTAAAGGCTCTTTCAAATATACCTTTGTGTGATTAAAATGATGGGATATCTTTGAATGGATTTAAGTATTAAATGCAAAATAGTCCATCTCTGTAAGTTTTTTTTCCTTTTGGCTTAGAAAATGTTAATATTTTTACTCAAGCCATCTGGGTCTTGGAAACATCATGTGCTTTTGATGACTATTCGTGCAAACTATTTTTTTGCATCGTTAAAAATTACCAAAGGAATGCTATTACTATGTTTGCTTTTCTATTTTTCTGACAACAAATTACAATTTACTTGCAATTCAAATGGCAATTCTTGAAATATATTTAAGCAGTTCCAAGTGAACATCAAATAAATGGTCAAATGGTCAAATTAAAATATTAATAGCTATTGATAACTCAAGGGCTTCCTTGACTTACCGTCATTTGTTTGGGTGTAATTTTCTTTCATATTTAAAAAGTCCTTTAGCACCATCTGCTCCTATAATACTTTGCCATGCTTAAAAAATTTTATTCTCAGGCACGGCAGTTTTGAAATTACTCCATCAAAGTTTCTTAAAAAGAAAATAAATTGGAAAAAGAATTTCCATTCCTCCTAGCTTATTTCTTAACAAACAACAGATGAAGAAGACGTTTGTTACCCAAGAAACACAGAGCTACATGAATATTTTGTTATAATCAGACATTTCCCTTCTGATTTTCCCTCTGACCCCAAGGCTAAGATGCCTGAGGAAACAATATTTTATGTGCTATATGCACAATCTGTGCAATACTTTTCCTTTAAGATATGCAGATCTAATTTTATAATCTAAACTATAAAATGGGGGTGAATTTTCATGTAGTCTCATCCATTTTATAGATAAACATGTAACAAATGACTAGATGGCCAAAATAAATTCCCCAAGGGAAGTTGATAGACTGAAGCAGTAACACCAGTAAAAGAAATCCAACAAAGTAAATAGATTCTTCCTCTATGAAACTGAAGCATATTCTTAGATAAAAATCAGACCTTTCAGGGCACCTCATGGCTCAGGTCATAGGCTCAGTTGATGAAGCATCCAACTCTTGGCTCAGGTCATAGTCTCTGAGTCAGGGGATGGAGCCCTGTATCAGGCTGCTCAGTGGAGCCTCTTCACATTTGAGATTCTCTCTCCCTCTGCCTCCCACCCCACCCTCGTTAGCCCACCCATGCTCTCTCTCTCTAAAATAAATAAATCTTTAAAAATAATCAAACTTTTCCAATTCTTGACAGTGGTATTAGAGAATGAAGCAGCTGACTTTTCCAACGTGTCCAACTGCAAGTCAGTGATACTGGTTTAGAAACATAAATTAGTGGTGTTGGGATAGCGATATTGAAATTGTTGTAGATGGAATAAGAATAGGCCAATTGTCTTCTTAAGGAAGTCCAAGTATGGATGTTAAATTGTTTACAGACCTGTTCATCCTTTCAGTCAGTATTCAATATACACCAAACACCTGCTATGTCTAGATTCTGTATTAGTTTCCGGAATGAATCAATAGTTTTCTTATAACGTATCATAAAATGTATCCATCATCTTGTAGCTATAAATATAAATGGACCTCCATCCTCTGGCACTTTCTACCTGAATCCATTTTCCACCCACTAGCCAGAATTAACTTTGTAAAATTAAAACTAAATTGCATGGTGAAGTTCAAACTCCCTAATATGGTTTACAAAGACCTTTATGGTTTGACTCTTGCTTACCTCTCTCGCTTTGCTGTTCTACTTTGTTCTCCAGCCACAATGAATTATTAACCATTCACAGAATAAGTCAGACCTCTGCATGCTGTTTCCCCTGGCCAAATGCTTTTCTGCCTCTCCTTGTCCGACTCTTTTCCCCTTTTATTTCTAGCCTAAGCATCTCTTTGGCTAAAACTTCTTCAAGGACTAAAGCATGGTCAGGTGAGCCTCTTCTGCAGTCAATGCTTTACTCCTGAGCTATAGCCACAGGTGAACTTCTTATGCACCACGTAACACTCTAGGCCTTTCACCTTGTAGCCTCTACCACAGCAAGTGATTTATTCGTCTGCTCCTGATAGACTGTATACCCCTCAAGGACAGGCAATATGCTTGCTCCCTCTGGAGATCTCATGATGTGAAATACAGCCTTGGCACATCTTAGTGATGATAACTTGCTAAACGAGTAAATAGAAAATCGAACCATGCCTTCTTCCCATTCATCTTCTTAAGGTCATTTTACAGTGGCAGGTGTGTAAGGGACAGTATTCTTAGCCTACTTGATTACGTGAATTGAGACATCTGATGGTAAATGCACATACTTAAGTATATTCTCTCTTTACCCCCTCACACATTTTAGTTCTAATTTATCATGAAAATTTTTCATCCTGAAATCAATAATGCCCAATCTTCCTACTGAGAATATTAAGTGGCTTCTTCTTGATTTATGTTTTATGCTGGATCAAAATACAAGGCATCTCCAAAATCAACTTAAATCCTTTTTTTTTTTTTTTGAAAGCAGGGTAGAAAGTAAAACTACTCTAGAGAAATAAATATGCTCTTGGTAGAGAGAGAAGTCGGTCTGGATAAATTGTTTTGGTCTGCATGACCTACCATATAAAAAATACTGAAAAAGTTTTATTTCATTGGTAGTTTTCTTTAAATATTTGTTGATATGGCTATAGCACCCCAGTGTTATAGCATAATTTTAAGTGATAGCTATAGATCTCCAGAGCAAATCTATAAACATACATCTACATATATTTGACTGGGAGGACTTAGATCAAAACACTAACAATAGTTACCTGTGGTTGAATTTCATTTTCATTTTCACTCCTCTATATTTTCCTAAACTTTGTCAAAAAAGTCCAAAGAAAACCAATAAACACTTTACACACGGGAATGAAGAGAAAAGATAGTAATATTGTTCAAGAGAGAAATTAGTAAATACGGGAGTTCTGTAAGTTTCATGCTATCTTTAGTATTCTATAATTTTATGACTTTTCAGCTGCACTATGCAAAAATGTAGATTTCAGTCTATGTGAGACACAGCAGGGATTCAGATAGAAATGTCTGTCAAATGTTCTTTCACAACCGAAATAATCAGTGAGATAGTTTACATATAACTTTGATCATAATAAAAGGTGAATGCCTTGCACATGGTGGGCACTCATGTGTTAAATGAACAAATCCATCAATTAATTGATCAGTGAATGTTAAATGACCTTGCTGTTAAAATTCTGTCTCTGCTGCCCTCCAGTGGCTCGTGTACTGAACTCCTAAAGAGAAAATCCAGTGCCTTCCATTCCCACACCCTTATTTCAGGGGAGTATGAATGTTCAGATTTAGGGGCTTGGTATTCTTTTCGGGACAGAGTTTTGTATCCAACCTCTGTGATATTACCTTGGTAGGTCAAGGCCAAAAGCATTATCGGTCCTCCTTTCACATGCAGAAAGTCAAACTGAAGCAATAGTAATAGATGGTGCCAATAAACACTAATATTCTTATGTTCAAACTTCCTAGAGATTTTTCATTTGTGTCACTGCACTCAACTTCTAGCAGGAAATTGTGGTGAGGACTGCGTGGGTGGCTCAGTCAGCTAAGTGTGTGACTTCAGCTCAGATTATAATCTCAGGATCCTTGGATGGAGCCCTGCGTCCAGCTCCACGCTCAGCGGGGAGTCTACCCCTCCCCCAGCTCATGCTGTCTCTCTCTCAAATAAATAAAATCTTTAAAGAAAGAAATTGTGCTGAGGGTAATGATAATAATTGCAATTATTTTATTAGAAATAGCTCTGGCCCCTTATTAAGGGGTGATGGTGTTGTCCTGTGCCACTAGGCATGAAGGTTCCCATCAATGGTACATCTTACTAAGCAGCCTAGAACTCTAAACTTACATACCATCTAGGTGCAGTACTCAAGAAAAATGTTAATTCAGCAGCAGGTATTATCAGCAAATATCAGCACTGCCACTGGTGAACGTTAGAAATATATTTTAGTATTGCCCCGGTCTGTGAGAGTTATATCTTGAGTTCTGTTGGTCATTAGAGTGATGGCAGGAGGGAACCTAGATTCCAGAACCTTTAGTTTCAGGTTTTTTGACATTGGCTATGATCTGCTCTGAGATATCCTGTGCTTCAGGCCTCATCCTGCAGTTTTAGACAATAATTTCGAATTGAGTTATATTCTACATGACTTTTTTTAAAAAAGTATTTATTTATTTGAGACAGAGCGTGAGAGAGTACGAACACAGGGAGGGGCACAGGAAGAGGGAGAGAGAGAGAATCTCAAAGCAGGCTCCCCACTGAGACTGGAGCCCAATATGGCCCTTGGCCCTTGAGATCATGACCTGAACCAAAGTCCAGAGTCTGACACCCAACCTACTGCGCCACCCAGGTGCCCCTACATGACTTCTTAATATGTTTTTCTTCCCCTATTATTGTAGTTCTTCTGGAATATCCTTTTAGTGTTAGCCAAGGAATCTCTCAATTTCTCCCTCACCTGCTACCACCATACCTCCCGGTGAGGTGATTATTTCTATCTTTCTGCTCATCTGCAGTCTATCTTTTTAAATTATATTTAGTCTCTTACTTTATTCATTTTTATTTTATTTGTCTCTTACTTTCTATCTCTTATTTAAACAATTTTTTCCTTTTTGGTAGTGTGGAAGTAGGAGGTACCATTCTTCATAATAACGAGTATGTGTGTTTTCCTCATTCTGAGATTACTAGAATTTTGTGCATGGTGTTCATGTTTTCATAAACACTTGGATTTATTTAGCAAATGTATCATTTTTGTGTTTTTCACTTCATAGTAATTTTGTGACTTGTTTTCAACTCTACTGGGAATATTATAAAAGAATATTCATTTTTAGAACTAATCCTAAGAGAATAATTTTCTCACAAAAGGCTTTTTTATAATACTAAAGCATTTGAAAAAATAAACTAAATGTCCAATAAGCAATGTATGATATAAACTCAGTGGTATCATAAAGTATGATAATATTCAGGAATTAAAATTGGTTTTTAAAAATACTCATTTGCTTGTTACAAATCCATAAAATATCAAATTAAAAGTTAAAAATTATAAGACATTTTGGGAGTTAAAAAATAAAAACAAAGTAGTAAGTTTAAGCAGAATTTTCCCCCATTTTTAGAAATGAAGGTGCATGTATGTCTTGTGTCTATGTGTTGTGAACATGCACACAAAATGTCTGAAGGAATATACTCTAAGCTACCAACAGTGTTTTTATCTGTGGTGCAGTCGTCTTTATCTGACTCTGGAAGCAAAAACTATCCCAACTCTTATTATTCTTCACAAGGCTTTTTAACCTACTCCAATTGTGCCTTAAACTTCAGCATGTATTTTCATACAGTTTCCTAAACATTTCCAAAAATTTTTATTGTAATGCAATAAAATCTAACACATCCCAATACCATCTCTATTCTATCAGTTCCCATCAACTATTAGCAGAATATATTTGAAATTAAAACATTAAGATAATTTCACTGACCAATGGACATTATTGAATAAGGGGAGAAATTCAGAAGTGGAAATTGCACCGCATTTGAGAAGCAAAGACATCAAGTTTGGTTTGTAAGTATAAACTGATAAATTAAGATGATATTTGTCCTTAAGAACTTATGGAGAGATACACACATAAAAAAAGGAAAATACTTAATTAACTATGGTGTGCTTTTCATTCTTGTTGCAACAAAAGTGAGCCTTGAACACAATGAGAATTTGTTTTAAACCACCAAATTCGTGATACTTTGTTATGGCGGCCCTAGGAAACAAATATAATTTTCTTAGGAAATTATCCATTTTTATCAAAGTTTTAAACTGTTATTTGTATAGACATCTGTAAAGCACTCCCTTGTGATTTTTAATTCCTTTCTGCTCATTTGTTCCCACTCAATTAAATTTTGTATTTTTTAACTTTCTTTTTTTAAGTTAGTAGTATTTTGTCTATTATTTTGCCACAAAATGGAGACTGTATTTATGAATTAGATGTACTGTTTTCTATTCTGAACCTCAACAATTCTTGATTTTATCTTTAATACTTTCTTATTTCTTCCTTTGGTTTGTACTATTTATGTTTATTCTTTTTTTTTTCTTTCCCCTTGAATTTTGATCTGGGAATTTGATTCATTTCTTTTCATTCTTTCATTTTTATTCATAAAAATGTTTAAGGCTACAGAATTTCCTCTGATCAATACTTTAAATACATCCAATAGATTCTGATATAATGTTTTCATTATCATTACTTTTTAAAAATTCTTTAATTTCAGTTTGTATTCCCCCTTCACCTAGTAAGCAAGAGTTGTTGAGTGGAAGTCTTTTAAATTTCCAGTTGGACTTTTCTTGTAACTTTTATTTTTTGGTTTTGTGATAGATAATGCATATTTCTACTTCATGGTACTGACTGATATCTTCTTCATGACATGATATATCATCAATTTTTGTGACTGCCATGTGCCCTTGAGTAGGTACACTCTATTACTAGAGTTTGAAGCTTTCTATATCCTTGAGATCTTATTATCAGTTTGGTATTTGTGGTCTCAAGTCTATTGTATTATTTTATAATTACTATATATGTCTGCTGAGTTCTTTTTCCAGACATTGTATCTTTTCTTCATTCTTTTTGCCTTTAAAAATCTCTTTTGCAGGATATCTGGGTGGCTCAGTGGTTGAGCATCTGCCTTCGGCTCAGGATGTGATCCCGGGTCCAGGGATCGAGTCCCACATTGGGCTCCCCATGAGGAGCCTGCTTCTAACCTCTGCCTGTGTCTCTGCCTCTCTATCTGTGTCTCTCATGAATAAATAAATAGATAAAATCTTTAAAAATAAATAGAAGTAAAATCTCTTTTGCTATTTAGAAAGTTCTAGTGTTATCCTTCTCCTTTTTTAATGTCCTTAGTCCTCTCTTTCTTCTTTATCAACCTTTTACTCAATATTTTATTTTTTTCTGATATCCATTTACTCTCCCCTACTCCCCATATTAAAAAAAGAATGAAATTATTCTACCTTCCTCTTGTGCTGTGCCTTATCCTCCCATATTTTAGTTGCATTGTTTATATTCATCAAAGAATAACATAATATATACCATACAACGTATTTTTTCTACCACCTGTGTCTTCATTTTTCTTTTGGTCTTACTTAGATCTACAACCAAACATATTAAATGTGTGCCATTAGTCTTTTTGGCTGAGCTTTAACCAGTCATATCTCTGGTTAGAAAAAGCTCTTGCTCTAGTAGATTTCTCAAGAAAGGCTGTTGAGTATAGAAATATCCTATTCTCTAGTATATTAGCATAGATATATGAAAGACAATTTGCCTTTATATAATTTTTCATTCACACCTCCTTTCTTTGAGCTGTTTTAAAATGTTGCCAACTAATCCTTTGCTTTATATGCGTTTCTCTAAGAAATATGATGCTGGTCTAATTATCTTGTCCTTGTAACTTATTTGATTTTGATTTTTTAACCTGGTGGCCTTAAGAATCTTTTCCCTCATGTTTAAAGTCTAATAATTTTAGGTCTAATAGGGTATATCACCACATTTATCACTGTGGGTCAATTTTCCTTGGTATCTGATGGCCCCTTTCAATATGTAAACAGAGGTCTTGTTTATTTCCAGAAAGTCTAGTTTATAATTTTAAGTATTAGTTCTGTTGTATTTAATTTTTCCTCCTTCTGAAACTGCACTTATACATAAGTTAGTTCCTCTTTGCATGAATACCATCTCCATCACTCTTCTCTGGACTTTTAAAAATCTCTTCTTTATTTTTCATTGCCATGGTTGTTTCCATACTATTAATCATTGCACTTTATTAAGTGTTCACTCATATCTTTTCTTTCTTGGGCTCCCCATAATTTAATCTTTATTTTTTATGTGATTCCCTCCCCCCCCCCCCCCAGTTCAAGCAACTCCCATTTCATTTCTTCCTATTCTTGGCTCTTGGATTTTTTATGCAACCGTTATTTTTTTTGTTTTGCTTTGTTTTAATTCCCAGATGCTAGTTTCAGAATATTTCATTCAGCTTGGAATATTGTGTTATAGTCTCCTTCTGCTTTGCTTTTCTTCTGTTTGGGGAAAAATTCATCAGATAAATTCTATTTTCATTTTTGTTTTCTTTTAAAAGTAATTTGTACAGATGAAGACTGTGTCCCTGCTTGGGATAGTTTATGAGATTCTTTTATTTTTTAAGATTTTATTTTCAAGTCACCTCTATACACAATGTGGGGTTTGAACTTGTGGCCCCGAGATCAAGTCATATGCTCCACTGACTGAGCCACCTGGCATCCCTTATATGATTCTTAAATCAAAAACACTTTCTGCTGTCAGTATAGCAAAGTGTAACAATTCTTTCTAGATGGTGCTTGTTTTTAATAGGGAGTAAAGAAAAAATGTGTGCTCTTTATTTTTATTTCCTTTTGTCTTCCAGGGTCTTAAATTTCCCTCTTTTGCTTCTATTTCTCATTCACTCTGAATTTTCCAAGACATGTCTCTCTCATCTTTCTCAACCTTAGCTCCCCCTCAAATTTACTCTTTTCTAATTGCTTCCTTACATGCTATGCACATTTTTAAGCCCCTTTAATGAGGTCACTAATCTTCTACAGTATTTTCATGCTTAGCGTTGATTTTCTTTCTCTGGAAGTGATTTTTAGATCAATCTTAGGTCTGCTGACAGGTCACTTTTTCTCTCATGAAGTTTTTAATGGGCTGCTATTACTCTCAAAAAACATTTCTGTCAGGAGTATGAGATAGAGTTCCCTGGTCTTTTGGTTTTATTTTTCTAATTTTACCATCTCTACTACAAAAGTTCTGCATGGTTTTATTTGTTTTTCTTGTTGTTCTGACTTTTTTTTTAAGAGGCTATGTTGAAAGATTTGAATTTACATCACTGCCTTTGTTTTTTGGCTCTCCAGATTCCACCAATTTTAAGTGATGGATTTTAATATATTGTCGTCAATTAATTAAAACTAACTTTGAAAACAATATGTATTTTTTTAAACAAAAACATACCACAAAGCTGCACAAGATGCTTTTCAGCAAAAGACATGTTTAAGTCTTCAGGTCTCTGCTCAAAGGGAAATTTCTTTTGAGATACCAGCTTCACAACCAAGCATCTGTGAGATATCTAAAGAACATAGGACAGTTGCATGGGTATTGCAAATGGGCAAATACTGTTGAAGTTTTCTCAATGTGAAAGATGGATTGGGTAAGATAATTATAGCAATTTTGATTTTGAGTCTCAATAGTGTTATAGAATGGTTATTAAAAAGGTAGTGTGCAACTGCTAAGATGAAGCACTAGTTGAACAAGGGTTTATTGTGAAGAAGTACTATCAGCTTATCTAGACTACTTTTTTTTGGACAGGATGGATAGATTTAGGGATTAATGTAAATGTAACGTATCTGAAAATGAATACATTTGACAAATCTTTTATTAAATCCTTTGGGAGAAATTAGGAAAATGTAGGCTGTATGTTTCTTATTGTTTCCTATAGGCTATTATGCTTATCTTGGTGACAGATACTCATTCCTTCATATAAAAGAAGTCCATCGATACATTCTTTTTTCACTATCATTGTCCTAAACAATTTTTCCCTTATTTGTTCCTTGTTTATTTTTACCCCAATTTCTCACCCATTTATGACTTTGTCTTGAGCTTTGGAATTCATTACAATTTGCTGGCTAGCAGCTATATTTGGCTAGAATTCATATTCTCTTGGATGACTCCTATGAAAAGGGATGGGTATAAATTGAAGATGATAAAACTATAATATAAAACAAAGGGATAAAATAATGATAGAGTGCCTATTCAGATTTTGAAAACTATTTTAAATGCTGCACACATAAGTTAAAATAAGTGAAGTTCATAAGATTTTTTCTTATATATATTCCTCTTTTTTCTTAAATATGTTATAATGTTTAATTTTGATAATTATTGACTCCTAGGTTCTGAAATTTTGTGTTGTTTTGAGGAAACACTCCCAACATGATCAGCAGATGGCACTGCTAACTTAAAGAATCAGTTTCTAGATGCATTAAAAATTGGAGACCCGCCTTCTTAAAACAGACAGTATTTTTTCATCGCACATGTAGAATAATAAAAAAATAAAGTTAAGCAGATGGAAGAAATTTAAAATCATCCATAATTACAGATAAAATCACTATGAACATTTTAGTGCACACCCGTGCCTTATATTCACATATTTAACAAAAATGTAATATATCTTATAAGAGCTTAGTAAGTAGGCTTTTTTAAATGAACCATGTATTATAAACAAATTACCATGTCATATTTCAACAACATATTTTTTATGGCTGTAAAACTATATCATAATTTAGTTAACCAATAACATGTCTGAAGTTTGGGTTATTTCCAATTTCTTATTCTAATAAATAACACTGTCATGAACATCCTAGTGCCTAATTCCATACTTCTAGGGTCACATACTTGTCCCTATAGGACAAATTCCGAGAAATACAACTTCTGTTTTAAAATATTTAAAATAATTAAAATATTTAAAATCTATATTTTTAAAGTAATATTTAAAATTGATCCCAAGAAAGGAAATGCTAATTTACACACTTTTTTCCCTTGGACTTATATACATTGTATATTAAAGTATAATTTGCTTCAAAATAAGTACAAAGTATAGTTTTTAAAAACTGTTTTGATTAAATATTTTCAAACTTTTTTTAGGTTTATGACCTATTTGATTTTTGTGAATTTCATAGAATTCACGTCTTTTACCCCTTTTGAAAAACAGAATAATTCATGGTCTCTCTACTCACTTTGTAAGAACTCTTGACATATTAAAGTTTTCCTTGCCATTAAAGTTATCCTAAATATCCCAATGCCATTAACCCAAGAATAATGTGGGAGAGTATTGCTTTACTTCAGAAAGAATATGTTTCTTATTTTTAAGGTGTACTGAATTATTCTTTGAGTGTTTTCTAGGATTAATTTTAATAATTATCCTCAGGGACTATGAAAAGAGTTAGTCTATACTTGAATGCTATAAAATTCAAAATTTATAATCCTGTTATATTTCTCAAATCCTCTACATGTTATTTATTTTTTGACAACTTAGTTTCTCATGGAAAACAGATGCTAAAATTTTCTACAATTATGTTTCTTTTCATTTACATTTGTTTTTTTTAAACATATTTTACCATTATATTACTTGATGCATTAAAGCTCATAATTAACATTTTCAGTGTGGATTTTGCATTTGGGTCAAAAAAAGTTCTTTGCCTTATTTCAGTTGTTTCTTTTTCTGTCTCTCTCTTTTTTTTTAATCTCAAAGTACACTTAGTACTTTCTAATGTACTTCTAATGTATCAATTAGTACAATATTAATATATCCATCAATAGATACTTCTAAGGTGGTCAAAAAGCTTGATCTTTTCAATAGCCTTAAACATTCTACTGATCAATGTTATCTATGTTTTTTCAATGCCTTCCTTCAAACTGTAGCCCTACCACACATATTGTGGATTATTAGAGTCTAAATTCCATAATATAAATGCTATAAAGAAAGATATGAGTGCCTCTTATGTACTCCCTGCTTAGGGAACTGCCTAGTTGGAATAGAATATTTCCATTGAAATTAACAGATTTTTAAAAATAATGGTCATTCACTTAATGGCAGAGTTTTCAGAAATAATTTAAAATCCTTGAGCATGAGATAGGTGTATTTCCTTATCAAAACATCCATAAAAGGTAGGAATTATTATTACAATATTTTAGAGATGAGGAAACAGAGATTAAATTATTCCCCCAAGGTAAGGCAGCCAGGATCCAAACCCACATGACAAAAATATCTGAGTTTGTGATTTTATTTCCACAACAATGCCAAAAGGGAAAAGCCTGTGATTTTTTTTTGTCTTTGTTGAATCACCTGTTGTAATTTTTTTCTTATTTTATATAGTTGACATAAGCTCTTTATGCACTGTAGTTAGTAATCCATTACAGTGTCAGTGACAAATATTTACCCTTAATTTCTCTTAGGTAGAGAATGGTTCTACCTCATTCCTGATGTCTATTTGTGAATTCTGTTTGCATAAAGCTCCTGGATATTTTCTGACCTTGTTATCACTCTTGCCAAAAGAGAAGAAGCATCATGATCCTATCAATGAGTTTGGGAGCAAACTTCTCCCCCAGCGAGACAAGAGGAACAAATTGTGTTCCGCTCCTTCATGTTGTGAGTTTGACAGGGGCAGGCACCATATGTAAAGAACTGGGTTGGTTAAATGTTGTCTGTGAATGGATGGGTATATCTGCTGAATTCAGGGACTTTATACTGGTAACACAGCCCCTAAGTGTCCAGCAACATTCTCCAATATTAGCATAATAATAAGAAAGGTGAGGAGCACCTGGGTGACTCAGGTGGTTTAAGTGTCTGCCTTCAGCTCTGGTCATGATCCCAGAGTCCTGAGATTGAGCCCTGTGTCAGGCTCCCGACTCAGCAGGGAGCCTGTTTCTCCCTCTCCCTCTACCTTGCTCATGATCTCTCTCTCCCAAATAAATAAATAAATAAATAAATAAATAAATAAATAAATTATCTTTTTTTTAAAAAAAAGGTGATCTCTTTTTCTTCAGCAAGTTCAGAAGCTGGACAGAGTAGAGAGGTACTATTTATTGGACACTTTGAATTTCAATAATTTGGTGTTTTCTTCTTAATGATATGTTTTTTACAATATAAAATATTTTAACTTTTGTGAAGTCAAATTTATTGCTGCTTTTTTTTTATTCCTCAGATTGCTTTTATCCTTAGAAAATCTTTAGCCATGCTCATTCAGATTTAGCTATATTTTCATCTAGCTATTACATAGTTTGGCTTTTCGTTAAGTTCATGTGAAATTAGCTTGTGCACATGATATGAAGTGAAAATTTCTTTTCTAAATAATTAAGAAAATACGTTGGCACAAATTTTTTAAATTTCCTTTTTATTCATAAAATTGCTATAATTTCATCATATACCAACTATTTGTGTGTGCGTGTATATATGTGTGTGTGTGTGTGTGTGTGTGTGTGTGTTTATATATGTTATTTGTTTGCCCACATATTAGTAAAATCATGTCTCTGGACTGTCAGTTACATACCCTGTTCATTCTTCTGCCAAAGTTTTATTTTTCAATTAGCATAGCCACATATATATTCTTTATTGAAGTATAGTTGACATGCAATACATATGTATTTTTTAATCATGTAAGGAATGTTCTACTTTGTATGATCTGATTTTGTGAATACAATGTTATAATCTACAACACAACCTAAAATACTATGTTTCAGCTATCAAGTTTGCAAGAAAATATTTAAATCAATTTCCTACAATAGCTTTTATTATTTTATAAGTATGATACTTAAGCATTATTCCTGTGTACGAGGCTCCTGTGAGTTAGGTCATAGACTGTATTGTGGATTGTGCTACCAGCTGGCCTGTTGCATGACAGAGAATGGTCACCACCAGTCACAAATTACATCTGTTTGTGCCTCTATTTGTTAGACAATCTGGCACCAGTAACAGCTGAAAAGAAAGATTTGCAAACAGCTTGCTTGATTGATGTGTCTAGAGCTATCTCTAAATCCAAATAAAATGTTAAGTGCTATCAAGAAATCATAAATCAGGCATATCTCTCTTTGAGCCATGAGAAGTTCTTGTTAAAGCTTTTATGACACCCATGTGTAAGTGTTACGATTGGCTGATATTCAAAAAGAGAATCTGGAACTGTTGTTTCACACAATTAATTAGATCACATTTTTAACCTGATTGAGCTGAGAAGTGTACCACAGGGCCTACCATTTAAGTCATGATGATCTAAAAAAAATAGGGTTTTTAATCAGGTAAGAGGAATATAGCATCAACTAAAAATGCAGAAGGTGGTTGATACCAAGGAGTATGTTGGGAAAGCAGGTAACCTGTGGTCTAGGTTACCTCTGTTTGGGGGTAGCCAGACATCAATCAGGACAGGCATGAACAATGCAGGGTAGCTGAGCACGAAGCAGTAAGACACAACACTGAGGAGATCCCAGCACTGACACCTCATGGGTTATGACAAGAAGTTTTCACATTTTTATATCTATGAAGACTCTAAATGCCCATGAGAGAGTGCAAAAGTACCTCTTTTCAGGCAAAACATAAAAAAAAAATCCTGATTTGTTATATTAGACGCCACCAATTAATACCACTTCTGCCTAATTTCGGGGGGAAAGTAATATTCTTACTGGAAGAATATTATGAAGCTCACAGAACCAACCGGAAGGCTAGACAATCAAACTTGAAAAATTGGTAAAAATCAAAGAAAGTTATGCAGGAGGCACTAGATCAAAGCAAGGTCCAAGGAGTCATTGGGGTCTGGTGACATCTTGGCACCAGCACTTCTGTCCTGGACTTTGCTGCTGCCATGCACTCTGACAGTGAATAAATTCCAAGTAACCTTTGGTTTTTGTTTGACTCATTCAAGACTCATATGCTTGGTTAGGAGCATCTGACTGGCCAATCCTGTGCATGTGCCCACTTGGTTTGGAGACAAGGGGGAAGAATCTGAAACCTTGAGTCTCTTTAGCGTAAGAAAGTGCCTAGACTCCTTAGGAAGTCCCAAAGAGTAGGAAGGGAGAAAGTCTCAGTGTTGAGTAGCAGAGAAAAAAAAGAAAAGAAAGAAAAAAAAGAAAAAGTAAAAATAGACAGGCACTCCCCACACACACACATAAATATATCAACAATGAAGTTCTACACCCAAAATTTAAACATTGTGAATATTTGTTACTTATATAACAAAATTGTTGCTCATAAAACTAAAAAACAAAAACAAAAAACTCTTTTTTTCTGCAGTAATTTGTTTCTAAAAGGATATTTCTTAAGGTATGGGTTTTTTTTTTCCTACTTTTAGTGAAATAAGTATCTTCTGTTTATTCATTCTTTTGAGAAGTAGCTGGTATATCTCCTAAAACGAGGGTCCAAGTACCTTGTTTTGGTGCTTGGAAATCCTCTTGGATTTCCCCAAGTAAGGCTGATCTCTAGCTCCTTGATCCAGCAGCCCAAATGGAGTGCAGAGGAATCTGGCGTAGTGGGCAGTCCTGGCAGATAAATCTCATTTCTGGAGAGTTTCTTACCTATGCCTCTCAAAACTTACATACCAAATACCTCATCCTAAAGGCTGGATCTCACTCCTGGTGCAGCCTAAGCTATGGCAACCCATGCATAAGTTGTGTCGCCTACAGGAGAACTATCCCCCACCTCTGCCCACCCCTATTTTAGCACTCTGAACAGTTAGTGGCCTGGGCCTTGGTAAAACTTTTCCAATGCCACCATTGTTAGCATCCAGTTCTGTGTCTCAGAACTCTCAGCATAGCTACTCTTGAACTCTGTTGGACTCCCCTACAACACCTACACCATTAAAGTCTGTAAGCACCACTGTCAACAGCCTTCTGGGGCAAGGATTTTTCTATGATCCGATGATCTATTTCGAACTCAAGCACTGGACCATATAAACTAATGTATGCTTATAATTCTTCTTAATTTTTGGAAGGCTCTAATTTCTAGGGCAATGTCTTCTTAATGTTCAGAAGGCTCTAATTACTAAGGCAAATGATTTGCAGGTCAATCCTGACTCATCTTTAAACAGGTCCCATGTGCCCTGTAATTAATAGAAATTCTAGCATTTGGATGGTACCCTTCCCTAATTTCTTATATGAATGCAGTTGTTTCTCCATTTCTTGGCTGATTCCACTAGTTACTGGGAAGGGAAATGCTAGACATCTGTTGTCAAGTAGCCAACTTGTCCCACAGATGGCAATGCGATCTGCGATTGTTATTTTTTACATTTTTTTCACCTCCTTCTTTGAATTCTTGTCTCCTTACTCTCTTTCAGCATTGACAGAAAGGTAGGAGGCAGAAATGAGTTAGGCAAGAAGGGAAATAGCACATTTCTGTCATATCCCCACTTCTTGGAAAGCCTGCTTCCTGTGAGCTTTGCTTCTCTCCCTGCCCTCATATCTACTTGGTTGACAACTGCTCAGCTCAAATGCCACCCTCCCTAGGGAGTCCTCTCACACTGCCCTCCCCATTGCTGGACTCCCCATAAATGCCTAGAGTGCTCCGCTAGAGTGCTCTAAACATGACTCTCTAGCTCTTATCCATGCTATCTTAATTGTTGATTTATTAACTCATCCCCCGCCCCCCCAGACTGTGAGCTCCCCGATAGAGATGGGCTCATCACTAATTCCCAGGGTCAAATTCAGTTGGTTAAAAGAACGAACAGGTTTGAGACAGGAGAGTCTAGAAGAAAAGTTTCTTTAGAACCTCTAGATTGTTTCTTTTTTTTTAATTAATTTTATTGGTGTTCAATTTACCAACATACAGAATAACACCCAGTGCTCATCCCGTCAAGTGTACCCCTCAGTGCCCGTCACCCATTCACCCCCACCCCCCCGCCCTCCTCCCCCTCCACCACCCCTAGTTCATTTCCCAGAGTTAGAAGTCTTTATGTTCTGTCTCCCTTTCTGATATTTCTCACACATTTCTTCTCCCTTCCCTTATATTCCCTTTCACTATTATTCATATTCCCCAAATGAATGAGAACATACACTGTTTGTCCTTCTCCGGTTACTGTGGCCAAGTTCAAAAAGGGTGTTGCCTGAGTTCTCCTCTGGGATTTTGATGGGATCTTGTCTCACATTTAGATCTTTCATCTATTTTGAGTTTATCTTTGTGTATGGTGCAAGAGAGTGGTCCAGTTTCATTCTTCTGCATGTGGATGTCCAATTTTCCCCGCACCATTTATTGAAGAGACTGTCTTTCTTCCAGTGGATCGTCTTTCCTCCTTTATCGTATATTAGTTGACCATAAAGTTCAGGGTCCACTTCTGGGTTCTCTATTCTGTTCCATTGATCTATGTGTCTGTTTTTGTGCCAGTACCACACTGTCTTGATGAACACAGCTTTGTAGTACAACCTGAAATCTGGCATTGTGATGCCCCCAGATATGGTTTTCTTTTTTAAAATTCCCCTGGCTGTTCGGGGTCTTTTCTGATTCCACGCAAATCTTAAAATAATTTGTTCTAAGTCTCTAAAGAAAGTACATGGTATTTTGATAGGGATTGCATTATACGTGTAAATTGCCCTGGGTAACATTGACATTTTCACAATATTAATTCTGCCAATCCATGAGCATGGAATATTTTTCCATCTCTTTGTGTCTTCCTCAATTTCTTTCAGAAGTGTTCTATAGTTTTTAGGGTATATTTTGAGACCCATTTGAATGGCAAATGGTTCTCCAACCTTTTATTTTCAGGTTGTAGGTGTCCTTCTGTCTAAAATGAGTCTCTTGTAGACAGCAAATAGATGGGTCCTGCTTTTTTATCCAGTCTGAAACCCTGCGCCTTTTGATGGGGTCATTAAGCCCATTCACGTTCAGAGTTACTATTGACAGATATGAGTTTAGTGTCATCATGATATCTATTTAGTCCTTGTTTTTGTGGATTGTTCCACTGAACTTCTTCTTAAAGGGGAGTTTTAAGAGTCCCCCTTAAAATTTCTTGCAGAGCTGGTTTGGAGGTCACATATTCTTTCAGTTCCTGCCTGTCTTGGAAGCTCTTTATCTCTCCTTCCATTTTGAATGAGAGCCTTGCTGGATAAAGTATTCTTGGTTGCATGTTCTTCTCATTTAGGACCCTGAATATATCCTGCCAGCCCTTTCTGGCCTGCCACGTCTCTGTGGAGAGGTCTGCTGTTACCCTAATATTCCTCCCCATGAAAGTCAGGGACTTCTTGTCTCTTGCTGCTTTAAGGATCTTCTCTTTATCTTTGGAATTTGCAAGCTTCACTATTAGATGTCGAGGTGTTGAACGGTTTTTATTGATTTTAGGGGGGATCTCTCTATTTCCTGGATCTGAATGCCTGTTTCCCTTCCCAGATTGGGAAAGTTTTCAGCTAGGATTTGTTCAAATACATATAGATTGTTTCTAAATTGGTAACATTCAAGGTCTCTCATGCTTCGTTTGACCAATTTGAGGAGACAAATGTGAAGAATAAAGAAAGAGCTGGATCATTGGAGCTGATAACCATTTTTGTTTATATTCTATTAAAAGCATTACTGCATGGTTAATTTATTAATCGTAGATAGTTACTAATAGCAAATAATTATGTAACAGAGCTTTTGATAATAGTTTCTATATAATCCCAGTACTTGATAATACATGCACTATTCTGAACTGGTGGGAAAATGAATCACTCACTGTGAAAGTGCCACCCATTAGTGCCACTGCTCCCAAACGATATACAATCTTGTGTTTTATGGCTCTCAGCTGCACACTGCCTGGAAGATGCTTTAGATGTGAGCCAACTTTTTACATCTAACAAATGCCCAGTAAAAGACACTTAGAATTCCAGTTGGACTAAACTTGCCCCTTCTCCAGAGGGCACATAAATGAATAAATACAAGGAAATCCCCTCCCATCGCACACACACACATGCATGCACGCAATCCTCAGAGCAGCTGTGTTATATTATAAGTTGGAGGCCTTTTGTTAGTTCAGATGTTTCAGGTCTGCAAAGGCACTCTGGAGAAGAAATAAATATTATGAGTAAGTCTCGTTTCCATGCTTGTAGTGGGGAAACACTTACTAGTACCATTTACTACAGTCTTATAGTGAAACAATCTCGTAAAAGAATACCAGCATTACTCACTCGGCACATGACTGCTAAGACAAGATGGTGTCTGTTTTATTCCCTAAATATTCAAAACATGATTTCATTCAGACTCTCCCAGATGGACTTTATTTTCAGTAAAACTAATCAGAATCATCACGAATCGTGTGCTCGCTAAATCTATCCTTGTTTTTATTTTTTTCTTAAACCATTCATCTCTCTTTTACTTTTACTGAATAGTGCATATAAATAAAACCTCTCAAATGAGAAAGATTGGATAGTAGCATTGAATTGCCAAAGGCAAAGGCAGACTGGAGCTGTGTGGGAACTCAACCTAGAATCCAGGTCATTCCACTTGAGGATTTGGTCTTCTGCTGTGAAAGCTTAGAGTCTGAGGTTGACAAATTTGGTAAGAAGACAATGTACTGGAGACTGATATAAATGTGGATTTAGTCATTTACGAGGAGAAAGGACTCTCATAATAACAAGAATACTACAGGTCTGCACAATCATTGCATTCTCTTATTATTATTAAAGAATGTGTGAAGCCAAAGCATAATAAGATTGTTTAGTGAACATAAAGTCAGAACAAAGGGACACAGAGAAATTTATTTTTAATGACCCTGAGAGCCTGATATGTCCATTTCCCTATGAGGTCCTGTCAAAGGGATTACAAACACTTTGCCATGCTCCTGCCAAAGCCTGGTACATTCTTTTCCCATTCTTCACTAACTTTTACTAATCCATCTCATCTTAGCTTAATTATCACTTTCTTAGAGACACCTTTTTTGGTCTTCCCATCTAAGAAAGAGTCCCTACTGAACACTCCAGAGAACTCTGATTTCTCTTTATAGCACTTACCTCAGCATGTACCTAAATACTTATCTGTTGCTGTAGGGGCTGTCTGCCTCTAGGCTGTAAGCTCTAGGAGAGCAGGAACCATATTTGTTTGGAGTCCCACTAGCTTCTCAGTGCCGACCAAGTGCCTGGCACATCTGCAAGCATTCAGCACATACTTGATAAATGAACAAATGAGAAAAGCTCATCCAGGAGGTGTGTGGGGCAATGGCTAAGGGCACAGGTGCTAGATTGTTTGAAATCCTGCCTCTGCTTCTTTAGTAACTATGCGAGCTTAAGCAAGTTACAAAACAAGATTCGTTATAAAATGAGTGATACTGCCTGCCTCACAGCATTCTAATAAGGATTAAATAAATTAATAGATAGAAAACACCTGGAACAATGGATGGCACAGAGTGAGCATTCAAGCAGAATTAACTCTTAATATTATCTTACAAAGGATAATTCTAAGAGAAACTGAAAGCCTGATTGCTAAAACTGTTTCCTTGGGATGTTACAGGGATGGGTACGATTCGTATAAACCTCTGAAGATATTTATTCATGTTTCCATGGTTTAGTAATTATCTTCCTGATTAAAAATACTTCCACTAAATACGGAATGTATTAAAACATGTTATACCCAAGCCCTTCCAGCCTGGAAGCCACTTTATCCTCTTTTCATAGTGTTTTGTGACTATGTACTGATCCATCGGGCATGAGCATCAGAACTTAACTCTAATGGCAGCTGTATTTTATCTTTTTCTCCAAGTTCTTGGGAGGGTCATCTCTATAACAATTATGGACAACAATATTCAAGTTGGGTTTTTTAAAATAACATTCAGAAAGTAGAAAAGGACATAATAAATATACACAATTCTGTAACAACAGAGGTAATCGTTGTATTTGTCTTATCTGGTTTTAAAGACTTTACTGATAAATACTGTGGGGCAAAGCAGCATATTTAACAATTACATGTTATAATGTCAGGCAAAACTGGCATGGTTGTTAGAGTCTTAGTCTCTGGTTCATTTGTTGAACATGTATTTATTGAGTGCCTAATTATACTAAGGGTGGTCTATAACACTTTGGGTTTGAATTGAAGAATGATACAAATAGGGCTCTCATTATGTGATGAATTGGTATTTTGGTCATCAACACTTAATACATTTTTTGATATATTGTTGTCTGCTATTTTCAATGACAAAATGCTGATAACGACTGTGTGTGAGAATGTAGTGCTAAAAGAACTAGTGTGGGGGGACCACCTTTTTTTATCCCCCCACCCTACGTACACATGAAGTATGTCCTTTGATCATTAGCCATAGGTGCTACTCAAAGAGCCTATTTTCATTCACAATTGAGCATTATTTACTTGAAGTTAAAATACATGTATGTCGAAACCTACTTCTTCCTTACTTTGATGACATTTTGGGATTAAATCTCAAATCAGGCCTTTCTGATGTACCTTTCTATATTTGAGCCTTGATTTATCCATCTTCTCCCTGTTTGGAATCCCCATGTTCTTATTCTCTCATATAGGAGACCCGCTGTTTTTCAGCCCATAAGATACGATTTTTACTTGTGTCCACATGAATATCCCAAAGATTAAACTAATGCACTGAGTCTCAGAATTGGGCCAAACTAAAGATGTTATACAATTACTCATTCATTGCTGAATTTCTCCTTGCAAAAAAAGAAAGAAAAATAAAAAAAAACAGAAACAATTGATAAACAAATTGAAGAAGACACAAATAAGTGGAAAAAATTTATATCCATGCATCAGAAGAACTGATATTGCTAAAATGTCCGTAGTACCCAAAGTGATCTATAGATTCAGTGCAATCTCCATCAAATTCCAAGGGCATTTTTCACAAAAACAGAAGAAACAGTTCTAAAATTTGTCTAGAACCACAGAAGACATCAAAAAGCTAAAAACCTTGAAACAGGGGATCCCTGGGTGGCTCAGCGGTTCGGCGCCTGCCTTTGGCCCAGTGCGTGATCCTGGAGTCCCAGGATCGAGTCCCGCATCAGGCTCCCGGCATGGAGCCTGCTTCTCCCTCTGCCTGTGTCTCTGCCTCTCTCTCTCTATCTGTGTCTATCATAAATAAATAAATCTTTAAAAACAAAACAAAACCTTGAAACAAACTAAATTAACAGGAGAAAATTTAGCAGTGTATATAATACTTAAAGTTCTTAATGTATAAATATCTTATAAATTAAATAAGAAACAGACAAACATCCTAGGGAGAAAACAAACCAGGAACAAACTCATAAAATTTACAAGAGAAGAAGTATTAATGGCAAATGCACAAATTGCATGAGGTTACTTTCACAATAAAATAACATGAAATATCTTTTTTACCCATCAAATTACCATGAAGAGTTCAGAAATGAGAATGTTGTGACAGAGGGCACATAGGCAAAAATATCCGGAAGGAAATTTGAAAATACATACCAAGGGCCTCATAAATATTCACATGCTTTGACTCAGCAATTCCATTTCTATAATGATCTGAATGAGATATAATGATCCATTATTAAAGCATCATATGAAATAGAATGATGAGGTGCTGACATTTTATTCCTAATAGAAATTGGAAACTAAAACAGGTGAATGGTTACACAGATAATGTGTCTGTACATTAAAATCAAGGTTGTAATTATCAGTGTTGATAGAAATGAACATGAAACCATATGCTGTGTGCTTCAGATTTTATTTAACATGCATTTTCTATATATTTAACATGAAACAAGTTGGGATATAAATGTACAAAAACGGTGATACTGTTGGTTTTCTAAGTCTGAGCTTGACTGTGAAATGACTGGCTGTTGTTTTTATTCTCGGTATTTTATGACTGTGTTCTTCTTCTAATGAATGGCTAAAATCAGAAAAAGACTTTTCAGAAGGAAATGCCAGAGAACAAAGACTGCCTGAAAATCACATCAGTTTATTGCAGCTCTCAAATACTTCCTAATCAACCACTGTCTTATTAGACTATTGCCAAAGGGACATCTCAGAAACCTTACTTTGCTCATGTGGATAGACTATGTCTCCTTGAGTATGTATTTGCAATAATGCAGAAAGGCCTGTACTCACAACTCAAAATCTCTAGGACTTCCCTGATCAGCACGGTTCAGTCCAGCCTCGGCCCTGGGCTAACCTAAAGCAACCCCTAACTCTGGTCCACAGGCCACACACATCCAGGCTTTGAGAAAGAGCCAGAGGCACTGTTGGTTTGCCTACCCTAATCCTATGATTACCAGAACATTACAAAAATAAGACTTATCTGTGGGTTTATATATTTTATTAAATTAAGTCTCCTGAGAGCATCATGGTTATGCATAAACCGCATTTATTAATCCTGGCATAGCTCAAAGAGATTACTGCAAAAATAGACTATGAATAAATTGACAACGTCATCCTTATTCAGTGTGCAGTGTAATTTTCCTAGTGTTATTTTGTGCTGCTGAGCCGCTGAGCTGCTGAGGGCCTAAATGAAGGATTCTCTTTCCCGGAGGTAGTATAGTTTCCAAAACTGGAAAATTCCTTTCCACACAGTGTTGACATGAGTACACACTTCCTGAGCCCTTATTCGTCTAGCATGGTCACTTTAAGTGTGCTGCACTATTTATAGAAGATGCGAGAAGACGCATCTAGCATCTAGAATTCAGTCAAGATGTCTGAATTCAGGAACATAAAGAAGCATGTTCATAATCTATGTGTGCAACTAGCAATTATTGCTAGGGAAGGTGAAGGGCAGCTTGACTGCATTCATTTTCTGATCTTTCAAAACATGGCCCAAAAGAGGGCTAGTTTTGGGAAGCAATTTGCAAAGCTACTTTAAATAGGGTGTCAGCAGCTCAAATACATTACGCTTCAGATTTCTGAAATGAGGATTCCACAAATCAAATTAAGTCAAACTGAAATTTAATAGGTGCATCGATCTCCTAAGGATGAGTCACGGGAAATATGGTCTGCAGTCTTGGGTTTTTGTCCCCACGTTAGCCATTAACTTGGTAAATTTGAAATATTCCTCCTGTCAAGGTCACCAGCAACCACCATGCGGCCAGATCGGATGGCCACTTCCCATTCCTAAACTCTCTCGTCCTCTTGGCAGCCTTTGACCAGGCTGACCACTCCCATCTTCTTAACGAACTTCCTCTCTTTCTCCCAAGAATGCACAGGCCTGGATCTCTTCCAGCTTCTCGGGCAGTTGTTTCTCACTCTCTTCTGCCCTATTAACTTGCTCTTCTTCAAAACAGCCTCTTAGAGCCGACATTACTAAGGGCTCAAGGCCCTGGGCCCTCACTTTTGCTCCATCTGTACGCACCCCTGACAATCTGTGCCTTCTCGTGATTAAACACCTACGTGCTGAAAACTCCCCAGTTTATACTCAAGCCCAAACTTCTGAGCTGCAGACCTATATCAGTCCTAATACTTAGCAGACATTTTTATTTGGATGTCACATGAATGTCTCTGACTTCACAACATCTAAATCAAAAATCATGATTAAGAACATTTTCCTCCCTAAACCAGTTTTTAATTCGGTCTTCAGCATCTTAATACATGACAGCACGTCCATCTGGGTATTCTCTCCCCAAACCTCAACATCATTTCTGTTCCTCCTTCTGCTTCACCAAGTCCTGTTGTTCTGAAACCCTTGATAGGAGCGGCAATCTTTTCAGAATCTAATCTCAGAAGTGACATATACCATCGCTTGTGCTGTGTTCTGGTCATTAGAAGTGAGTCCTTAAATCCAGACCACACTCAAAGAAAGAGGATTCCACCATTGGGGGCCATCTTGGGGGCTGCCTCTACCACTCCAGCACTGTCAGGGCAGCCTTGGCGAGGCTTGCTCTGACCCTTCTGCAGTGCTCTGAACCCTGCCAAGAGCTTCTCTCCTTACACCGCCACATGGCCTACTGGAAGCAGTTGTCGATGTTTCCTTTGGACTCCAGTGTCTGGCCCGGTGCCTAGCCATGACCTGCTGAACTGAACTGAATTGTGCATCTCCCAGTCAGGGTCAGAATATATAAACAGTACTGGGACTCAACCAAGAAATGAAGCTCCTAAGACGGGATGTTTCCTTTGGAGGTGATCTCACAAGGTCCTAAAAACAAATCTAACATATTTGAGGAATATGTGGTAGGAATCTGGAACACTCCAGTTATAATGAAGAAGTGGAAAGGAGACAAGCAGTGAGAAAGGAGGATGAATCTGTCATCCTGGCAGGAGCTTATATAATGGTTTTCAGTCTTCTGGGTCTCTTTGTAATATCGTGGGAAACTCTGAATGAGGTTTGTGATAGAAGGAAGCAGAAAAGATGAGGCTACAGAAGGGAAGTTTGCAGGGTACTCAGGTACCAGCTTTATCATAAGAAGAACCAAGGAAGGAAGGACATTTGCTTACCACCACCCTCAGGTTCCCAAATGGCAAAGGCCAAAGATGGCCCAAATCAAATCTGCTCTTTTCCTGTACATGGAATGTGCCTGGCATTTCTGCTCGCCCTTTCCCCCCCTAATTTAGCTGTGTAAGTAACACAGATGACCCTTCTTCTCTACCAAAGCACAGACTTCAAGTGTGCAGCGCACCACAGCTCTAGCTCTGCTTTCCCTCCAACATTTGGTGGGCCTCCAAACCATCACTTCCCCAAGCTAAAAAATGCAGTTCTGCATGATATAACACTCCACATGCTACTATAAAGGAAGGGAGGGTACCTAAGAGACTAAACCAAGGAAATCTCTCTAATGCTTCACCCCTGCTGTCAAGAGCAACCACTAGCAAGGCCTTAAATTCTTAGGGAGAAAGGAGGATATGGTTCCATTTATTCCCATTATAACCTGGTTATAATGCATCAGGAATTCTGCTAGGTATAGGAATCACAGGCATAATGGACCCAAAATTCACCTGTCAACAGGCTCACCTTCTTGTGGAGAGACAGAGCCAAGAGCAGGTTAAGAATTCCCCCCATCCAGGGTCCTATGGGTTAAAAGAGAGGGGGGCACAGAGTGTGGGCTCCCAGTGAGCACAGAGGACGACCAACCTGGACAGGGGTACCAAATGGAACTTCTCAGGGAAGGAAGAACCAAGTGGAATCTTGAAGGACAAGCCATGACTGGCTGAAAATAAACAGGGGAGCAACATTCCAGCAGAAGGGAAACCATGCGGAGAGGCATGGAGATCAGAAAGAGCATATCAGTGATTTCAGGGCACTAGAAGTTACTCCTCAGACAAGGAATGTGAGGAAGGCAAGAGGAGGAAGGAGAGAGGAGAGGGTGACCAAGGATTGCCACACCAGGGAGTGTGGAGGTTACCCCAAAAGCAGCAGGAAGTCATAAAACATCCCAAGCTGGGGAATGACGTGGCCACATTTATATATAGAAGGAGCTCTCTCTCACACACATTAGTTAGAGACCTTATTGGCAGGGGGACCCATTCCCTGCTGCTGTCATAAATAGACAGTAAATTAATGAGAGCTACAAAGTGAGGCGTGGGG
Source organism: Nyctereutes procyonoides (assembly GCF_905146905.1). NCBI lineage: Eukaryota > Metazoa > Chordata > Mammalia > Carnivora > Canidae > Nyctereutes > Nyctereutes procyonoides. The sequence continues at coordinate 8,830,238 of NW_026575135.1, read as the reverse complement.
GCAGTTGAGGAAGGACAATTCAGAAAGAATGTAAACTTGCTAAGCCTCAGATAAATACAGGGTTAAGGAAAAAGAAGGGGGTCAGGGATGATTTGCAGCTTAATGGTTTAAGAAGCTGAGTAGAAAATGGCGGTGTTCACTGAAACAAGAGATAAAGGAACTCCCAGATTTTAGGAAGATGATGAGTTTAGCATTGGGCATACTGATGTTATAGGTACTTAGGACCAATTTCCCCAGGTACTAGGATCTTGGGTTCATTTAAATCAAGACAGACTCTTTGGCCAGTAGAAATTTAGACTCTAGGTCTTAAGATTTTTTGAAAAAAAGTTTGAATTTCGTCAGCTCTGAAACTGTCATACCTTCCCTAAGCTGTCTCCCAGTACTCCCCACAATAACATCCCTCTTTTATATAGGGCTGGGGTGGTCAGGAAACAAACAACAGAGACCACCATAGCTGAGGATACAGCTGGCTGTGTTGGGTTAGCTCTTCTCTCATACTATCTGACCCCCGGGGGCACTTGAATGTTGAGAGTCACTTGTTACAGGTCAACTTAGAGCCATGTCAATTTGAAAAAGTTCTGAATTTATATACAAGTTGTATATAGTCAGTAATAGCCTGTGATAGCCAGTCACAACTCTGAAGTACTTGTTTTCCTAGAACTCACCAATTAAGAAAAAGCTCATATTCTCCAACTTTCGCACGGCCACCTTCATTTACAGGCACTTGGAGCCGGGTCCAAGGATCTGGAGGTATGTTGGTTTCCAGATACATTTTAGCTCAATGAGAGCACTGGCCTTTAAAAATGCAGCGAAGAGGAGAGAAAGCAAAGTTTGAAGGTCTTCTGTCCTCTCTGATCTCATGGTTAATTGTAGTTGAACATTAGATATTTTTAAGATTAATAAGATCAACATTAAATGTCTTTAAGATTCTATCTCAACTGTTGAGTTTCAGTTGCTTGTGAGATAGCCATATAGGTGACTAGAGATACACCTATTTCCAAAAGAGACTTAATTCAGAGCTATAGGTGCAGGAGTTATACATACTTAGATGTTGTCTAATGCTGTAAAATGTTTGAAACCACTCTTCAAGTATTGTATAGCCAAAAGAGGTGTGCCAAGGACTTAACTTGGGAAAAATCAACATTTTAAATTCTGCATGGGGGAGAAAAGTGGGGGAGGGGGTAGTGAAAGAGACAATAACAACAAAATAACAAGAAAACCAGGAGAGAACTCTATCAAGAAAAGCCAAGTGAAAAAGAACTTTAAGTAAAAAGAATAGCTAATACTGCGACACACTGAGGAAAATTCAAGTAAGATACATCCTGAGTTATCTATCAGCTTAGGAAGTTGGGTTATCTTTTATTTCATTTTGACATTTAAGTTTTGGCAATATGTTTTCCCAGGCAGATTTTAAAACTTTACATAGTTAAATGGAGTCATCCTCATATGACTTCCAGGTTTTGTATCATATCAAAGGCTTTTTCCATGATATATGTATGTATGTATGTATGTATTATGAATTTATTCATTTACTTATATTTTAGAAGTATATACATATTTCCTACAAGTAAGTGTGTGTGTACATGTGTGTGCACGTATCACATAACTTGAGAGAAAAGCCTAACTTGGGAAAAAGAAGTGTTTTGGAAGGATACTCAGTAGTTTATGGAATACTTGGGAACACCGGAGAGCCAGGCAGGAACCAAGGCAGTCAGGTGGCAAGTACCAAGGCCAAGATCTCAGCACAGGAACAGCCTGGTCAGGGTGACACAGCTCCGCTGCTGAATGCTGGGCACAGTCACTGGCACTGCCATCGCCGGACACTGGATACTGCTGAGGCACTGCCATGACTGCATGCTGCTCTTGGCACCACCACCACCGAACACTTGATGCCACCATCCCTGGAACGAATTCTAACCACCTCCTTCTTTGTGTCACTCACTCCAAATTCAAAGTCCCAGCAAAGGTGTCCCATTGCCTGAGCTTAGGTCACTTCTTATCCATATCTAGCCATCGGGGCTCACGAGAGTAAGTGCTCACTTCTCTTGGCTTATACAGAGAGAGCTGGGGCCTGCCTCCTCCCCAGACACACACACACACACATCAGAAGAGGTTCAAATACTGAGATTTTTTTATAATAAATTTATTTTTTATTGCTGTTCAATTTACCAACATACAGAATAACACCCAGTGCTCATCCCGTCAAGTGCCCCCCTCAGTGCCCATCACCCATTCACCCCCACCCCCTGCCCTCCTCCCCTTCCACCACCCCTAGTTCATTTCCCAGAGTTAGGAGTCTTCATGTCAAATACTGAGATTAAAGAACAAAACCAAAAATTAAAACACCTCTTCGCTGTAGAGGATAAGGCCTTCCTTATAAAGATGTTTTATGTGGTCAAAAAATGACACCTGCAGTTGCCATAATTTTTTATATATAAAAACTTCAGTCAAAACACGAATGGAATAATATCATTGTCCACTTGAGTCTTTATGTATGTTCTTTTCTTTTTCAGTTAGCAATAATCATGCCTCGTGGACTGACGGGCTACAATTCTGCTAGTGCGCTACGTACGCTACAAATTCTTTTTTTAAGCCTTTATTTTTTAGGGTAGTTTCAAGTTCACAACAATATTGAGAAGGAGGTACAGAGGTTTCCCATAGTCTCCCTGTCCCGACATGTGCTCACCTGTCCCATCCATTATCAACATCTCTCACCAGGGTAGTAAGCTTTTTGGCAAAGATGAACTTGTATTGACCCATCACAACCACCCAAAGGTCCATAGCTTCCCTTAGGAACTATGGGAATACTCTTGGTGTTGTATTCTCCGTGTGTTTGAACAAATGTGTAAAGACACATATCCATCATTATTATACATCAAGAATATTTTTACTGCCCTAAAAATCATCTGTACTCCACCCATTCAGCTCTTTCCCTCCCCTCCTACTGTCCCCAGAAAGCGTCGATCTTTTTACTGTCTCCATAGCTTTGCCTTTTCTAGAATGCCAGATAGTTGGAATCACAGGGTATGCAGACTTTTCAGATTGGCTTCTTTCACTCAGTGATATGCATTGAGATTTCTCCACATCTTTTCATGGCGTGACAGCTCATTTCTTTTTAGTGCTGAATAACAGCCCGTTGTCTGGATGGGCCACAGTTTATTTATCCACTCACCTACTGAAGAACAGCTTGGTTGCTTCTAAGTTATGGCGATTATAAATAAAGCTGCTATAAACGGCTGTGTACAGGTTTTTGTGTGAACATGTTTTCAACTCCTTTGGGTAAATACCAAGGAGCACGATTGCTGGATCATATGGTAGGAGGACGTTTAGCTTTGTAGGAGATGCCAGGCTGTCTTCCAAAACGGCTGAATCCTTGGCATTGCCACCAGCAATGGGAGAGAGTTCCTACTGCTTCACATCCTCACCAGCGTCATAGATTCTGGCCATCCTAATAGGGGTGTGGTGGGGAATTTTTAAAAGTAAAAAAAGTCTCCCTGGCAGCAGCACTAAGGTTCTGATCAGCCCATGGCAGCAGATGGAGGCAAGGTGGGCGAAGCCTACAAGCTTTCTCTAGCACACGGCTGATGAACCCGGACCCCCAGGGAGGCTGGTGGAGGGCTTCTTCCCTCTGTGCTATTTAAGCCGCATGTGTGAACTTCGGGGTCCTTGAGCTGTAGCCACATCTGAGTTTTCCATTGGGTTTTCAGATTGAGGGTGGGCCTGGATGAACCAGGAAGAGATGCCGAGATCATAATGGTGATCACCAGGTTAGAGGTCTCAGAGAGTAGTTTTGCCCCATAGTATGGAAAATCCCGACAGACCCATACTTGAAAAGCCCCCGAAACACACACACACAGTACCAAAGATGAACTTCAGAGGGGCCCGGGGTGATATGACAGAGAAGCAGCATGGTCAGTCTCTGGGAGCAAGAAGAGAGGTGGGTTAAGGTGGGATATGCTGACTGAAAAGGTAATTGTTGCAGACAAATGGGAGTCCTGGCCTGCTCCCCTTCTGTGTCTGACTTGTGCTCTGGGAAAAGTTGGAACCCTCTAAAGAGACCAGTTGGGGTAGCCTTCCATTCGTCCTCCAGATCTACTCGTCCCCTGCTCTGTGCCTTTGGAAACCGACTTCTATGAACTCTACCAATGGGCTTTCTGGCCCTCTGGTTTCCTACTGGTGAGAATCTGCCAGAAATCAAAAGCACTCCATGAGCTGGCCAGATCCCTAAACCAAAGGTCTCGGTTCCAAATAGGAAGCTCTCCTTCAACACATTCACCGCTGTCTCTAGGTTCCTGTAAGTGGCTTTTGCCCCCTTTCGACCCTTAGGCCTAGAGATGGCAAAGAGCACTTGTTAGTGCTTGACCATCTCCACGCTAATTCTTGCAGTTTCTCAACACCGTACACCTTTGTAGAGCTCCCTCTATTCTATTTGAGTAGGCCGTCTATTTCACTTGGAGACCCAGAAAACAGCCCAAGACATAAATTCATAAATTTTAAAGGGTATATATTGACAATTTTAGTAGACAATTTTTCCTTTTGAAAGTTCCTGCTAGCATATAATTAAATATCCCACCGCCTACATTCACTCACAATTTTTCTTCCACTCATCCCCATCTCCTCACTCGCCCGCCCGCCAGTGGGTTCTCCAGGTCTCCACACTTCAGCAGCCTGACTCCACTCAATTTTTCAAGTTGGAAATCTGGTATTCATTTTCACTTTATTCTTTCCATATTTGATCTGCCCTGTCCTCTGTATCCACCTATCTTACTGTCCCTCATGTGCAGTACTAGTGGCCTCAGAGCTGCTCTCCACTCTTGATAACTGAACTTAACTGCACATAAGCAAAATGGGTCCAGGTCATGGGCTGTGTTCCCAAGATGAAGGCCTGGATTGGCTTAAAGCTACTCACATCACTGAATTTCTCCCTTTCCAGTTATTGCTTCTTCCCCTGTCCACACTCCTACCTTCTCTGTGCTGTCGGTGTCATCACCTGTTTATTGACTGTGTCTATTCTCAATACATCCACTTGCTCCCTAGCATCACATTTCCTTCTCTCTTCTGGAATGCTGCTCCCCTGGACTGACATATCACTAATAAATACCCTTTCCTCCCCCAGCCCCCAAAATAAACCTAACCATTCAACATCTGCCATCTGCGAAGCTGAGAAGTGCTGGAGAAAAAAAAAATCACACCAGGATATATGATATCAGCATAACTTTATAGTGACAACCTCAACTGCGTGCTCTCTTATTTTCCAGAATAACTGTTTTAAATCTTCTTCAACCTCACCTGTCACATCACAGAGATAGTAGAAGTCAATCAGATGAGGGCTCAGTAAACTCTGCCATTGTCACCTACAAATGTGTCTACTTATCCTTTCATCACCATCTTCTATTACAAGATCCGAAGCTCAGGACTCCAGAGCCTTCCACCTTCTTGGAGACCTTGAACTATCTATTATCTCTCCTTTTTCTGTGTCTTTAATCTCTTTCTCTCTACAGGATCCTTCACAGGACATCTTCAAAATAAATAAAGATTAAGTTCCAGGAGCGCCTGGCTGGTTGAGTCAGTAGAGCATGTGACTCTTGATCTAAGGGTTGAGAGTTCAGGCCCCATGTTGGGCGCAGAGTCAACCAAAAAAGAAAAAAAAATAGAATAAATTCTGTCTCTGTCCAACCTCTCCCTCCAGTTGCTGCTTAGCTTTCTCCTCCCTTCATGGTCACCCTTCTCGAGAGAATCCTACTCACACCTGGGACTGTCCTTCCCCAAGAGCATAAACCACTTCTATGTTGCTAAGTTCAATGGAAACCTTTCAGTTCCTTCTTATTGAACCACTCGGCAGCACTCAACATAGTCCACGCTCTCCTTCTGCAAACGCTCTCTTCCCTTTCCTTCTCTTCTGTGACACTCTACTTTATTAGTATATATCTTTCTACCTACCTAGCTGTTTTATGTTAATCTCCATTTCTCACTCTTTATCTTGCATTTACTTTGAAAGGTTGGAATGTCCCATGGCTCAGCTCTAGGGCTTCCTCTCCTTCCACACACCTCCCCACCCCAGCACATCTGCTTCATTTCCGTAGCTTTCACTGCAATCCACATTCCCACAGCATTGTACCACTCTTGGGATGAAGCTCTTAGGGGGACATGCAAGACCCTGAGTGATGTCTCCTATCTGCGTCTGAAGCTTTTGCCCTCACTTCCTGCACTCCCAACAAACTGACTTTTTTCATTTCCATCACAGCACCGTGACCTTCGTACCCCTGGCCATTTGCACATTCTTCTCCCACAGCTTGTTACAGTCATCCCCATACCTCTCGAGTTTGGCTGTCTGACTTTTAGTCATTCTGCAGGGCCGAGCCTCAGTGGCACTTTCTCAGGGAAGCATTTCTTGCTTGTCCAATTAAGACAGGCTCATTTTCTTTTCAGGTTCAGTTCTGGTTTTTCTTTTAAGATTTTATGTATTCATGAGTGACACACAGAGAGAGGCAGAGACAGAGGCAGAGGGACAAGCAGTCTACCTGCACAGAGCCCGATGTGGGACTCAATCCAGGACCCTGGGATCATGACCTGAGCCAAAGGCAAACACTCAACCACTGAGCCACCAAGATGCCCCATCAGGCTCAGTTTTTATATAATTTTACAGTATAGTGTATCTCTCCAGATTATAATTTATTTATTTATAATTGTTTACTATTCATTCCCTCACCAGACATTAAGCTCCATTGCCTGTTGCTGAACATCCCACATATAGTAGGTATTCAATATAATTCATTAATTCACTGAGCAAATGTCTTCTTTCAAGAGTCCTTTCCAGTTTTATAAGGTGTAGCCCTCCTGATGCACCTCTAATCGCTATCCTGACAGTTAATGGGAGATCCCATTCATTTTTAAAAGTACAACCCCACTCTATCTCTTTGACTCCCCAGGAGTTTTCTGGAAAGGGTAATCCGTGTGGCATTCACGACCCACTGCCTGCTGATCAGTGAGGCAGGGAATTCGGTCATTGCCCTTGGTGATCATTAGAAGGGGCTCTTTGCCGAGCTTCACCAGATGTATGAGAGCCTGGTGCAGACCAGAAGTGCTAACGTGGTGATGTGCTGACTCTGGCAGGAACGGGGCTAGTTTCATCAGCTGCTGTGCACCTGAATGCTGATGTCTAGTTCAAGATGAGTCTCAGAACGATGCTACTTGCTCTTTGAGCCTCCTTTCCAGGAGTTTGGGCCAGCTTTTGAGATGAAGAAGCAGACAGCAGAGGTGGTGAGGAAAGCTTCATCGGTGATAGACTGTCTTTTGTAAACAGGAAGACTGGCCATCAGCCCCACGTACTCTCCTCATGCCCTGAGGAAGCCTGAAAGAGTGGTACCCAGTCTCACTTTCTGTGGCTGAACAAGCCTACTATTGTAAGGAATAGATCTGCTGGCATTGTAGGATGGAAGGCCATTTTGTATCAGGGTTATAAGAAACTGCTGCAAGGAGTATAATTGGCTGGCAGCCCCTGGCTGCCACACTTTGGAAACTGCTGCAATGGGCTTCACTCAGCCAATAGTTGGTTCATTTTATGCCAGCACTCTCCCTCAAGTCCTAGCTTGAATTTTCCCTCGAGTTTTGTCTCCCCTTAGCACTGCATGTACTGGGGTCGCCTTCAGACACAGGTCGTGGTGGAATTTGATGTAGCAGATACTTTCCTGGGGTGATTAGTCTAGAGGGTACAGTTCTTACTGGGTTCTATATTTTAGGGGAAAGAGGATGAAGAGTGCTCCCTCAAAAGTCCTCTTTCTGGGTATCTGAAGAACAAGGGCCCATGAGGGAGGCTCACCTTGGACTTCCCTTCATTGATGGCTGGTAGTGATTTAGCTCACAAATCAAAGCCAACCAAATTTCTAGAATCCTGTGCTTTTCTTGGTGTTATTTATGGAAATGACAGGTAGCCACACTGTTCATCCTGCTGATTCCTAAATTTCATATGAAATATGCACTCATCCTACTAACATTCAAGTTTCCCATGAAATATACAGCACTCACAGGATATTCTCAACAGAAACCTAATCGAATCTATATCTCTTTGGGGTGTTTGGGTGGCTCAGTAGGTTGAGCATCTGCCTTTGGCTCAGGTCACGTTTCCAGAGTCCCAATATCGAGCCCCACATCAGTCTTCTTGCTCAGCAGGGAGCCTGCTTCTCCCTCTCCTTCTGCCTGCCACTCTGCCTGCTTGTGCTCTCTCTCAGTCAAATAAATAAATAAAATCTTTTTAAAAAATCTATATCTCTTGGGATCCCTGGGTGGCGCAGCGGTTTAGCGCCTGCCTTAGGCCCAGGGCGCGATCCTGGAGACCCGGGATCGAATCCCACGTCGGGCTCCCGGTGCATGGAGCCTGCTTCTCCCTCTACCTATGTCTCTGCCTCTCTCTCTCTCTGTGTGTGACTATCATAAATAAATAAAAATTTTTAAAAAATCTATATCTCTTCTATTACTTTAGGATTATTTTGCTTGCAGTTTGACTCAAACTCATATTTGCCAAGCCCCCCCCAAAAAGGTGAATTGATTCATTTAAATAACAAAGAAGTCCAGTAGATAGATGTAGCTTTGCACATTATTTCTTATTAATGGAGCATAAAAGCTTCCAACAGCCCCAGCTTACCTGGTCTTCACAGGTGCTGATCTAAGAAGGAAGAACTTATTTTACACAGGGCTGGTAAACTACAAGACCTTGGACTGGCCAGTATGAGCTATAAGCCCATTTCTGAATCAATCACTACGGTTAGGTAGTAGAGGTGTTTCATATGGAAAATATTTGCAATACATATAACCGAGAAATGACATAATTTTTTATATCGAGCATACATTAAAAACTCCTATTAATAAGAAAAAGACAAATGACCTAGGAGGAATATAGACAAAAGCCACAGAAGAGGAAAACGAGGGACAATAAAAATATGAAAAATTCTCACTACCAATAGTATTTGGTGAAATAAATGTAAATTAAAATGATGAAATACCAGTTTTACTCTCTTCAAATGTAGGAAATCAGAGGCAAATGATGATGAGAGTGTGGGGAAATGGGGCCCCTCCTACACTGCTGGGGAGTAAATATACCATCATATATCCATAATTCATGCCTATGTTGTCAATAGATATAATGGATAGTGTAGTACATATTAGCACGGTAAAGCCTCTAAGACATTGTTCAGTGGGAAAAGGCAATTCGCACAGTGCAATGTTTTGGAAGCTGTGGAGGTACACCTTCAGGAGACCTTGCTGCAAATGTGATGGGCTGACAGCCCACAGCTGTCAACTCCATGGACTCATGAGCCCAATGAATGAGGAGACATTAACACAAGGCAAAAAAATCTTAAAACAGTGAAGGAAGAACAATGATAGAGATGTGTATGATACACACACACACACACACACATGCACACACACACGTATTATGTACATGTGTGTGCCCAGAGGAGGCAAATCCAATGCCACTTGGGATACGGGAAGAAGATAGGGGACTTTTAGTCTGGGATGGCTCCCAGGAGGAGCTAATGATCAAGCTGAGATAGATGTTAACTGTGCAGAGAGGAGGAAAGCATTGCAAGCAGCAGAACAGCATGAGCAATTCATGGAGAGAAGAGAACTGCACCCCGGGAACTTACGACAGGTTTCTAATAGAGGCTTGGACTGTAACAGGTGAGGCGAAGGAGGTGGGCAGCATCAGGCAAGGCCTCCTTGGTCGAATTAGAAAGGTTTGAGTAGGTTTTTATGTGGTGAGGAGCCACGGGAGGCTCTGGAGCAGGAGGGTTCATCTGAGAAGAGGTTAGAGGATAGCAAGCCCTAGGCGAGGACAGACAGGATGCTATCACCATCGTGCCGAGAAGGTGAATGTCTGGAAAGGAGCCTGGGATCGCCTTAGATGAGTCGGCATCAATGGAGGGGAAGAAGTCCAGGAATACGGAGTTGGTACCATGTGTAGGAATGGGGAGCGGGCTGGAAGTAGGCGGTGGGGTGAGACATGGGGAGGAGCCCGATTAGATAGACCCAGGTTCTGGCAGGAGGGCGGAGAGGTGGGGAACTGAATCAGATCAGGAAGCCTACACCTCAGGGAACACGGCGATGGTTGCAAAGGCATCTGGTATTGTCCTTCTGCCACTGTCTTAAAAGGGATTCTAAAGGGATTTTCTTTCCCTTGTTCCTCCAGCACTACACTTGCATTACTGGCCTAAGTGGATACTCACCAGCTGGCCGTGTCCATCACTACAGCCAAGTCGGAGAATTCCTGATTATACTTAGAGCCTGTGGAGCTGCTGACACAAACAGTCATTAGCAGACAACCCTTTTGTATCAAAGTATGCTTTAAAATGTAAACTGTGGGCGCATTTTCCTTGCATTGTCCAGAAGGAACTTTCTCCTGCCTGAGCCTGGATTAATCATGAGAGAGCTGGTCAACATTCCACTGGTACATATCCTTACTTTGGTTGCCTTCAGCGGGACTGAGAAACTTCCAAAAGGTTTGTTTCAGGAATCTTGTCTTCATGTTGCCTTGTCACAGTTCTAAGTGCATGTGTGTGTGTGCGTGTGTGTGCTCTGATCACGACTGCTTTGTATTCTGGGGGCCTGAGTTTTACTTGGTGAAGTAGGGGTGCAATGTACGGAGAGGGAGAAAACTGTATAAATAAGCATCTGATTGATGGTCTCATTTCTACCGGTCTCCCTCCCCCACTTAAGTTCCACAATACAAAGTTGAGCTGCACAATGTGCATGCGGAGCTCTGGCTTGGAGGGAAACGTCAGCAGGTAGACTGCAAGTTATCAAGGTCCGTGCTGTTTATGTGTGTGTCAAACTTCAGGGTGGTCTAAACGGATGATGAAAACCTTTTCACGTTGGGGTTGCCGGGAATATAATCAACCCTACTCCCAGATGTCCACAGTGTTTGCTTCTGAACCAAAATCATTTCTATTTTCAGTTTCAGTTTTGCAAAAATTTTAGTAAGTATTTTAGGTCCTAAAAACCAGAATTACAGAGGGACTCGCACGATTTGCCTATATAATCAAAGGCTGAAGACAATGAGTTCTCAATAATGTTGAGGTTGGAGGCATGATTGGGCTTGGCAAGAGACTGTGAAAGGTTTTTTTCAGAGCCTTTGGAATGTACCGGAAATAACACCACCTCAGGGAAAGGAAAGGAACTTAAGAAACTGACAGACACCTGTTGCCACAGCAAGAATGTCCACAGTGATATGGTTTCTGGCCAGTGTATTATGAAACTGAGGCTGGCGTATTTCAAATCAGGAAGAAAGACAGGAAAATATGTGATTTGCAAAGTGACTGAGGGTTTCTTTGAAATGTTTTTAAAGACCCAAGTAAGATGGAATGATATCAATTAAAGAGTCTTCAGATTAAATGTAGTAGAGTAAAAAAAGAGTTCTGTGTTTTATGATACTTGGAATTAATTATTTTCCCTTTACGTTACCTTCCCAAAGAACCGAACACGTTTGTGTTGTGTAGATAAGTGAAGGTAGTATCTGTATGTAGGTGGGAAACGTAGCTGGAGATTTTGTGGTTCGCTAGAATTTCGGGAGTCACACGGGCAAGACTGCTAATAAGATACAGCTTTCCTCACAAACAATCTGATTTCAGTTTTATGTTGTTTTGTTTTCCTTTCTATCTTACATTGGGCAGAGTGATATCTTCAGATGTACTTAAACGTTTAATTGCCAACTAATACTTTAGGGTATCTCCAGATAAAGAAGAATCTAGATCTTTTCAAACAGCTAATAATAGACAGAAAGACTTAACATTGGCTTCAGATTATTTTAATACTTCCTGGTCATACAACGGATGTCCGGGAAGACGGCACCTGAATGTTCACACTTATGGATTATGAGAAGTCTTATTTGCGCTATTCTAAACCACTAAGTTACATAAATACAACGTGGTTAAATGCTAAAATTTACTAAAATTCAATTTACTAAATTGCATGGAGAGCAAAACAACTGATTTTGATGGTTAACATCAGGATTTGGTGCATTAGAAAAACCCCCAAAACCCACCCCTCTATATAAACAACTTCTAATTTATATTCTAGAAGGAAATGATTTATAGTTCCCAAGCTTTATAGGTAAGGCCCTTAATTCAAATGCACACTATCTCTCTTATGAAAAATTCAAAATATGGTGACATAAGGATAATAAAGCCAAACATCTTGGCTTTTAAATAAAATGATCAGATTGTCAATCCAACTTTGTTTGTTTACTGCTATAATTTCTTGTAAAATGAAAATTTTAAAAGAATATTTTTGCCCAGTCCACTCTATTTATGGTAAAATATAAGATAGTATGAACTTAACACCAACCTTAGCCAAGAACACCAGGCCTAGTAGAATAAACATCCATTAACTACACACACCAGCTCTGAGACTAGGCATTTTCATAAAAACACAGTCCTTAGAGTTCATGGAATATATCGGCACAAAACCCCCCAAAATATGTTATTATTTTAATACTACTAAAAGTAATAAAGATGTTCTACACAAACTATCTCATAGTTATTTTCTCTGTTCTTGACAGAGAATAAAAAGAATTTTTTAGATGAACACCTTTGTCCTAAGTCCTTTATCATGAACGGATCAAGGAATCTCCACAATACTGTGTTATGAAATAGAATGACAGATTTTAAATAGTGCAAGAGTATTTAGTGGATTCTTTTCTAACTGTCCACATATCATTTCCTCAAAAAAATTAATAACAGACTTTGTAGCATTAATAGTTTGTTGTTTTCATTTTAGTTTGAGATTCCTAATGTTCAAAGACAATGGGAAAAGACACTCGTTCTGACTCATTATGACTAGTGATACTTTCAGCGATGAGCTCGATATCATAGCCCATAAGTAGGAGAGATTTACAAACATTCCTATATGAAAGTAACCAACGTTTCATTGAATACGCATCCAAACCACACACTTCCATAATATTTAGTGCTTTATCAAGGAGTATGAAGTCTGCAGTGGGAGTTAAAATGTGTAGGAGTATAGGACTTCAGGTAAGCAGCACTAAGTTTGTTTAATACGTACAAAGAACTCCTGTCCAAACTCCACTTTTTAAATTATTCCATTTACCCCATCCCTAGAAGTTTCTGAGTCTAAGTGATTTCTCTTCAGATATATTTGAGTAACTTCCTCTTCTAAATCGTACGTATACAAAGATAGGATTCACAGATTCAACATATGACTAAGTCAGAGCAGGCACAGCTGTCATTGAAATCCGGGACACCGAGTCCTGGATGAATATTGACGTGCATTGAAAGAGCAACTCATTGCGTGTTTGGGGAAACACAGTTGCTTTAAATATTATTGACCTTAAAGAACAGAAAGAAGGAGCAGAAATGTCACGATTTCTGCCACATTTCCAGAGCAGGAGGCAACGTCTCAGTGAAATAGGACTTAAGGTGTGGGGGAAAGGGACAAGAGAGGGGTGAGGATCGGCCCCAAAGGATGTGGCCCTATTCAGGAAAGTCAGCAAAGGAGCAGACCAGAGCATGCAGAAGAATGACATGGGTCGTGCTGAGGACCCAGCTGGGGTTGGGGAGTGAGACTTTGTCGTGGCCTTGATTTACACCACCATTCCACTGCATCTAACAATACCATTAGCACATAGGGGCAGCAAGGACAGCTGGCTGGATTAGTTCAAGGTTGGTGCTTCCCAGGGTCAGCGCAGCTCAAGGACTAGAGAGTATGGGAGCTGAGATTATATGGCAGCGTGCCGGGCAGTCAAGGCTGAATAGCGAAGGCAGTGAAGTGAGGACATTTAAAGCCTGGAAGAGAATGTTAAGATCGAGTTCCTTTTCCTAGTCTCTAATGTCTTTCCGTGTGTCTTTAGGGACAGCACATGGTCTCCGTTAGCCTCTGTTTCCTTGTAAAACGAAGAAGTGCACACTAGTGCTCAACGTATAATGCTATGTACCGTGCCAAGGACTGTCAATGATTGGGGAAATACATGTTCACTCTTGGGTAACATGCCCATTTTAGATGGGTCTCTATGAGACCATGTCTTAACCCAAATGAATTCCCTCAGGAGAGGCAATTTCAGAGATTCTAACAGGCTACCGGCCTATGCCCCACACCAGTCTTGAAGGCAAAGACCAAAAGTGTGTTCTGTAACAAAGAATGAATGATACATCATTAATAAGTGATTGAGATTATCGATGAAGTTTACAAACTCCAGAGGCATCATAATCAAAGAACTTACATTTTATTATATCAACAGGAGAATGAATGTGTCAATTTCTAAGCTAAGCCAAATGATGAGCAATACTGAATATCCTCTTTCTTTGGGGAATCTGAAAAAATTTCTGACACCAGAGTGTTTTTTCATACTGAAAAAACAATACTGTATTTATGATGTTAGAAAAAAAAAACATGAATACATCCCAAGTCTGAGCTCTAATTTTATTAAAACAGAAAGAAGCAAATACACTTGGCTACTTGGTTTTTTCAGTCATTTGGTCGTGTTAATCAACAACTATTCAATCAGAAGCTGGCACGTCAATGGCCATGCGGTAGAGCCCATAAAAGGGTAATGTCATGTCCTTCAAGTTAAGCTACTCTTTGGGTACAGGAAGTGTTGTGCTCATTTTCATGTATTTGTTATTCATGTGGTCCTTGGATTAGGGAAGAAATAGTGCCCTAGTTTAAACAAGCTCCAGCTGAGATGAAAGCTGGATAAGAGAATGAAAGTAAACATGAGACAACCTGCTGAGTCAACAAATATCATTAAATACAACAACGTGATTTTGTCACGATTTGAAAGTGGATTTGTTTGGATAATTTTCAAAATTTGAAAGATAGGCAAAGTGAACTTAACCAACTATATCCTGCCTATATAAGTTAATATTAATGTAAACCTTATTCTTCCCCTCTGTCTGTAACTAGTATTATGTTGAAGACATGGAATAGCTTAGAGTTAAAAGAGAAACTTTAAACCAACCTTCACTTTGACATTCAGTTCTAACACTTCATACTTCCATTATGTTTAGACAAGTTACTTAACCATTCTTAGCCTCCATTCCTTATCTGCGAGTGAGAATATAGTATCTGCCTTTATGTTTGTTGTGGTAAATGAGATAATGAATAAAAAGTATAATGCATGGCCCGTGGCAGGTTCTTAATTTTGGATGCTAAAATTATTTTTTTTAATATTTTATTTATTTATTCATGAGAAACACACACACAGAGAGGCAGAGACACAGGCAGAGGGAATAGCAGGTTCCCCACAGGGAGCCTGATGTGGGACTCAATCCCAAAACTCCGGGATCATGCCCTGACCCGTAGGTAGATGTTCAACCACTAAGCCACCCAGGCGTCCCTAAAATTATTTTTATTATTTTTTAAATATTTTACTTATTTATTCATAGACACAGAGAGAGAGAGGCAGAGACACAGGCAGAGGGAGAAGCAGGCTCTATGCAGGGAGCCCGATGTGGGACTCGATCCGGGTCTCCAGGATCGCACCCAAGGCTGCAGGTGGAGCCAAACCTCTGCGCCACCGGGGCTGCCCCCTAAAATTATTTTTAAAAAGAGTCAAACATGAGACAAGACTGCTGTGTCACTGTACATGATGGGAAGGTGTTAATCTAATAAATTTCTTCATAACACCTCATGTATGTCTCCGTAAGCGTCAGAACATTGTAACATTACTTCCTACATCCTAACTGGTCTCTCAACAGTTTGTAAAAACATTAATAGTGTGTCCATTACCTCTGTCACTTTGAAAGTATCAAGTGAGAAGAAGCTGATGACTCAAGTTTATTTTCTTGTAATACATGGCCATGAAGAATGATTTTGAAAATACAAAATATAGAAAAGCTTAAAATAGAAAAAGTCATCCTGACTTCCAAGACTGTTAACATGTTGGTATATTTTCTTTCCATTTTTTCCTAGGTATCATAAAAAACTGTTTATAAGATTCTGCTACCTGCCATTTCTACTCAACATGAACGCATGAGCATATTCTATATTCTCTATACTCTAACATACCATTTCCAGTGACTGTGTAAATAATGTCCTGTTTAGATAAGAGTTGCTGATACATGTTTAATATCCACCTCTCTGATACAAAAAAAAAGGCCCTCATTTGTTGTATTTGTTGATTTCTGTACCGTAAATACTCCAACCACACCCAATTTCAAGCTAACGATGAATATTGAATTGGGAAGAGATGGGCAGTAGCATGCCTTTATATACTATTTCTACTGCACAGATACATTGACTGTAAATTACTCCAAGAGCGTAGATAACAGTAAAATATAGTAAAATAATTAGGAAGTAATAAATTTTGAGGATTAATACTCTTTGACATGATTTATTTAATTATTATTATTTTATTTTAATTTGTTAACAGGGGTCTTGTTAACACACAATGTTAGTGTTAGTTTCTGGTGTACAACATAGTGATTCAACTTTTCTATACGTTACGCTACACTCGCCACAAGTGGAGCCACCAACTGTCACCTAAATTTATATAATTTAATTTTTACTAGTGGCTCTATTTAACAACTGTCTCACAAAATTCTTGAAAACTTAACACTTGGCTCTACCTAGCAAGCCAATACTAGCCAGCACCAGCAGACCACAGTCAGAAAGCAGAACCGTGTGCTGGAACTTCGTTCCACTGCAGCACAATTAGTACAATTTAGTACAATTAGCCTGTTTTGCACAGTGAAAAGTCATCTATGTGCCTTTCCACCTTGAGATTATTTCCTTGGGATAGATTCCCAGAAGTAAATATTAATAATAAGTTCGCAAGTCATCCAGAGACCAGCAGAACAACTGAGCTGTTCAGGCTCCCTTTTCTAAATTACCAAATCAAATAACACACAGTGTTCCATATGGGCAAAGGACAATTTTAAATGCTTCACCTATATTCGTTTAATGAGTCCTCCTGACAAGCCTCTGTGGTGGTTCTATTATCGTCTCCATCTACAGCTGACGATGCCGAGACACTAGCTGGGTGAGTTGGTGGATTGGGAAGTGATGGAACAAAGATTTAAACTCAAGCCCTGTGCTAGCACCTCCCACTGTCTGGCTGCTTAATGGTCCTTCCTTTCAAACAATGGAAGCATTCAGTATTATTAATTCAGCTTGGGGCCCATCATCATCCACATCCCACAAGCTTAAATATAATATCACTGTTTTTATTTCTTAACATCTCTATTCCTATACAACTGGTAGCTTATTTTATCCATGGGAGCCTTAACACCGATGTAGAAAAGCTGTCATTTCACCTACAAATTCTGCTTTTTTATTTCAGCTATTCTCTTTCAGCCTTTTAAAAAGTATATGCCTTTCATAAAGGCCTCAGAAACACAGTTCATTTAAACATCACATCAGTCAATGTGCCAATGTTAGGGATAGAAGAAGGTGTAAGACATGGTCCCTGGCTCCAAAGTTCAAGGTTTTTTATAATTGAGTAATGGGAAAAAGACATAAACCAATCATCCTAACAGCGTCTGTGTGACAAGTGCTGTGAGAATGACATTTACAGCATGAGCTAAGGTTAAGGAAAAGGGCATTTGGCTCTGTCTAGCAAGTCTGGAAAATTGAGAGGAGATGCTGCTTTAACTGGATCTTAAGAAAAGAACATTAAAGAGGAAGATGTGGGCTAAGTGGGATGCTCCCAAGGTACCATGTTCCCTTATTCTCAGCCCACAAATGTGTCTCTGAGTTTACTGAAAAAATAAGGTTCATTTAGACAGTGGATGCATGTTTCATGGCCAATGTGCCAGTTTGTTCCAGGTGTTTCATGAGGCTATCACCCTCTACCCTGCATCTAAAATATGGTTCACACTACTTACTTGGCTGTCCTGTGTGCCTTGCATTTTAACAAAAGCAAACATATAAATTTATTATCCAAAGTCAGGTACTTGCAGAGTACAGAAAGCACTAGTCATAATTATGTCAGGATAGCAGGCACAACTATTATAGCTGATCATTTTATGTATCTACCCATCCTCATTATCTAGATTGTAGCAGAGATGGGTATTACACATCTTGTTCCTTCTAGTCAACCTGGTGCTTACTACATGGGAAACAGTAAATAGATCTCTGATAAATAATAACAATATAGTAATGATGATAATTATTATATTTTTAAAGATTTTATTTATTTATTCATGAGACACACACACACACACACAGAGAGAGAGAGAGAGAGAGAGAGAGAGGCAGAGGGAGAAATAGGCTCCATGCAGGGAGCCTGACGTGGGACTCGATCCCAGGTCTCCAGGATCACACCCTGGGTTGAAGGTGGTGCTAAACCGCTGAGCCACCTGGGCTGCCCGATAATTATTTTAAATAAGATTATGCAACGCGGTAGATTTCTAGACTCACCCAAATACAAGTGTGGGCACTGGCCCACACCATCCAGCCCATGAGATGCCCAGGACCCCACCTCGTTTGCTTCGGTGTATTCATAGGTTTCCTTAAGCATTAAAGAAGGGTGTATCCTACTACCAATAACTTCTCATTCTTCTCAAATTCTTTATCCTCCAAACTTTTATAATCCAAGTGACCCTCATTTCATGGGGGGGGGGGCAGGAGGAAAGAAGGCACCGTGTCACAGCTTCTCCTCTTGTCTTTTTGTAGAATAAACAAATACACACGCATGTGCACACAGAGGTACATACACACACAAACAAAACAATAACAAAACACAAAAACAAAAAACAAAACCAGCTTTGGGATATAACTCACATACCATGCACTTCACCCATTTAAAGTATACAATTCACAGAGCTGTGCATTTATCATCAAAATCAAGCTTAGGAAATGTTCATTACACCTAAAAGAAATCCTATGTCCTTTAGCCATTGATCACCCCCGATCCCTCCACCCTCTGTTCCAGTCCTAGGCAGTCACTAATGCATTTTCTGACTACAGATTGGCCCATGTAGGCATTTCACATAAATGGGATCATACAATATATTGTGCTTGTGATTGGCTTCTTTCACTTAGCTTATTATTTCCAAGGTCTATCTATGTTGTGGTATATATTGGTACTTCATTCCTTTTTATTATCAAATAATATTCCATTGTGTAGATATATCAATTTTGTTGACCCTTTAATCTTTTTTGACACTTGGGTTGCTTCGACCATTTAGCTGTTATGAATAACACTGTTATGAACACAGTTGTGTAAGTATCTGAGTCCCTCCTATAATAGTTTGGGGTAAATACCCAGCAGTAGAACTGTTGGATCATATGGTAATCCTAGGCTTAATTTTTTTGAGGAACTACCATACTGTTTTCAACGGCGGCTACACCATTTCACATTCCCACTAGCAATGCACAAGGGTTCTAATTTTTCCACATCCTCGCCAAGATTTGTTGTGAATGTGGAGTGGATCTAATTGTGGTTTTGGTTTGCATTTCCTTAATAGCTAATGATATTGAGCATCTTTTCACATGCTTGTGTCTCCAACACAAATGAAATTCATATAAAATTTTTGAAGGAATGTCTGCTTGGATCCTTGCCCAAGGATTATTTGTGTTGTTTGTGTGTTTTGTTTTGTTTGCCTTTTTATGTATTGAGTCTTTTTCTCATCTACTCACATGCAGATCTGATTCCTTTGTAAATCTGGGTAAGCTTAAACTGTAAAGTCTTTCGTTTGCAGGAGCCCCCTTTTCAAAGCACTCAGTGGGCTCTAGCACTGTGTCCATATGGACGTATATTATTATGAAAATTGGAAAAAATTGTTTTTAAACAATTGTTAAGACCTCTTTCCTTTCTGATTCCCTGAAGTCACACTTCCCTTCACATTGATTTGTGTTGGGTGGCCACAGAGGATTAGTGAACAGTATTCTAGAAGGTTCTCATCTGATTTCTCTTTTTCTTGTAGCTCCTGTCATCACTACTCCTCTAGAAACAGTGGATGCCTTAGTTGAAGAAGTGGCTACGTTCATGTGTGCAGTGGAATCCTATCCCCAGCCTGAAATTTCCTGGACCAGAAATAAAATTCTCATTAAGTAAGTGTTCTGGGGATCCCTGGGTGGCGCAGCGGTTTGACGCCTGCCTTTGGCCCAGGGCGCGATCCTGGAGACCCGGGATCGAATCCCACATCGGGCTCCCGGTGCATGGAGCCTGCTTCTCCCTCTGCCTGTGTCTCTGCCTCTCTCTCTCTCTCTCTCTCTCTCTCTCTCTCTCTCTGTGTGTGTGTGACTATCATAAATAAATAAAAATTAAAAAAAAAAAGAACTTAAAAAAAAAAAAGTAAGTGTTCTGCCTTTTTCTGGTAAGAATGCCCACTGCTGCCTTGCAATTTAACTTTGTCACAAATGTAATCACAGCTCTTTGGAGTATAAAAGCTCAGCTTCTAGAATATGAAAAATGCCAAATCTCTCATTTTATAAATGCAAGGTCTGAATATCAGTGAGGTTAAGAGAATTTCCCAAGGCAAAACAGAGATTTAATTGACTTGGAGACATCAGGGTTATTTCATGGACCCTGGGTTAGGACCCAGAGGAAATTTCAAGTAATTAGGAAACACCATGACATCCTAGGTCTGGGGGCATATGGCACATGTCTCAGGACATGCTGGGGAATTAATAGGGACCAGATTTATCTCCTCTATTTCTACTATCCCAATAAAGTCTGTTGTCTAGAAACCTGACCTCTAGGTCACCATAATTTTGTCTTTTGAACGTCAGAAGGGCCTCCTGATGTATAATGAGGCAGCCTCTCAAACAGATAAAATTCCCATTTGACATGAAAAGGTCATGCTATCTTTTCCTCGTTTACAGTAGTTATCTGATCAAAAATACTCTTTAAAAAATCTGTAATGAAGGCAACCACTGGCTTCCCAGCAGGCAATATAGCTTGCATTAGGGCCGGAGTCCTTAAACTGGGATCCAAAGACAGAGGTCTGTGAACTTGCATGCAGAAAAATTATGCCATTATTTGCACCAAACGTTAATGAAATTTAGTGTTTCCTTCTATTATACCTGTTGTAATGTGGGAAATCACCCTGTGCCATGGTCACCTTCAGGTTGCCTACCAGGCAAGTTATTCCAAAAGTCCTAGAATAGGAAGGCTCAAAATAAGGTGCTTGAAATACAGTTTATCAAATCCATTTAAAATATATAGATAGAAATAAGGGGAGAGAAATGGGATAAGTTAATGTACTTAGGAACCTTGGTTCACCCGATGTTTATATGTCCAGTCTCTCTTGTGCCTCAGACATCCCCACTGCAGTGTTCTTACAAGGACCCGCGTGGTGGCTGAGTCCACAGACAGAAGGTACCTGAAGCTAATAACGTATACTTTCTCTATTGGACAGATGCAAGCACATCTGGCCATGACTCTAGCTTGCCAAATAGCCAGCTGAACAGCCATGGATTTTAAGGGTTTTTCTTGGGTAGAGTGATGGGGCCATCCATAAAGGAACAATATTTTTTTTTGAGAGAGAGAGAGAGAAAGCGAGCAAGCAGGGAGGGGAAGAGGGAGAGAGAGAGAATCTCAAGTAGGTCCCATGCCCAGATGCAGAGCCTGACGTGGGGCTCACTCCCACAACCCCAAGATCATGACCTGAGCTGAAATCAAGAATCAGATGCCCAACTGACTGAGCCACCCAGTCACCCCAAGGGACATTTTATGTCACCAATGGGTGGTTGATTTAGGGACGACAGAGCTGTCAGTCTAGAGGCAGCATGATTATAAACTTGCCTTTCCATCCCTTTCCACTTGAAGCGATACTCTTCTCTGTTCCAACATATTTTTGATTAATTACATCAATCTTTGGCAGGCTGCTATTTTATTTACTGCCTATATTCAACACACCTTATCAGCTCTTCCTGTGTTTCACAAGTCACTCTCCTGTCTCCATTCAACACGAGTCATTGTGCCAATATCTCCTAAGCTTTTAGCTTTATAATTTATATGCTTGATATTCATGAGTTTTCTCTTTTATATGTTTTTGTCTTCTATAACAAGATAAATAAAATAATCTCTTTAAATAATACAGAAAAACTTCATTGTGAATATGGACCATGAATAACAGTGGTCATTAAAGAACCTGTGAAGTTATCACAGAAGTTAGATAGCTCTGTATTACATTACAGTTGTTGCATATATCTTGACATATTTATACTCTTCCCTACTTTGAAATTATAATAGTTGTTAGATACTCAACATTCAGTATTCAAAGGTCAATGTTCAAAGACTACTCTCCCCATCACAGCCCTCCAACTTGTCTGGGAAGGAAGTTTGATGCCTGTATTGTAAATAGCTTTGAAAAATATGGCCCTATGTCCTCTCATGGTTTATCTCTCAATATTATAAGGAGATGAAGAAATGGGCAGTGAGAGAGTTTTTAATTACACAAAGAAAATCATTATAAGTCTATCTCAGAAAACCATAAATATAAGCTCAGCTAACTTAGCTTGTAACACTATGAATAAAATCATTTAATACGTTTGAATCTTCCCTTTGTTATAAGGTAAAAATGTTACAAATAAATAAGAAGCAAGTGGAGCTACAGGTTTGATTAGTTAGTTGTTAGTCAAAGGATCTGTGAAATAGGAAAAAATGACATTTAGACAACATATTTGAGTGCCCTCTGAGGAATAATGAATAACTGGACACAGGAGAAACCTGACAAGCACTAGCTCACCCTGGTGATAAAGGTCAATATCAACAGTGAGAAATGACATCAATAGCGTATCCTTTTTATGATGTGATGTGACACTCTGTTTTTGTGATCTTCTTCCCCAAAGCCACAAGCCCAGTTTTATTGTGATAAAAACATAAGGCAAATTCCAATAGAGGGACCTCCTACAAAATACTTGATAAGGACTCCTCAAAACTGTCAAGGCTATCAAACACAAGGAAAGTCCTAGAAATTATCACAGCCAAAAAGAGCCGAAGAAGATATGACAAACGTAGTGTCCTGGATGAGACTATGGAACAAAGACATCAGATAAAAACTAAACAAATCTGAATAAACAAAGACTTATATAAACTAGTTAATACTATATCAATATTGGCTCACTAATTTAACAAACATACCGCACTAATCCAAGATGTTCACAACAGGGGAGACTGGATGAGGGAGGTATAGAAAAAGTACTATCTTTTCAATTTTTCTACAAATCTAAAACTGTTCTAAAAAATTCTAGTTTAAAAATTACTAATATTTGAGTGTTCCTCATAACCCATAAGCAATTTAGCAACAATGATGCAACAGCTTCTAAGTCTTGAAAATTTTCTATTTCACAGGGTGGTTGGACTCTTAGTCCACAAGTCCATCTGCAAAATATTCCAATGTTCATATATTTCCATGAACACTTAAACCTGGTAAAAACAAAACAAAATACAACAGAATTACATGAGAGTGAGTATCGTGGCTTGCCACAGTTATTTATTGTGATTTAGTGAACTACCCAGTGACGCCATTATCCTTAGTCACATTTGACCAAAATTTTTCCTCTTCAGGATCGGTGTATGATGGTAGCCACCTGTTGAGATTAGAACATCAAGAATCCACTTCCTTTTCCACTTTTCTTTTCACATGAGTTCCCTATTTCTACTGTAACAAATTACCAAAAACTTAGTGGCCTAAAACAATACAGATTCATTATCTTACAGATTGGGGGGTCAGAAGTCTGAAATAGGTCTCCCTGGGCTAAAATCAAGGCATTTACAGGGCTGCATTCTTTCTGGTGGCACCAAAGAAATTCTTGCCTTTCCCAACTTAGAGAGGGCTACCTGCCTTCCTTGCTCCTTCCTCCACTTTCTATCACTTTGCCCCCTGCCACCACTGTCTCATCTCCTCTCATTTTTCAGCTTCCTTCTACCATCTTTTAATGGCGGTCATGATTACATTGGACCAATCTGGATAAGCTGTGATACTCTATTTTAAGATCCTTGGTATCTGTAAAATCCCTTTTGCCACATAAGATAACATATTCACAGGTTCTGGGGATTAATTCGTGGATTTTTTTTTGGGGGGGGACATGTTTCTGCCTAATGCATACATTTTACATAAAGAATCTTTATTTGGTCCTAAAACCCACTTTTATGTTGATACTTCCCCTCAAATCTGTTTCCCTAATTCCCTTTTCAACTGATGGCATGTAATTTAATGAGATCATGTATATAAAACATCTACTTCTACAGTTTGAAGCTGTCCTGCTTCCTTATATATTCAAAAAAAAAAAAAGAACTATGCTTGACACTGGTTAGGCACTCAACAAATATTTGTTTAATAAATACTCAGCTAATTGTTAGTTGCTCCCATAAATATTTAGTTCTCCCTGCTGGTCACACATTTATGTGTGTGTGTTCATTCCCTGGCTGTTACTTTGCAATAATTATGGGGAGAAGACTCATATATCTTGGTAATCATAGACTTTCCTGAGTAAAGTAAACTTCATGTTTGGTCTCATCGACAGACATCACCTTTTGATAGCATTTTGGAGGGACTCAGTGGTGCTTTGATTATTGGAGCATAGGGAAGATTAGAATGCATTGTGAGCATTATATTGCCAACTAAGAATTCTCTAGAATTCTGAACTCATTCAACTTTCCTTTTGCTTTTAATCATCTTCCTCCATTGACAAGCCATCTTTTTTGATCAGTTTACCACGGCTGGAAAAAAAAAAATCACACTGGGGTCCTAACCTGCCATTGCTGTCTGTGACCTGCAGGCTCTTTGATACCCGGTACAGCATTCGAGAGAACGGACAGCTCCTCACCATCCTGAGTGTGGAAGACAGTGACGATGGCATCTACTGCTGCACCGCCAACAACGGCGTGGGGGGCGCCGCCGAGAGCTGTGGGGCTCTGCAAGTGAAGATGAGTGAGTGGGAGAGGGCCTCTGCTCGTGATGTTAAAAGGCTGGCTTGGTGCACCCTGGAGCAGGCAGTAAATAGGGCCTCCCGCACACCTGGAGGCTTAGCAGCCGGCTGAGTTCAAGTTCAAAACACAACCTTGCCGCAGTGAATTCTACACCTTGTATTCCTGTCCTCAGCCACAGGCAAGCCCCTTAGTTCTCTAGCTTCTCCTGTTTTCTGGCCTGTCCACAGCTCCTTGTCTGCTCCCCCCTCGCCCTCTTGTCACCAGGGAACTTTCCTCTAAAATCTTCTCCCTGTACCTTTAAAACAGTTCCCTTACGACCAGGTGCGCTTTTTATCTCCAACCTCTTTGCAGACACTTCTGCTCTTTTGCCTTATTTGAAACTTGATGTTCTTGGATGACTCTTCAAACTTGAGTGGCTTATCTTCTTTACTGGAGGCTGTTTATTTTCCCCCCACTTTTCCTGTCTACAAGGCTAGCAAGGACTCCTCACCCCCCTTTCAGTCATTATTGCTGTGCAAAGCCTTTCCTCTCATGAGGGCATGTGCCATTCTACCATTCTCTTTCTATTCAAGTCACCTCCCCATTTTTAAGTCCCCCCCCCACATGCACACACACATATACAATATCTGCCAAAGACTTTGATTCCAGACTCATTATCTTTCTATCCAACCTAAGTCCAGGCACCATCCTAATGGATTATAACAACCATGAAACAGCCTCTAGCCATTTCATCCTTACAACTCCTGACCTCCACAAGTCCAGTGATATTTGCCTTTTTATCAGCCAACCCCATCAACGACCTTGTCACCCCTAGGAAATGGTCTGTGTTTAAAATCTTAAGCTCCAGGATGTCATACTCTGAACATGGGCACTTCTATTTCTAGCTCTGTCCCATGAAGAAAACACTTTCCCACACTCGTGATGTGCCTCCAGAGAGAAGGCTCTTAACTCCATCTGTCTCTTTCTCAGCTAAGAACAGAGTCCAGCTCTCTTGCTCCCCCACTCCCACCACACGGCCATCACCAGCATGCTCACGTTCTCCTGCCCTGACTCCCCTGCTCTCCCTTCCACTGACCCCCCCAGTCAAGACTTACTCAGTTCTTGGTCCACTTGGTTTTCTCTCCTACCTGGTGTTCTATCATCAAGCACTCTTACCAGTACCCTGAAATCTCATGACCTCCTGTGCTAGAAGCACTATCTGCTTCCAAACTGTCCACCTGGTAATAATGCAATCTTTATTTTCTTCTGACACCATGCTGCTGATGGCAAAAATCACATCAAAATCCATGTGGGTGCCATACCAATCAGCAGGGGCCAGTTCCACCTGGGAATTTTATTGCAAGTTTTGTTGTTATTCCTGATTGTCGTCACTGTTTCTTTTATCTTTTATCTTTCTACTTTGTTGTCATTGTTTTGCTGAAGGGAGTCATTGCTGCTTCTTTTCAAAGCGTGAGCATGTGATCACATAAAATCTGAGGATGTATCTTCTGAATCTTTGCATCCCTGGAAGTCTTTACTTTGCCTTTACACCTGGATAATAATTTGTCTAGGTACAGATGAGAGTTTAAAAAGGCTCTTCCTGGGATCCCTGGGTGGCGCAGCGGTTTGGTGCCTGCCTTTGGCCCAGGGCGTGATCCTGGAGACCCGGGATCGAATCCCACATCGGGCTCCCGGTGCATGGAGCCTGCTTCTCCCTCTGCCTGTGTCTCTGCCTCTCTCTCTCTCTCTGTGACTATCATAAATAAATAAAAAATCTTAAAAAAAATAGAAAAAAAAGGCTCTTCCCTTAGCTTGTATTAAATAATTATTCATCTCACATGGCATTCCATGATTCAGCTGAGAAATCTTTTTCTTATTCCTGTAGGTAAGCCTAGTGTTTTTCTTAAAAATTATAGTACTTTCTCTTCATTTCTAGAATTCATAAATTTCTCAAACTGCCAAGAATATGTTAGGTGGGTTTTCTTTTATTATTTCTACTTAGTTTTAGGTGGGCCTTTTGAATCTAAAACCAACCTTTTTTTTTTTATGAGATATACTCTTTTCTATTTCTCTTCCTCTTCATTTTATCTCATTCTTAAACTTTTAACAAATGTTAGATCTCTTTCTTTTTCCATTTTTCATGACCTCAATATTTTCTCCTCATATTTTCTAGCTATCTATCCTGATATTCTTCCTTCTTGGAGATTTTTAAAATTTTTCCTTCCCTATCGCGAACTCACTCTTCAATATGACTATTCTATTATTTCTATTATTCTGCCCTTATACTGAGTACTTTGATCTTAAAAACCCATATTTTTAATTCCTGGGAATTACTTCTCTGCTCCTTTTTTCCCCCAGAGCAAACTCTGTGTGTTATATGATGCAGTATTTGCTCAAGTCCCTGTAAGGATATCACTACTGCATTTTTAAAATATAGTCTTCCTTTCCTTGCTTTGTTTCTGTTTTCCCCATGATTAAGTTTTGGATTTCTTTTGTTTTGTCTTTTTTCATGTTCGTGTTTTTTTCTCTCAATCATCTACTAATCTTTTATTTTTGATCATACTTATAAATGAAGTTGTAGATTCATTAGAATAGGAATGTTGAGGGGCTAATGGGGCATTGTGAGGAAGCTCACCTGGAGGTTTTGTGAGAAGGGGGTAGGGACATACCCACAAGAAAGCTTTCTTTTAGCATGTGGGGCAGTGAGGAAATCAAGTAAGGAAACTGGGATGTGCTCCTTTGCTAAATAATAAAGGCTTGATCCTGAAGGCAGAGCACATTTAAGTATTTCACTATTTTGTGGTTCTATCTTTCCTTTGAACATGTCTCATATTCTCTGTGGTTCTAAATTTTATTATGGATCTATCCTAAATATTCTTCTCTTCTTTTCTCCACCTTCTCCTTAGGAAAGCTCACACAGTCATGTGGGTATATGTTGGTATGGCCATCCCAGTTGTTAACATTTTAGAATGCTCCCACACCACTTGGTAGAGACCTTCTTCCTGAGATCCCTAAGACCCTGGCCTCCATCACTACTCCAGTTACCCTAGGATCTCTCCCAGGAGCTCCCTCCCCCAAGTTCCTTTTGGTCCATCAACTAAGGGTTTCATGCTGGCATAGCACGATGCTTCTAGCATCCTGCTATAACACGATAAACAGCTCACATTAGCGAGTGCTTGTGGCTCCACCTGAAGAGTGTTCCATTACAGTGGGGAATCCATGACTCAACATCAATGCTTATCTCATTCCCAGCTCACTTTATATTCAAGATACCATAAGAATTCTCTTCTCTCTCATCCAAAAGATGACCAAGGCTTCTATTTCACTGAAAAAGATGGGAGTTATTTGCTTTGAACAAAGGTTATCTTGGCAGAGGGATGAGTTCAAGGAACCCAAGGGAAGGAATGGGTAATGCTCTTTGACTAGGACATAGGAATATCAATTCTTAAGCTAAGCTTTTGCCAGCAGTCATATGACAACCCAACCCACAACTGAGGTGCCTGGCCATCATCATCAAATGTAGGTGTTCACTGATGTTGATTAGGAAAGTTATGAGCTTGAAGAAGGCAGGCCAAGTAACTAAGTTGATATTTTCCTATAACATGTTTAAAGCCTGTCACGGGGCAGCCGGGTGGCTCAGTTGTTTAGCGTTACTTTTGGCCCAGGGCATGATCCCAGGGCATGACCTGGGATCAAGTCCCGCATCCGGCTCCCTGCATGGAGCCTGCTTCTCCCTCTGCCTGTGTCTCTGCCTCTCCCTCTCTTTGTGTCTCTCATGAATAAATAAATAAAATCTTTTTAAAAAGCCTGTCTTGTAATTTTGCCATAATCCAAGATCATACCAACTCTAAATGGCAATAAATGCCTAGATTAAACATCA
This sequence comes from Nyctereutes procyonoides, assembly GCF_905146905.1. Classification (NCBI taxonomy): domain Eukaryota; kingdom Metazoa; phylum Chordata; class Mammalia; order Carnivora; family Canidae; genus Nyctereutes; species Nyctereutes procyonoides. Next base: position 8,801,547 of record NW_026575135.1, on the reverse strand, counting down.
AAAGACCATGCAGTCTTTGCAAATACTATTTCCAACCACCCCTAACTCCTAGAAGCACAATTAAAACAGGAGGGAAAAGTGCTTATGAAATAAGCTTTTTTTTTTCATGCTTTTCTCCATCAAAGTAACACACTGATTATATAGCATATGACCTGAGGGAAATAAAATGTATCCATTTCTCAGTAGTCTCTCCTGAAAAGACAGTCCTCTGTTTTATATCTGTAACATGAGATCACCAAGGAAATGAATGTAGTTTTCATTATTATGAATGTTTCAAGTAGTAAAATAATAGGCATCCTGAACTTGTCAATTCTTCTACACATTAGATTTAATAACTTCTTCTGAAAGTTTACTATCAGAGAATAAACAGTAGGTGGTATAAATTATTTCTTCTGATAGAATTAATTTAAGAGAGTTTCACAGAAAAGTAAATTACAAAAGTTTGCCTCGCAGAGTACAGTTACTCTAAATTGTATGACCAAATTTCTCCAATTACTAATATAATAATGTCGAGTTTGGGGGATCCCTGGGTGGCTCAGCGGTTCAGCACCTGCCTTCAGCCCAGGGCATGATCCTGGAGTCCCAGGATCGAGTCCCACGTCAGGCTCCTGACATGGAGCCTGCTTCTCCCTCTGCCTGTGTCTCTGCCTCTCTCTCTGTGTCTATCATGAATAAATTAAAAAAAAAATCTTAAAAAAAATAATAATGTCGAGTTTACTTTCTACAAATATATCTAATTCTTAATCACTAAAATTAAGAGTCAAAGTTAGATGAAACTAAAGGGAGAGGGAAAGCAAAATTCAGAATTATATTAAAAGTAGATAAAAAACTAATAAAAAATAAAAATAGATTAGAAATGTCCCTTCAAATGTTTTCGTGTTTGTTGGTATGAATTGGATACTGTTGAATTGTTAAGGTAACAGTTTATTTTAATCAACTTTTTATTAACTATCTTTTAAAGTGAAGAATACTAGGACTTCAAACTCCTAATATGTTTCATGAATTTGTGGTTTTCAAATAAGATATGAATAAAACAGATAACCAAAACTTTGAAAAATGGTTTTTGTTTGATATACCCTCAAAACCTGTCTTAGCATTTGGCATATCTTGTAATGTAACAACCTATTCTTAGAGTGGATATTTAGACTTAATGCAGCCATATTGCCTTTTTAATTTTGAATTTTTGTTTCCCTTTAGAGCCGAAAATAACTCGTCCTCCCATAAACGTAAAAATAATAGAAGGATTAAAGGCAGTTCTCCCGTGTACTACAATGGGCAATCCTAAACCATCAGTGTCGTGGATTAAGGGGGACAGTGCTCTCAGGGTAAGTGATTATTATGAAAACATGTCTATACAACTAGTTTTCAAATACAACAAATCTTTGCAAAGTGAGTTACATGATTACAAATTTCTAACATGAAAAATTTTCCCATATATGACATTTTCACCAACCTTAAATATTCCTGTTCCCACTAACCGTAAGGCATTCCAGTTGGGACTGGTTAGAGAAAAAAAAAAAGAGAGAGAGAGAGAGAGAGAGAGATGGGAACCAGTAGTTCTTTTTAGGGATGAAAAAGGAAGCAAAGCAAAAGCAAAGCTAGAATGTTTCTTTGTTGATCAGTTGGTTAGTAGAATTGTTTTATTTTTTTAACATTGAAACTTTGAGACACAGAAGATGAAAAAGATGAAACTAAAATCCAGGTTTTAGACCTGACAAACAGTTTCTGGGAGGAGAGTTGAGAAAAGAGGTTTGCTTTTTTTCTTTTTCTTTTTTTTCTTTTTTTTTTTAACATTTTATTTATTTATTTGAGAGAGAGAAAGCAAGAGCAAGCAGGGAGAGGGGAGGAGGGAGAGGGAGAAACAGGCCCCCTGCTGAGCAGGGATCCTGGCATAGGCCTCCATCCCAGGATCCTGGGATCATGACCTGAGCCAAAGACAGGTGCTTAACCCACTAAGCCACCCAGGTGCCCAGAGAAAGGAGGTTTGGAAGAAAAGTAATGAGAACCTCTGGAGTGAAGTTACAGCACAGACATCAAGACTGGTGAAACTCTCCCTAGCAGAGTTTATCTCAGTCACAGAGCAGCCAAATTAAAAATCTATTATGTACATGCTTTTAACGCTTTTGTATCTCATACCTACATTTACTGGTAAATGATTACACTGCATCATTGTTGTCACCTACTAAGTGTAAATTCAGGGAGGTTTTTCATTTTACTATGCTGAGAATATTCCACAGAGAATATGTAGGTGTTGATACACGTCAATTAACTGAAATGAAGTATAATATCAATTAGCTTTATTTAAAATAAAACAAAAATGTTAAATTGTTTATGGTAATTATATAATTTTTGACTTTCCTTTTGTTATAAATATTGGTGGATTTCCTAAAATTAAAAATGCAGGAATTTTTGTATAATACTAAATTTAGAGTACTCAAAGGGAAAGTAATTGTGATGTTTTAACTTTCAACACCAATTATGTATTATTGGTAGAAATTTCTAATTTTTCAAAAGACATATATCCCCCTAAGGATACCATATAAAGTGTTTTAACTCAAACAGACTTGGATGTGACTTTTAGGAAATCAAATAAACCTTTGGTGTCCTCATGTGATGAAAGAAAATGAAAATAAACTCTATCTTACAGAATCATTACTAAAATTAATTTAGGTAATCTTATACTGTCTCATTTAATATTGTGTATTATACCATCTAAATGCCAAATAAGTGTTCCAATGATATTTTTGATGATAGCAGCAATGATGATGACCTGATAAAGTAAGGCAAGTGATTTCTTGATAAAGCCATGGACATTTTAAAATTCCTGTCCCTATCCCTGGCAGGAAAATTCCCGCATCGCAGTTCTTGAATCTGGGAGTTTAAGGATTCATAATGTGCAAAAGGAAGATGCAGGACATTATCGATGTGTGGCAAAAAACAGCCTCGGGACGGCATATTCCAAATTGGTGAAGCTGGAAGTTGAGGGTAAGGAGTTGCATTCCTTCCCATTATGGTGCTATTGGAAGGGCCTCACATTCTACTGTGAAGGCTGGATATTAATTTGCAAAGGCAGAGATGTGGGTAGACCAGTTCCCTCAACTGTTCCAGATACTAAACCATAAGGTCAAAACTCTGAAAAGAAAAACTGAAAAGAGAAAGAGGCGTTCGCTAGTATAATAGCTTATATTCCATCTATTGCCCACAATAACTGGTAATTTTGACAAACCCAGACTAAATTCAGACTAAAATACTAAAACAGGAGGATATCAGTTCAGAACTTATGTCTGGTTTGCACAATTCTCTCTTGCTTATAAATTTGAAAACCCTCATTTTACCTTTTTCAGCATATGGACATGACTTTTAAAAAGATCAAAAGAAAAAAAAGTAACTTTTCAGATTGTATTGCATCACACAGGGTTGAAAAAAATAAAATACTCAAAATGTATAACTAAAAATGTTCCTACTTCTCTGACTTACATTGCCAAAGTATTTTTTCATTCTTTAAAATGTTCTTTTAAAGCCAACCAATTCGGCAATTAGTTGTAAAGGTCTTCACTGAGAAATCAGAATCCAGATAGGACTAGGTGTTGTACCCATTTGATTGTCAGATCCTTCTTGACCTAAAATTACATCACATTTTGCTTAAAAATAGAAACTACCAGCATGCCTGTGCTCAGTGAGCAAACTGGGTACAAAACTCTTCCCAGCTCTTCCTGTAATATGCTGTAGAATTAATCTCTGGCTCCCAGTTTTCTCATCTGAAAAGTGGGATTTGTTATGAGTATTCAGTGAGGTAAGGTGTTGATATTATCTAGCTGAGTGGCTGGCCCTTTGTAAACACTCAATAAATGTTGACTATAAGATTCATCACCTGTTTTTCTGCTTTTCTCTTTTCTGGTTGATAAAATATTTGGGCTTTCTTACACTGGCCCATATTATAGTTCAACTGAGAGAGATTTCAGGAGTTCCCCATAGCTTACTTTGATTCCATCCTACTCGCTTAAGCCCGTATCTCTTCCTTCTCAGTCACAGTGTTTTATTAGCTTCTTTTAGATTATTTTTATTTCCTAGCTAGGCCTTCCTCTCACAGTATTAATAATCTCATAACCCACATCTGCTTCTAATTGAGGTAACATATTTATTACATCATTACATTGTTCATAGAATCTCTACTAACTCCTTATGGAAAAGAATGAGGCTGATGGGAATAATGGCTGTCAGACATAAAAAAATATATATATTTTCCGCATAGTTGCTATAATTTAGTATCTTCTACATTAGCAATGGCATTTAAAACATTTTTGCATTTATGCAAAACCAGTTGATGTGACATATTCAGTGAAAAGTAAACATAAAAACACACTCAATCACACATTTAGACACTGACTAGCTGCCTGGATTCAGTGTTTCCTTGAGCTATACATGGAATAATACATAATGAATGTTATCCATTTGTATATAATATCATAAAGATTTTCCTCTTCAAGATTTAAATATAAGACCTCTGTATTATAATATAGAATGCTGACTGATTAGGTCCCTATCCACATAGATGCTGAAATTATTTGCTTTAACACTGTCCCAGAGAAAATGAACACAACTCACAATTAGTTGGAGTCCAGTTACAGTTTTGTCTAGGCTTGCCATTTAATTCTGTATCCCACCCATCACACCTATATCACACCTACCTATATCACACATAAATACAGTCTTCTTTCTTCTTAACACTAAACTGGTCATGCTCATTGCTTTAACAGTTAACGTAGAGAGAGGTTTTATTAAACTTGCTAGTCTCAATAGCTCATAATATTTAAAGTTACTCTAACAATAGGCAGGATGGCCATTTTAGCACACATCTATTTCTACTCCATTTTAGTCCCTATTAAAGCAGCCAATATTTGTGACATGCTTAGCATGGTGGCTGGTACATAATAAACATTTAATAAATGGCATCAAGTATAATTATTACTATTATAGCATAAAAATTGTAGCAAATCTGTGTGGCTTGTCTTGAAGTTCTGAAAGATTGGCTTCCACTTAAAGAAATAGTTAAGGCATTTTCACAAGATATAATGCAGACATGATCTATTTAAAGGAAGGACCAAGTTAACTGGCAATTCAGAACAGGTGAAAAACCAACTGAAAAGCACAATTCCGAATGTGTCTGTAAATATCTACTAACTGGGCAATAATGAGGGCTGAAGATAAAGCTGGGCCATAGTCACTGAGGCAGATGAGCATTTGTTATATATTGTGTCAGTCACTCTGGAAATTAGCTTAAGCAAATTAGAATGAGAACACCATAATGTCATTCAGTGCTGGGCTACACGTCCTGCACATGATCGTCACGGAAAAGTTGTATAAAATCTTTAAAAACTAAAATAAAATCTTTAAAAGTGGGGAGGCGCCTGGGTGGTTCAGTTAGTTAAGTGGCTGACTTCAGCTCAGGTCCTGATCTCGGGGTCCCGAGATCGAGTCCTACATCTGGCTCCATGCTCAGCAGGGAGTCTGCTCCTTCCCTTCCTTCACCTTCTCCCACTGCCTCTCCCCACTTCTCATGCCTGTGCTTTCTCCCCCCCCCTCAAATAGATAACTAAAATATTAAAAAAAGAAAAAGTAAAGTTGTTTGCCATTTCTAGCTTCTAAAAAGGAGAGGCATACTAATTGTAGATTTGGTAGTGTGTTATCACTGAATCTTAGCTGCCGTAACAAACATGGAACAGTCTTCAACACAAAAGTTAAGCTCCCGCTAGAGACTGCCATCCTCAGGCTGCTGTATCTTTGGAGTGACAACAGGAAGATATTCCGCTTTTCTGTCTTAACTTAAATGGTTCAAACAGTGACATATAAAATTACTAATGAAACCTTCTAACTCAAGTATAGCCAAACATGGATGTCCTCCCAAAAGGATGAGCAATGGCTAACATTTTAAAATGCTGTTTACATGGGTAATTTTATTGAAAGCTCACTAACAGTCAGTGAGGAACGTCCTATCATGGCACCATAATAAGAAACTAAGGAACAGAGAGCACAACTAACTTAGGTGTCTAAGAGATTGAATAATGCTAAATACTGTGTTTTCTATTAAAGAACAGATGATCACATGTGACATTGCCAAGAGCAGTGACAGAAGGGGGGGGGGGAGAGAAAAAGCCAAGATTCTATAAATGACAGAGAATGGGAGCTGACAAAAAGAGACAGTGGGTGTCAGCAAATTTTTAAATAAATTTGGTAGATAAAAGGGAAAAGTCAAGAAAGTGAGCAGTAGCTGGAGATATATGGTATAGAGGTAAGGTTGCTTTGCAAGATTTCTCTTGTAACAAGATTAAAATGTTAAACAATAGTGAAAATGTTAAAATATGAATGAGAAGAGGCTCAGAGAAAAGGATATTTGAACATAAAAGAGAAGTAGGATGTTCAAGGGCATGTCATGCTTGAGAAAGCAAAAACAGTGTATTCAGGGGACAAGTAGAGTGATATATCCTATACAGAGGGTGACCATTTGTCCCAGTTTGCCCAGGATAGTTCTGGTTTACACCTGTTGTCCTGGAATAATTATTAATAGAGTCCTCCTTGTACCTTCGAAAGTATCCAGGCTTCCATGATATGATCACTGTACTTAGGAAGAAGGAACTTCCTTCCTTGTAATAGGAAGGAGAAAGGGGAGGTATATTCTAGTATAAACGAGTTAATGAGCTTGGTAGATGGAATTTGAGAAAGCTCTGTTGGTTTCTATTTCCTTTGGGAAGTAGAAAGTAAGTTTATCTTCTGAAAATACTTCTGTAAAGGGAGGTAGAAGGCTGAGGAAGAGTGGAAAGGTTTTAAAATAGCTGTGGGGAATGGGAGAGATGACTCACAAGGGGAACTAGGATTGCTAGGTAACATTAAAGCTTTGGTAGAGAATGGGACTGTGAATATGAATAACATCAATGTGCTTCATCACAGAAAAAGTAGAAGTTCAGAAAAAGTACAATGCCAAGTCCAAAGGCAAGATACATGCATTGTAGTTTGCCAGGAAGGAAAACAGGGAAGAGGATTTGAGAATAATTGCAAAAGAATGGTTGAAACAATTAATCAATATTTGTACCAAATATACAAATGTAGGATTAAACACTTATAGCTCCCACAAAATGACAGACAAGATAACATGAACATCTTCCTACTACAAACACCCAGAATTGCTGCGTTAGTCATACAACCCACAGAATAAAATTATATTTCCAGAGGCCATGAATAAATAGGAATTGAAAAAACAGCAGTAAGCTCATGAACTGGTTCTGTATTGTCCTGGAGGTAATGGCACAAGTGTCCATCTCTGTAACTTAGAATACCAGTATTAAGACTCTTTTTTTTTTTTTTTTTTTTTTTTTTTTTAGTATTAAGACTCTTAAGCAGATGGGAGACAATGTCCTGAGCCCCTGTTAAGGAAGATTAGCATTGAGAACTTTCTATAAAGCTGAGAATCATAGAAGTGAAAAGATGGACCAGAAAAATTCCATCTGATGGCACAGAAAGACAATGCAGAGGCTTGTCTCTACCTGAATTCTAGGTGTGAGAAAGAAGAAAACAAGTTTTCCTAGGAATGAATCTATATACAATGCTCAGGATTATAGGTTTGATCTCATGTAGGTTTGATATTAAATTCACACTGTCAGTACAGTCTGGGGCTCTCAAGCTAGAGAAATTAACATAAAAGTTGACCGCCGACAATTTAACAACAAAAAAGCTTTTAAAAATACCTTACCCAGATAGGATTTTCATGATAAAATCTCAACCTCAGAGGATTCAACCTCAACACTGAGGATGAATTCACAATGCAAAATTATAACATCCATAGTTAGCTGATAAAATATACAAAGGGATCAAAAACCCAGGAAATTCAACTAACACAATATAACAGAGACTTGAAAATAAATATGTTTAAACTAAGTAAAGACATAAAAGGAGAAAAAAAAGAAAAATACATTAGAAGAAAGGCAGTTCTGATAAATAATTGAATAATTTTGACAAATGAAAGACATGACTATAATTTAAAATTCAATGGATGAATAAGGATATGTTAGAGATACTAAAAGTCATCTCAGAATTCAGTGCAGAGAGATGGGAAAGATAAAATTGAATTAAAGAAATAATTAAGGATATGCATTACAAAAAGAAAGAATAGAGAAAATATGAGAGACTATACTCAGAAGCTTAATGACTGAGAACTTGCCAAAATTAATGAAAGACTTCAATCTTCAAGAACTAGATACACGAGTCTCAATCAGTAAAAACGAAGAGGAAGGACATAAATAGTTTCACACCCAGATTCATCATAATAAACACCACAGAGGTGATCATAAATCATTGAAGAGAAAAGAGATTACTTATAAAGGACAACAATTAGGGTAATAGCAACAAAGAAAATCAAGACTTTCAACAATTCCTATTATTAGGTATAGTCTAGTGGAGGTGTTTTCCTTTGTTCTTTGCATAAAACAAAATAAAATAAATTTGCACCAAAAGAACACTGATAAAAGTATGTGAAAAAAATCCCATGCAGCTATTAAGAATGCGATCAATCTATATCCTTTAACTTTTACAATTACACACCATATATGTGATTTGGGTCTGTTTTCCATCAATGAGCCTCAGTTTCATCATCTCTAAGAAAGAGGTTAAAAAAACTAGCACCTACCTCTTAGGTTGTTGCAATGATTACATGAATTAATACAGGTACAGAGCAAACACTGTATAATTATTTGCTGTATTATTATTCATTTAATAAGTACCTATGAAGTACTGACTTTGTACAAAGTTCTGTTCTATCTTGCTAGAAATAATTCATTAGAAATATCAGTGTGTTCACAAGTGAAAAAGAATTAAAGAATTACTTAAAGAATTAAGTAATTAAAGAATAGTATGTTTTATATATTCAATATTAGAGTGTATAAACTAAATGCTAATAGTCATCATCTCTGCATGTAGAATTACATAGGAGGTTAATACCTATCATACATTTTACATAGCTCTATACTTTATGAATTTTTATAGACTTTCATAATTAGAAAGAATACATGTATTTATATTTTAGAAAAAACATCATTTCTTCCAAACATTATACTACTTTGATAAAGTGACATCTTTCTGTTCATTGGTTTGACATACTATTTTTGCAGTTCTTCTGCTCTAGAACAAACTAAGGGATGAGAAGAGTTTTGTCAAAGACAACTGGTTCCGATGTTGATTAGATATTCACAACATTTAGCCATTGGCTGAAGAACTGAGGTTGAGGGTGAGGTCCTGAAGAACAGAATGTGAAACATGCCAGTTCCTTAGGGAAGGAATCAATCCATAAAGACAGAAAGTTCGAGGACTCCTGCAGGAGGCCTTGGATGGAATGGGAAGTAAAAGAGTTAAGAGGGCAGCATCTGCTAGTGGATTCTCCCTCTATTTGACTCTTCTTTCTTACTTATGCACAGACCTGGAATCTATGATTCCATAGTGGCTTAGAGGATCCAACACTAAAATTCAATTTGGGTTCTGATTTCTCAGTGAGCATTTTCTACATGGGGTTGGGTGCTATTGACTCAAGGTAAACAAAGGTAAGTTCCCATGGGAAAGTGAAGCCCTACTCCTAGATGGGGACTATACAGGTATACTAATTTAACATTGGTGGGAAAGTATCTATGGTTTCCCAAATTCCGCGGTCACTTGAAATGCAGAAAAGAGTTGTCCATCTCATAACTGTGGAGGCTCTTCCTTTGGAAAGTTCAGTCCCTATCTCATGTACCTCTGTGACAATGGCCTTTAGGATAGGTTTCATGGCAGGATGTGATGAGGGCAAGAGAAATCTCCATATCATATTCCATAGATTCTATAATGTTCATTTTTAAATATTTTACCATTTCTGAGGTGAATCCCAGAGACATTCATTTCTTACAATCACCATTGGCTCACTTTTTTTTCTTTGCTGTGTATTTTAGTATCTCTGAAATTGAGATTTGTCTTACTGATCTTAAAGGCAATCACACCTGGTTTGTGGTTTCTACCCTCAAGCTGAGACCATTCCTTAGTTCCTTAGTCGTCTCCAAATACAAGAACGAATATATAATGATAAAACAAAAATAAAGCAATCATATGGGCTCATAAAGATTTCCTAATATTTAACTAGAAATATTCCTTCCTCTTGAGATGATTTCTTTCAATCAGTTCCTCACAGAGATGAAAGCATAATTTTCAGTGGCATGATTCCATGTAGTACCCCCAACCTCACCACCACCAATTATATTTGCTGCTTATTCGTTTTGGTAGGTTGAAAACAGAGACTAAGAGACTCTTCAGTGCCCTCTAGAAGATATTCTAAGTCAAGAGATAATCTTGTCTGTTTCTCCAATCTGCCTCATGTTCTACTTTAGTTATGGAGTGTATCCAAAGAATGATCCATACTGTCTCTCTTATGTATCTTTACTGAAATGGTTTTCTCCAACTACTCTAAAGGCCAGGAAGTCAGACACTCAGGGCACAGAGATGTGGCAAAGGAATGGGATGATCTGGATAGCAGGGCTGGAGTTTTTAAGGAGGGGCTGCATCATGGAGGCTTTAGATAACCTCTGAAGTACAAGATTCTGATTTTTTACTTTCCTGTTTCTGACCAGAGGGATATTCTCCCTTTAAAAAATCATATGAGGAATCCCTGGGTGGTTCAGTGATTTAACGCCTGCCTTCAGCCCAGGGCGTGATCCTGGAGACCCAGAATCGAGTCCCACATCGGGCTCCCTGCATGGAGCCTGCTTCTCCTTCTGCCTGTGTCTCTACCTCTCTCTCTCTCTCTGTGTGTGTGTCTCTCATGAATAAATAAATAAATCTTTAAAAAAAACATGTTGAAAAACACTACACCACAGAAACTGAAGACTTTTAATATGATATATATAATGTAATTCTTTTTTTTTATAGCTGGAGTGGAGAGGTCATTGTTGAGTTTTTTAATCTTTGGGAAAGATCTACTTTAAAAATTACAAATATCTCATTTTCTTACATCCTTACATATTTCCCTTACACTCTTTGACTTAACTATTATGAAATGATCGATATATTTGGAACTGAGTGTCAATTTTATTACATTCTGTGAATTTCACATTCAGACAAATTCTGCTTTGTATATAGAAACTGGTTGAGTGTAGAATACTTGAAACTCCATTCAAAATAGATGCACATTGGAATGTACTGGGTTCCCTGTCCAGTGCATTTTCTGTTATTACCTTCTTTACCCTTGGAAGTTTAAACCATGGAGGAAAAGATTAGACAGAAGAAGAGCTGGAACCAGGGGAGGGTTCTCTGTCAGCAATCACTAGTGGGAAGAGGTGGCTTAGCACCAGGGCAAAGCTGTAGATGAGAGCCCTTGAAGCAGAACAAGAACCCTTTGAGGTAGAAGGTTATTGTAGGCTTCCCAAATATTTAAACAATACCTCATTTGCAGGAGGCCTCAAAAAAGCAGAACCCTGTCTCGGGCCTTTTGAGAGAGGCATTTTGGGGAGTGAGGAGGGAAGGTGAGCCACCTGGTGAATGTAAGTGGCCTCAGTGCATGAGCTTCTATGACTTGTCAAGGCCCTTGAGTGTTGTCAGTCTGTTTCTCTGCAGTCTGAAAGGCTTTTCCATGTATCCTTAGGGCTGACTTGGTCGATCAAAACCTTTTTCTGGAAGATTTTTTATAGATATATGCAGTATATCAGACAACAATTGAATCCCCAAAGATAAAAACAAATTATTATATATACACACATATATATACACACATTATATATATATATATATACATTATATATGTATATATACACATAAACATATTTACATACATAAACACACACACACAATGTCCCAGAGGCAAATACCAATAGATCTAACTATAAGAGATCAGCCCTGTTTTCAAAACTGTTAGACTTCTGGCTGCCCTCTTTCCTAGAGATTAGATTTCCTTATTGCATCTAGAAAAGTGGAAGCGATCATATAATGTTTACACAACATTTGATTTGCTTTTTCCTTTGTTTATGCCACAGCTCTTAATATGACAAATGCCACAGAGAGAGGTATTTAAAACCCAACGTGTGCTGTGCTCTCAGTGATTGCAGTTTTAATAAAATTTGCGGTGGTCCTGTTCCCGGCATCAATTCTACTTGCTTGATGCCACTAACAGGTTTGATTTGCTGTTATGAGTACATTGTGTATCTAAAAACCAAACCAAAGAAAAAGGCATAAGCCTTTGGTATCCCTGGGAGCTATGGGGGGGGGGGTTAAACCTGCATGATTAATAAGGTGCATGCTCTAAAAGAAGAGTTCTATCCACTGATTTCAACTTTAAGGGCTATTATGTTGCATTCCCATCTAAAAAGTTCCATAGCGCCTTCAAGAAACAATGGTACAGTGGTCCTTTAGTTGAAGAGTTGTCACTAAAGTTGTCTAAGGAAAGAAAAAGATATATAATGATTATTGCCCCCAAAATATAACTACCTCAAGTTAAAAAACAGGTATGCCCTCTTCAATTGCAGGTTTAAAGAAAAAAGCTACGCCTCAAAGATTTGTCTTAAATTGTTTAATATAAATAATGTGGACATTATATTATTTGAAGTGAAAAGTTACTGTGACCCAAAATATGCATACTCTAATTAGAGTAAGCTTTGATTTTCATTTTTTAGGTATTAAAATGAGATGCACCAGTTCGAGCATACATACACAAAAAAGGAAACATCCTTTCTCTTTAATGCATTGATTAAAAAAAAATGCATTGATTCACAGAGACTCCTCTTACACTGTGCAGGATGGAACACCATCCCTTCGTTGGCCTTGATTTCAAAATATAACAACTTTGAATCATGTAAGGATATAATCGAAAGCTATTAGACTTCTGTGGCAATATGGAATTCAAATGCTATTACTTAAATTATTCCTTTCAGGAATCAAAAATATGACTTTCAAATTGTAATTAGTATGTTCACTGCCATGAATGATAAACTAGGCAAGGCATGATTTTTAGAGGGAACTTAACGTACTGGCTAATAACATGGGCTCCTGAGTCTAGAGTAAACTCCTGAGTTCAGATCCTGGCTCTACCACTTGCGTAATGTCAGGTAGGTCACTTAGTCTCTTTGTGCCTCAGTTTCCCCACCTGTACAATGAGGTTAATAATGCTCTGCATCTCATCTCTTATAAAAAGGATAAACTGGGTAAACTGGGGCAGCCTGGGTAGCTCAGCGGTTTAGCACCGCCTTCAGCCCAGGTTGTGATCCTGGAGTCCCCGGGATTGAATCCCATGTCGGGCTCCCTGCAATGGAGCCTGCTTCTCCCCCTGCCTGTGTCTCTGCCTCTCTTGCACACACTCTGTGTCTCTCATGAATAAATAAATCAAATCTTTTTTAAAAAAAATTAAAAAAGGATAAACTGGGACGCCTGCGTGGCTCAGTGGTTGAGCATCTGCCTTGGGCTCAGGGAGTGATCCTGGAGTCCTGGGATCAAGTCCCACATCAGGCTCCCTGCATGGGGCCTGCTTCTCCCTCTGCCTATGTCTCTGCCCCCCCCCCCCCGTGTGTGTCTTTCATGAATAAATAAAAAAAATCTTTAAAAAAACTTTTTTAAAAATTAAAAGGATAAACGAAGATAACATATTTAAAGCTCTTACAGGACTGTACAGTCATTCAGATAACAGTTACCAGTATTAGTTCTAGGACTAACGTAATGTCTGTGCAGCAGAAGCAATGATTTAAAAACACTTACAGAGAGAGAATCACAGCTCTTTATTCCGTGTGTCATCTTTATCTTTGAGGTAGAAGCAATCGAGTTCAATGGCAAAAAAACGTATATGTTTCTTTAAAAGAGAGTTGATTTTTGTTAACTTTGGTTCCATCAGAAGAGTAATCATAGGTTTTCAATCTGAAATCGCAATTCTATCCGTCATTCTACAGAACAGGAAATTTGAGACTAGAAAAGGCGGCGCTTTGTCCAAGTTAGCAAGGAGCTCAGAATTCTCAGTTCCCAGGCCAGGACATCTTCCATTACCCCGTTCTTGAGTTTTCCCTTTCTCTGTGTTTATGTTTCATAGGCCAGCACGCTGCAGAGCTCACATGCTTTAGCATCAAATAGATCTGGGTGCTAATCCTGACCCTGCCACTTGCTAGTTATGTAAGGTCGGATATTTTAACTCAACCTTTGCAAGTTATTTCCTCATTGTGAAATGGGGGTGGTACTACTTAGAGCGTAGATTTTTTGAAATGGACTAAGACTGCATATATACCGTGTCTACATGGAGGCTCCTTGATAAAGACTGGTTGTTGTTGCCTGTTGTTTACATTATTTACATTCTACCCAAGAGAATAGCGTTGGTTAAGGCTCTCGGATTTCATAAATAGAATGTCAACATTACCAACTGCTCCTCTTGTTTCCAAAGAACATAAATCTATCCTCAATCAACAATGCTTTATACCTGCATGCTTGGTACTTGTTAGAGATTATAACTTTGGTTTGGCCCCACTGGCACAAGTCAGTGGGGGAGAAAGCTGATCTAAGAAGCTGTATGAAGATGTGCCTTTACTGGCAAACTGGAAGGGGGCTATTTAGAGTCAACCTGTACAAAAAATATGGTATACACAATAGGAAATCAAACCAACCTTAGTGCACATCCTGAACTTACTACATATTTTACTCACTACAGAAATAGCCCTTTGCCTAAAAATCTTGTTGAAAATGTCAATCATTCCATCACTCACTGCGTTAAGGTAAATCATAAGTGAGAAATTGCTTTAAAAATCTAGTGCCTGGGATCCCTGGGTGGCGCAGCGGTTTGGCGCCTGCCTTTGGCCCAGGGCGCGATCCTGGAGACCCGGGATCGAATCCCACGTCGGGCTCCCAGTGCATGGAGCCTGCTTCTCCCTCTGCCTGTGTCTCTGCCTCTCTCTCTCGCTCTCTGTGTGACTATCATAAACAAATAAAATAAAAAATAAAATAAATAAAATAAAAAAAAACAGAATGGGCTGCAATTTGACTCACAGACTAACACTGAGATTATAACATGTGGTATTCTTTCTTAGACATAGTTTTCAAATGTCATCTCGTTCACATGGGGACTTACAGTTTGGAGTCCTGTGGTCCTATCTGGGCATCTGGAACTCCATCTCAAAGATTACAGCCATGTTCTCAAGCCAAGCCACTTGAGACAATCAGGGTACTATGGTGCCACTTATGCCTAAGGTTATGGCTCCTGTTTCTTTTTCCAGCTAAAATTTCTGGTGAGCTAAAATAACAATAATAATATTTTTAAAACTAAAAATATTCTTGGGGCACCTGGGTGGGTCAGTGGTTAAGCATCTGTCTTTGGCTCAGGTCGTGATCCCAGGGTCCCACACTGGGCTCCCCGCAGGGAGCCTGCTTCTCCCTCTGCCTATGTTGCTACCTCTCTCTGTGTGTGTCTCTCATGAATAAATAAATAAAATCTTTAAAAATAAATAAATTCTTATTTTTCATAAACCTTACTTTCTTTGATTGCTGTCACAGCTCAAGTATCTTTATTTTCATGAGATTAGGTCCAAAATGTTATTTAAAAGTAAATTAAGATCTTGATAAATGTACTATATTTATATAATATGTTAGCATTAGAGGAACTTGGGTGAAGGATACTTGGAGACCCTCTAGATTATTTTTGCAACTCTTCTGGAACCCTAAAGTTATCTCAAAATTAAAACCTTCAAAAAGGTAAGCCAAAAAAGGCTTCTGTCCTGGCAATTAAGCAGCTTCACATCTCTTCCCATTAAAACCAAAATATACACTGTTTTAAAGAAGGAAAAACATGAATCACAACTGAAGTCCAATTGCTTCATTGGCTTATGTTTAAACTTCTAATACATTTTCAGAATCATTTCAACAAAAATATTCTTTTTTTTTTCAACAAAAATATTCTTAATCGTTGTTCTCTCTACATCTAGTACTGAACTAAAACCAAGTTAACTTTGTGTGGCTCTTATCTGATTTACTTGATAAACACTTCTTGCTCGTAGTCATTATTCACCATCCATATTTACAAGCTAGGAAAATGTTATTATCTCAAAGGCCACAGAAACGTTCCCAGCCCAAGCCACTTTAGAGAATCGTGATGACACGGAGCCAGGCCAGCCTTACTTTGAAGATGCGAAGGAAGGCTGTTTGTGAGGGTGCTGTGTATATTTTCTAAAGGAGCTTGCATTCTGATTCCTTCAGAGATGGAGCCACAGTGGATAAACCTCATGCATTGCTCTGCTTCAAAGGAAGCAGAAATGTAAACAGTGGCAGCACACCAGGGTCGGGTTTCTTTGCTTTAGCTACCAAGAAGTCAGCAAAGAAAATCCAGGTATTTACTTAAGTTTATTATTATTATTGTCACATGCTCTTCTTTTTTTTAAATTTTTATTTATTTATGATAGTCACACACACCCACACACACACACAGAGAGAGAGAGAGAGAGAGGCAGAGACACAGGCAGAGAGAGAAGCAGGCTCCATGCACCGGGAGCCCGACGTGGGATTCGATCCCGGTCTACAGGATCGCGCCCTGGGCCAAAGGCAGGCGCCAAACCGCTGCGCCACCCAGGGATCCCGTCACATGCTCTTCTAATGATTGGAAAACAAAAGGAGAATGTATTCAGAAACAGAGTACCACAGAGTCTCAGTATGATTACTTTTCAACAATCCTCTAAGCCAATTCTTTTCAAGTAAATAATAAAACAACTAAAATGACTCTTTTTTGCTGCCTGTGGTGCTTATCTTCTACTAGGCATCTCCAACGCATTAGTATTTTTTGAAAATTTTATTTATTTATTCATGAGAGACACAGAGAGAAGCAGAGACACAGGCAGAGGGAGAAGCAGGCTCCCTGCAGGGAGCCTGATGCGGGACTCGGTCCCAGGACCCTGGGATCACGACCTGAGCCAAAGGCAGGCGCTCAACCGCTGAGCCACCGAGGCATCCCTTTTTTTAAAAAAGATTTTATTTATTCAATGCAATAACTCTTAAAATACAATGCTAGATGAGACAAATGTAGCCTATTTAAGAATGGATTCAAATAATCTAGCACCCATGTTTTAATAATAAGCTCTGAACAATGGACTTCTCTTTCTACAGAATGGTGCCTCTCTTCTCAGATAAGTGAGGAATGGACTTAAGTACGCTTTCAACACCTACAAAAGGGGTACTCAGCACGATCAATATCTGGAATGTAGCTTGCTAAGGCAGACTGAAATTTAAAAATAAAATAAACCCTCTCTCTTCAAAGGCAGTTGGAGAAACAGCTTTCATCAGTCAGGAAGATACCATGGCTAGAAATAGCTCTGAAAAAAAAAAATAAATGAAAGAAAGAAAGAGCTAGAAGATCTGGCTTCAAAATTAGCCTCCAGTCCTTTCTAGCTATGTGTTAGTTGCTATATTAACTGCTTTGTGCAAATCATTTAAAAATGAAAAAGTCCTAGAATGGTGTCCTGACAGTACCAGATGATCAGAGATTTCTTTAAGGTTTTGCCTACAAAGAAAATTATAAACAATGCCAACCTACAAAGAGCAAGAATGTGCAAGAACAGCTTCCATTGAGACTTTGGCCTAGGTGGCCAGATCTCTGTTATCTTCTTGGCTCTCCTAACTCTTGCAGTCTGAAGAATGGGAGAGATCCCACAGTTATGCCTGTTTTCTCTTCTAGTCTGTTTCTTTCTCTCCACAAAATCTACGTGACCTACACGATCTTCCTAAATAAGTTCATTTCAGCCAGGGACTTTGATGGCTTTCCCTCTTCCTATATGATACATTTCCCCCTCCAAATTTCTTCTCCAATCAACTAATACAGTGAATTGAGTAGGAAAAACTTAATTTATCTTTCTTAGAATCAAAGCATATTCTCACACACACACACAAACACTCATATTCAAAATTGAAGAGCAAGTATAAAAACAAGTGGTAGGTGTTCATGATTCTCAATGGAATATGACCTCACTGTATTTTTATATAAATGCACATAAAAATGTATGCAAATTTCTAGTCATAGAAGTAGAATATTAGAGTCTTACTATCCTGTGACTTTGTGAGACTCTCTATGTGTGTGTCAGTTTTAGTTCTGGGGTAAATTAAGATAAGAAGGTAAGAAAGTTCAAAAGTGAGCAATCAGCATGGTAAACTGGGGCTATAGCAAGCTTAGAAAAATGAAAATATTTGAAGGCCTTCTTTTTTTTGTCCAGTGGTTAGGAGTAGAAACTAAGCTTTATGGGTAGTAATTATAAGGAGACTGATTTTGGTTTGATTTAAAATATATTCCTTTTTTTAAACAGTATTTTAAATAGGTTGCTATGATAGTACTGAGTTCCCCATAAATCAAAGTATTCAAGAAAACGATACAGATACCATTTAACTCGGATGTTGATTATATCTCAGATTACTCCAACAGAGATTATCTCTTTTAAATGTCTTATTGAGCAATTCCAGGACAGTAGAAAAGGAAAATGAATTGCTACCCAACTCCTTTTTGAAGTATCTTCTTTTTTCTATAAGAGACTGTGCCAAACTTTAGGGGTTAAAGGAAACATAACAAAAGTAAATATGCTATACTGCTCCCTGCCTCCACCCCCCCAACAGAGATTACCCATCAGTTTGGAAGATAAGACTGATGCATAACACATAGAGCAATTAAATGGGAATAAAGACCATAGAGCCAAATATTTAAAAGTTGATAGGTGGTAAAACAGTAAGTTCGGAAGTCAAGAGGGATCATAGGCTAAGCAAGCAGGATACGTGGAAAAAAACTAGAACTACAGACTGACTCAGAATGACCAATAATCTAATACACCGAATGGGTGTACTCAAGTTTAAATAGGTTTTACAGATTATTCTTGCATCATTTTTTCTAATTTAAAGTAATCTTAACTGTGTGTGTATGTGGTATACATGTGTATAAATCTATAAGCATCTGTAAATACATATGTACAGAGCTGTATATCTGCACTTGTGCCTAGCAAAGAAACTTTGAGAGTCTCTATATGAAGATATAATTTCTGGTAGAACTTTGAGGCCTCCTCCTAGGAAAATGGCAGATCTTGGACAATCTCTCATCTCTTGAGTCGGTTCTGTAGATCTGCAGTGGAGGAAATGGGTGCATTCTTTCAAAACTTCACATTGCTCCCAATTCCAAAGAAATCAAGCAAAATGAACAGCAGTAATAACAATAGGTACAAAGTGAAAGGTAGCAAAGGGAAGTCAGCACGGTCTTCATGGTACACTCTCAAGGGTGGTCCAGTCAAAGACCACTGGAGCAAAAGTAAAAGGAGACTCAGAATGTACCTGTACTTGCTCCAGAACCCAAAAAAAAGAATATTGTAAGAGAAAAAACAAAAATTATAATTTTTTTAAAAAAACGAAGAAATAGGATTCTCAAAATGTACGGAGGTCTTTTAACTTGGGTGGAAAAAATTGGGGCAACAACAGCAGCCAGGGAATGAAGACACTTAATATTCCCATAGGAGTCCCATTCCCATCTCAGTCACTCATAGATAGTTACTTGGCTAATGGAAAACAAAAATAGTAAGATCTGGAAATAAGTACAACTGCGTTAGGGAGCTAGGAAAACATGCCCAGCCTAAAGGCGTCCAAATGCAATTTTTCATTTGGGCTAATCTGGTCCAAACATGGACCTCCGTGTTATTTTTCCTGATTAATGTCTGTGTTGGAAACCGGGGAACTCGGCAGTTTCAAGTGTCCACATGACCAGTTTTCAGTATGAAAAATACCAGGCACTGTTGGGGGTGTTGTAAAAAATGATTTTCTTTGTGTAGGTACATTTCTAACTCTCCTTTTAACCATACATGTATTCAAATGTAACAACTTTCATGTAGTCTTTGACCTTCAAAAAATAAAACAGGAATGTGCCACGGACTTGGTTGGTGGAGATAGGGAACATTTAGTCAGTACAATTTAAAAGGGAAATTATAAGTTCGCTTACATTTAAGAGGGTTGAGTATTAAGTGCAAAAATGAGGGTTTCTTACTATGAAGCACCTTAGAAGGGAGAATTGATGTCTGGAGGGGCATTTCTGGCTCTGACCCTGCAGCAAGGCTCTGAATCTCAGATTCCTCGTCTGGAGAATGGGCTGAATGATATCAGTTATGTTAATCACAGGGATATGATCAGGGTTAAAGGAGATAATGTGTGCAAATATCCATAACCTGGGAAGAACTATGCAAATACATCCTTAGCATTCAAAGTCGTTAAAATAGCATCGCTATTTTATACTTATAAACAAATGCTGCAGTCAGCTTGTCACTAATTTGAAGAAAGGTCTAAATTGACATAAACAAACTTTCAGGAAAGAGAAACAGAGCTCCATGTGGGATCTACATCTGATATAGTTATTATATTAAACATTTTGGAACAATCAATTTGATGGTTGTCTCTTTTCTAGGATTTAAAAAAAAATCACAAATTCTCGATTCTGCACACACCGCATAGACATTTTTACATTTTTCTTTGGAGCCTGCTTCACTGGTAGTTTCCTGCAAGATAGTGATTTGCTCCTCTCTGCTCTGGGAGCAGCCTTCGGGAGTGGGTACAGAGGAGAGAATCTCTGTTGGTGGTAGGCTCTGTTCTGCAGAAACCCCCTAATCCTCTGTTTACCACAACATGAGTCTATTGCCATAGAAATGATAGTTGAGATCCCAGAGTCAACCTCACTGACTTCACAGCAGGACCTTGTAAAAGGAGAAGCCATGCTAACAAAGGGAAAACACAATTTATCAGAATAGTAGGCAGCCTGTTGCCTTGAAAGAAAGGGTGATTGTCAACATTCAAATAAAAATGCATGAATGAGCTATGCTGTTGGGTATGCTGTAGTTGATTATCTGTGTCGTACTGCCCGACTAAAAGTAGTCATTTGAAATTTTATGTCATTTAATAGTTTGCTTGAAAAGATCAGGAATTTCCCTTGATTGCACTTGTTTCTTATTGAAATAAGAAACAAGCAGATTCTAATTAATCTTGTTGTGCAACTGATGTTTCTGTGGTCAAAGATTTTCCCTTTTCATGATGTGTTGTTTTTGTTTGTATGTTTGTTGTGTGTGTTTGTTTTGTCTTGTTTCTATTAATAGAAGAAAGTGAACCTGAACAAGATACTAAAGGTATTTTTTTTTCTTTCTGCCCTTCTTTTTAAATATATGGTTCTATTCAATTGTTTATTTTTTGCTGACCTTATAGACAATTCTAGGTGCCTATTTTATATTTTATTTTATTTTATTTTATTTTTATTTTATTTATTTAGGAAATAACAAATGATGGACCAGGAATATTGTCAGCATTTGACTGAGTGTTATTAGATAGGCTGCTTTATTTTATAATATATTTATTGACCACTTACTTTTATTAAGTAAACTCTGAAAATGCAAACAAAATGACATAAATCAGCTTGAGACTATAAATCTCACACTGGTTGTAACAGAAAGTTACCTTTTGACTGAAAGCCTTTTTGGCGGAAGGGGACGTAGTGGGAAGGGAAGGTGTTACAAGTTTTGGAGAAATGTAAAAATGTCAAGATGCCAGCTTAGGTTTTTATTGTTATTATTCCAAGAAGACAAGTATTATGAAACTGCTTGAAACCAAACCAAATCAATCATATTTAAATTAATTTTAATTGTCCATAGATACATACATCTATTTAGTGGAATATGTTTAGAAGAAAGTAGATGGATTTGTTTGGGGGGAAAAACTCTACTTTGTAGAATAAGAATTTTTCTTCCAAGTGAGCACCTTCTATCCTGATTAAGATTCAAGCTTTGTGTTGTTCTAACCTAAACTTTTATGTATTTTGGATAAGATTCACAAATTCTCATATGATACCATTTGGCTCTAGAAATAAACTTTAGGCTGACAGTAATTGAAACAGCACCTCCTTAGGATCTCAAATAAGGTATTTGAAATGCTTTTCTATTTCCAAACATCAGGCTGTATACAATCAAACTTAGATAAAATCATTTCACCTGCTCCTGTGTGATTCTTTTTTTTTTCTTTTGTTTTTTGTTTTTATTTGCTTTCACTTCATTTCCAGCAGTCACTGCTGGTTAGAATCAAGTAACCTTAAAAAAATCTCCTTAAGGCACACTAGAATTAAATGAAGAAAGGGAAAAAATGACAGAAAATAAAATCCATGTGAGCTCATTGTGTCCTTTGAAATAATTGCTCAGGAACAGAATTTATAAGGGATTTAAGTATTCCTCTGGTCCTACCAAGAAAGGAGAGGCAATTCATCTCAAGCCAAACTGCTTGTGCATTTCGAGACTTCATTTGGGTCCCCTGCCCTAGGCTTTCCATTGCACCATCAGGGCAATTTCAGACTGAGTAATAGCTCTATCTCCCTATTACAAATTCAAATTATGCCTTAAGATGACAATCAGTAATAAGATTTATTATGTATCTGAAAGTGCTTTGGAAAATGGAAAGAGAAAGGGAAGGAGGGAGGGATGAATGAGAATGAGAACATAATATGGTTATGTTTTTATATAGGATTTTGGAATCACTGGCTGCTTACGCCCAGTTTTGAAAGTATGATTCTCAATCTGCAGTTAGTGCTGTAGATATACCCACAAGAAATTAAAGCCCCAAACTCATGAATGAATACCACAACAGAAAATCCAGGGATAAACAGATCGCCTATGTCTATTTCCCATGATGCCAATGAACAGTAATTTGCTTGCCCCCACAGGAAAGCGAGTGGGATAGGGCTTACAGCAAATTGGAGAATAATGGATAAGACTATAGAAAGAAGAGTTGCACCGTGTTTTTTCTTAAAAAAAAATCCATACCAAAACAGTTGTAAACATCCTCTAAATTACTAAGTAATGCTGTACCTCTTCTATTAAGCAACTAGTTTATGTAACAAAAACACTTTTATACTGTTTTTGGATGCAAATAAAATGCAAGATAGGGATATTCAGTGGATATTTTGCTTGATATGAAATATACCACATTACTTTTAAAATGGATGACCTAGAATGCATTGTCAGTTTGGGGCTACCACCAAAATAATGGGAGTGTATTACTGCATGACATCTAAGTTTATTATTACCAGTGCATTATTATCCATGAAAGTCAGTCTAGCATTCATTTTTTATTGCAACTGGCCTTACTGTTTTCAACGTTTGATAAATATGGTGGAATTTTTCCATCCCTCCTTCACCTCTTCTGCTTGAAGCTAGTAACAAATACAGATGGGTATAAAAATATCAGTTTTATTGCTGATAAAGCTGGATTGAAAAATAAAACTTTCTACTTTTCCATCCAAGAATTAGACTAACATCTGTTTCCTCATCCTTCTCAGCCCCTCCCCGCTCTTTAACCTTTCACCCTAAGTTGTAAGACAGAGAAGCCCTGAGCTGGGATGCTTACTGCACCTTAACCCCATACCCTTCTTGTTTGAGGGTAGCTGGGAGACTGATGGTCCCATGGGAGCTGTGATACTCATAACAGACAAGTCCCTTTCTCCAATCTCACCAAGCAGAAGAGTCACTCATTCATTCATTGATTCATTCATTGATTCAACAAATATTTATTGAATGGCTGCCAGGTACCATGCAGAGTCTATCTACTTATCAATCGGCCTGTGTTAGTGAACAAAGCAAGCTCTGCCCTTATGGTGCTTACATTCCAGAGGAGGAGACTGCCAACAAACAAACAAGTCAATAGTTATGACCTGGTGATAAGTGCTACGAAGAAACACAAACAAGGGTAAGGGACTGTGTTGAGAAACATTTTGATAAGGAGACATCTGTAACCTTCTTCGGGGGTGGGGAGGGGGAAACTGGCAGGAAGGGTGGAAGACATCTTTCAATACTGAAAAAAGGGGACAAGTTCTATTTTATCTTTTGGCAAGAATGTGGGTGCGCAAAAAACAGCTTCCCTTTTATTCCTGGCCTCTTTCCCCTCTTAAGCCACTAGACTTAACAATGCATGTGGAGAAGCGGGAGCTGGTTAGTTGAATAAAGAGCACTGAGGGGACACAAGCTACCCACATGGGGTCAGCAAGGAGCTCCCTCAGCATCCCAGCTCCAACTTTGGGGAAGTGAAACCCATGGGTTCACTGTGATTGAAGGCATAGTTTCAACACACCCACATAAAGGAAATGGAATCACAAGATTTATTATTTACAAATCCCAGAAGCCAGGGTCTCAGGAACATCCTGTGAGCCCAGGAAAGGGCAGTCCTCTGACCCAGGTCACAGAGAAGAGAATGGGACAGCAAGAAGCTATACTTACAAGATTATTGGGACAGAAGATACTCACTTTTTTAGGGCTTCCCTCTAAGTGATTATTTTAAAAGGTGCCCAGGAAAAGCAAAGTGGGGATTTAGGACGGACATCTGAAACTCAAGTCCCTATCTAAATGTCTAGATTCTGGGTGTGGTAGGTTTATCATACTTTAGAATGCTGAGGCAGCAACTCAGGAAAACAAAGTTGTTTTTTTCAAAAGGTGTTTTTCTCAACACACAATGAAATATACCCTGGCTCAGCGAAGGGTATATCTATCTGCTCTTTTGGAGGAGGAGACCTGAAGTTTATCAGCACCATCACACCTTCATGAAGCCACTGAAAATGCCAATCCTGCTCTTTTATGTACCATCCTGTGCCCCACTGGACCCCCTAGAAGGTTCTGATATGGGACAGAGCATTATATTAAGTAAATTCACTACAAGGCCATGTTGACTCTATCTTATTTACCATCTCACATTATGCTTAGCTGTGTTGTGCAATATAGATCATCAAAAGTTTGCAGTGAGCCCAAATGATATTCTAAATAATATAATACCAGCCAAAAGTAAAAAAAAAAAAAAGCTGTAAATTAGAACAAAATAAATCCTCCCTTATTACTGCATTTCCAGGAAGAATTTACAGTCCCCAAGTGAAAACTTTTGTTTCTATAAATTAAAGCAGAAGTATCTAGATTTCATTCTTATCCAACTTTTTATTTTGCTCTTTAGCCAGACGGCTCTCATTCAGGTTCAAGGGTACAGAGTTACCTGCAGTAGCTGCTGGTTACACTTTTCTAGTACCTATGGGATTGAGATAATCCCACTCTCAATCTCTCAAGGATCCTGCTTTTTTCAGAATCTGAGAGGTAATTCGATCCACAAAATGATGAATACAGTAGTTTCACACTCAAAAAATGTAAGACACACAGCATAGCCTCAATCCCAAAAAGCTATTTCAACCAAATGATGAACATGGACTCAGATATGTTGTGCAATCTATGTCTCTACTATTATAGTCAGAAAACATTAGAAAAGGAGCAAATATCTGAGAGCACCCTTGCTAGGATGCCTTCTTTGGGGGTGGGATGGGGGAAACTGGCAGGAAGGGTGGAAGACATCTTTCAATACTGGAAAAAGGGGAAAAGTTCTATTTTATCTTTTGGCAAGAATGTGAATGTGCAAAAAACAGCTTCCCTTTTATTCCTGGCCTTTTTCCCCTCTTAACCCACTAGACTTAACAATGCAGTGGATGCCAGCCAGTCTGTTGTCAAGAGTACACAACCTGTGAGTTTGGACTGAGTTGGGAGAAATCTCCCATCGGGTGGTCAGATGGGTCACCGTGTGTCACTGCGGTACATCTGGAAGAAGTGTGCACTGCCTCCAAGCTGGCTGGTCTTGAGAAATTTAGTATTTCCAGGGAGGACAGCCTGTCACTTAATCTTGATTGACACTTGATCCTTCCGACTCATTCATTATGCAACTTTTTAATTTCCTATTTCACCTTGGAGTCCGGCTTTTCTGGAACTTCAGTAGAGGTACAGACTTCACTCCTTCTTTTAAGGTGACATGTTTATCCCTGACTACCAGGACTGGCTCCATAACCTGTGGGCCAGGTGCAAATGACAATGATTTTAATCCAAAAATCACTAGTAAGTTCAAGACACAGACAGCAGATAATTAAACCAAGCATGGGGTGCTCGTAGCAAGGTGCCCCATGAGACCCCACAGGCTCACTCACTTTTCCAGCCAACTCTGCTGATCACTATGGCTACTGCCACTCATTGTGTGAAATCTTTCAGGCTCTATAACTCACCTGGTAGGGAAAATTTTCCCCACATTTCATTTCAATTTAGGATTATCCCTCATAGAATTTTGATCTAAAACTATGGTCGATATTTCTGAGGCTTTTAGGACTGCTGCCTCTGCCAAATGTTCCTCCTCAGAGCCTTACTTGTCTTCAGTTTCAGAGTTTTCTAAAACTTGATACTATTTGAATGGCAGAAGAAGTGTAGGTCTCATCACATGTTTTCCGGAGCTGTGGGGTAGGCTCCACAGCAATATTTTAAAATGTTATTGTAAGATTTCCAATCTTACAGAAAAGTAGGTACAGTAATATAGTGAACTCCCATGTTCCCATTACCCACCAGCAACAATGATCAACAGTCTACTGATTTTGTTTTGTTGATTCTACTGCTATTTTATTGCTGTTGGTTTCTTTTAAAGCAAATCCCAGACATTGATTCAATCAACCAATATGTACCTTAGTGTAGGGATTTTTTTAAAAAAATAAAATTGCATTACCATTTTTATTATTCCACCCATCCGCAATTAGCACTAATTTCTTAGTACCATTTACTACCAGGACTGCACAGTTTTAATCCAATTACCTCAAAATATCTTTCTTCATCTGATCTATTGAGTAAGAATCCAAATAACATCCACACATTGCATATGAGGTTATGCTTCTTAAGTCTTTTTGACTCTATAATATTTCTCTTTTTCTTTATCCCCCGATACAAGTTATTTATTGAGAAAATTATAATTTGTCCTATTGAATTGTCTATATTATGAATTTGAATGAGTTGCATCCCTGTAACGTTGCTTAACATGTTCCTTAACCTCTATGTTTTGTCAGATGGGAATTAGACTACAGGATTTATTAAAAGCAGTCTCAGTTTTGTTTCAGGGGTCAGATTCAGCTGTATTTTAAACATTTGATGCCTTTTTTAACCAACCTGTTCCCTTAAAGATGGAGCCTTCCTTGCTTTTCCTTTCTTCTGGCTTTTGTGCCTAACATTGTATTTCTAACATGCTCTTCTAGATTCCATCTCTTACAGTCCTCAATATCAAAAAAATTGGGAGTTGAATTAATCTGAACCTGCAAATCTAAAATTAGAATCTGCAAAAAGGATTCAGTTGTCAAATCGTATCTTCCTCGGATGTTCTCTTAATTAATCAGTAGGAATTCAATCTCAGAATAGAATGTTAATGATCTATTCTCCTGCTCACACTTGGCCTAAAATATTTCTTTCTTTTTTGGCACAATGTGCTCATTTCATTCTCTAAAAAATTTGACAAATTTTGTGTGTCCTCCCACTGTGATATAGTTGAAGATATAAATCATTCATTAATTATTTAATTAATTCAATTAAATACTATTACTTTGGTCAGGCACTCTTCTGAACAAAACAGACTAGGTTTTTGGTTGCTGAAAACTCACAATCTACGGAGGGGGAGAGAGGCAGACAATAGACAAATAAAAAATAACTTCTGATAGTGGTAAGATATGTAAAGGCAATAAAACAGGATGATGAAAAAGTGAATGGGAGCAGGCTATACCTTATGTTGGGTGGTCAAGGAAGGCCTTTCTGAGGAAATTCCACTTAACCAGAGACTGGATGATACAATGAATGTGCCACATGAAGATCTGGGATGAGTGCTCTAGGCCGAGGGAAAGCATAGACAAGCTCCTAAAGAAGGAAGAAGCTTGGAGTAGCGGACAGTGGTGAGAAACGTAGAGTTATAGCATTAAGTGGCTTAGAAGCCACAGTATGGCATTTGGTCTTACCTTAATATAGAGGGAACGTGGAAGGACTTTACACAGGAGAACACAATTTGATCTGCATTTTTAAAAGACCACTCCAGTTTGAGCATTCCCTTTAGGAGTCACTCACCGCTTCTGTTTTCCTAACAGTTTTTGCCAGAATCCTGAGGGCTCCTGAATCCCACAATGTCACATTTGGCTCCTTTGTGACCCTGCGCTGTACAGCAACAGGCATCCCTGTGCCCACCATCAGCTGGATTGAAAACGGAAATGCTGTGAGTGCCATCTGTATGGGGACTTGTCTGGGGAAGACTCACTGGAGAGGAATTTCAGGAATAGACCACATAATTGTGAAGTTGCCTTGATCTCTGTTACTGATCCCACCTGCACCTCCATTTTTCAAAGTCTTTCAGGATTTTCATCCTAGAAGTCATTGACCTAAAAATTATACTCCATGGGTTTGCCTCTTTCCTTGTATCGTAAAGGAAGAGTAGAAAAATCAAAAAAATTTTTGTGCTTTTATATAAAAGTGAAGAGGTAAAAATTCCTTCCCACACAGGTAAAATAATTTTCACAAAACTCATCAGCATAAAAATTAGTTCACTGTAACTAGAGGTACTTTGATGAAAAACAATCCAGAATTAGAACCCGTAACTGTCAGTTTAATATCCTTTAATTCATTTTTATACTGATAATAATAACATATATTAAGTGATACTATGTACCAGGCTCTGTTCTAAGCACTTTACATATAAATGTTCATTTACTCATTATACAAATATGTACTGAGAATCTCCCAGGTATCAGGCAATATTTTAGACATTATGGATACAGGAACAAATAAAACAAGTAAACTAAGTCAGTCAGAGAATGACAAATACCCTATTATTTCACTCATATGTGGAATTTAAGAAACAAAACAGATGAACATAGGGAAAGGAAAGGAAAAATAAAATAAGATAAAAATTGAGAGGGAGGCATATCATAAGAGACAGTGAACTTTAGGAAACAAACTGAGGGTTGCTGGAGGGGAGATGGGGGCAGGAAGGGACAAGAGGGTGAAGGGTATTAAGGAGGGCACTAGATGTAACAATCACTGAGCATATATGCAACTGGTGAA
Organism: Nyctereutes procyonoides; assembly: GCF_905146905.1. Classification (NCBI taxonomy): domain Eukaryota; kingdom Metazoa; phylum Chordata; class Mammalia; order Carnivora; family Canidae; genus Nyctereutes; species Nyctereutes procyonoides. The sequence continues at coordinate 8,772,622 of NW_026575135.1, read as the reverse complement.
TCACTAAATTCTACCTCTGAAACTAATAAAAAAAAAAGTCATATTTTCAAAAAAAAAAACTAAAAAAAAAAAAAAAGTGAAGTTCCCTGCCTCAAAGAGCTTACATTATGACAGGGAAAGACAAACAAAATAAAACAAGTAGCAGAATATTCTATGCAGACAGTGTCGAATACTATGGAGAAAAAAAATGCAGGAAAATGAGACAGAATGTGCAACCTTGGGAGAAAGATTCCATTTTCAATAGAGTGGTCAAGGAAGCCTCATTTAGATGAAGACATTTGAGCTAAGATGTGAAGACTGAGGATGAGACTATGTCAATAATTATGGGAAGAAAACTGGGGAGAGTCAGATAAACTTGCAGAAAGTATGTCAAAGGAATAGCAAGTAGTCAATGTGACTGGAGGTGAGTGAGCAAAGAGGAAAGAAATAAGGGGTGTAATTTAGGAATCATGGATCATATAAGCTCATGTAGGGCATTGAAAGAACTTTGGCTTTTGAGTGAGATGGTATGCCATTTTAGGTGTCTTTCTGTTATCTGTTTTCCTGCTGACTCTTGTTCATTGTGCTTTGTTTCCTTGTGTGCCTAGTTATCTTTGACTAAGTGCTGTTCACTATTTAGCGGGGAGGAAGCCAGGAATTAATTTGAAGTCTAGATAAAGGTACCTTTCTCCAGAAAGAATTTTTTGTTTATTTCTGCCAAGGACCGGAAGCAACTACTTATCTTGGACCATCTTAAACCTAATTCAAGGTTTGAAGCTTCTTGGTTATCCCAGATAATTATCCCAGCCTGCAATTCTACATGGGCTATTTCAGTTGTAGTTATTATTGACACCTCCCTGATACTTGATTCTTTGAGACATTAGTTTCTTGTATCACTTATTAGACTCCTAACCCTTATGAAACCCAGAGTTTTGATTTCTCTCTCCTCACTCCTCAAAGGAAACACATTTTTCTGGGTTAGAAAAATGTCTTAGGGAGAATGAAAGTTTCTAAGTTTGTTGTATTTTTAAAAGTATCTTCCAGAATTTTAATTTTTTTCAGTGTGAGAGTTGGTTTGATAACCCAGCTTACCAATATCTGAAATAAGAATCTATCATGAATTATCATAATTATATTTTATAGACTTTAATCACTTCACTTAATGTTTGGTTTGCATTCAGTCACTAGTTTCTGATATTCTTTATGAGATTAAAGATATTTATTTTAATCTTAATCTAACAAATGTTTTTAACATAAATATGTTGTAAACTCAATGAAATGCCTTGTCATTATTTTAACTTTGTGATGAACATGTCATTTTTCACTTTAAATTGGAAAGATTTTTCATTCTTTAAACACATTGCTCTTTTTTTGTTTGTTTAATTGTGTGGTTTCAATTTGCTGTAATTTCTTTAGGATTATTGCATATATTTTTAAAAATGGAAATAGCCTAGTTTTTAAGAACTCTCCTGCTCAGGTTTTGTTAACAATATTATGCCAGCCCTACAGAATCAATTGGTAAATTTATGTATTTTCTTTCGACACAGAATTTAAAGGGAAGAACTTGAGATGCAAATCTCTCTTAAACTCAGGGACATTTTCCTCTATTGTATCCTTAACAACTGCTTTTCTCTTCTCTACATTTTATCTCTGCAGAGCATAAGATTAGAAAGAATGTAGTTGTAATAGAAATTCATTAGACTTCTAGTAAATAAATTTATTTTAAACCCACAATCTTTCTAATCTTTATGCTCTGCATAGTTTTGCGGAGAGAGGGAGTCCTACATAATCTGTCAACTTTTTCTCAGGCTCTAGTGCTTAACATAAATGTCCCCCACAAACATCCATGAAAGAGGCTCTAGCCCATAGATAGATGCCTCAGTCTAGTGCTATATGCACTCCTAATAGTTCATAACGTTATTCCACTACTCTACTCACTCTCTCAAAGTCTGCTCCTACTTACAGCCTTGTTATCTGAACTCTGGAATTTTCCATGACTTTATAGGGAGATGTATCCATTCTCCTCTCAGTGAACTTTTAGGTTTTAGCGACTTGGTTGATACTAATTTTTCTATGAAGCCAGTCACATCTCTTTGTATCTTCCAGAAATTGCTGAGTATTTCTGGCCCCTTGATTATGATACCCTTCTGCCCTTCTATAGATTTATTTTTCTTAATTTTAGGCTTGATTTATCTTTTGGGATTTGGGGATAGAAAAAGGAGAGTTAAACATATGGGCTGAGATTATCTTTGTAAATCGGGTGCTGAGCAAGCATGACTTGCAAGTAATATGACCTCATTTAATATCTTCTATTTCTTTGAAGTTTCTTCAGCAGGGTAAGTTCTTTTCTCACCATAAAGTCCTACCCCAAGCAGGTTCTGTGACTTTCCCAGTTGCTTTTAGGTGATTTTACATTACTAACACTATCCCAATTTAGTAATTCTAAGTACCTAACCCTAAGTAATGACCAAAGTTTCCAACTGCAATTCACAGATGGGAACTTTCTCTTTCTCCCTTTCTTTCCTTTCCCTTCCTTTAAGATTTTTTTTTTAAATCTCCCCCACTCAACGTGGGGCTCAAACTCACTACCCTGAGATCAATTATTGCACACTCTACAGAGACAGAGAGAGCCAGCCTCCCTTTCTTAAGACTACAGATTGCATGCCACCTGCCTTCCACAACAGTCCTGCGGTTGGCTTCTTCTCTCACACTCATTCACTCTTCCTCCACTTCTTAACTGCTATTTAAGACTCCTACAGGTTTAGGGTTGGAAGAAGGGAGGAGCAGTAATTGAAATGGAAAAGTTCTAATTTAACTGACACTGTTTTCGGCTGGTTTTCCACCACTGTTCCAGACAAGTATTTAAAATGACTCTTTCCATCATGGACACATTCATGATTCTTCAGAAATCAAGGCCTATTCAAGATGACCTCAGTGACTCCTTTTCCTCAGAGCAGCCATCTTCCTCTTAGCTTCCAATTTGTTAGTTGATGAGAAGCCTTTCTGTTGGGATCCCATCAATGTCTCAAAAAGACCTTTGGGGAAGATTGAAAATAATTCCAAACCAGATCTTCTATAAAACCTGTATATCCACAGTGATCCAGATCACTGAACAGAGCTGCCCCTCTTTGCTCCTTCCATTGGAGCTGCTAGGCAGCCTGGCTCTGCCCTTCAGACTTTACAGGTGAGTATCAGATAGATCTCTGCTGTGTCAACAAATTGCAAGTGTGTCAGAGTCCCCAAGACCACCTTCAAATTTGATGATTCACAGGAAGGATTCAGAGAACTCAGAAAAGCCATTATTCTTATGGTTATTGTTTATTACAGTGAAAGGACACAGACTAAACTCAGTAGTGGGCAATCAGTTGTTCTCTCCATGTGGAGTCCCATGGAGAGCTCCTAATTCTCCCAGCAATGATGTCAACATGTATGGTGCCTTGTACCAAGGAAGCTCAGCCAGCCATAGTGTCCAGAGTTTTTCCTGAGGGTCAGTTACAAAAGCATGGAGGTTTCACATGACTGACCTTAGTTAGCCTCTGACCTTTTCAAAGGTCAAACTGATACAGTATAGCCTAGAGTCCCTGCTGAACAAATAGAGCTATTCACCATAATTTGCACTGTAACACAAACTATCTGGCATGGCTCATGGTCTCAGATATACAAAGACCCTCTTATGAGGCAGGATTTTCCAAGGGATGAGAGGTTATCTCTTAGAAGCAAGTCAAAGGCCAGTCCTTTCTTTCAAATGTTCAGGGTCTGAACATCTTGAGTCTACTTTAACGTTAACCCTTTACTGCACGGCAGGAGACATATGCCAACCCTTCAGGTGGTCCTATTGAAGATCCTCTTCCATACCTTAAGGAGATGGTGTGCTTTTTGAACCAGTCCCTTGGGTGGAGTGAGGATGGTTCTCACAACAACTCAAACCTTGATGAATCATCTAAGGGATTCTCAGTTATTTTCATTTTTCATGTCCTCCAGTATGGTCTCTCTCCAACTTTTTGGGATCTTGGTTGCAAGGTCCACATGTTGTCATATTACAATATATTAACATTTAAAAGCATTTTAGAGTCAAAGGTACGTTGTAAATGAGGAGAAAAAAGAAACAGAAGAAAAGAAGGTAAGGAAGGGAAAGAGTAGTCTGACACAAGACACAGGAAGGGAAGGAGGGCAAGGAGAGAAGTGTGTGGGAAACAAAGCACATCCATGTGTGAAATTCTGGTGGATGTTGTAACACCAGGAAAAAGATGCCAAATTCTAAGCCCACCTCAACTAATGAAGAGTGTCATTCTGCAATAGCAGCCACTTTAGGGCTTAAATTCATTTATTATTTTTGTTTTCATTATTATTTTTGCTAAAGGGGTCTTTTTCCTGATACATGCACAAAACTGTTTTCGCATAATTTATGTTTAAAACTAATTTAGCTTGTCTAAATTGTCTTCTATCCATCTCTTCAAAATATAGTCAGTAAGGAAAATAATGTCACTTTATGAGCTTGCTACTTGAGGTATGATAAATAAGAACAGGTGAAGGGTTAGCAGACATAAACAAGAAATGACTCTCTTCAGCAAATATAATTGTAGGGAATCTCACTCACTTCTCAGACACTGATTTTCTCATGTTTGTAATGACAGAAGTGTCAGGTGGCTGGAGAAAATGATCCCTAATATGACATCAGGGGTACGGTTCTCCAATGCTGTTAAGTTACAATCAAGAAACTTGTAGTTCTTGTTCTTCTCTAGCTCTCTAATTAAACTTCAAGTGTCATTTAAAATTCAAATCTTATTTGGCAGTTGGTTTTGTGGCTCTCCTGTGGAAGCAGCTGGTGTTGTCTTTGGCCTCTCAAGGTAGCGTAAAGTTATGTCCTAAGAAAGCAGGTGTACTGATGATAGGACTTTACTGATTTGACTTCCTCTGTGCAAACAGGAATAAAGAAAATGGAAAGACACATGCTTTTAAAAAAATTCAATGTTTTCAGAGGCTCACATGAGTGTAGAACTGGAAGATGCAGGATTAGTCTCTGTTGGAGTTGAGAAGTAATAAAAAAGTCAGATAATTTGAATTAGTTTTGGTCTTACTGAGACCCCAACTTAATCATTCAAGATGTGATTCGCAAAAAGCAGGAAGTAAAATAGACCCATTGCTTCAGATTCTAAGAGAGGAACTAATAGTGACTTTCTTTCAGGAAGAAAGCAAAAGTACATCTGTGGTTCTCATGGCCAGAGAGAGGGTTGCTCTTTTTTTTTTTTTTTTTTTTTTGAGAGGGTTGCTCTTACAGCCAACTTTTGTTCATGGTGCTACTACCCACGTCCAAATAGAAACTGAGATGATCTTGCTTGTGCTGACACAAATTACAGGAAATGGAGGCAAGCTCAGGCATTTAATAACCAAGCAGCAAACCAGAAAAGTCTATTGAGAACAGGGAAGGGCCCACAGCCCTGGTATTATTTTGGGTGGACTGAACAAACATGAATGCAGAGCTGGGAGCTAATTGGCACAGAATAAAACAGAGTTTGAACTGTAGCTCTTCACTAACTACAAATCAGTGAACTAATTTCACTAACACACTAGTCAGAATAATGGGAATTCTAAAGGATGTGGCGGCTCCTTTCCTCCCTGCCTCTATGAATCCATCAATAACCTGAAACCCTGAGCAGTTAGAAGAGAAAGGCTAGCCATGTGTCCCAAAGCAATCAAGAATTATTTTGTTTTCTTCCTACAGAAATGTCATTCATTTCTCATGAAAATTTGTAGTCTGAGATGAATTTCAGAGTAAGTAGTAATATTCCTTTCGTTTCATAATATTGAAAGTAGTAGTTTCATGTGGATAGAACAGAGATTACTTTTCTAAAAGAAATAAACTTGTATTTTGATGACCAGGTTTATGTCAAGTTACATTGATGATTATCTCCATTATTTTGGCATTCAAATAAAAAATGTAGAAGAATTACATGTCTCTCTTGTTTTTCCAATAAATACACTTCCTAAAATATTTTAAAAGTTGAATCACTTTAATTTGCTAAAAGAATTTCATAAAACAATGAAATTATCTGTGTCGGAGATTGTGCTTTTGAATTTTCTTAAAGGGAGGCTCACTTTTATTTTATACACATTTTTTAAGAGATAGTATTTTGGGTTCAAAGTATATGAACTTTGGAGTTATCTTATTAGCTGTGTAAATGAAAATAATTACATATATCAACTGGGATATATTATGTGGAATATTGTAGCAGCCAGATTGAAAGAGGTCACTATGGTGATGTTGATCAGAAACAATATGGAAAATTTTCTCAGTCTGTTATCCCTTTTTTAGGATGTGTAGACAGACGTTATTATATCTCCCTAAACATGGACCCTTCTGGGCCATACCCTACATCTCCATGAGGTATTCTCAGCAAGCTGGAACTACATGTAAGACCAAGCCATCGAAGCCAGAATACCTCTCAGAGGTCTTCCTGCACCAAGGTCAAGTCATGATGAAGTTACGACATTATCCATAACTTCGAGGAAATTCTCTCAAACCAGCATCATTAATGTATTAAGGATATATAAAAATATTCCACAGGTCAATACTAGTTTGCTGCTTTCAAAAAGCTTTGCCACACATTATCTCAAGTGTAAACATATTTGCATATGCATATTTATGATCAAGTTTCCTATTTGACTGCCTCTTCATGAGGTCACTGTCTCAGAAAGAGAACCCCACATACAGAGCAGAGACCTGTTTATCCAGCTCCTTCAGGTCAGTATGTCTGAGTGCCTTGGAGAAAATCACATATTTACTGTAAATACCAGCTATCGTCATCTCAATTAAGTACTCAGTTTTGCCTCAGCACACCTTGCTCAAAACTCAGTAATAATTGGAAATTGAGGGACAAAAAAGAGATCAGAATGGAGGGCAAAGCGTTGTTTTTATTTTGAGGTCATCAAAAAGTACTTAACGTTTGGTCAGGACAATCCATGAAGAAAGAAAAACAAATTCAAACTATGACTAACAAGGCCTGCTGTGCATGAGTCACAAACTGAATCAGGCAAAGCCTCTGGAAACAGGAGGAAAAGCCTTTAGGAGCCACATCATAACCGAGCAATGAGCCTTGTAACCTGTTGGTCTCCTTGCTGAACTATTTCCATACCTGGCTGAAGTCCAGGAGAAGAGAGGCCAGCCAGCTTAAAACTCATCCTCTTTCCCACCAAGAATGTTCTCAGGGACCTTGAGGAGGAGTTTAAGGAATGACTTTCTTAGGTGTGAACATGAAAATAGTGCTAGTTCAGTCAACTCTGGGGGATGACTCGTTCCCAACTTGTCTCCAAGGCCTGTGCGCTGACCTCCTTTCTGAAGGGGGGATTAACCTCGTGAAGGGGGGGGGGAGTAATTGTTCTGTAGATTTCACTTCTACAAACTGGGAAGGGGTTATATTTATAAACGAAATACCCCAATAGCATAAAGCGTGTTGATTGAGCACAGATGTTTGAGGCCTGTAGCCTTTTTCTCCATTGTTGCTCTGTTGCTAAAATTCAGAGAGCAAAATTGTATTTCAAGTTACTCCATCTTCTATATCTATATAACTTGGAGATTCAAATCCATAAGACGTTGCGCTTCCACTAAATACGATAATGATGCATCCTATCTTAATTCCCAACTGAGTGTCTGTCTCTTACAGATATTTTTTTCTCTGCCTTGTCAATTTCTCACAAAGTTCCAGCTGTTTATCCGGGGAATCTGCCATAAGACTTGATCTGACTTAAATTGATGCTCACCTGGAATTTTTACCATAAGGATTGAATCCAGTAGTACAGAGAAGGAATACAAAGACAAAGAAGCTAATTGGACCAACTTCCCAACTTAATAACTACAGAGAGAGCTTGGATCCAAGGCCAGCCAGCCACCTGGCAGCAAAAAAAGGAAGCTGGTTTCCCCCAGGGTTCCCCCCCCCCTTGTTAGTCTAACTGTTGAAACAGGCAAAAGAGCAAAATAACTGGTTCCAATTTTCTTATTTCCAGCCCTGTTCCCTACCATGGGACAAAGAGAGAGAGCTTTCAAGGCCACTCCTCCGAGATGCGGCCAAGGTGAATCATGGCCTGATTCCTTGGTTGTCTTTCCATTCAAATTTCCCTCAAACTGGCATCTTCCCCTCATACAAACAGTGATGATTAAAGAATAATTATCATAACAAGGGTACATATTCTAACTCTGCAACCTCAGAAAGAGCTGGGCAGCTGTCTTTCTCACAGAGCTGAAAAGGTGATGACTAATAAGCACTTACATATATTAACCCGCCAGTTGGGGACCAATACTGCATTGATATCCTGGCGCTTCAAGGACATTTGCTCTTCTGATTTAAATAGTATGGCATGGTGTATGTCATGCCTCGGAAACAGAATTGGCTTTTATAACCTTTTCATAACCATCTATCTATCTGGTGTGCATTTGTGGGGAACTGAATAGGAGTTAACCATTATGTAATGCTCACAAGTCTGTGGGTCAACAGGGTGGTTTTGCTGATCTGGGCCATGATTTCATGATCTTAGCTGATCTAGTTCCTAAGACTGGCACATTGACTGGGGGCTAGTCGATCTAGAATGGCCTCGCTTGTATATCTAGTGGTTGTTCTTGGCTCTCAGCTGGGGCAGTGCAGAAAACTGGGCCATGTGTGCCTCCTCCTCTAGCAGGCTAGCTCTGGGTTGGTCATAGGAGGTCATGGGTTCCAAGAGCAACAAGAAAGTAAGCCACAATGTGCAAGAATTTTACGAGTCTGTTTCTGATTTTCTCCGACAAGTACAAGGCCAAGTTTAGATTCAAAGCACAGAGAGAGATGCTACCTCTTGGGGGAAGAGCTACAAAGCTACGTTGCAAGGTCACAGGCATAGAGAAAGAAAAGGTTTTGGCTATTTTTGCGATCTACCACATGTCTTTTGATCATAATTTTGATGCTGTCTCTTCCAAGTCAACTGATGCAGTATATCAGGAAGTCCTTGACCTAATTTTATTCATTTTTTTTCCCTCTACTCCATCAGGTTTCTTCTGGGTCCATTCAAGAAAGTGTGAAAGATCGAGTGATTGACTCAAGACTGCAGCTGTTCATTACTAAGCCAGGACTCTTCACATGCATAGCTACTAATAAGCATGGAGAGAAATTCAGCACCGCAAAGGCTGCAGCCACCATCAGCATAGCAGGTAGGATGGATTTTCGTAATCACATTGCTCCAAGAGGAGAGAGTTGGCACTATTCCGTATCTCATTTGGGGCAAAATCTTTTTTCTTTTATTTCTTACTTCAGTCCCCTTTGGGCAATTTCTTCCTCCTTGGGGGGCACTCCAGAGGTTGATCTAGATAATTGATCTTGAGTGATTTGTTGCCTCAGAAATGAAATCCCCCGATACCTGTCCACATGATGGGTAACAAGCTTCCAGGAGTTCATTTCTCTTCCATCTCCTTATTTCTTTTCTTTCCCTCCTTTTCTTCTTCTTTATTACCTTCCTCCTGCCTTTCTTCCTTTTTTTCTGTTTTGCCTTTTCTTTTCTTTCCTTCCTCTCTCTCTCTTTCCTCTTCATCTCTCTCTCTTATTTTTTTTCTTTTGTGGGGCTAATCATACTTTTCAGGGCTCTTAAAGAGTAACTTGGCAGATCCTTCACACGGTTGTGCCAATTTCTGCATGGCTATTTCTTGAGGGCATTTTTACTTATGAGTATTTGATCTACTTTGTGGTCTTTCCCTTTCCTGTTTCATGAAAGTGATAGCAGGACTTCAGGTGTTTTCAAGGAAAAGAGCTGACATACAGATTTCTAGGATATTTTGTTGAGTTATAAAGGTTTATTTTTAAAATGTAAATGCCCCAAAGGCTCCTGAGAACATTTGTGGAATTCCTAAAGATGGAAATAATCCCTGTATCAGGAAATGCCAGGCATGTTATACTCCTAATGTGTCTACTTCCCAAGGGTCAGCAGAGATGCTTGGCCTCACATGTAAGGCAAGCACTGCTAGAACCTGTGCTCAAAGCCAGCTCTCCAGATCCTGCTATTTCTTACTACCATGGCACTTCTTTGATCTCCCATGATGGGGAAATTCCTGGTAATGTTTGTGATTTTAATATGACATGAATAGAGACCACAGAGAGATATATAGGGAGCGCTGGACAAGGCTGGCCTTCTAAAGCATGCCTAGGAAGGAAGGAGAAAATTCTAAAACCAAGGATTCCTTCTGCCTTCCTCTCCAGAGTATAAATCTGCTTATAGCACCTTGAGCTAGCATATCAATTATTCTAGAATTTCCACTGATGGGAAATCATTTCTCCTAGAGAATGATGAGAATACTAAAAATGAATTTGACTCAATTTAACAAACAATAATAAAACAATTATTGCTTATACAGTATCTTGTTGTTTGTAAAATATTCTTATTTATTAAGCATTTATTAAATACTAGATTCAGGCCATCATTATGTAGAATAAAGGATGCAAACTTAAGTAACAAATGGGATAATTAACAATGGAGTCCCTGCCTTTTGGGGACTCTCAATCTAGAAAGGAAGTCAGCCAGCCATATATATTATGATGCAGACTAGGTTCTACTGCAGAAGCACAGACAAAGAAAACAGCAAAATAGTTGGCAAAGCTTAGAGCATGATGGAGACTGGGAGCAAGATAGAGAATGGGAAGAAAGGCTTGAAATGTGGGCTCTGGCCAGGTTATGAATAGCCTGAATAGGTTGGTGTATTTTTCGATTACTGGGAAGTCATCTAATTATTTTAGAGGAGATGAGTAATATCAGAGATACCATTATCAAATTAACAGATGTTGGGTGTAAAATATTGGGAGATATGGCACACAGTCAGGAGGCTATTCAAAGAATCTAGAAAAGTAATGAAGGTCTGAAAGACAACTGCAATAATTGGTACAGAGAGAAGAGGAGAAATACAGAAGACCTATTAGGATAAAAATGATAGGATTTGAGGGGTGCCTAGGTGGCTCTGTCAGTTAAATAACCAACTCTTGATTTTAGCTCAGGTCACGCACGATCTCAGTGTTGTAAGATTGAGCCCTGTGGGATCTCAGGGTTGTGGGATTCTCTCTTTCTCCCTCCTCCCTCTGCCCCTTCCCCCTCTTCTCTCTCCCCTAAAAACAAACAAACAAACAAACCCAAAAGGATTTGAACGTGCTAGAATGTAGCAGTGTAGTAAAACGAGTTAATAGTGTAGTAGATGTAAGAGCTTAAGAAAGGTGTCTAGGACAAATAGTAATTTATAAAACAAAACAAAATAAAAATATAAGAACATGAGGAGGTCCAGGAGATTAAAAAATAATTAAAATTTTAATGCCTTGGAATAACCTGGAATTAGTCTCAATATCTTATGTTTTATTTGATATTTGATCAAGAACCAACATTAAGTAAATAAATAAATAAATAAATAAATAAATAAATAGCAATTTACAGTACCTATCCTCTATCCATCCATTTATATCATGTGCATGTGTGGAGGGGGGGGAGGGAGGGAAGGAGGGAGGGAGGGAGGGAGGGAGGGAGAGAGAGAGAGAGAAAGAGAGAAATATTTACATATGAATACTCAAATCCAAGAAAATAAACTGATTTAATCTACTTTAACCTACGCCTTTTCAGGGTGAAAGAGAAAAATTAGTGTTGCTAATCTTAAGAGCATTTCATTTGAGGTAATTAATTCAGTCATTCACATATTAATTCTCTGCTGGGGCTCTCCCTAGACGGACGGGGGGGAAAAGGGACTTGGAACCAGGCAGTAGTGCCCCTCTAGAACAAACCCCTACCCCATTCTCTAGTGAAGTCTATAGCTGGAGATCTTGGGATCTCATCTCTTGGCTTTGTTAGGATGTAGAAGACCCTCTCCCCTCTGGCTGGCTCAGCACCATTGAAGCTCCTCCTGTAACAGCACAGTCCTCTCCATCTTTGTCACATCCTTCATCAAGCCCCTCTCTAGAGTCTACTTTCCAACCTTTGCAACTAGGTCACCCTGTCTCTACCTATGAAGGCAGGCCTGTTGAGTTCTAATTCAGTTCCTTCTTTATCCCTGTGGGGCCTAAAGTAACTTCTGGATCACTTGCATGTTATACAAAATCCAAGAGAGATTTAGACCTATTGACCCAGTTCCGTTGTCTACCCAACCATGTCATGCTACCATTTTTACACTAATGTGGCCATTTTATATCAGAGTAAGGGATGCCTAATAAGGTTCCTTGCTTCTAGAGTTCCAAACAAGAAGTAGGGAAAAGTCCCCCTGCTTTGGCTTTTTCCTTTATTTATACCTCTCTTCGAGGATTTTGGTCTACAGCAAGGACTCTATAAAATGTACATCTGAATTCTTAATTCCTCTACCTTCCTCCTTTCCATAACACACCAAGCTGGAGACAATCCCTTTAGCACAGCAACTTTTAGGGCCTACCATCTTAAGTACAAAGATGAGTATGAAGGCAGTGCTATGGAAATAAGTAAGGAGAACTAATATAATGGGTATATCTTCATCACACCAAGGCAGACTCATTGCACAGACATGATCTTCAAGATGCTAAAATGACTATAAAGCATGATTACCACCATATTGTATACAGCAACTTCACCCCTTCAACCCTGACCTGGCTGATCCAACTCTATTAACAAATGGAATATACCTGATGAGAGCCTGATCTGACTGCATTAATAAATGGAATATACCAACAGAGAAGACTATAATACTAAAACAATAATGGTGTCTTCTGGTGGTAGAAAGAACCTTCAGTTGTGGCAAGCAGCGTAGAAGATAAAAGGAGAAATGGTCTTGGGCGTCAATGCTGAGAGAAGACCAGAGTGAGGATGGAGGTAATCAGCAATGGTAGCCTGGGGGAGAACAGCAGTAGCATTTGTATGGGGAAAAAGATGGTAGAAGCAATGCATGGAATGGTATATAGCGGCAAAGGACTTGAAATCTCTTGCAGCAGCAGAGTTGAATGCAGATGAGGAGCAGTGACCTCAGTAAGGGTAATGGTCATGTTGACTGGAACCAGCAATGACTTGACTTTAGCCAATGGGCCTGGCAGTGCATGTTCAGCAAGTGTCAGGTGCTGTATGTTAACCAATAAGTGTGAATCCTTCTGCACAGGGAAAAAAAAATGTTACTAAGATGAGTGAAGAGAGACTCCCTTAAGGAGCTAATTCATAAAAAGCTACAGTATCCTTTTGTTCATCCCCTGATCTGCTTTTCCTGTTGTATCTCACAGACTATGAGGCCTGAAGCTCCTCTACTTTTCCTATAATTTTCCCAGGCAGATCTAATGAGATTGTCTCATGAGTGCAATGGAATAAGACCTCTGAACCCCATAAGACATCTGCCATTTTCTCTTCCTCTCCTTGACCCCATTCTTTTCCATTAAATCTACTAGATGTCTCAAAATGTTCCCAGTGTTATCAATGAGGAAACTGCCTCCCAATCCTGAGGTGCTCCCTTAGGTAATATTCCAGGAAAGTGAAGCCACATTGGTGAAAACAAGATCCATGGAGCCACTTAATTCAGAATCATTTTAAAGAAGCACGGTCTTATGCTCCCCAGACCTCCCAGTGCTTGGATGTGGCATTCGCTTTCTCCAGTCCTGCTTTTAGCCCCTTTCTCCTTTGGCCTCTGATGGCCTCAGAGGTCCAGAATTTTGAGTCAGGCATGGTGACTCCTCTTGACATTCTGGCAATGCTTCCTTACCCCAAACTCTCCTTTCTCTCATTTCAGCCATCTCCATCATCCCCTAGTGTTCTGTAGTCAACAGCCTCCTTTGTCACATTCTCTGTTTCCCTTTGAAGCTTTTCCTCCATCTGTTTATTTACTCATCCCAGCAGGAAAACTGGAAATGGAAAAATATGGTCTAGTGTTTAGGATTATCTCTAATGATATTGCTAGTGTTTGAAGGAATATAAAAAATAAAGATCAGTCTTCATTTTCCCACAACTCTTCCATGTGTATGCCCCAATCCTTATGCATTGTTTGAGAAATGTGATATACTTCTTTCTGACTCATTTACATTTGCTGTTAGTCATCAAAAGGAGTCAGGAAAATTTTGGAACCTCTCCCTATGAACCAGGAAGTTGCATTTCCTTCCAGCCACAACCTTGAAAGGCTCAAGTTGCAATTTAAAATCACCAGGATGCTGGGTATTTGGCCAGGTGCCTTCTCTTTGTCATTAGAACCCTCGGCTCTGTGACAGAGACCAACAAGACAGCCCACGATCCCTATACTGAGCACAACTCTGAAGGAGCCAGATGCCACCAAATAGGCACTGATACTAAATCTACCAAACATTTAAAGAATTATACCAATTCTTCTCAAACTCTTCCAAAAACTGAACAGGGAGGAACATTCCCAAACTCATTTTATGAGGCCAGCATTACTCTGATATCAAAGCCAGATAAAGACATGACAAGAAAAGAAAACCACCTCCCCTGATGAACACTGATGCAAAAATTCTCAACAAAATTTTAGCAAGTCAAATTCAACATCATATAAAAGAGGACTTATCATGATCAAGTGGGATTGATCCCTGGGATGCAAGGATGGTTCAACATACACAGATAAATGTGATACACCACATTAACAGAATGAAAGATAAAAATCACATGATCACCTCAATTGATGCAGAAAAGCATTTGAAAAAATGCAATATCCTTTCACGATAAAAATGCTCAACAAACTGGGTATAGAAGGAACATTCCTCAACACAATAAAAGCTATATATGACCAACCCACAGCCAACATTATACTCAATGGTGATCTTCCTCTAAGATCAGGAACAAGAAAAGGATGCCTACTCTCACTACTCCTATTTTTCTTTGAAGGTTTCAAATGTACTTTATTTCTTAAATCATGCCATATTTTAGTGGGTGGTTGCACAGTGCTTTCACTTGGCATCAATTATGAGTTGGTTTTGAAACAATTCATTATTACACCAGCTGGGATTATTGATCCCTCCATTCCTTTGGGGTGACTCTGCCAACAGGGGACAGGTTCCATTCTATGCCTACTCTCACTACTCCTATTCAACATAGTACTAGAAGTCCTAGCCAGAGCAATTAGGCAATAAAAAGAAATAAAAGCCATCCAAATTGAAAAGGAAGAAGTAAAATTTTCTGTTTGCAGATGATATGATCTTTATATAGGAAAATCCTAAAGACTCTACCAAAAAAACATTAGAACAAATCAACAAAACCAGTAAAGTTGCAGCATACAAAATCAACATACAGAAATCAGTTGTATTTTTATACACTAACAACGAAACATTGGAAAAAGAAATAAAGAAAATCATTCCACTTACAATAGCATCAAAAATAATAAGATACTTAGGAATAAGTTTCATTGTGAAGGTAAAAGATCTGTATGCTGAAAACAAAAAGATTTTGATGAAAGAAATTGAAGACACAAATAAATGAAAAGATACCATGTTTCATGGATCACAAGAATTAATATTGCTAAAATTCCCGTATCACTCAATGCAATACCTATTAATATTTCCATGGCATTTTTCATAGAAATAGAGCAAACCATCTTAATATGTGTATGGGACCACAAAAATTGTGAACAACCAAAGCAATCCTGAGAATGAAGAATAAAGCTAGAGACATCACACTTCCTGATTTCAAACTATATTACAAAACTATAAGAATCAAAATAGTATGGAATTGGCATGAAAACAGACTCATAGACCAATGAAAGTGGATCGAGTCCCTCATGAGGCTCCCCATGGGCAGCCTGCTTCTTCCTCTGCCTGTGTCTCTACCTCTCTGTGTCTCTCATGAATAAATAAATAAAATCTTAAAAAAAAAGAAACCATCAACAAAATGGAAAGGTTTCCTATGAAATGGGGGAAAAATAGTCTCAAATCACATATCTGAGGAGTTAATATCCAAAATATATAAAGGGCTCATACAACTCAATAGCAAAAAAGCAATCTAGTTTTTTCAAAAAAACGAACAGAGAATCTGAGCAGACGTTTTTCCAAAGAAGACATACAGATGGCCAGCAGGTACATGAAAAGATGCTCAACATCACTAATTATCAGGCAAATCAAAACCACAATGAGATACTACCTTACACCTGTTTGAATGACTATCAAAAAAAAAAAAAAGACGAGTTAAGTGTGATGCAGAGAAAATAAGATCCTTGCGCACTGTGGTGGGAATGTAAATTGGTTCAGCCACTATGGAAAACAGTATGGAAGTTTCTCAAGAAATTAAAAACAGAGGTACTATATGATTCAGCAATTCCACTTCTGGATATTTAGCCAAAGGAAAAGAAAACAGGATATTGAAGAAGTATCTACACCATCATGTTTGTTGCAGCATTATTCACAATTTGTCAAAACAGCAGATAAGTTATAAGATATGGAAACAACCTTTCTGTCGATAAACAAAAGGATAAATATGTGATATATATATTTATAAAATATCTCAACGTATATCTCATAGTGCCTCATGTATACATACAATGTGATATCATTCAACCATGATGAAGAAGGAAATCTGGCCATTTGTACATGGATGAAACTTGAGGGCATTATAGTATGTGAGATAAGTCAGAGAAAGACAGAGATGTATGTTATCATGTGGTATCTGAAAAGTCTTACTCATAGAAAGAGTACAGTGGTCGTTACCCCGAGCTGGGTGGTAGGGGAAATGAAGAGATGTTGGTCAAAGGGTACGAACTTCCAGTTATATGATGAATAAGTTCCGGGAATCTTTGCACATATGATAATTATACTGTACTATACTTGAAAGTTGCTATGAGAATAGATCTTAAATGTTCTCACCACAAAAAAGAAATGGTAATTATGTGACATGATGGAGGTGTTAGCTAATGCTAAGGTGGTAATTATTTTGCATTATATAAATGTATACCTTAAACTTACACAACGTTATAATTAGATCTGAGTAAAACTGGCCAAAGGAAAAAAAAAAAACAAACAAAACAAAACAAAACCAGACAAAGGGATTCAGTAGAGGAAAAGTTTGTATTTCCTATTCTTGGTGGCATTAATAGTTCCTCCTGGAAGGCTGAGGTTCAGAGACCTGTCTATCCTTACCCAGTCTTACCAGTACAGGAGTGACCTGTGTTCCCATCCTTCTTCTAACGTAAGCCAGTCCTCACTCTACCAACACCCCCACCATCTGCAATACTCCTTCGGACTGACCTCAGGATCTGGGGCTTCCAGTCGCTAAATTCAAAACTCAAATGAATATATGTAGCATAACCAAAAATGGGCGTAGGGAGAAATCTGATGTGATAGCATGGGAGTTCCCCACCCCTCCAATGGACCACGTATTTATATTACATGTATTTAAGTGTTGACATTTCACACTTTATCAAAAAAAAAAAAAAAGAGAGAGAGAGAGAGAGAAGTTTGAATTCTATTTTCACAATCGATATAGCTGATTGAACGTACTACCCTGTTTCATGGCCCCTCTCATGTCTGATAGTCACACTCCTTCCAGTGTCTTTCCAGCGTCCCAATTATGAGACACAGAGGGCGAGGTGGGGGGGCTGGATCAGAAGCACACGACCACCTTTGCCACTCAGTGCTTCAGCCAGGAGATGTAGCGTGCTCTTACCAACAAACCAGACACCGTCCCCTGGTGTTTCATGGTGGCTTTATCTAGTTTCAAATTGATTAAAGGTATTTGTTTTTGTTTTAAATGAAAGGGAAAAGAATAAATGAGTAACAGCCAGTAGCCACACTAAATTGCTACCAGCTGTTCTGCAGTTAGGCAGAAGAGGCAAGCATTCTTTTCACAATCAGGCAGCTTTCTCACATTAAAGTTACTGTGTGTTTTAGAAGACAGCCAAAGTTTTACTGACTTTTCCAGATACTTTTAAGGACACTACACGTATTGATGACTGCTGGAAATTTCTGGAATCTTAAAAAATCTTGTTTTGAGATCAAAGCACTTGCTTATAATGGCAACATTCTTGGACCTTCCCCTGCTCCCCACCCTCCCTCCAAAAGGAAATGCGACTGGAGGAACTTCTGTAAGAAACACATGGAAGCCCTCTGATTCTCTTACTATTCTTGACACATCCAAGCACCCTTAAATTAGTTTCCTTTTTCTTTCCTTCCTCATCCTTGAAATAGAAGCCTATCTAAGCTTATTATCTCCTCCCAAATACTGTGGCTGGGTTCTCTTTGGCATTGGCAAGATCTTCAGGGCCTTGGGTCCTCCTTTCACAGCTTAAATTGAGGGCTCTTTCATATGCATAACCTTGACCTCCTGGTATTTCAGCAGGGTTCTCTGCTCAGCTGCTATTAGAACCTGCCTTTGCCCCTCCAAATTACCATTTTCTCTAGAAGAATTTCCTGATGTCTCCTTTTCCTTTTTCTAAAGATCTTATTTATTCATTCATGAGTCAGAGAGAGAGAGAGAGAGAGAGAGAGAGAGGCAGAGACATAGGCAGAAGCAGACTTCCTATGGGGAGCCCGATGTGGAACTCCAGCCCAGGACCCCAAGATCATGACCTGAGCCAAAGGCAGATGTTCAACCACCGAGCCACCCAGGTGCCCCATGTCTCCTTTTCTATCTGTACGGTGGTAGAACTGTCTTGTGGCTTGGGTCCTGTAGGTGCTTTATAGAGGTTGGTTTCTCATCTTTAGGCTTGTTTTTGTAATACTGAGTCCCTTGGTGGCTAATGGAGGGGAATGTGGAGTGATGACTCTGCCTGGGCTGATGATGCCATGGTGGTGGACCCAGAGTGAAAAGAATACAGCTCCTGGGACTCTCAGTTTTCTCTTAATTTCCTCCAAATCTGCCTGTTAATGCAGTGTCTGGCCTAATTGAAGAGAACTTTCCAGAAACTTAGTGCTATCAAAGCTATCTCTTGCAAATCTTAAGATCAAAATGTACTAACTTTTGTTTCTTTTCCCCCTTTTAATGTGATTTCCTGTGGGAACTTCCTTTCCGGTTAATAGAATGGAGGTAAGATACATCACTGTCACATCGATGTTTTGTTGTGTTTTTTGTTTGACCTGCTATTATTGCTATTTGCTGAGTACTGTAAACTTTCAGAATCCTTCTAATTTCTAATCCTTTTAATACTCTTATGAGATGATAATGAAAATGAAGATAGGTAACAACTATTGCATATTTAGTGTTTATCAGACACCGTGCTAAGAGCTTTACATGCATTATTTAGATTTATCCTCAGGACATCCCTATGAAACAGGTACTATTATTATCCTGATTGTACAGAAAAGAAACTAAGAGAATTTCTTTGAGCTGAAGAGTTCCAGTGACTTGCACACACATCAAGTGATAGACTTAAAAATTACTATTATTATTTTTTAAAGAATACCTTTTTTTAAAGATTTTTTTTATTTATCCATGAGAGACACAGAGAGAGAGGCAGAGACACAGGCAGAGGGAGAAGCAGGACCCTGGGATCACAACCTGAAAGGCAGATGCCCAATCACTGAGCCACCCAGGCATCCCTGGACTTGGAAATTAAACCTAGACCTGACTCCCCAATTCTCCCTCATAGCTTTATCTTGCAGATAAGAAAGTGTGATCTTGTAATATAACATTTTGCAATGTACAGTGTTTTATTTTCAGGAAAATTGACTTTCATAAAAATTCTATGAAGCTTCATAACTGTTTTTTATCTAATTTTACAAATAACAAAACTAAGATTCAGAATAATTAATAATAATAATAATAACAGCTAAGTTCTGTGGTACATTTACGATCACCACTTTTCTCATATTAACATTACAGTGACTTTATGGGGCCAGACCGATTATGATCCCTCTTTTTTAATATGAGGAACCTGATGCAATAGGAGTTGCCCAGACCACATAGCTTGCAAACTATAAACCCTCAATCTGAGCTCAGGTAGACAGACTCAAGAACTTAGGTTTGATAACTACTACACTAACCCAGACAGCATGATAACTCAGCAGGACCAAGAATTCCAACTACTGATTCTAATTCCGTGGAATTATTATATTCGTAAAATGCTTATTAAAATCATGCTAAATAAAAATGCAGGATACAAAAATGCTTTTACAGAATAATTCTAAATAAACTGTATATATAACCATATGTGTATGCACTATATTTAGTATATATGACACTGTATATATTATGCTTACATATAGACTGATTTAACTGACATGTGCACATATATATACAGTGTTTATATATTTGGCTAATACAATTTTCAAATTTTTGAAATTAAAATTTTCTTCCTTACATTATTTTTTACATCTTTATTTTACACAAAAACTAGGTGCTAATTTTAGTCAGAAGAACTACAAGAGGTGTTTTTCAGAGGAAACCATATCCTTGAAGACACAGGGTTTGGCATTTTAGAAAAATGACATTTGATCTATGTCTTAGAGTAGGGGTTAGCAAACCCTTTTTCTGTAAAGGGCCAGATATTAAATAGATTTGGCTTCGTGGCCATACAGTCTCTGTTGCAACTGCTCAGCTCTGCTGTTGCAGGGCTAGAGCAACCACAGACACTTCATAAATGGTTGAACGTGGCTCTGTTCCAATAAAATGTTACTTATGGACACTGACATTTAAATTTCATATAATTTTCACTTCTTCTGATTTTTTCAATCCCTTAAAAATGTAAACACCATTCTTAGCTTATGTGCAGTATAAAAAACAGGCAGAGGGCCTGTGGATTATATTGCTGCCCACTGCCTTAGAAAACGAACCATCTACAAAGATACTAGGCATGAAAGAATAAAAATAATTCCAGTTTGCTCTAGAGAATGGAAGTGGGGTAGAACCCTGTCATCACACTTGTTGAGAAAGTACAGTTGCTGTAGGCAGTTGCTATATAAGGAAAGTTCCTTTATCCACAGGTGATATGTTCCAAGACCCACGGTAGATACCTGAAACCCTGGGTGGTACTGAACTCTACATATATTATGGTTTTTTCCTATATATCCATATCTATATCCTAGATATATCCATATCTATGATAAACGTTTTTTAAAAGATTTTATTTATTCATTCATGATAGAGAGAAAGAGAGAGAGAGGCAGAGGGCAGAGAAGCAGGCTCCATGCCGGGAGCCTGATACGGGACTCGATTCCGGGACTCTAGGATCACGCCCTGGGCCAAAGGCAGGTGCTGAACCGCAGAGCCACCCAGGGACCCTTATGAAAAAGTTTAATTTATAAATTAGGCATAGTAAGAGACTGACGACAGTAATAATACAATAGAACGATGATAGTGATATACTGTAATAAAAGTTATGAATGTGGTCTCTCAAAATATCCCTCTGTACTGTACTCACCCCTCTTGTCATGATTTGAGATGATCAAATGCTTATGAGATGACACAAAGCGAGGTGAGTGATAAGACAGAGTGTGAGGCTACCTGTGATCTTCTGATGCTACGTCAGGAGGAGCATCTGCCTCTGGACTGTGGTTGACTGAGAACTGACACGAGAGAGAGGGAAACCATGGATAAGGAGGAAATTCTGTGCCAGGAGACAGGAATAGCTCTCAGGTGTGCCACCTCTCAGGAGGTTGGGAAAAGATGTGGGAGTTTCCACTGGAGGAGTGGGATTGCTTTAACCCAAACTAGCCTCAGCTGGTCTTCTAGATAAGTCCTTGTTTCTATGGGACAGCTCATAGAAACTGCAAGATCACATTTAAAAATCCTCTATTGGGGGGCACCTGGGTGGGTCAGTGGTTGAGCATCTGCCTTTGGCTCAGGTCGTGATCCTGGGGTCCTGGGATTGAGTCCCTGCAGGAAGCCTGCTTCTCCCTCTGCCTGTGTCTCTGCCTCTGTGTCTCTCATGAATAAAGAAAATATTTAAAAAATAAAAAATAAAAATGCTTTATTGTATGTGGTTCATGTCTGTTAAAGTAGAGAGAAATAAGAGTAAAAGATATAGTGAGAATCCTTCAAATATTCAATTTGACCAAGGAGAGTTGTCTGTTATACGTTAGAGGGACTTGAGATCATATATCCATTGTTGCCTCTAAAGAGAAAAACTTTACAGAAAGGGAGGTCAGCCAGGTTTCATTTGTCAGGAGGCAAGAGAGGGACTGGCTCGATGCGCAATATGAACTAGCATTTTTGGAGCTTGTCCGGCAGACCATTCCAAAATAACCAGCATTCTGTGAACAGATCCCTGTGACCTCTGCCCCACTGTTTCGAAGGACCAACAGGACCAGCTGCTTCTGGTGTTGCTCCAATGGCAGTTCCAAGAGCTGTGAGCAGAGGAACACAACTTCAGTTGGACAGGTCTCATTCAAAAGATAGCAAAAGACATCAGTGGAAATTCTTTGCATTCATCTTGTCTCCCCTATTTTTGCTATGAGCCTCGTTTAAATTTTTTAAGGGATAGGGTTAGGAGGATGAGGCACAATGGCCTTACATGCCTCCATGTCTTGCCTCTAAAATTTGACCAGAAAAAAATAAAATAAAATAAATAAAATTTGACCAGTCCAAAAAAAAAATTAGAGGTGTATAAATCTGCAAAAGAGGAGAGGAAAGGGAAATGGTTTAAACTCTGAAAGCGTGACTGGGCAGTCTGTATATATGTATATGTGTGTGCGTGTATATATGCGTGTGTGTATGTAATATGTATGTATTTGATCCTGTATCTCCTTTACCTTGTAGAGCTGCTCTTAGCATAGCTACATTTCCAAAGCTAAGTCTTTTAAGGCTCCTAGGAACATCACAGAGGCATAGAAAATTAGTAAGAACCATACACTTCATGTTTTATGTCTTTCCTCAGCATGCAAAGGGTTTCCCCAGGCTACTTCTCTGCAGGCTGGCAGAAAGAACCAAAATTATAAGGTCTCATTTCTATTCAAAAACCAATTCTGTTTTTTTCTTTTCTTTTTTTACATTATACAGCTAATAAATAAATGAGGACCCAGTACTAGCAGGCTGAAGATGATTGTTGTTTCAAAGATTTTTCCTGGGCTCCTATTAAGAAAGGCAGTAGACATACACAGAGAGGGATTGATTATTAATTGTCAATAATCCTTATTTTTGAGGCTATTTTTATTAATTTTTCTTCTGTCTACCTTTTCTGGGTTTTCTTTTTTGCTTGTATAATTAAAGGAACAATCATGAATGCTGTTTGATTTTAAAAATACTTATGAAAAAATAAAGACAGAGTCAGTTGATGGTTGATACATGAGAGCAGAACCTGAGTGAGTAATTCTCAGCTCAGAGGCACTTGGGGAAATATTTAACTTACATGATGCAGTTTTTGTGTTAAGTGAAAAGAATCCTACCTGCTTTTATCTATCCCCCTTTTATATTAATATGTGAGACCATTTAGTAAACCAGTTTGAAGAACTTCTTGTTATTAGGTATTATTCTTCAGTTTCTTAAAGCACAACATTCTTGCCCCTCTTGAACTTTCTTAATACTATCACAGACCAGGTTTCCCTGAGAAGCTGGAAAACTATTTTTCTGGGTGTTTGCTCAACCCTACCTGGCCCAAGTTTTCATGAGAGCTTTGTTTTTTCTTATTCAAGTCCTTCATTTTAAAAAATGAACTACAAACTATAAGAAGTACAATAAAATCTGTTTTGGCTAACAGTAAAAGGCTAGTCTGAATTAGAGAAAGATTCTATATTATAAAATATCCTTTCAAAGTCTGGTATTTCTTGGAAGTTCATGGATTGACTGGAATGAGCTGTATGTTGTTTAACAGATTTGCTCTGAACACCGGTCAGTCATGGTTTCTAATTCAGATATCAATTGTTCGAATTTAAATGGAGTCTCTTCACAATTTAAAACTTTCCCACAAATTCCAATTTGTTTAATTTTCTTACTTTATAAGTCCTTTATATAAAGATAATGAAATGTGAAATTCCAACAACTGTACAAATCTGCATAAGAATACAACTTAGTTTTTTGTCATTGTTAACAATATAGATCTGATAGAAGGCATAAGAATATGTTGAGACCATCACAGTGCCTACACATAATTAGTGCTCAATAAATATTTGTCAGATGAGCATAGGAGTTATTTTTTTTATTTTTTTTATTTATTTATGATAGTCACACACACACACACAGAGGGGGGGGGGGAGAGAGAGGGAGAGAGGCAGAGACATAGGCAGAGAGAGAAGCAGGCTCCATGCACCAGGAGCCCAACGTGGGATTCGATCCCGGGTCTTCAGGATCGCGCCCTGGGCCAAAGGCAGGCGCCAAACCGCTGCACCACCCAGGGACCCCCGAGCATAGGAGTTATTATAATTCCCAGCATTCCATTAGGGGACAGTGGATATGTGCAGAGAGTACCAGCAGTATTTTCCATTCTCCCTCTCATTCTCTTCAGTTGCTATAGCCGATAAGCTTTTAATCTTATTTTTGTGCTAGCACCATGCAATTTAGGCTTCTTCCTCATATAGTATCCATTAACACATAATCGGAGTTGAGATTAATCACTAACATCACTCAACAAATTAGGACCTCAGCACTCTGAGGGACCAGATGACTTGCCCCAAGCCATGTGATGAGAAAACAGCAAAACTGAAGATCTGTTTTGCTCCTCTGAGAGCCTGATCCCAAGCCTCCTCCTCCCTATGTGGCTTTCTCTTTAGTCTTTAATGAAATGCTGGGAAGATGTGTGAGTGAGAGAATCTGGGTATGGAAGGTATCGCAAAGATGTATGTGTTCTACAAAATTCAGGAACTTAACTATCACGACATATAAATAAACTACATCCACCATGACTGTTATGCTCAGTCATTTGTTAATCGTCACCATGCGTATGTTCTTTAGATGTACTTTACTTGCTGACATCAGCCCCATTCGTAAGGAGCAAATGAAGTGGCTTAACCAAGGATAGTTAAATTCTATTTATAATGTAAAATGATAAAAAAAAAAAAAGAATACTCCAAACTATCCAGTCCTTGATTGTTCTCAAAGCTTTCCACATCCCTTATCCCATATGATGATCCTTCTAATAACCCTCCAGAGTAGCTGGAGGGTGATAGAATTATAGCTGGAAAGCTGGGAAGATTATAGCACAATCTTCTCCTATTTCTGTGACAACACAGAGGTGGAAATCGAAAAAATAAAAAAAATACAAGCCAGACTGAATGCTAAGGAATAGCATGGGATGGAGAACGCTGTTCATTTCTTGTTTCAGTAAGCTACAGAAAGACAACAAAGGCTACTGCGCCCAGTACAGAGGGGAGGTATGTAATGCTGTCCTGGCCAAAGACGCTCTTGTTTTCTTCAACAACTCCTACGCAGACCCTGAGGAGGCCCAAGAACTGCTGGTTCACACCGCCTGGAATGAACTGAAGGCAGTGAGCCCATTTTGCCGGCCGGCTGCTGAGGCTTTGCTGTGTAATCACATCTTCCAAGGCTGCAACCCTGGGGTAGTGCCCACGCCTACACCTATTTGCAGGTAAAATAAAAGAAGAAACAGATGGGAAAATTCTCTTGAAGGCAAACAGGAAGAGCTTTTCAAAAGAGGTTGTCATGTGCTACGATAAAGGCAAAAGGTGGCTTTTGTCCAAAACAGAAAGTAATTAATTGGACAGAATTCCTACCGTGTAAATCACTGATGACATCCTATAATCCGAGGGCTCTGAGCTTCTAGAAAATGTCATAAAAGCTATCATACTCTACTTGTTATTGTTTGCATTATCATATTCATATTCATAAATATTCTAGCTTTCTAGAAAATTTTTAAAAAATCCTTAAAAAAAAAAAAGAGGCCTAAACAAACATGGACCTCAATAGTAAGCGAAAATAGAGAAAAGGCCCATTTCAAATGTTTTAGCACTATCTGCCCATGATTATGACACCCCGGTGAGCATTTCAGAATATTACTTTCTATAATATGCATATTATTTTAAGATACATTCCACCTGATGTTCTAATTTAAATACTAACATTCTTTCTCACAGTGGTAGTGGTGGTGGTGGTAGTAAATAGTGATTTCCTTAAAACCCCCATACTCTTTAAACATGGAAATTCATAAATCAACGTTTGATAGAAGTATTTTGCCTTTATTTACTTCTTATGTAGGAAAGACAGGAATCATACTGGCTTTTGAGCCAAGTAGAACAAAGTTGAAATACTATTTGTACTGCTTTCTAGATACATGTGATCTTGGCTAACCTTCAGTTTCCTCATCTGCAAAACAGAGAGGATTAAAGGATAAATTGTTCCCGTGGAATATGTTAGAAACCAGACAGATACTGTTTTCTTCTGAAGAAAACACATGAAATCTACCAGCACAGCACATTTCCACCTCTGTTTTGATAAAACCAGAAACTATTTAAATATTGATATAATTGTGGGGCAGTGAGGTCATTAAAACAGAATGCTCTATTCCTCAACACACTGCAAATTTTGAGGGTTTGGAGAAATTGTAAGAGGAATATAGTTTGTTTGTTCCTTCACCCAAGAAGATTATATTTTTATCACACAGGACATCTAAGTATCTCTTGAGAAACAACCAGAATTAAAATTGATCGCAACTTTGTATACTACCACAAAATAAATTTATTGAGTAACTTTCCAACATGTATATCCCTAGGCCAGTTTACATGCAAGAGCCACAGATGTTTTTAAGATTGAGAATAATTTACCTCTTTTGGTCTTTTTAGAGGAAAAAATCCCTTTCAATGAGATTTCAAATTTATTAGAATAGTATAATCATCTCCTAAATCTTTAAGTCAATGGTAGTATACTTAAAGAGATTTCTTTCCTAATTCCAATTGTTATTTCAATAGTACTTGTTATCTGAAAATTGTTTCTATTTTTTTAAATCCTTGTGGTTGAACATTTCATTCACACTGAAAATATATAGTCTAAAATTTTAGTCTAAAATATAGTCAGAAAATATGGTCTAAAAATTTTCACGTTAATATCATATTGAGGTCTTCTTTTGTCTGACATATAATTGTAAAACAAATTAGACACTTAAAAAAAGACTTACTCTCTACTTTTAAGCTACAAAATTCAAATTTATTATGTAGATATTACTATAAACAGTAATTAAATTGTCCAATGCTTTCTGCCCCTAAGGAAGTTTCATCTATTTGATTCAATAATTTGGTAGTGATACAGTAAACCTTCTCACAGTAAGTGTTTATTCTAAGGATGCTTCCTTCCAGTTCTGGCATCTTCTGCTTTTTGCACCAACAGCATTCAACTAAAATTGAGCTTATTGTTAATAACTAGTAAGTTTGCTCTTCAGAGATTCTCATTTTATGCTTCCTTCCTATTTTGGTAATGGCTTTTATAATAGCTTTTGTTTGCCTTATCCTTCCAAGGGGTTCAACGGTG
This sequence comes from Nyctereutes procyonoides, assembly GCF_905146905.1. Classification (NCBI taxonomy): domain Eukaryota; kingdom Metazoa; phylum Chordata; class Mammalia; order Carnivora; family Canidae; genus Nyctereutes; species Nyctereutes procyonoides. The sequence continues at coordinate 8,745,376 of NW_026575135.1, read as the reverse complement.
TTCAACCAATTTGCATTTCTAGTTATTTCTAGTTTTTTTGTGAGATTTTTAAAAGCATTTTATTATTCATGGTTTTCTCTCTCTTCTTCTTCTTCTTTTTTTTTTTTTTTTTTTTGGTTTCAGAAGTAGAATTCTGTGATTCATTATTTACATACAACACTCATCACAAGTGCCCTCCTTAATCCCCATCACCCATCTAGCCCATCCCCCACCCACCTCCCTCCATCACCCCTCAGTTTGTTCTCCATCTTTTAAAGAGTCTCTAATGGTTTGTTTCACTCTCTTTTTATTTCCCCCCCTCCCATATTTTCACCTGTTTCTTAAATTCCACAGACACTCGTGGTTTTCTAATCATAAATAGTAATTAAATAATTTGTGCAACTTTCCATGAATGACAAAGAATTTCTTTTATTCAACAAATATTTATTGAGCTTCTACTGGTCTCCAAGCACTATGCTAGGGCATTTGTTCATGAGGCTTACATTCTAGCAGAAGAAGAAAATGAGCAAGAGATATAATAAATAAATAACTTCTATATTACCTTAGGAGGTATCTTATATCATCAGAAAAGAAAAAATGAACATTAGGTTAAGGAAGATCAGGAGTGCCAAGGATGGCAGATAAGTTGTGATTTTATAAACATGGTGTTGAAGGTAGGCCTAATTAAGTATAATTTGACTGAATACACTTGATCTTTAAATTTTATCTGGAATTGTAAATCAGGTTAGTATTATTCAACTGTTTTCTCTGCCAATGTTCAATTTTCAGACCATTATTTTAGCTTTTATATTTGATAACATAATCATATATACAACTACCTGATACAGACCTCTTATGTATCCTTGATGCTCACTTTCATTCATATCATAGAAAATCTTTGTTTTTCTTAAATTCATCTCTTGTTCAGCTAGAGTAAGTAGTTTTTTTAGAAAATTGTATGTAAAAAACTTTTTACCATAATCTTGTGTGTTGGTGTTTTTCTTTTGTGTGTGTGTGGGGGGGTTAACTATTTAAGTCTTGTGTTACATTCAGTTTTCCTCAAAATCTTATGCACTCTTAATTGTTTTTTGGCTGTGTTGCCATGAAGAACATATAGAGCAATCCCGAATCTTGTTCCTTTATAGGAAATATTTTTCTCTTGCCAAATGGTAGGGGGATTATTTTTTAAGCTTTGAGATTCAAATATTTGTGAAATTCATCTGGGAGTAATTCTATTTTAATTATTTTCTTTCTTATCAATAATATAATGTGCCTTAATGATCAGGTTTACATCCTATCTGTCCTAAGAACGTTTTCTTTTAGTATATCTTTGAGTATTTTCTATTTTTTTTTTTTACATGTTCTAGTTTTCTTATTGGGAAACATTATCTGTACTCTGGATTTCTTGCTGGCTCTTCCTCCTCAGCTGTCTCCTCACACAATAGTTTCACTGTTCCTTCTTTCTCTCTGCATTCAGTTCAGACTTGCCAAATTCTCCTCTGTTATTTGTCCAATGTCTTGCGGTGCCATTTCCTTACAAATTTTAATGACAATTTTAAGTCGTTTGGTGTCACTTTCACTTCTTTGTGGTCTTTATTTTCTTCGGTTACTACTATGTTCAAGTTAACTTAGTCTTCAGTTTATTTTCCATTTCATCCTTATTTTTTTTCCTTGTGAAAAACTCTTCTATAGAGGTCATCTTTAATACATGTCAATGAAACAAAGCAAAACAAATAAAAATTTTTCTAATGTGTTCTTCTGTTTAGAGCAAAAAAAATAACTCTCCAGGATATTGGCTTCCTCCACGTAATGTGGGCTACAGAATTTTTTTCACCTGCCACAAATTATTTTTGCCCAGTTTAACAGTGCTGTCTGAATGCAGAAAGCTGTGTTTGTGTGACTCATGGGTGGGACCCAGCATAAGAAGCAGCAAACTAAGCAATGCTCCTCTGGTTCTTCAAGTTCTCAGAAGCCTGGAAAGCCCCATCGCTCTCCTTTCCATTACAGACACATCAAGAATTCTAAATCCTATTGTTGTTCCCAGGACCTCATTGTATCCCATCACATTCATATGCACGGCCCTCTCATTCCACACATGTTCAGTTGGTGCACATTGACAGGTGGTTGCCCAGAAAAGTGGTAGTGTAGGCATGAGTATTTTAAAAAGACACCATTGTGACATATATATGTATATGTATACACACACACACATATATACACACACACACACACATAATTTCCTCCTCTCTGGATCCTGTAGATACTGAAGGGGCAATATTGTTAGTAACTCTAATTTCTTTAATAATCTTTCCTTTTATTTTTAATCCCAAACATCTTAATTTGGAGTTAACCAGGTTTCTCCGATGTAGTCTATCCTATTTTCTATAGGATGAGCTTAAACAAAATATACAAAAAATATACACAAAATTCTAATTGGTCCAACTAGTCTTTCTTCAGCCTCTTCACTCATAATAAAACACATGGATGAACATAACATTTCATATTTAAATAGATTAAATTACTCTGGCTTTTTCAGATGGAAGCACACACAATAATGGGATAGCGGCAGCTTCCCCAAGGCTTAGGTGGGTAAGGACCCAAAAGCCCTCCTGTAACCTGCCAGAAAGGTGGCGCTCTTCTGTTTTGGTGGACAACGCATGGAGAGGCACCAACTGTGCCCTTCAGTCCTTTGCCCAGTAGCCTTGAGATTATAGGGAAATCTCTCAGGCTGGAAACTGATTGATGATGATCTATGACTTTTATTATGTGTGTTTCTTAAACTCTATATACCTTGTTTCTGTCCCTCTGATTTATTTTAACATGAATTTGAGATAATGCATACTAGGGATGCCTAATCTGTTACTTTTTGAACTTCAAAATTCTTTTCCCCCAGGAACATGAACTAGGCTTTCAAAACAAAACACGATAGCATTTCATCTCAGGGATAATATGCTATATTTCATAAAGTCTCACGTTATTTACAATAAAAGGGTCCTTTCAAAAAACACTTTTGCAAGAACAGACAATGTACTCTAATGATGTTTTGAAAATACAGAATCTAGGCTCTGCCACAAATTTGGCCTTAATATGCTATGATTCATCAAGTTTCGTTCTCCATAAAATATTTTAGAGAGTACTGCTTGGCAGTAAAGGAGCTTTTCTGTGCAAAAGAATGGCTGGCAATGGAAGAAAAGACTCACAGAGGACTCTACCGATCTGGGATGCACCTGCTCTCCGTGCCAGAATGCAACAAGCTCCCCAGCATGCACTGGGACCCCACAGCCTGCACCAGACTGCCATATTTAGGTAACAGAGTTCTCTCAAGACTTCAGAGGTTAAAACAAATATACTATTTTGAAGAAACTAAGTTGTGAACTTAAATCTCCTAATATTTCTAGGCATTTCTAAATTATTTTTTTGCGTTCTGCCCTTTTTAGATACCTAATCACAGAATCCTACCACCTATCCTAATTGCACAAATTAGCATTAGGGTTTAATTTCATTTGTTCAAAAAGAAATTAAGGAGCACTTTTAACTGCTGCTTAAGATCTTATTTCACAAGGGGATCTGATGAGAGCTTGTAACATCTTTTGGAATGTGCAGAGAACTGGCTAAGAAACCTCCTATTATGTCAGATGAGTGGAATAAAAGAATAAAGTCCCCCTTCTTAGCCAACAAAGCAGATTTCCAAGCATGCAAAAATAAGCCACATGGTTGAAAATGCTGATCTCACAAAACAAAGCTGAGTTGCTGTATGTTGTTTAATGAACTTCATTTGTAAGGAACTATGTTGTTAGCCCTAACAGCTGGTTTAACTTCAATGACACAATCCTTTCTCATTCGAATGCAAAGAATGTTTTCCGGTTGTATATTGAAAAACTGAAAGAGAACTTGCATTTCTTAGCACTCTCTCACAGAATACGTGAGGTATCTGGATGCTCATTTAAAACAAATTTTTATCCTTTCCCCCTCAGATTATAAAAAAGAAAACTTAACAAGTAAGTAATTTTGTTTGTGCCCTTCAACCCTTATGTGTATGTAATTGGATTCGTGCATGCATATTTACACTCCTACTTCATGATGTCCAGAACAGAATGTACGGCCCCACTCAAAGGTTTTTTGCTATGCTTACTGGCGTAAAACGTGAGGAAGATCATCAGAGATCTCAGCTTACAGCTTCTAATTAGGCCATGAAGAGCACCATATTTACTGAACGAAACAAATATCCATTATCCCAAGGTTATAAGTTGTTTTCATGGCTACAAAATCAGCCAAACTGAAAATGTCCCCTTTTGATTTCACATTTTTTGTTTTTATATCATCTAATTATTTACAGATGAAAACAAATTTTATTTCTTCATTGAGCCAATTTGTGATCTTCACTTGTGACAACAGATCTTTCTTTTGGAAGATGGGTGCTTTTAAGATAGCTAATTTCCAGTAGAAAGTTTACAGGGTCAAATCAAACGGTTTTATAAGCAGGTGCCTCAAAATCCCTAGAAAAGAATTCAAGAAGGTTGCTCCCAAAGAGACATCCTAGACACAAAGTTGGATCAGATGATGCTTTAACCTACCAGAATGGAGAAATTCAGAATGAAATTAGGAAACCTTTCATTTCAATTAACTTCCTCTGATTTGAGTGTTCTAAGGCTTAAATCATAATCATTTCTTGAGATCTTTCTTACGGGCCTAATTGCCTCAGCACCTGGATAAGAGCCAGGTCTTGATTTTACCAGCTTCCTTCAAAGACTAAGACTTACAGTATTAAAAAGAAAGAATGCTACTGGTCCCACTTGAATGGCTCAGTGTTAATAAACAGAGAGGTATGGAAACCCTAAAAATCTATTATTTCGGAAGCCTGTCAAATTGTTATTTCCAAATTGAAGGAATGGAAAAGAAATGGTTCAATTCTTTGTCATATAAGCAGCTAAAGTTTAGTTTGATTGGACTTCTAACTGGTGACTGTGGTCTTTGTTATCCTTTGATTGTTTACTCATTCATCCATTCAAGCATTCACTGGGGGGTCTCCTGTGGAGAAGGTGCTGAACGTCAGTCCTACATTAGACAGGAACAGGAACACACACACACAAACACACACACACCAATTTCTGCCTTGTATACTGATTCTAAAACATGTGAGCAGCATAAATCAGCTACAATAAGCCAGTTTCCTGCCCTCAAAAACCTAGTTTTATGCAATCTTTGGTACCTGTAAGAAAATGAACAGCAAATGTCGTCAACGGATCATTGCACCTGACCATGTCATGGGGAATGCCTTAAAGTGTGCTCCCTGGTTAAATGCAATTATTATTGAAGAAATTGGCTTGAGTTTTTCAGATAGGCTAATATATTAAGCAAAGGAGGCAAGGAGTGTATATAAAGCCCTCAAGTATTTCCTAAAGAGTTTCTTGATTTCTGAGTAAACTCTAAAAGATATTACCAGTTCGCTTTGAAGGGTGATGGAAGATTTTTTTTTTTCTTTTTTTGCTTGAACATACACAGTAGAATTTCAGTAGTTTTAACTTTTATAACTTTTTTTGAAGTGAAATATCTTTTTGAGCTTGTAATGCCTTCATGCTATTTGTCTCTTTAGCAGGCATTTCACTATTCCTGAATTCAGTAGGGCTGTATACACTTTATGCTTGTCCTCAGATGTGTTTGTGGGTGACACAGTCTCTGTATCCCAGATCTTCAGATTAGCTTTCTTTCACCTGTATAGTTGAAAGCTCTGTTAGCTGGATACATTCTTGAAAGACATTTCTCCTCTTTGAGGAATCTATAGATGTGACTTCACTCTTTTCTAGCTTCTAGTTTTGAAAATGACTGGTCATCTAGTATAAGCCGGATTGCTTTCTCCTATAAGCAATTCGTGACTTCTGTTTAGAAAGAAACTGAGGTTTTTCTCTTTATATCCCTGTCACCTGCATGGTGGAAATCCTATAAAATGGTGTGTTACTGAACACCTATTTCCAACTCTGCATTCAAGACTTTGAAATCAGTCGTGGAAGTCATTTCCAACTCTGCATTCAAGACTTTGAAATCAGTCGTGGATGCAGGCTGCAGGCAGACGATCTTTCTAAAGCAAAAAGCAGATCCTGCTACTCCAATGACGCTAATCCATCCGATGATTCTCTGCATTCACTGCAGGGCAAAGTCCAAATTACCTCCCGTGGCATGTAAGGCCTTTTATGACCCAGGCCTGATATCTGCAGCCTTGTCTATACACACTCCCCAAGTCAGCACTGAAACCTGTAGTTGCACTTTTAGGAAAGCACTACAACTGCTTGGGTTGGACCCTGATAAACGCTGGTCCTTCTTTGTGAAATACTACCTCCCTTCCCACCCCCAAACTCCCACTCCACCCACACACTTACACCTTCAACTGGTTATTCCCGACTCATCCCTTACATTTAACTTAAAATTACTTACTCTAAAAACCTACCTAGTAAGCCTTGACTCGGGCCCCAGAATGTTCACAAGCATATCAATCTTCTAACACTTCTTACATTCTATGATAATTATGGGCTTCCTAATTGTTTCCCAGCTAAATACTTTAACACAAAGACTTGTCATGTCTACCACAGTATCCCTGATGCCCAACACCAATATGAACTTAACGAATATGTTAATGTATGGATGAATGAGTGAATAAAAATTCCCCAGGCAATCAAATGGAAAGGGTAGAGATAAAACTGATGACAGAAGAAAAAGACAAAAAGAAGGAGATCCAGATTGATCATTTGAGTTTAAAGAGATAGCCGATGTCGCTCTAGGGAAGGCCACAGCAAACAGATCAGAAGCAATAAACAAGGAATAACAAAGCTATCCAGAAAGGAAGATATCATTAAATTCATAAAGCAAAATTATTATTCAAACAATGCCAATTTTTTTGCATTTTGAAAATAAATCTTACTAAGTCATCATGGATTATTCTCTAAATATGTCTGATTTTTTTTTTAAAAAAGATTTATTTGTTTTGGGGAGGGGGCAGAGACGGAGAGGGAGAGAGAGAGAGAGAATCCCAAGCAGACCTCCCACTGAGCATGGAGCCCAACACGGGGCTCAATCTCATGACCTGAGCCGCAATCTTGAGTCAGAAACTTAACCGACTGAGTCACCCAGGTGCCCCAGGTCTGATATTTTTGATTAAAATATTACCCTTATATTTACTAATGAGATTATACTACCAATTTCACAAATTACATTATATTCCCTCACAGGTAAATATGGTTTGAACTGCCCTGCAAAATCCAGATATAAAAACAGTCACCTATTCCTGTCTTTCAATGATTGCTCCTATTTTATTATAAGCAGGAAGTTCAGCTTTCCAATTTAAGCCCCCCACCCCACCCATCTTGGATTGATTAAAAAAAAAAAACATTCAGATGACTCAGTCCAAAGAAAGTCTGTTAGGGCTTTCAAGCCAAACGTAAAGGAACCTGGGAAGTCAAAGTCCACCGTTGCTGTGATACCTGATGAGATGTGCTATTATTACTCCTGTATGAAGGCACTGCTGTGCTTTTCTTCCAGTTTCAGTGCCTGAGCTGATGGTCTTCCTGCCACAGCAGTGACCAAACTTGGTCTCCACGGGCTCTGAAACCACGTGCTACCCACTGGTGCTCAGGCCACAGAAACTGTGTCCACCCCTACATTAAGAAGTCATATATGGGCACCCCCTGAAATGTCTGCTTTTACAAGTGTCCTATTTCAAATAGTTTTAGGCATCTACTGCAATACAAGTTTTCTTTTGACTTTGTGATCTGTTACTATTCATATATTTCCCTTTTTTTAAATATACTTCCTTATATCAACCACATAATTCTTTTACTGTGTTGTAGCCAATTGCTAACATTTCATATAGGATTTTTGAAACCTACGTTCCTTAACTAGGTATGCACTTTTCTTTTGTGCTAATATTGCCAGGTTGTGTTACTAACATTATAACTTTCTAAAATAGTTTGGTAGGTTTTTCTCATATTGGAACATTTTATAAAATCTGGAAATTTTATCTCTTCTCAAGACCAAAAGAATGTATCCATAATTCTGTAAGAGTGACTTTTACATTTCCTGGTTGACTACCTTCAGATTTTCTGATTTTTCAAATTTGGTAATACGGTCCTATCATTTTTCTAAAGATTAAAAAAAATGTAACTGCATAATTACGTTACTGCATTTTTATTTCGATCTACTGTCGTAACTCCTTTACCATTCCTAATTTCGTATGTTTGTGCCTTTCTTGTCTTTTAAAAATTAAAATTCCACTGATTAGACCACTTTATAAATATAAGACCAACTATTGACCTATTTTTAAAATCTAGCATTTGTGGTATGTGTAATTCTAACTTATTAATTTCTGCTTGTACATGGCTGTTACTTTCTCATCTATTTTTCTGTTCTCTGTAGTTTTGTTTCTTTTTCGAAGTCTTGAGTTAAATGTCTAGCTCATTCACTTTCATCCTTTTTATCTAATGAAAAGAGATAATTCTATGAGTTTACCACTGAGCACGGCTTTGGCCAAAGTTCATATACTCTATCAGTATCAGGAGGTCGTTTTCTAATCTGTCACTTTTTACTCTTTGAGTGAAAAGTTATTGAATTTTTTCTTTTTTTTGATGTCCTGTTGGATTTTACTTAGTCTATTGTTAATTGCATTTTAGTCAAAGAATAAATCAGTGTAATTTCTGCTTTTGAAATTAGAGATTTACTTCCATGCTGTGACAAAAGATCGTGTCTGCCAATATTCCACAAATATTTGAAAACAGGGTTTATTCCCTCTGTGTAGGGTTCAAAGTACACTGTCTGCTATTAGAACATTCTTGTCAATTATATTATCAAGGTACTCTGTATCCATGCTTTTGTCTTTACTCAGTCAATTAAAAGAATATAAAATATAAATTAATAAGGTTGTTTTAATAGGTATACAGTGGACTGTGCACTCTACAGAGTGATATGAACATGGCATCTTTTGGTTTCCAGGGTAATGAAGATTTTACCTTGTTTTCATATTGCAGTGACCTTTTTAATAGGACTTTGGCAGGAGTTCAATTTTTATTTTTACTTTATTTTTGTTTTTTTTAAAGATTTTATCTATCTCTTCATGAGAGACAAAGAGAGAGCGAGGCAGAGACGCAGGCAGAGGGAGAAGCAGGCTCCCCGTGGGGAGCCCGATGTGGAATTCAATCCCAGGACCCCGGGATCACGACCTGAGCCAAAGGCAGACGCTCAACCACTGAGTCACCTAGGCACCTCAGGGGTTCAATTTTTAGATGAACCAACTTCTCATTTGTGTCCTAATATTTCCACTCTTCATCTTTTCTATTATTTTTGTTTTGTTTGTAAATCAACAGTAAATGTGTAAAAAGCTCAGTTTTAGGCAATCCTGACTCCAAATACAATTTCATGAAATTATTTAATAACTTCATAATGTCTGTACCTGTTGTCAGGTCATAAACAACATGATACAGTGTAAAGATCACTAGCCCAGGGTCTGCATTTGTCTTGGAAAGGAGTAGTTCCTTTCTCTGGGCCTCATCCTTAAACTTCTGTAAGTTGCTTTTACTTACAACTGGATCTCTGGGTTCTTACACTTGGACTTTACAGATATACAGCCAGGGAGAACCTGACACATGAAACCATATTCTTAAAATTAAATTCAGTTGACTAAATTTGCTTGAGTTCAGCGAAGATTGCTTGAATGCAAAGATTGCTTCTTGAAAGTTTAAGAATGAATGAAAAGAACTCTGGTTTACTTACAGCATTCCCACCCATGACGTCCTCAAAGCCGAGTGTGGACATTCCAGACTTGCCTTCCTCTTCTTCCTCCTCCTTCTCTGTCTCGCCTACGTACTCCATGACTGTAATAATCTCCATCATGTCCAGCTCTGCTATATTTGTGCTTCTTACTGTAACTACTTTTTATTGCTGCCGAAGACGAAAACAATGGAAAAATAAGAAAAGGTGAGATTCTCATTTAAGCTGACCACATGTAGTAAGTAGCATTTTAAAACCTACAAATTGAATATTGGGGACAGGAGGAGGAATTTTTAGAACACTGCTCATCTCTTTATGACATCGGTTACCATGCTTTAAGATTAAGTGCCCCACCACGATCTTTAAAAATATCAATAACTTTTTGCCTGGATCACATGTCCTAAAGTTAATTTTTCACAGCAGATAACATCTAAACAGTAATTTGGAAGAATATGGCTATCCCTGTTCCCAGCTGCCCCCACCTTTTGGTCCTACTGCCATGCTAGATTGGATAGGAACACAATTCCTAAGAAAAGGTGACTTTTGATTCCCAGATCAAACGAAATATCTCTTGCTCTAAAACTGAAGGGTCTTTGGCTGCCTTAGAATAATTTGTTTTGTTTCCTCCTAACATCGTATCCCTGTAAAACCCAAGCCTGAGTACAAAGATCCCACCTGATTGGTGTTCCCTGTCTTACCTACAGAGAATCGGCAGCAGTAACCCTCACTACTCTTCCTTCTGAGCTCTTGCTAGACAGACTTCATCCCAACCCCATGTACCAGAGGATGCCACTCCTTCTGAATCCCAAATTGCTCAGCCTGGAGTACCCGAGGAATAACATCGAATACGTGAGAGATATTGGAGAGGGAGCATTTGGAAGGGTCTTTCAAGCAAGGTAAAGTTACCCATGTGAAAAATCTTTCCACCGAAATAGTTACCAGACCACTACCTTGATGCCTATGCTGTATGTATGATAATTATTATCAAATAATTCTTCACATCATTAACCCCAGTTTACTGACCACTATACTTTGAATCTTAATAATTTTTCCTCCCTGATGAAAAATAGGGCTGGGTAGAAGGAGAGAATCTTCGTTTGTGTAGTGTTCAAACTACATGCGATTAGCAAAGTTTAAGAAGATTCCTTTTTCAGAAAATAATTTTATCATACATTTTAATCATAATTTCTTGCTTTGTTTTTGGCAAATAATTGTAAATTTTACTTCTCTTCCCTTTTCTATGCTATATTCTCCACTTTGTTTAAAATTTACTTTGAACTAGTATTTCTACTGAAGAATTCAGAGCCTGACATGTGTAGATATATGAAATAGATGTCCACAGAACGGCAAAACAGAAATGGGGGGAAAATAACACAAAAATGCCAGAGAACAAGGAGCTCAGGGAAAGAGTCATATAAGGGCCAATGCTAGCCTGTTTATTTCCTCTGTGTGAAGTGGAAGGAAATACCCTTTCTGCATGGATGTGGCTCACAGACACACAGCTGGGCCAGAGAACATGGACTTGGTTTTTAATCACCAACCGTCACGTTGTCCTGGTGTTCTTGGGCAGGACACAACCTTACCACCACTCGTAGTGGCCCTGGTATGGAGGTTACATGATTAATGAAAATCCTACACAAATATTTCTGGGGAACCAAATAAATATATGCAAGGCATCATTTTAGGCTTCAGAAGGAAATAAAGATGAGTAAGCCATGGTCCCTGCCTTCGAGGAATTTAGATTCTGGCCAGAGATTAAGGGTTTAGGACAGTAATGACCATCTCATTGGGTCTGTGTACTTTAGAATTCCTGAAATGTACGAAGAATGCATTTTTAAAACCATCTGTGTTGAAAATAGCCCCACTGATTTTGATTCACTGGAATCAAGGAGTTTTAAGTACAATCTACTATTGGTATCTTTCTTTGATTCCGTGGCTTTGGGAAAGGCTGCACTAGTGCAGGGAATGTGTATGGATGTGGGTAGATTCATGTGGGTACGTATGATGTTCTTGATCTTTGATTTCTTTCTAAATAAATGTATCTCTAGGGCTCCGGGCTTACTTCCCTATGAACCTTTCACCATGGTGGCAGTGAAGATGCTCAAAGAAGAAGCCTCAGCAGACATGCAAGCTGACTTCCAAAGGGAGGCAGCCCTCATGGCAGAATTTGATAACCCCAACATTGTGAAACTCTTAGGTATGGAACTAGAGGTGGCAAAGTGTATTGCATCCCCAAAACAGAGTCTTTCCAAGTTTCCCTCCTTCCTCCCGCTCTTGTGCTTTTTCCCTTCACTTCTTCATCAGAAAGAGACCTCTGTTCCTTCCCATGTAATATTTTCTGCACCGGGGAGTGGAACACTGCATGAAATAAGCTCAATTCAAAAATTTGTTTTTTTAAAAACTTCTCAGAAAAATATGCTGTCATTTCTTTAATCTTCTCTCTAGCATCTATACATACACTGATTGCCAAATCCCTGGAATTAAAAACGGACCCGCACACTTGATGCGATGAGCACTGGGTGTTATTCTATATGTTGGCAAATTGAACACCAATAAAAAATAAATTTAAAAATAAAAAAACAAAAACAAAAACAAACCAGCCCCCAGATCAATAGGCCAAGATAATTAGCATTCACTATTTCTCTTCCTTTTTGAACCGAGACTTCTAATTTTTGCCTGAAACAACGATAACAAATCTGATCATCTATTTTCCCAGCACCGTGAAATTGTGCCCAAACGATCTAATCTTTCAAGGTATCCCACTTCCCTCTCGAAGATAGCAACAATCTAAGATTTGCAAATAGCAAGAATTTAAGATTCTCGCGCCTGGATGTCCTCCTGGCACTAAATCTGAGGCTCTATTCTATAATTTTTATTTTATTTTTATTTTTTTTGTCTTTCTGGAACCAACGTTGTAAATCCTAAATTTTGCAATGTTTTACCGAGTGCTTCACCTAAGATCCCGGATTGTTGGTCGTGCTTTCCGAGTTTCAGACCGCATTTTCCTTATCACCCTTCTCTGCAGAAGTAGCAGAAACCCAGAGCATCGCAGGCTCAAGGCAGCCCCCCCACCCCCATTCCCTAGATCGCTCCCCAAACCTTTCCTGAGCGCTGGCCAGTGCCAGACACCTGGGAGAGGGGAGGGGAGGGGATTTACAAAAGAATAAGACGCGATTTCTGCTTTCAAAGAGCTAACAGGTTGCAGGGACGGTTGTCACAGGCTGGCAGGTGGCAGGCCACGGAGAGGCGGGAAAGGCGGTGGGTGGTGGGGAGCGCAGGCCTTCCACGCACAGGAGGGGTGAGAGGCGAGTGGGAGACGTCCCCCCACCCACCCACCCCGGGTCAAACGGGGTGAGGGCCGGGCTGTGATGCTGTCAGCAGAAATCCGGGCGCCCGGGTGGGGGTTCCTGACCTGGCCAGGTGCCGTCGGGGGCTCGGGCCGGAGGGCCCCCCCCCCCCAACGAGGCCGTGCTCTCTCGGGTTGCAGGCGTGTGCGCCGTCGGGAAGCCCATGTGCCTGCTCTTCGAGTACATGGCCTACGGCGACCTCAACGAGTTCCTCCGCAGCCGGTCCCCGCACGCGGCGCCGCGCAGCCCCGGGCCCCCGCCCGCCCCGGGCCGCCCCCCGCCGCCGCCGCCGCCGCCGCCGCTGTCGTGCGCGCAGCAGCTGGGCATCGCGCGGCAGGTGGCGGCCGGCATGGCCTACCTGGCCGAGCGCAAGTTCGTGCACCGCGACCTGGCCACGCGCAACTGCCTGGTGGGCGACGGCATGGTGGTCAAGATCGCCGACTTCGGCCTGTCCAGGAACATCTACTCGGCCGACTACTACAAGGCCAACGAGAACGACGCCATCCCCATCCGCTGGATGCCCCCCGAGTCCATCTTCTACAACCGCTACACCACCGAGTCGGACGTGTGGGCCTACGGCGTGGTGCTCTGGGAGATCTTCTCCTACGGCCTGCAGCCCTACTACGGCCTGGCGCACGAGGAGGTCATCCGCTACGTGCGCGCCGGCCGCACCCTGGCCCGGCCCGCCCGCTGCCCGCTCGAGCTCTACAACCTCATGCGCCTGTGCTGGAGCCCGCTGCCCGCCGACAGGCCCGGCTTCCCCGGCATCCACCGCATCCTGCAGCGCATGTGCGACGGGGCCGACGCCGCGGACCGGGCCCGGGGGGCCGAGGCCGGGGCCGAGGGGGGCGCGGGGGCCGGGGGCGCCGAGGACGCCGAGGGGAGCGCCTGAGGCCGGGGGGGCGGGGGGGGAAGCGCAGAAACTCGCAGAGCCCCACAGCCCTGTCCCCCACCCCCGCATCCCCCAACACCACCCCCACAGCCCTGCACCCCACAGCCCCACCCCTCCACCCCATCCCCATCACTCCACCCCCACATCCCTCGCCCTCCACCCCCATATTCCACCCCCCACCCCCACATCCCTATCCCCCGCCCCTGCATCCCCCAACACCACCCCTACAACCCCACCTCCACATCCCTAGCCCTCCACCCCCACATCCCACCCCCACCTCCACATCCCTAGCCCTCCACCCCCACATCCCACCCCCACCTCCACATCCCTAGCTCTCCATCCCCACATCCCACCACCACCCCCATATTCACCACCCCACCTCATCCCCATCACTCCCCTCTACCCCCACATCCCTATCCCCCACCCCCGGATCTCCCAACACCACCCCTATATCCCCCCACCCATCCCCACATCCCACCACCACCCCCATATTCCCCCACCCCATCCCCATCACTCTTCTCCACCCCCACATCCCTATCCGCCACCCCACATTCCCGACACCACCCTACCCACCCACCCTGCCTTCACCCCGCATCCACACCCCATATTCCCCCACCCCATCCCATCCCTCCACCCCCACATCCCTGCCCCCCACCCCTGCATCCCCCGACACCACCCCTACAACCCCACCACCCCCACCCGCACAGCCCTACCCCTCCACCACCCCCATCCCTCCACCCCCCATTCCTACCCTTCCACCCCCATCCCGTCCCCCATCCCCCCACTACTTCCCCCCACCCCTGGGGCCCCAGATGGGAAGCCAAGTTAGCAGACACGCGAGCTCGCAGCCCCTGGTGTCCCCACGACGGCACAGGCGGCGCAGACCGCCCCGGGGACCCACCCGGGACCCACCCACCCACCCAAAGTCAAGCTCGGAAAGGCAGACGGAGGGTGCGGTTCCGCCAAGAATGCCACGCCCCTGGGTCCCCGAACTGCAACTGCGGCGTCGGCGTCGGATCCAGAGCTTCGTGTTTCAGTTACCTCCTGGCCGTGGTGAGAGCCTGTGACTTTCCGGAGACCTGCAGGGACGGTGCAGCGCTGCGAAGGGAAAACCATGCATTGTCTCCCCACCTGAAGACGGGTGCTGGGGTCTAGTTTTTTTTTTTTTTAATTGATTTTTAAAAACACACATTTATGCATAATTTTATATTTGTTTGCATTCTACAGAGTTGTGCTTATACCTTACAGATAGGGGGGCTTCGAAGAAATAAAATGAGGAATCAGTAAGGCTATGTTCTTACTGTGATTCCAGTTTCCTTCCCTGTCTTGGTGCTGCTTCTCCTGTGGAAGATTTTCCTTCGTGTGCGCTTGTCATAAATTTAATCTGCTTCTTTTATTCCTACAGGTTTTCTGGGGGAAAAAAAATGTTACTGTCTGATTTTTTTTTTCTTTGAAATTTTTATTGGTATCTTTTCCTTTGCTTTAATTTTATCTCTTTCCCTTTCCAGGACTTTTTGTCCTTTTTTGGTTATGTAACTATTTTTTTTTCTTTTTACCTCATATATACAAAGAGGACATAACTTTTAGAGTAACATGTAGACTGCTATGTACATATAATCTTTGCAGAGTAATACCATTTTCTTCTATACTTGCTTCTGACGCTACGCATATCAAATTTGTCATCCATTAATTTATTGCCACAGTCTATTAAATCTCTTAATCCACAGTTTACGAGATGTCACAAGTTGGTCTTGTGGCTCCGAGTTATTTAAAGCTTGATGTTTTTGTGCATTCTGACGTTTTCTACTGCTAGAAACCAATTCCATGCGCAGTAGAGTTAATATAGTGTTGTTTGTTGACTTTTTGCAGGGCTATTAACCCAATCTTGTTACATTTTGATTCTTAAAAAAGAAAAAACAAAAAAACCTCTCTGGAACTCAGGTCCCTGGTGCACTGTTTTTCAAAGGACCTCCACATGGTATATCTTTTTCTAAGGTCAACGTGAATAATATGAATTTATTTCTGAAATGGCATGAACCCAAATTCTCCTGAAAAGCAAATAAACAGGGAAGGGAAAATTACAATCTACTGTAGACCAACTTACTTTAATTCAAAGTAATTGGTGGTTAGGACAATGGAGAAATGGTCTGAATTCCTAAAAGCAGATTTTCAACCGTCTGCTCGAAGAATCCACCTGAAATCTCCAAATGGGCCTTCATGCGACAACACCTCATCTTTGCTTGAAAACCTGCCATTTCTTGTTCCTAGCCCCTCCAGGCAACCAAGACAAAAACATAGGGATTATTCAGGACTTTGCCTTCCCCTTGCCCCCTGACATTCAATCCATTTCACTTTCTAAAACCCTCCTGCTCCTATCCTTTTGCTCTTAAGTCAACGGCCCATTATACTCAGACTCTATCACAACCTTCCTTCCATTTCGGGCCCCAGCAGATTCCATGGCTTCGACAATATGAGGACATGCTTATTCACAGTTCCCATTCATCCAGAGAAAAGTCACAATTTAGGACTGAGACCCAGAGAGGTGCTTTAGGTGAAAAGTCTTGATTGTAAGTCCACAATTAAGACAGTCATGCAAAGGGCTCGTTGGAGAATAAGGTTGCAGCGTGTGCCCAAGACAAAAGGCTGAGAGGCCAACAGAGCAGAAAAGCGAGAGAGGGCCAGGATCCCACGTGGATCTTTCGTGTCGATATCCATGGCATACTGTACGTGGTTCACACGTGTGTGTCATAGAGGCTCTGCAAACTTCTAAAATGTCTTTAGGTTTCCCCAGCTGTGAAAGTTTTATTATATATATAAAAAAGACACGTGGCTTGTGCTGCAGGAATCATGCTGCCCCTCACAGCCACGTGTCCGTAGCCTTTCTACCATCTGCCAGTTTGATCGCCTCTGGTTTTCTTCCTACAGCTGAAAAACTGCCCTTTACCTTTCCAGGCTCTTCCTCACGGCTTCCAGAGCCTCATGGATTCTCTGTGTGTTTTTTAGGCTCTGATAATCAAGATCACAAAGCAAATAAATCATAAAGATAGCAGGAAATTGAGTAAGCCAGTCAATATTATGGAAACCACTCAATCTTATTAAATACTTAGAGTAACTGAAAACTAAAACAAGCAGAAATCCCATTATAATATGGGAGGAAGAAAAATAATACTATCAGCCAGTATTGACTGTTTACTGTATATATTCTGAGGCCTCTAAACAGATTAATTGTAATTGTACAATATCCCTGTGATGTCAGTACTATCGCTATGCCCATTTTTAGGTGAAGACACAGGCAAAGGGAGATTGTGTAAGTGACCCAAGCACACTGAGCAATAGAGCCTAGTTCGTGACCAAAAGAGGCTGAGCTCGCAGTCACCGTACTGTGATGCTTCCGATGAGTATAGACAGCACAAGGGAATCTAGATGGCTCTGTGGAGGGGGTTTGTAATCTCCATGTGACTTGCATCAAAGCACACACTATACCCCTTATGCTGTTAACTTCCTCTCTAAATCTTGAACAGCAAACAACGGAAGAATATTCTGGAGCTGCAGATTTAACCAAAAAGGTAAAAAAAAAAAAAAAAAAAAAAAGGCATGTTTATTTTTTGTTCTTGTTGGTTCTAAGTACATTTTCAAGTTATGTAAGGTTATTTCCTCCACAGTCACAGTAAGGTTCTGTATCTCAGGAACAGACCCATTACTTACCAGTACCATTTTCTTTGTTAAATATAGATCCTTCCCACTGTAAAATCACTGTATAAATTCACCAGGAGAGGTGAGAGAAACACAGTACCATTGTTACCAGGTGCTGGGACAGGCACCAACAAGCCATTTTGGGTGGTTCAATATCAAATGTGACAAGAGCACCAGAGCGTTCCATGTGGCACCAAAAGAACACATTCCCTTGGTTTGTGATAAAGCAGAAAAAGAACACTTCTTTCCACATCGCAGTATTCTATAAACTGTTCCATGTCCTTAACTATTCTTCTAAAAGTCCAATTTAATTTCTGAATGATACTCCAATTTATGGCTATACCATAATGTAGTGAATTTAGTTTTGAACATTTGAGTTTTTTCTAATTTTCACTATTATGAACAATATTGTAATGGTCATCCTCATTTGCACATGTCCATAATTAACTCTTCATGGAAATTCTGAGAAAGGGAATGTCTAGGCCAAATGGCATGCATAGCATTAAGGCTTCTGTTATGTATTATCATATTATCTAGAAATATTGTTCCTGTCTGCATTGTACAAGTGATCTCATAGCCCTAAACATTTGCTGTCACAGAGAATTCTCTAATTTTTAGAAGACTTGTCTATTTGGTGATAGAAAAAGATTATCTCATTTTGATTTTATTTTTAAAATTACTAGTGAGGTTGAATTTTTCTTGCTCCTAGGTCATTTATGGTTTTTATTTTGGAAATCATCTATAGCCCGGTTTTCTGCTGTTGTTCATTTTTCTGATTGACTTGCAAGAGTCATTTTATGAAAGGAATATTAAACCTTCATCATACTTTAAACAAAAGGGAAAATATATGCATACTTTTACCTTAAAATAACATTTACTTTTTGTATTGCAAAAGCAATACTTGTTTTTTTTCAATATTTGCTATTTTAAACAAAAAATAAGCAATATACACTATAATATGCAATGTAGAGTAGAGAAAATGAAAAAAATACCAACCAGTGCTAATTAACATCATGATAAATACTGTTCCAATTTTTTTCAGATAGGTGCATAGGTAGGTAGGTAAAAAGATAAATGATAGATAGATATGTAGGTATAGAGAATCATTTTTAAATTAAAACAAGATCATACTATTTTGAGCTTTGTTTTTTCACTGAATGTATCATAAACATCTTCCATTTCAACAAGTATTCATGTGCAACATCACTTTTGATGAATAATATTCTATCATATGGACCTATAATATTTAATTATTATTCCATTGTTGAACGTTTATTTTTATTTTTCATTATAAATATTTTAATTATTAATCTTATTGCTAAATTTTGTGAATATTTATCTCAAGTGATTAGCTCTAACTTCTAGAAGTATAATTTCTAGATCAAAGGATATATATGTATATACTTTTAATGTTTTAATATATTGAAAAATTATCTTCCAGAACTGTTTTATCAATACAGACATCTTCCAACTAGATGAGAAAGTGAGCCTGTTTCTTTCAAATTGTCCAGTATTAAGCATTTTAATAGTTGCCAATATAATAGTTTAAAATCTTTATTTTGTAGCTCATGCTTACATTTCTTTAAATGAAGTAAGGTTGAATATTTTTTTAATGTTTTGGGGACAATTGATTTACTCTGTGACTTGCTTCCTATTATTTTTCTATTGGGTATATCTTTCTTGTTGCTTTGTAAAAGCACTTTATATATTAAGGAGTTTAATTTTGTCATACATGTTTCAACCACTCGTATCACATCAAAAATATATACCTCTATTTGTCTTTTACTATAAGAATTTATTAACTGGGAAAGAATGTTGAATTTTCAATCTATTGGGATGATTATGGCTTTTTCCTTCATTGGTCTGTTAATAAGTAGAAATGTATGAATTGATTTCCAAATGTTAAAATATCTCTATGTTCTGGAAATAAACTCTCTTTGGATGTGTCACATCAATCTTTTAATTTACTACCAAGCCTGTTTTGTTGACATTTATTTGCATCAGTATTTATAAGCTCATAAAATTAAATGTTTATCATTTTCTTCCTTGTTAGAATTTGGTATCAGCATTACGATAGTTTCAAAAACTTACGAGTTTCTTCCTCTATGATCCTGGTTAATTTTAAAATAATGGTTACTTAGTAATAGCAATACACACACCTATTTTTTAAAAACACTCCTAAGAAGGGTACAAAGAAAAAATAAAAGATCCCCTCTTCTGATTTATCTGTAGTCCTGGCCTAAGTGCAAACCACTTTACCCATTTATGGTTTCAGTTCTTTTAGTGATTATCACTGCAGAATAAATATGCTTACTTTCTAACAAATAAGCTTTCTGAATCGATCAGTTGGAAAAGTAATGCAGTATCTCCCTTCATAAAAGATGGCCAGTTCAAAACACCTTTACTCAAACTCAAGTTTCTGAGATATGTTGATTAACTTATTATCAGTTTATATTATTTTCATTTTACTTTTAAAAATACACTTAAAGATCCACCACTGATTCTGGACTATGTAAGAAACAGCTCCCACACTTCCACTGCTTTTTCCTTTCCTTCTGCACGCAGTCAGCTGTGCACCTGTTGCTGTGCAGTCCAGTGTCTATAATATTTGCATTTGGGTCTGCAACAAATTAAGATTTAGCGTTGAAAATAGGTTGATTCTAATCATGAAAACAATAAAAGCAATATCTACGATAATGTGATTATGTGTAAATATGTGTTGCCAGATAAATAATGATATTCAATTATTTTAATTTTATATTTCAATATCCATTAATTCTTCTCATTTCCTCTATCTACTGGATAAAATATTTAAATATCACAAAATTTTATGTGCTCTTTTGTTCTTTATATTATTTTTTTTCCTCCTTTCTTCTAGCCTCTCCTCTCTCTCGTGGTTTTGCTTTCCACAAATATCTGGTGATCATTGATTGAACACACATAATTACAAGTGGAGAGTTATTCTGATTCATATTGGTAGCAGGAGTGGGCTTCCTCTGCAGATCTGGTGGTCTGTTTATGCAGCAGGCCTCTCTTTAATGGGGTGGCCCCCTATGGGCTCTGAGGATGTGGCTCGTGGGGAGGCCACAAGCAGGCCGAGTTACAGCTCCCACACTCGCCAATGTAAGTGATGAAAAGCCTCTACTCTGAGGAGAGAATATTTCAGTATATTTCATTTCTGGGGCCAGCTGGTTTCCCTTTACTCCTTTTATCCCCTGTGAGAGTCTAAGCTTCTTCCCATATTCTACTGTGCCTCTCTACCTAGATTCAAAACTCACGCCAAGGGCCTCTCCCAGGCAAATCTTCCAATCTACTCAGAGAGCATTTCATGGGGCTCCAGCTGGTGGTGAAGCCTCTCAGTCCACCTGTTCTGTATGCAAGCCTCTCGCTCACCACCCTGATTGACAACCCACAGCCCATCCCTGCTCCCTGCTCGCTGTATCTGCTGACTCAGAGCCTGGAGTCTTTACTCTAGTGATCTCACTTCCCACCTCCCCTGACAGCTGGCTCAACTGTACTGCACGCTGCGGTTTACTGTTTCCTGTGCTGCGTTATTTATGAATCAAGAATATGAGATACCTTCCCGCCTACCAAATATTTGTCAAAGTGATGGCACTTAGGTTGGTTTCAGCAGGTTCCTGCAGCTGTATTCTTATTCATGTACATTTACTGTCACATCAGTGAAATTTGGGGATGAACGAAAAGGGTTCAGATCTACCATTGAGATCAAGAAGCCTTTCTGGAATGAGGTTAATAGCTCAGAAATCACCTGCTCCTCCTTCATCTTCTTTGTTGGATTTTTCTTTCCTCCCTCTTTGCCCAGCCTCTGAATATTGGAACATGCCACAGCCCGATCCTTGGGCAGCATCTCTCCCTCATCTGTACTCTCCCCCAGTGATCTCATCCAGGCCTCACATGCGAGGCTATAAATACCACAATATGTTGAAATTTTTATCTTTAGTTCCATCCTCTCTCCCCAGCTTCATACTCCTATTTCTAACTACTTGTTATAAATGAGCTTTAAATTCTTGGTGTCCCTCCCTCCCTGCTCTGTCTCTGGGCCTGATCTAGGATCAAAGCTGAAAACTGCTCCACAGTCTGTGATACTGCCTTTCGTGTCAGGGAGGAGTCTCAGAGGCCTTCCAGAATGAGTGCACACTCAGTGTCCCAGTGCTGAGGATCTCAAGAGGGCAGACCTGGCCTCTTTTAATGATCTCCAGCATCCTCACCTGTTCCCATTACAGCTGGCAGAAATGCACCAGTTTCTTGTATGAACCTGTCACCCATCCCTGATTTGCAGCACTGATGTGCAGCTTTCCTTTTTAAGTGGTGTGTGTGTCGGTCTGTGGGGATTCAGGAGGAGACCACTTGACGCTGTACTCAATTCACCTTTTTTTTTTTTTTTCCAATTTACCTCTTTAGCCACAGTCTACCTTCCTGTGGGAAGGATTTGCCTATGCTTGGCAATTCCCATCTTTACAGCAAATGTATTTCAGGCCACTATTCTTTTATTTATTTCAGATTTACTCAAGTAGCACTCTTCCCAAGATGCACTGATAAACCTTAACTTTGGTACAGATCACTATAGACATAAGTAGTTTTTGGTATATTATTTCAGTATATTATGTAATTATAAACAGAAAACATTAGCGTCTAGATATTTGCCTTACCTTCTAAAAGATCATGTCATCTCAGTATAAAGCAAAACAAAGGTGAAGAAAAATGATTGCATGACTTCTAAACCTTTACATGTCTTCCTTCATGAGTCCCTCTTAATTAAAAACTTCTAAGAGATTCACAGAGGCTGCATTTTTTCTTACAAGCTTCGTCATCATACCTGTAATTACACAAGTCACCATCATTACTCTTCTCTCAAACCACAGCCTCTGGAAAGTATATGCCATATTTAGAGTTGTGCCCTTAAGAAGAGGAACCACCTGCACTATCTAAGGTTATGTCAGAGAGATGTTAACCACAAAAAAACCCTGGACTTAGATAGACACTATCATTTTCTGGGTGTGCTCTTAACTATTTAGAGCTGTGATTAAAATTAGAAGTGTTGGCGTGACACCACTTTCTTTTTTAGTAATGTTAGCACCATGGTAGTGAGTATGATGCTCCTTATTTCAGTCGATGCTTTACGGAAGTGTGGACCAAACATATGATTTGATGTCAACTCCATTTTTGCTACCTTGCTTTTTAAAATTATTAGGATGTGTTACATTTGAGGATCTTAAGAGAGTCCGTTAAATGTCATGTATTCATTCACTTTATCTTTATTCTTTTAAGACACTCATTGAGTCTCTTAATGATCTGGGAAGGAGACTCTCAAGATAATCCTGTCCTGTATCCTTCTGTTCAGGTCACTTTGTTCATGGTAGCCTGAAAAAAAAGAATCACCCCAATTTCAGTCTATTTCCCAAGTCTTTCGGAAGGGATAGGCAATGAAGAATAAAACCACTGAAGAAGCAAGACCTACAAAGGAGTGACATTGAAAGAGCAAAGAATCATGAGTAAATTCAGTTTCTAAGAAGGCAAAGGAGACAAGAAATGCATAAGAAGTCACAGTTTTTTAAGATAATTTTTAATAATAAGTCTCTAATATTTTAAGGAAAACATACTTATCTCAGTTTCTATGGCTGACAAATCTAGTTTCCAATTATGAGATCAGTTTTGCAAAGCTTTATGGAAACAATTTTTAATATTAAAGTACTTATGACAATTTTGGAAGGAAATAGGTATTTACTCATCCGGTGTTAGAGAAATTTGGAGAAAATTCAGTTTTCCTGATGAAAGACCTCTTATTGCAGTAAATGTGAATTTATCTGGCACTTGCCCAGAACTTATCATTACTAGGTAAATCATTGCATCTGCAACACAATCAGCAAGATGATTCCAAGGCACCACAGCGCTAAAGGAAAAATCATGTATCCTCTGCCATGAATCTTTTACATTTAGATGCTGCACTTGAAAAATCCACATGTATAGGGGGACCCAGGTGGCTCAGTCAGTTAAACATCCTTCTCCTGGTTTCGGCCCAGGTCCTTATCTCAGGGTCATGAGATCAAGCCCCACATCAGGCTCCGCACTCATTGTGGAGTCTACTTGAGATTCTCTCTCCCTTTCCCCGTCTTGCTCATGCTCTCTCAAATCTCTCTAAAATAAATAAATGAATTTTTTAAAAAAAAAAAAATCTACACTTCTATTTTTCCTCCAAGATTGCCTTGTTATTTAGTAACTTGCCAGTGTTCCATTAATAATCAATTTGGAATATATTTTTATATTTTAAATATGAACGTTCACAATATTTTAATGGCTGTAGAATAAGCCATTGTATACATGTGACATAAGCATTATCTAGACTGTCGATAGAGTGGTGGGAGCCGTGGACCCAGGCACTAATTCAAATCCCAGCAACTGACTGAATCCCTCTGTGCTTTAGTTGTCCTCATTTAGAAAATGAGAATGATAATAACACTTCATTTAGGTTGTTGGAAGGATTAAATGGGTTACTATGTGGACATAGGTTAGGAAATGCCTAATCCACAGTAACTCCTTCCAAGGGTTTTGCTATAAAATTGTCCAATTTTTACTATGATATAGAAAGCTGCCATAAACCAGCCTATAGCTAGATCATTGCTCATCTCTTTTCCCTATTTCCTAAGGAAACAATAATAGAACTAAAATGTTGGGTCAGACTCAATAAAAATTTTTAGGAGTTTTAATGTATATTGTAAAATTACTCTCCAGATATTTTGCAACAGTTTATACAACCAATAGCACTGTGTGAAAGTATCCATTTCTCATACTCTGGCTAGCTGAGACTGCCATCAAATTTTAATATTTAGCCTGTTTGGTAAGGGAGAAAATTTGTGTCTTTGCTTTGATTTTTAAAAAATTCCAGAATATGGATTTTTTCACATATTTAAAAAAATTTTTTTTGTCATTTTGTGAATTGTCAAGTATATTCCCCAATTTCTTTCCCACTGATTGTCCTTCATCTGTTCAGTTCTGGTTTTTTGGAATCCCTCTAAGAATGAGTGTCACCAGATGGCCCTTCATGTTCAGTATCTTTACTATCACTATATTAATTTTATATAATTTCCCTCTGAGTTGGAATAAATGCCTTAATTGATTTTCTAATGCATTACATCATTTATCTAAAGGATCCAATCCATTTTTTACTGTTTCCATTGCATTCATTTTTATTTAATTATTTTAATAGGTAATATAGTCACTTGAGTCAAAATCCAAAGGTTATAAAAATCTATACAGCAGACTTCCACTTCCAGGAAGACAGAGTAGATGTGCTTTTCCCTGTACCCACTAAATACCTCTAAAACTCATGAACATAGTGTACAAAACCGACATAAAGAGATTATAAAGGAGAGAAGAAGGCAGATCAGCTAAGACAGACCCAAGGTCTAGGGGGGGCCTAGTTTTGCTTTTTGCTACAAGTAACTCAGACTTGGAGCTGAAAAAGTTGGCAGCCCAGAAACACTAATGGACATATACCAAAAAACAAAACAAAACCAAAAACAACCAAAATCCCTAAATAAAGCCTGTTCTTTTTATTAGCCAAAGGACCAGGAAAAGGGCAGCCTAGCAAGACAGAAAATGTTTAAACAAAAACTGTTCTACTTCAGCCAAACACCGCAGCAACACTGACCTCACCCCTCCCCAGGCCAGCAAAACCCAAGTGGAGGCCCGAACTTGCACCTTCACCGGTTCATAAGGAGGCAATCCCGCCCTGTCCAGGTGGTGTCAGAAAAGTCTGAGTTGCTGGGAGCTAAGGCTTTCATCCCCACTGGGTTCTAAATGTATGTAGAGGAAGTAGTGAAGGGAATTATACTATAAACAGGGGAGGCTAGACAGATGGAGGAGGTGGCAAAGCTTCTACACTTCATTTGATCTGGTGGGCGGTTGGCACCAGGAGACTAAGTTGCATACATACAATGTCATACCTAGAGCAACGAGAGCGAAGCTATACGAAGAGATATACTTAAGAACATTATAAGAAAAAATAAAAAGTCATAATTAAAATTTAAAAAAAACGTTATAGATAAATCAAAATGGGATTTTAGAAATTGTTCAGTTAGGGAAGTCAGGAAAAAGAAAACAGAAACAAAAAAACCAACAAACAGAAAGTAACAAATGGCATGGAAGACTTGAGCCCTAACATATTAATAACTACACGAAGTGTTTATTTTTTTTTATTACACGAAGTGTTATTATTGTGGGATCTTAAATGTTCTGATGAGCTTCCAGTTCAAGATGAGAGAGGGAGCACATGGGTTTGCTTCACCACCCGGGCCTCAGATTTTGATACATTTCCGGAAGCCAGAAAGTAGATGGAGTCACGTGGACAGAATATAGACAGAGCAAACAAAAGAATGACACAGCGGAAGTAGAAAGCAGTTTTCTTGGCTAAACCCTTGAGAAGCTAAACAGAGACTATTCCCTGAGATCTACTAACTGAAATGTTACCAGCTGGCAGGAGGGGGACTCCACACCCTACGGATGGTGATTGTGCGATTGGCAGGACCTGGGCCTTCTCAGTGACTATTTTGACCCCCACACCTAATAACCGATCTCCCTTTCAGCCATTCTTTCTTCCAACCCATCTATGAAAGTTTTACTCATTCATTTAGCCAATGGTCACTGACTAGCTACTAAATGCTAGGCACCGTTGTAGCTATGGGGAAACCAGAGTGAAGAAGGTGGACAAGGTCTCAGATGTGGTGGACTTTTCGTTCTGGTGGAGAACAAGCAAAAGCATGAAAACAAAGATTTAAACAAGATAATTTCAAATAGCAATGGGCGCTGTGAGGCCCAGACGTTGCACAAACTAGTGTATTTGCTTCCACTTGCTCACCAGAAAGAAATTCATTAGCAATTCTGCTGCTACCATACCAAGGGCTGTCCATGCTGTGCCCACCCCCAAGGGACAGGGTCCTTGCTGCTGTCACTGAGGGACCTGAGCCCAGGATCCCGTCCTTAGAGGATGCACTCCAAGGTCACTATTTGAAGTCAGGTTTCCTGGTAGCCAAGCCTGAGGTGAGGATGCCTGTGCCAGTGATTTGTTGAGGGAGTGTTCTTCGGGGAAGTCCTTAGGGAGGGAGGGAAGCAGGATTGGGCAAAGTGGTGGTTTCAGCTAAAGTGTAGCTCAGCTTGACCTCACTGGGAGTTCTTGAGCATGAATTATATCACACAGGTTGTCTTACCCGGAGGAAAAAGAGACTGAACTGGTAATGCCTGTGCTCTGGCCAGCCTCTGGCGAGGGGTCAGGGCAGGGGCAGTGGGGAGGGGGTTGTAGCAGGTAACTTTTCAGGCAGCACCATTTAAGACAGTTCCTGTCATTGGAGGACAGTCCCCTAGAGAAGGGTATTGGGTTGCAGCTGGGGATGGATTTCTGGGCCTGGGAAAGGGGAGGTGAGTGGAGCTTTAAAGCATCTACTATACCACTATCATCTTCAGCTCTGCCATTCTGGGTTAAAGGAGTCCACAGACTTCTGTGGGTTGAAGGCCTTTTTCTAACTGCTTCTTGAACAGTCTTCCATCATGAGCCATCAACCCAGATTCACCTACTCCTAGTTTACAAAAAAAAAAAAAAATCCTCAAAGTTTCTAACTTGTAGCTAATAACCTTCCCCAGTTTCCATTGCTAATACTGAGTTCCCTCTCACTGGATTTTTTTTCCAATGGACTCCATCAAAATATGGAACAGGGGAAGGCATGAAACGGTATGCTGAAATCACTGTCTTGAATTCAACATCTGAGTTCCTTGACTCTGAAATTTTCACCTTCAAAATATTCCTCATTATCGGGTGTTTTTGTGGCTGCAATCCACGTTAGAACCATGGCACATCAGCCTTTTATGTGGACCACCTCCCATAGGGCTGCTAGCAGATATGGCATAAATCCTGGTAACAGCATCCATCATTTTTGGTTGGTCCAGGACCCTGCCTTTTTTTTTTTTTTTTTTTTTTTTTGGTCAAAACAACAGCTGAACTTCAAGGAAAGAACAGACTCTCCAAATTCAATCTGAGCTGCCTACCAAAGAAATGAGATAGAAACCCCGTGTTCCATCTTTTCTCTAGATGACACTAACAGCACACATCATTCATTTTTTCATTAATTAAATCTTCCTCCCTGCAAGAAAGCTACTACTGATTCCTGGTCAGGGGGGCTGTACATTTTCCCAGGCTTTTGGAGCCCTCAAAGTGTCACAAATGCTGAGAAGAGACAAGGAAAGAGGAAGGAGAAGAGGCAGGGAGACAATCTTCTATCTTCTTTACAATTTACAAACCATAGCGTGTCCCTGATTTCTATCATGGGTGCAGGCTGGGTTCTCAGCACTTATGAAATCAAGTTTTTCCCATAGCTCTGATGAAGAATATTCCTGGAGGTCTATGCCTCCAATGTGCTGGAAATGAGAAAGGGAAATTTGGTAAACCATAATTCTTCCCGTTGTCAAGGACTTCACATCTTTGCTCACACTTGGGAATACCACTGTCACCCTCTCTCTGCCTCCCTTTTTCCCAGCCCCTGGCAACCATTAATCTGTTCTGCATTTCTATAATTCTGTCATAATAAGAATGCTATATAAATGAGATCATATTTTACATGACTTTTGGGGGTTGATTTTTTTCACACAACATTATTTCCTGACAGTCAACCAAATTGTTTGTGTTTTTGCATTTTGAAACATTTACATAAATGACACAAATGTCATAAATGTCATTTTTTTTAATGACACAAAATTTTGGTGACCAGTCCTTCAGGTGGTTCCCGTAATCACCATTCCCTTGTATTTATACACTTGTCTAATTTTTCTTGTGTGTAAGTTAAGTGAGAGCTGCAACTTGCTAACTTATGAAATGAGATTTTTAAAAAATAATACAATATATGTGATCATGTTAATGTGATTTTGTAAGAGTGTAACACCATCTTGTTATTTGTCAATCATATCCCAATAAAGGTGGAAAATAAAAAAAAAAAAAAGAAAGTTCTCAAAGCTGATCTGGATAGGGTGGGGGGAGCCAATTTGACAATATTTCACAAACACCACAAAAGGACTTGTTCAGCAAGGAAAATTCTAAGCTTGTCATTGTAATGTAATCTATCAACTGGCACCAGTGAGTCTCACTCATCATGAATAATCCACAGACCAGTACCAACAATAGACCTGGGCAGGAAGGGGCCCTGACTTAGGCCCCACAATTAAGAGGGCCTCACTCTGGTCCTTCTCCAGCAATTACTCTATTTATGTGATGAGAGGTCCCAAGGAGCCACAGAGACTTGCCTACCTAGGGCCTGTCCAGCTCCTCATAAACCATGTTAGAGTAGCAGGTACCCTAGAATTTCAGCACTGTCACGGACCCTGTCCTGAGTCCCTCTACCCCAGAGTGGACTGTTCTGGTATGCATACCTCTCTGCTGGGGGGCGGTTGGTCAAGGGGCACTGCAAAAGCATCTGTGGCAAAGGAAACAAAGCCCTTAAAACTGGGAACAAGATCGAGAGGGAAACTATCTTAAATATTTCTAAGTTTTCCAGCAGCAAAAAGAAAATAAGAAGTAATATTTCAATAAACCACCATATGGGCAGTATTTGAGTTGTTATACCTTTTGCATTATTTGCATATTTTAAATTGCAATATAAAAAATTCATTGTATATGTGCCTCTCTTTCCTTGAGATGAATTTCAACTACCAGCAACAGGAGATATCGCTTGCAGGGCCTGGCTTTGTTAAGCAAATGTAGAATGAGGTCATTCATTTCAAGGCTGAAAGGCAAAGGAGAACCTCTTGCCACTAGATGGAGTTTGCTTTTCCCAGAGACACCTTAATACATATACCCTGAAGTGGGCCAGACTAATTTCCAGAAAGCCAATGGTTTCCTGGAGGGAATTCAACTCCTGATGCTGAGATTCAAAGTTAGAGAACTCGTCAGAATGGATTATGCTGGTCTGACCAAGTTCTGCTCACAAAGAATAGCACAGCCCCACAAAAGCACTAACCAGAAGAAAGGGGAAGCGTGTGGGATGTGCCGGAGCTCAACACAGGGGTATGAAATGCGGTAGGGGAGAGGCTGGTTCTTTAACAGCATGAGGGTGAAGTGACAAGCACCTCTGGACCAGTGACCCATGCCAAGGCCTGTCGGTCTAAACCCACAGCACAGGGATGCATGTGGACTAGCAAAGACATCACCGCAACAGGGGACAAGAGGAATCAGATGTCTGACAGCAACAATTACAGCAGTAGGTCTGATGGACTGATTCATCCAGTTCCCGGATTCCTCTGGAAGGTTACGGCAGAGCCGGTCTCCTTTGACTGAGGTCCTTCCTTGGACAATTGAGGATATAGAAGGAGAGAACTCAAGAAGAAGACTTTGTGAGTGTTTAAATTAGCAACTGGAAAAACAAGAAACGTGAACACATTTGTATCTCAGTCTGGAGAAATAGGTCATTCAATACACTATCAGAGTCACGGATTTATCCACACCATAGTACAGAGTAGATGGAAGCTTTTCTACTGCTTCTTCATGTATTCCCACCTGCTGCATAGAGAGGAAACCTATGTTTTTGTTGACCACAATAAACTTGGTCCCCTAACCTTATTAATTAATTAATTTATTTATGTGAGATGGGGCGGGGCGGGGGGGGGGCGCGGCAGAGACATGGGCAGAGGGAGAAGCAGGCTCCATTCAAGGAGCCTGACGTGGGACTCGATCCCGGGACTCCAGGACCATGCCCTGGGCCGAAGGCAGATGCCAAACCACTGAGCCACCCAGGGATCCCCAGTCCCCTAACATTATTTAAACAGTCCTTTAGGAACTCCATCATCTCATCTGAAATTCTCTGGCTCTCAGATGGATTCACTCATCCTCAATCCCTTTCCAGGATGGGATCTGGGTAAGCGGCAAAGCATTCCGGCTTCATGGAAGTAAGTAAAGGGAGCCCAAGGTTACATACAGTGTCCCTGGATCCTTACTGGTCCCTACAGAAGAAAGCTTTTCTGTGGGTCTCCTGCACTGATGACCTCTGAGGCACACACAACTGGTTACATACTAGTGTATACAACTGAGACCATGGTGTAAGCTACATGGCCTCATCCCAGACTTTCTACCTTATACCTGTTGTAAACCAAAAACAAAACAACAACAAAACCCTCAACTGAAATAAAAGAGTTCAATTGGAAATAGTTCAAATATTGGAAAATACTGAGGGTGTGAGATTATCCGCAGCCGTGTTACAATGAGAATGTACGTATATAAAGGATTATTTAGTGTCCTGTATGGTTTTTTTTCCTCAGTGTGTACTGGTTCACTGGAGTTAATAAATTCCAAAACAAGCCAAAATGTTTCCTATTTAAGTTCTAGGAATTGTAATTATATGCTTTCATGATTCAGTGGGCAAACAAAATTCCAGCCAGAGATAAATTGCCAGTGTTCTGGGGAAAGAAAGGCACACTATTACGAACACCATTAGCACCATTTACAAGGACATTGTAAGCAGTCAGGATTTTCTTCTCATTTCCCCAAGCCAAAAAAAGAAGGCTCCCACCAACACTTCAAGGCAAAGAGATAAAAGAATTGGTCATCCTCCCTAAGTCTTAAATCTTAAAGCTGGGGGTAAGTAACTAGAGGTTTGTGCTGTTGGATAACCCCTGGCTGCTGACCAGGGTGCAGGGTGGGCAAGCTGCCTGAAGTACTTGTGAGCCCAGAATCTCTTGGGCAGAATCATTGGCGTGAGAACAGTGTATCTTCAGGAAATTTCTTTGCTGGGGGCAGGTGGCTTGGTGGGGAGGAAGACGAGGAGGGGAGGAAGAGGCGAGGGGAGGAGAGGCCAAAGGGTTTGGTTTACTTGCGATTTTTTTTTTCAGCAGAGAGATTTCAAAATAATCATTATTCATGTCTAAATGTGTCTTCCCCAGACAGATTAAAGACATTTCCAAGAGCCAAGGAGCAGTTTTAAGGGAAAGACTGTTCAGTTTAAATTAGATTAAGCCTGAAACTGCTTTGCATGATCTGGCCCTGGAACAACTAGCACCAAAAGGCAACTGAGAGTGGGCTTTATGAGAATGTGCCTTTTGAAAAGAAATCCTTAAAATTAATATCCTTTTTTTGTGACAAAGGAAAAATTGAACCACAAAGTGCTATAAATGATAGAAAATGGACATTGCTAATATAAATCAGTTTGCTTATATCCCTTAACTTGAGGATTTCATGTTTGGATATCTTAATTTGGGAAGGGTTTATGGTGAGGTGGTAAAGGTTTAGGTGAGCTTCCAGTTCAAGACAAAAGAGGAAACACGTGTGTCTCTCTCACTATCCGGGGCCTCAGTGGACAAGAGATTTGATAAACTTCTGGAAGATAGAAAGGAGACAGCATAATGTTGACAGATAACATGAGAGACAAGAGAATGACACAGTGAGGATAGAAGCCACTCGCCTTGGCTAACCCCTTGGCCAGGCAGAGGCAGGTACAAAGAAAGGGACAGAAAAATAGAAGTCTCTTTCTGCCAAGGCAACAGCTGCTCCTCTCAGCCATTTGCTCCTTCCCCAGATGCCTGGCCATGCAGAAGGATGGGTGGCACCAGCATGGAGCCTCCAACAAAAACTAGGGGCTATTCTCTAAAATAGCCACATCTAAATATGGATAGAATCAAGGTTGCCTGTGTGGATACTGATACCACAGAGTAAAGTGATCCTCATTTAGGTATTTGCCTGCTTTTATTCTCTAAATTAAAGTCTGCCAAGTACACCCAAACTGCCGGCAGCTCTCCCTTGCAGGGGAGAGGCCAGTTGGAAGAAAGACGTATTGGAAAAGCTCACAGCTGTACCATCTGTTAATCAACCCAAACCTTCACAAGAGGGAACAGAGATCCAGGCATCAGCAGACATCTGAGACAAATCACAGCACCGGTGAGAGGGACCAAGATGAGCATATTCTAAAAAAAAAAAAAAAAAATGACCCCTAAGGAAAAACCAAAACAAAAAAAAGCCACATTTCACAGAACTAAGAAAATCTAGGGAAAAAAAAATATTCCAATTTGTATCCTCCAAGAAGTTTAAGAAGATCCCAAGAGACTGAATCCAAAACTAGAAGAGCAGGTGGCTGTGCACATGGAGAGCGAAACTACAGTAATGAACCCATTTTTTATTTCACCTCTGACTTTATCCATCTCCTCCACTGTTTAACAGTGTGGTACCTCCCCTCTTGGTCTCTGGGTTTGTCCACGCAAATTCCTTCACCAGTATTGCTAGCAAATGTGGCAAAATCTGGAAAAACGTGTTCCCTTCCTTCCACTTCCACCATTGCCAGAGAAGTGCCTGAGCCAGGATTCTGGAAGTACCTGGAGGAGAGCCCCAGCCTGCAGCGTGCCAGCCCTGAGACACACTGTGGGGCCCAGGAGACATCAAAATTGCCTATTAGCGTCTCAGCTAATGCTTCCCCTCAGGGAGGCTTCCCCTAACCCCCCATCTAAGGAGCCCCTCCTTAGCAGTTAGAGCCACCCCCCTTTATCCACGGGGATGCATTCCAAGGACTCCCGTGGATGCTTGAACCGGGGATTGTACTGATCCCTACAAATAGTGTTTTTTCCTAAACATACATGCCTATGATAAAGCTGAATTTATAAAATAGGTGCAGTAAGGGATTGACAACAGCAGCTGATAATAAAACAACAATTATAACAATATGCTTGTAGTAAAAGTCATGTGAATGCGTTCTCTCTCCCTCAAAATATCTTAGTGTCCTGTACTCAGCATTCCTAGGTGATGTGAGATGACATGCCCAGGAGAGGGGACCAAGGGAGGTGAACGATGCAGGTGTCCTGACGTGCAGTTAGGCTGCTATTGGCCATCTGATGATTCGTCAGAAGCAGGTGTATCTGCCTCCCAGCCCCAGCTGACGTGGTAACCAAAACTGCTGAAAGGGAACCCACAGATAAGGGCGGGACCCCTGTACCTCATTAGGTTTATCCTGCCTTCACAGCACCCATCACTACTAAACCATCACGTCTACATCTTTGAGTTCGTGGTGATGGTCTGTTCTCTCCACTTGAATGTAAATGCCACCAGACCAGTTGTCCATCAATAGTCCATCAAAGTCACTCGTGTTTCTCTGGCGTCTACAACAATGCCTTGCACTCAGCAGGACAGAGGTTAAGTATGGGTTGAGTAAGTTTTAAAATGAATGAATGGGTTGGCAGAATGAATGAATGAATGAATGAATGAATGAATGAATGAACTGGAAAGAAGACTGGTTATTAGGAGTGATCATTAAAATATTTACCAACTGATGTGACCCAGGCACTGAGAGATTAGAAAGGTCGCCATCCAAGGAAGGCCTCCCTCTTGCTAGATGAGTAACACTTCAGTTAGTGCATCTGGGGAAGACCCGGAGGATCCTGGAAGTATTTTAATTTTTTAACAACTGGGTTGGCCCCTGGTGCTTACCATTTGAGGACCACTCTGCTGGTTAGAACAACCATGCAATGGGCAATAGTAACAGAGTCCCGTAAACTGGACAAATCCAGCAAGTGACTCATTTTTGAGTGCTCAGTAGTACCACTTTAGTGCCCCCACACCACACATTGCTATGGTTGGACTTCATATCTGTGCATCCACAGACTCTGTAAAAAGAGCTTGAATGTCAAACTCTCAGGCATCCTTCTGGCTTCATGGGATTGAAGTCATTTAAGGAAAAAGAATGAGATCACTTACACTTCTTAAAAACTCCGGGACTCTCTGAGCTTCCCACCAGCCCCACTCACATTTCTCTGAAGTCAGTGAGGCACCACTTCTGCTTGCCAACAAAGAGCTGCCCTCTCTGATTTCCCAATGCCCCCCTCCACCGCCCCCCCAGGCTTGGCCAAAATAATCTTTCCCAGACAGGGACATTCAGAAGGAATAGAAGTCTCCAGAAATGGGAGGAAGGGGTGGGGGTGGGGGGGAGCGGGGGGGAATCCCACAGAAAAGGCCCTGGCAGTGCTTAGTTAATGAATTCCACATTTGGCTAGGAACCAGCAGCTGACACACATATGAGACGATCGGGAGAGAATGTGTACTGGAGATTTCACCAAAACAAAAAAAAAAAAAAAAAAATTTTTTTTTAATTTCGGGCTATGGAGAAGAACACCAATTGAAAGAATAAAGCAGTTAGTTTTCCCTACAAAATAATCTGTTCACTACAGATGGCAAGTTAACGACTGACCAAACTAATCGACGTCATAAAATTTCACTTGTTTGGTTGAAAAAAGGAGGCCTGCTAATCAGAGCCAATGTTTAAAGAGAGAAATGAGTTTATTTCTCTACATGGCCTTTTAGTGAACAAATAAGGGTAAGTACTAATAGTCCTCTGGAAAACCTATTGAGAATGCATGAGAACAGTTTTAATGACTTCAAATTGTTCTATTCAGTTGCTTCTAGCATACATAAAAATAGATTATTATCATGGTATTAAGTGTCCGGTCTGGTTTCTCAGAGATATTTTCCCCCATACTTGTTAACATTTAAGACATCAGCCCATGCCATGGTATGGTGATTAAAACCACAAATAAGTTGGACATCAATTAATGAATTTTTCCATTTTTAGAAAAACAGAAGCATTATCCCAGAAAGGCATGAAAGAGTTGCAAATACACAGCTCTTAACCCTGCCTCCTGCTGCCAAGGAGCTGTTAAATATTTGTAAATAGAAAGCAACCATAGAAGAAAGGCTTTCGAATTAATGAGTTTCTCAGGAAATGTCCAACTTGAAAGATATTCTTTTCCCTGCCTAAAGCTGAAAAAGTCTCCAAACCCTCTCCCACTATAGTTTCGAGAATTTTTTAAATGGTTTTCCAGAACCACTAATAATTCACTAATAATTCAAGTCACTATCCTGTGACTAACAGGATATATCCCAGTGACACCCAGTGACATGGTGTCCAGAGAAGACAACTGTGGTAGTGATCACTCCACATTCAGAGTTTCACCTAATAATAAGAACTGGTAACTAACCATAGAGACATATCATAGATAAGCCTATGGAGAGAAAGGGGAATGGAGTAGCCAGTGATGACTAAGGTTAGTTTTAAAAAAGTACTACTCTTCATTCTATAGTTTGGATGACTCATTGTTTTATAAACTCCCAAGCTGAGTCACTTCATTATCATAAGCCAAGAAAGATGAAATGAGAGACTAGGCTGGCTTGCGTCCTTACTATCTTAGGGCAGAGACTGGCAGCCCCAAACCAGAATGATGCCTGAACAGGCCCTATTTCTCTTTCAAGTAGACCCCACACCAAAACTGGCACAAAGTGACTTACACACTTACCCAAATTATAGAGAGGGCCAGTAATTTTTGAGAGTCAATGTGCAATCAAAAAATTATTTAAAAAATCAATTATCTCCATGTTGAAGTAGGAATTCAGGCAGTTTATCTAGTGATACAATGTCAGATATAGCTTATTACTAAGGCAGTTGGAACAAAGCTTGAGACCAAGGTCAGACCAAAAAAGACAGAATGTTGAAACATCAATGTTGAGTAAAAGATGAGGACAGAGTCTAAAATTAAGAGGTCAGAACACCAAGGTGGCCATTGAGGGAAGCTTAAACACCATGGGCAAAGAGGCACATTCAAGATCAAGGACATAGAATTTGGAGATGTGGATAGGTGTCAGAAGCCCCACACAGTACCTCTGAGAGCCCAACTCCATGGCAAGAACAAACATGAATGACAAGCAAGTGCAGGTAAGAAGAGGAAGAGATGCATGGAGCGGGGGGCAACAGGGGAGTCAAGACCTGAGTCCTTAATGCCCCATGTATCCTGGTTCTCACACTGTTTTGGGTTTTTTAAAGATTTTATTTATCTATTTGAGAAAGAGAGCACAAGTGGGAAGGATAGGGAGAAGCAGGCTCCCCGCTGAGCAGGGAGCCCCATGTGGGACTCTATCCCAGGACCCTGAGATCATGACCTGAGCCAAAGGCAGCTGCTTAAACGACTGAGACCAGGCACCCCAAGTTCTTATGCTGTTTTAAGGCCCAACTGCAACTCTACCTTCAAACTGCCTGTGATGATGCCATAGTCTTTAAAAAAAAAAAAAAGGATGAAGTTTCTTATAAGTCAATTCAAGTTGCTTCCTGTTACTTACAAGGGAGGAATTTTAATTAACATAGCACTTATGCATTATAAAGATCTCGAAGTATATTGCCAAATTGTTCCCCTGTGAGTTCGTAGGGACTCATTTATACAACAACAGGGTCTTGTTTTTCTCCACTCCTATTAACTCTGGATATTTCCATTCTTCCAAATCTTTACAGATTCTCTTTCATGTTCTAATGGCTGGCATAGTCAGAAATAGCTTCTGAACACCATGGCTTTGCCACAAAAATATAGAAGGAATGGATAGCAGGAAAAGATTCTAGACGCAGAGAACAAGTGCTCCCATTGATATAAATTTGTGTTCTCTTCCATTGGGAAGATCGTGAGATCATTTGCGGCTAAATACAGGATAGTAAGATCATGCCAAGCAAGGGAATCTTGGAAAGAATGGCGGAAGCGTGGGTGAATGTGTGCTGCATCACAGTCTGGGAGGAATCAAACACAGAACATACCTCTTGATCTCAAGAAAACTGCCCAACCCATAAGGATTTCTTCTTCCCATGATCCCACCTAGATGATCCTTCAAAAGCATACCTAATCCACCATACTGTACTAATGATAACTACACAATAAGGCAAGATGTAGTGTAACTATTAGAAAGGAGGAAGCACCATCACTTTATAGATAAAACCAATAGCCTGAGTAAGAGTAACTAAAGATTATAAGAATTTATGAAAGAGTTCAGGAAGGTAGTTAAAAATTAAACATGTACAAATCAATATATTCCAGATAAAGCTAGCTAAAATCTACAATGCAGATTATGTCACTCTCAACCACAAACAATAGAAAATATCTGGGGACTGTCATGAAAATAAATCTGTAAGATCAATATCAAGAGCAGCCACAACAAAAAGCTGGATATAAGGACTGCTTAAGGGGAGAGACATAGGTTTCAAGATGGAACTATTTAATACTCTAAGATGTAAGTTATCTCCTGAATTCAATCAAAATTCAATGAAGATATATTTAGAACTTAACAAAAACACTCATCTGGAAGAAAAATTCACGAGGTTTATAAAATGTTGGACTCAGGGGCACTTATCCAAAAACATATTAAAGATTATCCTCAAGCAGTAATCAAAAAAGGGTGGCATTGGCCATAGAATAGAATAGGGGAAAAAAAATCAAATAAAAATAACAACGTGAGGCAGAGACACATGTGACCTGCCCACTGCCCTGGGTGTCCTAGAATCCTGCTATAGCCACAGATCAATAAAGACAGGAGACTAGGAAAAAATTTAAAAAATTTTTTTCTTTAAACAGACAAAGATATATATGAATATTTGGCTTATGATAAAGGTTACATTTTAAGTCAGTAGGAAGAGAATGGATTAATTAACGAACTATTACTTGGGAAAAATAAAGTTAGAACCATTATGTATCTATCACATTCAGTTGCAAAAACCCAGTATCTTCTCCAACTAGTTGAAGCAGAAAGGAATTTATTGCATAGTACTAAGATGCTTACCGAATCACTAAGAGGACTGGAAAAAAATAGGCTATCGGCTGAATTTCCAGGAATGACTCCAAATTGGTGGTCCAAATTGCTGAGTTGTTTCTACAGGATCTGAAAACATACTGGTTTCGGTAATTTCTGTATCACTGAAATAGAGGTTATATACTCTCTCTCCCCATTCAACTTACTGGCAAAGTCAAGTCTTTTTTTTTTCCCCCCAAAGTCAAGTCTTGCATCATTACACTCAGTTCACAAAATCTAAATCACATCAGTAATGTTCTTTACCTGACTGTGCAGGAGCTGCAGGTTTTAGCTTTCCTGCATGTGCAACGCAAGAAGGTACATTAGATCAGTTCACACAAACCAAAATAACCCTCAGATAAATTATACATAGAGAGCTGAATTACAGAGAACAAAATATCAATATTTGTAAGTATTCAGACTAATTTTAAATTATAGCCACATTTTGCGAATTATCCTTACAAATTGGGTTATATGCATTAATAGATATATGCATGTAATATACATATTTAATTTATAATACATAATGAAACACATATGTACACATATTTATCTGGGACAGAGAGAAAATGAGCCAGAAGCAAAAAGACTATGTCAAAATGATAGCAATGACTATCCCAGAACAATGGGATTGTGAGTTCATCTTATTTCTTTTTTCTTGCTTATAATTTCTTAAATGGATGAATAATAACATAATATCTCCTTTATTACAAGAGGTTATTTTTAAAAAACAAAAAGAAAACTATAATTCAGAATAAAGATTTTCAAAATCCTAAGTAAAATATTTACTAACAAATATTTTAAATAAAAGTTAACCCTTCCTGGGAACTTTCTCCAAGATACCGTTCTTAGTGCTTTAATTGTATTGATATTCAGGTATTCTTTATAACATCCCAAGAGGTAAATACCATCGTTATTTTCATTTTACACCGGGGAAACCTAAGATGCAGGAAAGGTTAAGTGACCTGCCTGAGGTGGTGCAGCGGGGAGGTGGAGGAGCTGGGAAAGGCAATCCTACTAGAGAACCCAAGCTCTCACTTGCAACATGAAATACTGTTATAATTATTAATATTATCAGTAATGTAAACTGGGTATCAACGTACCATACAATTCAGCCATTTAAAATGTATTATTCAGGGCACCTGGTGGCTCAGTTGGTTAAGCATCTGACTCTTGATTTCACCTCGGGTCATGATCTTGGGGTGGTGGGATCAAGCCCAGCATCAGGCACCTCACTCAGTGGGGAGCCTGGTTAGGATTTTCTCTCTCCCTCCCTCTGCTCCTTCCTGCCATTCATTCATTCTCTTTCTCTCTCTCTCTCTCTCTCTCTCTCTCTCTCT
Organism: Nyctereutes procyonoides; assembly: GCF_905146905.1. Classification (NCBI taxonomy): domain Eukaryota; kingdom Metazoa; phylum Chordata; class Mammalia; order Carnivora; family Canidae; genus Nyctereutes; species Nyctereutes procyonoides. The sequence continues at coordinate 8,705,752 of NW_026575135.1, read as the reverse complement.
CTCTCTCTCTCATTCAAAATAAGTAAATAAATCTTTTAAAAAACAAAATGTACTACCCGATGGCTTTTTAGTATATTCACAGAGGTGTGTATCCATCACAATTAATTTTGGAACATTTTCATCACCCCAAAAAGAAATTCCACTCCTCCTAGCTGTCACCACCCACCCCTCCCCAGGCATCCTAGGCATCATACAAATACTTCACTGGCATAATCTATCCTGATAATAGCCCTATAGGGTAGGGGCTCATATCCTCACTGTAAAGATGAGGAAACAGAGGCACAGGGAGGTTAAGAAATGTGTGTAAGTTTATACAGCTAGTAAATAGGGGAACCGAGACTTAAGTTCAGGCAGTCTGCCTCCAAAACACTTCTCTTAACTACTGTGTTATCCCACCATCAACATGGTCTATCACAAAAAGGAAAACTTATGGGACACCTGGGTCGCTCAGTTGGTTAAATGTCTACTTTCGGCTCAGGTCATGATCTCAGGGTCCTGGGATCAAACCCTGTATCAGGCTCCCTGCTCAGGAGGGAGTCTGCTTCTCCTTCTATCCTCCCCCCCACAACCCCACAACCCAGCTCATGCTCTCTCATGCTCTTGTAAGCACGCTCTCAAATAAATAAATAAAACTCTTTTAAAAAAAAATGAAAACGTATGGCCAAGTGAGAATTATTCCAGGAGTTTAAAAATGGTTCAATTTAAATAAATGTAGTAATTTGATATAGGTTTTTAATTATAGTTAAAAAAAATCATGTGTCAAAAGCATTCAGGAACATTCAATATCTATTTCTAGAGGAAAAAAAAAGGTAACAAAAAGACAGGTGAAAAGCCCTAAAGGATAGAAGGATGCTGACACACCTACCTCAAATAGCGATAGTACATGACAGGGACACAGATGAAAGCTTACCTGAAAAACAAAGACAAAAACATGCCTATTGTTGCTACCTTAACCTGACTTTACTCTGGCACTTTCAACCCATGCAATAAGTCAGTAAAAAGGAAGGAAAAAAAAAGATTTTTTTTAAAAAGAAAATGCAAAGTAATTATTTCTCTGTAATAGAGTACATAAATAGGAAAATACTAGAAGATCAGCTTCAAATCATTTTCAGCAATACAACGTTCCAATAATCTAATAAATTGATTGAGAGACTGTGAAAAATAGAACAAGATAAAGGTGTGAGGGAGGAGCCAGGGGAGGGGGTGAGAGCCCAAACCCGTCTCTGAGGCCACACAGCCCCCATAAACTGGAAATCATTAAGTCTTGCTTCAGCTCCCAAGAATGCATACCCGTTAAGATTCTTTACATTCTTTTCCCTTGCCTATTTTGCCTGGAAAAATACTTGAAACCACAATATTGGACAGATAGTTTATTTTTGTGTGTCAGTATTTTAACTGGCAGGAAAAAGGGAGAGGACTTTTCATGGATCCTTAGGTTGCGGTGATTTGACACTTTATTACTTACAGGATTTATTGCCCACGTGGAAAAAGGAAGAACTTCCGCAAAAGGGAGGGTGGAAAAGCTAAGGACCAACATATTGTATCCCCTCCTTCCCCGACCGGGGCGTCAAAACCTCCAGTCGCATGGAATAAGAAGAAAGAGCCCCAGAGTCTTTTCATGTCCTCGAGGATGTATGGAAATTACAGAGTGGCCATGTCGCAGAGCATGTCCCAGGCTGCTGGGGTCACCGGGGACCAAGGCCGAAGGGGATCCTCAGTTTTGCGGATGCAGGAGCCCAAGTGTATCTGCTCTACCAGGGCCTAAAGGGATATCTGCGAGCTGTAGCTTAACAAACTTAGCAGGTACTTTTTTTCTACAACATTCTTTTATGCATCTTTACCCCCCTCCTACCCTCCAAGACTCTGGTGGTGAAGAAGTCCAGACATTAGTTTCTCTTTAGAATTGGATCAGTAGCTGAGAGGTACCAGAGGAAAACGGATGCGGGACAGAACCCCGGTCTGAACCCCGGATCACCCACATAAGGACTGTGCCTGACCTTGGTTGAACCACGCAAACCATCATTCGCCTGAAGTCGGCCTCCTCGATGTCGCCTTTAACCTGCATGTCCCAAGTCCAATAGACCTTTTTTTATTAAAACCTCACTTAACCTCTTTATGGCTTTGGTGCCTGCTGATTACGCTTCTTCGTTGGGCTTGCAGAACACGACCCTTCTGGGTTTCCTCCCACCTGGCAGGAATGGATGATTCTTCTCCTTATTCTTTAGCTCACTCCTTGCATCTAGGCTCTGACTTCAGTACTCAATTATTTGGTACTTCAGTTTTTTGGGTTTAAATCCCTTTCCATGGGTGGCCTCATCCAAACCTAGAGTCAAGATCCAGACCTTTCTCCTGAGACCCAGAACTCTACACAGGCCCTCTCCCCTGGAACAAGCCATAGAGACCAAAGAGTGATAGACTCCAAACCGGGCTACACATCTATCTCACCCCACCCTCACCCCCACCCCAACCAGAAAACGAGCTCCTCGTGTGAACTTGATACTATTAGTCTGTGCATCACCCTTTGAGAAGCAAGGCTTCTTTTCAGTTCCAACAACTAGATCAAGTTTGGTGGATTCTATCTTTTACGCCCCCTTTGTTCTCACCTCTGCTGCTTTCATTCCAGATCTTATGACATCACCTTCCACGGCCTCTCTACTCTCTCTACTGGTCTCCCTGACACCTTTCTGGACCATACCAGTATTTCCTACATTCTTCTCCCAGAATGACCTTTATCAAAGACAAATCTGAGACTCTGGGCACTCCATGGCCCCAAATTGTGAAAGCTCCTTTGCTTTGTATGCAAGGCCCTTTGTGGCCTGGCCTCATGCAATTTGAGACCTTCATCTTCAGTCACCTTCCCCCATTCCTCAACCAATTACTTCCATTTCCCCCAATACATCCTGCTGCTCCAAGTATCCTTGCCTTCCCCCTTCCCTTCTTTCTGCTGGCATGTCCTTCCAAACCCCTAAGCTTACTCCCCCTCGAGCATCCAAGGAGCAGTTCATTGGTCACTTTCACAGGAAGTCTTCCTTTATCCTCAGTGTGACCAGGTGCATTAGTGGCCACAATTCTTCGCCACTCTCTGCATTTCCATTTTTGCCATGGCCTTATCCTGAGCAAAGTACACTCACCCACACTTTAACTTTGAGGTTGGCCTTGTGCCTTGCTCTGGCCCCTAACACAGAAGCACAGAATGATAAGGTGCCAGTTCCAAGTCCCTTACATAAACTTCTGACATCACCATGAGGAGAACACATGATCCTCCCCCACCGCTGCCGCCACCCACCCCCAGAAATAGCATAAGACACTCACTGAGTACACCTTCTCCAGGGTTGAAGTTGATCCAGCTTTGACTAGCTCCCCCTTAGAAGACTCACAGGCATGTGGGATAAAGGCTTATTGGCTCAGTGGTTGCCGGGCAGGTGGCACACTGCCGATAAAGGATGCAGCCAACGTGGGTTATTTGTCCCTTCTCTGCCCTCCCGTTGCATCCCTGCATGTTGCCACCCAGTTTCTCTCCAAGGCAAATGAGAAAGCAAAGCTGGCATGTGTTCCCGCTGCTAATAATACTAAGCAGATCACAAACTTCAGTCATGAGGGTGTGGGGGGACTCTCCATTCTAATAAAGCAGTTTTTAATGGCAAGAACACTCTGCCCAGCACTATTCCCCCAAATAAATAAAGCTAGAGCACTTTCCTTTAGGTTACTCTCTAACCAAAACAAGTTTACCCTTGACTTTTACAAGACTGATGTCGACACGTTTATGTGAACCTTTTTGTACAGATGGCCATCATGTGAAGAAACAGGTTTTTCTGCCAGGAACAAGCTAACCTAAGTTATTTGAGGAGCCCAGCTCTCTTGAAGTCTGGAAGGGCTTTAAAAACTTTGAGAAAAAAAAATACTTTTCTGTTTCCAATGCTTTTATCTGAGGTTTTCTTTGTCACCAGCAAAGGTGCTGGGCATTGGGCCCTGTTGGGGTTTCAATATTCCAAAAGCTGAGGTCTTGTGAGGGTAGTGGTAGGTCAGAGATGTGTCTGTGAGAGCAGAAACCTGAAAGGCACGGTCTTGGGCTATGGTCTAAGTTCATCACTGAAACTGGATGACCAGGCAGGTAGAAAAACCCCTTTGTGGCTCTGGAGAAAGGCAAGTTGGGTGCCCACGTCCTATATTCACGAAAAGTACCTCTGCACCTGCTCAGAGAGCTATGCAGCCCCAGGCACAGGGGAGGCCCCTGCTGGCCCCAACATCTATTGTAAAACGTTTCCCGTGGTCGCACAGAAATTCTGTATTTCATTCTTTTGTGTTGTATCTCTCGACAAGCCTTGTGATACTTGTGCAGAGATATTAAAAGTGCTGATTGTGTGTATGACTTAGGCGTGTGGGACATGCTTCTGATAGGAGGGCAACCGAAAAACAGAAAACAAAATTGTTAAAAAAAAATTGTTTGCACACCGTTCTTATAATACATGTTCCTAGAAAAGCCTGGAAAAAAAAAAGACCTGCCAAAAATGGTGGTTAAGTGAAATTGAGTGATTTTTTGAAGTGTTTCTATTTTTTAAAATACTCAGTGTAGAAATGGAGCTTTGAGACGAGGGCAATAAATGTCTCGTATAAAATAACATCGACAAATAAAACCTGGAAGTTGAAAAAGAAAGGTTTCTCAGTGAGCACTGAACCAGAACAAAGCAGTACGTAAACCCCCCTGGTGTCTCCCCCAGAGAGATAATCCTATCTCGGGCTCCACTACTCATTCCAGTCTGCACGGCCCCTTCTCCAACTGGGCTGGAGATAAATGACTCACTCTTTGGCTCTCGGTTTCTAGACTCCACACAGACTACCGTCCTTCCAATACATTACAATTGAGAAAATTACTGTTTACTTCAATTATATGCCAGTTATATATTCATGCTTGGGTTTTCTGGATTAAACACGGGACGTACCTTGGTCTTTTGCTGAAGGCCTTGAAACAGTTCAGCAGCAGAGGTGTTCCACTTCTTTATGGAGTGTGGAGTGTTTACATACATAAAATAGAAGGTTCACTTTCATTTCACCTTCAGAGGATAAATTCTGAGGCCTCATCTCCAAAGCCAAGGCCGCCTCTGCTTGATGGCCCCACACTCTACAGCCTGTTCCAGTGAGTGAAAGAAGCTGGTCCCAATCCTGTTTATAGTAACCCTTCCCGTGCTTGAGGTTAAAACTGCCCGCCCACCAGCTTTTATTCAAAGGAACTCACCTGCTCTGTTTGACTTTACCTCTGAACTTCTGTTGTCCAGGAAAGAAGTGAATTTTTTCTGGATACTTGTGAAAATCTCTCCACTTGACTATCTCCCCACTGGAATTTAATTGAAGGTTTCTAAAAAGGATTTGCGATGTTGGTGCAAATATCCCCAGCACTGCTTTTAACTGTAAAGCAAAAGGCAGGGTCGGGGGTGGGAGGAGGAAGCAAGCGAAGATGTGTTTTCTATCATCAATTTATTGCATGAGGTGTCACAGGGACACCTGGAGTGGCTCAGTCGGTTAAGCGTCTGACCTTGGATCAGGTCATGATCTTGGGGTCCTGGCATCGAACCCGCATCTGACTTCCTGCTCAGTAGGGAGTCTGCTGCTCCCTCTGACTCTTCCTCCCCACCCCTTCCCTGCTCATACACACACACTCTATCTCAAATAAATAAATAATAAATAAAATTATTTAAAAAGATTTTATTTATTTATTCATGAGAGACAGAGAGAGAGACAGAGAGAGGCAGAGACACAGGCAGAGGGAGAAGCAGGCTCCATGCAGGGAGACTGACATGGGACTCGATCCCAGGTCTCCAGGATCACACCCTGGGCTGAAGGCAGTGCTAAACCGCTGGCCACCTGGGATGCCCATAAAATCTTTTTAAAAATAAGAAATCACAAAGACATATGATGCTATGTAGTAAATATTAATACAGTTTCTTCCTACCATAGAGCCAGATAGTCAGATGTTCATGTGCTAAGGCTTGGAGACCCATTTTAAGAAAGAGCCAAAATTCTGAATTTTGGATTAAGAATAGGCAGTAATAGGGATATGGGAGCAAAGATGAAAGCTGTGACCATTATGAATCTTGGGCAGCAGTGCTTCTGGGTGATGTCACATTCAAAGACACGCAGTCAAAACAGCCAAAGATAATAATTTCTTTTGAAAAAAATCCATCTTAAACATGCAATTCAAAAACCATTAAACGGTACCCAATTTGAAACCCTTGTCTTCCCTCTGACTTACACGAAGAGCAGGTTTGTATCTTTTTTTTTAATTTTTATTTATTTATGATAGGCACACAGTGAGAGAGAGAGAGGCAGAGACACAGGCAGAGGGAGAAGCAGGCTCCATGCACCGGGAGCCCAACGTGGGATTCGATCCCGGGTCTCCAGGATCGGGCCCTGGGCCAAAGGCAGGCACCAAACCGCTGCGCCACCCAGGGATCCCAGGTTTGTATCTTTTCCCCCCATCTCTTCTCCCCCTTCCTGCATCTTTTCACTGTTCCTAGGAGCAGTGGAGGCAGAAAAAAGTGCTCTCAGAGAGCAATGGAGGGGAATAACCAAGGCGGTAAAAGAGCTTTCTCATGTGGAAGGTGGGATGCTAAAACGATTTCCATAAATTAATCACTGTCGACTACGTCTCCCTGCCTCTCTGGTCAAAATTCGCCCCCCAACACACACACACACACACACACACACACCACATTCCTATGTTACATGGGGATCCCAGAAGCTCTTTTTATTTACAATCTAGATTCCCCCCCCTCTTTTACTGTGGTTATCTGAAGCCCTTGGATGTCTTTCAAGTCAGCAACTGTAGATCCCCTTTACCGAACTTAACTCTGACAGATGGACAAATTTCTTTTCTTTTTAAAGATTTTATTTATTTATTTGAGAGAGATGGGGGGGTACAAGCAGAGGCAAAGGGAGAGGGGGAAGCAGACCCCCCCCCCCGAGCAAGGAGCCCTTCATGGGCCTCCATCCCAGGACCCCGGGATCATGACCTGAGCCAAAGTCAGATGCTTTAACCAACTGAGTCAGCCAGGTACCCCTGGGTAGGAAAATTCCTGAGAAGCAAACACAATCAATTGAGAATTTAATCAAATGTCACCCCTGGAGCTCTGTCTCAGGTGTTTGGCATGGAAGTTGTATCTCTGGTAACAATCCCCCTGGTTGCAGACTACCAGTAGATGGCCCTCTTCCCCTTGACCTGAACAAAGGTGTCTCGACCCCAGCTGGGATCTGTGACCAGAGGGGAAATGAGTCTTAGTGTGGACAGAGCCTCTCCATGAAGAATGAGAGGCAAATCAGAGTCAGAACTTGGCTGTCTTGGAGATTCCCACTGGCACCCCTCCAGCAGGTGCTCTGTTTTAAGGAGTGGTCATGTGTCTGCACACTCAATCCTTGCCTCAAGTTCTGAATGTCATGATGAAATCCTGTGCCCCCGAAGCTTTAGATGTTGACTCTTTTCCTCCTTAACCCTATGCTTCACCAAAAGTGAGATTCATACAAGGTCTTCAGAGTAACTGTGAAGTTGTGTTGTGTCATAATTCCTGATTGTAAATTGAAACTGCATGAGTTCCAGAATCTCCATCCATTTACCATACCCAGAGAAAAGCTTGTTCACAGACTCTTCCGGTCAGTGGTAACTGGTCAGGTTGAGCCTTACTCGGGACACCAAAAAGTAGCACAAGTATTGCTAAAAGGCTCAGATGAGCTCCAATACTGATCAAGATGAAATAAATTTAAAATTTTTAAAAATTACATTAAATTTTAAAAAGATATCAAAAGTACTTTGCCATAGAGAGGATCACTAGCTTAGTACTGAGCTCTTCTTAGAAAAATAGAGTTGGCCAACATAGGAAAAGTATTTTTGAAAAATCACAGTGTGTATTGTCAGGGCAATTTAATTGACTTTAGGGATGCATAACACTTCTGTAGGGCGCTATGGGAAAACCTACAGTTAGAAAACAAAAAGTTCCTGTGGGGAAAAAAAAGGTGATTTATGTAATTTTTAAAAAAGATTTTATTTATTCATGAGAGACACACAGAGAGAGGCAGAGACATAGGCAGAGGGAGAAGCAGGCTCTGTGCAGGGAGCCCGATGCAGGACTCGATCCCAGGACCCTGGGATCACACCCTGAGTAGAAGGCAGGTGCTCAACCACTAGCCACCCAGATGCCCCTGATTTATGTAATTTAAAAATAAATAATAGAAGCCAAAAATAGTAGGATGAACATTGGACTGCTGAAAACAAGTTAGAGTAGCACCCCAAGAATTCACTTGCATGTTCAATAAATATTACCTAAGTCCCTCTTCTGTTGTCCATTCTCGCTCACATCAAGACACTGGGGACAAAACAAGAGGCAAACCAATCCCTGCTCACAATGGGCTTTCATTTTAGTGCGAATTATTCAAGAATTTGGAGCAAAAGAGACATTGATATAAATGATAAGAGGAATGGCCAGTAATATGTGTAATCGATGAAGCTGATCCTACATCTTCATAATTAGGTCTTCCAGAAAGAGACCAGAGAGCAAATGAAAAAAAAAGGAAATAGAAAATTTTTTCTCTGAACTGACTGAGGTTTACATTGCAAGAACTCACTGAGTCCTGATGAGAAAAATTAAAGAAGCATTGAATTACATTGATAGCAAATTTTAAGTATTAAGTTTAAAAGCACTATTAGAGGTAACAAGGACCACTTTGCATTATGGTAGGAGATTTAATTCACTAGGAAAACAATTTTAAACATAAGTACTCCAAATAAAATAGCCCCAAAATATGAGAAGTAGAAATTCATAGATCCTCCAAGGAAAAAACGACAAATGGCACCATCAAAGTAGATCTCAGGATGTCTGTCTCAGTTGTTAACAGGAAAAACAGAAAAACAGCAAAATAACAACAGGTGCCAAAATGCAATCAGTATGCTTGATCTAATGGAAACATCCAATTTTGCTTCCAGCCATTACTAAATATTAGGTCTTCTCAAGCATGCAAGAGACGTTTAGGGGGAAAATACCAAGTTAGAGACTTCTGATTTCTGAATTCCAAGATTAAATGCTACACTCTGAGAATGTGCCAGACTGGCACCATTTATCACTCCTGCAACATTCAACACTAGAGACAATTGAGCAATGTTAAAAATTTCTTAAGAAAAAGATTATTACCCAAGAACTATATACCGGGCCAAAAAATGTTCATGTGAGAGGAAAACTGAAACATGTTTCCCCACATACAAGCAGTCACAAAATATGCTTTTTGGACGAAAAAAATCATGCATGGAGGCCAAAAGAAAAATGATTCTGGGGGGTCTGGATGGCTCAGTTGGTAAAGCATCTGGGATGGAGCCCCTCACATGGAGCTCACTGCTCAGTGAGGAGTCTGTTTCTCCCTCTGCTCTTCCCCCCTGCTCAGATCTCTCTCACTCTCTCTGTCAAATAAATAAAATCCTTTAAAAAAAGAAAAATGATTCAGCATAAAGAGAAAAGAAAGAGGAAGATATGGCATAAAAAATCCTAACTGGCAAAATAATCAGCAGAGCAATCTAAGGACTTACTGGCATATGTTAGTAAAGATCCTCCAAAGAGAAATTGCATTATGAAAAAAGGATCTGAAAATAAATACGCCAATTTTTAAGATATATGAAGAATTTTTTGGAGGAAAGGGTAGGAAGGAAGTAAAACTGATAAATTTCTGAACTTGAAAAAGGGAAATACACAGAGGTGTTCTTTTTTATTGATAGAAGCTAAGCTATTTTTGGAAAATACTTCTTTAACTTAATTAATTTATTATTTTCAGGTGACAGCAGCGTGCTTCATCTTGTGATGCTAATAAGGTAGCAGCCTCTCAGATGTACAACCAGGTTGGATTTCTCACATGTTTCTCACCTGGTTTCAAATCCTATCCCACCGGGTTCATTTCACTTAATTCCACCAATTCCTCTCTCCAGGAGCAAACACTCCCATTTTTCTAAATTCTTTTTCATAAGTTTCAGGTCTGCAGCAGGCAGTTCAAGAGCCCAGGATGCAGACTCGGCAGGAACCAGGTGCTGTGCAGGATGCAGACACCAACATGCCCCTGAAAATATGTTTAAATGTGTTTCTTGCAAGAAATTGAAAAAATAATTTCAAGATGGAAAATTAGGACAAAGAAATTAAAGATACACAAAGGCATAATAAAGGAAAAAAAGAGAATAAACTTAGTAACTCTACCATACATATTGAGGAATAAATAGTAAAGCAAAATCAAGCTTTTGGCTGTTGATAAGCTATATACCTGAAACAAAATAATAGGGAACCAGAAGATGAAAACACAAAGACTTTCTTCTTCGAAAAAACAAAGGTACATCTCCACTTCTTATCATACTCAAATTGCAGTGAGATTGAATACTTAAACACTGAAAAAAAAAAAGAAACACAAAAAATAAATAGAACAAAAGTCAAATACATTTATAAAATGGAAGGGGACAAAGCATTTCTAATTTTGTTGTAAAATTCAGGAACCATAAATGAAAATAATATAGAATTAGGGGAAAATGAAGAACTTTTATGTGGCCAAACACATTGTATTCAAAGCTAGGGAAAACATTCACCATATATAAGAAAAACAAGGGGCCATTATAACAAATAAAAACATTCCAAAATAAAATGACCAAGAACTCATAAAAAAATAGAAAAAGAGTATGCAAAGAAAAATAATACACTTAGGAAAAAACTCTCAATCTCACCCAAAAAAAATCAAAATTAAAATAAAGAAGAAGAATAAAGACATACCAGTTTGGCTAAGAATCAAAAGATTGCTCAGTACCAATAGTGATGAAAGCATAAGGAAAAGGACTAATAACTAAAAATCTTCAAGGTCACCCAAGAAGTAGCATCAAAAATTGAACACGAAGAGTTGCTGTATAGGCAATTTCACTTCTAGAAATTTATCTTAGGGAAGTAATTAGACAAGTGCACAAAGATACGTGATTCTTATCTCAGCATTTTTTTGAGGGAAAAATTATAAACACTTTAATGTTCACCCGGCTTTATTTTACTTACAGTACATGCATGCCTTGGAATATCATGCAGCAATTTAAAAGTTGAGATATATGTGTATACAAATGTCCAGAATAAGGGGAGAAAAAGCCAAATTAAGACAGGATATCTATGCCAGGATCCAGTTTCTGCATGGGATAGTTAAAATTTATAGTTACATCCTGGAGGGATAAAAATGTGACTTTATTTTGTTATAACTGAATTCAATCTTTTGAGGTCTAGTTTCAATTATTTCAAAATATAGTTTATTGAAGTTTAATTCAGTCTCCTCTGGGAAATTCCTCCTTGTTCCATTTTTTTCCTTTATTTTATCTCAGAAACTTCTCCCTTAAGACATCTGGCTAGAGAAGGAAGCTCCAGGATACGCTGGACAGAAGAGGTGTGGTCTGAGAGTCACAAGGATTGCAGGCTGGTCCCACGTGGTGTCAGAGGACTGGACCTCGGGGTCTGCCCAAGGGTAGCGGGTCCTGTCTTGCTTTTGTGTGTTTGCAGCAGGCATTGCTGCTGTCTACAATTCCTGGCACGTCCTTATGCCACAAGCTCATGCACGTTCTTTCTCCTTTCAAGATTCTCAGCCTCTTTCCACCACCAGGGCTTTCAGCATTTGTTCAAAACAACATGGTTTGTTTTTGTTTTTGTTTTTGTTTTTTGAGGGGATGAGAGTGCTAGGTGGTCGTTATTATTATTTTTTTTTAGGAGAAGAAATCTTGATTCTCATAGAGAAAGAAAATGAAAACACGGCAAAGATTTAGTTTCACTCATTAATTAATAAGGGAAGCAGTAATGTTGCAACCCAGTTCAAAGAATTCAAAGACCAGGATCTGGAATTCTTCCCATCAGTGTTGAGCTGGAGTAGGACAACTGCCACCAGGAGGCTCCAAACTACAGTTGGGAGGGGATGGTGTTGGGCCCACACAGGCAACCCCAGAAATCTCAGAAAGTCACTGCTTCCAGTTTGCCTTAATCATCTCATTGACCTTTAAATAATGTGCCACCGGGTTTAACGTGATTAAATCTACCAGACTTCACTGATTGTATTATTGGTGGGGTTTACTATATTTGGTTGAATAATTTCTTGTTTCTCTAAAATCTAAACTTATTCATCAAAACTAGTGCAAACAGGTGACGACTTTCTTTTCTGTAGTGCCTTTCTGTGCATCATTTTATTGTAAATCAGTTTCCTTTTCTACATTTTCCATTATATTATGGCTACAGAATTACATAGGTTTTTTTTTAATTATGAATTAGGTGTATTGCATTATCTAAGAATCTCATTCCATGATAATAATTTTTTGTTTTTTTTTTTGTTTTTAAATTTTTTATTTATTTATGATAGTCACACAGAGGGAGAGAGAGAGAGAGGCAGAGACACAGGCAGAGGGAGAAGCAGGCTTCACGCACCGGGAGCCCGACGTGGGATTCGATTCCGGGTCTCCAGGATCGCGCCCTGAGCCAAAGGCAGGCGCCAAACCGCTGCGCCACCCAGGGATCCCCGATAATAATTTTTAAACAGAAAATTGCCAGTAAAGGTAGGTATTGGCTCTGGAGAGTCTTGAGTGCCACTGCATTGCATCATTCTGCTTCCTTCTTGAGACCTGTGCTATGGGCATTAAGGAGAGAAAATATCTCCAATGGAGACGGTGACAATTGGGCTTCAGTTGGGTTTGTCTTCCCTATAATGGTGAGCCGTAGGAGTCTTCCTATAAATGGCCTGCTTGGGGCTGATGCCTCATTAAAATAGATGATACTTGAAGTTTATAGCCCATTTCTGTTCCAATATATGTGTATAAATTAATGCAGTGAACACCGAGGGTACTTCTTAATGAGTATTATTTCCCAAAGCACTTCCAAAACTAAAAATATGTTTAGTTATCTGCATAATTCTATACTCTGAATATATCATTCCTTTCATTATTATTCTGTTTGAAAGGGTAATTTCAATTTTACATGATGGATTTTTTAAAATTTATTTTAGAGATAGAAGGAGCATGCATGAGCAGATGTTGGAGGAGAAGGAGAAAGAATCTTCAAGCAGACTCCCTGCCGAGCCCGAGTTCAACGCAGGGCTGGATCCCAGGACCCTGGATCATGACCTGAGCTGAAATCAAGAACTGGCCTCTTGTAAATTGCCCTGGGTAACATTGACATTTTCACAATATTAATTCTGCCAATCCATGAGCATGGAATATTTTTCCATCTCTTTGTGTCTTCCTCAATTTCTTTCAGAAGTGTTCTGTAGTTTTTAGGGTATATTTTGAGAACCATTTGAATGGTAAATGGTTCTCCAACCTTTTATTTTCAGGTTGTAGGTGTCCTTCTGTCTAAAATGAGTCTCTTGTAGACAGCAAATAGATGGGTCCTGTTTTTTTATCCAGAGACTTAGAACAAATTATTTTAAGATTTGTGTGGAATCAGAAAAGACCCCAAACAGCCAGGGGAATTTTAAAAAAAGAAAACCATATCTGGGGGCATCACAATGCCAGATTTCAGGTTGTACTACAAAGCTGTGTTCATCAAGACAGTGTGGTACTGGCACAAAAACAGACACATAGATCAATGGAACAGAACAGAGAACCCAGAAGTGGACCCTGAGCTTTATGCTCAACTAATATACGATAAAGGAGGAAAGACGATCCCCTGGAAGAAAGACAGTCTCTTCAATAAATGGTGCTGGGAAAATTGGACATCCACATGCAGAAGAATGAAACTGGACCACTCTCTTGCACCAGACACAAAGATAAACTCAAAATAGATGAAAGATCTAAATGTGAGACAAGATTCTATCAAAATCCCAGAGGAGAACTCAGGCAACACCCTTTTTGAACTTGGCCACAGTAACCGGAGAAGGACAAACAGTGTATGTTCTCATTCATTTGGGGAATATGAATAATAGTGAAAGGGAATATAAGGGAAGGGAGAAGAAATGTGTGAGAAATATCAGAAAGGGAGACAGAACATAAAGACTTCTAACTCTGGGAAATGAACTAGGGGTGGTGGAGGGGGAGGAGGGTGGGGGGTGGGGGTGAATGGGTGACGGGCACTGAGGGGTACACTTGACGGGATGAGCACTGGGTGTTATTCTGTATGTTGGTAAATTGAACACCAATAAAAATTAATTTATAAAAAAAAAAAAGAACTGGCCTCTTAACTGACTGAGCCACCCACACGCCCCTACATGATGAATTAATCTTTAAATTAAAATTAAAATTAAAAGTTAAGTTAAATTGAATAGATGCTTCCAAATCTGAATTTAGGATTCAGGGTAAATTCACATCTTTAAAATGTTTTGTGGGGTGCCTGGGTGGCTCAGTTGATTGAGTCCCCAACTCTTGATTTTGGCTCAAGTCATGATCTCATGAGAATGAGCCCCACGTGAGGCTCCACTATCAGTGGGGAATCTGCTTGAGATTCTCTCCCTCTATACATTCTCTCTCTCTCTCTCTCTCAAATCTTAAAAAAAAATTTAAAGACTTAAAAAATAAAAATGTTTTGTATGTGAGTAGAGCATTTAATTCACATGTCACAAAATAAGGCCAGGCTATCAAATAAAATGAACAAAAATAGAATCAAGAATTAAATTCAAATAGAAGAAGGTAGTAGGATGAATAACACAACCCAATAGCTATTGCTTGGAAAATATTAATGACAACCTCTACCAAAGACATAAAGGAAATAGTAATGCAGCAATAGTAAGAAGGGAATATAATTAATACAAAAGTGGTATCTTTTACATTTTTAACAGATTTGTACTTTTTTTAAAAAAAATGAAAGTTGCTAGTTCTGCTAGACCAGATTGAGCAATCATTATTTTTTTTTAATATTATTGAGGATTGGGATCCCTGGGTGGCGCAGCGGTTTAGCGCCTGCCTTTGGCCCAGGGTGCGATCCTGGAGACCCGGGATCGAATCCCACGTCGGGCTCCCGGTGCATGGAGCCTGCTTCTCCCTCTGCCTGTGTCTCTGCCTCTCTCTCTCTCTCTCTCTCTCTCTCTCTCTCTCTCTCTCTCTGTGTGTGACTATCATAAATAAATAAAAATTTAAAAAAATATATTAAAAAATATATTATTGAGGATTTCAGAGGGATATCACCAATAAAAGTCTAAAGTATATCAAGTATTGCCCCCAAAAGTGACATCTTTTAATAAGACAAACATTAACATACATTCAGTCCTGTGCTTCAGGAATAAACAAACCTCCTTGTAGAAATCCCAGACATAGCCACTACCAAACACACCTGCAAATGAACTCCTATTCTTCATCTTACCCTCACCCCAAATCTGTTCCTTCTCTAAGTTTTCCTATCTCAGTAAATGGCACCACTACCATGCAGTGGTTAAGTCGGAGACAAGAGAACATTATTATTCATTTCCCCTTGCAACACACAGTCCATCACATTACTAAATCCTGACTGCTTCCATCTCTTACGTACATCTAAAATATTCCCACTTTTGTCCATCTTTACTGCCAACAGCCTAGTCTAAGCGAATATCACTTTTCACATTAGTGCATCCTGCTGACCTCCTTCCATCCACATGTACCCCCCCTCTCAACTATTACACAGTCAGTAAGCTTTTGAATCAACACAGCCCATCACTTCTCTCCCTGCCTTGAAACCCTTGGGTGGCTCCCTGCCCTTTACTCAAAAGAAAAACTCAGCACAAATTACAGGATTCCACTTGACATAGTTCCTAATAATCATCTTACTCTGCTCCCCTTTTTCATGCTCCATGTACATAATATTTCAGGTTGAGGGTATGCCTTAAAACTTTTATGCATGATGTTCCATAAACCTTTCCTGCCTTCTTTTTCGTAGATGATGTCTACAGTCCTCGGCTATGAACTTTAAAGGGATTTTCTCAGGGAAACCTTGCTTGGGCTTCATCCCTACTCTCAGACAAGGTAAAGCCCCCTTCCCATCATATCCATCTCACTTGTAATCATCATTCTCCCAATGGCTTCTCTCCCTTCTGGATTATAAACTCTGTGAGGACATGCTACATCCTCCCTGTTGACCACACTTTCTCAAATATGTGCCATAATGTTTAACCCAGCACATGCTTAATAGGTGCTTCCCTGGAAAACAAAAAAAAATTTTTTTAAAGGAATTAAGGAATTCAGAACATGTAAGATGAAGTATGATCCTATTTTTGAAATGTTCACCGTTAAGTAGAGATACTATGACATGATCCAATGAATACGTAACTAGAAATACATTCAGCTGTGAATAACAGAACCCTGAAAAACAAATCAGGGCTTTCATTTTTTTCTTACATCCTGAAAACCCTTAAGGTAGGGAGTCCAGAGTCTGTGCAGCAGTCACAGATAAAAATTTAAGAGCTGTCAGCTTACAGATGTTTTTAAGATCATGGAACTGGATGACAGTATCTAGTAAGAAAAGATAGGAAAGGAAGAGAGAGGCACAGGACTGAGTTTTGGGGCATCCCAGCCGAAGAAATTATTCAATAATAGATTCCAGTAACACCAAAGAAGTGACAATGCGACATTTCCAAAGCTGGCGTCATAAATGTGATGCCCCGCCGGTGAAGACTTAACAGCGAAAGAAAAACAGTATTGGAAATTGAAGGCAAAGGGATCCTTTTAAAACAGGAGCAGAACGTTTAGAAACACTGACACCTACATCACAGGAAGTAGAACATGGACCAGTGAACTGGGTGGTTTAAGTACGTTTCCAGGTAAAGTGTTGGAGATTTTGCTTGTCTTCCTTTTGTCATTTATAGTAAATGACAACAAGGGACAGATGAGCTAAAGAAAGGACTGTTAAATATAAAGGAGCCAGAATTGTTTGAAACTGTCCATTTCTAAAAATGGCAAATGATGCCAGGCTTCCGGCATAGAAGAAATTGAGCGCACAGTCAGGAGAACATGATCGAACAATGAAGCTCAGCTTGTGACTATAAAATATTTTCCTCAGATATCAGAAAGATCTAAGTTGGTGCCTCCAAGGACTGTCTGAACAGCAGGGCTTCTAAAAAAAAAAAAAAAAACTAAAAAAAGTGGTATCTCTGCTATAAACTTCCATCCATGTGCAGAGTTTTTATGTGGACAGTTTTCAGTTCCTTTGGGTGAAAATCAAGGAGAGTGACTGCTGGGTCGTATGCTGAGATTAAGTTTAGTTTTGTAAGAAACCACCAATCTGTCTTCCCAAGTGGCTGCACCATTTTGTGTTCCTGCCAGCAATGCGTGAGAGTTGTGATGACTCCATAGCCTCAGCAGAATGTGATATTGTCAGTATTGTGGATTTTTGCCATTCTAATGGGTGTGTGGTGGTCTCTCATTTCTCTTTTACTGTGGAATTCCCTAATGGCAGAAAATCGGATCTTTTCATATGCTTGTGTGCTACCTACAGAACTTCTTTTGTGAGGTGCCAGTTCAGGTCTTTACCCCACTTTTAAATTGGACTAATTTATTGTTGAATTTTAGGAGTTCTTTGCATATTTTGGATGACAGTGCTTTATCAGATATATCTTTTGCAAATATTTTCTCCCAGTCTGTGGCTTATTTTTTCATGCTCTTGTGTCTTTTATAGAGCAGATGTTTTTAATATTAATGAGGGCGAGTTACCCATTCTTTCTTTCATGGATCATGCATTTGGTGTTGTGTCTAAAAAAAATCATTGCTGCACCCAAGGTCATCTAGACTTACTTCTCTTCTAACGTCTAGGAGTTTAAGTTTTGTGTTTGACATTTAAATCTTTGATCCATTTTGAGTTCATTCTTAGGAGGGGTATAAAGTCTCCCTGTGTCTGGATTCAGGTTTTTGCCTGTGTATATACTGTAGGACTCTAAACTGGTATGATTTTCTTTTTGGAATGTATTTTGGTATCCTCTACCAAAGTTAAAAAATTTAAATGTATCTTCCTTATGACCTAGAAAAGATTCGAATCCTAATATTCATCAAAATTTAATACTATTTGTCAACGTAAGTTAGGTTATGTGGCAGTAACAAATGAACCGCAAAAGCCCACCGTAGACACAGCAAGTGTTTATTTCTTGATCATGCTGTACATTGGGTATGAATTGGCAGGGGTTTTTCTCTGCCTCATCAGTCAAGGTCTCAGGCTGATGGGGACCTCAGTCTCTTCATGTTCATGTCTCCATGTTTGGCTTTCGGCGAAAAGATCTGGAGAGTAGCACAAGGGCTTTTTAGTTTCTCGGTCTAGAAATGACATTTGTAGCATCCACTCAGTCCGCTGGCCATTAATCACAAGGACTTGCCTAGCAGGTAGGTAGTTTTCCAAGAGCCTTGGAAGGAGGGGGAAATAAAATATAGATAAGCTCTAAAAATGTCTACTTCAATTACACGTTAAGGTAGATACATATTTACCAACCTTGGAGATTATATATATATAAAATCTGTTACCAAGTAAAAACCCCAAATATGTTATAGGTAGCTAACCTCATTTTGTTGACAAGAAATCTCTCCACTTATTCCTGGATAATATTTTCAGATATCAAGTTCTGCCCTTTTATTTCTCCCTATTTCCTTCCTTTTCTTTCTTTCTCTTAAACATATCAAAGACTCTGTGCTTCCTGGCTTGAGGAGGAATGTGGCTGGACGACAGCAGAAGACATCGGACTCTAAATCTGGATCTTCAGGCCAGAGGGGTACCCTGGGCTTCGTGTATCACATGGCCACTTTGCTACTGCATCGTTCTCCTTGGGCAGCTCATGGCTACCTCAAATTTTACTCATTATCGCTTTCCAGTAAACTTGCTCCTCATCTGTGTTCCTTACCTCACCACATCACATCCCCATCCATCTGGGGGCCAAGGTCATTGCTTAGGACCTTATCCGCACAATCTCTGGGGCCAAGCCCTCACAAATCCAGCCGCCTCCTCCTCTGCACCTCCATTACCACCTTCATCTTTCATCCCAGCGAGTGAGACAGCCATTGATCTTGTCTTTTGCCTCTGGGCTTCCTTGTCTTCAGTTTATTCTGAAATGTAAACCGGACTGTGCCACTCCTTAAATCCTTTAACCCATTCCCCATAATTATCAGGACACAATGACTCTCTAAATCGCTCAAGACATCATGGCTGCCTCCTGCCTTTCAAGCCTCAATCTCACAGTCTATACTTGCTCTTCTTTCCAAAATGATATGCAATCTCCTACCAAGCATTTGTGCATCTTGCTGGGAATTCTTATCTACCTATGCTAGGTGGGTGCCCTTTTTCTAATGGGTGGTTTGGGTGTGCACAAGTTCCCAGAGTGGATTCAGGTTCAGGAGTTTCACAGAGTCACACCTTTGTGCAACTCAGGCCCAAGGTGAGGATTTCGAGGGGACAGTTACTATACTAAGATGGAGCCTTTCTAGACTATTCTTTAAAAAGCAGTCTTGGGATCCCTGGGTGGCGCAGCGGTTTAGCGCCTGACTTTAGCCCAGGGCGCGATCCTGGAGACCTGGGATCGAATCCCACGTCCAGCTGCCGGTGCATGGAGCCTGCTTCTCCCTCTGCCTGTGTCTCTGCCTCTCTCTCTCTCTCTCTCTCTGTGTGACTATTATAAATAAATAAAAATTAAAAAAAATAAAAAGCAGTCTCTCTCCCTGCCGTCTTTATTCCTTTTATTTTCCTTTCATTTTTGTCATGCCAGAGTTTCCTTCACAACTCAATACAATTTGTAATTTTATTTTTAACTTGTGTCTCTCCATTTTCTCCCACATTCCTACTAAATTCTAAGCTCCTTTTAAAGATCTTGCCTATCTCATTCACAGCAGTACCATACGTGCCTGGTATAGGGAGGGTTCTCAAAGAGGCCTTGTGAACAAGTAAAGAATGAGATCATATCAACTATCACATCTAATTATGGTTTTATAGTTCTCAATAAAGAACGATTAAGTAAATGGCACCATCTTTGTAGTTTTGTTCCAGTAATTTGCATCATAAAAAGGCATAAAGTACAAGATGATCTCATTCCCAAAGAATTTATAATCTAGTTTGTGTTACAGTCATACCTGAATGCCTATACAAGCCTAAGCACCGCACAGAACGAATCATGCACCTGTTTATGACCTGTTACCTTCTATTTCTTTTACTGTGCCAAGTTCTTTAAAAGATAAAAATAATGCAATACATCTTACCCCTCAAGGAACTCAAAATTTGTTTGGGGAGCCAAGATAAGGACGTACGAGGAATTACGGATTGCCACATAGAATAGATGCAATTATGTTGAAATAATTCTTTTTTTTTTTGAAATAACTCTATAGACAACAAATATTAGGTCCCTGATTTTTCCTCTGAGACCCAGTTTCTTCATGTGGAAGAGGGGTTTTGCAAAGACCAAAATACAAATTATGTGTCTTCTGTAAGCTGCAGATCACATTACAAATCCAACGTATACCAATATTAAAAATCTTCCCAAAGCATGTCAAGGTAAGCTAAACAAGACACACTCAGAAAGCACAAACTAATATTGATAAAACATTAATTTGAAAGCCCGGACCTTGGTACTTCATTGTTCCTACTTACTTTTAACTGCAGCATTCTTAAATGGCAGGGAAAACCTTTATCAGGTTGTGGAAGGGGACACCTGGGTGGCTCAGGGGTTGAGCGTCTGCCTTTGGCCCAGGGTGTGATCCAGGAGACCTGGTCTCAAGTCCTGCGTCGGGCTCCCTGCATGGAGCCTGCTTCGCCCTCTGCCTATCTCTGCCTCTCTCTGTCTCTCTCTCTCTCTCTCTTTCTCTCTCTCTCTCTCTGTGTCTCTCATGAATAAATAAAATCTTTTTAAAAAAGAAAAAAAGATTCCTTTCCCGAAAGTTTCAAGAAATAAGATGCAAACCAGTTATAAACAATATTATATCAAAGCAAAATGAACTCTGGCTTCCCTGATGTCAATGCAAAGATACTGAAAGTTGTAATGAATATAAGATCCCTTTGTAAGGGTCTCTTTCTTAGGTAATGCAACAGAGATCTGTGGTCTCGCTTCCACCCGTGAGGCGAGATTTTTACTTTCTACTTGATCCATTTCTGTATTCCTTGAAATAGTTATGTCTGTGTAATTTTGATACTCACAAAACTCTGTCTCTGAACAAGTACACACATACAGAAGCTGTAGGGAAGTATCAGGCCCTCCAAGTTGCAACCATTGTTTTAAAAAAGTACTAGAAGTTTCAGTGGGAAAATGTTAAAATGTATTTGATGAATTGGAGAACAGATTAGCAGTTGCTAGGGGTCAGGATGCGGGTCAGGGAAAGGACTGTGGCTATAAAAGTGTAACAGGAGGGATCTTTGTGGTAAGGGAACCACTCTATACATCGTTATCAATGTCAATATCCTGGTTGTGCTTTACACTGGTTTGGCAAGATAGTACTATTGGTGGAAACTGGGTAAGGGATAAAAGGAACCTCTCCAGATTATTTCTTACCACTGCATGTGAATCTACAGTTACCTCAAAAAGAAAGCTTAATTTTAAAATGTTAGCAACATTACAACTACTTGAATAAAATTGGAATTATGAGCCCATACTGATATAAGTAAATAGGAGAGGACGAAACTTTTTCTTACAGTAGAAAGCTAACCTGAAATTCAGAGGAAAAAAAGATTTAGAAATTCATCATTTAGGGGCACCTGGGTGGCTCATAATTGAGCCCTGCCTTCGGCTCAGGGTGTGACCCCAGGGTCCTGGGATCAAGTCCTGCATCAGGACTTCTCCCTCTGCCTGTGTCTCTGCCTCTCTCTCTGTGTCTCTCATGCGTAAGTAAAATCTTAAAAAAAAAAATCATTTGGCAAACATCGCAGTAATGATTCATTCATCTAAGGAATACCGATGGATGCTAAGACTAGACATTAAAATTCCATGAGGAATAGAATATTTCTTACAAAATGCTATTACAAAGAATTTTAAAAGCAAAAAAATTAAAAAGTAAAAAAGTAAAAAGAATGGTTTTCTTCACAGTGGAGAAAGCTGACAGGCAACACTTGAATCAAGTAACCAAAGTTGATATCACCTGTAATGGAACAAATCAACGTCATGGCACTTGATAGGATGCAGTGAGAAGAACCACAGCAACACGTCTGTGTTATTTTTATCAAAGTAACATGAACCTAATCATAAAGAAATATTAAACCCAAATTCAGGGCCATTCTACAAAATGACTAGTGATCTTGGGTCATGAAGGTC
This sequence comes from Nyctereutes procyonoides, assembly GCF_905146905.1. Lineage (NCBI taxonomy): Eukaryota > Metazoa > Chordata > Mammalia > Carnivora > Canidae > Nyctereutes > Nyctereutes procyonoides. Next base: position 8,683,570 of record NW_026575135.1, on the reverse strand, counting down.
AAGGAAAGACTTGGGGATTTTTCAAGATTGAAGAAGCCTCAAGAGTTGTGGTAATTAAATACAACCAGTGATCCTAGACTCGATTCTTCTGCTGCAAGGAACATTGGTGGAAAAATTGGTGAAACTTAAACAGGGCTGTGAATTAAATGGTAGTTTATCAGTGTGAATTTCCTGATTTTGATGGCTGTATTTGGACTGTGAAAGAAAACGTCTGCAGGACACAGCATTTGAGGATGATGGGGCATCATGTCAGCAACTTCCAAATGGTTCAAGAAAATGTTCTGTAAATTTGGCAAACTTTGAGATTGTTTCAAAATAATGTTTAGTATAAAAAATGCAATTGATAATCGTTTCTGCAGTCTAGAGCTCAAGAGATCATAGGATGCCCAACTTCTCCCTCCCCCTTCCAGTAAACAATACACTGTCAAATGAGGAGGGCAGCATGGGTGAAAATGAAATATCTAAATCAGGAGTTGGCACCGTTTTTCTGTAAAGGGTCAGAGAGTAAGCATTTTAGACTTCAAGGGATGATCTCTGTTGCAACTATTCAGTTCTGCTATTGCAGTACAAAAAATAGCCGGAAACGATATACTGACGAGGGTGGCTGTATTCCAATATAACTATTTGACACTGAAGTTTGAATTTCACATAATCTCCATGTGTTACAAGATAGTCCTCCCCTGTTCCCCAATCATTTAAGAATGTAAAGCTCATCCTTAGTTCATACAAAAACTGGTAGTCTGGCCAATGGGTCTTAGCTTGCCAATCTCTGCTTTAGATTTTAAGATGGCCTTTAGATGTCACACCATTAAACAGATTCGTAAATAGTCTGGAAGTATTTACAAGAAGAACTAGAGAATTTTATGGGGGAGACTATCAAGGTATAGGTGAATGAATGTTACAGAATGAACACACCGTGTTGGAAGATCACTGACCCATTTTGGCTCTCAGCTATACGCATTTCTTCTCTCAGGTGATGCCTACATCCAAGCCCACCCCAACATACATACAAACCCCCATCCTTTGGAGGGTTTGGGGTCAGGTGAAGCTCACTTGATGTTAAAAGTAAGTAATTTGTTTCAAAAGTCTTGCCATAAAAATGTTCTTACCTTGGTGTAATGAAGGAACCTGATACAGATGTGCTTCTACAGTTTTAATCTAGCAAGAATCACCAGTTGGGTTTTTAAAAGAGGGCTAGAGGAGCTCAGTTAGTTAAGCATGTCCTTTTGGTTCAGATCATGGTCTCGGGGTCCTGGAATCAAGTTCCGCATCAGGCTCTCTGCTCAGCAGGGCGTCTGCTTCTCTCTCTCCCTCTACTCCTGGCTCATGCTCTATCTCAAATAAATAAAATCTTTAAAAGAAAAAGGGCTAGAAACAATATCACAAAATTACATTTCAGAAGTTTAGGGACTAGTAGAATTAGGAGGAAGACAGAGTGGAACCTAATAGTTAATTGGAAAAGAAAGTGAAAAAACAAGTAAGACCCATTAATTGTATATCAGCTGAGGTTCGGAGTCTAGAAAATGATGGCTTTGCTAATTTAAAAAAGGCAATATGTAAGGGGTGGTTAATTTGTGAAGAAGAGTTCTAAGATACCTGATTTCTAACAATCTTAAAATCACCTAAATTTAAAGATTCAGAACTCTTCCAAATACTCATTGGGACATTTGAATAAATGTTTTATCTTCTCCAACATCTTAGCAATATATTTCAAAGAATATAATTGGCATATAATTGGAAAATACCTATGACTTTTGTTAGTAATTAAAATCAACAAGCATGAAGGGGTACCTGGGTGGCTCAGTCAGTTAAGTGTCCGACTCTTGGTTTCGGCTCAGGTCATGATCTCATGGGTTGTGAGGTCATGCCCCGCATGGGACTCTGCACTCAGCCAGGAGTCTGCTTGAGATTGTCTCCCTCTGCCCCTCCCCACCTCTCTAAAATAAATAAATAAATCTTAAAAAAAAATCAATAAGCATGAAGATCACTGTGACTTTATAAACTCCTAGTGAGAGTTTTTCATGAAGTCACCATAAGGTTTTCATAAAAATCACTTTTCCCTTTCTTTCCAAAAGAAACTCACACAAAGAATGAGACTTATTACTGACATTGGAAAGCAGCAGTTCTGAGGTGGGAAGCACATGGTGGCTTCACCTCAAGAGTTCAGAAGCCCTGGTGGCAGGGAAATTAAGTTGTTCACAGAAGAAAGGCACTATGCAACACAAACTGGAAGAGAAACAGCACTGACCACAACCACGCACTGCCAAACTCTGAAAATGAATTTATTAAGGTCCAATTAGTAAGTTTCTAATTTCAAAAAGTCCAGAATATACTCACATGAAAGTCCAAGTTCACTTCATTCACTTCCCACATAAAATGCTTTGTATTTTGTAAAAAGAATGTGCAAACACCTTTCTAACTGGCTCCCCATGTTCTTTTCACTGTGGGCACCTTACAAGTCTGCCCTCTGCTCAAATGCTTACTGAACGCACTTCTTCCTTCCTAGACAAAACAATTCTTCTGGACATCTTTCTCTTAAACATACTCCCAACGTTCCCATACCTGCTTCATGACTGGGACTTTACTGGTTACTTATTATAACAAATTGATGCAATAACTAGTTCATCTGGACAATCCATTGAACAGATATCACCTACGATGGTGGCAGTCTATTGGAGGTGATTCCGAAGGAATACACAGTATCCAGTCACATACCAACACACTCAACCCGTTTGCTACAGGAGGGTCTCGAGCCATTTAATATGAAGATCCTTTATTCACTTGGTGTGTTTCATTTCTTTGCATTGTCTTCACCTCTACATTACAGTTGTGGCTACCAAGAGCTGGAAATTGGCTCCTTGGACGAAATTTGGGATTGCTAGACATATTAATTAGGGCGTCCGAGTTATTTGTGACAACTGTTCCCAGTCCATCTGTGATATAAAAAGAAGTCACTCTCAACTCAAGTGACCACTGCATTTCCTATGTAAAAAGGCAACTTAAGTAGCTTTCCTCTCAACTGCCACTCGTGTGGTGCAAAGCAGGAAATCCCTTTTTAGAAAAGGTAAGAGCATAAAAAGACATTTCACATTTAAAAAAGAAAATCCTTCATGGGAATATGTCCTAAGTAAATAATCAATTATATGGACAAAGTTTTATGTACACAGAATTTCTGCAACATTATTTATAACAGCGAAAATTAGAAATGTCCTAAGTAGCCAACAATGTGGGAACGGTTAAATAAACGGAGTTGCATCCATTAAGTGGAATATTGTATAGCCATTAAAATTATGTTTTTATAGAATTTTTAATGCCATAGGAAATTGTGACAACTCTGCAGTGGAAGAAAAACACTGGTTATAAAATTGTTTACGTATGATGCCAATTACATAAAAAGGTATATAATATACATAGAGGCATACACAAGGGGAAAAGCTGTTAACGGTGGTTACTTCTGGGTTGTGATATTACCAGTAATTATTTTTTTCTCTTTTATACATTTCTGTATTTTTCAAGTTTTCTGCAATGACTATGTATTATTTTATAATACAGAAAAACACAGGCTATTAAAACATTCCTCTGATGTACTGATAATTAGAATGCACTTGGATACTATAAATATGTGGGAACAATAGTACTGCATTTCATCTCCGGTAACTTTTTTTTAGAGTACATATTCTTTGGGTAATAAATTTACATTCCCGGTTTTAGATGTGTTATAACACTTTGATAAAAAGGTAATATTAGAGCACTGTTTCAGAGCCTAAACAAATACTGGCTTTGACATCTAGGTTCTTCTATGTCCTAGAAGATTTAAAAATTTTAATACCCTTTTTAACTTTTTAAGTAAGGCATACTGCATACATACATTACATGCATGCTTTCTAAAAAATAATTCTAATTTACAGTTTCCCTACTTAAGGAAAAAAAATGGAGTTAATGATAGTTTAAAAACAGCCTATAGTCTTATCCATCACAAGCATGCTGACAGGCATAAACATGTTTATTAAATGAAATGTATCGTTTAGAAATAAAAAAAAGGGAAGCCTGTATGTAGAAGAAGTTGTGGATTCAATTAGTCAGAATTTATTCTGACTTGCACCAAACCACACAAAATCTTTTGAAGTCTAGTTAGTGTAGTCTAAATGGACACTCCAGAGTCTGTTTATGAATTCCATTGCAAGATCTTCACTTTCTACTTTCAAAAGGAAGGGGGATCAGGATGAGGGTGGTCACATAAGCTAATTTGCAACATCTCTCAAGTCTTGTTGGGTCTAGGAACAAATACTGCCATTGGTTAGTGTTTAAGTACACGAGTTTATTTTTCCTCTCTCTCTCACACCCCGCACCTTGCCCTGGCATCTGGGCGGGGGGAGGCTGTTCATCCCTCAATCAAGGATGGCTGGCTTCTCATCTTAGTTGCCTTTCTAAACCACAGAGTGGTCATTGCTGTGAACTCCGGCCAAGATGGTGTGGTTGAGGGAGGAAGCTGAGCGGTCAGAGCCTTCCGTGGGGCCGCTGGTGCTGTCACTGCGCTGGCAGCAGAGGATCTGTCTGAAGGTGGCGCTCATCTCCTTGTCGCGGTAGGAGTAGATGATGGGGTTCATGGCGGAGTTGAACTCAGCAAGCAGAAGGAAAAACTTCTCGTAGGCCAGGACATCACACTGAGGACAGCACACATCGAGAAGTAACAGGACCAACCCAGGAGTCCAGCAGATGATAAAGGCACCTACAAAGACAGGGATCAAGAAGATTTTCAAAAAGAAGAACAGAAAAAAATTCATAATTATGAAGCAAGCAACCGTAATGTGAAATGACTTCAGTTCAGTATAAAAATGCTGAGATTCAAAGCCACCGGATCATCATCTGAAATGAAATGCTAATTTTCGGGGTGGGGGGGGAGAACAGAAGAAAGTTTTAATGTTAAAATAATTTATAAAATCTCACTGATTCAGACCCTACTAAAATTTGAGTATTTACAAGACAATGATGATCATTACTTTGAGCAAAGCTTAGCAACTGAGATATGAATGACTGCATTGGGTATACACACCTCAACACCTACAAGGGTGGGGTTTTCAGCAGTATAAAGTTGTTTGAGGGCAAAAAGTAAGCCTGTGACAAATGCCCCTTAATGTTTAATTAAGGCATATTTTCTGAATTCAGGTTGAATGGACCCAAATCCTTGCTTTGTTATTTAAAAAACTGGATGATGGGGCACCTGGGTGGCTCAGTGGTTGAGTGTCTGCCTTTGGCTCAGGTCATGATCCTGGGTCCTGGGATCCAGTCCCGCATTAGGCTCCCTAGAGGGAGCCTCCTTCTCCCTCTGCCTATGTCTCTGCCTCTCTATGTCTCTCATGAATAAATAATCTTAAAAAAAATAAAAATAAAAAAATAACTGGGTGAATTTAGGCAATTATTTTCTTCCGTTTTCTGATGTGGAAAAAGAGAACTTATATTTAGCTCATCAGGTCTGGTGTAAGGAGTAAATGAGTGCTAAGAAAATAATTGCTAAGTATGTATTTTAGCGATGACAACAATAATACTGTTTTTATCTGCTCAGCATCATATTTCCAACAATATGACGGATGTTTACTTTTTATTCAACCATCCCTTAAAAGATGCTGTTCTGTATGCTTTAAAAATACTAACTCACTGAATCTGCACAACACCATATGAGAGAGAAACCATTATCCCTTCAAATGAAGGGACTGAGAAAACACTATGTTGCATTTCTGCTTCCTGGACTTCATAAAACCTAAATTAATTAATTAATTGATTAATTAATTTTAATGATAATTTTATTTTTTATTGGTGTTCAATTTGCCAACATACAGAATAAGACCCAGTGCTCATCCCGTCAAGTGCCCCCCTAAGTGCCCGTCACCCATTCACCCCCATCCCCCGCCCTCCTCCCCTTCCACCACCCCTAGTTCGTTTCCCAGAGTTAGGAGTCTTTATGTTCTGTCTCCCTTTCTGATATTTCCTACCCATTTTTTCTCCCTTCCCTTCTATTCCCTTTCACTATTATTTATATTCCCCAAAATGAATGAGAACATATAATGTTTGTCCTTCTCCGATTGACTCACTTCAAACCTAAATAATTTAAACCAAATTTTATGCTTTAGCTGTTTCATTACTTTAGATCAACTTTTCCTTTCCTCCGAACCATACTGAATTGTTAAGATCTTACTAGAACTGTCCAAAAGCATGGAAATACAGACTATATTCTTAATTTCAGTTCACTTTGTTCCTAAAATCACTCATTTGGCTCCCAGGGAAAATGGAAATTGTGAAACAGCACTAAAATCTACCTTGTTATTCCAGGATCTGCTGTCGGCCAGGAGGACACGGGTCAGCAGAACCGGTGGGCACCATCACCTCCCCTTACAGCTTCACCCCATATATATAACCAGACTCCACGGGGAACACACGGTGAACACGGATGACCACTGAAGTGCAACTGCATCTTCAGACTGCAATGGCATTGGCCTCGGTAGATTCAGGCTTGGACTGGGGTCATGGATTTGGACTAGCCTCAAGGAGTGAGTTTTGTAAAATGTAAACACATGAGATTTAGTCTCCAAAAACCGCCCCGTTTTAAATGCGAGCTTTCTTCCTTGAACCTATTCCGCAGGGAAATGAAAATAAAGGAGGAAAGTACCCTCCTCAAGCTCTTTGTTCGAAAACACAAATGTGTATTGGTTTTCAACTGCTGTTCACTTTGAAGACTGTCCAAGGTGCTTCATTTTCTATTAAATACAATACCTTAGACTTGCCTTAGATAGAAAGAAAAAAATATTTCAAATATCAGGAGATAATAGCCAAGGACCTATTTGAACTTCAAGTAAAAATGTTAATAAAGCATTCATTCCAAGTCCTTGAATTTCCTTGCTTGAAAATCACTCAGAAAGCTAAACATAAAGGGAAGTCAAAGGCATGCCTCTTGGGTTTCAGAAATAATGCATTATTCATTGAGAAGCCAGGAAGGGAATGATTCTCAGGGTGGAAAATGCTTGGATGGAAAATGCATGGTCCCATTATTCCATTTACTTGGAAACTAAAAACACGCAGGCCCTTCATGAATGGGAGAGCATTCTTGCAAGTTTCCTTTCCCTTTCTTTTATCAAAGCTCTAATTGAACTCAAAATCAGAGCTTGATTAGATACCAGCAACATGCATCTCAACAGATTTATTTTAAATAAAATGATCTTTTTCTCCTCCCGGGCAGCAGAAGGGAACATCCTTATTCTCATAGACTTTAAGTGACTGCATTCAGCTATGGGTCATTTGTTGTTTAAGAATTTCTTCCAGTTTTTAAATTAAAAAAGAGCAAGATCTTTTCAATAAAAGCCAGAGTCTCAGAAACTAACCCTTGGGTCTTACTTTTAGACCAAAATAAATAAATAAATAAATAAATAAAATAAATAAAATAAATAAATAAATAAATGAATAAATAAATAAATAAATAAAGGAGGCAAGAAGACTTGCTTGATCAGAGACAGGAAGTGGGAAACACCAGGCTGATACAGGAGCTAATATATGCGGACACTTCATTGAGGAACTTGGAATCATCTCCCTTCTTCACTGAAAGGAACTGTTTTTAGTACTGTGATCAAGCCCAAACCACAGTCCCAATACTCTGGTTCTTCAAGACTCGATTGAATCATTTGAGGCTACTCACAGTACAGGCCTCAAAAATCAACATCTAAAACCAATCACACAGTTTTCCAGTATTTTCTCTTCCCTTCTCTTTCACGGAGGTGCCAAGGACCAAACTGACCAAAAGTGAAGATGGACTACGGATATGGAACAAGGGTGCTGAGGCTTCTAAACAACAGTGAGTGGGGGTGCCTAGCTGGCTCGGTCAGTAGGGTGCAACTCTTGATCTCGGGATTCTAAGTTTGGGCCCCACGTTGGATGCAGAGATTATTTAAAAATAAAATCTTTAAAAAAATAGACAGTGAGTGAATGTTACAAAATCAAGTTTGCTTAAAGTGTGGGTTTACCCCCAGGCTTCTAAAACCAAAAACTACACAAACCCAAGCCCCTATAAGTAATAAGTAGCCAACCATAATTCAACTGGGTGATAGGACTTGAGACATGGATTATGGACCCTATCAACTTAATCTGTAGAGACTCAAGTGCATACCTGTAGCAGGTTAGTAAGAGTAAAAAGGATTTCCATCTCCGTGTCGGTAAAGTAGAAAAGTGACAGCACCCTGTCTACTCCACAGGGTGTGGTGAGAATCACATTAAGGCAAGACATGTAAAAGCTCTCTATACACTGTGCATCTACTTGACTATACTACCTATAGCCATTGTGGGTAGCATGAGAGAAGGCTGATGGAGAGCACACTACCAGAACAGATTTCCTCTAAGGGCAGAATGTGGAAACACATTTTAGACTGTAGATAACCTGGCATTTCAAAAGTTCTAATGACACCACCTCGACTCTAAGAGATTCCAAGGACTTGCTGTTGAGTATAAGGAGGATAAGAAGAAGAAAAAGAGAGGGAATGCAGAGAAGTATGGGAGCCCTAAATCACCTTGGAGGTTCTCATGTGTCAACTCAATGCCTATACCAAGATGGCAAATGAAATGATGTGATGCTCAGTGGGGACACTGCTTTCCAGAACATTTCTGATGGACATAGTCCCACAGACCAAGGCCTAAAACCAAGGTATCATATGCAATAGTAGGAAAGTAAGAGGAAGTATAAGTAGTTTATGGTTATTGTAACTTCTGTCATGAAGGCCTGTGTATCTGGCTAAGACATTTGAAATTTCTCCAGGGTGGCACACTAGTTCTCAGGCCCGGCCACATTTTGCAACAACCCATGGGAGATTATAAGAACCATCTCCACCTACTTCCCCCATAAGATTTTAATGTCATTGGCCTCACTGCAGAACACAATAATAGAATGGAAGAAGAAAATAAACTGGATTGGAATCAAGACAGAAACACTGGATGTTTCCAAATTCGAGAAGGGAAATGATGAAAGCCTGAATCATGGCAATGGCAACGTGGATGAGTAGGAAAGGATCAGTAGAGTATTTAGGAGATGGAGTGCATGAAATGGGTAAGGTACAAAGAGTCCCAATTTCCCAGGGGGGTGAAGGAAAAACAATGCTACCTTTCACTGAAGGAGGAACCACAGGAAAAAGGGCTGATCGGGGTTTCTGGGGGAAGATGAGGAGACTAGGGATGATGATTGTGAGTTTCCCCATCTGTGGTCTTGAGGCACCTGCCAGACTTCAGATGCAGATGCCTTAAGGGCATGGTAGGCTCATGGCAAGTTGAGTCCTGGAAAACTGTCTCCCAGCCTGCTGAACAAGAGTAGTTACATTCTGCACTATTTGTCCATGTTACAAGTAACTCGGGTAGATGGATACTCAAAAAATATCTGTGGGTTAGAATAAAATAGCTGAAGTTACTCTCCTCTTAGAACGAGCTTCATTCCTTTCTTACGCATCTGTCAAATCCATCTGTGAGGGCTCCGATGCCCACAAAGATGGAAGAAGAGGTGCTGGAATGTAGACGTGAAAGTCAGGGGGGAAGGAGGCTGTTTTGGAACAACAGGTCACAGCTGCAGAACCAGATCACATTACCACACCTTCCCTCAAATCTACACAACCTCACCGGCTGAATAATGCTTACCATCTGGTCCCACAATTAGAGCCTTTTTTTCCTAGAGTGACTTTTCCCTAACGAGCTGAACTTTGCTTACATATGGAACATAAGAATCAACGTAAAAGAGAGAAAACCTTTGACAGAGAAGGCGGCTAGGGAAAGAGCCCAAGTTTTTGACAAAGGAAAACCAGAAAACATTTCCAGTCTGGCTGGCAAATTTTGTGTTTTTACCCCAAAACCAGACATCCCACAGATCTAAAACAAGTCAAGGTTAATCCAGTCCCATACCAGGGTTGCGTTCAAGTCAACTTCTTCGTCGGCCTCTCTCTTCTTGTTTCTCCAAGGATCTAAGAAACAGTCTAATCTCAGAGGCTTGTGGTAGAGGCTGAAGGGGAAAATAAGTGTTCGAATACATGCACTCCTTCCATTGCCACTAAATTGTGCATGGGCAGTATCTTGGGATCCCCAAATTCCATCCAATTTCTGTAGTTATATTATGATTTCTGCTATTAAGGTACACATAAACAATATGGCTAAGAAATCCTTCTAAACTATGTATCATCTTAAAAGAGGCTGTTAGATAACAGACCACAGATAAAAAGGCTTATTCTGAGGTCTAGCAGTCGAGGGGGTCACTGCAATTGAGATGTAAACGACTTTCTGAAATTAAAGTTTTTTCTGAAAGAATAAACTCGACCCTTTATAAAATCCATTTCCTAGAACACCGAGAAGATAAAATTAATACACTTCTGCTTCTTCATGGTCAAAGCAAATGCTTCATACATTTAAAGCTGCATGATTTCATTCATCGTGCGAGGTATTCCAATGTTTCCTTCACTCCCGAGAGCAACATTTATCCTTTAAGGAAGGATATGAGCAATATACAGACCTCGGGGTGCCTGGCTGGCTCAGTGCGTGGAGCTTGCAACTGTTGATCTCTGGGTTATGAGTTCGAGCCCCACTCTGGGTGTAGAGGTTACACAAAAATAAAATCTTAAAAATAACAACAGCAACATATAGCTCTCAAAGCAGAATGTATTATTCATTATGTCTTCTTTTGAATATTGCTGGATAAAAGTTTTAGCTAAACTGTCTTTAGCAACACAACACTGGCTCTCCCATACACAGAGAATGCCAACACTGCTTCACTTGGAGTATTTTACAGTCTCCTTCACGCTAAACTACTGAGTACCATACACCTACCTACCCGCCCCCCCCCATCCTACAACAGACTGTCAATCTCATCCTGCAACTGGACATGGGAAAGCATATGCTGCAGCAGCTTGCATGCCAGTGTCACCTCTTACAGAAGAACATCTGTGCTTGACAACAGTGAGTAGAAACCACTTCTCCATGGCTACAACCCTAGCCAAGTAAGCAATACCTTTCATCTGCCTATTGCAACAGGCTCCTAACCAATTCCTCTTCCTCCATGTCTCTTCCCTAAAGCTTGCACAGAAGAGCCAAAATGATCTTTCATAAGTGTAAGTCAATTCATATTATCACTTTCCTGCTTAAAATCCTACGAAAGCTTTCTTCTTGAACCCCTTACCGTGACCTGTAATGCCCCATAGGACTGGCCGCTCATCCCTCATTGACTAGATTCTAATCACACATGCCAAGTTCATTCCGGTCTCAGGGCCTCTGCATTGACGCCTCCTTTACCTAGGAACACTCCTTCTGTAGATCCTCACATCTACTTACTTACTATTAAATATTGCTTCCTCAAAAGCTAACCCTGGTTATCCTAATGCTGCACACCTTCCCCACTACACTCTTTCCTATCTTGTCATCTCTGTATTGCTATCTATAGACCCAAAATTCTCTTATTGATTTAACATGTTTATTTTCTATCTTCCTTCAATGAGAATGTCAGCCTTGTAAAGGAAGTAAATGCCGTCTCCCTCACGTCTGGATCTCTTGCACCTAGAACAGTAGCTGCCTACGGTGGACAATCAATTTGTCTGTCACACAAAAGTCACATGTAACTGCCCAAGAGACGTATCCAAAACAAGGAAAATTAATTAGCAATAAGGTCACTGAGTAAGGTTTGGAAAATAAACACTGATGCCAACAGGATGCAAGGTCTTTCTCTGATTGGGTTCTACAGTGCATTCAAGAGGGAATGAGGTGGACCCAGAAGGCAAAAGTCTTACCACATATGCATTTGTTACTGTAGCATAAAACTAGTCAATTGCTAACAATCCTGATGGATACCAGATTATCTATCTATCTATCTATCTATCTATCTATCTATCTATCTATCTATTATCTACCAGAATCTTCTGAGTTCTGGAGAAACATGTTGGGTTTATGCATTGGGTTAACGCATTACCCATGTTGCTGCCGCATCAGACCCTGGATCCTGCAGGAGCTACCTAGAAAAAATCACTAATCAACCTGGCCCATCTTTGTGTTAATCCCTCAGGATTCAAAGTTCCATGTAGGAGCATAAGAGAGGCCATGATTAAGTCTCATACCCACACCCTAGCTATCAGGGAATAGGGAGAGAGAATATATTCTATCCCTTGGCATATAATGTCTTACTATCCTTCTTATACTTCTAATCACTAATCATCATAATCAGCATTCATGCATAATACTCAGTGTGAATATTCACAACACTTTTCCAAGTGTCATACCTGTTTTGGTGTGTTGTTTTCATATGTTTGTGTCCTCATAATTTATAACAGGCTGCTTACCTCAAAGAAGATCCATAATTTATGAGAGGATAAGGATAATTCTCATTAACCTAATTTTTCTTCCCAGCATGGTATATCAGCTGCTTTCCTTTCAGCGATTGACATCTAAAGAATGGTCTGAAGCTAATTCCTTGAATTATTACATCTTTTTTTCCCTTTATGGAAAGTTTGAAAAATGTAGAAAAATATAAATAGGAAATTTTAAAAATTACTTAGGAGTCCTGCAGTCTAGAGATATGTGATCTTGTACTTTTATTAAAGTGTTGCTTCTTTTAAATTCTAAATGTGTGCCTTTTTTTCTGATGGCATAGGAAATTAACATGGAATGACTGTTTATTAGTGATGGGGAAGCGAATTAGATCTTTTATCTTTAGGAACATTATTTTGTTATCTGATTGGTGTTTATATATAGTGATGTGCCCTAATTTGGTCAGTACAATGTCCTCTTGAATCTGTGAGAACATTAACTATAATTTATTTGAAGCTGTTTTGTGTTTCCTGGAATACATCTGTTTCAATGTAAGATACTGCAATAAATGCAAAATCCACTGCAGGGACACCACACTTCAGGGAATGTGTATTTATGATGCAGAAGACTTTCCTGAATAGGGGACTCCCTTGGGAAGTAAATTGCCATCAAAGCCAGCTTTGTCCTAACCCTAAAATACCCAGTGATGCCATCTAATGGGTAGGCTAAATACCGTGTTAAACAATCACATGGGGAGAAGCGTGCTTCTCTGAACGTTCTCATCTATGAACAGTGAATACGAGGTTGCAATGTTTAAATAATACAGAAATAGCATGGCCATCTCGTTAGCTCCAAATTCTAAGGAATCAAGAGACAGCTAGCAAACTAAAAATGCACTGAGTTATATGTCCTTACACATCCAAGGCCATAGCCATAGCCATACCCCACTTCCAGCTATAGCTAATATTCTCTAAGAGTAGTATACGACCCATCAGCACACAAAACAGGAAATGGTTAAATTTACTTTTAATAAAACCAATACATATTAAACTATGTTAAAATGGATCACCATCTCTCCCTTTCCTCCCTAAACATGTTTTCTGATTTTTACCCAGCTCTTTTCTGGAGTGAACAAGCCGAGGATAAGACTGGCTCACCAGAGCACTACCATAAACAGTGCTCCTCCAAACCCCTACCAAAGCATTTTCTTGTGAGTGCTTACTATTCTCAAATGACAGATTTTAAGCTTATACAAATATAATTCATAAATATGCACACATGTATACTATGAATGCATACATAACACATGTGTGTATATATGTGTGTGTGTGTATATATATATATATTCATACCCACATCCGGAACAGTCACTGCATTTTAGTGTCTTTAAAAAAAAAGAGAGATTTATTTTCTTTTAAACTTGAGACCCAAACAAAGAAGGATGCCACTAAACATATTCTTTACATTGAAAATAATTCACCATTCTCAGAACAGTGAAATCTGTTTTGCCTTCTGAACCTAATGGTTGCAAATTTTTTTAAAAAGCAAACTTCACCCCTTATTTTAAAAATAATAAATCTTAAATCTCACTGAAAATCAATGTTGTCAACTCCAGACCAACATCAACTAACTCAGAAAGTGATACTAAACATATCGCATGACTGTGGTCCAGCTGTTTCCAAGGTAATTTGAATAATATTTATTCCTTTAAAAAGATAAATAAAATCCACCCCCCAGAATCTTTCCCTAGCAAAAGTTCAACATAAACAAGGAATTTATAATTGGTTTTACAACATAAACAGGGATTTATAATTGGTTTTGCAACGTATTTAATTTTTAGCTATGAGTTAAGATTCTCCCAAAATGACGCAAGTCTGAAAAATGAGTACTAAAATCTGGTTGAAAATATTCACAGAATGTAGCTGATGATAGAATCCTATGGATTTTATTTCTTTACAGTTCATGAACTACTGGCACGGATCAGCAAGATATGTATTACTCAAGAGACAAACTCCGAGGACAAAGAAATGTAATAACAATTTCATTTATAATTCACTTCCTTACAAACAAAATGGGGGAAAATATTTAACCTAAAAGCAAATTCAGAAAATTTTGTGAAATATTCTTGCAACCCAAAATGTTTCAAAGTTATACGTATATATGGGCAGCCCGGGTGGCTCAGCAGTTTAGCACCACCTTCAGCCCAGGGCGTGACCCTGGGGTCCCAGGATCGAGTCCCACGTCAGCCTCCCTGTATGGGGCCTGCTTCTCCCTCTGCCTGTGTCTCTGCCTCTCTCTGTCTCTCATGAATAAATAGATAAAATCTTTTTAAAAAATTATACATGTATAAATATATATTGTATATATACTTTTTTTAAAAAAAAAGTCAAACAACATGAAAAGAAGAACAGCAGAGACCGTAAATATAATTGTTCTTTTTAATATTGGCTAGCCCTCCTACAGTGGCTGAATGTTCTGGATTGATATTTATGAAGCACAGATTCTTGGCAGAAGAGGAGGGAGACACAGTCTGTTCTGCTAGAATATGATAGCTGTGTGCCTATGATACCTCTCATTATCAAAAACTTTTAAGTCTTAAAAACAAGCTGTAAAAGCAATCACTCAATTGGGAAGCGGGTATTTAGGTTAAAGAGCTCCAGATTTAAAATCATAAGCATATTTTCCTACATGAATTTCAATTATTTTAACGACATATCCAGAGCAAAACATTGGTTGCTCGAAACTAACAAAACTAAGATTAAATATCACAAAGCAAATTCTAAGACATAAATCCCAAACAAAAGTTTATCAGTTCTAAAGCATTCAAAATAAGCTGCAACAGGGATCCCTGGGTGGCGCAGGGGTTTGGCTCCTGCCTTTGGCCCAGGGCGCGATCCTGGAGACCTGGGATCCAATCCCACGTCGGGCTCCCTGCATGGAGCCTGCTTCTCCCTCTGCCTGTGTCTCTGCCTTTCTCTCTCTCTCTCTCTCTCTCTCTCTCTCTCTCTTTCTGTGACTATCATAAATAAATAAAAATTTAAAAAAAGAAAATTTAAAAAATTCAAAATAATCTACAACAATATCACTTCTGGGAATTTGTCGCACAGACTTACACACAATTGCGCATGTGCAAGGAATTATTTGCAGCATTATTTTTCAGTTTAATTCCAGTATAGTTTGATTCCAATATAACATACAGTGTTATATTAGTTTCAGGTGTACATTATAATGATTAAAAAATTCTATACATGACCCAGTGCTCATCGTGGTAAGTGTCCTCTTAATTCCCATCTATTTCATCCATCCACACCCCTACACCCCCTCTGGTAATCATCAGTTTGTTCCCTGTAATTAAGACTCTATTTCTTGGTTTGGTTTGTCTTTTTTCTTTCTTCGTTTTTTAATTTCACCTACAGATAAAATCGTATGGTATTTATCTTTCTCTGACTGACTTCACTTAGCATTATACCCTCCACCTCCATCCATGTTGTTACAAATGGCAAGATTTCATTCTCTTTCATGGCTGAGTAATAGTCTATTGTATATATACACACCACATCTTCTTCATCCATCAATAAACCGATGGTCATTTGGGCTGCTTCCAAAATTTGGCTACTGTAAATAATGTTACAATAAACATAAGGGGGCATTCTCTTTTCAAATTAGTGTTTTCATATTCTTTGGGTTAATACCCAGTAGTGGAATTACTGGATTATGTGGTATTTTTAGTTTTTTGAGGAACCTCCATACTGTTTTCTGCAGTGGCCATCTCAGTTTGCATTCCCACCAACAGTGCATGGGGGTTTCTTTTTCCCCAAATCATCACCAACACTTGTTTTTCAGTGTTGTTTATTTTTAAAAATAAGAAATAGTCTAGGTCATCACAAGTAGAAAAGTAAATTATATTGTATTCATAAAGTAGAATCCTTTTCAACTTTTTAAAGTTATTAAGATATTCTATCCTGATACCAAATGATCTCCAAGATATGTTGTCAAGTAAAAAAAAAGATAAAGAAAAATATGTATAATATGCCATCAATTGTGCTTTAACAGCAACCAAAAAAGCATGTGCAAGCTCAAACACAGATACCCTATAATAAGATCCAATTAAAGCTACCAATAAATTTAAAAAGCATTTAGAACATGAAATTATAAAAATGATGCTTAAATGTTTTATTTGAACTCAAAATACCAATATGTATTCATTTGCCAATCCTTTAATATAGAGCCAAGACTTTAGATGTGAATTTGGGTCTGCTAATTGGAGCTCTGTAACATCTTCCACACAAAGCCACACCAGTAAAAGCATCACACATTACTTCCAAATTGGCTCCTTCAAAGTGGAGTCAGAACTTTAAAATTCTTGTAAAGCAGTTTGAGTACAAAAATCTTGCAGATTTTTTATGGTTCCTCCAAACTTAGAGTTGTTCTCATCAGCAAATCTAAAGCAATTTCTTTTTGCAACTTGCTGTCATTAAATATTAACAAAATATCCACCTCAGTTTTCCCAGAAACATCTTGTTGTATTCATTTTTATTCAATACTGTAATACTCAATTAGTTACACTATTATTAGAATTACTTGGCATAGGGATCCCTGGGTGGCGCAGCGGTTTGGTGCCTGCCTTTGGCTCAGGGCGTGATCCTGGAGACCGGGGATCGAATCCCACGTCAGGCTCCCGGTGCATGGAGCCTGCTTCTCCCTCTGCCTGTGTCTCTGCCTCTCTCTCTCAATCTGTGACTATCATAAATAAATAAATTAAAAAAAAATTCCCCCCTGGACTGTTTTAAAAAAAAAAAAGAATTACTTGGCATAAACAGCATCAGGAGCAAAAATGAATTGGAGCTGAATTACTTGGTTTTGAGGCTACAGTCTACTGGCTTTTTTATTCTATGTGTGCGTACTATATGCCAGGTACCATCCTTGGTACTGGGGATGCCACAGTGAATCCGGAAGAAAGAAATCTCTCCTCTCATTGAGCTTAGGTTTTAGAAGGGATGTGAAAGAAAACAAAATACACAAAATCGCTTATAGAGGGGGATGGCATTTGTAGACTGGGGGAGCAGGTGCGGAAGCAAGGGGTGCAGCTGGAGGCTCATATAGAAATCTAGACAAGAGACAATGATCGCTTTGAACATGGGAAGGTGATCACAGATGTACGCTGATGGTAACGCTTATCTATGTTGCTAAGAGAATGGATGCGGGATTGAGAGAGAGAGAGAGAGAGAGAGAGAGAGAGAGAGAGAGAGAGAGGAGTCAGAAAGCCTGCAAGCAACTGAAATAAAGGACTGAGTGCCAAGGAGGTCACTGATAATAGGTCAGTGGGTCTTGAGAATGGAAGACTGACTGGAGTAGATTTGAGAGCTAACAGGAGAAATTGGATATGGCAGGCTTAGACAACACTTTTACACAGTTTTGTTGTGAATAGGAGAAAAGGGACTGTTGGCATTAATATGTTTTACAAAGTTTTTGTTAACTATCATGTTGGTTAAGATGGAGTTACTGGGTCTATACTGTGTGTGTATATACATATGTGCATACCCACCCATATATATACATATATATACTCATATATATAAGCTCATATATGTACAGAGTATTTTTAGAATGCTACATCAAGCATTGATTACTATCAATTATATATAAAGAGTATGTGCTTTAAATATGTGCAGTTTGTTATATGCTAATTAGCCTTCAGTAAGGGGAGAAAAATGGCTGGGAAGGAGGAGGAAAAGTGATTGAGATTGAGAAAGAGATTGACCAAGACTAGTACTGACCATCTTTAGTTTCTTTTTCCCATCCACTGGCAGGAAGCCTATGTCTGGCCTGCTCAAGACCATGCAGTCACCTATGTGGCACAGGCTTCATCCCAGGGTGGCCCCTGGTGGTCCAGCACTGTCTGTGGCTCGGTGGGTGAGCTTTCTGATCCAGGAATGAAATGTTAGCAAGCCCTTCTGACTTCAAAACGAAAGCACATCAGTGTTAAATATGATGTTCTTATCTTAAAAAGAATAGCTAGCAGACTGGGGGAAGATTTAAAACCCTATTAAAGACGGGATGAGTAATAAATAAATGGGCACACCCATGCACTGTTGACAGGAAAGTCACTTGACAATCTTTTTGAAGGGCAATTTGGCAATGCCTAAATTTAAAATGTCCTCTTCTCTCTAACAAGTCCAAACTGTATCAACCAGAAATACTTGAAGCAGCAAATAAAACTGAATATTTGTGATGGTATAAAATCAGCAATTTTGACCTCCATCAATAGTATACATAAGTGGAGTAGTAAACAGCCATCACACAGGCATTGCTGCATGTAGGTATTTATCCACATAGGAAGATAGGCCAACTATACACCCATAAAGTTCTAGCACACTCTGTTCCATTTAGCATAAAGTTCCAAGGGGTACTTACGTGCATTCATACTCTACACACATTACAAAAGGTCTAGAAAGACACATGTCAAATTGTTAACAGCGGTTCCCTCGAAGGCTCAGGGTGGTGGTAGTGCAGATTTTAAATTTTAACGGAAATATTTTTGCAATTTTCAGGTTTTTTATAAGGAGCATATTTAATAATTTTTTTAAAAGATCTTATTTATTGATTCATGAGAGACACAGAGAAAGAGGCAGAGACACAGAGGGAGAAGCAGGCTCCCTGCAGGGAGCCCGACGTGGGACTTGATCCCGAGACCCCAGGATCATGACCTGAGCAGAAGGCAGACACTCAACTGCTAAGCCACCCATGCATCTTGCATATTTAATAATTAAGGGAAGAGGTGCCAATATTCAGGCTTATTCCCCTGGCACTCAAGAAGTTAGCTCTTGGGCAGGAACACAGATTGAAGTTTCTTTGGGATAAAACTTTTTTCAATCTCCCAGGCTGTGTGACTTGGAGGACCTGAAGGGTAGATACCCATAGTACAGTGGACAAAAGAGATAGGCTTGAGGTCGCACAGGGTTTCTTTCCCTGACTAGTGGTGTGATGTTGGGACAGCTTCTCCAATTTTGCAGAGTCTTAATTTCCTTCTGTGTCAAATGGGGAAAACTACTTTCAGGAGAACTGTGAGATCTGAAGGAGCCTGCCCGCCGACCAATAGGCCACTCTTCCTCCCTCCTGCAGGAAAAACCCAAGAAATAGAGATATTTGCAATGAACTATTATTGGTTCTCCAGGCCTGAAGTAGCAAAGTGGGGAGCTGCATCCCCTGTTACGTCTTCGCTGTAGCCAGAGAATGACCACCAGGCCAGAAGACCGTCACCCCCGTCCTCCTCCTCCTGCTTGAGAAATTTCTGAAGGCACCACACCACCATTTTTTAAAAAGATTTTATTTATTTATAAAATAAATAGTGTTCTCTCTCCCAAGAGCACAATTTCTTGAGAGAACACAAGCAGGGAGAGCAGCAGTAGATGGAAAGGGAGAAGCAGGCTCCCCATTGTGCAAGGAACCCAACTTGGGGCTCGATCCCAGGACCCTGACATCATGACCTGAGCTGAAGCCACTGACTGAGCCACCCAGGTTCCCCCCACCAGCATTTCTTGATAGGCTCTCACACTTTAGGGCCAGTCCTCCTTTTACTTTAGGTTGAAAGTATTTTCTTTTAGTTTCTTACTTTTAGACCCTATCTCATTTGAAAAAGAATCTGAGCTAAGAGACAAATGACTACAAATTAAAGGATCTTTGCTTTTACTGGGCTTCAGACAGAGAACAATGGCCATACAGTAAAAACAAAAAACAAAAAACAAAACAAAACAAAAAATCACCTCAGCCTGCTATGCTGTTCTAGGGTTCTGGAAAAAGATGAAATCCTGGCTCTGGAGAGCCTGAGAAGACAGTAAAAAAAAAAAAAAAAAAAAAAAAAAAGTGCTGTTCTGCTCTGAGCATGCTCAGAGCTCTGTTGCAGGGGCAGCTGCCTACAGCCCAGCCAGTGGAGCTTCTGAGCAGCTTGCTCCAAGTTTCTCTGGGGCAGACACTGGGGCCAGGTTACTTGACAGTGTGGGCCCACAGTCAAGACAAGCAGGACTGAGATGACCCCCTTTGTCACCCCCTCCACCCCCCACCCGCCCAGTTAAAGCCTAAGACAGAGGCCAGATTCCTAGCTGGGAAACTGGAGGAGACTGTTTTTTAATGACAGGGTCTGACCCAGCTGAGCAGTTTGAGGTAAACAGATAAGGCAGGGAGAGAACTTCTTTAGGGAGTGGACATAGGCCTCACATTTCTGTTTTCTCTCAGGTTACAGTTTGGGAGGGCATGGTGGGGACTTATTAGGCAGTATAAGCCAGGAGTGTGGTGCTTGGTGTAGGAGGTGCTCCAGCCCCCTCTGTGGGCTTGAACCCCACCCTCCTGAAACAGTCGGGGCGGCTGGCAGCGGGTAAGTGCCGAGGGAATTCCAGCCCAGGCTAGTTTTGGCTAAGGGGGGGGAGGGAACAGATAAAAAATAATTTTCCTAAGAGAGCAGCAGCAGCATCCAACCAAATGAGGCTGAGAGGGGGTTCATGTTCACTTTGTTGGGAATGGAAGAGAACCTTTGAACCACCCTGGTGGACCCTCCTCTTGTTCTTCCCACATTTACCCACCTACTTCATAGACATTTCTCAAAGATCCTAATCAGATAGGCTCACAGAGAGAATAATGCCATCAGAGAAGATACAAGCTGTGTCGATTCATTTGCCTACCTATAGCTCCAAAGAGTTATTAGTCAGATGTCTGCCTCCAGTTTACCCTGGAGAGAACAATGGGCTTTTCCAATTTAATTCAGGGACAGGATGCTAATGAGGAGCCTCAAGTCCAATTTGTAATTCGTCTTGTTACCACTTAAGATTTAAAACTCTGCGGATACCTTCTAGGGCCCTCCTTTTTCATAAATGTTACCAATCGCTTCCTGTTAATAAACCTTTATTTTTCAGACACCTGCTATATTTTCCGGTCTTTTGTAGTCTTCTGAGCTTAACTACGTAAAATGTTTGAGGTGCAATTATACCTTTTAAATGTATTTTTACACGGGATCTTTTATAATGCCTGATTGAACTTATGAGGAGCAACGCATGCATGGAACATTATAAAGGTATCTCAGAATGTGAAATAAAGTATTTTTTTTAATTCCCCATCGTGTACCATGGTACAATGTGGAAAGTAACTACATTTAGGCAGGGAAGAAAAACAAAGCAAAGTGTCTGCAAGAATTGCACAGTAAGATGGAATAATACAAGACTAGAAAGTTCCAAATAGATGAAACTATAATAGTAAAACAAGAGTGAGGTTGGCAGATTGAAGGCTTCTAGAGTCTACATGAATATTTAACAAAGACATAATACATTTAAACATGGCTTAGAAGTTGGGGGTTGGGTTCAGTAACTTGTATATCAACATGCAACTTTTTAATCAGGAAGAAACATTTTTCCCTACATCCCACCTTCCCATCCTATAACACCCTTAGCATGTTTACAAAGCACCAATGGATCAGAATTGCAAACAGATCACAGAGGGAGAAAACTCTGCATTAGTGCCATCTGTTTGAGAATGGAAGGTCATTTGGTTTTCTCTTCCATGTTATGGGCACCTGTGTTCTTCAATGGAGAGCATTACCATCACACTTTGAGAATCAGAAGACATAGGTAGAAGCAAAAGACAACTAGAGAATTAATTCTAGCAAGACAGTGACACTGAGGATACCTAGAAAGAAAAAGAACTTGGTATTCACTAAAATCAGCTTTTTTTCTTCTTCTTCTTCTTTAAGCAGATACCCACACTACACTCACCAATGATGCAATTTCTTTTTTTTTTAAGATTTTATTTATATATTCATGAGAGACACAGGGGGGAGGGCAGAGACACAGGCAGAGGGAGAAACAGGTTCCATGCAGGAAGCCCAAAGTGGAACTGGATCCTGGGTCTCCAGGATCACGCCCTAGGCTGAAGCTGGTGCTAAACCTCTGAGCCACCTGGGCTGCCCAGTGATGCAATTTCTATACCACAATTGTTGAATTTGACAACTTTAGAATTATTTCATAAAGATAATATAGAATCTTCAATCACAAATTTTTTGAAGGGTGATTTAATGGGGAGAAACAAGAGATTCAAGAAATCTTAATCAGACTTGTAGTCTTAGAAAAGCCATATCTCCCTGGCCTCACACATACATTTCAGAAGCTGAAATAACTGATAACTGATAACTCTTAATCACTTCTGTGACATCAACCCCTCAAGAGTCTGGTCAAAGCCATAGCCCCTATCCTCAGCAGGAATAATGTCCTAAAACAACATTTTGCTTATAAGTCTAGGCAATCCATACAAAAATCTCTGGACCAAATTATTTTTCCCAGTGCTAGTTACACTTTCAGGGATTAAAAAAAGGGGGGAGGGGTTTAGTTTTGTCTAGTAGCTGTCAATTGCAGAACTATGACATCAAAGAATTAATATAATTTGGCCCCTGTATTCATCTACATGGAAAGTAAAAATTCTTTAAGTTGATATGTGCAAAGAAACATTAACTTAAATCTAACTTCAATACTAGTATTGTAGTAAGGGCTTCCACCTCTCCACCTATTTACTCCTTGCTTCCCTCATCCCACCCCGCCACAGACAGAAAGAGTCCACAAGAGAGGCAGTATAAAGCTATAAAAAGAATATTACATTTAAAATGAAAATAGCTGGATTTAAGAGGTTTTAAGAGTTATGAGGCACTCCAGGATCACCGCACACTTATGAGATAAAGATAATGAAGTCTCCAAGAGAGGTCTTCAGTGTTGCCCTTTCCATAAAATACAAGCCAAAGGCCCTCCTTCGTCTTACTCTTAACTTCTCTGAGTCTCCGTTTCCTTATTTGCAAAAGGAAGATCACTTACAGCCTGAATAGTCTAAGGCTAATTAAACTCAAAGTTTAATTTTCTCCTTTTCTATAGAATTCTTATTTATGATATAAGCTACAATACTCATAATATCAGGCCTTCCATGTGGTGTATGTGACCTTAACTCCAAAACAACCTACGAATGTTTTCATCGCATTAGTGCAAAGAAAGAACAATTCCTTGTAGTCTTAACTGTCATAGAAAGTAACAGATTTTGATTTATACCAAAAAACCTGATAACCCTCAGGTGACTCAGACAAACATTAGGCAATTTTTTTTAATGCAACACAAATTATTCCATCACAACAAATGATGATTCTGGAGATGTTTGCAATTAATATTAAGAATGGAGAAGGTTGGGATCCCTGGGTGGCGCAGCGGTTTGGCGCCTGCCTTTGGCCCAGGGCGCGATCCTGGAGACCCGGGATCGAATCCCACGTCAGGCTCCTGGTGCATGGAGCCTGCTTCTCCCTCTGCCTGTGTCTCTGCCTCTCTCTCTCTCTGTATGACTATCGTAAATAAATAAAAAAAAATTTAAAAAAAAAAAAAAAAAAAAAAAAAAAGAATGGAGAAGGTTGGGGGGGTACCTGGGCAGCTCAGTTCGTTGGGCATCTGGCTCTTGATTTTGACCTAGGTGATAATCTCAGAGTGTTGAGATCAAGCCCTGTGTCTGGCTTTGCACTGAGTGTGGTGCCTGCTTGATATTCTCTCTCCCTCTTCTCTTTCTTCCCAACCCCTTCATGCACACTCTCTCTTAAAACGAAAAAAAAAAAAAAAAAAAGGAAAACCAGACACCTGAGTAGCTCAGTGGCTGAGCATTTGCCTTTGGCTCAGGGCATGATCCCAGGGTCCAGGATCGAGTCCCACATCAGATCAGGCTCCCTGCGAGAAGCCTGCTTCTCCCTCTGCCTGTGTCTCTGCTTCTGTCTCTCATGAATAAATAACATCTTTAAAAAAAAAATGAAAAAAAGAATGAAAAAGGTTTGCTACATTCCATTACAGAGAAAAATCTGAATATGGGATACATACATACATATGCATTCTCTTCTTCACATCATGAAATCACTAGCAACCTTCAATTCACTACGAAATTTTCAGTGGTTTGAAAAAGCTGGTTTTTTCATAGTTGAAACTCTAGGAAATGCCCAAATTAAATTATAAAGTAAAAGATGAAAATAGCCATTCTTCGGGTTGAAAGGAAAACAACCTACACTGTTTGGAAATTAGTTCAACAAAATTCAAGCCAGAAACAATAATACCAAGCAGCTATTTTGTGCAAGACGATGTGTTAAGTGTCTTTGCAGTTGGAATGCAGAGATGAAATAAGACATAGTTCTGGCTTAAAGAGCTTAGAAACAGAGGTTGGAAAGAAGTCATTTATGTGACTAAAAGAGAAGCAGCAGAGGGAGGAACATAGAAGGAGAAGAGAGAGGAAACAAGGAAGCAAGAGAAAGTCATGTAGCAGGGCACTTTTCAAATTTACACATGCATATGAATCACCTGAGAATCTTATTAAAATACAGATTCTAATTTAATAGGTCTGGGGTGAAGCCTGGGAGTCTGCATTTCTAACACCTCCCAGATATTGTTAATTTTATTTGTCCACATATAATTCCTTGGGTAGCAAGGGTCTAAAAGACCCTGGCACTCAACAGAACTTTCTGTGATAGACAAGTTCTACATCAGAGCTATCCAATATGGCAGCCACAAGGCAGTGTGACTAGTGAGCACTTGAAATATGACAAATATGACAGAGAAGCTATTTAAAATTTGTTCAATTTCAATGAATTTAAATAAACACATGCCTTATCAAACACCCTATTGGACAGTGCAGGTCTAGACTTAGCAGTTAATTTAGAGCAAACTGCATGGTGCAGCCTGCTTTGAGTAGGTAAATCAACCTAATTCAGGATTTCTCAACCTGAGCTAATAATATTTTGGATGGATAATGCTTTCTTGGGCAGGGGGGCAGGGGAGTGTGGAAGTGGTCTTTCCATTGTAAGATGTTTAGCAGCATCTCTGGACTCTACGCACTAGGTGCCAGTAGTATTCCCCAGTCATGAAAATAAAAAATCTTCAGACACTGTCAAATGTCCTCAGGGGGACAAAATCAGTGGTCTAGATCATGCTTTTATACAGAAATTTATAGAAGATGAACAGCAACATCCTTAAAAGTAACCCAGTATTTCTATTAATTTTTCTATTGCTGCCATGACAAATTACTGCAAACTCAGCGGTGCAAAATAACACAAATTTATTATATTATAGATCTAGAGGTCAGAAGTCTGAGATGGGATAAAATCAAATGGTTGGCAGGGCTGGCTATCTTTCTGGGGCTCTAGGGGAGAAACGGTTTCCTTGACTCTTCCACCTTTCAGAGGCCACCTGTGTTCCTTGGCTCATAGACCCTTTCTCCATAACCAAACCAACAAACAATCTAGCATGATTGCTTCCTTTTAAGGTCCTTAATTTAATCACAACTGCAAAATCCCTTTTGCCATGTAAGGGGGACATGTTTACAGATTCTGTGAAGAAGGGTATGGATATCCTTGGTGGGACACTTTTCTTACTACTATAGAACTAAAATGAAAGCTGAGAACATTAAAAATCTCATACCTAAAATAATTTAAGATAAAGTCTTCCTCTAATGTCCTACAAAACTGTGACTGTATTCTGTGCTGAAAACACTTTCCTATCTAGAAATAGCATTTTCTATTTACATAAAGATTTGTCGAAGTATCAAAATTTTCCAATATTAATGTTACAGTTCTCACATACTGCTTCATGCCTCCCTGACCCTGTTGAGATCATTAGTATAAAATTACATTTTTAATAACCAAATAAGTATCATTCACTTCTAAATCTGTGCATTATGTCTAGAACTTGAGAATTCTATTTGTGTATGTATATAGTTAGGTCTTAGTCCACTGTGACAAAATACCACAAGCTAGGTAGGTTGTAAACAACAAAAAATTATTTCTCATGGTTTTGGAGGCTGGAACTTCAAGATCAGGGTGCCAGCATGATTAGGTTTTGGTGAGAACCTTTTTCCAGGATGCAGATTGCCAACTTCTCAATTGTATTTTCATGTGGTAAGAGAGACTAGAGAGCTCAGTGGGTTCTCTTTTATAAGGGCACTAATCTCACCCATGGATGGAGGCTCCATCCTTATGGCCCAAGCACCTCCCAAAGACCCCACCCTCTTAATACCATCACCTTGAGGTGGGGTGGATTTCAACACATCACTTTGAGAAGGGCACATTCAAATTATAGCAGTTATATTTCCTACCTCTTTAAATACCCCTAAACTTTTTGTCATTTCTCTTAAAAGGAAAAGGAATATTTGGTTATGTGAACCCTTATCCAAAATGTCCATCAGCAACTTTTTCTGTATTTTTTAGACTTTTGCTTATATGCGCCAAGGGCTGGGGCATCTTCACTTCTAGAACAACTAGTGACTAAGGTAATTAGTTATCATTCATAAAAATTGTTAAACAAATCCTTTCTTCAATCTGTTCTTACAAATTGCTCTTCAGAGTAAAAGCCTACATCTGCTCAACTGTTTCTGAAATAGAGGAGTGGTGAGGAATAAACAAAGCCAGATGGCATTTACACTTAAAGTTTCTTTCCCTTCTTGAGTTTGATGTACAAGATTCAAGGAATTGTCTTTAAAAGCCCATTTTCCCAGGCTTGAGAAGTTAAGTGTGGTGAGGTCAACAAGAGGCGATTAGGAGGAAGGTAGAGGGAGAAGTGGTGGCCTAAGGATGGAGCATCTGCTGACTCACTTTCCCACCACAAAGAGTGGCCAAATGAAACTGAGGCTTCGATTTAACTGTTCTTCCACACTCTCAAAAGTATGAGAACTTCCATTCACAGAAGCCTATGATGGCAGCATGATTACAGAAGTGGAGGGGGGTGGAGAGAGGATAGATTATGTTATTTCATTTACAGGGAACCATGAGAGTCAGAAATGTAAAGAATAAAGTACTTTGGCAGAAATGAAGCCACTGACCAAATTCATTTTTTCTATTACAAGTAGTCTTAAGGGGTTCCTCCCAACCCCACAAAGTCCCCTAGTAAGACTTCTGGTCCGGACAAGGTGGCATACACAATTTTCTCCCTGTGGCTTCCAGCTAAGTATAAACACAAACCCTGGGGGGAAAACCCTAAGAGGCAATAATTAAAAAAAAAAGAAAACTAACAACAACAATAAAAAAAAAACACCTCTGAAATGCAGGAAGAGGAAAGTGAACTGGTTAGAGACCCTAAAATTGAATGGACTTACAACCTCCCACCTAACAGGAGAAAGCCAACCAAATCCAGGTTTTCCACAGTCCCAACCTAGCAACAGAAGGCAGCCCAGCAAGGATTGAACAGAGTCCCAAGGCCACCAAGCTAACCAGCGGCCCTGGCGAGGGGATGAATCAGAAGCTCCATGGACAATATAGCCAAAATGTCCATATACAATGAAAAAAAAATCACCCATCATACCAAAAACTAGGAAAATCACTACATGATTGAGAAAAGAATCAATGGATACCAACAGAGATTAATCAGATGTTAGAATTATTGGCATCCTTGTCAAAGCAGTCATCAAAAAATGCTTCGATATACAGCTACAAATTCTTTAGAACTCTAAAAATAGAAACATCACAGCAAAGAACTAGAAGTTATAAGAAAGGACTGAATTGAAGTTATAAATATGTGATAACAAGAATAAACTTAGTGGGTTCAATGGTAGAGATGACAGAGAACAGGTATCAGTGAGCCTGATAATCAATAGACTCTGCTGAATTTGAACAACAGAGAGAAAATAGACTAAACACAATAAAACCAATGGCAGGAACTGGGATAATAAGATGCAACATTATTCTATATCACGAGTCCCAGAAGGACAGGACAAAGAGAGTTTAAAAGACTATTAGAAGAATCAGTGGGGACGCCTGGGTGGCTCAGTGGTTGAGCACCTGCCCCTGACTCAGGGCGTGATCCACGGTCTCAGGATTGAGTCCCATGTCAGACTCCCTGCCTGGAGCCTACTTCTCCCTCTGCCTACATCTCTGCTTTCTCTCTCTGTGTCTTTCATGAATAAATAAAATCTTAAAAAAAAAAAAGAAGAACCAATGGTTTAAACTTTCCAAACTGCATGAAACTAGGAGAGAATAAACCCAAAGAAATACACCAAGACATTTCATCACTAAATTTTGAAAACTGAAAAAACAAAACAAAACAAAAACATGTTGACAATATCCGGAGATAAATGACATATTATCAGTAAGGCAACACCAATTCACATTACAGTAAATTTCCCATCTAAAACT
Source organism: Nyctereutes procyonoides (assembly GCF_905146905.1). Lineage (NCBI taxonomy): Eukaryota > Metazoa > Chordata > Mammalia > Carnivora > Canidae > Nyctereutes > Nyctereutes procyonoides. The sequence continues at coordinate 8,655,099 of NW_026575135.1, read as the reverse complement.
ATGGAGGCCAGGAAAAGCCACACATTTTCCAACTCCTAGGAAAAAAAATCATCTTCAAATTCCGTATCCAGCAGAACTATCCTTTGGAATGAAGAGAAAATAGAGACATCTCCAGATGCAGGAAAAGGAAAAGAATTTGTTGCTAGCAGACCTACCCTTAAAGAATGGCTGAACAACAATTTTCAAACAGAATGGAAATGGCAAAAGAAGGAATCTTGGAACAGAAGAAAGAAGAAAAACAAAAGGAAGAGAAATACGGTCGCATAAAGTAGACAATCCTCCTCCTGAGTTTTATGAAGCATATTAGGTATTTGAAACATCAGCACACCATGTTAAGTCACACATGTATACTGTAATAGCCAGACCAACCATTAAAAAACAACAACAAAAACCCAAAAAACAGACACATTCAAAAACACCACAAATAAATCAAGATGCAATCCTAAAGGCCCCGAATTTCTACTTGGGATTCTTTCTGCACGTCAGATAAGTACATGTATATCAAAGTATAGAGTCATTCAGGGAAAAGTCCTGGGCTAGATGGATCTATATCTGAATCTAACTGGGAACACAGATCACCAGAACTTACTGGGCCTCATTTTCCACACCCCTGAAAGGGAAGTGGCTGGAGAGGTACGTCTATTAAGACACATTGGGCCATTTCCACTGATAAAATTTGATTACTCTATAAATTATGAATTCCCATTCTTCTCATTTACTCTGTGTTATTCTTTATGATTCAGATGTCTCTAAAAGTGCTCTGAAAACCAAAACAAACAAACAAAAGGTATTTGTGTGGAAAATATTCTTAAAACATGCTTAAGAGGAAAAAATGGGAAAACCCCATTAGTCTGTTATTGGTTATTTCCCAAAAACAAATAAGCAAGGGACCACTGATGGGAGACTGAATTATTCAGAATAGGAAAAAAAGTTTAGCCTTTATCCACTGTAGTATAACTGTCTTAAAAGTCCATTTTAGCTTTTCCCTGAAATCAGAAAAGTGGTAAGGATAAGCCTTTCCCTTTTTTGATATGAAAATTTTAGAACAATTAAAGAGATACATGTAAATCAGAAATCTCAAATATTCTTTGAAGAGCAAGTCATTCTTCTACTCTCTGCATAAGTCCTGCTTTAATCTCTGAGTTATTATAATGTTGATTCCCTCCATTGTAAAGGAAATATATAATCAGCACCAATAACACAAATAATGCAGCTATTTGGCGTGGATGGCCCAGGAGCCAATGGTGGGCAAGGGTGAGTGGTCTGGGGTGAACTTCCCTTCTCTCCTCTCCAGAGTCAGTCTTCTGGAGGTAGTCAGCATCTGCTCTCTGGGGTGATTAAGGGTTTAATCACTGCTTAGGATTCTCTCCCTTTTTCTAAAAAAACAAAAAAAGTCATCTCTATAATTTTAGCCTGTAGTAGAGATGCAAGCTTATCTTCTCTTTTTCTAATACCAACCCCGTATACGCCAAAATGGTCACCTCAAAAATATTATCTAATAAAAGCACACATTCCAATCATTCTGTGGTAAAATTTTTTTCATATTTAAATATTTTTCTTGGATTTGACTTTTATAGCCTTTAGAGTTGTTAACCTATTATCAAGTACTTTAAAAAGTTTTCTTCTGAAAAAAAAAGTTTTCTTCTAGGACAACAGTTTTCAAATTATAATGCTTTTCTACGTATAATGTATAAATATATTCAGCAAATAAAAAACATAACAGATATGATATATAAATTATAAAAGTAAGATCAAAGTTTCTGTAGTGGTATTGGAATCACTTTAAAGGCCAACTCAAGAATAAAGGAAATTTCTAAAAATCATGATATGAGGAAATCTTTCACTGATGCAAAATAGATTTAGATTTTTTTTTTAAATTTTTTTAATTTTTATTTATTTATGATAGTCACAGAGAGAGAGAGAGAGAGGCAGAGACACAGGCAGAGGGAGAAGCAGGCTCCATGCACCGGGAGCCTGACGTGGGATTCGATCCCGGGTCTCCAGGATCGCGCCCTGGGCCAAAGGCAGGCGCCAAACCGCTGCGCCACCCAGGGATCCCAGATTTAGATTTTTATAATTTTGTAATTCAAGAAAATTAAGAATAAAACTTCTATAAATATCTATACAGTGTCTGTTACTACAATACAGACACCTAGTCACAACAGTGAATATGTTTGAAAATATTAAAAATGCACTGAACTTCTCCCTCTCACAAAGGAGAGAAAAGGAGAATACTAATCTAATAACTCTTATAATCTAAGAGATTAAAATATCATTTAAGAATTTGGTGGCAATGATGTCACAGACAACAACTGTTCTTGATAATACACTATCCAGTGAGTAACATCACAGAACTCAGGGAGTACTCCAGGGAGGGGTAGAGAGAAACTAAGACTAACAGACATGGGTGGAGAACCACCCAGAATGATTCACTGGAGACCTGGCAGGCATCAAGGCACTGACGGTTCTAACTCCCTTCACACTGAAAAAAGGTGAGGGGTGAAGGTCCAGGCTTCCAATGGAAAAGGCTCTCAGTTGGAAGAGAGTACAGAGAAAGGAGCATAAAGATAAAGAAAGACTCACACAACCACTAAGGCCAACAAAATAGATTATCCATAAAGGGAGAATAATCCGGTTGACCTTAGACTCTCCTAAATCAGGGTTCTTGTAAGGTAACATCTGTAAGCGTTTGCAGGAAATATCTTGATCTCTTCTTTATTCTCTCCTGTCATTCACATGCCAGGACAACAAAGTCCTTCTCAGATAGAGAACATGATTGTCTGCATGATGGGACTGTAGATGACTATTTTATTTCTTTTTCAGTATTTCCCAATTTATCTTACAATGTTATAATAATTCAGAGATTAGAGCAGAACAGGACCTACAGAAAACAGAATGGCTTGCTATTTAAAGAATATCTGAGATTTCCTATTTCTGTGTATCTGTGTAATTGTTTTAAAATTTTCATACGAGAAAAAAAAGAAAGAATCATCCTTAAATTACACACACACACACACACACACACACACACCACTTTTCTGATTTCAGGGAAAAGCTAAAACGGATTTTTAAGGAAGTTATATTACAGTGGATAAAGACTAAACTCTTTTCTATTTGAGTAATTCAGCCTCCCATCAATAGTCCCTGATTTGTTTTTAGGGAAATAACAGATCTGTGTTTTTTTTCCCATTTTTTTCTCCCTAAGCGTATTTTAAGAACATTTCCCATTTAAACTAGGAATTAAAGTACTACTTATTTAAAATATCTACCATTTAAATATTTAAGAAATATTAAGCTATTTTTAAATCTTTTTATTATTTTAAAATATTTTAAGGCATTAAATAATTTCAGAGTGAAAGCTATTTTTACTATTACACTTTGCTATTAAAATCCCTTAATAGATTAATTTCAATTATTAAAGCTTTGAGTTAGAAACCTCCTAGATAAATTAATGCTTTGTTACATAATATCTTTGAAAGAAACCCAGAGGGAACTATAAAGCAGAATAATAAATAACCTAAGTGGATAAATACGTTTTAAGCAACTGCATTGAATAGAACATTCTAGTCTGTCACAGAGAGACTCATTGGGTAGTCAGGTTAACCAGACACTCTATCAGTCTAAGGAAAACCTCGAAGGCCTAAGAAAGCCCAGAGTGGGAGATGTAGATGGACGGATGAAAAGCAACGGGGTCCCTGTGGACTATGGAAGGAAGAGAGGAAAGCACAGAAGCAAGGCAGAAATGAAATTGTTAAGTCACGGGTTTTAAATACTTAAAAGACGGTGGAAGGAAAAACTCAACTTCTTTCCAAACACAGCTTGCTCTTGGCCACCCACAAGGCTGGGCTGCTCCCCTGTGCTCCTCTCCTCCTGAAGGTGAGTACAACTCCCCATCCCAGAACCAGCAGATTGGAAGCTGGGAGATTGCCAAGAAGCTCCCTCTTTCCAAGGCGATGCTTGACTTCCTCACAGATGCAAATGTCTGATCCTAACCCCAGAGAAAGAATATAAAACCCTGAAAAAGGAAAACTCCTGTCTTTTAACGACAGGTTACCCAAAAAAAAAGGGGGGGATTAATAGAGGTCCAAGGCCTTTTTTTGCTGCCAACAGAGTTCTCCTTTTATTTCTAAAAGCAGAGATAGAAGAGGCAAAATTAAATGAGCTTCTCCTTTCACAATGAAACTGTTTTCAGATATTTTTCATTCAGAGAGCCCTGAAGTCTTATTAATGGAGCTAATGCTTAGATGCTCAGGTTTTCATCAACTATAGGAACTGGAATAGTCCAAATGTGAACCAACTATTGCCATACAGCCGTAATGTCTCTCATGAGGACAATGTCCCAACATCACAGTTGTTTTCATTATGTAGCCACCGTCCAGAGGAAAGGGCTGGAGATTCCATCCTAAATGCACCTGGATATTCCATCCTTCTTCACCCTCCCCATGAGAGGGCTGCTTTCAATGCACAGGGTGCTAGGATTAGCACCCTCCTGCGGGTTGCCTCGACAAGTGAAACCGGACTGAGCAACTGGTCAAACTTGGCATCATCAGATTTTCAGCCTCCAGGAGTTCTGGCACAGAAATGAGGCAAGGGAGTTAACAAGCACTGGATGAGGCCTTCACAGCAGACATCTTGCGTTTACCCTTCAACACGGTGTGGGAAGTAGGATCCGTTTTCCTGTTTCCCAGATGAGGAACCTCAAGTTGATGTCAATGAACTTGTCAAGACACCACTCACACTGAAGTCTGTGTTCAAGTCCAGGTATACCATTATATTCCCAGACCCAGGAATTCATCTAGCGTACAACAGGTGCTACCTGTCTTTTTATCTATCTGTATGGAAGTAATGAGGTAAACTACCTGACTCAAAGGTAGACCATGGTATATGGAAAATACAGACAGAGCAGCCACTACATTAAACATAAGTTTGTTCAAGTTGCCTTTACCACTATGCCACGTCAGTTCTAGAGTCAAATCAGAAAAGTCCATCCCAAGAAAGTCAGCACCAACTTGTCATCACACACATACACCCCCCCCACACACACACACACACTTGATTCTGTAAGTCTTTAAGTCCAAGTTTTTGCAAAAGTAGTGATGAAAGGTTTTTGTTAATATATTTTAAGCAAGTACATGCACTTTTAGCTTTAGCTATTACAAGCCCATGGAATCAGCAGACTGGAACAGCAGATAACAGCATGATCTGCCCAAGGATCAATAGCCCATTTTGGATGGAACACAGCAAGGAGAGGGGAATTATGGGGCCTGAGTCTCCAGAAGAGGCTGCAATGTGATTCTGGAAGGATGAATATGTTAGGGTAAGAGATTTCAGCTTTCCTTCTTAGGCAGTGTGGATCCATATGAATCACTGACTAGGAAGGTCACTGTGACTATCTTGCAGGACAGAGAGGAAAGGTAAGATGCTACAAGTGGAAGGAGTGGCTCTGACGTTCAGCTGGGCGCCTGCTATACTCCTCCCCGGGGAAGGCAGGCTGTTACTAGATAGTCTTAATGAGACGCGTCCAAACTTGAAGAGTATTAAGTCCTTTATCTTTGGCAGGAGATAAAGGACTAAAAGAAGTTCCCTGTTGCTTTTTCCTCTTGTTCCTGCCCACAGAAAATGCCATCATCTCACAAGTTGCCTCTTCCCAGGAGAAGGCAAGCGCCACACCCAAGAATTTACAAAGCTCTAGCCTTTTCCATCGCCACACCCAAGAACTTACAAAATTCTAGCTCTAGCCTTTTAGAATTAGCCATTCTAATCACTTTTTCCTTTATTTTCTTATGCAGGTATCTCCCTAACTTTTCAACTGTTTTATCATTACATATAGAGTGTCTTTAACAACTGTGCTTCTACCGAGCTTCAAGAACAATCTTGTTTGTGAGATGGTTTCCTTCTTCTGAGAATAGCACTCCCACTGTGTGCTTTACAAAGGAGAAAATTGAGGTTGAGAGAGCTCGAGAAACCTCTTTGAGCAATTCAGCTAACAAATGGTGGGGCAGAGGCCCTCACTCTGAGTCACAAAGCTAATGCTGCCACAGGAAAAAACACACAGGATAGAAATATGTCAAAATGGTGGTGGTCCAATTCAGGAGTTTTGTGTTCTTACTCAAACATTTCCATATGTTATAAAACATCCACACTAGAAGGGGTTTGCTTTGATAATCAGGAATAAATTAGGGATCCCTGGGTGGCTCAGAGGTTTGGCACCTGCTTTCGGCCCAGGGTGTGATTCTGGAGTCCCAGGATCGAGTCCCGCATTGGGCTCCCTGCATGGAACCTGCTTCTCTGCCTGTATCCCTGCCTCCCCCCTCTCTGTGTGTGTGTGTCTCTCTCATGAATAAATGAATAAAAAATTAAAAAGGAATAAATTAGTGGTTAATAAATAAATATAATACACAGTCCTTAGTCCCTTGTGCTACAAGACATCCTTCATTGTTATCCAGAGATCCTTGCCTTGGCCATGGGTTCTCCCTTTCCTTTCTTTGAAACTGAGTTGGAGCAGTTTCCAAAGGAGGCAGATGTCTCTTGAAGCTCCGCAGGTTTCTCTAGAAAATGTTAATTACCATCCCCGCCCACAATGTACACACATACACACAAAAAAAATCCACCGACTTCAACCAATCTATACTTCACTAGAGAAAAAAAGTGTCATATTATGGAGAAATATAATCTGAAAAAAAGACTTTAAAAGGGCTATGAAATAATATGCATGGTGAACTATGCCACTCAGTCTTCCACATAAGCTAAGATTAAAGATTCTTAATGGCTGCTGGGGAAAAAATCTAGACCATGTAGGGCTATGTGTTCATTCTCAAGAGTGTAATGACTTTACAGTTGGAAGATAAACCAAACTCACTTCAAAACATAATCCAAGGAATGGAAAGCAAAATTTTAAAGATTTCTTAAACTTTTGGGTGCTGGGCAGTTAAGTGTTGAAGAGACTAAGACGTACTGTGCTACATTTCATTCCAAATTGAGTCAACCGGTATTTTAGAAAGTCAAGCACCCTACAGCAAGGCTTTCACTGAATTGCACTTTGGCAGCAGGCCACCAGCCTTGGTGGACAAATATTATAAGAAATGGCCTATGGGCCATGGCACTCCACGTGAACACCATAAATTGTCCGGCACATCACACCATGGCCAACGTGTCCACCTCAGATAATGACCCACAGGAGGAAAGTCTCTTTGGGCTCATTATTCAGATGCGCCATTTCTCCTGATTTTCCCTTACCACCACCAAATCCTGAAGCTTTTGTGTTTACGTCTGCATTAACTGCTAGAAAGTTCGTCCTTACCCGACTCCACGTCACTTTGACATTGATTCGTCCCTATTTCTCCTTCTTGCTTATTTTAGGTTCAACTCTGTCCTCTGAACTGTATGCATCTTTTTAAGCTGCCTTAAATCCTTTTTCCCCCCACAAAATATAAACAAACACAGGCAGCGACTCTGCACACGTCTCTAAGACTGTTTATATAATACCGCTATTAGAACATTAAAACCACCCAGCATGAATGAAACCAGCATGTCTCCTACAGGCCAAAAAGGAGAAAATAAATTTTCATTTCTATTTTAATAGTGTGATCTAAACAAGCCTAAGGTCCTACCCCCACCCCCCACCCCCAAATCACCCCACCAGGCCTTTCGGCAGACACTCAGAATGCAACCTGACCCCAATGGAGCTGCTGGTTTAGCAGCAAGGTCACAATTACACTGTGATTATGTGTTTCTGCGCCGCTGCACAAAGGAAGTGGTCAGGGTGTAAGACTCCCAGCCATCCTCGAGGTGGGTGGACAAAGGCAACTGTCAGGTTAGAGGTGTGACATTGCAGGAACAGAGTGCAAGGAAGAAGTACAAGGGAAGGACTGCACCAGGAGGCAAGAGAACCAGTGAGGAGTAATTTCTCAGCCACCGAGGGGAAAGAAAAATTCAGTTCATTGATGGGCTCTGTAAGGATGTGTCGTCCCTAACACTGATTCCTTCTAAAATGGTGCTTTTCAAAAGTCAGTTTTTCTTCCAACTCTAATCCTATAAAAACACATGGCACATCTCTGGTGGATGCCCTCCCGAAGGGGTCCCCCAGTGCCCTCCCCTTATGTGTCAGAAGAGCCTGTGACTTGCTTCTGACAAAGAGAGTATGGCCACGGTTATAGGAGTCACTCTTTTGATTAGGTTCTATCATATGGCAAAGGTGAAGGGATTTTCCAGACATGATTAAGGTGACTTTAAGTTGATCGAAGGAGATTATCCTGGGTCAACTGCACCTGATCACGTAAGCTCTTTTAAAAAGAATCTAGAGAGACACCTGGGTGGCTCAGTGGTTGAGCGTCTGGCCTCAGCTCAGGTCATGATCCCAGTGTCCTGGGATCGAGGACCACATGGGGCTCCCCGCAGGGAGCCTGTTTCTCCCTCTGCCTATGTCTCTGCCTCTCTCTGTGTGTCTCTCATGAATAACTAAATAAGATCTTAACAAAATAATAAAAAATAAGAATCTAGAGGCCAGAGATTAGAATGGAAGCAGCAGGGACTCCCTCTCTTCCTTGCTGATTTTGAAGAAGCTGCCGAGCACTCTACAGACAAAGAGAGATGAGCTCTGCTCAGAAGTAGACCCTCCCCTAGCCCAGCCTCCTGAGTGGAACAGAACCCAGCCAACACGTTCACTTCAGCCTGGTGAGACCCTGAGCAGAGAACCCACGGAGGAGTGCCTGGAATTCTGATCAGCAGGAACTGTGAGTTATGAAATGGATGTTTTACCATCGAGTTTGTGGCAAGATGTTGCGAAGCATGGAAAACAGATCCATCATCTCAAGAGAGTCAGTTTGCATGGCAATTGCTTATAGTATCAGCCAAACCAAAAAACAAGTGGAATGGAGACTTTAGACTCTTCTCTCAAGAGTTTCTAGGTATATATCATTTATATTTTTTTGTAGCTTTAATGTTTTTTAAACCACTTTATTGAGGCACGACTGCCATCAGACTTAACTGTTCACACCATGTTCAGTCGAGCTCTTTCACATCAAATGCTGCTGATACTTAAACTAAAGCTGCTACCACCATGTCCATGACACTCGTCTGAAGACCACCACAGGGTGTCCCCCAAGAAACCTGCCACCAGCAGGCCAGGAAATGGTTAGCCTGGCCGACCTGCGACTTCCACAGTTTCCTAGGCAGCGATGCAGAGAATCAAGCTACGTTTTTATCTTACCATGATTCAGCACATTCAAGCCAATGCCTTCAAGCCTGAAGCTAGAAGACCATTTTTCCCTCCCTCATCTGCCATTTGGATGTGAAAAACACCAAACAAGCACAGAACCAGCAAACTTCTTACAGACCAGAGAGAGGGAGCCTGGGTTTTACTTCCACTTTAACACTGAAATCAAAACACAGCCTACCACCAAGCTATCCAGGGGAGACTTGGTTCTATAATAGCATGTTCTCTCTGCTGTGTGCAAAATTATACCCTGATGATGTATTTCCATGCCGCTGTGCCCAACAAGCGGTTAGGCAGCAATGGCTCTAGCATGGGTGAATGGGTTAGGCATGTGAAGATTTGGGAAAAAAGAAAGATAGGGAGAGGACAAAGTTGGTCTCTTTTTCTGAGGCATTTTTCTGTTGATCAGAAACTGAACTTAAATTTTTATAAAGATTTCATTTATTTATTTGAGAGAGAGAGAGCCCAAGCAGGCGGAGGAGCAGAGAGAGAAGATGACTCCCCACCGAGCAGGGAGCCCGATATGGGGCTTGACCCCATGACCTTGAGATCATGACCTGAGCTGAAGACAGCTGCTTAACCGAATGACCTACCCAGGCACCCCCCATATTATATATTTGGGGGGGGGGCGAATACACTATTTTTGGTATGCAGTTCAAAGGCCAAGCATTTTCTCTTCTGAAATTATTTCTAGCATCAAAGCATTGGTGATGTTCCCTCAAACTATCGTGATTCCTTTGCACCAATTAAAACCACTATCACCCAGAGATGTACTGGACACAGCAGAAATGGCAAATTTTCATTGCTTACAAAAATCATGAGTAACTATCACCTTTTTTCTTTCTTTCCTTCCCTCTTTTCTCCCTTCCTTTTCCATTTTTTTAACTTTTGAAATATTATCAAGAAGCAACAGGGGCACCTGCATGGCTTGGTCAGTGAGGTGTCTGCCTTCGACTCAGGTCATGATCCCAGGGTCCTAGGATCAAGCCTCGTGCTGCATTGGGCTCCCTGCTCAGTGGGAACCTGCTACTCCTTCTCATCCCTGCTCATGCTCTGACTCAAATAAATAACCTTTTAAAAAAAAAAAAGCAACATAACAAGTATAGGGCACTAGTTCTGAAACTACAAATCCCGAGTGAGGGTGTGGACTCCAGCAAACAGTGAATTACCTTCAGCAATAATGAGTGAATAATCTCTTAAGACTCCGTTCTATCACCTCTACAATGGGAACTATAATACTTGCACTGTCAAACCTATGACATATATATGTATAATGTCATGAGAATGTTTTTTTTTAAAGATTTGAGAGAGAGAGGGAGAGGGAGAGAAGCAGACTCCATGCTGAGGGGGGGGGGCTAGAGAGGGAGCTCAATCCCCCAACCCTGAGATCATGACCTGAGCTGAAACAGAGTTGGACACTCTTTTTTTTTTCCTATAACACCTAGGCTTTTTTGTCTGTTTATTTTTTTAAATGGGAGTTCAATTTGCCAATAGGACACTCTTGAGACTCTTAAGGGCTTATACAGGTTTATGAAGATATTTTACAACATAAAAACCAAACGTTACAAGAATGCAAAGTGCTTCTTCATTTTAATGACTGATGCTTTCTCTCAGAAAGTGGCAAAAAAGACAGTCACTAAATTTAAAAAATGAGTGGTTACTTCACCCCTAACAAAATCTGAAATATTTGGAAGTAAATTTCATAGTTACTGTTGGAAAAAAATATCAGTACTGGTTAACATTTATTAAGCATTTTACTAACATTTATGAAATGTCAGGCATTGCAGTAAAAGCACCACACATTTTCTCACTTGATTCTCATATGAATTAAGACCTATTATCATCTTTATTTTATAGAGGAGGAATATGGAGTTTCGGGAAATGGAGCAGTAAGTAAACCTAGGACACAAAAGCAAGCAGTGTAATCCAGAGCCCACAAGTAACCACAAGCAACTGTTTCAAATACATTTTCTGGGTTGACAGGCCAAGAACAGCAGCAGCGAGATGTGGTCTGGGCAGTTCTTTGTTGCTACAGAGCAAAGACTGGCCCTGAGGAGCTGGGAGGTCTGGTGCGGAGGGCATGTCCGCCCACACCAAGGGACAGTGCCACAGATGGACCCTGAATGATAAGCCACATCACTGGCCTGCATTTAGGCAGCCTACAGCGGAAAGGACGCTCCCCCGGGTTGCAAACTGAAACAGTCCTCTAAGGTTTAGAGACCCATGACTGACCTCAGCCAGCGACCAAACCGATCAGGACCTCCAGGGCTGCATCTAGGGCCGCACAGGGCCAGGAGCGACCACACAGACCCCTGCTGCCTGATGGGACACTAGACAGAGGATGGTCCTGTGCAAAGGGGAAGGAAATGAGGCAGCCAGAACCAAGAAATAAATAAAAACAGGAACTGGAGAACAAGAGGAGGCAACTAGCCAGAAACAAAACCGAAGTAAAAACCAGAAAACAGAAATACGGTATGGCCCTGGTTCCCAAACTGCACCCCCAAGGCACCTTAGGGTTCCACGGTTAATTTAAAAAGAGCACTGCTGGGGATCTTAAGTTTGAGAAAATCAGTGACACTCAACATCTGTCAGAAACCGTGTGAAAGCTGCCAGCTTGAAGCAGTTCACAGTTTCAACATTAGATGGCATTAAATTGCTTTCTGTGACGTTTTTGCACTATTGTCTGCTAGAATAAAAATCCAATATTGCCTAAAATTCACTGCGGAACAGGAAATGAGGATGGCAGTATTAGATCCGAGTCCAGGTTTTGAGAAGTCGCATGGTGCCCAAAAGGTGCACACCGCCCTTAGTGGTCGCTGTTACGAATTAGATAAAAATGATCTTTTTCTTTCAATTTATTCTTGCTGTTGTTGCTGTTTTACAAAATGGCTGCTAGTTTATTGGGAACTGTGCACTTTTAAAAAAAGATTTATGTATCTGAGGGTCACCTGGGTGGCTCAGTGGTTGAGCATCTGCCCTTGGCTCAGGTCATGATCCCACAGTCGGGATCGAGTCCTGCATCCCCACAGGGAGCCTGCCTCTCCCTCTGCCTGTGTGTCTCACATGAATAAATAAAATTTTAAAAAAAGGATTTATTTATTTGAAAGAGAGAGAGCACATACACACAAGCAGGGGGAGGGGGCAGAGGAGAGGGAGAGAATCTCAAGCAGACCCCCTGCTAAGCATGGAGCCCGACACAGGGCTCAATCTCAGAACCTGGAGACCACAACCCAGGCCGAAATCAAGAGTCAGCCATTTAACCAACCGATAGTGCCACCCAGGCAATGTACACTTATTAAATTGACTTCACTGCTTAATAAATTAAACTCTTACATATTTATTTGGCACTGAAAAAATAGGAATAAGGACACTGAGAAATTATGGGAACCTCTGCATTAGGGACTAAAGTCACTGAGGGATCTCAGAGCTGAGCTGTTTCCAGAGACTTTCAGGATCCCAGTCCAAGGGAAACCTCTCCCACTGAGTCCCAAAAGCACAATGGGTCCTGATCCTTCTGCTCTGCTGCTTCTTCTCACAACATAATGAATAAAGATCCACCACAATAAGGATTAATCCAGGGACTTTAGGGTTCAACACAGCAGTATGATAATTCTATACAAACACCAAGTTATGTATTTTGTAAGAGTATCTACCACATACATTCCTGGCATCTTATATAATCATCTTACTTAATCTTTTGAGCCTTTTTTATTTTTGCCCTACCTCCCATTACACAGACAAGGAAATGAAAGCATGGGGCAACTGGATCCATGACCCAAGTTGACACTGCTGTGTAGTAGGGTCAGGATGAGAATCCAGGCAGTAGGCCCTTTACAGGTAACTTCATTATCCCTGTGTTATACTGTTCAGTTATGCCTTCAGGTTTCTAGAGAAATATACATTAGACTTTTATGGGGAACAAGGTACTTCAAAGTGGTACAGATACCTAAATGGGACTAAATGCATTCCTATTTTTGTTTATTCTTAGTTTCTCAATCCTGGAAAGGCTTCCATTTCTTTTCCAGGCCTGCTAATGTCTGTGCTCGTGAATAAAAATAACGTAAACGGTTCCAAGATGGCACCATTCAGAGGGAAAAAAAAAGTCCAGATACTGGCACGAATGTAACAAAACAGTCTCACTCCTTTGTGTAAGAATGAAAATTGGTGCACCCTTTATGGAGAACACTAGTAATCAAGATTCATAAAGTCCCAGTGAGGAGAGTAAAGATTCACATTAGAATATATTTATCTCAACGTTATTTATCATAGCAAAGAGAGACAGATAAAACCTCAATGCCCACTGATCCATCATGGGATGTCTGAAGTCCGTGGAGAAAACTCAGGTTGTCGTACAGATGACCCAAACACACGTGAAAAGATGCTCAACATCACTCATCATCAGGGAAACGCAAATCAAAACCACAATGAGATATTATCACCTCACATCTGTCAGAATAGCTAAAATGAAACACACAAGAATAACAAGTGTTGGTGAGGATGTGAGGAAAAGGAACCCTTGTCCACTTTTGGTGGGAATGCACACTGGGGCAGCCACTGTGGGAGGCAGTATGGAGGTTCTTCAAAAAAATTAAAAACACAACTCCCATATGATCCAGGAATTCCAATACTGGGTATTTACCCAAAGAAAGCAACAACACTAATTTGAAAAACATATATAGACCCCCATGTTTACTGCAGCATTATTCACAATAGCCAAATTATGGAAGCAACTCGGGTGTCCATGAATGAATGATGAATGGATAAAAGAGATGTAGTTTATGTGTACGCGCACACCCACATACACGCACCCTCGAATATTACTGAGCCATAAAAAAAAAAGAATGAATCTTGCCATTTGTGACAACATGGATGGACCTAGAGGGTATGATGCTAAGTGAAATAAGGTAGAAAGGCAAATACCATATGATTTTACTCATACACGGAACTTAAGAAACAAAACAAAGAAAAAAAGAAGACCAAGAAACAAGACCAAGGGACAAAACAAAACAAAACAAAAAACAGACTCTTAACTACAGAGAACCAACTAAACTGTGGTTGCCAGAGGGGAAGTGGGTGTAGGGGTGGGTGAGATAGATAAAGGGGATTAAGGGTATACTTCTCTTGATGAGTGCTGAATAATAAATAGAACAGTTGAATCACTATATTGTATAGCTAAAAATAATAGAACACTGCATGTTAATTATACTTCAAATAGTAAGAAAAAGAAAACTCATGTTTTCAAAGATTACTTAATGGCATTAACAAGCACAGGGCAGTTTTTTCAATTGTGCACAAAACTGTACCATATAATCACAATTGTAAAGTACTCATTAAAACAAAGAACTAGAAAGAAACTGTATTCATTTTAGTATTTTGGTTTTTCTCTAAATGGTTTCGAATTCTAAATTTTCCTAATTTTGATTTTTTAATTTTCTTAGTCTTTCCTTCTTTCCCTCCTGATGAGTATGTTACTTCGGTAATCAAGAAAAAAGTCATAAATTTTAAAAAGGGATTCAGGATCTAAAGAGGTAAATGCAGTCCAACAAATACCTCAGTCCTCCACCATCACCTACACTGGAACATACTCAAAAAGCTCATTTACGTAAAGTTCTCCTGATTATACTACTGATTGGATTTTCTCCTTTTGCTCAATTTTTAGATAGCTTTATCTGTACTCCTTTTTTGGTATTTTTGTCACTTCCTGCCTTTTACAATTATCACCTATATATACATGGAATTTTTCCTATTGACTGTGGACTTTAGGATGGCAGGGCCATATTCGCTTCATAACTGCATTTGTCATCAACTTTACTGCCATCCTACCCTGTAGTTGGGTCATATTGTTAAATGGGTAGGGATTATACATCTTGGTATTTGTTATTCCAACACACAAAAGGCAACACAGGTCATTTGAACTGAATTGGTTTATACCGAATTAGTTTGTAGTGTTCTTTATAGCACTAAGGGGAAATAACTAGATCCAGTGAGAGGTACCCCAGAAAACAGTTCCATCCCAGAGTGTGAACTAAATATCTGTAATAGTCCATCTATATCTGAGGACAGACTGGTCTCTATAGGGACAAAAGCCTTCTGTGCGTCTAAGATGTTTGAGCAGAGGCTGAAAGACCACGTGTCCTTCCAGCTTTAGAAGAGGATGTAAACACCATGATCCTATATAAGTCTCATTCCACACCAAGATTTTAGGATTCCATATTCATTGGTTAAATGAATAATTAAGGGATGCCTGGGTAGATGAATGAACAAACTGATGGGCTGAATCCCTATATAAGGCTCTCAGCTCCATTTCTATGGGTAGATAGTAGGAAAATGATAATATAGGCCTATAAAAGCAGCTATGTGGCTCCAAGGAATGACCATGATGGGAAAACAGTTCAAAAGATTAACTGCTGCCACCTGTGGCACTTTCATGAATGCAGAACAATAGGTAGAGCATGCTCTCTCGCAGAAGTGCCAGACAGCATTTCTAAGCACTTCATGTATCTCACTTTATTCTCAAAATAACTTCCCCATTTGAGGAGCGACAAATAATTCTCTCCCCCCAATAGTGAACAGAAGCTGTGAAAGGTCAAAAAATATTGCCCAGGGTCAAAGTTTTTATGTCAGCTGAACTGGGATTTGTAACCCATGGACAAATCAATCCTAATCCCACGCTCTTTATGCCATGCTGCCTCCAGAAGAAAATGAAGGAACAGCAGGCACAGAATATTCTTTACGTAGCCCATGAACAACTAAATGATCAATCTGTCCTTCTCTATAAAGGTCTCCATGTAGACACACACAAAACTGCATCAGGTTAACCACCCAAAAAAGAATATGGCTGCCCTATTGCTTCTCTTGGGGGGATAAAAATTTTCTCCTTGGAACAGAAAATTGCATGCCTACCTGAAAAAAACATCTTAGACATGCCATGATTTCTCAAGGGAACTTTATAATAAGTCAGTTGCATTTTCAGCCATAAATTAAAGGTGACAAATTTTCCTTGGGTGATAACAGTTAACTAGTGTGGATATTTCAAATATTTTGAGAGTAAAGTCTATTTAGTGCAAAAATACCAATCATCTTTAGAGTGAGCTTTTCAAGAGCCAAGAGTCTTGTCTTGGGAATACCATTTTCTCCCTAACTCCAACTTCTATTACATTTCTCTCCTCATTCTATTGCTCGCTTTGCAATAGAGACAAACACATAATGTGGGGGCAATCACCAGTCTTAACCCACTGTGTAACTGGTACCCATAATGTGTCTGTTTTATGCAGGAAAGGTGAAAAATAGATTTTAGAAATGAGCAAGGACAGGTTTAAGGCCAGGTCCATGTGACTCAACTATGGGTGACTGGATGCCACACAGAGATTCCTGCTTCAATAGGTCTGGGCTGGGACCCAGCCATCAGCCTGTTCAATAAGCAGCCCAAGTGATTTACATGCTGGTGGTCCTTGAGACACTGACACAGTGAGGCCCTTCATGGTACAGAGGAAGAAATGATCATAACGGTTAAGTGGCTTGCCCAAAGTAAGTGGCAAATTGGAAGTCAGAATATAGTTAATGCCTTTGCAACCACACTACATCGCATTTCTTGCTTAGCATTCCAAACTTTTTTTTTGGTCACTGCTCTATATAAGCAGCAGCTGCAAAAACATTCATAACTTACATTTATGTGACACTTCCTATAAAAAGAGCTTTCACAATCATTATCACATATGATCTTCACAAAAATGTATTATACATATTTGCCAGATGAAGGAATTGAAATTCAGAGAGATTAAGATTATTGCTTGAGATTTTTATATCATATATATTTGGGGCAAAGTAGTAGGATTTCATGAGTCTTGATCTAGAAAGCCCTCAAATGTTAACCATTATTATCATTGTGGGTTTTTTTTGTTTGTTTGTTTTATGGGCTTTTTTTCTTTTTTTTAAGAAACAAAACCATAAATATTGACTCAGGAAAAGTTAAAATTGGTAAAAAAAAAAATTAAAAATAAAATTAACAGCCAAGTGTAATAACTTATTACTAATTAAACCCCTCCAAATATTTTTTTTTAAAATTTAGCTATAAAGTAAGGCTGAGGATAAATCAATGTGAGAGCAAAAATGAAAACTCGAAATGGTAGACATTTTGTTACAATCTGAGATGTTCAAAAAAGCTGATAAATTAAGTCGTTTTACAATCTATACAAAAACAATTGGTTGTCCTAAAAATTGAAGATTTTGAGGGATGCCTGGGTGGCTAGTGGTTTAGCACCTGCCTTCGGCCCAGGGCATGATCCTGGAGACCAGGGATCCAGTCCCATGTCAGGCTCCCTGCATGGAGCCTGCTTCTCCCTCTGCCTATGGTCTCTGCGCCTCTCTCTCTCTCTCTCTCTGTCTCTCATGAATAAGTAAATAAATTAATTAACTTTTAAATTTTTTTTTAAATTGCATATTTTTAAATCTGAAAAAAAGTAGCAAACTAGAAATGCTTTAACTGTGCTATACATTCAATTGTTGAAGGAATTAAAATGGACTAGTTATATGCACTCCAGAAAATACCTTCTCAACAAAAATGTTACTCAGATTTAAATATCTCTATTTTTAAAGACAGTACAAAAATGTCCTTGAGGTCTACACAAAACGATGGGTCAAAATATCCCATAATCTCAGTAAGTTATGAAGTAATAAAGCCACCTCCAACGCTATTATAAAAGCTGTTAAGTCTGAATGCTGAGGGACATGCAATGTATTACACTGTAATAGTTAGATCACTTATTATGTGATGTATTACAGACAGATCAACATATAAATTAATGTACTTTCTAATTCTGTTTTTAATGTTTTCTGTTCCTGCTTCTAAATTTACGTTAAGGCATTAGCCTTAAAAGAACCAAATCAGACTGAACTACGATATTAAGAAATTCCATTATAGAATTATAGCAGTCTTATTATCTTAGACTTACCACTCAAATTTAGTTTCCACAGCATTCTCTTGTGTTTTAAGTAAACTGTTGTGATGTATTGGTACTTGCAAATAATGCTAGAGTACAAGCATGGTACTTCGGAGATGATGTGTTGTTGCTGTTGGTTTTTTTTTTTTAATGAAAATATCTTCGCTTGCCCCTCCCCCCAACTAAGACATCACAATTTGCCAAATTAAATAAAGCCAGCGCTTCTAATCTCTACAACTTTTGTGTATTTGATCGTTACATGTGTACTCTGTAGAATGTCCAAACACAGACTCCTGTTTTTGTTCCAAAACTCACTAATTCCAGCTCCTCAATTTATAGCGCAGCTTTTCCTTTTCCTTTGGGGCTGGGGTAACACAGAAAGGAGCATTCCAGGGCACCACGTGCTCAGCAAGGTCCCAAATCCCTGCAGCATAACACGGTGAATCACTTGCTGGCTGCAGCAAAGGCTTGTCAACTTTTCACTTCATTCAGTTTCCTGGGCAGGTCCTGCAAGGCTGGGCCCCTAAGTGTATCTTCCCTCTCCTAAAAGAAAGGAAAATAACTCGAGCAAATGAATTCATGCCGGGCCCATGAAGAGAAGCTTTTTGAAGTGCAGAAAAACCCATTCAGAATGAACTCATGGAAAACCCTGCTTAAAATGCAGTGTTCTTTGTGTCAACAAAGGTCTGCTTGGGCGGGATAAATAGGTGAAGCCATGAATTTCCAGTCTCCCGATGCCAGATTAAATCCCACTGCTTCAAAAAAGACCCTGTTATTGCTGTGTCACCCTAATAGAACTTCTTATTTGCTTTGGATCATCACAATAACTTCTCTATTGGCGGAGGAGACCTGCCAAGGTTTAAGTAAAGCCATGACCACACTCAGTCTAGACACTATCATCTTCACTAAAATACATGAATAAAATGTAGCTTCTCAGAGGCATAAGGCAGGCTGTAATTTAAACCTCAAAGAAAAAATACCAAAGGTACAAACACTAGAAAAAAAAAATCCTTTGTTTATATGGGAAAACAAACTTCGTTAAAATACTTTTTTCAAAGAGCGTGATGAAGAATGTGTAAAAAGAGAATAATTCGGTTTAGAACTGGATGTATGTAGTACACAGTATGTTCATAAACCTATGTAACTTCTGAGGCACAAATATAAGATTCTATAAGCCAGACATGTCCCTTTATTTTAGACAACTCAAAATAAAACTCAGAGAAATTAAGTAAGTGAAACCCTTCATGTACTTCAATTGATCTCAGGATAAATATGGAAACCCTTAAGACAGAGGAAGAAAATCTACACAGAGCTGATTGCCATCTAAAATGCTTTACTTCCCATCCACCACTGTGTGCCAGATAAAATAGATCGTGCCCAGTTGAATTTGACTTTCAGATGAACAATGAGTACTTTTATTAGTACGTCCCATAAAAATTATTTTTATTTGCTAAATCTGGCAATTCCCATGCACGTATGTGTGTTTATTGTAAGTGTAGGTGTCAATATTTCCTGGCAAGAATCTTTCAGGTCCTGAAACATACATGTCACTACAGAGCCCTTCTTATTTCCCCTGCAAGATGTTAATCTGCATATGTAGAATTTTTTTCTTTTTTGCATATGTAGAAATTCCTCCGTTTCCTTAAAGGTCAGTAACAAGTCAAACTCATTTACTTCACAATTTGATGTGAAACTGCTAATTGTGGCCAATTAAAAAAAGTGTATTTTATCAGTGCAAAAATGATGGCAAAAAAATGATAAGCACAATATTGTCTTAAAATTATGCAAGCCTTCTCTCACCTCCAGATTTGCAAGCCTAATGGGAGTTATTGTCCTATCTAAGTGACATGTTAATTGCAAAACATGGAGGTGTTTTGAGGGGACTGAATATTTAATTCAGAGTACCAAGACTTACTGAAATTATCTCTTTGCCAAGGTTCACATGGCAACTCCTACAAATCATCTAAGATGTAATTCCTTATCATCATCATGAAGCCTTTCCTGATACTGCCCAATCAGAAGACAGCATCTTGCATATTTTATTTATCATACTATATTGCATTTATTTAATCTATCCTGATCCACTAAAATGAGAGTTTCTTGAGAACAGGATCCATACTTTCACTGATCTTTGCATCCCTACTTCTTAACAAAGGGCCTATGAGACATTCAATACATGTTTGTTGAAAAAATAAACTATTATTAACAAGCTCACACTGGAACTCAGCCTAAAAAAATGTCCTTGACAGGCAGGATGTGGAACTGCCTTATTATAACCACCTTATAACAAATACTCCTTTGAATGAGGCTCATTATTAAACTACGTTGAATTTCAAGCTCTACAGGTATATTTCTATTGTTACTAGAGAGCCTGTAAAATTCTATCCAGAACATTCATTCAACAAATATCTAGAGTTTGCTAAGTGCTAGGCCCTATTCTAGGTGCTGGGAAATAAGACAAAGACCTGCCGCTGTGGAATTCCTATAATGATATTCCAAGGAGACTGATGAAGTAGTAGGGAGAGATTAGAAGAGGACCTAAATATTCTTTATCCTTTTCTTTCCAGGTGAAGAGTGATGAGGCCTCAACCAAAGTAAGCATAGTTGGTCACACTGTAAAGCTGGGACCAAACAGGGAATAGCAATAAGGTGTCATGACCCCATCCTCTGGCTATTTTTCCATTTATGACCAAACATGGTCCTTCATTGTAGGTCAAAAGCAAACAGAATGGTGGCCTAAAAGGTGGTTGGGATGCCAGCTGTGCCCTAGAACAGCAGATCCATTTGAAGGACCTGAGAAGCCTTCTGTAAGATTTGAGAAAGAGAGAGAGAGAACACACAAAAGCGTGCAAGCAGGGTGGGGGGGGAGGGAAGGGGTAGAGGGGGAAGGAGAGGGGAGGGGGAGAGATTCTTAAGTAGACTTTGCACTGAACTTGGAACCTGACGCGGGGCTCAATCTCACTACCCTGAGATCATGACCTGAGCTGAAACCAAGAGTCAGATGCTTAACCAAGCCATTCATGCACCGCCTGATGACTCTTTCTAATAGATATCAGCAGAGTCACCTGTTCCATTTCAAAATTCATTTTTTTTTCTAAGTTCATTTTAATGGTTAATGCCATTTAATCTTCAGAGAGTTACCAGGTCAGAACTGCCATTACTGGGATGCCTGAATGGCTCAGCGGTTGGGCATCTGCCTTTGGCTCGGGGCCTGATCCCAGGGTCCTAGGATCGAGTCCCACATCAGGCTCCATGGAGAGAGCCTGCTTCTCTCTCTGCTTGTGTCTCTCCCTCCCTCTCTCTCTCTCATGAATAAATAAATCTTTAAAAAAAAACTGCCATTATTTTTGATGCTAATGGGACTTTCAATACATAGAGCTGAGGCTCAAGAAGGAAGACGCAGGCCACTGTGCAGTACAGATGTATCTTTGGAAGAGAAAGGACCACCCCGAATAGAAGGTACAGCCCCTTAATGGAGGAGCCAAAGCTGCTAAAACACAGTGGGAATTTTACACCACATCATAAAAAGGAAGCACTACCTCAACCACTAAATCCAC
This sequence comes from Nyctereutes procyonoides, assembly GCF_905146905.1. Taxonomy (NCBI): domain Eukaryota; kingdom Metazoa; phylum Chordata; class Mammalia; order Carnivora; family Canidae; genus Nyctereutes; species Nyctereutes procyonoides. The sequence goes on along the minus strand of NW_026575135.1, from coordinate 8,633,389 downwards.
TGTTGTACATATGCTTGTCTGTGGGCATGTCAGGAGAGAAAGGAGGCAAGTGCATCTGCTGACAAGACCTAAAAGTAACAGAAATTTGCTACCACGTAGCATTTTACATTAGCCAGACCCTGTGCTATCTTTGCTTCACCTGAGTCAGCTCAGCAAGTGCTGCTGATCACTCGAGAAAGATGTTAACATCCTATTAACTCTGAAACTGAGGGGCGCCTGGGTGGCTCAGTGGTTGAGCATCTGCCTTGGGCTCAGGGCATGATCCCAGGGGTCCTGGGATCGAATCCTGCATCGGGCTCCCCTCGAGGAGCCTGCTTCTCCCTCTGCCTGTGTCTCTGCCTCTGTGTCTCTCATAAATAAATAGAATCTTTAAAAAAAATTCTGTAACTGAGGCTCAGAGAGATTAAATCATCCACCCATAGTTATGAAAGCAGTGAGAGTGGAGTCAGAACTTGAATTCTAAACTCTGGTCTATTGCATTCCAAATCTAAGCTCTCAGGCCCTAAGCAACAGTGATTCCCAGTGGTCACCACACACCATTCAAGGAATCTTTGCGATCTTTTAGGACCTTCAATGATAAGGACAAATGTCTGTGCAGCATTCACATGGGGTCCGACAGGAGCGTCAGAAATATAGTCTGAAGCAGACCTAAAATAAGAAAGAGCTTCGTGTTCTGACTGTTCTGTTCACACCTCACAAGAAACTCTGTGAGGTTAATGCGGTATTTTTGTGTGTTTTTTTGTTTGTTTGTTTCTGTTTAAAAGTCTCTTCTGAGTAAAAATATTTGAATGAAGTTGGGCAACAAAAGGGCATAAAGAACTGGTATTTGAAAGTTGTTTTTGCTTTCGACCAGGGCCCCGGATTCGGAGTCTGGGCAGCACTGTGGGGTTCCTGTCGAGTGTCTCTCTTGACCACACCCATGGTGCCAAGCCAACCTCATGGCTGGCCAGACAATCGGGGCTCTCATGAATATTCTCTTAGGTTCCACCTCAAAGAGGTCTTAACAGGGATGCCACAGGGACCTTAGGAGACTTGGGGTGGCTCTGGTTCCTCCACAGAGCAACAGGATGTGCAGCTGGTCACCAGTGGCCAGGGAATAAGAGCCTCTTGTATCCACTCCTTTTTTTTCCAACAGTGGGGAAGCCTTCTCTTCCTGTCACTGAGCTCTCTATGGGAAAATAAAGCAAAACAATTTATTTGAGATTATCTTCTATAAATGTGCCACTCCCTTTAGTGGGGAATATATATCTAAAGCTAGTCATTAAAGAAGCTGATATGGAGAGAGCTCATAAGCCCTTGTTATTATTCCATTTCTATGTTTTCTACTAGAAAATTCTACATGGTTGACCCATGATGGTTATGTCCTTATCATTTTATTTATACAGAGTAATCAGCAGAACTGTAATCTTGGAAATCATATTAGCCTCCTACAGATGAAAGTACAGAGAAATGAATGCATAGAGAAAGTAACTTGCCTAGAATCACCCAGATGGTTAATGGCTGAGTCAGAATAGATCCCAGAGGCATTTACCTTGATGAATATTAATTGAGAAAACACACACACACACACACACACACACTCACCCTATTGGTAAAATTAACTTGATAAAAACACAAAGACAAATGAGAAAATAATACAATTACTGATAAGAAAGCAGACAGGATGCTAATATGTGTAAAAATTATATACTATGAAAAAAAACTACATACTGTGCAAGTAATTCAATTTCCAATGACTTTTGTCAAAGTTCATGACAGAGGTTACCAGGTGGTTATAGTTGAGGCCAAATTCAAGGTGGCCCCTTCTGTGGGTGCCAAGGTACCTTTACAGCCACAATGTTTACACCTATCCAGGCTAATCACATAAATACATGCTGATGTTCAAAAGGAAGAAAATGGTGGAAATTGTGGATGAGAATGAACAGGATGGAGACATATACAGGAAGAACAGACCCTTTCTGGAAGTCAGCAAACGCGACTTGGGCCACCAGATGACTCTGATGGCCTTGGCTTGGGCCACCAGATAACTCAGATCTAAATTTCTCAATGAGTGTGGGAGTTTCAGTCCCTTTCTTTGTAAGGAGAATGTTGAATGGTGTAATTTTTTTGGTTCTAGTTGTCATGTACAAGGACTCTTTTGGCTCTAAAATTCTAAACCTGGACAGACCCTTGCTTTAAAACAAAACAAAAACAAAAAGAGAAGTTATCATCTATATAATGGATCAAATACCATCTTGAAATGTGCTTTTGGAAATCCAAAAGAAAATGTAAAAAGAATATAAACAAACCAACAAAAAGCAGAATCTAGAAGTAGATGACCACACATCCTGCATTGACCAGACTTGGTTGCTGCCTGTTGCTCCTGTGCCTGTTTTCACTACCAAAGCATCTTATTTTGAATGATAAATTATAGGGTAACTCCTATAAGGAGTTGGTGTTCTTTATCTGGGGGGAATCCCTCACACCTTTGATCACCTACAGGCAGAAGCCTAAGTATTAGGCTTTGGTATATTAGGTATATTAGGAAGGCTTTGACCCTCCAGTCAAAACTCTCCAGCATCGCCACCATATGCTAATCACACCTGCCTATTCCAGTTCCCCAAAGGTGAGGCGCGCTGCTCCCGCTATTGCTTAGCTTCTCCACCCCCATCCTACAGAATGGTGAGCTCCTCCACATGTATCAAGACGTCAGCTCGGTATTGCCTTCTCTGGGAGGCCTCCCTGCCCTCCACCTGGGATCACTCTGCCCATATCTCTCCTGGCACATGAACCCAACTGTTTCCATAGCTCTTTCTCTCCTCTACAACACCCTGAGCTCTGTAAGATGGAGTTTACCATCTTTGTCTTTTTATCCCTTAGCATATATAATTAGTGCCATATAAGTATTTGATGTGTTTGTTGAACTAAATTGAGAAGTATATAAAGATTTGCTAATGGGATATTAGCTGAATTATCTTCCATCGGAGTGAAAAACAATGGGCTTCTACTCATCTGGCCACCATCACTATTATTATCACCAGTAACAGTTTCTTGTATGGTGTGTGGAGAGCCAGCGTCCTATGATGGTAGGTCATGGTCTGCAGCCGCCTTACAGCTCAGTTCCACCTCTGCCACTTACAAAATGAGTGATCTTGAACAAGTTCCTTGCCCCATATTAACCCTGTTCTCTCAGTATAAAACAGGGGAAATACAACTTTCCTTGGTGTAATACGGTGCATGAAGAGTGGCGTCAAGTATTGACCCTGGCACAGGGGACACAGGTAATAAGTAGTAATCTGGCTTCAGAGGTGATCACTTCCAACCAGAGCAAATGGAATTAGAAAAACCATGACTCCTCCTTGTTCCCCAAAGAGATAAGCCCCATCTGGATTTATTTTGCTTTCTGTCCCTTACTTTCTCCCAGGACTAAGATGCAAAGGCCTCCACACAGTAAATATTATTCACTTTGCTTTTCTAATTGTCCCCAACACAAGTGTCAACACGAGGCATACAGCATGAAAGGCGTAGACTTAAAACTCAAGATAGACTGTGGTCAAATAAGGAAGAACTTCTTGACCGCCACTGATTCAACTATGGGACGCACTCAAAAGGAATTCTTGGCAAAATGTCAAGTAAGGAGAGCTCAAGCCCAGGGAAGGATGACAGGGCTTCTTGTTGGAACCTCTAACTCTCAAGTTAACTACACCTTAAGCAAAGCACTCCATCAATCAGAAGCGCTCGGTGACTGGTACTCCCAACACCGAGCAGTGGAAAGGGGCTAGTGAAATGAAGGAAAAGGAGGAAAAGAATGTTCCCTTGGAGATTTCTTCATCACAGGAAACAAGGCACAGGCAGCTAGGCTGTATCAGTGGCAACAAATGGGATCACAATGTTTCAATTAAATACCAGAGCTGTTGGAACTTTTCAACAAAATACAGTTTATGCTGGTAGTTGTTTTTATTATGGAGAGGCAGGATTGCACCCGAGGTAACAGAACAAAACAAAAACAACCCCAGAAAACCACCAAAACACATGGGCTCTGGAACCAGAGGGCCTGAAGTGTATTTTCTAGCTCCTGTCCTTAACTAGCTGTGTGACCTTGGGCAAGTTACCTAATCTCTCTGTTCCTCAGGTTTCACCTCTGGAAAATGAAAATAAACTGATAATTAGGTACCATTAGTAGGTAATGAGTAGATACCTACTCCGTAGGGTATTGGTAATAGTATTTACAAATACTGATTTTTCAGGTAGAGTAGTGCTGGGGACATGATTAGTGCCATATAAGTATTTGACAAATAAAAATATTAAGATCCAGGACTCAACTCAAAAGTAGCTTACAGACAACCTTGTGCTGAGAAATGGCTATGGGTATTGCCATGAGAAATCTCAAAGATGTCGTTACGTTGGCTCCTAGGAGTCTGACTTGTTGACCAGCATATCGTTTGCTGATCATGGGAACTGAACAGGTCTGAGCACAGAGGTCATTCTGACATGGCAAAATGGAAACTGGAGGTTTTTAACAAAATTAATTAAACCTTAATCACCCCCACAGTAAATGAAAGTAAAACAAACATATTATTGAGGCATTTCCCAAAACTGTTGTATTTGATCAGAAGGTCCATAACGTGATAGGAGTGTAGGTAGGTGTGGCTTCAGCCACAGAGCTCAACACAGTGGCATTAACTTAGTGAATTCACTGTGGCTCTATCTGCTCCCCAGTTTTGAAGGCTCAATGGCTTGGTTTGGTATCACTCATTCACTCAACAGTTACTCAATCAGCACCTACTTTGTGCCAGATACCAGGACAGGCAATGTGGACCAAACAGACAACAAGTCGCTACAGCCCCTGCCTGCCTCCACAAAGTCTGGCAGAAAAGGACAATGTTAAAAACCAGATGTGCACCCACAAAACTTGACTGTCAATAAACTAACTTACAGCAAGAAGAGTTTCAAGTAGACTGCATTTGCTTCTCTAAGACCAAGTCACGGCTTTCATGCAATAGTTATGACTACCCAAGATTCCAGCAGAGGAATACATGGATGGTATGTGAATTCCCTATTCTAAGCTTTCCAACCACCCATGCCCTCACCTCACCCATTCTCCCATTCTTGCTGCTTTTCTCAAGAAGACTACAATCCACTTATTTTATTTCTCCTTCCCCTATTCCAATCACACACACACACACACACACATCTTGCTTCACCAAATTTCTTCACCTATTATTCTGATTGCAGTTTTCCATGTTCTAAAAGTTCTTCCATCACACACATAGAGAAATAATGTTACTTATTCCAGAGATAGTTACCCATATTCAGTCTTTACAGAGGCTACTAGTTTAAACCTCAGAGGGCAACATTATTTCTGTTATTTTCACATTTGGGGTTGGCATGGTGGGGTGGAAGGGGCTCTGAAGGGCAGATCTACCCTGAAACTGTTGCCCCATAAACCCTCAAAATAATTTTCATTTAACCTGTAAAATATCCAATGAGGCACAAAAGTTAATTTTATAAAGATTACTAAAGCTCATTACATACCAGAATGTGCTAGGCATTATACAAAGGGCAAAATTAAAACAAGAACTTATAAGGTTCATGGCCCAAGGTCAGCAGTCATTCTTTACTGGTGTTTCTATGAACTGTAAGCAGCACTTGAGATAATAATAGAAGGTGCAACCATCAGACAAGTTTTAACCAACATTCAGAACATCACTAAATAAGCGAATATTTCAGTCAATGCATAAGTAAAATAACTCACATTATTTAATTTCACACAAACATAACATTCATGGTAAAGTAAGACAGGGCTTCCGTTGTACAGCAATTTCAAGGTTCTGTTTTTACTCTTACAGGCCTACCACAGGGTCACAAGCAGGGTACTCAGGTATGATCTCTTTGATGCATTCAATCTAGCCAAAATGGATGAGACTGATGTATCAACCAGAATGTTAGCTTATTTAGCCATAATTAGGCCTCTCTTTCCAGTGACTCAGATTAATCTAAGTCCCAGAGTTTCTGAGGAACCACACAATCCAGGTTACATTCATTCAACACTACTCTACAAACTGATGCAAGGAGCATTAGAGGAACTTTCCACTGAATTTCCCTGGGAAAAAGGTGAAATGCTAAAGATTTTTTAAAATATTTTTAAATTGTGATCAAACACTAGTCCGAATGTAGTCTACAGAGAAAATGTAATTAAATACGGTAATTATTTTAACAAATTTTCACTGGGTGAACTTTTATTTTTTTAAAAGATTATTTATTATTTGGGATACAAAGAGAGAGTGAGAGAGACCATGAGTGCACGGGGGTGGTGGAGTGGGATGGGGGGAGGGACAGAGAGAGTCCCAAGCAGACTCCACACTAAGCATGGAACCCAACACGGGGCTCCATCTAATGCCCCCAAAAATCACACCCAAGCTGAAACCAAGAGTCAGATGCTTCACCAACTATACTATCCAGGTACCCACCCTGGGTGAACTTTTAAAACAGGAACTCTAAGCTCAAAAAGAAATGTTCTGTGCCTGTCCTCTTCTTGGGTACCTCACCAGGAGTCAGCAGAAGGCCTGGAATGTATTAGATGCTCAGAACTATTTTCTGGGTACATAAATGAATAAATATCTTCCCCTGATTATTACCATGGGTTCACCTCTAAGAAAAATAACAAAGGCAAAAGTTATCTGAGTGTATATAAAATAAAATCTTGAAAAAAAAAATCTTGCTCTTCACCTTAAAATATGAATTTCCACCACTAAAAACATAAAATTAATGAAAATATAAGTTTCCATAAAGATATTCATAGAATTCTATTAATTCCAATCCATTTTGCACAGCAAATCTATATAAAACCATGGTACTATTACCTTCATGTACGTAGTAACAACTACAGAATGTGAAAGATAACTTATTTAGAAACAGTCTCATAAAAATAACTATACATGAAAACATTCATATTATATAAAAGCACTTACTATCTGAAAATCTGTAATGAAGATTTCTAAGGCAAAAGTAACACAATTTGGGCTGTAAGGAAACCTTTTGAAAGCTGGTATTTTTGATACTTGATAGCTAAATTCATTAATGACCTCTTTCACATCATCATCCTTTATAGTACATCACTGAGACATTTCTCCAAAACCAATCTATGATGGTAGGAAGACTTGCATGCTGACTTCTTCACAGACATTTGTTATGAAGTGCCTCAAGCCCTTGTAATTTCTGCATGTTCATCGGTTGTCTACCACCGATTCATATCATAAATGAATATGGTTTATATGAAGACACTGATAACCCATAAAGTAAGTTAACAGTCAAGACAAAACTTACCAAGCACAATGACCACAGTCTTCAGAAGACTCATCATGGTATCCCGATTCCGCCGGGGTCCAGAACTATGCCGAGACATCCTCATAGTCCTCTGGCGAACATAGCCAAAAATATGAGCATAGAGAACCACCATTACGACAAAGGTCACCAAGTTGAAAATGGCCCAGAAGACTAAGTAAGAGTCACTGTAGAGGGGTGCCATGTTGGAACAATTTTCGATATCACAGATGCAGTTCCAGCCCACACTGGGTATAGCACCCATAACGATGGCCATAGTCCAGATGACCACAATCACCACCACCACCCGCCGGTTGCTCATCCGTGTGTGGAGCTGCATGCGGAAAACTGTAATGTGCCTCTCGATTGCAATAGCCAGTAAGTTGGCCACAGATGCCGTCAAGCTGGTGTCAATGAGGCCCTGGCGGAGGAGCCACGTGCTGACAGTCAGCCTCCGAGTGTTGGGTCCTGTGTTGAACATTAGGTAGAAGTAAGCCAACCCAGCAAAGAAGTCTGCAGCAGCCAGATTAGCCATTAAGTAATAAATAGGAAAATGGAAGCGGCGGTTGACATAGATTGCTACCATGACCAGTAGGTTGGCCAACATGATGAAGATACAGACAGTGATTCCAAGTCCCATCACCAGCTTGCTCACTGTGTTCCATTCTGTGGCAAGATACTTTCCACTCCGGTTATAAAAGAAGGCAATGGACTCATTGTAGAAGCACTGTGGTTCATTCATGGCTGTGAACTAAAAGAGAAAGGAAGAAAGATGAAAAAGAAAGAAAAGAAACCCACAGATCCAAATTTAAAGATGTATAGTATGGTAAATGTGGCAAAAAAAAAAAAAAAAAAAAAAAAAAAAAAAAAAAGCAAAGAATCTGAAAATCTGATCCTGCATAACATTCTATTATTATGTTGAAACCCCAAGGCTTTACACTGTATTACTGTCCTCAAGATTAAAGACAGTTGGAGTTAAACAAATGACAAGGTCTGTGCTTGGTGGTTGCATGTCACTGAGGTCTACTAGAAAAGCCACATGGCCCAGAAATCTTGCTTAAAATACATGAGACAGATGAAAATTTTGCAGAGAATTGCAATTGGAATATTTACCATAGTGATACCTAATTTGACCTGTTATTTAGGGAATCCGTAAACACAGTTGGTTTATGGATGGGGTATTATTGCTCCATTATTCTGCATTTCTGTTCTCACATAGTATGTTCGATCTGTGACAGTTTGTAGTGCAAATCCCCACAAGGACCATCAGTACCAACATTTCAAAGAGGTCACTATGCATCAAAGCTTCTTTGCCCAAAGCCAGCATTTGCTGTTCGACATTCCTGTGGTCAGCACTGTCTACCCCCATGACTCCTTATCCCCAGAATAGCATTTGTTAACCCACCTATGACGTTTGAGAACTTTTTTCTCTTTGGAGGACATAAGAAATACGTTACCTAATGTAACCTCCGAAGAGCAGTGGACACTTTGGCACTGCTCTACAAAAAAAGTGAAGTGTACTTCAAGTTTTGCTAGAATGTGAAGTGATAATGTTTTATTATGTGTTTTCTTATTTTTCAGCATCAATTAGGATATACTCATTTATTAATTATACTCACTTGAGTCCAAAAAGGACTGAGCAAGTTTACAACAGAATATAGGTGCTCAATAAAACTCTTTAAAATAAAATGAGGAAATAAAAATATATAGAAGAAATGAGAAAATTTCACATCAAAGAGAATAAAATAAAATCACTTTTCCCAAAGCCCTGAGTGTCTGAGAGACTCCTAAATCAGAAATTTAAGACTGCTCAGATCCTTTTTCTTTTTATCTTGTATGTTTAAATCGATGACTTAGCAAATCTAAGTTTTAATCACTATTTTTGATCAAATGTTCTATTGAATATCCATAGGTTGTATGTAAATGTTTATCAAACACTGAACCTTCCCAAACAGTGTGAAATGCTTATTAAATGGTTAGTCTCCTGACTTGTCCAGACATCTAGTCTCTCCTCATTTAGACTCTAAGAGCTTTTGGATTATGTTTTTATCATTACACTTACCATGAGCATCATTATTTATCAGCTGTCTGTTCCTTAAGGAGATCATGGCCCAAGAAAAGAGTGAAGACCTTGTCTTACACATCTTGGTATCTTTTGTACCTTCCAAAAAGTCTCATTCTTTGGAGATCTGAGAACCTGGGTTGTTGCATCCCATTCCACCCCAAATCTTGCCAGTCATCTAATTTTCTTGCCTCTCAGTTTCTTGACCTCATTTCTAATGACCTTCTATTCCATTACAACTCAGCTGCCCACTCCCGTGGTCACACCCTGAACTTCGTAACCACTCAGAACTGTCATCCTTGGAAATAAGTGAGACATTTTAATTACTCACCACACTTCCCATTTCTCCAATTTTCTCATTTGATCCCCAGTACATCAGTTCTTTGAAATCACCTATTTCCATAAGCATCCCACTTTTCCCCCACTGGAGTGCTCTCCTCATCTTCCCCTTTTTCCTTATATAGCTTAGATTTCATAGTTTTTGGTTCAACCTCTTTCTAATACAGGAACACATTCTCTCGAAGATTCTGAGGTCAGATCCTTCAGAATTCAATTTTTTTCTGGCCTTAAGAACAGTTACACAGTAGATAATCCTTGGAAAATGTAATATCTCCATCAAAATTTGGAGCCTTGTTCTATAATCATACACATTTTCTTTAGCAAAATATATTCATATATACACTGAATCTCATAAATACATTCTGCACTGGTTTTGCCACTAAGTGAAATATGAAAAAATCTTCAGTTTTCAGACATTGAATTTTTTGACTTCAGATAAGGAAGAGGGCACCTTCCTCTTTTCGTCTACTTGTCCCACTGTACTTCCATGACAGTTTCTTAGAATAACACCAGTTTTGGATGAATGCAGTTTGTTGCCAATTCCACACTGACACCAAGGCTAAATTCATGATGTCTAACCTCAACTTCAGGACTTCTGGAGCACAAGGGGTCTGGTTTTCCCATACTCTCCTTGCTAAGCATCTACTCAACTGGTCTACTTTATTCCACCTTCATGGCCACCAGAATTATTACTATGGTGGTTTCTTAAGTGTTCTTTCTACCCAGCACCAAGCTCCTCTCTCCAGCAATCTTTCCAAAAGACAAAGTTGACCAAGCTATTCTACTGAAAATGCTTCAATGGCTTACAAGTGCACTTAAGATAAAAATCTATACTCTTCAACCACTTTATCAGGCCTCACCTGCCCTCCAGCCTCACCTCAAACTCTTAATGACTCCCAACTCTCCGCTTCAGCCCTACACAACGTGTTGTGCTCTCCCTCATCTCTGGTTCTCAGAACAGTGGTTTCCTCTACCAGGATCACTTGAAGGGTTTCTAAAACACGGATTTCTGGCCACATCCTGAAAGCTTCTGGTTCAGGGGATGTAAGATGGGGATCCACGTGACACTGATGCTGCTGGTCCAAAGACCACACGTTGAGTCCCACTGGCCTAGAACAACCTTCCCTCAATTTTCACCTGGCTCCCCTATTCTCATTCTTCATGCAGTTGAAAGGTTATTCTTTATAGTCAGTTTCATAGATATTCTCAAGTCTAAGCAAGGTGTCTTCTACTACAATTATCCCACAACAACACTTAGCACACTGCATAATAATTGCTCAATTAACACTTCCTATGAGAACAGAGAGTATGACTTTCTTGTTCGTTGTTGTATAGCATCCAATGGTTAGATTAGATGCTTACTATATATTGGCTACATTAATAAATTAATTTCCAGAAATGTTTAGACTTTACAAGTTTCCTTTCTCCAAAGGATATACATACAATATACCCAAAAAAATGTATTACCTATAAATGTAAAACTCTCTTCTTTCTTTTAGTCCCTATAGCCATTTACTTTCTCTGAGCAAGTATATCTTTAAATCAAATACCAAGCACATAGTTTTTCACAGCATTCCAACTTCCAAACATCAACTGCTAACAAAGTTAAGAGATGGCATGTGCAGCTTCTTCACTTTTACCAACAAAGAAAAACTAACCAGTCAAGGGTGAAAACATAAAAGGGTAAATGGTCTTTTGAAGCCACAATATACCAAGAAGAAGAAAACTGATGGATATTCCCTGGTGGTATCCCATATATTGCATCAGCAAGTGGCAGGTGTCCAAGCCCTCTGCCATCTCTTATCTCTCAAAAACCTGAATAGTAAACACCATGCCACATTTAATGACCTAACTCACATGATTGTCTGAACTCCAGTTTTGTCATCTGTGAAATGAGAAAATTGAGCTAAATTGTACATAAGGTTAATCTCATTTAAAATTCTAAACTAAGAGAATTCTGGGTAAGGACGTTATACTTCATAAAAATTGCCAGCGCAATACTGAGACAGCACGAAATATGACCCGAGTGAAAACAGCAAGGGTAGGATATGCCTGAGAAAAAGTCAGAGGGATGTCAGCTAGATTGAGCGTTAACAGGACTGAACTGAAAGAAGAATAAAATCTCCTCTCTTTTTATCTGCTAAAAGCAGCAGGCCTGGAATATAAGTGAAGGAGACCCAGGCAGAGCTGCCAACTACCCTTTCCTCACTTCTTCAGGCCCCAAGGGCCTTAGGCAGAAACCCCAATCAAGCTCTGGGAGACTCTAACTCAACTCTGATGGACTATAACACATTCAGACAGTCTTGCCTATAAGGATACAGCAACAGAAAAAAAAAAAAAGATCGAATACAATAAGACAAACATGCAACCTCAAAAGGAGAGGACCATTCTGAAGAACAGGAAAACACCTCCCCTTGAGCAGATTTATTGGGGGGGGGGGATAGAGGGGAATAAGGTAAAAAGAAAAAGATTAAATTATAGGATATTTCTGATTTGTATTTTCAAATGTACATTGTTAGGGTACAAGCAGTGAAAATAGAAAAAGCCATCATAAACAAACAAAAAATAGCCAGTAAAAGCTACATGGAGATTGTAATAGTTTCCTAACGCTACTGTAGCAAATTACTACACAGCTTAAACATAAGTTTATTAATTTTTTTTGTCCTGGAGGTGAGAAGTTCACAAGGGGTCTCTCACTGAGCTAAAATCAAGGTGTTAGCAGAGTTGTGTTCCTTTCCAAAGGTTCTAGGGTGAATTTTTCTTGTGTTTTTCAATTTCTAGAGACTGTCCACATTCCTTGGTTCATGGGCCCCTTCCATCCTTAAAGCTGGCAATAGCCAATCATGTCTTCCTCATATTGCATCATTCTAATACTGATCCTTCCTGCCTACTGCCCCCATTTCCACATTTAGGGACACTTGTGATTACACCTGAGCCCACCTGGATAACACAGGATAATCTCCTCACGTCAAAATCCTTAACTGACTCATACCTTGCCCAGTAGAGCAGCATATTCATAGGTCCTGGAGGTTAAGTAATGAACATCTTTGAAAAACCACTCTTGTGCCCACCAAAGAGATAAAAATACAACTTCTGACTTAAACATAGCAATTTAAGCAATGAAATAAAGTGCAAAAATTCCAGAAAGTTGAAATGGCAAGTCTAAGACATACTGAAGAAATTCACCCAGCACTCAGAAGAGGTCAGAGATGAGAAGGATAAAAGGAAAGGATGCACAGAGATGGAAACATCTAGGAAACCAAGAAAGATTAGGACAAAGCTTCTTGAAACGTAAGTTACTGCTTAAGAAGAAGGATCTCAGATTACTGGCTTGCGTTTATATAAATTACAAAACAGAGTTAATTAAAATTAAAATTTTACCTAAATTTTAGGTATATAGCTTGGTTAGATTTTGGAATCTCAAGGGTGAAGATAAAAATTCTTTACATATTAAAAAAAAACAAACAAACAAAAAGCAAACAAATCAAATATCTAGAGAAAGAGAGACAACACAGGATATCACCAAGCCCCTGCTATAGAATTCCAAAGGACAGAACACAAGCAATCAAAATCTCCATTAAAGGGACGCCTGGGTGGCTCAGTGGTTGAGCATCTGCCTTCAGCTCAGGGTGTGATCCCAGGGTCCCAGGATCCAATCCCGCATCAGGCTCCCTGCATGGAGCCTGCTTCTCCCACTGCCTGTGTCTCTGCCTCTCTCTCTCTGTCTCTCATGAATAAATAAAACCTTTAAAACAAAACAATAGAGCAAAAACAGTGGCAACAAACATCAAAACCCCCAAAATATAGACATCTAAGTAACCGCTCTTCATATGGTTCTAAAACTTAAAGCAAATATCAAAAATTATTCTTGACAGTATACTTATAAAAATAACTTAATGGAATTAAAATCACCTTATCAACAAGATCTTGAAATGAGAAGTATATAAATGTTCATTTTCTCTTATTACTCAAGAATCAAGACACATTACTTCAGTTACAACAATACTTCTCAAAAATTTTTAAAAACCACCTCATCGAATAATTATCATATTCATCATAAGAAATCTGGGGAAAACAAACATGTAATCAGACAAAACTCAACACTTTTTAGAGGTTTGTTATGCTTAAAATCCAAATCACTGTATTTTGAAATTTCTCTGTAATAAAAGAAGTTCCAGAATTCCGCACTGCCCGAGGAACAAAGATGTAAATAAAACAGGATTATTCCAAAAATATTGTCCTCGATGCTAAAAAGAGAGGTCCACACGCATGCCCTTTTCACATCCACCAATTACATCTCAGGATGATGGGGCGGAGGGAGGAGGCCTCTTGGCTGCTCTGCAGAGCAGATGTTCCCAATCTGCGAAGTTTACCTCACCCATCATGTGATCTCGGGAGAAGTCATAACAATTCCACCAAACCTGAACTCTAAAGAGGCACATACGGTGTTCATCTTCACTATGCACTTCATTTATTTGTGCATTCACAATTTACGGAATGCCAGGTAGGGGAGGGCATCGCACTACACATCTCGGAGGGCTCCCAAAATGATACCCCTGGTGCCTGCTGCAGATCCTCTCACAGTCTACCTGCTGTGAGTTTTGATCTCCTGAAAGACAATAATATAATTCACTGGCCAGGTGGAAGAGAGAACACTTGGCAAAAGCTCACAGCCTGGTAATTAAAGCTTTGTGATTTAGTAACTAGATTTTTTTAAAAAAGTAAATGTGTACGCAGCTGACATTCTAAAAGAGAGATTTTACTCTCTGCTGGATAAAGGACCAGTAATATGATATAAATCAAGTGTAGTTATCCCACTTCTGCTAAAGTCCAACAATGGAGTGAATGTGTCTTCCTGATTCTGGTGCTGGGGACAGATAATTGGTCTTCAGGTAAGGCCCCCTATCTGCTCGGGATGGTGATTTTCTTATTTGCGAGGTAAGGTATGAATGTTAAGGCCCCTGGAAATCAAGCTCCTCAACTTAAATAATCAGACCTTCTCCACATTTCTTCCCCCTTCCCAAAAAAAAAAAAAAAAAAAAAAAGGAACACAGAATTCAATGCCACAAGTCTCTATTGAGAAAAAAAATAGTTCTTATCCCATTTAGAGCCTTAAATGAGAAACAAAAAAACTGAAATGATCTGCTGCTAGAACTAGAAAATGGGTCACAATGCTGATAGAAACTACAAATGTTTGAAAGCTAGTATTCTTTTTGGGGGGAGAGGGGAAGGGGCAGAGAGGGAGGGAGGAAGGGACAGAGAGTGAGAGAGATAGAATCTTCAACAGGTTCCATGCTCAGAGCAGAGCCTGACACAGAACTCCATCTCCCGACCCTGAGATCATGACCTGAGCCAAAATCAAGAGACAGATGCTTAACTGACTGAGCCACCAAGGTGCCCCTAAAAGCTAGACATCTAACCATACGTGGAGAATAGGCAACAATATTTTCGAAAGTTCACCTGAAAAGGGACACAAAATGCTACTTCTTATACAGTAACAATGTATGTGAATAGGATGTAGACACATGTAAAGAGAAACTATGAAAAGCAAACTGCACACCTGTGAAAATACTTTGTAGCTGCTACAGCCCCTGGCAAGGAGCAGAGATAAACTGGGCAACGTCATATTTATCAAATTTCCAAAGAGAAAATTTTGAGTTGGTCCTAAGAGGAAGGAATGAAAAAGAAAAAAAAGTCACTAAAAGGATGAAGAGGTTATGAGAAAATGTAATCCTCTTCTCAATGCATTCTTGAGTTAAAAGGGAACCCCAAGCCAAGGCAATGGGCTGGCCTGGAGGCACACTGTTAGATTATGGGGACAGGGCATTAAATATTACTGGGAAGAAGAGGAGCTCTGAGCCTTGATGGGGGCAGTGGGCTAGAGCTGAGAACAATCTAGAAGTCTTGAAGATCTCCTTATTAGTAAAAGAGGAGACCAAGAGAAAAAAAAAAAATCTATCCAGTTGCCCTAGGGAAAACAAGGAAGTCTGTCTCAGCTTAGGCTCCAGGCTAGGAAACAGATAAAAGTCTCCCTTCGGAGTCATGACCCCAAGCCTATAAATCATATACAGTTGCAATCTGAAGTTCAACTACCTGTCAAGTCTGTGAAGCCACAGAAGGGGAATGACCACAAACCATGGTCCTGAGCCTGTGATATCTGCATCCATTTCCTGCTCCACGTTGCCTAGCACTAAGGAGCAGCAGACCTCTCCAGAGAGCTGGACCTCTGTGCAGCCCCAACCAAACACAAACTCACCGCCTGAAAGAATAAGGGCACACCAAATACCGCAGGTGAGAACCAGCAGAACAGTTGGCAGCAGGAGCAGCCCCAGGGATATCAATGATTACCAGAATGTGAGATTTAACATGCATACTTGACGTGAAGCCTCAGGGTGACTCTCTTTCCTTGATGCAAGCTTTCACTCCAATGTCTCCGCTCTCCTCTTAAATGCTACTGATCCTCAGCACTGTACCTTCCATTTGTTTCCAAACCTCCCTAAAATTACTTGATATTACTGTTTTGTTTTTCAGAAACTTGAGAGGGAGAGAGAATATGTGTACCTGCAGGCAGGAGAGACAGAGGGAGAGAAAGAATCTCGAGCAGACTCGGTGCTGAGCATGGCATCAGATGCGGGGCTCGATCTCATGACCCCAAGATCATGACCTGAGCAGAAACCAAGGGGTGGACGCTTAACCAAATGAGCCAGGTAGGCACCCCTACTCCTTCGGTTTTATATTTTCAAAGTTTATTTGGTTATCTTTGTTTGAAGGCAACATAATTATATTACAAGAACAAACAAGGAAATTAAGAACAAAAGAAATTAATAGCCGATTTTTTTAGGAATATAAACAAGAGCTCCTGAATATATTACATATCCATAATATATTATACATTTATATATTTACATATTATAATTATATTGGAACACTTATGGAATCTACAAATATAATTTTATATAGTAAGACTAAATAGGGTTTAATTCAGAATGCAAAGATGATCTAACACTTAAATATCTATTAATATAACTCACCACACAAACAAATTCAAGGAAAGAAAAAAGGCCAATGATCATCTCAACAGACATGAAAACTGTTTGGCAAATTGTAGTGTCCTTTCACGTTGATTTGGCAATCTAGATTTTGAAGAGAGCTTCTTTAACTTACTAAAAGATTGACAGCAAGTGTCATTGTTGATGGAAGTATTTCCTTTTAAAACAGAAATGAAACAAATTGCCAATTTTTTGGCATGCACTGGTGGTGATGGCCAAACAGTAAGAAAAACAAAAACACAAAAACAAAAAACAAAAAGAATTGGAAAAGAAAAAACGTATTGTTTTTCACAAATGAGATAATCAGTTACATAGAAAATACAAAGATGACTGTATGAATAGAGTTTAGCAAGTCTGCTCGATGAAATATCAAGTCACATGAATCAACTGTGTTCCTACAGAAATACCAATAAAAAAAATTTTTTAGGTCATTATTTTAAGAACAATTCATTTACAAGAACAAAATCTCTAATGTTCCTAAGTCTAAATAGTCAAAGCTTACAAGAAAACGCAGACAGAGAAAATATTTTAGGGGTAGAGAAAGATATTAAGATGCCAATATTCCCAATATTAATATATTAATTCACTGCAATAAAATCAAAAAGCCCAAAGGGTTCATCATAGCGTTTTGGCAGGTTCCCTGAACATTGATATGGAGGTATAAATGAGTCAGAATAACTTGAAGAACAAAGAACCAGATGCCCTATAGAATGCCACATTTTATTTTAAAATCATAGTAGTTAAGACATTGTGATATTGTCACGGAAATACTTGAGTGGCCCAAAGGAATAGAGAGCCAGAAACATGATGAGAGACATGCTTTACCCAGCAATGGGGAAAATGGCTTAAATGTTCATCTATATGAAAAAATAAATTGATTATCTATGCCACATACACAGAAATCAACTTTAGGTAATATAAAGACATGTGAAAAATAAATCTCTAAAACTTTTAGAAGAAAATATAGCATATATTTATAACCCATAGATTTTTTTTTCCAAACAAGGCCAAAACAATGACTAATTAGAAATTTGAGACTTTTGTGCTGCAGAGAACTTAGTGAAAAGAAAAGCTGAAGACTAGAAGAAGTTCTGGCAATGCACACATAAAAAGGCTTACAGCGAAACGCAAAAAACTTACTACAAGTCAAAAAAGGAAAAGCCCAACAATCCAACAGGCAAAGATAAGGATGGGTAATTCACAGAAGAGGAAACCTGAATGGCCAATAATCACATGAAAAGATAATTATCCTTAGAAGGAATTGGAGAGAGTTAAATATCAACTGCAGTCAGATACAACTTATCTCTACCAGGTTGGCAAAAATTAACATGTCTGAAAACATCAAGAGTTTGTGAGGACGGTCATTTGGTGTTTGGTGGGAGGAGAATTGAGTACAACTGCTTTGAAGAACAGTTTGGCCCAAACCACTAAAGTCGGACACGTCCATACATGGGATGGAGAGATTCTAACCCTAGAAAAACCTCACACGTGTGCCCAAGGAGGCATGAGCAAGACTTTTCATTGCTACTCTTCTACGACACTGAAATGTCAGAAGCAACATCATGATGATATTCACCAAGTAGAGAAAGGGAAAACTGCAACATAAACAGGAAGGCACAGCAGTTAGAAGGAACAAAGGAGAACCTTCTGTGGGCTGATGGCTAAAGCAGTTTGTGCAGTGTGACACAGTACACCAATCTCGGGAATGTTAAAAACTTGCAGAAATACTAAATATTGTTTCTATATTCCCACGTACGTGTACATATCCACCAACACATGCAGGGACATGACAAATATCAACTTACAACCTGAGCCAAGAGGGAGGTGTCCAACACTGGCCAAGACTACACGGGATGTCGGCTTTACCTGTAATTATTTGTTTCATTCATTAAAGACCCAAGGATTTTGAAATGATTACATCGAAATGGTCAAATTTTACAAAACTGGGTAATAGATATTTCACTGTTTTACAACACTCTCTACACACTTTTCTGTATGCTTGACATATTAACACACACACACACACACACACACAGCTAATTGAGTCCAAGTCACGACCAATGGGTTGTGTTATCAATAAAAGAGGGAGTAGAAGGAGGGAGGGGGAAGGGTAGCAACAAACACTATTGCTAGACTTCACCAGGCCCAAGAAATGAATAAAGAATAAAATCTGGGGGACGCCTGCCTGGGTGGCTCAGTAGTTGGACATCTGCCTTGGGCTCAGGGCATCATCCTGGAGTCCCGGGATCAAGTCTCACATTGGGCTCCCTGCAGGGAGCCTGCTTCTCCCTCTGCCTGTGTCTCTGCCTCTCTCTCTGTGTCTCTCATGAATAAATAAAAAAATAAAATCTTAAAAAAAAAAACAACCCTGGGTATGGATGGGCTGATACTTCATTTGCAATTTCCTATTTTCTGGGAGATAGGGAGGGTATGGAAGGTGCCATCATAGATAAGTAGCAGCCATTGAGCTTATGAGGCCTTAGAAGTGGTGAGATCTGAGTTCAAATGCCAATTATTTAACACACTCCCCTCTCAAGGCCTCAGTTTTCTCATCTATAAAATGGAGACAAAAATGTCACCCACTTTTAAGGATGGAGTGCTTATTACTCAGTCTCTGTAACATCTGTTCTCTTGAAACTTTTAAATTCAATAACCCAGAGAGCATGACCTTCATAAACCAACGAGCACCTTCCAAACACAAGTTTCTTGAACTCACAGATGAAAATAGGAAGTCATTCATCCATGAAAAAAATGAAAAATTCTTTTCCATTAGCCCCTTTTTTTGTAGTCTAACAGCAGAATGTTTCCATTCTTATCTTATTCCAATTAAATTTGTTTTTCTTCTTATAGTGATATGGGTGTGGATTGGTATCTATTTCTTTTGATGCTTTATCTGTCCCTACACAAATTCCCTACTGCTTTAATTCAGTATAACTTTATAATAAATTGTGATATCTGGAAGAGCAGTTTTTCCCACCTTGTTCTTCTTTAAGATGAAATCATTTATTTTTGACCTTTCATTTTTTTATTAAGTGTTAGAACTAACTTGTGAGGTTCCCCCCCCCAAAAAAAATTAAGATTTTTATTGTGATCACATTCAATCTAGAAAATACGTTTGTAGGGAACTGACATCAAATCAATGGATCTTACAATGCATTGACATGATGTCTATGTAAGTCTTATCTAATATCTACTAAAGTTTGATAAATAATCTCAAAAAACTCTTACACCTATTTTATTATTATTCTTAGATGCTTGATACCTTTCATATACTTACACATTGCTCTTCTGGATAATTCTTTCACCTAACAGTCGTTTCTTTTTTTATTACTGAGATATAATTGATAATATTAGTTTCAGGTGTTCAGTTTTTAAAACTAGAATTATTTACCTATTTAAGTCTTTGCTATTTTCTACTACCTACACTTACATACTTTCATTCTTACAAAAAGTTTGCTCTTCTGTGTCTAGTTTTGAGAAAGCAATAAGATGTGTAACCAAAAAGCAGCATTTAATACTTTATTTTTAATAATTTTAAGGAAAATATGCAAAAGAATTCTAAGAATAGATATTCCTGATACATCATCTGAAAAGCTCCAACCATCATCCTCTGTTTAGCACCAACTATCATCCTCACAGATTCCCCATCATACCACCTTGTTTCTTCCACCTTTTTGTGTTCTGCTGTCGCAGAATTGAATCCCCATCTGCAAGCACAGTGCTGCCCTAGTTTTCCAAGTTAATCCCAAATGAGACAATGGGTTGATGAGCAGCTGAGTCTCCTCCACCTTGATGTGTCCCACAGAGGTAATAGGATCTTTGCCTGACCATGACTGCCGAATCCTGAGTTCCCACTGGTCACGCACATATAATCGAGAATGTCAGAGATAAGTCCAGAACACAAGCCACAGGGCTGGGATTCTTCTGGGTCCTCCCCTGCACTGTTTTTGCCAGATTTCTTTGGTCACCTGATCAAATACAATTAGGGTCATGCTAAATAGAGTTCCGGAGTGTGCAAAGCCCTTAAAGTTGGAGCTCAAAGCTGAATCCAGATGAATGGATCTTCTTTCCAGGCCTCCACTAAGGCTCCCAAACCTCCCCATGCTGACTGGTAGGCATTCCAACTAAGTGCAAATATTCTGACATCAGGCAGCTATCTAGTTCAACCAAATCTCTAGCCCTCTTCCTGCAAGACTGGAGGGTTCTTGCTCCCAAAGAGGGTCTGAATCTTTGAAAGTTACTTTATTGCGAACCCAGCCTTTCAAGATCTCATCTTCTCCATGACCCTTTCATTAACATCTTATCTAACGCTAAGAAGCAGGCAACAGTCCACTATCACTTCTCTCCCAGCCTGAACCTGCCTAGGAATGCCATTTATGAAATGGGCTAAGTTTAACTGAGGGGCAGTTCTTAAGGGATGCCATGCAATTATGAAATAGCAGCATCATCACACGCAGCAGATGAAGGGCAGATTTTTTTTTTTGAAGGGCATTTTTTAAATGACGGTCTTCTTATATATAGCAAGGTATGGTTCTCAAAAGACAGAATTCTCCTGGACTCTGTGATTATGCTCTCTTCCCACTGGGAAACACACTGGGCACCACCCACCATAGTGTTTATTCCAGAAAAGCTGCAATGAAGGTTCAAAGAAAAATAGCTGGAGAAGCTAGGCATGCAAAAAGGAAAACAGGCAAATGGCATGAAAATGCGCAGGAAAAGGGAGAAAATCACATCCCCTCTGAAGGATAAAGAAGTAGCTCCATTAATTACTAAAGACTAAGCTAATTAGAAAGAAAATATTGGAAAGAAAAAGAAGCAAATGTGAAAGGTCTGATGTTTGTCTTTGTACAATTTTGTTTTATGAACAGAAAATCCAAAAGGTGTCCTCATGTAAGTGAGTGGGTAAAGAAGATGTGGTACAAATCTACAATGGAATATTACTCAGCCATAAAAAAGGAATGAAATCTTGTCATTTGCAACAACATGGACAGATGTAGAGGGTATGATGCTGAGGTCCATCAGTCCAAGAAAGACAAATACTATATGATCTTGCTCATGTGTGGCATTCAAGAAACAAATGAGCAGAGGAAAAAGGAGAAAGAGACAAACCAAGAAATAGACTCTTAACCCTAGAGAACACACTGATGGTCACCAGGGAGGAGGGGTGAAATACGTGATGGGGACCAAGGAGGGCACTTGTCATGATGAGCACTGAGTCATGTACCGAACTGCTGAATCACTGTTATCATACACCTGAAACTAATATAACACCATATGCTAACTATAATGGAATTAAAACTAAAAACGTAATGAGTATATTGTTAAACATTTCCCAACCACAACTGCCTGGACCCGTTCTAAATAAAATCACATGGCCTCGGGGCGCCTGGCTGGCTTAGTCAGTACAGCACAGGACTCTTGATCTCCGGGTTGTGAGTCTGAGCCCACACTGGATGTGGAGATCACTTAAAAAAAAAATGTTAAAAAAAATCACATGACCTCTTGTCATGTGAGCTAATTAACTCCCTTATCCCTCCTCCCTCATCTTTATCTTACTTAAGTTAGTTTGGGGGAAAAAATGTGCCCTCATATTCTGAAATAAAATATCCTCTCAAGATTTATCTGAGCGTATAAACAAAGGGAGAACGGATGAATTTAAATTGCAATATGAGAACAAATTTTACCTCTAATAGAAACATGGTTCAAGATAGAGTAAGTCAGAAATCTCAGTGTTTATCTATGCATGCATTTATTCCTGGCAATACACTAGAGTTTTCCATAGACTGTTTATCTAACTCGGCTTTCCTCTGATGGATCTTCTGGCATCCTCCATAAGCACATCATATACACAGACCATATGCAGAGGTAACCACCTTCTCCCTGTAAAGAATGCTCAGAATAATGATGGCGGGAAAAGTAATAAACGTCACATATCTAACCGATAGAGTCCTTAGCAGGTATTTTGCCATTTAAGCAAATAAAGGACTTCACAGATATGTTGACCTTTAAACTTGGGAGTGCAGTGTATATTATTTGAATTCAGAGATTGAAAGAAATAAAACTGAAAGAGATGACTATATTGAAACATGCCCTAGGTATGGGACTTGAAGCAAAATTCACTTACATGTAAGCCCAGGAATTCTCTTTTCTCGATTCCATGTTAGATGAAGCCAGACCACATTGTGTCTTCACTGCGTGGCACTGGAAACGTACTTCATATTCCAACTATTCACACTTTGGTCTAAAAGCACTCTCCAGCTATCTGTGATCCCTCACTTTAGAGACTGACTTTTTTTTTTTAATTCTTCAGTGATGAAATATTCTGGCTAATATGTCAATCTACCTCCCCCTTAAAGGGAGGAAATGGAACTGGTTTTTAATCCTTAAAAACTCATCGAATAGTCTTATAGAGAAGAGTAAACTGATCTGATCAATGTGTCTAAAGGAAAACATAACTGCAAAACGACTTTTTGGAAAAGCAATTGGGGAAATCAAATATGGATAAGTATAAAATGATATTAAGGGATTTTTTTTAGTTTTGTCAAGTGTGATCATAGCATTGTGGTTATTGAAGCAAGTTATTTTTAGAGATGCATATTGATGTACAAGGGTCGAGGTGAGGGGCCATGATGCCAAGCATTTGCTTTATAATGGTTCATCTCCCAAAATGGGAGGAAATGAAACAAGTATGATGAAATACGAATACCTGTTGAATCTGGGTGATGGCTATACTGGGATTCATTACATTTCTTTTTATTTTTATTAATGTTTGAAAACTGCCATCATAAAAAGTTCTTTAAAAAACAAGTCTTTCAATCTCAAAATACACAACCCATTTAATACAGAATTCAACTGCTTTCATCCAACAGTATCCAGTCTCTAATATCAGAAATAAAACCTCTAAAACACACATTTTGGAAATACGGTAGATTTAGTTAGAGGAATCTAATGGTAATGATGTTCAAAAATGCCTGTCTTCCAGCAGACAAGTAGAGACCTACTTGTGTTACGTCAGAGCAGTGGATAAGAACCAGAGGAGCAATCTGTTAAGACACTGAGTACTTACCTACCCCAATTCATATCTTTAATGAAAGCTACAGGAAATCACTTGGCGAGATCAAAATCTTTGTTTCCTGGGCTTAAAACCAAGATAGCCGCTTCACAAAAGACAGAATGAAACCTTGTCAAATACTGAGAGAACAGAGTCCTCTCTTGCTGGAATCCCAGGTGTGAGGCTCTGAATACCTTTGAAAGTCTCAACACCAGTCCTGCGTTTGAAAGAGGCCAAACCATTCATGCATGTAGTGAACTACTGACCCTTCCATTCAAAAGGAAAATGAAACTTGTGATCTACCGTCATTGGATGCAACATAATTCAAGAAATGCTAAACAGAGTTCTGGAAACAGAAAATTGGCCATGAAGAGTGGCGAGACTTTGATTTTTCTATCCCACCCTCCACCCCACCACCCTGTGCCCATATCTGCGGGATACGAACACACAGATTTAACCTAATGGTGAACATGTTCCTGTCTGCAGACACATCCCTGAAGCTTCCCTTGGGCAAGGAACTTTCTATCCATGCCTGGATGAACAGGGCGGTAAATGAGCTGCATATGGTCTTCCTGCTGCTGCTTGTACAGTTTCACCTTGGTCTTCATCTAGCTTCATAAGAACAAGGTGCTTTCTCAACATGAGAAAACAAAATCCACCCCACTGTCTGGTCAGGAGTAAAGCGGGGAATACAAACGTGTCCCACTTCAAAGCACAAGGCCTATCTTTCACTAACTAAGCAGCAACCCCAGCCGGGGTGACAATGGAAGCTTTCGTCCCTATTATTGTTTGAAACAATCGCAGGCTATTTGTTCATATTAATTAGCTTCTATCTAGTATTAGGCAGCCTTGATTAGAAAAGTGCTCTTTGTCACCAAATGAATAGAGGAAAGCAAAACCAAAAAGCTTTTTTTTTTTAAGTTGTTGTTTTTGCCTTAGAAAAGGATGGTCAGGCCTCTCACACTCGAATGTGGGTTTATCTCTATGCAGGTCCCTGAATTCACTCTAAAAGAATGTGAGTGGACGTGCCAGAGCCAGGCTGAGGCTGATGGAGTGAACTGCTTAGTTCGCCTTGCCTGCGAGATGGTGGATTTAAACTATTTTTACCTTCTCTGAACCCGGAGAAACCTTGATAATAGGAGAGTAGACATCAATACAGTGTCGGAGGCAAGGCAAGGGCAAGTCAGCCTTGGGCTAAAATCTGACACCACAAATTACATGTGAAGAACTAACCCTACAGATAATCAGAAGGCCCGTCACCGAGCAGAGATAGGGACCTAAGTGACCCAGGAGTCTGCACCTCTGCAGGAGAATCAGCTCCCTCTCCCTGGGGCCCAATGCCCTAGTTTACAGCTGACTCCTTCCTTCCAGGTGGGCTTGGGTTCCTCCCACAATCGGAGGCCACTGTTCCTCAGCGTATGTGAATAATGGGACTTGCTACCCTCATTGAGATGGATTAATGAACTAGTTCAACAAAACGGCCCAAAGTCAGGTTTGGAACCCAGCCCCCCAGACTCCAAAGCTACGTGGGCCTCACGATTAATGTTAAATTCCTCAACGTAGTTGGAAAAGCACTGCGAGAACCTTCTCCAACCTTGTAACCTAACCCATCTAACCTCCTCTACAACCTGAAGCGTGCTGATAAATATCTAACAATGGGCCCTTTCGGAGTAAGGGACTGTGTTTGCCCAATTCCATGGTTAAATACTCCACCCTGGCTGACTGCAGGCTACAAACATGATGTCCACTGGCTCACACAATTCCTGGAAATTTAACAATCAGATCTTGTGGGCTGGCAGGGCTGGCTCTAGCATGTCTCTGCTTACGACCCCAGCCCCCAGTGGACTACAGCTCTCCTGAACGAACATCTGAATGTTATGGTCTCGCTCTCCCCTTGGGACATTCAACATTCACACATGCTGTTTCTCTTCCCTTGCCAAAGGAAGGACACATTAGCTCCCAGCCTGGTGGTCTTCCTTCTAGCAGCCTTCTCGGATCCTTCAAGTCTTTTCCTGGGTGCCCCACTTGACTCCTAAGGTCCCCATATTACTGTCCTAGCAGGTGTGACACAGCTCTCGAATTTTGTTTCCTCATCTGTATGTTTCCCACTACATTTCTAAACCCTGCAGGCCAAAAGCCTTGTTGATCTTATTTATCCTCAGGATGCTCGCTGAACAATGTACTGAGCAGTACATGCCAGATTTTGTTCTAAGGTTTATACATATTATCTCATTTCATCCTTAAAATGATCCCATGGAGTTGGCTCTATCATTTTTATGTTCGTCTGGCAGATGAGGAAACTGAGGCCCTGATGGGGTGGGTACCTTTCTCCCCAGGGCAGAGTGACTACAGAGCCCTTGTACATCCCGTCCAGTGTTTGACTTCTCTTCTTTCCATTGGCGATTCTCAATGAGAAAACTTTACTTACGTTTCAATTCTCCCTAATGAGAAATATTAAATTATTAAAGAATAAGATGTCGTCAGGTAGGGTTAAACTTTAGAGGGACTTTTTTTTTTTTTTTTAATCTCCCAAGATCCAATTTTTGCCCTCTTGGGGAAATCATCATTCCCACTGACAATGTATCTTCTAGACCTTTCACTATGTGCTTACATTAATGTACCATACGTTCATCCCTAAAAACTTATGGTCTTGTTTTATAGTTTGAATGACATCCTCCTGAATTAGTCTGCATTTTACGTTTTCCTCTACCAGGTATCTTAGAGCTTAGAGATAGAGCTGTGTTGAGATATGTATTTATCTTTTTTTTTTTTTACCTGCTGCATGGTACTTAAATGATATCAACATGCCTGAATTTACTGTCATTCCACTATTGCATATCCTGGCCTCCAACTAATGCTTCAGTGAATATCTTTATGCATGTCTCTTGGGGCTCATGTACAAGTGTTTTTCTAATGTAGTTACCGAGCTAGGAAGAGGGTATATGCAAAGGGATATAATTTCAATAGATATTATCAAATTACCCTCCAGAGTGACTGTACCAATTTACCTTCCCACAGAGGATTTACAAGAGCACATACTTTCCCCAAGTGTTTATATTAAATACAATCTCTTTCTACCTTGGGCAGTGTTAAACATTTTAACTAAATGAGTCATTGAGAAATATTCCTCTTGCTTGCCAGCTGATAGTAGCTTATTTAAGAGGAAAGAAGCACACAGATAAAATGCTCCTACTGGAGATGCTGACAAATGTCAGCATTGTCAGGTGCTGAAATCCTTGCCCAGAAAACCTCTGCTAAGGCCTACCTCACTTCGCCAAAGGCTCAGAATGGCTGTCACATGGGGACAGCTGCAGAGGACTCTGACGTGGTGACCTCAGTAATGGGCATTAAATCTCATTACCCACTTATGAAGTCTCTGCAGCACCAAAAACCCTGTTGAGGGGAATGGAAACCAAAGAGCCAAAATCAATGAGATACTGAAAAAAGCAAGATCCATTTACCAGAAAGAGAAATACACATGATGGCGGTAACACTAAACTTTCTGGAAAATATCAAACGCTTTAAAATGTTGAATAACGTGGATGGAACTGGAGGGTATTATGCTGAGTGAAGTAAGTCAATCGGAGAAGGACAAACAGTGTATGTTCTCACTCATTTGGGGAATATGAATAATAGTGAAGGGGAATATAAGGGAAGGGAGAAGAAATGTGTGGGAGATATCAGAAAGGGACACAGAACATAAAGACTTCTAACTCTGGGAAATGAACTAGGGGTGGTGGAAGGGGAGGAGGGTGGGGGGTGGGGGTGAATGGGTGACGGGCACGGAGGGGGACACTTGATGGGATGAGCACTGGGTGTTATTCTGTATGTTGGTAAATTGAACACCAATAAAAATTAATTTATAAAAAAAATAAAAATAAAAAAAAATAAAATGTTGAATAATAGGAGGACTTGATCTATATGATCAAATTCCAAGGTCTTTTTTAGAAGAGACAAAAAAGCATTTAGATATACATGAAGTAAAAACGCTCTGTTCTCCCTCCCGCTCTTTCTCCCCCTGCCTCACATACCCCTAACTTGAAATACATACAGCATCTAGTAGCCTGAAAAATGATACAGGACCACAAAAAAGTGTGCAAAAACATTCTGCATCATCAATAAATTTCAAACAATATGGCTCTTTTTCAAAGGTATACTTTTTTCTTGAACCTTGACTTAAAAATTATCATGAATGAGATGGGGGAGGTCACACTCTAAAAGGAGGGGGAGAAAATGCGGCAAGAGCAGATAGAAAGCTGTAATTTTTGTGCACCTACTATGTGCTCTGCATATTTCCTATCATCTACTCCATACAACCATCCCACGAAGTGTGGTGACATGAGGAGACACTGAAGCTGAGTGAGGTTAGCATGACTAAGGGCCATCCAACAATCAGGATGTGACTTCAGGCCTAATGACTGCAAAGGCTGTTACCACACTATCTGCTAAAACTGAAAGAATCCAGTTAATACTCTAATAGATCAGATTGTAAAATAATCTGAAGGCAACATTCTTGCCACGTAACTGCTCTTCACTGGACAGAAAAAGCAACTTATGACTATTGTTCACAAGTTTCTGGAGTTGCATCTGCTGTTCAAAGCTCCTAAAACAGGTCCAGGCAAAATAGTAATTATAGGAAGCAGACAATGAGACTACATTCAGAAAACGTGTAAGATTAGATCTGTTCTGAGATATTTCATTAAAACCCTAAAAAAGCCAAGAGAGGGAAAGCACAGGATTTACCTTTGTCTTGACTGGTAGTAACAGCCAGACATTCTAAGCACTGAAAACCAAGACCCCTATGCACAGAGGCTGCTCCACTATCATTACGTTCTCATTGTTCCAGCTGCTTCTTAAACTAAATAAATAGCACCTGCCTCACAAAAGCACTGTTATCCAAACGCCCACCAAATGATAACTAGAAGTTTACATACGCACCTTCTGAAACTCAATGTAAATATCTGACAAAACTAAGATTACCCCAAACTTATACCAGGTTGAATCACTTACCTGGGGTTGTGAATTTACAGGGGTGGAAGTGGGGGCAGCAACCATGGCAGCTCTGTAGTTGTGGGCAGTGACCAGGCCCCAGCACAACAGCGCCAGACACAGGAGTCAAGTTACGTTAGCTATTGATCAGATCACGGTCATGCTAGGAGGAACTGTGTACCTGGAAAAGGATGAGAAAATACACATTTAGCCTGAAAGGACTAGTGCATGAGAGTGAAGTACCACTGGCCAAAGAAAGCAAAAATCGCCGTACAACATATCAACTAGAAGTTTAAAGAAAAGAAGAACCCAGAAGGGAGCATCTCGCATTTCTGAGCCAGGATTCCCATACCACTCACCCAAATCATGTTAGGTTGATATATTTTCAGAAGTCTGAATCCAGCTATTCTTGCTAAGTTAGGTGTTTTGAGGAGGCATTTTCAAACTGTAAGGTTGGGGACAGTGGGCCCAGGGAAGACCCCATTCTATCGTTCAACAATAAATGAATTAAATGACCCACAATCGATAACTGCCAGTTTAAATCCAAAGGGCAAAGAGAATAATACCAAAACATCAAGTGTCTTAAAGATCAGCCAGTTCAAGTGTACCCAGTTGTAGATGGTAACTAAGGTGTGGAGAAGAGAAGAAACTATAGTCACACATTTTGTTAATGACAGAACCAGGAGAGCCACAATCAATTCCCAGTCTAGTATGGAACACAAGACAGTGAGAATGTTCCATGTTTACATTTCTTCAGGAAACTTAGTCACCACAAAGATTAAAGAAAGGCAAGGCAACCCATAGTTATAGGAGTCAGTTACAAGAATGAATCAAGTACTCCAACGGGTGGGGGGCAGAAGGAGGGTAGTTTCATTAGCCAGTCTTGCCTATGAGTGGGGAAGAGTGCGCTTCTACAGTCTTTTTCACATCCTCGGAGAGAGGATGCTAGATAGGCACAAAATATAAACGCACCTTCTGTTGCTAACATGTTCATTAAGAAAACTCAAAAAGATGAATTCTCTGCAGTAAAGTGTGGCCCAAGTTCTGGCCAAAGACTGATGTGATTGTTTCCACAATGCAATTTGATCCAGAGGGAAATTTTTTCATTTTAAGAATTTATGAAAATTCTTCCCTTTTAAGAAAAGTTCTCATTTTTAGGTTGTTTTCAGACCACCTAATAATATCCTTTCATTTATTCAAAAGATATTTATTGAACATCTACAGTGAACCCAGGAGCATAATGGATAAAACTGAGCCAGCCCCTGACCTCAGGAAGCTTTTGTCTGGAAATATAATTTCAAGTTTCACCAGCATGCAAGATGATATCTGAACACTTTTTAACTACTGGAAAAAAATACTTTTCATTATAGTAGCAATAAAGATTTAAGTCTTGAGCTGGACATTTTATCCAAGCCTTCTGAGCCCCGAATCCTCTGGCACTACTCTGCGCTGGCTGGATGATGCCAGGCAAATCACAAAACCTCACAACTGTTTCCTAAGAAATAATCTAGGTTTAGCAGCCACTTCTATGAACTTAAAGTTTTGATTTTTATCCTGTTTTTGCATATTCTCCTTCATACTATGGTTTCAATCACTTTAAGTTTTGTTTAGAATGATGGCTTCTTCCTACCTCCTTCTTCCTTCCTACCTTCTTCCCTCTGTTAGAGTGATTCTAGTTATTAACAGCTAAGGAGTAAAGCTGTCAAACTATTTTGGCATAACATTCAACACTAAATTCCTTAGGTGCCCTGATGTTCTCATTAATCCTCACTTTGGGGAGGGGAGGGAAGACTGGTTGTTTATCAATACCACAAATTTAAGTGAACAGCCTGGGAGAAAGGTATATGCATACTCCCATGCCTTTTTGCCTGAATGCCAAGCCTACACTGAGAAAATTATAAGATCCTCTTGTTGTACTGCTTTATACTGAACGAATTCCTGGCATCATTTTGTGCCCGCCCCTTTTTTATTCTTCCTTTTTCCTTCTCATGTATTTATAACTCACACTGTCTTACTCTATCATATGTAGGGTGGACAGATGAATATGTAAATAGCATGATAACCAAAAAACAAAACAAGCAGGCAAGTGAGATTCTATTCTTAGACTCACACTATGTGCTAGGATCCAATAACTAAGCTAAGTCATTAGGCAATATAACCTTAAAAGATTTTCAATATTCAGAGCACACAGAATTGCCTGAAAGGTGAATAGAGAGCAGCTAGCCTGTGAAGTGGATGTGACAAATATTCCAGATGGTATCACTGCTAACAAGCAAAGGGGGAAGGTAGGAGACTGGGATTTAATAAAAGCCTACAAGATGCTGAGCAACTCATTTTGCATACAGTTTGAGGTGGATACTGTTAATTCGTTTCGTGGACAAAAACCCTGAGGCTTTAAAAATTTGTGGAGCGTACACAACCAAAGACACACAGCCCAAAAATTAGGGCGCTGACACCTGAACCAGGCCCCAATCCAAGGCTGTGCTCTTTCCACAGACTAGCCCCCTATGTGAACACAAACTAAGGATAGAAAATGCTTAGGGTTTGAGAAAAAAATTCAGATCGTCCCGAAAAAAAAAGCAGGATGGCAGTCAGAGGTCCTGCAGGATAACTAATTTCCTCAAACTCTGAAACAAGAGAATCCTGTGCTGCTGCTCTCATCTGTAGAAAAGTGTTATGTGTTCCCAGTTTTGATTTATGTTACACATCCTTGAGATACATAAGCGATAGCGCAGATTGTTAGTTTCCTATCTTCAAGAAGCAAGCAAGAAAATAAGGCAGGAAATAAACTGCCTTCTCCTAAAGCATTTCAGACTTACCTAATTAGGAGGCCTTTGTTGAATCTATTCTTACATTACAGGAGCCCTTTATGAAACAGCATATGGTTTCTTAACTCTAAAAATACAAGGGTTAAGCAATACTACCACAAAGGGTATAAATCAGCTCTCTTGTGGGAGTGAAGTCCTAAAATTACATTTATAAAACCAATTACATACATAAGTACATATGTACTTCCCAGCGTCTTTAACAAACTGCACAGATCATGGGGGAAGTAATAAACAAGATGACATCCTAAATATTGCCATTCAGTCCCTAACCAAGTAAGCCAGCTCACTGTGACATACCAGTCCCCTGCTTTCCCAGAGCCTCGTAATGTCAACCACAGGACTGCACCACATTTCTAAAGAAATGCATCCCTCTTCAAACTCTTCCAAGTATCTGGATGCCTGTCCCATAGTTCTTCCAACCCACCATCAATCCAGCTCTCCATTTCCTTCGCTTGAGCTGGAAGACTGTGCTCCAGCTACAGGAGCCACGGGTCAGCTGGCCCCACTGACCCCAGCCACCCTTGGGTCATTACTGTTGCCCCTCTCTCTCTGTACTTCTCTTCATTCTCCATTGTAGGCATCTCTTCTGATCTGTACCATTCTTCCCCAAACCACAAACCACCTCTCACGCCCCTCACTTGCAAAAGATCAGCCATCACTTATTTATTTACTGGCCCATTTATCTATTCCTCTATAGTCATTGGGTATGAATTAATTCATTATTCCCCCTACAATTCAAAACAGATGTACAAAATACAATCCACAAGTAAGAAAGCCACATAGACTCCTTCCTCTGTGCCAGATTACTAGAGAAATAACCAATTGAATATAAGAATAAGAAATACCCTGAATCAGCCCTAGGAGCCACAGATGGAATCCAGCTATTTCTAGTATACTTTTCTGAAAATTCAAACAAGAATCAATAAGGGAAAGATTGACAGAAGGACTAAGGTACAACATCCCCCTCATGCGAAACTGCACTACATGGGCAGAAAATAAGCAAATGAGACCCTAATAGATTCCTGATAATACTCCTAATTCAAAGGCATGAGGGGTGGACAATGAAGCCAAGAAGCACTGGAGTATAGTTAAAATACACTCACTCCTTAAAAGGGCTTCCTGGCTTCAACTAAGTAAGTCATTTCTGTCTGTATTTACTTCTGATTTACACGTGGCCGTGATGACTGCCCCCAGAAAACATGTGGGGGAAAACTCTACCAGCTGGCTTCTGACACGGGCAACCTTGCCAAGTGACAATGACCTTACTAATTACTGAGGACCACACCAAATACCTAAAAGAAAGTCTCTGGTTTTGAGGCAAACTCCCCTTCGTTTACTTCTCCAGCTGATGCTGGCTCCTTCCCTAGGTCGCAAACGAAGATGAATTTCTAATTGGCAAATTAGTCTACTATTAATATAACCATTTTCCTCTATCTGGACTTGAATCGAACAGTGACTCATTTTCAGTCTCTTGAAAGAACACAGGGCAATACTCGATACTGAATATGCATAGACTTCCCTCTCCACGGATAACAGAGAAAAATCCAAATCCACCAGGCAAATGAGAAATATTATAGCTCAAGAGAAGATTCTAGGATCAAAGCAAATATTTACATAAGAAATAGGTGTACTACATTAAAAAAAACTTTAAAAATTATGAGGTCAGAATGAGTCTGCATTAACCAAAAAAACAGAATCTGAATTATGAACTTGAATGTAGTCGATAAAGCAGAAAACATAATAAAAAATAAAGCAAAAGATAGTTATCATAAAACAGTAGGAAAACTACAGCTTGGTGGGGGGAGGGGCTTACATGGGTAAAGATTTCAAAGCTGCATCCCCAAAATATAACAGATGAATGAACAGTACTAAAGGGGGAAAGAAGTCATCAATGCTAAAATGAGGAAAGAATAAATGTATCCTCAAAGCTTTAGAAAAGTATCACATATAGAGCCTTTCCAATGAAGTGGGAAAAAAATTCAGATCTGAAATCTGTGTATCCTTCTGCAGAGCTCTACAGTCTGGCAGAAACCAAGTAGGAAAAAAAAAAAAAAACCTCTGAACCTCAAACCTGGAGGCACAAGAAGATGTGATATAGGAAAATCAGAGCTATGGCTTATTTCTTGTTTCTTAGTATTTATTCCCCCTACCAGTGCTGAACAGCATCTGAAGCCAGCCTGTATCATCTAAGGACTAAGAGGCTTCTCTTGAATCTAAGCAGATGAAAGCACTTAACCAATAATGACACCAGAAAGATAACACTGCACCCCTTGAAACAAAAACAAAATACTTTGCAATGCTAATTCAAATGTCAAGTGAAAAAACTTGCCCCAAATGTAGAGGAAAGAAAAAAAGAAAAAAGGAAAACAGAACAGTAAGGAAAAAGGTAAGGCCTAGTCCAGGAGATCCAATGGCTCAAGAAAAGCAATTCCAGAAAGAAAGAATAAAGGAAATAGGGGAGAGGGGGTCCATTTCCTAAAATGTTAAAGTCATAAATTTGTTGGCTATTAGGGTCCACTGGGTGCCTACCTGCCCACATCAAGCACATCATCATGAAAATTTTTTAAATGGTAGGCATAGACAAAAAATCCCGTAACCAATTAGAAATTGGGGGCAGTTGGGGGGTGTGTGTGCGAATAAAGAATTCATGATCAGAAAGTCTCTGGACTTCTCAACAGCAACCAGGAAGCCAGAAGATAATGAGGCAATGAAGCAAGTGATTTATAACCTATAATTCTATTGGAGGATGTTCTTCAGCAAAACAGGGAGGAAAGTAAAAAAAAAGGCATATAATACAGGAATAGTTCAAAACAGGAGAAAAACACAAGGAATTTCTGGCATAATTAGAAAAGAGATCCCTGGATGATGGGTAATGGGACTCAAAAAGTAGCCTTGATAGAATAATTCTGCATCTGGATCCATACATGGAGAGCAGACTTTTAGAACAGACAAGAGTTTGGGTTTGAATGAGTACACAGAAAACAAACATTAAAAAAATGATTAAAATTTCCTTTTTAAAGAATCTGCAGAAGAGCAAAAGGAGTCATGGAATTCTCGATAACTCCACTATTAACCACATTAACAAGGTCATGATGGCATGAACACTGAATAACGAATGGCCTAATCGAAATCATGACCTAACCATATAAGGATGAAGAGGTACAGGATGGGAGTGTGTGTGTCACCTTGGACATCTAGAAATATTTCAAACTGATATATCAAAAAGTATGAGTAAAGATCCCAAAGAGACAATGAAAATACTGAACAAAGCAATTAAAACAAATGAAAATGTTGGCCATGGTGAGGGTAAAACGGTAGGGAGAGAAGAGCTCCCTTTCTTAAGAGAGCCGCATACAGCTACTTGACACTATTTTTTTTTTTACTTACTTACTTGCTTATTTATTTATGAGAGAGTAAGTGAGGGGTTGAGGGAGAGGGAGAAGCAGACTCCCCGCTCAGCAGGGAGCCTAACTTGGGACCCCAGGATCATGACCCGAGTCGAAGGCAAGACGCTTAACCAACTGAGCCACCCAAGTGCCCCTACTTGACACTTTAAATTACAAACATGTATAACTTAAAAAAATAAAATAAAAGCAAAAAAGAAAAAGAAAGAAAAAATAGTATCACCACTGACGCTAAAAATTTTAAACTACAGCAGGCAGGAGTGCCACTACAGAAAACCAAGTTGATGCCATGGAAGATGAGCTTGAGCAAATCCACACATACTTATACTAATGGAATTTACTAGACTGACTAGACATTATGGGTACAGAGCACAGAAAGTAGAGAGTCAGTATAAGACTAATTGGTATGTTTGAGGACTAATGGCACAATAGTTAACAAAACTTTTCTTAAAAGACATTAAAGAAGACTGAAAGAGCTCACCACAACACAAACAACAACAACAACAAAAACAAAAACAGATAAGATGCACTAAATCAAAATTAAGAACTTCCATGCAAAGGACACACAATCAAAAGTGAAAATACAGTCCATGGAATGGGAGAAAATATGTGCAAATCCTAAATCTAAAAAGGAGTTAACATCCAGAATATATAAAGAACTCCTACATCTGAACCATGAAATCAAACAATCCAATTTAAAAATGGACAAAAGACTTGAACAAACATCTCTCCATATACAAATGGCCAAAAGCACATGACACAATAATGCAAGTCAAAACCACAATGAAATACTATCTCACGTCCATCAGAATAATTGCCATCAATGGGACACCCGGGTGGCTCAGCAGTTGAGCGTCTGCCTTTGGCTCAGGGCATGATCCCAGGTCTGGGGATCGAGTCCCACGTCGGGCTCCCTGCATGGAGCCTGCTTCTCCCTCTGCCTGTGTCTCTGCCTCTCTCTCTCTCTCTCTCTCCCTCTGTGTCTCTCGTGAATAATAAACAAAATCTTTAAAAATAAAAAAAAAAGAATAATTGCCATCAAAAAGGCAGAAAAATGAGTATTGGCAGGGATGCGAAGAAACTGGAATCTTTATTTTACTGCTGGTGATACCTTATGTACTACTGGTAAAATGGCTCAGTTGCTATAGAAAACAGGATGGGGGTTCCTCAAAAAGTTAAGAATGGAATCATCATAGGACCCAGCAATTCCACTGCTGGATGTACAACCAAAAGAATTGAAAGTGGGGCCTCAGAAGACATATTTGTACACCCATGTTCACAGCAGCATTATTCATAATCACCAAAAAGTGGAAGCAACTCAAGTGCCCATCAACAAGTGAATGGATGAACAACGTGGTATATAACTACAGTGGAATATTATTCAGCCTTAAAAAAGGAAGAAAATTCTGACACATATTACAACATGGATAAACCTTGGGGACATTATGCTAAGTGAAATAAGTAACAAAAATATAAATACTTAGTGACTCCACTCATATGAGGCACTAGAGTAGTCAAATTCACAGAAACAGAGACTAGAAGGGTGGTTGCCAGGGTCTGGGGGGAGGAGGACAGGGGGAGCTGCTGTTTCATGGGTACAACATTTCAGTTTTATAAGATCAAGAGTTCCAGAGATCTGCTTACCAGCCATGCGAAGATATTTACCACTGCTTAAACCTGAAGATGGTTAAGACAGTAAATTTTATGTTACATATATGTCACCACAATTAAAAGGGGGGAGAGACCTCGCCACATTCCTGGGAAAATATGAAATACTTGACCTGCGACCGAAACACAGGTCTGTTAAGTTGCTAAACCGCAAGAGTTAAAACAATCCCCATTAAATAAAAATCAAGTGAGGGGAAAAATAAGTCAAATCACAAGGGGAAAAAACTGGGCTGGACATAGTCGCCATCCTGACCACAACAGATGAGGAGATAGGAGAAACTTTCATGATTTCATCAGAAATATGCAATGATTCAAAAAGTATACATTCATCCCAGCTGTCCTTTACGAGCAATAGCAAGAACAAAGTGCTTTTATTAGATATTATCAGGGCGTATCTCACCCTCAAAAATCTACTCGATGGCATAATGCAACTGATTCTATGTTAAATAAAAATGAGGTGCTCAGGAGAGTGTCAGCACGAGTAGCCTGTAGCCTGTCAATGCAAACAATACCTGTGATCATCACAGGACCAAAAATGCAGTTATTATAACTACTAAGAGAAAAACAACATAGTTGAAGTGCATATAGCTGTCATGAACTAAGATAAAAACTCCAGAAAATCAGGGCACCTCAGTGGTTCAGTTGGTTAAGCATTCAACACTTGGCGACTCAGGTCATGATCTCGGAGGTCACGAGATCGAGCCCTGAGTCGGGCTCTGCAACAGTCTACTTACCTCCTTCCCTTTGCGCCCCCTCCCCAACTCTCTCTAAAATAAATAAATCTTAAAAAAAAAAAAAACCCTCCAGAAAATCACAAGAAAAACATTCTTCACCTTTTGAGACTCAATCAATACTGTTCTATTTCTAAAGTCAATAAGAAGAGAATTTCAGGCTCAAAGAGCCTGAAAAGGAAAAGTAAGGGGGGGAAGACGGGTGACTACAGACACATGCTACATTTTTTATCTTAATTTCCTATGCTTACCACTGCTTCCCATAAAACCGGTGAGGCAAATGGTCCAGCTGGGATGAAGAAAGCTGTGATCACTCTCAGGGTCCATTTGCTTCACATGCAGAGTTGGAACAAAGAAATCAGAAAAGCACTTAAGAAACCAAATCATTTCCTCATGTTTTGTTATAAAATACCAG
The DNA here is from genome assembly GCF_905146905.1 of Nyctereutes procyonoides. Taxonomy (NCBI): domain Eukaryota; kingdom Metazoa; phylum Chordata; class Mammalia; order Carnivora; family Canidae; genus Nyctereutes; species Nyctereutes procyonoides. Next base: position 8,595,551 of record NW_026575135.1, on the reverse strand, counting down.
CTCTACCTGCGGCAGCAGAAACTTTCCTCTCTTCTTCAAAGCATCAGGCCCAAGATCTTGCTTCAATATATTCACTGAAGACAATATATTTCGTGTTCTTAAATCTTTTCTTTTCCTACATGTAGGATCAGTTTTTCCATTTGCTTCTCCAGCTTTTCAATCAGATCTTTCATTCTACATTTGGCCTAAAAGTCTATCATTCTTTCCATATGGCACTCAGCTGACGCATTCCAAGGAAAGGAATACACGCTGCCTGCCCAGGGAGAAACAAAAGCACCACCATCGCCCTATTTAACACATCCCTTATCTGTTCAGAGTCCAGTATTCTACAGGACTGAAGAAACTGGCCCCAAAATTATTTAATTAAACTCACTGTTCTGATTTAAAATAGTGCGTTGACAAGCATACAGTTTTCACTTTTGAACGGCGCTCTTGACCAGGAGATACACTATCCTGAAATGTGGCAAAATTACCAGGAATTGTTAGAACACAATTGGCAGAAAAATCTCAGAACAGTTGTCATTACTAAAGGCAAAAGATATGTTGGCCATACTCTGTAGTCTCAAACTCAAGCTAGTTTGTGTTATACTGCTAAGAAAACGGGGGAGACGGGTTGTGGTTTAGTAATAGTGGCTCAGGAATGGGCTAGAATTACAGATTTCAGAGTTAGAGAATGATGAACAAGGGAGTGTACTCAATCATGATGGGAGAGAGCAGGGGTGAAGGGATGGGAATGAAGGAAGAAAAGTCAAGTCAACTAAAAGGACTGAGAAAATCCTCCTGAAATGTAGGACGAAGTTCTCTTTGGATAAAAGACAGATTTACTACTGCCCTGTTTCTTTCCACGGCCCACGTCCACATTGTCCAATCTCTTGGGTGTTCTTGGTGTCTCACACCATGACCCTAAGCTCTCTGCATAGGGACCCAGAGCAGTGCAAAGACTAATGGGACTTAGGATTTGCACCTAAGTGAAGAGGTACCCTGAAGCATAACATGGGTAAGTTTTACTGAGGGATGTTTAGGGAGGGAACCTCTGAGCCATGCTGGAGTATTTGCAGTCCCTCAGTTCCAAGACGAGGAGAATTACTACAACCTCTGTAACCAAGCGACGGGCTAAGCTAGACTCTGCTAATCACAGTCAATGGAGGAGATGGAAGATGGTTCCTTCTAAGAGCAAGTGCATGTTTCCAAAGCCAGAATTCCCAAATGGCCTACAACCAAAGGAATATGAACATGCATATTCATCCTAGTGGAGGTGAGGGAAGGGACAAGGAGAAGGAGAGAGAGTAAATGGGGGTGGGAGCAAAGTATCCAAGTAGATGGCCAGAATATAGAAGTCTATAACTGTGATAAGAAAATGATTCAGCCCAGTGTCCCATTAACAGAGGCATCTAGGAATTTAGGTAAAGAACTAATACTAAGGGCAACGATTTTGCTACAAGGATGCTTAATGCATTATCACACATGACTGGCAAATTTTAGAAACATTCTTAACATGTGATACTACAATACTTGCCAATTGAGTTATTAAAACTATGTTTCATACAATTGAATTTTATATAATAAAAACTTACACAATTTTTATACAATAAAATTGTATTGAAATTGTGTATCTCTATGTCCCCCCCCACACACACTTTGGAGAAGCATACAAAGACAATCCATACATATTTATTAAGCCCTGAGGTGGTACATAGTATCACTCAGAAAATCTTATTTTGCCAGAAAGACAGCACTCAAAGAACTATGGGGCCATGTTAAAAGAACAGGGAAATTAGCTGAAAGGCACCCCCTTGGCCAAGAATAAAAAGTTTTGAGTTTCAAAATAAATGACAGTAACAGCTTTATAACCCTTTAAATAAAACAGGAATCCAGGAGTTCGTTTTGAAATAAATTAATAAAAGTTTGGCAAGAAATGGGATAGTTATATAAACCCAAATATTTTCCCACAAAATCCATATTCATTACAAAGGGAAAACAGTAACTTTACAGTGGAGAAGTCTGGAAGACACCACCTTAACTCAAGTCATCCAAGTAAACATCACAGGAAATTCGAACAAATTGATGTTGTGTGCCACCTGACAGGATGCAATGATAAGAACACAGCATCACTTCAGTGATTTTCCTGTCAAAGTTCAAAACCTGAATTTAATCAAAAGGGACATGGGTTCAACTCAAATTGAAGGTCATTCTGCAAGACAACTATCCTATAATCTTTAATTTTTTAAAGTTTCATTTATGTAAGTAATCTCTGTACCCAACATGGGCTCAAACTCATGACCTTGAGATCAAGAGTCACGTGCTCTTCCAACAGAGCCCCCCAGGTGCCCATCCTATATATAACCTTTAAAAGATCAGGTCATACGAGGAGAAAAATATTGAGAAACTGTTCCATGTGAAAGGAGACAAGAGACATGACAAATTAATACAATGCAAGATTCTGGACTGGATCCTTTACTATAAAGGAGATTATTGCAACAACTTGGGGAAAGTTCAGTAGGATCTGCAAATCAGACACAATAATGATGCTCATCTCCCAATTCTGATGGTGGTTTTGTGGCCATGTGAAGAACGTCCTTGTATATAGGAAAGATACTCTAAACTATTTAAGGGTGTCAACATCATGTCAACAAGTCACTCCTAATTGGCTTGGTGAGATTAAAAAGTCCCTTCACACTTTTGTACTCTACTTACAACTTTTAAGTTCGAAAGGGGAGGGAGAGTAGGGGATGAGGAGGGAGGACGCAGGGGCGGCAGGAGCCCCACCATCTAAAGGAAAACACGTTTAGTTGGAAGGGAGTATTCGTGTGTCACCATTTAACATGCGAATACACATGCCCGAGAATAAATTGAATTTTACAAAATTTAATCTGGTTAGGAGTTACTGTTACAAATTACGTGACTACCCCAGACACACATGCGCCTGATTTTAGAGAAGACAGGAAAAGATGTCTCAGACAAATGGCTGAGTGTAAGAGGCATGTTGCCAAGAGTCAAATAGGTCTTTTGAAAAAGGAGAAGTCTGGACCACAGCACACAGTGCAGGCAGCCTCATACCACCAAGTTGTGCTTTATTTTCAAAGCTCAAGAAGCATCATAGTGCCAGAAACATACATTTGCATGCGACACAAAACAAAGGAAAAGGCAGATGTCCCAGCAATGTGGCCTTAAGACGTCTTCTGTTTCCAGGAGATGGGGGAAATGGGACAAGGTACCACGTTCTTTGAAGATGGTGGATTATGAAATTTCTTCTGCCTACCAGTGAGAATAATTTCTTCCAGATGTTGTTTGGCCCACAATGTGCTATTCAAAAATATGAGCGTTTTATTTTTGCAGTTCAAGAGCCAAATAAGAAACCTGGTTTCCTTCACTAATCTCTAATTAAACTGGAGATAAGTTACCTTCCAAAAAAAAAAAAAAAAATCCTGTACTTCCTAAGTCTAGACGCAGGCATCTTATCCAATGTTTTGAGGAGGGAAAAAAATAATAATAATACCTGTTGAATACAATTCTGGTAACCTTCCTTCCCATAGGAAAAATGGGGCGCTTAATTTAATTTCTTTCCCTGCTCTCAACATCCACCACTTTTCCTCGGTGAAGTCCCTCCTGGCAATAAAACCTCTTTAAAACAGACTTCTTTAGAACTGTAAGTAGGGAGAGAAATCTAAAGAACACAGTATTGTGCTACAGCATGAATTATTCCCAGCTGGGCGGAGGATATGTAAATACCATCGTTTCCTGAGAATTCACATACATGCTTTTGCCAACTTGAAAGGTCAGTAAGGAAAGACTGGCCTCGTTCATTAATATAACAATTTCATGAGTAACATTTCAAACATTATCATCCCTGTTGAAGAAATTAAGAATGTGGAGCAAAGGGAATTAAATGACTCTCCTCGTTCACAGTGATTTAGTAACTATGAAAACAAACAAACAAAAGAAGGGCCCCTCCCTAACTTACTTGAATGGTATTCTAAGTCTTGTTTTTCTTTTATGAAAGGATTTTAAATGTGACAGTGGATATCTTTTTAAATGATTGTTGAAGCTGTTTATCAGGAAAGCAGCAGAAAATGGAAAGGCGGAGAAGCCTTTTTGCAAACTGCAAAGAGATAATAAAACCACAAAGTAGCCACAAAACCCCTAAGCTTGAGACAGGACCTAAAAACCAGCTGGAGACCTAAAAGCAGCTGTGAGACACCACTTTAAAGACTTCTGACCATCTAATCATCAGTCTGAAAAATGCTGTCCTACTTGTCCAGAAAAATCACAGGGGGAAATCCAAGTATGTAAAGAATGGAGAGTGTCCTACAGGAAAAACAGCTCACTAGTGTGAAAAGATATGTGACTAAGCCAAAGAGGAGAGAAAGCATTATACAATTAAAAAGGGAATTCTGGTATAAAAGCGAACCCGAAAAAGAAAAGAAAAAAAAAAAAGTCTTGCTAAACCGATGTTACCTGAAAAATCTGGAAGGAGGAAAAACCACCGAACAGACTCAGTGGCAGCAGTTTCTACCTGACCGAGAATTTCCTGGGGCTTAAAAGGAAGGAGTGTGCTGTAGGGCTGGGGTTAGTGTGGTTGTCGTTTTAAGCCAAGTCATGCAGATAAAATAAGCAGGCAACAGATCTATAAATCCTTTGTGTTCCAAGATTTCTTCATTTTACACTACTACGGTTCTGGGTTCCAAGAAACTGAAGGTGGTGTGCTCAGTCCACTGCAGAGAAGTGGATCCAGAGGGAAGAGGAAACAGTCACCTCCCTGAAGAGCCATCCCAGCTTGAGTGGTGGCTGTGGAGGTGACCAGGATGACAAGCAAGGACTCTTCTCCTGCTGGGGCCTGATGGTTTCATTTTGGAGCCTGATCTCAGATCCATGTTACATGAACTCCTCTCAGCTGGAGTTCATAGCACCACACTGATTTCTTTTGGCCCTAATCCTGCATTGCAGCTGTTTGTACTTATTTGAGGTATGGTGTATTTTGAAACAAAATGAACCAGATTTCCCCTACTGCCTATGTCAGTGCCTGGTAATGGAAAACATTAACTCTTTCACAACCAGGATACTGACAGTTGTAGTACGTCCATTATATACAGGAAGACACAAAGGAGACGGGGATCCAGAGCTGGGAGAGGTTCTCCAAATGAGCTTATTTCAAAGCAAAGGGCAGATATTTCACCTTCTGCATAGTTTCTAGACTCTGTCCATCTCCAAACAAGTTTCAGCCAGCTTACAGAAGGTTTTACAAGAACAAGATATCATGAGTTTGATATGCCAACAAACTGGACAATCTAAAAGAAATGAATAAATTCCTATAAGCATACAACCTACCAAGACTGAATCATAAAGAAATAGAAAATCTGAGCGACAGCCATTAAAAATGACAAATACCCACCATTTGCTTCAACGTGGATGGAACTGGAAGGTATTATGCTGAGTGAAATAAGTCAATTGGAGAAGGACAAACATTATATATTCTCATTCATTTGGAGAATATAAATAATAGTGAAAGGGAATAGAAGGGAAGGGAGAAGAAATAGGTAGGAAATATCAGAAAGGGAGACAGAACATAAAGACTCCTAACTCTGGGAAACGAACTAGGGGTGGCAGAAGGGGAGGAGGGTAGGGGATGGGGGTGACTGGGTGGCGGGCACTGAGGGGGGCACTTGACGGGATGAGCACTGGGTGTTATTCTGTATGTTGGCAAATTGAACACCAATAAAAAATAAATTTATTATTAAAAAAAAAGAAAATCTGAGCGATCAAACACAAGTAAGGAGACAGAAACAAGTAATCAAAAACCTCCCAATAAGGAAAAGGCCAGGACTAGATAGTTTTGCTGGTGGATGTACCAAACATTTAGAGAATTAATGCCAATCCTTAGCAAATGCTTCCCCAAAAAACTGATGAGAAAGGAATACTCTCAAAATCATTTGTAACCTGATACAAAATCCAGATAAAGATACTACAAGAAAACATAAGCCAATATCCCTGATAAAAACACATGTGCTAAGGGCCCCTGGGTGGATGGGTTGGTTAAGCATCTACCTTCAGCTCAGGTCATAATCTTGGGGCCCTGGAGTTGAGCCCCACATCAGGCTCCCTGCTCCGTGGGGAGTCTGCTTCTCTCTCTCCCTCTGCTCCTTCCCCCTGCTTGTGCTGACTCTCTCTGTCAAATAAATAAATAAAATCTTAAAAAAAAAAACAAGCGCAAAAATTCTCAAAATTTTAGCAAACCAAATTCAATAGGACATGAAAAGGATAATAAACCATGATCAAGTGGGATTTAACACTGGGATGCAAGGATGGTTCAACACACACAAATCAGTAAGCAAGATACGACGACATTAATAAAGGATAAAAATCTTATGATTCTCTCCACAGATGTGGGAAAAGCATTTCACAACATTTGACATCTGTCATAATAAACACTTTCAACAAATTGGGAATAGAAGGAACATACCTCAAAATAATAAAGGCCACATACAACTCAAAACTAACATGCTCAATCAATACTGAGAGGTTGAAAGCTTTCCCACTAAGATCAGGAATGAGGCAAGGATGTCCACTCTCACACTCCTACATACAGTATTTGAAGTTCTAACTAAAGCAATTAGGCAAAAAATAAATAAATAAAAGGCATCTAAACCAGAAAGGAAGAAAAGTCTGTTTGCTGATGATATGATCTTATTGATAGAAAATCTCAAAGACTCCACCAAAAAAACTGTTAGAATAAATTCAATGAAGTTACAAGATATAAAATCAAAATACAAAAATCATTTGTTTCTATATACTACCAACTATCTGAAAAAGAAATAAAACAATCCCATTTATAATGGCATAAAAAACAATAAAATACTTAAGAATAATTACTTGATGAAGGCAGTAAAGACAGATATGCTGAAAACTAGAAGACTGATGAAAAAAACTGAAAGTCACAAATGGAAGATACCCTGTGTTCATGCATAAGAATATTGTTAAAATGTCCATACTACCAAGAGCCACTCACCAATTCAGTGCATTCCCTATCAATATTCCAATGGCATTTTTCATAGCAACAGAAAAAAATCCTAAGATTCATACGGCACCACAAAAGACCCCAAAGAGCCATTGTTCCTGAGAAAGAACAATAAACCTAGAAGCACCACAAGTCCTGATTTCAAACTTTATTACAAGCTAATCAAAACTATACGGTATTGACATAAAAACAAACACATGAACAACTAAAACAGAATTGAGGCTTGAGAAGTAATACCAACATATATGACCAATATTTGACAAGGGAGCTAAGATAGGGAAAGGATAGTCTTTTCACTAATGGTGCTGGGAAAACTGGATCTCCATGTGCAAAAAGAATGAAACTGTATCCTATCTTCCACTACTCACAAAAATTAACTCAAAATGAATTAAAGACTTAAATACAAGACCAAAACTATAACACCACTGGAAGAAAACGTGACAATGTCCTTGACAACAATTTTTTGACCATGACACTAAAAGTGCAAACAAGCAAAAAAAAAAAAGTGGGACTGTATCATACTAAAAGTCTCTGCACAGCAAAATAATCAAGAAAATGAAAAGGCACCTACAGAACAGGAGAAAAACCATCTATCTGACAAGGGAATTATATCTGAAAATGTATAAGGAACTCATACAACTCAACAGCAAAAAAAAAAAAAAGTGATTTTAAAAATGGGCAAAGACATTTTTCCAAAGACATACAAATGGCCAATGGATACACGAAAAGATGCTCAACATCACTAATCATCAGGAAAATGCAAATCAAAACCACAATGAGATGTCACCCCACACCTGTTAGAATGGCTATTATCAAAAAGACGAGATAACAAGTGTGTTGGTGAGGTGATGAAAAGGGAACCCTTGTATACTCTTGGTGGGAATGTAAATTAGTGCAGCTACTGTAGAAAACAACATAGAAAAAAACAAGAAAACAACATGGAGGTTCCTCAAACAAAAACAGAAATACCCTATGATCTAGCAATCCCACATCTGGGCTTATATCTGAAGGAAATAAAGTCATTATCTCAAAGAAATATCTGCACTATTTTTATTGCAACATTAACAATAGAAAAGACATGGAAACAACCTAACTGTCCGTGGGCAGATGAACAGCTAAAGGAAATGTGTGTGTGTGTATATGTATATATATATATATATATACATATACACACACATATATATACAAAGGAATATTATTCAGCCATAAAAAGGGGAAATCCTGCCTTTTGTAACATTGACAGACCCTGAGGGCATGCTAAGTGTAGTAAGTCAGACAAAGAAAGACAAATATTGTATGCCCTCACTTGTATGTGAAATCTAAAAGAGCGCATTCATAGAAATAGTGAGTAGAACAGTGTTGCCAGGGGCTAGGGAGTGGGGGAAATGGGGAAATGTTGGTCAAAGGGTACAAAGTTCCAGCAATAAAATGAGTAGTTCTGGGATCTGTATAGCATGGTGACTATAACTAACATTCTGTATTCCACACTTCAAAGTTAAGAGATTAGATCTTAAATGTCATGATCATAAAAAAAGGTAATTATATGAGATAATGGTTATGTTAATAAACCTTATTGTGATCATTTTGCAATATATACTGCAACTCATGTTGTACATCTTAAACTTAGACAATGTTATAGATCAGTAATATCTCAATAAAGTTGCGGTAGAAAGACTCATGGATTTTTTTTAAATTTTTTTAATTTATTTATGATAATCAGAGAGAGAGAGAGAGAGAGGCAGAGACACAGGCAGAGGGAGAAGCAGGCTCCATGCACCAGGAGCCCGACATGGGATTCGATCCCGGGTCTCCAGGATCGCGCCCTGGGCCACAGGCAGGCGCCAAACCGCTGCGCCACCCAGGGATCCCAGACTCATGGATTAAAGCGGACAAGGGAAATAGGGATTTCTAAGCTGAGTGCAAAATTTTACCAAGCTCTCTGGTAACTAAAGCAACAGAGAAAGTGAAGCGTTGCATATTAACTATCAGGAGAGAGAGAAACTATGTTCTTCTACTAAATGTAAGAGTCAACATGTAGTACACACAGAAAGAAATGTTAATATGGCCATTTCTTCTCTACCAACCCTCAATGAAAGTAGAGGACAAAAAGCCATAGTTCTTAAGAGATTTGCAAATGACGTATCTAATACAGGGTTAGTGCCCAAAACATAAAAAAAAACTTACACAATTCAACACCAAAACCCCCAAATAATCCAATTTAAAAATGGGCAGAAGACACAAACAGACATTTCTCCAAAGAAGATATACAGATGGCCAACAGACGCATGAAATGATGCTCAACATCCCTCCTCAGGGAAATGAGATATCACCTCACACCTATCAAAATGGCTAAAATAAAAAACATAAGAAACAGTGTTGACAAGGATATGGAGATAAAGGAACACTCTTGCACTGTTAGTAGGAATGCAAACTGGTACAGCCACTGTGGAAGACAGTTTGGAGGTTTCTCACAAAGCTAAAAATAGAACTACCTGGCAATCCAGCATCACACTACCGGGTGTTTACCCAAAAAATACAAAAACACTAATTCAAAGAGATACACGCACCCCTATGTTTATAGCAGCATTAATCCTAATAGCCAAATTATGGAAGCAACCCAAATGTCCATTAATAAAGAAGATGTGGTGGAGGGAGATGTATGTGTTTGTGTGGATATACACATTAAAGAGTACACTTGTCCTGAGCATCACCAAGTATATACAGAACTGTCCAGTCAATCAGTATATTGTATACCTGAAACTAATATAACACCATATGTTAACCATACTGGAATTAAAATTAACAATTTAATAAAAACAAAGTTGTTTTAAAAAAATCCATGGCTCCCAGAGGGCTGAGAATCTTAAACGCAGAACATACATAAAAATGAATACCACTCCTCACCCCTAACCAGAGCTTTTGATTTAGTAGCATCCAGTCACCTGTATTTTTAAAGTCTTCTTAAGTAAACCTCTGATTCTAAACCATTGTCTTAAATCAGAGTTCTATAAAGACACCTGCGTAGGGATAAATGCATTATATTCCACATGTATACTATTGAGTGACCTAACAGCACACAAGGTGAGAGCAGAGGTTCCCAAAGCAGGTTTTCCCAACAGAATATAAAAACTTTGATTCCTAAAAAAAACAACAACAACAACAACATTGATTCCTGGGCCCTACCTGAGGCCCACTGAGTCAGATTCTGTATGGATGTGAACCAAGAATCTGTATTTTTTTTAAAGATTTTATTTATTTATTCATGAGACACACATGGAGAGAGGCAGAGACATAGGCAGAGGGAGAAGCAGGCTCCCTGCAAGGAGTCTGATACAGGACTCGATCCCAGGACCCCAGGATCACGACCTGAGCCAAAGGCAGATGCTCAACCACTGAACCACCCAGACGCCCCAAGAATCTGTATTTTAATGAGTGCCCCAAGTGAACCGAGGTTGAAAGCCAGATGTGTTAACTAGTGCATTGGACTAGTGGTTTTCAAACTACAGCCTACAATACCCAGATGTCATTGGAGGGTTTGTTCAAACACCAGAAGGCTGACTGCCGCCTATGGAGATTCTGATTCAGTAGGTCTGCAATGGGCTGACATTTTGCCCTTAGTAACAAGTTCTCAAGTGATACTGGAGGGGCTGCACCAGGGACTACACTTTGAGAACCGCTCACTAGACTGTTCTTTTAATCCATCAGTTACCTCAAATGGCCTTTGATACAACTAGAAAGTAGGTAACTCAGGACTGCAGCCCCTGGTAAGTGTCTAAGTGTTAATTGTGCAAGACTATTGAATAAAAACCAGTCTCATGTGTTTTTTATAATGGCACATAAAAAGCAATTTTGGTCTTTTCTTTAAAAAACAGAAATATATTACATTGTAATCCAAATTGAAGGCAATCTTACCTATTCAATTATAAGGATTTCCAGAATTTTTCTTAGGAAGGAGGGTTAGAATTAGTCCATAAGGACCAATTGAAACTCACGGATGAGTGATGAAAAGATTTGAGGGCAGGTGCTGCCATTTATAAGTCCTGGACATGAACAAAAACATACTTAGTAAGACTGCCAAGAGCGTTATTTTCGAATAGGACTCAATCGCAGTGTGCGTCCACAAGAATAAGAGAGCTGAGAAATGTACCCGCCGCACCATTATATGAATTGACCTATGGAATGAAGAGATTTAATGCTGTCCATCTGAATGGTGAAACGTGTCTGCCAAAAGCAACAGCTTTCATACAGATAAAGTCAAGAGCAAGCTCTCCTTTAAGAAAAGGATCAGCCAACAGGTCTGAGGCTTCTTAAATTCATTTCCTGGTCATGAGGATAAGATCATATCACTGTAAAGGAAATAGCTGGTTCATATAAAGGTTTAGGCTATTAATTATAAATTTAAAAGAAGGCAGAGGGATAGGCTTTAGGCCACTTGGAAATGGAATTTGATTCGTCTATCGATAATTCCTATATACGACAGATTCTCAGGGAGGCTGTATCCACCCTCTTAAATACTAAAGTCTGAAACCTTTGAGATCAGTCAGTTCAACTGAAGAACCATTTCATTAGGATCAAAAGCTTTGGTTTAAATCAATAAATCACGCAAATGGTCATAACCTGACTTCTGAATAAAGATGACATCAGCCCCAATTCCTTGATACGTCTCCACCCAATTTCCTGTTAAAACACACATAAAGACAAGCAAAAACCTCAACATGGCTTGAAACCAAGAATAACAGCCTGCCATTAATAACTTAAAAAAAAAAACCTGGCAGTCATATGTATTAAGTACAGTAGATTGTCTATGAAGTACAGTGAAGGTGGAGCAGAGTTAAAAGCAATGTCTCATGAATGCTTTGCTGAAAAAGAACAACTAAAACGGAGAAGGTTCAGACTTCCTCCACTCTACCTCCTTTTCCAGAATAAAAGTGGGTACCAAAGAGAACAGCAGGGAATAGCCCTATACTGCACAGCTCTGCCTTCTGAAACAACCAGGTAGCAATCCACTATTCAGCCCCTTTTCCCCATCACTCTCGGAAATTCTGTGCAAGGAACTTTTGTTCATGAGTCAGTAAGCATGATAAAGAAAACACTGGCGGGCTCAGGGCCTCCTGAACATGAAGGGACACAAGACAAGTCTATTCTAAAGAGACCTGGGTACAGAAAGAATTCTAACACTTACCTATCACTACACCTGAGTCTCTTAGTATTGATTTGTGACTCGCGATACAATAGGCCCCACTTTGAGTGGGGAGACTTCTTTGAAGCACAGGGCCAGGGTTTTATCCCATGTCAGCAGTCAGTGGTGCTGGGGGGAATCATCCTTGCCAATGGCGCCATTTGCTCACCACACAAGAACACGAGCTAAAGTGGGAGAGGCAAGGCTGGAATCCCAACAAGCACTGTACCACTCACTGTGGAGCTGGGCCTGCCCAAAAGAAAAAGCCTGCTGAAACCAGTGGAGGTATACAGCTGGTAACGGGATGGTTTTAAGTCCAAAGTCAGGGCCTGAGCTGTCCAAGATGATAGTCATAGTCATATGTGGATAGTGCAAAAACAGAACATCTCCATCACTGCAAAAACTTCTATTGGACAGTGCTGGGATGCTGTCCACCAAAACTGTGAAGTAGAGAAAAGTAACTTTGTCACTTTTTAATTAAAAGTGAAGTAGGATGGGATGCCTGGGTGGCTCAGCAGTTGAGCGTCTGCCTTTGGCTCAGGTCGTGATCCTGATCCTGGGATTGAGTCCCATATCGGGCTCCCTGCATGGAGCCTGCTTCTCCCTCTGCCTGTGTCTCTCCTTCTCTATATGTCTCTCATGAATAAATAAATAAAATCTTTTTTAAAAAAAGTGAAATAGGATTATTCCCTTCTACAAAAATGTAGTGTCCAGAGAGTTCTCTCATTTTGCAGTCAGAATGAAATCTAGCTAGAACAAAGTACACGTTAAAGACAGTTAGTGATAATAAGCTCATAATTAACTATTTCTGTTGTGTTTCCTAATTTTTCCTGCATTAAAGTCAAATAGGTGGAAACACTGAGCTGCCCTAAGTAAATCCCTTAAAAGGAATGGGATTCAAATTACATATTCATTCATATTCCTCTATTATGCTGTCCTTGTACAATTCCCTTGAGAAATCAATTTTCGAACTTACTTCTAAGCCACCTCACTCTGCACACGAAATAGTAAACCATTGTAATACTAGAGTGAGTATTGTAGCTATTTTTAGGCAAAATAAATAAGCTTAATTTATCAGGCAGTATTCATTGTGTGTCAAAGTTAATCAAACAAAACCAGAACATATTTCAGAAAGAACTTATCTTCTAAAATGGAGAAAAGTGTCACACAGTGTCAGCTAACAATGGGAGAAGAGTGAGGATAAATGCAAATCAATATCCATCAGCTTTTGAGAGCCAACTAAATGAGCATTCTCTTATCCCTAATTAAAGTTAAATAAACCAGAGGATCTAAAGACATAAATACAGATAGGATTTTTCCTGCCAAGGCTAACTGAACAAACTGAACAAACTACACAACTCAAACAGGCAGGAAAGAGGAATATGAGGGCCAGGCTCTAGAAAGGTGCATCCACCCAAAGTCTAAAGTATGAGGAGTGGCTGAGTTCTCTTTAAAATATTGGAGTGTTGGTTACACTGATTTGCACACCTAGATCAGAAACTCTGGAAATCCGAGGAGGTCACTGCGAGCCCATTTGTAAGTAGAATCCCTAGGTCTCATGGAATCAATAGAAAAGTATTTAAACCACAGAGATTCATTATTTTTTTTCTTTTTCATGTCTATAATTTTTTGTGTTTTTATTGGAGTTCGATTTGCCAACATATAGTAACACCCAGTGCTCATCCCTGTCAAGTGCCCCCCTCAGCACCTGTCACCAGTCACCCCATCCCCCCGCCCACCTCCCCTTCCATTACCCCTTGTTTGTTTTCCAGAGTTAGGAATCTCTCGTGTTCTGTCATCCTCTCTGATATTTCCCACTCATTTTCTCTCCTTTCCCCTTTAATCCCTTTCACTATTTTTTATATTCCCTGTATGAGTGAAACCATATAATGTTTGTCCTCCAATTGACTTACTTCACTCAGCATAATACCCTCCAGTTCCATCCACACTGAAGCAAATAGTGGGTATTCGTTGATTCTAATGGCTGAGTAATATTCCATTGTATACACAGACCACATCTTCTTTATCCATTCATCTTTCGATGGACACCGAGGCTCCTTCCACAGTTTGGCTATCGTGGATATTGCTGCTAGAAACATCGGGGTGCAGGTGTCCTGGCGTTTCATTGCATCTGTATCTTTGGGGTAAATCCCCAGTAGTGCAATTGCTAGGTCATAGGGTAGTTCTATTTTTAACTCTTTGAGGAACCTCCACAAAATTTTCCAGAGTGGCTGTACCAGTTCACATTCCCACCAACAGTGCAAGAGGGTTCCCCTTTCTCCACATCCTCTCCAACATTTGTTGTTTCCTGTCTTGTTAATTTTCACCAAACTCTCCCTCTTCACAGATGACATGATACTGTACATAGAAAACCCAAAAGACACCATCCCAAGATTGCTAGAACTCCTAAAGCAATTCAGCAGTGTAGCAGGATACAAAATCAATGCCCATAAATCAGTGGCACTTCTAGACACTAACAATGAGACTGAAGAAAGAGAAATTAAGGAGTCAATCCCATTTACAATTGCACCCAAAAAGCATAAGATACCTAGGAATAAACCTAACCAAAGAGATAAAGAGATAGACCTATACCATAAAAACTACAGAACACTTCTGAAAGAAATTGAGGAAGATACAAAGAGTGGAAAAATATTCCATGCTCCTGGATTGGAAGAAATAATATTGTGAAAATGTCAATGCTACCCAGGGCAATTTACACATTCAATGCAATCCCTATCAAAATACCATGGACTTTCTTCAGAGAGTTGGAACAAATCATCTTAAGATCTGTGTGGAATCAGAAAAGACCCCAAATAGCCAGGGGAATATTATAAAAGAAAACCAGAGCCGGGGCATCACAATGCCGGATTTCAAGTTGTACTACAAAGCTGTGGTCATAAAGACAGTGTACTACTGGCACAAAAACAGACACACAGATCAATGGAACAGAACAGAGAACCCAGAAATGGGTCTCTATGGTCAACTAATATTTGACAAAGCAGGAAAGACTATCCACTGGAAAAGGACAGTCTCTTCAATAAATGGTGCTGGGAAAATTGGACAGCCACGTGCAGAAGAATGAAACTGGACCATTCTCTTACACCATACACAAAGGTAAACTCAAAATGGATGAAATACCTAAATGTGAGACAAGATTCCATCAAAATCCTAGAGGAGAACACAGGCAACACCCTTTTTGAACTTGGCCACAGCAACTTCTTGCAAGATAAATCTATGAAGGCAAAGGAAACAAAAGCAAAAATGAACTATTGGGAGTTAATCAAGATAAAAAGCTTCTACACAGCAAAAGAAACAGTCAACAAAACTCAAAGACAACCTACAGAATGGGAGAAGATATTTGCAAATGACCTATCAGATAAAGGGCTGGTATCCAAGATCTATAAAGAACTTATTAAATTCAACAGTAAAGAAACAAACAATCCAATCATGAAATGGGCAAAAGACTTGAACAGAAATTTCATCAAAGAAGACATAGACATGGCCAAAAAGCACATGAGAAAATGCTCCGCATCACTTGCCCTCAGGGAGATTCATTCTCAAACAGAGAAGGACAGACTATGGCTGCCCCAATCTCTAGAACTTAGTGGGCAAGCCAGATTACTCCAAGGTAGAAAAGAGTTCACAGGTACACAATCACATCTCAAGTACTTCAGAGAAAGGCTGGCCTAAGTGCAAAAAGGAGGATGGCATCCAAATCATTCTAGAATTCATCCTCTGGGGAAACCCAATATAAAATTTGCTTAGAGGATGCCTGAATGGCTCAGTTGTTGAGTATCTGCCTCAACAGAGCATGATCCTAGGGTCCTGGGATCGAGTCCCACATCAGGCTCCCTGCACGGCCTGCTTCTCCTCTGCCTGTGTCTCTGCCTCTCGATCTGTGTCTCTCAGGAATAAATAAAATCTTTTTTAAAAAAATAAGCAAAATAAAATTTTCTTAGTGGTAAATGCCTTTGAATGTGCAGGCACTTCTGAGAATGCCTAAAAGAGTTTTCCCACTGGGAAGAAAAAGTTCCTTCTGTTTCGGGGGGATGGAGTAAGGTGAACTATTATTTGGGATTCAGAGACTCAAAAAAGGTGACAGCAATCATGGAATGAGCAGAGTTGCCCAGGTGTCCATGCAACGTGGTAGGATCAGGAGCCTCCTTCCTTCCCAAGAGTACCAACCAGCTGAAGGCATCCATCTGTGAGATGGAGTATGAAAACTAAACCAGTCTTTATGGGAGTGAAGGCAAGATGCTGGAGCCACATATCTTCACTATCCCCCAACACCTCTAACTGTACTTCAGGTTCTCCTGGCTCATAGAAATAAGAATGTAACGGAAACCAGCATTAGGCTAAGCAATAATTCAAGAGTACCAATCTATTTACATGTACCTATGAACATTGTGCCAACTGTTGGTTTTATACAGCGTTCTTATATCATTAGCAGCGTCAAAGTCCCATTAATGACTCCAATAAAGTTTGTCCCAACAAGTCAGACCTAGGAGGAAACGGCCAACTCATCATTCCATGAAGACATCATCAAGGCTCTGTCATACACCCAAGACATAGCTCTTCGTGCCCATAAACATTTGTAAAGCCTATGCCTTGAAAACCTCCACCTTCCCATGATAGAAAGAATCACCAATTTTGGCCAACGCTGATTTTGCAAGACATTTCCCCCCATCCGTCCTAGTCCTCAACTGGCCATATCTAGTTTTGAACTAAAGTTTGTTTCATTCTTCTCTCTCTTCTGTACCTTCAGCTTTGTTCTCTTCACCATCCCTAGCCCTCAGAGTGAAAACATCCTATAATTCCTATTTTTAAAAGAAAACAGAGCAGTACTCCCTTAATCCTAATGACTACTTCTTCCTCTCCCCCCACCCTGTCCCCTCCACCACCCTAAGGCCAAGAATATTGAAGTAACTGTGTGTTCATCGCTTTTGCATCCTTATATGATGCATCATGGCTTCTGTTCTCAAAATTTTGAGAAAAGACCACTTTCCTCTAAGTAAGGACATTTCTCTGTCCTTATCTTACTTGACCCTTCAGTGGCGTTTTACATTGTTAATCACTGTCCTTCTAAACTAGCCCTACTCGTGACATCATGCTCCCTTGATTCTTAGCCAACTTTCTGACAGCTCTTTCTCACACATCTTGGCAAGACCCTCTTGCTCTACTCATCTGGAAATATTGGTGTACCCCTGAGTTCTTTGTTCAGTCCTTTTCTGTTCTCCTTTTGCTCACTCTTCCTAGGCCTGCTTATTCATACTGAATGGATCCCACAGACATCTGCAGCTGATGTTTCTTCAATATGCATCCCATTCCAGAATATTCTCCCACACTCCAACTGACCCATCAATAATTTAAAGACCTCCAATTTTAAAAATCCAAAATCCAACTTATTATTTTCCTACCTTGAGCATGCCACTAAATCCTGTTAGCAATACTTTCCAATAGATTCTAATCCATTCTCTCTCCTCTAGCATCAGTCACTACTTAGTTCAGGTCATCTCCCCAGGACAATTGTAAGAATCTCTATCACTAATCTTATTGCACTTCTCTATCCCTCTCCAACTTAACCTGCCATAGTGATCTATCTGGGGGAAAAAAACTGTAGAAATCTTTTCACTTGTTAAGAATTGGGAAGGAGGAGACAAAAGATTCATCTACATACTGCACAAGACCTCCCATAATCTGGCCTCTTCCTCATGCATGACCAAGTCTTCCATTACTTATCAACCAAATTACTTGAAGTTCCTAAAACATTAAACCATATTATTTTAAGCCTTTTCTTGTCTATTTTCATGGTTTAAAATGCCTTCTTTCACAACCTTTCCACAAAGTAAACTCCTCTTTACCTTTCATTACCAAGTCTCAGGAGTCTCCTTCTTAGTCACAAGCACACACACCACCACCACCACCAAGTTCGTGTGCCCTCATATATGCCATCATCTCTGCACCTTGCACACAAGAGATAACATTCATCACAGTAAACTCTATTTATGACACAGCTGCTGGACTTTGTGCTGCCTGAGGACAAAGTCAGCACCATAATTATCTTTTTATACTAATGCCCAGTGTTCCTGACAGTCCCCAATAAAGCCTTGTTGAGTAACAAGAGGAAAAATGAATGAGGACATGGCCACGAGAAACGAAGAATAAAGAACTGATCTACCCTAAAGTGCAAAGTATTTAAACACAACTATATTTCCTAACCAGGAATCTCCCTTATTCATTCATTCATGCAACAAATGTTTATTGAGCACCCACAACACACAAAAAGCCGTACCACACAAGAAACAAAGTGCTGGTAACAGAATCTTCTCAGCTTTTTCAAATCACTGCAAACCCTTGACAATACAAGAGTCTTCCTGGTCAATCCCACACATTCCCAGTGGTCACTAGGAAGATAAAGAAAAAATATATATACAAATTGGTAGAAAGATGACCCTATGATGGTTAAGCATGATACTTAACCTTCTTCAACACATCCCTTAGCTCATTCCTTCTTCCTTAACACACTCACCTGCTTTTTTCATCATGAATTTGGAGTTACCACTGTCTGTATAAATATCTACACTACCAATTCCACATTATGCCAATTCTATTTCCAATTCTATTTCCGACTGGGTGGCTCAGTCGGTTAAGCATCTGCCTTAGGCTCAGGTCATGGTCTCAGGGTCCTGGGATCACAAGTTTCAATATGGAACAAGGACTCCAGGCTCTGTAAAGAGTCTGCTTCTCCCTCTCCCTTTGCCCCTGCCCCCTGCTCATGTGCTCGCTTGCTTTTTCAAACAAATAAAATTTTTAAAAAATGTTTGATATGTTCCTAAGTGAAAAAAAAAGGCAGTATATTATGCTCCATTTTTATTTCCTAAGAAGTGTGGGTTTACAGACGTGTACATACTTGAAAAAAACTGGTTTTTAAAATGGGTAGTATATGCTTATTTTTAAGTGGAAAAATTTCTGTCAATTTTTGATTTATGCTTTTTAATCTTTTCCAGTTATTCTGAATTGTATATGTATCACTTTTAAAATAAGAAAAGTTACCAAAACTTTTTAAAATAATGCTGAACATATCTGAGTATATGAAGACACATACCAAAATGTTAACAGATAATAACAGCTAATATTTCTAGTTTGTAAGCATTTGAAGGATTTTTATGTATAGTTTCTAACCCATGATTAAATAAGTTGTATGAATACAGAATGAAAGAGTTCGTATTTTAAAACATTAACAGTGGCTTTACTATATATCCTAAGTTACTACATGATCTATAATTTTTATATTTTACAAGTTTTCATTTGTTATTTATTGTTAATATTGTTCACATTTTCATTTGTTTCAAAAATCAGAAAAGATTAACATATTCATATGGATACATAGGTCAGTTGGTCTTAGAATTATGGGTAGAACTTTGTGCAAGAAAATCTCATTCTAAAGTCATCAAAATTTAGAATACAGAACATACCCACATATCTACATACAATGTTTTCAGAGACTCATGATGTTATGGGAAAGCGTTGCCTTTAAATGTTAAAATTTTAAAGCACACAACAAAAATAAATGCAGATCTCATAAGCAATCTGCAGGAGGATAGCAGGCAGAAATAAGAGAATGCTAGCAGTGGCCGTCCCTGGTGGTGCAGTTTCCTTCTTGCATTAATATCAGGGGAGGGAGAGAACAAGAGGGCTAGTCAGGGTTTCTCAATGTTGACACACATCTGGCCCCAATTTTGAGTCTTGGGAATCAGAGCAGTGGAAACAAGAGAACCAGGAAAATAAGACAGGAACTAAAACCACCTATCTTAAAACACATTAAAATTTAGAATTATTGGCACTTAGAGGGGGAAAGTCAACATTTACTAGGGCCTTTCAACAGAAAGAGAAAAGACCAATGAAACCAAGAAAAGGGGCAAAGCTAATAATGCGTGGCGGCTGCCATTTCCCTTTAATGACATCAAAATCCACATCAGATATATGATTTGTGTGTTGGTATCTAGTATCCTCGAACTAGAAACCAGATTTTAATCTCTAATTTATTCAAGAATAAAAATTCAGGCCACAGGCAACATACTTTCGTGAGACTCTAAATATGCATTATTATTAGCTAATGACAGGAAAACCTTGCGTTGTCTAGTTGAGTTCACACAAAATTTCATGACTCCCCTCTCTTTCTACAAGCAGATCCCTAGCCAAAGAACAAGAATACAAAGTCTCAGAACAAAACTTTTAACTTACTCTAGTCTTCCTCTGATCTCTAAAGGAGTGATTCTGCAGTGCTTTCCAAATTCACAGCAGACCTGATGTATAAACATCAAATCATCAAAGACAGTTCAAGAGAGCACTTTGCTTCCAGAAACATTACAAGCGAAAACTAAGAGCTTCTACACCTGCAAATAATAAACTTCAAAGGCAACCCCAAACTAGCCTGGCATTTATCATCAGTGCACATAAGTGTGTGTGTGTATATACTCAGTTGACCAACTATAGTTTACCTAGCCTTTAGCTTGGATTCTTGTATAGGGTCCTAAAACTTAACGGTGCTGTTCATAAAATTAATAGCATCTCCCAAATGGAAGGAAATTTCTAGTCTAGTTCTACCTCTTAACCAATGCTTTAATCTTGTCTACATTCACCAGTAGCTGCTTGGAAACTTCCAATGATGGGAAGCTCACCACCTCCCAAGGCCAGCCATGAAGTCCTCAAGCAGATTACTCACTAGAAATTCTCAGATGTACTTCAAGTCATACTGACTGAGAAGCCCATCCACGGGGCCCAACTGCTCTTCTGTAATTAAATAGAATCGCATCCTTCAAACACTTGAAGGTAGAGTAGGCAGATGAAGGTAGCCGTCAGGTCACCCATTTCTTTCTTCATTTCTCACATCCTTCAGAGAACTTTCCACCCTCCACTCAGAACACAGCTACTATTCTCAAAGGGTGGCACCTAAAACAACCAACAGTAGAGTATCCTGGCCGGATGGTTCTGCCCAAGCCAAAATACTGTGGAACCAACCTCTCATTTGCATGCATGTTAATTTTCAATATGAGGTGTGTAGAGAACACCCTGCAATGAAAGAGTTTACGATTCGGTGTAAAAGCCATTTCAAACAGGCCCAGCTTCAGAACATACTAGGACAATGAAGCTGAGAATTACAAAAATTCAAGTTCTGAAATCCACGGTTTCTCAAAGAGATGCTTAAAAATGCTAAGCCCTGGATCCTTCCCAAATTGCATCAATCAGAACCTGGGACCTTGCATTTTAAAGATGCTCTCCGGCGACTGTGATGCAAAGTAACAGGTGAGCACCAGCGCCTCACCTCTTGATGGCTAAATTGTTGTTCCTTTACCACACACAAATCTCCCTTGCCCTCTCCCTCCATCTCCTGGCAGTCCACCAAGGCAGAAATGCGATGACCAGTACCATCGAACTTGGGTTTCAATTGATGGCTCAACTGGGATTAGAACCAATAATAGTAATCACATCTTTTGGTTCCAGTCCAAGCTTGTCCCTAAAAAGGAGAACAGTATCTGGGATGTAGCAGGAGGAGGAGAGGGATCGAGTATTACAGGGAGCTAAATTTGGGGAAATAGCCTAAAGCAATTATTCACGCCAGCTCCTTGGAAGTAAGTGGTAAAAAGCTGAGAAACTGTTCATCGTGGAGGAATCTGCCAAAAAGAGGAGAGAAGGAAGGAAATCCCAGGTGACAGAGGAGAATTCTTACAGCTGAACAGGACCCACCTGCTGGATTCAGCCCGTCGCTTTGTGAAGGTTCTGCTGTTTCACTCATAGAACTTCATCAAGTTCTCTTGTATTCAAACTAAGTTTTATGGGTTTTAGAACACATTCTTCCCCAGGTAAGCAAACTCAGGATCAGAGTCTATATTTGCTACAACAAGAACAAAAACCCAAGAGTCACTCTTTTATATGCAGGGATGAGCATCAGAGTGATTTCCTCAAATATCAAGAAGAAATCCTAACACTGAACACAAACTGGGCCCATACAATTCCCTGTTGCTTTGGTTCCTAGTTTTTAAAACGACACTTCATTCTCTTGCCAAATACAGATGCAAACTGCAGACAAAACATCCTACCACAAAACTAAATCTGAGAATGGCCAGGACCAACAAATCCACAAGAAAGGGGGCTAAATTCCAAACCCAAAATGGTAAATGTAGTAACGATGACCCTTACCCTGTGGTCAAAGATGAATCCAATTAATGTTACCTTTAAAAGAATTTCAGTAACTCCTCTCTTCCTGTTGTAATTGCCCATGATAGGCCTCCAAAGCCAGCAGCTTGGTGGAGACACTTTCTGACCAGCATACTCCTTCACCCTGTGTGAACTCTACGAACCAAGCATTAATGGATCCCATAATCTGTCAAACATTTACAATTACAAGGGGATCAATAAAAGATGGAATTGTCATACAGTTGCCGTCTAGATTGCTCCGATTCCAAAGTGACAAAGAAAAAAAAAAAACAGACGGTGACTCAAAAAACGACATCTGTTAAATCACGAGGGCTGGAAGGGACCTTAAAGGTTACTCTAGTAAATCCCTCTAACCTCTAGTCCCTCCTCCAGACAACCCAGTCATCAAGTAAATCATTATCAGGGCAAGTGCAACGTATTCAAAAGTCTGACCTCTCTGCTTAGCCCCCTCATTAACCAGAATCGCCCTGTGCCACTTCAAAATCCCCCTTTCCAACTGGAACTGGAATCCATACAGCTGTTGTCACCCACATACAACATATCTGCCCCTGGATATCAGGTCGCCTGGCTCCCCATGCCTCCATCTCCCTGGCTCCCCGGCCTTGGCCAATCAAAATGCCACACAGTCCACCCCTGAGCTCTCCACACACCCATATGTTCCCACCCAGGCTCCTTTTTTACCTTAACACACCAATTCTGAGCAAACTCCAAACTGCCTGTTCTGCTCCCATTCACACAGCCTCCGGGGGTCCCATGGAGAAAACTCAAGGACAAGATGAAGAGGCCACTGCTCATCCTTGTATCCTCATCTCAGCAGAGCCCACAATGGCAGCCCTTAATGCCATCACTGCTCTCTTCCATTGCTCAGGGCATTTCTTCTAAGTGTATAATCCTTTCAAGGAAGCTCCATAACTTTCACATCCATCAAGGAAACATCAGTAGGCATGGGGCAAGAACCTCTAGGTGCCACGCTACCCCTCCTGCTCACCCCTACTGTCCATCACTTGAATAATCTGGGCCATTTTTTTTTCACCTGTCTTCTCTGGCTCACCCACCACACACAGCCTAGACCACTCCTTTCAAGCCTGGATGCTCACTAGAGTCCCCAGGTAGCTGTCCTGTTATGGGCTGAACCATGTCCCCCAAAGATTCATACATTGAAGTCCCAACCCCTAGGCCTTCAAAATCTGCCTTCTTTGGGCATACAGTCCTTTAAAGAGCTAATGAAGTCAAAATGAGGTCCTCAGGGTGGGCCCTCATGCGATATGACCAGTGTCCTTACAAGAAAAAGAAATTCGGACACAGACCTGCACACACAGAGGAAAGATGTGAAGATACAGGGAGAGGACCAGCTACAGGCCGAGAAGAGGGGCCTCAGAAGAAACCAACCCTCCAACACCTTGACCTTGGACTTCTAGCCTCCACAATTATGAGAAAAATTTCCATTGTTCAAACCACCCAGGCTGTGGTATTTTGTTATGGCAGCCTTGGCAAACTCATACACCTCCCCCTGCCCACCTTATTCTCTCCAACTTCTCCGTCCTGGTGAATGTTTGGTGATTCCATTATTACTCCTCATCCTCCTAAATATCTTTCACCTCTGCCTCCTTCCCTCTAAATCCACGGCTACTGCCTTATTTCAGGGCCTCATTATCCCCCCTTTGGATATTCCAGTCACTTCCACTTACCATTTCTCTTTGCTGTGTGGAGAATCATCTTCCTGATGAGAATGTTACCATGCCAATTCTGTTTTTCAAGCCTTCCCACAGTTCTCTATTCCCTCCAGTCTGACCTCCTGGACAACAGCATGCATAGTGCCTTCCAGTTACTTCCTGCTTTGGCCATAACCTGTCTTGCTCCTTGAGCTCCCTCACTTTGGATCCACCTGGAACTTCCCTAACACATAATGCTGATCCATGCAACTAACTGTCCGTAGGCATTCACTTGGCTCAAGGAGAATAGCCTCTCTTGTCCAAACTCTATGCCTAGCGAACACCCATGGCATCCTTCCAGTCTTAGCCTCAGAATCACTCAGTGAAAACTTTTATGAACCTCCTCCCCACCCAGGTTAATTACTCCCTGTTCTGTGCTGCCTCTGATATCAGGCTTACTTCACATTACACTGTGACCATACTTCGGCAGGTGTCACTGTCACAAATACCCACAGGACTGACCAGACATCATAAATCAATGAAGTATCTAGTGGAAACACATCTTAAATTCGAATACAGAAAAACCATGCTTGTGCTAGAACCAACCATACTGCCATGGCTGTCTTATCGTTAAATAAAACCCTGCACTTAAATAAAATGCCTATGGAGCCAAGTTCATCTAGCCAGAGGCACACAATGGCACGGCCTTCATTGCTCTTCCCTCTACTTCTTGAGGTGAAAAAGCTACAGAACACACCTGTGGGTATTCTCATAGCCTGACTAGCTGTAGTTCATAGACTGACTCATGTTTGCACTACCCTCAACGGGACTGACACTGAAGGCACATGGATACACACTTCACTGGTTACAAGGAAAGGACTCAGTGTTGAGTTGAGCTCACTTGGCTCAATTTTTACCAAAAAGACTTTGTGAGAAGTAACATTCACAGGCAGTATCTCGAAAGGTACCACGCCCTTCATTCCACAAGCAATGTGGAAGGTCTATCCTTGGACAGAGCCATGCCAGCAAAGAGCTACTTGTCTGAACGATCTTTCTTTGATGCCCATAGAATTGCTTTCCTGAGATAAGCTTTGGCATTTTGCCCTTGACCCATACTGAGTAACATTATTTTAACCCCACGGATCTATTCATTATAAAAATTGTGCTTGGAGACACTGTTAATTATACTAACATATCTAATGTTTCAAGAATCACAGATGAAATCTGTTCTCCTCCCAGTGCCATGAAGAGCTGTACCCTCTCTTTAGTCCTTGTCCCCACAGCCATCTGGCTCATAGAGTGAATTGTGTCCCCTCTTGGTGTCAATTACTGGGAAGAACAGCAGAATGTGTGGTCCTTTCCATAATACACGCATGGGATCCTCAGGTGGGTGTCCTGTCTTGGTCTTTGGTTAAATTCACACTCTCTTTTTCTCTCCACATTTCCTTCTTGTGCTTATTACATTTCTTTTTCTTCAGGAGGAAAATGCACAAGTAACCAATGCACTATTTTCAGTGAGTCCCCACCTCTACAGTTTGTCAGTTTCTTAAAGACAAGACCTCCCTCTTAGACTCATTTTGTATCTACAGAGTCAAATAAGCAATCATTTATTGTCAAATGTAGTTACATCATATGTGATTACTTCTAATTATGGATGAAATGGTAAACCACTCTCTTCTTAAGGAAGGTCACTTCGTTTCCCCAGAAGAATAAAGGTGACCCCCCTACCCCCGTCCTTAATACCAATAGCATCTAGAAGGCATTATGGAGACCAGTTTCAGGAAATCACAGTTAAGTAAGTATGGTTATAAATATGACATAATTTTTCATTATTTGCTATCCATTTTTAGAATATTTGTTCCATCTGCTAGTAGTTAACCAATTCTTTTGTAGGAGCCTACTAACCAGGAATATTCCACAATCAGTTGATAGAGTGAATGGAGTTAAAACCAAAATATTTTATGGCATACTAAAATCTGTGCATTCAAAGAGTCCAGGACAAAGGAAAACCTCAGGAAGGTGTTCTCTGTTAGAATACAAAACTGTGAGGCAGTGAAAAATACTACCACAAAGGAGAGAAACATATCCACCAGTGAGGTCAGATCAGTTCCACTCAGCATCATCCAGGACCGATTAGTAAAGCTCATTGCTCTAATCATTTTCCAAGTTCTATACATCTATACAAATTTCAATCTTCCAAATTTTTTTGAAATTCAGCTGGCTAGTAGTGTGAGGTGTTATCATTGTTTTGGAAATCGATTTAATAATTTCTCATCACTAGTCGTAAAAATCATCCTTACTTTTTGAGGCAGCAAATTCTCTAAGTAGGAACTTAAAGAAATCATCTGAGGGGTGCCCGGGTGTCACAGTCAGTCAAGCCTCTGACTCTTGGTTTATGCTCAGGTCTGATCTCAAGGTCTTGAGATCAACCCCCTGTGGGGCTCTGCACTCAGCAAGGAGCCTACTTCTTTCCCTCTTCCTGTGCCCCTCTCCCCTGTGCATGCGCCTGATCTCTCTCTGAAAAAAGAAATAAATCTCCAAAAAAAAATCTGAAATGCAGAAAGAGCTGTGCACACAAAGGTGTTTCACTGAAGTGAGAGGTAGAGCTACTGTTGGAATTAAGGTCACTTCTAATTATGATATACTATTATGACAAAGGACAGGATATTCATTGTACCCAATAAGATTTTGACCCTATAAAATATGTGAAGACATTAGAAGGTAATCTCTCATAAAGAGTTGACAATTGGATCTCCAGGTGGTAACTGTAGCTAGTTTTTCCTGTATACTTTTGATTTCTACAATAAACACATATTATTTGTGTAATTTTAAAAGTTTTTTTTTAGAAAACCATTTTTAATATACTTGGAAGTCATATAATATTACTCTCTGATCCCGCTCTTTATTAGTCTCAGAAAATTAAGTAAGAAGCTATTGAGAGCAGTGTTCTTTTAAAATAGCAAAGAAATGAGAAAACTAAATGTCCAAAAATAGGACAATGGTCAAAAGAAGAGCAGTTTAACAACTTAATCCAAATGGACTACTATGGATATTAAAAATATAATGACTCAGACTATATTGCCACATCTAACAGTAAATAGAAAACCATCAGTAGAGGCACACAAGTAGACACATAGATCAAAATAACAAAACAGAGAGCCCAGAAATCAACCTATGCTCAAATGTCAATGTATTTATGACAAAGGAGACAAGAATGTACAATGGGGAAAAGATGGTCTCATCGACAAATGGTATTGGGAAAACTGGACAGCTACATGCAAAAGAAGACAACTGGATCACTTTTTTTTTTTACAGCATATATAAAATAAACTCAAAATGAAGACCTAAACTGAAACCTGAAACCATGAAATTCCTAGAAGGAAACATGAGCAGTAAGCTCTTCAACATCAGTCATAGAAACGTTTTTCTAGAGAGGTCTCCTGAGGCAAGGGAAACAAAAGCAAAGTTAAACTATTGGGACTTCATCAAAATACAAAAGCTTCTGCATAACAAAGGAAATAATCAACAAAACAAAAACAGTCTATTGAATGAGGAAGATATTCACAAATGACATATCTGATAAAGGGTTAGTATCCAAACTATATAAAGAACTTATACAACTCAACACCAAAAAAAACAAGTAATTGAACTTAAAAATAGGCAGAAGATATGATTAGATATTTTCCCAAAGAATAAAGATGGCCAACAGACACATGAAAGATGCGTAGTGTCACTCTTCAGGGAAATGCAAATCAAAAGTATAATGAAATAATCACCTCACATCTGTCCAAATAGCTAAAATTAAGAACACAAGAAATAACCGTTGGAAGACTCTGGAGAAAAAGGAACCCCCCCATGCACTGTTGCTCGGGATGCAAATTTGTACAGCCACTGTGGAAAACAATTTGACGTTCCTCAAAAAATTAAAAATAGAACTACCATATGATCTAGCAATTATACTGGGTATTTACCCAAAGGAAACAAAAATACAAATTCAAAAAGATATATGCATCCCTATGTTTATTGCATTTTTTTACAACAGTCACAATATGGAAGCAACCCATGTGTCCATACATAGATGAATAAAGATGTGGTATATATATACACACATACACACGCATAGAATATCACTCAGTTACAAAAAAATTTTAAAAAAGAATGAAATCTTGGCGTTTTCAACAACATGCATCGATCTAGAGGGTATAATGCTAAGCGAAATAAGTCAGAGACAAATACCACATGATTTCACTCATCTCATATATGGAATTTTAAATACAAAAAGAAAAAGACAAAACCAGACTCTTAAATATAGAGAACTGGTGGTTGCCTGAGTTGGGGGGTGGGGGGGTTGCAATGGGTCAAAAAGGTGAGGGGGATTAAGAGTCCACTTATTGTGATAAGTACTGAGTCATGCAGAAAAAGGTTGAATCATTATATCATACACCTGAAACTAATATTACACTGTATGTTTACTTGAATTTTAAAAATTAATTTTTTAAAAAAAGAAAATGGTCAGTAGAAACAAAAACACGTTTGTTAACTCTAGGTAGAAGTAGACCATAAAATAGACCACAGTGGAAATAGGCCATAAAATTAACATGATTAAATGAAAAATATACTACATTAGGGAACTGCAAACATGAGTGGGTTTGTTTATTTAAGTATTGCCATAATGCAATGGTTTCATAATGTCTGGTTTCAGAAAATTTTTAAGCATTTTAAAGAATATTCAAATCAGTGTTTTTACATTAAAAACATTTTTTAAAGGAGTTGGAAAGTTGTAAATACTTTAAGATATGTTCATTGAAAGATTTTTATTAGCTGAGTTATTCCACCATTAAAATGGGACGGTTGAGCACCGCCTTCGGCTCAGGTCGTGATCCTGGGGATCTGGGATCGAGTCCCACATCAGGCTCCCCACAGGGAGCCTGCTTCTCCCTCTGCCTGTGTCTCTGCCTCTCTCTCTGGGTCTCTCAGAATAAATAAATAAAATCTTAAAAAAAGAAAAAACATAAATACTAAAAAAAAAAAAAGACCATAAATCTAAAAAATAAAAAAATAAAATAAAATGGGACGAAAAAGGAAAGGACCTTGGTAAGTAAATGATTAGGTCGGTGCTTTCTCCCTCAATCAGAATCAGCCCCAAATAGTCCACTAACCTCTGTCATCACAGCAATGGACACGCTTAAAACTTTTTTCCCAAAATTAATGGAATGTTAAGTATGTCTTACAGTAACTGTTACAGGAATAATAAATATATTTAGACACGAAACCTGAGCTAATTCTTGCTCCTAGAGAAGGTATTCAATGATGTCTCTAATCCCTGAATCAGATAAGAATTTGTGGTTTGTGGTCCTCCACTTTGAGGTGGCCAAATGCTTGAAGAGTTGCCAAGACTGCATTTCCCAAGGTCATGGTGACAAAGCCCTGCTTGAGGGTTGGCATTCCCTCAAACAAGCAGAGATGTTCAAGTGATGCTCCTAACTCTCAAGATAAAAATTCCTCCAGGGAGCTTTAGCTTTTTGTCTACACAACCTCTCTCCTAGAGCTATCCAGAATGCCTTTCCTTAGAACATTAGGCAGTACATGAGAACACCCTGTGCCTCTTCCTGGCTTTGTCTGCCTTGAACTTAATCTAACCCCATGACTCCCACCCTTCTGATTCACTTATGTCTAGTACTAGCCTGAAGCAATACCTGTGTCTCTGACCTGCCTGAACTTAGGCCCAACCTGGATCCCAAACACCAACTGTACGACCTGCCTTTGCCTTGTCCCAGATCAGGAGCCCTGAGGTCCTGGCCAGGTTTCCACATGGTGTCGGCTTAAGGAGAAGATAATTCAACAGCAAATAAAGGAATATGAGCTGATGAGTCAGCATCAAAACACATAAAGTAAAATACCCACAGCTACCTGAATGTCCTGAATAAATATTTATTATAAATGAGAAATCAGAGAAAGCTCTAACAGAAAAAGCATGCATCTTTTTTCCCTTAAGTATATCTTACTCAAAAATAAGAACAAGTGAAATAAAGCACTCCTAAGTGAAATAGCAACTTAAATTATTTTGAAATTACCAAAATAAAAAAGTCCTTTAATCAACTGATTTAATACTCGTGTAAGAAAAATGGAGTTGTCAAGTCCTTTCCATCTGTTCCACATAAGACCCATTCTTTATCAAATATTCCTTAAACTTGGAACAGTCATTAAAACTGAATTAGTCCTCCATGTGATTCCCTAGTCCTTTAAATCTCTTTGAAATAACATCGCTCACTGTTCAATGGGTTTTTATAAAATGTGGATTATATATAACTTAGATACCGTACATTTCCCCCAAAGCAAATACTCAGAAAATACAAAGGTAATGATTTTTTCATCTTCGTGGACTCTCACAGGTTAAAAAAAAAAACAAATTTAATTTCAAGGTTGGGCAAACTGCAAGCCAGGATGGTAAAGCCGTAAGGATCTGCTCAGGAAAGTCCCTGTTACCAAGAGAAGTATCAGCTGTGTCATCCACAGAACCTTACAATACACACGAGGACGTAAATACCTGGAGTCTCCTGCATTTGGCTGGAGCCTGTCAGACAAAATTGTCTCAATGGCATGGGGTCATCATTTCTTTGAACATTCAACAGCCAGAGCAAAGTTGAAAATAAAAACTGTAGAGTCACTGAATACAGTAATGATTAGTGCAAACTGATTCCAAGCCCTTGATTTTTTTTTTTTTTTTTTTTTTTTTTTTACTCCAGTACAGCAGACAAAGCTACATCAGTTTCAGTACAACAGAGTGATTCAATTTCTCTCTAGGTGACACTCTGCTTGCCAGGGTCACTACCACCTGGCACCATACAGTGTTATCACAGTATCATTGACTGTATTCCCTCGGCTGTGCCTTTTATTCCCGTGACGTCTTCATTTCATAACTGGAAGCCTTTACTCAGTTTACCCATCCCTCCACCTCCTTCTCTCTGGCAACCATCAGATCCTTCTCTGTATTTATAGGTCCAATTCCGCTTTTGTCTGTTCCTTTGTTATTTAGACTCTGCTTCTGAGTGAAATCAGATGGTATGTGTTTTTCTCAGTCTGACCAAGCCCTCTATTTTAAAACAAGGACCTGAAGGCCTGGAAAGTGTGGGTAGGCTGACAGGTCCCCACGGGCAGCAGTGGCAAAACTGGCACTTGACTCCTGATCTCCCATCTGTCTCATTTAGTTACAAACTTATTTTATGAATTTCCAATTTAAAATATTTTTTTAAAAATTCTTCACACAGCTTAAAAAAAAAGGCGAGGGGAGAACCCTAAAATCTTAGTATGGCAAAATAAGTTTAAAAAAAAAAACAACACTGAGAAGCTATGAAACACTCACCTACTCACCTGGTCTTCACTTACCAAGACTTAATTTCAGTTTTTCCTTTCTCCCGAATTATGCATAGTTAATAACTTAGTAAAACACTATATGAGTATTTTTTTAATCCAACCGAAACTATATCTCGCTATCCATGCAGAATTTTGTACAGTTCCTAACACAGAGCAAGGCTTTAGTAAGTACTAGTTATTTTTAGCAATGCACAAAAATTGCTATAATGAACTGCTTCAACATATACCTACACCTATTTCCCAAAAATATCCTTTCTATTCCTACTTGAATTTCGTCAAGTGGGAGAAAAAAAAAGTCACAAATAGGAAGGCCCACTAAGTACCACAAAAAAAAATTGCCAACTCATCAGACCAAAAGGCTCACTTTCCATCTGCCATTCATTTCTAGTCCTCTATTTTGCTTGTTACTCAATTCTTCCGTGACTCTATAGTCCCATGTGTACACAACCCACCTCAGCCCTGCAGAGTTAACCCCGTCTCATTCTGCAGATCTAGTCAAATGTCACTTTCCCAGGGAAATCCTGATTCACTCCTAAGTCAGATAAGGCTCCCTCATTTAACCTCTTTTGAAACTCCCTGGGGTTTTTCCCCCCTTCTAGTACTCATCATATTTTACAAATATATGTTTGAGTGATCATTCGGTCAATATCCTGCTTTCCACTAGATTCCATGTTTCATGCCTCCAGTGATAACAACTGCTTTATGCACTATTCCCAGCTACCAGGATGTGGTATTGCAAAAAATAAAGACACATCGAATAGTGAATGGCCCTAACTCCACACACAACAGCAAGAGACCAAATTACTGTTTTCAAAATTTCTTAGTTATGATGAGCACTTTTTAATGAAAATAAACATAATAGAAAATATAGGAACAAAAAGTATTATAGTTTACTATTTATAATTAAGCTACATGAAACTTGTTTTCTTCACGTATACAACCATTGCTAACCTTGGGGCATGGTCAAAGAAAAAAAAGGTTGAAAGCCACTAAGGCAGACGTCCGAATACACCTCCTCCCAACTTTCCATTAAAATGCTCAAGAAGGCATACAAAATGGCAAAAATCAGCAACAGTACTAGAGGGGAAAAAGCCAAAATCAAGCCGTTATTTCCACCACACTCTTTGAAAGATGGATAAGCAGTACATTCTTGGACCACATAAATCTGAAAGATGCACACTGCACCTTTTGAACTTCAACAAGACACATGCTCTGATGAATGTAGGAAAAATCCTGAGTCTAACTCAGGAATGCAGAAGATGCCATTGTCCGGATAAATATGACCCGACCACACGGGAGACCTCTTCCAAGCCCGCTAAAGCAAGGGGCCTCTATGGCCCCCAGAGCTAATTAGGGTCAAAACAGACACATACAAAATATACTGGCAGATTTTATTGCAAATAGAAGACAAAAATCTGACGTCTATTTAGGAGGTAAAACATATAAATCTATGTATTAAATGTATAACGGAAATTGAGAGGGGGAAAGAAGGCAAGAATAATTAAGGCATAGTAAGTTCCTGGATGTGCAGAGGAGTAGGATCAAAAGTAATTTAGTTCTTTGATTCTGAGAACCAAAGAAATCCAGGATTTTGCCTCTGGAAAACAGAGGCCATCACTTGTAAAACTGAAAATTAGGCTTGGTCATTTCAAAATACTAGCGTACTGAAACAAATCATACACAGAAAGCAAAAAGAAAGGCAGGAAGCATAATATTAGACTGGAAGCATACAAAACCTGCCACTTTGGTAGGTCAAGAGCAGTCAACTACCAACGATTTCACATGACTGAACCTAACAACAATGAAAATAGTAAAAGCTAACACATTCGGAGCATCAAGCATTTTTATACCATCAATTCAGGATTTGTGTGTGTGTGTGTGCATGTGTGTATTGTTCTTTTACAAATAGAAATCTGTAGGCGTGGAATGCCTGGGTGGCTCAGTGGTTGAGCCTCCGCCTTAGGCTCATGGCAGTGATCCCGGGGCCCTGGGATCAAGTCCCACATCGGGCTCCCCATGGGGAGCCTGCTTCTCCTTCTGCCTATGTCTCTGTCTCTTTCTGTGTGCTTCTCATGAATAAATAAAACCTTTAAAAAAAAAAAAGAAATCTGTAGGCTTAAAGACATTATGTAATTTATGTAAGCCCACGTGGCTAAATATTGGCGAAAAAAGGCAAGCTAGTACGTTTTATTCAAGGCCATGGCACCTTTGATAACAAAGAGAAAACTTAAGGGTAAGAATGAAGTTCAAACGTGTTGGTTGTAACAATAAATGTAAAAGCCATACGTTTCCTGTGAGAGGTATGTTAAAACAAAATCCAATTAAATGTCATTTACAGGCAAAAACATTAAACAAAATGACACCAAAAGTTTAAAAATCAGAAGGATGAGGGCAGCCTGGGTGGCTCACCAGTGTAGCGCCGCCTTCAAGCCCAGGGCCTGATCCTGGGGTCCCGGGATCGAGTCCCACGTCGGGCTCCCCGCATGGAGCCTGCTTCTCCCTCTGCCTGTGTCTCTGCCTCTCTCTCTCTCTCCTGTGTATTCTCATGAATAAATAAATAAAATCTTTTTAAAAAATAGCTAAAAAATAAAAATTAATTTAAAAAAATAAAAATTCAGAAGGATGAGCGAAGTCTTTTCAGACAAGACAAAAAAGATCGGCAACACTAATCCCAGGAAAACAGTAGGATGTGGTTCCAAATGCACAGAGGATTATTTTACATTAATAAATACATAATAGAGGCCCAATAGGAATCTTTAATATTTTGCTAACACAGAGAAAGCGCTATAACCAAACTGACAAAAGCCCATTTGTAGACAGAGACTAAAAGACCATTATCAGGCTATGACAGCTCCAGTACAGAATCAGGGCACAGAAAATGTGAATCAGATTATAGTGGCTGACTTAATAAACATATCATCTGTACGTGTCACGGGGAGAAAATCCTGCCCCTCTCAAGCAGCACAACACACAACCCTCAATTGACCAGAAAGAGAAACTGTACAAATCTCACTTAGTTACCATGATAGATAAAACGAAGTTTATGCAAAAGTTTAAGTGTGTACAATAACGCAATAATTGGCCGCATCATACTGACCCACCAGTAGCATTCCCAACAAAGTCAGGTATTCACAAGAATGTTTGCTTTGCCTGGATTGACATTTTCACAACCTTTTTATTAGCACAAAACAGAATTTAAGCTAGTTCCATTTAAAACGTTGCTACTTTCAGGGCAGCCCGGGTGGCTCAGCGGTTTAGCGCCTGCCTTCGGCCCAGGGCGTGATCCTGGGGACCCAGGTTCGAGTCCCACGTCGGGCTCCCCGCAGGGAGCTGCTTCTCCCTCTGCCTGAGTCTCCGCCTCTCTCTGTGTGTCTCTCATGAATAAATAAATAAAATCTTTTAAAAAATAATAAAATGTTGCTACTTTCAGATTGAATATTCCTCCTCCCTCAATGACTGGCAAAATTAGCGACAAAATACTGTTTGATAATTCAGAATTATTGAAAATGAAGTACTATATATCAAAAAGGCCAAAAAAAGCTGATGGATCTCCATCCTTACATAATTCCATCGTTTAAAAAAATGACCTAATTTCAACCAAAGACGACTCTGACTTTTGCTTATTTTCTTAATTTTTTTTCTAATCACATCAGCCCTTCCTTTTCTTTATCAATGTTTTTTTCTCCTTCTATCCTCACCTTTCAGTTTCACTGATTCAGCTCATCCTTCCAGCCTCAGTAAAAAAAACCACTTTCTCAGAGAAACATTCCCCACCTGCCCCGCCCCAAAGCTACCCTCCCTCTTACTCTCTTCCAGGACACTCTGCTTTTCTCAATAATTCCAATCACATGTTGAGTTACCTGTTCAAGGCTCCCTCCTTCCCTCAGTTGTAAATCCCGAGCACTCAATGCTACATACTACAACATGCTCAGTATATTAATTTTTTTCATTCAAAAAAAGTCTGGCCAAAGAACTTTTTTATTCAGAAAATCGGAGTTCTACTATGTGCAAGGTACTGTACTAAGCACTGGGAATGTTAACAGCAGTAACTAGAAGAAAATTTTTAGACCACTTTCCCTCATTTCAGAAGTCAAAAGAAAATACAGCATAGGAAAAAAAAATCAGGCAAGCTGAATAAATGGGAAAAGTCACACAATTTTAAATGTCGTAGTTAGGGAAGGCTGCATGAAGGTGGTGGTGACATTTGAGTTGAGACCTGAAAATGGAAAGAGAGTCAGCATACAGGTACCAAGGGAACAGAGAACTCCAGGCAGCAGGGACAGTCCAGACAAAGGCCTGGAAACCACAGTCCACTGTGTAGATAAGCTCATCCATGGAGACTGTTGGCGGAAGGCTGGAGCTCTGGAAACACCAGCACCTAAAGATGGCAGAGAAGCACACATCCTTAAAAAAAAGAAAAAGAAAAAGAGAGAGAGAGAGAGAGAGAGAGAGAGAGAGAGAGAAAAGCAGCAAGCAGAGACCAGAAATAATGAAACATGGTCCATATGAAACATTGTGACTATCCTGTTGTCACTGGAAATTAAGAACCAAAGATTTTAAGGGCACCTGTACTTCTGACAGGACACAGAATGCTACCAAATATTCGGTGAGACCATTTAGTTTTTAAGACTGCAAGAAATTAAAATATAAAAATTAAAAAAAAAACTGCGAGAAATTATCCCAAAATGGAATGAGGAAGTTATTCTTGAATGGCAGCACTATGGCTAAGTCTCCTGTACTTTCCAACTTCTAAAATGAGCGTGTACTGTTTTTACCACCAGATGGGAAAGAGTGTAATTTTAAAGAATCACAATGGCCTTGAGAGAAAATGACTAGGGATAGGTTTATCTTTGTTCTAGCTCATATGCAAGCAGCCATGCCAACATAATTATACAAAATGGAAATACATTGTTAATCAGAAAAGGGGTTTTGTTTTGTTTTAACCAAGTAAACAGCCCAGTGACACTGTATCCTACTTTTACCTTAATCAGGCAGTGGCAACTTCCATGTCCTGGACCAGATTTTATAAATCCCCATGACAAACCTGTTGGACTTTCTGCATCTGGTCTTTAGGCAAGTGGGCCTTCCAGAGTTTTGCTGAGTGTCTCAGCTTGTCTTTTACTGTAGCAACGACAGCAATGGGACTTTCACTGCCGTGAGCCCTGCAGTGAATTAAAACTGTATTTTGCAATTCCTCTCAGCCCCCAAACCACCACCAGTCTTCTAATTAGTTTCAGAACTGTCTTTTCCTTCACCGGGATGGACGGTTTCAGGAGCTTTTATGCACCCCAAGGAACATTGAGCTGGAACTCCATCCTCTTTGTGGCATCCCAGGGCCAGCTCATCAAGAGAAGCCATCACGGGTGCTCAGTGAATGTTTGACAGCCTCTAAGACTATTGCAATCATGTGCCAGGAAGAGAAGTAGCCCACAGAATCAAAATACATCTTGTCCCTGTTAAAACACCAAGTATGCTGGAGGTGGGGGTCCCTTTTACAATATATATGTACATCAAATCATCACATTATACATTTCAAATATCTTACCATTTTATATGTCAAGTATACCTCAATGAGGCTGGGGGGGTATATTTTTTAAAAAAGCACCAAGTATATGCCATGCTTCCTTCTCACTCTGAAAGTTCTCTTCAGCTTATCCCATAAATTTCACTAGTATTTACCCTGACATACAGCACTTACTCCCCAATACTGCCAAGCTCTGACCTCTCGGCTAAGCTTCAAACTCAAATTCCAGCTACTAGCTGAAAACCTCTGCCTAAAGCCAACATGCCTCATTGGAAGAATGCTTAAACTGTCATGTCCCATCTGTTAATGGCATCAACGTGCCCTTTTCTTTTCTCTTTTTGGTCCTCAGTGGCTTTGCACCCCTCTGTTGGCCCTGCAAGGTTGACCCAAAGCCTACCACCACTCTGCCACAAACCCTAACCTGTCACTCACACGCAGAACCTGGGCCTTCTAGTCTTCCGTGTAGAATTAGCTTCTCAGCCAACTCATGCGCTGAGGCCAGAATCCGGCTGCAAATCCTTCCTCTACTCCGAGGCAGAGTTACTCTCTCCAGCCTCAGATGTTGAGTTGGGCACCTTGTCTAAACCTCCATTCAAAACATCTATCACTATCGGCCTGACCTTAGGCATTTGTTTCCATGGCTCTCTGTGTTTATGAGCTATTGAGAGCAGGGCCCATACTCTCCTGGTGGGTTGCTGTTGTTGTTGTTGTTATTAATATTATTATTTATTGTAGTGTCCTGAGCCAAGCATAAGGACTTGATTTCAGCTGCGTGAAACCAAACCGACTGGGTCTCAGGGAAAGCGAGGAGAGAACAGATTCTACTGAACTTGGAAGGCAGTTATCCTTGCCCTAGCCTTTGAACCGTTGGGTCTCTATGTCTACTCCAAGGACAGCAAGCAGTTCTGTATGGAGCTACAATAAATACTGAATACAGAATGAATGCCTCCTTTTCTTGACAGGACAATAACCCCTCTTCCAACACACCACGGCCCAAGATGGCAAAGCAGCCCCTTCACAAAAGGCAATTCTGTTTCAGCTGCGAGGCTCCCTTAGCAAGAGCCCTCCACCCTCGCCATCTGATTACCAGCTTCGAAGGGGGTCCTCGCTCCATACTCGCCCCGCGACACCTGCCTAAGTCACCCCACCTGGCTCCTCTGTTCCAGTGCTCCCTGGGCCTACCACAGACGCCTTGTTTCCCACCTAACAAAAGGTTTGCAGATGCCAAATGCCTGCCCTGCAAGGCCTGTCCTCCCCTCACCCGAGGCCCAGATGAAGCAGAGTCATTGTGAGGATCACATTCTCTGCGATGAGATTTGTTGTCTTGGTTGGTGACGCAGCTTGTTCCCTGCTCCTAATGGCCAGACGGTCATCTCTCTCTGATAGAAACTTCCCGAAGTCACACACTAGTGCACGGATTCAAGAGCCACGAGGGCTGCCGGGGCTTCAAAGTGCTGAGCCACGGTGGCAGCCTTAGTTACAGACTCTCCAGGACAAGCAGGGGCAGGGGCGAGCGTGTGCACACACAGACACACACACAAACAGGTATCTGGGGGTGTGTACATATAAACATATCTGCATGCACACATATAAATATATACACACGTTTGTAGGTCTGTACAAGCAAAAGCACAAGTATGGAAGGCTACGTAAGTGCTGACAAGGTTGCTGAGGGAGGTCACTACGTTTACTTTAGACACATCTATATTGTTTGAGTCATTACAAAATCCACGTCTTTTTAAGAAATGAATGCAGCTCCCTTGTTCTGGTTAGAACACCTTCTACCATGTTCATTCCCTCAGTGATTGAAATAAGTAGAATGCGTTAACAGCAAAGTACTGTCATAGCGTGACCTCAAAAATAACTCTGACTCCCCCAGAAACACTAGATTTGGATCATTCTAGGGAGTCAAACTGAACATAGAAACTCAAACACAGGCTGGGTCAAAATGAAGAGTATCCAAATGAGGGTCCCTGGGCGGCTCAGTCAGTGAAGCTTCTGCCTTCGGCTCCGGTTGGGGCCTCAGGGTCCTGGGCTCAAACCCCCTGCCTAGCTCCCTGCTCCGTGGGGAGTCTGGTCCTCCCTCGGCCCCTCCCCCCTGCTCATGTGCACACTCTTTCTCTCAC
This sequence comes from Nyctereutes procyonoides, assembly GCF_905146905.1. Classification (NCBI taxonomy): domain Eukaryota; kingdom Metazoa; phylum Chordata; class Mammalia; order Carnivora; family Canidae; genus Nyctereutes; species Nyctereutes procyonoides. Next base: position 8,556,466 of record NW_026575135.1, on the reverse strand, counting down.
TCTAATAAAATCTTGAAACAATAATAAAAAGGATATCCAAGATGAGATGGAAGCAAGCCAAGATTCCAGATAAGACACAGCTGCATCTTTCTCTAGACCTGACACAAACAGGTAAATCGTGGCTAAACATTTCCAAGTTTATAAAATGACAATGAGAAAACCAGGCTCTGTCTCCTTCTTCTCCTGTTTATGAGGGAAAAGCTAACTTACCTGAAGCCACTGGGACTCAAGAGGAAGAAGAATTCAATATACTCCATATTTGAAGCATTTCAAAAGAACTCCCATTAAAGTGATAGAATGGGAGCTCCCCGAAAAGGAACCTCACACATCTTGTTTCCTACCGTTTCCCAGTATACAGTAGGTGTGCAACAAATATCTACTGACAATGGAACAGATCAATGAACAAATAAAAGATGAAATTAAGGGACAACTAAATGAAAACTAGCATTAGCAGGCAGACAATGTCAGTTCTTCGTCCCATTTTACAGATGCAAAAAGAGAGAAACTTTGAGTTACCCAATAATAGCAAATCTGGAAATACAAAGCCTTTTGATGCCCTCTATCCTGATCCCCTTTTTTTTTTTCTATTTTAGGTTCCTAGGATCCTTCCAAATCCTAACCCTTTGGCAGTCTTCCCTGACCGCCACCACCAGGCCCCTGAGGGTCAGGTGAGCCGGTCCTCCCACACCTTATCTTGCTCATCACACTTCCTACACTGAAGCACTTGTTACACTGAGTCTGTTAACAAGTCTGTACCTCCTGGAGGGTAGGAGGCCCACCCAGACTCCCAGCCCCCGAGCACCTAGCACAATGCTTATTAAATGGCAGGCAGTCAATCAAGGGCTGCTAGAGTCCAGAGAACTTGCCTCCTCTGCCCTTGAATCATTTCTCCTTCCAAAGAGCCAGACACATCCTTCTGTTGGGGCAGAATTTTAGAGTGAAAGCAGCTCTGAGATTGGTCAAGGAGAACCACTTAAGCATAGAGTAAGAAAACTGAGGATGACAGATGTACATGAAACCAAACCTAGCCTATTGTTTTCATATTTAAGAAAACGGACAAAGGGAACCTTGCTACAAAGAAAGGGTTCACAGTAGGTAGCACTCCCTGCAAAGCGAGTCCTGAAGCCTTCAGAAGCATAGGCAGCCGTGATGACCATAAGGAACAAAATTCCCTTTAACAAAAGTTTCAACCCGGGAAATCCCACCCCAAAGAGGCCTAGGACCAGGTGCTATGGGTCAAACTTTCTTTTTCTCTTTCAGATAAAGAGGCTGGTTTCAAAATTCTTTTCCCTTATCTTCATATTAAATACAACAAACAGTCTGGTCCACCTCCTTCAGGCTTGTACATGTTTCTTGTAGCACTGGGCTAAAGTTAAGAGCTGCCCTGTCACGCTAGCGCTTTTTAAAAGCAGTACTATAGAAATTTAAAAAAAAAAATTATAACCTAAATCCATGCACACAGTACAACAATCCTCTTTCAACTCTGAAAGAAATTCGAATTTTACATGAACTTTGAGGTTAAAGTTTCTATGGCACTGATGAGGGGACGGGAGCTAAGGTCAAAGCATTAGGACAATCTTTGCCTCATCCCCATAAGTCAGCATGAACCATGCTACTTTGAAATCATACTAAACTGCAGGGAAAAAAAATGTCAGGGCACTTAAATAAAATCACCATCACCACCACCCTCTCTTACATCCCTCCCTAAAAACCAAAGAAACAAACAAAAAAAAAAAGTATCCTTCTAAGAAACAGAGTATACTAACCCTGGAATCTTTCAAATTAACTAATTAAACGTGCCAAATCCAAGTTCCCTTGCAAAAAAAAAAAAAAAAAAAAAAGATTAAACAGTGGTGGGAGGATCCTTCATTCAAATTGTATCCAGAAGATAGTAAAAAGCAGCTGACCTAACTAATCTTTTATTAAGGCTCCCAAGTAGCCCAGCATCTCCAGGTTGAAGGTAATTAGAAGACTTGGCCAGACCAGCTCCACCTTTGACATACAGCTTAAAAGCCACCTATTCCCACCTGTGACACGGAGCTATTGTGGTACGAGAAGAAATTCAGGGGGCTGAATGTCTCTCTCTCAGATGGACCCCACAGGGATCCTTCCTATCTGAGAGGTTACGAACTAGACACCTTAGCTCTCGCGATTAAGGGAGGGAAAAAAAGCAGATGATCAGAAAGGAGGTTCTCGAAGGATTTGTCTACACCATTAAGCTACTTCTATTAGAATTACATTTAAAGGCTTTTCAGGGTTGGGTCAGCCCTCCCTGCAGTACCCCACCCAACGTACTGCCCTCTCCCCACCTCCTCCCTGTTTCATTTCCGCCTACCCTTTACAAGGACATTAGCCCCATTTCAAAACTAATAATAATTCTTCCTCTTCTGTACTACAAATATTCAACCACTGTGGTTAAATACTCTGTATAAGATAAACAGGGTCAAGAATGTTGGTAGCTATTAGAGTCATGTTTAAATTAGCATTAACTAGCAGGCCCTTCCCTAAACAAAACAAAATGCTTTCTTGGTCAGCTCTGTGCCTGGAGAGTGACTTTAACTCACATGCTCAGAAGGCCTCCCAAGCATCATTAATTTTTGCTAAAAGACCACTATCAGCTCGGGAGGATTATGCAGGAAGAAATGACATATCGTTTATGCTATAATTTTTATATAATCTGGATAAGCTGGAGGCAGTGCCCTAAAATTCACGAGCCATGAGTTACAACGAAATGTAAAGGAATCAAAGCTTAGTTTTTCCAAACATTTCACCCCTCTCGATGCCCCAGCAGACGTCACCATTGTCTTCCTGCATTTTGGAGGCTAATAGCCCTTCCCAACCCCACAGTAGCACAGCTTCTTAAAATAACACCCAAGCCCCCCTCCTAATTTACCACCTGGTACCTTTCCAGCCTTCATTACCCCAGACTCCAACTGCATCATTCTCCACCATTCATCTTTTAAGAGATGCATCATGTTCACCCTTTAAGACCCTCCTGTGAAGCCTTCCCCAGAACGAGAAGTTCATTTTCCATTCCCTAGCATGCCAAGGGTTCTTGGATTCTACAGCTGCCACCTAGTTATGCAATCCAGCTACTATGCATTGAAGAAGCTGGCTGCATGTTTTCCCTCCGCACTGCAGCTCTTTCTAGAGCCTCATTTTTATCATCTTTGTGTCTGCCTCTCTAGGCGAAATTCAGTAATTGCTTATTCAATTAAATTTTTCTTTTCTCTCAACTTTGTAAGACATCCGTAATAGTGCTCCATGAGATTTTTTAAGTAATAACACAATAGGGATTTGGGGAAGGGGTAATATGATACGTAAAAACCAGAAACCAAATAGTGTGATGCTGAGTTAACAAGACCAGAGCAAACTTTGAGACTTTAAACCAAGAGCTTATGTCTCACTTTTATTACATCACACTTCATTTTTTAAAATAAATCACGTTCCTCAAGTATGTATGCCTACAGGCACCAAGAAACACTAAAGGAAGACACGCCACACATTAAGCACGAGCATTAAAATCTTGACCTCGGGATGACTGAGTGGCTCAGTGGTTAAGCATCTGCCTTTGGCTCAGGGCATGATCCCAGAGTTCTGGGATCGAGTCCCACGTCGGGCTCCCTGCATGAAGCCTGCTTCTCCTTCTGCCTGTGTCTCTGCCTCTGTGTGTGTGTGTGTGTGTGTGTGTGTGTGTGTGTCTCATGAATAAATAAAATCTTAAAAAAATACTTTATAAAATCTTGACCTCAAACTACATTTTAAGTCTTGTTATTTGCTGAACACTTGGAGCTTCCCAGTGAAAATGATACAGTGTACTCTGCCCAGATTGCAACTTTCCTTACTAAGCATTTGAAATAAGATTCTTGGCCCTAAAAAATCACTAACTTCAGACTGAATGTCATTATGCATCAAAAAGACCGAGCGAGTGAGAGGTCCAGCGAGTGAGATTTTTACTTTGAATCTTCCAGTCCGTCAAACAGGACAGATTCAGTACAGCCTTGACAGATCTATGGTATAATTAAAAAGAAAAAGAAATTTCTGTTTGGTAAATATTAGCTTCAAACAAAAATAGAAGTTTCCAAACATCAGTTGTTGAAAGGGCTGCCCTTCCCACCTCGGTATTTTTCCTCCTCATTCACAGGGATACTGAGCTCCTCTGAGCGCCCACAGCACTGGGCAGCTGGGGAGCCCAAGAGACACCCATGCATCAGGTCCCACCACAGGGATCCCCCTCACTCCACATGGATTTTAAGGCTCAGCAGGCTCACTCACTGTGATAGAATAATGGAAGATGAAAGGGTGGGGGTTGTATTGATGCCCCTGTGGAGGAGGAAAGAAAAAATAGAGGAAAATCAACGCCCAGATGGAGGTCCTTTCCCCCTCCAAGCATCTCCCTCTGACCCTCTTGCCCTCTCACCTCCCTTCTGGGATAACCCGCTCACAGGTGACTCTCCCTACTGCTCCAGCACGGGACAACCACACGCCGGGTTCTAACGACTCGGGGGAGCTGGGAAGAACAGAACAGCCAAGATCATCAAATCCGTCCATTTTCCAGATGAGTGCCCGGAGACGAAGGACAAGCTGCTGAGCTGATGGGCTAAGGTGGCACCGCTAGGGGACGCGGCGCGCGTGGGCTCGGATGATGCCAACCCCTCTTCCCGCCTGCGCCTCCCCCCTTCTCTTGTTTCTTTGCTTCTTTAGCCTCAAAGTAAACGGCGGGGAAAACCCAGCCTTAACACACTTAAAATGCTGATCGTCACTCTCAAGTTTGCACTGGAGGCAAATTTGCTCACTCCTACCGGATTCGGAGAACCAAGGGCAGAAACAAGTGGATGCGAGTGTGTGTGTGTGTGTGTGTGTGTGTGCACGCGCGAATGCAGTTCACTCGGGTCCAGACAGCCCTAACTCCAGTTACACCCCTTTCCCTCCTCGGGGCTTAGGCTTCCGTCTGACCAGGGGATCGCTCCCTAGGGGAACCGAGCAGCTTTCCCAGCGCTGTCCCCCCTTTAACCAGAATCGCAGGCTTTGCATCACGGACCACTCGCCTCCCAGTTGTGCTCACGCTGGACAAACCACACTTATGCAAATAGGTGAAAGACACGGACTGTTAGAGCCTGAAGGAATAGAGGATTCTACCCCGATAACCGCAGTTAACCTGCTTCCCATATTCGGGTTTGCACACAACGCGCCCATCCCAGTGGGAAACGGTGCAACTTTAACAAGCGAGCGCTCGCTGAAGACCCACGTTCATGAAAAATCCACAGATTTCAACAAACGAGAAAAGAAAGAGAAGCAGGGACACAGAGCAAGAATCTCAGGCCCCAAAGTGAAGGCAGCAACAAGTCCTGGATGCCGTCATCCCTTAAGCATCAAAGGCCCAAATGGCAGCAAAGAAAAAAAAAAAGAATAAAATTTAAATCCATTCACAACAAACTAGTCCGACACAAACCAAACGAGCCTGTCGGTTTCAAAACCACCAAGTCCAAGCCAGGTCCCTCCCTTGCCTTCAGTGTCCCAGTTACTTGCTAAGCGTGTTTACTGGGCGGCTGCACCGACACCAAGTTTAAAGTCCGCAGCCCGGGAGCGCGAGGAGTCGTCGGGGAGACGCGGGGTGCGCGAGCTCCGCGCGGCGGGGGCACCGCGGCGCTCCCGTGCCCCCGGACCCGGCTTCGGGGTCACCTCGAGCCCCCACCCAGACCCAGGTAACCCGACGCCACCTACGTGTCACTTGGGCGGGTCCGGGCCGCGGACGCGGCACAAAGCGCGGGCCCCGGGGCGCACCGACCTGGCCGGGGAGGGGGACGGAAGGGCCGGCGGCCCGGGCGGCTGCGGCAACTTCCCTCCCGGGGCGCGGGCGACTGGCTGGTGGCGGAGGCCGGGAGAGCCTCGCCTGCTGCAGGCCGGCTCGCGGCGCGCACGCCCACCCACAGCCGACACCGGCGAGCGCGCGCGCGCGCACACTTGCACCCGCTCGCACACTCGCTCGCGCAGCCACAAAGCCTGTCTGCCCCGGGACGGCGCGAGCCGAGCGCGCCGAGCGGCTGCGCAGGCGACGCGGCGGCCCCTGGCTCCGCGCCCAGGGGGCGCCGTCCCCCGCCCCCTGCGCCCCGCGCCCGCCCGCGCCCGCCCCGCGCCCGCCCCTTTACCTGCGCCCGCCGCTGCCCCCCCGCCCCCCGGGCTGGCCTCCCGCCGCGCGGCCGCCCGCCCCCTCGACGGCCGCCCCCTGCGCCCCCCCCCCCGCCCCCGGGAAGCCGGAGCCGCGCTCGGCAGCCGACGCGGGAGACGCAACCCGGGGAGCGCCGGCCGCCGCTCGGGCCGCCAACTCGCGCTTTGGCGCGCTGGCCGGGGCGGCGGGGTGGCCCGGAGCCGGCGCGGCCGCCAGCCTCCGTCCTCCCCCTCCTTCTCGGCCCGCTCCACGTAGCACGGTCGGGGATCCCGCACCGCTGCTCCCTCCCCCTGGCTCGTCCCGTCGCCTGGTGCGACGCCCCCCGGAGCCCCCCGCAGCCCGCGCGAGCCCCCGGCGGCGGGAGACCCGCGGGCTCGGATGCTCAGCCCCCCCCCCCCCCGCGCTCACCTAGCGCCCGCCGGCTCGCCGCGCTGGGTGGGCTCCCCCAGACGGTGCCTTTTCCTTCTGTCGCTCTGCTCTTCCCACTCGGAAAGCTCGGGGAAGCATCGCGGGCCCGCACCCCCCTGCAGGAGGGCCTCTCCCGCAGTCAGCGGCTAAACTCGGCGAGGACCCCGGGTTCCCCCGGGCACGGCCTGAGCTGGAGAGGTGCTCCCGCGTCCGCGTCCGGGCCCCCCACCCGCGCGGTCTGCAGCCCGAAGCCGCGGTGCCAGCGCGCCCCCAGCTCCCCAGGCGCAGGGCTGCACGCTCCTCTTCCGCTTTCCCAGGGCAACTCTGCAAGTGCCAACTCTCGGCGTCCGGAGGGTAATTAAGGGCGGGGAATGCACACCTGGAGGTGTGGGCGGGCGCGGCGCCGCGGGACCCGCGCCCGGGCAGCGTCCCCGGGAGGGTGGCGGCCGCTGAGGTTCGCGCGGGCCCTGCGCGGCCGCCGGTCGGTCGGGGGCTTTCCGGCCGCGCCACCTCTCCCCCACCTCCCGCTTCCCACCCCCGGCTTCCCAGGATTTCCGGACTCGGGGCACTTCTCTGCCGCTCGCTGCGCTGCCAAAGCCGCCACGCATCCCAGGCAGCTTCTGAGCAGGAGGGGAAGCTGGGCGAGCCCTTGCCGGGGGCACCCGGGAGGCCCGGGGAGCGGTGCTGCAGGGGGGACCCGCGACCCGGGCGGGGGGGGGCCGCCCCCGGGGGGGGGGCACGCGGCGATCCTGGGCTGCTCGGAAGGGAGAGGTCCCTTTAAACCGCAGTGGGCGGGGAGGGGAAGACTTCTTGTAAGGGATGGAAACTTTTCCAGCTACCGGTTAGGGACGCGTTGGAAAGAGAACGCGCGACCCTGTCCGCCCGGCGCTGCTTAGAACTTTGCGTTGGCCTGTGGTTTCTACGGGATGCTCAGGGCTGAGAGCGGTCTGCGAGCCAATTACTGTCTGAAGCGGTTTCTTTTTGTAAATAATCTTTCAAATCCCTCTGGTTGGTTTTTGTTGTTGTTTTGGGTTTTTTTTGTTTGTTTGTTTGTTTAAGTAATCTCTACATCCGATGTGAAGCTGGAACCTACAGCCCCGGAGATGGAGACCCAGGCTCTAGGGACAGAGCCAGCCAAGCGCCTCCCTTTTCAAGAAATCAACTTGAAGCGATTCCACTTTCCCTCCTTTCCTACCAAATTGTGATTTATTTTTACAATAATCTACTTAGAATGTGAAAAAAATAGAAATGTTGATGCAGGCACAGCGCCTATTATACTCACGTACACTACAGAGATGCATGTGCATATGCTTATCTCAAATACTGAGAGGTGTTCACCTTAAACTCTAAAAAAAGTTGGACAAATAGGAAAATATCCACCGTAAAGTCTAATACAAAGTACATACTGATGAGAAGAGTACGTGCTGAAAGGGTCTTGTTTTCAACCACAGCTCTACCCAACTCGAAAATCACTTAGCTAATTTTCCTGTCTCTTTGTTCCACACTCTTTATTTCCTGCTAGGTTTCCTAATGCCAGAAATTTGAATATCTAGCGAAAAGAAGATTTTATATTTTTATTTAAAATAAAGTATTATCTTAATTTTATTAGTAAACATTAGATTATTTAATTTAAAAGTCATTTCGGTGTTTAGCCCTTCCTCATAAGTCAGAAGCAAAGTGTCAATGAGTTTCTTGCCTACTACTCCCCTTGAATATTTTCAAATATATTGATCTTATCTCTTCCCATCTTAAGGAATATGGTTGCTTGTGCTTTGATTATACCTTAACTGCCTTAATATATGACCACCTACTCTGTGGTCCTCACGTCAAATGGGGAGTTCTGTTCACACAAGACATATGAATGCATATGTAGTTCTAAGTTATTTGCTGTACAACACTTTATTTCCTCCTTAGCTGGTCTACTGTGGCCTAAAATGAAATGGAGAACAAAATTCAAGGTCAGCCTGGACAGACCTGTCTTTCTGACAAGTGTGGACCTGTCTGCATGAGACTGCTCTGCAGCCAGCTTTAGGACAATAATTTGCAAGTCAAGTGTAGGTTGGATGCCCAGCGTAAGAGAAGAGAGAAAACGAAATCTAAGACAGAATTCAGTTCACCAAAACTAGTACTTTGCTCCAAATGAGCCAGTTTCCTCCTCTGTAAAATGGGATAGTAATACCAGGATAGTCTATTTTATTGGGTTCTGAATTGTCTTTATCAAAGTAAGTAATATCCTTAAACAGGCTTCTTAAAACACTGAAGTGGATAATGTTTCAATAGAGATGAAAGATACTGTGATATGCTTTCTTCAGTTTTTTTTTTTTTTACCTGCCTGTGGCCTTCTTGCCATTCAGGCTCTTTTGTTTCCTGGATAGTCATCCAAATGCTTTCTGCCCTAACCCTTCTCTCTTATCCGCTGCCAAGCAGTGTTTCTCTAGATTTGTTTCTTCTAATGACTTCAGCAGAGCCGAAGACTCAAAAGACAGCTAGTGCTGTCAAATATGAGAAAAAAAATATTTTCAGCAAAATGAAGAGAATTCCAATGAGGAATATTTCAAATATAGTTTATATTATTATCTGAAAGGATACTATAGACTTTGTTAGATTGCGGATGTTATCCAGAGAGTGGTCCAAGAGCTATAATTTATGAAGCATTTAGGACAGAAAAATTGGCTGTCACTGCATTAGGCTCTATCATTTGTTCAGAAGGGTTTGCTGGTCGTGCCAGTTCTCTGCCTCCCCATGTTCCCTTCTGTCTGGCACAAAGGCTTTGAAATTTTCTACAAGAGAGTAATCAAGACTATCAACAGAAAGATCTGTTGGAAACTTTCCCTCTAGTCTGTTAATGTAGAGACTGATTCAGAAAATATATTTTGGTGAAACAATACCCTCAGAGAAAACAGCATGCCTGGGAAAGTTTTTCAGGTGCCTCCAGGGCACAGGTTTCTTCCTTCTTAAAATGGGGCATTTGTGCCTCTCTGGTGTTTTTTCCCTTGGCTAGAAAGAAATCATTCTCCTTAGGAAACCTTTCTATTTTAAAAAGCCAGCAGCAAAGGTGGGTGAGGCAGCCCAATTTAGTTAAAACAAAAACAAAAATAGAAAACAAAACAAAACAAAATGCTCTTGAGGGTAGAAGTGCATAAGAAGTCTCCAGGAATGGGGAGGAGACATTGGGATTGTGTGCACAGCAGCCTAGTGTGAGGGCTACCTTGCAATGAAATGAAAACCCTTAATGTGGTGCCTCTGTGCTCACCTGCTTCTCACCACACATTTCTGCACAAATAATCTGGGTAGTGTGAAGCAAGCAAGGCCTAGCAATTGCTTTCCCGTGGTCTTCCTCACCCAAGTAAAAAAGGCTTTGCTAGAAAATAAAAGGAGAAGAAAAAAGCAAATGAAGAAGAAAAAAGACGTGTTACATGTATAATTTTAGAGCTAGCAATAGACCTTTATACAAAGAAGTCATAGAAAGGGTCATAAAACAAAAATAAAAATAGGTAAATTGGTTAAAAAAAACATAGTGGAGGAAAAAATAAGACTATGAATGAGACTATAATTATAGTTTCAGTAGAATTTTTTTAATTCTAACAGAATAGTATAGTAATACATCCTTTCTGAACATTAAAAACTTAGTGAAAATAAATATTTCTTACCAAAATATAAATTATAAAAACTATTGATTCAAAAAAATTAAAACATGAATATATTTATAACCATTAAATAAACTGAATTCCCATTTCTAAATCTACCTATAAGAAAGCTCAAAGATTTAGTGAGAAAGGTTTATGAAATCTTCATAGACACTCTCTATTTCAAATGGTTCAAAGATAAGAAGGAAAGCGTCTCGATGATTTTATGAGCTAATGAAATCTTGATACTAAAATCAGAAAAAAAATATAGAAAGGAAAATTATTAGCCAATCTCAAAAGGCATTAAAAAATGTTATTCTTAAATACAATGTTATCCAACCCAGTTCAGCATTGGTTTTAAAAATATATACTTCATAAGCACATCAGTTTGACACCATAATATAAGGACGATTTAATATTAGAAAATACAAAGGAATTTGCCATTCATTTATTTTTTTTAAAAAAATCCTAGCAAACTAGGAAAGGAAGAAATGTCCTAAATACAATAAAGAGTTGCTACCAATAACCTATTTCTAGAAACATTATTCTTAATCTTAATTCATTAAACATTAAGGACAGCTTTACCATCTTTACCATTTCTACTCAGCATTGTACTGAAGCCCCTTGCAAAACACACACACACACACACACACACACACAAATGAGAAGCTATAAGGGTCAAAAAAAAACAAGAAAATATGATTTATTGATGATGTAGTTATCTGCTAAGAAATTCAAGCAAATCTAATGAATTAATAGAACAAATAAGAGAGCTTAGCAGCATTGTTGAATAAAAGGTCAATATACAAAGAAGCCATAGCCCATTAGAGATTATAAATTCTTAAAGGTCTCATTCATAATAGCAACCAATCTTAGAACTTGAATAAAAACTCATAGTATCTGTGGTGAAAATTATAAAGCCTTATTGAAATACAGAGAAAAGCCTAAATAAATGGAGAGATACATCATGTTCATGGATGAGAAGACTCCATGACCCCAAAACAATTTACTCCAAATTATAATATAGGATCTTTCATAGACCCTGACAAAAGTGATTCCAAAATTCATGAGGAATTGGAAGAGTCCAAGAATGACCAAGACGATTCTGGAGAAGCATAGGGAGGGAAAATTTTCCCTTTGGATATCAAAAGCTTCATATTGTAAGAATGTGGTATTGGTACAGTGATTGGTCTATAATCTAATGAACAAAAAAAGGATTGACCTGAGAAAAGAAGAAATTCTGATGTACTGCCTTCTGGAGTGGGCATTCTACAATAGTGGGCAAGTTAGAGATGTTACACCTGTGCCCAAACTCTGCTTGATGAAGCACTGGTTACATCATACCAAATGCCTCTGCCAACATATACTCTGCCAGAAGCAGAGACACGGTAAATTCCAAAGGTCTAAAAAAAAAGGACATGGTTGGAAGATGAGTGAGTGACATCAAGAACAAACTCCTGATATACACAAAAATATGGATTAATCTCAAAAACATGCTGAACAAAAGAAGACACACACAAAACAGAATCATATTGTATGCTTTCATTTCTGTGAAGTTCTAGAACAGGCCAAATTCCTCTATAATGTTAGGAACAGAACAATGACGGAATAGAGATTGAGTGAATTCCTGGGGTGAAGGAAATGTCCTATATCTTGCTTTGGGTGGTGGTAACATGGGTGTATTTAATTGCCCAGACTCATTGAACCGAACATTTAAGATCATTGTAATTTATTGTTTGTAGATTATGCCTAAATGCTATATTTTTACATGTACGTGAAATGATTTGAATCTATCCACACAATAATATTCCTAAAACAAACATGGAATAATGCTCAGCCATCACATCCTCTGGGAGCTACTATTGTGATTAGATACATATAGGCACTACGACACCTGAGAGCAGAAAGCAATTATGCTCCCGTGTAAAACCAAGACACATAACAAACGTGTCCTAAGAAAAATTAACTTTATAATAAGTCAGTAGATTATTCCTATGTATAAAGCCTGTGATATTTCCACAGCTAGTATCTTAATTCTGTGTGACCATGGAATATATTTCTATAATTAATAGTGTATAGTTTCTTCTGCCCTTAGTGGGATATGCTAATTATATGACAGGACCACATTTTAAGATTTTTATTCAATGTTTTCTTCTCTGCGCTCATTGCCCAGGAAGGTGTGCAGAACAGAGAACAAAAGAGCCAAAAATCTTTGCAGAGAGTCTAAGCTCTTAGGATAAAAAAATTTATAGGCATAGAGTGTTATGTATAGGCCTGAAAGAAAAACAGTTCTCTTGGGGTAGGAGAGTGACAGAGAAAGGTTTGTGTATCCCAAGAATAGAAGGCACCTCTGCCCTTCTTCCTAGCAAATTTTCCAAGCAACACCCTTGAAAAGAAAAGACTTCAAGATGTGCTCAGGTAGATAAGATCTAGAACAGCTTAGTAACAGATGCTCATGTCTCACGGGTGACACAGCAACAGAGGACTTTGGACAAAGGAAGTCTTAGAGGCAAGCTCTAAAACCAAATGGGCCTTAGGTAGATGAGTCCCTGCAACACACTGACATTATACAAAACTCTGGAAGGATGACTGAGCTGGATACATGTGTATAGTTCATTCCCTAAGAATGGAAGAAAACTCCAAAAGAACTGAGCTCATGCTTACCTGGCAACCCTGAAGAATGGGAGATCCAGAGTAAGAATTTAATCTGAAATATAGGAAAATACTTCTTGAATATCTAAGTTCATTGATTGAGATTCACATCCACTATATCAGGTTGTTGGCAGTGCCAGAACAAAGTAGTATATAGTGTTTGTGGCTTAAACAACAATAACGTGTTGTTTCACTGATCTGGAGGCTAGAAGTTCAAGATCAAGGTGTTGGTATGGTTGTTTCTTTGAGGTCTCCCTCCTAAGCTTGCTGATGACAGTTTTTTCCATATGTCTTCACTTGGTCTCCCCGTAGTCTGTGTGTGTCTGTGTCCTAATCCCTTTATGAGGACACTGGCCTTTTTGGGCCAGAACCCACGCATATGAACCTCATTTTACCTGAGTTATCTTTTTAAAGGCCCTATCTCCAAATATAGTCACATTCTGCAGGGTTGGTACTTCAACATATAAATTTTGGGGAGACACAATTCCGCCCACAACACCAACTAAGGCTGGAGCCCTTATTCATAACTGCTAAGAATCCTTGGCCACCTCATGTGGGCACCATGGAAAGATTACAAACCTTAGAATAGGAACCAATTTGATATAAGATGTGGCCACAACCTTGGGAGGATTACTATGCAGACAAGAGGTAACCTCGCAGGAGTCGCTGCTAGTTTGCACCATGCAGATGGACTATAAGGAGTTTGAAACAGTAACACAGAACACTTTAAAACTCCTGAGACAGTGCAGTATGATCAGAAGAAAAGGCCATTGAGCCTTGATAGAATTTGCTGATGAGGCTGACTTATCTCTAATTCCCAAGAAAAGATCTAGAACAATATCTATGAAAAGTTATCTTTAAAACCCATTTCTTGGGGTAACTGGGTGACGGGGCACAGGGGAGGGCACTTGATGGGATGAGCTCTGGGTGTTATACTATAGTTGGCAAATTGAATTCAAATTTAAAAATGTAAAAAAAATAAAAATGAAAGAAAGCCATGAGCAAGGGGGAAATAGAAGCACGAAACAAGACAAGAGTAATAGGCAGTTGCCAGATCATTATGCTACTCTTGTAGGCTGGTAAGAATTTCAGTCTTTATTCTAAATAAATGAGAACCATTCAAAGATTTTTTTAATTAAATAATTAAATAATAAGGCCCATTTCTGAGACTTCAAGTTTCTGAAAGGTTAACAACAATAACTATAACTGGACTTCATCCCAGAACAAGATCAGGACTGACTTGTAGAAACTTAGACCTGACCCATTAGGGATAGGTTTTGGCAAGTGTAAATTACACTCAACATCATAATCTATTCCAAGATGAAGTTGAATGAACATGATCCTCCTCCTTCCATAATTCTTCTGACTGATAAAGGAGAGGGAAGAAGTAGAATTTCCACACTTCTCCACAAGCAGGAATGCTGAGCCAGCCTTTGTCAACAGCATAGTGGACACATGAATGAAGGGGCCACCATGGCAGAGAGGGAGGCTATAGACTCCCACATACCAAAGCTGACTTTTCTGGTGCTGCTCCTAAATGTCCAAAATGCCAGCTACGGAGACCTCCTCCAAGCCCAAGTATGGACATAAGCATGGACCAACTCAGAGCTCCTAGTACAGACCATTTCTTGAGGACACCAACTGGCAACTTAGTGGCAAGTTGACTAGGTTGAGCCTCTTCCAAGCTAGAAGGGCTGTGGACTATTCCAAGGAATAAACATCTATATGGCCATTGCCATTCCTGCCCTCAGGGCCTCAGCTAGCATCACTATCCAGAACTTATGGAATGCCTGAACCACAGGCTCGGAGTCCCATACAACATTCAACCAAGGCATTTAGTTTACAGTGAAGAAGGTGCATCACGTGGTCTTGCCAGAAGCTTCCTGTGAAGGGATGAAGAAGCTGCTGAAGAACACAGCTGAAGTACGAACTTGGAGACAGGACTCTGCAAGGATGGAGAACTCTCTCAGGATGCAGTCTCTGCATTGGAGCAGAGAACTTAATGTGATGCTTTATCACCAACAGGAAAAACACACAGGTTCCTGAAATTAGAGGGCACACAAAGTGACCCCACTTACCATCACTGTCAATGACCCACTGTGGGACTTTGTGCTTCCCTCTATACAATTCTGGGATCTCCAGCGTGGAAGAGGTTCTGTACTCTCACCAGGCTAAGGATCTGAGTCCCACCATGAGTTGTGTTACCAAGACTGGTGGACATATTAGCTGAGGGTGAGGGGATTTAGAAGGTACAAGGGGGAGGAGCCAGAGGAGTGGAGGAGCAGCTGGGTACCAGTTGTGGCCCTAAGACAAACCGTAGTGATAACAGTTCTAGCCAGCCCCCCTCATCTCCCTCTTCAGGAAAAGAGGCCCACCCAATACCTGGAGGTGCTGCTGCCTAGAGTCTGCAGAAGAGAACCCACACAGAGCAGGTGCTCTACAGCACGAGTGAAGACGTCCCATCCAGATTTGCTTCAAGACAGAACTCACTGGCCAGTTGCAAAGATAATCTGAGGCTTGTAGCATTTCCAGCGTCCTCTGTGGCTTTTGAGATGAGGCCACATTCTTCCTACGACATCCCCTTCAGCCAACCAAGGAGCAAAGTGTTAGTCAAGAGTATGCTCGTCTCACAGTGGCCCATGGCCAATGACTGAGCAAGGACGTGATACAAGTCCCAATGTGGATCTTCTCTAATGGACTGGCTTTGGTCCCAAGACCCATGTAAGGCCTGCAAAAACTTTGTTGGTTCTGTATCATGGTCTGATGGCTCCCCTTGCCCTATCCTGCTTCTCCACCTTTTCTTTTCATAGATGTTCCTCCCCAGCAAACTCTTTGTACTCCCAGCTCAGCCCCAGCATCTACTTCCCAGAGAACTCAGCCTGTAACAAGTATATTTCATAGTTACTGTCTTTTTAAAATTAAGTTACGGGCAGCCCTGGTGGCGCGGCGGTTTAACGCCGCCTGCAGCCCAGGGCGTGATCCTGGAGACCCTGGATCGAGTCTCATGTCAGGCTCTCTGTATGATGCCTGCTTCTCCCTCTGCCTCCCTGTGTCTCTGCCTCTCCCTCTCTCTCTCTCTCCCTGAATAAATAAATAAAATCTTTAAAAAAAATAAAAAATAAAAAAAAATTAAAAAAATAAAATTAAGTTACTACTGATCTTTAAAAAATTGTCATGTAATAGTCACTTTGTTGAGATTTTAAAATTGCTTAGACTGGTATTGTGAGGGTATTTACCCCTTTGTTTATCCTAGTACTATAAATTAATATTTTCTTTTTTTTAATGATTTGCTTTGCAGGGCACCTGGGTGGCTCAGTGGTTGAGCATCTGCCTTTGGCTATCAGGTTGTGATCCTGGGGTCCTGGGATCGAGTCCCATATCAGGCTCCCTAAGGAGAGCCTGCTTCTCCCTCTGCTTATATCTCTGCCTCTCTCTCTGTGTCTCTCATGAATAAATAAAAACTTTTTTTAGAAAATTATTTGCTTTGCTAAAGCTTTTTCTTTTTCTTTTTTCTTTTCTTTTTTTTTTTTTTTTTTTTTACTTTTCATTTAAAAAAAAGATCCAGGATCTATTTATCAATGCTTTCATTTTCTGCTAAGTATCTCATTAAAAGTATTTTGTTTACAGTGAAATCCTTCCTACTGACTTCCTTTGGTTAATTTTATAATTCTCTTTAGTTTCTAGTGCTGAATGCTTAATTTATTTATTTTATTCTTTTCTTTTAATAATAATTTTTAAATGCTCCCAACTTGGTACAATACTCAGTCACTTGAACCAATTTTTACATTTCTCATCAAGGCTTTAAGGGTGGTATATGCTCTAGTCTTTGCATATCTTTGAATGTTTTCTGTTCCCTCCCCAAAAAGAAAAAAGAACTACATTATAACCTCGAAACCCCTTCATATCTACAAAAATAGATTTTTATGCAATAGGTTTACAAATAGGTTTTCAAACCTTTATAAAATAAGTTCAGGAAAGTTTTCTTCTACTACATAGTTAATTGTGCTTTTGCTGCTGCTGCTTTTTTTTTTTTTTTTTTTTTTTTTTTTTTTTTTGTCTCTTCTCCCTATCCATACACTGGCTCTTTGTTCTCTATTCTCCATTCACTTGCTCTCTTATCATTTTTATCTCTTTGCCTTTTCTCCCTTCATCCTAGGAGAGCTTATAATGTGTGAAATTCATGTTATTGATTCCATTATCCGTAGCATTTTTTTCTCTTTAATCACTCCAATATAAATTTTATTTACATTGAATTTTAAATTTTCTTGCATATCTCTCTTGTCTTCCATCTTCTTTTTCATCTTACCCAATTATCTTTGGGAAAACAAACAAACAAAAAACTCTCACTGTTAACATTTTATATCAACCTGCCCTTCTCATAACCCACCAGTTTCCATTTCAGAGAGAGAGAGAGAGAGAGAGAATGCCCATGCAGGGGCAGAGGGAGAGGGAGAAACAGACTCTCTGCTGAGCAGGGAGCCCAATGCGGGGCTCAATCCCAGGACTCTGGGATTATGACCAGAGCTGAAGGCAAATGCTTAACCGACTGAGCCACCCAGGTGCCCCCCTGTTCCCATTTCTTAAAAACTCATCTTTTTGCACTCTGTCACATGTACGCCTAACTCAGTATCTAACACTTAGTAAATACTTGTTGGATTAATTAAGTTTAAGTAAATGAATGAACCTTTGACTGTAGGTCAAGTTCCAAAGCAAAGGGGGAAATAATACACTAACAAAATCGGCAGTTCACTCAAGTAAAAAATGAAATGTCATTAACTTCTACTTCCAGTTTTATTCAAAATCAGTTTTTAAGGTACATTAAGAGAATTATCCAATATTTAATTTCAATCTATTTGGAAGCGATAACTGATCACCTAGATTGTATCTAGCTTATGTAACTGGCCACCTCTTTTTTAAAAATTGCCTTGAAGAAAACTTTATTTCTGAGATGTTGAAATCTGCCCACCCTCTTGTGCTCTACAAATATATTTGCGGCTCCTTCTTTTTGTGTTCTCTCTCCAAAAAAAAGTCTGAATTTGAAACATTAACAGTGGAACAGTTAAAAAAAAAAAAACTCTTCTGGTAATATTAACCAGCCACAAATGGCCAGGGTAAACTTCCTTCATGAAAGCTTCTTGCCTAGGAGTGGGACTGGGTCATTATGTCTGCACAATAACCGCCCCTGCAAACAACATATGAATGCCAGATGGTTGGAACTGTTCCATTAAGAAACTGATGTTTTCATTGTTTGGAATTTGATTTTGTAGCTTTCTCCATATAGTGATTTGATTGCAGCATTTAGAAGCCTTGAGAGCTTTCCCATAAATTATTCCACTCCTTGAATATGAAACTAGGGGAGGCTTATTAGCCTGTTTTTCCATTAGTATGTCATTCCCACTTTCTTACTCAGATGTGGATAATTTAGGCAGGATTCATAAAACGAAAATGTGGGTTTTGTGCTTTGGTTGTTCTCTTCAAGGAACGTGCTACTGAATAATGCTTCCCTCACTTTGTTCCTTGAATATTTAGAAGTGAATATTCATTTAAAAATTAAATAATAATAGCAAACAAAGCTCTTACTGTGTACCTCCATGGCTCTTACATTACTTTTGCAGTTTTAACTATCCTATACATTTTATACATATTAACTCATATAAGCACCACATCAGCTCTGTGAAGTCAATATTATTATTATTTCTATATTATAGATGAAGCAATTAGGGAAAAGTGAAGTCAAGTAACTTACCTAAGGTCAAAAAAGCAGTGGTAGAAGTAGGATGTCAACCTAGGGGGAAAAGTCTGAGTCTGTGCTCTGAACCACTTCACCCCACATCACATCATTTAAGTCCTAACTAATCTAGCTTGTTCCAAGAGAACAGTGACGAAACTAGATTCCCTGCTCCATATTTAGTCTTCACTAATGTAAACAGGGTCTTGCTATGATTGTGGCATATGTCTTATCTATTGCAAACCTTAGAGAATATGCCAGTGTGTTTAACAACCTATCAACAGGACCAGTCAAACTATATTTGGAGAGATCTATTATTCTGTTTAAGAAATAAAGGAGGTTTTCTTTCCTGAAATCCCTTACATATTACTCTTTTAAGCCATTCATTTGCATTAGAAATAAAGCGCAGCATGAAGTTACAGAAAATGAAAATGGACTATAAAACCAAAACTACAAGGAGTTACAATTGCAAAATGGCAATTACTGTGATACAACTCATGATCAGTAGGTCCTGGTGAGAAAGCATATGCCTCCCCTCAAGGTGAAAGGACATGGACATGACAACGACAAACATTTGGAGTATGGCACTGTAAGAGGAAACCAAGGTACACTACAGGGAAACCAAGTAGTTCAAAGGGCTTTAGGAAAATATCCTTACTCACAGGCAAGTATTTAAAAATCATCCTAAGACTAGTTCTGATTCATCAATGCCATAGGAAAATGGATGCAGTAGTAGACATCTGTCCTCATTTTGTTGCCTTTACATCCATGCTCCCTTCTGCTAACAACACCTTGATATTCATTTCTACTGTTTTGTGTTGACTTAACCTTTTCCTCTGATGTGGTCCCGGCCATTGAAAGAATTCAATTCCACAATCACATTGATCAATTCAGAGATGAGCCAATGATCCTATCAGAGCCAATGATGTACAATCTTGGGTACTTTTGCTTGAGCTGATGAGAAAGGAATATATTCTCCTTTCCTGATACAATTGGAGCTGTGAGACTGAATACCTAAAATGTCAGAGGCCACCACGAATGAGAACTTGCCAAAAGGGTAAGCCAACACTCAGAAAAGTAGCATACAGGGACAGAGAGGGAGTGAGATAATATCCTGCAGACATCATTTGAACCCCTGGATCAAGGTGTACCTACAGTCTGTCCCTCGATGTTTTAACTTACAGAAGCCAATAAAGTCTAATCTGTATTTAAGCTTTTTGAGCTGCCCAGGGAGTTCTGACAGAAGGAAAGCACTAAGGGTCCCCGGCCCCTTTGGAGAGTTTGCTTTGTGTTCCTTTGTGCGGGGAAACAATGGAGCCCTTGAAGAAGGCTCTGGAGAAAAACAAAAAGGTTGGGATTTAAGGATATCCCTGAGCAGAGCTAATCTTTCAGGGCATTAAAAGAGAGGGTCTAGATTGCCCTTCCTAGAAAGGCAAAGAAAATGTTCTGTACTTTCACACAGAATCCTTGGGGATAAAGCTGAAAAGAAAACAATTTCAAAAGGTAGCAGCTAAAAAGTTTCATTTATGTTATTGTGACAGATTTCAGAGACTTACCTTTTACACAAAGATGCTTTGTGCCTTAGGGAAAGGCACTGATCTGAGTTTCTCTACTTTCCACAAAATGTGTTCCCTATATAGGGATTAGCCTGGTGTGGCAGGCGACCAGTGGCCACCAGAAACCCTCAACTTTTCTTATTCCCAGGAGTGGCATTTTAGCTGGGTACAGGGATGTTCAGCTAGAGTCTCTGCTTCCAAGCCAACTTTGCGGTCAGTTACAATCATGTGATTGGTTCACACTAACGGAGGTGGAAGAGTGTGTGTGGGAGAGATGTGTGCAATTTCTACATCATTTGCTTTAAAGGACATTGCTCGCTCTCCATCTTCTAGCTTGATTCGATTTCAAACAATCAGCAAGGACAACACCCTAGGGACCAGAGAACCAACAAGATGAAAGAAACAGTGTCTTTGAATGACTAACTGAAGACAGGAGAGCTGCCCCACCGACCTAGGCCACTCAGCACTAGACTGTCACGTGACAGGGAAACACAGTTCTGTTATCGAAGCTCCTATATTTTGGGTTCTCTCTTTTTTATATAGCAGCTTAACCTCACTCGAATATTTCTATTTTCTGAATCTTACTGTTTCCTCTTCCACTCTTTCATAACAGATCATTTCCATTCCATAATGTTTCCTCAATCACACTCCATCTGGCCAGGATCTTTGATCTTCAAGCTTCACCAACTAATGCAGCCATCACCTTAGTGCTTTGTCCTCTAACAACAAAGCTGAAACTTTTATCAAACAATATTGAGAAAATATCTCTGCTTAAATATGAAGAAGGAAGCCCATCAAGTATGAGAACTTCATTTTGGTTCATTTCTTGGACTTGACTGCTTAGATGTTATCAGGAGTAAGTCTGTGTCATTTGGGTTCATCAGGAGGATGGCACTCACTCTGCTAACAATTCTCCCAAATATTTCAGAACAGGACACCATATCTCTCCCTACAATTTTTATTATTTATTTATTTATTTATTTATTTATTTATTTATTTATTTATTTATTTATTTATGAGAGAGTATTGTGTGTCTATGTGTGTGTGTGTGTGTACAAGCTGGCAGAGCAGCAAGCAGAGGGAGAGGGAGAAGCAGGCTCCCAGCTAAGCAAGGAGCTGGATGTAATGACTTGAGTGGAAGGTAGATGCTTAACCAACTGAGCCACCCAGGCACCCCTCTCCCATGCATTTTAAGTGCATCAAGAAGAGGGGGGAAATGAAAGTTGAGAAATTTTTTCCCATAAAATATCTAACACTTTTCTATTTTCTCACCTTTGGAAGTGTGTGTGGTTTGATGGTTAAGAACCCAATCATTTTCCCCCAAAAGTCAGAGGCTACGATTGTCATAACCACATCTCAGTCCAGGTGCAGTCTGCAGCTGTGAGAGATCTCATGAAGATGGAGCTGGATCTCTGGGAGCAGCAGGTTGTCAGATACTCTAAAGCACACCTTTAATGTGACTGAGTTGTTGTCACAATGTCTGCTCCTGCTGTGTCTTCTTGCTTTTCCTACAATCAACTAAATTCATCACCCTTGATGATAAGTCTTTTATTTAAGTAAAATGTTTTCTGCTTCTTTGTAACTTTAAGTTGATGATGTTCCCTGAACATCATCATTTCTTCTGTTCTTCCTGCCACTGCCTGATTCTCACCCTATTTCACTTGAATTCTTGAGAGTGAGAATCCGATTGGCCCAGCTAATCCCTATTTGGACAAACTTTTTGTTTCAGGCCTTCTTACAGGACTGGCTACGTTTGGGTTAGATAACCTCTGTCCTTCCTGACAACTAAAATGTAGTGAGATAAAGGGGGGGCTCCTAAGCTGTAAAACACACCTGGCTTTCCCCTTCATTTGTGGGGCATAATATAGGACAGAACAGTTTTTCTTAGATAGGGCTATGGAAGTGGTAAGCACTGTGATTAACCATTATACTACAGTAATGAATATAAAGTCCACTAAACTTGAGCCCCTCATACAGAGTGGCCAATTCTGGAGTGTATTTCCAGATTTCATGTGGTGAGGACAGCTCAAATAAATAAAATGGATAATTCTGTGTAGCAGGCTTCTAAAGTAGAGTGGAGTAAAAAATTCTGCTACATGAAAAGACAACCTACTGGGTGGGAGAAGATATTTGCAAATGACATATCTAATAAAGGGTTAGTATCTAAAATATATAAACAACCAATACAATTCAACACACACAAAAAACAAATAATCTAATTAAAAATGGGCAGCAGACATGAACAGACCTTTCTCCAAAGAAAACATACAGGTGGGCAGGAGACATGTGAAAAGGTGGTCAACATCACTCATCATCAGGGACACACAAATCAAACCCATAATGAGATGTCACCTCACACCCGTCAGAATAGCTAAAATCAAAACCTCAAGAAACACTAACTGTTGGTGAAGATATAGAGAAAAAGGGACCCTCCTGCACTGTTGGTGGGAATGCAAAGTGGTGCGGCCACCGTGGAAGAAAATATAGAAGTTCCCCCCAAAATTAAAAATAGAACTACCCTATGATACAGTAATTGCACTAAGATATTCACTCCAAGATTACAAAAACACTAATTTGAAGGGATATATACACCCCTATGTTTATTGCAGCATTATTTACAAAACCAAATTTGGAAGCAGCCCAAGCATCCCCTGATAGATGCGTGGATAAAGATATGGCAGCTATAGATATAGGGACGCCTGGGTGACTCAGTGGTTGGGCGTCTGCCTTTGGCTCAGGGCGAGATACCAGAGTTCTAGGATTGAGTCCCACATCGGGCTTCCTGCATGAAGCCTGCTTCTCCCTCTGCCTATGTCTCTTCCTCTCTCTCTCTCTCTCTCTCTCTGTGTGTGTGTGTCTCTCATAAATAAATAGAATCTTTAAAAAATATATAGAGATATAGATACAGATATATAGGTATATATAATGGAATATTACTCAGCCATAACAAAGAATGAAATCTTGTCATTTACAATAACATGAATGGAACTAGAAAGTATAATGCTAAGCAAACTAAGTCAGTCAGAGAAAGATAAATATCATATGATTTCACTCATATGTGGAATTTAGGAAAAGAAAGACAAATCAAAAAACAGACTCTGGACTATAGAGAACAAACTGATGGGGAGGGGAGGTCGGTGGGGGAATGGGTGAAATAGGTGAGGGAGATTAAGAAGACACTGTCTTGATGAGCACTGGGCAATACATGGAAGTGGTGAATTGCTATATCATATACCTGAAACTAATACAATGCTGGATGTTAACTATACCAGAATTAATTTTTTAAAGATTTATTTATTTATGTATTTATTTATTTATTTATTTATTTATTTATTTATTTAGAGAGAGAGAGAGAGGCAGAGACACAGGCAGAGTGAGAAGCAGGCTCCATGCCAGGAGTCTGACGCAGGACTCGATCCCGGGACTCCAAGATCGCGCCCTGGGCCAAAGGCAGGCGCCAAACCGCTGAGCCACCCAGGGATCCCCTGAAATTAATTTTTTATTTTTTTATTTTTTTAAATTTATTTATTTATGATAGTCACAGAGAGAGAGAGAGAGAGAGAGAGAGAGAGAGGCAGAGACACAGGCAGAGGGAGAAGCAGGCTCCATGCACCGGGAGCCCGACGTGGGATTCGATCCCGGGTCTCCAGGATCGCGCCCTGGGCCAAAGGCAGGCGCCAAACCGCTGCGCCACCCAGGGATCCCTGAAATTAATTTTTTAAACTCTGCTAAATAAAGTTTCCACCACAAAACTACATGGGGGTAGGGGTTATGGGATAGCTCTGTATATCAGTAAAACCTCACTCATGCTTAGTCACCATGGTAACCCCTTCCTGCTTCCCAGCAGCAACTACATTTTTTAAAAATTTTTTATTTATTCATGAGACACACACATATACACACACACACACACACACACACAGAGAGAGAGAGAGAGAGAGAGAGAGGCAGAGACACAGGCAGAGAGAGAAGCAGGCTCCATGCAGGAAGCCCAATGTGGGACTACATCCCGGGACTCCAGGATCATGCCCTGGGCCGAAGGGAGCCACCCGGGCATCCCAGAAACTACATTTCTAACCAGATGTCAATGTACCTGGGATCCCATGAACAAAGATTAGGTGAATAGGCAAGCTGAGGATCGGTCAGTCACCAGAGAGCAAACCACAGGATGTTGAAAGCATACCTGGAGTACCCTGTGTACCTTGTTTTACCTGAACTTCGCTTGGGGCAAGTAATAAAGTAAACTGGGTGGGGTTTTGGCACCCAAGAATTCACTAAAAGGGCAGTTCTGAGGGCATTCTTCAGGTCTGCTTCTATCTTGAAAAGATGAAATTTTTCTAGCCCAGGCCAGCCAACTCCCTTCATCCAGGATCCCTACATTTACCTGCCCTACCCAAGGAGGGAAGTGGAGGGAAAAGAACTACCTAAGGACAGTAAACACGATCCAACAAGATCATTAACAAAACCCATGTGGCTATTGCTCATCAGTCTAACCCTCTTCATAATAAATGGAGAGTGAAAAATAACTAAATAAAAGAAAAGAAACTGCCACCCAAAAGAAGAGTGGCAAAAAGATTTTTCTTTTGAAAAATCAGAGAAAATGGCCTCGGGTAACAATAGTAATGGTGAAAACTAAACAGAACTTAAAAAAAAAGTTCTAATTGATATCTTCAATGAGATGTAAAGGAGAATGCACAGATGAAATGAAAACAGACTACTGTTCAATTGCATTAGAAAGTAGCAAGTGGGGGGGAGTGCTGGGTGGCTCAGTCAGTTGGGTGTCTGCCTTCAGCTCAGGTCATGATCCCGGGGTCCTGAGATTGAGCTTCATGTTGGCCTCCCTGCTCAGTGGGGAGTCTGCTTGAGGTTATCTCTCTCCCTCTCACCCTGTCCCTCCCCCACTGGGGCATTCTCGTTCTCTCTCTGTCTCTCAAATAACTAAATAAATCTTTTTTAAAAATTGTAATTCAGGTTGGCAGCTGAAAATAAAGAAATTCCATGTGCACACTTTCTAAAGAGAGACACTAACAAGTGGGGCCAGACTTAATGATATAATAAAAGATGTCACAGTGGCCCCTAGCCATTAACAGCACCCTTTTCCCCAACCCCAGGACATAATAGGTGAAAGTAGAAGGGTGAGGATTTTCAGAGAGTTGACATAAATGACTATATGTGATTCTCACTGATGATATGTACTATCTGGTGAAACTGCTATTAAGCAGTGAACATAATAGAAGCAGCAGGGACAGATAACCTGTTGCACCTGATTCAGTCCAGTATATTAAATGGAACCTGAGAAATGTCAAGTGGGATGCTATCAGTGAAGAATACCATTCATTGTCAAGTCCAAAGGCTCTCTCTGACAACTTGGAGAAGCTTAAGTTGGGGGAATGGATTAAAAGATACAATAGTAAGGGCGCCTGGGTGGCTCCATCAGTTAAGTATCTGCCTTTGGCTCAGGGCATGATCCTGGGGTCCTGAGATCAAGTCCCAAGTTGGACTCTCTGCTTTGCAGGGAGCCTGCTTCTCCCTTTCCATCTGTCCCTCTTCCTCTCTCTCTCATTCTCTCTCTTTCAAATAACTAAATTAAACCTTTTTTTAAAAAAAGATAAATTAGTAAGAAAAAAACACAGGGGTAGAGGTAGATCTTTAGACTTAACAGAACTTAAGAGACATATTGACCCTTTGTAATGTATAAACCATAATTAGATTCTGATTCAAACAAATAAATTCTGCTTTAAAAAATTACACATTTGGGAAATTTGTACTGGGACTAGATATTGAGATATTAAGGAACTATTTTAAATTTTTAGGTGTGATAAAAGTATTGTGGTGTTATAAAGGGTTATTTCTTTTAGAAATAAACATTGAAGTACTTAAATATAAAATAAAATGTCTGAGAAGTGCTTCTAAATTATCAGAAAGCATGTATGGGTATAGTTATTGATGAAAAAAATTTAGAATTTTTTTTAAGGTTGAGTGTTTGAGTAAAATAATAATCATCTGCTGTTTAAAATAAGCAGACCAAAACAAAAAGAAAATAGAAGTTTGGAAATAAGCAAAACGAGAGGACACTATGCAAATGATAGTTAAAAACTCTAGTAATATTCAAGGAAAAAATTAAGTGAGATTAAGATGGACAGTTCATATGAATAGATGGTATAATTTATAACAAGATGTAGCAATGAGACTTTGTGTTCAAACAATTTTGCATTAACTAAAGCAAAAATTTTTAGCAGCACAGGGAGATTTTAATACAGTAAAAGAAAGAACAAATCAATTGGGCTTATAAATATAGGTGAAAATATTCTTTTTTTTAGATGAAAATATTCTAAAAGCAACTATTATGAGACAGATGGCAATAGTGTAAGTTTTAAAATAACTACCTAAAGTTACTTCTAGGAGTTTAAAAATGATTTATAATTTCTTTTTTTTTTTTTTTAATGGTAACAATACAGAGTATTTTTTTATTTTTTTTTTAATTTTTATTTATTTATGATAGTCACAGAGAGAGAGAGGCAGAGACACAGGCAGAGGGAGAAGCAGGCTCCATGCACCGGGAGCCCGATGTGGGATTCGATCCCGGATCTCCAGGATCGTGCCCTGGGCCAAAGGCAGGCGCCAAACTGCTGCGCCACCCAGGGATCCCAGGCTCTTATAATTTCATTCATAACTCATCCCCAAATGAGGTCAAAGCAGAAAAAAAAATGCATCTTAATAAATGTGGAAGAGTCCCAAGCGAGGCCTTGGGGGATGCAATAGGGAATAAAACATAGCTCTCCCTCAAGGAGCTGACGTTCCAGTGGGAGGAGACAGAAAAATTAGCCAATAAATAAACTACACATCAGGTAGCAATAAGAGCTCTAAAGAAGATGAGAGAAAAGTCAATGCAGAGTTGTTACAGGAGCACCTAGCTGAGATAGAAGAGTCAGGAAAGATCTTTTGTAAAGGTGGCATTTGAACAGAGACTTGAGGAAAGCAGACAAGGGGGTGGGCAAGGGGCAGAAGTGCATGCTCCAAATAGAAGGGAAGACCAGTCCAATGGTCCTGAGATGGCACTTTGCTCCCCTTATTCAAGAAGGGGGTTACATACCAATTTAAAAGGCCCACAAATAAAAACAAGCAACACTTAAAAATGATAAAATGGGTGTATATTGGTGAAATATGACAAATATTTTAATGTGGTTTTCCTTTTTTGAACATCCATCTAATCTGGATGACGGTCAGGGGTAATTAGCACTGTCAACAGCAGGAATGCAAGAGAAACAAAACTAAATGTTCAGCTTCTGACTGTCAAATGGCTTTGCTCAGAGAGAAAAGGATTTTCCACATTCTTTGAGTGCTCACTTAATTGCTGACTTGATCAGAGTTCTGCTACAAGTATAACACAGGAAGAACTCAGGAAGCAAAGGCCCTGCCACAGAGGAAGGAGCGAAAGTCCATCCTTTCCTTTTGCAATGGAGTTTGGAGAAAAAGAATAGGTACGATGAAACTAGGTGACGGGGATCTCACTCTTGTCCTTCTAGTGTAGAGGTCAGGAAAGATATTGTGGACACTGAGGTTCCTGGAGCTAGTGGACTGCTTCCCTGGATGCAGGGAGGCCCCCTCGATACTTAGCTCAATGTTCAATAGTGTATGAGAGCTATCGTGCAGCACTGGTACAGGGAAGTGTCTAGAAAGATGGCTTCTCACATCTTCATGTGGATGACCCAAGGACACTGAGTGGATTCAACAGTGAATGTCTGCTCTTGAGACAAAGAATCTACAGTGGCAGAAACGTGGCACTTTGCTTCATTTCAGGGTGGGGTATCCACAGGTTATTTCAAGGTCTTTGTAGTCAACTGAGTCCCCTCCAGAATGTAGGCAATAGTTTATCAGCCTCTTTCAGACTTATGTTTTCATTCTCTTTGTGGTTTTATACATATTTTTGTGAGGCCTTATGTGAATCTGCTTCAGGGAGTAGCAGCTTATATTACTGGCACACCAAAAAAGAGACTGGGATGGCTTTAGCCACCCCCACCCTACCACCAATAATCTCCAGCCCCCTTTATTCTTCAGATGAATGGTTGCCTTTCTCAAACTTACACGAAGTGCTACGCAAACCCAACTTTGGGCTTCCATCCAACACCATAATGGCCTCCAACTCGCTTATATGAAATTTTGTAATCATCAGTAGCAAACCAAACCATTTTGAACTCTCAACTCTTAAACTGGGCTCTTGAACTTTGAGGTTTTGAAGTGGTCTTTTCTGAAGCAAGGGATAGCAGGCTGCCATCTATCTGTGGTTTCAAATCCTATCTCTTCTAGATCGGACTTCCTTGCAGTTACTTTAAAATTCCATCTTCCTCTCTCACAAAAGGCAGGCACCAAAGCAGAACTTCTGGGAATAAAGGGCCACAAATTCAATCAGTCATTTATTCCTGACAGTAGTTTCTTATGATTTCCTTATTGGGCAATAAATATCTCAAAGAGAAATGTTGGGACATATGACTGACCAAGCAATCAAGGAACTTAGTTATGAGTTTTGGCTAATTTAATTGATGCAACTTGGTCCTCTTCTATTTATTCTCCTTTTCCTGTCTTGTGTTTCATCTCAAGAGGCAAATCTGGATGTTATAAGCTAAAAAGAATCTCTGTAACTACTCACCCCACCTTTGGAACCCCCTTCCCTCATATCTCATTAGTTTCATTTTTGACTCATTATTCACTTCCCTGCCACGTTCCCCCATTCCTTCTGAAATGTCCCTTCTTCCTCCTGCTTCTGTGGCTTTGTCATGTCCACATAGCCCATCTTCTAGCAACATATGCAGTCCCAGATACCTGAGAGGATCTGCCTTTTACCATTTTTGCTATTATTCCACATTATGGCTATTAAGTTGTGTCTTGTTGAAATGCAGATTCCTGGGCCTCTGCCAAGTCAGAAACTGTCAGCAAGTCTTGGGATTCTTTATTTTACAAGCTTTCTAGGTGATGATGATGAATGCTAAACCTTAGGAAGTTAAAAAAAAAAAAAACAGATAAAGCCTTCGGTCCTCTCAATTCTTCATTTTTTGGCTCCTTCCTTCCTTCCTCCCTTCCTTTTTTCTTTCTCTGGAACTGAATATAATACAGTCCACTCACTTTCTAGTTTTTAGTCTTCCTCCTTCCCTTTTATTCTTTCTTTATCCCTTCTTTCTCATTCTCTCTCTCTCTCTCTCTCTCTCTCTCTCTCCCCCCCCCCCCCCGCCCCATACTGCCCTGTTTTGCTCTGGCATTTAAGTGTATCATGGCACTATGCTGAGCAATACAAGTATCTGTTATTCTTTACCAAAAACAGGGAAGGGGATGGGAGGGGAGGAGACAAGAGGGGAGGGGAGGGAAAGAGAGGAAAACCATGCTGGGCAAGAGCTGCTGGGCTGAAATCTCCCTTGAGCTTTGGACACGTAGACTACAAACTACAGAATGGTAAAAAGCCAGGAAACCCAAAAGTAAGCACAGCTGGGATCCATAAAGTCCCCTCCCTCTTTGATTTGGGGAGAGACATTTAAACAGCTGACCTATTGCTCCAGCGTTTCTTTTCCATCCTATGGAATGTGTGATAAATAGATATTTAAAAGCCAACATTGTCCTGCCCTCCTTTATCCTTTACCACAATTTCACTAATTGCTTTTCAAGAAAGTTTCCATCCTATGGGCCTTATATAAAAAGGCTTCTTTCTTCCATATGCTTTTAGAGTTCTGTGTTAGTAGAACAGGAAAAAAAAATCTCTTCAAGACCTGTTGCCTGCAGAAGTGAGTAATGCAGGCAGTCTGTGGTGGTTGTTTTATTAAAAACAAAAAGCTAAGAGAATACTGCTTAGAAATTTATTGGTTTTTATTGCAGTCAAGGTTCCTGAAGAGTTGCCTATTAATTAAATTATGGCTAAGAACATGTATTTAAACTATACCTATTCCTTGTCTGTAATTCATTTTTTTAAATTTTTTTCCTTGTATGCAATTTAAAGGAAATTTGCAGGAATTTTTTGAATCAAATAATGACTTCTTTTTGCTGTGCAAATATTCATCTTATTTTGCTCACTAAGGTCGATACAAAGCCATTTTCCTTAAAGCGGAGGCATTTTTGCCTCCCTGAGTGTTTTGCTTTAAATGTCAGGCGTAGCAGGAATGCTATACCCATGTTTACCTCACATAAGAAATGCTAATTATATGTAAGTTAGCTGGTTAGTAGAATTGTCTCAGATGACTAGGCTTTGTGTCCGGGAATGAGAAAAGCTTTCACTTGAAAAAAAAGATCCATTTTATCGTCATGGGTTGGTTTTTAAAATAACAAATTCTGTTTTATTTGCAAAAGTCCACAAAGAGACCTATTTGATTTGCTGAATTTAAATAACTTACAGATAACTTTCCTCGAGATAGGAAGGGGGGATGTAACAGCAGCGCCCACTGAGTATTAATCTTCCAAATACCGCCTCTGAGTCTGGACTCCACATCAAGATCTGGTGGGGACAGTCCTTGAATATTCAGCTCTCTGAAATAATCACAGCCTGCTGTCAGTCACAGATTTTGCCATTGAATTAATACACATTTCTCCCTTAACACAGCAATCTCCCTTTAATTCTTCTTGTTCTCACTTATTTTTATAATAACTTGATGCATTGGTGCCTATACCTCGCTCGGCTGTACAGATTCCCAGCAGGAACCATCAGTAAAGGGATCCAGGCTGGTGGGGATAAAGACAAGGATCACTTCATAAGAAAATGAAGTGATGGAAAGAGAGGACCAAGCCCCAGCCCCCGAATGGCTTCAATATGCCCATCCCCAGTCCGATAAACATCTCTTTCACATTAAATATTGGCTGGAAGTACTTTTACATAAAGGAAAAAGAAGACCTTTTTTTTTAATAGCTTTGAAAGGTGAGCACAAGATCAAAGGAGCCAGGATCGGAGTTTCTTGACTGGAATTCCACCAACACAGATGGAAAACCCATTAAAAAAAAAAAAAGTCAGATCTATTCACAAATAAAAATTAGCCACTAGGTTTTAAGAGCTGTGGCCTGTTTTCTGTGGATCATTGGGAACGAATGAAATGGCTTTCCCCTTCTTGTTTATCCTAAATAATAGGGTCTTTTCCCTTCTCTGATTATACCACCTTCATGTCCCTGTGGCAGGGGTCTGCTCTTTCATTGCCATTAAACGTCTTCCTCCACAGCACACAAGAATTGGTAAAAGCCTGCATTTTATCATGTTGGGGTTGGGGGGTAGCGGGTAGGGGGTGGAGAGCTAAGCAACTATCTTATATCCTGTAGTATTTTCTTTTGCCCCCAAAAGACAGCTGCCAGTTGCTTAATAGCTGGGTGCATTTGTACGTCGAATCACAATATCCAACCATTGACAATGATTCTGTTTTTCATTCACTTAAACTTTTCACCTCCCTCCTAAGCTTATCATGGAACATATTCTTCATGTTCTGCTTTTAGATTTCCATTTTTTTTTTTTTGGTTTGTGCACATGGTTCAGTTCTGAGAGGATAGAGAGGTAGGCTTAGTGCCTTATTGTGAAATATAGACTGTGACATGACATCAATCCTTCCAGTTACCGTCTAAGAACAGGCCACTCCGCGGGCCTGTTTCCCGTCTGCCCACCGAGACCACAGCCCCCAACAGAGGGTACGATGTCTCATGTCCACACATCAACAAATCTACATATCTGCTCCCAGGGTGTGTTCCTAGGAGCAGGGTGGGTATTACACATTGGAAAGAGCTACCAGTTAAGTTTGGAAAACCACAAGTCACATGGCTCTTAGCCTGTACGATATACAGACACGGTCATCCTTGTAGATTTTGCCATAGAAAACAAATGGGGAAAGAGAAGGAGCTTGGACTTGTGCCCTATTAAATCTCTCCAGAGTGACTAAGACAACTGGGGAGGCTCAGAGTGCTTAGGTAGGAGCGGACAAGGACCTCACAGGGTTTTTGGAACTTCTGCTCCCTGCAAACCCCAATCAGTGAGTTCAAAGTTCAGTCATGTGTCTTGTTAATGTCCAGATAATTGTGCCAGGAAGTGACAGAGGAAATACTATCTCAAAGTTGAAAAATAGCTTTCATCTTCTGTCCACAATAACCAAAAAGCTTTTCCTTACTAAATGCTTGCACTGTTCTGCTCGGACCTGCTGAGTGCCTGCCATCACTACTCTACAGTACCTCACAGTTCCTTTCTAACCCAACCACAGGATTCAAGTATGTACCTTCGGGGACAGTTGACTGGCCATCTGCCTTGCTGTCTCCACAACAGTGCTGCTTTTTATGCTTTTCTAGGAAACAGAAAGGAGTAGCTGCCTTCCTAGAAACTGCCTAGTGACCTGGCATCACCACATGCATCCAGGTTGCCTAGTAGAGGTCATTCAAATTTGAGTGGTGACCAAGTGTAACGGGAGGGAAAAATCAGACCAGGGAAAAGGAAACCTGATTTTGACCAACTCTCATTATCAAAGTTGACACCTAATCTCTAAGTCTCCGTGTGCCCCACTATCAAAGGGATAGCAGAAAATAGACAGTCACAGAGGAGCCACAATATTCCATGCACTTCACTGAACTTTTTAATTTGTATTCACACAAAACCCTTCCAAAGGAAGACTTTCTCTCCCTGTGTTTTACATGAGGAAATCGGAGCTCAGGAAAGTTAATTAAGGGGCACCTGGGTGGTTCAGTGATTGAGTGTCTGCCTCTAGCTCAGGTCGTGATCCTGGGGTCCTGGGATCAAGTCCCTTGAGTCCCCCATCAGGGTCCCTGCAGGGAGCCTGCTTCTCCCTCCGCCTGTGTCTCTGCCTTTCTCTGTGTGTCTCTCAGGAATAAATAAATAAAATCTTTTAGAAAGAAAGAAAAGAAAAAAGAAAAGAAAAGAAAGAAAAGAAAAGAAAAGAAAAGAAAAGAAAGAAAAGAAAAGAAAAGAAAAAGAGTGAGTTAATCAATTTGCCCAGGATCACAAAGCAAAAAAGTGGCAGAGTCCAGATTTGAATCTACGACTAACTAGCTTCCGAGCTATCGCCGTCCCTGAAAATACACATAGGAAAGCATTATGCTTGGTGCATAATTAGTGCTCTGTTCCCTTTCAAAGTCCCTTCTAGCTTTAAAATACAGATCCTATTATAGATTCCAAGCTTTAGGCCTATTCATTTATGCAACTCACATAGCTCACTGCACACAGGGTCCAACACTATCTGCTTCGTTCCCCCTTTTTAATTCCATCAGGCTACTTCCTTATGATATCCTCATTTCTTTCAGGCTAAACTTCTTGCTACCCTCTTATTCCAATGTCCCCACATTCCCATCTTTGATGTCTATCAGGTTATGCTCCACTCTCCAGTACCATTTGTCAACTTCTGACCCTTTTCTGTGTGCTAAGAGCTCTTGAAATCTCAGCCTTCGTTAAAGACTTTTTCAGAAAAAGTTAAAATAAGCATAGTAATTTTGCTGACTTAGTGACAATTGAATTGCATTAAACAAATTGTTTTCAAGTGAAAATATACCGTATATTCAATATGTATATTTTATACAAGGTACAAAGAGTATACTCTATATTTTATATATATAATATATACTATATATAATATATATCAGGTATAAAATAATATATATGTCATATTACATTATGTAGATATAGCCTGTGGATAACTGTGAAAACACACACATACACACCCACTTCATGAGAATAACAAATAGCTTTCAATAACAGTGCAGTCCAAGTCATATTTAGAAAAGCAGTATTTTCCTAAAGGAAATAAAATCTGCAAAGATTAAACTCTGCCCACAATGAAGTCAATCTTTTATAGGAATAGCAGAGGACTTTCGTTCCTGGCAACCCATGTTCTCTCTCCTTTCCAACCCAAAATAAGGTATTTGTGGTGGTCTTCCAAAAACAAAGGAATGTCTCCCCCACCTCACTCCACCTCCACCCACAAAAAATAAAAAATTGCTGAATTCTGAGCTGACAATGTTTTAGTTAGGAATCAAGCTCCAGAAGTATGAGATGCCCTTCCCTCGGCAGTCTTTCGGCAAGATAGAATTTTAGCCAAGCACTTGGCATGGGAAAGGGAGATGAAGGACCAGACGCCTTCTCTCTCCTTAGGTAGGAAATCCTGGAGGTCGTGATCTTTTCTCCCTGTTTAAATTTATTCTCACACCAAGACATGTAGTTCCCCACAGTTTCTGAACTTCTATATTTTTCCAACCCCATAGGATGTGTGAGAAAGGTAACTTTCTCAAATTTGACCTGAGTTATGCTGCTGTGCTATTTGGGGGTTTGTGTTTGAACAAATTGACTTTGAAATGTACCGCTTATTAGAATGTAGGTTAAAAGAATTGGCAGGTGCAAGAGAAGGCAGGAAAGGAATACTTCAGGTAGGATGGACAAGAAAGCCTACAACTCTGTACTTCTCACGAATTGAAAGTTTCCAAAAGATGTCTCCTTTTGGTTACTTTTAATTACCGTTAAGGATTCTGTATCTGTGGCCTAAAGGTAGTAACACTGATAGACTCCTAAGATTATTATTTCCCACCCTGAGCCAAAGAAAGGAAAGGAAAACAAAGGAAATATGGGACCTGTCATTCTTTCTCCTCATCAGCTTTTTCTCTTACTCACTTCCTCTTCTAGGGACCGCAGGGACTGGTCATTGACTAAAAGAAACCACCTCAGTACTATGAGCAGAATCTCAATACTAGGGTCTCATTAAATTTTTAGAGCGACTTATAAAAGCCAAACACTGTTTTTAGTGTTAGGCCTCCTGTTTCCTGGTGGGGGAAAAATGCTACATTACACATGAGAATGAACCTAGTCCTAAACAGATCCTCAACATGCTTCCACAAAGCTCCTTGGCTCCAGGGAATCAGATCCCATCTTTCTCATCCCCAACTCTGTTCTCTCAGAGGCAGATGGTAGGGAAATCTGGCTCCAAAGCAGAAAATCAGGACACATCGAAATCCTACTGGTAGAAGACTTTGGTGGGGCAGCTGATTCTCTGGATATTTCCCAGCTTTGGATGAGTTGGGGATCAAGGGAAATGGTTTCCGGGAATGTGACCAATAGCATACTACTGGAAGGGAACTACGGCACTCTCTATCCCACATGTGTCCTTGCACTAACACCCTGATAGAGGGTGGGACGTTGTGATCATTAATGCCTTTGTCCAGCGACAAAGGAA
Organism: Nyctereutes procyonoides; assembly: GCF_905146905.1. Taxonomy (NCBI): domain Eukaryota; kingdom Metazoa; phylum Chordata; class Mammalia; order Carnivora; family Canidae; genus Nyctereutes; species Nyctereutes procyonoides. The sequence goes on along the minus strand of NW_026575135.1, from coordinate 8,521,154 downwards.
GAAGCAAGAACTTCAGGGAATGCCAGACTATCAGTCACAGGAAAACTCTATTTAGGGATGGCTGGTAGACAGCAGTTACTGAGAAAGGTGTCCATCCAGAAACAAATGGTGCGGCTGTGGAACCCATCTCAGAGGGAAATCTTTCCTTGAAGAGAACACTTAGTTACCTATCAGTTTAAGCATTTATGAAGAGATATAGATAAGCTAAAAAAGAAAAGAGTTAATTTAATGAGAGAGTGGTTCTGGAAACTGACCCAGGCAAAGGGCAGATGCTACAGAAATGGAAGATACAAACTTGGTTGTAGGGGTAGGGTAGCTTTGAAAAGCAAGCTGATTGCATATTATTCATGGCCTGGAGGAAAGTAAAGAGGCAAACTTGATGTTTGTAGGTAAGAATTTTGTGAGATAAAATGAAAAATGCCTACTCCAAGGGACTTCTTTTCAGAGGGTGATGGCATGGGGGCCTGAATCCTGCTCTTGGGGGGATATTCTGCTGGCCTCCGGCCAATGCTGAGATCACTTTGTCAGACTAGAAGTTATTTAGAGAAGGAACCAGTTAAAAGAAGAGCCTTAGGGGTCAAAGATCCCAACCCCCACCTTCCTAGAGCATATGGAGGCAGAGAACCTGAATGCCTTGGCCCACATCTCTCTCATTAGGCTAAATTTGTTGAGGTAAGAGGGTAGGAGTTGTCTCCAAGGTAGGCCAAGTACCTCGATGGATTTTACAAATTGGTATATACCCTTCACCTGTTCTTGATTGAAGCGGAGGAAAGAGACTGAGCTCACTGAGGCCACCATATGTGACCAGCAGAAAGTCCTTGGGGTGTGGTGGGAAATTATGGGAAATCTTCACTGAACTATATGGTTTCCTTAAGAGTTCTAAAAAACACCTTAAACCTTAAATGATTCTAAGATTCTGGATCAAGAATCCAGATACGATAGGGAATACGCTCGTGTTGAGGGCAGGGAGGAAGGGAAGAAGCATAAATTTTATATTAAAAATTATTTTAATACATGGGGAGATCATTTGAATCATCAAAAAATTTTAGACTGTTTCCAAGTTGGCATTTACAGTGCACGAATCCAAGCTTATCAATAATTGCTCCCATTATGCCAAATTTACATTCTCCATCTTGCTTTGTCCACCATACTTAGTCCCTTACTGAACTGATGTTTACTTGTCATCTACCAAATCTTTGCTTATATAAATTTGCTGCCATCTCCAATGGAAATAGTCCACAGGTTTCACAGAAGGCAAGATAACTATGTTAAACGGGATGATACAAGATGGTTATTTCTAACATTGACTAGTCATGTGACCTCACGTAGTTGCTGTGAGAATTTACTGACGTGGCAAGTATGTGACACTAAGTCACCTAGAAGATCAGCTCAATGAATGGAGTTTCCTTCCACCATGTCTGGGAGGTAGGCCCTCTTGAGACTCTTCTGTTTCCCACTTAGCATCACAGTGGGCCACCATGGGATGGATGTGTTATCTGACCTCAAGTCCCTTTACCCACTTCTCCATTCTCAGATCTAGAAATATGCCATTATTCCTCCCCTGAAGGAGTAGGGGAAGAATCTACAGTTCTTCTCACAGTTTCTTGAAACTTTTGCTCCTGGAGCACCTGGGTGATTCAGTGGTTGAGCATCTGCCTTTGGCTCACGGCATGATCCCAGGACCCTGGGATCGAGTCCCACATCTGGCTCCCTGCATGGAGCCTGCTTCTCCCTCTGGCTGTGCCTGTGCCTCTGTGTGTGTGTGTGTGTGTGTCTCTCATGAATAAAAAAAATCCTTAAAAAAAAAACAACCACCTTTGCTCCACACCATTGCACTGAACACTTTCCTCAAGTTCCTTCTGCCCCCCAACTCTATGCCTTCTTCTGCTGGCCACATTTTCTAACTCAGTATTTTTTCCCATCCTCTTTTTAAGGGTTTACAGCTTCTTCCCAGAATCAGTCTGCCCTGTATAGCATTCACCTGTTACACCTTCAGTAGCTTTCTCTGCAGTCTAGCTTCGAGGGATTGTCCAGCTCTTGAGAGATTAAAAACATAAATAAATAAAAATAATGAAAAAAGGTGATATAGGCATTTAGGAAAAGCTAATAAATAATTCTATGTGGTTGGGGAAAGCCTACATGTTGGGAATTAAATGCAGAATTCATGGAGAACCAAGACACCTGGGTGGCTCAGTGGTTGAGCATCTGCCCTTGGCTCAGGGTGTGATCCTGGGATTGAGTCCCACATCAGGTTCCCCGCGGGGAGCCTGCTTCACCCTCTGCCTATGTCTCTGCCTCTCTGTGTCTCTCATGAATGAATGAATGAATGAATGAATGAATGAATAAACAAACAAACTTTAAGGAATAAAAAGGAGTTCATGGGGAACCAGGAAATTATCTTCATTCTCTACCTCAGGTTCTTATCCAATTTGAGCAATATAAAACAGCACTTTTTGGGTTGTTGGTAGATGTTAGTCACAGAGTGTTTTATATAGGTCATCTCCTTCCATTTTTAAACATTTTATCTCTAAGACCTCTACCCCAATGTGGGACTTGAATGCACAACCCCAAGATCAAGAGTTGCATGCATGCTCTACTGACTGAGCCAGCCAGGTGCCCCCTATCTTGTTTCATTTTTAACAATTTCTGTAAGTGGACACATTTATTATCATCATCCTCATTGTATGGATGTTGAAATTGAAGCCTAGAAAGATATTCAAGGTCACATTCTGGCTCTAGGGCTCACTGCTCGACTAGGGCTCACTGCTCGACATGAAGGGGTTCAAGTCTACAATGGTTTTCAGTCTAAGAGAAAGTAACCATTTCAGCCTAACCCATTTTAGGATTAAGACCTTGGACCCTGATTCTCTTCCTGATGGATTTGATAAGCCTGGAAGAAAGGATCTGACAAAGATAAAAATGTTAATGTCCTGCTCTAGGAACTCCAGAATTTTCTATAATTCCATATTTATAGCAATAATAATAGCTGTTATTGAGCCATCACTGTATGATGGTGCTACATTATGAACCTTCCTTACTTTAATTCTTAAAATGATCCTTCTAAGTATTATTATCCCTATTTCATAACCAAGAAAACTGAGGCTTAAAATAGTTAAGTGACTAAGTAAGGAGGTAGGATTTAGTTCAGGTCTCCTAGATTCCAAAGCCCTTGTTCTTTCCAAGATACTGTCTTCCACTTGTTTTCTTTACTTTTAGAAAAAGCATGTACGGTGATCTTCTCGCCTGTAGTCTCTGACCTATGACCATCTTTAATTCTGCATGAAAAGATTAAAGTGATAAAGAGATTAAAATGATTCAAGTAATCAATTTCTGGTTATCTCAAGTTGCCAAACAAAGCGAACTTATCCCATGAGCCAAGACCTTTCACCAAGAAAAGGAATAAAACAAACACATTATTTTATCTTTCGTTATGTGGTTTGTGACTCCCAGTGAAAGGAACTCGGCTGTAAAATTAAGAAACAAAAACCAAATGGTCACAATGAAGTTCTGGAATCTATTCTCTTTAACAGGTAAGGGAAATGGAAAAAAACAAAAAACTGTGCTAAATAACTAAACGGATATTGGAATGATTGTATTCCATGGAAAGAACACGAGGCTGCGGGTAACAGTCCCTATTGTGCATAAGCCATGCATTTTTTAATTAGTCACTTTATTTCTTTGAGATACAGTTTCCTCATCTATAAAATGGGGCCAATATCTGCCTTGCTTAACCCAATAGATTGATGGAAGAATTAAAATAAAAGAAAGTACATCAAAGTGCTATATAATTTATAAAACCTAATTACATTGCTCTGTCATCCTCATTGCCTTTGGAGTCAAATGAGTTAGGGTTTAAATCCTAATTCAGTCCCTGACTATACCTGGGATGTCAGATCAGGTCACCTAACTTATCTGTCCTTCAACTTATCATTTATAAAAAGGATGTAGTGAATATTTGCTAATTGCCTACCCTAGAATCCAATCCCCACCTCTGTCACCCTAACATTATCCATAGTTTTCATTCTTGAATATACTCCTGCCCCATGGATTTCAAATACTCTAGAGGTCACCAGACTCCACCTTCAGTTTCAAGGGTGAGTCTTGATTGGACTAAGGAAATCAAGAACTAAGGCCACCTCGCCATAGCGATTGATTTGCAATTATCATAATCTGATAACAAAAGACACTGGTTCAGAAACAAGCAAATTTATTACCCCACTATGACTAATGAGAGGCATTGGAGGTTTGCAGGTGAACTGAGCTTTGGGAAAGAAGCTTCCTAGCTCTTATGAGATAGTACCTAAAAAAAAAAAAAAAAGTTATATTTCTACTTTCGGTAGAAAAAGTGCCTTTGTACTGTAAACAACTAGCAAACTGGACAAAATATATAACAATTATTTCTAGACAACATACAATTGGCAGCACAGGATTGTGACACCTGATAGAAGAAAAATAAATGAGTTGAATCCTATGATCATCCCAGCTTCCTATATGGAGGCATTTACCAGACAGTTGACAGAAGGAGGAGGAATCTAAGCAGAGTACAGTGGTCTTAATAAGGTGAGAACCCAAAGACTAGAGTTCAGTGAGGCAAAACTGGCTAGAATTTTTATGGAGCACCAGAAAGGAATGGGTACATAGATAAATCACTCCATAAATCTGCATGTGGATTGTCTTGAATGTCTGACCAAATAATAAGCTGTGCCTTTAAAGCATAAGACTATACAAGAGTAGTTACTAGGAAAAGATACTTATGTGAAGCTGTAAGCTGAACAACTACCAGAACCTTCACAGAGGTAAGCAACACTTCAATCTGACCAACCAAAGTGGAGAAACCTCACTGAACACTCAAGGCATTCATTAGAATCTGCAAAAGGCTGCACCTTAAGAACAGGGCTTAGCCTGGAAGCAAAGGCTACCTTACATATGCTCTAACGGAGCTTTTTTTTTTAAGATTTTATTTATTTATTCATGAGAGACACACAGAGAGAGGCAGAGACACAGGCAGAGGGAGAAGCAGGCTCCATGCAGGGAGTCTGATGCAGGACTCAATCCCAGGACCCCGGGATCACGACCTGAGCCAAAGGCAGACGCTCAACCACTGAGCCACCCCGATGCCCCTCTAACAGAGTTTTAAAAGTACCTTGAAAGGACCAAAAATACCTAGAAGTAAATTAATTACCTTCCAGAATAAAATCCAACACAGATTAAAGGAAGGCAACAAAATCTAGACACTCAACAAGGCAATCATCACAATGTCCAGAATCCAATAAAAATGATTATACATGTGCAATGTTATTAGGAATTAGGTAGATATAAATAAAAACTTGAGATACTACTTCATACCTACTAGAATGGTCATAATACAAAAATATGGAAAATAACAAGGGCAAGGATATAGAGAAATTCTCAAGTTGCCAATGGAAATGTAAAATGGTACAGACATCATGAAAAAAGTGTTTGGTGGTTTTTCAATGGATTAAACATGGAATTACTATATGACCTAGTAATTCCACTCTGAGGAATTGCATATACAAAAGAGAACAGATGTTCAAACAAAACTTGTACATGAATGCTCATAGCAACACTATTCACAGTAGCCAAAAGGTGGAAATAACCCAAATGTCCATCATTATCCATACATGGATAAACAAAATATGGTATGTCCATTCAATGGACTATCACTCAGCCATAAAAAGGAATGATGTACTGATACACGCATGCTATGACATGAAAAATTGCAAACATTGTACTAAGCCAGACACAAAAGATCACATATTGCATGATTCCATTTATATGAAATATTCAGAATAAGCAAATCCATAGAGACAGAAAGTGGATTATTGGTGGTCAGGGGGTAGGGAAAGGAGGAAATCAGGAGTGACTGCTTAATGGATATATGTTCCCTTTTGGGGTTAAAAAATTGTTCTGACACTATATAGAGGTAACAGTTGTACAATACTGTGAAAACATTACTACTGGATTATACACTTTAAAATAGTTAAAATGGTAAATTTCATGTTATGTATGCTTTACCACAATTTTTTAAAATTATTATTATATGTGTCAAGAAGTAGGAAAATTCTTGAGTTCCCCGCCCCCCTGTTTGGAACTTTTATTATAAAACAGGAAGAAAAATCAGACAATAGATGCAAATCCATGGATGAAAGATGATGGGATAAGCAGAAAAGGACTTCATTATTATTATTATTATTTTTTAAGTAGCATGGAACCCAATGCAGGGCTTAAACTCACAACCCGAACATCAAGTCCTGAGCTGAAACCAAGAATCAATTGCTTAACAAACTGAGACACCCAGGTGCCCCCCCAGAAAGGAACTTTAAAACAGTGATTATAACTACATTAAATTATTGCATTAGCTATCTATTGCTGTGTAACAAATTTACCCAAAATTTAAGAGTGTAAATAGCAAGCATTTATTATCTCATATTTTCCAAGAATCAGATATTCAGGAGTACATTAGTTGGTGCTTCTGACTGAGAACTTAATGATTCCTTATGCAAGTGATATGATAAATTTGGCAGTAGATATAAAAGACAACAAAATACAAAGGGCAGTAAAACTAAACATGGTAAATACAGAAGTAAAATGGCAACTGTAGCAGTAAATATTAAAAGGCCTTTTCTGTTTTTTAAAATTTCTTTAAAAGATAACTGGGAGAATTCCTCTTGTTGTGACAGAGTAAGTCCCTTGCCCTTTGCAGAGAACAATTATAAAACTTAAATAGGAATATAGTGCTGAGACCTTTATCCCAAAACAAAAACCTGGATGACTCAAAGAAAGCAGAAAGCTTGTGTGTCACCTCCTATAGGAGACACAAAAGTCACCAGGTAAGGCTTCCCTGGTTATGTCACATGTTAGAATAATCTCAGGAGAAAAGCAATAGGGTTCACGTAAAGAACTTAGATTAGACCCATCTTAGCACACACTGGGGGAAAAAATGAAGGTCGAATGAACTACTGTTGGTATATGACTTTATTTTTAGACTTGTTTGCAAATCAAAAACTATTAGATCACCAAGAAAAAAAGTGAAATATCTGTCCCTATGGAGTTGAACATGGAGCAAAATTCTAAAATTCTCTATCCAGCAGCTCTTCTATGCCATCAAACTGATCTTCCCGCCAGTTGGGATGCTCCCAGCAACTGATAACCAAGAGCCACTTGAGAGCTGTGGGAAGTCTCCCCAGACAACTTTCTTAGACAATGTCACTAAGCTTCCTGTTTCCATGAGCACCAATTATTTGTTTTAAAAAGATTTCCTGTGACCTCACATGTTTTTAAACTGGAAGGGCTTTTCATGTCTTATTTAGAAAAACAGCACAGCCCATGTCTAACAGAATAACTGGGTGCAAAGCTCACCCCAGTCATGCTGGGGACCAGGAAATTGCAGAAGCATGTGCTCACCATGAAGGTGGAACAAGGCAGGTGCATGGAGGTAAGTGTGGAAATCTTAAGGGAGAATAATTTTCCAATAAACCAAGGGAAACCAACTAAGATTTAAAAATTCAGTGATGCTAGATTGTGACAAAACCAAGTAAGGGTTAAACGTCTTCTGCTCTTGGGGGGTCAGTGCGGTTAAAACCTCCTGCCTTCTTTGGATTTAGATGTATTTACTAACCCTCTCCTGCACTGATTCCCAGCCCTTGCTGTACAATGGAATCACCTGGGAGGTTTCAAAAACTACTCAGTCCTGGGACCCATTCCCAGAAATTCTGACTTAATTGCTCTGGAGTGAGCCTGGGCATCAGCTTATTGTAAAGTCCCCTGCGGATTCTCAAAATGCATCAAAGTTTGAGAACAAGGTCTCTACTGCTTTGTTACATACAGTGTGGTCCGAGGAGCTTGCTAGAAATGCAAATCTCAGGCAACATCTGGATCACAAAATCAGAATCTCCACTTTAATAAAACCCCCACATGCCTCAAACACAAACTCAGTGTGAGACATCGCTCGACTTCTCTGATCCCCCTTCCATTTTTCAGAGCAGTAGTTGTCAACCCGGGCTTTATGTTAGAATCATCTGGAAAAGCCTTTTAAGAAACATGGATGCATGGGTCCTCCGTCCAGAGATTCTGATAGAGCATGGCCCAGGAATGGTCTTTTGGAGTTTTGGATTTTTAATTTTCATTTAAAAACAAACAAAAAAACCTTCACACAGGATTTTAATATAAATTCAGGACTAAAAACATCAATATAGGGATTTTGTTCTTCTTTTAATTCAATAGCCTTTGCTGTAGTGACAATTTCTGTTAAAAAAAATAAGTTCCCTGGAAGATGTAACACTATAGACTATTTTTCTATTATTTTAAGATTTTATTTATTCATTCATGAGAGACACAGAGAGAGACAGAGACATAGGCAGAGGGAGAACCAGGGTCCTGCAGGGAACTTGATGCAGGACTTGATCTCAGGATCCTGGGGTCATGACCTGAGCCAACGGCATATGCTCAACCACTGAGCCACCCAGGCATCCTTAGACTATTTTTCAACATCGGTTATGAAATGTTAATGTGCAAAGACAACTACTCTGTTCCTTATTAAATAAAAATGCAGATTCCCAGCATCTCAACTTCAGGAATGGGGCCCAGAATATGCAATTTTTACAAACCCTGGTTGGAATTCTGACACATGTACTCTTTATATCATAGTCTGAAAACCACTGCTTTAGCGTAGCAGAAGAATCAGAGAGTAGACTTTGATGGGGATAAGGAGAGAAAGAGGAGCATGTAAGCGCCCAGAGTACAGGGTGAGGGAGCAGAAAGAAGTAATTCAAGCAAAGCAAAAGATAGGGCCCCAAAGGTCACTAAGAGAAAGATGGAACCATATGGCACAATTCCTAGGAATGAGCTGGAAGATCAAGGCTGACTGTACAGGCTACTTCCTGTCTGAGCAACTCCCTGTTGCCCAAGGAACACCAGCATGCCTAACCAGAGTGAGCACCTGCTTGGAGGCCTCAAAGGATATATCAAATATATCAGATGATATTTTGATTCCCTATGCAATATCACTAAGGATCTGAAAACTGCAAATCAAAACCAAAATCAGACACCAACTCGTACCTGTTGTCTGTCATCAAATTTTTATTTTTTATTTTATTTTATTTTTTGTCATCAAATTTTTAAAAAATTTTTAAAGTAATCTCTACATCCAATGTGGGGCTCAAACTCATGACCCTGAGATCAAGAATCACATGCCCTACCAACAGAGCCAACCAGGTACCACTGGACATCTATTATCGAAAAGATAAGAGACAAATGTTGGTGAGGATGTGAAGAAAGAAGAACCCTTGTGTACTACTGTTAGTGGAAAAGTAAATTAGTACAGCCTTTATAAAAAATACTATGGAGCGTCCTTAAATAATTAAAAATGGAACTATCATATGATCCAGCAATCTTACTTCTGAGTATATATCCTAAGGAAATGAAAAAGGGATCTTAAAAAAGATATCTGCTCTCCCACATTCATTGCAGCATTATTTACCATGACCAAGCTATAGAAACAACCTAAGTGTCTATCAATGAATACACGGATAAAGAAAATAGAATATTATATGGCCATAAAAAGGGATATCTCATCAACGACCACAAATGCGGTCATTTGCAACCGCATGGATGAACCTGGAGGACATTATGCTAAATGCAATAAGCCAGACCCAGAAAGACAGATACTCTACAATTTCACTTATATGTAGAATTTTAAAAAGTCAACTCCCAGAAACAGAGACTAGATGAGATTGCCAGGGACTAGGTAGGAATGGGAGAAATGGGGAGATGCTGGTCAAAGATAATAAACTAGTTCTAAGATGAATAAGTTCTGGGGATCTAACATATAGCATCATGACTATAGTTAATAATACTGTATTATAGACTAGAAAGTTGCTAGGAGAGTAAATATTAAGTGTTTTCACCACCCCCACCCCCACACAAAGGTAACTTTGTAAGGTGATGGATGTATTAATTAGCTTGATTGTGGCAATCATTTCACAATGTATACGTATATCAAATTATCATATTGTATACCTTAAATACATATAATTTTTATTCATCCACTATATCTCAGTAAAGCTGGTGGGAAAAATCACTACAGCAGGGGGAAAGGGCTTACAATTTTAAAGAACCCCCTGATAAATTCTGCTTATCTGATCTACTTAATGAAGGACATTTATTTAATATTGACAGTTCCTAGGGTTATTACTGGATTAAGTGGGAAGTTTCATTTAAAACATTATGATAGTCCCTGGCACACAGAAATTTTAAAAAGATGTTAGATATTATGTTTACTATAACGATGGAATTTGTCTAACGTATATCTCAGAAGACCTATCCGTTCCACGTCGGGGGTCGTAATCAGTCCCAGGAGGCTTAATGAGACTTATGCCTATTATACAAGAACTTGCAGACAGGAATACAGTCAGGCAAAACCACAATCTGTCAATGATTGACCAAATGATAACTCCTTAGAGACGGTGTAAGTGAGTAAAACAACAGTGATTTCATCCTCCCTAACAAATCCATTCATAAACCAATTGGTCTCATTCAATGAGAGCTTACAACGAAAACACATGGGTTTAAATCTCATTAGATTCCTAATTGTTAGTCCACTTCACTGATGGGAAACGTCTAGAAAGGGACAATGCAACTACTAAAATCTGGGTCTGTCTCCCTAGACCAGATTGCAACCACTCTTTTACCTTCCCCTTCCTAACTGTCCCAACAAATGTCCACCGTGCCACACTATCAGAACAAAGACAAGTTGTAAGGTGACACTCAACCATAAGAAAAATGAGACCTCTATCCCCTGAAACAACCTCAGATTACAGAATGTAAAGCTCTTTTTCTTAAAAAAGTCAGATTCCAAACAAGAAGTTGGGAAGATAGCAGCTATTCATTCACTCAGGAGCTCCAGAGACCTCTCAATTCAGCTGAGCCTGATTTACCTGTTTATGGAGTAACCTTCCTCATGATGATTTGGGATGTCAGGCAGAGCCGGAAGACACTAGCTCACCCACTGGAGGATTCTATTAACAGTCTGAGCCCTTGTCCTACCACCTTGAACTCACACCTACCTGCCGTCCTTGCCCCTTGGCACGGCGTGAGCATCTGCACACCTGTGGACTGCCCCAGCGCTTCTTCTATGAAGGGCACACAGCCACAGTGTGATGATGTGTGTGTATACATTGTCAAATGGTCACTAGAATCAAGCTAATTAACACATCCGCCACCTCACATAGTTACCTGTTTGTGTGTGTACATGTCTGGTTGAGAACATTTAAGATTTATCTTCTTAGCAACTTTCAAGTATATAATACAGTATCATTACCTATAGTCACCACCCTCTACATTAGATCCTCAGAACTTGTTCCTCTTGTCACTGGCAGGTTTTACCCCAGCCCCTGGCACCCACCATTCTAGTCTCTGTTTCTGCGACCTGACTTTTTTTATTTTTATTTATTTTATTTTTAAAGATGGTATTTATTTATTCATGAAAGACACACACACAGAGAGAGGCAGAGACACAGGCAGAGGGAGAAGGAGGCTCCCTGCAGGGACCCGGATGTGGGAATCAATCCCAGGACCCCAGGATCACCTCTGAGCTGAAGGCAGATGCCCAACCACTGAGCCACCCATGCGTCCCAAGTTGACTTTTTTTAGATTCCACATATAAATGAGCTCACACAGTCCCTCCCTTCATTCTTAGTCATGGCACCCTATCTTGTATTTGCTGCATCCCAGATTTGAGGTTGGAGGCCCTCGTTGTCCTTACACTCATTGTCCTTGTGGGTGTTCTCAAATACAGGAGGCTGACATTTGGTGGGGATCTGCACCCAGAGGAGGACCACAAAATGACATCAGCAGAGCCAAGTAAACCAGTCTATGATTGGAGCACTTAAGGAAATGAAATCCCAGCAGGATTCTGATTTTCCTCCTTAATTAGCTTCCTCCATTCCCTGAGGCATTTGCTCCCTTAGCAAGATCCTACCCGGTAAACTTTCTTTTGTCTTGGCTCCCGGGTGTGTTAAGTAAATACCTGGGAGCCATGGCCTGGAGCTTGAGAGGCTTTTTGCAGTCCACAGCAGGCTCCCTGCCCAGACAGCCTCTGCTAATGCTAATTGGACTGCTTGTGTCACACTTTCTGTCCCCAGGAGTGATGCTGCTCTGTCTGCCTGAGTTCTTGCCAAAGGAGCCCTAGACTTCCTGCTCTAAGAACTCCCATACATGTGCATTTACTCCCAGCCAGTCTCCAGAGGGGTCAGCAAGTGTTCATTTTAGCCTCCTGAAAGGACTTGTTTTTCCGTGACCTCTAGGTGTTCTGAAATGGAAAGGTCAAAGGACAAACAGAATATACTGTTCTGATATACCATAACTGTAATAATATTAATCCCATTTTTAAAAGTCAGATTAAGGCAACTCAAATTGTTAATCCAATGGAACCAATGTTAATTGTAGAAGTAAACATTATAAATCTCATCACCAGGTTAAAGTTAAAATCACACATAAGATAATAACACTGAAATCTAGTGATCCTTAGAATCTTTCTGTTTCTATCACAATAGCTTCTCCCTCTCCTGAACCTCGATGGCTCCATTGCTCTGTCAGGCTCTCGCTGTGTTAATTTTTTAAGGAAGAAAATGGGGCAAGTTCAGAGATAGGAGAAGAGAAATGAGGAGAGAAGAGGTATCTTTCTACTTTTTCTATATTAGGGAATCTGAATCTATTTCTTTGGCTGAATTCTGCTTCCAGGTAAAACACTGCTGGATGATATAATGCAGAATGCTGCAGTTGAAATGTCTATCTTTGTTTTCTTCATGTTGGATGAAGCTAGGAATTCATTCATTCATTCATTCATTCATCAATACGTACTGAGGTTAGGATGCACATATATATGATTTATTGTCCAAACGAGGATAATCTAGAGAATGAAAGGGATGCTTTATTATTTCTACCCAGACAGGAGGACATACCAGGACTATTCTGAAACAAAATGGGAGGTATAATCACCCTAATAATTGAGCACTTCCCACATACATGGTGTAAAAGCAGAAAAGGTCCATGGAGTGGGTAAAGGTGCTATTTATTCTTCATTCCTACATTCAAAAATCAGTGCTAACTCCCACCTTTTCTCAAATTACCAAAAGGTTCTGGTAAAACATATTGGTTCTTTCACGTAAAATAAAAGTAGTATTCAGGTTTTTCAACCACGGATTTTTCAAACTTGAAACAATTCTCTCGACTCAAATAAGACCCAATTTTTTCTGAGAACAGGTTGAATTTTGATAGGTCATTCTATATTTAATTACACTGATAAACAATGAGCAGTTCACTGAGATTTAATCTTACCCAAAAAAACCTACTGTTCTCCCTCAAAAATGAGGAAATTTCTGTCTCACCATTCGAGGGAAAATAGTCAAGGAAGACAAAGTACAAACACACACATACACATGTATACAAATACAAATACATACATTCAGTTTTGGAAAGATTTGAGCACAACTGATATTAGTTCATAATTCATGTTTTCACAGAACAGTATTTATAGTTTAAAAATGAATTTTGCCCACCTGACCACAGTTGTTGATTCTCACAACAGCTGGCTTAGATAGAATCACTATCCCCAACTTACAGTTGAGGAAATTAACTACTACAGATTGACACAGACTGGCACTTAAAGCTTCTGACCCTGGTTCCATCATTCTTCTTACAATGAAATAATAACTCATTACAGATGTTTAAGTGACAACGTCAAAATCTCTTCTACTTCCATCAAACTTAAAACTTTTCAAAGCATTTTCACATTGACTCAATATACTTAAAGGGACTACCACGTGCCATGTCCTGATGAGATGCTGGAGGCACAAAGGTGTATAAAACTGTCCCTGAGTATAAGGAACTGGAAATCTGATATATATGACAGACAAGGAAACTAGCCCAGTTCCGTTGATAAGTAAAATGAAGGAACTGCAAAATATGCAACATATTGCAAAATATGCCAAGAGCCACACAGCAAAGAGTACCAAGGCCAGGCTGTGGGGACCACACAAGGCGTCCCCAGGAGGTACTGCTCGCAAGAGAAATGGGACTTTGTCCTGTTCCCTGAGGCTCAGGATCTCAAGCCAGGGAATATTAGGTTATGTTAAAGCAACAGTAAGTTGTTTGTAAATAGTTGTAGCAAAGGATGTATTTCATCCTTTGATGAAGGATGCTGGGTAATTGGCGAGGCACAGGATGGGAGCCTGGAATGTTTGGATAAGAAAGTTGAAATTCATGTTATAGGCCAATAAAAGAAAGAAATGATATGGGAGACAGTGAGACACCCAGGAAAGCAAATGCACAAGGCTTATTTGGGACCTAAATTTAAGAGAGTGAGGAGGAAAGCAATGCCAGGATATAAATGTGTTTAAGACAGAAGTCAGTAGGATTTGGGGTCTGGATGTGGAAGATGAGGGGTGAGGATAAAGCAAATGTACCTCTAAATTCTTTAAGGAACTGGGTGGTTAAGTTTCATGAACCAAGACAGGGCACTAAGAGGGATGAGCAGATTTCTGAGGGATGCTAAGAGTTTTGGTTTTGTATATATTGAGTGTATATACTGAGTATAAGGCCCATGAAGCTGTCAAGTGGCAAGACCTAGGGGAAACTAAAGCTCAAGAGAAAATTCTAGACAGTAGTTTCAGCTTTGAAGGCCATAGGTGAGGCAGGTACAGAAGGCCATTCACTGAAGACAGAAGCAGAAGAATCTTTCCACTGGGGAGAGGGAAGAAGTTTAAACACTGGCGGGTTATTATAGTGTTTTGTGTTATTAGAAATGATTTAGTTGGAAATAGATGTTTTAATCAAAATGTCGCAAAAAACCTTCCCCCTCCCTTTGCTTTATTAAGAGATCTACACATACCTCCATAATATTTCCCCCTAAAAATCTTCTCCTCAAAAAAAACTTTGAACCACATATATGGAAAAACAAGATTGGAGGAAATCTTTCTTCCATGATGTCAAGTTGATGAATGTGTGATGACCTTTCAGAGGGAGAGATGCACTAGGGGAAAAGGGGGCATATTTCTAGAAGCCCCAGAGGACTGACCTTCAAAGTTTCCTGACAGTTCCAAGACACTCTCTGAGATCACAACATTTCATTCAGCTTCTCCATGTACTTGTATCTAAACAAATGGTTGCAACTTCCACCACCCATGTTCTCATCCCTTTCAAATATCAGATGTAGATTTCCCCATGGCCAGCAAGAAAGCCAAAGAATGACTGAAACCCCTAGTTAGCTCTGGGAAACAGGCCACACAGTAAGGAAGAGGGAGGTTATTTCCCTAAGCGTCCTGTAGTGAAGTCACTTTTGGCTCCATTCTGATTGTACAAATGGCCTGTGAGATTGGATCCCATCATCTCAAGAAATGGCTTATTACAGTGTGAATATGGTTCTGACCTTGGGCCAAATGACATCCACTGCCACCCTCACCTCCAAAGTCATAGTTGAAGTTTTAATCTGCCCCCCGCCAAAGAATGTAACTGTATTTGGAGACAAGGTCTTTAAAGAGGTAATTAAGTTAAAATAAGGTCTTTAGGCTGGACAGTCATCCAATATGACTGATGTCTTTATAAGAAGGGATTTGGACACAGATATGCACAAAAGAAAGATAATGGAAGATCACAACAGGAAGGTGGCCACCTGCAAGATAAGAAAAGAGGCCTCAAAAGAAACCAAATCTGCCCACACCCTGACTGACCTTGGACTTCTAGCCTCCAGAACCTTGAGGGGGGGAAAAATTTCTGTTGTTTAAGGCACCTAGTCTGTGGTACTTTTGTTATGCATGCCTAGAAACCAATACAGGCAATTATAAATGTGGTATAAAATGTGTGCCAAGGATTTCCCAGATGAAGTTAAGTGGGAAAAAAAATCAGGCTTATTTTACAATTAAGGGTATTGATGATGCACAACTGTCTTGTGTAAAAACGTGTTAATTGATTTATAAGTTCTAGAGAAGTCTAACCATCCAGGAGAGAAGCTAGCCTGTGGGTATTTGAGTTTTGAATCGTCATTGCTACAGGATTCACTGACAGGGTTTCATGGAATTACATCCCGTCTGTGGCTCAGACAGGATTTGGCCTGTGTCTGTTATACCTTAAGATGTAGTAAACTGCTTTAGGTAGGCAGACTGTGTTAACTTGATTCTGCAAAACTCTTAATATTTGAAACAAAATCCTGAATATAATATGACATTTCAAAAGCAGAAAGAAAAAATTGTGGATAATGTCTCTGCTTGTGTGACAAGTCACTTTTTTCCCCTTCAATTTGTTCCCAAGTCCGACGGACACAACATTTGAAATTGGCCTCATGTTGGTTTTCCCACCCATACTGACTGTGACTGCCTTCATCCAAAACTGTATAATTTCTGGCCCATTCTATTTATCCACCTAACTAAACTTTTTGGAGAGGGTACAACATTGTGTAAAGGTTAAGGGGCATTGTCTCTTGAGTTAAGAGTCCCAGCTCTGCCCTTGACAAACTGTAATCTCACTCAAATCTAAGCTTCAAATGTTCATGATTGAAACAGAGGTAATAACAGTACTCTCCTCATAGGGTCGTTGGAGAATTTAGCGAAATAACAAGTAAAAAAGCATTTGGACTAGTACATATAGGATACTCAGAAAATATTAGATATACTAATATGAATCTTTTAAAATCCATCACCTTACAACATTTTGTCATGCTCTCTTCTGCATAATTCCACCAGCCAAGATTTTCTCATGCTTGGCTTTCTTGTGACTGATATTTTGAAAACAACAGACATGTTGAGTTTTCTGTTTCAAATATCACTAGTTTCTCCCACCGGAGTCTCCTCAGTGAAGGCGCCTAAATCTTCCAATGGGAAAACTCGTCCTCACTGACATTTTTCAAGTGTCCACTGTAACCCATTCTCCCTGTGACACCAAGCTCCTGAGTTCTTTTTTCCACAGCACAGAACTCATCTTTCTGATCCTTCAGTGGCTTATTCCGGTTTGTGAGCTGAAGCCCAGATGCTTCCACATGGCCCACAGTGCCTTCATCAAGCTGCCTGGGCCTCCATATTCTCCCCTCCAGCCCACAGAGCCTAATGAACAACAGGTGTTTAGTAGATGTTTGGTTAATGAGAGGAGTGCCTGAGCAACATGAGGGCTCCAAGGCTTGCTTCTTCTCCACCAGCATTAGCCTGTTGTAGAAGCTTCCTGGGGCTGCCACCACAGACTACCACCAATTTTGAGGCTTAAAACATCAGAATTATTGTCTCACAGATCTGAAGGCCAGAATTCTGAGATCAAAGTTCTACCAGAGCCATGCTCCCCTGAAAAGCTCTAAGGGAGACTCCTTTGTTGCCTCCTCCACCTTCTGATGGCCCCTGGCGCCGTCTGGCCTGTGGCTGCATCCCTCCAGTCTCATCAGGCGTCTTCACATGGCCTTCCTCTCTGTGTCTCTTCTGTGTTTTTGTGTCTCAATTTCCCTCCCTTTTATCATATAAGGACACCAGTCAGTGGACTTAGGACTCACCCTAAAACCAGGACGAGCTCATCTTCACATGCTTAACTTCACAATCGACACAAAGTCCCTACTTCTTAATAAAGTAGGTGGGGTAAAGACTTGGATATCTCTTTTTGGGAAACACAACTACAAACAAATCACAGTCAACAACAACAGTCAAGAGTAAGAGAGGTCAAGAAGGGAAGAGAGATTAGAAAATGGAGAGTTTTGACCGTACCTGGAAAAGAAATGGGATTTTCATCTGCAATTCAGAGACCAGAGTGGCCTGAGTGCTGAGCATGCCATCTGGCTATAGTCCTCGAGCAAGCCCAGGGCAAGCAGCGTGAGGACAGTGTTTCCTGCCCAGCTCTCTAGTTTCAGATCCAGTTGTTAAAGGTTTATGTTTTTGTCCTATGAAAGATTATTTATTAATAAGGCAAATTAGAGAAAAGGAAAAAAAAATCACATGAATCCCATCACACTTGTGTCTCTTTTTCCCCATTTTTAGGTTTTAGCTTGGGTTTTGTTATTTTTTTTAATGAGTAAGCTTATACTAGACATACAATTTGTACCCTGCTTTTGTCTTATAACAACCTTCTTAAAATCAAAATTATTTCCATTATATTAATATACTCTATAAGTATTTTCTCTTAACGTATTTTAAATTTAGTTCCATATTTTTCAAAAGGACACCTACACAAAACTTAAAGTTTATAAAGCTTGTTATAAAGATAAAAATAAATCACAAACAAAAATAGCAAACCTCTGTGTCATAGATCCCTCCCATGTCCTGCAGCCCAAAGGCAACCACTTTGAACAATTCTCAGCTGATTCTTTAAATGTTTACTTCCATATATCTCAATAGCAAGCTTACGGTAATATTTCTTGATTTCTCAAGAAAGTTTTAGATGTTATTGTCTGGTTAGAACCTTTGTACTGCTCTGCGTCTCTTTCCCACTTCCACCATCACTACTATCACTACCACACGCACACACACATACACACACACACACACAAATCACACATCTTATCTCCTGTACTCTCAACATGTTTATATATTAACTGTAGTTAGATCAATAGGCAGTGTTCACATTACCTGCAGTTGAGCCAGGAAGTGTGCTATAATTACTTGTTCCATTCTTAAACAACTTTTGCCTTTGGTAGTATTAATAATTGCATTTTTTGCTTTATTTTCTATATATTTATCACTAATACATTTTCAAATTCTTCTCCATTATCTAAATGTCCTTTTAAGACTCTATTAATTTCTTCTTTTGGAGCCTTATCTCTTGGAGCTAATTGGCGTGTTTTCACTAGTCTGATTGCTCCCTATGCCAGCTACACAACTGCCACCTGGGGATCTCCCTTGGCCCTCACCTTGAGGATTCCCTTCACCTCCGTCTCCCATGGGATTTCCTGTTTCCCAAGTGCCATGTCTTCCTTTTTTGTTATTTACTCTCTCATTGTGGTGGAGCATCTCCTTCAGTAAGTTCCTGAGAAATGATGTTGTGATGGTCTATTCCTAGAGACCCTACATGTCTGAAAACATCTTCAGTCTATTTCATATTTAACTGATATTCTCTGGGGAATAGAATCAAAGTTGAAAATCATTTTCATTCAGAGTTTGTAAGAAAAGTCTCCATGAATCTCCAGCTTCCTCTGTTGCTGTTAAGAAAATCAAAATCATTTACTGCCAACATCTTCACCCAACCACCACCCCTCAACTCTCAAGCTTATAGGATTTTCTCTTTGTTGCCAGGATCCTATAGTTTCATGATTCTGAGGGTACCAGCCAAGGGCAGGAAACTTGCCACACTCCCAAATGACTTTGTTTTTTTTTTTAGACTTTCTAATAAAAGAATTGGTCATGTAAGCCATCATGAAAGGAATCCAGGGATCCAAAGGCACTTGAGGACTAGCAAGTGTACCATTAGCTAACAGCACCACTTGATGTGAAGGGGCAGGGCAAAGAAAGAAATCATCTGTATCAGATTCTGCTTGTGTGTTGCAACCCTGCACAAAGAGTTGCACAACAGGAACTGTAACAGCAACAGGAGTAGTCACTACTACGTCTGTGCATGATCTGGTCATTCTCTGGTTCATCTGGTTGTGATAAGAGCAAAACCACATTTGTGTCCTCATTCACATGGTCTCCCAGTGAGTGCTTGGTACTTGGCCGCCATGTCCTGGTCTCTGGCTGATCAGATACTCTTTCCTACGTTTACACAGAAAAAACAGCCTTCCTTTTGCTGAGTACAAGGGTATGTGTTAGATGTGGATACAGGAAGAAGATTAACTGGTAGAACTTAGCTGTTGCAACTTACTCGGTAGAAGGAAATAAGTGCAGCTCTCTAGCTGGGAGGAAGTATAGCTTTTGGCCCACTCCTCCAGGGCCCTGTTCCTTGGGCAAGAAGAACACAAACAATTGGGTTTGTATCTGGAAGGCCTTTACAGACAGCCTTTCCAAGCAAAACATACATGAACAGGTCATGAAGGAAAAACATCATCCAAAGGACCCAGGATGGGCCAATGTGGGTCCCGATAGGGCCACTAACCTCTATAAAAGCATCTTTGTATGAATAGAGAAAGGCAACCCTTCTGTGGAGATATCAGAAAAAGATCCCCACTCTGGGCAGGTCCATCCCTGTGGAAGCACAGCTCAATGAGCAGAGCCATGCTAGATGCCAACCATCACTTACTCCTGGGTCAGGCACCTTTGTCTGTCAGATGGACAAGCTTTACAACCATTTAAAGTGGCCCTGGGTCCTCATATACTGATTAAATACAAGGAATTTTTCAGGGTATGGACCATGACCAATTGGACATCATAACACCAGATAAAGGGGTCTATTGTCACCCTCCCAAAGCTGATTCAGATTTTTGCAAGCTAAAAACACAGGAGGACGAACAGTAACCAAGTTAGCAGACCAAAGAAAGGTGAATCCTAGACCAGAAACAAGAAAAGTCAAGACATCATCAGAATTACACTACAAATAGATCCTCGCCACAAACAGAATTCCCAAAATGCCATCAGAATTCCTATTCCAAAGGCGACCGGTCAGACATAACTTCTCCCATTTCCCTCATATGTCCTTTACTTTGAAGCAAGCTTCGTTTATGATCACGTTCTTCAAGGGAGACCACCAGTAGCCTGGAAGGGACCCTGCTAGCCCTCTGGAGCAGTATCTACAGAGCAGACTCAAAGAGGATAGAAAGCCCACCCAGCATGTAGCTCCCTCTGATCCTTTGAGTTGAGGTGGGACGGAGGGAAAGTTGTTTTGTAGGACTAGCAAACAGAGGGATGGGTTTGTAATCTCCAAATGGGGCTATAGAAGCCAGAAAGTCTTTGGTGGAAGAGTTCCAAGGCAAAGTAATCTCTGACATCTCCTCATCTGGGTTTTCAGAAGCACTGGAACGACATGGTCCATTATGCTTCCCAGGAAGCTCGTGGCTGCAGGGACTTTGGCAAACCACCAGTCCACACCTCTTCCTGCTCCTACCCCATCCTCCCAGGCCCTGAAGAAAGGTTTCATAACCTCACAAGGAGCTCACTTGCCCATTCCTGACAATTTAGTTCAGCTAGGAAGAAGGTTCCTAGCTGAGTACAGGTTCTGAGCATTGTGGTATTGCGTTTAACCTCTTGCTGCAGCTCCATGTGGGCACTGGAGAGATTTCCAAGAACATGAACATCTTCCTCTTCCTCAATATTTCAGCACTAGAGTCCCTAGGAGATCCAGAGGTCAAAACTGTTTCATAATACTAAGATACCATGTCTTGGCCACCGCATTCACATTTGGGCTGATGGGACGAAAGCAATGATAGGTAAAACCGTTGGCACAAATCAAGGCAGAAACAGTAAAATGTACAAGCAGGCTAGCTGTCACTGTACTCTTTCCTGCCACACATTCACCAGGGGAAAGCCAGCTTTCCTGTTAAATATCTTTGATGAAGCAGCTAAAAGCATAACTTTAACTCTTCTTTTTCATATTCTTTCTGATGGATTTGGCAGCCGTCATGAAGCTTAACGCATAGCATGTTTGTCTCAAAGAAAAGCACTTGTGCAATTTTGAATTTCAAGCTGAACTAGCCACTTTTTTTTTTCATGAAGCATTCGGTTTTACTTGAAAGAAATCGGAATGACAAATATTCAGATTTTGGGTGTTTGACAGATACTTTTCTGAACGTTAAAAAGCGAATCTATCACTTTAATTAACAATGGACAGTATTTGTTGCCAATTACAAAATTTGAGCTTTCAAGCAAAAATTACAATCTTGGAAAATTTGTACCTGTATCATGAAATTGACATCCTCTCAGTACTTAGAGATGTAGAAACATCTTTACATTGCTTAAATTATTTTTCTGAGACTGGTCCTGATATAAATAGTTGGGGTGTTTTGATGTTGTATAATAAAATATGTCAAAAAAAATAAAATAAAAATGTCAACATTTTAAAGATCTGTATAACTCAGTGACCCAATACTGTAACATCACGAATGGGCCAAAAATCCATTCAAAATACCAAGTAGACCAATGGACTTTTCATGAAACCCAATATGAAAGTTCATTGATACAGTTTTAGATTTCACAGTGCAATTAATCTTTAATAAACTACCACTTGTTGGGGCACCTGGGTGGCTCATTGGACATTTGTCTCTTGATTTCAGCTCAGGTCATGATCTCAGAGTCTTGAGATCCAGCCCAGCCACAGGCTCCATGCTCAGGGCAGAGTTGGCCTGAGAGTCTCTCCCTCTGCCCCTTCCCCCACTGAAGCACATGCATGGTTGCGTGCACATGCACTCTCTCAAATAAACAAACAAACAAATAAATAAATAAAATCTTTTTTTTTTTTTTTTAAGAAACTACCACTTGTCAAGGGGTAATTTCTGGAGTAAAGGCTGTGTGTAGGCTGCAGAGCATGGGTGGATAGACTGCCTCGAGGATTGCAGACAATCCATTGCAATAGAAAGGACAGTGGAGTAAATGGAGACAAATAGAGGGAAGCAGGGAAATTTGGAAGAAGCATGGAGATCTGGGAGCTCTGTCCTGACTGCAATGTTCTCTGTGAAACGAGAGGCAAGAGCTCCAAAGAAGGGAGAAGGAACTGAGTGGAGGATGGAGGAGGATTGCTAGGCAGCCCCTAGGGCCCACTTGAGGTTTGTGGTTGTAAATTTAAAGCGAGACCAGCCAGCACATTTATGTAGAGCACAATAATAGGGTTTTCTGTTGAAATACATTTTCTTTATTGATTTCTAAGAAAGACAGAGAACCTACCACTTGTCATTTGGTGCAATATCAAAGGAGAATAAAATCTTCTGAAATGGCTGCTAAAACACTCCTCCCTTTTCCAACTACTAATCCGCATGAGGCTAACTTCTCCTCATATACTTCAACCAAAAGAACATATCAACAGATCGACTGCAGCAGCACATGTGAGAATCCAGCTGTCTTCTATTAAGGCAGCCACTAAAAGATCTGCAAAAATGTAAAATAATTACCCTCTTCTGACTAAACGTTTTGTCTTAGAAAATACAGTTCTTTTTAATTAAAATATTACTTAGAGTAACACGTACTAAATATAATTATTTTAAATATAGTAATACATAATTTGTCTATTGCAAAATACATTGTTCTCATAAAAGTGTACCATTTATATGAATATGTGATAGGTTTATTATAGTTACTTTTATTTATTTATTTTTATTTATTTATTTATGATAGTCGCAGAGAGAGAGAGAGAGGCAGAGACACAGGCAGAGGGAGAAGCAGGCTCCACGCACCAGGAGCCCGATGTGGGACTCGATCCCGGGTCTCCAGGATCGTGCCCTGGGCCAAAGGCAGGCAGGCGCCAAACCGCTGCGCCACCCAGGGATCCCCTATAGTTACTTTTAAATGACTGAATAATTTTTTTTTAATTCTACTTTCTAAATGTGGTAAATTCACCCATAGAAACAAACCCTAGTTTCAGAGTCTGAAGAGGTCCTGAGACCAAAACAGTTGAAAATTCCTGCTCTTGAGATGATCCAAGTCAGCATGGTTGAAGCTAGCTCACTGGGCAGGTCCTTGGGAAGAGGGCAGAGAAGAAGCAGAGGAAAAGTGATTTGCTTAAACAGAGCCAATCCAGAAGCTGCGTGCACTATTCCTGCTCAAGGCCTATTGGCCAACACTCAGTTCCATGGCCACACCCAACTGTCCAGAGGTCTGGAGACCCGGCCTCCATCCCGGTTACCAGAAGGGAGGCCTTAGAGGTCTCTGTCATACTCCCAAAACTGGACCATGGGGGCATTCAAAGAGACTTCTCTGAGTTGGTGTAAAGGTAGTTTTGTTACAGCAGCAAGCACCGCCGAGGCTGAGGCTAATGCCGGGGATGTCCGGACAATCCAGAAGACCAAGGGCTGGTAGTAGATCAATATTTTGATCCAATAGGCTCAGCTGAAGCTGGCTTGAGGAGTGGCATTTATAATGTCTGCTGGGGCATATGCCCACTCAGTTTTCCCCTTATATAACAGCTGAACTTCAGGGATGGCCAACCATACAAGGACAAACAGGTACAAACATTGATTTTGTACAGGCAAAGCACTCAGGCTCCCATGATCCACCAGGCCTAGTTACTTTATCAGTAGCATCAAGGGAACATGAATGGAGAGTGGACCTCACCACAGGTTTTGATGTGTCTACCACCAAAAAGACTAGCTGCTTCAAAGAACTCTGGTCCTGATACAGGACAGTTGCCATCTCTAAGAGAAAACTCTTCCTCTCCTATTTACTCTAGGATGACCTCCTTAAGCAGCCTATTGGACTAGCCACCAGAGAGCCTCTGTGGAAGGTGGGTGCAGGTGGTTTCCCCTGAGCCTAGTACACTGTAGGTGGAAACAGTCGTGTAGGACTGAGTGCCCAGCCTGTATGGTTAACACAGGACAGCTGACTGCCAAGCTCAGCAGATCCCCAGCTCAGTTCACACAAATCATTTCTTTTTATCTTCATCCATTGGTCTTTAAAGAATAAGCCATGTGCTCGTTCACAGAGTTGTACGGAAATCAAGCAAGAATTAAGTTGCAAAACACTATATACCACAAAGAAAAAAGACAAGTTTAAGCAGTTAACATGGTTATTACCTCTGCTTGACACAGTCAAGAGATCTTTAAGTCACTTAGGATTTTTTGGGTTCATATGTCCCCTTCCTGAGCAATCAAATTATTGTGGAATCAACCTCCAGAACTTTTTCATCTTGCAAACCTGAAACTCCACCTATTAAATAATCACTCCCCATTCCTCTGAAAATTGGTTTTGAAGTAATCTTTCCTCTCAAGCTTCCATAGCGACGATCAGCAAAGGTAATGTGCCACACGGGCCAGGGGTGGGGGCCCAGGGGGCAGGACTTTTCTTCACCTTCCCATTATCCACTCTTGAAGCATGGATTATATTGAGTGTATCATATGACAGGTTCTCTACAATGCTTGGAGTCTTAAAAAATACATTATTCTGAAAGATGTCGCAGTTTATTTTACAAGGCTGTCAGTAATTGAGTGTAATTCCGTGGTCATAAACATGCAGTTAAGGTCTATACAAGGTGTGGAGATAGCACAAAAGAAGCCATCCATCCAACTGAAAGAGGGGTGCAAAGGAAGCACGTGGGGATGCTATTAAAGGCTTCATGGAGAAGGTCCTCAAGTTGGGATTTGAAGAATGGGGAGGCGAGAATTTATTAGAATTATTAGAGAATAGTGAAAAGGTTCTGATATATAATCAGTTCAGTCTAATGTGAAGTATTTTTAGTCTGAGGTTTTCTCAGCAATCACCTAATTCCCCAAAGAGGTTTTAAGTGATAAGGATTCCAGGCAGGAACTTTAGTAGAGCTAGGGAGGGTGGTTATGACAGTGACAGGCCAATGAAGCAGATGATTTGTGCAGAGACTTGGAAATCCGGTCTGTGTAGGTGACACCTGTCTCTAATAGACAACAAATATTCAGGAAAAAAAATCAAAAATTACTCCATTTGCAATGGAATATTACACAGCCACATAAAAGGATGAGGTCATGCCATTTGCGACAACACGGGTGGGCATGTGCTAAGTGAAATAAGTCAGACTCAGGAAGATTATATTATATGATTTCATTATATTATATGATTATATGATTTCATTTATATGTGGAATCAAAAAAGCTCAGATGAACAAACAAAAAGCGGAACCAAACCTATAAATAGAGAAGAAACTGATGGTTGCCAGAGAAAAATGGGAGGAAGGGACGGGCAAAATGGGTGAAGGGGATTGGAAGATCCAGGCTTCCAGTTATGGATCGAATGAGAATCCATATCCATGAGATTACAAGGCACAGCATAAGGAATAGTCAATGATATTGTAACAGCCTCCTATGGTGACAGATGGTAGCTACACCGTGGTGAGCACAGCAGAACACATATTCTTGTTGAATCACTACGTTAGACACCTGAACCCAATGTAAATCTTTTATGGTATATTTTTAGTTTCCTTGTTTGATTTCAAAGCTTGAGATCTGTTTATATTGCCAAAAAGCCTACCAATTGTGTGGGGAGTTTTTTTTTCTTTTAAAGTCTATTCTTTCGCTGTTCAAAACCAATTTTTAAAAATCAATGTCTTTAGAAACCGTTCCTAAAGTCATATTTACTGAGAGCAATCTCAAACATATCTGTTGGACATATTCCAAGTTAAATATTGATAAGAGTTTAACAACTGATTTACTTCCTTTTGGCCTAAGTATCCTAAAATGGTCATAGGATTGTTCTACATTGTTCCAAACATTATATTTATAATAGAGTTATACAAATATTTATTTGAATATCAGTGCTTTATGGCTTCAGTATAGTTATTTCTACTACAAATCCTATAGGTGTTTTTAATAAACAATCAAAATATCTACAGACCTATAAATTTTAAAATCCCTTCCATTCTACAATTGTAGTAATTGCTTCCACCTCACTTCAAAAGAAAGACCTGACAAGCTAAAGATAGGAGGATGTCAGGGCTGGGACCCATCATGGAGAATTAAGTCATCCCAGGGCTTTGTAAAAGCACTCCATCGTTGGCCTCAGAAGCCTAATAGCCTGGGGATGTCTTAACATCCAAGGAAGAATTCACCTGAGTTCCATTCTAATTTTCCTGGCTCCCAGGGGCCTACGATTCAGAGGCCGCATGCCACAGAAGAATCCCAAACCCAAGTGAAATAACCCTGAAATGCCATGGTCTTGGCATAGACCTGAAGCCAGGGTAAACACATGGCCCAGATAAAAACATACAGGAATTGCAGGCAAGTTTAAACTATGCTTCCATTCATCCTGATTTTATTTTGCTATGTCTATGGCATCATTTTAGCAACAAATTAAAATTCAACAAAAGATCGAATAAGGGAAAATTCTGAAAACTACCTGGGAGACCATAGTGGTATTTGCTTTTTTCATGTATAGATACTTGGGAGGGGTAGGGCGGGGGAGATGGATGTTTCCCAGATGTTGTGGGCCAGGGGCAAACATCCAGGTGCTTTCAATTACTTGAGAAGCAGGAGAGTCTGTTTTAACAGAGCATCTCCACGTATAATTTAAATTCCATGATTTAGGAAGTCTAATAAGACAAAGGAGAAATGCCCTGTACTAATCTGTTTCATCAGTAAGCTCTCCAATTATAGAGCTTTTAACTAACATGCCAGGAAATCTTGCAGTCCTCAGGATGCAAAGTGTATAAAAGCCTCGTTGGGTTTCTTTTTATTTCATTTCCTCCTTTAGGATCAATTTTTCCATACTTGATTAGTTTTAACCAAAGTAACTATTTTAACATATCTCCCTCCTGAAATATAAAGTAATACAAATTTTTTTGCAGTGACCATTTTTCCTTTTTCACCCCGTGATTTCAAAAATATTCTTTCCTTTGAATCAATTCAGATACTAGAGCATCTGTTTTAAATATAATGCTTTTTTTGGTAGATTTTTTTTTCCTCCCACATTTTTGTTAGGTGATACATCAGCTTTATTGATTCATCTTGAAATGATGTCTGGCTTCTTTTAAATATGAAAACATATATGAGAAATTGGCTATATTCTTCATAATTAAATACTATATTTACGGATATGTATCTGTGGTAAAAGATTTAAGACATGCGTGAAAACTCCAAGGTACTGGCTAGCTCCCGAGAGGGAGGGAGAGGAGAAGATGGGCTTCCACTGTATCGGTAACCTTTTATTTCTTTCACAGAAGAAATTATCTGAAGCAACAATGGCATATTATGAACCTCTATCAACTCCATTAATGGGGAATAGAGGTCATTGGCAGCTGCCACAAGAACAGTCACAGGAACCTTAGGAATAAAGCTACTGCTGAATTCATATGAACTGTAAAAGCATAAAACATGAGGAGTATCATCAGATAGAAGGTATCATGATCATGGTTCTATGGGGAAAAACCTGGCTTTGAGTCCCAACTCTGTCACAGTGATGATCAACTTATCAGTGAAGTCTGAAATTCACTTCTAAATTGACCTCTAGATTTATCAAACTTTTAAAAAATTTCCAACAAAAAATTTTCAACATTCCTCCTTGAAACACTACATTTTTAAATAATCCAAGCAGTGCGGTGCTAGTGTGGAATGGGGTAATATAATAAAGGATCGGAGTACATAGAAGAATTAAAATAGAATATGGAAAAGGAAACCCTGAGATGTTGCTACTGGGAAAAACCATCCCTTTACAATTTTTTCATTTTTTGTGGAAAAATAAAAAAGAGGAAATCAATGGGACAACCTACGCAAGAGGGGACAGAAAAGGAAAATTAATCATTGCTTTCACAGATGTTGTCACATTTGCTACTCTTACCCCAGGCTACACAGCTAGCCAGTGGGAGAAGTAGGCTCCAACCCTAGATTTGGTTTCATTCTCAAATCCACACTTTTCATTATTCTACAAAAGTTATTTCCCTTCTAGAACCTAATTCTATCAACACAGAGGAATCTGCTGGTGGGGAGGGGGGTGGGTTCTATACCACTTTCAGAGAGAATCTACTGATAAAATCTCTAAACCACTTCCATCTTTGAATTCTGGAAAATATAAATGTGAGAAAAACAGAATTCTAACACCAAAAAAGGTAGATTCCGCAAACTCTACACTGAGGAATTTTATTATCGACGCTTATCAAGAGGCCAACTTGTGACCAACGAAAAACAAATCAGTGATCACTACAACCATTAAAGTTACATAAAATGAATCGTGGTAAACCAATCTTGTTTCTCTTCTAACAGATTTAGGATAGGCTGATCAGGAAAAAGACAGTAGAAGACACTTATCCGGGCTTTGGCAGGGCACTTGACCAAATTTCTCATGCAGTCAATACAATACTAAAGAGAAGGCTGAGAGGGAAGGAGGGCCCTCTTTGGTTGACATTCTCTAAAGGGACCGAGACTGCAAGAGAAGACAAGAGCAATGACTTCATACTGGCTAGAATCTGCCCCAATGCAGTGAGCAATGCAGCGTGCAAATCTCTTATCTGGGCTTTAGCAGGGCACTTGACCAAATCTCTCATGCAGTCACTCAATACACGATTACTAAACCCTATACCTGGCGGACGCCCTCTCTGACATTTAAGCAGCCCAGGCCACCCATGCTTCATGCAGTACACTTGCCAGAATCTGTCCATGTATTTCCAACAGTGCCCATCCGTGAGTTTCCTCCATCCATTCCTTTGATGAACTGACCCCTGCTCATCCTTTGAGGTTCAGGAGTCACTGCCTCCAGGAAGCCTTACCAATGCCCCTTCCCCTGAAACGGTGCCTTACATGCAGCAGCCCTGGCTGGATACAACCAAAGCTTCTTGTGCATAAATTTATCCAAGCACCTACCCCACTGATTTGCAACTATTTTGTTTACTTGCTCGTTTCACTCTCTGGATTGTAATTATCCTACTGGCAGGAGCTCTGTTCTGTTGCCGGCAGAGAGTAAGCATCTGATAAATAATGCTTGGAAGAAGAAATGTATTGAGCAATATTGGAAGTGGTACCAGACTTGACATATTAAATATGCATAAGCCTTCTTCCCTTTCAGTGGTCAATCTCCACATTTATTCAAGAGATTTTGTTTTATGCTTGTCTTGATGTGACTATCACTATCAGACAGAGCCGGCTTTTGGGTGCTCCTTTCCGGTTCCCCTTCTAGGCCACCTTACCCACCTAAGTTATGGACAAACTTCTTTCTTCTTCAGATTGCCCAACAATTAACCGTTGAATAAGAACAGACACATACATGCATTCCCACAAAACAAATAGTGAAGCCTAATCTATAGGAAGCAGTTTCCTAATTGTTTCCATAATTAGGTAAGAACATACTGTACATGCTTTACTTCTTTATTGATCCTTATATATTTTTTAAGATTGATTGATTGATTGATTGATTGATTGATTTATGAATGATAGACACAGAGAGAGAGAGAGAGCGAGGCACAGACACAGGCAGAGGGAGAACCAGGCTCCATGCAGGGAGCCCGATGCGGGAATCGATCCTGGGACTCCAGGATCGCTTCCTAGGCCAAAGGCAGGCGCCAAACCGCGGAGCCACCCAGGGATCCCCTATTGATCCTTATGTTAATCAACACCAACGATTTTGTTTTAGAGTTGAGAAAACAGAGGCAAAGGAAGGAGAAGAGAATTGGTATGTGCAGTTATTTAGGGGCAGGATCTGGAGCCCAGTGCTCTGGTCCTAGGCCAGGTTACATTCCACAGTGTGGTGCCTCTGAGCCACAATTTCTTCCCTGAGGCAGCATCCCAGCAGGGTTCCAGAAGGATCCCTATCACCTTCAGGTTATAGCAGACTGTTTAAAATTTCAAAGCATTTTCAAGTATTAAGGGGGGGGGTGGATAGGGCTTGTGTCTCCACCTACAAACATTATGCCTTTCATGCCCCTCAACACAACTTGTTTGCTAAAATGCACAGAGGTTAAGGTAGCCCAGAGGGTTGAGATAGCTTTTTATTTATTTGCTTTCTTTCACTAGAAGGAAGTTATCTTTTCTGAGTCATTCATTGATGATCAGTAGCAACTGCTCTAGCTAAACACTCAAAACCTGGCTCCCTGGTCAGCAGACACAACTCCCATCCAGTGAATAGCATTTCAAATCTCAGAAGAACCATGACCATTCCAAGATACTCGGTACCCAGGCCCTGTGAAGACTCGGATTTTAAAACCATTGACCCATGACTGTATGCCAATCTGCCTGAAAATCCTTGTGACAACTGACTCAAAAGGACCAAGATATATAACATCAATTCAGACCAGTATATACAAGGGCACACAGGAATTAGGGAAATTATATAAAAAGCAGATTTTTTTTTTCTATTCTCCTGGTCTCTTGCTGATTGTTCAATGTTGCAAAGAGAGTTTGAGTCTCATCCTACTAGAGTTCAGTGTCCCAAGCTTCTATTTTGAAATTGGCATCTGTGAAATGAAATAAGTATTTGCCATGGGACAGCATGAGACAGTAAAAGATCACCAACATCATTGGTTGGTCAGTAACATCCATTTAACAAGGAGCAATGGCTGTATCTGGGACAGTTAAGAGTTCAAAATAACTAAACCCTGCCTGATTTTTAAAAGTTCTGTAAAATATTTCTGGATTACAATGACATCTGGCCAGAAGTTTCCCATTTGGCTTGTCTGCTTCTTACTAGAAAGACTGGAAAGACACTGGGGAAAAGGTAGAAACTGATCATGAACCAAAATGAAATCAAGTAAGTACCTTCCCATTTAGATTACTTTTTATCTGCCTAGAAAAGCACAGGATTTTTGTCCTCAATCTTTATTATTAAAAGTGTTTCCAGAATGTGTTTGATGGTACTTCTTTCAGTGAATTTTGCTCAGGAACAATTTTCTTTCTTTCTTTTTTTAAGATTTTATTTATTTATTAATGAGAGACACAGAGAGGAGAGGGGGGGGGGGCAAAGGGAGAAGCAGGCTCCATGAAGAGAGTTTGACGTGGGACTCAATCCCGGTTCTCCAAGATCACGCCCCAGGGCTGAAGGCGGCGCTAAACTGCTGAGCCACCAGGGCTGCCCCATCAGGAACAATTTTCTATCTAGCAGTTGAATTGTTTCCACCATTCCATTTGTTTATGGTCTCTTCTGCAGGATCACAGGCTTTACCTGTGTGAAATCTTTGGTTCTGTCTTCCATGGCTTTTTTACTTTCATCATCATCCTTTTCTTGTACATCCTGCAGGAACATGTCCACTGTGTATTGAACTCTGTTGATGAGATTTTTCCATAGCCCCAATTCTCCCCCTTTCTCTTTATTTGTAGGATTTAAGATGTTTTTCGATTCTTTGTAGCCATTCCTTATCTTACCTTATAACTTTATATCTGCCCACCACTCACAAAAATGCCAGAGGACATACAGTGATTACGTCCAAATGATTAAAGCCAAATTGCCTATCCTGAGTGGCAGCAAGAAATTCACACTTCCAAATATATAAACAATTAGAAAATGTACCATTCATGTGCAGTTTTTAGAAAAATTCAGATTAATACCTACCTCCATGTGATTTTTGTACAAACAGCTAACACAAGGGAGAAAAAGAAGTAAAATAATGGGAGGGCGCACATTGTTTCATACTCAACTCTCTGATAATCAGAGAAGAACAGGATAAAAAGTTTCAGGATATCACTTGTAATATTCCACAGCACTGCAAAGTTGAAAGCAAAGAAAGCATAGTCCACAGAGCAAAAGATAGAAAATGAAGAAAACAAGACAAATGGGAAGGTATAGAAAATGCCAGAAATTAGAAAAAGTAAGTTAATTATAACCAGTGTACATCGAATCACTTTCCCTAGGAAATAAAAATCCTCTCAGATGTGTCAGAAAACAAAATCCAACTATATTCCATTTCTACAAAATGAATTCAAAGCAAAAATAATACAAAAATGGCTATAATAAAAATATGGTCAAAGATATAAAGCTAATATCTGGCAAAAATAAAGCAATGGTCACAATATTAATATCAGATAATTTGAATCAAAGACAAAAAGCATAAGTTGGGTCCAGGAAGGCAATTCATATTAAAGAAAGATTTATTTAAAATAAGAAAATAATATTCATGGCTGTTTTTATACATTTAATAAAACATAAAAAGAAATTAACAGTAACAATAGCACAACAGTATTGAAAAATGTTAACACTATTTTGGTCAGTCTACTAAAAACTTTTAACTGCTGCTATTGATTATGACCAAGATACAGCACTTGTGGTACTCTAGATATGTGATTTTTTTAGTCTACATGAATAAAAGTTCCTGAAGAATCCTCAAATCAGCTGAAGGAGTGACCTTGAATAAGCTAAATCTTATGGTTCTGTGAGAAACAGTGACCAGATGTTTTAAAAAGCCTAAAGAATTATGTGATCAAATATTCATGCTGATCTAAAGCATATGCTGCATCCTGTAGGAGAATATCCCAATCATGCAGGATTTTGTCTCCCAACTCCCTTCACTAGGTCATTCACTGCTTCTAGGATGTGGTACATCCTACTACTAGTGAATTTCTTGGGCACATATCTTTGACACTTCTTTTATCATTCCTAGCCAGATGAAATGTTGCATGGAATACCATGACAATGGACAGGCCAGTCTATAAATCCACAGAGCAGTGCTATCAGGGTGAGGCACATCTCTGTCAGGAATTTGTATGTATTTTAAAAATAAATTGCTATACCCTCCATGATGGGGATGGCAGGTCACGCTGGAAATGGTGACATATCAGGTTTTCAGCACTGGAAAATACAAATACCTTCAAACTCTTTGGCTACTCTGTGAGGTCCATTACCTACCCTATTATTTCTAAGTCCAGACCTGCTGGCTGAACAATCAGCATCTATTTCCCATCATTTGGCATGCATATATCTCACTATACATCATGGAATGTGTTCATTTTCTCCAGCAGGAATATCACATTTGGAATAGCAGCTGCGGAGATACCACTGATGGTAAATTTAGTAATCCAGTTTAGTAAAGCCACTGCATTCAGCATCTCACCATTTCCTC
Organism: Nyctereutes procyonoides; assembly: GCF_905146905.1. Classification (NCBI taxonomy): domain Eukaryota; kingdom Metazoa; phylum Chordata; class Mammalia; order Carnivora; family Canidae; genus Nyctereutes; species Nyctereutes procyonoides. Next base: position 8,487,602 of record NW_026575135.1, on the reverse strand, counting down.
ATTCCCTCATACTCTCAAAGTGAGAGGTTATTTTCCTTAAGTAAGAAAGCAATCTTGCCCAAGAATTTCCATGCTACTGGGCCTAGTTTTTGTGCCAAATACAAGTCCTGACAATAAACAGAATTCTCCTGAGTAGCTCAAATTAAGAGACTTTAATGAAAATACCACTTACAAATATATGGGCAGTATTAATGAATGTCAAGGTACCCTAAGCATGAACAGGGAGCCAACACCACCCCTAGGCTTGGGAGACAAGGTGATAAAACAGTGTTACTGGAGCCCAGGGAGAAGAGAAGTACAAGTAGAGAGCTGTACTCATGGACAGTCACAGCAACTGCCAAAGATGTAGCACTGAAGCAGTAAGAGTCAGGGAATAAATATTCTGATACCCTCCATACCACCTTCTGATCTCCATCAGCTAAATCCTATTGAAAGTCAGTCAACAAAACTTGGCAATACACAGGGAAGAGATCAGGCTCCTAGGGTAAACAATAATGCAGAGAGGGTAGATAATGGGTATGGGGGTAGGGAAACAATAATCAGCACAAAAATGCGTAAACAAAAAAAGTTTATGTGACTGTGCATTCAGATAACAAGGACTAAACTAATGATCTACCTAGAATGTGTAGCATTTACTGCATGAAGATACATCTACGAAGTATTTTTATAATGATTTATAGTGAACATTTATATATATAAATATGTATAGTATATATTTTTATATATACTGTTTGGTTAGCCCAACACATAGCTTTTCTAGGAATCCCACCCTCCTTTTTTAACCAGCCCATCTATGTGGTCTCAAGTGCTGAGTAAGCCAGTAAAGATAGGGTCAAGAATAATGTAGATGTGTAGTGAAAACATGGGAAAAAATGGAGAAAGAAGATGTATAAAGCAGTTCCTTCTCAGTCTATTCCTGAAACACAGCATTATATTGCCTTGAATCCCATAAGAATCCCTAGAATCCTTCAAACAATTTCATCTACAGTTGACCCATGAGCAATATGAGTTTGAACAGCACAGGTCCACTCATATGTGAATTTTTTTCAATAAACACTGTGCAGTACTATAAATGTATTTTATCTTTCTTATGATTTTCTTAATAGCATTTTTTTTCTCCAGCTGTAAGACTACAGTACATAATACATACAACATCCAAATAAGCATTGATTCCCTCTTCATGTTATCAGTAGGTTTCTGGTCAATAGTAGGCTATGAGTAGTTAGGTTTTGAAGGAGTCAAAGGTTATAACCAGATTTTTTACCTCATGGGAGGGTCACCACACCTAACTCCACAGTATTCAAGGGTCAACTGCATTTTGCTTAAGTTTAATTAGAGTTTGGTTTTTGCTACTTAGACTCCTAACTAATAGATGATCAATCTAGTGCATAGTTTGGTTTAACACAACTTTATACATTAATCTTTCATGTCAATTTAAACTTGTGTCAATGTTTCCTTCTCAATCTCAGATGATTCTTTTTGAAAAGTATGAGAAATTAATGAAAAGAAAAAGAAACATGTATTGATTGAATGGAGAAGAGTTAAAGAAAAGAAACTGGAGGATGTGTGTTATATAATTTTTCTACTACAAAAGCAGAAAACCCATTAAATCTATATAATCAATTCTAGGAACAGATCACTGCAATTGCACATGAAATTTTGTGTGGAAGGTAGATAATCTTTGAATTATCTAAATTCCTAAATGGCAGCATGTTTGACTCGCAACCAGTTTGACTTCACTTTATCAAGGTACTCACATTTCAGAAATTACTAGGGACCTTTTCCCTCCTCAAACCCCATGAACACCAGTGGCTTACAAAAGTCTATATAATCCCCACTGGGGGAACATAAATAAAATGGATATTCTTAAGGAAAAAAAGTTGTTGAGAAAATGACTTTTCAATGGAGTTTAAATCCACAAGTTTCCTCTGCTGAAATTCCCCATCTCAAGTTTCTATACCAAGATCTTAGCCTAAAATCTTCTCTAGGAAAATAAATACCCTCAAGAAAATAACATAATTCTAATGTTCTCTCCTAAATCTAAGCTTGCTTCAGGAAAAGAAAATTTATGTCAGAATTAGTCATAGAAAATTCAGTTTGGGTATATGTTGAAAAACATTATTAGACTCCAATCCTGACCCAAGAAAGGTTAAAATGGTTCTGCTTGGTTGGTTGTGTTTAGTTAGTAGGGGAATGTTTGTTCTCCCTCTGTATTGCTATCATAAAACACATTGATCATTGTCTGCAGCCATTTGGTTTTACTGTTTATATTTGAGAGATGTTGCAATATTGAGCAGGGAAGTCTCTGTCATAGGAGGGAAATGATTTGGACCATAAATGGTTGTTTACAAATAAATCCAGCTTATTCATCTGTTTTCTGTTTATGTTGCTAATTATCAGAGCTAAATGAGTGTTTTCGTTTAGACATCTCCTGATTTTTGAGTCTCCTTCAGGCAGATTTTAAATACCAGGGGATTTATTTTTCACCAACCATCACAAGCAAATATTTAGCCTAATTTCCAAACTTATTATTGCATTGTGATTCCTGCTGCCTTATCTTTCCCTAATCTCATGGAATGAACATAAAAATAAGGACATTTTAAATCCAATGGAACAAACACCGGATATTTTCATGTGCTAAGACTGTGGTAGTCATTCAGAGTACAAAGAAATGAATACAGTTCCTGGTCATCTGGAGATGAAAGGAAAGCAGAAGATCCACAAGTGTTGGCTTCTATTCTACATAAAATCAAGACAGCTGTCAAGAGTAGAGATCAATAGGAAAGAAAAGCAGAAAAGCAGAAAGAAAGGACATAAAGAGAAGAGCAAAACTTGGGATTTGCCATTAAAACAAGGACAAGTATTAACTGAGTACTATGTTCCAGCCAGTGGATAAACTGCTTATATTGTATAAGCAATTAAATAATTGCTTTAATTGTATATTGAAAACACAATATATATTGTGTTTTTAATCCTTAAAACAATCTTTTGACACAGGTACCACTGTCTTCATTTTAGAGATTAAGTAACGGAGAATCAGAGAGATTAAATCACTTACCCAAGGTCATACAACCTAGTGAATTGTAGAATCAAGATACAACCTGCTATCTATAAAAGGAATTGACTAGAAATAACCAAAGAACTGCTGAATGGCAGTAAGTGCCATGTTCAGTTTAACATCTAAGAATTTACAGTAATACGAACTTACAGAACTAGGCTATTTTTTCCACCAAGGCTTGGCAACTCAAGAAAAAGAATGCAGAAAGCTAATTGTTGAAGTCATTGAGGATTGGCTGAGTATTGACCTCGTTGCTGTGCGTAAAGCATAGTTGTGGCAAAGGAACTGAATGTGCTGAGGAGTCCTGTGGAAATGAATGTTAGGTCAAAAGAGAGGGGCACCTGGCTGGCTCAGTGATAGAGCAGGTGACTCTTGATCTCAAGGTCATCCTACACTGGGTATGGAGATTACTTTTTTTTCTTTAATAGCATAGAACAGGTCACCTATGCCATGATCATCCATAGGTAATGTGGAAAGATGGGAGGAACTGGGGTGAAGAAGATTAGCCAGGTGCCAGTGTTTTAGATGGATGGCAGGGAAATGACTGGGTAAGTTGGTGTGTGAGGGTGAGCAAGCAGTAGGGTGGAGGGTAATAAACTTAAATGGAAAAAGCCTCAGGTGGAGAGGGTTTTTACAAGATAGTGGAGAAGCAGAGATGGCAATAGTAAGCTGGGAAGACACCAGCCCTGCCCTCTGGTCCTAAGGTACATAGGCTGTATGGAAGTCAACAGCCACAGCCGCTGATAAGAGTGTCAGGTCTTCTCTGGAAAGACCCAGATTTCATTAAAGGTAAGGAAGCAGAGGGAGTACTCAGACAAGAGGGTGAAAATAGGGGGGTGGGTGTTGCTGGTTATGTAGCAGCCATTCAAGAGAGAACAGCAAAAGCGTCTGGGAGGTAATATGGTGGCTAGGTCAAGAATAAGGAAGTAGCAAGCACAATAGGGATTTCACTTACACTTTGACTGATTAAAAAGAATGAGAAGCATGGAGGATCTGGTCTCAACAGTCTTTCTGGGAAAGGCAGTCATCAGACCCAGAAGCCAGAAGACAACTCATTTGGCTGAGTTGATGTTGGATCCAGAACCTGTAGATAAAACTAGCTAGTAAATGAGCTTGCATTTATTGAATGAAGATTATATATCAAGTATTGTGTGTATTTATGTCACTTAATCCTTACAAAAGTCTTCTGAGTTAAGTGTAATTATTCTAAATTTACAAGTGGAAAACAGAGGCTTAAAGACACTAACATGGCAAAGCCAGGACCCAACGTTCAACAGACATTGCTATCAGTGGCTCATGAACTGTAATAGGCTGGAAACATACTTTGAATGTTTTGTTTGGCCCTCACATTCTCAAAGGAAATAGATACTGCGCAGTAGCTAAAGGCGTTATATCTAGACCACCTTACTTATTTTTAATGTTATTGGATTACTCCTGTGAGCATCTGAATTTGTCAGCCTTATTAAACTAAATGGGCCTGACTCCATATTTTACGTATTCTGCAGTATTGAATAAGAAAAGGCAGGTTTCATTTCCAGCCATGACAGAGTAACCACCCTAAACAACTCTAAAATTAGACAAACTGTATAAGGCAACTGCTTTCAAGTACTGAACCACAAGCAAAGCAGGATCATGATCCTTAATAGAAGGAAAATGTAGCAGATGAACATCATGTATTTCCTAGATTGCTGCCTGGGGACAATTTCCAGTTGATTGAGTAGAGGGGTGAAATCCAAGCAGAGTACAACAGTGTCACTCAGCTAGTGAACTGGGAGCCAGAGTTTGGAACTACTGAGGCAACTGGAATGTGTGCATTATTGTTCAAGAGAAGAAGTAACTGCACAGAGGAGGGGTCCTGAAGTTGGCATGGGAAGTCCAGTGGGTTACTAGACCAAGCTAGGCTATATATTCACAGGATGAGATGCCACAAGGCCCAGCAAAGAGTAGATACTGCAGGACTGAGGGCTAACTAGAGGCAAGAAAGTTCATACAGAGCTACAAGATATGGGATTTCTAGTCCAGGCAGTTTGGAGAGGCCTTGTTGAGAACTCCATAAATGTATGTCTTAGGAACAAGGACCATAACCTTATGTAAAAGCTGCACTCTCAGAGTAGGGAGAGCAAGAGTCAAAAATACTCTAAAACATAATGACTAAAAAATATCATAAGCCTACAGATCTAAGAAACCCAGCAAACCCCAAATAGCATAAACTAAGAGAAAATCAAAACCAAACCTACAGAGAAAACTTTTAAAGGAGCTATAGGAAAAAAAAGGACATTGGAATAGACACACAGATGAATAGAATAGAGTCTAGAAATAAATTTATAGTTATGGCCAATTGATTTTCAATGAGTGCCAAGACAGTTCAATGTGAAAGAGTAGACTTTTCAATAAATATTGCTAAGAGAATTATCTATTCTCATACAAAAGAATGAATTTAGACCACTACTTCACACTGTATCAAAAATTAACTCAAAACGGATCAAAGACCTACATTAAAGACCTAAAACTACAAAACTCTTAGGAGAAAGCACAGCGCAAGTCTTTAAGGCTTGGATTAAGCAATGATTTCTCAGGTATAACACTAAAGTCAAACAACAAAAGAAAAAACATAAACTACACTTTACAAAAATTTAAAACATATGTATTTCTGGGGCACCTGGGTGGCTCAGTCAGTTAAGTATCTGCCTATGGCTCAGGTCATGATCCTAGGGTTCGGGATGGAGCCCCGTATCTCTGGTCAGGAGAGCCTACTTCTCCCTCTTGCTCTGTCTGCCTGCCACTCCCACTGCTTGTGCAAGCTCTCTATGTCAGATAAATAAATAAATAAAATCTCAAAACAAAACAAAGCAAAAAAAATATATGTGCTTCAGAAGACACTAGCAAGAAAGTGAAAAAATCCACAGAATGGAAGAAAACATTTGCGAATCATATACCTGATAGGGGACTTGTATCCAGGATATACAAAGCACTCTGACGACTCAGCAAATAATCCAATTAAAAAATAGACAAAGATTTGAACAGATATTTCTCCAAAGATAACAAACAAATAGCCCAATAAGCACATGGTAATATGTTCAATATCATTAGCCATCAGGAAATGCAAATAAAAACCATAATGAGATATCACCTCGCATTCAATAAGATAGCTATAATAAAAAGAAAACACAATAACAACTGAAGATAAGAAAAATTAGAACCCTTATACATTGTTGGTGGGATTTTAAAATGGCATAGCCACCTCAGAAAATACTTTGGCAGTTCTTCAAAAAATTAATCATATGACCCAGCAATTTCACTCTGAGGCATATGACAAGAAAATTGAAAATATATGTTCACACAAAAACTTTTGCTTACAATGTTTGTAGCAGAATTATTCATAAAAGCCCAAAAGTGTAAATCAACAAAAGTCCATCAACTGATGAATGGATTTTAAAAATGTGGTTTATATGCACAATGGAATATTATTCAGCCATAAAAAGAGAAGTGCTAATATATGCCTCAACATGGATGAACCTTGAAGACAGTATACTCAGTGAAGCAGACAGCTTCTTTTAGGGAAATGAAAATGTTTCAGAATTAATGGTGATGTTTGTACAACTCTCTGAATATATTTAAATCTACTGAATTATACACATTTTAATGGGGGTAAATTTAATGGTATTTGAATTAAATCTCAGTTTTAAAATTGAAGAACTCTATAGAAAGATGGAACTCTATAAAAAGATGTCTTATTTGGGACAGAAAAACTCCCTAAATTAATCCATAAATTCCAAACAGATTCAACCAAAATCTTAATAGAACTTTTTCTCACCTGACAAAATGATTATAAATTTCTTGAGAAAATAAACACAAAAGAATTCATCTTTAAAACTCTACAAAATATTACAAAATATAAGTTAGTGGACATTGAATTAGCTCTAAATATTATTTTCGTGTGTTAAAATACTACAGTGTCTAAAAGTATATGCAGTAAGATATTTTTCCATTTTAACTTTTAAATTAATGCAAATGTATTACTTTTATAATACTAAAACAAGTCAAGCAAAAAAAAAGCAAAATAAAAAATAAATAATCCATGTATCTCCTTCTCCAATGTTAATTTATTCCATTTTAGGCTAAAAATCCCTCTTTGATACATCTTCATATGCATAATGTCAAGTTGCTTTTTCAGCCTTGTCGATTTTCTCTGCATGTAGATTAATTTATGAATAGCTTCCCTAGCGTTTGGCACCTAACCTGAATACATTGAATGTGGACTGATTGGCCCACAATAAAGGTTTATTGTCTTGGGCATTCTTCATTTACATGGATGCATCCTAAAATCCTATTAGCCCTCTGGGGCAGTTAGTGCACGAAGTTAACTCATACTGTGCCAAAGTTAACTCAAAGACTAGTGCCTAAAGACCCGAGATGTGTTCATAATCAGTGCTGCCAAGTCAAAATTATCTTTATCATCTTGTCCCTTGCGCAGTGATATTTGGAACAAAGTACATGACCTTACCTTCATTCCATCAAATTTCATCTTGATCTAGTGTCCCAATTCTTTGTATCTGATGCAATCATTCAAGGCGTTCATTAACTCTCCCAGCTCTGTGGTATCTGAACATTTGTAAGGAACAATCCTTTGATCATCATCCGAATCACTGATGAAAAGAATTATCAGGACATCTTAGGGGACACACTGCAGATAATATGAACATCTTCTTATGCATGAATTAATTCCCATCGTGTTTCTAGCATCTCACCCACAGATGCTCAGACCTTAGTGTACCCATGAGTCACCTGGGTAGCTTACAAATTCTCTGGACCCCCGGTAGGGATTCTGATTCAACAGGTCTAACACCCACAGAACTACAATTAGATTTATCTAAGACTACATTTCTCTTTATTGATGATAAGCATATTGGAGAGGTCATGTCATATGTGTTGGTGAAGGCAAGATGCCGTGTCTACTGAATCTACTTCACCCACCACCCTGGCTTTATGTTTAATCAAGAGAATGGAATTAATGTGCAAGAAAGCCTATGTTGCCTTCTAATGAACAATGGTGCCTATATGTGTTCACAAAGCTTTTTCTAATAATCAGTCCTAGAGTTAACTTTCATAAATTTTCTTTCAATTACCAAATACCAGGGGAGGAGCTGATATATGCCAAATATTCTAATTTATTCTCTTACCTGTGGTAAGAACTTTTCATTGTACTCCTGTTCACACTGGGTCTTATAATTCTTCACTTACTTAGTGTGACAAGATAGAATAAATATAGTTGTGCTATTTTAATTTACATTTTTATTATCTTCAATAAAAGGTTTTTTTCATATTTCTCTTAGCCATTGCAAATTCCCCACTGATTCCCATTTATCAATTGCCGTGTTTATTTTTTCTAATAGACATGTAAGTTACTACTGTTATTTTTACTGTTATTTGGGTCGCAAATAGTTTTCTTATTTTCTTTGTTTCTCTATTCCCACTTTTTGTTGTCTTTTAACCTTTTATGATTTTTTACCTTTATAGCAAATATGTTTTATTTCTTATGCAAACAATCTTTGTATTGTGGTTTCTGCCATTGTTTGAAACCATGCTTTAAAAATCTTCCTCCAAGATTATGTAAATATTCAATTATATTATCTTTAGAATCTAATTTTTAGTATTTTTGTATATTTAAATTTTAGATATCTTTTTATCAGTTACATAGTCCCCTTATTCTTTAAAAATATCATCCTTCAAAAATCTGGATCAAGGATATTAATAGCAGTATTGTTTAAATACTAAAAATTGAGGAACTGCCTAAACGTATAATAAGAAGAGATGAGTTGGTTATGCAGAACATCCATAAGATAGAACCTTGTGGTAAGTGAGATTTTGGTCTCAAAGGATATTTTCTGATATGAAAGTATTTATAATTTAATGTTAGGCAAAACAAAGTACTAATATAGACATACATACACATTCATGAAGTCTGAAGCTAAAACTGTGCACTGTGTTGAATTCTAGTAACTTTGAGCTGAATAGGAAAATATGGTAAAGTATAAACTATCTGGTTTTAGATGACCTACATAATACTTGGATGTTTTTTAGAAATTTTTGTTTTCAAATACAACTGTGCTGTCTTTGTGAATCATTGATATCCAAACCAAGTCAGTAATATACTTTCTATAAATGAGTATAAGTTTCACTAGTTCTATATAGTCATATGCAAATATAAATATACTATCACATTTCACTGATATGGCATCAGCATGCTTCTCCACTTAAATTCATTCCCGCATTTCAATGATTTTTTAAAAAGATTTTATTTTATTTTATTAGAGAGAAAGAATACAAGCAGGGGGAGGGGCAAAGGGAGAGAGAAAGAGAATTTCAGCAGGCTCCCTGCTGAGCACAGAGCCCAATTGGGGGCTTGATCCCAGGACCCTGAGAGCACAACCTGAGCCAAACCAAGAGTGAGACGTTTAACCAACTGAGCCACCCAGGCACCCCTAAATGATGTTTTAATAGTCAATTAAAAACATGATTCTGGCATAAGAGTTTCAACAACACGTATCGAGGGTCCCCAAGCCCACCCGCAGTTTTGATGATCTGCTGGGAGGACTCCAAGACTCAACATAAAGCCATACTCATGGCTATGATTTATTACAGCAAAAATATCAAAGCAAAATCAAAGCAAAGACCAGAGGAAATCATGAAAGCTTCCAAGAGTGCTCTCCCAGTGGAGTCACAGGGGAAGCACTTAATTCCCCAGCAATACATTGTGACAACATATGTAAAATGTCTACCGATGAAGTTTATTAAAAACTCAGCCTCCAGAGTTTTTACTGGGGGCTGGTCAAACAGGCACCCTTTGCCTAGCATGTTCCAAAATTCCAAATTCCCAAAATGAAAGCAGGTATTCAGCAGAAACCACATTGTGCGAACTGTCTAGACACAGTGAGCCACTCTTACCAGTTCTGCAAATGGTGGAAACCTTCTGGAAATCCAAGTTTCCAGATGCCAGTCAAGGGCCACCTTGCAAATGGATATTTCCAAAGAACAGTTTCTAGCCTGCTGTGTCATCTCTTTTCCACACACATGTTACAAGTTATCAAGCCACCAGGTATGCCAATCACACACACACACACACACACACACACACACACGTTAGTCTCATTCATACCCAAATAAAGTTAAACAAAGAAAAGTGAATGAAGTTTACCTTAAAATTCACTTTTATTGAGTCCACAAATAAATTATTTCAGAAGTGACCAATTCAGAAGAGATCAGAAATTAAAATTAAAATATTACAATGGTTATTTTCCTCAAGTTGTAAGGTTAACGCACATTTGTTGTAGAAACTGTGGAAAACTCAGAAAAAGATTAAAGAAATAAGATTCGCTGAAGCCCTCAATCATAGGTTTTACCATTGCTAACTTTTCTACTCATGTACATCTATTAACATGGTTGATACCACACTTGCTATTAAACTTTACTTTAGTTATCTCCATTTTTCTATGCCATTAAACATTCCCAGTAAACATTTCTCATAATGAAAAGTATTTTATCCCTGGTTATAATACAATTTTTAAAGCCTTCTCCTTTCAGTTGGATAGATAGGTTGTTTCCTGTCATTAATATTTTTTAAGCCTTCATAAAACCTTTCAATGGCTTCCTATTGCTCTTGGAATAAAGGTCAAAATCTTTAATATGGTCAACAAGGCCCCACGTGATCCCGGGCTTCCTTCCTTCTGCGGCTCCCATTCATTCTTTCCCATTCTTTCTCTGCCCTCAAGCACCATGGCCTTCCTGGAATTCCTCAAATGTGCCACTGTTTCCTACTTCATGGTTTACACACGTGTAGGTAGCCCCTACCTTATATACTGCAATCAGCACAGTTTTAACTAGTCATGTCATTAAAAGTATGCACATTTTAAAAATATATATTTCCCATAACAGGCAGTGATTCCATGAGGGCAGAGCATAGGTCTGTCTTGTTCACTGATGTACTGCTTCTCAGTGCTAAATGTTATCCCTGGAATATAGACATAAAGAAAAAAATCATTGCGGAATTTAAGAACAGATGCATTAATAATAGGATTCTACCTTTAAGTCAACTTTTTAAACACTCAGGATATTTGAGAACTTTGTTAATTGGATTCCCACAAGAATTCCCTCAAGAAATGAGTTATGGGGTGATGGGCACTGAGGGGGGCACTTGACGGGATGAGCACTGGGTGTTATTCTGTATGTTGGTAAATTGAACACCAATAAAAAATTAATTTATTAAAAAAAAGAAATGAGTTACGATTATTTTCTTTTTGTAAGATTTCCATTTCCTCATTATACTTCTTCATGATCTATTATGGTAAATAGTTAAAACCACTTAATTCCGCACATGTTTTCTTTACAGACCTTTTACTTATCTATTTTATTCTAGTAAATTTTTTTTAGGTTTTATTTATTTATTTGAGAGAGTGAGCATAAGAAGGGGGGAGGGGCAGAGGCAGAGGGAGAAGCAGACTCCCCGCTGAGGAGCCCCACACAGGGCTGAATCTCAGGACCCTGGGATCACAACTGAGCCAAAGGCAGACACTTAACCATCTGAGTCACTCAGGCGTCCCTAATTCTACTAATTTTTAGATTTACTTTTTGGCATTTTCTCCAAATCACAATGACTATTGCTTATACTTTGAGTAGCACTATTTTATCAAGTATTCTTTTATTCATATTCATCCCTAGTAGTTGCCTTCCAATTTTTAATTAATACTGTCTCATATAGTATTTTTAAAATTTTCCTTATGAATGGGTGTTTTGCTTAATCTATTTTTTAAAAAATCAATCTCTATCCTCTTTGGATTTATGGAGGCTTCATTATTGATAAAGGTTTTTACCCTACAGATTTTGTTTTTCAATTGGGATATTGGGTAAAAACTGAGTGGCAGCAGGGATGGATTTTCCCTTTGGTAGAGGAATTAAAAAGTCTGGATTCTTGTAGGGCACCACGTAAAAGACATGCCCCCATTTGGGGGGCATGAACCAAGTCCAACAACTTGGTGATAGGATGGGTGTGTAACAAGACAGATGTTTCTGGAAATGGAAAATGGGTTTGCTTTATGAATCCTGAAAATTATCATATCTAATATCCAGTATTTTCTTTTCTATGTTGCATCCAATATTATCCAGTTACCTAGCATTGTGAGTAGAGTTTTGTTTCAGTGTTACAGCCTGATCTCAGCTAGCTCTGCCTACTAATCGATGGGTTTCTGTCCCTATTGGGTTACAGCTCTGTAGGGTGAGAGCAGTGGCCTTAGAAATTCAGTTTGGAAAGAATAAGAAGTTATTATCCAAAGATTAGAGATGCAGGCCAGAGGGAGGTCACTGGCCCAAGGACATAGTGAAATCGAGGACTGATCTGGGAAACATTCGGGTATTCTATAGGGAGTCCCAGAGACCTTGGCGGGGGGGGGGGGGGCAGGGCGGTGTGTAAAACGGGAAAGCCTAACTTTCCTGTGGTCAAACATAATGAGAGCTCAGATCCTTTCATTCAGAATTAGAGGGAAGTGCTAATTCTGACAACCATAGAGGTCAGCAACCCCTAGGTTACAAATCAATAAATTCACTTCATAGGCGGTCAGTGAGACAGAAACTACTTTTCCAGATGCTTTTGTGTCCTCCTGCTACACAGCACTATGATTACTGTTCTAAAGTTCTATTTCAAAATAAACAATATTAATTTAAAAAAAAAACACTGAATGTAGATGAAGGTACAATAAATGTGGCATCTTCATATTTGGTACATGAACAAAGAGCCACAAACTATTTGTGTAATTAAACCCTGAAATTCTACTTAATGAAAACATCTTTAAAAAATAAGTCAAAAATATAAGAGGAAGCACAAAAAGGTGTTAAAAAACAAAATAAACTGAAGGTTTACAAAAATGCCTTAAAGCTTTGGGATGAAAAACAAAAAATATGGATTCATTGGCAGAGATAACACTGACTAATGACGACAAGGAGACACATTTATTATTTATACCACTGAGTATAAAAGTTTTGGAATCACATATAAAATTAGAGAAGTAAAATAAGCAGCAGCATGAGTGTGAAATGGCGAATAATATGTTAAGCAGTTGAAAGATTTTCAATATTTAAAATACTGAGTTGTAAAAGGACCGCAGTGTATTCACGGCAAAATAGGCTCCCTGGCTTTGATTCCTGGTTGAATGGAGCACTGGCCAACCCTGGCACAGGCAGTGGAGCACCCTAACCACCTTTGCTAGCTAGCTTGCTTTCTTTACCCTTCACTATCTGTTCTTACATATGTGGAGGGTAGGGTACACATGTTCTTCAGCAAACCATAACAGCCTGCAGGAGTAACTTCCACTCATTCTCGTTCATAAGTGCCAAAGCATGGAAGAAATACTCAAAAAGGCATCCAGAGGTGCCTGGGTGGCTCATTCAGTTAAGTGTCTGCTCAGGTCATGATCCCAGGGTCCTGGGATGGAGCCCTGCATTGAGGCTCCCTGCTCCGTGGGGAGCCTGCTTCTCCTTCTCCCTCTGCCCCTCCCCCTCTCAAATAAATAAAATCTTAAAAAAAAAAATCCATCACAGTGCTATTTATACCAGTACAATATGGACACAACCTAAAATGACTAGAAAGTGGAAAATCATTGAATGTCCCATCATAAATAAGCTCACTGAAATACTTCAGAAACCTCAGAAAATAATTTTCTAATCAAATTTTAAGTTAACACTAAAAGATGTACCCTGGGAAACTTCTTACGATTGAATAATAAAGGTAAAAATAATATAAAATATACAAATATAGAGCCTACATTGTATTTATAAAACATACTGAGAGGAAACATAACAAAATGCTAGTAGCAGTTATTAAGGTGACAAGTCAAATTTTTCTACTTTTTTTTGAACAATGAAATTAACTTCATAAGAAAAATTGTATGTGAAAATATATGTGAAGTCTGTTTGCTTCCATATTTTTGGGACCATAACCAAAACACCTCAAGATAATTTAGGGCTCTGGTAGCCAGTCAGCCAGAGATTCCCATTTTTCAGCCCTGGTTCCAGTGGGTCCTCCCAAAGGCATCCAGAGGTGCCTGCCCTGCATACCAGAACCCCCAGCCCTTCGTACCATCTTGATTCAGCCATATTGAGTTTTTAAGGAGGGGTCCCAGAAAGATGTTCCTGCATAACACCCTTCAGGTTCGTCCATGTTGTCACCGATGGCAGGATTTCCTTGTTTTTTTTTTTCCTTGTTTTCTATGGCTGAATTATATTCCACTCTGTGCATATACAACTTTTTCTTTTTTAAGATTTTATTTATTTATTTGTGTGAGAGAGTGCATGTGAGAAGCAGGGGCAGAGGGAGGAGGAGAAGCAGACTCCCCTGATGAGCAGGAAGTCCCATGTGAGGCTCGATCTCAGAACCCTGGGATCATGACCTGAGCCAAAGGCAGATGCTTAAACAATTGAGCCACCCAGGTGCCCCAACATTTCTTTCATCTCCCTATCTCCCAAAAGACATGTAAGTTGTTTCCGTATCTCAGCCACTGTGCATAACACTATAATGAATATGGGGGTGGAAATATCTGTTCAAGATAGTGATTTTGTTTCCTTCAGATATATATCCAGGAGAGGGATGACTGGATCATATGGTAGATCATATGGTAGAATGGAAGTTCTATTTTTAACTTTTTTGTGGAACCTCTATACTGTTTTCCATAATGACTATAACCAATTTCCATTCCCACCAACAGCATATAAGGATTTCCTTTTCTCTACGTCTTAGTCAACATTTGTTATCGTTTGGCCTTTTCATAAGAAACATCCTAACCAATGTGAGGTGATATCTCCTGGCACCACCTACATTTTTCTTTATAGGTGAAGAAAACCCTTTGAGAGAACTAAGGAGCCTGCCTGTCCCTCTGAGGTCAAGCTTGAAATTGAATTATGCTAAGTGATCAGATCACTCCCTCTGTCAATGGCAGGAAATCGTAGTAGAAAAGTAGAGAGACTGTCACAATCTGGAGTTTCACCAATTCATGACAACCACAGACCATTATGGAGCCTTTTGTAGGAAAAAAAAGAGAAAAGGGAGTTTATTCTGTCCTCACCAGACTCTAGTCCATTCCCTTCCATTGTTCAGGGCCTACCATCCATGAGTTTAAAACTCTACCCTCTGTTCCTCCCTCTTTCCAGTCTTCTCAGTCAAGTATTCTGTAGCAAATGCACAGGAGTTAAAAATCTGTGTCTCCTAGTTAGTAATTAAAATGACATGAACAGAATTGCCATACATTTATTCAGCACACATTTTCCATTCAATTCAGGCCCAGAGACATCTGAGGATTCATAGAGATAATTTCACATTACAGATAGCTAACCATATGAATACCTTCACACAGATGTTACTTAGGTATGTGTGCATCTTTTACTCAAAGGAGAAACCAGATGAGTGTCAGTCAGGAGGACATCAGGCTCCTCTACACTGTCCTGGAACCAGAGATCCACTGGCTGGAACTAGAGCTTGCTTTCTAGAAGCCAATTCCTCCCACCCCAAGTGTCTATCTAGGCAAAACACTCTTTAACCACCTGCAGAACTCTCCCTGAGAGTAGCTGTGCCAAATACGATTTTCTCCATATAGTTATATTTCCAGTAATGTTTTAGTACCCCCTATAACTAGGAACCCAGGTAGCTATCTTGCTGGCTTATACCTGTTTCCTAATATAGGAAATCAGCGCCATGATGAAAAATCAGAGTAGCTGATGTTGGCAGGCAAGGACCAGGGGCAGGGATTATCCAGGAAGAGGAACAAGGGAAACTTTCTAGGATGAAGGAAATATGGGCTACACAAGTATATGCATTTGTTAAAACTCAGGTAATTAATACCTAAGACTTGTGCATTTCATGGCATGTCAGTTTTACATTAAAAATGTAAGTTAATATTCAACTCCTGTCAATGACATATATAATACAATATACAGATATCAATATGCTAGAGTTTACAATTTACCTTGAGTTACATCATCAAAAATAAGATGGGCTAGGAGTTCCTGGGTGGCTCAGATGGTGAAGCATCTGCCGTTGGCTCAGGTCATGTTCTCAGGATCCTGGGATCAAGCCCTCATTGGGCTCCCTGCTCAGTGGGAGTCTGCTTCCTCTCCCTCTGCCCTTCCCCCCACTGTACCCTCTTGCTCTCTCTCTCTCTCAAATAAATAAGTAAAATTATTTTAAAAAATAAGATGGATTAATAGATGTTTAAGAGGGATGGTTAGACAGATACGTGACAAAGCAAGTAGATGTGTTCTAGGGGTGTTCACTGTAAAATTTGTTCAACTTTGCTGTATGTTTAAAATTTTTTCATAATAAAATGCTGGGGAGAAAAAGAAATCAACTCACATTCTCCCGCCCAGGTCTAAATAAATTATGAACTAAATATATTACTTTGCTCTATCTGCCTTCCTTGATCACCAGACTGTATTTAATAGGAAGAAAGATTATTTTCAAAAGAAAACTCAGATACTGTTTCCAAAAGAAACAGGGACAGATGCTGAATAGCCAAAAAACAAGACAAAGAAAACTAAACAAAACAGAGATGACAGTGTATTTATATTACTCTGTCACCCTCACCAGACACTGACACTGTAGTATTTACTCGAACACCACTGTGTTTCACATCCATCTCTTTCTCTTGTTGCATCACTCCAACTCTGTGGCCATCTTAAAATCTCCACCAAAATTTCCTAGGTCCTATTTTTGCTCCCCCTCTCAGCACAGATTCCAAAATTTCATAAAGAAGCATCATCTCCCTATACTCACTTCCAGTGTTGGCTAAGGATTTAAGACTTCCCTGAGTCACCTTCCAGATCCCATACTAGTGTATCTAAACCGAGATCAGCTTGTATGTTTGGGTCTATTTTGTGATTAGGAATTTGTCTCTGGATATTGGAGAAGATGGGACCTTGGTCCAACTTGCTTGTCCGACACAATATATCAGAACTTAAGAAAGCTCAAGGAACTAACCTGATCTGTCCACGTTCTACTCTCTCTAGAACAGGAATGCTCTGGGATGATTGCTTCTTAGGAGAGCTACTACTTAGACACAGGAGAGCAATGAAAGTATGCAGAGCAGACTAAGCCATTTTAAGCAACTGGATTTGAAACAACTAACAATTTCAACAAAAATTTGTGAGTAGGGAATGGAGACTTGGCTTCAGAGCTGTACATTTGGGCCGTGTTTATGTGAGTCAGGAGAAAACCTGGCTCTGAAGCTGACACACTAGCACGGTTGTGGCTGGTGCCTCTCAGAGTAATCTGGAGTACATCCAGTAAGGATTGGCCTTCCGTGTGGGAGGCCAGAGGCCAGCTGGAATTATTTTCCATGGGTACCGCACCCCTGGATTTTCAGGGTGTCCTCACACCACTGGCTCCATTGTGAAAGAGCACACCCAACGTCAGACAGCAACCTAGGGGGTTCCCATCACCACCTGATTTTCCAAGTTCTGACTTCATTTTCTCCAAGGCATTTTCTCCTCATTTTTCTGGTTACGAGGGACTGCAGCTGCTTTATTTGGCTATGCTCGTCCTTAAAAATGGAATATTAACTGGTTTAAGAGTTAATAGCTGCCTATTCATATTCAGGAAAGTTTCTCATTCTGGCTTCATAAGTTATTAATTGTCTGAGTTTGTAAAAATCACTCCCACTTCTCTAAATTGTAGTTTGTCTAAAAAAAAATAAAAGTCTGCCCTATGTACTTTAGATTATTATGAGGATCAAGTGTCATACTTTTTACCATTCCACAATAGGACTCCTATGCGTGTCTGATAAAACTACATAGGTTCTTTATATATTAAATATGTTAATCATATATAAAATGTGTAAGTCTGGCATTTGCCTATAATTCTCTTTTGGTTGCTTTTCAAATATAAAAAAAAATCAAGCACAATGATTATGAAAAGAATGCATAGTGCTATAGTTCTTAAATAAAGAGATATCCAAAAAATTAAAAGTTACAACTTCATTCACCAGTGTACAAGTTGGAATATAAATGTACATTTTGACTATGCATATGTTTGCAAATATTTGTGAAGACATACATATTTTATAAGAAAATTACGATCAGAGATACATGCTGTTTTGTAAATTCCATTTTTATTTCACAATATATTGCAAATATGGATATATGAGATAGTCTGTAAAATACAAAATATCTTGCAAACATTCTCCATTACTGTCATTATACTAATTTGTACCACTGACCCAGCAAAACTAATGTTTTCCTAGGATAATGATTAATTTTAAGATTATATTTCTGGGGCACCTGGGTGGCTCAGTCAGGTAAGCCACCAACTCTTGTTTTTGGCTCAGGTCACAGTCCCAGGATCCTGGGATCCAGCTCCACATCGATTCCACATTCAGCAGGGAGTCTGCTTGAAATTCTCTCTCTCCCTCCCTCTCTCCCTGCTCCTGCCCCAACTTATTCTCTCCCTCTCCCTCTGTTTCTCTCAAACAAATCTTTAAAACAAAAAAGTTATATTTCCATTTTTTAAAAGATTTTGTTTATTCATTCATGAGAGACACTGAGAGAAAGAGACAGAGACACAGACAGAGGGAGATGTAGACTCCTCACAGGGAGCCTGATGTGGGACCCAATCCTCGGATCTGGGATCATGCCCTGAGCTGAAGGCAGACACTCAATTGCTGAGCCACCCAGCCATCCCTATATTTCCATTCTTAAAAAAATGTTGCTTAAAAAAAAAAAGAAAAAAAGCTAAAGGTACAAAATTCGGAGAGCTAAACAGTCTGTTTCTGAAAGGACTTGCAGGTGTGAATGTGGTAAAGGACTATGACCAAAGAATGGAAATCTATGTATTGGAGTCATATATATCATATTTGAATTCTAGTTCTACCCCTTTAAGTCTTGCTTTTTCTGCCTATTAACAAAATAATATATAGTTCTTACCTTAGAATAATGTTTTCTTTAATACTTAGAATACATAGCAAAAATAATAAATATTATGTCATTAATATTATTACTATAACTAGTAATACTTACTCATAGACATTTAAGTTCTAAAAATAGGCCTTCAAAAATACTGAGGATGGAGTGCCTGGGTAGCTCAGTGGATTAAGTGTCCAATTCTCAATTTTGGCCCTGGTCATGATCTCAGGCTCATGAAATTGAGCCCCTCATCAGACCACACTCAGCAAGGAGTCTGCTTGAGATTCTCTCTCTCCCTCTCCCCCTGCTCCTGCCGCCACTGGTTCTGTCTCAAATAAATAAATAAATAAATAAATAAATAAATAAATAAATAAATACTTGAAGGAAATACTGGAGATCTTACAGTTTTCATGGTTTAATTTAGGGATATAACCTATCAGTCGACTGTTAAAAAACTGTCTTTCCCCATTACCTAGGTAGAAAATTAAACCATTAATACTTTTCTTAGTACCAGCAGAATAAATGGAAATACATGATCAAAAGTTTCACAAAAGAAAGAGTATAATAATCATTGCTTCCAATAATTATAAATGTTCAACCTTCCTATTAAGGAAATGGTTATAACAATAATAAATATTTTCACCAATTATGTTATTAAAAGAAAACAAACACAAGAGCCTATTGATGGCAGCCGTCCACTAAAATAAGCATTCTCATTTGGTGGTGGGAAAAGTACTACAGCTTCTAGAAAGTAACTATATAGAATGTAGTATAGTTTGTAGTTTATTATGGTATATAATTTAAAAACTAATAGTAATTTACCAATAATCTCAGTTCTAGAATTCCCTTCTAACAAAAAAATTGATTATAGTAGGATATTTATCACAGATTTGGCTGTTACACCTTTATCTATGGTCATGAAAAATAATAATACAAATAACACAAATATCTAAGATGATTGGTACACCCATTCAGTGTAATATATGGCCACTGAAATATATTTAAAGTAGTTTTCTAATAACATTGTTAAATGCTTATAATAGTGTGAAAAATTCAAATTTAAGAACACTTCATAGGCTGCATTGTTATTTTTTGTTTTTCATGCTTAAGCAGACATCTATTCAGGTCTTGTTTTTGTCTACCACCAGAATAAGGAGATTCTCTTCTCTCTTCCATTTATTTGAATCCTGACTGGATCTCCACCTCAGACCCACTGATGTACTCCACCTTCTATTATCTGTGTGGCTCCAGGCCTCTGGCCATAAGAGGACATTGGTTAGAGCCTCAGGTTTTATTCTGCTCAGGTGTATACTACCCTGAAAGCCTTCCTAGCACCCTCCACATTCTTTTCATTTCTTCCCTGACCTATAACCTCTCAGTTGAAGTAAATACACATCTTGGAAAATAAATAACACATCCCTGTACTCCTCTCTTTTAGTTTGTGCAACTGTCAGTTTGCTGCCATGAGTGGAAAAAAAAAAAAGAGCACAGTTGATGAGGACTAGGAATTTGAGAAGGAGAGAGAAGCATACTTGGCACCCTTACCAAAAAATTCACACATATATATATGGTGGTGAAGGAGGCTGCCTTTCTGCCCAGCAAAACTTCCATCTCTCAGAGCTAAAGCCAGAGAGTGGAGGTGAGTTAAAAAAATCTCCTTCTGCTTTATTTTCCCACCTGCCACAGGCTATGGCATTAGTAGGGGAGCATATAGGTCATGATCTTTTAGTTTCAACCCAGCCTATGTGTCACTGCAGCAGATGGAATTTCCCTCTGTTCTCTAAAATGTGGTCTCCTAGTATCCATAGTTTCTAGGTGCTTCATTCATTTAGTTTTATTTGGTTTTAGGATCTTTTTTTAGTTTTATAAAAAGTTGCCATTACCAAGAGTGTTTAAAACATCTTAATCACAGATTACTGTTTTAAATTAGTTGCTGAGAATATCTGGTTGTAAATAGATTTTTATATTTCTTTGGAAATTAAATGTATATAACTTTGTAAATAACTTATTTACATAATTTATTTTAATAAAAACCTATTTGTGGTTCTTCTACCATCATATTCATTTCAAAATCTGCCTTCCTTTCCCTAGATAATGGTCCTAAGGAAAATGCTTGAGATGATTTGAGAAACAAACAATGTAAAAAGAGGAAAAATAACTTTGTTTTATTTACGGACTTTTCTTTTTGTTTTTTAAAGATGTATTTATTTATTTATTTATTTATTTGAGAGAGAGAGAGAAAGAGAAGGGGGAGGAGCAGAGGGAAAGGGAGAGAGAAAGAAAAGCAGACTCCCCATTGAGCACAGAGTTCAATGTGGGGCTCGACCTCAGGACCCTGAGACCACACCCCAGCTGAAGTCAAGAGTCAGATGCTCAACCAACACAGCCACGTAGGTGCTCCTATCTAAGGACTTTTAAAAACTGATGGCATCAGATGAATTTGATTAAACTGCTTCAGGGACAAAATGTCCACTGAAAATATCAGAGACATCATCTTCTAGATGGAGACAAGTGTAAATGGCAGCCAACTCTGCAATAATGAAATTTCAGGTCTATTTACTTACAGAAAGTCTAGGATTTAGCACTGCATGCAAATCTTCAAGCCACAAAAACACTGCAGAAAGATGAAACAATAAAAGTGGCATGCCAAAAGGTTTCAATTAAATGTAAAGCCATGAATGCAATTTAATTGGATCTCCTTTCAGGGCCAGAAATGGGGCCTCCTGCTCTGTCAGGGTTGTGTCTTGCTGTGGCTTATGTGTGAACAGCTACATGCTGAGGGTCTTACAGTCACTCTTTACATCAAAGCTGTAAGTCAGGCTTCTCCAGTGACTTTAAAGCAAGTTAAATAAACACCCATCAGGGAAGAGAGGAAAAGCTGTGGTTGAGAAAAACAGAGAGAATTCAAAACAGCAAGAAGCAACAGATATGATAGAGAACCACTTTGTCCACCCCCATTTGGCAGGGCCAAGGATATGACCTCCTCAAGTTTCTCAGAACCATGGTGAACACAGCAATATGCTGTGCGGGTCCCCCTTCAAGAATGGACTCACTGCTCAGCTGAGAGGACTGGAGCCAGCAGTGGACAGAAATTTCAGGGTCACCCTCCTCTATCTATCTATTTCCCCAGGGTCATACCCTCCTTGGGGCAGACTATATCCAATGACCTAGCAAGCTGTGGGCATGAAGGTTCAGTCATTAATGTATGCAGTATGATTGATTCCAGGTGGCCCTCATGTATCAAAACCACAATAAAATAAATATAAAAAGAGGATGAAGTAGAGAATAAAATAATACCAGGTGATAGGATTAGAATACAAAGCACATTCTATAAAGTCCTATACGCTCACTAGTGGTGGGCTGCAAATTTGAGTTTCATAAGAAATGTATCCTCTGGGGAACCTGGGTAGCTCAGTTGGTTAAGTGTCTAATTTAATTTTAGCTCAGGTCATGAGATCAAGCCCCATGTGGGGCTCTGTGCTGGGCATGGAGCCTGCTTGAGATTCTCTCTCCCTGTCCCTCTGCCCCCTCCCCTGCCCATACTCTGTCTCTGGGAGGGAGGGAGAGAGAGAGAGAGAGAGAGAGAGAGAGAGAGAGAGGAGAGAGAGAGAGAAATGTGCTCTCTGGTTCCAGGGAAAATGGCAGAATAGGAGAACCCTGAGCTTACCTCCTCCCATGATACAACTAGATAACACATCATGTAAATAACCCAGGAAATGACCCACAGACTGGAAGAACAAGCTCCACAATTAAATGTAGAGAAGAGGCCACATCAGATTGGGTAGGAAGGGCAGAGACACTGTGAGGAGCTAGGCAGACATGTGGGACTGCCTGCAGGAGGGAGGAAGCCTCTGGTGTGGAGAAGGGAGAGAAAAAGACTATCACACTGGGGAGCCTGCACAGGGAAGACAAATCCTCACAATATTTGGCAAAAACTAGAGGGGCCAAATTTCATGAGTTCTCACAACCAGGGGGACTTGAAACCTGGAACTTTAACAATCAGTGGGCTCAGCTCAGGGGGAAAGAGGGTGATAGAAAGCCAAGTCCCCAGCCTTAAGGAGACAGTACAACAAACAGCCTGTAGAAATGCAGCATAGAAGCATCAGTTTGAAAAATGCCTCGCGCATGGGAGAGAGAATTATTTACTGTCCCAGAAGGACAGAGATCACTAGGAGATTTCAAAAACAAAGGAGCTGGCAGGCACCATTCCCACCTCTGCCTACCCCTCCCCCCAGAACAAACACACAGACAACTGTGAGAACCAGCATGGCACCAGCAGGCTTTGTGGGTCCCCTTCTCTAGAAGACCTGAGCAAACCTTGCCAACACCAAGTCTCTCAACCACTTGCTTTGCCGGGCCTCAGTACTAGTGGCCACCAGCCACAGAGGATGTACACACCTTGTTAAAACTGCACACCTTCCCCCACATGCTTTGTGGATGGGCCCAGCCAGCCTTGATTTCAGTGGTGGCTACAAGTCCCCTGTGGAAGAGAATCAGCTCACAAAACTTGCAGGCACTATACACCCCATCCACACATGCTTTGGAGATTGATCCCCACTGGCTATGTCTTGGCAGCAGAGGCATATCCCCTCTGGCAGAGGACCACTACCACCTGGTTAAGAGCTCATGCTCCATGTCTTTTGCCCATTTCATGATTGGATTGTTTGTTTCTTTGGTGTTGAGTTTAATAAGTTCTTTATAGATCTTGGAAACTAGCCCTTTATCTGATATGTTATTTGCAAATATCTTCTCCCATTCTGTAGGTTGTCTTTGAGTTTTGTTGACTGTATCCTTTGCTGTGCAAAAGCTTCTTATCTTGATGAAGTCCCAATAGTTCATTTTTGCTTTTGTTTCTTTTGCTTTCGTGGATGTATCTTGCAAGAAGTTACTGTGGCCAAGTTCAAAAAGGGTGTTGCCTGTGTTCTCCTCTAGGATTTTGATGGAATCTTGTCTCACATTTAGATCTTTCATCCATTTTGAGTTTATCTTTGTGTATGGTGCAAGAGAGTGGTCTAGTTTCATTCTTCTGCATGTGGATGACCAATTTTCCCAGCACCATTTATTGAAGAGACTGTCTTTCTTCCAGTGGATCGTCTTTCCTCCTTTGTCGAATATTAGTTGACCATAAAGTTCAGGGTCCACTTCTGGGTTCTCTATTCTGTTCCATTGATCTATGTGTCTGTTTTTGTGCCAGTACCACACTGTCTTGATGACCACAGCTTTGTAGTACAACCTGAAATCTGGCATTGTGATGCCCCCAGATATGGTTTTCTTTTCTAAAATTCCCCTGGCTATTCGGGGTCTTTTCTGATTCCACACAAATCTTAAAATAATTTGTTCTAAGTCTCTGAAGAAAGTCCATGGTATTTTGATAGGGATTGCATTGAACGTGTAAATTGCCCTGGGTAACATTGACATTTTCACCAAAGAAACAAACAATCCAATCATGAAATGGGCAAAAGACATGAAGAGAAATCTCACAGAGGAAGACATAGACATGGCCAACATGCACATGAGAAAATGCTCTGCATCACTTGCCATCAGGGAAATACAAATCAAAACCACAATGAGATACCACCTCACACCAGTGAGAATGGGGAAAATTAACAAGGCAGGAAACAACAAATGTTGGAGAGGATGCGGAGAAATGGGAACCCTCTTACACTGTTGGTGGGAATGTGAACTGGTGCAGCCACTCTGGAAAAATGTGTGGAGGTTCCTCAAAGAATTAAAAATAGACCTGCCCTACGACCCAGCAATTGCACTGTTAGGGATTTACCCCAAAGATTCAGATGCAATGAAACGCCGGGACACCTGCACCCCGATGTTTCTAGCAGCCATGTCCACAATAGCCAAACTGTGGAAGGAGCCTCGGTGCCCATCGAAAGATGAATGGATAAAGAAGATGTGGTTTATGTATACAATGGAATATTACTCAGCCATTAGAAACGACAAATACCCACCATTTGCTTCAACGTGGATGGAACTGGAGGGTATCATGCTGAGTGAAGTAAGTCAATCAGAGAAGATCAAACAGTGTATGTTCTCATTCATTTGGGGAATATGAATAATAGTGAAAGGGAATATAAGGGAAGGGAGAAGAAATGTGTGGGAAATATCAGAAAGGGAGACAGAACATAAAGACTTCTAACTCTGGGAAATGAACTAGGGGTGGTGGAAGGGGAGGAAGGCAGGGGGTGGGGGTGAATGGGTGACGGGCACGGAGGGGGACACTTGACGGGATGAGCACTGGGTGTTATTCTGTATGTTGGTAAATTGAACACCAATAAAAATTAATTTATTAAAAAAAAAAACCACAATGAGAAAAAAAAAAAAAGAGCTCATGCTCCATCCACTACTTTCAAGGGCAGGAGACTTAGTTGACTTTCCTAACACAGAAACAAACACAGAGAGTTAGACAAAATGATAAAACAGAAGAACATGTCCCAAATGACAAGATAGGACAAAATTATAGCAAGAGACCTAGCACAACAGAGATAAGTAATACACCTGTTAGAGAATTTAAAGTAATGATCATAAAGACACACAATGGACTTGAGAAAAGAGTAGAGGACATTAGTCAGACCCTTCACAGAGATAAAAAAAAAAAAAGATCATTCAGAGATGAAAAGCACAATAATTGAAATTAAAAATATACCAAATGGAATAAATAGCAGGCTGGAGGAAGCGGAAAAGCGGAAGAACAAATCAGCAACCTAAAGGATAGAGTAATGTAAAGTAATCAAACTGAGTTGGTAAAGAAAAAAGAAATTACACAAAATGAAGATAGACTTAGGGAACTCTCCAAAAACTGTAATAACATTCACATATAGGGATCTCAGAAGAAGAGAAAAGGGGCAGAAAATTTCTTTGAAGAAATAATAGCTGAAAATTTTCCTAATCTGAGGAAGGAAACAAAAATCTAGGAGGCATAGAAATACACCGACAAAATTAACTCAAGGATGCCCACAAAAAGAAAAGTAATAATTAAAATGGCAAAAAGTAGTGATAAAGAGATCATTTTAAAAGTAGCAAGAGAAAATAAAACAATTACATACAAGGGGAAACCCATAAGGCTATTTGTGGATTTTTCAGAAGGAACACTATAGGCAAGAAGAGAGTGATATGATATATTCAAAGTGCTGAAAGGAAAAAAAAAATCTGCAGCCAAGAGTACTCTATCCAGCAAGGCTATCTATCATTCAGAATAGAAGGAGAGATAACAAGTTTCCCATGCAAATTAAAGTTAAGGGAATTCATGACCACAAAACCAGCCCTACAAGAAATGTTAAAGGGAACTCTCTGGGTGGAAAAGAAAGACCAAAACAAAGGAAAAAGTAGGAAGCACAAAAGCAGTAAAAATAAGTGTATCTATAAAAATCAGTCAAAAGACTCATAAAATAAAAGATGTAAAGTATGACACCATACACCTAAAATGTGGAGAGAAGAGGAGTAAAGAAAAGATTCAAATTTAAGTGACCATCAACTTAATATTAACTGTTGTACACCTAAAATGTTATTTATAAACCAAGTGGTAATCACATTCAAAAACCAGTAATAGATATGCAAAAAATAAAGAGAAAGGAATCCAATTGTATCACTAAAGAAAGCCAACTTATGGTGAGAAAAGGGAAAAAAAGAAGAAAGGAACAGAAAAGATCTACAAAAACAACACAAAACAAATAACAAAATTGTAATAAATACATGCCTATCAATAATTATGTTGAATTTAAATGGACTAAATACTCCAATCAAAAAACACGGGGTGGGGGATCCTTGGGTGGCGCAGCGGTTTGGCGCCTGCCTTTGGCCCAGGGCGCGATCCTGGAGACCCGGGATCGAATCCCACGTCGGGCTCCCAGTGCATGGAGCCTGCTTCTCCCTCTGCCTGTGTCTCTGCCTCTCTCTCTCTCATTCTATGTGACTATCATAAATAAATAAAAAAAATAAAAAAAAACACGGGGTGATAGAATGGATAAGAAAGAAAGAAAAAAGAAAGAGAGACAGAAAGAACAGAAAGACAGACAAGACCCCTCTATATGCTGTCCATCAGAGATTCATTTCAGACTTAAAGATACATGCAGATTGAAAGTGAGGGGATGAAATATTTACCATGCAAATAGATCCGAAAAGAAAGCCAGGATAGCAATACTTATATTGGACAAAACAGACTTTAAAACAAAGACTGGAACAAGAGACAAAGAAGAACATTATATAATCATTAAGAAGACATTCCAACAAAAAGACATAACAATTGTAAATATTTATGCACCCAATATGGGAGTACTCAAATACATAAAACAGTTAATAACAAACATAAAGGAACTAATCTATAGTAATATAATAATACTAGGGGATTTTAACACCCCATTTACATCAATGGACAAATCATCCAAACAGAAAATCAACATAAGAAACAGTGGCTTTGAATGACACACTGGAACAGATGATTTTAACAGATATATTCCAAACATTCCATCCTAAAACAGCAGTATACAAATTCTTTTCAAGTGCACATGAACATTCTCCAAAATAGATCATGTATTAACCCACAAAACATATCTCAACAAATTCAAAAAGATCGAAGTTATGCCATGCATCTTTTCTGAACACAAAGCAATGACACTAGAAATCAATCACAAGAAAAAATTTGGAAAGACCACAAATACCTGGAGGTTAAATAATATGCTACTAAACAATGAATGGGCCAACTAAGAAATCAAGGAGAAAATAAGGACATGGAGACAAATGAAAATGAAAACACAATAATCCAAAGTCTTTGGGATGCAACAAAGCAGTTATAAAATATATAACAATACAGGCCTACTTCAAGAAGCAAGAAAAATATCAAATAAATAACCTAACCTATACCTAATGGAGCTAGAAAAAGAACAAACAAAATGTAAAAGTAACAGAAGAAAGGAATAAAGGATTAGATTAGATAAAGGATTAGAGAAGAAATAAATGATATAAAATAAAAACTACAAAAAAATAGAACAAATCAATGAAACCAGGAACTGGTTCTTTGAAAAGTTCAACAAAATTGATAAACTTCTAGGCAAACTCATCAAAGAGAGAGAGAGAAAGAAAGAGAGAGAGAGATGAGACACAAATTTAGAAATGAAAGAGGAGAAATTACAACCAGTACCTCAAAAATACAAAGGATCTTAAAAGAAAATTATGAAAAATTATATGCCTAGAATTTGGACAAGCTAGGAGGAATGGATGAATTCCTAGAAACATATAACCTACCAAAACTGAAGCAGAAATAAACAGAAAATTTGAACAGACTGATTAGCAGCAAGTAAACTGAATCAGTTATCAAAAAACTCCCAAGAAATAAAAGTCCAGGACCAGATGGCTTCACAGGTGAATTCTACCAAACATTTAAAAAACAGTTAAAGTTAATATCTATTCTCAAATTTTTCCATAAAATCGAAGAGGAAGGAAAAACTTCCAAATTCATTCTATGAGGCCAAAATTACCCTGATTCCAAAACCAGATAATCATGCCACAAAAAAAGAGAAACACAGGCCTATATCTTTGATGAACATAGATTTTTTAAAAAATCTTCAACAAAACACTAGCAAACCAAATCCAACAATACATTACAAAAAATCATTCACCATGATCAAGTGGGACTTATTCCAGGGATGCAAGAGGGTTCAATATTCACAAATCAATCAATGTGACATATCACATCAATTGAGAGAAAGGATAAAAACCATATGATCATTTCAACAGATCCAGGAAAAACATTAGACAAAGTACAAATTCCATTCATGATAAAAATCCTCACCAAAGCAGATTTAGAGAGAATATGCCTCAACATAATAAAGGCCTTATATGAAAAACCCACAGCAAACATCATACACCGTGGGAAAAACTGAGAGCTTTTCTCCTGAAGTCAAGAACAAGACAAGGATTTCTATTCTCACCACTTTTATGCACAGTATAGTATAGTCTCAGCATAGTATTGGAAGTCCTAGCCACAGCAATAAGACAAGAAAAAGGAAGGAAAGGCATCCAAATTAGTGAGAAAGAAGTAAAACTTTCACTATTTGTAGATGACATGATACTATATACAGAAAACCCAAAAGACCACCAAAAAACTACTAGAACTGATAAAGGAATTCAGTAAGGTTGAAGGATATAAAATCAATATATAGAAATATGTTGCATTTCTATACACTACTAATGAGGCAGCAGAAAGAGAAAATTTTTTAAAATCTCATTTACAATTACACCAAAAATAATAAAATACCTAAGAATAGATTTAACCAAGGATGTGAAAGACCTGTCCTGTGAAAATGATAAAACATCAATAAAAGAAATTGAAGATGACAAAGAAATTGAAGATGACACAAACACAGAAAGACATTCTGTGCTTATGGATCAGAAGAACAAATATTGTTAAAATGTCCATACTACTCAAAGCAATCTACATATTTAATGGAGTCTGTATCAAAATACCACCAGTATTTTCCAGAGAATGACAACAAACAATCCTAAAATTTGAATGGAATAAAAAAAGACCCTCATGAGCCAAAGAAATGTTGAAAAAGAAAAGCAACAATAGAGGTATCACAATTCCAGATTTCAAGTTCTATTACAAAGCTACAGTAATCAAAACAGTATGGTACTGGCACAAAAACAGACACATAAATCAACAGAACAGAATAGAAGGCCCAGAAATAAACCCATGATTATATGGTCAATTAATCTTTGAGAAAGGAGGCAAGAACATGCCATGGGAAAAAGACAGCTTCTTCAACAAATGCTGTTGGGAAAACTGGACAGCAACATGCAAAAGAATGAAACTGGACCACTTTCTTACATCATACACAAAAATAAATTCAAAATGATTAAGGGCCTAAATGTCAGACCTGAAGCCATAAAAATCCTAGAAGAGAGCACAGGCAGTAATTTCCCTGACATGGGCCATAACAACATCTTTTTAGATATGTCTCCTGAGGCAAGGGAAACAAAAGCAAAAATAAACTATTGGGACTATATCAAAATAGAAAGCTTCTGCACAGGAAAAGAAATAATCAACAAAACTAAAAGACAACCTACAGAATGGGAGAATATATTTGCAAATGACATATCCAATAAAAGATTAGTATCCAAAATATATAAAGAGCTTAAACAATTCAATACCAAAAAATCAAATTATCCAATTAAACAATGAGCAGAAGACACGAACAAACATTTCTCTAAAGAAGACATACAGATGGCCAACAGACACATGAAAGGATGTTTAATATCACTAATAATCAGAGAAATGTAAATCAAAACCACAGTGAAACATTGCCTCGCATGTGTCAGAATGGCAAAAATCAAAAACACAAGACGCAAGTGTTGGCAAATATGTGGAGAAAAAGGAACTTTGGGCACTATCAGTGGGAATGCAAACAGGTGCAATCACTATGGAAGAGAGTATGGAGGTTCCTCAAAAAACTAAAAATAGAATTACAATATATCATAGTAATCATACTACTGTTTATTTACCCAAAGAATATGAAAATACTGAGTTGAAGGGTATATACACCCCAATGTTTATTTTATAGTCAAATTATGGAAGCAGCCCAGGTATATACCAATAGATGAATGGGTAAGAAAATGTGGTGTATATTCATATATACACACACATATATATAATAGAATATTATTCAGCCATAAAAAAGAATGAAATCATGCCATTTGCAGCAAAACGGATGGATCTAGAGAGTAGAATACTAAATGAAATAAGTCAGTCAGAAAAATACCATATTTCACTCATTTGTGGAATTTAAGAAATAAAACAAATGATCAAAAGGGGGAAAAAGATAGACAAACCAAAACCAATATAAAACAAATTTTAAAAACCCTAGACTCTTAACTATAGAGACAAACTGATGGTCACCAGAGGGGAGGTGGGTAGGGGGATGGGTGAAATAGGTGAAGGGATTAAGGAGGGCACTTATGACAAACACTAAGTCACGTAGAGAATTGTTGAATCCCTATATTGTATATCTGAAGCTAATGTAACACCATATGTTAACTATCCTGAAATTAAAACAATATTTTTTTAAAATGTGCCCTGTGAATTAGTAATGAATGAATGAGTCAATGAAAGGTTAAATTTAAAAAATGTAAATGACTACAAAAATTACTAAGGAATGTAAAAGTATTTGAAAAGATGAAAAGACAAATCGTGATTTAGGTTATAAAGATAATCACGTAAATATTCTTCCCAAAACAACCATAACTTTAATGCAAGCCTAATGAAATTCCAAAGGGTGTAGGAAATTGACAAAAAGGGGCACCTGGTGGTTCCGTTGGTTAAAGCATCTGCCTTTGACTCAGGTCATGATCCTGGGGTCCTGGGATCGAGCCGCAGATCAGGCTCCCTCTCTCCACCCCCTGCTCATGCTCCGCTCTC
Organism: Nyctereutes procyonoides; assembly: GCF_905146905.1. Classification (NCBI taxonomy): domain Eukaryota; kingdom Metazoa; phylum Chordata; class Mammalia; order Carnivora; family Canidae; genus Nyctereutes; species Nyctereutes procyonoides. Next base: position 8,456,187 of record NW_026575135.1, on the reverse strand, counting down.
ACTATCTCTCTCTCTCTCTTTTAAATAAATAAATAAAATCTTTTAAAAAAAGAAATTGACAAAAATATTCTGCAGTTCACCTGAATGAAAAAAACAGGAATTTTTTTAATCCAGAATAAAAGGAGGAATTGCACTACTAGATTAAAATATATAATGAAATAATATTAACAGCAATGTGAGAGATGGGCAGGAAAAAAACCTCAGATGATATTAATCCCCTAAATGATAAGAGACAGAAACAGACCCAAGTGTAACATTAGAATTTAGTACAAAAATCATGTATTGCTTCTCAGGATTCTGAAATTTTGGTGGAGCTCCAATCAGACAGCTTATTTCCCCCTCACATTGTGTGGACTATAGCCACTTAGCTGGGGCTGAAAGTTCCAAGGTGGCTTTCACCATGTGTCTGGTGCTTCAGCTGGGGTAGCAGGACTTGGATTGAGACTGGATGGACCTTCTTCCCTCTTCCCTACCCTTTCCCTTCCTTGACCTTCTTTCCTCTCTTCTGTCTCTTCTCAGTCACACACCTCTCTCCCTTCCCTACCATCAATCTCTCTCTCTTCCCCTGGACTCTTATCTGTCAGTAATCTAGTATGAGTTCTTTTACACGGTGGCTGATATGTTATGAGAGCAAGAACCCAAGCTGCCTGGTCTTTTAAGACCTACAGCTAGCACACTACGGTCATAGCTGCTTCCATTGGCCAAAGCAAGGGACACCAGCCCAGCCTCAACAAAAGGTAACTAACTCTTGACTGGAGGACTTTCATGTGCATACATTGTCCCATTGCTCATATCTACATTAGCAGACAACCTACCAGAATAAATTTGTTAGTATTATGAAATACGTCTGCACACGTGCATGCACACTTGGGCCCATTTGGTTTTGCAGACTAAGTCTATCAAATATTCTCTTCCAAAAGATAGAAAAATAAGGAATGCTCCCCCATCTCACTTTATATTGCTTATATAATCTTGATTTCAAAAGCATACTGAAGTACTACTGCAGGAAAGGAAAATTCACTGGTCTTATTTAAAAATATAAATCAAAAAGTATTCTAATAGGGATCCCTGGGTGGCGCAGCGGTTTGACGCCTGCCTTTGGCCCAGGGCGCGATCCTGGAGACCCGGGATCGAATCCCACATCGGGCTCCCGGTGCATGGAGCCTGCTTCTCCCTCTGCCTGTGTCTCTGCCTCTCTCTTTCTCTGTATGACTATCGTAAAAAAAAAAAAAAAAAAAAAAAAAAAAAAAAGTATTCTAATAAATCTTTAAAAAAACAAAAAGTATCTAGATAAAATATTATCAAATCAAATCCAGCAATGTATAAAATAAATAATACATGGCATCAAATGCAGATGAGTTCACATCTGAAGATCTAATATAATCCAATCACTCTAATGAAATAAAATAGTGGATGAGGGAATTGATTTTTTATCATTCAAAAATAATTCATGACTTTAAAGAACTCTTAGCAAATAAAAATAAAAGTGAGCTTCCTTAACCTGATAAACAGAATCTACTGAAAGCCAACAACAAATCACCCTGAACGGTGAGAAGCCATAGCGTTCCTTTTGAACATGATAAGGATACCCACAATCAATACTTCCATTCAACATTGTACCAGATGCCCTAGCCAGAGGGGTAAGGAAAGAAGAAAAGATAAGTGGCATATAGGTTGGAGAGGAGAAACAAAACAATTATTTCCTGATGATATTTTTTAACACTTAGAAACTCCAAGAAACCCATCAAATGAACTACCAAACATACAATTTAGCTAAGTTGTTGTATCAAAGGTGAATATATAAAATCAATGCATTCTCCTACATTAATAATCCAACAAAGCTGATATGGGTTATTCAAAAAATGACAATAACAATAGCTATTATAAATTTAAAACAAAATATCCCTTAATCCCAAAGAAACTCTTACAAATTAATGTTAATTTTTTAAAATGAAATTACTGGACTATCAGAAATTATAGATGAATGTCTATGTAAATGGAAAGAGATTTTCCAAGTGTGAAGGCCATGGAAAGACTCATAAAGCAAATAATTGATAAACTAAACTCCATAAAGTATGTTAAAGGATATAAAAAATAACACTTAAATGATGAACTGGAAAAATAGCCACTAATAAGGCAAAAAAAGTGGCTACCCTTAAGATACAAAGCATACGTCTTAAAATCCATTGGAAAAACACTATTGCTGCCAATAAACATAGTAGCAAAGAAAATTCATGCAAGAAAGTATCACTTATAATCATGTGAAAAAAGGGTGAGCTTAAAAAAAAAAAAAAGGGTGAGCTTTACCATAACAAAATTACTTGCTTAGTAATATAACAGTGATGTGTTACTTTTTAGCCAGCAAATGGAAAATAACACCAAGAAAATGTAATTTGTGTGCTAGGAGACAGGTCCTCTCCTACACTGCTGTTTGGAGTTGAAAAAGTACAACCAGCCCCCAGGCTGTGTTTATGTCATGAGCCTAATACAACACTCTGTGCCTGACCCGCTATCTGGGTCTGTATCTATTTATATATCCCAGAGAAATAATTATATATTTATATTTATATTATATGTATGCATATATTTTACACATAATCATATTTAATATATTATATTTATATTATGTAGTATGTGAATGCATATATGTATGTACAAAATTGCCCATGATATTACTCAAACTATAGAAAAACTGGCTATGCAACAAATGCCAAATGGTTAAATAAACTACGGCTCACCAGTAACTCATCTCAAATTCTGATATGCTTGGGAACCCTTCTTCAAGGAGAATTTTGTGCAGAAGCCCAATATACAAATTAGTTAAGTGTGGAGCTGCTGTTTGACAAGCACAAGGGGAGCCTTGGCCCAAATGAACTCAGTGGCTTCCCTCCCAATTCTTACTTCTTCCCAAGCCCTGTGGTGGCCCTCAAGACACCTTAATGAATCCCCAAGACTACATGGAAAACTGAGGGAAAAAAAAATTCCACTATACTATACCACTATATAGTATAAGACTAGTAAAGTCACACTTTGACAAATTTGTAATAAGAGCAAAGGCTCAGGATACAATATCACATAAAAATTAATAAACACAAAACTGCATTCAGTATGATCACAACTAGATAAAGAGATATGACATGTAACTACAAATAGATATTTACATGTATGTAAATATCCAGTGATTTCTTTTTCTACTTTCTTTTTTTATAGTTATCTGTAATTTTCAACTTTCTTACCAAAACCATAAATTCCTTTTGTAATTAAGGGGAAATGGAAAATTATTAACAAACGTGTAGTTTGCAGTCAGGCCCACTAGTTCATGCTAGAATTATTATATGCATCTATAGGGGGAAAAATCTTGGAATTTTTAAGAAAGTTTTATTAGAAACAGCTAAAGAGCTCTCCAATAATCTACCTCTGGGACATTTATCTTCAGTGTTATTCAGAGCACATCTGAAATCAATTACAGCCCCCCAACTGGCTTCAGGAGCCTCTGTGCGCCTCGAGCCATCTCCACAGCAAATTGCCTCAGCCGTGGTCAAAGTCAGAATTTCTCAGTTGCCTTGGTTGACCTAGAAATGTTTTATGTAATTTGCCATTATCTGGAAGGAAAACAGTTGTTAGAAAATAAGTCTTTTTTTGGCTTTGTCTTGTTAAAGGGGTGCCAAGAAATATTCTTCATCGTTCAGACATACCAGAAGAAAAATAAGAAATATTCAGTAAAATAAATGGAACCTCCAAAGTAAATTCAAATAAAAATCACTGTTAATCTACCTCTAGAGAGACAACGTGTAGGGTGATTTGTTTTTTAACCTTTGACTATCAGAAGTAGGGCATCTATAAGGACTGAACATGGAAATAAGAGGCAGAATTTTAATTTTTCTTTGCTTCCTCCGTTCACTACATATTTGCCAAAAAAAAAAAATCTTTAACAAGAAGATAATGTAGTAGGGGCTGGGAATAGAAATTCGTGCATAGTGGAGGAGAGAGTGGAGGCAGAAATGTAAAGAAATGATTGCAGTTTATTGAAGAGTGCTATAATAGAGGTGTGTGTGTAGGCAATTTGGGAAGCGCAAAAGAAGACCACTCACTTTTCTAGGAGTGGAGGAACAAGGAAAAAACTGTGAAGGGGGAGATGGAAGGGAGGATGGAGACAGAACTCTCCAGTGTTTCTAATAACTCTTGCAGCTTTACATTGATCACTAATCTGAAATGGTCCCTTAGAGCCTCTGGGCAATTCAACTGTATTTCAGTAGCTCATTACTCGCCTACTCTCCGCCACTGGTTTGTACCCTCTCCTGTCTCCTCAAACCTCCAACACTTCCTCCCCTCCCTCTATCTCAGCTGCTGAGACTGCTTGCTTTCGATGTGCTCCCAACCCACATCCACCGACCTATCGGTACGTGTACCCTCATTCTCCACCATCCCTCCTGTGGCTGTGGATAAACTCGTGGCCTCTGAGCTAAGGCCAACCCTCCACTTGTGTGGTAGGTAGATCTCATCCCTCTTGCCAACACAAGAACACTACTTCAACAATTGTTTCCTCTCTCCCCTGCATCTTCAATTTCCCTCTCTCTCTGAGTCATTCACATCAGCGCACAAAAATGCTAGATCTTAAAATAAAACCCTCACTTGACCCCATGTTCCCTCCCAACTACCACAACACGTCTCTGCCGTCCTCTACTGCAAAAATTCAGTTGAAAGGTTGACCTACAGACAGTGTCTCAAATCCCACTCTTCCCATTCTCTCTTGCATGCATTCCTGTCAGGCTTTCTTCCCAACCACTCCACTGAAACAGCTTTCATAAACATCCCCAAGCCTGTCTCCCTCACTCACACGCCATCCTTCCCCTCCCTTGCCCCATCACCATTTGACATATCATATATTTACTTGCTTGTTTGTTGCTTCTCTCCCCCAACTAGTCTGTAGTCTCCAGAAACTCTACCCCCAAGGCCCCAGAACATCGCCTGGCACAAGTATTCAATAAATTTGTGTTATGTGGATAAGTGAGATAAACAAATTACCATGCCTAAGATTATGCAATGATCCAGTTGGGGAGCAGAGATCTCAACCCAGCTGTACCTCACCTTCACATTGTGTACCCCAAAGCTTCATGGTACAACCTGGGACCCTGGTGAGGTGATTGAAACAGATGGCAGTATTGTTAGTGGCATAGGGTCTATGTCAGGAGGAAGATTTGCCATGGAGAGTTGTGAAATCATTTAATAGTTTGCAAAATAAGCATAACGTTAGAGAAATTGCCTACTTACTCAGAGGTGAGTAATCTGGCAATCTCATAGATCTACGACCCAATCCAGAATGAGAAATGGAACAACCACAGTCTCTAAATGACCTAAGCAGATGTCACAAAGCCCAAGCTTACACATGAGGAGCTTAGTGGGTTCTCTCAGGGCCGCAAGTTTAGGGTTAGGTATTCCAACCACAGAAGTGTAAAAGCAACCAACTCTGAGGTACTAGAGGGAGCACATCCCCATACACACACACACACACACACACACACACACACACACACACACAATTTCCAGAAGCCTCTGCAAGAACTTAAATGACCTAGTGTGGTTTTGCTCAGGCTTACCACAGTCCTTCACACCTCACAGCCTCAGCAGTGATTCTCCTGCAAGACAGTCAAATGCAGGGAAGCTTAAGACAATAATTGTTTAAAACAATGATCTGAGGTTATGACTGAGTTGTATTTAGTATCTTCTATTTTTTAAAAATTTATTTTATTTATATTCAATTAATGTATCTTCTATTTTAAAAAGGCAGATAGAGAACCCATATATTTTAGAGATACCCATAGAATCTGGCTACAAGGTTTTTGTTTTTTTTTTTTTTTTTTTTTGGCTGCAAGGTTTTAAAGCCTGAAGTTGAAGAGGCAACATCTCAGTGGGGGGTGGGGGTGGGGTCAAGAATCTATTTAATACAAGAGCCCAACCCCCAACCATTCTAAATAAACAGGACATTAGTGTACTGCTTCAAAGGCTAAAAAAGAGACTCAAAGTGGATTTAAGTGGATAAGTGGATTTGATTTTTATTTTTAATTTGCGTTTAAGTCATGCCAAAGGCATTTGAGAGGTGATAAATATATCACAACTTGCATCATGGAAGTAACATCTGATATCAACAATCCAACACAAGTTGGTACTCACTGGTCCAGGGAATGGGAGGTTGTTGACATTAGTAGGTCTAGATCTTCTATAGAAATATGATAGTCTTGTGGATAATTAAGTATACTTTTTCCACGCAAGAGATTGAGTTTTCTAAGATTAGCAGTATAGTGTTTTCAAAACTGAAAACATATTAGCAGTACCAAAGAAATCTCCAATAATCAGGCTGTTAACTCTGCAGACCAAAAAGAGAGAGAAATAAGAGCTTAATATCAAAATTTTCAAATTTTTTCCACCCTTATTAGCACTTCTGGTCTCAGATTTCCCTGCCAGCATTACCAATAGCGTATGGAAGCTTGTTTTTGTCACATATGTGAAGATTTATTTAACTTGAAAGCCCTCCCCCATTCATGTGGATTGAAACCATAACCAAACACCTTGTCACATGTTTCCTATTGTGAATAGGCATACATGGCTTTCCAAAGAATAATTATATCCCAGTGTGCAGATTTTGCCCAGACTTTCAAAAGATAGATTATAGATCTTGAAAAACTAAAAAACTTATTTGTGATTTTTAAACAGGAAAAGACTGTTCAAAATAAGACATGGAAAACAACTCATTCTCTGGAAAATAGGAAAATAAAGCTTTGGAAAACCAATTTCCCCTTTTCTTTGAGCCAGATTTTAAAATCTATGGTAAAAAGATATTACATGAGGGGAAAAAATCTTTTTTTCTGGATTCAGTAGTCCAAATATCATACGAGATACTTTAAAGATAGAATTTTTGCTTTTGGGGGGACTGGAATGGCTTCTTAAATGTCATTAGGATCATCACTCTGCCTTGTGGCCAAATCTTTCTAAAGTCCCTATAATCTGATACACAAACATAAAATTCAAGGCAATAGAACAAAGGAATTAAGACTATTGGCTCTCAAATCAGACAGACCTGAGTATGAATTCTCGATTGCACTTAACTATCCTTGAGTTATTAACTTCTATGACCCTCACTTTTCTCATCTGAAAAATGGGGTAAAAGTATGGCCTGTTTCATACTTTCAGAGTTACTAAAAGAATTAATGAAATAACAAATGGAAACTACCTACCATAGAGTAAATGCTCAACCACCGTTATTAGTGATTTCAGTTATAAATGTGATTGTGAATCATGGTAAGTAGGATAGATGGCTGTGAGTCTTTAACCCTACTTGCCTGCCTGACACATAGTCACATAATGCTTCCTTCTTCAATATTTTATAACAGACTGCTGAAAGGATGAGTTTTAACCTGGATCCATGCTCTTAAAAGTTAAGAAATGTAGTGACTCTTCTCTATTCCATTTGATCTGCCCCCATTGTTCCTTCAACTTTCTTCCCTACTTCCAGAAACAACTAGAGAAGGAAAGAATGAGAAGACTTGATGACAAACAAGAGAGGATCTGGACACTGGACAGTATGAGGTTTACTCTTGAGAGAGTTGAAATGGGGTAACATAAGATGAAATACAAAGGACAGTGAGCCCACGTGAGAAAACAAATCCTGACACATAGATGTCAATCTGTGGTATGACTGAAAAGCAGTCTAGCAGCTAGTTTTTGCCCCCACACTCCATAATTGTGCCTTGAGCCTTTTCCATCTCCTTAAGACTAATTCCCTTCATGTGAAAACTGTATTTAAAAAGTACCAGTGGGGATGCCTGGGTGGCTCAGCGTTTGAGCGTCTGCCTTTGGCCCAGAGCCTGATCCTGGAGCCCTGGGATTGAGTCCCACATCGGGCTCCCTGCATGGAGCCTGCTTCTCCCTCTGCCTGTGTCTCTGCCCACCCCCCACTCTCTGTCTCTCATGAATAAATAAATAAATCTTAAAAAAAAAGTATCAGTGAACAAAAAGCTAAATTAACCCAGTAAATTACAAACCAAGAAATGATGACAACAAAGAAGGTGTCAGCAACATTACGGGAAGAGTGACAAGGAGTGTTCATGTAAATTCAGCGGGTCCCAGACTTACTTTGTAGTCTTCCCTCCAAATCCTATCCAAAAAATGAAAGTTCGGTCCCTTCTGTTTTCATACAGGGCTTGATGAGCATGTTTTGTCAATTACTCTCAATGACTGACCATGACATTAGAAAATGTTATTTCTTCAAACTAAAAAGAACCTGCGCTGCCCCTTCTCCGTTCTGCTTCCCCTTCCCCCCACGTAACTATGCCCCTTCACCTCTGGAGGGGTTTCTTTTTTTCTTCTTCTTCTTTCTTCTTCTTCTTTTACTTCAGGATTTATAAAATCCTTTGAAACATGTTGTTTCCAGATGTAGGTCCCAAGTGCCCTGTCATTTACTTCCTGTCCAAGCACAGAGCAGATGGAATTACACAAGTTTGGCCGTCTGATTCCACCCTCCAATGCCTTCATTAAACTCCAGGATTTTAAAAGAGTCTGCCCAGTTCCTGGCAGGGACCTTTCCATACTTCCACCCCCAAAGCTGTAAATTACTACCTCATTAAACTCAATTGTAAATGATGAGGTGTCTGGAATGTACTTTCCCTACAGCCTCCGTGGACTAATTACTGTATCCCAGGTCTCCCTCCTTAATTTAGCACATTATTCAAGCGGTAGAGTGTTTGAGTAGCTCATCGAGGGAGATTTTAGTTCTCTGAAGGTATTATAACTCTATCTTTCGGTTCCCAAAGTAGAAGATTTGTGATCTTTCAGTTCCCATGGAGCCGTCTCTCTTTTAACAAGAGAAAGCTGTAATCAACAGGCCTTTTTCAAGAATTCATTTTTCTTTCTACCACACAGGCAGTTGCAAATATAGAACTTTTGTTTTTTCCTGAGTATCAGTGAGAAACAACATTTTTAAAAGGCTGCTGTTACTGCCATTAATTTCCACAGTTAGAGGTCACCTGAAATATGTTTAAACATTTTGTTGTTGTTGTTATTTTGCTTTTGTTGTTTTTTTGTTTTTGGGGGGGGGGTTGAGACAAAGAGATACAAAGGAAACTCAGGTAACCATTGCCTAGCCACCTAAGTCTGATTCTTTGATGCCCTTTGTTTTACAAAACCTTGAAGAGTCTGGAAAGGTCATGGGTAAAGAGTAGGAGGCGGAGAAAGAGGAGGAGGAGCTGTCACATTGAATAAATAATCTATCCCAGGTTCCCAGCCTGGTTGCCATCGCGTTAGCTGAAAAGGTAAAACTAATATTCCCTGAGGGGCAAAAGCTCAGGAGGTCAGTCCTCTTTCTTATGGAGATTTTGCCTCTTTAGTTGATTCATTGGTGTAGAGTCAAGATTTTTCACTATGCCTGTCTTGGGTTTCTCTTGACACTTGTTTCACTATAGTCAACCAGTTGTGCTTCACTTTGTCACTGGAATGTAGGTAAAGATAATGACTTGTCATATGGAGAAAGGAAATGAGGGCCATTGAACAAAATGCTTTAGCCGAGGTCAAACAAGTATTAGCAATATAGTCATTGCTGAAGTAGAATTTCCACCTTGTATGAAGGAAAATGCAAAAATTGATAATGGAATGGAGCATCATTCATTTCTAACTCAGCCTAAAAATATGTTCTTGGGTATTATAGATGGTCCTAAAGGAGAGTTGTTCAGATTTGGACATGACACATAAGGGGTGGACCAGGTAACGTAGGTGTTCATTTGTGTGTAGAGAAAGTTCAAATGAACTTTGCTCTTTACTCTCTAACTGGGATGGAATAAAAGGATATAGTCTTGGTTCCTAGCCTAGGACCTTGGAGTAGACACCAGAAAAGAGGTAAAGGAGCTATTTCCCCGAGGAAGGAAAAGAAGCATAGTGTTACACAGGTGACAAAGGGTAACATAGAGTCAGGAAGGGTACAGGCTCCTCCCTTCTGCCCACATACAGCATAGCTTTGGTTTGGTGAGGACTGAAGGAACTGCAGTGTTTGCCAGACACCGCCAGGGCCTGAGGATTTGGGAAACCATCTTTTGGCAATGTCATCAATGTTGTCATGGCAGACACCAGGAGCAGTGATGATGCTGAGTTACCATTCTCAGAAAATTTCATAAACCTCAGATATTCAAAAGGGTACAGGGTGTGGAACAACAGGAGCTAAAGGAAGACATCACAGAAATAACCAAGACTTGAAAAATAAGACTTGAAAAGGATGGACATCCTTTGTGTTACACAAGTGCCAGTAGAATTTATGACTATAGTCACCTTATCCAGACCTATAGTCTGGTGAGTTCTGGGAACATCAATTTACAAAAAGGAACACTATTTAAATTAGGATCACAAAAGGGGCACAGAAAAAAAATTAGCTATTGATGTAGACCAAATGGAAGCAAAGCAGGCTTGAGAAATACTTCATGTTAACTATGTTTTAAGCGATTCACTCTGATTAATTTGTTATTGCTTTTATTGGATCATTTAAAAGGCGATTCCAATTTTAAGATTATTTTTCCCCCACAGAGGAGAAGAAATAAAAAAGGATATATGCCAAAAACCCTACTGTAGGGCTGCAGTTTTATGCAATTCAATTCCAGGCAAAACTAATCTATGACGAGAGATACCCCCAATGTAATTACTTCTGGATTGGGGCTATTGCCTGGGAAGGAACATAAGGAAACTTTCCAGGGATATGAAAATGTTCTAGGTCTTGTGTAGTGGTCATAAGGGATAAACACATTTATAGAAATTCAATGAGCTATAAAATAAAAATTTGTACATTTTACTATATTAATTACACTTCACTAAAAACAGTGTTAAAAAAGGTTTATTGCATATGTATTGCACATTCTTGACTTCATATGCTTCCACAAAGAAAAAACTGACATCCAAAATATCTATGTCAGGGATCCCTGGGTGGCGCAGCGGTTTGGCGCCTGCCTTTGGCCCAGGGCGCGATTCTGGAGACCCGGAATCGAATCTCACGTCCGGCTCCCAGTGCATGGAGCCTGCTTCTCCCTCTGCCTGTGTCTCTGCCTCTGTGTGTGTGTGTGTGTGTGTGTGTGTGTGTGTGTCTATCGTAAATAAATAAAAATTTTAAAAAAATATCTATGTTGGTGTCTTGCTTAGAGTCATTTTTTTTTTTTGAGAAAGAGAGAGAGAGAACAAAAAAGAATGCACAAAGAGGGGGGCAGGGCAGAGGGAGAGAGAGAATCCTAAGCAGACTCCATGCCCAGTGCAGAGCCCAACAGGGGCCTCCATCTCACAACCCGGAGATCATGATCTACGTGGAAATCAAGAGTCAGATGCTTAACTGACTGAGCCACCCAGGTGCCCCTAAAGTCATATTAAATATCTAAGTTAACCTAAAAAGAATTGATAATATATTGGGTCAACCTATCAGAAACATATTATATCTTCATTTATTCCTTCTTATTTGAATACTCTCTAAATACATTGTTTTAAGCTTTTTCCTTAATTTAAAAATTACTTTTGTAGAAATTTTAATTCTGTATTTTTCCGTCATACGTACCAGTGAGTTGTTTCTCATGTATAGGAAAATAATAGTATAGTTATTTTAACTGACTTCCTTATCTCCATTATTCTTTTCTTTCTAGAATGTGTTGTTTTTGTTTGCTTTCATTGAGCATATAACTAAGAAATAAGAACAGTATTGCCTTGTTCTTGGCTTGAACTACCGAAAAGGTATTTTTAAAAAGTGACGAAAAATATATATGTCAATTGTATATCAGTAAAACTGAAAGGAAAAAAAAATGATAAAAGCTAGTATTCCTGTCCTCTTTGTAGTCTTGATAAAATGCCCTTAGCATTTACTACTAGGAGGATGCTGACGTTAAACTGAGAGAAAGATTTACTCTCATATTAAGATATTATCGTCTAGGGACACCTGGGTGGCTCAGTGGTTGAGTGCCTGCCTTCGGCTCAGGGCGTGACCCCGGGGTCCCAGAATCGAGTCCTGTATCGGGCTCCCTGCATGGAGCCTGCTTCTCCCTCTGCCTGTGTCTCTACCTCTCTGTCTTTCATGAATAAATAAATAAAATCTTTATTTAAAAAAGATATCATCTATCTTTAGTTTTCCTTCAATTTTTGTCATAGTAAAGTACAGAATTTTACATCTCCAGGTACAGAAAATAGGGATAGAAAATTCATCTCAACAGTTCATTAAAACATTCAAATGGTTTCCCTCCTTCAATCTAATAATGCCATGATCACATTGTGTTAATAGAGTTTCTAATAATAAATCATTCCAGATTCCTAGAAATCATATTTCTATGATTTTCAATGTAGTTCTACATGTGGTAGAAGAATTTATGTGAAGAATTACATGTGAAGAATTTATGGTATTTTTTTCCCCACTGGAGTTGTAAATATATAGCTTTATTTTTTATAAGCATTTTAGGTCCACTTCTTTTGCCCCCTATAAGTGTAAATGGCGAACTTTTTTTCCTGTGGTAAGCATTTCAGGAAGTTTGGCCTCAGTGATAATTTTAATTTTAATTTTGTAAAAAAAAATTTTTTTTTTAATTTTGTATGTTTCGGTATGTGTGCTGCCGAAGCGAGCACAATTTTGTGTGTTTTGGTACCAGTTCTTAGCCAGCTTTATACATTGAATTGGGGAACTTTCCTTCCTTTTGTGGACTCTAGAATGTTTCATGTATTGTGGCAATTACCAGTTAGTGGAAGGTTTGAAAAAAGTCACATGTAAAAATGACTCAGGTCTTCATCCAGCTTGGAGAAAATTCATTTTGAAGGTTATTGGTGTATTCAATTTTTCTGTATCCTGACTCAATTTGAGCAATATATATTTTCCTAAAAAACTGCCAATTTTCATATGCATTAATTTAAATATCATATTCTAACCAACTTTTTATAACTTAAAGTTAGATCCCATTTTAGTTAATACACCATATGTTTTGTACATGGTGACTTAACTTTGCTGGTGGTTTCTCTGTTTTATCTGTCTTGATTAATATGTCTGCTTTTACCTTTAATCCTTTTCTCTTGCTTGCCTCAGATTAATTTGATTGTTTTCCAACTCTTTGATGATAATAGGTTATTTTCATTCTTTCTGGTTTAATAGAAATGCACTGAAAGAACACATTCTGGAGATACTTTTAGCTTCCATTGTGTAAGATCTTATGTTCAGTGTCCTCATTACCATCTTTAATAACCTCAGCTTCAATTTTTTCCCCCACTTACTCAAGAAAAGAAACATACTAGTTAGAAATCAGGTCTGGCCTGTGAGAGGCCCTGACAGTGGCTGAAATCAGGTAAATGTCCATGTAGGAGCTTAGGGCTGAGGGCAGTGCAGTCTTTTTCTATATTGCTAGGATATATACCACCAGTTTCCACAGTATGCAGTTTCCACATCATGATTTCAGATCACTGAAGTAGTTCTTAACATCATAGCCACATTCTAGCCCAGAGAAGGAGCAGAAGAGGGTAGGAAAGGATTTACAAAACATATGTTGCACATATCATTAGAATTTAGTCACATGGCCACATCTAGAATCAAGGGATCCTGAGATATATGGTCTTTCCCTGGTTATCCAAGTGCTCAATTAAAAATTCTATTACTATGTAAAATGGGAGAACAGATAAACAGGGGGAAAGAATTGTACCCGCCAGACAGTTTTTTTTTCCTGCCAGAGTATTTTAAAAATGTTTCCAGTGAGCTGATTTGTTTAATTTCTAATTTCTAATTTTGTTTCAGTGGAGCAAACAATGGGATATGAATTATTCCTAGTTTTTAAATTTATTGACAATTGTTTTCACTGAAGTATACTTGACACACAATGTTACCTTAGTCTCAGGTGTACAGCGCAGTGATTGGCCAAGGCTGTATGTTAACGCTATGCTTGCCGGAAGTGGAGCTCCCATCAGTCACCATACAACACTATTATGATTCCATTGACTATATACCCTGTGTTTTACCTTTTATTCCTACAACTTATTCTTTCCATAACTGGAACTCTGTACCTCCCACACCCCTTACCCATTTTGTGCATCCACCCACCCCTTCCTCCCACAAACCAATACTTCTGCTAGTTTCCTTTTACTTGCTTCCGAGTTTTCTCCAGCTTCTCTGAATAGATGCTTAGAAAAGGCAGAGTTTTTATATATCCCATTGTCATAATTCTGTAAAATGTAACTTATTTTAGAAATGGCTGGTTTGCTATTTTTCACTAATATTAATAAATATCTTGGACAAATATGCCTCTCTAATAAAGAATTAGGGGCTACATTTACTCAAATAATAATTTGGGCTTTTTTTCAAGTTGTAGTTTCACTATAAATTCTTGTTCCTAAAAAACATTTTTATTTTTTTATTTTTTTCCTAAAAAAACATTTTAAATTAATATAATTTGGGGTATTTTTAATTAAAAATTTAGACACTACTGTACCTTGTTGCCCAAATTTTTATACAGCCTTTCTATATTTTCCAGTGTTAATAAACATTATTCCATGACTATGGCATGTTTCCACTATTTCAGATTTTTTAAAAACTATACCAGTATTTATTTTATTAATTTTACAAATTATCATCTCAAATATTGCCTAAGACATTGTGTAATATTTTCTAACAAATCCAAAATTTTTCATTTTATAAAATAGAGCCTCTTGTAATTAAGGCAAAACTGGGAAGTTAATAATGAGATGTAGGTCTGCAGCTGATGAAGAAATATGCTAAAAACTCTCTAGAGTTAAAAATTATAAAGGCTGAATTGTTAGTCAGAAGATGTTTTCCCAATGTCAGGTTAATAATTTTGTGTGTCTGGCACTGTGGTTCAACTGTAAAAACAATAGAACTCCAACAAGATGGGATTGTTATGGGGGAGGGGAAGAAGAAAGCCAAGAAGGGCGAGGAGGATATGATTTTAACATCTGAAACTCAGCTTTATAATGAGAAACAGAGGAGACATGATGTCATACTGTAGAAGGTAACTCCACTGTATTTTTTTTTTTCAAGCTGGCCTGACCTGAGGTTTTCAACAAAGTCCAGATGGAAAGAAGGGAGAAATACATATATTCCAAGTTTGAAACAAAGACTTAAAACATGGGGTTTCTCACTCATGAATTTAACATGCTTGCTTTTAATATGGACCAAATAAAGCCACCTCATTATTCCCTCTTCCTGGCCTCCTTACCCCAAATCTGTTAACCTCACGCTGAATTTGCAGGATGCTGTCTGGCCTGGGTAGTCTTCTAACCACTAAGTGAGGGAGGAGGTTCCTTCTTTCCCACTGATGGAAAAGTCATCTATTGTCTTTCATCAACTCTAAAGATTCAGGTTTGGTTTACTGTGTTTAGTTTTTGTCCTTGTTTTGTTTGGTTTTCATATTTTACCACTTCTGCAATCAGGATGGATCTAACAATCTATGATGCTTTGTGGTTTGACTGGCAAAGGATCTCTGTTGTTGTTGTTATTTGCTTGCCTGCTTGCTTTTCTATTTTCCTTAGTGAAATATAAAATAATGCTGCGCCCATCGTTAATGCTGTCTTAGAATTTACAAAATATAGTAACTCTAATGCAGTGACTGATGAGGCACAAGGGCTTTATTTGCTTTGTTTTGCTTGGCTTTCCTTTTATTCTGAGGTGATATATTTTTTAATTTATTTATTTCTGTATGTATGTATATACGTATTTGAGAGAGAACAAGGGAGAGGGACAGAGGGTAAGGGAGAGAGAGAACTCCAAGCAGACTCCCTATGGAGCATGGAGCCCTACACGGGGCTTAATCCCTTGACCCCTAGATCATGACCCAAGTGGAAACCAAGAGTTTAGTGCTTAACTGACTGAACCACCCAGGCACCTCCTAGGGTGACATCTTAATTGAAGACACCCAGAAAGAAGCTCCCCATGAGCTGGTCTGTGTTCGGTGAAAGTTCACTTCTGTGGCTGCTCTTGATTATGCAAATATAAAGCCAGCAGTTCTTTTTCACCTGGAGAAAGTCTGTCCATATTCCCTGAAAGCTCAAGGTAGGAAGTGCATCAACTTGCTTAAGAAGCCCAGAGTCTACAAAGAAGAAAGGATAGAGATTGCAGCCCCTGTCCCCCTTAAACTCCAAAGTCAGGGAAATGAGGGATGAACCAGGGTGCCAAAGAGCAAGAGATGCTGGAAGAAAGTGCAAGTACATGAAAGGAGAAATTGTTGAGAGAAAACGAAAAAGGTTTTTTTCTTGAGTAGGTGGTGCAGCCTCCAGACAAGCCTAGGTTTTAGGGAGAAAAGCAGTGGGTGGCTAGGACAATAAGCCCTGCAGACTTGGCCACTCTAGCATACTGCTGAACTTCTTGAAGAATAGTGACCAAGCCCAGGGCACAGCAGCCCTGCCAGGAACCACTGCTGCACTGGCAAGAATCCAGACCTTTAAGAGCATTTCCTCAACTGCAGACAGGCATCTATCTGGCTGAGCAGGACTAGCCTTATAACAGCAACAACACACTGCAGGAGCCAAAGCAATGGTCCAACAAACCATTCAACTGGCTAGTCCCCCTTCTCCCTCTGGCATTTGAAAGACTGACACCCTCTGGACTGGGTATGGCCCTGCATTCATGGAAAATTCATTGAAAATGAAGACACCTGCCAATCTTTGTATCCCAGCTGCTAGAGCAGACCATCCGCCTAACACGTACTTAGTACTTTTTTCAGATCAGACACCACAGAAGAAACTTCTAAAATGTTCCCCACAATGAATGACAAGTTGTGATTATTCTAAGGAAACAAAGTCACAAGGGTTTAAAAAAAAAAAATGTTGTCCAAAGACACAAAGCTAGTAAGCACTGGATTAAAAATTCAAAGGAAGGCCAACCTGACTTGGAAAGTCATACTCTTTTCAAAATATCATACTGGCCATCTCTGGAGAGATGAGAATTCTCACAAGGTCAAGTTCCTCAGAGATCATCCACAATGCTTAACTGGTTGTTTTACTCTGGATTAGATAATATAACCTGGGTTTCGAATATGAGGAGGCAATAGCTAGGCCTAGAACCAGCCATCCCTTCCAGTGATGCAGAAGTCTCCAGTCAAACTTCCTTGGGTTCACTGTGAACTGATGAATATGAACAATTGACAAATGTAGGAGTTCCTGAAAGTGTCTAAGGTTTTCTGAAAAACAAAGGAGACTGACTGCTTCCTCAGAAAGAAATACACAAGATGCTATAGAGAAGCCCTGAAAATCTGTCTTTCATAGTCTTGTTTCATATGTCAATAAGGAAAGGTAGAGGGGTGTGTCACGAATCTAAACTCCATTTACTTGGTTGCCTGAGGGGTTGGAGAGTGGGAGAATGGGCCACCCAGGTACAGGGGAGTGGGAAATATAGGCTTCCCGGTATGGGATGAAAAGTCAGGAAAATAAAAAGCACAGCACAGGGAATATAATCAATGACATTGCAGTTGCCTTATATGGTGACAGATGGTAGCTATGCTCATGGTGAGCATAGAATAAGATAAATCACTTTGTTGCACACCTGAAAATGATGCAACATTGTACATCAACTACATTAAAAAAATTTTTTTAATAAATAAAAATAAAATCCACCAACTAGAGGATTGATGGGGCACCTCTAGAACTTTCTGGACATTGAACTTCTTAAGGCAAAAGAGACCACTAGCATTTTCGCATTATTTTTATATCCTTTCTCTGGTTATAAAATATGACATGACTTTGTGTAAATTGTGGGATAAAAACCATTTCCATGAATAAAAGGTATAACAATAGTTGATCCATAATCTTCCCATGAAGTGATAAGAAAAGTTACCAGTTCAAATTACTGTTTCCAGTCATAGCTATTAAAAAAATCATAATTAGTACCACACATGGAAAGAGTTGTATATCCTTCTGCTTAATATTACATCATGAATTTTCCCTTAGCCATTACAGATTTCCAGAATGTGCCAGGCTTGTCATTTTGGGCATGGGCCATCAAGGATTCTAGTCAAAGAACACAGTGCCTGCCTGCTAATAGGTTCATAGAAAAAGGCAACCATAGTCAGCAAAGGTGAGGGCATGCCTGTAAGGCAATGGAAAACCTGAAGTATTTTAAAAGGCATGAGTAGAAAACAAAACAACAAAAAAAAAAAATCAGAAAACATCTGCTCCAAATATTAGGGAACATGGGTTAAACTGGGTAGGGATTTAAAACTCCATAGAGATTTACTGGGATAATGACACCGGGGGGGGGCATTTTATACATACATAATTTATCACTCAACCTGGAACACTGTTGATAATTGCACTGCAACAACAATGGTAAACAGGACATTCCTAGGGAAACTGACACAAATAGTTGCCTTATTTATAGTTCCTTTAGAGCCAGTCAAGAAGATAGGAGGGTGAAGAGTCCTTAAGGGCTCCCAGACTGCTTGCATATTCTCACAATGGCAATAACTCCTTCACAATACTGTGTACTAACAATGGCATTAAGAATTCTTATTCTGATTCTGTTTCACTGTTTTCACTATTACATACTGTGCTACTCACCAAAAGGATGGAAGCAATGCTTTAATATCGTACACACACACACACGGTCCAGTGGGATTCAGGAGGCAAAAACTAGAAAGTTGCCTAGGGGGTGATAGTGCACAAGTGCCCATTGATTATGTAATGCTTTTTCATTATTTCGTTATTCACTATTTCGTAATTACATAAATAACATTCAGGGATTGCTGGGTGGCCCAGCGGTTTGGCGCCTGCCTTCAGCCCAGGGCATGATCCTGGGGTCCCAGGATCGAGTCCCGCGTCGGGCTCCCAGCATGGAGCCTGCTTCTCCCTCTGCCTATGTCTCTGCCTCTCTCTCTCTCTCTCTCTCTCTCTCTCTCTCTCTGGCTCTCATGAATAAATAAAAATAAAATCTTTAAAAAAATAACATTCATTATACAGTATTGGTCTCTGCACTATGGTGTCAATCCCCACATTCATCCCAGAGCATCGTCATGATTCCAGGATTTCCCTATGTCTTTGGTCCATTCTCTGTCACAGGAACGCTAAGTGGAGAATGAGACTTTGGTAGGATAAATGAATGAGAAGTAGGGAAATATAGGGTGGATTTGTGTGGGAAAACCACCTGGATCCCAAAGGTTGTGGGATTGGCAACTCCCACTATGACTCCTTAGGGACACAGATAGCATGGAACCATTGGCCAGCATGAGAAGCTAGTATGTTGGAGGCAAAGAGATGGATTTTCCGGGGTCTGAGTTGGTTGGTGTACATTTCTGAACTGTCCTTTGCTCAATAGAGGATACCCAGAGGATTCTCCTATTACTTCAACATTCTAAGCAATTTTAATAAAGACTTTTTCTGCTTTAATCAGCCAAAGACATTTCTATTGCATACAACTAATCCCTCTGACTGATAAAGCTATTTAGACAGAGTGTGCCCTTCATTCCAACAACTAAGTCTCTACTAGCTATATTAAATCCTTATGCCCTGAACACATAAAGTGGCTATCTTCCACATAGTTTCTATTGTCTTCCATATGCAGAGAAACGTATCTAGAAAGTAACTTCGAATTTGAAATAATTTTATACTTAAGAAGGTGCAGAGAGGCACAGGAATGGTGGTGGTCAGAGGGGACATGCCTTAAATCTGTAATGTTCTGATTTTTAATGAAAAGAATATATTATTATGTGTGCAACAAAAAATTCATTTAAAATGCAATTATAGGGGCAGCCTGGGTGGCTCAGCGGTTTAGCGCTGCCTTCAGCCCAGGGTGTGGTCCTGGAGACCTGGGATCAAGTCCCACATCAGGCTCCCTGCATGGAGCCTGCTTCTCCCTCTGCCTGTGTCTACGCCTCTCTGTCTCTCATGAATATATAAGTTGACAATAAATAAATAAATAAATAAATAAATAAATAAATAAATAAAATGCAACTGGAATATCTAGCCTAGATCTAGCACAGGTATGCATTCAATAAATACTTTCTGGGAGAATAGGCAAATATCAAATAATTGCAGACTGTTATTTTAGAGACAAAGCAGATGACACTGTAAACTCTGTGGCTGGTATACAGCACCACTGTGCTTGGTCTGGAATGTTAGGTGTCCATGTTTGGGTAATAAATAAAATGGAAGTTTGGTAGTAGGATGGACCTAAAATGTATGGAGACTGTGGAGATTTAGAGCCATTAGTTACAAGCAAAAGGATAAATTATGGCTAAATTAAGTGATAAGAAGTTTATTAAAATTGCTGAGAAGTCTTTTCCTAGCAGAATGAGGGCAGGCTGAGCAACTTGACCCCAGCCAAGGTCACATCAGAGGACCAGTCTGGCAGACTGCTATCACCGCTGAGAAAAGTTAAGCAACCTGCCCAAGATCCTACAGCTAAGAAATGGTAGAGCTGGGCAGCCTGATTCCAGACTCTTCACTACCCAATTTAGATATGTGGAATCTGTAAAATCTACTGCACCAAGAGGAATGGATGGTATCTTTGGGGTACTGGGAACAACTGCTTCAAACTCTCTTGCTGCCATTTTTGGTGACCTTGTATCTAATCTGAATGCTCTCTGAGCTACTGGGCCTCTAGGGTGTCTTGTCGCTCACAGGGCACAGCGAAGACATGGACAAGAACAATCCTCACCACATCTTGTCTAATGTGTATAACAATGCATTAACAAAAGAGAATGCAAGAGCATGTGGCAACATTCATCAGCAGTGAAAATTGAGAGAAATCTAGGGCACTAGGTAAGGAAATGGTTTATTTGTTATCAAAATACAGAAGAAAAAATTAATGATTTGATAATCTAATTAGTAACAAATGTTAATGCTTTATTTAAATCAATCACACTCTAAAATTGTCCTACTCTAAGTAGTACTTATGTCAACAATCTATGTGTGTGTATGTGTATGTGTCTCTCTCTTTCACTCAGCATCATTTCAAAGTAAAATATAGATGGTCCTTAGTTACAATGGCATGTTTCCTGTTCCTCAATAACTCAGCTCTTCGGAAGGAGTTAATGTCTAGCATAAATTCTGTTTTGTCTTGCTGGAGTAAAATTCCAACAGTAAACCACCTTTTTCTGTGACAAAGCTTTCTGGCTGAGCGTTAACAAACCTTTTTTTTCTTTTTAATTTATTTATGCATGAGAGACATAGAGAGAGAGGCAAAGACACAGGCAGAGGGAGAAGCAGGCTCCACACAGGGAGCCCGACATGGGACTTGATCCTGGGTCCCCAGGATCCCACCCCGGGCTGAAGGCAGTACTAAACCGCTGAGCCACCAGGGCTGCCCAACAAACTTCTTTATAAAAGAGACCAGGAACATGAAGAAGACCCAAGGTAAACATTGCACACACAGTTATTGAGTATGAGAGAATCCAAAATATGTTTGACAGAAAAAATGTGCTCCAAAAAAAAAAAAATGCTCCATTTGTTACTTACACCATAGCAATACACGAACCTGAAACCTTAACTTCTCAAAAAATTTTCAGTGAGATTCGTAACAGTCACATCAACTTTCACCACACTCATCTGTTATTTAGGGATGCCAGATTAAATATTTATAAAAGTAGAAGAAATTTCCAGCCTTATTTTCTTTTTAGGATAGAGAGTGCTTGATGGTGTGTGGAGCACATACATTTTAAGAAATAATCTATAGCCTTTCACATTCTCGAGAATTCTGGGAAAAGACTATTTTACACAGAGAAGTGTCTGGAAATTTCCCTTAGTCTTGAAATGCTTTCTAAACAACTATTATACTATTGAGAATTTAGACATAATAAGATTTCATAGCAACTATGGCAGCACCCAAAATGTTGGTAGTGGAGTATAATTAGCACAGTATACTGCAATATTCAACTGATTGTGGGAGAGAACATCTTTGTTATTAGAACAGGACTATTTGGTGATAATGAGGCAGCATGACATGGAGAAAAAAACAGAATCTGGAGATAGTCAGATCTGGGCTGAAAAACATGTAGTCAAGAATGCCTATATGGGGCAGCCCCAGTGGCTCGGGTTTAGCGCTGCCTTCAGCCCAGGGTGTGATCCTAGAGACCCAGGATCGAGTCCCACGTCGGGCTCCCTGCATGGAGCCTGCTTCTCCCTCTGCCTGTGTCTCTGCCTCTCTCTCTCTCTCTCTCTCTCTCTCTCTCTCTCTCTCATGAATAAATAAATAAATAAAATATTAAAAAAAAAGAATGCCTGTATGTCCATCTGTAAGCCCCCAACCACCCTTCCTCTACAGAGATAGAAACACTCCTGTCTTCAGGGACACTATTTCAGAATGGGTGAAAAGTCTGCAAATGGCCACGAGCTGCTTCAAAACAAAGAGTGCAGTGTAAACATCAAATTATTAATTCTTCTACGGGTCACAGTTCATTCATTCTTGGCCCAGGGATAAATATGATAGTGTTTACCCAGGATGCTGAGTGGACCATTAGCCTAATAACATACAGAAGCAATCTGTGTTTGCAACCTGGCTTGGACATTCTGAGTATTATTACTTTTTGAAGTTATATATTATTTTAGTCTTAGCGATTTGGCTACTTCTGTTAAAATAAAAACTCATCTCATGTATTCATTTATTATTGCTGCCCCTCCAAATTCCAAAGAGGATTTTAAGAGACTTAAAAAGAAATGAAAGACTAACAGACATTGTATGAAAATGGTAGACTAAGTAATTATGGGAGAAAACTATGTTGAGGAAAAACTTTCTTTTTTTAAGTAGGCTCCACACTTAGGATGGAGTCCAACATGGGGCTCAAACTCACAATCCTAAGATCCTGCAATGGAGACCTGAGCTGAATTCAAGAGTTGGACACTTACCCAACTGAGCCACCCAGGCACCTCAAGGAAAGATATTTCAATTGAACACAAGACTCACATACTTCCACCAGGTAGAAGGAAATATAAGAGACTTTGGCATAAAATGGCATCTACTTAGCAACTTCTGTAGCAATTGTTCCTGAAAACATTCTGACACTGTGGTAAAGATTCCAAAAACTATGAGAGCAGCAATAAGATTAATAGACGCTATAGTGGAAATGTGTGGAAGGAAAGGAATTGTCACTGACTAAAATGTCAATGGAGCTGGATAGAGAAAAAATAATCCAGAGCTTCTTAAGCCTCATCAAGTGAAAGAAAGTGCTCTGCTTAGTTGAAAAATGACAGTACAGACATTTCATCCTTCTGCTCTCTTTCTCTAGCTCCAAACAAGGAGAGCTATATCGCAAAGGCAAAAATAGGGAGAGAGCCTTGATAAGAAGGTACAATGCTGGCTGTGATGTTTCACATGCCCTTTGGTTCACAGAGTGGAAATGGGAGGACACCATGCCCTGTCCCAGCAATATGTACTCTATAAATGTATGAAACATGGTGCCATTTTGGCTATAAGATGCCTAATAAGATGGTGTCCAAAGTTCAAGGAGAATCCACTCACCTTGACTGATGGGATAAACATCAGGTTTGAGTAGGTCTTTCCATTTATTAAAAAGAAGAAGGGGCACGTGGGTGGCTCAGTCAGTTAAGTGTCTGCCTTTGGCTCAGGTCATGACCTCAGGGTCCTGGGATGGAGCCCTGCATCAGGCTTCCTGCTCAATGGGGAGTTTGCTTCTCCCTCTCCCTCTGCCCCTCCACCCCCTGTTCATACTCTCGCTCTCTCAAATAAATAAAATCTTTTTTTAAAAAAAAAGATGTTTAATGTCAATTTCTTAATTTAAAACATTTTCATTTTAAAAATAAATAAAGTATTTTAATTTGGATATTTAAAATGGTTTTAATTTTGGGATGCCTGGGTGGCTCAGTGGTTGAGCATCTGCCTTTAGCTAAGGGTGTGATCCCAGGGTCCTGGGATTGAGTCCCACAGTCCCCTGTGGGGAGCCTGCTTCTCCCTCTGCCTATGTCTCTGCCTCTCTCTGTGCCTCTCATGAATAAATAAATAAAATCTTTAAAAAACATAAAAAGGTCTTAATTTTAATTTTTTTATTTAAATTTTTGTCAAAATTTATAACTTCAGATTTATTCCAAAACAGGAAAAAAAAAAAAAAAAGCAAATGGGCCCTGTGGAAAAAATAATGCATCACAAGGAAAACATATTATCAATCTGATGATCTAAAAGAGACTTTCCTATCTTTGAAAATGGTATTTGGTGGGAACCAAAGGATAATTTCATACAACTTGGCATCTTCAATAGGGATGCAGGACAATGAGCAAATGTGAAAGAGGGAGAACAGGAACTGGTAAAACAGTTCAACAAATTGAGAAACCAGGATAGTAATTAGAGATAAACAGGGGTTGGAGTGAGAGAGAGAAGAACAAAAAGGAAACTGGTACGGAAATAGCAGAATTAAGATCTGCAAAGAGAAGAAATGATGTGGCAAAGAAACCAAACGTGAAAAATAACTTGAAGAGTTATTTCAAAAACATAGTTGTAAAGGACAACGAGCTGAGTATCATGTGGGAAGTTATACATATTAAGGATTTATAGGACAGTCTAACCAAGGAATCAATGATGGTCACACCTCTAAGCCAGAACAATTTTAAGTCACATATCTTCTCTGAGCTTAAAAACACAAAGACTAGGATATCATATCAATAGTAATGAACACATTCTATGTGAAATTACCAAAAAGCAACCTATGCTGAAATTTCTGAATTACAAGGAAAAAGAAAATATCCTGTAAGATCGAGCTCCATGCTGGCTCCATGCAGGGCATGGAACCTGCTTAAGATTCTCTCTCTCCCTCTCTTTTTGCTCCTTCCTCTGTATACACACACAGACACACACACATACACATCTTTCAAGCTTTCGTGGACACAAAGAAAATTTAAAAGACAACAGCAACAACCAAAAAAAAAAAAACCCCAAAATTATACTATACTATAATAATATAATATAATACTGTATTATACTACTGGCCTCAAGATTTTCTCCAATTAAAAAAAAATCAAAACAAAAGAGAAGTTTATAGGATTTTCTGGAGGTAAAGTCCTAAAGAATATCATTTCCATGTAAGTTGTTACTCCTCTGTGAAAGAAAAAAATCATCATTCCAGATATTAAAAAAAACAGAAAATATAGAATCCAAGTGCCTTTATTTTGTAGAATAAACTTTTCCTCTCTGATTATAAAATGTATATAACAAATGCATTATAAAAAATATTTGAATTAGCAATAGGTATGACAGCAATCACCCTAAGTCTACCACCCAGAGATGACCTTCTAGTTTCAGATTGCAATATGTCCCAAATTGTTGCCCATCTCATTAAAATTTTCCCATAGCATCATTTATAATGTTGGGATTAGAAGTTAAGGTTCATTCCAATGTGAAAAATAATAAATTATGAGTGTGCCACCGCTTATCTAATCTATTTCCTGTGCCCCAAATGTCCATTTGGTCAAAAGTCCAGTGCCTTCTCCCAAGATTTTGCATATTTCTAGGGAAATGAAATTCCAATGTTATCCCTGGCTTTCAGCTCTAGCTCTCCACTGAGTTCATTTAGAACATGATTGCTTTGGCATATGCTATATTTGAGCCTGTCACTTCTCTGCTACAAACCTTATAATAAATACTTTTCCATTGCCCTTGTAATAAAGTGTAAATTACACAGCCTGACTTACAAACCCTGCCTGTGACTCCAGCCTCATTTCCAGACACTGCCCCTTCCCACTACCTATTCTCCTCCTTTCCCCTCTGTTCCAACCGCATGAACAATTTTAGCTTCCCAAATAAGTCAAATTCTCTCTTACCTCCAGACCTCTGGCAAGTTGTTCAAAAAATATTTACTAATCTGTTTTCTAGGCACTCTGCTAGAGACCTAAAGGCCCTGGTCCAAAACAGACAAATCAGAATATGTAGCAAGAACAGATTTTCATATGTATAAGAATGTAACACATAACATATATAATATGTTACAAAGTGTCACACACCAGTGGAAACATAATTATCTAACAAATATTGTGGGAGAACCTTGGCTTCCATCGAGAAAAAAAATTCAAGAATAATAAAGATGAAAGCCCCACCTAATACTACATATAATAATTAACAAGCGAGATTTAAGAAGGTAATGTAGATGGGAAACCCTTAAAAAATGGAAGATTTTACAATCGGTTATTTAATTGATCTTGAGGTGTGGAAGGAATCTCTAAGCATATAGTAACAGAGGTATCTTTAAAGGAAAAATTTAACAGATTGGATAACATAAAAATTAAGAACTTTGGCAATTAGGGAAAACAAAGAGCAAATAACAAACTGAGCAATGGAGTTTTAGTTGTAATGAATGCTTTATATTTTAGGGGACTCCCAGCTCACTCAGAGAGAAGGTCCCAGTCCACATAGCCCAGCAGTTCCATGGCCTCATTTCCCCCCTGCCAACCCCCTTGACTCACAGCCACATGAACTCCTTCCTGTCCTTCAACTCACCCAGCATGCTTCTACCTCAATGCCTTAGTCCTTGCTACACTTTCCTCTGGGCTTCCCTTTTCTCCACTTGCCTATAAGCCTTTGCTTCTTTCCTATTGCTGCTGTAACAAATTACCATAAGTTTAGTGGCTTAAAAACAATCTAAATTTATTATCTTCCACTTCTGGAAGTCAGAAATCTTAAAATCCAGGTGCCAGCAGGGCTGCATTCCCTTATGGACACTCTAGGGAGAATCTTTATGTCATTTTCAACTTCTAGGAGCTGCCTGCATTCTTCAGTACATGGCCCCTTCCTCCATCTTCTAGCCAAGAGCACAGCATCTTCAAATCTCCCTTACTTTACTTCCCCCATGTTGTATCTCCTTCTCTGGTTGACCCTCTTACCACCCTCTTATAAAGACCCTCAGGCCTTGTAACAATCCCTTACATTGGGCCTAACCTTCCCATCTTAATATCATTAACTTAATCATATCTGCAAGTTCCCTTCACTTGTAAGGTAACATATGTACAGGTTTCAAAGATTCAGACATAGAAATCTTTGGAGGGGGGCATTATTCTGTCTACAAAATTTACTTCTGATCTTTCCTCAAATGTTACTTTATCAGAAAGACTATGCTGCACCTAAATAAAACAGAACAAGCTTCTGTTCCACCCCTAAACCTATGCTTCTCACTGTATTTTATTCTTCTGTGTAGTACTTTTACCAACTAACTTATGCAATCTCCATCAGGCCACGGATTTTTGTATTACCTACCCATGTATTCTCATAGTTAGAAGAGTGGGAAGCACATGGTAAGTGCTCCATACATGTTTGCTGAATGAATAAATGAACCAGAAAAAAATAAAATGGCTTGTTTCTAGGGCAAACAAGAAAAATACCAGAGGGACACCTGGGTGGTTCAGTCCATTGGGCATCTGCCTTTGGCTCAGGTCATGATCCCAGAGTCTTGGGACTTGAGCTCCCTGCTCGGTGCGGAGCCTACTTCTCCCCACTCACACTCTCTCCCATTATCTCTGTCACTATCTCAGTCTCTGTCTCTCAAATAAATAAAACCTTTTTTAAAGGAAAGAAAGAAAAATACCAGAATGATAAATTTCCTCTTGTATCAAGAAAGAAAAAAAAAGAAAAGAAAAAAATAACAAAAAGAAAGGAAGAAAGGATGGACTGCCTCTTCTTGAATAGCTGTTGAATCATGAAAGTTCCCTATTATGGGTCCATAAAACTTTCCCTAAATCATGAATTAGATTTTCTTTAAATTTGGGCCAGCACAGGATAATTCACTGTAATGATGGCAAGATGTGAAAAGTCTATACGTTTCTCAAGGAAAGTCTCAATTCTTAAATGTTCATCTTGCCTCCATGGTAACCTAAGGAAGGTAACTCTAAGCAAAATCAAAAAGGGAGAAGGAATGTTGGGCCCACATGGCCAGTTCACAACAAAAGTCTGTTCTGCTGTGATTTGTAGTCTGTTATTCAGCAGGAAAGAATCTTGGAAAAACAAGTAACTCGTTCTTGGAATGTCAGAGAGAATCAAAATAATTCAAAATCCAATCAGTGGCTTTGAGAAAAACACATATTCTTTCCTCCTGCTAGATCTGGATAATAATTCCTCACACAGGAGATTTTATAGAGCTTGAGACTCTACTGCAATAATGAACAAGTCTAGGGAAACTTTGAACCACACTGGCTTGCTAAGAGTTGGGGTTGGTGCAGGGCTCTACTGGGAGACCAAGGGAGGGAAGGAAGAGGGAGCAAAGTGTCAGATGCAAGAGTGGATTCTGGCGAAGGAATTGCCTGCTCTGGGATTTGCATAGCAGAATGACACTTGAAACCTTTGCTTTTATTTTTCCTTAAAATGTATGAAGCCACATGATTGCTACAGTCACTCTTGCTGTATAAAAAGTATCCCATGGTTTAGTGGTATAAACTTCAATCATTTGATTTTGCTCACAATTTTGAGAGTCAGGAATTTGGGAAAGTCTTTGCTAAGTCTCTCTTTGGGGTCTCTCATGCCATTGCATTCAGATGTCAACTGAGGCTGCAGTCACCCAAAGATTTGCTTGGCTATACATCCAAGTTCACTCAGTCACATGGTTGGCAAGTGCTAACCTCTGGTGAGGTCTTTATTGTATCCAGTACATAATTATTGAACATATATCACCTGCTAAGCACTGTGCTAAGTAATTAGAATTATTACTCACTGAAGTAGGAAAAAGGAAGGAGGGAAGAATTTATTTCAGTTTGTCACATTTCACCTTAAAAATAATGTTCTTCTTGGCATGCAGATAAACTCTAGTTCACTTGGGCTTTTGTCCTCCAAAATTCCAAGCATTTAAAGGGAGACCTTAAAGGATTAGGTTCATAAATCAATGTTTGGGAATAGCATAAAGAAGAGTATGGGGCTTCCACTTGCTCTGCACCCAGTATCAGAATCATGTTCCCCTGGATAGACTGAAGAACACAGGAAATGGAAGCTGTCTGCATGGGACTTATCTCCAAAGTGGGGCCCAGGAGTAGCAGAGAGAGCCATGTGGCTCCCCCTGTATGGCAATGAAGCAGGGGTCTCCTGGTTGGGAGAGGCTTTGCAGAAGACACAGGGCTTTCAGTACCGGCCTCAGTGACCCAATGACCAAGGAGGAGAGAGGCCTCCCACGCATACCTTAGTTCAGTGTAAGCCCTCTTGAACTTCAGCACAACCCCAGGAGAACTGGCACAGAACCCACAAAAGCTAAAAATAGATTTTCTATCTGCCAGACATGATAGGACTAGAAATAGAAATCTATTTAAGTCATCAAAAGTAAAGCACAGCTCTTCTTCTTCCTCCTCCTCCTCCCTTTCACTATGCTCTCTGCCTCTGTGGTCACACTGCTTCCTCCACTTCAGTCTGTGTGTCTGTCTAACCTCACTTTGCCTCTCTCTTGTAAGGACTTTTGGAGCCTAGCTGGATAATAGAGAATAATCTCTCCAGGTCAAAATCCTGAACTTATTCATGTAAAGATCCTTTCTCCCTATGTAACATCTACAAGTTCCAGAGAGGAGAACCTGGTATCTTGAGGGCTATCATTCTGCCCATCTCACCCACTAAAGTATTTGGCAGTAATGAAACATCTGGTTGGCAAATTTTTCTTAAATATTGAGACTGTTTTTCCTGTGCTTCCAACTTTTTAATGACTTTGTTTTAAAACAAACAAGAAAATGCAGTTCAGTTGTGGTCTGAGACTCTACCAGCTGCATTATATCTACTTGTACATAATTACTACACACACCTACATATTTACATACACAAACTATTAAACTATTTACCTACACAAACCTAAGAAGTTTAGGTCACATACCCAAAGACACAGAGCCTCTTCTGATCTACTTACTAACTTGGGAGGCAAGAGAATTTTTCTACTGCTTTTGTGGAAGATTTTAAAGGAATGCCCACCCACCCCCCCGGCCCCCACCAAAAAAAAAAAATGTCTTCCATCTCTCTCTCTTTTTTATTTTCTTTTTTTTTTTCTTTTGGAGAGAGATAGATTGTGGGCACATGAGCAGTAGGGGAGGGGTGGAGGAGGAGAGAGAGAGAGAGAGAGAGAGAGACCTCAAGCAGGCTCCACACTGAGCACAGAGCCCTACCTGGGGCTCAGACCCACAACCTGAGCCGAAACCAAGAGTTGGCCACTCAACCAACTGAACCACTCAGGCTCCCTTCTTCTCTCTTTTTAAAGTACTGATGTGGGGATCCCTGGGTGGCGCAGCGGTTTGGCGCCTGCCTTTGGCCCAGGGCGCGATCCTGGAGACCCGGGATCAAATCCCACATCGGGCTCCCGGTGCATGGAGCCTGCTTCTCCCTCTGCCTGTGTCTCTGCCCCTCTCTCTCTCTCTGTGACTATCATAAATAAATAAAAATTTAAAAAAAAAGTACTGATGTGTACGTTATAATAAAATGTTTAGCTATTCAGTGTACACTTCACTGAATTTGATACATGCATGCAACTGTGTAACTACTACCCCAATCAAGATATAGAAAATCTCCATTAACCCAGAAAGTTCCTTTGTGCTCCTTCCCAGCCCTTT
Organism: Nyctereutes procyonoides; assembly: GCF_905146905.1. Lineage (NCBI taxonomy): Eukaryota > Metazoa > Chordata > Mammalia > Carnivora > Canidae > Nyctereutes > Nyctereutes procyonoides. Next base: position 8,425,707 of record NW_026575135.1, on the reverse strand, counting down.
TTCGGGATATGACAAATTAAATTTACATGAATGTTCATGTCAAAGTTTTTATGTACATGGCTTTTCATTTCTCTTGGGTAAATATTTAGAGTAGGGATCCCTGGGTGGCGCAGTGGTTTGGCGCCTGCCTTTGGCCCAGGGCGCGATCCTGGAGACCCGGGATCGAATCCCACGTCGGGCTCCCGGTGCGTGGAGGCTGCTTCTCCCTCTGCCTGTGTCTCTGCTTCTCTCTCTCTCTCTCTCACTGTGTGCCTATCATAAATAAATAAATTAATTTAAAAAAATATTTAAAAAATAAAAAAAATATTTAGAGTAGAATTGCTAGGTCATAGGGCACATGTACATTTTTAATCCATGCTCTCTTTTTTGCCAATACATTATTGATGGGGGGTTCTTATTCTCTACATTTTCTTCAGTAATAAGTTGATAATAATCTTTAACCTGTTTGACTATCCATTCCTTTCTTCCTTGGTATGCCAAGCCACTGTTCCTTTAACCAGTCTTTAGTCAGTTTAACTGTTCCTTTCTTCCTTTTTTTTTTCACTTTCAAAAATCTGATTTTATTTTTCTGAATCAAAAGGAAGTGTATTCACGTTAAATGTAGAATGTTTACTGTCCATTGATCTCTCAAAACGCTTTCCAGATGTTGTTAACAGTGCTTAGAACTGTGTAAAAAGTCAACATCCAATACCATGTTTTAAAGAAAAAAGTTTAAATGTAGGACTCATTTCTAAGAAACCCTTCTCAAAGGTCAAGGCATTGGCAATTCCAATTTAAAAAGAATTTTAATCATTATTGGAAATTTAAGTGACAATGGTTTAGCTAAAAATCAGATCTCTTTTAAAACAGAAAAAGTTTTAATTTCTGAGGGACTTGGTGTATCTCACTTTGAACAATGCTCCACTTGTTTTATGCTGGAATGTATTGCTGATTCTTAGTGGTTATCTTTGCAATTTATTTGCTGCTTAAGGGGGAATTTGCTTCCCTCCAAAATTTGCCATACGATGCAGATTAAGCCTATGCGATGCTGCAGCTCCCTGTGTCTCTATCCTGAACTGATTCTACCTTTTTTCAGAGACAATTCTGTCTTTCTAACCCAATGATCATCCTTTGGGGAAATGGAAAAAAAGAATATAAATGCTCCATTTGGTTCCTCAATATGTGCTTGAAAGATGTCATGAGGCTTCCTTTGTAACCCCAATCATCATTTTCCTAGGTAAGTATGCCACTCATATTGCCATATAATCACTTACTACACAATACTATGTAGGGTACAATTACTATGCCAACTGAAGCTGTTTGCACTTAATTCCATCAAAAAGTATCTCATGATATGAAAATACTATGAAGAATTACTCACAAAGGAAAACAGATGTGGAAAAAAAGCTAAACATGTCCTTGAACTGAGCCTAACTCATCTCTCAGATTTATATGCTGAGTATGACTCTCTCCATATACCACTGAGTCATCAAGATTATTAGAATGTCACCAATGGCATAAGTGATTAAAAGACAATCAGCATAAAAAGATCTTGAATTATGCTGGAGGTACATCTTCCATGTTTTTAATAAATAAGCCGATTGCTTTATTGGATTATCCATTTCCTTCTTCAGTATTAATTTTACAAGAAAAAAATGAAGATCCTTAAAAGAAATCTTGAAGGCGTGCCTGGATGGCACAGTCAGTTACGCACCCAACTCTTAGGTTTCATCTCAGGTTGTGATCTCAGTGTTGTGAGATTGAGCCCCTTATCAAGCTCTGCGCTCAGGGCAGAGTCTGCTTAAGTTATTCTCTCTCTCTTCCTCTGCTTCTCCCCACCCCATCATGTTCATTCAACACTCTCTCTTTCAAGGAAGGAAGGAAGGAAGGAAGGAAGGAAGGAAGGAAGGAAGGAAGGAAGGAAGGAAGGAAGGAAGGAAGGAAGGGAAGAAAGAGAGAAAGAAAGAAAGAAAGAAAGAAAGAAAGAAAGAAAGAAAGAAAGAAAGAAAGAAAGAAAGAAAGAAAGAAGAAGAAGCCTTGAAGATTTCATTTGTAGCAGCCTTTGTCTTTAAGGGAAAAAATTCATTTTTATACTATATTGTTTCACAAAGTGGTTTATGATAATGTCTAAACTATTTAGATTGCTTTGGGGACACATTTTAAGCCTTCATTAAAAAAAAAACAGTTGAAACTTGCATTACAGTAACTCAGTGATCCCTGGATCCTGTGTGTTGTGGGATTACAAATGGTTTCTTTTGCATTACCATTGTGAAATTTTTTCCAATGAACTCTGTGCAACATAATGAATATCCACATTTGGGATATAAGAAGTCACTCTGGCCTCTAAACTCCATTATGTGAACACCCATTATTTCTTAAATATGGATTTTAACGTTCACAATGAAAACATGCATGATTGTGTGGCATGACAGACCACCAGCCTAAGGTAAGACCATCCTCTGGATCTAGATAGAACAAAATCAATGTTCTATGTCTGTGACCTTGTAAGACTAGCTGATAGAGCTTCATTCCTGCTTCCTCCCACCTCCTCTTCCTCAGCTCTTGGAGTTTCCAGAAAAATTCCTGGATGGCTCCAGAAGTCTCTGCTATGACCAAGTTATTTCCTCACAGCTTGTCTCATTCAGCCATGGCTGCTGCCTCTCTCATCCCTGCCATTCCTGCTGCTCTGCAGTCCTAAGCAGCAGTAAGAGCAAAAGGGAATGAGGCATTCCCATCCCAAAATGGGTTGTACTATTTCCAAAACCCTGAGATGCCAGAAGCATCTGGGTATAACTGTATGTTCATGAAGAGCTTTCTCTTACTTCTACTTCCTAGGATGTGGCATATCAGAAATCCATAAAGAATAAAGGAGAACTTTCCACATTTTTTCAAGGCTAAGAAATAACTTATCACATAATAACTTAAATATTGAAGCAGAAATGGAAAAACAAATTATATGAGCTAAAGACATGGATAAACTATAAACATTATAGTGGTTGATCTGCTAATTCCTTCTACTGCTCTTTCTATTCCACTAGATGAAAAGATTAATAACAACTGGAAACTTTCAAGGATGATGTTCAAATGCCTGGTAGTTTGAGAGATTTTCTTACTGTAAATAATTTTTGGAAAAATTCACCTCTGGCATGCAATGATCTGGGAATACTTTCTGTGAAAAACAAAATAAGAATGCCTTTTATTGGTATTGCTACTGGTTTTTAAAAATTACAAATAACAGGAACATACATTATTCCCTTTGATCCTCAAAGCAACTCCACAAAGTAGACAGGAAATTCATACTATGGTCACCATTTTAAGATAAGGAAACTAAGGACCAAAAATCATAAAGCTCCTGATCAAGATCTTATAAATAGTAAATGGCAATATTTGGCCTTGATCTCAAGTTTGGTGGATTTCCCATTTAGCCATAATGCCCCTTCATCTAACTCTTTTTTTCTTTTTGGAAAAATCAAGGCACTCCTGTTTTTTAAATTAAAAACTTGTTGAATTTAAAGGAAAAAAACTTTCTCCTTTTTAAAATTACATGAACAACCAATCATTACAGAAAAAAAAACTTTGAAAGGCAAAAGGGGTAGAAATCTTTGAGTTATCACCTAGAGACAGCAATAACACATAGAATTAATAACTTGGTCTATTTCCTTTCAGAATATTTCCTATGCAAGTTTGTCATGTAAATAACTATGTATTTGCTTACAAAAATGGTACCATCTTTACAGGCTGCTTTCATGCATTGCCTTTTACATTGAATATATGTGGAACAACTTTTTATATCAATATTTAAGTATCTGTAATTATCATTTTGATGACTACATACTATCTCATATTATATGTTAACTTATTTAATCAAACCCTTAAGATGCCAGAGTTAGATTGTTTCCAAACTTTCTCTATTATAAGTAAGTAATGTGACTGTTTCCTTAAGAAACATCAGACAAATCTAAATTGAAGAACATTCTAGAAAATAATTGTCTTCAATCTCCAAAAAATCAAGGTCAGGAAACATAAATTAAAAAATGAACTGCTCCAGATAAAGAGATGAAAGAGAACAAGAGGTAAATGGCTATAAAAGACATAATTGGATGTCAACAAATTGAACAACCTAGAAGAAATGGATAAGTTCCTAAAAACCTACCAAAACTGAAGCAGTAAGAAAATTTGAACAGACCAGTTACCAATGAAACTAAATCAGTAATTTAAAAACTCCAACTAAAACACTCCAGGACTAGATGGCTTCACAGATAAATTCTATCAAACATTTAAAAACCATTAATATCTATTCTTCTCAAACTTTTCCATAAAATAAAGGAGGAAGGAAAACTTCCAAATCCATTCTATGAAGCCAGTGTCACTCAGATACCAATACCAGATAATTGTACGAGGGAGAGAGAGAGAGAGACAGAGAGACAGAGAGAGACAGAGAGAGACAGAGAGAAGTACAGGCCAATACCTCTGACGAACATAGATGAAAAAAACTTCAATAAAATATTAGCAAACCAAATTCAACCATACATTTAAAAAATCATTTACCATAATCAAGTGAGACTTATTCCAGGGATGCCAGGGTGGTTCAATATTCACAAATCAATGTGATACATCATGCCACTAAAAGATAGAATAAAAATCATATGATCTTTTCAATAGATCCAGAAAAAGCACTCAACAAAGTACAAATTCCATTCATGGTAAAAATCCTCACCAAAGTTGATTTAGACAGAATATAGTTCAACATAATAAATCCCTTATATGAAAAATGCACAGCAAACATCATACTCAATAGGAAAAACTGAGAGCTTTTCTCCCAAGGTCAAGAACAAGACAAGGATTTCTATTCTCACCATTTTTATTCATCATAGTATTAGAAATCTTAGCCACAGCTAGGAAAAGGAATAAAAGGTATCCAAATTGGTAAGGAAGAAGTAAAATTTTCACTATTTGCAGGTGGAAGTTTACTATTTCCATATACAGAGAATCTGAAAGACCCCACTAGGGTGCTGGGTGGCTCAGTGGTTGAGGATCTGCCTCTGGATCAGATCATAATCCCGGATGGAGGTCCTGGGATGGAGACCCACATCAAGCTCCCCACAAGGAGTCTGCTTCTTCCTCTGCTTATGTCTCTGCCTCTCTGTGTGTGTCTTTCATGAATAAATAAAATCTTAAAAAAACTCTTAAAATAAATAAAGAAATAAAGAAATAAATAATAAAAAACTCCACCAAAAAACTACTAGAACTGATAAAGGAATTCAGTAAAGTTGTAGGACACAAAATCAATGTGTGGAAATCCATTGCATTTCTATACACTAATGAAGCAGCAGAAAAATTTTTTTAAAAATCTCATTTAAAATTGCACCCAAAAAAAATAAATAAATAAAATAAAATAAAATAAATAAATTGCACCAAAAATAATAAAATGCCTAGGAATAAATTTAACCAAGGACGGGAAAGACCTGTCCTGTGAAAACTATAAAACATCAATAAAAGAAATTGAAGACAACACAAATGACTGCAAAGACACTCCATGCTCAGGATCAGAAGAATAAATATTGTTAAAACGTCCATACTACCTAAAGCAATCTACAGATCTAATGCAATTTGCATAAAAACACCATCAGTATTTTCCACAGAATGAAAACAATCCTAAAATTTGAATGGAATCAAAAAAGACCCCCAGGAGCCAAAGAAATCTTGAAAAAGAAAAGCAACAGTAGAGGTATCACAATTCCAGATTTCAAGTTCTATTACAAAGCTGCAGTAATCAAAACAGTATGGTACTGGCACAAAAACAGACACATAGATCAACAGAACAGAAGGCCCAGAAATAAACCCATGATCAATTAATATTGAGAAAGGAGGCAAGAACATGCCATGGGAAAAAGACCGTTTCTTCAACAAATGCTGCTGGGAAAACTGGACAGTAACATGCAAAAGAATGAAACTGTACCACTTTCTTACACCAAACACAAAAATAAATTCAAAAATGGATTAGGACCTAAATGCTTGACCTAAAACCATAAAAATCCTAGAAGAGAGCACAGGTAATAATTTCCCTGACATTGGCCATAACAACGTCTTTTTAGATATGTCTCCTGAGGCAAGGGAAACAAAAGCAAAAATAAACTATTGGGACTATATCAAAATAGAAAGTTTCTGCACAGTAAAGGAAATAACAAAACTACAAGACAACCTACAGATTGGGAGAATAGATTTCCAAATGACATATCCAATAAGAGATTAGTATCCAAAATATATGAAGAACTTAAACAATTCAATACCAAAAAAATCAAATAATCCAATTAAACAATGGGCAGAAGACATGAACAGACATTTCTCCAAAGACGACATACAGATGGCCAACAGACACATAAAGGTGACACATGAAAAGATGTTCAATATCACTAATCATCAGGGAAATGCAAATCAAAACCACAAGGAAACATCACCTGAATGGCTAAAATTTAAAGCACAAGAAACCAGTGTTGGCGAGGACGTGGAGAAAAAGGAACCTTCTACTATTGGTAGGTATGCAACTGGTGCGGCCACTGTGGAAGGCAGTATGGAGGTTTCTCAAAAAATTGAAAATATAGTTACCATATGATTCAGTAATCACACTACTGGGTATTTACCCAACGAATATGAAAACACCAAGTTGAAGAGTATATGCGTCCCTATATTTACTGCAGCATTATTTATAATAGCCAAATTCATGGAAGCAGCCCAAGTATCTGTCAATAGATGAATGGATAAAGAAGATATAGATAGAGATAGAGATAGATATATAATGGAATATTATTCAGTCATAAAAAAGAATGAAATATTGCCCTTTGCAATAACATGGATGGATGTAGAGAGTATAATGCTCAGTGAAATAAGTCAGAGAAAAACAGATACCATATAACTGATTTCACTCATAGGTGGAATTTAAGAAACAAAACTAATGAACAACAACAACAAAAAGAAAAACCAAAATAATGAGACTCTTAACTATAGAGAATAAACAGATGGTCACCAGAGAGGAGGTGGGGGGGGGGGATATGTGAAATAGGTAAAGGGGATTGAGAGTACACTTACGTTGATGAGCCCTGGAATTGCTGAATCACTATGCTGTACACTTGAAACTAAAATAACACCATATTCTAACTGTACCGGAATTAAAATTTTTTTAAAGACATAATTAGAACAATTAAAATTTGAATATAAACTGCGGATTAGATAATAGTATTATATCAAAGTTTCTGATGTTGTTATTTGCTGTATAAAAGAATGTTCCTACTATTGGGAAATATACATTGAAGTACTTAAAGGTAAGAAAGCATGGTTACTTCAATTTAGTCTCAAGTGGCTCAAAAAGTTTAGCCACCCACATACCCACATGCTCCACAGAGGGAATGGGAAAGCAGATAGGACAGTAATGTAAAATATTGGTGATCTCAGTAAAGAGATAAGGCAGTTGTTTGTCAACTTATCTTTAAGTTTGAAATTATATCAAAATAAAAAGTTAGCCTCAAGCAACCATGAAGAAATCTATACAAAGTGAAATACACAAAAACTTCATATAATAAATAAAGATGGAATCCCAGAAAATGTTCAAGTAACTCACAGGAAGGGGAAAAAGAGAAATAGAAGAATGAGAGATTGAGGAAACAATCAGAAGCAAACAAAACTCAGACTTATGCCCTAATATATCAATTATGACCTCCTGATGTATGTTAACTAGGCTTATTGTGATTATTTCACAATATGCACAAATATTGAAACCTTATGTTGTATAGCTGAAACCAAAGTCAATTATTTCTCATTTAAAAAATCACCTTCAATGTACATTATCTGGGGATCCCTGGGTGGCTCAGCGGTTTGGCGCCTGCCTTTGGCCCAGGGCGTGATCCTGGAGTCCCGGGATCGAGTTCCCGCGTCGGGCTCCCGGCATGGAGCCTGCTTCTCCCTCCTCCTGTGTCTCTGCCCTGCCCCCATCATAAATAAATAAATAAATAAATAAATAAATAAATAAATAAATAAACAAACAAACAAATCTTTTTTAAAAATGTACATTATCTAAAAATACCAATTAAAAGGCTGAAATTGGCATGGTAGATTTCTTTTAAATGATCTATCAACATGCGGTCTATAAGAAACTCATTTCAAGTATAACTGCATAGATAAGTTGAAAGTAAAAGCATGAAAAAAAATGGATCACATAAACATGAATCCAAAAGTTACCCCCCCAAAAGAAAGTCAACTGATATTTAAAGCACAAAGAATGACAACAATGGTGGAGCTGAAATATATGACAGTAACATCACAAGGAAAATGAGAGGGTCACATCTCCTGAAGAACTTCAGAGGCTCCCCAATTCACCAAGAGTTAAAGCTGAAGTCTTAACAAAGTCCTACAAGCCCCCATGCCATCTATCCCTGTTAATTCTCTCACTTCCTCTCCTACTATTCTCCCCTCTTGCTCACTATGCTCCAATCACACTAACCTATGGGCTGTTTTTAGGACATTCTGGACAATGTCCCACCTTCGGACCTGAGACTGGTGGCTATCTCTGCTCAGAAGACTCTCCCACCAAGATGACCAGCGGCTAACACACTTCTAAATGTGGACCATCTGGATGAATCTACGTACAGATGTACCCACACAACTCATCCCTAGTCCCATGCCCTACTCTAATTTTTTTCATAGTGCTTATCATCTTTTAACATACTATATAATTTCCTTGTTTCCTGAGTTTATTATTCATTTTCTGTTTCTCCCTGCTAGGATATAATAGAGTATGAATTTTGTGTTTTTTGATAAATGTATTCCAAGGCCATATACCAGTGGCTGGTATATAATAGTTGCTTTAATATATGTTTATTTGTTGAGTGAATGAATATTTGCTGGAGGAGGGAGAGAGGGAAATATGTTAGTGATACAGTATAAATATTACTGAGAACACAGAGCACCAAAAGAGAGGACATGGCTACTAAAGTGGGCAGTTCAAACTCATTTTAGCGTTTTGTATAAAGGAGTGTCCTGATGAAAATGGTATTTTACGAATATCAGTTTAGCAGAAGTTAAACGAGTTTAACCTCAGATACAAGTCTATTTTTTACAAAGAGGATACCATGTAAGTGAGAAGTCACACGGTTCAACTGCATTCAACTACATTCAAACTGCATATCCTACGCTTAAGAGTCACCTGACGTAAGAATAACATGTTTGCACATAGCACCTGGATGTGTGTGTCCTTCATTCTCTATTCCTTTTATTCATTAAAAAAAACTCATTGCACATAAAATGCTAAAAGCTAAGGGATTTGCAGAACATCCATTAGAGATAAGAAACCTCTAGTTGCTGTTTGTTCATTTTCAACTAGCAGACATCACTAGGCATAGGTGTCACCTGGAGTAGTAATGTAAATAGGTCATTTAAACAAGGAATTCAGGTAGAAAATGGAAATCATCGAAGTACCATTAGTGCCCACGCTGGCTTGCTTCAGCTAGAAACAAAGAGGAAATATGCACCTACCATGTGAGCTGATGGTCACAGGGCACATAAAATTGCCCTATCCTTCTACAAGCCTGCTTGCTAGCACCTGGGTAGCACCTACCCAAATGAAAATGTAGTCAGTCTTCAAGAACCAGCTCAAATGCTCTCTCCTTCATGAAGATTAGGCGATTCCCAAAAATGAATGACGTACTGGCTTCTGTTGGACCCTAGCACCACACTGATATCAACTTGTGGCACTTACCTTATCTCTTAGATATATAGGTATGGGTATTCGATATTATTGCCACCATGAGGGCAGGAATCCTGTGTTTTTCATCTTTTATATGTTCCTTTGGCACTTCACACATATATCCAACAAATCCCTCATTGAACCAAATCAAAGGCTTCTAAAATGATTTCCCATTCCAGTAGGCCAGCAAAGATCTTTGTATATAGTAGGTATTTGCTGAATTAATTTGGATGGAATCACAAGGAGATTTGTATTTCTGGAAACTCTTTTTCTACTAGTTCTGAGCTCAAGTAGACTACTAGTAACAAGGCCAGCAGCTTTCACTTGGTCTTATTCTTTCAATTATCCAAAATTTCTCTCTTTAGCCAAATTTTATTGATTTCTAATATAAAATGGCATATGGTCTGAATGGTTGCCTAAATCATTCAAATGTAGACTCCATGAAGACAGCAGAGTTTTTTGACTCTTGGTTTACTGCTGTTACAATGATTAAAACAGTCCCTCAGGGCACCTGGGTGGCACGGTTAGTTAGGCATCAGACTCATGGTTTTGGCGCAGGTCATGACCTTAGGGTCATGAGACTGAGCCTCGTGCTGGGCTCTGCACTCAACATGGAGTCAGTTTGAGACTCTCTTTCTCTCTCCCTCTGCCCCTCCCCACCATACTCTCTCTCCCTCTCCTTCACCCTCAAATAAATGAGTCTTAAAAAGAAACAATCCCTGACACATAGTAGATATTCAATAATAATTATTGAATGCAGTTGTTCAGGGAACCATGAAAACCCCAGCTTTCTACCAACGGACTATGAAAAGCAGACTTATGACAAACACAGTGGCAGATCATTTCCTAGGAGCCTCCAACTAGTCCTCCATCCCTGTAGGCACATATCTCTCTGCACATTAAGAGGGAGAGTTTCCTTTCCCCTTGAGTCTTAGCTGGCCTTGTGACTTGCTTGGAGCAAGAGAATGCATGGAAGGGATGTCCTGGGACTTACACACCCAGATTTTAAAACACTTGTAGCCTCTGCTTTCTCCTTATTGGGATCCACAGAATACTAAGAACCCATGGAAAAAGAGAAGTCTAGCCAGTAGGCTCTGAGCCACCCGAGCCATCCTAGCAGAAGTTCCTAACATGGAAGTGATCTTAGATGTTCCAACCTCACCCAAGTTCCCAGCTGAATGCAACTACACGAGCAACTCCAGCCAACATGTGGAGTGAAGACAGGCAACCTACCAAGCTCTGCTCCACTGCCGAATCATGAGTAAATAACTGAACTTTGTTGCCATAGTCACAAAGTTTAGAGATGGTTTGTTATACATACTACATAATTGGGACAATCCTAATGTATTTGTCGATGTGTCTGTCCTGTTTATATGCATAAAAGATACTGTGAAATGATTGTCACTTAATATGTGTTTCTGGGTGGTAACATATTTGGTGGGGTTTTTATTGTCTTTAGTTTTTTTGCTTAGTACTTCATATTGCTAGAATTGCATTAATAAAATATATTTCAGAAAAACAGTAACTATTCTATAATCATTTAAAACATCTATAGATATAAAAAGAATGTTTATAAAATATACAGAGAATATAAACAATTTTTTTATTTTTTTAACATTTTTTAAATACCTGTATACCCACCACCCAGTTTAAGAAATAGAACGCTATATTTAAAGCTTTCTTGTGTGCTCCTCCCATGACCCCACCTTCCCTCAACTTCTGCTTCATCAACTTTGCCTTGCTTGCCTATGAAAATTTCCCCAAATAGGATTATGTATCCAACTATAAAATTATATGGTCTCACGTTTGTGAATAGAAGGAATTCTATTTTATTGCTGTATTGTATTCCATTTCGTTAACACAGTATCCAGCTCTGTCCAGGCTGCTGAAACACAACACCACACAGTGGGTGGCTTGCAAACAGCAGCAGTTTATTTCTCACAGTTCTGGAGTTTGGGTAGTGCAAGATCAAGGTGCCAGAAGACCTGGGGTCTGATAAGGATGTCCTCCAATGGCAGCAGGGGGGACAAAGCTCCCCTGGGTCTCTTTTCTAAGATTTTATTTATTTATTCATGAGACACACAGAGACAGAGAGAGAGAGGGAGAGAGGCAAAGACAAAGGAGAGGGAGAAGCAGGCTCCATGCAGGGAGCCCGATGCAGGATTCGATCCCGGGACTCCAAGATCACACCCCAGGCCGAAGGCAGGCGCTAAACTGCTGAACCACCCTGGGATCCCCCCGGGTCTCTTTTATAAAAATATTCATTTTATTCACGGGAGCTCCACCTTCATGACCTAATCACTACTCCTGCTACCACCATATCGAGGATCAGGACTCTAACACACGAATTTGGAGTGCGGGTCGGGGGCGGGGGGGAGACACAGACATTCAATCTTAGAACACACCACAGTTTATTTATCCATTCTGCTGTTGTTGAACACTTCTATCTGTTTCTAGATTCCACCCATCACAAAAAGAGCTGCTATGAATATTCTTATACAAGTGCCCCTGGTGCAAGAATTATCGGGTACATGCCCAGGAGTGGGAAATACTCTGAGAGGCAATATAGTTAGAGGCATTAAGATGAGACTCTAAAATCTAAGAACGCTGGATTCCAACCCCTACTCTATCACTCCATCAGCCCCAGGCCCTTGCACTGGTTACTTAACCACTCTAACGGTATTTCTAACCTTCAGGGCACTTGGTAACCACCTGGGGAGCTCTAAAAAATTACAGAAGCCCAGGTCCCACCTTCAGAGGTCCTGATTTAGTTGGTCCAGGTGGATGGTAGCCTAAGCACTGACCGTTTTTAGAGCCCACCCCCACCCCCACCCACACAAATGGGCAGCCCCAGCCGAGAACCACTTCTCAAAGGCCTGGTTTCCCCATCTGTGAAACCCTGCTGAGAAGGCTAAAAAGGGTTGCCAGAAGGAGGAGACACAGTGCGCTTGACAGGGCCTGGTAGTCAACAGCTTTAACTCTTATGGTTAAACCCATCGCTCTATTTCGTTTTCAAGTTTGAGTACAAGTGATATTGAAGTATCATAAGAAATAGGATTTGAGGGGCACCTGAGTGGCTCAGTCGGTTAAGCATCCGACCCTTGATTTTGGCTCAAGTCATGATCTCAGGGTTGTGAGATCGAGCCCTGGGTCGGGTTCTGTGCTGGGCGGGGAACCTGCTTAAGATTCATTCTCTCTCTCTCTCTCTCTCTCTCTCTCCCTGCTCCTCCCCCTACTCTAAAAAAGGAAGAAGGAAGAAGGAAGAAGGAAGAAGGAAGAAGGAAGAAGGAAGAAGGAAGAAGAAGAAGAAGAAGAAGAGAAGAAGAAGAAGAAGAAGAAGAAGAAGAAGAAGAAGAAGAAAATAGGATTTGATGACAAGCTTGATACAGAGAAATAAAAGACAGGAACTCTGGTAGGTGTGCTCTGACGGAGTAAGAAACAGAAAAGGGAGCAGACCAGTCTTTTGACTAGAACTATCTAAACACGATCTTGCAGTTACTTTTTGTTATAATTCTCTAAATTTATGTGAGGGATTCAAAACTCAGTTAAAGGCTTGGCTTTATTGTTTGCTGGCCTTACTGTGGGTGGAATCTTAGAAATGCTAGTGTCTTACAGAGATAATGTTCTCTTTGTTGGAAAATTTTGTTTTCCAACCAAGGAAATAATTAATTAAGCTTAAATTCTCCCATCCCCCCTCGATGCTCTTCTAAACAGCTGGTACTTATTTGGGACAGAATATTAATTTTATTTGGAATCCATGGTGACAGTATTTGCTTCTTGCCATGAACATATTACAAGGTAGATTCATGATTTTCTAAACCAATCAGTAATCATTCATTGCACTAGGAAGCTTCCTCCATGTAGACAAAATTAAAAATTCACCTCAATCTCAGACATAATATATATATATATATATATATATATATATATATATATATATATAATTCAGTTAATGAATTAGTTAGGCTTTCAAGTGAAAAAAAAAAAAGCATTAAATCTCTGAAATTCGGGATCCCTGGGTGGTGCAGCGGTTTAGCGCCTGCCTTTGGCCCAGGGTGGGATCCCGGAGACCCGGGATCGAATCCCACGTCGGGCTCCCGGTGCATGGAGCCAGCTTCTCCCTCTGCCTATGTCTCTGAGCCTCTGTGTGTGTGTGTGTGTGTGTGTGTGTGTGTGACTATCATAAATAAATAAAAAATTTTTAAAAATAAAAATAAATAAATCTCTGAAATTCATAATAACATGAAATTTTCTTTAAGTAAACTGATTTGTCACTTTTAAAAAACCACTTCAGTTGAAGAGGTTATTATGCTTATTCCCTTAAACTGTTGGTTAGCAAATAAACCCTGAAGTAGAATGTCCACCAAAAGGGACAAAAATGTGATGAGATGCCTTAAAAAGGGAGGAACTTATGGGGATGGCGAGTTAAGGGAATCTGTGGACTGGCTGGGCTGGGCCCCCAGCTAGATTTCATCTTGTCCACCTGTCAGATGCCAAGAAAAATAAGTGCATTTTGCAGAGGCTGATATCTCTAGCTCTCCCCCTTTGACCTCCTTCCTTCCTGACCCTTTGACCTTCCCTGTAGGAGCTGCTCTGAGCAACTGTGCCCAGCACCTGGGAGGCTAAGCACTCTGCAGAGGCCAACAAGTCAACATTCCACTGGGAACACTGGGGCTGGATAATTCAACAGATTCAGCTGTTAGCCTCACCACACCCTCAGTCGAGGCTTCCACCCAAGCCTCCTCCTTCTTCACTTATGAAAATCATAAGCCAAGGCCCCCCAGGCTCTTTCCTCACCCCTTCCAGCCCACTGCCCCCCTGCTTCCTACCCCCATGCCTCGCTGTCTGCAAGCCTCCCCACGGTGCCTTGTGAAACCTCAACTCTATAAGGAACGAACTCCCTTTGATCTACAGACATTTCCTTGAGCGCTCCCCCAATGTTACCAATAAGTGGTTTTATTAGCTTCCCTCTCAAACCTGTCATTCCATTAGGCACAGTCAACCCCTTCGTCACGAAGACACTAACCATTAGAGTGAACGTGATTTTCTGCCATCTGCCTCCTGTATACAGTCTCTGGCTGTGTCTTGACAACTGTAACTCCAGTGACTTCATGAAGCAGGGAACTAGATGGGCCCATGCTCAGTTATTAGCCCTCCTATTATTTAAAAGATCTTTTTGTTATAAAAATTTTTAAACATACTTAAACATGGTGAATGGCACAAAAATCCCACATCCCCACCACCCAACTTCCTCAGATCATAACATTTTACAACACTGTATTTGATTCCATTTCCATTCAACGCTTTTTCTTCTAATAGATGATGCTCAAAAACATTGAATGACTTTCCCCAGATCGACAGCCCACAGCCAGCACACTAAGACACAGTATATGCAAAGCATCATTCGCTCAATAGCACTTGCCTAATTTATGAGCCTCCTTGAGTCCCTCGGGTCCTTTCTCTCCCTATCTCCCTTGCCAATCTGCTTCCTTTGAATATATATATTTCTGTCTGCCTTGTCTCTCAGTATTTTCCTTGTAATATCTCAATATTTTCTATGTATGGTATCTCCCTATTTCCTCTTATTTTTTTCTCCTCATGCCATTCATTCTTTAATTTGAGCACTATGTCATAAGCACCTACTATGTACCAGGCACTATGCTAAGCCCTTTGGATATGCATCTGCCCACCCTTTTTTCTAGGGAGCTTTCTCTTTGCTGAGAAAGAGATTTTCAGACCATGTGTCAACATGAATTTCTCCTCCTTTTTCCTTTTGTTGTCTCTACCTCCATCAGCTCTTCCCACACTTTTCTCACCTCGCTGATTACAAAAGAAAACAGAACCATTATTTTACTTATTGCATTCTTACACTAGAATGATGCGTTCTCTGTATCCTGATTTTTAATGATTAAAAAGATAATATCCTATTGAATAATATTCAGATATTTGACAGTAGCACCAGGTCTTCAAAGAAACTTTAATTTCCCACCAACCAACCTGTATCCCAACCATACCTGGATATCCTCCATGCTACAGATTCATTCCCAGGCCTTTCCTTATGCTGGTCCTCATTATATGGGATGCTCTCAACCTGGATTTGTCAAGGTTCTCGTGAGACTTGGCTGCACTGTCTGCTTTTTTTGGCCATGTCTCCGTCTCCAGCATTTAGCACATGCCTGGTGCACAGGAAGAGCTCAAGGAATGCTCGTTGTATTTTTTAACAATTAGGATTAAAATTAAGTCACTCATTACTTGGGACAGCATATTTTCTTTTAGCTGCTGGGCCACCTCAGAAACAAATCTTTTAGCTTGAACTGACCAGCCAAGATGGAGAAAGAGAAGGTAAGAACAGACAAGGAAGAGAAACATGTCACTCTGAGGAGGACTGAGAAACTCAGAGGTTGTTCTTTCTCATGGGGTTAAAGAACTGTCAGAGGTGGGGCAGGAACAACTGCAAATAGTTTGCCTCCCTCTTAATCCTTCAGGGGAGGGAAACCTGTTCTAAGTAGAAGATGTAACAGCTGCACTACTACCAGCACATTCCACAAAAGTCACAAGAAAATTGATGAGAATTCAAATACTCCGATAGCAGCAAGAAAAAGCCTCCGAAGGAAAACACCAGGGAAAGGGACTTGGAGACTTTTCTCCCTTGGAGAGGTGAATGGCTAAACCACATGCATCTGGTAGACCGCCAGGAATCAGAGGTCACAGAGCGGCCTCGGATGCCCCAGTGAAGGCTGACGCCAAGGGGCACAGCACCGGTGCGAAATCAGACAGCCAGAACTTTAAGAATTATAATAATCTCCACTCTCTAGACCCCACCCTGGTCCAGGCTGGTTTAGAGCACCGGGGGTGAGGTCATTCACCTGTACCAAGAGATAAAGCCCTTTGCGGATCATTCCCTTAGGAGCTTGGCAATTAAGATCATTTAGAAAATGAGTAAGAGCTGTTGGAGAAGAGGCATTCCTGGTCAAGCAGGGCTGCAGACTCCTGGAGCAGCTGGATCTTTGCCGGGGGTTGCGGGGGGCAGTGCTGAGTAAACCACATCCTTAGAAAAGAACGATATTTGCAGCACCTACCTGCAGTGAAAGCACCCAGGGTGTTTGTTAAGAGTTCAGATCTGGGGAGGTGGGGGGCAACTCTTTTGAATATCTAGGGAGTTTAGAACAAAGCAAAAACAAATCTCTCCTGTCTCCGCCTCACTCAGATCTAAACTGCTTTATGACACTTCTGTGAGATCTTTCATTTCCACACACAGAAAGAGATACCATTTGTGAGGGTCAAATGTGTGTCAGCAAGTTTCCCTGGTGGTTAACACCCACTCACTAAAGTGTGAGAAGAGCGCCAGAGGTCTGAAGACCATTAACATGGCACATGTAAAGGGCACCAGCCTTTCATGTGAGCCAAAAAGCCACCTGCCCTGGGGTTTCTCTGCTCTGGACCATCCTCCCCTGACCTCAGGCCTGAAAAACTGTGGTCAGGAAATCCCTCCTGTGTTTCAGAACCTCTATGTCCTTGCTTTTTTTTTTTTTTTTGAATGTTTATTTATTTATGAGAGACAGAGAGAGGCAGAGACATAGGCAGAGGGGGAAGTAGGCTCCCTGCAAGATCCTGATGCAGGACTCAATCCCAGGACCCTGGCATCACGACCTGAGCTGAAGGCAGACGCTCAACCACTGAGCCACCCAGGTGTCCCTATGTCTTTGCTCTTGCATAGAGTTGTTACATTGAGCTTTGTACTCCTAACAGCTGCTTATATCTGTCACATTATCCTATTTAGTTTTCTCTTTCAGCAGATTCATGTACTTTTTTGATATAACTATTTCATTATTCTAATGTACTCTTCTTGCTAAACTCGGATTTCTTACTAAATTGTAAAAATAATTCATCATCCTTGCTGTTTAAGTGATATAGCAAATCATTATAGCATCTAGGTAGTGAATTTATTGCTGTTCACTGAACAGTTCTTTAAACTTTCTGTATGTTTAAAATTTTGCATAATATAACACTGGGGAGGAGGAATTCTGAAAGTACAGAAAGTGAGAGAATGAAAAGTAAACTCCTCCCCTCTCCTTATGCTCTCTTCAATCTAATTCCCAGAAAATAGTCACTGTCAGCAATTTTTTAAATGATGTTTCAGAGGTACAGCTTTATAATTTGACATCTGTACATGCTACAAAGTGATTACCACTACAAGTCTAGTTACTATCCATCCCCATACAGTTGAACCCCTTCGACGTTTGCTTATATATTCTTCCAGAAGTTGTCTCTGGATAAAGAAGCACATTTTTTTCTACTTGATAGCATACATATGACATAAGTGCCTAACAGCAAGTCTGAACTTGCTTTTGTCAATAACTGGCATATCAGGAACTTCTTTTCAAATAAATATAAAGAGACCAGTCCATTTTCTCTAGTTTCTATATAAAATTTCACTTTATGAATATACATAATTTGAGCAATACCATGGTGAGAGATATACAGGCCATGCAGACAGTTCACGGTTTGGTTATTCGTTTTGTAGATACATATACATATAAATACAAATGTCACAAGGAACAACCTTATGCTCTCCTTTTACATTCAAGTATTTGTACAAGATAATATCCTGGAAGTGAAAATGATGGGCCATATTTGCATTGAAATGTTTTAAAATATTGCAAAATTGAATCCTAAAAAGTCACACCAATTTATACTCCTATAAAGAATTTGTTTCCCTACATCCTCAAATATGTTTAATATTTTCAAATTTTTTCCTCTTTACTAATCCGATAAGTGAAAAAAAAGAACTCAGATTTTAATTTCATTGATTTAACTAAACAAAATGAGCATCTTTTCTCATATTTGCCATTTGTATTTTTTCCATAAGCTGCTGACTCATACTCTTCACCTAAATTATATTAGGGTTTTCAACTTCTTTGTTGATTTATTTAAAAGCTCTTTGTATATTAAGAAAGTTAACCTATTTTCCATATATGCTGTAAAAAAGACATTGCCAGTTGGTCCTTTGCCATCTTATTTGCAGTATTTTTTGCATTGCAGAAGTTGGGAATGAGGTTTTACCCCCAAAAAAAAGTTTTTCACAATCACACAAATAAGTGATCATTACAATGAATTGGAACAATGCATAAAGTATCAGGTGGCCAACCTATATGTGGAATTTAAAAACAAACAGCAGCAACAACAACAACAAAACTATATCCATAGTTACAAAGAACAGATTGATGGTTGCCAGAGGTGGGAGCTGTATAGCTGGAGAATTGGATGAAGATGGTCAAAAGATAAAAATTTCCAGTTATAGAATAAATTCTGGGGATATAACATATGGCATGGCAACTACAGCTAACAATATTGTATTATATATTCGAAAGTTTCTAAGAAAGTATATGTATATAGAGAGATGGATGGATGGATGGATACATAGATACAGAAAACAACCTAAACCATTTATATGGTATAACTACTTCTATAGGTCATTCCTATAAATGGAATATCATGCATCCAATTAAGAAGTGTATTGTAGTTTGTCACATGAAAAAGCAGTTTACAAAAGCATACACACTCACACACACATATAATGCTTTGCTATTTACAACCTATATCCCACCATGTGATACATCCAACAACTTTGAAATATGCCACTATCACCATCTTATAGGTGATAAAGCAGAGTCATATAACCAAGTGATTTCTCTGAATTGACATAATTAATAAATGTGAGATCCAGAACTTATACTTAGAACTTCTAACTCTACAATCACCTGGTTTGTTTGTTTTTCACTTTATCATGCTACCTCAGCGGGGAGAGCAAGAATGCCGCATAGTATTTATACGGAGTGATGTTTCTATAGGTATGTAGGAGTCTTTTGAATTATCATGGTAGTAGCATATATCCCAAATCACACATTTACTTTCAAAATTCAAATTTTCTTTCTTTTTTTAAGATTTTATTTATTTATTCATGAGAGACACAGAGAGAGAGAGAGAGAGACAGAGACACAAACAGAGACACAGGCAGAGGGAGAAGCAGGCTCCATGCAGGGAGCCTGACGTGGGACTCGATCCTGGGTCTCCAGGATCCTGCCCTAGGCCAAAGGCAACGCTAAACCGCTTAGCCACCCAGGCTGCCCCAAATTTTCAACATAATTCTAATGTACACAAATTACTGAATATATATTAGGCTCATTTAAAACTTATCTTAAATGTTTCCCCAAAAAAGTGCTCCATAGGGAATGTGTCTAGTGACACACACCATAATGATCCCTCACTTCCTCATATTTCTCGTGAAGCAATATCTTTTATTAAAACCGTCAATGACTAATATAACAGGCAGTCTTCCCTTGTTTTCTACGTTAAATTAGAATTGCATTTCCTCCTCTGTCAATTCAATTTTGTTTTCCATAGAAAGTCAAGAAGGAACATTTGGTGCTAAATGTCCCATTAGCATTCTCTGACCTTCTGCACAGTTGGGCTGCAACTGTGAACCCGCTGTGGCCACTGAGACACACAAAAGAAGTGGAAAAAGCCACTTAATGTCTAGAGTGATGCAAAATGCCAAGGAGCAACTAAATCATACCCGGTAAAGGAAAGAAAAGAACTAAGTAGGCCCTTCTGGGCTACTAGAAATAAAAGAGGCAGGAACCCTCAGGATCTGGGGCCCAAAATCATCTTCATCCAAAAAGAAACCCCCCAAAAACCAAAAATAGAACGACAAGGACACCTTTGCGGAAGCTGGTAACATAAACACATATTTTAAAATCTGTCCATAAAATGGACTATATTTTTTTAAAAAAGGAAGCATAATTATTAAAAGTAATCCATGTACAATCCAAAGAAAAGTTCCAACCTCATAATGCAAATGTCAACAAATATTGAATCCACTTATCACTGTTCTTGAATAACTGTGCAGTGTGGTATGATAATGTGGAAGAAACTTGGGGGGAAATGCTAAGATCCTCTAATTTAGAGGGACAGAGGCTTGAAGGCAGTAGATGCAGAAAAGAAAATAAACACCCACTTAGAGTCACACAGCCTCCAAGCAAATTTTTCCCCTCTGCATAAAAACAGTATTCTGAGGCCACGAATTCTCCTATTCTGGGCTAGGAGAGTTTTCTCTAACCAACAGATGCTGGGAACAAAGAAAGTGGCAGATACCAGAATTTAGCTGACCTACCTCCTTTTCTAACTCCTTTCTTCTTTGCCTGCCTCTCCAACAGAGTCTGTAAAAGATAAAGACTCAATCTACCTTGCTCCAGTGAGCTAGGAGTGGCAATGAGACACACTCCTAACCAAAGAACTGCAGGCAGAAGTTTCTTGGTGTTGCCTCTTCCTCTCCTTCCTTCTCCCTCCTGGAACCCATGCACAGCCTGGAGGTGCAGCAGACTCAATAAAAATGGAAGGGCAGAAAGGTAGAAAGAACCCACATGTGATGGCATCATTGAGTCACCCAACAAGTCCTAGACTGACCACCTCTGCCTTCTTGTTTCCTGCTTAAGCTACCATAGAGTGTTTTAGACTATTTGAAGTTGAACACACAATTCTAATACAACAAAATATCTCCTGGAGCCAAGCCACTATTCAACTGGATGTCAACACCGTAAGAGCAGTACCGAAAATAGAGGCAGGAAGATCCAGCAGGGGACTCCTGCAATAAAGAGTTAAACACGATGGGATACAAGATAAGGCAGTAACAGTGAGGGCGGAATAAAAGGGATAGACTTAAGAGATACTTGGGAAAACAGGGCTCAACTTTCCTCTTTTCCCCCTGAGCCCCATGGAAATGGGAAAAGGGAAAAAATGGGAGAAAACTTGCATCAGTGCTAAAAATTGAGACAGATGTTTTGTACAGCTTCTGAATGGTTCTAATAAAACTAGATGGAAAGACAACACCTAGAGACAACATTTATGATCTGGAAATGAGGGAAAAAAGTGAATAGACAACTTCCTGGCAAAACCCTACTAACACTAGCAAGTGTTCAGGAACGAGGCTGGGAGGAAGGTAGTGGTGGATAAAAGGGAAGCACCGCCTAGAATTATATGTGTAGCCATGGGTGGGTACCACTCCAAGCTATTCAAGGAGATCCCCAGCAGCATGTTGTTATTCCAGCAAGCAGGAAGCTGGCACTGTGGCAAAACTTCTCTGAAGCAGTGCCATTTCTCCCCAGTGAGGCAAGCACTGGGGAGAGGCTTTGAGGCTTTGGCCAGCACAGCAAGGACGGAGGAGAGACAAAGCCATGCCACATGGAAAGCCCCACAAATCGTTTGCAGCCAGCACAAAGGAAGAAGATAAACACTAAACTCTTGCCCAGGTGTTAGTCCAGGATCCTGCTCCTTCTCCACATAACTTAATCCGCTGGTAATATAAATATATGCCAGTCAGTCTTCAAGCTTAACATCTAAAACAAATAATTACTATTATAGCTATTTCTATTATTTTAATAGTAATCAGATATACAGGGAGAAGATCCAAAGATAATTCAACCACCCTGTTGAAACAGGTAAACACCAAAGGTAAATAGACCTCTCTTTATTCAAGAAGACACAAACAGCAGAAAAAAGGGAGCCTATAAAACATATGAGCTTATGAATATGAGCAAATTCTGCAGAGGAAGCAGATGCATTTGAAAAAGACTTTAACAGGAAAAAAAGAATTTGCTTTCCAGAAATTTGAGAAAATATAGACTCATGATTACAGACTTAAAGGCAGAGGCTAAGAAATAGGAAGAATTCTTAAAATACACTTGAATTTTGTAACAGCATTGATGGAGGGGGAAGACAATATAATAGGAGGCAAAATGTCATTAGAAGAGGTAAGGACCAGAATATACAATGTCAAAAATCAAATTAGGGACAAAGGGGACAAACACTGGAGGTTTTCTCAGACGACAGAGAAAAAGATCAACGTGCTGAAATTTCAAGAAATGAAAAATACAGATCATTGGTCTTAAATATATATTTAACATAGGGGGGAAAAACAGAACAAAAGTGGTATTAAGAGATATAAAAGAAACAAGCTCTTTTTTACAGATTCAGGCAAACCTATGAACGAGATACATCAACTTAACCATATTCTGCAGGCATTTTTGAACTTCATGGATGAGAAAAAAAATCTTACAAATACTCAAAGGAGACAAAGTGGATTCATTACTACTGGTTAAAAGTCCCTTGAGTGTAGGCGAAAGAAACTCAAATTAGCTTAAGAACAAGAAATTAGCGGAAGCAAAACAAAACACACACAACAACAAAAATGCTGTTTGGGTTATGTATTCTGGGAAGTTCTGGGAAGTGTAGGATGAATTTGGTTTCAGAACTCAGTTCCAAATGACATCTTCAAGGCTCTCACTCTCTTTCCATTTTGCAGTTCTGCATGCATCTATCTGCCTACCTTCATACCCATATTCATTCTCTCAATTTCTCTCTCTACCTCTTTCTATATCTGTCAGTGTCTGTATCGATCTACCTATGAGTCTAGATATATCTGTATAAGAAGTTAGGAGCAATCATTGTTTCTGCTTGATCTGGTAAGTAAGCAATGAGTCTGGGGCTATGGGGGTTACTGGTAACTATCTACCTTTCTTATCATCTTATCTAGATATATTTATTATATCTAATATAGAGATATTATATATTGACAGATAAATATGTAATTATATCTGTAGATAGGTAAATAGGCAGGTAGATGGATGGACAATAGCTAGGTAGGTAAGTGAATTAGATAGAGCAAGCTACCAGTAACCCCAGTAACTCCAGACTCATATTGCTTACTTACCAAACCTAGCAGAAACAGTTATTTCTCCCAACAACTATTTTGGAGTTCCAATTGGTCCTGATTGAGTCAGGATCCCATCTAGAAGCAATTACCATCTCCAGTGATCGTAGCACTCTGCTGATCAGCCTGTATATGAGGTGTGGGGTGGGATCTGAATCATATCATTATTAATAGACTCAGAACCATGTGGATTTTCCCAAAGGAAACATTAACTACCACAGTCTACTAGATACAGTAAGAGAAAACTCAGTCTGGCCCCAGATACTGCTCCGCAACAATAAGTGCTATGCAGCAACGTTTTTCTGAGTTTTGGGCGGGTGGCGACACAATAAAAAGAAATCAGGTATTATATGAGGGCCCCAGACTGATGCCTCCTGAAAATAACTAAAAAAAAAGCATTGTAAATAACTGAGAGATGAGAAAAATTAAGACAGCTAATGAACAATAAATGTAGGCTTAAAACCAGCAAAACATAACCAAAGCCTCACCTTGCCCACTATTGTAGACTTCGGCTGAGACAGAGTAGGTCCACAGCAAGATGAAAGAACAGGCAAAGAACACATAAGAGAGGGAGAAGGCTGAGTAGGAGAGTATGGCAAACAGTGAGCTGTGGGAATAGAAGATGTAAGGGATGCACACACTGGGTGTGGGGGTGGAGCTAAGGTGTAGTCCTGGAAGCAAGTGTCTAAGACACATTAGAGTTTAAAATGTCAAATGTCAAAGAACTGTGAAGATAGGGTCCTGAGCCACTGTCCACATGGACACGGTAGTTTCTCAGACAATGCAAGGACTGAGCCAAGGCCCACCTCCATGGACAGGGGAGCAGCAGTCACGGATGACATCAGCCATCTGGAGTTGGAAGGTGGCTTAGCTGGATAGTATGAACTTCACTAGAGGGAAAGTTTCCAATGGACCTGGAAGAGGAATGGGGGGGAGGACCCTTTAGAAAAGAGAGTGAAGATAAGCAGAGTTTGATTAGTAAGGGATGAAGTTCCAGAAGGCACACGGGAAAGGGGTGGGAAGGGGAAAGGAGTCGTGTGAACGTGGATCAAGCAAGAGAACCCTACAACGTTATCAGAATTCGAGCACATAAAGGAATGAGTAAGGGACAAGAAGGGTCTGTATTTTGAGAGGTGGCCGAGGCTGGTAAGAATGCGAGGCCTGGCAGGATGAGACCTCTCCTGTCAATGATGACTCTGGGCAGGCGGACAATAAGCAGCCTCCGAGGTCGGCAGGTTCCTCACCCTTTCCTGCCGCCGGTTGGTACCTGCAGTACAAGATGGTCCACCCAGGACAGAGCGTGCCTCTTAAATCCAACGCTAGCAATACAGAGCTCTCTTGTTCTCATGTCCTAAGCCAGAGGTCATTATTCAGTTTTGGAATCAGGAGCCAGACCTGCTCTCAATCCTGGTGCTTTTCCTCATTCCTGCCAATCACATTTTTCATTTTTCAAGAGGAAGCCTTTTGAGAGGCTGTGTTGACCTCCTGTATTCACCCATGGGGACCAGACAAACAACCGCAAGGATCTGGCTCATGCTTCACTGAACAGCCTTGGTTCTCAGAATGCTGGGAGCTTGCTGTGCCAGAGGTCTCTTGTTCTCGTATGAATTAATTTTCACTCGTGGGGTTCATTTGAAGTTGATAGATCCCACACAGTCTACCTTTGTTCGGCTGCAAGGGTTCTCATACTGCATTTTACTTTATAAAGACTAAAACAGCACAAGATTAAATTGACCACTGAAACAACACAATTTCAAAGTAAGCGACTTTCCATACTGTCATCTGTAAAGCGAATTGTGGGAACCCAAAGGGTTGTAAACACCATACACTGAGGTCATTCAAAGTAGCAACATTTAGGGTGTCTACAATCAAAAAGATAACAAGCGTTAGCAAAGATTAGAGGAATTAGAACCCTCGTTCATTGCTGCTGGGAATATAAAGTAATACAGCCACTTTGGAAAAAGGTTTGGTAGCTTCTCAACATGAAGCTAAACTTAGAGTTTACATATGACAAAGCAATTCTACTCCTTGCTATCTACCCAGAAGAAACTTGTACATGAATGTTCACAGCAGCATTTATAACAGCCGAAAAGGAAAAATCCAAGTGTTCACCAACAAATGGGTAGATAAAATGAAATGCAATATATCTATAAAATGGAATGGAAATTGGCAATAAAAAGTAATGAAGTATTGACACATGCTATGACATGAGGGAACCTTGCAAACATTATGCTAGGTGAAAGAAACCAGACATGAAAGACCATTTCTTGTGATTCCATTTATATTAAATATCCAGAATAGGCAAATCTATAGGCAAATTTCCAGAATAGGTAAATCATATAAACTGTAAACTTTGCATGGGTGAATTTTATGGTGTATGAATTCTATCTTGGTAAAGATTTTTTTTAAGTGGCAAAAATGAATTCTACGAATTTTATATCCTAGGCCTAGCATATGACAGGCACCAATAAGTGTTTGCTGGATGAAGAAATGAAGGAATCAGTGGGCTTAAATTCACAGGGGCTGCAAACTGTGTGCCTTCGTAAAACCTCACTGAAGCATCATTTTCACTATATTAATTTGAAATCTGCAACAACTGAGGCAGAGACAAGATTGATGTTCACACAAGCAATATCAGTACTTTTGGAGTGTGTCAAACCATTCAAACAAAGTAGCCCTGAGAATCTTTCTTTTAGTGTCCATCTCATCTCAGCCGCCAGTAAATAGTATTTTCCATAGAGATATCTAGCCCGATAATATGAAAACATAGTTAGAATCACTTATCACTACCTCCAGAATTCTCCAGAACTACTTCACATTCACTCATTCAGATCTATGCACCTGTCATTTTTCCTAGCTCACTAACTCTGGGTGGTCACAGAGTTGGGATCCAAGTTGAACTGTATGGAGGCTTCTAAATCTAGCCTCGTGCCAGCTTCTTGCTCTTATTGCCAGTCTTAGCCATGCCTCTCAGTCTCAAATGGGACATTGTCCCTCAGAATTCTGGCCCTATACACAACAGCTAGGAGAAGGAGATACTATGACCCAAGCTAGCCTCCACTACAGGGCAATGTGAATCAGGCATTATTCCAGAAATCCTCAACCTATCACTCTGTACGAAGATAGTAGGTGATATGACACCTTTAAATCCCTGCCTGTGGGGATCAGAAACAGAAGAGGACTTGGCATCTCTGAGAAACTGTGTAGATTTAAACCTATCATAGAAATCCCAGCCCTAGAATAAAAAGAAAAGTCTATCAGTCCTTCTCCAATTTAATATTGAGAATAGATACCCAGACACCCCATAAAAGTCAACTTATAAGTAACTGTAATCAGAGGCCCAATTCTTAGAAAAGACTCTGCTGTACTAATACTGCTAGCTGCTAGTCTGCATAATATTGAAGGTGAAGTGCTGAAAGAGCCATATTCATGAGCTACTGCTGCTGGAGAAATGTTTAGTAGAGCTACACAGGAAGTATCCCTGCACTATAGAATCAGACGAGTAATTGCTTTTGGCATCCAACAAAGAGGCGAATTCCTACCAAAAGAAATAGCCTAAAAATTTCCCCCTTTAACTCTAGAGTAATATTTCTCAAACCAGGCTGTGCACTTTAGAGTCACTTTGGAAAATATACTGAAGTTCAAGTCTCATCCCTACAGAGTACGATTAGTTTTAAAAGATCCCCCCAAGTGAGTCCAGTGGGCATCCAGGGTTCAGAAACACTGTTACAGATTGTCGGACAGCGAAAACCCAGAAGAGAGAATTAAAAACAGGACGGAGCACCAGAAGTTCAGACCTTTAGACCCAGCAAACAGCCTAATACCTACCCCCAAAGTTAACATCAAACATATGGTGAGCATTTTACTGCATAAATCGTAGAGGATCAAAACTCTGTTCAGAAAGGGAACTCTGAACATTCGTAGATGCAAAACTTAAGAACTGTGTGCAAATCCTGATGTGACACCTGAAACAGGCAAGGAACATCCTAAAACAGATATGAAGAAACACCATTTTGGATGCCAGGCTGGATCAGAACCAAATCATTCAGCTTCTACGGGATATCTCCACATACTAAGCAAAGAAAACCTGAACTGATATAGGAATCCCATTTAATAATGTTTCCATGTAGTTATACGTGGATATTCCCAATGTAGGGCACATAGTTCTTACTTCAGCATGTGGACTCTTGACAAATTATGCCATCATCCTCAAAAGGTCCCGTAAAAATTATGACCAATTGTAAAGCACTTGGACACTGCTTGACTCTTAGAACCAAGAGTTGGCGCTCAAGGGGACAAACCAGGTAAGAAGCCTATTTTACTAACACCTTATCCTTCCTATGTCCCTCCCCTAAATTACACACAGAGAAGGTATCTTGGGAGGTCCTTTGAGTCTTGCGCCCTCCACAAATGCTCAAGATTTTGAACCTTGAAAATCATTAAGTCTGGTTTCTCTGCTTTTTAAAAATATTTTGGAACTTCATCTTTAGCAGAAGCCAGGATAAATTACGGGTTTGATCCAAAAACTGGAAAAGCTCATCCTAAGTCAAAGGACAGCATAACCTCTTTGTCAGGAACTCCTCAAAGGTGGATTGAGGCACTCTGGTGAAATGAGACTTTTGTTTTAACATTGTCCAGTCAAGTTGATTTGGAAAGTTGGGAAGATTCTAAATACGATCATTTTATTTTTAAATGCTTTGAGGTTCAGGGAGGAAGCAAGATTCAACCTGGCACTCTGCAAGACAAACAACAAAACAAAACAAAATCAAACATCTCTGAGTTCTGAAGGAGAGTGAGACCAATACGAAAAGACAATTACTCTCTTGTACTAAAATCTGCTAAACAGGAAGCATAGTAGGGGTTACTTCTCACACTCTCCTGCCTGATCAGCTTTCAGAGGAGAGAGAGAAAGCAGAAAGGTTGCCAGAATATTGTACCAGAACTTGCTGGAAGCTCTGACCCATCTGACAACAGCTTACATCTTCCTGACTCTGCATAATAAAGATAATGGACTTTCTCCTTTATTTTTTTCTGAGCTTAGAGACCATTTACACTTTAGAGCTTGGAGACATGTTCACCCTACTTTCTTGTGTGGTTTATTTATGCTCAGTGTTTTATTTCTTATTATTATTACTAATGTTCACCTTACTTTTGGTAGTCATGAATCTAATTTTTCAAGTTGCCAACTATTAGTAAATGCTATATTTTAAATATTTTTATTACAAAATACTCATAAACACTGAATCCATACAAAGTGTTTTTTTTAAAGATTTTATTTATTTATTCATGAGAGACACAGAGTGAGAGAGACAGAGGGAGAAGCAGACTTCATGCAGGGAGCCTGATGTGGGACTTGATCCCGTGACTCCAGGATCGCACCCTGGGCCAAAGGCAGGCGCTAAACCACTGAGCCACCCAGGGACCCCCTGAATCCATACAAAGTTTAAGAAAATATTGCTAACATCTCTCTACTTTCATTCTCATTATCTTAAGGCAAACACAACCACAAAGCATTATTTTTCCATAATCTCTATGAGAAATGAATATATATATTCATCCACAAATATATATGGTTTTATTTTTGTTTTTATAAAAGTAGTATCAAATATACTCAAATCTGGGGGCGCCTGTGTAGAGCTGGTTAAGCATCCAGCTTTTGATTTTGGCTGAGGTCACGATCTCAGGGTCATGAGATCAAGCCCAGCATCAGGCTCCATGCTCAGCACGCAGTCTGCCTGAGATTCTTTCTCTCCCTCTGCCTATGCCCCTCCCCTAGTCACATGCTCTCCCTCAAAATAAAGTCTTTTTAAAAAGATAATTTTAGGTGATCCCTGGGTAGCTCAGTGGTTTGGTGCCTGCCTTTGGCCTAGGGCGCGATCCTGGAGTCCCGGGATCAAGTCCCACATTGGGCTCCCCGCATGGAGCCTGCTTCTCCCTCCTCCTGTGTTTCTGCCTCTCTCTCTCTCTCTCTCTCACTATGTCTATCATAAAATAAGTAAATAAATCTTTAAAAAGTAAAACTAAAAAAATAAAAGATAATTTTAAAAATCTTTAAAAGTTAAAAAATATACACAAATCTGGCAAGCGCACATGCACACACACACACACACACACACACACAAAATGCGCCCTAAATTCACAATAACACGATCTGACTGACTCTTTCCTCTTGTTGCCACCTATTCAATTCTCAATCTCAGTAAGATCGCTAATGACCTCCCAACTGGCAAATCCAATGGCCACTTTTCAATCTTTGTCACATTTTAGCATCTTATCCTTGGCACTTGCCAATCTCAACCCCACCCTCTTGCAGCTCCTTTTTACACTCTTTCTGTACCATCTTTTCTCATTCTCATATTCCTTCTCTTCTTCCTTTGTTACTCCTCTGACTTCACATAACCTCTCTCCTGAATCTTTTTAGGCCCCTTTTCTCTCACTCTGACCTATCTCATCATTGCCCATGACCTCAGCTAGCATACAAGTGAAGGAGACTCCAAATCTGCAATTCCCATGGTCTCTCTGTTCCCAATGGTCAGCTAGAGGTCTCATATGTCTCAGACCCTAGGTCCCCCCACAAAAACCTTTCTCTACTCTGTCACTCCCTATCTCAATAGTCTCCCCATCCATAATACCACAGTAGCTTGAAACTTTCAAGTAGCTTTGTCACTTCACTTTCCTAGCCCTTCTTACCCAGCACCACTAACTTCACTGCCACTTTTGCCCTTTTTTAACCATCCCACAAGGTTCATCCCACTGAACCTAGTACGAATCCTTCTCGTTTATTATCTGAATTACTGCAAATCATCTGTCTCTAGTCACTTCCAAAGCATCTTTTATGACACCATAAGAGTGGATTTTCTTTTTTTTTTAAAGATTTATTGACTTATTCATGAGAGACAGAGAGAGAGAGTCAGAGACATAGGCAGAGGGAGAAGCAGACCCCATGCAGGGAGCCCAAATAAGAGTGGATTTTCTAAAATGGCTAGTCTCACCTTGTCAGTCCTTTCAAGATTCCCCTTGATCTCATGGGTGAGTCCCTTTACCTATCAAACAATATTTAAACTCCTTCAGGTAATTCAATATAGTTTCAGTCAGCTCTCCAAATTAGTCTGCAGACACTCCTCTGGTGTAAACTCTTCTTGTGCAAAAACCAGCTCCTAGTCCCTCAAACAAGTTATCTTTGTCTTGTTCTCCCCAGAAAATAAGTAACAGGGATAACTAATGTTTATTGAGTGTGAGCTATGACCTATGTGTCTGTCCTTTGTTACTCTTTTAGCCTTCATAAAATCCCTGTAAGATAACCACTCATTATCTCCACATTTCGGGTAAGGAAACTTACCCCTGAATGAGAACTCCCAATCTACTCACCCAGTAATAATAACCTACTTATCCCACCAGGTGTGGCTCCAATTTTATCTCCTTCCTCTCCTAGTCTTCTTCCAGTCAGAAGTCAAAACATAAAGGATGCTCCATTTGCTGAATGGAATAAGGACAGAGTGGCTGGAAGGCAACTTATCATTAACTCTTGCATGGAATTCTGAGTGAAATATTCACTGGTGTTTGGGGTTGTGTGAAGCCTTCTTCCATGTATGTGATATTTGAATTCTCATCTGTGCTTACCATTTTAGTCCCTGGCACTCTTTAGAAACAACTTGTCGTATCACGTATGTACCTAAAGAACCAGAGATGATGAGATTCCCTCAATGTTCATTGCCTTCTAAGAAGTAGGTCAGAAACATCATATTTGACATCTTTTCACCGTCTTGAACATATAGAGAACCATTATCTCCCTACTGCCCGAATGCTCCCTATGGAGATGAAGAGCCTGGATAAACTGGCATATAGTGCCAGCATTCCCACAGAAGAAGATTGGCTCAATCCTTCACCATTAAACCCTTAACCTTGGGCAGCCCCAGTGGCGCAGCGGTTTACCGCCACTTGCAGCCTGGGGTGTGATCCTGGAGACCCAGGATCGAGTCCCATGTCGGGCTCCCTGCATGGGGCCTGCTTCTCCCTCTGCCTCTCTCCCCTCCCCACCACCCCGTGTGTCTCTATGAATAAATAAATAAAATCTTTAAAAAAATAAAAGAAAAGAAAATAAATAAACCCTTAAACTTGAGAATCCCTGGCCTTTTGTGACCATGTTCTTTCTCACAGAGCAAGGCTTTCCTGGAGCCAGGGGTACATGGTCCTACACAGCCTGCATTTCTCCCTCAAGACCATGCTTTTCATACCTGGAACCCTGAATGCCTTGCCAAAATGGCCCTGAGCCTACTTTCAGGCCAGACCTGGCCTCTTCCCTCAGCCCCATCTCCTGAGTGCAGACTACATCAATGAAGAAAATATTTCTAAGACCAAAAAGTGGCCAAGAGAGGCCTGTTTGTGAATGTGCATGGCACTTATACCTATAGGCTGGGGTCTCCACACACATGCACATGATCCACAGAGCGAGAGTGAGAAGAGAAGAGAAGAGAAGAGAAGAGAAGAGAAGAGAAGAGAAGAGAAGAGAAGAGAGAGCCAAAGTATGGACTGGGGGTGCAGGTTCCCTCATGCTGCCATGTTCAGGAGTGGAACTCTTAAAAGTCTAAGAAACTTGACCTTCCAACTCTTCATGAAGATATCTAAGTTAAGGTAGATGGACAGAAGATATTTTATGTAACGATGTGTTAGCTTAAAATAGAAGTTATAAATATTAGTCATCATACTATGTGGGCACTCATTTGCATCTTTGCACTAAGCTTATCAATTTGAGGCAATGGGCCTGCTCTTATACTACAAAGAACTGTTAAGTGATTCTTTGGTGGCACTCAATAGAGAAAACTAGAAGAGGCAGGATCAGGAGTCAGGCAAGCAAGGGGTGAAGAGTACTGAGAGCACTTGCACACACACAGAGCATATGCAGGAATTAATTCTCTATGTTAAACATCTGAGAAAAATAAATCCAGAGGTCTGTAGAGCTAAGTTCTGAATCTGAAACTCCTAGAGAAGGCATAAGGAAACGTCTATGAGTCCTAAGAGTTCTAAGAAAGAAGTCTGGGCCAGCGTCCAGGAGTATACACCAAGCAGGAAGAAACAGGCAGGAAGCCAAGTCCACCCCAGGAGTCAGAGACACTTCATTGTTTGCCCCCGGGAGAGCCATTTGTGATGCTTACTATGTGAGGGGTACCCTGGTGTTTGTACAATGCTGCAGCCCTGCATGGAGGCTAGGAATAGCATTTCCATGTTTCCACAAATATAGATGATCCCTGCAAGTGCCAGCAATACCAGTTATTCCTCCTTTACTCATAATGTCTGCTAAATACTAAGAGCCAGGACCAGCAATATGAGGCTCTAGTAATATAGGTCTCCAGAGGTGGTAGGAGCTATTGACTGGGCTCGTGGGGCTAGAATGTCACACTAAGCACATGTAATTGTCACAAGACAATTGTAAATCCTCAGAGTGCTTCTCGATGATAGCAGAGCCAATTGAGCAAAAGTTAATTTGGTATTCCATCCAGCCTGCTACATATTCCCAGAAGAAATGAAACATGGTCCATCCTTTCTAAGTCACGCTCCATATCAAGAGACACAGATGGTTCAATGTCTTACTCTGTCTAGATTCAGAAAAAAAAAATCAAATCAGAATATGTGTGGTAAAACAATAAAATTCCCTGGAACAATCTCTCAGGAATTCCCATCTCTCGGGATGGACAAGTTTCAGTGATTCTCAGTGCTTTGTTTTCTTTATACAGGAATTTGGATTTCATGAAAAAAAAGCACTCAACTGGCCTAGTCAATCAGCCTACTCAAGGTGAGGCACATGACTAGGCTTGATAACAGGACACCCTGACTAACCGTACTACAAAACAATATCAAATTGGGAAAATAGCAAATTTTCCCCCAAAGATTACCAACAGAAGGTAAAATGGACACAATGTAGTCAAAAATTAGTAAAAGTCACTGCAACTTATCATCTGTGTGAATATAAGCAAATCATCTACTGCTATGGACTGAGTGTGTGTGTCCCCCCAAAAAATTCATATACTGAAACCCAACGCTCGATGTGATGATATCTGGAGGTGGGGCCTTTGGGAGGTGATTAGGTCATGAGAGGGGGGCTTTTATGGATGAGATTAGTGCCCTTATAAAAGTCCTACGGTGTCCACTCAAAGGGAAAGCCCCTCACCCCTCCTGCCATCTGAGGACCCAGGGGAAAGACAGCTGTCTATGAATCAGGAAGCAGGCCCTCACCAGATGTCAAATCTGCTAGTGCCTTGATCTGGACTTCCCGCCTCCAAAACTGTGAGAATTCAATTTCTGTTGTTTATAAACAACCCAGGCTCTGGTATACTGTTATAGCAGCTCAAACTAACTGAGATACTTACCCACTTTTACTTTCTGCTAAAATGTGACTTCACAGGTCAGGGGTCTTTGTCCTTGTTTATTCATTGATGTATCCCAATTTCCTCAAACGACACATAAAGAGCACTTAGTAAATATTTGCTAGAACAACAAATCTCTCCAAGACTCAGTTCCCACATTTGAAACTGAGAGGCCTTGTAGACATATGTAAAGTGTCTGTTACAGCGCTATAACGTACTAGGTTCTCAAGAAATTCTGGTTTAGTTCTTGCTTTTCTTGGAATAAATACTGCTAGAGTTATTTACTATAAACAAGTAGAAAACTTCTTCCTGACTAGGACAGCTTACCCTGTGACACCACTACACAGAAGTTATTCGTGATTAATTCAACGAAGCCTGTTACTGAATTTCAGAACAAAGTAAATCATTTGACCAATGATGTAATGATATGAAAGGAAATGGAAAAGTGAATTTTAAAAAGCTAGCATGTCCTCGGGGGAGTCTGGCAACCTAAGAGTGGCACCAATCTATCATGAGCTCCAGACCCAAAATGTAATAGCCTGACGATCTCTGGGCCCTCGGTGATGCTCTATCATTCTTTGCATCCATTCTCGGTTGATTTCATTTCCCTTACCCCATACCGGCTACTCCAACAGTATTTGTCCATCTCTGGGAGCCTCTATGACAATCCATTCCTGCCTCCCTCCCTCTCCAGGGTTGGCCTTTCCATTTCTCTTTTAAAACTAGAAGGCATTAAACCAAATAAGAAAGAAGAGAGGGGAAACTGGGCAGGAACATCCATGACATTCAGCCACATATTCCCCCCACCTTTCTTTCTGGTTCCATGGAAAGAAGTTTTTCTTCTTCTTTCCAAAGCCTAGCTTTTCCACCCAGACTCCCAATCATAGTTCCCTCTGCTTTTTCCTGGGTGTTATTTCAGAAATCATCTTCCCTCCTTCCTCTGAATATAATCCAGCTCGCCATTCCCCTTCCTAAAACTTCTTCACGACCCTTCTCTCTTGCCATCACTGAACTTTTTCTCTCTTTCCATCGCCAAGCTTTTTTTTTTTTTTGTCTTTGCCTTTGCCTTCACTGACAAACTGCTTACAAAGCTCTCTCTACACTCACGAGCCCTCCTTCCCACTGACTCCTCAGCCCACAGATGCAGTCTGCTGCCCCCACCACTCCACTGACACTGGCGACAAATGTCTGCAGTGACCTGCCAACTGCCATCCTCCAGTTCCACACAGCAGATACTTCCATGGGTCCCACTCTGGATCCCCTCCCAGGTATCTGACTGCAAAATTCTAGTTGTTTTCTCTGGTTTGGTCTCTCAGCAAACACAAACTAAGCACCTATCAGGCATGACCCAGAGTGCCAGGAAATAAAAGTAAGACCTAAAAGCAATCAGTATCCTGAATTGAATTATGAAATAGTGAAAGGACAGCAGTGGAAAAACTGATAAAATCTCAAGCAAGTCTGTAGTATTGTGCTAATGTTACTTTCTTAGTCTTAAAAAAAATGTACCATAGGGACCTCCTGGACAGCTCGGGCGGTTAAGCATCCAATTCTTGATTTCAGGTCAGGTCATGGTCTCAGGGCTATAAGATTGAGCCCAGTGTGGAGCCTGCTTAGGTGTCTCTCTCTCTCTCTCTCTCTCTCTCTCTCTCTCTCAAAAATGAAAACCAAGAAAAAATGTACCATAGTTTTAACATTAGGGGAAACTGTGTAAAGGATATACAAGAATTCTCTATAATATCTTTGCAACTTTTCCACATATCTAGAACTATCCAAAAATGGAAAGTTTTTAAAGGTAATAAAATACGGCCTCTGCCTTCAGAGATCTTACTTACAATGACGCACAGCCTCAGTATAAAAGAGGGAGACAGTCAAATAATCTATGAACCACAGAATCTTCTTTCAGGATTAAATACAGAAACCAATCTGCTTTCCCCAGCATTTTTCCTCATCATGAGTGGTATGATTTTGCATGCACCCATGCCCTGTGCTCTAAGCATTTTATGAGAATGGGATGGAGGTGTATGTGTATCCAAGGGCGAATTTTTACATTCCTAGTAAATTCTGAGGCTTTGGGAGAGCTCTAATTGATTGAAGCCAACTCTAGCTAAATCATTCCACTTTCTAAGAAGCTGAATTTAAATATGTTACCTACATACTTTCTTTATTCTTCTCAAGGCAAATAGTTCAAGTTTTGAGGTAGTAGCAGGCCAAATAGAGGTGATTTTTCAGCCTTCTTATTGTCTGGCTGCCAGGGTTCCTGGAAGTGGCAATTTTTAATGAGCTCTTTTTCTTCTGGAGGAGACTTTGATGTGGTTGAAAACTTATTTTCCTCTTGAGTGTAGGCAGGGCACCAATTAATCCACACAGAGCACCCTTGCTGTCCTCCCAGCTTGGAGTTTATTACACTTACTATGCAGTGTATAAAACCCATTATCTCACCTCCTGTTATGCTTCCCTCCTGTGGACTTAAAACAATTTCTAAAGCAGTTTTTGGCTTTCTTGGTCTTTTAAATATCTCCATTTTGCCTTTTCCCACAAATAAACGTATCATAGCAATGGAGATGGAGAGAGGGGAAAGATGACATAGGAGAGCTGCTGCTCTGACCCGCCAGTTGGGTCAGCAATAGTCTAATCACCTCAAGATACATCTGTACGGAACCTACAGCATGTAAGTCAATCGGAGAAAGACAATCATCATATGGTTTCACTCATATGTGGAATATAAGAAATAGTGAAGGGGCTGTAAGAGAAAGGAGGGAAACTAAGTGGGGAAAAATGAAAGAGGAAAACAAACCATGAGAGACTCCTAACTCCAGAAAACAAAAAAAAAGGGTTGCAGAAGAGGAGGTGGATGGAGGGATGGGGTAACTGGGTGATGGGCAGTAAGGAGGGCACTTGATGGGATGAGCACTGGATGTTATAGCGTATGTTGGCAAATTGAATTTAAATTTGAAAAAAAAAGAAAGAAAAAGAACCTATGGCATGACAGACATAAAGGTATAAAAATGAATGAAGTAGATATGGACCAAAGACTCAAAGTTTAATGATGGAAACTGTCACAATTTCATATATAACTATAGTATAAAGCAGAAGGAAAAGAAGGCTGGAATTATTTCCCTAAAATAATTAAATGTAAATAACAGTTAACATTTAAAAATTGTTTTATACAAAACGACATTGCTCTTGGTTAAATGGTAATTATGTTATTCCATGAATTTAAGACTCTTTCAATCTGGTGGTTGGAAAGGAACTAAGACAGTTGAAGAAATGTAATTTAAATGTGAAAGTTAGAGGCATCAGACCAAACTGTGTAAGGCCTTGATTTGTCAATATTCTCCCCTCCCCTACGGCTCCAGCATGTTGACTCAGGCTCTCTCTTCTTGTTCCATTTGGGGTCCCAGGAAACTCAAAAAAAAATTTTTTTTTTCATTAAAAAGTCCAGGGGCACCTGGGAAGCTCAATTCATTGAGCATCTGACTCTTGATTTTGGCCCCGATCATGATCTTAGGGTCATGAGATCAATCCCATACTCCATGTAGAGTCGACTTAAGATTCTCTCTCTCTCTCTCTCTCTCTCTCTCTCTCTCTCTCTCTCTCAATCTCTCTCTCCCTCACTCTGCCCCTCCCTACTCACACTCTCTCTCTTTTAAAAAAAAAAAGATTTAAAAAAAAGTCCGTTCCTTCATCACATGACATTCATCTGCAAGAGAAACTGATAAGTAATTTCCAGCTAAGCAGCCACTTGCCCTTCCAAAATTCCTATTACTAATAGGAAGATGAAAAGAATGACTACCTGGGGAGAATTAGCAGTCTCTGCCACCACAGAAGAATGAAAAGAGTTAATGTTCCCTAAATGCAAATTCCTTACCTTCAGTTCACACCTCGTTTCTGATCTAGGCCTATAAATTTCAAATATATACTGGACGTTTCCATTTGAAAATCAACATACATATGTCAAGTACTGCTGGTTGTTCTCCACTATCCATTCTCCCCTTATTCCTTTAATAATAGAAGACAATCAGGATGCCTGGCCTAGTCAGAAGAGCACACGACTCCGGATCTCCTGATCTCAGGGTTGTGAGTTCAAAGCCCATGTTGAGTGTAGAGATTACATACATACATACATACATACATACATACATACATACACAAACTTTAAAAAACATAATAGAACATAACGGCCACAGAGCCACCCAAACTAAGACTTTGCCCAGCCTCCTTCACATCTAACTATAGTCCTGTGATTCACATTGGTCAATGGATGTGAGCAGAATGGATGTAAGCAAAAATGACAAGTTCATCTTCTGAATCATGCCTTTGAAGGAAAGGTGTGTGAACAATATGTATCCACAATGGCAAAGATGGCCCAGCCATCTTAGATCTTGACATGGAAACCACATGTTGAGAATGACAGCAACAAGAGAGAAGGAGACTAGGTCTCCAAAAGTTTTGAGTTCACTAGACCACCTGTTCTGACATTTACAGGAGAGAAAAATAAACTTTATCTTTTTTTTAAGCCACTGTGTTTTGATGTCTCTATCAAAGGAGCCTAATCTAGAATCCTATTGCAAAGTCTTTACTTCTTTACTGCCTCTCTCTGTGTGTATGGCCACAAAAGTCACTGAGCTTCCCAAGCCAGAGGCAAGAAGTAACCCTTGACTAATCCCTTCACTTTCTCATTTCCAATACCAAAAATAACCATTTATGTCAGATTTACCTCCTAAATATTTTTTAAATCTGTCTCAGCTCTCCATCCTAACTGATAATGCCTATATCCATCTTCTATGACTTGGACATCTTCATAGCTGCTCTCCATACCTCATGCCTTGCCTACTGTCAATACAGCCTCCTAAGGAACAAAAAAAGATCATATCACCCTCTGCCTGACACCTTTCAATTGCTCCCCATTCTCAGAAATGTCAAATCCAAGGTCTTTAGCAAGACACCCAAAGCTCTTTATGATACAACTCCTGTTCCCCCAACTGACCTCCCCTTATGACTCTAACACCCCACATTCTTTTATACCTCTGTGCTTTTGCATATACTATTTCCTCTGCCTAGAATTTCTCTGTGTTCTCTTGTCTTCCTGAGGGAAAAAATATTATTTTATATCTTTAAAACTTAGCTCAGCTACTATTCTCTCCGAAGTTTTTCCTGAAATTAGCCAATCTCTCTAATGTGCTGCCCTTCATTTTGTACATGATTTTGTTATGTTTATCAGATTAAACAATAAACTATGAGAGACTCTAGACCAAGACGGTGACATATGGGGCTCCCCAATTCCCTCCTCCCATAGACATACCCACAGATACATATGGAGCAATTCATATGGAGCAATTCAATTCATTCCTCTGAGAGAAATCCAGAAGCTAGCTCAGTGACCCCTACACATCCAGCAAATGAGAAAAAAATCCACACAGAAATGAGTAGGAAAGACTAAGACACAATCTCTCCATAAGCTACACTGCTAGCACACTGAAGTTGGGAGGGAATCTCTAACTCCTAGCTTCTCCCTGAGAAATGAAGGGTTTGGACCATACTTTTAGTGCCCCAACTCTTAGAGTTCTAGAAACAAAACCAAAGAGTAGGCAAGAATACCTACTCTTGCCACTTTTTTCAACATAGTACTAGAGGGATCCCTGGGTGGCGCAGTGGTTTGGCGCCTGCCTTTGGCCCAGGGCGCAATCCTGGAGACCCAGGATCGAATCCCACATCGGGCTCCCAGTGCATGGAGCCTGCTTCTCCCTCTGCCTATGTCTCTCTCTCTCTCTCTCTCTCTCTCTCTCTCTCTCTCTGGCTATCATAAATAAATAAAAATTTAAAAAAAAACCATAGTACTAGAAGTCCTACCTAGAGTAATGAGGTAAGAAAAAGAAAGAAAAGGCATCCAAATCAGAAAGGAATAAGTAAGACTCTCCTTTTTGCAGATGATGTGATAATATATATAGAAACTTAAAGACTCCACCAAAAAACTGTTAGAACTAATAAGTTCAGTAAAGTTGCAGGATACAAATTCAATATAGAAAAAATCAGAAGGGCAGCCCGGGTGGCTCAGCAGTTTAGCGCCACCTTCAGTCCAGGGCCTGATCCTGGAGACCGGGGATCAACTCCCACGTCTGTCTCTGCCTCTCTCTCTCTATCTGTGTGTGTGTGTGTGTGTGTGTGTGTGTGTCTCATGAATAAATAAATAAATAAAATATTTTCCAGAAAAAGGTCATGAGGAAAAATCAGTAGTATGTCTATACACTAACAATGGACTATCAGAATGAGAAATTAAGAAAGCAATGTCTTTTACAATAACATCAAAAGAATAAAATACTTAGGAATAAGTTTAACCCAGGAAGTAAAAGATCTGCATGCTGAAAACTATAAAATATTGACGAAAGAAATTGAAGACACAAATAAATAGAAAGATATTCCATGTTCAGATTAAAATTGTTAAAATGTCCATACTACCCAAAGTGATCTACAGATTCAATACAATCTCTATCAAAATTCAAATGGCATTTTCACAGAAGTGGAAAAACAATCCTAAGTTTATACGGAACCACAGAAGATCCCAAACAGTTGAAGTAATCCTGAGAGAGAACAACAAAACTGGAGGTATCATGCTTAATGATTTCAAACTATATTACAAAGCTGTAGTAATTAAAGTAGTATGGTACTGGCATGAAAATAGATGCATAGATCAATGGAACAAAATGGAGAGCCCAAGAACAAACCCATGCATATATGGTCAATTGATTATGCCAAAGGAGCCAAGAATGTATGATGGGGAGAGGAAAGTCTCTTCAATAAATGGTGTTAGGAAAACACCAATATCCACATGCAAGAATATTAAATTGGACCCCTCTCTTACACCATATATAAAATCAACTCAAAGTGGATTATTGATTTGAATATAAGACCTGAAATTGTAAATCTCCTAGAAGAAAATGTAGAGGGTAAGTTCCTTGGCATTGATCTTCGCAATGAATTTTTGGATGTTCAATGTAGCATTATCTACAATAGCAAGGCATGGAAACAACTGCAGGTGGCAGATGGATAAAGAAAATGTGATATTAGATATATAAACACACACAGATATATAATATGATGGAATATTATTCAGCCTTTAAAAAGAAGGAAATGTTACCATTTGCCACAACATAGATGAACCTGGAGGGTATTATGCTAAGTAAAATAAGCCAGAGAGAGAAACAAAAATACTGTATGGTATCACTTATATGTGAGTCTTAAAAAAAAAAAAAGTTGAACTCATAGAAACAGAGAGTAGAGAAAGGTGGTTGCCAGAGAATAGAATGGTGGAGAAAACAGGAAGAGGCTGGTAAAGAATACAAACTTTTAGTTATAGAATGAATCAAGACTGAGGATTTATATATGACATGGTGACTATAATCTATAATGCTGTATTGCATAACTAAAATTTACAAATACAGCAGAACTTAAGTATTTCACCAAAAAAAAACTTAAAAAGGTAAATACTGAGGTGGTGAATGTGTTAATTTACTCAATGGTGAATGCTTTCACTATATATACCTATTATCAAATCATCACATTGTATACTTTAAATATATCACAATTTTATTTGTCAATTATTTCTCAATAAAGCTGAAAAAAGGAATCTAGTAAAAAATAAAATAACATAAATGGATGAATGGATGGAATATGGACAGATAGATCTATACAATAAATGAAAATAATACGTTTAAGATTAGAATACAGATTGAAAATTCCATCAGATCTGGCAATAGCAGTAGCTCAGTAGCTTGCCCTGAAACTGAGTCATCTAAAAGTGACTTTCAGCGCCATCTTAAAGACATTTCCAGCTGTTTCGTTAAAAGGAAACTTGGGAAATGTAGATCAGGAACAGAACTATGACTTTTTAACTTTCTGGACTGTTACTTGAGCTATACCCTGTCTGTCTTCTTACAACAGTAAAACTCAAAGCCGTAAAGACAAAATTGCCTCCTTTCAGCACACACACAAAAAATAGGACCTGAAAATAATAGGGCACCTGGGTGGTTCAGTGACTGAGCCTCTGCCTTTGGCTCAGGTCATGATCCCGGGGTCCTGGGATCGAGTCCCGCATTGGGCTTGCCGCAGGGAGCCTGCTTCTCCCTCTACCTATGTCTCTGCCTCTCATGAATAAATAATGTTTTAAAG
The DNA here is from genome assembly GCF_905146905.1 of Nyctereutes procyonoides. Lineage (NCBI taxonomy): Eukaryota > Metazoa > Chordata > Mammalia > Carnivora > Canidae > Nyctereutes > Nyctereutes procyonoides. The sequence continues at coordinate 8,383,697 of NW_026575135.1, read as the reverse complement.
GATCTGAAAATACTTAATTTTATGCCAAAAAAAATCTGAGAGTTCTATAAGTACAACAGAGACATTTGGAATACAGCTGAGTGCCCTGGGACCTGAAAGGAAGATTTAAGGCTCCTGGGAAGCTCACCTTGAACGCCCAGAGTTTTCTGATGTGAGTCTTAAAAATATCAATGCCCACCTGCTCTTTTCACCAATTCAGAACTCAAAGTGAAAACTCAGTTTTCCCAAGTTTATACTATTCAGTAGCAGAACTAGACCTAGATCATATAAGAAATGCTAAATGTATCCAGGGAAAACCATCCTGTAAGCTACCAAACTAATTCAGGGGAAGAAAAAAAGAAGTGTCAAGATTTTACATAATCATATCGTCTATTCAAAGTTCACCATATGCTACACCAATACCTCCCAAGAGTTTGTGTGAGGGATGAGGGAGTGCAAGTGGTATCGGTATAACAGCATTTAGAATGTGCTCACTCTAAACTGAGATGGGTTGGGGCGTGACTAGATGTTTGGTGGAGTGGCCCATCCGGGGCTGTCTACTCTTAAAAAGTGAGAAGCTTCTTTGTTAAAACCCATTGTAAGAAAAGGGAACAAGGAGCGTACACGTTTGGGACCAGAAGTCAGTGTCATCTCCCAGACAGTGTCGTGTATGCTACTCAGATTTGTCCCAGCACCATCCCTCTCCCCTAAGGCTCTGTGCTGGGGCTCTGTGGACAGTGAATGGTAAAACAGAAAAGGGCTGAGTCTAGAAATCTCTTAGTTCACTGAGACACTAGGTAAAGTTGCTTCCTAAAGAATTTATCAAGGCGGAATGACGTGTGGTCCAAAGGAATGGGAGAGATGGCAAACGGTATTTTCTGTAAGCAGCAAGCAGACTTTAGGAGGAGGAATGGGGACTCAAGGGAGGCCACTGGCCACAGGATCTGAGGATGTAACAACGGGAGAAATGAGCCTGACCTCCACCTAGGAGACAGAAGGGACATTTCCAAATCTTTCCACTTGCTATCATAGCATGCATCCTTCTTTTACGTTTTTCCTTTCTCCCTAAAAGCTTATCATTACCAATTTTTCAAGTACTTCATGGTCTTGATTTTTCGCTGGCTTCCTTACATTTGTTGAATATTTCTTCACCATAAAATTTGTGGAACTATCCCCAGGATTTAAACATTTAAGCTGTTTCCAATATTGTGAGGAAAATGTTCAGGCTTTTCCTGACTCAAGGCATTCTAAATTCTCAGAAGGGGTTGGTTAGTGAATCAAAGTGATGAAACAATTTTGAGTCTTGATAGATAGTGTTTCAATTTGACTTTTTTTTTTCTCTGCAAAATGTACTCATCAAAAACAAAAACAGGGGCACCTGAGTGGCTCAGTGGTTGAGTGTCTGCCTTTGGCTCAGGGTGTGATCTCAGGGTCCTGGGATTGAGTCCCATATTGAGCTCCCCACAGGAATCCTGCTTCTTCCTCTGCCTCTCTCTCTGTGTCTCTCATGAATAAATAAATAAAATCTTTTTTGAAAAATAAAAAATATATATTATCATTTTCATTACTCCCACTTCAAATTTGGGATGTTGCCATCTAAAAGCATTCAAGTTCTAGGTGACAATTTTCCTTCTTTCCTTTGCTATTTCACTAAATGTGAAGTGGTATCTATTAGCTCCTTTCCTTTCATTTCAAACAGAGATTTTGTGCCACAATTATTTAACTTCATTATCTTTCTAAATTATTTTTTCTTTTCCTTTGTCCATTAAAATTCTATTTCACTGCCCTCTCCGGTAATTTTATTTATTTATTTATTTATTTATTTATTTATTTATTTATTTATTTATGAGAGACACAGAGAAGCAGAGACATAGGCAGAGGGAGAAGCAGTCTCCCTGCAGGGAGCCTGATGTGGGACTCAATCCCAGGACCCCGGGATCACAACCTGAGCCAAAGGCAGATGCTCAACCTGAGCCACCCAGGAGTCCCTCCAATAGTTTTTCATAGGTTTTAGATGACTCTTAATCCAATATTTAGACCTTATGCAAGTAGAAAAAGAATCATAGATGCAGGTTATAAATTAAAATAAAATGGTATCTACCTAGATAATTTGTAAGTTACAGATTTATAATCTTATACTCTAATTGTATAAGATTTTTTTTTACTGACAAAATAAATTGCCAAGGCTCACTAATATAATGCATGCAATTTCTGAAAAAGATGGCAAAAGATGTAAGAATCTGTTTTAAAATTATGTAAGAACCCAAAAGTATGTAATAAAAGTACAATTCATGAACAAAAAACATGCATATTATAATAGTGAGCATTAAGTGAACACTGCTAGGTGCCTAGAATTTTATTTAAAAGACTTATAACAAGGACGCCTGGGTGGCTCAGCAGTTGGGCTCCTGCCTTGGCTCGGGTCGTGATCCCAGGATCCGGGATCAAGTCCCACATCGGGGTCTCTGCGAGGAGCCTGCTTCTCCCTCTACCTGTGTCTCTGCGTCTCTCTCAGTCTGTGTCTCTCATGAATACAAAATAAATCTTTGAAAATAATAAAATAACAGGCTTATAACAAAGTGGATTTTATGCATAAGGAAACTGAGGCTCAAGGTTACATTAAAAAACAATTAAAATCTTGATTGGCATGATTTCAAAGTCATGGTCTTTTCATATGATGCTCTTCTTACCACTGGGTAGCAAGATAAGTCATATGAGTTAAAAGGTCATAAAACTCCTATGTCCTCTCTAGTCAAACAGTCATAATTTAATGCCTTTTTAAAAACTGTGTGTTAGTTTGGGAATACGTGCAGTTAAATAAGATTTTAATTAGACAAACACAATGCAAATACTAAGACCCTGGAATTGTAAATATTGTTTATACCTACCAAAGTACATCCCAGATATATTTCTTAATCCAAAACAAGCCAAAATTCCTTTTTCAGATAAAGAACACTGACTGACCAGAAATTGTTAGGATGAGCTCTCTCTGTCCCAAGGAGAGAAAAGATCTGCCCAAAGTCTCCTAGGAGTCACCAGTTGTTGCATAATATATTATGCAATAAATTCTAGATCAAATGTAATAATAAAAACATAAGCATTCTCTAATATTGGAAGCTGATTTCCTGACTTTCCATTTTAAGGAAAATCCCATAGAATTAGTATTGTGCAATGGATACTTTCCTGTTTTAGCAGCTTAGGACAGAAAACAAAGTCACATTTTTTTAATACTTCATCTCTCTCCACATACCACTGCCGCATCCAAGATAAGCCAACCAACACCAGGAATTGACTCCTCAGTTCAAGACCTCAGTCCTGGTTATAAGTCCCTTTTATTTTTTTTTAATAAATTAATTTTTATTGGTGTTCAATTTACCAACATACAGAATAACACCCAGTGCTCATCCCGTCAAGTGTCCCCCTCCGTGCCCGTCACCCATTCACCCCCACCCCCCGCCCTCCTCCCCTTCCACCACCCCTAGTTCATTTCCCAGAGTTAGGAGTCTTTATGTTCTGTCTCCCTTTCTGATATCTCCCACACATTTCTTCTCCCTTCCCTTATATTCCCCTTCACTATTATTCATATTCCCCAAATGAATGAGAACATACACTGTTTGTCCTTCTCCGATTGACTTACTTCACTCAGCATAATACCCTCCAGTTCCCTCCACGTTGAAGCAAATGGTGGGTATTTGTCGTTTCTAATGGCTGAGGAATATTCCATTGTATACATAAACCACATCTTCTTTATCCATTCATCTTTCGATGGGCACCGAGGCTCCTTCCACAGTTTGGCTATTGTGGACATGGCTGCTAGAAACATCGGGGTGCAGGTGTCCCGGCGTTTCATTGCATCTGAATCTTTGGGGTAAATCCCTAACAGTGCAATTGCTGGGTCGTAGGGCAGGTCTATTTTTAATTCTTTGAGGAACCTCCACACAGTTTTCCAGAGTGGCTGGACCAGTTCACATTCCCACCAACAGTGTAGTAGGGTTCCCTTTTCTCCGCATCCTCTCCAACATTTGTTGTTTCCTGCCTTGTTAATTTTCCCCATTCTCACTGGTGTGAGGTGGTATCTCATTGTGGTTTTGATTTGTATTTCCCTGATGGCAAGTGATGCAGAGCATTTTCTCATGTGCATGTTGGCCATGTCTATGTCTTCCTCTGTGAGATTTCTCTTCATGTCTTTTGCCCATTTCATGATTGGATTGTTTGTTTCTTTGGTGTTGAATTTAATAAGTTCTTTATAGATTTTGGAAACTAGCCCTTTATCTGATATGTTATTTGCAAATATCTTCTCCCATTCTGTAGGTTGTCTTTGAGTTTTGTTGACTGTATCCTTTGCTGTGCAAAAGCTTCTTATCCTGATGAAGTCCCAATAGTTCATTTTTGCTTTTGTTTCTTTTGCTTTCGTGGATGTATCTTGCAAGAAGTTACTGTGGCCAAGTTCAAAAAGGGTGTTGCCTGTGTTCTCCTCTAGGATTTTGATGGAATCTTGTCTCACATTTAAATCTTTCATCCATTTTGAGTTTATCTTTGTGTATGGTGCAAGAGAGTGGTCTAGTTTCATTCTTCTGCATGTGGATGACCAATTTTCCCAGCACCATTTATTGAAGAGACTGTCTTTCTTCCAGTGGATCGTCTTTCCTCCTTTGTTAGAGACAAAATTTCATCTGCCAGACAATTCCGTTCTCTACCACCACTGGGCCTGACATTGCTACATGGTGTCCCTGTTGAAGCCCAAATGGTTCTACCACTTAGGCATGATCCAGATTTATGGTAAAATGGCACATACTTCCACCAAAAATCTTTCAACCACTACCAGGGATAGTTCCCTCAGCTCAGGCTTTCCTACCAATGGGAATCAGACTTATCTGAAGTTTATTGAATCAGCTTGTAGAGTACAAAAGACTGAAAGATAAGCAACCCATGTAGGGAGACTGTGAGAATTTGGACATCATGAACCAAATAAATTACCACTTGTTCAATCATTGCTTTCATTAAAATAAAACCTCAGGAGAAAAATAAAGGAGGGGGCGGTAAACACACCCCACATGCTATACTGTCTGGGTTCATGTCACTTGGGCTCATGGGCTTCTGGACCTCTCAACACACTGTCCAAATTCAATTCAGCCTCTTAGTTATTTCAGGCTTATCCATACGTCCAAGCAGCCATCTTCTCCGGGACACACTCAGGACCAAATGACTAAATCCAAGATTTCAGATCTCAGCATCTGAAGAATTATTATAGTCTCTCTACCTCTTTCTCTCTTTCTCCCTCTCCTTTCCTCTCTGCTCCCTCTCTCCACCTCTCTCTCTTCCCCTGTCCTCCTCTTTCCCATTCTGTCTGTCCCTAAAATCCCTACCGCCTGAGAGCAGAATACTTTGTATCTTCTCATTCTCAAGATCTGTCCTCCTTTTCTACCTCCAGGGGGTTTTGTTTTTGTTTTTGCTTTTTCAGGAAAAATCCAACCATGTTATAATTGAAAAAGTCTCTTTCAGAGTCCTTTTTGTTTGCAAAGAAATTGTGTCGAGTTGCAAATCTAGCAATGAGCAAATAAATTCATATTGTACATTAGTCCATCCATGGAATAGGTTCAAGAGTTTGGGATGTGATGAATGATATATGCTTTGGGGCAAAAGAATTTCTAAATCTTACAAGAAGATAGTCTAACCTATGAATGTGTATTAAAATAATACACTTGGGGATCCCTGGGTGGCTCAGCAGTTTAGTGCCTGCCTTCGGCCCCGGGTATGATCCTAGAGTCCCAGGATCAAGTCCCATGTCAGGTTCCCCGCATGGAGCCTACTTCTCTCTCTCTCTCTCTCTCTCTCTCTCTCTCTCTCTCTCTCTCATAAATAAATAAAACCTTTTAAAAAAATAAAATAACGCACTTTGGGCATAGCTGTCTGCTTATGTTAAGAACCTGAATGAACATATTAAATCACCTATTAAACACAGAGCTCTCCAAGGAACTGTCTCTAACATTAAACACTACTCTCTCCATAACAAGAAAAAAAAGCATTAGTACCTCTAAAGAAGGGTTTCAGAGTACACACAAACTCTAGAAATTTCAGAAAGTGATTATCAAGGGACCTTGATTTTTTATTCTCTAAGTAAATAATGCACAACAGTTAGAAATGTTTGGTGACATATTAATGAAAGTCAGCCTGCATAACTCTAATTGGGTACTGGAAACTGTTCCTTGCATTGCCAACAAAAACAGATGGAGAATATCATTTCAAAGAAAGAGGTAATGAAACTTCCCTTAAAGAAATTGCTTAAGAAAAATGGTAACACTTGACAATAGAATTAGCTTTATGAACACACACCATATGACATTTAAATGGAAAAAAGAAAAGAAATAAGAGTAAACCAGCTAACTTCATTCCTAATATGTATCAATCTGATGGCTCGAGAGTACCAGCTTCTAACCCAGCAACTATCTTGTCATTGTACCTCTCATGATATTGCCAGTTACAAGGAAGAGAATGTTCTGGCCATCTGCTTCCTCTGAGGTTTATTCACACAAGTGGTAGAGAACCCAAGTCTAAAAGATAAGGAACACATGTAGGCAGATTATGAGAATCTGGACATCATGAACCAAATAACTTACCAATTGCTTAATCCCTGGCTTCATCAAAATAAAACTCCAGTGGAAAGAAGACTCCCATGACTCATGGGGAAGGGAAATTTTCTCATTCCAGTAAATGAATTTCTGACACATATCCACAGCTGCTAGATAGCCGTAATTAAGACTGGGAATTAGACAATTCAATTTGTGTAGATAATCTATCATCAATCATTCAAAAACAAATAGATACTCCCAACAAAACATATCTTTGTGTGACATTTTAGAATAGCTAGCATAACAAATGCTACTGACTCCTTCAAGTCCCTAGCCAACCTCTTGTGACAACGCATCACTCTTTCCTACACCCTAGTTCATGTTGTTTTCTCTTATTGTCCACTATCAGCAATGTCTCTAATTCTACTCTTCCATCCTATCCTTGAGCTCCTGGCATCATGTCCACCACGGATGGCCAATTGATCGACTTGTGCTTGATTCACCGCTGAACAGTTGAAAACTCATTCTAACTCTAGTCCCTAACATCGGGAATACTGTCTCTAAGCTGATTCTGCTTCTACCTGCCTTTATGGCCTTCAGTGAGTCATGACACTTTCTGGGTTGTAATTTCCCCACTGTTAAAGTGAAGGGTAGGACTTGATAACTGTAAGACTCCCTCCAACAGTCACACTCTCATTCTAGAAGTCATAGTAACATCAGACTGGTTTCTAATTCTTAAATTCATTTTCAGTAAATTCATCACTGAATTTGGCCTTCATACAGCCCTTTGAGATAGGTAAGGTGAGTGCTACTAGTCCCATTTTGGAATGAGGGAGATGGGGCTCAGCATTTTAAACAGTTTATTGAAGGGCCGCCTGGGTGGCTCAGTCAGTTAACCAGTAGACGATTTCAGCTCAGGTCGTGATCTCAGGGTTGTGGGATCCAGCCCTGTGTTGAGCACTGCACTGGGCATACAGCCTGCTTGGAATTCTTTCTCCCCCTCTTCCTCTGCCTCTCCCCCGCTCCCACTCGCATACTCTCTCTCTAAAGAAATTTTTTTAATTAAAAAAAAAAACAATTTAAAAAGTTTATTGAATCCACACCACTTGCTGGTGACAGAAGTCTTCTGAGTCCTAATTTAGTGCTTGCTCCATTCCACTGTGCTATTCCATGATATACTAAGATGAATGGAGGCTTCCAGTAGACATGCCTGGGGACAAGGATGATCAGGATTGGGTTTTTATTTGGCTCACTGCCTTCAGGTGGCCCTTTTCTTGATGGGTGCCTGAATGATATATGCTGGTAGAGTTCTATGAGGGATGAAAAAGGAGATGAAGAGCTTCAAGAAACAGTGAGGAAGAATAAGAGAAAAGGGAGAAATATAGGAGCCACCATATGGAATGGAACTTTAGGGAAGAAACACACTTGAGAACTTTTCAAAAGTTTTGCTCTAAGGTGTGCATTGAAACTTCATCTTCCTTATGCACAAAAAAACAACAGCAAAAATCAACCTCATCTTTTAATGTTTTTTGAGTTAGAGATGTGTTTTCTTCTGGTTTTTTAGATGTATGAACTTCTCAGATGGGTCCTAACATTTGAGTTATAATAAATAATAAAAGGAAGAACATTTTTACATATCATCAGTCTCACTGAGCAAAATTAGACAAACAAGAAGTTCCCCCACCTCTCTCTCTCCCAATCTCTCTCTCAACCTCTCTCTCTCCCTCTCCCTCACACACACACAAAAAGGTGTTGTTAGTCATTATTTTGACCTGACAATATGTAAACCTCTATTTACCTTTTTACTGAAGGAAATAGCAAACTATGAGCCCATTAACTGTCTGATGCACCTGGGAGAAGTTGGGCCATAGAAGATTACAGATAAAATAGGAGGATGTGAAATTGCCCTTCCATCTGACTCCAACTTAATGCTGAACTTTCAGGGTGGTAAAACTGGTGCCCATTATCCAAATGTTGAGGATTCGTCTGGACTTTAGGGAAACACAGTGTCCTGAAAAAATAAATCAGCATAAAGCCAATGGAAAGATTTGAGTTCCCTGATCTAAATAAGACTCTTTCAACGCTAAAAATGTCTCCCAAAGGGCAGTATTTCCCTATCTGAGAGATCTGAAACTGGAGGGCTGCAAACTGTCTGCAAGGAGTCTACAAATTGATATGGCATATGCATCTTTTCAACAGATACCTAAAATACAACTAAGGTGGGGAAAATGACATTGCAAACTTAAGAAGTTTATAAACTACTGACATAAGAAGGACAGTGAAGTCCAACTTAATCTCAGATCAACTTACAGGGACTTTTTTGTACTTCATAGTTTCAATCTATATTCCAAAGCTACTCTTAAAATTGGCCATGCACAAAAGACAACAATAAGTATTTAGCTAATTTGTTTGGCAGTTGAGAGTCTTTTACTCCTTCACCTTGGGAAACCATTAAAAAAAAAAGCACATTCAAAGGAATAATTTTCATAGGCTAATGGGAGTAAAACAGAGTATCTCAAATATCTTACTAGAAATGGCTGAATATTTAGAAAGCATTCAAATTTAGCACAAACGATGTAGTTACAGTGAAACTCAGGAGATCTATTTCTTTGGATCCACACAGAAAGCAGAAACTTAGACTTTCTGGGTTCCTTCTACATGGCAAGTCCTTCAAGTGCACTACTTATCACTACAAGCTTAAGAGCTAGGTATTATTATTCCCATTTTCAGAAGAAATAAGTAAAGTAAAGCTTAGGTAAAATGCCCCGGGCAACTCAACTATTAAATGATAAAGTGCTATTTACACTTAGGTTTCTCTGATTATTAGTCTTGGGTGCTTTCTCACTATACCATAATCCACTCCCAACGTGGTCTTTTCCCTCTATTGTAACAATTCCTTCACATAGTGAGTTGTGTGTACCACAAAGTACAAATATATACCCAGTTTATGCCTCACATTTAGCTCATATTCTTTTGCATTAGAAAAAGCTCATTAAGTGTATAGAGGAAGATGTGGATTTGCACTCCACCTGCATAATGCATTAGGATTTCAAATTACTTTAAGCTATTAGAAAAGCTGCCTTCATATATTAGAGAATTGAGAAAGATTGAGGGAACCCAATTATATGGCACAACTCTTTCTGCCTGAATTCTGAACCTACTGAAAGAGACACAAAAAGTGAGCAGAGGAATGCCAAAATAGCTCCTTTATTTCGGATAAAGGCTGGAGGGAAGGACATGGCTTTTGGTCTATATACCAAGTGGACTTTCTAATATAATATGTATCCCCAGAATTAGGCAGCTTGTCTCCCCATTCCAGACCAAATGGACAATGTCAGCCCTTTCCTCACTGGGGGCCTGTACTTGTAGAGCGCACCACAGAGGAGCCAGTCAGGACGTGGGCTCCCTCAGATAGGTTGTTCCTAAGAAAGGGAAGGAAATAAGAGGCTGAGTTGTGCATGCCCCACTTCTTTCTCAAAATTTTAAATCAGGGTGCCTGGATGGCTCAGTCGGTTAAGCACCTACCTTCATCTCAAGTCATGACCCAAAAGTCCTGGGATTGAGTTCCACGTGAGCCTGCTTCTCACTCTCCCTCTGCCTGCTGCTCCTTCTGCTTGTTCTTTCTGTCTCTCTCTCTCTCTCTGTCAAATAAATAAATAAAATCTAAAAAAAAAAAATTAAATCAGGTAATTTACTCCACCCATGACTGTGTGAGAAGGGTCTAAGAAAAGAATCTAAGAGGAGCAGGTATAAAAAAATCTCATTAAAACCAGGAATATCGGGATCCCTGGGTGGTGCAGTGGTTTGGCGCCTGCCTTTGGCCCAGGGCGCGATCCTGGAGACCCGGGATCGAATCCCACATCGGGCTTCCGATGCATGGAGCCTGCTTCTCCCTCTGCCTGTGTCTCTGCCTCTCTCTCTCTCTGTGACTATCATAAATAAATAAAAATTAAAAAAAAAGAAACAGGAATATGGAGGATACCTACCTAAGCCGTTTCAATGCCTAAATACGATTTGCTTATAGGGAGGTTGGGCAGCAGAGATGCTAAGGGGCAAAGCTGGCTGAGCATGTCCTCTACCAAGAACTATAGTCAAGCATCCAGACACAGAGACAGCAGGGGACCAGAGAAGGGGAGCTTGAATGGATCAAAACAAGGGATGGTCAGAAGCCAGTATCTGGAGCTAAAGGATGAAAATCAGAGAAATGGGTACAGAAGGAAAGGGTGAAGCAATGAACAGTAATAGGTGAACACCTGACACAGGCACTATTGTCTATGCCTGTGTTTTACAAGCTCACTGCAGCATGCTACATCAGAAAGGTGCCTACAATCATAAATCTAAATATGTGCTGACATAAGAAAATGCTCCGCATCACTGGCCATCAGGGAAATACAAATCAAAACCATGATGAGATACCACCTCACACCAGTGAGAATGGGGAAAACTAACAAGGCAGGAAACCACAAATGTTGGAGAGGATGCGGAGAAAAGGGAACCCTCTTACACTGTTGGTGGGAATGTGAACTGGTGCAGCCACTCTGGAAAACTGTGTGGAGGTTCCTCAAAGAGTTAAAAATAGACCTGCCCTACGACCCAGCAATTGCACTGCTGGGATTTACCCCAAAGATTCAGATGCAATGAAACGCCGGGACACCTGCACCCCGATGTTTCTAGCAGCCATGTCCACAATAGCCAAACTGTGGAAGGAGCCTCGGTGCCCATCGAAAGATGAATGGATAAAGAAGATGTGGTTTATGTATACAATGGAATATTCCTCAGCCATTAGAAACGACAAATACCCACCATTTGCTTCGACGTAGATGAAACTGGAGGGTATTATGCTGAGTGAAGTAAGTCAATCGGAGAAGGACAAACATTATATGGTCTCATTCATTTGGGGAATATAAAAAATAGTGAAAGGGAATAAAGGGAAAAGGAGAAAAAATAAGTGGGAAATATCAGAAAGGGAGACAGAACATGAAAGACTCCTAACTCTGGGAAATGAACTAGGGGTGGTGGAAAGGGAGGAGGACGGGGAGTGGGGGTGAATGGGTGATAGGCACTGAGGGGGGCACTTGACGGGATGAGCACTGGGTGTTATTCTGTATGTTGACAAATTGAACACCAATAAAAAATAAATTTTAAATAAATAGATAGATAGATAGATAGATAGATAAATAAATAAATAAATAAATAAATAAATAAATAAATAAATAAATAAATAAAAATGTGCTGAAACCCACCCTTCCCTCACAGATTAAAGTCAAGGTTTCCTTGGGTTTACCTAGTCAGAAGCTTTTAAATATAGAAGGACATCCTTGAGGTGGGATAGAGTTCCATTCATGAGTGTCACTCTTTTTAGCCAGGGCCCCAGGTTCTGAGATTTCCCACAGCACACCTGGGGTTTCCCATCATAAGGTATCAGGGCTGGGTGTTCAAGCTTAAAAGTAGAGAGGCGCACTGGAGAGCTAGAAGCTGCGATCAGAGCTGAAAGGCCGTGGGATTGGTGATCTCTATTGGTCTGACAGGTGGTGGCCCTTTGGTTTGGAGCACAAATTAATGGCACATGCATGTCTTAGAGATTCTTTAGAGTGTCCTGAAGCTTCCCCAGAAATTAGGTAAATATTGATATAATGTAGATATTATGAAATTTTAACTGTTTAACCATTTAAGTTAGGAATTAGTTTAGTGATTATGAGTAGAAAACTGAAAACAATGGGTTAATCAAATTAGAAGTTTATTTTTTCTGCTACATAACTGACATCCTAAGGTAAGGAAACCAAAGCTATTTTGGCAGTTCCATGAAGCCCAAAGACTTCACGTAGCACCACTCCAGGGACCCAGTTTCCTTCTGGCTTTATTTTGCCATAATCCCTCAGGTAATATCCTCATATTCATGCTTTTCACGTGGCTACTGACACCCTAGCCTAGCAGATGTCTGCTCTTTTAAGTAACTTTTCAGTAAGCCCCACCTGACAATTTCTGCTTCTATCTCACTGGGTAGAATTATGTCAAGGGCTATCCCATGATCGAGGAAAGTGGAGATTTGTATTGTTTCAGGTGGGCACATCACTAACCCCAATAAAATCAGGTCTGTTGGCAAGGAAGCCAGAGAAGAATAGTACTCAAACGGCAACCCACTATCTCTTACACAGAGGTACAGGGAAAAGGGATGAGGTGGCCCAAAACTCATTATTGCTACCTATGTGGACATTCTGGGTAAAGGATTACAGTGACTTACTAATACTACACAGATTCTATGGGGGTGCCCCAGGGAAGTTCATGTCTCAAGAATGCGTAGAGCTACTTAGTTCATAAATTTCTAGGCCTGTCCTTTCTGCAGATGCAATATCACAGTTGTCTTGCACTAAATCAGTGGTTCTAAACTGTATCTTTTACAAGAGTGCTGGTCTCTCTATAGCAAAATCACCATAATACTTAAACTTACACTCCTAGATCTTGCTGCACAGACACAGTTTAGGCACCATGTTCTATGTGGTACCAAATCTACTAAACGCCATCATGCACTGTGGGGAGGTTTTACTGCAGGGTGTAATGACTCCAGCTGCAAAGGTCCTCCTGGGCAGTTTGGGCTACCTTTGGAGACAGTGGCAGTATTCCCTGCTGAGAGAGAGAGAGGTTCTTAAGATGGGACAGCCTCACTTTCCTCCTAATGATGCAGCCTGAGGGACAGAGGCCTTGGCGGGCTTTAGAGCCTTCACAGCCTTCATAGCATTCTTTCAGGAGAGAAGTCAGACCTCTCAAAGAGGAAAGCTCACAATCCCAGGTATTTTGCTGATCCTCCCCTTGCCCCAGCCCCTGCCTCAACTGCTTCATGCTGGGAGCACTGGAATGCATCAACACATCAACCAGAGTCTTCTTGGAAAAGGTTTTCCCTGCCTCAAAAGTAATCTCCTGCAGCTAGCTAAATCATTTCTCACCTCTTAGCCTCCACATATCTTAAAATTCATAAACTCTCTACAGATAAATAGTGTTCCAGCACACTGACAGATCCTTACATACATACACATATAGATACATACATAGAGGTTTAAAAGTCTTATGTTAAATTATTCATTCCTTTAAAAAAAACAGTCCTTTGCATAGAAAGGAAAAGGCTTTTAAACAAAAACATTTTAAAGGTATATGATCGTATCTAGAAGATAAAACATGAGATGATGGGAAAACACAGAGAAGACGGGGGAGGAGATGCAATATGTGCTATTTACTCCCACATATCAAACTGATCCCAGCAGAAGCTAATTACAAGATCTAAGCAGGAAATGATCAAGCTCCCAAAACTACACTCCTGTCTACATCTTCTACCATGTTTCCAAACCCTACACTAATTCTAGGCCCTTCCTCAAATTCTATTCTTGTATTTTTACTCCATTCAATCACCATCACATAATAAGCACACTGGTATGAAAACCTCTGTTCTTAGTGGTCCGGATATCCCTTAAGCATAATCTCCCATCTTGAGACTTCAATCCCACTAAAGTCCAGTGATGTCCCTACCGTAGACATTCTCAAGTCATCTGCCCTCCTTGTAGCCAATTAGTGCCCTTGTGTACCCTTAACAGAAATTATCAACATGCTTGTACATTCAGTGAAGGAACAGTGACATTTTAGAGACTGTCACAAAGGAGTGGAAACAAAGGAGCTGCCATTTTATCATCCCCTAGGCTGACCTACTCATGATCTCAGAGTTCACCTGCAAGTCATATTTCATTTTAGTGAAGCACTTATTCATGGTAGCTGGCTAGTTTTTGTAAAAAGTAATTTACATCCATTTCCTCTTATTAGGTCATGTGCCCCTCCCATCAGTCCTTCAGGCAGTTATTAATCCATTGTTTTCTCTTGGGACACATTTCCTTCAGCTTTCATAATTTTCATAATTTTTGGTATCCTAATATCCTAAACAGTAAAGCTTCTAAAAGTGACGTAGCCTAAGATGTTACTCATACATCATAACAGCAGTTTTCAGAAATATCTTAAAAAGCTAGCTCCTTTCCTCAAATGATTTATAATGCAGAAACTTGATGTGTAAGTGGCTCTGTTTTCAGGGAAGAACCCAGATAGGTGGGCTTGGGCTCATTCTTGACCTCTGAGGCTTTCCGGAAGGACCTTTCCAGAAATCTGAATCTGTAGACCACATCTTGAAAACACTTGTGCTAAAGGAATCTGAATTCTTTAAATACCTTATAAATATTGACAACTTTTACCCTGATTTGGAGACCATATCCTGCTTGGATAGATTTCAATATTAAAAAGCATATGAATAGCAAATAAGTCAATATAGAATCAAAGAAAATATACTGCAACAAAGAAGGGAGCCAAACATATGGCATGAAACCTCAGTACAGAAGTGCTATTAAAAATAGCAAAATCATTTCTATAAGAACCAGAAAAAATTCTGGCAACTAGTGTTCCCAAAGATACAGAAGATATGACCTTTGTAAAACAGAAATAGCAAGCTATAATGAAGAAAATAATTGAGTAAGGAAAGATACTGAAGAAACAAAAGGTCAGGAAAATCCAATATATCATAAGAAAATTAAAAATTCATTGAAGGAGGTCAAAAAGTCAAGAGAAAAAGTGATACCGAATGGACCTGGAACAATAATATTGAAGATAAAGTTGAGAAGATATTACTGCACAGAGAGGAAATGAGAACAAAAATTTTGATAGTGACAAAAAAAAGTAATTTTTAAGAACATGGAATTGGCTAGATCACTAAAGAAAATCACTAAAGAATCACCAGCCTTAAACAACACATTAGACCAGATGAACTTAATAGATATCTACACAAGAATAAGGAATAAAATCCAACCTAAGATTGATAGTGTTTTGAACAAAGAAGTCAGAAACAGTAGGACCCTAAAACAAACAAAAAAAAAAGATAGAAAGAAGAAAAAGAAGAAAAATTTTCTGGATCTTAAAAGGGGGGTAGGCTGAATCTATTAAAAAAAAAAACAGGGTTCATCGTGTTCCAGGAACAGTTATTGAAATAGAAACCTTTCCTAGACACAAAAGGAAAAACTATTTTAGTTATGTGGATAAAGAAAAGTACTATAAGATTTAAGAAGAAAAGCTTACCTCGAAAGGAAAAAATTCAAGTTTGCCTCAGTCTTCATCACATGTTTAAATTCCACAAGAAAATGGAGGTGTGTCTGCAAAACGTTGAGGGGGAAAATTCTAGTGAGCCAAAATCCCAAACTTAGTCAACTTCTCCTTCACAAACAAAACCAACAGAGAGAACTTCTCATGCAAGGATTCAGCACAAATACCACAAATGTACCCTTCATAGAAATGTCCAGAAGTACATTCTACAGCTGACAAAGTTGAAAGAGCCTTTGAGAAGTCAAAAGTCAAACTATAAAGGCACTGCTGTTGGAACATATAGAAAACCATTTAATGTGGAAAATAACTACAAAGCTTATTGCAAATATAATTTCAAAATTTCATTCAAAGCTAAAAAAAAACTTGCAAGGAAACTTTCACTGGTTAAAATAAAATGCTGTTTAACTAATATCATCCTCAATGGAGAAAAACTGAGAGCAGGGGTACAACAGTGTCTGCTCTCACCACATGGTTCAGCATAGTACTAGAAGTCCTAGCTCAGAAATCAGGCAACAAAAAGAAATAAAAGGCATCCAAATCACCAAGGAAGAAGTCAAACTCTCACTCTTTGCAGATAACATGATACTTTATGTAGAAAACCTGAAAGACTCCACCAAAAAATTGCTATAACTGATAGAGGAATTCAGCAGAGTCATGGGATATAAAATCAACATACAGAAATCTGTTGCATTTCTACACACCAATAATGAAGCAGCAGAAAGAGAAATCAAGAAACTAATCCCATTTATAATTGCACCAAAAACCATAAGATACCTAGGAATAAATCGATCCAAAGAGGTAAAATATCTATATGCTGCAAACTGTAGAATGTTTACGAAAGAAATTGAAGACACAAAGAAATGGAAAAACATTCCATGCTCTTGGATTGGAAGAACATTGTTTAAATGTCTATGCTACCCAAAGCAATCTAGACATTCAATGCAGTCCCTATAAAAATAACACCAGCATTTTTGACAGAGCTAGAAAAAACAATTCTAAAATGTATATGGAACCACAAAAGACCTCGAATAGCCAAAGTAATGTTGAAGAAGAAAAACAAAGCTGGTTGGATCACAATTTCAAACTTCAAGCTGTATTACAAAGCTGTAATCATCAAGACAGTATGGTGTTGGCATAGAAACAGACACATAGATCAATGGAACAGAACAGAGAATTCAGAAATGAACCACAGTTGTATGGCCAAGTAATCTTTGACAAAGCAGGACAGAATATCCAAAGGAAAAAAGTCTCTTCAACAAATGGTATTAGGAAAACTGGACAGCAACATACAATACAATAAAATAAAACTGGACCACTTTCTTAAATCATACAGGAAAATAAATTCAAAATGGATGGAAGACCTAAATATAAGACAGGAAACCATCAAAATCCTAGAAGGAAAAATAGGCAGTAATTTCTTTGACCTTGGCCACAGCAACTTCATACTAGACACATCTCTAGTATGTGGCAAGAGAAACAAAAGGAAAAACCAACTACTGGGACCTCATCAAAATAAAAGCTTCTGCACACCAAAGGAAACAATCAACAAAACCAAAAGGCAACTGACAGAATGGGTGAAGACATTTACAAATGACATATAACATAAAAGGTTAATATCTGAAATCTACAAAGAACTTACCACACTCAACATCCAAAACACAAATAGTCCTGTTAAGAAATGGGCAAAAAGGGATGCCTGGATGGCTCAGTGGTTGGGTGTCTGCCTTTGGCTCAGAGCATGATCCTGCAATCCAGGATCAAGTCCCACATCGGGCTCCTTGCAGGGAGCCTGTTTCTCCCTCTGCCTGTATCTCTGCCTCTCTCTGTGTGTCTCTCATGAATAAATAAATAAAATCTTAAAAAAAAAAAGAAAGAAATGGGCAAAAGCCATGAACAGACGCTTTTCTAAAGAAGACATCCAGATGGCTAACAGACACATGAAAAGATTCTCAACATCACTCATCATCAGGGAAATACAAATCAAAACCACAGTGAGATACCACTTCACACTGGTCAGAATGGCTAAGATGAACAACTCAGGAAATAACAGATGTTGGTGAGGATGCAGAGAAAGGGGAACTCTTTTTTACTGTTGGTTGGAATGCAAACTGGTGCAGCCACTCTGGAAAAGGAGTACAGAGCTTCCTCAAAAAGTTAAAAATAGAACTATGCTACAACCCAGCAATTGCACTACTAGGTATTTATCTAAAGATATAAAAGTGCTCATTTGAAGGGGCACATGCACCCCAATGTTTATAGCAATACTATCAACAACAACCAAATTATGGAAAAAGCCCAAAAGCCCATCAACTGACAATGAACAGGTAAAGAAGATGTGGTATATACACACAATGGAATATTACTAGCCATAAAAAAATGAAATCTTGTCATTTGCAACAACATGGATGGAACTTGAGTATATTATGCTAAGTGAAATAAGTCAGTCAGAGAAAGACAAATATATGATTTCACTCCTATGTGAAATTTAAGAAACAAAACAGATAAACATAGGGAAAAGGAGGGGGAAATAAGATAAGAAGCAGAGAGGGAGGCAAACCATAAGAGTCTCTTAACTACAGAGAACAAACTGAGGGTTGCTGGAGGGGAAGGCATGGGGGATGGGCTAGATGGGTGATGGGCATTAAGGAGGGCACTTGTTGGGATAAGCATTGGATGTTGCATGTAAGTGATGAGTCACTAAGTTCTACTTCTGAAATCAATACTACACAATGTTAACTAACTCAAATTTAAATTGAAAAAATAAGACATTTTTAAAAATAAATAAATAAATAAATAAATAAATAAATAAATAAATAAAACACTGCCTAGAAAGAACTCCATAATAAATCACAGAAAGGACAGAGGATGCCAAAGCTAAGTAAAATTTCTCATCATGAATTAAAAGGAGTTGGAAAGTATTTTTTGAACTTCATTTTTATTTTTAAGGAACCGTAAGACTCCCATTTATGATATTGTAATAAACTCAAAAGAAAACTCATTCTACAAGTGAACCCCTACAGGAATCTGAAATTTTGAGGAAATGAATGGTCTGACAACCCGAAACTGAAATTTTAAAGTTGTCCCACTGAATTATTAGTGCCCCCAGGCTCCTCAGAGAAGGAAACAGATATCCTTTTGGAATGAACCAACCCTCAACACAGGCCTCAAAGAATTTTACCTTCCCCCCAAGTATATTCCAAGGATGATGCACAGCATACAGGCAGAAATCACAAAATATACAAGGTGCCATAAGAGACAGTCTACAGTAATAATAGAGAGCAAAAGCAGACTTTCAAAGAGTTCAGATATTGTAATTATTAGACATAGAATATGGAAATGTATACTGGATTAAGATATTTAAAGAAATAAAGAAGTGGCTTTTTAAATATTTATTTATTTATTTATGATAGACAGAGAGAGAGAGAGAGAGAGAGAGAGAGAGAGAGGCAGAGACACAGGCAGAGGGAGAAGCAGGCTCCATGCCGGGAGCCCGACGTGGGACTCAATCTCGGGACTCCAGGATCGCGCCCTGGGCCAAAGGCAGGTGCCAAACTGCTGAGCCACCCAGGGATCCCCTAAAGAAGTGTTTAAAATATGATGAAGAAATGTGTGGGAAATATCAGAAAGGGAGACAGAACATAAAGACTCCTAACTCTGGGAAACGAACTAGGGGTGGTGGAAGGGGAGGAGGGCGGGGGGTGGGGGTGAATGGGTGACGGGCACTGAGGGGACACTTGAGGGGATGAGCACTGGGTGTTATTCTGTATGTTGGTAAATTGAACACCAATAAAAATTAATTTATTAAAAAAATAAAATAAAATATGATTAAAGAGGAAGTGGAGAGACTCCTGGGTGGCTCAATTGGTTAAGCATCCAATTCTTGGTTTTCGGCTCAGGTCACTATTTCAGGGTCATAGGATGGAGCCCTGCATGGGGTTCCATGCTCACCACACAGTCTGCTTAAGATTCTTTCCCTCTGCCCCTCCTTCCACTTGTACTCACTTGTGCTCGCTCTCTCTCTCTCTCTCTCTCTCTCTCTCTCAAATAAATAAATAAATCTTATAAGAAAAAAAAAGAGGGGGCATATTGGCAAATGGCCTGCAGAGCAACATGCCTAAGTTTTATCATGACTCCTATGACACACACCTCACCCATGACTCTCCATCTGTGACAAAGACACACTGCAGTGGTAGAAAACACAAAGAGAGGGGATCCCTGGGTGGCTCAGCAGTTTAGCGCCTGCCTTCGGCCCAGGGCATGATCCTGGGGCCCTGGGATCAAGTCCCGCCTCGGGCTCCTTGCATGGAGCCTGCTTCTCCCTCTGCCTGTGTCTCTGCCTCTCTTTCTCTCTTTCTCTCTCTCTCTCTGTGTGTGTGTGTATGTGTGTGTGCGTGTGTCTCATGAAGAAATAAATAAAATCTTTAAAATAAAAAAAGGAAACACAAAGAGAATGTGCAAGACTACTATCAGAAGTGGATGAAAGAGTAGGCTCAGAGCTGCATATCAACAAGGAAAGATACCTCCTATTCCATTCTCTGCTCTTCCTCCTGCAGGGACAATGATCCCACCTCTTTCTAGTCTCCCAGGTATGATGTCAGTACTCCACATGGGGAGCCTTTCCATGATGCCAATGATGGGCCCCCTCCTTCTCCTGGATGACACCAGTGAGACGTGCTCCTGGAATGAGGCCACCTATGGGAGGCTATATGCCAAAGATGCCTGGGATCCCAATGATGAGACCTCCTACCCTTCCCATGATGGTGCCTTTTCAGTCGGAATGAATCCATCAAAGAGATAAGGAGAGAGGGGAACCTCCATATCCACTTTAATTACTTGTTCTACTTCACCAGGAGATCATGGTGCTGTGACTCTGAGTGTTTTCTAACAGCATAACAGGGAAGACTTGCTCCCCCTTCCTATCAAAGAGAAAATAGTTTTGGCAAGTGACTAATGGGACCCCCCCCCCAAAAAAAAGCAATTTTCATTCGTATGGAATGTGAAAATAAAATTGTCAACTGTTTAATTTACTATTAGATAAATAATAATAAATAATAATAAAATATGATTAAAGAACAAGAGATTATTAAAAAAAAACACTAGACTGAATGCTTGTGTACCTTCAAAATTCATATATTGAAACCTGACCCCAATGTGACGGTATTAGAAGTTGGAGTCTTTGGGAATTAGTTAGATCATGAGGATTGAGCCCTTATGAATGGATTAGTGCCCTTAAAAAAGAGACTCCAGAGGACTCCTTCACCCCTTCTGCCATGTGAGGACATAGTGGGAAGATGGCTGTGTATGAACCAGGAAGCAGGCTCTCACCAATGCAAACCTTCCAGCACCTTGATCTTAGACTTCCCAGCCTCCAGAGCTGTGAGAAATAAATGTTTGTTATTTAAACCACTCAATCTATGGTATTTTTATTATGGCAGCCTGAAGAGACTAAGACAAAAATAAGCAGATCTGAAAAGAACAAATTGTATTCCTAGTAAAAAAAAATTAATAGTAAAGTCATTGAAACTAACAAATTCCATGGAAGAGTTGAACCAGAAGATTATGCACAAATAATAGTATTAGCAAAATGTTAGGTAGTTATGAAGAATTAATTCAGTATGCACCTTACAGAGACAAAAATATGGAAAACATAACAGGTAGGTGAAAAAAAAGAAGATAAAGTAAATGTCTAACATAGGTCTAATTGGAGTTTCAGAAGAAAGGGAGAAATAGAATGGAGATGAGGTAATATCTAAAGAGATAATAACTAGTAATTTCTCAGAAGAAACCATATACAGTTTCAGGAAATCCAGCAAATTCCAAAGAGGATAAATAAAAAGAAATCCATACCTAGATTTCATCATAATGAAATATTAGATTATTTAAAAGCAGAAAATGATTTTTCAAATAGCAACCAGATGGGAAAGACAAATCAGTGTCAAAGAAATGACAATGTTAACTAATGACCTATCAACAAAAATGGAAATCAGAAACAGTGAAACAGTATATTCAATGTGATGAGAAAAAATTTAGCAAAATATATCCAGTAAAAAAGAGATTTCAAGAGCAAGTGTAAAATAAATTTTCAGACAAAATTTAAGAATTTGCTACCATTAGAGCATCATTAATGAAAATTCTAAAGCTAAGTTGTCCATTAGAAATATAATGAGCAATATGTAAATCTAAATGCTCTAGTATAGAGCCACATTTTTAAATGCAAAAAAGGTAAAATTAATAACAATAATCTTAATAACAATCTATTTAAAAAAATAAAAATAAAAAAATAAAAATCTATTTAATCTAATAGATCAAGAATAATTTCAATATGTAATCAAAATCATTAATGAGATATTTTACCCTTTTTTGTACTAGGTGTTTGAAATCTAGTATACACCTTATACTAACAGCAAATCTCAATTCAGACTAGTTATTATATTTCAGGTGCTCAATATCCACAAGACTGGTGGTTTACCATATTGGTCAGCGCAGCACTAAAAGATAGAAGGAAATTTTTCCTGGTGAAATGGTTGAGGTGCAAGAAGAGAGGATGAGCAAAACAAGTGGGAAAAAGGTGGGCAAACCCAATGTTCCCAAGGAACACTGACTGTATAAAACAATAATATTTATATTGTGCACCATAAATTAGGGAAAGTTTTGATCAGATTCTGTTTGAATCGTTTCAGGCAAGAATACTTCACAAGGATGTTGTATGCCTCATATTACATCACATTAAGAGGTACACAACATCTCATCACTGATGGCAAGACTGGATCAGAGTGAAACATCCAAATCCCTCTATCATGAAGTCATTTTTTTTCTCACTTTTTTACCAAAAATCAATCCGTGGGATAAGACCAAGGCAGAAGAATCAAGGAAGTACAAAGTCTGTGAGACAAAGTACAATTTGGTGTGTTTGAGAAATAATAAGGAGAAAGACTCCCTATACTGTAGCCCTTGGCTAAGCTAATACCAAGATCAGGATCATGTACCTATTGACAATTCTTTTAAAAAGGAATATATCAGAATCATTAAATGAACTGTTTAATGACTGAGAATCATTTAATCGGAATTAATAAGTGATCTCTATAGCTATTGATATTGGACCCAGATCCCATTGAAAGTCTTGGGCCATTTCTCTGTAGCCACTCCCATCCCCAGCTTCCTTCTGCTTTTGCCTCTATGGAACCCATCTGTGACTATCTTCAGAAGATTGCCCTCAGCCACAGACACCATTTTGACTGCCTGCTTGTGCAAAAGGTCAAGAGCATTTAAGAGACAGGGTACCCCTTAGCTTTGTTTGGGGGGGTCTGGGTCATTGAATGACTTCTGAAAGCCCAGATCTTTCAAGTTGGGACAAAATCTGAGCTATAATTTGCTCTCCAAAGCTTTCTGGTACAATCCAGCTGAGGCTAGAACTGTGCCAGAAATCGTACCCTTGCTTGGATTCCTTCTTGTCACT
Organism: Nyctereutes procyonoides; assembly: GCF_905146905.1. NCBI lineage: Eukaryota > Metazoa > Chordata > Mammalia > Carnivora > Canidae > Nyctereutes > Nyctereutes procyonoides. The sequence goes on along the minus strand of NW_026575135.1, from coordinate 8,360,570 downwards.
GATCCGTTTCTCCTACTCCCTTACCTGTTTCCCCTGAGAGCAATTCCCTAATAAATCACTTGCACATAAATACTCGATTCAGGGTTGGCATCTGCAGAACCTGACACAAGGCAATCCCTAACTTTGTATGCCACGTTACATCTGGAATACATATAAGAAATACAATCTAATTTTATATACACGTGTGCAAAATGGAACATAAATAGGAATCCTTTCTACTTCCATTTCAAGTGATTGGTTTCTGTTAATACACACTGTAAATAATTCATTGTGACTGATCAGTGCAAGGCTGATCCATGAGTGGCAACTACCAGCCAGGGTACAACACTGTACACACCACAGTGTTAAGTTGCACTCATACACACAGTATTAGCATTATTGAAAACTCAGCTGTGCATCACTTTTCTGGATGTGTAAAACTTCTTTGGTTCTTGAATACAAGCAAATCACTCACCATTCCTAAAGACTGAATGTGGTGCTTATTGTTTCAGAGACAATGAGTCTAGTGTTTGGCGCTCAGACTACATGTTTCAAAGGGAATCTTTGTCTGCTTAACATGAAATAAATCAGACTCTATATTTATTGGGCAAAGAGCAATCCAGCAACCTTCACTCAAATCAGCCCTGGCGGCCTTAAGTTACAACTGTTGGGTAAAGCCATAGGTAGCCGTTTAGTAACACAAGACAGAAACCTCTAAGGGGGTTGAGAAGAAACCAGTAAATAGAACCTACTCCTCACCTTTCTCTAGCCATTTTTAATCACTGAGAATTTTTTTTGCAATTATGTAAATTATTTTCAAGTACATTTCTACAGGAACTTTTTACAAACCAAAATTTCTCCCAATGACACTATTTAAATATTACCAATATAAGCACATGACAGTCTGAAGTTCCACAAATAATGTAGAAAAACTTCATCAGATTAGGTTCTAGTGGTTTATAAGAAATATTTTGGAAATTATCTGCTGAGGTTCATTATTATCCTGTAAGGGACATACATACATACATATATCAATAATGTAAACAAGGTCATTAAAAAACATTTTACTATATATAACCTTACTTATATTATATAATAACCTAAACTTATATTAAGGCTATATATGATATAATAACCTTATAACCTTATATTAAGAGTGTAACTTTGGGGGTACCTAGGTGGCTTAGTCAGTTAAGCGTCTGCCTTCAGCTCGGGTCATGATCCCAGGGTCCTGGGATCGAGCCCCATGCTGCACTCCTTGCTCAGCAGCAAGTCTGCTTCTCCCTCCCCCTGCTCATGCATTCTCTTTCTCTCAAATCAATAAATAAAATCTTTTAAAAAAAATACATATTTGGGAGGGAGTTAGATGGTGGAGTGGTAGGGGGTCCCTGGGCTTGCCTCCTCCCTCTAACACAGCAAGATTAACATCAAATCATTTTGAACTAGGAAATCAATCTGAGGATTAAGAAAACAATCTGTACAATTGGAAAGAGAGAACATGGCAGATGCAAGGTTCAGAGACGTGAACTAAGGGAAAGAAAACCACAGTGCTGCAGAAGGTGAGGAGCCCTTTTCATGGAGGTAAGTCAGAGAGAGCAGGAGAGAGAGCAATGTGTAAGGTAAGGTTGGCACAAGGCGTCTCGGTGTAGGGTGTAGGGATCCCCTGGGAGAAAACATTCTCCTTCCTGGAGGACATAAAGATTGCATTGAATGTGGCTCTCTTCCTGGGAGTGGGTCCACACCTTGCCAGGTCCTTTAAGATTTGTAGTTTTGGGAGCACCTGGGTGGCTCAGTGGTTGAGCATCTGCTTTTGGTTCAGGTCATGATCCCAGGGTCCTGGGATCAAGTTCCACATGAGGCTCCCCACAGGGAGCTTGCTTCTCCTTCTGCCTCTGTCTCTGCCTTCCTCTCTGTGTCTCTCAAGAATAAATAAATAAAATCTTAAAATTAAAAAAAAGAGAGAGAAGTGTACAGCAATACAGGCCTCCATCAAGAAGCAAGAAAGTTTCAAACCCACAACCTTACATCTAAAGGAGCTGGGGGAAAAAATAAATAAATAAAGCCAAAAATCAGCAATATAAGGGAAATAATTAATATCAGAGCAGAAATAAAAGTTACAGAAACAAACAAAAAACAGTAGAAAGATCAACAAAACTAGGAAAGGTTCTTTGAAAGAATTAACAAAACTGATAAACCCCTAGCCAGCCTTATCAAAAAAAAACGGGGGGGAGGGAGGGAGAGAGAGAGAGAAAGGACCCAAATAAATAAAATCACAAATGAAAGAGGAGAAATCACAACCAACACCACAGAAATACAAATAATTGTAAGAGGATATTATTAGCAATTATATGCTAACAAATTGGGCATAAAATAAATAAAATCACAAATGAAAAGAGGAGAAATCACAACCACACCACAGAAATACAAATAATTGTAAGAGGATATTATTAGCAATTATATGCTAACAAATTGGGCAATCAAGAAGAAATGAGTAAATTCCTAGAAACATATAAACTACCAAGACTGAAATAGGAAGAAATACAAAATTTGAACAGACCCATTACCAGCAAAGAAATCGCATCAGTAATCAAAAATCTCCCAACAAACAAGAGTCCAGGGCTGGATGGCTTCCCGGGGGCATTCTACCGAACATTTAAAGATGAATTAATATCTATTCTTCTGAAGCTGTACCAAAAAATAGAAATGGGGGGGGGAACTTCCAAACTCATTCTATGAAGACAGCATTACCCTGATTCCAAACCCAAAGACCCCACTTAAAAGGAGAATTATAGACCAATATCCTGGATGAACATGGATACAAAAACTCTCGACAAGATACTAGCTAAAAACTACAGAACACCTATGAAAGAAACTGAAGAAGACACAAAGAAATGGAAAAACATTCCATGCTCTTGGATTGGAAGGACAAATATTAAAATTTCTATACTACCCAAAGCAATCTACACATTCAATGCAATCCCTATTAAAATAACACCAGCATTTTTCACACAGCTAGAAAAAAACAAACCCAAAATTTGCACGTAATCAGAAAAGACTGCAAATAGCCAAGGTAATGTTGAAAAAGAAAAGCAAAGTGGGAGGCACCACAATCCCAGACTTTAAGCTGTGTTTCAAAGCTGTGGTCATCAAGACGGTATGGTACTGGCATGAAAACAGACACATAGATCAATGGAACAGAATGGACTACTCAGAAATGGATCTGCAACTATATGGTCAGTCTTCAACAAAGCAGGATAAAATATCCAATGGAGGCGCTCATGGGTGGCTCAGTCGGCTAAATGCCCAGCTCTCGATTTGGGTTCAGGTCATGATCTCAGGGTTGTGGGATCGAGCCCCCTGTTAGGCTCCACACTGGGCATGGAGCCTACTTAAGAGTCTCTCTCTCTCTCTCCTTCTGCCTCTCTCCCCCCTACTCTCTCCCTCTCTGAAAAAAATGAATTTCCAATGGAAAAAAGAGTCTCTTCAACAGTGTTGAGAAAACTTGACAGCAACATGCAGAAAAACGAAACTGGACCACTTTCTTACACCATACACAGAAATAAATTCAAAATGGGACAAAGACCTAAATGTAAGAAGGAAACCATCAAAATCCTAGAAGGAATAATAAGCCACATCTCTTTGACCTCAGCCACAGCAACATCTTACCAGACACATCTCTGGAGGCAAGAGAAACAAATGCAAAAATGAACTACTGGGACCTCATCAAGATAAAAAGCTTCTGGAAAAAAAAAAAAAAGCTTCTGCACAGCAAAGGAAAAAAAATCAACAAAACTAAAAACTAAAAGGCAACCCATGGAATGGGAGAAGATACTTGCAAATAACATATTGGATAAAGGATTGGTATCCAAAATCTATAAAGAACTTATCGGGGTGCCTGGGTGGCTCAGTCAGTTAAGTGTCTGCCTTCAGCTCAGGTTGGGATCCCAGAGTCCTGGGATCAAGCCCTGCATCAGGCTCCCTGCTCAACTAGGAGTCTGTTTCTCCCTCCCTCTTACCCCTTCTCTTCCCCCCTCCTCCACTCATGCTCTTTTTCTCAAATAAAGTAAAATCTTAAAAAAAAAAACTCATCAAAATCAACACCTGAAAAATAAATAATCCAGTTAAGAAATGGGCAGAGGACATAGACACTTTTCCAAAGAAGACATACAAATGGCTAACAGATACATGAAAAGATGCTCAACATCACTCATCATCAGGGAAATACAAATCAAAACCACAATGAGATTACCACCTCACACCTGTCAGAATGGCCAAAATGAACAACTCCGGTAACATTCGAAGGGGCATATGTACCCCAGTGTTTATAGCACTTTAGCCAAATTATGGAAAGAGCCTAAATGTCCATCAACTGATAGCGAATGGATAAAGAAAATGTGGTATGTACTTACACTGGAATATTACTCAGCCATCAAAAACAATGAAATCTTGCCATTTGCAACAACATGAATGAACTAGAGGGTGTTATGCTAAGTGAAATAAGTCAGTCAGAGAAAGACTAATATATTATTTCACTCCTATGTGGAATTTAAGAAACAAAACAGATGAACATAGGGGATGGAAAGGAAAAATAAGATAAAAACAAAGAGGAAGGCAAACCATAAGAGTCTCTTAACTATAGAGAACAAACTGAGGGTTGCTGGAGAGGAAGGTGGTGGGAGGATGGGCTAGATGGGGATGGGCATTAAGGAGGGCAATTGTTGGGATGAGCCCTGGGTGTTGTATGTAAGTGATGAGTCACTAAGTTCTACTCCTAAAACCAATACTACACTATATGCTAACTCACTTGAATTTAAATAAAATAATAATAATAACAATTAAATAAAAGAGTGTAACTTTGTACTGTTGGAAAAGACAAGATATGCCCATCATCTATGACAGACATGCCCAGGAATGCTAAAAAGTAATTGTCCATGCAAACAGGATATGCCTAAAGCCAGTGCCAGAGTACCTCACAGAGGTTCTCACCAAACTAAAGTTGTCTTAAAGGAATCAATTAAAAGAAAAACTAGTTTTAGGCTTTTAGAAGCATTCATTTACAGGCAAAAACTAATGTGCCAATTAAAATCATTCATCTCTATTCACCAGGCAAGGCCTCCAAAGATATCAAATGAGCTCTGATGCCTTACACTAGTCTTCAATACTCTGTGATCTTTAATACAATCCATTTCTATAACCCCTACTGGTCGCCTCCAACATTTTTAGGATATTTTTATTGTATTTCTTTAGCATAAAGAGAAAAAGAAAAAAAGGAAAAAGAAAAAGGAAATCCAGGAAAAAAAGAAAATCTTATCTTAAAATGCAATTTTCTAAATACAGCAAATACAAATGGGAATTCAATATATGACAAATTCTATGTTTTTATAATCCTGAAGTGATTTGGTTACAGAAAAATGTAAAGTGCCTGCATATGAAAATTCACGTAAGAAAAGCCAAAAGATAAACATAAAGCTGGAAAAAATTTCACAACTCAAATTACAAAGGTCTTGTTTTCTTAATATATTTAAAAAAATTTTTTTTAAGATTTTATGTCTTTATTCGTGAGAGACACAGAGAGAGGCAGAGACATAGGCAGAGGGAGAAGCAGGCTCCATGCGAGGAGCCCGATGTGGGACTTGATTCCAAGACCCCAGGATCATGACCTGAGCCAAAGGCAGATGCTCAACCACTGAGCCACCCAGGTGCCCCTATTTTTAAATATCCTAAAACAAGACTACGAGTCCAATTTCACATATGTAAAGGATATGAAAAGGTTGTTCACAGGAAAAAAAACAAAAATGAATCCTAAAACATAACTAATATCACTCATAATAAAAGTGCTTCATTGATGGGATCCCTGGGTGGCGCAGCGGTTTGGCGCCTGCCTTTGGCCCAGGGCGCGATCCTGGAGACCCGGGATCGAGTCCCACGTCGGGCTCCCGGTGCATGGAGCCTGCTTCTCCCTCTGCCTGTGTCTCTGCGCCTCTCTCTCTCTCTCTCTCTCTCCCTCTGTGACTATCATAAATAAATAAATGAATAAAATTAAAAAAAAAAAGAAAAAAAAAGTGCTTCATTGAAACTGCACTGAAATATCATTTTTACCTATCAAATTATTATCCAAAATGTAATAAATAGTACTGCTAAAGAATATAGGCATTGTTGAGGCTATGGTAAGTGAAGTAAGTCAGAAACTGTATGATTTCACTTAATGTGGAATTTGAACAAACAAACTCAGTAAGTCAGAACTGTGATTTCACTATTGGATTTAGAAACAAAACAAAACTCAAAGATACAAAGAACATATCAGTGGTTAACAGTGGGGAAGGGGGCTGGAGGGTGTGCGAAAAGCATGAAGTGGGCCAACTGTATGGTAACTAGACTTACTGGGGTCACCAATCTGTAGTATGTACAAAGATCAAATTACTATGTTGTACATTGAAACTAATGTTATATAACATTATATAATGAAACTAATGGTATATAACAATGTTATATACCAATTTTTCCTCAGTTAACAAAAATTAAACAAAAAAAGGATATAGGCATTAATGATAAATATATATATATATATATATTTATATGGGGGGAGGATATAAATATCCTCTACAGAGGGCAGTTCGGTGGTATAAAAATTATAAATGCACATCGCCTTTCGTGTGGCAATTCCTTTTCTAGTAATTTATCCTAAAGCTATATCCCAATGAGTGAAAAGATTATATCTACATCTATAGCTATGTCCGTATCCACATCCATTTATCTATCTATCCACTCTCAATAGAAAGGTACTCAAGAATGTAGCAGAAGCTGACTTTAGGAAGGGTTATGAGTAGTAGAGTGCTTTATATCTACTTATATTCATTTGCACTTACTTCTCGGGCTTTGAGCCCTATTATCTTTTCAAAAAAAATTTTTTAACAGAAATTTTCAAAAATGCCATGTTGTAAGCATGAATATGAGGCACTAACGAAATAGAGGCTCTACTTCTGTTGTCTATTTGATTTATTTCTTTGATTCAAAGTCATTCACAAGACTGATTAAAATACTCTAGAGTGCAGCATGTATTATAAATAGCTCAAATTTATTCTAGGTCTGGGATAGTAGATATGCTTTTTCTTTGACACTGTAGTGCAAGAAATGTGCATACTGTTTTGTATTATTTTCTTCACCCTTGTGAGATTTCTCCGGGGTGATATGGGAACATACAACAATACATAATCACTGGTCTTAAGTCGATGAAAAAGGCAGCATGCTGGACTCCACTGAATACTTTGCTACCTTGACCACTTTACGTTAGCGCATTATTTAATCTCCACAAAGCCATTATCATCTGATGAAAGTATTTTTATCCTCATCAATCTGAGATTCAGAGAATCAAACAAGTGGCCCAAGAGAGCCAGAGGACTAGCAACCCACTGGAATGGGAAGCAAATTTAGATATACTGGGTGCCTCAGTAGAGTGTAGACAACAGGTGAACAAGAATCATAAATAACTAGCTGCACTTAGTAACTACATAAACAAAGGTGTATTTTTAATCAATGCTTTTCAATGCAAATTAATGAGAGCTCATCATTCCTAATATATTTGTGAACTGATAAAAATGTATTAACTCCACATAGGAAAAAAACAGATCTGATTCTGTTAACATACACAAAAAAAAAGCAAACATAAATTTAAGAATCTTTTGAGGTTCAACTGGGATAATACTGAAAACAGTTTAAATGCTCACACAACTAGCTTAGCTTTACCAATGAGAAAACTCAAATTGCCCCTAATCAGTTTTTTTGTTGTTTTGTTGTTTTTGTTGTTGTTGTTGTTGTTTTTATTGTGTAATGGTATATCATGATACTGGTCAAATATTTGTGGCTTATTTTATCCCAAATCTGCCCATTGAAGTCTCAGTCGAAAGGATTTGGGTTTTTAGGTTTACTTTGCTGTCTCTGGTTGAAAAGGAAAAAGGACTCAACGTTACAGCAGGCACCAAACGAGAGAAATAGCAGGAAGGACTGAGAACATGAATTCTTTCTCAGTCCCAAAGAGACGCTGTTCCAACAGGACTCAGGTCAGAGGGCTGGGCACTGCTGGGGCAGGTCACATGGCTGATCTGGGCAAACTTGTTTTGTGAAGAAACAGATGATTTCTAGCTACGAGGCTGTTGTTCCTATAACTTTTTAGCAACAGTTAAATCCATTAAATCCAGCAGTTAAATCCATTCCAAAATGACAAGCGAAAGAAAAGAACATTCTGAATAAACTGCAGATGAATGGAGTTCTCTCCTGCCTCCTTGGGAATATTATGAGCATCTTACAAAAGGGGCCATATCCTGTTTCCTTCTCTGGTTGCTACAACTGTGGTTTGTATATTGGCTGTATCGCTAATGTGAATTTATAACCCCAAAACTCCAAAAGAAAAAAATCAGTACTCCTTCACAAGTATGCATTTTTCGTTCTCTAACTTTCAACAAGCACTGTTTTAAATCATCATTATTTTTTTTTCTGCGCTGGAAGCAAATCTTTTTCATATCCTACCGCTAGCACAGAAGGCGAAATACTGACATAAATGAAAGGAGTTGCAAGTTCAGCATTAATTCACACCAGGCAAACATTACTGGGATATTTAAGACTCAACAGTGCCTCCTAGCGCACCTATAAAAATTAGCAGGAGCCTAAGATCCAAAATACATCAGGCTGGGGGGAAAAAAGTAAATTAGAAGGCATTAATGAATTTATCCTTTTAAATAATCCAGGAATTGGTCTTCGGGGATGAACTTATTTATGTTAACAAGATACAAAAATTACTTTCAACTAAAAAGAGGGTGTTAAGAAAGATCCATATTCAGGCAGGAGGAAATGGCATGAGGGCATGTGGAAAGAGATAATGCAAAATATAAATACGTGTTTTGAAAGAAAGAGAGAGAAAGAAGGGGAAGGAGGAGGAGGAGGAGATGGAAAGAGATTCCTACTGCTCCCCAGAGCAAACCAACTAGAAGAAATACCAAGAACTTGGATTATGATAACATGGCATTTTGCTCTGAGCCAATACCCAGCTTTTTCCTCCTAAGAGAACTCCTATTCTCAGTGTTCTTCTTGCACATCTGTTAGCATCGGTAACCTCTGGGCACCAGAGCTCTTCACACTTCTATGCAATTGCTGGTGCTTTTTTTTTTCCACCACAGCCCCTGAAGTGGGAAGTTCGTTTTTTTCTATTTAAATGATCATAGCTTTTTCCAGAAGCTTCTGATATCTGTGGGTCATCTGGGGATCATGAAAACAAATAATGCCATGAAACCCAACAAGAAAGTATTCGGATGACCAAGGGGCACTTGGTTAACAACCCTAGAATGCCATGCTCAAAAGAATTTCCCCTTGCTGGACCCAATTGATGTCCCCAGGTCCATCCAACATTTCTACTCTCATATCTTCATTCTCTCCTTGTTTCACCAAAAATGTATGTGGAGTTCTGATCCCTTCTTTGTTTGGATTCTATTGTCCTTCACATTCCATTCACTATTTTGAAGAAATCTTCCTTCACTGGTACTTTATCTCAATGTCTTCAAAAATGTCATGCAAATTAAACTTCTTCATGACCACTATATAGAAAAGCATCAACAGAACCTAAATTACTTGAGAAGAGAAATCTAAGCCCGATAGAATAAAGAAAGCACTCATAATTACACGTCAGCTGTAAATTAATATCAGAACCCCACTGTATATGGATATGTTTGTAGTATATAATTCTCCTTAAGTTGACCATTGAAGAGATTATGTACATTTCTTTTCCCATTTTTGCCATTTTCAAAAGGTTCAAAGTAAAGGCTCCCTCCATGTAATGATTTGGAAATATATTTTGATGGAGCCAGTCACACTTGACTATTCTATTCAACATTCCCTTTTCCAAAATGCAGGGGGAAAAGGTGAGCAGCCCCATCTGTCTTAACAGAATTAATTCTTACTGCCGTGTATATTCTCTGTATTGTAAAAACCACAAGGCACAATAGTGAATCTGTACCATTTTCACACCAACACAAAATTCTCATTGAAAGAGTCTGCATGTTTTAAGGAAGTAAGAAACATTTATATATTATTTACATATATCCTATTCCTGAGAGAATGCTCTCAAATTGATGAACTTTCCTTTCCTCTACCTTAAATCTGGATCCTCTCCTCTTCATCAGGGACACTCAAAACCCAACCCCGTGTTCTCCTAGCTTTTGCTGGAACATGCTAGCTAAATACTACAGGTCCTTTGAGATTCTGTTGCTTTTCTGTCTCCAGTACATCCCCTGTGGGTAATGTTGTAACTTAATCCTAATTATTGGCTTTGGGTCATGAAGGGAAATGGGGGTACATCCTGATGGAGGTAAGGGAGAGTCATCCTTGCATCATCCTCAAGCAAGGAAGGAATTCTAGCCTTTATAAGTAAAGCAGGTCACTTCTGCAGGCTCAAAGACTCAGAAACATCTGACAATTCACAATTTTTAGGAGGCGTCAATATCACTGTCCCCATCCAAGATATTGGGGTCCTATTCTTTCCCAACCCTAGTATTAAAGACCTGCTTTGGTTTAGAACTCAACTATTCACAATTAATCTGTGACCCTGGTCCTTTGTTTTCTCTGCCTTCTAGCTATAGGCTATGAGAACATTTGCCTATGATACCAAATAGGCCCTCTGGCTTCACATTTAGCTTGTAATTTCAATTATTCTTTCTTAACTTTTCATTATCTTTTTCCAAGGGTCGATTGAGTTTAGCAATAAACATTCAATTTTATTACCCTTATGGTTGCTTTTTCTCTCATTTTTATCACCTGCTTCACACTTCGTACCTGCTAATGCATTACTTTCCACTGATCCATTGTCCCAATTACCCAACAGTGGATGTTTTCCACTGCTTATACTGCTTATATTTGTCAGGGGCTCACCTATACCATTAATAGTCCTCTTTGCCAGTCAGGTAATGCGTGATTCTGCTCCAGGATCTTATCCCAGCATGTGTTTTTTGTTTGGGTCTGGTTTGGGATTTTTTTTTTTTTGGACCACCCACATCAACTCTCATGGATGGGTTCTCTGGCAAGATATCTTTGAAAGTTTAATTGGGAGTGCTCTGAGAATCAACACATGGGGAAGGAAAGGGAGGATGAGGGAGTAAGATTAAGCAGAAACTGAGCAGTGATACCCTATCAACAGAAGTCTTAGCTGATCCTCTGAAGAGTTCCAAAACTTGGATTACACTTGAGAACTATCCATCCAAAAGGACTGGACTTTGACACCCTCATACGAACAGTCATTGGAGGAGACCACCTGGGAAGAGGGCATGGCCTTGGCAAGGCAGCTGACTTGTGTCAAGGCCATCCCGGATGGCGTCTGAGAGTTGCGAATGGTTGGCGGGCAGCACCTCCACAGCTGAGAGTCCTTCACTCCTCATGGGTATTCTGATCAGCGCATCATAGCACTGCCTGCAGAAACTCAGATCCATGCAGCCACCTGGATGTCCTTATCTCAAAAAGTATACATCTTTTTAATTAAGAATAATGACTATCAAATAACAAAATCAATATCAACATAGGAGATGACAGAGAGGAAAAAAGGAGGGATTGTATGAATTTTTTTTAAAATTCATCTTGTTAAAGGGAAGAACGTCCTGGTAAACTGGATCATTATTCTAACTGTTCTCTTTCCTTAGTAGTAGGATCATACACCATACTCTTTGTCATGTAATTTTGCAATGTTCTCATGTTGTCTTGGAGTATATTTCCTTATCCTTTTATTCTGTGCTAGGACATGTGACTTGTTAGCAGCTATGAATCAACCAGAGTCTTAAAATGGGCTTCACGGTTAAGCTTACCCTCTTGTGCCTACACCATTGCTATTAAAACATAACCCAGCCTGGTGTTCCAAGGAGAGGATAAGAGACACATGGAGCACAGCCACCCAGACTCTACAGTCTGAAACAAAGTCATTCCAATCAACCGACAGAGCTACAATGAGTAGCAGAGCTATGTTGCCAAGCCCAACCTAGATCAACTGAACCTCAGCCACTGCACAAATACATGAATGGTGAAAAAGACTGCTATTATTTTGGTTTATTTGGGGGATAGCCTATTACACAACATCATAATAGCATTAACTAACTTATACAGATGTAGGTATTAATTGATTGATAGACATTGTTAGAAAACATAAGCTTAAATATGTGTATGGCATTACTTCTAATATATCAGCAGGAGAAAATAAAGAAATAATCAATTCAATAAACAACAGAGTGGGGATGGGGAGAGAAGTAAAAAAAAAAAAAAGAATAGCAAGAATGGGCAAATAAGGGGTACAAACAGGCCTAACTGTAAAATAACAATAAATATGAGTAAGTAATATGGATTTTAGAAGACAGACTCACAGATTGGGGGAGGTTAAAATTAAACTCTATTCTATTTAAGAGACAGGCTTAAAATAACAAAGAAGGAAGGAAGAAGACAACAAATCAGGAACTGGAAAACACAACTTGAGTCAGAGGGAAAAGCAATCCCCAAGCCAATGATAAAGACCATAGTTCTATACCAAGTCTAGAGAGTGGCCAGTAAAGACTATAGTAAGTTAGAGGTCTCTGGAGAAGTTTCTGAGGAAAGATTTGTTCAAAAGATGAAACTAATATAATAATTAATGTGGGTGAATATATTAACAGAAGACATATACTCTCTGCTGATGCTTGGGTTTGAGTTAATAAAAAGAACATTAAGAACTAAACATTAAACCAACAAGTATCAACACAAATAGTTATGCAAGAAAAAAATCCTAATAAATTATAGTAAGCACCCAATAAATTAGAAGAATATACATGATATTCTGTAGGAGCTTAAAAGAAGATGATAGACCCATATGTACTGCCATGATGCTGTTTCCAAGACACATTATTAATTTTTAAAAGCAAATTACAAACAGTGCAACATTTGCATAACACCATATACATAAAGTTACACTAAATATTTCTACACCACTTCCATACCATATGCCAAAAGTAAAATGTGATCTGTGGGCCAGCAACATCAGCATAATTTAAGATCTAATTAGAAAAACATATTCTCATTTCCCACCCAAACCTACTGAACCAGAATTTCTAAAGTAGGGCTGAGGAATCAGGCCATTTGCTTACCACTTGCTTTTCAGGTAATTCATAGACACAGCAAAGTTTGAGAACTCCTAGAGTATTGCCTAAGAAAGGTCGGATTAGAGGAATTAACTCTGAGGGTGGTACTGGGATGGAAAGTGGGTATATTCAAGGGAGAAGTCTGCTAAAGCATTTTGCTTTAATGGTTTTTACAAGAATGTATTTCTTCGTTGACTCTGCAACTTAAAAATATAATAGAAGATAAAGTAATTTTTCAAGGAAAATGTACTTGGGAAAAGATGTGCATAAAATATGACATAGCCCCTGTTTATCAATGTCTCTCTTAAATTGGAAATGCTGTTCTCCAGATGTAAATTCCATCGTGCTAACTTCTGCCTGTGGCTGCAAGACAGCAAATGCTAGAAAGGAAATTAAAAAGAATTTTGATGAGCTACTAAAACTCTTCCCCTTGAAGCACAGCTGGCGGGCAATGTGATAGTGGAAGGAGCCTCCCAGGACTGCTCAGAATATTCGAGTAGGTGGTACATTTCCTTTAAAACTAACAAACATCGCAGGCAAAGCTCTCTGACCCAGATGGAGTAGAACGAGACCAGCCTTAATTGGTTCTGGGCACCATTCACACAACATCAAGGAAGTGGTCTTCCTGTACCATGGGTCATGAGGAAAAACAGGAAGGAAGCAGAGGGACAGAGAGGAGGTGGTGTGCTGATACTACACTGTGGGCTTTGAAGCTGGGGCCAGAACCTAGCAGTGATGGATACAGGCGGCCCCTAGAAGCTGGAAAGGGTGAGGTACTTGATCCTCCCTGGCCTCCAGAAAGAACCAGCCCTGCTGACATCTTGATTTTAGCTCTTGAAACTGATGTGGGACCTTTGACTCCCAGGATGTTGGTCACCTGCATCTCTGGTGATAAACAGTCAGCAGAAATGATGGAACGCCTCAAGCAGACAAATGGCACACCCCCACTTGTGCAAGAATGCACGGTCCCACGTGGAGATGACTGCACCTTCACAGCTTGGTCCAAGTTTACACCCTGCACCACGAATTGTGAAGCAACCCCAAGTCTGTGGTAACAGCTCACAGGGGAAAACAGGAAGGAGAAATGCCAGGATTTCTGACCTGTACCCTCTTGTGGAAACGGAACTATGCCCTTGTGATATATTTACTTCTCAACCTTATAGAAACCGGTCAGATTGCATTCTTCTAGAAGGCAGAAGGGCTGTCTCAACGAGGATTTCGGGTACAAGGAGACTCTAAAGAATGTGCAAAAAGCATGAGCTTTGGAGTAGCAGCCTGCTCTGATTAAAAATGGCAGACTTGTTGACCCCTCCCACTGCTGCAGCTCTGATCCGGCAGGGAGATGGATGAGGAGCAATAGATGAGAACATACATACACAGCCCAGGAGGTGTATCCCTGGTCTAGAATTAGTAGCTTTGTTCTTCAATATTTGTTTTAGCTCTGCTTTGTCAGTAACGCACTGCCTTTCATAAAATATAGGCATTTGGAAGGCACACATCTGTATCTCACTGAGTATTTGGAATGTGATTATTTTGGATTCTTGACTCACTTGACTCTACACTTCACCACTGGCCACTTGTTTCACTGTGGATGAGTGCAGTTGCCCTACTTCACTGAAAAAGCCATCTCTAATATGAAATATTAGAATTTTGTGTTATATTTTTAGTGCTCTGATCATACATACGGAAGGCATCCAGCCTTGAATTTCTCCTCAGTTAGTTGACAAAATACCAATGAAAAAGCTCATTTAAAATGTCTCACCAAAAAAAAAAAAAAAAGTCTCACAATAGGCAGCCCCGGTGGCCCAGTGGTTTAGTGCTGCCTTCAGCCTGGGGTGTGATCCTGGAGACCTGGGATCGAGTCCCATGTCGGGTTCCCTACATGCTTCTCCCTGCTTCTCCCTCTGCCTGTGTCTCTGCCTCTCTCTCTCTCTCTCTCTCTCTCTCTCTCTCTCTCTCTCTCTGTCTCTCATGAATAAATAAATAAAATCTTTAAAAAATAAAATGTCTCACAATATAATATATAAGTATACCCAAATGAATAAAATAAAAGTGTTGGGGGGAAGTAGGCAATTTGGGAGAGTTTTATGAGCTGTTAATTATTTTCTTTTTTATTTTTTAGAGAGAAGACTGTCTTTTTTGAACTTTGGGGAGAATTTGAAAGGTATGGGTGAATGGAGAAAAGAATGAAAAATAGATACAAGTGGGGTAAATGTTGATGTGAGAGGCTGAGACTAATGGAACTTATGAATTTCATACTCTAGTTTGTGGCTTTTTTTTTTAAGACTAAAAGCGTTAGGAATTTTACAGATAGTGTGAAAGAGAATTCACGTTTGACTTGTTAACTCTGGTGGAAAAAAAGATTTGTTTTTTGTGTGTGTGTGTGTGCTTTGTTTTGTTTTGTTTTTATTGGAGTTCAATTTGCCAACATATAGCATAACACCCAGTGCTCATCCCGTCAAGTGCCCCCCTCAGTGCCCATCACCCAGTCACCCCCAACCCCCGCCCACCTCCCTTTCCACCATTCCTTGTTCATCTCCCAGAGTTAGGAGTCTCTCATGTTCTGTCTCCCTCTCTGATATTTCCCACTCATTTTCTCTCCTTTCCCCTTTATTCCCCTTCACTATTTTTTATATTCTCCAAATGAATGAGACCATATGTTTGTCCTTCTCCGATTGACTTACTTCACTCAGCATAACACCCTCCAGTTCCATCCACGTCGAAGCAAATGGTGGGTGTTTGTCGTTTCTAACGGCTGAGGAATAATTCCATTGTATACATAGACCACAGCTTCTTTATCCATTCAGTCTCTGCCATGAAAGTCTTATGTTCTAATAAGCTCTTACAATAATATTAGAAATAGTAAATTGAATTCAGTTCTAACACAGAAGTCAAATAAATGACAGTTTGTCTTCATTGCCAATAGATTAGCTATTCTTTAAGATGTGCTCTTATTATTATATAATGCAACTTAAGATTTAATAACTTTTTAATGGATGACATCATGGCTCTGCTTCCTGGGTTACTCTATAAAATTGTTTTCAGTGACTTGACTTGGAGAAACATTAAACACACCACAAGCAAGTAGTGGATCCATTTATGGAAAGCAAAGGCATTTGACTCTAAACTTTGTTTCTCTGGGTTTTTTTTTAATATGTTTAGGTTTATTTCCTAAAGACTGCTTTTCCTTCTTCCTATTAAAATATCTTTGACTTACAATGTTGTGTAAATTTATGGTGTACAACATGTTAATCTGATAGATTTTTGTATGGTACTGATTCCAGCATGGTGATAATTAGCACCTCTATCACATCACATAATGTGGTTGGAATAATTAACTTCTAGCCTCTTAGCAAGTTTGATTATAATGCAGTATTGGTTTGTATATTCACTATACTGTGCATTAAATCTCTAGGACTTATTTATTATTTTTTTAAAAAGAGGGAAACATAGGGAAAATTTTAATTTTTAAAAAGTAGGGAAAGTTGTATTGGTTAATCTGGAGGTAAAAAAAAAAGAAAAAAGAAAAGAGCTACACTGGGAAGATACTTTTTTGCTCAAGGGGCAGTAAAATGCATGCACACCACTCTACTTTTCTTATTCCATATTCTCCATCACCCCTCTGAGATCTTCCCATTGGGCCTTTGGGAGAAGCAGCTACTTAACTCTTCAAGTAGTGCAAGAGCATGCCTTTGTTGACAAAACCTACCTAACCAAGACAGTCGTAATGCTTTCCTTTCTCTGCAGCATCTCAGTTCTTCATTATGACACTATTCCCACTACACAGGTACAAGTCACAAACTAGTTCTCACTGCCCTAGAGGGAACTGTGTTTTAACCAAGATTCATTACAGTTTAGAACCCGAGGGGTGTTCATGCCCTGGAAGTGCACGCAGTTAAATAAGACGCTGTGGGACTCAGCCCCATGGGTTAGGCAGCAGGTTAGGAGCAAAGTTGGAAAAATCCAACTAAGACTTATTAGTAAGAGACCTTTTCTTCTCAGAAGTTTCTCCTAAGGGAAGTCTGAAGTGCCTTCAAAGTGAAATAATCTAAAAAAAAAAAAAGTGAAATAATCTCTACTTATGAGTAACAGTGAAATATTGAAAGGTGGAGGTGATTCAAAGTACTCATAAAAGGATCCAAAGATAATATCACTCTCAAGCTTAAGAAATTTCCTCTATTTTATACACTGCAAATACCATGAAGTCTCATACTCTGAATGATGCCATAGTGATGGCTATAGGTCACTATATATTTGTGCACATCCACAGAATATACAACATCATGAGTAAACTATAATGTAAACTATGGATTGTGGGTGATTGTAATGTGTCAATGTAGTTTCATCAACTGAATAACAAATGTACCCCTCCACTGTGGGGTATTGATAATGGTGGAAGTTGTGGGGACAGAAGCAGGGAGTATATGGGAAATCCCTGTACCTTCCTCTCAGTTTTCCTGTGAACCTAAAACTACTCTAGAAAATAAGGCCTAATGAAAAAAGAATTTTAAGAGAGCCAAGGTACCATGTTAAAGAACTTACCATTTAATCAAGGACATAATAGAGACCATAAAATAAAATGAAATCGGCAAAAAACTTTAATAAACATTTCTATAGATATACAAATGTCCAAAATGTATATGAAAAGATGCTCAGCATCACTAATCATTAGAGAAATGCAAGTCCAAACCTTACATCAATTAGAATGGTTAATGTATAAAAAAAGAAAAGAAAGAAAAAAAAAAGAAAAGAAAAAAAAAACAGAAAGTCACAAGTGTTGATGTGAATGGGGGGAACTGGAAACTTTGCACACTGTTGGTGGGAATGTAAAGTAGTGCAGCCACTATGGAAAATAGTATGCAAGTTCCTCAAAAAAAATTGAAAATAGAATTGTCTCATGATCCAGCAATCTCACTTGCGGCTACATATCCAAAAGAACTGAAAACAGAATCTCAAAGACGTATCTGCACACCCATGTTCACTGTAGCATTATTCTCAATAGCCAGGAGGTGGAAGCAGCCCAAATGTCCATCGATGGATGGGTGGATAAAGAGAATGTGTCATCTACATACATGGCAAAGGAGATCAAGTTTGCAGATGGAATTAAGGTTGCTAATCAGCTGACCTTACAGAGGTTACCTGCCTTGGCCCAGTGTCATCACAAGGATCCTTGGAAGTGGAAAGAGAGAAGTTCGAAAAAGACATGATGACCCAAGCTGGGTCAGAGCGATGCAATATGAGAAAGACTTAACTCATTTGCTGGCTTTGGAGATGGAGGAAGGGGCCATGCGGTATCTACTGAGGCTACCACTACGAATACCAAAGACCAGGTGACATAAGCAAAGTAAAGAAATTTACTTTTGTACAGTTCTAGAAGCTGGAAGTCTCAGCTTCAGGCACCAAACGGTGAGAGGACAGAGAGAGAAGAGAGGCAATAAGGACTCCTCCCATGCTCTTGGGAGCCACCGTCCCTCCGGTCAGGAAGAAGTGTTCTTTCCTAAGGATTTCAGGTGCCTACACAGCCACCACTGCTGGTGCTGCCACTGTCACCATGGTACTGGGGATTTGGGCAAGAGGCATAAAAAAAAATCAGGGAATGTACTTTACTCTTTCTGGTGTACAGGAGCCCCATTTCTCTCTTTCCAGACCAAAAAAGAAAAGAGAATGTCTCCAGGAGAGCTCTCTATCTTTCTGTCTGAACTCAGTGTATGGGTTTGGGTTTCAGCCTCCCTTCAGTCAAGGCCAAGAGATACTGGGGGAGGAAGAGGAGACGAGACAGAAAGTCGCCATGGGTTCATTGGTAGCTTGCAAGGTAGTTTCCTTCCTGGGTCAGCTTGCTATCTTACTTTTCAGAGTCCTCAGGTAGCTGTTCCACACATTCCGTCTAGAGGATGGATGGATGGATGGATGGATGGATGGATGGATTTATGTTTATTTTCTTTTAATCCCAGTGTAGTTAACATACAGTGGAAATTAGTTTCAGGTGTACAATATCGTGATTCAACACCTCCAGAAATCACCCGGGGCACATCGTGACAACTGCCCTCCTAAATCCTCATCAGCTCATCCATCCTCCCACCCACCTCCCCTCTGGTGACCATCAGTGTGTTCTCTATTGTTAAAGAATTGTTTCGTGATTTCTCTCTCTCTCTCTCTCTCTCTCTCTCTCTCTCTCTCTCTCTGTCTCTTTTTTCCTTTGCTTATATGTTTTGTTTCTTAAATTTCACCCAAGTGAAATCACATAGTATTTCTCTTTCTCTGACTTATTTGATTTAGCATGATACTCTCTAGGTCTACCCATGTCACTGCAAATGCCAAGACTTCATTCTTTCTTACGGCTGAATAATATTCTATTGTATATATTGCATATATACACCACATCTTCTTTGTCCATTCATCAGTCGATGGACACTTGGGTGCTTAGAGTCTTTAACTGCACTCAGCGGGAGGAACAGGATGGTGTGTGCTTACTTCATCTTGATCAATACTGGAAGCTGAGTCCTGGCTTTTGCCCTCTTCCTACTTAGAGTTCGCTCCCTTTCAATGCCCCTTTGTTGGTTTTTCCTATTTGATGGGCTTTAAATAGGAGTGTTTCTCTAGTTTCTTCTTAGGCAATTTTCTTACTGTATACTCTCTCCCTCAGTTCATGCCAACCACGTTCATCACTTAGCTACAAATGTGCAAATATGTCACGAGTTTGTATCTCCAGGCTGATCTTTCTCATTAATTACAACTGACTGCTTGATATTTCTACTTACATATCTCAAAATCATGGCAAATTCAACACGTCTAAAACGCAATTCATGATTTACCCTTCAACCCACCACCAGCTTTAATTGACACCTAGAAGTCACCTTTGACATTTTCAGGAATAATCGAGTACCTCATTGAATAGCCATCAAAAGTTTATTACATGCATATTTTTATTCATCAGACGTTTACTGGGCAATTGGCCCTTCACAAAAAGTATACACTAAATAAATGCCTTCTCTGTGCCTGACCTTGTGCTAATCCCTAGGTATACAAAGTTAATGAAACTGATACTGCACACTAGTGCAACCCTTATTAAACAAGCAAACCCACAAATTATTATCAAGTTACAAATTATGATAACTGTTCCTAATAAAAGAAGCAGCAAGATATAACACAAAACTTTCATGAAACTAAAAGGAATTGTGTGTTCCTAGAGCAAAGGATGTAAGTGGCGGATAATTCGATTAAGAATGTCCTTAAATGTCATCGTAAGGACTTCAACTTTTAAGGCAATAAAAGCCACTAAGGGATTTAAGCAGGGAAGTAACATGGTCAGATTGTTCTACAGCGTATATCTGGTTATGTAATCATTCAGGAACTGGCTCTCTCTCAAATGTCATTTTACCTTCTCTGTCAAATATATTCCTCTTTTTAACAATATCTGAAAAGGATCCCATACCTGAGACTCCAAAAGTTATGACTGCAATTAGCACTGGTTGAGATGGAATCTAATCCAAATGAAGGAATGCATCATTTACCAATAACTAACTTTAGTATTGCCTATAATATATAAATCATATTTATATTCACTTTGCTTTTCTTTATTTTTTCACTTTGTTTTTCATAGCAACTTTACGTACCATATGACTGTCACTACTGTAACTCCTAATATCTTGGGCAACAATTGCTACAGAGAGATCTGCCCGGGTCCCATCATGAGTCCTCTTCTGACATCTGGGTCACTTCTAATCTGTTTTGGTCCCACTTGGGTCTGTATCCCATTCTGAGATTCTTGTTTCCATGACCATTTGCTCCGTCCCTTGTGTCAAAGTTGGTTACTAATTACAGAGGTTGCTAAGTTGTTGTGTCTTTCAGTTCTCGTAATTCACTCTTCAAAGTAAAATTCTCAGCTATCTCTATAACTTTGGTTATTTCTGTTTATATTTGGTACCACAGATACTACAACTAATTGCGGGAGGCAGATAATCCGTTCTACTCCAACATAAATCCAGCTCTACCGGAACAAAACTCTACCACAGAATGCCACTTGACGATGACTCTGAAATGACCGGAAATGAATGTGGTATCTAGTTGTGAAGGTTGAGGTATCTTGGCAGAAAAATAATTACTTCTGAGATGAAAGCTTCCTGGTCAGCTCTCCTCTGCTACCCCAAAGCCATTTACTCAAGTCTTTGTTTGCATCCTCCACTATTAAACATCTCTTGGCATCAATATCCTCCACTATCAAATATCTCTTGGGCATCAATTTTGTCCCCTTGCTGCATCACCAGAATTTTTTTAGAGGGAGGGAAGGGCAGAGGGAGAGGAAGAGAAAGAATCTGAAGCAGGCTCCACACCCAGCACAGCCCCTGACTCGGGGCTTGATCCTATGACTCTGAGATCATGACCTGAGCTGAAATCAAGAGTCAGATACTTCACCGACTGAGCTGCCCAGGTGCCCCAGCATTGCCAGAGTTTTGCTGTGTGATTACTTCACATCTCTTGTTGTGTGGGTTACACACTCCTGAACATGTAACGGAAGCCCTGGATCCAAGGGAATGGTCCACAAGTGAAATAATCCAGAACTCAACATCCAATACTAAAAATTTTTAGGTCTTTCATATGTCGAAATATGTCAAGTGAGTTACCCTTCCCCCACTCAAAACCCTCTCCTACTCTCTACCCTAGAAGTAGAAGTAGGGCAGGGATCCCTGGGTGGCGCAGCGGTTTGGCACCTGCCTTTGGCCCAGGGCGCGATCCTGGAAACCCGGGATCGAATCCCACGTCGGGCTCCCGGTGCATGGAGCCTGCTTCTCCCTCTGCCTATGTCTCTGCCTCTCTCTCTTTCTCTCTCTGTGTGTGACTATCATAAATAAATAAAAATTTTAAAAAAGAAGTAGAAGTAGGCAAATGAGAAGGTACACAGGGAGGCACGAACGATGGAAGGAAAAACAAAATTAAAAGACAAAAGGGGAGAAAGGGGAACTAATCCTACTTTTATTTTGGAATGGTAGATTTTTGCTGGAAACAACGTTTCCCCAAGTATGGTCATCTCATAATCTCTACCAGAATTTCTCAGGATCTATTTTAAATGCAGACTATCAGGACCCTACCCTCCAAGAGCTACTAAATCAGAATATCAGAGAGTAGAGGCCGAGGGTCTACATTTTTAACAAGCAATATTTTTATATGAATAAAAGTCTTAAAGCAATGAATATAAATCTCATCTTCTGTAGCCATTGGATAGACACCTCATTGCCCTCTGTTGTTCCTTCATCGTTGTCACAGGTGGTACTTACTTCTCAAAGGGATTAGTTTAAGGCTGGTAAATGTTGTTAGTTTATCAGATGACTGCTGGAAGCATGAAAGATATAACGGGTTTCCCTGCCCTTGTAAAGTCAATCATCCAATAAGGAAAACAGAGACACGCAAAAAGACTTGGCATATGGGTGGTATACAGGCAAAGAAACAGATAGAATTTATGCAAGTACCTATGTGCTTACAAAAGCAAGGTTGGCAGGTGAGCAACTCAAATAGGTACTAGATGCTTCAGTCCAGAAAGCCAGGAGCTTGACTCAGGAGTTTTGAATGAGGAAGGGTAATCAGGGAACCACCACAGTGAGGCAAGCCCCACAAAGACACAAGGGTGAGAGTTGTGGTTCCAGTTCTGCAACTGTGTGATGGGTCAGCGAGTCTTTTCATTTTTCTTGAATGTTCTCTATTATGCATAATCAAGGCCAATCTCTATTATGTGTTCCTTTGTTCCTTATGCTCCCACCTCATTCTAGAAACGGCCAAAGGCAGGGAACATACACAAATTTCCTCCGGAACCAACATTCACTGACTAAATTCATCCAAGTTTCCTTCAGGGCCAAGTGGGTGAGGATGCTACAGCCCAAAACTTCTCCAACCATGGAACGCAAAAGACAGGAAATATCACCAAATGCAAACTGGAACCCACTATTGTCCATGGGCAATCACTTCGGTGTTCACATATCTCACAACTGTAAAATTACACGGCTAAGGGTGAAACCAGTGTGCGAAGGATGGGGACACTGTGTAGACTTTCTGTGGTGAATTGGGCCAGGAGCACACCTATGACAAAACTGCTGGCATCTGGTCAGAGATTTTCATGTGTTTGATACAATGGTGTCTGGCCCAGTACTTTTCTCACGGCACCTTTGACTTCTTTGTTTCTTAAACTGTAAATTATGGGGTTCAACATTGGGGTCAGCAGTCCATAAAGCAGCGAGATGATCTTATCTACTTCTTGTGAACTTGATGAAGAAGGCTTTAGGTACATAGACAGGGCGGCCCCAAAATACAAGATCACCACAGTCAGGTGGGCACCACAGGTGGAAAAAGCTTTGTTTCTTCCCTCTGCTGAGCTGATTCTCAGAATAGTGGAAAGGATGAAGACATAAGAGATGCAAATCAAGAGCATCGGAATAGGCAGGAGGAGCACGCTGACCACCAGCATGATCATGTCCATGAGCAGGGAACTTGTGCAAGCTAACTTCAGCACGGCCAGAATTTCACACGTGAAGTGATCGATGAGATTCCTACAGAGGGGCACCCGCAGGGCGAAACTGGTTTCCAGCAGGGCGGTCACACACCCCGTCACCCAGGAGACAGTGGCCATCTGCACACAGACCTGCCTGTTCATGATGATGGGGTATCTCAGTGGGTGGCAAATGGCCACGTAACGGTCATATGCCATCACAGCCAGGAGCACGCACTCTGTGGAGCCCATGGCGAGGGACAAATACATCTGTACCATGCACCCAGAAAAGACAATGGTTTTCTGGGATGAGAGCAAGTTCACCAGCAAAGTGGGAATCGATGCAGATGTGTAACAGATATCCATGAAAGACAGATTTCCAAGGAAAAAGTACATGGGGGTTTGGAGGCGTGAATCTAGGACAGTGATCAAGATCAGAGTGCTGTTGCCCAAGATTGTTATCAGATACATCACAAGGCTGAAGACGAAGAGAACAATCTCTAACTTCGGGTATCTAGAAAAACCCTCCAGGAAAAAAAAGCTCCAAACGGTGAGGTTTCCTCCTTTCATTTCCTTTTTTTTTTTTCCGCACCTGTAGTTATTCTAATATTATTATTGTGTTCAGTTCATCTGAGGACATAAAGAAATGGATCGAGCATCGTGTTCAGTTAGGAAAAGACTTTCAAACTTATTTTCACTATTATAAACACAATTTTGCTACAAGTGATCACAAGCCTTATCTATGGTTCTAAAGGGAGGGGGAACAGGTTTGATCTACATAAAAAGGTGATTATTCCACAACGAAATTTAGAAAAGAAATTGAAAACAAGAATAAACATATTTCATACCTGAATTTCAGTCCGTTCTCCTATGCTTGGCATAGAAGTTTTTCAGTACAGATTTGAAAGTACTGTGCAACAAAAAATATGAGTGAACACTGACTAAATGGGGCATAGATTAAAAAGTAAACCAGATAAGTGAAGCAAAGAAAGCATGTCTGGGGCAGCCCCGATGGCTCAGCAGTTTAGCGTCGCCTTCAGCCTGTGGCGTGATCCCAGGGTCCCGGGATCGAGTCCCACATCAGGCTCCCTGCATGGAGCCTGCTTCTCTCTCTGCCTGTGTCTCTGCCTCTCTTTCTCTCTTTCTCTCTCTCTCCCCCTCTCTCTCTCATGAATAAATAAGTAATCTTTAAAAAAGAAAGAAAGAAAACATGCTTGTACAATAAAAACCAGTAATGATCTTCAGTGTCAGAAGAGGAGGGATATTGAAAGAAGCAAATAAATGAATTTGTTCTGGGTCTAAATAAACTCCTTCCTTTCCAGCGAATAGCATGGAGGTCCATACACTTGTCTCAAAAAAATGATGACACTGTTGAAAGCATTGGAAGTACCCATTCTGATTATATTTAAGTACCAGCTTACAAGTCACACAAAATGAGCCACCTTATTTAAACACCGACACATCCACAGCACAGTCTCACTCCTCATTGAGACCCCTACCTTCGTGAGTACGTAAATCTTGCTAAATATTATTCCCAGGCAATACTCTTCTCATATATTAAAACCCATGAAGATCTGGAAGATGCAGAAATTAAGCTCCCTTTTTAAGCTCTCTTAAAGTCTCTTGGAAAAGATTATAGATCATCTAGGTATAAACAAGACGCTGAATGTTTGGGTTTTTTTTACATTCCAGTCCATTCTATCTGGGTTTTACATGACACTTCACATTAATAAAAAGAAAAGACAAAAAAGTACCTTGCCTCTGCACTGATACCGCTCTTTATCACCCTTGATCGTTTCCCTTTCCCTACTAGTCCTTTCCTTCCTGTTTTCAGATATCCTGGCTCTGAACCATCCCGGCTGGCCGTGTTCCCTGTGCACACTGCCATCCTACCTTTGCTCTTTCTCTCATAGGCAAAGTCCTCCGTGACATGGTTCACCTTACGGTGTTTCGCTCCTCACTTTCTCATCGCCGGGGTTCCTTCGTGGTTTCTCCCTTTCTGCAGTGTTACCCTTCATCTCCCCATTCCCCATATTTCAAAAGTGGGTAAGTGGGGTGATGGTGGAAACAATCTCGTCCTGGGGGGCAATATCTTGTATCATGCCCCTAGAGCAGGAGCATAGGATTTTCCCCAATAGTTTCCATCATAGGATGTTATTCTCTGTGACTTCTGCTCCACCGTATCTCATTCCTAGCCTATTAGCAAGCCCTTCCGTTGTTTCCTGTCTTAGTCGTCAGTCCCCAAGCAGCTTGCATGGGGACTAAGTCCAAACATTATCTGCTCCCACCCAGTAGGCTGTTGGTTTTCTAGGGAATGCCTATCAGTTTGCCTTTCCTCTGCGGTACTCGAGCAGAGTTTGTTCCATTTTTCCTACATCACAGTAGGTAGTTCTCATTCGTTTCTTAGATAACAGGTCCTTTCATAGGGATTTCTCTGCCAGATTTTATATTTAACAAATTCTGTACAAAAAAATTGTATTATATCATAGAGATTATTTTAAAGAAACTAAGCATGTGCGTGTATGTGCAATGAAAATGAAAAATGAAAAATCAGCCCAGTTGCCTGAGACATGATATTTTCCTACTGTTTCAAAAGGTGCCCTGGCTGAGTCAGTAGAGCATTAAGACTCTTGATTTCAGGGTTGTGAGCTTGAGCCCCACACTGGGTGTGTAGACATTACTTTAAAAAAATTTTTTTTAATCTTTAATAAAAAAAAAAAGTAACCAGGAAAAATTTGTCATCCCATCTGAATTCCCTGTTGCCAACTCCAAATAAAATATTGTTTTAGGATGAACTTCATAAAGTTAGCTACGTGCAAGAAAGAATGAATGTATCCATGTTAAAAATGCTAAACATATTATGTAAAAAATCAACATTGCAATTCATTTCTTTCAGAAGTATTTACTGTCACCTCCATAACTAAAAGTGCCAAAGGACAGCAACTGACATACTACATAAATTTAAATCATCTGTTGTGGGGGGGGAATACCTGTTGTCCCTGAGCAATTTAAATTTCAGCAGCTATAATATGCACAGGTTTGAAACTCCAGATCCTTGAGGGATGATGTCCCAATGATCCAATTATATCAAACTTTTAAAAATTGAGACAGAGTGAGCCATAGTTCTCCAAAATAATTTCAAGGAACTCAGAAAAACAAAGTCTTCTATTCCTCCCTGTCCATCCTTGCTATATCAAGATTTTTTTTCTTGAATGACTACAGTGTATATTGAACAGTGTTTAACAGTCTCTGTATTTAACAGTCTACAAAAAAAAATCCCTAGAATTCTAAGATATACATTTTTTTTCATTTGTGGGACTACTTCCTAGTTTTCAGGGCTTAAGGAATCAAAATTTACTCTTTAAGGCACTTGTGCTAAATAAGTGATCAGAAATTTTACTCAATGCATATATTGAAGAGGCCCTTAAAACAATGAATCCTCAGGAGCTAAAGACAGACCTAGCACTCGGATCTTGGTTCTAAATACAATTCTCACCTAAAAAGAGATGTAGTTCCCCTTTCCAAGGCTGGAGCAGGAAAAGGACAAGACAAGTCACAAGAGTAGCTTACTGCACTGGAATACCAGGAAGTATGCCAAGAATGACAGGAATATTTCAAAAGGTGGTACGAACCCGTCCAATGAGGCTCCCATTGGCCAAATCTGAGACAAATCATTTTGAGCATCAAAATAAAAAATGGTTAAAATAGATTATAATCCAGAGAATAAAATAAGAAAGCATGAGTTCTTCTGAAAGTAAGGAAAGTTCTTCCTTACAGGAGGATGCCAAAAAATAAATATGAAAGAATGATGTCATTAGAAAATCATTACGGGTTGTTGTAGTAATAGAACACGTAAAATGTTATAGGAGGTAAATGTAAGCTTCATAGTTGTCCAAGGTCAAGGTTGGATGAGAAACAGGGTATTTTACAGGGTGTCGGAGTATCACTGCACAAACTACGAATTAATTTCAAAAATAAGACACTAACAGCTTTACAGCGAGGAGCTCTGGAGGACAAGCACCTTCGCATCACCAACCACGGGACAAACTGACTCCATGTACCTTCTAACACGATGGGCATAGTATCTCGTCTACCGTATTCCCACCAAAAATACACGACCCGGAGCAGCCCGGGGGGCTCAGGGGTTTCGCGCCGCCTTCAGCCCAGGGCGTGATCCTGGAGACCCGGGATCGAGTCCCACGTCGGGCTACCTGCATGGAGCCTGCTTCTCCCTCTGCCTGTGTCTCTGCCTCTCTGGGTCTCTCATGAATAAATAAATACTTAAAAAAAAAAAAAATACGTGACCCGAATCTAAGTACAAGGGAAAACCAGACAAAATTAAATTAAGGGACATTTGAAAATGAGCAGCCTATACTCATCAACACTGTCAAGGTCAGGAAACAAAGAAGCCTCAGAAATGTTCCAGGAGATTAGAGAAAGATGACAACCAAATGCAAGGCACGACCCCGCCAGCACTCAGTATCAGAGCGGGGGGGGGGGGGGGGGGAGTGGCTCTAAAGGGTATTAACAGGGCAAGGGGCGAACCTTGAATATGGGCTGTAGAGCAGAGCGCAGCTTGTGTCAGTGCAATTGCCTGAGCTGCCTAACGACAGCGGGTGGCGAGGCAGGAGAACATCCTTGTTCTAGAACACTGCCGTGGCTGGGGTTCCGGGGGCAAAACGTCTCCGACTTACCGTCAGAGTCCACAGGAAACACGCGCGTCAAAAGTGGGCTCCCGAGGGGCTGGCCCTGCACGTGGGGCCTGGGCTCCCGGAGCAAAGTCCTGGGGGGCGGCGGTGGGCGGTGGGGGTCACAGGCCCCGGGCGGTCCCCGAGGCCCAGGGGGCGGCGACGCGGTGGCCCCCGGAGGGCAGGCGGGCGGGCGGCAGGGGTGCAAAGCCGGGGCGTGGGGCCTGTCCTGCGGCCTCTGGGACCCCCACCGCCCCTGGCCCGGCCCCGCCCCCACCGCCTGCGGTGCATGCCCGGCCCCGCCCCCGGCCCCGCCCTCGCCCCGCCCCAGGCTCCGCCCGTGGCCCCGCCCCACCGCCTGCAGTTCATGCCCAGCTCCGCCCCCGCCCCGCCCAGGCCCCACCCCCGCCCCGGGCCCGCTCCCCCACGGCCCCGCCCAGGCCCCGCCCCCGCCAGCCGCGGTTCATGCCCGGCCCCGCCCACGGCCCGGGCCCCGCCCACAGCCCCGCCCCCTCCGCCTGGCGCCCTCCGCTAGCACGTGCGGGGCGCGAGGACCCAGGCGCGCAGGCGGGGCCGCGCCCCACCCCGACCACCCAGGCCCAGCGCCCCGCCGACCTGCCAACCTGCCGCGCCCACCGCGGAGTGCAGGGGAGCCTCGGTGGGGAGACTGTGCGGGGAAACGAGGGCCTCGCGGCCCCCCGGCCGAGGCAGGGACACCGGCCCTTCCTCCGGTTCTTCCTCGCGCTCTCCCCGCGCCGCTGCTCCCCACGGGCCCCCGCAGGTGCAGGGCTCGCGCCCGCGTCCGCCCCGCCGCCCGGTCGGGTGAGCGCAGCCCCGGAGGCCGTGGTCCCGAGCTCCCCGCTGGTGACCCGCCCAGCGCCCTTCTCCTCGCCGACCGGGACCTTCGGGTGCGTCTGCTCCTGCAGCCCCCGTGTCCCTGCCGGCTGCAGGCGCCACCGTAGCGCCCGCGTCCCGCCGACCTGGGGGTCCCTCTGGCCCGCGGCTCTGGGCACACCGTCCGGTGCGGCACGTGGCTGGTGTTTCCTGTCTTATCTCATGTGACCCCTGGGGGTCCCCGCGGCCCGGTCCCCGTCCCCGCCGGGGCTCGTCACCCTGGGCTGCGAGGCTCAGTGCATTCCCGGGGCTGCATCCCTGCTGCCCCCTGCGCCTCCCACCACTGGCCTGGACCAGCCTGGCCTTCCCAGGGCGCAATGACCCCGAGCCTGTTGGGGGCGGGGGGGAGTTTACTGCAGTCGTGGGTGAAGAGCAGGTACACTCATTACCACATTCCTTCGGCGAGGTCGCAGTTCCCATCCATCCTGTGTCCCTGTGACGGTCCCCACGCTCCGGATCGCCAAGGGTGAATGGACACCCCAGATAAAGAATGAGCAGGGGAACTTGGTCATACCACATGAATAAGCAGATGTTTTCCTTCTTAGGAAAAGAAGTAAGAAATAGATGGAATAATGTGAGAATTAAAAATAGAGGGCACCTGGGTGGCTCAGTGGTTGAGCATCTGCCTTTGGCTCAGGTCGTGATCCCGGTGTCCTAGGATCAAGTCCCACGTCGGGCTCCCCGCATCTCTCTCTGCCTGTGTCTCTGCCTCTCTCTCTCTCTGTGTCTCTCATGAATAGATAAATAAAATCTTTTTTAAAAAAGAATTAAAAATAGAAATAATTAGTTTGAAGAATGACATTTTGGGAATAATGGACTTGAGTGCCTATTCATGATAAGCTTGAAATGGTTAAACCTGCTACATACACCCCATTGGCTTGTCTGACTGTAGAACACAGGAAACAACAGGGAGTTAATGACTTCACAGTGTTAATAAGATTGATCTCGAAATTCTACTTTCCTAAACATCAGCGCTTGCAGTAAATCTATCACCAGGCAACAGCGCAACAATAATTTCTCTAAAAGATTGACAATGGGATATTAAGTAGAAATAACAGGCATTGATATTGGAGAAAAGGAGATAAAATTATCACTTGCAAACTGTATGGTTGTATGTCTAAAAAGAAGAGATCCAATTAAAACTGTTCCCTAGCAATAGTTTATTAAACTAATAACAGAGAAATAAATAAAAATCAATAATTTGCTTGTGGCCAAGTTGGAAAACTTAGAGACCAGAAAAAATTGCTATTATCAATTATATTAAAATTGTGAGGAATCTTAGAATGACTCTAACAGGAACAGTGCAGAAGTTACATGAAGGGAAAAATAATATTTTTAATAACAGTAGTGACATAAGCAGTAAAGTAAATGAATCCTGATGCAAAATCTAGAGTCCACCTGTGTTATTTTGATCAATGAATAAAAATAATTCTTTTCTGAGGGGTGCCTGGATGGCTTAGTTGGTTAAGCGTCTGACCCTTGATTCTGATTCAGGTCATGATCTCAGGATCATGAGATCAAGCCCTGCATTCTCTCAGCACTGGGTATGGAGCCTGCTTAAGATTTCGGTCTCCTTCTCCCTGCACCCCTCCCCACTCCTCCTTCAAAAAAATAAATAATAATTCTTTTCTAGTAAAAACACAAAATTACTATATTAAAATAATACCTTCAAAATTGAAGCAGAAGTTTCTATATAAGATGACAGAGGTGAAAGAGACTTACAGAACCATTTCTCACAAACCAAACAAAAGAACTTAAAGGAAAAACTGCTATTTAATAGCAAAACTGACTCTAGCTAATTCAACTTTCCGAAGAGTGGCATCATTATCTCATCTCCTGGTTGTGTGGTTCTTTTATTTAGAAAAATACCTCTGGGGGCTGTTTCATTGTGAAAGCAGGACCTGGGCTCATGCAAATGGGAAAAGACTATGATAAAGGTAATTAAATTATTCTATTTAAAAACGAAGTTATAGGATTGTAAAATTCCATCCTGGCTTCTTCAGAAGGGATTTGAAACACTGGACGAGAGGAGACTGGAGAGAGTCTTAGGAAGAGAGCCTAGAAACCTTGGAGACTTATAGGAATCAAGAGAAACAAGCCAATGAGAAATGTCTAGTTGCAGGGAAGGCTAAGGATATATTTAAATACTGATATGTCATATTGAATTTTAGATTTTTGGCTGTTCTTAGCTATCTTCTCCTTCCTCTATTACTCCCAAAATTTCCACTAAAGTCATATAAACACAAGTCTTGGGTGACAGAGCTTTGGGTAATGGAAAAATAAGAGTAGCTACCAGAATGGAGAACTTAGGTGTGTAATCACTAGCCAACCACGAAGCTAACTGAGCAGAGCCTTCAGTGGTCACATACAATAAAGAACTGAGACCTTACAGAATTAGTTCAGGAAATCACTCAAAAAGAAAACAGCAATAACAACAACTCTTGAATGCGGGGAATCGATTTCCTGAGTTGCCACATAACATTATTTAAATGTCCAATCCTCAACAAAAAAATAAGACAAGGAAACAGGAAAAAGTATGCCTGTGTTTAGTAATGATGTTAGGGTTGATCTATCAAGAAGACATAACAATTATAGTATATATATAAAAACAGAGCCCCCCGGGCACCTGGGTGGCTCAATCGTTTGAGCATCCAACTCTTGATTTTTGGCTCGGATCTCAATCTCAGGGTTGCAGGACTGCGGCTTGTATCAGGTTCCCCACCCGGAGTCTGCTTGTCCCTCTCTCTCTGCTCCTCCCCCTGCTCATGCTTTCTTGCTCTGTCAAATAAATAAATAAAATCTTTAAAAAAAAAAAAAACAGAGCTTCGAAAGACTTGAAACAAACTGACAGAATTAGAGGGAGAAATAGACAATTCAACAGTAATAGTTGAAAACTTTTAACATACTCAGCTCTCATAACTAGACACCTCTCAAGGATAGAGAAGACTGGAACACTAAACCAAGTAGACTGAACACCGTTTCCAGAACACCCCACCCAACATCAGGCACATGCATAACAAAGTAACCAAAACTTAGTGCCTTTGAACAATAGCCATTTTCTTTTATCTCATGGATATCTGGGTCAGGAATTCAGACTACTTAAGGGTAATGTTTGTGACAAGCTATATCCTCCCCTAACCATGTTTCCCTCTCTGCTGTTTCAGTTACCCACAGGCAACTGAGGTCCAGAAGCAGAAGATCCTCCTCCTAATGTAGCATCAGAAAGTCAATAGTAGCTTAACACTAAATAGATTTAATTAAACATTAGTAACATTTCATTAATTTATTAATAATTATGTTATTATTAATATTCCTAGAATGGTAGTCATTAAATTATTAAGATACTGGGTGCCTGGGTGGCTCAGTCAGTTAAGAGTCCAACTCTTGATTTTGGCTCAGGTCATGATCTCAGGGTTGTGAGATCAAGCCCCTTGCCAGGCTACATGGAGCCTGCTTAAGATTCTCTCCTTTCTTCTGTCCCTGCCTCTCCCTCTCTAAAATTAAAAAAATAATAAT
The DNA here is from genome assembly GCF_905146905.1 of Nyctereutes procyonoides. Taxonomy (NCBI): domain Eukaryota; kingdom Metazoa; phylum Chordata; class Mammalia; order Carnivora; family Canidae; genus Nyctereutes; species Nyctereutes procyonoides. Next base: position 8,327,886 of record NW_026575135.1, on the reverse strand, counting down.
AATTATAAACAATAAAAGACAGTAATCTTTGGCTAGTTGCATATAGGTGATCTTTCTTTTTTTTAAGATTTTATTTATTCAAAAAAAAGATTTTATTTATTCATGAGAGACACAGAGAAAGAGAGGTAGAGACACAGGCAGAGGGAGAATCAGGCTCCTCACGGGGAGCCCGATGTGGGACTCGATCCCAGGACCCCGGGATCATGCCCTGAGCCAAAGGCAGACGCTCAACCACTGAGCCACCCATGTACCCTGTGATCTTTCTTTTTCATCTTTAAAAAGTTTTGTTATGTGTGCAAAAAGCATTACCTTTGTAATCCAAAATAAACCTGTAAAATCTTGTCCTTAGATTTATCTAAAGTGTAATTTATTTTTTATTTTTTAGAGCAGTGTTAGCTTCAGAGCAAAGTTGAGCAGAAAGTACAGAGATTTGCCATATCTGCCCCCAAACATGAACAAACTCCCCCACTATCAACATTTGTCATATATTTGTTACATTTAGTGAACCTAAACGGATGCATCACTATCACCCAAAGTCCATAGTTTAACAGTAGGATTTACTATGGCATCACACACCATCGTTGTAGTATTATAAAGAATAGTTTCACCGCCTAAAACTTCTCTGCCTTATTCATCCTCCCTCTTTACTCCTCCCTGGTCACCACTGATCTTTTTTGCTATCTGCATAGTTTTGCCTTTTCCAGAACATCATATAGTTGGAATCATAGAGTATTTTAGCCTTTCAGATCTCTTTGACTCAGTTATATGCATTTAAGTTCCTCCATGTCTCTTTTAGGCTTGATAGCTCATTTATTTTTAGTGCTGGATACTATTCCATTGGATACTCCAGTTAACATATCCATTACCTACTGAAGGATATCTTGGTTGCTTTCAAGTCTTGGAAATTATGGATAAAGCTGCTATAAACATCCAGGTTTTTATGTGGACACAAGTTTACAATTCACATGGGTAAATACCAAGGAGTATGACTGCTGGATCATATGGTAGGAGTATAATTATTTTTAATGTAATTTATAAACTTCCCAGAAGACTGACCCTCTTACATAACAACTATAATCTCTAGACAGACTGCAGAAACTAATTCTCTTAGGACTCCACAGAGGCAACAAAGGTAGATTTTGGAAAAGAGCTAAAATATGAAAGGGATCAACACACGGTGAGCTTCCTGGATTTGGGGGCTTTGTCTGAAGTGAAACAGCCAAAATGGAGCCAAGAGTTGCTGACATTCTCATTGAAAACCACTTCTTTGTGGCCTGAGGGAGGCAGAGCCCAAGAAGGGAAGTGAAGGGAAAACTCAGGAAAGAATAAAGAGAGGGGAGTTCCACATTTTATGTGTCAACTCTGCCCCAGTCTCTGGCTGACCTCTAAAACCACACATGTTGCAGAGGAGATTGAAATCAGCTCTGAGGGGGAAAAAAAAAAAGAACTGACATCTGAACTGCCACCCACCAAAGGTAAGATAGTTTGCAGTTTGAGTCTAAGCCTGTTAATTTCCTGCTAAAAGAAAAGCAACTCACTGGAGGAATATGTTTAATAGAGTCCAGATTCTCTATAACATGACATACACAACGTCCAGGAAAGAACCTCAGAACACTGGACATATGGAGAATCAGGAAAAGGTGGGGCAGTGGGGGGAGGGGGAGGGGCAACCAATAGAGACCAAATCCAAGATGACCCAGATATGTCACCATCAGACAAGAACTTAAAACCTGTTATTAATATTATAAGTATGGGGATCCCTGGGTGGCGCGGCGGTTTGGCGCCTGCCTTTGGCCCAGGGCGCGATCCTGGAGACCCGGGATCGAGTCCCACGTCGGGCTTCCGGTGCATGAAGCCTGCTTCTCCCTCTGCCTGTGTCTCTGACTCTCTCTCTCTCTCTGTGTGTGACTATCATAAATAAATAAAAATTAAAAAAAATTAAAAAAATATTATAAGTATGTTTTGTGGGATCCCTGGGTGGCGCAGCGGTTTAGCGCCTGCCTTTGGCCCAGGGCGCAATCCTGGAGACCCGGGATCGAATCCCACATCAGGCTCCCGGTGCATGGAGCCTGCTTCCCTCCCTCTGCCTCTCTCCTCCTGTGTCCTATCATAAATAAATAAAAATTAAAAAAATAAAATAAAATACCCTGGGGATTTAAAAAAAATAAGTATGTTTTGTGAACTTTAAGTTTGTAATGAATGAAAATATTGGAAATATTAGGAAAAGAATATAAAAAAGAATCCGGGGTGCCTGTGTGGCTCAGGTCATGATCCCAGGGTCCTGGGATTGAGCCTTGCATCTGGGCTCCCTGCTCAGCAGAGAGCCTGCTTCTCTCTCTCTCCCCCTCACACTCCCTACTCATGCTTTCTCTCATGTCTCTCTCTGTCTCAAATAAATAAATAAAAATCTTTAAAAAAATAAAAAAGAACCAAGTGGAAATTTTAAAACTGAAAACAATTGCTGAAATAAAAATTCACAGGGTGGTATTTAATACCAGAATGGACATAGCAAACAAAATGTCAGTGAATTTAAAGACAGATATTTTTTTAAATGCCTCAGAGATCTTTAGAGCAGTATCAAATGTTTTCTCTAAAGATTTATTTTATTTTATTTTTTTAGAGAAAGAGCACAAGCAGGGGGAGGAGCAGAAGGAAAAGGAAGAGAATCCTCAAGTGGACTCTCCACTGAGCTCAGAGCCTGATGCAGGGCTTGATCCCAGGACCCTGAGATTATGACCTGAGTCAAAAATCAAGATATAGCCACTCAACTGAGCCACCCAGATGCCCCTAGAACAGTATCAAATGACTTAACATAGCTTTAGTTGGAGTCCCAAGAAGAGAGGAGGGAGCAAATGGCACAGAAAAAAAACAAACAAAACTTTTGAGTAAATAATGGCCCCAAATATCCCAAATTTGGTGAAGCACAAAAATTTAGAAATTTAAAAACCTAAGCAAACCTCAAATAGAATAAATACAAAGAAAAGTACACCTTGGCATATCATAGTTAAAGTGCTGAAATCCAAAAATAAAATAATGGAAGAAGCCAAGAAAAAAGGACACATCCAGGGAAACAATTTGAATGACCAGTTATCACACTGGAAATCATGGAGGCTAAAAACAGTGAAAATCTCATTTGACAAAGTACAGCACCCTTTCTTGATTAAAACTCTTCACAGTGTAGAGGTAGAGGGAACATAAGTCATAAAACCCATCTACAAAAAGTCCATAGTGAATATCATTCCCAATGGGGAAAAACTGAGAGCTTTTCCCCTAAGGCCAGGAACATAGCAGAAATGTTCATTATTATTACCACTGATGTTCAACATAGTACTAGAAGTCCTAGCCTCAGCAATCAGACAACAAAAAGAAATAAAAGGCATCTGAATCAGCAAAGAAGTCACACTGTCATTCTTTGCAGATGACATGATATTCTATATGGAAAACCCAAAAGACTCTACCCCAAAATTGCTAGACCTCATATGGGAATTCACCAAAGTGGCAGGATATAAAATCAATGCATAGAAATCAGTTGCATTTCTATATACTAACAATGAGATGGAAGAAAGAGAAATTAAGGAGTCAATATCATTTACAGTTGTACCCAAAACCATAAGATACCTAGGAATAAACCTAACCAGAGAAGCAAGGAATCTGTACTCCTGAAAAAAATACAGGAAGACACAAAGAAATGGAAAAACGTTCCATGTTCATGGATTGGAAGAACAAATATCATTAAAATGCCTATGCTACCGGGAGCAATCTATACATTCAACGCAATCCCTATCAAAATACCATGTTTTGCAGAGTTGGAACAAATAATCCTAAAATTTGTGTGGAACCAGAAAAGATCCCAAATAGCCAGAGGAATTTCGAAAAAGAAAAGCAAAACTAGTGGCATCACAATCCCAGACTTCAAGCTGTATTACAAAGCTGTAATCATCAAGACAGTATGGTACTGGCACAAAAACAGACACATAGATCAATGGAATAGAGAACCCAGAAATAGACCCTCAACTCTATGATCAGCTCATCTTCAACCAAGAAGGAAAAAATATCCAATGGAAAAAAGGCAGTCTCTTCACAGTGTTGGGAAAACTGGATAGCTATATACAGAAGAATGAAACTGGGCCATTTCCTCACACCATACACAAAAATAGACTCAAAATGGATGAAAGACTGAAATGAGACAAGAATCCATCAAAATCCTAGAGGAGAACACAGGCAGCAACCTTTGTAACCTCAGCCACAGCAATTTCTTACTAGACATCTCCAAAAGCAAGGGAAACAAAGACAAAAGTGAACTATTGGGACTTTATCAAGATAAAAAGCTTTTGCACAGCAAAGGAAACAGTTGACAAAACTAAAACACAATCAACAGAATGGGAGAAGATATTTGCCAATGACATATCAGATAAAGGGCTAGTATCCAAAATCTATAAAGAACTCATCAAAGCCAACACCCAAGGAAAAAATAATCCAATCAAGAAATGGGCAGAAGATATGAACAGACATGTCTCCAAAGAAGACATACACATGGCCAATAGACACATGAAAAAATGCTCCACATCACTTGCCATCAGGGAAATACAAATCAAAACCACAATGAGATACCACCTCACACCAGTGAGAATAGCTAAAATTAACAAGTCAGGAAATGACAGATGTTGGAGAGGATGTGGAGAGAGGGAAACCTTTGTACACTGTTGGTGGAAATGCAAGCTGATGCAGCCACTCTGGAAAACAGTATGAAGGTTCTTCAAAAAGTTGAACATAGAGCTACCCTATGACCCAGTGATTGCACTACTAGGTATTTACCCCAAAGATACAGATGGAATGATTCAAAGGGGCACCTGCATCCCAATGTTTCTAGCAACAATGTCCACAAAAGCCAAACTATGGAAAGAGCCCAGATGTGTATTAGCGGTTGAATAAAGATGTGGTGCACACAATGAGATGCCACCTCACACCAGTGAGAATGGGGAAAATTAACAAGACAGGAAAAAACAAATGTTGGAGAGGATGTGGAGAAAGAGGAACCCTCTTGCACTGTTGATGGGAATGTGAACTGGTGCAGCCGGGACACCTGCACCCCAGTGTTTCTAGCAGCAATATCCACAATAGCCAAACTGTGGAAGGAGCCTCGGTGTCCATCGAAAGATAAATGGATAAAGAAGCTGTGGTCTATGTATACAATGGAATATTCCTCAGCCATTAGAAACGACAAATACCCACGATTTGCTTCAATGTGGATGGAACTGGAGGGCATTATGCTGAGTGAAGGAAGTCAATCGGAGAAGGACAAACATTATATGGTTTCACTCATATGGGGAATACAAAAAATAGTGAAAGGGATTAAAGGGGAAAGGAGAGAAAATGAGTGGGAAATATCAGTGATGGTGACAAAACATGAGAGACTCCTAATTCTGGGAAACCAACAAGGGGTAGTGGAAAAGGAGGTGGGGGGATCCCTGGGTGGCGCAGTGGTTTAGCACCTGCCTTTGGCCCAGGGAGCGATCCTGGAGACCCGGGATTGAATCCCACGTCAGGCTCCTGGTGCATGGAGCCTGCTTCTCCCTCTGCCTATGTCTCTGCCTCTCTCTCTCTCTCTCTGTGTGACTACCATAAATAAATAAAAAAAAAATTAAAAAAAAAAAAAGGAAAAGGAGGTGGGCAGGGGGATGTGGTGACTGGGTGACAGGTGCTGAGGGGGGGGGGACCTGACGGAATGAGCACTGGGTGATATGCTATATGTTGGCAAATCAAACTCCAATTTAAAAAATATACAAAAAAAAAAAAAGATGTGGTATGTATACAATGGAATACTACTCAGCCATCACAAAGTGCAATCTTGCCATTTGCAACGATGTGGATAGAACTAGAGGATACTACACTAAGTGAAATAAGTCAATTAGAGAAAGACAATGATCTCACTCATATGTGGAATTTAAGAAACAAAACAGAATTATAGGAGAGGAAAAAATAAAAGAGGGATCCCTGGGTGGCGCAGTGGTTTGGCGCCTGCCTTTGGCCCAGGGCGCAATCCTGGAGACCCGGGATCGAATCCCACGTCGGGCTCCCGGTGCATGGAGCCTGCTTCTCCCTCTGCCTGTGTCTCTGCCTCTCTCTCTCTCTGTGTGTGTGTGTGTGACTATCATAAATTAAAAAAAATTAAAAAAGAATAAAAAATCTTGATTTTAATGAAAATATTTTGTTCCCTTCAATTTGTTCAATCATCTATGAGATGTTAAAGTTCTACCATTCTATATATTACAGAAATGGGTGTTAAATATTTTCAGCACCTAAAAAAATATTTTAAAAATAAAAAAATAAAAAAATAAAAATAAACCTGTCACTAAAAACAGTAAAAATCTTTATAGTGTTGAAATAAAACAAACCCTTAAAAAAAGTATTTGCTTCATCTGACGTTTAGGAGAGATTTTGTATTGGAAGATAGGTCTAGAATCAAAAATTACATAATAGAATTATGTATCTAACTGCTAATACCCAAAACTGGTTTTAAGATACTCTTTTCAGGAATGCCCAAACAAAAATTAAGTGTCCTTCAACCATCTGTCTTCTCCCTGTACTTTTTAAAGGCAACTTTATCAATGGTCCTTAAATGTAAAAGAAATGTGTCATTTCTTAAGATAAACTTACATTTTTAAGTAAGCATTGTTGAAAAGGCTGATTATTTCCAATTTTTGTAGATTATTTTCCACTTTTTAAAAACCAATTGTTAACCCAAGCAATCAATCTGGAACCTGCTTTTAGGGAAAAAGGAAGCAGAAGGGAATGATTTAGGCTTGTTAGCTGCTACTACAGGTAAAGCAAGGTAACTTGCACCTTTTAAGCCTATGTTCCACAGGGTCAAGGTTTGCCTGGCAGTGTATAGTACAGGACGTGCCTGTACCTCTGATATTTTATGTTCATAGCCATGTATATCTTGGTCAAAAGTAGTACTGCCTATTGTCTGTGTGTTGATCTGAATTACTTTCCTGAAAAAACAAAAACCCACACAAAGACTTCCAATGATGACTTTTCTCCAAGTATTTGACATTTCAAGCGTCCTGCCTTTGTTTCTGCTTTGACCTTGGAACTTCCAGTTAAACCAACAATGTCTGCTCAGTCGAGAGAGCTCAGGATACGACAGGCAATAGGGCCCCTTTCGGTTTTTGAAGTGTAACTAGTCAATTCCCTGAAGTTGAACTCTTTTCCTAGAGAACCAGTAAAAATTAATGTGCTACTTCCAAAGCACTGATCATGCAGCCTTTATTTACCACTTAGTATCTTCTCAGGCATGAGAAGGATTCTTTCAAATAACATAATCCCATGCATCACTAGCTCAGCACATATTGCAAAGGATTCTATGAAGATCTTACATATAAAATACAAAAATCTGTTACATATACATCCATTTAACAACGGTTTGTACATGACAATGAGTTCCAACGTCCAAATGACTCCCTGCACTTCACAAGCAGCATGAATATATTGTGGCAGCAGCCGCAGAAACGCCCCTCATAGGCCAGCGTTCACACAGTGTAGTCGCTACTACAGCATAGATGAACAAGGTCACATCTTTTCTTTTCTCTTGTGGGTGCACACACAAGACAGAAGGGGAGCGCAGGGGGGATTTGGTGGCAGTCCGTTTCACTGGCAGGTAGACTGTCACAGGCAGACCCAGCGGCACTTGTAAACTGGACACAAACGTTCATTAAAGAAACTGCTGCTCTTTATCACCAAAAACACAGTTTTATACTACTTTCATTGTTCTGGCTCCCAGTTGCCAAACTTCGGGTCCCTCCTCACACACCGATACACCTGTGACACTCTAGCTGGTACCCTGAATTCCAGGAATAAGGCATTCAGTAATTCAGCTCTCTGAATCCGAGGCCTATAGGACAAGTAGCACTGAATGTTCTAGGAAGAAGTAATAGGTATCAGTTCCAGATAGCTGTGGGAAACGAGAGCCAGACCTAAACACACATGGGTCCTTTGGCCACACATCTGCCAGTATGAACATCCCACAAATTCCCGGTGATGAATCCTTTTAATAAATACGTGTACACCCAACACAAGCTGCATTGGGAGAACATGATTTCGCACTACTAGTTGTGCAAATGACTCGGCTGGTCGAGATGACGGCATTAAGAGTGTAAATCAGACTTGTGCTTATGGAAAGTGACAATAAATGAACTAAAACAGCACTGCGCACAACGGTTCTGGTGTCAGCACCACTCTGAGCACCATGGGAAATTCCCAGCAGTAAATAACAAAAAGTTTGAAAAGCCTAAAACTCGATGAGGTGTTAACAGTCCGTATGGGCCTAGAGCACAATTCTCGCCCTGATCTTCTTAACTTTCTGACAACAGTCGGCCGCGTGGCCTTCTCACCTCGGAGGCGTGTCCCAGGTCCTGTAAATCAAAGTCAGAGGGCACTCAGCAGAGCGGGAAATACTGATCTGGAAAACCCCAAAATTCTATGAAGCCACAAGCTTTCTGAAAAACACCCAAAGTTGATTCCTCCCTGCCCCCAAGCAAAAGCCATTCTTGGTGGAAGTCCATGAGAAGCTTCTTTCAATTCATAAGGCTACTCAAACCCACAATCATATTTCGTACCCGCTAGGAGGATGTTTTGATAATAAACACCTAGATTTTCATTCGTAAACCCCCTTCCCAAATCAGAAGTGAACCCAGAACACAGTACACCCAGCCAAAGCCTAAGTCCTATTTATGGCAGGGTTTTTCAAACTGTGCATTGCAACCAATTTAAAAGTCAGGATATGAATGTAGTGGGTCTGAAGAACATTTAAAATAGTGTTGGGGAGGAGGGATCAAAATACATTACACATAGTTAAGAGCTGTGTATTGTTTCACATAACATTTATTTCAGTTAAAGATTTTATATTCATTCACACACACACACACACACACACACACACACATACAATTATTCTGGGTTAGGATGTAAGAAGTCATTTTTATTACAGTCACAGTCAATATAATGTCTGTAGAGATCACCAAAAATAATAACCATGGACTTTTCCATCCTTGTGTTAATGTCAGTAAGGGGTCAGTCTTGACTGTAAAACCAATTTTGTGCTTGGAATCCAAGGTGAGCTAGAGTTCTGTTTACCATAAGTACTTGTCTTAGATTTAGTTTTTCCCCTGACCCTACGCCCGTAGGCAGGGGAATGAGCAGTGCAAAAAATAAAAAAATAAACCCTAGCTACAATTGTTTACTTTGAGTGATATGTTATTCCCAAATGGTTAATTAAGATGCTTGCCTTCCTCTTCTAGAGTCATACTGTCAGCACAAAAATGGGTGGAAAATTTTAAATGGTCTTTACAGCTTTGAGATTATAAATGGTCTAAACCAAAGCAGTCATGATTCTGTTGTCGATCTGGCTTTGGCAAAATATGCAACCACACATAGATCCAGACAAACAAGCAATCTTGTCCTAATCTGCTTTCACCTGCCTGTGAAAGGACGATCAGAATTATCACTTGGAGGCCAAAGTCTCTCTCAACCTGCGAAGATGCTAAACAATCACTTTCTAAAAACTGATCATCTAAACAAATGACAGTGTTCAGCTTCTCAATCGCAAGAACCCAATGGCAACGCTGACTGACAGCAGCCTATAAACAAAGTGCACTGGGCAGGGCATCTATATCTGGCTCCCAGCCTCAGCACAGGCCTTAGATGGGAAGTCAGGTCATCTCCTAGTCTATTTCTACAGGCGTAAAGCAAGGGACTGAGTTACAGAGTCCCCTCCTGAAAGAACTTTATTTAACTTGGATGTACTTCTAAGACTTTAATCCAGCTTGCTCTGCAACTCTACTGCTTTAATTCTTTTCCTATTTCTGTCAGTTTCACCAATAACCAACTCTCAAACATCCGAGGTCCCATTAAGCTCACTTGGCCAAGACACTTTTTAAAAAATCAAGAAAAATAAAGCTAATAAGGAACAAAACTTAAGGCATTTTTTTTTTTATTTCAGCCAAGGAATGATGCATGCTACAGATTAAACTTTACTTTTCCCCACTTGGTTTTTCAAAGAATACCACCATTTCAACCCCCAATGAACATGGCACTTGTTTCTTTCTTCCCCTTCTAATTTATTCCAGATTTTCAAGTGTTTTCTTCAGTAACGATGCTTTCTCCTGCAGCTCGGGTCTGCTGTCTGTCTCCATAGTAGCTAATGACTCGATAAGGAGCACTCTGCACTCAGATGTCAAACTTTCCCACTGTTTAGATTCTGAATAGAAAAAGAAGAAAAATAGAATCCTTACAGAATGAGCAAACACAAAAACTAAAGCTATTATTTCTGCTTTTCCTTCATACAACCTATCCCCCAAATAAATGCAATAAATGATAAAAGTCCTGTATGTGATAATCAGTTCGGTGGTTGTCTCAAAACCTAATTATTGACAATAATCTGAGAGCACGTCAGGGGTTACTGGTGGGCAAAGGCAATCTAGGGATCCTGGAGCACACAGTAACTAAAAAGCCATTAACAACACAAAAAAAACTCTTTATAAAATATGCTCAGCAAAAAATAATCTTCAATAGATTTCCCGATTGGGGCACCTGGTTGGCTCAGTGGTTGAGCACCTGCCTTTGGCTCAGGGAAACCGGGGTCCCAGGATCAAGTCCCACACTGGGCTCCCCACAGGGAACCTGCTTCTCCCTTTGCCTGTGTCTCTGCCTCTCTCTCTCTGTGTCTCTCATGAATGAATAAATAAATTTTTTTTTTTAATTTCCCAATTGCAAAGTCAGTCTGAACAGATGACTTTATTACGATGCTCTTTAAAGCACCAGAGATCTATACACATACTGAAAATTTTAGAAACTCAGAAAGTATACCAGATCCTAAATCTTGTCTGAGGTTCTGCTACTTTCTACTGATACGGTTTCAAACAAGTTGTCTTGCTGCTTGGCCTCATTTTCCTCATCTACAATACATTCGTACATATCTGGCTGTGAAAATTCAGTGATGTGACTCGGTGCCTAGCTTTTATTTCAACAAGGAAAAGGAGATAATGAGATGTGTAGCGTTACTGAGTCTAAAAGGCCTGCTTCATGGAAGCTTACAAAAGGTCTTTTAATTGCTAAGCAAAGAGAGCAGTAGAAATAGCAAATATACAAGACTCTAGAGAAAACTGTTCCATCTTCTCCTAGTCTCTCTCTTCAGGAGTAAAGCCAGATCTATGGGCTTAGAATAATTAAAAAACAAGAGAGAGAGAGAAAAGCGGCCTCCTTTGGAATACACTGCTGGAGAAAATGAGAGCATTTTCTTTTACCACTAGAAGAAATCTGCTTATTGATAAAAGATTTAAAAAAAAAATGGAAAACAGGAAAAAAAAAACAACAAAACCTAAGATTAAGAAAACTGCTGTCAAATTTGATGACCTGTATAGATAAGCATTAAAAATGTTTTCCCAACTGCACTCTTCACTATCACTCTTTGCTCACATGTGTATAGTTAGCTCCACTTGGCCACTGTCAACTACACACCGTAAGTAACCCAGATTAAATCAGGAGTCATGGTGGAAACAAAACTTGATTATTTTAAGATAACTATAGCTTCATAATACATTACAGGTATATAAAATAAAAGAGTATCAAATTTAAACACTTAATAAAAGGTAAAGGTTCTAGCTTTGTATATTTACTCAAAGGTACATATACTAATGTGTATTTCAGAATATATGCTTATTAAAAATAAAAACAGAAAAACATTCCTAGAACATTTGCCATAAAGGATTCTGGCTTTCTGATCCTCCAATAAGAAGAATCAAAAACTCACCTTCAAGTTTTTTAAGCAGTAATTCTATCACAGATAAAGCTTCTGTTCTCACAGATGAGTAGGTCTTATTTTCTAAGAAGAAAATCAAATAGCTCACATTATTTTATATGCCTTACAAACTGAACCTCCAAGATTAAGCTAGTGTTGCTGCAAGAAAGATATTTAGAAATTACAAATTCAGGGAGAAATAACATCTGTTCTTAAGTAAGCTTCACTTTGCTCATTACCATCAAATACTTAAAATGTGTTACATGTCCATATTTCTTCTTTAAAAAAACTGTCACACAAATATACCAATCATCACAACAAATGGCAATATTAAAGAACCCATTTTAGAAGAGAGAAATCAAAGGACATTACCTTTGAGGACACTACCTCAAACACAGAGTTGTCTTCACATGATGCCTAAGAAAGGTCTTTAGGTTTGCATGACTTGCGCATTTTATCAGAGAACATCACACAACCCCGATGGTTAAGGGCAATCAGGGACATGACAAAGACTAGTGTCTTAGCTGCCGGTTTTTTATTCGAAAGAATGCTACTTCCAAGAGGTGCAACTGAAACAGGATTCCCTGGTGTCTATTCTAGTCACAGCATCTAGTTCAGAGTGAAACTGTCTACCAAAAAAATTAATACACAACCATACCTGAGGCAAGGAAAGCACAATATGAGCTTATAACATCATTTTTATGCTACTAAGTACAGAGGTGCCTAAAGGGATGACAGTGACCTGCCAATAAGACATAGGAGTCAGTTTAAAGGAGCCAAATCTGGAACAATCTGAGCAAAAATTAATTATAAACTGGGGGGGGGGGCACAAATCAGTACTGCTAACAGATAAATAAAGAGGTAAGTGGAGGTGGGATCTTGTTTACAAGAGGATGCCAACTGCCAAGTGGCAGATAGTGAAGAAACTGCCAGAGTTGGAAAATCACATTAGTAAAAATTGGTTCAGGGAAAAACCATCGATGCATGCTAAGTCTAAAGAGGGTATTTTGAAGAGAAGCAGTGTATCTGCATGGTCTTGGGGTAACTGCTCTCTCTGCTGGTTAGACACAGTTTAGAAGAGGAGTGGAGCATCTGGTCTTAAAGAGTCTTCCCAAAGACAGCTAATCAGACACAAGGGAGAAAAATAGTAACTATACAATAAAGAAAACTGAGTAGTACCTTAACCAGGTAATCAAAATTAACATCGCCAAGCAGGGCAGATGAACACTATGTGCCTCTTGAGGAGAGAGGACACAGCATCACTTTCAGAGTATGCCCGGCTGGGAACTCCTAACCTGGATCTAATCATGAGGAAACATCAAACGAACACCAAGGGATCCCTGGGTGGCGCAGCGGTTTGGCGCCTGCCTTTGGCCCAGGGTGTGATCCTGGGGACTCGGGATCGAGTCCCACGTCGGGCTCCCGGTGCATGGAGCCTGCTTCTCCCTCTGCCTATGTCTCTGCCTCTCTCTCTCTCTCTCTGTAACTATCATAAACAAAAAAAAAAAAAAAAAAAAAAACACCAAATGAGAAACATTCTAGTTAAAAACAGGGGGAAGGGCTTTTCTTCAAAATTGTCCATGTCATGTGAGATAAAGGAAGGCTGAGGAAGTGTTCTAGATTCAAGGAAACTAAAAAGACAGGACAGCTAAATTCAATAAATGATCTTGGATGCCTTGCTGAAGGGGAGGGGGGAAAGTCTACAAAAGAACATTGTTGAATCAAACGGAAACCTGAAATATGAATGATAAAAATCTGATTAAACTCACTCCATCAGTGTTATCCTACCTACAGCTGTTACCTGTACTGTGGTTGTAACAGAGAGGGCACACTGAAGAACCCAGGAGTAAAGGGCAATATACTGTCAAATGGTTCAAGTAAAAAAGATATGTATACAGAGGTACAAATGATGAAGTAAATGGGACAAAATATTAACAGGTGATTTCGGGTAAAAGATATACAGGTATTATATGTACTATTACTGCAACTTCTCTGTAAGTTTGAAATTATTTCCAAATAAAAGTTAAAAAAATTTGTATCACAAATATATTCCTAATCTAGGGGTTAAAAATCCTAAATTACAGTTCTAGATTAATATACCACAGTGTCAGCCGCCCAGGGGGCTCAGCAGTTTAGCGCCACCTTCAGCCCAGTGTGTAATCCTAGAGACCTGGGATCAAGTCCCACGTTGGGCTCCCTGCATGGAGCCTGCTTCTCCCTCTGCCTGTGTCTCTCTGCCTCTCATGATTAAATAAAATAAATCTTTTCCAAAAAAAAAAAGGATTAAAAAAAAATATACACACACACACACACACACACACACACACACTACACACATATACATACACCACAGTCTGGGGACACATGTCAAGTATATGAAGTAGTTCAGCAGCTGTTCCATAAATCTAGCTCCTAGCAGAAGGGAGGGAGTATCTCTGAAGCTTCACTTCTTGAGGTTTAAAATTAGGACAAGTTCTTAACAATCTCAGTTCATCACACTCACCTAAAGAATATGTGATTGATTTACAAGTTTCAAGGAGAATTTCAGCCAAAGCCTCAGGATCTGCATGTTCTTCTTCCAAAAGCATTAATCTATACAAATCAAAAAGCAAGATACAAATTGGTAGCTATTCAGAAACACTCCAAAACCTGTCTGGCACAAACAATTTCTATCTGCATGCATCACTTTATAATGTCACTTCAGTTTTTCAGTTCTAAGATTTAAAAGAATTCCATTGATCAGCCATAAGATGCTAAGGGGGGGGGGGGGAGGGCCAAAGAGAGGACTGAACTATGAAGAAAATTACCCCTGAAAAAAGGCATTCATTGACTGCAGGACTCCGAGCTGCACTTGCCACGTGCTCAGTTTTAGCCGTTCACACATCAGCTTGCACAGCTCCCAACGGTAACACCCTGGGGAAAACAGAATGGTCCAGAGCGGGACAGCAAGTGTGCAGGAACAAGGGACAGAGCAGGTGAGGGACACAGGAAGGGAGGACAGAGAGAAATTGGAGCAGAAAAGGAAATAGGGACAGAGAAAGGAGAGCGGGAAAAAAATAATATTACAAATGCCTTTAATTAAAGCCATGAAATCTCAAAAAAACTTCAGCATGACTTTGCACCCAATTCCCAAGTTTCCCTGATGAGGACCATCCCCCACCACCCCCATAAAGGGTCCTACATAACAGTTCATAAATGTTCCTTCTCCAAGGAACTAACACAGAATCTTAATGACACTACCTGTCAGGTACCCCAAGTGATCGCCAAAGAAAGCAGAACTCTGGAGGCAGAGAACACAACTCTGGACACTCACAAGCTTCTGCACAGGGCAGGCTTATCATGAGGCAAAACACTTTATTCCAAACATGTTATACCAACTGTACTTGTTATAATTATATAATTAATATTATGCTAACTCATGAAAAAGAGTACAAAACTCAACAAAGTACTCATTCCTTAAATGCTGCAAAATTTACTAAGGTTCACAAATGTAAAATTGCATGGTGGTAAAAGTCAAGAGTTTTGCACTTATTTCCTAAGAGACTGTAAGTTCTTTTTCTGCTCTAAAGAAACAGAACCCAGAAATTATAGATGCCATGTTACAAGTAAGATATACATAAGAAGCCAATATGGAACAGTTAAACTCTCAAAGGCCATGGCCCACCCCTCAATGCATATGAGTGGGCATTCCTACACCTTATATGAAAATAAACCACTTTGTGTGTGTGTGTCTGTTGGCATTTCCATAGAATTCCCTACTTTAACCTTTCTACCTATAAAGAAAAGTCAGGAGTCCTAATGGTATCAAATAAAGTGGGCTTCAGCTGTAGTCCTCAACATGATACCAAGAAATAAGACCATTTAACAAATCTCCGTCTTTCAGAAAGTCCTTCCAATACAGAGCAAATACTGGATAACACTCACACAAAAACCAGCAAGGCTCAGAGACAGCTTTAAGTCTGAGTTTAGACATATCCAATCCCGAAGGACCAGCAATGCTCTGGATAATGTTTGAGAATACAGATGTTCAGCAGGGTACACAGCCAGCACGAGGTGAACTTAGGAGCTGCATCGTCCCGAGTCTAAGGCCCTCAGAACTAACTACAACCTAAATCAATAACCAAGGTTTAGTAGTTATTCACTTAATCCTTTGGAAATATACATTCAATTTAAATATCTCTCAGAAAGTTTCTTCGTGAAATACAGATTTCACTTGTTTACTGAAGATCTGGAAACAAAGGTCTTTAATTTCAAGATAAAAAGAACCCACTCATACAGATTCCTCACAACAGAGCATTTAGATTAACAGAATTCTTTTAATGGCCAAACTATCTACATCAAATTTATCATGATTGTTATAGGTTGATCTGTGTCCCCAAATTCACAGGTCGAAGTCTCAATGCCAGAGTACATCAGAATGTGACTGTACCGAAAGCCAGGCATGGGATCTTTAAAGAGGTCATCAGGGTGGGCCCTAATCCAGTCTGACTGGTGTCCTTCTAAGAAGGGATTAGGTCACAGACACTGACAGCCATTTACAAGCCAGAGAGAGAGGTTTCAGGAAGAAGCCAACACTGCCAACACCTTAATCTCAGGCTCCCAGCCTCCAGAACCATGAAAAAAATCATTTCTGTTGCTGAAGCCACCCAGTCAGTGGTGCTCTGTTATAGGAACAGCCCTCACCAACCAGACACAGTAGTCAGAGATCACCTGCTAAGGTAGGAGTGCAATTTACACTGGATTCGTACTACTCATCAGTCAAGCTCTATAAGAAATAGTAATTATAATCTGTCGCAAAGAACATCCTCTCCCACTCAGTAACCTATGGTTACGGCACTTCTTCAAATGTAGTTTCTGTGCTTACGTTGGGTCTCCACATTTCGGGGCCAGGCTTTGCCCAGGCTCTCAAAGGCTCCCAGCAGACACTCAAGCTGCAGCTCCTTTTCCTTCTCATTCTCATCTTCATTTTTGGTTGTCCGAACACCAGTGCTTTCAGGTGAATTCTAGGATGTATTATTAAAGCAAAGGAAAGCAAAATTTATTTTCCCTCAAAATTACAGGTATACTACAAAACAATCACGGTGCCAGAGGAGATGTTAACCAAGAATTAAATGCAAAATTCTCTAGCATGGGTTTTCCTGTTTGTAAAAGGAATTTGTTACAGAAATACTATACCTCTCTAATGAATTTGGAAAATCCTTTAAAGGAATCTGTTAGAGGAAAGGTGACCCCCCCAAAAAAATACCATAAGTACACTTATTTTAAGTATAACATAAAAAGTATAACATTTAAGTAGAACATGGGATTAAAGATCCAAGAATTTGGTAATCATCTAAATCCAAACTCTTTCTTTTTAATATTTTTTTTTAATTTTTATTTATTTATGATAGGCACACAGTGAGAGAGAGAGAGGCAGAGACACAGGCAGAGGGAGAAGCAGGCTCCATGCACCGGGAGCCCGACGTGGGATTCGATCCCGGGTCTCCAGGATCGCGCCCTGGGCCAAAGGCAGGCGCCAAACCACTGCGCCACCCAGGGATCCCTCCAAACTCTTTCTTAATAAGAAAGGAAAATGAGCTGAGAAGTGACTCATCCAACTAGCTGGTGATATCATCAATTTAAAACACAAGTCTCCCAAATCCACATACAATCATCATGTAACAGAAATAATTTAAACAGCCTTTTTAGTGAAACAAAACTGCAGATTAGCAGCAATACAAGAAATAAAAAGTATTTCATGTTTCACAAAAAAATAAATGATAAACCACAACCTTCTTTCCCTGACCAAGTGCCTAACCTTTAAAAATGAGGACTTCATTTTCCAAATGAAACCAAAGTCTTTTTGATCAAAGTCCCTCAATATATGGCAGAGACAATTAGCGGTGACACACCGAGCCCCGTGTGCTCACTCTAGGATGCCTGGGGTGCCTTCTGCACATGCTTAAAAGGCAAAGCACATCATCACTACATCAGAGACTGTTCATTCGCTCCAGCACTCACTCCTGGAGCTCACTCATAGCCCCCACAGCCTCGAGCTTCCCGGCATGCAGGTTGAAACCCGTGAAATAAACTCCTCTTTCGGCTCTGTTTACAAAAACCACTCACTCTGTCCTCCTGCCACAGAGGGCAAATGGAAGCCTAGAGGACGCCTTCCCTAGCCTCCCACGCAGCAGGGTGCGGCTACCTGGCTGGGGACCGGCCAACGAAACAGAAGGGAGAGTGCCACGCAGCTCCAAGAATGTCCAAGAATTCTCCCCGAGAGAGAACGGACGTGCCTACTTGGACCCTTCATCCTTTCTTCACTCTTCTGCCATCACCACCTGGAAGGCAGTTACACCACGGACCACTGCGACAGTGGTCTGTTGCCCACACTGCAGGGACGGCGGAGCTAGCAGCTGTGAAGAGCCAGAACCCCTAAACTATTACCTGGCAGACAAACGTCTATCTTGTTTGAGGCCACGATATTTTGGGATTTTCTGCTATTTGCAGCCACACTAATCCTAGTAAAATTTGTAAACAGAATACCAGGAAAACCTTCCTACCTTTTCTTTCCTCTTTAAATTTTAGTTCTTAAGTATAAAGGAGACCTGAAAGGATACGGGCAGGTGATCATTACCTTCTTGATGAGAGGTATGACAATGTCAGAAAACTCCTGGAATCTGTCTTCTTTGGTGGCCTTCAAGACATCTGCCGCACAGCTGATTGCTACGATCTTGTACTTAAGATTCTCTCTGCAACACTCCTTCAGAACAGCCTGGAGAATTTCATTTGTGCTGGGTTGATTGGGCACAGGCTTTTCCAGCTCTGCACTACAGGATCCACAAAAACATCAGGACAGTTAATAAAGACTTCAGCTTTCAAAAAAAAAAAAAAAAAAAAGACTTCAGCTTTCAGGTTCAGTTTAAGAAATGGCATCTTCACTGAAAGAACATTTACCTGCACGCTGTCACCACACAGGCAACGGCTTTCAACAGCTCTTCCTACAGGGTTGAAAGATGAGGGAATGCTGTTAAGAACACGTGTGTCATTTACATTCTATGCACTATGACTACATTACCACAGGAATACTTAATAACCATGATGACAAAAATTAACCGGAGTCATTTTACTATTTAACGAGCATGTCCATAGAGTTTTACTCCAAACCACAAAAGCAGGACAAGTGTCTTCATCTCCATTTCATAAAGCCTAGAGACCTGACTTGCCCAAGGTCAACAGGTGGACGTGTCATTCACGGAATTCTGATTCCCAGTCCACCACTTCCTCTACAGCACTGTGCTGGCCACTACTGACTGTGACATCAAGCAGATCATGATATACTACCACAATCTCACCTTCCCACTGAGTGTTCACTTATAGTTATCCCACCGCCACCTCTGTGTATAATGTGACTAATTCATAGGCTTCAGAAATGGGCACCCTCAGCTCCAAATTTAGACACAGCTAGCCAGCCTTGCTACTCAATTTCACATGTGCCCAACCCTGATCTGTTTATAAGGTCAACAGGGACAAAATGGCGACCAAGTGATTAAGACTTCTCTTAGAAAGCTGAACATGATACATAAAAATCAATCCCCAGCATTACTATTACAATCCCCGTGTATTCAAAAACACACGGGTTACACTCTGATGAAATAGCATATTTAAGCAGGCAAAGTTTACCCAAAGCTTCCCATTGGCTAGGAAATCTGGTTCACAAAAACAATCCATCTGACATCCCACAAAACCAGATTCTACTTTTTAAAGAAAATGAAAGATGAAATCATAATCCTTTAAAGGATACCTTAAATTTAACTGGGCATGAATGGTTCCTTTACCTTTCCTGCCCATGTTCTTCCAGCTAGGCCTTGCAGTAATGCGGTCAGTATCATTCCCAGATATGGAGGTACTAGGGAGCTGGTTTGTTTTGCAATTGATGCCATGGCAATTGCACCCTGGGCTTTCATTTTCCAGGACTGAGACTGCAAAGCCTTCTGGGTAATGGTAATCAACTCCTGAAGGTATAACCGAATGCCACCAAAGGAACCTAGGTTATGGAAAGCAAAATTAAAGCAACTTTTAAGTGACAAAAAAAAATTAATGTTTTTCTTTTCCAAATCTGAAAAAAAAGTCAGTGACCATCAACAGTAATTCCCAATGGTTAGATCACACCACTCTGAAAGAGGGTAGTGCTGTGATACATCTTTACAGCAGCAGAACTTTACAAACTTGAATATGTCACAGAAGGGTGTCATGGTCATCATCTGTTTATACATGTGAAGGTAAAGTATGGAATGAAGAAGCATCACTCTAAAATAATACCCTAAGACAACATAAAATTACCACTCATTCATTCCCAACTCAAGTCAGTAAAGCTCTTCTTTGCTTGGGCAGAGGTTCTGCTCTGTCACATGGGCAGCAATGAGGGAGGAGAGAGAAGAGCTGAGTATCAACCTTGAGAATGCAGCAATTTGGATAGGCTTAAAACCAGACAGGACACATGCTGTTAAGGTCCTGGGAAAGTAACTATCGGAGTTTTATAAATGAAAAATAGGAGTAGAAACTCCAGCTGTGGTTGAATTTACAGGCGCTGTTTACTAACCAGGTACGTTTTCCTGCCACACTTCAGTCCATAAGTCACACTCTTCTTTCTCTGACTTCTCCTCATCAGCGATTTCATGCATGCCCAGAAATGCCAAAGGCAGCACTTCTTTGGCATGGTTCTTCAGTACATCAGGGCTGTACCGTCCAATAGCATGGACGGTCAAAGCACAAGAGGTCTTATAGACAGGTTCTAAAAAGGAGCAGAAATACAATAATCTTTATGATATTTACTGTTGTTAGGATAACTGATCTAAACAGATTGCTCAGCTTGCACCACAGTAAAACAAATCAGTAAAATCAATCAAATTCTCCTAGCAAAGCACATAATATCACAGAAGGCAAGAGCTGATTTGTATCGTTTTACTATATTGTTAACAACTAAATTAAAAATAATAAAAGGGCGCCTGGGTGGCTCAGTCCAATTCTTGATTTCAGTTCAGGTCATGATCTCAGGGTCATGAGATGGAGCCCTACCCTGCATCCGGCTCCTCACTCAGCATGGAGTCTGCTTCTCTCCCTCTCCCCTATGCCTCCTCCCACTCACACACTCTCTCACTAAAATAAATAAATCTTAAAAAGGAAAGAGAAGAGAGAGAAGAGAAGAGAAGAGAAGAGAAGAGAAGAGAAGAGAAGAGAAGAGAAGAGAGAAGAGAGAAGAGAGAAGAGAGAAGAGAGAAGAGAGAAGAGAGAAGAGAAGAGAAGAGAAGAGAAGAGAAGAGAAGAGAAGAGAAGAGAAGAGAAGAGAAGAGAAGAGAAATCAGTGAAGCATCTGCCTTTGGCTTGGGTTGTGATCTCAGAGTCCTGGGATCAAGCCCTGCATTGGGCTCCCTGCTCAGAGGGGAGGAGTCTGCTTCTCCCTCTCCTCCCCACTCATGCTCTCTCTCGCTAACTCTCTCTCTCTCTCTCTCTCAAATAAAATAAATAAAATATTTTTAAAAAATAATAGAAAATAAAAGGGTACCTTCTTTCTCCATGTACCAGCCATTGAGCTTCTGCAGGAGTTTCTCAGTGCTGCTATCCCGCGAGGTCTGAAAACGAAAACAATCCCTATTTATTTCTTTATAGTTATCAAAGTATAATTACTTTATTAAGTAAGAAATTCAACTCACCCGAACTAAATGGCCCATGGCAAACGCACAAGATTTCTGAATTACACTGTTCCGATCTGTCAAGCCACTAAGCAAAGCACTCATAAGTTTACCTATCAGAAATAATGAAGAAAAACCCGATACTTGGTTGACCAAATGTTCTTCTCTAGTTCCAGGATCAAAACAAACTAACTCTGCAATTAATATCTGATTTATTCCACGCTAGTTTAGAACCCTTGTATGTCACACGTGTAATATTCACTTATTCCTTTCATCCAATATAAAATTAAACACTAATCTGTGTCTAGAATATTGTGGGGTAAGTTGTAAAAATTAAGAGGTAAGTATATAAAGTTCATTAGCCTTATATGGGAGTCAATCCAAAAAGAGAAAAATACTGACGTAAAGTTAGGTATAAATGGTAAACAAATCCTACAAAATGGCAGATACGTTCACCTCCCTATAACCAGTAAGAATTAATCCAATATTTTAAAAATAGGAACACTTGCTAAACTTGATCATCCCTGCACCTCCTGCATGTGACAAAGAAACAAAGGTAGAAGGGGGAGTTTAAAGGGAGAAAAACCATACAGAAGATCACAAGTGTGTCTGAATGATATTTAATTTTTTTAAAAACCTTGTCACACAAGACATGGCCATACCAAAGTATCACCACACATGATTTTGACAAACTCACCTGAGTAAGGTGTTAGGTCCTGAGGACACTGAGTAGTTAATGACACAATGACACTGGCACAGCCTCCCTACAGGGTTACAAAGGCAAAGGTCTAAATTTGATGGTCACAATGGTCTCTCAAACCCTTTGTCTTATGTGTCAATGATTTAAAGATGAGAAATATATGAAGCCTAATAGTCCCTGCAGGATTCAATCTCGAAAGAGGAAGGTCCTTATTTTAAATTAGCAATGCAAAGATTTTCTTTCAAGGCTTCCAGCAGAAAGATGTGTGCTCTCAGACATGCTACAGGTAAGAAACAAAACTGAATCTTTTGGGATGGTCACATAGGTCATCTTAGCCATCCTTGTTCTAACATTTCCAATTCTAAAAATTTAATCAAAGGAAATAGCTTCAGATGTGTCCAAAGACATTCATCACAATGCTTTAATATCGAAACAGCTGAAAACCAATCAGATGTTCCTTGATGGACTAAAATAAATGATGCTACAGCCACACAGCAGAGTACCCTATAGCCATTAAAAAGGATGGTGTAGCAGACACATACGTGCACAGAAAAGAGACTGGAAGAAAACACTGGAATAGAAACAGCAATTACATCTGGGTGCTAAACTTTAATGGACAATCTTTAACTTTTTCCTGATCTATAAATGCTAAATTTTTAAATACAAGTATTAATTTTGTCAGGAGAAAAACTAAGAGTTGGCTTTTAAAGTGTGGAGACAGAGTTTGACCCTTGAAAGATCTTGGAGAGGAAGACATTTTTCTAGCCAAATACCGGTTGGCCTCTGTGAAAATGCTAATCACCACCTAAAACCACCGGTTCCTGATACCTACATGAGCATTTCCGTTAATAACTGACTGTGGCGGGGACCCAAAGGGCATGTACGTGGCAACCAGGGACAGAAATGATCCCAGTAAAAAAGTCAGACACTATTTATTGAATAAGTCACATGTTTTCTATTCTGAGTGAGTTACATATTTTAAGTTATTAGTGCAACCAGAGAAACAAAATGGTTAATGTAAAATATTATTAATTTTAGAGAGAAATATGAATTTCAAACATGATGGCAGTTATATTTTTATGGCCCCAACTAAAGGAGATGCAAATTCCTCTTGTGAAAAATACACTTACTTACCTTAGTTCCAAGACCCACACCACTTCTGATCAATTCACATAATCTAGGAACGAGCTCACCCAGCACCGACACGTCAAGATATTGCAGGCACTTTGGGAAAA
The DNA here is from genome assembly GCF_905146905.1 of Nyctereutes procyonoides. Classification (NCBI taxonomy): domain Eukaryota; kingdom Metazoa; phylum Chordata; class Mammalia; order Carnivora; family Canidae; genus Nyctereutes; species Nyctereutes procyonoides. Next base: position 8,304,483 of record NW_026575135.1, on the reverse strand, counting down.
GAATAAACATAAGGTTAACCTTAGAAAATGATGAAGTCAATACCACATCATCAATTAAAAGCTGCCATGTCAAGTATGTACGCACTGGATTTGACATGAAAAACTGCTGGTTTCATTCTGCACTGATTTCAACATAAAAACCATCATTTTACTACAAACAGAAAAACCATTCGTCAGTGGTTCAACATTAAAAACAAAACAAAAATTGGGGCACCGAGGTGGCTCAGTTGGTAAGCGCCCGACTTAATTCTTGCTCAGGTTATGATCTCAGGGTCGTGAGACCGAGCCCTGAGTCTGGCTGGCTCTGTGCTCTACATGAAGTCTGCATGTCCCTTCTCCGTCCCCTCTGTACCTCCCCCAGCTCACATGCTCTCAAAAAAATAAAAATCCTTTTTAAAAAAAATCATGAAAACACTGACTTACTAAAGAAGAAAATACATTATGACTCCCTAAGAAGAAAGGATTTCTCTAGGCCTATTCTTCCCCTTTACTAATCTCTGTTTTTTTACACCAGACTAAAGATTAGTCTACCAGAGACTAATCACTACCCGAGATTGGTGTAAAAAAACAGAGATTAAAACTGACCTTCCACGGGCCTGCTCTACCAAACCATCTTAGTAAAGTCAACTTCTTAGTTGAATTTGCTATACTATGTTTTTAAAAAATGCAATGACATCTATTCTATTATTAATGAGCATATCTGTAAGGTGTTTGCTAATCATTCCTATTTAAGACTTCTTTTCCCCTCAATAATCCTTAGACCAAATTTTGGTGACAAGGCACTAAAAAATATCTTCTTGGGGCAGCCCGGGTGGCTCAGCAGGTTAGCGCAGCCTTCAGCCCAGGGTATGATCCTGGAGACCCGGGATCGAGTCCCACGTCGGGCTCCCTGCATGGAGCCTGCTCCTCCCTCTGCCTGTGTCTCTGCCTCTTTCTGTGTGTGTGTGTGTGTGTGTGTGTGTGTGTGTCTTTCATGAATAAATAAATAAAATCTTAAAAAAAAAAAAATCTCTTGTCCAGCCTTACAATCTGCTTAAGAAAACAATTTCCAATAACTCATGAGTTGTCAGTTACACTCCAGGGTATGCACAGCAGAGCTGGCTCTAGACTTTAGAGAACCCTAGCCCCAGACTCCAGGATGTTTAGAATTTAGAACCTCAGTGCCAAGCAGCTCTTTTCTACAAATCCCTTCTTACTACTTCTTACTACTACAACATTCCAACATTGCTCAGCTCTCTTTCCCTATTTTTTATGCTGCCTATCCTCACTGAATATCTCCAGCTTACACCTTCCTAGGTCCTCCCAAAGACATGCTCAGGCAGAGACAACTATGTGAACCTTTCTAAACAGGTAGGCCAAAGGCATATAAATAGATTTACAGAGAAATCTTTTAATACACTGTTCTTCTACGTAACACAAATCTGGACTAATAGATTCTAGTATTTGAAAAATGATTTATTCCATTTAGTAATCTAGAAGAAAAAAAGAATTACACTAAGAAAAAAGTGGAGTCCATAGCAGCTTGACTCATCCCTTAAATCTATTTCACATAACTGGCTGTGAAGAGAGAAAAACTGTACCCTAAGATAAGAAAATAAACAAACTTTCTTATTACATTAGGCACTGACCATGTTGATTGTTTCCATCATGGGAGAGGACTTGGCAGCACTGAGTCGAGCACTATCCATCGCAGCCTGAAGACACAAATTCACATCACTCAGCATCAATTAAGAAGAACCCCCACACACACCCAAAATGGGGCTTTACTTCTAGAAGAAATTTTTTTTAACAATATATAAATAAAGCAAAGTCAAATATAGGTCCAAGTCTAACTTCTTTTGAACTGCATTCAACAATTACCTACAGAGGCAGCACCTCACTGCAGGTGAGAAGTTCAGACAATAGCTAGAAATTAACACAATATGGCACTGTCATCGGCCTTCCTGAACCTCATGTTCTCCATCCACTAAATATGGAACAGGCTAAATAAATTTCCATCTAAGGTTTTGAAAAATTATATCTAAGCAATAAAAAAATACATTTATTGCTGTAACTTTGTAAAGAGTCTTCATATCTACAAAGGTATGTCAGTCTAACAATGGCGCTAGCAAGAGAGGCAAACTAACCATACATAGTAATGAGCAAAGGCTGGCCTAGAGAAGTGACTAGCTTAAGGCTGCAAGTTTGGGCTAGACCTTGTTTCCTAATTCTGAGCACAGGTAAACACTTGTGGGAACCTAGGAAGGACAAGTCCACTGTTGAAAAGGAAAGAATGATGAATAAGAAGAAACAGCAACATGAGAGGCAAAGGGAAAGAGCCAGTTTAGCCAAAGTAAAAACCAAACAGCAAACTGAGAGAAAGCATTGGCAATGTACATGACAGAGGTGTGACGGTCCTAATAAACAGAGACCTACGTAAAAACATCAACAAGTACCAAAAGAGGCATGGAGTAAAACACACCATTCACACAATGTAAGTGACTAACACAGTACGGGAAGACGATGGGCAGCACTAGTACCAGGAAGGTGCAAATCAGAACAATGAGATTCCTGCTTATCAGACTGATGCTATTCAACGCTGGCAAAAGGGTGGAGGAAACAGAAGAGGCACAACCCTTGATGGTGCATAATCTAACAAAAATCTGAAACTACCTCACTGTAGAATACTATTAAAAGGAATGGAACAGCTCTACCTACAGATACGATATACTGTTAATAACAAAAAACAAATTGCAGAACATTCATAGTCTATTTTTAAACCAGTGTGTGTGTTTGGGTTTGTAGCCTAGGACTACACAGGAGTTTCAAAACAGACCTAGAAGACTGCTGACGGTAGGTACCTTCCAGAAATGATACCACACCAGTAGCGGAGAGGGGACTCCTAGGGGATTACTTTCTATCCTTCTGCATTATTTTTTCACAGTAAATGTTTCATCTACAATTTTTTAAAAGAACTTTGATCAGTTGAGGCAACTACAGTATATATGAAAAGCGGAATAATTCTGGACTCTGCTAAAGTCTAGATACAAATCCTCTTTACTTGTAGAGCAGGAGTGGTCTACTTTGAAAGTGTAAAACCAACCCCTAAAAAAATAAATATATACAAAAAACTGGAAATGCATTTTTGGAATGGAAGTGTTAGTTTTTATCCAAGTCACAAAACAGGATGCAAACCTTCCTCGTGCTCCCTCCTACCCCTAGAAAAATACACTTCATGTAGTCATGGGAGCCGAGTTATTTCAAGCATGGTGAAACTATCATTCGAGTCACGGCGTTTGTCTGAGGACACTGGAAAGCTTGTTCCGATGGAACTCAGTACCTTAGCAAGGCTTTTCCCTCCTTGATACTCACCAAGATGTCTGTGCTACCAACTCACCTTTTCTTGGTCTGTAGCCCGAAGGCTCAAATAATTGAGAACTTGGGGTTCCAGTACACTTAGGGATTCCAACAGAGCTGGGATGAGTTTTGGTGCATGTGGTTTCAGCATGGCTCCTGCACTTTTGCTAATCTTCACAAGGGTGTTAATGCTACAGACACAGAGAACACAACTCCTAAGTCCTTTTGACAAAAGCTAGAAGCTCTACAAATTTAATCATGAGGACCTTTTGTAGTTTATTGTATTAGGAATACATTCACATGGATGCAATGTCTGGTCTTAGCGCTATTTTTTTCTTTACTGTGTATTATAGAAATTTTTGAGCATATGTGAAAGAAGAGAAAATCACAAATTAAATTCTACATATTCTCTACTCAGTTCAGCTATTTGCAACTTTTGACCAATTTTGTTTCATTTTATCTCCTCCATACATACAAGGACACTTCCCCCCTACACATCACGTTATCTTGAAGTATCCCCTAACTAAACTTCAGTATATGACACTAAGAGGTGAGAATTCTTTACTATAATCAAAATACCACTTTTATGCCTAGAAAATACTAATTTTTTCATATAATCTGATATTCAAAATTCCTTGTTTCACAAATGTCTTCAAGAGTTGATTTGTTGGGGGGTGCCTGGGTGGCTCAGTCAGTTAAGTGTCCAACTCTTAATTTTGGCTCAGGTCATGATCTCTCAGGGTTGTGAAATTGAGCCCTGCATCAGGCTCCTCACTGGGCTTGAAGCTCACTTAAGATTCTCTCTCTCCCTCTCCATCTGCTCCCCCCTCAAAAAAAAAATAAGAAATTAAAAAATAATAATACGTTGGTTTGTTAGAATCGGATCCAGAGTCCACCTACATATCACACATTGCAATTTACTGCATTTCTTAAATCCTTTTTAACAATGTCATCCCTTCTCTTTTTTCTCATAATTTATTTGTCCTCACTAACTATTCCAATGGTGTCATTTAACATGTTCCTCTATCTCTTATACAGAACTTCAGGCTAAATCAGATTCAGGTTCAATTTTTTTTTTAACATGAATTTTTTCTAGGTGGTGGTGTATATCATCACATTAGGATGCATGTAATGTTTGCTTATTCGTTTTTGTGCTATTAAGAATGATTAGTGAATTCAAGTTTGGTTGGCTTGACCATCCATTTAAAGTTTCCCAACAACCTTTGAGCAGTGGATTTAGAAGCCACTAATGATCTTTACTTAATATTATTTTATGGAGAACAGCAAATCAGTAATATCTTTTTTATTATTCCTTTGCCTTTGTTACGTGAATTCTTAAAAAAAAAAAAACAAGGTAGCCCAGGTGGCTCAGTGGTTTAGCGCTGCCTTCATCCCAGGGCCTGATCCTGGAGACTCGGGATTGAGTCCCACATTGGGCTCCCTACATGGAGCCTGCTTCTGCCTCTGCCTGTGTCTCTGCCTCTGTGTGTGTGTCTCATAAATAAATAAATAAAATCCTTAAAAATGAATAAAAATAAATTTAAAAATAAAAAATAAGAAAAAACAAAACAAAAACAACTTTTGGGGCACCTGGGTGACTCAGGTCAATTGAGTAGCCAGCTCTTGGTTTCAGCTCAGTCATGATCTCAGGGTCCTGCGATCCAGCCCTGGACTCTGCACTGAGTGGGGAGTCTGTTTTAGGATTCTCTCTTCCTCTGCCCCTCTCCCTGCTTGTAAGCTCTCTCCCTAAAATTAATTAATTTAAACAAAACACCTTTCCTCATCAACTATTAGTAGTAGTTACTATTAGTATGAAATATTGCTGGTACTACTCATTAACCTAATTTTAAGAGTGAAATAAAATGATGGATAAAATTCCTAGCTAGGACTCTAGTTTAAAAACAAACAAAAAATATAAACTAGAATTCCTCACTGTTGAATTTTACAAAATAGCCATATATGCCTAAACATGTAAGAGTATTCTTTTAATATTCTATTGTTGCAGGTGGTACAGTTTATTTTAAACTTAATAACTGGTGAAATATTACTAAATGATAAAACCAATAATAAACCTCCCAAAGACCTGTGGCATAACAGAAAGATGTGCTTGCTGGGGGCAGAGACTGATGGCACCACAACAACACACCTTACACAAAGTCAAGGCCGAACAGCAGGATGTGGTCCAAAGCAACGTCCCCATGATAATGTTTCTGTGAAAATGTTCTGCCTCAGAGCTTTTCACCAAATGCTCCTGACTCACTTCAATGGATTCCCCTCAACTCATTCTCTCCATATTTCCAAGAATCTAACACTCAGAGAAACACCATTTCTGCTGACTGGCTAGGAACTAAGGAAATCCATTCATTTTGTCAGCTGATTCAAACCTGAGAGCTCGAACTTCTGTCACAGGACTCATCATTCCTTTGTCCAGAAGGCAAGGTAGAAGGACAGCAATGGTTCTCTGGCCAGCTGCTCCTTTGGCAGGGTCACACATTTTCACACAAACCTGACATACACAGAGCATGGAAATTAGTAAAACTGACCTCTTCTTATCCAATAAAGCATTCATCAAACACAATACTTTCTACTTCCCACAGCCATAGAAAAGAATAAGTAAATCAACTTTCTATGACACTTCAGGGAAAAACAGAAAAAGAGTTCTCTGCTAATAACAGGGAATTGGATAATGCCTTCTACTATCTACAGTTCGGTCTTCTCATTTGTAAGACATGAAATGGTTGAAAATAAAGTGAGAAAATGTGTAATAAAGCACTCTGCAGAAGGATTAAGGTATCACCATCATTAACTTTGGGTGGCAGCATAACACAGTGATTAGGAACACAAATCAAGAATAAGAAACACTTGGATTTAAAATCTGTTTTTACTACTTACTAATGATGTAATCTATGGCAAGTTATATAGTTAGAATGTAGAAGTCCCTGAAATACCACAAAATCAAGTTCAAGTAAAAAACTAGTTGTAAAAAGCTTGCCAACCCCATCTGCAAGGCAGATGAATACAAAACCACAGCAACAGTAAGAGGCGAGGTAGATGTGGCTTGAACTAAGTGAGTAAAGTGTTCTTCAGGGTCAAGTGAAAGTCATACTTTATGCAAAGGCCCAAAGAAGCTGACCATATAAAGAGACCAGACACGCACTATGCTAAAAACACTAGTATTCTAGCATAATGGCACCCAGTTCCCCATTCACTGTAAGAACACTGAACCATAACATGAAACCCATTACTTCATGTTGCTGTAACTCAATGTCTATTTATATGAGAAAAAATAAGTCATTGCTGTCCTGATAACAGGACAAAGCCCTGCCCCACTTCACTCCCAATATAAGAGTTTTCACCTTGCTCAGAGTTTTCAGAGCTAGTTCTGCAGCCTTCCGTACAGATTCCTAAAAATGAGGAAAGTATGATACCGATTACTTTTATTCCCATCCACCGCTCAATGTACATTTAAATGCCTCTGACTCTACACAGTTTAGTGAAAAAAAAAATCCTACTTTCCATACCAGGTAAAAAAAAAAAAAAAAATAGTGTTTTATTAGGTTCCCTGCCCATTAAGGAACATTTTATAATGGCAAATATTTTTTTAGGTATGACCTATTTTGACCTTACGAAAATATGGCTATCAAGTATAATAGCTTAGATTGGGTGGAATAGTTGGTTAAGTGTCCAACTCTTAGTTTTGGTTCAAGTCATGATCTCACAGTTCTGAGATCAAGCCCCACTTGGGGCTCTGAGCTCAGCACAGTATGCTTGGGACCCTTGCTCCCTCCCCCATGCCCCTCCTTTTCCTTTTCTCTAAAAAACTAAATCTTAAAAAAAAAAAAAAAAGCAATACAGTTTAGAAACGAAATGTATTATAAATGCAAACATATAAATATCTCTGTGAGGATTCCAAAAGACTTTTAAAAATTTCTAATAAAGAAAAAAAAAGTAAAATTAAAGTGCCTAATTCTGATGGTGAGATATCGAAATATCTAAAATTTAGATTGCCCAGGAAAAAAAAAAATCAAAAGACTTGGTCCCATTATTTGGAAATAACTGATCCAATTCATAAAACTCATCAGACAGAAGTTGTCTGGATTATTTCCAAACTGTTATCTGTCCTAATCAATAGCATCATGAAATCGCTAGTGAAAGAAAGGCTGTAGCGACCTTTAAGAAAAAGTCAATTCAGTTTAGATCTAAGGATACCCAACCTCACGAACACATCAAGACTGAAACTTTAGGAGAAAACTGTAGTCTCTTAAAATTGTCTAGAGAGTGAATTTTGAAACACCTCACATACATATTTCAACAATCCCAGTTAAAGTTATTCTATGAATGAAGGCAGACTTATGTCTATAATACCTTGATATCATCTTGCACCCGAAAAAGAGTTTCCCAAATTTCTGGAAGTTTATCAATGATGTCATCTAGGGGTCTTCCTCTCAATAAATCATTGAGCGCTAAACAGCTGAAAAATAAACAATTTGATTTTCAAGTTTATGATCAAGAAAGCTCAATCTTCTACTATGAAATATTCACACCAAATAAGAATATGGATTCTGCCTACATTTCCAGTTCTTGGCACCTCACTCCTGGAGAGCAACGCCCATTCTCTCCTTGGTGCCTTAAATGCACCACAGGTATATAGCATTTACACTCACCAAATGTCTGTGACCCACAACTCTAACACAGCCTCTTAGAGAATACATCATTTTTTATTTACTGGTGTACCCCCACATAGCACACTGACAAGTATGTAACAGGCAATGAAAAAATTACATATAAATATAGAAAAAAATGATACCCTACAAAGTCATGACAGTATCTATCTTGACGTCTACTAACTTAACAAGTGATCTTTTATGTCATATAAATTAAGACAATTTACATTAACCACTGCCTAGAGTTGGTTTTTTTATTTTTAGAACCTTAAAGATAACTGTCTAACCCAACTAAAAATATGTTTTTTAGTAACGCTATTTCTTTTGCATAAAGTATAAAGCTTGGAAACTTGAAGGAAAAAAAAAAAAAAAAACAGTTGCATTTGACTAGTCTTGTATTTCCAAAAACAGTACCTGGATTCTCTAACTCGCCACATACTGCTGGTAAGGTTCTTAACCAAATCTTGAAGAATTTCCTTCAAATATTTATCCACCTAATGAAAGAAAAGGATAACATTTAATATGTGAAATTTGGGGGTGCCTGGGTGGCTCAGTTGGTTAGGTGTCTGTCTTCAGCTCAGGTCATAACCTCAGGACCACGGGGAGCCTGCTTCTCCCTTTGCCACTCCCCTCACTTGTGTGCACTTTTGCTCTCTCAAATAAATAAATAAAATTTTTAAAAAAATGTATCAGCAGTCAAGTTATTAATCTCTCAACTTTACTGACCATGTCTCTGTACGTAACAGACTAGGCATCTCTAGACATCTTAGCCCACAAGTCTCTTCACACTCTGCTTGCTGCCAGCTGCCAGAAAGATCATTCTAAAATGCAAACTGGATTCTCTTGTCTTCCTCAGTACATGAGAATAAAATCCAACCACCCAACATAGATTAAAAAAACCCATTGTGATTGATCTAGCTCCAAAGTTATGTACACTCTTGCCTTTATGCCTTCATATATACTACCTCTCCCTATAATCCCCTTCCATCTCTTGCTTGCCTGGCTAATTCCTACTTGTCCTTCAAGATTCAAATCAGCCATCACCTCTGCAGAGAAGACTGGCCTACTCTCCCCTGTGTTCCCACAGCACCTTCTAAAGCATGTCATTTCAGAATGTACATAACCACTCTGCTCCATCACACTGAGACCTCAACCAAGGACAGGGATAGCATTTCACTTGTCTTCACATCCCTGGTAACATGCAGTGTCTGGCACATCAAGAAGTATTACGACTGTTCAGAATGAAAGAGGATTGAATCTTTTAAGCCTGTTTCGTTTGAATACACACTTAACAATTTGGTAACAACAAATACCTTATGGTAGGCTCAGTTTTTTTTTTGTTTTTTTTTTTTTTTTTGGTAGGCTCAGTTTTTACACTGATCTTGGGGCGCCTGGGTGATTAAGTTGGTTAAGCATCTGACTTTGGCTCTGGTCATGATCTCAGGGTCTTGGGATCGAGCCTCATCGGGCTCTGCACTCAACAGGGAGTCTGCTTCCCTCCCTCTCCTTACCCCTTACTATGCCTGCTTGTGACTTCTCACTCTCTCTCTTATAAATAAATAAAATCTTTAAAAAAAAAAAAAACAAACTTAAGGCTTTTCCACTTTTACTCTTGTAAAAGTACTTACTCTTGTAAGTAGGAAAAGTTTTGTGATCTTCACTTATATGGAAGAAAACCAAGACCGGAAAGTAAATAACCCACCTAAGATTTAACAATAGTGATCTCATCCATACCATCTCATCTCTCCAGTGAGACAGACTGATCTCATCTATCACCTTTCACTCATACGGAGATGATACATCTCGAGAGCGTCAGCCTGTGCACTGGACTCAATCTGTAAAGCCAACTGGCCTATTAGATCTTGACTGACGCAGTGGTACCAAATACTTTCCTCCTAGAGCCTTCAAAGCTCAATTCTCAAATGCCTATCACCAGAACAAGAGCACACTCAACCTGACACCAAACTGAAGAAGTGGAAAAGGCCACATTATGGAGAGACTGCAAAGATAAGGTAAGGATCAATTTACTTAAAGTGAACTATGAAGCCACTAAAGGATTTTAACCCAAAATGGCACAATCCAATTTTTTTTTTTAAATCACTCTTACTACTGATTAAATGAAGTAAGGCAAAGAGAAGAGAAAGATGACACACTGTTCACACCAGGAAAGAATTACAGAAAGAAGAGTAGGTTCAGGAGATATTCTGGAAACAGAATCAACAGAATTTGCTACTAGATTCAATGGAAAGTAGGGACACAACAAACACAATTCAAGATGACACCAAGTTTCCTGGCATGGGTAAATGGACGAACGCTGAGAAGAGAAGGGAAAGGCTGTTTTTTTTAAGTCCTGTTCTGGACATGTTAAGTCTAATTAAGTCTAAGGCATTGTGAAACAACACCCAAGTGAAGATATCAAGCAGGCAGGTGGGTGTGCAAGTTAGGAACAAAAGTCATGTCTGAGCCAAAAGCATAAGAATGGAACCATCACAATTAAGATGACATTTATATCCACTGGAATGGATGAGCTCAACAGATTAACGCTGAGACAGTAAAAGGTACTCAGAGGCAAGCCCTGAGAAATCCTAATACCTCAAAGTGGAATCAAGTATGAGAAGCAGCCAGATAAGAGAAAACCACATATGGTAATTGCCTGTTTCCTTGTCTGTCTCAACAAAGTGATCTCCTTGAAGGCAGAACTATGACCTGGTCTCCACGGTCTTGATGGTAACCTATCGACCCAGTGTTCCAACTGTGTGAATACACTGCCACTTCCTTAGCCAGCCATCCCATGGACATTTAGATTATTTCTATTTTTGAGATTTTAATAAATGTTGCCACAAGCATCTTTAACATCTTAAAAGAAGGGAGAAAGCAAAGAATGAAAGCAAGCTTGTTTGTTTAAACAAATAAGTATACAAAGTAGAAAGGACGATGAGCACTGTGTTTAAATCCCATGTGTAATTTTGGAGAAGGGTTCACAGATACTCACCGTTGATTTGTCAGTGACCAATGCATTCCAAATACTTGTCATGGCCTGTCGAATCCCCAGGTTAGGATCAAACTGATAACGATAAAGACGAGGAACTAGCTGAGGCAGAAAAGGAGCCAGCTGTTCTCCGGCTCTGGTGGCAATCACATTGAAACCAAAAGCAGCACCCTAAAAAGGTAAGAAGATAAAGTGACTCAGATACATCTACTGTGTTAAAATGTTAACATATTAAATATATGAAGATCACAAAGTTCTCTCTCCCAAACTTGTCCCTGAATAGAATCTGATATATTAGGTGTCCCAGCTTTACCAGCCATGTGGTAGTCTGGCTCTCTCTAATCCCAGGCTTCTGAAAACACACTGCGTTATCAGTTAGTTGCCACTCTCTGCCAAAGCAGCAGGCTTGATTTCAGAAGTAAAAAAAAAAAAACCAGGATCCCTGGGTGGCTCAGCGGTTTAGGGCCTGCCTTTGGCCCAAAGCATGATCCTGGAGACCAGGGATCGAGTCCCACATTAGGCTCCCCTCATGGAGCCTGCTTCTCCCTCTGCCTGTGTCTCTGACTCTCTTTCTGAGTCTCTCATGAATAAATAAGTAAAATCTTTAAAAAAAAATAAAAAATAAATAATAAAAATAATAAAAACCATCCAGTGATAGCAACTTACCTTCCTAGAGTTCCACATTGCATGATGGTTGGCTAAATTCATAAATTTATATACCAGATCTGGCTGACTAAGATCACTTGCCAGAGAACAGAGCTCCTTGTAAGTAGAGAGGCCCTGGCTTGGAAACAAACAAAAAAGCATAAAATTATTATTTCTTTGCCCCCAGCCTAGTGAAAGTTACATCATCAATATTACCAGAACATTTTAAAATTATGTTTGCAATCTTATCACCACAGAGGAAAAGAATGAGGTTGAGAGGAATATAAAAAGTCACCTAAATCAATTATGGACAATGCCAAGTAAATGATCCAGAGGCCTCTGTGATTCCCATGAAGATGGAACCCTCACCATCTGGGAAGCAGCTCAGTAATTCATTACATTGTACACTAATTTCTCTCAGAATTAGGAGATCCCTTAAAGAAAATTCTTTCCTTTTCTTTCTCTTTCTTTCTTTTTTTTTTTTTTTTTAAAGTAAAGGGATAGAAGTTTATTTAGTAAAGATACAGAGAAAGCTCTCGGATATGAGAGGGGTCCCGACAGAGTTGCTCCCTTAAAGAAAATTCAAAGTCTTTTCTAAGCGACAGCACCCTGATTGTTTTTTTATTTTAATTCCAGTTAGTTAACACAGTGTTATATTAGCTTCAGGTGTACAATACCATGATTCAACGCTTCCATAAATCACACACTGCACATCACAAGTGCCCTCCTTGATCCCCATCACCTATTTCACCCATTCCCCTCCTCTGCCTCCTCTCTGGTAACCATCAATCTGTTCTCTATAGTTAAGGGTCTGTTTCTTGGTTTTCTTCTCTATTTTCCCCCATGATCATTTGTTTTGTTACTTAAATTCCACGTTAGTGAAATTATACAGAATTTGTCTCTGACTTATTTCACTTAGCATTATGCTCTACCTCCATTCATGTCATTGGATATGGCAAAATTTCACTTTTATGATGGCTGAGTAATACTCCATTGAGTGTGTGTGTGTGTGTGTGTGTGTGTGTGTCACTACTTCTTTATCCATTCATCTTATCTCAATGGACATTTGGGCTGCTTTCATATCTTGACTATCGAAACTAAGGCTACTATAAACAAAAAGGTGCATGTATCTCTTTGAATTAGTATTTTTGTATTCCTTGGGTTAATACCCATAGTGTGATTACTGGATCATAGGGTAGTTCTATTTTTAACTTTTTTAGGAACCCCTATTCTGTATTTCACAGTGATTGCACCAGATTGCATTCCCACTGATAGTATAAGAGGGGTTCTTTTTCTCCACATCCTTGCCAGCATCTGTTGTTTGTGTTGTTGACTTTAGCCATTCTGAACTATGATGGGTGTGAGATGATATCTCATTATAGTTTTGATTAGCATTTCCCTGACGGTGAATGATGTTGAGCATCTTTTCAGAGGTCTGTTGGCCATCTATATATCTTCTTTGGAGAAATGTCTGTTCATGTCTTCTGCCCATCTCTTGACTGGATTATTTGTTCTTTGGGTGTTGAGTTTGATAAAATCTTTATATATGTTAGATACTAACCCTTTATCAGATATGTTATTTGCAAATATCTTCTCCCACTCTGTCAGGTGCCTTTTAGTTTTGCTGTTTCCTTTACTGTGCAATAACTTTTTATTTTGATGTAGTACCAATAGTTTATTTTTGGTTTTGTTTCCCTTGCCTTAGGAGACAAATCTAGAAAGAAGTTGCTTTGGCCAATGTCAAGGAGCTTACTAACTACCTATGCTCTCTTCCAGGATTTTTATGGTTTCAGGTCTCACAGTTAGGTCTTTACTCCATTTTGACTTATTTCTGTGTATGGTTTAAGAAAGTGGCCCAGTTTCTTTCTTTTACACATAGTTTTCCAGTTTTCCTAACACCATTTGTTGAACAGACTGTCTTTTTCCTATTGGATATTCTTTCCTGCTTTGTCAAAGATTAATTGACCATATAATCACAGGTTTCTGGATTTTCTATTCTGTTCCACTGATATATGTGTTTATTTTTGTGTCAGTACCACACTGGTTGATTACTACAATTTTGTAATATAGCTTGGAGTCTAGAATTGTGATCCCTCCAGCTTTGCTTTTCTTTTTCAAGATGGCTTTGGCTATTCAGGGATCTGCTGTGGTTCCATACAAATTGTAGGACTGCAGCACCCAATCTTGAGATCTCCTTCTGAGTTCTGTTAACTTTCCTCTGAACGAATAATATTTATTCAAATAGCCAATCATTTGTGTTAGTTATTCTGTAAAAGAAAACTCAAAAAAAGTCTATAGGGAGAGTAAGTGGAACAAAAATAACTTTTGATGTGGAAACAGTGAACTATGGGAGAAAGTCAAGGACAGAACAAATGGCTGCTTTCTGAGGTTTTAGATGACACTAAAGCAGGGCTCTGTGATGCCCCAGTAAGACCCAGTCAGCTTCACAGTTTGACCTGAGGGTTTTTAGAGGAAAAGCATTAGCATAAAACCACAATGGAATACTGATTAAAGGAGGGAGATATGCTCCAGGAATTAATTTGAAATGGTAAATTGGTGGACCCCACAATACCAAACAGAGTTCCCCCCCGACCCCCAAAAAACAAGGTGTAGTGGATGCCCAGGTGTGCTGCCAGATTGTCCCTCAGGACTCAGCTGGCTGGAAGCTACCAGAACTGCCCTCAGTTCAAGGTCAGGTCCTCCCCCAGAGCAAAGCCCATCACCAACAGCTAGTCATTAAGGAGATGTAAAGGCAAATGAGAAGACGTAAAGTTCTGGCCCCTCAAAGCAGGACAACTCTGAAGGGCCAACCCAGCCCAGTTCCAGAGGTTAGGGTCTTCTTAAGTGCTGGCGGCAGGTCAGTTCCTCATTGGGCCACAGGCCCTCTCCTGCCTCCTCACTCCTCCAGGTGATAAGCCTGGGGCACTCATCAGCTGGCTTCCAGCTGACAAACCTCCACCTCAGAGGCTATTTTCCAAGAACCCCAATCTGAGCCTTCTCCCCAGAAGTTTCCTTCTTCCCTAACACATAACATTTTCCAGGAGGGTGGAAATCAGTGTCGTGAGTGTTCTATTCACCAGACTAAAGGTATTTATGATGAGTGATCAATGGATTTGGCACACTTACCCATCGGGTGTTTTGCCAAGGCTTCCCCCTTGAAATACCACTGTCTCTCCAGAAACTTCATGTTTAGCTCTAAAGCAAAACAATAAGACTTTAAATTAGCCTCAAAATTTTCATACCAGTATTCAACTAATTGATTCATTTCTTTGATAAACTGATAAAAATAAAATTCCATAGCAAGGATCTACCATGTGTAAGATGTAAAAGTCAACTAAATCCTTTCCCATCAGCCTGAGAATTCTGTAGAACTAACTTTAGGGTGAACAAAGAGATATAAAAGACCTTCCACATGAAATTAAACTGCATTACATGTGGTCACCCATTAAAAACTATCCTCCCTGCAAGGAAGGTTGCTGGAAGGAAGGTTGGTGACATAAAGCAGTCACCAATTATAATGTTGCCCTTCTCATCCTCTTCACAGATCAGACTATGAAAGACATGTGAGCTTCCCCTCTGCGTCTTCATTTTCATTTAGCTAATGGCAATTACAGTATTTTTGTAATCCAATGTCTTGACTATCGTAAGATCATTCAACCTACAAAGCTTGACCTACTGGCATGTTTTTGAACAGTAGTTTAGTTTACTTTACTGTCTAAACAGTATCCACTGAATAATTAAACTGCTATCCACCGCATAATAATCACTGACTTCTAATTTAAAGACATAACAAACAGGAACATCACTTGGATGTTTTCCCTCTCCCTCTTCTAGTGCATATGCTCAGTATGTGCAAAGCTTGCTGTACATGTTTAAATCTGAAATGTACAACTCCAACTGTACCTTTTGCCAGTCATAAGTGTCTCTACAAGTGTAGAAACCAATTCCTGTTGATCTTGTTCATTGCCCAGTTCGTATACCAACCCAAGGCCTTTTGAGGCAACATCTTGGCTAAGTTCTGCACAAAAGTCAGACAAAACAGTATTACTTTAAGGAAAATCTGTCTTCTGGACATCGTCACATTTTTTTAAAAGCTGTAACAGAAAACCAAAATGGGGACACCTGGGTGGCTCAGCAGCTGAGTGTCTGCCTTTGGCTCTGGGCGTGATCCCAGGATCCAGGATCAGGTCCCACATCGGGCTCCCTGTGAGGAGCCTGCTTCTTCCTCTGCCTATGTCTCTGCCTCTCTCTTTCTGTATCTCTCATGAATAAATTAATAAATCTTTTTTAAAAAATGTTTTAAAAAAAGAAATCCAAAGTGTTTTCAAAGTAAAGACAAAAAAACATGATCTGGGATACCTGGGTGGCTCAGTGGTTTACCGCCTGCCTTCAGCACAGGGCATGATCTTGGAGTCCCAGGATCAAGTCCTGCATCAGGCTCCCTGCATGGAGCCTGCTTCTCCCCTGCCTGTGTCTCTGCCTCTCTCTCTGTCTCTCTCATGAATAAATAAAATCTTAAAAAAAAAAAACATAATCTGCCTATTTTGTTAAAACATTAAATCGTCTCAGGGGTGACAGTACCAAAGGTCCCCGTAAAAGAAAACTACATGCACAAAAGATCCAACTCACAAACCAAGTAAACACTGCTGGGCCTCAGTGTGCAGTGCAAGTGACAGAGGATCCATACACTGCCAACCATACACATGAAAAGTACAGTAGCCTCATGGGATTCCAAAATAACCACATCCCATTTTTTTTAAAATAAAAAGTCAATACAAAACCGTATGTTTAAAACAATTTATAAAACAAAGCTACCATTTAAATGTCTAACACATTTGCTCTCTCCAGGTTTATGCCACATAGAGAAAAGAAACCAAAAATAGAAAAAGGCTATTACTTAGAAGTACTGATGTTATTTTTTTTTTTTTTTAGAAGTACTGATGTTAAAGACAGCCTTGGCTCCATTTTTAAACGTAAAATTGAAGAACATGATCTAATTAATCAAATCAATCAAAAAGAATCTACTTTCCTGTGCCCTTCTTTTTTGTTCCTTAACCTAGATTTTTCAAAACTTAAAAATACAAGCTTAATGAAGTTTGTTTGGAAATCAAATATTTACCAATAACTTACCATCATTTTCCGACAAAATGGAAACAAATGCACTCTGAATTTCTTTCAGGTGAGACTGAAAGAAGAAAACAGGCATTTAGAAAACAAACTCTACCTCCTAGAAGATAAGGGAGGGCACACACACCTCATTAGATTCTTCAGACCTGAGGCAGCCACAAACCCTCTTGTGCTGTCTCTGAAGACAGCCAAGCTACCTCAAGGCTGTAAGTTTACAGACAGTCTAAGGCACACTCTCAGCCTCCCATCCTGACCACCTGACTTTATGCCTTCAAGATTCGAATCATCTTCCAGTCAATATACATCAGGCTGCCTTCCCTCATGCACAGCTTCTTCCAAAATATCTGTTACTGGTTAATGGCCTTCACTACCAGCACTGGCCCTCACCTTCAAACACTTTCCTTCCTACCACCTTTTCATTATAATATTTCAAAACTGATTTCCAGCAGTGCTGAGCACATTTCTAGAATGGCTTACCTTCACTTCTTTATGGGTACTTAGCTTCCTCACAAGGGAAAGGAGCCAGATGCAGGCCGCTTGCCTCACATGTGGGTTGGGGCTGATGATATGTTTATTTAAAATCACATCCAACACCCAGGGGACCACATCATTCACTTTGGCTCCTGGGGGGAAGAAAGGAATGATAAGCAGCAATTAAATGACTAAAATATCCTGAAATATTAAATTTTCCTCTGTATTTACTCAATACAACAATGGAGATCATATTCAAATCTAAATGACTACAGTGTTTATGTTGCTGAAGGACGGATAATCGTCCATTTCAAAACCACAAGACCTGTGAAATCCCAGGATCTCTAACAAGGGGCCCGAAGCCACACAACTCCCTCACCCGTGGGGTCGCTAAGAACCAGTGCACCTGCAGTGCAGAGGTATGAGGAGCACGAGCAGAACATCCCAAGGCTTCACTATGTGATAAAGGACTGAGGGACACATAACGTGGAAATGTAACTCTGCCTTGACTTCTGAAAGTGGCTAAATATACCAGTCCTCCAGAAAAGAGTACAAGTTTGAAGATAATACCTAGAACTCCCTCCTTGCTTCCAAAGAACTAAAAAAAAAAGTTCTCATTCATTATGCTAGGTTCACTCTCCTTGAACCAACTATTTCTCTTGGCTGAACCAAACTGATAAGGCATGTACAAATATTTGAAAAAGAGTTAAAATGGAACACATAAATTTTGTTTTTTGCTTCAAATGTGGTACCAAGATCGGAAAGGGCTACTTGAGGATTATGAAAGGATTAGCTGAGCATGTGGTACCAGCAGGGGGCGTATATTCTTCTTCAGTCACCAGCCAGGCATCCCGGGCAGCCACGGAGCTGGTTCCTATTGCAGCGCTGGTAATGGCTTCGCCAATAGTGAACTGCAGTTCTATCTGCTTGGCCTGCAACAACGGAAACAGAAGCCATGAATTGAAGAGAACGTTTTCCAAAAACAGCCATTTCCACAAAAAAGGCTGTTTAAGATCTTGTCTGTCAACATGCTGTGTTTTTTGACTCTTGTCTAGATTGCTTTCCCCTAAGGTGGTGGCTCAGAGGGCAAGTGAGGGGTGGAAATAAGAATCTTCCTCTCACCCCATGCTGCCCTCTTCACCCTCAGCAGAGAACCACGGAGCAGGGATTTTTAATCTCTGGAGGAAAAAGTCATGGACTGGGAAGCCACACAGATCTCAGGGCAAATTCTAATCTCTCACCAGCTACATACACTTAATTAAATAGCCTCAACTCTGTAAGGTAAGCATGACACCACGGCCCACCTCGTCAGGCCATAAGAAGGAAATGAGGTAAAGCTTCTAGCGGACATGAGGTGTGCAGTCACAGCACAGTAAACAGCAGCCACTATGACTTATTACCACCTCCTCTGTGCACTGTGAAATTACACAGTGTCTGCAAGTTACTCTCCATTGGTTTCAAAAAGAGAGAGAATATGGTAAAATGGTAAAATCTGGCATCTCTGGATTAAAGAGTGTAGAAGTACAGAGATAAATGGAGAGCTAGATAGCTTCAATACAAGTTAATAATCCAAACAAGGACAGGAGCTCGGATTATTCTCACAACTGCACTGTAAGTTTGAAATTGTTTCAAAAATCAAACATTAAGAAAATTCTATATAGTGCAGAATATAGTATATATACTATATAGTGTATTATCAAATTTTTAATAATTTTTTTTAAAGAGAGAGAGAAAGCGAGCAAGCAAGGGAGGAGAGAGGCAGGAGAAAGAGAATCTTTTTTTTTTTTTTTTTTTTTTTTTTTTTAAATTTTTTATTTATTTATGATAGTCACATAGAATGAGAGAGAGAGAGGCAGAGACACAGGCAGAAGGAGAAGCAGGCTCCATGCACCGGGAGCCCGATGTGGGATTCGATCCCGGGTCTCCAGGATCGCGCCCTGAGCCAAAGGCAGGCGCCAAACCGCTGCGCCACCCAGGGATCCCGAGAAAGAGAATCTTAAGCAGGCTCCACACCCAGCACAGAGCCTGACACGGGACCTCAATCTCACGACCCTGAGATCATGACCTGAGCCAAAATCAAGAGTTGGTGCCATCCAGGCGCCCCTCAATTTTTTTAATTTGGTTTAGAAATATTGACACATTGGGGTGCCTGGGTGGCTCAGTCAGTCAAACATCTGCCTTCAGCTCAGGTCATGACCCAGGGTCCTGGGATGCAGCCCCAGGTTGGGCTCCCTGCTCAGTGAGGAATCTGCTGCTCCCACCCAACTGATAAGCTCTCTCAAATACATAAAATCTTAGAAAAGAAAAGAAAAGAAAAGAAAAGAAAAGAAAAGAGAGAAGAGAGAAGAGAGGAAGAGAAAGAGAAAGAGAAAAGGAAAAGGAAAGAAAGAAGAAAGGAAAAGAAGAAAGAAAAGAAAAGAAAAGAAAAGAAAAGGAAAGGAAAAGGAAAGAAGAAAGGAAAAGAGAAAAGAAAAGAAAGAAAGAAAAGAAAAGAAAAGAAAAAGAAAAGAAAAGAAAAGAAAAGAAAAGAAAAGAAAAGAAAAGAAAAATTTTAACACATTTCACAAGCATGAATCACTGACTCAACGTGGAATTGGACCAGTTTTAGTTCCCTTTGGCCTTGTTCTCTGTTTACTATAAACTGGAAAACAACTACGAATATGGGGAGTAAGAAGAGACTGAAGATCAGAGAGTCCCCACGAGGAGCATGGGAAGAGTGACCTTGGGAGAATCTACCAAACACCGACCATGGTGTAGCCACCCATTCCTAAGCTCAATCAACCAAATGTTCTCATCTCGATGAGGTGTCACATGCTGATACCAGATGCTTCCTACTCTGAGGAACAGAATTTCAGGGCTTCTTCAGTACTACAATTTCCCTGGTCAAAAGCTTCTTTGGCAACTCTAAGCAGAGAAAAGGTATGTCTACATAGAGGATCCTATACTAAGGACTCAATCAATGTGCCTATTTTAAAAAGTTTCCCATTGTTACTAGTAACATAACTGGCATTATAAACAAAAACAAAACTCCATTTCTGAATGATATGATACCTAGACTTTGCTTCAAATATTCCAAAAATAAAGGATCAACAGATGAAATAAAAACAGGTAACTGAGGCATTATATTACTATTATGTCTACTTTTGTGAATATTTGAAATTTTCCATGATAATTTGTCCTAGATTACTGCGAATACATTTTGCTTCTGATTCCTTTTTCCCATTTTTATCCTTTAATCTCTCCATCATGTTTCCAGGTCTTCATGGATCTCTGTACTTCCAAACTCTTAAAAAACAGCTTCAACAGCAACTTAACAATACAAACTACTCATTCATTCATTCATTCATTCATTCATTTTTTTAGAGAGAGAGAGACTGCTGAGCATGGAGCCTAATATTCTCTTTCTCCCTCTCTCTCTGTCTCTCCCTCATTGCGTGCACACACATGCACTCTCTTTCTAAGAAAGAAAGAAAGAAAAGAAAGAGAAAAGAAAAGAAAGAGAGAAAGAAAAGAGAAAAGAGAAAAGAAAGAAAAGAAAAGAAAAGAAAAGAAAAGAAAAGAAAGAAAGAAAAGAAAAGAAAAAGAAAAGAAAAGAAAAGAAAAGAAAAGAAAAGAAAAGAAAAGAAAAGAAAAAGAAAAGAAAGAAGAGGGATCCCTGGGTGGCGCAGAGGTTTGGCGCCTGCCTTTGGCCCAGGGCGCAATCCTGGAGACCCGGGATAGAATCCCACGTCGGGCTCCCAGTGCATGGAGCCTGCTTCTCCCTCTGCCTGTGTCTCTGCCTCTCTTTCTCTCTCTCTATGTGTGACTATCATAAATAAATAAAAATTAAAAAAAAAAAAGAAGATAAGAAAGCAGACACCTTAAGCTTTTCCCCAAGTGGTTGCGATGCCAATGACACCGGGGAGAAGTATAGTTCATTCTTTTAAAAATTCACATTAAAAAATAATAATAAAAAAAATTTTTTTAATTCACATTAAAATACTAGATTAGGATCCTTAAGTCCTGGATCCTAACACTGGCTCTGTCACTCAGAGGCCTTAGTTCTCAAGCCCAACCTGCTTCCTGCCTCCTGCCCATCCTTGCAGGTCCAGTAGCAACCCTGCCTCCAAAAACCTGTATATCAAGCCTCCCAGACAGCAGCACTCACACCCTCCTCTGTGAGCCTACTCCCTTACATGCAAATGTCTTTTCCTTCAGTTATTCTTCCCACATTTACTAAGGTCTTCCTACTACCAATCACACTGCAAGGCACTTGCTTCATAGTGAAGATCAAAACAGACTTTGCCTTCAGTCTAGTGGGCAATTAGAAACTGTGACAAATGCTGAGAAGAAAAAGTATGGAGAATTATTAGAGTTCAATATCTAAAGAGTCTACTCTAGTTCAAAGGGATCAATAGCAACCCTAAAAATGAAGTATTCATCTTTCAAAATCTCAAAGCAAAGAAGGACAAAGAGGCTGGTGTACAAAAATGTGAGCAAGTAATGAGAATCAAGCCTAGATGAGGGGCTACATCAGGTCATGTTAAGACTTATGACACAGAGCTAGAAATTGCCTGCTTGTAGGTCTTCCCAACTAGTATAAAAATTTTCCAGATGACAGAAGCTTGGCCACCTGACTCAAGAACAACTGGAATACCAGCACCCACTTCCCACACTTAGCTGACGAGGTGAGTCTCCACTTCTACCCATATTGCACTGGGTTTTACTCAAAAACTAAAAGGCAAGGACTTTCCCACATACATGATTTAGTCAATGCTCTGCCTACCAAAGTGGTATAAGCCCAAGGCTGGTACTCAGTAAGTACTTGGTGAATAAATGCATAAAGGCTTAATTTAAAATCTCACAGCATGAAGGGGCGCCTGGGTTGGTTAAGCGGTTAAGTGTCTGCTTTTGGCTCAGGTTGTGATCCCAGGGTCCTGGGATCAAGTTCTCCATCAGGCTCCCTGCTCAGTGAGGAGACTGCTTCTCCCTGTCTTTCTCCTGCCCACCCCCACTCCTGCTCTCTTCTTCCCTCAAATAGATGAAAATATCTTTTATTTTTTTTTTAATTTTTTTTTATTTATTTATGATAGTCACACAGAGAGAGAGAGAGAGAGAGAGAGAGGCAGAGACATAGGCAGAGGGAGAAGCAGGCTCCATGCACCAGGAGCCCGACATGGGATTCGATCCCGGGTCTCCAGGATCGCGCCCTGGGCCAAAGGCAGGCGCCAAACCCCTGCGCCACCCAGGGATCCCTTTTTTTTTTTTTTTTTTTTTAATTTTTTTGAAAATATCTTTTAAAAATAAAATATAAAATAAAATCTCACAGCATCCAAAACCCCAGCTAAAAAATATCTTTTATTTGAATAACTAACAATCAGATAGCAATATAAATACCTCCACAGAATCCATCAGACCTTGCAAGAGGAGTTTCTGGTGAGGAAAATCTCCATCCCCAACTGGAAAATATCCCAATGTTTGGATTGCTCGTTCTTTCATCTAGAAAACCAGAAATTTTTTTTTTAAACAAAGTATGTAACAGTTTTATCCCAGAACAGTGTTTCCAAAATGAGATGACAGGGAGGGCAGTCTGTCTAAAGCACTTATGCATGCAAGTTTTTTTTAAAGGATCTAATTTTACAGAATTACATCTCTAAGACATTAGAGGTAAAAAGACATAAAACTGAGTTCACTAAAGATCCGTGGTTGCAAAAGAAGAAAGAAGAAAGCCTTTAACCAAGTTTATTACCCTTCAAACTATTTATAAATGTAGATTCTGGGCCAGAGGACAGGACCTAAGATCAAATCAGACCTTAACCATGTTAGCAGCCTTTAAAGGTATATGACCTTAGGCAATTTTCTCCACCTCTCTGTGACTGTGTTTCCTCCTCCAGGAAAACAGAGATGACAACTGTACCTACTTCACTAGTCCTGGATAATTCAATAAATGTATGGGAAGCATCTAGCATACACCTGACACATTACAAGTGCTCAACAATGGTTGGTAATCACTAATTAATAATAGCTAACAAAAACTACAGTGTGATATTCTTTGGAAATTTTAAATATTTGCTAGATCAAAAATAAGATTATGTGTTTATTAACCTTACAGTAAACTGACTTATCTGCTCATTAAATCATGTTATAATTCAACACTGAGGTACTCTGATCACAAATATGTCTTAGTTTACAAAAATGTTTACTGGAAACTAAAAACTGATAAATGTCCTTCTCAGGTATTACTCACACAGCTTACTAACGCCCAGACTTCTTAAAACCAAATTCACTATCAGAGGTTAAGATTTAGATTTGGTCTAAAATTACAAAAGTGGTAAAACTATTTAACACTTTACTATCCATTTTTCGCATGAAAGAAGAATTAATTACCTCATGCAGCTAGTTCCTTACCAAATCCTAATGCTGTGGGCCTAAACTGGAGCCACTGGCCCAAATGCTGCATGTGCAGAAGTCGTACAAATCACCCCTAAATCGGGACACCTGGGTGGCTCAGCAGTTGAACATCTGCCTTTGGGTCTGGGTGTGATTCCAGGATCTGGGATCGAGTCCCATATCAGGCTCCAGCGAGGAGCCTGCTTCTCCCTCTGCCTGTGTCTCGGCCTCCCTCTCTCTGTGTCTCTCGTGAAAATAAATAAATCTAAAAAAAAAAAAAAAAAAAAAACCCCTAACTCAAAACTAAATAGTCGCCTAGACTCAGTCTTTTTTTACATTAAATCCTTCTTCCAGCTGCACTGTCATGTGTCCTCATTACGACTGTGTATTTGTTCATTTATATATCTATGAAGCGCAATAATTTCAGAAAGAAAGGGGAAAGAAGAGAGACTTACCTTATTTGTTTCTTTACTGGAAGGTATTCTATTCAGTAAACTTTCTACAAGATGCAATTTGGTGAAGCCAGATCCCTCACTGGGGATCGGGAGGGGGCCGTTTCTGCCGATTTCACCCAGGGCTGTACAAGCAGCAATTGCCAGGAGGGGCGACGTACTGTCCAAAAACGAGCCTGTGAGCACAGTGAGACAAAACTGAGAGGAATACACTATTGCTCTTGGGGCCCAGGGCTAAGGGCAAGGAACTCCAGACTGTTTTCAAGGTGGTAAAATGAAATCAAAGTCTACATTTCCTTCTAGTTGATAATTTGTTAACATTCACTCAGTAATAAAACATGGAAACAAGGCATACAGCACTGTCCTCTTGTAAACGTTTATGTTTATTCCCATAATGCGATCATCTGCTGTACCAGAACACACAGGAAAAAAACGTACAGAAAAACTAGAGTACTTCCACTGTTATTAAAAACACACATCCATCATCAAGCAAGGTTTTCTGCAAAGACTTGTGCCTTTAAAGTGCAATGCTGTCAAAAGAAACTGAAATGCTATAATAAATTTTAACCTAACTCAGAAACTATGGCATCCAAGTCAGCATGAGCAAGTGACACATGACATACCTATCGTTTCCGTGGCATTCTGAATGAGCGCCTCTTGTTCCGGCAGGAAATCGGCATCTGTCTCCAGGTCTTGTTGCTCTGCCATTCTCATTTTCTTTTTGGCCAAGTATCTTCCTACCGTGAATCCCAATGCAAGCAAGGATCCGTGCTGTATCTCTGGGCTCTGAATTTAACCACAAGATAGCTGTCACTCTCTCACATATGCAAGAATGCACTGAAATAACTATGTTTATTACAGCCATCTTGCCAATAAAACATAAGGCCAGAGAACAAAACGATCATTTGAGGTTCTACTGAATGTTAACGAACCTAGAGTTTCTAACAGTCAAGAATTCCGAGAAGGCAAGTAGAGTCTTGATTCGCTTCCAGTCATCCCCTAACCCGACGCCCACTCCACATCTGGGTGAAGTGACTCTTCTGCATGCTCCCGGTAGCACCCATGCTTTCTTCTAGCTTGGAGCACTTATGTAACTACACTACCATAATTTTCAAGCATAATTTCTCCCCACTGCCAGTGAAATACAATGAGCAGATACAATTTCTAATTGTTAAAACCTCGAAACACAAAGAGGAAGTTTGAATACTTGAAAGCATGGGTTTCCTGACAGAACAGGCACGATGATATGATAGGTGGTGGCAGGAAATGGGGAAGGAGGAAGGAACTAGGATTTCAGCACCTGGGAGTACTGGGTATGTGCTCCCTGCTGTACCCCTAGCACCCGCCACAGTGCCTGTCAGATACAAGGCACTCAAATTTGTTTACTGGACTGAACGAATCCATGTATTATCAATCTCACTTATTCTTCACAATCATAGAAGCTCCTTTTAGAAATGAGAACACGTATCAGATGCTTTTTGGGAAAGCTCTACCATCTCCCATAAAAAAGAATGAAGACAAAACTGATAACATACATGATTGTCTTTTGTGGTCTTTATAAGCTGTTCTATCATTGACTTCAGCTCATTTCCCGACACTGTAGATACCACCACAGAATAAAACAAGGCTGCCAGTTCACGCATCTCTTCTTTACTGCTATTCATCAGACTCTGAGTGGTGTAGAGAAACAAATATACACGTGATCTACAACCATCTTCCTACTGACAACATCTGACATTTAAAATTAAAAGAATAAATGATACACTGGATTGTTCAATCTATTGATATCTGTGAAAAAGGAGCACAATAAGCGATTTAAAATAAAATAAAAGCTGAATTATACGCCAAAAGCTTCTATGCATTTTCATCAAAAACACAAAATACAGGACAGAATTAATACAGATGACTAAAACAGAGGTTAATAAATGTTTTCTGTAAACGGCCAACCAGGCTTTGTAGGCCACACAGTCTCTGCTGCAACAACTCCATTCTGCCACTGTAGTGCAAAAGCAGCCACAGACAATCCAGAAATAAAGGGAGTTATCTGTGTTCCAATAAACTTTATTGAAACTATCATTCTTTTGTCAGATAATGTTATTCATCTTTTGATTTTTTTTTCAACCATTTAAAAAACGTGAAAACCATTCTTAGCTCGCAGGCCCTACAAAAACAGGAGGCAAGGCAAATTCAGTACAGGGACCACAGTTTGATGACCCCTGATCTACATGATCAAAAGTCAAAAACTCTCAGATCATTTTACACTCAGCAAATACTCATAAGGAATAAAAAATCCTTTTGAAACCAGAAGCAATTTCATGAGACTAGATATTCCAGAAAAGCACAAAACTCACACCTCTGGATATATTACATTTATGCTTTCACACTAAGAGATAATCTGTACATTTTACCATAATTCAAGTTCCATTTTCCAAAAAGAACTGCTTTATACAGCCCAAGAGGTATATGAAACTGTATGAGCCATGTTGGTACTAAAAAAATTTTTCATTGTTTATGTGAAATTCAAATTTAACTGAGAACCTTGTATTTTTATTTGCTAAACCTGGCAATGCTTTTGGTGTGACCACGAGACAAGAACACCCTCCTATGTGGCTGGTGGGAGTGTAAATTAGTACTGGAGGATGTGTACTATCTATCAAAATTGCAAAAGTCTATATCCTCAATTCCACTTCTGGGGAATCCATCTAAAAAATATACCTCCTTATATTCAAAATGATAGATTGTTCATTGTAGCAGAGTGAAGGCACCCTAAATGACCATCACTAAGGTTCTAGAATAAATTATGGCATATTAATACAATGGAAAAAATGAAGTTGTAAAAGAGGATGTTCTTTCTATAGTTCTATAAAATACCTCCACATTCTCATATTAAGTGAAAGAAGGTACAAAACAGTGTGAGAAGCTAAATTAAAACTTGAAACATTAAAATAATAAAATTACAACTATATGTTAACCAACTAGAATTTTTTTAAACAACTAGAATTTAAAAAAAAAACTTGAAACAATAAAACTTGAAAAAATAAATAAAACTGAAAACTGCGCTTTCATGTAAAAGAAGGAAGAAAAATTTAAAAATGCTTATTTTAGTTTGTGTGTATATGCATAAATAAACTCTAGAAAGTACACCATCTATAAATAAGTGATGACTTACATGTTTGTCAAGTGAGAGAGGAAGGGGTAGCAAGTTGGGAGATTTGGATAGGTGGGTGACAGTTTACATATTTTTTTTACACAAACCTATTTTTATAACTCTTAAAACAGAATATATATATTTTTCCCTTATGTGATTCTCAGTGCATCTCTCCCTGTCATGTAGATGGATCACTGAGATACACTGATCTACATGTTTCCAGGAAGTATTTGAGAAGAGTTTTCAAGATGACCTAAAGGCAGGAAAGGTCACAGGAACACTAGCAGAGAAACAAATTATAAGGCTAAAGTAAAATACACAGAATCAAAGAGAAATATACATGCATAGGATGTACCTTTATCCATTCTGTTTTGTCTACAAATTTGGCAGCCAGTTTTTCTGGATACACAGAGACAGCTTCCAATAGACAGTACATGACTGGCAAACCTAAGTAAGAAAGAATTCACAACCATTTTTGCTTCAAGACAAGTAATAAACACAGAGCTCACTAAATTCCTTTCAAGTATAAGAATACTGCCTTATGAGGCATTCCCCAGTTCCACAAAACAAAAATCAACTTAAATGTAGTATGTGATCCAATACAGCAAATTTACGGACTCAGTATCTATAAAAAGATGCCTTGTTCTTCCCACCCATTTCCAAAGTAAAACATTCTCTATTGTTAGCATTTCTTTCCAAGAAGAGTAATAGAGTCTATCAAGGATGAAGCAAATAAGTTTAGAAAAGAAACAAAGACTAATAACGTTCAGTTACAGTAGTGAAGGTAGACAATAATTTTGCTATAAACTCTTAGCTGAGTTTAAAATTAGATTTTTGCTTAAGTGCTTTAACATCTGTCCTCAGCAGCAGGACCTCCTACCTCCAACACCTGCCAGCAGCTGCTGAAGCAGGCCAATGTAGATCTGAACAGGGTTGGTTTCTCCACTCTTGGAAGAGGATGATGAGGATGTCACCTGGCTGCCTGACATCAAAGTCCGTATGTAACGACCAATGGCTGGGGCGTGGTCTTGCATGTCAGCCAAACTCTGGGAGGTGGGCACCACTCCTGCACTGTGCGCTAGGCACATGCGCAAGTACAGGACTATCTGAAAGCAGAAGGAAGAATACCAGACAAGCTCCTCAAAAATCAGTGTGGGAGGGTGCTCTTCAACGTGACGGTCTCCCATTTTCATTCCCCCGTCCTCCCTCATAAAGCTATTCAACAAATTCTCACAAAAGCTGGAAAATATGACTCAGGATGTTAACTGAAATTACCATAATGGAGCACGATTTACATAACAAGCTTTTATAAATCCAGAGTGTTTTTAGTGGAGTTTAATGGAGTTAAAATGCAAACTCAACTTTTAAAGTCTAAACAATTACAGGGACGCCTGGGTGGCTCAGCCTATTCAGCCTCCAACTCATTTCAGATCAAGTCGTGATCTCAGGGCCACGAGATGGAGCCAGGCGTCGGGCTCCATGTCAGGGAGGTAGTCTGCTGAAGACTCTCTCCCTCTGCCCCCCACCCCTGCACTCGCATACACGCACACACACAGAATCCTGGAGCCAATCATCTGTTCCTGTGAAATTCCAGTCGTATTTAATATCCACCAACATAAGGATTTGAGAAAATGGATTCAAAGCATCTAAAGAAGAGTCAAGACAACACCATGAAAACCTCTGATATAAACTGGCTACCAAGCAGTCCTCTTGAAGCTCCTTCTTGACAGTTAAAATAGGTAGTAATTCCATTGCAGGTACTCTTACTCACTCTGAACAAGATTACCTCTTGTCATTTAAGTAGTACAAGTCAACCACCTAAACAACAGATAATCCAAACAACTTCAACATAGCATTGGCTTTAAATCTAAAAAAAGGGGGACCTCTGGGTGGCTCAGCGGGTTTAGCGCCTGCCTTCAGCTCAGCAGGTTTAGCGGCTGCCTTCGGCGTGATCCTGGAGTCCCGGGATCAAGCCCCGTGTCAGGCTCCCTGCATGGAGCCTGCTTCTCCCTCTGCCTGTGTCTCTGCCTCTCTTGCTCTCTCTCTGTGTCTCTCGTGAATAAATAAAATCTTTAAAAATCAATCAATCAATCTTTAAAGGGGGGGGGGGGCGGATCCCTGTGTGGCTCAGCAGTTTGGTGCCTGCCTTTGACCCAGGGTGTGATCCTGGAGTCTCAGGATCGAGTCCTGCATCGGGCTCCCTGCATGGAGCCTGCTTCTCCCTCTGCCTGTGTCTCTGCCTATCTCTCTCTCTGTCTCTCATGAATAAATAAATAAAATCTTAAAAAAAAAAATTCAAATCTAATTTGCTATAAAATCACAATAGTAATCAATGCGGAGCACCCAGTTCTTCCACAAAGAGAATCTCACTGAGACAAATACATTTACAGACTTCACTACAAATTAAAACATTAGCAATTACCAACAACTGTTTTTCTAATAAACAATCTGATGAAGGACAATGACATCACAATATGGGTTTACTGAGAACACAAAAAAAATTCAGACATCTCTTTGGATGTAACATTATCTTTTACAATGTTTAGAGAGCAAAACAGGAATAGGTCCAAGTCCTACCTCTCCGAAGGCTGCTGGGTTAAATGGAAGGACAGTGGTCCCAGTCATGTACTTAGCTGGAGTTTTCATTCGATGGGAAGCCTAATAAAAATAAGCCGAAAACAAACACATTACTAAAACAAAAAGCATGTGTGCCCTTCCTCAATTCAAAAATAACTGCATTTCTAACGATATTACTGTTTGCTACTGTTTTTTTTTTCTAATCAAAATATTTTTCCACCAATCATACTGATTGCATATGTCCCTCAAACCCTAAATGACACGTATGGTGCCTTTTCCCCTTCCTGTTTTTACTGGCTTGTTTAAAAAAAAATAAGGGACATCTGAGTGGCTCAGTTGGTTTGGCATCTACTTTCAGCTCAGGTCATGATCCCAGAGTCCTAGGATGGAGCCCTGCACTGGGCTCCCTACTCACTGGGGAACCTGCTTCTCCCTACCCCCCCCCCCCTTTCATAGTCTCTCTTGCTATTTCTGTCACTATTTCTCAAATAAGTAAAATCTTAAAAAAAAAAAAAAAAAAAAAAAAGAATAAACCTGGGTGGCTCAGGGGGTTGAGAGTCAGTTGAACCAAGAATCCGACTCTTGGTTTCAACTCAGGTCATGATCTCATGGACATGAGACTGAGCCCTGAGTCACATTCTACGCTCAGAGGAAGTCCACTTGAGATTCTCTCTCTCCCTCTCCCACTGCCCCCTCGCCCTAGGCACACATACATCTCTGCACTCTCTCTCTCTCTCTCCAATAAATAAATAAATCTTAAAAATAAATAAGGCTGCTCTAGGCATCTATTACTAACACAGTCACCTCAGGCCACTGCATGCCAGTTATTTTCATTACAACAGAGGCAAAAGGAAAACAGGAGCACAAAAGCATCTTCTGACCACAAACATGACTATGCCTCAGAGAAAAAAACCACAGCTACTTAGTCCTGACCTCCAACTCCCTCAAGATGCCTATCCAAATGAAAAGCTAGGACCACCAGCATACTCAAAAAAACACTGACATAAAAAGTGGGACAGAAAAAAAAAAAAGAGTGGGATAGGATCGGACTGGGGGGTCAGGGCAGTCTGTCTGACCTACCAGCAGAGAGAACTGCACAGACACAGGAGGCTTCGAAATAACAGATGCGATGTTTCTTGTGATCACAATGGAAAAAATCTAAACTGTTCCCTCAAGCATCCTTAAACTTACAGGTTCTAAACAATATCCTTAAAAATATGTGTTTTTTAAAAAAGCAGGCATTTTTCAGCATGCCATACCATGGAGAAAATCTTTAAACCCATTTTAAAC
This sequence comes from Nyctereutes procyonoides, assembly GCF_905146905.1. Lineage (NCBI taxonomy): Eukaryota > Metazoa > Chordata > Mammalia > Carnivora > Canidae > Nyctereutes > Nyctereutes procyonoides. The sequence continues at coordinate 8,273,415 of NW_026575135.1, read as the reverse complement.
CCAACCAAAATGTTGAGGAGCATAAAGGGAATTTAAGTAATTCAGCTTGGGGCAAAACAGATCGATTTTGAGAATTATATTTTTCTCTTCATTTTGTATTTTCTTCCTCTCACTTAGTATAAATACTACCGCGGTTAGAAACCTTACTACAACTCAACATTGTGATAACATTTTAAAGGTGTCACCTAAAAAAATTCATGTTTATTTTCATCATTCGTTATATGACCCAAACTAATTACCTGAGGTTGAATGCCATACCTTTTCTTGGATATAATACACCATTTCTGGGAAAGAAGGCATCTGCTTAGAAGCACTTTCTTTTTTGTTTCTACCAGGAAGACACCTTAATACTCGCTGTGCTTCTCCATGAACTTCTTCCCGTCTTACAGAAAGACAAATCAGAATAAAAAATAAATCACAATAACGGCAGAAAGATTGTTTGATGATTATGAACAGTCATTTTATTTGACAGCTTGGAATCTGAGAAAATGTCTTAAACATATTCTTGGCTATCGAAGCAGAGAGTCATAAAATATATTGTAAGAGACAACTTCTTTTTGGAAATGTCTTGAGATTGGAAGTGATGTGGCTTGCATCTTTAAAATTTACCCACAGAAATAAACAAGATAGGGTATAACTACAGCTCTGTGCCATGTCAAGGGTCATATTTTTTTGACTCTTGAACAAACTGCTTCTAAATTCCATAGAGTGATAATGAAAACAATACAAATTTTAGTAATTTTCAAATAATTTAAAATGAGCCCAAGTTCAAACAAAGAGCTTTTGAAACTTACGGATCCCCTGCAGCTAGTAAGAGCAAGTATCTGGAAGGTATGTGATCTGAGGGAAACACCGTACTAGCAAACTTCACAGCCACCTGTCGAACTTGAACCTCGGGCTATTTGACACATAAACAACACACACAAACACATACAGATGTTAAAAAAAGGAGAAGAATCCAATTACTAATAGTTCATTCCAGTCAAGTATGTCATCTTAGTTGTAAACAATCAAAACTGAAGCCGTTATTTTTAAGAAGTATATTGAAGTAAAAATCAAGACAAATCACTTGGAAATCTTTACTCAAGTTATTTAAAAGTCTCTGGGACAGTGACTTTTAAAAAGTACTTTTCTGAGCTAAAAGGCCCCTCTGAGTAAAGCAGGAAGACCCACAAAGGCCACAGCCAGAGAGTCTCTATATGCGCACATCCTCAGCCCAGCTTTGGGGCCACGGTCGCTGTGAACAGCGTCTGGTTCCCCAACTCTCAAACCGTCAGTCATGTGAATGAAATGAAGATATGAGGCAGGGAACACAAACAGAGGTTACTTGGAATCTCTACACATTGGAAGCAACATATCTCCACGCTTTTCAGATTAGCTCTAGTTTAAACTGACTCCAAAGGAGTTTCAACTACATGAGTATATTCAGTTCACCTAAACAGATTAATAAACTAATCAATGAATACAAAGTTCAACCAGAGAAGCAGCTGAAGAATCTTTATTCTGAAAAGCCTTTTTCTCATGCACCTTCCCCTCGAGTCATTCCCCTAGTCACAAACCTAACACAGTGAGAGGAGAGGGATATTAAATAATAGATACTGTGCTATTCATTGAGGTATTCCTGCTCTTTAAGCATTCCTTGAGTTGTAATAAAGAGCAATGATACTAAGGACTAGTTAATGTGATTTAGCCTAGAGTCTAGTTGCTTTAAATGTAGTCTGAGAAAAGGGATGCCTGGGTGGCTCAACGGTTGGGAGCCTGCCTTTGGCTCAGGTCATGATCCTGGGATCTGGGACTGAGTCCCACGTTGGGCTCCCTGCATGGAGCCTTCTTCTCCCTCTGCCTGTCTCTGCCTCTCTCGCTCTCTCTCTCTCTCTCTCTTTGTGTGTCTCTCATGAATAAATAAATAAATCTTTAAAAAAAATGTAGTCTGAGAAAAGACAAATTAGCTTTGGTTTAGTAATACTGCTACATGATTAGATCTGCATATGTATAACCAGCACCCACGTGCAATATACAAGCATCACATATCCTTGTACCTAGGGAAAAAAATTAGGTATTCTATTCTAATGAGCTTCCAAATAAGCCTACACTTCTTTGCCTATGGTATAGGACAATGAACCATGTGCACTGTATGCTATATGACTATGAACCACATACAGGACTTCTGACAATGGAACTCATCTATTTAACAATTTTCCTGAGTGTACACAGTAATCCTGTCATATTTCAATAGAAACCAGATACCCTTTTAAACCTTTAGTAATTCCCTTGATATCAGTGTAATAAATACATCAGCCAAATTTCAGTAGGACAACTAAATATTAATTGTACCAATACTTTTCGACATCATTCCTTCTTCTAATCTCCCTCTTTCTACTCCTAGAAATGGAAGACAAAGAACTGACTATAGCAAATACATATTACTTTTAACTGTACATTACATACTATATATACAGATGTATATATAGATACTCAAAATTTTCTACAAACTCCCACGATAGCCAATAAAAAGATCTAGAAGGAAGAAGACTACATATGATAGTGCTGGCTTACTTCCTACGGACTCCATTTTAAGGTATAAAATTTGTCTTTTTTTCCTTTTGCTTTTCCCCTGGTGTTGGCTGGAGAACACCACCCTAATGGACTGTAGTGTTCAGCTACCAAGTTAAGACAAAAGACTTCCAACTTGGAGGACACAACATCAAGAACACTTCCCAACATGAAAGGCTTTAAACATAAAACCTCAGAATATCACCACTCCTTGTAATGAGTGCTGGGTATTATATGACTGATGAATCATTGATTGACCTCTACCTCTGAAATCAATAATACATTACATGTTAACTGAATTTACGTAAAATTAAAAAAAAAAAAGAATATCTCTCTTCCACCCCTAAGCCAGATTCTCATCATTAAGAATTAAAAATCATAAATCACAGTCCAAGTGAAAGCAAATATTCCTCTTGTCAAAATAGTTAAGAAGAAAAGCAATTCAAATTTTGTTCTTAAAAATGTACAATATCTCTATCACCAACCATCACAGTTCACACAAATGGACCTACCTTTATTAAGTACGAAGCCACAAGTGCCTCCATGAGAGTTCGCTGTGCTCCCTCCAAAGTACTATAAGCTCCAACCATCATAGATAATGCTTCTTGAATAGCAAGCCGAGTCTCAGGCTCTTCCTATAAATATGATAAAAAATAGTGTTTCCCTCCCTGTCAGGTTTCCAGGTCAGGATCCAAATGGAAAGCATAAACTTGCTGGGTGTTTCCCTACCTTACATAGGGCTTCAAAAAGCTGCTGCACAAGAGCTATATCCTTAGTGAATAAATGGGGCATTCGACTGTAAGAGAATATAAGACCATTGCTACAATCATAAATTTTCAAGAGGCTAGAAGAAAATGTAACTCAACACAAATTTTCTTGAATTGCATTTTCATCTCTAAACATGTCAACATCATTAGATTACCTCCCCAAAGAGCCAAATATTTTTAAAAGTAAATATTAATTCTTCAACTGTCTAACATAAGTAACTCATGATTAAAATACACACTATCCAGAAATTCCCTTTAGAATATTCCATGCATTCAGTTAACATTTCTGATTTTAATATAAGAAAAATAGACAACTAAAGCCAAACCACTATTTAAACTAAAGGCTGTCAAAAAAATAAATAAATAAATAAATAAACTAAAGGCTGTCATCTAAGTGCTGTATCAGCTGATCTAGGGTGGCTTTTTTCTGAGCCCCAAAGATCTGTTCCCTGCACAGACAGAAGAAGAGCAAGAGCTAGTCTATACAGGCCAATCCAGGACCTGTGTCACGGCTGGAAGTACCATATAGTGCCACTGAGGGTGCTGTACCTCTAACTCCCCGCTTTGAAATCTACTGAAGGAAGAGGAAACCAGGAGGAAGTGGGAAGGAGGAAATCATACTATAAGCAGAAGAAAAAAATTCACCTCTGGAAACAGGACCACCCAGAATCATAATATAGCACTATCAGAAAAGAGAGTCAAGAGATAAACCTTGATGATTGTGATTATAAAGACTAGTAGTAAACAGCAACAAGAACACTTAAGGTCAATCAAATGTCTCCAGGGTATAAGAAAAAGTAACCCATTAAGACACAATCCAGTTCAAAATCTCATTTCAAGACTACCATTTAATATAGAAACATATCTTCAAATGTAGTGTCTCACATCATTTTTCCTCTATAAGGAAAACATTCCTAAACAACCTATGGCCGTTAAATACATTTCCTTTCAAAATCACAACAAATTTATTCTCCATTCATTATTAAATACCATGTAATTTTTCTTAGTTTACCCGCAGGATATCTCTCACTGAAGAAGAGTTTACTCACCTGGAGAGTTTTCCAACAGCTGAATATGCCATTGACAGTAGCTTAGGGTCCTTGAAATTAGGAAGAAAAAAAAAAAGAACAAAAAACAGACAAAACAAAAAATACAGTAAACGGCAAAACCTTTTTGCTGCAATTACATGCATTATTCTACTCCTTATTAAACCTGGTCTCACTCTGCCTAACTACATGATATTGGCATGTGAACAAAACAAACAAACAAAAGTCCAAACCCAGAATCACAGCACTACTAAAAGGAAAAACAAAAAAAACTTTGCTTCTCCAGCTCACTTCAAAAGGAAAAATGCAGAGGTTATATATGAAAGAATTCTCTTAGCTGGTGCTAAATTCAGGATATCTTCAACACTATAACCTGCAAACACCAAAATTCATCTTCAACACACTGGGGAAAGTTTAACTTAGAAAATCCATCACTGCTCACACAGACTAGGATCCTCCATATCTCTCCCCCCAAAATTGCAAAAAGCTGGGGAACAATTACCTAAAAATCTACATGATAATAAGGCTTCCACTTATATCTTCCATTATGAAAAACTAAAGGATAGTCATCAAGCGAGTGAGGTTCCTCCTCAAATAGACAGAATTTTACACTGCTTTATGAAAACCAATAGTCTGATTACTCAAAACAAAGTAACAGCTCTGTGAGTTGAATTTCATACAATTAACATTAAGACTCACTCTTCCACACCTGGATAGGCACACTTAAGGACTCATCTGTTGGGGAAACATGCAGGTACCTCCAGGAGGTACACAGATTAGGGCCCTACAGGTTATCTGGCCTCTCTAATTTATTTTAAATATACAGATTCTCCCCTAAAAGCCCAAAAGCACTTTTATTTCTACCAACCATCCCAAACATCTATCTATGCCATAAAAATAATCTGAAAGGTTCCACAGGCCTCAAAAACCACGCAGGCACTATTCAAGAAGACAGGAGAGCCAGGCCTAACGACACCCCCAAAGTACAACTGCACCTGAATGAACAGCTTTTCACTAAAAATATCTACTAGAGTGCATTCGGTGCACTGAATAACTTTTGTGTATTATCTCATTTAATCTTCACACTATCCCAACGAAGAGATATTTTCATTTATCTAATAAAGAACAGACCTCCAAAGAACTTAACTCATCAAAGAACAAAACCAAGATTCAAACTCAATTCTAACTCCAAATGGCAGAATGTTAATTACTATACTACTACAAACATGCATTCATGTTTAGTTAAGATTTAGGAAAATAATGCTAACTACAGTTCTTGAAACATTACTTCCTTTAGCAAATTCACCTGAACTAATGAAGATGGTAAGAGTGACACAGCAAGGACAAACAGGATTCAAAAACCTACATTCCAAAGATTCCTCATCCCACTTAGCTTAAGGAATCAAAAACTTAATGAATGCATGTTTTTATAGAATTCTGAATTGGTAAAAACTCAGTCCTTAAGAACACTATTTCTAAATATAAGCAAATCCAAATAAAGATCCATATGGAAACAAATCATAAAATAAAATGTAATTTTTTCCATTCCATTTTTGCACAGTGCCTAAAAGCGGAATAAAATGCAATTGCTTTAAAAGATGTTATTTAAAGAAGCGATAAGACCCTTCAAAATTTGAATCACATTTTTAACTTATTTCCAAAAACAAAACAGCAAAAGTTGGCAGTAATTTCTAAAATTCACACCACTTCAAGTAAAAATGTTAAGAAATGATGGAACAATTAGCAAACTGTAACTAACTAAACAAACATGTAGACCAGAAAGGTTAATAACAGAAAATATTTTAAAATATAAAATGTTAACAGTGTTTAAAAAACAAGTCACTTACTTCTTTATATTCATTGATTAGCTTGGTGAGGCCATTCAAAAGCATTGGACCTAACGGCTTAATCTTGATTTCTGGACAACTTTAAAAAAAAATAGCACACATATACAAAGCAAGATAAGAATCTCATTACTAATGTATCTTTTCAGATGATGATTTAAAATAATTAGAGACACAACTGAAATAAGTTAAAATAATCTATTAAAACCTAAAATTATTTTAAGATGAGTAAACATGGTTTCTTTCTGGGTAAGAAAGAAATACTTGAATTATTTCGTCACTCCCAACAGCTTGAAATTTTACAGTCAAATAATTTTAAAAACTTACGTTATACAAATGTGATGCACAAACTGCAGGGATAATGTTCTCAATTTTGAATTTGTATTTGTACCAAAAAGTCCATCATACACCACCTATGAGAAACGGACAATGTCAAGAACACCAGTTAATAATAGCAGTTTGCTATTCTCAAATATGATTCAACAGCCAATCTTGGGCACTACCTCTCATTATTTAAAATTAATGCAGTTCTTTTTAATACAGATAATCATTTTAGCTGACCAACTTAGGAAGCCCGTCTGTAGCTCCAATCAGTAGTCTGAGGCATAACAAACACAATGGTTGATCTTAAAAGTCCATAAAACTTGTGGGTCTACCAGCAGAAAGCCCTTTGGTCTGCCACTCTGTATCACACAGGGGACTTTAGCAGATAAAGCCACTTTGGGAATATTAGGTTCGTTCAGTACATACGGAGTTAGCCACTCCAAACAAATTATAATAAAAGCTTCACAGAAAATGTCAAGATTAAAGCAGTCTACAAGCGTACAGTCAGGATACAGGCATTCCCTGTATTGTTTAGCCAGGTCTAGGTGGCAAAAGATCACATAGGTGAGTCCTGTATAGCAATGTCAAAGAAATTTAAACTCCTCAAATTCCTACTTTTTAAGATAGTCTTACACTTAGGGAAAAAAAAAATCTCCTCACACTGGCTCCTAAAACTACTAGCAGTATTCTGATCTCACTTAACAATGATGTGTGACTGAACAGGACTGAGCCTCTGCTAGGTAACTGACACAATGCCAGGTACTGTGAGATACAAAGAGACAAGTATTGCTTCCAAGGCACTTGATCTGGTTGAGGGATCAAAATCTACATATACATTAAAAATGGTACAGGACAATATAAATCACATGCTACCTTATTCTGGAAAAGACTTCTGGAAAATTTATCCGACCATGCTATATTATACAGAATAAAATGGTAAGATAAAAGAAGCAAAAAGATTAATCAGAACACTAAAGATTTATTAGAAAAAATAGAATTCATGGTGCACATATTACATGCAAAGACTTATGCTGGGTGCTTTCATATGTTCAAAATCAAGGTGAGGTAACAGATCCCTAGTTAAAGTCATTGGTATCAGGAAAAAAAAGTCTCATCTGAATGATACCTTGAAGGATTTCTACTATTGACAGGGGAAAAATATAGGGGGTAGGGCCAATTATGTAGGAAAATAGTAATACAATCATTAAAGACAGGAATATAACCAAGAATATGTGTGAGGGACAGTGAATTTGTCTTTGCTGAGTTTGTCTTTCAATATACCAAGCTTTAGCCAGATTTATTTTGAAAACATATAAATAACTACAAATAAAGCACACACCTATAGGATGTCTATGAATATCTTGTCATAAAATTCTAGCTGCTTAGTATGTAATGTAGTGTTACTATCACCAAATTTTATGACCCAAAATTATCAAGACACTACCTGGGAAACAGTGCTGGCAAACACCAATTACAAAACACCAATCACGAAAAAGAAAGGAAAGAAGCTCTACAATAATTTTACATTTATGGAGACACAGAAGAGAATACTTTAAGGTAGTCAAGTACTAGAGTGCCAGATATGGGGAATAAAAGTTTTATCATCTAGGAGAAAGAAGCAATCACTTCAACAACATAAGCCTTAAGAGAGAGAGGTGTTAAGACAGGAATCTATGTCCACCATACAGCAAACACAATGGAGAGTGTCCTCACTTTAGGACTGAAAAAGAAGAGTGACAGGAAATGGGAACATTTGAGATGGGAGGTGGCACACTGGAGTGAATCCTGAAACATGAGTAGATGTTTACCAGGCTAAAGGGGGAAGGGGAGCTCTGCCAAGCAAAGGGAGCATCATGAGTGGAGACACAGAGCCATGAAAACAGTGTATTTAAAAGACAATCTTCTGTTGGAGCATAAGCACAGGGTAAGGGGGTGGTGAGACAGGAGACCAAAGATAAGTAACTGCTAACTTTTCAGCAATTACTAGGAACTTAACAGAATGAGGCCTAAACACTGTGATCTACCCTTTCTATTAATCCATTCAGTCTTTACATTACGATGAGGTAGCTGCTATTATTATACCCGTTTCACAGATTTTTTTAAAAAAATTTTTTTTAAAAACACACAGAAGCTTATTTAAGATCAACAGCAAATAACTGACAAAATTTAACTCAAATCTATCTGCCACCTCAGCTGAGCTGGTCACCACTCAGATAAAAGGCAGGAGCTTTTGCAGAGGGACTCATATCCCACACCAACAGAGACTACAAGGATTTCCAACTATAAAAACAACAACAACAAAACACTCTCTGCTGGCAATAGAGAAAATACTCTGTCTTTAAGGCCAGAGGAAGGGAAACAAGATAGAAGAGTACTGTCATAACCCAAATGAGAAGTGACAGTCTCATGTATCAACAGCATGAGGTATAGGGAGGTGAAGACATTAAAGCAGAATCAAGAGAATCTGGCCACTGCCATCGCATAGAGGTTCAGTTAAGGCGGACACATTTTCCACTTAACAGACCCACCCAGAAACTTGGATGCTTAAGAAAAACATTTCTGGAGAAAAGCCACCCAGCAAAGCACTAGTTTGAAAGGACAGTCATCACATTTAAGTCAAATATTAACTATATATAGTATATATTCTATAATAAAAAAATTTTTAACCACATCTGCAGCTAAACTGGAGATAGAAAAAAAATCTGGAATCTCATTAATCTTGCTACATACATCAACATACCTCCTGAATATCCATTAATGCAGTTCTTTCTGTAATTAAACAGACATAAAAGTTGTAAACAGGCCATGTCTCTTTGGAAACAATGAATTACCTGAATGTTAGCTGGGAACGTTTCTGCAGCTTGTCTAGAACGAAGGAGATGGGGGACAATCTTTAACTTAACCCTTGTACTGACGGGGTCCCTCTTCAGCTCTGGTTTCAGAACTGCTCCCTGTTAAAAATATGTTTAATTATAACTTAGCAGTTCAAAATTACTGTGCACTGAAACATTCTTGAGAGGTCATCTAAATCAGTGGTCTTTCAAACTTTTGTTTCAAGATTCCTTCTTAAAAACTAAGAAATACTCCAAAGAGCTTTTTGCTTATACTGGAACACCTATCAATATTTGCTATATTAGAAATTACAGCTGAGAAATTTTTTAAATATTCACTTAAGATTATATTAATAAATCCATTATATATTTTTGTAAATAACATATTTTTAAGAAAGTTAACTACAATTTCCGAAACAAAAAACTGTACTGAGTGGCACTATTCCATGTTTTCTATAAATATCTTAATTGTCTCCCTTAATACAAGAGAGTTGGAATCTTTTATCTTCTTTTGCATTCATTCTGTTGTAGCATGTTGTTTGGTTAAATTACATTTTAAAAAACTAGCACTGAGTGGGGGCCAAAAAAAAAAAAAACCCAGTTTCATAAAGACAGGTAGTTGGAAAAGTGGGGATGATTTTAACTTTTCAGGTAATTGTAGATATTCTTTGATCCTACACCAAAACTTAATAAATGATAGTTTCTTTTTTTTTTTAATGATAGTTTCTTTATGGTTAGTTACAATTTGGATTTGAAACTATCACAGAACTTTTGCATACTGTGTTATACTAAATTCCAATGATCTATCCTGCCCTCTGAATAGTCCCCTTACCCTTATAATGCTTCTGTAACATCACTGGTCATTTGGAAAATACTAGCTCATTGAGTTAAGCATTTCATTACAAAACATTTGTTAAAATCCCACGTTATTACCACCAATCTCATCAGAAAAATTGTAGGTACTGACAAAGTGTCAGGCTCATTTTGATGGATACAAGTTTCCCTAAATTCTAATTTTTGCTTGAAAGTCCAACTTTTACCATTGCCAATAAACCACGTGAATTGTTTTTCTTGGAACCTCATTTCTTCATTTTAGAGAACATGTCTGCCAAATACCATCTCAATATCTACAGTTTCCCTGTCTACAGGTAAGATAATTTTAGTGCTTCATCAAAGATATATTCTCTTTTAAGATTTACTTTAGAGAGAGAAGAGTGAGACAGAGAACAAGCACAAGCAGGAAAGGGAAAGAGAATCTGAAGCAGACTCCATGCTGAGCACACAGCCTGATCGGGGGCTTGATCCCATGACCCTGAGATTGTGATCTGAGCGGAAACCAAGAGTCAGCCACTCAACTGACTGAACCACTCAAGTGCCTCATCAAAGATATTCTTAAGCTGAGCTTTCATCTCTCTCTTTTAATTTTTTACATGAGTGCTGTTTAAAAAACACAATAACTACTAGTACTATTTAGTGACACAGTTTTGGTTTGTGCTAGGACCCCAGCAGTTACACCCATCACTGTTTGTGCACCATCAATGCAAATATCAATACAGTTTAAAAAAAAAAAAAAAAAAAAAAAAAAAAACCTCCCTATGACCCAACAAGGGTGCATAGACTACATTCTAGGAACCACTGATCTAATCAAAACCTTTTGGTTTTCTCCATGAAGAATATGAGGCCAAGGGATCCCTGGGTGGCGCAGTGGTTTGGTGCCTGCCTTTGGCCCAGGGCGCGATCCTGGAGACCCGGGATCGAATCCCACATTGGGCTCCTGGTGCATGGAGCCTGCTTCTCCCTCTGCCTGTGTCTCTGCCTCTCTCTCTCTCACTGTGTGCCTATCATAAATAAATAAAAATTAAAAAAAATATTTAAAAAAAAGAATATGAGGCCAAGAAAAGCTCTGTGATTAACCAACTCTCTCCTCCCCAGTACATTTATGTGCAGCCATTCAGGACTAGGATCCAGAGGGAGGCTCCCAATTCCCAATTCATTGTTCTTTCTACCACATCACATTCAATCTAATTGGAAAACAGTATGATGGGGGAGGGGGAATTATGATTTTTAAAACAACTATTTATAGTTTAAAAAGCAAGCAAGCAAACTAATTAGTCCTTGTATGTCTGCATTTGGACTTGAGAACACTTTCAAATACAGTGAACTAAACAGAACTTAGCTTATTAAGCAAACACCTTACTTGGAGGCTTCAGAAGAACCCATCTACTGTCCTAGATTTTAGACCAGAGGTCAACAGACTGGAGCCAATGGGCCAAATCTAGCCCACCATCTGTCTTGATAAAGCCTATGAGTTAAGAATAGTGTTTATGTTTTCAAATGATTTTTTTAAATCAAAAAAATAATATTTCATTATATGTGAATATTACATGAAATTCAAATTTCAGTAATCATGAAGTCATACTGGCATACAGCCACGCACCTTCATGTGCTGCTGTTGCCTGTGGCTGCTTTCATGTGAGGACAGAGTTGAATAGTTGCTGCCTCAGAACCACAGGGGCAGCAAAGCCTCAAAAACCGACAGATAAAGTATGTGGATCCCTAATCTAGACAGTGTACCATCATTTTTTAAGCACAGAAATTAAAACCATTAGCTCAGATTAACTAAGTTACCAAGAAATTTTAATCCACCCAGACTTACAAGGCTTAAAATTAGTATTTCCTACAGGATAGGTTCAGTTTAAGCCAAAATAACTAGGAGAAAAAGTTCAAATATATGGAGCTCATGTCAACCAAATGCTTTTTATGATGATGTGAGAATAAACCAAAACAACCTACCTCTTTTGTCTTCAGTGGTATATCTCCAAGGTATACTTTGTACATCTTATTAATGATGGCAGGATTATTCCAGTCAATCAAGCTACAGAAGGTTTCAACACAGCTTGTTAAAATTATTTTTTCTGTCTCACTTCAATGATTTCAAATAAATACACAGCCCCAATATTTGTTACCAAAGGAAAATGTTAGAAGAAATACACAAATGAACTAGGCAACTGACATTGTAGAAGAGAAGGAAAGGGATTAGGTTATAAGTTAGATCAAAGTTAGTTTTTAAACAGAAATACAGGAAGTCACTTATCCCACCCTGATTCAATAGATCATTACATCTACGCCCTAACTTGCCACCACACAAAAAAACTGGATTATATTTCACTCTCAACGCCAATGCCTTGGAGCAGCTCTGACAGGGCAGAGCTACAGTACACCTGTTCAGAGAGAACTGAGGCAAGCATCATTCTTCTGTTTAACTAGTTGGAAATTCAACAGTGATAAAGAAAGTGACCAAAAAAAAAAATTTATCCATTAAAGTCACAGCCCTAAGAAGCTGGCAGCACATCCCATTTCTCTTACATTGTGTCACTATGATCCCCAGCCTCCCTCTCTTCCTTATCTGCCAACACAGATTTGCAGCTTTATCACCTAATTCTACACAGCAGGCATGATGCCATTAGTCACTGAGACTTGCTCCTACTTGGGCCCCACTGTCAGGTAAATCAGAATACAGCACTGACTGATGATTGGCACCCAGCCTCTCTCTCCAGCAGCCCCTCCCAGCCATTTTATAAACCTAGCAACACAGCAATCCTGCGTTTCACTCACTCAGTGAGATTTCACCATCCTATCTTCTGCCTTTTGACATTGGTTCTGCTTCAAGCTATGCTCTATCTGTGCAAACACAATTTATGATGCTGCTTTGACAGTGTTTCTAATCCATCTTCCTTTCATAGTTTAACAATCTGCCTCTTCCTCAGATATCCACAATTCCACTATTCTCAAAGATGTTCATTCCATGATTCTATTTTAGTTATTACTCACTTTTCTCAGATGACTGCTACTAACTAATCCTCAAGCTCTATCTTTGTTTCTCTTCTATAAATATGTCGGGTGTAGAGATTATTGACAACATATACACATTTCAGTAAAACAAAGGAAAACTTAATAGTAAAAACATCTAAAAACTAATAAGGTTAATTTTCACTGTCTTCTAATTTTCCTCTTGCTAGTTTTCTAGTTTTTTTGATTACATGTTTGTTGTGTAAATTCAGAAATGTATAGAAATTTATAATCTGTACCATACCCCCTTCTCTATTCCTTTTCAGTAACCGCTAACTTTGGTGTATCTTTTCCTAGTCTTCTTATGCATGTAAAATAGGTGGATGGTATAGCAGGTAAGTAGATCAATAAAGAGAAGCATCACTTGAAAAGAGACTTCAGAATTTTTCTTTTAACAAAAGCGGAAAATATCTACATGTTGTTCTCAACTTACTCTTTACCTCTTAACAATGTTACACTCTTTATATGAAAAAAATGTACACTTGTTTTAACAGACAAAATCAAAACGATTTGGAATACTGCTGCACCATATTTACATTTCCAACAATCCAATGCACTACATGGTGTAAAGAGTGGGGCCAGCTCAAACACAATGAGAAGTTTTAAAGAAAGATTTTTTTGATACTCCAAATCCACATAAATTCTTTGAAAGGGATACCAGGAGGATGCAGTGATAAGCAGCATGAAGGAATTTTAGATCTGAGGGAAATGTTAAAGTACATTCTAGTCCTTATTCCACAGAGTGTAAACCCTGGCAGATTACAAGAGTCTTCCAAACTCCACCAGCGAGGGGCATGACCAGAATTAATTCCATAACAACGCAGTCTTCCTCTAGGCTGCCTCACCTGACCTACAGTGGTACACCACTCCCAGCTGCCACCACACGTGCTGTCGGCTTACTGACATGTAACCACACAACCAAAGACACAACGAACTTAACTTCCTTACTTGGTTCCACCCCCTTTATTGGTTTCTTTGAAGAGGAAAAATGCAATATATACACTCCACTGCCTCTCAGCATGTTACTACATTAAGCATTAAAACAAATGAAGAACATAACTATTCCATAATTGGGATTTTTTTTCAACCACATAACTTCAACTTCTCATGCTGTTTCTCAGGCTTCACACATCTCATGTTTTAAATCAATACACATATTATTTTGTATTCTAATGTGTTCATTTGCCATTACTTGGGGATAATTTACATGCTGCTTTATAACTTTCATAATTATTTTGGCAGATATATAATATTCCATATAGAGACACATAGTTAATTTACTACCATTTCCATATAATAGTGGAAATTTGAATTTGTTTCCATTTTTCTTAAAATTACAGGAAATGGTATAATGAGTAAATCTATAACATGTTTCTATATAAAACCTTTTTCTTCTTTTGAATGACTGTCTTAGGATAAATTCCCAGAAGATTTACATAAAAGATTATAAATATTTTTGTGATTCATTACATACTGCAAAGTGCCTTCCAAAAATTATTTCGGTTTATAATGCCAATCAACAGACTACAAAAATAGCAGTTTCAATAGAAACTTAAATGGAGTTTCAACTGTTACACAATTTTATTTACCAATAGGTACAAATTGGTACACCAGTGTTTCATTTTGTATTGATTTTATTGCTCACACAAAATATTTTCTCTGAGCCTATTAGAATTTGTATTTTCCTCCTGTGTGACATAAGATTATTCAGCACCTCTTTTCATGGGACCTGATTTTTACCATATTAGTCTTGAAACCTACATATCCTTTATTAAAAACAATCTTAAACGTTTTAACTAAGAGGGAGAATAAAAAATGAAGCATCTCTGGATTTGGGCATTCTTCTTAACATTAGTTCTTTAAGTCCATTTACCTCGCCGACAAAGGTCTCACTTCTTATGGTAATAGTTCTAATCCATTCAAATTTAAAACTGCTTCTCCAAACAGCTTTTCTTCTTTGTCTAACACAGACTCCTGCTCCTAATAAGCAAACTGTCTTTATTACAAATTAGGTACATTTCATAATCTCAGAAATTGAATGTCTCATTACAGAAAATCCTGAAAGGATAAATATGTGTCAAGTGAGCATCTAGAAATATAGCCTCTTTTTATTTTTTAAAGGTGAAAAGGGTATATATATATATATATATATATATATATATATATATATATATATATATATAGCTTCTTTTTATTTTTTAAAGGTGAAAAGGGATGTAGTTTACCTTTGCTTGCTTTTCAATTCTAGGTCCGCTGCTGTCGCTACACTGTGGCGTGTGTCACTAGAAGCAATCACCAGGTGGAGAACAGCTTCGAGTTCAGGCACCTGTTCAGCTTCTATGAATTTCACTATCCCCAGTTTGCACTGCAGATAAACGAAGGGAGGGAAAAACTGTAATCAAAGAAACAAATACCACCAACCAAACATTAACAGTAGCAACAGGAGCAGCTCCTGTTTAGGCTTAAATGTGCCAGGAACTGTATGTAATGTACATTCATGATTTCATTTAACCCTCACAGTCTATGACATAAGTAAGATTATACTCATTCTTCTTACAAGGAAACTGAGGCAAGGCTTAAGAGACTCAGACACATAGTAAGTGATGAAAACAAGATTCAAAGCCAAGTCTCTCCAACTCAAAGACCATTATGACACCCAGCCTTCCTACTTAGGTTACAGTCTCTCTGGAATGATAAAGCCTTGAAATGAAGTCCAAATTTGGAGCCTAAAGGTAGGAGTGTGGTACATTATGAACAGAGTAGTTCATAGACTGTTCTGACAGCTCAAAAAAAACTAAACCACATTCCACAGAGTTCACCCTATTGTTAACATGTTCATTCTGTCCTCAACATTCTTACAGATTGAAAACAATAGGATGTTAGACACACTCCAGTCAAGGCAAGTGAAATTTTAACCAAACAGTATTCAATCTAACTGAATGGCTGAAATGAAACACAGACTGAAGAGGGATTCTAATTAGAACTTCACGGGATGTGAAGGCACTATGAATTTCACAACAAAGAACTCTAGAGCAAATATATCTGGAAACTACCTTTATCTTTAAAAATCAATTACATAATAGTTCTTATGTATGAGTCAAGACTGAATTTATAATTATTAAATGACAATGGATGCAATTTAAAAAGGTATATAAACAGATCATAAAATGCTTGTCTATCCTCCCCTTGGTCAACACAACTTACTTGTCGCAAGAGCTACAATAGAAAAGACGCAAACATTTACTGAAGCCACAGAAATACAGTTATGGACATTAGCTACATAAAGATATAAACAAAAAAAAAAGTGCAAAGAAAACAGAAAATAATGCTAATGTCCATCAAGAGACAAGTTAAAATCTTATGTGGTTTACACTTAATTTTATATAAAACATTTAAAAAGATGATTTAAAAAAAAAAACTTATATATTGTTAAATGAAAAAAGTAAACCACAAATACTGTATTATATGTAAATGTATGTAAGTGTACAATGTACAATATATAAAGTGTACAATATATAAAAATGCATTAAAATGTATCATGTAAAACTGTACTTGCATATATATATACACACAGACACACACACACAGTAGGCTGTAGAATGACACACTAGGGTGGCAGGATTCCAGGTCATTTTTCATTCTCTTTGTGGTGTTCTGTACTACTTGAATCTTTATATTATCATTTTGTCATGAGAAAAAAATAAAAACCATTTTATTTAAATAAAAACTATTTTATTCCATCCTTGAAACTAAATAGTTCATTTCCACACTAGATTATAAAACTGACAAAAAACACGGATAGGCCCTTGAAAATTAGCAAATAATTACCAACACAAGACTATAATTTCATATTAACAATTATTCTCTAGCACGTAGAGCTTTAGTCCTCAGGAGACCTAAATTCAAAGCCTAGCACTTGAAGTGAGATGGTGATACATCTCAAAACCTCAGTTCCTTTTACAAAATGAAACGATTTCTCTTATCTCAGCTAGGTTTAGGTTGTTTTAAGGATTAAACAAGACAATTGTATTCCACGTGCTCAGCATAGTACCGGTCACATAGCTCAAACTCAATAAAGAGAAGCTGCTACTACCATTTACCTTTCTTACTTATATCATGGTTTGAGGAGGGAGAAAAAAAATCTATAAAATACAAATCTAATCAAGCATAACCCTCACTGAACAAATCATTCTGTAAATCTGTGAGTGGCTGCAATGCCCCACCTGCCTTTTCCCTCTCCTGGGGAACACTTTTTTTGATCAGCGGTCACTTACATTCCCAAAAAGAAAAAATATCCAATCATTTAGACTGCCACGGAGAGAGAAAGGGAGGACTGGAAGACTGACCCACGTTGCTTGAATTCCAAAATAATTACATACTGAGCTCATCTGTTCTTCCCTGAGGTGCCTGGTGACACAGACACACTGAGGCAACTTCTCTGGAGAGCACCAGTCTTTTATAAAAGCTGCTCAGAGAACATCTGTGTCCTGTTTAAATTCAGAATAAAATGCTTAATGCCAATTTTTCAATTCCCAGGAAGAAAGAGAAAAGGGAGTCATGCTTTTCTCCCATACTGTCACATGTGAATATAGGAGTTCTTCACTTTACCTAAAATACACAGCCCTAAAAAGCTGAACCATCTAAGATAAACTGCATTTTAACTGTACCAAAATAGCCCGGGTGACTATTAAACCCATAATTAAAAGCTAAAATGAAAGAAGTTAAACATACTCAGTTTCTAAGTGGGCTGTATTTCACCCTTGAACTATGTACATAATGGTGGAAAAACTAAAGAGCACTTCCCACTCCTCCCTGTCTCTGGGGCTGTACCAAATAACTGACACAATGAAGAGAACACATTAGGTCATCAGTCCTTGCCAAGATGTTTCTTTAGAGAGACTGAAGGCATGGGAATTATGTTACACATCCTTCCATGGACTTCCTAGGGGCGAGCATGTGGGGTGAAGTTCCATTATGAACAAGAAGTGATACCTGTTCCAATTGTTCAGGTGTCCATGGGTTATCACCAATAACTCGCTTAGCTGCATAAAAACTCATTCCTGGGGGAGGTTGTGGTATTCCAGAACCTCCCCCACTATTTGAAGAAGAACCCTGTCCTGAAGATGAATTTTGGCGACTCTGGGATTCATTTAACACATATCTGAAAAGGAAAGAGACACTTAATCTCCTTATTAAAACACCTACATAAACATGTACATGCACATTTAATATATTCAATCGTATACTTTTCCCCCAGAGAATTTTTCTAGAATACCTGAAATTAAAATTTCACCATAAAGAAAAATTCTGAAGGTATCTAAAAAAAGGTATTTACACCTTTGGCAAATTAACCATAACAGTCGTCCATCTGTTCATCTTGGTTACAAATGAACTATTACAGTTACCAACAATGAATATAAATATTTTGCTTTTGGGAATCCCTGGGTGGCTCAGCAGTTTAGCACCTGCCTTCAGCCCAGGGTGTGATCCTGGAGACCCAGGATTGAGTCCCACATCGGGCTCCCTGCATGGAGCCTGTTTCTCCCTCTGCCTGTGTCTCTGCTTCTCTGTGTGTGTGTGTCCCTCATGAATAAATAAATACAATCTTTTAAAAAAATATATTTTGCTTTCAATTTATAAACAACTTTTCAAGAGCTACTATGGACCTACTGCATTTTGAGTTTTGGGTTGACAGATACAGAGAAAGGTTAGTTGATGATAAGAAGGATTTAAAAAAAAAAAAAAAAACATTATTCTGTACCTGAAGCACAGAACATTTTTAGTCATTCCCATTTTTGTTAAGTTGCAATTCACCTTTAGTTCTCCTTATATCCCTGCATTAGAAAATCCACTGAAACCTCCAAACCACTTACTACACAAGCACAAAATGCCCCCAAAAGGAAAAGAAATTCAAAAGTACTAGAAGAGGAAAAGCCATAACAATTAGATTTTCCCATTGTATGCTCAAAGCCCTCTGCAGCCACTTGCTTATTAATTTACCATTCTATTTTCATTTTTAGCTTCTATGGATTAAAAATAAGATTTCTGGTAAATTTGTTTTGATTCAGTTAAACTGGTATTTCTCATCTACAAAGGAAAACTTTGAAAAAAATTTTGATTCAAGTCCCTTCAAACCCTAATAAATTTCTATGCTGATGAATTATCAGACTGGATGTGAAAATGAAATATCTGCTATAATAAAAATTAAAACACTTATTAGATCCTGATGGTATAGTAAATTATTCCACATTACTTATATGCTATATCCATTCAATCCTAAGTCTATTTTTAAAAAAACGTGTTAAGGAATCATTTTAATATTTTTATAAAAACAAGGCAAATTCCGGGCTCCCAGTGCATGGAGCCTGCTTCTCCCTCTGCCTGTGTCTCTGCCTCTCTCTGTGTGTGTGTGACTATCATAAATAAAAAAAATAAAAATAAAAATAAATAAAGGATTAAGAAATTGCTTTTTGGGATCCCTGGGTGGCGCAGCGGTTTGGCGCCTGCCTTTGGCCCAGGGCGCGATCCTGGAGATCCGGGATCGAATCCCACATCGGGCTCCCGGTGCATGGAGCCTGCTTCTCCCTCTGCCTGTGTCTCTGTCTCTCTCTCTCTCTCTCTCTCTGTGACTATCATAAATAAATTAAAAAAAAAAATTAAAAAAAAAAGGCAAATTCCCACTGTAAGAAAAACTGGATTGAATACATTATATGCCTAAGTTAAATTTGGATTTGTTAAGAAAAACTGGATTGAGGACATTGTGTGCCTAAGTTAAATTTGGATTTCAAAGTTTATTTACCAAAGCCATCATCACCTGCCAATTCTGGCTGCGTCCTGATTTAACAACTATAAAAAGGAGGTTTTCATTTATTTCTCAGTTAAACCAAGACTGGTGGCAGTAAGTAAATGAATCAGTAATTACTGAACAGCTAACATTATGCAAAACACCATTCTAAGCACGAGACAGAAGAATACCAGGAAGTTTGAGTCTCTGCCATCTGGAGCAGGTTGGGATAATAGCAACACATATGACAGCTTTGACATGTTATCACATGACAAAGAAACTACCAAGAAATAAGAAATGATATGACAGGTACTAAAAGTGAACAGGCAGAGGTAGTGGAAGTGTTTTAAGGTCTGAAAAATAAAACCACCACACTAGAGGTAGAAGGGGAGCAAACCGGAAAGGAAAGAAATTATACAGCATGAGCCCTCCTGTGTCTGGATGGGGGTACAGAGGATATGAGGCTCCACACGCTAAGCTTATAGTACACTTATGACTAGGGAAGAAACACAATGAAAGCAGCATTTTAGATAAATATCTCTTCAAGCAAAACAACCTAGAGAATCAGTAGCCTAGAAGCAGATCACAACCTGGGCCACTGAAGGGACCAGAGCTCTGACTTCAAGGAGTCCCCAAGTATATTAGGGAAGATGGACTTGTCAGCAATACGATACAAACACAACACGAGGGGATTCCTGGGTGGCTCAGTGGTTTAGCACCTGCCTTCAGCCCGGGGTGTGATCCTAGAGTCCTGGGATCAAGTCCCATGTCCAGCTTCTGCATGGAGCCTGCTTTTCCCTTGGCCTGTGTCTCTGCCTCTCTCCCTTTCTCCCCCTTTCTCTCTCTCTCTCTCTCTCTCTCTCTCTCTCTCCCTCTCTCTCATAAATAAATAAATAAAATCTTAAAAAAAAAAAACACACACACAACATGGCAATACAGATGTATGGTTAGTATAAAAAGGACCCGGAAAATAGCATCCTCTGCCCAGGACAGGAAATTTATGACAGAGACACACACACCTGACACCTATAAGCTAGTCTGAGATGCTTTTACAAAGTGGTTGTTCTGGCTGTTGTTTTCTTTCTTTCTTCCCTTCTTTTCTGATGGGCATTCTAAGCAGAGAACTGTATTCTCTTAAAACATGAAAGGCAAGGACACAGGAGAATACATGAACTGCATGTGTGTATATAACAACTGGAAAATAATACCCCAAGGATTTTAAAGGTATGACCTGGTAAGATGTGTGTTTTAAAAATCAGGGATACCTAGCAATTTCTGCTCAAGTCCTAATCTCAGGGTCATGAGATGGAGTCCCACCCCCTAGAGGAGTCTGTCTGTCCCTCTCCCTCTACCCCTCTCTCCCACTCAAGCATGAGTAGGCTTATTAGATCCTGATAGTATAGTAAATTATCAAATAAATCATCTTTACAAAAATAAAAAATAAAGTCAGGGATCCCTTTGGCAGGAATAGAGTTTTAGAGAAAAGCAGCTGGTGAGAAAGTCATGAAGAGAGCTGAGCAGGAATGAAGCTAGCCCGCAGTGGGCAGTGGTGAGAGTGGTTCTGGGACGAGTCAGTTAGCAGGGAAGGGGTATCAGGGGGCTGGTATTAGCAACAAGAAAAAGGAGGGCTGGAGGCGTTTTTTAACTGCACACCAACGAGGCTAAGAGAACCATCACAGCACTGACAGCAATTAAAGAAAAGGAACTATTTTTATGGGGAAAGACTGATTTCAGCTGGGACAGGTTGAGTCTGAAATCCTAAAGCAGCTCCACACCTATAAGGTCAACAAGTGGTGAGGCTGGGGTTTAGAAGAGGTCAGGGCTACAGCAAAAATGAAAACCTGAGACACAGACATTTTCAAGTGAAAGCTGAACCATTTAAAATAGTACTTAAGGGATCCCTGGGTGGCGCAGCGGTTTGGCGCCTGCCTTTGGCCCAGGGCGCGATCCTGGAGACCCGGGATCAAATCCCATGCCGGGCTCCCGGTGCATGGAGCCTGCTTCTCCCTCTGCCTGTGTCTCTGCCTCTCTCTCTCTCTCATTCTATGTGACTATCATAAATAAATAAAAATTTAAAAAAAAATAAAATAAAATAAAATAGTACTTAACCCTACACAGTGAAAGCAGTCAATAACAAGGTTGCTATGTTTTTCTTTTTTAACCTACCCATAAGGCATCAGAAGGACATCTAGCATGAAGTCCAAAAGCAGCTGCACAGTCTTTGGTTTCTCAGCAAGATTAAACGGAGAAGCTGATTTTGATGATTCAACAGGGTATTTCATGTGAAAAAGGGTTGGTATTAAAAGATGCATTAAGCTGAAAAAACAATTACATTTATTGCAACTACTTTAAAAATAAGTCTTTTATACATGCACATAACAGACAAAACAAAAATCACTAACAAAAAGTGGCAAGTGTAAGGGCCCTGCACTTTCAAAACCACCAACTTACAAAGTCCTAATTTAGGAGCTGGCCTAGCTTTGTTTCTTTGCCATTTTATCAATCTGGGTCATCACCAAACACACTGGGAAAAAATGTTTATAATATGCCCTCAGTGTTAGTATCTAAAGTTACCAAAAGAGATTTTCTATTAAACTTTAGGTATAGTTCAACTTATAATATGTTCCTTCAATAAATTTTTTCTTTTCTACAGTTAAAGTTATTCTAAATCTAAAGAAATTAAAAACCGATCATGGGATCCCTGGGTGGCGCAGCGGTTTGGCGCCTGCCTTTGGCCCAGGGAGTGATCCTGGAGACCGGGGATCGAATCCCACGTCAGGCTCCCTGTGCATGGAGCCTGCTTCTCCCTCTGCCTGTGTCTCTGCCTCTCTCTCTCTCTGTATGACTATCGTAAAAATAAAAAAAAAAAATAAAAAAAATAAAAATAAAAACCGATCATGGTACTATTTTGAATATGAAAATTTCCAACGTGTGAACTTATATAACAGAAATTCCTTCTTTCATTACACATGAAAACTTCAAAGAGTGCTTGTACTGTTTATTAATTTTATTTGTAAATATCCATATTACAGTCTCTCTTTTAAAAATACATGTCCTCTAAAAGGCAAAGTAAACCATCATTTAACTCCACTTTGCCTCCAGTTTCTGCGCTCTTCCTGATGATGCTGACCAAGCTACACTACAGTACTTAGAGCCAAATCTGAAACTAAGAGTGTTATGCAAATCTTTCACCCCTCCAATTCCCATATTAATAGAAACAAGTGATCTGTTCCTTTAAGAAAACTGCTCTAAAACTTCATATACTCCAAGATAGAAATGTTTTGATGAAAAGCACTTTATAACTAATTTGTGCAATCACGTGAAATTAGCTTCTTCAAAATAATTGGCAAAATAAATGCATCTAGAGTGAGAAACATGTTGTTAGTTCTGCATACCTTTCAATATGCTCACATCAAGAAATTTGATAATTACCAAAACAGTAATGTTGAGGTAACACAAAAAATTCAATCAGGGCAGCCTGGGTGGCTCAGTGGTTTAGTGCCACCTTCAGCCCAGGGCGTGATCCTGGAGACCCGGGATCCAGTCCCACGTCAGGCTCCCTGCATGGAGCCTGCTTCTCCCTCTGCCTGTGTCTCTGCCTCTCTCTCTCTCTCTCATGAATAGATAAATAAAATCTTAAAAAAAAAAAAAATTCAATCACTTGTCAGCTGAAAGAGCTCAAGCCTTCACACTGGCCCAAGTAAAACCAAATGTGTGACTCTATTTATGAAAGGTAGCTGTTGACTCATGCAGGTGGGAGATAAGATAACTGAGGAAACCATACCTATCCTGCTGTGGCTGAGGCTTCCCTTCCATGGCAGTAAGAAGCGTAGGGGCCAGTTCACATTGTTTTTCCACTGGTAGGCGAGGATAGCCCATCTTAACATAAATTATCGTAAAATTCTAATGCAATGAGAGAAAAGCAAGTGAGTGTGAAGGAAATGCTCTAGGATTTCAATGAAAACACAAGGTTGATAACTCAGGGAGTTATAGCAAAGAAATCACCTTCTTTCTCCATATGCTTATCACATGTTTACTACAGCTTGATCAACTATTACATATCAGGAAGAATGCTAGCCCTACTTACTAAAAATGCTTGCTTTAAGATGTGCTCATGTAAGGGAGCATGACCTAATCTGAAGCACTCACACATGTATCAAGCATCATGTTTTTTCATTTTAAATACATACAATTTTGTCAATTATGCCTCAAAGTTGGGGGGAGGATAAAGCATGCAAATACGCAATTTTCACTGAGAAGAAAAAGTAAGCATTTGGCCTATCTGCACCTATATACCACATGTTAGCACCAGAGCTCCCGGCATGTTGCATTAATCCTTCCAAGCAAAGGGGAGACCCCCTGTGAAAGCCTTGGCCACTGTTTCCCAACTGGTCAGTCACTACAGCCACCTTGGTACAAGGCAGCACTCTGGTTCCTCACTGATAACTGACCAATGGATGATGAACCAAGGGAAATGGAGTGCTGTAGGTATGTTTGTATCCCTAGAATCCATATGAACACTGCATTTTAAGCAAACTCATAAATGTATATCCGGAACTATGCATAAGATAAAGATTTGCTTTTCTGAAGGACTCTTCACTTTAGAACAGCCTTCATAAGGTTATTCTTTGGAAGACATTCTATTTGGCAGTTTTACTGACACACAATGTTTCTATTTGCTTGAAGAAAGGAACATCTGTAATGAAGCTATATGTCCAGAGTAGGTAAAGAGAGATGTCTGGACCAGTAGGTGGCTCCAAAGGTTTGGAATCCAGATGTCAGATAGAACTCGATAGATTCAGCCTCAATGCTAGGGCCACAAAAAGATCATCTGACTTCACAAGGCATCAACATCTTTATACATTTACTTTTCATGAACACGACAATTCAATGGGAACATTTCTTACCAGCCTCAGTTTACTTCACTTTTAAAAAGGATATCTTTCTAAATATATGAGAAACAGAAATTTTAACAGATTTTAAAATTCAGCTTCCTATCCTTGCCACTTACCCTTTCTTTTCCTTCTTCTATTATTGCTTATCCATGCCTATGTTGCACAACCCTTTCTTCTCTCTCCTCATACAACCTTTGACTAAGAATCAAATCACTCCTTTGTATATCTGCATACCTGACAAGTCATTTCACCAACCTTCCTTTGCCCAGCAGAAACGTCCATGCCTTATATCCTGCTCCTACCACTTCAGTGGAAAAACAGTGTGTCATTTGAAGAAAAACCTCTCATGTTTCATTTAAAATTAGTCTAAAGTGAAATCCTAAACTTGCCCATGTATTGACGACATCTAATAAATGTTAGGAGAGAAAACTCACTGTAAGTCAGAAAGTAGTCCAAAGGAACACTCACTGTGACAAAGGAAACTGCAGCCGGGTCCTGGTATTGAACCAGTAGTGTCTCTACCGGGAGCTGTATCTTAGGGCGGCTTTTTATACGCTTATTCAGATGGACCAGCAGTTCCATTACCTAAGATACAAAAAGATATGCACTGAAATTATTGATACCTTTATTTTTTTTAATTTTTATTTATTTATGATAGTCACACACAGAGAGAGAGAGAGAGGGAGAGAGAGGAAAGAGAGAGAGAGAAAGAGAGAGAGAGAGGCAGAGACACAGGCAGAGGGAGAAGCAGGCTCCATGCACCGGGAGCCCGATGTGGGATTCGATCCCGGGTCTCCAGGATCACGCCCTGGGCCAAAGGCAGGCGCCAAACCGCTGCGCCACCCAGGGATCCCTATTAATACCTTTAAAACAAATTCATTTCTCAACTGTGACTTAATGTGATAAGTAGCAGCTACTTTGTGCTTTTCAAGGACATAAATGTGACATCCCAGAAAGGGAATTTAAAAAATCAGGGTCTTACTCCAAAATGCTGTGTTCCCCAAAGCCAGGATCCCGTATGAGCTTATACTGAGGCACAGCCCCCAGAGCCCCTGTGAATAAATAACTGCAGCACACCGGGCCACAGGTGGAATGTTTGTGTCTCCCCAAAACTCATCTGTTGAAGCCCTAACCTCCAGTTTGATGGCTTTAGGAGGTACTTAGTTTTGGCTAACATCATGGGAGTAGAGCCCCCATGATGAGATTGATGTCCTAGTAAGGGGATGACAGGATCAGAGTCCTGTCTCTCTTCCTCTTGTGAGAAAGCAACAAGAAGGCTCCCCTCTAGCAACCAGGAAGGTCCCTCCACTAGGAATCCAACGTGCTGGCACCCTGACCTTGGACTCCCAGCCTCCGAAACTACGAGAAATCAAGTGCTGTTTAAGTCACCCAGTCTGTGGCCTTCTGTTACAGCAGCCCAAACAGGCTAAGGTACACTGTGAACACAACAAAAAGGGAAACATACAAGACTCTGTGGGTTTCCAGAACAGAAAGACTGCCAGATCAAGGAGGACTTAGGAAGTGACAGGAACACTAAATCCTGACAACCAGATGAATTTCCAAGCAGAGAATCGGTTACAAGAAGGAATGAGTTCTAATGTGACACACTGCATGTGACTGACACGCAGAGTGATAAGAGATAACAGCAGGGCCCAGGTTACAAAAGGACACAGGTAAAATGCTAGAGAAATTTTACTTTATGCTGAAGATCATCTGATTCTACTAAAGAGCTTTAAGTAATAACAAGCTTCCTGTCTTTCAAGTGGGAAGAGAGAACAGAAAGAGAGATCTGCAAGTCAGTAATTCCTGTGGGTGGAAAGCAAAATCCAGAGGCTTATGTCAGATGGCCCCGCTCTTACTCTAAGAGTGAGATTATCTTGCTCAAAGAGAAGAAATGGAGCACTGAAAAATAACATTTGTAGAAAGCCTCACCTGAGAAAGACTCAGATTTGAGGTATCTGCTCTGGAGGGCCAGGTCTACACTGTGGGAAATGTACCATCATTTCCGAAATGTACACTCTACCCTCAAAGCAAGTACTAAAGAGAGTTGTAGTGGGGCGCCCAGGTGGCTCAGCTGGTTAAGCGTCCGACTCTTGATTTCTGCTCAGGTCATGATCTCAGGGCCATGGGATTAAGCCCCATGTGGGGCTCTGCCCTCAGCCAGGACTCCTCTCATCCCATTCCCTTTGCCCCTCCCCCCCACTCACATGTATGCTCAAGGTCTCTCAGTCTCTCTAAAATAAATAAATAAATCTTTAAAAAATAAAGAAAGTAAGTTGTAAGACAATTTCTGACAACAGAAGTTCAAATGAACCTAGAACAATAATGAAATGTGAATTTTAAGAATAACAAATCTATAATCTGTTTAATGAATCATAATGAAATTGCTGACATTTATCAACAGTTTCTGTGCAGAACACACTTCTGCATAGCATTCTGTATTTCCTATCTGATTCTCACAACAACCAGAGAGGTAGAACGGCATTCCCATTTCATAGGTAAGGAAACAGAGGCCCAGAGAACTGAAGTAACCTGTCCGAGGACACTGAGCCACTAGGTAGCATAGCCAAGATCTGACTCCAGAGCCCATCCTTTAAACCTTTCCAACACTGATAGTTGAGTTCAATTCATCTGAAGTGTCTGTCTGTCACCATGAGACATTCTCGGAACCACTGATACCTTACAGAGACCTAGAAACTTGCATTAAAACTTACACACATATTTTCATCTCAACTTCCTCACTGTGCAGACCTAAGATCCAGCTGACTGACAGGGAAAGAATGAGGAGGAACGAGGCTCAAGGAAACAGTCCTCTTCTGACAATCTATCTAATCGAGGCTGAGTCCTGGAAGGACTCAATGGGAAATCATTATTAATAAGACAATCATGCTCATAGTCATACACTTTTTTTTAATCTTTTTTTTTACTTTAAATAAATTAATGACTTAGTTTTCTTCGAACAATATTATATTAAATATTAATTTCCTAAGTTTGGTTATCCACCTTCTGAAACCCTCTATAAACCCATAAATATAAAAAAATTTTTTCAACTTGGGATGCCTGGGTGGTTCAGCAGTTGAACGCCTCCCTTCAGCCCAGTGCATGATCCTGGAGTGTCCTAGGATCAAGTCCCATGTCAGGCTCCCTGCATGGAGCCTGCTTCTCCCTCTGCCTGTGTCTCTGCCTCTCTCTCTATGTCTCTCATAAATAAATAAAATCTTTAAAAAAAATTTTTTTCAACTGAACCAACCTCCTCCATGGACAACTAGGTAACTATTAACCTATCAGTAAACTACAGAATCACTAGCCTTGGGTATATAGTATCTTGTCCATATCAGTTCTTAATACTCATGCATTTATATTCATTTATTCATTAATAAGCTTTTTGAATTGAAAGTATAACACATAGCTAAAGTGCACAATTCAGTGTATGGCTCAATAAATTTTCATAAAGTAAATACACTAGAACCACAAAAGCCCTGCACCTCATGCCCCCCCCCCGCAACTCACTATATTTCTTTGCCAAAGTAACTACTATCCTGACTTCGAACACCATGTTTAAATTTTTGTAACTTATATCTGAACATTTTCCTCGACATAACTGAGATTCATCCATGTTGTTGCTCATAGCTGGCAGTTCACTTTCACTGCTCTAGTAAGAAAATACCACAATTTATCCACTCTCCTACTGATAGACATGAGATTATTTCCAGTTTGGGCTATTACCAATAATGCTGCTATGAACATTCTTAGGTAGGCTTTTAGTGCACACATATACAGTATTTGTTTTATATAAACTCAGGACTGGATGTGCTTCGTCATGGAGTATGCATATGATACACTTTAGAGAATTTCCAAGAAGTTTTCCAAAGTGGTTATGCTAATTTACACTCCTAACCAGCAGTCTGTGAGAGTTCCCGTCCAACCTTGTTAGTACTTGGAATGGTCAGTCTTTAATTTTTAGCTATTCTAATGACAGCCTAAATTTAAAGTTGGCTATAAGGTAGAATTATACATAACAAACCTCATTTTCCTTAAAACAGCAAATGTACTCTAATGATATGTCATGAGAAATCTGAAACTTTTATTTCTTTCACTCAATTTATCCACAAATCACCAGCTACCTTGAGGGATATCTTGGTTAAGTCTAATGTACATCATGACATTGATAGTTAGGAACCCAAAATTACACAACTGAAAAAAATCAATGCAAATTTTCATCAATCACAAAATTTCACATCTTGAAATTATTTACATGTGAGCTTTCAAATAGCTGCCCACTGGAATCCCTGTTTCTTCTGCCCAATGTCTGACCTATCACTCCTATCACTGGGTGCACGTCTGCCCTTCAGCTCCGTGAAGGCGTCACCAGCTGTTCCAACTCAAAACATCTGCATGGGGCCTTCTGTGTCTTCTATGGTCTCTGCATGTCTCTGGCTACTTCCTACACACCACAGAGGCCTTCCTTATGCCCCACATTCAGTTTAAAGCAAGTCCTCAAATATATTCTTTCATAGAATTGTTTTCTATCTTGGCATTTATTACAATTTATATCTGGATACTATTTGCCTGATTTCTTTAATACCAGTCTTCCCAACTACATGTTTCTTTCATTCACCAGCGTACCCCTAACACCTGGCAAATACAGTAGAAAGCACTGTCCCTAAGACCTGGAATACAGTAGAAAGCATTTAGTATTTGCCAAACGAGTGATGAGACTGAAGAAGCTAAATAAGTAACCAGAAACCACCATGGCTCTTTATTATACCTTGCTCTCCTGAGGGTAATGGAAGGCCACAGAAGAGTTTTAAATAGGACAGTGACAAGATCAAATAAATATGTATTCAGCAAGGCAGTGTTAACAACAGGCATGTCAAATACCGGACAAGAATGTCCTGTCTCTTCCTGCAAACATAACAGACATTCTTAAGGATGTTTTTTGTTCAATGAACCCAAATTGGGCCTCAGAATCCCTCTCAGGGCAGACCTCCAAGGAGCCATTGTCAACCAATCAGCATGGCCCAAGGGATGAAACATGATGACAGCTCTAAGACCTGAAGGTCTAGTATAAATACACCAGTAAGACTAATGAACGATTTTAAAAATGAAGGGGACAGGGATCCCTGGGTGGCGCAGAGGTTTGGCGCCTGCCTTTGGCCCAGGGCGCGATCCTGGAGACCCGGGATCGAATCCCACATCGGGCTCCCGGTGCATGGAGCCTGCTTCTCCCTCTGCCTGTGTCTCTGCCTCTCTCTCTCTCTCTCTCTCTCTCTGTGTGACTATCATAAATAAATAAAAAAAAAAAAAAATGAAGGGGACAAATGTTCCCTGTAGAACATTTAGATTAAAAAGAAAATCTTGAGGAGTGCCTAGCTGGCTCAGTTGGTAAAGCACACAACTCTTATCAGGATTCTAAGTTCGAGCCCCAGAGTGGTTGTAGAAATTACTTAAAAATAAAATCCAAAGAAAAGGAAAGGGAAAGGAAAGATCCTGGGGCGCCTGAGTGAGTTAAGCATGTGCCTTCAGCTCAGGTCATGATCCCAGAATCCTGGGATAGAACCCTCCCTGCTCAGCAAGGAGTCTGCTTGTCCCTCTCTCTCTGTCCTTCCTCTCCACTTGTGCTCTCTCTCTCTCAAATAAATAAAATCGAAAGGAAAGGAAAGGAAAGGAAAGGAAAGGAAAAGGAAAGGAAAGGAAAGGAAAGGAAAAAGCAGAAAGGAAAGCAGAAAGGAAAGGAGAAAGGAAAGGAGAAAGGAGAATCGATCTTGATGTGACAGTTATCTAACTTTTGGTGACAGTACTTTACAGAATCCTAAGACAGGAGCTGTACAATATCTTGCTTTAAAAAAAATTTATTTTGCTTAATTTTAATGAAGGTTGTATTCACAGTCATCTAATGCTAAAGAATAATTTTGCCCCATTACCACCTGACTTTCACACTGGAATCAAGGGCATGGATTTTTGATCAAGCCTCCACATATTCAAAAAAAAAAAAAAAGCCTCCACATATTCAGAATAATTATCTCAATTATATCATCTGGCACTGATGCCAAGTGTACAGTTGGTACTAAATGCAGCTGTGCTAAGCATACAAAAGCTACTTTTAAATCATGTAAGCTGGTCCCAGACTTACTCTCCATTTTGAAAGGCCATAATGAGATCATAAACCTAGATTTCAATAAAGAGAAGAGAAAACTCACTTCATAATATATATCCATTTACTCTCACCATTTAATTCCCTCAACTGTCCCAACATGCTTACCTTTTTGCGTACTCCTTCTTGGGTGCTGGACAGCTTGAGCAAAACAGGAGGAAGGAATTTAGATATAATATTCTGTAACTGTTCATCTGTTTCAGCATGGCCAAGTCGTAAAAAGACCCGTTCAAGCTGATCTATAATATAAGAAGAAAAAAAGAAGAACTTAACAAATCAAACACAACCAAAACTAAGTATTTTTATAGCATAATCCTTTTTCTGTACTGCAGATCTGTCATGATTAACCACAACTAGCCCTGTAGGCAGATGACTCTGACACACTAGGTAACAACACTAAAAAGGTTTACTAGCTAACTATACTTTTTTACAACTGCCCTGGTCAATTAGCCCCTAGAAGAGAGGAAAAGAAAGCCAAGAATATCAAAATTCTCTCCTACATATAGTTATTTCTTTCTTCCAAAGGATTTGTATACTGAAAAGAATACAAAGTTTTGGAAGAAATCTAGATCTAGATAGCAGAGGAAGGAGAACTTTAATCAGACACCAAGGACAATATATACTTGGTGAAGCCATCCTACTGAAGAAGTTTCTCCAAAGACAGAACCACTGCCCACTAATCATACTGGGATCACCTAAGCAAAATGTGAGAGACCAGTCTCAACCAAGAAAGCTGCTATGAGAGAAACATGTTCACCACCACCACCATGATGTTCTCTGTAAAACCCAGACTGTGACAAAGTACAGAACAAGTAACCAGGACATTATGAGGGACGGGAGGGGTAGTGACAGGGGAACCTACCAATTGCAAACAACTGGGCATTTTCTTTTAAGGAATTACTGTTAATTTTTTAGGTATAATAATGATATTGTGGTTTATGTTGGTTTTTAAAGGTGATTATCACTGGTGATTAAGGAGACTTCTAGGGGGCTAGATGGGACCTGTATCTTGTTCTGGGTGATGGTTACAGAGATCTATATCTTGATAAAAATTCATCAAGCTCTACACTTTCATACTTTCTATCCAGTTATACCTCAATTTAAAATTTTATTTAAGAGAGTCTTTATTTTTCAGAGATCAAGATTGAAATATCTAAAGGTGAAATAATTCGGTTCCTAGGATTTATTTGAAATAACCAAAAGTGTACTAGAAATTAGCTAAGAGAGTATATTTTGGATGTTCTCACCACACACACACACACACACACACACACAAAAGGTAACTATGTGAGAAGATATGTTAATTAGCTTGACTACAGTAATAATCCCACATGTACATGTATATCAAATCATCACACCGTACACCTTAAATATGTACAATTTTTATTTTTTTAATATAAGTAAATAAGGAGACTCATGTCGGTCCTCATAAAAAATCATAATCAGGTGCAGAAGGGTGAGGAATCGGAGGAGGCCGTATAAATGAAACTAAGATTGGCCACCAATAGATAAATATTCAAGTTGCATGTTAGATACAAAGAATTTATACTTCTGCGTATACTTGAAATTTTCCATAATTTTTTAAAGACACACATAGGCACACGTGCACATACACACACACACACACACACACACACACACACACACACTGCGAGAACATAGTGGCAAGACATTCTGGTAGCAACAAGCACACCCTGCACCCAAATCTTGGTTTTGAAATACCATTCTCCAATGGTACTGACTTGAAAAAAATGACTGATTCTGGAGCTGGGGCAGTGAAAATAAGCAAGATGAATCTGAAGGATCTGGAATGCTAAAAGAAAATGGGGCCTGGAACATGTCAAAGGTCTACAGGAGCCACCTGAAAGAGTCTCAACATGGACAAGACCAGAATAATTTGAAGGAGAAAATAAATAACGCAGAATTGAATTATAACCCAAAGTATACAATATATCTACATGAATCCATGCTGATGTAAATAAGTGATTAAATGATTAAAATCCCTGGGGAAAAGCATTTTCTTATAAAAGAATTTCAAATAATATATGTAGATACCTCCCCCTGCTGAAGGTACAGCTTCATTTTTACCTCCACCCTCTTAGAGAAAGTAGACTAGATTTAGTGACTTGCCTCCAAAGATAAAAAGAGAAAAATGTTAACCCTACATTGGAGACATTTGATAAATACTATTTCTTTTTTTTTTTTAATTTTTATTTATTTATGATAGTCACACAGTCACACAGAGAGAGAGAGAGGCAGAGACACAGGCAGAGGGAGAAGCAGGCTCCATGCACCGGGAGCCTGACGTGGGATTCGATCCCTGGTCTCCAGGATCGCGCCCTGGGCCAAAGACCGGCGCTAAACCGCTGCGCCACCCAGGGATCCAGATAAATACTATTTCTTAACCAGGTGATCAAAGCTAACACCATGACTGATGTCACATGGATATCACGATCCCTGATAGGATGTGACAAGAAGGGCACTGCACCTCTGTGGTGTTTTTTCATAAAGCCCCACACCCCCTATCTAATTATCAGTAAAACAACTAGAAAAACCCAAATTGGAAGACCTTCTACAGGATACTCGGCCAGTACCGTTCAAGACTTTCAAGATCATGAAAAGCAAGGAAAGGCTAAGAAACTGTCACAGACCAGAAGAGATGGGGGAAACCGGACAACTAACCGCAGCATGGTGCCCTGGGATGGATTCTGGAACAAAAAGAGGACATAATGGGAAAAAGTGGTGAAATCCAAATAAAGTTTAGCTTTTAAAATTAATAATGAAGAAAAGAAGGAGGAAGAGGAAAGGCAGGCAGGATGGCTGTGAGATTAGCAGACCAGATGATTCTACGTGGTCGCTAGGAAATCAATCCACAATATCTGTGCCAGTTACAGGAGGCTCTGCCCTAGTGCCTCACAGATCTTCGGCAGTAAAAACTGCCCAGGGATTTTAGCTACAGACACTATGGAAGGGGGCGCCTGGGTGGCTCAGTTGGTTAAGCACTGGCCTTGGGCTCAGATCCTGATCTCTGGGTCCTGGGACTGAACTCTGCATTGGGCTTCCTGCTCAGTGGGAGTCTACATCTCTCTCCCTCTCTCTTTCTCTCTCCCTCTACCCCTCCCCACTGCTCATTCTCTCTCAAATAAAAAATAATAAAATCTTTAGGGGAAAGAAAAGAAACTACGGAAGAATTGTTCTGTGGAAGACAGCAGAAAGTTAAATTCTTCATAACAAACTGACCTAGAGAATTTGTACTAAAGGCTTAAAAAAACAAGTGAAGCATGTCTCTTTCATTTTTCATACAACCATTCGGTTTCTTCCCATGTATCCCCAGTATAGTGCTAAACTTTCTCACTCTCTAGACAAGAAAATGTAGCATTCTAAATCCAATAAAATTATTTATGATGGGAATATGGGAATGCCAAAAGGGCACCAAACATCATCAGGTGGGGTCCCTCTAAAACAAATCAACTGTACCTGAGGAAGAGTGCAAGCTTGCTACACTCTTTGAGGAACAGTGTAACACTCTAATGCCATCTTTAGATACACATCATATTTTAAATAAAAGGTAATTAATCATGTTCAAGCTTTATGAAAAGAAATGTAAATAAGTGCTGATATAATCAAGTGCTAAATTTATCAACCTGTCAAAGCCAACAAAATAAAAAGTAAAGATTTAGCCAAGTATGGTCCCTGAATCCTGTTTTTTAGAGGCACAGAAAGAATCTCAACTCTGGGGCGCCTGGGTGGCTCAGTCAGTTAAGTGGCTGCCTTCAACTCAGGTCATGAGCTCGTGGGTTCTGGGATTGAGCCCTACTTACTGCCTCCCTCCTCAGCGGGGAGTCTGCTTCTCCCTCTGCCTCCCCCACCCCACCCCCACTTAAGCTCTTGCTCTCTCTCGAAATAATAAATAAAATCTTAAAAAAAAGAATCTGGGGATCCCTGGGTGGTGCAGTGGTTTAGCGCCTGCCTTTGGCCCAGGGCGTGATCCTGGAGATCCAGGATCGAGTCCCACGTCAGGCTCCCGGTGCATGGAGCCTGCTTCTCCCTCTGCCTATGTCTCTGCCTCTCTCCCTCTCTCTCTCTCTGTGACTATCATAAATAAATAAAAATTTGAAAAAATTAAAAAAAAAAAAAAGAATCTGGGGGATCCCTGGGTGGCGCAGCGGTTTGGCACCTGCCTTTGGCCCAGGGCGCGATCCTGGAGACCCGGGATCGAATCCCACATCGGGCTCCCGGTGCATGGAGCCTGCTTCTCCCTCTGCCTGTGTCTCTGCCTCTCTCTCTCTCTCTGTATGACTATCGTAAATAAATAAATAAATAAATAAATAAATAAATAAATAAATAAATAAATAAATAAATAAATAAATAAATAAATAAATAAAAGAATCTGGGACGCCTGGGCAGCTCAGCAGTTGAGTGTCTGCCTTCAGCTCAGCACATGATCCTGTGATCCTGGGGTCAGGGCCTGTGTTGGGCTCCCCGCAGGAAACCTACTTCTCCCCCTGCCTGTGTGTCTCTGCCTCTCTCTCTGTGTCTCTCATGAATAAATAAATAAAATCTTTTAAAAAAATAATCTAAATCTGAACTCTATGCCCTTACCCAACCCAGGAAACAACCTCATCAAAGTGACAAGGCAAATTAGGCCTAGGACCCCAAAAGTGTATAGTGAGAAAAAGGACTGTAACCAAAAGTTCTGAAAATTCAAAAAAAATCCAACACTCAAATTCATCTTTCACACAGACTCCGTTTTTAGTTGTAAGAAGAGATCCTCCAGATACTGTTGTGATGACAAACACCACTTCAGAGTCAGAAGCAAGTTTCATCCTCTCTACAATTCTGACCTTTATTGTATACAAACTCTTATCAAGTTATTTTCACTTACGAAAAAAGACATTGCAATAACCTCAGACAATTACTGTTATATGTGGAGAATATATTCTGAGCTATGATTTCCTGTTCATAAAACTAACATTATTTTAACCTAAAAACTGGAATATGACATAGAGTATTTTACAGTTTGCCTTTCTTTTTTTCCTTTGAACACAAATCCTTTATCGGAAACCTTTGGAGCAATATATGTCTCAGAACGTTTTAATTTTTAGAATGATAACATGGTGTATTTACTGTGTATTTCAAATAACCCTATCCATCCAATTGGTTCTAGAGTAGTACCTGTAATCAAATACATTCCTATTTCTGTAATAAAACATATGGACACTCACACTAAGTGGGACAATCAAAGATTATAAAGAACCACATATCCATTCAGGTCAGGTTTTAAATACCAAATAAAGAACACTAAAATGTCTGGGTACATATAAAATCTTAAATATATTCCCATAGTACTAAATAAAAATCCAATCGTTAATGGCTACCTGGAAACTTTGTCTATCCTAATCCTCTATTCCTGTTATTACTAGTTTTATAGTACCACAAACAATGCTTCAAAGAACATTCTTATCCATGCACCCATGCACTTACATGGGTTTCTGTAAGTTAAAACCCTAGAAATGGAACTGCTGAGTCAAAGGGTAGGTGTGTCATCAAGTTTAACAGATTTTGGAAAAATACCTCAAAAAGTCTGTGCTACTGAATAATGTACAGAGTGTTGAATCACTATACTGTATACCTGAAATCAGTATAAAACCGTATGTTAACTATACTGGAGTTAAAATTAAAAACTTAATTAAAAAAGAAAAGTCTGTGCTAATTCATACCACCAGCAG
Source organism: Nyctereutes procyonoides (assembly GCF_905146905.1). Classification (NCBI taxonomy): domain Eukaryota; kingdom Metazoa; phylum Chordata; class Mammalia; order Carnivora; family Canidae; genus Nyctereutes; species Nyctereutes procyonoides. The sequence continues at coordinate 8,236,639 of NW_026575135.1, read as the reverse complement.
TGTATGTAAGTAGCAATTTCCCCATACCCATTCCTACTCTGAGTAATCAATTTTATAAAGATTGTAAGCAATCTTAGCTGAATATGATAGATGAAAAGGGATCACACTGTTGTCTTACTTTATACCTATCACTGAGGTAAAGTATTTTCTCAAATATTTATTGGTTCTTTGAAATATCTTCTCCAGCAAATTACTCATTATTCTTTTGAATTGCTGACTTGTAAGAGCTTTTATATATTGGGGAAAAATATCTGCCTCTATTCTCCCACACATCATAAATACTTTTTTCCTAGTATGCCTTGTGATTACAGCACTTTCTTTTCATATTAAGTTTTTAAAATATAAATTTACCCTTCCTTCCTTTTATGGCTTCAGAGCTTCTAGTCATGCTTAGAAATGCCTTTCTTACTCTAAGATTACAAAGTAAAACAAAACAAAAAACAAAACAAAACAAAACAAAAAACTGTATATTCTACAGAAAAGAGTTAACATAGCAGGCCTGAGACTGCTATCCTTAGAAATGTCTGCCTGCCAGGCTGGCCATTGGCTGGCATATGGAGATGGATTTCAGGAGAGATCCCCCCACTCTCAGAACTGGTAATAGTGGCACTGTGCCTAAGCCCTTTGTCCAATAATATGGTTTATGCTGAACACCTGCTTTCCTTCTCAGAACCTGGAATTTTGGCGCGTGTTAGACAGAAGATGCCAACATGACCGGCACTGATTAAAAGCCCTCGGCAGAGTCTCTAATGAGCATCTCTGGTAGACAAGATGTCACACGTGTTGTCAGAGCTCATTGCTAGAGGAATTAAAGCATGCTCCGTGTGACTCCACTGGGAGAAGACTTTTGGAAGCTTGTACCTGGTTTCCTCTGGACTTTGCTCCATGTGCCTTTTCCCTTTGCTGATTTTGCTCTTTATCCTTTCATGATAATAAATCTTAGACATGAGTACAAATATATGTTGAGTCCTGTAAATTCTCCTAACAAATCACTGAACCTGGGGGTGGGCCCTGGAGATCCCTGCTGTTATCTACAGATTTATCTTTCTTCTTGCTCTTATGATTTTGCTTTCTGCATTCAAGTCTTTAATCTAGTTGGAATTTCGGGGAACGGAAGGGGGTGTGCCATGTAGATGTAAGAAACCCAGTCTTTTGCGGGTTTTAAAAATCTTTTTCAAAAAAATAAAATAAAATAAAATCATCTTTTTCATTCTGAAATAAAACATTTCCAAAGGGCACAAAATATAAGTGTGCAGTTTCATGAATTATTATAAACACCCATGAACCTACTATCCAAGAAAAAAATTTTTGAAACCTGTACTACAAAGACTTCTACTGAACTCACAGCTGGAAAGGACTGAAAGACTGTTCAACATAAAAAACAGTGCATTTCAGGGACCCGCCTAAGTTCAAAGAGGTAATTAGCAGCAGTGCAAGAACTAGAACGGAGCCTTCTGACCTTCAGTCTAAGAAACCTTGCCTACCCTGTGCAACTGTCTGCAACAATCATCCCATCTTCTATAGGGCACTATGCTACCCATACCACATCACACACAGGAGCCCTGTTTGAGAGCATCACCAAAAGATCACGTGACTTTGTCTCATTCAAGGGACAGCTAAGACAAATCCAGAGCTAACACCAAATGTGTCAAGTTGCAACTCATCCTTCCACCTCCTCCCTGTTCATCTAAATTCTCTCCTCCTGCAAGGCCAGGTACCCTCCTACTTCCACTGTGAAGCAGTAACTTCCCTAGCTGGGTCACTCATGTACTCCTTCAGGTATTTACTGAAACCTCACTGTGTCAGAGCTTGGTGGTCACAGATCACAGAGTGAAGAAGGAAGAGGCAAGGATGTGGCACAGGTTTGCAGCACTTGTATATGCTAGTCGTAAGCTGAAAGAAAGTAACAGAAGGCCAGAGACAGACTGCTCAAGACAACAGCATTTAAGGATAAAGGAAGAAGAATTCAAAAAAGGAAATGATAGTGTACAAAAATAGGAAGAAAAACTGAGTATGACGTCAGAAGAACTAGAGAAAGAAAAAACAAACTAGTCAAAGCTGGAAAAAAAAAATTTTTATTTCCCCACATAGAAAAGAAATACCTAAAAATCCCTTGCAAGTAGGTTAATGACATATGTAAAAAGCAGAATTTTAAAGATTTTAAAATAAAACTGAGAAAGGAAAATTAAAACTCAAGCACAAAACATAAAAGACTAATGGGTTAAGAGTTAAAAATATCATAAAGCACACCATAAAATAAAAAGTTATAAATAGCAATGTTTTTAATGAAAAAGACTTGAACACAGGATACTTTAAACATTTCTGCAAATCAAGAAAAAGCAAATTAATCCAAAATTTTAATTAAAAAGGTCAGAAGCAGGCAATTCAAAGATGAGACTCATATAGTAAATAACACATAAAAAGATGCTCAATCACACTGGTCAAGAGTATGCAAAATTAACACGATAAGCTACAATACTGCACCTTTCACATCAGAAAAACTGCAAATCTAACTACCAATTGTTGGCAAAGACTGGAAACAAACCAAGAGATTACCTGAGTTCACTGCTGATGGAGTGCAAACCCATACAATCTCTGAAAACAAATCTGAAGCAATGCTACTCCAGGGTAACATACCCTAAAAGCAGTGCTGTTCAAAGTAACCCAGCTGCAAACTAGAAGTCAGAAAAAGATAAGGAACACTCTTCCTTCGTTGAAAAAGTCCTACTAGGGTAAGAAAAGTTAAATTAACAATGATTCTTTCACAGTTCCCCCAATTTGCAAAAAGTAATTCTCCCGTCCTCAGACCACGTTTCATGTAACCTTGTCCTGGAGAAAAACTCTCCTAGGGAATGACAAGCAGCACAAGAACACCTGTAAGAAACTGATCATACACTCAGGATCTGTAAAAGCAAAATCATGGAAACGACCTAAATGTCAGTCAACGGGACACCTAGGAGGCTGAGTGGCTGAGCGTCTGCCTTCGGCTCAGGGCGTGATCCTGGGGTCAAGTCCCTGCAGGAAGCCTGCTTCTCCCTCTGCCTGTGTCTCTGCCTCTCTCTCTGTGTCTCTCATCAAAAAATAAATAACAAACTCTTTTAAATAAATAAATGTCAGTCAACAGGAAAATGGATAAAGAAATTGTGGCAGGGTCATATGACAGCGAAAATAAAAAAGAGTTAAATGTCACATGGACCAACAAGACAATATCTAAAAACCTAAGATCAAAGAAAGCAAGTACAGAAGGATGTGTACAGTTTGATTCTACTTATGTGAAGTTTTTATTTTTTTATTTTTTTAAGATTTTATTTATTATTCATGATAGACATAGAGAGAGAGAGAGAGAGAGAGAGAGAGAGAGAGAGGTAGAGACACAGGCAGAGGGAGAAGCAGGCTCCATGCTGGGAGCCCGATGCGGGACTCAATCCTGGGACTCCAGGATCACACCCTGGGCCAAAGGCAGGTGCTAAACTGCTGAGCCACCCAGGGATCCCCTATGTGAAGTTTTTAAATGCAATGTAAATATGTCGTATAGAATATACATACAACACAGAAATGACAACCTCTGAGCTAGAAGGAAGGAAGGAAGGAAGAAGTAAAAGGGGAGAGAAGAAAAAAAAAGAATGAAAAAAACATTTGTAAGGGGTAGCACAGGGGGCTTGAACTGTATATATATCTCTAATATATATTTCTTTTAAGAAAAAAGTTTTTTGCTAAGAGCAGAAAAAAATAAAGATTTTACAAAGATGGTGGGACATACAGAAGTGTTTCTAAGATTAATCTCTATATTTTCTTCATACTAGAAAGATTTCATTATTTTAAAAGAATATATACACCAAACTAATTTTATTTTATGATACAACTATATAAAAGGAGGAAGAAAATATAGCAGTAATTTTTCTTCTTTATACTTTCATGTACTTTTCAAATATTCTTCAGTAAAAATACATTTTTTTACAAAAAAATTTTGAAAGAAGTTATGTTTCAAGGATAAAGAAATAAATTTAAATCACAGAATTTTATAGCTGAAGAGGAGCCTTAAAGAATATGGAAGAACAAAAATAAGAATATTACTGGTGAGGATGCAAAATGGCATAGTCTTTGGAAGACAGTTTGGAGGTCCCTTACAAAACTAAAAAGTTTCACCATATGATCCAGCAATTGCACTCCTTGGTATTTACCCAAAGGAGCTGAAAACTTATGTCCACACCAAGACCTGGACAGGGATGTTTAGAGCAGCTTTATTCATAATTGCCAACTCTTGGAAGCAACCAAGATACCCTTCAGTAGGTGAGTGGATAAATAAACTGGCACATACAAACAACAGAATATTTTTCAGTGCCAAATAGAAATGAGCTTTCAAGTCATAGAAAGACATGAAGGAACCTTAAAGGCAAACTACTAAGTGAGAGAGGCCAATCTACCGTCTGATTCCAAATGTATAATATTCTAGAGAAGGCATAACTGTGGAGGCAGTAAAAAGATCAGTGGTTGCCAGAAACGAATGGGGAAGGAGGGATGAACAAAGAGGAGAACACAGGATTTCCAGGTCAGTGAAAATACTCTGTATATTATAAAGATGGGTATAAGTCCAAACCCATACAATACAGAACACCAAGAGTGAATTGTAATACAAACTATGGATTTCAGGGACTACTGTTGGCTCAGCAGTTGAGCATCCACCTTCGGCAGCTCAGGGCATTATCCCAGGGTCCTGGGATCAAGCCCTGCATTGACTGGGCTTCCCACAGGGAGCCTGCTTCTCCCTCTGTCTCTGCCTTTCTCTCTGTGTCTCTCATGATAAAATAAATAAAATCTTAAAAAAAAAAACCAAAAACTATGGACTTCAGGTGATTATATGTCAGTGTAGTTTATCCTCAGTTAAAAAAGGTTCCATGCTGGTGAGTGATGTTAGATGGGGGATTCCGTGCAGTGGTAGGGAGTTGCGGGAGTGAAGCACAGGATCACATGGGAAATCTCTGTGCCGTCTCAATTTTGTTGTAAATCTAAAACCACTCTTAAAAAAGATAGTCTGGGGATCACTGGGTGGCTCAGCGGTTTAGGCCTGCCTTTGGCACAGGATCGAGTCCCACGTCGGGCTCAGAGCATGGAGCCTGCTTCTCCCTCCTCCTGTGTCTCTGCCTCTTTCTCTCTCTCTCTCTCTCTCTCTCTCTCTCTCTCATAAATAAATAAATAAATACTAAAAAAAAAAAGCAAAGTCTTAAAAAAAAAAAAAAACTTAGTCTCAGGGGCACCTGGTGGCTCAGTTTGTTGAACATCCAACTCTTGATTTCAGCTCAGATCATGATCTCAGAATCGTGAGATGAGGGATCCCTGGGTGGCGCAGTGGTTTGGCGCCTGCCTTTGGCCCAGCGCGCGATCCTGGAGACCCAGGATCGAATCCCACATCGGGCTCCCGGTGCATGGAGCCTGCTTCTCCCTCTGCCTATGTCTCTGCGCCTCTCTCTCTCTCTCTCTCTCTCTCTCTCTCTCTGTGACTATCATAAAATAAATAAAAATTAAAAAAAAAAAAGAAACCATTAAAAAAAAAAAAAGAATTGTGAGATGAGCCCTGCATTGGGTTCTGCACTGGGCATGGAGTCTGCTTAAGATTCTCTCTCTCTCAAAAAAAAAAAAAAAAAAAAGATTCTCTCTCTCCCCCTCTCCTTCTGTACCCTCCCCACTCCTGTGTGCACGCACTCTCTAAAATAAATAAATCTTAAAAAAAAAAAAAAACTTAGGTCTCAAAAAAAATATATCAAAACACTGAAATTCTTCAATCCCCAAAACAAAAAAAAATTTCCAGTTTAACTATGTCAACTATTATATTCACATAGGAAAAAAAATCCTACTAAAAATAAATATATTCATTTACTTCCATTAAGTATTTCTATAATTCATATTATTCACCTGTCTTTAGTTTCTCTATGTAAAGACAAAGAAGGGACATTCCTTCCCTCTACCCCTCGCAAGGAAGAAATAACCAGTAAAGGTTCAAGGACTTCACTCACTTCAGCATTATCCATTAACCACTGATATTTCTGAAAACACGTAACTATTCCTGACAAATAAAACTGTCCACATAAATCACTCATCCTTCAGATCACTCCAAGAAAATACAACTTTGACTTCTGAGTTAAGGAGGAAAGGCTATTTTTTCACAGTATTAGAAAAAGCAAGCACTGGTTTTTCACTCACATCATCACTTCTACAGAAAAAGTTGAAAGAAGAAAGAAAGAAACAAAGAAACAAAGAACAAAGAAAGAAGAAGCAATATATCCATTTCATCAGATGTATCATCTTTTCATAACAACTTGAACATAAAAACATCCCTTACAAAAAAAAAAAACATTCCTTACAAAGCATGCAATGCAAAGATATACCATCAAAAAAAAAAAAAAAAGGAAAAGTCACTAAATTTAAGGTACTGGTTATCTCCATGTGGTAGATTTTCAGAGGATTATTTTTTGGCTTGTTTAATTTTATGTCATTACTAATTTGCTTCATGAGCATAAATTACTTGTTTTAATTAAAAAGAGAAAACAGGGGATCCCTGGGTGGCTCAGCGGTTTAGTGCCTGCCTTTGGCCCAGGGCCCAATCCTGGAGTCCCGGGATGGAGTCCCACATCGGTCTCCCTGCATGGAGCCTGCTTCTCCCTCTGCCTGTGACACACTCTGCCTCTCTCTCTCTCTCTCTCTCTCTCTCTCTCTCTCTCATTCTATGTCTATCATAATAATAAATAAATAAATAAATAATAAATAAATAAATAAATAATTCTTTAAAAAAAGAGAGAGAGAGAGAAAACAGTTATTTCAGGGTAACAGGTTTAGGAAAGTTTTTAAGGCTGCTTAAGTTTTCTAAAAGGAACATTATTTTTTCTGAATATTTTAAATTATAAATTGTAAATTGCAAATCAGGTTAGAGCTTAAGTGGATGCTGAGACTGAAATGGAAAGCTGAAAATACCTAGACCGACCCACTGTATCATAAATCAATTAATAATCTAAAGCTGCAAGATATTTTGAGAAAGATCTGTCAAGTTACCATAGAAATACACCAAACTATAATGGAATAACGTCACAAGGAAATACTCTCCCTCATGGTATTTACTTTCTTCTGATTCATACATACATACACACTACAGTCATAAAGCAGTTTCATATGGTCTTTTGAGCCTCAAAACACATCAAGGGGGCAACTAACTGTCTGCATTTACAGATGAAAAACAGGCCAGAGATCTGATTTGCCAAAGGTCACCAAGCTAGTAAGACTAATTTTAAGTTGAGCCAAGAACATATTAGAATGCAGTACCTCCTTCAAAAATAGTATTTAAGGAAGTCAGGTAATATTAGCTCCAACTTACAGATGAAGAAACAGACCTAGAATTAAGAATGAAAACAAACAAACAAGAATGTTGATCAAGACTACAAGGTAGAAAGTGTCAGGGCTAGGTTCAAACTCCAGGCCAGTTCAACCCCAAACCCAATGCTCCTTCCAGCATGCTAAATTGCAGTACTGTGGAAGCAGAGAAAGGGAGTGGCAATGATACGAAGGCTTGCTGGACAACAACATACAACATATGACTCTGTACCCTGGCCACAGTCAATGGGTCAGGATGGGTCCTGACTCAATTCATACCTTCCTCAGCAATTCAGAAGTGGGACCAGAAAGTCAAGCCCCCTTGAGTGCCCGGACCCAGAAGAATAAAGCCAGTGGATAGGACATGGTCATCTTTAGCCTACTCTAGGGTACACAAAATCAGAAGAAGCTGGCCTGAAGAAAGAATGGGCACAAAGGCAAAGAGAGCAGCTAGAAAAACTGGATGATTTCTAGTTCTTTAAGGCCCCTCCTGCTTCCATAAAACTCCCCAAAATAAGTGCCCTGTTTTTGCTTAAGCCGGCTTACAACTGGGTCCAAATACAAACAGATGGTCTTGGCCAAAGGGGATAAAAAAAGAAGGACCTCTATAAAAGTACATTAAAAAAAATAATAATAAGCAGCTAGCACATGCCTAGGGTGAATTATCAGATCAGAGAAGGAGTCCTTCCTAAATATGGACCAATCTAGCCCCAAAGGAATCTTCTCAACCAAGGCCCCCCATTACTCCGGCAACAGTGATCCAAACTGTAATCACTTAAGCATGCCATGTTTTCCCTGCTCAATTATTTAGTCAGCCAAGTATCCCAACCGGGAATACTCTCCCAAGCTCTCCTACCTCTCCATCTCTACACAGCCAAGTCCTCCCACCCAAGGTCCAGCTCAGATATTACCTACGGCACACTTACACATCCCATCTGGGCCTTACAAACTCCCATAGACCTCTTCTGCATCTCTCCTGGCACTCACTGTGTTTTGCTACACATTATGTAACTGCCCGATCTTCTCTTCCTAGACCAAAGCAGTTCTCTGAGGCATGATCTCAATCTGATTCCACCTAATACCCACTTGTACACTCCATCCTTCTAAAAGAGCTCCTCAGGTTGAGAAACTGTGACTTAAGTGTCTTGGTATCCCAGCACTTAATTCAGTCCCATGCAGAGAGTAGTTGCTCAAGTACCTGTTGAATATATGAAATATTAATTTCCTGCATTAGAAAAGTTATTTAGAAGTTTATACACTTAACATCTGTAGCAAGGGAAAGGAGGGGACTGGCCACAATTTATAATACCTAACATCAGAATCTCTTGGAAAAGGGTCTACAGCATGTATTTTATTACTGTGACAAATACTTAGGGTTAAAAAAAAAAAAGTGGGAGGAATTCTAGAAGGTCTGATTGTGTGGCAGAACTAGTCTGCTTCAAATCAGAAGGGATACAGTGGTTACTACAAAGTGCAGAGGAGGGATCCCTGGGTGGCGCAGTGGTTTGGCGCCTACTTTTGGCCCAGGGCGCGATCCTGGAGACCCGGGATCGAATCCCACATCGGGCTCCCGGTGCATGGAGCCTGCTTCTCCCTCTGCCTGTGTCTCTGCCTCTCTCTCTCTCTCTGTGACTATCATAAATAAAAAAAAATTAAAAAAAAAACAAACTATCAAAGTGCAGAGGAGAAAACAAAAAGATGGAGAAAGAGGATAGACCAATGAAAGAATAGAAAGTCAAACACTCTATGCCAAGCCCTTCCTCATGACTCACATCTTCCAGAGTTAACTAAATTACTGAAACGCTTGAAAGTGGAGTGTGTACGTATTTAAACCAGTGAAACAAGTGGGTTTTCATGTCCAAACTGACATGAGTGGCACCAAAATACCATTTTCAGAAATGGGAACCTAACACCTAAGAAAAGCATAAGTAAACTAAATTCTAGGAAATTCACAAAAACAAGATGTGATGGGGGAGGGAGAGTGATGGAGAGATGACCACCTCTGGACTTTGACAATCTCTGTGATTAGGAGTGTGAGGCTGAAACTACAAAGAGTAAGGAAGGCCTCGCTGCCATCTAGACTTTTTTTTTAAGATTTTATTTATTTATTCATGAGAGACACACACACAGAGAGAGAGAGAGAGAGACAGAGAGAGAGAGACAGAGACACAGGCAGAGGGAGAAGCAGGCTCCACACAGGGAGCCCGACGTGGGACTCAATCCCAAGTCCCTAGGATCACACCCTGGGCCAAAGGCAGGGCTAAACCGCTGAGCCACCTGGACTGCCCGCCATCTAGATTTTATACATAATAATCCTTCCTGGTAGATCAATCCTGTGAACTATCAATCTAACCAGATACTAACCAATGTTAAAGTAAAGTCCACATTATCTTTTGAGTTCTATATGCCATTTAGATTCATTAAATGCCAGTCTAATACTTAACAAAAATCCAAATGAGGCCAGCAAGATACTTCTTCAGGAATTAATGCTTTCAATTTTTATTTCTATTCCCAGGTTTTTAAACAGATGTTTGCCCCCACTCCCCACCTTAAAAAAATAAAGTATTAAGTACAAACATACTCAAAAAGAGAACATCAAGGGGGTACCTGGGTGACTCTGTTAAGTGTCTGCCTTCAGCTCAGGTCATGGCTGCAGGATCATAGGATCAAGCGGCACCAGCTCCCTCAATGGGGAGTCTGCTTGTCCCTTTCCTTCTGCCCCTCCCCCTGCTTGTGCTCTGGCGCTCCCTCTCGCTCTCTCAAATAAATAAATAAAATCATTAAATAAATAAATAAATAAATAACATCAGGAAGTCCAGTAGTAAACATCAACATAGGCCAGGGGTGAGGAGAGGACCCATTCCATCATGGCTCTGCAGGAGCTGCCTCCCCCCAGCCAGGGTTGCCCAGAGGGGAGACAGATAAGAACCTCTGCAAGAAATGAGATTTGGAGCAGGAGGCTCTTGCTGACACAGTCGCTGCTGGTACCCCTTACTCCCAAAATTAAGGCAACCAGACAGACCAACTTCCTGTCCTCTAGCCCACCATCTTACCCCCAGGACCCAGGCGGATACTCCAATATGGAAACCTATGCACCGGGATGCGCTCTTGACTCTGAGCAGGGAGGAGGAAAGGAGTGTTTCTTCTCCTGCCACTTCCAAAGTCCTAGCCACCTGGATATGAGGTCAGGCTACTTTAAGCCCTCTCCCAACCCAGCCTAGCCCCAAGCAAGACTACCCTCTCTCTCCTGCTCACACACACACCCCCCCACAGCCCCCTTACACACACACACACACACACACACACACACACAAGCAGGGAGGAAAGGAAGAAGTCATAGGGTTAGCTTGGCAGGGCTGGGCCAAGTGGTGAGACAGAAAGGCCTCATCTGTACCCTAGATATAATGAATAAGTGCCAGACTCCAGATGCACTGAGTGCCACAAACACTCCCACCTCCCAAGGAAGCCCTTTCCCCCAGAGACAGCAGCTGGCAGGTGCCCAGTTAGAAATCAGTGTTAATAAACTGATGAGCAGAAAGATTAGTTCAGCTTATGAAAGCCAGCTTAGAGGACAATACATACTATGCAAGAGTTCACACTGCATAAAAGTCAAACGTATGATAGTTAAGATGCGCTCAAAGCAGCTAATTACTTAGGACAATGCTCATTTCAATGTGTAACCTCTAGAAAATTCTTTATTTAACTATTTAAATTTCAGCATTTGTGGTTTGACCTGTTTGCCATCAGTATATCAAAATTTCATGAACACATCTGTCACAGGCCCAAAAGCACTGAGAAAGAATCTAGGAGCAAATAAACAATGTTCTCATTTCTCTTCTAAACAATTCCTCCAACCTCCCAGTTTTCCATTTCTCTATAATGGAATGAAGATATGCGAGATAGTAAAAATAAACCAAAGTTTATGCTAAAGTTGAGCTTTGATTTATGAAATATTCCATTCACTCTATCCCTCAAAATTCCACCTGAGTTAAGCAATCACACCATCATCAGCAATATACGCACTGAAAAACAGAATGCACTGGGGGAAGGGGAAAGCAATAATTAAATTAGAAGAAAGCAACAGATGCACCTTTGGATTGAAGCCACAACATCCCAGGTACTCACTGGATATTGAGTTCATGGTATCAGAGAATTGCGATCTGAATTTACAGAGTTTCAATCAAAGGACCATCCAGTATCACCCAAGAATGACACTAACACCAGTCTTATTCAGCCCCAGAATGAAGCAGAATTTAGTGGCTTTTCCATCATAGTACATGTCAAAAAGGCAAAATTAGGAATATCCAATTACTATGATGATGCCTCTTTCAATGCCTTTTTTTTTTTTTAATTTTTACAAATAAAACAACTCCAAGATGACATTCCTGGAGCATGTAAAATCATTTTTTGTGGTTGTAGCAAACAATAATACTACTTGTAAACTAACACTCGCAGTCTTTTCCTTGTGCACACTGGTAAGTAATGTCTTCAAGTTTTATCTTTTTCTCTCTCTTGCTAATTTTTTTAGAATTATGTTTATGCAAAGACAGAGAATAGAGGCTTCAGGAATATATACACTAACATGCACTTCACTAACTCTCTTGGGATAGCTAGAAAAGGAGAAAAACCCATGAAGATCTTGGTTGAAAATCACTTGCTACTTGATAACCTATGCATTTTTAAATGCTACTACAAAAAAAAATGCACACATCCTAAGGAACTAAGGAACTACTAACCTCTACAATCAATGTGATACATGGTTTATCCAGTCTTGACAAAAATCCTCTGGATCACCAATGGTAGGTTCATCCACTCGTACATATGCAATTGTATAAAGAATCTATTATTTAGAACACCAGGAAAAAAAACAATTAAAAGATTTATACTCATTGCTACCATTAAGAAATCAAAAAAGCACTTTTCATTTCTATGCTAAGCTCTAATTTGATGCCCTGCTTTTTGCAAATTCAGAATGAGGAGGAAAAAATTAGAGTGATTATCATATTGGAGAAAGAGTAAGGAGTATGCCCACAAATAAAATTTACTGTATAGAAGTAACAGGCTAATACTTTAAAATTATTCACCAAAGACTAAAAAACTGAAATACCAATACAACATAGATTTTATCATATATGTATATGTGTACATATACATATAAATCATAAACATACAAAGCCTTACATGAAAATTAGGAGGAAACATAATTACATAACAGTTTTAATAAGAAGAGTATTAGTAGGTGGGTACACGTTATCGTACATTACAACTGAGAACGCAAATGGTTAACATTCATAACCCTGGGAACCTGTGTCCTCTCTCAACACTCCTGACCTTTCCTGGTTCTTCTTGGTCGTCTTCTCACCCCACATATGCACAGCCCCCAGACAGCTGTCCCCTGAACAATCTGCCCATTCCCCTGACTCTACCATCACCCCCACGCTCTCCCAAGTTTCAGAACAAGTTCCCACACCCAGAAAGCCACACGTCTAGCATTATGCCAAGTTTTTAATATGCATTATCTCTTCCCACTCTTATTAACAACTCTGTGAAATAGGTTTGGTTATTATCCCACTTAACAGAAGAGAAAACCAAACCCCAGAAGTTAGGTCCCTCATTCAAGGATATTAATCAAAAAGCAGCAGGGCCAGGATTCAAAACCATTTCTGACTCCACAGGACATTGCAGCTACTATTCCAGTCTCCCTAAACAACACAACTTGGGTGTCTCAATAATTCAACTCATTCACTCAACAATTTATCTGTTGAACATAAACCTGTTTTCTCTCTACTTCCACCTCCCTAAATCTGTCTAGAGACTACACTCTCTACCCCCCCACCCCCCCCACCCCCCCCACCCGCCCCCCACCCCCGCTAACCTCTCAGTGAGATTCCTGGGATCATCTCTAACTCCTCCCTCTCTTGAACAACACTCATCTACTTGGCCCATAATTTCTGCCTATTTTAGGGACTCTAAGTTATAGCATCACCTCCTTGACAAATCCACTTCTACTGTCCCACTTCAGACCTTAGGTTTCTTTCACTTGGCCTCCCAATTAGTATTGCTGTTCTTGGTCTCTGGATCCATGCAATCAGTGTTACACCACTGCCACCTGTTATCCTCATAAAACAGATCTACTCATGTTACACTCCAGCTTAAAAGCCTTTGATGGTCCTCTTCTGTCTACAGAACAAAGTCCAAACTGGTTGTGTTGGCATTCCCACACAAGTTGGTCCCAACCTATCTTCCCAGCTTCATCTCCTACTGCACCCCCCAACTACATAATAATAATAACTTACATAGAGCTTAATTGTTCATACAGTGCTTTTTCACATACACTAATCATAACAACACTGAATATTTTGTATTATCCCAATTTTGTGAGAAAGAAACCGAGACCTAGAAATGTAAAATAATTTGCTAAAGATCCCAAATTATAAAAAGAACATAAAAGGCAGAAAGGGTCAAGTATCAAACTCCAAATTTTATCTCCTTTCCCAATATTTCTCACAGCCATAGCACCCCTATTCCAGCATATCAGACTGAAATTTACCCTTAAAATGCAGGATACTTTCCAACCTCTATATCTTAGCTCAAGCTATTCTCACTTGAAGTGTCCAAAGAACGGTGGGAGGCATTTTTCATATTATGTTTCATATTAGTTCTTCCTATTTGTGTAGAAACCTGTATCTACTGTGAATTATAAGCCCTGTGAGGATGGGATCAAAAGTTAGTCACTCAACTTTTGGAAAGTGTGCAGGGGAAATAAGCCATATAAGACAGCAAGCATCAAGGCAGAGACTGGCCAGGCCTGAAACCAGAGACCAGAAACGTGGATCAGACCATCTGAGTACACTGGCGGTGCCAGTAATTTTAACATCTATCTTCCGAACAAGGTCGAATGCCCCAGTGCCAACTATTCTGACACTGGCCTTTATTAAATATTTCAGTTTATTGAAAGCATAATTCAAAACAGAATGGGGTAAAAGTGAAGAATTCGAAGTTGATAAAAAGCAGAAATATTATTTCCCATTTTAACTTTCCGTTTTGACTAAGTAACCAAAATTTGAACGGTACAGGCTTGATTTAGCCTTCCTACAAAGATGGGCTCAGCTGCACGGGTAGCTGTCTCTGGGGCTATTTCAGTAGGCAGCAGAATCACGTTCACCTACACAGCTTCCCACATCTCACCCTCCAGAGGAGCCGCTCTGCTTCCTGGCACTGGCAGAGAGTCTCTCAGAAGGTATTTGACACGTTGATGATCTGGCCAACTTTTACAAGTGAAGTTCCCCATGGTTATGTCAAATGGTCAAACTGAACAGAGTCAATGTGCTTGAAGATTACAGGCCGTACTCCTTCCTGGCTTGTCTCTATCCCAATAAAGATCAGATGCTAAGGATGCCTTATAATTATAAAGCCCAGAATATGAAACCACTGAACAGCTGACCAGGTGAAAAGTCTCAAATGCTTCCTTCCCTCTGTCAGAAATCTCCCTGTCCACTGCTGAAACATAACCACAATGTCAACTTTTCCATGAACTGGCAGAGGATAATATTAGAAGAAAAACTAGCCCACATGCCCTGCACTGAATTCCATTCCATTCCAAACAGTTATAGCACCCTAAATATAAAGGAAGAAAACTACAGACTTAGGAGCTTAAGTAACTTACAAACCCAGATTCCAGAATTATCTTTGACGAAACTAACTGGTCTCTAATGTGGCATCTCACCCAAAAATCTAATTCTACTTCTATTCAATGAATAGCAGAATACTGCCACTTTCTGTACACTACAGGAGATTTCTTCTGGAGGCCAGTAAGACATGGGGGGGTGGGGCGGGGAGGGACATGCTGCTCTTGTTATAAAGTGTACATTTTCTCTTTCAGAGACAGTAATACAGCAGTATTAATATTAACATCGACCGTGGAATCAGAGACTCTGTAACATCAAGAAAGTTCCACCGCTGAGACAGTGAGAGTACCACACACACTCACAGAGGCGTTGTAAGGATTTGGTCAGTAACACGTCCTGAGTGACTAGAACACACAGACAGCTTTCAATAAACATTAGCTTTATAAATCACCTGACCCAAAGCGACAATTACATGAGATTTGTGAAAGGATAACAAATTCTAAAAAATCCCACCCCAAGACTTTCCTGCTTACCTTCTGGCAACTTCCCTGTGTCGACGATACTACTCAATCAGTCAACCAATAAAAAATGAAATACAAGAGAAACCTAACGGCTCTGCCCCTCGGGGCTCCCACAAGGCGGGGTGGCACACACCAGTGACAGCAACTGCAGATTTAACTTAAATGTATGGCATGTGTATCCCCTCAAATACAAAGATCTGAAATCGACAGAAACCCAGTGTTACCAGCTATACATCCCTAAACAGCAAATGTGGGAACCACAGATAATATTATTTTAGCATTACCTCTATTACATAATCACACACTTTGGTCCTACATATTTGTTTACACATATGCTTCCTCTTTCCTCTCAGCAGTATTGCAATTCTGTTGGTGGACTATGGTGTTTCTTTTGCACCTCACAGCATGTTAAACAGCAATCAAATAGCTGGACTAAGGTAACATCTAGTTAAGAAGTCAGCAGCCTCTCTGACTAGATCTTTCCATGAGCACGAACCCCTTGACTTTGGTACTCAGAGGTAACAGCCCAAAGCCTGGCTGAGTGCACGCCGGAGTCTGAGACACCTGGGATCTGACTCCACCACTCACTTGTTGCAGGACCTTGGCCACCGAAAAAGTCTGTTTTCCATTCCATAAAACGGCAAACATAATTTTACCCACCTCTTAGGATTACCTTGACAAATAAAATATATGCAAAACACTTAATGCTAGTCCTGAAATAGCGAGGGGAACATTTACAGATGTCTCCAATTTACTTTGAAATGCATCAAAAAAGGATGGGTTTTGAGTACTTAGTGCCACTGAACCATGATTAAAAAATCATTAAGACGAGGAGTTTCACTATGTGTATTTTACTAGTTTTTTTTTTAATTAAAAAATAAAATTGTAAAAGGTGGGTGGAAAGATGGACAGATGTGATAAAGCTGGTAAAATATCAAATGCAGGATCTAAGTAATGGGCATATGAATAATCACTTTCAACTTTTCCGTATTTTTGAAGATTTTTACAACAAAATATTAGGGAATGGGACGCCTGGGTGGCTCAGCAGTTGTGCGTCTGCATTTGGCTCAGGGCATGATCCCCAGTTCCTGGGATCAAGTCCCGCATCGGGCTCCCCACATGGAGACTGCTTCTCCCTCTGCCTATGTCTCTGCCTCTCTCTGTCTCTCTCATGAATAAATAAATAAAATATTCAAAAAATATATATATATATATATTAGGGAAAAAAACAATGCTGGCATCCAGTAGTTCGTTTTTATTATCACTACTTGTGAAAAACAATAGCCAGCAAATATTCAGATTCTTGGCTTCTTTTTTAAAAATTTTTATAAAGCAAAAAAAAAATTTTTTTACAAAGCATCTTTTTATCAGCCATCTCTCCTTTTATTATAGCCATTCTAAAACTAAAAGTGGCTTCTTTGAAACTTCTTAGCCAGTACTTATGTAGGTGATTTCAAGTTAAATTAAGGTATCGGCTGCCAATCATTTAATCTCTTCTGAAGAAACACAGAAACCAAGTCAAGAGATATTTGTGGTCGATGATTGATGACTTGACCAACCAAAACAATGGAAAAGCAAGGATTGGAATTACTTGTTCCTAACTTTTTCAGTAGCTGCTGAAGCCGTATGTTCCAGAAGTACTATTAAAGTATTACCAGAAGTACTACCAGCACTTTACCAGGTACCTGATGTACAGGAGCATGCTGCATATACACAAATACGTCAGCCACTTTAGAACAATACCCAATTTGGGACGCCTGGGTGGCTCAGTCAATCATCTGTCTTGGGCTCAGGTCATGATCCTGGGGTGCTGGGATGGAGCCCTGTTAGCCTGGCTCCATGCTCAGCGGGGAGTCTGCTTCTCCCTCAGCCCCTCCCTGTGCTCATGCTCTAATAAATACACAATAAAATCTTTAAAAAAATGATTAATGATATCCAATTTTCCTCTAGTTTTTTTTTTCCCCATTCCAACTGGTAATTCCGACTTTAAAGTGCTTAGTGGCACTACAAGAATTCAGATATCATACAGTAAAACAATTTAAACAGACCACCTCAAACCCATTGCGATGGCTACTTTCAAAAATACAGAAAAGAACCAGTGTTGGTGGGAACGTAGAAAAACTGGAACCCTTGTGTACTGTTGGCAGGAACACAAAACCATATAGCCACTGTGGAAAACAGTATGGTGGTCTCCCAAAAAATTAAAAACAGAATTACCATATGACTAAACAATCCCACTTCTGCACATATACCCAAAAGGACTGGAAGCAAGAGATACTTGTACACCCATGTTCACAGCAGCATTACTCACAACAGGTTAAGATGTGCAAACAACCCAAGTGTCCATCAACAGACAAATGGATGAGAAAATGTGATATAGACACACAATGGAATATCATTCAGCCTTAAAAACAAAGAAAATACTGTCTCATGCTACAACACGGATGAACTCTGAAAGCATTAGGCCAAGTAAAATAAGGCAGTCACAGAAAGACAAACCAGGTATGATTCCACTTCTATGAGATACCTAGAACAGTCAAAATCATAGAGCAGGATGGTGGTTGCCAACTGCTGGAGGGGGAGGGGGCTGGGAGAGGGAGTTCAGGTTTAATGGGTATAGAGTTCCACTTGTGCAAGATGAAGAGTTCTGGAAATGGGTGGTGGTGGTGGTGGTGGTGGTGGTGGTGGTTGCACAACAGGTACTTACCACCACTGAACTATATACACTTAAAAATGGCTATGAGAGGGATCCCTGGGTGGCGCAGCGGTTTAGCGCCTGCCTTTGGCCCAGGGCGCGATCCTGGAGACCCGGGATCGAATCCCACGTCGGGCTCCCGGTGCATGGAGCCTGCTTCTCCCTCTGCCTATGTCTCTGCCTCTCTCTCTCATTCTGTGTGACTATCATAAATAAATAAAAATTTAAAAAAAAAATGGCTATGAGAGTAAATCATGTTATGTGTATTTTACAGTAACAAAAAAAAAAAAAATGGAACAAATGAGGGAACGGATCTCCCCAGAAGGCCTGGTAGGGTGCTCCAGCTTGGGCCTGACAGAGAAGCAATCAACTCTGGGGCCCTCACACCAGGTCTCTCTCTCTCAACACACCATGGGCCCTGCGTCCACTCAGACTCTCCATCCCGCCCAGGGTCACACGGTTTATTTCAGCTCCAAAATGAGCAAACACCACTCTTGCCACACCAGTTTTCTGTGGAAGCAGCGAGGAGCTTCACCTCTCTAAACCTGCCTCCTCTTTAAAACAAGGATAATTCCTACCTACCTACCTGCCTTACAAGGTTACGAGGGCGCAAGAGTGAGATCACCTATATATAAAAGCAGCTTCAAACTGCCAAACACCAAAGTAAAACAGAAATTTTACTACGTTTAAAACTACTTTCGTATGGAAATTCGGGAGGGATCACACCAACAACAACTTCCCAAGGCTTGCGACACCTCACCCCTGCCTCGTTCCACTTACAAACTCCCATCGTCTCTAACATCTTTTTTTTTTTTTTTTTTTTTTGTGGGAGGGGGGTGTTTTGTCGAGAACCGAAGGGCAGCCCCTGAGGAAACAAGCAAACAAAAGCTTTAAGCTGAGCCTGGGCGTCTAACCACCCCAGACGCGATCAGAAGTCACCCCACGCGTCCTACACGAAAATCCCATTTCTCCAGGACCCCAGCGCGGGCCTGCGGCGCCCCGGAACTACACTTCCCACAAAGCATCGAGGTGAACCGGGGCGGCGGGCGCGGCGGCCGGGGGCTCGGGGCGCCCACCGCTGTCCCCCGAAAGGCTGCGGCGCGGACCGGCGAGGGTGCGCGGGCGCTGTCAGCCCCCCCCCCCCGCCCCGCCTGGCTCGGCGGCCCGCGCCCGGCCCTCCCGCCCTTCCTCCTCCACCTGAGGGTCACCGCCTGATCTTGACCTTTCCGCTCAGTTCCGGGGGGTCACCTTCTCCCCTGCCCCCAGAGCTCCGTTTCCAGACCTGCCCCCCCCCGCCCGCCCCTCACACAGTCGGGACCCGGGGCCACCGCGGGGTCGGCGGGACGGGCCCGCGCAGCCCGTCACCCTCTGGGGGGGAGGGGGGAGGCCCCCGGCCGGGCCGCCACCCGAGCGCCACGGGGCCCCCGCCGCCGGCCCGGGGCGGATCGCGGCCAGAGGTGGCTCCGCCCGGGGCTCCGGTTTCAATTTCGCAACGTGACGGTGCAAACCTGAGGCCTACAGGCGCCGGCGCCCCGCCCGCCAGGCCCGAGCGCCTCAGCCCCCCGCCCCCCGCCCGCCGCCGCCGCCGCCGCCGCCGCCGCCCGCCCGCCCGGCCCCGGCCGCCGCCCCGGGCCCCTGCGCTGCGCCGGCTCCGACTCGCGGCCGCGGCTGCCGGTGGCACTTACTCAGCTCGTCCTGGGAGGCGGAGGCGGCGGCCGCAGCCATGTTGCGCCAGGGAGGGAGGGAGGGGCCGAGCGGGAGGGCGCGGACGGGCGGCGCGGGGGGCTCGCCGCTCGCGGTGCGGCAGGGGCCGGGAGCCGCCTCCGGTCGCGCGGCGCCCACGAGGCCCGCCCGCCGCCGCCGCCGCCGCCTGCGTCCCCCTCGCCGCGCGCGGCGCTCCCGCGGTCCCCCGCGAGCCCGCGGCCCGGGCGCTCCCACCGCCGCGCGCCTCTGCGGGGCCGCCGCCGCCGTCTGTCGGCCGAGTCCCGGGGCGCCCGGCCCGCGCGGCGGCTCTGCGGCTCCGCGCCGCGCTCGCCCAACTCACGCCGCTTTTATATTTAGAAAGAGCTGAGCCATCCTCCCAGCGGCCCCCCCGCCGGGCCCCTCGCGCGCCCGCCCGCCCGCCCGCCCGCGCTCGCTCCCTCGCTCGCTCCCTCGCTCGCGGCTCGTCCTGCCCACCTGCCGCCGCCCGCCCCGCGAGCGCTCCCCGCGCGGACCCGGCACGCGGCGGCCTGCGCGGGCGGCCCGGCCTGGCCTCCCCGCCCCGCCCCGCCGCGCCGGAGCAGCCACAGGGACGCGCGGGCCTCTGACCTGAGTCCGAGCCGGTCTCCATTGCCGGGGATGCTGCGCGCGGCGCCGCGAGGTGGGCGCCGGAGGCGAGGCGGCGGGCGGGCGGGCGGGCGGGCGGCCCGGGGGGGCGGGGGCGGGCGGGGGCGGGCGCTTCGCCCCGGAGGGCCCGGCCGGCCGGCGCGCGCTGCCCCGAGCCGGGCGCGGCGTCCAGGCGGGGCCCGAGCCCCCGTGTGCGAGGGCCGCGGCTGTCACGTCGGCCGCCGCCGACCTCAGGGAACACGCCTGTCCGGAGGAAGAGACGTGGACTCGGAGAAGTCGAGCCGGGCTCGCGGGCGGCGGGAGGAAGCCCCGCCCTGCGCCTCCCGCGAACTTCTCGGCCCCGCGCGCCCGACGCCGCGACCCGGCGGCCCGGCGGCCCGGCTCCCGGCTCCCGGCTCCCGGCTCCCGGCTCCCGGCTCCCGGCTCCCGGCCTCGCTGGCGGCCGCGGCCCAGCCTGGTCCCCGCGCTCGCCCGAGCGGGCCTGCCGGGCGCGGAGGGCCCCGAAGCCCTCCCGAAAAGTTGCGGGAACCCAGAGACCCAGAGTTCAAGTATATACGCACATTTATGTATATGTCCTCGAATCTCAATATATTTGAATATGTATGCACACCTGTGTAAGCTTATATGGGCTTTTTTATTATTATTGCCATTGTTTTTTTGTGATACCCACGTTCTTTTCGGGCACCCCGAGCCAATCGTTTCCACAGACCGAATTCAACTTTACGGCTTAAGTTCGTCCATGAGGTCGCGTCCCTGCAAAGCCCTTGCAAAATGGAATTCAAATGAAGGGGTTGCATCACGCTGTACCTTTAAGGGATGGCACCGTCACAACAAGTTAGATAGATCAGATGCCTTTTTTGTTTTTTCTGTTTTTTGTTTTTTTGGGTTTTTGTTTTGTTTTTTGTTTTTGTTTTTTTTTTTTTTTTTTTTTTTTTTGGTATGAGAGCAAGAAATCAAGGCCCTACATGGATTGAAATTGCACTTATTCCTAAAAGAGCTCGGTAAAGCCCTGGTTAATGTCTCACAAAATGAATATATTGTTATTCCAGATGTAACTTAGACGGACGAGGTACTTGCATTTTCCTTTATTGCTTTAATACGGAAATTATACGTGATTTTTGGGGAATTTTTCAAATGATTCCGGATATCGCAGAATTAAAAGCAAAAGGCCTTCCACTCTCACCACCCCACTCCCCAGAGACAAATGTGGTGGACAGGTACTGCCGAGTGTGTATTCTCTGAGGCCTCGTCCGCACACATAGCTACACCCACCCACCCCCAGAAGTGACTAGGATGGAGTGAGGCTCCTACAATAAAGTTCTGTATCCCTGTTTTCCCCTATAAACATTCTCCCGCATTAATTCAAAAAGGTCTACACCGCCAGTCTTTTTATTAATGACCTCGTACCCCATTAGGTCAACCAATTCCTATTTTGAGGATATTCTGACTCTAGTTTGATATTGACATAAAGTCAGTGCATGGCAAACTATTTGCAAAGACTACAGTACAGAAGTGTATACAAGTAAAGGTTGTCCCCCTCCTCCCTGCCCACCATCCCCTCATCTTCTTACTCCCTGGAAATAATCCTGTTAACAATTTGGTGCATCCACCCTTTCCTGACTGTGAATTTATAAGGTAGCTGCACCAAGGATTGGTTTGAGGAAGCCTTGACTTCCCACAACCTCAAATAGATCCTTCTAAAGCTACCCAAAAAAAAAAAAAAAATGTAGAGAGAATATAAGTTTATAAAAAAAAAAAAAAAGTTTGTTAGGCAATATTAACTTCCAGACAAGACTAGTTAGCATCTCTTAAATTCATCCTACTAGAAATTTCAGAGTCCGTACATATGCAAATCATGGATATATGGGTATGTACAGATTTGTGTTTGCTTTAACAAAAATGGAATCCTACTACACGTATTATTATGTAACTATCTTTTCACCAAACAATATATCAGAGGTGTTTTTCCGTACCAGTAATGATAATAACAGCTAATACTAATTGTGCCAGGCCGCGTTTAAAGTGTCCTATATGGAGGAATTCATTTAGTCCTCACAACAATCTTATAAAGTAGGGATTTCCTTTTTTTTAAAGATTTTATTTATTTATTCATGAGAGACACAGAGAGGCAGAGACATAGACAGAGGAAGAAACAGGCTCCCTGCAGGGAGCCCGATCTATGCCAGGGCCCCAAGACCTCGACCTGAGCCAAAGGCAGATGCTCAATCACTGAACCACCCAGGCTCCCCAAAGAAGGGATTTCTCTGACACCAGAGCATGGAGGGAAAAAAAATCTAAAATGCCACAAACTAGAAAGCAGTGGAGCGGGGATTTAAACCAAAGCAGTGTGGATCATTCTTCACCACTATGATCTAAATGTACAGAACTACCTCATTCTTTCAAATGGCTGCATGACAAGCACATGACAAAGTTTATTTAATCATTTCCCTACTAATGAACATTTAGGTTGTCAACAATTTTTTCTACTAGCAGAAGCAAATGCTACTGTAAACTCATATCAACCGAGTTGCATACTGCATATACAGAGAGAAATAGGTAGAGGTGGTATTGTTAGGTTAAAAAAAAAAAAAAAAGAAGAAGCCTTTACGGGTACCTGGATGGTGCAGTCAGTTAAGGGCCCAATCTTGGTTTCGGCTCAGTTCCTGATTTCAGGGTCCTGGGATCAAGCCCCACATCATGGGCTTGCTGAGGCTCTGCACTCTGCAGGGAGTCTGCTTGAGATTCTCTCTCTCCCTCTGCCCCTCCTGTGTATGCTCTCTCTCTCTCAAATAAATAAATTTTTAAGATTTTATTTATTCATGAGAGACACAGAGATATAGGCAGAGGAAGAAGCAGGCTCCATGCAGGAAGCCCTATGTGGGACTCGATCCCAGGACTCCAGGATCACACCCTGAGTCAAAGGCAGATGCTCAACCGCTGAGCCACCCAGGTGTCCCAATAAAGGCTTTTTTTTTTTTTAAGATGTCTTTAACATCTCATCATATACAGCAGCTTATAGCAGTTTCCAGTGCTGCTTCTAATCACTAGTGTTTAAAGCTCTAACGTGGGATCCCTGGGTGGTGCAGCGGTTTGGCGCCTGCCTTTGGCCCAGGGCACGATCCTGGAGACCCGAGATCGAATCCCACGTCGGGCTCCCAGTGCATGGAGCCTGCTTCTCCCTCTGCCTATGTCTCTGCCTCTCTCTCTCTGTATGACTATCATGAATAAATAATTTAAAAAAAAAATAAAGCTCTAACGTTTTTCATACTTGCTTCTTCCTTCAAATTACTTGTATTTTCCCACTAAATAGCTTTATAGTCTGACTAGACAATTTGGTTTTTAATAGTGGCCTGGAGATACTTTCTTTTTTTTTTCAAGATTTTATTTATTTATTTATGAGAGACATAGAGAGAGAGAGGCAGAGAGACACAGGCAAAGGGAGAAGCAGTCTCCATGCAGGGAGCCTGATGCAGGACTTGATCCCGGGTCTCCAGGATCCCACCCCGGGCTGAAGCCAGGCGGCGCTAAACTTCTGAGCCACTGGGGCTGCCCCTGGAGATACTTTCTCTCTAGAATTTGCTTCGATTTCCGAAAACAGACAAGAAGAAATTGTGGGCGGGGATGAACAGGGGACAAAGAAGAGGCCACCGAGAAGCCAAAATAATGTATCGCAAAGTCCAAGAACTAAAAACTTACATCTTTGACTCTTTCAAAGTCCCCTCTCCCCTCTCATAGGCCCTAATCACACTAAATTTATGTACAGTGGTAACAAAGTAGTCTTGTTTCCACAGTAAAAGCAAATTAGAAGCAAATATTAGCACTCTCCTGGGCAGGTGCTTGGATGACAGAGGAGCTAATGGACACCCTAAAAACGAAGGAAGAAGCAGAAACACTAGGATAAGAAGCTGTAAGAACTCAAACAGCAAAACATTCTAGGGTTATTTATAAAGTACAAAAAGCACTACCCAACCCAGAGTCCCTGAAGTCATTTCATTTGAATGACTGATGTCCATGGTGATAATCCTGACATCAAGAAATAGCACAAGGATGCCTGGGTGCCTCAGTCAGTTAAGCATTTGCCTTTGGCTCAGGTCATGATCCTGGGGTCCTGAGATCGAGCCCCACATTGGGCTCCCTACTTAGAGGGGAGTCCACTTCTCCCCCTCCCTCTGTTCTTCCCCCTGTTAGTGCTCTTTGTCTCTCAAATAGATTTTTTAAATCTTTTATGAGAAAAAGAAAATACAGTATGATGATGTTTACTATATCAGCATCAAGAATCAAGGAAATACAAAATTTTTATCAAGCTTTTAACTCAAAATGATAACTATTTTATTTTATTGATTTTATTTTATTTTTAGAGAGAGAGAGCAGCAGGGGAGGGTCTGAGGGAGAGAGAACGAATCTTAAGCTGGCTCCATGTCCAGCATGGAACCCGTCAGGGGGCTAGACCCCACAACACTGGGACCAGGACTCTGAGATCACAACCTGAGCCAAAATCAAGAATCCGGCTCTTAACTGACTGAGCCACCCAGGCATCCCTCTAATAGGCAATGTTAGATGCCTAAAAGGACTAATTCTAAACTATCTAGAAAATCCAACTATCCCAAATGATTCAATTATCCATTCCCAAGAAGCTCCAGACAAGCCAAATTCTATAGAAATAAGTCTCATACAGTACTCATTGTGGTTGCTGAAGAAGTCAGGAACTGGATCCCGGGTGCCAACAGAGTCCACAGCACTCATGGTCTTCATCTCTGCTCTTTTCACTAAGTTATTAATTAAAAACATGTTTCACTACACATAAAACCATGTCATGACTCAAAACATTCCACTTCTAAAAATGAAACCCAGAAACATCAGTCTCTAACCACCATATACAATCCTTCCACTCTTTTACTCCCTAATTCCTGTAGACTCAGAGTACATTTGGATTGTCCTCATCCCCTGGAACATGTCCACTGCCTTCTGGTCTGTGTTTCCTCTAAGTACCACGTGCTCTGTTCTTAGCCTGAACCCCAAACATGGCAATGAAGTCAAGCCTTTCCTTCCTCGGTTTCTATCTTAAGACAGTGCCAATCAATTCCCAACTTTTGGCAAAAGCTAACAGTCACTTTATTTTTCCCTCCCAAATATCATTGGGAAAAGGCAGAAAGCTGACCTGGTCCAATACAATACACTGGCCTGCACCTTAGAGGATAAGGCAGGATTTCCTCTGTGGATGAAATCTACCTCTATACCAGAAGAGATATCTCCTCTGATTTCCTTTAGACAGTGGCTTCAGAGTTTTTGGTTTACATTCTTCCCACCACCACCACCCAAATTTTTGAAAACCAATGTAATCCATTCACACATTTTTAGATTGGCATCTAAAATTTTCCCTTATAAATAATTGAAAGAGGGGGACCCCTGGGTGGCTCAGCGTTTGAGCATCTGCCTTCAGCTCAGGGCGTGATCCCAGTGCAGGGATCGAGTCCCGCATCAGGCTCCTTGCGAGGAGCCTGCTTCTCCCTCTGCCTATGTCTCTGCCTCTCTCTCTCTCTGTGTCTCTCATGAATAAGTAAATAAATAAAATCCTTTAAAAAATAAATAAATACATACACACATACATAAATGATTGAAAGAGGGAAATTTTGACAATAAATTCTATCATAAACATTAGCATTTTAAAATAAAAACTGAGAAACCTGGGTGGCGCAGTCAGTTAAGGATCCACCTCTTGGTTTTGCTCAGATTGTGTTTTCAGGGTCTTGAGATCAAGCCCCCAAGTCAGGCTCCCTGCTCAGGGTGGAGTCGGCCTAAGATTCTCTGTCCCTCCCCCTCCATCCACCCCTCCAGCTCATGCTCTCTCTCTCTAAAATAAATAAATAAATAAATTTGTAAAAAAAATATATAATAATAATAAAATAAAATGAAAACCCTTCTGTTACTTCTTTATATATATGGCACTAAATTCTATCCCTGAAACTAATAATACAGTATATGTTAATGAAATTGAATTTAAGTAAAAAATTTGGGACACTTGGGTGACTCAGTGGTTGGGGTCTGCCTTTGACTCAGGTCCTGATCCCTGAGTCCAGGGATAAAGTCCCACATCTGGTTGCCTGTGGGGAGACTGCTTCTCCCTCTGCTTATGTCTCTGTCTCATTCTCTGTTTCATGAATAAACAAAATCTTAAAAAAAAAGAATTTAAGTAAAAATTTTAAAAACATGTATATATAAGTAAAATTTCTTTTAAATATTTTATTTATTTATTCATGAGAGATACAAAAAGAGAGAGAGAGGCAGAGACACAGGCAGAGGGAAAAGTAGGCTCCATGCAGGGAGCCCGACCTGGGACTCGATCCTGGGTCTCCAGGATCACACTCTGGGCTGAAGGCGGCGCTGCACCGCTGAGCCACCGGGGCTGCCCCCTAAGTAAGATTTTTTAAATGAGATATTGATTTGATGCCTACTATCATCTATTTAAAAATAGAGGCAGCCCAGGTGGCTCAGCGGTTTAGCACTGCCTTCGGCCCAGGGCCTGATCCTGGAGACCCGGGATCAAGTCCCACGTCAGGCTCTCTGTATAGAGCCTGCTTCTCCCTCTCCCTCTGCCTGTGTCTCTGCCTCTCTCTCTGTGTGTCTTTCATGAATAAACAAATCTTTAAAAAAATATGTAAATACATGAGCAATTTCTTTAAAAATCAAAAATTTCATATAATTGCATTTTCTCCTCGAATTTGTATGTCAGTTTTACTTCCCCTCAATAATTTAAAATAATGCAATATAGTTTTATTTTTTTTATTTTTTATTTTTTGCAATATAGTTTTAAACTTGAAAGCCTTATTGTTCACTTTATCAATCTTTTCTTCAACAAAAATATATATGTAAATTAAAATATTTAAATGTTTTCTGTGGGCTTTTAAAAAATTATTATGATGAATCATAATTAGCAGTAGTGCCAACTTATCAGAACAACATAAGTATATTACAACTTTTTTAAAGGTTTCAATTATTAGTTATTAACATACTTTTGTTACAACTTTTGAGAGAGTTGAAATAAATATATCTCTTAATGAAAGAGACAGGGGCTTTATGGGAAAAAGAAGAGAGAGAGATATCCAGGTGTTGTTATTCACTTCCTCGTTATCTAATTTGGTATATCACATTGTCCCTTCAAAGTCACTTGAAGTTCTCCCCTGAGGGTAATCAACCATAGTTAGACTTGAGGTGGCTAAGAGGTGTGGCTTGCTTATGTAAGGTGAGAGAAGGGCCCTTGTGAGATACGACACCTTGACTTTATTTCTTTTTTTAAGGTTTTATTTTTAAGTAACCTCTATACCCAACGTGAGGCTCAAACTCACAACCCGGAGATCAAGAGTCGCACGCTCTACTGACTGAGCCAGCCAGGCGTCCCATGGACACCTTGAACCTAGAGTGTTCTTAGGCAAAGCAATTTAAAGGAAGAATGGGGGCACCTGGGTGGCTTAGTCCATTAAGCTTGGACTCTTGGGGCACCTGGGCAGCTCACTGGTTGAGTGTCTGCCTTCAGCTCAGGTCATGATCCCAGGGTCCTGGAATTGAGTCCCATGTCAGGCCCCCTGCAGGGAGCCTGCTTCTCCCTTTGCCTATATCTCTGCCTCTGTGTGTGTCTCTCATGAGTAAATAAATAAAATCTTTAAAAAAAAAAAAAGACTCTTGAATTTGACTGAGGTCGTGATCTCAGGGTCTTAAGATCAAGCCCCACATTGTCAGGCTTTGTGCTGAGCATGCAACCTCCTTAAGATTCTCTCTCTCTCAAAAAAAAAATTATCTATCTCAAAAATAAATAAACAAATAAGTAAATAAAATAAAGGAAGAAGGTATGTGACCTAGGGATTGGTTCTCTTAACACTACCTAAGAGTTCTTTAGTTTCTTTGTATCCTAAGAAATCCTTCACTACTCCTAGAGGTCCCTAGCTTCAGGATAGGGCATCTTGAGTGTTTTGTTCTTATCCTATTCTATCCCTAGTCTCTCTTAAAAAAAAAAAAATAATATATATATATATATATATATATATATATATATATATATATATATATAAAACCTACCCTATCCTTCTCTTTCCATTCTCATATTCAAGCCACACCTTTACTCTTTCCTCAACCCACTGGACTCCCCTGAAACCAATCACATGAAGATCAATCAACAGCACACTCTGATGGACACTTTCCTCTTGATCTCATTTGAACTACGGACTCCATTCTCCCTTTCAAAACTCCTCTACCAGGTCATCCCTACACAATTTTCTCGATTCTTTTCTACTTATCAGTTACCTTTACTGTCTTCTCATTCTCTGCCAACCCTTTGAGGTCAGCGCTTCATTGGCTTTTAGTCCCAGACCACTTGTCACTCTACGTGCTCTTTCTTTGCATTCCCCACTCATTCATCTTCAATTACTAAATAGCTAATTTCTCTCTCTGGTTAAGTTCTCTTGGACATTTCCACCTAAATGTCCTACATGTGCTTCATAGTTGATATACCTCCAACTGAATGTATTTTCCCTCTCAAACTACCTTCCGTACCCCTCAGAGTGTGTGGAACCAGCAACCAGTTGACCAAAACAGAGAATGGTAGCCCACCGTTCTCAGTTTTACTCACTATCTGCAGATTGTCACTGAGTAGTATCAGTTATGGGTTTTCTGGTTCCCAGTGGAGAAACCACTCGTCTAAATACAACAACATTTGAAGAAGAGGACTGAAGTAGTTCACAGAAATAAAGAAAAATGAAAGAACTAGACTTCATTTTTTTTTAATTTTTATTTATGATAGTCACACACACACACAGAGAGAGAGAGAGGCAGAGACACAAGCAGGCTCCATGCACCGGG
The DNA here is from genome assembly GCF_905146905.1 of Nyctereutes procyonoides. Taxonomy (NCBI): domain Eukaryota; kingdom Metazoa; phylum Chordata; class Mammalia; order Carnivora; family Canidae; genus Nyctereutes; species Nyctereutes procyonoides. The sequence goes on along the minus strand of NW_026575135.1, from coordinate 8,207,258 downwards.
AGCCCGACGTGGGATTCGATCCGGGGTCTCCAGGATCACGCCCTGGGCCAAAGGCAGGCGCTAAACCGCTGCACCACCCAGGGATCCCAAGAACTAGACTTCAAAAGGATAAGAAGTAGATACAACTAGGATCTCTGCGACAGGAACTGGAGGATCGTCCCTCAGGGAATTACAACCAGATGATCCAGCAACAACACAGCCTTTCGTTTCTAGATGTTGTGGAATAAGAATTATAAGCCCCAAACCTTTAAGTGAACTTTTTTTTAAGATTATATTTATTTATTCATGAGACACACACACACACACACACACACAGAAGCAGAGACACAGGCTCCATGCAGGGAGCCCGATGTGAGACTCGATCCTGGGTCTCCAGGATCAGGCCCTGGGCTGAAGGCGGTGCTAAACCTCTGAGCCACCCAGGCTGCCCCCTTTAAGTGAACTTGATTAAAAATAAAAGAAACCGTAGGTGCAAATGCTAATAGATGAAAGGTAGACAACCCTTGACTAATTCTTCGGGAACCCAAAGTATTCTGTTGGTCTAACATTTCTCAACAAGAAAGAGTTGATTTTTAAAAATTTACATTCTGATGACAAAAGGAGCACAATAAATAAGAGACCAACTCATAAATGGCAAAGATCACATTTAAATTTCAAATCTAGGGGAGCCTGGCTATTCTCAGTTGGTAGAACATGAGACTTTTGATCTCGGGGTTGTAGGTTTGAGCCCCATGTTGGGTGTAGAGATTACTTAAAAATAAGATATTTTTTAAAAATTCAAATTTAAATGTGTTTTATATCTTGTTATTATGGTTATAGCTTCTTTAATGTTTAATAAGGAACAAGACACTATGCTTACGTAATTGAATTATCTCATTCATGCTATAAATGAATTCACTGGTCTTAGGTGTACTACACACACTGCGTGGGTCCTTCTGTCAAATCAGGAGTATTTTGAATGACTTTCTCCCAGACCTATAACAATTAAAGTCACCTCTCAAATAACTGATCCAAAAACAAACGAAGTCTGATTTCTCCAACAGTGTCAAGTTTAAAATCCTGGGATGGGAAAGTTGATTGATCTGGTTTGGATCACTTGTCCACGTTGGTGGGGATTTGGGACTATTAATAGAAGGGGAATGGGAACGTTGAATAGTTAGACAAACAAGAGCAAGCACTTCCCACTAGTCTAAATAGCAAATATTCATTCTCCTTAAAATGGCTCCACTCTGCCACTTCCTCTCTATACCTTGGTTTAATCCACTTCTTGGGATGCCCAGGTGACTCACTGGTTTAGCACCTGCCTTCGGCCCAGGGCGTGATCCTGGAGCTCCCAGTTCGAGTCCTGCATTCAGGCTCCTCACATGGAGCCTGCTTCTCCCTCTGCCTGTGCCTGTGCCTGTGCCTCTTTCTGTGTCTCTCATGAATAAATAAATAAAATCTTTTTTTTAAATCTTCTTTCTTTTCTTTCTTTTTTAAATATTTTATTATTTATTTATTCATGAGAGACACAGAAAAGAGGCAGAGACATAGCTGGAGGGAGAAGCAGGCTCCCCCCAGGGAGCCTGATGCAGGACTTGATCCCAGGACCCCAGGATCACACCTTGAGCCAAAGGCAAATGCTCAACCACTGAGCCACCCAAGTGCCCCAATCTACTTTCTTTAAGCCATCTTTTGGTAAAAAGAAGTACTCGATCTTTAATCCTTTGCATTCTAGCTTCTAGCTTCTTCACTTTACCTTGATAAAGATCATCACTGTCACTCTGAAAGTGTATCATGATTTCTCTATTTTTTTTAATTTATTTATGATAGGCACACAGTGAGAGAGAGAGAGGCAGAGACACAGGCAGAGGGAAAAGCAGGCTCCATGCACCGGGAGCCTGACGTGGGATTCGATCCCGGGTCTCCAGGATCGCGCCCTGGGCCAAAGGCAGGCGCTAAACCGCTGCGCCACCCAGGGATCCCTCTCTATTTTTTTTTTAAGATTTTTCTTATTTATTCATGAGAGTCACAGAGAGAGAGAGAGAGAGAGAGAGAGAGAGAGAGAGAGAGGCAGAGACACAGGCAGAAGAAGAAGCAGGCTTCATGCAGGGAGCCTGTTGTGGGACTCGATCCCAGGACTCCAGGATCACACCCTGGGCTAAAGGTGGCACTAAACCACTGAGCCACCCAGGGATCCCGATTTCTCTATGTTTTAATGTAATTTAAAAAATATAAACATATATGCTTTACGCATATATTTTAATATCTTGTATATTTTATTATAAACAGAAAATGTAATTTATAAAACTTAAAGCATACATATGTATTTTTAAAATTTAAAAATTAACTACAATTGACATATGACATTGTATTCCTTCTAGGTGTACAATGCAATTTACCATATGTATGTATTATTAAATGATCACTACAATAAATGTAGTTAATATCCATCACCACACATAGTTTAAGAGTTTTCTTGTGATGAGAATTTTTAAGATCATCTCTCTTAGCAACTTCTAAACCGTAAGATTTTGTTAACTAGAGTCACCGTGCTGTACATTATATCCCTAGGACTTTATTATCTTGTCACTGGAAGTTTGTACCTTTTCCCCATCTTCACTCATTTTGCACACCCCCATATTATATCATATTTAGTGGTTTTTCAAGACAGCTTAGGCTCCCTGACATCTCTCAAATATCAAACATTTCTTGCAACTCCATCCTCTCTTGTCACCCTTGACTCATTTTTCTTCTACCTTTTTTTTTTTTTTAAAGAGTTTATTTATTTGAGAGAGTACACATGAGCATGAAGGGGAAGGGCAGAGGGAAGGGCAGAGGAAGGACAGACCCTCTGCCCAGCGTGGAGCTCAAGAAAGAGCCTGAGGGTGAGCTCTATCCCAGGACACCCCCCCCCCAATCATAACCCCGGACCCAGTCAGATGCTCACTTAACTGTTAGGCACCCAGGCACCCTCTTCTATCTTTCTAAAGTTCCCCTGATTGCATTATCATCTCCCCTCCCTACTCCATTATGTACCTCGTCAGCAAACCTTTTCTTTCTTTCTTTCTTTTTTTAATTTTTATTTATTTATGATAGTCACAGAGAGAGAGAGAGAGAGGCAGAGACACAAGCAGAGGGAGAAGCAGGCTCCATGCACCGGGAGCCCAACGTGGGATTCGATCCCGGGTCTCCAGGATCGTGCCCTGGGCCAAAGGCAGGCGCCAAACCGCTGCGCCACCCAGGGATCCCAGCAAACCTTTTCTATAAGGGCTGGCTAGTAAACAGTTTAGGCTTTGTGGGCCACACAGTTTCTGTCACAACTACTCAACTCTGTCATTTTAACACGAGAGCAGTCATGAATACTACAGAAACAAAGGAGCATGATCATGTTCCAATAAAACTTTATTTACAAAAACAGTGGGCTGATTTGGACTAAGGACCATGGTCTGCTGATCTCTCATCTAGGAGCTTCCTGAGAGACTTATATGTCTCAAAATGTCTCCAATCTCCACCTGAAATACCCAGGATGCCTGGGATAGAATTCTAGGTTGGAAATAAGGACTCCTCAGAAGTTTGAAGGTACTGTCAATTTCTTCTACCCTCCCCAATGCCTTGTTTGCTTTAGCTGTTAGCTCCACTAGCCTGCAGAGGTAGAGCTCTGCCTTAAGATTTTACTCGGGCTCACTGAGCTATCTTACGTCATTAATAACTTTTTTTTTTTACATTTCTAAAAAATAAACTCGATTTGAAGAAGTTACTATGTTTTCCAGTTTCCTGTAACCAAGGAATAGCTTTTCCTAGAAATTTGGTACTAGGAAAATGTTTGAATCTCACGGAAACTTCTATGCTGTCTTTTATGAGACAATAGGCATTAAGTTATCCATTGTGAGTCACTTTTTGTCTTGATCGTTCGTGTCCAATTGCATTAAACTCCCATACCATATTCAATTCATTTGTATCCTCAGATGTTTAATAAAAGTGAATAAATGTGAAAGAACAGACAATGGGAAGGCAGTTATCTTGTCAGCTGTTTCAGTACTCGGGACTGAAGGGAAAGAAACAGTTATCTCCTTTCATTGGAAGGATATCAATAATATATATCTAGATGGGATATACACCAGTACAGCCATCTTTACAAAATATAATCTGCCATAGAGTGCATAATTTTGATCATTTCTTTGTTCTCACCCATCAATATTTACAATAAGTCACCAAATCCTACTACTACTATGTCTTGAATCTTTTTTAGCTCATCATCATTTAGACCACCTTCATCATCCCACCTGGATTATTGCACAACTTCCTATCAAGACTAGTCTTTTTGCCTCCTACCTTATCTTTCTAATCACTTCTCCATCCTGAAGCCAAAGCAGCTAAAAAACAAACAAAAAGCCCACTTATTTGATTATGTATTCCTTAGCATGCTTATCCTGACTAGAAATCCCACCAGACCGCTTACAAGTGAAACTAATTTGTGGTTTTTCTCTTTCTTTACTGCTGTATAATAACCCACCACTCTTTTTACCATGATGGTTGCATTTAATCAAAAGTTACGGTTTGGTTACCAGTTACAAGAAGGAGTCATTTTTTCCTCTGGAGATTTATTCGTATGTAGCATACCGCTCACGGAATATTTCAACTAGTGTTTTTTTTTTTAATAATAAATTTATTTTTTATTGGTGTTCAATTTGCCAACATATAGAGTAACACCCAGTGCTCATTCCGTTGAGTGCCCCCCTCAGTGCCCGTCACCCATTCACCCCCACTCCTCCCCTCCTCCCCTTCCACCACCCCTAGTTCGTTTCCCAGAGTTAGGAGTCAACTAGTGTTAATGTTTCTCAAAGTGTAGTCCAAGGATCACCCACCATGGGCTTTGGAGGGGAAAGTCCCACATTCGTATTCAAATGAAGAATGCCATGTGATTCCAAGGCACATACAGTTTGAGAGTCACTACTTAAAGTTTCTCTGACTTGCCCTGTTAAACCTATGAGTCAATTTTATTTCATGTCTCTCTGTTTTATCCAGCTTCTCCTTGATGTCTAATTTTCAGCCTGACAAGGAGAGGTGGGTAGAGGAGAAGCATATGTACTCAGACCTGGGACTGGGATAGCTTCTTCTTGACTGTGGGCAGTTTCTTCAGCCTACCCCCTGCCTGTGAAATGAACCCAGTGGTTCATCTGGTTGAGCTTGCTCTGTCCTTTTAAAGTCTCAGGGCCTTGGGATGCCTGGGTGGCTCAGCAGTTGAGTGCCTGTCTGCCTTTGGCTCAGGGTGTGATCCTAGATTCCTGGGATTGAGTCCCACATCAGGCTCCCTGCACAGAGCCTGCTTCTCCCTCTACCTGTGTCTCTGCCTCTCTTTCTGTGTCTCTCATGAAAAAATAAATAAAATCTTTGAAAAAAATTTTTTAAGTCTCAGGGCCTTGACTCACTGTGGTCTTTTCCATCTAGAATGTTTTTCTTTTTTCTTTTTAAGATTTTATTTATTTATTCATGAGAGACATGAGAGACAGAGGCAGAGGGAGAAACAGGCTCTGTGCGGGGAACTGATGTGGGATTCAGTCCCAGGACCCCAGGATCACGACCTGAGCCAAAGGCAGACACTTCAGCACTTAGCCACCCAGGTGCCCCTAGAATGTTTTTCTCTCCCAACACCAACTCTCCAAAAGTCATCTAGTTATTAGTACCCTCCAAACAATCCTTCTGGAGTTTCTCAGCCCTTTTTGCTATGCCCCCAGGAATCCAGGCAAGCGTCCATTCATAAATTCAACAAATCTACTGAGCTCTACTATGCACGAAGCACTGTTCTAAGGCCTGGAGATTGTGTGTCATGGAACAAACCAGATAAAGATCCTTACTCTTATGGAATCAGTATTCTAGTGATCAAGACAGGCAAAAAAAAAAAAAAAAAAACAAGATAGACAGTAAGTAGTAAACAAGAAAATTGTGTGTTAGAAAGGGAAACAGGAGTAGAGAGGGGTGCAGTTCCATTTTAAGCAGTGTGGTGGGAGAGCTTCATGGAGAAGATCTGGAAGGCAGGGAAAGTGAGCCATATGGCTACCCCGGGAGGAGCATGTAGCCAGAAGCGCGCGGTTGGAAGGAGAGGGAGAGCAAACAGACCATTGTGACTGGATCAGTTAGGTCCAGGAAGATGCGAGGCAGGTTGCGGATGACCAGATTCTATCAAGCTTTGCCACTGTTTAAATTCGGGTTTTTCTCTGAGGGGAATGGGAAGCTTTTGCAGGGTTTTAAGCAAAAGAGAGACATAATTTGTTTTTACGTTTTTAACCGTCTCTCAGTTGGCAGGGTAAAAAAAAAAGAAAAGAAAAAAGTGCATTCAATAGGCTATTGCAATATTGCATCCAGGGGAGGCAGGATGGGGTCTTGGACCATGGTGGCAGGTGTAAAAGTCACAAAATTAGTATGTGTTCAAATTCAAAGTGGCGGCACTCGTTATGGCTTGCATAGAATGCATCCCTGGTCTTCTGCAGTGGGGTTTTCCAGGCTGGATTTCAGGGAAGGGCAGCGAGGGGAGGGAGGGGGATGGTTTGAGGTTACCAAGGAAACCCAGCATCGCACATCTGAGAACCTGAGCCGGCTCCGGGCCTCTAGGCCTCTGGCGCAGCAAGAATTCCGCGGCCGAGCCCACCACCCTTCCCCACTGACCTTGCGCAGCCGGCCAGGTGGGAGCCTATGGAAAACACAGGACTCTCGCCGGGCCGGACGAACGCATTCCGGGAGTCGTAGTTCTGCGCCCTTGCGCAGGCGCAGCGCTCCCTCCCCGCCCCCCTCCGCCGGCTTGCGCGCGCAGCTCCTGCAGGACCAGTTTCTAGAAGCTCATTGCGGTGGCGTCGGTCCTGACTGCGGGTGCGGATGCAGGTAGCGGTCGTCCCGGGCCCCTGGTGTGGGGGCCTCGGCCAGGTCGCGCGGCCCCGGGGCGCGCAGGGAGCCGGGCGAGCTCACCGTGCACCCGGGGCCGCAGCCTCCGCGGGGAGGAGGGCAGGGTCCCGAATGACGGAGCTTTTCTCCATCCCCTCCCTGCGCCTACGGTCCGGCGAGTTGGGTCCGCGGACGTTTTGGGCGGGAAAATGCCTTGATGTGGGGGGAGCGCCACGGTGGGGGGAGCCCCGCGGTGAGTGCAGGGTGTTGAGCAGCATCCCCGGCTGCCCCCACTGGGTCGGTACAGTCGCCCCCTCCTCTCCGGGCGTGATAACCAAAACGTCTTCGGCGCCCCCCTCCCTTGAGAACTCTCCACCTGCGTCACATTTTCCGGGGAGCTTCCCTGGTAGGCTCCCTGGAGACCGAGAGCGGGTCTCAGTCCCCGCGCAGCCCCAGGTGCTCAGCGCGGCGCCAGGTACGTGGTGGGCGCCTAACATTTGGCGAAGGAATAAGTGACGTCATGCATGCATGTGTGCCGGGCTGTGTGCTGCTGGGAGGTGGGCAGTTAAGGGTATAATAGTTGCAGGAGGTGGAGAGTGTGCTTTCACCTGGCGCATTGTAGCACTTCTCAGGTTGTGCGGTCCCTTCCTGCGTGCCGTCTGCGGGTGGGGACCCTGCCTCATCGGCCCCCGCGTGTGCCCACAGTGTCCTGATGTTCAGTTATTTGCAGAGTGGAAGAACGCGTGTAACACAGCGTAGGCTCTGTGCAGAAGAGCACTGGGGGATCAGAGGAAGCTTTGTACAAGAGGTGACGGTTGAAAGGAGTCAAGTTTTGAAAGATGAGGGAGAGTTTGGTAGGAGAGGGGAAGAACGCAGGTTCCAAGGAGAGGGAACCGCTCAGTGCAGAGGATGGAAGGGGGTGGAGGGTGTGTGGGATTGGAGAGAGACTTCTTTGTGACTGTGGCATCTCTCAGAGGCAGCTAGAGCTCAAGGGGTGAGGTTCCTCTGAGCAGGGTCTCTAGATCATCAAGCATGGCCTTTGCATTTGAATTTTACCTTGGGACTGATGGGGAGTGATAGGACCCAGTTTTGCATATTAGAAAGAATCCTTAGGCTGCAGTGTGAGACTGGATTGAAGAAACCTGTGGTTAGGTGGATGAAGTGAATGGACAGGTTCTTAGGAAATAAAACTGCCAGAACTTGGTTATTGATTATGTGAGAAATTTGAGGGGCAAATATAAAATCAGGCTTCTGCGTTGGGCACCTGGGTGGGAAATGTGTGGCTCTTCACTGTGGTATGTCAGGAGCAGTTGAATAAATTTGGGACTGGATTCTCTTGGAGCAGTGACCCTTTTCTCATCCCTTTTGCTTATGAGGAGTATTTAGTCTGGAGAAATTTTTCTTGGAGGGTATCGTTAGTTACCCATAAATAACTCCTCAGCTTTTCACCTACAAAAGAAAATTATTCCTTTTAATGTAGAGGTTGGACAGGGTTGTTCTAGGCCTCTGGGTATGTTGATATATATCTGAACCAAACCAACAACAATGTTTTTAGGAGTAATAATTTGTTTTACTTACCTAACATCTCCTATTTTTTGGCAGTTTCTGCAAAACCAGAAGCTGAATGAATGCTTTGAGCCTTTGATATTTTGCTGTCTCTAGTGCCTGTTGGTGGACTGTCCTGGCAACTAGAGTCTACAGGGATTGGATTCCTGCTGCTGATACACACTGCAAGCTGTAGAACCCTTGAATAAGATGACCACCATCTCTCCAGATCCTCAGACTCTGGTCTCAAGTGAACCAAATAAGGTCCTAGGGATGGAAACTCCTGGGGATCAAGAAGCTATCCCGAGAGGAGACAGTGCTGACCCAGAGACTTTCAGACAGAGATTCAGGTGGTTCTGTTACTCAGAAGTGGCTGGACCCAGAAAAGCCCTAAATCAGCTCTGGGATCTCTGCATGCAGTGGCTGAGACCAGACATCCACACGAAAGAACAGATTCTAGAGCTTTTGGTGTTTGAGCAGTTCCTGACCATTTTGCCTGGGGAGATGAGGATTTGGGTAAAGTCTCAACATCCTGAGAATAGTGAGGAGGTGGTGACCCTAATAGAGGATTTGACCCAAATGCTTGAAGAGAAGGAAGGTGAGATATATAGATGGGAGGACTAAGAGGGAGAGATCGCCTCAAGGTGTGAAAGGAAACTCCCCCAAAGAAAGCAGTTGATTGCTGAAAATGAGTCTGAGTTTGGGGGTGGGAATGGCATAGGATCAGCTCCGCCTCTTACTGTGTAATCTAGGGCAAGCTATGTAACTTTTCAGAACCTTTATTTTTTTTTTTTTAACCTGGTGAAATGGGGTTCCAATCTGCTTAGTTTCTTGTGAGGGTTAAACATGATAAGGTATAATCCTAATTTCTTTCCTTTCTGCCTTGAGTAAGAGGGATTCTTAGAACATAGGAGAGAAGAAGATCATCTGAAATTATTTGGAGTCACAAGCATATCAACCACTCCAGGCCTCAACTTCTGCCTCCAGTGGGCAGGAGCAAGTTTCTAGATTGGGGTGCCCATATTTGTGATGATGGAAATGGTTCTGCACTATTTTGCACTTTGTGACTAGGGCAAATAAGAAATTGAATCTTAAATAGCCATATGTGGTGATCGGCTACCCTATTGAATAGTGCAGCTCCACAGCATTAGAGGAGGAATAGTTCACTTGAATTTTTTCACTTGTATTTTTTAAATTACATTATTATACATATACAAATGTATAGGATATAAACTGAGTTGTAACATATCATTGAAAAATATTGATAAAAAGACTTGGGTTGATAGCCCTTTAGGGGCATGTGGTCAACTTTGTTAAACTCCCTCTAATATGCTATAGATGTTCCAAATGTGTGTAGCATGTGAGTTACCATAAAGTTCTCAATACATATGTGGGACAGTTTGTATTCTACAAAAAGTTCCAAGGTGGGGAAATGCATTTACCTCCGCAGAGTTAAATTGTGGTCACATAGCTAATCGGTATGTTCAACATTTGGGTTTCCTGACTTCTCTGACTTGTCTGTCCTTGCAACATGGTGCTTCTCCAAAATTAGAGCCTCTCTGTGGAAGGCTTTGCAATAAAGAAGTTCATGAATTGATTGCTTTAGCATTCGGTAAGAACAGTTTCCTTAAAAGAGTCCCTTCTTTCTGATTACATAATTTTGCTTCTTAATTTCTGTTGGTTGTCTAATCAATAAGCTTGCCTAGAATTCTTTTCATAAGACAATAAAGGATGATCTAAAAAGTACTTTATCAGTATTGGAAGAAGAGCTGTTGACATCTCAGGGTATGTCATTTTTTGGTATGTTCAGATTCCTCATTTCTGTCTTTAGGCAACTGCTGGTGACCTCAGAAGAGAAGTCTGTTCCTGAGACCAGCTTAGTGCTTCCATTCAATAAGTGGTTCTCTGCAAGGCATTATGCTAGGCCTAGGAAGAAAACAAATGAATTAATAAAGCAAATACGCTGTTTTACCTTAGCACATCCTTTGAATATTTTAAAAACCATCCTGTAAATTAAACACATTAAAACTGTAGGTGTGTGGATTGAATGAAATCACTTATGGTGAGCTTAGGAATTGAAAGGGTATTTTGGGATCCCTGGGTGGCGCAGCGGTTTGGCGCCTGCCTTTGGCCCAGGGCACGATCCTGGAGACCCGGGATCGAATCCCACGTCGGGCTCCCGGTGCATGGAGCCTGCTTCTCCCTCTGCCTGTGTCTCTGCCTCTCTCTCTTTCTCTCTCTGTGACTATAGTAAATAAATAAAAATTTAAAAAAAAAAAAAAAAAAAAAAAAAAAGAAAGGGTATTTTATGGAGCAGGGGAGAAGCTTGGATTTTTAAAAAAGTGTATCTGTGGCTTTTAGTCAGTTTTATTTATTTATTTTATTTATTTTTTTAATCTATCTCAGTTTTAGAGTGGGAAAAAATATTTGTTTCTTCTGTACTTTTTCCTCCAGAGAGACATGTATAAGAATTTCTAGTCTGAGGAATGCATCTGAAAGACTATAGTGTTCTTTTCCCCTTCCCAGATCCAGTCTCTCAAGAGTCTGTTATTTCCCAAGAGGAGAACCCTGAAGAAAATAAAATGGTTTCTGTCCTTCCGAGAACTGAGTCCCGGGTAAGCTTCCTTTCACTGGTTTTCATTCTTAAGCAAATACTTAACTGAGCTCCTACTGAGCTCCTACAGAGTGGTATAAAGATACTAGAATAATGAAGACAGTTTCCTTCACATTCTTCACATTCTTTGAGCTCATTCTTCAGATGGTGTTCTACTTCACTTACCAGAATTTGTCATACGTCTGATTCTAAGAAAAACAAAAAATTTATTAAAATTCTACAGTTATTCTTGATAAAATTAGTCAAGTGAGAATAGAATTTTATTTCCTTAATATAATAAAAAAATCCCTAGCTGAACGGTATTGGAAAAATAAAAAGCAGCTCTCACAATGCCTGTAAAGATAAAGATGTCTAATCATGCTGCAGTTGATGAGCTTTTGAATATTCTAGCCAATGCAGTAAGATAAGAAGGAAATGAGGTAAGTATTGGTATGTAAGAGACAAATGGGTGTTATTTGCAGATAAATGGTCTGTTTGGAAAACATCTGAGAATCAACTGAACAACTACTAAAACTCATGGTAGTTGAGAAAAGGGGCTGGTTACAAATCAAAGAATAATTTGTAATCGATGAATTACAAATCAGAAAAATTTTTATTTTTTTTAAAGATTTTATTTATTTATTCATGAGATACACAGAAGCAGAGACACAGGCAGAGGGAGAAACAGGCTCCCCACAGGGATCCCAATGTGGGACTCTCTCCAGGGACCCTGGGATCACGCCCCAGGCCAAAGGCAGGGCTCAACCACTGAGCCACCCTGGAGTCCCCCAAAATTCTTTTTTTTAAAGATTTTATTTATTAGTATGCATATGCATGCATGAGGGGCAAAGGGGAAGGAGAAGCAGGCACCCCACTGAGCAGGGAGCCCAACCCAGGGCTCAGTTCCAGAACCCTGGGATCATGACCTGAGCCAAAAACAGACGCTTTTAACCCACTGAGCCACCTAGGTGCCCCGAAACAGAAAATCTTGTTCACGATAGTAATTCATACCTCTTTAGTAGACTGATAATGGCTTCCCAAAATATGTCCAGTTCCTAATCCCTGGAACCTGTGGATGTTAATCCAGTGCTGAAAGACTGTATTTCTTGTGTCTGTTAGGAATCTGTGACATTCAAGGATGTGGCAGTGAACTTTTCCAGAGGAGAGTGGAGGAGGCTGGAGCCTTTTCAGAAGGAGCTCTATAAGGAAGTGCTCCTGGAGAACTTGAAGAACCTAGAGTTTCTGGGTAAAGCTGTCTCTTAATGATCTAATGTATAAACTGTGTATCTTTTCATCCACTATTACTGAAAGATGAGTGCTATTAACTATATTGACCAGGCATGCAGGGATAATATGACTAATCCTAAAAGTGGGTTCTGAAAATGTACTTTTCTGCAGTGTCTTCTCTAAAAAAGAGTTTCTGCTTCATTGAGCTGGAAGTGTTGAGTATCGCTGTGCTGTCATCCAGGGCACACCTTCCCCCGTTCCTCCTCATATACCAGGATTGATGTCTATATTTGATAGCATCTTCTCTTGGGGAGCCGGAGGCTCTGTGTGAATGCTGGACCACCTTTGCCCTGTGCAGAAACAGTTATTTTTTATTCTTTTCTCTGAGCAGGCTTTCCAGTTTCCAAATTAGATTTGATTTCCCAGTTTAAGTGGGTTGAACTGCCGTGGCTGCTGGAAAAAGAAGTTTCAAAAGGCTCCAGATCAGGTGAGTTGGTGAAAAGCAGACAAATTAAAATAGTTGCTTCACCAAATTGTTTATGAGAAGCTTTTGAAATGCCGCATGGGCTAGATGCTAAAACAGGAAGGTGATTATGATATACCCCCTTGCTTCCTGGAATATTCATTTTAGTGGAGAGAACATTAGTTTAGTCCTCTGAGAAGTAGATGCCAAGGCATGATTAGCTCTGCCAGGGACTTCTGGGGGAGACTTGCCGTGAATGAAAATGGGGAGGGCTCTCAGAGCATAATGTGGGTATAACACACCTGTGAATGAGATAGGGAAGGAAGGAAGGTTGGGGAGGAAGCATCTTAGACTGATGCGCAGTTTAAGAAAATTTTGGCAAGGCCAAAGAAAAGTTCCCCAGCCGGAGTGGCCCATGAGGAGTGGCCCATCAGGAGTCCTGTGTCTCACAGAAATGGGCCTGCCCAAGGGTTCCTACTCTACTTGGCATTGACTGGGAGCAGCCTGTGGGAAAGTGGTCTTGGCGTGAATGCTGGGGTGGGCATCAGAGAGCAGCCCCTGGGGCCGTTACGTGAGCACCCCAGAGCTGGAGATCTGAGAAGCGCGTTTCTGTGGACGCCAGCATACAGATACCAAAACACAAGGTGTTAGTGGGATGTGTGCTATACTAACACCTGTATGAGGGGCAGTGGGAAATGCAGGAGTGATGGCTTAATTAACACGTAAGTTGAATCTTGAAGGATAAGTGGGAATTCGTCCAGCAGACAGCATGGAGAGTGTGATCTAATTTTTGTTAAAAGGAAAATGACTTATATATACATGTATATATCTCAGTATACATAGAGATTGTTTTTTTTAATGTCTCAGGAACATTCATGTTAACCCTGGTTATCTTTGAAGGATTATATTTTTTCTTCATCTTTTATCTTAAAATTTAACAATAAGCATATTAAAATTTATGTTTAAAAAATAAATTATTGCTTATATATCAATACTTTACTATTTTTTTAATTTTAAAGAAAAAAATCTGTAATTTGACTTCACTCTATTCCATCTTAACCAAAGTCAACCTGTTGATCGTTTTCAGTATAAATATGTGCCCCTCTTTCCTAGAAACATCATGTAGATGTACAACTTGTTTAAAAAGTTATTTACAGGGACGTCTGGGTGGCTCAGCAGTTGAGCACCTGCCTTCGTTAGGCTCAGGTTGTGACCCAGGGTCCTGGTATCAAGTCCCACATCGGGCTCCCTACAAGGAGCCTACTTCTCCTTCTGCCTGTGTCTCTGCCTCTCTCTCCGTGTCTCTCATGAATAAATAAAATCTTAAAAAATAAATAAATCTTTAAAATAAATAAATAAATACAGAATTATTTACAGCAGACTGGAGAAGAAGCTCTTGACAGACAAAGCAGAATCGGTAGCTATAATTTATAAAATACTTAAGCAAAACGGTAAGGAGTGCAGTCTATTAAAAAAATGGGTGAAGACCTTGAGCAGATAGCTGACAAAAATAAGTGACAAAACTAAAATTGCTGTAATCTTGAAATAAAAGTTCTAAGTCACTGGTCAACAATGAAATACACATTTAAAGCAACTGTACTGAGGTCATGATCTTGAGGTCAGGAGATTGAGCCCTTCATTAGGCTCCACACTCATCTTGAAGTCTGTTTGAGGTTCTCTCACCTTCTCTGTCTGCCCCTCCCCTCTGCTCACACATGCATGCAAGTGTTCTTTCTCAAATAAATCTTTTAAAAATGCACCAAATTTTTAATAATGGTTAATTTCTGGGGAATTGAATTTTGGGTTTCATAGTTAATTCTTTAAAAAATAGTTTTGTGACAGTGATGGTGTGATCTCATGATGAAGAGCCAAGATGAATGATGTGGTTGTTAAGTGAGTTCAGAGTTCTGAGAAGAGTGTAAATAGAGTATGGTAGTAGAGAAGGCGAGGATTTGAACCTGAAGCCCTAGGTGTTTGTGTTTGTGAAGGTGCTGTGGGATTGCATTTGAGGTAGAGCAGACACTGAAAGAATAGGATTAAAAACACTGTAGTGTGGTAGGGACAGTGAACAGATGCTTGAATAGAGCGTATCCGTAAGGTTGATAGGGCCAGACCATGGTAACCTTTGAAAGTCTAGTGTATGCAATGCCGTATGTCTGTGAGGTGATGAACATCTTCTGTAAACTTGGTGCTGTTCGGCTGCTTTGAAAAGCAATGTGGTGTAGCGATCAAAAGTAGGGGCTTTGTTGTCAGACTAGATTAAAAATCTGGCTCTGTCGCTTACAATACATGTGACTTTGGACAAGCTATTTACACTCTGTGTGCCTAGTTGTCACATCCACAAAACAGGGATGATATCAGGACCTACTTTATAGGGTTGTTAGGAAGATTAAGGGAAAATACAAATACAGTGCTTGATATGGGGCCTGGATTCAGTAAACATTTGCACTGTCATTTTTCTTTGGAAAGAGAATAGATTGGATCTAGAGAGAGCAATAATGAACCTATTGCAGAAATTTGAAAGGAAGGTGAGAACTTGCATTTTAATCTAACTGTAAGGCATTAACTTTTCGTTTTCCCCAATATTTTTCTTTTTTAAAAGATTATTATTAATGAGAGACACATAGGCAGAGAGAGAGAAGCAGGCTTCCCACAAGAAGCCTAATGTGGGATTTGACCCCAGGATTACAACCTGAGCCAAAGGCAGACACTCAACCACTGAGCCACCCAGGCGCCTCTCCCCAATATCTATCTATCTATCTATCTATATATCTATCTATCTATCTATCTTTCTTTCTTTCTTTCTTTCTTTCTTTCTTTTCTTTTTTTCTTTCTTTCTTTCTTTCTTTCTTTCTTTCTTTCTTTCTTTCTTTCTTTCTTTCTTTCTTTCTTTCTTTCTTTCTTTCTTTCTTCCTTTTTTATTTATTTATGATAGTCGTAGAGAGAGAGAGAGAGAGGCAGAGACACAGGCAGAGGGAGAAGCAGGCTCCATGCACCGGAAGCCCGATGTGGGATTCGATCCCGGGTCTCCAGGATCGCGCCTCAGGCCAAAGGCAGGCGCCAAACCGCTGCACCACCCAGGGATCCCTCCCCAATATTTTTCTTAACCACTATACCTCGTTTCTCTGTATTACTTTTTCTTTCTCTGTTTCATAAGATTCTGAAAACCACCCAAGCCATATTCATATAATTCATGGTCCTTGCTATCTCTCTTCCTGTCTGAGTCCCAAATAGGACAGCTTCCTTTATTGCAAACAGAACACATTCTATTTGTTATTTCTTTTAGAGTGTGAACCTACAGGTGAATCGAAGGAATCCTTTCGAAATCAAGATGTTCTTCTGGATGAATCAACTTTAGATAAAATAATAGAAAGATGCCTAATGAGTGGTAATTATGGCTCAATGGGAGAGTCCCGGAAGCGTGGTAGTAAGGAATATTCACAACTCGCAGTCCCACAAAAGAAATCTCATGGGAGAGGCAGTAAGGGTGAGGAATTTGACCCAGAAAAGAGCCCCTTTGGAAGTAATTTCAGGCAAACCTCGGACATAATTAAACATCTGAGAGTCTACTTAAGGAAGAAATCTCGGAGGTATAATGAAGGCAAGAAGCCCTTTAGTTTTCACTCAGACCTTATTCTGAACCGCAAAGAACACACTGGAGAAAAGCCACGGAAATGTAATGAAGGCAGGAAAGTCTTAGGTCACTCTTCATCCCTCACCGAACATCAGAAACATCAGAAAGTACATTTTGCGGGGAAGGCCCGGAAGTGCACTAACTGTGGGATAGCCTTTACACACAGCTCATCCTTTAAGAAAAAAAAGTCCTCTATGTGTGAAAAATGTTGGAAAATTTTAAATCGAGAAACAACCTCAGATAAAGATGAGGGAGCTGAGATGGGAGAGAAAACCCATAAATGCAGTAAATGCGGAAAAGCCTTCGGCTATAGTGCCTCACTGACCAAACACCGGAGAATTCACACAGGGGAGAAACCCTACATGTGCAATGAGTGTGGAAAAGCTTTCAGTGACAGTTCATCCCTCACGCCGCATCACAGAACTCATAGTGGAGAGAAACCCTACAAATGTGATGACTGTGGAAAAGCTTTCACCCTGAGTGCCCACCTCATCAAACACCAGAGAGTTCATACTGGAGAAAAACCCTATAAATGTAAAGAATGTGGGAGACCCTTCAGTGACAGTTCATCTCTTATCCAACATCAGCGAATTCATACTGGAGAAAAACCCTACACGTGTAACAACTGTGGGAAATCCTTCAGTCACAGCTCGTCCCTTTCCAAACACCAGAGGATTCATACTGGAGAGAAACCCTATAAATGTGGGGAGTGTGGAAAAGCCTTCAGACAGAATTCTTGCCTTACTCGACATCAGAGGATCCACACTGGAGAAAAACCCTACTTGTGTAACGACTGCGGGATGACCTTTAGCCATTTTACATCTGTCATTTATCACCAGAGACTTCATTCAGGAGAAAAGCCCTACAAGTGTAACCAGTGTGAGAAAGCCTTCCCTACCCACTCACTCCTCAGTCGGCATCAGAGAATTCATACTGGCGTAAAACCTTACAAATGTAAAGAATGCGGGAAATCCTTCAGTCAGAGTTCATCGCTTAATGAGCACCACCGTATTCACACCGGAGAGAAGCCCTATGAATGTAGCTACTGTGGAGCAAGCTTCAGCCGGAGCTCGATCCTTGTAGAACACCTCAAAATCCACACTGGGAGGAGAGAGTATGAATGTAATGAATGTGAAAAGACATTTAAGAGTAACTCAGGCCTCATCAGACATCGGGGATTTCATTCTGGAGAGTAATTCTTGAAATACAGGAAGGTGGGGGGGGGGATGGGGGTGGAATCTCATCAAATGGTCCCTTATTAAAACCCTGGGGTGGAAACTACCACAGCGTCAATTAGTAGCTACAACTTTGATGGGTTGGCAGCTGGCGAAAAACACTTTCTGCAATTCACCACTCTTCAGCAAATCATAATTAAGGTTGGTAAAGTCATGTGGAAAATGAAGAAAGCAGGATGATATGTGCAATGATTCTGAAAGGCCAAATGCAAATTTAAAAAGCAAGAGGAGGCTCACGGGACCCACCCAAGAACCTCTACTTCCGGAGAAGCGGCCTTCTTCATATAATCCTTGCTTCTAGCAAGAACTGGGCTTGAGCCATAACCTGGGTTCTGGGTTCTGTACCCATTCTGCCAGCCAACTCACTATATAACCTTGGGCACATCATTTGACGTTTCTAAATTTTAGTTTCTTTGCTGGTGGAATGAAGGGGGTGGGGCTCACGACTTCTAAGTTTACCTCTGATACCCTCTGAAGCTGTGGGAATAAGCTAAACACGTTTGGTTCATTGGAAGTTTCAAGTTTCTCTAGTAGGAAAGTACTCATTTAAGATTCTGGACTTCTAGCTTAGTGAGAATGCAGTATACTCTGAATGCCTGATGCTGGAATCCCAGAATATCAACAGGAAGGAGTCGGAGGAGCTCACACGGGTGTGTCTTCAGGGAATGTTCCCACTGGACAAAGTTCTCCAACCTGTTTTTCCCTCTGGGCTGTGACTGAGGGGATTAGGAATCTAGAGGACACATTGGAGCCATCTCAGCCATGAGGGTACCAGTCCTGGGAAAGTAGGTTGGGGGCTGGGAAGGGGGGGTGGGGGAGGAAACGGGTGCTGAAAACAGAGCTATTCTGGATGGATTATCTTTTACAAAATAGAATTCTATTTTTTTAAGAGTTTGTGTATCCCAAGCACAGCCCCTCCCGTAATCGGAGTGGAAACAAACGTGTATGGTGACAAAGCTCACAAGTTAAGACTGGGCCATTGGATATGTGTTGATTGGTCTGCATGGTAAGGGGTGTGTGTGTGTGTGTGTGTGTGTGTGTGTAACTAGTTGTCACTATTTGAAAATTAGGAGATTTCATACCAAAAAAAAAAAAAAGGCTTGCCTTGAAAAATTATAAGGGCTGACACCCCTGGCCCATATTTTTAGTGGAATAGTCAGCTGGTTTGGGGTAGCAGCTGCTACCTTTACACAGGGAATCTAATCTACTCTTCTACTGGCCTAGTTCTCTGATTTATAGGACCTGACTTGCCCCATTTCAGAAACCTGATACTATGATCCCCTGCCATCTGGAGAGTACGCAGTCTAAGGTCTAAGGAGACTCCATTGATAGTAAAAACCAGAAGACTGTACAAATCACACAAAATTACTTTGTCAGTTAAGTGTTTTGTTGTGAAAGTAGACCTGAAAAGGAGGGTGAGCAGATATTTGTGGATTATTTCTTCTGAATCCCATTGGTGGGGTGTGAATACTTTTTCTGACTGAAAAAGGAATGAAAACCCTGAGTCAGGTTTAGGTCTCAAGTCTTTGGGTTCTGGAGGCGCCGTACAATATGGTACCAAAAAGTTCCTAAAGTTGAAACTTGAGGGAGCTCCTAGATAAATGAGAAGGAAAACAGAACTTGGGGCTTATGGAAGGGAAGAGATCCTTAATGCTGATCGGAGACTCAGCAATATTTGCTGTGATTTAATGGGTATAGGTTTGCAATGATAATGCTTTTGGTTTCTTCCCAACTCCCCAACCCTCACCCCCCATCCAAAAGCTTGTGGTTCACAGACACTGCTGTGTGGTAAACAGATCTGCGTAGTTACTGCTAAACGGACCAACCAGAGACATTCTAGCCATGAAAGGAATGTGGCTTATGAGAATCATTCATCCTGGTCTATGTTTTTTTCTGAGCGTATATAAACCCTGGTGGGTTTTTTCCCAAAAAGATACAATTTATAGAGAGAAATGTGTAAAATTCTTGAGGCATGTTCCATGATGTTTACTGATTACGTCCTCCAGCATTCATAAGAGGATGTTTTATACCAGTATCAGTTGGGTATCTGGAACATAGGGGTTTTCCTTAACAAGTTTATCTGGGTGTAAATTACCTAAAAAAGTCATTTCAAGTGTACAATTCAGTGAGTGTTGGCAGATCCACTGAGTTATACAGTCATCACCATAATCCATTTTCGGAACATTTTACCACCTCAGTAAGATCCCCATTCCCACACCTAGTCTCAGGCAACCACTCAACAGTTTACACTCTTGTCTCTGTAGAGTTGCCTTTCCTGGATGTTTTATACAAATGGGATCGTATGTGGTCTTTTGTTTTTCATTTATGTATTTTCTAAATGCGTGTTGTAGCAAATCAGTCCTTTATTTTTATTATTAAATGATACCCTATTTTAGGGGTACACCATATTTTGTCCATTCACCAGTTGAAGGACATTTGGGTTGTTTACAGTTTTTGGCTGTTAAAAATAATGCTGCTTTGAACATTGACGTGTAAGTCTGTAGACACATCTTCATTTTTCTTAGGTAGACACCTGAGTGGCTGGCTCTTATGGTAAGTTTTTGTTTAACTTTTTAAGAAATTGCCAAATTGTTTTCCAAGTGAGTACATCGTTTTTCATTCTGAACAGCGCTGTATGATCCCCTACAATCTGGGAAATACATATCTTGAAATCTAAAGAGACTCCATTGATAAGTAAAATTCAGGAAAAGAACGTTAAAAAATCCTACAGTGACTTTTCAGTTAAGTTTTCTTTGTGAAATTAGACCTCAGAGGAATACAGTGTGCAGACATTAGAGGATTATTTCTTGAGAATTTCATTGGCAGAGTCTGAATGATTTCTAAATGAAAAGGGTACTAAAGCCCTGAGTCCAGTTTCTCTGCATCCTTACCAGCCCTTGTTATATTGTCTTCCTCATTAGTGTCCCAAGGGTTGAAATGGTATCTCTTTCTGGTTTTAATTTGCATTTCCCTGATGGCTAATAATGTGGAGAATCTTTTCGTGTCGTATTTTTTTTATTCTATGTAAAAGTCCTTTCTCCAGTAAACTCTCTAAGTACTAGCCACAGGAGAGCATCCTCAAACCCGGCTTCACGATATTTATCAAAAGCTCAATAACTGCTTATGTATGCTTGCCAAAAGGATATTTGATGTGGGCCATCACCTAAGTACTTAAATTCATTTTTTATATCCTATCAGATCATCAAGAGATTCTAAATTTCTTTTGATCCCTTACAGGATTGTTTGTATTAACCAGTATTTGACTTAATGCCGTGTGTATGTACATTGACAGGTGTTAAAATCAGCCCTTTAGCACATTCTACTTTAAAATGAAGACCTTGCTTTTAAAAATGTTTCTTCTTAATGAGTTTCTACTGAAGAAACTTCTTTCAGGTCACAGGACAAGATAAAGCTTCTCCTGTCAGTGAATCTACTTTTACTTATTTATGAATTCATTTTTAATGTGGTAAAACATACATAAAATGTACATTTTAACTCTTTTGGGATTCCAGCTCTGTGGCCTGAAGTATATTCATGTTGTGTGATCATCCCTACTGTGTATCTCCAGAACTTTCTGTCATCCCAAACTAAAACTCATTAAAAACTAAGCCCTCATGCTGTCCTGCCCCCCACCCCTGGAGATGACTATTCTTTCTCTTTCTCTGAACTTGAATATTCTAGGTACCTCATATGAATGGAATCATTGAATATATTTGTCCTTTTTGCGTCTGGCTTCTTTCACTTAGCAGAATGTTTTTAAGGTTCATGTTGTAGCAAAAGTCAGAATTTCATTCCTTTTTTAAGGCTGAGTAGTATTCATTGTATGCATACACCATGATTTGTTCGTTCATCCATCAGCGGACATTTGGGTTATTTCCACCATCTCAGCTACTCTTAGCGGTGTAAAACAGCAAGAGTCCCTGTTTTCACTTCTTCACAGATGTTACTGGCATCCAGAATGGAGACTCTTTTCCAGAAGGTTTTCCGCTTACTTTCCCGAGATCCCGTAGACAAATCACTGTCTATGGCAGCAATAGCCTTACGAAATGTATTTCTTAGAAGACGTAGAAGTTGAAATCAGTCCTTGATGCAGGGGCTGCAGAGTGGATACCAGTGACGAAAACCAGTCTCGTTCATCTTCATCAGAGCCCTTGGGTGACCAGGTAAATTACTGTGAGCAGTAATATTTTGAAAGGATTTTTTTTTTTTTTTTTTTTTTTTGGAGCAGTAGGTCTCAATAGCGGGCTCACAAAATTTAGTAAAAACCATGTTGTAAACAGATGTGTTGTCATCCAGGTTTTGCTCTGTGTGTAGAGCACGAGCAGAGAAGATTTGGCACAAGCCTTGAGGGCCCGGGGGTTTTCAGAGTGGTAAGTTAGCTTTGGTTGCAATTTAAAGTCACCAAGCGCATTAGTCCCCAGCAAGACAGCCTTTCCTTTGAGGCCAGGCGCTGGCGTCTCTCTGGTTAGGAAAGTCCTAGATGACGTTTTCTTATAAGGCTCTTCTGTCTACACTGAAAATCTGTTGTTTGGTGCAGCCACCTTCACTAAGTATATCTGCTGGGTGGGTAACTTGCAGCTTCTACATCAGCACTGGTTGCTTTAGTGTTTTATGTTACGAAGGTGCCTTCTTTCCTTAAATTTCAACGAACCAACGCCTGCGATCTTCGAATTTTTCTTCACAGCTTCCTCACATCTCTCCGCCTTCACAGAATTCAGGAGAGTTAGGGCCTCACTCTGGATTAGGCTTTGGCTTAAAGGGACTGTTAATGATCGGTTTGATCTTCTCTCCAGACTTTCTCCCTATCACCAGCAGGGGTGTCTTGCTTTCTTAGCATTCGTGTGTTCATTGGAGCAGCACTTCTAGTTTCCTTCGGAAAAGTTTCGTTTTGCGTTCACAACTTGGCTGACTGACTCGAGAAGCCTAGCCTTTGGCCCGTCAGCTTTTGACCTGCCTTCCTTCCTAAAACGGATCGATTTGGGTTTTGGATTTAAAGTGAGACATGTGTGACTCTTCCTTTCACTTGAACACTGCGGGGGGGGGGGCATTGTCGGGTTAGGAACTGGCCTCGTCTCAGTATTGTTGTTTCTCAGGGAATCAGGACGCCTGAGGATGGAGAGGGAGACCTGGAGGCGGGGTGGGGGTGTCGGGAGAGTCAGAACGTGCACATTTATCAGTTAAGCTCACTGTCTTCCACGAGTGTGCTTGGTGGTGCCCCAAAGCGCTAGTCGTAGCGTGAAGGCTCCCAGATCACAGGACACCGTAGCAGGTGGAGTGGTGGCTGAAAAGCTTGAAGTGCCGTGAGAATCCCCAAAACGTGACCCATGAAGGGAGCAGATGCTGTTGGGGAAAATGATGCCAACAGACTTGCCCAACACAAGGTTGCCACAAACCTTCAATTTGTTCGTTTGAGAAAAAAAAAAAAAAACCCACCACACGCAGTATCTGAAGCACAATGACCCCAGATCTGCCTTGCTCCGTTTTTGCAAATGCCCCCCCCCCCCCCCCCCGCCGCATTAACGCTTTAGTGGTGCGGTGCCCCAGAGAGAGGCGGGACGGCGGGCCACGCTGTGCAAGCGCAGGCTGGGCGTGAGACCCGGGTGTGGGGTCTGGAGCGCGGGCGGGGTGCGAGTCCCTCCCCCCCCCCCCCCGCGGGCCCTGGGCCTGGTGGTGCTGCCCGGAGGGGAAACCTCGTGGAGCGCCCAGGCACGGCCTGAAGCCTGGGGGTAGGGGTCCGCTGCCCGCCTTCCCGCCGCAGGTCAGGTCCCCCGGGCCGGCCCTTCCGACGAGTGTGTGTGTGATTCCCCGGGCGGCGGAGAGCCGCTGGAGGTTGTGTGTGCACGCGCTACCTGAGAGGGACGCTACCTGAGAGCACGCGTGCGAGCGTGTGTGCACGCGCTACCTGAGAGGACGCTACTGAGAGCACGTGTGCATGCGTGTGTGCACGCGCTACCTGAGAGGGACGCTACCTGAGAGCACGTGTGCATGCGTGTGTGCACGCGCTACCTGAGAGGGACGCTACCTGTGAGCACGCATGCATGCGTGTGTGCACGTGCTACCTGAGAGGGACACTACCTGAGAGCACGCGTGCGAGCGTGTGTGCACGCGCTACCTGAGAGGGACGCTACCTGTGAGCGTGTGTGCGAGCATGTGTGCACGCGCCACCTGAGAGCACGCGTGCGAGCGTGTGTGCACGCGCCACCTGAGAGGGACGCTACCTGGGAGACCTCTGCTTTCGTTGTTTTTGTTCCGTGTCCTCCTCCGAGTTGTTCCTCCGACGTGGAGGAGCCGCTTGATGAAAAGAAACCTTCGAAGGTCTTGAAAATTCGCCGTCTGAAACCTGTAGTCCGCCGTGCGGCGCGCTGAGGGGTGTCCTTCAGGTGGCGGCGTGGACGTCCCCAAAGGCCTGCCCCAAGGAAGCTTCTTCCCCCAAACCCGGGCCCTCGCGGGGCGCCCCCCCCCCCGCCCCGGAGTCCGTCTGCCGCGCAGGAAGTCGCGAGTCCCTAGCGAAGTGTTCTCCACGCTGAGAACGTGCGTGCGATCCGCCTGCCGGACTCGCGCAGGTTCCAAGGTCGCGGTCCCGGTGGCAGAGCTCCCGCGCACCCTCGGAGGCTCTCCGGGGCCTGTGGCCGCCGGTGCTGGTGCTCGAGACGCGCGCAGGGTCTGTGAGGCCGCGCCAAGAGCAGCCGCTCTGCGGCGGCGATTAACGGGCGCGTGGCCCCTGGTCTTCTCTGCTTCCGAGTCTCTTCACTTTCTCACTTGACCCGCCCGCCTCACCAGAAGCTTCCTTTCGCTCTCGAAGCCTCCTCAAGACCCTTGGTTTGAAGGTTTTGTTGAGCAAGTGTGACCCCTGGGCTTCCCCAGCCGCATTCTCGCTTGGTTGCTCTATTCCTGCGGCTGGGCCTCGGCTTTCCTGTTTCTTCGCTCGCCGTGTGATTCTTTTCATTGAAAACTTGACATTTGAATCTTCTAGTTTGGTAGCTCTGGAGAGGAGGCTTTCCCTCTATTCAGAGTTTATGGTCTTTTTGATTTTTAGGGTGTCTCTGTGCTGGGGAGCAGTCTGTGGCGAAGCTTGAATTTTTCCAGCCCGATTTCCCTGGGCAGAGGCCGTGGTTTTCTAAATTCTCCCATACGTGATTTTTTTTTTTTTTTTAATCATTGTCCAAAAAACCAGGTGCTGTCCCTTAAATCCTCTGGAAGCTATTTCAGCGGGTGGGGGTGGGAAGAGTGGCGGCTGCCTTCTGTGCCTGCTCTTCCTTCCTGATCCGAAATAGCCACCCCCAGTCAGAACCCAGAACTCCAGCGCTTAGAGGCAAAGGTTTTCTTTTCTTTTCTTTTATTTTTAAGATTTTATTCATGAAAGACACAGAGAGAGAGGCAGAGACACAGGCAGAGGGAGAAGCAGGCTCCATGCAGGGATCCTGACGTGGGACTCGATCCCGGGTCTCCAGGATCACGCCTTGGGCTGAAGGCAGGTGCTAAACCGCTGAGCCACCCGGGGATCCCGAGGCAAAGGCTTTAATTCCTACTCTACGCTCCAGCAAGTAAACTAGGGCCGTGGGCTTCATCTGGGCGCCAGTAGAGGCTGGGTGGCTCCTGGCGTCCTGGAGGCTGACCTCTACGGCTGACCAGTCAGGGTCTCCGCTGGGATCTAGAACTCTGACTCCAGAGTAATCACTAGATAGACACCTGCTTCCAGTACAGCTGTTGTCTAGCTGGAGAGATGGATTCCTGGCGCTACTTACTCCCCCATCTTCCCTGACATCACTTCCTCCATGTCTTTGGAATTTATCTTTCTTTCTGGAAAATTTTTTCAGTTTTATCCCCTGACTCTACTACTAAATGTTTTATTGTTGTTGTCACAGTAATTCTAAGTGTATTTTCTGATTCTCTGTTCTCTTTTTATAATCTCTTTTACTTCATGGGTGATTTTTTTTTTTCCTCTTCATGGGTGATTTTTTTTTCCCCCTCTGCGGATGCTAATACAGTGTTTTTCCATGTTTTTCTGCTCCCTGCATTATCCGTCTTTCCTTTGAGTTGTTTTTCACCTGTTTTCTCTCTTTCACATGGGAGGCTTTCCTCAAATTTCTGGCAATCTCTGTTCACTTTTAAGAAGACGGCGCTAAAAAGCTGACTGGAAGGTGTTTTCATTACTGCAGCACTATCCAAGGAGCATACTGTGAGCCACATACGTAATTTCAGATTTTCTAATAGCTACTTTTAAAAAGCAAAGCAGATGAAGTTAACAATATATTTCATTTTACCCAAGAGAGACAAAATATTATTTCAACATATTTTAACCAGTGTAAACATTATTGGTGAGGCATTTTATGTTATGTTTTGCATTGTCTTCAAAACCCAGTGTGTGTTTTATAAAAGTTGTAGCAGTTCATACACTGAATTACTTGATCCATATTTAGATTTATAAAACTTAGTGTTTAAAAGTAGGTTCACATGGTTCTTCCAAACATATCTTGTTATTCTAAATATGCTTAAAGTTTTCCAGTAACTGGACCAAATATCAAAGGAATTACTTTACTCGGATACTTGCATCCACATTGACAAAACAGTTCATCTTTCTTATTAGAAGAATTGATTTTGAAGCAAAAGCATATCATTTTGAAAACTGTTCAAGTAAATTCACTAACTCTTGTGTCACCTCAGTATTATTAACAGCAAATTTGGCATAAAGTAGTGCATAAAATGGAAACAAAACTAAATTTATCCGTATCAACAAACCAGTCCTTTCATTTGTCTTGTTTTGTTTTTTGTAGCTAACTTATGTAAGATGCTGCTGATTACATTTAAAATTTGTATATTGACCCAATGTTAGAAAAATGTGTACAATTGTCATTTTTCATTTGTATCATGAAATATTTCAGTTTTAACTAAAGTATTTCACCTAAGTAGGTACAAGTTTTTCCTGTTCTAAGGAGCTTCAAAATTAGCATATTCATATGCAGTGTTATGGAGAATTCTTGCTCTGCCACTTTTTGTCTTTGGTTTTTGAATATATGGCAGGCATTCCTTTGTTTTAAGAAAACCTTGAATTGGAATTTCTTTCTTTTTTTTTTTTTTTTTGAATTGGAATTTCTAGTACAGGGAATCTTTGTAAAAATTCTTTTATAACTCAACCAAGGAACATTAATAAAAACACAAGATCACTAAAATATATTATCTTCACCAGTTCCCTAACCTGGCAAAGAATATTTTATAGCATTTGCACATACATACTGAAGAATTTTAACATCTGTATTCATGACTCTTTCTAGAGTCTGCTTTAGAAAACCGAACACAAATATTTTCAATAGTTACCAGATAGTGGAACAAAAGAATGAGGGAAACATCATTCTCTTGCTTTAAAATTCCAGTACTTTTGGTCTTTTGACAACATAGTTGGAGTCTCATCATAGAAATTAATTTTTCTATGTCTAGCTGAAATTCTTCCAACAGATGAGAAAATGTCAAAAATACCTGTCATGAGTTTGAGTTTTTAGGCAATGAATTGACATTTCTTCGTAAATTTGGATTGTTCTTTGAGACAGAATGTACCAAAATTTTCAATGGGAACTGTCTTATATTATGTGACTCTTCTAAAAGTAAATACTTGCAACTTTTCAATTTGTGAGTCAATTAATCTTTATTAGTATTAGAAACTTCTTGTATTCTATATTCTATGAATAACATTGTTTAGAGGGTTAATTGAAAAGTTCGATTTTTGTAAATGTCTTCAAGTCTTATAATTTTCTGACGAAATTACCATAACTAAAATGATAATTTCATCATCTCTCCTCCTAAGATTCTTTGTTATGTGTGTGTTCAAGAATTCAAGTATTGTAGAGTTGGCCAAATTTACAAGCTCAACAATGCTGTTAAATTTTTTTTTTATGGAAATTGCTCATTTCATGTGACCGTTTTGTTGGGTTTTTTTGACTGTTAGAATACTTATCGAACTAACTAGATCGTTGCTGAAAATGACAAATACTAGCTGTTGTCTTAAATATTGTCTACAGTATTGAACACTTTTGTATACAACAAACAGCTTTTTCATTTTGCTGTGCCTGCAATAAGTTGCAATCGCCATTCATCATCGAATGTGCACTCTACCCCCGTCCCCTTTTCTCTTGATTGTACTAGTTGTAGTACTGGCTTCTGTAGTGAACTGAATTCTGCCTCAGTAATATGCCTTCATTTAAAATTTAAATATTTTCCCATATTTTTTTAATCTAGAAAATAATTATAATTAAAATAGCATCTCAGTTGATGATTATGATTTGCATAGGTATCACTGTAACTTGTGCTGTCTACCTTGGTATACTTGAACTTGTGCTAACCACATAAAATATCCAAGTAAACACATCGTGATGTTATCTCAGTGCATAGAAGAAAATCATCTGAACCAAATCAATCTGTTGATACTGCCTAGATTGGTGAAGTGTTTATCTGTAATACTAGAACTAATGCACGTTCCTGTACAAGCATTACAGTACAGCAACATCCTATGCGATGCAACAGTTAAAGTGAATTGTAGTTCTATGAAAACAATAAAAGTTGTGTTGAATGGGAAAATGTTGACTCTGCTTCTGTTTTTTAATCTCAAAATGTGGCACCCTTCATGCCTGCGGTTCTCAGCAGCCTTATGTAGCTGCCACATTGGACAACACAGAGTCAGAGTAAGCAGTGCTGCTAGCCAGGGAGCCCAACAGATCAAAGGGGGCTTAACTGAGTAACAGTTAATTTCCCAGACAGGCTTCCTGCATTTTGTTGCATTCCTGCATTTTGTTGCATTCCAACATTTTTGTAGGTAGGCCATCTGGAGGCCTCAGAGGCAAAGAAAGAAGAACGAGAGCATTTTACAATGTAAATTTTACTTAAACACTAACCTGGAAACAGCTTAGAACCGTGGGTCCCCACCGGGTGCCAACGTGTCCCAGGTTTACTGTAGAGAGTTTTCATAGGACATTTTAAATTTTAGGAAAACACAGCTATCGCTAATGGGCAAAGCCCCCAACTCCTATCGTTTGGGCCTGTTTAGCAAATGGGACAATTAGGTATTTCTTAGCTAACTGTGCCTAGAGGCACTGTGAAAAGAAGATTATGGTGCTAAGAATGCTCTAACCAAGAAACTGGGAATGTGGCTTAGAAATCCCTTCTCTCTTCTTCCACTGGCCAGAATTGGGTTCCCCCTCATTGTGAGCATGGATTGCTCCAGCCACAACTTCTAATCACTCTGTCCTTTCCTTCCACCACCCCCTCCCCTTCACCCCACATACCTTCTATTCCTAAGGGAGGCAATCCAGAGTCTGTTGATCAGTGTTTCCACCTGGAAGTCCAGGGTCTCTGGGTTAGAAGCCTGAGAACATGGGAGCAGCAGGTTAACTTGTGGGCTTCACAGGATGATTGGGTGTTCACTGAGTTTTCACTCTAAGGACCCCAAAGGTTAGTGTCTGTCATTTATCCTTGGAGCAGTGTAATTTCTCCAGAAGGATCTGTAGTTTTCCAGAGAGGGAGCTCATCTGCCAGGGGCTATACACGTGGCTGTTGTGGATGAGGTGGAAGAAGGCATCAGGGCAGGATGGGAGTTGGAGTTCACTCCACCTTATACAGACTTCCACTTAACCTGTTTTCAGCCTGACACCTCATTTCTGCCTTCCTCCAGGGCAAGGGGACCCAAGTTAACCTCTCAGGTTCCACTTGGTGAAAGACTATTTCAGTTTTCCGTGGGGGGTAATGGAGGGAAGGGTAGGAGTGCCATTGTGGGCCAAACTGCTTTTTACACATATTTTCAAGCGCTGTCTTTTTAGCTCCGCAATTTTTTCCCCACTTGCAGAGTATCTGATGCCTCCACCTCCCAAATCTTTGTAGGTGTCCTCGGTACCCTTTGAAGGAAAGCAGTTGTGCCTTTTTCCCCCTGCGCTGTCAATAAAAGTTCCTTTAAATGATAGGTGCCTTCATACAATGTTCTTTGGGGTTACATGTATTTCTTAATTTTTTTTTTTTAATTCATGATAGTCACAGAGAGAGAGAGAGGCAGAGACACAGGCAGAGGGAGAAGCAGGCTCCATGCAAGGTGCCCGACGTGGGATTCGATCCCGGGTCTCCAGGATCACGCCCTGGGCCAAAGGCAGGCGCCAAACCACTGCGCCACCCAGGGATCCCGTATTTCTTAATTTTTTTATAACAGATTTACTGAGATATAATTCACATCACAAAATTTTACCTCTTTTTTTCAGCTTTATAGAGGTAAAATCGACAAAATTGTAAGACATTTAAAGCATACAAAGTGATGATTCGATATACATTGTGAAATGATCCCCCCCTCCAGAGTTAACTCACACATCCTAAACTTTACATACTTACCTTTTTTTGATGGGAACATTTAAGTTCTACTAGCAAACTTTAATTATACAATACGGTGTTATCAACTATATTCATCATGTTATACACTGGGTCCTCAGAACTTTTTTTTTTAAGGATTTTATTTATTTATTCATGAGAGACACAGAGCAAGGCAGAGACATAGGCAGAGGGAGAAGCAGGCTCCCTGTGGGGGGCCCAATGATGCAGGACTCGATCCCAGGACCCCGGGATCACGACCTGAGCCAAAGGCAGATGCTCAACCACTGAGCCACCCAGGCGTCCCCCTCAACTTACTCATCTTGTAACTGAGTTTGTATCCTTTCACCAACCTCTCCCTATCTTCCCCACCCCCAAGCCCTGGCAACTAGTTTTCTACTCTGTTTCTATGAATTTGACTTTTTTCTTTCTTTTTAGATTCCACATATAAATGATACCACACCACACAGTATTTGTCTTTTTCTAACTGACCTATTTCACTTAGCATAATGTCCTTGTTTCATCCATGTTGCAAATGGTAATTTCCTTTCCTAAGGCTGAAAGATATTTGTGTGTGTTTTCTTTATCCGTTCATCCACTGATGGACGCTTAGGTTGTTTTCATACCTTGACTATCCATGAATAATGCTGCAAAACTTCATTTATTTCAATTGTACAATTTAGTGGTTTTAGCATCGTCACAAAGATGTGCAACTATCACCACTGTATTTCAAGAATATTTTTCTCTCCCCCAAAATAAATTCCATACCTTCTAGCCCTCACTTCCTACTCCTCCCTGCCCCATCCATACAACCACTAATCTACTATGTCTAAATTTGCCTGTTTGTTCTGGACATTGCCCATAAATAGAATCATACAGGGGCACCTGGGTGGCTCAGTGGTTGAGCATCTACCTTTGGCTCAGGTTGTGATCCCGGGGTGCTGGGATCGAGTCCCACATCAGGTTCGCTGCAGGGAGCCTGTGTCTCTGCCTCTCTCTCTCTGTGTCTCTCATGAATAAATAAAAACAAACAAAAACACCAGAGGCACACATCTTGGGTGGGGGCACCCTCACACTTGCCTGAGTTTTATCTCACACATGTTTTACTTTCCCCATATGGAATGGGGATTCAGGAGGGCAGGAGCTTTTATTTTTTTAATTGTATTTTTTAATAGCAGATAAATAATTTGTAAGGTTTAGAATTCAAAAGGTACAAAAGGTTATATAGTATAAAGTGTCTTTCTTATCCTTGCCCTTCAGGCATTTCCCAGTTCTTCGCCCTGGAGACAAATCATGTTATCAGTTTATTTCATCCTTCCAGAGGGTTCTCTCTCTCTCTCTCTCTCTCTCTCACACACACACACACACACACACACACACACACTCACATACTCACATATTTCTCCCATTTTTTCACTGTAGTCTGACTTAACCCCTACTCTATTTGGAGGCAGAAATGATCAACGGAATTGACAGCTAAAATTCTGAATCTTCCCGTCCAAAAGCATGGTCCTTCCCAAATGTGCCAAGTCTCTTGTGTTCCTCAGTAATGTTTTAGTGTTTGTGGGAGAGGCTCCTGAGTGGCTCAGTGGTTGAGCTTCTGCCTTAGGCTCAGGGCATGATCCCGGGGGCCTGGGATCGAGTCCCACATTGGGCTCCCCAAGGGAGCCTGCTTCTCTCTCTGCCTGGGTCTCTGCCTCTCATGAATAAATAATAAGTCTCACACATTTTTATAGGCTTATAATTCCATGTGCTACCTTTTTGTAGCTTTTGTGTCCCTTCCTTGGTCTGTCATGTGTTAGACTCCACGACGGAGGAGCAGTATGGGCTGCCCTGAGACCCCCACACAATAGCAATGTTTATTTCTTCTCATGTAATAAGCAATAGAGTGGTAACCTGATGGCTTCAAATTCAGTGATTTCTGCAGGGAGGTGGCTAATACTGTGTACTTAATACAGGCCAGGCATTATGCTGGTGTTTTGTTTTGTCTTGAAGATTTATTATTTATTTATTTATTTATTTATTTATTTATTTTATTTATTTATTTATTTATTTAAATTTTTTTAAAACCTATTTTTTAATTTTATTTATTTATTCATGACAGAGAGAGAGAGAAAGAGAGAGGCAGAGAGAGAAGCAGGCCCCATGCAGGGAGCCCAACGTGGGACTCGATCCCAGGTCTTCAGGATCACACCCCGGGCTAAAGGTGGCACCAAACTGCTGGGCCACCGGGGCTGCCCATTTTTTTTTATTTTATTATTATTTTTTTGAGAGCTTGTGCAGTGAGGTGGAAAGGGCAGAGGGAGAGAGAATCCTCAAGCAGACTCCCTGCTGAGCGTGGACCCTGACATGGGGCTCCATCCTACAACCCTGAGATCATGACCTGAGTTGGAGTCAAGAGTTGGACACTTAATGGCAGCCCCCCAGGGCACACCCATGCTGGTATTTGAAGTAAATTATAATACGTATATAGAGCAGATGTTACTATCCTCACT
Source organism: Nyctereutes procyonoides (assembly GCF_905146905.1). Classification (NCBI taxonomy): domain Eukaryota; kingdom Metazoa; phylum Chordata; class Mammalia; order Carnivora; family Canidae; genus Nyctereutes; species Nyctereutes procyonoides. The sequence continues at coordinate 8,174,872 of NW_026575135.1, read as the reverse complement.
TTACAGATCAGAGGAAAAAAAATCAAAACTCTAAAGTCACAGAAGCAGTTAACTTTTGACTCTAAACCATTATTTTGTACCATAACCCAGAAGGAGCATAGCAGGGAGTGAGGTGACTGGTTGTTGCTCACTATGTAATTTTCACCCCTGTTCTAATTACATACCACTTAAATGTGTTTCATAAGGTAGATCAAACTCATTACAATGACTATTTCTTAGATAATGAAGGTAGTATATATTTTTTATTAAATGGTTAAAAAGAAATTAAGTCATCATCCAAATGATTTCTAGATTCCATGTGTCATTTTTTTCATGCTTTCACTATTGTTTTTCCCAAATTATCTCCTTTCAGCATTCCCATAAATGCAGCTGGCATGTTTTCAAATCCTTCAATGATGTATTCGTGGTACTGGATTTTACCCTGTATCAAAACAACAACAAACATCACAGATTAATTTCATATTCTAACTGATACACTCTTCCCATCATAGCAACACACTTACCGGGTTACACCGCAGGCAGGTTGGAAATCTAAGATGGAGGCTCTGTCCTCCGTGACCTTAGAGTCAGTCTGGGGGCGTGATCGACAGAGTACACCGAACAATTTAATAATAGGCGTTAGGTCACAGTATAATAAGAATGTCCCAGGAAATGATTAAGCAATTTCTAAGTAAATTACATGCAAAAATTTAATAATGCAGTGATCTCAGAAGATGTGGAAGATGGAGAAAGGGGCCCCATTCCAGGGGATTATCTGCTTTAATTCTTCCAGTAGCTTCAGGACGTAGCATCCTTACCTCTTTGACCCCTGAAGAGGAAGAGCCTGTTCAGCAAATGTAAATACCATGGCAGTCTAATAATCTGTCCTCCCGTCAAGCCCAGATTCTTTCAATATATGTTGAACATTCTCTTTGGAGTGTGGGAGGGAAGGGTTCATTTAGTGACGGTTTTTCATTTTCCTTTCTACTACAAGACAGTCTACTAAGTGGGACTAATTTATGTTTTCAAGGGTTTTTGTTTTGTTTTTTAAGGGATCTTATGTGGAGACTGGAGTTAGCTGATATCACTTACTTTCCTAATGTATTCCAGCGATGGCCTACGCCTCGTGATGGATTTATGGAGGCGCTATTGGCCTGGGGTCACTCCACTAATTAATATGTATGGAGGGCAGGGATTTGAACTCTTGACTAGAAAGCGCCAGCTCCTTCCTGTTCTAAAGAGGCAAAGAGGGGCACTTGGGTGGCTCAGTGGTTGAGCATCTGCCTTTGCCTCAGGTCATGATCCTTGGGTCCCAGAACGGAGTCCTGCATGGGGCTCCCTGCATGGAGCCTGCTTCTCCCTCTGCCTGTGTGTCTCTGCCTCTCTCTCTGTGTCTCTCATGAATATATAAATAAAATCTTAAAAAAGGTAAAATAAAGGAGGCAAAGAACCTGGAAAGGAGTTAAAAGCTATAACTGAAAGTTTAAAAGTTAAAAGTAGAGCGTTAATAATACATTAGGTTAAGGTACAGAACACAGGGCATATGGAAAGTCTTTGTACTAATTTTGTGATTTGTTTCCTTAAAACTGTTCTAAAAGAAAAGTATATTTTTCAGAAGGGGAAGAGATGAGGAAAAAAAATAAGTAGATGGGAGAGAAATTAGGCCAAGTCACTAGTTACTGAAAACAAAACTACCGTTGGCCCACTCTGTTAGAAGGAGGCATTAGGAACACCAGCACGGTGGCTTCTTGTCCTCAGCTGTGATCATGGGAGGGCTAGATCAGATTTCACCAAGAGGGACAAAGAGGCTCCACACTGGGGACTTAAAAATCATTCAGCTCTTCTCAGCTTCCTGGAAAGAGCCCAGCTCAGCACTCCAAGCGTTAGCCTGGGAAAAACACCAATCTCCAGTGGCTGCCTGGGGAGCAATCTATTTCTGTGAATTGGGAAACGATGACACAGCCAGGAGTTTAGAGGTGAAATACCACCTTTCTCCTCTAAAACTAGAGTAATGCCCCTTGGTTATTCAGAGTTCTGGGAGAGTATATCATAGCACAGGACAAGGGGATGGGTGTCTTCCTGTGGCTCTGAAGCCATGGCTACAAGAAGACACCAATCTTGGACCTGGAAGAGCTGCGGCACAAAGATATGCCCCTCCAACATTTATTCAACAATATTCGTCTAGTGTTGACACTGAACCAGACACTATTCTGGATGCTGCGGTACGTCAGAAAACGAAATGCACGAGGGAGATCCCTGGGTGGCTCAGCGGTTTAGCACCTGCCTTTGGCCCAGAGTGTGATCCTGGAGTCCTGGGATCGAGTCCCACTTCAGGCTTCCTGCATGGAGCCTGCTTCTCCCTCTGCCTGTGTCTCTGCCTCTCTCTCTGTGTGTCTCTCATGAGTAAATGAATAAAATCTTTTAAAAAAAAAAAGAAAACAAAATGCACGAATGTTACTGTCTTCGTGAAGGTTACATTCTCACAAGAGGGAGATGGGCAATAAATATAAGTGAATTATAGTATGCATCATGCTAAAAGATGATAATTGCTAAGGGTAAAAGTAAGCTAAGGAGGATCAAGAACAAAGGAAGATTGCAGGGATGCCTGGGGGGCGCAGCTGGTTAAGCATCTGACCCTTGGTTTCCACTCAGGTCATGATCCTGGGGTTGTGATCTTAGGATCCTGGGATCCTGCCCCTCAATGGGCTCCTGCCTGAGCGGGAGTCTGCTTGTCCTTCCCCCTCTGCCTTTCCCCACCCCCACCCCGGCTCGCATGCACGCACACTCACACGCACACACACTCATGTGCGCACGCTCTCAAAAAAATAAAATTTTAAATCTTAAAAAAAAAGAGAGAGGATTTCAATTTAAAATAGGGCCATAAATAAATAAATAAATAAATAAATAAATAAATAAATAAATAAATAATAAGTAAGTAAGTAAGTAAGTAAGTAAATAAATAAATAAATAGGGCCATTTTTCAGCCCGGTTGGCTCAGCGCTTAGTCCCTGCCTTCAGCCCAGGGCCTGATCCTGGGGACCCGGGATCGAGTCCCACGTCAGGCTCTCTGCATGGAGCCTGCTTCTCCCTCTGCCTGTGTCTCTGCCTCTCTCTCTGTGTGTGTCTCTCATGAATAAACAGGTAAAATCTTTTTTTTTTTAATTTTTTTTTTATTTATTTATGATAGTCATACAGAGAGAGAGAGAGAGAGGCAGAGACACAGGCAGAGGGAGAAGCAGGCTCCATGCACCCGGAGCCCGACGTGGGATTCGATCCCGGGTCTCCAGGATCGCGCCCTGGGCCAAAGGCAGGCGCTAAACTGCTGAGCCACCCAGGGATCCCCTAAACAGGTAAAATCTTTAAAAAAAATAAATAAATAAAATAAAATCGGACCATTTTAAAAGTTGCCTCATTAAGAAGGTAGTTTTTAGCAAAGACCTGAGGGAAATGATCAAATTAAGGAAGCAGTTAGAGGGACAGAGGGCAGTGGGGAGGGGATGGGCAGAGCAAGCGAGGGGGTGAACACTAAGAAATGAAATCAGAGAGGTAACGGAGGTCACATCCTGTACAGCCCTGTAGGTTTGATTCTAAGTGAAATGGAGCACTTTGCAGGGTTTGGAGCCTAAGAATGACAGGGCTTGATTTATGCTTTAAAAAGATCACCCTGGCAGCTGCTGGGGCAGTCGGGAGGTCGGACAGAGGCTCTTGTAATATCCAGGCCAGAGCAGATGGCAGCCTGGGCCAGGGCGGCAGTAGAGGACGTGGGAGAGCTGATCAGATCCTGCGGGTAGCTTGAAGGTTGAGCCACCCAGAATTTCCCAACAGATGAGATGTGGGCATGAGAGAAAGAAAAGAATCAAAGATGATTTCAAGGTTTTTGGATTGAGCAACTAGGAGGATAGAAGTGCCGTAACTGAGATGGTGAGGTCTGTATATGGAATGGCTCTGGCAGGAAGGATCAAGACATATTTAGTTTTTGACGTATTGAGTGGAAGATGTGTCTTACACATTCAAGTGCAGCTGTTGAGCGGCTGAGAGCCCAGGGGAGAGATCCAGGCTGGAGACAGACATTTAGAAGCTGTCAGCACACTGATGATATTTAAAGCCAAGAGCCTGGCTGAGCTAAGTAAGGGATGGGCAGACTGTGGGTGGAGAAGAAAAGAAGCCCAGTCCCAGCCCTTGGGACACTCTACTATTAATTTGGAGAGAAGAAAAGAAGCTAACAGAGGAGGAGATCCTCTGGGGAGGACGAATCTGTGAGGAAAACCAAGAGCCAGGGGAAGAAAGTGCCCAAGGAGAGCGGGATCACCTCTGTCAAGCACTCCCCACAGCCAAGTGATGCTAAGAACTGACCGCTGCAGTTCACAGTGTGAGGACACCGTCAATGTTGACAAAAGCAATTTTGGTGGATTGGCAAGAGTGTAAAAGCCTGATTATGTGGGTTTAAGAAAGAATGGAAAGAGAGGAACTACAGACAGTGAGTGTGAACAACACTCTGGGATTTTGTTCTAAAGGGGGAAACCAGGAAGCCCGGGTGGCTCAGTGGTTTAGCGCCGCCTTCAGCCCAGGGCCTGATCCTGGAGACCTGGGATCGAGTCCCACGTCGGGCTCCCTGCATGGAGCCTGCTTCTCCCTCTGCCTGTGTCTCTGCCTCTCTCTCTCTGAGCGTGTCTCTCATGAATAAATAAATAAAATCTTTAAAAAAAAATAATCTTAGGGATCCCTGGGTGGCGCAGCGGTTTAGTGCCTGCCTTTGGCCCGGGGCACGATCCTGGAGACCCAGGATCGAATCCCACATCGGGCTCCCGGTGCATGGAGCCTGCTTCTCCCTCTGCCTGTCTCTCTCTCTCTCTCTCTCTCTCTCTCTCTCTCTCTCTCTATCATAAGTAAATAAAAATTTAAAAAAAAAAACTTTCTCTAAAAAAAAAAAACTTAGAAAAAAAAATAAAGGGGGAAACCGAGAGACTTGTGTCTGCGGTGGAGATGGAACCTATTGTGTGGAAAGGGAATGAGGGAGAAAAAAAAAAAAAGAAAGGGAATGAGATTCTAGTGTACAACCAAGACAGTGGCTCTGGAGCCCGTTACCTCTATGACCCATGTCAGCAAGTCTTTCAGAGCCTTCTGGCGGACGTCTCCTTGCCAGCGATTAACAATGAACCCTTCCATGCGGAGCTGCTGATAGATAATATTCTCCGGGGGTGGGCCTGTGAACAGGAGGACACATTTAGATGACAGGGTCCAGGAAGGTGGCCCTGGTGAAAACACAAGCAGTACAAATCACGTCACTGTTCTAGATTTCTCCACTCTTTTCTGATCCCTGTGGATCAGACACAGGGGCCTCTGTGGTAGGCAAAGTAATGGTCCCCAAAGACGGCCGTATCTTCGCTCCCAGAACCTGTGAATGCCTTTCCTTACATGGCAAAGGGACTTTGCAGGTATGATCAAGTCAAGAGCCTGTAGGTGAAGAGACGATTTTGTATTATCCAGGGGAGCCCAATATAATCACAAGGGTCCTTGTAAGGGATGCAGAAAAGTCAGAAGTAGGAAAAAATACGGATGATGGAAACACAGATCAGAGTGAAAGAGAGAGAGAGAGACACTGGAAAATTCTGTGTTGCTGGCTTTGAAGATGGAGGAAGGGACCATGACCCAGGAAATAAAGGCAACCTCTGGAAGCTGGAAAAGGCAAGGAAACAGCTTCTCCTCTTGAGCCTTCAGAAAGAATTCAGCCCTGCTGACCATTTTAGACTTTTGATCTCCAGAACTATACGACAATAAATCTGTTGTAGAGCCGTAAAACTGAGCTAATTCGTGACTGACACACACTCAGAGCCCTTACACAGGCAAGGCGGCCGGGGAACGTCCAGCCTTCACATGCCAGGAGCAAGGCCCACTGAAAACTTCCCAAACAGTTCTGCAGGACAGAAGGAGGCCCCAAAGGAGAACCTGTGAAAATGTGTGACTCAAGCCTAAATACCCTGATATTCCCGATGCTCAGTGTGTTCTTCTTTTATGGCTTACTGTTGTCCTGTGGCATAGACCTATCTCCTGTTCTCTTCTCAAAGCAGATATAAAAAAAAAAATCTAGTGTCCACCGTGGCCTAAGAGCCAAGAAAGAAGAGGTCAAGGGGCTCAGCAATTTTAACCACCCGTGCCCTTGCCGTTCTGAGATACCAAGAGTAGAGCAAACAGGAGGCTCACAACGTAGTGTGCATGGGAATCACACAGAGGGCTTCTAGAAAGAGGTCTCTGGCCCTTCCCCGAAATTTCTGATTGTGGATATGGAGTAGATCCTAAGAATCTGTATTTCTAACAAGTTTTCAGGAGATGGTGACGCTGCTGGTACTGGGCCCACACTTTGGGAACCACCAGCCTGGAAGAAGCACCAGGCTACCCTGTGAGTGAGACATGAGGATGACACAAGAGAGCGGCACGTCCAAACGCTAGGTTGCTCTTGCAGAAGGAGTGCTTCTTCAGAAGATCCACGCCAACCGTACTTCTTCTGGGGTTAAGGACTGGAAGCCTCATTTCCTCATCTTGGAAGAGGATGAAATACTATTTCTGGGCTTATCCATCCTGATGGGAATATGGTTTCTTTATTGGAAGCAATGAGAATGTGACGTTTTAGCAGAGAGGAAGGGAGGGAAAAAGTAAAACAAGACAAAATCAGAGAGAGAGAGAAAGAGAGAGAGAGAGAAACCATGAGAGACTCTTAATCATAGGAAACACATTGAGGGGTGCTGGGGAGGAGGGGGCTGGGTGGATGGGCTGGGTGATGAGCTTTAAGGAGGGCACATGATGGAATGAGCCCTGGGTGTTATATAAGACTGATGAATCACTGAACTCCACCTCTGAAACTAATAATACACTATATGCTAATTAACTGAATTTAAATCTTAAAAAAGGCTAAAACCCATCAATCAAACAGAAAAAAAAGAATGTGGCCTTTTAATGTGGCATTAAAGCCAGGGAAATAATTAATTACCCCCTCAGCTATCCTAACAATGTAATATGTTAGAATTTCTGGAGATCAGAGGCAGCGCAGGATCTCATCTAAAACGGATGGACAAGGCCAGCTGATGCCCCAAAGACCTATCTGAGCAGCTGAACTTCCAAACTCTAATTGCTAAAAAGACTAGATCAAGTTACTGGACCCAAAATATTTGGCTGTACCTAATTGGGACTATGGTCAAGAAAATGCATCCTGGAGCTTTGCTCAAGTGGCCAGGCAGCAGATTTCCCATGATTCTAGCTTAGCATCAGTTAGAAAAATATAGGGGGAAAAAAGTCCCTAACAATAAGACTGCCAACTGCACCTGGAGTCGTCTTCTTAGAGAAGGTAGTGTCTTTGATTTTTCACTACCAAGAGGGAATCTACAGGCTGTCCTTTCCCAGCTCCTTCCACTCTTGCTCACTTGTCTGAATGCAGTTGTGGGTCGTTAACTAGCAGGGCTGTAGGGTTTCATTCGCATGAGTGAAGCCTATCACAGAACGAATACCCAATTTATTTATGGTTATCATCCCAGATCCCGATGACACGCTCCAAAATTCCTTTTTGCTCTGTTTTCCTCCTTTTTTTGGACCACAGGTAAATCTGTAATCTCATCAACAACACAGAATTGTGGAGGGTGCCTGGGTGCCTCAGTGGATTGAGTGACCCACTCTTGGTTGCCACTCAGGTCTTAATCTCAGGGTCGTAGGATTGGGCCCCATGCACTTGGCACAGAGTCTGCTGGAGATTCTCAAGCCTGGCCACTGCCCTCCCCCTTCCCACACCAGCTCCCTCCCTCCCTCCCTCTCTCTCTCTCAAATAAAATAAAATAAAAATCTTTTTAAAAATTGTAGTAATAGAGAAGGACTCAGTATGAAGAGTTCAGAAGACCTGACTTTGAGACTCTGGTGAATAGGACTTAAAGAGCCCCTGGTCCTCTTGGCCATTCATCTCCCATCCATATAACAAGAGGCCTGTACAACATCTCTCAGAGAATTAGGACTCAAGGAATATAGCTCTTTAGCTGACACTGCTTTTGGACCTCTGTGGAGATGGGAGAGAGGAGAGGGAGGTCTGAAGGCAGCGCTAAACCGCTGAGCCACCCGGGCTGCCCTGTCTCCAATATCTTAAAGAACCCTAATATTGCACCAGCCAGACCAAGGTGTTCTGTTTCTACATCAGATCAGATGTCTTTTTACAACTTTACCCAAAATAACAGGTAAAAAACGAAAACTTTTAAAATTATCAACATTTGTCTGTTTTCAGATTGTTATTTTTATATATCAAAAAAGGTAATATAAGCTATTTGGTACAAATATATGAAACTACATATTTTTAGTTTAATAAAGACGATTTCATCAAGAATTATAAGGAAGTCTTAACATTTTGATAGTCACTGGCCTATACCATGTCTGTAAATCTTCTCCTTGTCTAGTCTTTCTACATCTGTGATCATGTGCATGAGCTTATTACCTGGGGGAAGTGGGCGAGTACTATTATATGTCGAGATGGCCCCACAAATAGCAATTCTTCCAAATTTCTTCATCTGGGGAATAACAATGTTTGAAAACTCTCCACCTACCTAAACAGAGAGGAAGAAAAAAAAATCACTGACTTTAAGTAATCTAAGCACTAGAAGATTCAGAAGTATCAGTAAGTCACAACCATCATTTCACAAAATTTATTTTAGAAGTAAAAAAACACCTAATTGAATTAGCACAGCAGCGCAGAAAATTGCAGTTGGAAAAGATAGGAGAGGCTGGGATTTCTCTTTGACAGTAGGAACATACTCTGATCAATTCAATAATCTCATTGCTCCTACCTAAAAGCATGGAATAAATACTCAAAAGCCACATCAAGAACAAAGTTGGAAGACTCACATTTTCCAATTTCAAAACTTACTACAAAGCTGTATTAAGAAAGTGTGGGGGGATCCCTGGGTGGCGCAGCGGTTTGGCGCCTGCCTTTGGCCCAGGGCGCCATCCTGGAGACCCGGGATCGAATCCCACGTCGGGCTCCCGGTGCATGGAGCCTGCTTCTCCCTCTGCCTATGTCTCTGCCTCTCTCTCTCTCTCTGTGTGACTTATCATAAATAAATAAAAAAATTAAAAAAAAAGAAAGTGTGGGAACAGAAATATAGATCCGTAGAACTGAGTTGAGAGTCCAGAAATAAACTGTTACTTTATGGTCAATTGATTTTTGACAAGAGTGCCAAAACAATGCAATAAGAGGAAAAAATAGTCCTTCAACAAATGGTGCAGAATAACTGGATATGGAAAAGAATGAAATTGGACCCCTTCTTACACAATACACAAAAATTAACTTAAAATGCATCATGGGCCTACGTTTAAGAGTTAAAACCATACAACTCTTAGAAGAAAACATAGGAGTAAATCTTTGTGACCTTGGATAAGGCAAGGCCTTTTTAGACAGGACACCAAAAGCCTAAGCAACAACAGGAGAAAAAAATTGGGCTTCATTAAAATTTAAAGCTTTTGTGCTTCAAAGGATACTTGTCTTTCACTATCTAGAAAATGAAAGAAAAGAAAAAAAGAAAGTGAAAGGCAACTCACAGAAGAATTGCAAATCATATAGAGTCAATCCTCCTTATTAGTGTATTCCATATTTGAGAATGAGACTACTTACTTGCTAACATTTATTTATAACCCCAAAATCAACACAAGCTTGCCTGTCCATTTGGAGACATGCCTAGAGGCAGTGAAAGAGACACAAAGTTCCCAGCTAAGGTCAAAAAAAGGCCAAGGCTCTGTTTTCTTTTTTCAGCTCTCCCGAGGGATTACCAGGGAGGGAAGGCAATAGGGGGCAGTGCAGAGTAGTTCAAAAAGCTCCAGCTCTGGGGCTGGTTGGATTGGGGTGTGAATCCCAATTCTGAAGAATGGGTTTCTGGGTAAGCCTCAGGCAAGCTTCTTTCCACTTCTGAACTCCTTTCTCTTTTGAAAAATAAAGAAAATAGAAGCTGTAGGAAGAGTTGTTTTTAGGATTTAAGATTGTAATCAAGGTGAAACATGTATATATATGTACATACTTTCCCTAGAAGCAATGACTCCGGGTTTGTGGTGACTTGATAAAACAAAACACAACAAAACAAACTACCAGGAATATTGAGAACTGAGTATATGTGATAAGGGACTTCTCAGAACCTTTACGAAGGACTCTTAAAACTCAATAAGCCAATTGAAAAAATGGGCAAAAGATTTGAAGACATTTCTCAAAAAATATACAAATGGCCGTAAGCACACAAAAAGATGTCCAATATCATGAACAATTAGGGAAATAAAGATCAAAACCACAGTGGAAATACTACCTCAAACCTACGAGGATAGTCACAATAAAAATGAGAGATAGTAAGTGTTGGTGAGGATGTAGGGACATTGGAACCAACATATATTGCTGGTGAGAATGTAAAATAGTGCAGCCATTTTGCAAAAATTTTTGTCAGTTCCTCAAAATGTTAAATATGGAGTTACCACGTGACCCAACAATTCCACTTAAAGGTTTATACCTAAGAAAAATGAAAATAATACGTTCATACAAAAACTTGATCGTGCATGCTCATAGCAACATTATGTATAATAGCCAAAAAGTGAAAATTACCCAGATGCTCATCAATTCATGGATGGATAAATAAAACGTAGTATATCCATACAATGGAATATATCTTGGCCACAAAAAGGAATGAAGCACTGATACACATTACCACACGGATGAACCTGAAAACACGCTACAGTATAGTGTAAGAAGCCAGTAACAAAAGACCACTCTTTGGGGGAAATGAGGAGTCACTATAAATGAGTACAGGATTTTTTGGGGGGAATAATGAAAATATCCTAAAATTGATTGAGGTGATGGTTGTATAATTCTATGAATATACTAAAAAACCACTAAATTCAACACTTTAAAAATGGGCGAATTTTATCTCAATAAAGCTGTTTTTTTTTTAAAGACACCCATACTTTCTTCATATATTTTAGGTGGAAGCTCTAGAAGCATATTCTCTTGTATAGTACTTTGTTAGTAAGTAAGATATTAAGCCCAATTTGCACTCACATTATCAAAGTAACAATCATAACCATCAGGAGAGGCTTTTCTCAAAGTTTCTTCCAAAGACTTTATGGTTTTGTAGTTAAAGGCAACATCATATCCGAGCTTTTTAAGGTAGGCAACCTTTTCGTCAGACCCTGCTGCTCCAACAACTTTGCAGCCCTAAATGGGGAGGAAAAAATGGAAACCATTATAAGCCAAAATCATGGACCAACCTCCCCCCTTCCCAGTCTAGTATGGTCAGCTTCCCCAGGAACACCCTTCTATGTGCTGAGCCACATCTATGAAGATATCATAATGGGCCAATAGGCTCTTAGGTGAAATTAGTCCCTGAATCAGCTTATACCCAACTGTAGCTTCAGCTCGCCTCTGACCAACCGATAGATCCCAGTCTATGGTTATGTGCTTTGCTGTTCGTTTTAACTTGTTGGCTTGACAATCTATTTATTTGACTCTCTTGTTTATTTTGGGGCTTCTCTTGCAGTGACTTCCATGCTATCTTTTGGGACAGTGGTCCTTTAGACTATAATTTGGCTCCAGCTCTGGGAATCTCAGCCCTCTTGTCAGCTCTCCCGGTGACTGTCCCCTTATTATTCGATTTGGGCTAAAGTGTTGGACTTGATCCTGTCTAATCAGAGGAACTAGAGAGCATTCCGAAAATCACTTTCAGGATGAGACTAGAGACTGTATTGGTACAATGAGAGTGACTCTTCAGAAATCTCTCTTATATTGTCAATGGATCTTTGACTTCTAAACAAGACCCACCAAACTACACTCCCTGACACTAGGGAAGGTCTGCTGTGCTCACTGTTGTATTCTCAGTGCACACCCTGGGTATTGAGTCAATGTTTGGTACCAGAAGACACTTACCTTGAGCTTAGCAATCTGCCCCACCACAGAGCCCACTGCCCCTGCTGCTGCATTAACCATCACTGTTTCTCCACCCTTCACACCACAGATGTCAAGGAGGCCAAAGTAGGCTGTTAGTCTGAGGGAAGAGAATTAAAGATACGTGGATAGATTTGTTGCTTTTCCCTGTAACTCATTAACTGAGGCTCTGTTTTACTACACAAGCCAAGGTGCAGCCTTGAGATAGGATGAGTAGTAGAAAAATGTTAAGTTATGTCTTTGCACCCCGAGTCTGAGCCAGTGAAATCTATATCCACTATGGCGATTGCCAAGCCGCTTGCAAAATTTCAGACAAGTTCATGTAAAATTATTTCTATATGAGACAGAAACTATACATCTGCTTTTGAGTATGTCTGGGGACCCATTAGAGTTGAACATTGAAGGTGAGGCAGTGAAAGGCACAGAAATGTGCACTTTTTCTGAGGACCCCAAAGCTAATATTCCCACAGTGTTTTTCGAAAGTTGGATGGAGCACCACCTGCCTCAGAATCACTTGGGAGTTTTATTAAAATTTAAATTCCCAGGCCCCACCTCAGACCCACTGATTCAGAAATACTGGGACGTGAAGACCTGAACGTTATATGATGAGGTGATTCTTATGAATGTAAGCAACTGAGAACCATCGGCTTAATGAATGCTGAAGCCAGACGGTGCCAGGCAAGTTTGCATAACCTCAGACGAGAGGGAGAAAGTGCATTTCTGATTGTGACATTCCACCCATGACCGCCCTCCCAACCCCAATCTCTGTCCTAGAACATTCTTTTTTTTTAATTTTTTAATTTATTTATGATAGTCACACAGAGAGAGAGAGAGAGGCAAAGACATAGGCAGAGGGGGAGAAGCAGGCTCCATGCACTGGGAGCCCGACGTGGGATTCGATCCCGGGTCTCCAGGATCGCGCCCTGAGCCAAAGGCAGGCGCCAAACCGCTGCGCCACCCAGGGATCCCTGTCCTAGAACATTCTAAAACCAGCTTTTAATTAGACATACTGAGCTAGGATACACAAGGCCTTTCCGTAACATCACATCCTTCTAAAAATGGAAAGGAGGTAAGGTGGAAAAGCCAACAGTAAAGAAATCTTAGAGGAAAAAGTAAAGGCACACTTTGGTCTGAGGGAGACATTATTATTATTATTTTTTAGATTTTATTTATTTATTCATGAGAGACACAGAGAGAGAGTCAGAGACACAGGCAGAGGGAGGAGCAGGCTCCCTGCCGGGAGCCCGATGTGAGATTCGATCCTGGGACTCCAGGATCACACCCTGGGCCAAAGGCAGGCGCTTAACCGCTGAGCCATCCAGGTGTCCCTGAGGGGGATTTAAGTAACAAAATTGCTTCGTTGGAGAGCAAAACACATGAACCCCATGAACCCCTTCAGCTTCACAGAGAAAACAGGGGTCCAATGAAGGAAATAATGTAACCTTCGGGGGGAATGTTAAATCTCTGGAACCCGGACAGCTATACGACACCCTAGGTTTCAGAGTTCAATTTCTTTTATAGTCTACAGCAGAAGTTCCAGTGTTCTTGAAGCGTTGACCCATCCCACTGGTAAGTAGTCCATAATGGCAGGCATGCTCAAGAAATGGGCGGTGTGTCATAGGAGGTGAGAAACAAGGCATAACTCCTCCTCCCCCATCAGTGAGAACCGCCAGAATAATGGTGATTGTTTGGAGTAAAAGTGCAGTCCTCAGGGGCTTGGAACAGGTGAATGAGACGCACACGCAAACGAATAAATTATGCTCTGTTTTAGGATTCAAACCTCCTACTACTTTACAGATTACTCTCTCCCCAACGAAGTCATGGGAGACTGGCTTCAAGGTTTCCTCATGTCTCCCTTCACCCCTGCATTCCTCCACCTGGCTCACAATTTAGAGAGAGACGGGTGGGATAATACGGTGGGAGGAAGAGCTCACTAGTAGAGGGTACAAGGCAGGCAGGCAGGACCCAGAACCACTATAATTCTGTTGAAGACCCTCTTATTAAAGTAAGAAGCTATTGAGCATTCTCCAATCTCACAATATTGTCTCTTGGCCACAGCAGTTCTGAGGAAATCATATTCTGAGTGCAATATGAATTTGGGGTGTCAGGGACTGGTTTGGCTAGAGGCTGATGGTTTCAGGTATGAATTTCCATTTCATTCTTTAGAAGTCCTCTGAAGTGTGAAAAAGAAGGGAGGGAGGGAAGGAATGAGGGAAACAGTGAGAGAGGGAAGAAGGGAAGAAGGAAGGAAAAGATCATACAACTTAGAGAAAGAAAGGAAATTCATGAATTCCAGGCTAAAAAAGTTTTTTTTGAGGGAAACTCCAACAAAAAGAATTCAATTGACCTTGCTTCTCCAGGCCATAAGAGGAAACTTGAGGTCCTAAGTGCAGCTGCGACAGGATGAACTGATCAGGAGTCTTCTTGAGGGATAAGGCCAAGGAACTCCTGAGTAGTTCAAGTCTGTGTCAAGCTAAGTGGCTGTTCAAAACCATATTTATGACTCATTTCAGTTATTTAAACTTCAGATCCCTTTATACCTCAGGAAATTCAGATGTGTGTAAGGAAATGTGGGGAATGAGACAGAATAGAAAAGCCAAGCTAGAATGAATTCCTTTCCCCTCTTTAAACTCTGAAATGGAGGCAGAGATGAGTGAAGAATGAAGCCAAGATGCTTCCAGGGACAGGAGTTGGTTCACTGTGTTACCATTTGCCAGCTGCTAGAGAAGGATCATGCCCCATGCTGCTCCTCACTGCTGCTCTCTGGACCAGGGGGTCTCTAGCCTCATTTTCCTTCTCTTTCCTTCAGTCCAAGGCTAACTCTAGCCCATCCTCTTCCCTTCTTGGTCCTATCATCTACTCTAACCAGTCCCTGAGCCTAGAATGACTCAAGTCTCTTCTTGTTGACCAAATTCTGGACAAACTATTTTGGAAAACCAGAATGTCAGGTATTTAAACAAATGAAATATACACCCATGAAACTCACCCTGTCATGCCAATTGTTCCCAAAGCCAAAGACACTGGTACCGTGTCTGGCCACTCTGTAGGCAGCTTTTCCAGATCTTTCCCATCAGAAATAGAGTGCGATGTCCAGCCTGAAGAAGCCACTACCACAGTTCCTGCTGGGAAGGCTGAGTTTTTACTTTCCACAACTCTGAAAGATAAAGCACATTAAGACATGGGAAACCTCTTTCAAGGGATGTGATGCTACATGGTTGGTGTTCCTAAAAGGGACTGAAGTGAACCCCATGGGATGAAGAAACTATAGGGGTCTGGGATGCCTGGGTGGCTCAGTGGTTGAGCATCTGCCTTCAGTTCAGGGCGTGATCCTGGAGACCCAGGATGGAGCCCCGCATCAGGCTCCCTGCATGAGGCCTGCCTCTCCCTCTGCCTGTATTTCTGCCTCTCTGTCTCACTGTGTCTCTCATGAATAAATAAATAAAATATTTAAATTTATTTAAATAAATAAATTTGGGCAGAAGGCAGATGCTCAACCGCTGAGCCACCCGGGCTGTCTAAATAAAATCTTTAAAAAAGAAAAGAAGAAAGAAAGAAACTGTAGGAGTCGTAGAGAGAGACCCCAGCAGGAGGTAGAGGACAGACATATTTTCCAAGCACTGAGACACACAAATACCTGGCCACTTGCTGCCCCATCATCATATCTCCCTCCTTCAATCTTTTGGCTGCCACTCTGAAAAAAAAAAAAATTCTTAATACATAGAGCATCTGGGGAGGGGCGACTGGGTGGTTCAGACAGTTGCGTGTCCCACTTGATTCTGGCGGGGGTCGTGAGATCGAGCATGGCCTGGGGCTCTATGCTGACCGTGGAGCCTGCTTTGGATTCTCTCCTTCTCCCTCTGCCCCCTCCCCATCCCCCACTCGTGCGTGTGTTCTCTCTCTCTTTAAAAAAAATAAAAGAGCATCTGGACAAAACCATCTTGAGTTCAGGCCACATGAAAAATCAATAAGAAAGTGTGTGCTGAGACGTGAAGGCAATAAAACCTGGTGAAATGCAGGAGGAGAGCTGTTAGTGGTAGTTCTGCTCTGTGACCCCAAAGCAGCATTCTGAGAGCATTTTCCAGTGAAAGGAACATGAGAATCTTACCATCATGCTCCACTATGGATGAGTTTCTACCAATAACTTTTAAAACATAACCCAGGGCAGCTTGGGTGGCTCAGCGGTTTAGCGTCGCCTTCAGCCCAGGGCGTGATCCTGGAGATACTGTGATTTAGAGTAAGAATTAATATAGTCTGTCTATATCCTATTTTTGGCAGAAAGCTCCTAAAACTCCTGGGATTTCCTAAGTGATGAGGTTGATAAAGTTATCTTTTTTTATGTTAACGAGGTGACTTTTGCGAAGCACCTAAGGAGGGGGGGATGGTTGCCAGAAGCCAACTAGAACTCCAGATTAGAGGGGCTGTAATTCTCACTGCCCCTTCCCCAGACCTCCGGGAAGTAGGGGAGGGCTGGAGGCTTACTCAGTTGCCAATGGTCAATGATTTAACCAACCATGCCTATGTGATAAGCCTCCATAAAATCCCAAAAAGACATCTTTTTGCTGGCAAAGATGAACATCCATGAATCCTATCGTTGAATCATACTGGGACAACAGGGGGAAATGACAATCAGTTGGATATTTTAAAAGATGGACTATTTCAAAACAGGGTCCAAAACACAACACATGAATTTTTAGGAGGAAAAATCATACCTCATGTAAGGATCCACGGTAAGGAACAAAGCTTCCAGCAGGACCTCTATAAAATAAAGCATTCCACAGGCAATTAGCAACTCAAGGCTCAGGGCACCTGGGTGGCTCAGTGGTTGAGCGTCTGCCTTTGGTTCAGGTCATGATCCTGGGGTCCTGGGATCAAGTCCCACATGGGGCTCCTTGTGGGGAGCCTGCTTCTCCCTCTGCCTGTGTCTCTGCCTCTGTGTGTGTGTCTCTCATGAATAAATAAATAAAATCTTTAAAAAAAAAGAGAGAGACTCAAGGCTTGATGCCTTCCTTGACTTTGGCATTCTAAATAAACACAGATCATCCTTCCGCTGCAGGGTTGCCCTTCTTCCATCTGTGCTTGCTGTTGAAGAGACGAGAGGGTGCCAGCCCAGATCATTATCATCATCCTATTATTTACTTAGCACTCACTCCATGCTTTACATGGGTTATTTTCCAGGAGATTCCCAGCTATTATAGTTTTGTTTTATTCAGGCTTAGGTTAAGGAACCTGCATGCTTACACAGTAAGCATGTAGTCAACTGCCATGACGTGACTGGATTATTATGACTTCCTAGCCTCAGCCTTGAAGCCAGATGGCAGGGTCTAGTCATCATGAACTTCTCTGCATTATCATTTAACACTTCTCTTCATTATCATTTGCACTAGGTTGCAGCGCTCCTATGAGGTTTCACTGACAGCCCCCATTAGGATTAAAGAATATACATTTTGCTGGAGTGACCCTCATGCACATTCTCTGGAATTCTGAATCTGAGTCCTGGCCATCTATCCCAACTTCGATGGGACTGAACTTTGGCGTGCTATTTGATTGTGTGTGCCTTCCTCAAAGCCTGCCTACCTGCCTGCAAACACCCCTTGCTGTCTCTCTACAAGGCTAATCTCCAAACACATTACAGAATGTGCTGCTGTTTCTCTCCCTTTGTCCTTCCACTTCCCCCAATGGGATGGGAGACTCCTCAATGAAGGAGGAGAGTTTTTCTCTCCTGTCTGTGCACAGGATAAGTCTGAGCTCTGCACATGGTTGCCACGCCCTGCTTACCCCACTCGCTCACCCAATCATCAGGCTTGCCAGGACCGAGAGGAAATCCTCCCCAAGGTTTGCTCAAAGTCATGAACAATGTACCTTTTCAATGATGAAGGAAATTAGAGGGATCCTCCCACATGACCTCAAGGCTTCACCCAGAAAACCTTTAAAAGTCTCTGTGATAGAGTGCAAAATTGCTCCAATTGCTGTGTGGGGCCTCCTCGCCACTCCTCCCATCAAGAAGTCTATGTGTCACTCCTTGAATTGGGACTCGGCTGTGCGACGTGCTTCGCGTATTAGCCAACATGGTATAAGGAGAGGCTTGAAAGGTACTTGCCAACACTGTGAAGACAAAGAGCTCACAGCCTACTAGAAACTAGCAGGACTGAGGCCGGCACCTCTGCAGAAAGCTTGCTAACCACCAGACAGATAAGTGAGGTCCACCCTGAGATTAGATATCCTGTTGTCACTAAATTTTGAGGTAGTTTGTTATGCAGCAAAGGCTAACTGAAAGTCTTTTCCAGCTCAAATCTTATGACTTACCTCCATTTTTTAAGGACGGGAGTTCAACCGTCTTTAACTCAAAGTTACTATGAGTAGGGCTGCCTTCAAAGTGCTTCTTCAGAGTCCAGCTCTTAGCATGAACCATCTTGAAGTTCCTGGAACACAGTAAGCATGTAGTCAACTGCCATGATGTGACTGCGTTTTTTTTTTAAGATTTTATTTATTTATTCATGAGAGACACGGGGGGGGGGGGGGAGAGAGAGAGAGAGAGAGAGAGAGAGAGGCAAAGGGAGAAGCAGGCTCCATGCAAGGAGCCCGACGTGGGACTCGATCCTGGGTCTCCAGGATAATGCCCTGGGCCGAAGGCGGTGCTAAACCGCTGAGTCACTTGGGCTGCCTGATGTGACTGGATTATTAAGACTTCCTAGCCACGGCCTTGAAGCCAGATGGCAGGGTCTACTCATCATCTACTTCTCTTCATTATCACTTGACACCAACCACATTTATTAAGTATTTATTGCATTTCTATTCCTGTGCTAAGCACTTCACACTCATCATCTCATTTTATCTTCATAAATTCCCTTTAAGATAGGCATTCTTATCATTGCCAGGGTACAAATGAGGAAACCGAGGCTTCCCCAGAAATTTCCAAGGAAAAATGTTAGCCAACACAGAAATTCTTCCCAGCTGGGATGCCTGATGGCTCAGTGGTTGAGCCTCTGTCTTTGACTCAGGTGGTCAGGTCCCAACCACATCAGGCTCTCCACAAGGAGCCTGCTTCTCCCTCTGCCTGTGTCTCTGCTTCTCTCTCTCTGTGTGTGTGTCTCTCATGAAGAAAGAAAGAGAAAGAAAGAAAGAAAGAAAGAAAGAAAGAAAGAAAGAAAGAAAGAAAGAAAGAAAGAAAAGGAAAGAAAGAAAGAAAAGAAAAGAAAAGAAAAGAAAAGAAAAGAAAAGAAATGAAAGGAAAAGAAATGAAAGGAAGAGAAAAAGAAATTCTTCCCAGCCACCTCTTGGGTTTCACGAGGGCCCTGGACAACTACCTGGTGTGCAAACGTTCTGTTCCTCACCTCACATAAAACGAATCCTGAGACTCAAACACAAAGAACCTAAGAGAGGTCCATGCTCCCCGGTGAGACGGAGGGAGCAAGTTTCTAAGGCCGACAGACAGTCTGATCCTCCCGAACACCACCGCGGGGCGCTGCTGCTCCGCCCGGGGGCGAGTTTACTTTGGCACCAAAAGGGAAATCCAGGGTTTAAACTTGCCTCCGCAGGAAACCAAGAGATGATTCAGGCCGCCCTGAGCTGGGCGAGCAGGACACTTTGCTGGGACCCACCTGCCCCGCAGCACCTGCGCCCCCCCCCCCGCCCCCAGGCCTGCGCTCGCGGGCAGTGTAAGCTGCAAAGAGGGAGGGGGGGGGTCCCCGGGAAAGGAAACCGGACACAGCTTTCCCGCCACAGGAGAGAAGTTCAGTCTAGGCCTCCGGCTATGCTTGGCACCTTGCCCTGCTGACTCTACTTACCCTAGCCCTCCGCCGCAAGAGCTTCCTAGGAGGTGTTAGATTCACAAAGGAATGCAAGAAACCTCCGTCGTTCAGGATTTTCTGGAAAGAAAGGGAATGCAAGAACTCACCTTACCTTACCTGGCCTGGGCACAGCCCAACCAAATCAGAGGCCACGAATCGGTGACCAGACTCCTTTGCTTCCCAACGTCGCTGGGTCAAGGCGAAGGCTGCCCTCCGCCGCTCGCGGGCTGGAGTCGGACCCGCAGACTGGAGTCGGAGGGTGACCCCGGGCAGGCCCGCGAGGCCTCCATCAACCCGCACCCGGGCTCCGCCCACCTAGGGCGCCTTCGCCCCCGCCCCACGCGGAACTTTCTTTCTTTTTTCTAAGATTTTATTTATTTATTCATGAGAAACAGAGGGAGCAAGAGGCAGAGACACAGGCCGAGGGAGAAGCAGGCTCCCTGCAGGGAGCCCGACGCGGGACTCGATCCCGGGACCCCGGGGTCACGCCCTGGGCCACCTGAGCCCCCCGGGCGTCCCCGGAACACTCTTTTCCGCCCAGTCCCCGCATGAATACGCAGGCACCCTTGGCTTAGAACCTCCCCAACTTTGCTTTTCCGGGTGACACGGCTTGGCGAAGCAGCCCTGCTGTTCTCCTTTACTCTTGCAAGTGAAACCCTTCCTTTTCCTATTCGTTGGCTTCGTTGTGTCTCTGGGCCCGACACGCACCGAGGCGCGACCCCCGTGGGGGCGGGGGCGGCGCCCGGGCCTTTGGCGTTGCCGGGGCGGTCGCGGGGCGGGGAGCCGCAGCCCGGCTCTTCCACTTGCCTCCTTTCCCGCAGAGGCAGCCCCTGGGGACGGGTGGCCTCGCTGCGGGTCCGGGAGCCCCCGGAGCGGACCAAGTTCGGGGCGAGTCCCACCCGCCAGCCCAAGGGGTCGGGCGCAGGGTCCCCGGGGCCACCCCCGCACCCGTCCGTGTCCGCCCCCCGGGCCCCCCCCACCCCGCACCCGTCCATGCCCCCCGGGCCCCCTGCCTTGCACCCACCCGTGCCCTTCCCCCCCGCCCCGCACCCCCCGGGCCCTCCCCCCGCCCCGCACCCGTCCGTGCGCGCCCCCCGGGCCCCCCCCACCCCGCACCCGTCCATGCCCCCCGGGCCCCCTGCCTTGCACCCACCCGTGCCCTTCCCCCCCGCCCCGCACCCCCCGGGCCCTCCCCCCGCCCTGCCCCCATCGTGCCCGCTAACCGCATTCCAACCCCACCCTCCTCCTTCCTCGCGTCCCCGCTCCGCAGGCGCCGAGGTTCCCGGGCCGCCGCCGCCCCCGGCTCGCAGGCAGGCCCCGTCGGTCCGGTCCGTCCGTCCGTCCGTGCAGGCGCGTCTCACCTCTCCGGGAACACGCAGGGCCTCGCTCCCACTCTGCTCGCGGCGCAGGACTCGCCAGTTACTAGGCGGGAGCAGCGGGGGAGCGACGCGCGAACGGTCCGCAGCTCTGGAAACTCGGCGAGAAAAATAGCGGGGCGGGGCCGTGTACCCCGGAGTCCGCAGCTCCGCGTCCCGAGACCCGGCAGGAGGTCGGCGCTCTGCAGCCCGGCGCCCAGCGCCTGGACGTGTGGCCGCCCCGGGGGTGGGGCTTCCCGGGGGCGGTGCTGCTCCTCCCGGGGCGGGTAAATCGCGGTGTGCGCGCGTGTGTGCATGTGTGTGTGTGTGTGTGCGTGTGTGTGTGCGCGTGTGTGCATGTGTGTGTGCATGTGTGTGTGCGCGTGTGTGCATGTGTGTGCGTGTGTGCATGTGTGTGCGTGTGTGCGCGCGTGTGTGCATGTGTGTGCGTGTGTGTGCGCGTGTGCATGTGTGTGCGTGCGTGTGTGCGCGTGTGTGTGCGTGTGTGTGTGCGCGTGTGTGCATGTGTGTGTGTGTGCATGTGTGTGCGTGTGTGTGTGGAGGGGCTGCGTCCCAGAGCACAGGCCTCCCCCGGAGCCCCGCCCGGTGGAGCTGTACCTGCACCAGCTTCCTAACTGGGACCCCGGGGCAAAGCTGCTGTGCGAGAGAACCAGCCAAGACTTCCCTGCTCGGGCGGGGAGGAGACAAACACAGGGTCACAGTGCGGAGCTTTCTACTTTTTATTAATTTGTTAGAGAGAGAGAGAGAGAGAGAGAGAAGGGCAGAGGGCAAAGAATCTCAAGCCGACTTTGCACTGAGCTCCATTCCAGCCTGGGGCTAATAAGCCTAGTATATTACCACATTGTTTTCCAAAAATATAGCAGCAATTTACATTCCTGCCATTAATCTCTGTGCGTTTCTGTTACCTAAAGCCAACATCAGAACTTGTTATTGTCGTATTCACTTTTTTGCTCCTCTGATCAGTGCCCCCCAAGGGATGAGATCCGACTTTATTCATATTTGTACCCTTGCACCTACCTGTATTATTTAGAAAATTTGTTGTTGTTGTTTTGCAAGTTACAGATCACTCCTATTGGCTTAAAAAATAAGAGAGATTTACTGGCTCACGTGACTGGAAAGTCCAGAAGTAGGATGGGCTTCAGGGTGTGTCTGAATCATGATTTGGCATATTTCATCCTTACACACTACTTTCTGTGGTATCAGCAGAATCCTAAGGCTTGCTTCCCTCCTGGTGACGCAATGGCTGCAGAAGCTCTACTAACCTAAGGGAAAGAAAAATAACCATGTTACAAAATTCCTAGCAAGAGTCTTCTTCCTCTCATTGGTTGAAATGTCTCTAAACCAACCTCAGACCACTTGCAGACTGAACAGTGTGAGCCTGGGTTACCTAGACCAGTCAGGTGTCATCAGCGATAGGATTCCTTCCTTCTCTCTGCTGGGCTTAACAAGGCACCGCGTGAAAGATTCAGAACTCCAAGAGGCAGACTTCCCAGTTTTCAACATAAAATAGCATTACGTAATAATCAGATGTTAGTTCTACAGTATTGTCAGTTTTGCAGGAAAGCTGGTTTGTTTCTTGGCTTGAAGAGTTTTCAACAGAAGAGTTGAAAGAAATCTGGGTGTCTCTGAGAGTGTATATTGGCTTGTTAGGGCTGCCATAACAAAATACCTAAGGGTAGCTTAAACAAAGAAATTTCAGTTTTTTTCATGGTTATGGAGGCTAGAGCTCCAAGATCAAAGTGTTGGCAAGTGTAGCTTCTTCTGAGCCCACATTTCTTGGCTTGCCACCTTCCTTCTGTGTCCTCACATGGCTTTTCTCTGTGCACACATATCCTTGGTGTGTCTCTCTTCTGTAAGGACACCAGTCATATTGGATTAGAGCCCCACCTAACAGCCTCCGTTGAATTTAATCATCTCTTTGAAGGTCCTATTTCCAAATACAATCATGTAAATCAGAGGTCATCCATTTATGACCAGATTTAACTTCAATTACCTCTTTAAAGGTCCTATCTCCAAATATGATTACATTCTCGCGTACTGGGGTTGGGCTTCAATATATGAATTTTAGGGGAACACAATTCAGCCAATCACAAAATGTATGGATGAAAAGTGGTGAATACACACGGTGAGATATAATGTAGTGATAAGAAGCATTGGGTTAGATGCACAAAAAAGCAATGTGGATGGATCCTAAAAACCCAATGCTGCCTGAGAAAAGAACAGAACAGAATGAGGCATGTAACTCAATATCAGTTCAAATTAAACTCAAATTAAAAGTATATGCCCAGTCAATGTCTCAGTCAGTGAAACATGCAACTCTTGATCTTGGAGTTGTGAGTTTGAGCCCCATGTTAGGTGTAGGAATTACTTAAAAGTAAAATCTTAAAATAAATACATAAATACATAAATGTATATCCCCCAATGCACTTTATGCAGGAACATTTACAAAAAAGGCAAACTATACATTAAACACATCATAATAGTTGCCTATAGAAGGAGGAGAGTAGAGAATGAGGCTCTTTTTTTTTACAGCACATAAGGTTTGTTTTTTTTTAAGATTTTATTTATTTATTCATGAAAGACACACACAGAGAGAGAGGCAGAGACACAGGCAGAGGGAGGAGCAGGCTCCATGCAGGGAGCCCGACGTGGGACTCGATCCCGGGTCTCCAGGATCACGCCCTGGGCTGAAGGCGGCGCTAAACGCTGAGCCACGCAGGCTGCCCTACAGCACATCAGTTATTGGCAGAATTTTTGGCAGACTAGTGGTTATAATACACCATAAACTATGAAGAGTATGAAGAACTCAACTCTCTAGCCCTGAGGTCTGAAATTAAATATGAACAGTGAAGAAGCTATAACAATCTCTCTTTTTAGCAGGGTGACAGAAAGCTTTTGCTGTGGTCCAGATCCAAGGACACAAGACAATATCTCTCTTCTTTTTAATCTGAGGTATTTGATCCACATGGTCACATCCAATGGCAACATTTCCTTTCCTATTTGGGGCATAGAGAATTTATGGTTTTCTCTGTTAGCCAGTGGAAATATCACAAAGTAACCCAAGTAACAAGCATGTACAATTAATGGTGGAGAGCCAGATAAAATTTTTTTTAATAAAAAGATTTTGAAAAAGATTTCATGCTTGGTATATCCAGAGGCAGACCATGCTGATTGCCTTTCCAATTTCTACTTTCTGCTTCATCTTTCCTACACACATATCCCAAGTTTGTTCAGGGTAATGGTGTGCCCAGTTAAAGAACTCTGCTTTCCAGACTCCTCTGCAGATGGGGTTTTGACACAGTTCTGGTCGTCTAGATATAGGCAGAAATCTAATGGGTAGGGCTTTTAGGAAAGTTATTGTTTTTCTGATTAAAATGAAAAGGGGCAAACTTAATAGACATGAACCTTTTTGTTTTGTTAAGCTCTCAGTCCAATGTGGGGCTTGAACTTACAACCCAAGATCAAGACTCACATGCTCTACCACCTGAGCCAGCCGGACACCCCTAGACATGTCTCTTTTGTCCTTTGTCTTTCTTCCTGTCTGCACTGTGGAGATGCTGCCCAGTGGTACAATAAACATTCTGTGACCACGGAAGAAGGCCTTTCACTACAGATGGCAGGAGGAGAGAAAAGGTGTCTTGTTTCCTGAGCAGTTGCATGAACCTTGGATTTTCTACTTTGGATTCCTTGTTACATGAAAAAAAATGTTTTTTAAGCCATTGTGATTTTGGTTTCTGGAACCACTGAATGAAGCCCTCACATCCTTGGAATGGAACAGGCTAAGCCTGTGCCACCATCTTCCCTGGTGAGAATTTATCAAGGCTATCTTTCTTCTAGATGAAGAGACGACAGTCATGACAATTGGTCAAGAAGCCCCTTCTGCCTCTGGGATGAGAATTTCTCCATGGAGTAGATTTAGAGGAAGCATCTGCAGTGTTCACTACACTACTAAACAGGATTGTTGTAAAGATTAAGTGTGACATGGGATATAAAGTACCAGCAAGTAGCCAGCCCCCCAAACATCTTCATTTCTCTTCCCTCTTCTCTATCTTGTTTAAAAAAATTAAAAATAGTTATTGAGGGATGCCTGGGCGGCTCAGCGGTTGAGCGCCTGCCTTCGGCCCAGAGCGTGATCCTGGGGACCGGAGATCAAGTCCCACGTCAAGCTCCCGGCATGGAGCCTGCTTCTCTCTCTGCCTATGTCTCTGCCTCTCTTTCTCTGTGTCTCTCATGAATAAATAAGCAAAATCTTTTAAAAAAATACTTATTGGTACCTGTTAGAATGGCTAAAATAAAAAAGACAAGAAACAACAAGTGTGGATGTGGAGAAAATGGAACCTTCGTGCACTGTTGGTAAGAATGTAAACTGGTGCAGCTACTGTGGAAAATAGTATGGAAGGGTCCTCAAAAAAATTAAAAATAGAAATACCCTATGATTCAATAATTCCACTATTGGGCATTATGACAATAAAGGCACTAACTTGAAAAGATACAGGCATCACTGTGTTTACTGCAGCATTATTTATAACCGCTAAGACATAAAAGCAACCTAAGTGTCCATCAATAGACGAATGTATAAGGAAAAATGTCACACACACACACACACACACACACACACCAGAATATTACATAGTCATGTATTGTGATTGTGCCATTTGAGACAACATGGATGGACCTAGAGGGTATTATACTAAGTGAAATACTCCTCAGACTAAGAAAGACAAATATCATATGTTTCTACTCATAAATGGAATCTTAAAAAATTGAATAAACAAAAAGCATAAATAGACCTATAAATACAGAGAACAAACTGATGGTTACTAGAGGGGAGGTGGGTAGGGGGGTTGGGCAAAAAGGGTAAAGGGCAGTGGGAGATACAGGCCTCCTGTTAGGGAATGAACAAGTCACAGGAATAAAAAGCATAAGGAATAGAGTCAGTGATGCTGTAATACTGATGTAATGGGGCAGATGGTAGCTACACTTGTGAACATAACACAGTGTATAAACTTGTCAGATCACTAAGTTGTACACCTGAAACTAATGTAACATAGTGTGTCAAATATACTCAAATTTAAAAAAAAATTACTTATTGAGCACCTATTGTGAACAAAGCATATTTCAAGCACATCAGAATTCAAAAGTGAGCTCTATACTCTGTGATCAAATATTGGAAGAGCTATTAAAATCACAGATATGAAAAGTCTTTGCAAAGCAAATAAGAGTTATAGATAGAAAGTACCAGGAACAAAGTCTCCCTAGAACACTTACTCATTTATCTTAAATGGAAGGTACAGGATAAGATGTGACCACCCCAGGGGCACCGGGGTGGCTCAGGAGGTTAAGTATCTGCCTTCCACTCAGGTCATGATCTCAGGGTCCTGGGACTCCCTGCAAGGTGGGGAGCCTGCTTTTCTCTCTCCCTCTGCCCCTCGCCTCTGCTCATGCTCTCTCTCTCTCTCTCTTCTCTGCGCCTGCACTCTCTCTCCCTAATAAATAAACAAAACCTTAAATAAAAAAAAAATCTAACGACTCTGGGTCAACCAGGATCTCTTTCACAGGCGTCACTGTGACTCAGCTTAATGACTAAAATGAGCAGTCATGGTGATAAAGCTCAATCTTGACTATTGCATCATCACACAGAGTTGGTTAGAATATGAATTAAAGGATCAAGGAAGAAAGAAGATTTTCCTTTGCTTTGCTCTAAGACGAAATCTTACTCAATTCAGTGCTCCGACCTTAGGTTTCAAAGAGCTCTGGTCTAGCGAGCTAAGGGAACACTTCACTTAACACAGTACAATCATGCAAGTAGTAAGGGAATGTATCTCGTCAAATATTCAGGTAATACAGATGTGTATGGTGTAAAAAGCAAAAGTCACTGTTATCTGTTTGGTGGAAATTACCTCTGAAACTTTTGTATGGCAATGCACTTTAAAAGTAGACAGATCTGTCTTCCCTTTCTTTTCTACAGCTTCCATTGCATTGGTCTGGCGAGATAATGCTTGTGAAAGAATTATAAAACTGGATAGTAATAATACTCTCATAATTGAAAAAAATCCCTTCCTACCTGTAAGACACTACATTTGGAGAGAGAATGATTATGCCTTTTCGCACAGCGCAATGAAATGTGGCCGATACAGCACCAACTAGGAGCCCTTGGTATCTAATTTCTAAGCCTCACAACAGTCCAGGGAAGAAAATATTATCAGTATCTTCCTCAGAGCCTCAGGGGCCTGAAGTTCAAGAGGTGAAATCCATTAGACAAGATCACAGAGTTAGTCAGAAGGAGGGTTGGGATTTGAATCCCAGTTAACCTGCTCCAAAGCCCTGCACTTTGCACTATTCCATTTTATCTCCCGGTATAGGTGAGATGGATTCCCCTTGTAGGGAAGGACAAATTTAGGAAAGGCCACACTTATGGGATCTCTGTAAACTCCTATTAGTAATGCTATTTTGGACATACAAATATACTGAATGTCTTAGAATGTCACTCTCTCATCCTGGTTTCCCTCTTAGCCCCTCTTTCCACCCTCCCAGCCACATGGCTGGTGTTTGATAGAATTCTGTGGCAGCACTTCTCTCTGTCTCGTGATGGCTGTGGCTGGGACTGGGGCAGAGAAAATATCAGATGAACCCGAAATAACTTTTTGTACCACAAGTAAGGAAGAAAACACATAAAATATGATGGGACATAAAATGACAAGACACATGTCCAAAGGACCCAGAAGCCATCTTAAATGAGCTTCCATTGGTCAAATCTAAGACAACTCGAGCAGAAAAATAAGTAATGAAATTAACAGATCAGTACCCATGCGAGTAACGATAGCAGCTAATACATTAACGGAATTAATATATTTTATCACCCATAAAGTAAGTTATCATGAGTTTATAAACGTAAAGATAAAGATCTTCCTTATAGTAGAATTGCAATTAATCAATGTGGATGGAAGGACCGAATTAGAATGTCACCATTCTCTCACCATTGCATTAATAATCGGTTCAGGCAAAAATCATGGAAGCTAAAATAAATAGGGGAGAGTCTGATGCAGAACCGTATACGTCTAAAAACACCTTCAGGGGATCCCTGGGTGGCGCAGCGGTTTGGCGCCTGCCTTTGGCCCAGGGCGCGATCCTGGAGACCTGGGATCGAATCCCACGTCGGGCTCCCGGTGCATGAGCCTGCTTCTCCCTCTGCCTGTGTCTCTGCCTCTCTCTCTCTCTCTCTCTCCTCTCTCTCTCTGTCATGAATAAATAAATAAAATCTTTAAAAAAAGAATAATGTTTCATGACACATGATAATTGTATTAAATTCAAATTTCCGTTAAGTTTAAGTTTAATTGAAATAGTTACATTTTTTCATCTACATCTTGTCTATGCCTGCTTTAGAACTAAAATGGCAAAATTAAGTAGTTGAGCCAGAGACCACCTGGCAAAGCCTAAAATGTTTACTCTGATTCTTCAGAGAAACATTTGCTGACTCCTCAATCAGAAAATAGCATAATGTCTGTGTTAAATATTCTGATTCTGTTAATCGCGTCGTGGTTATTAGAGAGAATATTAGTGGTTATTAGAGAGAATATTAGTAAATATTGAGGTATGGGGATGGGGTGATTGCAACTTACTTTTAAGTGACCCAGAGGGGGGAAAAATGTCTGTGTACATGCACACACAAACACACACACACACAAAGATTCTTGTAACTTCTGAAAGCTCACGATTATATCACAGTTAAAAATTATAAAAAATAATGACAAGTGTTAAAACCCATTTACAGAGGACTGATAATGGAATCTTCCAATCGATGGGCTTTTATGGAGCTTTCATAAGATCTTAACTGAAAATGATGTCCTCCCAAGCAGTGCATTTTTTATTTGGCTCCATCAAAGTTTGTCTCTGCAAAGTTATCTGTTGTTCTTTTTTCTTTTAGGGGGGAGATGGGTGGATAAGAAAATGAAAAACAACAAAACAAAACAATACATATATGGTTACATATTTGCATACAAAACCTGGCAAAATGTCCTGCTTTATATTATAGCTGAGAAACTTAAAGATCGAAGTACTCAGCCCAACAGATGTCTAGTCACATTTTTTCTTCTTCCTATATGTCTTTTCTCTCTTTTTAAAAATTATTGATTGTTCACACTGTGTTTAGCTGATATGTTTCAAATCTTTTTTTAGAACAGGTAGTACTTTGAGTTTGAAATTTAAAAATTCTTTCTATAGGAACACCTGGGTGGCTCAGCGGTTTAATGCTTGCTTTCGGCTCAGGGCGTGATCCTGGGGTCCTAGGATTGAGTCCCACATCCAGCTCCCTGCATGGAGCCTGCTTCTCCCTCTGCCTGTGTCTCTGCCTCTCTCTCTCTCTCTTGAGTAAATAAATAAAATCTTTTAAAAATATTATGAGAGCAGCAGGACAATAGCAAACCCAAGTTTCAAATTTTCATTCAAGTAGAAAATACATGTTATAGATTATTACTACTATATAGATCACTATGGACACTTTTTAATGAGAATTTTCGAAGTATGCACCGGGCTCATAGGAGAACTTGTGTCCCCCTCAGGGTTATTATAAAAAAAGAAGGAAGAAACTGAAGAAAGGGAGGAAGTCAAGAAGTCAAAAAAGAGGAAAGAAAAAAGAAAAGAAATTACATTTTGGAAGGTAAGGAGGCAGGATTCAGACACATTCCTTTTATTTTATTTTATTTTATTTTATTTTATTTTATTTTATTTTATTTATTTGAGGGAGGGAGAGAGTACACATGAGCAGGGGGAGGGCCAGAAGGAGAGGGAGAAGCAGGCTCCCCGCTGGACCTAGGGCTCCATCCCAGGACCCTTGGATCATGACCTGAGCAGAAGGCAGAGACTTAACCGACTGAGCCACCCAGCCACCCCTGGGGGTGGAGTCAGAGACATTTCGAGTCTGTTTTAAGTTCTCATTATCCTAGAATAAAATCTGACTCCAAGCTTCTTTAGTTTGCTTTAAAACAAAAGAATGTTGGGCGAGGGCAAATCATTTTTTACAATGTTGTTGCTATTCAAGTCAAAGTTACTGGTGATACAGAACTCATGAGTTGTGTGGGGACAATTTGGATTTTTTTCTTATCACAACACTGAAAATAATACGAGCAGGTGCAGTATTTTTGTGACGAGGCGAGGCGTTTGCAGAATGGAAGGAAGGTAGGTTCACCTTGGGAGGCACCTGCTGTTGCCTTTGTGTTGGGGGTGGGGGGCCTGGTGCTCTGACGCAGCCTCTCCGACTTGACAATATTCTGTGAAAGAAAAACTCATGTAGGGGAGTGAATCAGGCATTCGTTGGTTATTATTTGGTTAACCCTAACCAGAGGTTTTTTTTTTTTTCAAACACCTCGCCTTCTTCATTTGCTTATGTTAAATTGCTCCATTTGTATCACAGGATGATGCATGTTTATGTGCCTGACATAGGGACCTTGAGAACAATCTCCAGCCTCAGATGACTCTACAGGTAAGGGTTACAATCACTACTACGGGGGCCAACGTGCTCTGTGATAGGAACAAGCAATTGAAAACACCAACTTCTAAAGAGAGACAGGAGCAACTCTCTTTGGGTTTTTCCCCTTGCCTTCCAGACCCACTCTCCACTCTGCTTTTATAAATCCAGCCCCTTTCCTCAAACTTCTGCTTGGTTTCCGTGGGTCTGCTGTTGAGTCTCCCTGTTGGGTTACTTTGGATTGGTGATTTGTTAAAAGAGGTGTCTTCCCAGGCACCGCTGATTTCCTTTTCCCCTGCACACTGCCCTTTGGGTGGGTGTGCCCTCTTGTCTCCTGCCAGGAGACTGCTCAGTTTAGTTAACCTATGTAATCACTGTTAAAAGAAAAAAAAAGATACAAAAGTACATCAACTTTGAAAGAGAAAATAAGTTTAAAAGGAATCTTAGACAAATGGATTAAATTAATAAAAATTGGAAAAAGGACACACACACTCCTTGTGTCATTGGGAGCAAATGATACCTTGCCCTGTCACCATTGCAGGTCACACATGCATATCAAACCTCTTAGTCATGTAGAGAAATCTTTGCACTCTAAAATGTAAACAAAAAGAAAACAGAAAAAAAGAACACGGCCATCACTCTACATACTTTTTTTTAAACCCTGCATGCCTCTAGTCCCCCAAATGAATGAAACTTGAATTTTTTCCTGTAAGTCACTTGCTTACCAACATAATTCCAACCCTAATATTTTCAATGCTGATCTTTTGCAAATTAGCAACATTTATGGCTATGGCAATCACGTGAGAAAATAGGCTTTTCCACTAAGAACTTGGAAATGTTGGCAATTTTGTGATTTTCTTTTCTTTTAAAATAGACATTGTATTTTAAATTGATGAGCAAGTCTTTTATTTTATTTTATTTTATTTTATTTTATTTTATTTTATTTTATTTTATTTATTCATGGAAGAGACAGACAGAGACACATGCAGGGAGCCTGATGTGGGACTCGATCCCGGGACTTCAGGATCACGCCCTGAGCTGAAGGCAGACAGTAAACCGCTGAACCACCCAGAGATCCCCTGAGCAAATCTTTTTAAAGTCTATGCTTTCTCTAAACATCTTCATTGGAAACTGGTTTCCTTTCTTTCAGACAGGTGTGATACTTATGCTTTAAATTGGTGATTCTCTGGGGATCCCTGGGTGGCTCAGTGGTTTGGTGCCTGCCTTTGGCCCAGGGCATGATCCTGGGGTCCTGGGATCAAGTCCCGCATCAGGCTCCCCATGAGGAGCCTGCTTCTCCCTCTGCCTGTGTTTCTACCCCTCTCTTTTTCTCTGTGTCTCTCATGAATGAATAAAATCTTTAAAAAAAACAAAACTAAACATCATGTTGGGGCTACCTGGGTGGCTCAGTCTCTTGTTCTCAGCTCATGTCCCAGTGTCAGGGCGATGAGTTCAAGCTCCACACTGGAGGGGGAGCCTCCTTTATAAACTAACAAACAGCCCTTTCAGACCTTAGGAGGTCAGAGTCTCCAGTGATCTAAATCATTATAGACACTCTATCATTCTGCATTATTATAAAATTCCATTTTCTCATTTGTGAAGTAAGGATAACCTCATAGAACTATTGTGAAGATTAAGTGGCATAATGTGTATAAGGCACCAAGGCACTTAGAACCATTCCTAATGCACAGTAAGCACTACATGAGTGAGGCTATATTTCTTTTATCAGGAGATAATTCTGCTTGTTTCTTCATGCTTGTGAGCAAGAACACTGACCACTGGTGTCCTGGACTATTTTCTTCAGGGCATTTGCACAGCAAACAGCCTGGGAAGACATAGGGTCTCCCTCCAGAGCGGAGGGCGGGTTTGTTTTCTGTCTAGTGTAATAATGTAAAAATGCCCCCTTTGGTGTTAAGTGTCTATTATAAAAGATTTGGGTTCCCTAAGCTCAGAGTTCCTCAGCTGTGATGTAAATCCACTTCATGCACAACATTCACCTGGGCTCCCCTATGTTGCCTCCTGTGGGCTGGGGGGTGCAGGTGGGGAGCCAAAGTGGACATGAACCTCATGCTGCTTGCTGTGCCATAAATAATAAAGTCCTGCGTCTCTGACCCAGGAGTCTGTGTTTTCTGCTAGCATCTGTGAAACTGTGGCAGGCTAACTTGCTAGCTTGCAAAGGAAGGTAAAAACCTCTGCCCCTTCACAGTTCTTGACGATTATAAAGTACAAAAGCATGTAGTCATGGGGCACTTGGGTGGCTCAGTGGTTGAGGGTGTCAAAGGCTCAGGTCATGATCCCGGGGTCCTGGGATCGAGTCCCCAATTCAGGCTCCCTGTGGAGAGCCTGCTTCTCCTTTGGCCTATGTCTCTGCTTCTATCTCTGTGTCTCTTATGAATACATAAATAAAATCTTAAAAAAAAAAAAGAGGACTGACTTTCAAAACCCACCTCCTCATTCTATGAGGTTACTAACACTGATTCCAAAACCAGATAAGAGCAATACAAGAACATAATAACAGCGAGTTGACCCCGACAGGGTATGTGAACAGTTTTGCATCTTGATCCAGCAGGGATGGATGTACTCCTAACGGCAGCCGCAGGGCTATGTCGTTTATAATAGTCTCCTCATAATCCTTGCCCTCAGAGCAGAACTTCTTCCTCCTTGGCGTTCTTTCCCTAGGCTGTAAGAGAAGGAGTAGGTGGGAGCTTATCTATCATTCACTGGTTTATTTCATGCTAGAACCCAGGGGTGGGGGTTGAGGCTGTTACCACCTATGGCTCAACTGCTTAGGTCTGTCTATGTCTCTGCCCCTCTCTCTGTATCTCTCATGAATAAGTAAAAATAAAAATATTTATAAACAAAAACAAACAAAAAAGCATGCAGTCATGCATAGAGAAGCAAAATTTGGTAACCAGAAGTGATTCCGAAACAATTTCATTTTTCACTTCTATCTTTAAATGAATATTTAAAGGATTCAATTCATCATTACCTTATTGCACAACCATGGCACCATCTAGGCCCTCTCACACAGTTATGGTCCCCATCTTATCTCCTGGTCTGAAGGATACTATTAATGACCTTTGGAATCTAAATCTATCTGGCCACTGTCCAAAACCACTGATCATTGGCCAAGAGGTAGAGCTGCAGTATGTTAGCATTTCTGAATTCCCTCCAATATCTCAATTGACCCCTCCCTCCGCGTCCTAGCATGTTATGCACAGTTCCCAGCATTTTCTACCTAAACACCCAATTTCATAGCAACCACATAGTTTTGTCCCTGTCACTTCCTTAGTCCACTTAGTACCACTGACATCCTGATGGCTGACCCATTCCCAATAGAAATACAGGCCACCAAGAATGACATCCAGGAAACTCAATTTTTATAACCTATAGACCTTTTATTGATGTGCTCTTCTTTCCCTGCTTTCATTTCATTATCATAGTGGGTATGAATTTTAGTCCAATTTAGTTTATATAAAATTCCAAAGAGCTTCATTGTAATTACTGCCTGGCAAATGCCTTCATCTTCCTTGCTTCTCTCTTCCTTTATCAGTCAACTTGGTGTAATACTAACCCCGAATAAAACCAACTATTTCCTTTTCCCTGCCTTCCTGTGAGCAGCTGAACATTACTGGAGAAAATCATGCAACCAGACTGACTGGTTTTACTTGAATGATCACAAACAACACATTGGCATGCTCAACCCCACCCAGCAATCCCAGTCATTCTCCAACAAATTTGCTTTCTCACACAGTGTGATAACAATTTTGTACTTTTACTTCTGGTCTCAAACTTCAGCTCTTGGGCACGTGGGTGGCTCAGTGGTTGAACATCTGACTCTGGCTCAAGTCGTGGTCTTGGGATCCTGGGATTGAGTCCTACATTGGGCTTCCTGCAGGGAGCCTGCTTCTCCCTCTGCCTATGTCTCTGCCTCTCTCTGTGTCTCTCGTGAACGAATATATAAATAAATAAATCTTTAAAAAATCCCCCAAAACAAAAAACCTCAGCTCTCAAGAGATAATCTTACCTTAGGCTTCATTGAGAAAATAGAAACCATTAGGTCAGAGACCTTGTCTTTTCATGGTGAAAGTTACAAACTTCTCTGCCTCTGTACCCATCTTCCCTTTTCTCCCCCTGATGATGGAGGGAAGGTCTCTCCTACTCAAGGTTAAGAACACAGAGTGTATCTCTTCTAACTTTCTTAGGCTACTTGGGTTATTTCTTTTCTCCTGCATAATCAGCCTCTTCTGTATCAACTAGAATGCTTTCCATTACAAATAAAAAGACAAAAGCCACTTATAGACTAAAGGTTCTCAAATTTATATCCTCCATCCACACTCAGGAGCCAGACAGAACTGAGTGGGCATTATGCTAATTAGTAGATGCACATGTCCTTAAACTTCTCATGTAAAACCTTATTGCAGGGAATATTTCTGAAATGACTGTTTACCTAATTACACACATTATTTAGGCAAAAAAGATCTATGTTTGCATATTAGAGATTTTTCTTTGTAAATGTCTTTCCTCCCTTTATTTTTAAAATATTTTATTTACTTATTTGAGAGAGAGAGTGAGAGAGAGAGAGGGAGATCACAAGCAGGGGGAAGGGTAGAGGGAGAAGCAGGCTCCCCACTGAGCAGGAAGCCCAACACAGGACTCCATTCCAGGACCCCGGGATCATGACCTGAGCCGAAGGCAGACACTTGACTGACTGAGCCTCCCAGGTGCCCCTCTTCCTCCCTTTAAAAACAGAGCCAAATGCCGCTGTTTATATTACATGGCTGTTGAAAAATCCTTGCAACTACCATCCTGCTATGAGTGGGAGTGGGCATTGGAGCTATGTTTAGCTTTCCTCTTTTGTCTATGCAATCAATCAGGTTTATTTTCCCTTCTTAGATCCTTGGTTTTAAAAAGTGCTTCATTCAAGAATTCTTTGGGGAGGCTAAGAAAAAGTGAAGCCGTTGTAAATTGTGAAATTTAGCGGTCAGACATCTGTAACAGACTGTGGAGGAATGGGTATACCCTCTGGTGGACAATTTGGAACGGGCATAGTCTCTGGCCTGCCCGCTGGAACGAGTTAGAGATACAGGGCCGGGATGGGTTGTCTCCAGAATTTCTGCTCAACAAGATTTTACCTGTGGCTCTTTAGTGGCCAGCAAGTAAACAACTGGTTTCTGTCTCCCTGATGACCTAATGGGTCCAGAATATAAACCCAGGAGGAGGAGGGTATGTGAGTTGTGATTTTTCTTCTTGCCTTAAAAAAGAATGCCAGATGAGAAGAGAATTGCAAAACGAGTTTCTGGAGCAGAAGTGATTGAGTGGGCCAAACAGTTAAAAGGCAAATGGATGTGAAAAACAACAAGAACAAATATAGTCAGAAACTTCCTCTCCCCCATTCTTCAAACAGATGGCTGTTAGAAGAGATAGGCAAGAGACAGATATTACTTCCTCTAAAAAAGTAGACATATATCAAAAAGCAGAAGAGAAGTTACAATCTTAGAAGTCTAACAAAATTTAAAAATGAGTTTGGCAGGGGTGCCTGGGTGGCTTAGTTAAGTGTCTGACTCTTGATGTGGGCTCAGGTCAGGATCTCAGGGTTGTGCGATGGAGCCCCACATGTCAGGCTCTGCATAGGTATGGAGACTGCTTAAGATTCTCTCTCTCCCTCTCTCCTCCTAAAAAGAACCTGTTTGGCAATGACATTGGTGGTGTTCCAATTCCATGAACCCCCTCATTCATACTAGGAGACCTCTGCACTAGTAGATTTGACCAAAAGAAAGATCAAAAGCAATGCTGGTTTTGAATTCACGTTTTTTTTCCTTCCTAGTTTTGTAATATCCTTCAATTAAAAAAAAAAAAGATCTTGTGGTACTGATTCCTTACCTTTTAGTATAGAGAACTTTAAAATACCGTATTACCCCACATTGTATATGGAATGTTGGTTTTTCAACCATTTTTAAAAAAGATTTTTATTTATTTATTTATGAAAGACACACACACACACACACACACAGGCAGAGGGAGAAGCAGGTTCCCTGCGGGGAGCCTGATGTGGGACTCCATCCTGGGTCCTGGGGTCACACTCTGAGCTGAAGGCAGACGCTCAACCGCTGAGCCACCCAGGCCTCCCTCAACTATTTATTGATTAGTGGGTATGTAGGTGTAACTTTTGTTCACTTAATTCAAATCAACTTTCGAGGCCAGCAAGTCAATGTAAGTAGGAAAAAAGTATGTTCAATTTGAATAGAAACACCTTTTAAAAGTCTTATACCCAGAGTGGGCCCCTGGGTGGTTCAGTCCATTAAGCGGCTATCTACAGCTCAGGTCATGATCCCAGAGTTCTGGGATGAACCTGAGTTGGGCTCCCTGGTCAGTGGTAAGTCCACTTCTCCCTCTCCCTCTGCTCCTCTGCCACTGTACTCTCTTTCTCTCTCTCTTAAATAAATAAAATAATGGGATGCCTGGGTGGCTCAGTGGTTGAGCATCTGCCTTTGGCTCAGGGCATGATCCCGGGGTCCTGGGATCAAGTCCCACATCAGGTTCCCCACGAGGAGCCTGCTTCTCCCTCTGCCTATGTCTCTGCCTCTCTCTCTCTCTCCCTCTGTGTCTCTCGTGAATAAATAAAATCTTAAAATAAATAAAATCTTTTTTTAAGCCTTATACTCAGAAATTATAATGAGGTTTTCTCTAGTTTCAGGTGAATGGAGATTGTAGGTACCTTTTCCCTTTCGGTCAGACTGATCAGTAGGCATCCAGCATTGTGGTATGAATGCCAGCTATCTGGGAGTATGAAATTATGACACCCACTGCTCTAGTTGGACAGTGTAGATGCACTAGGCTAAAATTCACGGTTAGCATAGTTTCTTATCTTTACTGTTTCACCATCGCATATGTAGTAAAAGCCAACGAACTCCAAATTATTTTACCCAGATTACTCATCTGGTAGATCAGTCAATTTGTTCATCAGTTGGAAAATACTGACTGCTAATTACATAAAGACACTATAAGAAAACAAAGAGCTACAAAGTATGGCCTTAGTGTTTTGTTTTGTTGTTGTTTATATACAGGCTTTTTAAAGAGCAGTTTTAGGTTCACAGCAAGACTGAGGGGAAGGTACAGAGATTTCCCATATGCCCCTTGCCGCACACATGCACAACCTCCCCTATTATCAATATTTTATCAATTCGCTACATTTGCTACAGTGAACATTGACACATCATAATCACTCCAAATCCATAGTTTATATTAGTGTCATTCTTGGTGTTGTACATTGTATTCGTTTGGACAAAGGTATAGTGACATGTGTCATGTATCACATGTCATACAGAGTATTTTTATTTTTACCGCCCTAAAAATTCTCTGTTCTGTCTTTTCATCCCTTCCTCTAATCTCTGGCAACCGCTGCTATTTATACTGTCTCCATAGTTTTGCCTTTTCCAGAACGTCATATAGTTGGAGTCATACAGTATGCAGCCTTTTCAGATTGGCTTTTTTCACTTAGTGACATGCATTTAGGCTTCCTCTAGTCTTTTAATGGCTTGATAGCTCATTTCTTTATAGTGCTGAGTGATACGCCATCATCTGGACGTACCACAGTTTATCCATTCATCTGCTGAAGGACAGCTTGGTGCTTCCAGGTTTTGGCAAGTATGAATAAAGCTGCTATCCACATTTACGTGCAGGTTTTTGTGTGGACATAAATTTCCAACTCCTTTGGGTAAACACCAAGGAGTTCAATTACTGGCTCATATGGTAAGAGTTTTTTTCTTTTCCATGTATTTTTTAAAGATTTTATTTATTTATTCATGAGAGACAGAGAGAGAGAGAGAGAGAGAGAGAGAGAGAGAGAGAGAGGCAGAGACACAGGCAGAGGGAGAAGCAGGCTCCATGCAGGGAGCCCAAAGTGGGACTCGATCCCGGGACTCCAGGGTCAGGCCCTGGGTTGAAGGCAGGTGCTAAACTGCTGAGCCACCTGGGCTGCCCATTTTTTTTCTTTTTTAAGTAATCTCTACACCCAATGTGGGGCTTGAACTCACGAGATCAAGGGTCGC
The DNA here is from genome assembly GCF_905146905.1 of Nyctereutes procyonoides. Lineage (NCBI taxonomy): Eukaryota > Metazoa > Chordata > Mammalia > Carnivora > Canidae > Nyctereutes > Nyctereutes procyonoides. The sequence continues at coordinate 8,136,275 of NW_026575135.1, read as the reverse complement.
ACACCCTACCTACTGTACCAGCCAGACGCCCCAGAGTATGTTAAGTTTTATAAGAAAATGCAAAACGTCTTCCAAAGTGACTGTATCATTTTACGTTTCCAGCAACAATGAATGAGAGCTCCTGTTGCTCCATATCTCTGCTAACATTTGGTGTTGGCAGTGTTCCAGATTTTTGGTATTCTAATAGGTACGTGGTGATATTTCATTGTTTTAATTTGCATTTCCCTGCTGACATACCGTGTGGAGCATCTTTTCATATGCGAAGTTTCCATCTATACACCTTCTCTGGCAAAGTGTCAAGATCTTTGGCCCACCTTTTAATTAGGTTATCTGTTTTTTCACTGTTGAGTTTTAAGAGTTCTTTGTATATTTTGGATATGTCTTGATCAGATGTGTCTTGTGCAAATATTTTCTTCTGTTTGTGTCTTGTCTGTCCATTCTCTTAATGTTGTTTTTCACAGAGCAGAAGGATTTAATATTTTTTTAAAGATTTTTAATTTTCTTAATGTAATCTTTACATCCAACATGAGGCCCAAGACAAGGGTCACATGCTCTACTGACTGAGCCAGCCAAGTGTCCCAAGTTTTTTTTTTAATTAATTTTAATTTTTAAATTTTTTTAAAAAAAGATTTATTTATTCATGAGAGAGAGAGAGAGAGAGAGATTGAGAGAGGCAAAGACATAGGCAGAGGGAGAAACAGGCTCTTCACAGGAGCCCAGTGCGGGACTCAATCCTGGATCCCGGGATCACGACCTGAGCTGAAGGCAGACGCTCAACCGCTGAGCCACCCAGGTGTCCCCCAAGTTTTTTTTTTTTTTTTAATGAAGTCTACTTTATCAATTATTTCTTTCATGGATTGTGCCTTTGGTATTGTATCTTTAAAGTCACCACCATATTCCAGTTGAATTAACCTTTTAAACTGTAATTTCAGGGTGCCTGGATGGTTCAGTTGGATAAACATCTATCTCTAGCTCAGGTCATGATCCCAGGGTCCTGGGCTCCAGCCCTGCATCCTTCTCCCTCTCCCTCTGCAGCTTCCCCTGCTTGTGCTATTTCTCTCTGTCAAATGAATAAATAAGATCTTAATAAAACCCCAACAATTTAGAAATGTTGTAGAGATCAATCCCAATTACCAGAATCCTAAATACAGTTGTCATCAAGTTGCTAATCACAAACTCAGCCTGTGAATCTACTAATTCATTGATTGGAGTCATTTGGTGAAAAGTTATCTGTGAAGAAATGATTATTTACTTATTGTTTCTCCTTTCCTATACTTTATGAAGAAATTCAGGGTACAGATAATTTTGGAATGGAATTAGAGACTCTCTCAAACTTCCAAGATTATCTAATCTTGAACTTCAGACTAAAAGAAATGGAATCATGGGCAGGTGGGTGGCCCTCTCAGTTGAGTGTCTGACTCTTGGTTTTGGCTGCGGTGGTGATCTTGGGGTCATGGGATTGAATCCCACATCAGGCTCCGTGCTCAGTGCAGAGCCTGCCTGAGACTCTCTCCCTCTCCCTCTGCCCCTCTCCCACCTCAAATAGATAAATAAATCTTTAAAAACAGTAATAGAAGAAATAGAATCAAAGACCAGAGTTTAAGTAACAAGGATGTTTTGGCTTAAGATGTTATTACTAAAAAAAAAAAAAAAAAAAAAGATGTTATTACGCAGATAATTTATACTGGTCAACACAACCTACCCAGAAGATTGTTCTGATTTATTGAACATGTTTTTATCTAAGCAGTTGAGCCATAGGTGGCAACAGCCTCAAGGAGGGGGCTTCTAGCATGAGATAAACCAGTGAATGATAGATAAGCTCCCACCTACTCCTTCTATTACAGCCTAGGGAAAGAACGCCAGGAAGGAAGAAGTTCTGCTCTGAGGGCCAGGATTATGAGGAGACTATTATAAATGACATAGCCCTGCAGCTGCAGTTAGGAGTACATCCATCCCTGCTGGATCAAGATGCAAAACTGTTCACATACCCTGTCGGGGTCAACACGGTTATTATGTTCTTGTATTGCTCTTATCTGGTTTTGGAATCAGTATTAATAACCTCATAAAATGAGGAGGTGAGTTTTGAAAGTCAGTCCTCTTTTTTTTTTTTTTAAGATTTTATTTATGTATTCATAAGAGACACAGAGATAGCGGCAGAGACATAGGCCAAGGGAGAAGCAGGCTCCCCACAGGCAGCCCAATGCAGGACTCGATCCCAGGACCCCGGGATCACGCCCTGAGCTGAAGGCAGACGCTCAACCGCTGAGCGCCCCAGGTGCCCAAAAGTCAGTCTTCTATCATTTTGTAACAACTTGTTCTTTTCAGGAGAGACAGTCTGATGACTTTTTGCCTCCCTAATATTTACACAATCACCAATATTGGCATTTTCTATATTTCTAGGATTGTTTGCATCTCATCCAAATTTTCCAATTTACTATCCATAGAGTAGTTTTCCTAATATTTTATTCCAGATTCTGTTTCATGGAGTTGCCCACAATGAGAGAGGGGAAGTGAGACGTGAGTGGGTCCACACTGTTCAAGCACCTTGTCCACCTCCCTGAGCTGGGTAATTCTTCCCAGGATGCAGTGTCCTGTGACTAGTCTAGCATCAACCCTGGCCTGGCCTTTCGTGGTCCTCCCTGGTGGCCCTGTAGTTTGTCTTATCTTCCCTCGGAGTTCTACCCTTGGGTTAGGCATGCTCCTTCATGGTGCTGGCTACAGTTAGTGACTGAGAGGGGCAAAAGAGAGCTCTAAGGGTACAGAGCAAAAAGGAATAGTAAATGCCTGCTTAACCAATACAACAGTTCTTTTTAGGGTGATGAAAAGTTCTGGAACTAGATCGTGGAAATGGCTGCATGACATTGCAAAGTACTTAACACCATCGAACTCTACACTTTAAAAATGGTTTAGATGGTAAATTTTACATGTATTTTACCACAATAAAAAAAAAATAATCTTGGGATCCCTGGCTGGCTCAGCGGTTGAACGTCTGCCTTTGGCTCAGGGCGCGATCCTCGGGTCCTAGGATCGAGTCCCACATTGGGTTCCCCGCATGGAGCCTGCTTCTCCCTCTGCCTGTGTCTCTGCCTCTCTCTGTGTCTCTCACAAATAAATAAATAAAATCTTTAAAATAAATTAATCTGAGACTTGGGGCAAGAGCCTCCTCTGCGTTTCTGAGTTCCTTGTTTACTTTTCCCTCAGCCCTATGGGTAGTAGCTGCCCTTTGCATTTACTTTTTTTTTTTTTTAAATAAAATCAGGCATCTTAGCCATTTTGCACAACCACTACCATGATCTAGTTCCAGAATTTTTCATCGCCCCCAAATCCTGTACTCATTACGCATGCCTTGACTGTATATTAATTCTTTTGCTCTGAGGAGAGAGTGTGGTCGTCACCGAAGCATGCTGCCTGCTGCTGTGAAGAAATTGGCTTCTGCTGAAAGCTAACACCTGGCACTCCTGTGGTGACAAAGGTCTTGACCGGAGATGCATGAGTTTCCTAGGGCTGGCTGGCTGAAAACCACATTTATTGTCCCACAGTTCTTGAAGTTGTAATTCTGAAAGCAAGATATTGGCAGGGTTGGTTCCTTCTGGGGCCCCTGAGAATCTATCCTTGTCTTTCTCTCAGCTTCTGGCAGTTGTTGGCAATCCTTGGCATTCTCTGGTCGTTAAGGGTGTTAAGTACCTTCACCGTGTCATGCAGTCATTTCCACGATCTAGTTCCAGAACTTTTTATCACCCCAAAAAGAAATGTTGTGGCACACCTTCAAGTTCTGCCTCTGCCTTTCCATGGTCATTTCCCCTGTGTGTATGGCTGTTTTCTCTTCTTAGAAGGGCATGGGTCATTGGATTAGAACTCATCTGTATCCTGTGCAATTTCATTTTTTAAAAATATTTTATTTATTTATTCATGAGAAACACAGAGAGAGAGAGAGAGAGAGAGAGAGAGAGAGGCAGAGACACAGGCCAAGGGAGAAGCAGGCTCCATGCAGGGAGCCCGACATGGGACTCGATCCCAGGTCTCCAGGATCAGGCCTTGGGCTGAAGGCAGCGCTAAACCGCTGAGTCATCTGGGCTGCCCTGCAATTTCATTTTAACTAATTATATCTGTAAAGCCTTTAAAAAAAAAAAAGCCACATTCACAGGTCCCAGAGGTTAGGACTTGAATGTGTCTTTTTGGGGAGGCCCAATTCAATCCGCAATAGGAGCCATCACCAATGTGGTGACATGGAAACCAGCACTGAATAGGGAACACTGTCTATTCATCTGTTTGAGAGGGAAAAACAAGAAACAAAACAAGTCCGTTTTTTTTCCAGCCTTGCAGTGTGCCTCAAGCACCCTCTACAGGCAGAGTTTAAGTCAGCCAGCTGGCAACGGGGACGTGCAGTCTGCAGAGTACTGCTCCCCAGGGCAAAGAATGCTAAGTGTGGAGCTCAGAGACAGTATATTAATAATGGCCACAGGTCAAGGTGCTGTCTGCTTCAAAGTGAGCCAAACTCACTTTGAACTCACTTCAAACTGTGCTAGTTCAATCTTGACCACCAAGCTCTAAAGCAGCTGTGGGACTATGACCTGACAAGGGAAGAGGCCAAATAGAAGAGAACTTAGGCCAAATCCTGCAGGATATAGGGGGTTGCAGGGTATTGCAGTGGGCGAGGAACGATGTTTTAGGCAGAGAGACCAGTATGAGCAAAAGCAAAGCATATGAGACCCTGGATTGTCACAGAATCCTGAAAGCCTGCTGAAGTATCTCAACTCTAATCTGAGGGTCAAGTTGGGGGAGAGTAACATGATCAGATTTGTAGTGTAGAAAATTTCCTTTAACTCAAGATAGCATGGGAACTTCTTCCACCGGGGAAGGAGAGCCCTGAACAGGTACCAGTGAGCTCCTCTAAGAAGAGCTTGCGTGGAGGAAGTGGATTGGGAAACCCGTATATCTGAAGAGCCCCATGGGAGGCAAGGTTCAATAAGAATCATTAAGTGTTTCAAATACGTACATGACATACCCTGACGTGGACATGGCCATGATTTCAAACACAACATGTCCCAAATGGATGCATCATCTTACACCGTAAGCCGACTTTCCTTCTGTGATCCTTATTTTAGAGATGGCACCTGGTTGTCCAATCCAGAAACCTGGGCATTATCATGACGTATTCCTCTTCATCACTCCTCCAGAACCAATGACCCCAAACTTCCCATTTTGCTTCATAAATGTGTCTCAGCTTTTCACTGGTCTTTTCTCCATTCTCAGTGCTACTGTCTTGAAATGGGTAATATCTCTTACTTGGACCCTTAAAATTGTCTCATAATGGTGGTCCTGACATCGTCCAACTCATTTTCTCAGCAGAGTAATTATCCTGAAATGCAAAATTGAAGGTGTCACTTTACTACTTAAAATTCCACACTGGCTCTCCATTGCTCTTAGGGTAAAGAGCAACTTCTTCAACATGGCTTCCTCCAGTTTCATGGCCTCCACCCCTCATCCCCATTCCTAGGCATATGGCTGTCTTTTATTTCTTTTCTTTTTTTTAAAGATTTACTTATTATATATATATATATATATATATATATATATATATATATATATAGAGAGAGAGAGAGAGAGAGAGAGAGAGAGAGAGAGGCAGAGACACAGGCAGAGGGAGACACAGGCTCCAAGCAGGGCAGGGAGCCTGATGTGGGACTTATCTGGGGACTGCAGGATCACGTCCTGAGCCAAAGGCAGATGCTCAACCGCTGAGCCACTCGGGCGTCCCTCTTTTCCCTTCTCTTATCCCAAAACTCCTAACACTCATCCTTCAAGTCATCTTCTATTTGCCCTTCGAGTCCATTTAGATGTCCTGGAATGGACTCTCATGATTGTACCTGACTCTATTAACTTCAGCATGGGTGATCCTCCTATGTGTTTGCATTAATTCTCTCTCTCTCCCTCTCTCTCTCTCTCTCTCTCTCTCTCTCTACATAGAAAGTATGCTCTATGTCATGTATATCTTTATCTTGTTCCCTTTTCTTAAGAGAATTTATTATATCTTGAAATTTATTTGCTTGTTTATTGTCTGTCATCCACCAGAATATATGTCCCCTGAGGTCAAGAATCTTGTCTACCTTACTCACCACTATGTCCCCAGAGCCTACAACAGTGCCCAGCTCATATCAGCGACTTAATACATACTGAGTGAATGATAGAAACACATTTCTTTTGAGGCAAGATCCTTCATGCTGTTGCAGAGCCCTATGCAATATCTGGGGCATAATTACACTAAGAAATAATTTATTGGTGCCAGAAATTCAAATTTAGGTGCGTGACCTGTGTTTGTCCTGGCGACCCTGCACCCGGAACACCTTTAGCGCCATCTGGAGACGTCCTGCATGGTCAGGACTGGAGCGTGACCCAGTGCGCAGAGGCCAGAGACGCTGCTAACCACCCTACAATGCACAGGACAGTCCTTCCTTGGCAAGTGATCACCGGGTCAGGATGTCAACAGTGCGGAGGTTGAGAATCGCTCAACTAGATGGTTGTGGTTGCAGACAGCTCCCGGAATCTCTAAATTCATCCTCCTTTTGGAAAGACGGCATGAGGTCAGTGAAAGGAAGGCGTCCGGGCGGGGGCCTCGGCTTTAAAATTCTGCGCACACATCTTCAGGTGGATCATCCGACGGCACGAGGGCCAGACTACGCAATGCCGCGGGCCAAGGAACCACGCAGAAGAGAGCGCTCGGGGCGCCGGGGGCTCAGGGGTGGAGCTTCTGCCTGCAGCCCAGGGCGTGACCCCGGGGTCCCGTGATCGAGTCCCGCGTCGGGCTCCCTGCACGGAGCCTGCTTCTCCCTCTGCCCGTCTCTCTCTCTCTCTGTGTCTCTCATGAATAAATAAGTGAAATCTTAAAAAAAAGAAAGAAAGGCAAGCCCGCTTGCGGAGGCCGCGGCGGACGGGACACGGCGGCCCGCGCGCCTGCGCCCTGAGCCCCGCTCCGGACCCGCGGGAGAGCGGACCCCGGCCGCCGCGGCCGGAAGGCAGGCAGCCTCACGCCGGAAGCGGCCGGCGGCGGGGGCGTCCCGCTCCCCTAGCAACGGTCGTGAAGGAAGTGGTTGCGGTGCGCCTGCGCGGAGGCGCCGCCTGCTGACGTGGAGCTGGGTCGGGGCGGCCGAGGCCGGCGCGCCGCGGAGTGCGGGAGGGCGGCTGGGCCGGCGGAGCCGGAGCCGCGGCCGAGGCCGGGATGGTGGCGCCGCTCGCTCGGCGCCGGGCCGCCGGCGCTGCGGGCCGCTGCTGGTTGGCGCTGCTGCCGCCGCTGCTGCTGGCGCTGCTGCTGGCGCGGCCCGCGGGCGCCCTGGTGGAGGGGCTGTACTGCGGCCCGCGGGACTGCTACGAGGTGCTGGGCGTGAGCCGCGCGGCGGGCAAGGCGGAGATCGCGCGGGCCTACCGCCAGCTGGCCCGGCGCTACCACCCCGACCGCTACCGGCCTGAGCCCGGCGACCAGGGCCCCGGGCGGACGCCGCAGAGCGCCGAGGAGGCCTTCCTGCTGGTGGCGACCGCCTACGAGACTCTGAAGGTGAGGTCCGGGGGCGCGGGAGGGCGGCGGGGACAGGTTCTCGGAGACCCGGCGCCGGCGCGGCCGCCGCCGCCGCCGCCGCCGCCGCCGCCGCCGCCACCCCTGGGATGGTCGCCACGTCCCGCGTGGCCCTGCGAAGGAACCAAGGTGGGAGCCCCCTCCGGGCGTGGAGGACCCCACAGCCCTCTCCTTTTTGCGGCACTTTTTGTTACGCAAAGCTTTGGGCATCGTACAGTTTCGCGAAAGCAGCGTGAGAAACGTGCAGCTCACGCTTGGAAAGCAGGGTGATCGGAAAGGCCTCCGATACTGAATGACGGTGGTGGCGCCAACCTGACATGACAAGAACTTGATTTCTGGGGATGGTATTAAATGTGACATTTAGGGGCGTCTGGGTGGCCCCGTGGGGGCGTGGGGGGCGTCGGACTCTTGATTTTGGCCTGTGGCTCAGTGTCAGTGTGGGGAGACCGGCTGGTGCTCAGCGGGGAGTCTACTTGGGATTCTCTCTCTCCCCACGTCCTGTTTCGCTCTCTCTCTAAATAAATAAGTTAGATCTTTTTAAAAAGTAAAAATAAATGTGACATTTAGCTGGGGTTTAAGGACCTGGAAAAACACTAAGAAGAACAATGAACAAGCAGTCAGAAGACCGGATGTTTGACTCTTGGCTCCTACACCCCAGTGTGACCTTGGATAGTGACTTAATATGTCACAGTAGCGGTTTCTTCATATGCAGAATTAAAGCCCTGATACCTCCTCACAGGGTTATCATGAGAATTGAATACATGTGAGAAATCCCCCATATAAGACCTGGAAATAGGTGCTTAATGACTTGGGGTTCAAGGCTCAGACTTTCTGCCAGGAAGAAATGTTGTGAATATAGGTGTAGTCATTTGACAAAAGTTTTATCGAGCTCTTTGGGGATGGGGAGACGTAGCCTGTTCCGTTTTCTTGGGCTACTGCAGATATCAAGCCGTATAAGGAATCACAAGGTACAAATCACATTTGATGTGTTACTGCTTGAAGGGCCCCATCATGCTAATGTGACAGCGATTGTCATTGTTTCTTTCCACCACCACCCCCCGTTTTTTTTTTTTTTTTCAGGCAAAGTTTTTCATGTTGCTGTGTAATCTGTTTTTAAGGACTACTTTGAATGGGTATACTATAATTTAACCATGGATTGTTTGTCCAGATTAGTTTTCCAGAGCTGAAAATACTGAATTAAAAGAGTTAAAGGCTCTTCACCCATGCTTTCCAGAGCACTTTATGTAACATGGAGTCCTGTTAATGGATATGCCAAGTTCACTGTATTCTCCCTATTGTTGGTGAGACTATTTCTTCTTGGCAGCTGACTGAAGAATGGGTGGGGGCTGGGCTGCCAGAGGGTTTACTTGCTTATTATTTAGGATACAGAGTGATTGAGGAAAGACTTCAGAAAAATGAGAAAGAACTTCTCCATCCAGGGCAACTCAGCATTTAAAGTCCCAACCTTTGTTCTTCTGCAGTAGGGAAAGGTAGTGGACCAGACAAGCAGCCAGAAGGCTCTGGTGGCACATAAGGAAGCCCTGGGAGGCTGGAGAACTTCCAGAAGAGAGGGCAGAAGAAACCTTGGCAACTGTTGCCTTCTCCTGGGGCTGGAGATGGGTAGGTTTGGCAGACAGTGGTGAGTGTGTTAGTAAGACATGAACCAAGAAAGAGAGACAATAGAGAAATTCTCGGTGGGAGGAACCCTAAGACTCTGTTCTTGCCATTTTCTTGAAGAGACAAATTTGGAGGCTGATATGAATGGTTGCCTCTAAAAGTTTCTGCCCCTAAAGTTTTAGTGTGATTTGTCAGCTAATAAAAGCTCGGTAAAATCATTTGTCCACTTCTGGGCAGTTAAAACCTGGGACGCCTGGAGAAAGTAGTTTTTTAATTTTGATTCCAGCAAGAGGTTTGTGGTACTATAAATGTCTCCAAACAGGAAACAAGAATTGGAGTTACACCGATGGAGGAGGGAGCAAGAGAATGTGCTTGTGGTTTCCTCACCCCATGCGGTGTAACTGTCAAAGCAAAGGGATGTCTGGGGATGGTTTGGACCCTTGAAAATCAGACCTAGGGGATCCCTGGGTGGCGCAGCGGTTTAGCGCCTGCCTTTGGCCCAGGGCGCGATCCTGGAGACCCGGGATCCAATCCCACATCGGGCTCCCGGTGCATGGAGCCTGCTTCTCCCTCTGCATATGTCTCTGCCTCTCTCTCTCTCTCTGTGACTATCATAAATAAATAAAAATTAAAAAAAAAAAAAAGAAAATCAGACCTAGCTGAGCTCCATGAAAGCTATTTAAAAGTTACAGAGATGGATTTCTAGGTGGAAGACTTCCAGAAACTTTCCTTTTGGGACTTCATTGCATTCTCCTGGAATAAGGAAAAGGACTTTGATTTGCTATATGTGGAAGTTATTAAAAACAAACAGGGTGGTCAGATTATATCTGTCATAATGGAAAACTGGGAGTAAGCTTCCAGAGATTTCATTTCTGGGTAATGCAAAGATTTAATGAACTGGGGTCATCCAATTTGGAAAGCCTCAGCCTTCCAAATTATCCCCTTGAGGCAATGAGAATGTAACCACTGCTTTACTTGAATTATATCTGCAGGCTGAAATGAGGGCAAGAGGCCCAGATGGCCTTGGCTGAGAGCAGGTCAAATAGAATAGTGGGAGAGGTTGATGAGCTCCAGTGACTCTGGAATAAAGAGGAGATGCAGAAGCCTAGATAGAATTCTACATACCGTCTCATGGAGGTAGCAGATGCCTACATAGGTCCTCTTCATTTGTTTGCTGTTTTTGTTACACACTATATCTTTCTCCATAAAGAATAACAGTAAACTCTATGAAAGGTGTACTTCTCTCTCTCTCTCTTCTCTCTCTTTTTTTTTTAAGGTTCGAGGTTTTATTTATTCATGAGACACACACACATAGAGAGAGAGGCAGAGACACAGGCAGAGGGAGAAGTAGGCTTCCTGCAAGGACCCCAACGTGGGACTTGATCCCAGATCCTGGGATCACGCCCTGGGCTGAAGGCAGACGCTCCACTGCTGAGCCACCCAGGCGTCCCAGAAAGGTGTACTTCTCTACAGAGCCAGCCAAAAAGGAGGGATGGACTTGGGAAGACTGTCCTCCTTATTGCTGGCATATGGAAGAAGCAGCTGATTTTGTTTGTTTCCTAAAATGCACAGGTTCCATCTCTGAAACGGTGTATCTAACGGAAATTGTTCCTGTTTTGAAATCTGAAATAATTGAGCTGTAAGTGCACCGAGCTAGGAGTCTTTTTTTTTTCCTTCCCTCATTAATTTTTTAAAAAGATTTATTTATTTATTTTAGAGACGGAGATAACAGCGCGCCCGTGCCCACGTGTGGGGTAGGGAGGGACAGAGGGACAGGGAGAGAAAGAATCTCCAGCACTCCACCCTGAGCATAGAGCCCAACACAGGGCTCGATCTCACCACCCTGAGATCACAACCTGAGCCAAAACCAAGAGTAGAGGCTCAACCGACTGTGCCACGGAGGTCCCCCCTCCCCCCATAATTTTTTGATGACCTTTTAATTTCTCTTATTAGTTTAAGTCTCAATATTTTTAATGTTTGTGATTAAGAATAAGAAGCTGTATTAACCTTATAGTGGTGTTCATGAAAACCTCTAATAACCAAGGAGCTCTGAATGTTGGTAATATGTACATCACCAAAATGGGAATTTATATTTGTGAAATATAGTAGATTTATGAGTCTGAGGTTGTCTTGGTCAAATAAATGCCTCTTGGGGGGGGGTTCATGGTGGTTGTTAAGAAATAAGTACCCTAACGACTTAAATACAGTTGGTAAGACTAGAAGATACTGTCACAGATCCTACCTGCCTACCTGCATCGAGAGATTGAGGAAAACTAGAGGAAGAAGGATGGGTAATAATGGAAGGCGAAGGCCATGGTCAGATGCTTTCATCCAGTCATGCTTAGTTTATATTCTCGAATAACTTAAAATTACAGTTCTCAGCTGGACTTCAGACCATTATGATTTCACACACTGTTACATCGGCTTCATAATACAAGCAAAGTTAAGACAATGAAATAGTATTTATTATATTTGACTACTGGGGATTCAGGGAATTCATGGACTTTGGAAGTTAAATAATGGACTCATTTGCTGTGTCAACATTGGATCTTTTTATGTGGATATAGCACTTATCACACTGCACTGTAAATACTGAGTGGCCTCCCCTCTCCACTAAACCATCTCCTTGCCTTCTTGTTTGTATATCCATGGCACCTAGCCCAGTGTCTGGCACATCAGATAATGAATGTTTGTTAAATGAAAACTGGTATCTGGAGATAGATTCAGTGGATTTCTGACATTTTGACATCGTTATGGGAAGCCTATTTTGGCATTTTACCCTACATTAGTTGTAGGTTTAAAGAGTGGCACAGATAAAGTAGATTGGATGGCTATCAATGAAAAATTTTCCCACATGAGAGAAAAGTTGCACTTCTATTTTTTAAGGAGAAATTCTGTTTTTTTATGTGAGGACACTAATATAGATAAGAGTTGCATGAAGTAGATGAAATAAGGATGGCATAGAAATAAACAGATGAGGGAACAGATGCGGGAGCAGGTGGAAAGAATGCACTTTGAACATTTGAGCATGGGAAAATAGAATTTGACAGCATTTTGCAAAATCACAAAAGGAGAACACAAAAGGTCTTGCAGTATTACTGGCATGAAGGTTATCTGATGGGGTAAGAGATACGTGGCAAGAGCCTTTTACTACTCTAGCCTTGTCTTGGCAGAGGAAGTCAGTCACAAGAACACTTCAGTTTCTTTTTATCAGTCTGATTGATGTGTAGCAGGGCTTTAGGACTTATGAAGAATTTGGCATAAGGGGGGCATTATGAATAACCTGCCCTTTTATGTTACTGTTCATTATTCTTTTCTAGTTTATTCTATTCAATTCAATCCTTTTTGTAATTGGTACTGAGGTAGGTGCTGGGGAGGAAGCCATAACAATGAAGAAGGCACAGTTCTTGCCTTTAACATAAACAAGGAGACAGATACTTACTGTTTGGTTATTATTTATTTAAGTTATACAATAAAGATATGTGTAGATTATATTACAGCACTGAGAGGATACAATTATTGTATTGGAGATTGGGGATTGGAGAAGAATGTACTCTTTGATCTGGATTTAGAACAGTTGCCAAAATGTTGACAATGAAGGGACATTTCTGGTAGAGGGAAAAGTTGATCAACAAAAACATGGAGTCGTGAATAGGCAAGACTTGTTCTGGGAACGAGATGTAGTTTTGTTAGGTACTATAATAGTGTTTTTTCCACCAGTGATCACTTTTATTATGTTTCTCTGAAGGACTCTTTGTTTTGGAGAAAAACAATTAACTGTGGCTTCTTAGTATTATTGTTTTTCTTTTTCAGCATCTATTCAGATTAATCAGTCGTTCATAATAATTGGGCATTTATAAAAAGAATAAAAAACGTAAATTTCTATTACAGATGGGATGCCAATAAATAGTGAAACTAAGTAAGCTTGATGGCAGATAGTTTTCATTTCACTGTCAACTCTGATTGTCATGACTCCCTGGAACACTTGTAAAGGTTTTGAGGTCTTGTCTGAGTTTAGTGGGAAAGATGAGGTGTTTGATAGTGATTTCTCCCACAGGCCCAGAATAAGGGTGTGGTACTTTATGTACCACATTCACTATTTCTGCTGTGAATCCACAAGTGTTACTTATTTTTTTTACCTTAATTTCAGCTGTTATTCCCCACTTAAGGCAAAGGTTGGCTGTACACCAAATGTGTTCAATTTTAATTCTGTGATGTCCTACACACGATGTTATCAACAACCAATCAGAGCTTCTGATTAACATAAAAACTACTGAGTTGATATAATTCTGGCCAGAAACGGAGCACTTGAGATTTTAATTTAGCTTGTGTGGATTTATCACAGATAAAAGAAAATTTTGAGATATTCACAGCACAAACACCCTATTACATTCTTCACAGATATTAGAGGATCTACTACTAGGTTAGAAACCTGTCAGATGCATGGTAGGGAGAATGTTTCAGGAGACTAGAACATAGTTTGGGATTTGATGATGAACAACCCTTTAATCTGTGTTCAGGAATTTGAACTTTATGTATTGAATAGTGAGAGAAATAATGCAATCATATGTTTCTTTCAGAAGGAAAATTCTGGGAACAATATTGAGAATGGTTTGGGGAAGGCAGGGAGGTTCTTGACTGAATTCTTTTCCTTCCGCCATTTTTTGGAATCCCATCATTCCTCTTTGGTAACTTGAAAACCTCTTGTTGGTGTATTTTACAGTATAGTTTGCTTAATCTTGCTTCTTTTAAGGCTATAGTCAAAATTTTCTTCTTCTTCTTTTTTTTTTTTTAAACTGTTGGCTGTCTTCGCCTCATCTCCTTTTCTTTCAAGCTGTTGTAGTCTGACAGGTCAGATTTAATTGCTGCTCTTTATTTCTCCCTCCTGGCACTATTTGTGGCATTTGAGGTTGTTGATCATGTAGCTGTTTAAGCTGCTCTCCCTTAACTCCCTCAGTGTTATTCTCTCCTTTTTCTCGTATCTTTCTACTCATTTCCTTTCAGTCTTTATAATCTTCTTTTCTTCTGCCTACACCTTAAACATTCCTTTTCCTTAGAGTTCTCTCCTTTGGGTGGGTACTCTTTTCTTTTTGTTTTCTAAGCTCTTCCTGATGAAATTCCTATCTGTGACAACTCTAAAATCTGTGTGTTCCCTAGGTTCATATTTTCAGTTGTGTTTCATTTGTAGCACAGTTACCCTAAATTAAACATTTTGGAAACCAATCTTGCTATGTTTATTAAAGCATACTTTTTTGGGCAGCCCCAGTGGCTCAGCAGTTTAAGCGCCACCTTCAGTCCAGGGCGTGATCCTGGAGACCCAGGATCAAGTCCCACATCAGGCTCCCTGCATGGAGCCTGCTTCTCCCTCTGCCTGTGTCTCTGCCTCTCTCTCTCTCTCTCTCTCTCTCTCTCTCGCTCGCTCTCTCTCTGTGTCTCTCATGAATAAATAAATAAAATCTTTAAAAAAAAGCATACTTTTTTTTTAAAGCATACTTTTTTTTTTAACGTTTATTTATTTACTTGAGAGAGAGTGTGCACCCATGGGGTGGGGAAGGGGCAGAGAGTGAGGAAGGAGAGAAGCAGATTCCATGTTGTGCACAGAGCATGGTGTGGGGCTGACCTCACCACTCTTAGGTCATGACCTGAGCCAAAATCAAGAGTAGGACGCTTAATGAACTGAGCCACCCAGGTACCCCAAAGCATATGCTTTGAAAAAGGATATAATCATGACTCTTACACAAGCACAAAATGAACATCTGTCAGGTTTTATTTAATTAATTAATGAAGGCACCAGTAAGATATTAAAACCAATTCAAAAGAGAAAAAGTGTCACACATTCATAGTCCAACAGGGAACACTAACATGCCTGTAAAACTGGCTAATATGATAAGGCAATAATCAGTTGTATTCCAACGGACACAGTTTGTCTTTCTGTAAACAAGAATTATTTGTATTCCAGTTTTCTACAAATTACTTCAATCTCTAGAGAGGCACACCCCTCCTACAGGAATAGATAATCTTAGAGGCTCCAGGAATTAAAAAGATTCCAGTAATTTTGTTCACCCTATTTCAGAATCTTCCACCATGTTCCCAGCATCTTCTCAAGACTTGATGCCCTGTTCCTTAATTCTTTATGTCAGAGTACATGGTCCACATAGGGACTATAATTAGAAACTTCACTGTTAATCCTCTACATGATTGGTTCTTAAACTCCTAATTATTCTACTTCTTAGTCTCTAAAATCCTTCTCCGTCATTCCATTCTTTACAATATTGTCAGAGTTCGCTTTCAAAAATAAACACATTTACTCAGTGTTATTGTTCTCATACTTCAAAACATTTTGTTTTTGAGTAGCACAGACAATAACACTATCACTTTAGCAGGCTTATAAGATCCTCTCTATAGTTCTTATCCAAACCAGTCTTCCTGGCCATACTTACTACACCTTCTTAAATTTCCCTAGTGCTCAAGTTCCAATGAATCCATCCTATTCGTTGATGCTTCTGTATCTTAACACTTGCTGTTACCTTTGTTTGGAATAAGTTTTACTACATCCTACTTTTTAAGATCCAGTACTCCCGTCTTCTCTGCTCTGGATCCCATTACCTTGATCTCAGGCAGTTACTCCTTTTCCCCCAGCACATCAAATTCCATTTTTCTTGCTTGCTAGATTCATCTAGAAGGGAGAGTTCTTGAGACCAGAACATTATCTTATTCGTCTTTTTATCCTCCTTTGAGTCCAGCAGAAGGCTTAATGCCTTGCATAATTATTCGCTGAATTGGAAATAACTAAGGTTTCTAAAAATTCAAGTAACCGAGTAGATGGTGATACTATACTATTAACTGAGATACGGATGGATAGATTTGGGTTTTGAGCATGTTTACTCTGGGATATTTATGTTACATTTAGGAAATGATTAGGACCTATTTGAAAATAGGAGGACACAGGAAAAGCAAATCTGTGTGTCACTAGTATTTAGGTGACACTGCAAATCATGGAAGTTGTTGAGGCCACATGTAGACAGAAGACATATGAGAAGACAATTGTACTAGTGACTAGGGGGCAAGGAACAAGAAGAGAAATAAAACATAGTTAATTTTCTTCCTCTTTTAGTAGGATGTAGTGGCTTAGAAAAAAATTTAGGGAAACAAATGTTATTTTATATATTTTTTTAAGATTTTATTTATTTATTCATAGACACAGAGAGAGAGAGGCAGAGACACAGACAGAGGGAGAAGCAGGCTCTGCGCAGGGAGCCCGATGTGGGACTCGATCCCGGGTCTCCAGAATCATACCCAAGGCTGCAGGTGGCGCCAAAACCACTGTGCCACCGGGGCTGCCCTACGTTTTTTTTTTTTTTTTTTTTAATTTATTTTTTATTTTTTATTTATTTATGATAGTCACAGAGGGAGAGAGAGAGAGGCAGAGACACAGGCAGAGGGAGAAGCAGGCTCCATGTACCGGGAGCCCGACGTGGGACTCGATCCCGGGTCTCCAGGATCACGCCCTGGGCCAAAGGCAGGCGCCAAACCGCTGCACCACCCAGGGATCCCCCCCCCTTTTTTTTAAAGGATTATTTGTATATGTATATTTCTTTTAAAATAGGATATATATAAAAAAATAAAGATTTTTTTTTTTTTGATAGGGAGAGGGAAAGAGAGTCCCAAGCAGACTCTGTACTGAGCCCGACATGGGGCCTGATCCCACAATCCTGAGATCATGACCTGAGCCAAAACCACTCAACTGGCTGTGCCACCCAGGTGCCCCAATGGGATTAATACATATTTTTAAGAATGAACAAAATAGAATTAAGAGAGCAGAGGATTAGGGGACCCCAAGTTTGTCTACTCCCTCAAATATAGCTAGATATCAAATCATCCTGAACATCTGCAAAATCAGTTGGGAGATCTGAGAAAAGAAATGCTGCAATTCTGCAAATAGAAAAGCCACCACTTTTTGGAAGGTAGGAGGTGAGGATACTTGAATCTGGGATATATCACGGGATACAGTGGAGGGAAGGGAGCCTGCTTAAGGAGGCCACCACAAAGTATTATAAGCAGCAGAGCACAAAATCAGAACTTCTAGAAGTCTGCTACAGTGGGGGCTTAAAGGTGCACAGGTGGCGAAGTGGGCTGGAATCCCAGATGGGACAGCTTGGTATCGGGATCCCTGGGATCATAAAAGGAACAGGGGTGCCCAAGTGTGGCAGACTTCCCAGGCACAAGAGTGGAGAAGCTGGCTGAAAACAGTGAGTCTAGGCACCAGCTTTGTGCTCTGGGTTGCCATAAACTAGGAACTGCTGCAGAGTCACATGACCACTCCTCTGGCAGGGGTCTAGCAAAAGGCAGGAGCGTGGTGAGAGGAAAGCACAGGCCTATTTAGCAGGAGTCTGTAAAATTTGAGTTCTGAAACTCAGTGGTGTGCCTGAGTTAAAAAACGCTTGGTCACAGCCTGGGTGAACACAGAGTTTAGACAGAAACAAGGGAGAAAAGAGTGATTAGACTGCTTTTCTGTGAGAGTTCACTGGTGCGAACTTTAAACTCCAGGGCTAGAGAGAGGGCACTGCCAGTTTTTTTCCACTGATTGGTGCTGAAATCCTTTAGGGAGCAAAACACCACCACATAGTGGGACGCAGAGTGGCTTACACTGAGCCCTGTCCTCGACAACAGATGCATTTCCACTAGGGAGGAGTACTTGAGAATCAGTGCAACAGGCCCCTCCCCCAGAAGACCAGCAGGAACAAGTGGCTTGCACCCAGTTTACTGATCATAGAGGGCTACAAAGCTTCAGCTCTTAGAGAAAACAGTATATAGCATTCATGTTTTTTATTTTTTATTCTTTAGTCTTTTCCAGTATTATTTTTTCAGTTATTTTCTAATTTTTTCTATTCTTTTTTAATTCATTTTTTATATGCATTGTATATATATTTCTTTTCATTGTATTTTTTTGTATATATGTGTGTGTGTATATATATGTTTTCTTTCTCTCTTATATTGGGATCTAGTTTCTTTTAACAAGCAGATCAAAACACACCTAGGATCTAGTGTTTTGTTTTTGTTTTTTTCTGGTTTACTTTTTTTTTTTTTCTGTTATTGTTTTTTCTCTTTCTTCTTTTCTTTTCTTTTCTGGACAAAAATGATAAAATGGAGAAATTCACCCCAAAAGAAAGGACAGGAGGTAGTACTCACTGCTAGGGATTTAATCAATATGGATATAAGTAAGATGTCTGACCTAGAATTTAAAACAATGATTATAAAGATACTAGTGGGCTTGGAAAAAGCATAGAAGACACTAGAGAATCCCTTACTATAGAAATAAAAGAACTAAAGTCTAGTCAGGCTGCAATGAAGAATGCTATTACTGAGATGCAGTCCCAAATGGAGGCTATAAAAAGGATGAATGAGGCAGAAGAGAAAGTGAGTGATATAGAAGGTAAAATGATGGAAAATAAGGAAGCTAAAAAGAAAGACAACTACTGGATCATGAAGGGAGATTTAGAGAACTCACCGATTCTGTAAAGCAAAACAATGTCCGGATAATAGGCTCTCAGAATTTGAAGAGTGGAAGAGAAGGGCAAAGGTTTATTTGAACAAATTATAGCAGAGAACTTCCATAATCTGGGTAAGGAAACACACTTAAGTCCAGGAGGCACAGAGAACCCCCCCCCCAAGTCAATAAAAATAGGTCAACACCTCAACATAAAATAGTAAGTTTGCAAATTTCAAAGATAAAGAGAAAATTCTGAAAGTACCTCAGGACAAGAGGTTGTTACCCTGCAAGGATAGAAACATAAGGCAGGCAGCAGACCTGTCCACAGAGACATGGCAGGCCAGAAAGGACTGGCATGATCTGTTCAACAGGCTAAATGGGAAAAATGCAGCCAAGAATACTTTATCCAGCAAGGCTGTCATTCAGAATAGAAGGAGAGATAAAGAGTTTCCAAGACAAAAACTTAAAGGAATTTGTGAACACTAAACCAGCCCCACAAGAAATATTAAAGGGGATCTTTTAAGTGAAGAGAGACCCCGAAAGTAACAAAGACCAGAAAGGAATGGAGACAGTCTACAGGAACATCAACTTTACGGGGAATACAATGGCACTAAATTCATATCTTTCAATATTTATTTTGAAGGTAAATAGACTAAATGCTCCAATCAAAAGACATAGGGTATCAGAAGGGATTAAAAAACAAGACCCATTGATAAGCTGTTTACAAGAGACACATTTCATACCCTAAAGACACCTCCAGATTGAAAGTGAAGAAGTGGAAAAAAAAAAAAAAGTGAAGAAGTGAAGAACCATTTATCATGCCACTGGACATCAAAAGAAAGCTGGAGTAATCATCATTATCTCAGACAAACTAGATTTTAAACCAAAGACTATAATGAGAGATGAAGAAGGGCACTGTATTAAAATAAAGGGGTCTACCAGACAAGAAGATTAACAGTTGTACATATGTATGCCCCTAACTTGGGAGCAGCCAAATATATAAACCAGTTAATAACAAAATTAAAGAAACTTGTTGATAATAACAAGGGTTTTGAATGACACACTGGACCAGATATATACCAGATATATTCAGAATATCCCATCCTAAAGCAACAGAATACACATTCCTTTTAAGTACATATGGAACATTCTCCAGAATAGATCACATACTGGGCCATACATAAGGTCTCAACTAGTACAAAAAGATTGAGATTATACCATGCATATTTTCAGACCACAATGCTTTAAAACTAGAAGTCATCCACAAGAAAAAATTTGGAAGGACTACAAATACATGGAGGTTAAGGAGCATCCTACTTAAAGATGAATGGGTTAACCAGGAAATTAAATAATTTAAAAAATACATGGAAGCAAATTAAAGTGAAAACACTTTCAGAAAACAGTTTAGAACCTTTGAGATGCAGCAAAAGTGGTCCAAGAAGGAAATATATAACAGTAAAGGCCTTTCTTAAGAAACAAGAAAAGTCTCAAATACACCACCTGAAAAAGCTGAAAAAAGAACAGTAAATAGGGCACTGGGTGGCTCAATCAGCTAAGCAGCTGATTCTTGATCTCAGCTTAGGTCATGATCTGGGGCCTGGGGTCAAACATCAGGCTTACCACTCAGGGATGAGTCTGCGACTCTCCCCTTCTTTCTCTGCCCCTCCCCCTGCTCACACGGTTGTTCTCTTTCTGTCTAAAATAAAAAAACTTAAAGATGGGGATCCCTGGGTGGCTCAGTGGTTTCGCGCCTGCCTTTGGCCCAGGGCGCGATCCTGGAGTCCCGGGATCGGGTCCCGCATCGGGCTCCCGGCATGGAGCCTGCTTCTCCCTCTGCCTGTGTCTCTGCCTCTCTCTCTCTCTCTCTGTCTATCATAACTAAATAAAAATAAATCTTTAAAAAAAAAAAACCTTAAAAAAGAACAGCAAATAAAGCCTAAATCCAACAGAAGAGAAATAATAAAGATTAGAGCAGAAATCAATAGAAATAGAAACCAAAAGAACAGTAGAACAGATCAACAAAACTAGGACCTGGTTCCATGAAAGAATAAGATTGATAAACCGCTAGCCAGACTTACCAAAAAGAAAAGAAAAAGGACTCAAATAAAATCATAAATGAAAGAGGAGAGATCATAACCAACACCTAAGAAATACAATTATCAGAGAATATTATGAGCAAGTTGGCATATAGTATGCTAACAAAGTAGGCAATCTGGAAAAAATGAATGCATTCCTAAGAAACATAAAAACTACCAAAACTGAATCAGGAAGAAATAGAAAATCTGAACATACTCATAACCAGCAAAGAAATTGAAGTAGTAATCAGAAATCTCCCAACAAGTAAGAGTCCAGGGCTGGATGGTCTCCCAGCAGAATTCTATCAAACATTTAAAGAAAAATTTAATAGCTGTTCTTCTGAAACTCTTTCAAAAAATAGAAATGGAACGAAAACCTCCAAACTCATTCTGTGAGGCCAGCATTATTTTAATCCCAAAACAAGACAAGGACCCCACTGAAAAGGAGAATAACAGACCAATATCCCTGGTGAACATGGATGCAAAAATTCTCACCCTGGTATCAGCTAATAGGGTCCAACAGTATATTATTATTATTATTATTTTTCCAACAGTACATTAAAAGGATTATTTGGGATGCCTGGGTGGCTCAGTGGTTGAGTGTCTACCTGCAGCTCAGGTCATGATCCCAGGGTCCTGGGATTGAGTCCCATATCAGGGTTCTCCCAGGCAGCCTGTTTCTCCCTCTGCCTATCTCACTGCTTCTAAGTCTCTCTTATGAATAAATAAATAAAATCTTTAAGAAAAAAAAAAAAGGATTATTCAGTATGACCAGGTGGGATTTATTCCTGAAGTGCAATGGTAGTTCAACGTTCACAAATCAATCAGTGTGATAACACCACATCAATAAAATAAAGAACAAGAACTGTATGATTCTCTCAGTAGATGCAGAAGAAGCATTTGACAAAATACAGCATCCTTTCTTGTTAAAAACTCTCCATTGTGTAGGGATAGAGGGAACATATCTCAGTATCATAAAAGCCGTATACAAAAAACTAACAGCAAATATCATCCTTAACAGAGAAAAACAGAGCTTCTCCCATAAGGTCACAGGAACATGACAAGGATGTCCGCTCTCGCCACTGGTGTTCAACATTGTACTGGAAATCTGTTTTTTTGTACAGAAAACAAAAATAAAAGGCATCCAAATCAGCAAAGAGGAAGTCAAATAGTCACTCTTCATAGATGACATGGTATTCTATGTGGAAAACCCAAGACTCCACCCAAAAATTACTAGAACTCATATAGGAATTCATCAAAATTGCAGGATATAAAATCAATGTACAGAAATCAGTTGCATTTCTATACACTGAGGCAGAAAAAAAGAGAAATCAAGGGATCAGTCCCATTTACAATTGTACCAAAACCCATAAGATACCTAGGGATTAGCCTAACTAAAGAGGCAAAGGATCTATACTCAGAAAACTATAGAATACTCATGAAAGAGGGATCCCTGGGTGGCTCAGTAGTTTAGTGCCTGCCTTCAGCCCAAGGCCGTGATCCTGGAGACCCGGGATCGAGTCCCACATCGGGCTCCCTGCCTGGAGCCTGCTTCTCCCTCTGCCTGTGTCTCTGCCTCTCTCTCTCTGTGTGTCTCTCATGAATAAATGGATAAAGTCTTAAAAAAAATACTCTTGAAAGAAATTGAAGAGAACACAGAGAAATGGAAAACCTTTCCACACTCATGGATTGGAAAGACAAATATTGTTAAAATGTCTATGCTACCCAGAGCAGTCTATACATTCAGTGCAATCCCTATCAAAACACCATCAACATTTTTCACAGAACTGGAACAAACAATCCTAAAATTTGTAGGGAACCAGAAAAGACCCCAAATAGCCAAAGTAATGCTGAAAAAGAAAAGCAAAGCAGGAGGCATCACATTCTGGACTTCAAGGTGTATTACAAAGCTGTAATCATCAAGACAGTGTGGTACTGACATAAAAACAGATACATAGATCAATAGAATAGAGAACCCTCAGCTCTATGGTCAACTAATCTTTGACAAAGCAGGAAAAAATATCCAATGGAAAAAAGTTTAACAAATGGTTTTGGGACAAATGGGCCATTTTCTTACACAAAAATAGACTCAAAATGGATGAAAGACCTAAATATGAGATAGGAATCCATTAGAATCCTAGAGGAGAAGGCAGGCAGTGACCTCTTTGACCTTGGCCACAGCAGCTTATTACTAGACACATCTCCAAAGGCAAGAGAAACAAAGGAAAATGAACTATTGAGACTTTATCAAGATAAAAAGCTTTTGTACAGCAAAGGAATTTGTCAACAAAACTAAAAGGCAACCTATGGAATGGGAGAAGATACTTGCAAATGTCTTATCCGATAAAGAGCTAGTATCCAAAATCTATAAAGAACGTGTCAAACTCAATACCCCAAAAAACAAAAAAATCCAGTCAAGAAATGGGCAGAAGAAATGAGCAGACATTTTTCCAAAGGAAACATACAAATGGACAATAGACACATGAAAAACATGCTCAACATCACTCAGCATCTGAGAAATACAAATCAAAACCACAATGAGATACCACCTCATACCAGTCAGCATGGCTAAAATTAACAACTCAGGAAACAACAGATGTTGGTGAGGATGCAGACAAAGGGGTACAACCCTCATGCTATTGGTGGGAATGCAAACTGGTCTAACCACTTTGGAAAACAGTACATAGGTTCTTCAAAAAGTTCAATATAGAGCTACGTTACAGCCCAGCCATTGCACTTCTAGGTATTTATCCAAAGGATATAGTGATTTGAAGGGGCACCTGCACCTCAGTGTTTATAGCATCAATTGTCCACAATAGCCAGAGTATGGAAAAAGCCCAGGTGTTCATCAACGAATGGATAAAGAAAACGTGTGTGTACACACACATACAAACACACATACACACACAATGGAATATTACTTAACCATCAAAAATAATGAAATCTTGCCATTCACAGTGATGGAACTAGAGGGTATTGTCCTAAGCGAAATAAGTCCGAGAAAGACAAATACCATGTGATTTCACTTGTATGTGGAATTAAAAAAACAAAACAGAGGAACATAGGGGAAGGGAAGGAAAAATAAAATAATATAAAAACAGAGAGGGAGGCAAACCATAAGAGACTTAAGTATAGGAAACAAACCCTCTAGGGTTGCTAAAGGAGAGGTGGGTGGGGAGATGAGGTAATTGGATGATGGGCATTAAGGAAGGCACTAGATATAATGAGCACTGGGTGTTATATGCAACTGATGAATCACTAAATTCTACCCCTGAAACTAATAATACAGTATATGCTAACTAAATTGAATTTAAATAAAGAATTTAAAAAAGAAAATGAACAAAATATTATTATGTTTTCATATATTATTGATTCCTGGCTTTTAACATCCTAAAACCGTTGGTTTCTACTATCTGTGTAACTAAAAATTTTTAATGTAAAAGTGGCTGCAATATCAAATTATTGCAACTTATGTATATTGAGATCAAACAGTTCATTATTTCTTTCAAGGGCAAGAACAGAATATATTTTTGCCTCTGGGGAGGGGGGAGAATGATCATTTTCATAAGAGAAGGAAGGATTCAGTGCTTTCTTTGCTTGTGGGTTTCCTCTTGTTCACTTTTGATCTAGATATTGGTGGTTATGTTCCAGTCCTCCTGCATGTGCCCAAGAGGATTGGGAATGGAATGGACACCAGCAGAAGCACCATTTTTTCCTGTAGAGATTAGAAACAAGGAGCTTATTGCCCTGCTTGTCAAGGCTCAGGACAGAGAGGAGGAAGAAACAAGTATAAAGGTTTTGGTTTTGGAAAGAAGTTGGAATCTCCTGACCCTGGGACCTTAAGATCCACAAAATTGCTGAAAGAAAAAGTACTACCTTATTGAAAGGTAAGACATTAAACTGTTTTAAGGTTTAAGCCGTTTTAGCCACAGTAGCATGTTTTCATAAGCCATGAAATCAAATAGTCATTTCTGCTAAACCAAAGGTTTTGTAAAATAATCACCCATCCAGCCTTCCTGATGAGATTAGAGACCCGTGGGGCACAAGGGATGTTTATAGCGAGGGAGAACCTTTACAAAATTTTACTCATTTTTAAAATGACATTTACTGAATGCCAGGCACTGTGGTAGGCCTTGGATATACAGAGATTAATGTGTCAGTTACCCTACCTACTTCCAGAAATTCTCATTCAAGGAAATGAAAAAACATGATTACAATGTGATAAGTGCTATAATAAATAGGTACATGTGTAATAAGAGTGGTCTAACTCTGGAGCAGTAATATTTGTGTCCTAAAGGATGAATTGTGGGTTTGGAAGAAAGGGATGGGTATTTGAGGTAGAGAGAATTAATTATATGTTCAGACATAGGTATGAAAGAGTGTGCTGTACCAGAAGAACAAACCAAATTGCAAAAATTACTATCTGATGTTTGCTATGGGGCAAAAGAGGGGCAAGTAATGAGATGTTGCTAGTTAAGAGTGGACTAGTTATGAAGGTCTTGTTTCATGCCAAAGAAATTTTAACTTCCTGTATTAGCCATGGGGAAGCATTGAAGATGAAGAAAAAATTGTGGGAGTACCTGAGTTCAAGATGGGTAGAAGAAAAAATAAGTATAATGGTTTTCAAATAAGTATATACCTGTAGCTCTCAATTGGGTCCAGTTCTCTGGTCTTTTCTTTTTTGCTAATATTCCTGGTATCCTTGTGTTCTTACTAGGTTAATTCTTAATTTTGTATGTTACCAGAGAGTAAGATTTTGATTTAGACTGTTGAGAACTAACTCCAATTTGTGCCAACCCTGAACACCTTCCAAAGAGTATTATGCATGCCTCAACTTAAAATAATTTTCTTCATTCTGTAGAGAAAGCTGTATACCCAAGTAAAGATTAAATGCTATAACAGGAGGTGGCCATACTTTCTTGTCTTTAATCATGACAGGAACTTAAATTTATTGTGACCCCAAGGAAAAGAAAACCACCCTAAGAGAAGTCAGACTTGATCCTGAAACCTTCTGTGAGAATTATTTAATTTGAGGACTCCTTAGAGGACCCTGGTTGCAGTAGAGAGGCCAGACACAAGGTACAGATTTTGGAGTGGCTGGTTGCTGGAACATCTGCCACTATGGTCAACATAGTTGACCATCCTGTTAGAGGAGCTTAAGACTCAATGGAGTAAGTCACACGGGTAGGGACCAGTGAGAAGATGGTGACCCTGGTGGAAGATCTGGGTGAAATGTTTGAATAGGGATATCTGGATTCTATGGACTGTGACCTTCCCTTAGAGAAGAGAAGGATGGATAATAGCTATTGGATCCATGACATTCACATAGCAGATTTCAATGACACTCAAAGATCTTGCTGTATACTTTAACCAGGAGTACAGTCAGGCTGGCACAGGGCTCTGTATAGATAATGATGCTAGAGGTTTTAGGAATCTGATCTCGGTATGGCAGTTAGCTTCAAAATTACCTGGAATCTAGTTGGAGCAAGGAGAAGAATCATATTTGAAGAAATACATTTCAAAGGGCATCTGCCAAGATTGGGAGGCCAAATTAAAAAGTCAGAGATTTCCCCAGTGGCTCAGTGGTTTAGCGCTGCCTTGGGTCCAGGGCGTGATCCTGGAGACCCAGGATCGAGTCCCACGTCAGGCTCCCTGCATCCCTGCATGGAGCCTGCTTCTCCCTCTGCCTGTGTCTCTGCCTCTCTCTCTCTCTCTCTCTGTGTCTCTCATGAATAAATAAATAAAATCTTAAAAAAAATAAAATAAAATTAGTCCAAAAGGCAAAAACTGGAGGGGGAATAGAAAAAAATCTTAAAAGATGTCTTGAAGTACCCAAAATGAGATACAGCAAAAGATGGAGCTTTAGTCTTCAAGTCTTCAGAACTCTATATGACCTATAAAGTTTTACCATCTTTAGGTTAGAGCTCTAAAATATGATAATGGCTTATAGAAAGAATAATGGATTGGCAATTGAGGTGTTTGGCAATTGCCCCAAGAAATTTTTTTTTGACAGAAAAAGACATTCAGGGAGTAAATTTGAAAATGATGAGAGCCTGAACTCGGCCCTCCTTTATAACAGTTCTCATAGTGGCCCTCCATATAGCGCTATGGAATAGACCTTAAATATATTTACATCTAATTCTACTAGATACTAGTTTATCTAGTTTCAAATTCTAGTCAGAGTTTAAAAATATTTTGAATGTACTAAATCTAAGAGAATTGTCACTGAGAGTGTGCTCAGATTCAGAATTATTTTTTTTTAAGATTATTTATTTATGAGAGAGAGAGTGAGCACGCAGGGGAAGGAACAGAAAGAGAGGAACAAGCAGACTCCATGCTGAGTGCGGAGCCTGACGTAGGGCTCCATATTAGGTCCCTGAGATCATAACTTGAGCCGAAACCAAGTCAGGTGCTTAACCGACTGTGCCACCCCACAAATCAGATTTCTTAATAGAAAATATATGATTTAATGGGTACAGAGGAAATTTTGTCATTAACAGACCTATTTTAAACCTAAGAAACTGCGTATTGGAGGACTCCGGGGGTCCTGAATAGGCCCCAGAGTCTCTTTGTGCAGTAGGAAAGCACTAGCTGTAGATTTTGAAATGCCTTTAGTTAAGAATTTGCAACTTTAGACTCAGAGCAGCTTTTCAAAATGCCGAGATTTTTCTTCAACATGTTTGTATGATTAAGAAAGATGTGTATGTTACGTTATTTATGAACTGGGCTGTAACAGTATGTTATAATAGTTTTATAATATGTATTATATATTTGTAATATGTTTTTGTATAATGTCATTTGATAGTCAACTAATAAAATTAGAGCAGATATTATCTCGTTTTACAAATGAGGAAGAATGAGGCTCAGAGAGGCTAAAAATATCATTTGAAGTCACAGAGTTAAACTTTCATCGTTATACTGCATCAGTAGTTTTTTGAGATAAGCATAATTCAGTTTTATAGACACAGACTGGCTTCGTCTGCTTTTTATTGTCTTAATCATTGCTTTCAACAGAAAACTTTCTGCACAAGGCTGGAAAATGATTGTGAATATCTGTAATAGAGATAAACATTTGTTCTTTCAACAATTATCAAAAGTAGGTATAACATGTTCTGAAGTTACAAGAACACAGTATCCTCATTAGCACCATAACACTGGCTAAAATGGCCTGGTTGTTATTAAAATGTTTTTCTTTTTCCAGGAGGACTAACACACTTAAGAATTTGGGGAGATTACTTTTATTATGCTTATACCTTATATTAAAGTTCTAGAAACAAATTTATGTGTGCTTTTGAAGAGTGGTGGGGAATTTTTTGATTTTGATAGTTTCATTTCTTTTATTCACATTAATCTTACATGGTTATAAAATTGTTTGACTTAACAAGTTATAAACTAAGGCCATTTTATGAACTATCCTATGAAATTGGGTATCTTATTTTACAGGATGAAGAAACTCGAAAAGATTATGACTACATGCTGGATCACCCAGAAGAGTACTATAGCCATTACTACCACTACTACAGCAGGCGCTTAGCTCCTAAAGTGGATGTTAGAATTGTGATTTTGGTCAGTGTATGTGCTATTTCAGTGTTTCAGGTGTGTATTGATGGAGGTGTGTGTCTGTCTACATGTGTGTGCTTAAGTGCACATTGCCTAGTGCTGGTCACTAAAACTGAATTAGAAGTACCTTTTTATAAAATTTTACCTGTAGTTGAGACTAATTTTTTTAGAGTAGAAAAATATTCAACCAACTTCATTAACATTGGAATCTTAGTGGGAAATCCAAGAAATTGATGATAAATGTCATTATATAATAAGAAAACCCAACAACAGATATTTTTCTCATTGCTCCTATTATAGTATTTCTCTTCTAACCTGATATTATCATTACTTTTGCAGGACTTTTCAATGATTTCCCATTAAATTTGGGGAAAACCTGAACTTTTTTTTTTTAAGATTTTATTTATTCATTAATGAGAGACACACACACACACACACACACACACACACACACACAGAGTGTGGCAGAGACACAGGCAAGGGAGAAGCAGGCTCCATGCAGGGAGCCCGACGTGGAACTCGATCCCGGGTCTCTAGGATCCCACCCTGGGCTGACGGCAGCGCTAAACCGCTGAGCCACCGGGGCCGCCCTCATGTCTTTTTTTTTAGAGGAAAAGAACATGTCAAGTGACTAGAATGAAGCAATTTGCTAGAATGAAAAGTGCTTCTTCAGTTTAATTCCCAGAAATGACATTTACTTTATAAGGCCAAAAAAATTATTATTGAAAACTAAGGTTGTGGACTTTAAAGGAATCTGCTTTTGCAGAAGTATTTTCCTTTCAAAGGGGAAAGCAAGGATAATTTTACCTTTCTGTTTTAGATAATGTAATATCCTGGTAACATTCTCTCCCCT
Organism: Nyctereutes procyonoides; assembly: GCF_905146905.1. Lineage (NCBI taxonomy): Eukaryota > Metazoa > Chordata > Mammalia > Carnivora > Canidae > Nyctereutes > Nyctereutes procyonoides. Next base: position 8,107,113 of record NW_026575135.1, on the reverse strand, counting down.
AGTTGTAATAGATTGCTACTATAATATTTCATAATATTATTGTCTAACTGCAATATTCATTCAGTAAAATAGCAAATGAAATGTGTGGAAATGTAAGGAATAGGACTTCTTTCTGACAATTAGCAAAACCTTATATTTGTGAAATAAGTTATGTGTTTTCTAGTCAAATAAGAGTCAAATATATTGGAATCTTTTACTTCAGAAGATGATTGAGCATTACTGTGATATATTGAGACTGTTTAAGAAAGAGATGGAATGAATATAATTGCCTGAGTCTGTATCCTGTGATTTTTTTTTTTTTAAGATTTTATTTATTTATTCATGAAAGACACACAGAGAGAGAGGCAGAGACACAGGCAGAGGGAGAAGGAGGCCCCATGCAGGGAGCCTGATGTGGGACTCAATCCCGGGTCTCCAGGATCACGCCCTGGGCCAAAGGCAGCGCTAAACGGCTGAGCCACCCAGGCTGCCCGATTTTTCTTTTTTCTTTTCTTTTTTTTTTTTTAAGATTTTATTTATTCATGAGAGACACAGAGAGAGAGGCAGAGGGAGAAGCAGGCCCCATGAAGGGAGCCCTTTGTGGGACCCGATCCTGGGACTCCAAGATCACGCCTGGGCTGAAGGCAGGCGCTAAACTGCTGAGCCACCCAGGGATCCCCAGATTTTTCTTTTTTTATACAAGTTTCTCACTGGCTAGTTTTGCCATTTAGGTCTTCCCCCAGAATGTAGATCACAGTCTCACAGTCTTAAAAAAAAAAAGAGAGGAAGAGATTTCTTAATAGTGATCTAGGGAAAGCCAAATGGTAGCTGTGAATTCACAGGTATGGTATGATTCCATTTATCCCCTAATCTTGGGTATCTCCTGTATGAATTAATGGCTTTCTGGAGCAGCTCAGGGCTTACCTGATTTATCCATCCAGCCTTAGGTCCCATGTACATGTGGGCATTGTTTAATTTTATCTTTTATTTACAGAGGATGATTAAGGTACCTATTTTATTTATTTATTTTTTTAAGTAAGCTCTATGCTGAATATGGCACTTAAATTCATGACCCCAAGATCAAGAGTTGCATGCTCTACTGACTGAGTCATCCAGGTACTCCTGAGGTCCCTATTTTTAATCAGAATGATTTTGGGTGCGGGGGGGGATGCTGTTCATCAAGATGCATTTTGATAGTAAAAATGATCTATTTTTCTTTGTTAAATATTTCAGTTTTTCAGCTGGTGGAACAGCTATGACAAGGCAATCAGCTACCTAGCCACAGTACCCAAATACCGCATCCAAGCCATGGAGATTGCCAAGCAGCAGGGGTTACTCAGAAAAGCCAAAGAGAAGGGCAGAAACAAAAAGTCCAAAGAGGAAATTCGTGACGAGGAGGAGAACATCATAAAAAACATTATAAAAAGTAAAATAGATATAAAAGGAGGCTATCAGAAACCCCAGATATGTGACCTTCTCCTATTTCAAATTCTCTTAGCACCTTTTCACCTGTGCTCATATATAGTCTGGTATTGCCGGTGGATTTATAATTTTAACATCAAAGGCAAAGAATATGGGGAAGAAGAAAGACTATATATCATACGTAAATCCATGAAGATGTCGAAGTCTCAGTTTGATAGTCTAGAAGACCACCAAAAAGAAACTTTTCTTAAACGAGAGCTCTGGATAAAGGAGAATTATGAGGTGAGTAATTACTGGGATTTTTGTGTCATCTTACCTATGAAGTTAAAATTTGGTGTATGAGAAGGGATCAGATCACAGAAGTGCACTCCAGTTTCTGAAATCCAAGATTTAAGTAGTGAATAAAGATACTATTTTTACTGAAAGTGTGACTGTATTTGGTAGTGGGACAGTGGGTTTTTAACCTGTAATTTCTCTTAAAAGATAAACTTCAAATACGTTGACTCATGTTGAAAATCTTAAGATTGGTCTAATTTGTTGTGTTAAACTGCAGTGGGATAGTATGTATGTTTGCAGGGGTGTCAACAACTTTCTGTTAATTGCTTTAAGTAAAATTTGTTTTCCAAATTTTCTTTCAGTCATGTAAACTTAGCTACAGAGATTAAAAAAACAAAACAGGGAGGGAATAAGACATGGAAATTTTGTTGAAATAACTTCAAAATATATGAGGATAGAATCTTCTGTATAATAACATATGTATGAAAAGTTACTTCTTTAATGTCTCTAAACTTTGGGCAGTTTAATAAATGTTATATTCTATAATTGTCAGCTACACTAGTTACCTTGAGGTGATCAGCTGCTTAGCTAACTTAAAGGAACTATTAATCTCATCATAATAGTATTATTTCAGGTTTGAGGTAAAATTAATAGGCTAATATATTAAATATAAGAATAAAATAGTGATGGGGTATCTGGCTGGCTCAGTCGGTAGAGCATGTGACTCTTGATCTCGGGGGTCATGAGTTTGAGCCCCACATCAGGGTAGAGTTTATTTTAAAGAAACAAAACAAAAAGAATATAGCACAGTAAAATCTTAAGGAATCTTAATATATTTATTTTTTTAGTTTCTTTTTTTTTTAATTTTTATTTATTTATGATAGTCACACAGAGAGAGAGAGAGGCAGAGACACAGGCAGAGGGAGAAGCAGGCTCCACGCACCAGGAGCCCGATGTGGGACTCGATCCCGGGTCTCCAGGATCGCGCCCCGGGCCAAAGGCAGGCGCCAAACCGCTGCGCCACCCAGGGATCCCTATTTTTTTAGTTTCATAGACATTCCTTTTTATGTATGGTGGTATATATAGGTTTATATATTTAGGATACCTAAATAGATTTTACTGAAAGTAGAGTTCCAGTCTGAATTATATTTAAGTAACTTACTATGAATTGCAAGAATATTTTTACAAGTAGATATAGTTAGCCTGCTTGTAAATAACATAAAAATTTAAGGTAACATACTATTTTGCTTCTAAATTACTTGAAAAGTTTTTTTTTAAGTAGGGTAAGCAGCCCAGCTCACAAAACTGTATCTTTCATGGGCTAACCTGGGCTGAATTGTCTGTTATTATATGAGGTGATCTTTGTCGTTACTTCCTAAAATTTGGAAGTAAGGTCATTTCTGCCTAAAATTTGATGAAACTGGTTATGAAAACTTGTCACTTTAGCTTCACCTGAGATTTTAAGATGTTACAGAGAGAATTTTCTTTGTCCTTAACCTACATTGTTTAACTCTTTTCAGGAACCTTGATGAAATATTTTGAAAAACCGATAATTATCTTTGAATTTGGATACAGATTATATGTAAGGTCATTTTGTTCCTTGGTTAGGATCAACAAATACTGCAGGTCATCAGTTAAATTTTCAGAGTACCATATTAAAGAAATGAAGTGTGATTCTTTAAGATTGGACATTAGTTGTAGAGAGAGAATGTTAAAACCCTTGAAACTCAGCTGATATATGATTTCAGTGAGGAAAAGAATGTATTCCCAAGTATAGAAATCAGTGACAAAAATTAACTAAATTCTTGTACATGATTTTTTTTGTTTTTGTTTTTTTAATTTAACACCAAGTGTTAAAGTGCTTAACTGCTTAGTATCCTTAGATGTATGGTCTTCAGAGGACAAACCACTACATTCATAGGAAACTTTTACTAAAGTTATATTTGAAAAATGTAAATATGCCATAAAGGTAATAACAAATATTTCCTTTTGGGTGGTAAAGTCATTTAATGTGATTTATACTTACAGGTTTATAAACAGGAACAAGAGGAAGAACTAAAGAAAAAATTGGCAAATGATCCCAGATGGAAGAGATACAGGAGATGGATGAAGAATGAAGGGCCTGGACGGTTAACATTTGTGGATGATTGAGGATTGCGGAATGCTACTATGCCAAACTTTAATTGTGATATTTTCATAACTGAATTATTTTAGAAATATATCAACTGCTTCTCAGCAGTACTTAAAATTCCTCAAATATTTGATTAAACAAAATAATGTAGAAATTTAAACTTTCCCTTAAAACTTTATACATAAGACATTTATGATTGTTCAATTTTTATAATCTATTTGTGGATTTTGTTAAATGATCTGACATGAAGATTTATTCATTGCCATTTAAAATTTTTATATGTTTAGTTAAAAGATTTGACATGAAAATTTATTAGATACCATTTAAAATTTTTACGTGTTAAGTGTTTATTCTTTATAAGTGTTTCCTTATTCTTTGTTATAGTACTACATTTTTCTGCTTCCATGGCCTCTAATATTTTCACAAAACATAAAAAATTATAACAGCATTTAATTACATTGTGTCTTCAGACACAAACTTCTTTAGCAAAATGATTTCAATTGTCATGTCATCTTCATTACAGTCATTCTAGGATTGAAATATGTTCAAAATATCTCTCTAGGAGAGTCTGCTGCCAGGATGTGTTTATACTATTTTTTCCCCTTGTGATATTCTTAATAAGATCAGAAACTCTCCAGGAGAGTGAATCTACCTTCATGTCCTTGTAGGATGATCTTGATTACAGTCATTATAGGACTAAAACTGTATTCTCAAACATTTTTCCAGAAGAAACCTTGTAAAAAGGTCTTTTCTACCACAGTATCGCTTTCCCCACCCCGTTCAGTTAAAAAAAAAGAAAAAAAGAAATGAAGAAATGACGGAGCAGAAATAGTGTACTGAAAAGTTGTTCATGTATTATGAAGTCCTTGAGCCATGAACATTCTAACGTACATGAAGGTATTCACATGCATTTAAACCAGAAAGAGGAGGTGCATGGCTGTGTGCTGTTCTTTCAAACAGTGAAATATATATGTTTTATACATGTGGAAGTGAAAGTAATTGACACATAATTTCAAGCAAGTCTGATACTGCATCAAAGTATCAATCCACAATCATGGTAGTCAATCAGTATTCCTGTTAAAGGATTTATCTCGTTGCTTCATATTAATAAAATGGTTGCAATATATCATAAGTTTGTTGGTATGACATTTTAAATCAAGGATTAACATAATTGCTTTTGTATTACATACTTTTAAAAGATTAGTGTAGATAATAGATATGCAGAGTCTTTTTCTAGCTAAAACAAACGAGTTCTTTCAGGAGCTCAGCCCAAATATGTGATATATACAAAGAGGCTTGAGGAAAGTTTTGTCCTTGTGAGTCATTTAGTCTGTGAGTGAAGGCCTCAGTTGCCTCATTAGATAGAAAACTGGGGAAGGACTTTAACTAGATTATCAGTAGGACCCCTCTGCTGTTCTAAAATTCTGAAATAGTTCTATTTTTCTAAGGCACTTGCCCATCTGTTAAAATTTCAAACTTTTGGTATTCTAGGTTTTTTTAAAAATCTAGTAATATGGAATAATAAAAGGACTGGGGTATGTTAGCATTCATGAAGACTGGCTGATAAAAACAAAGTAAAGTTGGATATTATTTTGCATATCTGCTAGATTGTTGTATATTTTCCTGGCTGTATAGAAACCTCATTTCTGGAATCAGCCCCAGCAGCCTGCTCACTTGGTAAAAGTTTGGTCATTCTTTTAGAATCAGGGTCATTGCATGGGTCAAGATAAATGGACTCTCCTTAACTGAATGACTATGATTCTTCTCTTTCATTCCCTCAACAAAATATGCTTCAAAATCCTAGAATGAAGAGCAATTAGTTGTTACAAGTGTAATCTTTATTGTCTCCATACTCTGCCCATCCCCCACCAAAAAAACCCAAAAGTTTCTCAATTTTAGAACCATCTGGAGAAGAATCTTGGGCAGAGGATCCAACAACCTCACTAGTTAGACATTTTTTCTTGTGCTTTTTTTTTTTTTAAAGCTATCCTATCACCATTTCCTTTTGCTTGACATCTAAATGGTTTATGGTTTATGGTGCATAGCTGTTCATTGCTATCATCACTCCATATAATTATGTGCTAAAATTACTCTTAGGATCATATTCATGACAAATGTCTTCAGAACAGATTCCACTACTAACCCTTTCCTCAGTCTTATTTCTTTACAAATTCTCCAAGTTCTACAAATTAGGTTGGTGTTTCATAGCACGTCTATTAGGTAGGAACCATGCGGATAATCTTAAAAACTACAATTAGTAACAGGATTTAAGTGTTAGGTGAAAAAATAGTTGAGATTAGAGAATTAAATATTTTAGTACTATTGAATTTGTTTAGAAAATCCTAGTTCGTTTTCTTTGAGGGTTTATTTGTTTGTTTTTGTGGATTTGACCAGGCAATAAACTTTGACGCCCAAACCTTGGAGATACTTTGAGTGAAGGCCATTGCTAAGCTAAGCTAACATTCAGCTAGTATTATGAATCAGTCTGCTGGCCCCAACTGAAAGTTTTGTGGAAAGTAAAGAGAAATGGTTTTTATTAGGCGTTATAAATAGATCTAGCTACTTTAAGACATTAAGTCAGACAGGATCTCTGTTGAGTTCTAATTGTGCATTTGAGGGAGATAAATAGAACGGCAGGAAGACGGTGGAAGAGTAGGGGTCCTCAACTCCTCTGGTACCACAAACTGACCTAGATAACTTTCAGAACATCATGAAAACCTACGAATTTGACCTGAGATGTAAAGAGAGAACAGCTGGAATGTTACAGAGAAAAGTGTTCGCTTCTAACAAGGTAGGAAGGTGGAGAAAAACAAGTGGGGGAGGGGAACTGCCACCAGCCGGGCGAAAGTGGAGCCAGGAAAGCCCAGCCCTGGACAAGTGGGAACCTTAAAAATCCAAGCCGGAGTCTTCCCTGACGGGAAGTGCTTGGCAGGGAAATCGGGCAGAACCACAGGAGAGGCCGAGGAGCCTCAAGGTTCCCGCAGACACTGGGAGAGGAGGAGCGCCCGGGAGAAGGCTCGGAGAAGGCTCGCGGCAAACCGCAGTCCCGACTCGGTGAAGGGCGGGAGCGCCGCCGCCCTCGGGGCATCAGGGAGAAGCCAGCCCCCAGGGCCGGGCGACAGGTGCAGGCGGCCGTCCTCCGTTCCCTCCGGGAGAGGGGGTCCCCAGGAGCGCAGGCCCAGCGGTGCAGGGCCCCCATCCGGGGACACTGACGGACAAAACTGGCTGTCCTCCGCTCCCCCTGCGGCGGGCACAGGCGGGGAGGCACACGGCGGGGCGCCCCGGGCTGTGCGGATCAGCACACCCCAGCCCAACCCCAGGGGCATCCGGGCCTGCGGACTGGGAGACTACTCACTCTCGGAAGCGCGACTCCAGAGCTGGAAATCTGACCATTTTTTTCCCCTCTTCTTTTCACCTTGGACCTGGCAGAGGTGGGGCCGCTAGGGAGCAAAGGCCTCACCCGATCAACAGCTCACAGCTCCATCAACAGCTCACAGCTCGAGCTGAGCCCCGCACCTGGCAAGGGGCGCGGCATCTCCGCCCAGGTAGACACCTGAGAATCAGTGCAGCAGGCCCCTCCCCCAGAACTGCTGGAAGAACAGGGGAAAAGCAAGTTTACTGAACAAGCAGCACTGGAAAGCTCCAGGACTGAGGGAAAATATGTAGAGCTAGAGGTCTTTTTTTTTTTCATTTCTTTCTCTTTTCATTATGACTTGTTTTTATATAAAAAATTCCAATGTTTTCTTTTTTCCCGCCTTAACTACACTATTTTACCAACTCATTTTTAAGCTTTTTCCTTTTTGACTTTCATATTTCTGCAATTACATGTCTTAGATATATTTTTCGCTTCTGGATTTCCTTCAATGTACTCAATTTAACTTTGGTAGATACATGAAATATGGGTTTTTGTTTTTTGTCTCATTTTGTTTTACAACGGTGAAAGTCAGTACCTTCTAACACACGAAGGTTGGTTCATTCTGTGAGACTATATTCTCTCTTCCCTCCCATTCTGCCCCCCTTTTATCTTGTTTATGTTTTTGTGGTTGATGTTGGGTCTTTATATATTCTCTCTCCACCATCACTTCCACACTACCACGATCCCCCTCCTTTTTCTTTCTTCTTGTTTTTGGTTTTTCATTTTTACTATTTTGTTTTAAAATTTGTTTTTTAAGTGGTCCTTTTGTTTTCTTTTGTTCTGTTCTTTTTCTTTTACTTTCTAGTCTCCGATCTCTTCAGAATCATCTATGGCGTATTTTACTTAGGTAGTGGTTGATATTTTTGACTCAGCTCACTCATACAGCCACTGTGCACGGACAAAATGACTAGAAGGAAGAATTCACCACAAAAGAAAGAACCAGAAGCAATACTCTGCCAGAGTTACTGAATGTGGATTTAAATACGATGTCAGAAATTCAACTCAGAAATACAATTAGAAAGTTCCTAGTGGCTCTGGAAGAAAGTATAGAGGACTCTAGAGGCTCCATTACTGCAGAATTGAGATCTAATCAGGCCAAAATTAAAAATACTTTAACTGAGATGCAATCCAAACTGGATGCTCTAACTGCTAGGGTTAATGAGGTGGAAGAGAGAGTAAGTGACATAGAAGACAAGTTGGTGGAAAGGAAGGAAGCTGAGGAAAAAAAGAAAAAAGCCCACAAGGAAATGTTTAGGGAAATAAATGATAGCTTGAGAAGGAAGAATATATGTCTAATTGGGATTCCAGAAGAGGCTGAGAGAGATAGAGGACCATGAAGTATATTTGAACAAATCATAGCTGAAAACTTCTCTCATCTGGGGAAGGAAACAGGCATTCAGATCCAAGAGATACAGAGAGGACCCCCCCCAAAAGGCCAATGAGGGAGATAAATATTGGTACTGACACAAACGAGTGTATGGATGAAACATAATTAATCTTATTTGAAAAACATGATACTCTTCACATTTAAGTATGGGTTAAGGCCAAATCTAGAACCTAATAATGAAATCAAATTTGCTAAACAATAAGCAATTCCAGAGTGCATCAGTTTGCACTTCCACCAGCAGTGTAAGAGAGTCCCTCTTTCTCTGTATCCTCACCAACATCTGTTGTTTCCAGAGTTGTTAATTTTAGCCATTCTGACAGGTGTGAGGTGGTATCTCATTGTGGTTTGGATCTGTATTATAAGTTCTTATTTTAACCATGAAAAAATGTAACAAATTTCTAAGATAATATATTGGTAATCTGTACCTTTTAGCTGAGGTAAGGAGGAAAGGATTCTTTGTCCATGGGCCTCACCTACTTTTAGAGCTCTAGAAATAACTACATCTGTGGGAACAGACTGTACTCAAGATGAGCAGTGACATCTCTTGGAAGCTAAAATGAAAGTTCTTTTCCCTACTCCTACTTTATGAGGTACTCTGTAAGTCACTTTCCTCAGTAGGGAGGAAAAGTTTCCTCATCTCTAAAATTGGGATGGACTACATTATATAAAGGTCTCCTCACTCTGAAGTTCCATGACGCAAAAACTTGATGAGAAGACATTTTGGTAAAGTATAAAGCAAAACACAGATGGTCAGTGGCACCAAGCTTGCTTGTCCATGGATCACTGTGGAAGGCTCTTGGAGATGACTCCTCTCCAAGAGTAGCACAATCAGTTATGCAGAGGTGGGCAGAAGTGGTGGGTGTATACAGCATGAAAGAGATGGGAGACACCTCCAAACATTTTCTGCTACTTATGGCTGACACACAAGTACTACATTATGTGTCTCCTCACAGCCCCAAAGTGGCCTCTTCTAATTAGAGATAATCTCCGTTTCAGCTACCATTGTGCTGAGCAGATGTCTCTCATATCAACATCTTGCCACTTAACATTTCCAACAGCTTAGAGGCACATAGCATTATAGCTGAAGACCTGGTTTCTCCTAAGCCAAACTCATCTTTGTCCTTTACTCCTCCCTTCAAACCTAGGCCTGTTTCCTAACATCTGTTACAGGTACCAGTTCTAGCCAGGTCTCTGCTCAGATCCCTTTACCCCCCCCCCCTTTACATTTTATTTTATTTATTTTAAGATTTTATTTATTTATTCATGAGAGAGTGAGTGAGAGAGGCAGAGACACAGGCAGAAGGAGAAGCAGACTCCACGCAAGGAGCCCAACGTGGGACTTGATCCCGGGACTCCGGGATCACACCCTGAGCCCAAGGCAGACGCTCAACTGCTGAGCCACACAGGCATCCCTTCCTTTACATTTTATAACCACCATGGAGTATGCCTGACTTAGTCCTTTGGATTTGTTCTCCATCCCATCTTCATAGTCCAATCTAGGGCCTCATTCAGCCACCCTCTCCACCAAAAAGACAAAAAGCTATCACTGAAGTCATTTTGTTTCCTCACTTTCAGTTCGTTTCGTATCCTCATCCCAGATTAATATTCCTAAAATGTGTTACCATGTGGCTACGTCATTACTTGCCACAAATTTTTCCTTTTCTTTTGAGGTTTTCTGTAACTTTGAGTCTTAACAACTTTGTATCTTTATTGCTCACTAGAGCCTTCTCCATCCATCCATCCATCCATCCATCCATCCATCCATCCATCCATCCATTCCTGCGTGCATGGCCTGCTCTCTCCTTGTTGGAATGCTCTCGCCCTTCCTCTGTGCCATGTGCAGGACTCATATTTTCAAAATCTCAGATCTGCCATTTTTGAGGAGCTTTCTACAGCCCTTCCAGTCTGTACCGTTGCTTGGAGTTCTCTGCCATGCCTTTTTGACATGTGACCATTCTATTCCGTCTTCCTCAGCAATCTAGTAATGTTTCCAACATGTATTTTCATCCTTTGACTAGGATATGATTGAAGTTCTTTGTGGTGAGGGAACTTGTTACTAGTGAGGGCTTTAACATTTGCAAATCTGCTCTTGTCATAAGAAAAACTTTAACACACCAAAGACTGAACACATAGCTCACAAAATAAAAAGGAATGTTCAGTGTCAAGATACTTAAAAGATCTGAGATGCGATATTTCATCTATTAGGTTGATAAAGAATCACAATCTAGAATGGTGAGGGTGCAGAGAAATAAGTAGTCTTTTGGTGGGACTAGCAATTGCTACCACTTCTGGAGGATAAAGTAGGGAAAAGTTCAAGAAATTTTATCTTTTTAGTGCATCAATTCCACTTTTAGGAATGCATGCATGCACCCACCCACCCACCCACCCCCGACCCAAGCTCAGACATGCACAAAGCTGTATGTTAAGGTGATCTTCCTAGTGTTAAGTAAGAGAGCAGCAGGTAGATTATGATCCGGTTGTACAATGGAGTATCATGCAGTTATTAAAAGTAACAGATGTAGGGTATATCTTTTCTGACTGCTCCTGGCCCCCTTCTGGTTTCAGCACCCCGGTTTTCCTTTGGGGAACCAATCTTCCTCTACGCTCCTCAGTCCATGTAGTTTGCGTGTCTTAGCTTGGTTCCTCAGAGATAAGGACTGTAAGATAGAGATTTTCATGCAGAAAGTTTACTGGGGAGTGTCAAAATCAACACCTGTGGGAGAGTCTAGGGAGTGTGGATTGTGCAGAAGGAGCTGAACTGTGAAATAGCTGCCATAAAGGCCTCAGATGATCCCAGCAAAGAACTGTGGAGCTGGGACCATCTTTCAGTGTTGTTCCAACCTAAGGCAAAGGGTTTGGGGTTTAGGTCTTACACATCCCACATCAATCTGGATAGGTGCTGACACTGGGAGGGATGGCTATCAGCTAGGGGCAGTTCCCAGAGAGGGACTTAGTTGAGGCATCAGCTGCAGCTACTCCCATCAGCCGGGAGAATGAGTGCCTCAGTCCCAAAAAGGGGAAGCTGGTGTTGCATCCCTCCTCCTGCTGTCCAGGCACACCTAACCTGGACATTCGAATTCTACATACTCTATATAGCGCTTGCTTTCCAATAATGATTGGTTCAAGGTGGGCACAGGACTGAATAAGGTTGGTGAGATCCAGTATGGGAGTTTTTGTTGGAACAATGAGAAAGGAAAGAAACACTAGGCTGGGACAGTGAAAGCATGGAATGAACATTCCTTCACAGCACCTCTTAGAGTCTATTTACCACTGAAGAAAATGAGGTCAACCTAGAAAAAGCAGAGCCAAAAGACAGAGAGCCCTGAAGCTATTATTTGGGCAATTAAATCCATTACTCTGAAGTTCCTGGGTTTTTCAGTTATATAAGCCAATATGTTACCTTTTTGCATTACTCAAAATGTTCTGACGAATACAGTTGACCCTTGAACAACATGGGGGTTAGGGACACTGACCTCATGCAGTCAAAAATCCACATACTGACTCCCTCAAAACTTAACTACTAACAGTCTACCGTTGGCTGGAAGCATTACCAGTAACAGTCGACTGACACTTATCTTGTATGCTGTATGTAATATCTACTGTATTCTTCCAATAAAGGTAGAGAATAGAAAATATTAAGAATATCAAAAGGAAGGGGCTCCTCAGTAGCTCAGTCAGTTGAGCTACTGATTCTTGGTTTTGGCTCTCATCATGATCTCAGGGTGCTGGGATCCAGCCCGGAGTCCAGCCCGGAGATGTGGGGACTCCATGTTCCATAGGGAGTCTGCTTCTCTCCTTCGCCTTCTCCCTCTGCCCCTCTACTCTCTCTCTCAAATCAATCAATCTTAAAAAAAAAAAGAAAAGAAAATCATAAGAGAAAATATTTTCAGTACTGTACTGAAAAAAAAAAGCCCCACATAAGTGGACCCACACAGTTCAAACCTGTGTTGCTCAAGAATCTACTACCTACAATGGTGACCAATACTAAAGGCAATATTTATGATACATAAGTGAAAAAAATTAACACAAAACATACATTTTACATACAGTAATAATGATGCCAGCTTTGTAAAACTAATGTACCCAATTAAAACAAATAATGCAGGGGCGCCTGTGTGGCTCAGTCGGTTGAGGCCCAGATACTTGGTTTCCACTGAGGTCATGATCTCAGGGATCCGGGATCCAACCCCTGTCCCAGGGGAGAGAATCTCCCCTCTGCCCCTCACCCTGCTCTGCCTCTTTCTCCAGTAAAATAAATACAGTCTTTTTTTAATAACTTTTATTTATTTATTCATGAAAGACACAGAAAGACACAGTAGAGACACAGAGGGAGAAGCAGGCTCCATGCGGGGAGCCCGATGCGGGGACTCGATCCTGAGACCCGGGGTCAGGACCTGAGCCAAAGGCAGACGCTCAACCGCTGAGCCACCCAGAGGCCCTCAAATAAATAAAATCTTTAAAAAAAAAAAAAAAAAAGAATGCAACACCACAGAAACAATGGTCAGAGTTAAACGGTGAGGTGGGAGGGGGCGGGGGAGGCTGAATGGAAGTTTCTTCTCTTGCCTGCGCCTTGGGCCCTGCTTACCTTACCTGCCGACTCACCTGGCGACGCCAGGAAGCGGCAACAGGGGACTCACAGCCCCGCCACGGTTTCCCGGGGCTCCTGCCATCCGTCCTTCCTCTCCCCAGACCCTGGCGAGGCACCCGAGCCCTCAGGAGCTCACGGCGACGTCTTCGCCCCCGGCTCGGGCCACGCGGCGTCACGGTTCCGATCCCTCAGGAGGGCGTCTCCGCCCGCGAGAGCCCCGGCCCCGCAGGTGGCGCTCGCTCCTCCTCAAGCCCCGCGGCGCTGAGGAGACGGGCGGCCCGCGTCCAGGCGCAGGGGCGGGCATCTCCGCGCTTGGGGAGCAGACACTTACGGGCCCGGCCACTCGGGGCCCCGCGCGGTGGCTCACCTGCGGCTCGGGTGGCGCGAGGGGGGGCCGCGGTGGGGACGGGGCGGGGCGGGGCGGGCGCGGGCAGGGGGCGGGGTTGGGGGCGGGGCGGGCGGCGAGGCGGGCGCAGAGGCCTCCCCGCCCCCGGGGCGGCGCTCCGGCTCCCGGCCTCGCGGCTCCCGCAGCGTCGCTCCGCCGCCCTCGGAGCCCAGCGCCGCCGCCATGTCTTCCGGCGCCAGCGTGAACGCCCTGCAGCGCCTGGTGGAGCAGCTCAAGCTGGAGGCCGGCGTGGAGAGGATCAAGGTGAGGCGGCCGGCGGCGCCCCGTCCTCGGGGCGCGGTGAGACGGGGAGGCGAGGCCGGCTGCCCCTCGCCGCCGCTGGTCTCGGTGGGCGGCGGCTCGGCGGCCGGCCTCGGCGGGGACGCGGGCCCGTGTGGAGGAGGCCGGGCCCGGCGGGGCGGGAGAGGGCGAGGGAGGGCGAGACCCCCTGAGCGCGGCCCAGGCCGAGCGCCCTGGGGGCGTGTCCGGGCCGGGGTGGGGGCGGGGCGGGGCGGGGCGCACGCGCAGACTGGGGTCGCGGGGGCGCTGAGGATGCGCTGAGGATGCGCTGAGGATGCGCTGGGGGCGCGCGGCGGCGACGAGCACCCGCCTTGGCGACGGGTCGGGGGCGCGAGCGGGACGGAGACTGCGCGCAGGGCGAGGAGGGAGCGCGGTGTGGGGGACGTGGGCCCCGCCGCCACACCCGGTGTCTGGCCGCGCGGCCGCAGGCTCAGGGAACAAGGCTGAGGGGGTCAGTGGGAGGGAACAGTGTTGACGAAAGGACCAGAGTGTGGCCGCCGGGAGCAACCGAAAGATGGCTGAGGCGACGAGAAGCGGGCCAAGGCGGGGGAGGAGCGGCTTTCGTTACGTGGGGCTTAGTCACTGTCCGATGTGCAGTCACTTGACTGAAAAGCGTGCTGTGTAGTGTGTTGAGCAGCTAGGGTAGCGTTCCGTGTAGACGGATGTTCGTGGTGTTCCAGGGCCTCCACGGCGCCTTCTCCCGCCGTTGGCGCCCGTCTAGGTACTGAGACTTCGGCGATGACAGCGGCGAAGGCCGTCGGTAAACACATCAACCAGTAAGTAAAGTAACTTCACCCTCAGTGAGGATCGTAAGACAAGGGAGGGAGAGTCCATGGGACGCCGAAGGGGTTCCAGTAAGGTATGTGGAAGGAGCAGAATCTAGACTGTGATAGGGTACGTAGGCTTTTTAAAAAGAGAAATCTGGTTTTAAAGAGGAAACTTTTTTTTTTTTTTTTTTTTTTTTTTTAGAAAGCGAAAAGCCTTATTTCGAGGTTGAGGGAAAGGAACAAACTAGTTTTAGGTTGAGGGGGAACAAATAGAGGAGAATTGAAGGTAGAGGAGACACTGCATGGGGACATGGGATTGGAGGGGCACCTTCTGAGATAGGAAGAAAGGAGAGCAGAAGGTGTGTGAAGACAGGTGTTTCTGGACGTATGGATTTAAGGACTTGTATGACGACAGTTTTCTTTGTGACGGAGAAGGCCAAGTTTTCTTTTTACTTATTTATTTATTTTTTAAGATTTTATTTATTTATTCATGAGAGAGAGAGAGAGAGAGAGCAGAGACAGGCAGAGGGAGAAGCAGGCTCCATCCCTGGACTCCAGGATCACACCCTTAGCCAAAGCCAGATGCTCAACCACTGAGCCACCGGGGTGTCCCAGAAGGCCAGGTTTTCTTCTAGGGCAGAGGAGAGTCCCAAGAGTGAGGGTGGAGGACAGTGCTGTTGGGAATGGGAGAGGAGCCCCTAATCCATAGACACCTGTGACTCGGAAGACCCAGCTACTTTGAGATTGGAGACTGATTGTCCTACTTGTGGATTTTTTTTTTCTTCTCCTGCAGTATTTGGCCACCCAGAAATCTGAGTGTCCAAGGTGAATGGTGGTTGATCCAAGTAGTGGGTGAGCAGAGGAAATACAGGAGAAAGATGGAAGGAGGGGGCAAAGGGCAAGGCAGTTGAGGGGTTAGCCAGAAGGGCTAAAACACTGGCTGGATAGAGAAGGAACTGCACCAGCCTCCTGGTGATAAGACGTGGCAAAAGGGGAGGAGGTGTTCTCCCAGAGGTCAAAGAACAGACATAGTGTGATAAGGAAGCAGCGTTCGAAATGGGTAGGAGAGATTGTGATCAGAAAGTAGGAAGTTGAAGCGAAAAATTTCAGATGTGGATCGGTTACAGGTGTTGGCTGTAACTGTTGCAATTGAGAAAGCTATCGGAGGAAAGAGGTCAGGGAACTGAAACGAGGGTTATTGAAACTGTTTGGGATGATGTTGGCATCTGAGGGGGAAAGGAGAGCTGTGGACCAGATGCCTGCCTACCCTGTGGAGTAGCTAGGCAAGATAGTTTCTACATTTAAGAATAAATTATGGGTGATGCGACAGACCCAGAGAATTCAAGTAAACTGCCCAAGGTCACACAGATAATACCTTATTTGTTCTAACGGTAGTATGGTTTCAAGTGTTTGGTAGGCTTCTCTCAGGCAGCACCTTAGGGTGTCACGACTTTTCAGGGTCTAGTTTGCCTCATTTCAGGGCTCAGTGATGAATGGATGCTCTCAGCAGACTTGCTGACCAGTAAATACGCCAGGACACTGGTTTCCTAGCATTTAGTGAAGAGCATCCCTTCCCAGGGATTGTAGTGCTTGATATCCTTCTAAGGGCCCCTTCTCTGTTTTGGAGAAGTCTCTGCGAGGTTGCTGGGTGAGCATGGACTCAAACCAAGGCAATGGCAAATGACAGCTTCTACGTGTTTGGGCTTGTACACCACTCCACCCCTGGCCCCCAAAGTCTTTTTCCTGTAAAAGTGCTAGAGAAATGCTGACCACTTTTATTCTTCTCTTATTTTCTCAGCATATCCATTCAGCTTAACTTTTTGATCATGTTCTTTAGGCTAGGGTCTAGTTAGTCCCATTTTTCCAGGGATCCTGGAAGATAGTCTCCTTCTATCCATCATGTGTGGAATTCATCTGTTCCTCTGATGGAGAAATAGTAAGCATTAGTATAGTTGGTTCTAAAATTCCTTGTGAATTATTGTTGAATATAACCAGTAATTCCAATTATAATTAATATGAAAATGTTAGAACTTCTTTTGAGGGAAAAGAAAGCTTAACCATTAGCTTGATAATATTTTTATATTTATATAATAATACTGTTCTTACATGAATGAATTCATGAATGAATGAAACCAAAATCCCTAAAGCATTCTAGAAACTAGGAGGTAAACATAATGAGTTCACTTTGCAGTTATTTAGAAGCTTGGGAAAGTAACACAAACTAGTAGTAATACTTGAACAGCAATTGGAACCATTTTTGTACAATAGGAGTGAGATTTTATACAAAACACCTCAGTGCACATAAAATGGAATGTGAGGAAAGCCTCGATGTACAAAAAGGCATCAAATGGAGGCTAAGAAGAAAGGTAGAATAATATTTATCGGTGCTGCCTACTAAACTTCTCCAAAACTTTGTGATTTAAAGCAGCATTTGCTAACTTGGAATTCTTAGGTCAACAATTTGAGCTGAGCTCGCCTGTTTGATCAGTTCTCCTGATCTTTGCTGGGCTCTTCCATGCATCTGCAATCAGATGGAGGGTGGGTTGGTAGCCGAATGATCTAGGATGGCTTCACTTTCATGTCTGGAGGTTAGTAGGCAGGTGGTGGGAGCTGGCTCACTGATTCTTCTCCACAAGACCTCCAGTAGGCTAGCATGGGCTCATTGGGTGGTCGTCTTACAGTTCTAACCACAGCAAGAGAGGCAGCTGCAAAGGCTCTTGAGGCCTAGGCCTTAGAACTTGCCCATTATTTCTGCCACATTTTCCTGGTCAAAGCAAGTCATAAGGCCAACCCAGATTCAAGGGGTGGGTAAAGACTCTACTTCTTGGTGAGGGGAGCTGCAAAATATTGTGACTGTTTCTGCAGTCTGCCACAGATGTATTGCTGACTGTTATGTCAGCACTATTCCAAGTGTTTCACATGCATGTAACTCATTTGATTGTCTCATCAACTCACCGAGTCAGGTACTATTGCAAAATACGTTTCACAGATGAGAAAACAAAAACTGAGAAATTAAGCTAACTTTGCCCAAGATCATACAGGTAATGATGGAGCTGAACCTGAGTCTAGGCATCCTGATTCCAGAGGCTGCACTCTTAACCAATACGATATCCTGCCTTAAAAGCTTGGTAGAGAAAACTTGTCACTTGTTTTGGGCAGACTGGTAAGGCTCCAGCCTCGTAAACATTAAAACAGTTTGCTCACATGGCAAAGCTGACTGTATCAATGCACACTTTTTAAGTGAAAATGTGTAAAGGAAGCACTAGAATGTGCTATTTCTTTAGCAATTCAGTCTCAAGACTAGGATTCTAAATGGATCAAAGTTACAGCTTTATTTTTCCTTTATTTAAGAAGCAACTAAATAGGGATCCCTGGGTGGCGCAGCGGTTTGGCGCCTGCCTTTGACCCAGGGCGCGATCCTGGAGACCCGGGATCGAATCCCACATCGGGCTCCCGGTGCATGGAGCCTGCTTCTTCCTCTGCCTGTGTCTCTGCCTCTCTCTCTCTCTGCGACTATCATAAATAAATAAATAAAATAAAAAAAAATAATAAAAGCGAGTGTCTTTAAAAAAAAAAAGAAGCAACTAAATAAAAATATACCCTGAATCATGGAAATTGTAACATTTTCTCTTTGACTTCGGTTATTAGAACTTTCAGCAAAAAAGAGACTTTTGGAAATCACAAGATGTGGGACCTTTATCAGGCTGTAGCATCATTTTTCAGAGTATTAGATGGCTGCTGGGTGGCTCTGGCTGTGCGCAGCAGGTCAAGCTGTTGTCCCTTTGTTTCAGGTCTCGCAGGCAGCTGCAGAGCTTCAACAGTACTGCATGCAGAATGCCTGCAAGGATGCCCTGCTGGTAGGTGTTCCAGCTGGAAGCAACCCCTTCCGGGAGCCCAGATCCTGTGCTTTATTCTAAAGGCGGGTGAGTAATGATACACCATGCTAAACTGGGGCCATGCCATTATCACAGGTCTTCCCAAGGGGTTGGGCAACTGGGTTTTGAATATCTACTATTGTTGGGGAAATTAAGAAACAGCAAAATGTATCTGAAGAAACAGCAGAACGCATGCCTGTGGAATACATCTCATTGAGAGAATCTCAATCCTCTTGGGCACTAACTCATAAGATGTTAATATCCTTATGTACTTGAGCTCTTTAAATGAGTTGGCTAATAGTTATTTCATGACCTTAATCCCACCGTCTTCTGTCCTAACACCATCCCAGAGTTGTGATCTGCTGCTTGGCGCTATCAGCACGCTTGCTGCTCTTGGGACTACGGACCCTCCAGAGGACACTTGTTCCTACCACCAGCTGTGATTTCTTTTCTTGGAGGCTTTCAGACTATATCTGTTTTAATAGAGCAAGAAATGTAGCTATTAGGGGATAACGTGGATAGTTAAAAGAGGTTTAAAAATTGATTACTGAAATGAAAACACCTTTTTGGCGGCATATTAGAAATTTCATGAGTCCTAATGTGTTTCATCCACATTCTCACTTTTTTCCTTTTCTGGGAAGAAATCAGGGCATAGATTACTGGAATCTTTTTCATAGATTTGCAAAAGAAAGTTATTCATATTAGAAGGAAGTAATCATGCTATCAGGTACTATTGTACCTTTTAATGGAAAATGTCTACATCTGTGGTATTAAAATAAGTCTTATGCTGGCATAGCATTTTCCTTTTTATGAAGCACTTTAATGGGTACTCATTCAGTGATGTAGCTTGGATGTTTTTTATATTGTTACTTTCTACTTTGAGAACACTAAAGTGACCTGAAATGATGACTAGTTAATTTTATGTATAAATCTTACTAATGTGAAAATCTGCCTAATTCTCTTTGCAGTAAGGAAGGAGCTCACTGAGGAATGCTTTCAGGCGCAAAGTGATGAATAACTAACTGCCTCCAAGTCTCAAGAAAACACTTTTCTCCAGCCAAACAACTTTTAGATATTTCAGACCTTTCCTTGGCCTGGTCCTATAGCCAAAATTCTATAGAAATTGATGAGTTTCTACTCAGATAAGGAAACGGAGTGAGGGGAAGACTTTAGATAATAATGGCCAGACTTTTGGTAAAATGCTTTTATATTTAAGACAAAAATGTTACCACCAAATACACCTCTTTCATAAGTGAATTACTGGTGTTTCTATACCTGGAATATTATGTTTGTTTTATTTACTGGATGTTTACATTTTGGAAAGGCAAACATTCTTGTTTGTTAAAAAATTGAGTATTTGTAATTTGTTTCTCCTAAGATTTTTATACCATAACAAAGCTTGTTCTTTTCTCATGAATTTACAGTTTCTAAATAAGCAAGTATAAAACTGGGGGAGAACAGACTTTATTAATTAAATTATGTCTTGATTTTTCTAAACAAGGAGACTATTTGTAACACTAAATATGGGAGCTGTTTCTTAACAAACTTGTTTGGAAAGATTCATGTTATGTTGTGTATTAGATTGCTCCATCCTGTGTATGAAGCAGATTTGGTCTTTGTCTTAAGTTCCTCTGCTTTATAGTTGTGGATGTACTTTGTTAAAAAAACAAACAACACACACACACAGAAACCTACATTTTATGTCTTTAAAAAAATGTTTAAATGTTATCTTTGGAACATTGCAAATGACTAAAAACAAAATAATGTGAAAATACTACGGCCTAACTGAATTCTTAATGTCACAAGTGTTTTACTTTGGTAATGTGCCTTTGATTTAATTTGGGACACTTTTAAAAGGATACTTTATTTGTGTTTGTAATAATCTTGGGATGAGCTTGGAAATAAAATTTCTGCTTAATTCATCATTTTCTTTTTTTTAAAGATTTTATTTATTTATTCATGAGAGACCACAGAGAGGGGCAGAGAAATAGAGGGAGAAACAGGCTCCGTGCAGGGAGCCTGATGTGGGACTCAATCCCAGGACCCCGGGATCATGCCCTGAGCCGAAGGCAGACACTCAACCACTGAGGCACCCAGGCATTCCAATTCATCATTTTCTAGGGAGCAACATTTTGTGTCTGATTTTGTTGTAAGGCTTCATGAATTTTTGTTTCCTTGTGAAATTGAGTGTTGGAAGTGGGAAATGAAATTTTTGCTTATGAGTCCTCATAGAACTTTGAAAAAAATATGTATAATTTGCAGAAACAGCTCAATTTCTGGTGACATCTGCACTTTGAAATAGTTATGTATAAACCCATAAATAAATGAATATATCTTTTAGCATAATTAGTGTTACTATTTAGAAAAAATAAGCCATCATATGGAAACTCCCTTAACTTCTGGCCACTAAACTTCCACTGGCCACTAAACTTCCAAGTCTAAGTGATCTGAATCTCTTCCATTCAGTCAGAATTCAGGTGTCTCTTTTCTATTTGTTCTCTGGATCTTTTTTATCCTCTCTGAAATTACACTATCAGTTTTCCTTCCTCCTTTATCTTCAACTATTGGATCCCTTCTGTCAACATTGAAACATGTTCCATTCTCCATTTTGACAATAATAAGCATTTTAAAAAATCTCCATTAAAAAACACATTTTCACTTATACAAGTCCTAGAGATCTACTCCACAGCATAGTGGCCATGGTTAGCATATTGTATTATATACTGAAAAATTTACTAAGAAGGTAGATTTTATGTTAGGTGTTCTTACCACAGAGAATAATAGGATGGAAGGAAGATTTTGAACATGATGGATAAGTTTATGGCATAGATTGTTATAATGGTTTCAGAGGAATATTCTTCAAACTCATTAAGTTGTATACGTTATTATGTACAGACTTTTGTGTATAAAAAAATCTTTTCTTGATTCTAATTTCTTCTTTGGCAAAAACTTGGAAAGACAGTACAAGAAGCTATATATGTCTCACTTAAAATAGATACGTGTCCTAAATATAAACAAATTCACTAGTATATCAAGAGAACATACAACATGACCAAGCTAGTCTGATAAAAGGAAATCTGCCAGTGTATTCATTACATGAATGGTTTAAAGAAGAGAATCTATGCCAAATCATTTGACAAAATTGAACCGTTCTGAATAAGAACTAAGTGGCTAAGTGAAATTGGAAGAGAACGCTAATTATCAAAAGCAACAGATTTCATACTACGTGGTGAAATGTGGACGCATTCAGCATGTTAGGAACAAAATAGGCATACTTTTTATCACTATTATTGTTCAGCATTGCTTCCTTTTTTAAAAAAGATTTACTTGAGATTGAGTGTGAGCTGGGGGAGGGGAAGAAGGAGAGAAGCAGACTCCCTGCTGAGTGCAGAGCCTGACAAGGTGCTCAGTCCCAGGACCCTGAGATCATGACCTGAACAGAAATCAAGTCAGATGTTTAGCCAACTGCACCACCCAGGGACCCCAATACAGCATTGCTTTGGAGGTGCTAACTAATGCAGTAAGATGAAAAAAATGAAAGGGGGCTAACATTTTAGAAGCAATGTATTTATAGATTATATAATAGTACACTTTGAAAACTGATGAAAAGAAATACTCAAATTTGTAATAGATTTTGAGGGGCTCACTGGATACAAAGTATGTAGAAAAATACTGGCAAGAGCTAATTAAAAATGGAAATGGAAATTATATGCCATTTTTACTTTAGTGACAATTAAAAAATTCTTAAGATATGTTTAGGTGCCCCTCCCCCAAGAATAGTTTTTAAAACTCTGTGTGTGTGTGTGTGTGTGTGTGTGTGTGTGTGTGTGTGTGTGTATAAAACATGCAAGAGTGAAACATGTCTTACTGGATATTAAAACTTACTTTGAAATGTGTGGGAGATATCAGAAAGGGAGACAGAACATAAAGACTTCTAACTCTGGGAAATGAACTAGGGGTGGTGGAAGGGGAGGAGGGCGGGGGGTGGGGGTGAATGGGTGACGGGCACGGAGGGGGACACTTGACGGGATGAGCACTGGGTGTTATTCTGTATGTTGGTAAATTGAACACCAATAAAAATTAATTTATTAAAAAAAAAACTTACTTTGAATATGGGGCACCTGGGTGGCTTAGTTAATGTCCGACTCTCGGTTTCAGTTTAGGCTGATCTCAGGGTCATAAGATCAAGCTCCATGGGCTCCATGCCCAGCACAGAGTCTCCTTGAGATTCCCTATCCCTCTCTTTCTGCCCCTCCCTGCCCTTCACATGCACTCTCTCTAAAATAAATATATAAAATCTTAAAAAAAAAACCACCAACCTTACTTTGAAGATGCTGAATCAAAACTATGATTTTTTTAAAAAAATTAAAAACAAAATTATTGCGATATAGGAATAGACAAATGATTGGATCATAACAGTTCAGAAATAGACTTAACTTTTCCTATTCAGTAGGAAAATACAGTTTACTAACAAACGGTGCTGGCATTACTGGCCATCCATTTGAAAGGAAGTAAATTGGGCTTGCATTATGTAAAGAAAAAAACATGGGTTAAAGAAAGGTAATACAAAAGCATTAGAAGAAAAACTAGGGGAACAGTTGTATGACTAAGTTAAAAAATTAAAAGGTCTTCCTAAGCAAGGCAGGAAACCCAGAAATCAAAAAAGAAAAGATGTGCATACTGGACTATATAAAATCTAATTTAAATAATTCTATTTAAGTATTGCTAAAAACTTGTATGATTATGGGCATCCTGGGTGGTTCAGCGGTTTAGTGCTGCCTTCAGCCCAGGGTGTGATCCTGGAGTCCCAGGATCGAGTCCCACATCTGGCTATCTGCATGGAGCCTGTTTCTCCCTCTGCCTGTATCTCTCTCTGCCTCTCTCTCTCTCTGTGTATGTCTCTCATGAATAAATAAAATCTTAAAAAAAAAAACTTGTATGATTAAATCATAAACTAGATAAAAAGACAGGAAAATGTACTTTTTCAGTTCTCATTTTGGATTGCTCTTTGCATTCCCCACCTCCTCTATAACCCAGGCTGCTCTATTTATTAAAATTATTGGATCCCTTGTTTCAGGGCAGGCTTATTATGTCAGGGAGCATAACCAAGCTATTAGTGTGGGAGGCAAGGAGTGGGACGCCTGGTGTTGATTCCAATTTGTGCCCTGAGTCTCAGTGGCAAGGGAAGGAGAATCTATGTCGATCCACAGTTGGAAGAGACTGCTGATGTTCTGGTGAGGCCTACAAACTTAGGGCTGGACCTAGAAACTTACAGTAAGATCTCTAAAAAGGCCTCAAAAGTGAGTAGCACTATCACCAACAATGGATCTAAAGGCAAGTAACTCTTTTTTTTTTTGTTTTTGTTTAAGATTTCATTTATTTGAGGGGGATCCCTGGGTGTCTCAGCAGTTTAGCGCCTGCCTTCGGCCCAGGACATGATCCTGAAGTCCCGGGATCGAGTCCCACATCAGGCTCCCTGCATGGAGCCTGCTTCTCTCTCTCTCTCTCTCTCTGTGTGTGTGTGTGTGTCTCTCATGAATAAATAAATAAAATCTTAAAAAAACAAAAAAAATTTATTTGACAGAGGGCTAGCAAAAGCGCAAGCAGGTGGGAGGGGCAAAAGGAGAAGGAGAAGCAGACTCCCCACTGAGCAGGGAGCCCCATGCTGGACTCCATTCCAGGGCTCTGGGATCATGACCTGAGCTGAAGGAAGACACTAATCACCCAGGAGCCCCTACAAGTAACTCTTTGGAACATGAAAAACTTCACAGGGAAATGCTCTCAGAGGGGGGGAAAAAAAGGTTCCATTGCAAGAGGCAACCTGAGAAGTTGGGGCTGTTTCAAACAATTCCTTGTGATGGGGAATTTAGGAGAGGATCTTGGAGGCTAGATCCACCCTTCTGGACCCCTAACAAGGGCTCAGCTAGGCCCTTTGGGCTTCTATGGATCAACCAACCTCATGTGACAATGACTCCAAGGGAGTGCCCTGCTAAAGCAAAACTCTTACTATAATCCACTGTTCCCAGACTCCTAACATAAGACTTGCTTTCCAATACCTCTGACAGACTGTTCCAGTTCCAGGCAGAATGTGTCCTTAAACAGCAGGTGCCATTGAGAGGACTCAGATACTTCCACTCCATTTAGTGAGGAAGCAGGGCCATGAGTGTTGATAGCCTAGCCTCAAGACTTGCTGCAGTCTATGGTCTATGAAGAAACTCCTCTCCTCTGGAAGCTGATTAAAGGCAGGATAAAGGAGATCTGCAAGCTGAGAAGCCTTAGCCTTACCTTAGTTTAGAAGCAATCCTGCCACAACTTTAAGAGACTAGAACAGAAATTGCAATTAGATTTCCAGAAATAGTTTCTCTTTAAAGTCTCTACCTGCTACATAATCAAGCAAAACCAAACATCCTATAAATAAAAGTATAATAGCAAGAAGACAGTAGGAGGAGGAAGGTAAGAGGTGGTGTTGAGCCCTTTTCAAAAAGGAGGACACGATTAACAGTATCAAACACTGAAGAGATGTCAATTAAGGTGATATCTGTCTCTTGGATCTAAGAAGGAAGAGGTCAATTTTGGTAGTAATAGGGTGATAATTTCAGAAGCCAGGAAAAAGAGTGTGCTTGTGATCTTTAAACATTTTTGGTGGTGTACCACTAATGTCAAAAACCCATTACCTACATTTTAGAGATGACATATAAAAGTTTTGTTAATAACCAAATAGTTGCAAAGAATGTAACTTTATTAAAAATTCTGACATTTTAAAATAAAATTATTACATCTTTTTAAAAAATGTACTCAAGGGAATATAAATACCATAGTAATAGAAACCTACAATCAGCCATTAAAAAATATACAAACTATCCTCTAAAAATGTTGTACCAAGAGTATAGGAAACTGTTCTTTCTCCAATATGCGGACATTAAATACAGTTAATTTTCAAAAATTTTGCCCATCTGATAGGTGATTTGTTTTCCTTTGCATTTGTCTGATGAGTAATGAAGGTACGGATAAATGTTTATTGGCTATTTTTGTTTCTTCAGTGTAATATCTATTCATATATTTTGCTCAGTCTTCTATTAGGTTATCTTTTTCCTATCAATTTGTAGGATTCTTTGTATATGTGGAATATAAATCTTTTTTTATTATGTAGGTTGCAAATATTTTCTTAGTGACTTGTTTTAAATTTTTATTTAGGAAGGCAACACTTTATTTTTTTAAGCATTTATTTATTTATGTAAGTAGTCTCTACACCCAATGTGGGGCTCCAGCTAATAATGCTCCAAAGATCAAGAGTTGCACAGTCCTCTGACTGAGCCAGTCAGGTGCACCCCTGGAGGGAACACTTTAAATGGGAAGTTTTCCAACTTTGCCTAGATTTTAACTTTCTTAGTGATGGAGGGTTGACTCTGGTGATCTTCACTTCTTGACTTAAAGGGTCAGACTGAGATGGAGGCTCATTTCTAAAAAGGCTTGCTGGAGGGAAGGTGGGAAGCAGTGAGCTCTTCAGAAGACAACTAGACAATATATATTGCTATTGCTCTAAATGTATATATCATATCAACTGCTCTAAAAAAAGGCTTACAATGTTCAGGTGAATCTGGAAGATATTTGGATCTTATGACATTTATGCCAATTAGAATATTTTACTTACAAAGATGCAACCTATAGGACAGAATGTAGATTCTGAAAATTTAATATAAAAACACTGAGAACATCTAACAACTGCATTTTCTTTAATGAATGAGCAAATCTAAATCATTTTGTTACTAGATTTTCATCAAAAACAGAAATGTGGCACAGAACACTATCATTTCTTTCAAAAAAACCTCAGACGAGTTTGTCCATCAGCTCTACCAGGGACTTTTTCATACACTAGCCGCCGTTTTTTGAATTGTGGTAGTTGTGAGCACATGAAATCTGTCAAAAGGAGAAAAAGGAAAACCATTTTATTCCTGATGATAAAAAAGTGTAGCTATTTTTTCCAGCTATTCTGGTGCATCCTATTTCTTCATCTATCTACAAAGTGTTAAAATTTCCAAAACTGAGATGACTATAAAAATTACATTTTTAGCATAAATGCACCTGTACCTAATGGCCCAATACCAATTGATGTCATCTACACATATTTGCATGCTCATGCTTTGCACAAATAATTAAATCTCCCTGAATTTAAGGCTCTTTCATTTAAGTTTTCCCTCGTTAAACCTGTTCCTTACCTCCTATCTGTAATGTTGTGGAATTTATCCTGAGCTCTGATATTTGATAGGTGGTAATGGATGGACTCACTTTCTATGACTGTATTATCTATGACACATTAGCCTGAAATGTCCTAGATTTGAATTCTTTTAGAGGTTGGTTAATTAAATCAGTAAAAAAGGAGGATAAAATATTTTAAATTGTTTTAGTAATTATTCCTGGGAATAAATCTCATAATTATAAAAGCTGGATGCCATTATAAACAAATTTAAAAATCAGTGTAGTAGGTAATTTCATCATAGAGATCACAAATACACATCTATAAGACAAATGGAAAATTATTTTGAGATTATGCCAATAATCTTTGGAATAAACTGTCTAGGGCTGCATTAATATGAATTTTAAAACTGTTGTATCTTAAGCAATGTATTTGAAGGTAATAAAGTGCTACAGGGAAACCACAGTAAAAAAGTAGAAAATTTCCATAGTGATAATGAATCTAGTATCAAAGATTCAAGTGAACTATTTGAATAAAATTATTTATTTATTTATAAATATTTATTTATTAATGAGAGGCACAGACTGAGACAGAGACGCAGAGACAGGTTTGGCACCTGCCTTTGCCCCAGGGCATGATCCTGGAGTCCTGGGATCGAGTCCCACATTGAGCTCTCTGCATGGAGCTTCCTTCTGCCTGTGTCTCTGCCTCTGTCTCTCTTTCTCTGTGTCTCTCATAAATAAATAAATTAAATATTTAAAAAATATTTATAACTAGTTAATGATTAAATGTAAGTAGACATTTGAGTAATCCATTTATATCCCCAAAAGCTTAAATATTAAAATTTATTAGAAATAACTTCTGAGAACTTCTCATTGAGAAAATGGGAGGATTATCTTATATATTGGGATGTTCTGCTCAAGAACATATAGCAATTCATATGCTTGATTTGGTTCACGCTGGAGAAAAAAATGGAATTTTCTTTTCCTTTTTTTTTTTAAAAGACTTATTTATTCATTCATTCAGAAAGAGCGAAGAGAGAGGCAGAGACCCAGGCAGAGGGAGAAGCAGGCCCCATGCAGGAAGCCCGATGTGGGACTCAATCCCAGAAGCCTGGGATCACACCCTGAACCAAAGGCAGATGCTCAGCTGAGCCACCCAGGCATCCCTTCAGTGTTTATTCCTCACAGAAGTTCCTACAAAACTAGGGATGGAATACTTCCCATTAAAATTATGAACAAAACAAATTGTGACTATTAAATTAAACAGGACCAAATCCAAGTTTTGTGAGTCCTGAGGGGTTTATACAGTTGATCCTTGAATAATGTGTTAGGAATGCTCTCTATTCAAACATCTATATGTAACATATAACATATATATATATATGTTATGTATGTGTATATATATATATATATATATATGTCTTTTTAAAAAATAATCTCTGTGCCCAACATGGGGCTTAAACTCCTGACCCTGAGATTAAGAGTCACATGCTCAGGCAGCCCCGGTGGCTCAGTGGTTTAGCACCACCTTTGGCCTAGGGAGGGATCCTGGAGTCTCAGAACCAAGTCCCATGTCGGGCTCCCTGCATGGAGCCTGCTTCTCCTTCTGCCCGTGTCTCTGCCTCTCTCTCTATGTCTTTTGTGGATAAATAAATAAAATCTTAAAAAAAAAAAGTCACATGCTCTACTGACTGAGCTAGCCAGGCAACCCAAAAATCTATATATAACTTTTGATTTCTCCAAAACTTAACAACTAAGAGCTTACTATTGACTGGAAGCCTTACTGATAACGTAAATAGTCAGCTAACACGTATTTTGTATGTTATATGTGCTATATACTGTATTCTTACAAGGAACTAAGCTAGAGGAAAGAAATGCTATTAAGAAATCATAAGGAAGAGAAAATAAATTTATAGTACAATATTGTATTTAGCAAAAAAAAATCCATGTATAAGTGGACCCATGCAGTTCAAACCTCTGTTGTTCAAGGGTCAATTGTACAGGTTGGAGGCCGTATTTTATTATTTATTTTTATTATTATTTTTTAATCCCAGTATAGTTTACAGTGTTATATTAGTTTCAGGTGTACGATATAGTGATTCAACAAATCTATATATTACTTAGTGCTCATCACTACCAGTGAATTCTCTAATCCTTTTCCCTATTTCATCCATTCCTTGACCCATCATCCTTCTGTGATCATCAATTTGTTCTCTATAGTTGAGTCTGTTTTTTGGTTTGTCTCTTTTTTTCTTTGTTCATTTGTTTTGTTTCTTAAATTCCACTTATGGGTGAGATCATATGGTATTAGGGGAAGTCTTCTTTTAACAAACAAAGAACATGAGATTTTCTGGGCCTCTCTCAATCCTCACAAAAGGGCTTATGCATAAAAGAAGCTTTGAAGCTTAAGCTTCTCTCTTTTTTATTTATTATTATTATTATTATTATTATTATTATTATTATTATTATTATTTTCCCTATCATGGTAAGGCCACATCTCTAGGGCCATTAGAACTTAATATTTTATTCTAGATGTTTAGGCCAATGTAATACGAAATGATACAGAAAATAAAGGTTTAAGAGGTATATCATTACAAGAAATGAGAAAATAAAATTGTCCTTTTAAAAATTGGTATGATTAAATGTTCAGAAACATCAATTGTAAAGAAGAGCTAACTAATAGTGATATCTACTTAGTAGGATTGTCAGAATTCAATAATCCACATAAAAGGGCTGGAAGGGCACCTGGCCCATCATAAGCTCTCAAAAAATGTTAGCCTATTAAATATTCCTGCCTGATAAAGAAGCTAATTTTCTAATTCACTGACTTCTCTTTTTAGCCTTTGTTAATTTTAGTCTTCGGCTTTAGACTTGTTCTGATTTTTTTTTAAAGATTTTATTTATTTATTCATGACAGAGAGAGAGAGAGAGGCAGAGACAGAGGCAGAGGGAGAGGGAGAGAAGCAGGCTCCATGCAGGGTGCCCGATGTGGGACTCGATCCCCGGTCTCCAGGATCACACCCCGGGGCTGAAGGCGGTGCCAAACCGCTGGGTCATCGGGCTGCCCTGTTCTGAGTTATTTTTAACTTAAGTTGAACACTTAGTTCATCTAAAGCTACAAGAATTTTTTTTAAAGATTTTATTTATTTATTCATGAGAGATAGATACACAGAGAGAGGCAGAGACCTAGGCAGAGTGAGAAGCAGGCTTCCTGCAGGAGCCCGATGTGGGGACTCGATCCCAGAACCCTGGAATCACAACCTGATCTGAAGGCAGACGCTCAACCACTGAGCTACCCAGGTGCCCCCAAAGCTACAAGAATTTAACATATTTTGTTTGCATTTATTTTCTTAGATGTCTATAATTAGAATTTTGATTTTCTTTTTGACCCCACAGCTATTGAAAATTCTTTTAATAATGAATGCAAACAAATTTTTAAAATTTAGAAATGGTTCTTTTAAAATTACATATCTGCAAGAGGCGGCTGGCTCATGTTGGAAGGGCATGTGACTTGATCTTGGGGTCATGAGTCTGAGCCCCACACGAGATGTAGACTACTAAAATAATAAACTTAAAAAAAATTACATCTGTGAGTAGTTTTAATAACTTAAGACAGTGTTACCTGGTAATGATTTCTTGTCTCCTGAGTTAGATGAGGATTCAGAGTGCCTTTTCTGTCCTATACATTTTCCAGCTCCTTGGTGGAAATAAAGACTGCTGAATTCTTTTTGATTTACATTAGGATCAGCAGCACAAAAGAAATCCAAACTAGGGACAGATGGTAATTCTTTTGAGAAAGTCTTTTTAGTCTCATCATTTGAACTTTCATATATGAAGCCTTCTAACTCATCCGATGGATATTTTTGCTGATTAGTGAATAAATTATCTTTCTGAGAGAACCATTTGTCACATGTAGTCTGATCTGCACCATACTCTAAGTTGAATGAGTGATTTTGTTGTTTCCATACATTTTTCTTAAAGTTCCAGGGAAGAGGAGATTGAGCGCCTTCTAGAGAAAAGTTAGAGGCATATGCTCCTTTTTTTATAGGCCCTTTTGCATCATGTGTTCCCTTTTCCTGATAACTTATGAAATTAGGGGCAACTCTCCTCTGAGTGTCAATTGGTGATGTTATGTTTTCACAGCTCATTTGTGTTAGATCCAAATAAAAGACATCTGACTCTGAATCATTCTGGTTTTGAAAGGAGTTACCAGTCACAGTTCTTGATTCTGTATTAATCAGGAAAGGATTATGTACTGTGTTAGCATTACAACTGGAATCTTTCCAGTAATTGGCTTGACTGTAAGAAGTCATAGGTGGTAAAACGCATGGCATTTCTCTTAGTTCCATAAGGGAAGACTTAGAGTTTGAAGTGCTGTTTGTATCTTCGTATACTGTCTCTCCTATGTCTGAATAGTGGTAAAATTCATTATGTTCTTGAAAGACAGAGTTTGAAGAGCCAGAAGCTGAACTCTGGGAGGTAAAGGTATTAGTCTGATTCCCATTTTCCTGAGGTGATGGACTTTGAGGTGAGTTTGTTATGGACGAAGAACTAATCTGGAATAAGGAAGTGATGCTGCAAAAATGCTAAAAAATTTTAAAAGTTAATTAATATAATACACATATAATATAAACATCAGTCAAGTAATATAAACAGATACAATATAAACATCACTCAAGTAAATATAAATAACAATGCTTATCTATATGTAAAGAAAGCAAAATATAAATAAGTAGGGTATTACAGAGCTCCATGTCATAGGAACATAACATAATTGGCTCCATTTCAAAAAAAAATTATTATAATTAGAAAATACATTTTCTAATCACTTGTAACAGAAATTTTAGTTGCAGGTTATACATGATTACCATCTGCTTGATAAAAATTTAAAATTTTAACAGTAAGGCTAAAGTTCTCTTTACTACTATAATGAAGGGCTTCAGGATTGTAAGCACATATGTATAGTGTGTGTGATCACATACTTGTGGATGTAATAACATTTCAAAATAATCTAAAGTGATAAACTGGCTGTACTGAATTATTTATATAAGATAGCTTTAAAATGTATAATGAGAATTCAATATGAATTCAATTGAATTCAATATGAAATTGAGCCAATGAGAATTCAATATGAAATTTAGTTCAAGTAAATTATTTCTTTGTTACGTGAAGTCCAAAACAATTAAACTTGGATAACTTCATTTTGAAAACTATTATGGTAAAAATAAGTACCCAAATGGAAAGGAAACAAACTCATATAAGGCTATGGAATACAAGTAACTAACCTTTAACACTTTTTCTGGTACTTCAGGTAAAAGCTCCTGAAGTTGACCCAGAGTTGCTAATAATATCCAGTGCAGTGAAGGTCCTTTATTTAACATGAGCTGAGCCACCAGTGGGTTAATAGATGGAAAATCAAGTAAGTACATTTCCTCCTAGAAAAGTTTAAAGGAATAATCAGCCAATACTCCGCTCAACCTAGCAGATTAAAATTGTTGTCATTGTACTTATTGCTCAATTTGAGATGCCTGGAAAAAAGTATGGCTAGTAGGGAAAGAAACTTTGGCAGTTAAGATTCATATGCTCTCAGAATTGAGAAAAAATCTTAAAGTTCATTCATTTTAATCACTTATCCAAAAAAATTTGTTACAGTTCATCTCCTTCAAACAACAATTGTTTTACCTAATGGTAGATTCTCTAATGAGAAAATCTAGGGGACTTTTATACCTCAAGATTTCTTTAGCTCTCCCTTTGTAGGCCATGTACTACTATCATTGTTTAACATGAACCATGTTTATGATACTTTCAGGAAAGCCTTGCTGTGAAGAGTATAGGAAGAACTTCTATCAACCAGAACTGACCATGATTGTCTAAAATGTGTGTTTTCAGAGAGATCTCATGGTACAGCAACCATGTTTTACTATTACCATATTCCCTTTTCTTTCTGGATTGTGCTGGTTTTTTGCACCCTCTTTGATTTATCAAATGACAGACATGTGAGTAGATTAGACATGCCTTGGTAAGAGAGAAACTGCACAGACATACATATATCCCATAATTAATTATCCCCATACTTGCCAATAGTACTATGTTCTGTTTAGGCATATATAAAATCTGTGATTAAATATATACAAATATATGAATTATATTAATATAATATATGAATTAATATATGAATTAATATATGAATTAATCTGTGATTAAATATATGAATTAATATATGAATTAATATATGAATTAATCTGTGATTAAATATATACAAATATATGAATACATTAATATTTTATTTATTTGTTGTATAATTTTATTTTTTGAATAGGTAAAATAGTCACATGGTTCAAAATTCAAAAAGGTACTAAAAGGTGTGCAGTAAAAACTCTTATCCTTACCCCATTATCCCAGTTCTCCCCTCTGCAGATAACTAATGTTATTATTTCTTGGTATCCTTCCAGAGATATTTTCTTCATTTACAAACACATATAAACATTAATTTCCCCTTGTTTTACACAAGTGGTAGTATACAATCTCTATACTGCAACTTCATTTTTCATGTAATATATCTTAAGTATCATTCCATATTAGTATATAAAAAGCTTCATTATTCTTTTTTTATGGTTTCATGATTTGAATATATTAAAAAAATAAAGGTAACAGAATCTAGGTTGGTATGAGAACTTGAAAATATGCTTAAACAAAAGAAACTTCTAAAATTTAACTACTCAATCTTATAAATATTTTACAACTCTATTTCAGTCTTAATTATATAACCAAATTACTGACAAATAGAATGCTAGAATTTTGCTATTCTTATACTTACTACTCTTAAATATTTAAATTTAGGAATTAGAAAAAGTTACATTTTAAAAATATTAGGCATTGAAGTCATTAGATCACCCTATAATATGCTTGTTTTGGAAGTTCACTATAAAAGATCTCATTAAAATACTGCTGTGAAGTTGAAAAATACCCATGATTCTGGAAAATTATCTAAATAAATGCTGTATATTATGGTTACTGCTAAATATGCTCATGCAAACATTATAGGACAAAAATATGCTACCAAAAAGAGAATTCAAGTACATGTATTTATATTTGCTTTGCAAATATCTAATTTACATATTGGGAGATGAACCTTTGATGGTGAAACTTCAACCCAGGATTTATCCAACCATTCTTGAGGATCTCTCTTCGAGGTCATTAAATTGTGATCAGCAATTTGTCGAATTATCAGCGCAGCCTCTTCCACTCCTGGGGCAATTATAAGCTAAAATATATTTTTTATATATTAGGTTATGGGAAACATTAAGGAAGCAAAATATATCATTCAAAAATTGTTTGTAATTAGAAGAAAAAAAGATATGATTATTTAGGGCAGTGTTCCCTAACCATATTAACCTGCTAACCCATGGACTGGGTTACCTGGGTGGTACAGTTGGTTGAGCCACTGATTCTTGGTTTTGGCTCAGTCCTGATCTCAGGGAATTGAGACTGAGCCCCCTGTCGGGATCCTCACTTAGCACAGAGTCTGCTTAGGATTCTCTCTCCATCTCCCCTTTTCCTACCCCTTTCTCTCTCTAAAATAAATAAATAAATCTTAAAAAAAACCACAACTCTGCTAACCCATGGACCATATTTCCTTCAAATGAATCTAAAAGATGAAGAAGATAAAAACAGAACTGAAAGCAGAAGAAAAAGCCTGGCATTTCAAAAGAGCCAGAAGAGCATGGAGGAAAACACAAGTGACAGGAAGAGATATTAAGAAACATTTTTTTTTAAGAAACATTTTTTGGAGTTAAGTTTAATACATACACACACAGAGCTTAGCATCAAATAAGCCAGTATTGGATGAACAATTCCCAAAATACTCCAAATCAAAACTTTTCTTCTGGGCAGCCCAGGTGGCTCAGCAGTTCAGCGCCACCTTCAGCCCAGGGCGTGATCCTGGAGACCCAGGATCAAGTCCCATGTTGGGCTCCCTGCATGGAGCCTCCTTCTCCCTCTGCCTGTGTCTCTGCCTCTCTCTTTCTCTCTCTCTTTGTGTCACTCATAAATAAATAAAATCTTAAAACAAACAAAAAAAACCTTTTCTTCTTTTTGAATATAGAATCAAATACATCTATAAAAATTCTTTATCTTTTAATGTCATTTTGAAAAATCTTGTACTATATTTTTAAAATTCTTATTTTTGAGAACTATTAGATTTAACTTGAAAAAGCAAAATATTAAATATTATTGACTCTAAATTGCAAATAAATTTATTAATAAATGCTGAATGGAAGTGAAGAAATTTAGTTCTAAAAATTGGAAAACTATAAGGATATCATATTTTTTTAAAGATTTTATTTACTTATTAATGAGAGACATTGAGAGAGAGAGAGAGAGGCAGAGATACAGGCAGAGGGAGAAGCAGGCTCCATGCAGGGAGCCCGATGCGGGACTCGATCCCAGGACTCTAGGATCATGCCCTGAGCCGAAGTCAGGTGCTAAACTGCTAAGCTACCCAGGTATAAGGATATCGTATTAAAAGAAGGAAAGACAATTGCTTATCCTTATAAAATATGCTAGATTTCACATAGACATTTTAATAAATTATATCTAAAATTATACTCAAATATTAAAATCTGCCGCCCCAAGATCATGACTGGAGTCAAAACCAGGAGTCAGTGGCTCAACCCAGCTGTACACTCAGGCACCCCAGTCCATGGATTAGCAGTTTAATATGTATAGGGAACACTGCCCGAAATAATCATATCTTAGAAATATAAATGTCCTGTCCTGTAGTGAAAATTCAGGAAACAAAGATTCTACAAACCTCATAAAATAAATATGGCAATTTTTTTCTTTCATAAGTTAACAAATACAAAACTGTTAGCACATATCTGGGGAGTACATGTATCCTAAAGAAGGACTTTCTTTAAATTATATTAAATATGTATAGATATTTTTTTTGGGAGAACAAGTATGTGAGCAGTGTGGGGAGGGGCAAAGTGAGAGGGAGAGAGAGAAAGAATCTTAAGCAGACTCCACCCCCAGTGGAGTGGAAAGCCTGGCTGGGGCTCAACTCAGGCTCAATCTCATGACCCTGAGATCATGATCTGAGCCAAAATCAAGAGTTGGTCACTTAACTGGCTGAGTCACCCAGGCACCCCAAATATGTATAGAGAGCACAGAAGTAACACTGATTCCTAATTAATTTTATTGCAGTTTTGGATGTTTTGAGAAGATCTGACACTTTTATTTAAATATAAAAAGGCACAATTTTATGGTGATGGTAATGAATATTACCTTAATTTATTAGGGCAAGGATTCTGGAGCTCATAGCTAGACTTCGGGAGATTCAGGACCCCCCCTTACATTGTTTTCAAAATTTTGCATATATGTTTATCTGAATTCTGCAAAAAGAGTTCATAGCAATTTATAGAACTTTTTTTGACATTAGAATAAAATATAGCATAACACTACAAGCAGTATTTTCTTTTAGTTTAAGAAAATGTACTTAAGCTTCCTAATGCTTCCTTGATCACTAGACTCTTCAGATGCCTGAAAAAAATTTTTTTATATCCGTACTGATGTGCTCTAAAAGGCCAAAAGCCATATTACTAAATACAGTAAAGTAAAGCAACAATATACTCTAAAATAATGAGGGGCAGCCCCGGTGGCTCGGCAGTTTAGTGCCACCATCAGTCTAGGGCATGATCCTAGAGACCCGGGATCGAGTCCCACATCAGGCTCCCTGTATGGAGCCTGCTTCTCCCTCTGCCTCTGTCTCTGCCTCTGTCTCTCTCTGTGTGTGTCTCTCATGAATAATTAAATAAAATCTTTAAAAATAAAATAAAATAATGAGTCTAGGGAACCCCCTTTAAGGTGGTAGTGTCATCAAGTCAGAAGAATAGGAGGCTTGAGTATTGGTATATTGATAATAGAGCAAGTTGACAGTTGTTTCTCAAATTCAATGAAAAACTGACCTCCTTTAAGATTATTATGTAAAACTTGAAAAGCTTTTGGAATAGTTTGATCCAGGTGGGAAGCCGACTTTTGTTTGGAATGGATTGTGCCTCAGCAGTACTTCCTGTTCCATCCCAGAATGCCTTCCTTGGAACATGTCCTCTATGGGCCATGTCACTGTACCTGAATATAGTATTACTCACTGTATCATATAAGCCAGGGATAGAGGAGTAAAATGATTCTCTGAAGTATATTTTGCATAAAACAGCTTACCACTAGCTGAAAAGAGGTTGTTTAAGAGGTGAAACCACACTTGAATGGATAAATGAGACAAACTTACATTTGTCATTCAGTGATAACTTTTCTAAGAATTTTCTTTCAATATTTAATATGCATCATATAATCAAAATGATTGGGATTCTATTTCAAATAAATCATTTGTTAATTTTCCTAACAGATTGTGCTCCGATTTAATTCTATTCAGTAGATATTTGTTGAACATCTTCATTGTGTACAAAGCACCATGTTGGATGCTATACATTTTACAAAAAAGGGTCTGGTTCTTACCCTCCAGGGTGGATGGTATAAGAGTGAATATCTCATGCTATAATAAAGGTAGAAAGTGCTCTTGGGAGAATGGGAGGAGAGATTTATCCTGAGAGGATATACCTGGGAAACATTTCTTAAAGATAGTATTTGAGCTGGGCAACAAAAGACAACTCTGAAGGCTGGCAGTAAGGGGAAGTGGGAGACAGGCTGGTATGACATGTTTGTCCATTAGCTGTATGGTGATAGTGTGGACATATTCAGGAAATGGTGAGTAGAATTATGCTAAAGGAAGGATAACTAGGGGCCAAATCATGAAGTGTGAATCTAGCTGAGTTTGATCTCTATTTTGAATGAAGTAGGAAGCTATGGAAGGTCTTTTGAGCAAGAAAATTCAATTTAACAACATATTTATGAAGAGTCTACTACATATTTGACACTGTGCTGGGTGCGAGGGACCGGGAAAACAAATACACATTTTCCTTTCCTTTAGGAGCTTACAGTTGAGGAAGTGAAATGTTCGCAGCTGTATTTCAGAAATGTAATTGGTGTCAATCTATATGATGCACCAGAGGAGAATAATTAGAAATAAAGAGATAAGTCAGGAAGTTGCTTTGAAACTCCAAGTGAGAGGTGAAGGCCTGAACTTGAGAAAAAGCAGGGAGAGTAGGATGAAGAGACATACTCTAGACACACTGCAGCTACTGATTAGATTACAGTAGTAATGTCATTAATTAAGTTTGAGGAGGATGAGAAGTTGTGTTTTGGACATGTAGGGTTTGAGGCACCTGTGGGATAATCATGTGGAGACTTCCAGTAGAATGCTAGAATATAGGTGCAGATCTTAAGAAAAGTCAAGAAAAATTTAAGAATTATACTCAGAAATGAAAGCTAAGTTTGTGGGAATGTCTGAATTTATTAAAGAAAGGGTATAAGGTGATAACAGAAGAGGACTGAGCCTTGCATTTGGGGGAGTGTCTAAATTTCAGTGGGACACTGAAAAAAGAACCAAGAAAGGATGCTGGTTAGAGATCACTACAGCAGATACAAAGAGTATGTTTCACAAGTCAACGTTTTTAATCAATGCATATTTATTTATTCATATCCTGCCAAGTAATAATTAAGAGATAAAATATGACGTTAAATTCATTAAAGGCTTTTAATTTTTCTTAAATTTTATTTATTTTGGAAAGAGCACAAGCAGGGGGAGCAGCAAAGGGAGAGTGAGAAGCAGTCTCCCTACTGAGCAGTGAGCCCGACATGGGGCTCAGTCCCAGGACTCTGGGATCTTTTTTTTTTTTTTTGAAAATGCATAATCTTTTAATTTTTTTGAAGGTTCTGCTCTGGAAAAAAGGACTCTGGATCTAAACCTGAACCAAAGGCAGATGCTTAACTGACTAAGCCACCCAACCCCCTCATTAAAAGCTTTTAGACCAGAAGTTTAAGTGGAAAGAATATTTATTAACTTGAAAACTATTCTTTAAAGAGCTTTAAGGCATTTTTTTTTTAGTTTACTAATTTAATGTTTCTTTGCACTGGGCACTTGAGTTTGAGTATAGTGTTGGTTTATGAAAAATACTTATAAACAAACATTTAAGAAAATAATACCTTTACATCCAGTTCTTCTGATTTTAGCCCATATGATACCAAAGCTGCATAAATCAGTGCTAGATGATGAAGTGTTTTTTCTGTAAGATGGTACCTAAAAAAAAAAAAATTGTAATACTACACTTGTACTCATTCGATGTGTGATTGTACCTATTAGTTCACTGCATTTCCACATTTCAGGTTATGAGAATAATCTGGCTAAGATAATGCTATGTGGCAGATTCAGCACGCTGTTGAGAAGATGGTTCCACCTCCATTCTTTAAGAATCCAGTTAAATCTAGGGGATACTGAGAATATATATTTGAGGAGAGAAGTTTAACTCATACCTTTATTGGCTCCAGGGATGGCTATCTGACTGGTGCCAACTAAAATACTCTATCCCTCTGGCCAAAGTAACAGGTTCAGATATGAACAAACACATGACCAAAGTCAGGATAACTAGAATCCTCCCTGGGTCTTTTTCTTGAGCTGTTAGAAAAAACACTTTTAAAAACAATCGTTATGTAATGTGATGGAGGTGTTAGCTAACCCTACAGTGGTAATCATATTGCGATATCCAAATAATCAGCATGTTGTAGACTTTAAACATACACTATCTGGTATGCCAATTATATTTCAATTAAAAGAACACTCTTTTTTCTTCCATGGTTATTAAGCAGTTCAGATGTGAGTCTTGAGCTATAGCCAGATATTTCTATTATCTTTATCTACTTTAAGCACCAAAAATTTATTGCTTTATATTAGTAAGAAGTCCAGGATAAGGCATCATTGGGTTCAGGTACTGAAGCCATTTCATTGAGACAAGGGCTCTCTCAATTTCTTGGTTTTTCTTTCTTGGCCTTGCTAGTTTTTTTCTCAGGCAAACTCTTTCCATAAAAGTGGCTGAAAAAAGTGGCTTGCTGTGCCTAAATTGTACAAACAAGGTGGTTTCTGCTGAACCCTGCTTTTCTTCTTTAGAGTGTAGAATTTTGATATGTGCTAGGTAGAGGGTGCATACCCGGCCAATCTTTAGTGAGAACCTTGGGCACTGAGTCTCTAGTGAGTTTTCCTGGTACACAACATTTTACAAGTGTTGTCACAACACTTTCCTGTGGAAATTAAACACATTCTGTGTGATTCTATTAGGAGAAGACTCCTGCCATCGAAAGATGAATGGATAAAGCCATCGAAAGAAGGATGGATAAAGAAGATGTGGTTTATGTATACAATGGAATACTACTCAGCCATTAGAGACGACAAATACCCACCATTTGCTTCGACGTGGATGGAACTGGAAGGTATTATGCTGAGTGAAATAAGCCAATCAGAGAAGGACAAATATTATATGGTCTCATTCATTTGAGGAATATAAATAATAGTGAAAGGGAATAAAGGGGAAAGGAGAGAAAATGAGTGGGAAATATCAGAGAGGGAGACAGAACATGAGAGACTCTTAACTCTGGGAAATGAACAAGGGGTGGTGGAAAGGGAGGTGGGCGGGGGGATAATTAGTTTTTCTTTTCATGAAAATCTGGGTGATAAATGTGAGTCTCCTCTTTTTTTTGCTGTACATCGATTACACCTCTGAAACATAGGTGAATAGCAATCTAAAAAACAACTTAAAATTTTTTCCAGAACAGTTTTATCTATAGGATACTTCCAAGATCTTAAAGCTTAAATGCTTTACAAGCAAGTTCCAAGCTTAAAATGCTGTACAGCCTTTACTCATACTCAAAATGAAGATTTTAGACCTAAATTATGATTTTTATTTCTCAATTTTGAAAGAAAGGAAAAACAAGGTTAAATGACTTGCTGGAGTTTAATGGAAAAAGAAACAAGAGCCAAGGTGTTTGGACTCTTACATTTTAACTTATACTTATCCTCACATAATAACAATTGTATACAAAGAACTTGGTATAGTACATAAACAAAAATGGAATCAAACAGGGAAGTCAGTAAAGAAAAAAAATCACATATGCAATGTCAAGTATGGAAAGACCTCTATACCTTTTCTAATAACTAAATAATATATTTCTAAGGTTTTTATTTGTTTATTTGAGAGAGAGAGACAGCCTATGAGTGGAGGAGGGACAGAGGGAGAAGGACAAGGAGACTCCGAGCTGAGCAGGGAGCCTGACACAGTTCAAAGGATGGAGAGGTCACAATTAACTATATGTGTGCATGAATTAAAGGATATTAAGGAAAGATTGAAAAGAAAAAGTGATATTTGGAGACAGGATTTGAAAAATGGGCACAATTTCACCAAATAGTTGGAGGAAGTAGGGAATATTGTAGGAAGAGAGAAAAGTATCAGCAAAAGTAGTAGTGGGAAAGTAAGGACCATGTTTGCCAACCAATAAGCAATCCTTCTGGCTAAAATGGAAGGCAGTGAAAATTAAGCCTGAAAATATAGGTTGGGATTATATCCTGAAGACTTTAAGTATTAGGGTGAATAGTATGAATGTATTCAGTAGATAATAGGGAAGTCAGTGAAGGCTTTTTATCAGAGAGAAACAGTAAGAGACTGGTTTTTGGTTTATTAATTGAATGTATGACAGATGATAGAAAGTAACATGGAGACCATCTGGAGGTGGGAAAACAGTTGGTAGTCTATTTTAGCAGTCCACATAAAACAGTAAGATCTGAACTAAAATGCTGGTAATATAAATGGAGACAGGCGATAGATAAAAAAGAGACTAGTGGTTAAATCCATAAGATCTGTTTTCTAATTTCAGTGACTAAAAGAAAGGCAGTGGTCATAAATAGCTAAATGGCAGAAGAGAGGAGATACTTTTGGAGGGGATAGAGAATATAGTGAATTCACCCTGGAACATGTTAAATTTGAGAGCCTATAAAATATCAGGGTGGAAAAATTTAACACAACATTAGAGATGCATGTCAGGAATTTCAAAGTGACTGCACCTGTAGATATAAATAAAATAATTATATACCAGAAAGATGATGATTGATGCTATGGCAGAGGGTAAGGTTTCTAATGGATCCAACAGAAGAAAGTAGAGAATTCAAATGTATTGAGACTGGGACAAGACAGAAGAAGAGGTAAAGACAGAGAAAGAGCAGTT
The DNA here is from genome assembly GCF_905146905.1 of Nyctereutes procyonoides. Lineage (NCBI taxonomy): Eukaryota > Metazoa > Chordata > Mammalia > Carnivora > Canidae > Nyctereutes > Nyctereutes procyonoides. The sequence continues at coordinate 8,065,230 of NW_026575135.1, read as the reverse complement.
AGAGAGACAGAAGATCAGAACTATGAAGTGTCACGGGACTGAAGAGCTTCCAGTAAGGAAGCACTGGCAACGGTTTCAAAACTTTAGAGCAATCGGAGGACAAACATTATATGTTCTCATTCATTTGGGGAATATAAATAATAGTGAAAGGGAATAGAAGGGAAGGGAGAAGAAGTGGGTAGGAAATATCAGAAAGGGAGACAGAACATGAAGACTCCTAACTCTGGGAAACTAACTACGGGTGGTAGAAGGGGAGAACTGGGCGGGGGGTGGGGGTGAATGGGTGATGGGCACTGAGGGGGGTACTTGACGGGATGAGCACTGGGTGTTATTCTGTATGTTGGCAAATTGAACACCAATGAAAAATAAATTTATTATTAAAAAAAAAAAACTTAAGAGCAGTGGGGATCCTTGGGTGGCTCAGCCGTTTAGCGCCTGCCTTTGGCCCAGGGCGCGATCCTGGAGTCCCGGGATTGAGTCCCGCATCAGGCTCCCAGCATGGAGCCTGCTTCTCCCTCCTCCTGTGTCTCTGCCTCTCTCTCTCTCTATGTCTATCATAAATAAATAAATCTTTAAAAATAAATAAATAAATAAATAAATAAATAAATAAATAAATAAATAAATAAATAAATACTTTAGAGCAGTGAAAGATAAAAATACTTTTGGAGGTTGGAAGTGATTCTGAGAGACAGGGATCAATACAGATGTAGGAAGAGAAGCCAGACTGCAGAGAATAAAAATAGTAAGTGGCAGCTTCCTTTTATGTGGGTTCATAAAATTTTGAGATGAAGGAAAGGAAGGACATATAATGATAACTTGAGCCTGTGTCTTGGCATGGATTTTTTATAATTTTTAAGTTAACCATATCAATGGAACAAAGTAGAACAAGAAGCTATTTAGTTGGTAAATTTAATAAGCTTTTAGAGAGAAGTGATTGAAAGACGGCATCTTTTAACAGACAAGTCCAGAAACTCAAAAGTAGTAAAAAGTGAAGCAATTGAAGCAGCATTTCTTAGTGAAGTAGAGGATGATTTGCAAAGAATATCCAGTGGAAATATAACATCTCTAAAATTCAGACTTGTTTTCTTATGGGCATGCCTCCCCCTTGAGGATCCGTGGGCTCAAAGTAAACTAGATGAGCAAATGGAAAATTTGCATAGCTCCTTTTACTCAAAGAAGAGGACCAAATAACTTAATAAATATAAACGTGACTTTGGATGAAGAAATGCTTACTTACTCTGAGTTTAATGTTTTTTTGGTATATAAGATTATCCAACAATAGCTGTACTGGAATGATAATGCCAACAGTCTCATAATGATATTGTCTGATGCCTTCTCACAATTCAATTCTTTTAGGTCCTAACAGAAAATAGATAAAATAAAATAAAAAAGATTCACTAGGTTGAACAGTTGTTATGAAATTATTGTTATCATATGTCAAGAATCTATGACATACATAAATTATAATGTGAGAAGAGGCATGGGTATGGGCTTCCATTTTGTGGAAAATTTAAAATCTCACTGGAAGTAGTTGGGGAAAAACTATAGATGCCAACCAGCGAATGATAGCTTCAGCAAGGAGGGCTCATGAATCTCTTCAACTGTAGATATAAAGAAAGCAGCCTACAGAGTGCCCTTATTTGGGCAAAATCCTTTATCGATAGGGATCTGGCTCTCCTAAGGGCAATACAAAATATGTTCAAAAACCTATGGGATAATCTGCACTGAATGCTGATTTAAGGAAGATGACATAGAAGCCATCAATGGATTTTCAGGAATTGCTCTCAAATGGTCTAGAATTATCTTTTTCCTCTAATGCAATTAATTTCTGATAGAGTGAATGATTCAGGAAGTGTTTCACTCTAAGTTATGTAACTATGAATTAAGATTAAAACAGTTTCCCAAATGGTATTTCCCCCTAAAAAAGTGTTTTTAAACTTTAAATATGTAAGACATAGTAGCTCTTAAGAACCCCTCTAACAGAGCTTTGTGTTTCCATCACATAATTCTTACACTGTTAATATTTCCTCATCAGATTAGATTTCTACTTTACCATAATATTTGCCATTAATTTATACTATATATCATCAAACCTGGTTTCCCCTTCTTATTTCCACTCTACCGAATTATTTTCTTTGTAATTTGTACTTCAATCAAGCAAACATATCAGGGAAATTCAGTCAAGAATTTGTACATCTTAATTCCAAACTATAGGGAATTTTTTAAAGAGAAATTTTCTTTTTTTTAATATCGGCTTACTTACAGGCACTCCCCACTTACCTTAGAGTAAATCCATGTTACTAATCATGGATTAATATACTACCCCCTCTTTTTTTTTTTTTTAAGATTTTACCTATTTACCAGAGAGAGAGAGAGAGAAAGAGAGAGAAAGCACAAACAGGGGGGAGTAGGCAGAAAGAAAGGCAGACTCCCCCTGAGCAGGGAGCCCCATGCAGGGCTTGATTCCAGGACCCCAAAATCACAACCTGAGCAGAAGGCAGATGCTTAAGCAACTGAGCCACCCATGTATCCCTAATATACTACCACCTTTCAAGAAACATGGTGGCTACTATTTTATTTTTAAGGTTTTCAACAATGTAATTATTCTGTAAATATATTTTGAAATAGGTCAATATATAACATTAGAGATTCCATATATGCTTTGTCTTCTTAAAGTATGTTAAAAGTTAGAAGGCATTGAAGAAGCTTGGTAATAATCATTTTCCATAGTGGTAATTTTGATACTTATTGTCCATTTGCAAAGTTTCGGAAGATATCACTAATGGATTATAGTTAAGCTCTCTGAGGTAAAGCTAATAATAAATTACATGGTTATACATATATTTTAATATATTTGATTTATATTTTTTACTATACAGTTTTACCTGCAACATTACAGCAGTGTGTTCATCAATTGTCACCACCACATAAGACTCTGTACCTCCAAAGAGTTTCAATGACTCACTGCAGCATCTTTCCACTAGTGTGATATTATATCTGTAAAATATCATATTTTGGGGTGATGAAATGGCCAAGAAAAAAATTTTAAGAAAAGCTGTATTGTTCTCCTGCATATTAAATTATTTGAACTACCATGCCTTTTCTTTCATACATCAATTTATTTTACTTTATAAATTTGAGGAATGAAATTATGATTTTATTCAGTATATATGACTAATTAGTTGAGATGTGCATTGCCTTAGGTATTTCTTTTTTTAAAAAGATTTATTTATTTATTCATGAGAGACCCAGAGAGTCAGAGACATAAGCAGAGGGAGAAGCAGGCTCCCTGCAGAAATCCTGATGGCAGGACTTGATCCGGGAATCCAGGATCACGCCCTGAGCTGAAGGCAGAGGCTCAACCACTGAGCCACCCAGATGTCTCATTTAGAACTTAGGTATTTCATTTAGAACTTCACAGTCCTGTTTCCCATGCCGTATTTAAAGCCCTCTAAGAACACTCATTCTCAATATTATCAATGACCCAAAGATATGACCATAAAATTCACAGTAAAAAAGATACATAAAGTGCTCATATGTCCAGATAACAAAAGAAATGAAAGTAAATATAAATATAAACAATAATAAAATATGTTTTCTCCATAAGACTGATATGTATTACCAAAAAAGATAGTATTCAGTAATTATTATGGTGTACTACAGGGAGAGATGTGTAACTTGACATAAACTCTCTGGAAAACTATTCCTATGTGATATAATTGCATGCTTGAATCAGAGAGAAATAATGCCACATATATAGCATAATGTTTAGCCATTTAGGATATATATACCTTTGCTAAAGTTATGAAATCAATAACTTACTTGGATTCTAGCAACTGAAGTATTTCTGGAGTTTTAAGAAGTCCTTCAGATGCAAAAAACACATATGGAACCTGAATTTCCAGAAGAAAACCACCAAAACTATCCAGCAAGGTACTTCCTAAATAAGAGAAAGTTTATAAAGTTTTCTCTTTTTTTCTCATCCTTCAGTTCTTTCTCTTTTTTACTAACCATGAGAATAGCAATTGTATGTTCAAAGAGTAGTATAAAAATAAAACATATCCATTATAAAAAATCAGAAGTCAGAAAAAAGAAAGGTCTGAAGAATAAAATAAAAACTATGTTATCCTACTACCTAAAAATAAAACAGCATTAACAGAATTTACTAAAAGTACTATATGATACATTATTAGGAAAATAGTAAATACATCAATAGATAAATGGACAAAGAACATTAATAGGCAATTTACAAAAGAATGGCTATACAAGATCAATTCACATCTGAAAAGATACATATAATCAAAGATAATATCTGTAATTAATTAACTATAACTATAAAATATTTTCTGCCTGTAATTCTGCCAAATATTTAAGGGAATAATAACACCTACTACAGTAAAGATAGTGGGGAAGGGATTCTCATACTTTCTGCACAAATATTGAGATAGCATTTCTGGAAGGATATTGGCAATATATAAATGTGTGTATACCTTTGATTCAGGAATTCATTTTAATTCTTAGAACAAGTATATAAAAATAAAAAAGATACATAAGGTACTAAAGGTACTACAAATCTCATAGTACAATAGTGTAAAATTGAAGCATTGTAAATGCTCCAAATAAGGAATTGGCTCAGTCAATTAAGTTCATCTTCAAAAGAATGGAAGAAGCCTCTACATATAAACTAGGATGCTTATCTTTTATGTTTTTTTGGGGGGGCCCATGTTTCAATTATTTAATCAACTTAACATTTAATTCTCTATATCAAAGATTCCAAAGTAATAGTTATGGTGACTGTATTTTTTAGAATTGAATTGGAATGTCTCAGAATTCAAACTTCCCACTCAGATTAGAGGTGGACAGAAAGTAACTTATAGCAAGTATTGAAAGGGATGCACTGGGACTAGAAATGTATGGGCTTTTTAATTTTTTTAAATTTTTTTAAATTTTTATTTATTTATGATAGTCACACAGAATGAGAGAGAGAGGCAGAGACACAGGCAGAGGGAGAAGCAGGCTCCATGCACCGGGAGCCCGACGTGGGATTCGATACCGGGTCTCCAGGATCGCGCCCCGGGCCAAAGGCAGGCGCTAAACCGCTGCGCCACCCAGGGATCCCCTGGGCTTTTTAATTTAATGGATGTGAGAATTCACAACTTGAGTCACATGCAGTGTTGCTGAGAAATACAAAGAAACCAAAATGATATACAAAATGGTTTTATTAGACTCTTTCAGAAGGGTTTTGTGTAATTTTTTGTTGCACATTAAGTTTTCTGAATCAGTCAATATACTACAATAGAATTTTCCCCTAAAATTCAATAAAAAATACTATTGCTGAAGTATCCGGTGAAGATTAGATATAATTATAATAAATTGTCCTATTATAAGTAAAAATTAGAAGGTAAAGGGATGAAGACAAATATAGCCAGTAAAGCTTACTTTACAAATGAGGAATATGAGATACGGGATAAAGAACCTGCCCAAGGTCACCCAGAGCACTGAGGTTCAAGCTTGAACGCAAGTCCTCTAATGCCATTGCTCATTCTCTTTCCATAGATCAGATGCAGAAAACAGACAATTTCCATTCTACCATAACCACAAAAGGATTTTAGTTTATATCTTACTCTTTAAAACTGTGTCTGGAAGAATCACTTTGAAGGCCCTGTGAGGAATATTCAATTTCTTGCAGTGTTCGGTCCAACAGGAGTTCTCTACAAAATTGTATTCCACCACAAATGAAAAGTTAGTCCATGGGAAATCTGCTCCAATATGTTGATTATGTACAATTATGCAGGAACTTGTACTTAAGACAAAAGAAAACCAAGAAAATGGAATTATATTTGTGTCATTATTTACTTGGAAAGCCAAAGTAAATCATGACTGTTTTTGGCTATTTTATTCTTCTCTAGTTTGTGCCTGCTTATCTTGGAAAGGCACTGTTGTATTTTCTGTTGACTTATTCTCCAATTGTGCTAATTCCTTTTTATCTTTCTTTTTGATGGTCATACATTTTTTTTAACGTTTAAGATTTTTAAAAAAAATTTTATTTATTTGAGAGAGAGAGAGCCAGCACAAGTGAGGGGAGGGGCAGAGGGAGAAGCAGGCTCCCCAGTGAGCATGGAGCCCAGTGAACACTTGGGGCTGGATCCCAGGATCATGACCTGAGCCAAAGGCAGACATTTAACCTACTGAGCCACCCAAGTGCCCCTTTTAAGATTTCATTTTTAAGTAATCTCTACACTCAATGTGGGGTTCAAACTCACGACCCTGAGAAGAGTACATGTGTTCTTTTGACTGAGCCAGCCAGGTGAGCTGATGGTCATACATTTTTCTAAAAAACAAAATCTAAAAACTGGACTACTTCACATCCTCAAATGCAAGGGATCCTAATTTTACTAACTGAGTCCTATCAATAACAGACAAGTCACCATGAGAATTCAATCTCATTTTCTTACACATGTGAGGTTTTCATCTTTGAGGATCTACACAACAGATTATCTGACAACTCTGAAATGATTTTTCTTTTTCTCAATGAACTTCATAGATGATTTAGCAACAATAAAAATCAGGGATACTTAAATATCATAAGTTTATCATTTCCATCTTCAAATTCCATATAATAAATAGCACTTATTATACTGAAAATTCTCTACTGCTGCTTTCTCTCTAGAGCAATCTAGTTAGATAATAGACATAAGTTAAATGCTTTGTGGGGTTCTATTTGATTTACAACTTTCTATTATTTGGATCTCAATATTAGACATAAAAATTTCTACATAAAATAAGGCAAAATAAAAACATTTTTAGATAAGTCAACACCAATTTTATTATTAGCATGCTTTCATCAAAAGAATTTCTAAGGGATACTTCAGGAAGAATGAGAACTCAAAAGAAAGAAGATACAAGAAACAATAAAACCCCCAAAACTGGTATAAACAAGGATAAATCTAAATGGGCACTTCCTCTGCTAACAATAACAATGATCATGATAATTTGGGAATATTAAAAAGCAAGACTGAATGAAAATTTTGGACAACAATAATATAGAATATATGACCTGAGTTAAGTATTCTTTTTTTTTTTGAGTTAAGTATTCTAATGTAAAACACTTTTCAGAAAGAGGAGAGTGAGTGACATTGATTCATCTCAGTATTTACTAAACCGTTTTTAAAAATCAAATTCCAGGAGAAATTATGCTTTTCCTGTGAAACTAGTAGCTTATTCCTCCCAGGTGAAGAAATACATATTTTTACCCATTTAAAACACCTTCAGATTCCAGAACATCTTTCCTTTTGTTTGAATGTATGACAGTCAAAGTTAAACCTGTTGGGAAAAAAAGAATAATACAAAAAAATGTTTTCCAGTGTTTTCTTCATATATAATTTTTAGGTGTTCATATATTTCACTACCATAAAAATGAATTAAAGATCTGTGAACAAGGTAACTGTTTAAAATACAATTTGCTGGATTATTTTTCTGTCTGTGGGTATCAGAAAGTTTGAAGCATGGGTAATATTTCTGGTGTGTGAGTATATATGTTTTGTATGTATAAGCATGGAAATTCTGAATTTATGTAAAATAAAATGGATCAAAATCTTAATTTTTTAAAAAAATTTTATTTATTTATTCATGAGGGATACAGAGAGAGAGAGAGAGAGAGAGAGAGAGAGAGAGAAAGAGAGGCAGAGACACAGGCAGAGGGAGAAGCAGGCTCCATGCAGGGAACCTGATGTGGGACTTGATCCCGGGACTCCAGGATCACGACCTGAGCCAAAGGCAGGTGCTAAACCGCTGAGCCACCCAGGGATCCCAAAATCTTAATTTGGAAGTAGCTAAATGAATCACTCATCAATTCTGTGCATTTTAGTTTTTAAAAAATATATTTTTATTTGTTTATTCATGAGAGACACAGAGAGAGAGGCAGAGACATAGGCAGAGGGAGAAGCAGGCTCCCTATGGGGAGCCCGATGTGGGACTCGATCCCAGGACCCCAGCAGCATGACCTGAGCCAAAGGCAGACGCTCAACCACTGAGCCACTCAGATGCCCCTGTGCATTTAATTTTACTTTGCTAAAAATCATGGTTGATTTTACCTTTTTTCTTTAGTCAAAAACGTAAGTACATAACTAAATAACTAGAGACTACATTTTGATGTCGTTTTTTCCTTTCTATTGACTGTATATGAAGTGGACCTATTGGGTGCCATCTACTTCTTAATTCACTTCTGCTTCCTAAATGTCATAAGTTAAGTTTCTTATGTTACTGATATTTTAACAAAATAAAATAAATTTCAAAAATTCTGTAGCCACACAGTTTATTTTTGGTAGGCACTACTGGTTTAAGAATAGCTATTTCTTTTCAAAATAAATTTTACACTTTATTAGTGTACTTTTGTCAGTTGTTAAGTTCACAAAGGCATGATGTGATAATGAGTAATGCTTAATAATTCAATGTTTACTTGGCTTGATATGACAATAGTTTGGGTACCAAAAAGAAGAGGATAAGCAGTATTTCTCTTCTTATATAAATTTATAAGGTCATATTTTTATTTTAAAAAGTTTTATTTTGGGCACCTGGGTGGCTCAGTGGTTGAGCCTTTGGCTCAGGTTGTGATCTCAGGGTCCTGGGATTTAGTCCCACATCAGGTTCCTGCAGGGAGTCTGCTTCTCCCTCTGCCTGTGTCTCTTCCTCTCTGTGTGTCTCACATGAATAAATAAATAAAATATTTTTAAAAAGGTTTTATTTTGAAGTAATCTCTACACCAAAAGTGGGATTCAACTCATAATGCTGAGATCAAGAGTCACATGATCTACTGACTGAGTCCACCAAGCACCCCACGGTCATACTATTTAAAACCTAATCTCTTTAGCTGTTTTGCCTTAACTGTGTTTTCAAAGCAGATTACTTGCTAAGTGCATTATGAGGATCTTGCAAGCCCAGAGACGATGAAATCACAATTTCTACTTTCTAATACTAGACAGGAAAAAAAGAAAAAAAGACTTCACTCCTAGACACAGAGGAGAGCTGCTAGAGAGGAAAAACATTTTCTCAACTTAGTCAAATATTTTGTGTCAGTAGATCTTATTGAAATGAAATAGAGTAATGATGATATAATCCCCAAAGCTAAAAGAAACAGAATGTTCAGCATGAAGCCTAGAGAACAAGTGATATATCCAATAATAATTTGCCCGTGTGTCTTAAGTACATCAAAGGAAAAGTTGCCCCATTAAGTGGGTTTAAGTATTCTTCTCTGTGGGGCAGAAATATTTCCTAAACCTCTTCATAAAGTATTACATCAGTTACCCAAATCCTTTTGTTTCATAATATTACATTGCTCAGCACTTTCCTAATTCATTTTTTTTAATTTATTTATGATAGTCACACACACACACACACAGAGAGAGAGAGAGGCAGAGACACAGGCAGAGGGAGAAGCAGGCTCCATGCACCGGGAGCCGGACGTGGGATCCGATCCCGGGTCTCCAGGATCGCGCCCCGGGCCAAAGTCAGGCGCCAAACCGCTGTGCCACCCAGGGATCCCACTTTCCTAATTTAAAAAAATGTTTTCAGTTACCCTAAATCCAGACAGGTGTGGCAGTGGTTCAGGCTCACAATTGTTAATTACTGCTTTAACATTTTGGTACTAGTAATAGCTTGTGAATTTGGTGGATAAGACCTCATCTTCCCAAGACTGGAAAACTGGATGAAATAATAAGATCCAAGCTTGCAAATTTGGATTCTAAATACATGATAATGTCTAGAAATAGCCCCTTATAAAGTTCTGCTTGAAAGAGTCTTCCATTCTCATATTACTATAATTTAATAGTTAATTTTGCTAACTGCACTGATAAGCAGACATTTTCAATATTTGTACATAGTTCAATTTAATCTTTTTCACTAGTCTCAGTCCACTAGGTAAGTAGAGAGGCATTCACTAGTTCAGTTTTCGTTCGTTTTTATTAAGTTCCTTCTATATTCCAGGCATTTTAGGGGGTGTGGGGAATACAAATTAGGGCATGGTCCTTACCCTCCAGAAGGTGATATGCTAGTGATGAAAACACACAAGAGAATCAGTTGTTACAGCCTAAGATGGTAAGTACTGCCTTAGAAGTATGAGCATAATACACTGAGAGTACAAGTGAAAGCCTTTAAATCAAAGCTTCCTGAACAAACGTTTTAACTGATTTTTAAAGGATGTATAGAAGTTAGCTGCTAAAGAAGGGGAGAAGAGTACTATGATAGCAGGAACAGGAGGTGTAAGAGCATGGAGATAGGACACAGCATGATAAATAAGTGGGTAGGGTTACAGCAAAGAAATATATTTGGAGGTGGCCAAAGATGCAACTTATGGAAGGAAGAGAAATAGTAAACAAAGGGTAAGATAGGTTGAGGGTGGTATTTTATTTTTTTAAGACTGAAGGACTTAAAGATTAAGGGAGAGTCATTAGAGAGGAAGGCTGGGTGAGGAGGTAACTGATGGGAACACACTGATGTAGGAAGAGATAGGATCCAAAGCAGAAGTGAAAAGTTGGTTTTCAAGGGGAAGAGGTTCACCTCCTTTATAAAGAAAGGATGAAAAGATAAAAGAATAGAAAAGTGAAGGTAAGTTTGCAGATGATAAGGTTGTAAGATGAAAGGTTGTGAAGAGGTATTAAGAGCCCATATAAGGTCAGAGAAGGTAAGTTTGTAGTGGTACCAAACTATCTGATTTTCTTTAATAATGCTCAGGAGCTCAGGTAGAGGAACAGAGGGATTAAATGTCTTGATGGATTTAGAGCTGAGGTTTAAATGTAAGGTACAGCAGAAGGACAAGACTGATTTTTTTATATCTTTTTTTAAAGATTTTATTCATTTATGCATGAGAGAGAGAGAGAGAGAGAGGCACAGAGACACAGGCAGAGGGAGAAGCAGGCTCCATGCAGGGGGTCTCCAGGATCATGCCCTGGGCTGAAGGCAATGCTAAACCGCTGAGCCACCGGGGCTGCCTGACAAGACTGATTAAAGTCATGGGCACATCACCAACTCTGGAAAGAGAAAAATGTGAAACAAATAAGGAGTTGACTGATTACAGATCTCTTAGATGCTGAACATCATGGAGGAGGTCAGATGGCTGTGGACAGAGAACAATGTAATAGAATTTAAAGTTCATAAGGAGCACAGTTCTGCATTATTACAAGGTCAATGGCATATCCAAGAAGTGAATATCATTTCTGCTGTGGAAGCCAATGAGACTGTAGGATCCGGGTGTTGAATGAGTCATTCACATTAATGACACCTAGGATAATTGCAGGACTAGGAGTGAAAAGAATACCATGAAGCAGGTGCACAACTATCCATGGATGATGGGGAATGCTTGGGGGGTTACTAAATGATGGCAATACAGAGTGGTAGAGAAGGGTGTGGCAATATGGCAAAGCCTCAGAGGATAGAGGAATAATGTTTTAGTAAGGATAATGGAAAGCAAGAAATGGCCCTTTCAACTCTATGAAATAAATATATCACATATATATATATGAGAGAGAATTATCAGCTACCCTATGAAAGGGATACAGGGGAGCTGTATCATCAGGGGAAAGCTGGGTTCACTTAACACCAGAAGATAAAAAAAGGAGAAGAGTTTCCATATAAGCAACAGGTTCCATGGCACAAGGTGGAAAGGGTTGGCAGAGGGGGCAACAGTAGGTAGAAGAGTTGAAGAATGACACTAGAACAAGACAGACCTTGGTTCAAATCCTGATTTCCTCATTTACTACCTGTGAGATGTGGCATGTTATACCCTTATGAACCCTAGTTTCCTTATTTGTAAAACTGATGTATAGAGTTATTGTAAGTATACAGAATCATTTAGCAACTAGTAGACAATAAAAGGTGTCAACTTAATAATACACACAAAGGTACATACAATGTACACATAAGTACCTTATAATATTTATATTGCAGACTTAGTCAAGATTTATTTAAAAACTGGTTAGATTCCACTGAGTTATGTACTTTTATTTATTTATTTTTTTAAAGATTTTATTTATTTATTCATGAGAGACACACAGAGAGAGGCAGAGACACAGGCAGAGAGAGAAGCAGGCTCCATGCAGGGAGCCTGATGTAGGACTTGATCCCCGGACTCCAGGACCACGCCCTGGGCTGAAGGCAGGCACTAAACCGCTGAGCCACCCGGGATCCCCAGTTATGTACTTTTAAAGAATGGATTTTATGGTATGTTATTATATCTTAATTTAAAAACTTAGATCGCTACATTTTTATATGTTCCAAATATTTGCTACCAAAAGAAGTATAATTTAAAACTCCCTACCTTCCATTTTGTTAAGAATTTTTATGAGTAAATGTTTTTCACCATCTGAGTCCATTCTTATTATAATCAGCACCTGATCAAAAATAAGAATTTCATATATCTCTGAATAATTATTTTTTCATAGTTTTGCTACTGTGACAAAATAACAAGCTTAACTGGTTACATGAAACTATTGACAAATAAGATTACCAAGTAGATATTTGTGCTGTAAAAGATGTCAGTGCTTAAACACAAAGGAATAAATTCTGGTAAGATCAAACATCAATGAGGAAAATATTTTGGAGTAGAGCATTTTTAGCATCCATGTACTCTCATATAGGTAAGTGTATACATAAATTGCCTCTATCTGCACTGTTAGTTAAATTCAACCCAGATAAGTTTGAATTGGTTGGAGAAAACCAATGATTTGTTGCTTTATTTTCCTAGTTATTATTACAGCTTTTTCTTGTGATGGTGGAGGACAACAAATAAATTTCAATTTCTTACTGATTATTTTACTTTAATGACAAGTAAGCTATCTAAGTAACCAGAGTTGGAGATAGAGACAGGAGGGACAAAGAAGAAAAAAGGCCGAATTTGTATCCAGATTTAGCACAAAGCATTTGAAATGTTTTTTGGCTTGAAAACATTTAAGAACGTATTTCCTCTTAAGTCTTTATCAATGCAACCTTCATATGCTTGAGGCAGGGGTGGGCAAAAATTTCCAATGTAATCCAAAGCTAAATGCTTTTTTTTTTTTTTTATGGAATCATGTAAGATGAGATTCTGGCTCAAAATCTAAAAATAAATTATTCTGGTTCTGTTATTTGGTATATATTCATGAACATAACGTGCCAGACAATAATTTTGAGCTTTGGAAAGCCAATCCATAGAAAACTGAATAAAATAAAAATTAAAGTTTTTAAAAATTCAATATATATGAACAATGGCGCAACTCACCCTTTCTCTCAGTCAGATTCTTTTTGTTAACTTACTCAAGAAGAAAACTACCAAGGAGCCAAATAGTCTAGCCTATTTCAAAATTTCAGTGTTAAATGCAAAAATTGATCTTACATCCAATTCTTATTTAAGCTAATTACCGTTATCTGCTTTATTCCAGCACTTACCTTAATCTGTTGTTCACTTTGCATCCAATTTAGTATCTGACATTGCAGTTCTTGTATCTTGTAGTTGGTTTCAGGATTTTTTTCCCTAATAAACTGTAGAATCTCCAATTGTCTCCAAATGTCATCCAAATAGGAGCCTAAAATGTTTCTGTAGATATCTTTTGCAGTTGACAAATATCCTGTTAAAAACAAAAGTGGAGGGGTGGGGGAGGCATGCCTTTTTGTTCTTTGAGAAATTCCATGGTAAAAACTTGACAGAACACAAGAGTCATAAATTTTCTTTAATCCTTTTCTGATTTTGATCAAAGATATCGACTAATGAAAACCTCAAAACTGAATGAAGCTGAAAAATATGTATCAAATGTCTCCTTTTTTGGGAACGCCTGGCTCAGTGGTTGAGCATCTGCCTTCCGCTCAGTTGTGATCCCAGGGTCCTGGGATCGAGTCCCGCATCGGGCTCCCCACAGGGAGCCGGCTTCTGCTTCTGCCTGTGTCTCTGCCTCTCTCTCTCTGTGTCTCTCATGAATAAATAAATAAATAAATAAAAATCTTTTAAAAAATGTCTCCTTCTAAGTTACATAACATAGTCTATATATCCTCTGAATATATCCCATCGTTTCCTGCCTCCTGCCTTGGTCTACAGTTATATGCAAGTCCTATGGAAATACCACTTCATTGGAATTTTCTTGGCTTTTATACTTGATTTCTTATTCATGTATATAACAATCTCATTAGTCTATAAGCTCTTGGTAAATAATCCATGATATTTATGCATAATTTATTTGTATAGCTGCTAAAACAGCAGAGCCTAAATTCAGACTCACTAAAGCAGTTTCTAAACACAGAATCCTGAGACCCATCTTTGAAAGTTCATAGTAAATCCAGACTCTCCCAGGAATTTCTCTTAAAAGATCTTCCTGATTCTCTAACCTTCTGAAAGAGAAGCCTAATCCAGTAGCATCCCTGTTTCAATGGCTCCCTATCATCTACAGAAAAAGATCTCAACTCTTTTGTGCAGCTTAAAAGGCTATTCATGGTTTGGTTCTTTGTTATGTCTTCAGGCTTAGTTCCTACTCCTTTCTACCTTATACTCTTCAGTTTAGCTACACAGAACCATATGCAGCATACCCACTGGGTCATTCTTCTGGGCTCTTAATGCTGCCTATAATACCCTTTCATACTTTACTTACTTGTCAAGCTCCTACTTATTTTTAAACAAATGTTCAGCTTTAAGGGTAACAGTCTCCATCCTTTATGCCATTAGTACATATCACTGCCATAATATGCATTACACAATACTAAATTTATTTCTGGGTTAAAGCCCAGAAGTGAAACTCTATACTTTAATCTTGAAACTCATTAGCTTCCTAGCTTGGGAAACATAGCAAGCTGGAAACTGGTAGAAAAATACAGAATTCTGGAAGGCACCAAGACAGACTGCCAGATCCCCATGGACCAAATTTCTTTCTCAGGCACTATGCAGAGAAAAAGAAAACTGAACAGTCTAATTCACTCTTTGATTTTGAGAGGTTTAGAGAAGTGAGAGATCTCTCCACTAAAAATGTTAGTGGTTAAAAGCTTGGTACAGAGCTTAAGTTTGTTTTCCAATAAGTATTTTACTTTCATAGTATGCCTCAAGGTAACCAAATAGCAATGCCCAACTTTGATTTAGTAAAAGTATTTCTTCGAGGAACAAAAATAATTCAGCCCAAGTATACAGTATATAGTTCTTCATGGTCACACTTAATCCTAGGGTAGATTTTAAGAGTACTTAAAGGTGAACATACCTCAAGCAATCCTCCATAAATATTTCTCTAAAACTATTAAGTATCGAGCAGCAGAGTCACAAGACTCTCTACAGCACTGGGGGCTCAGATATTCTAGATTCTGACATTCTGCCTTATGTTATGCTTTTGGTAGAACTGATGATCTTTTATGGAAAAAGCAAAGTATAATGAAGACAGATAACTAAATAGAAGGAGATGTGATACTATATCCTTATACCAGTTTCTGGTACTGTAAACTAGGGCGAGAGCCCCCAGTCCATATTCGTCTGGGGATGGAAGGAAAAAAACAATCCAGCATCAATACCCAAGTGGTTTAATTGGAGAGGAAAGGAAAAGAACCATGTTGGGCTTTCTAAATGTAGCTATAACTTAGTTATAATACTTTGCCAGAAAATACTAATATAGTACTTGGCAAATATTAACTCCCAGTGCTGTAGAGGGAGTATAGCTGTAATTCAATGCTGCTCAGTACTTATCAAACCTTGGATTAGAGAAATACTTGTCTGGGTCAGATAAAACAAAACTTTTGGGTCATAGAGCAGAGAAAAATTATTTTCATTTTATATTTTAAATGGGTTTCATTCTAAAGTATAAAACAATTCTATAAGCATACCATTACTAAACAAGTCTACATATCCTTGCAATAAGGAGCCTAGAACAGTAATGTATTGAGACAAATATTTTTTGAGACAAATATTTTAATGAATTTGATAGTTTAGAAAAAATTTCTAAAATCTTTAAAATTTTCCAATGTATTCAATGAATTTGATAGTTTAGAAAAAATTTCTAAAATCTTTAAAATTTTCCAATGTATTCAAAATATCTTGATTTTTATTCCTCTAGTAATTCATACCCTAATTTATAGGCAAAACTAAAAAAGAAATTGTAAAATATCCTACTACTATTAATTTGGTTATATTAATTATATATATTCAGCTAGCAAAGATTCAAAGCCACAAACATTCAATGAAGACCTATAATGTACATGGCAAAATATCATCTTACATTAAAAAGTAGTGCATGACAATGATTATACAATCAAATCTGCCTAAGGCCATTACGACTCTGTAATTCAGGCCTAGATTAAAGAATCTTAAACCTATTCTTCTAAGTGATGAAATTTGTTACAAATGATTTCTTTTAAAGGATACAGGCAGAATAAAAATATATATTCTATTATAATTATGCCAAAATGTACATAACATTTAATGTGGAAGTAAAAGAGGTTACATAATTTCTCATAAGGTGCCTCTTTTTCAAAAAAGTAAGTTATTTCAGATGAAATATTTTAATAGGAACAAAAGGAGAAGTAAAAATTTCTCTCACTAACCCAATGCTGTGTCCAAGCCGCACGTTAAAAGGACATCTCTAATTGTTACCAGAAGATGTAAGAGAGCAGCATATTTAAATGTCATTTCTTTTCCATGGTTTGTACCTAAGCAAGAAAAAACATATTTAAAAACATAAGATACACATAAGAATTTTGGAATATGTATCAGAATGCTTAACAACACTAGGTAACATTCATTATCAGGTGCTTACTATGTGCCAGGCTGTTTAGAAGTTGGTTATTTCACTGAATCTATAATGATAACCCTGTCAGACAAGTTTATTATGATCCTCATTTTTTGGATGAGGAAATAGTCTGAATAAGGTTAAGTAACTGTCCAAGGTCAATTTGTGAATAAATGGTGGACCTGGCATTCAAACCCAGACAGCTATCCTTAGTGTTCCTACTCTTGAAGAAAATGAAACTTACAGCTTGCCAACTGGTGAAGATAAAGATGAGTGATTATAACATAAAGCAATACCCTGAAATGGAGGTAGAGACACCTGGGAATATTTGTCCAAAGATATGACTCAAACCAGAGATGTATTTACAAGGACAGACCAACTGTCTACTTAATGTTTTCCATGTAGTTCCAGAGCTTTTTGAAGATGATAGATTGGATTTCTGCACTGTGTGCAAAAGTGAAATCAAGAAGATAGGAATCTAGGCCTGCTGCCCCACTTCAACCAGAAAAGCTCTAATTTTCTCCATTTTATATAATGGGAGCCCATGAAATATTTATTTGTACCAAAAGTTCTGCTAAAAATTTTGAAAACTCATCAAACCAATCAATAAAGATCAAGGCAAATATGAAGTCATCACTGGAAAACAAGAAGCAACAGGAGAATCATTTATGGGTAGTATATCCAGCCCCTGTAAGGACTTGTGGAAACAAGTCAGTCATGGCCTGGAAGGGATGAGAACAGGGCAGAGAAACTAGATTTGGTACCATTTTTCTTCTTTCTTTAGGGGAACATCTCTTAAAGTGCAGGTCTGCAGCTGACAAATTCTTTCAGCTTTTGTATGTATGAAAATATCTTTATTTCACCTTTGCTCTCATAGTATATTTTTGCCTAGTATAGAAAACTAGGATTTTTTTCAGTATTTCATTTTATTTTTTAAATATGTATTTGGGAGAGAGGGAGAGGAACTGGGGTAAAGGGAGGGGAGTTTATTCTCAAGTAGACTCCCAGCTCAATCCCAGGACCCTGAGATTATGACCTGAGCCCAAATCAAGAGTCAGTCGCTCAACCTACTGAGCCCCCCAGGCACCTCTTCTTTCAGTATTTTATTTATTATTTTTTAAATATTTTATTTATTTATTCATAGACACACACACACACACATACACAGAGGCAGAGACACAGGCAGAGGGAGAAGCAGGCTCCATGCAGGGAGCCCGACGTGGGACTTGATCCAGGGTCTCCAGGATCACGCCCTGGGCTGCAGGCAGCACCAAACCGCTGCGCCACCGGGGCTGCCCTTCTTTCAGTATTTTAAAGATTTTACTCCACTGTCTTTTTACTTGTACTATTTCTGATAAGAAATTATGTCATCTTTATCTTTGCTTTCCTTATGCAACTTTTTTTTTTATTCTCTGGCTGCTCCTACAATTTTCTGTACTATTAGTTTTGAGCAATTTGATAATGATATGCTTTGATGTAGCTTCATTATGCTTCTTGTGCTTGGGATTCACTGAGTTTCTTGGACCTCTGGGTTTGTAGTTCTTAACTAAGTTTGGAAAGCTTCCAGTCATTATCTCTTCAAATACTTTTTCTTTTTTTTTAGTAAATTAATTTTTTGGATCCCTGGGTGGCGCAGCGGTTTGGCGCCTGCCTTTGGCTCGGGGCGCGATCCTGGAGACCCGGGATCGAATCCCATATCAGGCTCCCGGTGCATGGAGCCTGCTTCTCCCTCTGCCTGTGTCTCTGCCTCTCTCTCTCTCTCTGTGACTATCATAAATAAATAAATTTTAAAAAATTTATTAAAAAATTAATTTTTATTGGTGTTCAATTTACCAATATACAGAATAACACCCAGTGCTCATCCCGTCAAGTGTCCCCCTCAGTGCCTGTCACCCACTTCAAATACTTTTTCTATTTACCCCCTTTGCCTCTCCTTTGAGGACTTCAGTTACTATTATGTCAGGCTATTTGAAATTATTTCACAGGACACTGATGCTCTTTTTTTTCTTTTTAACGATTCTTTTATCTACCTGTGTTTTATTTTGTCAATAGTTTCCATTGCTATGTCTTCAAATTTACTAATCTTTTCTTCTGCAATATTTACCCTGCCATTAATCCAGTACATTTTTTCATTTCATACATTGTATTTTCATTTCTAGAAGTCTGATTTGTGTCCTTTTTACATCTCTAACTTATTAAACATATGGAACACAGTTATAAGAGGTTTCAGTGTCCTTCCCTAATAATGCTAACATCTTTGTCAGTTTTGAGCTTGCTTTGATGGATTATTCTCATTATGGATTGTGGTTTCCTATCTTGTTATGCCTGGTAATCTTTGATTGGATGCCAGACATTGTGAATTTTACCATGTTGGGTGCCCAACAAATTATGAGTTTTTCTCATCTAGCTGATGGGAGCAGGCATGACTCCCTGCCCTGCGTGAGTGCAGAGTACTACTTACTCTAATCCTTTCAGATGGTTTGTTTTCCCAAACTCAGGTGGTTTCCTCACATACACTCTTTGATCAGTACTCTGTTCAGTCCTCTGTATGAAGCTCTCCACTCTCTCATATCCTATCCTCTGAACTCTAGCTGTCTTGGTCTCCCTGGACTCTCAGTTCTGTTTCCTCAACACGGATTCTCCACTGGGCTCTGCCTCTAGTATCTCTCCCTGTGGTATGGCCTGGTGACTCTTTCAATGCAGTAAGCTAGGGCAATGATAGGGCTCACACCTTACTTGTTTCTCATCTCTCGGGTATCACTGTGCTTCACTGCCTCATGTCTAGGGTCTTAAAAATTGGTTTCGTGTATTTTGTCTTTGTCTTTTCTTTTTTTCCTGAATGGAGGGTAAACTCATCCCTGTTACTCCATCTTGATTGACCAGAAGAAAAGTCCCAGGATTGACTTTAATTAATCTATTTTTCAACCTCCCCCCATCTTGGGAGGCAATTAGGTGGTTCAGATGTTAACAATAATAGGGTTAACTTGATTTTTGCAATAGGAATCTGTCAAGTAATATATGTCAATTAGGAGCATCACTGAGAAGCAATGCCAGATGACATTTGTTACCTTTTTCTCCTTACTTAGCTGACCCTGCAGTATAGCTTATGGGTGTCATATTCTGAATTAAAGTTATGCCTTCATTCATGGCTCATTTCTATACCTTCTATATTCAACTTTTACTCATTTGGTACAATAATACATAAATTTTTATCCTTTTAAATAATTGACTTTTATTTGTCCTCACCTTGCTGAATAGCATCACTTATTACTTTTTCTTGCTCCTTTAAGAAGAACCTTGTTTGGTCAAAAATGACAGTGGCAAATGTCCAATCAGCAGCAGGGAGAGTACAGAGGCATTCAAGCTTTTTTAAGATAGGAGTAGCTGCTGCTTCTAGGAGACAGAATGCTTGGCACTGGCTATCTGTGAAAATAAAAGCATTAAAGATAGTGTTTTATAAGGATGGTATGCTCTTTTTGACAAACCAATTAAATATGTCACTTCACAGAAAACTGAACTACATCCAAATTCTTTTCTGAGTTAAAAATCATGAGTTTATGTAGAGGTTCATTTTAGGATATTTGTTCTAAGTAAACTAATTAACAATGAAACAAACAAAGACCCCTCTATGGAATTAGTATAATTTTATGGTATTTATTCAGTAACTAATTTGGCATGACAAGTGTGAAGAGCCATATAAAGAGAATCACATAATTTTTTTCTTTTCCCTCCGCAATCAGCTTACAACCTTAAGCTGAACGAATTTACAACAATGACAAATTGTTTCTAGTTTTCACTTAGAGTATCAATACTTAAAGATGAGCATTATCACCTTAAGGTCATAAATAAAACTAAACCAAAACAATGAAAAGATATTAAAAGCTAGTGTCATATTTTCTTATTGATTCTAATAATGAGCATGATGTTCTTAAGCAGGCTATTCTTTAAGAGTCAAACAGTATTCTTCATAGCAGAAGCAAAAATTTTAGTCAGTATTGGAAACAATAATAGCTTTTTAAAATATCACCCAGACAGTGGGTAAAAGAACACAGGGAATAAGCTTCAGATTTTTCATTTTTCCAGATTGGGCAGAAGAGCCTGAGCAGCTGCAGTGTGCTGTTGTCTAATGAATGTAGGGAAGCAGCTGTTTAAATGAAGGGAGACATAATACTGAGTGCCCTGGAGTAGAGCAATGAACAGGGCAGAGGCAGTGAATAGGGTGTTCCAGGTGTGGGAATATCTTGAAAGTAGGAATGGGATGAAGAAACATCTGAAACAAGCGAAGAAAATTGCATGGAAAATTAGGTATGTCCTACTCAGGAAAGTACATTCAAATTTACTTAATTTGAATATATTTTAAAAAGCATACATCATACCTGATGCTTGAATTTCAATGACATTATCTGCTCTCCTTTCCTGATTTATTTTCTCTAGAGCTTTAGGAGTACAAACAATATGACTTGCTTCCTGAAGAGTCAAAGAAGGTTCTTCTTTATCTTGAAATTCTAATAAAAAAATATTATTTTGCATTACTCAGGAAAACTTAATGCTGCTTTACTTAAAATGCTTTCATGTAATATGATCACAGTTGTTAAAGTTCTTCCTTGAAACATGTCCGTATTAAATTGAACAACTATTCAGGTTAATGGATGTGACACAGTGCTGAATGGCAGTAGCATAAAGAATCTTGGCATCAACAGATCACTGTTTTTTTTTTTCAGATCACTGTTTCGATCTCAGTTCTGATCTAGGTTCAGTGTCCTCATATATAAAATATAGATAAATATACCTATTTTGAATATTGTTATAAAGATTAAACATCAAATACAGTTCCTGACACCTAAAAGGCACATATAGCTCAACTGCATTTCTCTGTGGCTTTTCATATACTCTTCCTGCTACTAATTCTCTCCTATGCCCCAAGTCCTCCCTGTCTCCATCCTTTATTTCTTTATTTAAGATTTTATTTACTTATTCATGAGAGACACAGAGAGAGAGGCAGAGACATAGGCAGAGGGAGAAGCAGGCTCCTCACAGGGAGCCCAATGTGGGACTCGATCCCAGGATCCCGAAGGCAGACCTCAACTACTGAGCCACCCAGGCATCCCTCCATCCTTTCTTAATTAGGACAATTCTTACCACTCACCCCCTTCAGCTCTCAGGCATTTTCTATAAGCCTTACTCTACTATGTTGTTAGCTTCTCAGGGTGAGCAATAATATCGTATTTATCTCCAACATGTAATTTAGTGCTGGCATTCCATGTTCAAAAATGTCAGTTTCCTTTCTTCTTTCCCAAGCATTGTAGAGGATTACAAATATACATATAACTAATTAACTTATTTATAGTTACTTATGTTAATTAGATAGCAATGTTATCTATTAATAATATGATTACAAGATAATTTTGGAAATGTAATACCATTTTAACATATTAGCTTTAAATGCATGTGAAAAATCATGGAGTAAAATATCCTAAAATAGATTGTAAGTACACTTTTAATTAACTATAAATAATTGGAATAACTAGGATTAAATAATACCAATTACTAGAGTTTTTGAGGGGGCCTAATAAGTTGTACCATTCTTTCTTGCTCTTGAATTAACTATAAAATAAGGCAAGAAGTAAAATATACACCAAAATATTACCTGTTACTAATCAAGTCTAACTTGGAGAAAGGAGCTTAGTTTGAGAGTCAAATGGGCTTACTAACTAAACAGTGGAATTGTATATTAATACGAGACTATAAGACCTAAGTATACTGTAATTCTCACACAAAAATATTTTTGTACTTAATTCTTCTGGGTAATTTATGTCAAACATATTCTAGAATACCTATTGTTTCTTTACCAGAAGTGAAATGACATGACACACACTCCCTTTGATATAGTTATAAGCAGTGAATGTAAAACAGTTACAACTAACACAGAAACTCTTTAGCAAAGTTAAAAAGAGTAGAACAACCAAATGGGCAAAGTATTCTTAAGTATACATTAAAATATAAGTCATAATACTGAGGACTGTCAGCTAAAGGAGAAAAAAGAATGGCAGAATGATCAATAAAAGTTAGAAATACTATGACCCTGTATAACCAACTTGCAGAAAGCAAGTTTTACAAATAGTGGCTTTTTTTTTACAAGTTGAAATGCACTTTTAAATTTTTTGGAAAATATGTATCTATATCTATATTTTAAATAGCCACATCTATCTCCATAGTCAGTATCATCATGAATGAATGCCATTTCCTTTGACTTTGAAAAATAATATGTTCTATTTGAAAGAGCTATATTTCCTTACTTTCTGTAATGAATTATACATTTAGCCCTTAAAGCTATCATATCTGTGCCAAAATATTACTAAATTACCCACCATCGTTTTCTTTATTGCCTGTGACTTCAGTCTTGGAGGTACAAGTCTTATATTTATTTCTCAGCATAATAAAGTCACTCAAAAGATCCAAATCATCCTCCCATTTTTTACCATGTTTAAAAGATGCTTTTTCAATTTTTGGAGAGGAAGATAATTCATCAGATGGTACTGCGCAGTCAAGTTCCAAGTAATCTTCATTTTCTTTATTTTGGCTTATTCTGTAAACTGGTTCTAGATCATTCTTTGGGTTTTCTTCTTTTGTTGGTTGCTTAACAGATAAATTATCATCAGAAAAACACAAGTCTGGTACTTCTTTTGCTGGAGATGAAATATTTTGTGAAAGTAATAAATGATCATTTGTAGATTTCTCATCAATAAGTTCAATAGGTGAGGAACAACTTTTATGTTCTAGCGATGCTGAAAACAGAAAATAAATATATCCAAATGACTTCCAAGCATAAATGAGTGTACTACTTGGGTATTACGATAATTTTTGTAAGTTCTTATTATTATAATTTGATCCTAAGAAGTACTTTATTTACTACTTTGAAAATCAATTTTGGGGGCACCTGGGTGGCTCAGTGGTTGAGCGTTTGCCTTTGGCTCAGGTCGTGATCCCGGGGTCCTGGGATCAAGTTCCATATGAAACTCCCTGCAGGGAGCCTGCTTCTCCCTCTGCCTATGTCTCTGCCTCTCTCTGTGCCTCTCATGATTAAATAAATAAATAAGTAAAATCAATTTTGGCCTGAATAAAATAAATTTCTAAAAAGGGCAATAATTCAGCACCTCTTTTTCTTATTTCTGGAGCTAGGTTACCAGGCAAAGAATTTCAGAAAAGTCCTATTGCCAATAGGCTTGCAATTAAGTCTGAAGGTCAAAACCTTAGGTATCAAGCAATCCATGGACCAGAAGAATATATCTGCAATACATATACTTGAAAAAGGACAATATCCAAAATATACAAAGAACTCTTATAGCTTAATATTTAAAAAGAAAGCCAATTTAAAATTGGACAGGGTATTTGAACAATACTTCATATATGTATGCTACAGCAAGGATTAATTGTGAAAATATGCTAAATGAAAGAAGCCAATCACAAAAAACCACATATTGTATGATTCCATTTATATGAAACAACCAGGGTCAACAAATCTATACAGAGAATAAATTAGTAGTTCCACGGCTGGGAAAATGGGGAGTGACTGCTAAGGGGTATGAGATTTCTTTTAGGTGATGAGAAAAATGTTCTAGAATTCCTGGCGATTACAACTCCATGGATATAGTAAAAACCACTGAATGGTTTTTATACTTTAAATGGATGAGTTGCATGGTATGTGAATTATATTTCTTTTTTAAAAAGATTTTATTTATTTATTCATAAATGTGAGCCCGATGTGGGACTTGATGCGGGGACTCCAGGATCACACCCTGGGCCAAAAGTGCTTAACCGCTGAAGCACCCATGCATACCAATGAATTATATTTCAATAAATCCATTATATATATATTTTTAAGGTTTATTTATTTATTTGAGAGAATACAAGTAGAGGGAGGGGCGGAGGGAGAGAATCTTCAGGCAGACTCCCCACTGAGCATGGAGCCTGCCCCAGGGCTCCATCTCATTACCAATGAGATTTGACCTGAGCTAAACCAAGAGTCAGACACTTAAACAACTGAGCCACCCAGGCTCCCTTCTAATATATTTTTAAAGGAGGGTATACAAATGGCCAGTGACCATGTAAAGTGATGTTCATCATCATTAGTCATCAGGAAATACAAATTAAAACCACAGTGAGATACCACAACACACCCATAAGAATGGCTAAAACCAAAGACTGTCAATACTAATTGTTGACAAAGATATAGAGTAACTGGAACTCTCACACGTTGCTAGTATGAATACATAATGATACAATGACTTTGGTAAACAATTTAGTAGTTTCTTATGAAGTTAAATATATACCTACTGTAAGACTGAGTAATTATAGATATTCACTTAAATGATAACATATATTCACTTAAAAGAAATGGTAACATATGTCCACAAAAAGACTTCTTTAATAACACTATAGAAGTTTTTTCCTAATAGTAAAAATCTGGCAATAAATCCAGGAGAGTTTAATATATCCATATGAAAAATTCCTCAGTAATAAGAAATGAACTAGTCATACACATAAGATCATAAATGAATCTCAAAAATGTTATGCTGAGTGGAAGAAGCCAGACACAAAAGAATTACTATATAATTCCATAAATGAAATTCTGGAAAAAGGGAAACTACTACCTAGTGGCAGAAAGTAGATCAGAGGTTACCTGGGGTCAGTAGTGAAGTTTGTAAGAAGAGAGGGATGGGAATGACTACAGAATGCAAAGGGGCTCAGGGAACTTTTCTAGTGATAGAAATATTCTATATCTTAGTTATGATGAGTAGTTTCATTGGTATGCACATTTGTCAAAATACATAAAACTGTACAGTTAGAATGGGTAGATTTTATTATTATAAATTATACCTTACAAAGTTTATTTGAGAAAAACTTAAATGTCTATAGGACCAGATAAATAAGCTATGTAAATGAATGAAGTATATGGCCCGTGCTTAAATCATAATCTTTAGGAAGATAGATTTTGAGTTTTTTTCTTCCAAAAGTAGTCTGTATTTTTTTTGTTTTTGCTTTTATTAGAGATAATGGTATAAGAAACATTTTGTTTTCCTCTTAACTATATTAAATGTAAGGCAAAAGTGCAAGAGTAATGCTAATTGCCAACTAACACCTGGTCTCAATTTATGAGTGCTGGGAACTGTGGGGAATTGGAGGTTGGTGAGCTATAACGGGCATGTCTAAAGTGATGAGCTGCTAGTGGCTCCAACCAATTGTTGCTATATAGGAATATAGGTCTGGTATTTGGAATTTTTAAGGACAAAATACAGATCATTTATCTGCAACTCTTGAAACTGTACATATTGGTAGTTAATTAAAACATTAATATGGGTCAATAATATGTGGGCTAAGACCAGAGTGTCACCAATTTGCAACTTCTGAGATATTTTCTAGAGATATCCTGGTATGTTTAGCAGGCAAATATGAACTGTCATTACTTCCTTTTCTGATTATTTTCTTCTACTTCTCTCTGTTTGATCACCGCTATCTTGACAACTTGACAATGCGCCAGCACTAATACAGTTATTGCTATTTATTTTTATTACTTTTTCAGTTGCAGTTTTTTAAATTTATTTATGATAGGCACACAGTGAGAGAGAGAGAGAGGCAGAGACACAGGCAGAGGGAGAAGCAGGCTCCATACACTGGGAGCCCGATGTGGGATTCGATCCCGGGTCTCCAGGATCGTGCCCTGGGCCAAAGGCAGGTGCCAAACCGCTGCGCCACCCAGGGATCCCTCAGTTGCAGTTTTTTAAACTTTAGAATTAAACTATCATAATTCTCTTGATGTAAAGGTGAATTACATGTTTTATTTTAACCTCAAAATAGTTACATATACTAGTAAAGATTTTACATAGTCTTATAGATTTAATACATTATTTTGGATATTTGAAGACCCCATAAAATCTTCCTCTCCCTTTTCTTTGTCTGTCAATCGACTTAATCTCTTTTAAAATTCTTTTTCCATCCTGAGTAACCATCTAGGCCTTAGGATAGGTGTACATTTCCTTGACATAGTCTATTTCCTTTTTACCAAAGCCCTCTGTCTTCTGTCTTTGAAACATCTCTTGTTGATACCCATTCTTGCCCCAGTTTTTATCTCCTTGAGCAGTCTCCAACATACACATAAAATTGTATTAAAAATATATAAATATTTATATAAATATAATAAACTAAAAGTGAACTTTCCCAATTTCTTAAGATTTAAATTTACTATTGCACAAACTAATTTAAAAACAATCCATATACTCAAAAAGGTATAATTCAGGCAAAGTATGTTATATTTATAATAGTGGGATATATAAAAAAATAACTCGAAAGATAGATACTCAAAAGACATTTTTGCTGCCTTAAATTGTATAAGTAAAAAATGTTAGTTAAGTGAGTAAATAAATACTTTGGATACAAAGATAGATTATCTATTGTTAAAGAGAGGTTACTAGATATTATTATTGAACACCCAGAGTTCACCTGTCAGATTTAAAAATAACAGTGCTGGTTTGAGTCTAGTCTGATGTAAAATAAACACTAGGCCAGCAATTAATCATTTATAAAAAGAAACAAAGTCACTTTAATTGAAAATGGCTAGAAATTTAAAAACAGTCTATAGAATTTTAGGACAACAAAGGATTTTAGGAGGAGCTAGCCAAACTTCTCATTTTTTTCAAGGAAGAAAATGGGGCTTAATGGAGCTTAAAGTTATAAATTCTGGCAGAGCCAGAGGTAATACTGAATGCTGGAATTTAGTTTTATTTTCCCAATCACCTAGTGGAAAGCCAGCATCTAACATTTTCTCATTCTGAAAAATTCACACAAGTAATATTTACTATTATGTACTCACATTCTAATTGAAGTAGTTTTGTTGGCAAAAATATCTCCATTGTAGTATCACTAGAAGATAAATCATTACCAGACAAATACGTTTTCAGAAGTTCCAAAGTTTCTGTTTCTATCAGATTTAGTCCTCCTTCTTTCCACCACTCTGTGCTTATAGGATTAACTACAAGGCTTTCTTCTTCAATAGAAAATATCTTTTTCAAATCTGTAACTGAACATTGGCTGCGGGGCTCTTCAGTTCTTGACACTTAAAAAACAATAACAAACCAAAAACAAATAGAAACAGTTCACAGGGCAAAAAGAGATGAAAAATACAATAAATAAAATCATACTGAACATTCCTTATGAAATAGCTTTTCACACATTGGGGAAAAAAGTGAAATGTGAAGTTATATAACTAGCATCTTCAAGATGTTAATACTTATAAAAGTCCAGAGTATTATAGCATAAAAGTCCAGAGTAGGGATCCCTGGGTGGCGCAGCGGTTTGGCGCCTGCCTTTGGCCCAGGGCGCGATCCTGGAGACCCGGGATCGAATCCCACATCGGGCTCCCGGTGCATGGAGCCTTCTTCTCCCTCTGCCTATGTCTCTGCGCCTCTCTCTCTCTCTGTGACTATCATAAATAAATAAAAAAAAAATAAAAGTCCAGAGTATTATAGCAACAGAAGTCATTTAGGGATTTATTTCAATTTTTTTTATTTATTATTTATGATAGTCACAGAGAGAGAGAGAGAGGCAGAGACACAGGCAGAGGGAGAAGCAGGCTCCATGCACTGGGAGCCCGACGTGGGATTCGATCCCGGGTCTCCAGGATCACGCCCTGGGCCAAAGGCAGGCGCCAAACCGCTGCGCCACCCAGGGAGTCCTAGGGATTTATTTCAATCTGTGGAAGTATCATGAAGTTAAAATTATTCTAGTATTTACTAGGAGATAGAACCATTATTTTGTTTGACCATTTTAGCAATTACTAAATTAATACATTTGATAGCATTTTGAAGAATTAAAGTAAGATTTACTAAATTTGAAATTCTATTTTATTATAATGAACCTAAACTAGAAGATATATTTGATCAGATTTTATGATGACTATCATCTTAGATATTGTGGCATAGAGTTTTCTACCTTATTACTTCTAACCTAAATAATGACAAATCACAATATATGGAGGAACTGAAGCAGCGCAACTACTTAAATCATTATCTGCATTATAAGCATCAACACAAAATTATGATGAAAAATTTTGAAATCCTAATTTTGGAACTGTGTGTTTTTTTTTAAGATTTTATTTATTTATTCATGAGAGACACAGAGAGAGAGAGAGGCAGAGACACTGAGGCTGAGGGAGAAGCAGGCTCCCAATGTGGGACTCGATCCCAGAACCCCAGGATCATGCCTTGAGCCAAAGGTTCAACCGCTGACCCACCCAGGTGTCCTTGGAACTGTGTTTTTTATAACGACAGTAACAGTAATAAAAAATAAGAAGAATACTGACAATACATTTCTACTAATTATACCTTTTCACATTTACTTTTTGTTTAGCATTCAAAAATCAATTAATCTTTACCTGTAAACAAAAATGGGTTCAAAGAGCTTCTGCAGCTTTCTAACTGCCACATCATCCAGTACTTGTGAGCTGATTCTTCAGCAGAAAGCAAATTACTGAGAATGAAGAGTTAAAGCTTAATGTATTAATAATATTGAGCCTTTTTACATACTAAAATTTTAAGAAAATTATTTTTTTAACACTATTTTAACAAACTTATTCCAACAATATATTAAAAAGATAATACATCACAACCAAGTGGAGTTTATTCCAGCAATGCAGGGTTGCTTTAACATTCAAAAATTAATCAATGTAACTTCCCATACTAACACACAACAAAAGGAAGAAAAAAACATGATCATCCCAATAGATGCAGAAATAGAAATTGATAAAACATGATTTCCCAATAAAATGCTAAGGAAAGAAGGAATAGAAAATAACTTCCTGGGCACTTGGGTGGCTCAGTTGGTTAATCATTTGCCTTTGGCTCAGGTCATGATCCCAGGGTCCTTAGATCAAGCCGCACGTTGGGCTCCCTGCTTGGCAGGGAGTCTGCTTCTCCATCTCCCTCTGCCTGCAGCTCTCCCTGCTTGTGGGCTAGCTCACTCTCGCTGTTAAATCAATCAATCAATCAATCAATCAATCTTTTTTAAAAAAAGAAAGAAAATAACTTCCTCAACCTGATGGGGAGCATCTACCGAACAGCTATATGAAAAAGCGCTCATTGCCACTCATCATCAGGGAAATGCAAATCAAGACTACAATGAGATATTACCTCACACCCATCAGAATGGCTAAAATAAAAAAAAACACAAGAAACAAGTGTTGGTGAGGATGTTGAGAAAAAAGGGGAACCTTCATGCACTGTTGGTGGTAATGCAAACTGGTGCAGCCACCTTGAAAGACAGTATGGAGGTTCCTCAAAAAATTAACAATAGAACTACTACAGTATGTAACCACATGTATGGGCTTGAAGACATTTTGCTAAGTGAAATAAGCTGACATGGAAAGATGAATGATTCCACTTTTATGAGATATGTAAAATAGTCACATTCCCAAAATCAAAAACTGGAATGGTGTTTACCAGAAATTGGAGAGAGGGAGAAACGGGAAGTTACTAATCAATTGACAGGTATAGAGTTTCAGTTAGGTTAAGATAAATACGTTCTAGAGATCTGCTGTGCAACACTGTCAATAATTATTTATCGGATACTTAAAGAGGATAGATCTCACATTGTGTTCTTACCACAATAAAATTAAAAAATAAAATAAAATAAAAGCTCCACAGGGTGCCTGAGTGGCTCATTCAGTTAAGTAGCTGTCTTGGGGTCAGGTCATGATCCCTGTGTCCCAGGATGGAGCCTTAAGAAAATTATTGTTCTAAGTATTTTTTTTTTTACATTCAAAAGCAAGTGAAAAATTTACTCTATAAATGTGTGGACTGAAGTAGCATGTTCTACAGACCAAGTTTCAAATACTTACTTTTCCTCCCCTTGGAAGGTTTGGGAATTTGTTAGCCTCTGAATTGCTCCTGTTTTGCCTATATCTCAACCCCTACCTCCACATCCCTCAAGGGAACCTGGAGCCAGAGGAGGCTGACTTAGGAGGGTTTTAGCACTTCCTTCCATGAAGTGTGCTGGCACCAACCCTACAAGCCACCCAAAATAAAAAAATATATATAAAACAATAGCTTTAATACAAATTTTTATGAAATTGCTGTCCCCAAGTCCGTTCTAAACAAATTCTGGAGCCACTCCTGGTTGAGGGTCATTGTGAAAAAGTTGTCCCCTCTAACTTCTTAGGAAGGTAAAAGTTTAGTGCTAAAGTTTATTTCAGGTTCTTCAAACTCAGTGGGTGTGTGAGTGATGTATGTCTGTTTGCATGTCTTGGGGTACCAGGAAGAGAAAGGAAGAAAGACGCATGACAATTAGTGTAAATCATAGTTTATCAGTAGCTATGAAGTTAATGGCGTTGGTAGGGAAAATAACACTAATCCACAAACCCTTTAATCTATGCCCCCAAACCTCTCACTCCAAGGCAAGAATTTTTTAAAAATATTTTATTTATTTATTTGACAGAGAGAGAGTGAGCACAAGCAGGGGAAGCAGCAGAGGGAGAGGGAGAAGCAGGCTCCCCATGGGGCAGGGAGCCCAATGCAGAGCTCAATGTGGGGCTTGATCCCAGGACCCTGGGATCATGACCTGAGCCAAAGGTAGACACTTAACCCACTGAACCACCCAGGTGTCCCAACCCCCTGCAAAGAAAGAATTGATTGTATTCTGTTTCTTTGTTCATATGGGACATATATGGGCACGCTAATTATAAGTACTGCTAGTTAAGTTGACAGTCTCAGATAGTAGAAAGCTAGGTTTTATGTCTAAGCTATCCAGTTTACCAACATAATCCCAAATCTATCATGAGGTGGCAAAATGTGAGATTCTAGATAATTCTTGAACCTTACACCAAGATCTCTTTGACAAGCAGACTCATCAGATTATAGGTAATTACTTTAAGGCAAAAGGAAGGCAAGCCAAGGCCAACAGGAGACCATAAAATAAACAAATATTCTTACTTTTAATATAACTTTCTGAAGACATGTCTGAATTTGATATATTGTTTAGTCATACATAAAAATAAGTTCGTAATTCAGTAATCAGCATGGAAATAAAGTCTGATGCTACACAGACTTTTCAGCTTCAGAAAATCTAGCATAGAGTTTGACATGTGGTAAGCACTCAAAATATTTGTTAACTGGTTATATTTCCAGCCAAAATCTTGTGTTATGAAATAGAAGTAACTGGGGACATAAAATCAAGTTAAAGGTACAGTAACACTACATTTTATTTTTCCCTTCTTTTTTTATTTTAACACTTTTTTCTTTGTTTTTAGGTTCACAGTTGAGGTGAAAATCCATTTTTTAAACAGGAATTTTAAGGTTTTTATATTCATAAACCAAATTGAAGTGATTTACCTCTTGCTAATGAATGTAGCATGATGAGACGACCTCTTTAAGTTGTTTCCAATGGCCCTAGAACCTATGGCTAATTTTAAAAAGCCTTTTTTGTTCTAACTTATGAAAATAATAATACATAGAAAAGACTTAAGTTTTGTAAGTTCTAATTAGTTGAGTTATAAGAGTAAGTAGATATATAGCTTGTGTGATTAAAAGTTTATGATAATTAAGTAAATACTTTTAATATCCGATTGAAATTCAAGATTGTACTAATATCTGCTAGTTTCTGTTTTTGATTATCAATCTGCCCTAATAGATGGATTAGGGTATGTGAAGTAAAAGAGCACTAAAAAAGATAGTACATGCCCTGCAAATAAACATCTGCACCTTAGCCAAGGAACTAAAAGTATTTAAACAAATTATAAGTAGTTTCTGTACTTGTTCTGTGAGATTATTTTTAGAGTTAGAATCGGATAGGGGCAGTTCTGATTCACGGTAGATTCTATATATCATAGGTTTATTCCCCAAATGACACAATCCTTTGCCAGATGAATCCTTTGCTAGTTGGGGCCCTCAATACCAGACTCCTTCATTGTGTGCTGTGACACCTTCCTGAGACCATTAAATAGAAACCTGAGCAGCTAGTGATAAGTTGCTCCAGTTGCTCCCAAAAACCCTCTGGAATTCTCCTCTGAATTCTCCTCTGACAGATTAGCCAATCAGAGCTAAGAACTCAAAACTCAATACTCAGCTCCCACAGCATCCATTCTGCGAATAATTCGTTAGACACTTGTAGACTTTCCTGTAATTTTCCAGAAAGTGTATTATTTTAGGACTCATTAAGTTTCAAGGTTACAGTGGGGATAAAAGGGGATGGACTGGTTATGCTCCTAGTTTTGTAACTGGCATAAGAGAAAGGAAATGCAGCGACAATTCCGGATAGCAGACTGATCTAATTTAGAAAACATTAAGATACACGATGCCACATGGTAGAAGATAGCAACAAAAGCTATCTCAGACTCCACTGGAGGGCAAATTCATATATTGAAGCTCTAATTCTCAGTACCTCAGAATGTGACTGTATTTGTAGACAAGGCCTTTAAAGAGATAATTAAGTTAAAATGGGGTGGTTAAGGTAGAAGCTAATCCAATATGAATAGGAATTTAGGACATAGACATGCATGGAGGAAAGATTGTAAGAAGAGAAAGCTAGACAGGGCACCTGGGTGGTTGAGTTGGTTAAGTGGCTGACTTCAGCTCAGGATATGATCTTGGGATTCAGGGGCCCAGTGTCAGACCTCACATGCTCAGCGGGGAGTCTGCTTCTCTCTCTCCCTGTGCCCCTCCCCCTGCTCATGCTTTCTCTCTCTCAAATAAATATATAAATAAAATCTTTTTTTAAAAAAAAGAAGATAGAAGACAGTTACCTAAGATGAAGCCAAGAAAAGACATCTCATAATGAATCCAGTCCTGCTTAATCTTAGACTTCTATCCTCCGAACTAAATAAATTTAAATTAATTTACCATAGTCTGGGTGTTTAAGCCATTCATCTATTGTATTTGTTAAGGCAGCCTGAGCAAATAAATATACAACTACACTGTCTTTCATAGCAGTGAGTGCCAATAGTGGGAGCTCCATTGGCAGGTATCCAGTGGCAATATCCTAAGCAAATTGTTCTAGTGCCAGATCTTTAAAATTTTTCAAGTTATTTATTTTAAATGGTAATATGTTCACATTCAAAATACGAAAAATATGAAAGAACCTGGCTATATCACTTACTAGCTCCCATGGGTATGCCAGGCTACCCAGTTCCCTCCCAGACATAACCAAAGTTACTTGATTCTTGCATCTTTTTAAAGATATTCTATACGTATAAAAATAAGTATGTACATATATATTCATATATTCTATTTGCTTACTATAAACACTGTTTTTGTTTACATTCTTTCACAGAGGTATCTTGGAAATTGCTTTTATATGGAGGGATTTAATTAAAGACTGGTTATTTTTTTTTAAAGATTTTATTTTATTTATCCATGACAGACACAGAGAGATGCAGAGAGAGAGGCAGAGACACGAGCAGAGGGAGAAGCAGGTTCCATGCAGGGAGCCCAACGTGGGACCTGATCCTGGGTCTCCAGGATCACGCCCTGGGCTGAAGGCAGCACTAAACCGCTGAACCACCCAGGCTGCCCATGACTGGTTATTTTGAATTGTAATTTGAGTTCTAGCCATAATCTTTACTTACATTTTACAAACAGGAGAAAATGGAAATGTCTGAAGTCTTGTACATAATGAAGTCACGGAAGAAGGTTGGTTTGTTAGATGTAGATGAGTTAATGGCATTTCTAACTCCACTAGAATACAAAAAGTTTAAAAAATAATTAATTACATAAACATTGAATAAAATTTAGTTTAGAACTCTTTGTAAGTGACTATTATATTGATCATTCTGCTACAACACAAAGTTTTATTTTACTTATTTTTTTTAAAGATTTTTATTTATTTATTCATGAGAGACACAGAGAGAGAGGCAGAGACACAGGCACAGGGAGAAACAGGCCCCCTGCAGGGAGCCCGACGTGGGACTCGATCCCTGGACCAAACGCAGGTGCTTAACCGCTGAGCCACCCAGGCATCCCCAACACAAAGTTTTAATAAAAAGACATTTGGGCTACTTGAAATACAAAATAATAGTTTTAAATTTCCATCTATAAGAAATTACACATATATCACATGCTGTCTCAACAGTGATAGTAGTGATTTAAAAAATACACTGACAACTAAACTTTATTGAGTTTACTGTATGAGAGAAATTCTAAGAGTCTTATGTATAATTATGCTTTCAATTCTGACAACTTAAGTTGTCAGTACTTAGGAGACAATACTATTTTTGTCTTCATACTAAATATTGGTGATGTTAAGTAAATAGTATTAATGGAGACTAATTCTTTGCCTTAATAAGTGTGGAGTCTGGGTGGCCCAGCACAGAATTACATATTTATAGGGTGGGCTTCAGAAACTGAAACTCCCATGGACTTTCTTCAGAGAGTTAGAACAAATTATTTTAAGATTTGTGTGGAATCAGAAAAGACCCCGAATAGCCAGGGGAATTTTAAAAAAGAAAACCATAGCTGGGGCATCACAATGCCAGATTTCAGGTTGTACTACAAAGCTGTGGTCATCAAGACAGTGTGGTACTGGCACAAAAACAGACACATAGATCAATGGAACAGAATAGAGAACCCAGAAGTGGACCCTGAACTTTATGGTCAACTAATATTCGACAAAGGAGGAAAGACTATCCATTGAAAGAAAGACAGTCTCTTCAATAAATAAATGGTGCTGGGAAAATTGGACATCCACATGCAGAAGAATGAAACTAGACCACTCTTTCACCATACACAAAGATAAACTCAAAATGGATGAAAGATCTAAATGTGAGACAAGATTCCATCAAAATCCTAGAGGAGAACACAGGCAACACCCTTTTTGAACTCGGCCACAGTAACTTCTTGCAAGATACATCCACGAAGGCAAAAGAAACAAAAGCAAAAATGAACTATTGGGACTTCATCAAGATAAGAAGCTTTTGCACAGCAAAGGATACAGTCAACAAAACTAAAAGACAACCTACAGAATGGGAGAAGATATTTGCAAATGACGTATCAGATAAAGGGCTAGTTTCCAAGATCTATAAAGAACTTATTAAACTCAACACCAAAGAAACAAACAATCCAATCATGAAATGGGCAAAAGACATGGAGAGAAATCTCACAGAGGAAGACATAGACATGGCCAACATGCACGTGAGAAAATGCTCTGCATCACTTGCCATCAGGGAAATACAAATCAAAACCACAATTAGATCCCACCTCACACCAGTGAGAATGAGGAAAATTAACAAGGGAGGAAACCACAAATGTTGGAGAGGATGCGGAGAGAGGCGAACCCTCTTACACTGTTGGTGGGAATGTGAACTGGTGCAGCCACTCTGGAAAACTGTGTGGAGGTTCCTCAAAGAGTTAAAAATAGACCTGCCCTAGGACCCAGCAATTGCACTGTTGGGGATTTACCCCAAAGATTCAGATGCAATGAAACGCTGGGACACCTGCACCCCAATGTTTATAGCAGCAATGTCCACAATAGCCAAACTGTGGAAGGAGCCTCAGTGTCCATCGAAAGATGAATGGATAAAGAAGATGTGGTTTATGTATACAATGGAATATTACTCAGCCATTAGAGACGCCAAATACCCACCATTTGCTTCAACGTAGATGGAACTGGAGGGTATTATGCTGAGTGAAGTAAGTCAATCGGAGAAGGACAAACAGTGTATGTTCTCATTCATTTGGGGAATATAAATAATAGTGAAAGGGAATATAAGGGAAGGGAGAAGAAATGTGTAGGAAATATCAGAAAGGGAGACAGAACATAAAGACTCCTAACTCTGGGAAACGAACTAGGGGTGGTGGAAGGGGAGGAGGCCGGGGGGTGGGGGTGAATGGGTGACGGGCACTGAGGGGGGCACTTGACGGGATGAGCACTGGGTGTTATTCTGTATGTTGGTAAATTGAACACCAATAAAAAATAAATTTATTAAAGAAAAAGAAACTGAAACTCATTTTTTCATAAGCAGCAGTGTGTTTCTAACACTTTCATAAATAAAGCAGTAAACTTCCAAATAGATGATTAATATGATTTAATTATAAATGTAACTACAGGAGCACCTGGGTGGCTCAGTCAGTTAAGTATCTGACTCTTGATTTTGGCTCACATCATGATCTCAGGGTTGTAATATTAGGCTCCACACTGGGCGTAGAGCCTGTGTAAGATTCTCTCTCTCCCCCTACCTCTGCCTACCTCCCTCCACCCCCGCTGAAATAAATAAATAAAATAATAAAATAAATGTAACTAAATAATAGTATCATCAAAATAGCTACCCAATTTGTAAAATATTTTATTTATTTATTTATTTATTTATTTATTTATTTATTTATTTATTTATTTATTTATTTATGAGAGAGAGAGAGAGAGAGAGAGAGAGAGAGAGAGAAAGAGAGTAAATGAGCAGAGGGAAGGGCAGAGGGAGAGGGAGAAGCAGACCAGGGAGCCCGATGCAGGGCTTGAGCCCAGACCCCTGGGATCATGACCTAAGCCAAAGGCAGATGCTTAATCAACTGGACCACCCAGGTACCCCTCATCAACATAATTAAGAAGCAACACTACTTGATATTACAGTGGAACAAAAGAAGATTCAGAGTCCAAATCTGGTATGATAATATTAGTAACAATAATGATAGGATTGTTTTAATTTTTTTAAAGATTTTATTTATTTATTCATGAGAGACACACACACAGAGAGGGGCAGAGACACAGGCAGAGGGAGAAGCAGGCTCCATGCAGGAGCCTGATGTGGGACTCAATCCTGGGTGCCCAGGATCAGGCCCTGGCCTGAAGGTGGCGCTAAACCGCTGAGCCACCCGGGCTGCCCAGGATTGTTTTAATCGATTAAAAAGTTAAATTTACAAAAGCACAAAGGTCAGCAAGATTACTAATAATGAGGTAAAATATAAAATTTTATTTACTGAACTATAATAAGATTTCTGATTTAAATATTAATGCTATTTCCTCCGTTCCTCTTCCTCAGTCTTTGTAACTCTCTGTATATTATGCTGTTTTGATGCTAGAAGGATAATCGGTTAATGATAGTAACAAATGTAAATGGACAGAGAAGAGAAAAAATGACAACTTGGATTGCAATAATAAAATTTTAAACATGAAAACTGTCTCATAGTAGACCTTACATGTGAGTGTATTATACTTTTATATCACATATAGCTAACCGCTGATAAACTCAATGATTCATCCAAAATTTCTACCTGGTTCACTATACTCTGGTTCACAATGGCTTTGAATGGCCAAAATTTCTGTGGAGCTGCATTTTATATCCTCAATGTCACTTCCATGCTTGGCAGTACGATCTGAAAAGAAAAGTAAGAAAGACTACTATCAGCATAAGAACTACCACATCAGGTTTTTTGTAATGTTCGTTCCTCTGTGGCAATGACACCGTTTTACTTAGTATACTATCAGAGCCAACTGCAGGCTGGGAGTGGAACCTAACAGTCAGTCAATAAAGTCACTTGTCCTTTACGTTAGCACTCATGGATTTGTGTCCTGCTAATAAGCCAATGGGCCACCCTGCAGTTTTAAGCCCGGCTAAATTCTCAAGTTCTGGTATGAATTTGATTAACTTACTCAGGCTGATTTTTCATTCCCTTGCTTTGATTTGTAAGCTGATACTTGATCTAGTCTTGTCTGTAAGAATTCCTTCAAGTCTGTGATCTAGTAATGGGAAGCATCCCTGTTTTCAATGGATATCATAAATCTCCCTTCACTCCTCCCTAATATTATATATCTTTAATGATTTCAATTGGAATTTATAAAAGAGTAGTTAAATATCTGGGCTTAAATTGTCATCAGAAAAATTCAACAATATTGACAAAGTCTAACTGGGATAAAAAATATCTACATTTTAGGTTATGATTCTCCCAGTTACCTGATTCCATGAATCAGGATCTTACTCTGAGCTTCTCCATATCTAACTAAAGTCAGCATAGAAGTTGTTACTACTTTGTCATTGTTTATTAGAAAACAACTTTAAAAAATTAGTATAGTCATAGGTGATTTAGCTTTACTTGTATAATTATATTGAAATGGTTAATTTCAGAGATGTTTTAAGTTTGCAAGTGTATAAAGAGAAAGACAATGAGAAAAGAGTCTCACCAACAATAATTCTAAGATTTACCTGCAGAACACTTTTTAAAAATCTGGGAGTTCAAAATAAATAAATAAAAATCCGGAGGTTTTTTAAACAGGAAACAGTTTAGTCAAGTGCTTTTATAACAAACACTATTAAATAGTTTTTACAAGTAACGGATTTTTAAATTTATTCTCACCTCTTTTGAAAAGTTCATTTTCATCTGCATAATTTATTATTTCTGGAACTAAGTTTAATGATTCCTTCAGTTTGGGGAGTGATGGAATATCAGCTTCTTGTTTGGAGCTTGTAGATATTAAGAATTCACACTCAGACAAAATTGATGGCTGAAATAGTATAAGTAAAACAAGCTTTTAGGGAGGTTTTCCAGGTAAGTATTTCTGGACTCACAAACAGATATAATTTGTTTAATTGGTGTATCAAATTTTAACTAAATATTCAAAAATTTTAATGTTATTAAAACATCTTTTTAAAAAATAGAGGTATAGTAGCCAAAAATATACTACAAGCAATGTTCTGAGTAATGTCTTTTATGGCCACTGATTATACTAGTGATGTACAGTATTCTAGATGCAGAAATATCTTCTTTTGGCCTAATAACAAATTTCTAAACTTCTGAATTAAAAATAATCACTGTAGTAGATGAGAAATAGTGAACGGAGAGAAGTTAAAAGGGTAGATGAAATGGAATGGATCTTTGCTACATGTCATTAAATACACTTCTTTTTTATTCCTACAGAACAGGATTCTATGTGCACAATTCTCAGAGCTAATAGGTGAGGGATGGGGGGACTAGAAAAGAAGCTAATAAGTAAATTAATATTTTCACCATGTATATTAACATTTTTAATTGT
Source organism: Nyctereutes procyonoides (assembly GCF_905146905.1). NCBI lineage: Eukaryota > Metazoa > Chordata > Mammalia > Carnivora > Canidae > Nyctereutes > Nyctereutes procyonoides. Next base: position 8,025,514 of record NW_026575135.1, on the reverse strand, counting down.
AAGGAAACCCTTTCAATGCCTTATGATATCTGTATCTGTATCTATATTGACATTTCTATCTATATTCTTTGAATGTCTTAAGAAAAGCCCCAAATATGAAACATTTTCAGTTGTTTCAAAAAAATGTTTAATTTGTAAATGCATTGAATTTATATGGGCCTAGTTTTCCGAGTTTGTTAAATTGTAAAAAATTCTTTGCACTCTCAACTGCTAAAATTCTTTACATAATAATATCATAGTAACAATTTTGTGTCTATTGGAACTGTATGCTAAAAAAGAAGGGATGCCTTTGAGGAATTTGATCTTTAATATGTAATGATGCTATCTTCCTTATTAACCACAGGCAGCACCTAAAATGAAGTCTCAGATCATCTTTATTCTTACTACTTCAATGAGAAACTTCTCTGACATAGTGCTGTTTTGTGTGTAACTCACAAATCAAAATCAACATTTCTAGCTCTGGTTTCCAATTTTTTAATTAGAATATGACCACTTAATGTTCTATACCAGGTAGATTTATTAAAATCACTAAGAGATGTTTTTAAATTCACTATACCTCGGCTGCACAATATCAACCAAAATACATCTGAGTAGGACCCAGGCTCCAGGATTTTATTAAAACTCTCCAAGTAATTCCAATGTGCAACCACAGTTTAGAACCACTATCTTAAAGTAAATTTGACTCCATTACTGGTATATTTAACCTATTACCAAGTCTTTTTTAACTTGACAATAGTAGATAGTCAATGCATATTACTGAAATTTATAAAAGTGTGCTTTACCAACTTTTATAAAAATATTACCGAAAGCAAGTATTAGTTTTATTTAAACCTACTGTATCTTCTAGCTTTTCCTGACAAAAGTTCTCTTTATGCATGTAAAAATCTTCTTTCACAAGACTTTTCAAATCTCCTTGAAATGAGAAATGTTCCCTTAACAAAAAATAAAACATTAAATTAGTGTCTACTAAAAAAAAAGCAAGGTACATACTAAATGTAGCCAACCAAATTAAATAATAATTTAACACAATGATCAAAACTGGAATTGAAAAAAAAGAGAAAAACCTGGAATTAAGATAAATGATAAATATTATTATTGATAACATCTAGACTTGTGAGCATACAAAGATATTTTCTCCCTTAAAAATATTTGCATCAGACAATTAAGTACCTGAAGAAATTAGCTTCTGTGAAGATCTGTTCTTTGAAATCTAAAATGGGGTCCTTTATCAAAAATGGTTTTAGCCTACTCAACAGAGTATGCACAGTTGGTAGTTGACTTTTATATGTCATCAAGTTATTTACAAAAAGTATTTCTTCATCAATATATAAATCTGAAAAAAAGAAATGTAAAGGAATAAGAAAAAATCTAAAAGTTACACAAAGGGATTTAGTTAGTTACTCCAAGTATCCATTTAAACATCCTTTAAATTCTTTAATTCTTTATTGTATTGTGCATATAAAGCATGCAGCATAGGATTGGCATATAGGCAAAAGCTCAGTAAATTTTAGCATTACTTAGTACACTGACTAGTAACCAAACATCCTGAAAGAGTTGTAATGGCTTTTCTTTTCAACAAAGATTAATAATTGGTGGAAAATATCTTGCAGCCATATCCTCCAAAATAACCAGGGGTAGCCTAATCAGAGTTGTAAAGAAATAAAAGCATTTGACTTTTGTGGAACCTAGTCTTTTCTCTGCATCATTTTACCTCTTAAAATCTTGAATTCATCCCTAGAGGCTCAGAGATGTAGGGAAAGGAGATGGTCTACAAAACCTACAAATGAGATCAATTCAGATTCTATCACTGTAATGATTAAAAAATTGTTTCTGGTATAAAATAGAAATAAAATTTTCTTTGGCAATTGATTATAATGAAAGTAATATGGCAAAGTACTTGACAAGTGTGATACATCATATATTAGGAAACACTAATGCTAACAGTTAATTACTGGAATAAATTTCTCCCATCGATCTCCACCCTATTATGTTCAGGTTACTTTAGAATCTTAGCCAACTACGTCAGTGCTTTAACACTTTCTGAACCAAAGGGAGGAATGTAAAACCTGTTCCCATTCTACTATAAGCTCCTGAGTGGAAGGAAGAAAGGGAAAATAATAAGTTTAGATGAAGAGCTATTCAGAAAGCCAAACTCCCCAAAGCCAAAGCTACAAGGAAGCAGGAACAACAATCTCTTCTTCTGGGTAATAACCTTTCAGTTAAGTAAATTTAAAATGTCATGAGAGAGGAATAGCATGGAGTGATGACTCCCATGACCAACTACATCATTGACATGCATGTGTCTAATAAATATGTGGTGTTAAGCAGGCAGCCAGGAAACATCCCTTTGCCTGGTGTTACCTTGAAGTGCCAAAAGAGAATTTGTTCCATAAACTAGCCTCTTAAGAGATTACTTATCTGAACCTGCCAAGTTTCTGATAATTTAATGGCCAAGAGCTTCCCATAACAAATTTGGCATAGTTCTTTTATATACCAAAGAGAGCTAGCATCGATTCCATATCTAAACAGGGCTTATGTTTGACAATTAAAAATAGTTCATTTGTATATCCATTCTGATTACTGAAGTCGTATTAGTAGTAAAAATCCAAACAGCATTTGTTTATATCCCCAAGAGGTCCTCTAGCCATTTTCTCTTTCTAGATGAGTAGGCTCATCCTACTATTTCTGCAAGTCTATGGAAAGAAACATCTACCAGTTATGAGGTCTTATTTTCCAACCATTCATTTTTGATAGAGCCACTTGAGGGCAGCAACACACTACAACCAATGTTCTTTGTAACCACACAAAAGTTTTACGAAGGGTGCTACTTCCGTATATTCTTAAGGTTATACAACACTTCCTGGAGTCCTTACTTTATTATATCTCTTCTATACAGATATGAGAAGACTGTTTTCCTCTATTGTAAAGAAGCAAATATTTTGCTAGTTAACTATGAAAAGAAACAGTCAAGATCTACCTGATAGGACAGACAAGTTTATTCTTGCCGAAGATTCCTTTATCTACCTAGAAAACCCAAGATTACTAAATGAAAACAAATAAAGGAGTTCACTAGGTGCCTGATTAAAAAAAAATTAGAAAATCTCCGGTTTTCAAACGTATATAACCCTCCCCCCAATTAATGGAAAATTCATTCATAATGATAAGTATACAAACATCAAGAAATCAACGTAACAAAAATGTGCAGAAAGAATATGAAAGAAATTATAAAAGTTTAATGAGGACCATTTAAAAAATTGAATAAAAGTCAAGATAAATCATTTTCCTGGTTAGTAAGACTAATGGTAAAAAAAAAAAAAGTAAAAAATTTCAATGGCATTACAATTTCTCAAGAGATCTCTTTTGGAAATTAAAAAACTGATTTACTGAAAGTAAATCTAGAAGAATACATGAGAGTAGGAAAAAATTTAAAAACAAAAAATAAGATACTATTAATACATGTTATTATTATATATTAAATAATTAAAACTGTATGGTACAATAATAGACAAATTAATAGAACATAATATCCAGAAACACTCTAATGTGGGCAAGGATTTAGCATATTTTGTAAGTGGCATATCTAATCAGTAAAGAAAGGAAAGACTACGCCATAAATGATACCAAAATCTTAAGGAAAATCTTAAAGAAAACATGAATACATATTTTTCTAATTTTAGGAAGAATTTTCTAAGTATAAAAGCAATGAAAGAAACCTTAAAGGAAAACATTGATGGCCTGGTTAGTTTTAAATTAAATATACATTAAATATATCTTTGACATGTACAGATAAAATGTAAGAAGAGAAAAATAGATAAGCAAATCATTTCACAAAATAAAAATATGCAAATGTCCAGTAAAAATGAAAAATTTTTGTAGATTTTATTTATTATTTAGAGAGAGAATGAGACAGTGAGTGTGTGGGTGCATATGAGCTCAAGTAGGGGGAGCGGCAGAGGGAGAGGAGAGGGAGAGAATCTTGCAGACTCCCTGTCCAGCATGGAGCCCCATGCGGGGCTTGGTCTCAGGACTCTGGGATCATGACCCTAGCGAAAATCAAGAATTGCGCTCTCAACCTACTGAGCCACCTAGGTACCCCAAACATAAATAATTTTTAAAATCCAAGTAAAATATAATTCTGCCCATCACATTGATTAAAATGTATTAACATAATATCAGTAGTAAATATACCCAATGATGATAAGGCTAGTATGAATAGGATATTCTCATATCATGCTAGTGAGTGTATGGCTTAAAAAAATACTTATATTAAATAATTCCATTTCCATGAATTTACTCTACAGAAAGAATAGGAAATGGAAGCATACATTTATGTACATATTTGAAATTAAAAACATTAGTGTTCTCAAATTGGGGAATGTATGATACATAAGATTTAGAACTGCAGTCATTAAAAGAACAAAGAATGCTTTTGAAGCCAAGTGCAGGGTGAAATGTTCTCAAGATAATGTTAACAATTAAAAATAATATAATGCAGACACAATATGATCCCAATAGAAAAACGATTTATGTTTAGATTAAAGGTTTGGAAGTTTTTAATAAGGGACATTCTTCATATTTAGGATGTAGCTATCTTTTTTTTTTAAAGATTTATTTATTTATTTTTATTTATGATAGACAGCGAGAGAGAGAGAAAGAGGCAGAGACACAGGAGGAGGGAGAAGCGGGCTCCATGCTGGGAGCCCGACGTGGGACTCGATCCCGGGACTCCAGGATCACGCCCTGGGCCAAAGGCAGGCGCCAAACCACTGTGCCACCCAGGGATCCCCAGGATGTAGCTATCTTAACAGATGTAGGAAACATTAATAAAATTCAGTCCTATTTCATGATCAAAAACTCTTAGCAAACTCAATACAGAAAGAGCTTCTTCAACCCAATAAAGTAAATTCTTCCAACATTTAACCATTGAAACTGACATAGGCATTGTAAATGATTCACCACTGAAATGATATTTACACATCATTTTTAATGATGAAACTTTAAAGTATTTCCTTTACTGTCAAGAATGAGATGAGGATGGTAACATCACTGTTTCTATTAAACAATGTCCTGGAGGTCCTAGTCAGCACAATAAGACAAAAAAAAAAAAAAGATAAATGTTGTAAAGGAAGACACAGATGGGCAACAAAATCACTGTCTTAGAGGTATCTGTACTCCCATTGCAGCATTATTTACAACAGCCAAGGTGTGGAAACCATATGAGGGTCTGTCCACAGATAAGTGGATAAAGAAAATGTGTTTTTTTTTTTTAAATTTTTTATTTATTTATTTATGATAGTCACACACAGAGAGAGAGGCAGAGATATAGGCAGAGGGAGAAGCAGGCTCCATGCACCGGGAGCCTGACGTGGGATTCGATCCTGGGTCTCCAGGATCGCGCCCTGAGCCAAAGGCAGGCGCTAAACCGCTGCGCCACCCAGGGATCCCAAGAAAATGTGTTTTAAAGAAAACAATTGGTAAAGAAAATATTGTTTTCTTTAAAATGTGTTTTATACACACAGATTTAAGAAAATACTGTTTGATCTTATAAAAGAAGGAAATCCTGATATTTGCATTATGGATGAACATGGAGGATATTTTGCTAAGTGGAATAAGCCAGGCAGAGAATAGCAAATACTGCATGATATCACTTGTATGTGGAATAAAAAAGAAAAGTAGAACTCATGAAAACAGAGTAGAATTGTGGTTGCCAAGGCCTGGGACTGGGCTGTGGGGAAATAGGAAAGGTTAGTAAAACAGTACAAACTTCTAGTTAGAAGATGAATAAAGTGTGAGGATCTGATGTATAAAACAGTAACTATAGTTGATACTATGCAGTGTATAACTGAAATTTGCTAAGAAAATAGAACTTAAGTGTTCTTACAAAAAAAAAGAAAGTAAATATGTGAAGTGATGGATGTGTTAATTCAATGATGGGAATCTTTTATGATGTATATATATTAAATTATCACATTCTACACTTTAAATACATTTTAAAAACAGAAAAAAAACATGTGGGTAGTTGATGAAGTCAGAGGACTGCTGCTTTTTATTACAAATTTTGAGTAACTATTTGATTCTCTAAACTGTCTGCATGTACAATTTTTTTTAAAGCAAAAATAGAGATGCCTGGGTGGTACAGTCAGTTAAGGATCTGATTCTTGGTTTCAGCTTAAGTTGTGATCTCAGGGTAGTGGGATTGAGCCTTGCAACGGGCTCCACACTCAGCCCAGAATCTGCCTGATTCTCTCTGCCCCTCTCCTCTTTCTCTCTCAATCTCTCTGTTAAATAAATAAGGACATCTTTAAAAAAATAATAAAAATAAAATTAAATTTAAAATAAAGCTACATTTGCATTTGCTTATATATTGCTAGGACATCTGAAATGATATTCATAAAATAATTACATTTATTGACAAATAATATGTGAGTGTTGTAGGAATATTAGTATATATCAACACACCAACAATAAAAGAAAATTACCCACTGTTTTTGTCTTAAAGAAACATATGTTTTGACATTAACATATAATTTGGTAATTAACTACATTTAAGACAAAATTTATAGTATCAGTTGAATTTCAAAACAGAATGCATTCCTTTTGATTTAAACAATGAGACCAAAATATCTATAAATCTGGCAGCAATCAATATAGCTGCAAAGATAATAAATGAAATTGGCAAATCTAAATTTATAAAATGATGTCTAATGACACAGGACCCCTAAGGCAATATAGGATATGGATAATTTATATGTATTTGGAAACCCAAGCATATTTTCATTCACTGAATAGTAGTTTAGGAAGTTTCTGACTCTGGTTCATGACAGATATCATGAAGTTTACTAATAATGGCTTCTAGTTTTCCACATTAATAATAATAGCTATGTTTGGATATCTGTCATTTTTTTTACAAACTATCTCATTACGTGTACAAATATACTAGTTGATCCCCACAAGTATTTTTATAAGAAATTAGAAGAATAAGTTAAAAGATATTATAGAAGAAATTTGAAAACCATACAAATTTTTTTTAAGATTTTATTTATTTATTCATGCGAGACACTGAGAGAGAGGTAGAGACACAGACAGAAGGAGAAGGAGGCTCACTGCAGGGAGCCCAATGTGGGACTCCATCCCACAATTCTGGGATCATGCCCTGAGCCGAAGGCAGACACTCAACTGCTGAGCCACCCAGGCGTCCCCAAAACCATAAAATTTTTAACAGCTGTCTTCAAATTACACCACTTTTAAAGTGGAGATTTAGACTATCTTCAAATCTTTTGACTCCAAATTCAGATTATTCCTAAAATATCATGTTCTAAAGTTTAGTCTTTATTCTTTTTGAAAGATTTTGTTTATTTTGAGAGAGAGAGAGAGACTGTGTGCATGAATGAGTGGGGGGGGGGTCTCGGGGAGGAGGGGAGCGAGGGAAGAGGAAGAGGAAGAGGGAGAGAAGCAAACTCCCTGTTGAGCACAGAGCCAGACCTAGGGCTCCATCTCACAACCTCAAGATCGAGAGAGTTGGATGCTCAACTAACTGAGCTACCTGGGTGCCCCTCAAGTTTAGTCTTGAATGCAAATCTCTCACACTCTTTCATCTTTAACTAACAGGGATCTAACTAAATCATCACATACCTATTTGCCAACAGTAAAAATTTTATACACAACTTATGTATTTACATAAAAACAGCAGTAAAAGAACCGTTATTATATATATCATCTATTAAGTTATTGTAGCTCACACTATAGCATATCTTAAACTTTAAGTCTTAAAGGTAGTTCTCGCAAGTTTTACACTATTGGAAGAATTCAGCACCCTCAAGGAAGATGAAAATTTGGAATATAGTTTGGATAAAATGTACTTTAATTATTAATTATGGTAAACTTGTAAAAACGAGGTAAGTTTCCTGATGTAATACTGCAACTAATGCATCTGTACTTTGAATTATGGTTTCATATCAATTAGATGAGACTGAAAATCTTGAGCATATTTTAGAAAATAAAATACAGCCATCATTTAATAATCTACTATTTTAATGTTATAACAGATTGCTGTCATCAGATCTGGTTATAGTAATATGGTGTGAGCACAGTATGATCAAATCTCTGAGGCTATTTTGATGTCCAGGACACAGAAACTCCAAAAACAATCAAATTCACACACACAAAAATATTTTCCTAATGTGGCAAAGCTTAGAATTATAATTTTGCAGGTGGATACCCTTAAAAAATAGAAAAATTAAAAATCCAATAAAACAAAAACACTCATCAAAATGAAAATCTGTATGTTAGTAAGAAATGTTTTATAACAATAGAAATAACAAATGTCTCACCTTTGTTCTGTGTTTGAAGTGTTGAACATTTTTCTAAACCGCCAATAGGTGTAAAGACTTCATTATAGTCCGTATCAGTATATAAACTGGCTTCCTCTATTTCGATTGGAGAGTTTGGGTTTGAACTTGGAACAATTTCCTCAAACCCATGGTCAATCTCGGTCATCACTCCTGTAACTGTTTTTCTATGACATTATAAAATTACTGATTTTATGATGTCCCATTTTAAAATATCTTTATTAACAAATAGTATATGTTCATTGTAGAAAAATTACAATATTCTAACAGATACAGAGAAAAGTTAGCCCCAACACTTGAGACAAATTAAAAAAATACGCACTTTCTCAATTAGTTTTGGATATTTTTAAACAAAAATGGATTCATATATATAGTATTATAAAACCTGCCGTTTCTGGTAAACAATAAAACACGAGTACATTTATATGTTAATCAATGTACATTCACTTCATTTTTGATGGATGAACAAGATCCCACTGTATCGGTAAGCCATAATTCACTCAAACAGTCCCTATTGTTGGCAATTTAAATTTGTTGTAATTGCTTGCCATTATACTGCAAGGGATATGTTTGTGCCTTTGCCTGTTTTCTCAAAATATGTTTCCTAAAAACAGAAATGAAGAGGTTAAAGGTATACAGATTTTTAGACTTTGCCATGCATTGTCAAGTTTTCCTTATGTTGGATTTTCAATGTTTGCTTTTCCACATCATTATCCAACCTTTTATATTCTGTTCTTCAACCTGGGAACGTCATCTTCATGCCTGAACTAAGCTCGCTTGCTCTCTGCTTCTGGTTGGGTTCAGCCAATAGGAAGTATTGGCAGGAGATCAAAGGTGGGAAGAGAGACAAGTTGGGATATTATTGTTCCCAAATCCTTTTCTCCTGGGCCACAATTTGGAAGTGGCTGCATTCTTGTACCATCAATTACATCTCATGTCAGGCAGCCACTCTCCTACAGCTAGCCATAGTTCTTACTGAGTTGATTACTGCTCAGTCCCCTTGCTCCTTCAAGCTTAGAGTGTTAACAACATCCTGGTGTTGCTGATCATGGGCAATTTTTTGGCTCCCTTGACCTTGCCCTTTCCTTGCCTGTTTCCTGATTCATCCAGGTATATCTACCACTGTCTGTAACATTGGGATATTTGGACTTATAAGAGATCTTTTAAATGAATTTTCTAACAAATAAATATATTACTTGCAATTTAACTACACATTCTAGTATGCCTTTTTCCTCCTGATATCCTAGAATATTTTAGCCTCAATAATTACCTACACAGACTGAAAGAACCAAAATCAATGCAATTCCCCAATGTAACTGGAGAAAAGTATGTTGTATCTTCAAATTATTGATAGAAAAAATCTCTAAATTTCTCCTTTACTCTTTAACACAATATAAGGAACAAGCTCACCCAGGTCCATATTATTCATAAGACCATTGATTCCTGTGTGAATATTTATAGACTTTTAAATTGTAGCATTTAGATTGTAATTATCTTTTTTTTTGTTTTAAATGCTACTAATAGGATCAGTAATTTGTAATAATCATTGATACTACATTTTTAAGAAAATCCAGTCAGTTCTCTCCTCTTAGATATAAATGTTCTATGAAGAAAAGTTATTTCCTGGATTTTCTCCTACCTCCATGTCCAATATCATCTGTTCGTTGTTCACTGACATCTCCTCCTCCGCCTACACTGTAGATACTGATATTTCACCGGCTTCTAATCTAAATGATGTTTGCTTTCTTTCCATATCATTCTATTTGGGTAAATTCACTCCAATTCACTAATTCCTTAACTTAAAAGAAATATGAACTGAGTATCCACAGTGTGCTAATACCATTTTAGGCACTGAGAATGTAGTAGTAGAATTCCAAATAAAATTCTTACCCTCATGAAGCTAACCTGTTAATGGGATGAGAGACAAACAAATAACATAATGTCAGGTGGTGAACACTGTTATGAATAAAATAAAATATTATGGCATCAAGTAAGAACCAGATTGTTGGTAAGAGGTCTATTAGAGGGTAGTTAGTGAACAGGCAGCTGAGGAGCTGATAATTCCACAGCTACCTGAATAATGGCAGGGAATGAGCTATACAAAGGCCTAAAGTGGAGTAATAGGGTTGGCATAGTCTAAGAAAAGCAGAAAGGTCAGGGTGACTGAAACAGAGTAAATTTAGATAGGTAGGCAGGGACTACATCATGTTGGGCATTATAATACTGGTAAGAACTTTAGATTTTATTCAATGTGCAATGGGATACTTTCAGTAGGTTATAACAGAGACAGTTCATGATCTGATTTGTGTCTAAAAAAAAAAATTCCAGGTAAACTCTTTAAAGAAAATAGAGGAATAAATCCTCGTGACTTAGGCAAAGCCTCTTAGATATGATGCTAAAAGCTGAAGTGACAAAAGAAAAAACAGATAAATTGGACTTCATCAAAATTTTTTAAAAATTGTGCTTCAAAGGATACTAAGTGAAAAGACAATCCACAGAAGAAAATATTTGTAAATCATGTATCTAATAAGGGACTTGTATCTAGACTATATAATAAACTCTTCAAATTCAATTATAAAAAGACACATAAGCCAAATGGAAAATGGGCAAAGGATTTGAATAAACATTTTCTTGAAGAAGATAAACTAAAAGTCAAATTACATAAAAAGATGCTAAACATCATTAGCCATGAGGGAAATGCAAATCCAAACTATAATGACATATAATGAACCACCCATTAGGATGGCTATAATAAAAAAGACAGAAAATAACAAGTGTTGGCAAGGATGTAAATAAATTATAACCTTCATACACTGCCTGTGGAAATGCAAGATGGTACAGCTGCTTAGAAAATAATTTGGCAATTCCTCAAACAGTTAAATACTGAGTTACCAATATAATCTAGTAATTCTACTACTAGAGAAATGAAATCATATGTATGCACAAAAACTTACCCCCAAATATTTACAGCAGCATTACTCATACTAGCCAAAAACTGAAAACAACCTAAATGTCCATCAACTATGGACATGGATAAATATGTTTTTAAATATGGACATGGATAAAATGGATAAATAAAATATGCTATGTCCACACAATGGAATATTATTTGGCCATTAAAAAAACCCAAAGTGTTGATACACGTTATTACACAATTGAACCTTGAAAACATTATGCTAAGTGAAAGAAACCAGTCAAAGGAGATCCCACATTGTAAGCGTCATGTTGTGTTTTATAATAAGAAATATATATATGGTCTTCATCCCAATTTCTGGCAAGGAACTCCTAAAGCCCTTGGAATTTCCTAATGGTGTATTTGGTTATGTTAATGAGGTGACTTTTGGAAAACCTCTCTGTTGCCCAGAGAACCAACCATGTGATCAGAGGGCTGGAATTTCAGCCCCATCCCTCTGACTTCCAGAGAGGAGAGAAAGGCTGGAGCCTGAATCAACTGTCAATGGCCTATGACTGAATCAATCATGTGCATGTAATGAAGCCTTCATTAGAACACAAAGGGATGGGGTTCAGAGAGCTTCTGGGTTGGTGAACATAGGGAAATGCTGAGAGAGTGGTGTGAAGACAAAGGGTATGGAAACTCCATGCCTCTTTCCCATACCTTGCCCTATGCATCTCTTCCATCCGGTTGTTCCTGAGTTATATACTTTTAAAATCATCTGGCAATCCAGTAAATAAAATATTTCTGTGAATTCTGTGAGTCTGTCTAGCAAGTTGATCAAATCTAAGGAGTTATTACTGGAACCTCCAATCTATAGCAGGTGGGTCATAACCTGTTTGCAAGTGGATTCTAAAGTAGGGTGAAAGAGGAGGCAGTCTTGTAGGACTGAGACCTTAACAGATGGTATCTGATGGTATCTCTGGGTAGATAGTGTCAGACTTGGGTTAACTGCAGGATACCCAGTCGACGTCAGAGCATTGCTTGTTGTTTGGGGAAACTACACTCCCTCCCTATACTAGAACTGGTGTATGATTTTAATTCAATTCCATTTATATGAAATGTCCAGAATAGGCAAATCTAGAGAAGCAGAAAGTAGACTGGTAGTTGCCTGTCCGGAGGAGGAGAAAAAAATGGTGAGTGGATGTTAATAGGTATAAGATTTCTTTTTGTGTTGATGAAAATGCACTAAAATTGATTGTGGTGATAACTGCACAACTCTGTCAATAAACTAAAAACCACTGAATTGGACATTTTAAATGGGTGAATTATATGGTTATGAATCATATTTCAAGAAATCTGAAACATAAACCAAACATAGAGTAAGTATAGGGTTTGAAGCCAGACAGACTAGGATTTTAGTATTTTTTTTTGGGGGGGGGTTGAGTATTTAAAGAGCTCCAACTATTGACTGTGGGCAAGTTATTTAATGAGTCTCAGTTTCTCATATTTCTCATATTACTATTGGGATAGTAATATCCACCTCACATAATAGTTACAAGGTGTACAGAAAATAAATATATGTGCAATTCTCTGCATTCAATTGCATTCATCTGAATACAACAAGACAAGGAATAGGGAATATTGTTACACAGTTTTCCTCTTACTCTACTTGGCTATGTGCTCTCTCCTGGAAGCTAGGCAGTTTATTGCATGGTTCTCCCTGATGTTTTTGCATTTTGCCCTTGTCTCCATAGTTTGATAGCCTCAACCCCTTCTTTATCCTGTCCATCAAGCTAAAAGGAGTGCTATATTTATTCTAATATGTATTTATTAGGAATTTAACATGTCTTTAAACTATGCTGGTGAAGGTTTTTTTGTTTATTTTTCCTTTGCTGGTGCTTTTTAAAAAATTAGAATAGTTATTTTCATTGGTGCTCTGTTGCAAGTTTTGCAACTTTGACTACAGCAGCTAATTTTCTTGTATGTCCTGTTATTTTTAGTGTGTAATTTTGCAGAACATAAGCTTTCTTAGGAAGAAATGGCAGTAAATGCCCATATATGTTAAAACATAGTACACCAACAAATTAATAAAAGAATTGAGGCCTTCTAATCAATATTAAGTAACAAAAACAGAAACAAGGAACGAAGAGAGGTGAGAATGAGAGGAAAAGCAAGATTTAGGAACTCTAGTTAGTGTTAATGATCAGAATGTTTATTCCTAAAGTCCATTAGGTAACAAAATTGCAGTAGCAGAATTATTTCAAATTAAATTTTAACATGAGGAATCTCTGTATTTTCTGCTCAATTTTGCTGTGAACCAACACTTCTTTAAAAATAAAGTCTATTAAAAATTAAATCTTACTGTACGAGACAAAATTAAAATTAATAATAGCTTAAACATACATACAAAGTGGAGTTGAGAAGTCCATGGCTAGTAAAGCAGTTTGCAGTGTGTTAGAGACTAAAGCTCCTTTGTCCCATTCTTTGACTCATACATTTAGTTCTTGTTAGTATAGTCCAAGCTGATTGCTGGAGTCAGTCATCTCTAGTTCAGTGTTGGGAAGGAGAGAAGTGAAGGAGAAAAACATGCTGCTTCCTTTAAGGACATTTCCCAGAAATTGCATAAGCCTCTTTTGCTTAATATCCCATTGGGAAGAATTTAGTTGCATGGCTATGCTTAGTTATAGGGAAGCTGAGAAATGTAAATGTGATCTAGGTGGTGCCACAGGTCCACCTTCTTTGCCGGGGGCTCTATCTTGGTACTGCAAAATGAAGGGAAGGTCAGATAAGATCAGGTGTCCATTCTTTCAAGACCTCCCATTTCTCCTATACATGAATCTTGTGTGAGTCAGTAGCTAGATCATTGCCTTCTTGAGGACTTACTGCGTATTTTTGCTCTATGCCTTCAGACATGCTGTTTCCTTTGCCTAAAATATTTTCTTTCAAGCTAGTTTCTCCTTCAATGTCCAATTTGATTGAAAAGCTCAATTTCTACCTTTTTTTTAAAAAGATTTTATTTATTTATTTGAGAGAAAGAGAGGGAGAGAGAGATACAACACAACACAAATGCATAGAGAGAGAAACCAGAGGGAGGGGTAGAGGGAGAAGCAGACTCCTCACTGGGCAAGAAGCCCAGGCTCGGGGCTCAATCCCAGGCAGACGCTTAACCTTTTACTGAGCCACCCAGGGGCCCCTCAATTCCTACTTCTTGATAAAGCTGATCTTTCCTGCTTATAAATGCACAGTCCCACCAATCTAATTCATGGGGTAAAGAGATCTTAGAGATCATCTTTTTTCTTGTTTATTTAGGTAGGTTCCTGGGCCAGCATATCAGCGCATCTAGGAGCACACAACAAGAGCAGATTCTGGGGTGCCTGGTTGGCTTAGCCAGTTAAGCGTCTAACTCTTGATCTCAGCTCAGGTTATGATCTCAAGCCCTGTGTTGGGTTCCAAGCTGGTCATGAAGACTACTTAATTAAAAAAAAAAAAAAAGTACACAATCTCAGGCCCCAACACAGGCCAACTGAATCAGGATCTCCATTTTTAATATGGTCATCAGGTGATTCATATGCCCATTAAAGTTTGAGGAACACTGATCCAGTATCATTATACTGATAGAGTGAAGTCAGAGAGAGAAAATGACTTGTCAAGTAGATACTACTTGACATTTCAAATCAAGACCTGAAATCCACATTTTTTAATTAATGGAGCAGAACTCTTTTCAGTATGCCTTCCTGCTTCCTCATCGCTCAGTTTAGTTACGCAATAAATACTTTGTGTTGGCCTAATGCCTTGTGATTAGACTTTATGATAGTCATCTTATCATTTAATTCTTAAATGATTAATTTTTTATGTCTATATATTATCTTCCTAACCTGACTTTTAAATTCCTAGGTGTTGGAAATGGTATATTAGGCTTCTTTGTATTTTGAATTGGGACACATTTAAATTGGTTATTTCTTTCCAGCACAACTAAGGACAACTTAAATTACTAAAGCCTGGAAATGTGAATAATACCTAAATCCTTCTTGGGTCTCATCGACACTCTTTGTACAAAATGAAGCAACAGAGTAAATTACCTTTGCACTGAAATCTCTAATTTATATCTATATTAACAATGTAGACTGGGTTAGATATTCTTCCTTATATTATGCTGTGTTCCTATTTCTCTCATTGTATTTTCTTGTAATTATTTATTTATAAATCTCTACTCCCTATTTTCTTCTGTTCTTTGAGAGTAGAGACTGTGTCTTATTTATTTGTGTATCCTGTATCCAGCATACAGGATTGTATATAATAAATATTTGGTGAATGACTGAACTAATAATCTTCTGACAAAGTATGTTAGCAAATAGCCTTGAAATTGCACTTATACTCAGGAAAAAAAGACTGATTTTAGTATGAAGTATCCTATAGACACATTCTACAAGAAGTATAATAACATATTTGCTTTGTTTCTGTGTGTGTTTTATAACACAAATGCATAGAGAACAGTTAATATGTGATAAATGAGGGAAAAATAAAAGGGGTATAAATCACGTATATTAACCTGTTTTTTTGTGTTCAGATTAGGGCTTTTTCTTCAGATGAAAGAATAAAATAAAAAAAATAAAGAATAAAATCTGTGAGGATACAAAGGAAAGGATCTTCTCTCTTTATATGTCTGGAGAACTTACTGTTTCCCTCCTAAATGTAAAGAGGAAATTGAGGTTAAGGACACATACTTCTCTAGGAACTCCTCCACAAAGAGACTTGCTTTCCATTGATCCAAGACTGAGGTATCTGTCATTCCCCACACTGAAACAGCTGAAACTAGAAAGAAGAATGGTAAACATTAGCTTCTAGAATTTTCTTTTGCACTTAATACCAGGAAGCCAAACATGAACCTTTTACATTATCTTTATTTGCTCACAAATGTACTTTTCCCAAAATTATACCAGATTCCAAATGTTTAAATAATCTTTCTCATTATCACAATTCACCCTTGTCAAAACTCCTTAACTATAATCAGAACAATATTACCTGAACATATCATCCTCATTTTTACAGCCTCTCTTTTGCTTATACAGCACTACCATTTAGAAAGTCCTGTTCAACAGCTCATATTATTCCTGATAAAGCTTTTATAATTAACCATTTCATCTTGTTCTGATATATTTTCCTTGAAGGGCCATAATTATCAGTAGCACTCACTCTGGTACATAATCATACAAAGCACATTTTTAAATTTATCTATAGTTTCTCTCTCAAATTAGACCTTTGGTTCCTTAAGAGAGAGAGAGAGAGAGATCATGTCATATATTAACATCAGAAGAAGCAACTGAGTGAAGTTAAGAGTCAAAGGATATGTATTCAACCACCAATGTTACTTCTTACTAGTTTTGTAATCTTGAACAAATCACTTAACATCTGAGTCTGTGTGTCATTGAAAAAAAAATACATAAGTTTAATGGTTATGAGTACAGGTTCTGGAGTCACCCTGATTACATTTTAATACTTGTATTGCTACTTATTAAGTGTTTGATCTTGAGTAAACCTCTTAACCACTTTGTACCTCAGTTTCCTTATCTACAAATTAGGAATAATACTAATGGCCTTTTTCTAGTATTGCAAAGATTAAATGTGATGAGACATAAAAATTGCTTAGAACAGGGCCTTGTATATTAAAAATAAATTTTGGCTCTTAATACTATTATTGTTTTTAAAAAGAGAAAAAGAAATAGGACAAAATGATAAACTCATTTTTCCTTCTGTTTATTTATTTTTCCTTCTGTAGTTTTAGCTAGGAGTTTGATGAAAGCTATTCTTTATCTTTTTTCCAATCTAATTAAGATTCATTCCATTTTTACAATATTCATTGTAAAATGAAGATATTCGTCCCTTCCGTCCTTCCTTCCGTCCTTCCTTCCTTCCTTCCTTCCTTCCTTCCTTCCTTCCTCTCTCTCTCTCTCTCTCTTACAGTTTAGTTTCCATAGCCAGTCCCATAATCACGCCCTTACAAAGACACTTGATTCCCTTGCCTCTCTTTCCCTTGTACTAACTTAGGAAAACTCCGACTCTCTACTTGTGTACATACACTAGAACAGCTGAAAATTATGGGGGAAAAAGATCATCCAGTCATGCTGAACGAACCAATTTCATATTATGACCATAAATTTCAAATGGGCACCAAACATTGATAGATGATAATAGTACACCTTCCCAACCAAACTGGCTTTCTCCTTTTTTTTCCCCCAAAGATTTTATTTACTTACGTTGAGAAAGAGAGAAAGGGGAGGGGAAGGTGCACAGGGAGGGGAAGGTGCAGAGGGAGAAGCAGACTCTGTGCCAAGTGTAGGGCTCCATCCCAGTACCCTGAAATCATGACCTGAGCTGAAATCAAGAGTCTGATGTTTGACTGAGCCACCCAGGTGTCCCCTGGCTTTCTCATTCTTTAAGACAATGATATAACACTTTCACCTCTCAAATTTTCAATACTCCTCCCCCTAACCATTCTCAGTCCAGGGCCTTGACTTCACATAGAAAATTGATACAGAGAGTTACCTCATCTTCTACCACCAATTTTACCATCTCACTGGCTTAATTACCTACAAACCCTGCCTTCCTATCTATTGTAATGGAAAAAATATTCTGGCTTTTATTTATACCAAGGCCTCCAGTTGTGCTCTTGATACTATCTCCTTTTACTGTTATCCTTTTTCTTTCCTACATCATCATTTTCTCTCTTTATATCAAGATGATTTCCACTGGCAAACATTTTATAGTCTCTTTCCTTATCACATTTTTTAAATCACACATCTGAAGAAAGAAAACTTTTATTGCATTTCTCTCCTCAGCTAGTATCTCATTTTCTATTTTCATAGCAAAATTGCTCAAAAGAGTTGCCTATATTCACCATCTCACACCTGACATCTCATTTTTTTTAGCTCAACACATTCCAATTAGGCCTCCATACCAAATATTCCAGTGAAACGTCTCCAAGGTCATTAATGACCTACATTTAGTCAAGCTAATTAATGGTCAACTCACTATTCTCATCTTACTTGATATTTTAACAGGGACTAATGCTTTTGACCATTTTTTCTTTGCAACACTTTTTTCTTTAGAATTCTATAATACTACACTCATCTGTTTTTTCTGTCTCACTTGTCTTCTTATCTGGAGTGTTCTAGGGCTCTGTCCTAGGCTCTCTGCCCTATACATACTCATGCTCTTAGTGACTTCATCCACTTCCATAAGTTTATGTGCAATCCATATATGATTACTCCAATTTGAAACTCCAGTTGTGCTTAAGATTTATATAGTAAATTGCCTCCTTGATGTCTTCATTCAGATGCCTAAATAAGCATTTTGACTTGGCCAAAGCAGAGCTATTGACTCTAGCCACAAATTGGCTTTCCATGAGCCTTTCCTTATCTTAGAAAATAGCACTGAGGGCAGCCCGGGTGGCTCAGCGGTTTAGCGCCGCCTTCGGCCCAGGGTGTGATCCTGGAGACCTGGGATCAAGTCCCGCGTGGGGCTCCCTGCATGGAGCCTGCTTCTCCCTCTGCCCGTGTCTCTGCCCCTCTCTCTCTCCCCCTGTGTCTCTCATGAATAAATAAAATCTTAAAAAAAATAAAGAAAATAGCACTGCCATCCACCCAGTTGCTCAGGTCCAAAACCTAGAAGAAATTCTTTATTGTTCTATTTTTTCTTTAACTCTCTCACTGTTGGCTGGACCTCTAAAATAATCGCAATTCAACCACTCCTTACGCCTCCATTAATATAAACCTAATTCAAGCTACTATCATCTTTTATGTAAAGTGTAGATTCACTTAGCAATCTAGATTTTGAATCAATACATAGCTTTCTGATTGATTTTACCATTTCTACTCTTGTCTCCCAATCCCACCCTTCTATACTCCAGACAACCAGAATGATTTTTCCAAAGCATATATCAGGTTATGTCACTCCCTGTCTAAAAACTGTCCAATGATTTGTCACATTAGCTATAATATAGACAAATAAACTCCATATTATGGCATTCAGTACCTCATATCTTTCAGAAGCTACCTACTTCTTAGATATCCTGTTTTCATTAATCTGTCTGATGGCCTAATTTTCTGGTCCTTACACTCATCAACTTTATTCCTGAGTCAGAAACTTTGCATTTGCTTAAAAGGCTTTACCCCCATATTGTTTTATGGTTGTTGCCTTCTCCTCATTCAGATCTTTTTTTTTTTTAAATTTATTATTATTTTTTTATTTATGATAGTCACACAGAATGAGAGAGAGAGAGGCAGAGACACAGGCAGAGGGAGAAGCAGGCTCCATGCACCAGAAGCCTGACGTGGGATTCGATCCTGGGTCTCCAGGATCGCGCCCTGGGCCAAAGGCGGGCGCCAAACCGCTGTGCCACCCAGGGATCCCTCCTCATTCAGATCTTAACTTAAATGTCCACCTCCTTCCCTAAGCATCTTAGGAATCAGTGCTCCTTACTAAATTTCGTATCACATTACCCTACTGTCTTTTCTACACATTTATTAATACCAGACATTAGCTTCTATATTTAATGGTTTTATTGCTATATCTTTCTTTCAGTCTGAAAACCCACTGAGGGAAGGAACTACTTCTGTCTTTTTAGTAACTGTCCTTAGCACCTATAACATGCCTGGTACATAATACATGCTAAATAAGTGTTGCTAACTAACTTGACTCCTCTATGGAAGCTACTTCTTTCTTAAATCCATGACATGATAAGAGCAAAACATATATTTTGTACATATGCATTTAAAAATAGTTTTATTTGCAGTGTATCATAACATTTTAAAGTAGCTCTCCTACAGTTGAGTAAGATCCTATTATAACACCATAAACGTTTACAATGCTAGAATATTTTAAGACTTCATCATCTACATATATTTTATTTGTTCTATTCATATCTAGTATAAAAGCTTCCCAATTCCCTACTTTGTCACCTATATTCTGTCATAAAAATATTAATTTGTAACCTTCTTAGAGTTCTGATATGAATAAACACAACACAATTAAGAAGAAAATCACACTTTCTTAATAATTTACTGTGCTAAACTCTGACATCACTTTTTAAAAAAAATTATTTACTTATTCATAGACACACACACACACACACACACACACACACACACAGAGGCAGGCAGAGACACAGGCAGAGGGAGAAGCAGGCTCCATGCAGGGAGCCTGACATGGGACTCGATCCCGGGTCTCCAGAATCACGCCTTGGACCGAAGGCAGCACTAAACCGCTGAGCCACCCAGGCTGCTCTGACATCACTTTTATTTTTTTTTTAATTTTTTAAAAAAAATTTTTTTTAATTTATTTATGATAGTCACAGAGAGAGAGAGAGAGAGAGAGAGAGAGAGAGAGAGAGAGAGAGGCAGAGACATAGGCAGAGGGAGAAGCAGGCCCCATCACCGGGAGCCTGACGTGGGATTCGATCCTGGGTCTCCAGGATCACGCCCTGGGCCAAAGGCAGGCGCCAAACCGCTGCGCCACCCAGGGATCCCTGACATCACTTTTAAAAAGCTTCTGCACAGCAAAAGAAACAGTCAACAAAACTACAAGACAACCTACAGAATGGGAGAAGATATTTGCAAATGACGTATCAGATAAAGGGCTAGTATCCAAGATCTATAAAGAACTTATTAACTCAACAGCAAAGAAACAAACAATCCAATCATGAAATGGGCAAAAGACATGAACAGAAATTTCACCAAAGAAGACATAGACATGGCCAACAAGCACATGAGAAAATGCTCTGCGTCACTGGCCATCAGGGAAATACAAATCAAAACCACAATGAGATGCCACCTCACACCAGTGAGAATGGTGAAAACAACACATGTTGGAGAGGATGGGGAGAAAGGGGAACCCTCTTGCACTGTTGGTGGGAATGTGAACTGGTGCAGCCACTCTGGAAAACTGTGTGGAGGTTCCTCAAAGAGTTAAAAATAGAGCTACCCTATGACCCAGCAACTGCACTGCTGGGGGTTTACCCCAAAGATACAGATGCAGTGAAATGCCGGGACACCTGTACCCCAATGTTTATAGCAGCAATGTCCACAATAGCCAAACTGTGGAAGGAGCCTCGGTGTCCATCGAAAAATAAAGAAGATGTGGTCTCTGTATACAATGGAATATCACTCAGCCATTAGAGACGACAAATACCCACCATTTGCTTCAACGTGGATGGAACTGGAGGGTATTATGCTGAGTGAAGTAAGTCAATCGGAGAAGAACAAACATTATATGGTCTCCCTCATATGGGGAATATAAAAAATAGTAAAAGAGATTAAAGGGGAAAGGAGAGAAAATGAGTGGGAAATATCAGAGAGGGAGACAGAACATGAGAGACACCTAACTCTGGGAAATGAACAAGGGGTGGTGGAAGGGGTGATGGGTGGGGAGATAGGGTGACTGGGTGATGGGCACTGAGGGGGACACTTGATGGGATGGGCACTGGGTGTTGTACTATATGTTGGCAAACTGAACTCCAATAAAAAAGTATACAAAAAAATAAAAATAAATATTTGAAAAATAAAATTAAATACATTTTTTGAGAAATAAAAAATAAAACTTACTTCTCATCCATGGCCTCCTAAACTTATCATCAATAACTTCTCCATAATAATTTTTGTCTTGATATAAACATGAAGGGATTCGAAGCAGTAAGGCATCTCTGTGAAACTTCTTTCTAACTACAGTCTGTGTAAGAAAGTAAGATTATAAAATCATTTAATACATTCATCAGCTTTAACTATCAATATTCAGAATATTAAAATTCTGTTCTTTTAAATTTATATTATTTTTATCTGAAGGTAATACCTGCTTATTACAAAATATAAAATAACACAGAACATGTAACTGAGAAAGTCAAGGTCCCTAGTAATATTGGTAATAGTTTGGCATATTTTCCACCAACATTTTTTCTAGGCTAGGCTAAAATGTGTGTGTGTGTGCGCGTTTGACGAAAGTGAGATCACACCATTTATATAGTATGCCATTTAGCAATATGCTTTTTTTCACTTAACAGTATAACACAGCTGTCTTGATTTTGTTTTCTATGTCTTTGCATTATTAAACTTGTGACAACCAGCAAATAATTTTCTAACTTAAAAAAAATCAACAAATAGAACTATTTCTTCAAGCTCATCATCTATGGTGTGCTTCTGAAAAATGCCCTGCTATTCTTCTCAGATTATCAAAACCTTATTTATCAAGAAAAAAAATCCTATTTAATCTTTCAAGGTCCATCTTAAGCAATATCTCCTCTATGAAGCTTTTCCTCAGTGACTCTCAACTTCCCATAAAATTCGTTATTCTATATATTTTGACAAATGATAGTTTCTTGGGAAACTAGTTTATGTTTGCTGAAGGTGTTATACATATTAAATAAGAGGTCTTAACTAACCAAGAATAAATTGTACAAAGAAAGAAAAGATAAGTTAAAGTAATTTATATAAAATGAGGACCAACGATTCACAGCAAAAAGGGAAAAAAGTTTGATTAACACTTTATCTAAAAAAATGAAGTAGTTATAAGAATTAAGTTTAAAAAAAAAAGAATTTTTATATCTAACAAAATTTTGTTTATAATTGGCTTGTAACCATACTGTTTTTTAATCAAAATTTTCCTACAAACTGTATTATATAATGATATGCATGATAAGAGTTACTTCACTTTTGATTATAAAGAAGATATTTTATTTTAATATTTTATTTATTTATTCATGAGAGACACAGAAAGGGAGAGAGAGAGGCAGAGACACCGGCAGAGGGAGAAGCAGCCTCCATGCAGGAAGCCCGACGTGGGATTCGATCCCAGGTCTCCAGGATCACGCCCTGAGCCAAAGGCAGATGCTCAACCACTGAGCCACCCAGGGAAGATATTTTAAAAATCTATTTAACCGAAATATTCCCAAGGCATTTCTAACTCCTTTAATATTCAAACCATTCTCTTCCTCTTACCTGTAACTAATCTAATATTGCAAGGTCTTCATTTGACAATAGCTTTACCTGTTATTTGAGTGGTTCCTCAACATTGTTTTCATGAACCTTACAAAATTCTACAACTTTTGCAAGATTTGCCATCAACTAGTATCACATTTGTACTATATCATGGGGTGTGATCTATGAACAAGAAACTAAGATACCATGGACAAGGATAAAAGTTTAAGGATGTTTGAATTTTGAAGTGGCCAATATATTCATAAGTATATTTGTTTAACAATGACATCTGATTCCCTACCATGTATATGTTATAATAACACATTTACCTCTCACAGTTGGGAAGAAATAATAAAACCTGAAGATATATAAATGTCTTTCTTATTTTCTATAAAATGTAACAGAGTTTTAGTTACATTGGAGAAATTTTTCTTCCCAGTAATGAGGTCAAGATTATAAAGAAAATCAAAATTTAACCTGTCAATTAAGATCATAAGAACAATGAATTGTTGTATGACGATTACCCCAATTAGTTTCTTAACAATGTACTGGAGTCTCAGCTTTGTATAAGCTGTTTAAGTTCTCTAGACATGAGTTTCTTAACCTGTAAAACTGTAACACCTGTGTAACAATGGCATCTTGCTCTTGCAGTAGTTATGATGATCAAGTGACACAATCCATCAAAAGAGCAATGTATCTCACTCATAGTAAGTGGTCAATATATGCTGTTACTGTTATTTCCTCATGAAGATCCCTCCCTCCCCACTCTTTTCAAGGAAGATCACTCAAGAATGTTCATAAAAGCAGCCCAAATATGCCAAGAATTTCTTTTTCTGCTGACTTCAAATGCATGTTGCATTATCAATAATTTCCTTCTAAAAATGGCATTTTTAAGGTATAGTAGAAGTGGGAAGAAAGTTTAAATAAATGTCAAAGTAATTAATCAAACTAAGGATTAATCTAAGAACTACTGCAATTATCATAATCTTATAGTGAATGCAGATAATATTTTCATATCATAATTCTTAGTAGTTAGCGATCCAGTAACAGTCTACCTCATATAAGTAGTCTATTGCACAATATTTGAATGCTGAAAACATGTCTTCTTTCTTTGAAAGCGGTACAAATTTCAGTATCTGGAAATATAAAAATTAAAATTAAATGTTGGCAAAATAGCAAAGCAAGGAGTAGAAAACCATTCTTAATCACAAAACTTTAGTTCATTTATTTTTAAAAAGGCACTAAATGATAAAAAAGTTAACTTTAAAAATAACATTAGTTACTATGATTTAAATCTAATATGAAAATAATGTATGTTGATATAAAATTGTTAATCTATTTTTGATATATGTTCATATATTGTTTAATCCATATAACTTCTGGTTGGTGGTTTGAAATATATACATACTGTGATCATTTTGTTGCAAAAGAGGCAGGAATTTGCAAGACTGGTACAGTGGTTTTCTCAGGACAACCATATTTCTTAAGGGGTCTTTAAATAGCATGACCATAGATAAAACTGTGCTGAAGCAGGGGAGAAGAATTTGGGAAATTCTAGTCTTTTACTTAAAAAATAAAAAGCCCAGGAGTGGCTAAGTAGGAAGAACATGTGATTCTTGATTTTGGGGTCATGAGTTCAAATGCCATGTTGGGAGTAGAGATTACTGAAAAATAAAATAATAAAAACTTAAAAAAAGTAATATGAAAAATAATTCAGTAATATTAAAAAAGAAAAAAGGCTGAAGTTAGAATTCCCTAATACTTAGCTCAGAAAGCCACAATGACATATTATTCTTAGATAAATGGGTAACTATTGTAAATAAACATTTTTTTTAAATTTAGCAATAAGTAAAATTTAAAATGCTGAAAGAGTCCAAGATGGTTCTCATTTATGTGAGAACTGGAGCAATTACAGCTTATAAGAGTCACTGTACGACAGAGTCCAGTGTATCAGATAGTTCTTAGTATTCTGATCAGTTATTTAAAATGTTTTGGGGGATTCAGAAGTAAACCAGAAGTCTTCACATAGTAGTTTGTCAGTAAGTTCTTAGCGAGTGAAACAAACATTTTAATCCAAATGTTTTACCTTAGTTCCATTATCATTTTATTATTTAAAAAAAAATTTTAAAAAGATTTTATTTATTTATTCATGAGAGACAGAGAGAGAGGCAGGGACACATGCAGAGGGCTTTTTGGAAGGAGCCTGATGTGGGACTCAATCCCAGGACCCGGGATCATGCCCTGAGCCAAAGGCAGATGCTCAATCGCTGGGCCACCCAGGGGTCCCTCATGATTTTAAATTTGTTTGAAGTTTACCTGTTCCCTTGTCTATGGTGAAGGTACTGCACCAGAAAACCTTAAGAGCTCATCTACATTAATTAGCTATGAATCTATTCCTATTTTCAGTCATCATCGACTGAACATTCTTAACTACTCAACTACTGTCTTAAAATACTAGGAGCAAAATGGTTATGGAATACAATTACTTTATTTGATTAATGAATCAGAAGACATTTTGGATATTACATAAGCTTTCCAATGAAAAACCCAATAAGCAATCTGAATTATTTTTAATATTACTAGGTTCTGTGGTATCAACAGATGTGGGGAATACACCAATATAGTGTTGGTGACCTTGTTCAATCTTAATTAAAGATTAACATAGCATTTTCTTACTGGTGATTACTTCTCTGGAAATATTTTATTTTTTTTACATCTTTTTTTTTTTTAAGATTGTATTTATTTTTCCATGAGAGACACACAGATAGGCAGAGACAGAGGCAGAGGGAGAAGCAGGCTCCAGGCAGGGAGCCTGACGTGGGACTTGATTCCAAGACCCCGGGATCACGCCTTGGGCTGAAGGCAGATGTCCAACCACTGAGCCACCCAGGGATCCCACTGGAAATATTTCCTAATCACTGTGCCTCCATACCTTCTCCATATGGTGTATCAATAATCTTTGAGGTAAATATTAATTTAGAATTTCCATTTTTTGATACTGTGCTTTCCTAAAACATCATCTGACTGTGCCTCATTCTAAAAGTCATTTCAAAAAGTTTAAAACAACTCTACTTAATCCATTCGGTTATTGTCAGCAGTGTTCATCTTAAATTTTCCTTTCTTGGGAAGCCTAGTATTTCCATTCACTTCAGATTTGTCACTCTCATCAACTACTTTGAACAATAATTACTGTTGTGTTGAAGTTAATCATTTAAATTCATGCTGAACCTATAATAGTAAAATAAGATATTATACATCATATATATTCAAAGAATTCCTTTCACCTATCAGGTTTACTTCATTGATTACAGGTATTTGAACCATCTTATAATAGTGGATGGACAGGAAGAGGTAAGTCAGCCTTATTTCTAAAATCAAAGGGAGTGGACAAGCAAAATCATAGCTAAAGAGAAAAGTCTTTTAAAAATAATCAACTTTTGAATTGCAGCAATTCCTGAATTATTTTTCCTTATCTGTTTCTAGAGATTTTATTTCTCCTGTGCTACCTCCTGATCAGGGTCAAAATGGAAATGCATATAAGTAATTAGGTTAGAGGGCAGCCCGGGTGGCTCAGTGGTTGAGCGTCTGCCTTTGGTCCAGGATGTGACCCCAGGGTCCTGGGATGGAGTCCCACGTCGGGCTCCCCTCAGGGAGCCTGCTTCTGCCTGTGTCTCTGTCCCTCTCTGTGTGTCTCTCATGAATGAATAAATAAAATCTTAACCAAAAAAAAAATAATAATAAAGAAAGAAAAGAAAGAAACAAACTTGGGAGGTAACTTCTAGAAGAAACCACTAAAATAATTTAAAGTAGTTGCCCCTTGGGAGTAGCCCTTTGGAGTGAAGTAGGGGACTGCCTCTCTCTCTCTCTCTCTCTCTGTGTCTCTCATGAATAAATAAATAAATAAATAAAGTCTTTTAAAATTAAAAATTAAAAAAAAATAATTAGGTTAGGCCCTTATGCAGAAGGCCAGAGAAGTTAAGGTACAGAATTTTTTTTCCCACCCAGTTTTACTGACACATAATTGAGATAAAAACTTTTACATTTTTAAAGTGTACGTATCCATAATGGAACATCATTTCCAAGATTATTTAAGACACGTAGGAGCGAACGAATTTTGGGGGCTGGCTTCCCTAAGGAGATTTCTCCCCTTCCTCACTCCTTTGCCTAAAAACCACACTTGAGCCATGTAAACACCGCAGAGGAGGCAAGGCTCACACATTTCCTCACATCGTTCGATCCATACAACTCGGTGTTAGTGGGTTGAGATCCCCGGGCCATTCTGCGCCCCGCACTCTCCCTATTCCCGCCTCATCAGGTTACGCGGGCCCGGGCGCTGGGGTCTCAGCCCCACAGAGCCACATAAGCCGCCCTCACAAATCTGTTTTCCAGAAACTCTGGAGCTGCCATCCTCTACCCCAGCCTGATCTCTTCTTCTCTTCTGCTCATAGAACACCCCCCCCCCTCCCCTCATCCCCTCAGCACCTCAGGGCGGCTCCCCGGGGATCAAATCGCCACCTACCCTTCGGCGCCTGAGAAAATTCCCGCCTACTGCTCACGTGATCTCCGGCGCAGGGGGGGGCGGGCTCAGCGCTCCCATTGGCCACGCAGGCCAGGCCCCGCCCCTCGAGCTCCCAGCATTTCCGCCTGCGGTGGCTCAGCGTCGGGGGTGTTTGGCGTCCTCGCGTGGCCGACGCACGAAGCCTCGGTGGCCCCGAGGGGACAGCGACAGTGGGGAAGGTGGTGGGAAGCCAGAAGGAACCGGTATGAAAGGCTGGGCCGTCCGGCCAAGGGGGCCTGGGCTTCTAATGTTGGTTATTAGCTTAATCCTGGCCGAACGGAACGGTGCCAGCGGGGAAGCAGGGGCGGAAGCGTTCCGGGAGGCAAACGGGGGAACCCGCCCCCAGGTGCAGGGACTCGGAGAAGCGAGAGGGAGGGGGAGGCCGGATTCAGGTGTTGGCCTTGCCGGCGGAAGGGCGTTAGAGGAGGGCGGCGAGATAGCTGGAGTTGGGACATGCGTACTGTACACTTTGACCGATGGCCGCCCCTTCGCAGACACGCTCGTGTGAGAATCGGGAAGAAGGGTTGTCTCGGTGTTTCTTAACTGCCGCCTTCCTTTCCGTGACGTAACTCGGCATCGAATTTCTTCCCACGATCTTGCAAGAAGTAACATGCATTTATTTATTTTACCAGCATATGGGTGTCTTTCCAGTTAATTATTAACAAAATACTAATTATGAAACATCAGTGGAGGCTCAGCGGTTTAGCGCCTGCCTTCGGCCCAGGGTGTGATCCTGGAGACCTGGGATCGAGTCCCGCGTCAGGCTCCCTGCATGGAGCCTGCTTCTCCCTCTGCCTGTGTGTGTGTGTCTCTCTCTCTCTCTCTTTGTGTCTCTCATAAATAAATAAAGTCTTTAAAAAAAAAAAGAAAGAGAGAAACATCAGTGGATGAGCCATAGTATTCTCCCAAGTTACTGACTTCATTCTATTTTGTACAGGTTTGTGCAGTTGGCTGCATTTAATGTTTGGCAGTTATCAGTAGGATGATGTTCGTCTGGCCTTGAGGTACCTGACTGCGTGTTCTTGGATTAAAACTAATTCGAGGGCAGCCCTGGTGGCGCAGCGGTTTGGTGCCACCTGCAGCCTGGGGTGTGATCCTGGAGACCCAGGATCGAGTCCCACATCGGGCTCCCTGCGTGGAGCCTGCTTCTCCCTCTGCCTGTGCCTCTGCCTCTCTCTTTCTGTGTCTATGAATGAATGGATAAAATCTTTAAAAAAAAAACTAATTCGAAATTAAATGATTTTGTAAAAATTAACAGAAGTTAACACATTTAGACTCCCTGTAACCAGTAAAACCATTCCTAAAATGAACGCAGGAAACGTAATCTCTATTACTAAGCTTATTCCCAGATAACCAGTGTTAATCTGGGGTGTGTCTTTGTAAAATTTAAGATCAATTAATTAACATATTGTGGTGTTAGTTTCAGAGGTAGAGCTTAGTGATTCTTCAGTTGCATGTAATACCCGGTGTTCATTACATTAAGTGCCCTCCTTGATGCCCATCATCCAGTTACCCCATCCCCCACCCAGGGGTATTGTCTTTTCTTACCTCCTTATATGTTCATACAAATTTATATGGACATGCACATACAAAAGGGTTTGGCCAGTTACATAAAAATGAGTGATTTATTTTCTACAGTAAACAATACATCATGAACAACCTTCCAGATAAACATATATAGATTTAACTCATTTTTAACAGCTGCATAATATTTCATAGTAAAAATATGCCGTAACTTACTCAAAAAATTCTGCTACTGATAGATTTAATAGATTGTTTTCAGGTTTGTTTTTTTTTACCTTGACAAATAATATGGCAAGAATTCTCATAGAGTTTTGAATATTATTGCTGTTATTCCTATGATATAAATGTGTTGCTTTGCTGCCTTAAATAGTAAGAGCTTTTCAAATTTAATAGTGTCAATTTACCTTCCAAAAATTTATAGCAAGTTATGTTAAAAATGCCTGAGAGATCATTTTCCAGAATACTCAACAGAAATGAATGTTTTGCTCTTTAAAAATGTTTGCTAGTCTGACAAGAAAAATGCTCTCATTTTGTTTTCTTTTTTTTTTTTAAAGGTTTTTTATTTATTTATTTACGATAGTCACAGAGAGAGAGAGAGAGGCAGAGACACAGGCAGAGGGAGAAGCAGGCTCCATGCACCGGGAGCCCGATGTGGGATTCGATCCCGGGTCTCCAGGATCGCGCCCTGGGCCAAAGGCAGGCGCCAAACCGCTGCGCCACCCAGGGATCCCTCATTATTGTTTTCAATTGCGTTTTTCTGGTTACTGCTGAGATTAAACACTTTTTAGATGTTCATAAGCCCTTTGGATTTCTTCTTCTGTGAATCCTATTAATTGCCTAATTTGTGTGTGTGTGTGTGTGTGTGTGTGTGTGTGTGTGTGTGTACAAGATCAGGGGATTTTTCCATTCATTAGGTTGTCTTGTGGAGATCTTGTATATAGGTATGTTAGTTAATATCAGATTTGACTATTTAAATAACAGAAAATTTCCAAGCATATAAAATTTATTTCTCTGTCACACAAATGAGGTACAGAACTAAAAGGTTCAGGTCTGATATGGCAGCTGTGCCCAACAAAATCCTCAGGGACTTAACTATCCAGCTCATTGCTCTCATATTCGTGTATTGTGGCCCTCTGTCTCATGGTCCTCCGTTTCATGGTCTCAGTATTTATGTTTCAGGCAGCAAGATAGAGCAAGGAATGAAAAAGAGGAGAGGCCAAGGGCACAATGCTTCTTTATATAACTGGAATTAAAATTATGAAATATAATGTTAATATAGAAAAATGCATAAGACAATTTATAGCTTAAAAAATGACTTTAAAGAAACATCCATGCAACCTCCACTCAAAGTAAAGAAAGCAGCATTGCAAGAATTTCAGAAGCTGTGTTCCCTTTTCTAATCACAACTCTCCCTTGAGGAATTCTCCCCCTAGACCTAGAGATTACTATAATCCTGACTTTATGGTAATCACTGCTTTGCTTTTCTTTAGTTTCACCCAAGTATGCGTTTCTAAATGATACAGTTTTGCTTATTTTTAAATGTTGCTGTTTGTGTTAGTTTGGTTTTTGTTTCTATTCAGTGGATGCCAGTTGTATGTATGTTAATTTCATTGCTGAATATACCATCATATAAATATATCTCAATTGATTTATCCATTCTATTGTTGATGGACCTTTGGATTATTCCAAATGATAAATAATGCTGCTATCAATATCCTTGTACATATGTCCTACTTATACATATACATTTTTCTGCAATATAATTTAGGAATGAATTTCTAGATTATTGAGTATGCATATCATCACACTTATTCAGTAATAGCAAACTGTTTTCCAAAGTGATTATACCAATGTATACTCCTACCAGCACTGTTTGAGAGTTCCTGTTGCTTTGTGTCCTTACCAACCATTAGCAGCTTCATTATTAATTAATTTTGAATATCTAGTAAGTATCTAGTTGACTCTCAAGGAAGGTTCCCTTAAGCTGCCACATGACACTTCTGCTTGCTTATATCTCGTTGGTTATGCTGTAGTCACGTGGTCACTCTTAGCTGTAGTAAAGGCTAGAAGATTCATTGTTTATTCTGAATAGTCATATGCATAGTTACAACTTGGATATTCTATTATTAAAATAAGGAAAGAACAGATTTTGAGAAATATATAATAGTTTCTTCCATGTAAGAATAATAATTTGAACATAGCTAACTTTTATTGAGTACTTACTATGTGCCAAGCACTATTCTAAACACTTTACAACTACTTATAAACTGGATACTATATTACAGGTAAGAAAACTGGAACATTGAGAACTTAAGTTCTTGCTCAAGATTAAGCAACTAGAAAGTATGGGACAGAATTGTAGGCCCAGGTAGTCTGGCTCAGAGTCCATGCTTTAGGGTGGCCATAGATTCTTTAAAAGGAACATTTACTCTTAGCCATATATTTAACAAAGATTTTCCTCCTGCTTGTCTTTGGAAATTTCTAAAAGTAGCTTTCTTTATATGTCTATAAATTTTAATTCACCATTACTTACATTATTATTATTTTGTATCTAGGTGGAAGTCAATTTAAACACACTTGAATATAAAGATTTTATTTATTTATTTTAGAGAAAGAGAGAGGGAAAGAGAGCACGCACGGGGAACAGCAGAGGGAGAAAGACAATCCCACGCAGACTCCACACTGAGTGTAGAGCCTGGTGTGAGCCTCCATCTTACAATACAGATCATGAGCAAGCTGAAATCAAGAATCAGACACTTAACTGCCTGAGCTGAGCCACCCAGGTCCCCTTAACACACTTGAATATAAACGAAGCTGAAGAGCCATAAAGGAAACTGGAAAAACCCCCTGCTATCCAGATCAATTCCATACATTTATGGAAATCTCTTCTAATAATAATAAGCTTCATTATTGTATTCGCATGCTGTGCTGTAGAGGACAGAGTAATAATGCTTAATATTTACTGAGAACATACTTTGTGCCAAACACAATATTAGGCATTGAAAATGCAAAAATAATGGAAACAGATCTTAGCCTTTGAGAAGCTCATGAATTCTTGTCTGATGTTGTTCTGATTTTTTTTTTCTTCAAACAATTCTGTATACTGATGCTAGGATGATATTTCCAAAACAACTAATTGAGAATATCATTCCCCTGCTCAAACTTTGTAATTTATCACATACAGGGTAAAATCTGAAATTCTTAGCATGTAACAATTATTCCACCCGTTTACTTTGGAACCCTGCACCATTAGCCATTCTTTGAACATCTCCCAGATTCTTCGACTTGCAAGTCTTTGTTCCTGCTGTTTTATATATATCCTGATCACATGTTCAGAACCTGTTTATGCTACAGGGTTCAGTTCAAATGTTTACTCCTCCCACTGATAATCTTAGAATTAGTTGTTACCTGTTTGGCACTCTTGCAGCTTTTCTCAGTGTCCCACTTTGGACAGTTTTCATGCTTTATAATTGTTTTATTCATGCCTGCTTCTACCAGATTGCTGTCTTATTAAGAAGGTGGGCTATGCACCATGTCTTAATTATCTTTATATGCTTTGTATACACTAGCACAATGTTTTATCTCTAAACATTTAGAGTAATCTCTCAAATAGATATTTAATTCACTACTTGAAATTTGGCACCAGGTCATTCTGAAATAATCAAAATTTTTTTGCATTTTCTATTAAATGTAGATGTTCAGTGTTTTTGCAGGATCATTAATGTGTATAAAATATTACACACACCAACACACATCAGCCAAAGCGAACATGGCATAAATATGGCTTATAGTCAATTTGAGATGGAGTTGCAGATTAGTCTGAACCAGATTATGCAGAAAATCTGGATATATGGAATGAAATAATATTGCACAAATGTGTTGCATAAGTAACTTGTGTTTTGGTTGTTAATTTACGGGTGTAGTCACATACTATCTTTTGATCAGTAAGGAATGATTTTACATCATAGATTGAGAGCAAACATTTTGGCACAACATAATTAATCTAATTAAACTAGATAATAACACTAGAAACAAGCTGTGGTAGCATCAGCATGTAAAGAAATTTTCACCAGTATACAAGGAAAACCTAATATTTCATATTCATGTAGTTTACCTTTTCTTCAAATACAGAAGCCAAATGTTTCGTAGCCTATTTTTGCAACATTTGTCCCTAAAAACACTATCAGTTTTCTCTTTTCCACATGTTGAACCCATAAACATTTTTCTGATTATGAGTCATCTCATACCTTAAATGTTTATTGTATCTTATACACACGTTAAAAAAAATGTACCTAAGCTAAGCTTCTGGCTAGGATAAAAACATTATCCGTTTTGGACTTGACTCTGTTCCCCTAAAGAAGCCTTAGGCTGGAATGAACAGTTGTACTTGAGTGTCCATTTCCTTCTGAAAAATGGAAGGGCTAACTACACTTTAATAAAAAATTTCTCTGAGTAACATTCACTCTAAAGCTTCTCATATTTTATGGTCCAGTGAAATTAAGGCATTTGCCAAAAATTACATAGGTGAGATAGGGATATAGGTCTTTCGACTTCCACCCAGTGAGGTGTAATTGTTCACTCATTGGTTTAATCTATCAGTTTTTTAGCAAGGAAGGAGCAGAGGGAGAGAGAATTTTAAGCAGGCTCCACACTCAGCGCAAAGCGTAGCACCCAGGGCTTGATCTCATGACTCAGATCATGACCTAGGCTGAAATCAAGAGTTGGATGCTTAATCAGCTAATCCTGCAGTTGCCCCTATCAGTAATTTTTAGCACATATTATGTGCAAGGAACTACACTAGTTGGGGAGAGCATATGATTCTATTCTGTCAATGTGGCAGGAGAAATAAGACACTTATATAAAAAACTAGTTGTTCCCTGAGGAAATTAATGTCATAAGAGTTACAGGAGCTTAAAAAGGAAATAATTCTTTATTGTTTTAACAAATAAATTGTAAAGATACAGAATAATTGAATAGATACCTCATTTAGTTATTTCACCAGATTAACCACACCTATGGGAAATCTAGCTGTTTGAATCACAAAAGCATAACAGAACCACTGTGTACCTAATGGAAAATGAACCAACTTATAAAATAAATAACTTCCTAAGGTCTAAACTGCAAATTGAAGCTATAATAAGTTATAACAAATCACAAATATCCATGGTAGCCAATATCATCCTTATACAAGACGGGCAAACAATTTCTCTTTTTCTCTCCAAAAGAAGTCTTAATGTTGCTTTATAAACAGCAGTTCTCACAACTTCATATTTTGAATTTAGACCCAATCTTGTACCTCACAATGTAAACTAATTTAACAAATAACTTTTGAACACCTACTACGTGTTTGGTATGTACAAACATAGTAGGTTAGCAACTTGTATTGTTACTTACAGGAACAAAAAAAAAAGAAAGTAGCCAGAAGCAATAATATCTAACACTATTGAGCACCTTCCTTCTCTTTTAAATATCTTTTTCTTTAGCATCTAGCTTCCTGATCTCTCCCACCTGTTCTACACCTGGATTCTCTGTAATTTGGGGGGAAAATAATAAAACCATAAAATCAGGTTTATTGGTTCTACTACAAATATATGCTATGCAGCTTCAGCTGGTCCTTCAATGCTAATTATCTATATATATTTCATATGTATATGAATATACATACGTATATACATATGAAATATATATATGTGAATGAGAGAGTCTGTATGTGCCAGTAATGTTCTGAATGTTAGAAATAAGAGTCTTGGGAAGCCCGGGTGGCTCAGTGGTTTAGCACCACCTTCACCGCAGGGTGTGATCCTGGAGACCTGGGATCGAGTCCCATGTCTGGCTCCCTGCATGGAACCTGCTTCTCCCTCTGCCTCTCTATGCCTCTTTCTCTCTCTCCCCCTGTGTCTCTCATGAATAAATAAGTAAAATCTTTAAAAAAAAAAGAAATAAGAGTCTCAAGATAATGTCCATATCTTTAGGCCCCTTGTCATATTCCAACAGCTTGACCAGTGGTTCTCATTTGAAGTGTTTTGCCTCCCAGAGGGCATTTGGGATATCTGGAGACATTTTTGGTTGTCATAATTAGGGGAAGGGTTGCTACTGGCATCTAATTAGCAGAAGCCAGGATCCTGGTATGAACATCCTAAAATTAAGAGGAAAGTCTACCACCACCCTTAAGAATTATCAGCCCAAAATATCAATAGTACCAAGGTTGAGAAATCTTGATCTTAAGGTTAAAGACTAAACTATATCCACACTCTCCTAGTCATACATATATAACTTACCCCATTCCCTGGAGATAACTTCACTTTCTTGAGTGAGAAGTTGTGTTCCCTCACTTTTCTCTTTTTATATCAAAATGTCCACATAGTTTTATTTGGCATTTTTTTCTTCTTTTTGTGGAAAAATGTTCTTCTTTCCAAGACTAACCTCTTCCAATATTTATGCCCTACCCTATTTTCCAAACTATTTAAGATGCTGACAATAATGCATTCTGTATCACAGAATAACACAGATAAGAAATCAGGCAAAGGGTACTGTTCTCTCTGGATTTTTTATCTCATCCCCACTTACCACCTCCAGAATTTAGTTCACAGGTTATTTCCTCCCATGGATCTTCATTCTATCCCCTACAACAGGTTCTCTCTGTGTCTAAAAGGCACTTAATTATATTGTCTTAAAATATTCTTTAAAAGGATGCCTGGGTGGCTTAGCAGTTGAGCATTTGCCTTTGGCTCAGGGTGTGATCCAGCAGTCCTGGGATGGAGTCTTACATCATACTCCCTGCATGGAGCCTGCTTCTCCCTCTGCCTATGTCTCTACCTCTCTCTGTCACTCATGAATAAATACATAAAATCTTTTAAAAATAAATAAAATATTCTTTAAAACTCTTATTTTGATCCTTCTGTTTTTTAACTTATCTGTATCCCCTAGGACTCCTATAATTTTCTCCTAACTAATCTCCCAGCCTCTAATCTAGTCTGCATTGTGCTGTAGAATTTAGGTTATGTCACCTACTCTCATCAAAGTTCTTTAGTAATCAACCATTGCCTATACATAATAACTATGCCACATCCAGCATCTTTTGTTTACAAGATACTATGCTTGGAACTTGACTTAGGTTAGTATTAGTATCTCCATCATATAGATGAGAAACTCAGGCTTACAGAGTTTAAGTGTGTTGCTCAAAACTATAGCTAGGATGTGAGGAGCAGATTCAAATCCAGGTCAGTCTTATGCCAAAGTTTTGGCATACATTTTGCACAACTCTTCACTCCTTAAGGTGTCAAGTCCAGACAGACGAGTTTGGCCTTTAGGTCTCTTTGTGATCTGGCTCCAGACTTTTTCCAGCTCCTGCCGACCTTCATCTACTCTATACTCCTGTTAAAGTACTACTGTTCTTTGCATGCTCTCTTTTATTCTCTTTGCTCCCATTCATATCATACCCACTGTCTATGTACTCTTCTCATACATTTCTAGAGGTCCAAATACCCACCCACTTTCAAGCCCAACTCAAGCTTCCCAGCCAAGTTTCTTAATCTCTGATCTTTTCCTTTTTTTATGATGAAATTTTTCTCACTTACAAATTTTAATATTATAAACTATGTATATGCTTTTTTGCCCTTTCTCTATCTTTACCTCCTTTATTTTTAAAAAAGATTTTATTAATTAATTCATGAGAGACACACACAGAGGCAGAGATATAGGGAGAAGGAGAAGCAGGCTCCCTGAGAGGAGCCTGATGCAGGACTCGATCCCAGGACCTCAGGGTCACGACCTGAGCCAAAGGCAGCTGCTCAACCACTGAGCCACCCAGGTGCCCCATATTTTTACCTCCTTTAGAACAGGGAACTCATTATGTGATAGTAACATTTTTGTGTAGAATTTTATAAACTCTCCTTCAAATATGTTAAGAACTTGGCAAAGAGCAAGAGTTCAATAAATGTTTCTTTGCTTGTTTGGTTCTAATATTCATAACAATTCTCTGAGGTATTATTATACTTTAATAACAGATAGGAAAACTCAGGCTCAGAGAGATCAAGTGACCTGCCACAGGGCAGAAATATTCCACTATGACCCAAGCTCTAACTCAAGAGATCTATCTCTAATTGAGAGTTCTTTCTACTATACTATGTAGGGCTTCAGAATTTTGGTCCCCAGTATATCCTAGCCCTATACCTTGGTCATAGTAGTTATCAAATATGAGCTGAATGAGTGAGTAAATGTCTGTTAAGAACATATTCTTTGAGGTCGAAAGTCATGAGAGGTTTATTGGCCACCAAGAATAACAACACTTTAGGATGTGACTCATCCTCACACATAGCATTTAGGCAGAAGGAAAACAAACCCTCCCATTCTGATAAAATATCTTAGGCAACATTAGGTTCGAGTCTGTATTATTATCCACCTAAGAACACCCATGCCACACACCTTTAACAAACAAGTTTTTGTGTTATTTAAAATCAGTGGGTAGGAAGAAAATTGAGAGTAATTTTTCAATTTTTGTTTTTCATTTTTCTGCAGCCAAATTTGTCATTCTGTCTCCTTATTGTCTGCTTATGGGGCATGTTTAGAAAGGTCACCTCTATTGCAAAAATTATACAGATATTCAAATATATTTTCTTCTACTGTTTTTATCATGTTATCCTCTACATTTAGAAACTCTGGGATTGTGTGTCCATGCATGTGTGTGTTTCTATGCATGTATGTAAGGCATGAAATAGGTTTATAATTTAATATTTCTCTCTATCTCAAATAAATATTTTTTAAAATTAAAAAGGGGGGGGGCACTTGGGTTGCTCATTCAGTTAAGTGTCTGCCTTCAGCTCAGGTCATTATCCCAGGGTCCTGCTCATTCAGTTAAGTGTCTGCCTTCAGCTCAGGTCATTATCCCAGGGTCCTGGGATTGAGTCCCGCATCGGGCTCCCTGCTGAGCAGGGAGCCTGCTCCTCCCTCTTCCTTTGCCTGCCACTCCCCTGCTTGGTCTCTCTCTCTCTCTTTCTCTGTCTCAAATAAATATATATTTTTTAAATTTTAAAATAATATTCTTATATAGTTTAATGAATTATTGATTTCCCTTCTAATTTAAATTACATCTTTATCATATATTTCCATATACAAATTATTATACATGTAAACTAAACTTTCCAGATTTTAAATTTATTTCTATTGATGATTTACTGCTGAGCTCTTTTTATTTATTTTATTTATGTATTTACACTGTTTTAACTATTAAAGTTTTAATTTCTGGGCAGCAATCTCATATGCTATTTTTTTTTTAAGATTTACTTATGTATTTATTTATTTATTTGAGAGAGAGAACAAGTAGGAGGAGGGGCAGAGAGAAACAAGCAGACTCCACACTGAGCATGGAGCCTGTCCTGGAGCTTGATCTCATGCCCCCGAGATCATGACCTAAGCCAAAATCAAGAATTGGATGCTTAACCAACTGAGCCACCCAGGTGCTCCCACTACTGTTCTTTTTTTTTTTTTTTTTTTTTTTTTAAATTCTGGCTACCATTTATGGCTTATTTTTTTAAGGTTTATTTATTTATATATTTATTTAATTTCTACACCCAATATTGGGCTTGAACTCATGACTTAAGGACCAAGAGCTGCATACTCCTCTGACTGAGCCAGCCAGGCACCCTTCTAAGGTTTATTCTTTTTTTAAAAAATATTTTATTTATTTACTTGAGAGACAGAGACAGAGAAAGCATGAGCAGGGGAATGGGGCAGAGGAAGAAGCAGACTCCATACCAAGCAGGGAGCCCAATGGAGGGCTCCATCCCAGGACCCTGAGATCTTGACCTGAGCTGAAGGTTGACACTTAACTGACTGAGCCATCCAGGCATCCTCTAAGGTTTATTCTTAAAAAAATAAAAAGCATAAGAAATATTTTGTCAAGATCCTATATTTTCTTTTGCTGAGATTCTGATTAAGATGAAATAAAAGTGATAGATTAATTTGGAGAATTGAATCATTTTAGTATACAGTCTTCAGAATCAGAGAACCTAATATGGTTTTCTATTTACTCAAGTCTTCTGTCATTTTTCCCAATGATTTTATAATTTTACAATTTCTATGTATTTGTGTATGCATGTGTGTGCACGTGCCACTTTAATAAAGCATAGTGCTTTATGTCATATATTCAAGAATCAACTACTTGGTTTCCAAACTCAGCTATGCCATTTACTAGCAATGTAACCTATTCTTTCACCTTTGTGTACTTGTTCTTTATTTCTTCCTCCTGTAATATGGGCGATAATAATGATAGTGCATCCTAGATTTATCATGAAGATTAAATGGGTTAATATATCTAAAGTGCTTAAAACAATACCTAGCACACAGTAAGTATCCTATAAATACTATGATTATATGATTATGTAGTATATATACACATTTCATTTTTCTTGTTAAATTTATTTGTGTTTTATGTACTATTGTTAAAAATGAAATTTTTTCCTCTTATGAATGGCCATTTTATTAATTTTGATTATGGAGTGCAATCTCAGTAAACACTAAGCTTTGAAATTTCAGCCTCCAGAGGGCTCCCCTTTCCTGTGAATTGCTATCATTTCCCATAACTTTTTTTTTGTAATAATAAATTTATTTTTTATTGGTGTTCAATTTGCCAACATACAGAATAACACCCAGTGCTCATCCCACCAAGTGCCCCCCTCAGTGCCCGCCACCCAGTCACCACCCCTCCTCCCCTTGTTCGTTTCCCAGAGTTAGGAGTCTTCCATGTTCTCCAAGACAATTACTCTTAAAACAAGTTCCTTGCTTAGTGCCTTGCACACAGTAGGTAATCAGTAAATACTTGTTAAGTGAATCATCTTAGAAATCACTGCCTCACAGAAATGTTAGAAATAATAGTTGATTTTCTAGGCACCCACCCCATAAAAGCTTACTTATTTCAAGGATGTAATTTATCCATGACTCTCGGATTAGCAGCTTGAGTTATGGGTTCTATGGGTTCATAGAAGGGGCTATGAAGTGGGATTCAGGAAAAGAAGGAATAATTTGCTCTCATTTTCTTACATACAGATCTAGCTGTAGGCAAAGTATGAAACTGAGAATGTTTGTTTTCAGCATTTCCCATAACTTTTTAAAGAATTTTAGGTCACTTAGAGCCAAGTGATGAAAAGGAAAATGTGTCTGATCCATTTGAAAAGTCAAGTAAGATAAATAAGATCAACAGCTAGCCCATTGAAAGTATTAACAGGACAAGCAATCCTCTTGTAAAATTGAAAAAAGAGAAAACAACTGAAAATGAAAAAAAAATAGAATTAACAACCACATATAAATATCCAAGAAATTTTTTAAAAATTACAAGAGTACTCAAGGTTTAACTCTCAATAAAGTGAATTTTTTGACAACATAGGATATTATGTATGAAATATAAATTATGAAAATTGATACAAGGAGAGGCAGAAAACTTGAATTGATCAACAACAGAAGAAAAAATGGAAAATGTTACCAATGTTCTACCTCTGAAAAAGGCACTAGGTCAATATTTTTTATTTTATTTTTATTTTTAAATATTTATTTATTCATTTATGATAGAGAGAGAGAAAGAGAGGCAGAGACACAGGAGGAGGGAGAAGCAGGCTCCATGCAGGAAGCCCAACACGGGACTCGATCCTGGGATTCCAGGATCACGCCCTGGGCCAAAGGCAGGCGCTAAACTGCTGAGCCACCCAGGGATCCCCAAGATTTTTTAAAAATATTTTATTTATTTATTTGAAAGAGAGTGAGTGAACAGCAGGAGGGGCAGAGGGAAAGGGAAAGAGAAGATCTTGAGCAGACTCTACACTGAACGTGGAACCCAGTGCAGGGCTCAATCTCACGACCTTGAGATCATGACCTAAGTGGAAATCCAGAGACTGACACTTAACCTACTGAACTCCCCAGGCACCCCAAAAATTTTAGGAACAGTATTATTTACAGAACATTGAAAAAGATGGAAAACTTTATAAACAAATTAAGCCAAAAAGTTTATAAAACAAATTAAGAAGCCAAATTAGTGAGGAATAGCAGATGAAAAGAAAAAGCAATAGGCCAGTTAATAATGAAATAAATGCAGAAATTCTAAATAAAACATTAACAAATTGAATACAACAACATATTAAAAGTTGAACATACCATGATCCAAATAGATTTTATTTCAGGAATGTAAAGTTAGTTCAGCATATTAAGACATGAACTTTTGATT
Organism: Nyctereutes procyonoides; assembly: GCF_905146905.1. Taxonomy (NCBI): domain Eukaryota; kingdom Metazoa; phylum Chordata; class Mammalia; order Carnivora; family Canidae; genus Nyctereutes; species Nyctereutes procyonoides. Next base: position 7,984,014 of record NW_026575135.1, on the reverse strand, counting down.
TATAGTTAAATAATAAGTAAATCTAAATATTTCATGGCATTTTTCTCCTAATATCCTACTTTGCTACTTTGTTTGGTCATCCTTTCCTAGAACATTTTCTTCTCCATCCAGAAAACTCTTACTTCTCTTTAAAGACTCAACTTGCGGGATCCCTAGGTGGCACAGCGGTTTGGCGCCTGCCTTTGGCCCAGGGCACGATCCTGGAGACCCGGGATCGAATCCCACGTCGGCTCCTGGTGCATGGAGCCTGGTTCTCCTTCTGCCTATGTCTCTGCCTCTCTCTCTCTCTGTGACTATCATAAATAAATAAAAATTAAAAAAAAATAAAGACTCAACTCGGGTCACCTCTGGTTTTTCTTCTCTCACTCCTCCCTATCTGAGCTAAGAAACTGCTGCTCTTGTATACTTCCGCAATATCTTGTATTTACCTCTGTTACAGACTTATCATACAGTTCTGTAAATGCTAGTTAACTTATTTGTCTCCCCCACCAAACTGTGAACTCTTGAGTCAATTTATTTCTAAATAAATTTATATATATATACAAATATGTATATTATAGATTATATACTATATATTTTATATATTATATATATGTATATCAGGAAGGCTGATATATAAAAATTTGGCAGACTCCACTGAGAAATATATACAGATCAAAACTGGAAATCAAAAGTGTTCGCTAGTTACTGTAAAAACTATATTGGAGGACAAGATTTTGATGTCTAGACTGGACTTGTTGATACTTCACCTTAAAATCAAACTTCCTTATCCTGTTATAGGCAAAGTTCGGCAACCTCACGCCTATCTGGAAGGCACTAGTTACTTAATACATGGCAAGAACTGACTAGTGTTAACCTTCTCTGTACAGAGCCTTGTAGATGCTAATATGTTTATTAATGCCAGTTGTTCTTTCTATGGTTAAGTGAGAGGTGAAGAGAAAGGCCAGAAGTATTATTCTAGCTGAAATACTGCATGGGGACATGAAGCCAGAGAAATAGAGGATACTTCCCTGTAATGGCTACCTAACTTAGAATATTTTCCTTTAGGATTTAGCTGCCTACAATTTCAGAGAAAAAAATGTCAATTGCAGTAACTATATTTAGCCTGAGTGCTCTCATTTAACTTAGCAGGACTTTTTTTCTTTAATTTATAATTTGATTTGTATGCTTCCTCAAATTTCCATCAGAATAGGTGGGGTAAAAAAAAGTAACCAAGACATGTAAAATTTCCTCATAAATCTATGCATTCTCTTACGTTCTCTGTACTTTTTTCTGGTATCCTGGATCTATTCAACCTCATAAATAGCATGCTCTGCTAACACTGTCAGATGAGGAGAGGGCCAGCAAAAGTCAGAGAGTGAGGACAATCTTAGAATAGGAGTCCAGGGCAGCCCTGGTGGCTCAGTGGTTTAGCACCACCTTCAGCCCAGGCTGTGATCTTAGAGACCCGGGATCGAGTCCCACATTGGGCTTCTTGCATGGAGCCTCCTTCTCCCTCTGCCTGTGTCTCTACCTCTCATTCTCTCTCTCTGTCTTTCATGAATAAATAAATAAAATCTTAAAAAAAATCTTAAAAGAATATGAGTCCATTCACTTAGCATTTATTTCACTAGCTTTTTTCCTCTGCTACCAATATAACTAGTAGATAAATTCTGGAGATCTAATGCACAGCATAGTGATTATAGTCACAACAATACTGTATTATATACTTCAGAATTGCTAACAGACTAGATCTTAAATGTTCTCACCACAAAAAAGAAATGGTAATTATGTGATGTGATGGAGGTATTAGCTAAAGCTATGGTGGTAATCATGTTGCAATTTAGACATATCAAATCAACACATTGTACAGCTTAAACTTACACAATATTACATGTCAATTATATCAATAAGAAATAAAAGATATATCATAATTTGTTCTTACCTGTTGACGGACACTTAGGTAATTTAGCAACTATCCCAAGTTAAGCTTCTGTGAATATTTGTGTACAAGTCTTGGTGTGGATGTGTTTTCATTTCTCTTGGATAAACATCTAGGAGTGAATGGCTGGGTATTATGGTTTGTGTATGTATAATTTTTTATTTTGCTATAAATGACATGTGACTAATTAGTTTCAGGTATATAGCATAATGATTCAATATTTGTATTTATTATGAAATAATCACCTCAATAAGTCTAGTTAGCATCGGTCACAACACAAATTTTTTTGTGTGTGGTGAAAACTTTTTTTTAAAAGATTTTATTTAATTTTTTGAATGAGAGAGAGAGAGCATGCATGGGGGGAGGAGCAGAGGGAGAAGCAGGCTCCCTGCTGAGCGGCAGCCTGACTTGGGGCTTGATCCCAGGACCCTGGAGCATGACCTAAGCAGAAGGCAGGCACCAGGCACTTAACTGACTGAGCCACCCAGGTGCCCCATTGTGGTGAGAACTTTTAAAATCTATTCTCTTAACTTTCAAATACACAGTACAGTATTATTAACTGTGGTCAACATGCTACATATTATATCTCTTAGGACTTCTATAACTGGAAGTTTGTTCCTTTTGACTACCTTTACCCATTTCACTCACCCCACAATCTCTGCTCTGTCAACAGTATTCTTTGTATCTGGGAGTGTGTTTTTGTTTGTTTTGTTTTTTAGATTCCACATATAAGTGAGTCATACATTCATACCTACATATATATGATTTTGTATTTGTCTTTCTCTGTCAAACCTATTTCATTTAGCATAATGCCCTCAAAGTCCATTCATGTTCTTGTAAATGGCAAGATTTCCTTCTTTTTAATGGCTGAATAATATTCCTGTGTGTATATGTGTATGTGTGTGTGTGTGTGTGTGTGTATGAGAGAGAGACAGAGAGAAATCACATTTTCTTAGACACTTAGGTAGTTTCTATGTCTTTGGCTATTATAAATAATGCTGAAATGAACATGGAGGTTTAGATATCTTTGTGGGGGGATTTAGTGTTTTTGTTTCCTTCAGATAAATACCCAGAAGTGGAATTGCTGGATCATATGGTAACTCTATTTTTTATCTTTTGAGGAGCTTCCACACTGTTTCCCATAGTGGCTGCACCAAATTCCATTCTCACCAACAGAGCACAAGGGTTTGCTTTTTCCCACATCAACACTTGCTATTTCTATTTCCTATGTTTTTGACAGTCACCATTCTAACAGGTATGAGGTGATATCTCATTGTTTTTTTGAAGTGCATTTCCCTGATGATGATTGATGTTGAGCACTTTTTCATGTACCTGTTGACCGTCTGTATGTTTTTTTGGAAAAATGTCTATTCAGATGCTCTGCCCATTTTTTAATTGGATTGTTTCTTTTTTTGGTATTGAGTTGTATGAGTTCTTTATTTATTGGATATTAACCTGTTATCAGATAGATGATTTACAAATATTTTCTATTTGGCAAGGTTATCTCTTCATTTGTTATGCAGGAGCTTTTTGGTTTGATGTAGTCCCACTTGTTGATTTTTGATTTTGTTGTTTGTTTTTGTTTTAAATCCAAAAAAAACCTGCTAAGACTGATGTCAAGGAGTCTGCCCCCTGTGTTTTTTTCTTCTAGGAGTGTATGGTTTCAGGTATTATGCTCAAGTCTTTAATCCATTTTGAGTTTATTTTTGTGTGTAGTGTAAGAAAGTGATCAGTTTCATTCTTCTGTATATGACCGTCCAGTTTTCCCAGCATCGTTTATTGAAGAAACTATTTTTCGCATTGTATATTCTTGGCTCCTTTGTCATAAATTATTTAACCATATATGTGTGAATTTATTTCTAGGCTCTTTATTCTGTTCTATTGATCTATGTGTCTGTTTTTATGCCAAAATCATACTGTTTTGATTCTTATAGCTTTGTAATGTAGTTTGAAATCAGGAAGTGTGATGCTTCAGCTTTGTTCTTCCTTCTTAAGATTGCTCTGATTGAGAGCAACTTTCTTAATCCCTCAAATCGTATTGAGGACAGGCTCTTATTTCCTGTCTTTCTTCTTGCATCTTTCTTTCCCGTTTTATTTTCTTACTTCTCTTCTGAAAAAAAAAACTTTTTCTTTTTTTAATTGAAATTCAACTTGCCAACATATAATATAACACCCAGTGCTCATCCCATCAAGTGCCTTCCTTAGTGCCTGTCATCCAGTCACTCCATCCCCCCATGCTCCTCCCCTTCTGCAACCCTTTATTTCACAGAGTTAGGAGTCTCTCATGGTTTGTCTTCCTCTCTAATTTTTCCCCACTCAGTTTCCCTCCTTTGCCATATAGTCCCTTTCACTATTTCTTATATTCTGCATATGAGTGAAACTGTATGATGATTGTCCTTCTCCGTAAAAACTTTTTTTTTCTACTTCTGTTCCTTATCTTCCTTCTTTTGACTTTCCCTTTCATATTCATTTCTTTTTTACATTTATTTAATACAAATTATGTGTTGCTTTTAATTTAAGTGGCAAAGTGAGAGTATTGCCCCTGAGGGAAATTATCAATGGTACCAGAGTACAGAGTGTAGGGAGAGTATTGAAAAATGCAACAGAAAAATCAGTTGGATTGTCAGCACATATAATGGTGCCTGAGGTAAGAGGAAGTTGGGAAAAGTCTAGCTCTCCTCCAAGGTAATATATGTTAAATATCTGTGCAAAATATCACAGAAAGAATGAAGCTGTGATATTGTGATTTATAATAGGAAATAAATATTTGGTCTTCATTCTGGTTCCAGGCATAGGGCTTCTTTTTTTGTTTTTGTTTTCTAAAGATTTTACTTACTTATTTTAGAGAGCACAAGCTGGGAGGAGTGGCAGAGGGAGAGAGAGAAGCAGACGACTCATTGAGGAGGGAGCCTGAGGTAGGACTCAATCCCAGGACCCTGAGATCATGACCTGAGTTGAAAGCAGACACTTAACCCACTGAGCCACCCAGGTGCCCATGGCATAGGGCTCCATAAACCGTTGGAATTAACTGTAGAGAAAGAGATCTTTTATTATGTTAATGATGCAACTTTTGGAAAGCACCTAAGGCTAAGGCTGGTTGCCTGTGCTGGTTGCCAACCTGATTTGAGGGTTGGAGCTTTTACACTAGTCCTTCCCCACCTATGTGGAAGGGAGAGAGGAGCTGGCAGTGAAGTTCAGTCACTAGCAGCTGATGATTTAATCAATCATAGCTATGTAATGAAGCCTCCATAAAAGCCCCAAAGGACAGGGTTCAGATAGCTTCCAGGTTGGTGAACACATGGAGATTGTGGGAGAGTGGTGTGTTTGGAGAGAGGGTGGAAACTTAGCATCCTTTTTCCCGTACCTTGCCTATGCATCTCTTCAGTTTGGCTGTTGCGGGCTTATATGTTTTTATAATACACTGGTAATGTAGTAAGTAAAATGTTTCTCTGACTTCTGTGAGCCACTCTAGTAAATTAATGGAAACTAAGGACAGGTCTTTGGAATCTCCAATCTATACCCTGTTGGTCAGAAACATAGATGACTACCTGTACTTGAGATTTTTTTTTTTCTGTACTTGAGATTGGTATCTGAAATGTGTATGTGGTGGGGGATGAGGGCAAGGTGGGGTATAGTCTTGTAGGACTGAGCCCTTAACTTGTGGGATCTGATGCTATCTTTGGGTAGATATGAGTCAGATTTGGGTTAGAATTGAGTTAAGTTGTAGGACACTCAGCTAGTGTCAGAAAATTTGCTAGGTGTGGGGGAAAAACCCACACATTAGAATTCAGTGTAGAATCTTAGCAGCATACTCACCCTTTGAGTATTCTGAGAAAATAATCCAAAACCCTGGTTAGAAAGAGAACAATGCTTCTATAGATGTAGGTGGCCTGTTAACTGATTTGCTATAATTATGGAGACTTCCACTAAATCCAGAATTGAGGGAATTTAAAGGACATTCTAATATAATCACCTCCTGATTTTTGATATGTGCTGAGATTCCTATTAGCCAACAGTAATTTGATCTGGCTATTTTTTTTTAAGATTTTATTATTTTTTCATAAGAGACACAGAGAGAAAGAGAGACAGAGACACAGGCAGAGGGAGAAGCAGGCCTCCTGGAAGGAGCCTGATGTGGGACTTGATCCCGGATCCCAGGATCACACCCTGAGCTGAAGGCAGATGCTCAACCGATGAGCCACCCAGGCATCCCTGATCTGGCTATTTGGTAAGAATACCTTGGATTAAAGTATGAATGCTGAAAGATTTAGCTAGTTGCTTTGTGAGGACCACCTAACAGTAAGAGGATGATACCAGGCCAGGCTGATGGGCTTTGTCCAATAAGGATTGCCAAACCAGTCTGTCTACTACTACTCAGGTTTTTTTTGTTGCTGAGCTATTGTGTGGTTGAGCTCTGATCCAGTACGACTTTATTCTAAAAAATACATCTATTTTTACAGAATAGGACTACTTATTCTCAACTCTTACACCATCCTATCTCAACCAGTCAGATGTGACACTTTAGAGAATATAGAAGGAAATTAATACCATGGCAAAAGGAACAAACTGAGGCTATCTCAGGCAAACCAGGGAATATAGTTACCCTGATTATAAATGACATTTTGTGTAAACATATTCAGGATTTTGCAAATAAAGGATGGAGTTCTGGAGAATTTCTCTCTCTGAATCTACTTTCTCACTTTCCTTCCTCAACCTACTTTCCCTAAGGTTTTCTAGTGTTTCCTTCAATATCCCAGCCACTTTTTCTCATTCTTATCTATAAGAATCTGAAGTGAATAAAACATTAAAACTAGTATCATACATACTTGAATTTCAGCTGCTCTCTATACTTAGCAGCAAAACAGATGTAGTTTTGTGGGAACTTCAGAATGGCTACCAGTATGGCTGCTGCAGGTACAGCATTTATGTCAAAGGTTAGTCCGTATTTCCTATTTTCCTTTAGAGAAGGCACTTTATGCCCCTTGTCTGATGTGTAAAAAATAAACAGTATTAGAATGTTAATCTGAAATCGTGTGAAGTTTTATGTGGAATAGCTTGTGGATTAAAAAAGTATTCTTGTTTCTTTTTTATTGAGATATAGTTGACATAGTATGTTTAAGGTGAACAACATGCTGATTTGATATACTTCTGTACTGCAGTATGATTAACACTGAAGCATTAGCTAATAACTCCCTCATGTCACATAATTACCATTACTTTTTTGTGGTGAAAGTACTCTTGATTCTGTCCTATGTGGCACTCACATGGCTTTTTATATCTCCCCCAAGCAAAGCGAGAACAATTCTGCCTTATTCATAAATTTGTGTATCCATGCTGAATGCTTTAGATGTATGCACCGTGCATGTCACAAGACATAATCATGTCTTCATAAGGTTGAAGAAAGAGGTAAACCTGTGACAGCCAGCCTAACTCTGGGGCTTCAAAAAATGTCATCAACATCACAACTGACAGAAAGGTCAGAGGGAGGGCAAATGATGGGAGGAAGATGTACTTCCAAACAACTTTTGAAAACTGGCTTTTTAAGTGGTAAACAGGGTGTCCTCACCTACAAATTGGACAAATACTTGCTCTTAAGTTCCTGGCATGAATGGAATCTGGGAATTCAAGGGAGGCAGAATGTGCCACAAAATAATCAAAACATGGATTATTTTGAGCTGAAGTCAATTATGACCCAGAAGACTCAAGAAAAACTTTTACCTCTCTCCTTACATACCTAAAAGAATTTAGTTAAGGGACCTGGCCCAGAAAAAGAACTATTATCAGAGATAACTTTTTTCCCCTTTTTTTAAATTGAAGTATATTTGATATGATATGTTACATTAGTTTTAAGTGTACATGGTGATTCAACAACTATATACATTATGCTTGCAAGTATAGCTACTCTCTGTCCCCACACAACACTATTACAATACCATCAACCATATTCCCTATTGCTGTACCTTCCATATCTGTGACTTACTCATTCTGAAACTGGAAGCTTGTATCTCTCACTTCCCTTTAATGCATTTTGCCCATCCCCCCCACCCCTCTGGCAAACACCAGTTTGTTTTTTGTATTTATGGGCTGCCTTTTTGTTTATTAATTTGTTGGTTTTTTAGATTCCACCTATAACCAAAAAGCGGTATTTGTCTTTCTTTGTCTGATTTATTTCACTTAATATAATACCCTCTGTGTCCATCCATGTTGTTGCAAATAGTAAGATCTCATTCTCCCCCACATCTTCTTTATCCATTCATCTGTCCATGGTCCCTTAGGTTACTCCCATGTCTTGGCTATTGTAAATAATGCTTCAATAAACATAGGGTACATATATTTTTTGAATTAGTATTTTCATTTTCTTTGAGTAAATAGTGGAATTATTGGATTATATGGTATTTCTATTTTTAATTTTTAAATAATTTTGTATAGGGTACATGCCCAAAATGAGGCTTGAACCCATGAACCTGAAATTGAGAGTTGCATAATCTACTGACTGAGCCAGTCAGGCATGAAGATCTTATTTTTAAGTGATGTCTACACCCAACATGGGGCTCAAACCCACAACCCTAAGAACAAGAGTTGCATCCACTGACTTAGCCAGGTGCCCCTATTCTTTTAATTTAAATTTATTTAAATTCCATTAGTCAACATATAATATATTATTGGTTTCAGAGATAGAGGTCAGGAGTCTTATATAAAACCAGTGCTCATTACATCACATGCTCTCCTCGCTGTCCATCATCCAGTTACCCCATCCCTTACCCTCTCCTCTCTGGCAACCCTCAGTTTGTTATCTGTGATTAAAGGTCTTTTATGGTTTGTCTCCCTCTTTGATTTCATCCTGTTTTATTTTTTCCCCTTCTATAATTCTCTGTTTCTTAAATTCCACATATGAGTGAGATCATAAAATTGTCTTTCTCTAATTGACTTATTTCATTTAGTGTAATAAGTCATTGCAAATGGCAAGATTTAGTTTTTTTTGATGGCTGAGTAGTATTCCATGGTATATATACCACATCTTTATCCATTCATCCACTGATGCACATCTGGGCTCTTTCCATAGTTTGGCTATAGTGACATTGCTACTATAAACATTGGGGTGCAGGTGCCCCTTTGAATCATTCCATTTGTGTCTTTGGGGTAAATACGTAGTAGTGCAATTGCTGGGTTATAGGTAGCTCTATGTTCAACTTTTTGAGGAACCTCCAAACTGTTTTCCAGAGTAGCTGCACTGGCTTGCATTCTCACTAACAGTATTCGAGGGTTCCCCTCTCTCCACATCGTCACCAACACCTGTCATTTCCTGACTTAATTTCAGCCATTCTGACCCGGGGTGAGGTGGCATCTCATTGTGGTTTTGATTTGTATTTCCCTAATGATGAGTGATGTTGAACATTTTTTTTTATGTGTCTCTTGGCCCATGTGTATGTCTTCTTTGGAGGAATGTCTGTTCATATCTTCTGCCCATTTCTTGATTGGATTATTTTTCTTTTAGGATTATTTGTTCCAACTCTGTAAAAAACATTGATGGTATTTTTTTTTTTGTAAATTAATTTTTATTGGTGTTCAGTTTACCAACATACAGAATAACACCCAGTGCTCATCCCGTCAAGTGTACCCCTCAGTGCCCGTCACCCATTCACCCCCACCCCCCGCCCTCCTCCCCCTCCACCACCCCTAGTTCATTTCCCAGAGTTAGAAGTCTTTATGTTCTGTCTCCCTTTCTGATATTTCTCACACATTTCTTCTCCCTTCCCTTATATTCCCTTTCACTATTATTCATATTCCCCAAATGAATGAGAACATACACTGTCCTTCTCCGGTTACGGTGGCCAAGTTCAAAAAGGGTGTTGCCTGAGTTCTCCTCTGGGATTTTGATGGAATCTTGTCTCACATTTAGATCTTTCATCTATTTTGAGTTTATCTTTGTGTATGGTGCAAGAGAGTGGTCCAGTTTCATTCTTCTGCATGTGGATGTCCAATTTTCCCAGCACCATTTATTGAAGAGACTGTCTTTCTTCCAGTGGATCATCTTTCCTCCTTTATCGTATATTAGTTGACCATAAAGTTCAGGGTCCACTTCTGGGTTCTCTGTTCTGTTCCATTGATCTATATGTCTGTTTTTGTGCCAGTACCACACTGTCTTGATGAACACAGCTTTGTAGTACAACCTGAAATCTGGCATTGTGATGCCCCCAGATATGGTTTTCTTTTTTAAAATTCCCCTGGCTGTTTGGGGTCTTTTCTGATTCCACACAAATCTTAAAATAATTTGTTCTAAGTCTCTGAAGAAAGTCCATGGTATTTTGATAGGGATTGCATTATACGTGTAAATTGCCCTGGGTAACATTGACATTTTCACAATATTAATTCTGCCAATCCATGAGCATGGAATATTTTTCCATCTCTTTGTGTCTTCCTCAATTTCTTTCAGAAGTGTTCTATAGTTTTTAGGGTATATTTTGAGAACCATTTGAATGGTAAATGGTTCTCCAACCTTTTATTTTCAGGTTGTAGGTGTCCTTCTGTCTAAAATGAGTCTCTTGTAGACAGCAAATAGATGGGTCCTGCTTTTTTATCCAGTCTGAAACCCTGCGTCTTTTGATGGGGTCATTAAGCCCATTCACGTTCAGAGTTACTATTGACAGATATGAGTTTAGTGTCATCATGATATCTATTTAGTCCTTGTTTTTGTGGATTGTTCCACTGAACTTCTTCTTAAAGGGGAGTTTTAAGAGTCCCCCTTAAAATTTCTTGCAGAGCTGGTTTGGAGGTCACATATTCTTTCAGTTCCTGCCTGTCTTGGAAGCTCTTTATCTCTCCTTCCATTTTGAATGAGAGCCTTGCTGGATAGAGTATTCTTGGTTGCATGTTCTTCTCATTTAGGACCCTGAATATATCCTGCCAGCCCTTTCTGGCCTGCCACGTCTCTGTGGAGAGGTCTGCTGTTACCCTAATATTCCTCCCCATGAAAGTCAGGGACTTCTTGTCTCTTGCTGCTTTAAGGATCTTCTCTTTATCTTTGGAATTTGCAAGCTTCACTATTAGATGTCGAGGTGTTGAACGGTTTTTATTGATTTTAGGGGGGGATCTCTCTATTTCCTGGATCTGAATGCCTGTTTCCCTTCCCAGATTGGGAAAGTTTTCAGCTAGGATTTGTTCAAATACATATTCTGGCCCTCTGTCCCTTTCGGCGCCCTCGGGAACCCCAATTAAGCGTAGGTTTTTCTTCCTTAGATTGTCATTTATTTGCCTTAATCTGTCTTCATGGTCCCTTAATTGATTGTCTCTTTTTTCCTCAGTTTCCCTCTTTGCCATTAACTTGTCTTCTATGTCACTCACTCGTTCTTCCACCTCGTTAACCCTCGTCGTTAGGACTTCTAGTTTGGATTGCATCTCATTCAATTGATTTTTAATTTCTGCCTGATTGGATCTAAATTCTGCAGTCATGAAGTCTCGTGAGTCCTTAATGCTTTTTTCTAGAGCCACCAGTAGCTGTAGAATAGTGCTTCTGAATTGGCTTTCTGACATTGAAGTGTAATCCAGATTTTGTAACCCTGTGGGAGAGAGGGCTGTTTCTGATTCTTTCTTTTGAGGTGAGGTTTTCCTTCTAGTCATTTTGCTCAGTGCAGAGTGGCCAAAAACAAGTTGTGTTGGAACACGGGGGAGTATCACTGGTCCGTCCAGCTGGTCTTCTGGGGGAGGGGCCTGCTGTGCTGATTTTCAGGTGTTAGCACTTGGGGGAGCTGCTCTGCCCCTGCCTGCTGCCGGGCTCAGCGGGGGTTGTTTACCCCGTGGGGCCCCAGGAGGATCAGCCGCAGTTGCTATGGCAACTCTGGATTTAGGCTCCGCAGGAACTACGGGGCTCGGGGCTCGGGCTCTGGGCTCTCGGTTCTCTGTCCGCAGGGCCTGGAGGCTCCGGGGCGGGGCCACTGATCTGCTCAGCTCGGGGCAGGAGCGTCCTCGCTGTCCTGGGCCCTCCCGGCCTCTGCCTGTCCCGGGGGAGGCCGGATCCTGGGCTGTGTCCCGGCGCCCTGTGCTCCGGGGCCTGCGCTGTTGGATTCGCGCTCCCGCCCCGCAGCCCCCTCCGCGGAGCCGCTTCCGAGCCCCTTCGAGCTGCTCCGGTCGGTCCCCGCCGTGCGCGCTGCAGCCCTTAGGGAGCTCGGAGCACTCTCCTGCGCTTGCAGGTGTCTGTTAGTGTCCCCGGGAGTCCGAGGGCATCCCCGCCCTCCTGGGTCCTGCTCTAATTCCCTGCGAGCCCCTTTCCGCCCAGGAAGGTTGGTGCAGCTCCTGCTCCTCCGGGACGGGGCTCTCCTGTCCTGGGGACACTCGCCCCGGCCTCAGCCCGGCTCCTCGCGCGGCCCCTCCCCCTCGGAGGCCTTTTGTTCCTTTATTTCTTTTTCCCCGTCTTCCTACCTGGATAGAAGCGCGGACTCTCCTCACTGTAGCGTTCCAGCTGGTCTCTCTTTACATCTCAGGCCGAATTCGTAGATTTTCAGGATGGTTTGAAGGTTATCTAGGTAATTTGGTGGGGACAGGCGATTTGGGGACCCTGCTCTTCCGCCATCTTGCCCCTCCCCCCACATTGATGGTATTTTGATAGGGATTGTGTTGAATGTATAGATTGCTCCAGGTAGCATCGACATTTTAACAATATTCTTCTAATTCATGAGCATGGAACATTTTTCCATTTCTTTTATTTTTTAAAGATTTTATTTTATTTTATTTTATTTTTTTATGTATGAATTAATTTTTATTGGTGTTCAATTTACCAACATACAGAATAACACCCAGTGCTCATCCCGTCAAGTGTCCCCCTCAGTGCCCGTCACCCATTCACCCCCACCCCCCAGCCCTCCTCCCCCTCCATCACCCCTAGTTCATTTCCCAGAGTTAGAAGTCTTTATGTTCTGTCTCCCTTTCTGATATTTCTCACACATTTCTTCTCCCTTCCCTTATAGTCCCTTTCACTATTATTCATATTCCCCAAATGAATGAGAACATACACTGTCTGTCCTTCTCCGATTGACTTACTTCACTCAGCATAATACCCTCCAGTTCCCTCCACGTTGAAGCAAATGGTGGGTATTTGTCGTTTCTAATGGCTGAGTAATATTCCATTGTATACATAAACCACATCTTCTTTATCCATTCATCTTTCGATGGACACCGAGGCTCCTTCCACAGTTTGGCTATTGTGGACATGGCTGCTAGAAACATCGGGGTGCAGGTGTCCCGGCGTTTCATTGCATCTGAATCTTTGGGGTAAATCCCTAACAGTGCAATTGCTGGGTCGTAGGGCAGGTCTATTTTTAATTCTTTGAGGAACCTCCACACAGTTTTCCAGAGTGGCTGCACCAGTTCACATTCCCACCAACAGTGTAAGAGGGTTCCCTTTTCTCCGCATCCTCTCCAACATTTGTTGTTTCCTCCCTTGTTAATTTTCCCCATTCTCACTGGTGTGAGGTGGTATCTCATTGTGGTTTTGATTTGTATTTCCCTGATGGCAAGTGATGCAGAGCATTTTCTCACGTGCATGTTGGCCATGTCCATGTCTTCCTCTGTGAGATTTCTCTTCATGTCTTTTGCCCATTTCATGATTGGATTGTTTGTTTCTTTGGTGTTGAGTTTAATAAGTTCTTTATAGATTTTGGAAACTAGCCCTTTATCTGATACGTCATTTGCAAATATCTTCTCCCATTCTGTAGGTTGTCTTTTAGTTTTGTTGACTGTATCCTTTGCTGTGCAAAAGCTTCTTATCTTGATGAAGTCCCAATAGTTCATTTTTGCTTTTGTTTCTTTTGCTTTCGTGGATGTATCTTGCAAGAAGTTACTGTGGCCAAGTTCAAAAAGGGTGTTGCCTGTGTTCTCCTCTAGGATTTTGATGGATTCTTGTCTCACATTTAGATCTTTCATCCATTTTGAGTTTATCTTTGTGTATGGTGCAAGAGAGTGGTCTAGTTTCATTCTTCTGCATGTGCATGACCAATTTTCCCAGCACCATTTATTGAAGAGACTGTCTTTCTTCCAGTGGATCGTCTTTCCTCCTTTATCGAATATTAGTTGACCATAAAGTTCAGGGTCCACTTCTGGGTTCTCTATTCTGTTCCATTGATCTATGTGTCTGTTTTTGTGCCAGTACCACACTGTCTTGATGACCACAGCTTTGTAGTACAACCTGAAATCTGGCATTGTGATGCCCCCAGATAAGGTTTTCTTTTTTAAAATTCCCCTGGCTATTCGGGGTCTTTTCTGATTCCACACAAATCTTAAAATAATTTGTTCTAAGTCTCTGAAGAAAGTCCATGGTATTTTGATAGGGATTGCATTGAACGTGTAAATTGCCCTGGGTAACATTGACATTTTCACAATATTAATTCTGCCAATCCATGAGCATGGAATATTTTTCCATCTCTTTGTGTCTTCCTCAATTTCTTTCAGAAGTGTTCTATAGTTTTTAGGGTATAGATCCTTTACCTCTTTGGTTAGGTTTATTCCTAGGTATCTTATGCTTTTGGGTGCAATTGTAAATGGGATTGACTCCTTAATTTCTCTTTCTTCAGTCTCATTGTTAGTGTATAGGAATGCCATTGATTTCTGGGCATTGATTTTGTATCCTGCCACGCTACCAAATTGCTGTATGAGTTCTAGCAATCTTGGGGTGGAGGCTTTTGGGTTTTCTATGTAGAGTATCATGTCATCGGCGAAGAGGGAGAGTTTGACTTCTTCTTTGCCAATTTGAATGCCTTTAATGTCTTTTTGTTGTCTGATTGCTGAGGCTAGGACTTCCAGTACTATGTTGAATAGCAGTGGTGAGAGTGGACATCCCTGTCTGGTTCCTGATCTTAGGGGAAAGGCTCCCAGTGCTTCCCCATTGAGAATGATATTTGCTGTGGGCTTTTCGTAGATGGCTTTTAAGATGTCGAGGAAAGTTCCCTCTATCCCTACACTCTGAAGAGTTTTGATCAGGAATGGATGCTGTATTTTGTCAAATGCTTTCTCTGCATCTAATGAGAGGATCATATGGTTCTTGGTTTTTCTCTTGCTGATATGATGAATCACATTGATTGTTTTACGAGTGTTGAACCAGCCTTGTGTCCCGGGGATAAATCCTACTTGGTCATGGTGAATAATTTTCTTAATGTGTTGTTGGATCCTATTGGCTAGTATCTTGTTGAGAATTTTTGCATCCATGTTCATCAGGGATATTGGTCTGTAATTCTCCTTTTTGGTGGGGTCTTTGTCTGGTTTTGGAATTAAGGTGATGCTGGCCTCATAGAATGAATTTGGAAGTACTCCATCTCTTAAAGATTTTATTTATTTATTCATGAGAGACACAGAAGGCAGAGACATGGGCAGAAGGAGAAGCAGGCTCCATACAGAGAGTCCGATATGGGACTCGATCCTGGAACTCCAGGATCATGCCCTGAGCCAAAGGCAGATGCTCAACCACTGAGCCACCCAGGCATCCCCATTTTTCCATTTCTTTGTGTCTCCCTCAGTTTCTTTCATGAGTACAGATTCCTTGCCTCTCTGGTTAGGTTTATCCTAGGTATCTTATGGTTTGGGGTGCAACTGTAAATGATACTCCTTAATTTCTTTCTTCTGTCTCATTGTTAGTGTATAGAAATGCAACTGATTTCTGTGCATTGATTTTATATCCTGCCACTTTGGTGAATTCCCGTATGAGTTCTAGCAATTTTGGGGTAGAGTCTTTGGGTTTTCTATATAGAATCATGTCATCTGCAAAGAGTGACAGTGTGACTTTTTCTTTGCTGATTCAGATGCCTTTTATTTCTTTTTGTTGTCTGATTACTGAGGCTAGAACTTCTAGTACTATGTTGAACATCAGTGATAATAGTGGACATCCGTGCTATGTGTTCCTGACCTTAGGGGAAAAGCTCTCAGTTTTTCCCCATTGAGAATGATATTCACTGTGGGCTTTTCATACATGGCTTTTTTGATATTAAGGTATCTCTCTTTTCCTACACTGTGAAGAGTTTTAACCAAGAAAGGATGGTATACTTTGTCAGATGCCTTTTCTGCATCTATTAAAAGAATCATAGGGTACTTGTCCTTTTATTAATGGAGTATATCACATTGATTTGTGGATGTTGAACCACCCTTGCAGCCCAAGAATAAATCCCACTTGGTTGTGGTGAATAATTCATCCTTCCTTCCTTCCTTCCTTCCTTCCTTCCTTCCTTCCTTCCTTCCTTTCTTTTTTTTTTTTTTTGTAAATAATCTTTTTAATGTACTTTTGGATCCCATTGGCTAGTGTTTGGGTCATTATTTCCGCATCCATGTTCATCAGAGATATGGTCTGTAATTCTTTTTGGTGGGAACTTTGGTTTTGGAATCAAGGTAATGTTGGCCTCACAGAAAGAGTTTGGAAGTTTTCCTTCTATTTATATATTTTAAAACAGCTTCAGAAGAATAGGTATTAATTCTTTAAATGTTTGATAGAATTCCCCTGGGAAGCCATTGGGCCCTGAACCTTGTTTGTTGGGAGATTTTTGGATACTGCTTCAATTTCCTTGCTGATTATGGTTTGTTCAGGCTTTCTATTTCTTCCTGTTTCAGTTTTGGTAGTTTATACATCTCTAGGAATGCATCCATTTCTTCCAGATTGCCTCATTTATTGGCATATGGTTGCTCATAATATGTTCTTATAATTGTTTATATTTCTCCAATGTTGGTTGTGATCTCTCCTTTTTCATTCATGATTTTATTTGGGTCCTTTCTCTTTTATTTTTGATAAATCTGGCCAGGGATTTTATCAATCTTATTAATTCTTTCAACAATCCAGCTAGCTATTAGTTTCATTGATATGTTGCACTGTTCTTTTGTTTTCTATTTCATTGATTTCTGCTCTCATCTTTATTATTTCTCTTCTCCTGCTGGGTTTAGGTTTATTTGCTGTTCTTTCTCTAGCCCTTTTAGGTGTAAGGTTAGATTTGTATTTGAGACCTTTCTTGTTTCTTGAGAAAGGCTTGTATTGCTATATACTTCCCTCTTAAGACTGCCTTTGCTGCATACCAAAGGTTTTGTACAGTTGTGTTTTCATTTTCATTTGTTTCCATGAATTTAAAAAAAATTTCTTTACTTTTCTGCTTGACCCATTCATTTTTTAGTAAGATGCTCTTTAGCCTCTATGTATTTGATTGAGTTCTTTCCAAATTTTCTCTTGTGATTGAATTACAGTTTCAAAACATTGTGATCCAAAAATATGCAGGGAATGATCCCAGTCTTCGGTACCAGTTGAGACCTGATTTGTGACCTATTATATGATCTATTCTGGAGAATATTCCATGTGCACTCGAGAAGAATGATGGAAGGATGGAAAATCCTGAATATATCTGTGATGTCCATCTAGTCCAATGTGTCATTTAACACCCCTGTTTCCTTGTTGATCTTCTGCTTAGATGATTTGTCCATTGCAGTGATTGGGGTAGTAAAGTCCCCTACTATTGTTATATTATTATCGAGGTGTTTCTTTGTTATTAATTGGCTTATATAATTGCCATATTAGTGGCATAAATATTTATAATTGTTAGATCTTCTTGTTGGATACCCTTTGATTATGATATAGTATTGTTCCTCGTTTTTTTATTGTAGTCTTTGTTTTAAAATCTAATTTGCCTGATATAAGGATTGCCATCCCAGCTTTCTTTTGATGTCCATTAGTATAGTTTTCCATTCCCTCACTTTAAATTTGGAGGTGTCTTTGGTCTAAAAAGTCTCTTGCAGATAGCATATTGATAGATCTTGCTTTTTTATTCAATCTGATACCCTGTATCTTTTGATTGGGGCACTTAGCCCATTTACATTCAGAGTAACTATTGAAAGGTATTAATTTAGTGTCATTGTATTACCTGTAAAGTCGCTCTTTCTGTATATTGTTTCTATTCCTTTCTGATCTATATTACTTTTGGGCTTTGCTTTCCCTTTTCTTAAAGGATCCCTTTTAATATTTCTTTGGGGGCTGGTTTGGTGATCACAAATTCTTTTAGTTTCTGTTTGTCCTGGAAGTTTTTTTTATCTCTCCTTCTATTTTGAATGACATTCTAACTGGATAAAGTATTGTTGGCTGCATATTTTTCTCATTTAGTACCTCAAATATATTATGCCAGTCCTTTCTGGCCTGCCAGGTCTCTGTGGGTAGAACTGCTGCCAGTCTAATGTTTCTACTCTTGTAGGCTACAGACCTCTTGTCCTGAGCTACTTTCAGGATTTTCTATTTGTCTTTGAGATTTGCAAGTTTCACTGATATATGCTGGGATGTTGACCTATTTTTATTGATTTTGAGAAGGGTTCTATGGTTCTTGTGGACTTGGATGCCTGTTTCCTTCCCCAGATTAGGAAAGTTCTCTGCCCTAATTTGCTCCAATATACCTTTTGCCCCACTCTCTTTTCTCTTCTTCTGGGATCCCAGTTATTCTAATATTTGTTTCACTTTATATTATCACTTACCTCTCAAATTCTCCCCTCGTGATCTAGTAGTTTATCTCTCCTTTTCTCAGCTTTATTCTCCATCATTTTGTCTTTTAGATCACTAATTTTCTCTTTTGCCTCATTTATCCTAGTGGTTAGAGCCTGCATTTTTTTTATTGTATCTTATTAATAGCCTTTTTTATTTCGACTTGATTAGATTTTCATTCTCTTATTTCTCTAGTAGATTCTCTAGTGGCTTCTGTGCTTTTTTTCAAGCCCAGCTAGTATCGTTATTAAGAACTCTAGTTCTGACATCTTCCTTAGGTCTATACTGAGTAGATACCTGGCAGATAGTACTGCCTCTTGTTCTCTTTTTTTGAGGTGAGTTTTTTCATCTTGTCATTCTGTCAAGAGAGGGATAGATGAATGAGAGAACAAAAGACTAAAATGGCAACAATGACCCCAGATAAATATACATTAAACAAATCAAAAGAGACTCAGAACTGAATCTTTTTTTAAAAGAGTATATAATCAGACAGGTGAACAAATAGAGCAGTACACTGGATCCTGTGTATATTTTGGTCTGCTTGTTAGAAAACTAGATCCCAAAATTGTAATGAAAGAAAAACTTATATATATGCAAAAATAAATTAAATACAATGAAAAGATAGATATAACTGTAACAATGAAAATTAAAAGACAAAAAAAAATACAGACAGACAGATGAACAGAACAGAGCCAATATACCATATCCTGAATGCATTTTGGTCAGTTTGTTAGAAGAAACTACATCTCAAAATTGTAAAGAAAGAAAAACATGTATATACAAAAATAAAATTAAATACATTGAAAGGATAGAATATAACATAAAGATGAAAACTTAAAAAGACTTTAACAAAGCAGAAAAAAACCCAAAAGACCAGAAGAAGAAGAGAAAAAGGGGCAAGGGGGGTGAATATAGTCAGACAGATGAAGAGAACAGAGCTGTACACTAGATTCTGGGTGTATTTTGGTCTGTTTGTGATTTTTTTTCTTTTTTTTTAAGATTTTATTTATTTATTCATGAAAGAGAGAGAGAGGGAGGCAGAGACACAGGCAGAGGGAGAAGCAGGCTCCATGCCGGGAGCCCAACGTGGGACTCGATCCTGGACTCCAGGATCACACCCTGGGCCAAAGGCAGGTGCCGAACCCCTGAGCCATCCAGGGATCCTGGTCTGTTTTTAATTTTTTGAAGAACCTCCATACCGTCTTCCATAGTGGCTACACCAATTTACATTCCCACTGACAGTGTATGAGGGTTCCTTTTTATCATATATAACTTTTTATTTAAAAGACCTCTCTGTAGGGTAGGGCTCCTTTTTATCATATATAACTTTTTATCTAAAAGACCTCTCTGTAGGATAGGGCAAACATCTAATTACCAAAAATCTCTTCTTATAGTCCTGTGAATTACCCACATTCCCTTTGAAGCCCTGGGCCCTTATCCCATTCCTTAGCTCAGGACAGCATATAAGCCTTAACTTCTCTACTCCTATATCTTTGGGGCTTCTGTATATACAAAATTATATTTTTCTCCTATTAATCTGTATTATATCAGTTTAATTATTAGACCATCCAAAGAACTTAGAAAGGAAGAAGGAAAAATCTTTCTTCCCCTACAGAATGAAGTCATCTTCAAATAGTGTCTCCACATTTGTCCCAGGCCATGGGAATCATTGTCAGAAGAAAGAGGGTGCACTCTTGAGAAACACTGTAATGTATAATAATGATTTAAAGAATATCAAGCATTTATATGGGACTTTCTATATAAATTAGAGACTGTTATGAATACTTTTCACTTGTTACCTTGGGAAAAACCTAGACTTGGAGTCATACAGGTTCTAAATGCTGGTTTTGTTGTTTTATAGTTGTGTGGTCATAGGAAGAAAGTTCTTAAACTCTAATATTAAATTTCTTCAAGTGCAAAATATTCCTAGAGTTGTGGAAATAAATGAGATCAGGCATGCACAAGCTCTAGTAGCATGCTGGCACATAATCATCCTTTCCCTCTGTGTTCGTTACCCTGCGAGCCTTAAGATGATCAAAAATTGATGCAAAGTGAACATTGTCTGAAGGCCAGGGAGTAGTTAACCATTCTGATATCACATGATATGGAGCATTCACATGAGTGCCCATTAACTTTTAAAAGGTTATGTGTTTCCATCTGCTTGGGAAAAATCCTGTTTCTATGACATATTTTCACAAACTGGAGAAGTTTGGAAACAAAGAGCCTGGTAGGATTCCCCCAAACCATAGGATACATCACAAGAATGGCAAAGACTAAAATTATGAAGGTAATTAACTTAATTTGCATTTCCTTTTAGGGTCCTGAGAGTTAAGATTTTTATTTTCCCAAAAGGGCATTCATGGAGAGATATCTAAGTGTCTGCAATATACCAACAGAAACATATTATTTCTTGTGAACTGGCACTTGTTGAAGGAGGGTGACCCTCACATGGTTTCTTTCTGTCAAAATCTTCAGATATGTGCTATTTGCATCCCCACCCATACAATTACTAGTAAAGAAAATAGATGGTTCATATTGATAATTCTTAGTACCAAAGACTTGCTAATTAAAATAGTCAACAACCACAAACCACTTTGGTAGTGAATCTGGTCTAAATAATTAACCTCATTTTGCAAGCAAAGGAACATAAGCACTGAAACAATGTAACCAAGCCAAAGCCACAACAAAGCACTGAAACAATGTAACCAAGCCAAAGCCACAACAAGTGAACAGCAAGGATAAAGACTAGAATTCAATAAACCCCGAAAATCAAATCACAATTGCCTTGTACAATCAACCTTTGTTAACCTTCAGCAATTTTATGGTTCTTTTCTGTGGTTGTGCTTGTGGGATTCAGAATTGGGCTTAATTGGACTGTATTGTTCCTTGGTATGTATCATAGATAAGCAAAGCAAATTGTGCCTAGAATCAATCTCTCTCTCTCTCTCACACACACACACACACAAATATACACACAATCTATTGAGAAAATTCCTTCCTAAATAGTGATCTCCTAATTAATAAATACTTTTAAATAATCAGAGAATAAATGCTGACTCCCTTTAGGGGGACTTTCAGGCTAAAATGTTATAGACAGAGGTACCAGGGACACTTTAGGATATAAGATAGTTCACTTCCATGCTGTGTGTTACCCTATTTCTGGCTCTTGTGATTTAGCCAACCTATAGAGAGTATGTCAAAGTCAGTCGCCAGTACCAGCTCTCAATGCCCAGGGTATTTGCCTAGGATCCTGGAATTTATCTAGCTAAGATTACCATCCCAGGATGCATGAATATCCTATTATTCTGAGTTTTCAGGTTTCAGAGCTCTCTGATGTTCTGTTGTATGTTGGTTTTGAGAAACTGTCTCAGGCTCTTCTCTGGCTAACTGGTTCCATACTCCTAGTAACTATGTAAGACACTTTGTATCTATGATCTGTGGTGCAGCCAAGGGAACAGCTGGAAAATATTTTGAGATATTGAAGGTTGTTTTCTTTTTGACCCTTGTGCTTTCTTGAACAAGCTATCCTCTTCCTAGCTTTCTTAAACAAGCTATTGGGTGGAAGCAATAGCTTCTAAAGATACTGATCTGGAGGGGTGGGCCTATACAGTCAAGAACAAAAAGTCAAATTCTTGGCTTTGAATTCTAAAGTAGGCTGTTGAAATTGATAGCAGAGAAAACAGGCTTACAAGCACAGACTTTTAAATTGCAATAGTTGGGCTGTTGGAGAGTGGAGGTATTTTTTAAGTTCAGAAGCTTGTCTTTGAAAACCAAGAGCCAAAATCCAAATATAAAGTTTATACCATAATTACCAGATTTTGGAACAATATAGGATGCTGGAAGAGCAGTTTTCCTAGCCAAAAGAAAGTAAGATTTCTAGGAGTTGGCAGGAGAAACAGAATTGGAGAGGACATGAAAGGAACTTGTCTTTATGGGTTAAGTTTCTATCCTTAACAGTTTTTAGGCTGAGTCTCAAGAGGAATATTGAAGAAACTCATCAGCTAGCTATTCCGTTGAGGTTTAGGGGGCTGTCAGAGCAGAACCATCATCAAACTCCCCAGAATATTGCCTGACGAGATAGCACACCTTACAGTGAAGGCTTACTTTCTAGGAGAGAATCTGAACTGAGGAGGGGCAGTTGCTAAATGAGGTCACCGGATTGCTGGGCCTAAGGCAGCTTCTTGGTGTTCTGCACACCTTGCATGGTGTGAGAGAACCTTCAAAAGTTCCTATGCCACAGTATGATAGTTCCCCAAAAAATCAAACACAATTATCATATGATCCAGCAATTTCATTTGTAGCTATATACTCAAAACAGTTAAAAGCAGAAACTCAAACGTACATTTTTGTAATTATGTTCACAGCAGCATTATTCACAGCAGCCAGAAGATAGAAACAACTCAAATATCCATTGGCAAGTGACCAGATAAGTGAAATGTGTTATATATATATATATACACACAATAAAAAGGAATGAAATTCTGGTGGACGCTATGATAGGATTGAACCTATAAAACATTATGCTAAGTGAAATAAGACAGATGCAAAAGGACAAATACTGTATGATTCCATTTATATGGCATATATTTAGAATAGGCAAATTCAGAGACAGTGGAATAATGGTGACTAGGGACTTGAGGGAGGGAGAATGGAAAGTTGTATAGGTATTGGGTTTTAGTTGAGATGATGAAAAAGTTGTCAAGATGAGTAGTGGTGATAGTCTCACAAAATGAGAATATGAGGGGCATCTGGGTGGCTCAGTTGGTTAAGCATCCAACCTTGATTTCAGCTCAGGTCATGATCTCAGGGTCCTGAGATTGCGCCCCATGTCAGGCTCTGCACTCAGCGTAGAATCTGCTTGAGATTCTCTGTCTCCCTCTCCCTCTGCCCCTCCTCCCCCTCGCACACACGCTAAAAATAAATAAATAAATAAATAAATAAATAAATAAATAAATAAATAAATAAATAAATACATTCTCTTAAAAAATAAGAATATGAACAATAATGCCAATGAACTGTACACTTAAAATGGAAAAAAATGGTTAAAATAGAAGTATTTATGTGATGTATATTTTACCACAATTTTTAAAAATTGGGGAAAAAGTTCCCATGCCCCCAGTAGGAAGATAGAAATGACTAGAATGTAAAG
Source organism: Nyctereutes procyonoides (assembly GCF_905146905.1). Lineage (NCBI taxonomy): Eukaryota > Metazoa > Chordata > Mammalia > Carnivora > Canidae > Nyctereutes > Nyctereutes procyonoides. The sequence continues at coordinate 7,960,464 of NW_026575135.1, read as the reverse complement.
ACAGGGGGTGTGGAGTGACTTGTGAAGCCCTGATGACTGATATGCTAAGAGGACACACAATTTGGCATGGTTAGAGTGGCAATTGACAGCCATTACACAGGAAATGAATTTTTCCTCTCAGCAGAAGCCATGGGGTGGTTTGCTAATGACCGCAAAACATATTTCTCTCCCCTAAAGTCAAGGTGATAGACTACCCAGGACACGGATCATCCAGATCTTAGGTGACTACTAAAAAGTGACAGAAAAAGGTGAAGGGAAAAAAATTTCAATTTGACCATTTATCCAAAAAGAATTGAATTTAAAATAGAAGTTACCAAGATTACTTTGGATTACAGGGTTAGGTTTTCCATTATCAATGAAATAAGGACTCCAGAGCTAAAAGTTAAATTATAGGTAACTCATTTCCATTTTGCATGTATGAATGTGTATGACAGTGAAACGTATTCCCGTGACATGGCTGTATGCCTTTTCCAAACTTAAAACTAAGGAGCTTCTCAAATCTATGGCAATTTTGGAGCTTTTCTGTGAGGAACAGGGAATTCCTTCTGGTGCAAGATGAGTTCAGCTTCCTTGGGCTTATCATTGGAGATGGCTGTGCAGTGTCACTGATGGCCAACCTTGAGACCAACCCCAGAACATGGGTGTTCACGAAGCTGGATCTTTGCGGTACTTATAGTTAAAGCAGTGAACAGACCTGGCTCTTCAGGTCCTGTGATATGCGTTGGCCTTTGAGAACACTCTTGGACTACTGAGATTATTGGATAACCTTCCTGCCATCACCTTCCAGTGGTTAGTGATAAGAATACAGAAGGGCCTCCTAAAGCAATAGCTATTGATAACTGCTAATCTGTATTATATACGTATTCTGTGCTGGCATTATGCGGGGTACTTTATGATTATCCCATTTAGGCCTAACCATACATCTGTAGGATTAAGTACTAGTTTTGATCACATTTTGCAGAAAAGGAAACTGAAGTTTAATAATGGCCCATAACTTGTTCTAGGTCACCTAGGTTACTTACTACCTAGGTAGTAAGTAACAGAGAGAGGAAGGAAGGACCCAGAAACCTAACTTGATAGCCCAAGTGCTAACCGTGACAGTACACTGCTTATTGTTTGGGGACATCCTCCTACTCTGAAAAATCTAGCTTGACATGGATATTCCTGGCTATGGTATAGTAAACAATGGCTTAAGTGTTAGATTTGTGTTTAAGGACTCACAGGTTGATTACTGGTCCACATAAACAAAGGCTTCCATGTGATACCTAATAATTTAACAATGGCTTTGAAATAGGACTTTTTCAAAAGTATTTAGCATATCTTGGGGTTTACTAGTTTTATGAGGAATTCATCACCCCAATTTTATCCAAACCACCTCAGAAAAGAGAACATGCTGCATCGTTAAGTGGTGGAAAACTCCATTGTCCCAAGCCTACCCTGCCTCCATACTGTTGGAAGCTTTACTTTTATCCGTGGTACAGGGTTATCATATTCATAGAGGCACAGATAACTGACTGCCACGACTACTTCCTGTGGGAGTGAGAACAAATGGTTTTAAATGATCACAAATCAGGTCTTAACCAATACCAAAAAATTGGGATTGTCCCCGCATATTGTCAGACCATAATGCTTTAAAACTAGAACTGAATCACAAGAAATTTGGAAGGAATTCAAACACGTGGAAGTTAAAGACCATCCTGCTAAAAGATGAAAGGGTCAAGTGGGAAATAAGAGAAGAATTTTAAAAATTAATGGAAACTAATGAGAATGAAGATACAACCGTTCAAAATCTTTGGGATACAGCAAAAGCAGTCCTGAGGGGTAAATACATCACTATACAAGCATCCATCAGAAAACTGGAACCCAAATACAAAAGCTAACCTTGCACCTAAAGGAGCTGGAGAAAGAAGAGCTAATAAAACCTACACCCAGCAGAAGAAGAGAGTTAATAAAGATTCAAGCAGAACTCAATGAAATAGAGACCAGAAGAACTGTGGAACAGATAAACAAAACCAGGAGTTGGTTCTTTGAAAGAATTAATAAGATAGATAAACCTTTAGCCAGCTTTATTAAAAAGAAGAGAGAAAAGACTCAAATTAATAAAATCAAGAATGAAAAAGGAGAGATCACCACCAATACCAAGGAGATACAAATGATTTTAAAAACTTAGTATGAGGGTAGCCCCGGTGGCGCAGTGGTTTAACACTGCCTGCAGCCCAGGGTGTGATCCTGGAGACCCTGGATCGAGCCCCACGTTGGCTTTCTGCATGGAGCCTGCTTCTCCCTCTGCCTGTGTCTCTGCCTCTCTCTCTCTCTGTATCTCTATGAATAAATAAATAAAATCTTTAAAACAATAAAATAAAAACTTATTATGAGCAGCTATATGCCAATAAATTAGGCAATCCAGAAGAAATGGACGCATTTCTTGAAAACCACAACTACCAAAACCGGAACAGGAAGAAATAGAAAACCTGAACAGGCCAATAATCAGGGAGGAAATTGAAGCAGTCATCGGAAACCTCCCAAGACACAAAAGTCCAGGGCCAGATGGCTTCCCAGGGGAATTCTATCAACCGTCTAAAGAAGAAACAATACCTATTCTACTAAAGCTGTTCAGAAAGATAGATGGAATACTTCCAAACTCATTCTGTGAGGCCAGCATCACCCTAACTCCAAAACCAGACAAAGACCCCACCAAAAAGGAGAATTGTAAACCAATATCCCTGATGAACCCAGACGCAAAAATTCTCAACAAGGTACTAGCCAATAGGATCCAACAGCACATTAAGAAGATTATTCACCGTGACCAAGTGGGATTTATCCCCAGGATGCAAGGCTGGTTCAACACTCGTAAAGCAATCAGTGTGATTGATCATATCAGCAAGAGAAAAAACAAGAACCATATGATCGTCTCAATAGATGCAGAGAAAGCATTTGACAAAATACAGCCTCCATTCCTGATCAAAACTCTTCAGAGTGTAGGGATAGAGGGAACATTCCTCAGCATCTTAAAAGCCATCTACCAAAAGCCCACAGCAAATATCATTCTCAATTGGGAAACACTGGGAGCCTTTCCCCTAAGATCAGGAACACAACAAGGATGTTCACTTTCACCACTGCTATTCAACATAGTACTAGAAGTCCAAGCCTCAGCAATCAGTCAACAAAAAGAAATAAAAGGCATTCAAATTGGCAAAGAAGTCAAACTCTCCCTCTTTGCAGATGACATGATACTGTACATAGAAAACCCAAAAGACCACCCCAAGATTGCTAGAACTCATACAGCAATTCGGCAGTACAGCAGGATACAAAATCAATGCCCAGAAATCAGTGGCATTTCTATACACTAACAATGAGATTGAAGAAAGAGAAATAAAGGAGTCAATCCCATTTACAATTGCACCCAAAAGCATAAGATACCTAGGAATAAACCTAACCAAAGAGGTAAAGGATCTATACCCTAAAAACTACAGAACACTTCTGAAAGAAACTGAGGAAGACACAAAGAGATGGAAAAATATTCCATGCTCATGGATTGGCAGAATTAATGTTGTGAAAATGTCAGTGTTACCCAGGGCAATTTACACATTTAATGCAATCCCTATCAAAATACCATGGACTTTCTTCAGAGAGTTGGAACAAATCATCTTAAGATTTGTGTGGAATCAGAAAAGACCCCGAATAGCCAGGGGAATATTAAAAAAGAAAACCATAGCTGGGGGCATCACAATGCCAGATTTCAGGTTGTACTACAAAGCTGTGGTCATCAAGACAATGTGGTACTGGTACAAAAACAGACACATAGATCAATGGAACAGAATAGAGAATCCAGAAGTGGACCCTCAACTCTATGGTCAACTAATATTCGACAAAGCAGGAAAGACTATCCACTGGAAAAAAGACAGTCTCTTCAATAAATGGTGCTGGGAAAATTGGACAGCTACATGCAGAAGAATGAAACTAGACCATTCTCTTACACCATACACAAAGATAAACTCAAAATGGGTGAAAGATCTAAATGTGAGACAAGAATCCATCAAAATCCTAGAGGAGAACACAGGCAACACCCTTTTTGAACTTGGCCACAGCAACTTTTTGCAAGATACATCCATAAAGGCAAGGGAAACAAAAGCAAAAATGAATTATTCGGACTTAATCAAGATAAAAAGCTTCTGCACAGCAAAAGAAACAGTCAACAAAACTAAAAGCCTACAGAATGGGAGAAGATATTTGCAAATGACGTATCAGATAAAGGGCTAGTATCCAAGATCTGTAAAGAGCTTATTAAACTCAGTATCAAAGAAACAAACAATCCAATTATGAAATGGGAAAAAGACATGAAGAGAAATCTCACAGAGGAAGACATAGACATGGCCACCAAGCACATGAGATAATGCTCTGCATCAGTGGCCATCAGGAAAATATAAATCAAAACCACAATGAGATACCACCTTACACCAGTGAGAATGGGGAAAATTAACAAGGCAGGAAACCACAAATGTTGGAGAGGATGTGGAGAAGAGGGAACCCTCTTGCACTGTTGGTGGGAATATGAACTGGTGCAGCCACTCTGGAAAACTGTGTGGAGGTTCCTCAAAGAGTTAAAAATAGAACTGTCCTATGACCCAGCAATTGCACTGCTGGGGATTTACCCCAAAGATACAGATGCAGTGAAACGCCGGGACACCTGCACCCCGATGTTTCTAGGGCAATGTCCACAATAACCAAACTGCGGAAGGAGCCTCGGTGTCCATCGAAAGATGGATGGATAAAGATGTGGTCTATGTATACAGTGGGATATTAGTCAGCCATTAGAGACGACAAATACCCACCATTTGCTTCCACGTGGATGGAACTGGAGGGTATTATGCTGAGTGAGGTAACTCAATCGGAGAAGGACAAACATCATATGGACTCATTCATTTGGGGAATATAAAAATTAGTGAAAGGGAATAAAGGGGGAAGGAGAGAAAATGAGTGAAAATATCAGTGAGGATGACAAAACATGAGAGACACCTAACTCTGGGAAACGAACAAGGGTAGTGGAAAGGGAGGTGGGCAGGGGGTTGGGGTGACTGGGTGATGGGCACTGAGGGGGGCACTTGGTGAGATGAGCACTGGGTGTTATGCTATATGTTGGCAAATTGAACTCCAATTAAAAAATAAAATAAATAAATGAAGTCTGCCTTAGAAGCATGAGGGGTAATCTCAGGGATTAAGCTCGAAGCAACTGAGATAGACCTAGAGGCTTACCTCATGCCCTACTGATGGTCCTGTATGCACTGGGCAGGCAGGTAGATAATGCCTTATCTCACAAACCAGGGAAATAATAGTATAAACATTTCTCCACTTCTCCTTCCTTCTGTCCTGTGATATCTCAGCAATCCAGCCCCAGTGATGACTGGGCACTGTTTGGTACAGGAAGCATGCAGATGCTCTGTACCTGAGCTTGATTATGACTACCCTACCATCCAGAGGTTGCCTGTGGAAATGAGGAATTCAGGGGGGGAGCTGCTCTGACCAGGAACAGTTAAGAATGAAATAAAATTCAGACCAGAGAAGCCCATTTCTCGGTGTTTTATCTTTGTCCTAAAAAGAATTTAGCTAACCTCCAGATTATCCAAAGTCCTTAATATGCCCTACAGAGACATCTGATAGCTTGATATATACCCCTTTCTAATGTCCTCACACTTAAAGCACCTTAACCAGTTGTAAAGACAGACCTCCAGAGGCTGAAGGGACTGCTTACCTATTTCTGATCATTAATGTCCCTGAGACAACTTCCAGAATGTGTCCCTCCATATACAGTCCTTCCAGAATTTTACAGTTCTAAGGAAAGATTATTTTCAAAATATAATCCAACACTAAAACTATTAATCAGAAAAGAAAACATATCTTTTCATCTCTTTTTGTGTGAAAAGAGCTAAAGCTAAAATTTTACCTTCCAAGTAACCCCAGCAAATTTAGAGAACAGACCAAGAAAGATGAGATATGGAATCCAGAAAACAGTGTACAAATCTAACTCAAGCACAGAGAAAGGAAATTCCTGGACAAAGCTAATCAGTAGGTCTATAGAGCAGATATTCCAGATTGAAACTGGAAGGTTAAGGGCTCTCGGACAAAATTTACATAAATAAGGGAACTCAGTATTTAAAAAAATATTTTTGACAACTTGGAAACGTTAGGAAACCATAAATACAAATAAATCAAGAAGAAAGAAAAGCCATTAGAAATACCGAGGAAAAGAAATCTAGAAAAAAGTCATGACTCAAATGTGAAGCAGAAGACTTTCAGATCAAGATAATACAGTGGATTTATATCATGAGATCCCATTTTGCTCCATAGACATAGCAAAAATAAAAATATAAAGAAAAGGGATCCCTGGGTGGTGCAGCGGTTTGGCGCCTGCCTTTGGCCCAGGGCACGATCCTGGAGACCCGGGATCGAATCCCACGTCGGGCTCCCGGTGCATGGAGCCTACTTCTCCCTCTGCCTATGTCTCTGCCTCTCTCTCTCTCTCTCTCTCTCTCTCTCTCTCTGTGACTATCATAAATAAATTAAAAAAAATAAATTTAAAAAAATATATAAAGAAAAAAATCCAAAAGGTATAAGTAGGTTCAAATACCAGATAAATGCAAAAATCCAAAATGGAACAGAACTCAAACCAGTAAAAAGAACTAAAGCTGGGGCAGCTCAAAGTGTGCCTTTTATAAAGTGAAAGGGATTAAAAATGTGCCTGTGAGACAGGAGACTGGAGCCAGACACATAGCTCAGAACCCTGAGCAGTAGTGGGCATTCTCAACACTGTGAAAATGGAGTGAAAATTAGCTACTGCTAACTGCTGCCTGGGACCATAACTTCTGATGAACTGCAAACCAAAGAAGGCCAAGGCCCAGATCATAGCCTTGCAACCAGGATATAAGCCAAGACACCCAATGGTACATGACTAGATCTGTCTTATCCTTAATATCGCCTCTGATCCACGATTATGAAATCTCTGAATTAGGGACCAAGAGGACTGAGTGGAGATAAAAAACTGATAGTCAAGGAAGAGTAAGGAGAGAGGTTGAGAGAGAGAGAGCGCCATAAAATAAACGACAAATTCTCACTTAAGACAAAACAAAATTTTAAGACACAAATTTATTGCTGATAAAGATGGCTACTAAGCAGAGGGTGGATTGGAGGATGTGGAGTGTTGGTGGGGTGCAAAAAAATGGTGGCTCCTAAAATCCAAGGGAGACTTACTTTTCTTAGTCTACACTTTGGTACCTTTCAAATTTGGGGAGTGAATTTTCTTTTTTATCTAGCGTCTATGGAAACCTACCTGCTTCAGTTTATAAATCTTAAATTGATAATATTACCTATTTTGAAGGCTCTCTGGAAGTTTTTTTTTTTTAAGAGAAGGTCTCTTAGAACCTTTTCCCAAAGATCCTATTGACAGTTGTACAGAAAAAGCACCCAATAAATATTTGTTGATGTTGGTATTGTTGACAATGATTATGATAGTGCCAGTGATGAGATGAACAAGAGCTCATTTCATCACTACCCAAACCAGAGCACCGGAGCTTTGTGAAGAGTCAACATCGTGATGTCCCCAAGAAGGGCATGTCAACAATGTCATTGACCATTTTCTTCAGGGCTGGGTACTGCCCTTAACACGATTTCTACTCGCTATAAGGAGTCTCTCCTCTGTACTCTCTTAGCATATCATTCTGCCCCCAAAATAGGTTTTTGGATATCTTATCATAAGATCTGGTAGCCCTGACTCTCATAATTCCCTCCATTCAGTGGATGATGCTGTGGTTGAGAGTGACCTGTCCATTGGGGAGGAACCCACATTTCAGGAAGCTGAGCATGCTCACTAGCCAAGCGAAGAATCTCAGAAAGCATATTATTAAGGGACGGGTTCTTATCTCTCAAGAGCCAAACACACCCACTTCAGCATTGTCTAGCAATTGCAGACAAACAGACGAGGGGTAGGGGGAAAGACTTGGAGTCATTACCACATAGCAGACCATTTAGCCCAATTAATTCTGCATCAGCTCTGAATAGAGCGTGGCCCAAGGCATCTCCTGGAATTTTATATTCTTCATCAGATAGACATGATCTTTGTCATGGAGGATTCTCCATTCTTGCTCCTCCCCTCACACCTTCCTCTTTCCTTTTTTCCTTCCTTTACTCACTAGGCATGCTTTCAGCTATGTGTGTCAGACACTACAATAAGAAGGTGGTAAGAATCACATAGCAACTTTGTTTTTTTAAAAGATTTTATTTCCTATTTTCTTAGAGTGAGGGGGAGAGTACAGAGGGAGAGGGAGAAGCAGACTCCCCGTTGAGCAGTGACCCTCCCCCCCCCCCCCCCCCGCCTGTCCTGTCCACACAGGGCTCTATCCCAGGAGCCTGAGATCACGACCTTAGCCATAGCTAACAGCCACCCAGGCACCCCACATGCCAACTTTAAATTAGGAGAGTCTTTTAGAGCCCAGCATCAGGAGCTGAAGTGGGTTTTATCAGACTCTAAAGAATAAGTGGAGCAAAGTCCAATTAAAACCTAGCAGTTCCCATCAGAGTTGTGTATGCATGAGTAACGCCCTTTCCTATACCCACACCTGATTTGGTTAATCAGATTCTGTGGGCAGTTGTAGGTAGGATGGTTAGAAAGATTCCTGAGATATCTGGGCTCTTTGAAGGAAGAACAGAAAGAGCCACTGCCCAGTATTGTTGTGTAAATTGCTATGCAAAGGACTGCCTAAAGGAGGAGAGTTGGGGCAGAAATCAGGCCTGTGCTCTGCGCCCTAACCTGTGAGGTGAGGGGTGCAGAGCATGGGCATATTTTTCTTATTCCCACAAAAGTAGTGTATATTGTAGGAAGCAGATCTATGTATGTTCTCTGATTGTAATTCTCTGATGGGACGGTCAAGGAGTTGTAAATCAGAGCAGGAATACTGGCTGTGTGGAGAGGCACAGGCTTTACAAGGCAAGGTGCAGCATGGATATCCCTATCCACATCAGGTCTGCTTTGAAACAGCTTAGAGCCAGGGTTTTTCTGAAGATCCACTTCTGACTTAGAATTCAGACTTCATAATGGATCTTCTGGTTTCTAACCAGTCATTCCTCACATTAGCCTATTGTTATTTATCTCCCTGGAATGTGAATATGTGCACTTTATCCTCACTGGCATCCTTGTATAGGGAATTTCTAGAGAATCCCCAAGAAGATGCATCTGAACTTGAACACTAAGTTTTGAGGAGCTATGTCATAGAACTGCTGGTTTCCCAGGGCTAGCCTTGTTGTCACCTAAAAAACCTGCCTGGAAAACACTAGATTACAGTTGTGGTTTTGATCCTGAATTCTGTGCCTGCTCTTAAATAAGACCTTTCCTCTCTCTGGGCTTCAGTTTCTTGGTCTATACAGTAAGAGGATTTGGTCTTTATTGTTCTGTCAGGCTGTGGTTATACCCTGCTTGGCTTTCAGAGGTTGGAAGCGTAAAAGTGACTTGGCAGCAAGGGCTGGTTTGTAGTCCCGCGGAGCCCACATCTAGGACAAAAGGAATGATATGGTTGGAAAGCCCAGAGCCCTGTGCTTCTCTCCCTATTCAGTTCATGCCAAGTGAATCAAGGATATAATTGCCCTCAGCATACCAAACATTACTATACTTCTGTTCAGCTTCTCCTTTCATTCGTTAAGCCCTTGTGGAAGTTGCCATTGCTCCCACCTGTACATGAGTATGCAAGTTGCTACAGTAAAAACCCAGGAGCTTTGAAGTCCTGGTTTCACTCCTTAATAATTAGGTGACTGATTCCCAGTTTCCTAATCTGTAAAGTGGAGATAATAATGTTTATGTCATGGAGTTGCTGCGAGAATTAAATGAGATTCTGTCTAAAAAGCATATGGCACAGGGCCTGGCTGATACATGATAATTTCTTTTCCTCTCTCACCTATGCACTCCCCTCACCCTGCCCCACTGCCAGTGTGCACATGTCAGTAAAGACTTAAAATTTTGTACCCTGGAGCGGTGAATTGACTGTCTAATGACACAAGTTCAGGCGTGAAACAAGTATGCACTTGGCTATTTGCAGCTTGAAATCTCACTCCTGCCATTTTTTCACTACAGTTTCATCTGAAGAGACGTCTCATTAGAATGATTTTTTTTTTAAATGTATGGTTTTCCTTCTGAAGTGATAGTTTCCTCCAGTTGTGCTGGACCTGATAATTTTGTGTATGTATGGAAGAGGTTAGCATCCAGTAGGTCCACTTAAATGGCATTGGGAAGTCCCCTTAAATTTCATCCTCAACGCTCCCTGGTAAGTTGACTGTCTCCCAACATCCATCTTTGATTTTAACCCCTATTGTGTTGTTACCGATACCCAGAATTGAAGAATTCTTCAGGAATTTCACTCCCTCCATTAGTCAGCCCATTCCAATCTGTGAAGTACTATTTGCAGCAATCACACACTGTTCCTTTCTGTGTAAAACAAGCAAGTTAGTATAATGTACTAGTGAAGAGCAAGGTCTCCATATCCACACTTTGATTTTTTTTTAAGATTTTATTTATTTATTTGAGAGAGAGAGAGAGAGAGAGCACAAATCAGAGGGAGATGTAGAGGGACAAGCCAACTCTCCACCAAGCAGGGAGCCTGACATGGAGCTCAATCCCAGGACCCCGGGACCATGACCTGAGCCGCCGAAAGCAGATGCCCAAGCGACTGAGCCACCCAGGTGCCCCCCAGACTATTTGATTTCGAAGACTAACTTTGCTACTTTCTAGCTTTGTGACTTCGGGTATAGTTAATTTCTTAATTTCCTTATCTAAAAAAAAAAAAAAAAGGAGCCAACCTGATAAGATTGTTGGGAAGATTAAAAGAGGGTACCTGGGTGGTCAGTCAGGTAAATAGCTGCCTTTGAGGATGGAGCCCCAAGTCAGCCTCTTGCTCAGCAAGGAATTTGCTTCTCCCTCTCCCTCCATGTTCTCTCTCTCTCACTCTCTCTCAAGTAAATAAAATCTTTAAAAAAGAAGAAAATATGAAATGAGTCAATATATATAAAGTGTCTGATACATACAACGTTTTCATAAATGTCTATTGTTGATAATAATAGCAAAGATCTCTTCTCCACATCAAAAGTTGTCATATCCTAGAATGCAGCTGAGAATGGCCCAGTTAACTGCACTAGAACTGGGTGAGAGGAGCTGGTACCTAGAACCTGAACCATCTGTTTCAGAGAGATGCCCAACTGCAGGTCTTAGAAACCTTGAGACAGACCATTGTAACTGGAAGGAAAGACAATAGATAGCAGATGGTCGATTGCAACGTTTAGAGCAGTTTTCTGCTTGATCTCCTGCCTGATCATAAAAGAGAGCTCAAATCCCTCTCTCTACCAGGTGGGACATCTGAGCACAATAAGGTCAGAAAGGCTGTGAATTCCTGATCATCAGCCATCTTTGCATTGTTGGTTTGATGGCCATGAACTTCGAGGCCGTGTCCTTGACCTCAGTCTGCTCCTAGGAACAGTATATGCAATTTGTGTGAGTTACCAAATGGCTGCACCAGGACTTGGCGTATCTGATTAAGAGAATTTCTTGGGAGAAAAGGGAAAGGAGGTGCCCCTGGCTCTGACTTCATGCCTAAATCCTAAGCGTATGCTTGCTTTGGGTGCTGAAGGCCTGAGTTTTTAGAAAGAACACAAAGCATCTCTTGGTAAAGGTTTATATGCCTTTTGGTTTACCCTGCAATGTAAAAAAAGGGAGGCGGGCAGGAATCAGGATATGCTAGGATTACTAAGGCTTCTTGGTAGTCAGAGCATGCAATAACCACCCACACCTGATCATTCTCAACTCGCTGGACCAGTTGAGGAAAGCTGCAATAGTCACAAAGTCTTAACTCAGGTGTGTAACATCAGAATCTAGGAGGATGCCTGGAAGGCAGCATTCTACAATGACTCAGGCAGTCTGAATACTGAGGGTTGCCCTTCAGTTTCTGCACTTGAAGACATTAATTTTTAGAAGTGCAGAGAATAAAGGATAAATAACTGGATTGGTGGGGGAAAGCTCCCTATGGGAAGTGATCCACCTTCTCCAATTCACTTCCAAGACCAGCTTCCCCACTTACCCCTCACTTCCACCCCAGATCATGTTACCTCAGGTCCTCTGCTCTTCCTCTTGACCTAACAGACACAGGTTCTCCCCACAGGAGACCACTTCCCCTACTGCCCTTTCCATACTGTGTCTACCAGAAGGACCAAAAGAAGGAACATCATTCTTACATCCCAGTGTCATTTGTAGGCTATTACTCCTGTACCCTCAAGTAGAACATTTTCCTTTGTTGAATTTCAGGCAACTAGGTTATTCCACAGTTCCCTTCCTTGACTCAAAGTACCATCTTCCTAGTCCTTCCCCCACTTTTACTTCTGGCCCCTGATCCATGTCCAGTACCTTAATAACCATGGGTGACCACAATGTCTGTGGGGATGATCTATCCAATAACTTTTTGACCTTCTCAATGTCATGATCTCCATGTAATTTTAGTCACACACACACCCCCGCCCGCCCCCCCCCCCCCCCAGTCACAGACAAATCTTGGATCTTATCAGTTGCCCCAAACTACACCTAACTCTAGTATCCTCTGGCTTCGGTATTCCACTTCTCTTACTCCTTGCTCTTTCTAAACCTGCTCTTTGATCTTAACAGGACCTCCAGTATTTGATTCTTCTACTTTCTTCCAGTCTATTTGTCTTCCCCTATCTAACCTAAATTCTTAACTCCTCAGATTATTACTGATTAGCAAAAACTTTCTGTTCTTTTGTCTCCTTAAAATTTTATCTAACCCACCTGGAAAAACAGCTGGACCTTCCATGATACATTGCTGATAAACTGTTCTATTCCTCATCAAAGTGTGAATTATTTTTAATTATTCTCTGCGAACTCTCTGCCCCTTCCGTGTCCCACCCTACCTCATCACTCTTATATGATGTCCACAGAAAATAAAAAGTGTTAAAAAGCAATTACCTTAGGTCTCTGTCCCTCATCTCCAGTATGCTGAATTACCTTCATCTCCCTCCTCTGGTCTAAAGCTAATCCTCTAGCCTAAAGCTAATTTAAAGACAAAGCTACCTGTGGTCTGAATTTTATCCCTCTCTACTTCTTCATGGACCTTACTGCATCAGTTAACTCTCTGGTATCATTAGTGTCTCCCTTTTGACTTGCATCTCAGAAGCTTCTATAACAGGTAGGTCTCTATTCCCTAGGCTTTTGACTCATCTGGGAAATATCCACTCTGAGCCTCACTTAAGGGCTGCCATTAACAGAAATAAGAAAGTCAGAAAGGAGGAAATATTTTTAGGAGCAGGAATTAGGAATTGGGACTTTCGGGTTTTTTTGTTTTGTTTTGTTTAAGACTTTATTTATGTGAGAGAAAGAGAGAGAGCAGGAGCCAGGGGGAGGAGCAGAGGAGGAGGGAGAAGGACAAGCAGACTCCCTGTTGAACATGGAACCCAATACAGAGCTCGATCCCAGGACCCTGAGATCATGACCTGAGCTGGTCAGACGCTTAACATACTGAGCCACCCAGGTGCCCCTGGGACTTTAGTTTTTTAAGTACAGAGTTTGATGGGCTATTCCAGTAGAAATGTAAAGTAGGAGGTTTGCAGATGCACACAGGTATCTTTAGGAGACAGAGCAATCCTAGATGTTCAACTTTCTTCCTTGCTCTGACACATCAAGGGCATATATAACACTATCCATTAACTTGGATAGGACAGGGTTGGAGCTTATCCCTAAGTATTCTTTTTCCCTAGATAGGTCCTTGGTGTTGAAAACCCAGATATTACAACTTTAAATTTCATCTCAATCTCTAGATGTGGAATCCAGAAAAATTTCTCTAGTCTTAAAGCAGAAAGTGACAGTATAATTCTGGATCCTTATTAGGAATTCTTTTATTTTTGTATAATTGAGGAAACAGTCAATGTGTAGCCATATTTATTAAAAGAAGGGCTCCTCAGACTCTTGTTAGAGAATGACTTTACTAGGGCACCTAGCTAGCTCAGTCTATAGAACATGCAACTCTTGATCTCAGGGTTGTGAATTTAAGACGCACATTGAGTGTGGAGTATACTTAAAGAATAATAATAAAGCAGGGTTTCTTTTATTTATTTAGGGCTTTCTTTATTTTTTTTAAGATTTAAGCATTTTTTATAGTTTTTTAAAATTAAATTCAGTCAATTAACATGTAATGTATTATTGGTTTCAGAGGTAGAGAAGAGTGACTCATCTGTCTTATACTCAGTGCTCATTACATCATGTGTAGTAGGGCTTGCTTTAACAAAAAGAAAGAAAAAGAAAATGACTTTACTGTTTCTCTGAGAGTCAAGGTGCATTATTCTCCAGATGCTTCAGCTCCCTGCCCCTGCAGGGTACCACCTCCTAACAGAATTTCTACTACATTTAGATTAGAAACAGGCGGAAGCTGAGAAATGCTGATGAACTTTTGGGTAGCGTGTCTTTAGCCTTTGGTGGAACTACTCCTCAGAAGTTTACCATAGTCCAAATTCCCTTTGATAAAGTTGAGCTTTATTTCTCTGATGGATAATTAATTGCTTGTTGTCTTAATTACCTCATTACATATTTAAAAATTATCCTATGTTGCTTTGAACTGCTATATAATCAACAGACTTTTTTGATAATAGTTATAAATATCATCACAAAGTGTACTTGAACATTCATCAGAAACAAGGATTTCTGTGCACTAACAGGATGACATTTATCAATGTGCTTGAATATCTGCAGTGCAGCTCTGCTAAATGGTCATTTGTCTTCTTTTTGAATCATAGGTCATTATATAGGATTTGGATAGATGAAAACTTAGAAACAAAAAAGATTGGAATTATAAGACTAGAATTATAAGACTGTAAGAGTCTTTTAAAGGTCACCTGTTTGCAGCTACTGGACCAGACTGTAAGATTTTATATATATTCTTTTTTAAATTAAAAATAAATAAATAAAATTCTTAAATCCCAGTATAATTAACATACAGTGTTATCTTAGTCTCAGGTATACAATATAGGTGATTCAACAATTCTCTACATTACTCAGTGCTCATCGCGATAAGTGTACTCTTTAATCGCCATCACTTATTTCACCCATTCTCCCCACCCACCTCGCTTAAGAGTATGTTTCTTGGTTTGTCTCTCCTTATTTTTCCCCTTTGTTCATATGTTTTGTTTCTTAAATTCCACATATGAGTGAAATCATATGGAATTTATCTTTCTCTGACTTATTTCACTTAGCATACTCTCAAGTTCCATCCATGTTATTACAAATGGCAAGATTTCATTTTTTATGGCCAAATATTCCTTATGCATTTTAGGGGAATATTGCACACACACACACACACACACACGTGCCACATCTTTATCTTTCATCAGTCGATGAACACTTGGGCTCCTTCCATAACTTAGCTGTTGTAAAAATACTGCTATAAACATAGAGATACATATATCCCTTTGAATTACTATTCTTGTATTCTTTGGGTAAATACCCAGGAGCGCGATTGCTGGATCTGAGGGTAGTTCTATTTTTAACTTTTTGAAGAACCTCCATACTGTTTTGCCAGTTTGCACTTCTACCAACGGTGCACAAGTGTTTTTCTCCATATCCTCTCCAACACTTGTTGTCCCTTGTGTTTTGGTCTTAACCATTCTAACACGTATAAGGTGATATCTCATTGTAGTCTTGATTTGTATTTCCCTGATGTTGAGTGATACTGAGTATCTTTTCATAGGTCTGTTGGCCATCTGTAAATATTCTTACTTCCTTCTCTTTCTTCCTTTCTTTCCTGTCTTCTTCCTTATCCTCCTCTTTACACAAACATTTACTGAGCACTTACAACGTGCCAGGTCCTATGTTAAGTATGATTAGTATTTAATATTGATTTAGTGATGAACAATAATCAGTTCCTATCTTTAATACTATCTAGTAGGAAAAAGAGAGAACATGTTACTACATCCAGGAGACTAGGCAGGACTTCTATAATTCCGTAACTCAAATAAGTAAAGGAAATATTTCTAGGGAGGTTATATACTTGAACTCACCATTTAAAGGGTGAGTATCAAGTAGCCAAACAGGCAAAGGGGAACAGGGATTCCCAACAGAAGAGAGATGATGAGCAACATCATGGAAGAGTGAGAGCACATGGTGAAATGTAAATGAGCATATTGTGCGAATGTGGATAAAGGAGAATCTGGTCACCTATTCTGATGATATTTCATTAAAAATAAAAATTAGGCCTTAATTTTAACTCTTTTCTTTAGCAGAATTCTTTAAAAATTGACAAGAATAAAATCTGATTCTATATTATTTAATTAGAAGTGCCTTAGTATCAAATATAGGAAGAAGAAACTCAAAGGAAATTTTTCATCTCTTCAACTTTTAAGAGTTACTATTTGCTGAGGGCATGATTATTAATAGGAATAGTTAAGGGAATAATTTCTCAGTTATTCTCAGCCAGTCTTCCTGGCAGTGTTTTATTCAAATCAGAAGGATGTTAATTCTATTTTTCATTAGATAGAGGAGTACATCCAGTTGTAGCAAATAGACTCCCAACCTCAAAGAGTCAGTTGGATTAGCCTCAGGAAATCCTGGTTTTTATTCCAGTGTGGCCCATATACTCAATTATTATATTCATGAGAGAAGTTCTTTAAGGACTGGCTATTAGCTTCGTTTTGCATTCAAAGGCAGGAAGTGATAAAACCCTAAAACAGGCTTTTAGAGTTGATGTCACTGAGGTCTCTCTCTTCTTTCTCTCTTGAGCTCTGTCCTTTTATCCTCATCCTTCCTCTTCGCCTATTCTCTTTTTCTTTTGTCTAAATTTTTTTTAAAAGATTTTATTTATTTATTCAGGGATCCCTGGGTGGCGCAGCGGTTTGGCGCCTGCCTTTGGCCCAGGGCGTGATCCTGGAGACCCGGGATCGAATCCCACGTCGGGCTCCCGGTGCATGGAGCCTGCTTCTCCCTCTGCCTGTGTCTCTGCCTCTCTCTCTCTCACTGTGTGCCTATCATAAATAAAAAAAAAAAATAAAAATAAAAATAAAGATTTTATTTATTTATTCATGAGAGACACACACAGAGAGAGGCAGAGACACAGGCAGAGGGAGAAGCAGGCTCTATTCAGGGAGCCCAACGTGGGACTCAGTCCCGGGTCTCCAGGATCATGACCTAGGCCAAACGCGGCGCTAAACCGTTGAGCCACCCGGGCTGCCCTCTTTTGTCTAAATTTCTTATTAATTTATGTCTAATACCTACCAGTATCTCTTTGGGCATTTACATTTTTCTGCTAGTGATTTGGGCTTCTAACACTGTACCTGAAAAAAGATTTCAAGCTACTCTTCAGACTGCTCACTTCTCAAGGAATGTCCGAGTTCCTCTTACGATCCCTCACATATTCCCACACTTGACAGAACCACCCTAGAAGAGTGGGATCATTATTGTCTCTGTGTCACTCAGGAGCAAGTCTCTTGTGGAGGATCCTATCTGTCCTTGGCCCTGCCCTGTTAGGCACTTTTAACAGGGATGTGTACAAAGGCATAGATGACAGATTCAGTTTCCAAAATGATCTCAATTGGCTGGAATGCTGGCGTGAAATCAGCAAGCTGAAATTTAAATCAGACAGATGTAAAGTCCAGCGTGTTAAATGTAAAGAGAACCGGCAAAAACTCAAGTCCTGACTAGGATTAGTTAATGTGGACTAGATTGAAGGTTTTAATTGAAAATTAGCTTAATATAAGCCCAAAGCATGAAGCAGCTGTTGAAAAGGCTAACATATTATTAGACTGTGAATTAAAAGTAGGGTCCAGATCAAAGGAATGAATTATCATACCATACTGTGTGTTATCATATCTGAAACATGATTTTCTATGGGGAGGCAAACAGGTAAGGTAGATGGAGGGAGAAGGACATTGAGAGGTCAGCAAACTAGAAGAGGGTCTAGACACCATGTCAGATGAAAGTGGTGAAAAAAACTTGGAAAATAACAACTAGGAAGAGTCTTGCTATCCCAAGGTCAGTATGAGCCAGACAAGAACTCAAGAGGAATGTAGCAATAGCTAGTCAATCCCCATCTCTGTCCTCCCTGTGCTCCCTATCTCTGCACAGTTTATTTTTATCCCTGTGAGTTTTTTTTTTAAGCTTTCTTTCTTTTTTTTAAAGATTTTATTTCTTTATTCATGAGAGACACAGAGAGGCAGAGACACACAGGCAGAGGGAGAAGCAGGCTCCATGCAGGGAGCCCAACATGGGACTTGATCCCAGGTCTCCAGGATCACACCCCGGGCCAAAGGTGGTGCTAAACCGCTGGGCCACTGGGGCTGCCCTATCCCTGTGAATTCTAAAATGAGTTCAGATTTCTTACATCCCAGACCTTTGTTCCACTACACAGATTTTATCTTTCTATTGTAACTAAGGTATGGAAGGGGTTGACTTCATGGGTATATACAGGGCCCTGCCCTTAGGTGGACCTGTACTTGGCTTAATGTTTCCTTGAAATTCATAACAAGTTTTCTTTTTTTTCCTTTTTTTTTTCATAAGTTTTAAATAAGGGGCCTGGCATTTCCATTTTCTACTGAGACCCACAAATTATGTAGCTCATCCTGGGTATAGAAAACATCCTTTTCTTCTTAGACCAGTTGGAGTTTTCTAAAAGGAAGATTTGCTGTGAAAATGAGCTAGCAAACAATGTCACTATATTGATAGCTAGAAAAAAAGAATAAAATTTCAGATTACAGGTTAATCCCAAAGTGAACTAGAACTCAGCCCAAAAATGTGATAGGACAGTTAAGGGGGTCTATAGCTTCTGGTTCCCTTCCACCTCATTTTTAGCTGCCCCAAATGTTAAGATATGTACATGATCTGAAATGGATTTTGGTTTGACAATAAAACAAGTTGTGTGACCTATAATATGGGCTCCATGCCAGGAATGGGCCTTAGGGTCACTGGCTTTAGCTTCATTGCCACTTGTCACTCCCCTGTGTCTTACCTCCTCCTGTTTCTTTCTATTCAGTGGAGATTGAGGCTCTGGGTTCTTCAGTGTGACTCCATTCATTTCCTAGTGAATTGAAAAGGCAAGTTACACAAATTGGAGAACCTTGTCTTCCTCACCTCTTACTGGCATCATGTAAAGTTGCCAGATTTAGAAATAAAAGTACAGGATGCCCAGTTAAATTAGAATTTTATTTTATTTTATTTATTTTATTTTTAAAGATTTATTTGTTTATTGTAGACAGAGAGAGAGAGAGAGAGAGAGAGAGAGAGAGAGAGAGGCAGAGACACAAGAGGAGGGAGAAGTAGGCTCCATGCCGGGAGCCTGACGTGGGACTCCATCCCGGGACTCCCGGGACTCCAGGGTCACGCCCTGAGCCAAAGGCAGGTGCTAAACCGCTGAGCCACCCAGGGATCCACTAAATTAGAATTTTAGATAAACAATGGGTAGTATTTTAGTGTGTGTTCCAATATTGCATGACATATACTAAAAAATTATTTGTTGTCTAGCTGAAATTAAAATTTATTTGAATATCCTGTATTTTATCTTGGAACCCCACCATCATTGACACCTGTGGACCTTGGGCTGCCCCAGACATTTATGATATGCCTACCATCAATTTCCTTGGAATCCACTGGCATGTCTTCAGGGTTTTTTTGTCTTCTGGTCTTGCCTAATTTCAAATCCTGGCTCCTGCAGTTTCTGTCTCTGCTCTAATTCCCATGTCAACAAGAGAGCAGAAATGACTAACAGATGTATCCTGAGTTTATTAAGCAATCACTTATCTTTCCCAATTCATGTTAGCAATTCTTCCCATTTATTCAAGTTCTCCTTCATTTCCATCTCCAAGTACCCTAGAGAAGTCACAGTTACTAAATTTTGCAATAGAGATTGTGATTGGTTTTCTCACCATTATTTCCCCAGTAGCTACTGGATTGTATGACACCCAGTGGAGTTTACTAGGTATTTGTTGAATCAGTTAAAAAAAGAATAAATTTCCTATAGACTGTTAGAAGAATAAAGTGTCCTATTTTATTCTGGGAGAAGGAGTAGGGCCAATAGTATTAATGCTTAGGAAAATAATTTTGGCTTCAACAACTCATCAAATTTTCTACCATCAGAATTGGAGTGGTAGTATGAGAAGTCAAGAGCTGCCCAACCCTGGCAGTGTTCAGGAGGAGGCTGATTCCCACTTAGTAAGAAGCTGTTGCCACAGACAAAATTCCTGGACTGCAGTGAGAATTGTTAGATTGCTTCTAGCCCTAAGATTTAAGGATGCAAATGACTCTCTCCACACACCTTTTTTTTCTTTCGCAGCTTGAAATTTGCCTATGCTATTGAATGCTGCCCTGCTGAGACCTAGGATGTGTATAATGGTTGCATGCACATATTAATGATGTGACAACTACTTTTGATTTCAGATCTTGTAGGATATAAAGACAAAGTGATTCCTGTTCATAGAACGTAAAAAGGTCTTAAGTTTTCAGTTTATTTTTGATTTATATGTTTCTGTGTCTGTATGGCTAGACTCTCCTTGGCCTTTTGAAAAAGGAACACGGTGTAACAGTTGAAAATAAGTGACTACGTGACTACATGTCCATGAGGGAAATGTTCTGAGTGTCACCCAAAAGTACAGTTACTCATGGAAAACCAAACTAGTCCTTCAACATGAAAGAGAATGTTTGTGGGTGTGGTAAACATAACCGTTCCCGCCAACAACCCTGGAATCCTTATATGTCCCTCCACTCTTTTATGTTGTAGTGTGAGGGAAAGAATGAGATAGGCGATGGGGAGAGATAGGCAGAGAGATAAAGAGGTATAGGAGAGTGGAGGCAAGATGAGTGATGGGGCATCTGGGTAGGGCAGTCAGTTAAACATCAGACTCTTGGTTTTGGCTCAGGTCATGATCTCAGGGTCGTGAGATCAAGGCCCCTACCTCCCCTACAAAGACCTGCATCAGGCTCCACACTGAGCATGAAGTCTGCTTGAGATTCTCTCTCCCTCTCCCTCTGCCCCTGCTCAACACACGGGCCTGTCTCTCACTCTCTCTCTTTCTCGCAAATAAATAAATAATAAATTCTTAAAAAAAAAAAAAAAGATGAGTGATATCCCTGGGGCCAGGATGGGAAGTATGTGATGGCTCCAGATATGTGTGTCAGATGTGAAAGCTGAGTAGAGGCAGTGGGTATATAATTATACACTCAGTAATATTTAATATAATTTATTTCTTTAAATAAAAATTAATGTTTTGGGTGATGAACATGTTTTAAAGTCAGATAATGATGGGGCACCTGAATGGCTCAGTAGGTTGAGCGACTGCCTCTTGGTTTTCACTTGGGTCATGATCTCAGCCTCTTGGGATCATCCCAAGTTGGGCTCTGTGCTTAGCACAGAGTCGGCTGGAGATTATCTCCCTCTCCCTCTGGTCCTCCGCTGCTCATGCTCTCTTACTCTCTCTCTAAAATAGAAGTAAATAAAATCTTTAAGAAAATAAAATAAAATTAGATAATGATGGTAGCACAGCTCTATGAATATAATGAAAACCACTGAATTATACACTTTAAAAGGATGAATGTTATGCTATGTGAATTATATCTCAATAAAGCTGTTATAAAAATTAATACAAAAAAACCCCACCCAACTTCATGATGAACAAAATACCAAAATATTAATGAAAGTCAGGATCAGGCTGGAACACCCAAACCTAAGGACTACCAGTACTGTCTGAGAGAGATGGGAGAAGGAAAGAAAGGGGCCCACATAAAGCAAAGAGGAACAAATACTTTCGGTCTCCCTTTTGTGTTCCAATTTTTCTTTCCTAAGCTACAGACACTAACTTCCCCCCCAAATTCCTCTTTGAAAAGTCCTGTTTCCACTTGTTCCTTCCCTTTCCTCTCTCTGCTCCACAGTTCATAGTAGAGTGCAGGGGAGGTAGAGAGAGAAGCCAGCCAGGAGCTAAGTTTATTTTATTTTTTTAAAGATTTTATTGATTTATTCACCAGAGACAGAGAGAGGCAGAGGGAGAAGCAGGCTCCCTGCAAGGAGCCCGATGCAGGACTCGATCCCAGGACCCTGGGATCACAACCTGAGCCAAAGGCAGATGCTCAACTGAGCCATCCATGTGCTCCAGGAGCTAAATTTAGAAGTAGTAAGGAAAGTAGGTCAGGGCCACCTCTAATTCTGGCAAATGTTTGTAATAAAGTGAGGAAAATACTCATTTAACAACTGGCACACAAATTTCTAAAGGAGGAAGTTTAAGGAGGGAAAAATGCCTTGAAATTTTTGGGGGTAGAAGATGGGATCATAAGAACATGTGTGTCAGCCTGATGACCAAGCTAATGAGGCCAGCCTTGCTACCTAAGTCAAAAAGAGGAATTTGTTTATCAGGAGTTGTGGGCTCAATGGAGGAGTGGGCAGACTCTTGCCAGTACATTCTACTTATATCTAAAAGGGCCTTTAGAAGAAAGAAGAATTGACACCAATATTTTCTCAATAGACTCAGTTTAAATATTTGGGGCCCAATTCTCCACGGCTCATACTTTACTTTATTACTTGACATATTTCACAGGGTTATTCACACTCAAAATATTAGAATCTGTATTAAACTCAAGATACCAGCCAGATAGCCACATTTCTTATTTTCTTAACAGATGTTCCAATTTAAGAGCACTTGTTTACAGTATCACAGAAGATTCTCTTCTTTCCACATTACAGGTTTCCCATTGAAAATGATAGTTTAATGTGAAACATGACAGACCCTATAGTTTCACAGCTCTTAAGAAGCATAAAGATAACAGTCTACTGGCTTTTCTATACTCATTTCTTGTCAATTATCACTTTTCCCAGAACTTTCTGACTGTAGCCCTATTTTGTTTTACCTTGGGCAAGCCTCAAAAAGACTTACTTTGGCCCAAATCAGAAACTCCAGAGTTGGGTCTCCAGGCATCAGTATTTTTTGAAAGCTTTCCATATTTTTTCCAATATTTTGCCTTGGTTGAGAATTGCAAGAACTGAATCTTTGGAGGCATGTGTATTTTTTTTTTTTGAGGCATGTGTATTTTGAAAAATTTTCATCCCCTCCTGTCAGTTGAGATTGATTTAATTTGATGGATTAAATAATGAATTAATTAAGACTTACTATGTTTTTCCCCTCACTATCACTTGTCAAAAGTGCAACCTAAGGAGTTAGAATTTAGAAACCTATATATATATATATATTTTAAATTTATTTAGAACTTATTAGTGATTTTTTTAAAAGATTTTATTTATTTATTTATGAGAGATGCAGAGAGAGAGAGGTAGAAATACAGGCAGAGGAGAAGCATACTCCATGCAGGGTGCCTGATGTGGGACTCGATCCCAGGACTCTGGGGCCACACCCTAAGCCAAAGGCAGACGTTCAACCACTGAGCCTCCCAGCTGTCCCAGAAACCAATATATAATCCCAAAGTAGCCTCATAATTTAGTTCCTAATAATAATATTTTGAATTACTCCATTGATACTCAGTTGATTAATTCACTAATTTGTTCATTAACTCACGTATTGTCAAGTACCTATTGTGTGCCCATATTCTTCTAAGCACTGCGATATAAAAGTAAACAAGATAACAGTCCTTCCCCTTAGGAAAAATTGACAAGTTGACAGGCAATTACAATGTAGTGTGATGCATATTAATAAAAGAGTAAATACGCGGAACCCTGGGCATGCTTTAAAGGGCATTTTAGTGAATCTTGAAGGTTGTAAAGTTTAGAACATAGAGACTAAGCTGAGACTCAGTGGATGAAAAGGACTCAATCTGAATGTAAAGACACAAGAGATGAATAGTATGGAGGCCAGGAGAAAAATAGAATGAAACTCAACCAAAGAACTCTCAAAGATCCACAAGTAGTTGAGCTTAAAATTCAGGGAGGATAGTGATTAGACATAAGGCTGGACAGATAAGCAAAAGTTAGATTATGAAGACTCCATCTGTCACATTATGGAGTTTAGGTTTTATCTAGGTGGGGTGTCATAGAAAGATTTTTTGGAAAGTCAGAATGAGTAAAATTGAAAATTTGACAATACCAAGAGTTGATAAGGATATGGAGTGACTACAGTTCTCATATATAATACCTACTAATGTTCTATGACCCAGCAGTTCCACCCTAGGTTATGTAACAACAGAAGTGAGGCATGAAGCATGTGTCAAACAACTTATATACACAAAAATGTTGAAACAGTTTTATTCATAATATCTAAAACCTAGAGATGATCCAGGGCAATTGGATGGCCCAGTGGTTGAGCATCTGCCTTTGGTTAAGGTCATGATCCTGGGGTCCTGGGATCGAGTCCCACTTTGGGCTCCCGGCATGGAGCCTGCTTCTCCCTCTGCTGGTGTCTCTGCCTCTCTCTCTCTTTCTCTCTGTGTGTGTCCCTCATGAATAAATAAATAAAATCTTGAAAAAAATCTTAAAAAAAAACAAAAACAAAAACCTACAGATGATCCAAATACCTATCAACAGTAAAGAGGAGTAAACAAATTGAGGTGTATTCATAGGGTGAAATACTACATAATAATAAAGAAGAATGAATTACTTATACATGCTACATACTGGGTGAATATCACAGACATTGAGTAAAAGGGTCATTCATAAACAATAAAGAAACCCTATTGTATGATTCCATTTATATGAATTTTTAAAGTGGGCAAAACTAATCTGTGGTGACAGCAGTCAGAATAGTAGTTACCTTGGAGGTGGAGTATGACCCCGGTGGGGACATGAGTGAGCCTTCTGGCATGCCGGAGTGTTTTACATCTTGATCTGGTATACATAATTGAAAATATATTAAGTCATATATTTAAGATTTGGGCACTTTACTAAGTTACGCCTCTGTTTGGGTACTTTAGTAACATCTTTTTAAGTTATATCTCAATAAAAATTAAAAAGGAGAGTGATATAACATGATTTGCATTTTGGAGTGACCACTCTAAGTCATGGAATGGACTGGAAGCAAGAAGAAAAATTAGCAATAATACCAGTGAGAGACTGGTGGCCTGAAATAGGAGATGGATTAATTTTACACCTAAAAGGTAAGGAAGAAGGAGCTTGGTATTTCTTGTATGTGGTGGATGAGAGAGAAAGAAGTGTTAAGAATGGTTCAGAAGGTTCTGGCTTAGGCAACAGGATGGATGGTGATGACATTCACTGAGTGAGAGCAGAGAGGTGGAGCAAACTTGAGGTCATATTTAGTAAATGAGAAAAGGTCTGGGAAGGAAAACTGGGTGTGGCTAAGGCAGGCCATCCACTCTTGGGCTGGTTTGATGAGAGGGTCATAATCTCAGTTTGAGTCATCTGCATTTGGTTAGCACTGGAAGGACAGGCTCCAGCCAGTCAGAGTGGTTGGGGGAGATAGTAGGAACCTCTGTCACCTTGTGAATGAATAGGAAACTGTGGTTTGAAAACAAGACCTGTAAAAAATAAAGACGGATTTAGAGCAATGGGCCTCAAGTTTCCAAAATATCAGAAAATTTAAAAAGTAAAGGCAGTATGCCAAAGGAAATAAATATGTAGACTATCTTCAGACATGTGATGAGGAACACAGATCTTGGGCCTTTGAGAATGCGTTTCTGTGGTTGGTTGTGTGGAATGAGGAGTCGGGAGGCACAGGGCTCTGGGGCCCAAAAGACACAGGTTCAAACCCCAACTCCATTATTTATACACACTATGACTGAGGGCAAGCCAAGTAAACATCTATAAGCCTCGATTTCTTTATTTGAAAATGTAGCAAATAATACCCACTATCCCAGGTGTGAGGTTTAATTAAATTCATGTATGTGGAAGAAGTTAACTCATTATAGGTATTAAATATATATAGATTTCCCTTTCTTCTTATTATGGACAAAGTGTCTCCTGTTAAATTCATATAAAAAGTCCAAAGGGTAAAATAAAATGGTCCACTCAGACCACTTTATCAGATATTACTGTGCCTTTTGTTAATTGGTTTTCAAAATCCTATTCTGCAACCATTTCTAACTCTGTGAAGTAATCATCTTCTCCCTGTAATGCATGGTATAAAAAAGTAACCCTTAAGCACTACAAGAGGTGTCTTTATTCTTGTCCATTCCTTCTCTGATCTCCCATCTTTCTCCTACTATATAATGCTGTTGAAGATTCTTGTACATGACTCAGAGATTGAATAATTGGCCTTATTACTATAGTTTAAAATATAAATTTGACAAGTGTATTTAATTAGGATTAGTTGGGCAGCATGTAACTAAATGCCCTAAAACAATGATGACTCAAAAACACACAAATGTATTTCTCCTGCAGAAGAGATCTGTAGGTAAACATTCATGGGGTTGGCGCAGCGGCAATCTGATAACATATGGGCTTCAAGCTACTGTATTTCTTCTGTCTGCCATATTAGCACATGGCTGCCATCCTTAAGGTATCTCATGATTCAAGATGGCAACTGTAGGCATCTTGTCTTAGCTGCCGGCCTAAGAGGGAGGAGAAAAGGCATAAGGACAATAAAGAGCCACTTGCAGATGGGGCAGTTTTCTTATGTGGGCTTCTTTTTTTAAAGAAAGCTGTGACTAGTTGGCATTGAACACTAGTTGTTCAATCCAGAAACCTGGACATCATTTCTGACTCCACTATTTCACGTCCATATATAATAAATTAGTCCTTTTCTTTGAGCCCTCTAAATATTCCTAGAATTTGTCAGCTTATTTCCATCTCCATCGTCACATTTCCAAATTCATGGCATTATCATGTTTCTGTGTAATTCAGTGTCTGTATATATGGTGTCCCCATCTCCAATCAAGCCCTTTTGGGTCCATTCTCCACACTGTTGCCTGGGGATTTAATAACCACAGCTGATCACATTACCCCTTGTTAAAATCCTTCAGTGATTCCACTTTATCCTCAGAATAATGTCCAGACTCCTAACCTGACTTATACAGTCTTTAAATTTCAAAGCAGGCTGAAAGACTGTTGTAGGTTGGGTTCCCCCAGGAAGCTGACTCAGAGATTAGCATGCAGGAGTTTTATTAAGGAGTCCTCTTGCATGTTCGTGCCACATCTATGAAGGAGAATGAGAGAATTAAGATTGGACAGAGGAGGAAGTTAGCCTGTGATGTGGTCACATTAGAGACCTCAGTTACCAATATGTCTCCATCTAAAGCTGGGATGACCCATCAGAATTGTCCCAAGTTGAAATGAGAGGGGTAGGTCTTTATATCCACATATTGTGGCTATAGGTTGCCCTGGTAAAGGGACATGACCTTAGATGAGGCCATCCACACATTCTACATCCTCTTATGCTAACACCAAGCCCTTTTTAGAACGTGGACTCAAACTCAGGACTTCCATGTGCCACACCCCGAAGTATTCAGGACCTCTCACCTAATTTCCTCAGCTTACTAATTAATCATGTTCTCCCTTTCATCCCTTTTACATTTGGCTCCTATGACACTGAAATCTTCTAATTTGCATCCACTTCATGGTTATTCTGTCTCACCTTTCTGTGTTGGATTAATTCAATTTGCAAACTTCTAAACATCTGAGCCTGAGTGTCTTGGAGTTCAGTTCTTAGACCTCTTCTTTATCAGTGCTGATGACTTTGTCAATCTATTTCAGGATAATTGGCTTCTTTGTAATACTATAGATTTTATATTTTACATCTTAAAAAATTATTTTTGTGGAAGGATCCATAGAAATCTCTAGATTACCAAAGTGTTCTATGGCATACAAAAGGCTAAGAATAACTACATAATAATTGCACTCATGCCCTTAAAGTTTATTTGCATGTAGATAACCCTCATATTTATATTTTTAATCCTTTATCCCAGGTACTTACTGCTATGTAACAAATTGCCAAAAATCATAGTGGCATAAAACAACAACTGCTCTATTATATTTCAGTATTTTATAGGTGAGGAATTTGGCATTGACTGGGATCACTCATTAGCATTCAACTGGCAGATGGCCAGGTCTGGAGAGTCAAAACTGCTTCACTTTGGTAGTGAGGGCTAGAAAGCTGGACCTATGTGGGATCATTGACTGAAATACTACTGTGTCTTCTCCAGCATGGTGGTCTAAGTGGTAAGATTTTTTTTACGTGGAGGATCAGGGCACCCTAGAGTACATTCCAACAGTCCTCACTAGAAATTGCAAAACTTCTCATGGCCTAACCCTGGGTGTTCCAAAATGTCACTTTCACCACTGTTTGTGGGTCAAGCAAGTCTCTATTGCAGCCTGGATTCAATAGGAGGGGAATTAGACTGCACTCAAAGGGAAGGGAAGCAGAGAATCCATGGCCATCTTTAATCTACCACAGATGCCAAATAGGTATATCACTTGTAATACATTCAAACAAGACTCTTAATTTCTTCTCCAAATCTATTCCTTTAGGTGATCACCGTCCCAGTAAATTGGACCAGTGTTCACCCACTCAGGCTCCATCTCTTAGAGCTATCTATGACTGCCCTCTTTCTTTCATATTCTGTATCCTATTTATTAGCAAATCCTGCTGACACTACTACCTTCAAAGTTTATTACCCTCTTTACTTCCATTGTTTCTGTTCTCATGGAATCTATATTTTAATGGAGCAGGCAATAAAATATATACATATTTATATGTACAATCCACATCATCCTTTTCCTACTTTAATAGTCTCCTAACTGGATTATTAGCTTCCACTCTTGTTCTCATGGAACTATGCAACAGTCAGAGAGATCCTATTAAAGTCATATCAAAATCATGCCACCCATGTGCTTGCTCATAATGTTCCAGTGGCTTTAAATCTCAAAGTAAAATCCAAAATTTTTACTGTGACCATCAGAGCTTTATATTTTCTAGACCCTGGCCCTTACTCTGACCAATTTCCTACTTTTCTTCCTTTTCCTCACTATACTCCACCCCCTGGCTTATGTGCTCTCCCACCAAGAAGCCAAATGTGCTCCTTTGGGGGGCCTTTGCACTTAAACTTTGCACTAAACGGAACTCTCCCTCCCTACATATTTACATGGCTTACTCCCCCTCTTTGTTCAACTCTACTCAAATGTCATCAGAGAAGACTTTCTACTACTGCAGAGATATTTACTCTGTTCCCTCTATGACCCTATACTATGCATATATTTGTATTGCCTGCATGCTCTATTAGGATTCAGACTCCATGAGAGAACAGGAACTTAGTTTTGTTCATTGATATTTCCTCATCACTCAGGACAGTGCCTATTATATAATAGGTGCTCAATAAATATTTGTTAAATGAGTAAATAGATTTGCATAGTCTGCTTGTTGAGTGATCCAACACTTGGAGGCAGAAAAGGATGTTCAGTAAAATCTTGGGAGTAATTTGGCTCAGTGTGGAGCAGCACTTCTAAAATTAATAATGAGATTTCATTTCAAATCTAAGAAAGGTATAAAATTTGTGAATCTGCTTCTCTTCATTCTCTTTAGAGATCTAAGAATAGTCCCCATTAGAAGAATTATGAATTGCCAACATTGACACAGTACTTTCCTTTTATTCTTTCTTTAGAATATTAGATTATATCCTCTTTCCAGCCTATACATTTTATAGTCCTCTGACAAGATTCCACTTCTGCTGATAAATCTATGTACCCTAGCTGAGGTTAGTTGCTAATATACACCATGGAACAAATCATCAAGGTCCTGTACAAGATGAGCTGGTCAAGGTGATAGGAAGACATAAACATAAGAGGAGATTGGGAGAGTTATTATAATATAGGAGATTATAAATGCTAGTAAAAATTTCCCTTTCCTAGCCTTCTTAAGAGATAATCCAACTTCCATTTTACCATATATGCTAAGTGATGAAATATCCCAATTAACATAAGAATATTAAATTCTATCTTTTGAAACACTAAAAGCAATGTAAATACTAGCAGAAAGTGTCAAAATTTTTTCAGAACTCCCTAAATTAACCAAAAACCTACAATCATCTGAGGAGACTTTATTTTAAAAAAATGGCTGAATTTGAGTAAGAACAGTTGGTTTTTTGACATTTTCATGTGCCCTATTTGCATACTTTGAAGTGAATGGAAACAAAAGTATAGTATCCCAAAATTTATGGGATACAGCTAAGCCACTGCAGAGAGACATTTATAGCAATAAACACCTATATTAAAAAAGAAAGATCTCAAATCAAAAATCTAAACTTCCACCTTAAGAAACTGGAAAAAAAAAACTAAACTCAGTGTAAACAGAAGTAGAAAAATAAACATGAAAGTGGAAATAAATGAAATAGAGAAAAAGAAAACAATAGAGAAAACCCATGGAATGAGAAGTTAGTACTTGGAAAAGATGAATAAAATAGAAAACATTTAGCTAGACTGACCGAGAGAAAAGGAAGAGGAGTCGATTACTAAAGTCAGCTGTGAAAGAGGGGATTTTACTACTGAGTTTACAGAATAAAATAAGGATTACAGGGGAATAACACGAACAACTGTTTGTCAACAAAGCAGATAACCTAGATAAAATAGAAAAATTCCTAGAAAGACACAAACTATTGAAACTGATTCAAGAAGAAATAGAATATCTGAATAGACCTACAACAAGTAAAGACGTCAAAATTATAATAATTAAAAAACAAGAACCAAAGAAAAACCCAAGCCCAGATGACTTCACTAGTGATTCTACCAAACATTTAAGGAAGAATTAACACAAATCCCTCAAAAACTTTCCAAAATTAGAGAGAAGGGAATACTTCCCAGCTATTCCATGAGGGCAGTATTATCAACCAAAGACATTGTAAGAAAATACAGACCAATATCCCTTATGAATATAGGCATAAAAATCTTCAACAAAATACTAGCAAAATGAATCCAGCAATATACAGAAAGGATTATACAACGTGACCAAGTGGGATTTGTTCCACGAATACAAGGTTGGTTTAACATCTGAAAATCAGGGAGTGGCTCAGTGGTTGAATGTTCGGTTCAGTCCCTTATCCGGAGCTCCCTGTGGGGAGCCTACTTCTCCCTCTGCCTATGTCTCTGCCTCTCTCTGTGTGTCTCTCATGAATAAATAAAACTAAATCTTAAACAAAAATATCTGAAAATCAGTGTAGATGCAAACAATATATGTGACAAAATTCAGCACCCTTTTATGATAAAATTATTTAACAATCTGGGAATATAAAGGAGCTTCCTCATTATGATAAAACCCACAGCCAACATCATAATTTGCGGTGAAGTACTGAAAGCTCCCTCCCCCCCATAATCAGGAACAAATAAAGATTTCTGATTTTGCCGTTTCTATTCATATTATAGTAGAGGTTCTAACTGGGGCACTTAGGCAAGGAGAAGAAATAAAAGGCACTCAGACTGAAAAGAATTAAGTAAAAATATTTTTCTTTTGAAGTAAAGGTATTTCTATTAGAAGAACATGATCTATCATAAGATAGAAAATCTTATGAACCCATAAAGAAACCATTAAAACTAATAAGTTCAGTAAGGCTTCAAGATACAAGATCAATATATAAAAATCAACTCTATTTCTGTACACTGGCGATGAGCAATCCACAAATGAAAACAATTCCATTTACAGTAGCATCAAAGAGAATAAAATACTTGGGAAATAAATTTCAGAAAGGAAATGTAAGTTCTGTGCACTAAAAAGTAGAAAACTAAAACTAAAAAAAATTAATAAAAATAGAAAACACTGTTGAATGAAATTAAAGAAGACCTAAGTAAATAGAAAGTCATCCCATATTCATGGATCAGAAGACTTACTGTTATCAAGATGGCAATACTACCCAAATTGCTCTATAGAGCCAGTGCAACCCCTATCAATATCTCAGCTGTCTTCTTTGCAGAAATTGACAGGCTGATCCTAAAATTCATATTGAAACTCATGAGCCAAAGCAATCTTGAAAAGGAACAAATTTGGAGAACTCACACATCCCAGACTTAAACTTCCTGCAAATCTACAGTGATGAAGACCATATGGTATTAGCAATAGAATTGAGAGTCTAAAAATAAATCCACACATTGATGGCCAACTTATTTTCAATATGCATGCCAAGACCATTCAAGGGGGGAAAATCATCTTTTAAATAATTGGTGCCAGGACAACTAGATGTCCATGTACAAAAGAATGAAGTTAGACTTCTATGTCACAACATATAAAAATTAACTTTAAAAAACTAAATAAAATTAGATCAAAGGCCTAAAAATAAGAGCTGAAGCTATAAAACTCTTAAAAGAAAATAGGAGTATAAATCTTGTGACCTTGAATTAGGAAATGTTATCTTTGATATGATACTAAAGCACAAGTGACAAAAGAAAAAACAGATGAATTGGACCATTAAAATGAAAAACTTTGTGTTTTAAAGGATGTCATCAAGAAAGGAAAGAGACACCTGGGTGGCGCAGTGGTTGAGTGTCTGCCTTTGGCTCAGAGCGTGATCCTGGGATCTGGGATTGAGTCCCACATCGGGCTCCTTGCCTGGAGCCTGCTTCTCCCTCTGCCTATGTCTCTGCCTTCTCTCTCTGTGTCTCTTATGAATAAATAAATAAATAAAATCTTAAAAAAAAAGAAAAAAGACAACCCACAAAATGCCATAAATGTTTACAAATCATGTATCTGATAAAGGATTTGTATCCAGAATATATAAAGGATTCTTACAACTCAATAATAAAAAGATACAGACCCAATTAAGAATCACCAAGGGATTTTATTTATTTATTTATTTTTTAAATTTTTATTTATTTATGATAGTTACACACACACACACAGAGAGAGAGAGAGAGAGAGAGAGAGAGAGAGAGAGAGAGGCAGAGACATAGGCAGAGGGAGAAGCAGGCTCCATGCACCGGGAGCCCGACGTGGGATTCGATCCCGGGTCTCCAGGATCGCGCCCTGGGCCAAAGGCAGGCGCCAAACCGCTGTGCCACCCAGGGATCCCCACCAAGGGATTTTAATAGATATTCTTCCAAGAAAATATATAAATAGCCAATAAACACATGAAAACATTTTCACCATCTTAGTCCATTCAGGCTGCTAAAACAAAATACACAGACTGGGTGACTTATACACAACAGAAAATTATTCCTCATCATTCTGGAGGCTAGGAAGTCCAAATTCACAATGCCAGCATGGTCTTGTTCTTTTGAGAACCCTCTTTATGGTTCATAGCCAGCATCTTTGGAATGTGCCCTCACATGGTGGAAGAGGTTGGGGACTATTGTAGGATCTCTTTTTAATAAGAGCAGTAATCCTATTCATGAAGGCTCCATCTTCATGCCCTATTCACCTCCCAAAGGCTCCACTTCTTAGTTACGTCATCTTTGGGGACTGGGATTTCAACATATGAATTTTAGGGAGTCACATTCAGGTTAAAAGATTTTTTGTGTAGACATTTTTATTTCTCTTGGATACAAACTTAGGAGTACTGAGTTGTGTGGTAACTTTAACTTTTTAAGGAACCGATACTTGTTTCTAAAGTGGCTCTACCATTTTACAATCTCACCAGCAATATATGTGGGTTTCCATTTTCCCAAACCTTCACCAAAACTTGTTATAGCCAGCCTATTAGTAAGTGTGAAATGGTATTTCATTATAGTTCTGATTTGCATTTCCTTAATGGCTAATTGTTTCTATGGTCTGAATGTGTTTTCAATTCAGTGATTTTTAGTGTATTCACAGAGTTGTACAACCATCATTACCTACATTACCTAACTTCAGGACATTTTCATCACTGCAAAAAGAAACCCCAGGCCCATTAGAAGTCACTCCTCCTTTCCCCTCCCTCTAGCCCATGGTAACCACTAATTTAATTTCCATCTCCATAGATTTTCCTATTCTGGTTATTTCATTAAAATAAAAGTATGCAGTTTGTGACTACCTTCTTTAACAGCATATTTTCAAGGTTTATCCACGTTGTAGCATTTAAAAGTAATGTGTTCCTTTTTATAGCTTACATAATATTCCATTGTATGGATATACTACATTTTATTTATCTTTTTATCAGTTGAGTTGGATTTGGGTTTGAATAATGCTTTTCTTTTTTCTTTTTGGCTTATGAATAATGCTATAATCTTTGAAAGTGAATTTTATGGTATGTGACTATATCTCAAAAAGGTATAACAAATAAAAGCTGAAAGAGGCTAAATGGAATCTTTCATATTTAGAACTTTCTAGAAATTTTCCATTGTTTTACAAAAACTCAGTAAAGTGGGTATGGTGGTTATCTGTCCAATTATATTTTCCCCCATTCATTACACAGCTGCTATGTAGTTTGGGTGTGATTTTTTTTAATTTTTATTTATTTATGTTAGTCACACACACACACACACACAGAGAAAGAGAGAGAGGCAGAGACACAGGCAGAGGGAGAAGCAGGCTCCATGCACCGGGAGCCGGATGTGGGATTCGATCCCGGGGCCAAAGGCAGGCGCTAAACCGCTGTGCCACCCAGGGATCCCCCAAATAATATATATATATTTTAAGATTTATTTATTTATTTATTCAGAGAGAGCGAAAGAGAGGCAGAGACACAGGCAGAGAGAGAAGCAGGCTCCATGCAGAGAGCCTGACGTAGGACTTGATCCCGAGTCTCCAGGATCATACCCTGGGCTGCAGGCGGCGCTAGACCGCTGCGCCACCGGGGTTGCCCCCAAATAATATTTTTAAAGATTATTTTATTTACTTGAGAGCGAGAATATGAGGTGGGCGGGGCAAAAGGAGTGGGGAAGGGAGAAGCAGACTCCCCACTGAGCAGGGAGCCTGATGCGGGGCTGGATGCCAGGACCCTGGGATCATGACCTGAGCTGAAACCAGATGCTTAACCAAGGAAGCCACCCAGGTACCCCAGCCCCAAAGAATATTAACACCTATTCAATATCACTGTTTCTTACATGTTAGAAGGCCCCATATGTATCTAAATACTTTTTAAATCTTATTCTTTGCTTGGCATAATATTCTATTTCAAGGCCTGAAATTAATTTATTCATCAAATAAAAATATCTTTGTTTGCTCTTAACTATTTAATTATATTTTTTCCTATTCCATACAATTGTCATCTAATTGACCTTGTTTCTGATTGACTAAACCAGTTATGTTGGCAAGAAAATGAGATTTATAAGATATCCTTATTTGTGTAAAAAGCAAGAATTGTGGAATGTTACATGCTTTTATTATAGACTGATTTTCTAAAAAAAAATCCTTATAAGTATAGTTAATTTTATTTTTTTATAGGTAAAAACAGTAGAGGGAGAAATGGAGAAAGTGATCTAGATGAAATTAGAATGAATGAACTCATTAAGGAATAATACTAAAACTTTCATAGAATTTACATGTGCTTGGAACTGTTCTAAATATTTAAAATGTTAACTTTTTTTTTAAGATTTTATTTATTTATTCATGAGAGAGGCAGAGACATAAGCAGAGGAAAAAGCAAGCTCCACATGGGGAGCCCAATGTGGGACTCAATCCCGGAACCCCAGGATCATGCCCTGAGCCAAAGACAGACGCTCAACTGCTGAGCCACCCAGGCATCCTTAAAATATGTTAACTTTAATCCTCACAACACAGGTCCATATAGCTAGTAAATGGTAGAACTGGGATTCAAACCCAGTCATTTTGACATTCACAGTGGACGTGCTTAACGGATAGTCTACCCTGAATCCTAAAACAAAGCATTCTTAAGATAAAAGGTATTTTATAGAGATCCTAAACTCAGGTGGTACAGCTTCTCTCAACAGCCTTTGCTCCTTAGTAAAAGTTAAATTCACACTTGAATTAAATTTTTAATACTATGAAATAATACCAGAATAAGCAGATTTTATTGGCATTTCC
This sequence comes from Nyctereutes procyonoides, assembly GCF_905146905.1. Classification (NCBI taxonomy): domain Eukaryota; kingdom Metazoa; phylum Chordata; class Mammalia; order Carnivora; family Canidae; genus Nyctereutes; species Nyctereutes procyonoides. The sequence continues at coordinate 7,924,632 of NW_026575135.1, read as the reverse complement.
TTGAATTATTTTACAGGAAGAAAGCACTTATGAAAAAGACTGTTCTTTTTAATTCTTCTACTTGTTGTTTACTCTCTTAGATGAATTGTTCTGAAATGACAGCTTTATGAGATTCCTCTTAACTGAAGCAAAAGATGTGTTAAAAGAAAATAGCAAGATTTTTAAATTGCCAGTATATCAGCATAAAATATATGATTTTTTTCTTAATATATTTTCCTAACATCTCTGATGGTGAAATTGACCTATATAGAACATTCGTTTCCAAACTAAATAATACTAAACAAAAATCTGCTTTGCAATCTCAACTGTGAGGACTGATCATCTACCATATATTGTTTAAAATAACTTAATATTTTACTTATATGAAGAGTTTTGGCTTTGACAATCAGTCTGACAGACTGAGGTCCAAACTCCAGCTCTCTCACTTATCAGGTGTGTCACCTGGATAGCTAACTTAATCTTTTGACTTCTAGTTATACATTTCATGACTTTTGTGAAAATCAAGTTAGTATTTCAAAAACTTGCTGGTATATAACTTATGTTCTTATGTTCAGTAAATATTAAAGTCTCAGCCTCTCTCTGTCTCTTTCTCTCAATATACTACCAAGTTTGTTTATACACATACACAGCTTAGGTGAAGTTTTTAATATTGTAAGCTTTAATAAGTAAATAGGGTTGAGTCTATCTAAAAAGAAAGCCATTTTCAGGGCACCTGGCTGGCTTAGCCAGTGGAGCATCCAATTCTTGATCTCAGTGTTGTGAGTTCAAGTCTCACATTGGGGGTAGAGATCACTTTAAAAAAAAAAGTCTAAGGAAAATAAATAATTTTATAAGGTTTTTAAAAATTTTAAAGCAATTTAAAAAATATTTGAAAAAGAAAATAGTTGACATTTACATGAGACATATTTGGAAATAGTTTAAATTTAGCTTCCTTTAAGAATAAACATTAGTACTTCCCACTAGCACACTGTGGATTAAAGTAAAACCAAATATGAAATTTGAAAAGAAAAATGAGTATGAAGTAAATCTTTTTAATTAGTTGTTTGGATATGAGCACAACAGCTGTGAATGAAATGAACTCTAGTGAACTCCAGGCACTTCGCTGGACCACACCCACACATACAAACATACTCTACCTGTGGATTGTCAGGATCAGGCCCTGAACTGACAATTTGCCCAGAACCTTTGTGCATTTGAAGGCTATTCACTGTAATATATAGTATCTTAGGATTTATTCCTATCCATTTTATGGGTAACAAAACCAGCGAAAGTTAAGCACCTGAGCTAATAAGTAGATGAGGCATTTTTCTAACTAATTGCAAACATGCTTAGGGGGGAAAAAAGAGAAGAATTGAATTGTTTCTTTTGGCATTAGCACCACAAATTTCAGATCAATTGATTCTTTGTTTTTAAAATTTCAGATTTACCCAGTTTCTGGAGGATCACCTTTAAAAAAAAAAATCTTTCTAGAGGGCTGAAAATTTACAATATACCTATCTTTTAAAAATAGCACATTAACCATAGGGAACTGAATTATGATTTTTAAAATGTTTATATGAAAGACTCTTTATAATAATGACAAAGATGGAAAATATATCCAATGCGGACATAAAAATCATGCTGTTGACGGTCAAGTATGGGCGTTGGAGCAGGTCTTCAGGTTGTGATTAGGCAAACTAATATGTAGTTACTCTCAGTCTGTGATCTAATTGTGTAATATGAAGGAGGGGTTATGGTAGTTAATGTGTATTTTTTTCCACAAAGAAAAAATACATTTTTAAAAGATTTTATTTATTTATTCATGAGAGGCATAGGCAGAGGGAGAAGCAGGCTCCCCACAGAAAGCCCGATGCTGGGCTCAATCCCAGGACCCCAGGATCACGCCCTGAGCCAAAGGCAGATGCTCAACCACTGAGCCACCCAGGTGCCCCAAGAAAAAGTATTTTTAAAGTATTTGCCAACAAAGGAGAAAGGTGAGCAATTTTTCCAGTGACTTCTCTCAATGTAGATTATTCATTCATTCAACAAATTTTTGAGTGCCTAGAAGGTGCAAAGCCCTAGTGTCTGATGACAAACTAGTTTATCTCACTTATTCAGACACATTTTCAACGTATATATTTTTTTGAGTGGAGTATTATTAATTTTTAAAAAATAGACTTTATTTTCTGGAGCAGTTTTAGGCTTGAAGCAAAATTGAGCAGAAATTACTCACAGTTCTCATATACTCCCTGCCCTAATACATGCACAGTCTCCCCTACTATCAATATCACCAGAATGGTGCATTTGTTACAGCTGTTGAACCTCCACTGACACATCATTATCACCCAAAGTCCACAGTTTATATTAGAATTGACTCTTGGTGTTGTAGATTCTATGGGTTTTGACAAATGTAGAATACATGTATCTATCATTATTGTATTGTACAGAATAGTTTCACTGCTCTAAAAATCCTCTGTGATTTGCCTCTTCATCCCTCACTTCTCCCTCTGACAACCACTGATCTTTTTACCATCTCCATAGTTTTGCCTTTCCCAGAATGTCATATAGTTGGAAAGATTTTTTTCACTTAATCCTACACATTTAAGCTTCCTCCATGCCTTCCATGGCTTGATAAGCTCGTTTCTTCTTGGTGCTAAATAATATTCCATTGTTCGGATGTACCACAGTTCATTTATCCATTCATCTCTGAAGGACCTGGTTGCTTCCAAGTTTTGTCAATTATGATTAAAGTTGTTATAAACATCTGTGTGCAGGTTTTTGTGTGAACATGTTTTTAACTCTTTGGGTAAATAACAAGGATGCAATTGCTGGATCATATGGTAAGAGTATGTTTAGTTTTGTAAGTAACTGCCAAACTATCTTCCAAAGTGACTAATACCACTCATAATTCGAAAAAATAAATTATGAAAATTTTCTATTTGGTTTTTATCAACTTCTTTGTAAAATGGAAAAATGACCATTTTCCACCATAAAAACTATAATGCTCATTACAGTAAATCAACAACATAAAAAGGCAGGTAAATAATATCAGCACATTTCATTCTTCAAAGACAAATACTTAAAAAGAAAGACAAGTACTATTGTCTGGTGTAACTTCTTTGTCTTTTTTTCTGTGCATAGCCTTTCAGTGCCACATTTTAATCTTGATTTATCTAGAATCTCACCAAAGATAATGTTTTTCATAGATACAACCCAAATCAGGAATTCTGATTGTTGAAAATGTAACTTTAAAAAATGTAACACCAACTTTTTAAATACAGGCAGTTGGGGGCATAATGTAACCAAGAGTTATCAACTTTCCAAAGATAAATTATTTTGTTTCTCTGAAGTAACTTATGTACCTGTGTTTTCCCAGCCTTCTGACCTATCTTTTCTGGGACATGCGGCTAGAACCAATATAATTTCATTTCAGTTTCAGTTTCAGGTCAGCTAATATTTTTGGTTTGGGTTTGGTTTAAGGCAAAAATGTATTCTCACTACTTGGTTTGAACCAGCTATTTTTTAATTCTTTTCTTGCTAAAGTTTTATAATCTAAAATATCTAGGACCATTAAATGACAGTCATATTTGGATTTTGTTTGTCTCTGAAAATATTACTCCTTAAACTGTATGAATTCTAATATATACTAATACTACTGGATTGTCCCTGGAAAGATTCAGAAGCCCTGACCTCGGTGAAATTGGTTTTCTAAAAGAGAAGGCCTTTTAGACAACCAAAAAAATGTTAACTGCCAAAAAGTAAGATCAGTGGGCAGGGTCTTTGCTAGACTCCTATGCTGCTTGCTACATGGAAGAAATGTACACTTTTACAGTATCTATAGAATGTTAGGATTGTGTATTCTAGTGTTAGGATTGCATATTCACCCGTATTCATTTTAGAATATGTAATCCTAATATTTTATAGGTACTACAGAAGGTTTGGACAAAACCAAGTTTAACTAGGCCTAAGTACAACATAGCTGATCTTTAATCTACTGATTATATTCAATTATACCAATTCTGTTAATTTTTAATATGTGCTTCTTTCATCTTTCTTGGCCTCATTTCCATGTTGTTGATCATACTATATAAAAGCTTTCATGGTAAGTTCCACCCCCCCCCAAAAAAAAAACAAATTTTAGAGAAAAGCAGAATATAACACAATGCTTTAACTGACCAATTGATATAGTTTACTAAATCTAAGAGGACATGAATTGTAAGATGCACTTTTATTTACATATGATTAACAAAAAAATCTACCAGGTAGTGTTAAGGTGGTACTAACTGGGGCAGCCCCAGTGGCTTCACGGTTTAGAGCTGACTTCAACCCAGGGCATGATCTTGGAGACTGGGGATCGAGTCCCACATCAGGCTCCCTGTATGGAGCCTGCTCCTCCCTCTGCCTGTGTCTCTGCCTCTCTTTCTCTCTCTCTCTCTCTTTCGTGAATAAATAAATAAAAATCTTTCAAAAAAAAAAAAAAAGATGGTACTGACTGTGAGGTGCGTTTCCATCTCAGAGAGATTAAAACGTGTGAAAGTTTTTTTTTCTAAGAGGGGCGAGAGGCAGAGGGAGTGAGAGAATCTTAAGGAGGTGGGGCTCAGTCCCACAACCCTAAGATCAGGACCTGAGCTAAAACCAAGAGTGGGACTCAACCCAATGAACCACACAGGTGCCCCATGTTAAAGTATTTTTAAAAGTGAGTCCTAGGGGTCCTGGATGGCTCAGTGGGTTAAGCACAGGATTCTTGGTTCTGGCTCAGGTCATGATCTTAGTGAGATCGAGGCCCCAGGTGGGACTCTTAGGTCAGCATGGCATCTGCTGGAGATTCTCTCTCCCTCCCTCAGTCCCAGCCCCACTGCCTGGGCACACTCTACTTCAAATAAATAATAAAGTATCTTTTTTTAAAAAGGTGAATCCTGGAATTAATTAACTACAATAGTGATGTTTAAAAATTTCCATTTATATTTTGCTGGTAGTACACTATCCCGCTATAACTTTAATTCATTAACCAGTGACTGAACAATGGAAGTTTCATTTGTAAACATGGTTCTTACTCACTTTATCCCATTTCCCATAGTGAATGCACAATTGGTTGTCAGACATTAAACTCTTTGATTGTAGTTTACCATTTAATTGTAGATTAAGGTAGTTCATTTAATCAATATCAAACATAATAAATAGCCAACGACAAAATAACCAGCTTCTTTCCAAAACTGAATTCAATTCTGGAATCTCTCAAGGGAGGTCACGGATTATTTAAAAGGAAATCACTTGAAATAATAAACATTGTCTAAACATAAAACAATCAAGAAACAATATAAACTCATCTAGGCTAAAGAAACAAACATTTAGTACTGGATTAAAACATCTCCCTGAACTGATTTAAAGTTAAGATAAAGGCTAAATTACCTGACTCTCCAAGGTGCGCCACCCCTTTACATCTTAGAGCATTGCTATCCACATATGTAATTTAAAGCTTTCTGGTATAGCTAGCCACATTTGAAAAGTAAAACAACCAAAACAGTGGCATTAAGTAATCTTTCATTTGACCCAACATATCAAAAATATTGTCTTGACACGTAATCAGTATAAAGTTCATTAAGGAGTCGGTCTTCAACAATGCCTGTCGGCCACATGGGAGTAGCTCCATCGCCGCAGATGGCCACCGCACTGGGCGTAAGGAGTCTTAGGGTCGGTACTTCGTACTGACTGATTTCTTACTTCCCGAGTTTGAGAGCTTCTTGTATATTACAGGCTGCCCCGCGGCGCCCACGGATCTGGGAAGGATCCGGTGCTTTAGCTCTCGGGCCGGTTGCGACCCAAGACGATACGGCGGTGAAGGCAGGGAGGGAGGAAGCGGTGGAGGAAGCGGTGGAGCCGCCTGGACCTGCGCGTCTCGCTGCGGGCCGCAGGGCCCGGGGCGCCGCCGAGGGTCCGGCGCGGCCCGGCCGAGCCTCCGGGGGGCGCGCTCCCGCCCGCCACGGTGACGCAGCGGGCGCGAGGCCGGCGGGGGGGCTCGGGGGACGGGGGAGGACGGGAGGGAGGGCGGGCGGGGGGCGGGCGGCAGCGGCGCGCCCCGCCCCTCGGAGGGCCGGGCGCCGCGGTTCCGGAGGGCGGGGCGGGGCGCGCCGGGGACTCGCAGCGCCGGCCGCCGGTTTCGATTAGTGCGCGGAGCCGCGGCGGCGGAGCAGGGTGCGGAGTGGAGCGGCCGGGCCGGGCCGGGCGGCGAGGCGGCGGGGCGGCGGCGGCGGCGGCGGCGGCGGCGGGGGCGGGGGCGGCGAGCCCGAGCGCGGGGCCCGCACACCGCAGCGCCCGCACCGCGAGCGCGCCCGGGCCGGAGCGCGGACGAGGACGAGCGCGCGCGGGCGGGGCGCGCAGGCCCTGCCCGCCCCTTCCGCCCCCACCCCCCCGCCCCTTCCTCTCCCCACCTTCCTCCGGCTCCCGCGCCCCCGCGCCGGGCGCCCACCCTGTGCTGCTGCGGGAGCGCGGTCCGCGGCGGCGGCCGGAGCGGGCCGGGCCGGGCCGGGCCGGGGATGGCGCTGCTGGACCTGGCCCTGGAGGGAATGGCCGTCTTCGGGTTCGTCCTCTTCGTGGTGCTGTGGCTGATGCATTTCATGGCCATCATCTACACGTGAGTGAGGGGCTGCTGGCGCGGGGGTCGGGGCCTCGGGGCCTGGGGCCTGGGGCCTCGGGCCGGGAGGGTGGGAGGGTGGGAGGGTGGGAGGCCGCGCGCTTTGGAGACGAGCGGGCTCGGGTGGGGGTGGAGGCGGCGCTGCCCGTCCCGCTCGCGCCGTCCCCGCTCCCCCTGGACCGGCTGGGGCGGGGGTCCTTGGGCGGGGGAAGGGGTGAGTGGGGGCGGTGCGGGGCCGCGGGCGACTGCACGGCCCGGGGGAAGGCGACGGTGCTCTTCCTGCGTGCCGGGCGGACGGCTGCTTGCTTGCTTTCATTGTGTCGGGAATTCCTCTGGCTTTTCGTCTGGGCCAAGATGCATGTAGTGTGTTGTTGCTGCTGCTGCTGCTGCTGCTGCTGCTGCTGCTGCTGTTCTTCTCTCGACCTGGACGACATTTCTGTGCTGCTGCACACAGCCACCCGGAGACCTCCCTGTGGATTTGCTCCTTCCTGGAACAAGCTCTATGCTTTTACCTAGGTGTGGAGCACCTGTCCACCCTGAAACATGTCCACCAACCCTCCGGGCTGACGTTAGAGCCTTGAGTCATGTCAGCTACCACATTTCATTGTGGTTTGCTTTCCTTTTTTTTTTTTTTTCCCAGTTCTTGGTGTATATAGTCTCATTTTGATTTGTCCTCTCCACACACCTTTTTTTTTTTTTTTCATTATGAATTCAACAAATACTTCTTGAGGCCTGCTGGATGCCATTCACGGGGGACACAGTGCCGAGAAGGGTGGGATTCCTGTCCTCAGGGAGTTTACATTCTGGAAGGGAGAGACATAATAAAAATTCGAATAAGGCTATCTCAGATAGTGATAAAACCTATGGATGATCTAAAACAGGGTGGTGGGATGAATCATGACAAGGTATGTGGCTGGTTCTGAGATTTCAATTTTTTAAAATGTCTTTAAAATAGGATCTACCTTTTTAAAGAAATGAAAGAATTGCAATAGAGCACATTTCTCATACGGACTCACTGGCATTTTAGCCTGAAAGAAAAATGACTATACTTACTAATCTTTATCACCAACTAGAAGAGGGCATGTCTTAATAGAAGAGATGGGAGGACTTTTAAGAAATTCGTTGCTGCTTCCCCCCCCCCCTTTTACTACGGAAAAACTGTTTTCCCTCTTGGAAATTCTGCATTTTATTAGTATAGGGTGGCAGTTTCCTGGCACTGGAGAATGATGCTACATTGTAGAAGACATACTGATATTTCTTTGCAGATGAAAGAAAACATGCCACTTGGGTATTGCTGATCTTAGTTTTTGTAGTTTGTGAGCTGTCATCGCCGAACACTTTCTGAAGTTCATTTTAAATATATGAGTTCTTAAAAATCAATTTCGTTACTTTTTTTTCCAGTCATAAATTTTTTTTGAAAATGCTTTCTATATAAGGAATTTAGCACAGAGAGAACTAAATAAAGTTAAACACACATCAAAACTCCTTTACCTTGTTAACCTTTTGTGACTGTCTTTGCAATTGTGTGTGTGTATGTGGGTGTGTAGAGAGAGAGAGAAGAGAGAAGGGAGAGAGAGAGAGACAAAAGGGGGTTGGACATTATGGTTATTCTGTAGCCTGCTTTTAAAATTAATCTATTTAGTAAGTGCTTTCTGGGAAGCTCTTTTGTACAAGGCACTATTCTAAGTGCTGGAAATAAGGTTGGAGAACAAGATGTCCAGGGTTTGCCCAATCCACTCACAGGGAGTTTCCATGTAAAGTGTCATGACCGTTTTTCCCCATGTCAATAAATATATGATCTCTGCATCATTTAAAATAGATGCATGGCATTTTCACTTATGAGGTACTAATATATATTGTTATTAATTGGCATTTAGGTGTTCACTTCATCAAGATTACAAACAATACTGTGGTGAATTCATACGGGTACATCTTTGAGAGAGGATTTCCTTAGTTTACATTCCTGAAAGAAGAATTATTGGGCCAGAAGCCTGCACATTTTAAACTTTGATACAGGGGCGCCTGGGTGGCTCAGTTAAGGTTGAGTGTCTGCCTTCATCTCGGGTCATGATCTAGGGGTCATGGGATGGAGCTCAGCGTCCCGTCCCTGCTGATCAGGGAGTCCTCTTCTCCTCTGCCCCTGCCCCTCCCATCCCTGCTTTTGTGACAGCTCTCTCTCAAATAAAAAAATAAAAACCATAAAAAAAAAACAACCCACCAACTTTGATACATATTGCCCTATAAAAAGTTGTACCTATTTATAGTCCTGGTAACGCTGTTTGATGGTGCTCACTTCCCCTTACTAAGTATTGGGCTCTTCACTGTTCTGTTTTTTATTTTCATTCCTTTAATTACTGGTTCCATTGAACATTTTTTTGTATATGGATATGCTAGTTTTATCTAGTTGTAAATTACATACTCATAATCTTTTGTGCTGCAGTTTATTGCTCCATTAATCATCTTTGATATGAAATTGTTTTTCTGTGATAGGTTGCAGTTTTTTTCCCCACAGTGTGTTTTCTTGTTTTTTGTTTTTCAACTATGTTCATATATTTAACTTGGAGAAAAGTATATGTGCCTGTGTTTTGGATTGTCAGGACTTTTTTTTTTTTTTAATGTTTCTAACTTGTATACACATATAGTTAATGTCTGTTTTCCTTTAGTAATTTGAATTTTCTTTTTTTTTTTTTTTTTTTACCTTTTATCCTTTAATGTACTCATGATCTTACCTTGTTATGTGATGAGAGCTAGGTAGAGCCTTAATTTTAGATTCACCTAGGGATCCCTGGGTGGCGCAGCGGTTTGGCGCCTGCCTTTGGCCCAGGGCGCGATCCTGGAGACCCGGGATCGAGTCCCACGTCGGGCTCCCGGTGCATGGAGCCTGCTTTTCCCTCTGCCTGTGTCTCTGCCTCTCTCTCTCTCTCTCTCTCTGTGACTATCATAAATAAATAAAAAATAAATAAAAAAAATTTTAGATTCACCTAAATATTTAGCCCCTTGTCCCTAAATCACTTTGTGAATTATTATTTGATTATTCCACATTTCTGAAATACTGTCTTTATAATGGACTACATTCTTCTGTATACTTGTATATATTTAAAGATTCCCAGTGCTGTTTCATTGATCTAATCTTGTACTAGTATTCACTGTTTTAATTAATGAAGTTTTATGACCTTATTATTGGTAAGGAAAGCCCCTCATTCTTTTGCAAACTTTATTGCCTTTACACATTTTCTTTTAAAGATTTAATTTATTAATGAGAGACACAGAGAGAGAGGCAGAGACGCAGGCAGAGGAAGAAGCAGGGTCCGTGCAGGGAGCCCGATGTGGGACTCGATCTTGGGAGCCGGGGACTTGGTCCCAGGACCCCAGGATCACGCCCTGAGCCAAAGGCAGACGCTCAACCGCTGAGCGACCCAGATGTCTCTTTAATTGCAATTTTTAAATCTTGTTTTTAAATTGGATTTATTAAGTTTACAGGAGAATTTTGACTTCTTTCAACATAGGACTATGATATACCCCCTCAATTATATAAAGTCACACTTGTGACTTTATCATTATATATATATTATATTAATATATATTAGGCTGCATTGTTACAGTTATACATAAATATATGTATTTGTGTATATATTATATGTAATATAGTATAATATAATATATAATTGTAGCTTTGTGGCCTAATATTCCAAGTAACCTGTGCTGTTAGACTTGAGACAACTCCACAGTTGTTTTAGGTTATTTATTTTGTGTTTAATGATGAACAGCAAAATTTTCTCTAAATACTTTTTGGTGTTTGAGAATAGTGCAAACATTTAGCTTGAAGTACAATGGAGAGGCTTTGTATTTTTTTTTTTTTTAAGATTTTATTTATTTATTCATGAGAGACAGAGACATAGGCAGACAGAGAAGCAGGCTCCATGCAAGGAGCCTGATGTGGCACTCAAGGATCCATCGGGACCCTCCTGTGGGACCCCAGGATCATGCCCTGGGCCAAAGGCAGACTCTCAACCACTGAGCCACCCAAGCATCCCAAAATAAAGATATTTCTCAGTTTAATGAGTAATTTTCAGCAGAGAACTGGGGTTTGTGCCCCTCCCCCTCACTGTATTAATGAAATTGCAAACTTGATATCTCAGCATTTTGACGAGGAAAGCTAAAGGACACTGGCAACAATATTTTAGTTAAAATAGTGTGCTAACATTCTGTACTTTATTGAAGAATGTTTTTTTTTTTCTAAACACATGTTCTGTGTCCTCGAATCTTTTTTTGAAATAAGGTAAAGTATACATAAAATAAGCAGATATTGAAACTCTCCTTCTAAAACTTTGTGCTTGCAACTGGAAGAAATGGAGCCTATTTCTAAAACTCATATGGCTCCATTATCTGGTTGTCACATTAAAGAGATGAATCTTAGACATCTAATTGTTAAAAACATGTTAGTCATGCAAATACTATAGTAAATGGTTAAGAAAAGCTATAAAACTTTTAAAAACCAATTGGTTATTGTTTAAAATTAAATAGAGTGTGTAATGACATCCAGTTAGATTCAGTGTTCTACTGAATTGTGTCCCCTTAGAAAGAGAGCTAAGTATTGGTCTGTATTAAAAAAGGGAGCTCAGGGACACCTGACTGGCTCAGTTGGCTGAGCATGCAGCTCTTGATGTCAGGGTTGTGAAGTTGAGCCTCACGTAGGATGTAAAAATTACTAAAAAATAAAGAAATAAACTTAAAAAAAAAAAAGGGAGCTCAGTGTGATTAATACAATGAAAAGTTCTTTCTCAAATTATTCAGATTTCACAAGTGTCTCACAATTTCTATAAGTCTGCAATTTTAAAAAAATTTAGATAATTTATAAACTAGAAAGCCATTCCTTTTTTAAAAAATATTTTATTTTTCTGAGAGACAGAGCAAGCATGAGGGGAGAGGGGCAGAGAGAGAGAGAAGCAGAGTCCCTGCTGAGCAGAGAGCCTGATGTGGGGCTTGACCCCACTACCCTGAGATCATGACCTGAGCCGAAATCAAGACTGGGACACCCAACCGACTTAGCCACCGAAGCACCCCAGTTTCCAATTTTAATATTGAACTGATGTTTAGTCATTTTGTAATATGTTCTAGATGGCGGACGTTTGTGACATTACTGCCTATAATGTTCTCAAGATCATATTCAGATTAGAGTATTGAAATTCAGAGCTCTTAATTCTCAAGATTTTTTTTTTTTTTTTGTAATCTCCTAAAAATAACTACTGATTCTAACCTCATTGGGCAGAATTGGTTAAGTGATCTTCATGAGTTTTTCCTTTTTGAGAGCTAGTGTAGTTTGGTAGCTTGGGAGCTGTGGTGAAATCCTGCAGAAGTCTAGAACCAGTCATTTTCTTCTCTTTTTAGGTCTTGGCAGCCATATTACTCTATGATAAGGGTATCTGAGCCACGCACCTTGCCTTCTTTCCCTCCATCTCCCTTCTTTTTCTTCGCTTTCTTCTCATTTCTCCCTCTCCTTGGATTATTGTTTTTTGTCCTCTGTTTGTAGTGTTCAGTGCTAGGCTTTTATCTTTTAATTGACTGGAGGTGCCAGGCTAGTGTGGAAATACTTCTTGTATCTGTAAATATTAACTGCCCTCTAGTAAAGCAGAGGTCTTTCCCTGGAATTTTAAGTTCATTCTACTTTTTCTAACCTTTTTGGCACAGCCACATGTATACCTGCTGCATGGCTTTTGAGTGAAAAGTAATACCGTATCTGGAGGTCTGTGAACATCCTGTCAGAAACAAATTGTTTTTAATGTAAATTTTAGTATTTCGTATGTTATTTTTAGCAAGTATGATCTTTGCCTTAAATTCATTAATACTTTGGTGTTCTAAAAAAAAAAAATACTTTGGTGTTCTGAGCCATAGCAGAATGTAAATTGAGAGCTGCTTTTCTGGGTTCAGTTCTGAGGATCTTCTGGACTGTGGTCACCTGTTGATCAGTCAGGGTTATTGCTGCCTGGACCACTTTTTGGGTGAATGAATGAGGCAGTTGAGCCCCTTTAACCGGAATCTGGAAGATACCAAATTAATTGGATGTTAGTGTGATAGCTTCAAAAAGCGAACTGACCATTGTAATCTAGCGTTAACGTTCGGTGATGCCTGTGAACTCATCATCCCACCCTTTTCCTACATCATGATCTTCTCTGTACTCTAGATTATCGAAACTATCTCCACTCACTCGTATCTCTACCAACAGCCTTGCTCCCTTTCTTCTTTATTTTTCTAACTGTAGCCTTACCCTCCTGGAGCACTAATCTTAGATCATGTGCTTATAATTTTACCATGGTTCCCCCAGTGCCTTCAGGTTGACATGCAAGCTCCACTTCAGGAGCTGAGCCGTTGTACCTAATTCTTCAGCAACATTGAATTACTGACATTCCTCTGAATATGCTGTGTATTTTCTTTAGAATTATCTTTCCTTCCTTTTTTCCCCCTCCTCCCTCTCTTCATTTTTCTTTAACTTCTACTCACCCAGGTCTATTTAGACTTTAGCTTTTTGCTATATAAAGCCCTTCTTATAATTTAGTGCCTTGAATTTACCCTTCTGAATTATAAATGTGTGTTCAGCTGTCTCTTTTCCCAATTAGATTGTAAGCTCTTGAGGGTTGGACAGTGTCTTATTTACTGTTCTATCTCCAGTGTGTACTAGGCACTCAGTTGTTGCTGGCTGAATGAACGAACTTTGAGTTTTTTCCAGTAGTAATGGTGGATTTTTTTCAGTGTCATTAGTTCAGCGTCATTTGGCCATTGTGATCTGAGGTAGATGATCCGATTTGGGGATGCTTTCAGTGGTGATGGACTTTAATGAAATTTATTGGACTAAATGGAATCTTTATTTCACTATTTCTAATTAATTGCAGACTAAAATAGAAACAGAGTTCTATTAATAATATGCTTACCTACAAGTCTGAATCCCCTCCCCAAGGTTTCCCTATGGGAATGCCTGTCTTGTCATAAATAATTTTTACACTAAGATCTGACTTGGCAGGGGATGCAAAGCCCAGTGTTCTCCTGAGTTGGTTGAGATGCAAATCCACAGAATTTTATTTTATACACAGAATAGTTGAAATGTCACATTCTGCTGTAGGGAATTTTATAGCAGAACATTAGGATAGTCCCATTAGTTCCTTTTGATTTGAAAAGAGTTTGAGCGTGTGGTTATGTTTGAGGGTCTCCTGTGTTTTTGAGCACTATGTGCTCAGTCCATGTCTTCTGCTGAGTGCCTGTCTTAGTTGCTGTTAGCCAAACACCATGCTCTATCCATATCCCATACACTAGGTCCAGCTCTGTTGTCATCAAGGGTCAGTGAGTTGGGATTGGGGGGGGGGTAAAATTAATAAAGATCTCCAACTTGTTTTCAGTGGCAGTGGAATCTTTTGTACTCTGTAGTGTGTAAGTCCATTGCCCAGTGGAAATAGTTGTTGTTTTCCCATAAGGCTAAGTCACTATTGGCTATTATGTGGTCTGTGGGGAATCTTGTGTCTGCAGAGTTCAGGTTGTACCAGAAGGTGTTCCTTTCTGTTGCTGAAGAAGCCCTACTGTTTTTGAAAAGATAAGTGCAATATGGAAGTGGCATTAATCATGACATACTCCGATCATAAACACACAGCAACAGCCTTCCAGGGCAGAGTCACAAGTAATAACAACAGAAGCCTTTTATCATGGGAAATGGCAGGCATGGACTCTGTGAACCAGGGGCCTGCTGATATAACACTCAGCCTAATTTTACACGATGTATTAACAAGCTTGGTGGCATAGAGCAGAGGAGATGAATCCAAGAGTCAGATAAATTGGTTCAACTGAGCCCCGTAGCAGAACTGTAAAAAAGCGCACTATCTGGGGCTTAACGTTAAGCAAGGTGACCTTTGCCGGCCAGGAATCTTTATTCTCCCTTCAGGGCTTTGTGTGAGGTTCTTGTGCTGCACTTCTGGGAGGTATGGCTTTGCATTAAGATTGCTGCAGAGCTGCTGCCAGCCCCTTCAGTCGAGGTCTCCCTTCATACCAGCTTCCCTCCTGCTCAGAATGAAATTAGAATGTGAACCGGTAGGGACACCTGGGTGGCTCAGTGATTGAGCGTTTGCCTTTGGCTCAGGTAAAGATCCTAGGGTTCTGAGATTGAGTCCCACGGTCGGGGGGGATTGCTCCTTTCTCTGCCTGTGTCTCTGCCTGTGTGTGTGTGTGTGTGTGTGTGTGTGTGTGTGTGTGTGTGTCTCGTGAATAAATAAATCTAAAAAAAAGAATGTGTGAACCAGTAAAATAAGTCATTTAAAGTGGCACACACCATCAAATCAACAACTTGTGAGAAAGGCAGAGAGAAAGCAGGGAGAGGAACTACAAGATTAGAAGAAAACCCTAAGCCAAAACAATGAAGAAGAGTCAACAATTCTAGAGACTGAGCTATTAGGAAATAAAAATCACCCATGATGAAACCGTTCCATCAGCTCAGAAGTTGAAAGCCCTTGTGCCAAGAGCCGATTAGGACCCGTCAAGCTAAAGCTGCTATAAAGTCCTGCAGGGCCCCTGAATAGTTCTTACCAGTCGCTTGGGGCTCTTTGAAATGTTCCCGGAATAGATGTCCTTCTAGGCCCCAGTGGAAAGCAGGACCCTGAAGGCCTGTCTCTCCCCTGCTCCCCATCCCGCCGCTGGCAGGTCCAGCCCCGCAGGTGCGCTGCCAGCGCCTCCTCCCCGCTGCCCCGCGGGCACTGGGCTCCATTCTGGGATTTCGAGCTTTGCAACAGAGAGTGACTAGCTTCTGATTGAGAATTTAACTTAGAAATCATTCCTCGGGAATAACACATGGAAGTTGTCCTGTGCTTTCTGTCTCTCCAACATTGGTTACTCACGTTCCAGGATCATTTTATTCTTTAAAAATGAAACTAATCAAAACCATCGACCGGACATAGCGGAGGTACATTCCTTTTGTATCCAGTGTGTTCCTGAAAGTGTCATAAAATCAAATTCTGAAAATCAAATGGATGTAGGTGTTAGAAGGGGGAGATTCTCTTTCTTTCTTTCTTTCTTTCTTTCTTTCTTTCTTTCTTTCTTTCTTTCTTTCTAAGATTTTATTTATTTATTCATGAGAGAGAGAGAGAGAGAGAGAGAAGGAAAGGCAGACAAGGGCAGAGGGAGAAGCAGGCTCCATGCAGGGAGCCCGTTCATAGAGAACTAAGGTGATTATTAAAATCCCAAATGATGGTTCTGCTGGGCTCAAGGCCTGAGGCGTGCTGCCACTGGATTGGGGGCTTTCCAGGTGGTAGGGGTTGTTCAGAGAGTCCCCCTTCCCGGCCTCCCCCTGGCCTGGACTGGGGTGAGAAGGCTGCTTTGTAGCATTTACTCTGGGGACTGCACTGGCTTTGGTGATTTAATGGTCAACAAAACAGTCTCTTCTGGAATCCCTCAACATGTCTCCATCCTAGAAGGCAGTGTGCTTGGATTACATAGTAACTGGGAGTTACTTTGCTCATTGTGTCTGCCCTCGGCTCTCAGCTCTTGAGTGTGGGAGCTCTCCCCGTAGCGGAGCCAAAGGAAGGAAGGGTTTTTGTGGCAGTAGAATCCCACATTTTGAGTCAGGCTGAGGGTAGAGGAATTCAGAGAAGCCAGGAGTATGCAGCACCTCTGCCCAACTGAGAACCTCTCCAGTGATTTAAAAGGAGAGCTCAAGCCACTTTCAATGGATCACTGGTGATATTTAATGTTCCTCACTGTCATGCTTCTGTTGCCTCTATATTTTTTGATGAGCTCTTACAACTATAAAATGGTTCCTAAATATTGAGTGTAGTTTTAACTTTACATATAATTTAAATTTTGCATTAAATATGTTTTATGCCGTGTTTTGACTTCCTGTTTTGATCATGATTTGGGACTTTTGATGATTCCCCTTTCCCCTTTTAATCTTTCTTAATACACCAGGGTGGTTTTATGTTTAAAAAAAAAAAAAACCCAAGTGCTTGGGTGGCTCAGTTGGTTAAGCATCTAACTCTTGATTTCAGCTCAGGTCATGATCTCAGGGCTGCAAGATTGAGCCCCATATCGGGCTCTGTGCTGAGCGTGGAGCCTGCTTAAGACTGTCTCTCCCTCTCTCCATCTGCCCCCCACCCGCACCCCAAGTGCTCATACTCTTGCGCTCTCCAAAAAAGAAACCACCCCAAAACAACATGGGCGCCTGGCTGGCTCAGTCAGTGGAGCATGTGACTCTTGATCTTGGGTTTGTGAGTTTGAGCCCCACATTGGGTAAAGAGATTAATCAAAAACAAAATCTTAAAAAAAAAAATCTTTAAAAAATAAAAAGACCCATCATAATGGTTTAATATTTAAATATTTATGAAAGAATCTTTAAGCATATGAATTTCTAGTTCTTCCATTTTGGTGTATAAGCCTTATCAGCGTTTGCCATTTCTAAATCTCTTCCTAGAACTATAGTAATTTGGAGAAGTGGAAAATGTCCTTAAAATTAGTTTTTAAAAAATTATCAATAACAGCTGTCATTGAATGTTAACTTTGTGGCTCAATTTCATCTGTTTCTCACTGCTTTATGAGGTAGGTACTAATCATCCCCCCTTTTTTAAAAAAAGAGAGTTAAAGAAGTAATTTACCCAAGGATACTCAGTTCACTGTGAAGCTGGTATAAAAATCCAGGTGATCTGCTCCAGCCCAGGCTCTTGAACCAGCATGTGGCTCTATACAGCCAGTGATAACCTAAAAATAACCCCGGAAGTAGTCTACAGGGATAGAGTATCTGTATGGGACTTTCTCCAGTTGCTGTGACTCTTTCGTTTCTGATAACTGGCAACATTGGGGATCCCTGGATGGCTCAGCGGTTTAGTGCCTGCCTTCGGCCCAGGGCGTGGTCCTGGAGTCCCAGGATCAAGTCCCACATCAGGCTCCTGCATGGAGTCTGCTTCTCCCTCTGCCTATGTCTCTGCCTCTCTCTGTGTCTCTCATGAATAAATAAAATCTTAAAAAAAAAAACAACAACAACACTGAGAGTACTGTGGAGGGAGCCCCTACTTCTTGTCTGCACCTCTCCCCCATTCTCATACCACTTGACCTGCCCCTTCTCGGCCTTCTTGTTTTTAGCCATCCCAGAACTGCGATCCTCCCGAGCTTCCACCTCTTCTCACATTCTTCTCTTCTTACAGTGATCTAGTCTTCCTTAGGTCCATGGTTCTCAGCTTTGACTGCACTTCGGAGTCACCATGGGAGTCCTTAAAAAAAAAAAAAAATACTCCTTGCCTGTGTCTCAGCCCTAGACATTCTGGTTTAATTGGTCTGAGCGTCAGGATTTTTTAAACTCCCCAGGTGATTTTCTTGTGCAGTCAAGGTTGAGAATAACTGCCCTAGGCTATGTATCCACAGTTGTGGCATCCATCCACCTGTTATCTCTTGGTTTCTTGGAACCGGCCATCTAGCCAGAACTCAGAGTTCATTGCTGCCTCATCTTGCCCCTCGCCTTCCCTCCTATCAGTCTGCCTTGTTATCCTGAATCCATCTCATAATTTATAGCGTCTCAACTTTCCACGTCGCACAGAGGGTGACCACTCAGCCATGTGGGTCAGTACTACTACACATTCATGGTCTCAGGTCTCCGCCGAGCCTCGGTGCCGTCTGGCAGTGCTTTTGTTTCTTTATTTAGCCTCCGTCACCCATTATTGGCAGAACCTCTTTCCAACTCTTCACCCTTCTTACCTTTGGTCTTGTCAGATTTTCCTAATTCCTGCTTCACACTGGGCCCTATCATGCCATTAATTATTTTAACTTTTCTCTCTCTCATTCTATATACTCAAGTATTAAAAAAAATATCCCCCCTCCAAAATTACACTGAAAAACCTTTCCCCATCTTAATTGCTCAGGCCAGAGTAACTTTTATTCAGGTCAGATGTCAGGGGATCTAGTGTTTATTCCCTGTTATCCCGTTGCACTTCTCATTCATTTCCTTCTTAGCCTGTTTTCATTTACCCCTGCCCGCAGAGTTCAAGGGCATCAAGTCCACACAATCAGGTGGGCATTTCATTTCTTTTCTTGACCTCTCAGCTGCATTCAGTGTTGCTCTTCCTTGACCACTTTCAAAAAGAAAACAGCTTCACCAGATAAAGCCTTTTTTAGTAAATCCTTTCTTCCTGCCTTTCTTTCTGCTTCTTGGGCGACTCACACATAGTCCTCTTCATGCATTACTGGCCCTGTAAGACCGTCAGCTCCCAGGTAGAGCTTATGTATTTAACAAACGCTGGATGGCTCCGTATTTTTACCTCTAGACTAACCTTATCTTCTGAGTTCTGTATGTATTTATTTACTCTTATTTAGTCAATGTTTTTTTTTTAATTGAGATAAATGTACTATTTATCATTATTTTGCTGGAGCCTGGAGAATTTATAGTCTACTGTAGTGTGGTTCACTGCGAGCCTGCATCAGAATCATTTGAGATGCTTGTAAAAATAAGCTTCGTAAGCTCTGCAACTGATCCATTATGTTGTGATTTTTACCTGTGGGCATCGTGTATATAAGTGTTGAGAAACACTGGTCTCCTGGTCTGGAAATTGTCTCAAAGCGGTGAGCTGGGGCAATTGGAGCACTGACTTCATCTGTTTTCCATGTCGTAGGAGTCACTGTCCTCCTTTATCTCATGTGCAGTATCTTAAAAGCCACCGTTTCCCATTTGTTTCCCACATCTTGTCTGATTTTTTAAAAAATTGCTTCAGGTAGACAAGCAGATCCAACCTCTATCTCTTCATCTTGTCTGAAAGTGTAAGTCCGGGGGGTGGGGTGGGGTTTAGGCCAGGGTTTTTGATACTTTTGTAAGGACAGAGACAAGGCTGCAGACTAAATGTATTAGCTGCAAATTGGAAATAACCCAAATGCCCATCAACAGAAAGTAGCTAAATAAAGTGTGGTGTATTAATACAAGGAATATAGGCTGCAATAAGAATGAAGAACTAGGCACAGCTGGATGGGACAGTCGGTTGAGTGTCCCACTCTTGGTTTGGGCTCATCATGATCTTAGGGTCGTGAGATCCAGCCCTGCTTTGGGCCCTGAGCTTAGTGCAGAGTCTGCTTGAGGTTCTCTCTTCCACCCCCTTTGCCACTCCTGCTTGTGCATGTCCACTTGCTCTTTCACTCTCTCTCTCTCTCAAAATAAATGACTCTTTTTAAGAGATGAATGAACTATAACTAAATGTAACAGCAAAGATGAATCTCTCAAACACATGAAGTCAAAGAAACCAGATACAATTGAGTACATCCTATCGGATTCCCTTGAGATAAAATTCTAATATTGGCAGAATTGGTGTGTTGGAAGTCATTACCCTTGAGGAGGAGGGTAGTTAGTAGATGGGGACGCACAAGGGCTTCTGGGATTCCAGTAATATTCTGCTTCTCGATCTGGGTCCTGCTTATGGGTGTTTCACTCTGAGAAGATTCATTGAGCTGTATACACACATGTGACTTTATGTGTTACATATCAATAAAAAGTACTCTTCCCCGCCCTCTAAAAGAAAGACAAGGCCCTGCAAGCCAGATGCATGATGGGAAGGTAGAACTGGATTTCTGGTGTAGAACCTCCAACTGAGAAAGGACTGTACAAAAGATCCTGACAGAAAGTGAGTCACCTGCTTTAGGTCAAGGGTGGAAATGGGCACCCATGATAAATCCAGTGCAATGGGTGGATGCAGTGGGCTCAAGTTCAGTTCTTAGTCCTACAGATCCCCTGCTCTGAGATACCAGAGGTAAACCGGTTTGAAACCAGTAAACCCTGTAGACCCTGTCAGAGCCACCTCATTTGGAGGACTCAGGCCATTTTTGAGACCCTGGGCAAATGGGCTGTTGATCATATTTTGAAAAATATAGATTGGCTTACAAAACACTAGCCATGGCCAAGGCACCCGCCAGCATCCTTTCTCTGTGTGGCGGGCAAAGTTATATTAAAGTTCTCGCTTTAGAACATGGTTTGGTTGACTATAAAAGTTTTATGTAGAGAAGAGCTTCTGTACACGTGTAACTCTTCCATTAGACTGCAGCTCCTTGGCACTTGGGAATTCCCCTGTTCACTTTATCTCCAGTGTGCAGGATGATGCCTAGTGTACATCTGGGGTTCAGAAATGATTGTTTAGGGAGGAAATGGCAAGTAGTCGTGGAGCACCACTGTGTGCTCACTGTAGTGCCATGTGATTTGGTGTGTGATGTAATGGATGTTTTACTGTTTTTGATAAACATTTCACATAATTTGTAACAAGGGGCTTTGTCAGTTATGTTACATAAATCAAAACAATATGCTCCAAAGTAGGATTCTTGTATCCTAGGGGGTACTTCACAAGATGACTCCTTAGGGGGTATGGAATGAAAATTTGGGAGGTTGAGGGGGGAGAGAGAAAGATGGGAGAAAGACAAATGGGATTTTTTTTTTTTTTAAGATCCTGTGACATAGTTTGGTTATAATTATTTTGAGTAGAAATTTCAGATTTAGTATTAACCAGAAAGGGCTTCATTGTTCGGTGAGTCAGAATGAGTCTGATAAAATACTACATTCTTGATACAAAAAGCTTTCCGAAGGACAGGAGGTATATCTCTATTAGCATTTAAAGTAAAATGTCTTAATAAAGAGAAAGGGAAGAGGGGGACGGAGAATCAGTCCTGTGGACTATTTAATGCTGTTTAAGTTATCCTTGTTTTTAATTTAAAGATTTGCCAAATTCAGTGAGCTAGTGGGCTGGATTTCTCTGTATTGGTCGACCTTGTGCATGTTTCGATAAGTTTAATAGCACTTAATGATCATGCAGTGGGAAAATAATGAAAAAATTCCTGGGATTCCAGGCCTTCTTATTTTGTCTTCCATGTCTTAAACTGTTCCAGGATTTCAGTGCCTTGCCTCCCATTCTCTCTGCCGCATTCTGGATAATTTCTTCAAATCTAGATTCCAGTTGTCTAGTTCTCTTTTAAGCTGTACATGCATTCTTCTGTCTATTGCGTTTCAAATGTGAATGATTATATTTTTTATTTCTAGACATTGAGTGTTTTCTTCACCTCGGGTGGTCTCTCATCTTTTCTCTTGGGTTTTGTTCAAGCAGCACAGGTAATTTGTGTTATGGGTTCCAAACCCATGTGTTGGGTGTTCTCTTGGAAGACTTTTTCCTTTTATTCACTTCATTCAGGAGTGAATCCAAGAAGGCAGCATCCCCATCTTTGCTCTGTGGGCCAGTATTTTTCTATTTTGCCTTTCAGGGATTCTGTATTTATACAAGATGGACAGAACAGAGGTCCCATCATTCTTGTCTCAGGCTTGTCTCCATCTCTAGATCATCAGGGACTAACAGGTGGCCCTGGGGCAAGCATCCAGCACTCCCTCATAGATTTCTCCACATTTCTGACCTGGGAGGTTTTCTCTGTTTTCCTAACAGTTCACTCATGTATTTTAAAACATGCTTTTAATGCATCTCTATTAAACATTATAAATATTATGTTAGATTTGTATGTGTGTGTGTTGGCTTGTATATGCATTTTTTAAAAGTCTCTGGAAAGATGGGCAAGAAACTAATAATGCTGAGAATGAGGGACAGGGGTGACAGGGAGACTTCTCTTATGTGACTGAGCCATTTAGGCACCCCTTACTTTATTTTTTGAGAGAGAAAGCTTGGTGTACCCATGAGGCAGGGAGGGATTGAGGGAGACAGAAAATCCTAAGCAGACTCCACACTCATTGAGGGCTCGATCCCATGACCCTGAGATCATGACCTGAGCCAAAATCAAGAGTCGGACGCTTAACCAACTGAGCCACCCAGGCACCCCAGGGGTTGTATAAGTTTTAGATCATGGTTTTACCTCTGTCCATCCTCTAGATGATCTTGCTAGATGAA
Organism: Nyctereutes procyonoides; assembly: GCF_905146905.1. NCBI lineage: Eukaryota > Metazoa > Chordata > Mammalia > Carnivora > Canidae > Nyctereutes > Nyctereutes procyonoides. The sequence continues at coordinate 7,902,153 of NW_026575135.1, read as the reverse complement.
TATTTTCCTAACTATCTATGGCAGAAGATCAGCTCTTTAAAAATTTTCCAGTCTGGCATAGACTGATACTTTGGTAAACTACAATAAAAATAAATACTGATCACGTGCTTGGATGGCATGGAAATGTCAAATTGCTGTAAATGTTTCTAAATGCTTTCTCTTCATTTCTTCTCATCGCAGACCAGTAAAAATGCAACTTATCCACGAACCACAATGAGCAGCACTGCTGGAAATGATACCCTATTATTTTCTGGCATTTGGAGGTTGTATATCAGAAATTGATACTATCTTATTTTTTAAAAAATCTCTTACTGGTTAAAATTTTTTTTTCCATTGTAGGTAACCCATTTTTCTTTCTGTAAAATGTTTTATGGCCTTATCTGAAATGTTGGATATTTGCTATGGCCTTTAATTAACTGAGCATGAGCCCAGGGCCAACTGCTGTGGATGATGTTAGTGGTATACTTTCAAAGTCATTCATAGATTAATGGTGTATTTCATCAAATCAAAGATGCATTGATTATGGTGTTTTCTTGATCTTCTAGAAGGCTGGTTTTCATGCTACTAATTTAGGACTGCCATCTGGCTGCCACCAATTGTTAAGATGCCATCGATTTCAGAGATGTTAAAATGTGGAAGAACGTGTGTCTTAAAATATCTTGCACATGGTCCCGTGATCGTTCTAACCTCTAATTACTGTTGAGTGCTTGGAGACTTGCTTATGAGGAGGAGGAAAGATTTCAGTGACTTCCTTTAGAAACATCACCACTCTGCTGAAAGGCATCTCTTCTCTTTGTTGTCACACCATGAGCATTAACTGGGGCAAATTCTTTCATTAATTCGCATGGCTTCCCTCCTTAGGAGCCTTTTGCTGTGGCACCCTTGGGATGGACCAGTGCTGAGAACCTTGGCCAACTTGTCTGTGTAGTGGTGGCACTGGTATATCTTCCAATGTCATTAATAGACCTTTTTTTTTCATCATAGTGATTTTTTTTCATACTTTCAAATTCCCTCTGTTCCGCCCCTGCCATTCTGAGCTTGTGAATATTAGAAGTTCCGCTACTTACCCATTTTCTTGCTTGCTGTGCCAGTAGCATAATACTTCTTTCAGTTGTGTGTTATGTAGGCTGCTTGTTATAGAAATTTCTCAGATTTTTCTGGTTATACTTCTCTGGTTTTCTGGGGAAGATAGGAACTCCTCTCCCCACCCTCCCACCCCCCGCTGTTTATATAGTTCTTGGTCCACTTTGATGGCAGTTTGGGAGGAAGGGCAGTTAATATGTGGGCTAACACTATAATTCATTTCTTCACCATGTATTTATTGAATGCCTACTCTCTACTAGGCATAGTTCTCTAAGCACTGAGAGTACAACCATAAACAACAGTCTTAAACTCCAGCCTTCATTGGAACATTCAGTCTGCTTCGTTCTGGTTTTCCTAAACTGGGCACTTCTCTGGTTACTTTGCTTCATTTTCAGATATCTGAGTGTTGTACTGTATGTTGGCAAATTGAATTTAAATAAAAATTAAAAATAAAAGTTAAAAAAAACAAGTAAACAAATAAAACTTAGAATTTAGTAATATTCGATAGCCTCACACATACTTTATCCAGAAATAATGTATATATCATTTGCTTTTTAGCCGATTACACCTCAACAAGAAGGCAACGGACAAACAGCCGTATAGCAAGCTCCCGGGTGTGTCTCTTCTGAAGCCACTGAAAGGCGTAGATCCTAACCTAATCAACAACTTGGAGACATTCTTCGAATTGGATTACCCCAAAGTAAGTACAACCTTGAACTCATTAGAAATGGGTGAGATACCCCCTTGTGCTTTTCTCTCGTGTTTCTCTTGTAAAGAGCCATGTTGACTGTAAAAGGTGAAGGTATTAAAAATGCACGACAATGTCAGTCTCATACAATTTATGCTGTGATAGCAGTAGTCACAGGACAGAAATGGAATTGAGGAAGGGGACAGATTTCCTTTTGTAACCTTGTAACCACCTGCATGTCCATCTGAATTAGAAATCCCAGAGTAGACCTCCTGGAACTCAGACATTGTTAAGTGCCTGGCAGTTTGAATAAAAAAATCTTGTTCCATGAGAGGCATATGTGAATGACGAGAAGAAGAGGCCGTGAGAGAGAAAAAGCAGCGTTTAGTGATCTGAGATGGGATGCAAGATAGCTAGAAGTAAACGTAAATTCCCTTGAGAATCTGGGTTTTGAGCCAAGAATAGGTTACAATTAGCGGTAAGATGGGGCTTCCTCATACCTAATTTCTAATTTCTTTATCTTTCTGGGTTTTAATGCCATATGTATTGTTTGTTGTTTTTAAATAATTATTTTTATTTAAATTCAATTAACGTATTATTGGTTTCAGAGATAGAAGTCAGTGATCTGTCAGTCTCATATAATACGCAGTGCTCGTTACATGTTGTGCCCTCTTAAATGCGCATCACCCAGTTACCCTATCCCCCCATGCCCTCCCCTCCAGCAAACCTCAGTTTGTTTCCTGTAATCAGGAGTCTCTTATGGTTCATCTCATCTTTTTTTTTTTTTTCTTTCCTCTTTTCCCCTATGATCCTCTGTTTTGTTTCTTAAATTCCACATATGAATGAGATCATATGATAATTGTCTTTCTCTGATTGACTTATTTCGCTCAGCATAATATCCACTAGTTCCATGCATGTCTTGCAAATGGCAAGATTTCATTCCTTTTGATGGCTGAGTAGTAGTCTACTGTTTGTTGTGTTGTTTGTATCATTCATCTATACAATCTGTAGATCTGTTAACTCAGCATCTTCCTTCATTGGTGAACTCCCAGTTTTCTTGAGGTGACAGTATTCTTTTTATCTCTTCCCTTTGATATTCCACCTGTAGTTTCTTAGGAGAATTGACTGTTTATTTATGTAGGCAGCTTGATTGCCGCTTTTTAAGCTGCCTGTTTGAAACACTGCTTTTGAATGTGTCTTTACATTTCTAGCTGCTTGATTTGAATTTTCCTCCAAGGTCCCTGTTCACTTGTGTCAGTTTTTACCCTTACTGTCTCAGTTTCTCCATAGTTTTTGCCCTTTGGAGACTCTTGCCCTATTTCCTTAGAACAGTGTATCCCAACTAGTGAGGAGGAAGATAATATATCCACCACACTTCTCATGGTGACTGTTTTTCACACTCTTATTTCTTTTCTTTTAGCTCTTATTTTTCTTGGTAGCATCAATGAATAGAATAGAGAAGACACAGATGTTAAGTATGTAGACACAAGTATAATTCAGTTATTTTTTAGTGTTGTTTTTATATTAGTGCTTTTAAAGTTTGGAAGTCTAGGTATTTGAAGCTAAGTTGAAGCAAAACAATTATGTGTTTTTCTTCTAGTTTATGTGTGTGTTTAATAATTTTAGAGATGTGAAGCATGCATGCAATATCTATCCAATAAATGTAATATGTAATTTTTAAAAAATCACTTGATTTTCTTCAAATGTGAAAGTGTAAGAAGTATTCTTTTGTAATTTAGAAAGAATGATACAAGTAAAATTAACTGTAAAATAAGCTTTGCAATAAGAAAAATGGAAGGTTTTCAAGTCCTACATTATGTAGGTAAATGCAAAGAATTTTTTTAATGAAGAATAGTTTCATTGATATTAAATCTCAGAATAGCTTAGAATCATGCATTTATCCTTGTTGAAATTTAATGTCACATTTCAGTTGTTTCATCATCATCCTGCCCTTTTGCCATCACTCACTCTCAGAGCTTACTTATGGAACTTTTATGTTGGGTCCTCAGGAAATGATAGTCATGGAATTGAATTGGTTGCGGAAGTTAGTGTGGGTTTTAGTTGCAGAAAGAGTTTTTAAAAATAACCCAAGAACATATGTATCCATTAATTCTGAACATTTGGGATAAGTCCATGATTGATTTCTCCTTCTGAATGAAGATTTTTTTAATTACAATTTGAGATTATCTTAAGAGCTCTAGTTTTTGCTTCTTTTTCCACTTATGCCATTGGGGTCTTTAAATTGGTTGTGGAGAAAGCTGTTTCGATACTTATTATAAAATGAGGAACTGCATATAAGATTGTTTTTATTCTTTTTCAAAGTTTTATTTACTAAAACTTTGTACAGTACTAAAAGTTCTGTTTGTTAGCTGTGTAAATAGAAAATACAGAAAGCAGAGGGAAAGTCTAAGGATCTGCAATCTAAAGGAAAATTTGGACCTTGCCACATTTTATTGACTTTTTAAAAAAATTTTACTGACTTTTTAAAAAACCAAACCCAATGACAAATGTTCCCCAAGAAACTAAAGTTAAACCACTGAAATCCCACAAATCTGAGAATGAACAGACAACTTGCTTGTGTCACCAAGGAGACCCGTAGTCCTGAAACGAACATTTGTGTGACTGCCAGGCCCAGCAAACTTTACTATTGGCTTTTTGTCGACTTGACAATTGTTTTCTAGAAATATGTCTTATTTCATTCCGGACTTAAGTTTTTCCTTCTCATTTGATTTGGAACATTATAGACCATTCTGGAAAAAGAACATGTTGAAATTCAGAAATTTTACTTAATTTTGGACATATGCAAGAAGATTTACTACGTACTTTTTCTGAATTTCTGGGTTTAAACTTTGGTGAGAATTGTTACTATACTAATTGCCCTGAAATATTTCGGTGCTTTACATATCTTGTCAATCCACTTGGTTTTGGTTTTTTAAAAGATTTTATTTATTTGAGAGAGAGAACACATGGCATGGGGAGGGGCAGAGGGAGAGGGAGAAAGAGTCTTAAGCAGACTCTGTGCTGAGCCTGAGGTGGGGACTGGTGCCAGGACCCCAAGGTTATGACCTGAGCCGAAGCCAAGAGTCAGACACTTAACCTACTATGGCACCCAGGAGCCCCAGTCCACTTATTTTAATATTTATTCCTTGAGGGGAAAAAACACATAAGAATGAAAAAGCCATACAATTCATTTTCTGCAAAATTGAGCACTCAGCTTGGCGTCAGCGTAGACAGCCCTTTAGGGAGAGATTTAGCCGCAGAAGGAAGATGCGGTAATCAGTTTCAAATGGTTTGACAGCTTTACGTTAGTAAATCCGGGCCATATGAAGAGTTTTTAAATTAAATGATTGGAGGGGATCCCTGGGTGGCTCAGTGATTTAGGCCTGCCTTCGGCCCAGGGCGTGATCCTGGAGGCCCACGTCAGGCTCCCTGCATGGAGCCTGCTTCTCCCTCTGCCTGCGTCTCTGTCTCTGTCTCTCTCTGTCTCATGAATAAAGAAGTAAAAATCTTAAAAAAAAAAAAAAAAAGAATAGCTTAAATGATTGGAGCATGAAGCTGTGGTAATATTGGTGGGGTTTTTTTTTTTTTTTTGCCTTTTTTGCAAATAGAGAATTGGCGTAAGATGTTACAAGTCCGGTGCCACATGTGGACTCTTTCTTGCCAGTGGTGTAGTTATCCATAACAGGACTTGTTTTCTTACTGAATGGTTTCTAAACAAAGAATTAGAGAAGACAGAAAACTGAATCCATTACCAAAAGACCAAGCACGACATATGTGGTGAAACTACTAAATCTGCAAGACTAGGAATTTGCCATGTAAATTTAGAAAACCATATAAACAATTTCTTGAAAATAGAGAAGCAGAGCTGTCCAGACTTCGAATTCAGAGCTGTGTTCTTATGAAACATTTCCTTCCTGGCATCTTTCTTTGACTCAAAAGTTATCCTAAGGACAAATGCATTAACTTAATAAGTGTTATTAATCTCCATGCTGCAAGAATGTTCTAGGTATTTGGGGTCTAAATCTATTCTGTCATAGAAAATTTCTATTCTGTTGTCATCCAGTATCATCATAAAATTTTCTGTAGAGATGATGTATAGTTATTTATAGACCAGGATATTCCTATTTGATATGCCGTATAACTGATTAATATCGTTAAAACAGTTTTCTATTTTGAGAGGATGTTTTATCTTGTTTGCTGTAGTGCAAAGTTTATATTCCTAATATCTACAGGGCCAAATCAGCAAAGTTTTTCTAATGCTATTCACATCCCTAAATCTAATATTTTATATGCATCTGAATTTATTTATAAAAGCTAAAAAGTAGCATTCGTGATTATTGCCATTTCAGATATTCTGTTTTTAAATATCAAAGGCTGAATCCCACTTTGTGGATTTCTGACACACACACACACACCCCTTGTTCTCAGCCTTTTAGCCATTGCACTGTTTGAAAAGGAAAAGGGAAAATTAGCCAGTTCTAGCTATAAGTATGTAACCTTACTAAAGACTAACCTTCTCATCTGAACTACTCTGGGGTTTATTTCTGGATTTTATGTATTCATACTATATCACTTTATAATGGAATTCACTATATCTTAAAGCCCTTTCTGAATTATTAAATGTTTTCTTGAAATATTTTTAAAGTGTAATATTTTTAATAGACACTAAGTTTTTGAACATATATTCTTATGCCTAATCCTTTAGATACTATAAAAATATCCAGGGGTGCTTGGGTGGCTCAGTCCGTTAAGCCCTCCGCCTCTTGATTTCAACGCAGGTTGTGAGATCAAGCCCACATTGGGTTCTGCGTGGAGTCTGCTTGTCCCTCTCCCTCTGCTTTTCCTGCCTGCACCCCTGTCACTCACGCACATCCTCACTCTTTCTCAAATAAATAAATAAATAAATAAAATCTTTTTTTAAAAAGAATCCAGAGAATTTTTTGTATTAGCTAAGAGAGTCTTTAACCAATTTGGTGTGTTGTATTTTGCCAGTTTCAGGGTAGTTGGAAGTGATTTAACTATTCTAATACAGAGGTTTCTAGCAAATAAAATGCTTGATCAAACTGAAGACATAGGTCATTATCATAGCTGAAAACGAAGACTCCTGGTTAAAATCTAATAGTTCAGAGAATACTTGGAATGCTTACCTCCTATTTGGTATGATTTTCAATATCCAAAACAAGTGAAAGTTATGTGTTTAATAAGAAAATGAACATTTTTTAATGTGACTTGAGTTTTGTTCGCACTCTGGGTAATCAGGAGGTTTTTAATTTTTTAAAAAGATTTATTTATTTTAGAGAGAGAGATGCAAAGGGGTGAGGGGCAGAGGGAAAGGAGGAGAGGAGAACTCAAGTGAACTCCCCACTGAGCACAGAGTCCCATGTGGAGCTCCATCTCAGGACCCTAAGATCACGCACTGAGCCAAAATCAAGAGTTGAACACTTAGCCAACTGAGCCACCCAGGCGCCGAAAATAAAAACTTTAAATCTTGCGTTTGAAGAAAGGTAAACTCTGCCTTCTCTGCGTGCATTTCTAGAACTATATTTTGCAAAGTTTTCTCTTGCTAGGGAAAAAAAAGCTAAGACTAACTTTTTGATTATATTTTATGGAATTCTATCACTTATGAACATTTCCTTTCACTGTTCTTGCTTATTACCTGTAAAACAACCTGAATTCTAAAAGCATTAAAGAAACTCTGTGGTGTTTGGAAGAATGAGGAATTTTTTACCGCAAGCCTGGCTGAGCAGCATGCTCTATTAGGGAAGCCAGTTGTTACCTTTACCCTTTGGAAGGTCACTTAATCTTTCTGATCTTCATTGCGAAGGTCAATTCCTTTTAGCTGGTTCAACCAAACATTGTTTTGAGAGTCATTTGGGAGGATGACTGATGCTTTATATAGGACGTAGGAGTCAACCCTTTGGGAAGTTCAAGGGTGTGGGCTAGAGTGGTGTCCTTCCCATTCTCAGATTTTTTTATCTGGTCCCTGGAGACGAGGCAGCTATAAAGTTGGTTTCGATACCTCCTGAGTGGCAATTTTGGTCAGTTATCATTGAAAGTAGATAGTTGATAGAATGTATAGGAATAGTAGGTAGAAAGTATGAGGAAAGTATGCATTGTTTCCCCCTCTGCCTAATTATTGAGAAAACTTTTTTTATTTTGCACCTAAAAAAATCATGTTACTTTCTTCTTTGACTTTAATCCTGGCCCTTTTCATATTCAACCACTAGTTCCCATGTTGCTAGTTTTTGCTGAATCTCCCCTTTACCTGTGCTAGTCCCTGTAGCTCAGATACTTACAAAGTTATATCCTTAGCTCTTTTTATTTTTTAGGACCCATAGATTTGGGTTCTTTTTCGTGAACATAATTAACCTCCCTCTTTTGCTTAAACATGCCCACCCCATTTTAGAAAGGATTGGTAGGAAATTTGTCACCGAGTCAGCATGAATTGAACAGCATTTTTGGAAAAAAAAAACCAAAAAACTAAGAATACTTACCCTATAAAATAATATAGTAGCATTTTTGTATGTGAAAGCAAATACTTTTTAAAAATTTAGTCAATTTACTCAATGATAACTTAAAGATTTAGCTCAAGATTTTATAAATCTGGTTATATGTCAGAATCACCCCCAGATTTCTAATTCAAAAGTAAGAGTGGGGCCACGATTCTCTTCTTTAAATAAATGTCCCAGGGTAACGGACACAGCCAGTCAATTGCAATGAAATGACATCCCTAACCTACTGAGCAAAATAAAGCCCTGGGTATTTTCAGTGTTAAAAGGCTAACCATGCTTTTCAGGATGATAGATTTTCAGTCAATTTTTTTTAATTTTATTTTTTTATTTATGATAGTCACAGAGAGAGAGAGAGGCAGAGACATAGGCAGAGGGAGAAGCAGGCTCCATGCACCGGGAGCCCGACGTGGGATTCGATCCCGGGTCTCCAGGATCGCGCCCTGGGCCAAAGGCAGGCGCCAAACCGCTGCGCCACCCAGGGATCCCTAATCAAATTTTATTTCAAAAACTATTATACAGCAAAAGTCTAATCTCATTTTGTCCTTTTCATGTAAAGAATTTGGGAACACCCTTTAAATAGATCATTATGGAATTTGACATACAATTTATAGCACCTTCGTGAAATAATAAATTCAGAGAGAGCTTCTAGAGAGCAGAGTGGGTGTTTATTTTGCTTGCTTTCTGTGTTGCTTTTACACTGCTGGGCACCCTGTATTTAGTAAATCTTCAGTGAGGAAGGCCCTAGAGAAGCTTGATATCCCATTTAATTACCAGGCCATGCCTATCTGGGAATGGCAAGACATCAGCATTGAGGGCTGTCAGTGTCTTCATTATCTCTTCTGCTTGCAAATAGGCCCCCTGTTCTGGGAGAAGCTGCTCTCGATTAAAGCAACACTTGATATCATAAGTGTTTGCATCCATTATGAGTACTCTCTTAACTTTTAAACTGTGTGTGTACAATTGCTTGTTTTTCTTAATGCCTTTTTATCAGTAAGTACTAATAATGTGCTTATTTTTATAAGAGATTAATTTACATAAAATGTGTTCTTTGACTAGTATGAAGTACTCCTTTGTGTACAAGATCATGATGATCCAGCCATTGATGTATGTAAGAAGCTTCTTGGAAAATATCCAAATGTTGATGCTAGATTGTTTATTGGTAGGTAACAAATTAATTCTCCAATAATCCTTTTTGCTTTAATAGTATTAAGTATCAGTAATCTTTGTATTAAACTATAGTGACGTTATTAGGATGTTTGCTTTATCATGTTGGAATAGTGATAGGGTATGTTTGTATCCTTTCAAGAAAACTTAAGTTCTAAAAACACATGTTTTTTTCCTACCTGGGATTAACAAAATAACCAAAAAACCCCTACTCCCTCCCCATTACCCTATCATGTTTTTCTCAGTCAGACATAAGAGTTTGTTGTTTTTGTTTCTTTAATATTTTCAGTCTCTGGGCTTTCCTATATCTCATTCACTGTAATTGGGAGTTGAGCAAGAAAATTTGCTTTTATGATATTTCAAAAATAATATATTTTTTTAAAAATGAATGTTTTTCAAAAGCCTGGGGCTTAGTCTGAAGACTTGTAGAGAGATATTTGCCATTAAACATTGATTCATACTTAACTATTGATGCATTAACTTAAGAATTAAAAAACTGAACCTAACACATTTTCAAAGAAATTATCTTTGAGAATGAACAGTTTTTTCCTGAATATATTATGAATACTAAGGAATGTGAAGCATAATGTTAAAGTATGTTTTCTTAAATTATTACATATGAAAGTACTTTTCACTTCTCTCTGCCCTATATCTGAATTTTAGAAAATATTTCCAATGTTACACGAATCTTTGACTGTTGCACCTTTACATTTTTAGGTGGCAAAAAAGTTGGCATTAATCCTAAAATTAATAATTTAATGCCAGGATATGAAGTTGCAAAGTATGATCTGATATGGATTTGTGATAGTGGAATAAGAGGTGAGCTTCTTTTTATTTATTTTACAAGACTATTCATTGGATGATAAAATGCCAAAAGCAATCTGAAAATATATTTATCAATCCTTTTTGTTTGCTTAATAAAGTAATTTATTTCATTTTTTCATGGTAGAATGTCAAGTTATACTTAGTAAGATTTGGAATTTTTTAATGCTAACCTAGAATGTTACATGTATAAAAATATTATTACATTGAACAGAAAATTCCAACTATTAATAAAATAGTCATGGTCCGTTATATAGGATTTTTCATAGTTGTAAATTTCCCTTTGTTCATGTAAGCTTATCTTTTAACTTGAGTCTGTTTGTGACACCAATAATAGACTATCTCACACAAAGGGACAAAAATGAATAGGTTAGTATCTTACCAAAGTATATATATATGGCTTTTAGATTATTTTAGGAAGAAGGCATTTATATGCTGGAATTATAATTCACATTTGGCATTTTTAAACATTTATATTCCAATTACCACAAGTTTCTCGACTTCAGCATTTTGGGCTGGATAATTCTTTGTTGTTGAGGCTGCCCTGGGGGATGATTAGCGAGGATCCCCTGCTACACACTCCATTCCAGTAGCACCTCTTTCTCCGTTGTGACAACTGAAAACTGTCTCTAGACATTGTTAAATGTCCCTTGCAGAGCAGCAGTTGAGAACCACTGCTCTCGAATATGTGTATTTAAGACCCAAATACACTCATAGAGCAGATTTCATTCATAAAGACTTGAAGAAAATAAAAATAAGGTCATGTAAAATGATAGGAGATGTTTGCTATTTGAAGAGGGGACAATGATTTAAATTTTTTTATTAGCCTAAAATGCAGATTGGAAAATTAAGAGAAGTGTGGCAGGCCTAATTAATCAGGATCATTACAGATCTATTAGTTTGTGGTCAGATTATGTTCATTGTTCGTGTTTTCTATCTTATTTTCTATCATATATTTGTTATGTTTTTGTAACACATGTACACATCTCTGTCGAGTATCATCTCATTCAATTCTCAGCAGTTTTATGAGAGACCCTCTAAGACCCTCTAAGAAAGAGGAGGCTCATTTTCCTATGGTTAGAGAATGCAGAAGCCAGCATAAGGACTGAGGTCCTTTGACCTCTGCTCCTGTACCGTTTCAGTTAGGCCACATTGTCTTTAGGACAGCTTGGAGGTTCTGAAATAGGAGGAGTAACATTTTCAAGGTATATCTTGTTTCTGGTACATAGTAGGTGTATATTAGCCTGAAAATATATAGCATAAATTAGCTTATCATAAATTATGCCTTTTTTGGAGATTTTGTATTCTACTTAGAAAAGTGAGAATTTTATTAGATCCAAATGTAAAAAAAAAGAATTTAATGATAGTTCACAAAATGTATTTTGCATTAATGGGCATTTTACTAAAAAGATTTTCTTTTCCTCTCTCCCTTGCCACCTTTTTGTCTTTTTTATTGTAGTAATTCCAGACACACTCACTGACATGGTTAACCAAATGACAGAGAAAGTAGGCCTGGTTCATGGTCTGCCTTATGTAGCAGACAGACAGGGCTTTGCTGCCACATTAGAACAGGTAAGTATGGTGGTCATAAATAATGTTCTTATTGTCAGTCACATCCCTGATCTGCCAGAAACTTGAGAGTTGAGATGAACTACCCAATGTGAACTGTAATTAAGTCTGTTTTAACATGCTAAGTACTGGTATCCAACATGAGATTAGTGTTTTATGAGTGAAGACATTTTTGGGCCCCTGCAATCACTGACAGCTGAACTTACTACACTCCAGCAGTGAATGGATTTATGGAGGAAACACCTTGCGATCTCATTACCAGCTGAACACACCATAGTCTTTATCCTTATAACCCTCGCTTTCAGTTCTAGAGTTAGGTTCTAGACTATAGACTTAACATAAAAGCACGTGGCATATAGTTCTTTCAGAGACCTAATCTGAAAAGAATCTTTGTAAAATATCAGAATATTTAAATACATAAAATGGAAAATTATTCATACAAGTTATTATAAAATCCATTTGACTTTCCTTTTTTTAAAGATTTTTTTATTATATTTGTGAGGAGAGAATAACCCTACCAATGAGAGAAAGTTTATATATTTTTTTTCCCATGTGCCTTTTTAAAAAGCTGAGATGGTACTCTAAAAACAATTTGTATCTGATTTTTGTCACTTCATTATCTTTTCTCCATATTTTTAACTTTATATAAAAGTGATTTTTTTTTATAAAAGTGTTTTTTATTGGCTGTATCACAGTCTATCACATGCATGTTCTATACCTGATTTAACCATTTCTGTGCTATAAAACATTAAGGAAGAAAAACTTGCTTTAATGTCATCAGGGAAGGATATACACTTGTAGTCTTTTAAACATATCAACTTGCTTTTAAGCATATCTGCACTTACATTATTTTGAATTGCAGTCTTGGGATTACCACAGATCTGAGGGGGTAAAGGTATGTTGTGAGTGGAATTTAACCTTTGGCAGTTTGAGCCATGAACTCTTATTATTGCCCATGAATATATTTGTCCGATTTCAAGAAATCATTAAGTCTTTAAATATCAGAGTTTTTGTTCAGTAAGAGAAACTCTGAGTAGTTACTTTAAAAGAAAATACTTTTTTTTTTTAAGATTTTATTTATTTATTCATGATAGATACAAAGAGAGAGGCAGAGACATAAGCAGAGGAAGAAGCAGGCCCCCTGTGGGAAGCCTGATGCGGGACTCGATCCCAGGACCCCAGGATCACTCCCTGGGCCGAAGGGCAGGTGTGCTAAACTGCTGAGCCACTCAGGGATCCCCAAGAAAATACTTTTTATTCTTATATGCCACCTTGTATTTTTGTTTTAGAAACATTCAAGTTGTGGGGCATCTAGATGGCTTAGTTAGGCATCTGCCTCTGGCTCAGGTCATGATCCCAGTGTCCTGGGATTGAGCCCCACATTGGGCTTCCTGCTCACTAGGAGTCTGCTTCTCCCTCTGCCCCTCCCCCCTGTTCATGCATATGTGCATGCTCATTCAATCTCTCAGATAAGTAAATAAAATATTTTAAAAATAAAGAAAAATAACATTGGGGAAATAGGGAAGAAGCTCAGAGACTCAGGGGCAGGAAGCAACTAGCTATGGAAGGATGCACAAAAGGAATTAAAATAGGATTGTCCTATAGGTTGATATACCTATAAGTGCTGTTTGTATGTATGCATGTGGAAGTATATACACAATTTACATACACATGTAACATATGTTCACATACGTACGCCTGTATGTGTAGATGTAGTTACACAAACATTTTGAAAGTAGGCTATATAACATATTTGTTAATATTTGACATCAGTGAGTGATATTTTTACCTGACTTATTTTATATCCAAATTAAGTTTTATTTGGATAAATCTTTGAATCTTGTAGCATTAGGGAAGACAGTATTTATTTGAAAATAGAATTATTTTTTCCTAGAAGTATATTTTTCTTTGTAATGGTGATAACAAGAATAGTCAATCTAGGGGCACCTGGATGGTGCGGTTGATTGAGTGTCTAACTCTTGATTTTGGCTTAGGTCATGATAATCAGCATCATGGGATTGAGCCCTATATGGGACTTCTCACTCAGCAAGGAGTCTGCTTGAGATTCTCTCTCCCTCTCTCTTTGCCGCTCCTCCTACTCTCACTCACATGCTTTCTTTTTCTCTCTCTCTCTAAAATAAATAATTCTTAAAAAAAAAAAAAAAAAGAATAGTCAAATAAACTACTGATTGCCTGCCACATGTAAAAAGTGTTTTGTAATAATTTTTATTCAGGTAGTTTATGTAAGAATAAGAAGATAATCACTCAGTCATACTTAAAGTTCATTAAGAAAAAAATGTTTTAGATACCATACTTTTAACATAACATTCTAACTATACATATATGTTTTTGCTTTTTTGGGGGACAGGTATATTTTGGAACTTCCCATCCAAGGTCCTATATCTCTGCCAATGTCACTGGCTTCAAATGTGTGACAGGAATGTCTTGTTTAATGAGAAAGGATGTGTTAGATCAAGCAGGAGGGCTTATAGCTTTTGCTCAGTACATTGCTGAAGATTATTTTATGGCCAAAGCAATAGCTGACCGGTAAGCAAACTAAATTACATGAGGCTTATATTATAGTACTTGTAGTACCTGACTTCTGTTGGTATATTGTATTTGTTAAGCCCATGGGTTAAGGAGCTATTTTATTTTATTTCTTGCCAGTGAGTACAGGATAGATTAATATTTCTAAAAAGTAATTCCTATTATTTATAGATATGTTATAAAAGAAATAAATGAAGAAAATAAGCGTTCTGATTCTTTTACATTCTTTAATATAGTTTGGAAGCTTCTCTGTGATTATAAATTTACATTATTATGGATGTAAATTTCTGTGTGTTTCAGAAGATTAAAAATATTAGTGCAGTCTTAAGCCAGCAGGTGAAAATTTAAGGAATATGATTGCACATTTTGGGATGTCTCAGATTATTTGATGCCTTGCTAAGAAGCCACCTAACGGTTCACAGAATGAATTCACATTTCTCTGTCAAAACACGTGTTTGCTTTTAAAGGGGTTCATTGCCTCTTTGTGATAGTTTACTCAAGATAGGATTTTAAAAATTGACGGTTTTTAAAATTCTTTCATGATGGTATTCATGTACTCATAGTTTCATAGTGTTTCCCATGAGATACATAATGCTTTTTGTTTGCATTTCTTGTGAATATCCACACATAAATCACACATCCCTCCTCTACACCCAGCCTCCTCCCATTTGAATTAGTGGTTTTTTTTGGTTTTAGTTTTGGTTTTACTTATTAGTGGTCAGGGACTAAACTGAAATACAGAACCCGCTCCACTTAGTACTTTCAAAATGTCTGCATTTTAAGTGTCTTAAACTGTAAACTGAGGGGTTGCAGTCTCTCTCAGCTGTAGATGGTACTTCATGGGCCTGTGTATTGCTCAAAGATCCATGAGTCTGATACACCCCAAGTAGGGTGCTGATCCTGAGAACGAGGCTCACCCTGAACACCAGCGGTTGCTTACTCTGTATAGTGATGAGTAAACGTATAATCAGTCGTGCCTGCATGTGTTCATCATCATCATAGTTCATTTTATAATTGTCTTAATTTTCAGAGGCTGGAGGTTTGCAATGTCCACTCAGGTTGCAATGCAGAACTCTGGCTCTTACTCAATTTCCCAGTTTCAATCCAGAATGATCAGGTAAGCCAGCTGTTCTGTTCTATTTATTTATTTATTTATTTACTTACTTACTTACTTACTTATTTATTTATTTATTTATTTATTTATTATTTATTTATGATAGTCACAGAGAGAGAGAGAGAGGCAGAGACACAGGCAGAGGGAGAAGCAGGCTCCATGCACCGGGAGCCCGATGTGGGACTCGATCCAGGGTCTCCAGGATCGCGCCCTGGGCCAAAGGCAGGCGCCAAACCACTGCGCCACCCAGGGATCCCTGTTCTTCTTTTTATACTGGATGAAAAGAGAAAGGTTGAGGGGAGTAATTTTTACATGGTCTAATGTGGTATTCAAAATACTGAAAAGTCAAGTCTTGCTTAGTTCCAGAAAAGAGAGGTTAGCAACCTTATTAAAATAGATTTTTAAGTTTTTTAAAGCGTAAAGTCAATTAATTAATATATAACATGCTGTTGGTTTCAGAGGTCAGTGATTTGCCAGTCTTATATGCCACCCAGTGCTCCCTCCATCGCGTGCCCTCCTTAATGCCCATCACCAGTTACCTTATCCCCCACACCTCTTACTAAAATAAATTTAACGTTTAAATATATTTTCTTTGCTGTGTAGCCCTGAAAGCATTCAATAAATATGAGATGCTGAAGTGGGGGAGGGGGGATGGCGTAACTGGGCACGTGATGGAATGAGCTCTGGGTTTTCTGTGCAGCTGATGAATCACTAAATTCTGCCCCTGAAACCAGTGATACAGTATATGTTAATTAAATTGAATTTGACTAAATAATTTTTAAAAAGAAAGATGTTGAGACTTTGATTTCTTTAATATGCGTATCTCTGTTTTCTTAACTTTCTATACTTTGAATTTTATAATCTTTATTCTTTAGAGTGTAGGCCATACAAATGAATTTATAGACTTTTCTTTGATATACTAAATAAAAATAGAAAAGAGATTCATTAAATACTCTTTAAAGAGGAGGGCCTTCATATCACAGAATAAGGAGCTGGTCATTTGGTGGAAAAATTGGTTAGTCTTGTAGTCAGGCTGTTGTTTAAAAAAGGTCTTTTTTCTTTTAGGTGGACCAAATTACGAATTAACATGCTTCCTGCTACAATAATTTGTGAGCCAATTTCAGAATGCTTTGTTGCCAGTTTAATTATTGGATGGGCAGCCCACCATGTATTCAGATGGGATATTATGGTATTTTTCATGTGTCATTGCCTGGCATGGTTTATATTTGACTACATTCAACTCAGGGGTGTCCAGGTATGTGGATAGGCATGAAAAGATTGGCAGTCATTTGGTGGAACTAAAACTATTTTTGTTTTAGAAAGGGTTGATGAAATCTATCTGAGCCATTCTTTAGCTTCCTTTTGAAGGTTAATATCAGGTTTAAACATTACTTTCTTTAGTAGAATGTGGATGCAAAACTTAACTTGATTTTCAACTTTCAGTTGGTAGCTAGACTAGGACTTTTATTAAGGCTCCAAAAAAAATGATGTTAAGCAAATCAAGTATTCAAACTAAAATATGTTAGGATTAGCCATTATGTTAATGCTTTATCTATTCCTAATTAACATTTTTTAAACTGATATAGCACAGCAGTTCAGTTATATAAAGAAACAGGCTTGATTTTATATAGTATATTTAAAAGGGTGATATTGAAGAATTTCATTTTTTAACTATGTTTAGTTCAACAGCCAGTAAATCCGTCTTTTTTGTTTTTTAATTCCTAGGGCGGCACACTGTGTTTTTCAAAACTTGATTATGCAGTAGCCTGGTTCATCCGTGAATCCATGACAATATACATTTTTTTATCGGCATTATGGGACCCTACTATAAGCTGGAGAACTGGTCGCTACAGATTGCGCTGTGGAGGCACAGCAGAGGAAATTCTAGATGTATAACTACAGCTTTGTGACTGTACATAAAGGAAAAAAGAGAAGTATTATAAATTATGTTTGTATAAATGCTTTTAAAGATCTACCTTCAGTAGTTTTATCACATGTATGTTTGATATCTGTTCTTTAATTTATTTTGCATGGCACTTGCATCTGTGAAGAAAAAAAAAAAAACACATCTGTAGTCTTGGCCAAATGGTACACTTTATTTTGTGGAAGTAGTGAATCAAGAGAATTGGTTCTAGGAACCTGGGTTTGGTTTTCGTTGTTTGTTTATTTTTTAAAAATAAATATATATATATAAATATATGAATGCTCTGCAACAAACACTATGACAGTATCCTTCAGTAGAGAAAGTTTCTTATCTGTGAGTACACTCTTTTAGAACATTTATGGGATGGCAGCAGCTTTGTTTTGGAGTTTTGGAAAGACTAGAAAGGAATCACTTTACACATCTAAAGTGAATGGTATTGTATGGTGAACAACCCACACTGAGGTACTAACTAAGAAACTTTTTCATGCTCTATGCCTACCTCTTGTAGTTGTTGCAGAGCCAATATAAATTGAAATAAGGTAGCTAGGCCTTGCAAAAACAAATGGAAAAACTTTAAAAATAATAATAGTAAAAGAGCTGGAGTCTAGTATTTATATGAATCTGTGAGAGATATTTTTTTTGGTCTCACTGCAATGAACCAAAAGTGGTTGAGTTTGGTTTTTAATTGTAGCCATGTATTGAAGGCATCCTTTTGACCAACTCTTGTTGGTTCTGTCTTGAACCATTGTTAATCACTGTGCTGGTAAACCTTTCCTTCCCTGCTCCCTTACCCGACCCCACCCCATCTTTCCTTAACTTTTTTTTCGGGGTGGGGGGGATTTGGGGTGGTTTTGTTTTAGTGTGAGTGGATGTTTTGATAGTTGTGAGGAAAAATGCATTTCAGACACATTTCACACATGAGCTATTTTCTTACTCAGTATGTCTTATTGTTAAAAAGAATGTAATTTCATGATACAGGTATTTAATATCTTTTCTAAGTAAGTAAATATTCTAGCCATCAAATAAATTGCAGTAGAGTATTAAGTGAGGACAGGATGAGTTTTACTCTTAAAATCAATCAGTATCAAACTAAGTCTACTGTGTGTGTGTTTTTTTTTTTTTTTACTCTTACAGTTAGTCTAGTCTTATTTAAATTGGATTTTTGTATTCCAGTTTGTATGACAGAGTAGACTAGATCAGTGCTAGTTGTAAATGCATGCTGTCTTTCACTCTTCTCTCCCGTCCTGCTGCTAGACTTGCTTGTCATGTTATGCTTAACTTGTGGTGAACTGGACTTGTTTTTGTTTAAAAAAAAAAAAAAATAGGCAAAATGTAAGGGATAGTGCATAAGCCTTTTTTTTCCCCCCTGTAGTGGAATTTTTGCTTTTTCTCTGGGATTGGATGGCATGTTGTCTACATGAACGCCTGCTGCAGGGCTGACGCTGGCAATATGGCAGCTTTCAATTCTAAGTTACTACAGTTTCCATGTCAGAGCATAATGTGTAGCATATCAGCAATAATTACATATTTATAGAAAACGGACACATTTTCACCTCACTGAGCCAATTCATTTAATTGTCTAATGACTAACATACATGGTTTCAAGTGTAATATACCTATTAATGTGTATATACTATGGATACACATTATGTATAAGCTTTTCTCTGGGCCAAACTGCTTCAATCAAAAAATTTTTTTTCTTTCTCTTTTTTTTTTTTTTTTTTTTTTTGCGCCTTATGACGAATTTGTTTGAAGGGCATTTTCTTCATGAACAAAGGCTTTGATGCATATTCCTTTCCATGTGAAATGGGTAGTATTGCTCCCTGAGGAAAGTTGCACAGTGAAAACCAGTCTAGTTGTGACCCACTTTGTGTTTGTTTTTTTTTTTAATCTCGATTACAAAAGTTGAATTTTGCGAATATGTTTGTAATTTGTTGGTTTGTTTAATGAAGTTTGGTTGATGCCATCCTTTGCACCGCTGAAGTGAAATTTTGCTTATTACTTAGCTTTTTGCTAATCTCAGTATGGGCAATGTAACAACAAATCCAAATGGCTGGACAGACTTCTTGTGTTTTGTAAATATAAAAAAATGACTGTTCTGTATGTGTGTTTTATGTGGTAACGGAGTATTTCCTTCAAGTGAAACTTCATTTAAGCAGAGTGATTCTTTGTTTAGCAAGTTTAGAGTGGTGATAATATGGTAAGAAATCATATAAATGTTGAAGAAAGCATCACAACAGAACTGTAGGAGTCCAAATTTAATAAACCATTAAAAAAACAAGTGTCTAGAATATACCACATTTTATTATTTAAAATCATTGTATCAAGTTTTTTGTTGAAAATAAAAATTTGAATACAATCAAAACATTAACAATAATGTATTTTTGTTTACTGCCTTTTCCTTTTTTTATCTTTTTATAAGTCACATGTTGTGCCGATCACATCAGAATTACTGGGAGAATTCTCTCAAGCGTTAATTTTGACATCTTCCTTTTTACAAAACTGTGCTACAGTCAGGCTTACGGCTTAACATTGGGCTTTTCTACATTGGTTGCACATTAGAAACACCCAGAGAGCTTCAAAAGAAGAAATAACACATGCCTGTGCCCTGCCCACAGAGATTCTGGTTCAGGTACTCTGGGACGAGGCCTGAGCTCTGCTGGTTCTGTGCAGGCAGACCTGTGAAGCAGTGTCCCGTCATCACCTGGAGAAGAGACCCATTGGCCCCTTGGGCCCCTCCCACCCCGGCTCCCAGCCTCACTTGGCTTCTTAGGTGGTATCACTCCAGTGGCGGGCAAGGCCCAACCAAGGAAAGGAAAGGAATGGCTCTAGGCCTCCCATGCAGAGACCAGCTAGACCCAGTGGCCCACACACTGGCCAGGGCCAGGCTCCTCCCACGCTGGAGGCCTCTCCACGTGTATTTCACCATCAGCCTGTGAGGGAAGAAAACTTTTAACTGGAGAGTAGATCCCAGGGGAGGAAGGGTCTAAAAAGAATTTGAAGTGATGAAAATGTTTTACTGTTAAATAGTAGTGATGGTTGCACAATCTTGTGAATATATTAAAAACCGCTCTGAATTGTACCCTTTAAAAGGCAAATTTTATGGTCTGTTAATTATTATACCTGGATTTTTTTAAATAAAGGAAATATTAAAATCACCATTAATGTATCATTTCCTTCCAGTCTTCTGACACCCGTTACTGAAATGGGTTTGAGAGAACACATAGAACTGCTTGTTTGGCCATTTTTGAAATCTTTCTCGATTTGACAGATGAAAATACTGGAGCTCGTAGTTTAAAGATGGATCTTTTTTTTTTTTCCTTTAAGTAGGCTCCACACCCAGCGTGAAGCTGAGCACAGGGCTTGAACTCACAGCCCTGAGATCAAGAATCAGATGCTCAACCCACTGAGCCATCTAGGCGCCCCTCAACATAATGAATTTTTTTTAATGGCTAACAAGATCGTGTATTTTTATACGTATGATTTATAACCACTGGAGTTTCTTCCATTTATTGATCTTATTTAAATGAGGGTCTTAATGTTTCCTTAATGTGTATTCCATGTGTCTCTTCTTCTTTACCATAATAAACAGTTTACCAGACAGAACACTGCTAAAATCTTTGCATTTAGGATAATGTTTTCCCAAGACAAGGTGGGGAGGGCATGGAAATAATTGATGAACGTTTGTGCAGCTGAATGGCCCGCACCAGTATACTGAAAAAGACCAGTGTTCCCAAATGTGGTTTCCCTCCCTGTCTTAGAACCATTTTCAGCATTGAAGTGACAATATTTTCACACTCTGTATTCCCATTTCTGACATGAAGCTTACTGGCCTTTGGGTACTGTTTTTTCAATACGTTTCTGAACTTTGCTAGTATTTAGAGGAATATTTTCTAGGCTTTAGAGCGAGGATATGCTAACAGCAAAGTCAGTTGGGCTTTCCCTCTTCTGTACTCCAGCAATTATTTATTTAGCCAGGAATGATCTGTTCTTTGAAAGTTTGAAAGAATTTATCCATAAAACGTTATGGGCCTGGCACTTCAATAACCTTTTCCAGCTTATTTTGTTGATAATAGTTCACATTTTCTATGTCTTTTTAAATCAATTTTCGTCACTTAAGCCATCGAGATTTTGACAGCATTTGACAAATTCTCTTCAAACTTTTGCTAGCTACATAGGCTGTTGGGCGGGAGGCTTGCAGCCCCTGTGCGGATTGAACTTGGACCTCTGGTCTGAGAACAGCTGCGGGCAAGGCCATCCCTCCCGAGGCCACCGGTACCCTCTTCATATAAAGAAAACCTGGCCCCGGGCGGCCTGGGTGGCTCAGTGGTTGAGCATCTGCCTTTGGCTCAGGGTGTGATCCCAGGGTCCTGGGATCGAGTCCCACAGCATCGGAGCCTGCTTCTCCCTCTGCCTGTGTCTCGGCCTCTCTCTGTGTCTCTCATGAATAAATGAATACAATCTTAAAAGGAAAAAGAAAACCTGGCCCCATTACTCCTCTTCTTAAAACACTTTAATGGCTTGACGTTACCTTCAGGATAAAGCCCAAGCTCTACTCCTGGCGGAAAGGCTATTTGAGATCACATCCTGGGGGCACCTCCAGACTCCCCTCTTGCCTTTTTTTTGCCAAACCCACTCACGTTAACCTCATCGTAAACCTCCTGCAGTTTCCCTGACGGCTGCTCTTTCCTGCTCTGGGCCTTTGTGTGTGTTGCTTCCTCAAACAATTCCTCCAACCTCCACAGTGGGACTCTACTCAGGGGCCAGCTTCTCCATGACTTACCTTCCCGAGTTCTGTGTCCTGTGCCTGTGCCTCTAACCTCACCATACACTTCTGCCCTAGCACCTACCACTGGTTATTTTACTTGGCCCTATAGTTGTTCGTGTTCATCATTAAATTGGATATACCAAGGGCAGGGAGGGCCAATAACTTACCTTGACTTTGTGTCCCAAGCTCCTGGCTTAGGGACCTGATACAAAGTCCATTCTGCTGAATGAATGAATGAACAAATAAAGATAAGCCTGCCTGTGCCACTAATCTGGTGCCTCTAGCTAATCACATCCCAGGAATGCAGTCTGTGGAGCCAGACCGGATCCACTCTCCAGCGTTACCATTTGCTTCCCGCACGCCCTCTCTGTGCCTCAGTGGACACCAGTGCGATCTCCTTCGCAGGGGTCGGTGTGAGAATGAAAGGAAGTAACTGCATTTGACGAGCCACGTTCTCGGTAAAGGCTGGAGTTCCGATAAGGATCTCAAGCCACTAAGTGAAAATGAAAGCTTAGTTCCACAGTCGACAAAGTAGCTCTTCTTCCTCCAGGGCTCGAGGGAAAGGACTGTTCACAATCTGATGGGAGAGAGTTGCTGGATCTTTTTGTCGGGCAACTGACCCCTCAGCCCCGGCTGGTTCAGGGGACGTATCCTAGCATTCCAGATGAAAATCCATCGGGTTTATTTAAACTATTACAAACAATGCTGTTGTCGCCCGCATGATCCTGTCCCGAATGTCAGAGTCAGTGGCTGGAGCCGCGGGGCCCGGCAGAAAACCCCAAGAGTCGCTGCGCAGACCTGCTCCCTGCAGCGAGAGCGCGCGGAACCTGGAGGCCGAGAGGCAGGTGTTCACGGCCCGGCGTGGCCACACGCTGCGTGGAGGGAGGTGCTCCCGGGCCCGGGCGGCATTCAAGGAATTGTACCTGGCTGGAATGTCGCCAGCTCCTCTCCTTGTAAAAGGACAGCTGGCTCCGTGTAATCCCGAGAGTTTCCTGGGTGCTCTGTGACTCCGAGCCCTGAGGGCAGGGAGCGTGGAGGCCAAGTCCCCAGACCCGGCCATCAGAATTCCCTGCCACGCGGCGTGGCAGCCACCACGGTTCCCAAACTGTAGTATAAGGGCAGCTTCAAATGCCAACTGCAGTGCTCCACTCCCACGTCCGAGAGCCAAAAACCCTACACCTTTATAAGCTTTCCTCAGATTCTGCTGCAGGCCTTGCCAGGACCCTTCAAGGAACATTCCAGTAGATCTAGCTTTCCGTGGGAATGCATTTTACGCAAGGACGGTGGGGGTGAGGGTGATGGCCTTGTGGCCAGAAGAGTCGAGGCTCAGCCTTTAGGACTTACTTATTTTGATCTCTAAGCAAAGTGGCTGAGATATTGTGGTTTATAATAAGAAACATAGGGGCACCTGGGTGGCTCAATCGGTTGAGCATCTGACTCTTGGTCTTGGCTCAGGTCTTGATCTCAGGGTTGTAAGTTAGAGCCCTGAGCTGGGCTCTGCACTGGGCGTGGAGCCTACTTTTAAAAAAATAATATTAAATATATATTTGATCTTCATTCCCATTTCTGGCACAGAACTCCTAAAACCCTTATGTAATTTTCCTGCGTGACAGGAGGTCTTTTGTTGTGTTAATGAGGCGACTTTGGGGCTGCTCCTGGGGTTGGCATGGTTGCCTGGTTACCGGGAGAACCCAACCTGGGACTGGAGGGTGGAACATGCAGTCCCACCGGCCCCCCAACCCCAACACTCAGGGAAGGGAGAGAGGCCAGAAGTTGAATCAATGACCAGAGGCCAATGATTTAATCAATCGTGCCTATGTAATGAAGCCTCCCTAAAAAACCCAAAGGATGGGGTTCAGAAGACTTTCAGGGTGGTGAACATGTGCAGATTGGTGGGCGATCCATGTGCCACGGAAGCTGCAAGCCTTTCCTCATGCCACGGCCTCTGCGTCCTTTCCCTCTGGCTGTCCCAGAGTTGTTCCCTGTGGTGACCAGCTAATCTCGTAAGTGAACTGTTCCTGAGCCGCTCTAGCAAGTCAGTGGAACCCAAGGCCGGGGGGGGGGGGCGGCGTGGAAACTCCAATCTAGAGGCGGTTGGTCAGAAGCACAGGTGACAACCTGGACAGGCTTCTGAAGTGGCAGGGGCAGGTTGGGGAACAGTCCTCTAGAACTGAAGCCTCGGCCTGTGAGACCTGGGTACAGAGTGTCATAGCGGAGCTAAACCTGGAGATACCCGGCTGGTGTCCTGAGCACTGCTCAGTGGACGGGGAGCCTCCCCACTGCACATGGGGGCTGTGCCTGGGGCACATGGTGGCCCAGTGGAAGCATAATCACCGGAGGGCCTGCCACAGTCAGACTCCACGAGGCGGATCATCTGAATGGTAGACGACTGGCAAACAAGAGGTCTGGGATCTCTTGGAGAGGAAAACACCATGAAAAGTTAACGAAGTTTTCAAACATTTGCTTCTTAGGAACTCTAATTTTGGGGCCCCTGGGTGGTTCAGTAGGTGAAGCATCTTCCTTCGGCTCAGGTCATGATCTCAGGGTCCTGGGATCGAGCCCCACATCGGGCTCCCTGTACAGTGAAGTCTGCTTCTCCTTCTCCCTCTGTGCTCGCTCTCTCTCTCTCTCAAATAAATAAATACAATAAACATAAAAAAAAAAGAAACTGTAATTTTGAACTTTGTGACCAGGTAGCTGGAACTTTAAATTTTTACTTTGTTTTCACAGAGCAGCGCAAAGGGGAAAATGGTGTGGAAGGGGCTCCATTGGTGCGTCTGAAGACATTGGACCAAAGGTGCTGAGTGATGGTGGGAAGCATCTGTCCTGCAGGGTCCCGGTGATGAGGACCAGCAGTTGCTGTACTAGGGAATTCTGGGAAAAGGACAACCTGTCATAGTCACTTCTCTCTGGTCTCTGTCCCTTCCAGCCTGGCCACAGAATGAAGAGTCCAGACACAGCTAAGAACTCATTGTTTGACATCTGGGCCCTAGGATCCCAGTCTAGCTGCTCTACGTCCTTGCTGTGATCTTGTCTGGGTGAAACTGGTGTGATCCCACCCAGGGGAGCTCAAAAGAAGATTGAGCTTTCTTCCACCTGAGAACAGAGCCCCCCACCCCCACCCTCCTGCCAAGCCTCAGCAGAAATGTCAGGCTTCCTCTCCCTGTCATAGCTGCCCATAGTACAGGGGCAGTCAGTCCACCACGGCTTGAGGGATTCCCACAACCCACTTGCCAAATTCTCAGGCAAGAGAAATTGCCAACGAAGAGAACATGTCATTTGCAGGAAAGAGACCAAGCGGGACAGAAGATGTGGGTAAGTGGAGGTGGAATATAATGGGGGAAACAGAGGGGAAATTCAATTAAAAAACATAATGAGTGGGAAAACATATGAGAACTTTCAAGAAGATGGAATTAGAGCATAACAAATGAAATTATAGAAGTAAAAGGCAAGATTTCTAAATTTAGTTCTTTGCTGTAGAAACAGAGTGATTCCGTCTAAAATCCAAATCTGTGTTGGGGGGGGCAGGGGCTGTCTCAGTAATCCAGAGCCAAACAAGATAAAACAAAGCATACTAAATGTGAAAAAGCACAGATCCAAGACATAAAGGACGGAGGGGAGACTTAACAGTCTAGCAGTTGGAGTCCTGGAAGAAAGGGGTATGAGAGAAGAAATCTGAAGACATGATTTCTATTTAAAGGGCCCACATGAGTTTATTGAAAAGACACACCCACAGAGAAGCATCCTGGTGAAAGTTCTGAGCTTCAAGGATGAACTTTACCCTCATTAGCCAGAAAGAATGAGTTACTGACAAAGGAAAGAGAGTGAGGCCATCCAGCAATGAACTATCAACAATACTGAAGGCTCTGGAAGGCACATGGATATCTACAGGCTGGTAGGAGGAAAGGTGGGTTATGATCAGGAAATCTTGCTTCCAGTCAAAACATTATTAGAGGAGGGGTGGGGGGAAGACATTTTTGGACATGCAGGGCCTCAGAAAGTACACCAGCCACGTGTTCTGTCTGAAGAAAGGGGTCAAGAAAACTCCAGAAAATAACCCCCATCGGAAATCTCCGCATGAGAGAATTGAAAGAATTCAAGGAAACAGTGGTGAATAAGGGACCTTGTGTGAGTCATGGTCTGAATGGATGACGCTAATGTGGCATGGAAAAATGAGAATTTTTGAATCAGATAAGACTTTTTAGAGGGGGAATTTCAATAGCCTTGGCTAAAATTAGAACTTATCTCAAAACCTAGGTGTAAGGACGTGAAAGCAAATGGGGAAGGAAAAGTGGTTTTAAGCTTTGTTGAGGTCCACCAAGGCACAGGGAAGGGCTGCAGAGCCATTTCATGGCACGCAACCAACAACTTCAAGTTGCCTCCTAGACATGAAAAGCCTTTGGTTCCGTTCTTCCACTGAGGAAATCTTAATGGTAGTAGTAATATCCCTCAATCTCTCTCTCTTGTCTCTCTCTCTCTCTCTGCCTGTGTGTGTCTCTCTTTCTCTCACCCAGTGGTGCCCTTTCTTTGCCCTCTCAGTTCCCCATCCGTTCTTGTTCCTGCCCATGTTCATCTTACTCTTTACACCAGGCAGGTTAGCAACAGATTGCAAACTTAGATCCTGGCCCACCTGCTCAATGCCCATCAGGATGCCCATCAGGATGTCCAGTTGGACAAAAGGAAGAATTTCTCCCTTAAAAATAAAAAAAACTAGCAGAAACCTTGTGATGATGGTTACAATATCTGTTATATTATTTATATATTTATATATTATATAATATATAGTCCACCCATTAGAAGGCTGTGCACTTTTTTTAAAAGATTTTATTTATTTATTTATTTATTTATTTGAGAGAGAGAGTAAAAGCACAAGTGGTGGGGATAGGCAGAAGGAGAAGCAGACTCCCCACTGAGCAGGGAGCCCGATGTGGGGCTCAATCCCAGGACTCCAGGATCATGGCCTGAGCTGAAGGCAGATGCTCAGCCACTGAGCCACCCAGGTGCCCCAACATCAAAGGACTTTTAAATATTTGCTAAATTTTATCAGCAAAATCCTGGCAAATGTGTGAAATTAGGGCTTGACCAAGGAGAGAGGGACATGAATAAAAATTAGGCAACATTTTTCTTTTTTCTTTTCTTTTTTTTTAATAAAGATTTTATTTAGTTATTTGACAGAGAAAGAGAACACAAGAAGGAGGAGCAGCAGAGGGAGAGGGAGAAGCAGACCCCTCACTGACCAGGGAGCCCGATGTGGGGCTGCATCTCGGGACGCTGAGATCATGACCTGATCCAAAGGTAGATGCTTAACTGATTGAGCCACCCAGGCACCCCTAGGCTACATTTTTTGATATGGTATTCTTTCCAGGGATCTTGAGTGAAAATACTAGTTCCAATAGCTGGGAAGACATCTGATTGCTTTTCTCAATAGGCTGGCTGGAAACTGTCAGAGATGGACCACATCAAATGAAGCCAAAACGTTAGCCTGGGACAACAGCAAAGAAGAAATAGACTTAGGAAGACAGGGATTTTGGAATGCATTTATCATGCATGATTCAGTTTATCTCCCAGGAAAGATCAAGAATGTCCTCCTATCGTCAAACCATTGAGAAACACATTTGTTCAGGGAGAGCAAGGATCTTTGTGAAGGTATTTGTACAAAGAGGCTGATAGGAGGAACAGGCTGTGCTACAATAGTCTTCCTGATGTCAGGAGGGATGGTAGGATCAGGGAAGGATGATGGCTTCTTGAGCAAGGCCAAACATTGCACTTAACCACCAGAGGCCCAGTATCTATAATTAATGTAATTGGCAAAGGTACTACAGTGGTAATCGGAATGGTCTGACTCTTTGATGGTATCTAATTAATAAGTAAAAGATCCAGAAACCAATGGGAAGCCTCCTACAAGGTTGTACCTAATTTCTGGAACAAAAACCCTCCAGACTGTTGGAAAGAGATCTCACTCAAGCCACTTCAGTGGACAACCCCATGTCCTCCCTCAATTCGCAGGCCTGGTTTATTTCAGAAACTCTGAGCCCTTGAATGAAAGGAAGGGTGCATATCCCTGACAAAAAAAGCATCTGCGATAACATGTCAGGTTTATACTGTGCCTCTTTCTCCTCATTTTCTCCAAAGAGACAGCTATTTATCAGCATCAATGTATACTTAGGGAAAGAAAAATCTCCAAACCTTTGGCTTTGAAATCATGGCAAACTAGAATGCCTCCGTGGATTCCCAGTGAGTGGCAGCTTCATAATGATCGAATTCTAAATATTTTATTCTAATCAGCCTCACGTTGGGCCCTGTGAAACCCTGCACCTACCTATCTTGTGGTTGAGTGTAGCTGGAACAGATAAATTTAGAAATGAACATAATTTTCAAGTCTGCTTCCTGACCCCTGACATGAGGGCTATTGTGGTAAGAGAAGCAAATTTAAGCCTCCAGGGAATACCATCCACTAGAAACATAATGTGAGCGTGCATCTAATTTTAAGTTTCAAGTGGCCATAATTTAAAAAGGTAAAGAGAAACAGGTAAGCTTACTTTTAGTTATTTATTTTATTTATGCCACTACATTCAAAATAGTATCATTTAAACATATAATCAATACACAACTTATTAATACACTTATTTCTGTCTGAAGCTACACTTACAGGACATCTTATTACGGACTAACCGCATGCCTAGTGCCCATGCGGCCAGTGGCTATGGTATTGGCTGGCCCAGCTCTAGAGCTTCTCCCTCCTACTCTGAGAACAAGCCAGAAGCAATGACACATTCCTGGAAGATTCTCAGAAATGCATATGCAATCAAAAAAAAATATTTCATTGTGGTTGTGGTTGTTTGGGAATGGCTCCCTCCATATCCCTTTTTAACACGCCTGTTTTACCTGCGCAGCCGTCAAATACACTCAAAGACATATTCCATGTTCTTCTAGACTTAATTAGGTAGTTACTCAGATCGTCTCTGCTGTTCCAGATGTGGTCTCCTCACCAGAGCAAACAAGCACAGTTCCGAACAATCTCGGGTGCAACGATGGGCACCCAACGATGGGCGTGGTGCCCGGTTCTGTCCATCCAGATAAGAAGGCAGTAGTTGCGCTTTGCTTTCACCTGCAGGCACCTGCGCACCTGCCACCCTGTCCCGGGATACAGGGGCTGCCTCTGTGCCACTATGTAGCCTGGCCTTTCTCCCTGTTCCACAGGACGTGATGCTGGACGTGATGCTGGCCCATCCCGTGGATGACATCAAGCTAATAGAACCTAGAGGCCAGGATGCGGCAGGTGCTTTTGGGACCTTGGGGGAGATATAGAGAGGAATAAAGTGAGAGATGCATGCCATGAAAATATAGGGGGCTGCCCCCCCCCATTAAGTATAAAGCTCTCGTAGAGTGCAAGACCGGATAACCACTCTCTTTTCTTTTCTTTAAGATTTTTTATTATTTATTTGAGAGAGAAAGCACAAGAGAGCACAAGCAGGGAGAGCTGCAGAGGGACAGGGAGAAGCAGACTCCCCGCTAAGGGAGTGTCTGATGTGGGGACCCCAGGCCCCCAGGACCCCGGGGTCATGATCTGAGCTGAAGGCAGACGCCTAACCGAGTGAACCACCCAGGCGCCCAAGGCTTGGGATACCACTTTCGAAGGAAGAGGTAGGTGGGCCTTGCAACCTCTACTATTAAGGAAGAGGCACAGCGCTCGGCAGACCTCTTTAGATTTGGGGGACACTATATACCACATTTAAGCACGCCGTTTTGACCGTTTTACTGTGACCAATCCTTCTAGGATTGAGCAGGATCCAGAGCAAGGAAAACTTGTCCAGCTTGTCACCTGTGCTTCTGATCCATCAGCTATAAATAAATCTGAGGTTCCCATGGCCCCCCTCCTCCGGTTCAATTAATTTGCTAGAATGGCTCTCAGAACTCAGAGAAACCTTTACTCATAGTTTACCAGTTTATTAAAGGATATGATAAAGAATACAGATGAACAGCTGAGGGAAGAGACACAACAGGTGAGCTCTGGAAGGATGCCAAGTAGGGAACCTAATGTGGGACTCAATCCCAGGACCCCAGGATCACCTGAGCCAAAGGCAGATGCTCAAGCACTGAGCTGCCCGGGCATCCCAAATTAAAACCTTTAAAAAAAAAATAAAAGTCACTACTAATCATTTTTCTGGTTGCTTAAAAAAATTAATCTGTCCAGATGTCTGTATGGATTCAAGGTTTTTTTTTATTTTTTTGGATTCAAGTTTAAACTTGACATTCTGTGAGGTTTCTTTGTTGTGTGGTCTTCAGAAATCACATTTCGGCAAAGCAAGTTGTATCTATTAGAAACATTTCTCAGGAGTAGCATCTGACTCCATGTTTAATGGAAAGAAAAGAAGTAACATTTGATTATCTCATCACGCACCAGATCTCTGAGCCTATTTGTCCCCCCCTCCCAAGAACTTTATGAGGCTGGAATGATTATATTCATTTTACAGATGATAAGAGTAACCAAGGGTTCTGGCAAATGAATATCCCACTGTTTTCAGAATTCCCACCTGCCAGACTAATTTAGGCTAAGGCCTCAGTTCTCCTTTTGCGCCATATAAAGGGGCTCACAGAGAACTCAGCAATGCTATAGTCATCAGAAAACTACTGCATCTTTTTCATTTCCAGCTTGGGGCCACCAGAACTCAATAGGAAAAGCAGAGGGAGGTGGGTGGGTGAGAAGAGCACAGTGCACTCATTCTCAGCGGGGTTGTTGGCAACCACTCCCATCCACAGAGTTGACAAACGTGTTCCCACTGATTTCCTTACTGACTGAGATCTTCACAAGGACTGAGTAGGCATCATGAGGTTCATCTTAAAGATGGAGAAACGGAGACTCACGGGTAGACCTACATGTATGTATAATTGTGCAATTAGTAACGAGCAGAGCTGAGGTTTGAGTTCAAATCCTCTGACACCAAACCCAGCACATTGTCCACTGCATCGAGCCACAGAAGAATATGAAGGATGGGGCATCTTTCTGGATAGAGCCAGGGGCCTGGGGTTCCCTGGTAGGAGGCCAGCACCCCTGCAGGGTGTGCTTCTTTCCCCAGGTTCCTTTGGGACCCTTGAGGCAAATCACTCGGTGCTGTATCAATGCTGGTGTGGCATGCTTTCTCTAGCACCCAGGCCCAAAGATGGCCATACATTGGGAAACAAGGTGCTCAGTAACCCTACTCCTCCCTCCTAAGCCACCTTCCAAAGTGACTGAGACATAATTATAAGATTTTACAAAGATAAAAAATACTAGCTTTATGGCTGCAAAGGAGACCATGGCTTCACCTCCCCAGACTTCCTACTATTTATCTGCCAAATAACAGTCTTTTCTCTCTGAGGAGCAGAATGTGTTCTGGTAAGTCCACTTCATGGAGAAGCAGAGAACCTGAGTTTTCAGAGAGTAGGATGCTCCAAAAGAGAATTTTCCAGTTGCTCACTCCTCCTCCCTTGGAGAGCACTGTATGAAGGAGAGACAGGCTGAACGTGTCAGCCCATGATTTCTGGGCAGTGTCAGGAAAGGGGAACAAGCATTCCTTCCTCTCAACACTGTGCTTCCCATATTGCAACATCCTGAGTCTACCAGGGACCATCAGCAGATGCAAAATGTAATCCATTGTGATGAAGAAAGAAAGACAATGGTCTTTGATGTCTTATCTCAAATGGTAGGTAAATGGGACAATGATATAGGAGGAAGGACTGGTAACCAGGAAAAGCAGATGTGTTATTTGTGGACTGGTATAACCACCAAATTAGATTGTCAGGGCTGTAAAGAACCTTGGAGATCATGAACAACAAATCCTTCCCTACCTGACGGCTTGTTTGTCAAGGTCATATGGGAATTCATTGGGCTGGGATGTGAGTCCAGACATTTAGTCAGGTTGTCCTAAAGAAGTCTACTAACCTCAGCCCCATGCTCATGACCCCCTTCTAAGGAAGGCTTTCTCCCCTTAGGTCCTAGGCTGCCCCTGTTGATCCCTACAGCATGGGCATCTGATGGAACAGCAGCCAACCTAGATGCTGGTCTATAAACTGAGCAGAAGGGATTCCAATGACTAATTGAACCCACCAGATTCTGTCTTTTGAGGATTTTTGAATATGAGACATTGGGCATTGAGCAACTGTTAGAAAGAACAAAAGCAACAGAACACAGGCCGTAGGAAGACATGAGCTGAAACTATGAGTGAGCAGAGTGTGAGGTCAGGTGCAGTAAAGACCATTTCATGGAGGAGATGTGGACAGCAGAAGAAAGGATAGAGGGGCAGGATCCAAACGATGGTGAAGCTCTAGGGCAGCAATTAGCTCGTCCTCCTGCTGAGGGAGGTGTAGACATCACCCATTTACCAGACCCGCGTTGGACCCTGTACTACCTTTCAGTTGTCAAACTATGTCCTAGGCCCTGCGGAGGTTAGCTATTGAGCTATTTATAGTCACCAGGGACCTGGTTATGAGGCCAATATGTCATTCTTCTTTTTTATATATATATTTTTTATTTATTTATTTATTTATTTATTTATTTGAGACACAGAGAGAAGGCAGAGACATAGAGAGAGAGAGAGAGAGAGAGAGAGAGAGAGAAAAGCAGGTATCTCACAGGGAGCCTGATGTGGGACTCAATCCCGGAACTCTGGCATCACAACCTGAGCCAAAGACAGACGCTCAACTGCTGAGCCACCCAGGAGTCCCGATGTCATTCTTTCTTAAAACATGTAGCTTCATAAACCACCAACACTCAGGGTAATCTGGCTAGGCCTCTTTGTATGCTACAACCCAAACAGGCTAACACATTAGCTTTTCCCCTGGTGACTGCACCTGTACAAACCGTACACCTTAGTATGGAAAGTTTTGATCCAATGTCTTATCTTCCCTGGCAGGAGGACCTAAGGTCTTTAATTAGCCCAGAACTCACCTGTGATCATTTCCCCCATCCCAAATAATCACCAGTACAGCCTTAAAAACCTCCTGGCACAACCTAAACGACTCCTTTTTTCCTGGCACACTAAGCAGTGACTCCTTGGGCAGTAGGTACCTCCATGCCGAATGTCCGTCCTGAAGTCCAAGAATGGCATGAGCAGTCAGGATGACTAGGTCCCTAGAGCATGACTACCTATTCATGGACATGGAGCAGCTGAGTATGAGTGTATGTGTTGAATGTGTGTATTGGACGGAGGGAGGTAAGTCAGGTGGGGAGAGAAGAGGAATGCACCTGATAGCGAGGAATTGTCATCTCTAGCTTCGCTTGGCTATGCCCCAACCTACTCCTACTTGATTCCCTCACCCTATTCAGTCTTTTTTTTTTTTCGCTCTGTATCACTCTTCTCTCCTCCTTTCCCCAACCTGTCTATAGGACCCTGCGGTGATATGAGTAAATCTTAAAGAAGCTGCTTCAGAATCCAGGTCTCCTTCTGCCAAAGAGTCTCCAGTGATAAAAGCATGGATTTTTCACAACTGGATGCAAACTTTATTTTATTGTCTCACCCATAAAATTGAGAGAGTTTAAAAGCTCACTTTATTTACAAAGGTGTAGGACAACAAGCACTCTCACACATCTCTGGTAGGGGTATAAATTGGCACCATTCTCTGTATGATAATTACAGATCACATGCCTTTTGACCTAATAGCTCCACTTCTAGGAGTTTGTTCTAAAGATATACACATAGCAGGGCAGCCTGGGTGGCTCAGCGGTTTAGCGCTGCCTTCAGCCAAGGGCTTGATCCTGCAGACCCAGGATCGAGTCTCACATCGGGGTCCCTGCAGGGAGCCTGCTTCTCCCTCTGCCTGTGTCTTTGCCTCTCTCGGTGTGTCTCTCATGAATAAATAAATAAAATCTTAAAAAAAAAAATAAAAGGATGGCTCCAATGAGGAAGAAGCAATCTTTGGAAGTCTCTGCAGCCTGTAATATGCAGCAATCGTTGGAAGTCTCTGCAGCCTGTGCTTACCGTGGTAGAACAGTTTGTCTGGATTAAGAATGGAGATAGGTAGGTGGCATCTCCTTCCATCAAGCCTTGCCCGATTTTTCCAGTAAAATGACACAGAGAGCACTTCGCTCATCTCTGACAGATTGCAGCTGAAGAAAGACTATTCACCAACTCTTCTCCCTTTCTGATGAATGAAAGAGCGCAAGAGGGTTGTGACTATGTAATAGGAAATACGGGGCAAAAAACGACGACACTGTTGCATAGGAAAGGCCAGAGTGCTGTGTAAATGGGGAAGTCATCTTTCAGTTCTGACCTCAAGCAGGAAGAGACTCCTCTGGCCAGAGAGCCTTTAAAACCCCTGATTGCCACCACAATTTATGATGGGTACAGCCACCAGAAAAGAAGAGTCCCAGCAGAGCGTACACTCGGTGTCCTTGGGGATGAGAGAGCATCAGCCTCACTCAGCTATTCCCAGACTAGGCATCCACTGTACCTTCAAGCCTGTGCAGAAAGATGACGTAGAGCAGTTGGATCCTATGCAAAGAGGCAGACCTTGGGGCACCTGGGTGGCTCAGGCGGTTCAGGGTCTGACTCTTGGTTTCTGCTCAGGTCATGATCTCGGGGTGGTGAGCTCAAGGCCTGCATCGGGCTCCACACTCAGCACCAGAGTCTGCTTGAGATTCTCTCTCTGTCCTGCTTGCATGCTCTCTCTCTCATAAATAAATAAATAAAATCTGAAAGAAAGAAAAGAAAAGAAAGAAAGAAAGAAAGAAAGAAAGAAAGAAAGAAAGAAAGAAAGAGAAAAAGGCAGACCTCCCAGTGCAGGGCACACTGTGTGATGGGGACATAGCGGCTGCCTACAGAGAATTAGACCCAACCTGCCCCTCTGCTTTAGGGTCATCACCAGAACTATCCAAAGAGGAGCCAGACCTGGGGTTCAGAACTCACCATGGGCTGTTACCCCCATGTACTATAGCCCCACTTCAGTTGTCCTCAACATTTCACTTTGCCATTTCCATAAAGCTCTGAGCTTGGTGAATTCCAAGGCAACACTAGAATCCTCTAGAAAAATTAGGATATGTATGTATGTATGTATGTATCACCCTTCCTATCATTCCTGTCACACATTACAATGGTTCTTCATTTGAGGGGGCATGATAAGAAAGAAAGACCGTTTGTTTCACTTGCTACTTTATGTAGAACGAGCCTTCCTGTGCTTTATTTCCTTATCTGCAGCATTAGCTTCTACAATCCTGAGGTAAATTTTCTGACATGGAAAGAATGGGGAAGGAGTTGAACAGAATAATGGTGGGATCTAGAGTGTCTGGATGGCAGGGAGATACTTCAGACAGAAAAAGAGCAAGGCCCCAAATAAACCCTGGCTGTAATGTTGGTCGTGTTCATTGTGAGGACAGGTGTTTGCCCTCTGATAATAAGCAGACTTTAAACTTAGGTGTGAGTACAAGTCATGTCAACAGGGGTGGTTCCAGAGAAATCCACAGTAATTGCCTAAGACACAACATGAGCCCGCAACCAAACTCTCACACTGAAAAACTACTGGCAAGTCGGAATGCCAGTCTTGATGCGGCTCATTAGGTAATAGAAAAGGTACTGATTCTTCCAAGTCAACAAACATCTTCTGATGCTTCAAAGGCTAGCCAGGCAAGCTCAAGCTGTTCCAGCAATGGAGAGGTGTGGCTCCGGTGTGTGGTGACACATGGTGAACACCCAAACTCTGTATGCTGATTAGTTGTGTAATGGGTGGATGAGTCAAAGATCATGTTTCCTAGTTTGTCAACTACTTGGTAGTTCCCAGAAAGTTGCTCCAGACTTCGAGTGGCTCCATCCATGCAAACAATCTCGGGGCTGATTATGATGAGCCCATAGAGTCATCATCAAGACTCAAATTTCAGTGTCTTGAGCACTGAAGCAAAATACTCCTGACTCATATCCTTGATCCAAAGAGGGCACTTTTGGTCAGAGACCATGTTTCTGTGAGCATCTTCATTTTCATCAAGGCCTTGTGAATTTATGTTGACAGTGCAAGAGCAGGGGCAAAGGAAGAGTCGGGTACAGCAAAGTCAGCTCTTGCAGGTATGAAATCTTACCTACAAGACACAACCCCACTGGCCAGTCAATAGCACCCACAGTTGTGGTTCTATAGTCTCTCCAGTGAGCTTCCTCCCACAAGTCCCCTGACTATAATACTGATATCAACACTGGTCGCCCTGCTACCCAGTAGTCACGGAGTAGGTGGGATGGTTAGCTCTCCTTCCAATCCTCAGGGCTGCAGGAAGAACCAAGGAGTCATACACTCCCAGGGATGATCCCTGGCTAAGCTACTTAATAACTGGATGACCAGGGAAAAATAACCAGAGTCTCAATTTCTTCATCTGTATCTTAAAAACAATAACATCTATTATGAAAAAAACAAACAAACAACACATCTATTTTGTAGGGTGATTATGAAGATCAAATCAAATCAGGTATATAAAGTACCTAACACAATGCCTACCACAAGTAGAAGCTCCATAAATGGTAGTTTTCTTATTTATTTTTATATATATTTTAGATTTATTTATTTATTTATTTATTTATTTATTTATTTATTTGAAAAAGAGAGAGACAGAATTCATGAGTAGCAAGGAGAGGCAGAGGGAGAGGGAGAAGCAGACTCCCCTGCCCAAGGTTCAATCCCAGGAACCTGAGATCATGACCTGACCTGAAGGCAGATGCTTAACTGACTGAGCCGCCCTTATTTTTATTTTTTAAGAAGTTTTATTTATATATTTATTTTAGAGAGAGAGCATGCTCCAGCAGGAGGGGTGGAGGCAGAGGCAGAGAATCACAAGCAGACTGTGTGCTCAGTTCAGAGACCAACACAAGGCTCGATTCACTACCCTGAGATCACAACATGAACTAAAACCAAGAGTCGGACACTCAACCCACTACACCCAGGCGCCCTGATAAATTGTAATTTTCATCTCTGGGATTAGTGAGTCTCAGAATTGGAAAAATGTTAAAGGTCACCCATTAAAACCCTCCTTCTGCTATTCCATTGACCCCCAAGACATGTGGCCATCCAGCCTCTGCTTTGAGTCTCTCCAAGGCAAGAGACAATACTCTAGGAATGTTGAGGTTCTTGCTGAAATTGAGCTGAAATACCACTGTCAGGGGCTTCTACTATTTGGAATAGCAACCCATTGCCCACGTGCAAGAGTAGCACTTCTGGCCGTGCAGACTCATTGCTGTTCACATAGACCACAACGTAAGGAGTCGGGCAGGGTGGCGGCCCTGTCTAGGGAACAGTCATATAAATATTTGGTGTCAACCTCCTATTCCTTTGAGTCTTTTCTTCTCCAACCAAAACTTCCAAATTCCTCCTGTCACATCTCACATGAAAAATTTTGTATCTCTCATCGCTTTAGTCACTTCTCCCAGTGCTCAACCATGTTCTGCCCAGATCTGGGCACAATGCTCCAGTCATCATCTGTAGATGATGTTGGGAGAAATGAGATCCACTTTTCACATTTCGTGCTGCTAAGCTATGTTCTCCCACTACTCCATCCTGACTGGCATGACCTGTTTTATTATTTTAGTTCTCATTTAATCCTTACGCTTGCCCTGCGAAATTTTATCCTGCTAGGCGCAGCTCACCATTCCAGATGATGAAGACATCTTTGTATCATGCA
The DNA here is from genome assembly GCF_905146905.1 of Nyctereutes procyonoides. NCBI lineage: Eukaryota > Metazoa > Chordata > Mammalia > Carnivora > Canidae > Nyctereutes > Nyctereutes procyonoides. Next base: position 7,864,334 of record NW_026575135.1, on the reverse strand, counting down.
ACATACTCATTCTCTCATATTGGTACAAAGATTACTCAAGACTCAGAACAAAGGGCAAAGCTCTTTATTCCACTCTTAAGAAAATTTCCTCCAACTTGACATTAATCCTTCCTTCCTTCCTTCCTTCCTTCCTTCCTTCCTTCCTTCCTTCCTTCCTCTATTTCCCTTTTGGTATTTGTTGTACTAGCATCCAGTTAAGATGTCTCTTTATTGACCACAACGTAACTATGGGAGACTTTGTTGAGTTTCTTGTTCAAGTTATTTATTCCTTCACACAACAGTATTGGGCACCTGCTGGGTCTTGGAAGTAGTAGGTACTCAGAGTATAGGCAGCATTGTGCTGGAAAATGTTTAACATTGACTACCCGCCCCCCCAAAAAAATTCCTGGTTTGTAGCATTTGCTGATTTCCATGACATAAGTACCTCCCAAATGGTAGATTTCTAACTATTAATGTGATGTCACAAAACATGGAGCTGAGAGGGTATGTGCACAATCAGCTCTCGTGAGCCAGCATGAGTCAACTCCAGCACAGCACTGATGATGTACCCATGAACCATAGATGGCTTCTTTCTTTTTTTTTAAGACTTTATTTATTTATTTTGAAAGAAAGAAAGAGAGAGAGAGAGCACAGTGGGAGGGGCAGAGGGAAAGAGAGAATCCCAAGCAGACTGCACACTGGGTGCAAGGCTGGTTGTAGATGGTGAGCTCACGACCTGAGCCAAAATCAAGAATTGGATGCTTAACTGACTGAACCACCCAGGTTCCCATAGGAAAGCTCCAAGAGGTTCTTATAGTCTGGTGATGCACAATGGCAGTCTTCCCTCTAGATGTGCCATGGAGAAACCATGTCAGTGGAGGAATTAAGATTTAGCTGATGTGATTTGCTCTCAGGGAACCCATGTCGTTTCATAATTGCAGTGGAGTCTTTTAGGTGCTTGTGGACCTAAATGTTTCATCCAAAGTTACTTCCAGAAGCAACGTTGAACTTATTTATCTATAGTTTAAGGAATCTATCTTTTCTCTTTTAAAAATTAGAGCATTTCTAATCTTTTAACATGTTGACTATTCTCCATGAGTCCTTCAAATTCTCCCTGAGCAATTTGGAAATATCATCCCTAAATTATCAGAATCTTGGAGTGAATTCCATTCCAATCTGAGAGCCCAGAGCACATACTGCCTCTTCACCCACCTTGAGCTTTGGTTCCGATCAATGTTTATTCTTCGCTTTTGGATCCAAAGACCTTTCTATTTGATGAGAATGATAAAAGGAAAATAAAGAAAGGGATCCTTTCTCCATGTTTTCGTGACAGATAATCTTTGCTAAACTCCCCATCCCCAAGTTGTCCTAATCCCTGGATCAGGAAGGATATGTTATCTTACATGTGAACATGTTTTGTTTGTTTGTTTGTTTTTTGTTTTTGCAAAGAGCAAGTAATGTTGCACCTGGAATGAGGCTTGCCAAGCAGCAGATCTTAAAATGAGAAGATTATTCTAGATTAACCAGATGATCCCTGTGTAATTACAAAAGTTTCTTAAATATGGATGAGAGAGGCAGAAAAGATTTAAAGACGCTACACTGTGGGCTTTAAAGATGGAGGAAGGGGCCATGAGCCGGAGGATGCAGGTGGCCCTTAGAACTGGCAAAGGCAGGAAATGGATTCTCCTTTACAGCTTCCAGAAGGAAAACCGCCCTCCCTACTCTTTGATTTCAGTCTCGTGAGACCCATGCTGGACTCTGACCTCCAGAATTGTAAGACAATAACTTTGTGTTTTTAAACTCCCCACTTTGTGGTAAACTTACCACAGCAGCCATAGAAAACTCATACATGAGGGGCACCTGGGTTGCTCGGTCTGTTAAGCATCTGAATCTTGATTTTGGCTCATGTCATGATCTCCAGGTTGTGGGATCTGAGTCCTACATCTCCTGCATCTCCTGGGGCTGGCTCCATTCTGAATCACGAGTGTTATTTTTTTCTAGAGGATAAGAACTTTAATACAGTCAAAGTGTATCGTCGCTTCCTAATCCCTCTGAGGAACCCATGTGTTCACGGTCTTGTGATTCTCATAAATTTGACTTCACTTTTTGATCAGTATTGCTTCTCTACTTTTGCTTCTCGACAGATTTGTCCCCCATCCCCACCCCCACTTCCATTTCCTCTGCACCATGAAACCATTAGGAAAGCAAAACAAGAACTTGGCCACATTTTTGGTGTAGGGGCCACTTTTAAGCAGGAGGCTTGAGCAATGGAAACTTGAGGAAGGCAGAGGGGCCCACAGGGACCACCAGGCTGAATGCAAACAGGCCACCTGGAATAGCCAGAGACCCTAACTGACCAACTACAACTGGGCACAGTTCCTAAGATTACCCCAAATGGGAAAACTCCCTATGTTCCTATAATCCCTCACTCCACCCTGTAGCTGTGGCCCCTCACACCACCTCATGGCACACAGCCTCTCCTTTGCTGTCCTGCCCGTGTCTCCCCAGCGATGTATTCAATAAACTCATATCTCTTTTGTTCTGCTTTGTATGAATTCTTTCACTGCCTGAGCTACCAGTCCCCACCCCATATTTGGTGGCCCCCTCATCTAATAGGATGACCCCACATTTGGGTCTTACATGAATGAGAGTTTCAGGAGAGGGTGGAGAGCTCATGTATTACCAATATCTTGCCCTTGACTTCCCTTCAGCCGGGTGAGCAGGATGCAATTCTTTCCCACAGCCAAGGTTCTTATATATTCTCCCCCCCCCCCCGCTTTTTTTTTTAAGATTTTATTTATTTATTTATGAGAGACAGAGAGAGGGAGACAGAGACACAGGTAGAGGGAGAAGCAGGCTGATGATGCAGGGAGCCTGATGTGGGACTCGATCCCAGGACCCCAGGATCACACTCCGGCTGAAGGCTGCGCTAAACTACCGAGCCACCCAGGTTGCCCCTATTCTCCCTTTTTATCCTTCCTTACCTATGTGCCCTCCACTGAGACTCTAGCCTAAGGCAATTGATTTCTACACTACCATGAATGTTCCCTTGAGTAACTCTGTTCTCTTTTATCTCTGAGGCCCAGCCTTACATTTCATGCTCTACAGTCTCTGGAACTGTGTTTGATGAGTTTATTACTCATGCTCTGTACTCAAGTACCCTGAGTTCATCAATCATTAATATGTCCTAGATGCTGTGGGACACAAAAGATGCTCCGTGTGACTCAAGTCCTACCTTGTAGTTGAAACATTATCAGATAACTATGCTGTGAGATAGGAAGTGCTGTGTGCTCTAAGAAAAGAATTGATAGGGGATCTCTGGGTGGCTCAGCGGTTTAGTGCCTGCCTTCGGCCAGGACATGATCCTGGAGTCCCAGGATCAAATTCCACATCGGGCTTCCTGCATGGAGCCTGCTTCTCCTTCTGCTTCTCTCTCTCTCTCTCTCTCTCTCTCTCTCTCTGTGTTGTCTCTCATGAATAAATAAATATTTTTTTAAAAGAAAAGAATTGATAAGGTTCAGTGGGAGCCCTTAAGTGGGAAACAGGTCACCTCCAACTTGAAGACAGACCTCAAGGAAAAGGGACTTTCAAGCTGCGCCCCTTGAAAAGTACAAACAATTTCAAAGTGAAGGTTTTGGTGTGCATTGGAGAGAAGTTTCCTGCCCTGAAGAAAACCAACTACAACCCTTCCTCCTAGGAAGGCCTGCACCAGAGTACTGTGAGAAAGTGGCTTTTAGGAAAAGTATGGTTCAATAGAGTTAATGAGGTCATGAAAAATTGTGAAGCTTCATGTAGGGTTGGGATGATAGTCAGGTCTTAGATGGGGAGTAGCACTGGAAAATAGCCCATTAAGAGGGGTTCTAGACTTCAGATTCTTTGGCCCTAATACCTAGAGTTGCTGGTTGGCCTGGGAAGATATATCTGATTGGTCTGGAAGTGCAGCTGTCAATCTTTGGGCATCAGCTGTCTCCTCTGAGGGGCAGGGCCGTGCTGAGAAGATGGCCATAGAGAGAAAGAATGGAGGCAGAAGTAGGGATAGGAAAGGAAGAGGAGGCACACAGGATCCAAAAACTCCCCAAGATCTTACAGCATAGCCTGGCTCTGAGTGAGTCATATCCCCAGGTAGGTCTTGCAAAAAAGATATCACATCTTCCCTGGCAACAGCTTCCATTCTTTGGAGATAGGTGCCTTCTCAAAGCCAAGCCGAGGCCTCATCTGTTGGTGAAGTCTTCTATCTAGACCACTCACCAAAAAAGATGGCATGGCTAAGCTTAAAGGCTCCTGGAGGGTACCTAAGTGAAGACCTCTCTCTACAAGGAGGAAAATTAGGCTTAAAAACAGGAAAGGATTTGCCAAAGTCATTCATTTAGCAAGTAGCTGCATTAGAACTTGACACCAGGCCTTCTTATACTAGGTGTAGCGATTGAGAGAACACCAGCCTCAGAGTCACACGACACACAATCAAATCCTGCCTCCTCTCCTAGCTGAGAGATTTGACTAATTTAACCTCTTTCAGGCCCAGCTGTCCCCTTTATCAAGATGGAGACGGTAATATAATCTACCTCTGAGGGTTGTTGTAAGGCTTAAATGAAATAAAAAATGATACACGCTTAACATAACTGACTCACACAGAGCAAGTGTTCAGGACGTGTTGGGGAGCAAAGTACAGTCCTCTTTATCTACACCCTGGAATAAACACCTCCTACCTCCAATTCTTGTGCCCAGACCAAACAACTAGGTAGTCGATAATGAGTTTTCCACAGCTGGACATAGGCATCACTCCCTTGGTTTTGCTCAAAGCATGGCTCAGGGAGATGAAGAAGAGGGTCTAATTCCACAAGCCCCGCTTCTAACCCTACTCTCTCTGTTTACACTGGGGATGCAATTTTAAATATCCACAGAGAACAGAGAGGTATATAAACAAGTACAACAGGCCAGGTGAGATGTGTGACAAATTGTAGAGTACAATTTGTTCCTGGCCTCATAAAATTGCCTTTGCTTCACTCCTGGCGGTACTGAGGGCTAGTAGCTAGCCACCGGGGAACAAGTCATAATTTGAATTATAAGAATGCTTACAATGTCACCTTTGTGAGGCCCGTGAGTCAATTCTTGACTGATAACAGTATCAACATTAGGTGGGTACCTGTGACCACTGACCTGAGCTTTATCTCCTAGACATAGTGAACTGTACCCAACAATCTGTACTTGTATGAATTGCATTACTGACAGCTCAGAGGAGAATTTGTGGCTGCACACAGAGGTGTGCTGGTTACTGTGCATTTTAGAGTTTTTTTTCTTTTATCCTGCCTAATTTTTAATTATTCATTTGTTTGTTTATTTATTTATTTATCTAGACTTTATTTATCTCTTTGAGAGAAAGAAAGAGATAGCAAGAGAGAGTATGAACAGCAGTAGGGGAGAGGGAGAAGCAGACTCAGTGCTGAGCAGGGACCCCTCCCCCATGGGGCTCAATTCCAGGACCCTAGATCATGTCCTGAAGGCAGATGCTCAACTGACTGAGCTACCCAGGCACCCCTAATTTAAAAAAAAATTCCTTATTTCCATTAAGAAAGAAATTGTGCTCCGTGTAATATGTTCCAATAAAAATGTATAGAGTAAAATGTTTACTTAGGGGCACCTGGGTGGCTTGGTAGTTGAACATCTGCCTTCGGCTCGGGTCATGATCCTGGGATCCTGGGATCGAGTCTCGCATCAGACTCACTGTAGGAACCCTGTTCCTCTCTCTGCCTATGTCTCTGTCTCTCTCTCTCTGCTTCTCATGAATAAATAAATAAAATCTTTTAAAAAATAAATAAAATAAAATCCCCTATAGAACCACCTCTTCAGGGATAACCTTAGCAAGAGTTTGATAGGTTTCTTTCTGGGTTTATTTTATACACATACATACACACCCTGTATTAGTTTGCTAGGCTAGGGCTGCCAGAACAAAGTACCACAGACTGGGTGACTTAAACAACAGAAATTAATCTTCTCACAGTTTTGGAAGCTAGATGTCTGAGATAAAGGGGTCCGCAGAGTTGGGTTTCTTTTTTTTTTTCAAGTTTTTTTTTTTTAAGATTTTATTTATTCATTCATGAGAGACACAGGGAGAGGGAGAGAGAGAGGCAGAGAGAGAAGCAGGCTCCATGCAGGGAGCCCGATGTGGGACTTGATCCCTGGTCTCCAGGATCAGGCCCTGGGCCGAAGGCAGGGGCTCAACCGCTGAGCCACCCGGGGATCCCCAGGGTTGGGTTTCTCCTGAGACCTCTCTCCTTGGCTTGCAGATGGCCACCTTCTACCTCTGTCTTCACATGGTCTTACTCAGTGCGTGTCTGTGTCCTAACTTCCTTTTCTTATAAGGACACTAGTCATTTGGAGTAGAATCCATCCTAAAGACCTCATTTAGCTTCAATCACCTCTTTAAAGAACTTTTCTCTAAATACAGTCACATCCTGAAATATCCAGGATTAAGGCTCTAGCATATGAATTGGGGGGTTCCATATGAACTCAGCCTCAAAACACACATGTACGATTTTTCTTGTCCTGAACAGTTCTGCAACTTGTTTTTTTCTTCACTTAAAGTAATTTCAACACGTTTCCAAATCAGAAGATTGTGTATCTTCCTGAGGAGGCTGAGATACTGAGTAGTTAGCTTCCTCATCGCCTGTGTATAGCAAGAGAGAAGAGGTTGGGAATGGCCATTTGAATCAACAGCCAATGGCGTCCGTCAAAAAGCTATGCCGGCTGGTCACGGCCTGTCTTCTTCCTCCTTCTTATTGCTTTTATTACTTTGTGTTTTTGCCTAAAGTTCATGTGATTTTCTTAGGCTTTTTCTTCATACCCCACATCAAGTTGGCTCCTGCATAAATCATGCTCTGTCTGCTATTTCTATGATGTGTAGTCATTGAAAAATGCTATGATGTCCTTGCTTACTTTTCTTAGCTCTTCTGGCTTCCTTCCTTTATCTCATTCAGTTGATTTATTACTCTATCTTTTATCTCTTGTTTTCCACAGAGGTCACATGCTCTATCTTTTCTGTGGAGAGTGCAAGGCATGTGTTATCTGAAAGCCTCTGCTGTTCCCTGGGATATATTCTCCAAGTCTCCTGTTTGACTGTCAATAGTGGGAGTGCTTTCTCCTTTACTCCTCTCCTTTGTGTCTTTGGATTCCCTGTGCATTCTGCCCCTGGGACTTAAAAATGTACATCGATACCCTCTTGTTTGGCCTTTCAGCAATCTGTGCATGCATGCATGCATTTACGCATTTTGTCTCAGCTCTTCCGTGACCCTTTCAGGGCCCGTCATGTGGGCCTACCTTAAATCTTCAGACTGTTCCCAATCTGAGGTGAAGCTCATTCCCTTTGCAGATTTCTGAAAGCCCCTTGAGCATTGCTTTGATGTGGCAGTCAAATCTACTGCAGTAGCTTTATTTCATCATTAGGAAAGATTTTCTTACTTCAAGATTACGTAAATGTTCATCCATCTCTGGAAGTATATTTCTTGCTATTTTTTCCAAATGGCTAGCCAACTTTTCCAATACCATTTTTGAAATTATCCAAATCTGTCCTACCTCTGTAATTTGCTGGACAGTGTTTATACACATAGTGTATATATAATATCTTGCACAATGTAAAGACATAGGACTTTTCTGGGCTTTTCTTTCAGCCCTGCTAATGTAGCTCTTCCAGTTAGCTATTTTTGGAACACAAATGTATATTCATAAACACATTATATTGCACTGCATTATATTTTATACAGAATATATATGAAATTTTAGGCTTATAATACAGGAACTTGAAAGTTGCATAAATTAAAGCTTGCACTGCTTTCATCTTGTACTTAGACCCCATGGGCAAGGTCTAGTCATCGCACTGATTAGACTAGATTAGAACACAAGAGATATGCCCTAAACAAGAGAACTTAGGGATGACCTGTATTGCCTGTGGGTGAGGCTGCTAGAGCAAGGCCCATGCTGTGACTCAACAGTGAGATATTTGTCTGAAGTTATCAAACTTTTATTTTCATATAACGGACAGGGGCAAGTCTTATTTTTTAAATGATCAAAACAAGTGGCCCGAAGATTTATCTTAGGGAGAGAGCACTCTGTATAAAAAACATTTCATAGTCCTCTTAGACACACAAAGTTGGTTGTCAGGTCGAAAAGCCTAGTCATAAGGTGTAAAAAGGGAGTTCAATTGCCTTATGAGAACGAAAGGAATTATTTTAGAATCCCATGAGGAGATGACAGAAACAAGGAAGGCAGACAGAAAAAGCAAAAGCCAGTGATACAGTGAAATCCCCAGGGCTGAGAGAGCTAAACAGACTTTCAGGAGGATACCCAATATTCAGAGTTGAGTTGTTGGTATTGTTTTTTTAAGATTTTACTTATTTATTTGAGAAAGAGTGCACGAGCAAGTGGGGGAGGGGGTGTTAGGGGGGTGGAGGGAAGAGGGAAAAGGAGAAGCAGACTCCCTGCCAAGCAGGGAGCCCCACATGAGGCTCGATCCCAGGACTCTGAGATCATGACCTGAGCTGAAGGCAAATGTTTTACCTCAAAAGCCACCCAGATGGCCCTGTTGGTATTGTTTTGACATTTGCCATCTCTCCAAGTTCTCTGCATCCTTCACTCCTCAAATGAAAAGCCTGGTAGTGGGGATGGGGAGGGGAGTAGAGGGCAGAAGCTGCATCCATATCTGGGTCTATGTGCTGTCATGGATGGTCCATAATCTAAACTTATTTAGCAGAAACATGAACCAGAACAGAGGTAATCGTGAGCAGGTCAGTTCCTCAAACTATTGTAAAAACTTGGGAAAGATCATTGATTTCCATACATTATAAAATGAAGACTTCAGGTTACACTAGATCTTGCAAAGCAGGGTGATCTCAGCTGACATCTTGCAGTTATCCAAAAGTTCACTGACTATGCAAAAGAACTGGCATCACTCAGCGATTTGGGAAAATGCATTGCTGTATGGCTCAGTTTACCTCCTAGAAACAAGTGAGGAGAGAGAAGAAATAAACAAAATTTCAAAACCTCTGTTAGTTTTTCTTTTTTAAAGATTTTATTTATTTATTCACGAGAGAGGCAGACACAGGCAGAGGGAGAAGCAGGCTCCCTGCGGGGATCCCGATGTAGGACTCAATCCCAGGACTCCGGGATCACGCCCTGAGCCAAAGGGCTCAACCACCAAGCCACCTGGGTGTCCCTTTATTAGCTTTATTAGCTTTTCTAATGGTCCATTTTTTAAGCAGTGCAGATTGTATATGATTTTTTTTTTCCAAAACGTGGCTAATCATAATAGCTTCTTCATAGGATTACCTGATTAATGCTGTGAGTATAGTGCTTTGGAAGTGTCTGGCACACAGTAAATTCTGCATATGTTTACTATTAAGACTACAAATATAGCTGTCATTATCATGCTTATTAGAATAAGGGGAATTGAGATGGAGGGCTTCTAAGAGTAAAGGTGCTGGAGCCTTCAGGAGCAGGGAGAGGAGTGCCTGCTCCCAGCTCACCCCTTCACCTCAAACAAGTGGATCGTATACAAAAAACAAATGCCTGTGGGAAGTTTCGGTGGGGGGTACAGTTGTGGGGCAAAGGATCACAGAAAATTAGCTGAGTCATGGAGCAGGGAAGAGAGAATGGCTTCAGGAAGTGGGATATAAATAAAACCAAGAGTGTGAGGGAATTGCAACTTAAAACCAGAAATGACTGGGGGTCAATAAACTCACCGGGAATCTGCAAACATAACTAAAAAGGACATTGGACTTCCCATTGAATTTGGGGTTAAAGAAATCGTGCCAATCAAAACCAAATAAATAAAAAGCCAAAACTACATTTAAGTGATGATCTCAGTTCATATTGAAAATAGAATGTACAAGAAAGTTGAGAGATAACTCACTGAAAATCTATCGGATGAATATTTCTGGGAAAGTGGTCATTTCAATGCAAACTTGCAAATTCCTTTCCAGCCTAGACTCATGAAAATAAGCAGAAAATATCCCCAAATAGAGAAGCACCCAAAGTCATACATATTAGGCAAATTAGCTAGCTATGATTCAATTCATACCAAATTGAAAACTGGTGCTGGTAATGAAAGCATTAACATTTGAGTTCGTGAGCATTGGTGGTACGGGAAGAGGACGAAATTCTGAGAATCTCACCATTACTACCCAACAGAGAGTGTGGGTTGTGGATCGTACATTCGAGACCCATTCCTCTGTAAGATATTAATAAAGTTACAGAGAACACTGGATAAGTAGCTCTTCTTGTTGACTTGACACTCCTGAACAGGTTAGGTCTTTAGGGGAGCTGCAGAACAGGAGTGACTGGGTAGAGTGTGGGTGAAGATATGCCAACCACCAAAACCAAGCACTAGCATCTCCCTAGCCAGATCTCCATCAAAATGGCTTCCTTTCCCCAAAGTCAGGATCAAACAGAGGTATGGAGACCCTCCCCACTGTTCCCCCACCAGAAAGACAAGATCTGAAATCAGTGAAGTTGCTCACAGTTATGGGATTTTTAACAACTCTTGAAAGGAAATGTGGCTTCCCAGCAGATTACCAAAAATAAAAAAATAAAAAAAAATAAAACAACAACAACAACAAACCCTGAACAATAAATAAAATAATGGACTACAAGAGAGAGTCCAGAAGTAGAATTTTACATATATCTAGTCAATTGATCTTGATAAAGGTGCCAAGGTAAAGCAAATAAGGAAAGAATAGTCTTTTTCAATAAATTGTGTTTTTGAAATCCCTACTTCACATTATTATATACATCAACATTGATGTCTCACTATACACAAAAATTAACACAAAAGAGATCACAGACTTAAATGTAAAAGCCAAAACTATAAATCTTCTGAAAGAAAACATAGGAGAAAATTTTTGCAATCTTTGCCTAGACAAAAAAAAAAAATTTTTTTTAAAGATTTTTATTTTCAAGTAATATTTGGGCCCAAATATGGGGCTCGAACTCACAAACCCCAGATCAAAAATTGCATGCTCCAATGACTGAGTGAGCCAGGTGCCCCCTAGGCAAAGATTTCTGAGATAAAACACCAAAAGCATGAGCCATAAAAAGAGAGAGAGATAAATTAGACTTCATCGAAATGTAAAACTCTATTCTTCTAAAGATGCTGTTAAGAAAGCAATGGATTGGGAGAAAATATTCACAGTTTGTCTATTTGCCAAAGCAACCATATCCAGAATATATAAAGCAGTTCTGTAGCTCATAATAAATAATGAGGCAATTTCTTGTCTGGGTGAGGGAGGGAAATGGGCTTTGGAAGCCTGATAGTAATACAAGTAATATAAAGTGTTTATTGTTTGCCAGGTGCTCTTCTAAGTCCCATATACATATTATTAGCTTATTTAGTCCCCTGAACGATTCTGGGAGGTAGGAATTCCTATCTCCATTTTACAGATGAGCAAACTGAGGCAGGGTGGCAAGAGCCACAGGGTGAGAGAATAGCTGAAAGAGCACACCCCCCCATACCACCGTCCCTGGGTGAATGGCAGGAGGATGGCAATGCCCACAGGAGGTCAATTGGAGAGGGCCCCTCTGTCCAACACAGCATCTTCTGGTAATGACAGGTGGGGCATGTGTTTGGCCCCCAATCATCACCTTGCTTCACCCCCACCCCCAATCTGTGACTAGGAAATGATAAACGAGGATGCCACCCTGCAAAAGACCTCTGCCTGGATAAACTGGTTTAGAGATTGCCCAAAGAGTGGGATTGCCTGGGGTCCTTGGGGGTGTGCTAAGGTGGAGTGGTTGGGCCTCCCCGGACCCCTCCCCGGCCCACTCATCTGGAGAGGAAGACAGCACTTGTGTCTTCATGTCTTCATCCCTCCCCAGGAGGCACCTGGGCAGCCAGAGCACACATGGCCACAGCAGGCACAGGGAATATGAGCTCACGAGGAAGAAAAACAATGAGACATCCGAGGAACACAAACACCATAAAATAAAGATGACAAATTGAAAAGCTGACAGCAGAGGAAGCAGAGTTAAAGGCCCAGCAAAATAAATATCAAATAAAAATTACAGATGTCCTCGGAAACGCAGGGGAGGAATTAGAAATGGGACAGTACAGAAAGAATAATGGGTGCGATGAGGAAGGAGCAATGTCATGGGAGACATAAGGTAAGTAAATCACTTTGACTTTATTGCCACCTAAAATAATGGCAAAAATTAAAAGACAAAAATGTGTGTTCATGACCATGCGGAATTCCAACATTCTGGGAGAGAAGGCCGAGTCACGGGGTCGTGAAATTGCGCTGAGAGACTTGACTCATTTGGGGAGAAGACACGGAGAATTTTAAGAGGTATAAGACAAGGTGAGAAGGAATAACACATCAGAAGAGAAGAGCTGGAGAAAGCTGGAATCGAGGTTTAATTTGAGGCAAAACAAACAAAAACTCTTCATTCCTTTCCCACCCTGCCCCCCCAAAAACAGACTATGGGGAAAAATAATGATGTCATGTAATGGTACAAGTATAGTAGACCCCAAAAGACATAATGATTACAAGCATGTGTACATCCGACTACTTAGCCTTAAAATAGATAAAGGAAACTAGGGAGAAACCGATAAAGCCACCATTTTTAGAAGAAGTTTTAACACTCAGAAACTGTTAGATCACACAGATTTTAAAAATTAACTACAGTAGAGAAGAATTAATAGAGGATTGGACATTTTTAAACCAGGACTCAGCTACATATTTTTTCTTGGCCCGTCTGAAGGAAGGGGCCCATGATAGCAGTGATTCTCAAAAGCAGGAAGTCTTGTTGGGAAAGACAGTACTAATTCATAAAATTGGTCGTGATAAGGGAAATTTATAGGATGAGAAAAATTAAAGTGAGTCTAAAAGTTTAAAAAGCTGCATTGAAAGAGATAAAATTCTAGGACAGTTGGCTAAACAAGAATGAGACTCTGACAGAAATATGGAAAATCGATCTAGACTTGGGCTAACGCGAACTCATCTCCTTCAATTCTTAGAACTAATATTCAGTCAGCAACCACTGGGTGCCAAGCACTCTTTCACATGGCATCCCATCTCACCCCATCTTTATTTCTTTTTTAAGATTTTATTTTTTATTCATCAGAGACACACAGAGAGAGGTAGAGACACAAGCAGAGGGAGAAGCAGACTCCCTGTGGGGAGCCCGATGCCGCACTCGATCCCAGGACCCAGGGATCACACCCTGAGCCAACCCAGGTGCCCCTCACCCCATCTTTAAAACAACTCTATGAGCTAGGTACCACTATTATCCCCATTTTACAGAAAAGGAAACTGAGGTATGGAAAACTTAAGTATCTTGCTCAAGGTTACGCAACTTCTAAGTGTGCCATAAGAAAGCAATTAAAATAAACTACATATTAGAATATGAGAGGGAATATTATCATCGTTATACCTGTTATGTTTTGAAAGAGAGAAAGCACCCATGCATGTGTGTGCATGTGAGGGGGGAGGAGCACAGAGAGGGAGAAAGAGAGAATCCCAAGCAGGCTCTGCTGTGACTGAGCCACCCACGCATCCCCATTATATCTATTTTTTAAAATTGAGGAATCTGACTTAGGGAGGGTTCATTAATTTTCCCAAGGTCACAGAGGCAGCAAGTGATGGAGCAGGTACTTGAATCCAGTTAATCTCCCTCTAAGAGCCTAAGCATGTGACCACTAACATGTCTCTCATCAGTGAGATCAGAAGAAGCTCTCTATAGACTCCTTTTGAAATTGCTCAAGACAGGGCACCTGGGGGGCTCAGTGGTTGAGCATCTGCCTTGGGCTCAGGTCGTGACCCCGGGGTCCTGGGATGGAGTCCGGCTTCGGGCTCCCCGCAGGGAGCCTGCTTCTCCCTCTGCCTGTGTCTCTGCCTCTGTCTGTGTGTGTCTTGTGAATAAAACATAAAATCTTTTTTTTTTAAACATAAAATCTTTAAAAAAATTTGCTCAAGATGCACTGTTAGGTGGAGGAGAGAATTTGGCTCCAAAAATAGTATGTAGGATATTTCCTTCAAAAACATAGCATACACTAATACATATGCACACATTTTATCATATGATACACAATAATAGTATTTTATTCATATTAATTTATATTTATTGTATGGACATTTATTTTTTTAATATAATATTTAGAATAAGTACATAAGAAAGTTATATATTACATATAGAGAGGGGGAAACAGAGACAAAGAGAGACAGAGAGAGATTGAATAGCCTGGGAAGAGCTTTGGAGTCACATCACATATATTGGATCCCAGCTCTACCATTTACACACTGGGTGGCCTCTGGCAAGATTTAATCTCCCCTTGCCCCCTCCCTTCCTGTAAAATGCGGCTAGTACTGATACTTAACTCAGGGCTGTACTGATGAAACCAGTCGCTACATGGAAGGGTGGTCCACCAAGGGCAACTGCTTACTAAGCATTAGTTACTTTGGTTGTTAAAAATGACCATTTCTGGAGACTATTACCCCGTTCTTACTTTAGTAGTCAAGGAAGATTAATAAATTGGGAATAAATAACTCTACTATATACAGAGTGATATGTAATATCTAGGTGATACTGATGCAGAAATAGGTAGATCAATGAACTGATTGGAGACGTCAGAGAAGTCCCCATTATACTGGGATATTAATAGGTAATAAGAATGTGGAACCAGTGGGAAAAGTGTGTCTCTTTCATCTCACCATTGGGGTAAAATGCGTGGCTACTCTGGGGAAGAAACCAAAGCTGAAGTCAACAAAGCATCTCCATTCCTTCTGCAGACGTGCGGGGCTAACTGAGCCATCCTGCCTATCCCCGGTGGGTCAGTGAGCTGGTTTAATTTAATGCCACTAGTATTGCTTTTTCTCTTCTTTTCTGAATTAGAGTATCTGGCCGAGCTGGGAATCGGGTGGAAAAAATCCACTCAGGACACTGCTCTCAGCCCTGGTGCCTAGCAGGTGCCTTGCACCCCGGGCCCTACCCTGTGCCTTTAAATCATCCCTGGAAGAGGGCCCATACATCAGCATTTTTCAAAGACTCTCCCAGATGATTCTAGCATGTGGTCAGGATTAATAATCACTACTTTACAGGGTATTATTTTACCAAAATGACATATTAAAAGTTAATTTCCTAGGAACAAAAGTTCACACAAGCTGTTTGTTAAGAGATTCCCGCATTCCTCCCCTCGGGGGATCCTAGTTGGCAGGTACACTCTGCATTTAGATTTTCCTTCGGGAATGTTAATTGCTTGAGCTATCATAACAGAATGGAATTTTTACTTTTCCCCATATAAGAGAGAGAAGAATCTGTACAGCACGGTTGAACTCTGACCTCTACGTCTATTTGGATAGCACCCCCAAAACCAGCAATGCAAGTTGGCCTGTTTATTTCTTTTTAAAAAAGATTTTGTTTATTTATTTGACAGAGAGAGAGAGAGAGCACAAGCAGGGGGAGCTTCAGGCAGAGGGAGAGAGGGAGAAGCAGGCTCCCTGCTGAGCTGGGAGCCTGAGGAGGGACTCGATCCCAGGACTCTGGGATCATCACCAGATGCTTAACTGACTGAGCCTCACCAGGTGCCCCAGTGATCCTGTTTAACTGCCAGACTTGTGCACCACAAAAAATGCAGGATTGAGCCACTTCACAGCACCGAGAAATCACCAGGCTGCCCTGTAGAGCCCGAGGTAATGAGGAAACCAAAAGTCTTTCTAAAGTCAGAAAGCTCTGCTGTATCTCCAGGCCTTCCTCCTGGTTTCCAAGCAGCCAGCCACCTGCTCTCAGCTTTCACCAAGAACTAAACAATTTAAGGAAGGAAAAAGATTATTCTGGGCCAAAAAGTTTCTGGGAAACTTGAAGTAACCTTGCTGAGGGAGAGGACGTGTCTTGGCCTCATTCCCCTGTCAGGCATGACCATCTTCTGGGCGGGGGAGGAGAAGAAAGCCCTTTATCTTTTCCTGGTCATGATCTTTTTCCAGGCCTCACCGCCGGAGCTCCTGCTGAAGGAGACCTGTTAACCACTGCTTCGGGGGTAGAGGGGCAGCCTGAGATTAGATCACCAAAGATACGGTTGAGCAGGATCAGCTGCTAGAGTCGCTCTGCCATCTATGATGCTCGCGGTGCAGTGACACACACAAATGCACTACTGAGCCAGAAATTACAACACATGTCAGCTCTTTCTGGAAACCTGTCCTTTGGGAGGTGAAGGCAAGTTGCAAATGGGAATGGTTTGATGGATGGGTTTATTTATTTTTATTTTTTTTTAAGATTTTATTTATTTATTCATGATAGACCTGGGTGGGGGGGAGCAGAGACACAGGCAGAGGGAGAAGCAGGCTCCAGGTAGGGAGCCCAACGCGGGACTCGATCCCAGGGGCCCGGGATCACTCCCTGAGCCAAAGGCAGGTGCTAAGCCGCTGAGCCACCCAGGGATCCCCCAGATGGATGGGTTTAAAGAAGTATTTGACTGCTCGGGGTGGACACAGCCCACGCTTCCAGCGCCCATCCCGGCTTCTGGAGCAATGTTAGAAAACCAATGCTGTGCAGACCAAGCTTTACACATAAGAGGAGAGTTGGCACAGGAAGCACACAAAGAGAAAGTGAGAAGGCTCACGCTGGTCCCAGCCAGGTCCAGGCTTGTCCCTCCTGCAGCCCAACCACCCCAGGGGCAGGAGACTAGGGGTGAGGCCAGGGCTGGCAGGAGTTGTTGCTCTGGCCTTGGCTTTTAGGCAGCACACCTCCTCAGAGTGCCATCCGCCCAACACCCCCCAGCAAATCCCTCTGCTTTGATGTCACACACCTGCCTTCCTTTCCCTTTAGAGATTTTCTAGGCCCCCAGAGAGATCTTTCTTGGGAAGTAAAAGGAGAAGAAAGAGCATGAGTCAGGACATGAGAAGACCAGAGCTTTGGGACCATGTGACCGAGCACACTACTTTTTCTTCCTCTGAGCCCCATTTCCATATTTTAAAAGAATGAGAGTCTAGATTTCTCCCCCTCCCTGTTGTGGACGTGGGAGGCACCCCATACCTCCCTCATCATGGCAACTCTATTGCAATTACTTCTTCTGTCTCCCTGACCAGACTGAGAGCTCACTATGCCAGGGCCATGTCTGTCTTACTTATTCTTGTGTCCTCACTACAAGGGCATGGGGACAGGCAATCAGAAAATGCATCTGTTGGATTAGAGAGAGGAAGGAGGGAGGGTGGGTGAGCTATCCCAGCAGGCCCCTGGGTGCCTGTTTGCATAAAGGTTGCCCTGAGCCCTAAAAATTGCCTAAGCCGGGACAGAAGGAAGCTGCTTCTCTCCAATCCCGAGGCAAGGGAAAATAAATGCGGCCAGATGCAAAACCAAGTCGTGGCCCAGATCTCCAACGTGAGGCTCTGGAAACGTGAAAGAAGCAAAGCTACCTGTGGGGGCCAGGGTTTCGTGAATACCCCAAGCGGGCCCTGCAGGGCTTTGGCAGAGCAGACGGTGGGAAGGGTTTCTTCCAATGGCACCGGAGAGGCCCAAGGCCTTGCAAGAGCCAGCAGATGAGACTTTGCTAGAGCTTTGTCATTATGTGCATTTTCTAAATCTGAAAGGAATGCTGCAGACTGGGGAGGGCACTGGGGGGGCGGCTAGGGGGGCCTGGAGAAGAATGCTGGCATTAGCATGGGGCTGGGCCTGGGACAACCCGGGAAGGGCCCCACAGCTGGCAGCCCCAGAACTCGCCACCTGCCTGGAGTGATCTGGGGAAGACTCTGGTGTGCCCCGTTGACAAATGTGGCGGAGGAGGGAGAGGGCACATGGGTGGACTTGGAATCAGGGGGTCTGAGAATAATCTGGCAAACACGTCGTCGGAGCATCATCCAGGGTCTTAATTTTTCTGAAAAGAGGAAAACAGAGAAGTGGTTATCATTAGATTATTTTTGCAGTAATCCTGACCTCACGCTCAGATCACAGAATCACGGAATCAGGGGCGCCTGGGGGGCTCAGTGGCTTAAGCATCCGACTCTTGATTTCAGCTCAGGTCACGATCTCAGGGTCGTGAGATTGAGCCCCACATCAGGCCCTACACTCAGCGAGGAGTCTGTCTGGGATCTCTCCTCTTCCTCTCTCTGCCCCGCCCCCTGCTGGCACACCCTCTCTCTAAATAAATAAATAAAATTTTAAAAAAATCACAGAATCAGAGGCATTGCCCAGAGGTCCATCCCAACATTTATTTTTATTTTTTAAAAGATTTTATTTATCTATTCATGATAGACAGAGAGAGAGAGAGAGAGAGAGAGAGACAGAGACACAGGCAGAGGGAGAAGCAGGCTCCATGCAGGGAACCTGATGTGAGATTCGATCCCGGGTCTCCAGGATCATGCCCTGGACCAAAGGCAGGAGCTAAACCGTTGAGCCACCCAGGGATGCCCCCATCCCAACATTTATTTTTTATTTTTATTTATTTATGATAGTCACACAGAGAGAGAGAGAGAGGCAGAGACACAGGCAGAGGGAGAAGCAGGCTCCATGCACCGGGAGCCCGACGTGGGATTCGATCCCGGGTCTCCAGGATCGTGCCCTGGGCCAAAGGCAGGCACCAAACCACTGCGCCACCCAGGGATCCCCATCCCAACATTTATAGAAAGTATTCCTCCCAACAACATCAAGAGCAGCTACCATTTTTATTCCACTTCTTTCTGCCCACAGGGCCAGGATTAGGGGGAGAGGAGTGGGGCACTAGCCTTGGTGCAAAATGTAAGGGGTGCCCCAAAACTCAGTAATCACGGTAAATAATATGTTAATGCCCTGATGCAAGAAAGTCCATGATGAACAAAAGGGCAAAATTTTAGAGAAAGGCAAATACAATATGATTTCACTCATATATGGAATTTAAGAAAACAGAGGAGTGTAGGGGAAGGGAGGGAAAAACAAGATGAAAACAGAGAGGGGAAACCATAAGAGTCTCTTAATCATAGGAAACAAACCAAGGGGTGCTGGAGGGGAGGTGGGGAGGGTGGGGTGCCTGGGTGATGGGTATTTAGGAGGGCACTGATGGAATGAGCACTAGGTGCTCTATGCAACGGGTGAATCACTAAATTCTACCCCCTGAAACTAATAATACAGTATATTCTAACTAAATTGAATTTAAATTTTAAAAAAGAGTACATTTATGGGGATGAGCAGCGAGCCATGTAGAGAACTGTCGAATCACTATGTCGTACACCTGAAACTAATATAACACTGTGTTAATTATATTTCAGTAAAACAACCAAAACCAAAACAAGACCAAAATACTTTAAAGAAAGATTTAATCCTGTACTTGCTCAACCCTGAGAGTGAGCATTGGGTTCACCCCACCGTGGTCGTGGCTCCAACCAAACCCATACTCGTGTTAGGGTTTTTGTACTTGCTATTCTCTGTCTGGAATATTCTCCCTAAATCCTTGCAGAACTGGCTTCTTCTCGACATTTAGGATTTTGCTCTAGTGTCATCTCCTCAGAAAGGCCCTCTCTTCCCTGACTTTGCTGTCAAATCACTCACCCTATCCCACCACCACCCCTGCACAGTCGTATTCTCTATTCCATTTCCATTGCTATTTTACCTTTTCTTTCTTTCTTTTTTTTTTTTTTTTAGATTTTATTTACTTATTCATGAGAGACACATAGGGAGAGGCAGAGACACAGGCAGAGGGAGATGCAGGCTCCCTTTCGGGAGCCTGATGTGGGACTCGATCCCAGGACCCCAGGATCACACCCTGAGCCGAAAGCAGACGCTCAACCACTGAACCCCCCAGATGCTCCTGTTTTACTTCTTTTCAAACACTCCTCAGGATGAAATGATGCTGCTCTGTATTTGCCGACGTCTCTCCAGTCCCTGACACGTAGTATAAGCACACGATACATCATTACGTGAATAAAGTACATGAATGGAGCACTTGCCGATGAGATATCTTGCGAAGTGCTTTACATGCGTGATTTTAACTACAGTCGTACAGATAAGGAAGTGGGCTGAGGGGCGTTAAGAGGCAATTGCACTTCATGTGGCATAAGGTCACGTAGCTAGTGAGTGAAAGAAGGCTAAAATCTTCCAGAATCCAGTAACCCATGTCATTACCTCTACTGCTACCACTCGGGCTTTGGGTTCCTCATTTCTCTCTTCCAAGGAAAGATTTAACTCTATTCCCAAAGTCGCTCCGGGCCTTCTCCACTGAACCATTGTTGAGGAAACAGCAAAATGCCAATCCTTTCCTTAATTACAAGCATGGCCATCAGTAGAAGGCTCTGGTGTGCCCCATTCATGGATGGGGCGGTTCTCCCCTATCTGGCTGAGGTTGGGGCGGCCTCCTTCGTGCAAGTCCGGCCTGTAATCACGTAGAGTTTACCCACACTCATCTTCCTTCGAGGCTGCGAACTGTCCAACTGTCCAATCAGGTTTGATGAGATAGTAGCAGCTCCGGGACACAGATCCTATCTGTACTTGAGCTTCTGGCTGACACTGCCCCTACTTGTACTCTCTCCCTCTCCCTCTCTGTCTTTCTTTCTGACAAATAAGTAAAATCTTTAAAAAAACAAAATAGACAAGTTTGGATACCATAAAATTCACCAGTAATTTTACCGACTTGTGTAACTAGCACCACACCCAGTGATAAACACTCCCATCATCCACTAAGATCTCTCTTCCCCATTTACAGTTAATCCCCATTTCTACCCACAACCCCAGGCCACCACTAATCTACTGTCTCTATGGATTGGCCTTTCCTGGACATTTTATGTTGATAGAATCATTCAGTTGCGTGTCTGGCTTCTTTCGGGGAGCGTGATGATTCTGAGGTTGGTCTCTGTTGTAGCGTGCATCGATTTTGTCCCTTCTTAGTACTGAATACGATTCCAGATGTGTGATTTGAATGGGACTGAACGAGCAGCTCCTTCCCCTGAGCCTCTTTCCTGGAGACCCACCCGCAGGCCCCCCAACCCCAGGTCTGAGTACCCTTCTCCTCAGGCTGTCTCCGTGGGACAGCAAATCTGACCACCTCGTTTGCACTTGGAAACAGGTGGCTTTTCACGTCCTCAACCCAATGTCCTGTGGTGGTCCTGGGTCCCCTTTATCAGACAGCAAGCTCTCTGCGGGGGTAATTGGGTCCTGGGCTGCTTCTACATGGTCTCAGCACTCCGAGAGCAGTGTGAGCAGAGAGCAAGTGCCTGAGAAGTATGTGTGAAGGATGCTAGTGTGCAAAGCAAGGCTGCCACAGACAGGCCTGGTGTTCTTTCCATCCCTTCGCTCAGTGTGTGCTCAGCGCCCCAACCCTGAGTCCAGAGAGACACAGAGTGAGAGCTTGGCTGTGTCAGCTCCCCTGAGGCCATGGGCCCAGATGTCCCTCCAGTGAGTTCTACAGAATATACTGGAAAGAGCAAAAGCTCTGGCTCTGAGTGACCTCAGGAAAGGTTTCTCCTCTGGAAAACAGGAAAAGTATCCATGCTATGAGATTAAATGAGATAAAGTATCAATAAAATAGGCCCAGAGTACAGTGGTGGCCTTCTTCTCCTTTCCCCTCCCCCTCTGTGGCTTTTCTCACCCCTCCCACTTCTCCCAAAGTCCATGGATAATGGAAATTCAAAGCCACTTTAGAATTTGGCAAAAGCAGTACCACCATCCTAAAGGTATTACTCTATCTGTGGAAGGATTGAACATGTCGGGGGAAGGGGTTCCAAGGACTGACTCAGTTTTGACATTGCTGAGATGCTGCCAGGCACAGTGGCTAATGGACAGCTCTCAGCTGTGTTTCATCTGATGCCTATTCTAGAAGTTCCAGAGAGGTATTGGCAACATTAGTCAAGGTAGAGGTTTCATATTATAATCTGGATTTCTTCTCTTGAAAACAAAAACAAAAACAAAAGGTCTGACCGTTGGGCTTCATGCCTTGAAGGGCAAGCACCTCCCAGATGGCCACGGATCTTCTCTGGCTCTGAAGACTAGGATCCATTTTCTCCCCCCACATTCATTTCCATCTCCTGCCTGGCCCCTGACCCGCTGGAATCTGTGCTCCTGTAAAGGGTGATGCCCAAAGGGAATCATTCCTGGGATTGACAACGGTTTAGGAAAGAGCTGAGTTGCTCAGAGATGATCATTGTCCACTTGGGGTAAGGCCACTTTTATTCTGCCTTTATTTTATTTTATTTTATTTTATTATTTTATTTTATTTTTTAATAGATTTTAATTATTTATTCATGAGAGACAGAGAGGCAGAGACACAGGCAGAGGGAGGAGCAGGTTCCCTGCAGGGAGCCCGACGTGGGACTTGATCCCGGGTCTCCAGGATCAGGCCCTGAGCCGAAGGCAGGCACTCAACCACCGAACCACCCGGTGCCCCCCACTTAATTTTACCTTAATACCCACTGCAACATATAAATGATAGTAAGAGCTGAAAGTGGGGAGTGGGGGTGTTGGGAGGGGAAGCTCAGTTTGGCCTTCACTCTTGGCCAGAGTCTAGGAAGGGGAGGTTTGGTGAATTCCTTTCTATGCCTCAGAGCAGAATTCCTGCCCAGCCCTTCACGTCTTCACGTGAGACTGTGTGTAGCCTGCCTAGGCTGGTGGCTGGCGCAGATGCTCTGAGCACTCCGTACACACTTAACGGCGAGTGTTATTATCGCTTTTGTCGTTACCATGATTAAACACTTGATTTCCTGCCACTTAGCCAGCTCCCAGCAAGGTGAGTTCCTAATATCCGTGCCTTTTAACAGCCACCTCCCCTGGCTTCTGTCTCCTGACCTCTCCCAAAAGCCTGGACTCACTTGGCAGCCCTGCACCTACCCCGTAGACCCACCATGGCACTACCGCTTGGGCCCTGATTTCTGCCTTTCCTCCTCTACCACTAGCACATCTATCCCTGGTTGCACTGCTTCTATTTTTTTAAAAAGATGTTATTTATTTATTCGTGAGAGACACAGAGAGTGGCAGAGACACAGGCAGAGGGAGAAGCAGGCTCCCTGCAGGGAGCCCAATGTGGGACTCGATCCCGGGACCCTGAGATCATGCCCTGGGCCGAAGGCAGACGCTCAACCATTCAGCCACCCAGGCGTCCCTTGGTGGTCCTGTTTCTAGCTGTTTCAGGTCAACAGCTCAGGCTGCCTGCCTCTGGCCTAAAATGCGGGCTCTTTGAGGCAGTGCCTCCCAGTGGGAATCTAGACCTCAGAGGACACAGAGGCATAGGCTCCTGTGACTCTCAGCGGAGTGAGGACCTCCATGCATGAGAGCAGGGACATGCTGTAGCCCCAATGCCTAGGCCATTCCCTGGTACACAGCAGGTGCTCAGTAAATGCCTGTGGAATGGATAAATAAGTTAAAAGACAAATGAATGAAGGAGTGTATGAAACGGATCAGAGGCCTGAGTGGTAAAAACCATATGCATTCTGTAACTCTCCTCGATAGGTTTCTCTTTCGTGAGTAGGGATAAAATCCGCAAAGGGAAGACAGTCTGTGTGCTGTTCTTCTAGGGGAAGAGGCAAGGAGATTCCCTTCTCACTGCGGTCCAGCCCTTAAATAGAGCACAGGGTCAGTGGTGGTGACCTCTAAATGAGCTGGGAGGGAAAGGGGAAGGGGAGTGAGGGAAGCAGCCGCAGCACAGGAAGGCCAGACAGCTTGGAGAGCCAGCTGGGGGCTGAGAAGGCACCGAGGGCCAAGCAGGACAGAGGCCTGCTGGGAGTTTCCTCCTGTGGGCACCACTCCTGAAACACCTGCTCCACAAACCCCAACCCTGATTTGCTACCGACCTTATGCAAGGTCCTCACTCCAGCTAGGGGTGAGTCCACTGGGGGGTCTGTTCTAGGGTTATCAACACACAGGGACCCCATAAAGGCAGCTGGGTAGTAGCCTGATGATGTAGAACCAACAGCATCACCACCACAGCACATGGCCTCCCCCCATCCCCATTTCCTTGTTCTGCTTCTCTTCCTGCCTGTTTTCTGTGCTAAGGGGAGAGCTGAGGCCGCTTGGGTTTACCAAGCCCCAGACCGATGAAGCAGCTCCCCTTCCCTCGGAGCGGTCCCAGCATCGTGAGCCCAGATGTGGACTCTCCACCTTCTCCTCCCCCACCCCCACCTGCCCATTTGTCCCCAAGGATGAGCCATGGACCCCTTTGGGCAGTGGGAGCCAGGGTGAAAGAACCAGGCCCCTCGCCCTGGATGGCGGATCGCTACTTCTCTTTCTTCTGGCCACGTGTCTCTCTTTTTGAGCAAAAAGTTCATTTTCTCCAGCCTCAGTCCACTTCCTGGGGTTGATTTTCTTTCACCATGATTTTTGGGGAAATTTGAGCTTTTCTCTTTCTGGTGCACAGCAAACCTGGGGGTGCTCTGCGGGCTGGGATGGGGGCAGAGTCTAAGCAGACTTAGGCCTCTGGGATGCTGCTCCTTCTGCATCCCTGCCTCATCCTGGGGCACCATTCCCTACCACCACGATGACGCTCTAGTTGGGGGGCACCAGGGGAGGCCACGTGCAGCATATGTACCACTACCCTACCTTGGAACTCTTCCCTCTCGGGGCACCTGGCTGGCTCAGTCGATGGAGCATGCAGCTCTGGATCTTGGGGTTGTGAGTTTGAGCCCCACGTTGGGCAAGGAGCCTACTTAATTTTTTTTTTAATTTTAAAAATAAAAAAATCAAAAAAAAGAGAACTCTTCCCTTTCATTTGTTACAGTTTCTCTTGCCTTACCCACCTCCTTGTGACGGTGATAATCACACCTAAAATTTATTTTGTTTGACCAGGTATTAGGCCAAGCACTTTATCGCATCTGATGTTCGTGACAAATCTACAAGGCATGTGACATTATTTCCTTCGTTCTTCAAATGAAAAAACAGGCTTAGAGGGAGGATGTAATTTGCCTAAACTCACCCACCAATGAGTGGTAGAGCCGCAAATTTGAACCCAGGAAGTGAGGCTCTAAAGTCTTATGTCTTGCCACCGGTTCCATATCCTCTCACAGGGCGGAGGGGTGGAGGGAGGAGGGGAGGTCCTCCCCACGAGGGTTTCCTTTTAGGGCAGCTAGTAAGCAAATCTCTAGGGGTGGAAACATCTGTGAGGAACTTGAAGCAGCTTTCTGGTCTCCCCGGTTCCCAGCTGGTGGGGAATATGTTGGTGCCCATTAGAATCTGGCACCTGGCAGGCATGCTTTCAGGGCACCTCTTCGAGCTGCTAGATACACCCCAGTCTTCAGGACGCCCGGGGGTCTCAGCGGTTCAACGGCTGCCTTTGGCTCAGGGTGTGACCCCGGGGTCCTGGGATCGAGTCCCACGTTGGGCTCCCCGCAGGGAGCCTGCTTCTCCCTCTGCCTGTGTCTCTGCCTCTCTCTGTGGGTCTCTCATGAGTGAATAAATTAAAAAAAAAAATTAAAAAAAAAAAAAAAGATTACCTCAGCCTTCAGACCAGAAAGAAGAACCTTCTCACTGGACCCTCTAGTGAGGCAGCCTCTGACCAGCTCCCGGGGCTCATGGTCCCATGGAGCCAACACACAGCCGGTGTTCCCTGCCCTCCTCCGGAAAGGCCGCCTCCTGGGCCTGGCCTGGAAGAGTCCCTGCCTGAGGGAGCCTCAGACACGGAGCACGGCCTCCCCACCCGTCAGGCCTGGGCGGCCTCTGGCACTACCCTGTCTCCAGGGAAACTGCCAGCATCCCCGGGATTAACCCGAGCCCGCCACTTCCGGGCCTTCGGGCCTTCGGGAACCCGGACCCAGCTGTGGCCAAATCTTCAGCTCTAAACACGGGGAAGTGCGTTCCCGCGGGGACTACACGCTCTCAGGAGCTTCCCTGTCGCAGAGGAGGAGGGGACAGTATTTATCCCTCAGCTTTTTTCACCCTTTTTCCAAACCTCAGCTGTTCTCACTCTGTCAAACCCTGGACCTCCACCCCTGCCCTCTCTGGCCCTTGTTCACAGAAAACCGCCCATAATCAGCTCCGGGCTCACACCCACATGTTTATTTTTCTCTCCTCACAGAAGCGAAATATGTCCGCTGCCGTCTGAGGTGCCTCAGGAAGACAAGAACTGCAGGGTCTTGCTGAGGGACTGGGTGGCGGGGGGCGGGGGGGGGGGTCCGAGAAAGAGAGGAATCTGGACCGAGGCTGAGATATCTGGCCTGAGCACGTGGCTGTAGAGGCTAACGGAAGGAAGCTTCCAGTAGGCCACTCACAGTCCCACTCTCTGGAAAGGGGGTGGTCTAGCCAAGCCAGCGTGAAGACCTTTGGGAAGTGCGTCCCATCTTCTGAGATGGAGCAGGGGGTCCAGGGAGCAAGGTGGGCCGTGGGGCGGGGGGCCCCACGGTGTTTCTGTCAACCGGGCTCTGTGGATCAACCACGGTCGGCGCAGTTTCTCTGAGAAGACTCCGGACAGCAAGAGGAGGCAGGGGCCTCAGGAAGGAGGCCGAGCACCGTGTGCCTTGAGTGGCCGTTGAGCCAAGGAGAAGACACACAGGAGAGCTGCCCCCCGGTGTAGCTGTGACGCCAGATGGGAAACCACACCGAGCCAGGCCCCCCCTTAGGCCTGCCCTCGGCCCTGCTCTCTGCAGGCCGCTCTGCCGGTGGGGCAACAGGTGGTCCCACTGTCCTCTTCTTGCAGAAATACCTCTGCGACAGGAATAGTGCTAATGCCTAAAATGCCAGGCCCAGATGAGGTGGCCGGGAAGCTACTCCGGGGCAGCGGGGACCCTCCTGGCAAATTCGACCACAAAGTGCCCCCTTCTGAACACGGGCAGTTTGAGGAAGTCAGGGTAGCTCATGGGAGTTTCACAGCCTCACACTTAGACGTGAGAAATGCCACATTTCTTTGTTCCTATAAATACGACGGACTTTCTCAGGGCCCGCACACACCCGCCGAGCGGGATAGTCCACCTCGGTCCCGGTTCGGACGGCCTCTCTCAGCATCTCCCTGCCACACGCTCACACGTGCACACAGAAAACGCTGCAAAAGTCCTGAGATGGCCTGTGAGCGAAAGCCGGGGGTGGGAGGCAAGTTGGTCCAGAAGAGGTGCATGGAGGAAACCCATCGAGATGGGAGCCACTGGCTGTGGAAACTGCGAAACATCTCAGGGCCCCCGGGGGCGGGGGGGGGGGGAGCCGGTCTGATTTCCGCAAGGGGCACAGCAAACGACGTGGTAAGAAGGGCCCGTTGTGCTGTAGGATGCTTTTGCCCACAGACAATCTGTGTGGGCCCAGGAAGCTGCAGGCCTAAACGGAGGGTCGCACAGCAGGCGGGAGGAGGCATGCCCAGGGGAGACTCCCCATGGCCTCAGTGGCCCTAAGAGGGCTCCTCCCAATGGGGGGCTCTGGAGGCAGCCCTCTCCGAAGTGTTCCTTTCTGCTGTGTACTTCTCAGTCCTCCTCAACCCACTGGCTCTTGTCTTGCCTCTGATCTCTCCCCTTCGGACCTTGGCTTTGTATCTGGTTTCAGTTCTCCACTCTATTTTTTTTTTTTTTTTTTTGGAGAGAAAGAGAGAGAGAGTGAGCAGGGGGAGCTGCAGGCAGAGGGAGAGGGAGAATCAGGCTCGTTGCTGGGCAGGGAGCCTGATGCGGGACTCGATCCCAGGATCCTGGGATCATGACCTGAGCCCAAGGCAGATGCTTAACCCACTGAGCCACCCAGGCGCCCTGTCAGTTCTCCACTTCAACGCAGGATTCAAGCAGGATTCATTCATGATTCTCTTTCCTCACTCTGAAGCTGCGAGTCCTTCCTACTGATTCAGTTGCCCTGGCTGCTTCGGGGAGCATAGGTGCGAATCCATGGGCGCTACTCTCCCCAAAGCCAAAGTTCAGCAGTCACCCTCGTTGCCCTGGGGGGTCCACATTTATCCCAGTCCCCAGCTCCGGCTTCATAGGACACCTCCTGCTTTCTGGGCCTTCTGTGGCCTGGCCTCACCCGGCCATTATCGTGCCCCATGGTCAGTTGATTCTTCAACAATCACTAATTCCTCTTCTTACTCAAATGACAGAGAGAGCAGGAGCTTTTTCATTGCTGAGTTCCTGCTCAGGAAATCCTGTTCCCCTCAAGGGGAACTATGGTGCCCCTAAGGCTAGCAGCTCCCCCTAGTGGCAGTGATGCAACTACAGCCGAGGGCGCGGAGCAATTGCAAACACTGTTCCTTGGCACAGTTTATTTATTTAAAAAAATTTTTTTTCCTTGGCACAGTTTAAAGTATTCTACAGAGATTGGTAATTTAAAATTCACATCCATCCACCGAAAGAGGTATTATTATTATTATTATTATTATTATTTTGTGGGTAAGGAGATGGGCACAGAGAGATTAAGTAACTAGCCCAAGGTCACAGAGCCAGTAAGGAGCAAAGCCCCAGGCTCTAAGCCCAAGAAGTCTGGTTCCAAAGTTGGTGATTTAACCTCTGTACTACACGGACTCGCAAAACAAAACACAGGACCCACTCACTCCACTAAAACCCTCACACACACCTCCAACCCCCTCCCCCAGAGATTCCTTTTCCAGCAGACAGGCTACAGACTTACAGATGGGTAGCGTGAGCCCCCTTCCTCATCTAACTTTTAGCAGGTAAGTGGGAGAAGGATGGTACTTCTCTGACCAGGCAAGCCACTGCTCAAAGTTCCTTCTGGTTCTGGAGCCCAAGATGTCTAGTCAATGGCCTTATCGAGCATAAAGATAGCCACTATTTTAAGCCACAGTTTCAGGCTTTTTTCAGTTCTCTTTTTGCCATGTGGCTCTGGCTCTTAGGCACAAGAATGGAATGATTTTGGACTATGGACTCGGTTCTAGAAAGAACTTGTCTGCTCCATTTCTCCAGGCTGCTCCACCTCCCTATAAAGACAGAAGCAATCCCAACATCTCAGCGGCCACCCCAGGCTGGAAGCCAGTACCTGGAAGCCCGGAGGAGCCACCAGACTGCTCAGCAACTGGAAGAGATGTCCAACTTCTGGTCAAGGAGCCCTGTACGCACAGGAGGGGCGATCTTGGCCTCAGCACATTACTCCACTGGGACTTGTCCCGAGCAGTGGGACGAATGTGAAGGGTCTCATGAGATGTTTCCTATTGACCTTCATGCGGGAGAGCTTGTGGTCCTGGTGCTTTGAGGATGGGCTCATAGGTATGAAGTCATAGTTTAAAAAGCACAGTCCACAAGCTAAAAGGATTTTTAAACGGAAGCCAAGTCTTGAATTTGCATCTGTATTGTACTAGAAGGGATTTAATTTCTAATTTCTAATGAGGTTCCACGAGACAGAGCCTTTGACAGGATGACTGCCCAAAGAGCAGACTTTGAAATTTGTAAATGAGGCCTTCTTGAGAATCTTCTCTTCCTTTTTTCTGTTATGCCGTCTGTAAAGTTAACTGCCCAGCCTTCCCAGGAGCTGTTGATGGCAAAAGAAGTCTTGATGGAGAGTTTGGCCACTCACCAAAGGAAAAACAGGGGCACAGAAATAGGGTGACCATCTATTCCTGCTGAAGCCCTAAAATATAAAAGAATCCTCCACAATGGGACATCAGACCTTCTCTATCTCAATGGTCCCCAGACTGGGGTTCACAAAGGTAGCACATTTTGAGCTGTTGGAATCAAATCCAAGACATCATTAACGTGAATGCAGCACTATTTTATGTGCCACTGAGAAAGGAAAAAAAAAAGTTATCAACTACACCAAGCATTGTATTTGTTATAAGATGCATCTGGGTTTTAGAGACGTTAAAATGTGAAAATGAATTCCCAGAACTAATGAAACATGGTTGATTCAGTGTGGTTGGGATGAAAGGGGTCACTCCTCACAGAGCGCTAAGAGCGGCGTTTGACACACCTTCTAGTGTAGAGCTCAACAGTGAACTTTAATTGTTGAAATATCTTGGCTGTTCCGATATTCAGGAATTTAATCCTAAGAAAGGTAGGAGGTCGTATTCAGGGAGAATAATTCTCCTCCCACGCAGAATGGAGAAGTATAGGTTGAGTTGGTGAGGAGAAAGGTCACAAGGAGGCTGCCAGAGGATACGCCAGAAAGATGGATGGCATGGAGCTGAGGTGAGCACACCCTGTCTGTGCCCGAGGGGGGGACTGAAAGTCTGGTCTCTGTCTAGATCCAGCCTAGAGAAGGGGAGCCACTGTCTACCAGAAGCAAAGTCACAGCAGGGAAATCTTGTGAAAAGGTCTAAAAACCTATATTATCACCCACAAAAATGAGGCCACGAACTAAAACCATGTCTGCCAGGCAAGGGTGCCTCACCACCCAAGGGCAATTGCATTCTTGAAGGCATTGGGCATGAAGGAGTGTTATACCCTCAAGAGAAGGAAGCATAAGGCCACCACATGACACCTCTCCACCCACCACAAAGTTCTGTGTCATTCAGGGGGGAGACCAACACAAGACCATGATGGAAGGGCCATCTGACTCAGGCCTACTTCCTCATTGCCACCAACTGTGCCCACATTTGGCAGTGGCCATTTGGCAACACCAAATCCACTGCACATCATTTCTGGATCCCAGCTAAGTCCTGTTACCCCTACTCTTACCTCTCCTTTTCCACTGCCATGACTCAATATGACCTATAAGATTTTTGCTTTGAGGAACGTATGATCGTTGCCTGTCTGACCAAATAAGTGGTGTTAGGATTCCATGAGCAAGGTATTCCAATTAAACAAGGCAAAGTGAACACATTAAAAACCCACTCAAGGGACAGTAAAAGGAGTGATTTTCAACAGCCATAAAACCGACAAAGAGAATTGGAGAGGAAATAATAGTCGACTCAGGTGTCAGAACTATTTTTGTAAAATTGAGAGCCAATGGAAGAGATAAAAGATGGGAGGAAAGTAGGGAGCCTGTCAGAGGAAACCAGGAAGAAGCAAGATGGCCCCCACTCAGGAAAGGCTTCGGGCTTGGACTTAAGACCAGTATGTCTCACAGCAACATAAGAAGCCAGGAGACAATTAAACAAGAACAGCCCTGACTGCAACAAATATCACTTTTTTAAAGAAAAAAAAAAAAAACAGTTGCCTCCCTCAACTTAAGGGGGAAAAAAAAAGCATCCTTCACCCAAACCCTGTCCTCATCAAGATACATCCCTCTTTTCCTTCTCTACTGTAGTCATACCAGTGTTCAGTATTGTCTTCTTTCCCTGTCCTCGTGTCCTCCCCTCTGTCCCATTCCTTCAGGAACTTCCATCTGCTTTCTCTCCCATCACTTTGCCTAAAGCCCAATGGGCACTTTGGTGTCCTTATAAGATTTGAGATCTCTTCAGTGTTAAGGTGATGTTGTTCATCTTTCTCTCTCTTTAAATTTTTTTTTTATCTTTTTATTATGAGAGACACAGAAAGAGAGGCAGAGACACCGGCAGAGGGAGAAGCAGGTTCCCTGAGGGAAGCCTGGTGCAGGACTCGATCCCAGGACCCCAGGATCATGACCTGAGCCAAAGAGAGACGCTCAACCATTGAGTCACTCAGGTGCCCCTCTTTCTCTCCTTCTTAAGATTCTTTTCTGCCCTTGGTTTCTGAATCTTCATACTCTTTTAAAGTCTGGCTTCTCCTTCATTACCTTCCTAACTCGCTCTTCCTTTTCCACTTCTTTATGTTGGTTTCCTGGGGATCCTGCATTGTTTTTTTTTTTCCTGCATTGTTTTGATTCACTCTAGCCGCTGTACCAACTCTTGCTAGAACCTACTGGAAACTCCACAAGGCTTTCTCGTTGATGAATTACACTCAAATGAGTTTATCATCTTCCCAACCGTCTTCTAGCTCAGAAAAAGGCATCACCATAAGCCTGGCATTCCTATCCCATTTCCCCCCTCTCCCTCCCTGTTCCTGTTATCCATTGCTGTGTAAAAAATTACTCCCAAAGCATAGTGATTAAAAACAGGTATTTATTTTACTCATGATTTTGTGAGACAGAATTCATGAAGGGCTTGTCTAGGCAATTCATCCCTGATCTATGTGGTATCTGCTGAGACATCTCGGGGTGGAAGATCTACTGCCAAGATGTCTTCTTCACTCACATGCGGTGACACCTCAGGAATCCATCTCTTTCTCTTCACATGGCATCTCATTCTCCAGGATCTCTCTGATGCCTTGGGCTTTTCACAGCTTGTTCTCTGGGTAGTCATATTTCCCACCCAGAGGTTCTAAGAGACAGGAAGTGGAAGATACCAGGCTGGCCGGGCACTGACTTGGAACTGACACAGGGTTACGTCTCCTACATTGTATTGATCGGAGTAGTCTCAGGATACACCCAGAGTTGAGAGGGTGGAGAAAGGCTCCATCTCTTGATATGGATGGGAAATACCGTTGTGACCATCTCTGGAAATACAGTCTATCATGTTTACCCATACAACCAATCACCAGATCTTATTTGTTCCACTTTCAAACTCTACTTTCCAACTGCCTCTCAAATGTAGTCACTTCTTTCCATTTCCACCACCTTACCCAAGCCACCATCTTTTCCTTCCTGGCCCCATCTTAGCTTCCTAAATGGCTTCCACGGTCCTTCTGGATCTCCTTTATTCTCTGTATGACTGATAGCACAATCCTTTTAAAAAGCAAATTTAATTATGTTTCTTCCTGTACTTAAAACTTTTATATAGCTCCCATTGCTTTTAAAAGGAAAGATCTAAAAACAATAAAAATAAATAAAAGGAAAGATCTAACATAGTTTGCAAGTCCATTCATGACCTGACCTCTGCTTATATTTCCACCCTCAACCCAGACAGTTTGACAGATTAATGTATAGTTCTACATATTTAGAAGCATTTTAAAATAAGTTTTTAACTTTATACAAAATTGTGTATTTATGTGAATGCTTCATCTATGCCTTCTGGGTGATTTAATTTTGATTATGAACTTCTGGTGCCTATAAAATAGCTATCACCTGAAAGGTGCTTAGAGGTGAAGGTCCTGTTTCCAAAAATGTATCACCGTGACACTTTTCTATCTTCATACTTTCAATCTTATCGCCTCTGTTCTTTTTGGATGCAATTTAAATGATTGGTTATTCACAAAGACTAAAACTTCACTCTGTGTTCATGGCTTCT
The DNA here is from genome assembly GCF_905146905.1 of Nyctereutes procyonoides. Taxonomy (NCBI): domain Eukaryota; kingdom Metazoa; phylum Chordata; class Mammalia; order Carnivora; family Canidae; genus Nyctereutes; species Nyctereutes procyonoides. The sequence continues at coordinate 7,831,399 of NW_026575135.1, read as the reverse complement.
GATCTTTTAACAGTAGCTCTTTTTGAATGGCCTGTTTTACAAAAATAAAATGTATTTATGTGATATAAGTAAATAGAATTTTAAAAAATTATTACAGATGTTTTTGTCTTTTAATAGGATAGTTTTACTCATTTACATTTCTTGTCATGACTGATAAATTTGGCCTCTTGTCTTGAATTTTATGTTTTGCATTTTTTCTTATGCTTCCTCTTGTTCCCCTTTGTTTTCTGTCCTCTGATATTTAGCTTAAAGTTTTTTGGTTTTGTTTTTTAAGGATTTTATTTATTTATTCATGAGAGACACAGAGAGAGAGAGGCAGAGACACAGGCAGAGGGAGAAGCAGGTTCCATGCAGGGAGCCTGATGTGGGACTTGATCCCGGAACCCTGGGATCACGCCCTGAGCCAAAGACAGACGCTCAACCACTGAGCCACCCAGGCATCCCAGCTTAAAGTTTTTATGACAGATCTTTGATAGTGTTTTGGAAAATTAATCAATGTTTCTAATTCTATTCATACTTATCTTTATATCTTTGCATGATGAAAATTTTTTAAAATTTTGACTAGACCACTTTCTTTTCCTGACTATTCAGTATTGGTTCCTGACCACCTAATATGCAGAAGACACAGATGGCACAATGGTAAAGAAACAACCTCTTCCCTCACAGAGCCTATACTTTAGCAAAGAAGACTGAACATAACATAAAAAAAAGTAAAATAAGGCCAGATACAGGTTTTACAGCCAGATTATTGTTATACATGTTTAACTATATGATCAATTGCAAGAATGAGCTTTGGTTTTTGTAGTCCCTTGGGAACTGAGTTTACCTTTATTATATACAGTAAGTGATTTATCAGGCTACCATGATGGTCCTATTATCAGGTGCTTTATATATCTCCTGTTGGCTATAACATGTCATTCAAGTATCTAGGTAAAGGGATTCCTTTATGGGCCCTTCAAAAGCCAGCCAGCAAGGCAAAGGGCACTCAATACCATGAAAATTTGACACATTCATGATTTTTCACCATCAGGGGACCATGATACATGAGGTAAGCCTGCAGTAGAAAAAATAAAACTAGAAAAAAAAATGAAAACTTCCTGGCAAAGTTACAGAAACCCCTGCTCATTTTTGAAAGATATTTTTCTAAGACTTTCGGAACTTGAGTAGCCTTTATGCATTTATCGCTCAAGGAACAATGACCATTTCAAGGTTCACTGTACCCGTCCGTAATGATAGCTCATATCTAGCTATGCAAAAGTTGAGGTATGTCTGGTAATAGTAGCATGGAGAAGTCAGGAAACCAGAAAGGAACTGAAATGATGGGCTCTGATCCCACAGAGTCCAGATTGAGATGGCACTTGTTTTCTCTTTCATACCAAACATCTGGGACCTGCCACAGGCTGGTGGGTAAGGGAAAGGACTAGCCACTTGCATAATGACTGCTTTTATGAACAGATACTTAATCTAGACAAATATAAGCAGGAGGTAACTCTGAAACTGTAGAACCCAGAGACTGGGGAAACAAAATTAGTCTGAGAGTCAAGAGAGCATGTTAAGAGATTCATGTCAGGAAACCAGCCCAAGTTCCATGCCAACATTGTGCGCCCTTGCTCATATGTCAAAGACAGCTGCTTACTCTTTGGTTATTCAATGCATATTCGTGGTCTTTCTGACCCTGGGAACATTCTGCCTCTTGTCCATGTGGGTCAGCCTCCTGATGGTGGTAGAAGAGAAAAGAAGCTCGTGTGAGAAAGAGGATAAACCACCCAATATCCAGGCCTACTCTATTGATACTTGAAAGGTCTAGAGAAGTTATTAACTGCCACCAAACCCTTAACTTCTCAAATAGGAGTTAGTCCTAGAAAAGAAAAGGGTGGGGTATTTGGGGCAAAGCCTCATATCCCATACTCTTGGGAAAGGCAGTGGAGATGAAGTAAATTTTCTATGTGGGATCACACGGATTTACTAAAAGGAGATGTATAGGACAATGGTTTGGTAATATAAACTAAGTATTTCCACCAGTATTTCACTCCTCCCCTCTCTGTCATTTCTCCTCATCAAACATAGACTATGTATTCACAAGTGATTTTCAGTAAAAGGTATTTCCTTAGATCTATACCCATCATCCATCTGTCTACCTATCTATGTATCTATCACCATCTATCTATCTGTATACATATATGTGTAGTTATTTATATATTTAGAGTTCCTTATATATAAAGTTCATTTAATGCATTCTATTAACTACTTATATATTTCCCCATCATTTTTTAGAAATTGAAAACCAGCATTTTTGCATGGTGTATAATACAGAAGCAAGTTTAATTTTAAAATAATTTATTTTAGAGCGATATCTTATCAGGGTACTACAAGTTCATTTTAATATAGTCTGATAATATGTAAAGGCTTTCTCTTAGTTGACAAATAACATACTCTGATTTTCTTTGATTAAAAATAGAAGTAATCTTTTTTTTTAAGAGAGAGAGAGAGAGTGTGTGTGTGTGCACAAGTGGGGGAAGGGGGAGGCACAGAGAGAGAGAAAGAGAGAGAAAGAATCCCAAGCAAGCTCCATGTTTAGTGTGGAACCCAAGGTGGGGCTCAATCCCATGACCCTGAGATCATGACCTGGGGTGAAGTCAAGAGTAAGATGCTCAACTGCCCAGGTACCCCCCAAAATCACAATTTTAAATACAAAATTTAAATGACACGTTATGTTGAGTTTAGCTGAGGATCAAGCACATACTAAAATGAAGAACTAAATCACCAGTAGACAAAACCATTGTTCATAACTTTGACATTTTTGAATATTAAAAAATCAATTGAAAATTTAAGAAACAATACAGAGGATGATAGGGGAAGAAAGGAAAAAATAAAACAAGACAAAATCAGAGAGGGAGACAAATCATAAGAGACTCTTAATCATAGGAAACAAACAGGGTTGCTGGAAGGGAAGAGGTGGGAGCATGGGGTAACTGGGTGATGGACATTAGGGAGGTCATGTGATGTAATGAGCACTGGGTGTTACATAAAACTGATGAATCACTGACCTCTACCTCTGAAACTAATAATACATTATATGTTAATTAATTGAATTTAAATTTTAAAATATATTTTTTTAAAAATGAAAAAATCAATTGATTCACTGTTTTGATTTTTGCATTTTACTTCTGACTAATAAGATTAGAAAGTTCCAGGCAGCTAACAGGAGGCTTTCTCTGCAAATGAAAGAATCTAGGTATAGATATTTTTTTTAAATTTTTTATTTATTTACGATAGTCACAGAGAGAGAGAGAGAGAGAGAAAGGCAGAGACACAGGCAGAGGGAGAAGCAGGCTCCATGCCGGGAGCCCGACGTGGGATTCGATTCCGGGTCTCCAGGATCGCGCCCTGGGCCAAAGGCAGGTGCCAAACCGCTGCGCCACCCAGGGATCCTGGTATAGATAATTCTTATTCCCAATAAGCAAAAAAAGGTAATGGAAAATACATGTTACCATAGTTTCTTTTTTTATATTAATTTTTCAAGTATTAGACGCTCTTTATTAGGCTATATAAGAATCTCATTTGGATAAGTGCAACATACGATAGAATGAAGATTAGTTTGAGGCCAATTTATAGAATTATTCCTACATATCCTTCAAGACTTTGTGGCATTTATCACAATCAATTGTGAAAATAAATCAAATAATATAAGTGATAAGTAATAAAAACAGCTGTTTAACCAAGCAATACAACTTCTAGATAATTCATTCTCCAGAACATTTGTCTGACTCCCATTAAGTATTATATATGCTCACTCCATGTGCACCTAGAGGCTCTCAAATGTTCCAAATCACAGGGACAAATATTGCTTAAAAAAACAGAAATTGAACCAGATGCCATTAGCCACCTTTAATGGTATGAATCCCCAGAAACGTCACTTGGAAAATGCTAAAGCACTGATGTTCAAGACAGCAAGCTAATAGAACACAATTTAGAGCTGCCTGACTTACAGCTCTAAAACCGACCTTTTCTTCCTTATAAATAAATATTTCTGCAAATCATTATGTATAATAATAGCCATAGGAAGAAAGGCCCCACAAAATTGTTGGAGAGATGCAAATTTTTAAAAATGCATTTATAAATTTACTTAGATACATGCGAGTTGATTTAAATTTAAAATGCAGTTATTCATTGTATGTTCTCATCCATTTGGGGAATATAAATAATAGTGAAAGGGAATATAAGGGAAGGGAGAAGAAATGTGTGGGAAATATCAGAAAGGGAGACAGAACATAAAGACTCCTAACTCTGGGAAATGAACTAGGGGTGATGGAAGGGGAGGAGGGCGGGGGGTGGGGGTGAATGGGTGACGGGCACTGAGGGGGGGCACTTGACGGGATGAGCACTGGATGTTATTCTGTATGTTGGTAAATTGAACACCAATAAACAATAAATTTATTATTAAAAAAATAAAATAAAATAAAATGCAGTTATTGGAGAAGGCCCAGCTCCCTTCCAAACTCAGTGTTTTCCACTGAGAAAGTAGCCTTCTGAATATGTAATTATTTTTCATGTCACCATATATTGTTATTTGCACTGGGTTACTGAGCATATTCGAAAACTGCTCTTTCTTATCCACACCTTCAGTATAAGCAGGGCCTGGTCTCTCCTCCAGGAAGACACCTCTGAGAACCGATAAGCAATAAGTTTTTGGAAAATCACCTCAAGTATATTCAAGGACACTGTCACTATATTTTTGCCGCAGAGATAGTTATCCTTCCGGCTCGTAAGGAAATCCATTCAACTTGTCTTTACTAATTGCCCTAGGGCCCGAAACAGAAGACTTAAGAAATAAATTTTGGCCTTTCATTTTGTTTGTTTGTTTCCCTCCAGGGAACCACAGTTTTAACCCCCTTCCTCTCTGAGGAATTATCTTTGTTCTTCTAACACCTGTCATAACTAACCTCAGTAGCAATGACATTGAGTGTAGTAACTTCCCAAGATGCCTGACAAAGCCAGCCCCAAAACCAAATCTGGCCTCTAAAAGAATTCTTTCTGCAACAGTGTGCTGCCTCAGTAAACCACAGGACTGACTCTGGGACAGCCATGAAGCAGAGAGGAGTGGTGGTTATCAGAATTGCAAGTGTTCTCTTTTCGGGCTAACTCATATAATCAAATAAATCACAAAGATTACTCTTGCAAGCTCAGTTGGAAAGCACCATTCATTCCTTCCAGGAAAAAAAGAAAAGCTAGAGAAAGTCATCCCCAAGAGTGATGCTATTTCATATTGCCTTTTTACATTTCCTAAATCAGCCAGTGTAACCATTTCTCTCCTCACTTCAATCCAGACCTGGAATGTGGAAAGGGCTAGAAAGACTTTCCTCAAGGCTCAAGGAAGCGCTGTAAGGAAATGAGACCAGAGTGTTCCCACCTCATTAGAAGGCCCGAAACAAAGTCACCATCCACATGAGATTAAGCTAAGTCTCCTTCTCCCATCTCTTTGCTCCTGCTCCTGCCATATTGACATAAGTCAAAGGGAGGTGTTTACTGCTGAGTCAGGCACATCTTTCTGTTTTGATTTCATGGGAATAACAAGAATTGCAATCATTAAAATACTGTCTAAAGGAACTGGAACCCTCATATACTGCTGATGGGTATGTAAACTGGTACACGTTATTTCTTAAAACATTGAACATGCCATGCTAAGTGAAAGACGCCAGACACAAAGGCCACGTACTGTATGATTTCATATTTCTGACATTTCCAGGATAGACAAATCTGTAGAGCTTGAAAGTAGGTTAGTATGGTTTTCAAGGGACAGGGGAAGGGAGGAATTGGGACTGACTGCTAATAGATATGGGGTCTCTTTTGGGGGATGATGGAAATCTTCTGGAATTAGATAATGGTGATGGTTGCACAACATAGTGAATATACCCAAAACCACACAACTGTATACTTCAAAATGGTAAATTTTATGTTATATGAATTATATTTCAGGTAAAATAAATTAAAACTAAAAACACTGGGGTCCCACATTCCAAAAGGTCTGAATTAAAGCAACAACTTTATATGGATATATTCCATCACATAAAGGATAGCTTTTGCAACTTAGAAAAAAAAGGGGGGGGGGAATGGAGAGAAATAGGAAGACCAGTTGTGTCTGATAAAAATGATCTGCTGATCTACTTGTATTTTCATAAGCAAAAAATAAGGTCAGATAGAATCTGACCATAAATCGTACCATAGATTCCACTCTTGGGAATCTACCCAAGGGAAATGAAAATATGGTCACACAAGTAATTGTATGAGAATAGTCACAGATGCATTATTGATGATAGCCAAAAACTGGTCCACCCAGTGGTGAGTTGAACAGTAAAATGTGGTGTATCCACATAATGGAATACTCTTCAGCAATTACAGGAACAAAATAATGCTCTGTGAAGACATACACAAAATACTTCAAAAACATAATGCTAAGTGCAAAAAAAGCCAGAGACAAAAGACTACATATTTTATGATTTCACTTGTGTGAATTTCACAGAAAAGGGGAATGATGAGAAAGTTCTAAAATTGGTGTGGTGACGGTCGCACAGCTCTATGAATGTACTAAAAATTACTGAAGTGTATATTTAAGTTAGTGAAATGGAAGGGGAGTGCCAGAGGAGGGTAGGAGGGAAAGAGGAAGAAAAGAATTGAAACAGAAAGAAATATTTTTTAAGATAAAAAAGTATAAAACAGTGGGACAGAAGTAACACAAAAGTTTCAGATTCAGACACAATTAATACAAAATACTCAGAAAAGTTTAAATAAAATGTGGGTGAAGGTATATCAAGCAAACACAGAAAACCCTGACAATATTCATAGCAGAAAAGTGGAGTTCAAGGGCTAAGGCTTCAGCGAGACAAAGGGAATCATTTTATATGAATAAAAGTTAAAAGATTCAGGGAAGAAATATTAAAGCTGATCATGTTCGATTTTGTTCCTAAATACACTATTGTATCTGTCCCCACTGGTCTCTTCCAATCAAACGGACAACGAATAAATTTATTAAAATGTTGAATAATACATGCAAGCTTGACTCAGTAGATACATTAAATATGTATAAAATAGTTTCTTTTTTAAATACCCAAGAAAAATTTGCACAGAGAAACAGCCCAGGAAGAAAATCTCAGGTTCTGAAACCCAGAACTTTTTCAGATCATATTCTTTGACCACAGAGCATAAGGCAACATTAATAACAAAACTACAACACAAAAATAAAACCTCTACTACAGAGGAAGGGAAATTTTAGTTCTCCCCATGCCACATGCTTCTCTGCCCACCCTCTTCCTCTCTCGCACTCTTCCCCTAAGTCAGGTGGCTTCAGAGCTCTGCCCACTTCTTTGTCCCTTTCTAGTTCTGCATGCCTGGGGAACGCTGATGTCCAGATGGGGACCATCAGGACACCTCTCAGAGCCCAGCCAGCTCTCCCAGTATGATACCTGAGTATTTGCTCCCAGGATTTAGAGCAGAGTCTCTGTTGGGCTTGACCCTGAGTTCTGTGCTCCATTCTAGCTTCTCCAGAGCTTCTCGATGAATGTTATTATGAACTGGCCTGGCTCAGCTATTAATAAAATGGTGCTTTGATTCCCATTTTATTCATGTTTCTTGTATAAAGCTTTGTGGGAATCTCTAAGGAGAAGTACAGAGTGACAGGATGAGGATGATTTATGCATTTCTGCAATCCTAGATATAAATATTACTGGTAAGTTTCACTAACATTCCATTTTGATTTTTAATATCTACCAACTGGAAACTAGAAAAGACTTCTGTGCTGCCCAACATTAAAATACTATTACAAACTATTTATAAAATAGAACTTATAAAATGAGATGCTTCCCAAAAAATGAACTGTTGGGACTTCATCAAGATAAAAAATATTCTGCACGGTGAAGGAAATAGTCAACAAAACTAAAAGGCAATCTGCATAATGGGAGAAGATAGTTGCAAATGTCTTACCAGGTAAAGGGCTAGTATTCAAAATCTATAATGAAGTTCTGAAACTCAGCACTCGAAAAATAAACAATCCAATCAAGAAGTGGGCACAAGACATGAACAGACATTTCTACAAAGACAAAATATACATGGCTAGTAGACACATGAAAAAATGCTCAACATCACTCATCATCAGCGAAATACAAATCAAAACCACAATGAGATACCACCTCACACCAGTCAGAATGGCTAAAATGAACAACTTAGGAAACAATATGTTGGTGAAGATGTGGAATAAAAGGAACCCTTTTGCATTGTTGGTAGCAATCCAAACTGGGGCAACCACTCTGGAAAAGGAGTATGGAGATTCTTCAAAAAGTTAAAAAATAGAACTACCCTACAACCTAGCAATTGCATTACTGGGTATTTATCCAAAGAATACAAATATAGTGATTGAAGGGGCACATGCACCGAAATGTTTATAGCACTTATTAACAATAGTCAAATTATAGAAAGAACCCCAATGTCCATCAACTGATGACTGGATAAAGAAGATACGGTGCACGTGTGCGCGCGCACACACACACACACACACACACACACTGGAATATTACTCAGCCATCAAAAAGAATGAAATCTTGCCATTTGCAATGACGTGGATGGAACTAGAGGATATTATGCTAAGTGAAATAAGAGAGTCAGAGAAAAACATATACCATATGACTTCACTCATATATGGAATTTAAGAAACAAAACTGATGAATATAGGGGAAGGGAAAGAAAAATAAAATAAGATAAAAACAGAGAGGGAGGCAAACCATAAGAGACTCTTAACTACAGAGAACAGACTGAGGGTTGCTGGAAGGGAGGTGGGCAGAGGGGATGTGCTAGATGGGCGATGGGCATTAAGGAGGGCACTTGTGATGAGCACTGGTGTTATATGTAAGTGATGAATCACTAAATTCTATTCTTAAAGCCAATACTACAGTGTATGTCAAATAAGTTGAATTTAAATAAAATCTTGGAAGAAAAAAATAGGTCTTTAGAGAGACAACTAAATTAAAATATGATCATTGGGGTGGTTTCTAATCCAACATGATGAGTGTCCTTATAAAAAGGAGCCATTTGGACATAGAGCCAGACCTGCACAGAGGGAAGATGATGTGAAGACAGGGAGAATGCCATGTGAAAGCGAAGACAGCTATTGAAGTGATGCATCTCCAAGCCAAAGAATTCTAAAATTCTAAAATTTGCTGGCAAACCACCAGAAGTTAGGAGAGGGGCATGGAGCAGATTCTCTCTCACAGCCCACAAAGCAACCAACCTGTGGACACCTTGATATTGGACTTCTAGCCTCCAGGACCGTGAAATCATAAATTCCTGTTGTTTGAGCTAATTTGTGGGACTTCATTAAGGCAACCAGGAAACTAAGGCATCATTAAAAATGCTAGCTCTTCTGCAGGGCAGGTCTTTTGAAAGCCCTACAAAAAGTTGTCCCCCTGCTTGTTCTGTGACGTGAGCCTTCTGGCCTGGGTGTGACCTCTTCTACCATTCCCTAACCCCCCTAGGACAGCTCCCATCTCCTGGGATTCCTTGTCTGGGTGATGCCCTATTGGTAGGCTACCTTGCTGTTGAAAGAATCAGTGGTTCCTTCTTCCTCAAAGGGGTGTGAGGATAGAGGAAGTAGAGGAGCACTCCTTTCTCAAAAAGGTGTCAACCTTGTACTTCTCAGTCCTCCCCTTGTATTGACCTGGGGTTGGGAAACTGGGGTTCGGGTCAGAAAGTCATCTGTGAGGTGTCTGACCCCAACTTCTGGATGCTTTTGAACTTTAAATACATGGTGTTTAGCTCCATTTATTCTCCTTATTAGCCAGAGTTTCAAAAACAATCAGAAAAGTGCCACTTGGTACCTTGTTATGTAAGGATGATGATTCTATTAAATTAAAATATATCTTGTATAAAAGAGATGCTTTCATTTAATAATACTTTTTAATTTTATTTTATTTATTTTATTATTTTAAAGATTTTATTTATTTATTCATGAGAGACACACACAGAGAGAGGCACAGACACAGGCAGAGGGAGAGGGAGAAACAGGCTCCATGCAGGGACCCCGATGGGGGACTCGATCCCGGGTCTTCAGGATCATGCCCTGGGCTGAAGGCGGTGCTAAACTGCTGAGCCACCCAGGCTGCCCAATAATACTTTTTATAAACAAAGAATAATAATAATGTATTAATGTTTAATGACAGGGATTTAAATAAAACCCACCCCAGAGAAATCAAGACGATCAAAATAATAAATATCAAGGTGGAAACTAATTAAGAAACAAAATTGGACAGAACAGATAAGTAAATCCTTGAGCTGTTTCTTTGGGTTATCTAGTTATTTAAAAATAATACTAAGGCAACACAAATAATAAGACTTACCCTGAGTTTTAAAGAGGATTTGTTTAGTGACATGAAGATTTAGAAATCACCAACGAATGCCCTAAATTTCTGTGTGCTGATGAATATGAAGACCCCAGTGGGATACACAATCCACACTCTGCCAAGCTCCCTGCCACCCCCTGCACCCCATCACACTACAAACCTCAAGGCACCACACCCATTCCTTTCAAGTAGTGTTGACCTTGTCTCTTTGCAGGCTGACCCACAGCCCCCTGGTTAGCATTGCAAAAAAGCCTGACTACAAAATAAGCTGGGAGAACCTGGAGACTAAAGGGCATAGAGTCCACTGTTTGACTTGGAAAATACTGAACTAAAGACTGTTAAAGCAAATGGGGGTGGGGTGAGGATTGGGAAGATCATAAATATTCCGTGGGAAAAAGTTAAACAATTTTGCACCAGGCTTTTTAGTTCAATGCCTTACCTAGCCCCATCTTTTCTGGTTTAGTTGTATAAATGTCTGATGTTGTCTTTTCTGTAAATTGGATGCAATCACTTCTCTCACAGAATTGTTAGAAGGAATAAGGCTGAATATGCAGAAGTACTTTGCAAAGAACAATACTTGATATGATGATAGTGCATGGAGAGGAGTTTCACTGCTCAGTAAGGGATGAGAGAGGACAACATGCACTTCGGGTCTGTTCTAGGACAGTCAGGACAGTCAGCTTTCAAATGCAGCTGTCTGCCTTGGTGTCTTCCAACCCGCTTGGAGCTGCCAGTGGGCTGCTATGAGGTTAAAGACCCTTTATAAGTCAGAAGGTCCAGCTGTCCCAGCCAAGGAGGGGAAGTAGCATGCTTTCCGACCCCAGTAGTCCCACCAGGGTTAGGGCAACCCTAGACCCTATCTCCTCCTCTTAAGCACCCAAATTTCTTGATCACCAAGGCCTTTGGGTAAGAGCTAGAGTGGGAGTACAGATCTAGAGAACTGACTTTTCACTGTGAAATAAGTATTTGAAAACCCCACCAGGACCCAGACCCATGTGGAGAAACATAGAGTAGATGAGGCCATTGGAGATGGCTCAGCCCGAATGGGACTAGGGGCTCTTTGACTGGTCTGTATGTTGGTGTGTGATGGAAACACACTCCTCTGTCTTTCCTAGCAAATATTTAGTAAAATCCACATTGATCATGAATGCTTTGTTAAATGAATCTTCTTTAGGAAAGAGTGCAAAGAGACCTTGAGTCTGGTGTTGTGAGTAGCAAGGTCAGAGACTGCACTTGGAAGATAGAAATTCCTGAAATAGACAGTAATATACATCTTAATAGTCCAAATGAAAAATTTTAAGAGTTTCTGACTGGCCCAACTTGGGGCAGAAATGACTGTTTGGATTAATAAACTATGGCCAAGTGGGTACAGCCAAGTAGTATTGACATAATAACTAGAGGTCTTGTGAATCAGGGGCTATGGCCAGGAAGAGACGCTTTGCGAGCTGGGCAGGTGCTACAGGAGGAGCTGTCACGAGAATACACACCACAATGTGAAAACACTCTCTCTGGGGTGAGATTGTGGGTGTCTTTTAGTTTCAGTTTGTATCATTCAAGGATGGGTTAGCTGCAAGAAATAGAAACACAAGGGGCACCTGGGTGGCTCAGTGGTGATCCCGGGGTCCTGGGATCGAGTCCCGCATTGGGCTCCCCACAGGGAACCTGCTTCTGCCTCTGCCTGTCTCTGCCTCTCTTTGTGTCTCTCATGAGTAAATAAATAAAATCTTTAAAAAAGAAATAGAAACACAACTCTACCCTTCTGAGGGAGAAAGTGAAAAATCATGAAAAGGCTAACATAAGTGCTGTGAGAGTAGGGTACAAATGGTCTCAAGAACAGCCAGAAACAGAATCTTGGACACATTGCCAGGACCATCTCTCACTTCCAGTCCTCTCTGAACATCAGTTTACTTCCCTCCAGATTTTTCCACACAACGGGAGACATGGCTGCAGGAGGCTCCCCAGCCTGGCCCAGGCTTGCTCCCCAGCCTCTTTCTCTACTAGATGAGACTGATATTTACTCCGTCTGGTTCCAAATTTTAAAATCCCAGAGAAGATGAACTTAACTCAGGCAGGAATCTTGACCGCCTTGTTCCCCATTCTATCCACACTACCTGGCACATGGGAGAGCCCAAGTCCATGTGTTAAACAAATAGCAGAGGTGAGGGAAGCAGAGGGAGCCTTGTGAAAGATGACTCCCGAGCTCGGTGACCAATGGGGAGGTGATGCCATCAACTCAACCAGGCTTTAGAAGAGTAACAGCCAGAGCACTGCTTAGCAGTGAAGAATGTGAACATCAGATTTAGACGGTCTGGATTGGAAATCCAGCTCCACCACTGACCAGTTGTGTGACCGGGCAAGTTATTTCCACCTTCAGAACCTCACTGGCTCCATCCCACAAAAATGGAGCTTATTTTAACACCGAGTTTCCAGGGCTCCTTGTGAAAGTTAAATAAAGTACACTGTACAGGGTGCTCAATATGTCTAATATTATATTCTTCTTTCAACCCCACTGCATTATGCTTTTAAATTGACTTTCACTATCTTCATGGTTGGAACTGATTATTCTCTAATAGGAGCATTAAGTTTCACACTTCAACATTCCTGCCCCTTGATCAGGCTGTTTCTCCAGTCAACAGACAAGAATGTGTGCTCCACCATACATATCTCAATGGGGGAAAAAAAAACACTGGCACCCCCACTTTTGTTAGAGTCCTGGTCATAACAGAGCCTATGCCGTTAAGAAGTGTTTGTATGTTGCAGAAGAATGTCACCAGGAATGCTCTTGGCAGCTTGCCAGGCAGCAGTATCCAGAAGCAGGTGACAGTCGTGTTCAGAGAGCACAGGCCTCGCCGAGCAAAATCTGAGACAGTGTGAGGACAACCACATGGCCGTGCTCGCTCATTATTGCTACCATACCTACATGTGGGGAAATCCAAAGGCTTTGACCTCTCTCTATAAACCTTACGGTTGAAAGACTTTTCCCCTCTTGGTTTTTAGGTATCAGCTAAGGATTGGAATACATCCTTCACCTGAACACTTAAGTTTATGTGGTCTTTTTATACGGTCTTTTAAATTTCTCCATATATAAGGACTATGGCTTTGGGGTCACCCCCGCCCTTTAGATAGGTAATGCTTTGAAGGTAAGTAAGTAGAACCCAGAATAAGAAGCAAATTTTGTGGGTTTTACTTTTTATTAGTAGAAGAAATTTTAATATTTTATGTAAAGGTCTTAATTTTTATAACATCCTCAAATATGTTGGGGCAAATTACATTTTCCAAAGATGGCTACTTCGATCTATACCCCAACTCACATACTCTGATTATAAAGAAAAGTCCAAATAACTAGTTTCATTCAAAAGATACTGATTGTGTCCCAGTAACTACTGACGCCTATGTCCTGACCCCAAATTCAGACCTCAACACTTGACTTAAAGTCATGTTAGATCCTACTCTGCATTTGAGTAATGTTAAAAGCCCAGGATGTAGAATTAGATTTCCTGGGCTTGATTCTTCATTTACTACTAATTATATGACCTTGGATGAGGGACTTAACTTTCCCATGCCTCTATTTCTTTATCCAGAAATGGGAATAATAACTGTTCCTAACTCACAGAGTTGTTGCTAGTAAGTTAATACACATAAATATCTTAGAATAGTTTTTGAAAACGAATCATACACTTATATATGTTAGCTGATATTATTATTCTGGGTGTTCTTGCTCAAGTGGCTGATATAGAAGGAAGGAAAAGGAAGAAATAGAGAAGTATTGTGATCCAAGCCCCAACTTTACTTCTGCTATCAGGTTAATAAATGAAGGCAAGGAATCATCTGTGGACTCTACTGCTGGCTGCTCTGTTGGGCACTTCTTGGGCAACTATGTCCTAACATGCTGTGACGGGACTGGGCTGGGGCTGACTTGACCCACATACTTTCTGGAAGCTGAGGTTTGGGGGTAGATGTGTGTGTGTGTGTGTGTGTGTGTGTGTGTGTGTGTGTAGGGGAAGATGGAGACATCGGGGCACTGCAGCGAAAGCCAACCTTAAGGAGAGAAAGGACCAAATTCAGGATATTGGCTGCCCCAGGAACTAAGGTACATGTTTTATCATCTCTCCCAGGTCTGGGCCCCGCCTGCCCTCAGTCTTAACACTGGAGGGAGGGAAAGAGTAAGGCAAAGCCTGCAGAGTAACTTGTGCTGAGGCCCAAGCTGAGGCCTGATTCTGGGCAGGGAGTGCACTTTGGAAGAGAGGAGAGAAAAGGTGGGAATGTGCTTTGAGCTCCGCAACCTTCCTGCTCCAATCAGTGAGGGAGAGCCGGGGGCCTGCCTCCTCCGTGTCCAGCTGAGTTGTGTTCTTCATGACTTACCAGACTTACCATGCTTATCCTGCTCCCTGCACTCTGAGCACCCTGACATACGGAGATTGTCCCATGGTCGAATGCTTAGGCTGGGTTCTGTGCTAAAGCTAAAACAGTTGGGGGTGCGATGGGGGGCAAAGGGGTGTGGGGAAGAGAAGCAAGATAATTCCTTGAATGCTTACTAAAAGGAAAAGAGCTGGGCCCTTTCCTGTGATCTCATATAACCTTCAAAAATTACTCTGAGGGGTCCCTGGGTGGCCCCTGTCAGTTAAACATCAGGTTCTTGATCTTGACACTCAGGTCTTGATCTTGGGGTCATGAGTTCAAGACCCACATCCCAAAAAGACCCAAAAAGAAAAAGACTCTGAGCTTAATATTTCTATTTATTTTCAGGCAAAATGGAAACTGAAGTTCAGTTGATAGAACTAGAATTTGAATCCAGTGCTGATTCCAAGGTTCAGGATCTTCTGAGTCAGCCAGAAAAAAAAAAAAAAAAAAGAGGGAAAATAGGACAGCCGATGCCAAAGCAGGACTTGAGATTAACAATAACAGGATACGCTGAGCACAGCAGAGCTCGCTGGTTATCAAACTCATCAGTCACCTGCTCTCATCCCGCCTGTTTACAAGTCAGGAAATGAAGTGGGGATGGCAAATGTGAGGAGAAACTTGACAAGCCAGCCAACTCTAGAGCTTTCCCTCAGCAGCATGGTTCTCTCGTTTTGTTATATGCAGGAAAGATGAAATGTCAAGGCTGAAGAAGGTTGCTCGATGAGGGCGTAGGCCACGTCTCCCGCACAGACTGTAGGCACAGTGAGAGAAATCACAGATGTTGGCTGAGCCATGGTAAGCAGAACCCCTGGGGCACCAGCAGCTTCCTGCCCCAGCCAGCCAGCCCCTCCCTTTCTGATTCAAGGGCTCCCATGGGCTCACAGACGCAGTAGGATTTAGCAGACTCTACGGGTTCAAACCTTGGTTCCACTGAGTCCCCTCATAGGGTTGTTGTGAGAAATACAATAAGACAACATCTGGAGGGTCATGTTCACTCGCTTCTCTTGCCAAGGGTAATTCTAGGCGATCCAAATGGTTACAGGGTCCTGCTAGCTCAAAGCCTTAAATATTGCCAAGTCAGCCTCCTTCTGCAGCCTCAGTTCAAGCTACCAGAATGCTCCACCAAAACATCCAATCTGACTTCATCACAGTCACAGAGAAATGGATTTGAAGGGGGGGAAATGTATCATTTAGTTTCCTACCTATGTTCTGCTCTAAAGGTATGTGTGCTGCAGGGTACCGTTAGCTCACACAGTTTAGAAATCTTCTGGTTATCTTGCGAAATAGCACATTCTGTACACTATCTTAGAGGCCTGGGTGGTTTCCAGTCACTTTGGTGGGAAGAGTCCTTTCCATTTTACAGTTCCTTATCTAATAGTCACAACTGACCATGAAAGCATCCGCGGCCTACGAGGCTCGGCTCAGTAGCAGTGGTTCCTCTTCTGGAGAAAAACCCAGATATATATATATTTTAAGACCATTAATGACAGGTAGTACATTTGCAGTGTTGTGCAACCTCCACTACTGTCTAGTTGCTGATTATTTTTATCATCCCAATAGGAAACCTCAAATGCATTAAGCAGCCACTCCTCATTCTCCCCTCCTCCTAGACTGGCAATCACCAATCTACTTTCTGACTTTATGGATTTGCCTATTCTGGATATTTCATAGAAATGGAATTATACAGATAATGTATATTTAAGAGCTAAGGCTAACCTAGCAGACTGAGGGGTGCTGGACTGGGAGGCCTTCAGGCCAATCAGAGATCCCCAGGCTCACTGATGCATTGAGGTCTGATTCACCTTGACTGACCCAGTGAGTGACTTTCTTAGATGAGGAAAGATATTTGACTAGGCTGCTTTTTTAGTGACTCTATGGGTTGAAATCCCATCTTCCCTCTTCTCTGGGCCTATCCTGACCCAACTTGGTCTTGCACATCAAAGCCAAAAGCTCCAATACTGTGGTGGGGCCATTCTGCTATAAGGACTGAGCTCTCTTATGCTATTTTTTAATAAAGATTTTATTTATTAATTATTTATTTGAGAGAGCGAGATAGTGTGCACAAGAGAGCACCAGGTGGTGGGGGCAGAAAGAGAAGCCAACCCACTGAGCAGGGAGCCCAACATGAGGCTCCATCCCAGGATCCCAGTATCATGACCTGACCTGAAAGCAGATGCTTCACTTCACCACCAAGGGCTCCTCTCTGAGGCTATTTGAAGCCAAAGAAGTAGATGCAACTTCTTGAGAAATGAGTATTAGATGAGAAAAGGTTATAGGACAGAGCTCTAAAGAACTCCAACAGAACCGACTGGATGGAGGAGTCATTGACAAGAAGGCTAAGAAAAAGTGATCAGAAACTTAAGAAAAAACCCGGATTGTGAGACATCACAGAGGCCAGTGAAAGCATGTTTCAAGAAAAGGAGAGGTGCCAACAGAGATCAAACAAGCTGAGTGTGAATAGGCCAGCTTCACGAGAGCAGCTCCAGTGGAGGCTAGGTTGCTGTGGGTTGCAGGTAGAATGGAATGGAGGTGAGGGGGTGGAGACATGAGGGTGTACTTAATGTCAAGAAGTCCAGTTAAAAGAAGAGAAGAGAAGTGGGTTGATTCTAAAGAAGGCCATGGGGTCTTAGGAGGGTTGTTTGGGGGTTTTGTTTTGGGGCATGGAGAAAAAGAGCATATTTTAAGGCTGATAGGGAGTCTCCCATTAAGGAGAGATTTGATGGGCTGGAGGGGGGACAACCATGTATTATGGTCCTTCAGAAGGCAGAGGATGGAGCAGAACAAAGTTTTCCTGAGAGTAGATTTGCCTCAGCCATGAGAGTCTGGGCAGAAGACCACCAGGCACACAGTCTGTCAAACACGTAAGAAGCAGGGAGACCCGGGTAGTGACAGTGCGGGCACAGAAAATGGAAGGCTCCTCCCTGGACTGGTCTGTCCTCACATCAAAATGACTTCCCATAAGTGGTCTTAGACCAGGAACTGGTGCCGAGCCGGCCTGGCTCCTGTCAACATACCTCCCTCAGGACTCCCTCCCAGCTGTCCCACAGGCAGACAAAGCCTCTATTTGAGAGTGTTCATTGTGTAAAGGGATAGTAATGAGTGGAAAAGGTGGATTAGAGCAGGTGCCAGAGAACAGGATTCCTGATTCCCCAAACTCTGATTCCCACCCCCTTTTGACAGATGCAATGCCCCTTAGCTGGAGCAGGCTCTGAGGAGTAGACCAACCACATGGATGAAGGAAATGATCAAAATAAGTACACAGAGCATGTTTCACAGGAAGAAGTACAAACAATATCTTGGTTATTTAAAATAAATAAATCAAGAGGATTTGGAATCTTTAATTATCCTATCTCTGCAGGATGTACATCCTGAGATTTGTTTGTCCTCTCCGGGACAGTTGGCTCCATTTCCAATGAGATTACAAAAGCCCCAAAAGCCAGGGCCCAACTGGAGCAGAGAAGTCTCCTGCAAAGTCACATGATCATCCATGGCACTGGTGACCAGGCATCCAAGGCCAGATCTCCCTCCCCGAGGAAGCCCCAAGGGTGGGCTGCACATCAGCCTGCAGCACCAGCGAAGCATTGGGGCCTCTGCCCTCCACCTCACCCTGGCATTCCGGTCCCACCCATCAAATCCAATCCAAGTTCTCCTCTCTTCCCCTCCTGGGCATTCCCAGCACAACAATGATCATGTGAGGGGTGAGGTGGGGATCAAAGGAATACTACGGATTCTCTGGATGAGTCACAACTCTCCTGAAGAAAGAGGAAATGTTGGTGTCAAGTGCCTGTTTCCTAAACCAGGGCCTTATCTTGCCCCCAGGGTGATCGCCACAGATAATGCAAGTCAGTGATTTCACCTCCTGCACTCCAGGCTCAGAGTTGGACTACAAAGGGTACTGAGAGCACGGATTCCTAAAAAGCACTTTTATGGCACGATCATATTTAATCCTCACATTTCTGGAGGCACAGACGGGATTACTAGAATATTTTGGATGATGCAACTAAAGCCCAACAGTGTTGATGATATGTCCGTGGTCGTACAGGCTAGTGGAGGAGTCAGAATTTGAACCCGGATCAAGCTGATTCCTGTCCGATCCGGTTTAGCTGCCTAAGACTCAGCCCCTGGACTCAAGGAAACAAACAAGGAATGTAGGCAAATTACCATGATGTGATTGTGCATCAGAACCCAGTAGGGAGGGGTTCTGGGTGGCTCAGATGGTTAAGCGTCTGTCTTCAGCTCAGGCCATGGTTTTCAGGTCTTGGAATCAAGGCCCACATTAGGCTTCCTGTTCATCTGGGAGTCTGCTTCTCCCTCTCCCTCTGCCCCTCTTCCCTGCTCATGCGCTCTCTCTCTCTTTGTCTCTCTTTCTCTCAAATAAATAAAATCAAGAAGAAGAAGAAGAAGAAGAAGAAGAAGAAGAAGAAGAAGAAGAAGAAGAAGAAGAAGGAGGAGGAGGAGGAGGAGGAGGAGGAGGAGGAGGAGGAGGAGGAGGAGAAAAAGAAAGAAAGAAAAAAAGAAGAATTATGCCGTAGGAATTGAGAGAATGGAGAAAACCACAATCTTAACTTTTTAATTTAAGAAATATGGTCCAACTGTCTAAGGAGAAACCAATCAGGATACCTGGAAGCAAATTTGTTTTGAAAAATCTTTTCAGGTGGATTTGTAAGTTGAAAAAACAAAGTAAGACTTCCAGGAGTGGAGGGGAGGTCAAACATATAAGTTGGGACCTAATGGGAAGCTTTGGATATGCAGAGATAGGGGAGACCCAGGGATGTTACTTCCAGAACAGATTCGATAAAACAACAGCTACAATTATCAAACAGAAGGCCTAGAAGCTGAAGCATGATAGGAATGAATCTGTAACTCAAACCTGGATGTGCAAGAAAGGGCAACATTGCTGTATTTGCTTAATATAAAATCAGGGTATGTATGACACTGAGCCCCCGTTCCCTTTAGCTGGCAGGATTTAATTTAATTTCAAAGTTGAGAGGGTTCTCTTCGCCTCTCACCTCCCGCTGCCTTCGCCACTCCAAGAGTTAATGATCGGGAGCTGGGATGTGAAGCCAAACACTCAGGAGGCATCTCTGTCATCGAGGGCCAGCAACCTTTTTTCTGCAAAGGACCAGGTAGTAAATATTTCAGGTTTGGTGGGCCCGATGGGTCTCTGTCACAATACTCAACTCCACCGTTATTGTTGAAAGCAGCCGCAGACAATAATAGGCAACCATTCTTAGCTAACAGGTCACACAAAAACAGATGGTGGGCCAGGTTTAGACGCATGGGCCAACCCCTTATCAACATGATGTCCAGCAAGATCCCCATAGGCCAACCTTACGTAGGTCCTTGAAGTTGGGTGGCTCTTTGCCAGGGCTGAGAACCCTGGTCCCCAGAATCCAGGAGGACATTCCTGTACTTACCATGGAGTTGGTGCCTCTGGGCAGCCTGTCATCTTCCTGAGGTTCTGTGGAGGATGGACCCCAGAGCACCATGACAGGTATCCCCTGCTTTTCAAAAGGTCATATTAGGCCATTTTGCTTTTATGAAAGATCTCCCTTAGTAGCTTTTTATCTAAAGCAGGACTTTCAAATTTCATGCAAAAAGGCAAAAAGCAAAAATAGTGTTCAGTGTTTGTGTTGCAGGGGAGCCTGTATAGAGGCAGCGCACACTCTGAGCAGTGAGCGGCCCGGCCAAGCTCCTTCCCTGGGAGGAACATGCAGGATCTCAGCATCAGGGGGCCAGAGCTCTGGGCTGCGGTTGGGAGCAACTGTGCTTGGTCTACATTTACTCTGTGCATCCATTAGCAAGAGGGGCCTCAGGTATCAGAAAAGCCTAAGAGTGATTATTTTGTGGTTCCAGGGATGCTCAGTGTTTTCCTATAAATTCATGGTAATACTTCTTCCCTTTACCCCATTTCAGCTTTGGAAAGTTTTCATAGGAACGCCCTACTTTTGGATAGCGGGGGAACCTGTACTTACAAAAACTGCAGACTTCTGTTCCTTCTCTTGGGGAAAAATCTTTGCTCTTTCACTCCTAGAAACTTTACCCCTCAAACCCACTCTCAGTTCCTTTCCCTCAAATCATATATACTCACATCCCCCGGAGAAAGGGGAGAAAGTCAGGAAGGGAGATGGCCTGCCCTTCTTCTCTAGGCCTTGGGGCAAGGGAGCTTGAAGACTTGGCCACCTGCTGGAATGCTGAGTAATATACAAAGAAAACAAAGACAACCACTTCCTTCAATAGATTATCTTGTCCAGTACCAGAACTTTCTACCCCAGAGCAAGTTCAGGGTTCAACATTCCAAACTTACGACTGTCCCTTCACACCTCAATGGGTCCTGGTGTCAGATGTCCTCAGAAAACCTCCAAAGGGAGGTCAGAGTTCTGGTGACAAGGAAGGGAAGTACATGATTCAGTCTTTTCTGGGACACCAGGCTCCAGTGAGGATGACTCACAGTCTTGGCTTGTAAGCAACTTTGCTAATCACTTTGACAAACTACTGTTCCCTACCAGCTGTCACTCCAGGAGGACTCCCAGCATATCTGTGGTATGAAGAACACTTACCAGCCACTTTCCACTTTCCCCACAAAAGCCTGTTTTGCTTCTGCTTTGGATGCACTGCTTAAGTCTGTGGACCATGAGCCGTAACCCCTAGAATGGGAGAACAGATGCCACTTTAGTTGTGAACTTGTCTCCAATCCCCCAGCCTCAAAAGGCCTCATCCCTCCTGAATTCAAAGCATACACTCAACAGTGCCTGCTATTCATGTCATCGTTGTACCCTTGGCCTATCTCGGGCCCCCGTTTAGCACTGGCTTCAAGCATGGTTCCTGTGCCACCTGCTCCCCAGTAGGTTGTCCAGGCTTACTGGAAGAGAATGTTCTCTACACAAGGCAATTTGAGATAGGAAAAGTCATCCTGGGAAGGTAGAGATTGGGTGGACACAACTGTGCTGGGAAATTGCTCTTATAGAGTCCATGGGAGGCAGGTGTCTATTGCCCAGATTTATTCGCTCAAGTGGAAAATAGAGACCATCTTACGGGTTGATTTCTGGCTCCTTTCTGTGCACTGCACCCGTCAACCTTAGACAATAAGATCACTTTTTAAAAGTTATTTATGTAATCCCTATACCCAATGTAGGGCTTGAACTCATGACCGTGAGATCAACAGTCACATGTTCTTCTGACCAAGCCAGCCAGTCACCCTAAAGACATCATTTTTTGTACCCACAAACATCACGCAGGAAAGACTCAACCAAGCCTTGTAAAGTGGATGAGTTCATGAAACTCACTCTCTGGAGTTTGGCCACATTTTGCCTAATCCTCCCCCACAGCTCTAGAGAAAAAAAAAATCTAAAATATTTCAGGGGTGCCTGGCTGGCTCATTTGACAGAACATGTGACTCTTGATCTCGGGGTTGTGAGTCCAAACCCTACAGTGGGTGTAGAGATTACTTAAAGATAAAAAATCTTTTAAAAAGAAATAGCCCTCTCCTTCCACAGAGC
Organism: Nyctereutes procyonoides; assembly: GCF_905146905.1. Classification (NCBI taxonomy): domain Eukaryota; kingdom Metazoa; phylum Chordata; class Mammalia; order Carnivora; family Canidae; genus Nyctereutes; species Nyctereutes procyonoides. The sequence continues at coordinate 7,809,114 of NW_026575135.1, read as the reverse complement.
TGTACAAAGGCCCCTTGCTTAACTGTACTTCTTGACAAAATGATGCTTATAGTCAAAATGGCTGCCACACATCTGCTCTCAAGAGAAGAAGAAAGGGAAAGGAGAGGCAATGGTCCCAATTGTACCCTTTATCAGCAAAGTAAAAGATTTCCCAGAAAGTCCCATAGGAGACCTCATTTCAGCCTGATTAACTAGAACTGTTTGCTCTGTCCACCCGGAGCAACAAAGGAGGTTGGGAACCTGAGTGCTTTGCCTCTCTAGAGTCTCATGCAGAGAAGAAGGATCTAGATAAGTATAGGAAGGGTTAAGCTGAAACTCTCCCATAAATAGCTGCACAATTTGGAAAAACAAAAGCACTGAAGAGGAAACTAGCTCTATTCTCTACTGATATATATTATAAAGCTACAAGAATATCATCAGGGATACACTCAAGGGAGAGAGAAAGAATTAGCCCAGAAACAGATCATGATTTTTTTAATTAAAAAGTTTGCTAACCCTTGGGCTAGATGAATGAAGTACCTTTGCTGCTTAGAGAACTGTGACTCCGAATGAGCCGTGGCTCTTGTTGGAGGGAAATTAATCCAAGAAGATGGGAGATCACCATCCGCTGCCTTGATAGGCCAGACCCCCTCCTCCCTTAGAAGCCGGCAAAGCATGAGCAGAGGATGCCCGCCCTAGCATCTAGGTGATGCCACAGGGGCATTTTGAAGATCCTCAGGGCTATGACTTCTATCTCTCCTGAAACAAGGTTGAATTTTCCAAGAAAACTGAGTGGGGACTAGGAACTGTGGGAACCTCACAGAGACTGTAGAGGGAAGGAGGAAGAACGAAGCGTTCTTTAAGGAAAAGAGGACTCTGTGTGGAAGACCTTCTTTGTGGAGGTGGTAAGGACTTGCCCCTTATGTTATATAAGAGGAATGAGTCAACTGAAGAAAGTCTCAGTTCGTCCTCTGTGACAGCAAATCTACTCTTTATTAATAGATCTGTGATTACCCCCTTATGAGCCAGCATGTGTTTGGTCTGTAGGAAAATCATGAGCAGAAAGTTCTCAAGAAGGAGAGAGTAACCATTGTTATGCTACTTTGTTGAGTGCTGGCAGAAATGATCCTGAAAGTTCATCAGTCCTCTTTCATGGATGATGATGATGATGAAAAATTAATACAGTATCTGGCATTTCATGAGCATTTAGTATATGCCAGAAGTAGGGATTGTATGATTTAATCCTCAAAACCACCCTTTGGAGCTCTGCTGTTGCCATCCCCCTACTTTTTATCTTTCGGATGAGGGAATTAAATATAAGTTAATCATCCAAGGCCAGCCAACTAGCAAGTGGGTAGAGAGACCCCAGAGCTCAAGCCCCTAAACCTTACTTGTCCCACCTCCCTTGGCAGAGCCCTTGATCTACCAGCCCAACTGCCAGTAGAGAGACCTACTAACAGCAGGAGAGAAGGTCCTCCCTGGAATGAGAGAGCCTGAGGCTAAATAGCCTAATTTCCCGACTCCTTTCAGCTCATAGGTTAATAAGAAATACCTGCATTGTATAAACATGAGGACACCCCTACATACCAGATGCACCCAGAATTGCAGCGCTTCAAGTGCTCTGTCAAGAACAGGAGGAATCAGGTGTTTTCTGAATTCCTCATTTTCAGTAAGAAAAGTCAATCTCAGTGAATAATGGTATCTCCTAATTGCATTAATTTGTGTTACTCTATCTTCCACATTTATTAGATATTTCATTGCCTCTTCTATGAATTGCCTCATTGTATCCTTTCCCATCTAAAATTTGACTTGGTTCTTTTCTATCAATCTGTATGCGCTCTTTATATATGGGGACATTAAATCTCTATCACGTGTATTACTAGTATTTTTCCCAAATCTGCCATGAGTCTTTTGACTTTGACTTCATAAAAAAAATTTTAATGTATCCAACCATATCTATGTTTTCCTTTATAAATTCTGAGTATTCTGATTTGCTTAAGAATGCTCCCTTCTAAAAAAAGAAAGAAAGAAAGAAAGAAAGAAAGAAAGAAAGAAAGAAAGAAAGAAAAAGAATGCTCCCTTCTTCTGGTTTACGCTATATTTTCCTAAATTTGCTTTTTATCACATGTAAAACTAATCCGAGATACACTTTTTATATGTGATACATGAGGAATATGTTCACCCTCTTTCCTCATGCACAGCCAGACCACTAATGAAATAGATGGATTCTCTTTCTGCTTAATCTGATGTCCAGCTTTGTCCTATATTTACTATCCACACGCTCTCAAGTTTATTTCTGGACTCAAGTACATTTCTCTGATCCATGTATAGATTTTTGTGTCAAGTTCAGTATTTTCATCACCATTGCTTCATAGAATTTTAAAAAGTGTTAAGTAGGGGCACCTGGATGGCTCAGTCAGTTGAGCTTCTGACTCTTGATTTTGGCTGAGGTCATGATCTCAGGGTCAAGCTCTGTCCAGCTCCGTGCTCAGCGCAGTCTACTTGAGATTCTCTCTCTCTCCTTCTGCCCCTCCTCCTGCTCAAGTTATCTCTCTCTCTCTCTCTCTCTCAAAATAAATAAAAAAATAAAAGTTAAAGCTAAGAGGTGTTAAGTCACTACAAGTCAAGCAAAATGAAGAATGAGAAGCTACTGGATTTGGATTTGAGTCCCCAAACCTTGATCACCTTTCTGAGTGCAGTTCCATGCTAGGTTTACCGATGTTTGGAAAAGAGTGGAAAGTATAGGTTGTGCTCTTGAAGAATTCAGCAGTGAGAGGATGCGAGAAAGTGGTATGGTGGATTGAAAAAGAAGCAAAGAAAAGGGAAATGTTTTAAAGCCCAGGGAAGATTTGCACGTTTGTGACCCAGAATGAAAGTGCCAGTGAAGGGGATACACATCTACCAAAGAGTTATAATCATCCATAAACGTCTTCCCCAAAAACTAAAATACCTTGATTATCACAAAACAGTGTGAATTAGTTTCAGGCTCTGTATAATATGTATTGCCATGAAGGCTTCCTGGACTCTCAATCCAACATTGTTATATTTAAAAACAGGTGAAAAAAAAAACAGATGGAGGAGATTAAGTGGGACAAACTTCCTGTTATAAGAAGTAATGGGGGAAAAAAAGAAGTAATGGGGGTGAAAAGTACAGCATGGGGAATACAGTCCAACAATATTGTAGTAATTTTGTATGGTGACAGGTGGTAGCTACACTTAGTGTGGTATTTAGTAATGCATATAAATGTCAAATCACTATGCTGCACCCTGAAACTAATGTAATATTTCATGTCAACTACACTTCAATTATAAATAGATAGATAAATAGATAATAAATATCAGCTACATCCTCCCTATTGGTGAAAACAGATGAAGTTCATTTTTTCCTCTGTAAAATACAATTCTGAGACAGATGCTAGGGGAGGAGGCCAATGGAAGGCACTGGATTCTGAGGCATCACAGGGACTCTGCTTCCTCATAACTAAAGTAGCAGCAGTGGTTTTTACCTGGTTTTTCTTCTGCTCCAAACAAGGAAATAGCTAAAGCTGTGCTCCTACACCCGAGGGCAAAATTCTCCAAACACAGCTGTGCAGTAGAATTAGCTGAGGAGCTTTAAAATAAAGTCAATGCCCAAGTGGCACCCTAGGCCAATTAAATCCATCATGTGAGACCTGAGCATGAGTATATTATTTTAAAGATTTATTTATTTATCTGAGAGAGAGGGAGCATGCAGGAGTGGTGGGAGGGTACAGAGGGAGAAGGAGAAGCAGACTCCCTGCTGAACAGGGAGCCCAACATGGGGCTCTATCCCAGGACCCCAGGGTCTCCTGGGATCATGACCTGAGCCAAAGGCAGATGCTTAACTAATTGAGCCCCCCAGGCGCTCCTGAGCATGAGTATTTTTTAAAGCTTCCCAGATGATTTCAATGTATAGCAAAGATTGTGACCCACTGATCTGAAGTTTCTGAATCGGCCGACAAGGCAATGCTGTTTTCTGAAACCAGTACATGTGAGACTTGACAGGGTCCAGCGTGAAAAAATAGTAGAGACAGACAACCAACACTCCCTCGTGTGACAGGGCACACCGCTTTACTCAGGCTGTCCTTCAAGGAGAATGCTGGTGATACCCTGAATTGGGGTGCTTTCCAGGGTATTTCTAACATAGGCAAGACTCAGAAAGGCACAACAGTATTTGCATATTGGGGTGCTTTGGTCAGTGTGCGGGGGTGGGGAAGGTTAAAATATCACAGGAAATGAAAGAGAAGCTACTCCTGAGATGAAGTTGAATGTGAGAATTTAATTCCTAAGAGCAAGAAAATAGTTGAGGAGTTTTCTAGGAGGTAAACTCATTTCTTTGTCAACTCTCCAGCCGGCTGGCATGCTGTTTAAACCGATGGCCCAGAGGAATTTAAAAATTAACTGTACTATAAATTGTTCTGACATACAAGCACCTAGAACAAACACATATTCACACCCACCCTAAGATCAGAGCAAAACTAAAAATATATTTACTGGGAAACAAAAGGAATCGTATTGAAATTTAGAAAGTAGAACACTAGAGTGTCACCCTGACATCTGAGAAGCAAAAAGAAGTATTTACTAGTGTTTGATTTTTATTCCCAGGGGTCGTCTGTTTGTGGTCTCTTAACTGGGGAACAGGAAGTTGAGTTTATCATCCAGAAATTCCTCTCAGCATGAGACAAATGTCTGCACTTGTGTAACTTTATATTCAAAAAAATTTCCAAGCTCAAGTTGAGAGTACAGAGCCCTGGTGAGAACCCCAGCTCTGGATCATAGGTGACCTTGGATAATGACTTTAACCACATTAAGTCTCAGTTTTGTCATCTTTAAAATAGGGATCATGATGATGATGAGACAGTTGGACACCTACAGCATAAGCTGTTTACAAAGAGCTTAGCTCCATGCCCAGCACGGGGTAAGCATTTGATAGATCTTGATCACTCTAGTCATATTCTATTTAAAAACTAAAAGACTGAGAAGTGTCCCTGTCTGTCATTATCTGATATGTAACGATCACATAGAAATAGCTGAAATGTTCTGGCCTTAATAAGGGACACATGGTTTCATTTAGAGATGCGCTATTCTGAATCTGAATTCTTGATTCTGGTCCCTCAGCTGGGACCACTCTCCCTTCTGAAGTAGTCCTCCTGTCTCTTAGCTACCCCAGTGCCCTCTCCAAGTGAGAAACTAAAAATACACTGAGTAAACATAGTACAAACTATCGGTTTATTTTTAAGTTTTCTAGATTCCCTTGGAAATCTAACCATCTCCCACTGGCACATCAACTCACTCTGAGGAACGCAGCCAGATAGAATGCCATCTGGAAGTAATCAAGAGTTCCATGATCTACCACCAGTCTCTAGCTCATGACCTCAGGGCAGTACTGAGGTCACAAGTGAAGGAAATTCCATAGGTTCCCACCAGTATGAGTTCTGGAGGCATGGACAAACTTCTGGAAGAATAAGAAAACACTCCCCCACAAGCACATTGGCCCACCACTGATTGCTAAGGTATGTGGTGTTGCGAGAGAGACTGCCCTGTCAAACACTCCATTTCTTCATTGTTTCCTATCACATTGGGGCAATGTCTGGAGGCAAAGCCTACTTCACAATCACAGAGAACCCTGAATAATCCTGTATGACATAACTGGAAACTAGATGGAAAGAGATTCCTATGTGATCTAAAATGTTCTAGGTTAGAGAAAGAAGAAATTCTTGTCAGTTAACAAATATCAATATACTCCTGTTTTAAACAGATAATGCACAAGAGAAAACTAGAGATATCAGAACTGATTTTTAAAGTATTCTAGGGGCACCTGGGTGATGCAGTCGGTTGAGTGCTCAGATTGTGATCTCGGGGTCGTGGGATCAAGACCCACATTGGGCTCTAGGCTCAGTGCAGAGTCTGCTTTGGATTCTCTCTCCTTCTCCTTCTGCCCCTCCTGCTTGTGCTCTCCCTCTCTCTCTAAAATAGATAAATAAGTCTTTCTAAAAATTAAAAAACTAAAAGGTTCTAAATAAAGTACTAGTAAATAAAATCTAGGAGTAGATTTAAATAGCAATATAGTATGAGTGTGTATTCCAATAATGCAAAGATAGCTAAATATTAGGAAATCTACACCAATATTGACCAAAGGGGGAAAAGACATATGATCCTAAGGTAGATATTAACATAACATTTAGTGTCCACCCCTGATAATTGCTCTTAGTGAAATGGGATTCAGTGAATGATTTCCTTAATATCAAGACATATCTTAAACCAAGAGCCGATATCATCCTTGGTGATAATGTCTATGACATTACTTTTATGTGATAGATATTGCAATTAGACAAGAGAATAAAATAAGAGTTTTAAATATTAGAATGAAGAAAACAGAATTATCATTTTTTGCAGATAATACAAAGATTCAGCAGAAAATTATTGAAAAATAAAAGCAAAAGAGAGTTGAAAAAGTTTTCATATCTTGATATTCAAAAATCACAAATCTTATAGTGTATTAAAATATAATCCCAAATCAATCATTTATAAAAATATAAAAACATAAAATTACACAAATAAACTTGAGTTATATGAAGAAGCAGAAAATGACCAAGAAATATAAAATAATAGGTGACTAAGTGAAAAGGCATACCCTGGAATAATATTCAGTATGGTTGTAAAAATACAAATTCTTCCAAAATAATCTAGAAAATCATCTTATTTCTGGTCAAAATCCCAGCATGCTACTTGTGGGAGAGAGCATTTTAAAAAGTATCCCAACTGCATAATAAAATGGTGATATTTCAAAACCATGATTGGCAAAAGATAATCACATCAATAATTGTGCTATTATAACTATGATGAATAGTAGGAGAGACAAATACAGGTTTGGTATGAAGTGTTTTAAATAAAATGTGGGTTCTCGTTTCATTCATTACTCAAAGTAAATTCCAAATACAACAAACATTGTAAAGTAAAAACTAAAATTATATATATAAAACCTAGAACAAAGACTGCAAAAGTATTTCTGTAATCTTGGGTGGAAGATATTTCTAAATGCATCCTAAAAACCAGCAGTCACAAGATTGATAACCTCGACTGTGACAACGAAAAGTTTCCAATGGCAAAAACAAACAATAGCCTAAAAATAAAGCTGAAAGACAAAGAACAAATGTGGGGAAATATGTGTGATATGAATGACAGACAACCTGCTGCTACCCTAATATAAAGAATTGGGCAGTTAAGAATAAATCACTCCTCCTTCCAAATAAAACAAAGAACCAATAGTTTCTTCAAAAGAAAGAAAACGAATGTGGTGACTCAAAAACACACATGCACCCCTACGTTTATGGCAGGATTATTTAGTCAAGCTATGGAAGCCGCTCAAGTGTCTGTTCCCAGATGACTGGATAAAGAAGCTGTGGTGTAGACACACAGTGAAATATTACTGCCATAAAAAGAAGAATGAAATCTTGCCATCTGCAATGATATACCTGGAACTAGTGAGTATTGCACTAAGTGAAATAAGAAAAACAAATACGATGTGGGGTTTAAGAAACCAAATGAATGAACAAAGCAAACAAAGTATAGGTTCTGCAGCTGATAAAATTTTTTCTCCTGTCTCTACTGACCTCTGAAGAAGGGAGGAAATACAACCAATGGCAGTTCTTACCACTCACTCCTATCACACACCTCCCAAACGCCCTTCACACACCCGCACACACACCACATATGCACACACACCACATATGCACACATGCAACATATACACCATGCACACACGCAACACACATATGTACACAGGTAACACACACACACGCACACCTTGGGCAGTTCATTGAGGAATCACACCTGTGTCCCTATAGTGTGTTCCTTCTTAGTGTACTGTTCAGCTGTTTCTAAGCTTTTTGTTCTTTCTGAATCCAGAATACTGCCTATGAATGTGCTTGTGGAGGAGACACGTTCAGCCTCCCCTCCAAAGTGGAATCACTGCACAGAGAAGCATCGCTGCCCATTTCCTGGTTCAAGTCATGGGAAGGGCTTTCTTCCCTTTGCACAAGGGCTCCGTTTTTCTGAAACAAAGCCCGAGTGTGCAATGAGCTGATTCCACCAGTAGGTTGTCTGTCTTCGGTTTTGATGGTACTAGGAAACCCCTCACCTTCCCCAATTGTGTCGGTCTTCAGGGGTGATTTAGCAAGAGGTTCTAATTGTGAGTGACTGCATTAGAGGCCACCATGGACCATAGACTGGCACATAATGACTTGTCTACTCACAGCAACAAAAATCCCACAGAGCACGGTCCGTGGGTCAGCAGACACTGTGGAAGCCAGCACGGACTCCAGGGTGGTGGCTGCTCCAACATATTGCCAGTCTCTCCTCGGGGATTGCCATCAGAGCCTGCAGCATATTCTTCTGGTCTTCTGAGCCCACAAGTGAAATCCTTTGTGCACTGCATTCGGTTTTTGGAAATAGGCAAAAGCCACTTGCCACATTCTCCATTTTATAAAAGAAATGTGCAACTGGTTAAGTTCTAACGATCTGTATCATACGCATATGGAACGTTTCCATCATAGATAGAGGCACACAGAGATAGAGAAACCCGTAAGGTAGCAAGACTAGTTGATGCTCTGCTGTAGGTCAGTAACACATTCTGAAGGCAATTGATTCCCGAAGGGGATTTCTAAGGCCTTCTTTAAACACTAGTAGCATCACAAGTAAATAATCTGATTTGTTTTTGGGGAAAACCATGAATACCTGGTTTGTTTTGTGGAGGAAGAGCCACGTTAGAGACTTAGCTAGATATAATTTATCTAGCTGATATTCTCTGCTTTCTAAATGTTATTTTGAAAGGCTTAATAAGCAGCTCTTCCCCTTCCTACACGTACCTCCCTGCATCCTCCAGCACCAGCCAATCCAGCGCACCACCACTTCCTTCATTTTTTCTTTCCTAAGGTCTCCCTTACATTGGACCTTCCCCTCTGGCTCCTCTACTGTGATGTGTAACATTTCTCTTGCTGAAATGTCATGCCCCCATTTATTTATTCACGTGCCCCCATTACTGGAGGTTCCCCCCTAGTCTTCTCCACCTGACAAAACCCTCCGAGTCCTTCAAGGTCCAGCCCCAAATCCACCTGAGTATGGACTTGCTGGCCTCCTGCTTTGCTCCCTGCCGTTCTGCTTGTCACTCTGAACCACTGTGTAGTGGATGGTTTCCATCGGGTGGCACTCAGTCAGATATCTGCTGGGTGTTGTGAAACGAAGATTGGACCGATTTCTTAACCACAGGGGAGGTTCAGGGTCAAAATGAAAGGGGGAAAAAACACATCACTTTCAGTTGGGCTAACATCCATTTTGCACAGAATGAATAATAAATTAACAACAGATGGGACTGAATTTTGCACTCCCAGTCTCATGCCTTTGAATCTGTATGGGGAAGCTTCCCAGGCACACTCCATATGAGGGACACGCATCAAGTCCTCTTTCGGGTTTAAGAAAGTTGAGTTATGTGATCAATTGGAAGCCATCAATTAGAGAAGACTAGTAGCAGGTAAGAAAATAATAATAGTATTAGGGGCACCTCGGTGACTCAGTGATTGAGTGTCTGCCTTCAGCTCAGGTCGTGATGCCGGGGTCCTGGGACTGAGTCCCTCATTGGGTTCCCTGCAGGGAGTATGCTTCTCCCTCTACCTATGTCTCTGTGTCTCTCATGAATAAATAAATAAAATCTTTAAAAAATAATAATAATATCAGGGAATATACAAATTGAAGATACACACTGTGTGAGCCAGGATAGAAACCACACCTCACCTTTAGATAGTGAAAAGCTCGGTCAGCCGTCTGATGTTCACCTGGCTTCCTATTCCAGTGTTCTCAGGTTCTTCACTGGTGGCTCTGTTTTTGGAAGTGCGAGAAAAACTAAAATACATGTATGACCTCCAGAGAAAAACATCAGCAGGCTTATGAACCGTCTGATCATTTTTCCCCTTGCAGGAGGAGCTTGCAGGTTTTCTCACTGATGATTAAGACCTTCACATAGTAGGCCTCTTAAGTTGTTTGTTAGCCATGTTTATTGCAAACAAGTTTTGCCCACATGGTTAGACATTTATTCCCCCCCTTCCCTAATAACCCATCACTCAGTAATTTGAAACAGCCACCACAGCTTTATACTTAGCAGGGAGGAGATCGCCAGTATGCATGCCTCCAAATGCCACACGGGCTGTAAAGGTGGGCTTGAGGGTGGACCCAGAGCACTCCAAGCCGACAGAACAATGACGTTCAGGAAGCTAAAACCACCAACAACCAACCAACCAACCAACAACCTGTGATGACTCAGCAAGTTTATTCCTGGGAATTAAAAAAAAAAACTATCATAATCTCCACACTTTGGTCTTAGAGTGTGTGGCCTTACTATTTGGAGCATTCCCAAAATACAGGCTTAGACTAACTTAAGCTGTGATTTCTTTCACTGTGCACCAAACCCCATCCCTTTGTGTAATGGTTTAAAATAAAAGTTTCCTTTCACAATAAGCATTCCCTGTAAGTCTTATAAAAATAGATATAAATGACTCCAGGGACCTATCACCACTCCCTTAGAATGTCGGGCGAGGAGCCTCCTCAGGATTAGCTGGGAATTCACCGAGATCAGGGAATTTTGGAACTTCTCTGGTGAAACGCTTGGAAGGGGCAGAGCTGGTCACCCTCTCCTTCCGACTCAAGTCTCAGGCTCTCATCTCACTCGCTAAGCTTCTGCTCAAGACGAGTTCTTGTCCCTGAGGCTGCTCCTTTCAAACAACTTCCTTTACTTTGGGTTTATCCCGTGCAGCATGGTGCTTGACCAAGCAAGCGATTATGCAAATCAGAAGCCCTACAGGAAAAAACAAACAAAAAAGTCCGTTTGGAAACGTTATCAGAGGTTCCTAAAATGCAGGCTCACTCGCAGTGGAGACAAGAAGTACTATGAGCCCTGCGTTCTTGGGAAACCAGTCAAGTCCCAGGGATTAAGGGCCATGGCTGGGGTGACCAAGCTGATGCCAGCTGCACGGGGAACGAGGGGCCAGCTGGCGCCCCACGATGGGGGAATCTGGTCAACCTTAGAGAGCCAAGCCAGCGGTAGGGTGCATACAGACTGCTGCATATAGGCCAGTGCATACAGACCGGTACATACAGACCGGTGGGTACAGACCGGTACATACAGACCGCTGCATACAGACCGGTGCATACAGACCGCTGCATACAGACCGCTGCATACAGACCGGTACATACAGACCGGTACATACAGACCGCTGCATACAGACCGGTACATACAGACCGGTACATACAGACCGCTGCATACAGACCGGTACATACAGACCGGTACATACAGACCGCTGCATACAGACCGGTACATACAGACCGGTGCATACAGACCGGTGCATACAAACCGCTGCACACAGACTGCTGCATGCGGACCGCACTCCAGGCCAAGCCCCGAGGCTGTTCAGCTGTGGGCGGCCTTCAGGAAGGCAGACAGCTTCCTGCCCTCCAAACGTGGGGCTCGGTCCTCTCTCTCGGTGATAGGCCTTGGTCTTTCTGGGCTCAGCTCTCATGGGGGCCCTCCTGTCCGTCTCTCCACTGTGGGCTCCAGCTCCGCGTCCCACCCCAGGCGCCTCAAGGGGCGCCCCCTGGAGCTGCAAGGGTGAGCAGCAGCAGCCTGCAGGCGGAGGGCGAGGGAGCCCCAGAAATGGGGCTGCAGAAATGCGGGGGGATGGAGGCAAGTGGCTGTTACCGCCGGAGGCAGACACGCAGTCTCAGGACATCAACGCTGGCAGGTCCTTTACCTCCGCCGAGGTCCTGCAGTCCCCATGTGATACAGCAAATGGTTCTTTCTTTCTCTTTCTTCTTTCTTTCTTTCTTTCTTTCTTTCTTTCTTTCTTTCTTTCTTTCTTTCTTTCTTTCTTTCTTTCTTTCTCTTTCTTTCTTTCTTCTCTCTTTCTTCTTTCTTTCTTTCTTTCTTTCTTTCTTTCTTTCTTTCTTCTTTTCTTTCTTTTTTAAAGATTTTATTTATTTATTCCTAAGAGACACAGAGACACAGGCAGAGGGAGAAGCAGGCTCCCCGTGGGGAACCTGATGCAGGACTCGATCCCAGGACCCCGGGGTCACGCCCTGAGCTAAAGGCAGACACTCCACCGCGGCGCCCCAGGTGCCGCAGCAAACTGCTGCAGATGCACCAAACTCAGACGCTTAGGCAGCCCGGATCGCGACGCATTAACCTTCCAAGAGCAATCCAGCGAGGACGTGGATGAAGGCAGGTCCCAGGCGGTCACGCGGACAGAGCCCGGCCTTGGCCCTGGGCCACGCTGGAGGGGTGCCCCCCCCCACTACGTGCAGTGTGCACAGTTCAGGGCTCGCAACTGCCCGGCCGCTGCCCCTTCCCAGGCTGCGTAACAACCGCCCTGGCCCGGCGCTGCCCTCCTAAACCAGAAGGTGCCCGGTGGCGAGCCTCCCGGCGTCCCTGACTGCCACCCGCACGCCAGAGCCCTGCTCACGGAGGGCCCTGGATGACCCAGTGCTCATCTCTGCGAGACCCCAAGCCACAGTTATTGCCCCCCCCCAAAGATGCCAAGTTCCCTTGGCTCCTAGAACCCAGGCTTCTTTCAGGTTCTTGGGTCCACTCTTCCCTGGGAGGCACTTTGAACACAGGGAGTAAGGCTGGTGGCTAAGAGCTGTCACTGCTTTCCCCTGGCCCCAGCCACTCTGGGCCACACTCCTCCTACTGCACACTACTCCTACTTGGCCAGGGGAAGGGCTGGGTGCTGGGGATGACCCTTGTGCCCTCCAGCTCTGCTCCCTAGAGCTCTCACCACCCTCTGGAAGCCTTGGGTCTGGTCAGTGTTGTCTTACCTTGCCTGCCCACCAAGACTCAGGATGGCCATTTCCAGGGACTATAAGAGAGGCCTAACCCTCCAGGGCCACACACTACCTCTCTCAAGTTTGGCAGAAATAGACTTTTTCAGGCCAAGCTCACAAACCCTGAATCCTGCTAACCCAAAGGCTAGGAGATGCGACACCTGCCCATGGGCCCAGAGAAATGGTGCCCTTTCCCTCCGCCAAAGCTCTGTGCTTCACTCAAGTGAGTGCATTCAGGCACAGGTGAGAAAGCAGCCGTACAGACCCAGCTGCTTTCCTCCCCTGGGCCATTGGTCCTTTCTACTCCTGGCAGCCTTGGCACCTCCACCTAGAGAAAACAGAATTATGCCCCAAGGTTTTGCCATAAAGTCAAATAGCCTCATCAGAAGGTCCCAGGAAATACTGTGGTGAAGTTTAAAGTTCATAATTGACCTTTTTTGTTAGCAACTTGCGGGTCGCAGAATTCCAAGATGGCAGGTAATCCCTGCCCCCTAGTGTTCACAGCCTCTACAATCTTCCCCTCCTCTACCCCCACCTCCTCCACTCCCACCTCCTCCACCCCATGGGACTTCCTTCTAAACGGTAGAACACAGCAAAGGTGAAAGGATTTTGCAGATGTAATTAAGGTTCCCAATTAATTGATTTTCAGTTGATTTTCAGTTGTCCTGGGTGGGCCTCACTTAGATGAAAGCCCTTTAAAAGAGAGACTGTGCCCTCCCTGCAGTCATAGATGCTCCTTGCTGGCTTGACGAATTAGGCAGTGTGTCCAGGAAGCCCACAGGGTAGACAAATGCAGTTGGCCTGGAGGAACTGTAGGTGGCATCCAGGACCTGAGCCACCAGCCACCAGCCAGCAAAGTGTTGGGACCCCCTGCCATACAACCCCAAGGAAATGAACACTGCCAACAATCTAAATAAGCACAGAAGAGAAATCCTCCTCAGTCGAAACTCCAGATGAAAATGCACCCTAGCCAATAGCTCCACTGTGGACTTAGGATACCCTGAGCAGAGAATCCAACTAAACTAACCCCAGATGCTGACCCATAGAAACCGGGGGGTGGGAGGGCAGCCTGGGTGGCTCAGTGGTTTAGAGCCGCCTTTGGCTCAGGGCGTGATCCTGGAGACCTGGGATCGAGTCCCATGTTGGGCTCCCTGCATGCAGCCTGCTTCTCCCTCTGCCTGTGTCTCTGTCTCTCATGAATAAATAAATAAAATCTTTTTTAAAAAAAGAAAGAAACCAGGGGGGAATAAATGTGAACTGTTTTAAGCCACTACGTTTGTGGTCATTTGTTACAGAGAAAATAGAAAACTCATACATGGCTAAAAGCATATGTGGTCTTTGCTATACTTCTCTCACAAATAGTTTACAATCTAGTTCCTAGTTGTCTCCCCCAATCATGTGACCAAAGAGTCACAAAAAAACTTGTAAGGAAAATCACTACTGTGTAACAAGGAAAAAATACACTCAATAATAATCAGCTTTGTGAAATTTCCAGAAGGCCAAAAATATCAAATTTAAGTTAACAGCTTGCAACAGAATTAAGTAGGAAAAAATATTTTTTTAAAAATAATACTCTGGTGGGGCACCTGGGTGACTCAGTTGGTTAAGCCGAACTCTTGGTTTTGCAACTTCTAGGAGCTGGAAAAGGCAAAGAAATGTATTCTCTCAAGAGCTTCCAGAAGCATCACAGTTCTGCCAATATGTTGATGTTAGCCCAGAGAGACTCATGACAGACTTGTGACTCCCAGAACTGTAAAATAATAAATGTGTGTGGCTGTAAGCCACCAAGTTTGTGGAGGTTGGTTATAACATCAACTGGAAAGTGATACACACTCTCTATTCACATTATCTAAACGCCCAAATTCCTTACCGAGACTTTGAGTGGGAATCATGGAAAGGAGCCACGTTCTACAGGTGGGTGAGTGGGGGTGGAACAGGGACCCCATACAGGAGAGTGAGATGATCCATCCACCGAACCAGTTCAGAGGAAGCAGAAACTAGGATTCTAGGAATATAACTCATGTGCCATTCCTCCCTCACAGAATTTGCAGAAATTGTAAAAGACAGCACTGGATGCTCTACCAATTTTGGAATAAGGAGCTGAATTAATCCTACCCAAACTCTAAGTGTCTTGGATTAGGCTGAGAAGGAAGCCAGGCCGTACCCATCAGTTTTTGCCTTGACACGTGTAACTGGATATTAAAGAGAACACTTTTTCTTATGAAACTTTATTTTTATGCCTTTGAATAGCAATACACTCACAGGTTTAAAATAAAAAAAAAGAGAAGCTGAACATCCGAAAGACTCACCTTCACCAAGTCCACCCTCACCCCATTCTCCCTTGCTCTATTTGTAACCATTTGCATTAATTCATTATTATTCCAGTGTTTCTTCACGTAAAATTGAATATGTATTTTCATTCCCCCTCTTTCTTACACAAAATATAGAATATCATCTACACAAAACAACACATCTTAGGATCTCTCCACATCGGTGCCCAGAGCGCTTCCTCATTCCTTTTTCACGGCTGCATGGTATTCCGTGGTTACATGGAAGTTATCATAGTTCATTTAGTTTCCTCCTGAGGGGCATGTGGGTCGTTTCTCAGCTTTTGTGACTATAAAACTATGTCACGGAGGATAACCCTGTACCTGCGTCATTTTGAACACATGCAGGTGAACCCACAGGGAACAGGACAGCTGGGGTTGTAGCACAAGGGCACCCAGGCAAAGGCAATGTAAGTATCGCCAGGTTCTCTTCCTTTCCACAGAGATTGTACCATTCTGTACCCTCACTAGCAGGCTTGGGTGCCCGCTTCCCCCCAGTCTCATGAGACAGTGTGTTGTTAAACCTCTGGATTTCCCTCAAATTGACAGGTGAGAAATGATAGCTTACTAATTTGCATTTTTCTTAAAAGTGAGGTTGAGTATCTTTTTTTCAATGTTGAAGAGCCATTTGCATTTCTTTCTCTATGAGCTACATTTTCATATCCCTTGACCCCAAACCGTTCTGTTTTGACCAAAGTTCCAAACACCTGAAAATAGTAGGTTGCAAGGACTTCCATCTTCTAAAAATGAGGTTTTTCCAATAGTCTTGTGGCCCTTAGCCCCATATCCAGGATATAAAGTGGGAAAGGTCAAAAGAAAGAAATTCTTTGGAGAAAGCCATTGGTGCGCTGAGCATTTTCTATCCCCCACCACAGTGGCAGGGAGTGAGGGGGCTTTCCTCGGGGCAAGCCTGGAAAGAGAAGCTTCAAGGGAACCCCACACTCAGAGAATCTGACTTGCGTACCCTAAAGCTTTGGGAACACTGGCCTAGCAGTTGATTCCAAGGAGAAGAAACTCAAGAGTCCAGAAGCTGAGGCTGTTGGGCCAGACAGCAGGACAAGAGTGGGAGCCATGCTGGAAGCAAGCTACGCTTTCACTGGCGGAAGGAGAGGGTCAAATGAGTAAGAAAGCGAGTCTGTGGCTGGAGCTAGCTGTGAGGCCAGGCAGTCCTCCATTTGGCATGGCAAGGATCTGTGAGTTTCCACAAGTCCAGTAGAGACCAAGGAAAGTAATTATGTTGGAGGAACCACCTTGATGTGACTTTTCCCAAAAAAGGACAGATATCCAGGGCAAGAGGACTCCAATAATGCCAGCAGTGGGAGGGTGTGGGAGGCACTTTCAGGGGTAGGAGCTGGGGTCGTGACTCAAGAGTCCAGGAGAATAAAATATAAAATACCTAGACATGGGGTTCCTGGGTGGCTCAGTGGTTGAGCATCCCCCTTCAGCTCAGGTCGTGACCCCACGGCTCCCACAGGGAGTCTGCTTCTCCCTCTGCCTATGTCTCTGCCTCTCTCTGTGTCTCTCATGAATAAATAAATAAAATCTAAAAAAAATACCTAGACATAATAAAAATAAGCATATGCTACCTTGTAAGTTGAAAACTAGAATATTCTGAGAGGGACATACACAAAAAAATGAAATGGAGATGCATCCTGTATTGTGGGATGGGAGCACTCTTTGTTTAACACATCCTCCACCCCCACCCCAAAATGTTAAGATCTGAGGGAGAGACTGATCAAATAATTCTTTAGCTTATGTACAATAAATAAGTATCCATGAATAAGTATATAATAAAAGCTGAGAATAATCAAAATTAACAGAAAGAGTGGTAACTTACTTTTACTTGTTAGGAAAAACCCTATTTTAAAGTTACAGCAGGTGGTATTGGCACAGAAATAGATCAGTAGAACAAAGGCGAATGTTCAGAAATAGACTTTGGTATATGATTCAGTATATAATTCAAATCACAGGGGGGAAAAGTCAATGAATATTAATAGGAAAACTGGCTAACCGATTTAGCAACTTACAAAAAAAAAATCCCTGAACCTCACACCTTATACTAAAATAAATTTCAGATGGATTAAAGATTCGAATGTTTTTTAAAATTGCTGAATTATGTTACCTTGAGGTTGGAAGGTCCCTCTAAGCATGGCACTAAAGGCAAAATATATACGGAAAAGATGGATAAATTTGACTATATAAAGTTTTTCTGTGGCAATGTATGACACAAACAAGGTCAAAAGGGAAATGATAAACTGGAAAATTTGTTTACAAAATATGCCACAGCTAGGAAAAAAATTACTATGAAACAAAGAGCTTTTCATATTTATAAAAGACAAGCCAAGTACTGAGAAAAAAGGCAATTTGCCAAGACAGAATTACAAATGGTCAATCCACGTGCAAAAATAGAGATATGCAGATAAAACACTGAATCCTCATTTTCACCCATCAGATTAGTCAAGATGAAACACGGCAACAGTGCCCAGTGGTGCTGAGGCTTTCCGCTGGGGAGAGTGTAAACTGGTGTAAACCTCCTGTTGAGGTTCCTCTGACGATAGGTAGTAAACACAAAATGTATATAATTTTCAATTTCACTCCTAGGAATTTAGTCTAAATGACAATTACATACAATTACACAAATTACATAAGGATAGTAAACATCTGGAAATATTCTAAATGTGCAATGCCCAGAAGAGTACTGGTTAAAAAAAATCTATGGCACAAACTTGTAATTTCGTCATTACTGACATAAAAAAAAAATGTGCCCAGGAAGGAAAGAAACAATCATTTACAAAATGACATGTGTAGTTTGACCCCCTTTTGGTAACCGAGTGGTGCCCAAAAAGTATGGGTATGGATACAGGTGCATGCAAACGCATCACCAAAATGATTCATTCATTCTCTTCCTCTCTCTCCGACAATGAGCACACTGCTTTTTTAATTGACTTGCTTCAATGAATCACCCGCCCACGAACCTGGGTACAAAAAAAGCCACACCCCCTCTCCTTTCCCAAATCCTGCACTTCAGTTCAGCGACAATGGTCGTGGTAGGCAAAAGGCCCCTAGAACACTATTTGATTGACTACTGCTACTAATTCTGGTTTTCTCCTAGATGAAAAGAATGGAAAAATAGAAGGCTTAGAAAATCCGAATGTGGGACATCTGGGTGGCTCAGCAGTTGAGCATCTGCCTTTGGCTCAGGGCGTGATCCTGGGATCCGGGATCGAGTCCTGCATCAGGCTCCCTGCATGGAGCCTGCTTCTCCCTCCCTCTGCCTGTGTCTCTGCCTCTCTCTGTATCTCTCATGGATAAATAAATAAATATTTAAAAAGAAAAAAAGAAAATCCGAATGTGAGGTCAGCAATAAAAAGAGGGGCACTGAGGATTCTTTTTTACTTCCTTTAAAATCAATTTAAACATTAACTTGATCCCAAGCTAATGTGGAACTTCAGGATAGTCACTTTTGCTCTGGTTTTGGTTAAGTGCCCGGCTACAATTTCAGGTCTTGAGTCAGAGACCGACTATTACCTATTTCCCCTAATTAACCTCTGTCTGTTTGGTGGTTTGTGTCTCCTTCTAAAAGTGATGGGGGCGGGGTGAGTGGGGAGATACCTTATAGTGAAAAGATAGATATAAAAAGGCCTGTGCTATAGTAGCTAAGTTATAGTTAGTAGTTAAGGTTAAAAAATATATATATATATATTTGGAAATGCAAAGACCTGACTCTCCCCAAAACCAAAAGAGCTGTTGTCCAAAGGTTAGCTCAAGGCCTGTCCAATCCCAGGAATGGACTAGACTGCAGCGAGAAGGCTCAGCCCCGCAGTTCAGGTCACACAGCTGTCTGAACCCATTTCTCCATTCTAAAGTGGAAAAAAATGGTAACCCCTGACCTTCCCACCATACACAAGTATTGTGAGGATGGAATGGAAGAATGTGTATAAACAAAAACTCCAGTGGAGATAAATCAAAACTACAGGAGCGCGCGTGGACACACACACACACACACACACACTCACACACACACACACACTCAACCAGAACTCTGCTCCATAGCTGGGCAAGCCCAATTTTGATTCCTTATCTAGAAGGGGACTCACAACTGGGTCGCAGTGCTCACCTCTACACACTGTCTCCAAGACAGTTAATAAGAGAAAGATCCTTCCTCCATCCCCAGCCTGGACCCAGATTTCTTTAGTGACACTCAGACCCAACTCTGAGTCTGCCTGACTGGTCCTTGGACAGCCAGACCCTGCGTCCCCCCGGAAGGCCCACTACCAGCCTCCTGAGATGCCCTCCCCACCTTAACCAGAGTCTGCTTGGGACACAAAGAACAGTAAGGTGGCAAAGCTACTAGGCGAACTTAGAGAACTTCTAGCTGCCCTCATGCTTATCAGAAAATGATGAGAGCCGCAGGGAGATGGTACATCCTTTCCGCCAATGCTCAGCGCCTGCTTCTGTTAATACTCCCGAGCAACTCTGGACTATTGTCTGGAACATTTAGAGGCAGGGAAAAAGTCCATGGGTGTTTTTTGGTTATTTTATTCTTCTTTCATAAACTGTTTTACACTTCTGCACTGTACCCAGAAGTACATTTTACCTAATATTTTACTTAAAACTTAGTCAGTTGTTTTAACCAGAAACTTCTGATACTAAGCAAGTGGGATTTCTTCCTTTGAGTGACAGTTTTTGCCGGGCTCCCCTGTGGACCACAGTCACTTCTTTGGCAGCTCGGTCTGGAGCTGGAAATTAAGGGGGCTGCAGAAACATCTTGTGTTTACAGAACCAGGAAAATAAGAATAATAATGGGAGTTCAGATTCTCTCATTGGATAGAGGAGGCTTTCGGGAAATCCTTGCTCATCAGGGACCTTACCCTACACTAACCACGGTAATTTGTAATGATGCCAAATGTCATTCAAAGTCTGTGAAACAGTTTGAATAGTTGCACGTAAAAATTAAAAGTGGAAAACTATTTGTATTAGTCTTTCGACAGCTCTTCTCTGTCAGCCACCTCAGATGAGAGCCCGAAAGATTCTAAATGCTGATCCTAGGTTGTAGTCCAAGGTAGTACCTCAGAGGACAAAGGACAATTATTCCTAATACTGCCTAGTGCTGACAGGACCAGGGCCGGCAGCTGTCACTGACACCGAGTGGCAGGACATCACTTCCCTCTCTCTCACTCTTCCCAGTTGAGGGGATAGACTTTGAGCCTGGTCTCCCAGGGCAAGGCAGCCTCATAGTTCCCACCAGTTTCCATCGTTCCTCTCCTTTCCACATCTGCCCATAAGCCCAGATCACTCGGATGTGACACCCAGGAATTTAGGGGAGAGAGGACACACCAGCCCAACCCGTCAGGAACATCACCCCTTTCCCTTGGGACCGCAACCCTACATAATTCCAGAGCCACGTTCACATATACTGGGCCCCAAGGCTGTAAAATATAACTGTGCCCCATTCTCCTCCCCCGTGCTTTTCATTCTCCAGGCCTAGAAAAAGAGGGAAGGGAGGAGAATACCATTGTCACTTAGGAAAGCCACATGCCTCTGCTCCATTCGTTTTTTACTGGGCCTTGGAGTTATGCCATCAGGGAAGAAAGGTAAAGAACACTGACTGAGGCTTTAAAAATCGAATCTAATTCACTCCATCTGTAAATTGAGCAAGTTGACAGCGGCCCCAGGGCTCCTTACATCTAACATGTCATGGTTCCTGAAAAAGTAACAGTCATCATTACTGCGGTTGTAGGTAAAGGGGGAGATCAGGTCACTCACATTCTTCCCCCTTCCCTGTAAACACACAGACTCTGGCCTTGGGCTTGACGGTGTTTCAATCCACCGTTACATGAACATCCCATCTAAAGGGAAGACATGGGGCGTTTTTAAGAGAGGGTTATAAAAAAAAGTTAGCCAAGACTGCTATAAATGGTGGTGTGGAAGAGAGAAACCACCTAAATTAACAGAAAATTTTTATTGGAATGAAAACTTACGGCTTTTGAATACCTGTCAGACCAAAGGATCCGTATCAAAGCCATGCTGCCTAAGAGGCATTGCAGGGAACTTACCGGAGTGGCCAGCTTAGCATACTATCTGTTAGGATGTCAATTAATTGTAGGAAAGGGGTTGCTTCTAAAACGTTGGGCAAGTTGCCTACGTCAATGATCTCTATCCTTTTCAATGACCTCCTTTCTAAAGACAAATTCTAGCTCAAACTTAAGTCCATTTCATTGCTCATCGTAAAAGGATGGATTCCAAATTAGTTCAGAGATGCTGTAAAGGAAGTTGCAGAGACTCTCTTGCACTCAAAAGTCCAGAAGAGCAGACAATCAGGACCAACTCAGAGGAAGACAAAGCTCCCGCCCATATGATCCGTAGCCTGGGGTCAATGTTACGTTGTGTCTCAAGGGTCCCAAGTTCAGACACAGACACAGAACTTCTTGTGTAGCAGGCAGAGAAGATGTCAGCGATTCCAGAGTTTCCTCCTCTTGAGAAGGGTGGTTCCACAGGGATAGTCAGCATCTTGAATCCAGAACTGGAGCCAGGCTGGGAATGGAAAAAGTTGCAGACCCACGCACACCTGGATGGAAGCCACGTGGGGCCTCTGTGTAGGCGGGCACCTGAGAAGCTGTCATAACATCTGCCCCAGCAGCAGCGCATCCTGCTCACGTAGCGCCCATCTGTGATCTAGACGTGGGGGAGGAAAAGAGATCATTGACACACTTTGGTTTTGCCTTGGGGCTTCTGTACGTGCAGCTCACGTAACTTCATGGGAAACAGTGTGGGCCACCAGGGCAGCTATTATTGATCCTGCTTGTTTTCTGCACCAGAAGGGCACCCCCCCCCCTGCCCTGAGGTGTACAGCTGCCCAGGCCTTTCACCTGCTGAGGGCTGGGCCCAGGACCACCTCCCCTCACCTCCCCCTTGACCCTCCTCAATCCCAGCTGTTCTTCAGGACTCTAACCCCATCCTTCCGCCGTTCCACTCATTTCTCAAAAATGTCAGTCTCACATACCACACGGCTGAGAAGGAGAGGAATGCGAGAATAATCACAACAGCCATGGATCCCAGCCCGACGCCCACCATCTGCTGCAGCAAGAATGACGAGTCTGCGGGACAAAACCACACACTGAGGCCACGGCACGCAATCACAGCACACGTGCACCTGTGCTCACTCCGTTTTAACCCAAGGCTTGGCCCCATTTCACAAACCATCCCAAGAATGCCCAGAGTGCCTCTGTGTCCTCCGAGTCGGCCCCGAGGGCGCAGGGCGTAAGGAAAGCACAGTCCCAGGTATTTCTGAAAAGGAAATGGAAAACCAGGCCACACTCAAGTTACAAGGGATAAAACAGCTCATCTTCTTGTGCATTTAAGTACAGCAGACTGTGCTGCTTGTACTGGTCCTCTCCCAGTTAACTGCTCCTCAAAGTGTTTATGGGAAGCTTTCTTTTGCATTGAGGAAGAACTCCTGACAACATTTGGATTTTTGCTCTGAAAATGATTAGGGAGCGCCAGTGGTCAAACACAGCAAACAGATCCTCTCTGACGGATAGGATATGTCATTTTCCCGACACACCAACAAGGAGGGGACCTCCCTGCTCCGCTTGGCAGGTTGCCATGAGGATGAAGTAAGAAAACTGATGGAGAAGCTCTCTAAAATATATGTGTTCTAATTTGGGGTGTATCATAGGCCAACCCCAGGGAGATCCTTTGTTATAAACCAAAAGACACCCACACTTGAGTTGCTATAAACCAAAAAACAGCCAAGTGACTGAATCAGAGCATCATGTTCTCTACCAAAGGTCTCGTTTTAATTTGCAATCAACTTATTTAGCACTTACAATATGCCAAACTCTGTTCTCATGACTTCTCCTAGCCACCTAGTGAGTACTATAAGACTAGAACCAGGTATTACAATCATAGTGCCCAGCGTAATAACAATACCCTGAGTGCTGTTATTATTCCCATTTTACAGATGAGGGACCGAGGCATGGAGTGGTTCAGCAACTTATCCAAGGTCACAAGCTGAGAACCAAGAGAGTCAGGATCCACCGTGTTGTCTGGTTCCAGCATCTTTGCTTTTAACCACAACACCATGCTTTCCCAGGGCAGATCTGAGCCCAGTTCTGTCTCCAGCAGAGCAGGTCATCAGAAGTTAGGGGGGCAGGCCCTGCCCTTTCCTGCATAGGCTGATGATGATGGAGCTCGGACCGTAGCTATTCAAGCTCCTCTTTAAAAGAACAAAAGTCTGTGTGCAATGGTGCCATCAGACCCTGCAAAGACCGTGGGGGCTGATGCTGCACGTATAGAATTAAAAACAAAAACAAAACACCGCCAAGCCATGGAAGAATGGTAAGGAAGTGCAACGAAGTCCAAATTTTGCCAGATGATTTGTTGTGATTGTCACTGTCGGAATATGAAATCATTTTATTTTTCGGTGCCCCCCTTTTACTGATGCCCCAGGCACACGTTAGTCTGCCCTCTGGGCCATCCAGTACTGCCCGGGAAGAGCTGAAACAGTAAACGAGCAAAGATCTGTTAGGTAAGGAGGAGGGGCTTGAGAGAAAAAATAGTAGCCCCTGGGCTTGAGAGCCTTGAAACACAGTTGACTCTCATCCCTGGCTGCCCAGGTACATCTGAGAAGGGGACGGGCAGGGGAGCCTGCTGCTACCTAAGTCTTTCATCACCCAATCTGCACTAACACAGTAGCCACTAGCCACAGTGTGGCTGTTAAATCTAAATCAGTTCCAGTTAGGGTGCCTGCGTGGCTCAGTGGTTGAGCGTCTGTCTTCAGCTCAGGGTGTGATCCTGGGGTCCTAGGATCAAGTCCCACATGGGGCTCCCTGTGAGGAGCCTGCTTCTCCCTCTGCCTGTGTCTCTGTGTGTCTCTCATGAATAAATAAGTGGAATCTTTTTTTAAAAAATTAAAAATAAATCAGTTCCAATTAAATTAAAAATTCAGTTTCTCAATCATACCAGTTCAAGTGCTCGATTTCAAGTCCACATTTCAAATGCCCAGTAGCCACATGTGGCTTGTTGCTACCATTCTGGACAACATGGCTTTAAAATCTTTCCATCGTTGCAGAAAGTTGTATTGATTGGCACTGCTCCATCTCCACGACGGGGGTAAGAGCAGTTTGGTTCTATTCTCTAACAGGGTAGCTGGCACCAGCAAAAGCAGCCATGGAACACAGTTCTTGCTAAAAACCTCTGCAAAACCCATTACTTCAGAAAGTGTTGTCAAGAGACTTTCTAGAAAAAACATGGCTTGTATTGTTTGGCTACCTTTAGTAACCAGAAGAAAGAAGCCACACTACAAGATGGAAGGAGGAGCTGTGGGTAAACTAGAAATTAGCAGAGAAAAAAATTAAAGGAGTGACTTAAATTACTGCATAATAAAACAGTGCAGAATCAGCACAGGGATGAATACATGGGAACAAAATAGCATAGGAACAAACCCATGTATATCAAATAACTTCCAAGCTTAAATATTGAAGTCAGGTGGTCCAAGTCTGTATTTGAACACCCTGACTGTGGACTCTGGACAAGTGATTCAGCCATTCTGTGCCTCAGTTTCCTCATTGAGGACTGATTTAGCAACATGGGAATGATAATAATAGTCCCCACTTTATAGGGTTATTGTGAGAAATAAATGAGGTAAGTTGTGTCAGGACTGTGCCCAGGACATAGCAGGCAGCTGGCAAGTGCTGGCTATGTATTATTGTTGCTTTGCTACTGCTTCAAGTCATTAGGAGAAATGATATATTTTTCATAATTCATGTTGAGAAAACTGACCATTTAGAATAAAGTGATGTTGACCATTAGAGCTTAAACTGTATATGCCAAAATAAAATCCAGACAGATTAAATTGAAACCTAAAAGAATTAGATCAAAGGGTAAGTGAATACTTATCTAAAATATTTATCTCAAACAGGTAAGAACTGCCTTAAGCATATTTATTAATGCAGAAACCATGATGCTCACCGCTGAGATCTGCTGCTGCTTCTACCACAGAGCCACCTCTTAAAAGATCTTGCCAGGCCTTGACCTCAAGTTACCCTCAACTACGCTTTGCAAACTCTATCTTCCTCACCCAAAGTTCCATGTTCTTTGCTCCTCTCTGGCCTACTTAGGTTTGCTCTTCAAGATTTCTTAAAGATCAGCTGCTGTGGTTCACCATCTCATTTGCAAATTGTATGAAGCTGCTAGAATGTGCTGCATCTGGGTCAAAAGGCTTTAATTTATGTGAAGCAGTGAGCTCTTCTGTTGCTTTTAAATGTCCCCTCACAAACAGGACAGAGGCAAAGTAGGAGTTGATAGACTGGACTTTCTCTTGACCACCCACCAGCAGAACATCATTTACCCTAAGCAACAGGCCCACCCAGCTATTTCTTACTCAGGATGTAAATATTGGAAAATTATCTTTTTTTTTTTAATTATTCTGCAAAACATGACTTGGGGTTTGGCCCCAGGCATGGTTCTTGCTGGTACATGTCTCTTGGTCTACCTTGTGTATGTGTGAAAATCTGAGTCCGTCCAACCCAGAGCACTCACAGTGTAGCCGCACAAGATTTCTGTAGGGACTTTCCCAATTAATTCCTCGCTGAGAAAATTTACACCTGGCTAATCCGAATTACATTTTTTAGAGCCTTGCCGTCTTCTGGTTTCCCTCCCTTTCACGGTTTTATGCTATAAAATCATGCTTCCTTTTCCTCCGAATTACTTGTAGAATATTCTTTCGGAGACTGGAGTGAATCATGCGTTATAGCACAGATTTGCAGTGACTCATTCTTGGAGAGAGTAAAACCATTAGGTTAAAATACTGTCATTCTCTTCAGGGTGGCTCCCTGAGGAGGTAGAGTGCTCAGGAGGCGTGACAGGGCTTCTCTGGGTGTTTCTTTTAACTCTTCCACTAATGCAAATATCACAGGTGCTGAAGAACAAGTTAGAAAGACTCTATGCCTACTCTCAAGCTCTGTAACAGCTTGAGGACTTCCTGTGGCTGTGGACATTTTTTCATGAATTTACACGAGCAGGGGCACTTCCTGAAAGCAACAAGTCCACTCTCCAAAAGGTACACAAAATTACCACTGTGACTTCTACTTAGTGTGTTAAACTCCTCTCTGCTATTTTAGGGTCTCCTTATTTGAATCCCATGCAGAGGACAAAGGAGATCAAAGTAGATTAATTTAGAGATAAGTATCACCTGATGAATCGGCAACATTTTTGAACTCATTTTCTATTGCAGCTTAACAAATCACCATAAACTTAGCAGCCAGCCCCCATTCATAGCTCGCGGTTCTGGGAACCAGAAGTTCAGGTGCATTGTGACTGGGTCCTCTGCTCAGTGTCTTCTAAGGCTGATATCAATGTGTCA
Organism: Nyctereutes procyonoides; assembly: GCF_905146905.1. Taxonomy (NCBI): domain Eukaryota; kingdom Metazoa; phylum Chordata; class Mammalia; order Carnivora; family Canidae; genus Nyctereutes; species Nyctereutes procyonoides. Next base: position 7,782,558 of record NW_026575135.1, on the reverse strand, counting down.
GGTGGGCTGTATTTCCCTCTGGAGCCTCTGGAGAAGAATCTGCTTCCAAGTTCATAGCAGTTGTAGGACTAAGGTTCCCATATACTTACTGGCTATCAGCCACTGGCCACCCACATTGCTGCCATGTGGTTCCTTCCATCTCCAAAGGCAGCAGGAGAAACCCTGATTGATGTCAGATCCATCTCTCCCTTTGAATCTCCAATCTCCCATTCTGACTTCTAGATCCAGATTTAAAGGGTTCATGTGAAGGTCAGGTGCATCTGGATAATCTCCCTATTCGGGACCTTAATTACATCTTCAAATCCTTCTCAGCAACACTCAGAATAGCCTTTGATTGAGTAACTGAGAGATGGTGCGTGTACACCAGGAATCTGTGAGGCTGTATAATAACTCTGCCAACCACAGTGAGGAAGGTGGAAGGTATGCCTGTGTGTGTTTGTGTGTGTGTATACATACATGTGCACAGCATATACAAACACATATGTACACACTAGGCTTATATATTGATGTAAATCTTCTCTGGCTTAAGTATTGTACCTAATGTGCTATGCTTTTCATCAGGCTCTACTGCTGGTTGACCGTAATCATCTAACCCAATTCACTAAATTCTGATGAGGCACCAATGTGTACCAGGCACTGCTCCAGTTCTTCAAATGCTCTTCCCCAGGGGTATGAAATCTAGTAAGAAAAGACAAATGCACCGGTTGCTCTAAAGTGTGGCAGATATCTTTAAAAGGGGGGTGGGGAATCCCTGGGTGGCAGTTTAGTGCCTGCCTTCAGCCCAGGGCATGATCCTGGAGTCTCAGGATCGAGTCCCACATTGGGCTCCCTGCATGGAGCCTGCTTCTCCCTCTGCCTGTGTCTCTGCCTGTGTCTCTGCCTGTGTCTCTGCCTGTGTGTGTGTGTGTGTCTCATGAATAAATAAATGAAATCTTAAAAAAAAATAAAGTGTGGCAGAAAGCCTATGTGGAGGGAGTGGGGAGGGAGCAAGGGGGATGGGGAGAGAGGGAGATGGGGGGGGGGAGAGAGGTAGGTCCTACCCCATTGAGGAAATAAAGCTTCAGGAAGGACATAGCATTTGATTGTAATCTTGACGAACAGATGGGATTGTAGTAAACTAATAAACAGAGATTACAGGAAGGTTATAGGGCAATCCAGGTGGAAATAAGCAAGTAATCGTATGAGCAAAGACATTAAGGAAAGTAGGCAAGGGCCATAGCCAGAAAAGAGCTAGTACATCACTTCAAACGGAGAAGGAGAGAGGTCACTAGAAGGGTATGCCACAGTCAAACTGAAGTCTTGGAAATCAGTCTAAAACATAATAGAGAACTCTGGAAGGGGAAATAGTCAAATCGGCACCGCAGTTTAGAAATATGAGTCAGGCGTGTAGGCTGGAGTGAAGAAGGAACCCCTGAACACCATGGTGGGGGAGGAAAAAAAGAGGCTTTGCCAATTGTCTATGCTGCAGATATAAAGGCCTATGCTGGGGGAATAGGGGGTGTGGTGAACCCAGACATGAGATGGGCATACCCTATGTATAAAATGTGGGCTGAAAGGCAAAGGGGAGTGGTCACTAACGACTCAGGGGTTACTCCTATCACTCAAGAATGTTCTATGAATACCGTTTGTGAACATCTCACATATATCAGATGACTTGTTTTGTGACTCAAGAAATCAAAGAGTCAGTACTTTGTGGCTGGAAGGGATCTGAGAGATCTCGGTAAGAGGAAATTGAGAACCAGCCAAGTTAAATATAATTTCAAAGACACTCGGCTGATGAGTAGCAAGGCTCAAGCAAGGAAGCCCAGGCCTCTGCATTTCCCCCTCAAACCAACTGCTGGTTCCCTGGTAATCATCACAAAACTCTTTTAGGGGTGATCTGCATAAGGTAAATAGCATACTTTGTCACCGGGCAAAGGTCAGAATGGGGCTATTGATTGGCACAGATGAACTAGAACAAGTTCAGGACTAATCTGGATCCTAGCTCTCTCCAAATTACTTTCTGAGATGGCAGTCGTCCACATTTTTGCAAAAGGAGACTATCAGAGGTACTTTACACAGGTCAAGTTTATACACAGATTCAGAATTCCCTTCAGCATTTCAATGTAACAGTGGGTTCTTCTATTATCACTAGAGCCTTCTAATAGTTTTATTTTCAAGGTTTGAACTCTCTTTCAACACTGGTTCTTAAGTTGAGGGGGGTAAAAAAGGTACTACCAAACCACTTAGATATTTCCAAAGCGAAATCCTTCCTGTGAGCTTAATCACAGTAGAATGACTGTAGCCAGCTCCTTGGCCATTTCTGCCACCCAGTTTGAATGTCTGCTAACCATATCAAACAGCTGCTGAAGGCTGTGGATTCTGGGAGCTTCTGTGCTTGTCCAGGATGATTGCACATCTCCATTCTTTTGATAAAGCACCTATTTTCTTTGTGTGAACTGCATTCGCACCCCCAGAGCCTCAGGGAATGGACTGGCTGAAAAACTTCCATTTGTTGGAGCATGTGGTTGTTTCTTGTGGCCTTCACTGAAATTCTAGGACAGGAAGCTTAGCCTATCTACACACATTAGTGTAACAGCACCCATCTCTGTGAAGGGAGACTCACTAATTATGCTAAGTAAAATAAGTCAGAGACAAATACTATATGATCCCATTTATATGTGGAATCTACAAAGGCTAAACTCATTGAAATAGAAGACTGGTAGTTGCCAGAGTCTGAGGTTGGGGGATAGGGAGAAATGGGGAGGTGTTGGCCAAAGGGCACAAACTTCCAGCTATAAAATGAGTAAGTACCGGGCACCTAATAATGTACAACATGGTAACTATAATTAATACTGCATTATATGCTTGAAAGTTGCTAGGAGAGTAAATCTTAAATGTTCACACATACACGAATATATACACATGGTAATTATGTGGGCAATGGGGCTGGTAACCCTATTTTGGTAATCATTTTGCAATAGAGATCCAATCATCACATTGTACACCTTAAACTCAATGCTGCATAAATTATATCTCAAGAAAGTGGAGGGGTGTGGGGGAGACCCTTGCTGCCTGGCAAACACAATCCAAGATGGCAGATGGTCAGGTAATGTGCTTTTGCCCAGGAGAAAGGCCATGTCCTCTTGCTCTCGTTGAAGTAGGTGTGAATAGAGATTTAAAAAGATGGGAAATAACATTAGAAGATAAGCAGACAAATGAAGGAAGCCTAATTCTCCAGGTCCCTCCCAATCATTTCCTGTTAAGCACCTTCTACTGACAAGGTACCAGATCCCCCATTGTAAAGTGCCCCTAGCTGGAATCCTTCTGGAAGCAGGGTTATACAGGCACTTCCTCACCACCCCAGCCTATTGTTTCACGCTGCTCTGAGGTAAGGGGCAGGATGTAAGGGGTTAAACTGATACTCCAAGCTAAGAGCAAAATTCCTCAGGCTGTTGCTAGGACTCCTAGACCACAAAGAAAAGGTCCAGATTCAAAGGTCATAAACTTGACAAGGTTTCTGGTATTAGCTACAAACTAATGGAATTCCTGGGAATCAAATCCACTGGCTGGCTGCCCGTTGGTTTAAAGAGATGTACTGCCAGGGAAATCCCACGTCTGGCAAACACCGAGCTGCGATTGCTCAATCCCCGAGGCCAGTCTCCCACCTGGACGGCTGCCCGCGCGAGGAAGGCATGTGAAGCTATACAGCCCTCGGTAGAGCTCCTTCCTGCTGCATCTTATGTACAAGCAGCTCTGGAGGAAACGGACGAGGGTACTTTCCCATCAGGCAGAGCCAGGAAAAGACTGAGGCGGCCCAACTAAGTGACCATGTGACCCCCTCTGCTGCCAGGCCAAGGGAAGCTTGCTTTTCCCATCCAGCAGGATGTGGTCATTGTCATGGGCCCCCTGTCCATGGCACAGCACTTTATCTTTTCTTCCTTTCTAAATGAAAGTGCTTACTGAGCTTACCCAGGCTCCCCTTTCATGCTAAATGCTGTGGTTTGAAGGTGCTTACTTACATTCTGCATCCAGTCACAGACTGCTAAGGGACCATGAGAAGTCCACCTGGATTTGATCAAGAGGCATGGACTGTCCCCAGGGAGCCCGGTCTTGGAGCTGGATGCAATAACAGACCCACCCTCGAGCTGTCTTCCACTCGAGCTCCACTTTTGGCTGTATAGAGTATTATTCTTCCACAATGGAGGGTGTTTTTCTTAAAAGTACACATGGGGCGCCTGAGTGGTGCAGTAGGTTGGGCATCTGACTCTTGGTTTCGGCTGGGGTCGTGATCTTGGGGTCAGGGGATCGAGCCCCACTTCAGGCTCTCAGCTCGGTGTGGAGTCTGCTTAGGACTCTCTCTCCCTCTGCGTCGCCCCCCACACTCTCTCTTGCTCTCTTCCCTCTCCCTAAAATAAATAAATAAAATCTTTTTTAAAAAAAAAGTGTACATGTATGTGTGTGTACATGCAAAGCAGCTAAATGGCCAAAATGCTGCAGCTCCTTGTACTGATCTGCCAACATGTTTTTCTGTGCCTCTTTTCCTGATGGGGATCAGGTCCGCCTCTCGGTACAATCCTGGTGTGGCTATCAATGACACTGATCTACCCCCAACCAGCCATATGAGTAAGCCCCAAATCCCAGGGCGGCTGTTCATAGCGCATAGTTCCCTAGGAGGGGCACTAGTCATCCCATAGCCAGTCCCTTAATCTAGGAGAAAAGATTCTTTCCCGGAACTGAAAAACCTTCTGTTCCCACTGAAGTTGCTAAACTGCACAGCTGGTGCCCAGCCCTGTCCATCACATGGCTTATTATAGAAGAAAATGAAGCCAACTCAGAAACAGAGAGCAGAGACAAAGACAGACTGTCCCTCTCATGGAGTCAAGTCCCAAGCGTCAGTTCCTGGAATCCTCATGATGCCCCTTTGGGTCGAGGTCCATAAGCTCCCCACCCCATCCTTTGCAGCTGTGGCTTTTTGCTTAAACTAGTATGAGATGGGTTTCTGTCCCCTGTGGCAATTTTAAAAGAAATCTCATCAATATAAACTTGATGCTGCAGACTGGAGTGGAAAAAGGAGGACCGGAAGCTTAGGCAGAAAATGGTTTTTACCTTTCACTTGAGCCCAAACTGCACAGGAGCATCTTCTCACCTATAAAGAGAAATGCAGCAACACATTTAATGAGGCAGTACATAACATCAATTTAAAGAATACATTTTGGCCCAAAAAGTTTAGTGGGTTTTTTTTCTTCTTAATCTGGATTAAAATATCCTCATCTAGCTTGAACATCTAATAATTTAGCCATATGATCACTAAGTATTTGAGGGACTGGCATGGAACCCTCGGGATCAGTTCTGTGGCTTCTCAATAGATCTCAAAAAGCACGCCCTATGGGTAAACAACAGAAATGGCAATGAGTTTCATTCTCCTTCCCAGCTCTGAGCAACTGGCACCAACTGCTGAAAAAGATTCTGAGGTCCCATCCATGTGACAGTGATAGGACAGTGACAGTGATACATGGGACAGGCAAGACTATGAGAACTCTTGGTAAGTAATAACACCTCACCGGTCTAGATGATACTTATCTGGCCAAGACCCACAAACACACTGGAATGAGAAACCTTCTCTTCTCTTCCAGTTATTACATGCATATTTGTCTGTTAGGAATACTGGGATTACTCAGCAAAATGTTCCCCAGAGGAAACTAAATAGCAGGGGTTAGAGAAAGATCCCTCCAACTTCAAAAGGAGATTCTCTTTCAAGTGACAAAATGGGCAGTCTGGTTTTATTGAAAAATTTATATATATATATATATATATATATATATATATATATATATATATATATTTGCACTGAAAAATGCTGGTGAATGCTTGAAATGGCCCTAAGTTCTTGAATGTGACTAAACTTTGCATTGATGCTAAGTGTATCAAGGGCATCGAGTGGAAAATCATATTCAAGAATAACCAGTGAAAGGGACCTCAAGTGGTAAGGCAGGTACTAGGGAATTGAGTGTATTAAAGGAGAGAAATGGGTGGGGCCAAGGGAAGAAGGGAGCTCATTAAAATAGAGTGTCATGGCCAGATTTACAATTTATAAACTTCATTCTGGCAGTTGTTTGGAGCAAAGAGACAAGAAGATGAATTAGAAAATTGATGTTCAGGGGCGCTTAGGAGGCTGAGTGGGTTAAGCATCTGCCTTTGGCTCAGGTCATGACCCCAGGGTCCTGGGATCGAGCTCCACATTGAGCTCCCTGCTCTGTGCGGAGTCGGCTTCTGCCCTTCCCCGCTGCTGTGCTCGCTCGCTCTCTCTCTCTCTCAAATAAATAAAATCTTTAAAAAAGGGAAAAAAAGACAATTGGTGTTTAGGCAAGAGATGCCAAAGGCTAAACATTGTTAAGGGAGCAGAGGAAAGGATGATTTTATACAGCTTTAATGTGAAAGAATTGACAGAATTTGATGATGTACTAGACAAAAAGATAAAGAGGGAGAAGACAGGAATTATTCCTTGATTTCTGTCTTAGCAAATGGGAGCATGGTGATCCTATTTACTGGAACGAATACACAGAAGGAAAAACAAACTGGAAGAATTGGAAAACAAACTTCCTGGTGTCAAATTTTACTGCACAGCTACAGTAATCAAAACAATGTGGTGCTGGCATAGAGACAGATATATAGACCAATACAGTGGAATAGAGAGCCCAGAGATTAAACTCTTGCATATATGTCAAATAATTTTTGACAAGGGTCGCCAAGAACATTCAATGGGTAAAGGAAATCTTTTCAACAAATGATGCCAGGAAAACTAGATATTCACATGCAAAAGAATGAAGTGGGACCCCGACCTAACACCACATACAAAAATTAGCTCAGAATGGATCATCCAAATGTAGGACCCAGAAAAAAAGAAAACATAGAGAGTAAGCTTCAAATTGGATTTAGCAATGATTTCTTGGATATGACATCAAAGGCATAGACAGCAAAAGAAAAAATGGACAAACTGGACTTCCTCAAAATTAAGAACTTTTGAGGATGTGAAGAAAAAAGAACCCTCGTGCACTGTTAGTGGGATGCAAACTGGTGCAGCCACTGTGGAAAACAGTATGGAGGGCCCTCAAAAAATTAAAAATAGAACTAACCAGGATCCAATAATGCCACTACTGGGTGCTTACCCAAAGAAGAGATACATGCACCCCTATGCTTACTGCAGCATTATTTTCAATAGCCAAGATACGGAATCAAGGGTCCATGGAGAGATTAATGGATAGAGAAGATGTGATACACACACACAAAAATGGAATATCACTCAGCCATAAAAAAGAATGACATCGTGCCACTGCAACAACATGGATGGAACTAGAGGGTATAACGCTAAGTGAAGTAAGTCAGCCAGAGAAAGACAAATACCATATGAGGAATTTAAGAAACAAAACAAATTATAAATAGAGACAAACAAAAAACCAGATTCCTAAATATAGAGAACGAATTGGTGGTTGCCAGAGGGGAGCTGGGTGGGAGACGGGCAAAATAAATGAAGGAGATTAAAGGGACATGTATCACAATGAGCACTGAGTAATATATAGAATTGTTAAATCACTCTATTGTACACTTGAAACTAATATAACATTGTATATTAATTATACTGGAGTTAAAAACAAAGAAAGATGGAATGTTAAAAAAATTAACTTTTGTACATCAAAGGACACTTAATGACAGAGCAAAAAAGGCACCTCATGGAATGAAAATATTTGCACATTGCAAATCTCATAAAGCATTAATATCCAGAATATATACAGAACTCCTAATACCCAACAACAAAGAAATAAATAACTCAATTCAAAAGTGGGCAAAGGACTTGAATCACCGTTTCCCCAAAGAGGACACGCAAGTTGTCAAAAGCATATGAAAAGATGCTCAACATCACTAATCATTAGAGAAATGGAAGCCAAAACCACAATGAGATTCCATCTCACATCCATTAGGGAGGGCCATTACCAACACAGAAAACAGCAGGTCTTGGGGAGGATGTGGAGAAAATGGAACCTTTGTGCACTGTCAGTGAGAATGTAATACGGTGCCGCCACTGTGGAAAATAGTGTTACAGTTCTTCAAAAAAATACAAAGAGAATTAACATATGATCCAACAATTCCAACTCTTGGTAAATGCCCCCAAAGAACTGCGAGCAGGGACTCAAAGAAATATTTATACACCCATGTTCATAGCAGTCTTATTCAGAATAGCCCAAAGATGAAAGCAACCCAAGTGTCCATCCACAGATAAATGGCTAAACAAAATGTGGTGCGTACATACAATGAAATATGCCAAAGGGAAGAAATTCTGACACAATGCTACACTATGAGTGAACTTTAAGGACATGTGGCTAAGTGAAATAAGACAAATAATATGTGATTCTACTCATATGAGGTACCAGGAGTGGTCAAATTCATAGAAACAGAAAGTAGCAGAGTAGTTGCCAGGGTTTGGGGAAGGCAGGAAGGAGAAAGTTTCTGTTTGATGGGGACAGTCTTTCAGTTTGGCAAGATGAAAAGAGTTCTGGAGACTGGATGCATAACAACGTAAGTGAACTTAATACTAATAAACTGTGCACTTAAAAATTATTTACGTGGTAAGTTTTGTTATATGTATTTTCCCACCATCAAAAAATAAATATTCAACATACACCACTACTAAATGTTCTGGAATTAAATGGTGGTAATGGTTTGTACCACCTTGTGAATACACTAAAGATCACTGAATTGTATGCTTTATTTATTTTTTTTTATTTTTTTCACCATCTTAACTATTTTTATTTTTAAGAATTTCTTATTTGAGTATAGTTGACACATAATGTTGTATTTGTTTCAGGTGTACAGCTTAGTAATTTGACAAGTTTATAAGATGCCATGTTCGCCACCAATGTAACCATCATCTGTGCCATTACATCACTGTTACTGGGGCACCTGAGTGGCTCAGTGGTTGAGCATCTGTCTTTGGCTCCAGTTGTGATCCCGGAGTCCTGGGATCGAGTCCTGAATCCCACATGGGGCTCTGCAGGGAGCCTGCTTCTCCCTCTGCCTATGTCTCTGCTTCTGTCTCTCATGAATAAATAAAATCTTTAAAAATATATATATCACTATTACCATATCACTATGTTCCTTATGCTATAAACGATATACTTTAAATGGTTGCTTAATATGGTATGTGAATTATCTCTCTGTAAAGCTGTTTAAAAAAGAAAAATAAATAGTTCACTACTCATCTGAATAGGACGGTAACACTAACAGATTTGGAACCCCTTAGGGGAAGTAATTGCAATTCAAAAATGCAAGTCCCAATATAAATGTTTTCAAAACCCCTTCGTCTCCTTAACCATCCCAAAGCCCAAGCACGTGTTCTGCTAAGCTATATGAGAAAAGAGATATCAATGACATTACAGAAAAGTTCCCTATACTATAAACTAGGATTCTTATCCTAACCTCTCACTTCACTACCTGTGTTATGGCTTGAATGTCTGGGTCACCTAAAGTTCACATCTTGAAGCCCTAGCCCCACAGATGGTGGTACTTGAGATTAGGGCCTTTGGAAAGTAATTAGGTTTAGATGAGGTCATGAAGGTGGGGACTCCCTGATGGGGTTAGTGTTCCCATAAGATGAAGAAGACGGCCCAGGGCTAGATTGCATGCTTTCTACCAGGTGAGGACACAGCAAGAAGGCAGCTGTCTGAAAGCCAAGAGGAGGGCCCTTACCAAGGAACCAGGTCAGCTGGGACCTTAATCTTGGACTTCCCAATTTCCAAAGCTGTGAGAAATGCATTTCTGTGATTGAGACCACCCAGCCTATGGCATTGTATCATGGCAGCCCCATGTGTACTAATGTTCCTCTTAGGCCAAAGTCTCAATCTGGGACAGCAACTCTGTGAGCAGGCTCTAAACTGCAGTCACATTGTACTGCTACTGCTATGTCTGTGGCGAGAAATGCCAAGGCAGGCTCTCCAGGTAATCTTCTAGCAAGGAGGCCTGTCTACATCATAAACACCTTTTAAACAAGTTCAGGGAAATATAGTCTGGGCTTTAGCCTGCCAATTCTTAATTCCTACATTATTGTCACAAAATGCTACTGAATCTCTTTGCCACTTGTACATACTCTTAAAAGTAATCACTGCTGGGGCACCTGGGTGGCTCAGTCGGTTGAGCAACTGCCTTCATTCAGCTCAGGTCATGATCACGGGTTCTGGAACTGAGCCCCACGTCAGGCTCCCTGCTCAGGGGGGAGCCTGCTTCTCCCTCTCCCTCCCCTGCTGGTGTTTGTGCTCTTTCTGTCAAATAAATAAAATCGTAAGAGAAAAAAAGTAATCGCTGGTTTAATATCAAGCATGATAGAGGTACATTAGATTTGTGTACTACTCAGAATTTAATAGAGTATGTCTCAGTTTTAAATATGTGAGGCAGGCGCCTGGCTGGCTCAGTCAGTTAAGTATCTGACTCTTAATCTCAGCTTGGTCGGGTCTTGATCTTAGGGTTGTGAGGTCAAGCCCTGTGCTGGGCTCCTCACCCAGTGTGGAGCCCACGCTAAAAAAAATAAACATAAATAAATAAATAAACAAGCAAGCAACTTTACACTAAAGATGGCTCGAATTCATCAGTCAAAAGATGTTTCTATTATTAGTAATATAATCTGGGGGCAGCCTGGGTGGCTCAGTGGTTTAGCATCGCCTTCAGCCCAGGGCCTGATCCTGGAGTTCCAGGATCGAGTCCCACGTCGGGCTCCCTGCATGGAGCCTGCTTCTCCCTCTGCCTGTGTCTCTGCCTGTCTCTCTCTCTCTCATGAATAAATAAAATAAAATAAAAAGTTAAAAAAAGTAATATAATCTGTTTCTAGTTTCCATTACCAATCCATATGAATTTATCTCATACTCTGAGTTCTCCTGGGGCAACCATCACAACGGTCCTTCCAGATCTTCCACCCCTGACTCACTGATTCAGCTCTTGCCATTCTGCCTGTCCAGCTCACTATATCTATTCATTATGCAATGAATATATGGTCCTATGTCTCATGAAAGAACCACTGGGATAATGTAGGCTTTCAAAGGATCAGGAGAGGTGGGTGTGGCTGAGCAAGTCACAGAAGCAGAAAATAGGGCAGTGCTGACGTTCATCTGCCTCCCCTTCCTGCTTCTGAGAGAGTGAGGGGAGGCAGCATGCTGGCAGGAGCGACATCTAGACGTTCCTCTTCAACTCAGATGTCAGCAGGGCAATAGGATGAGGGCGTTTGTGAAGCTTAAGAGGAAGAACCAACGCTAGGTCAGTCCAAGCACAGATCCAACCAGGTTCCATGGGAAGTTCAGACCATCAACCTCCTTAAAGGTCTCACCTGCCCAACATTTAGAAAGGCTATGGTGTGTGACACATTTTAGTGGTTAGCCCATGCAGTGTCCGTCTCAAATACCAGGGAAACACATGTTCAAACATTTACAATTCACACGAAGAAGGAAATAGAGAATTCATGACTTCTTAAAGAAGAATACCTTATTCCATTCACTTGTGATTCGTAATATAATGCAGTAATCTTTCCCTTTTCTCAAAGGTGCGTTATAGTACTTCCCATAGTACAGCCTGTCTCCAATAGGTATCTCCATGGCATCATCTGGAACATCTTTGGCCAGTAGTTCTGCAGCCACATATCCCTCAGCATCAGAAGTGTTGCTAAAGAATGAGGTGGCCCCTTCAGAATCACAAAAAAATGTACTTTGGAGGGCCAGGGGAAGCACCAACACTTGATATGAACTAGAAAAAAAGAAAAGAAAATGTCTATCAGACCCTTGCTTGGGAGATTCGTTCATTCAATTATTCATATTTACTGAGCACCTGCTATAAGATAAACACTTTTCTGGACACTGGAGATATATAACACTGGACAAGAAAAAGTCCTGCCCGCCCCCCCAGGGGATTTACAGTCTGACAGCTCCAACAGCTTCTGGAACTCCAGTTTGGACCTACGGCGCTAATGCCCCATGACACGACGTGAGGGATCTCAACTTCCAGCTGCTGCGGATGCCAAGCAAATCCTCTTTAGCTGGGAGAAGTTGTTACACGTATGGCTGCCCTGGGTGTCCATGGCCTAAAGCCGAACTCATCACTGGTTTTCACGTGGGCGAATAAAGCCCAGCTGGGGAAAGGGTTTAGCAGTCACATGGAGGCTGCTGCTGAGAAGCATTAATGTCCTAAGTCTGAAAAAAAAAAAAAAAGGCTCCAATCACATGGTAACCTGAAACAGAACTCATGTGATCCCCCTCCAGTTCACACATCAAAGTTCATGTGAAATAAATGAGAAGCAAGGAGTGCCAAGTCCCCATGCATTAATCCAGTCTGACGATATCCTAAAATAGCCAGGGGGGTAAAATGTCATGGGGATGAGGTGAAACTCTTGCCTAAATGTGGACGGAGAAGCACACCAGCCATCAAGTAGCCCTTTGTGCACATGCTGGGTTATTGTTTATCCTGCCAAATACAAAGCCTGGCAGTGAAAGGAGCTGTAAGAGCAAAAAACAAAAAACAAACAAACAAACAAAAACAACAACCCCCCCCCCTCAGAGGATGAACCATGTCTTCTTTTTCAACCCCTCCCTTCCATCCTTTCCCTCCTGCCTCTGGAACAGCACGTGTCTGAACATCTGCTTTCTCTATCAGGCTTGATAGCAGGGATTTAAGTGACTTACTCTTGTATCCTTGCAAATCCTTACCCAGTTCTCTGGCTGTGACGGCCTCCCCACTAATGTTTCTTGAGTTGACATTTCAGTGAAGAGGGAAAAACATGCATCAGTATCAAATATGATTAGGGTAATTTCCAAACCAGGAGGCCACATAATCTATTTTACTAGTAAATATACCCTTCCTGTTCCAGGTTCCGAATGCCCCATCTCCTGCTTATTTTTTTTTTTTTTGAGATTTTATTTATTTATCCACAAGAGGCAGAGAGAGAGAGAGAGGCAGAGGGAGAAGCAGGCTCCATACAGAAGTCTGATGTGGGACTTGATCCCAGGTCTCCAGGATCACACCCCAGGCCAAAGGCAGCACTAAACCACTGAGCCACTCGGGGTGCCCCCATCTCCTGCTTCCTAAAAGTCCACGAGTCACTAGGTGCAGAAAAGGGAGCCCCCCCCCCCCACAGTAGGTATAGGACTTGGAAAGTCTCCATCCCAAACATCCTGTGTGTCCCCAGGGCCCTGGTTTCCACAAAGTCTGGGCTCACTTTTGAGCAAAGAGCTTTCTACAAAAGGTACAAGGTAAAGCCTGCAGGTGGTGAGCTGCTGCTGCTGCCACCAGGAGACGTTTACTAAGTGTCCACTGCCTACAAGGGAACACCTGTGACAACACGCTTTCCTGGCGACTTGAGGACATCTCCGTGAATCATGGCTGCAGGGAAGAGAGTAAATGCTGTCCACGAGCTCCTCTTCAAAGCCATCTTGCCTTTCCACGTAGACGGTGGTGTTTCCGTGCAAGATCAAGGCCCAGCTTTGGTTCTGGACATTTAGGGGCACCATTCTTGGGGCATAAAGCAGTCTCCTCCAGTTAGCGTGATCATAATCACCTGAGTTGCTTGATAATTATACAGACTTCCAGCCCCCATCGCAGACCTACTGAACCAAAATCTCCAGGAGCTGAGTTGAAGAATTTGTACCACTGATGAGGCACTCTGGATGATTTCTAGAAGTTGGCAAGTGTGGGAGACACTAGCATTAAGACAGCCCAGGATCAGGCTGCATCATTCACCCGAGATCACCAGGCTAAGGATGGGAGCTTTGGTCCCAGGGCCCCATCCCACCATGGGCCCCAAGCCACTGCCCCACCTCCCAACAATGTGCAACAAAGACTCAGGCCTGTCTTACACGGCAGCAAAGCTGCTCCCTCAGCTCAAACCAGGTAGTCAGGGAGAGGAAACCGCCCCGTGTGCCTGTTGGTAATTAACCCTGATGACGTTAGGGAAGCAGTTGTGGCTGTTTGGAACATGAGTGTTCTGGAAAGACTTCTCCCCTCTTTCTCACCGCCACCCTCCCTCGAATGACTCACAGATCTCCACTTCCTGTTTTGGAGGCACCAGAGGGCACATTAGCCACAAGGATAGATTGTCATTTGGCTTTTCTTTTTGCCTTACGTAATGATGTGGCCTACATATCACATTTGCTCTTGCAAATTCTCTCGGGCAGTGATATCATACCTTCTGTTCTCATAGCAACAGAATTACAGCACCATCCAGTAACTGGTCAGGAATCAAGAAGCAGAACAATGCAGGCAATGTCCATGCCTGGAAAGACCTTTGAGAACTTACTGCACTTAAACTAATGGGAAGACAGGAAAAGCCTAAGTTTCATTATAAAGGGACACATAGGGATGCTTGGGTGACTCGGATGGTTAAGTGTCTGACCCTGATCTTAGCTCAGGTCTTGATCTCACAGTCATAGGCTCAAGCCCCATGTTGGGCTCTATACAGGCATGGAGCCTACTTAAAAATTTTTTTAAAGGGGAGGGCAGGTGGGTGGGGACCCACAGATAATATAGCCAGACTTTCTTTTTTATAATTTTATAATATCTCACATTTATTTTCACCCTGAATGTACTGAAGGGTCATTAGACTGACAGGTCAAGAATGACGTAAGGCAATGAAGGTCAAGGAAGGCAAGGTTATTGTTGTGTCCTTGCTTTATTCCTGTGAGCAAGTTGCTTATCTCTCCAGGGAAACTTCCACGTTCCTTTCTAAAAAGGGGGGTAATTCTGCTTTCCTAATCCAAGCATGACCCTGTAAATAAAAATGCTTAAGGGAACACAGTGTAGTTCTTCAACTCAGGTGAATTAATTCCATCCTAACACTATCTGGAATCCCAGAAGCAGTCATTAACTACACAGTATCTTGCCCATAGCTCAATATGTGATCAAATTAAGAGAATTATCCAAATGGCCCTTTTGACCATCCTTAAAGAAAGACCATCCTTAAAGAAAGAATAGCCGCCCAAAGACCATCCTTAAAGAAAGAAAAAGATATTCTTCTGCCTTTGGTAAATGAAATGATGTTTCCAATCCACTATCACTGAGAGATGTACATGAAGATGTTAGTGCAAAGGATGATACTTGACAAGTCACATGCAATCAACGCTTGTCTGGTGACCAAAGGAATGGATTTAATTTATTGAGCTAAGCTGCCTAAGTGCTTGTCTTTACCCCTGAGAAGTCTCTCTATCATTTGGAAGGATGCTGGTTGGAATTAAAGGCCCAGTCTGAGGGCAGCCCAGGTGGCTCAGCGATTTAGCGCTGCCTTCAGCCCAGGGCATGATCTTGGAGACCCGGGATTGAGTCCCACGTCGGGCTCCCTGCATGGAGCCTGCTTCTCCCTTTGCCTCTCTCTCTCTCTACCCTCTGTGTCTCTCATGAATAAATAAATAAATAACATCTTAAAAAAAAAGGCGCAGCATCTAGGGAGAATTCCCCTCCTCAATCAAACCAAAGTTCCCAAAACTCTCCATGAGGACCACTGGACAGCCACAGAAAAGGGGCCACTACCCACCTGATAGGTCCATTCTTCTCCTTGGCCTTCCTCAGTCTCAGCCGTGGTAGAGGCCCTCCATGCACCGTGACAAAGTCTACTTCCGGAAGTGGAGGCTCTGAAAACAGGTTGAAAAGAGGAAAAGGGTGTGATTAGAAACAATGGAAGCACAATGAAAGTGGTCCTCATGGGGCCATCAAGAGGAAGTGGTCGTGTAAGACGCGATGAGCATTTTCTGACTCTGCTACCACATGGATGAATCTTGAAAACATTACGCTAAGTGAAATAAGCCAGACTTAGAAGGACAAACATTGTATGACCCCTCTGATATGCAATATCTAGAATAGACAAATTCATGGAAACCGAAGTAGGTTAGAGGTTTCTCAGGACTGAGGGGTGGGTAGGCAAGGGGGAGTTAGTTGCTTAATGATCAACAGAGTTTCTGTTTGGTGTGATGAAAAGTTTCCAGAAATAGACAGTGATGATGGTTTACAACATTGTGAATGGACTTCATGCCAATAAATTTGGTGCCAGGAAATGGTTAAAATGTACATTTTACGTTATATATTGGACCACAATAAACTTTTTGTAAGAACAGTAAGGGATGCCCCTATGCTGACAGAGGGTACACACAGCAAGCCTTACAGTTAACTTGCTGGACAGGTTCCTATTTGGTGGGGAAGACCAGCATATCAGACTTCTAGATCTTTTCCCATCGCAGACTGTTCTGTCCTCCTTTTGTTCTCCCCAGCACCCAGATCTCCCACATAGACTCTCCACTGGGAGGTGACTGGTTGACACCAAGTGTTCTAGTGCAACTTTTATGAATGCAACTGGTAGTTACATTCATGGTATGAATGCACAGGCTGCCATTCTGGTTGGTGGGTAGATGCACCAGGCACTAACCAAATGCACTAGCTGTGTCCTGCATGGGCCTCATCTCATATAATCTTTTCAATGTTGCTATCAAGTGAATGAGATCTACAGAGGGAGAAAGGAAGAGAAAAAGACAATATAATATGAATGCCCTCCCCTCGGGTATTATATAAGACTGATAAATCACTGAGTTCTACCTCTGAAACTAATAATATACTATATGTTCATTGAATTTAAATTAATTATAAATAAATAAATAAATAAATAAATAAATAAATAAATAAATAAGAATGCCCCCCGACCCAACCCTAGCCTTGAAATCTGCTACAGTAAAATTAAGGACTAGGAGACCAAAAGAAACACTCAGTACTTTAGCTTGTGGGGGGCACCTAGGTGGCTTAGTTGGTTAAGCATCTGCCTTTGGCTCAGGACATGATCCCATAAGTCCTGGGATGGAGCTCCACACTTCAGGCTCCCTGCTCAGTGGGGAGCCTACTTCTCCCTCTCCCTCTGCCCCTCCCCCTGCTTGTGCTCTTCCTTCTCTCTCTCTCTCTCAAATAAATAAAAATGTTTTTTAAATTTTTGAAAAATAAGAAAATAGACTTGGGGTAGAAATTCCCAATCCAAATTATAATAAATAAAAACCTATACCTTCCTAGATAGTTTTTTTGGGGGGGTTTGGTGGGAGGAGGGACAGAGGGAGAAGGAAAGAGAAAATCTTAAGCAGGCTCCAGGCCCAGTACAGAGCCTGACACAGGGCTCAATCTCACGACATGAGCTGAAATCAAAAGTCAGACACTTAACCGACTAAGCCACCCCTAATGGTCTAGTTTGTTTGTTTGTTTATTTATTTATTTATTTATTTGCCTAGATAGGTTTTTTTTTTTTTTTTTTTTTTGCCTAGATAGTTTTTAAAGCACTATCGAATATGATGCTTGTCAGAGGGAAGGGCGGTAGGCAAAACAAGAGAAAGGGATTAAGAGCTAAATCTCGTTACAAAATAAATAAGACATGGAGCTATAACGCACAGCATAGAGAATACAGTCAATAGTATTTTAACAACTCTGCATGGTGACAGATGGTAACTGGACTTATCGTGTGCCCATTTCATAATGTATATAAATATCAAATTATCATGTCATATACTTAAAACTAATACAATTTGTATGTCAATTATTCTTCAATGAAAAAGCTCTATCGAATATGTTAATCATACATCACCAAGCAACAACATTTATTAGCCACCTTTATACACCATGTACCATGGCAGGCTGGGAGAAGCAGCCACGGAAGGCACAGTTTCTGCTTTCCAGGAGTTCAAAGTCTCATAGTGGAGACGGTTTTATAAACACGTGGCGCTTAGAGCTATGATCAAGTTAAACACAGGGTGTCGTGGGAGCGCAGAGGAAGAACACCTGACCAAGGGCAGGGGCTGGTGAGACCATTGAATGCAGAGATACACGTATACAGGGCCAGGAGGTGGAGGGCCAGCAGAGACAGAACTGCGGCCATACCTGGCTGAAAGGTGGAGTCCCAGCCTGGGAGAGGCACGCACCAAACTGGGAAGTGTGGGTACAGGTCGGATCGGAGGTCCTGGAAATAAGTCAGTTACAGATTCTCAGCTGACGTGTATTGTAGAAATACAATTCAGACAGCTGGTTGGAGGACCGACTAAGAACAAGAGGACAGGTTGCCCAAAGTCTAGGTACCTGAGGTCTGAAGCAAGTGATGGCATTAAGAATGGAGCAGAGGTCGCCAGATGGGAGAGACACGTGGGGGGAGAGAGAACAGGATGTGGTGGCAGACAAGGAAGGGGGAAGAATCTGGGCTTTGGTGTTGGTGGCTCAGTTGTGACATCATTCATCAAGGTTTGGGGGAGAAGTTCAGAAGCAGCTCACTTCTAGGCCTGATTATGTTTCGACGTGCTTGTGGAATTATCCAGCAGGCAGCAGGAGACGGGTCCACGCAGGAGCCAACTGGCGGTGACATGGAGTCAGTCCCCAGCAAGAGAGGCACCGCTGCCCAGGGGGACTGCACAAATGCCCCCAAGCTGAGCGGAGGGCTTGGGGCCCTGACCACTGGAAGCCCAGGCATCTAATACCGGATGGAAGAGAGACAACTCCCAGTAGCTTTCTCAAATGGTACCAAGTCTAGAATTTCTTCCAAAGTCAGCCAGATAGGGTCACATAAATTCTGGCCTCCATAGGCCTGTGGGGTTGCCAGGGACCCCCAGAGGTGGCCTGGAATGGCCCTGCTTGCAGTCCACATCTTACAAGAGGTGCTGGAGGTCTAGGCTGTTCCCAAGAGGTGTGGGTTCCCAAGAGGAAGCCCCTGGGTTCCTGCAGCAGTGAGGGGGACAGGGCGGTGAGGTTTGAAAAGCCCCTACCAGGTCCCCCAGGGGGACAGGCCCCTTCTAGTTGGAGAATTTCTGCCCCCAGCCCTCCGTGCTAACACTGAAATGCCTTCTCACTTGTGATGTTTTGCTGTCGCAGTAAAGTGAGTGGTTTTTATCACACGCTTCCTGTTTTCAGCCCAGAGGGAGATTCACTGTTCACTGTGTGTGTGAGAACCCCTCCTCGGGCTCTTTTTAATTTTTTCCTTTCTTTGCTCTTCTCCGAGATTAATAATTCTAGTTCCTCTAATCTCTTGGCTAACCTTTTAAAACCACCCCGCTTCTCATTGCCCTTGGTATAAGCAGAACGAAGTGCTCGCTCAGCGTGCAGAAGGCAGGCCCATGGGGGGGGGGGGGCAGGAAGGCCACCCCGGCCTGTGACTAGTGTCATGCCTGCCGTCCTAAATGTGCCACTGCCATCCAGCCGATGCCATCAACATGTGACTTCCAGGCTGCTTTCTGCTTTCGGACCTCCCCCCCACCTTATATTTTAAACAGGGCACCTTTTTCTCTCTCATGTAAAAGCCTGAACTTCAGCAGGCTGGTTCTTAAACACATTTCAAGGTTAAATAACTTTAACTTCCAGCCATCTCTTTCCAAGGTTGTGTTCCTCATTCCCCAAAATGGTATCCCGGGCGGATGCGCTCTCCTTTCCATTAGCCTCATTACTGATTTAAGCCAGATCAGACCCAAGGCCAGAAATGAGTTGTGTCTGAGCTGGACAGTGAAGCTCTTCAACCCTGGATATTCGAAGTTGGGGAAGATGCAGAAGGGAGACTCTCATTACCATTCCTCTACTAGAAGCAAATGACAAAGGAATATATAGGGGCTGCCAAGTGTGAAAACCCTGCAGAGTAAGGAGAAAAGCACTGAAGAAGAACATGCCCTACAAAATATTATAATATAGTATGAAGTTAAAAAAATATATAGTATAAAGTTACAATAATTGAAACGGTAAGGTGCGAGCACAGGACAGGCAAAGCAATGGAAAAAGCTAGAGGGCCTAGAAAGAGACCCAAACAAACAAATGAGAAGATAGTATATGACATGGACAGTCGTTCCAAATGTGGCGGGAAACTGGCTTATCATGTAGGGGGAAAAAATTACCATGTAAATTTATACCATACATCAAGATGAATTCCAAATGGGTCTAAATTTAAAGGTGAAAAGCAAAATTATGAGGAAGCATTAGAGGGGCACATGGCTAACTCAGTCAGTAGAGTGTGTGACTCTTGATTTGGGGGACCTGAGTTCAAGCCCCACATTGGGCACAGAGCTAACATTAAAAAGAAGAAGAAGCGCTCCCTGGGTGGCGCAGCGGTTTGGCGCCTGCCTTTGGCCCAGGGCGAGATCCTGGAGACCCGGGATCGAATCCCACGTTGGGCTCCCAGTGCATGGAGCCTGCTTCTCCCTCTGCCTGTGTCTCTGCCTCTCTCTCTCTCTCTCTCTGTGTGACTATCATAAATAAATAAATAAATAAATAAATAAATAAATAAATAGAAGAAGCAGCAGCAGCAGCAGCATTAGAAAATATGAAAGAATAAGAATTGATCTAATTTCAGGGTGGGGAAGGCTTTTCTTAGCATGACCAGAGGCAGAAACTATAAAACAATCAATAGAATTGATTACATGAAAATTTAAAATGTCTAAATGTAAGAAGAATATCGGCAAGAAAACTAAACAGTAAATAGCCTGGGGGGATTATAATAGGTACAGCCAAAGATTAATATCATTAGTGTAGGCAAACTATTAAAATCAATAAGAGAAAGGAGGCAATACAAATGAAAACATGTTAAAATCCCCTAAAACGTACCAAAATGAACAAAAGAGAACCCAAAGTAGAAAATTGTATCTGCACTAAAACTAACAGAAGTCCCAATTTTACTATCAACTTCGAGTTAAATGCAAGGAATTAACCCCCACACAAAAATACACGTAAAGACACTGTGATGTTTCTTTTCTAATCCCTGGCACCGCCCCAGATGGACCATGCCACACGCTGAAGGCATGGCCAGTAGAAATTGACAGCAGTAGAAAAAAAATGGCAGCTGACCCCATAAAGGGGGGTCATCATCAGCTATCACAAGGCTGGCCACGTCTCCCCTGTCACCAAAGTTATGGACTCGGCCTTCCCAAGGAGAAGGGGCAATGTTCCTTTCATCTTTAAGTCCCCTCTTCAGCACTTAGCACAGGTCTTTGTGCGTAGCCAGTCAATAAATATTTGCTGGGTTAAGTTATTACGTCATGCCCCTCCCACTCCCAACACACACAGAAAATCTGGCTCTCAGGCCTATGATGTAAAGAAACGGTCCCATTCATATTTTGGCAAACCAACCGTATCCAGCCCATTTTCTCCTGTGGTGCATCATCTCGTCTCCTGAGGCCCAGGCCCAGATGTGGCTGTTTTCGGTGAGGGGAGCTGGGATCCATCCAATCCCCGAGAGCCATTCACTTGGGGGTTTGGGGTTCGATTTGCTGCTAGAAAGCCGTTGGGAGGTCGCTGAGGATCAGAGCACCAGGTGGCCCATGGAGGCTTGGAAGGGCGTGTGTGCCTCCCTGCTGGCCTATGCAGGGGTCAAAAAACCTGTGACCCGGAAAGACTGAGAGAGTCCCGACGAAGAGGGAACAGCTGGGACGAGAAAGTCAGTCCCTGTCCCAACTCTACCGCAGCTTCTGCCCCTGGGAGCCAGGGACTCCCTGCGACCAGCCTAAGGAGACGGGGTCTCGGAGGACACATGAGGGCACGATCTTTGGATGGTGTGCGGGCCGCCAGCCCCAGAGGGGAAGCCTCCTGCACAAGATCTCAACAGATGTGGGCCTGCACGGTCCTTCCGGGGGGGGGGGGGGCATCCAACGGCAAGGGGGGGGCCTCAGGGGGAGGCTGTGGCTCCCGGTTCTGGGGGGAATCGCAGGCACCCTGACTGGGCCCATCTCCACTAGGAGGCCCGTCTGATAACGCTCGGGACACACGTGTGTTTTCAACTGCTCTCCTGAGCATCTGAAAAAGTACATTCTCCTTCCCTTCTGGAGAATGGGGGCAGAGATGGGGAGGTGGGAGTGGTCAGGGCTCCGCGTGGAAGGCAAACGTGGGGAAGGACTGGTTTCCTTGTTTCCTTGATATTTTTTCTTCCCTCTTCCCCTCCAGCATTCTTGGCTCTATCATAAATACCCAACCACAAATGATCACTGTGTTGTGTACACAAGCAGTTTAGCTTGACAGTTCTGCACACATTTGCTTTGTCTCTCTGCCCCCCCCCTCCCCGCCCACACACTTTCCCCTCCCTGGTCCTCTCCTGCTCCCTGTAGGAAGACAATTTTGCCAACCAGCTTCCTGCCTTGGCTAGGAAATGGCGTAGCCCGCGTGTGAAAGCTCTTCTGACCCTGGATCTACACCAAGGATGAAAGTTTGCTCTTCCCTCTGCCCTCGAGGGCGTAGAAGTGGTGGCCCTCTTTGGAAGAAGTCAGAAGTCAGCTCCCTGGGCCCTACCTGAGGAAGCCTGTCAGCCCGGGGTAGAAATTCTGGAAGAAGGATCTGGCCTCCCCCTCGCCTCTGAGCTGCTCGGCTCCCCATCTCACTGGAACACTTGCCTCTGTCCTTCAACATGCCTCGAACTTGCGTCCTCCTCTGAGGTCAGCGACATATTTAAAGCACTTGCCTTCATCCTGTTCCCCTCAGTAAGTTTTAGTTTAATGCTAAGACATTCGGGAGGGAAATTCCATTCACATTTCTTCTGGGAAATCAGCTGCTGTGTTTTCCAGACCCAAATCCCTTGCCTCACATTTCTGGTAAAATTCAAAAGTTCATGATTTTACTGAAACAAAGCCATTTCTTAGGCAATCAGGCATGCCTCCTCCTTTTTTTTTTTTTTATTGGAGTTCGATTTGCCAACATATAGCAGATCACCCAGTGCTCATCCTGCAAAGCGCCCCCCGTCAGTGCCCGTCACCCAGTCACCCCAACCCCCTACCCACCTCCCTTTCTACCACCCCTTGTTCGTTTCCCAGAGTTAGGAGTCTCTCATGTGCTGTCACCCTCTCTGATATTTCCCACTCATTTTCTCTCCTTTGCCCTTTAATCCCTTTCACTATTTTTTATATTCCTCAAATGAATACCTCCTTCTATCAACACTCAAGGCTCTCTTTTTCTCCCCTTTTAATGAAAGAGAGGGCTTGGGTAGTTTTGTTGATTGGTTGGTTGGTTTTTACCCTTTTGGAAGGCCCGCTTGATCTTTCAACTTGAATTTTCACACTTTTTTAAAATTTCAAAATCTTTAAAGTGGGGTTGAGTTGGAACACAAGCAGCCATCCTCTCAAAGAGCTTAGCTAAGGGTCTCAATGGACTTAGACGGCTCAACAGTGCCCCCTGGTGACCACGAGCACACGGCTCTTGGGCTGCTAGGCTACATTTAGCCTGCAAAACAAGGTAGAAATACGTGTCTCAAGAAGAAATTCCCCTCCCCAACTCAAGAAATACGATATACTAATTTGAATCAGCAATGCAGACCATCCAAGACACAGCAAGGACCAAAGGGCAGGAAACTAAACAGCTTTTCATCTGAATAAGTCGCAGCAGAGGGAGGAACACCCAATCGAACATTACTTCTCTTTCCAGCCCGAAAGTTGAATTTTTTTCGTTTGAAAGCTTTCCTTAACTAACCAGGCATCCCCTCAATACCAATACCACCCAGGGGCCATTCAGGGTTTGTTGTGCTACGTGCCAGCACTGTCTTTACATCTCTGCCTTTGAGGACCTCCTATTTTCACAGGGGTGAAAGAAAATAAACAAGTAAAGTAAAAACAAAACAAAACAAAAACAAGTTTTGTGATGAAATTCAGGCAGGGTAAGTGGATAGAGAGTGGTGGTGGGAGATGGAGGTTATTTGAAAGGACTGGCAGGGAGAGCTCCTCCAAGGTAATGACATCTGAGCAGAGACCTGGATGATTATTAAGAAGCCATGTGCACGATATTCCCCAGAAAAGGTAAAGGGTGGATGGAAAGGCATCGATGCGCAAACAGGTTTGACCCCTCTGAGGAACAGCAAGGAGGGTACAGAGGACAGATGCTTAGCGAGAAAGGAGGAGAGTAGAGATGAAGTCAGTGAGGAAGGTGGGGGTGAGGAAACTGAATCCTATTCCAAGACCAATGCAGACTCACTGGACAGTTTTCAGCTGGGGATGACATGTTCTCCAATGCATTTTTAAAAAATCACTCTGAGGGGACGCCTGGGTGGCTCAGGGGTTGAGTGTCTGCCTTCGGCTCAGGGCTTGATCCTGGGATCAGGGATCGAGTCTTGCATTGGGAGCCTGTTTCTTCCTCTGCCTGTGTCTCTGCTTCTGTGTGTGTCTCTGATAAATAAATAAATAAATCTTTTTAAAAAATAATAAAATAAAAAATCACTCTGAGTCCTGAGTGATCTTTTTAAAGTTACGGTCTTCATTGTAATATAGAGGTGGGGATGCGGGGCAGGAGAACAACAGGCACTCGTGAAAGCAGAAAGACCAGTAAGAAAGCTACTGTAGAAGTCCAAGCCAGAGGTGGCTGGCTTGGATAAGGCTGCTTTGTGGTGAAGGTGAGGGTGGGGAGTAGCTGAGTTCAGGATACATTTTAGAAAGCAGCCAATGGGGCTTATTGATGGATTAGGAGTCGGTGGGGAGGGGTAGACTCTTAATGGCCTGGGCAACTAGTGAAGAGGAATGCCAATAACCAGGGCAGAGAAGCCTGGGTGGGAAATGGCTTTGGAGGTGAGAGAAGAGTTGAGAAATCAAAATCCTCTTGGACTTGACTATTGAGTGGTCAAGAGATGATTACGAGATGTTTAAAAGATGACCGCATATATGAGTGTGGAACTCAGGGGAGAGTCTGGGACCAGGATCCATCGTTGGGAATCCTCAGCAGACAGGCAATGTTTACAGCCACGAGACTGGTACAGGAGGAAGGGGTACATAACGAAAAAGGAACAGAATCAGGCAGAGAGGGCATTACTAAAAGTGGATGGAGCCAGCAAAGAGGCCTGAGAAGGAGTAGCAAGGCAGGAGGCCCAAAAGCCAAGAGAAAAAGTGTCTGGTGAAGGAGGGGGTGTCAGATGATGTGGGGGGAAAAATCAGATACACTGAGACACTTTCAGGAGAGCAGTGTGGACAGGACAACTGCCTCCGGATTGGAACCAGTGAAAGAGGAAGCAGGAAGTTGGCATGTGGAGCCTACATAACAGACGCTTCTTTTAAGAAGTTTTACTGTAAAAGGGATGCCATGGAAGTAGCTGGAGGGAATGTGGGGTCAAAGGAAGTTTCTGGTTTCTTTGTTTTCATTTTAAAAAAGGAGACTACAACATGCTCATGCAGTGTTGGGACCCTTTCTCCATTGGGTGGGGGGCACGATGAATAGGGAGGAAAGGATGGGATCCAATGCCCCTGAGGGTGGTGGTCACCTTAGAAGTGGGGACAGGAGCGAAGACAGAAGACGCAGCCCTGTGTGTAGGTAGCCTTGGGAGACGTGGGAGAGGCAAATCCCCCCCCCCCATTACTTCTAATTGTTCCGTGAGGTGAGAAACAAGAAGCTAATACTTAGAGTATTAGCTCAGAGTGTGGGGGGAGGGTCAGGGTGGGGGGAATATCCCAGATGTGAGGAGAGACAGAAAATGAGTGGAGGATGAATTCACTGGGGGACCGAAGCACGACTGCCAATCACTCTTCCCTGAGAATAGCCGACTCTTGAGGCCCCTGTGACAAAATGGCAATGACACATGACTGACAAACAGTAATGTGGAAAAATTCCTTTCAGGTATGAAATATTTCAAAGATCCCAAAGGACTGTAACCAGCGCTCCTGTACATGCTTGCCAGATTTAATTCGTGTTAATATTTTGTCTCAACTATCTTTTTAGCGGGGGGCACCTGGGTGGCGGCTCAGTGGTTGAGCATCTGCCTTTGGCTCAGGTCATGATCCCAGGGTCCTGGGACTGAGTCCCACATTGGGCTTGCCACGGGAAGCCTGTTTCTCTCTCTACATATGTCTCTGCCTCTCTCTGTGTGTCTCTCATAAATAAAATCTTAAAAAAAAAAAGGCAAAAACAAAAAAACTATCTTTTTAGAAAGGAAAACATGCCAGTCATAACTACAGCACCTTTAGGGTCCTTCCCTGGTTCCATGACCTTCTTCTCTTGCTCTTAAAGTCCGCTCTATAACCATAGGAAGCAATCCTGTTCCTCTTGATCCGGGCCTGTCTATGGCTCTATGGTGACTTTGTTCATACAAATGCTGCCATTCAAGATTTACCTGAAATCTGGGTTGTCAGAAAGAGGACCACAGGACGTTCGGAAGACAAAGCCTGGATGCTGACACTGTAGTTGGTGCCCGGACATAGGTCCAAGCACATCTCAGGAGCCTGGCTGCTGGCAGTGATATTAAAGGTCATTTCCTGGGCAAATTCCTTCTGATACCATCTCTGGCCTTGAATGTGGAACTGAAACACAGGAAAGTTTACTAGGTGAATGGTTGGCTCGGAAGGAGCTTTCTCATGAGCAAACTTGCTCTCAACTCTCAAGTTCCTTCGAAAAGTGAAAAAAGAACAGTGAGCAAGTATTAGAGTTGTAATACCATCCACACTGTCATTACGATCTATCAGTATAATAAAAAATGTCTTTAAATCAAAATGTCCAAAAGGCTGAGGCCCCAGTACAATTTTCTCCTTCTTGTTCTCACATGTACAATGAACAATGTCAAAGTCTCTTGGCAAAGCTGCAAGAGCACAAGGCCACAGAACATTTTCCTAGAGAGAAGACGAAGAATCTGAACTAAGGCTTCTCCAAAGCAGGACCTGAATGAGGGCACTCCGAGCTGGCCTGGTAGAATTTCGGCAGGGCTTTTCTCCTCTGCTGCTCCTGTCTGACATTCCCAACACTTCCCTGTAACATCCCAGCACCTGGGCCAATAGACATACTTTTCTGCCCACTTAATTTTTTCTAGTACCAGCTCATCCCATGGTGAACCACAATAGCTACAAAAGTTCTCCTTGACTCTCTAGACAACATGTCCAGACCCTGGTCAGAGACACTGGTGTGAGGAGACACACACAGGCAAAAGCCATGGGTTCCTCCCATGGATACTGTGTGAGCATCAACTCTGCATAGGCCATGTGCACAAAGAAACTCTCACAGCTTACTCAGCCATCCCCAAGGTCTTTCTTCAAATATGTAGGACGAGTGTCCATTCTCTTGCTTTGTCTTGCAATTCTTGCTATCAATCTGCCATTGATAATAACAGCTATGTAAGTAGATGTTTAGGTTTGCTGATGTATTTTTAAACCTCCCACACTAGACAACATCTATACATAGAATAACTTAGTAACTTACTGAATACATCTCCTCTATATCAGCTGTCTTTGTACTTCTCCATCTCAAGCAGGTTTCATTAAATATTGAAATGTTACTGATGATCTGTTTTACTGCAGGGGGGAAAGAAAGAAAAATCAACTTACACTCTACATGAAAATACTACCATCTATAGAGCATGCAATTCTTGATTTTGGGATTGTGATTCAGAGGCCCATGTTGGGTATAGGGATTACTTTAAAAATAAAATATTTTTTAAGAAAAGGGTAGTGGAAAGGGACGTGGGCAGGGGGATGGGATAACTGGGTGGTGGGCACTGAGGAGGGCACTTGATGGGATGAGGCCTGGGTGTTATACTATATGTTGGCAAATTAAACTTCAATTAAAAAAAAGAGAAAATACTACCTTAAATAAAATTTATTTATTTGAAAGAGGGAGAGAGCACTTGTGTGGGGGGAGGGTGGGCAGAGGGAGAGGGAGAGAGAGAGTCTTTTAGGCAGACTCCATGCTGAGCACAGAGCCCAATAAGGGGCTAGGTCCCAGGACCTTGAGATCATGACCTGAGCCAAAACCAAGAGTCGGATGCTTAACCAACTATGCCACCCAGATGCTGCCCCAAAATACTATGTTTTAATCAAGTTATATATTAGGATGATTTCAGCAGTACTTTAATTTTAAAATTAATGGTAGCAGCACTTTTATATTTATGTAAACTCAATCCTGATAAAATTAAAAGATGCTCAATCAGAGGATCCATCTTAAATCCAATCACTGCAAACTTCCCTAGTTTATTAACCTAAAACTGCAGCTTGGCTTTGGGCCTCATTTATACAAATAAGTATCAGTTTCAAATTCTGAGCTGGGAGGAATACCTCAGCAGAGAATTGAGAAGTGCTCTTAGAAGAACTGAAAAAGATTTGCTTCTAAGAGTTTCACAGGACGGGTGCCTGGGTAGGTCAGTCAGTTGAGCATCCGACTCTTGATTTCCACTCAGGTTATGATTTCAGGGTTGTGAGATCAAGCCCCACATCAGGCTCCACACTTGGTAGGGAGGCTGCTAGAGATTCTCTCCTTCTGCTCCTCCTCCCACTCAACTTCTCTCTCTCTCCCCAATAAGTAAGTAAATAAATAAATAAAATCTTTAAAAAAAATAGAGTTTCATAGCAACATGGCAATGATTAATAAGTGAAAAAGACAACTCCCAAAGCACATGAAAAAAGAAAGTCTCACAGGAGCCAAGCCTTTATTGTGTAAGCCCCTGGCCTGACAGGTTCCTGTGAATGAAGCCACATTGGTAGACGTGACCTTTCTTTATGGATTGGGCAGCCTTGCCAGAGGAAACCAGTTCCACAGGTCACAAGCTATAACTTCAAATGCTGTAAGACAGAGTAGATAAGAAAGTACAAGTGATTCAGAAGAATGCAACTCACTATTGGATATAGAAGGTTTTAGAGATAAGTAGCAGTGGTCCAAAGACCCTTATGTTTATGAAATTTTCAAAAACCAATAACCTCAATACTATTTAAATAGTTCCAGGGGAGGGGTGGTGGAAATAAATAAATAGATAGATAAGCAGATAGATAAATAAAATAAACAGTTACAGACCATACGAAAAGGTAGAGAATTGCCCAATTTATTCAAGATGACTAGATAAACAACAATGCCCAAACTGTACAAGGACAGAATGAGCAATTACTAAACACACTATGCCAAACTAATCACGGGTAGTAAAACAATGAGGCAATTTCTAATAAAGTTGAGAACAATACAAGGATGCATGGTCTCATAGCTATTATTTAGCATTAACTAGAAGATTCTAGACAACATGGAAAGAGACAAGAATAAAAGAACTATAAGTACCAGGAAGAAAGGGAACAAATGATGTCACTGTCAGTAAATCTAATGGAATCTACTGGAAAAAAAATAGTTTGTAAACAACAGAAAAACAAATACAAATAATAGGACTTTGGCAAAGTATACCCAAATACAAGAACATAGAAAAATTAGTACTTGTTGATGTATCTGCAAGAACAAGTATGGTATGCTGAAAACAGACCCCCCAAAATGTCCATATCCATCTGTGACCGTGTTACCTTATATGGCAGAAGGACTTTGTAGTGTGATGAAGGCAGGGAGATTATCCAGAATTATCTAGATGAGCCTAATGTAGAGATCACACTCCTTATAAGAGACAAAAAGATCAGAGTTAGAGAGCAATTTAAGGACAAAAGGGGCAATTAAGTCAAGGAGCTTCAGAAATGGAGGATGGGTCCCACAAGCCAAGAAATGTAGGTGAGATCTAGAAATTGGAAAGGACAACAAAATGGATTCCCTTCTCTAGCCTCCAGAATAAATACAGGCCTGCTGCCACCATACTTTTAACATAACAAAACTGATTCAGATTTCTGACCTCCAGAAATATAATAAATTCACATTGTTTTAAGTCACTAAATATGCAGTAATTTGTCATACTAGCAATAGGAAACTAAGACAACAAATAAATTACAATAAAAAGGTGCAGCACCCAGCTGTCATGCATGGCCCAACTACTACAGAGTGCCATGCACAGCTGCCTCCACATGCTCCACCCAGCCACTGATGCATGCTGCACCCAGCCTTGTGCCCCCAGCTACCACAGCACTTCAGAAAATCCAGTATAGGATAGCAATGCATAACAAATTTGCTACCACCACCACCCACTTTCAAGTTCCCTGACAGGCATGC
Organism: Nyctereutes procyonoides; assembly: GCF_905146905.1. Lineage (NCBI taxonomy): Eukaryota > Metazoa > Chordata > Mammalia > Carnivora > Canidae > Nyctereutes > Nyctereutes procyonoides. The sequence continues at coordinate 7,752,726 of NW_026575135.1, read as the reverse complement.
TTACCCTGCCTGGGTCCCTCTAACACTAACACGAACACAGCCCACAACAGGCAGACAGTCAGTGTAGACAACTGTACTAAAAGGAAAAGTGACTCAGACACAACAGCAATCTACACACATAGCAACACACATAGGATACTCTCCTGTAGTGCCAGATCTTGGTGAACAGGGGACACGGCACTGTAGGGTACTACAAGACTTCTTCATAAAGTCACTACTTTCAAGAATAGATGACATAGCTGACTTTCTTAAAACAAAGATACAAACACAGAGAGGCAGACAAAATGAGGAGATAGAGAAATTTACCCCCAACAAAGGACAGGACAAGGCCACAGCCAGATATCTAAGCAAAACAGATATAAGTAACATGCCTGATAGAGAATTTAAAGCAATGATCATAAGGATACTCACTGGATCTGAGAAGAGTGGAAGACATGAGTGAGACGCTAAGATGGAGATAAGGAATAACATAGCAGAGATAAAGGGCTCAATAAACAAAATGAGAAAAAAACTTGAAATGAGTAACAGAATGGAAGAAACAAAGGAATTAATTAGTGACCTAGAAGACAGAGTAATGGGAAGTAATCAAATTGAACAAAAGATAGAAAAAAGAATTATGCAAAACGGGAACAGACTTAGGGAACTCAGTAACTGCATCATACATAATGACATTTGTGTTATAGAAGTCCCAAGAAAAGAAAAAAGAAAAGAGGACAGATAATTTATTTGAAGAAATAATAACTGGGGGTGCCTGGGTAGCTCACTCAGTCAAGTGTCTGCCTTTGGCTTGGGTCATGATCCCAGGGTCCTGGGACTGAGTCTTGCATTGAGCTCCCTGCTCAGCAGGGAGTCTGCTTCTCCCTCTGCTCCTTATGCTCTCTCTCTCTTGCTTACTCTCCCTCTCTCACATAAATAAATTTTAAAATCTTTTAAGAAAAAGAAAAGAGAAGAGAAAAGAAAAAAGAAAAGAAAATAACTAATAACTGAAAAATTCCCTAAACTGGGGAAGGAAACAAATATCCAGATCCAGGAGGCACAGAGAACTCCAGTCGACATCAACAAAAGCAGACCCACACCAAGACATATTGTAATTAAATAACAAAATATAGTGATAAAGAAAAAAAAATTTAAAGCAGCAAGAAAAAAGAAGACAGTAACTTAGATGGGAAAACTCATAAGGCTGCAGGAGATTTTTCAACAGAAATTTTAAAAGCCAGCAGAAAATGGCATGATATATTCAAAATTCTGAATGAGAAAAGTCTGCAGCCAAAAACACTTTCTCCAGCAAGGCTATCATTCAAAACAGAAAGAGAGATAAAGAGGTTCCCAGACAAACAAAACTAAAGGAGTTTGTGAACACTAAGCCAGCCCTGCAAGAAATATTAAAGGGGATTCTCTGAGTAGAAAGGAGATGGGATCCCTGGGTGGTGCAGCGGTTTGGCGCCTGCCTTTGGCCCAGGGCGCGATCCTGGAGATCCAGGATCGAATCCCACGTCAGGCTCCCGGTGCATGGAGCCTGCTTCTCCCTCTGCCTATGTCTCTGCCTCTCTCTCTCTCTCTCTCTCTCTCTCTCTCTGTGTGACCATCATAAATAAATAAAAGTTAAAAAAATTAAAAAAAAGAAAGGAGACCAAAAGTAATAGTATAAAGGTAGGAAACACAAAAGCAGTAATAATGAATATTTCTATTAAAAAATCAGTCAAGGAACTCACAAAATTAAGAATATGATATATAATAACATATATCTAAAACACGGGGAGGAGAGAAGACTGGGCTCAAACTTAAGCAACCATCAAGTTAATATAGACTGTTATATGCAGAAGATATTATGTACAAACTGAATGGTAACCATATATCAAAAAACCATAATAAACATGCAAAGAATAAAGAGGAAGAAATCCAAATATATTACTAAAGAAAACCAGCAGAGAGAGAGAGAAGAAAGTTATCAAAGAAAAACTTCAGAAACAACAAAAATAATAAAATGGCAATAAATACATATCTATCAATAATTTCTTTGAATGTAAATGAACTACACACTCCAACCAAAAGATACAGGGTGACAGAATGATTTTTTAAAAAATCCCATCTATATGCTGCCTACAAGATATTCATTTCAGACCTAAAGACACCTGCAGATTGAAAGCAAAAGGATGGAGAAACATCATGCAAATGGATGTCAAAAGAAAGCCAGAGTCAGACAAAATGGACTTTTAAAACAAAGATTATAATAAGAGACAAAGAAGGACACTATATAATAATAAAAGGGACAATCCAACAAGACAATTAAAAAATTATATTTATGAACCCAACATAAAAGCACCCAAATACATGAAACAGTTACTAACAGACATAAAAGAACTAGTCAATAATAATACAATAATAGTAAAGAACTTTAACATCCCACTTACATCAATGGACAGATCCTCTATCCAGAAAATCAACAAGGAAACAGTGGTTTTGATTGACACAATGGAACAGAAGTATTTGACAGATATATTCAGAACATTCCATTCTAAAAACAACAGAATACATATTCTTTGCAAGTGCACAAGTAACATTCTCCAGAATAAATGACATATTAGGCCACATAACCTGCCTCAACAAATTTAAAAACATCGAAGTCATACCATGCATCTTTTCTGACCACAATGCAATGAAACTAGAAGCCAATCATAAGAAAAAAAAATGTGTAAAGACCATAAATGCATGGAGGTTAAATAACATGCTGCTAAACAATAAATGGGCCAACGAAGAAATAAAAGAAAAATTAAAGAGTACATGGAAACAAATGAAAATAAAAACACGAAGGTCCAAAACCTTTGGGATGCAGCCAAAGCAATTCTGAGAGTTTATAGCAATACAGACCTACTTCAAAAAGCAAGAAAAACCTCACATAAACAACGTAACCTTACATCTAAAAGAGCTAGAAAAAGAAAAGCAAATGAAACTTAAAACCAGCAGAAGGAATGAAGTAAAGATGAGAGCACATGGCGCCTGGGTGGCTCAGTTGGTGAAGTGTCTGACTCTGGCTTTTGGCTCAGGTCATGATCTTAAGGTGTGAGACTGAACCCCTTGTTGGGCTCCATGCTCAGCGTGGATCCTGCTTAAGATTCTCTCTCCTCCTCTTCCTCTGCCCCTCCTGCTGCTCATGCGTGCTCTTTCTCTCTCTCTTTTTCTCTCTCTCATTCTCTTGCTCTATCTCTCTAAAAATACTTTTTAAATTAAAGCAATAAAGATGAGAGGAGAGATAAATGATATAGAAATGAAAATAAAAACAATAGGACAGGGGATCCCTGGGTGGTTCAGCGGTTTAGCACTCGCCTTCGGCCCAGGGTGTGATCCTGGAGACCCAGGATCGAGTACCAAGTCAGGCTCCCTACATGGAGCCTGCTTCTCCCTCTGCCTGTGTCTCTGCCTCTCTCTTTGTCTCTCATGAATAAATAAATAAAATCTTTAAAAAAAATAGGACAAATCAATGAAACCAGGAGCTGATTCTCTGAAAACAAAACAAAACTGATAAACCTCTAGCCAGATTTCTCAATATAAAAAAGAGAGAGATGACTTAAATAAAATCACAAATGAGAGGAGAAATATCAACCAACACTACAGAAACACAAACAGTTGGAAGAGAATATCATGAAAAACTATACACCAATAAACTGGACAACTTAAAAGAAATTATAAATTCCTAGAAATATGTAAACTACCACAACTTGAAGAATAAAAAGAAAATTTGAACAGACCAATAACCACCCAAAAAATTGAATCAGTAATCAAAAAGCTCCCAACAACAACAACAACAACAAAAAAGCTCCCAACAAACAAAAGTCCTGGACCAGATGGCTTTATAGACAAATTCTACCAAATATTTATTTATTTATTTTTATTTCTACCAAACATTTAAAGACAAAGTAATACCTATTCTTTTCCAACTCTTCCAAAAAGTAGAAAAGGAAGGAAAAGTTCTAAATTCCTTTTATGAGGCTGGCATTATCCTGATACCAAAACTGGATAAAGATACTACTAAAAAAGAAAAATATAGGCCAATATCTCTGATGAACATGGATGCAAAAATCCTCAGCCAAATACTAGCAAACTGAATCCAACAGTTCATTAAAAAAAAATAATTCATCACGACTAAGTGGGATTTATTCCCAGGGTACAAGCGTGGTTCAATATTCACAAATCAATCAATGAGATACATCACATCAAAAAGAGAAAGGATAAGAATCATATCATTTCAACAGATGTAGGAAAAGCATATGACAAATACAACATCCATTCATGATAAAAATCCTCAACAATGGTCTAAGAGGGAACATACCTCAACATAATAAAGGCCTTATATGAAAAAGTCATAGCTAATATTACCCTTAACAGGGAAACATTGAGAGCCCATCTACTGAGGTTAGGAACAGGACAAGGATAATCTACTCTCAACACTTTTATTCAACAAAATGCTGGAAGTCCTAGCCATAGCAATCAGACAACAAAAAGAAATATTTTTAAGGCGTCCAAACTGGTAGAAAAGAAGTAAAACTTTTGCTATCTGCAGATGGCATAATACTATATATATAAAATCCTAAAGACTCCACAGACAAACTGCTAGAACTGATAAATGAATCAGTAAAGTTGCAGGATTCAAAATCAACATACGGAAATCAGTTTCATTTTTATACACCAATAATGAAGCAGCAGAAAGAGAAATTAAGAAAACAGTCCTATTTATAATTGCACCAAAAATAACCAGATACCTAGGAATAAATCTAGCCAAAGAAGTGAAAGACTTATACTCTGAAAACTATAAAACACTGATGAAAAAAATGGAAGATGACACAAAGAAATGAAAAAACATTCCATGCTCATGAATTGGAAGAACAAATATTGTTAAAATGTCCACACCACCCAAAGCAAACTACAGATTTAATGTAACCCCTATCAAAATACCAACAGCAGTTTTCACGGAACTAGGACAAACAGTTCTAAAATTTGGTATGGAACCACAAAAGACTCTGAATAGCCAAAGCAGTCTTGAAAAAGAAAAGCAAAGCTGGAGACATCAAAATTCCAGACTTCAAGTTTTATTACAAAACTGTACTAATCAAAACATTATGGTATTGGCCAAAAGTGGACACAGAGATCAATGTAACAGAATAGAAAACTCAGAATTAAACCCACAATTATGTGGTCAATTAATCTTTGACAAAGGTGGAAAGAATATACAATGGGAAAAGGACAGTCTTTTCAATAAACTGTGTTGGAAAAACTGGACAGCAACATGTAAAAGAAAAAAAAACTGGACCACTTTACTATACCACACACAAATATAAATTCAAAATGATGAAAGGGGGCACCAGATGCTCAACCACTGAGCCTTTGGTTTAGGGCATGATCCCAGGGTTCTGGGATCGAGTCCCACATTGGGCTCCCCGCAGGTAGCCTGCTTCTCCCTCTGCCTATGTCTCTTCCTCTCTCTGTATCTCTCATGAATAAATGAATAAACTCTTTAAAAATGGATAAAAGACCTAAATATGAGACATGAAACCATCAAAATCCTACAGGAGAACACAGGCAGCAACCTTTTTTACATTGGCTATAGCAACTTTTTTTTCTAAATATCTTTCCAGAGACAAGAGAAACAAAAGCAAAAAATAAACTACTGAGACAACATCAAAATAAAAAGCCTCTTCACAGAGAAGGAAACAATCAACAAAACTAAAAGGCAACCTTTGCAAATGACATATCCAGTAAAAGGTTAGTATCCAAAATATGTAAAGACCTTATAAAACTCAACACCCCAAAACCAAATAATCCAACTAAAAACTGGGCATAAGACACGAACAGACATTTCTACAAAGAAGACATACAGATGGCCAACAGACACATAAAAAGATGTGCATCATCACTTATCATCAGGGAAATGCAAATCAAAACTACAATGAGATATCACATCACATCTGTCAGATTGACTAAAATCAACAACACAAGAAATAACAGGTGTCGGTGAGGATGTGAAGAAAAAGGAATGCACACTGGTGCAGTTACTATGGAAAACAATATGGAGGTTCCTCAAAAAGTCAAAAATGGACTACTCTATGATCCAGTAATCATACTACTGGGTATTTACCCAAAGAATACAAAAACACATGTATTCAAGGGATACATGCATCCCTATGTTTATTGCATTATTTATAATAGCCGAACTATGGAAGCAGCCTAAGTGTCCATCAACTGATGAATGGATAAAGAAGATGTGGTGTGCATGTGCACACACACACACCCCCCCACACACACACACTGGAATATTACTTGGCCATAAAAAAGAATGAAATCTTGCCATTTGCCACGACTTGGATTGAGCTAGAGAGTATAATGCTAAGTGAAGTAGGTCAGTCAGAGAAAGACAAATACCATATGATTTCACTCATATGTGGAATTTAAGAAACAAAACATGAGCAAAGGGGGGAAAAAGAGAGAGAAAGGGATACAAACCAAGAAACAGACTCTTAACTATACAGAACAAACTGATGGTTATCAGAGGGGAGGTGCCAGGGTGGGGGACGGAGGCTGAAATAGCTGATGGGGATTGAAGAGTACACTTCTTATGATAAGCACTGAGTAATGTAGAGAATGGTTGATCACTGTATGTTTATAGCAGCATTATCTACAATAGCCAAATTATGGAAGCAGCCCAAGTGTCCATCCACTGATGACTAGATAAAGAAGATATGGCATGAGGCTCCTGAGTGGCTCAGTCACTTAAGAGTCTGCCTTCAGCTCAGGTTATGATCCCAGGGTCCTGGGATTGAGCCCCACATCAAACTCCTTGTTCAGCAGGGAGTCTGCTTCTCCCTCTTCCTCTGCCTCTTCCCCAGCTTGTGTGCGTGCACGCTCTCTCTCTCAAATAAATAAATAAAAGCCAAAAAAAGAATATGTGGCATATATTTACAATGGAATATTACTCAGCCATACAAAGAATGAAATCTTGCCATTTGCAAAGACATGGATAGAGCTAGAGATTATAATGCTAAGTGAAATAAGTCAGTCAGAGAAAGACAAATACCATGATTTCACTCATACGTGGAATTTAAGAAACAGAACAAACGAGCAAGGGGGACAAAAAAAGAGAGAAAGAGATAAATGAAGAAACAAACTCTTAACTAGATAGAAGAAACTGATGGTCATCAGAGGGGAGGTGGGTGGAGGATGGGTGAAATAAGTGATGGGGATCAAGGAGAGCACTTGTCGTGATGAGCACTGGGTATTGTATGGAAGTGTTGGATCACTGTACTGTACACCTGAAATAATATTATATGGTAGGCTGAATTAAAATCAAACTTTAAAAAAATGAAATAAAATAATTAAAAGATCCCTATCCACAAAAGAAGAAACCACAAACAAACTTCAAATGACTAGAATAGAAACAGATCTCTTAGAAAATAAATCTACCTAGAAATGTCTAAGACTTAAGAAGATTTTTTTCTTCCTGAAGGACAGAAAGGAAAACAACGGAGAAATACCACATCCCTGAATGGAAAGACTGAAGAGTAAACCTTCTTGGAATGTGTTAAGTTTGCACATTCATTCAACGACTATTTAGGAAGTTCTTACCATGTACAGGCATGCTTTAGGTGCTAAGGATACAGTGGGGGGAAACGTCCCTGCATCTCAGGGAATTCATTCCAGTGAAAATGGCAGAAAAGAAAGAAGTAAACAAATAAATAAAAAATATAATCATATGTGCCAGTAAAGACTGGAGAAAGGCATGGCAGGAGGATAGAAAGCATGGCCAGGGAAGGCCCTCCATGCAGATTGTTGGTGAGTAGAGAACTGAGGATTGTGAGTGAGTCACAAGGAATGGAGGAAGAGGGGTCAAAAGGAGGCCCAAGGTCAACATCCCAGATGCAGGAATCAGCTTGGCATACCACAGAACAGAAAGCAATTTACTGCTAAAATTCGTCTAAAAGATTAAAGAGAATAGCATTTTAAAAAAACTGAATTAAAAATATTGGAAGAAGCCACAAGCAAGTATCAGTACCTATTATAAAGGCACAACAGTGTTTCTTTTTTTTTAAGATTTTATTTATTTATTAGAGACAGAGAGAGAGAGAGAGAGAGAGAGAGAGAGGCAGAGACACAGGCAGAGGGAGAAGCAGGCTCCATGCAGGGAGCCCGACGTGGGACTCGATCCCGGGTCTTCAGGATCATGCCCTGGGCTGAAGGTGGTGCTAAACCACTGAGCCACCGGGGCTGCCCAACAGTGTTTCTCAAACCTTTTATCATTACAGTCCCACAAGGAGACTTTTAAACATTTCCCCCCAATCTCTCACCTTCTATAAAATCTTAATACCCTCAATATGCTATATGTTTCTTATGTACTGTATCCTTATCTAAGGTTCATATATGAAAAAGACTAGTATTTTCTTGCCCCTCAAGAACCAATTTTTGCCCCTTTGTGAGTGATCCTGCCTCCCGGGTTGACACCAATCCCGCTGAGAATATGTTAGAGCAATTAAATAAAACTGTCTCACTGGTTAAATTCAGTTTGTTCTCGGTCAGAGAGCAACCCTCACCCTAGGTCTCCTTCCCTCCACTCAGGTCTCCTTCCCTCCACTCCTTCCCTCAAACCTCCATGGTTTGGACCACAGGCAGGTTGAACCCCTGATGTGTTCACAGCGGAGAAAAGGATCCCCGGCAGGGCTAGTCCTGAATCCCTTCCTACCCTGCTCTCTGGCCCTTTGCTACGGAAAGTACATGCCCTGTCCCTCATACAAATATTCCTTCTCTGGCTCATTTTTAGTGGCCACTCTGCCTTCTCTGTCTTTCCTTTCCTCACCCAGCAGGCTGATCAAATCTAGAATCCTGAAGGTGAAAAACCAGCCCTGCAAGAATATCTCAAAGAAGAGAAAAGCTGGGTCTTAGTTCATCAGCTTCTGTGAAACTTGGTTTCTGCTTCACTCGTGTGAGGGAGCACCTCGGAGCAAAGTCCATCATTACTTCCTCGGTGTTACCATAATACCTTCAAATACTTCGATTACATGTTATGCACTGTATTATTATTGATCCTATCGCCCCACTGAACCGAGAGCTCCTTGAGGGGAGAGATTAAGTCTCCTTCATCTCTGAACTCCTTATGTCCCAGACAGTGGCAGGCCCAGCATTCCTGGTTGCTTACGTGTAAACAATCAGCAGTAAGGAGAAAGCTAAGCAACTGATATCATATTAAGCCAATGAAATACAGCCTCTGTATGAGGCATGGTTTCTGCCCTTAGTATGTATTTAACCTAGAAGAGGAGTTACACCGAATATCAATAAAACAAAAATACAAGGGCATATATAACATCATAAAGTAAATTTAAATAACAGCATTTCATAGATGCTAATTGTGCATCAGGTATTGTGCTGATTCCTCATAACCCGCTTAGTTTCACAATAAACCCATGATACAGGTATTGCTATTCCCATTTTAACAGTTAAAGCAACTCAGGCACATAAGGGTTAAGTAATTTACCCAAAGGCATGCAGATAGTAAGAGATCTGAGATTTGAATTAGATAGCCTGACTCCAGAGTAACTGTGCCAAGCTATTACCTATACCTCCTCCTGAAGCAGAGTATAGGCATTCAGAAAGAAGACATACTTTCAGTTGGGGAGATTGTAAAAGAAGGGATGAACTAAAGAAAAGGAACTAAAGAAAAATGGGGAGGGGGTTCCAGGTAGAAGACACTGCATGTGCAAAGATAGGGGGGTGGGAAAGTTAGCACTTGCAAAGTTATTCTAGATGAGTGTTGCAATTTGTTCAAGGATAATAGTGGCCAGTTAAATCCAAATCTCTGAACACATTTCCCAAAATACTCTTCAGATCAACAAGTAGAACAAGTACACCAGTGCTGTCATCATATCCAGAAGACACAGAAGATATGAAATTTTAAATTTCCTTTCAATAGAAGAATAAATACCAAATTCTAGCAAAGCTGTTTCTCAACCTCCCACAAGTTACTGTAGTAGAGTGAGAGGTCTTGAGAAGAGCATGGGAAAGAGAAGAGGAAAACAAAGGTCTGCACATGAGCTAAATTAACTCCCAGAAAGAGACATGCCACCTTCAGTGTGAAAATACTATAAAGAAGACCTGGTATATCAGAGTTCAGACTACAGCAAAGGATTAAAGTCCAGGAGGCTTCTGGTAGTCATATGAGAAAGGCATTGCTTCTTGGAAAGAAGATGACTAAATGGAAAGAACTGGTGTTCGGTGGAGACTAAGTAGTGATGGGAAAAAGAGGCAAGGGGGGGAATGCAAGATCCTACAAGGCAAAAGAGAACACCCAAATAAGAGAATGTACCATTCATCCCCACTCACACCAAAAAAACAAAAATATCCTTGAAAGGAATTGCGCTTCATCAAATGACAGAAGAGGGCACTCTTGACCTAGAAATATTATTAACCATTCTAAACTACCAATTCTACAGAATATACAAAAGCAGTGTTCACTAAAAAGAGGAGCACCCGGGTGGTTCAGTAAGTTAAGTGGCTGCCTTCAGCTCAGGGCATGATCCCAGGGTCCTGAGGATACAGCCCAGTATCAGGCTCCCTGTTCAGTGGGGAGTCTGCTTCTCCCTCTCCCCGCTATTCATTCTCTCTCTCAAATAAATAAAATAAACATGTTTAAAAAGAAAGAAAGCCATCCAGAAGCTGATCATCAAAATATGTCATTTTGTGAAAAAACTCCACATTTTTTTAATAACATCCAAACAAGGATTTTTTAATAAAACAAAACAAATGATAACTCTGTAACACAATAACCTGAAGTAAATATCCTTAAAAAAGCATTGTGGGGTATGAGGAAAACACCTTGAGTCAGAAATTCAAACCCTAAGAACAGAAATGGACACAAAGCAGAGGTGAAAGGAAATGAAACAAAAGGGACTGAATTCAGGAAACAAACAAAAGGAAAAGACAAACTCATATCAGAAATAAAGTCAAAATGTCATAGTACCCAAAGAATAAATTAGAATAAAAAATTAATGAGGAAAATTGAAGAAATGCAGCCCAAAAGAATAAAAATGATATTAAAAAGAAGTAAAAAGGAGCAAAAGTCAAATGGCTGAAATGGAATAAAAGCAAAGATCCAACATATGTATAATAAAAGTCTCTAAGGAAGAAAAACATTAAAACAGAATTAATATTTAAAACTATTATCCAGGGTAAGTTAACAAAAATAAAAATATCTGAATATAAATACTGAAAGGGGCCACTGTATACCTGAGAAAACCCATCCAGCACAGTCAAACCTAAGATTTGGCCAAGTAAAACTACTATACTGCAAAGATAAAGAAAAAAAAATCTCAGCATCTCCACTCAAAGAAATAAATAAGATCCAAAAGCAAAAGAATTAAGTGGCATCAGATTCTCCAAAGCTAAAAAATAAAGCAAAGCAACAAAAGAATGGAATTTTAAGAAAACTCAAATCAAGAAATGTGAACCAAGACCTGCATATCCAGCTAAGATTATCTTCCAAGTATTAAGGCCATGGAGACTTTTAAAATTTATATATGTATGCTACTCAGCATATGCAAGATCTAACTATGTTCTGTGTGCTAGAGGGACACCAAAAATAAAGTGCTTCAGAGAGACTAAATATAAAGTGATGGACAGCAGACAAATGGAAACCATAAGAAAGCAGGGGTTGTAATCCTCACATAAGTAGAAGTCAAGCCAGAAAGCTTTAAATATGACAAAGAACACTTTTTAATTCAAAAAGCCATAATTCACAATGAAGATAAAATGCAACCACCTTTATAAAGTAAAAGAAAAAATAAAAAGGAATTTAAGAGGAGTACCAGCGTAGCTCAGTTGATTGTTTGCCTTTGGCTCAGATCATGATCTCAGGGTCCTGGGGTCTAGCCCCACTTTGGGCTCCCTGCTCAGTAGGGAGTCTGCTTCCCCTTCTCCCTCTGCCCCTCCCCCTGCTTGTGTTCTCATTCTCTAATAAATAGATAAAATCTTTTTTAAAAAAAGGAATATAATAAATATGAAAGCAGAAATTAATGATAGAGTTGAAGAAGGGTCACCAACTTTTCTTTTTTCTTTTTTTCTTTTTTTTTTTTTTTTTGCCAACTTTTTCTATAAAGAGTCAGAGAGTAACTATTTTAGTAAAAATTTTCTGGGCCAGGTCAGTCACAACTACTCAACTCCATCTTTGTAGCACAAAAGCAGTCACAGACATTATATAAATAAACAGCTTAGCTTTTAGTGTCCAATAAAACTTTATTATAGAAACAGGCAACAGGCCAGATGTGGCCCCGATGCAAAGGGGGAAGGAAACAGTAGATTCAATTAAGAGAACAAAACCTTGGCTTTTTGAAAGTAATAATAAAACAGATGAACTGCTGGCTAACTTAATCTGGGAGAAAGGAAGAAAATACAAATAAAGGGAGAAATAATCATTGAAATAGAGGAAAATTCAAAAAGTTAAAGAAATGTACTCTGCAGACCACTCTGTAGATAAATTTGAAAACACAGAGGAAATGTGTAATTCCAAGGAAAAAGCTTGCTAAAATTGACCCCATTAAACATAAAAAGTTTCAACAGACCATTGTCCATGGGGGGAAAAGGAGGGGGGGTGAGAAAGTTACTAAGGAACTACCCTGCGGAAAAGCTGCCTTCCCCGGGGTGTTTTGTGGGGAAATTCTACCTCACTGCTGGAGACCAGATAGTCCAAATGCTATGTGAATTATAATAATGAATGAAACCTTTCAGATAATGAAGCGCTTAATGATGAAGGAAACCTTTCAGATTATTTTTGTAAAACAAGGAAAATATTAATGCCTAAGCCTGATAAAGATGATACAAAATAGAAAACTATAAACCAATATCACTTATGAATATTGATACAAAATATGAAAGAAAATATTAGTGAACAGAACCCAAAACCATAGAAGAAACAAATACCCCATAGCCAAGTGGGATGTATTTCAGGAAGAGAGAGAGAGAATGGGGGAGAAGTGGAATATGAGAGAGAGAGAGAAATTTGAAATATCAAAATTTTAAAGATACAAGGGAATGAAATAAAAAAGAATATACTGTAGTTAGTTTTCCTTTGCACATATTAATGGATATTTTTGACTAAGGAGTTAGGGGATCCTAAAATAGCTACTCTCTGACTCTTTATAGAAAAAAGGTTGGTGACCCTTGTCACTTTGGGTACACATGACTAGAATATGGGGTAGTCCTGAAAAGAATAAGATGAATCTACTGCCTCCAAACCCATTTAAGGAAGGGGTCCAATTCTAAATAACTTATTCATATTTATTTACCCCACAAGCACAATATTACCTCCCTGGATCTACAATATCATTATGTTATCTTAAAAAGAAACAACCATTTACTGCTCCCTCACCCCCCATTTTTAGCATATTGCAAATGCTCAGATATTCCATGAAAAATAAATGTCATTTTTTGGCTTGACCAACCCCAAGTATGAGTTTCTCAGGCTGATGGTTTATAAAAGAAGCAGAAAGACTTCATATGTAACTCTTCCACCACAGAATACTGTTATAATATTTATCATTTTGTAGGAAACTATCAGGCACAATGTTAAATTTTTTTACTGTCTTTACTATCTTTTCTTTGGACTTCATTTCTGTAAACAGGAATCAGTTAGGAGGAGGAGTTTTATAAGGTCAACACAGATCTCAAATTATGCTGCTGCCAGAAAACTTGCATCATAAACCACCTTAACAGTCAGTTTTCTACCAGGCAACAGAAGGAAGACTACTCTGTTTCCCTCTTCTTTTGATTAAAAAAAAAATGTACCAACACTATTTTAGAAGTAAATGCACATAATCCTCTGTTAAAGATTAACAAAGAAATTAGAAATCTCATATTCATAAATGACAGGATTTTTAAAACTCTAATTAGGAGCAGTCTAAGTAGACAGCTGACTTTGCAAGGGAAACAGTGTCAGAAAAAATGGCTAAGAATCAATTATTTTGAAAACAAAGTCACTATTTTTATAACTTTTCTATAAACAGTGGTATCATTTTATTATCCTTTAGTTGTCCTTGATGTACACCTCGCAAACAGTTTATCTTAGAAGGAACAAGAAGATATAACACTGCTCAAAGTTGAGAGTTTTACTGTTACTTTGTTGAAATTTTTCTTAAGCAGATTTGGTATCTGGTTATAACTGTCATGAAATTTGCTTGCTAAAAGTATGTGATCATATTATATGGAGAGAAATTCAGGGCGGGGGTGGGGTTCAATCACTTATTCAACTGTGCAGGGCAAATTCAAACAATTTCCTTGGTTTAGCTCCACAGGCTCAACCTTCTAACAGAGGTGGGCAGCCTTCTATTAAGGCACAAGTCCTTGTATTCAACACAGAACAGCTGCTCCCTGGGTACTGGTGAGAGAGGATAATCTCAAGCTCAGTGACATATACCACTTAACAAATCTGAGTTGAGAGAAACAGTATTTAGGAAACATGGACTCCAGCCATTCCTCCAAATAATCTAACCCTGAATCAATCCCAATCAGCAGAGTACAGGTATTTTTAAAGCATCTTTCCTTGTCTACCGTACACTGAATTGTGCTTTCCTATAATGCAGTAAGTCACACTGAGGGGCAATAAAAGAAACAGCCACATAAAATTCTCGTAAAATGCTGCTCATACATTGTACTCTCTATGAAACACCCCTGGAATAAAAAATTCCTATCTAACCACACTGTGGGGAAAAAAAAATTGTACTTCCCCTGGTAAGCACTGCTTTGTTGTAACATTAAAGACAATATAGGGCATCTGAGTGGCTCAGTCAGTTAAAGCATCCACCTTTGGCTCAGGTCATGATCCTAGGGTCCTGGGATTGAGACCCACATCCAGCTCCCTGCTCAGCAGGGAGTCGGCTTGAGAGTCTCTCCCTCTGACCCTCCCCCCATGCTCTCACACACATGCTCTCTCTCAAATAAATAAATCTTTAAAAAAAAATAAATAAGTACAATGTAATGATGCCTAGACGGGTCAAAAACTAAACCCAAATTTGTGAGCCACTGATTAAAAAAAAATAAGTAAGTAATAAGAATTGGATTATTCTTAACCTTACTTCTACATCTTTTTTTTTTTTTAACGTCCCTGACTTTGTTTTCGTTCTTCTTCAGCTCACATATCTAACCTATTTTCTTTTCTTTTTTTTTTTTCCTATTTTATTTTCTATACCCATGCAGGTCACTTAAAGTTTTTCCTAGAAAAAAAAAAAGATGGGATATAAATAAATACTCTTTTGTTTTAAAATTCTATATTTTGGGATCCCTGGGTGGCACAGCGGTTTGGCACCTGCCTTTGGCCCAGGGCACGATCCTGGAGACCCGGAATCGAATCCCACGTCGGCCTCCTGGTGCATGGAGCCTGCTTCTCCCTCTGCCTGTGTCTCTGCCTCTCTCTCTCTCTCTCTCTCTCTCTCTCTCTCTCTCTCTCTGTGACTATCATAAATAAATAAAAATTTATTTAAAAAAATAAATACAATAAATAAAATTCTATATTTCATATTAATGTAAAAATCACAAAGGAAAAGATCAATAGTATTGACTGCATAATATCTAAAACTTTTATATGTCAAAAATACCCTAAACAAAATTAAAAGAAACTATTAATGAAGACAAAATATTTGACATAAATAGTGAAACTCTTACTATACGAATAAGTTGCATTTATCAATAAGAATACAAAATTGGATAGATGAAATAATGATGGTAAATATATTGGTCAAGAATTTTCGATGTTGAAATAAATGCGTTTGAAGGAACCTAAAATTGCTTTCCTAATATAGACTCCTAGAACTATAATAGAACTTTCCTGTTCAACCCCCTAACACTGCAGAGGCTAATTAACCTTGCTCAAGTGTGTTAAAGGTTGCTATTTACCTGTCTTCCCATTTCCACAAAGGAAAACACAATTGTGGCCTCTCTCTACTGCCTACTCACTAATCCTCAAGGAAGGAACAGTAAATATATAATCTGACTGGAAGGAGACTACCATTTCTTGGGTCACATTTCCTAGTGGGTAGAGTTCACATATTGTAGATCACTGCCCCAAAAAAGATGCAGATTCTTGCTTTCTGGGAGCTGCACATTGGAAAAGATTAGGAGAGAATGAAATGAAGTGAGGGGAATCATACCAAGGAGAAGAAATTTTGAAATCCTATTTGTCCAGTGAGAAAAATATAGGGAAAAGGAAATACATCCAAATGTAACTACTCTAAAGAGCTTAGAAAAAATAGGGATATTTACTATTTCAGGGAAAGTGACTCAAAACCATCAAAGAGAAGAACAAACGGACTGTTTTTGAGGACAGACTAAAATGACAATTACATGTCATAAATATATTCATTTTTTGCTTCCTCTCAGTGTATTCAATTTTTGTAGATATATACGTTTTGGAGGGTTTTTTGTTCTTTGTTTTATTTTGTTTTTGTAATTTTGAAATTTAGTACCTTCTAACATATGAACCAAAATACATTCAGAACCAAGTGGAGCACCATGTTGGTCCACTCTGTGAGATTATATTCTCTCTTCCTTCCCATTCTGCCCGCCTCTTTTGTCTTTGTGGTTTTTTGTTGTTGTTGCTATTGTTTCTCTATATAAGTTTTCCTTGTTTATATAAATTTGGAATTTAGCACTTTCCAACATACAGACCAAAATACAAGAGGTGAACCAAGAAGATCACCATCTTAGTTTACTCTGTGAGACTATATTCTCTATCCCCCACCACTTGCTCCCCCACTTTTTAAAATTTTTACTGTTTTTAAATTTTGTTTTTCACTTTTGTGGTCTTTTTCTTTTATTTTCTGGTCCCTGACCTCTTCGGAATTGTCTAGGGTATATTTTACTTAGGTCGTGGTTGATATTTTTGACTCTGCTCACACATAAGCCATTCTGCACTGGGCAAAAATGGCTAGAAGGCAGAATTTACCACACACACACACACACAAAAAAAAAGAACCAGAAGTAATGCTCTGCCACAGATCTAATGGATACAGGTTTAAGTAAGATGTCAAAGATACAAGTCAGGGGTACGATTATAAAATTACTGGTGGCTCTTGAAAAAAAGCATAAAAGACTCTAGAGATTCTTTTACTGCAGGATTGAGAACTAATCAGGCCAAAATTAAAAATATTTTAACCGAGATGCAGTCTAAACTGGATGCGCTAACTGCAAGGATTAATGAAGCAGAAGAGAGAGTGAGTGACATAGAAGACAAGTTGATGGAAAGGAAGGTAGCTGAGGAAAAAGAGAAAAACAAGAGCCCATGAGGAGAGACTCTGGGAATTAAGTGATAGTTTGAGAAAGAATAATATTTGTCCGAATTGGACAATTTGGAATTGTCTCTGATTCCAGAGAGTATGGAAAGTATGGAGAGAGAATGGACCAGAAAATATATTTGAACAAATCATAGCTGAGAACTTCCCTACTCTGGGGAAGGAAACAGGCATTCATATCCATGAGATATAAACAACAGCCCCCCCAAATCAACAAAAAACAATCAACACCCTGACATATAATAGTGAAGCTTGCAGGCAGCCCCAGTGGCTCAGCGGTTTAGCACTGCCTTCAGCCCAGGGTGTGATCCTGGAGACCTGGGGTCAAGTCCCATGCAGGCTCCCTGCATGGAGCCTGCTTCTCCCTCTGCTTGTGTCTCTGCCTCTCTCTCTGTGTGTCTCTCATGAGTAAATAAATAAAATATTAAAAAAAATAATAATAATAGTGAAGCTTGCAAATTTCAGAGATAAAGAGAAAATCCTAAAAGCAGCTCAAGACAAGAGATTCCTAACTTGTATGGGGAGAAATATAAGATTAACAGCAGACCTATCCACAGAGACCTGGCAGGCCAGAAATGAACAGTATGATATATTCAGAGTTCTAAACAAGAAAAACATGCAGCCAAGAATAGTTTATCCAGCAAGGCTGTCATTCAGCATAGAAGGAGAGATAAAGAGCTTCCAGGATAGAAAGAAACTGAAAGAATATGTGACCACCAAACCAGTTCTGCAAGACACATTAAGGGGGACCCTGTAAGTGAAGAGGGAGCCCAAAGAAACAATCTGCAGAAATGGAGACTGTATAGGTAATACTATATATGACACTAAATTCCTATCTTTCAGTAGTTACTCTGAATGTGAATGGGCTAAATGATCCAATCAAAAGACAAAGGGTATAAGACTGGTAAAAAAGCAAGACTCATCTATATGCTGTCTACAATAGACTCATTTTAGACCTAAGGACCCTTTCATACTGAAAATAAGGGGTTGGGGAACCATTTACCATGCAAATGGTCCTCAAAAGAAAGCTGGGGTAGCAATCCTCATATGATAAATTAGATTTTAAACCAAAGACTGTAATAAGAGATGAAGAGGGACACTATATCATACTTAAAGGGTTTATCCAACAAGAATATCTAACAATTATGAATATTTATGAATATTTTAGTTGAATAAGTATTCAATTATGAATATTTGTTTATGTGGGAGCAGCCAATTATATCAATCAATTAATAATCAAAGAAAAAAAACAATCAGAGATACATAGATTATAATACATTAATAGGAGACTTCAATATGGCACTCTCAGCAAAGGGCAGATCTTCTAAGCAGAAGATTACCAAAGAAACAAGGGCCTTGAATGACACACTGGACCAAATAGATTTCACAGATATATACAGAACATTCTATCCTTATGCAACTGAATACACATTCTTCTCAAGTGCACACAGAACTTTTTCCAGAATAGACCACACACTGGGTCACAAATCAGGTCTCAACTGATACCAAAAGACAGGATTATCCCCCGCATATTTTCAGACCACAATGCTTTGAAACTAGAACTCAATCACAAGAAGAAATTTGGAAGGAACTCAAACACTTGGAGGTTAAAGAGCATCCTATTAAAAGATGAATGGGTCAACCAGGAAATTAGAGAATAATTAAAAAGATTCATGGCAAATAACAAAATAAATAAATGAAAATGAAACCACAGTGTTCAAAATCTTTGGGATACAGCAAAGGCAGCCCTAAGAGGGAACTACATCTCAATACAAGTCTCCCTCAAAAAATTGGAAAAATCTCAAATATACAAGCTATCCTTACATCTTAAAGGAACTGGAGAAAGAACAGCAAATAAAGCCTAAGCCAAGCAGCAGAAGAGAAATAATAAAGATTAGAGCACAACTCCATGAAATAGAGACCAGAAGAACTGTGGAACAGATCAACGAAACCAGGAGCTGGTTCTTTGAAAAAAAATAATAAGACAGATAAATCCCTATCCAGACTTATTAAAAAGAAAAATGACTCAAATTAATAAAATCATGAGAGAAGAGAGATTACAACCAATACCAAGGAAATACAAACAATTTCAAAAACAAATTATGAGGGACACCTGGGTAACTCAGCAGTTGAGAGTCTGGCTTCAGCTCAGGATGTGATCCCAGATCCAGGGATCGAGTTCTGCATCAGGCTCCCTGCGAGGAACCTGCTTCTGTGTCTCTGTCTCTGTCTCTGTGTCTCTCATGAATAAATAAAATCTTCAAAAATATAAAAAATAAAAACATATTATGAGCAACCATATGCCAACAAATTAGGCAATCTGGAAGAAATGGATGCATTCCTGGAAACCTACAAAATACCAAAACCAAACAGGAAGAAATAGAAAACCTGAACAGGCCAATAACCAGCAAGGAAATTGAAGCAGTCCTCAAAAACCTCCCAACAAACAAAAGTCCAGGGCCAAATGGCTTCCCAGGGGAATTCTACCAAACATTTAGAGAAGAAATAATACTTATTCTACTAAAGCTGTTTCACAGGATAAAACTGGAAGGAATACATCCAAACTCTGTGAGGCCAGCATTACCTTGATCCCAAAACCAAAGGCCCCACCAAAAAGGAAAATTACTAATATCCCTGATGAACATGGATGCAAAAATTCTCAACAAGATAACTAGCCAATAAGATCCAATGGTACATTAAGAAGATTATTCACCATGACCAAATGGGATGTATCCCCTGGGATGCAAGAGTGGTTCAACATTCGTAAAACAATCGACATGATGGATCACGTCAATAAAAGAAAAGACAAGAACCATATGATCCTCTCAACAGATGCAGAGAAAGCATTGGACAAAATACAGCATCCAATCCTGATGAAAACTCTTCGAAGTGTAAGGATAGAGGGAACCTCTCAGTACCATAAAAGCCAGCTATGAAAAGCCCACAGTGAATATCATTCTCACTGGGGAAAAACTGAGAGCTTTTCCCCTAAGATCAGAAGCATGACAGGGATGCCCACTCTCACCACTTTTGTTCAACATAGTACTAGAATCCCTAGCCTCACTAATCAGATAACAAAAAGAAATAAAAGGCATTCAAATTGGCAAAGAAGAAGTCAAGCTCTCCCTCTTTGCAGATGACATGATACTGTATAGGGAAAACCCAAAACACTCCACCCCAAAATTGCCAGAACTCATACAGGAATTCAGCATTGTGGCAGGATCCAAAAATCAATGCACAGGAATCAGCTGTATTTCTATACACTAACAATGAGACTGAAGAAAGAGAAATCAAGGAATCAATCCCATTTACAATTGCACCCAAAACCATAAGATACTTAGGAATAAATCTAACCAAAGGGGTAAAGGATTTGTACTCTAAAAACTACAGGACACTTATGAAAGAAATCAAGGAAGACACAAAGAGATGGAAAAACATTCCATGCTCATGGATTGGAAGAATAAATATTGTGAAAATGTCTAGCTACCCAGATCAATTTACACATTCAATGCAATCCCTATCAAAATACCATGGACCTTCTTCACAGAGTTGGAACAAATAATCCTAAGATTTGTATGGAACTAGAAAAGACCCCAAATATCCAGAGGAATGTTGAAAAAGAAAAACAAAGCTGTGGCATCATAATTCCTGACTTCAAGCTGTATTATAAAGCTGTGATCATCAAGACAACATGGTACTGGCACAAAAACAGACGCATAGATCAATGGAACAGAATGGAGAACCCAGAAATGGATTCTCAACTCAACTCTATATGGTCATCTTTGACAAAGCAGGAAAGAATATCCACTGGAAAAAAGTCTTCAATAAATGGTGTTGGGAAAATTAGACAGCCACATGCAGAAGAATGAAACTGGACCATTCTCTTACACCAGACACAAAGATAAACTCAAAATGGTTGAAAGATCTAAATATGAGACAAGAAGCCATCAAAATGTTAGAGGAAAACATAGGCAACAACCTTTTTGAACTTGGCCACAGCAACTTCTTGCAAGACACATCTATGAAGGCAAAGGAAGCAAAATCAAAAATGAACTCCTGGGACTTTATCAAGATAAAAATCTTCTGCACAACAAAGGAAACATTGACAAGAGTAAAAGACAACCTACAGAATGGGAGAAGACATTTGCAAATGACCTATCAGATAAAGGGCTAGTATCCAAGATCTATAAAGAACTTATCAAACCCAACACCCAAGAAACAAACAATCCAGTCATGAAATGGGCAGAAGACATGAACAGACATTTCTCCAAAGACGCTATACACATGGCCAACAGACACATGAAAAAATGCTCCGTATCACTTGCCATCAGGGAAATACAAATCAAAACCACAAAGAGATGCCACCTCACACCAGTGAGAATGGTGAAAATTAACAAGACAGGAAACAACAAATGTTGGAGAGGATGTGGAGAAGGGGGAACCCTCTGGAAAACAGTGTGGAGGTTCCTTAAGAGGTTAAAAATAGAGCTACCCTATGACCCAGCAATTACACTACTGGGTATTTACCTCCAAAGATACAGATGTAGTGACACGACAGGACACTTACGCTCCAATTCATGACAGCAATGTCCACCATAGCCAAACTGTGGGAAGAAGCCATGATGTCCTTTGACAAATGAATGGATAAAGATGTGGTGTGTATATAATGGAATATTACTCAGCCACCAGAAAGGACAAACACCCACCATTTGCTTTGACGTGGATGGAACTGGAGGGTATTATGCTGAGTGAAATAAGTCAATCGGAGAAGGATAATCATATGGTTTCACCCATATGTGAAATAGGGAAAGGAACTATAAGGGAAAGGAGGGGAACTGAGTGGGAAAAAATTAGAGAGGAAGACAAACCATGAGAGATTCCTAACTCTGGGAAACAAAGGGTTGTGGAAGGTGAGGTGGATGGGGGATGGAGTACCTGGGTAATGGGCATTAAGGAGGGCACATGGTGAGATGAGCACTGACTGTTACACTATATGTTGGCAAATTGAATTTCAATAAAATATTTTTTAAATAATAAAGAATAAAAAGTAAAAAAATAAAAGTACATGAAAACAAAGAAATCAGAAGAGAGACAAAATGTAAGAGACTCTTAACTATAGGAAACTAAGGGTTACTGGAGGGAAGATGAATGGTGGGATGGGGCAACTGGGTGATGGGCATTAAGGAGGGCACGTGATGTGATAAGCACTGGGTGTTATATGCAACTGATGAATCACTAAATTCCACCTCTGAAACTAACAATATACTATATGTTAATTAAATGAATTTTAATAAAAATAAATATAAAAATACATATATATTTATATGTAATAAATATATATATAAAATAAAGCCCTTGCCTGACCATCAATTGTCACCCCATTTTGCCTTGCTTTATTCCCCACCTAACATGTGATTTATTTAACTCTCTCCACCATGACCCCTCCAACAACTTCCAACTCCATGACAGCTGGGACTGTTTTATTGCTGCCACAATGTCAGCTATCAAACCCTGCTTGACATAGAGTAGGAAAGAAATAAACATGCATTTATGCATCCATGGCATTTGACGTTTTTGCTCAGGGTGCAAGGTTGACAAAAGCAAGGTGGGTCTGGACTGATTATGCACTGGATTCTGAGAACATAATTTTGCTTCTTTCTTTTGAATAACTAACTAGTGAGAAGCAGCAGAAGTACATTAAGGATGAGGGCCGTGGAGCTGGGATCAAATCAGCCTGTGTTTAAATCACTCGGTGTGTGTGATCCTAGGCAAACTGTCTAATTTCTCTGTGCCTCATGATCTTTGTCTATAAAATGGTAATAATGACAACGCCTTCCTCAGAAGGTTTGGTAGGTTTGAGTTGATTCAAAGAGGACACACTGTTGTGTTTTTTGCCGTGTTTTTTGTTTTGTTTTAAAGATTTTATTTTATTCATGAGAGGCACAGAAAGAAAGGCAGAGACACTGTGAGGCAGAGGGAGGGGCAGGCTCCTCGCAGGGAGCCCGATGCGGGACCCGATCCCAGGACTCCAGGATCGTGCCCTGAGCTGAAGGCAGACATTTAACCACTGAGCCACTCAGGCATCCCTTTTGTTTTGTTTCTTGCTCACTCCAATTTTTTTTCTTTTTTAAAGTTTATTTGAATTCCAGTTAGTTAACATACAGTGTAATATTAGTTTCAGCTGGGGGTACCCCGTCATATATATATGCCATATCTTATCTATTCCTCAAATCGATGGACACTTGGGCTACTTTCATAATTTGACTATTGTAAATAAAGCTAAAAAACATCGGGGTCCATGTAATCCCTTTGAATTAGTGTTTCTGTATTCTTGGGGTAAATACCTAGTAGTGCAATTGCTGGATTGTAGGGTAGTTCCATTTTTAACTTTGTGAGGACCTCCAAGCTGTTTTCCAAACTGGCTGCACTAGTTTGTATTCCCACCAACAGTGCAAGAAGTTTCCCCTTTCTCTACATCCTCTCCAACACTTGTTTTTTGTGTTGTTGGTTTTAGCCATTCTGACAGTATGAGGTGGTATCTCATTGTGGTTCTGATTTGCATCTCCCTGATGATGAATGATGTTGAGCCTCCTTCCATGTGTCTGTTGGCCATCTGTATGTCTTCTTTGGAAAAATGTCTGTTTGTGTCTTCTGTCATTTTTTTTTCTTCTGTCATTTTTAATTGGATCGTTTGGGGTTTGGGTGTTGCGTTTTATAGGTTCTTTATGTATTTCGGATACTAACCCAAGGAGGGCACTTTAAACAGTGCCTGGCACTTGATTAGTACTTGATAAACAGAGCTATTATTGTCATCATCATTATTATGTGCTGGGAACCATTCTAAACATTTCACTTGTATTATGTCATGTAAGATCAGTCACAAGGTACCTGAGGCCTGGGAGCAAGAAGAACATAGCTAATTCATTGGCTGTTTTTAAAAACGGAGGTGAAGTTCACACAACATCAAATAAACCACTTTCGAGTGTACAATTTAGTGACATTTTGTAAGCTCACAGTGTTGGGCAACCATTACATAATTCTGCTTTTCTTTTCCCAGAACAATGGTGAATATAGGAGAGAAGCATCAGGAAGACAGGAGCAGGACCCAACCTATCCAACTGCCTTTCTTTAAAGGTGGCAACCCCTCCACCCAGTTGCCCATAAATTTGTCTGTTAAATCCAATGAATTAAAGAACAACAACGACAAAACCCTGTGTCCCTTTCTCCTAGAGAGAGCTGTAGAGTTGGCACAGCTTGGCGTCTATCTGGCTTGCTCACAGGACCTCAGGCCCTTTCTAGGAAGCCTGATCTTCATTAGGTCCCTGGGTCTCTATGTCAGGGTCATGTGCTCAAACGTGGTCCAGTCATAAGGCCTCTTTCTCTCACCACTGCCAGCACAGTGTGGCTCACATGACTGATCTCCAGGAACTTGGTTCTAGTTGTCCAAAATGACCACCCTTGGGGCTCAGCTATCTTAAAGCTGGGGCTAGAGCATTTTTCAATCGTCACTATCAGGAAGCCCTGAATAAAACACTCCATCCTTGGTCTATACCCTCCGTGACCAGAACCCTTGTGGGGAAGGAGATAGGCAGTTAGATTCAGGCACCCTGAAGCCCAGAAAAAAGTTGGTAGTCGTTAGAATGAGAACACAAGTCTCTTGACTCCCGGATGAGCATTCTTTACGCTCCCCCACATTGTGCAATTCATGTACTTCACTTGTCCTGAGAGACAAAACAGAGAGACACATACACCCACCTGCTGGTGCGGTTGCCATCATTATTTGCACTGAGTGGTGCTCAGAAGATCCCAGGAGAGTGACATTCACTGTGTAATCAGTTGCTGGGTACAGGTCTAAACACACCACTGGAGCTTGTTCCCTCGTTGTGAAGTTAAATGATGCGGCATGATAAAAATTACTCAGATACCACCTTTGACCCAGAACTGTAAACTGTCATGAGATTAAAAGAAATGGTGCATTAAATTTTCTGTTGGTTAGCAGATCTAAAGCAGAATGGAGATCTCTTTGGGGGCACCTGGGTGGCTCAATGGTTGAGCATCTGCCTTCGGCTCAGGTTGTGATCCCAACCAAGGTCGTAGGATCGAGTCCCACATCGGGCAACTGCTTCTCCCTCTGCCTGTGTTTCTGCCTCACTCTGTATGTCTCTCATAAATAAATAAATAAAATATTAATAATAAAAATCTTTGGGCAGCCCAGGTGGCTCGGCGGTTTAGCGCCACTTCAGCCCAGGGTGTGGTCCTGGGGACCCAGGATTGAGTCCTGCTTCGGGCTCACAGCATGGAATGGAGCCTGCTTCTCCCTCTGCCTGTGTCTGTGCCTGCCTCTCTCTCTCTCTCTCTCTCTCTCTCTCTCTCTCTCTCTCTCTCTCTCTCTGCATCTCTCATGAATAAATAAATAAAATCTTTTAAAAATAATAATAATAATTAAAAAATAATAAAAATGTTTTTAAAACCTCACAGGCTGCATTTCTACAAATTCAGTCTCATCCTAAACTCCACGTGATTTAGACTACAAACAAAAAATAACTTTCTGGTTACAAACTGGAAATCACCCTGTATGCATGATTTTATAGTAAAGTCATTTTATTTAATAATACATTGTGAAGTTTTTTCTCTGTCATTAATTCATTTTATCAAATAGATATATATACAGAGTAGGGTAAGGGAAGGAAGGGCGCTGCTTGTAGGAGAGTCACATATGTGAAGACCCAGTGCAAAAGAGAACACAAAAAGTTAATCAGAGAGTATGGGGCCGAGAGCTTATAGAAGAGGGTAGGCCTGGAGAAACAGATTTAGGACTTACCAGCTTGGAGACAGTGAAGGAAGTAAAGAGACTGGGTAAGATGGCCCAGAGAAGGGTACAGAATGACGAAAGAATGCGCAACACACAACCTGAGGGTAATCAGATTTAAGGGACAGGCAGAGGAAGGGAGCCCTAGGAAGCAGAGACAGAGAGGGGTCAAAATAATAGGAGAAACAGAGACCATTTCAATGGGAATACTGGCCAACGGTAGCAAACACTATTCAGTGTGATACAGAACGTACTTCACATCCGTGTGGGGTTCTCTCCAATCTATGTTTAATTGTTTATTTAGCCAGATGTCTGCTGTTGAACGTTTCAGTTGTTTCCAATTTCCCCTACCGTAAACGAAGCTTCAGGGAACAGCGTAACCTTTCTGTATACACCTGCTTAGTTAATGACAGCCCATGTCCAAAAACTTACTGATAGAGGCTAAGATATAACTCTTCCACAAAAGTCTTGCCAGTTTAAGTGGCCAGCAGCCTGTGTAACGGTACTCTATGCTTGGGGCACCTGGGTGGCTCAGGCAGTTACGTGTCTGACTCTTGATTTCGGCTCAGGTCACCATCTCAGGGTGGTGAGATCGAGTCCTGCGTTGGGCTCCATACTATGCATAGAGTCTGCCTAAGATTCTCTCTCTCTCTCCTCCTCTGCCCTTCCCCCCAACCTCACACATGCACTCTCTAAAAAAACAGTACTCTATGTTTATAGAAGAATCATAGTATCTCGTCATGTAATTTTTTCTTACTAGTGAGGTAGAACATGTTCATATGTGTTTGGGCCATATATATATATATAACAAATTATATATATATGTATATATATATAACAAATTATATATATATACACACATATATACATATATATCTCCTCCTTTGCAAACTGCCTTGAATGTTAATGTTTTCCATGAATTTGTTAAGTGTTTTCCATGTTACTTAAATGAATCTTTGTTTAACATATTTAAAAACTTTTAAAATCTTTTTTAAATCTTTTTTTAATCTTTTACTTAAATGAATATCATTTAACATATTTTAAAAATCTTTTTTTAACAAATAAATCTTTGTTTAGCATATTTAAAACTTTTTTCCAACTTAACTCTTTAATCATTTTAGTGTAAATGCTAAGAATCATTTTCTTAACCAAGTAGCTAACCAACTGTCCCAGGGCCATTTATTTCCATACTCATTATTTATAATCATCTGTATCTTATATTAATATTAACTTTATTTGGGTACTGGAACATGTTTCTAGCTCCTGTGTTCCTTCTAAATATGAAAATTTGAATATTTTGCTCATCTGCTTAAAATCCTTCAGGGGCTCCACAGAAATATCAAAATAAGATGCAAACTCACAATTACAGGGCTTTTCACGATCTAGTCACTACTTAGGTTTTTGCCTCATCTCTTCCTCTTCTCCCATCCTTCCTTTTTCCCTCAGAGAACCACATTTCCTAATATTCAATATGCTCCTCTCCTTGTCCACAGGGCCCTTCTTTACCATCACCCCACATCTTTTATCTGGTTGATTCCTATTCATTCTCTATGATATAGCACAGTCTTTGCTTCTTGCTAAAACAAAAACAAAAACAACAAAAAAACCTCCCTGGACATACACACAATCCCCCATTTATTTACCTTTCATCAAA
Organism: Nyctereutes procyonoides; assembly: GCF_905146905.1. NCBI lineage: Eukaryota > Metazoa > Chordata > Mammalia > Carnivora > Canidae > Nyctereutes > Nyctereutes procyonoides. Next base: position 7,724,951 of record NW_026575135.1, on the reverse strand, counting down.
GCACTCATACCACATTGTCATTTACTTGTGTGTTTATATTAGTGGAAATTGAAAGTTACACATCCTAATACACGATATTCTTTTGGTAAATGGCTAATGAATGAATGAACTTTAATTTAATGCTTAATCTACTTTGCCAAATGTTTGCTAGGCACTAAAAGTGACAAAAAATAATGAATTTCAGCTCCTGCCTGAATTTACTAGTAATTTTACTTGAGATGTGTGACTTTTAAGAAGTTGTTAAATGAGGACAAGTAGCCATGCAATGAGTTTCTGAAAAATCTAGAAGCAAATGTAAAGTTGATGACAAAATAAGCTATAATTATAAAATGCACTAAAATAAAATATAATCCACATACGTGAAGTATCACACAGGGAAACTAATAGCAAGTTACTCTCTAGAATACCTTCCAACTTAGTCCCCCACTGACCATCCACCACACATCCATCTCTAGAGATGAAAGTCAAGCTGCCTAGAAGTTCATTCCATTAGTGTAAATACTTTGGATCCTCACTTGGAGAGCACTCAAATTTTTAAGTGACACAAGACTTTGACAGATAACATGAGAGATCTTCTTACTTGATACATTTGTTCTGATCCAACTTTCCAGGGGTGCCTGTTCAGTTTCAAACAAGCTTCACTGAATACTGAAATATTGAAAATTCCATAATCTTCTAGGAGATCATCTTCTAAAAGATAAAACATACAGAAAGGTTGCATATCTTAGCAAAACATATCTTGGCTAAGTACAATTGAAACTCTGACGTCTTACAAGAGCCAACAGGGTGTTTAAGATGAAAGAGCATCTCATTTGGCTTCAAGTCTGGGCTTTACGACTTGTTAATTGCATGGCCTTAAACAAGTCACTTAACCATTATGAACCTCAGTGTCCTTCTTTGTGAAATCAAGTAATCTGGTTTGCTTTTCCCACCTCACGGGTTATTGAGAGAATCAGAAGAAATAATTCATATTTTAAAATTACCATAAACTAATAGAGCTTTGAGATTTTTAGAAAGTTCATCCTATCTCTTGTACTTGGAGACTCCATAGGTTAAATGTCCTGAAGGTAAACATGTCAATAGCTAGAAAGTCTGAAAATAAGGAAAGGGTGAATAAAAGTCAAAAACCATGGGTGAGAATTCTCAGAGTTGGTGTTTCCAACCTAGAAGATGAACAGAAACGAGATGGCCAGGCAAGATGTTTGCTTCACAGCAGATAGTATTTCAAGAGCTATTCAGATAAGGACGAAGGCAGTAAAATAATCAAGGAGTAGATTTATTTCAACCACTAGAGTTTTTTGAAAAAGTCATTTCATACCTCCTGCAGTCAAATTTATTCCTTCAATGTTCTATTTTCTTCACGCAGTCATAAAGAAAGAAGAGGCTTGTCACTAACGAGTAAAAAACTCACAGTGTCCAGGAATACCATGGCTAATTTTCAAGGAAGAGCAAATTTCCCAACAAGCTGGTACATTTTCCACAAATGAGAAAAAGTCTAAATGTCTACTAGAGAGAAACTTCTTATAACTACCTAGAAAACTACATTTCTCCCATGGGAGTCTCTGCTATCCGAGAAGTAAGAATGACAACTAATTATTCTATTCAAAATCAAAACTACCCAGCATATTAAATCTCTCTCACACACGCAACATAAGGCAATTTGCCAGGAGAAAATATTCTTGGCTATAATTGGAAAAATGTAAAAATATGGTTATGAGAGAGAACTTGAAGACCTATCACACGTACTCCCCTTTATCTTCACAACTTTTAAAGTTTTCATGAGGACACCAGAGACAAAAATTGCTAGGTGTTTGCATATGATTTTGAGGTACACAAAATACATGTATGTAAGAAATATCACAAACAGCACGTCTGTTCACAAACAGACATAAAGCAGAACACAGCTCCCATCTCAGTACGATTTTCTCACTCACAGCCATGATAGTCTGAACTAAGGGGAAGATGGCAATGTGAACAAAAGCATCTGGTTCCCATGTCCCACCCCCAATCCTGATAGCAGTGACTGAGTATAGTAAAAATGGGTCAAAATTTGCATCTGGGCTGGAAGGGAGGGTTGTGCTTGACATACACAAGGCATAGACATGAAGATGTTTCTGCTCAGCACCAGGTGGAAAAGACCAGACAGCAGAAAGACTCTGAGAGGTACTAGGTACAACATGCCCTCAAGCAAAGGAGCACGGTCTCAAACCCTTCGAGGAAGGGAAGGACTGATGCCCACAGGGTGGGGGATAAAAGTAAGGGGGGAACAGGACAAATAAGTTATGAATTTGCCGTCTGGAACAATTTAGCCTGGTAGTTCTCAATCCTATCTGCATATCAGCTGAGGAACAAATACACATCCGTATTTTGTTTTAATTCACTAGGCAATGCTGATTGGCAAAAAGTATATATACCACTAATTACTACTACTACTACTACTACTACTACTACTACTACTACTAGTAATAATAGTCCCTAGTCCCTCCTTAGCACACTGGAGATCAGTAACATGGAGGGACTTCTATGGGGAGGCTTAGGGACCTAGAGGTTCCACCTGACAGAGAGCCTGGAATAGTAGGAGGGACTTGGTTCTCTCCTGCCCCTGTAGACCATAGCATCATAATGAAGTCAGACAACAAAATGCTGTCCAAGAGCAACAGTTCCATTAATCAAGATAGTAAAGTGCTCAGGGGCGCCTGCGTGGCTCAGTTGGTTAAGCATCAGACTCTTGGTTTCTGCTCAGGTCACAATCTCATGGATGGTGAGATCCAGCCCTGAGATGGGCACTGTGCTCAGCAGGAGTCTGCTTGAAGATTCTCCCCCACTGCCCCTCCCCCCCACTCTCTTTTGTTCTTTCTCTCTCTTTTAAATAAATGAATCATTTTTTAAAAAAGATAGCCAAGGGATCCCTGCGTGGCTCAGCGGTTTGGCGCCTGCCTTTGGCCCAGGTGCACGATCCTGGAGTCCCTGGATCGAGTCCTGCATCGGGCTCCAGGCATGGAGCCTGCTTCTCCCTCTGCCTGTGTCTCTGCCACCCCCCCTCTCATAAATAAATAAATAAATCTTAAAAAATAAAAAGATAGCCAAGTACTCAGAAATAGGGGCCACCTGGGCAGCTCAGTCAGTTAAGTGTCTGACTCTTGATATTGGCTCAGGTCTTGATCTCAGGGTTGTGAGTTCATGCCCCATGTTGGGCTCCACACTGGGTGTGGAGCCTACTTAAAAAAAAAAAAAGCGTTCAGAAATAAAACTTAGAGCAGTAAGCTTTCCTACCACTAGCTGCCCCTGGAAAGACAGGAAGAGAAAGGACAGAGGGATGCTGGATTAACCAATCAACAGTAAATCCTTCAAGATGAGATCTGAGATAAGCACACTAATATCATCCAACATCCAATAAAAAGTAATATCAAAGAGAATGTCATCTATTTATTATGAGAGAAATATCAGACCTAGATAAAACTTCTAACTTCTAACAATAAGTAACCTAAAAGCAAAAAAAAAAAAAAAAAAAAAAAAAGAAACGAAAAAGAAAAGGAAGGAAGAGCGAGCCTATGAAATGATTCTACCAAGAAGACTGCTTAAGAGGTAAAGAATGATTTTCTTTTGAAAAAAAAATATTGAGCAAAGTAATAGTAAAATTAGGCAACATCTGTTTTGTACTTTCAGTAAAAAATTTTAAAGATGGATTAAAACAGATAAAGGATGAGTTAATAAGAGAATGCAAGAGCAGAGAGGAAACTAGTTGAGAAGGGCAGAAATAAAAAGGGAACTAGATGAGGGGTGACTGGCTGGCTTAATTCGTAGAGCATGTGACTCTTGATCTTGGGGTCATGAGTTCAAGCCCCACACTGGGCCTAGAGCTTACTTAAAAAAAAAAGGAACTAGATGAGACAAGAAAACAAAATGTAAGCGCAACAACAAAATATAACATGTATTAGAAATAGTGAAGGTCAGAAAGGTTGATGAACATATGAATAAATGCCTGTATGAACAAACCTGTTCCACTCTCACAGAAGGCAGAGGGAAAAGGCAGGTATATAAAAAGGGAGAGAGTGAAAACCAGCGCCAACAAACAAGGAATTCTACGTAGGAGTATTTGATGAGGCAAAACACCAAATGAAATAAAAAAGCAATAATCAGAGATTGCATGAAAGAAACTATTTCTAATGTGTAAATGTGATGTGGGAAACAAAGGCAAAAGAAAGAATTAAATTTCCTTACTGCCACAATCATTATATGGTTTCACTCATATGGGGAATATAAAAAATAGTGAAAGGGATTATAGGGGAAAGGAGAGAAAATGAGTGGGAAAAATCAGAGAGGATGACACAGCATGAGAGACTTGTAACTCTGGGAAATGAACAGGGGGTAGTGGAAGGGGAGGTGGGTGGGGGGATAGGGTGACTGGGTGACAGGCACTGAGTGGGACACTTGAGATGAGCACTGGGTATTATACTATATGTTGGCAAATCAAACTCCAATAAGAAAATTTAAAAAAAAAACAAAAAGAAATAAATACATAAATAAATTTCCTTACTGTCTAGAGCCACTGACAAATCCTTGAAACAGGCAGAGTGACCTTCCTCTGAGAGGCTAGCTGCCTGGATGCTGACACTTTGCTAAGGGCAAAAGACAATTTTAGCCTGACCCTTCCCCCTCCCCACATCCTATGAGTCTACTTTAACATATAAATTCCTTTGGAAACTTCTTCTATCTCGACCCCACCAAGACACATGTTAGCAATCATGCTCCAAGCATATGGCCCACTGATAAACATCTGAAGGGTCTCATGACTTAGAGTTTACCAGATAATAATAAATAACCTTCTCCTAACAATAATTAGTCCCCTCAGGATCCTGGGATCCTTGTTTCCAAAATACCTTGGAGGCCTGTGCGATCCCTACCCCCTCCCAACTTGAAAGTATATAATTAATCACCTGTCACAATCCTAATGCAGCTCTTTGTGCCCACAGGTCCTGTTCTCATGCTTTAATAAAACCTTTGACGAGGCAGCCCCGGTGGCTCAACAGTTTAGCCCCTGCCTTCAGCCCAGGATGTGATTCTGGAGACCCGGGATCGAGTCCCACGTTGGGCTCCCTGCATGGAGCCTGCTTCTCCCTCTGCCTGTGTCTCTGCCTCTCTCTCTGTCTCTCATGAATAAATTTTTTAAAATCTTAAAAAAAAAAAAAAGAAAAGAAACCACTGTCGGCTCTGAACCCCACCACCACTTCAAACTACATCAAATGGACCAAAATTTGAAGGTCCAAAAACTCTCAGAGTACTAGGAAAATTTCGTGAAAAACAATAACATTTATATCATGCCTTGCCAGTTATCAGGAGGGAAGGGATTTATGTCTCATTCACTACTGAATTCCCAATGCCTAAAATAATGTCAAACACACAGTAGGTGGTCAATAAATACTTACTATATGCATGAATAATTAGTCTTGAATTTCACACATAAAAAAAAGCCTCTGATATCAAGACTTAAAAATTAGATTATCTACAATAGGATTTTTTTCTAAAAAAACATATCTTCAACTTTCTCTTTCAAAACTTTAAATTCCCCAAATCAATGTGAAATGCCTCAAGAATTCTACCAACAGAAGTTATGGACCAAGAATTTTATCTTCAGGATCCCTAGGTGGCTCAGCGGCTTAGTGCCTGCCTTTGGCCCAGGGTGTTGTCCTGGAGACCAGGGATGAGTCCCATGTCAGGCTCCCTGCATGGAGCCTGCTTCTCCCTCTGCCTGTGTCTCTGCCTCTCTCTCTCTCTCTCTCTCTCTCTCTCTCTCTTCTCTCTCTGTGTGTCTCTCATGAATAAATAAATAAAATCTTTAAATTAAAAAAAAAAGAATTTTATCTTCAATCGACCTCGCATTTACTCGTGAAGACAGCAAAAAGACACTCTCACATAATCATGGGCTCAGAAAGTATCCCATTCCTTGGTAAGGATAAGTAACTCCATCAATATCCATCCCCACCCCACCTCCACTAAACATCTAAAATATTACTTAAATTTTTACTACCTCACATCACACTTAAACACACACCACCAAAAAATAAATATAACCAAATTAATTCTAAACCATCCCAATACACATACATAATACTAAATAACAACATCTAACTACTACTATTCCCACCCAAATCTTACACCCCCACTCCCTCAAATCCCCTCTCTTCCTTCCCCTTCCTACTCTCCATTACCAACAATAAACACCTACTCAACCCAACAAACCTAAACCCCTCAACACTCTCTACACTACTACCAAACCCCACCTTTAAATAAACAAAAAAACACATACCCCAATCCACCCCACCCCAACACACCATAATCAACATTCACCCTCCCCAATATACTCCCCCCCCTCCCCCCCCATTCAAACTCCCCCCCCCATACCCATCCCAAAATCATCCTATCCCTACCAAACCCCTACACCACCATACACAATAACAAATCTAACCACCACCCCAACCAACCCACATTTAACTCCACACATTAACCCACCCACTCAAACTATACAATATTAATCTATAAAATACTCACACCAAATATTTATTTTTTTTTTTGTGAACCTTGGTATCAAAGGGATTAGGTACCCTATCGTGATGAGCACTGAGTAATATATGGAAGTGCTGTACACTATCTTGTACACCTGAAACTGATATAACACTGTACGTTAACTACACTGAAATTAAATTTTTTTAATTTAAAAAAGAACAAAAGTAGGCAAAGACATATTATCCAAATAGACGTACCAAGAAATCAAGAAAACCAATATTGCTATCAAACTATAAGGCAAAAAACATTCAACAGAACAAAGTGAGCCATTTGTTACCAATGAAAGTGAGAAGCTACAATTAAGACATCAGTCATGAACATAAACATCATAACGCAAAATGTGTGAACCCAAACAACTGGAATTTCTGAGAGAAATTGAGAAAAATGGCAATCCATGTAACTAAAAAGCAACAATAACAACAACAAAAACCAGAAGTCCTGAATACCTTTATTAAGAAAATTGACTGAAGACTAGATCTTACCCTACTCACAAGCAAACGTACTACATTATCACAAAACTTTCCCAAATAATAAGCCCCCAGAAATATACCAAAATGTAATAAATCTAGAAATTAACCACAAAGTTAAATGTCAAAAAAAGGAAACCTGCCATTTGTATAATTTACTTGTAATTAATTCAATGGGGAAATCAAATGGCAATTATGTAATGCTTTGAAATTAAACAGAAAGAGAGCATATATGAACACACACATAAGTAGTTCTTCCATTGGAGAGAAAATAAGAGCAGTTATATCATGCCTTGAAAGTAGGGATAAAGAGAATATGTATCAATGCCTAAGGCATTCCGCCAATAGTCAAGTCCAGAAGCATTAGACTTATTATCAACTCGAGAATTTAGTAATAGAATAATATAACCAATTTAAGGGAATGGAGGAGGAAAAAAGTAATAAAACTAAGGGGACAAATTAATGAGATAGAAAAAGAAAAACACTTAAAAACTCCAGAGTTTATTCTTTGGGGAAAGAAACAGTAATAAAACAGAAAACTCAAGCTAAGCTAATCAATTTTTAAAAGAAATAAAACCAAAATTAGGAATCAGAATAACCTGGGGTTATATAACCTGTAACCCCAGGGTAGTAAGCAAATATTCCATAGCACATTCAGCTGAAATATTTAAAATCCCAACCAATAGGACACTTTTTTAGGAAAATATAATTATAAAAATTGACTGAAGAAATTGTAGGAAACATAAACAGATCAAAAGAAAATCAACAAAGTTATCAAAGAACTATCTCCCAAAAGGGGTGAAACTTAATGATCTTATGAACAAATGTGTCCAACTTTAAAAGGAAGGCAATAATTCCAAAGCGATACTAACTTTTCCAGAGCATAAAAAATATGGAAATTAATTAATTAATTAATTAATTAATGGAAAATTAATTATGGAAAATTTTCCAATTCATTTTAAGAGAACTAGTATAAAGCTTAAATGATATCAGATCACCAAACATGCAGACTCTAGAAGAAGAGAATAGTAAATTTTTACCACAGTGCATATATAAACAGAAAAGATAAAACTTACGTACATACTGAGTAAATGTAGAAAAGTGCTTTACTCCCAATTGGGATGGTTCCATATAAACCCCAGTTCTCACTAAATTAACTTCTAAATTGAATCCAATTCCACTTAAAATTTCAGAAAGAGGAAAGCTCTGTAGACATTTAAAAACTCAGCCACAGTCACTTAACTCTTCAATGCAGAGTTAAGATGCAAAACCAGGTCTGTCTGACCCTAAAGACAATCCTTTTCCCAGAGGAAAATACCTTGCAGAGATAACTGGATATTAGTAAAAACAGCTGACACTGAATAGCAAACTGTCATTCTGACTAAATAATGGCATATGAGTTTAAAGTCTTAAAAAGACATTTCGGGAAGCCTGGGTGGCTCAGTGGTTGAGCATCTGCCTTAGGCTCAGGGCGTGATCCCAGGTCCAGGGATGGAGTCCTGCATCAGGCTCACCTGTGGGGACTCTGCTTCTCCCTTTGTCTATGTCTCTGCCTCTCTTTCTGTGTCTCTCATGAATAAATAAAATCTTTAAAAAAAAGACATATTCCCAGAAAAACTAAAAAAGAACCATAAAACAAGTAACAAGATGGCAAAAAATACATACCCATCAATAATTACTTTTTTTAAAAGATTTTATTTGTTTATTAGAGAGAGAACACAAGTAGGGGGAGCAGCAGGCAGAGGGAGAGGGAGAAGCAGGCTCCCCACTGAGCAGGAAGCCTAACACAGGGCTCAATCCCAGGACTCTAGGATCATGACCTGAGCCAAAGGCAGGTGCTTAACCAGTTGAGCCACCCAGGTGCCCCTCAATAACTACTCTGAATGTAAATGGACTAAACCTCCCAATCAAAAGACAGGGGGTTAAAATGGATTAAAAAACAAGACCGATGGGCAGCCCTGGTGGCCCAGCAGTTTAGTGCTGCCTTCGGCCCAAGGTATAATCCTGGAGACCCGGGATCGAGTCCCACGTTGGGCTCCCTGCATGGAGCCTGTTTCTCTCCCTCTCCCTGTGTCTCTGCCTCTCTCTCTCTCTCTCTCTCTCTCTCTCTCTCTCATGAATAAATAAATAAAATCTTTAAAAAAAAAAGACCCATCTATATGCTACCTACAAGTAGATTTCAGACCTATGGACACCTGCAGACTGAAAGTGAGGGGATGGAGAAACATCTATCATGCAAATGGATGTCAAAAGAAAGCTGAGGTAGCAATACTTACATGGGACAGAATAGACTATTTTAAAAAATTGATTTATTTATTTTAGAGAGAAAGAGAGGGTGAGAGAACACATGAACAGGCAGGGTGTGGGGGGACAGGCAGAGAATCCCAAGTAGACTCCCTGCTGAGTGTGAAGCCCCATGCAGGTCTCTATCCCATGACCTGAGCTGGAATCAAGAGTCAGATGCTCAACTGACTGAGCCGTGTAGGTGCCCTGGGACAAAAGAGACTTTAAAACAAAGACTGTAATAAGAGACAAAGAAGGACACTATAGAATAATAAAAGGGACAATCCAACAAGACAATTAAAAAGTTTAAATATTTACATACCCAACATGAGATCACCCAATACAGAAAGCAATTAATAACAAACATAAAGGAACTAATCAATAGTAATACAATAATAGTAGGGAATTTTAACATCCCTTACATCAGTGGACAGATCATCTATGCAGAAAATCAACAAGGAAACAGTGGCTTTGAATGACACACTGGTACAGATGGATTTAACAGATATATTCAGAACATTCCATCCTAAAACAGCAGAATATATATGCTTTGCAAATGCACATGGAATAGTCTCCAGAATGGACCACATATTAGGCCATGAAACAAATCTCAACAAATTCAAAAAGATCAAAGTCATACTATGCATCTTTTCTGACCACAATGCAATGAAACTAGAAGTGAATCACAAGAAAAAATCTGGAAAGACCACAAATACGTGGAGGTTAAGTAACCATTCTACTAATCAATGAGTGGGTCAACCAAGAAATCAAAAGAGAAACTAAAAATTACATGAAAATGAAAACACAACAATCCAAAATCTTTGGGATGCAGCAAAAATGATTCTAAGAAGTAAGTTTATGATAGTACAGGCCTACCTCAAGAAGCAAATAAATCTCATGTAAAAACCTAACCTTACACCTATAGAAGCTATAGAAAAAAAACAAGAAACAAAACCTAAACCCAGCAAAAGGAAGGAAATAATAAAGATTAGAGTAAAAATAAATGATATGGAAACCAAACAGCAATAGAACAGATCAATGAAACCAGGAACTGGTTCTTTGAAAAGATTAACAAAATTGATAAACCTCTAGCCAGACTCAGGAAAAAGAGAGAGAGAGAGAGAGAGAGAGAGAGAGAACTCAAATAAAAAAAAATCAAAATGAGACTCAAATAAACAAAATCAAACAAAAATGAGAGAGTAGGAATAGCAACCAATATCACAAAAATACAAAAAGTTGGAAGAAAATATTATGAAAAACTATATGCCAACAAATAGACAACCTAGAAAAAAATGGGTAAATTTCTAGAAACATATAATCTACAAAAACTGAAATAGGAAGACATAGGAAATGTGAACAGACCAATAACCACCCAAGAAATTGAACCAGTAATCAAAAAGCTCCCAGCAAACAAAAGTCCAGGACCAGATGGCTTCACAGGCAAATTCCACCAAACGTTTAAAGAATTAATATCTATTCTTCTCAAACTACTCCAAAAACAGAAGAGGAAGGAAAACTTTCAAATTCATTCTATGAGGCCAGTATCATCCTGATACCAAAGCAAGATAAAGATGCCACAAAAGAAAGAGAAACTCTAGGCCAATATCTCTGATGAACATGGATGCAAAAATCTTCAACAAAATACTGCAAACTGAATCCAACAATACATAATAAAAAGATTCACTACAATTAACTGGGATTTATTCCCAGGATGCAAGCATGGTTCAATATTCACAAATCAATCAATGTGATACATCACATCAATAAGAGAAAGGATAAGAACCATATGATCATTTCAATCAATATAGAAAAAGCATATGACAAATACAACATCCATTCATGACAAAAATTAGGATACTGGAAGTCCTGGCCACAGCAATCAGACAACAAAAAGAAACAAAAGGCATCCAAATTGGTAAAGAAGATATGCAGATTTTACTATTTGCAGATGACATGACACTATATATAGAAAATCCTAAAGACTCAACCAAACCACTACTAAAACTGATAAATGAATTCAGTAAGGCCACAGGATACAAAATCAACATACAAAAATCTATTGCATTTCTATATGCTAATAATGAAGCAGCAGAAAAAGAAATTAAAACTATCCCATTTATAATTGTATCAAAACCAATAAAATACCTAGGAATATATTTAACCAAAGAGGTGAAAGACTTGTACCCTGAAAACTATAAAACACTCATGTAAGAAAATGAAGACAACACAAAGAAATGGAAAGACATTCCATGCTCATGGATTGGAAGAATATTGTTAAAAGTCCATACCACCCAAAGCGATGTACAGATTTAGTGTAACCCCTATCAAAATGCCAACATCATTTCTCAGAGAATTACAGCAAACGATCCTAAAATTTGTATGGCACCACAAAAGACCTCAAATAGCCAAAGCAATCTTGAAAAGTAAAACAAAACTGGAGGCATCATGATTCCAGACTTCAAGTTTTATTACAAAGCTGTAACAATCAAAATAGTATGGCACTAGTGCAAAAATAGACACAAAGATCAATGGAACAGAAGAGAAAACCCAGAAATAAACCCACAATTGTGTGGTCAATTAATCTTCAACAAAGCAGGAAACAATATGCTATGAGGAAAAGAGAGTCTATGCAACAAATAGTGTTGGGAAAACTGGACAGCAACATGCAAAAGAATGAAACTAGACCACTCTCTCTCATCAAACACAAAAATAAACTCAAAATGGGTTAAAGACCTGAATGTGAGGCCTGAAACCATAAAAATCCTAGAAGAGAGCAAAGATAGTAATTTCTCTGACATTGGATAGAAACATTTTTCTAGGTATGCAAGGGAAACAAAAGCAAAAAATATGCTGTTGGGACTACATCAAAATGAAAAGCTTTTGCAGAGTGAAGGAAACCATCAACAAAACTAAAAGGTAACCTACAGGAGAAGATACTTGCAAATAATATATCTAATAAAGCATTAGTATCCAAAATATATAAAGAACTCAACACTCAAAAGACAAATAACTCGATTTTAAAATGAGCAAAAGAGGGCAGCCAGGGTGGCTCAGCGGTTTAGCGCTGCCTTCAGCCCAGGGCGTGATCCTGGAGTCTCAGGATCCAGTCCCGCAGCGGGCTCCCTGCAGGGAGCCTGCTTCTCCCTCTGCCTGTGTCTCTGCCTCTCTCTGTGTGTCTCTCATGAATAAATAAATAAAATATTTTTTAAAAAAAGAGCAAAAGACATGAACAGGTATTGCTCCAGAGAAGACATCCAGATGGACAAAAAACACACTGAAAGATGTTCAACATCACTCATCATCAGGAAATGCAAATGAAAACCACAATGACATATCACCTCACACCTGTCAGAACACTAAAATGAACAACACAAAAACAACAAGTGTTACTGAGGATGTGGAGTAAAAGGGACTCTCATGCACTGTTGTTGGGAATACACACTAGTACAACCACTGTGGCAAACAGTATGGAGGTTCCTCAAAAAATCAAAAATGGAACTCCCCTATGATTTAGTAATCACACTACTAAGTTCTTACCCAAAGAATACAAGAACACTAATTCAAAGAGATACATGCATCCCTATGTTTATTGCAGCTATTATTTACAATAGCTGAACTATGGAAGCAGTCTAAGTGTCCATCAATTGATGAATGGATAAAGAAGATGTGCTGTGCATGTGCACATGCACACGTGCACGCGCGCGCGCGCACACACACACACACACACACACACACTGGAATATTAGCCATAAAAAAGAATGAAATCTTGCCCTTTGCCATGACATGGATGGAGCTAGAGAGTATAATGCTAAGTGAAATAAGTCAGTCAGAGAAAGAGAAATACCATATGATTTCACTTATATGTGAAATTTAAGAAACAAAACATGGGCAAAGGGGAAAAAAAGGAGAGAAACGGATACAAGCCAAGAAACAGTCTCTAAATTATAGAGAAATAACTGATGGTTATCAGAGGGGAGGTGCTGGGGTGGGGGGGCGGCTGAAATAGCTGATGGGGATTGACGAGTACACTATGACAAGCACTGAGTAATGTAGAGAATGGTTGATCACTCTATTGTACACCTGAAACTCATATAACACTGTATGTTAACTGTGCTGGAATTAAAATAAAAAAACTTGTAAGAAAAAAAGGAAGAAGATGACATATTCCTGACAAATCCATAGCAGTTTATCATTAATTCTGAACAAGACCCTCTAGTTATATTAATTCTACAATATCTTTCCCTACATATTATTTACTTAGAAATGTTTTATTTATATACAAGTACCCTGGGGACCTAATTTGTATAATTTTGTGGTTGGCTTTCCATTGTGAAGATTGGCAGACTATTTAATTATTTCTGACAAATCCATGTCACTTCCCAGCTCCTGGTGTCGGCAGTACCTGGAGGCTGGGACACATCTTAAGTGGGACATCAAGCAGCTAGGTGAGAACTACCTCAACTCATCCAAAATAATAAATGACACAAATGGCTTCTCAAAATTTGTTTATAAGGTATTTAATTAGTCCTGACACCCCATAACCAGAATCATGAAAAAAATATTAGAATTTTTACAATATTATAAAAATCTATGAGATACATATGTGTAATGAGGTTTATTACTACTTGTTGAAACTCCTTCCTATACACTTCTCTTTTCACCCAACATCTCCCTTTCTGCATCCAGGGCTGCCTCTCCCCATCTGCTCGCTCACTGTCAACTTGATTCAAACCCCCAATGAGTCCCGAGGTCAGTTTCCAACCCAGATGTAAAGCCACTGGGTCACCTCCCTGGCTTCTCCTCTCTCAAAGCCAAGAGTAAAGAGGGACTGTTGTGTTTCCTACCAGTAATAAGTTGCATGGCTACCCTCTAGTGCCTTGGATAATTGAGAACTGACTGCCTCATCACCTAATGTTCTCTTTTAAATGCCTTATTACCTCTCATTTCAACCAAGGACCCAGCTGAGAAATAATACATCAGGTACTGAATGTTGCCTGGCATCAACAGGACAGGAATCTCTCCTACTACACCTACTCTGGCTCTGACCTCTGGAGCAACTGCATCCTCCTGGCTACAGAACTCAGAAAGCAACTATGAACTCTCATGCCCAGCTGATTCTGAAGTACATTTCCCCACATCCTGTGCTTTGCATTTTCTAGGAGGCAATGAGACTTCACCTCCACCTACCAGCTGTCTGGAACCCAATGATGGCTGGCACAGAGCGTGTGGGAGGGGCGGTGGAAATGCTCACGGTGTAGTTGGTGCCTTGGTACAGATCGAGGCACACTTCTGGGGTCCTGCTGTCTGCGGTCACATTGACTGTCTCCTCATGAACTGATTCCACGGGGTGCAACCGTTGTCCTTTTATGTAGATCTTCGGGAGGGGAAAAGAAAAAAGAACTCACCATGACTCTGGTTAAAGCAGCTGAGAGAGACTTTGTGATGCTGAATCTCATTTTCCTACTATTCCCTCTTCTACCACACTGTGCACCCAGGAGAGATGAATAAGGTAAGTCTCCACAATCAGGTATCTAATGATGAAGGCCTATCAGCCCAGTAAACAATAAACCCTAGGAAGTGACATAAAATGAGGAGTCCCTCTAGGGAGGGCTAGCCTGCACACAAATGACAGCTAACAATGGAGGCAGTCACAACCTGAGGACCACTCGCTGCATCCCGTCACCAAGTCAGCAGATGCTTCCAGGCCTCCTCTGGGCAAGTGAAATACAAGTGCTGGGAAACAAGCGATCACGGTGATGCCAAATAGAAGCATATCCCCCACACTTACAACCCTGCTGAATGACACACATATTAAAACATAGAATGTAAAATAAAATAAACTAGGTATATCTTTGAAAATCTGATCACTTTCTAAAAGAACAATCAGACAATTAGATGGAGAAGCCCTTATGAAAGGAAGTGTCTCCAAGTCTTGTTCCTGTAGGATACCACTTCTGCTCTAGCAGGATAGAGTGGATCACATTACTTACCACGTAGACAATCTTGAAGATGATGCTTCCTGGGTTTATTTGCCACTTCACACAGGTGTTATTAAACACCGATACATCACTAATTTCTGGAATTATTTCTAAAACAGAAAAGGAGAATCCACTCACAAAATGCATCAATAGCCTTTAGAAAATAAGATTTTTCCAAAATGGAACTGGAGTAGAGGGCATGACTTAGTTTATCTGTGTGGCTGATATCTCTGCTAATCACTGCATGCTCTGATTCAGAAATCGGGCAATTCAAGCTGCCCCAGGCCAAACACCCAATTTAGCTTCATCAAAAATGAGCCCGGCCCATGACCTGACTAGGAGGGAAAAGACACATACCCACTTGAGAATGGCTAAGAACTCCAACCTGTGATTGGCCCGGCAGGCCACTGGATGCCACTGGCGTTCCACTCATGTGGGATGGAACAAAGTCCGGAGCTGAGCCCTGAATTTTCCCTGCAGCTGCCCAGGTAAGATCTGTTTCTGGCTTCATCCCACCTGGCTGACAAAACATTCTTATTTCCAGGTCACCGCTATTCCCAAGAGGGAAATGACATGCATCACCACACAGGACCATTCTTCAGAAGCAGCTTGAAGTCAACAAAATAAATTCTCCACAAGGTCCCTGGATATTCTGGGGCTCCTCTACCTGAAGCTATTAGTTCTGATTTATCAGAAAGCCATAATTTCTTCAAGTTGTCCTGCTTCTTTCAAATATTCTGTGTGTATTCTGTGTAAAAAAAAATGGCAATATGGGAAACTGTCTTAGGGCCTTGGTTCTGAGGTCACAGATTCCAATGAGTTGTGTTGGCTCTCTCTCCTCCCCTGCTTTAGTCACCGTACCCCTCACTCCTGCTTCCTGGGGTGTCATTCCCCGTTGTGTAATAGAGATAAGCTTTGTGCCTCAGGCTCTGCTTTCCAGGAAACCCAAGGTAAGACTCCCATTAAGAAGGATGGGAAAGATAATTCTCCATCTCAGAAGATGCCTCCTTTCAACTCAGCCCCCTCTCTCCCTTCTCAGCCTCCAACATGGGAAAGAGAGCTTGTACCTCAGCCACCAGTGGTATTGACTCACCTCCCCTGTACCCAGAACCAACGCTACCCTTAGACCCTGGTCTACTGATGATCTCTTTACCAAGATTTTACACCTTTACTAAATCATCCATCAGCAGCATTACTGGGTCTTGGGTAAGCCCAGGTCAGGTTGTCAGTAAGTAAAAATAAATAAATACAGACAGACTGGAAAACAGGGAAATTCTTGGACAGACATCAGAGGATCCCCTGTGGCTGTCTAAAGCATTCCCGGGTCTCTACACTAATACTTCTCCCAGAGCACAGATAAAATGAAATCAAAGAAATCCTCGAGTTGTGGACATAAGTACCCTAATAGATGCAAAGATCCTATCTGTTCACCCCCCTGGGGAGCATGAAGATGACATTGGTGCCAGTATTTCAACAGCTTGTATGAGCCCCAGATACTCTGGCCCCTTCCCTCCCTATCACCCTTCAAAGGCCCTAAAGCTTTGGACTCCTCTGCTCACTCGCACATCCCTTTGATATTAACTTACCCCATGGTCTAGAAGGAAAAGGAAACAGCCCATTCCTCATTTTGTCTCTGACTGTCAGTAAAGCAAATTTCCTTCTCACTGGGGACCCTTTTGCCACCCAGGCAGAGATTAGAAAGGAGACATGAAAGATTCCCTTCTTGTCCTTCCTTTGTGCTCATTCACTATGACAACAGCAAATGACATCTCAAAATTGCCATCTGCCTCCTGCCTGTGCCATGCTCTCTTGCACAGATGGGACCAAGATCTGATTACTGAGATGTCAGATATCTCATCCCAAGGAGCAGTTTAACAAAATGCGGTTGCTTTTCCCTCCAGTTGTCTCCAAATCAGCTGGAAAGACTTCTTTATAAACCCATCAGATATTAAACATCCACATAAATGCTGCCCTTTTAAAAGGGATACCCTAATTCTAATGGTATTGGTTACTGAAGACATTTCTGAGAGTTCTCTCTGGAACTGACTCCAAGACTCTATGCACCATTCACTGAATGATTACCAAGTGCCAAGCATCCTCCCATGCCAGGCACTGGGCTGTGACAATGATCAGAACATAAGTCCTTCCTTCAGGAACATGTTGTCTAATGGAGCAAACATAAGCAGGTATATTACAACTCAATAAATTTTAGAACAAAGTTATACACAAGTACTGTGGGGTCTAGAGAAAGAAGCCATCCACTCTTACTGGAGGGCCTGGGGAAGCCGGCTTTGTGGAGGGCATGACCTTGATGGATGCATGGCTGAAGGGTGGGGAAGACACTTGAGCAAACAGACAGCAGGTCTAATTCCTGGAATCATAAGAGGCTGTGGCATATTCAGAGTGCTGAGGAGGAGGCAAGACGGGATCAGACTGGGAACAACCTCCTTTGCCACACTAAGTGCACACTTACTCCTATGGGTAACTAAAAGGAAAATAATGGCAATTTTTCTTTCTGTAGGAAGATAACTCTGGTGTTTTGTGAAGTAGACAGTGGAGCAGAATTGGAGCTCATAAGAGCAGAATACGCTTTACTCAGCAACTACAGTATCTTAGACACTGACAGATCTTTAAAGACCAGATCTCTCCTGAAGAGCAGTCATAAGAAGCAACAGTGAACATTTATTGAGTTATTACTAGGGAACTGATACTATATAAAATACTATAGTATTTTGTCATTTATTTTTTTTGAAGATTTTATTTATTTGTTTATTTAGTTATTTATTTGAGAGAGAGAGCATGCACAAGAGAGAGCAAAAGCTGGGGAAGGGGCAAAGGGAGAGGAAGAAGCAGCTCCTGGCTGTGCTGGGAATCTGATGCAGGACTCAATCCCAGGACCCAGGGATCATGACCTAAGCCAAAGGCAGATGCTTAACCAACTAAACCACCCAGGCCCTCCAAAAGTGTCATTACCTTAGTCTTCAAAATAACCCCATGATAATCATTTCATGATACATGTAAGACCATCACGCTGTATGCCTTTAACTTATGCAGTTGATGTATGTCAATTATTTCTCAAAAAAACTAAGGGGAAGACATATTAAAAATCAATTTAATTTAAAATAAGCCCATGGGAATATAAAAAATAGTGAAAGGGAATAAAGGGGAAAGGATAAAAAATGAGTGGGAAATATCAGAAAGGGAGACAGAACATGAAAGACCCCTAACTGGGAAATGAACTAGGGGTGGCGGAAGGGGAGGTGGGTGGGGGGTGAGGGTGACTGGGTGATGGACACTGAGGGGGGCACTTGATGGGATGGATGAGCACTAGGTGTTATTCTATATGTTGGCAAATTGAACACCAATAAAAAAATAAATTTATATAAATAAATAAATAAATAAATAAATAAATAAATAAATAAATAATAAAATAAGCCCATGAGCTTGATATTATTGTGTCCATTTTCTAGACCAGAGGCCTAGAGAAGTTATGTAACCTGCCAAAGGTCATGCGGGTTGTAAGCAGTCAAGTCAGGATTCAAAACTAGAATTGCCAGGCTCCAAGACCAAGAACTGGGGCATTGTGGCAGTTGTTCAGCAAAGTGGGGGAGGTGGCCTCAGGGCCAGGTATTAAAGCCAGGAGACAACTCTGAAGGAGAAACACTAGGAGGTGAGTGATAAGGAACAGTCGGGAGTGTAGGCTGACTGCCAGCCTCTTGAGTTTGAGAGTCCAGTGGATTGTCTTTTATTGTTCTGAGAAACAGAGAAGGAAGCGCCCCAGGTTGGTGAGAAAAGACTAATAAACTATGTTTAGAACATGCTTGATAGGAGTTATCTACAGACTATCCAGATGAAAAAACGATCTTGAAAGTCAGCAAGGATGGTCACTGAAGCTGTGGGTGCTGGTATAACATCCAGGTAGGACACGGAGAGCAGCCCAATGGCAGGACATGGGAAACATGGAACCCAAGGAGAAACTAGCAGACACACAGCAGCAGAGAGGGAGGAGAGTGGCTGGTGGGATGCCTGGAAGTCAAGGAAAGAAGATGTGAAGGAGTGTCTGATTTCTCAAAAATTCTCTCTCTTCCTTCCCACTAATTCCCCACAACCTCCTCACCTCCGATCCAAGAAAGACAAGAGCAGGTCATCATGGTATCAAGGAAAGCCTCCACCTTTCTTCTCTCACACAGTTCTTTATCCCCTGACAAAGTGTCCAAAATGTCATGACAAGTTTGACTTCAGCCAGAGATAGGTAGAGCAGGGCTGTGCCTTTTCCAGTTATAGGACACTTAGGCCTCACTGGATTTAAAAAAAAAAAAAAAAGGAGGCACCAACCCCATCCAATTGAACTCTCCATTAGATTTTGGGAATCAAAGGGAGGCCTGGGTGGCTCAGGGCATGATCCCAGGGTCCCGGGATTGAGTCTCACATCGGGCTCCTACAGGGAGCCTGCTTCTTCCTCTGCCTGTGTCTCTACCTCTCTCTCTCTCTCTCTCTCTCTCTCTCTCTCTCATGAATGAATAAATAAATAAAATTTAAAAAAAAGATTTGGGGAACCAAAGCTTCAGTGGGTAATAAAGTACCTCTGCTTTGCTTTGCTTTGGATTCTGTATGTGGTACACACATGTATATAAATGTACATATATAATAGGTATATATTTTAGTATTCAACCAGCATCCAGTATTTCTCTGCAGTATTTATCATATTTATAACTAAAGAATTTTGTAATTAGTTATTTAGTGCCTATCTCTCCTGGATGGAAGCTCTATGATAGCAAAGACTAGGTTTGTCTTTCTATCCCCAGCACCTAATAAAGTACCTTAGTTATTTTAATACTTATTATTTGGTTGATTGAGTGGATGAATGAATGAACGTATGGATATGTGATCAATAGTGCTAAATGTCGTGGAAAGGTGAAGAGGAATGAAGACTGAAACTAGAACATGAATTTGACAGGTGGTCAGTAGGGACCTTGGGAGAGAGCTACCGTGGAGCGAAGGCGCTGGATGCCTGACTCTCCTTCCATAGGCTGGGAAGAGAAAGAGAGGCTTCAGAAGTCCCACTGTGGGCAGGAACTGATCCAGCAGACTCTGTTGGTTTCCAATTTTATATCCTTTTTCTCTATTTTTGGAAACAGTAAAAGATCATAGGGAATAAATTCAGGTGACCCAAGCAGATGGTCAAGCTCAACATCATTTCTAGTCAAAAATAGTATCTGATTTCAAAAGTTAAATGACTGATCTTCTACTAGGACCCACAAACTATTTCCAAAGCCCATTCCCAAACAGAGATTACAAAACAGACACATTCTGATAATGGCAGCATCAACTGAAATCAAAGTGACTACTTTGAATAAGTGCATGCTTAGCTATAAGAGTTCTGCTGTATTTCTTTTCCTTTCTTTTTTAAGTCTTTAGAGTCACATACAATAGGTAGAAGTAGCATGGCTTAGAGGAGTGCTTTCCTAAAATGCATTATCCACCTTAGGATGATTTTTTTATGGCACATGAATAAATGTATATATGTTGGATTGTATTGACTTTTGTGTATATTAGAAAAAATACACAATTCATCCAGCTCATAATATCACATACACTACGGAGTATCTTTGGTCAACGAATTTATATTGTAATTTAAAATTTAAAATTAAAAGGAACTTATTAAATAAATGTATTATTAATTTAATAACTTAACATTGCATTATTATTAAATACTTTTGTTATGGCAAACATTATCAGGGGAGTATACAAATAATTCAAGCTTGGGAAACACTGGTAGGAGAGAGATCGTGGGCTTTCTGGGCTTCCAGACCGAAGTTCAAATCCCATCCCTGCCATTTGCTAGTTACTGAAGGGCTCTGTGAAAGTTTGCCTAACTTCTATGAGTCTCAGGTTACTCATCTATGAAATGAAAAATAACAATACTCACTTCACAGGGTTTTTCAGAGGACAAAGGAAACCAAGCATTAAGACCCCCAGCAGAGCCCTAGGCATATAAGTCGGTACACAGTCCACGGTAGCTACAATGCTTGACAGTCCAAACATTATACACATATTCAAACAAATCCCAGCCATGTGGCTATTTATATAAATGTGTCCATTTATTCCAGCTGACCTTTGTTTCCCATCTGAATTGCATTATCACTGCAAGTGAAAGCTTACCAGGCTGAAAAGGAAGATGAACAACAAAACAGGAGGGCCAGAGGCTAACAGGAGGCCCAGAGGCATTTGGACTCATGGCCTGAGTCAGGGTAGGGAGCTCAGAATCGCTCCCAGCTGGTCAACAGTCTGTGTTTCAACAGAGATGTTACCCTTCTACGAGTGTGGCATGAGTGAGCATCAACCTTATAATTATTAACTCAGATTCTAAACATAAAAAGCCAAATGACCTGAGCAGAATGAAAGCCAGGGACAGTCTTATCAAGAATGAATCAGCCTCTTTGATCTTGAGGTAAACCAACCCACTAAACATCAAGCTTCCACCTGGGGTTTTTCCAGACACTAAAATGGTTGCCTAATTCTCAGCTGTCTGGAGGTTCCAGTCCAAACTGGCCTTAAAGGAAAAAAAAAAAAAAAAGGAGGGGGGCAGGGAGTCCCTCCACCTTGCCAGAGTTCACACTCCATTAAAAACATATACAGATCCATGCTGCTAATCCAAAGAAGCAGGGCCTCCAAAAATATTCTTAACGAAAAACAATCCAAGTAATATGAAGATAAATTATTCTACCCAATTTGGAACTAAACACTCAAGTATCAAAAGAGGGGTAAACAATGAAAACACAGAGCAGAGGTAGAAGGCATTCAGACGTTAGGCAGAAAAGCAGAAAATGGGAGGAAAATCCAGAAGTGGACATCAAAGAAGGTAAACACAAAATACCCAAAGGGAGGTGGTATAGGAGAGGTGTGCAGAAATGGGTGAAAAACAGGGAAAAGAAGGCAGAAGGGGGTTCAGCTGGGCAAGAGCCATGGTAATCAGCATCTCTCACTACATTTCCAGAAGCCTCTCCTACCTACCCACCCAGATCGTGTGCACTGCACGGTGAATTAATCAGCATGTAAATCACTCCCTTTATCTGCGGAAATTGAATTTAGCTGCCAATCTTGATTGAAGGCATAGAGGCCTCCTCCCAGAAAGATCACAGCTCTCAGGGAAAATGCCTTTTCTCTCCTTAAATCAAAGCTTGTATAAACCCAAGGAAACAGCTGCAGCTGGAACCACAGACTTTGTGAAAGGTGGCAGGCTGAGGACGGTAATTATAATTAGCAGTTACATAACATGTTTGTTCTTCAAAGTGCTCTACAAGCATCAGCTAATTAATAGCTTACTATGCCCCATGCAGATCCACTGGTTTTTCATGTAGTGGCTAATCCCTGTACCCCCACTGAACTCTGAATGGTGGAAGCAGAACAGCTTGAGCAATGAAGCAAATGGCTGAGGGTCCAGAAGCTCTGCCCAGCTCCCTTAACCAAGCGCCTCCCTGAGTATCTCAGGGCCAGGAACATTGCCCCAAATGTTTTATTCAGCATCGCATGAGACGGCTGCCTCACTTCCTCCAAACAGTTCTTAGAAGTGCCACTAGAGATACACTAATAGGGTGGAATGACCATCAGTCTGGTCCAACATGGCATTAGCTCTTCTCAATTTCCCTAATTAGACTGGGACTCTGGAGCCCTTGGTGGTAGTTACAGGTCTGCCCTTGTTTCTCTGTGCGAGTAGGGTTAAGTCGACGAGACCTCTCTACGAACAAGCTGGACTAGATCTCTGGGTTCTCACCCACGTCTACCCTACATTTGCAGTCTCTAGCCTACATCCTCTTCCATTCGTAGTAGAGATGAGCGAATGTGGGAACTGCATGGCACAGATGGTTCTAGCAGCAGAGCTGAATTCTTCATCTATTCCAGGGATGCTTTATCCAAGAATTTCGGAAGTCCGTAGATGTCCTGAGTTTGTAAGATATTATATGTATATGTGTATGTAGGTTTCTTTGGAGAAAAGCCCGTTTACCCTGTTGCCCCATAAATTCCAGGAAGGTAGTGTCTAGCAAAGTACCTCTATACATAGTGTAAGCTAAATAGGTATCTATTAAGTCAATTTGATAGATTTCACCAAATTCCTAGCCCCAAAATGGTTACGAACCACTGCTCTCTGGACAAATAATCACCAGCAGTCCTCATGTTTTGCTTGCTCTGGCTAGACTTTCCTATGGAAAACTTTGACCAGTAACACCCAAAACATGCTTACCACAATTCTGCCTCAGATCAAATCAGAGACCCAGACCAAAGATACGTTGAGATTTCCCTCTTTAGAGATCTGTCATTAGAGCCAAGCAAGTCAACATCTAGAATTCAACACATTCTACACTAGGAGACAACTGCCTATCACACCTTCTGCCCAACCATCATAAACAGAGTCACTGCCTTCTCCCACCTTGTTACTTGGAGGCAGTGGTGTGAAATAAAACAGGTAGAAATGCATACTTGTGAGTCATGAGAAGACCTTCTTCAAGATAGGCCAATAATTTCAGTAAAAGACCTAACGTGTACGTAGGCTTTAACTTTTTCAAAATGTTCTCCACAGATGATCTCATTTGATTTTCTCTCAATAACTCTTTGAAATAAGAAAAGCAGCTTTTATTTTCCCCCTTTTATAAATGAAGAAACTGAGCAGACTTTATTTTCCCCCTTTTATAAATGAAGAAACTAAGCAAATAACGCCTTACCCGGTGACACACCACTCATATAATGACACTGCTAGAATTTGAACGGATGTCTCCAAACCCCTTTCACCAGTAATTCCATTATGGGGTATATACCCAAAAGAATTGAAAGCAGGCTCTCAAAGAGATTATTTGTATGCCCATGCTCACAGCAGCACTATTCACAATCACCAAAAGGCGGATGCAGCACAAGTGCCCACCAGTGGATGAATGGGTCAACAAAATGTGGTAAATACATATAATGCAATATTATTCAGTGTTTAAAAAGAAGGAAATCCCATCATCTGCAACAACATGGATGAGCCTGCAGAACATGATGCTAAGTGAAGTAAGCCATTCACAGAAGGACAAAAACTACATAATTCTGTTTATAGGAGGTATCTAAATTAGTCAAATCCACAGAAACAGAAAGTAGAATGGTGGTGCTGCCGGGAGGAGGAAATGGGGAGGTAACGTTTAATGAGTGCACAGTTTCAGTTTTGCAATATGACAAGGGTCTGGAGATTGGTTGCACAATAATGTGAGTATACTTAAAAATGGTTAAGGTGGTAAATTTTGTTGTGTGTATTTAACACAACATAAAAAATATTAATTAAAAATTTTTAAATAAAAATAAACACTAAAACCTCTTTATCCATTACACCACCTTTTCTCTGAAAAGCTGCCAACGTGTGCTAAGTTAGGACTTTTGAGTATGCCAACGCCCCTAAGAAAATGGTTCATGGAGAAAAATTTCTCAGCCAGCCAAGTAGAGGAGATAGAAATCACTGTGATTTCAGGTGAGTTGCAAAGATATATGCGTGAAATTTTCTGTGCACTTTATTTTCCCAATCCATCCTCAAAATCTTCAGGATTTAGCTGGCAAATCTCAAGCCAGGTGCCCAGTCAGGTAAATGGCACAGCCAGGCAGAGTACACAGAGGGAGCAACCAGGCAGCTGGAGGTCCCACTACTCCTGCTGGGTGTCACTTCCAGGAAACAAAAGCCCCACCAAATGGAGTCCATACCTGTGCATGTCAAAGTACTTTCTCTCCAAGTGCCTTTCTCTGTGCAAACAGAAGTGATCTTTCCTCCCAGGCTCTCAAAACCCTCTTGACAGACATAGTGAGCCACACTGCCCAGGCTGGAGCTGTGATTCCCCACCAGGACCGCATGCTGCACTTCCGGAGGATGGCCACAGTTGATTTCTGCAATGGGAAGTAGCACAGCACTAGTTATGACCCCCCCATTTCTTTCCTTATAATTCATATTATAGAAATAAACACTTAGTAATGATAGAGTCCAGTCATAAGAGAAAACATGAACCCCATAAAAAATCCAGTTGCAGATATAGAAGACTGCTCAGAAGTAAAGAGATATGCCTGACGTCAATGAAATTTACAAACACGCACACATAGAAAATATTCTAATTATAAGATTATTTACATTATGAAGAATTCCTTGGTCAATGAAATAATCCATCCCAGGGTTCTTTTAAATATTAAGATTTTCAGGTACCTTTTACTATGTATCATGAGATCACAAACTCCTAAAGTAGATGATAAGGCAATTGTAGTTTTGTTGCCAACTGATTATTAAATGAAATTATATACAAAATCTTTGAACTTTTTAAGGCAAATTAATAGGGAAAGTACATACAGTCTAAACATTCACTTTATGTTTCTATAAAAGAAAATAATCAACTGCATAGAGGAAGACAAGCCTAGAATTACAAAATTGACATGAAATTTCTTCTCTGCAACTCTGACAACTAGAACACACTAGAATACTTACAGAAACTATCTGAAGGAACTGAAGTATGATGCTACTATTTTAGACTTAGCCAAATTCTATTTCACGTAAGACTAAAAGTCTTTTTCAGATATTTTACAATTTTTAAAAATCCGTATGTGTATTGTTTCTGGAAAAAAAAAAACTCCTGCCTAACAACAACAATAAATGAACCAGAATAAATATCCTAAGAAAAGTGGAGGACAGGTTTTAGAAGAAACACTAGCAAAGCAATGAAATCAGCATGATGTGCAGATAAGATACATCTAGTAGTAAAGGATCCTACAACGAAAAGTTGAACAATGTAAAAAAAAATCAATAATTTGAAAATAAAATTCTAAATTATTTCAAAAACTCTGAGCAATGAGGGAAAGAAATAAAGGGAAGAAACAGACATGCTAATTCCTCCTACAGTAGTGAGAAGTTCATAGACACAATTTTATTCAAGAAAGCATAATAATTCTAAAATAAGGAGGCCATAATCATTCCAAATGTAGCCAAGAGTCCCAGTTAGACCCAAATGCAGAGAAAAATATATATAACATTTGATATTCATTCTGATTTTTAGTTTTCTCCCAAGTCTGCAGAAAGGCAAGAAAATTAGGCACTTTTGACATGTAGGCTTTTAAAATGTAAGTGCGAGGTGCCCAGGTGGTACAGTGGGTTAAGTGTTTGACTCTTGGTTTCAGCTCAGGCTTATCTTAGGGTCGTGAGAGGAATTCTTCATAATGTAAATAATCTTATAATTGGAATATTTTCTAGCTCTGGGCTTAGCAAGGAGTCTGCTTGAGATTCTCTTTCCCTCCCCTTCTGCCCCTCCTGCTCATGCTCACTCACACTCTTTCTCTTTTCCCTCCCTTTCAAGTAAATAACTATTTTTTAAAAAAATAAAATATAAGTGCATTTATTGAGATAAAGAATTCAAGATAGAGAAAATGGTATCATTTTCCCAAATCCCCATCAACCACTCTTGGCCTTAGAAAAAGGTAGCTTCTCTTAAATGAGTTACCAGTACAGAACTGGTGGGTTTAATGGAACTGCACATGCCTCCATCCCAGTGTGAATGCCTGGTCTGTTGAAGAACCCAGAGTTCTTTCCCTGAGGGAGGCCTCCCAGAGCAGACTTTCATCTGTTGTCATTAACACTCTCATGAGAACATCAATACAACAGCTCAACCCACCTGACCAGTCATTCGCCTCCGAGATTTTAAAAGAAGAGTGAGTCTCTCATCAGTGCAGACTGACATCATGAGCAGTTACGGGACCAGATCCAGGTGCTCATTTCATAAATCCTCCAACCCTGCCCACCTTGCAAGTCCCATATTGCTCACAGGGATTTGTTTTCTTTTCATACACATTTACTAGGGACCAGGCTTCTTGGCCCTCATTATGTTTTTCCCAGCATCAAACCTTTAGACATATCAACCGTCCCAAAACACTGCAAGACATGAGTATATTTATGTGTACATAAGCAACCAACCGAACAGGTGGTTAATGTTTCATAAGGCTGCCCAGTCATTGTTGACATCTAAAATATCTTCTAGTTAAAGCCAGGGTTCAGTTATAGCAGGAAATAGAGGGAACAGCAGTGAAGAGATTGAGGGTATAGGTTTATGTAGGTTTATGGACCTTGAAACTAGAATTCTAAATAATATATTGGAGAGGTTTGGGAATCCAGTGATAGGTAATCAGATTAAGGGAGAAGCAGAGATTCTAAAGGTATAAGAGTACAGAAGATATCTAAATTGGCTTCCATCCTTGGACGTGACCAAGAATAATGGAAGGCACATAAAAATACAAGATTTTTAAAAATTAATTACCACAAATATTAATTTGGGAGTTGATGAGAGAGCAGTAGCTTGGTCCCTAGGGACTAAGGTTCAGCAACTCAAGGCGATGCCCAGTGGCAGGCAACCAGGACTCTCTGAGATCCCATGCTATAGCTATTCAAGTTGGATAGTCTCTTGCAGAGAGATATTTAGAGAAGATTCTAGCATGGCTTGGATTAAACACATGGTTCTAAACAGCCGCTGTACATCTGAATTGCCTAGGGACCTTTGGAAAAACACCCATGCTGGTGGCTCACAGCCTCTCCCCTTACCCAGAGATAATTCTTCTGAATCAGTGGCACTGAGTTGGGTTCTTGGCATCCACATTTCTACAAGGTTCCAAGTTTGATTTTTATGCACACGCTCAACTCAGAACCTAAATTAAATACTAATATGAATAGCTACCATTTATCATCACATGCTTGAGGGCTTAATGTCTTTCTATGAATATATTATGTCTCCCCAAATATATGGCCAGTTTGTAAAGGACAGAATCTTTATTTAATCATCTCTTGTACCCTCCCATGCCTGCTTAAATAGTATGTATTGCATAGTAAATACTCAATAAATAACTGTTCATTGATAGCTTGCTACTGCTTTATCATTGTTCAAGATGCAGTAAATGTTACTTTGAAATGAATAACAGCCCCTGAGGAAGGAAAAAGTCATCAGTAAATTGTAAGTACAAATAACAAGTATACATTACCTTTATATTTGTAACCCAACATCGGTAACACACACCTACCAAACGCCAAGTAAATGAAAGCAGAGTAATAGACTCACAAAAAACTAATCTCAGTTTTCTACCAGGGAATCCTGGGAATGTTGTTCAGACTTCAATCATTTTAATCATAATAGCATTCATCAAAATTCTACTAAACATAAGCCTATTAGATATATATTATCTTATTTATTCCTCACAAAAAACCTTGCAAGGTAGATGGTTTTTTTCTCATGTCGTTTATAGATATGAATATGGAGCTTAAGAGCCCCTAAGAGCTCCTAAGGGCTTAAGTCTCATTCAAAAGTCACACCACTAGTGAAAGATAGAGCTAGTATTCAAACTGTGGGATGTATGGCCCCAAAGTCCAGGTCCATTAAATCTGAGGAGCCTCACAATAAAGGGGTCCAGTGTAGACCCTGATTAGGACTGAGCTTAGAAGTTAGCTCAGGAGAAAAATTTGCATGAAGGAGCATTCAAATCAGTATGGAATGGTTCTATAACAACTTCCTCTGCCAAATCTTGTTTCCAACAGCTTTCCCAGAGCAAGACAGCTGCTGGAAATAGACTTACCCCTACATCTGTGAGATACCCTAAAGCTGCCTTAGTACTGTTGTTTAACCCCATAACACAGGGGACAGACCCAGGCCTGGGTCTGTCCTGGCACATGGCCATGTCACAGATATTCCCATCATGCTTAAGAGAGATCGCAGCCACTGCCACTTCTACTCAGACCAAATGGTACCCAAGAAAGCAGGCGACTACTCTTAAGAAATACTTCAAAACCAATCAACAGAGGCTGCAATAGGTGGTAATAAAAATATGGTTCTACACAAAATGCCCAAAGTTCTCAATATCACAAGGAAATAGTCCATTTAAAAACAGTTTCTATTCAAAGGAAAGGGAAAAATAAGGAGCACAAATCTGCATTAGATATGCATTAGGGGTGTTCATTTAAGCACACATTTCTCTAGCTAATTATATTATGAGGGAACAACATTTGGATATGTATCAGCAATACAGTCAACTAATTATGAACATGGCTGGAAATTTTTTTTAAGATTTATTTATTTATTTGACAGGAAGAGAGAGAGAGAGAGAGAGAGAGCACACAAGTTGGGGGAGGGGAAGATGGAGAGAATCCCCAGGCGGACTCCCTGATGAGCACAGAGCCCCATGGAGGGCTTGATCTCAGGACCCTGGGAACATGACCTGAGCTGAAACTGAGAGTCAGACACTTAACCGACTAAGCTACCCAGGTGCCCCCATGGCTGGGAATTTGTCTTTACTATCCTATTATCTGTGATTTTATTCAAATAATCAGCTTCAAAACAAGTCTCCTTAGGGGAGGGGGGATGTGCTGTGCCAGTTTCAAGGACCACATTCAGACTATAACTCTATTTCATATCTTGAAGGTAAAAATGTTTATCCACACTACTAGCTTTAATATTCTACCCAAGAAAATATTCCAGAAGGAAATCTATTTGATGAAAGGTATTGGCAATTTGTGGCATCTGGCTGTGTCGCCAATGTCATCCTCATTGGCTGCTTCTCATTATAAACATCAGCACGATAATGTGATTGATTTCAGAAATAACAGAATAATATAAGCTCCATCTAAAACTGTTTTAGAGACCAATAAATACCAAGCTGAGAAAGAAAAAAACAGACCAATAGTGTCCATAAATTGAGGCAGATGTTTTGCCAACTGCCAGGAGAATGAATGATAGACCTATTCCACATGCTGATATTGACTCAAAAAAAAGTCTTCCCAGAGAAATAAACTACTAGCCGGGGAGCTTTGGCAGAGGAGCAGAAACAAGTATGAAAACTAAAGAAAATCATATTAAAATCAGCTTTCATTTACACAACAATAACAGAAATGTCACTCTTGCACCTTAGAGTCAAAGCAGATTTACATATCACCTAGAGATCAGTGGGCTGTGGCAGGTTGTAAGGGTCCAAACAGTCTAGTGGATTAACACCAGAGTCTCCACTATATGTGTGTTCTAGATCAGATAATTCAGCAAGTAGACCTGTATTTTCTTCATTTGTAAAAATTTCCCTTTTCCCTCTTAATGGTAAGCTCTTCGTGCGCTATATCTACATCCCATATTTTTAGAATATCCCCTGCAATCATGTGTTATTAATATGATTATGAACATGAGTCCTTGTGATATATACACATAAGAATTATGGCCTAAGGAATGGGCTGAAAAACGTAACCGTAAGACAGTTTCACGCACTTTCTGGCATGCTCCTAAATTTGGCCACATGTAGTTAGAGCCTCATTCCAGGATCATTTGAGTCCTAAATTCCACATATCATCAATGTGGGGGGCTGGAATCTAGCATCTCGGTATGTGGCAACTTGCATTTAGAAAATGTTATTATGATCATCAAAGGAAAATAGGAGGGTTATACTATCCATGAAGCACATTCTCAAGGGTAGCTTATTAACTGCTGTAACTAAGCTAATGAGCTCATTAGTACCAAAAAGTCCACTCGCCCTTAAGGCAGCAGAAAAAAAAATAATAACTTTTTGATGTATTTGTAGTCTAGAGTCTTCCATGAACTTTAGCCTCGATAAACAATACATTTCCTTCAGATCGTATTCACAGAGGAAGCTCACCTGGAAGAAGAAAAAACTTTCCATTTCACATAACAACACTTATTGCCAACAACTGGTGTCTAGTATGAAAACAGCTAGAATCCGAAGACTTCAGAAACTGCAGGGCTGACAGGCTAGGGGAAAAAAATGAGTGCAGGGAAGAAAGAAAGAGTTTATCAGTGGATCCCTCATAAGGATCTTCCATTTGTAGAAGTGATAATGGTTGTTGAGACACTTTGAGCTGCACATGGATCTTTCTTTTCTCAAAAAATAACATTAAGGGGGAGGGGCAAGATGGCGGAAGAGCAGGGTCCCCAAATCACCTGTCCCCACCAAATTACCTAGATAACCTTCAAACCAACCTGAAAATTTACGAATTCGGCCTGAGATGTAAAGAGAGACCAGCTGGAATGCTACAGTGAGAAAAGTCCGCGCTTCTATCAAGGTAGGAAGACGGGGAAAAAGAAATAAAGAAACAAAAGGCCTCCGAGGGGGAGGGGCCCCGCGAGGAGCCGGGCTGAGGCCGGGGCGAGTGTCCCCAGGACAGGAGAGCCCCGTCCCGGAGGAGCAGGAGCTGCACCAACCTTCCCGGGCGGGCGGAAAGGGGCTCGCAGGGAGTTGGAGCAGGACCCAGGAGGGCGGGGATGTCCTCGGGCTCCCGGGGACACTAACAGACACCTGCAAGCGCAGGAGAGTGCTCCGAGCTCCCTAAGGGCTGCAGCGCGCACGGCGGGGACCGACCGGAGCAGCTCGGAGGGGCTCGGGAGCGGCTCCAGGGAGGGAGCTGCGGGGCGGGAGCGCGAATCCAACAGCGCAGGCCCCGGAGCACAGGGCGCCGGGACACAGCCCAGGATCCGGCCTCCCCCGGGACAGGCAGAGGCCGGGAGGGCCCAGGACAGCGAGGACGCTCCTGCCCGGAGCTGAGCAGATCAGCGGCCCCGCCCCGGAGCCTCCAGGCCCTGCGGACGGAGAGCTGAGAGCCCCGAGCCCCGTAGTTCCTGCGGAGGCTGAATCCAGGCTTCCAGAGCTGCCATAGCAACTGCGACTGTTCCTCCTGGGGCCCCACCGGGTAAACAACCCCCGCTGAGCCCTGCAGCAGGCAGGGGCAGAGCAGCTCCCCCAAGTGCTAACACCTGAAAATCAGCACAGCAGGCCCCTCCCCCAGAAGACCAGCTAGAGGGGCCAGTGATACTCCCCCGTGTTCCAATACAACTTGTTTCTGGCCACTCTGCACTGAGCAAAATGACTAGAAGGAAAACCTCAACTCAAAAGAAAGAATCAGAAACAGCCCTCTCTCCCACAGAGTTACAAAATCTGGATTACACTTCAATGTCAGAAAGCCAATTCAGAAGCACTATTATACAGCTACTGGTGGCTCTAGAAAAAAGCATTAAGGCCTCACGAGACTTCATGACTGCAGAATTTAGATCCAATCAGGCAGAAATTAAAAATCAATTGAATGAGATGCAATCCAAACTAGAAGTCCTAACGACGAGGGTTAACGAGGTGGAAGAACGAGTGAGTGACATAGAAGACAAGTTGATGGCAAGGAGGGAAACTGAGGAAAAAAGAGATAAACAATTAAAGAACCATGAAGACAGATAAAGGCAAATAAATGACACTCTAAGGGAAAAAAAACCTACGTTTAATTGGGGTTCCCGAGGGCGCCGAAAGGGACAGAGGGCCAGAATATGTATTTGAACAAATCCTAGCTGAAAACTTTCCCAATCTGGGAAGGGAAACAGGCATTCAGATCCAGGAAATAGAGAGATCCCCCCCTAAAATCAATAAAAACCGTTCAACACCTCGACATCTAATAGTGAAGCTTGCAAATTCCAAAGATAAAGAGAAGATCCTTAAAGCAGCAAGAGACAAGAAGTCCCTGACTTTCATGGGGAGGAATATTAGGGTAACAGCAGACCTCTCCACAGAGACCTGGCAGGCCAGAAAGGGCTGGCAGGATATATTCAGGGTCCTAAATGAGAAGAACACGCAACCAAGAATACTTTATCCAGCAAGGCTCTCATTCAAAATGGAAGGAGAGATAAAGAGCTTCCAAGACAGGCAGGAACTGAAAGAATATGTGACCTCCAAACCAGCTCTGCAAGAAATTTTAAGGGGGACTCTTAAAACTCCCCTTTAAGAAGAAGTTCAAGTAACTCTGAATGTGAATGGGCTTAATGACCCCATCAAAAGGCGCAGAGTTTCAGACTGGATAAAAAAACAGGACCCATCTATTTGCTGTCTACAAGAGACTCATTTTAGACAGAAGGACACCTGCAACCTGAAAATAAAAGGTTGGAGAACCATTTACCATTCAAATGGTTCTCAAAATATACCCTAAAAACTACAGAACACTTCTGAAAGAAATTGAGGAAGACACAAAGAGATGGAAAAATATTCCATGCTCATGGATTGGCAGAATTAATATTGTGAAAATGTCAATGTTACCCAGGGCAATTTACACGTATAATGCAATCCCTATCAAAATACCATGGACTTTCTTCAGAGACTTAGAACAAATTATTTTAAGATTTGTGTGGAATCAGAAAAGACCCCAAACAGCCAGGGGAATTTTAAAAAAAGAAAACCATATCTGGGGGCATCACAATGCCAGATTTCAGGTTGTACTACAAAGCTGTGTCCATCAAGACAGTGTGGTACTGGCACAAAAACAGACATATAGATCAATGGAACAGAACAGAGAACCCAGAAGTGGACCCTGAACTTTATGCTCAACTAATATACGATAAAGGAGGAAAGACGATCCACTAGAAGAAAGACAGTCTCTTCAATAAATGGTGCTGGGAAAATTGGACATCCACATGCAGAAGAATGAAACTGGACCACTCTCTTGCACCATACACAAAGATAAACTCAAAATAGATGAAAGATCTAAATGTGAGACAAGATTCCATCAAAATCCCAGAGAAGAACTCAGGCAACACCCTTTTTGAACTTGGCCACAGTAACCGGAGAAGGACAAACAGTGTATGTTCTCATTCATTTGGGGAATATGAATAATAGCGAAAGGGAATATAAGGGAAGGGAGAAGAAATGTGTGAGAAATATCAGAAAGGGAGACAGAACATAAAGACTTCTAACTCTGGGAAATGAACTAGGGGTGGTGGAGGGGGAGGAGGGTGGGGGGTGGGGGTGAATGGGTGGCGGGCACTGAGGGGTACACTTGACGGGATGAGCACTGGGTGTTATTCTGTATGTTGGTAAATTGAACACCAATAAAAATTAATTTATAAAAAAAAAAAAAATAAAAATAACATTAAAACTCTTCATCTGGGATCCCTGGGTGGCGCAGCGGTTTGGCGCCTGCCTTTGGCCCAGGGCACGATCCTGGAGACCCGGGATCGAATCCCACGTCGGGCTCCCGGTGCATGGAGCCTGCTTCTCCCTCTGCCTGTGTCTCTGCCTGTGTCTCTGCCTCTCTCTCTCTCTCTCTCTCTCTCTGTGGCCATCATAAATAAATAAAAAAAATAAATTAAAAAATAAAAATAAATAAAACTCTTCATCTTAATGCTCTACTTGTATTTAAATTGAAAACTAATAAATTAGGTAACATGAAAGTTGGAGAATTTTAGACCTTCTCCCTCTATGGTAGGAAGTTTCACAAAGATCTTACATTTTTGTCAGAAATACTACCTGCCACTACCCACTAGATTATGACCCTCTTATTATGATGGTGAATACATTTCTTGCTGATTCTCAAGCTCCCGCTTCACCACCCTGTGGTAGTCTCATAACCAGCAACCTCATTGATTCTGCACATTCAAATGACTCCAACCATTTTTTTTTATTTAAAGATTTTATTTATGTATTCATGAGAGACACAGAGAAAGAGGCAGAGACACAGGCAGAGGGAGAAGTGGGCTCCTCACAGGAAGCCTGATGTGGGACTCGATCCTGGACTCCAGGATTATGCCCTGAGCTGAAGGCAGATGCTCAACCACTGAGCCACCCAGGCATCCTGACTCCAACCATTTGTAAGTGACATGTTGTAATGGCACTTACTTGGCAAAAAGGATAACACAAGAGACTTGTTGCACGCACCCAGGAAGTCAATATGGTTCTCCTTAATGTTTTAAAAGATCAGTATGTGGTGTGGTACCAAAAAAAAAAAAATCTATTTCAAATAATTACCTGGAACACAAAAGATAAAAACACAAGATAGGTGTGCTGCCACTGTGTCGTCCTCTGTCACCCACAGCAGACAGCACGAGTCAATCACAGCACTCTTTGTGGCCAGGTCTAGATGTGAATCTTCTCCACACACCCCCTCCCCTCACCCCTGATAAAACTTCAGAGAAAGCAACACAACAAAATTTGTCTGCCGCCCTCTCACCTGAACGTCCTAATTTGTGTTCCAACTTACATCAAAACTTTTTCAAACACTGACAACTTTGCAGAGATGAGATTGAGCTCTATGAGAATCTCAAAAGATGAGGAGTTGACTCCAATACATATTCTTCTGGGTGGGCCGCAGACCACACCGTGTACTTCCACGCCCTTCTGCTTTTCCTCATCGCCTCCCATTTCCAGCACTCACAAGGGTCGCTTCAACATGGAATTTGCCTTCTAGAAAGTGCCTTGGGTTCTCATCTTAATACATAAACTAGCGACACAAGCTAATTCATTTCCTATCTCTGGTTCTTAATGGGATATGATACCCACCATTAGCTGTAAATACAATATATGTGAAATGAGAAATAAGCTAATAAACCACCTCACAAGGCATTTCTAAAGATCAGATGAGACAATGTTTATAGAAAACCACCTTGAAGGGTTGACTATCTTTAGAGAATCAGGCTCTACTATTAGACTTTAGAAACCATGTCTCATTCTTATCAACCAACTCAAAGGAGAAACTCTGCCTCTGCAATCAGCCCACAGGGCTGGGCTACCCATCTTTTGAGGGCCATATGTACAGATATAGGGAAAACCAGGAGTCAGCCCCAAGGCCTCACTCCTGGTTCATTAAAGCACAGAGATGTCATGCCAAGTGAGAAGCAAACGTGGAGATACAGAAGACAAAGTAAGAAGATGTGGAATCAGGAAAAGACATGAAGCTCGAGGGCTGAAACAAAAGAGGAGGCCAGGGTTTCAGCAGGGCTTGGCCACATGATAAATTGGGATGGCAGTTGAGGAGCTAACTCCATAATGTCTGCCATGGTCTGTGCCGCCTTTTGGAGGGGATTCAGGGTGCTTCCACAGGCCTTCAGTATGCTCTCAGGTATGCTAGGCACTGTGCCAGGGAGTGAGAGATCGTGCTAAGGAAGACACCATGCTTGCAGGGCTTCTAGATTCACAGTCCAGTAGGAGTGATATAAACCACACAAAGAATCATAAATCAGGTACTTACATATTGGGTACTAAGAAAGAGAACACTGTCACTCCTGACACTTTCAAGCTGAAACTTGAAATATGAGAAGGAGCTTGCTATGCCCAAAGCAGGGAGACTCCATCAACAAATGAGTGAATAAGCAAAATGTGGTGCATACACAGGATGAAATATTTCAGCCTTAAAAAAGAATGGAGTTCTCACTCTTGTTACAACATGGGTGAGCCCTGAAGACATTACGTACGCCAAGTGAAATAAGCCAGACATAAAAAGACAAATATCATACAAGCCCACACATATGAGGCACCTAGAACACAAATTTTCAGTGACAGAAATAGAATGAGGGCGGGCGGCTGGGGGACACAGGAGCGGGGAGTTATTGTTTAATGGCTACAGAGTTTCTGTTTGGGGTGATGAAAACATTCTGGACTTAGATAAGCGTGATGACTGGGCAACACTGTGAATGTACTTAATGCCACTGAATTGTGTACTTGGTGAAAATGATAAATTTTATATTACATATATTTTGCCACAATATAAAAAAAAAATTTAAGCTGGTTGGCAAGTAATGTAAGTAATGGGAGAAGCATATGCAAAGGCCCTGAAGCTGACAAAGCTTGACATGTTGGTTGGGAGAGAATGATAGCAGATGTAACCTACAGAAAAGCCAAAAAGGCCTATTGGCTTCAGAGGCCATGGTTAGAAGTTTGGATTTTATCTTGAAAGACAGATTTATTTTCTCCCCAGAACCCTCTACCCGGCCTACCTATCCTACAAAGCACTCCTCACCGCTCTCTCACACAGCAAGCAAACCTTGCAAAGGGAAGAGCACCCAAGTAGCCTCTTCCCTGGAAACCACCCTATTTCCCATCTTATCCATTCTTCTCACATAATATGTAGGAGTTCGTGATGTACCTGCGCTTTCTCTTCTCCCAGACCCCAGTTGTTCTTAGTCACAAGATCTATAGGATATCTAGCATCGGCCCTGGACTCTGGATTTATTGTTGATGACAACACAGTTGGAAGTGTTTCCTTCACTTTGCTTCTGGCTCGGCTGAATTTTAAAAATTTAAAATAAATTTTTTAAAAAATTTTCTTTAAGCTTCCACATACATTGTGCACCTTTTCTGAAAATTAAAAAAATCATAATAGAATAATAGGAAACACAAACTCGAGGTTGATTCCGACTTTTCCAGAGAGCTGATGGAAGGGTGGGATTGATGCTTCCATCTGCCCCTACCTAAGTCAGAACAGGGAGCCACAGAAGTCCTGGCATTAGAAGCTTTCCTTCTCACTTCTGGCTCTCACCCCTGAGGCCTGCTCAGATGGGGGCACATGTCACAGGGTCCTGGCCATGGCAACTGAGCCTCCAGGGTCACAGTAATGGGAAGAAGGCAAACAATGGGATCCACCAACAGTACCTTCTCTGATGGGGAAGTCTTGTCAATCGGCCACCAAAGGTGCATCTGTAACACACAGCTGCTCCCTCCCTGAGTATCTGCTCCTCAGCAACATCCAAGTTCACAGTTTGTCAGTGTTTTTAGTGGAAGTCCCAATTCCTGTGGCTTTATACCTCTGAGCTGAAAATACAGTGCCGGCTGGCATGCAGCCCAGATTCTGAAGCCCGAGGGATGATGAAGGATAAATAAGAAGGGGTGTGCTCAGAGGAGCAGACACAGCCTAGAGGAGCCAGTGGCCATGTGGGGAGGAGGTGGAGGGTGTCAGCAGGCAGACGGAGCAGTTATTAGACGAGGGAAAAAGGAAGTGAAGATCTTCCAAATAACAGTTCTTTGGGGAATGTAACAAGTACTCTTCTCTAAATTAACTTTCCCCATTCTCAGTCCAATAATCCAGATGACTACTAGTTCTCAAAGTCCCACAAACTCTATTATTGGGGTTTTCCTACATAAATCCTTAGGGAGTTCTTTGATATGCATTATGGCACATTTTAATTGAAGTTCTGCATTTAATTGATCCATTGAAAGATAATGTTAGAACTAAAATGTACTTTTAGAATTTCCTAGCCCCCCAGGATGATAATTAACTATTAAAATGTATTTAGAGCCTGAATCGCAAATCAGAACAGTGTTAAGAGTTAACTTAGCCAAGCATATCACTGAGATTTTCCGGCTACCCAATAAAGTCAATGAAAACTGTTTTCTTTTTTCCAAAATGGAAACAGCTTTGTTACTTTGTCTAATACATTTAAAACTCTTTGACTACAGAAAGAATATCAAATTTGAAAATCATCCAGGAACCCCCAAGGGAGTTACCACTGTTTATATTTTGCTGTATAACCTTCTAAACTTCTCTAAACATATACGTACATGAGTTTTTTAAAATTAATGTCATGTTATTCATATAGTTGATAACTCAGTAATAGACTGTTAGGACTAATTTATATCAATAAATATAATTTTCCAATGGAATTTTTATTGGCTGCATAATATTCCATTTCATTATATGTCATGATTTATTTAACCAGCCTCCTATTGATAGATATTTGGGATTGTTTCTAATTTTTCACTTACAAACAACTATAACTACAAAAAATTATAAAGATGAGTGTTTTTTTGCTTCTCTCTACAAAACAGTTTAAAAATCTAGGTAAAATGGATGATTTTCTAGGAATATGTAAATTACCAAAATGGATACCAAAAAAGGATAGGAAACTTAGACCAGTACAGGATTTTTTAAGATAACCCAAGGACTACCTCTCCAAAAAAGCCACATGCAGATAATTTGCAAGTGAAATCTCCCAAAGCTTTTAAAAGTCTATTTATAGTCCAGAGAATGAAGAAAGAAATTCTTTCACATCCTTTTTTTTAAATTTAGAATAATACTGACACCAAACCCAACCAAGATGGCATAGAAAAAAATAAAGTAAACCAATCTCGCTTCTGAATATCAATGTAAAATTTCTAAAGAAAATTTAGCAAATATAATCCAGATGAAAAGAATAATAAAATCCAAAGACCCAGAATCCATTCCAGATACTAGTATGTAAGACCATTATCTGCAAATAATATAACCTACCATATGACTTATTTAAAGCAGAAACATAGATGGCCACTTTAACACGTGTCTAAGAGAATGCATCGATATATAAAGTGCTTAAGAGCACTTGGCACATAGAACTGGATCAGTGTACATAAGAATATATAAGTAGATATCCATAGCATCAAAAGAGCCAAGACCACAAATGAACAATGAAAAACTAAAACCACTGCCATGAAAGTCATAAATAAGAAGACTCAAAATCAATACTACTATTTAAATTTTTGCTCTGAAAATACTAACCAAGTGGGTCAATCAAGAGAAACATAATTTTTATAAATATAGAAAAATAAAAGATGTTATTATTATTTGCAGAGGATAACTATTCCTAAAAATACCAAGAGAATACTAGAGACTAGGAACTCATCGGATCTCTTTAATGCATTCAGTATCCGAAAGAGAAAATCAGAGAGAAGTATGAAAACAATCTCAAAATGATGGAAGCTGGGAACCTGAACCTTTTGAAAACTCACCTTGACAATTTAATTTTGGGGACTCCCATGTGCCCGAGGCTGTGCAGCTTGAAACTGTATCTTCTGGACCACTGAAAAATCCTTCTTTGCAAGCATAACGAACCTGGCTGCCAAGCCTAGAAGTATAATTTCCTATGATCAAGCCATCTGGGACCTCAGGAGGGGTGCCGCAGTCTATTTCTGAAAATAAATTAACGTCAAATTCATTACTACGTGAATATGAATTTTCAAAATTCATCCTCTCTCTCTACCTCTACCCCATCATTCCCCTACCCCCATACACACACCTGAGAGGTATTTTACATAGACTGATTCATTTCCATTTGACTTCTGGGCATGTTTCCAACAACTGTCTTTATTCAATCTTCTGGCCTTCCATAGGGAATAGCATCTGTACAAGCACAAAGCTGATGGAATTTGGCAATCAACCTTCACTAATTCACACTAGTTAAAAAGAAGTCTAGCCCAGTAAAGTAGAAAATTTGAACTGCAAAATACCTTCCTATATATGGCTTTGTCGTTTCCAGAGTCACTTTTCTGCTGCTGGTCTTTACCAGATCAGCTATGTTTACTACCTAAAATCACGTTTTAATAGGAGACTATCTATTAACTGCTAACAATCCTGGAAGGTTACTAATTGTAGCTTTCAAAAAAAAATGTAAGATAGCCAACCCCTTCTACCTTGTGTTATTGGATTTCACAAGTTGTACAGACACGCAAAGGAATAGATAATCTCCGCTCACATCCCCAACACAGACGCTGTGGACCCAGGCTCAGAGCAGGAGAAAGTCCTCTAAGACCAGAATCCCAGTTTCAAAAAAGCTTCCTTCTCTGGCAGAAACCCACCTGTGCATGATGTGGCGTCTCTGGTCGGGTGGAAAGGCTCGGGCCCATTCTTTGGCAGGTATCCATCCATACAGTAGCATTTGAAGCTTCCATGAGTGTTCACACACCGTCCTCCATGCCTGCACAGGCCGGAAACCTCACACTCATCTATGTCTTGAGACCCAGATACAAGAAGGGAGAGAAAAACAGAAAAAGGGGAAACACAGGGGCAGGGGGGAGTATTGGAACAGCCAGTTCTCACATTCTCAATCTACCCTTACAAAAATGGATGCATTTGTTTGCAATGGCATCATGAATTTTATTTCATTCCTCAAAGGTTCTTTTCATATACCCTTTATACCATTGGCACTAAAAGGTTTTCAATAAATCCTTGTCAGGATATTTTGGAAATTTACAAAAACCAATGACCATCACCAACTATCTGACACCCAACAAAACAAGCCCAAAAAAACAATGCTGAAAAAAATTCAATCACTACAAAGTAAGGATGGCCTCCACCTCATATTAAAATACCTGAAGGATGGGGTGCCTGAGTGGCTTAGCCTGTCAAGCATCAGGCTCTTGGTTTCAGCTCAGGTCATGATCCCAGAGTTGTGAGATCAAGCCCCTCCTCGGGCTCCATGCTGGGCGTGGAGCCTGGTTAAGATTTTCTCTGTCTCTCTCCCTCTCCCTCTGCCCCTCCTCTGTCCTTCTCTTAAAAAAAAATAGCTGAAGTAGAACTCCAAATATAAAACAATTTAAACCAGAGTGAAAAATTCTTTCTAGCTCCTGGGCATGGAATGGTGAGGCAGGTAGTATAAGAGGAAACTCCAGAAGGGTCTCATTATTTTTACCGAGATTATAAGAATTTATGATAAACTTCAATAAGAAAAAGACTATGCCCCTTGGCAGACTTTTCCCCTAAACTAAAGATTACCAAAAGCATTAGGTACAGGGGTAAAAACCACACAGTAATTCAGAGACTGGATTACTCACTCTGCCAATTAGCAGATTTTTTCCCCCAGGAATGGCTTAGAGAACAACACTAAAATTTCAGGAACTCCATCAGAGCTACACACACACGAATTTCACCTAAAGGAAAAAATACCTTAAGTGAAATGGGACTTATCCCAGGACACTTGCAAGAACCATGGTGGGGGGTTAGGAGGCAGGGGAGCAAGAGATGAGCGAGACTGAAGAAAACCTGGTGGTTACCAGGCTCTGGGATTTTAAAGGCCAGTTATTTTGGAAGGACCAGTATAAAGTGGCCAATATTCTATTTTGCCAGGAAAGAGTGTTTGGTTTTGTCTTGTTTTTTCTAAAACCTACACTAACACCATAATTTTACAAAAAAAGGAAGAACATAATATCAGAACCCTTTTAAATTTGTTTCTGCCTTTATTAAAATTCACTATATTCTCCTGTTTGTTTGTTTGTTTCTGGTCGTGGCCCAATGGACTCCTCATCACTCACTAATCATTGTTTAGGAGCCAGTAATTCATTTAAATCCTGAAAGAGGCCCTACAAGCTACCAATTCTGATCAACCTACATCTTACTGCAGCAAATTTGGGGGGAAATCTGGGAGATCATCACTACAGATGGTGGCCACTTCTTAGGGAGTCAATAGTGGAATCCATCTCTTCTCCCCTTGGGTTGGTCTGGAGACTTGCTTAAGACAATAAAATGCAAAAGTTAACCCTGTGCCTGCTCTGAACTTAACCGTGGAGATGACTGGTAGCTTCCTCTATCCCCCTGTTGGAACACAGTGGCCATGCTGTAAGGAAATCCACACTATCATGCTTGGGAGAGAAGCCATTCAGGGGATACCCTCAAATTGAGACACCACATGGAAAACTAAGGTGTCCTGGCCAACAGTCAGCATCAAGGCCCTAGGATGTAGAAGCAGCCTTCTTTTACCTACCAGCCCAGCCCAGCCGCCAACTGAATGTTTCCACATGAGTGAGACAAGCACCTAGCCATGGAACTGTGAGTAATAATAAAGTGCTGTTTTAAGCCATTCAGTGGAGCCGAGCAGGGGGTGGGGCAGGGAGTACCATTATAATAGATGACCAGAACACTCTGGACATATGAAGAGATGCGGAAGTCCAAATGAGTTTAAGAGGATACTGTAATCAAGGTGCCTGGCTGGCTCAGTCAGGACAGTGTGACTCTTGATCTCAGGGTTGTGAGTTCAAGTCCCATATTGGGTATAGAGATTACTTAAAAATATTTAAAAAAAAAGAAGATATTGTAATGAATACAAAAAGAGGGGAACTCCTGAAGAAACAATGAGATTCTGGAAATTAAAAATAAAATATGAATGTCAAAAATAAAAAACCAATAGAGGCATTGAACCCAATAGAGGTTGGTCACTGCTAAAAACTAAATTTGCAAATTCCAACTTGGCAAACGCTCCAGAGCACCTGGGTGGCTCAGTGGTTGAGCATCTGCTTTCAGTTCAGGGTGTGTTCCCAGGGTCCTGGGATCAGGTCCCAAATTGGGCTCCCTGAGGGGAGCCTGCTTCTCCCTCTGCCTGTCTCTGCCTCTCTCTCTGTATCTCTCATGGGTAAATAAATAAAATCTTTAAAAAAATTCTCCAGAAACATATAGAAAAAGAAATTATATGAGGCAGAAGCTATAGGACAGTAAACAATATGAGACCAGATCCAAAAGATGTAAAATTCCTTTAAGAGGAATTGTAGGGGGTACCTAGGTGGCTCAGTCGGGTAAGTGTCCAACTCTTGGTTTTGGCTCAGGTCATGATCTCAAGGTCATGGGACTGAGCCCTGAGTCAGGCTCTGTGCTCAGCGCAGAGTCTGCTTGAAATTCTCTCTAGCTCTGCCCCTCCCGCTCATGCTCTCTCTCTCTCTCTCAATCTCTTAAATAAATAAATAAATAAATCTTTTAAAAAGCTAATATCAAAGGAAAAATTTCCTCTGCTTATGTATTCACATCCAAACAGCCTTTTGAGGGGATCTCTGGGTGACTCAGTGGTTTAGCGCCTGCCTTCAGCTCAGGGCGTGATCCTGGGGTCCCGGGATCAAGTCCTGCATCGGGCTCCCTGCATGGAGCCTGCTTCTCCCTCTGCCTGTGTCTCTGCCTCTCTCTCTCTGTCTCTCATGAATCAATAAATAAAATCTTAAAAAGGAAAAAACAGCCTTTTGAGGCAACAGACATTAATGTTGAAAAGTGAAAATCATTCTGAATTTCATGGATTAAAAGAAAAATCTCTGAAAACAGGAGAGGAAGAAATGATAATCTATAATGAAGAGTAAACCAACCTGACCTAGGACTTTTTGTCTGAAACACCAAATAGGAATGGAATAATATTTACAGAGTTCTAAGGAAAAGGAAGCAAGCATAGTACTATATTTAAGTCAAGGAATGACACTTTAGAACATGAAGGATCTCAGAAATTATATTATTGACATTTCTTTTTTTTAATCTTTTTTTAACCTGTTTTCTTAATCATTTTTTTTTAAGTTGGCTGCACAGCCAGCACGGAGTCCAATGCAGGGCCTGAACTCAGAACAGTGAGATCAAGACCTGAGCCGAGATCAAGAGTCGAATGATCAACCAATTGAGCCACCCAGGTAACCCCTGACATTTCTTTTCTGAAAAAGATTTTTTAAAGTATTCAAGCCAGTGAAAAACATCAGGATAAATAATGTCAAGAAAGGGGGAAACATAATTTAAAAAAAAACAAACAACACAACAAAATGAAATGAAACCAACAAAAACTCAGTTAAACAATTGTTGCTAATAGAATCATGTAGTTTTGGGTATTAACAGAGGATTCTTAAAATATATTTTTAGATTCATCTCCCAGCCTGCCCATCTGCCTCAGACTCCTCAAAAGACAGTGAGTGAATAAATGGATTTTTTGGTAGACTTCTGGTACTGGCAGTGCCAATCCTACAGGGCAAAAATGTGGTTAGGTAGTGATGGTATGGAAAAGACTTAGAGTTTCTAGATACTGATCAGCTCTGTATGAGTCACTGAAGTCATTAATCAGTTTGCTTTGTGTCCAGTCATTCAACAACCTAATAACAATGATTGTTATAATGAGAGCTAATCACAATGACTCCTGTATGACATCCTGTGCATGCCAGCCACTGTTCTAACACTTCACCACTTATTACTAATTATTTTCAACTCATTCCTCACAATAATCCCATCAGGAAGATGCTATTATTATTCCCATTTTACAGAGGAAGTAAGTGAAGCA
Source organism: Nyctereutes procyonoides (assembly GCF_905146905.1). NCBI lineage: Eukaryota > Metazoa > Chordata > Mammalia > Carnivora > Canidae > Nyctereutes > Nyctereutes procyonoides. The sequence continues at coordinate 7,680,077 of NW_026575135.1, read as the reverse complement.
GAGAGTGGGTTAGTAGCTGCGCTGAAGTCACCCAGATCAAGTGGTGGGAAAGTCAGAGCTTGAAACCAGATACCTGACTCCAGGACCATACCCTTAACCACTAGCCACACTGTGGCTCCCATTACAATTGGACTGGACCATCATCCAACCAATAATTCCATCCTGTCCACAGGCATTGTCGAAGATATCAATTGTCTTAACGAAGTCTGGAAGTACCTATCACCTATCCCTGAGATGAGCATGACGTGATTTTTTTACTTTTAATGAGCTGCTACCTCTCAATGTTCACAAACCATCACTCTTCTAACCTATTCTAGAATCTTGGCTGGGTAAACATGTTTAGTTCATTAGAATAACTTCTCCAAGTGGTGGATTCCATGGGGGCTCCAAGGTCATAACATGTTTGCTTGTGAACGAGAAACATTCTGAGCAACTCAGCAACCGGATTAACATATTTAACTAATCAAGGGGGAAATTCTCTTTTGTCCTATTGTATATACAGGACTATTTAACTTTATCCACAGCCAGAACAATTCCTTACCAGAAAGTAGCAAAACTGAGCAGGACACGATGACCTGATCCCAGGGCCCCGGTGTTCTGTATTTACTCCTTTCATCTAATAGCCTCAGTTTGAAAGTCAAACAGACCCAGGTTTGAGAACTGATTTGGCTACTTGCTAGATATATTAAGGTTCCTTAACCTTTCTAAAGCCCTTTTGTAAAATGAAGCTAATTAGGTCTTCAACACATGTTGGCTAATACATGAATGGGCCTTGCCTTTCTATGGACTCAGTTCTCCCTGGAGCACAAGCCACTCCCCCAGAGCCTGCACTTGCCCCTCAGTGTGACCATGAGCAATGCTCACACACACACACACACACACTCAGGGCTTTCCTGGCTTCAGTCTGGGGAGTGGCCACCTGGTTTGCCCCACTGGATGTGAATGCTCTAGGGCAGAATCAGAAGACCCATCTGGGGGACCCTGAGCTAGAACAGGAGTGTCAAAGAGGCAAGAGTTTAGCTTTGGCAGGCGAGCCAGAGAGGCAAGTCTGAGAACGTGCAAGCCCTTGCCTGGAGAAGCCTTGAAAATCTGAAGAATCAGAATGGACTCGGTGAGAAAAGTGCACTGAAGAAATTTCACATTAATTCAAAAGCTCTCACACTCTGCGCTTCTCCATATACCCAGCTAAGGATCAGTTCCTTCCAACTCCATGCAGGTGAGATGAAAATTATTTCCTCACATCTTGGAAAGTCATGTCACTGGGTTTTTTCCTGGCATCTTGCCTTCCTCAAATGGCAAGTTCAGCCAAGAAGCCTACTTCTTAAGAAGCCACATTTAGAGGGACACAAACACCCATTTAAAATCAAGACTGGGGCAACCCGGGTGGCTCAGCAGTTTAGCGCCGCCTTCAGCCCAGGGCATGATCCTGGAGACCCGGGATCGAGTCCCGCGTCGGCTCCCTGAGCGGGGCCTGCTTCTCCCTCTGCCTGTGTCTCTGCCTCTCTCTCTCTCTCTGTGTCTCTCATGAATAAATAAATGAAATCTTTAAATAATAAATAAATAAATAAATAAATAAATAAATAAATAAATAAATAAATAAATAAATAAATAAAATAAAGACTGGTAAACTCACATCATTCATTGCTCATATCCAGTGCTGGCAAGGATGTGAAGAAATGAAGACCTTCATGAAATGATTAGTGAGAGAATACTGGTGTGACCTTGTTGGAAGACATTCTGTACTGCAAAGTAACAATGCAAAGGTAGACCTTTGACACAGAAATTATTTTCCAGAATTTATAACAAAGAGATAATTATCTGTAAGGATGTAGGTAAAAGGATGTTCATTATAGCATTTCTTATGATAGAAAAAAACACACGCCCAAAACAAACAAAAAAAAAAAGAGAAAAACCATGATAGGGGAAAAAATAATCAGTTAAGTAACATACTATTAAGTAACATAGTACAGCCACATAATAAATTCCATGTAATTAATGGTAAAGGTATTATATATCAATCTCTATATTAACTTTCAAGTGTTATAATTTATATTTTAAAAGTACTGATCTAAAAATAAATAAATAAATAAATAAATAAATAAATAATACTGATCTTTTTTTTTTTTTAAAAAGATTGATTTATTTGAGAGAGAATGGGAAAGAGGGGCAGAGGGAGAGAATCAGGCAGATCCCTGCGGAATGTGGAGCCCAACTCAGGGCTCAATGTCACAGCCCATGAGATCAGGACCTAAGCTGAAATCACGAGTCAGGGATCCCTGGGTGGCTCAGTAGTTTAGCGCCGCCTTCGGCTCAGGGCGTGATCCTGAGGACCCAGGACTGAGTCTCACATCAGGCTCCCTGCATTGAGCCTACTTCTCCCTCTGCCTGTGCCTCTGCCTCTGTGTGCGTGTGTGTGTGTCTGTCATGAATAAATAAATAAAATCTTTTAAAAAATTATGAAATCACAAATCAGACACTTAACCAACTGAGCCACCCATGCGTCCCCCAAAAATGTACTGACCTTAAGTGTATAGAGTTCGTGAGTTGTGAAAATCTCGTACAACCATGGGGCCAACATCCAAAACAAGAGATAAAACATTTCCATCATCCAGCAAGTTTCCTCATGTTTCTTCCCAGCCAATCCTCCCCTCCCCTTAAACAATCACCTTTATTTAAAAAAAAAAAAAAAAAAGGAAGAAAGATTTTACTTTTAAGTAAAATCTCTATACCCAACATGGGGCTCGAACTCACAACTCTAAGCATCACACACTCCACCAACTGACCCAACCAGGTGCCCCAAAAAAACACCTTCTAATTTCTATCACTATAACTTATTTTTGCCTGTATTTCATATAAATGGACTCTCATTGTGCACATTTTTGTGAAGGGCATCTTCTATTCAACATAATGTCTTTGACAATTGCTCCTTGTTGTGCATGTATCAATAGAGAGTTCCTCTCCTTGGTGAGTAGTACTCCACTCCAGGAATGCACCAAACTTGTTTATCCATCCTCCCATTGATTGGACATTTGGGGTCTTTCCAGTTTAGATATTATGAACATTTGTTTTTGTTTTGTTTTATTTTTTAAAGATTTATTTATTTATTAATGAGAGACAGAGAGAGAGAGAGAGGCAGAGACATAGGCAGAGGGAGAAGCAGGCTCCTCACAGGGAGCCCGATATGGGACTCAATCCCAGATCCTGGGATCACGCCCTGAGCTGAAGGCAAATGCTCAACTGCTGAGCCACCCAGGTGTTCCTATCACGAACATTTGTGTGCAAGTCTTTGTGAACATATATTTTCATTTCTCTTGAGCTATATAGATTTTCTTAAAGATTTTTTAAAGATTTCCTTATTTATTTGAGAGAGAGAGCTAGAGTGAGTGGGTCTAAGAGGGACAGAGGGAGAGAATCTTCATGCAGACTCCCCACTGAGTGTGGAACCCAACGCAGGGCTCAGTCTCACAACTCATGAGATCATGACCTGGGCCAAAACCAAGAGTTGGATGTTTAACCAACTGAGCCATTCAGGTGCCCCTTTAAGATTTTAATTTTAAGTAACCTCTACTCCCAGCATAGGGCTTGAAGTCACAACCCTAAGATCAAGAGTCACATGCTCTACAAACTGAGTCAGGCAAGTGCCCCCTATATTTATTCTTACTGAAATGGAAAGATCATGTGCTGTGACTAAAATAACTTCCGTCTTCTCTTCATGGAGTTACATGTAGAGAAAACAGTATCACGTGTTACGGAAATAAAATATCATATAGTGGGACAATGTATGTTTACATGTTATTAATCTAAAATTATGATTGCAGGGGCACCTGGGAGGCTCAGCCAGCTGAGGGTCTGACTCTTGATCTTGACTCAGGTTGTGATCTCTGGGTCGTGGGATCAAGCTCCACATCAGGCTCCAAGCTCAGCATGGAGTCTGCTTGTCCCTTTCCCTCTTCCTCTGCCCCTCCACTCACTCCCTGCCCCTATATAAAATAAATAAATAAAATCTTTAACTATATATAAATAAATAAAATATAAATATGATTGCAGTACATATGCATACAGGCATCTTAAAAGAGATTTACTGGGCACCTGGGTGGCTCAGTCGATTAAGTGTCCGCCTCCTGATTTCTGGTCAGGTCATGATCTCAGGGTTGTGAGATCAAATCCCACAAGGGGCTCCGGCTGGGCACAGAGCCTGCTTAGGATTCTCTCTCTCCCTCTCTCTCTTTCTCTCTGCCCTCCCCCAACCCTCTTAAAAAAAAAAAGAACTTTCCCAAAATATTAAGCATTGCAACCTCTGAATTAATATGATTTTTTTGCCCTTTATGCTTTTGCGTAACTGCTTGACCACTCTACGTGAGTATGTGATTTTTTTTAATAAATGGAAGAAACAAAGCTATATTCTTAGGGGGAAAAACACTGACTTATTCTTCTGTCTGTTTTAGGAAGAACAATCATAGATCATCACAATCTGAATTTTATGACCCAATTATCTTTATCCCAGAGCTCTATCCTAGGGTAACAGCTCTATTCTTCTTGACACATAACCTTTTAAATTTTTTTTTAGATTTTATTTATTTATTCGTGAGAGACACATAGAAAGGTGCAGAGACACAGGCAGAGAGAGAAGTAGACTCCTCAAGGGGAGCCTGATGCAGGACCTGATCCCAGGACCCCAGGATCACCACCCAAGCCAAAGGCAGATGCTCAACCACTGAGCCACCCAGGTGTCCCTTGACATAGAACCTTTGCTGAAGCAATAGCTGAATACATGGAGAGCCATTTCCAAGGTCATGCTCATAGAGGCACTAGTCATGAGCAAAGAGCCTGAAGACAAAGGGCTACCCACTTCCTTCACAATCTTGCCAATATTGATAGGTTGCTTAGGAAAACCTGTTTTATAGATGCTTCAAAGCTCTTGTCCCAATTACCCCTCCCAAAACTTTAAATTAGTGGAGCAAAAAAGAACCATGTGTCCAAATTTTACTACACTCAACAGGGCCTTGGGAAGCGAGAGGCAAGAGTGAAGTGTGGGCGGCATGCTCCTCCACTCCCCAAGAAAAACAACAGTGCCTTAGTCAAGGCCGCTAGCATTTAAGGGAAGGGTGCTTTGCTTTAACCATCTTCCAATTCGGAATCTTTGGCCTCTCTTTCCTTCCTAGGAACTGGAGCAGTAGCGAGGGCCTGAAGCCATCACCCACCACCATGAGAGACCTAAGCAGGTGTTAGGGGAATCCCACAGGGAAAGTAATCAAGAAGCCACTGGTTATGAGCAGAGCTCTGGAGAGGCGGAGAATAAGGACTCCCCAGTGCACTCTTCCTTAGGTTCATCTTTCCCTGTTCCCTCCTTCTTTCAAAGCAGTAAAACATGACACTTTGGAATAAAACCCAGCTAAAACAAAGGATCGGGATTTGGGGAACAGAATCCCATATGGAGAGAGCACTGGAGAAACCTCAGGACAGCTGCAAGCCCATTGAGCAATACCCCACACAGAGCCAGCGGAACCTCAGTGGGACCACACATCGTGTCGGAGTCTACAGCAGGCTGCTCCAGGACCTGAAAGAACTGGGCAGCTGAGAAGCTTGTGAGCCAAGGCTCACATGGAAAACAGGTTCCTGACCTGGGAGGCCAACAGGCCGGTCTTGGCAGGGATAGGGATTCACACCTAGGAATGAAAGTGTTTACTTCACCACAGGCAGATCTATGTGAAGCAGGCTCTCAGTAGAAGGTTCCAGAAACTGATGAATGGCAAGGCATTCACTGCCTCTAGGTCCTCTTTTTTTTTCCCCCTTCCCATTTCCCCATATCCTAGTCAAGGCTGAAATACTGTTACATTTCCCTAGAAGAAATGGCATCAGGCCCCTGATGCAGGAAATGAGCTGACGAAAAAGAAGGTTGTAGCTGCCATCTGAGTCGAGATGGATTCCCAAGACTTGGGGAATTCAAAGGCATTTTGCAGTTTTCTTTCTTTCTTTCTTTCTTTCTTTCTTTCTTTCTTTCTTTCTTTCTTTCTTTCTTTCTTTCTTTCTTTCTTTCTTTTTCTATTTTTTTTTCTTTTTTTTTTTTTTAATTTTGCAGTTTTCAGCAGACATGGTACGGCCATGCTCCTTGGAGCCACACTGGTAGGGAGATGACAGTCCCAGGCCTAGTCCCACATCAGTTCCCTTTCTCCCCACCCACCCTCACACTGCAAGTGCCACAGAGCTTCTTCATCTGCAAAATTTCCATGATCCCCAGAATTTGTTTGGGGACAGCCCTGGGGGCCGGGACATCTGCCCCTAAAACTCATTCCTCATCTCTCGTTGGTGACATCCAAAGAGGCCTACGTGCAACCAGCTCCTGAATTTGGCTTGAACTCTGCAAAGTACAATCCACACCCAGTTGCAGGAGTGCTTGGAATTCATGGAACTAGGACTCATATCCTGTGGTTCCAGACAAACACTGGATAACTGCTGATACCCCAAAACTTGCTAAAGCCTCTGCCCCAGCTAAAAAGTCCACTGATGTTTCTGTGGCAACTGTAATGCTGATAGAAACTCAGTATCATTGAGAAAAGTCCATCAGCTTTTACAAAGTGATAACTGGAAACCTCAAAAGGAAAGGTCATGAGGATGATTGACAACAGATGTTGGGGCTTCTTTTGAGGTGACGGAGATATTCTAAAATTAGATAGTGGTGATTATTCCACAACTTTGTGTATACTATAAACCACTGAATTGTATACCTTCAAAGAGTGAATTTGATGGTATGTGAATTATATCTCATTAAAAAAAGTCACTAAATAATTACAAGAAGTAGAAGAAATAGAAGCAGAGCCAAGATTAGGATTTTGTTCCAGGAAGACTGGTTCTTACTAGGCTGACATCTATTTGGCTCTTGCATAAAATATTTCTCACTTCTCCTCCTTCTCATTTTTTTAAAGTAAAACACATCCTTGGGAACTAGAGTGATATACGCAGTTATAGAAGTTTTTCCCAGCAGACTCTCATAGCCTCTGAAAACACAATTTCGGGTATCATGTCCTCCGGAAAGTTCCCTGATCCCTTCCCAGCTTCCAAGATAAGAGTCCCTATGGATTCCAGGTGCCCTAAGTGGCCTTTGCTTTATACTTTATACTGAAATTAGCTGTCTGCCATCACCTCCCACTGGCACAGCCTTGGCACACAGTAGGTACAGGAGAAATGTGTATTGAATGAACACCATCTCATCATCTTGTAAGGGTTTTTTAAAAAATTGGTATGTTATTTTTTTTAACACATCTAATTTAATTCTGCAGCACCACACTTCCGCAACCATACGACAGGCAATTTGCTGCCTAAAACAACAGTATATCATAACATGTTTTCTCTGAGGCAATGCAGTTCATTCATGCCAAAAATAAATCAAACGTACCCCCTGCAGGATTTTTACCTCAGTACAGGTCAAGAGGGAGAATGAATCAGAGCATCAGAATCTGTGCCTCCTTGCGGGTAAGGAGATAAAACATGTTCTCTTCCTTCCTTTTCCCCGAAAACCTTTAAATATCACAAAGCTTTTAAGCAGAGTCATTAAGTCTATGCAAAACCATCGTAGAACCAGGAGTCTTTTCCTGCCTTTCCTCTACTTTATTGTTTATAGGTTTTTCTTAGAAAACCAAAGAGCTATAATGTCATGACGTGCTGTAACATAGAATTCAGCCAATAGTTGCAGGACCCACTGAAAATTAGGATGCGCCCACCCACTGTATTCAACTACCACATGCCCAAAGCTTCAAAGCTACTGAGATCCAAAACAATGCACCCCTCACCCAGCTCATTCCTCTGAGAGGAAGTCCCATCTCTAACAGGGCACCTCGCTGTTAGAGACGTCTCGGGAGCCGTCATCAACATGTCCACACCCTGGGTCCTAGTGGACAGTGTGCAGTGGTGGGTGCCAGAGCCACCCCAAGAACACCCCGCCTGGGGTTATAGAAACCTGCAGCTGGCACATCATCTCTGAGAGTCCCTCCTTGTTTGGTAGAAAAACGTTCAAACACACAGAATATTCTAGAGAAAGAATATTACAGTGACCTCGCATCATAGACCGCCCCCCCCCAAGATTCAACAACTGTTCAGTTTGTCATTTAAGGTATCTTCTAGATCACAGTAACACTAGGTACTTCATAATACCCCTAGATACTCCAGCATGCATCTCTGGAAATAAGAATATTACGCCCAATATCACGATGCTGTTACGCCGGCGAACAAAGCTGACAATAATTTCCTCTTACTAACTAACACTCAGACCACGTGCAAATTTTCCTCTAGGCCTTCTCAAAGGAGAGTCCCTCCCTTTGATCACACCCTGTCCTGGCCCTGCCTTCTCCCTCCTCCACATGCCAGACACTGTCCTGCCATCACCGCAGCCGCCCCCGCCCCGCCACCCCCCCTTGAGTACCTGTGCAAAAGGTGCCATCATTGGGAATGAATGTTTTGTTGTTGTTCGTGGCTCGATATCCTTCGAGGCAAATGCAGTAAAAGCCCCCGAGTGTGTTGTGGCAAGAGGTGTGGTTTCCACAGACCACAGTGGCTCCAAACTGGCACTCATTTTTATCTGTTGATACATTGAGACAAGGCAAGGAAAGAGCTATCAATCCATACCATGTTCAACAACCCAGACTGTTCTCCTGTGCTACAGACTCAGGAGTTGCCATTCTGTGACAACATCCCCATGGTCTATTTGGCCAGCCTCTGCTTGGGGTGCTTCTCAGACTACAAGGCACAGGCCCCTTGTGGTCATGGGCTAGGTGTATCTATAACCCCGAGAGAGGGGGGGCCTGGGGCTCAGTCGGTTAAGCAGGTGGCTCTTGACTTCAACTCAGGTCGTGATCTCAGAGCAGAGTCTGCTTGTGATTCTCTCCCTCCCTCTCCCTCTGCCACCCCTTGCCCCATCGGAGCATGTTCTCTCTCTGTCTCTCTCTGTCTCTCAATAAATAAAATCGTAAAAACAAAACCACAGGAGAAACCCAACATCTTGATCTGAACATTCTTCTTATTTGAGGACTGGGAGAAGGGGATCCTTTTTCAATGTCTCCATACTCAAGAAGCCCTTGTCAGAGAAACAAATCCAGCAGCATCCCATTTTTTCCAGCTCAGTGAGCCACTCTCTTGCTCCCTTCATAAAAGGCAGAGGAGGATGATTTTTGCATCCAGTGATTAACCGGAAAATTTGTTACTTCTGAGTTACCAGGAAACACAATGGAATTAGTGCTTAAGCCTCATCCGGGAGCAGAGCTAATATTGTGGCAGGAACAGCTCCTGCTAATCGTCAATGACCCATGTGAATAATATTAGTCACCCAGGGAGAAGGAGCTGAAGTATAGGACACTGGATGAGTCCACACAAGCCTGCCCTGGGTATTTTTAATTCAGCCACTTGTCACGATGTCAGATGAAAGTAAATCTCTCTCCTGTCTCTGTCCTGTAGCCCAGGGGTTCGAAAACTTTTTCTGTGAAGGGCCAGCCATAGGTGCCTGGTTGCAACTGCTCACCCATGCAGCCACAGACAATAAGCAAACAAATGAGCAACGTTGCGTTCTAATAAAATTCTGTTTACAAAAACAGGCAGCGGCCAAATTTGGCCTGCAGGCCAGACTTTGCTGACTGTGCCCTGGCTGCTACCATCAGAAGAACTTCTGTGGCCAATTTCTTATGCATTCTTTCAGGGCCAAACTATCCTGCTAGTTGGATTGGGTTGGTTTGGTTTTGGTTTGGTTTGGTTTGGTTTGGTTGGTTTGGTTTGGTTTGGTTTGGTTTGGTTTGGCTTGGCTTGGCTTGGCTTGGCTTGGTTTGGCTTGGCTTGGCTTGGCTTGGCTTGGTTTGGTTTGGTTTGGTTTGGCGAGGGAGCAGTGCCATCAATTGATGAACCAGAGTTTTTCCTGATTGTTATTTCGTGTTTTACGACAGCACTGGCTCCCTTGGAGCACGTCAATGGCCTCTCACAATTGCACTTGTTTCCTGCCAACTCAAAAGTACCCTTTCCAAAATCCAGTGTTCCTTTCTTTTTTTTTCCCCATTTTCCTTACAGGTAATATATTTTTTGAAAATGTACCTGAACGTGGAGCACAGTCCATTTGCTAACACCATCTACGGTGAGATCTGCATGGGGGACCAGAGAAACAACCCTCAGGCCTGGGTCTGGCCATGTGTCCAGCCCAGCCCAGGAGCCCTGCATTGGTGGCCACGTCCTGCCACCCATAAAAAGGCCCATTCCTGTCCTTTGCTATTGTTTCTGAGATGGGTCTCCCCCACAGACTTTACCAGAAGGGACAGTGGGTTTGGGGAAAATCCTAAACTTCTGAGGTCCCTGGCCTGGATGCCACATTAGGGCACGTCTGGCACATGCATCCTGTGGCCTGGTCTCAGCAGGCCAAGTGCTGGGATGTGCCACATCTAGTATCTGAGAGCAAGGTCCACATAAGTTAATAAGGTCTTCCTCCCAAGAATAGAAGTTTCTATTGGCAAGCCAAAGAGCAATCCATAGTTCGGGGAGCTTCCATGGGAAGGGAGCTGCACTCGGTGAGGGAGCACAAAAGGCTTGTCTGCTCCAGTCCAACCTCATTTCCAAGCCCCTGCTAGCAAGCCGTGGGGGGTAAGGGGGACAAGGGGGCCAGAAATGCCTCAGGGGCCTCAGGCTGCCAGGCAGCCACAAGTCTCAGGGGCAAAGTCCTGAAGAAAGAAGGTCAAGGGTGACCCAAGTCCGGTCCGCAGGAACGGGCAGTGGTATGTGACTGAGAGCCTGACTCTGTGAAGTTGAAATATGATTTTGGGAACTTGGAATTATTTGGGTTTCTTTTTTAAGATTTTATTTATTGATTCATAAGAAACACACAGAGAGGCAGAGACACAAGTAGAGGGAGAAGCAGGATCCCCTCGGGGAGCCCAATGCCAGACTCGATCCCAGGACCCTGGGGTCACAACCTGAACCGAAGGCAGATGCTCAACCACTGAGCCACCCAGGGGTCCCAGGAATTTAGAATTGTTATTTTTTCTTTAGGAAGAAAAGAACCCAAAGATACCACAAGGTTGTGTACCGTGTGCCAGTGCACAACCCCAAGGCAGACTATCAACTGTGCCCTGCACATCACAAGGCTGCTGGGAGAAAACTGCTTCTCCTAGCATTCACTGTTACAACCGGGCTGTGAGATTCTCCTTCTCTCTGAATTGGGCTTGAACTGGATACTGGGCGACCCTCAGGGCACGGGGGAGGCTTTGAAGCAAAAAACACCTTGGAGAGTTCCTGGTAGTCTTTGTATTTCTTTAAGCCACCCAAGATCCCAAAAGGCTACAACTCCAAAAAAATGGAGGATGGACTATGATAGGCCTAGAATCCAAAGCAACAGTATTTCACCAGTTAGCCAAAAAAGTCCAACAGGCAATTGTGTTTTCTTTTTCCTCCAGGCACTAATACAAATCATCTTGCATCAAAACCACCAGGAGAAATTAAGAAGCCAAAATTCACTCAAGTTGTTAAATTAGACTCAAGACTCTGAAACAGATTCCAAATTTGTGTGAGGTCAGAGAGTTTTCCATAGATTCAAGTTCAGTGACCCTCTAACAGGAAAAATACTTGCCTGGAAACATTAAAGAAAGGCTATATTCAAACCCTGAAACAAAGGCATGGACAAACCCTCTTGTAACAAAAGCATGTGAACCAAACAAAACGTCTTCCCCACAAGGTCATTAGCTCTTTAACATTAGGGCATCTTGTTACTGACTCACCTTTCCAATTCACCCAGGATTCAGAACTTACCAACACAGTGAGTCCTCCCGTTGCCCACAAATCCATATTTGCAAACACACATCTTCATGCCTTCCATCTGCTTGCAGGTAGCATGTTCATGGCAAGTGGCACAGACATCTATACCAGAAGCATACATCGTGTATTACAGGAAAAGAAAAATTCAATCACCTCCTCTGGACAAGTCACATTTTGGGTAGTGGACATTTAAAATGGAAAACCAAAATTTGAATAGCAGAATTATAAAAGGTAGATCTGATCCCATCCTTCGAAACCTGCAATGGCTGCTCATTTTCCACAGAGTAAAGGGCAAATGCCTCTACCTGGCAGTCAAAGCTCTGACCATTTCGACTCTAAGCTCATCTCTCCAAGCCTCACTGTTCCCAAACCCAAACCACACATAATATTCTCTATGCAGGAGGCTGACGACTCTTTCCCACATATGTTATCCGATCCTACTTCATGCCATACTTACCATGTTCCCGCCAAGCAGAATGCCTATCCCTCCTCTCCTGTCCAGCTAGCACCCATTCCTACTTTTTTTTTCCATTCCTACTTTTAGACTCACCTTGAATATCACATTCTCTCTGGTATCTTCCCCATTCCTCTATTCTCGTGGAATATTAAATGCATCTACCTCTATGCTCCACTAACACCTGCACATTCCCACATCAACCACGTTAATGTGTCATTATATACTGTTCCAGCTCTGCCTTCCAAGCTGCGGAGCATGAATGAGCTTCTCCTCCAGGACATGGACTATTATGTCATCCGCCCATATGTCATCCCAGTGCAGTAGAAACATTCAATAGACTTTTACTGACCGACTGGATAAAGGAACTTGCAATCCTACTTGCTACAACTCAAAAAGCAAGTGGAAGGGAGAAGAACCCATCTGTCTATTACCCTATCCAGTTTGCTTGGGGGAAAAAACTTAATGTGCTTAAGATGTCAGTGAGAGGAACAGCTGGGTCCCCAGCCAGGTGACCAGATCCTAATCACATAGACAGGCAGCAAAAAGGCATGAGGCTGACACACACGAACCTACTAGATGGTGATTGATACATGGCCCAAGGTCAAACAAGAATTTCTACCTGAGGCCATGTGAGATATCATGCTGTCCTTTTGGGGTCTGTAATTTCAGGAGTGGCCTCGTCAGGAGAGTCAGCACGGAATTCCATCTTAGTCTAGGCCCCACTACCACCCAGGTAATAAAGACTTAGCCCTCAGGGTTGCTCTAGGCAACTGACGCAGGGAGATTTCCAGATACAGACCCCCCCTGACTTACAATGGTTCAACTTACAATCTTTCAACTTTACAGGGGTACAAAGGCAATACACGTTCAGTAGAAAGCGTACTTCAAATTTTTAATTTTGTTCTTTCCTCCAGGCTAGGGATATGCAGTGTGATCCTCTCTCATGGCAGCCAGCCGCAGCTCCGGCCAGCCATGCCATCAGGGCAAACAACCGATAAAGTCACAACCGGTTTGCACCTACACGACCATTCTGTTTATGGCTTTTAGTATAGTGCTCGGTACATGACATGAGATAGTCAATACTTTATTATAAAATAGGCTGGAAAAAAATAAAATAGGCTGGGTGTGAGACGATGTTTGCCCAACTGTAGGTGAACAGAAGTGTCTTATGCACATTTACAGTAGGCTAGGCTAAGCTACAATGGTTGATAGGTTAGAAGTATTAAATGCATTTTTGACTTAGGAGATTTCCAAGTTCTGATGTAACCGGATCAGTAAATTCAGAGGATCAGTACTGATCATTAACCACGCCTGCTTTTTCTTTTAAAACAAATTATGACACAGAAATAAGACAAACCACTGCTTTATCACTAAGTAATACAAAATTAACCATGGAATATTCACAAATTTTAATATATCCCAAAGCATTAAAAAAAATGCAACGGGGATCCCTGGGTGGCGCAGCGGTTTGGTGCCTGCCTTTGGCCCAGGGCGCGATCCTGGAGACCCGGGATCGAATCCCACATCGGGCTCCCGGTGCATGGAGCCTGCTTCTCCCTCTGCCTGTGTCTCTGCCTCTCTCTCTCTCTGTGACTATCATAAATAAATAAATAAAAATTTTAAAAAATGCAACGAAGTGCAAAAAAAGTAGAAATTGTAGAAGCCGTACTATAGGACTACCTCGTAATAATGTAGTAAGACTACAAAATAAAACACTAGACCCCAAAAGAAACCTACTTGGAAACTTCAGAACATGCTCCTAAATAATTCTTGGGACAAAGAGGATAGCAAAACTGAAATGTTTAAGGGAACCTGGCTGGCTCAGTCAGTAGAGCGTGCAACTCTTGATCTCAGGGTTGTGAGTTTTAGCCCCATGTTGGGTGTGGAGATTACTTAAATAAATACATTTTAAAAAAAAAATTGAAGTATTTAATACTAGATACAAAGATGTATCTACTCCAGCAAATTTGAGTTTTTCATGTTTTTGTACTTTAAAAGATCGAGTTAAACACTGCAGATTTAGCAAACTCTCAAAGCTCCTCCTCCCCCAAATGGGATCAAAGGCCAGAAAGGTATAAACCCTGGCAGACAAGAGGAGAGCAGATGAGGATGTCAACAATATTTCAGAAGATGGAAGAGATGGACATAGGCGAATGGCCTGAGAGGAACTAAAAGGCCGTCCCAAAGGCTCAGGAATTGGGGCTACTGAGTGCTGCAGAAGGCAGGTATAAGGGACAGGACTCAGAGTTCAAGGAAGCAGGTACAAATATGGGTAAGAAGTAGGTGGACACCCAGTTCTCCTCGCTAGCCCTGGCAAAAGATAGAATTTACAACCTGGAGGAAAGACTAGAGAGGCTCTTGCCTGGGGGCAACAGGCAAGTGAGAATGGGTCCCTGCACCTAAACGTCCATCAGGGTGGAGTAAATTTAACACACAACATTTTTAAATGGCGCCATAGGACATTGTCTATTCATAATCACATGCACCCAAAATCCTGGAAGTACCTTTTAAATATTGGATCCTGGGTCAAGCCCCTAAATCCAGTATCGATCGACCAGATAACAATGAACACTCTCCCTAGTGTGTGTGCATAGTGCAATAACAAAAAATAAATACCATAGTAATGAAAACAACAAAATGGTAAAATGTTTAATTTTTTTCTTATATGGAATATTTGGGTTTTTTAAAAAATTACTTTAAATTTTTATTTATTTATGATAGTCACAGAGAGAGAGAGAGAGAGAGAGGCAGAGACATAGGCAGAGGGAGAAGCAGGCTCCATGCACCGGGAGCCCGATGTGGGATTTGATCCCGGGTCTCCAGGATCGTGCCCTGGGCCAAAGGCAGGCGCCAAACTGCTGCGCCACCCAGGGATCCCGGAATATTTGTTTTTATAAAGAGGGCAGCATTTATGTCCCTACAGTTCCAGAAACTTACATCAGATGGGAAAAAAGGATTATTTCATTCAACTGTTGGGTGAATCTAATAAACACACACAAATAAACACACACAAGAAATAAAGTCATGCCACCCACTCAGGTAGATTAACAGAAGTCCAGTCTGAATTAGTGAAGGACAGAATGTAAAGTTGTTGTTGTTTTTTTTAAATAAATCAAATTAAGTCCAAGTTCATTCAATAAACAGAACCAAACCAAATAAGGCCTTGTAGGAAGGCAGCCAGATACAGGGGGAAAGCATACCCTGGAGCTGAGTATCAGAACTAGATCCTAAATCTAGCTGAGTCTCAATCACTGGAGGACCCTTAACAAATCACTGAACCTCTCTGGATCCCAGTTTTTTCATCTATAAAACAAGGGCCTTGGGCTTCTCACGTTTTAAAGGGCATTCAGGGGTGCCTGCGTGGCTCAGGTCATGATCTCAGGGCCCTGATCTCAGGGTCTCAGGAATCTGCTGGTCTCCCTCTCTCTGCCCCTCCCAACATATATTCTAAGATAAATAAATACATCTTTAAAAAAAATGCAAAGGGTATTCAAATCACCTGGGGATAGCACTAAACCACAGGCTCTGATGGTGGGGGGAGGGGGCACATTTTGCATTTCTAACAAGCTCCCAGGGGAACCACATTTTGAGCAGCAGGGATTAAGTGGCCTCCAAAGTCCTTGTCCCCTAATCAGCTGATACATCATCCTTAGGGTACCTGTTTTAATGACCCACTAAGAATTATTTAGCAAAGTGTAACCCCAAAAGGACAGTAGGCAGAGGGAGAAGCAGGCTCCATGCACCGGGACTTGCACATGCACTTGGCACATCTGGCTCAATAAATGTCTGTTCCCTACACTGGTGAAAAAGCCAACACGTCTCCCAGGCCACCAAAGGCTTCTGAGCCCACCTGCAGAAGGAAAGCCATTTCCAGAGGAAGAAGGGCCTCAACTAAAGCTTCTTATTCAGTCATAATTATTCTCGTCTGCAGGGCCTTATATGGCAGCTTCTGAGTTCTAATTGCTTGAGGGACTAAGTAGCTTCTTGCGGGGGGGGGGGGGGCGACACAAGTTATCCTAAGGGAAGTGGCAGGAAGCACAACCCTAATCCAAAAAGAGACAGGGCGGGGAGAGTCACTTCTGACTACACCCCTGTTTCCTCTGTTCATGAGCCCCTAGCTCAGTTAAGAATCACCTAGAGAGAGGGGGACCACCTCATCCTGGTTTTAATACTAAACGTCCTGTGACCCACTAAAGCCCTCACTATGGCACAAACAGAGCAGCTGGCCCCCCGACCTGGAGAGCTTGTTAAAACAGAATCCCCAGAGATTCTGATTCGGTAGGTGTGGGGTGAGGCCTGAGAATGTGCATTTCTAAGGAAGCTCCCAGGTGGACCCCACTTCTAGTAGCAGGGCAAGTCTAGTTCAACCTCAAGGGCTTGGGTCAGAATCCTGGCAAAAGACCAGGGAACAGTGAGGATGTTTGTCACCAAGTCTAGACTGATGCGTGGCTGGACCACGGTGACAGAGGTAAGAACCCAAGGAATGGAAATTCTCCGGGTGGATGGAATGACCCCTGCACCTTTGCTGTACAACCCATGGGTGGGGGCGCAGCTTCACATCTGGATCAAGGATGACTTTCTTTTGTCATCAGCAGACTGTTGAGAAGAGCAGAGAGGCGGCCGCCATGTAGTGACGGAGGGCACTGCTGCAGACGTGAGGGGCCCCCACCACCCAGAACAACTGGCAGAAAAACAGGACAGTGGGCATTCTGAAGTCTAGACGGACAAAATGGCTAAGGACTCTTTGTAACTATTCATTGCACCCCCAGCGAGGATGACCTAGATTCACTTCCCTTCAGCACTGTATCGACCAAGCCAGCTAAAACCACATCCAACGGTGAGAGGGCGGCACAGGTCTTGGTGGTCCACCCAGGCTGGGAGACTTCTCTCTTGCTCCCTGGGTTAGGGATCCTAGGCGAGTGACACAGCCAGTCCTCCAATGTTCATCTGGGAGGTGGAATCGTGTTGTGAGGATTCAAGGAGAAATAGAAACACTGCCCGAGCTCGAAAGCACTCGGCAAAGGGTGATTTATGTGAATATTTGTGCCTCTCTCCATAGATATTGTTATTACAGCTGGAAAGAGGTCGTGCGAGAGGCAGCACCTGCCACTTGGCACAGCGGTTACGAGCAGGGGTGAGAGGGATGAGGGGTACCATCCTAGCTCTGCCACTTGCTGGCTGCGTAGTCCTAGATCGGGCTCTGGGTCTCGGCTTCCTATGAATCTGAATATGAGGATAATAAAAACCCACCTCATAGGCTGCTGTGAGGAATACAGAACGAATGAGTTAATATACATAAAGCAATTAGAATATCTCAGATGCCACTGTAACAACCACGCGACAACCCCGTTAGGGAATAAATGAAGGTACTGGTAGCCGGCCGCCTCCCAGTTACACTAATGAGGAGGTGATGGAGAGCTGCGTTAGTGCAAACACCCAAAGCGGTACCTCTGTGTAGACACATGCCTACCTGTTGGTGGGGCTGAGAGGCCAGGATCCAGGACACCCTAATTTACATAATCACCCCCTGCCTTCCCCACGGCCTCCCAGCTTTCTGAGTAACACCTGACTCAGACCGTGTAGCTCAGCATCCTCAGCCCTCGCCCTCTCGGCCCTGGCCTCAGCCCCCTCCTCGCCTCCACGCACAGGTGGGCCTGGACCTCAGCACCGGCTGGCGGTTCAATGTGCAAGCGGCAATTTAAGGGCAGTGACAGCACATGGACTTCGACGCTACAATGAAGAGGTCCGACCCCGGCCAAGGGAAGAAGGTGGTTTGAATGCACAAATGGAGGGAGCACTTGCGTTTGGATTTTAATCTGATCCCCAGCTAGTCTCAGTGAGACCAAGCAAATGCCCTGCACTTCCTTCACGAGCCTTGTCTCTCAGGAAAACTGTGTGCAGATTTGTGGGAAGGGAGCGAATGACCTGAGGGAATAAGGAAAGGAGGCCTAGAACTCAGGAAGAGAAAGCATTCCCAAGTCTCCCACCTTCCAGAAAACTGTATTGCTCTTAAGGGATCGCATCAAATTCCAGAAATGGAAGGAACTTGAGAAACCTCAAATTCTCCCCTCTCCTCATCCCTGACAAACAAAACAAAACAGAACCGTAGCCCCTGCTTTAAAATACCCCTCCCCAAATCCCTCAAGACAGAGAACATTCTACTCTCTCCGGCAAGACGATCCCTGCAGGGTAGTGGGATCCACCGTGTATTTCTCTTCCCCACAGCAATCCAAGACCAACATTCCCCTTCAAGAACCCGAGACCTTGGTGCAAAATGGTTATATAGGGCCCTCGGCTTCCTTTTGTCCTCCTGTGTCCACGCTGCTGCTGAATCAAGACCAGCGGACAGTGGGGACCCCCACACATGGCCTCCAGGCCTGGAACCAAGCCTCACTAAGTGCCCCAATTTCAAAGCTTTTGAGTTTGGAGTTGAGCAGCCTTTCACGTAGGCCACACCTTCGGTTCACGTCACCCGCTCCCGCGTTCTCTCACACCTGACTCACATTCTCAAGCAGGCGGAAGACTTCTCTAGATAATCCATGCAATTAATTTCCACTGTCTCCCACGCAGAGTGAAGACCAAGAGGCCACACGTGGTACCCGGGGCCTCAGAGACGGAGGAACCCATTTTAGGATCTGACCAGAAGGCTGAGGAGGTGCCCAGGGCCAAGTCCCCAGAGGCCGAAGACAGGGCAAAGGGACGATCTTCTTCATGTGCTTGAATCCGCCTCCCTTACTTTGAGCAACTGTCACTCACTCCAAAATAACTCACCCTCCCAACCCCCCACCATTTCTCCTCCTTCCCACCCTGACTCAGGATGCAAGAGTGAAGAGCGGTCCTGTGTGAAACGCATGACTGGTGACGTGCCTACGCTTTCTACAGCAACAACAATCTCCTCAGGCCTCTCCACCATCACTCCCCCCCAAGATTCTCAAGGCCCCTGTCTGTCCTCTGGCCTTCCCAACCCAGCCAGTCCTGAGCCAACAAGTCCCCAGCCACTCCCAACTCCGCGCCAAGCCAGAGAAGGTGAAGAAACAGGAATGACTGGTTCCACCCTTCCTCACCCATTCCTAGGCTTCCATTCCCCTGGGCTGGGCACCCCACCCACCTCTCAACACCCTCCCGCTCTATCAACTATGTGTCTCACACTTCCCTCACACTCAGCAACTCCACTCTCTCCTCCCTGCAACATCTTTGATGACAGGTCAACGAAATTCAGTGCACGTTACCAGCGAGACACTGAAGGGACAAACAGACAATGGCCAGGCCGTGTATGAAAATAGCTGACCCACGTGGATCTGTGGGTCACCAGCCACCAGCCCAGGAAGCCAAACCACGAGCTCTGTAGCGGTAAGACCCCAACGGTCAGGCTCGGGTCAACAACAGCTGGCTTCCCTAATTGTGGCCCTCACTTTCACACTCAGGACCAACCCGAGAAGGCCCAATACACTCCCCCAGCCAATCACGTAGAACGGCTGCTGTGGGTAAGCCACCTCCAGCCTCTCCCTGCCCACAGCCTGGGCCCAGGGCACCCCGGAAGCCTTCCCCTGTGACCCACTATCAGCTCTTACACTCATCTGCCTGCCTTTGAGTCGGATAAATGTCGGTGATGCTGACGGGCTGTCCCGCCAGAGCCGGCTCCGTATCACCAGCCCTTGCCCGCTCCCACCTGGGTGGCCTTCACTTACTCTCACGCCAAATTCCTCATACAAGCCACCGGCCCCCACCCACGGGAAGCTCTTGGTCCAGTAAACAACTGCACTGCGACATGGCATGGAAGTGTGTGGGGTGAGGGTGCCGTACATGTACGTGGGGCCCCTACAAGATCCCGGGCCCCGGATCCCTGGGGCTGCAAGGGAACTAACTGGACAGCTTCCCGGGAGGAGGAGGAGGGAGGATGACGGGGCTGGTTTTGAAATATGAATAGCCCTCGGACGCCTGGGTGGCCCAGCGGTTGAGCGTCTGCCTTCGGCTCAGGGTGTGATCCCAGGGTCCTGGGATCGAGTCCTGCATGGGGCTCCCTGTAGGGAGCCTGCTTCTCCCTCTGCCTGTGTCTCTGCCTCTCTCTCTCTGTATCTCTCATGAATACATAGATAAAATCTTAAAAAAAGAGAAATGAAGAGCCCTCACTAAGTAGACATCTGTGGGGGAGGGAAGAGCAGTCCTTCTCCATTCTTCCTCCCTCCCCTCGCAGAGACTAAGCTTTCCCCCTTGCAGGCCAATTTCGCTTTTGGACATGCTCCATTAAATACCTCATTTATTTCTGCATTTTCAAAGTCTCCTTCTCCTGAATAATGCCCTTCATGCTACAGTATGCTTGTGTCTGCTACCACCCCGGCCAAAAAAAAAAAAAAAAAAAAAAATTCTTGCACTGACCTGGCCAGCCCAACTCAATACGATCTTCCCTTTCCTTCTAACTTCTTTAGAGAGTCCCTTTAAGAGCCAACCAACACCTCTGCACTCCCTAGTGTCCCTGCACCTGGCTCTCACCCTCACTCTCTGCTAGCCCTGGCCTACAAAGACCAGAGCCACCAAATTCAAAGCTTTTTTTCCCAGTCTCCTCTCCCATAGCTCCCTGTCCGCTGGTTTCCTTGGAACTGGACCAGCCCAGTCTTCCTCCCACCTGTGTGGCCACTGCTCTTTCTCTTCCATTTGCACCTGCCATCTAAAATGAGCCTTCCCCCCCAATCTGGCCTTGGTCTCCTTCTTCTCATCAACCTCGAGGCTTCAAGGGACCACCAAGTCTCCACCACTGTCACACACCTCTTGTCCACAGTCTTAACTCCTCATTGAGTTCACCTCTTCAAGAAGCCCTAATATCACCTCAAATTCTGGATATCCAAAGTGACTTTTCCTTCTTCCCAAATCTTATTCCTCCTCCTACAGAACCGTATATCCAAGTCACACAGTCCCCAAATCTCTTTGTCCCCTTTCTCTTCTGTCCACCATGTCTGTTGTCAAGTCCCGCGGTTCCATTGCTGCTACCTTACTGTCTACATCCAATCCCCTTCTCCTGCTATCTTTCTGGTGGATCCAGTCCTCAGAACTTCTAGGCCTGCTGTTTCAACTTCCTCAATGGTTCTAAGCCTCCACTCATTTCCCACATCATCCCCTGGAAGGAAATCTGCCCTTAATAGAACCCGATACTTCAAGGTTGTAAATGAAGAAAGGATGCTACCTTTGTTTCACCGTCTAATCCCAGTAATTCAGTGGGACCATGGTGGACCGTTTCCTAGGCTAGAGAGCTTTACCACAGATTCTGAAATAGGCCCCACACATCTACAGGTTTTTATACACACTGCCGTGGGAGACCAAGTCAGGGAAGGAAGTCAGGAAGCCTACCAGAGTATCTGAGGCACAAAAATGGCCACCCCAGAAGGTTGAGCCATCAAGAGAAACACCCACCAGTGATGGCAAAAGTCCAAAGATGAAAATAATTTGGGGGAACAGGAGTCTGAGCTAGGAACACCCCCCCCCATATCTTCCTACATGGAAGTTCCCTCCCACTTCAGGATGAATGGTTTTACTAAGAAAGCTGGAGGGTCTCCTGTGCCCGCTCTGTATATCACTCCTTGTACAAAAGCCTGTGGTGACTTCCAGGGGCTTCCCACCAGCCGGATACCTTGCTCTGCCACCAAGGCCTTCTGCCTTCTGGTTAATCCAGTGCCCTTCCAACTCCATTTGCCACCTGTCTCCTAGGTGCCACCGGCCCCATGCTTTTATACTTCCGTGTGCTTCCTCACATTGTCCCTTCCATGTGGCATTCGTGCTTTGCGCACAGTTACGGAGAGGGGCCTCTGCCCTCTGCCCCCGGCTGGGATGCCTTTTCCTCATCTCCCATCCCCAGTATCACCAAACCTACCGGCTCAGTTCGAGTCCCTCATCCACACGGAGTCCCTCGGCCGCCAGAGCCCGACCCAGAATGAATCCTGCCCTCCTCTGACCCCGTGGCCTTCTCAGCGCTTGCGGCCTTCTGCCTTCGACTCCAGTTACTTGGGTAGATGGGCAAACGCCACTTGCCCTACGTGTTTGACTTTGTCCCACCACACGTGACACTGCGCTCCAGTTCCCTGGAAACGGATGATTTGCCGCCTCCAGACCCTGAGCTCCACGAGGGCCAGCGCCGCGACCTCGTGGCCTGCCCGGGCAGCAGCTGAACCAATGCCTGGATTGGGGGGTGCTTTACTCCCGGAATCTTCCCGGCACTTCTCGCTCACCACGTTAGCATCTGGCTTTTCGTTTAGGTGGAAAAAAAGTTAAAAAGTAGAAGGAAAATTGCTTCGGGTCAAGCACGGGTCGTGCAAAAGCCACAGCAGGGCCGGACGCGTGACAGTGCGGCGGGACCGCCCTTGCACGCCCTTGCACGCCCTTGCACGCCGGGCGCGGCTGTGCCCCGGGCTCGGGCTGCGCCCCCCCCCCGCCTCGCCCCAGGCCCCCCCGCGCCCGCGCCCCCGCCCGCACTCACCGTGGGCGCCCCGCGCTCCGCCCGCGCCCCGCGCCAGGCCGAGCAGCAGCACGAGCGGCAGCAGGCGGCGGGGCGGGCGGCCTGCACCCCGGGGGCCCCGGCCCATGCCGCCGCGTCCCTGCCGCTCCCGCCTCCTCCCGCCGCCCCGGGCGCCGAGATAAGGCGGCGGGCTCCGCGGGGAGGGGGCCGGCCCGGCCGCTTCCGGCGCCGCGCGGGGTCCCGGGGAGGCGGGGGCCGGTGCACCTGCTGCGCGCCCGGGGGACGCGGCGGGCACAGCCACCGGGCCCGGCCCCTCCTGGGGACCGACGTCCGCGCGCTGCAGGCTCGAAACCCGAACGCGGGGTGGGAGCCCGCCTGGGGCTGGGGGGCGGGGGGAGCGCCCCGGGGGGGGACAGGTGGAGCGGGAGTCTCGGAGGGGGCAAGGGGCTCCAGGGGCGCAGGGGGAGGGCAAGAAGCGGGTGACAGGTGGCGCGGGGCGGCGCAGCTGACCGGGGCCCCCGTGCACCGAGGACGCGGGGCCTGGGGCGTCGGGAGCTGCTTGAGGAAGTGAGCTAAGCCCCGGGGGCTGGAAAGGATGTGGGAGGGGAACCTAGGCCGCGGGAAGGGCTTCTGCAGAGGCCCGGGAGCCCCAGCGCTTTCTAGAAATGGGGAGGACCTCCGTGGGGGGGGGGGGGAACCAATGGCCGGAGAGAGCCGTTAGCTGTGCAGCTAAGGTGGACCTCATAGACCGAGGGCAGGGGCTGCTCAGAAGCGGTAACAGGGCTGCAAGCAGCGTGACCTCATCCAGAAGGGCTCCAGGTCCTCCCCGTGGGACTGGGGCTGGGGCGGCTGCACGAACCCGGGCAAGAGAGGACACGCCCGGGAGCGGGGCCTTGGCAGGAGAGCGGCGTTGGGTGGAAGCCGCTGGAGTTTATGACCAGTAGAATGTGGGGGAAAGGAAGGAGAAATTACAGGCGTCACCTCAATTTCTGGTTTGGGCAGCTCGGTGGGTGATGATGGTGATGGGAGTCACTGAGATGCAGACCCAAGGGACCGTTTGCAAGTTGGGGTGGGGAGAGGCTGCAAGGGAGGGGAGGGGCGGGGGAAGGAAAGAAGTTCCAGTTTCAAGGCTTTGACCTCCGCAGGTCTGGCCAAGAGCAGGGCTCCCCTCTACTTCACCCATATCCTCACTTTGCTTTCTCTTTCCACCATGAGCCTGCTCTAAATCTAACCACCCGTGAACACACCCATATAAGGGCCAAACTTGTTGTGCAGCCTTAAAAAGACGTAGTTAAAAATAAACTGCCTGGCGTCTTTTGCAGCGGGCTTTCTTGCTAATTAATTTTTGTTCAGCAAAGATAAGAGGCTGCTTTGGGGGGGGGGAGTAGATGGGCAGTGGGGTTACAGTGGTCTATCCTCTGTAATTTAGACGAAGGTTTTGTTAAGCTCAACTCTTCCTGAACTTTGAAACCATGTAATTGTTTCAACAAAAATACATTCATGTAGGACCGAAAATACATTCATGTAGGTTATTTTTAAACCAACCTATACTTGTCCTTCACCATCGTGTCCCCTGCAGAGTAAATAAATAAATTTAAATATATTTGTGTGCACGTTTGCGTCTATATACACGTATTTTTTTTTTTAAACTGGTGATACAGGGGGAAATAGTCTAAAACTTGGAACTGGGCAAGTGTACCAGGTCTTTTCAGTGGGGTGCTGGGTGTTGTCTGGTAACCCTCCTGGGGATTATCTAATTCTATAGAGTTGTGCACTTTGATAGACTTTCTATTGACGAGGCTATTTGATAACTCTTACAGGTATGGATAGAAGTTCACTTGCAGAAAACTGATAATGCAAAAGATTCTTGTCCATAGCAATGCAAATTAATTTTTCCAATAGAGCTAGAAGAGATTCCTGTCAGGTGAAAATAAGATAAATCTAATAATAAGATCTTGTCTTATATGATGGCAACCGATTTTGCATTTAGCAAATTTATTTTATCACACCTAACAGAAATACATGTATATGTACAGTATATTCTTCAAATTCTCCTTTGAACCTTGACATCTTACTAGTATCCTTTGAAGTCAACATCTTGCTGAGTCTCTCATGAATTAATTAGTTGGATAAAATCTTAGGTTTTCTTTTTGTCTTTGCATGAATCAGGTTTTAAATATTTTCAAAATTTTATGTTAGCACAATACATGTACTCATTCTACATTAGATCATGTGACTCTCATCAGTTCTTTTTATTGGCTCGTTTTGTTGCTTTCAGACAAATAGGGTTATTATTTTTTTTTGTTTGTTTGGTTGGGTTTTTTTTTTTTTTTTGTAAAAATAATTACTTCTTACCAATGGTGAGCTCATGGAATCACAGAATGAAAAATTATCTCCTGGTTGGTATGTGTCACTAGAATTAAAACAGAGTATTAAACCAGTGTTATATTTGCAGCAGTGGGATTATTGCTGAGAAAATCTTTAGCTTAAGAAAAATGTTCCTCTTTTAAGAGAGCATGGCCAATACAGCAACATCTTTTTTTTTTTTTTAACATCTTAAAGAGATTTTAGAGAGAGCTCTTTTTGTCCATATCTAGATTTCAACGGCTTCATCAAAAACTTTTCACTTTTGGTTTCAAGATGACATTGTAACTCCTGAAAATTCTCTTTCAGTAAAGTGGCCAAAGATACACACACACACACAATTAAGTATGCAACAGTGCTTTCAACCAGAAAGGATGACATCAATGAACCAGACAGCTTTGAAGAATGTATTAGGTTACGTTTGCCACACATGTCCTCCACAAAAACATCCACCAAAAGAGACAGGAAGTTGAGTAAAAAATATAAAAAAAACATGCAATTTAAATTTTTTAAAAACTATAGGTGTACTTCATTATTTGTACATATTAATATAATGTGCAGATTATATCATTTTTTAAAATGTAATTCAGAACCACTATATAGGAATTACTGAAAAAAATGCAAGGTACACTTCTTACCAATTCAAAGTATTTTATTTTGCTCATCTGTGTACATTTTGTGCATTGCAATCAGCTCCTTCTTCAGGCCTCAGGCTTCCCAAATAACAGTTTCCTGGCTCTCCAAAAAGCCTGTCAGTTTCCACATTTTTTTAAATCATTTTAAGGGGCATCTGGGTGGCTCTGGCGTTTAAAGCATCCAACTTTTGATTTTGGCTCAAGTCATGATCTCTGGGTTGTGAGATCAAGCCCTGTGTAGGACTCTGAGCCGGGCATGGAACCTGCTTAATATTCTCTCTCTCTCCCTCCCTCTGCCCTTGCCCCTGCTTGTGCCTGCTCGTTCTCTCAAAATAAATAAATAAATAAATAAATAAATAAATAAATAAATAAATAAAATAAAAATAAAAATAAAAATTTAAAAATCATTTTATTATTTATTTTCTAAAAATTTTAAGTAATCTCTATTCCCAGTGTGGGGCTTGAACCTACAACCTTGAGATCAAGAGTCACATGCTCTACTGATTGAGCCAGTCAGGTGCCTCTAAAAAATATCATTTTAAGCTTCATTTTTTAAAAAGTTTTTTATAGGGGCTCCTGATGGCTTAGTCAGTTGAGGATCCTAATTCTTGATTTTGGCTCAGGTCGTGATCCCAGGGTCCTGAGATCAAGCCCTATGTTGGGCTTCACAGTGGGCATGGAGTATGCTTGAGATTGTCTCCCTCTGCCCCTCCCACTCACTCCCACACACATGGGCACACACCCACTATCTCTCTCTGTCAAAATAAATAAAGTCTCTTTTTAAAAGTTTTTTATAGTAATTTAGTTATCAGAGGGTCTTTGTATAATTAGACAAAATGCTTAAATCACAACTAAAATATTGAGATTATTGACCAATATCTCAAGTGTTCTTAAGGGACCTCAAACAGGTATACAAGATAAAAAGAGCTTCTCAAAGTGACCCCTTCCACAACAAAATCATCCTACCTTTTGGAAGCACAGAGAAGTTTCTGATAGTTCTAGGATTGCTGATTTGTTCCTGTCTCTTTTATCAACATTAAGAAATACTGACGTCTGTCTTCATGTATGTTGCCGTCCAACTGAAACGTTCAACGACAACTTGTACATTTGACAACTTACAAGTTCATAGCATCATCATTCACAATAGCCAAAGGGTTGAAACAAGCCAAATATCCATGACAGCACAAATGGAGAAACAAAATGTGGTATATCCATACAAGGGAATATTGTTCAGCCATAAAAAGGAAGAAAATTCTGACTTATGCCTCAATGTGGATGAACCTTGATGGCATTACGCTAAGTGAAATAGGCCACTTTTAAAAGGACAAATATTGTATGATTCTGTTCATATGAGGTAGTTAGAATAGTCTAATTCATAGATACTGAAAGTAAAAGGGTTGATGGTACAGGGGTACTGGGAGTTAGTATTTAATGGGTAAAGAGTTTTGCCTTTACAAGATGAAAAAAGTTCTGTGGACGGATGGTAGTGATGGTTGCACAACAATGTGAACGTACTTAATGCCACTGAACTCTACATTTAAAAATCTTTTTTTTTAGGTTAATGATGGGCCACCTGAATAATACTTAGTTAAGCATCTGACTCTTGTTTTTTTTTTTTTTTTGAGTTTTCATTTTATTGAGGTATAATTGACATGGAACATTATAATAGTTTCAGATATATAATGTAATGTATTTGTGTATATCAGCAAAATGATCACTGCAATAAGTCTACTTAATGTTCATGTTTTTCTTGTGATGAACACTTTTAAGATCTATACTCTTAGCAGATTTATGGTAGCAATTTAGTATAAATAATATATTTTTTTAATTTTACTGTATTTAAATTCAATTTGCCAACATAGAGTATAACACTCCGTGCTTGGAGACTTTGTGGGGTTTTTTGTTGTTTTTCGTTGGGGGGGGGTTCTTTTTAAATATTTTATTTATTTATTCATGAGAGAGGCAGAGACATAGGCAGAGAGAGAAGCAGGCTCCTCACAGGGAACCTGATGGGAGACTCGATCCTGGACCCCGGGATCAAGCCCTGAGCTGAAGGCAGATGCTCAACTGTTGAGCCACCCAGGTGTCCCATTGGAGACTTTGTTAAAAAGAAAACCAAATGTCCAAAATGGTGTCACTCAGGCCAAATTCCCAAATGGGGGCTTAATACCAAATCTAACTGCAGTTTCAAACTCCCCTAGAAATGTAGTCGTAAACGGACAGTCAAGAATTTTCCCAGAAAATTCTGTCGCCTGAGCCCTCTCTACCCCCAAAGGAAGGTGAGATAATCTGCATGATAAGACCCTTTGCCCTTCCCCCTAAGGGAAAGCTACCTTGCCTGGAATAATCCTGTTCTGCTAATACCTCTCTTGCCCCATTCTCCTTCCCATAAAATCCTCCCATTTTGTGCAACTCTTCAGAGTTCTTCTCAACTTGCTAGATGGGATGCCGCCCAATTCATGAACCATTTAACAAAGCCAATTAAAGGGGCGCCTGGGGAAAGGAGAAAAAATGAGTGGGAAATATCAGAAAGGGAGACAGAACATGAAAGACTCCTAACTCTGGGAAACGAACTCCGGGTGGTGGAAGGGGAGGAGGGTGGGGGGTGGGGGTGACTGGGTGACGGGCACTGAGGGGGGCACTTGGAGGGATGAGCACTGGGTGTTATTCTGTATGTTGGCAAATTGAACACCAATAAAAAACGTATTTATAAAAAGTAAATAAATAAAGGGGTGCCTGGGTAACATTTGATCAGAAAGATAAAGGGTTCAAGGCAGGGGCACCTGGGTGGCTCAGTCGGTGAAGTGGCTGCCTTTGCCTCAGGTCATGATCTCAGGGTCTTGGGATCGAGCCCTGTGTCAGGCTCCACGCTCAGTGGAGAACATGCTTCTCCCTCTGCTACTCCCCCTGCTTGTGCTCTCTCTCTCCCTCTCCATCAAATAAATAAACACTCTTTTTTTAAAGAGGCCAATTAAATCTTCAAATTTACTTGGTTGAATTTTAACAACTTACAATTACGCCGAACGAAAAACTGTGTCTGAAACAGATGAAAACGAGTCCCTTTAGAGCCCCCACGGCATGTTCACCCACAGCCAGCCCTCCCAGGCTGACACGACATCTGCGAACACCGCCAGGCCGCCTGAGAGGAGCCACACCGGGCAGCGGTGTCATCTCAGGCCTATTTGTCAAGACTGGGACAGGGACATGTGTCTGTGGAGCAATGCCTTGCTGCTGACGCTCTAAGTCAGGCAGAGGTCGACTCCTCACTCTTGGACACCCAGAGACTCCCAGAGCCCCGGTGGCCCTGTGAGGCACAGTGGGATCCCCCTGCCTCCTCTCACACCTGAGGCGCACAGGTGAGCCCTGGACCTTGGGCAGCAAACACAGCACGTGGCTGTGCTGGGGCCAGTGGCCACGGGACTGGAGGCCGCCCCACGACGCCGGGCTCCTCGGGAAGGCCAGACCCACATGGGCGAGAGCAGGGGAGGCCCCAAGCGCAGCCAGGCCCTTCCTCCTCAGGTCCCCCTGGCCTGAGTGCCCTGATGGGACCCACACCCCCGGGGACACCCCCCAGCAGGACCTGGAGGGGCAGCTGTGGATTCGGATACAAACTCCAGACACCTGAGGGACCGAGCTTCAGCTGGCTCAGGGCCTCCCGTCCAGCCCCCCTGACCTCAAGAGGTGAGGCAATCCCCAGTGAGACTGGGGCTCTGTCACGGGCCTGTCACTCACACACACACACACACACACACACACACACACACACACAGCCGCTGCCTCCCTAGAGGAAGTCTCAGCCGGGGGTCTGTTTGTTCCACAGACTCTGAAAGGAAGCCTGCTGCCAGCCCCTTTCCGGACGCAGCGCCCACAGCCCACAGGCCCCAGGACAACGGGCACACCCAGCCGCCCGCCGCCGCCACAGCACACTGTGTGTGATAAAGAGCAGCTGACGCACACCCGAGGCCCTGACCCTGGCCGACAGGCCGATAGTCCAAGCAGGAACACTCCAGTCGATTATTGTGCTGCTAGTCGTGCCGGTTTCCTTGCTCACTGCTGTCTTCCGGGCCTGTGTCTTTTCCCTCCACCATCCCCTCCCGAAACTCCTTCTGGAAAATATCTTTGAGCATTTCTTGTTTTCTTCCTTTGGGTGTTTCTTTCTTCCTTTTTTTTCTTTGAGTATTTCTTTCTTTTTTTTTCTTTCAGTATTTTTTCTTTGAGTATTTTTTTTCTTTGAGTATTTCTTTCTTTTCTTTTCTTTTCTTTTTCTTTTTTGAGTATTTCTTTCTTTTCCCCCCATTGAGTATTCCTTTCACAAAGTTTGCCTGGATGGTAAACTTGCTGAAATTTTGTGTGTCTAAATAAACAGGGCCTGATTTTCTTTCATAATTTGATTATAGATCTGAGTGTAGTATTCTGAATTCTTTTCTTTTTAAAGATTTTATGCATTTATTCGTGAGAGACACACAGAGAGAGGCAGAGACACAGGCCGAGGGAGAAGCAGGCTCCGTGCAGGGACCCCGATGAGGGACTCGATCCTGGTACCCCGGGATCCCGCCCTGAGCTGAAGGCAGGCACTAAACCGCTGGGCCACCCAGGGATCTCTAGAATTCTAAATTCTAAAAAACAGTTAAAAGATAGTTTAACGGGGTCTGGGATTTTTTCCCTGGAAATTTAGTCCTCTCGCGATAGTGCTGCAGAGGAGAGCGGCAGGCTAATTTGGTTATCACCTCCTTCCAGGTGGTGTGTCTCCCTGGCCTCCCCACCACCACCCCCAGCACCACCAGCACCACCACAAGCTTTGGGGATTTTCTCTTTCCCCCTGGAATTCAGAAATTTCATGAGGATATAGTTTTCCATTATTCTTGCCCAGCACTCATTGGACCCTTTCAATTTGGAGATTTGAGCCTTTCTTTGACAGAGACGTTATTTTTTTGATTCTTTGGTTATCTCATCCTCTCAATTCTTTCTATGTCTATCCCTTCTGGAATTTATGGTAGGTAATTTCTAAAAGTGTGCCTGTAGCCTCCGTGACCCAGTATTTATCTTCTTCTCTTCCTCTTCTTCAGTTTTATCCACTGAATGTGGGAGACCACCCTAATTCACTAATTCCACCTGAGACTACCCTGATTCACCCTGTTCACTAGTGCGACCTTCATCCAAACCTATCCTACTCTTCAGTCCATCTGTCAATTTTTTTAAAAAATAGGCTCCACACTCAGTGTGGGACTCGAACTCACAACCCTGAGATCAGAAGTCAGGCACTCCACCAACTGAGCCACCCAGGTGCCCCTGTTTCATGATTTTTGACTTTCAAATTTGAAACATTTGGAAAAAATGTTTCATTATTTTTTTTTCCATGGAAGTCTTATCTATTTAGAACTAGAAGTTTGGATATATTTCCACTGCCTAGGTGAGAATCTCTGCTTTCTTTCTTCCTTTCTTTCAAAGATTTTACTTATTTATTCACAAGAGACACACAGAGAGAGACAGAGACACAGGCAGAGAGAAAAGCAGGATCCCTGTGGGGAGCGCAATGCGGGACTCGATTCCAGGACCCTGGGATCATGCCCTGAGCCAAAGGCAGACACTCAACCACTGACCCACCCAGGTGCCCCTCTTTTTATCTTCTTAAGAGCTTTATTTTGGGACAGGGTGGGAGGAAATGGGGAGCACCTGAGTGGCTCAATCAGTTCAGCATCTGACTCTTGATTTCTGCTCAGGTCATGATCACAGGGTCGTTGGATGGAGTCCCATTTTGGGTGCTACACTCAGCAGGGAGTCTGCTTGAGATTCTCTTCCTCTCCTTCTCACTCAGCCCCCTCCCACTCAAGCTCTCTCTCTAAAATAAATGAATAAATCTTTTTTGTTTTTTTTTTTTAAGTAGGTTCCACATCCAATGTGGGGCTTGAACTCACAACCCAAAGACCAAGTCACAGACTTGACCAACTGAACCCGCTGGGCCCCTGAGAAGCTCTGCTTTCTTAGCAGTGAGTGAGGTTCGGTTACAGTGGTCTTAGCTCCAATGGTCTTGGGGGTAGGAGGGAGAAACCAGGCAGTGGCTACCTTCTCTGGCTCCAGTGCTTTCTCTGGGAGCCTCTTGTATCATGACTCTCATATTATTTGGGAAGCAATAAGCTTTACTTCAAATTTTCACTTGGGGGAAAAAATTCAAAGCTAGCCATTTCTAAAGCAGAAAATGTGTGCAGATGTTTGCAGTTCATGAATTAATTACCACCTCACCATCACACCAGTTCCTTCTCCCTGTCCCTGCTGTCTCTGCACTTGGAGTTATTCTGGAGTTCTAATTAGAAAGTTCACTTTTTTTTTGGAGATCCTCTCTTTCTGCTTTCATGGGGTTGCAGGTGCATTGGCTCCTTTACATTTTTATTAATCTGATCGCATGTGCTTCATATCTTCCAGAAATCATCTCTATGTTGGTGCTCTGATGATTCCCTGCCTGAATTTTCAGTACTGTTTTTCAGTGATTCCCTTTCCCCCCCACTTTAAAAAATTGTAGTTTAACTGACATTCACTGAAATATACAAAAATTAAGTTTACATTACTACTTCTCAAGTCCCCCTCTAAGTTACTTTTAGCACTTGCTTGTGTGTCTTTCCCACTAGACATTTTTTTTTAAAAGATGTTCTTATTTATTTGAGAGAGAGAGCGCGCACAAGCAGGCAGAGTTGGAGAGGAAGAAACAGGCTCCCCACTGAGCAAGGAGCCCGATGCAGGGCTTGATCCCAGGACCCTGAGATCATGACCTGAACCGAAGGCAGACGCTTAACCCACTGAGCCACCCAGGTGCCCCCCTACTAGACTTGAAGTTGCTCAAGGGCAGGGCAAGTACCTCGTTAACCAGCTCTGCCTGCATTGGCAAACTCCTGGTACCTAGTAAGTATTCCACGTATTTGGGGAAGGGAGGAAAGAAGGAGTGCAGCCAATCACTGTCAGTCCTCCGCTGCCAGTGGGTGTAATATTCGCTCAGCTGCGCATCCTTGGAGCAAGCCAGTGCGGAAAAGCTTCAGATTACTCATCTCCCGACATGTCTAATTTCCTGTTCATTCAAGGGCTCGATGGTTCCTAGATGATATATCCCCAGGTGACTGTCTCCCGAACTGTCTCCAGGACTCTGTTGACACCTCGCATTGTACTGACTTGCTCGTACAGTCGTTTTTTAAATGGATATGAGCAAGAAACTTTGAATCTGTGCCAGAGTGGGTAATGGAAAAGAAAGCATGTATTAGCCAGTTCAAAAGACTTCTTCTGCTTTGATTTTTCCTGGCAGGTTTTTGGAATCAACCCCATGCACTCATAGGTAATTTTCAAATCAAATTATTCCTTCTCATCGTGGTAGCTACTTCTTAAACTCAATTTGCCAATATCAGCCACAATGTTGGGCTGACAGGCCAGAAATCTCAGACCCTCACATGTCACGGGAGGTGGTCACATGCTTTGTAAATCGCACCCGCTGCACCTGCCCTAACAGGCTCGCTTACCAACTCACCAGCTGCTGTCACAGTTCCTCTTTCCCGGGTCCCTCTCTTTCATAGGGCCCTTTCATAGGGCTTCTGTATACAATCTAGGAGACTTTGAGTCCAAGTGACTTAAAATGATCCAAAATGTTGAATGCAGGGAAGCCTGGGAGGCTCAGATGGTTGAGTGCCCATCTTGGGCTCGGGTCATGATCTCAGGGGTCCTGGGATCAACCCCCACGTCGGGCTCCCTGCTCAGTGGGGAGTCTGCTTCACCCTCTGCCTCTGCCCCCCCCCTGCCTGTGTGCAGCCTCTCTCTCTCAAATGAATACAATATTTTAAAATATTAAAAACAAGCAAACAAAATGTCGAAAGCAGAGCTGGAGTCTATGGCTCCCATCACCTGGAAGATTCATTGACAGAGTTGACACAAGGTGGGACTTGGCTGAACTCAAGCGGTGCCCCAGGAATCCAATTTCTCCTCTTGGCTCAGCTCACTCCTGCCTCAGTCCCGCATCAGGATCCCTGCTCAGCAGGGAAACTGCTTCTCCCTCTCTCTCATCTCCTCCCCACCTCACTTGTACTCTTCTTCTTTCTCTCTCTAAATAAATAAATAAATAAATAAATAAATAAATAAATAAATAAATATTTTGAAAAGAAATATTTCCATCTGGCTTAAAGAAAGGCCTATGGGGCCTCAACAAAGGGGCTTCTGCCAGGTTAGGAAAGATATTAAGAAGGAGGCCTTCAAGCAAGACCCTACTACTGAGCCAGCCATCTGCCCCCAAGATTAGATTTATTAATGTACAAAATGGTGTTTCACCATCTGATCATAAAAGTAATGCAGGTGAATTATGGAACTTTTTGGTACATACCTTGAGGAATAAACAGTGTTTATTAGGCTCAGACCAGGAATCTGAGAGTTGAGGACTTCTGTGTATTTGTTAATTTTCTTCTCAACATTCTTTTAGGACTGTTTCTCTAGCCTTGCAAGCTGTTTTTCCTTCAGGTAGTGAATCCTGGCCTTCTTCCTCTCTTGGTGGGTAGCTGTCACTGCCTGGTTCTTGCAGCCAGCCTCAGAGCCAGGTGATGGGTTTAGACAAACTTTCCTGTAGGCTACCTATGTACAACCTTCAGGGCAGCAGGAACCGTCCTCTGCTGCTTCTTGTCAAGGGAGTGGAGCCCACTGAACACCTTGAGGTGCTGAGGGCAGCCTGCCTCACACCTTCACAAAAAATGGCTGGGGCCCAGAAGTGGTAGTAGCCACATTGACCTCTGTCATCTTCCGTGGCCTCCTAGGAAATTGGAATGTTTCAGTACAGAACAATTGTAAGGAAGAAAATAAAGATTTGTCATAAAGATTAAAATTAATTTATTCAAAGTCACACAAGTGTCCTCTCACGCTAAGGATCCTACTTTTAGCATTGGTATAAGCACCCTGGAAGTCTAAACATCCATCCATGATCAACCCCATCCAGACTCAGGAAATGTTCTCTACTTCTCTTGCCCCACATTCTTGAAACAAGTGGCAGCAGCGTCCAAATGCCCTGAAAGTTTCTCTCTGTATCACTAACATAAGAGGTAGATTTTTTTAAAAAAAGATTTTATGTATTTATTCATGAGAGACACAGAGAGGCAAGACACAGGCAGAGGGAGAAGCAGGCTCCCTGCGGGGGGCCGATGTGGGACTCGATCCCGGGACCCCGGGAGCACACCCTGAGCCCAAGGCAGACGCTCAACCACTGAGCCACCCAGGGGCCCCAAGAGGTAGATACTTTAAATTATAGGAAGGATTGAAAACTGAAAGTACATAAAAAAGAGAAGACAGATTAATTAATTTATTAAATCCCTTCTCTGGGATGGCACAAATGTAACATATTCTGGAATGATGAAGTACCATTTCTCAGTAGTGCTGACTGTCCATATTCTGTTTTTCTCCATGTTTTAGCCAATTCATGGTTCTAAAGGTACCCTCTCTCTCTCTCACACACACACACAAGTACTCACAAATTTGCACAATTTTTGCAACAATTGCTCATGACAGCTGAAAAACATTTTGCAACACGAACAGTTCACACTGTGACTTTTAAATTTGCAAATATACAGGTCTAGATCTAATGCAGACGAAGCATGAAGCCAGTTCTTTATGCTGGTGACAAAATGAATATTGAAGGCTAGAGTCCTGAATAGTTTTGTTTTATTTAATAAGATTTTTGTCAAATCTGTAAAAGTTAAAAGTCAGTTTTAAGTGATTTTGACTTAAAATATTGATACTGACTAATCATAAGTTGAGTTTACTCTTAATTTTAACAGGATTTTGAATTTTTTAGAAGACAACTTATTGAAAATGTGTAAAAAAGTAAGACTTTCATTTTAATTATGATCTACTGTTTTTGATAAAATATATTCAAATCTTGTGCCCTGTGAACACAATTAAAAATCGATTTTTAATCCTGCAGGATTAGATCTGACCCACCACCTGTTTTTGTTTTGTAAATAAAGTTTTACTGGAACACAGCTATGCTGCTCATCACTTACATGTTGTCTGTGGCTGCTTTCACGCTACAGTGACAGAACTGAGAGTTTTCACAGAAACCATATGGCCCACGAAACCTAAAATTTTTACTATCTAGTCTTTCTTAGAAAAAGTGTGCCAACCTCTGCTTTGGAAGATTACTGCCAAAGGAATACAAATTATGTGAAACTCTTTAATATATCAATGTAATTCTGCTGAGATAAATTTTAAAAATTTATGGAATATCTGTCTATATATAAATTATAAATCATGAATGTCTTTATTACTTAACCAAACATCACTGGCTTCTCAGCGGAACACTCCGAAGTGTGCCGGAACTGGTAAAGTCATCTTTAACAGCCTGCCAACTCTCAGCCGTATAAAAGTGAGAGCTTTTCACATATTTTTCAATTTTGTATTTAGGAAGGTATGTTTTTCAATATGAGGAATGTTTATTCTTGCCCTGGGCTCTGCAGATACAGGGGGTAGGCCTGCCAGCGTGTGCTCTCAAACATGTCCATGTTCTCTGCTGAGCCTGGCTGCTGGGGCTTAGGAGATGGACCCCTGTGCCTTTGATGGGAGTTTTTACAGAGGGCACAATCCCAGAACACTAACACACCCTGCGCTGTGCCTTGCTTCGGGTTGGGTGGCCACTAAGACATTTGCACACACTCGTGCCCAGAAGGCCTCTTCCCTCTGCAGTTGACTGGATGGGACCAGCTTTGACCCTAGAAGCCCATGTGAGTTTTTCCAGGCCAGGTGTGTGGGAGGCTCTGGCTTGGGGAAGAGGGCATGGACAGCTGTCCCCCCCCTCACAGGCAGCCCTGCATTTCCCCCAGCAGCTGTGAAGAGTCTTCTGGCCACTGCCCAAGCTCCCCTCTGCCTGCCCAGCGGAGCCTACATGCCAGCAAGGACTCTTGGTGTCTGCGGCGGCTGCGTGGCTCAAAATGGGAGGCTGATGCTTAGGGCCCATCCGTCCCTGCTGCTGGGAGAGGCAACCATTCACAAAATGTTGGCAGACTTTTATCTTAACGACTGCCAGATTTAGCAAATAAAAATGCAGGACGCCCAGTTCGATTTGCATTTCAGATAAATGACAAACGCTGTTTCAGGATAAGTATATCCCACGCAATAATATTGTGTATTATAAGTATGGTCCATGTGTCACTTCTCAGACAAGGCGTTTAAGAACTGGGCCGTGGAAGAGTCATTGCTCTTCCGCTGCTGAGGAAACTTCGCAGGTTGTGTGTTTAGATGATGAGAGAGAAGATGCAGCCCAGCTCAGAGAAATGAACTCCTATTCATAGTTGGGAAGTCATGAATTTATAGGGTTTCTCTGTTCCCATGGCATCACCTAGACCTTCCTGAGTATTATATTACTCAAGACCCTGCCCAGACATCACTCTGGCTCCGTCCTCTTCCATTGTGCGTGTCCTATCTTTGATGAGTCCCTCTCTTGCAATGCTTAATAAATGCCTGCTCAGTCCTCTCTCCCTCTCACCAGGCCACGAGAGCCTTGCCTTATTGGACTTTCTGACCACGGGATCTCACACACGGAGTACCTCAGTGTGTGCTGAAGGAATGAATGGCCAAACAAAAAAAAAAAAAAAGGAATGAATGGCCAAGCATCTCCCAACTTTAGAGCTAGGAGTTGTCTTCAAATTTGCCTTGGGATCACCAAGGACGGTACCTCTTTAGGTTTTATTTCCCTTATTCCTTAAATAAAGGGCTGCTTCTCTTTAAATAGGTCTGCAATCTTGGGAAATTCAATTACATGTAGCTGTGTTATTCATACAGTGACCGGTAATCAGAAGAGCAAGAGATTGTGGGTGACGACATTCATTCTTAGTCACAAATTAAAAGAGAAACATGACAATGACATTTCCACTGCGAGAGAAAAGGTCACCTGGCATTCAGAAGCCCTAATTGCAAAGCTGTGTTTGCATCCTCATCATCTATACTTTCTGGGGATGTCATTGCGACGGATACAGAAAGGCTAGGGTCACTTGTTATTTCCCTAAATATTTATTATCTCTAGGTCAGTGATTCTCAACCAGGAAGAGGGAAGGGCGCATGCATATCAGAATCTCAGAATGGGGAAAGACAACAAATGTTTTGATTCTATTTCAAACATTCATTTTTTAATACAGAATATAGAGATTCAAGTGTGACATTCTAGGCTGTTAGGCATGTGGAGAAAATGGAATGGGAAAGCAGTCAGAACAAGCTGTAGGACTGAGGTGGTGCTCAGTACATATTTGTTAGCCAAAGGGTGTTATTTGTGTGGCATGTTTGGTACCATCTGTGCTACAGCTCCCACTGCAAACACAAAGTAAGTTTTCTTTGTTTTAAGGGGAGTGGAAGTTTTTATTTTAAAGCAAATTCTGATTTGCAGTTCTTAGGATGGGGCAAAAAATAGAGGGGGCTTTGAGGAGTACCGAAAGATAAAGACCCAGAGGCAATTATGTTTGAAAGTTTGCCTGGAAAGGGGAAGATGAAAAATACACGGGTAAGCAAAGGAGCTTTGGGAGTTTTATTTCCTCGTTTTAGATTGGAGAGTCTCGAGCATTTTTAAAAGGAAAACCCAATACAGCAGATGAGGTAGACGAAGCAGGAGAGAACAGACGATGGGTACAGATAACGTGTTGTGGATAGAGTGAGATCTCGGGGGGGGGGGGGGCACGAGAGGCTGAACAGACAAGGGAAAGGGGATAAAAGGAGCAAAGAATCCACGTGACTGCATTGAGTTTGAGGGTCCCTGGCAGGCTGCTGGGGACTTCAGGCCATCACGGTAATCAGGCAGTAGGTAGAAAACTGGATTTATTTGTGTATTTTTATGAATATCTGAATGCCAATGCTAAATTTGTGCAAATTTCTGCAGTTTCATACTGAAGTTTGTGGGTGGCCAAAGAAATTCACTTGGCTAAATTTAGAGACTATTATCTTCCTTCGGGGTGAGGCTAACATTTTCAAACTTTTCACAAAAGGCTAACTTGCAATCGAGCTTGTTTTGTTTGGAATGTAGAATTGAAGCCCTGAAGACTTTGCATCTGAGATAGAAAGGCTCAAATACCAACCTCGTTTGCTCCTGGAAGCATTTATAACAAAAATCCATTAGTAGATTATTCAAGCTGATATTAGAATGTCTTTTCATTTTCTCATCTTCATGATGTTCTAAAGGACAAGAATTTTGAAACTGGTTTCCAAGAAAAACAAATTCCAGCCTCATTCTAATCCAGCTGCAGGATACGCTCAGGCTAACTTTTCCTTGTGTGTGGGGAGGTAGAACCAAATTTCCTTGTGAAATTTGATGGAGGGGGAGCGTGGCCAGAAAAAAGCTTCAAGAAGGGTTTAAGGGATGCAACTTTGAGTTAGTTGCATAAGAAAACATTTAGAATAGCACACTGGAGAATTTAGGGATAAAGTAGTTCCCTGTTCATCATAAGGAGAACCAATTTTGGGGGATCCCTGGGTGGCTCAGCGGTTTAGCGCCTGCCTTCGGCCCAGGGCGTGATCCTGGAGTCCCGGGATCGAGTCCTGCGTTAGGCTCCCATCATGGAGCCCGCTTCTCCCTCTGCCTGTGTCTCTGCCTCTCTCTCTCTCTCTCTCTCTCTCTCTCTCTCTCTCTCTGTGTTTCTCATGAATAAATAAATAAAAATCTTAAAAAAAAAGGAGAACTGATTTTGTATGCCATTGTATCATTTCCGTCAGTGTATGATGCCAAGCTGATTTGTCTGCACTCTGGCTTTGTACACCAAGCAGGGGCAGGCTGTGCCTTCCATCAACCAAGTAAGATGCAAGGCTTGTTACACCCAGTGCTCACACTGATAGCACCTTACTAAGATTAAGAACACAAATTTTTAATTTTTTTTAATTGAAAAAAAATTTTTAAATGTTTTTGAGAGAGAGACTGACAGCACAAGCGTGAGAGAGAGCAAGCATGAGAGAGAGCACAAGCAGGAGGGAGGAGTAGAGGCAGAGGGAGAAGCAGACTCCCCACTGAGCAGGGAGCCCGACATGGGACTTGATCAGGACCTGAGCCAAAGATAGATGCCCAACTGATTGAGCCACCCAGGTTCCCCAAAGGCACAAATTTTTTAAATACCAAAAATATGCTTGTTCTCAAAAATTGCTGTTGCCTTATTTTTAGCCACAACTGTTACATTAGTATAAACCTAATGATCCTAAAAGGAAGGTAGGGGAGTGAGATTTGTAAGTTTACCAAAGAGCTGAGAAAAACTAATCTAAATAGAAAAAGTAGTGCTGGGAATGAACATGGGTAGAGGGATAAGGAATAGCTGTCCAGAGAGGCTCCAATTCAAATTCCTGGGACCTCTGAGTGGCTCAGTGGTTGAGCATCTGCCTTTGGCTCAGGGCGTGATCCCGGAATCCTGGGATCGAGTCCCACATCGGGCTCCCTACATGGAGCCTGCTCCTCCCACTGCCTGTGTCTCTGCCTCTCTCTGTGTGTCTCTCATGAATAAATAAATAATACTTGAAAAAAAAATTCTGGCTAAAGTTGGAGGCCCTATCTGGTTCCATGAAGAGGGTGACTTTAGGATAAGCAACATTTTAATATGAATGTAATTTAGATTTCTAGCTTTGGGTTTGAGATGGATGGGCAAGATTTCCCTTGTCCACTTGACCCGTTTATACCCACTGAGGTCATTAATTCCAGATGACTCCCCAGAACTCTTGTGGATTGCCTGGTGTCAGAGTAGGAACATGGCAAATCATGAAGCTTCCTCTAGCTTTATGCTAATTTCCATCATTTTCTGGCTAAACCATTGTTTACTTGACACTTCTCTAAAATGATGGTATAATATTATAGGACTTATCCCCCCTTGTTTAAGACATCTTTGGGGATCCCTGGGTGGCTCAGCGGTTTAGCGCCTGCCTTTGGCCCAGGACGTGATCCTAGAGTCCCAGGATCGAGTCCTGCGTTGGGCTCCCTGCATGGAGCCTGCTTCTCCCTCTGCCTGTGTCTCTGCCTCTCTATGTCTATCATGAATAAATAAATTCTTTAAAAAAAATTAAAAAAATAAAAGGCATCTTTGAGCTCTTCCTAACATGCAGCAAAGGAACAATCTTTCTCCCCAACTGGATTTTCTAGCTTCATCCTTGTATCAGGGCTACACCCTTAGGACCTGAGGGAAAAAGGAAATATCTACTCACTGGAGGCAAATCTAGAACTTATGGATCATTTCCCAGACTGTTGGATGACTGTTCAATAGCAGATGACTTTGGATAACATTTATTATATTGCAGGCACTATCTTAAGTACTTTATATGTAGTAATTCATTATTACCTCACAATAACTATATGAGAAAGGGATTATTATCATCTTCATTTTTTTTTAATTAAGGTCCTTGCCCAATGCGGGGTTTGAATTCATAACCCTGAGATTGGGAGTCTCACACTCTACCAAGCAAGTCAGCCAGGCCCCCTCTATCATTCTTTTTTAGAGAGGCAACCAAAGCACCAAGTGCTATGGACTGAATTGTGTCCCTTCAAATCATATGTTGAAACCCTAACCTCCCGTGTGACTGTATTTGGAGATATGGCCTTTAAAGAGTAATTAAGGGGATCCCTGGGTGGCGCAGCGGTTTGGCGTCTGCCTTTGGCCCAGGGTGCGATCCTGGCGACCCGGGATCGAATCCCACATCGGGCTCCTGATGCATGGAGCCTGCTTCTCTCTCTGCCCCCCCCCCCGTGACTATCATAAATAAATAAAAAAAAGTAAAAATAAAAAAAATTTTTTTTAAAAATAAAGAGTAATTAAGGTTAAATGAGGTTGTAAGTGTGGGGCCCTAATCCAATAGGACTGGTGTCCTTATAAAAGAAATGAGGAAAAGACCAGGGAAAAACGACACAGAGCAAAGGCCATGTGAGGACATAGCAAGAGGGTGGCTGTCTGCAAGCCAAGGGGAGAGGTCTCAGGAGAAACTAAACGTCCTGACAACTTGATCTTGGATTTCCAACCTCTTCCAGAACTGTAAGGAAATAAATTTCTGTTGTTTGTTTATTTATTTATGAGACACACAGAGACAGAGAGGCACAGACACAGGCAGAGGGAGAAGCAAGCGCCATGCAGGGAGCATGATGTGGGACTCGATTCCGGACCTCCAGGATCACACCCTGGGCCAAAGGTGGCGCCAAACCACTGAGCCACATGGGCTGCCCAAATTTCTGTTGTTTAAACCACCTAGTCTGGGGCACCTGGGTGGCTCAGTCGGTTAAGCATCCGACTCTGGATTTTGACTCAGATCATGCTCTCAGGATTGTGAGATCAAGACCCAAGCTGGGCTCTGGGCCAGACATGGAACCTGCTTAAGATTCTCTTTCCCTCTCCCTCTGCCCGTCCTCGCTCCCCAAAAATGAAATGTCAAACCACCTAGTCTATGGTATTTGTTGTGGCAGCTAGCTAACTAATACACCAAGACACTAAGAAATCTCCCCAGGATCACACAGCTACGTGGTAGAGCTAAGTTTTGAACCCAGGTAGTCTGGCTTCAGAAATCACACTCTCAAACTTCTTCTGTCTTCACCAATGAATTAAAGTCACACTTCCCAATAGAAACAGAATGTAAGCCACAAATTTGAGCCTCATATGTAATTCACAATTTTCTAGCAGTCACATTTTAAAAAACAGATGAAATTGATTTTAATAATGTATTCTATTTAACCCAATACACTGACATTACTTCAGCAAGTAACCAATATGACGTTATTGATGAGACATTTAATTCTTGGTACTTTTGTACCAAGTCTCCAGAATTGGGGGTTTATTTTATATTTACAGAGCATCTCAATTTGGACTAGCCACATTTCAAGTGCTCAATAAATAAGCCACACATGGCTAGTGGCTGCCATATCGGGCAGCACAGGTTTAAAGCACTTTCATGGCTCTCCACTAGGCAGTAGAGAAAGCCAAGACTTCACCCACGTTTCTAGCTTCAGCTCATGCCCGGCCTAGCTTCACACTTCTTAAACTCCTTAACTTGGCAATACTTAAATGTTAGTCTTCCACTCAGAGCATGCTGCTTTTCAGCTTGGCATCTTTGTTCATGCTCTCCCCATTGTCTGGATGCTCTTCCTCTCATTCATCTGGCCTCCTCCCACCCTTTGTATGATACTCAGACTTCTCTCCTCCAGGAAGCATTCTGTACAGCCTACAGCAAATTGGATACCTCTTCTACATGTTTCCTCATAACATTTCATCGTAATTCATCCGGACACTTAGCTCCTTTTATTACACTTGTTTGTATCTGTGTCTGTCTTCCTGATTATAGCAGAAGAAAAATACTTTATCTCTGTGCCCAGCACAGAATCTGACACATAACAGGTGCCAGTTAACATGTGTGGAGTTAAACTGAACTTGGTACACATGCTTTGGTATACAAGATTCTTCATCTTGGTAAACCAGATTTTTCCTCAAATCATGAGGAAACCAGGCACAGTCCTCTTGCAGGGGAACTATGGGTAGACCCCAGAGCTACCAAGGGGTAAATGTGTATGTGGGGGTGCAGTTAATGTCTCTACAGTCTCCACCAGACTCCCGAAATAAACATAAAATCAAAGCAAAATCAAACTTTCTATGCAAAAGCAGTGTCAAAAGTCGGCTCTCCAAATATCACCAACATCATCTGTTGGGAAGACAAAGCTAGTTTATTGCTTACCTCCGCAAGCTTTGAACAAGCTTTGGCAGTATCTCAGATGGCCTCAGGTGGGGGAAGTAAGGTCAGAATTAAGTGGAAATTTGATTTAAGGCAGGTTTTTCAAAGAAAGGGTGGGAGAGGATGTTAGTCAGGATTGGGTAAAAGTCACAATTTCATAGATGAGGATTGGTTGGAAAATAGTAAGGTAAGCATCTTAAGGGGAAGGACTCAAGGAATTGGCAGAAATGATTGCTTTCTGCTGCAAACTTGATGAGTATTTCTATCAGATCTTATATGAAAAATCAAGCCATTTACCTA
Source organism: Nyctereutes procyonoides (assembly GCF_905146905.1). Lineage (NCBI taxonomy): Eukaryota > Metazoa > Chordata > Mammalia > Carnivora > Canidae > Nyctereutes > Nyctereutes procyonoides. The sequence goes on along the minus strand of NW_026575135.1, from coordinate 7,636,435 downwards.
CACAGGAGACTCCTAGAAAAATAAGTCACCCTAATGAAGGCGAAAGAATAGCAAAGCCATGCTAATGAAGACAAAAGATCCTCACTACACTGACTTAGAGGCTTCTGGCTAAAATTGGGCTGGTGAGGACTGGCCCAAGAATAAGACCTACTCAAGCAAAGAGCTTAAAAGAGCCTGGCTAAAGTTTGGTCAATGGGGAGCATCCCAGGGTCCTCTTGGCTTGCCCTTCCCAGCATGGAACCATTGCTTCACAAGCCAGGGCAAAAGTGACAGGGTCCCAGTACTCAATGTGCCACACCTGAAGAAGAGCCTCCATCCCATGAGGGACTGAGTGGAAGAAGAAAGCCTCCACCTCTTGATCACACTGGACTTAGCCTCAGTGGCTGTGGGCAGGATGGGAAAAGGTATTGTTCTGCTTCGGGGGGATGTTTTTGCTTTCAGCAGTGTGGGAGCTGGGAGTAGAGAGCCATTTTGGTTCAAATATCACAGACTCTCACCTTTCTTACCAAGTTTTTCACCTAGACGCTCTTCCATAAATATTTCCTTATGTGCTGTCTGCCTTTAGAACCATTTCCAGAGTCTTTAATTTTTATTTTATATTATTTATTTATTTTTTTTGTAGCTTTCACTTTTCCTGAGGGGCAGGTAAGTGGAGTTCCTCATGCCATGGTGCCACAAGTCAACCTTCAGAACTATTTAAGATCCTGGGCTGGCAAAGCTGTTCAAAGGGACTTAGGATGAAGGACAATATATATTAGATTCTAAATGGTTTTTATTTATGCAAGGAAAGTACCTAAAACTTTGATATAATACATAATTGATGATTATATGATAAACAATCGTGTTAAGTTAGAGGTTAACTTGGAGAAGACCACTAAGGGTGTGATTTAATAAAAACATATCCAGCAGAGAAGAGAACCCCAAATGTTATGGCTTAATTGCCTGAAGATTAACTGGCTTTATACTTAAATTAGAAATCTCACTTCAGAATTCGTTTTCCTCATTACATGAACACAGTTTGTCATCCTGCCAGCTTCTTCATTAATGAGTTAAATAAGACTTAAACTCACAGCACTATTTTTGTGTAAGAATTAGGTTTTAACAATTTAAGAATTTTATTTTCAAACCTTTGCAGTCTTAATTCTGTTTTTTTTTTTTTTTTCCTACACAAATAGCACAGATCCCAGTCAGTAAGATTAAGGAATAGTTTTTCTGAGACCCCGGTTCCTAAAGTCCTTAAGATTCCCTAAGCAGGGTCAGGAGCTCCTAGGGAAAAATGGTTATGGGCTGGATTGTGCCCCCTCCCCTTGACCACCATATATATTAAAGTCCTAACCCCCAGCACCTCAGAATGTGATTGTATTTGCAGACAGGGCCTTTAAAGGCTAATTCAGGTAAGATGAGGTCAAATGGGTAGACCCTAATCCAATATGAGTGGTGTGTTTATAAAGAAATTAGGACACACACACACACACACACACACACACACACACACAAACTGTGAGGACACAGAAGGCAGCCATCTATAAGCCAAGGGGAAAAGAAACTGAAAACTACCAAAATTTTCATCTCAGACACCCAATTTTCAGAGCTTTGAGGAAATAAATTTCTGTTGTTCAAGCCAGACAGTTTGTGGTACTTTGTTATGGCAGCCCTAGCAAATGAATACATTGTGCAGGAGAATATTTTGGCTTCCGTAGGATTGATCACATGTAAGAAATCCTAAGCTTTTGGGGGAGATCATGGAAGAAGTTATGGCTACCCCAAAAATGTATATGTCCGAACCAATAGTTTCAGTAAGGATGGGATCCGCAAATATATACACTGTAAAAGATAGTTGTGCTGTTGGGAGTTTATCATCAAATTCCCAAACCCCTGAAATAGAGATATTCTTGTAGGTTGAGGTAGGGCCCCCACTTTTTTTTTTTTACGATTTTATTTGAGAGAGTGAGAGTATGAGCAAGGGAAGGGCAGGGGGAGAAGCAGACTCCCCGCTGAGCAGGAAGCCAGATGTGGGACTAGATCCGAGGACTCTGGGATCATGACCTGAGCCGAAGGCAGATGCTTAGTGGACTGAGCCACCTAGGCGCCCCCTCTCCATTTCCTTGAGTATTCACTCAGCTTTCTGTACATTTCACTGATCAGCTGGCAGCTTGGTTTAGACAAGGTATTGGCCTGTAGTAACCAGTTTGCTGTCCAGCAAGTCACCAGACACACCAGTTCTATCTACAATGGTCTTAGCAGTTTTATTTCACGGATGGAGGATGGGGACTGCCAAGAGAAAGGATTTAGGCTGGTTCTACCATAAACCCCTACCAACTGCAAGGAAATGGCAAGTCTTAATAATCTACTGTATAATAATCTACTGTATGGCGATCTCTGTGTGGGTACTTTGCTTAGGGAAAACCTGCTCCTTACTGAACAGGGGCTATTAGAGTCCTACAATCTCTTTAATCTTCATGGCTTTATTTGTAGAATTCAGGGTAGTTAATCTAAAAGTAAGCTAACATGACATACATCAAGCACAAAAGCAAAGAGGTAATTCTGTAGCTCTTTTTGAAAAAAAGAAGGCTTCCCCTGGAAGCCATGTTCTGAAAATACAGATACTGTGCCTATTTTGGAAAATCTGAGCTGATAGTCACTGCTCTTGGACCATATTGAGATTTCTAAAACACCAGATTTCAATAAATCAGATAGATTCTTTTATATATGTATATTCACTTGTTCAACCAATACTTATTGAGTATATAGGGCAGTGTAGTGGTTTCTGGACACACAATGAATTTTAAAACAGCACCATGACCTTGCCTTCATGGAGCTTATGGTCTAGTGCAAAAAATGGCTACTAACCAAATGATCATGCAAGGACAGTAATAACCAACTATCGTTTTATCAACCTAATGTTCTAGTATCAAAAAGGGGCCCTTACTTTAACCTGAAAGTGGATGCAGACTAGCTTTCTGTCAACACAAAGGACACAGACTTGGAAGTCATACAAATCACATTTTTCACATCTGAGAACCAGCCAGCCACGCAGGGACAAGGCTGACCTGATACTGAGATTTAAAGAAAAAAATTCCTGTTACCCAAAGAAGAAGGGGAGAAGCAAAAACCAGATAGATTCTTTAGAACTAGTTTGTAAGCCAGTATCATGCTACAAAAAGACACGCCAGTGCTTTATACCTTTACTATGTTCCTTGATGGCATGGCTGGAGTAACTTTTTTAACTTTGTACTGTCCCAAACAAACATGTATCTATGAAACAGTCTACATGAAAGTACAGCAATAAAAGGCATGAGGGTGAGAGAATCATTGAAACAATCCTAAACCTTTTTTTTTTTTAAATAAGCTTTTATTCCTAAATAGTTTCATTTCTCTCATAGGACATGCAGGAAATCTGTAGGCTAAACAAGGCAACTATGATTAATATATCAAAAACCTTTTGCAAAAGAATCACAAAATAAACTCAAAGATAGTATAAAAATAAAACACTAATAAACTGAAAACTGATTTGGGGTATCAAAACAACTGAGAAGCAAGTTCTTTGAAAATACTTCTGGTGAGGATGGAGGATAAAAAAGAGAAAAGGCACAACAGAAAAAAACAGAGATTAATAAATACTATATTTGGGGTGAATAGGTGGCTCAGTCAGGTAAGCATCAGACTTTTTCTTTTGGCACAGGTCATGATCTCAGGGTCATGAGATCAAGCCCCACTTTGGGCTCTGTACTGGGTGTGGAACCTGCTTGGGACTCTGTCCCTTCCCTCTCTTAAACAACAAAAAAAGATTTCTATAAACAACTTTTTACCAGTTTGAAAAGTATTATATAAAATGGTTTAACAGCTAATAATCTTCCAAGTGGAAGCAGAGAATGAGGAGGGGCGCATATACAAAGCACTGAATATGAATTGTACGAGTTAGGTGACAGCAACACGAAGTTTCTTATACTAGTCTACTTTACAAATGTTTGAAATTTTCCATAAAAGCACAGTCTTAAAAAGCAACAAAGTTTTGGAGGAGAGAAAATAAAACGATCATTTCAAAGAAAGGGAAGTAAAGGGAAAGAATCAAGTGTTTATTTTGTCTTTCCCACAGAAATTGTACCTCAGAATAAGCAAATAGTTGATAAGGGAAGTTTCTCTTATTATATGAAAGTAATCAAAATAATATATGCAAAAGGCATGATAGAACTTTGACATTTTGTTACCCTTAAAAATTAATGCATTTACATAATCATGATTAATGGCTACTACATCACATTATTTAAGTGTCCAATGCCATGGATGAAGTACTCTTACCTTCCTTGAAAAAAAGGAGGGAGTCAGGAATGAGGTAAACAAATTAGCAGCTGCCATTTATTTTATTTATTTATTTATTATTTATTTTTATTATTTATTTATATTTTTTTTATGATAGTCACACACACACACACGAGAGAGAGAGAGAGAGAGAGAGAGAGAGAGAGAGGCAGAGACACAGGCAGAGGGAGAAGCAGGCTCCATGCAGGGAGCCCGACGTGGGACTCGATCCCGGGTCTCCAGGATCGCGCCCTGGGCCAAAGGCAGGCGCCAAACCGCTATGCCACCCAGGGATCCCCAGCAGCTGCCAATTTACAGAAAACTGGAGGTGGGGAAACATATTAAAGAAATAACATCACGGGGACATTGCAAAATCCAGACTGAATTTTGAGAGAAAATAGCTCAGTTTCCTCAGCGAATAAGTTGTAAGGGAACAACAAAACAATGAAAAGGAAAGCTGTGTACTGAAAGACTATCAGCAACTACAACATACGGACTTACACATACTTAAGTATTTACAGATGAAATCACAGGGTGACTGGGATGTTTCAAAATCATCCAAGGAATAGGATGGTGAAACGAAGATCGGCCACTAGTTGCTGTGGGTATTAGGTACATGGGAATTCATGACACTAATTAGTATATATTGAAGAATCTTAATGACATTTTTGGATGCTAGTGATCTAGGGGTCTTTCTGGTTTTTTTTTTTTTTAAGATTTTATTTATTTATTAATGAGAGACACAGGGAGCCTGACGGGGGACGCGGGACTTGATCCTGGGGCTCCCGGATCACACCCTGGGCCACAGGTGGTGCTAAACCGCTGCGCCACCGGGGCTGCCCTCTTTCTGGCTTTTCTTAAGGGGCAGCCCGGGTGGCTCAGTGGTTTAGCACCGCCTTCGGCCCGGGCGGGTCCCGGGATTGAGTCCCGTGTCGGGCTCCCTTGCATGAAGCCTGCTTCTCCCTCTGCCTGTGTCTCTGCCTCTCTCATGAATGAATAAATAAAATCTTTTAAAAAAATACATTAAGGGATTGGATATTAAATAGCCCACATGATCAGGTTTAGAGTTGCAAAAACAAAACTATTAACGAAATCTTCTGAGTTAGGTGTAAAACTTCAAAACTGTAAAATTTACTTGCGAACAGTTTGTGCTTTTTGTTTTTTCAGTTTTGTGTAATATTTCTCCTATAGGTATGCCATGGTCAGAGAAAGGCCATACATATTTGGGAGGGTTGCACTGTGAAACCCAGTTCATGGTATCTTGAATACTTCATAACAAGATCTTACTTACTGGGTAGAATTATCAGCTGATTTAAGTCACAAGGAGGATGGTTTATAGCTCCTTGTTCAATTACAATTATTTTCCAAAATCCTTTTAATTGAAGTATATAACACATAAATGTACAAATCCAAAGTGGACAAGCTCAATGAATAATCAAAAAGTAAATTCTCCTGGATAACTGGTACAAAGGTTAAGAAACAAAACATTCACTAAACACTAGAACCTCTCACATCCTCAACTACCTCCTTCCCAAAGGAAACTGCTATCCTGTCTTTGGACATGATGTAAATACAATTATATATTATGTATTTTTTGTGTGTACAACATGATGTTGAACTTGGTGAGCTGAATGAATAATCTTTACTAAATATTGCTATGGGCTGAATTGTGTCCCTCTCAAATCCTTGTGTTGAAATCCTAAACCCCAAGATCTCAGAAGGTGACTTAATTTGGAGACAGGCAGAGCCTTTAAACAGTAATTAAGGCAGGGGATCCCTGGGTGGCTCAGTGGTTAAACTCCTGCCTTCCGCGGAGGGTGTGATCCTGGAGTCCCGGGATCGAGTCCCACATCAGGCTCCCTGCATGGAGCCTGCTTGTGTCTGTCTCTCTCTCTCATGAATACATAAAAACTTTAATAAAATAAAATAAAAAGGTAATTAAGGCAAAATGAGGTCAGATAAGTGGGCCTAATCCAATTATGACTGGTATACTTATAAAAAGAGATTAGGACAAAGAAACAAGAGGAAAGACCCTGTCAAGGTATAGGAAGAGAATGGCCAATTTATAAGCCAAGGAAAGAGATCAGGACACCTTAATCTTGGACTTCTCATTTCCAGAACAGTGAGAAAATAAATTTCTGTTGTTTAAGCCATCTACTTTGTGGTACTTTGTTACATGAGCCCTAGCAAGCTAGTATGATTAGCAACTATATTTTTTAAGAGCTCTTAAATTTGCAACTTGAAATCACATTTTTAGCTTAAAAAGTTTTCAGAAGCAGGTGGGCATTTTTTACCCTTCGGCAAAAATAAAGGCCAGAGCATTTTTTTTAAATGACATCAAAAATAACTATTTAAATATTTGTTAATACAATTACTACATAGATTCGAACAGCACTATGCATTGTTTTCAAATTGGTTTGGTAGTTTCCAGAAGAGTATATAAGTACCTCAATTCTGTGTACAGACGTTCAAAATCACAATCCTCATAATAGTTACTAGGCAGGACTAGGAACAATGCTGTGTACTGGGTAATATCAAGGAGACCTGGGTCCTTGTCCAGACTCTGCAATTAATTGTACATAGCCTTGGGTCAGTCACTTCCTTCTCTGCCCTGATCTTTAAAAAGTGGAGATTGACGGAGGTGGTCTCTCAGATCCATTTATCGAACCTGCATGACTCAATGATGGTTAGAAGTCGTCTGCTATGTAAATCAGTATGTCTAAGTTTTCAGCTGCAATATCTGGCTGCTGGTAACTACCTTTTAACTAAAAAGAACACAAATCTGGTCCAATATCACATCTCACATTTCAAATTTGTGTATATTAATGGATAGGGAATCCAAAAACTTAATTGGAAAAAGTGTTCCAACTCTTGCTTGGCAGGTGAGTTTATATGAATTCAAGTTGCGTGTGTGGATGGGGGGTGGGGGAAGACAGATACACAGAATGGGGGAGAGAGAACACTCACACAGCGTGTCACTGTGTACTTGTACTAAAGGGAGAGCGCCACAGAAGTCGCATTGCAGGGAAGATTAGAAGAGCACTTTGCTTCTAAAATAAAATCATTCCTTAATTAAAAGAGAAAGGGTTAGCAGACTTAGGGCTTATCAGTTTTTAAAGTATGAATATGTGCTTGCTCTTCCCTCTAACTATGACAGGTTTAGATGGATGGCTATGAAAAAGAAAAGAAAGTATGACATCATTAGGATTACAGGTAAGACAAGAGGAAATCCAAAGTACAGACACAAGAACACAGAAAAATTTTAAGAGAGTACAGATGTCATGACATTTATTAAAAGGCATGCTACAATGCTATACTTGTTAGGAAAAGAGATTAGAGATATCAAGTAATAGTCAGCAAATATACAAACTGAACGAAAATGGAATATATTGTAGAGTACAGAAGCTTGAATTAACCATGCACTACGCATTTAGAAAATATGTTTTTTAATATTTTATCTTCTCTTTGCATTTATAACATAATTCACTTAAACAATCACAGAATCCTTTTCTTCCAACGCCACAAACTGTGTTACAAATGAAAGCTGGTACTGCTGCTTATCAAAATATACAAGACAATTGATGTTTTATATAAAACCACTTTATATGTTAACTTGTTCCCAAAAACCTTTTTTTTTTTTTTTCTTTTTTGGCCTGGTTAAAAAAAATGTTGTTACAAATATTTACAGCATCTTCTTCTTTTAGATGAACACTCTTATAAACTGAAAAAGGGAATTTTATGAACAGACCACATAAAACACAAGACAATGTCAGAGGCTCCTAGCTGTGCTATTTTTCTTAAATACAGTACTGAAAATGCCCATCAAACCCTTGTCATCCTAATCCATTCTGTTCACATTTATACTCCCATTTTCTCTAAGTAGTCTATTCACCAATAGGAAATAGAAAGTAAAGGCCGCTTTGCACTGGGTCTTCTTTCAGAAAGGAGCTTGGGAAAAAATGCTTAACGAGAGGAGTTAAAACCAGAACAGTAAGTCTTTGGTCAGAGCAATGAGGTGACATTTTGATGCAAAACTTTGCTTGGTCAGCAATCTATAATTAGTACTTTCTGGATGTGGGATGAATTTTTAAAAGATCTGGGTAACAATAGTAAGGGGGAAAAAGGCCAGAGCATTTTTTAAAATGACATCAAAAATATCTATTTAAATATTTGTTAATACAACTACTACATAGATTCAAAAACTGAAAACAACACAACAAAATCTGTTTACAGTGCTGACTTAAGCTTGCTATAAGCAGCTTTCAATTATGACTATTATCACCAAGGTCACTGGACCAGACAAATATCCCTGTTCTCTGGAACATATGCCTCAGGTTACAAAAACTAAAACGACTACCACAAAGATGTAGAGCAGCTCATTCTTGGACCTGCACAATGCTATAGAATGAATATTATGTGATAAAGGCAAAAGTGTAACTGAGACTTCATTTATATAGTTACAGTTCTTTGCTTGTATGAATAGTCTGTGGGATAACATTCTTTTAAAACGATATAGTACATATTTCCTGAAAACCAGAATACTGATACTACCTTAGTCTCAAATAGGAAGAAAAGGTCAATTAAGACTACTGAAGAAGGCACATAAACTTTGGTCCTGTTTTGTTTTCCTCCCTCTATAAAACCCCCCAAATGTTTTAGTAATTTTCTACTTTTTAAACCATTCATAACTGTTAAAATTTGCTGTGAAAAAAGACTGCAAATAGTCTTACAGATAACTCTTCTGAAGGACAGCTGAGTTCTATTTTCTTTAAAGGAAAACTTCTGTGCAACCTAAATTGTATTTCTTTTAGCACAACAGTAGAATATTTTAAGTCTGGCAGTTTTATTCTTGTTAACAACTGATCAAGACAAAGGAAAGGCTAAGAAAAATGCTTTTACGCATAGTCATGCTGTCTTTTTGGTTTTAAAAATAGCAGTACACATTAGGTTTTCGAAAAGATATACTGCAGCTTGGCAAACTTCGGTTTTTAAGTGAATCACTGGGGGGAAAACACATACTTTTGAGTTTGTCCAAAAATATTTAGTGGGAACAGAAATTATATGATAATATATTCACAATATAAATTTCATTACCTAATGACATGGAAGCTTTGAAAAGTTTGTATGAAGATGAACAAAGACATTTATTAGTTAACTTTTTATCCTCTGAAACAGAACCAATGATAACCATCCTAGGTGCAGACAAAAAAAGGCATTGCTCCCATAAGGAATTAAGCAGGCAGAAATTGTGTCTCTAAATATTGTGAGATCTGCAACTTTTAATAACAGAGTCAGAAATATTAATAAAAATAACTGATTACAATATCTAGTCTTAAAGAATTTATGGCATTATGCAGGAGCTACTGGGAATTCTGATACTCTGCAGTAAAGTTATCAATTAAGAAAAAAAAAGTTATCGATTAAGATATTAAGATACTGGGTCATTTTTCTATTTGTACCTCCCACAAGATACATTCTATTGTTATGCAAGTTATTTAACTCTCAAAGTAAAACTTTTTGGCATAAACTGCTACTGCTGAATGTGTACTGCTATTTTTTGAAGACCTGAATATATATACTTTGTGTAAAAGTCAAGACACTTCAAAAAAGTGATACAATACTCCTTAAAATAAAGTAAATAAACTTAAAAATAGGATACTATGACAGCTCAACAGCAAAATTAAACATTGTTCAGAAGATATTGAATAAATGCATGCCAAAACAAAAGTATAAAGATCTAGTTTTTCCACTACCCTGATATTTTTAAATCTTTCTACAGAAACTATGCCAAAACAAATACTGTAGACCTCTATAATTCAAACAGCAAATAACCCAATATGGACAATATCCATGCACTACAGCTAATTTCAGACACAAATTGATGATTTCAAGCATACTATTTTAGATAAGAATATCTCACTTTTCCAAATCTTAATTTGATTTTGTCAATAAGTTAAAATGTATGTACTGTGCATATGTATGTACATTAGAAGAGTGCATGTATGTATATATACTTATCTACACACACACACACACACACACACACACACACACACACTCTCTCTCTCTCTCTCCCTGAAAAGGTTTCAAATGTTCTCAGATTTAAAGGCCATTCCCTACTTCAAAATTACATTCAATGCTATTATGATCTCCCTCTGCTACATTGACACTGAATGTTATGAAAATCATCAATTGAAATCACACAGTAATTCCTAACTCAAAGCAAACAAAACAATCCAACTTAATGTATCACTGACAATTATAATAGTGCCTATAGGCTAGGATAAAAGAATCAAATTTTGGGAGATTTCTCAAAAAAAAAAATTTTTTTTTTTTTTGGTTTTCTTCCTCCTCCCCTTACTCAAGTGTTTCAGTAAAATCACATTAAGTGAAAAAATAAAAACTATATAAATGATTACCTATCTATTCAGTCAATGCTAAAATGGATTCATCTGAAAGGTTTCAATTTAGTGTCCTCCTTCTTATCCTATCTACAAACTCTATCTGTTGCTCAGTATTGAGTAAATTCTGCTTTTTAATAACCTATTGTATCTTCTGTAGTCTCCTACTTTTTATAAAAATCTTCCAACGTTCAAATTAATGGCTGGAACATAGCAAAGACATTGAGATATTCTTTTTAAAGGTGAGATGAGCTACTCTGAGAATCTGAAAAGTGTAAAAGGGATGGACAAAAGTGACCCCTTTGACAAATTCTTTAAAAAATCTGCTCAACCATTGAAAAAATAATTAACAAATGCAAAGTTTCTCATTAAAAAGAAATAATTTTACATTATAGAATCACTGAAGCAACATTAAAACGTATTCTCACATTCAAACATAGAGAGGGACAGAGTATGAAAAAGGACCCCACCTTGTCATACTCCCTGTATGTAAGCACTCAGTAACGAAGTTATATTAACAAAGAAAAGTATCTCACTTGAGTATTGAGAAAAACCAAGTAATCCTGAGACAAGTTCTAATGGGTGATAAAGGTTAGACAAGATCCAGAAATTGAGATTGCATCTTATAGTCCCAAACTGGTATGCTTTAACTGTCAATGACTGCAGGACCGCTATTGGTCACAACGTGAAGAGGCCGACAGGTGTGCACTGAGTTATTCCCCAAATCATTCACACTCCTCCACCCCATCTCTGCACCAAAGCACCAAAAATTTGAATAAAAACTATTACTTATTGAAAACCACTTAAAATTGCAATGAAAAAACTTTAAAATCCTTACCAAAACAGGGAAAGAAGAAACAAAATGCTTACCAAGCCCACGATATAGCTTTCAAAATACTTAGATAAAATTCTAACCTATTGTATCATAAGCACATAATAAGGCACATAATAAGAAATTAAGTAAATACACAGTAATTCTGAATAGGTATTAGAGATTATAGTGGTACAAAAAACCCTTGAGATTAATTTTTTCTAAAAGAAGACCTTACCAAAAATAACTTTTAAAAAATCTGTCAAACCATATGATAGACCTGAATATTTTCCTTAAGACTGTAAACTTTTTTTCTGAAAACAATTATAAAAAAGTAGTTTATAAGTAAGATTATTTTTTTTTAAATTTCCAAGATCATATTACTCAGCAAATAGTGTCATTTTGAAATTGAAACCATGATGTTTACTAATAAAATTAATAATTATTTTGACACCTCAATAGATCTTGGATTCCATTTAATTCTTTGGGGACAATTGAGACACTTCATTTCTCCAAATACTCTTAAAAAATTAAAGGTACGTATTATTCAAAGGAGTGTCTTACAGTGAAAAAAAAGAAACCATTGAAGGAAAACATGCATGTTTATAAATTTTCTTCCAATTCAACCCAATTTGTTTATATATAATACCTATCAATATATGCCAAATAATCAATATAATTTATAAGTGAACATAATTTCCTACAGGGGTTGAACTTCTAAATCATAAAGTTAAAAATCTGGTTATAGGTAATTTTAAAAGTCTATATGTTTAAATTTTTCCAAAGTACAAAGGATTTTAGAAATGTTGTATAAGGCTGATCTGGACCCAAACTAAAAGTCTGTCCTCTTGAAATCCAATTTAATATAGGGAATTAAATTATTGAAAAGAAAATTCTTTTCCTGATTTTTTTTTTCCTGAAGGTTATTTTCATAGAAACTATGGTACAAAGGAAAAACAAACCTTTGATCACATACTGGCAAGGGAGAAAAATGGAAAAAAAGAACATCCCTTGATTTTCTGAATATACTTGAATATCAAACCAGAGTTACTTTTGTGAAAGAGGCAGAATTGGTCTTGAGCTGCTTCAGTCTATGTCTGAAGGTTTTACTGAAATTATGGTCCAGTCTCAGGAGAAAAATTCACAGAAAAAAATCAGATTGTAGATTTTGAGAAGGAAACTCTGAGGTGGTGATTTTCTCCAAGGTCATGGTTATGAAGCTCAATGAGGGCCTGGATTGCTTCTTCCACAGAACCCAACTGAATGAGTGCCATTTTGCGATCTTTCCTGAAAATAATATAAGAAATAAAAAGTATTCAGAATTAATTTTGCCTGTAATTCTCCCCGACCCTGTAAGACTTCATTGAATTCTCTTAAAAATTTGCATACCACATTAAATAATGTCAATGTATTTCTTCAAAGCATGGACTTACTGAAAGAATTTAAAAGCCTTCACTGAACATCCCGCTTCTGTGAAAAGGTTCTTCAGATCATCCACTGTAACAGAAGGGCTGTGAAAAACATCACAGTGTCAACTATCTTAGCCCCAATTCTCACATGAACCAACGATTAACTGTTGAAACTGTCAAATCTCCAGAGTATTTCATATTTCAAAGACAATAAGGTCATACATGAAGACATGATTTGGAAGGAAGTGCCCTGAAAGATGTTCAAGGTTCACACATATTTGTCCTCAAACAATGTAATTTGGTCTCAAATCTTCTGCATAAGATATGAGCAGGCATATAAAGAACAAGAAAATCTATCTGTATTTCCCATGCCACTAGCTTCAGTAGTTAACTCTGGCATTTCCAAAGCTACTTCTATTTTTTTTTTTTAAAGATTTTATTTATTCATGAGACACACACAGAGAGAGGCAGAGACACAGGCAGAAGGAGAAGCAGGCTCCATGTGGGGAGCCTGATGTGGGACTCAATCCCAGGACTCTGGGATCACGCCCTGAGCCAAAGGCAGACACTCAACTGCTGAGCCACCCAGACATCCCTAAAATTACTTCTAATATTACCAAAGTCACTTCCCAGTTCTGACTTGTTGGTTGGCTATTGACCAGAGTTCCACATTTTCAATGGCATTTAGGGTAATCCCGAATACACATATGTGGGAGCCAGACTCTAAGATGGCCCCCTATTATTCAGCCCCTGAGATACATACTCCTCTCTCATAATGAAGAAATGTCCTCTGTAACCTTTAGGGTATACTATAGAAATGATACGTCTGACTTCTAAGGCTGAGAGACATTGCAATTCCCACTCTGCCCTCTCTTCAGTCATTAGCTTTGGAAGAAACCAGCTACTATTTCACAAGGATGATCAAGTAGCCATATGGCAAAAACCTTGTGGCAAGGAACTGAGGCTGCCTGTCAGCAACTAGGCACATAAATAAGTTAACTATTTGAAAGTGGGTCCTCTCGCCCCAGTTAAGTCTTCAAACTTATAAGAGACTCTGAGTCAAAACTAGCCAGTAACAGTACGAGATAATAAGCATTTACGGGCAGCTGGGGTGGCTCACCAGTTTAGCGCTGCCTTCATCCGAGGGCCTGATCCTGGAGAGCCAGGATCGAGTCCCACGTCAGGCTCCCTGGGTGGAGCCTGCTTCTCCCTCTGCCTGTGTCTCTGACTCTTTCTCTGTGTCTCTCATGAATAAATAAATAAAATCTTAAAAAAAAAAAAAGCATTTACTATTTTGTTAAGCTGTTAAGTTTTGGGGTGATCTATTATGTAGCAGGAGATAACTAATACAGTGGCCTATCAGATAAGAGTCAACTGACTAAATTATCCTAACATAGCAGTTGTCCTATTTCACTCATTTCTTATGAGATAATTTAATTGCCATAATGTCTTAAGAAGACTGTATTTCATCTCATGATGGCTAGAAAGGATGGTGTAGAAGAACAATGACTGGATCTGCAGGGAGACAGATCTGTGTTTACATTCCATTTCTCATTCATTGGTATATGACTGAGTAAGGTACTTAACCTGAGACTCTCAGTTTCACTGATAAAGGATACTAATGACTTTACTTCAAAGGTTACTACACATGAATTAGAGACAGAAAAATGGTTACCAAGGATTTCAAGAATTAGAACAAGGATTGCATGATATTTTTTAAAAAGGGTCGCAGCACAGTAAATAACTTAAGCTCTGATGGTCACAGAGTCTCTGTTTCAACTATTAAGCTTTGCTGTTGTAGCTCAAAAGCAGCCAGACACTATATAAATGAATAAGTGTAGCTGTGTTCCATGAAACTACTAATAGAAGGTGAAATTTGTATTTAATATCGTTTTCCTCAAATCACCAAATACTTCTTTTGCTTTTCTCCCCCTTGACCATTTAAAAATGTAAAAATCAATTTTAGCTCACAGGCCATACAAAAACAGATGGGTTTGGGTCGTGGGCTCTTGTTTGTCAATCCCTGAGTTAGAAGATGATTCAAGAACAAGTCTACTACAACACTGCTTAACACAGAGTGGTCACAATAAAGTAATTTTTAGCTTTTAAGTAATTAACATATATATATGGCTTTGCAGCTTGTAAAGACTAGAGAATTCATTTTTACCATATTTTGAGATACAAAGTATTTGTTTTTGCTATGTTGGTTAATTCTTCTATATAAAGGGATGAACAAGTATGTACCAATGGAATGTTTCTGCACAAACTTCTATTTCAAAAAGATTAGCTAGGTGCTAATCTCTTTATGGAAAGAAATTATTACCTTTCACTTTTGGAGTGTATACTAGAGATACAACCTTAAGACATGATGGCAAATAAATTATCTCACAATAAATTAGTGACTAGGACAACTGCTACATGAGAATAATTTCAGAGTTTCTATCTCTCTCAAACCATAATTAATCATCTAAATAAATAATAAATAATTAGGTACATACGGGATGTTGGAAAGATGCAGAGTAGCTGATGGTGGAAAGATATTCTGGAAGTTTTTAGAGCCAGGTTTTTTAAAGCGATGCAAAGGACTATTGCTAAAATCCTTAGTCAGACCTTGATCTTCTTGTCCCTCTCGAGGAAGCTGAACTGCCTGATGTTTGGACAGTGTAGCACGAAGTACTTTTCCATAAAGTCTCTGACCACTCAGGTGGTTCATTGCTGGCACACAGGAAGAAAATAAGAAAAGTTGAAGTATTAAGAGAGAGTCACTGTAAAATCTGTCTAAATTATCACAAATTCTTTTTGTTTAGTCATTTAAATTATATTGTAAGTTCTGAGGGTTAAAATAGTTTTAAATCCAAAAACTCCTACACACAGAAATATATTAAATGACTTTACTGGACTATAATGAAAGAGAGGTAATCTTAAACAAAAAAATAACTATCTTCTTAGAGTGTTAGAAAGTTCCACAGAGCATGGAACATAACAAGTGCTCATAACGGTTACTGAATAAAGGTAGTTGGTTTAAGTGACACATTTTTTCCCCTCTTTAAGCCCCCAATAAGGGGCTTGAACTCACAACCTTAAGATCAAGAGTTGCATGTTCTACTAACAAAGCCAGCCAGGTGCCCCTTGGCAACACATTTTTTTAATTAAAAAATCTGAGTAGTAATATTTTTAATAGCCACTGAAACAATGAGCAATAGGTCATAGAATGCCATTTTCTTGTACCATCATTATGAAGTTTTTTGCCCAAACTTTTAAGACATGAAATAGTTCTGGAAAACTTAATTTGGAAGAAAAGCAAACAAAAAAATTAAATGAAACAAAACAAGTGACATTAATTTGTTTATATTTAATGGAAAAACCCTAGTTAAAGCTCTTAAACATCAACAATATGTTCAAATAGATGAATGAACTTCAGACTTCAGAGTAATAAATATTTTAAAATCTTAAACTATAAGCGGGTCCAAATAATGAAAAATTTGCATAAGGAGGTACTCTTCAGTAAAATTATATTCCTACTACCTATAAATTTATTTTATAGGAAAATTTACACAAAAAAGGGCAGATTATCATTACTGTTATTAATCATTAGTACCTAGCTGAGCTTGACTTGCATCTGCCATCTGAACCAAGGCATTTTCTTTCTTATTAAACATAATCTTCACTCGATGTACATCACCATACACTCCTAATTGAAAAGACAAAACTTTATTAAATTAGTATGTCCCAAAGAGATTCATCTCCCCTTCCCCCTCTCTGCTTCCAGTGTTCACTAATTCTGCTAATAAATATTACCATCATCCACATATTTGCTCCAGTCAGACACTTAAACCTTTATATCCAATCAATCACCAGCACCCACTGATTTTATGACCTAAATTATCTTTTGCATTTGTCTACTTCTTCCCACCCTCATTACCAAAGCTGCCATCATCATTTCCTACATGGACTATCCAAAGAGCCTCCTAAATGACCTCAATACAACCAATTTTCTATTCCTGTCTTTCCCAAAGTGGATCCCAAATCCCAAAGGACTGGCAAAATGATTCACTGGGGCGTAGGGGAAAATAATCAAGCTCATATTTATACTGATTTGTTTACATAAGCCAATATGAAAAGCTACATTCGTACTAATTTTTAATATATACATGAAATTATAGGCAGAATTTTCTACCTAGTAAGTAGAAAGAGTATTCTCCTTTTAAAATTCAGTATATCAAAATATTGCAGTTTGTATGTTAGAGGGTTATCACCAATGTAATAAAAATAAGACCCTTAAATAAGTAGCACCATGACCATACTTCGTAATATGATGAAAGAATGCTATGAAAATCTTTAAGGTACATAAAGGAGTACCGGTTATCTTGTGGGCAAGCTCCTAAGAGCAAGTGAACTTAGAGATGAATGGTACTTCTTCTTTTTTTTTTTTTTTAAGGATTTTATTTATTTATTCACAAAAGACACAGAGTGAGAGACAGAGGCAGAGACATAGGCAGAGGGAGAAGCAGGCTCCATGCAGGGAGCTCGATGTGGGACTCAATCCTGGAACCCGGGATCACGGCCTGAACCGAAGACAGGCGCCCAACCGCTGAGCCACCCAGGCGTCCCTGAATGGTACTTTGAAAATTTAAAACTAAAAGATAAGTATTTCAAATTTGCTGTCCTTCTCAGAAATGATGAGTGACTAAAATAGATATTCTTTAAAAAAATAACACAATTTGTTCTCCAAGCTGAAGGTGATAGATGTAAGAAATTAGCCACTTTTAGAAAGAAATGTACTTCAGCTATTAAAGAGACATGTGAAAACTTATCATTGATACTAATTTTGTTATTGATAATTACATGAATGTGTCATGAATAAAAACTTTCACAGTAACTCCATATGAGTATGAAGGATCTCTTTGGGGTGACAGAAATGTTCTAAAACTGGACTGGTATAAATGACTGTACAACAATGTAAATTGACTAAAAATCAATGATTTATATACTTAAAGCAGGTAAACTCTATGACTATAAAATTATATCTCAAAAAGACTGTTTAAAAAAACCTATTATCCACTCAAAATTTTGAAACAATTTTCTAACCTATTCAGACTTCCAAATAAAGAGTACCGGTGAGTTTAACCTCATTTGTTAAAGAAATATTCTAATGCAACAGTTTTTAACATCAACTGGTTTAATGACGAAAAATGGAACTTTTTGGGCAGCCCGGGTGGCTCGGCAGTTTAGCACCGCCTTCAGTCCAGGTCGAGATCCTGGAGACCCAGGATCGAGTCCCATGTCGGGCTTCCTGCATGGAGCCTGTTTCTCCCTCTGCCTGTGTCTCTACCTCTCTCTCTCTGTGTCTCTCATGAATAAATAAATAAAATCTTTAGAAAAAAAGAAAAAGAAAAATGGAACTTTTCTAGATAAAGTACAAAATATTAGTGGATTAGACTGAAAGATTAATATCAGAATTAATTAGGCAAAGTGACAATGAAACATTTCCACTTAAATCACTTATCTTCATGAGCTACCTTTTTTAGTTATGACAACCATTAAGATCAAGTACTAAAAACGAATTTGGAATCAGATCTGGGAATACTAAATCAAAATGGAAAGATTTTTGAAAATAATGAAGCATATTAAATCATAATTCCTACTAAATTAAGTTTTTATGAAATTTTTCATCATTAATAAAAACTTTTACAATGCAGAATATTACTTATTTCACTGCTCTTATATTTGTACATACTATACTATACATGAGTACAGTAAAAGATGGATAAAGTTTATAAATGATCATATATAAATTAAGAGTATATGCTAAAAAATTTTTTTTAACTGAGAGAAGAACAGTATTAGAAGGTCTGGAGACCTTTCAAAACCTGAATCTCATTATTTAAAACCTGAATTTCATCAGGCCTCCTCCCTGCTTAAAACTATTCAATGGTTTCCCACTGTTACTAGATCAAAAAACAAGCTCCTTAATTTAGTTTACAAACTTTGTTATGACCTTGCCCATATTCATCTGTCCAGCTTCAACATGTTTCTCCCCTACACTTTCACGGGGTGGGGAGAGGCTCAACCACTTCCTCCTTCATTTTCCATGTTCCAAGAATTTCTCGCCCATTGCTATTATCTGTGAAAGGACATTTGCCCTTCCTTTCTGTCTGGCTAATGCTTACACATTTTTCACAAGTCAGTTTAACTATCATTTCTACTGGTACACCACCTTTGATTCCCTCAGCTAGGTTAGGTTTCCCAGCTCCATGTTCCCATTACAATCTCTCCTTCCCTTTTATAAGACTTTATTTTAACTGTAATAACTTACTAAGTTTTATTTTATACTCCATCCTCAGTGTCAAACACAGTACTTGGCACATAGAAATAATCGATAAACATTATTGAATGATGAAATATGTTTAACCCACATCAGACATTAAAACAGCAAAGAAGAACTTACCAAATAGGATAAAAAGCCCATGTGGTGTGATAAGCTGTTTGAAAATGATAATACAAAATATAAGTGTCTAATTTAAGTAAAAATTTAAAATAAATTCATTTGTATATAGCAGCTGACTTTGTTTAAAGCACTGATTTTATGAGATTCTTCTACATATGCTAGTGATGTACTTTAATAAAACTTCTTAAAACAAACATCAACATTTTCATTTGAAAACAACTCTAGACCAGAAACTACTATACCTTCTCCTGAAAGACTACAATTAAATAATACTTTTCAACTCACATCAGGATTCAAATTGGTGACAAGCAGAACAGAATTTCCTGGTAAACCACCAGCCCCAGGAATGGCCATCCTTCCAGTGACAGCAGAGGAGGTGATTGTGAGAGGGCCCAGAGCTCCAGGAACAGCTGGGACTGATATTCCTTTTTAAAACATCAAAAGCATTTCATGTACTGGTTATCTGGGGAATTACAACACTGGATATAACTTAAGTAAATAAATGAAGATGAAAGTAAAAATATAGAAGAAAACGTGTCAAAGCTACCATAAGGATATCAAAGGCCAGTTTCCTGCTCTACACAGTTAGAAGTCAAGTTCCTTATTCTTTGACATCATCATACTCAATACTCTATTATTTCTAACACAGTATTTTGCAGAGCAATGAATTCACTGGTGTTACAGCCGAGGCTTTTGGAAGGTGTATCAACTATAAGTATCTGTTTCTTGAGAGAGATATATTCCAGCACATCCCTATAAGGCAGATGTAATTTTTCATTTGTTTCAAAAAAAAAAAAAAAAAAGCCCTTCAGCAAAAGTTGTATTTGTGACTAGAAGTATTACATGTTCTACAAGTGGACTGTGGCAATGGCTGCACAATTCTGTAAACTTAATAAAAATTACTGAATTGTATACCTAAAACAAGCATGCAGAATATATAACATTCTATATAAGAAAAGCATTTTGTAACTTTACAAAGTGTTATATGAATATTATAACCATCAACAATTGATTTAGAGAGTTCAATATTCTTCTGTAGCAAGAATTTTCAGAGCTCTCTATTCTCTTAGGTATCCCAGAATTATTTCAAGTTCTGTAATACCAGAATACTGACACTACATACTATGCTTAAAACAGTACACTCTTTCGGAAGGCCCCACTATTTATGTTCTCAGTTTAGTTAAGGTAAAATCTCTAGCTTATGTAAAATGAACCAGCTTCTTAATGATATTTATTGATTCTTTAAGCTCAAAGTTCCTTATAATAGGGTCTAGCCACTTTGCCACAAATCACATAATTAAAAGCAATATAGTTTATTCAGACTAGTCTATCTGATGATCTTGGAAGGTCACTACTACCATCGTCCTGATGAGTTTAAAACTCTGCAGTCTACTTTCTCAGGCTAGATACTTTTCTATGAAATTTATATTTTCTTCATGACAGACACAGAGAGAGAGAGAGAGAGAGAGAGAGAGAGAGAGAGAGAGAGAGGCAGAGACACAGGCAGAGG
Organism: Nyctereutes procyonoides; assembly: GCF_905146905.1. Classification (NCBI taxonomy): domain Eukaryota; kingdom Metazoa; phylum Chordata; class Mammalia; order Carnivora; family Canidae; genus Nyctereutes; species Nyctereutes procyonoides. Next base: position 7,615,557 of record NW_026575135.1, on the reverse strand, counting down.
GAGAAGCAGGCTCAATGTGGGGAGCCCGACATGGGACTCGGTCCTGAAGCCAAGGGCAGACGCTTAACCGCTAAGCCACCCAGACGTCCTGTGAAATTTATTCGATAGCCCTTCATAAGGCCTCTTCCCATGTCCCTCAGATCCAACTCTGTAACTTCTGAATGACTTCAGTAGGTTTATTACGTATCAACAGTACAACTTTGTTACCCTGTGGGGTTTGTAGCACCTGTGTGTATAGGTCTGTGTGTGCACCCATCCCGCTCAGAGGTGCCCTGTGGGTACGTACTTCTCTTCCTTACCATCTACAGTGATTTACACATAGTGTGTGACAAAAAGAACTAATATCTAAATGAAAGAAACCATATATCACTGCTTCAAAATGTTTATCAGTTAAACTCTGGGGAGTTTCAAACAAACAAAAATTATATATAATGCCTTCATTTTAGTGGAATAGGGAGAATATTCATTTAATTAAACATAGATTTAAAAGGTCGTAAAACCACCAAAAACATAAAACTTTCAACCTTATTACTCTTTCCTTTTTACTGGGGCACCTCGGTGGTTCAGTCAGTTGGGCGTCTGCCTTTGGTTCAAGTCATGGTCTCAACATCCTGGGATTGAGCCCTGAGTCATCCTCTCCATCAAAGAAAGAAGAGTTAAAATTCCCCAAACTGGAGGGACAGAAGATACAGAGTACTGACAGAAAGCAGCTGGGCTGCAATGTGAAATACAGTTACACTCCTGAATCGGTGGAAACGGTAAATGTACTATGTGTAGCAGGCTGCACACTATGTCACTCTTCTAAACACCACCCTCAGTGTTTCTTTAGGCACTAGAGAGAAAACCACAAAGTAATTTTTTTCTTTTCCTTAAATCATGATCAAATTCATTTTGTTGACTATTTGGAAAAAAGTGAGAAAGTCATTATTAAACTATTAACTAACTGCTATCTCTTAATTATTTCTATTAGCTAAAAAGTATATATCCCCTAAAATAAACAGCCTGTATACACTGTGGCAATCCTCTGGACCTATTAGTGACATAAGAAAGTTGCATAATAATAAAAAAAAAAAGTTGCATAATAAAAAAAAATAGAAGAAAAAGAAAAAAAAAAGAAAGTTGCATAGTAAGTATTTATTAATTCAAATATTTACTGGGGCACCTTGGTGGTTCAGTCAGTTGGGCGTCTGCCTTTGGTTCAAGTCATGGTCTCAACATCCTGGGATTGAGCCCTGAGTCAGACTCCTTGCTTTGCTCAATGAGGAGTGAGCTTCTCCCTCTCCCCCATCCCCTCCTACTCATGCTGTTTCTCTTTCAAAATAAATGAATAAAATTTTGAAAAAAATAATTTGGGGTGCCTGGGTGGCTCAGGCAGTTAAGTGTCTGCCTTCAGTTCAGGTCATGATCTCAGGGTCCTGAGATAGAGTCCTGAATCCAGCTCCCTGCTTAATGGGGAGTTTGCTTCTCCATCTCCTTCTACCCCTCCCCCACTTCCGCTCTCTCTGCCTCAAATAAATAGAATCTTTAAAAAATAATTCAAGTATTTACTGACTGCATTGTATGTACTGAATGCCATCAAAAGCATTAAGAACACAAATGTAAGACACAGGTCTGTTCAACATGCAATTAATTGATAAGGTTATCAGCAATGACAAAAAGCAGTTCATACATTTTCTACAGGAATCTAAAAGGCAAATATGAGGTTACTTAATATAGCAACCTATAGTAATCTGTGCCAACAAGAAGTATAAATGATGCAGAACATATACTGGAACCTGGGGGTTCAGAATGAAACCACAGGGAATTATTTGTAAGGACAAGGAAGCTGTGCATCACACAATGAGCCACTTCTATGGCTAATACACATAATGCTTTTACTGTAAATTCTTCTAATATGGCACTATTTTTCATCTTGGTAAGTTACTAGAACATACAGATATTACAAAACTGTTTCAAATTCAACTTTAAAAACTTACCTGTAGCTTGATGAAATCCAATGGCTGGGGCAAATCCAGCAGCCCCTGCATAGGGTGAAGAAATTATACCTGGTGCACCTAATGGGGAAGAGAAGCTAAAGTAAATAATTCTATATTCTATAAATATAGTTATCAAAGCAATATAAAAAGGCTTTATGACGATATATTATTGACAAAGAGACATTGTTATGGAGTAAAGATTTGTTTAACAGGTGATCCTTAATGTAGAAGTAAAGAGCCTCTGCCCCTTCCAACTAGGTTCAAGAGTCTAGCTTAGCTGCTATTTACTTTTGAGTTATTAGTTATTTCATTTTCATTGATTTAGTTTTGTTACTGAGGTTGAGATTCATGCCCTTATTGAGAGCACTGTTTCTCTGTTAAAACTGTCAAATACTTATGAAAATGTACTGTCCCTAGAGGGTACAGTGCTGATGAAAAGAAGTATGAAATAAAAATCCTTATTTTTGAAAGACTTACAAACGAAAACTATGAATTATAGGAGATTTATATACTGAGGATCTAGTAGCTTAAACAGAAATGTACTGTTAAGTAGTCAGGGAGGCATCACAGAGGATCCTCTGTGATTTTTTGAAGGTTTCTCAGGAGGTAAAACTTGAGGTAGACATTATGTAATTGAAAAGCACAATTCTTGCTGTATTACTAGATGTTAAACAAGTGCTGGTACTCTTCCCTTTCCATTCCGAAGCCTGGTGACTGTGAACCAGCAACAAAAACAGGAGTTAACTCCAACAGGAGGAATCGATACTAATAGGAAACAATTTGTTTTTTTTGTACATATCAAGGTTGAGATGATGGCAGGACACAAGTGGAAATACGGCAAACTCAGAAAAACTAGTGTTAAGACACAGATTTGTAAATCATCTATATAGAAACAAATGTGAAAATCGTATGAATGAGAGTTCCACTAAAAATGACAAAAGATGGGGCACCTGGGTGGCTCAGTTATTTAAGGGTCCAACTTGTGATTTAGTTCAGGGTCCAGAGATCCAGCCCTATATCAGGACTCTGTGCTGGGCATGGAACCTGCTTAAGATTCTCTCTCTCCCTCTCCCTCTGGCTCCTCCTCCCTGCCCCCACTTCCACTTGAGCACACACCCTCTCTAAAAAATAAATACATACACACAACAGAAGACAAGAAATGGTGAGAGTTAAAAATAGAACCTGGGAATATGAGCATACTTAAGTGGTAGAGGAAGGAAGAAGAAAATTCTAAAAAAGACAACAGCCTTAGAAAGAAAAAACAAAACAGTGAATTATTACCCTTTGGGATCTAGAGGAATAGCATTTAAAAGGGGTAGGGGATCAAAGGAGGTAAAAGAGAATGAGAAATATAAAAAGTAAAGCAGTTTTAGAACAATAGTAGGAAGAGTCAAAGGGAGGGTTTTTTTCTTTTTAATGAGAGAGTGATGAACCTTTCATGGAAAGAAATACGTAGGCTATATTCTCCAGAGGAGTTAAAAACTCAAAAAAAATTTATTCTCTTCATTAAAAAGAGTTAACAGAATTTGTCAAATATGTAGTTGTGATTTATTAAAATAATTCAAGAAAATATAGTCATTAAGAAACTTTAGGGAGTTTACAGAAAAAACAATGGATGAAGATACAAAAAAATGAGGTAAGTGACAGAATAAATGAAATAAGAAGGGAAACAACATTTGCTGAAAGCACATTGTGAATCAAGCATTTTTCTAGTGCTGAGGAAACAATGAACAAAGCAGACAAGAACGTAATGGTAACTTACATGCAAGTGTGTCAAGATCACAGGTAAAATGATTCATTTTTTTAAATGATTCATTTTTAAAACAAATAACTATATTTAAGGCATAAAGGATGACTTCACAAAGAGGCTTCAATATGGATAGGATTATGAAAATTTATGCCAGTAAGTTAAACATAAGAGATATAATAGATTATATTTGTTGACAAGAATTTACTTGTCCCTTCCACAACATAATGCTGGCTAGTATTGTGACTTGTGATGCCACATTTTTTTTTTTTTTTTAAAGAGAAAGACAGATGGGGAGAAAATCCTAAGCAGGCTTCAGCCCCATGCAGAGCTTGATGTCACAATCCTGAGATCATGACCTGAGCTGAAAATCAAGAGTTGGATGCCTAACCGACTGAGCCACCGAGGCATCGCCATTGCCATATTTTAAGCAATTCCCACTGCACTTAATCATGAGTACACAAACAGACATATACCACACCTCTCTATATAGAAGCTTCAAGAGGCACTATGGGTTTATACCAATTCTCCTATTTTTTACTCTTTGCCACAAGAATATCACTTCTCAAATAGATTAACACTTTCAGCCTAGGCCTGGAGCACAAACACACATGAAAGTGTGTTGCAAGAACTGAATCACAGCTGCATAAATGTCAGTGGTATGAAAGAAATAAATGTTAAGTGGTGTAAACCACTGAGATGGGGGAAGGGCAAAGGAGGTATTTTTAAAACACACAAAAACTAATACAGATGGCTATGGGGGGACTGTGAGGTTATTAGGCAGAAGACTAGTAGTACTAAGTTTTAGAGAAATAAGGGAAAATCTTGAGGTAAGTATCACAGAACGCTAAATAGTGATGAATAAAAGAACTGGCAAACAATTAACAAGGATAAATTTTTGTAATTTTTTCCAAGTAAAATATGATAAGAACATCTGTTAAACTTTTACAAAGAATCACTGATAGTTTCCAATATACACTCCTCAAATAAACAGAAACAATTATTTTAGCAAAGTAACCTTTAGACAATGAGTTAGTATCTTTATGATAAGACTATACAGCTCAAGATTTGAATGACCAAAAGATATTTTACATTTGGAAAATATATCAACAAAAAGAAACAAAGGCAATAAAAACTGTTAACATTTTTACCAATGAAATCAGTTTGTCAGTAATATTTATAATAGCAAAACCCTGAAAAATAAAGCTTAATATCTAAATTGAAGAATAATTAAGTAACTCACGAGTCACCGTCCAACCTACAGAGCCATTTAAAATATTACAAAGGGTATATGCTACAAAAAAAAAAAAAAAAAAAAAACAGCACCAACATAATGTTTTTTTAAAAATGTGAATACAGGGATCCCTGGGTGGCGCAGCGGTTTGGCGCCTGTCTTTGGCCCGGGGCGTGATCCTGGAGACCCGGGATCGAATCCCACGTCGGGCTCCCGGTGCATGGAGCCTGCTTCTCCCTCTGCCTATGTGTCTCTGCCTCTCTCTCTCTCATTCTGTGTGACTATCATAAATAAATAAATAAATAAATAAATAAATAAATAAATGAATGAATGAATGAATGAATGAATGAATGAATAAATGAATGAATGAATAAATGAATAAATGAATAAATGAATAAATAAATAAATTTTAAAAAATGTGAATACAGTAGCGGATTAAAGAATATAGACCAACTTGAATGCAGATAATGCCTGATGAAAGAGTGAAAAGATCTTTTAAAAAAAAATCAAACAGCTGACAAAATGATAAAGAATAACCAGGTCAAAAACCTAACCCCTAAAAAACTGAGCTTTGGTTTTGTTAAGTCTTATGGGGTAGTAGACAAGATGCAAATTCCAGGATTGGCCCAAGTAAGTCAACAGGTGACCTTTATGGTATTAATCTAGAAGTGTATGCTCAAATAACCTACCCTTCTCACCCTCAGAGAAGATTTCAAGAAAAGGTGCCTTTGTGCCTAGCAGAGAAGGGACAAAAAAGTTTCTGAAAAGTTCTAACCAAAAGAAAGCTCTGCTAATTTATAGCTCAAATTTAGGAGTCCAAAATAAAATTAATAATGTTGTGGATTTAGACTGAAATGGTCCTAAACACAGACCCTTGAATGCTGCAGATAAGCAAATTCTCTCTGGAGAAGCATACCATGATCTCAAGCCTCAAATAACACATGTAATTCATTCTCTAGGTTAAATGAATACATGACTTAAAAAAAAAAAGAATGAAAGAAAAGAAAGAAAAATCTAAGAGAGACAAATAACAAATGCTATGATTTCAGACACAGGAATTATCAGATGAAAATTTTAAACTGTATGTTTTTAAATTTTTTGTTTGTTTTACAATTTATTTATTTATTCATGAGAGACAGAAAGAAGAGAGAGGGAGGCAGAGACAGATGGAGAAACAGGTTCCCCAAGGAGCAGGGAGCCTGGCGTGGAACTTAATTCTAGGACTCTGGGATCATGACCTGAGCAGAAGACAGACACTTAACTGACTGAGCTACCCAGGCATCCTTTAAAATAGCACACTTGAAGAAATAAAAGATATACGAAAAAATATCTATTGAGCAAGAGATAACTTAAAAAAAAATAAAATTTCTCAAAACAAAAGACAATTATTAAACTCTAAATTACTGGACCAATTTAACAACAGATTAGAGACCATTTGTAAAATCAAAGTTAGGCCCTAAGGAATTATTCAGAATGTAGCTTAGAGAGATAAAGAAATAGAAAATATGAAAAAAAGTTTGAGACACTCAGAATAGAGTAAGAGGGTATAACAGGTCAAATCGAAGCTCTACAAAATAAGAAAAGAATAAAAACAGTAAGAAAGGGAAATATATGGAAAGATAATTTCTAGAATCAATGGAAGGCAACAATTCACTGAATCAAGAAGCCCAAGGAAGCTCCAATCAGAATAAATAATTCTTAAACAGATACATCACACTGAAACTACAGGATATCAAAGATGAAGAAAATATCTGAAGAATAGCCAGAGAGAAAAAATCAGTAGTTAGGCTGATACACCTGACTTCCTAAGAACAAAAAAGAAAACCAGAATATCATCAAATGATTTAATATACTAAATGAAAATAATAGACATATATATATATTTATATTTATATATTCCTAGAATTCTATGGAAGGCAAAATATCTTTTAAAACTGAACAGCTGGGGGGATGCCTGGGTGGCTCAGCAGTTGAGGATCTACCTTTGGCTCAGGTCATGATCCCGGGTCCAGGGATCGAGTCTCGCATCAGGCTCCCCACAGGGAGCCTGCTTCTTCCTCTATGTCTCTGCCTCTTTCTGTGTTTCTCTCATGAATAAATAAATAATATCTTAAAATAAAAAAAAAACTGACAGCAGGGGCACCTGGCCAGCTCAGTCAGGAGAGCAGGTGACTCTTGATCTCAGGGTCATGATTTTGAGTCCCACATTGGGTGCAGAGATTACTTTTTAGTAATCTAAACTTAAAAAAATAAAGAAAAATAAAATAAAACTGACAACATAATAAAGATATATTTGAGCAAATGAAAACTTCAAATATGTTATCATGGACTTCCCTAAGTGAGTACTAGAGGATATCCTTCAGGCAGAAGGTAAGTGAACCCAGAAGCATATCTGAGTTGTAAGGATTAAGAGTCTACAGTTACGTATGGTTCGATCTAAATGAATATTACATAAAACAATACTAACAAATTGCTAGATTAAAATAAAAAGTTTTAGAAGATAACAATGGTATCATGAGTTAGGAGGTAAAAGAGGATAAAAGGAAGGAATTAAAGTGCCCTAAGTTCTTTTATATGTAAGGAAAGGGGACAGTTCAGTTTACATTAGATTTTGATAAAATAAGTATGAAAGTTAAAAAATCCTAGATGAAAATACAAAACAATATTAAGCTTCAAAAACAGCAGGAAAAACAATAATAAACAAACATTAACAAACATTTTTAAAAAAGATTTATTTTGGGCAGCCCGGGTGGCTCAGTGGTTTAGCACCGCCTTCAGCCTCGGGTGTGATCTTGGGGGCCGGGGATCAAGTTCCACGTCGGGCTCCCTGCATGGAGCCTGCTTCTCCCTCTGCCTGTGTCTCTGCCTCTCTCTCTCTCTCTGTCTCTCTCTGTGTCTGTCATGAATAAATAAATAAATCTTTAAAAACATTTTTATTTTAATGAGGGGCAGGATGTGTGAGAGAGGGAGAGACAGTGAGAGAAGCAGACCCTTCACAGCAAGGAGCTGGATGTGGGGTTCAATCCCATGACCTTGAGATCATGGCCTGAGCTGAAACCAAGAGTTGGCTGCTTACCCAACTGAGCCACCTAGGCATCCTAATAATTTAACAAATATTCGTGAATGTCTATTTTCTGTCAGGCACAAACATAAGTAAACTAAACAGAAGACAAAAACCCCTACCTGGCTGAAGCTTACTTCTAGTGATTAAAACAGAATAAACACAAACTACAGTAAATATGTTAACTGCAGAAGAGAAGGTGATAAATACTACAGAAAACAGAACAGGAAAAGTCAGGAGTACTGAGGGAGGGCTGGTTGGGGTAGGTCCAAGAAGGCAGGGTGAAGAAAACGGAGGGTATCTGAGAGAAAAGTTCCCAAGGCAGAGGGAATTATGTATTGGATAATCTAGTAGTAGGAACATACCTAACATGTTTTAGAAGTTGGAGGAACTATCAGTTTGGTGAGCAGAAAGATGGGGTGGGTTGGCAAGCATCAAAGAAGATACTCAAAAAGTAAAGCTGGAGTGGATGGTACAGGGCCTTGTAATCCAATGGAAGGATGTGAGCATTTACTCTGGAAGAAACAGGAACTTCTGGAGGATTTTCAGTCAGCATTACCCTGAAATTGATAGGAGTTATTTTTCTATTTTACATACAAATTGTACATACATAAAAGTTGTTTGTTATATGAAGTTCTGACCTAATATATTTTTAAAATTTTATTTAAATTCTATTTAGTTGAGGATACCTGGGTGACTCAGTGGTTCAACATCTCTGCCTTTGGCTCAGGTTGTGATCCTTAAGTCCTGGGATCAAGTCCCACATGAAGGCTCCCTGCCTCTCTGCGTATATCTCTGCCTCTCTGTCTCTCATGAATAAATAAATAAAATATTTTTTAAAATTCAATTTAGTTAACATATACTATATTATTAGTTTCAGGGGAAGAATTTTTTTTTAAAGATTTATTTATTTATTCATGAGAGACACAGGGAGTGGCAGAGACATAGGCAGAGGGGAAGCAGGCTCCTCGCAGGGAACCCAATGTGGGACTTGATCCTGGATCCTGGGATCCCGCCCTGGGCTGAATGACAGACACTCAACCACTGAGCCTCCCAGGCATCCCTTAGGGGTAGAATTTAGTGATTCTTCAGTAGCACAGAATACCTACAGCTCACTCCATTGGTGCCTTCCTTAATGCCCATCAGTTACCCCATCTCCCCATCGTCTCCCCTCCAGTAACCCTGTTTGTTTCCTATGGTTAAGAGTCTTGTAGTTTACCTTCCTTTTTTTCTTTCTTTTTTTCTTCCTTCCTTTCTTTCTTTCTTTCCTTTCTTCTTTCTTTCTTTCTTTCTTTCTTTCTTTCTTTCTTTCTTTCTTTCTTTCTTTCTTTCTTTCTTTCTTTCTTCTTTCTAAGACTTACTTATTTATTCATGAGAGACACAGAGAAAGAGGCAGAGACACAGGCAGAGGGAGAAGCAGGCTCCATGCCAGGAGCCCAATGTGGGACTCGATCCTGGGACTCTGGGATCACACCCTGAGCGCAAGGCAGACACTCAACCAAGCCACCCAAGCATCCCAACCTTCTGGTCTTTCTCTTATTTTTTCTTCCCTTCCCCTATATTCGTCTGTTTTCTTTTCTTTTTTTTTAACTTTTGAAGATTTTATTCATTTGAGAGAAAGAGCGAGCGAGCGCACACATGAGCACAGGCCAGGAGGGCAAGGGGAGAAAGAGAGGGGCAAGCAGACAACTTGCTGAGCACAGAGCCTGATGCAGGGCTTCCCTGGACCCTGAGATTGTGACCTGAGCTTAAGGCAAATGCTTAACTGACTGGGCCACCTAGGTGTCCCTTTCTGTTTTGTTTCTTAAATTCCACATGAACAAAATCCTATAGTATTCGTTTTATTTGTCTTTCTCTGACTTATTTCACTTAGCACAATACCCTTTGGTTCCATCTATATCACTGCAAATGGCAAGATTTCATTCTTTTTGATGGTTGAGTAATATTCCAGTGTGTATATATACATCTTCTTTATCCATTCATCTGTTGATGGACATCTGTGCTCTTTCCATATTTTGTCTGTTGTAGACTCTGCTGCTATAAACACTGGGGTGCATGTGCCCCTTTGAATCACTGTTTGTGTCCTCTGGATAAATACCTTACAGTGCAATTTGCCGGGTGGTAGGCTTATTTTTAACTTTCTAAGCAATCTCCATACTGTCTTCCAGAGCGGCTGTACCAGTTTGTATTCCCATCAACAGTGTAAGAGAATTCCCCTTTGTCCGCATCCTTGGCAACATCTGTTGCTTCCTGACTTGTTAACTTTAGTCATTCTGACTGGTATGAGGTGGTATGGTATCTCATTGTGGTTTTTTCATTTAAATATATGCCGGGTGATGTTGAACATTTTTTCACGTGTCTGTTAGCCATTTGTAGGTCATGTTTGGAGAAACATCTGCTCATGTCTTCTGCCCATTTCTTGATTGGGTTATTTCTTTTTTTGGGTGTTGAGTTTGATAAGTTCTGTATAGATTTTTCATACTAGCCCTTTATCTGATATGTCATTTGCAAATATCTTCTCCCATTCTGTAGGTTGTCTTTTGGTTTTGTCATCTGTTTCCTTTGCTGTGCAAAAGCTTTTTATCTTGATGAAGTCCCAATGTTCATATGTTTCCCTTGCCTTTGGAGATGTGTCTAGCAAGAAGTTGCTGCAGCCAAACTCAGAGGTTGCTGCCTGTGTTCTCCTCTAGGACTGTCATGCATGCCTATCTCACATTTAGGTCTTTCATCCATTTTTTAAAATATTTTATTTATTTATATTCATGAGAGACACAGAAGGACAAAGAGGCAGAGACACAGGCAGAAGAAGCAGGCTCCATGCAGGGAGCCCGACGTGGGACTCGATCCCGAGTCTCCAGGATCATGCCCAGGATGAAGGCGGCGCTAAACTGCTGAACCACTGGGGCTCTCCTCTTTCATCCATTTTAAGTCTATGTTTGTGTACGGTGTGAGAAAATGGCCCAGTTTAATTCTTCTGGATGTGGCTGTCCAATTTTCCAAACACCATTTGTTGAAGAGACCGACTTTCTTCCATTGTATATCCTTCCCTGCTTCGTCAAAGATTAGTTGACCATAGGTCCATTGCTGGGTTTTCTATTTTGTTCCACTGAATAAAATGTGTCTGTTTTTGTGCCAGTACCATACTGTCTTTACAATTATAGCTTTGTAATACAGCCTGAAGTCTGAAATTGTGATGCCTCCAACTTTGGTCTTCTGTTTGAATATTCCTTTGGTTATTTCAGGGTCTTTTCTGGTTCCATACACATTTTACAGTTGTTTGTTCCAGCTCTATAAAAAATGTTATTTTGATAGGGATTGCACCAAATGTGTAGAATGCTTTGGGTAGCATAGAGATTTTCACAATATTTGTTCTTTCTATCCATGGGCATGGAACATTTTTCCATTTCTTTGTGTCTTCCTCAATTGATTTCATGAGTATTCTATAGTTTTCGGAGTACAGATTCTTTGCCTCTTTAGTTAGGTTTATTCCTAGCTATATTACAGTTGGGATTGATTCCTTGATTTCATTTTTAGTATATAGAAATGCAACTGACTTCTGTGTGTTGATTTTCTAACCTGCCACTCTGCTGAATTCCTCTATCAGTTCTAGCAATTTTGCAGGGGAGTCTTTTGGGTTTCCTAGAGTATCATGTCATCTGTGAAGAATGAAAATTTGACTTCTTTGCCATTTGGATGTCTTTTTTCTTTTTGTTGTCGGACTACTACTAGACCTCCAGTACTACGCTGAACAACAATAGTGAGAATGGACATCTCTGTCCGTGTTCCTGACCTTAATGGAAAAGCTCTTTTCCCCACTGAGGATGATATTTGCAGTGGGTCTTTTGCACATGGCTTTTATGATATTGAGGTATGTTCCTTCTATCCCTACGTGGCAGAGAGTTTTTATCAAGAAAGGAGGCTGTATTTTATCAAATGCTTTTTCTGATCTATTGGTCCTTGTTCTTTCTTTTATTAATGTGATATATAACAATAATTGATGTTGACTACCCTTGCAGCCCAGGAATAAATCCCACTTGGTAATGATGAATAATCCTTTTAATGTACTGCTGGATTCTATTACTAGTATCTTGGTGAAAATTTTTGCATCCATGTTTATCAGGGATATTGGTCAGTAATTGTCCTTTTTAGTGGGGTCTATGAGTTTTGACATATATTTAAAACTTGTGAAATTATCATCACAATCTAGGTAACAAATATTTCATCATTTCAAAATTTCCTTGTGCTCCTTTGAAATCCATCTCTCTCCAAACCCTGTCCCCAGGCAACCACTGATCTGCTTTCTGTCATCATAGACTGATTTTCATTTTTCAGATTTACACATAAATAGAATCATACAATAGGTGTTCTAAAAATCTGGTTTCTTTCCGTCACTGTAATGTTTCTTCTGGCTTCTTTCATTAAAAAAATCCTCTTTTCCTTATTGATTTATTCTTCTGTAAATAGTATTTCATTGTGGAGATAAACTGTACTTTATTCACTTGTAACAGAGTATTTCTAGATTTCAGTCATTACAAATAAAATTGCTATGAACATTTCTGCACAAATATTTGTGTGGATATGAACTTTGATTCCTCTTGGGTAAATGGTCAGGTAGAATGACTGGGTCGTAATGTAGGCACAGATTTAAATTTTAAAGAAACTGCCCAACTCTTCTCCAAAGTATCATACCTAAATTTTACATAGCCCCCACTGTACACCAGTGAAGGATGGTCCACAGCCTTGGTACAGTAAACTTTATAAAATTTAGCCTGGGCATGTAGTATTATCCTATAGTGATTTTAATTTCCATTTCCCTGATGACTAGAGACAATGAGCATCTTTCCATATGCTTGTGGCCCTTCTTTCACCATCTTATAAAGGAGCTCTACAAATCTTCTGTGAACTGTTTCTTAGTTTATTGAGCTGTAAGTGGTCCTCATACAACCTGATATAACTAATCTGTCTGACACATGTGTTGCAAAGGTTTTTCTTCAAGTCTGCAGTCTGCCTTTCCTGATGGTATCTTTCAAGCCCTGAAATTTTTAAGCTTCTATTTTAATTCCAGTTAGTTAACATTCAGGTGTACAATATAGTAATTCAAAGCTTCCATACATCACCCAGTGCTCATCACAAGTGTTCTCCTTAATCCCCATCACCTATTAAACCCATCCCCCCATCCACCCACACTCTGGTAACTATCGGTTTGCTCTGTATAATTAAGAGTCCAGGGCACCTGGTTGGCTCATTTGGAAGAGCATGTAACTAGATTGATCTTGGAGTTGTGAGTTTGAGCCCCACACTGGGTGGACAGATTGCTAAAAAAATAAAATAACCTTAAAAAAAAAAAAGAATCTGTTTTTTGATGTCTTATTTTTCCCCTTTGCTCATTTGTTTCTTAAATTCCACGAGTAAAATCATGTGGTAGTTGCCTTTCCCTGACTTATTTCACTTAGCACTATACTCTCTAGCTCCAACCATGTTGTTACAAATGGAAAGATTTCATTCGTTTCCATAGCTGAATAATATTCCATCATGTGCATGTGCGCACACGCACACACAGGTATCAGATCTTTATCCATTCATCAGTCGATGGACAAGAGCTGCTTCCATACCTTGACAATTGTAAATAATGCTGCTGTAAACTTAGTGATGCATGTGTCTGTCTCTTTGAATTAGTGTTCTTGCATTCTTTGGGTAAATACCCAGGTAAGGTGATTACTGGATCATAGGGTAGGTTGCATTTTTATTTTTAATTCCTTTATTATTATTAAAGATTTTATTTACTCATTCATGAGAAACACAAAGAGAGAGAGGCAGAGGGAGAAGTAGGTGCCCTGCAGGGAACCTGATGCAGGACCGGATCCCAGGACCCCAGGATCATGCCCTGAGCTGAAGGCAGATGCTCAACCACTGAGCCACCCAGGAGTCCCAGTAGTTCCATCTTTACATTTTTGAGGGGCCTCCATACTCTTTTCCACCGTAGCTGCACCAGTTTGCATTCCCACCAACAGTGCATGAGGGTCCCCAATTCTCCATATTCCTGACATCACCTGTTCTTTGTTACTGATTTTAGCCATTCTGATAGGTGTCAGTGATATCTCATTATAGTTTTGATTTGTATTTCCCTGACGATGACTGATGCTGAGCATCTTTCATGTGTCTGTTGGCCATCTGTCTTCTTTGTAGAAATGTCTGTTTATGTCTTCTACCCATTTTTTAATCGGATTATTCTTTTTTGGGTGTTGAGTTTTAAAGATTTGAGAGAGAAAGGCACACATGCACATACACAGGAAGAGAGGGACAAAGCAGAGGGAGAGACAACCAGATCCTGCTGAGCTGGGAGCCCGAGGCCGGGCTCAACCACACGACCCTAAAATCATGACCTGAGCTAAATCAAGAATCAGAGGTTTATTGGACTGTACCTTCTAGGCACCCCTAAAACATTTTATTTTTAAAGATTTATTTTAGTTGGGTATTGAATTTTATAGGTTCTTTATATATTTTGGATAGTAAGTCTTTATCAGATGTCTTTGACAATATCTTCTCCCATTCTGTATGTTGCCTTTTAGTTTTGTTGATTGTTTCCTTTGCTGTGAGGAAGCTTTTTATTTTGATGTAGTCTCAGTAGTTTCTTTTGCTTTTGTCTCCCTTGCCTCAGGAGATATAACTAGAAAGAAACTGTGACAGCCAATATCAAAGAAGCTGCTGTCCATATTATCTTCTAGGATTTTTCTGGTTTTAGGTCTCACATTTTGGTCTTTAACCTATTATGAATTTATTTTTATGGTGTAAGAAAGAGGTCCAGTTTTCCCAACACCATAAGTTGAAGAGGCTTTTTCGCACAGGATATTCTTTCCTACTTTAAGATTAATTGACCATATAATTGTGCATTTACTTCTGGGTTTTCTATTCTGTTCCATTGATCTATGTGTCTACTTTTGTGCCAGGTTGTTAGGGTTTTGATTACTACAGCTTGGTAATATAACCTTTAGTCTGGAATTGTGATGTGTCCAGTTTTGCTCCCCCCACCCCACCCCAGACTGCTTTGGGTGTATAGGGTTTTTCTGTGGTTACAAATTTTAGATTTGTTCTCATTTTGTGGAAACTGCTGTTGGTATTTTGATAGGAACTGCCTTAAATATGTAAACTGCTTTGGATAGTACAGAGATTTTAAAATAATTGTTCTTCCAATCCCAGAGCATGGAATGTCTTTCCATTTCTTTGTGTTGTCTTCAATTTCTTTCATCAGTGTTTTGTAGTTTACAGTATATAGGTCTTTCACCTCTTCAGTTTATTGTAGGTTTATTCCTAAGTACTGTATTTTTTTAGTACAATTATAAATGGGATTATTTTCTTAATTTCTTTCTGCTGCTCCACTATTGGTGTATAGAAAGGCAATAGATTTCTGTATATCGAATTTGTATCCTGCAACATTACTGAATTCATTTATCAGTTCTAGTATTTTGTTGGTGGAGTCTTTAGGGTTTTCTATAAATAGTATTATGCCATCTGCAAATAGCAGAAGTTTTACTTCTTCCTTACCAATTTGGAGGTCTTTTATTTCTTTCTGTTTCATTGCTGTGGCTAGGACTTGTTGAATAATAAGTCCATGTTGAATAAAAGTGTTCAGAGTAGACATCCTTGTTCTTGACCGTTGGGGAAAAAGTTCAGTGTTTCCCCCATTAATGATGATGTTGGCTGTGAGTTTTTCATACATGGTCTTCTGTTGAGTGAGGTATATTCCCTTTAAACCTAGTTTGTTGACGACTTTTCTCACGAATGGATGTGCTTTTGTCAAATGCGTTTCCTGCATCTACTGAAATTATAATATGGTTCTTATTCTTTCTCTTATTGATGTATCAAGTCGATTGATTCATGAATACTGAACCATCCTTTCAAACCATGAGTAAATCCCACTTGATTGTGGTGAATGATTATTTTAATGGATTGCTGAAACTGGTTTGTCAGGATTTAACGATTTTTAAAGATTTTATTTTTTTAGAGAGAGAAGAGCACGAGCAGGGGAAAGGGGAAGATGGAGAGGGACAAGCAGGCTCCCTGCTAAGTAGAGAGCCTGACACTGGGCTCAATCCCGGGACCCTGGGATCATGACCTGAGCCCAAATGCAGAAGCTTAATGGACTGAGCTATCCAGGCACCCCTACTGAGGATTTTTTTTAAAGATTTATTTTAGAGAGAGAGAGTGTGCACAAGCAGGAAGGGCAGAGAGAATCCCAAGCAGAATCCTCACTGTGCACAAAACCTGACGCAGAGCTTGATCTCACAATCCTGAGATCATAACCTAAGCTAAAGTCAAGAATTGGATAGGTAACTAGATGTGCCACCCAGGTGCCGCTAGTATTTTATTGAGGATTTTTGCATCTGTGTTCATGGGGGCATATTAGCCTGTGTATCTCTTTTTTAGTGGTGTCTTTATCTGGTTTTGGTATTAGGATGATATTGGTCTCACAGAATGAATACAGAAGTTTTCCTTCTTCTTTTATTTTTTGGAATAGTTTGAGAAAGACAGGTATTAACTCTTCTTTAAATGTTGGGTAGAAATTACCTGTGAAGCCATCTAATCTTGGACTTCTGTTTGTTGCCAGTTTTTATTACTGAATCAATTCCTTGGCTGGTTTTCAGTCTGTTCAAATTTTCTATTTCTTTCTGTTTAAGGTTTGATAGTTTATATTTCTAGGAATTTACCCATTTCTTCTAAGTTGTCCAGTTTTTTGGCATATAGTTTTTCATAATATTCTCTTATAATTGGTTTTGTGTGTGTGTGTCAGTTATTCCTCCTCTCTCATATGTGATCTTACTTGAGTCCTTTCTCTTTTTTTCTTGACAAGTCTGGCTAGAGGGTTATCAATTTTATCTTTTTTTTTTTCCCCAAAGAATCAGCTCCTGGTTTCATTGATCCGTTCTGCTGTTTGTTTTTAGTTTCAATATCATATATGTCTGCTCTCATCTTTTATGATTTCCTTCCTTTTGCTGGTTTTAGGTTTTTTTTTTTTTTGTTCCTTTCTAGCTTCTTTAGGTGTAAGATTAGGTTGTTTATGTGAAATTTTCCTTGCTTCCCAGGTAGGCCTGTATTACTAAAAACGTCACTGTTAGAACCACTTTGGCTGCATCCCATAGGTTTTGGGCTGTTGTGTTTTCATTATAGTTTTTTCCATGTACTTTTAAAATTTATTTCCTTGTTGAACCATTCATAACTTACTACATGTTATTTAACCTCCATGTATTTGTGATCTTTCCAGATTTTTTCTTGTGGTTGACTTGTTTCATAGCATTATAGTCAGAAAAGATGCAAGGTATGACTTTGATCTTCTTCAATTTGTCGGTTTGTTTTGTGACCTCATATATGGTCTGTTCTGGAGAATGTTCCATGTCCACTTGAAAAGAATGTGTATTCTGCTGATTCATGGTGGAATATTCGGAATATATCTGTTAAATTCAACTGTTTCAATGTGTCCTACAAGGCCACTGTTTCCTTGTTCTCTGTTTAGATTATCTGTCCATTGGTGTAAGTGGGGTGCTAAAGTCCCCTACTATTGTATTACTATCAATTAGTTCCTTTATGTTTGTTATTAACTATTTTATAGATTTGGGTGCCTTTATGTTGGGTGCATAAGTATTTATAATTTTTGTATCTTCTTGGACTGTCCCCTTTTTAAATACATAGCGTTCTCGTTTGTCTCCTGTTACAGTCTGTTTCAAAGTCTATTTTGTATAAATACTGCTACTCTGGCTTTCTTTTGACATCCATTTGCATGACAGATGTTTCTCTATCCCCTTACTTTCAATCTGCAGGTGTCTTTAGGTCTGAAATGAGTCTCCTGTGGGCAGTATGTAGATGGGTCTTGTTTTCGCTTTTTTTTTTTTAAGATTTTATTTATTTAATCATGAGAGACAGAGAGAGAAGAAGAGACATAGGCAGAGGGAAAAGCAGGCTCACCATGTCAGGAGCCCAATGCAGGACTCGGGATCATGCCCTGAGCTGAAGGCAGATGCTCAACCACTGAGCCACCCAGGTGCCCCAAGATGGGTCTTGTTTTTAAATATATCCTGTGGCCCATGTTGTGACTGAAGCATTTACTCCAATTACATTCAAAGTAATTATTATTATCATTTTTTAAGGATTTTATTTATTTATTCATGAGAGACACACAGAGAGGGCAGAGACACAGGCAGAGGGAGAAGCAGGCTCCATTCAGGGAGCCCAACGTGGGACTTGATCCCAGGTCTCCAAGATCAGGCCCTGGGCTGAAGGCAGCGCTAAACCGCTGAGCCACGCAGGCTGCCCCATTCAAAGGAATTATTGACAGATGTGTTTAATGCCATTTTATAACCTTTTTAATGATTGTTTCTGAAAATTTTCCCTGATCCTTTGTTTTTCTCTTTTATGTTTTGCTGATTTTCTTTACTGATATACTTGGATTTCACTTTACTCTTTCCATATTTATTAGTTTTTTGATTATATGGATTTTAGGTTTTATATGGGATTACGTTTTTGATAATATGGTTACCAGTTACCATTAAGTTTTTATATACTTCTCTTGCATAGCAGTATATATTTGACAGTTCAAGTTTGAACCCATTCGTTCCTCCTCTCCTCCCCATGTTTTAGATATGTTAATTTATATTACATACTTTTTTGCATGTCATTTCCTTGACTGTTTCTTTAAAGAAATATTTATTTTTACTGCTTTTGTGTTTACTACGTTTATATGGTCACTTTTGGTCTTTCCACTCAAAAGTCCCCTTTAATATTTCTTGCAGGAGTGGTTTAGTGGTCATGAACTCCTTTAGTTTTTGTTTGTCTGAGAAACTCTTTATCTCTCCTATTCTGAATGACAGCTTTCCTGGGTATTCTTTGCTGCAGATTTTTTCCTATTCAGCACTTTGAATATATCACAAGTACTGAAACTTTTAATGCTTGATAAACAATACATAAATTATTTCCTTTTATGATTTGTGTTTTTTGTGTCCTAAGAAACCTTTGTCTATCCCAAATTGCAAAGATTTTTCTCCTACTTTTTCTCCTAGAAGTTGTATAGGTTTAAATGTTACATTAAAGGGCTATGGATCCATTTTAAGGCAATTAGTCAGTATAGTATAAAATATGGGGGAAAGCGTTTATTTTTTCGAATATGAATTTCTACCTGTCCAAAAACTTGAGAAATTTTCTTTCCCTATGGAATTCTACGCTGTTGAAAAATCAACAAATTAGATATGTATGGGTCTATTTCTAGACTCTGCATTCTACTCTATTAATGTAAATCTGTATTACCTATCCTTTTTACACTACCAAACTGCTTGATTTCTGCAGCTTTACATTAAATCTTGCATAAAAAAATTCTTTTAAATTATTTAACCATTCTAGATAGCTTCTTTTCATATTTCTATATACATTTTAGAAGTTCAGTGCATCTTCCTCAAGTAGGGAAAAAGAAAATAAGAGCTTAGAAAAAGAAATAAGGAATTACTATGATTTTATCAGGGTTGCTAAATATAAAATCAAGAAACAAGTCTGTATTTCTATATTAGTAACAGTGAAATAACAATGATTGCTGAAACTTAGATTGCATTTATTCCAGGCACCATTCTAAACTCTTTATGTACATTAGCATATTTAATATTTATTACAAGCCTACCAGTTGAGTACTATTATTCTGCTCATTTCACATATGAAGAAAAGAAAGTGGAGAGCAGTTAAGCAATTTGTCCAAAGTCACACAGATTATAAATAGTAGTAGGTCTAGAATTATAATCTAAAAGGTATGGTTCTGGGGATCCCTGGGTGGCTTAGCGGTTTAGTGCCTGCCATTGGCCCAGGGCACGATCCTGGAGTCCCAGGATCGAGTCCCGCGTCAGGATCCTGGCATGGAGCCTGCTTCTCCCTCTGCCTGTGTCTCTGCCTCTCTCTCTCATGAATAAATAAATACATAAATCTTTAAAAAAATAAATAAAAGGTATGGTTCTGAGGAATAAATCTAACAAAGCTTGTTAATATTTATGGAGAAAAGTTGCCAAACTCTCTGGAAAGACATTAATGAACATTCAAAAAAATGGAGGGATGCACAATGTTCAAAGACTGGAGAACTCTACTGTAAAGATGTCAATGATCTTCTAAGTGATTTAAAAAGTCAATGTCGTCCGATTGAAACTCCAACAGCTTTTTTTTTTTGAGGACTTGACAAGCTCATCCTAAATTTCAAAGGTAAGATGATCAAGAATTGCTAAGATACTCTTAAAGAATAAGGTAAAAAGATTTATTCTATCAGATATTGAGCCCTGTGGTGATGACAAAAGGGAAGACTAATAAACAGACCCATGCAACCAGGCCCAGGAAACTATTTAAGCAAATATTCAGCTGAAGTTAGTAGGTATTAATAAGCCTGAGACCATTTTTTGTGTACTACAGGATTGAGCAAATAAGTAAACATGTTGAGACTAATAGAAACTAAATAACTCATCTTGAAGAAGAAAGAACAGTATGAAAAGCATGCTGGGTTGGAATTGGAGGTATCAGCTAAAATTTGTGGGTTTTTAACCGCACAGAGGCATACGTTTATTACGCACACAAACAGAAATATACTTATGAAGTATATACATACACACATATTCCAGTAATGTTCATTCAAAATGCATAGAAGTAATGATGCTCCTATTAACAATGAGCACATGTAATACCTGGATTTTTATTTCAAAATACCATTTCACATTAAAAGGAACCAGGCCTCACTGGAGAAGTAACCAATTACAGCACTAAGACAGGGAAAGTGAAAAAGATCTGAAATATTTCAGCCAGAAAGTCAAAGTGTTCCAGTGGTGATGGGGATATGTCAAGGGGCCACAAAAGCCAGCGTGAAAGGGCTCCTACTGCCCAAATCTGGGAGAGGTTGAACATAATATGAAAAATAACAGTACACAATGCATAGAATAAAATAATCCCTAAGACCATACTGACATGAAAAAACAAATTAGTAAATAAGCCATACAAACCTAATACAGAGTATAATGAATATAGACATTATTACTATCATTTTAAAGATTTTATTATTTATTAATTCATGAGAGAGACACACACACAGGGGCAGAGACACAGGCAGAGGGAGAAGTAGACTCCCCAACCAGGAACCCAATGTAGAATTTACAATCCTTGAGCCAAAGGCAGATGCTCAATCACTGAGCCACCCAGGCGTCCCTAGACAACATTATTATACTATAATTATGTAATGTGATATACATCCCTACATAACCAATCATAATATATAAATGTATCTAAGTGACATGTTATACACCTTAAATTCATACATTGTTATGTATCAAATTTATTTGGAAGGAAGGAAGGGTTGGGTAAGAAAAAGTTCTTCAAAATAAAATCCTAGCTAATGCACATCGAAGGAAAGACAGAATTAACAAATCCCCAATAAGGTAGCCATCACAGTAACAAATTTTGGCAACGGATGATAAAATTAAAGAGTGAAAAGTGATAAAGAACAGGCTATTTATATAGTCTCAATGTATCACCCTACAAATTAATTACAGAGAAAAAGAGTAATTTTAATGGGAAGAAACTTGGCAGAAACCAACTTAAGAAGTGATCAAAGTTATTTATCACCAAGAACTAGAAAACTAGCATGTTCCCTTGATGTAACCAGTGGAAAAAGAGGCAACACTGTTTCAGCCAAAACACCAGACACTCTTATTGAGACATTCTATGAAACACCCAAACTGAAATCTTCTCAAATGCAAGGATCATGAAAAACAAAGAATGAGGAAATGTTCCAAATTAAAGGAAATGACATGCCAAATAAATTAGCCTGATACTAGTTTGGATCTTTACCAGAAAAAAAATTCTCTTATAAAGAACACTACTTTTGCAATAGGTGAAAGTTTTAAAAGGTTTATGGATCAGATAATAGAATTGTATGAATGCTAATTTCATGGTTTTGATTAACTGAACTGTTTCAAGGTTAAGAATGTCCTTGTTCTTAGAAAATACACACTGAGTTTTCATAAAGAGGCATCATGCCTGCAACTTACTCTCCAATATTCAGGGGAAAAAGAAAAAACAACTATTCATCCCCTCAATGTAATCAGAGAGATGATGAAGTAAATGTGGTATGATGTGAACTAAGGAATCTGAATAATTCTGGGTATAAGGGAATTCTCTGTACTATTTTAACAACTTAAATTACTTCAAAACAGATTTACTAAAATACTATAAACTTTAGAATATAAGTATATGTCTTTATGATGTCAGGAAAACAAAAGATTTATTAAACAAGACAAAAAATATAAAGGAAATGGCAAATAAATTTGACTAAATAAAAATACCACAACAAGAATAAACCAATAAGCCCAAAATTGGAACAATTTGCAATACATATAACCAACAAAGGACTAGTAGGTAGGATATACATTTAAAAATTATATATTTTTATTATATAAAAATTAAAGAAGAAACTAAACACAAAATTTGGCAAAAAAAATTAAAAATTTCATAAGGGAGAATGGCCAATAAATAAAAATATGTTTAACTTCATGGGTGATCAGGAAAATCTCATAGCAGCACTGTCCATAATAGCCTCAAGCTAAAACCCAAATGTCTATCAACAGAAATGAATAAACAAACTGTGGTATATTCATACAATGGATATCTATATACTTGACAGTACTGAGAATGAATAAGCAATAGCCATATATATACATATATAAATATGGATGAATCACAAGTCACAAAAGAAGATGAAGAGCATGATGCCATTTACATAAAATTCTAAATAAAGGAGGGAAAAATGTTTAAATTATCACTTAGTGCTGCATAATGCATGTTAAGAAAAACACAAGGAAAAAGCAGAAAGGCAAAGGAATGATTACCATCAAATTTCAGACCGATCATTTGGGGCAGAGAGGGAAGGAACATAATCAATGAGAGGGCTACAAAGAATGCTTCTTCAGGATGTATAAATTATTTCTTAACCTGAGTGATAACTACATGAGTGTTAAAAAACATACTTGCATATTTTAGAAGCTATTCTGATGGTATAATGTGTATCACTAAAAATGGGTACTTACAACCTAACCCTAGGATCTATAAAGAATCTTAAAAAAAAAAAAAAAAAAAAAAAAAGAACTGATAGGTAGGAAAAGGTCAGGAGAATGGTACACAGAAGCCAAGAGAAAGGAATAGTGAACTGTGTCAAATATTAGCAAGAGGCAGAATAAACTTTTACACAATACGCAAGAAAATGTTATTACTCTCTGTTGATGAATCAGTTATCTTAAGATACAGACATTACTTTGCAATGAGATTTACTAAAACAATGAAAAGGGATGTAAATATCCTGGTATTTTATATTCAGAAACCAAAACTTTTGACTCTATTTTTTTTTAAGATTTTATTTATTTATTCATGAGAGACACACAGAGAGAGGCAGAGACATATGAAAAAGGAGAAGCAGGCTCCTCACAGGGAGCCTGACTCAGAACTTGATCCCGATCATGCCCTGAGCTGAAGGCAGATGCTCAATGGCTGAGCCATCCAGGCGTCCCCTCTTGATTGTAATTTTTAAATGTCCTCCCTCCCACAATGTCTGACATTAATTACATCAACCGTATAAAATTATTGGACTAAATATAGTTCTGCAGTTGATAGCCAAGTTTTGGTAAACTTGAATGATAACCTCAATTCCTATGATGTATTACTGAAATCGTGATTACAAAGAACTTTGGGCTCTGCCAAATCGGACATGTTAAGTAGAGGCTGGTAACAAATACTATATAACACAAAAAATTTAGTTAGCCCAAGATAGAAACTTTAACAATTTAGGAACACGAACTGAACAACTCACTTGGCTTTTCCAGTTACAAATAACAAAAGCTTTTACTTTAAAATAAAGCTACAAACTATTTTCCAGAAAATGTTGGCCATTTGGCCTAAGGATTCATTTTTTTTCACCCGTAAAATAAAGATGGACTAAATACTACTTAAGGTCTCAATGAGCAATATTTCTTGGTGTCATTTGGAAAAGGAAAACCAATCACAAAGGGTAATAATATTTAATACTTTACCTAAATAATAAACCACGCTTTTGAGGGTTGCAAAACCAGTAAGTAGCATATATTAACCTAGTGATATACCCAACTGAGGTATCCACTGCTGCTTCTTGCTTTTTTGTTTTAAAAGTATAAATCTATTAATAACTAATTTTAAATAAAAGAAAAAAAGCTCTTCAAAGCAATAGAGACAATTCAGAAGGCTATATTTTTATTAACGAACTGTAACTTTACACAAATTTAAGATAAAGACAAAAGTTCTGATATTTAAAAAAAAAACCAAACAAAATAAAATAAATCCTCTTCTTTGACCAGAGGAAGAACATACCACTAATTCAGGGCCTTATTTTAAAATACCAATACTTCAAAAGAGAAAAGTATTTTTCTTAAGAGAGATTATACCAATATTCCGTGGCTATAAGTCAACACATTTAAAGCAATGTTAATATGTAAGATTATTAATTTGAAGCAAATGGTTGTGTGGCTTATAAAACAAGGAGTAAGATTAATGGCAGAAAATAAATTTTTAACTCATTTTCAGATATTCATTTGTTTTGCCAACTAACAGAAGAATCTACTAATATTAAGATTTAATTAATGGACACATTTTGTTCCAAGACTTTTTTTCTTTTCTTTAGAAATCCTTTAAGAATCCAAGAAGAGAAAGGCTGATATACATAGATTAATAAATAACTTCAGAAAACTTGCTTTGTGACCCAAAATGGAACTACTCACCAAAAGCAGCAGCCATAGGGGGTTCAAGGGATGGCTGGCCATCACCAGTAGGAAGGTCTAAACGAGTGAAGTCTCTGCTTTTGTCATTATTATATTTCACATTAAGGCTGGTGAGCTTGGAGAAGTCAATACGCAGAGTGCAGCATGCATTATAGATATTCTGGCCATCCAGAGCCTAAAGCATGTAAGAAAGGGACTGATATTTTGCAAGACAACAACACTGATACATCAAGTAGCCTCTATTTTGACAGGGAATTGCAATTAGGCGTAAAGCAGAAAGCAATAGACTAAAAGCTGTGTTTACTTTTACCTCTGTTACTATGTGAATGTAAGAGAGAAAAAAATCTCAAGTTTTCCACAATGTCATAATAATCTCTAGTTTGCCTGTGATAAGATCAAATGAAAGAAGAGAAATATAAAAGACTGGGAAAATATTATACATTACTGAGCACTGTACTAGCTATCACTATGATTATTTTGTCCACAACAAATGTTTAAAAATGATTTGATTTTGTATTTCATCTTAATTTTTTAGTATACTTTGTATAGGTAAAGATGAAATAAAGCCTTTCTAAATGGAACTTGTCAGAACTACAACATACAAAATATTATGATCTTTTGTTTTATTCTCTTGTAAATTTATTTTATAATAGTTTGAATAATAATGAGAGAAATTTTGCAGTTGGTTCCGATATAAGACCAAAGATCAGCAATTCCTCCTTTCACAATAAATGAAAATTTATCAGAGGGGTATTTGTAGCCACTTGACTTCTGCAAATGCTCAAATTTATAAAAATAGATACCAGAAACCAAAATACATTAAAAAATGCAAATATACAAAAACCACTTCCTTATAAATAACAGCTACTCATGAGTACATCAGAAAGGTACAAAATAATATATACAGGCAAAGGGTACAGCAAATATGAAGTCTATATTCCTAATCAAGAGGCAGACAGTACACACAAAACTACTAAAAACCTTAGTCCCTTTTAAACCTTATCTTTGAAAAGAAATTAGAAGTAATTCAGATACTGATAAAAGATAGAATTAGGGTTAGGAATAGACTTCAGTAGGAGATGAAACCAAATGAATATGAAATTTCATATCTTGTCAAAAGTCAAGCACTCATGTACTTAAAAAAAAAAAAGACAATATAAACCAAAAGCAGCAAACTTCCTAAAATATAGTATCTCCACCAATTCAGAGCTCAACAACAACAAAAAAAATCAACCAATCTTTGGCTGATTTAATAGAAGAAAATGAAGACACAGGACAAAGATAATTCTACTTTATTAGTCAGATTGTATCAGGAATACTGTGCTCCTCTCTAGACTAAGTATCACAGAAATAAGGCCCAACGATCCAAGAAGTGATAAATGATTTGAAACCATTTCATATGAAGAAAGTAATTTTTAGCTTATTATTTTAAAAAGCATAAGGAACAGTGCATTTAAAAACAGTAAATTTTATATTATGTATATTTTACAATTAAAAACACATGGTGAATTGCAACAAGGGAGAAGACATGATGGCATTCTTTGGTTATCATGAAGTGACTGATTAACAAACGAAAAATGAAAAAGATCATAATTACCATTTTGGCATAATGTGCATTCACTGGGTCAGCATACTGAAGCAAGGCTTGAAACTGATTATTCTTTGTAAAGGTGATAATCTTCAAGACTGTGCCAAATTTAGAAAATATCTGGAAAAAGTTCACATCAGGTTAAATCTAAGGAAAATATTAGGCTAATATACGTTTCTAAATACCATGTTTTAATTGAAGTAAATTCCATTTTTAAATGAAAATCATTTCCTCTATTAAAACTATTGGTACAAAATGACTTAAATCAAGCCCAACATGTTAATGCTTCAACACTCATGCAGGGCTTAAAATAGTGCCTGACAACTATTTATGCAACAGGCACTCAAATATTTAACCCATTTTATATTATGTCATAAATGGCACAATAGTAAAAACATGACACTACAATAGGAATTAATTAGTGTTATGAGATAATGGTGTTATAAAGCATTTGAATGGAAGTGGGACAGTCCTATGAATCAACTATTTCACTTTGAGAATCAGCATCTACTTCTTGAGATTTTTATAGGCAGAGAAACTAGAAAATTTTCTTCTAGAGGCTGTTCTATTAATTCATTCAATATTCACAAAGGGCTGTCCTAAGCTCTGGGAAATCAGCAGTGAATAACAAGAGTCTCTGCCTGAGGAAGGACAGACCATAAATAACAGGATGTTTCATCACAAAAAAGTGTTAGGAATAAAAATAAAAGGAAAAGGGATGAGAGTGGATTGGCACGTAAGCTGGGAAGGTGCAAGAATGGTTGAAGGCCTTTCTGAAGTCTTTGGAGAAGAGTGAATAAACAGTGTGAGGAAAATATTCTGATAGATCCCTGGTTACCAATGATCTTAAAAAACTTGCTCTATTCCACCACCACAAAGGTTCCTGGCCAAGGTTACTATAGTGCGTTTTGTTTTCCTCTGACATCCTGTCTTAAATTTGGATCTTAATAGCCAGAAACCTATCCTTCTGCTTCTAAAAATAAAAAAATAAGTATTCTCTACACTGGTAAGAACTTGCTATTATCACATACTATGTATAACTGTCCTTAATAGCCAAATGGTCCTCCCTTTTCATTATCACAAAGAATAATCAATAATAAATAACCTAGGGGTGCCAGGATGGCTGAGTCAGTTAAGCATCCAAACTCTTGACTTTGGTGACTTTGGTGTAGGTCATGATCTCAAGGCCGTGAGACTGAGTTCCTCACAGGGCTCTGCACTCAGTGGGTAGTCTGCTTGGGATTCTCTCTTATATATGATATATATAGATCATTCTTTAAAATTTTTTTTTAAAAAATAGTAATTACCCTAAAGCATAGGCAACAAAAAGAAAAAAATTGTAAATTCTACTACATCAAAATGTAAAACTTTTGTGCTCAAAAGACACTATCAACAGAGCAAAAAGGCAACCCACAAAATGGGAAATTATATTTGCAAATCATATACTCCATAAAGGATTAAAATCCAGAATGTATAAAGAATTCTTATAATTCAACAAAAATCCAATTTAATAATCAGTAAAAAACAAATAGATATTCCTCCAAAGAAAACAATAAAATAGCCAATAAACACATGAAAAGATATTCAACATCACTAATCAAAAACTCAATGAGATACTACCTTCATACTCATTAGGACAGCTATTATGAAAAACACAAAAAAAATCAGTAGTAAAAAACATGATGTCTCATCATAAAAAAGTATTATGAATAAAAATAAAAGGAAAAGGGATGAGAAATATCAAGTGTTGGGGAGGATGTGGAGAAAAGAGAACCTTTGTGCACAGTTGGTGGGAATGCAAAATGGTATAGCTGCTATGGAAAACACTATGGTGGATCTTCAAAGAAATTAAAAATAAAATTACCATATGATCCAACAATTCCATTTCTGAGTATAAACCCAAAAGAACTGAAAGCAGTGACTCAAAGAGCTATTTGTACATCCGCATTCACAAAAGGCTTATTTGTAAAAGATGGAAGCAACTTAAATGTCCATCCACAAAAATGTGGTAAATATATACAATGAAATATTACTCAGCCTTTAAAAGGAAGGACATTCTGACACATGCTACAACATGGATGAACCTTGAACACATTTAAGTGAAATAAGCCAGTCACAAAATAAAAAATTATGCACAATTCCAATTTTAAGAGTAACCTAGAGTAGTCAAATTCACAGAGGCAGTGAGTAGAATGGTGGTTACCAGGGGATGAGACAGGATGAGACAAAAGGGGAAGGGGGCATTAATGTTTAACAGGTTTCAGTTTAGGAAGACAAAAAAAGTTTCGGAGATATATTTGGGGATAACTGCAAAACAATGTGTACTTAATGTCACTAAACCATACGGTTAAAAGTGGTTAAAATGGTAAAATTTATATATTTATATTAAACCCCTCAAAATAAATTATCCTAAAGTCCAAATACTCATTTTTGGCAGAATATTCTTCTTTAACATATACTCAGCTCAGAGTCACACTTCTTGGAGGAGATAACACAATTCAACAAGATTTGTGGAACCAGTCTGTCTTAGAAGGGCTGACCAAAAAATATCATTACTTAAAATTAGGTAGTCTAAGCATTCTTTATTGAAATTCCTTTAAAATGTAGCTAATTTAATTATGGTCATACTTAAAACTTTGGGATCTTAATCTCTCATTTAACTATTTTGAAAAACATAAGGAATTTGTTTTTGTACTTTTAATGAAACTTTTGGTTCCGTCACAGCATTTCCTCAGTACACTTGTGTGTCCTAGATAATATTCTTAGAATTTATAAAAGAATACCAAAGTGGGGTGCCTGAGTGGCTCAGTCAGTTAAGCATCTGCTTTTGGCTCATGTCATGATCTCAATGTTCTGGGATCGGACCTTGTGTTGGGCTCCCTGCTTAATGGAGTCTGCTTCTCTCTACTCTCCACCCCATCCGAACTCATGCTATCTCTCTCTTCCTCTCTCTCAAATAAATAGATAAAATCTTCAAAAAAGAATACCAAATTTGCCATATTCTCAGCTGTCAAAGAATATAGATTTTATGTTGTATCTTTCTTTAAGATATAAGCATTCTTGAGCAAAGGTCTTATATTTTCTTCATTTCTACCTTTGGTGATACTGTGGTCACACACACACTACCCTGATCTAAATATTTTAAGTGCATCAACTGAGTGTTGGCTAAAGGAAAAGTAATAGACTTTTTACTGCACCCACACACAGTATTCTAAAGTACAACATTATATCACATATAATTTTGCCCTGGTGTATCTCTCTGACATTTCCTGATACTTTTTATAACAGACTATTTACACCAACAATGTGCAGTTGTCTATAGTTCTCTAAATACACCAAGTGGTGTCAGACTTCTAAGCCTTTTCTTAGAACTCTGTGTCTAATACCTAGTGTATTTTATCTTTTCTAAAACTCAGCTCAGGAAGTAAGCCACCAGAAAATTCTCTGCCTCTCCCAAATATCAACAGAATTAATTCTCTTTTCTGAGTATTACCCCCTTCTTAGTTTCATTTATAAATATTTGTTTTACTTACATTGTACTATACATTTATTTACATATCCGTCTCCTTTAATTAGACTGAAAGCTCTTCGAAGGTGACTACTTTACCTTAATCATTACTACATCACTGAGTACAATTCTTGGCAAAGAAGTAGGTACACAGTAAATGCTTATTATTAACTGATAAAGAATTATACGAAGATTTGATTGAAGAATTATGGCAACATGCAGTTTTTCAAAAATAATAAACTTTTTATGTAAAATAGCTCATTAATGAAATAAAACATAAAATTTATTCTCAAATTTGGAATTAATTTTACACTAAATTATGCATAGAACCTAGTTAATTTTCACTTAACTTTCAGATGTTGTTAATGTTTACATTCTTTCTCTCATTTAACTTGAACACCACCATGCTATACATCTTCACTGACTGCTGTGGTTTGGCTGTGTGATTTTTTAACTGAATATGCTAACAATATAAATGGACTGAACTGGCTAAGCATGGATAGTTATCTAGAGTCTTCTGGACTGTATTTACTGAGAGGAACTATAAAGATCAACCTGATACTTTTGAATAAATTAAGTGTGGACCAACATCAGGGAATCCAAGCTAATGCCTCAAATGTGATTTTTAAGATCTTTTCATAATTACCAAAATAATAAATTTTAAACAAATTTGGTCTCATAAGATTAACATTCAGGAAAATTTAATATATATGGATTTATTAATACCAATTACAATAATTTAACTCTTTGACTCTATTTCCTCAATATATATTTATTTTGCTGTCATGAACATAAACACATAGACTCAATTCTTGATGTTTCCTGTGCATTTTAATTTTTTCAGACTTGAAAATGGGATGAAGAGAATACTAAAGATCAAAGTTAGGTAAAATTAATCTTCATAGTGATTTTTGTAAATGTAGCACTTACCAGAAACTAAAAAGTTCATTTGTAGTCACCTGTAAAAAGTGTACTGGCCAGAATTTCTTTGCAATATTTTTTTGTGCACAACAAAACAATGACTTAAGAACCAGAATTTTATATTACTAGCACTGACTCTTTTAATACCATAATAATTGCTTTTTGCAAGCTCTTTTTCTTTGCTCTGCAATTCAAAAAGATCAGTCCTTTTTTCCAAAGACATTCATCTACCAGACATTCATGAAAGAGGCCCATAAATAACAGGAGAAGTAATGGATTACATGAGAACATTGGTTTTTTTGGCTTTGTTTTAAAGATTTTATTTATTCACAAGAGACACACAGAGAGAAGCAGAGACACAGGCAGAAGGAAAAGCAGGCTCCTTGCAGGGATTCAATCCCGGGGCCCCAAGATCATGCCCTGAGCGGAAGGCAGATGCTCAACCACTGAGCCACCTAGGCATCCCAAGAACATTGTTTTGAACTATTTCAGTGCATGAAGAAATTTTTTAATATGCAGGGTTGAATTTACATGATAGATTAGCTGATCAATGCCTTCTTTATCTAAAAATACTCTCTAGGTGATGTCATCCAATCCAATGGCTTAAATTACCACCCACTCGTACGCTGATAATAACCAAATCTCCAGCCGTGAATTCTTATGCTCAGTCTAGACTTATTTCCCAACTATCTATTCAACATCTACCACTTAGACGCCTAATAGGAAACTTAACATGAACAAAACACTACCTCTCACCCCTGTCCCTTTTTTCCCCTTCATTCAGTCTTTACTTAGTACAAGATCACTGTATTTTACCAGAGGCTCACACCCAAATCCTGGAAGCCATTCTTGATCACTCTTTTTCTTCATAATCCATATCTACTCAACCTATCAGCAAATCATTCCAAATACATCCATAATCATCACTACTGTGACCATGTCCTCATGTGGGTCACCACCATCTCTCATCTGGACTATGCCAACATCCTCCGCTTTTGCCTACAGTTTACTCTCAACATAGCAACAAGAGTGATTCCACTGAAACATAAATCTATCATTTTCCTCCTCCACTCAAAATCCTCTAATGGCTTCCCATCAGCTAAATCCTAACTCCTTTTCTGACTCTATCATTATTTTGGCTTTCTGACTTTTTACACTGCAATAACAGCCTCATTTCCGATATTTCAACACATTAAGCATATTTCCACTTTAGGGACTTTGTACTTGCTGTTCTGACTAGATCGTTATTTTACCATATGTACACACAACTTATACCCTCATATACTTCAAGTCTCTGCTCAAATGTCATCATATTGAAAAGCTCCCTGAACTTTCTTCATCTGAAATATCACTGCTCCCATCTCAGTCACTCGATCCCCTTACCATGAAATGAGCTAAAGGAAAAACACTAGCTTTAATAGATGTTACAGAACAGTTTAGCTAATGCCAACTCTTCAGCAAATAGTATAAAATAATCTGCTAATTAATAACAGGAGAAACAAAACGCACACTTCCATGTATTTCTCCATCACAATATTTGTCACATTTTATGCTATTACTTATGAAAATATATCTTACCCACAAGACAATAAGAGCAAAGATCAGCTTCTTACAATGCAATTTACTAGTATCTGATAATTACAGCTAACATTTCTTGAGCACTTAATATGTACCTTTCAAATATATACCTTAATATGTACACTCTTCTGGGGGCTTTAAATGCCCCCACTGCACTTCCTATTAGGAGGCATATTCATGTAATCTTCACAATAAAGGTATAAAACAGACACCATCTTCAGCCCCATTATATAAATAAGAAAAATATACAGAGAGGGCAGGTTACTTGCCCAAGATTATAGAGATAGTTACGTGATAGAGCCCGGATTCAAACCAGCTCCAGATCTTGTACCTTAATTATGCTATACTATACTTTAGTTGGCTAATGATATAGAGTGCCAGAGGAGAGGGCTTAGTTAATGTAATTAGAGAAAGACTGAGGAAGTAAATTTGACCTGAAAATTGAATGATGCAGATTCAACTAAGTGACTGTCTCAGTGAAGAGTGTTCAAGGCCTAAGAAATAGAAGATAGAAATAGCCTAAGACAGGAATTAATGTGGGGATGGGGATGGTCAAAGGGCCAGAAAAGCCAGGGGCTAAATAAGCAGAAGAGTATTAGGAAATGAGGTTAAAGTGATGGAGAGAGGTCTGCATGTTGGAACCTGAAGGTAAGGACTTTGATTTTATTCCACCAGCAATAGGAAGGAGAATTTAACAAGAGAGTACAATAACTCAAAGGCTGAGAATCCTACCCCAAAGGTTACTACTGAGGACTCTCAGAATCACTCCTCTTTACCCTGAAGGACCCCATCATCTTTTGGTAGAGGAACAAGGTTTGTTACTGCTCTCAGGGAAACAGTAACTGGAATGATGGGATAGGACCACATGATGGGTAGCTAAGCTCAAGGCTGTTTGATGTCCATGTTGAGACACAGGTGTAAGAACACCTTTTGTCAAACAGCATTAAAGTAGCAGTTGCTTCAATGTCAAGGCTATAAAAGCAAACAAACACTGCTGATGGATCACAAAGTATTAATGACACTCAGAAATAAACAGAAGAAAATCCACCAGAACAAAGAAGCCAATCACTCAAGCAATTGCTGAAGCCTTTAAAGGAATGAGGGTAGCTATGGATAACACTGTTACAGCCCTCCCTAAGACACACTTCACAAAACCATATATTCAGAAGATGGCTTGCAAGATGCTATTAAAGGGAATACAGAAGACCTAATAAATGGTATATTTTGATATTTACATGCATGGTACAGGAAGTACTTTGGGAAATGTATCTGAGCTTTATTGACAATTAGGAAAATGACTGTGGGAAAGTACCTTAAATTTTAAGAACCCCAGTTTCCTTATTTATAAAATATGAGACTAGGATGGAATGTACTTCAATTCTTAAATACATGTGTACATATACACCCCTATGACTGTTAGTAGTACAAATCCATAGGTTTGGAAAACAGTTAAATGACTCAGAACTGGGGATGCCTGGGTGGTGGTTCAGGGGTTAAGCGTCTGACTTTCGCTCAGGGACTGATCCTGGGGAGACTGAGCCCCACATCGGGCTCCCCATAGGGAGCCTGCTTTTCCCTCTGCCTATGTCTCTGCCTCTGTGTGTCTCTCATGAAGAAATAAATTAAAATCTTAAAAAATAATGACTCTGGACTGACTTGGTATCATGCTATGCAATATATATTGAGATATAAATGTGAAAATAACCATATATTCTAGGTTTTTAACATTTAAATATATGACAAGTATAATGAAATGGAATCAGTAAGTAGCAAAAGAGGACAAAAACTAACAAGTTTCTGGGCTAGATGCAAATGTTCATGCATTCAGATTACCAAGTTAACTGTACATTTTGAAGATATGTATAGATGGAATACTAGTTTAAAATATAATGAGCATACAAAACTGAACTTCATATTAGGAGGCATGAGTTCTAAAAGGCTCTTCAATTACTCTCCATAATATTCAGTTAATCAACTATTGGAGTCTATTTTATTCACTACAAAATTATGTAACTAAGAGTTTCCAGTTCTTAAATTTGATGTAGGCCATAGTAGGCCATGATTTGGTGGAGTGCCTTGTATCACAACAGTTTGGACATTTTACCAGATAGTCTATGAAAACTATATTTCCCATCAGTCAGTATTTAATATGATATTTCCATTTTACATATCCAGAGTTATCGTATACCTTTCTTTGAAAGCTTTTTAAATGAATACTCAAATGTAAGAAGGAGTCAATAGGAATTAATTGTTTTCTATACTGATTTTGTTTTCCAGGAATAACTATTATCAGAGCTTTTTATAGGATTCTATGCTTTGTTCATTTTCATTTTTAGGTATTTAAAAAAGTAATTTCTTATATACACCTTTAAATCAAGTTAGAAAAAGGAAGCTATCAAAAAATTATCTCTAATTGATACTATTTTTTACATAGAACAGGATGTTGAGGGCTTTTTAAAAAATTATTATTTAAATAAATATACCAACCAAAATCAACAACCAAAAAAACCCTAAAGATAATAAAACATTAAAAGTTATGGAGGTTACATCTGCCTCTTTTCTTAAGAGTGTTGTTCCACTTTACCTGATGAAGAACTTCCAGAGTAACAGGGTAAAAGAGGTTTTCAATAATTATTCGGAGCACAGGGCTCTGCCCAGGTAGGATTGTGCCTTCATTGGTAGGAGCTCCAGGAAGGGCCAGACTTCCCGACTGGACAGCACTGACAGCCTGCAGTGCAGCTTGGGCTCTCTATAAAACAATCCAAAATGAGAACTTTTGGTTAAACCAAAGCATTCTATGATTCCTAAAAATCAATTGATGCAAAGTACTATGAAGTATTCTGAATCTTAACTGATTACAGATTTAGGATATGTACATCTAGAGAAAGTAGGTATGAATTCAGAATACTTGCCTTCTTATAACAATAACATAATATTTAAGAAAGGTGCTTAAATTTATTTGAAAAAATGAAAAAAAAAACGCATGGCCAAAAAAGGGAATATTTAGACATGATTTTTATTTCCTAATTTTTAAAAAAAGATTTAATTATTTGAAAGGGAGAGAAAGTGCACCCAGGAATAAGGGGCGGGGGCCAGAAGGAGAGGGAGAGAAAGAATCCCAGCAAGACTCCACAATGAGCACAAAGCCAACATGGGGCTTGATCCCATGACCCTGATATCATGACCAAAACTAAAATCAAGAGCCAGATGCTCAACAGATTGAGTCACCCAGGAGCCACTTTATTTCTTAATTTTTAAATGACAGTAAGAAAAAAAATGTAAAAGTAACATTAAAGATGACTTAAAAACTACTCGAATCCCTCTTCTTTTTTTACCTCCCTGAACAACTGAGTTCTAAAACCTTTGGGTGGCATATGATAGATGCAAATATGGAAGAGAGGAGCTATGGTGGTTCAGAGGGGGTTAGGAACATATCCCTATAGAAAGACATCCTGCCATAAGCATCAGAGCCTGAGCAATATTAGGAGAACATCTATGTGGTAGGGCTGCCTGGCAAGAGGAATCTGAGCCCAAACAAGGTATAAAAGGTATCTGTGTGTGGGGGTGGCTCACTGCTAGACATCAGAACCTGAGGAATAGGAGGTGGATAAGAAAGACAACCAGAGGAGAACAGCCTGAGTAGGAGTGTCAGAGCCCACAGAGAGTCCGGAAAGGGTACACACGGTGTGGACTAATATAGTGAAGACAGTCCAAGCAGAGTGAAGAGCAGGTCCATGAGGGCCTGAATGGGGGTAAAGAGGTAAATTAATAGCAGGGAAGCCCAGCATGGGCTGTAAGAGCCCAAGCAGGGTTAGGCAGACAAGCTTCTTTTCTTTTCTTTAGCAAAAAGATATTTAAACATTTACAGAGCACTATGTGCAGGCACCATTCCAAGCACTATCTATACAAATATCTCTTCAGTTCTCACAACCTGTAAGATATGAACTTTTTTTTAAAGATTTAATTTATTTGAGAGAGAGAGAGAGAGAGAGAGAGAGAGCAGGATCAGGGGTAAAGGGAGAAGCAGACTTCCTCTTGAGCAGGGAGCCCAACATGGGGCTTGATCCCAGGACCCCAACATGATGACATGAACCCAAGTCAGGCACTTAACCAACTAAGCCACCCAAGTGCCCCAAGGTATATACTATTATTATTCCCATTATTTAGATGAGAAAACAGTCTCAGGCTACATGATTTCTCTGGAGTCACACAGAAGAGTGTGAACAGTGCACTTGAACACAATCTGCTTGACGAAATCTGAAAATGTCTCAGAAACAATTCTGAACCCTGCTTCTGTCAGACTCCTGAAAAGGTCTACTCTTTTTATTTTTGTTATTGTTCAAGTCTAGCCAACATACAAAATATTGTATTAATTTCAGATGGCTTACCACAAGTGTAGTCACCATCTGTCACCATACAACACTAGTACAGTATTATTGACTATATTCCCTATGCTGTATTTTTCATCTACATGACTTATTTATTTTATAACTGGGAGTTTGTACTTCTTAACCCCCTTCACCTATTTTACCAACTCCCTTATCTACCTCCCGCTGGGGTAACCAGCAGTTTGCTCTCTGTATTTAAGAGTTTGTTTTTTGTTTTTCATGTTTTATTTTTTAACAGTCCCCATGTAAGTAAATAATATATTTGTCTTTCTCTGACTTATTTCACTTAGCATAATATCCTCTAGATCCATCCAAGTTGTTGCAAATGGCAAGATATCATTTAGCAGACAAGTTTCTAAATAGCATGCTCTACTAAAAGGAACTAGAGTACCCTAAAAAATAATTAGTTCTAGAGCTGGAGCAAAGAAAGCACAAAATGAGTATGTAAACTTTTTTGTTTCTGTAGGTTTTTTCTTTTTTATCAGAATGCAAAGATGTATTCAAAGAATTATGAAAACATGCCAAAAGGACATAGAAGACAGCCTGAAGGGGCTCCCAATGGCCAAATACAGGACAGTTTGAGAATCAAAACAGTGATTGTTAACAAGTAATAATCCATCAAACAAAATAAGAAACCTTAAGTCCATACTGATACAAACTGACAGTTGACAAGGAGTAACATATTTACACTGCCTTAAAGAACCTTCTCCCAAAATATTCCTCTTTCCCCCTTTGTAAGTTATAACTTTACAGTGAAGAAGCCAAACATGACCCTAATCGTGGAATCCAAGAGCACATCAGTAATGAAACAAATTGATACTATGTGCCACCTGATAGGATGCAATGAGAAAAAAAGAACATTACTTCTATTATGTTCCTATCAAAGCTATATACACTAAATGCAATCACAAGGAAATACCAGATGAACTCAAACTGAGGGAAGTCTTAGAAGACAGGTTGCCCATAATTATCAAAAGTATCAAATCAAGGTCACAAAAGTCAAAGAGAAACTGAAGAACTATTTCAGAGTAAAGAATACTAAAAGACAGGACTTCTAAACAGAACATGTGATTCTGTTTGTTTTGCTCTAACAAACATTATTGAGATGATGGGCAAAACTTGACTGGGGACTGAGGCCTGAAGGGAAATAATATATCAATGCCAATTTCCTAATTTTGACCCCTATATTTTGGTTGTATAGGAGAATGTCCTTGACTATAGGAAATGCACACAAACTTTACACAATGAAGACAGACCAGATTAGCAACCTATTCATAAATGCCAGAAGAAATAAAAAACTTACATTATATCTACCAACTCTTTTCTAATTTTGTATCTCAAAATTTAAAACAATTATTTAAGAAATGAAGTGGGTGAAAAAAGAAATAATTAAAGGGGAAAAGGCATGGTTAATGAATTAAGCATTTTAATGAAGTTAAAAGCAAGTTTTCATCAATCTCTTGTTCCATTAAACTCATTGTTTAAGAATGGTGATAGTCAAATGCTTGTGCCACAAAATGAAAAATTAAAAAATACCCACAAAAAACAAATCCTTTTTTACATACTGTATTCACTTCCAATTTTAAAGATCAGAGTACTCTGTATATTATTTTAAATTAACATTTCTTGTGCTGTTTTCATGATTTAAATTTTTACTTTATTATATCCTCCCTCTAATAGAGTTAGTTTTCCAACCTTATGCTATGATAAATAACATGAAATTAAGTATCTTTCTGAAAACTGCTAGCTTTTACTTTCTGTAAAATAACTTTTACAGTTATTTAACTTCCATTTTTATACTTATATACCTTTTTTAAGATTGTACTTATTTATTAGAGAGAAAGTACATACACATGAATGGGGGGGCAGGGGGAGAGGGAGAAACAAACTCCTTGCTGACCAGGGAGCCTGATTTGGGGCTCAATCTCAGGACCCCAGGATCATGGCCGAGGCCAAAGGCAGAGACTTTAACCGAGCCACCCAAATACCCCTGTACAACTCTTTTTTTATACCTTTTAACAGCATTTTTAGGCCATATAGATTTTTAAATAGCAGGTAATATACACACTGCCCAACATCCAGTTTCCAAAGAATCATCTTTGAGAACAGTATATGAATAATAATTTGAAATTTTTATACCATTGGTTTTCAAAATTATGCTCTTTATAAAACAGTCATGTATATGGAATACTGAGCACTCTAATCTTGTTTCAAACACAGCAGTTTATCTCATCTATTTTGTACCAGAATCCCAGGAAGAGTTTATTTGGAAAAGGGTTCTATGCTTTCAAGTTTGAAAACTGATCCAGAACTGATACAGAAGTTAGAACTAGCAGCCAAGAATATTAAAGTAGTCTTTATAACTCTCCGTCTCTCACACATATATACACACAACAAAGGTAATTACAGACATGGAAGATAAACAAATAGTGCTGCCCAACAGTTTCCTCTGAAGATGGAAATGTTCAATATCTACACTGTCCTATAAGACAATGACTAGCCACATGTGGCTAATAAGCACTTAAAAAGGGCCGGGATCCCTGGGTGGCGCAGCGGTTTGGCGCCTGCCTTTGGCCCAGGGCGCGATCCTGGAGACCCAGGATCGAATCCCACATCGGGCTCCCGGTGCATGGAGCCTGCTTCTCCCTCTGCCTGTGTCTCTGCCTCTGTCTCTCTCTGTGACTATCATAAATAAATAAATTAAAAAAAAAAAGGGCCATGTACAACTGAGGCACCGAATTTTTCTTTTTTTAAGGTGTATTTGTTTTTAGTAATCTCCATGTGTAACTTGAACTCACAATCCTGAGATCAAGAGTCACATGCTCTTCGGACTGAGCCAGCCAGGTAACCTACATTTTTTATTTTTTAAATGTATTTAAACTTAGCTACATGTAGCTAGCACCTACCCTACTGAACACAACTCTAGACTGTCTAGGGAAAAACAGCACCACAGAGAGGTTCTAAGTGGAATAACAGTTCTTTTTTCTCTTAGATTAGGATGATTAAATCTTTATAAAAGTAAGCCTGTATAACCAAAAATAAACTTAACTTCACTGACTTAACTTCATTATGCCATCCATCAATCATTCTGCTAATCCTTTTTATTATACAATTCTACGTATCTGCTAATTGCTACCAGTATTACTATTCTTGTTGTAGTTTCTCTTCCTTCACTCTTCCCCTTTGGCATGTGGGATACCACAGTGGAGAAATATAAATGGTTTATACTGCCCTAATCATTCTAGAGTTCTCAATATATTCTGCATTAGTACTTCACAGAGCACTGAGTACAAAAGTCTCTGGGTAGGAGGCATGCAAGAAATGCTTTTGACAACAAAAATTTGAGAAAATAATACCTGCAAAGAAGACAGAGTTTTAAGTAACTCTGCAGTTTCAATGTCTAAAAAAAAAAAAAAAAAAAAAGACTTCATTTATTTGACAGAGGGAGTACAAGCAGGGGGAGCAGCAGAAGGAAAGGGAGAAGCAGGCTCCCTGCTCAGTGGTGCCCCTAATTTTTAAGTATTTTGCAAACAGTCTTTCTGGAATAGTTGTAATAATTATTAACAAAGGAAACAGCAGTAGCATGATTGGAAAAATCAACAAATATTTTATCGTGGTCAGGGAGGCCAAATATACTTCATATGAAATTTAAATATGCCTGGATAATTGAAAAAGTTCTAAAATTGAGATGGAGGGGCACCTGGGTGGCTTAGTTGGCTAAGCGTCTGCCTTTGGCTCAGGTCAGGATCCCTAGGTCCTGGGATTGAGCCCCACATTGGGCTCCCTGCTCAATGGGAAGACTGCTTCCCACTCTGCCCTCCCCCTCTGCTCCTGCTCTCCTGTGTGCATGGCACAGGTGCTCTCTCTAACAAATAAATAAAATCTTTAAAAGATTAAAAAAATAAAATTGAAATGGAAATGAACATACGATAAAATGCACAATTCTTAAGTGTACAGTTTGATGATATTTTAGTACAGCGTTTTTAAGGAAAATACTTCTATGGTTATTTCTTTGCAGATTTATAAATGTCCAACCACAATGTTAAAAAAAAAAAAAAACCTGTCTATACCGTAACGACTATAATTAATACAACCATTTCTCAAATGGTGTCCCTCAAAATATGATCTAAATCTTTTAGCTGTAATTTTAGTTTAAATAAAAGGATAAAAATATTTGGTATTCATCTGACCCTCTGCCAAGTATGTCTATAGGCTGGAAAAGAAGTTATGTGCATGTTTTGGGTTATCTTGCTATTGAGAGAACAAAAGATAATGAAACAGTAATTTATCAGTTTCCTGGAGCTATCAGAAGAAAAGACATTTGATATATTTTATATATGCAAACAGGTACTTTCAATTCTGACTTCAGTTTTGGTGTAGCACTTTTAAAATAAAAATTATATTTATCAAACATCAGTGCATAAAAACTGCACAAAAGTAACAAAATGGAAAGGGCACTGGGAAGAAATCAAGGCTATCTAAGAATAAACTAGGTCATTTCAGCTGGCTCTGGTTGCCAAGCAACTGGGATTTCTCACAGTTTCTCTTCAGAATAACCCATTTCTTTAAGAGTTTTATTAAATTATTTATTTCTTCTTCAAGACTTATACTAACATATTTAGAAATCAAACTAACAAGAAAACTTCCATGACTTATATGAAAGAAAATTAAAAACTCTAATGAAAGACAGGAAACAAAATATAACTTTTTCCTCCAAAGAATCAGACAGCAACATAAATATGTTAATTATCTTCAAATTAATCTATAAAAACCCAATTCAGTTACTGGGGTGGGGAGGAGTTATCAAAAAAGTTCTATTCTATATGGAACTAGTTGGGGGTGCCTGGATGGTTCAGTTGGTTAAATGTTCAACTCCTGATTTTGGCTCAGGTTTTGATCTCAGAACTGTGAGTTCAAGACCTGCA
This sequence comes from Nyctereutes procyonoides, assembly GCF_905146905.1. Classification (NCBI taxonomy): domain Eukaryota; kingdom Metazoa; phylum Chordata; class Mammalia; order Carnivora; family Canidae; genus Nyctereutes; species Nyctereutes procyonoides. The sequence continues at coordinate 7,573,829 of NW_026575135.1, read as the reverse complement.
TTAGGTTCCATGCTAAGTGTATAGCCTACTTAAAAAACAAATGAATAAATAAATTTTAAAAATATAGTACTATTTAATGGCTGAAAAGAAAGAGTAAAGAATAGGGCTTTGCCCTATTCAATATATCAGTACTGGAGACATTAGTCCTACAGACATGGAAACAAGAATGGAACAGAATGGAATCCAAAAAGTAGTCTGTATTAGACGCAGAGTGGATACCAAGTGAGAAGCCCACCCATGAGGGTATATCAGGGCCATGCAAGCAGAATGTGAACGTCTGTCTAGAAAGTGTATATATGCATATTATAAGTAGGGAAAAGCAGGTGTATAGAAAACTACAACATGACAAAGGGTAGTTTCCCATGAGTGGATAATAAATGAGTTATTAAAAAATAAATAAAAACAGTAAGGGAAAAACTGGTCACTGGGAGTTAGAAAAAAAAAGACCAAATCCTATCCTCACTCTCCAACTCCAAAATATTTCAAAACAGCTACAACATAAAAGTATGAGAAGAAATAGGTGAAAAAAGTTTTTAAATATTGCTATGCTAGCTTTTTACGAGCATGGTATCAAAATCAGAAATCATAACATAATCTTGAGACTTGACTATTGTATAAAAACAGTTTTAAAAGTGTATTAGAAAACAAAACTCACAGTGACAGAAAGCAGAATGAATGCCAGAGGCTAGAGGAGTGAGGGAATAAGAAATTAGCATTTAGGGTACAGAGTTTCAGTTGGAGAAGTTGAGGGAATTCTGGATATATATACTAGTGATGGATTACACAATGTGAACGTACTTAATGCTGCTGAACCACACTTATCAATGGTTAAAATGGTAAGTTTTATGTTATATATATTTTACCACAGTTTTAAAAATGGGGGAAAAATTGTATTAACAATTAATACAAAGTTGTATTAATTTTATTTAACCTGATAAAATTTTAATCAGATTAAAATCCTGATCTGTAAATTATTAAATAAATATTAAGTGGTAAAATGTACTTTCTCACCTAGAATATTAACAAAGATGACAAGAAAACTGTTTGCTCCCATATTATCAGTGGCAATCTAATAAGTAAAACATATTCTTAAAAAAAAGCAATCATATATCAAAATATAAAATATGCATATGCTTAGTCTCAGCAATTTTGAGGCCACAAATGTAAACTAATAAGAAAACATTGCAAGTGTGCTAAGATATAAGAATGTTGCTACAATGTTATTTGTAAAAGAATAAAATTGGAAACAACTTCAGTGTCTATTAACATAGATTATGGCTATTTTATAGAAATGAGTATTACGCATTCATTTAAAAATTATGAAGTTATTCTACTTTTGCTGCCACGAAACAACATCTACGATATATTATACAGAAAAAATAACAGCTTCCAAAACATTAGGATTCCACTGATGTAAAATTATATACGTAGACAATAATACACCTGAATAGAAAGAAGGGCTACATACACACCAAATGATTAGCAAAATGTTAATTAGCTATCTCTGGATAACTGTTTTGTTTTTCAATGTTGTTTTTGTTATTATTTTTACTGTTCTGGATTGTTTGAATGTTTTACTATAAGAGTGTATGCTATTTAGAATTTCTAAGTCAGTTTTTCATTTTAAAAAGTCTAATATCTAAAAAATTAAATATCTATCATCGCATTTACTAAGTTTATATAAGCTATTATATACCATTAATATCTCTTAGAACGAGTTAAGGATTTTGCACAGGAAAAGTTATTGTTTTAAAAATGTGGAAAACTATAATTTACATTTAGTAGCTTGAACCATAATGACTTTCAACAGAATCAAAGAGTTGAAAGAGTTCTTCTGCCTAGGGCAAGAGCAAAGGGGCCAAACTTGCTCTTAACATAATAAGAAAACATCTTTCCTGCGTTGTGGATCAATTTTTCTATCCTTTAAGTAACTTCAAATTACTATTTTAGCTACTACATATCAACCTGGAGAAACACAAAAACAGCCAACATGAATTCTATCAAAAAAACTGAAAAAAATGAGATTAGAGATGTTGATATTTTACATTCCACATTCATCTAGAAGAGTCAAAAATTATTTAATGAATGTACCTATACAAATTCTTATTAACATCTTAAATGTTATTTAACATCACAATAGAAGCCTCATTCAAATTATTAATGTCTTTCTTATGTATCTGTAAAAAGTTCCTTTTAGATCTGAAATTTTAATAGATAAGAACATAATTTTTTCCTTTTACTCATGAAAAGTTTCAAGGGAAAACTAACTCCATAACGTCAAACATATTTCTAAATGGCACTACGTAAGCCTTCAGGTAAGATTTTACATACACAATCTTTACTAATAAGGCATCCTAACCTGAAGGAAATCACATTCCACCCCCCGCCAAAAAACAGAAAATTATTTTTAAGGTATTATACCATGTGTTCTTGTAACTAATTTTTAAAATGCCTTTAATACTTACAGCTTAAAAAAAAATACTTACAGCTTGATTAGGTAGATTGTCAGTCTTAAGTTCTCTGTGATTGGAATACTGAATAAAAACAGGCTGGCTTCGAAGGTGAGGAGTAACAGGAGTGTAATAATTCACCATAGTAACAGCAGCTTCCTCAGAAGCCATTTCTAAGAAAGCCTGCAATAAACACAAGAAAGAAAAGTGAAAGCTCATGTTTTTGAAAGACAGCTAAGAACTATGAAAAGACTTTTGCTTCAAAGTGTATCATTGATGTTAACTGAAAACACATTTGAAAAGTTGGGTTCAATAAAGGATTTGGGACTGGGAAATTGCAAGCTGAATGATTTCGTGTGGCTTTTGGTTTTCCTCTTTTTTCTGTTTCTTCTAAAGCCTAGAAATAATTAAAAAGGCAAAATTAAGGTGAACATCAGTATTGTAAATGGATGCTTTCAGGGGTTGTGATTTAACAGTTCTTTCCTAAATAAAAACTTCTCAAAGATGGGGGGCATAATGATTTGCTCTCCTTCACCTTTTACTGAACAGCTGTTTATGATACAATTAAGTTTATGATAGAATTGGGAACGCCTGGGTGGCTCAGAGGTTGAGCATCTGCCTTTGGCTCAGGGCGTGGTCCCAGAGCCTGCTTCTCCCTCTGCCTGTGTCTATGTCTCTCTGTGTCTCTCATGAATAAAATGAGATAAATAAAATCTTTAAAAAAAAAAAAAGTTTATCATAGAATTAAACAGAGCATTCGGGTGCAAAGGCTCAACTGTTCAAATTAGGGAAATGGAAGAACTTCCTACATTAAGTCAGTATTAAGTCCTTCAAGTGACTTTTTTTGAGATCTGTGTTAAAAAATAGAGACACATCAGGCCCCAAATGAAGTTACCTGTACTAAGCCAAAGTCACCAAACCAAGACTTAATATCTAACAATTACAGTTTCAAACTCTCCCAAGATTGCAATCTTAAACCAGTCCATCTGGAATCACCTGGCCAGCACTAGTGAGGTCATCTGCCTGACAGACGCCCACTATTCCCTAAAGGAAGGTGACTTGCCTGAAACAATTCACTCTACTAGTAATTTCCTTGTCCCACCCTATTCTGCCTATAAAAGTCTTTCGTTTTGCACTGCTCTCACAGCTCCTTTCTATCTGCTAGATGAGATGCTGCCCAATTCATGAGTTGCTGAATAAAGTCAGCCAATAAATCTTGAATTTCAACTGAATTTCATCTTTAACATCTGTAATCAGTGTACTAATATCAGGTATTTGAAAAATAATATAGGAAGAGCTGAGATAGAAGTTGTTCCTTGGGACTTGTGTCTTACTCTATAAATATGGCTTCTTCTGACTGTCAAAACTCTACTAACAACCACTCTGACCTCTCAAAACTACTGTAAGGACATCTCAAATTTAAAATGCAAGAAGAACCCCTGATCCAAATCAATCAAATTTCTAGACAATTCAATTCTTTTTCACTACAAAAAGTATGCAATTAGCAAGTGTACAGTAACCACTTCAAATTATCCATAAAACATTTAGAATTTACTTATAAAAATATGTATTTATTAACAACAAATTTTCTGAACACAGCATATGAGAAATATCTATAAAACAAACTATTTGTTTATAATTATATTACTTCCTAAGTGTTTCTATTTGGCAAATACTCCAATAAAGGAATATTAACTTGACAAATGTTAAGTATGATGCTAAACTACATCAATCAAGTGTCACAACTGAACCAATTAAATGCTTTAATGGAACTAACAATATTCTATGAAGTAATGTTAGCCACATGACAGTGATCAAATATCATTAATCCACAAGAGATAAAATTCCACTATTTTCAAGGAATAAATATCCACAATGCAATTTAAAACCACCATCCAAGTGTATTAGTAATATACTTTTACTAGTTTTTCTACGAGGATAAAAATGATCAAGGTAACCAAAACAGCTATAGCAATACTTCTTCCTATTTGGTTTTTAATCATCTTTTCAACAAAGAACTTGTATACTGTTTACTAATAATATTCACTATATGGTGGGAAGAGTATCTTTCTGAAAACTTCTTCATAAATGCAACGAACTAAACTCAATGTCTAACAGTCACACAAAGGAAAAGCCAAACATCTTTGGAATACATGATTCGTGTTATAGAAAATTTTTCCTCAAAGTATATGACCTAAAAATTCATACATAAAAATAACTTTTTCCACATAGACCCGAGTAAAGGAATTATTTAGGTTTTCCCAAAGTATCCAGAGAAATCTATTTTCATTATAAGGGTTGGAGAAAAAAACAAAAGTCACTGCCCAGAGAAAGGCTGGTGAAAATATCCCTATGCTGCCCTCAACACTCTACCTCTAAGTACCATAGGAAAGATCACACCTACAAGTAGTCCTAATGATTCACATGACACTCTCTCATTAAAGTATATTACTAACAAAATATTTTCTAAGCAGGATTTATGATCCAAAGACAAGCAATTAACATAACAACACTACAAATAAATAAATTATAAATTCAGAACCAATAGTAGAGACAAAGACAAAGTGTGATGTTGTCCGCTGCCCTTCATAACCATTTGACAGTATGTACAGGATACAATACATGAAACATGATAATGCACATGATACATCTGACAGCCATTAGACTTGCCCACCTTGACTCTTTTAAAATCACGCAAAGCATACTATTCTCAATAGTGACAACTGAGTTAAAATAAAGATCCAAGTACATGTACTATCTCCAAAAGATGTAAGATAAATGTGTAAACACAACGAAAGCTGAATACTAAGACCTGTTATTTAACCTCTCCAGATTTAAATAACTTCATCTTAATGGGAATTTTACTTAGTTTACTGAAGGGCCAAAATCAGACATCATCCAGTCTTTTTCATGTCCAACACATATCCATCTATTTATAAGTGTATTTATGTTTCTTAAACTTATTTATGAAAATGTTAAGTACGAACATGGAACTTATCACAATGTACTACACAAGGTCTAGGGCCTAAATTTGTTGTCCTCTTCTTACCAGCAATGTTCAGTATAAAAGATTTTTAGGACAATCAAAAACTGGGGAAGAAATAATAAAGAATTCATCCTAGTAGGGTCTGAGCTGGAACAAGAAAGCAGGCAACTGTTCAACATAATTCCTTATTCATCTTAAGAAAAGCCTATTAACTTCTGAAATGAAAAATTTCTAGCAGTCCCTTTTGAATTATTAAAGAAGCTATATATTATTTCTACAACTAAAATATACTACATATTTCTATATAAATTTTGGAAAACTTAAATATTCCTTAATTGCCAAATAAGGTATAATTTATATCCCCTCTCTGATAATTAAAGGGTATTTTCATGAACTCTATTGTAATTAAGAATATAAAAGGTTTTTTGTTAAGGAAGAAAAGGACAAGTCACTGAATTAATATTTTTGTTTGTTGTTTCCTGTCACACATAAAAAAATTCTATTTAAAAAACTATGTAAAGAAAATGAAATTTAGGAAATACAGAACAGTTCAAGAAAATAAGTCATCTTTAACACTAATACCCAGAGAAATCACTGTGGTTCGATTTTTAAATATTACATACCTGGCTTTTTCCTTTCAACATCAAAAGATTAGTGACTTTGCCAAATGGTAGACCTAATGATATGACCTCTGCTTCGGTGACATCACTTGGAATTTTGCGAAGATGAAGAACACGGGAAGGCGAACAGGGAGGTCTATCTCCTTTAAATTTCTTGTTGTCATTCCCATTAGCTAAAAAAATAAGATTTTTTAAGTTACAGAAACTAATTTAGGTTGACATACTACATTAACCCTATTGTCATGTTTCATCTTCAATAGTTTTAGTTTTTGAAATTCAGTAAACTATGAGGTTGATCAGGGAAGAGAAGGACAGTGGAAAACCAACCACCGACCTTCAATAAATGGGTGTTTTTGGTTTTTCAATGCAAGTATTAAATTTGTTCAAACCTGAAGTCTGATTTTTAACTTCAAGGAAAAGTATTGGATAAATAAATTACTATTTTTTTTGTGAATAGAGAATGTTTATATGTCTCTAATGTATTTTTTAAAGCTATTTTTCTAATTTGTTCTAGTGCTAAATAAATAAGAACTTTTAGTAAGGATTATAAAAGAAATTTTGTATTTACCACATCCTGAGGGGATTTGGATTTGAGCTGTATCACTGTAAAAATAAGTTTATTTCTTAGGCATTATGTATTTTTTATTAATTTTTTAATGAAGTGTTTTTTAGAAGCTAAATTATGGTTTCCTAAGATAATCTTATTCCTTATTATATAATAGTAGGTCTTAATGTAAGCATTATCTTGTTAGAAATTCAAATTTTCAGCCCTACCCCATATATGTACTAAATCAGAACCTAGGGGTGGGGACCAATAACTCATATTTTAATAAGCCCTCCAGATGATTTTGACGCAGTCTGAAGTTTGAGAACCACTGTTGCACAATAAAGAAATCCACTAGCCCAGTTTACAGCTAAATCTTATTTAAATCCTTTTGTTTTAACACTGACAATAACTAGAACTGACAAGCCTGTAATGAATACTCAAATTTATATACATAAGATTCAGAAATGTTTTTCACCAAATATAGCACCATGTAAGACTGAATGCAAATTATTTGAAAGTCCTAAATTTCATTACACTTTTTTTTTAATACTAAATAGTACCATACTTAGTACTATTAGGAAAATACAATCTTTCCAAATGCCCAAAATTATCATTTTTCCAAATATTAATGGAACCTTGCAAACAAATAACATGAATACCATAAAAAAATTATATGGCAATACTTTGTACCCAAATCTGTGGCACAGAACTCAACTTGCTTACAAGCGTGTAGGTTGACTTAATACCCAAACCAGCACTCCCAAATTCTCTGTTCATGAATGCAGGCAGCATCCTACTCAGACCCCAAAGATTATCAATTCCTATAGGTCGGTCCTTACTGGCTTGCTGTCCTGTATATAGCAAATGCTAGCAAGACTGTGAATAATAGGCAGTTAAATACTTATTGCAAATTAATCTGGGAGGCAAGAGATTCTTTTTCCTCCTCTCAATCACCCAGAAACACTGATTTTTCCCTCCAAAATGACTCATTACATTTTTTTATGCCCACTCTCAGTGTCCCTAAATTCACCTATGATCTTTTCCCCTTCTACTTCCTCTAGCCTCACTCCCCTCCCATTCCAACTCAGATCCAACATCTTATTAACCAAACTAAAATAATGTATCACATCATTATCCTGCTTTAAACACCTTGTCCCTTAGATTCTAGCTTTCACATTGTTTTCACTTATACTGCCTCATACAAAAATATACCTGAGATAAACCTTACTAATTTTAATAGATGAAGAGACAGAGGTTCAGAGAATAAATGATTTTTGTACAAAGCCAGCAAGTGTTAAAAGTGTCATTCAAACTTAAATTTAAGGATAATATTTTTTAGCACAAAAATCTCAAAATGTCTTATCATTTCTGGAAAAAGCAAAGCAACTTGACACTGACATAAATTTTCAAAGTATGTACAGATTTATGCAGATTATAATGATAATATTATCACTAAATTAGAACACTATACATTATATTCTAGATAGTAGTGAAAGCGGCATACAGGGTGTACCCTCCCAGTATGCCTAGATGTCCAGACAATAGTACCACCATCTTGTGCTTTCGTAACCAGCCCAAGGTGTTAAAAAACTGGAAAATCTCCTAAAAGCAAGAGGATTTTATCAGCTTACCCAGAATACTCCAAAATAAATGAAAAAACATTTAGAAGGTTTTTTCTTTAACAGAGATTTTAATCACCTGTAGGAGTAAAAATAAATGCCTATGCATGCTATTTAAGCTTGTTGTTATACTATCAAATAAAGATTTATGGCAACAATTTTTTATCAAGAAATATGCAATTATAAGGGATCCCCGGTGGCTCAACTGTTTAGAGCTTGCCTTCGGCCCAGGGCATGATCCTGGATTCCCATGATTAAGTCCGCATCGGGCTCCCTGCATGGAGCCTGCTTCTCCCTCTCTGTGTCTCTCATGAATAAATAAAATCTTAAAAAAAAAAAAAAGAAATACGCAATTATAGAAACCCACCATTTTAGGTTAATTGTTCGGAATTATAAAACTGCCTGAGCTATGTTAAGAGCATGAACTAATACATCAGACATCCAGAACTAAGAAAGTTACCTGACATAACTGAGCCTCAAATTCTTTTCCAGTAAAATGAGAATAACAGGGCTATTTTCAAAATGAAATTAGAGAACATATTTAAATACTAGGTGTAGGGGCACCTGGGTGGCTGAGTCAGTTAAGTGTCTGCCTACCACTCAGGTCTGATCCCGGGGTCCTAGGATCGAATCCCCCATCAGGCACTCTGCTCAGCGGTGAGTCTGCTTCTCCTTCTCCCTCTGATCCTTCCCCTGCTTGTGCTCTCACTAGCACTCTAGCTCTCTCAAATGAAAGAATAAAATCTTTAAAACTAGGTGTAATGCTTAGCATATAGTAATCAATAAAATGTCTCGATTTTCTTGGGAAGGACTGTTTAACCTCAGGTAATGTCTTTCTACCTTTCTGGTATTAAAATGATGATTGTAGGTGACAGTGGCTTTTTTCTCTTGATGTGCTTAACTTTCCTAAATTTAAGACATTGCTCAAAATTAAAATTTTATTATTCTATGAAATCTAAAAATCTAAGAATTACTCATCTAGATGACCCCAGAAAAGGTTATAGCCAAAGACTTGATGAATATAATAATCTGAAAATGGAAAATATATAAGCTGTCATATGGCCAAAATTTACTAAAGTCAACAGGAAACAAGGAAATTCTAATGTATTTAATACATAACTTTGAGGAATTACTCTCTGCACAAAAAATACATTAGAGATTTTCCAAGGGAACCCTGGGTGGCACAGCGGTTTAGTGCCTGCCTTTGGCCCAGGGCGCAATCCTGGAGACCCGGGATTGAATCCCACGTTGGGCTCCCGGTGCATGGAGCCTGCTTCTCCCTCTGCCTATGTCTCTGCCTCTCTCTCTCTCTGTGTGTGACTATCATAAATAAATAAAAATTAAGAAAAAATTAGAGATTTTCCAAAATTGTTACTGTGAAAATCAACACTCAAAATACTTAGTTTGTAAAAGTCTTGCATTTTATTGAACAATATACTGAAAACTACTGAACGCCTGCTACGTATTAGGTTCCAAAGAAAATAAGTAGAAGAGGCTTTATAAAATGCATATATTCCCATCTCAAAAATAGAGAAACAACCAGGAAAACTATCCTAGAAATACGGGTCTTTTAAAAAATATAACTTTATTAGGGTATACTTTAGACATAATAATATCCACCTACATTTTAAATGCAATCTGACAATTTTTGACATATATACCCATATGACCTCAAAAATCAAGATCTAGAACATTTCCATCTTCAAAAGTTTCCTAGTACTTCTTTGTTAGTCCTCCCTCCAAACACTCACCTCCTCAAGCTAAACATGTACCATTTGACACTACTATACTATCTTGATTACTATAGTTTTAGAGCAATTTTTTTTAATTTATTAATTTTTTTAAGTAATCTATACACCCAAAGTGGAGCTTTAACTCACAACCCTGAGAGCATGAGTTGCATGCTTTGCCAGTGGAGCCAGCCAGGAATGTGTTTATAGCAATTCTTGAAATTAAGTACTTATGTGGGGGAGAATTCACATCCTAAAAGTTTTGAGTCATGCAAAACATATGCTTTATGACTTCTCTCTGCCTTTACTTAGGTCTTCTTTAATTTCCCTTAACATCATTGTATGGTTTTCCGTGTAATGGTCTTGCACATATTCCTGACCCTGTATCCTGCAACCTTACTAAATTCTTTAGAATTTTCTACATACACAGTTTTATTTTTTACTCTCCAACATGTATGCCTTTTATTTCTTATTCTACTTTTATTGAACTGGCTAGGACTCCTTGTATAAAGTTGAATAGAAATAATGAGACTGGACATACTTGCATCATTGTGGATTTCAAAGGACAGGACTCTCTTATACCATTAAGTATGATGTTGGAGTTTCACACCTTTATCGGGGTAAACAGGTTCCCTCTATTCCTAGGTAGTTTAGGGTCTTGTTTATCAGGAATAAAAACTGAATTTTTCAAATGCCATCCCAGGATATATTAAGATGATCATTAAGATTCTTCTCTTTGTTCTGTTAATAGAGTAAATTGCACTAATTTTCAAAAGCTAAACCACTTTGTATTCTTGGAATAATTCTGACTTGGTCATAATATATGATCTCCTCTCCATAGATACATAGCTGAATTTAATGTCTTCTAAGTATTGTTTTTGGGTCCATTTTCATGAGGAATATTAATCTGTAGTTTTCCTTCCTGTATCAAAGATAATATTAACCTCATAAAATAAATTAGGAAGTGTTCTTCTATATTCTGAAAGAGTTTGCATAGCATTGGTACTATCACTTCCTTAAATAAAGGCATAGGGTCTTAACTTTTTTTTTTTTTTTAAGATTTTATCCATTTGAAACAGAGAAAACATGCACAAGTGCACTCAAGAGAAATTGCGCAGGGCAGGAGAGGTAGAAGCAGGCTCCCTGCTGACCTGGGAGCCCGATGTGGGTCTCAATCCCAGGACTGAGAGATCATGACCTGAGCCAAAGGCAGACGCTTAACCAACTGAGCCACCCAGGCACCCCAGGTCTTAAACTTTTTAATTCTCAACTTGATTTAAAATAAGTATAGAGTTATTTGGGTTTTCTAGTCATTTTCTATCAATTGTGGTATTTTATATTTTTCAAGGAATTTGTCCACTTCATCTAAATTGAATGAATACCTGTTCGTTCATTTTATTGACTTACAACTCTTCATAATATTTGCTTAATATCGGTCTTAGCCTGCTTAGGATACTATAACAAAATACGACAGACAGGATGATTTAACAATAAAAATTTACTTTTTCATAGTTCTGGAGATTGGAAGTCCAAAATTAAGGTGCCAGCATATCACTTTCTAATGAGGACTCTTTTCCTGGCTTATAGACAAGGCACCCTTCCAAGGGTCTTCACATGGCGGGGGTGGAGGCAAGAGCAAGCTCTCTGATATCTCTATAAGGATTCTACTCCCATTGTGAGGGCTCCACCTCCAAGGCCCAGTCTCCACATACCATCACATTGAGGTTTGGGCCTATACACACATGAATTTGAGGAATACACAAACATTCAGTCCATAACATCATCCTTTTAACATTTGGAGCATTCTTGATATTGGTAATTCCTTTCAGTTTCTGGTCTACCTAGAGATTTATCAATTTTACTGACCCATTAAAAACTATTGGTTTTATTAATTTTTCTCTACTGCTTGTTTTCTATGGCCTGAATTCATGCTTCTCATATTTTTTTTTAAAGATTTTATTTATTTATTCATGAGAGACAGAGAGAGAGAAGCAGAGACACGGGCAGAGGGAGAAGCAGGCTCCATGCAGGGAGCCTGACAAGGGACTCAATCCTGGGACCCCAAGATCACAACCTGAGCTGAAGGCGGCACTAAACTGCTGAGCCACCCAAGCTGCCCTATGCTCCTCATATTTAATATTTTCTTCCTTCTATTTACTTGGGAGTTTAACTTGCTTTTCTCTGCTATGCTTAGCAGCATAGGTGATTCATTTTATATTTTTTCTTTTCTAATAAACAAAACTATAAATTTCCTTCTAAGAATAGTTCTGGCTGCACCCTTCAAAGTTTAGTAAATTGTGTTTTCATTTTAATTCAGTTCAAAATATTTTCTAATTTCCTTTGTGACGTATTTGATCCATAGGTTAAGTGTTACTTTAAAAAGATTAATTGGGAAAATTTTCCCCATATATTTGAGGATTATGCTTTTTTGATTTCTAATATAATTTTAATGAAGAGAACTAATTCTATATAATTGTAATGCATTCACCTTTTATTGAGACTTGTTTTACTTGGTAACTATTTCATGTGAACTTGAAAAAATGTATATTCTGGTAGTATTGCAGAAACTGGTCCACTGTCAATTAAAACAAGCTGGTTGTTAGTGTTGAAAACATCTATATTAAGGGATCTACAAACTTCTTAAATGACTATATAAGTATTTTAGACTTTGTGAGCTATATAATCTCTGTTGCATCTATTTAACTTTACAGTGGTCGGATGAAAGCACCCACAAGTATGTAAAATAAAGGAGTGTGCCTAGGTTCAAATAAAGTTTTATACATGAACACTGAAATTTCTATTTCATATAAGCTTCATGTATCTCAGAATATTGTTATTTTTTCAATTTAAAAATGTAAAAATCAGTCTTAGGTCACAGGAAATACAAAAATGGGCAAATAAGACAGATTTGGTTTACATGTCAGAGTCTGTTAACCTCTGTGTCCTGATTTTCTGTTTACTATGCTGTCAATTACTGAGACAGACGTTTTGAAATCTCCAATTATAACTGAATTTATCTACTTCTCTATTTAGTTCTATTAGCCTTCATTTTATGTATTTTGAAGCTCTGTAACAAGGAATACAAATAAATACAATGGAACACAAAATGATAAATAATGAATAAAATGAAACAAAAAAAGTGGTCTAGAGAAAGCTAAGGAAACAAAGGAAGAAAACAACAAAGAATAAATGGGACAAATAGAAAACAAATAGCAAGATGGTAGACTTAAAACCAACCATGTCAAATAATTAAATAGAAATGGCAAAAGATTCCAGTTAAAAGGCAGTTTATCAGTGTGACAAAAGCAAGACTCAATTATATGATGTGAAGAAGAAATCCATTTTTTTAAACTTTATTTTTAAGTAATCTCTATACCCATTGTGGAGTTTGAACTCACAACCCCAAGACCAAGAGTTACATGCTCTACTGACTGAGCCAGCCAGGTGCCCCAGAAGAAATTCATTTTAAGTATAAAATCTCAGGTTCAAAGTAAAAGGAATGGAAAAAGATAAATATGTAAACAGTAATCATAATAAAGCTGAATGGGCTGTACTAACAAAGTAGACTTCAGGAAAAGGAGTTCACAGATTAGAAGAATAAATACTGTTAAAATGTCTACACTACCCAAAACAATCTACACATTTAATGCAATCCCCATCAAATACCAACAGCAGTTTTCACAGAACTAGAACAAATAATCCTAAAGTTTGGTATGGAACCACCAAAGATCTCAAACAACCAAAGCAATCTTGAAAAGGATAAGTAAAGCTAGAGACATCACAATTCCAGACTTTAAGCTGAAATCATCAAACAGTATGGTACTGGTACAAAAACAGGGTCATAGATCAATGCAACAGAAGAGAAAACCCAGAAATAAACCCATAATTATATGATCAATTAATCTTTGACAAAGCAGGAAAGAATATCCATCCAATGGGGGGAAAAAGTCTTTTCAACAAATGGTGTTGGGAAAATGGAACAGCAACATACAAAAGGATGAAAGTGGATGACTTTCTTTCACCACTCACAAAAATAAAGTCAAAATGGACTAAAGACCTAAATATATTTAATATCCTCAAGTTAGAACAGTCTAATCTGAATTTATGCCAGTTTATCTTCAGTAACACACAAAAATTCTGTACCTTTACACTTCTGTCCCCACCTCTTTCTGTTGTTAGTGTCACAATACTATATCTTTGTACATGTGTCCCCCAAAACATGAATAATTCTTTTAAATGCATTAGTCTCCTACATTGCATGGAGCAAAAATGTGGAGCTTACAAACAAGTCACACGCTAGCTTTTAGATTAGCAATACTTTAAAAAATGTAGTTCTTTTGTGAAAGACCTGTACTTTGAAAACTATAAAACACTAATGAAAGAAATGGAAGGCAGCACAAAGAAAAGGAAAGACATTCCATGTTCACAGGTTAGAAGAATAAATACTGTTAAAATGTCTACACTACCCAAAGCAATCTACACATTTAATGCAATCTCCAGCAAATGAACCATAAAAATCCTAGAAGAGAACACAGACATTAACTTCTTTGATACCAGCTGTAACAACTTCTTTCTAGATATATCTACTGAAGCATGGGAAACAAAAGAAAAAATAAACTATTAGTACTAGAGCAAAATCAAGTTTCTGCACAGTAAACCATCTAAACAATCAACAAAACTAAAAGATAATCTAAGGAATGGGAGAAGATATTTGCAAATAACATATTTGATAAAGGGTTAGTATCCAAAATATATGAAGAACTTATAAAACCCCCAAAATGAATAATCCAATTAAAAATGAGTAGAAGACATGAACAGACATTTCTCCAAGGAAGACATGCAGATGGCCAAGAGAAAGATGAAAAGATGCTCATTATCACTTACTATCAGGGAAATGCAAATCAAAACTACAATAAGATATCACCTCACCTATGAGAATGGCTAAAATCAGTAACACAAGGAAGAACAGGTGTTGGTGAGGATGTAGAGAAAAGGGAACCCTCATGCACTATTGGTGGGATATCATATGGTATGTCATTCTCTATTTCGCTTAGCATATTACTCTCTAGTTCCATCCATGTCACTGCAAATGGAAAGATTTTATCATTTTTATAGCTGAATAATATTCCATTTAAATGGGAAAAATACACACCACATCTTTTTTAAGATTTTATTTATTTGAGTGAGAAAGAGAACATGTATGGGGGAGGGGCAAGGAGAAAGTGGGGAGGGGCAGAGGGAGAGGGAGATGCAGACTTCCCACTGAGCCGGGAGCCCAATTAAAGAAATGGACCCCAGGGCTTAATCCCAGGATCATGACTTGAGCAGAAGGCACATGCTTATTAACCACATAAGCCACCCAGGTGCCCCTTAAGATTTTTTTTTTTTTTAACAATCTCTACATCCAACATGAGGCTTGACTCACAACCCCGAGATCAAGAGTCACACATTCCACCGATCGAAAAAGCCAGGCGCCCTTCTCTTTTTTTTTCTTTTTAAAGATTTTATTTATTTATTCATGAGAGACACACACAGAGAGAGAGAGAGGCAGAGACACAGGCAGAGGGAGAAGCAGGCTCCATGCAGGGAGCCTGACATGGGAATCGATCCTGGGACTCCAGGATCAAACCCTGGGCTGCAGGTGGTGCTAAACCACTGTGCCACCAGGGCTGCCCCTTTTTTTCTTAATCTGCGACTGGACTTTAGAGTCAGGTGTGTTACACATAAATAATCTTATTTTGGGCAGCCTGGGTGGCTCAGTGGTTTAGCGCTGCCTTTGGCCCAGGGCCTGATCCGGGAGACCCGGGATCGAGTACCACATCAGGCTCCCCGCATGGAGCCTGCTTCTCCCTCTGCCTGTGTCTCTGACTCTCTCTCTCTCTCTGTGTCTCTCATGAATAAATGAATAAAATCTTTTAAAAAAAAAATCGTATTTCTTTTTTAAAATCCAATTTATTTTAACTAAAAAACAAAAACATCTTTTTTAAAGCTTTTATTTATTATGAGAGACACAGAGAAAGAGAGCCAGAGACACAGGCAGGCTCCATGCCGGGAGCCCAATGTGGGACTGAATCCCAGGACTCCAGGATCATGCCCTGGGCCGAAAGCAGGCACTTAAGCCCCATATTGGGTGGAGAGATTACTTAAAACTGCAGACTTTGTAGGGGTACCTGGTGGTTCAGTTGGCTAACCATCTGACTCTTGGTTTTGGCTCAGGCATGGGTCATAGGAATGAGCCCCCACAAGGGGCTCCACTTTCAGCGGAGAGTCAGCTTGAAGATTCTATCCCTCCACTTCTCCCCACACTTAGCACACACTCTCTAAAAGAAATACGTAAATCTTTAAAATGAAATAACAATCTTTATTAAAAAATAATTGGGGGCTATGGAAATCAGATTCTTCCCCTTCCTCGGGGTCTTCTAGTTTCTGTCACTGTTTTTCTTTTTTTGATTGTTGTAAGCTATCTCTGTACCAAGAATCAGCCTTAGGTTTACATAAAACTGAAAGGTCTTCTTCTCTGGTTTCTTCTGAGCCTTTTACCAGGATGTACTGTCACTTTCTAATTTTCCCTATAGATGCAGTTGTTTTTTAATATGTTAGTCTTTAATATCTCACTCCCAAAAAGGGTAAAAGTGGAAAAATGAAGGGAGAGGGAAAGAATACCAGCCCTTTAAAATCACTAGAAGTCACTGGGAGAGAGAGGAGTTTGCTACAAAAGCGGGGGTGGGGAGATGCAAAGACAATGGTTGCCTGCCTCTGTCTGCAACTCTGTGATCAGAAGCAGCAATTAACAATTAGAACCCAGATTCCTGAAAAGAAAATTAAGAAGACACTATTCTTTACCCCTGCTGGCTCTCTCAAGCTATTTATAAGCTACTCCTGAAACATGTACATAGCTACCTGACATGTGACTTAAGTGCAGAGGATGGGGGAGCACCTGGGTGGCTCAATTAAGCATCTGCCTTGGTCTCAGGTCACGATCCCAAGGTCCTGAAATCAAGGCCTGAATCAGGCTCCCTGCTCAGTGGGGAGCCTGCTTTGCCCTCTCCCTTCCACCTCCCCTGCTCATGCTTTCTCTCACTTTCTCTCTCTAATAAATATAATCTTTAAAAAGGGGGGCGGGGGGGTAGAGGATGGATAGCTGCTAATGTGCTAAGAGCTGAAATTGACCAAAATTAAACACAATTTACCTTCTAAGTCTTCCTCTGGAACAACTTGCAAGCTTTCAATAAACTCCAGAGTTCCAAATTACAGAAAGAGTCTGTCAGTGCAATTGTTGTCTATGTAGGGAGTCAGATTCCTGGTGCTTCTTACTCCACTATTCCCAGAATCCTCCTTCAATTATCTTAAATTAACAAAACAAAACAAACCAAAAGGGGGAAAAAAAAAGGAGGGAGAAGAGTCATATATCCACTTTGTGGATATTCACCATTTTGTACAGACCCAAGTTTCCACCTGGTATCATTTTCCTCGAGTCTGAAGAACTCCCTTTACCATTTCATGAAACAGACATCTGTTACTAACCAGCTCTTGTGTGCCTCAAAGAAAGTTTGATTTTAACTTCATCTTTGAAATTTTAAATGGATATAGATGACTGTATTTATTTTCAGCACTTTAAAGATGTTACTACTTCACTGTCTTCTGACTTAAAGTTCAGAGGAAAAAATTTTTATCATTCTTACCTTTGTTCCACTTGAAAACAATGGGACATTTTTGTCCTCCGGCTACTTTTAAGATTTGTTCTGCATTCCTGGTTTTCAACAATTTGATTATGATGAGCCTTGGTGTGGTTTTCACTGTATTTATCCCGCTGTAGTTCACTGAACTTCTTAGTTATGTGGCTTTATAGTTTCCACTATATTTGGAATATTTTCAAGGTATATCTGCTTCCCTGCCCCTATCTTTCTTTCTGGAACCTGAATTACATATATGGTTAGACCATCTGATTTTTGTTCTATAGTTTACTAAAGACCCTGTTCATTTCTTTCTTAATCTTTTTTTGGTCTATGTGCTTTAGTTTCTATTGCTTGTTTTGTTTTGTTTTAAGATTTTATTTTTAAGCAATCTCTACACTCAATGTGAGGCTTGAAGAACTCAACCCAGAGATCAAGAGTCAGGTGTTCTACCAACTAAGTTAGCCAGGCACCCCTCTACTGCTGTCTTCAAATTCACTGATCATTTATTCTGTATAACATGTGCTATTGATGCCATGCCATGTGTGTTTTAGACATAGTCTTATCTTTAAAAATTCCATTTTTCTCATTATGCTAATAGTTTCCTTTAAATCCTTAAACATACTTTTAATAATCACTTCAAAGTCCAAATCTGCTAATTTTATTACCTGTTGCCATTCTCTAGGTTGGTTTCTTTTTTTTTTTTAAGGTTTTATTTATTTAATTAGTGGGAAATGGGGAGAGAGCATGCACTTGTGAGTGCAAGAACACAAGAACAGAGGGAGACACTGAGGGAGAGGAAGAAGGAAAGACTCCCAATCAGACTCCACTCTGAGTGAGGAGCCCACTATGAGGCTTGATCTCTGGACTCTGAGACCATGACCTGAACCAAAACCAAGAGTTGGATGCTGAACTGACTGAGCCACTCAGGTGCCCCATCCAGGTCTCTTTCTGTTGACTGACTTTCCTACTGGTTATGGGTCACAGTTTTTGTGGTTCTTTCCATGTTTGGCAATTTTTGATTGAACAGTCAACATTGTAAGCACTAGAATTTATTTATTCCTTTAATATATTCTTTTCTGGAAAAAATGGTACTTTCAGATCAGGTAACTGTTTTGGAGCTTGTTTTTAAGCTTTATTAGAGTGCGTTTAGAGAAGGCTTTATGCTAGAGCTGGTGTACTCTTATTGGTAAGGCACGTGGCTTACTATTTAGCAACAGATTCAAAGAGAGATTCCAGAGCACTTTTCTCAGGCTCTTCTCTCCCATACACTGCTTAGCCCCCATTGCCTCAGCCTTCCCAAACTTGGATCTCTGTCCCTTTAACTTAGCAATTCTAATATGTTTGCTTGGGTTCCCTTACAGAGAGTCCAGAAAAAAAGGCCAGCATGATTATAAGGCAGACTTCATTTGTTAACTTTTATCTGAAATCATAGTCCTATAATAATAATAATATATTTCAAATAATAGCTGCTTTTTAAAAATCACTGCTCACATAAAAAGTCTAAATGTAGAAATTCCAAATCTGGAATGGTGACATATAGTTATCAGTGACTCAGCTCTACTTGTTTTTCTGTTAGGGTATAGCCTTCATCCTCCTCATCTAAGATGGAAACTGAAACTCCTGCAGGCAGTAGGATAAAAGAGGAAAAAGTGTACCCATGTAGAAATGCTCCAGAAGTAACTTCTATAACTTGCACTTACATCTCATTAGCCAGGACTTAATCACATGATCCCACCTAGCTATACGGAAGACTGAAAAGTAGCTGTTTAATTTAGGAGGCAACATGCCCAGATAAAAATTAGGGTTCTATCACTAAAGAAAACAGAAAAGTATTACACAATAGTCTCTGTCATAATTCCTAAGATTAAATTTATTTTTTCCCTAAGATTAAATTTAAAAAGAGAAGTATAAAATTCATGAAGAAATGTGTAAGACATTTTCATAACTACCAAAGGACATAAAATAAGACCCACAAACACAAAATCACAGATCAGGATCCCAGAAGGAAAGGCACAATTTTGCTTATCACCAATTCTATTTCATATCTTGCAGTAAAACCACAAATTTGTAATTGTGAATTAATTTAATTTGTGAAGTTTCTTCTCCATGGGTAAAGTAACAGGTGTTAATATGTTGACCTCATTAATAGAACTTTGGCAACAGCTAAATTATGTCCGTTTTATCATCTTTTGCTAACAATGAAAAATCAGTTATTACCCAATAATGATTCAATGTTCAATCATTTTGATGGGATCAAAATAAAGCTTTTGGGAAGTCATTCTACCAAAAGTAAAATATCTAATACTAATGAAAATTGAGTTTTAAAAGTTCTATATTAAAGAGGAACCTGGGTGGCTTAGTTAAGTGTCTGACTCTTGATTTTGACTCAGGTCATGATCACAGGGTCATGAGATTGAGCCCCAACTTGGGCTCCATGCTGGGCATGAAGCCTGCTTAAGGTTCTCTATCTCTCCCTCCCCCTCTACCCTCTTTCCTCCCTCCCTCTCTCTCTCTCTCTCTCTCTCTCTCAAAAACAAAAAAAAAAGAAAAAGAAAAAAAGTTCTGCATTAAAGATCGATTGTTTTTTCAGATAATAAGACAAATATAAGTATTGTGCAATAGTGTCATGATAAAAATACTGTTCTGACCGTCCTATGAGGCAGACATGGACTTGCAACTGGATTGGAACTCCTTTACCATACAAGCAATATTCTACTAATAGAGAGTACTATAGTATCAAATTTTAGAAATTATTTTAAATTCACATGTAGATTAAATGAACCACAAAAATTTTGTGATAAGTTTATAATGAATACCAAAAGGTCCTTCAATACAGCAGTATACCTGATCTCTTACCTACCCATTATCAATGCGATTTTTAAAATTCTTTTATCTTTGAAAAACTACTTTACACAGGGATTAAAACCTCTTTTATAAATGAGCCCTAAAAACCTTTCTCTCCAAATTTATTCAAAGCCAATTAGGATTCTTTATTATAGTCAAGGAATAGAGCACCAAAATCATGAAATATTAGAGCTTTTAGAAATCTGCAAATATTAGATGAAATATCACAAAAATATCTTTTCTAAGTGACCTCACAGCCCCCCCCAAAAGTGAAATTTCTGGGTGTCATGTCAATAGCCATGCCCCTCAGTGAAAGCAAACTAAAATTAGAAATTTCCCATCAGGGATCCCTGGGTGTCTGAGCGGTTTAGCGCTACCTTTGGCCCAGGGCTTGATCCTGGAGTTCTGGAATGGAGTCCCACATTGCGCTACCTGCAGGGAGCCTGCTTCTCCCTCTGTCTGTGTCTCTGCCTCTCTCTGTGTGTCTCTCATGAATGAATAAATAAAAAAAGAAAGAAAGAAAGAAGGAAGGAAGGAAGGAAGGAAGGAAGGAAGGAAGGAAGGAAGAAAGAAAGAAGGAAAGAAAGAAAGAAAGAAAGAAAGAAAGAAAGAAAGAAAGAAAGAAAGAAAGAAAGAAAGAAAGAAGGAAGAAAGAAATTTCCATTTCCCATCAAGGAAGGAAGGAAGGAAGCAAGCAAGGATTTAAAAAGGAAGCCTATCTCTTATCTCTTTCAGATTCTGATGGGGAAATGCAAATGTTTAGATTTTGAATTTTCTCTTCCTCCCTGGTATAAGAGTCTCCAAGACAATAAATTGACATATACATTAGAACATGTTAGGGTCTGGTGATACCTTAGAAAGTCTAGCAGAGCAAGCACAAAACACCTTAGAGATTCTCAACAGAAGAAAAAACTTAGCTAAAAATTATGACTCACACAAGGAAAAGCTCTAGACAATAAGCTAATATTTAATGGAAGGATTAAAAAGCACATTAGACAGCTGAATAGAAAACGAGTGAATCAGAAAACGATTTTAAGGAAATTATCTAAAATACAAGACCTTAAAGAGAAAGACATGACAATGAATGTAAGAGGTTAAAAAAAATGCAGGACTGAATCAAGTGGTCCTATACATGTCTAACTGGAGTTCCAAGAAGAGGCAGTTCTGGGAAGAGCTGGGTCACTTCCTAAGTAGGATAAATGAAGTAGTGAACCTTAGATTATCACCTAAGAAGCTTTAAAATTAAACAAAAAACAGTGCCTAGACCTCCACACCCATCCACTCCACCCTAAGATTTCAGAATTGTTGTGTGGTGGGTCAAGGTATCTATGTTTTCCTCAAAGCTTCCTAAACTCTTTTAGTGAGCATCCAGGGTTGAAAAGCTGTGATGCATACCTACAAATAGCTAGTTAAACCACTGAACAAAAATAAAGACAAAAATGTTTAAAAATAGCCATAGAAGGGCACTTGGGTGGCTCAGTTGGTTGTCTACCTTTGGCTCAGGTCGTGATCCCAGGGTCCTGGGACTGAGTTCTGCATCAGGCACCCTGCTCCGCAGGGAGCCTGCCTCTCTTTCCTCTATGTCTCTCATGAATACATAAAATCTTAAAACAAAAACAAAAACAAAAAACCAGGACAGCCCCAGTGGCTCAGCGGTTTAGTGCCGCCTTCAGTCCATGGCGTGATCCTGGAGACCTGGGATGGAGTCCCACATCAGGCTCCCTACACGGAGCCTACTCCTCTCTCTGCCTGTGTCTGTGCCCCTCTGTGTGTGTGTGTCTCACGAATTAAAAAAAAACAAAAACAGAGAAGTAATTTTACCTACAAATAACCAAGAATGACAACAGACTTCTCAAAAGAAGCCAAAAGAATAAAACAGTGCCTTCAAAGTGTTGAGAAGAAAAATAACTGCCAACCTAAACTTCTAGATAGCTGTCAATTGTAATAATGAAATAGACATTTTTAGTCAAAATCTGAGCGGTTACCATTTATAAAGCTTTGTGGAAATAGTTACAAAAGAGGGTATGCTTCAAGAAGAGCAACACTATGGGGATCCCTGGGTGGCGCAGCGGTTTGGCGCCTGCCTTTGGCCCAGGGCGCGATCCTGGAGACCCAGGATCGAATCCCACATCGGGCTCCCGGTGCATGGAGCCTGCTTCTCCCTCTGCCTGTGTCTCTGCCTCTCTCTCTCTCTCTCTCTCTGTGACTATCATAAATAAATAAAAAAATAAAAAAATAAAAATAATAAAAATAATTAAAAAAAAAGAAGAGCAACACTAAATACAGAATGGAATGGGATACAAGAAGAAATTCAAAACATAAAAGCAAAACACAACAAACCACTGCTGCCCGCTAAACTCCCATTTCATATTTCTTTCCTTTCCTAAGTAATCACCAGTATGAAATCTTTCTGGTCATCCATCCTGGTAGTTCATAAACGAGACCAAAGTGACCTGTTTTTAAAATAAGAACAAACAAGATGGGCCCCACCCTACATGTACTGTAATTCTAGGAATATGGACTTTTACAATATGCTCCACACTGGGTGAGACTTGAACTCATGACCCTGAGATCAAAGTATGAGCTAAGATCAAGAGTCAGGGGCTTAACCAACTGAGCCACCCAGGCACCCTAAGGGCAGACAGTTTTTTACAAGCCTACTACACCAAGAAGATAATCAGATTTAGAGATGTTAGATTCTAGCATTTTCTTCATAAACCAGTTCTCAAAGTATGGTTCCTTAAATGGCAGCATCACCATTACCTGGGAACTTGTGGAAATACAAATTCTCAGGACCCACCTCAGATCTGCTTTATTAGAAAATCTGGGTATGGACTCAGCAACCATGCCTGAACAGGCCCTCCAGGTGATTCTGATGTCAGCTCAAGTTTGAGAAAGCTGCTTTAGTTTCATGCTCATATTATTCTGTTCACACTTTTACATGAACAAATTCCCTGCTGCTGTCTTACCCATAAAATCTTTCCATTTAGTACTATAGAGCAATGTTCTGTGGTTAAGCAATTCCCATATATTCTTAATCTTTCCAATGAATTTTCTTTGCATCTTTTGCCTTAACTGAACCTAGTCCACTTCTCTTATACAGTCCTCACATAAAAGCTATTCATTCTCTCAAACCATGTAGCTCAGGCTCTGGCAAGTGAGGTCCACTCATTCCCTAGTAACTCCAAAAACATTTGGATAAAGATCTGGCCTTTTCTGAAACTCTCTAATCTTTATGCCTTTCCAACTGTGGATGACACTAACTTCCAAATTTCTCATGATGTTCAGACCAGAAAACCCAATGATTACCCAACATTCCCATTTGGATGATGCAAAGAAACCACAAACTCAATACATAAAAATCTAAACCTGTCATGTTGTCCAACTCTGTTCTTCCTACATTTTCTATATATTTCTATATTAGATTAGAAAATATTTCATATTTTCTATATGAATAGACCACCACTTATCTATCCAATTATCCAAGTCCAAAACCTGAAAATAAATCATCAATGAAATCCCTTATTAAACATTGAATTAAACACCCACTATTATCAATTTCACCTTGTACAAATAAATTATCATCCCTAACTAGACATCCTATACATCAATAACCTCTTAACTGCTCACTAGCCCCTCCAGTACTGCACTCCTCCAGTTCATTTTACAGTCCCGAAATTTCAAAAACATTTTTAAACCATGTGGTAACTTATGGAATGTAAATTATGTTCCAGTTTTAAAAAAACATGTGATCTTACAGTTTTAATACTTCTATTATTCTAAATCATCTTTAAATACAAGCTTTTACAACCAGCTCTTTAACTCTATTGTTCTGGGTCACCAACTTATTGACAGTTTTATCATAACTATGTAACACAAAGAACATCAATCAAAAAGTATCAAATTAAATACAAATTAATTCTTAAAACTTAAGAACTGTAACTGGTAAGTTCATTTATGTAAACTTTACTGCAATAAATTTTTTGTTGTAAACATTTGTTGAAGTGCCATTATTTATAAGATGAGCAAACTAAGAACACTGTAAATTTTTTTTAACTCAAGGAAAGTAAACATTTTAGATTTTGAGAAGATGAAAACTCACCATACACACCTGTAGGAGTAGAATTGTTCATGGTAAAAGTTCCGTTAATAACACCAGAAGAAAGAAGCTCATCAGATCCCCGCTGGAAAGCAAGGGCAATATTATATTAATAAAGCAAGCCTTGGATAATGGTCTACATTTACTACCAGAACTATCAAAAGTTAATATTACTTTGTCTGAATATCAAGGCATTTAAGGAGAAGTCCTTAAGAATCACAAAACCTAAAGGTTGGAAGTAAATCTTACAGAAGAAAAATTATTGCATATCCACAGGTTATTAAAAAAATTTCTATCACATAAATGGGGACATAATCCTGCAACACTTTTTGAACACACCCTATCTTCAGATGTTATATTTGAAGTACCAAAAATCATATTTAGGGGCTTCACGAAACTGCTTTTCTAATTTATTTTAAAGTAGATTTAGTATATTAAAATGTTAAGTTTTTGTAGTATATTTATTTCTAAGTCCTCATGTGGAAATAATTTGTGTAGTACCAAGAATCCCCATTTCTTCATATCTATGCATTTTTTTAAGTTGAACACAAAGATGCAATTTATTTCTATGCTGACCAAATCCTTTAAAATCTGTGATTTTTTAAAAAAGATTTTATTTATTTGAGAAAGCCAGCATACACAAGCAGTGAGGAGCAGAAGGGGAGAGGAAAGACTCTCAAGCTACTAAGCGGAGATATATCTCAGGACCCTGAGATCATGACCTGAGCCAAAACCAAGAGTCGGAAGCTTAACAGACTGAGCCACTCAGTTTTATATCTAGAACTTACTAAGAAAAAGAAAAAAGGAGGAAAAAAATTCTCATTATTAATCCTAAGAAAAAGTTAAGATAAAAGAAAATGACAAAAGGGGTATCTGGATAGCTCAGTGGGTTAAGTGTCTGCCTTTGGCTTAGGTCATGATCTCAGAGTCCTGGGCTCAAGCCCTGCATCAGGCTCTATGATCACCGTACTGTCTGCTTCTCCTTACTCTCCCTCTATTCGCACGCACTCTCTCTCTCTCTCTCTTTCTCTCTCTCTCAAATAAATAAATAAAATCTTTAAAAAATGACAAAAGAGTTCAACAGGCATCTAACAAAGTGGTAGACTTAATTTTTGTTCCAAAGTATTTGCACTTTCTCCTTTTCCTGTGAAAGGATTTTTCACCCCCATCCATGGTCATGTGACTTGTAATGCCTCCTGTGAGAGAATACTTCCCTCACCCACTGACACTGAGCATGATTTTGTGATATGCTTGGCCTGTGGAATATGAATAGACATGACCTATACTAAACCCAAGCAGAAGCTTCAAAAGATATTAGTAGTTTCTGTAAATCCTTTCCTCTTTTCCTCTGAAATAAGAGCATATTCCAAATAGAGGATGCTCTTTCAGCCTGATTTTCAGAATAAGAACACATAGCTTCATAACAGCCCACCAACACTGTAAGTGAGCCAGGAATAAACATTTTTTTCTAACCAATATCTAAGTGACCAATATCATATCCAATAAACATATGAAAAGATGACTAATCTCACTGGTTATTAGAGAAATGAGGTTAAATCCACAATAAAACCACATATTAAAAAAGACAATATCAAGAGTTGATAACAATGTGAAGCATCAGAACTAGTAAGTTGCTAGTTGAAGTGCAAGTTATTAGCACAACTCTGGAAAACTGTAATATACTGAAGTTGAATATATAACTATCCTACAATCCTTATGTATTTTACTTCAACGGATATACTCAAGAGATTGCATGCTTATGTGAACCTAAACATATAAAAATGTTCTCAGCAGCATTATTTCTACTCATCAAATTGCAAATAATCAAATGTTATCAACGACAGAATGGACAGATTTTTTTTCTAGTAAATGAAAACATTTTTTATTTAAATTCAATTAATTAACATATAGTGTACTATTAGTTTCAGAGGTACAGTTCAGTGATTTATCAGTCTTATATAACACCCAGTGCTCATTATATAACATGCCATCTTTAATGTCCACTACCCTGTTATCCCACCCCCCACCCCCACTCCCCTCAGGCAACCCTGTTTGTTTCCTATGATTAAGAGTCTCTTGGGACACCTGGGTGGCTCCATGGCTGAGCATCTGCCTTTGACTCAGGTCATGATCCCAGGGTCCTGTGATGGAGTCCTGCCATCAGGCTCCCCGTGGCAAGCCTGCTTCTCTGTCAGCCTAGGTCTCTGCCTCTGTCTCTCATGAATAAATAAATAAAATCTTTTTTTTTAGTCTCTTATGATTTGTTTCCCTCTGTGATTTAGTCTTATTTTTCCCTCCCTTCCCCTATGATCCTGTTTTGTTTCTTAAATTCCACATAAGTGAAATTGCAAATTGTCTTTCTCTGATTGACTTATTTCACTTAGCATAATTATCCTCTAGTTCCATCCATGTCATTGCAAATGACAAAATTTCCTATTTTTTGATGGCTGAGTAATAACCCATTGTGTGTGTGTGTGTGTGTATACACACACACACATCTTTATTCATCTGTCGATAGACACCTGGGCTCTTTCCATAGCTTGTGTATTGTAGACATTGCTGCTATAAACGTTGGGGTGCAGGTGCCCCTTCAGATCGCTACATTTGCGTCTTTGGGGAAAATATCTAGTAGTGCAATTGCTTGGTCATAAGGTAGCTCTATTTTCAATTTTTTGAGGAACCTCTGTGCTGTTTTCCAGAGTGGCTGTACCAGCTATGCATTCCCATCAACAGTGTGAGAATACATAGATTTTTGTAATTCAGTGATTTATAGTATTAAGAATGAACTACTGCTCCATATAATAATATAGATGAATCTCACAAGTATAAGAAGTCAGTCACCAAAGAATATATACTATACTGCTGCATTTATCTTGAGTTCAAAACTATGGTCAAAACTAAATTACACATTAGACAACAATGAACCTGGACCACTTTCTTATACCATATACAAAAATAAAGTCAAAATGGATTAAAGACCTAAATTTGAGTCTGAAAAAAAATAAAATCATAAAAACTGTAAAAGTCCTAACTTCTTTGACATCGACCATAGCAACTTCTTTCTAAATATGTCTCCTGAATCAAGGGAGACAAAAAAATAAACTATTGGAACTATATCAAAATAAAAAGCTTCTGTACACCAAAGGAAACAATCAACACAATTAAAAGGCATTCTACGGAACAGGAGAAGATATTTGCAAATGATCTATCAAGTAAAGGGTTAGTATCCAAATATATAAAGAAATGATACTACTCAACACCCCAAAAACAAATAATACAATTAAAACATGGACAGAAGACATAAACATTTTCTCAAGAAAACACAGAGAGCTAAGAGACACATGAAAACATCACTCATCATGAGAGAAATGCAAATCAAAACTACAATGAGTTATCTTCTCACACTTGTCAGATCTTACCAACAGGTGGAGAAACAAAAGGTGTTGGCAAGGATGTGGAGAAAGGGGAATCCTTGCACTGTCAGGGGGAATGCAAACTGGTGCAATCACTGTGAAACACATTGTAGAGGTTCCTTTAAAAAGTTAAAAATAGTACCCTACAATCCAGCAACAGCACTGAGTATTTACCTAAAGAATACAAAAATACTAATTAAAGGAATACATGCACCCCAATATTTACAGTAGTGTTATCTACAACAGCCAAATTATGGAAACTGCCCAAGTGTCGACCAAGAAGGAAATCTTGCCATTTGCAACGACATGGATGGAGCTAGAAACTATTATGCAAAGCAAAGTAAGTCACAGAAAGACAAATATGATTTTACTCATATGTGGACTTTAAGAAACAAATGAGCAAAGGAAAAAAAGAGAGAGGCAAGCAAAGAAACAGATTCTTATTATAGAGAACAAAAGGATGGCTACAGAACAAAAGGAAGTGGGTGGAGGGGAATGTTTAATAAATAGGTGATAGAGATTAACAGTGCACTTGTGATTGAGCACAGGGTGATATATGAAAGTAGAGAATCACTACGCTGTATACCTGAAACTAGTATTACACTGTATGTTAACTGGAATTTTTTTTTTAAAGATTTATTTATTTGAAAGAAAGACAGGTAGATCAGGAGGGGGAGGAGGAACCGAGGGAGAGGGAGAAGCAGACTCCCCGCTGAGCAGGGAGTCTGCAGGGCTCAATCCCAGGACCCTGAGATCATGACCTGAGCCTAAGGCAGATGTTTAACCTAACCCTTTGAGCCACTCAGGTGCCCCTGTTAATTGGAATTTAAATAAAAGCTTTAAAAGCAAAAAAAAAAAAAAAAAAAAAAAAAAAAAAAACTATTATACTTCAAAGGACATCATCAAAAAATGAAAACACAAGGTGGAGGATGGGAGAAAATATCTGCAAAAGCTAAGTAATAAAAAAGACAACCCAATTAAAAAATAGGCAAGGGATGCCTGGGTGGCTCAGTGTCTGACTCTCCCTTTGGCTCAGATCGTGATCCCAGGGTCCTGGAATTGAGTGCCCCATCTGGCTCACCATATAGAGTCTGCTTCTCCCTCTACCTATGCCTCTGCCTCTCTCATGAATAAATATTTAAAATCTTTAAAAAATAAAAATAAAAAATAGGCAAAAAGCATTTGAAAAGACATTTCTCCAAAGATGGACAAAATGGCCTACAAACACATGAAAAGATACTCAACATAATTAGACATTAAGGAAATGCAAATTTTAAAACCACAGAGAACACTTCAAATAAAATTTAAGACTGTGACATCACCACATACCTATCACAACAATTAGAATAAGGAACAGTGACAATATCAAATGTAGGTGGAGATATGCAAGAAAGTGGATCTCTCATACATTGCTGACAGGAATGGTACAGCCACTTGGAACAGCTTGATGATTTCTTTATAAAAATGAAATATACACAGTAATCTCAAACGACTGTATTCTCAAAATGAAAATTCACATATTCTATGATTTTAACATTCTCAAAATGACAAAATTATAGAGATGGAAGAGACTAATGGTTGCAAGGGAGCAGAAATGGTTGGGGGGAGGTAATGGGCATGATTGTAAAAGGGTACCAGAAGGGAGATCTTTGTGATGATTGATCAATTCTGTATCCTGATGGTGTTAACTTGACACATGCAATAAAATGAAACAATTATAAATAGGCATTGTATCAATGTCAAGTCTTTGTCTTGATAGTGTACTATACTTAAAATGTAACCACCGGAGGAAACTGTGAAGGGTACACAAGATCCCTCCACAGTATCTTTACATCTCTAAATTTTTTCCAAATATACAGTTAAAAAAACAAAAACAAAACAATGAGAGGGGTGTATCATTCTGAGCCAGAGGATTCCTATTTACTTGAGACTTGCCAGCCTAAAATAGTCCTTACCATTACCTATGCTGAATCAATCCTCAAGGGATAAGAAAAGATTGATCAAGCTGCCAACTAACTACAGTTCATTCTCAAGAGTTCATGCCTATACAGTGGTGATCCAAAAGGCCTACCTTCAAAGGCAGACAACATTCAAAAAAACATAAAACAAAGCAAACAGAAAACCCCACAAAGGATCAATCAAAAGGCAACACACAGTAGAAAAATTACAAAACTCTATGAGTAAATAAGAGTGTTGTAAAATGAAAAAAAATTAAGAAAATGTAACAGCTGCTCCTAAATAAAATGTAAAGGGATACAACAGCTCAAAGGAATGGAAAGTAAGAATTCTACCAAAGCATTTAACAGATAGATTGATGAAAAAAAGAATAAAGCAGTGTCATGAAAGTCAGCCACTACAAAGGGAAGTGAGCTAAAAGGGAAGTGAGCTAAAAGTACAACACACCTTTCTGCCACCCAAAGAAGAATCAACCTCCCCTGTGAGGAACCAACTCTTACTCTAAAATTTCAATATGAAAAAACTAACAAAGGACAAATTTTCAGGAAAGAACTCCCTTGAGGCGCATGAGATGACCTAAAATGCGTCTAGCGAAGGTGTCAAACTGTTAACACAGACCCCACGGTGCTTGACAGCTAAGATCCAAAAGAATTATCTGCAGTCTTCTTAATGCACACATGTCATTTCAGTTTCCATCTGGGGAGAGAACAGAGTTACTCATGGTTCTGTTTCTATCTCATTCAATAAACTGTTAACTCATTTCCTAACCAGGAAATCATCAATCAACCACTAACATGAAATTATCATCTGCTGCTTATTGAATCAAGTCTAAACTTACTGCAGTGGTTATTAAAAGCTCAAACCAGGACCTCCTACTCACAGTTGCTGTCTTATCATTTGCCCCAGACACATCATCTTTATTCTTGCCTCTTTATGCTTTTCTTCACCTCAAACACTACCCCTCCACTATACATCCATTCCTGCCTCTTGATCACAGATAAATAATATCACATCCTTGAAAATTTTCCTATCCCCAAATGAAGAGGTTGAACTTAATTTTGATTTGGCATTAAAATGTATGTTTTAGGATTTTTAGCACACTTGCATAATATATTCTTCCCACACGTATAACTATCAGTATCACACATTTTGTCAAATATGTAAACAAAGTTTATTTTCATCCACTTTTAAGTCAATTATTGCATCTTACAATTGATTATATTTCCCCATAGTCTACAGCATATCGTCAGGTACATTACATGTAATGGCTCTCTGCCATGGTTATGTATTATAATCATATAACTAGTTTAAAAATAAATACTAAGAAAAATAAATAAATAAAATAAAATAAATACTATTTGGGGCGCCTGGATGGCTCAGCGGTTGAGCATCTGCCTCCTTCGGCTCAGGGCGTGATCCCAGAGTACCCGGGATCGAGTCCCACGCTAGACTCCCTGCAGGAAGCCTGCTTCTCCCTCTGCCTGTGCCTGTGCTTCTCTCCGTCTGCCTGCCAGACAAAGCTCTGATGTGTACCCAACTGCAAACTACTATAAAAGTTGTGATAAATAAAGAAACCTAATAGTAAAGTGGTTTAAAATATAGTCTTATAGACCATATTTAGGTTTGAACAGCTTCCACAGCCTTAAATTTACCATTGTATGATACTACGTATTATTTAACCTAAGGCTCAGTTTGCTCATCTATAAAAAAAGGATCATAATGGTACCCATCCTCACAGGTCACTGAAGATTAATATTTCTAACACATAGGTATCCTTAAACACTGGCAATAAACACAAATGATTAATTACCCAGTCTACCCAGTCATTTTCAAAAGTTACATGTATTCACTGTAATTAGTATTATATAACAATCTCCAAAAGGTGAAAGGCATCATTGTTTCAATAAAGAAAACTTTCTAGAGTTTTAAAAAGAAATGTCACCTCCCATTCTAAAAAAAAAAAAAAAAAAAAAAAAAAAAAAAGATTAAAAAACCCTGATGACTTTTTTTTAATAGGTTTTATTTATTTATTCATGAGAGACACACAGAGAGAGGCAGAGACATAGGCAGAGGGAGAAGCAGACTCCATGCAGGGAGCCCGATGTAGGACTCCAACCTGAGGTCCCAGGATCACGCCCTGGGCTGAAGGCAGACGCTCAGGCATCCTGATGACTTGATTTTGATAAAATAGGCTTAAAAACTGAAAGCAATGCTTTCCGCATTTTACGTAACAAACTCTTATATAATATATATCCATTTCTAATAAATAAAATTGAAACCCTCTTTGTATAGGATTACATAGGAGATCTAATAAGGTCCCATATGATTGACCTCTGGGAATGAGAGGTGTATGTCGGCCCGGGCATTAGGACTTTTCCTACAGTGCACTGTTAAGATCTATTAAGAGAGGGATCCCTGGGTGGTGCAGCGGTTTGGCGCCTGCCTTTGGCCCAGGGCGCGATCCTGGAGACCCGGGATCGGGTCCCACGTCGGGCTTCCGGTGCATGGAGCCTGCTTCTCCCTCTGCCTGTGTCTCTGCCTCTCTCTCTCTCTCTCTCTCTCTCTCTCTCTCTCTGTGACTATCATAAATAAATAAAAATTAAAAAAAAATTTAAAAAAAAAAGATCTATTAAGAGAAAAAAAAAACAAGAGTAAAAATTTTCACGATAACCACCCTTGTTTACACAACTTTGCATACTTATTCAATTATCTCAGAATAAATCTATAGATGTTAAATAGCCAGATTTTTATAATTCATTTTAAGTGCATTTTGCAGTTATAATATGAATCTATGCTCCTCTCTGTAATCCTTTTATAACTGATAAGCTTTTGCTACATTTTTATTCTTCATAATTATTTCTAATGGATTCTTAAAACTTTATAATGGCATATTTAACTATCCCATTATTAAATATTAGTGTTACTGTAATTTATTGATACCATAAATTATGCTACATTACTTCATTTAGAATGTAGTATTTTCTGTATCTTGTATTCTATTCAAAATAAATATTCAGGGGATCCCTGGGTGGCTCAGCGGTTTGGGGCCTGCCTTCGGCCCCGCGCATGATCCTGAGGACCCGGGATCAAGTCCCACGTCGGGCTCCCTGCATGGAGTCTGCTTCTCCCTCTGCCTGTGGCTCTGCTTCTCCCTTTGCCTGGGTCTCTGCCTCTCTCTGTGTGTCTCTCATGAATAAATAAATAAAATCTTTAAAAAAATAAATAATAAATATTCAGAAGTGAAATAAATATTTTTCCTTTGTGAGCATAAAATTAAGACTGCAAGAAATCTCTGGTTCCTACTCAACAATGTAGAGTAACTTCAAGTTATTACTACACTCAAAATGACTAGTAAGAAGTGTTTTTATTTCTATAGGGGTCTTTCAAATATTATTAGAATTAGCACATAACCACTTCCTTTTATATTACTCAGAGTTTGGTTCACAGTTCCTGTACTAAAGAATTTAATCTTGCCAATGAGAGGTCTGGCTTTTGCCTTCTCCTCCTGGGGGGTAATCTCTAAACCCCAGGAAAGTCATGCCTAAAAGAAGGGTCTTTTTTTTTTTTTCTTTTTAAACTTGGAGGCTTTAGGTCACTGCCAGTCTTAGGGTAGGGACTGACCCCCCCCCAAAAAAATCAACATGTGATTTAGGATGGATGCTGGCTTTCGGTCATGCCTGAAGACTGAGATTAGCTTCAAAGGCAATCAATAATGACTATTTGAAGGAGCTTCTAGACAAAAAATATACTTAATCACTAAAGCGCAAGTGAACTTCTGTATTTGACAATACAACTTAAGGGCTGCCACACACTGATGCTGGAAAAATAATGTGTCCTGATGCCATAAAGAGAGGACAAAGGATGCTCTGTGTTTAGTACTTCCCCAGTCTTGGCCATATGTGTTTCTTCTCTCGGCTTCAATCTATATCCTTTCCCTGTAATAACCAGTAACCGTGACTGCAACAGCTTTCGGTGAGCTGCATAAATCCTTCTAGCAAATTATGGGACCTCACCACAGGGCTTTGGAAATCCTCAAGACTTAAAACTGGTGTCAAAAGTGAGGGTAGTCCTCTATGGACTATGTTCCCTAACTTTGCAGTTGGCCTAATTCCTCTCATGGTTAAATGATAAATCAAATATAATAAAACTCTTCATTTAACAGATTTTTAAAAACTTTATTCTTAACCTCTCAAATACCATTTGGATTTCTAACTATAAGAGAAAAATTTAGCCTAAAATGTAAACAAGGGGCACTTGGGTGGCTCAGTTGGTTAAGGATCTGCCTTCGGCGGGGTCCTGCGATGGAGCCCGGCATCCAGCTCCCTACTCATCAACGAGTCTGCTTCTCTCTCTGCCTCTGCCCTCCTCCTCCCCACTCATGCTCGCTCTCTAAAAATAAAATATCTTGGGATGCCTATGTGGCTCAGCGGTTGAGCATCTGCCTTTGGCTCAGGGCGTGATTCTGGGATCCAGGATTGAGTCCCACATTGGGCTCCCTGTGAGGAGCCTGCTTCTCGCTCCGCCTGTGTCTCTGCCTCTCTCTGTGTCTCATGAATAAATAAATAAATCTTTAAAAAAATCCTTAAAATAAATACATAAATAAACACATGATGGTGGGATTCCTGGGTGGCTCAGCAGTTGAGCGTCTGCCTTCAGCTCAGGGTGTGACCAAGATCTGGGATGAAGTCCCACATCGGGCTCCTCACAGGGAGCCTGCTTCTCCCTCAGCCTATGTCTCTGCCTCTCTATGTCTCTCATGAATAAATAAATAAAACCTTTTTAAAAAATAAAATAAATACATGATCAAATATTCAAGTATAGAAAAACCAGAATAATTTAAATTCATGATATTTTAAATAAATTAATATAACATCTGAACTGTCACATTCAATGCTTCCACAGGAAATATAAACTGTCATAATAAGAAATTAATGAACACTGCAGAGGCTGCAAAATAAAAACATTTAAATCTGATAATCCTACTAGATCTTTCAAGAGTAACAGGAGATGCTTTTAAAAGAAAGTATGTCCAAAATTACACATAAGTAAAACAAACACTATCGAGTAAAGTGTTAGAATGACTTTTATTTTTTATACTTAATACACAAGAAAAAAGATTTGATCCTAAAATTTCATACCTAGAAATACTGTTTTATATCAGAAAAAGGGCTGACTATTCATTATAAAAAATAAATCACATTTCTCAAATAATATGTACTTTATTTTGACCCTAATAATTTCAGGATTGATAAACAAAAGGCAAGTCGAGCAAAAGGGGCTTACATTTGAAAATGCAGTCATAGAAAAAGCATTCTGATAATCAAAATTTACTGGCTAAGCTTCCCCCCCAAGAATTCATTTCCAAGTTACAGAAAACAAAGGTTTAATATTACAAAGCTCAAATCCCAAAATTCTTATTACTTTGTAAAAGCTCTGTAAAAGATGAGAAAAACTCAATTAGTTCTCTATTACTTTAAACATTCCCTTCTTTTAAAAAGCAACTTTTCTTCCCTAGACATAATTCTTTCTCTTGAAAACACATCACCACCTATAATTACAGACTACTTCAGTACAAAAAGAAATTTCTGAAAACTACTTAATATTTATATCTTAAGTGTCTGAAAAGCAATTTTCCAATATAGTAAGTAAAGAGCAATGCAGAACTAGGTAAATTGAGTATCTCTCACAAGGGCTGACTACTATGACATTATAGATTAAGAGATGGGTGGAAAATAAGCAGGATAAAGACTCCTGTGTTACCAATAAACAAATTAACATTATAGAAAAAGGCTCAAACAAGCCAAATAAAGAAGACATCATGGGAGGTGGGCTGTATGAAAACACTGGATCAACAGTCTCCTTAGAAACACACAGTAAATTTACGTAAATGCAGCAGTTGCTCTGTGGACTTATTAGCTCTCTGGCTAAGTCAACAAACCAATCAGCTTCACACCCTCAACTATCAATTACTGAAGTTCTCTCCTGTTCAAGAATAATGAAATACAAAGGACCAACAAAGGAAAGGAATATCGTAATTAAGCAGCACAAATAAAATGTGTCATTATCAAATTTGATGGGAAGTGGTTTTAGTTAGCATTAAAGAAACATTACTAATGTGATAGAAGGCAATCCACACAACTGAGAAATAGTAACATGTAAGGAAGATTCTGAAAATAAACCATTAATTAAAGGTTAAATTTCAGACTATACCTAAAATGCATATGAAATTCAAGACTAGTATAGCATTTGTTTTACCCTATTAAGACACATACATTTTATGGTATGACCATAAAAAACAGACTATCAAAATTACCTCAGAATTGTCTATAATCCTAGTACTTTTTTATTTTTATTTTTTTATTATTTACGATAGTCATACAGAGAGAGAGAGAGAGGCAGAGACACAGGCAGAGGGGAAGCAGGCTCCATGCACCAGGAGCCTGACGTGGGATTCGATCCCGGGTCTCCAGGATCGCGCCCTGGGCCAAAGGCAGGCGTCAAACCGCTGCGCCACCCAGGGATCCCCCTAGTACTTTTCTAAATAAAAGAATCTTAAATATTGAAAATTAATATCCAAGTTCTCCCATAAAGCCAAAGTAGCCCCCTCTATTAAATTTCTAGCAGTCTTAGACTTTGTGAACACTTTCCAGAACAGAAAACACATGTTAATCAAGCTCTATTAACTGTTTCTCCACACAGAAATAAAAGTGATATGTAAAAGTCTCACCATATTTTATATTCTTGTTGATTATGATCTCTGATTACTCACCTTTATATCCTTTTCCACAGAACCTACTATAACATTTACATGGCATCCATGTTCAAAACTTTTTTGCTTAAAATATGAATTGAAAAAATGAATAAAAATTACACAGAGAAGGGAATTAAACTAAATATTCAGTGAGGCTTTCAGATTAACCATGAGGCAGTAACTCGAATCATTTTTTTTTTAATTCAGTCTTTTGTTAATATTCATCCTTTCACAGCCTCCTGTTACCCAAAGCACATCCAGAACCCAAAGGCACTAGCTATTACTGGTAACTCTATCCCTACAAATGACTTGGAGATCATATTCCCACAAACACTGTGGCCCCATTAACACTCTCCATCTACTAAATGTGTGATTGTGCCTAACATATTTCTTTAAAAAGTTACCACCACCACCACTCCAAAATAGTTACCACATTGTTCATTTATGATATTTTCCTTTCCAAGGCTGCCACTGTTGAGATTTTAGGACAGTGAGAATTTTAAAAGGCAACAATGGGGCAAATTCTTCAAACATGCAGCTGTGGCAACCTTCAAAATCTCATTTATGAACCAGTTTCAGTAAAATGATCTTGAATACCTTCATTTTATATGGGCATATCAGCAATAAAGTATTAACTTTTTTAAAAAAGATTTTATTTATTTATTTGAGAGAGTGAGCAAGTCAGTGAGAGACTGCACGAGGGCACCAGCAAGCACAAGTGGGGGGAGGAGCAGAGGGAGAGATGGATGCAGACTCCCTGCTGAACAGGGAGCTGGATGTGAGGCTCCATCCCAGGACCTTGGGATCATGAACTGAGCCACCTAGGGACCCCAAAAGTTAACTTTCTAAATGACTAAATTATTCCTCCAAAAGCCTAACTCATAACATGCAACCAAAATGCCATTCATTTGAATATTTAGTTCCTACTATACAGCACAGCTCCTACATCTTGAATTCAGTATGTATGATGACTGCCTTAACAAGAAAATTCTTTCATTTAACAAATCCAACAAATATTTACTGAGCACCCAACTATGAAAGCTAGGTCCTTTTTTTTTTTTTTTTTTTTTTTGAAAGCTAGGTCTTCAACTGCTGGGAAAAATCTCAGTGAATGAGAGGGGGGAAAAAAAAAACACCTTCCCGTAATGTATGGAGCTTACAATCTTGCAGAAGGAAACAAATAAGAAAAAAATTTAAATTATGTACTATGTTTTAAAGTAGGATAAGGAACAGCCACAGGTGAAGAGAATTACAATTTTACTTTATTTTATTTTATTTTATTTTATGATTTTTTTAATTTTTATTTATTTATGATAGTCACAGAGAAAGAGAGAGAGGCAGAGACATAGGCAGAGGGAGAAGCAGGCTCCATGCACTGGGAGCCCGACGTGGGATTCGATCCTGGGTCTCCAGGATCGCGCCCTGGGCCAAAGGCAGGCGCCAAACCGCTGCACCACCCAGGGATCCCAGAGAATTACAATTTTAAACAGGCAGTGAGGGCAGCCCAGGTGGCTCAGCGGTTTAGCGCCGCCTTCAGCCCAGGGCCTGATCCTGGGGCCCCAGGATCCAGTCCCACGTCAGGCTCCCTGCATGGAGCCTGCTTCTCCCTCTGCCTGTGTCTCCCTCTGCCTACGCCTCTCTCTCTCTGTCTCTCATGAATGAATGATATGAATGAATGAATGAATAAATAAATAAATAAATAAATAAAATAAATAAATAAATAAAATCTTTAAAAAGACTAAAAGTAAGAATAAACAGGCAGTGAAGGAAAGACTTAAAGTGACATTTAGGCAAAGTCTTTTTTTTTTTTAAGATTTTATTTATTTATTCATGAGAGACACAAAGAGAGAGAAAGGCAGAGACACAGGCAGAGGGAGAAGCAGGCTCCAGGCAGGGAGCCTGATGTGGGACTCGATCCAGGGACTCCAGGATCATGCCCTGGGCCAAAGGCAAGTGCTAAACTGCTGAGCCACCCAGAGATCCCCCAGGCAAAGTCTTAAAGAAAGTAAGGAGAAAACTATGTAGCTCTCTGAGGGAAGAATGTTGTAGGCAGAGAAAATTGATATAGAATGCCTTACATGTTCTAGAAAAGTCTGAGAAGGCAACTGTTACTGGGAGTGAGCAAGGGGAAAACAGAAATAAAGAGATTAGAGGGCATGTAATAGCATGTGTGGCACTGAAGGCCATTCTAAAAAATGCTATTGTGTGACATGAGGAACACGGAGTTTTGAACAGAGGAGTAACATGATCCGATTTACTTTTTAAAGGATCTCTCTGGCTACTGTGTTGAGAATAGTCTGTAATAACACAGAGAGAGAAGCAGAGACTCTAACTCCAGTTAGGGAACTATAATGATAATCCAGATGAGGAGCCACAAGACCAGCAGTTACTGTGGAGAATGGCTGGACTCTCAATATACATAGAAAGATTCACTAATGAATTAGATATGGAGTGGGAGGGATCCCTGGGTGGCTCAGCGGTTTAGCGCCTGCCTTTGGCCCGGGCGCGATCCTGGAAACCCGGGATCGAATCCCACGTCAGGCTCCCCGGTGCATGGAGCCTGCTTCTCCCTCTGCCTGTGTCTCTGCCTCTCTCTCTCTCACTGTGTGCCTATCATAAATAAATAAAAATTAAAAAAAAAATGGAGTGGGAAGAGAAAAAAAGAACTCAAAGATATCCTGGTTGTCCCAAATAGGCATCACAGGAAATTATTCTTGTCCTATAGTCAATTCACAGACATTTTTAGGATTACACACATATCTCTAATTCTCATCCTTCAAAAAAACTAAGAATCGGAGAGGTTAAATGGTACAATTAAAATCTAGGCCTGGTTTATTTTTCATCCTATATGCCTGTCCCTCTAGAGTCTACCAAACAAATCTCCCCTCAGTATATTATGCCAATCCTATGATCCATTTATTCCACAACTAGACCTCATTTTATATTAGAACTATATATAGAAATATGTATACAGATCTTCCTCAACTTATAAATGGGGTTACATCCTGATGAACACATCATAAACTGAAAATACCCTAAATTAAAAATGCATTTAATATACTTAACCTACTTACCATCCTAGCTTATTAGCCTAGCCTCCCTAAACATGCTTAGAACGCTTACAGTAGCCCACAGTTG
This sequence comes from Nyctereutes procyonoides, assembly GCF_905146905.1. Classification (NCBI taxonomy): domain Eukaryota; kingdom Metazoa; phylum Chordata; class Mammalia; order Carnivora; family Canidae; genus Nyctereutes; species Nyctereutes procyonoides. Next base: position 7,534,000 of record NW_026575135.1, on the reverse strand, counting down.
GACAAAATCATCTAACACAAAGCCTATTTTATAATAAAAAGTTGAACATGTAATTTATTGAACACTATACTGAAAATGAAAATCAGAATGTACAAAAAAAAATCAAAATGCTATGGGTACAGAATAGTTTTAACTATACTGGCTGTTTAACCTTGTGATTGAATGGCTGACTGGGAGCTGCAGCTCTCCTGCTGCAGCTACAAAGCATCCTAAGAGTATCACACTGCTTATCACTTGCCAAAGAAAAGGTCAAAATTCAAGGTATAGTTTCTACAGAATGCATATTGTTTTTGCATAATCATAAAGCTGAAAAATCTTAAACCATCATAAGTTGGGGACCTGTAATCATCCTTTACAAGAGCAAAATAAAAACAAGGATATTTACGGATTACTTAATAAATACTAGGTACTGTTCCATGCACTCTATCATACATATTTCATGTAATCTAAGAAGCCTTCAAATTTTAAGACCTATAATTTTATTCAATATCTAGAAAGAAAAATTGCTGGCAATAAAAACTGGCACTATCGACTAACACACTATTGACTTAAGGACGCACCCCTGATGTCAGAAATGTTAATATTTAAAAGGTGTGCCTGAGAATCAATGAAATATCAAATCCTCACAAAATTGTATCTTTCAGTATTATTATGGTGACCAACTGGTTCAAAATATTATTATCTTACATATTATTGGTTAAAAACACTATTTCTGGGGCACCTGAGTGGCTCTGTGCTTGAGTGTCTGCCTTTGGCTTGGGTCGTGATCCTGGGGTCCTGGGAAAGAGTCTCACATTGGGATCCCCACGGGAGTCTGTTTCTCCCTCTGCCATTGTCTCTGCCTCTGTCTCTCATGAATAAATATCTTAAAAAAAAAAAATACTAGCTCTGGAGTGCTTGGCTGGCTCAGTGGGTAGAGCGACTCTTGGTTTTGGGGCCATAAGTTTGAGCCCCACACTGGATGTTGAGTTTACTTACTAAAAAAAGAAAAACAAACAACAAACCTAGTTCTTTTTCCTTTTTGCATTTTAACTATTTTTTCTTTGGGGAGAAAGAACACAAATGTGCATACGCAGGGGCTCCATGTCAGCACAGAGCAGAATCAGTACTTGATCTCTTGACCGTGAGACTGTGACCTGAGCAGAAATCAAGAATTAAATACTTAACTGACTGAGGTACCCAGGTATCCCCCACATTTGAACTTTTGAGCCTCTTTCAATTACCTTTTTTCCCCTCAAAGTGATAACTAAAGGAGTATTAGTGCGTAACTTTGAAACCACAAGGCTTTATAAACAAACACATGTAAAAGAAATCATTGCCAGGCAAGGAGAAAATGTTCTTTCTTTCATTATAGTTACAGAAAAAGAAACACCTCTGGTCATGAAACTGCTTACAAATGTTATTTCTAACAAAGGACTCATAAAAGTTACAAAGGTCTGCGTTTTGGTTAGTTGTCACAATTTACTGCCCTACTAGTAACACTTATTTTGATACCTATTCTCTGAAATATATATGAACTTTTAAGTTTTTTATTAAGTCAACCACTGCAACTTCCCTCTTCCCATATTCATAAACAAAACCTAACAATTTCTTAGGTTTTTCATAACAAAGTGTTGGAAAGATAACGCCAATATAGCAATGAAAAAACTAAGGTACAAATGAGTTATATAACTTAGATAAATCATACTACAAATAGAGTACAAATAAAGTACAAATTAGGATTCAAACCCATGTAGGGCAATTTCAGAGTCTGCTTTTAATCATTACACTGAACTGCCAAAACATTAACTCATACTATGTTCATAATAAGAGATTAATTAAATAAATTACAATATATCCAAGCAATGAAATTCTAAGTAGGTTATTAAAATAATGAAACACAATACTTATCAATCTGAATATAAATTCACATAATACTGTTCATTTTGAAAGCCACATGTTAGTTATTATATGTAGTTTCCATTTTTGTAAAAATAATAATAAAGATGTACATTTACCATTAGCATAATGTAAAAGTCTAAAAGCAAATTCACCTACATATTAGCAGGAATTATTATATCTGGCTTTTCTATTTGTTGTGTGTAAATATTAATCAGAGAGAAAGGGGTTATTTTTATTTTGAAAAATAATGAACTTAAAAATTTTGCCAACATGTGTCTCAAGCTCCATACTGGATCTTTCAATCAGATACATTTCATGAGGATTTTTGGCCAATTCTATTACTGACCATTATGATATTACCATCTCAAAAATGTTAACAAATATTATTTAATTTCTTAAAATAAAATTTCTTAAAAAAAATTAAATAAAATTTCTCTTTGCATCATTAGTGACCTAACAAGCACCTCTGAATTTTTTAAGAGCCACACTATATGGACTTAAGCTAGTCTTCATGTTTTTCTAGATTAAAAACAAACATTAAGAAATCAGAGTGAATGGTAATGAGCCCTAACATATGGAATTCCAAAGCATCACAAAAAATAGGGCAATGTTCCAACCTCCTTCTGATCTTAGTGAAATTATAAATATACTTTATTACTTAGCAGACTGGAAACTATGCTTAAGTGACTGCTTAAATAGTAATATGCTTAAAATGGTACTATTTATTTGTCCTAGAACAAACCAAGTTCCAACTGCTTATAAACCAAATGCTATATGGAATATTAACTTCCTTAAAGCCAATACAAGCACGAGGGTATAAAAAAGAGCATATGCTTTGCCAACAAACCTGTTTGAATCTAGCCCCTGTCACTTACCGCCTGTTTGATCTAAGGTATTAGGTTACAGTAACATCACAGGTTTGGTATCCTCTTCTGTAAAACTGGTCTAATTTTACAATAATTACGCAAAGTTTCTTTTTAAAAAAATGATTTTGGGGTAGCCCAGCGGTTTAGCGCTGCATTCGGCCCGGGGCATGGTGCTGGAGTCCCAGGATTGAGTCCCACATCGGGCTGCCTGCAGGGAGCCTGCTTCTCCCTCTGCCTGTGTCTCTGCCTCTTTCTCTCAATCCTCTCTGTGTGTTCTCATGAATAAATAAATAAAATCTTTAAAAAAAAAAAAAAAGGACTTCTTATATAGAGATACCTAGCAAGATAGGAATAATATGCATTTTTTTTATAATCTGAGAGAGAGGGCCATAAGCAGTACTTGTAAATAGAATGCTGATGTTATGTCTGTTTATTCTAGCAATAATTGAGAAAAATCATAGGTTTTAACATCTCAATTATTGCTCCTTGGTTGTTGATGCTATTGCTCCAAATGTCATCACTAGCAATAAAGCCACTGAATGAAGTTCTGTCTGCAGTAATAATGGAACAAAAACCACTGTTAATCTGCCAGTATTCCCTCGTATGTAAAGAAGGAAACTCTCCTCTGGCGTTAGTCTCAGCTACTGCTGCTGCTAACCTTCATAAGTTATAAAAATCTTAAATTCTATATACATTCATTTTCTCCCTCTCTCCAATTCCCACTCTCACATATACACACATACCCCTATTACTCAAAACATTTTATTTTTTTTTTCAAAACATTTTAACGTCAATGTCTAGAATTAGCCTCAAGACCAACACCAGGCTCAATAATTCTCTAAAAAAGACTCACAGGACTTGGCATAAAGTTGTGTTCACAGCTAAGACTCATTACAACGGAAGGATACAAACCAAATAAGTAAATGAGAAAGAAAAATGGGGCAAACTCCAGGTACACCAAGTGCAAGCTTCCAAGAGTTCTCTCCTAGTGGAGCCACACACACTTAATTCCTCCATCGATGAATAGTGGTAATACATGTGGAATATTATCTACCAAGGAAGGTCATTAGAGATTCACTGCTCAGGGTTAAGTATTGAAAGCTGGTCACACAGATACCCTCTGCCTAGCATGTGCCAAAATTCCAGACTCCCAGATAGAAAGTATAAACCATATCATTTATACAAACACTCATGAACAATAAGACACCCTTATCATTTAAAGACAAGTCATATCAACGTAAAGAACTATTTACCACCCGGGATTCCGGCCAAGGGCCAACCTTACAAACGGCTGGCTACATTTTCTGTATACTAGCCAATCCCAAATGGCCACACAAATCTTAACTTTTCTTGCAGCTCTCTAGTAAGGCTGGAACCCAGACACACTTCTTTAGTTCAGGTTCTAGTTCCATAGCCATTGCTGCTACAGCAGCATTAGCAATGAATTTGAAAGGGGGAGAAACTGGAGGTTTCTGTGCTGCTTCCGCTAATCAGAGACAGGACACAGTGTTGTTGTAGGGTTAAATGTGTTAAACAACAGAGGCCTATGGAATCACTCTCTGGATTCAAATCCTAATTCCACTACTTTGTAAGTGAAGGATCAATTATTCTCTCTGTTCTGGTTTCCATTATCTGAGATAAGGAAAATAAAAACATCTTCCTCACAGTGTTGTGACAATTACACACAAAAATACAAATAAAGGACTGAGTAGCAATTATCATTTATAAGGAAGTTTCCCTCCCCTTCTGCCTACTGTTCTCTCTCAGGTTTAACTGACAATTAGAATAACCAGGGTCATATACGATCATATTACATTTGCAACAGCTAAAGTACCAAAGTATCATCAATTTACAGTAGAGAAAATGTACTTCATAATAAATCGTATCAGGACAACTGGATAGCCATTTGGAAAAAGATAAAGTTGACCCCGTATCTCACACCACCTCATACCAGGATAAACTCCAAATGAATAAAAATCTAAATGTGAAAAATAATCTTACTAGTATTTAAAAAAATGGATAAATGAATTCCTCTATAAGCACTGAACAGGGAGAGCCTAGTCCTAGGATTTAAAATCCAGAGTTACACTAAAGATAAGCAAACAAATAAATACATAAAATTCAATTATTCAAAAGTCAAAAGCCTCCATAGGCAAAAAGTTCCATAAGCAGGTCAAATGACATACTGGGAGTAAATATTTGCAATTCAATTATTTGTAATTTACAAAAAGCTTCTAAATTGAAAAGAAAGATTGAGCCAACAGAAAAGTAAAGGACAAGAACAACCAAAAGAAAGGGGAAGGGGGAAAAAAAAAAGAAAGGGGAAGGGTTGGGCAGCCTGGGCTCAGCGGTGTCGCGCCACCTGCAGCCCAAGGCATGATCCTCGAGACCTGGGATCAAGACCTGGGATCAAGTCCCACGTCGGGCTCCTTGCATGGAGCCTGCTTCTCCCCTCTTCCTGTGTCTCTGCCTCTCTCTCTCTCTCTTTCATGAATAAATAAATAAAATCTTAAAATAAAAAAGTAAAAGAAAGAGGAAGGGCACCAGGGTGGCTCAGCTGGTTAAGTGTCTGCTTTCAGCTCAGGTCATGGTCCCAGAGCCCTGGGATCCAGCCACCGGTCAGGTTCCCTACTCAGTGAAGAGCCTGCTTCTCCCTCTCCCTCTGCTCCTTCCCTACCCCTGCCTGTGCTCACGTGCACGTGCGTGCTCTCTCTGCACCCTCTCTTAATATATAAAATATTAACGAGGGGGAGGGTGTGCGGGGATCCAACAACCCTTAAAGAGATTAAAACTAGGCTCTACCTCACTCATAGTAAAATTTAAAAATTTTAAAAACCTAACCTGAGATAATGTTTCTCACCAGTAAGGCAAAAACCCAAAAGTTCAAGAGCACAATCTCACCAAGAACTGGGTCATGCAAAATAGTACTACCCCAATGGAGTTTCTGGTCCTGTTTACCTGCAACACATTTAAACTCTGATATAGCAATCCCATGTCTAGACTCCACTTCACAGATACCTGCATATACATGAAATATCTAAAGATTATTCACAAGGAACTGTTTATTATAGTATAATATTGTAAAAAAAAAAAAACACAAGAGTCCACCAATAGAGAACTTAATGAATTAACTTCTATATCCACAAAATATTTTGCAACTGTTAAAAAATTAGAATTGGAGCAGGGAGCACCTGGCTGGCTCAGTATGTAAAGCATGTGACTCTTGATCCTGGGGTTATGAGTTCAAGCCCCATGCTAGATATAGAGATTACTTTAAAAAATAAAAATACTGGGATGCCTAGGTGGCTCAGCTGTTGAGCGTCCGCCTTTAGCTCAGGCGTGATCCTGGGTCTGGGGATCAAGTCCCACATCGCACTCCCTGCATGGAGCCTGCTTCTCCCTCTGCCTACATCTCTGCCTCTCTCTCTCATGAATTAATAAATAAAATATTTAAATAAACAAATCTTTTTAAAAAATATTAGTGGGGGGGAACCTCTGAGAAGATCCCTCTGTTTTGTTGAGAAAATCAAAGTGTAGAATAGTGGACATAAATATGCTACCTTTTTATTAGAAGAGGAAGAAAAAAATATGTATACCTGCATAAAAGATACTGGAAAGGTAAATAAAAACTAATATAATTGCTATCTTTGGGGAAAGATTAGGACAACACTGCAAATGACACGTCTCTCTCTCTCTCTTTCTCTCTCTCTCTCTCTCTCTCATATATATATATATATATACAGTTGAATTTATGTTCAATTACTTATGTTCTTTAAACATTTATGAATTACTTTCATCAAATACATACTCTATATCAACTATTAGAGAAGTTTATATGATAAAGCAAATCTCTCCACCCCAATCCTAATCTTTAAACAGTCCCTCAGTCTTTCTAATAGTTGTCCCCGTAACACTAGATAATGTGGTTATACCACTACTTTTGAGTCATCAACTTTAAAAAATAAACAAGCTTAACTCTAATATGAAAACTTAAAAATTTAGCATTTAAACTTTTCCATTTTCTTGCCCTCTTAATGTTTGAAATATATGCTATTAATTTTAATTTTTAAATAAATTACCTTTAAATCTTAAACACTATAGTTTTATTGTTTGTCAATCTGAAACCTCTTAATTCTCCATTTTAAAAGACAAAGCTGTTAAGCCAAGTAAGCGGTTTTCTCCTTCCCTTCCTCTGCCAGCTTCATATATATTTTTTATTCTTAGAGTTGTGACATTCTGCCCTACAACAAAAGCATTCTAGGCTTCCTTGACTCATGTCCTGTCCAAAGTTTGACTCAAAGCTAAAAAATCAATAAACAGTATTTGCATCTTTATAACTATGTAAATATTGTTCAAGGACACATAATCCTTACCACATTTCACTTTTTACTCTACAGTCTAATATCATAACCTTAGGACCACTTGAAAAAAAAACTATTCCTAGAATCAAGATCAAGTGGTTTCTTTATTACATTCCATCTCTTAATATCACATCACATTCTAATTTGGTTCAGAGTTAGATCATGATTTCCATTCTTTTTGTTGGTTCCTCCTGCTTTAACCAAGAATGCTTTCTAGGCCTTCTGAACAGCTGTTAGCCCAAGTCGTCTTTTTACTCTTCTGGGTTGGCTTAACTTTTTTTTTTTTTTTGAACTTGTGTCTTCACTGTCCTAGTTTACTTTATCATTCTGCCAGGGTATATCCTTAACCACTTAAATGATGGTAAACTTCTAAGGCAAACTCTGGATCCATGCATGTCTGAAAATTCTTATCTTCACAGCTGAACCCTCATAATTAATCATTTGACTTAGTAAAAAAAAAAAAAAATTCTGGGTTAAAAATTGTCCTAAGAAAATTATAAACACTATCCCATTTTCATTTAGCACATAGTGTGACTGATAAGATGTCTGACATTTCTTTGAAGATGACTTGTTTTTTCCCACCTGAAAACTTTCACAGTCATGTCTTCATGGAATTCTAAAATTTTACAGTAACTATCTTAGGTGATGGTCCCTTTGCACTCATCGTACTGGGTAATAAACAAGTTAGTCTAAGACCTGAAATTAGTATGAATTATTAACTCCCATCTCCAAAACCAACATGGAGAAACTACAGATGTGTGGATTTCAGGAATCAAAATAATGAGAGAAACCCTGAGAAAGTTGAAGACCAATCTGAACTGGTACATAGGGGAGGGATAATGCAGAAGAGTAGCTACAGACTGCAGCTGAGAATCCAAAGGTCTCAGTGTGAGGACAAGTTGGAGGAAAGCTTTCTGAATTCTGTTCTTGCCTAAAAATACTCTCAGAGATACAAAGCCTCACCAAATTTGTCACACAGAGATACAAAATGTTATAATTTTTTTGGAAAAAAAGCACTCAAATTGATTGAAAAGCAAAACTAAGAGATGATGTAAGAGATATAAAAAATAAAACTGATCAGGTATCTTGCTGAAGTTTATACTGTTAGAAAAAAAAAAAAGTCGACAGGCACCTGGGTGGTTCAGTTGGTTGGGCCTCTGACTTTTTTGGCTCAGGTCAGGATCTCAGGGTCACACTGACTCTGCTGAGAGATTCCAATCTCTTACTCCCTTTGCCCCTCCCACCCCACCCCCAGCTCATACATGCTCTGTAAAATAAACAGATCCTTAAACAAAAAAAAGCGGAGTCCTAGAGAAAATGAGAAGTATGTATAATCCAAAACTAAAATTCTGGATCATCATCATTATGATGAAATATAATAAGGGAAAAAAAAAAAAACAGCTGAGTTGAAATGTCAAAATACATGCCTCTTACAAACCAATAGAACATATAAAATATGACCAGAAAAAAACAATACAATCAATAACCTGAGTTAATAGAAACACTGACTGCTAAAACAGACATCCAGCTAAGAATATACACTTACAAAAAGATACTGTACCAGGTTGGCAAACGTTATTTGTAAAGGGCCAAATATTTAAGTATTTTAGGCTTTGCAGGTCATAGGGTCTCTAATGCAACTACACAAAAGCAACCACAGACAATAGAAAAATGAATGAGCGTGACTGTGATCCATAAAACATCATTTACAGACACTGAAACTCAAATCTCATCTATTTTTTTCACCTGTCACAAGACACAGTAATCTTTCAATTTCTTTTTTTTTTTTTTTTTTTTACTATTTGGAAGTGTAAAAAACACTTTAGCATTTTAGCTTTCAGGATATATAAAAACAGATGGCAATGAACTTGTAACCCTTGGGTCATAGTTTGCCAATTCCTGAGTTAGTTCATAAAAGAAATCTCAATATATATAATCCAAAAGATATATTGAACAGAGGCTCTACATAAAATTAGAAACATTAACAGAAGAGTAGCTAATGTTTGGAAACTAAAATTTTAACATACATTATTTTGAGTTAAAAAGAACATTTTTTTAAATCATAGGAAAAATGTAAAAATACTTAAGATACAATGAAAACACAAACTTGCAGTTTCCAGTTTTAATACTTTAAGATAAATTTACGGCTGAAACAGGAAATTTAAAAATAAGTGGGTGAAACATCCAATTCAAAAACGTAAAAAAAAGAGCAAGAGAATGAACCCAAACAAACATGAAAGAAAAAATTTTAAAGAACAGAAAACAAAATCAAGAACTGAAAAATAACTTAAAGATTAATAAAAACCCAAAGCTGGTTCTTTCATAAGAATACCTGAGCCTCTGGCATAAAAGATCAAGGACAGAAGAAGCAATTCAGAACAAAAAAATAAATAACTGAAGACTACAGCTTAAAAATTGACGTATTATAAACCGCAGAATAATAAACTTATGAAATGAATAATCAAATGAATGCATTCCTAGAAAAATATAAAATTCCAAAATTAGTGTTGAGAGGAAACAGAGAGCTTGAGTTAAACCATATGAATTAAAGAATATTGAATTAATAAATAAAGACCTCCCATCTTCTACTCTCAACCCAGACCCAGATTTACAAGTGAGATCAACCAAACTTTCAAGGGAAAAACAATAAATTTACAGTAGAAACCCTGGCAAACACAACCTTAAACAAGTGATCAAAATTAACATTACAAGTAATAGGACAAATCAACATCCTTTACCTTCTGATACAATACACTGAGAAGATCATAAAATCATTTCTGTGGTATTCCTGCCAAAAATACACAACCTAAATCTAGCTACAAAAGGAATAGGTAAACTTAAATACATAAGAAAGCAAAAATTGACACAACTACAAAGAAACAAAAAACCCATATTTACGGATGGAAATGCCAACATTCTCTCCTCTTTCAGTAATTAACAGTTCAAAAAGAAAGAAAATCAGTAAGTCTATCAGAAAACTTGCATTTTATTTTCTTTTAAAAGTAATCTGTATACCAAACACGGGGTTCAAACTCACAACCCTGAAATCAAAAGCTGGATGCTCTACTGACTGAGCCAACAAAGCACCCCAAAAGACTTGAATTTTCAACCAACTTATCTTACTGACATTTATAAGGCAATACGCTCAACAAACGTAAACTATATAGTCTCTACAAATGAATATAGACCATTCATACAGACCATAAGCTTGACGTTAAATTTCAGGGAAACCTAAAAAGACTGAAATGATACAGGGGTACCTGGGTGGCTCAGTTGGTTAAGCATCTACCTTCCACTCAGGTCATGATCCCCTAGTCCTGGGATGGAGCCCTGAATTGGGCTCCCTGCTCAGAAGGCAGTCTACTTTTCCCCCTCCCTCTGTCATCCTCCCCCCTGCTTGTGCTCTAATTTAAAAAAAAGGGGGGGGATTAAAATGATATAAAGTAAATTAAAAAACAGTAACATGGGGACGCCAGGGTGGCTCAGTGGTTGAGCGTCTGCCTTTGGCCCAGTGCATGATCCTGGAAGTCCTTGGATGAGTCCCACATCGGGCTCCCTGCAGGGAGCCTGTTTCTCCTCTCTCTGCCTGTGTCTCTGCCTCTCTCTGTCTCTCATGAATCAATGAATAAATAAATCTTAAAAAACAAAACAGTAACATGAAGATATCTGGAAAAACTCAAAATATTTGGAAATTAAACCACACACTTAGAAACAATCATGGATCACAGGAAAAGTCACAATAGAAAATATTTTTAAAAAAAATAAAAATAAATTTTTATAAATAAGAAAGAAAGAAAAAAGAAAAAGAAAAAGAGAAAAGAAAAGAAAAGAAAAGAAAAGAAAAAGAAAGAAAAGAAAGAAAAAGAAAGAAAGAAAGAAAGAAAGAAAGAAAGAAAGAAAGAAAGAAAGAAAGAAAGAAAAATATTTTAAACTGAGTGAAAATAAAAACCCAGTATATCAGGGGCGCCTGGTGGCTCAGTCAGTTACGTGTCCAACTCTTGGTTTTGGCGTGGGTGGTGATCTCATGGGTTGTGGGATCAAGCCCCTTCTTGGGTTCCCTGCTCAGCAGAGAGTCTACTTGGAGATTCTTTCCCTCTGTCCCTCCCCCTACTAAAGCACACCAGTATGTTGGGACGCCTGGGTAGCTCAGGGGCTGAGTGGCTCAGGGCAAGATTCTGGGCTGGGGATCAAGTCCCACCTTGGACTCCCTGCAAGGAGCCTACCTCTCTCTGTGTCTCTCACGAATAAATAAATAAAATCTTAAAAAAAAAAAAAAAACACCAGTTTGACAAAATATGTAGGATACAGCAAAAGAAATTTAACAACTGAATTAACACAGGATCTATTTTTAAAAACTGAACTCATAATTAAAAACTTTACGACACACACAAAAATGCACCCATAAATAGCTGCACTGAATTTTGTCAAAGATTAAGGAATAAATAATATTTTATACAAACTTTTTATGAAAAGGAATATTTTCTAACTCACGTCAGCTTTGGTCATCTGATATTTTCTATCCTTCAAGGAATTTGAACATTCAAGTCACTTATCTCCTACTTCCTTGCAGTTTTATTTACTCTCAATAAAAATGAAAACAGAACAAAGCAAACTCAAGATGTGGCTAAAGCTGTGCTTAGAGGAAAATTTATAGCAGTAAACTGATTACATTTAAAAATCTCAGGTGAAAGTACCAAGTGTTGGTGAGAATTTGTAACAACAGTAACTCTCAAACACTGCCATTACTAATCTAGAACTATCTAATAAAGCTGAACATGTGCATTATCCCTACACCACTCTACTTTTTCTCTTCTGAAGTAGTAAGCAAACCTCTGGTCCCCACTACCTAGTGTTCACATCCAGGTGTAATACCCTACCCTTCAGTGTAGGCTACGCTACACCTAGTGACATAACTCTAAGAAGAGAATACTTTAGCAAAAGTAAATAGGTTGCCCCCTCCCAGATGAAGTTTCAAAAGACTGACTCCTGCTTTACTCGGTTACTTGAGAGAAAGAAATTGCTGAGGCAAGCTGCACTACAGAGACACCCACATGGCAAGGAATTGAGGGCAGCCTTTAGCCAACAACAAATGAGAAAGTGAGGCCAAGTCAACAGCACAGGAGAAACGGACTCCTGTCAAACATGTGAGTAAGCTTGGAAGAAGATTCTTCCACAGAAGATGACTGCAGCATCTACCAACACCTAGATAAGTCACGTGCAAGAGCCCCAAAGTTAGAGTACTCAGCTAAGCCACACCCAGATTCCTGACCCACAGAAAATATGAGAATAAATCTTAATAATAAAGAGTGAAAGTGATGAAATAGAAAGGCCAACCAAGGAAAAAATAAATGAAACCCAAAATTGCCTTTTGAAAAAGATTGGTAATATTGGAAACCTCTACCTACATCAATCAGCAAACAAAAAAGAAAGAAAGAAAGAAAGGAAGGAAGGAAGGAAGGAAGGAAGGAAGGAAGGAAGGAAGAAAGAAAGAAAGAAAGAAAGAAAGAAAGAAAGAAAGAAAGAAAGAAAGAAAGAAAGAAAGAAAGAAAGAAAGAAAGAAAACATGAATTACTAATATTAAAACCGAAAAGAGGGCAGCACGGGTGGCTCAGCGGTTTAGTGCTGCTTTCACTCCAGGGCCTGATCCTGGAGTCCCAGGATCAAGTCCCATGTCGGGCTCCCTCCATACAGCCTGCTTCTCCCTCTGCCTGTGTCTCTGCCTTTCTCTCTCTCTCTGGGTCTCTCATGAATAGATGAATAAAATCTTTAAAAAAAAAAACAAAAAAAAACCGAAAAGATGGAAATCATTACAGGTCCTAGAGATTAACAAGATAAGGAAAGATGAACAATTTTATGCCCATAAACAATTTAGCTGCAATGTATAAATTCCTTCAAAGATCCAAATCCAACATGCATTCAATGTTAATAAAAAACAGCAATGAACAGAAAAATTTTTTAACATGAGAAAGGCATCTAAGAAAAACCTACAGCTAACAAAAATGGACTGCTTTCCCTTATAAGCAGGAATAAGATTAAGGAATGTTGTCACCTCTACTTAGCATTATACTAAGGTCTCAAATTTTGGATTAAGGGAAGAAAAAAAGTCATCCAGATTGGAAAGGGAGAAATAAAACTATAATCACAGATGACATGATCCTGTACATAAAAAAAAAATCCTAAGCAATTTAAAAAAATACAGTAACAGCAATGTCATAAGTAACAAAGTAAATGTGCAAGTATTTCTATATATCAACAAGAAAACACAATTTACCATACTAAAATAAGAGGGAACATTTAAAATATACATGTAAACCTGTACAGTGAAAACTACAAAACATAACTAGAATTACAGAAGACCTAAAAAACTGAGATACTCTGTTCCACAGAATACAAGACTCAGAATGGTTGAAATGTCAATTTTTCCCTAACTGACCTATGTAGTCTGTGTAATCCCAGTCATTATCCAAGCTTCTAAATAGAAACTGACAAGCTGATTGTAAGTTCTTAAGTAAAGTGCAAATGACTTAGTATAGCTAAAACAATATTGATAAACAAAAACAAAGTTGAAGGACTTACAGTACTTGATTTTAAGATGCACTATAAATCAATTGTTAACAAGACAGTGTGATATTAACATAATAAATAGATAATGGATTAAAAAAATCAGTGTGCACTCAAAGAGTGAGCTGATTTTCAAGTAATGGTACCAACACAACTCATTACAAAATGGAAAATCTTTTCAACAAAAGGTGTCCAACTAACTTAAGATAACCACATGGAAACAAGTCAATCTCCACAACTACCACACACCACGCACAAAAAGCACATATGAGATTCATCTCAGATCTAGCCTTTTTTTAAAAGATCATTTATTTATTTATTCATGAGAGACATAGAGGTAGAGACATAGGCAGAGTGAGAAGCTGGCTCCCTGCGGGGAGCCCGATGTGGGACTCAATCCCAGGACCCCAGGGATCATGCCCTAGGCCAAAGGCAGACGCTTAACCGCTGAGCCACCCAGGGGCCCCTCAGACCTAATCTTTTATAAAAGTTCAAAGTACAGGGCAGCCTCGGTTGTGGTTTAGCGCCACCTTCAGCCCAGGGCCTGATCCTGGAGTCCTCCCTCTGTCTCTCTCTCTCTCTCTTTCTCTCTCTGCGTCTCTCATGAATAAATAAATTTTTAAAATCTTTAAATTAAAAAAAAAGTTCAAAGTACGGGCTTCTTAAAGCAAACAGAGTATCTATATCCTTGGGATGAGCAGATTTCTCAGACTAGAACAGAAAGCTATAACCTAAAAAAAAGAAACTTTTCAAAATTAAATTTTTCTATTTATCGAAACATTAAGAAATCAGCAGATAAGCAACAGACTAAGAAAAAATATTCACAACACATATATCTGAAAGAGGACTTATACCTAGAATATAGGTATATATTCAAAGAATAGAGTTCAAATAAAGAAAATATTGAAGATCCCAGGGAAAAAACAGAGGGGAAAGACACCTTACAGACATATAGAGGAATAAAGGTAAGAATTACAGGTTTTTTCTCATCAGAAACAATGCAAGCTTCAAGAAAGTAGAATGAAATATTTAAAGTATCAAGGGAAGGAAAAAAAAAAAACACCACTAACCTAGATTTCTACATGAAAAACATCCTCAAAAGTAAAGGAGGGGGCACCTGGGTTGCTTATTCAGTTAAGTTTCTGACTCTTGGTGTCAGCTCAGGTTTAGATGTAAGTTCAAACCCTGTGCTGGGCTCCACGCTGGGCATGGAGCCTACTTTGAAAAGGAAAAAGTAAAGGAGAAATAAAGACTTTCTCAAACAAAAACAAAGAATTGATTGTCAGTAGACCTGTTCTACAATAAATGTTAAAAGAAGTTCTTTGGAGGGGCACCTGGGTGGCTCAGATAGTTAAGTGGCTGCCTTCTGCTCAGGTCCTGTTCTCAGGGCCCTGAGATCAAGGCCTGCATCTGGCTCCCTCCTAAAGCTCCCCTGCTCAAAAAAGTTCTTTGGAGAGAAGGAAAATTACACACATCAGAAACTCAGACACACATAAGCAAAGGAAGACTGTGGAAGAAGAGATGAAGGTAAAATAAAATATTTTATACATCTTATTCCTAATTGATCTAAAAAACAAGTGTCATAACAGTAACAATGTACTGGATGATTATTCCACTTGGTTAAGTGAAATGAAGGATAATAATGTCATAAGAGACAGGAAGGAATAAATGAAAATATTGCCAAAAGTAACTGCACACTGAAGCAGTGTAATGTTAAAGGTGGATTTTGAGGAGTTGTAAATGTATATGGCATGCACTAGAATGTATAGGGCAACCACTAAAAAAAGGTTTAAAGTAAAATTAATATGCTAAGAGGAGATAAATGAAATCATACAAATTGTTCAATTAAAACCAAAGACGGTGGGCAGCCTGGGTGGCTCAGTGGTTTAGCGCGGTCTTCAGCCCAGGGCGTGATCCTGGAGACCCAGGCGGAGTCCCATGTCAGGCTCCCTGCGTGGAGCCTGCTCCTACCTCTCTGCCTGTGTCTCTGCCTCTTTTTTCTCTGTGTCTCTCATGAATAAATAAAATCCTTTTTAAAAATTTTTAAAAAATAAATACAACCAAAGAAGGCAAAAAATGAGAGGAAGAAAATAAAAACAAAGAACAAGTCAATGAACAGTATTAAAAAGAAAATCGCAGCCCCAAAATGGCATCACTTAAGACAAATCACCAAATCTTGACTTAATACCTAACCTAATGGCAGTTTCAACCTCTCCCAGAATTGTCTTAACGCGGTCAATCAGGAATTTTCTGCTCAGCATCAACGAGGTAATCCTTCCCACAGCCCTCTCAATCTCCCAAAGGAAGATGAGGTAATCTGAATAAGACCCCCAATAAAGAAGGTGATCTTGCCTAAACAATCCTTTCTTTTGCTAATAACTTCTTGCCCCACCTTCCTTCCTATGAAAACCTTCCTTCTATGTTGTACAACACCTTAAAGTTCCCCTCTACTTATTAGTTGGGATACTGCCTGATTCATCAATCACTTATTAATAAATCCAACAGATCTTCAAATTTACCAGATTGATTTTGTGTAACAACAGAAAAGTTATGAACAAGGTAGATATTAGTCCAAGTAAATCATCCCTTGACGTGTGAATGGTCTACGTACACCAATTAAAAGAAAGACTGTCAGAGAGTATTAAACAAAGACCCTGCTAGGGGCACCTCTGTGGCTCAGCCTATTAAATATCTACTTTCAGCTCAGGTCATGATCCCAGAGTTCTGGGATCCAGCCCAGCATTGGCTCCCCTGCTCAGCGGGGGAGCTTGCTTTCCCTCTCCCCTTCACCTCAAATGCAGTCATCCTTGTTTGCTTGCTTACCTTCTCAAATAAAATCTTTTCTTTTTTAAGGCCTTACCATAATGCTGTCTTCAGAAACCACCTTTTTTTTTTTTTCAGTTTTTCATCTATTTATTTATTTTAAGTAACCTCTACACCCAATGTAGAGCTGGAACTCACAATCCCGAGATCAACCAAGAGTTGCAGGCTTTTCTGACGAAGCCAGCCACGCACCACAACAAAGAAATCTATTTTTTAAAAAAAATAGGTAGGGGCGCCTGGGTCACTCATCTGTTAAGCTCAGGTCATGATTTCAGGGTCCTGGGATGGAGCCCTGCTCGGGCTCCCTAATTAGCAGGATATCTGCTTCTCCCTCTGCCCCTCCCAACTGCTGGTGTGCGCTCTCTCCGCTACCTCTCTCAAATAAATAAATAAGACCTCTTAAATATAATAATAATTTTTTTTAATTGGCAAAAGGGGCTTCTGGGTGATATAATCGGTTAAGCAGCCCACTCTTGGTTTCAGTTCAGGTCAGGTCGTGATCTCAGGGTCCCGAGACCAAGCCCTAGGTGGGGCTCTGTGCGAAAGCGGAGTCTGCCTAAGACTCTTTCTCCCTCTACCCCTCCCTCCATGCCCTCTCTCACCACCCCCCCCCCCGCAAAATAAATAAGTAAATAAGTAAATAAATAAATAAATCTTTTTAAAAAATAAAAGCATTAACAGACACTGATAAAAAGATAAGTGAATGGCTAAAAATACATGAAAAAGGTAGAAAAAAAACAAAAAGGTTCGTTAGCCATTTTGGTTACACCCACTAGAATGGATAAAAGTGAAGACCGGCAATATCATGTGTAAACAAGGATGTGGGCAAACTAAACTCTAATACGAAGCTAGTTAGAGTATAAAGCGGTATAACATTTAACAATATAGTCTGACAGTTTCTTTCAAATTTAAACATACACATTATCTAATTCTACTCCCAGATATGGTGTAGAATTAAACATACATCTACCCAGACACAAATGCTTATAGCCACTTTATTCATAATAGCCCAAATCTGTAAAGAACCCAAACATCTACCAACAGGAGAATAGATTTTTAAATACTGTAATACATTTACATAATAGAATACTCTCAGAAGGGCAGCCCCGGTGGCGCAGCAGTTTAGCGCCGCCTGCAGCCTGGGGTGTGATCCTGGAGACCAGGGATCGAGCCCCATGTCAGGCTCCCTGCATGGAGCCTGCTTCTCCCTCTGCCTGTGTCTCTGCCTCTCTCTTCGCTCTCTCTGAATGAATGAATAAATCTTAAAAAAAAAAAAAATACTCTCAGAAATTTAAAAAAAAAGAACTACTAATACATGTAACATGGCTGAATCTAAAAATCATTTTGTTAAGAGGCACCTAGTTGGTTCAGTCAGTTGAGCTACCACTTGACCAAGGGGACTCTTGGTTTCGGCTCAGGTGGTGGTGATCTCAAGGTCCTGAGATGGAGCCAAGACAGTGCAAAGTCTGCAGAGAACTCTCTCTACCTCTCCACCCACCCTGTCTCCCTCTAAAATAAATACATCTATAAATAAATACATACATACTAAAAATCATTTTGCTGAGTAAAAGAAGCCAGACATCAAAGAGCTTACACTGTATATATGATGTGCAAATGTTTTATTCCATTTACATAAAGTTCAGAAACAAAATTAATCTATGATGATAGAAATCAGAACAGTTGTCTAGAAAGAGTCTGTAAAAAGACAACAACGAACATTTTGGAGTGATGTTCTATTGCCTTGACTGGGGAGTAGGAAACTCAGGTAGATACATTTGTCAAAATGTATTATTGCACTATATCCTTGAGAACTGTGCATTTCACTCTATGTAAATTTAAACTCAATTTTAAAAAATGTCCAGCAAAGGCCTTCTATACTTTGTATATATCAAACAAAGCTTTTTCTGAAAAGGGCCAGAAAGTAAATATTTTAGGCTTTGTGGTCATATGATCTCTGCTACAATTATTCAACTCTATCATTCTAATCGTGAAAGTCATCAGACAATATGGAATTAGCATGGCTGTGTTCCAACAAAACTATTTACAAAACAGGTGGCAAGCTGGATTTGGTCCACAGGCTGTCCTTTGCTAAACTCTACTCAAGCAAATAAAAAATTGATCTTCAAAATTTATTTAAATATGCTATATTGTTTTCTCCTTTATATTGACAGGCATGCTAATTATTAGAAGGCAATTTCAGTCCTTACTAAAGGTGAGTTTTTCTATATTCATCTAATCATTTAAAATAGGAAGACTACACAGAAAATGCATGGAATATTATTTTAAAAAATAATGTTTTAGGGGCACCTGGGTGACTGTTGGTTAACAGGACAGATTCTTGATTTCAGCTCAGGTCATGATCTCGACGTCATGAGACTCAGCATCATTAGGCTCCTGAACTCAATGGGGAGTCTGCTTCTCTCCCTCAGCCCCATCCTCCACTCATATGAGAGAGAAACAGAAAGAATATGAACAGCGGAAGGGGCACAGGAAGAGAGACAAGCAGACTCACTGCAGAGTAGGGAGTCCGACAGGGACTCTGAGATCATAACCTGAAACAAAATTGGACTCAACGGACTGAGCCACCCAGGTGCCCAAAAATCATTTGTTTTAATAACTACTATCATATTTTGGAAAAATAACCATAAATATGGGAAATACTTGAGTTTGGCATAAACTAGTTAGTAAAATAAGCTGAAAATTTAAAATACACTTAGGTATACACACAAAAAGCTATGTTACCCACAATGCTGACAGTTTGTTTTATCTGATATAATAAAGTTCTGGACACATGTTCATTATCAGTCATCTCTAAAAACAATTCAGCTTTCTTTTCCTAAAATAAAGGATTTCATATTTAAGGGTATTTTTAATTCTTTAAAAGCTGGTTTTAAAAGTGAAATTCGGGGATCCCTGGGTGGCACAGCGGTTTGGCACCTGCCTTTGGCCCAGGGCGCGATCCTGGAGACCCGGGATCGAATCCCACATCGGGCTCCCGGTGTGCATGGAGCCTGCTTCTCCCTCTGCCTGTGTCTCTGCCTCTCTCTCTCTCTCTCTCTCTATCATAAATAAATAAAAAATTTAAAAAAATAAATAAATAAAAGTGAAATTCATATTATTTTTCTGAATCCAGGAAAGCCAACTTTATGGAGCATAACCTGAAATCCACTCTTCCCATTGGCTAAAACTATTTGTTGTATCATATTCAAATAGCAAACAGAGGAAGGTAAGTGACATTCTTAAGGGACTCATTTAATTTGCTAATTTTGGTTTATATAATCTAGATGAATTATGAGCCTTCTTACTAGCCTATTACCTGGTAACTAAACTCTTTGGATGGGATCCAAAAGAAGTAGAAAATCTTAGGACAAATTCTCCATATAATGAGTAATTTTACAGACATTACCAGTATTTAACTCTACAAAAATATAGGTTGCCTAGTGAAACAACTAAATCAGCTTATCTTTTCTGAGTAGGATCTATGTTTTCAAAGTGCTTGCTGCTAAACAGGTAGTCAGAAATCCAAATCATGTATTCAAATCTGAATGCCATGCCTAATCTTTTTATCAAGATATATTTTCCCCACAATAAAAAAGACATAATACCCCTTCAAGCATAATTTCTCAACTCAAAAATGGTAAATTTTTTTTTAATGTTTCCTGTATTCATTTTTGCCAGATAAACTCTAGAATCACAAATTACATTTTGGATAAGACCAAACATTGACTTTAAATATCCTTTCCCTCACAGGTACCTACAGACACCGAAAGTGATCCTAGATAGGAGCCTGCAGTTTCTAATCTCTTAGTGTCATTCCCGAAAGAGAAACTGACGTAAATGTCTGTGGGGGGGGGGGGTGGGGAAGAGGAGGAGGAAGAGGAGGAGGAGAAGGAAGGCGGCCAGCATCTCACTAAAGAAGTTCCTCCATTTATTTTCAATTCATGAAATATGTTCAAAGTTTGCCAAAACAAGCTAACTCCACCCTACTTCAAAAGACAGTAAAAGCAGTAGTTCCCAATTATGTTAATCTCAGAATCCTATTGTTAGTTTCATATGCTATTGTTTATTTTTTAAGGTATTTTAAGAATATGGGCATCACCACCAGATCCAGTAACTGCAAATGTGGAAGTGCTGAAATTGCTAGCAAGAAGAGATGATGAAGAGATGGAAGACAGAAAGTGGTCAAACAACTTCACATAAGTACTTATAAACATGAATTATTTATTATTGTTCCCTCTAGTAATCCAAACTATAAGTGACCTCTAGAACTAGATTCTCTACTCAGCTATATATTAAATACCAAATTGCTAAAGGAAACTTTAAAACACTCGTTTATATTTTAAAAGCCTCATAGTGATTAAACATTGTTTACTTGATTTATATTTTAGAATTCAATAAATAAGACTGATAAAACTTAAGTGACTTAACTTAGAAGAATTATTACTGTAAAATATTAATTTTCCAGCTCTCCTGTTCACATTCTTTCTAGACAGACCAGACCCCTTATTATTAGCAGCTAGTTATTACAAAAAAAAAAAAGAAGAAAGAAGAAAGAAAAAGAAAGAAAGAAAGAAAGAAGAAAAAAGGTCAGGCTTTGGAACCAGGAAGACATGGGTTTGAACTCTGGTACACCACACCCTGAAAACAAACTTTCCGAAACTATCTTTACATCTCTAAAATGGGAATTTACTAATACCTACCTTGAAGGACTGTTATAATTAGTGAAATATGTGTAAAGCAGTTGGCACATACTAGGAACTGAAGAAACTTTAGCTGCTATTATTATATTACTACTCATAAGTACATCCAAGAGGAGATATAAGAACAAACATGATAGGGTTTGTTCTAGGCTAGGCTACACTTAACTGCTACATTTAACTGCCGCAGTTAAACTGCTACATTTAACTGATAAAACAAAACAAAACAAAATCAAATAAACACAACTCTGATAGTTCATGTAAAATTTGGAGCTGAACTTTTTTTGTTCACAATTTAAGTATATAATATTGTATAGCCCCTCTTTATAAATGTGTAAAATCTAAATCAGCTACAGATCCACTTATTTTGAAACTAAATAAAAATGAAAGGTTATTATCACACAATAAAACAGAATAACTTTATGAACAGGTTAGACGATATCATCACTGGGGTGGGGGGAATGCGGAAACTAAGATTTTAAAAGGCTTATGAAAGGATAGTAAAAGAGTCCTACCTTTAAACCGACTGCTATAAGATCTGTAACAACACTGTATGGAAAAAGTAAAAAGAGAAAATGGAAAACAAAGTTAGAGAACAAGTTTTTAAAAGACAGAGATAATAAAATTAAAGAAAAAAGAAAAGCATTATAATAATAAAAATTAATAAAAATAAGAATGTGATGAGTTGTGAAATGTTAATGCAAAGAAAAGTGATGGGACAGTCTAGCAACAGCAGAGTGTAAAAGCAAAGCTTTCACTACAAGTAACAAATAGTAAATCAAATTATTTTAGTTTTTATTAAAGTATAGCTGTGTGTCAATAAGTAATACGTGTTTATCCATTTACCTCTATTTAACAAATCCAAATCAAAACTCAAAATCGCCAAAGTTCATTATTTTAAATCACTAGCCTCAATTACCATGTTTAAGATTTTAAGTGAAATTTTAAGCTAGTGAGTGGCTTTTAAAGAAATAGAAGGTATCTTGCAAATTTGCATCTACCACCCAAAACAGCTCACCAAAATATAGCTAATATAGTCTCTCAAAACTAAAATAAATGCAAATATCAAATTTCAGACATGAAAATTTTCAAAGATCTGCTTTTTGAAAAAACTCCACCACATCAAAACCGTGTTTAAGTATAAATTATCTCAGGAGGAAATCAACACGTTACACACACACACAAAAGACAGTTGGGATTTGAGGAAGAACTAGAAAGACAGACTGGACTGGTGGTTTGTTGTTTCTTTTTTAACTATCCAAAATAATGAAAACGGGTCTTTTCAGGTTGTGGGAAAATGCAGAAAGTTAACGAGCCTCCTGAAAGCAAACATTCACTGTGTTCAAAACCACATCCCTTAACCCCAAGGTGTATAAACTCCTACAAACTTCTTTCCAAACAAAAATCTATCTTTTCTCATCCCAAAGAAATCATCTGCAGTAACAGTGTACCTATCTCCTAAGAGAAAGCTCCAACTATATTCTATATATTGTTAATAACCTATAATGCCATTACTTAATAAAAGTAAACAAATTAAAAAAAAAGTAAACAAATTTATGACGCTAGATTGTTCAATGATGCAAACTGCTTTGAAAAATAACCATGTAGATTTTTTTATTTTTCCTTACGGACTTCTGAAACTTGAAATTCATTTATCTGAAACTTAAATTTAACAAATAACCCGTTTGTGCAGAGAAAATAAGATGGTACTGGTCCTGAACCTACCTTCCAGAATGTCTTACTGCCCCACATACTTAAACCAACAAACTCATTCTTAGCTTTAAAACCATATATAGGATGAAGAGAGTTATTACACCATCTGAAAGAGCATGTTTGCGCTTCTCAGTTACCCAAGAATTTAACAGCCGAGACGCAGAACCCGAGTCCTCTTTGTCATCACTATAAATTTTCCAACACAAAAAGCTACACTGCTTCCCCAGCTCGAGTCCAACCGTCTAACGACAATGCCTTCGACACAGGGAGACACTAATTTCACAGCCTCCCTGAACTGAAATATCGGCGTCATCACACAAATAATGAAAACACCCAACTTTGCACACCTCTGTGCTGTAACCGAATGAGGTGACGTGAAATCAGAGAGTTTTCGACAAACGCTCTCGGAAAAGTTTCAGAAACTAGAGAATGAAAATAGCTTCAATTAGCTTAAAACGAAACACAGGACATCACCACCCTCAATGAAATCTGCAATCGCGTTCTAACGCCCGCAGCCGCGTGCAATTAGCGTTCAAATGAGTTGATCTAAATACCACACGGATTTAATGTCACAAAAGTAGATAAATGAGGTCTAACGAAGGCAAAAACTGTTGGAAGATCCCATTGTCTTTGCACAGACAGGAGGGCAACAGTCATCAACTAGATGGTAACACGCACACGGCTCTTACCGTTTACGCAAGTTCCACGTATCCTACGACCTAGGGATTTGCAGATACCTTGTCCTCAAAAAGCAAGTAAAAGGCCAGACAAAAACCTCAAATACGTAAGGAGAATAAGTTAAGTGGACGTGCAAGCTCTAATAGAACTGGAGAGGTCTTAAAAACCTTGAGATACATATGCCACCTTCAATCCACCAAGACCCTAATCCAGCCGTTTCTTGGAACATGAAACGATATGCCAGGTCCCACGCCATATCCCTGGGTCCTCGGAAATGTTTCTATCAGTGATCCCGTATCTGTTTTGATCACGGACCTCGTTAACTTTTAGAGCGTCTGAAAGCTGCCCGAAAATTGCAGAAATTCAAGAAGTTTCTTTGGGGGGGGGAGGGGGGCCGTGGGGGGGGGCGGAGTCCACGGTCGCCAGGTCCAGACTCCCGGTGTACAGAGGTCGTGCGCACAGCGCGCAGCCCGGGTCCGAGACCGCGGCGGGCGGGACCCCCCCCCCGAAGCCCCCCCCCGCAGCCCCGCCCCGCCCGTCGCCCCCCCCCCGCGGGGCCCCCCCCCCCCCCCCCGGCTTCGCGACCAGGTCGCCGCCCAGACGTGCCCCGACGCGTGCGCTCGCCTCCCCGCCAGGGGAAGCTCCGGCGCTCGCCCCACCTCACCGGTAAACAGCAACTCCCCGAGCGGGAGCACGCCCGCCCCGAGCGCCGCCTCCGCCTCCCCCAGCGCAGCGCACCATTTTCTGAGAGGAAGTGCCGGCAGGCCGGGCCGGGCTCCCCGGACCCCGCGCGCCGAGGGCGGACCCCGGCGCCCGGCGGCGGCACCGGCTTTCCTCCGCTTCCGGGTGCGAGGCTGTGAAGGGGCGGACATTACGGGGGCGCCTCGGGGGGCGGGCGGCAGGAGAGGCGGCGGCGGCGGCGGCGGCGGCGGCCCGCCCCTGCGATGCGGGGCGCCCGGAAGCCCCGCCGTCGGGCTCGGCCGGGGGGTCGCGCGTCCGGCCGCGGAGCCGAAAGGAAGCGGGGCAGGCGCAGCCGCTGCGCCTCCGAGGACTTACCCATCCATGGCCCAGACGGAGGAGCGCACGGCGCGGGGACTGACGGGCTCACCGCGAGCGGAGGGCGGAGGCGGCGGCAGCCGGGCGGCTCCGGGGACGGGCGAGCGGCGCCTCTCCGGAGCCCCGCCGGCTGGGAGGTGGAGGAGAGTGGGAAACAGGGGCGGAGACCAGGGACGCTCCCGCCACCGCCGCGCCCCCGCGTCCCCACCCCGCAGGCGCGTCCCCGCCTCGCCTCGCCCCGCCCCCGCGCGTCGACGCCCTCCCTCCGCCCCGCCCCCCGGCGGCCTCCGGCTCGGCCCCAGGGCGCCCTCTCCAGGCCGCCGCCCGAAGGCCCCGCCTCCCGGCCTCTGTCCCCCGCGCGCACGCGCGCCTCGCCCCCGCCTCCCGCCTGCGTCCACGGGAGCGCGCGCCTTGTGCTGCCCGCTTCGCCGCCCCGCCCGCGGGCCCCGCCGGCCTTCCCGCCCCGCCGCCGCCGCCGCTGCCGCCGCCGCCGCCGCCGCCCGCCGCCGGCTCGGACCCCGCCGTCCCGCCGCGGGGAGAGCGCTGCAGACCCGGCCCTGGAGCGTAGGTAGGCGTGTGCCGCCGGGACCCCCGAACCGCGGCAGGCTGGTGGGCGGGGCTGGCGGGGGCGGGGCCGCGCGCACCCGGGGCCCTGCAACCCCCGGGGGGGCTCAGGTTCGGGACCCCGGCGGAGGCTGCCGGGGGTGGGGGGCCCCCGCCCGGATCCTGGGAGTCGGCTGCTGGGACCGCACAGGCCCGATGGCTGTGGCTGGATTGAAAGGAACGAGACCGCCGGAACTTGAGGACCTCTCGGGGGTGTACAGCCTTACAGTCGCTGGCTGCTGGGTTTGAATTCATCTGAAACACTCGTTGCACAATGTGCAATGGCCACTATGTTGCCAGCATTTTATATAGTTTTGCATGTCCCTCCGTATAAAGCGACAAACAGGGCGGCCCGGGTGGCTCAGCGGTTTAGCGCGGCCTTCAGCCCGGGGCGTGACCCTGGAGCCCCGGGATCGAGTACCCCGTCGCGCTCCCTGCGTGGGGCCTGCTTCTCCCTCTGCCTCTGTCTCTGCCCCCCACCCCTCTCTGTGTCTCTCATGAATAAGTAAATAAAATCTTTACTTAAAAAAAAAAAGAAAAGCAAATCCTACGAGGGAGAGAGTATTCCTTTTTTTTTTTTTTTCAGATGAAAATGTAGACACTGATTGAGGTGCCCACAACTTCACAGCCGTCAGAGCCCCTTCCTCTCGTCTGAGCAAAATTATGCATATAACTAGTGGCAACTCGCTTGTTTTCCCTTTTATAGTTTGTCTAGTTCTAAAATTCCGTGATTCTTCAATTCACAGATCATCAAAACTTGAGCCACTAAACGCTGTCCTCGACCAAATTCCTAACCTGGGTATTAAGAGGGGGGTGCTCCCTCTCAGCCTCCTCATTTGAAAAGTAACAAGAGGCTCCATCCTTTATCCTTGCTAATATATCCTGCTTTTAAATAAGTAGGTGCTACTAAGACGACTTAAAACTGTCGGTTCATCCATCATAAAGTCATTATTTATTGAGTGTTTACTATGTGCCAAGCCCTGCAGGTATAACCAAGAAAATCAGCTTCCAGCTTTTATGGTTGAATGGATTCCTGGTTCACTTTATTCTTGCCCCCCCCCAAAAAAATTATTTTTTCAAATAGCTCAGGTCTCTGGGACCCTATTTTTAAAAAACTGTATCTTACTCCAATCGCTCTTCCCAAAAGACGAAGTGTATTTTGTATGTTAAATCCAAGTATTAAGTTGCAGTTGTAAACATTGCCACCCCACATTGCCAGATGGTTGTTAAAAATATGAGCAAGACCAGTCCTTGATGCAATCTTGATATTGTTGTTTTGGAGATATAGTCTGTTGATGAAATGTCTTTAATATGTTTTTAGCTACACAAGTAACATAAACATACATGCTCCTTTTGCAAAATTGAAATAGTATTAAATATTAAAAATGTATGGTTATATTTCTTCACAACCTACCCCCTACCCATGATAACCAGTGCAAAAATTCTGTGAGCATGCTCCTAGACCCTCACCATTTTTATTTGTTCTTTTTCCTTAAAAATTCTAGAGATTTTTTCATAGCAGTACTTTTCATCTACTCAATTTGAGTTTTTTACATTTCTTTTTATTTTCTCTTTGTAAGTAAATTTTTTTCGAATTTTTATTTTAATTATCGTTAGTTAACATACAGTGCAATATTGGTTTAAGGAGCAGAATTCAGTGGTTCGTCACTTAAATACAACATCCAGTGCTCATCATAACAAGTCCCCTCCTTAATACCCGTCACCCATCTAGCGTAGCCCATCTCTTACCCACCTCCAACCATCAACCCTCAGTTTGTTCTCGACCATTAAAAGTCTCTTTGGGGGGGTTTTAAGGGGTCAGTTGGTAGTCTGCCTTTGGCTCAGGTCATGATCTCAGGGTCCTGGGATCAAGCCTCAAAGCAACCTCACAACATTAGCATCAGGCTCGCTGCTCAGCAGTCTTCTGCCTCTCCCTCTGTGCATCCACCCTGCTTACTCTCTTGCTCTCTCTCCCGGTTAAATAAATAAAATCTTAAAAAAAAAAAAAGTCTCCTATGGTTTGTTTCCTTCCCTCTTTTTTCTCTCTGATATGTTCATCTGTTTATTTCTTAAATTCCACATATGAGTGAAATCATATGATATTTGTCTTTGTCTGATTTATTTTACTTAGCATAATACACCCTAGCTCCATCCGCATCATTGCAACTTAATTCATTTTAATACTGCATAGTATATCATAATTTCATGTACTGTAATTTATTTAACCTTTTGCAAAATAATGGAAGTTTACATTGTTTCTAATTATTTGAAATAACAATATTGCAAAGATCATTGTATATGTATGAGCATCTTTGCACACATGATTATTTCCTGGAAGAAATTCCTAGAAGTAGAATTGCAGAACAAAGGGTATAAACATTTTCAAATTTGATAAATACTGCCAAAATGATTCCAAAAAAACTACCACTTTACATTTCCTTTATTCAAAGAACAGAGTTGTCTTTTTCTTAGTCCCATGCCTTAAGATAGTTGACAAATACCAGTAGTAAAAAATAAATGTGAAGTCAATCTGAAACTCATATTACTAACAATAACTGCAGTCTCCCATGTAAAAATAGTGTCCCTGACTAAAATGAACAACTGATGTTTCCTAAAAACTTAACATCCCATTTTACAACAGAAGCCTAGATAGAAGAAAACAGCTCACAACAGAAGCAAGGTAAACCTTGCTGTTTCCCTTGCCGCTTGGTCAGAAATTCAAAAGACTTTTTTGCTGAGTAAGCTCCCTAGATTGGTAAATCCCTCTGATTCAGAACAGTGGACAGAATGGAATTTAGGTGGTCTTAGACCACTTTTAGAATCCTCGCTATTCCCGTAGTCCATATGGCATGGGAAAATTACAGTCTTCTATAATCTCAGCAAAAGTTTCTGAGTTTGCAGAATGTTGGGATATCATCCACATGACCTGTCTTGTCATGAGAACTTGATGTTCTACATAGCAGCTTTTTGATAGTGAAGAGAGTAACATGTTATCTATTTACTGAATGTGCCTTACTTTTGAAAAGTAACATAGTTTTGATAACTTAGTTTATATATTTTCTAAGGTTTTACTTCTTTGTGTTTTTGTTCTAATTTGTCTAAGAAATTCCCCTGAAACACCTTCACTGAGAAGAGAGGCGGCCACACACACACCCAGTTATGTTTGGACAAAATGTAACCTTCGAACCTTTGCTTTATGGCATTCCAGTAAGCAGTGACAGTTAACATTTAACTAATATTACCCTATTTGTATTTACAGGTAAGGCTTCTTAAGACATCCATGTAATAGATGCTAGTATAGGTCAAAAATAAGATCAGCCATTAGGTGAATCTGGAAAGTGGACATTATAATATTTTATCCCCTGATAAATACAAAAAATTATAATCATTAATGTGTTCCTTAAAATAGAAACATCTGGAATTGTACTGAGGGAAAAAAAGCTAAATTCAAAAGGTTACATTTTTATACCATTCATATATAATATTCTCAAAATGAAAAAACTCCAGAGATGGAGAACAGATTAGTGGTTGCCAGGGTTTAGGAACCGGGGTGGGAGGGTATAGAAAGACAAGAGGGTGGATGTGACTGTAACAGAGTAGCAAGGAGATGTTTGTGGCAATAGAATAGTTCTGCATCCTGATTGTGGGACTGGTTATACAAGTGTACACCTGACGAAATTGCATAGAATTTTAGACACATAAGTGCATATAAAACTAGCAAAATCTGAATAAGATTTGTGGATGTTGGGATGCCTGGGTGTTTCAGTGGTTGAGCATCTGCCTTCGGCCCAGGGCGTGACGCTGGGGTCCTGGGATGGGGTCCCATGTCAGGCTCCCTGCATAGAGCCTGCTTCTCTCTCTGCCTGTGTCTCCACCGCTCGCTCGCTCTCTCTCTCTGTCTCTCATGAATAAACAATCTTTTTAAAAAGATAAAAATAAAAAAAAAGATTTGTGGATGTTACTGATGTCAATGTCCTGGTTTTGTTACAGATAAGATGTTACCATTGGAGGAAACTGGGTGAGAGTACACAGGACCTCTTTGTACTGACTTTTCAACTTAATGTGAATCTACAGTTATTTCAAAATAAAAGAAATCTTGCAGAATGTTCCCTTAACACTTGTTATTTGTTCAATAGTTAAGCAAAGCAAACTTCAAAGGCTTAAGAAAAATGTGTGGGAGTATAATTCATATTTTTCAGACTACATCACCTTAGTCGTCAAACTGGGTTATAATAGCTTACACACACGGAGTCTAACAGACTGCCCGATCTATTGAACTGTGAGCCTGAATTTAAAGTCCTATCTAAGGGCACCTGGGTGGCTCAGCAGTTGAGCATCTGCCCTTGGCTCAGGTCATGATCCCAGGGTCCTGGGATCGAATCCCACATCAGGCTCCCCACAGGGAGCCTGCTTCTCCCTCTGCCTGTGTCTTTCCCTCTCTGTGTGTGTCTCTCATGAATAAATAAATAAAATCTCAAAAATAAATAAGTAAAGTCCTTTCTAACTGAGGAGACTTGAAAATTTCTCCTACTGACTGACGTCTCCAACTAGGAGTCATGTTCATTTTCTTTGACCTGTGCCTGACCCTGACATAATCATCTCCACATGAAAGTCTGCTATGACCAATGCCTGGTTCAGGGGACTCCAAAGTTTGCATGAAAGGTGCAACATGTCACCTATCACTGTCCTAGAGTAGGAACTGCCAACCCATGTCAAAGTTGCATTGGATTTTCCAGAGCACTTTTCTGAAAGGCGGAATTCCTTTCCCTTATTTGTCATACTCTATCACCTGGGTCCCACTGTCCCTCAAAGTTTTTATTTTTTTATCTTTTTAAGATTTTTTTGTAAATTTATTTTTTATTGGTGTTCAATTTGCCAACATATAGAATAACACCCAGTGCTCATCCCATCAAGTGCCCCCCTCAGTGCCCGTCACCCAGTCACCCCCAACCCCCACCCACCTCCCCTTTCAGCACCCCTAGTTCGTTTCCCAGAGTTAGGAGTCTCTCATGTTCTGTCTCCCTTTCTGATATTTCCCACTCATTTTTTTCTCCTTTCCCCTTTATTCCCTGTCACTATTTTTTATATTCCCCAAATGAATGAGACCATATAATGTTTGTCCTTCTCCGATTGACTTACTTCACTCAGCATAATGCCCTCCAGTTCCATCCACGTTGAAGCAAATGGTGGGTATTTGGCGTCTCTAATGGCTGAGTAATATTCCATTGTATACATAAACCACATCTTCTTTATCCATTCATCTTTCGATGGACACTGAGGCTCCTTCCACAGTTTGGCTATTGTGGACATTGCTGCTAGAAACATCGGGGTGCAGGTGTCCCGGCATTTCACTGCATCTGTATCTTTGGGGTAAATCCCCAGGAGTGCAATTGCTGGGCCTTAGGGCAGATCTATTTTTAACTCTTTGAGGAACCTCCACACAGTTTTCCAGAGTGGCTGCACCAGTTCACATACCCACCAACAGTGCAGGAGGGTTCCCCTTTCTCCACATCCTCTCCAACATTTGTGGTTTCCTGCCTTGTATTTTCCCCATTCTCCCTGGTGTGAGGTGGTATCTCATTGTGGTTTTGATTTGTATTTCCCTGATGGCCAGTGATGCGGAGCATTTTCTCATGTGCATGTTGGCCATGTCTATGTCTTCCTCTGTGAGATTTCTCTTCATGTCTTTTGCCCATTTCATTATTGGATTGTTTGTTTCTTTGCTGTTCTAGACCACTCTCTTGCACCATACACAAAGATAAACTCAAAATGGATGAAAGATCTAAATGTGAGACAAGATTCCATCAAAATCCTAGAGGAGAACACAGGCAACACCCTTTTTGAACTTGGCCACAGTAACTTCTTGCAAGATACATCCATGAAGGCAAGAGAAACAAAAGCAAAAATGAACGATTGGAACTTCATCAAGATAAGAAGCTTTTGCACAGCATAAGATACAGTCAACAAAACTAAAAGACAACCTACAGAATGGGAGAAGATATTTGCAAATGACGTATCAGATAAAGGGCTAGTATCCAAGATCTACAAAGTTTTTAATAAAATAGCATTTTTCCATTTTTAGTCACAGAAAATCATTTAGGATTTAGACCTGGGTTTATGGGGCTAGGTTAGAGAACCACCTGAGTGATGATCACCACAGTGTTCCAAGTGTCATGATTCCCCAAAGCACCAACATTTTGTCCTTAAAACTCATGGGCACCACTCTCTACCCTGAAGGTGCGTCCTTAACCTAGGAGATTCCTTGACCCCACTTTAGAAGTCCATCTTCTGGAAACAGAGGTCAGCACTCCTCTTCAGATATGCTCAAGTATATTTGCTCCCATTTATTTCCAAGCTGAGATGCCTAGTGCCACAAAAAGAATTCGATTCACCAACTTTAATTATCAAAGAACTAGAAAAGGGACATTGTTTAAGTAAAGGAACACCTCTGCCTACGTAATCAAATGAACAACAGTGTGCAATGGTTAAGAATGTGATCTAGAGCCAGCCTACCTCATTTAGAATCTTAGATCTTCATGAAGTCTGTGTAGCATTGAATTGCACTGGCCCAGTTCCTCATGAAGCAGAATTTCCCAACCATTGCCATCTGCTGTGGAATGCTTTGAGAGGAGAAACTTTCTTAGGACCAGCAGTTTAAAGATGTTCAGTGATGAATTCTTATGACTACGATCCTATTTGGCTCAGGCATGGACATTAACTTACTGAATATTGCTTTTTTTTTTTTTGAATATTGCTTTTTTTTTAAGACTTTATTTTTTCATGAGAGATACAGAGAGAATGGCAGAGACATAGACAGGCTCCCTACAGGGAGCCTGATGTGGGACTCGATCCCAGGACCACGGGATCACAACCTGAGCCAAAGGCAGATGCTCAACTAGAGCCACCCAGGTTCCCCTAAACATTGCCTTTAACAATGACACGCCTGAGGATTCTAACACCTGCCTGTATTATGTGGTCAGAGCAGGCCTTTTTGGCACTATGGGCTTGACCATCATGTTTGTGTCAGATGAGAACGAGGCCAAGATCCTCAAGGCCTTGCAGGATCGCTTTGGGGTCAGCATTAGCAAGCTGCCTGCCATGATAGACATTTCATCATACATCAAACAGACGCAGTAGAGGAAGGCCACCTATTCTGGAATGTGCCTGTCTCTCTCTCTTTGGGAGACAAAACCAGGTGTGGGAGTGAGGTGACACTACTGCCACCCATCCCCCACCCCCACCCCATGGCTTCCCTCTTTTGCATTACCACCACTCCTAAACAGCCATCTCCTGATTTGTGTATTAAGTTTTTAAGAGTTTATAGACCAGGGATGCCTGGGTGGCTCAGTGGTTGAGCATCTGCCTTCAACTCAGGTCGTGATCCTGGGGTCCTGGGATCGAGGCCCATATTGGGCTCCCTGCAGGGAGCCTGCTTCTCCCTCTGCCTATGTCTCTGCCTCTCTCTCTGTGTCTCTTATGAATAAATAAAATCTCTTAAAAAAAAAAAAGAAAAGAAAAAAAGGAGTTTTAGACCAGCACTTGCTAAAAGTATAAGTTGGGACAAGTTACTTAACCTCTCTGCTTCAGCTTCTTGAACTGTAAAGGGGCGATAGTAATAGTATTTACAACTTTTGGGAAGGTTTAAATGAATACAAGAAAAGTGCTTAACATGGTACTTAGCATCTGGTAATGCCCCATATGTTTACAGTCATTAATCATCATTACTTTGTATTACTATTACAAGCTTACAAAGCAACAGAATTCCTGGAGAGTGTAATTTGAGAATCATTTATTTATCATTTTATCAGTTAGCGTCAACAGTGGAATGCTGCTGCTCTGTAAACTGTTACTAGTCCCTAACAAGAAAAGAATGGAATAAGAAAAAGTATCTGGGAACTCAATAGAAGTTTGACAGAGAAGTATTATTTCTGTTGAATCTAATAAAAAATTAGATTAATATTCTTTGTTTTTTTATTTCAATTCTTAGTTATTTTTATCATGGTTTTACAAAAGTATTACTCCACAAAGGATTGGAAGTTTTTTGAAAAAATGCTCCTTCACCACAATTTAAGAGGCACTACTCCCCAATTTTCAGATATATGGATCTCTCTCTTTTTTTTTTAAGATTTTATTTATTTATTTAACAGAGAGAGAGCGCACCAAACAAGAGGAGCAGAGGGACAGGGAGAAGCAGACTCCCCTCTGAGCAGGGAGCCTGATGTGAGGCTCAGTTCCAGGATCCCAAGATCATGACCTGAGCCAAAGGCAGACACTTCACTGCCTGAGCCACCCAGGTGCCCCTATGGATCCTTTAAAAAAAAAATCAGTTTTTTATTTTCTTATTTTATGAATGACATCTGAGTAATATAATGAATATATGAATATGCTATTTGAGAGTTGTTCTTTAACTTTTACTGTGGAAATTTTCAAACATACAAATAAATGGTAGTTTAATGACCTCCAACTACCAATCACTGATAATTTTAAATCACTGATAATCTGTAAAGCTAAAAACTATCAGTGTAGATCAGTGATTCTCAAACTTAAATGTGCATCAGAATCATTTGGAGGGCTTGTTAAACAGAAATTGGTTGTTCCTGATTCAGAGGTGGGGACCAAACATGTGCATTTCTAGCAGATTCCCACACATTACTGACACTGCTGATAGCCTGAGAAGCAAACTTTAAGAATCCTTGATGTAAAGGGATTTTCTGTAATCCCTACCCCAGGTATTGGACCCATTAGCCTAAAGCATGAGTTTCTTGCTAATCACATATAGGTAGAATATTCCCAGTAACTTTTTTTCTAACCTGAGCTCACAGGACATACGTTTTCAGACTTACCCTTGGGCTATCCACTTCTTGAGAATGGATAACGGATTTCTGCCCTTGTCTCCCTCTTCATATTCTTGCTTCTTTTTTCCTTTTTCTCATGTACAACCCAAGTAAGTGTCTATAAGGTTTTCTTTCACTTGGTGATCACTTTCTTCCACTTAGGCGATACTCAGAATATTTAGTAACTGGTACTAAATGGGTATCACTCATTCAAAATAGATATCCTTGCAGCTGAAAACTTTTGGGACGCCTGGGTGGCTCAGCGGTTGAGCCTCTACCTTAGTCTCAGGGCGGGATCCTGGTCCAGGGACTGAGTCCCTCATCTGGCTGTCTGTGAGGAGCCTGCTTCTCCCTCTGCCTATGTCTCTGCCTCTCTCTGTGTCTCTCATGAATAAATAAATAAAATCTTAAAAAATATATGTGTCCTTAAAGAAAAGGCCAAACTTTTGTATATTAGCTGAATACTTACATGGATATAACTTCACTACAATGGGCTATGTGACAATGACTCAATTGTATCATATAACTTTTTGTTTGTTTTTTAAGATTTTATTTATTTATTCATGAGAGACAGACAGAGAAGCAGAGACACAGGCAGAAGGAGAAGCATGCTCCCTGCAGGGAGCCCGATGCGGGGACTCGATCCCTGGACTCCAGGATCACGCCCTGAGCCTAAGGCAGACGCTTAACTGCTTAGCCACCCAGGCATCCCTGTATCATATAACTTTCTATATACCTTCATTTTTTTTTTAACATGCCATGATATCATTTGTCCTCTATCTGGATCAAATTCATCACATATACCAAGCCTCTCTGTTCTTTTCATATTAGCCCAACACAATTAAAGTGACACTAATGGATGAGGAAGCAAACGTTAATTACAAATGTAAACACTAGATTTACATGACAGCACTTTGTTATAAAATAGTTATCCACATGACCTAGAGTATACTTATATAACATTTTAGATATATTAACAACAAATGTGAAAAACTGAAACATTCTTGCAGAAAACCCTCAGACTTCCACGAATGCGTTCATAGGCCCATTTAAGAAACACTTGCCTGGAGCAGTTTCTCAAACTTGAGTCATTCCAATACCTGGTCAATGATTCTCTATCCATGAACCATCTTTACTTTTGTTTACTTAACATTCTTTTTTGAATCACCTCACTCTTTTTACTTATTTCTTAATTTTTTTAAGATTTTATTTATTTATTCATGAGAGACACACAGAGAGGCAGAGCCATAGGCCGAGGGAGAAGCAGGCTGCCTGCGGGGAGCTGGATGCGGATCTCGATCCCAGGACCCTGGGATCACACCCTGAGCCGAAGGCAAATGCTCAACCGCTGAGCCACTCAGCTATCCCTTACTTAATTTTTTAAAAGGAAATTTTGTTACCATTGTCATAAATGGAAAAGCAGTATCATTTGCCATAAGAGCCATCATAAATAAGAAGAGATACAATAAAAACAGAAAAGGTTATTAAGTTCTAGCTAGCTATTATTAATTGGAATTGGCTCTTGGCCAAAGGCCTATCTCTCTTTTGGTTAAAAATTTTAACAAGTATTGGTGTAAAAGGCATACTAGCACCAAAACAAAAATGTTCTATTTCCAGCTTTCTAAAAAATCCCTCAGGTAGATATTAAGTTTAATATACAAGTAGATGTTGCATTTTGGCTTTTGAGATTATCTAGATGGCTAATATATGATTGTAAGATTATCGTATAGTTTTTTTTTCTTTTTCCTTTATTTCTTTTAAGATTTATTTATTTATTATTTTAGAGAGCAAGAAAGAGCACAAGGAGGAAGAGCAAAGGGGAAGGTGAGAGAATCTCAAGCAGACTTCTCACTGAGTGCTGAGCCTGATGTAGGGCTCAATCTCTTGACCCTGAGATCAAGACCTGAGCTGAGGGATCCCTGGGTGGCGCAGCGGTTTAGCGCCTGCCTTTGGCTCAGGGCGCGATCCTGGAGACGCGGGATCGAATCCCACGTCGGGCTCCCGGTGCATGGAGCCTGCTTCTCCCTCTGTCTATGTCTCTGCCTCTCTCTCTGTGTGTGTGCCTATCATAAATTAAATTAAATAAAAATTATTAAAAAAAAAAAAGACCTGAGCTGAAATCAAGAGTTGGACATTTAACTGACCATGCCACCCAGGTGCCCCTCTCCTTTCTTCTTTTAATGTAGACAATTATCATAGATTTTTCTCATGTCAATATATTCTTGCATTCACAGAATAAAATGTACTTTGTTGAGGTATGTATTTTTAAATACATTACTTCATTTGTTAATACTTTTATTACACCTTTAATATCTCTATTAATAAATGAAATTGCTTGGGATCCCTGGGTGGCGCAGCGGTTTGGCGCCTGCCTTTGGCCCAGGGCGCAATCCTGGAGACCCTGGATCGAGTCCCACATCGGGCTTCCGGTGCATGGAGCCTGCTTCTCCCTCTGCCTGTGTCTCTGCCTCTCTCTCTCTCTGTGACTATCATAAATAAATTAAAATTTAAAAAAAATTAAAAAAAATAAAAAACCTAAGGAAAAATAAATAAATGAAATTGCTTTAGAGTTTTTGTTGTCTGTTCAGTTTTAGTATCAGAATTATGGCAACTTCTGCTGGTAAATTAGAAGATCTAGTTTTAGTTCCACTAGTGGTTATCTTTAAACTTTAAATAATATACTTAAATCATCAGCCTCAGAAGAAAAAATGTTATTTATTGACTCCACTCTTAGAAATGAACAAGTTAGCCCTCATACTAAGTCTCATGACTCTTTCATTATGGTCAGCCTCATCAGAGTATTACTATTTTCACATTCTGTAAATTTTCTGTTAAGAATTATAACTATCCTGGGGTACCTGGATGGCTTAGTAAGTTAAGCATCTGCCTTGTATTGAGGTCATGATCCTAGAGTCCTGGGATCAAGCCCTGTGTCAGGCTCCCCGCTCAGAAGGAGTCTGTTTCTCCCTCTGCCCCTCACCCTGCTCATGCTGTCTCTCTCAAATAAATAAATAAAAATTTAAAATAGAATAACTGTTACATTAAACTATATATTCACATCTAAGTGGATTAATGTTCATTGATATTTGTGTTTTTTTGTTTTGTTTTGTTTTATTTATTTATTTATGAGAGATGCAGAGATACAGGCAGAGGGAAAAGCAGGTGCCATGTAAG
Organism: Nyctereutes procyonoides; assembly: GCF_905146905.1. Classification (NCBI taxonomy): domain Eukaryota; kingdom Metazoa; phylum Chordata; class Mammalia; order Carnivora; family Canidae; genus Nyctereutes; species Nyctereutes procyonoides. Next base: position 7,496,753 of record NW_026575135.1, on the reverse strand, counting down.
GAGCCTGACATGGGACTCGATCCTGGGTCCCCAGGATCAGGCCCTGGGCTGAAGATGGCGCTAAACCACTGAGCCACCCAGGCTGCCCAATATTTGTGTTTTTAAATTTTTAAAAAAGATTTTATTTATTTATTCATGAGAGACACAGAGAGAGGCACAGACATAGGTAGAGGGAGAAGCAGGCTCCCCCCGGGGAGCCTGATGTGGGGCTGGACCCCAGTACCCCAGGACCACCACCTGTGCCAAAGGCATACACTCAACCACTGAGCCACCCAAGCATCCTGATAGTTATGTTTTTTCTTAATTCATCTTTCAGTTAGCAGAATTAGATCTTCAACAATCTTTTTTAAAAGACATACATCATGTGTTATCTGTTTCCTGAGTCCTTATGATTCTATTAACTTCTCTACATTTAAAACTTCAGTGAAGAAATATTGAGTCACTGTCCTCTCCCAGAAAACCCTGTGGCTATAACCCTACCATATTCTAGCATTTAAAACTATGATGGAAAAGATTCAAGCCAGTGTTTTCCTTCTAAAGTTGTTGGGTTGGTTTTTTTTCTTAAGATTTTATTTTTAAGTAATCTCTACACCCATCCTGAGGCTCAAAACCACAACCCCGAGATCAAGAGTCACATGCTCCATGGCCTGAGCCAGCTGGGCACCCCCAAGCCAGTCTTCTATATGAACTATTTCTTTAGGCAGATGCATAAAGAAACCGTTCTTCATCTTTGAGATTTAGATAATTATTTAGAATATGCCTTATTTTTCTCTCTCTGTCTCTCTGCCTCTCTGTGTGTCTATCATAAATAAATAAACAAACAAACAAATAAATAAATAAAATCTTAAAAAAAAAAAAAAGATGCCTGGGTGCCTCACTGGTTGAGCGTCTGTCTTCAGATCAGGGTGAGATCCTGGTTCGGGGATCGAGTCCTGCATCAGGCTCCCTGAAAGGAGCCTGCTTCTCCCTCTGGCTGTCTCTCTGCCTCTCTCTCTGTATCCCTCATGAATAAATAAATAAAATCTTTAAAAAGAAAAAAGAAATATGCCTTATTTTGAATATGTTAATTTTTCTAGGAACAACCTTTTTTTAAAAAAGATTATTTGTTCATGAGAGACACAGAGAGAGAGAGGCAAAGACATAGGCAGAGGGAGAGGCAGGCTCCCTATGGGGAGCCAGACATGGGACTCGATCCCAAGACCCTGGGATCACGACCTGAGCTGAAGGCAGATGCCCAACCACTGAGCCACCCAGGTGTCCCTCTAGAAACAATCTTATAGACAATTCTCTGGTTATATACCCATTTTTTCCCTGTTTGACTATTACTGTTTATCTACTGGTTTGCAGGTACCTGAATTGAACTTACGTGAGTTCGCTCCTTGGTGAGTCAGATAGAAACTACATCAGGTGGAGTTGGCACACAAAGGAAACTTCATTTGCAGCAAATAAGGAGATCCCAGGGAACAACTTCCAAAGCTGAGACTCCCCAAGCAAGGGTTAGAGTTCCTTTTAATTAGAGTTAGAATGAATATTTAGATAAGAGAGCCTTGTCACCTATGTAGAGGCAGGCCTGAAGGAAACATGCCTAAACATACATTGTATATGTTATGTGAATGCAACTTGTGCTCCTCCTTGAACAGAGATTTTAGTATTATAATGAGGTAAAGGTAATTGTCCGTCATTCTATGGGTCACTCCATTGTCCATCTGCACTGACGTGAGTCTGTGGTTAAGATCAAACTGATCTGGGCATTCTGGTCCTGCTGGAATTCTTTGTCAGGACAGTCGTTGCTTGAGGGGTAGTTTGTGTTTCCATCATGGGATGCTATACCCCTCAGATCTTTTCCCTGACTTAAGAGATAAGCTGTAAATAAGAGCTTAAAGAAAAACATGGGACAAAGGTCAGTAGGTACAAGCAGGTGAGCGGTACTTGTCAGGTCTTGGGTTTAGCTGGTGACAGTGTCCCTGGCATCTGCAGTAGGTATCTTCTTCCAGAATCTGTCTTCTCTCTTCATTTTCTTTATGGTGTTTTTTAAAAATTTTATTTGTTTAAGTAATATCTACATTCAGTGTGGAGCCTGAACTCAAGACCCTTAGATCAAGAGTCTCATGCTCTTCCCACTGAGCCAGCTAGGCGTCCCTTAATGGTGTCTTTTGATGAACACAAACTCTTAATTTTAACAAAGTAAAATTTATTGATCTTTTTCTGTTTATGGTTTGGGGCTTCAGCTCAAGTTTCTATTCAGTATTATACTGTAGTTCCTGTGAAGTAAAGATAAGAAACAGAAACAAAAGATAGGAATATTGGAAAGGAGAAAATAAATCGCCATTATTTGCAGTTGAAATAATTATGTAGAAAGTCTAAAAGTATGTTAAAATTATTAAAATTAATGAGAGTTTAATAAGAGTCAAGGTATAAGATGAATATGTAAAAATCAATTGCATTTGTATATACTAGCAAAAACAGTTAGAAAATATCATTTATTTTTTAAAAGATTTATTTATTCATTTTTGAGAGAGAGAGAATGAGCAAGGCGGGGAAGGGCAGAGGGAGAGGGAAAGAGAATCTGAAGCAGATTCTGTGTGGAGCAGGGAACCTGATGCAGGGCTCGATCCCAGGACCCCAAGATCATGACCAGAGCCTAGATCAAGAGTCGGCTTTCCAACCAACTGAGCCACACAGGTGCCTCAGAAACATCATTTAGAAATGGCAATACTGGGCAGCCCGGGTGGCTCAGCGGTTTAGTGCTGCCTTCAGCCCAGGGTGTGATCCTGGAGACCCGGGATCGAGCCCCATGTCAGGCTCCCTGCATGGAGCCTGCTTCTCCCTCTGCCTGTGTCTCTGCCTCTCTCTCTTTCTCTGTCTCTCTGTGTCTATCATGAATAAATAAAATCTTAAAAAAAAAAAAAGAAATGGCAATACCATTGCCACAGAACTATAGAACTATAATGGTTAAAATGACAAATTTTATCTTAGGTATATTTTACCATCAAAAAATGCAAAAAAAAAGATGCCATTACATTTTGTTACAATAATAAAAAGGGGCACCTAGATGGCTCAGTGGATTGAGTGTCTGACTGTGGCCTAGGTCATGAGGTCAGGGCCCTGGGATTGAGCCCTGCATCAAGTTCCATGCTCAATGGGGAGTCTGCTTCTTCTCTCCTTCTGCCCCTCCCCCTGCTCATGCTCTGTCTCTCAAAATAAATAAATAAAATCTTTAAAATAATAAAAATAAAGGTAAGATACTGAGGAATATGTCCAACCAAATATCTGTAATTCCTTATGGAAAGAAAAAATGAAACTGTATTAGGAAAGACTCAGTTTAACCCAAGTGACATATCATGTTTATAGACTAGAGGATAGTAAATTGTAAAGATATAATTTCCCAAAAGGATCTATAATTAAAAAAAAATCTCAAAAGATTTTCCTAGGAATTTGGTGAAATGATTTCTAGAATAGCCAAGACAATCTTGAGGAATAACAATGTAAGAGGACTTGCTTCACCAAGTATTAAGACGCATATTATAAAATTAAATAATCCAGAAAAATGTGTTGCCATAAGGGATAGGCAAATTGTCTAGTGGAACAGATCTGGCTGTATATAAAAAGTTGATGTAGGATACAGGAAGCATTTATTTTTTTTAATTTTTGATTTTTTAAAAAGACTTTATCTATTTGAGAGAGTGTGTGTGAGCAAGGGGAGGGGCAAAGGGAAAGGGAGAAGCAGACTTCCTGCTGAGTGCAGAGCCCAACCTAAGGCTCAAACCCAGGACTCTGAGCTCATGATGAGCCAAAGTCAGATGCTTAACTGATTAAGCCACCCAGGTGCCCATCACAGGAAGCATTTAGTTCAATTGGAGGGAAAAAGTGGAAAGTTGATACCTATCTCATTCCAAATACAGTATCAACCTCATACATACAATAAGCAGCTCCAGATGACTAAATATTGAGAGGCAAAACTTTCAAGCTTCTAGAAGAATATTTAGGAGACCATCTTTATGACTTTATGATGGAAAGGGAGTTCTTGGGACACCTGGGTGGCTGAGTGGTTGAGCACCTGCCTTTGGCCCAGGGCGTGATCGTGGAGTCCCAGGATTGAGTCCCGCAACGGGCTCCCCACAAGGAGCCTGCTTCTCCCTCTGCCTATGTCTCTGCCTCTCTCTCTGTGTCTCTCATGAATAAATGAATAAAATCTTCAAAAATAAATAAATAAAGTTAAAGATATATATGTACACATTAGCAATTCTCTTAGGTGTATACAACCTAGAGAAATTTGCATATATGCAACATGAGACATATCAAAGAATATTCATAACACCGCTGCTCATAATCAAATATGTAAATAACTTAAATGTCCATTAACAAGAAGAACAGGCAAGTAAATTATGGCATAGTCACACAGTCAAATACTATACAGCAGTGAAAATGAAGTACAATAGGCAATGATACGGCTAAATAAAATACTAAACGAAAAAATAAATCAGAGAAAACTATGCATACTAGGATACCATTTGTTTAAAGTTAAAAAGCAAGCACAAACAAAGCTAACCAATGTATCATATACACACACAATTTTATAAAAGATGACAAGAGTGGGATGCCTGGGTGGCTCAGTTAATTAAGCATCTTGAGTCTTCGTTTTGGCTCAGGTCATGATCTGGGGTCGTGGGATCTAGCCCTACATCATGTTCTCTCTTTTTTTTTAATATTTTATTTATTTATTTATTCATGAGAGACACAGAGAGAGAGAGAGAGGCAGAGACACAGGCAGAGGGAGAAGCAGGCTCCATGCAGGGAGCCTGACATGGGACTCGATCCCAGGTCACCCTGGGCCGAAGGCAGGCGTTAAACCACTGAGCCACCCAGGGATCCCCTACATCATGTTCTCTATTCGGCGCAAAGTCTGCTCCAGATTCTCTCTCATTCTCCCTCTTGTTCTCCCCCTGCTAGTGCACTCTCTCTAAAATACATAAATAAAATCTCTAAAAAAAAAAAAAAGATGACAAGGAAAAGATAAAAATAAAGCTCAGCATAGTGGTTACATCTGGGGAGGAGGTAGTGATGTAGGATCAAGAGAAGCACGATTCATTTCTAGTCCTTTAACTGGGTTACAGTTTTACAAATATTTATTATTATCTCATAATTTATATATATATATTACACATATTTTGGATGTATTGAATTATTCTACCCACAGATATACACAAAATCTAGCCCATTTTTGTCAGCAGTGATATATGTCCCTACACCTCATTCGTTAGGGCAAAGTTTCTCAACCTCGGCACAATTAATATTTTGGATCCGGTAGTTTTTGAGGAAGGGAGTTGTACTATCTTGTATATTGTGGAATGATTAGCAGAAACCCAGACTAGATGCTAGTACCACTCCCCTCCCAAATGTGACAACTGAAAATGATATTCACAAATGTCTTCTGGTTAGCAAAATCCATTTAGAACCATTGCCTTGGAGATTTATCCTTATGTTCTTACAAATTCAATCATTTAAAATGATGGGTTTTTTAAAAAACAAATTATGTGATGTTGTAAGATTTTAAGATTTATTTATTTATTTATTTGAGAGAGAGAGAGCACCATTGGAGAGGAGGGGCATAGTAAATGGGAGAAGACTCTGTGTTGAGCTGGGAGCCCAACATGGGATTTGATCCCAGGACTCGAGGATCATGACCTGAGCCAAAGGCAGTCACTTACCTGAGACACCAGGTGCCCCTAAGATTTTTTTTGAAAGATTTTATTTATTTATTCATGAGAGACACACACAGAGACAGAGAGGCAGAGACACAAGCAGAGAGAGAAGCAGGCTCCATGCAGGGACCCTGATGTGGGACTTGATCCCGGGTCTCCAGGATCAGGCCCTGGGCTGAAGGCGGCGCTAAACCGCTGAGCTACCCAGGCTGTCCCCCCTAAGATTTTAAAACTTTTTAAAGAAATTTTATTTTTCAGAGCAGTTTTAGATTTACAGAAAAATTGTGAAGATAGTGCAGAATTTTTACACGTCCTACACCTAATTTTTGATGTTATTAACATCTTACAGTGTAGGGTAGATTAGTCATAATTAATGAGCCTATATTGAATAACACTGTTATTAACTAAAGACACTATTTTATTAAGATTTCCTTAGTTTGGGCAGCCCCGGTGGCTCAGCGGTTTAGCACTGCTTTCAAGCCAGGGCATGATCCTGGAGACCCAGGATCGAGTCCCACATTGGGCTCTCTGCATGGAGCCTGCTTCTCCCTCTGCCTATGTCTCTGCTTCTCTCTGTTTCTCGAATAAATAAATAAAATCTTTAAAAAAAATTTCCCTAGTTTTTTACTGAATGTTATTTTTCTGCTTCAGGATTTCATCTAAGACACCACATTACATTTAGGCATCATGTCCCTTGAGGATCCTCTTGGCTGTGACAGTCTCTCAGACTTTCCTTTTTTTTTTTTGATGACCTTGATAGTTTGTTTTTTTTTTTAAGATTTTATTTATTTATTCATGAGACACAGAGACAGAGAGAGAGGCAGAGACACAGGCAGAGGGAGAAGCAGACTCCACAAAGGGAGCCTGATGTGGGACTCGATCCCGGGTCTCCAGGATCACACCTTGGGCTGAAGGCGGCTCTAAACCGCTGAGCTACCCGGGCTGCCCTGACCTTGATAGTTTTGAGGAGTATTGCTCAGGTGTTTTGTGCAATGTTCTTCAACTGGGACTTGTATTGTGTGTGTGTGTGGGGGGGGAGTTCATGGTTAGACCAGGGTTTTAGGTTTTTAAGGAAGAGACCACAAAGATAAAGTGCCATTTTCATCATGCTATATCAAAAGTATGTATTATTGGGGCACCTGACTGGCTTAGTCGGTGGAGCGTGCAACTCTTGATCTCAGAGTTGTAAGCTCGAGCCCCACGTTTGATGTAGAGATTACTTAAAAATAAACCTTTAGGGGCACATGGGGGGTCAGTTGGTTAAGTGTCTGACTCTTGGTTTCAGCTCAGGTCATGATCTCAAGGTTGTGGGATCGAGCCCCGTGTCAGGCTCTGCACTCTGTGCAGAGTCTGCTTGGGATTCTCTCCCTTTCTGTGTGTGTGTGTGTGTGTGTGTGTGTGTGTGTGCACTTGCTCTCTCTCTCTCTCAAATAAATAAAATGTTTTTTAAAAAATAAAATCCTTGGGATCCCTGGGTGGCGCAGCGGTTTGGCGCCTGCCTTTGGTCCAGGGCGCGATCCTGGAGACCTGGGATCGAATCCCACATCGGGCTCCCGGTGCATGGAGCCTGCTTCTCCCTCTGCCTGTGTCTCTGCCTGTCTCTCTCTTTCTGTATGTCTATCATAAATAAATAAAAATTTAAAAAATTGTTTAAAAAAATAAAAAATAAAATCCTTAAAACAAAAGGGCAAGTATCATCAACATGACTTATCACAGTTGATATTGACTTCAATCATCTAGCAGAGGTCATGTTTCTCAGCTCCCTTCATTGTAAAATCATCCCCCCCCCTTTTCCTTTTTCCTACTGTACTATTTTCCTGCTGTACTCTTTGGGAGATGTCATTCTATTACAGCCCATACTTAAGGATGGGGAGTTATTCTCCATCTTCTTAAGGCAGCAGAATTAACTATTTGGAATTAAACTATTTGGACAATGTACCACACAGTTTGGAATTAAACTATTTGGAATTCTTCTACACAGGAAATTTGTTATTTCTCCCCATTTATTTATTTATTCAATCATATAATTATATCAGTATGGACTCAAAATATGTATTTTATACTTTGGTTGCAATTCAATACCACTTTATTTTTTGCCCAAATTGTTCCAGCTTTGACCATTGGGAGGTCTTTCAGTTGACTTCTATGCTCCTTTGACATACTTCCTCCAATGTGGGTTTTTTGTTGTTTGTTTTCATTTTTCAGCACCTCCTAATTTTCTGCCACTACAGAATGTTTCAGGCTCATCATGTATATTTTCTGCTCTAACTCTAGGATTGGTCATTTCTCTCAGGAACACTCATTCTTTTCACTGGAGTATAATATTAGAAATCAAATCTTAGGGGTAGCTGGCTAGCTCAGTCAGAAGAGCATACAACTGTTAATATTGGGGTTTTAAGTTTGAACCCCCACATTGGGTGTAGAGATTACTTAAAAATCTTAAAAATAGAAAAGAAAAAGATATCAAATCTGATTTCTAGGGCAGCCTGGGTGGCTCAGCGGTTTAGCGCTGCCTTCGGCCCAGGGCCTGATCCTGGAGACCTGGGATCGAGTCCCATGTCAGGCTCCCTGCATGGAGCCTGCTTCTTCCTCTGTCTCTCTCTCATTCTCTCTCTCTCTCTCTCTCTGTCTCTCTCTTTCATGAATAAATAAAATCTTTTTAAAAACTCTGATTTCTAGGTGTTCTCATTTCTATTGGAATTAAGATTGATTTTTTTAGTTTGAGAGTTTCACTTTAGAATGTTATAGGATTTTTATCTTATAGTCGGTGTTTATTTACTCTGCTCAGTTTACTTTGATCAACAGTTGCAGATCTGTCTTGTACAGTCACTGTTAATCTTTTAACTGCCCCCTCACTTTCCAGTTTCAATTATAAGTCAAGAAACTGAATTCTGGAAAATTAAAATGTGTGTTACATTGTCTCTTCCTCAATTCTACCTTCCTTGCCATCTGAGAATGGATGCCAAGGTGGCCTTAATTTTTCCATGGTCCACTCATGTCCCTCATGCTTTCAGGTTACTGTTGGACCTTTATGACCATCTCATTTACTTTCTAAAAATGGCACTGAATTACTATTTAGAGGAAATGTTTATCAAATCTCATTGCTTTCCTTAATTTGGGTACAAATTGGAAGGTATTCTTCATAGTCTAAATGGTAGGATTATGGCAGTTCCCTAGTTTTGTTATACTTGAAATTTTCTTCTCTGGCTTTGGTTCATTTCTGTTCACTTTCCCAGACTTCCATCTTCCCTGGAAGTTATATAATTATTAATGACTTTCATTAAAATATTTCTACTCTTCCTTTCACCAGCCCTTAACATGTTGTCCCTTACTTTTTCTACCCCTCACTGGTTAGTTCACATGTGATTCACCTCAGTTTTCAAAGAAGGGAGGGTGAGAGGGGTAGCAGAGAAAAAGAGGTAACTCCCTTTTTTTTTTCTTCTTTTCCATTTAACCAGGTACTTACCAACTCTTCCTCCCTGAAATGATGTTTGCTATATTGAGTTGATTTACTTTTCCTGCCTTGTTATTCCATTTGTCTATAGACATGTGAAGTTGATACATATTATAGATGCCTACAATATTGTAAAAGTTCTTATACGGGACAAAATAGTCCCATCTTAGGCATCTGAGAACATATCGCAATCAGAAATATAAATTTTATTTTGCAACTAGAACAAGCCCTTTAGTCTGGCCACTAATTCAAACCTTCTCTAGATTTTTTGACACAATTCTTTAACAAAGAGCCAAATAGATTGGTTAGAGTATATTTTCTTTTTCCTCATTTGCCTTTTATTGAAATATTAGCCTGTGCAAAAAGCAGATCATAGTTCATAAGGTCAGTGGAAAGGTTCATGGGATGCCAGACAACTGAATAGAGCTGTTGTTCTCCCTCCCCAATAGATTTCTAAAAAAATGTTTAACTGCAGATAATCCCACGGGGTGCACCAGGCAAATGTTCAACCTTGAACAGGCAAACAAACAAAAGGTCAATAGCAGAAAAACAAAACAAAAGAACAATCTGGAACACTTCTCTATAAAGATATGTTATTTAGGTAACTGGAAAAGCAAATGTCGCCACCCCCTTCCCCATCCATGAGGGTTGAGGATCACTTCTATCAGAGAATAATAAGTCCTCATATAGCTTTTCTTCTCCTAGGGAAGTGGGAGTGTGAGACCCTAATCAAAAATTTAATTTAGCAGAGGGAGGTAGGATGAAACTGACAAGAATTTCATTTGGCACAGAGTTAAGACATGCGGTTAATTCCAAAGCTTGATATTTGTGTATTAAAGTTGTGGCCATTAATGATAGATGGCTCACTTATGGGCCTGATTCTTATGCTAACTTTGAATGGTTTTGTTTTTTTAGTGTCTAGAGGGCACTGTTTGAAAGCTAGATTAAAAAAAAAAAAAGAACTGACGTTATTCTGCAAAATAAAATGCTGTATTTATAGTGAGCAGGGATGAAGCCATGTTGATTATAGAAGAGTCAAGTGTTTCTTTCTCAGCTTGCTAAGAATACCTATACTAGCAGTAGCGTGCTGTGTCACAGAATTAATGCCTGACTTTGGGAGACGTGGCTGTGTTTGACAGAACAGTTGTATACTGGATACCAGGAGGAATTCAGCGGAAATATCTCCACGGGAACTGGACTTGGAAAACCCACACCCAACCCAGACTCTCTTGCTTAAGTTATATTCAAAACAGAATGAATAATTCAGACTTGAGAAAATGTATAGCCTATGAAAAGAGGTTGGATCCTGATATAAGACCAACTCCTAGGGGTGCTTGGATGGCTCAGCAGTTGAGCATCTGCCTTTGGCTCAGGGCATGATCCCAGGCTCCTCACAGGGAGCCTGCTTCTCCCTCTGCCTATGTCTCTGCCTCTCACTATATATCTCTTATGAGTAAATAAATAAAATCTTTAAAAAAAAAAAGACGAACTCCTGTGAGCAGGGCATGGGATTTCCTAAAAGGGGATGGAAATACTAAAAGCAATTTTTGTTTTTAAGAACTTATGATCCTGAGATCAAGACCTGAGCTGAGATCAAGAGCCAAACACTTAACTGAATGAGCCACCCAAGAGCCCCTAAAAGCAGTTTTGAAGGAGGATATTTGAACAATATTGATGCCCTTAGAGAGAAAAGCAGATATGAAGGCAAGGAGCAAAGCTAGGGATTTGGATATGCTCAAGAGGGAACCCCCTTTGCAATGGTTTGCATTCTTTTGGTACTTTTGCCTTGAGATAGGGTATCATTTAAGCATTAGGTACAGATGCATATAACAGGAAACAAAAAATAAGTGTCTTAAACTAGATAAAGATTAATTTCTCCTGCAAAAGGAGTCTAGAAGTAGTAGTTTCGGGACTATTATGGCATTCCATGTTCATTAGTGACCCAGTCTCCCTTTTGTTTTATTACGTGAGCATGTGGTTTTCATTCTTAACATCACAAAATGGCTGTAAGCTCCTTAAAGAAACTTTCTCAGAAGTCCATTGCAATATCTCCCACTTATGCTCATATATTACCATATAATATGGTAACATGGCCACTCCTAGTTACAAGACAGGCTGAGAGATGCAGGGTTTTTTCTGGGCATATTGATACCTCCAATAATAGATACTACTGGGGACACCAGGGTGGCTCAGTCAGTTAAGCATCTGCCTTCAGCTCAGGTCATGATCTCAGGGTCCTGGGATCCAGCCCCATGTTGAGCTCCCTGCTCAGCAGGGAGTCTGCTTCTCTCTCTCCCTCTGTGTGCCCTCTCTCTCTCAAATAAATAGATAAAATCTTTTTAAAAAGATACTGTTGGGCAGGCCTGGTGGCTCAGCGGTTTAGCACTGCCTTTAGCCCAGGGCATGATCCTGGAGACCCGGGATCAAGTCCCACGTCTTGGGAGCCTGCTTCTCCCTCTACCTGTGCCTCTCTGTGTCTTTCATGATTAAATAAATAAAATCTTTTAAAAAACTGTTGGTAAAAAAAGTGGATAATTTTTGGATACTGTTGGTAAAAAAAAAGTGGATAATTCATAATAGGTATTGGAAATATTATCTCTGATATGGCAGTTGTCCCATAAAACATAAAGTTAATTGTTTTATACATGTAATCATAATATATATATGTAATTCCCTCATGTAAGCCTCAACTCTTTGGTTAAGAGTTGTGTGCAGATGGTACAGTAAATAAATGAACAGGCAAAAAAGTAACATAAGGCATGATCCACACATCTACATACCCATTCCACTCACTACTTGCATTCATGCAAGTGAGCACTTGTCTACTGAGGGAACTGTTTCCTGGAATTCTAAAAGATGGCAGCTGTAAAGTGAGGAAAACCCACAGTGTGCCAGTAGGCCAGGTGGAAAGCTCAGGAGGGTACTGAGACAACTGCTCCCCATCCTACCTTTCTTCATTGAATCTTATAGGAGAAAGCTTACCTTTGAAGGAGTCACAGGAAGGGGGAAGACTAATCCCTACTATGATGCAATATAGATAGAGCTATTCCAAATATCACATCCAGAAATAACATCTAGAAGAAAAGACGAACTATTCTGTTTAGTTTTCCTTCCTTCCTTCCTTCCTTCCTTCCTTCCTTCCTTCCTTCCTTCCTTCCTTCCTTCCTTCCTCCCTTCCTAAGATTTATTTATTTTAGAGAGAGAGAGAGAGAGAGAGAGAGAGAGAGAGCATGAGTGGGGGAGGAGCAGAGGGTGAGGGAGAGAGAGAATCTCAAGCAGACTCCCCACTGAGGGCAAAGCCCAACATAGGGCTCAATCACATGAGATTGAGATCATGACCTGGGCCAAAATCAAGAGACTGGGCCACCCAGGTGCTCCTGTGGTCTCTTTATTAAAATAAGAAAATCTTTCCCAGCAGACCTCACATTTGCCAGAATTAGATAACATGTCTACCTCTAAAGGCATGGGCAAGGGGAATGGGATTACACTGACTCTAATTGAGAGTAATTACAGTTACTCTCAATCTTGGCTGCATATTTGAATCACTTGAGGTGAGGAGCTTTAAAAAAAATACCACCTATGTATACTCCATACCAACTTAATTAGAATCTCTGGCAGTAAGACCCAGACATCAGATTTTTAAAAAGATCCCCAAGTGATTTCAATTTGCAAACAAGGCTGAGAACTATCAGCCTACACCTTTTCATGCCCCAACCAACACCATTAGCCTTACCTGGAAACTTGTGAGAACTACAAATTCTTCAACTCCTCTAAGACCTAGTTAATCAGAAACTCTGGAGGTTGGGCTTATTAATCTGTGTTTTACAAAGCTCTTCCATTGATTTCAGTGCACATTAAAGTTTAAGAACCATTGACCTAGACTAAATCAAGATTTTATTCTAAACTGTAGTTACAGTTACCTTTTCTGAAGCATGAATGAGTAAAATTAGCAAGGACAACGAATTGAAAAGCATGGGCAGGCAATAAATAATCTCATCTCTAAGCATTTTCTTTCACTTAAAACATAAAACTTTTTAGTTTGAATTGATTTCAAGCTTATAAGAAAGTTGTAACAAAGAGAGAAAGGAATTCTCATACATCTTTACTCCAAATCACCAATTTTTAACATTTTCCTACATTTGTTTCACCATAACCTCTTCTCCATTACACACACACACACAGACATACACACTTAAGAGTTGATGAATATTAATTTCCTCTTATTCCTTAATACTTCATACTAGGAACACAGACAGTCTCTTACATTACCCCAGTAGTTATCAAGTTCAGGAAATTTATCATTGATGCAATACTTTACTCTGTAATACACATTCCAATTTGTTGACTGTGCTAGAGCAAATCTTTTTTTGTATAGAATCCAGTCTAGGATCGTGTGTTGCATTAGTTGTAATGTCTTTTTTAGTCTTATTTAATCTTTTTAAAAAGATTTTATTTATTTATTCATGAGAGACACACAGAGAGAGGCAGAGACACAGGCAGAGGGAGAAGCAGCCTCCATTCAGGGAGCCTGATGTGGGACTCTTATCTGGGGACCCAAAGATCACTCCCTGACCCAAAGGCAAATGCCCAATTGCTGAGCCACCCAGGTTTCCCAGTCTTGTTTAATCTATTACAGCTCTTCAGCCTCTCATTTTTCTCTTAATGACATTGACATTTTTGATTTCTCATCTACCTCTGTGATGATGTAGACAATCAGGGTAATTTCGCCCTCCAGAGGACATTCAGCAATTTCTGGAGTGTCAAGATTGGAAGGGCTAGGATGGTGGTATTGATTGCACAACAATGTGAATGTACTCAAGTCACTGAACTATACACTTGAAAATGGTTAACATGGTAAATTTAAGTTATGCATCTAAACATACATACATGGGAATATGGGCTATAGCATCCAGGGGGTAAAGGCCAGTAATGTTGCTAAACATTCTGCAATACATGTGACAAACTTCTACAACAAAGGATTATCCAGCCCAAGGGGTCAATAGCCCCAAGGTTAAGAAATCCTGGTCTAAGTTGTAGTTGACCCTTGAACAATGCAGGGGTTAGGGGCACTGATGCCCACATAATCAAAAATCCATGTGTAACTTCTGACTCCCCAGAAACTTAACTACTAACAGTCTACTGTTGACCAAAAGACTTGCCAATAACATCAACAGTCTATTAACACACATTTTCTATGTTCCATGTACTATATACTGTATTCTTTCTTTTTTAAAAGATTTTATTTATTCATGAGAGACACAGAGAGAGAGGCAGAGGGAGAGGTAGACTCTCCATGGGGAGCCTGATGTGGGACTCCATCCCGGGACCCGGGATCACGCCCTGAGCCAAAGGCAGATGCTTTGGGCCTTTGGGTGGGCCACCCACATGTGCCTATATACTGTATTCTTAAAGTAAACCAGAGGAAATAAAATGTTACAATCATAAGAGAAAATACATTTACAGGACTATACTGCATTTATCAAAAAAAAATCCATGTAGACGTGGACTTACACAGTTCAAATCAGTTAATACAGTCAACTGTATTAACACAACCTTGCTAAACTGTATTGTGTATATCCATTAAGCAAACAGTCTCACTTTTAGGAATGTATTCTGAGGAAAAATGAGTAGTGAACAATGATGCATGCACAAATGTTTTTATTGGAGACAATGTGGAAACAACTAAAATGTCCATCACAAATGAGAATGGTAAAATTAATTTCATTATATTCATATAAAAGAAAACTATGCACTTGTTTTTTTAAAAAAAGTCAAGGTATAGGTGCCTGGGTGGCTTAGTCAGTTAAGCATCTGACTTGATTTCAGCTCAGGTCATGATCTTGGGGTCCTGGGGTCCAGCCCCTTGTCAGGCTCTATGTTCAGTGGGGAGTCTGCTTGAGATTCTCTTTCTCCCTCTCCTACTGCCCCTCACCTGGCTCACACTTGATGTCTCCAAATTAAAAAAAAAATTTAAAAATAAATAAATAGTCAAGGTAAACTTTTAGGTGTAAACTTGGAAAAATGTCTATGATACATTAAGTAAAACAAAAAGTTTCCAAAATAATATAGTATATATATATATATAATCTCCCCTATGATTTGTAAATGATCAAAACCTATATAAAAATTTCAGATTTGCTTTTTCTCTTCTGGTCCATAGGCTCTTGGGGAGGCACGGACTTTGATGCAGACATGGCCAAGTCCAAGAACCACACCATGCACAACCAGTCACAAAAATGGCACAGAAATGGCATCAAGAAACCCCGGTCACAAAGATATGAATCTCTTAAGGGGTTAGACCCCAAGTTCCTGAGGGACATGCGCTTTGCCAAGAAGCACAACAAGAAGGGCCTGAAGAAGATGCAGGCCAGCCATGCCAAGGCCATGACTGTACGTGCCGAGGCTATCGAGGCCCTTGTCAAGCCCAAGGAAGTCAAGCCCAAGATCCCAAAGGGCGGCAGCCACAAGCTCAATCGACTTGCCTACATAGCTCATCCCAAGCTCGGGAAACGTGCTCGAGCCCGCATTGCCAAAGGTCTCAGGCTCTGCCGGCCAAAGTCCAAGGCCAAGGCTCAAACCAAGGCCCAGGCTGCAGCTGTGGCCCTGGCTCTGGCTCCTGCTTCTACTCCTGCAGCGCAGGCCCCCAAAGGTGCCCAGGCCCCCACAAAGGCTCCAGTGTAGAGTCTTCTGCCTGCCAGTGTGAGGACGCAAGGACTGGTATGACCCCTGGGCTTCTGTCTACATGGGCCTGGTGTCCTCTTGTGCTATTTGTACAAATAAACCTGCGGCAGGATCTGTCCAAAAAAAATTTTTTTTTCAGACTTAAAGGATACATACTAAAATGTTAATAATTATCTCTGAATGATGGTATTAAGATGGAAATTTTCACTTTCTCTAGATTGTTGTAGTCCTGTATTATCAGAAAGATAAAGACATTTAAATACAGCATGGAGGTTAATAACAGTTACTAATAAAATAGTGACTGGGAATAATTCTTTGAGAAACAAAAGGTACTGCTAGCAGGTCTATGGGGAAGATTTGGTACATTTTCAGAAAGAACTGCCATACACAAAACCCCAAGGATTTCCCCATTTAACCTGGACCAGGGTGAGCTGTCTTGTGGGTGAAGAAAATGGAAAGTTTCAAGAGCCCTGACTTTTCTAAAGCGATTAAAAGCATGTGCATTGTATTGTTGGTCTCTAACTATCATTAATTAGTAATTTTATATTTGGAGAAGCCCAGGATATCTTAAAAGGCAAGTTGAAAAATCACAATGGTAAATAACAGCACACTAAAGCAGTGTTTTCCAAATAGTAAGCTATAATCCATTAATGAATCATCCAAATAATTTAGTATATTATGATCAACTTGATAGAATATAATAGATTCAATAAAATAGAGAACTGTGTATCCTGGGTCTGGATGAAAAATTTCTTTATGGGGGTACCTGGATGGCTCAGTTGGTTGAGCATCTGACTCTTAGTTTTAGCTCAGGTCATGACCTCAGGGTCATGAGATAAAGCCCTGCATCAGTCTCCACACTAGGTAGGGAGTCTGCTTGAGATTCTCTCTCCCTCTGTTCCTCCCTCCCTCTCTCTCTCTCAAATAAATAATCTTTAAAAAATTTCTTTCTTTATGTGGCTGTGGCCAACACATTTGAATGTTACTGCATTATATACTCAAAAATATATTCTTGGGGTGCCTGGGTGACTTATTTGGTTAAGGATCTAGCTCTTGGTTTCAGCTCAGGTCATGATTAGGGTTCTGGGATTAAGCCCTGTGTCAGGTTCCCCACTCAGTAGGGAGTCTGCTTGAGGATTCTTTCCCTCTTCTTCTGCCCCTCCCCCTGCTTACACTCTTTCTCTAAAAAAATTAATCTTTAAAAAAATATATATATTCTTATGCAAGATAGAGTTAGAAGAGACCTTATTTGATAATTTAAGGTTAAAGTTCTCAATGTTATACCGTTTTAAAAGTTTTTTATTTAACTAATCTCTACCCCCAACATTGGGCTTGAACTCTTAACCCTGAGATCAAGAGTCACATGCTCTTCTGACTGAGCCAGCCAGGTGCTCCTCAACATCATATCTTCTGATATTTCAACTTAATTCTGCATTCTTAATTTCTCATGCATTTGGAAATTACTTTTTAGTATTGGCAGTATTATTAATTTAAATAATAATATAAAAGAATTAAGGTATCACATCCTGTTTTTTAAGGATTTTTAAAAAAAGATTTTATTTATTTATTCATGAGAGACACAGAGAGAGAGGCAGAGATGTAGGCAGAAGGAGAAGTAGACTCTGCTGAGCAGGGAGCCCAATGTGGGACTCGAACCCTGGACCCCAGGGATCACGCCCTGAGCCAAAGGAAGATGCTCAACCACTGAGTCACCCAGGCACCCCTTCTTGAAGGAATTTACAATTTAAAATATGCCTCCTCATATTTCCCGGTTACAAGAATTCTGTAGAGAATTTCATGCTATTTTTGCCTTAATCCAACTAAGATTATAATAGTATGTCACAATATTGTTTTTTTTTTGTATGTCACAATATTGTTAATTAACGTTTTGCTTTATACCATTTTGAATTTTAAAATAACAGTGCCATCTGGTGGTTCTTCTGAACATGTTTATATTTCTCTTGGGGATATATCAAAAAGTGAATTGCTCTTTTGCATGTGGATATCCAGTAGGTGGCAATTTTAACTTTTTGAGGAGCTGCAAAACTGTTTCCCAAAGTGGCTATGCCTTTTTACATTCCCAACAATGAATGAGGGTTCCAATTTCTCCACATCCTGGCTAACTTATTTTCCATATTTTCTATTATAACTATTCTAGTATGCATAAAGTGGAATCTCATTGTAGTTTTGATTTGCAGCTCCCTAGTAACTAATGCTTTGGGCATCTTTTCATGTGCTTGCTGACCACTTGCATATATTCTTTGGAAAAATATCTATCCAGATCCTTTGTTCATTTTTGTTTTTTAAATATTTTATTTATTTTTTTAGCGTGAGCTAGAGAGAGGGGACATGTGTGCATCAGCAGGAAGAGGGGCAGAGGCAAAGGGATAGAATCCCCAGCAGACTCTGAGCTTGCCTGAAGAGCCCTACCTAGGGCTCCATCTCATCACCTTGAGATCATGACCTGAGCCAAAATCATAAGTCAGATACTTAACCAACCAAGCCACCCAGGAGCCCGTGTTCACTTTTTTGTCGGGTTGTTCACCTTTTTGTTGGTGAGTTGTAAGAATTCTCTGTATATTCTGGATACCAGACCTTATTGGATATATGTTTGTATTTTATCCCATTATGTAGGTTGTCTTTTCTTTTTTAAAAGGATTTATTTGCTTATTCATGAGAGACACAGAGAGAGAGGCAGAGACATAGGCAAAGGGACAAGCAGGCTCCCAGCAGGGAGCCTGATGGGAGACTCAAACCCCCATCCTGGGGTCACACCTGGAGCTGAAGGCAGATGCTCAACCACTGAGACCCCCAGGAGTCCCTGTGGGTTGTTTTCACTTTCTTAAGTGCAAGGTAAGTTTTGCATTGAATGGTCCCTATCAACACTCTTCTTGAAACACCTAATATCTACAACAGTCTGAATAACACATTGGCGTTTCCTCATTCCTCCCACACAGGCAGACCTCCTCTTTTTTGTCATGCTGTGTCTCCAGTGACCAGCATGAACTAGGTGCTACCACTTGTTGAATAAACAAATTCTGTAGTTTCTAAGGACAATATCAAAGATGGCCAATTCAAATGCCTATAGGAAGCTGGCAATACACATGAATAAACAGAACCATTTAGGGATTGCAGTAAGCGGAGGAATACGAACCCTATTTCCAAACTAGTTTAACTAGTCCTCATTTAACAACCTCATCATCCTGTTCTACCCTCCCAAAATACACTTTCTCGGGAGGCCTGGGTGGCTCAGCGGTGGAGCATCTGCCTTTGGCTCGAGGCGTGATCCCAGGATCCGGAACCGAGTCCCACATCGGGCTCCTTGCGGGGAGCTTGCTTCTCTTATGCCTGCGTCTCTGCCTATGTCTGTCATGAATAAATAAAATGTCAAAAAAAAAAATACACTTTCTTCACATCTCCCTAAAGGTAGATTAGGGTAGCTGAGTAATGTGTAAAGAATACTATCAAAAACAATACTAGGGGTCAGCTAGGGGTCAGCCCGGGTGGCTCAGCGGTTTAGCGCCGCCTTTAGCCCAGGGCGTGATCCTGGAGACCCGGGATTCCCACATCCGGCTCCCTGCATGGAGCCTGCTTCAGCCTCCGCCTGTGTCTCTCTCTGTCTCTCATGAATAAATGAATAAAATATTTTTCAAAAAATTAATTAAAAAAACACACTAGGGTCCACTTGTGATGAGCGCTAGGTGTTGCATGTAAGTGTTCAATCACTACATTGTACCCTTGAAACTATTATCACACTGTATGTTAACTGGAATTTAAATAAACACTTAAAAAAAAAAACCCGCAATACTAGATCCCAGAATTCACCTTATTCCTGCACGGAGTTTGGGAGTTTCTTCCGGAAGACCATTGCTAACTATGCATGCTCCCCCCAGACTGTTGCAAAGCGCTCAGCCCCAGAAGCTGCGGCTCATCGCTGGGCGATGCACGGACAGGTGAGGTCCGCCAGCCGTGGGCCGCGGTCCCGGGGGGGGGGGAGGGGGGAGGATGCGACCGTGGCCGGCTTCGGGAGCAAGCGAGGACGACGGCGCCCTCGGTGCTGCGCGCGCAGGAGCCAGGCACCGGGTTCGGGCCGGGGAGGGAGCCCGCAGGTCAGCCTCTGCAGAGAAGCGGCCCCCGCGCCCTCCATGAGGTCCCGAGGGCGCGACTGCAACCGCCACCCCACGCGCGGACGACGGCGCCTGCACCCGCGCGGGAAAAGCGCACGCATGTAGCGGCTGACGCGCGCACTACGCCCGCGGCCGGCGGGACGCCGATTGTCCCCGCAGAGCCCCGCGACGCGCGCGGGGCGGAGCCGCCTTTCTCCCTCAGCGCCTGCGCAGAGAGCGCGTCCGGGGACCGGGCGGGGGCGGGGAAGGCGGAAACTAGCGCCGAGCGCCGGGAGCCCGCTGCGTGCGCAGGCGCACTCCGAGGGCCGCCGCTCCTGGGAGCGCCCGCTCGCCGCCGGCCTGCGGGCGGGGCCTCGAGGGACTGGGGCTAAATGAGGAGAGGAGGCCCGCGTCTCCGGGTCCGCTCGCCGCCGCTGCCGCCGCCGCCGCCGCCTCTGCTCTGAGGAAACCATGTTACCCAACACCGGGTAAGGGCACGACGGGAGGCGCGGCCGGGCGGAGCGGGCGGCTCGGGGGTCGCGCGGCCCGGGCCCGGGGGAGCGCGCGACCCCCGCGGTGTGTGGAGAGCGGGGCCGTGTGCTTCGGGTGGCGGCCGCGGGCGGGCCTCTCGCTGCCCGAGGGACGGGGTCTGGAGCTCGAGGTGAAAGGTCGCCTGAAGGCTCGCGGGGCTGGCGCCTCGCTTGTCCCCGCCGCTCCCCCCGAATAACCACGTCACAAAGGGCTGTTTGAGGAGGTGATCTTCGAGTTCGTGACACGTGAAACTCGTCCTTCATAGGGGCGTCCTTTTCGCGGGGCGCTTCACTGAAGTCTTCCAAAAATGCTGGTAAAACACACGTACACAGCGTCTACCATCCTGACCATTTTTTTTAAAAAAAGATTTTATTTATTTATTCATGAGAGACACAGGCAGAGGGAGAAGCAGGCTCCATGCACGGAGCCCGACGTGGGACTCGATCCCGGGACTCCAGGATCACGCCCTGGGCCGAAGGCAGATGCTAAACCACTGAGCCACCCGGGCTGCCCCATCTTAACCATTTTTAAGCTCTTACCCATTTTTAAGCGTAGTGTATTCACATTGCCCGCAGCCGTTCTCCAGAACTTTCTCAACTTGCAAAAGAAACTCTATAGGCGGGGCACCTGGGTGGCTCAGTGGTTGAGAAGTCAGCCTTCAGCTCAGGTCGTGATCCTGGGGTCCGGGGATCGAGTCCCCACGGGGAGCCTGCTTCTCCCTCTGCCTGTGTCTCTGCCTCTCTCTCTCTGTCTCTCTCATGAATAAAGAAATAAAATTGCAAAAAGAAAGAAACTCTATACCCATTAAACAACTCCCCCTTTCCCTCCAGCTGCTGGCAAACCACCATTCTACTTTCTGTTTTTGCAAAGTGTACCGGTCTTCAGGGCAGCGATTTGTGTGTTTTGTAATTTGCTTGAAGCAAACAGGCACGTGGCCAAAAGGCTTACAAAAGCTCAAAAGGGTATAGAGTAAAAAGTGAGTTTCTCCATCCTTCACGTTCAGTTTCTCAGTGACTCTCTGGTATGTTTTCAGAGATAGGCTATGCATATACATATTTGTACACCACAGGCACACAGAATCACGCACACCGCCTTTTTTTTTTTTTAAGATTTTATTTATTTATTCATGAGAGACACAGAGAGAGGCAGAGACACAGGCAGAGGGAAAAGCAGGCTCCATGCAGGGAGCCGCATGCCGGGCTCCGATGGGTTTCCAGGATCACACCCTGAGCTGAAGGCAGACACTCAACCACTGAACCACCCAGGTATCCCGGCATCACTTTTACAAATAGTAGAAAACTCCCTTTTGGGCCTTGCCATTTTTACTTAGTATGTCCTGGGACACACGTACATTTTAGGTATGCAGATCTTCTTTCTCTTTTAGTGGTAACATGATATTTTGTCGATGTTCCATAATTTACTTAAAACAGTCACCTATCCCTGGATACCAGATCATTTCTAGTTTTTTTGTTACTGCATGTTTGCTGCAGTGATTAACCTTGTATCCACTGCTTGCACATTTTTGAGTGAATCTCTACAACAAATTCCTGGAGGTGAAGTTCCTGGATAAAAAAGTATATGAACGGGGATCCCCGGGTGGTTCGGTGGTTTCGCACCTGCCTTCAGCCCAGGGCATGATCCTGGGGTCCTGGGATTGAGTCTCACATAGGGCTCCCTGCGTGGAGCCTGCCTCTCCCTTTGCCTGAGTCTCTGCTTCTCTCTCTCTCTCTCTCTCTGTTTCTCATGAATAAATAAATAAAATCTTAAAAAAAAAAGTATATGAACTTTACACCTGCTAATATCCTTGGCGCTCCAAAGAGGTTGAATATCCAAAAGGATGAATGAAGTTTCCTAATCCAGCAGGCTGGCAGACAACAAAATGCTTGATAATAAAAGTATTTGTTTTGATTTGCTTTTCTTTTTTAAAACTGTTAACAAAAATTTTTATCACATTTACTCTGATTTTGAGGTACCAGAGAAGTTTGGTAAATTGTAGTGTAGATTAACTCCACATTAGCAAGTTTTAGCTGTCCGCCAATGGTACTGACAAATTTGGACTCTTTCTTTCTTGCCTCCTTTGGTTCTAATGCTTTTGAGCTGGAGAGGCTTCCTTGTAGCACAGCCCCTGGGTTTCAGGCTAAAGGTAAAAACCGTCTTTGCCTTTATTTCTGTCACTGCCTGAGACTCTGTGTGAGGAGGAAAATGTCCTTTACCCTGCTGGGAATCAATCCAGCTAGACCAAAGGCAAAGGGATAAGGCTTTTAAAGCAATAGTGGACACATTTTCCTCTCAATACTTTCATTAAAAAAAAAACTTTATTATTATTTTTTAAAGATTTTTATTTATTTATTTATTCATGAGACACAGAGAGAGGCAGAGACACATAGGCAGAGGGAGAGCAGGCTACCTGCGGGGAGCCCAATATGGGACTTGATCCCAGGACCCCGGGATCATGACCTGAGCCAAAGACAGACATTCAACCACTGAGCCACCCAGGTGCCCTATTATTTTTTAGATATTTTATTTATTATTGGGGGGGGGCAGAGGGACAGGGAGAAGCAGGCTCCTGTCTAAGCAGGGAGCCTCATGCGGGGCTTGATCCCGGGACCCCAGGGTATCAGCATCTTGACCTGAGCCAAAGGCAGATGCTTAATCATCTGAGCAACCCAGGCACTCCAAGGTATAGGATTTCTATTTTTCACATTTAATGTAGTAACTTTAATGTGTAAATGACTTACAATGTGAAGTAAATAAAATTTTACCATTCCCTCAAATAATATAAGAACCTAGAAGAATGGGACACCTGGGTAGCTCATGATTACAATTCAAAAAATTAACAGTAATTCCTCAATATCATCTACTACCTATCCATTTTCATAGTCTTATAACTATCTCAAAGATGTCTTTTTAAGTTGGCTTTATCAAATCAGGATCTTGTAAGGACCTCACATTGCATTTAGTTGCTAGATCTTATAAGTTTCTCTTGATCTGTAACAGCTTCCCTTCCACTTTCTTTCTTTTCTTTTTTTTTTTTTTTAAGACTTTATTTTTTTATTCATAGAGACACAGAGAGAGAGAGAGGCAGAGACACAGGCAGAGGGAGAAGCAGGCTCCATGCAGAGAGCCTGACGTGGGACTGGATCCAGGGTTTCCAGGATCACACCCTGGGCTGCAGGCGGCGCTAAACCGCTGCGCCACCAGGGCTGCCCCCCTTCCACTTTCTTTATGCCATTTATTTGCTGAAGAATATAGATCATTTGTCCTGTGGGAGAGTCCATATTCTGGATTTGGGACTTCTCGTTTTCATTGCTATTATACTGTATTACTTGCAGATTTTTGCCTATGTATAGAAATATAATTTTCTTCATTGACTTTTCATTGAATTTGAAAATTTGTCAAACTCTTATTAAATCTAGTAATTTAATTACGCATTATTTTTGTTTTCTATGTAATCATGTAAACTACAAATAATAATATTAGCATTATTTCTTTCACTTCAATCCAAAGTGTTTCTTTCTTTTTCATGCCTTATTTATTCAAAGAAGAAATGTTCCCAGATGGAAGGTTTAATATACAGGAATACATAAAAAATACTAAAATAAAAGAAACAAAAAAATAGAAATAAAAAATTATGGTAAATTAAGTACAGAAATCTAAAGTGTATTTATAATAATAATTAGTAAAACATAAAGAATAATAAATAATATTTGCACAAAGAATTAAAACATATTACAATAATAGAAATTAAAAACCAGACTGATTTGAGTTTTACTTTTCTAGGTTTTTTTTTTTAAAGCTAGTTGTTTGTAAAGCTATTAGTTAAGACAGTGCAATCCACGTAGACCAGTGGAACAGAAGAGAAAGCCTTAGAAATGGCTCTTTATTTATGGAGACTCATCTTGACAAAGCTAGAATTGAAGATCTGTGGGAAAGTTGGGCTTTTTAGACTGGGACAGTTGGTTGTCCACATTGAAAAGAATGTAATTGGGGCAACCCCGGTGGCGCAGCGGTTTAGCGCCGCCTGCAGCCCAGGGTGTGATCCTGGAGACCCGGGATCGTGTCCCACATCAGGCTCCCTGTATGGTGCCTGCTTCTCCCTCTCCCTGTGTCTCTGCCTCTCTCTCTCTAGCTGTGTCTCTATGAATAAATAAATAAAATCTTAAAAAAAAACGAAAAGAATGTAATTGGATCCCTACCTCAACTCATACATAAAAGTTAATTCTAGGTAGGTTAAAGACTAGTATTTAAAAAATAAACCATAAATTGTTTGAAAGACAAATTAATACAGTTGTGGTTAGGGAAGGATTTTTTGTTTTAAACACAAAGCATTGGCTATAAAAGAAAAGATTCATAAATTCTACATGAAAATGAAGAATTTCTACTTGTCAAAAGATATAGGGGCACCTGAGTGGCTCAGTTGGTTAAGCATCTGACTTTGGCTCAGGTCATGATCTCAGGGTTGTGAAATGGAATGCTGAGTCATCATCGTGGTCATTGGA
The DNA here is from genome assembly GCF_905146905.1 of Nyctereutes procyonoides. Taxonomy (NCBI): domain Eukaryota; kingdom Metazoa; phylum Chordata; class Mammalia; order Carnivora; family Canidae; genus Nyctereutes; species Nyctereutes procyonoides. Next base: position 7,471,780 of record NW_026575135.1, on the reverse strand, counting down.
CTCCCTCTTCAGTGGGGAGTCTGCTCTCCCTGTGCCCCTTCCCTGCTCATTCATTCATTCTCTCTCTCTCAATAAATAAATAAAATCTTTAAAAAAAAAAAAAAAGGGACACCTGAGTGGCTCAGCATTTGAGCATCTGCCTTGGCTCATGGGATCCAGGATCGAGTTCCTCATCGGGCTTCCTGCAGGGAGCTTGCTTCTCCCTCTGCCTGTGTCTCTGCCTCTATTGGTGTTTCTCATGAATAAATAAATAAATCTTTTTAAAAAAAAAACCTTAAAAAAAAAAGAACACTATCAAGGTGTAGTGAAAAGGCAAGCCACAAATGAGAAAATTTTTAAAGTACGTGTGATTTATAAATACATGTACTACACATATTTAAATATGTAGATACATATTACTTTGCATTTACATATATGAATACATTTTTGGTAAAGTTTATTTTTAGTAATCTCTATACCCAGTGTGGGGCTTGAGTGAGCCAGCCAACTGCCCCAGTATATGAATATTTACATAGTTTTATAATTTACATTTAAATATTTATAATTAATCTATACAATTTATTTTAAATATAATTTATGAATCATTTGTAATATTAAGATGAACAAAACTGATAGGAATTACAAAGAAGAACATGACAACATATAAAAATTAGCTTTATTAATAATCAGGGAAATGTAATTAAAACAACACTGAGATACCATTTCCATTTCATATCTATCAAATTGGCAAAAAAATTTTTTTTGGCAAAAATTTTAAATATCTGACATTAAATGTTGGGGAAATGTGGAGCTATGGAAACTTTCATATATTGCTGCTAGTAGGAATATTAACTGCTTTAGAAAGAGATTTAGCATTACTTGGGAAAGTTGAACTTAAGTGTTTCAATTATCTGTTGCTGTTTAGCAAATACTCCAAAACGTAATGGTTTATTTTTATTTGTTTTTTAGAAGATTTTTATTCATCCATTCATGAGAGACAGAGAGAGAGAGAGAGAGAGAGAGAGGCAGACACACAGGCAGAGGGAGAAGCAGGCTCCCCAAACCTGATGTGGGACTCAGTCCAGGGGAGACACAGAGAGACAGATATGATATAGGCAGAGGGAGAAGCAGGCTCCCTCCAGGGAGCCTGATGTGGGACTTGATCCCAAGACCCCAGGATCACTGAGTCAAAGGCAGATGTCCACCTGCTGAGCCACCCAGGCACCCCATAAAACGTAATGTTTTAAAACGACAGTGATTTTTTTTTTATTATCCACAGTTCTTAACTGGGTTTTTCTGCTCTGTATACTCTAAATTGAGGTCATTGATACAGTTGCATTTAGCTGAGTCCTTAGCTGGGGCTGAAACATTCTAAACAGCTTCTCTCACCCTCCAGGGCCTCTCTCACTTGACCTGTCATCATTTGGTAATTTGTTCCACTTTGTATCATAGCATCTCGCTGTGGAGAGAGACAGTGGAGACTGCCAGCCACCTTACAGTGTGGGGTTGGAAATCAGAATATCACTTTCATTACATTCTATTGCTCAAAAAAAGTCAAAAAGCTAACCCAGACTCAAGGGGAAGGGAAAAATACATTCTTCCTCTTGATGAAAGGAATGCCAAAGGACTTGTGGCGATGCTTGATCTACAACAGTAGCCTGTAATCCAGCAGCTTTACCAATAGGTTTATACGCTCTAGAGAAATTCTTGCACATGTGACTGGAGAAAGTGAACAAGAATATTTTTAGCAACATTGTTTATAATAGACAAAAAAAGAAAACTGGAAACCATCACCCAAATCTAAATAGTAGAACGAATAAACAATTTGTAGTATGTTCATATGCAGATACTATGTATTAATTAAAATTAGTTATCTGCACCAACATGGATAAATCTCCACACAATGTTTTGTGAAAGAAGTAAATCCTACAGTTCCATACTGTATGAATCCATTATATAAAGTTCAGTTAAAATTAAATAGTGTATTGGGACGCCTGGGTGGCTCAGTGGTTGAGCATCTGACTTTGGCTCAGGTGGTGATCCTGGGGTCCTGGGATCAAGTCCCACATCAGGCTTCCCGAAGGGAGCCTGCTTCTCCCTCTGCATATATCATATCTGCCTCTTTCTGTCTCTCATGAACAAATAAATAAAATCTTAAAAAAAGACACTTGTTTTGTTTTTTTAAATTAAAGGATGTTACTTAGAAATTGGTTAGGCAAGCATTTTTTTTTTTAAGTGATCTCTGTGCCCAATATGGGGCTTAAACTCCCGACCCCAAGATCAAGAGTTACAATGCTGTACTGATTGAACCAGCCAGGCACCCCAGGCAAGCTTTTCCTGAAAAGGGCCAGATAGTAAATATTTTAGGCTTCATAGGTGAGAGGCAAAATTGGAGGTAGTATGTAGGCAATTAAATGTGTACGTAACGTATGTATAAGCGTATCTATGTATATCTAAGACAATGCATAATGAGAAAACCAATTTCCACAATGTTTTTTATTAGTGAAATTCAAAAGAAGAACATTTTTTTTTTGGCAATACAATGAGAAGAATGAAATTCTTTTTGCGGAGGAAGAGAGGGTTTATTAGTGTCCTAGGGCTGCCATAACAAAGTACAAGTTGAGTGGCTGCAAACAAATTAATTCTCTCACAGTTCCGGAGGCTAGATGTCTGAAATCTAAAATCAGGGTGTCAGCCAGGATATTCTCCCCTGAAATTCTGGGTAGAAATCTTCCTTGCCTCTTCCACAGTGTAAGAGAGCTTCTGGTGACAGCCAGCAATTCTTTGCATTCTTACCTTGCATCACTCCAATCTCTCCCTCCTTCATCAGATGGTATTCTTGTATGTGGATCTTTACATAGTCTTCTCTCCTTGTTTCCAGTCATACTGAATTAAAGGCCCACCCGACTCCAATATGTCCTCCTCTAATTACATCTGCAACAATTCTCTTTCTAAATAAGGTCACATCCTGGGGTACTAGAGGTTAGCACTTCAGCATATCCTTTTGGGTAGGTACAACTCAAGACACAGCAGAGAGGTAATGTTTGGCTTCATCGGGGTTCAAAATTAGTGTTCCTTATCAAATTGATCATAAATGTTCATCTATAAAAGCTATTCTTAACTTTAGGACTATATACAAACAGATGGAGGGTCAGATTTGGCCCTTAGGTTAGGCATAGAGGTTTTGGTATAAGAAATAGTAAAAAACAAACAAAAAAACGGGAATAAAGGAATAGACTAGTGGCTTCTGGAGTATTGGTAATATTCTTATTTCTCTTTCTTGCAACTCATTTTATTCTATATATATTAGTTTACATGCTTTTTGTATGTTTGCTGTATTTCACTAATAATAGTCACCACCTCTTGGTCTCTTCCCTTCTCCACTCCCCAGCTTTCCTACCGAAACATTTATTTCTTACTTTAAAACCCTTCCCAGGGATCCCTGGGTGGCGCAGCAGTTTAGCGCCTGCCTTTGGCCCAGGGCGTGATCCTGGAGACCCGAGATTGAATCCCACGTCGGGCTCCCGGTGCATGGAGCCTGCTTCTCTCTCTGCCTATGTCTCTGCCTCTCTCTCTCTCTCTCTCTCTCTCTCTCTCTCTCTCTCTCTCTCTCTGTGTGACTATCATAAATAATAAATAAATAAATTAAAAAAAAAAACCTTCCCCATGTTCCCCTCTGATATTTTCTGAGGTGTAAATCCTATAGATCTTGGCAGGAACCTTACGTTCTTATTGGTTAACGAGTCTGTGTAGTTATACTCCCCTATCTCTTTGTGATTGTCACTTTCACTGTATTTACCCTACTCAGAGAAGGTTTTGTTTTTTAAGTAGGCTCCATGCCCAGCATGAAGCCCATCAGGGGCTTAAACTTAGGACCCTGAGATCAAGAACTGAGCTGAGATAAAAAGTCAGATGCTTAACCGACTGAGCCACCCAGGTACCCCATCACAATCAATTTTAAAACCTTTTCATCATCTTCGAAAAAGGCCCTACACTCCTTAGCTATCAACTCCAACCCCCTCCACCCCTAGTCCTCAGCAGCCACCATCCTTGTGACTCAGATTACCTTTTCTGGACATTTCGTATAAATGGAATCGTACAGTCTATGGTCCTTTGTGACTGGCTTCTCTCACTTAGCATAATGTTTTCAGGGTTCATCCATGTAGCATGGATCAGTACTTCTTTTTATTGTTGAATATATTCCTTTGTGGATATACTGCAATTAATTAAGTAATTAACTTAATCAGGGAATTAAGTAATTAACTTAATAAATAAAGCTTTTATTTATTTATTTATGAGAGACACAGAGAGAGGCAGAGACATAGGTAGAGGGAGAAGCAGGCTCCATGCAGGGAGCCTGACGTGGGACTCGATCCTGGGACTCCAGGATCATGCCCTGGGTCAAAGGCAGATGCCAAACTGCTGAGCCACCCAGGGATCCCCTCAGTTATAATAATTTATAAATCATTGTGCAGTGGCAGTATTACAGAGCTATTTGCTGTCAGGGAGGGAGGGTGGTTTAGAGAAAGTTTTAGAGGAGAAAACACATAATGTGAAAAGATGCAGAAGTTTCCTCTTACTAATAATATTAAGTAAATAAAACTTGAGGTTTCTTATGAGGTCATATTTGTTCTGTTGTAGGAAGCTAGCAGGATGTACAGTTTTTATCACAGGTGCAAGCCGTGGCATTGGCAAAGCTATTGCATTGAAAGCAGCAAAGGATGGAGCAAACATTGTCATTGCTGCGAAGACTACCCACGCACACCCCAAGCTTCCAGGCACAATCTTTACTGCTGCTGAAGAAAGTGAGTGAATGTGACCATGCCATTTCGTGACATGTCCTAACCATGGTTTCAATACATAGAGAATTTGCAGGAGAGTTTAATTTTAGCTATTTGAAAGCTACTCTGAAAATAATTTTATCTGGTTAAAGAAGTATTTTGTCACCTTAGAGCACTGATTCAGGAACTTTTTTCCCAGCACTTTTTTTTTTTTTAAGATTTTATTTATTTATTTGAGAGAGAGAGAGAAAGCACAGAGGGAGAGAGAGGAGAAGCAGATTCCCCACCGAGCAGGGAGCTCAATGCGGGGCTCTATCCCAGAACCCCCGGTGTCATGACATGAACTGAAGGTAGACACTTAACTAACTGAGCCACCCAGGCTCCCCCAGCATTTTTGAATGATGTGAGAGACTCACCTTAAAAATTATGTCTCTTGAGGGCAGTGATTCTTGGATCTGTGCAGAGAATAGGGAATAGGGGGAGTGGAAATGAGAAGCGGATGATGTAAACACTTTGAAAAAGCTCTCTATTCTATTTATTCTGTGCCATTTGAAACTCATTGTCTTAATACTTTTGGTTCACAAATAATTATCAAGTGCTTATATGCAAGGCATTGTGCGCTAGCATAGTATCAGGAAGGAGGGCTTAAAATTCAACTTCAAGGGCAGCCCTGGTGGCACAGTGGTTTAGCGCCACCTGCAGCCCTGGGTGTGGATTCTGGAGACCCAGGATCAAGTCCAACATCAGGCTCCCTGCATGGAGCCTGCTTCTCCTTCTGCCTGTGTCTCTGCCTCTCTCTCTCTTTCTCTGTGTCTCTTATGAATAAATAGATAAAATCTTTAAAAAAAAATTCAACTTCAGTTAATATTGCTAGTTTTGTTAGTCATGTTAATAGCATCATGGTTATGTTAGGGGAACACATATGAGGTATTTATAAATAAGATGATACCTGGGATTTTTTTATTTTTATTTATTTTTTATTTTTTTAATTTATTTATTCAGAGAGAGAGAGGGAGACTGAGAGGCAGAGACACAGGCAGAGGGAGAAGCAGGCTCCATGCAGGGAGCCCGACGCGTGACTCGATTCCGGGTCTCCAGGATCAGACCCCGGGCTGCAGGCGGCGCTAAACCGTTGTGCCACCGGGGGTGCCCTGGGATTTGTTTTAAAATACACACCAGCCAAAAACAGGATTGGGGGGAAAAAAAACAGGATTGGGGGTAAAAATAAATTAAACAAGGGGCCCCTGGGTGGCTCAGTTGGTTGAGCATTTGCTTTTGGCTTTTTCCCACATTAGGTTTCCTGCTCAGCAGGGAGTCTGCTTCTCCCCCTCCCCCTCCCCTTGCTCATTCTTGTGCACTCTCTCTCTCTCTCTGAAATGAATAAATAGGGGATCCCTGGGTGGCTCAGCAGTTTGGTGCCTGCCTTTGGCCCAGGGCGTGATCCTGAAGTCCCAGGATCGAGTCGCACATCAGGCTCCCTGTGTGGAGCCTGCTTCTCCCTCTGCCTGTGTCTCTGCCTCTCTCTCTCTCTTTGTGTGTGTGTCTCTCATGAATAAATAAATAAAATCTTTAAAAAAAATGAAATGAATAAATCTTTTAAAAACTGTCAGAGCATTGACAATCATTGAAGATAGGTGATAGATTAATGGTAATTTATTATACTCTTCTTCATGTTTTTGCATATATCTTGAAATTTCATGATACAGGTTTTTATTTTTATTTTTATTTTATTTTATTTTTTAAAGATTTATTCATGATAGAGAGAGAGAGAGGCAGAGACACAGGAGGAGGGGTAAGCAAGCCCATGCCGGGAGCCTGACATGGGACTGGATCCCGGGACTTCAGGATCGCGCCCTGGGCCAAAGGCAGATGCGAAACCGCTGAGCCACCCAGGGATCCCCCATGATAAAGGTTTTTAAAATTAACTTCCTTTTTTCTTTTTTCAATTATTGTTTTTTTTTTTAAGATTTTACTTATTTATTCATGAGACACACACACACACACACACAGAGGCAGAGACACAGGCAGAGGGAAAAAGCAGGCTCCATGCAGGGAGCCCGATGTGAGACTCCATCCTGGGATTCCAGGGTCATGACCTGAGCTGAAGGCAGACTCTCAACCGCTGAGCCACCCAGGCGGGCGTCCCAACTTCCTTTTTTTCTTAGCTTTTAATATAATTTTTTAAAATTACCTTTTTATTTTTTATTTTTTGTTTTTTTAAAGATTTATTTATTTATTTTAGGGAAAGAGCTCATGAGAGTGGGGAAGAGGTAGAGAGAGAGAGAATCCTCAAACAGACTCCCTGCTGAGCATTGATTCTGAGCAGGGCTTGTTCCATGACCCATCACATCATGACCCAAGCTGAAACCAAGAGCCACCCTGACACTCCCCTCCCTTTTTCTCATTTTTTAAATAGAGTTGGTCTCTGTAGTCTGAGGCTAGATATGGATTAGTCTGTTCTACTCTGGGGTGGAGTCACTAGTAGTTGTAAGAACATAGTTATTTTTATTGGTTTTCTGAAAATAAGGTGCTTATTTGATTCATATTAAAATGAAAAGTTTAGTATTTGAATGCCTCAGTGCTTTTTTGTTTGTTTATCCTTTGTAGTTGAAGCAGCTGGAGGAAAGGCCTTGCCATGTGCTGTTGATGTGAGAGATGAACAGCAAATCAGTAATGCAGTGGAGAAAGCAGTGGAGCGATTTGGAGGTAGTGCCTTAATTCTGAAATAATTATTGAATATTGTAACTATACATTTTAAAAAATTGTCTTAATCTCCTTAGTCTTTGGAGTATAACCAGATAATGAGTATTTGCTTATGTAGAGATGCAGCTTAAAACCATCTGATGACTTTGTTGTTGATAAAAATTATTTTGAATAATACAACACATCCACCATTCAAAATAAGGTTAGGCCCTGACAATAACATATCTAACCAACTAGTTTGGTTAGATCACATCCTCTTGCCTCTCTTTAATTAATGTAACCATCATTTGATAACTTTCTGAGATTTATTGGATAAAGTGTAGATAACCTACTGGCATTCAAGATATTTTATGTTCTGATCTCAACACTTTTTGGTCCCCTCTTTTTTCTCTGCCCCTATATAAACACTTTATTCTTCCCCAAATAGTTTACTTCCTTATCCTTGCCTTGAAGTTTTTGCCTCTTAACTTTTTCTCTTCCCCATCCTGAGTCGTCTTTAGTGCCCATCTCTACATCTCCAGTCCTGCCTGAAATGTTCCCTTTTTTATCTTTTGAAATCCCACCTTTCTGTGGTTAAATCTCATCTCCTTCATGAAGCCAATTTCCTCACCATGCCAACTAATCAGAAGTGTATTTTTCTTTCTCTGAATTCCTAAAACATGCCTTTGATCCTTGTACTATTTTTTTTAAAGATTTTTTATTTTAGAGAGGGGGAGGGGCGAGAGAGAGAGAGAGAGAATCTCAAACAGACTCCCCACTGAGGGTGGAGCCTGACGTGGGGTTTGATCTCACAACCATGAGATCCTGGCCTGAGCTAAAATCAAAAGTAGGATGCTTGGCTGACTGAGCCACCCAGGTGCCCCTGTTAAACTACTTTAGATCTTAGTATTTTTTGTCCTCAATTAGTTCATAAATTTTTACAAGGCAGGTGTTGGGGGTTGAGCTAAAGCTTTAATGATATTATAGCAAGGTACCTGGCTGTGTCCAAATCCTGCCCAAACTGTTGCCACTCTTCCCTGTTCCTCCCATAATATTGCAGAGACTATATGTATGTACATGTGAAAGATAGTGACCAGTGGGGAAAAGAGATATTTTATTGTTAGCATGGCTTGTGCTTATAATCTTTGGTGCAGAGTGCTGTGTTATAAATGACTGGGAAAAATGAATGAATGAATGAATGAATGAATGAATGAATGACTGGAGCACAGAGTTTTGCCTCAAGTGGGGCCACTATCTTTAAATCCAGAGTCTTAGAGTGCCTGGGTGGCTCAGGTGGGCTCAGGTCAAGCCCCATATTGGTTCCTGGCTCAGTGGGGAGTCTATTTCTCCCTCTCTTTCTGTGCCCCCTCCCTCCACGCCCCCCCCCCGCCCCACTTCTGCAAGTATGTGCAGGTGTTTCTCTGTCTCTCAAATAAATAAAAATCTTTAAAAAAAAATCCAAAGTCTTACCCCTAGCTGACAAAGTAATGTGAATGCCCATGTGAGAAGAGGAGAGAGAATGTAAAATTGCTTTTTTCTTACTGATGGGACCACAAGTGTGGAAGAGAAAGGGAGAGGAAGCCACATTCATGTGCAGGACCTTTTATCTAAAATGACTTCACCTGCTAGTAAAAGTGACCAATTAGTGTTAATTAAGATTTGACCTTATTTAAACATTTCTAGGGAAGAATTAAGGGAGAAAGAAGATGGGGTAGATAGGGGCTTTACCTTTCTCTATAATCATTCAGCGTTATTTTTTTCTGTTGATCCATTGTGTGCATCAACTGAGGGTAAGTTTATCCTTCCAGGAGAATGAGATCATCAGTTATGGGGGAAGGGGCTGCCACCACCTTTGTCTAAGCCCTACTATCCTTCCTTCTTTCCTATAATTCTGGAGAATGTGAGCAGTTCAAATATTGTCAGGATTGTCCCAAGAAACCTCTGAATTGCGTCAAGACAGGACATAAAAGATACTCAAAAAAGTTATACAGGCCTAGAATTCACCCCCTGTTTGACTTCCCATCTTGAATTCTAGCTGTACTGTCTATACTGGGTCACCAAAAAGTTATACATTATATAGTACATGATGGCAAAGCCGAGTAACATGCTAGAGTGTCCAAATGGAAAGTACCTCCACTTGCCAGTATTGGGCTCTTACAGAGAAATTGAAGTCTCAAAAATTATTATTTTTTAAAGATTTTATTTATTCACGAGAAACAGAGAGGCAGAGACATAGGTAGATGGAGAAGTAGGCTCCATGCAGGGAGCCCAGTGTGGGACTCGATCCTGGGACTCCAGATCACACCCTGGGCCGAAGGCAGGCGCTAAACTGCTGAGCCACCCAGGTGTCCTGAAATCTCAAAAATTAATTTCTTCTTGTTACCACAGAGAACTTAAGGACCCAAATTGAAATATCTTGGAAGAATTAAAGCCCAGAAATTTCTGCTTTCCAATTTTCTTTCTCTGTTTTATCCCATCCAAAGAGCTTTCATTCAGGAACATGGGTAGTCTGGATTCAAAAATTATTTTCACAGGTCTTTGCTACTTGGGAAGGCAACTTTCATTATGTTCATTCTAAAAAGTTGGTAGTCACAGGATTTAGAACTCATCTCAGATATACAGGTGATTTACTTGAGTTTTGTTATAACAGCTGTACAATGTAATATAGTTGATTGAATCCAAAGTTATTCAAAGGACACATTTTAAAGTATTAGCAACACAGACTTTATACAAAAGAATATAGAAATTGGGGACTGAAAATGTGATGAAGATTTTAAAATACTACATATGAAGAAAGGGTACTTATGACTAAAATGTTATAGTGAGTATAACAGCCTTATTTATACGATTATCTACATATTGTGAGAGAGAGGCATGGCAAAGTTAAGAGGATAACAAAAAATGTTTATTGCAATGGTGTAACCCCAGCAGAAGTTGTCATATTTTTATTTGATGGAATATTAAATGCTAGCTATTTATTTATTTATTTAAAATATTTTATTTATTAGAGACAGAGAAAGAGAGAGGCAGAGACACAGGCAGAGGGAGAAGCAGGCTCCATGCAGGGAGCCTGATGTGGACTCCATCCCAGGTCTCCAGGATCATGCCCTGGGCTGAAGGCGGCGCTAAACCGCTAAGCCACCCAGCTGCCCTTAAGTGCCCTTTAAAAAGAATTATGAAACATGTAGAAATAGAAGTGTTTAAGATACTTTTATATTTTACTATATTCATTTAACATTTTTTAACAAAACTTGTAACCAAACTTTTAAACAAAATGTTACATATAGAGAGACTGTAACAGAATATGCATAAATAATGATTATTCTAGATTAATTTTATTTTGTGTATGAATTACTTAAACTTTGATGATTTGCCTAGAATTGAAAATTCACTCTAGGTCTTTTCTCTTTTCCCAGTTCCCAAGGCCAGGAAGGACCCCTTTTATTTAAATAAGTGTCTTAGAGAGAAGGGAGACCTTGGAAGTAAGCTTGGAAGGAGAGAAGGCCTTGGAAAGATGCTAGGGAGGAGGGAAGGTTTTAAGGCAATTAACTTAAGGTTCTTGTAGGCAAGGAGGGAAGACCAGAAGGTAAGAGAACAAGTAGAAATGGAAGCTACAAACTACCAAGGATCAATCCTCCTCATATTTTCACATGGAGTTCTGGTAGTTGGCTTTCTCCATTTTGTTAGTGAAAATCATCAGGTCTTGCATTGGTGGGTTGGTCTTATTATCTAAAAGAAGTATTTGCGAACCAGCTTAGGGTTCAACTATATAGAATAAATGTTCTTCTGTTATAAAGATTAAATTATGTTAACAGGAAATTTATTATTTGAAAACAGGAATTGATATTTTGGTGAATAATGCCAGTGCTATTAGCTTGACCAACACATTGGAAACACCTACGAAGAGAGTCGATTTGATGATGAATGTCAACACCAGAGGCACCTATCTGACGTAAGTTAGAGTGGTTGGGGAGAACCTTATAGTGTGTTCTCAGAGCACTAGTTGTAAACAGATTTGCACCAGAATAATAATACAGCTTAAAACCTAGTCATTTATGGAGCACCTGGATGGTAAGGTCGGTTAAGTGTCCCGACTCTTGGTTTCCGCTCAGGTCCTGATCTCAGGGTCATGAGATCAAGCCCCATATGATGGGCTCTGTGCTCAGCATGGAGACTGCTTCAGACTCTCACTTCTTCTCCCTCTACTCCTCCCTGCTGGGTACGCAAGCTCATGCTCTCACACATACATGCATTCTCTCTCTCAAATAAATAAATATTTAAAAATAAATGAATGAATGAATAAAACCTAGTCAGTTATTATAAAGGACTAAAAGTGCTCCAAATCAGTAAATGGTATTTTATTTTGTTTTTAAGATTTTTTAAAAAATTTATACATTAGAGAGCGAGAGCGTGTGTGCACAGCAGGGAGGGGTTGGGAGAGAGGGAGAAGCAGACTCCCCGCTGAGCAGGGAGCCCATTGTGGGGCTCCATTCCAGGACCCAGGGATTATGATGTAAGCTGAAGGCAGATGCTTAACCAACTGAGCCACTCAGGTGCCCCAGTAAATGGTATTTTAAATAGTTTGATTCAGAGGTACCTGGGTGGCTCAGTGGTTGAGCATTTCTCTGCATTTGGCTCAGGTTGTGATCCCGGGGTCCTGGGATCGAGTCCCACATCAGGCTTCCCATGGGGAGCCTGCTTCTCCCTCTGTCTATGTCTCTGCCTGTCTTTTTGTATCTCTCATGAATAAATAAATAAAATCTTAAATAGTTTTATTCAGAGCCCTTTTTCTCTATGAATTTAATAAAGCCTATAGCTCAAGCATTTTCAAACATTTGCATGAATCAATATATACATACATAACAACTCTTCTGATTATTCAAATCAGCAGTAGTCTTTCCTTCCTCTGAAAAACACTGGTTGTAGTTATGTAAATAACAGGAACCTCATTATGAATCACATTTTTTTTTTCAATTTTACTATTTTTAATTTTAATTCCTGTATAGTTAACATATAGTATTATGTTAGTTTTAAGTGTTTGTGAATCATATTTTAATGTAACAAAAGGCTAATGCTGTCTTCAGGAATATCAGGAAATAGAGAATACAGAATGAGACCAAATGTAGTCTCAATCTGTTCTGGATTGATCAATCTACTTGTTTTGTTTGTTTTTTTAAGATTTTATTTATTCATGAGAGACAGAGGGAGAGAGGCAGAGGGAGAAGGAGAAGCAGGCTCCCGCTGAGCAGGGAGCTCCATGCCGGGCTCATCCCAGGACCCCAGAATTGTGACCTGAGCTAAAAACAGATGCTTAACTGACTGAGCCACCCTTATGCCTCCAGACAGCCCACTCTTTTTTGTCCATTTTTAAAATTTTTGTTTTAGGATTTTATTTATTTATTCATAGAGACAGAGAGAGAGAGGGAGAGACACAGGCAGAGGGAGAAGCAGGCTCCACGCAGGAAGCCCAACATGGGACTCCATCTTCGGGTCTCCAGGATCACGCTCTGGGCTGAAGATGGCGCTAAACCGCTGAGCCACCTGGGCTGCCCCTTTTTTGTCCATTTTTTATCTGTTTATTTACCCTCAGGTTCTGTCATTTTTTTCATGTGGATGTAAGGAAAGATTAGCATAGAACTTGTTTGTCTGCTTTGTATGTATCTTCTGTGTATTTGCTTCACATGTATACATAGAATCGGTGGTTAAAGGACCTTGGGCTTTGGAGTTAGACTCCTTTGAGTATGTGTTATCTATGACTTTGTGCAGGTAACTTCTTGCAGATTCCGTTTCCTCATTTGTTAAAATGGGATGATGAAGTAAGTCATAGGGTTGGCCATGAGGATTAAATGTAAAATTTGTTGTTAGTCTGGAAATCTATTTTGTTGGGTCTGCAAAACTGGGCCCTCACAACGTGAAACAATGTGTTTTTACTAGCTCCTTTATTAGTTCAGAATTTTATTAGTTGCCCATATGAAAATGATCAGATTTACACAAAAATCTGGAATTGTGGCTTTCTTGAAATGTTGGAAAACCTGGCTGCAGCACAGCCACGTGGCAGCAGTTAGCTGCTATAGCTGAGTGGCAGAGTATCAACTGCCTCATTACAGGCATTAGCATTAATTAGCCTTTTGTTACATTACAGTGTGATTAATAGACACCTGAAGCTGAGGACAGACCATTTTCATCTTCTTGTGTGCTTGTCCTTCTGTTTTTCTTAAAGAGGGAAGTAAAATATTACCCATGTGTCTGTCTGAAGTGAGAAAATGAGACATATGCCAAGAGGGCCATATGTTCAAGTAAAATGAGTGAGAGCTTACTTCTTTATAGATGTGGGGCATATTTTTATAAATTCGTTATGTAAAGTATATTTCGTTTTTGAATGGAAACCACAGTGAATCAAACCACAGTTAAGAACTATGGCAAACATACAGAAAAGATTGTGGTGAAAAACTTAAGTAGAAAAAGGACTAACACTTCAATAGGATTTGTGTTTATATTCAAATAAAATAAGCAGTGCTGCTCTGTGATGCAGTCATGTGTTACATGAAGAAACTGGGCCTCAAAATCTTTTACAGATGGTAACTTTGTGAAAGAATTTTGATTAAATATAAACACTCATTTAGACAAGCATTTAAAAATATAAACCTAACCTAACTGTCGCTCAGCATGTTGAATTAAAGCTTAGAAGGACATGATTTGTGAAAGTTAAATCATTTGAGGTAATTTCGATTTTAAATGATGGAGCCACAGATCTAAATATTCTACTCACCAAGTTTTATTTATTTAAGGTATTGGCACAATTTTGATGTGATTAAAAACACTTTTAGACTAGTATTCATGACATGAGCATGGAAGTGACTTCTTAAATGTTGAGAAATGTCTTAGGATGTTTAATGTAGGGGATCCCTGGGTGGCGCAGTGGTTTAGCGTCTGCCTTTGGCCCAGGGCGTGATCCTGGAGACCCGGGATCAAATCCCACATCGGGCTCCCGGTGCATGGAGCCTGCTTCTCCCTCTGCCTGTTGTCTCTGCCTCTCTCTCTCTGTGACTATCATAAATAAAATTTTAAAAAAAGGATGTTTAATGTAGATTTGTCAAAATTGTGGTAACATAACTATAGACAGCGCTATTGCAATGGTCAGTGTTAACTTTAAGCTCTAATGGCAGTGTTAGCTTTAAACTTACTAAACTAATGTAGAAATGTTTCACAGAAATGCAGAAATAATTTTGTTCATCATATTGTTCATTGGGAATTGCTCTTGATAAAAAGTTAAAAATGGACTATGTTATGAATTTTAAGGACTAAATGCATTTCTTTGGTTTGAACCACAGTTAAATGCTTTACTGATATGGACTACAAACATGATCATCTGCTCTGTTATAAGATTATGTGGCTATGATATATTGTTGAAGAGATTTTAGTTTTAATTTGAAAGAAATCAACTCTTTTTGTCACCCATGAGAGAATTCCCAACTCAATTCCCATACAAAGATTGGATCAAAGACTTAGTTTTTTCAGTTGACATTATGACTAACATAAACACAAATGTCTGATTCTCATTGCTCATTCCTTGTGAAATTCTGTCTTTGGAAAGCCTGTTTGGCAAGAACAACCTGGCCCCTTTCCTGTACCATGATCGTTTTCCAAGAATGAAACTGATGGCTTAAACTACATTTCTGCAGTTGTCAGGTTTGAAGGTTCAGTTCCAAACAAAGCAAAAAAAAAAAAAAAAAAAAAAAAACCCACCCTGATTTCAAACTATGAGCAAATGAACTAACCTTGTTCAGGTACCTTTCTCAATGAATACTGTTTGTGTAGTTGGAGAATTATAGATGGAACATATAAGCCATAGGGCATTCATGTACTAAAAACTAAATATGAGTACATTGAAGTAGCAGATCTACAAATATCTCTGGAGTAGTTACCCTAAAATTAAAACTCTTTTTAAAAGCAAAAATTCTATTCGTTGTTGAAAGCTCCTCTATTTAGGAACAGTTTTGTTTTTTAATTTTAGGAGTTTTTTTTTTAAGATTTTATTTATTTATTCATGAGAGATGCAGAGAGAGAGAGAGAGAGAGAGAAAGAGGCAGAGACACAGGCAGAGGGAGAAGCAGTCTCCACACAGGGAGCCTGATGCAGGACTCGATCCCAGGTCTCCAGGATCACACCCTGGGCTGAAGGCGGCGCCTAACCGCTGAGCCATAAGGGCTGCCCCCTGTTGTTTTTAAAGTAGGCTCACACCCAACATGGGGCTTGAACTCATGACCCTGACATCAAGAGTCACATGCTCTACCAACTGAGACAGCCAGTTACCCCGTAACTAAATATTTTTCCCAGTTAAAGGCATATTGCAATGACAAAAGAAAGACCTGCTGTTGACCTTTGGATCAAAGAAAAAGTGGCCGGTTTTTGGTTCTATGTGAAAGTTATAAGGTATTAAAGAGTAAATTGAGGGGTGTCTGTCCTTGGGCCCTGCTCATGCTGTCTCTGAAATAAATAAATAAGTAAATACATACATACATACATACATACCTTTAAAAATAAAAGAAAATTGGTAAACATTTTGTTTTTATTTGGTGACACCCATATATTCATGGAGGGAAGCATAGATTGTTTTCTCAGGCAAGCTTGAGGAGTACCGTCAGGGAGAGCATGGGGGAAAGGCCCAAAGAACTGACCTTTTGGGAGGTTTCAGCAAGGATCTAGAGCTATTTCCTGATTCCTGGCACCCAGGGCCCTGTGACTTGTGTCACAGGTTTAGAGAAACAGAGTTGGAAGGCAGAGATGAGGTAGAAGGCAAACCCTTAGTTTGTGTTTTTAAGTTTTAATTAAATACAGAACCTCTAGTGTTATATGTGTTTGTATCATGTTAGATACTTACAGAAATTCAGTAATAAACTTTAATTGTATTTCTGAACAGTTTTTTTTCCTGTACCCAGCTCACTTTATTCATTTACTCAAATGTCCCATAGGCATTTGAGCTTATAACTCTAATTAAGTAAAATAATTATGTAATAGAAATAAGTGCAGTGCCTAGCCCACAGTAAATTTTCAGTAAGTTTAACTATTTAGCTGAAACTATTAGTATTTAAGTGTGGTTCTAATGGTCTTTAAAATGTAAAATTGGCCATGATGCTATTAAAAATGCAGCTGATTTAGGATTAGTAATGCTGAGGGTCAGGCAGGCAGAGTGCAGGTAGAAAGGTTTTGTCAGATAGATCAAAGGAGAAACCCATGTTTATAATGTAAATGAAATGAGCTTTTTCCTTGGATGTAAAATGTAGTCATGGTCTTTTTGCCTGGAATAGATTTGATTTTTCCTGTTGAAATTTTGAGGTGCAGCTTCATTGTTTTAATGAATGTCAGCTGTAATAATGTTTGCCTCTCCCCAGCTTACCCCCATGAAAGTGAAACACTTCTGGAAAGAAAAAACAATATGTATAAAAAAACCCTTTAGTGATGTTGATTGTATATGGTTTCTAGACCTGAAAAGACCTTGCAGATGGTAGTAAGAATGTTGTACATTAGTTAATAAAAAAACTGACAGGAGAAGAATCAACTAGTTCAGAGTCCTAGAAATAGGGGATCCCTGGGTGGCACAGCAGTTTAGTGCCTGCCTTTGGCCCAGGGCGCGATCCTGGAGACCCGGGATCGAGTCCCACATCGGACTCCCGGTGCATGGAGCTTGCTTCTCCCTCTGCCTGTTTCTCTGCCTCTCTCTCTCTCACTGTGTGCCTATCATGAATTAAAAAAAAAAAAAAAAAAGTCCTAGAAATAATTGAATGTGAAATAAAACTAAAAGCTAGTATTTTTTTCCTTTTTTTCTCTTTCTACTTCAAATACTTTAAGGCTATACAATTTTTAAGGTACAATATGCTCTAGTTTAATAACACAATGTAGTTTAATAATTAATAAATTAAAAATATGGGATCCCTGGGTGGCTCAGCGGTTTGGCGCCTGCCTCTGGCCCAGGGCACGATCCTGGAGTCCCGGGATTGAGTCCCACGTCAGGCTCCCAGCATGGAGCCTGCTTCTCCCTCCTCCTGTGTCTGCCTCTCTCTCTCTCTCTATGTCTATCATAAATAAATAAATAAAATCTTTAAAATTAATTAATTAATTAATTAAAAATATTGAACCTGAGTTTAAAAAAAATTAATTGCCTGCTTTTTTGAACAGTTTCTTAAAAAAAACACATAAAAGCTAAGTTTTTATATGCAGTATGCCCAAAGGCATACTGTATTGCATATTGGTACAAGTTAAATTTGGGAATGTATTAGGAGTTGTGTTATTAAATTACAGTCCCGGAATAGTAGGAATACCAACCACACCTACTAAGATGAGATAAGCCAGTAGCATATGTAATACTAATAACAGCAGTTGTTTATTTCATGTTTAACATGTGCACTCTTTTAAGTATTTCCTGTTTATCATCTCATTTTAATCCTTTGGTCAGTCATACATGGTAGCAGGTATTACCAACATTTACTGATGAGAAAACTGAGAATTAGAATAGAATATATGTTGCCTAAGATTACCCAATGAAGGGGAAGAAAGAGGATTTGAACCCACAGTACTGCCCATGCTGTTGGCAGGGACATTAACTCACTGAAAATTATGAGTGCACATGCACGCACGTATTTATCTCTTGGGAGGAGAATTGGAAAGATGTAGTTGAAAGTAACCTCAGTTGAATTTAAGGCTAATCTGCCAAGGATTTGAGTATTTTTATTCATCAGATCATTTTGTCAGGCCATTAAGCAGAATTTCGAAGAATGAAAATTATTGCTTTTCCTACCTTCATTCTAGAAAAGTAAACACAAAAGTACCCTACAGATTCCTGACCACGTTTAGTTGCTTTGTAGAAGTACTTTAAAATATAATTTTAGGGGCGCCTGGGTCGCTCAGTTGGTTAAGCATCTGACTTCTGGTTTTGGCTCTGGTCATGATCTTGGAGTCCTGAGATGGAGCCCCTGCATCAGGCTCTGTGCTCAGCAGGGAGTCTACTTGAGATTCTCCCTCTCCCTCTGCCCTTCTACTCATGCACACTCTCTCTCAAATAAAACCTTTGAAAATAAAAATAGAATATAATTTTGAAGTGGGGAAGTTGCTAGAAAGCTATTAACTTGATGTGTTTTCTTTTGCTTTTAGATCTAAAGCATGCATTCCTTATTTGAAAAAGAGTAAAATTGCTCATATCCTCAATCTCAGCCCACCACTGAACCTAAATCCAATGTGGTTCAAACAGCACTGTGGTAGGTGGTATGTTGAGGGGATGATTTGTTTGGTTAATTCGTTTTGTGTTAAATCAGTGTATCTATAATGTAATCCCATTTTTACATAGCATTCAACATTAAATTTTCTATGCAGAATCAGCACATTGGAAACTAGATTCTTAATCTTTTACCTATAATTTAAAATATTGAGGTTTTAACTTACATTCAATAGCATGCACCTATATTAATGGCTAAGTTTGGTAAGTTTTGACAAATGAATATACGTGTATAACCAATACCCAAATCAAGTTACGGATTTCCATCATTCCAGAAAGCTCCCTCAAGTCCCAGTGGGTGTGTTTTATTGTATTTAACTTATTCTCCAATGAAGTTGGTTAGAAACTATGAAGTACTTTTTCTTTCACCGCAAACTAATGATTTGAGGTGAGTATGCATTAAATTGCAAGATTTATATAGAGGTGCCTCCTTTAAAATAGTTACATCAGATATTCCTCCTTTGTACATAATTCACTAAAATTTGGACAGGTAATTGGAATAGAAAGCCACAGGGCAAAACCGAAAGTTCTGTTTTGATTGACTAGGTTAAACAAATTTTCAACTTTTTGTTCTTATTTTACTAGCAGTATAGCCATAGAAAGTGGTTATTGATACTCACAAATTAGTTTCTTAATTAAGTACTATTCTTTGTGGTTTCTTTCAGCTTATACCATTGCTAAGTATGGTATGTCTATGTGTGTGCTTGGGATGGCAGAAGAATTTAAGGGTGAAATTGCAGTCAATGCGTTATGGCCTAAAACAGGTATGTACTTAAAAAATTCAGTTACTGGATTCTCATTTATTGCCCTTGACACTTTTGAGGTACATCTTGGATAGAGGGGAAATAAGTTAAACAAGTTTTTTAAAAGGTTAAACTTTTTTGAGAGAACGAGCTTGTGGGGGCATGCACACAAGCCAGCATGAATGCCTGCATGAGTGTGGTGGGGAGACGGGGGCAGAAGGAGAGGAAGAGAGAATCTTAAGCTGCTGGGCAAGGAGCCTGACTTGGGGCTAAATCTCACAACCCTGAGATCATGACCTGGGCAAAATCAAGAACTAGACACTCAACTGACTGTACCACCCAGGTGCCCCCGAAACTCTCTTTTTAAAACTTAGAAGTTGGAGGAGGGTGAAATATGGAAGTAATTGAATTCTGAAGGGCTAATACAAGCATAAGAAAATAGGGGAAGGAAAAGTATTCTAATAATTTTAAAAGTCTCATCTTGGGGCAACCACAATTCTAGATGGTATGTTTTTTTAAAAATTCTATTTTCTGTTGGTGGCTAGGGTATAGAAGTGCTTTTGGATATTAAAGTTATAGACAACTACTATACTTACCTATCTGTTTTATTTTAAATTAAGTTTTTTTATTTTATTTCCAGTATAGTTAACATTTATTACATTAGTTTCAGGTGTTCAGTATAGTAACTAAACAGTTCTCTACAGTACTCAGTGCTCATCAAAATAAGTGTACTCTTGGGGCACCTGTGTGGCTCAGTCGGCAAAGCATCTGCTTTCTGCTCAGGTCGTGATCCTGGAGTCCTGGGATCAAGTCCCAAGTCCCTCTGAGCAGGGAGCCAGCTTCTCCTTCTTCTCCCCCACTTGTGCTCCCTGTCACTATCTCTGTCTCTCTCAAATAAATAAATAAAATCTTTTTAAAAATTAGATTCATGTACTCTTATTAATCTGCTTCACTTTTTACCCATCCCATCACCCAGATCCCCCTTTATTAACAATCAGTTTGTTCTGTATACCTGAAAGTCTATTTCTTGGGACTTGGGTGCCTCAGATGGTTAAGCATCTGCCTTGGACTCAGGTCATGAGCCCAGGGTCCTGGGACCAAGCTCCACATCGAGCTCCCTGCTCAGTGGGGAGTCTGCTTCTCCCTCTCCCTCTCTCTTGTGTTCTGTCAAATAAATAAATAAAATTGGGATGCCTGGGTGACTCAGCGGTTGGGCGTCTGCCTTCAGCTCAGGGCGTGATCCTGGGATGCCTGGATCAAGTCCTACATGGGGCTCTTTGCACGGAGCCTGCTTCTCTCTCTGCCTATGTTTCTGCCTCTCTCTGTGCATCTTTTATGAGTAAATAAATAAAATTTTTTTAAAAATCTTTTTTTTAAGAGTGTTTCTTGGTTTGTCTCTTTTTTTCCCCATGTTTTACTCATTTGTTTTCTTTAATTCCACTTGAGTGAAATGATACGGTATTTGTCTTTATTTGACTGACTTATTTCACTTAGCATTATATTCTCCAGCTCCATCCACGTGATCAGATATTTTTTCTGCAGTTGGTTATTCAAATCAGGATGTAAACAAGTTTAACACAGTACGTCTGTTTGGTATGTTTTTTCACTTATAGTAGTTACACTTTTAATTTTTTTTCCTTGCCACTGATTTCTTGAAAAACCAGGTCATTTATAGAATTTCCAACATTCTGGTTTTCCAGATCTCTTCCCCCTTGTGACTTTTAACATGTTTCTTTATTGTCTAAGGATGTTTATGTTGTTTATTCTTATTTTTCCTTCTGGAATATTGTTTATTCATTTGTTGCTCAACAGATATTTATTGGACAGTTACCATGTGGCAGACACTGTGCAGGGCATTGTGGATACTTTTTTAGCCTTTTCAACAAATAGATGACTAGGTTGGTAAGAGTTGGCCATGAAACCCATTTAATCCAGCATTTTATAGTGTTAGGGGTACTCTTGAACTGAGTTGTGACATATAACAGTGTGAAACTAACCCAGAGTTCTACTTTAGGGACATTTGAGGGATTTCTTTTTATCTTATTCCCATCTGCTGTCTGCAGGGTGAAGGGGTTTCGTCAGCTTCAAGCAGAAGTGAAAGGGCCAATGACCTGTAGTATTGATGGCAGGGAAATGAGGGGCTGTGGGTGAGAATGTATGGAGCATGGGGGCGTGTTGCTAATGTAACTTTTAGGAGAATATAGCTGTTGCAACCACCTCTGTAGTCCCCACTTTTCTTCTAAGGGCTCCAATAATCAATTTTTTTTTTAAGATTTTATTTATTCATGAGAGAGAGAGAGAGAGAGAGGCAGAGAGACAGGCAGAGGAAGAAGCAGGCTCCATACAGGGAGCCTGATGTGGGACTCGATCCTGGGACTCCAGAATCACGCCCTGGGCCGAAGGCAGGCGCTTAACCATTGAGCCACCCAGGGATCCCCTCCAAGAATAAATTTTTAAAAATTGTTTTCTTCTGCTATTTGAGATTTCTTTCTTCCCTGGCCCACTGTGGAATTAGAACCATGTATTATTGCTTTTTCATTTCCTTTATGTTTCCATGGTAGACACAGTTCTTTAAAGATTTTCTGGAGTGATAATCTTTGCAGTGGGGCAAAAGGTGAAAGTGAAAAAGTGCTTCTATGCTGTTTTCCAAAGTACATGTCAAGACTCATTGGCGAGTCATGAAATCAATTTTGTGGATTGTGAAATTGAGTTAGAAGGTAGCAGCCAGAATTTTGTTGTTTTATTTCTAATGGAATAAGATAGAAAATATTAGGGGGCATTGCTGATACTATTGTTTCATATACAAACGAACATATATGTATTTGTGAGTGTTTATGTAGGTATTATGTACTCTTAGTAATATTGGTAAAAAGTATTACTGATTATGGATCACAGTTAAAAACTTTAAAAAGCTCACGCTTTACTGTGCTGTTCTTCTTCAACTTACTTTGCTTCTCTCCCTTCTCAGCCTCCTCCTCCTCCCACTGCAGACTTTGCTGTTGTCGGTAGTGAGACTCAGGCAGGCAGTTAGAAAGGGAGGTCTCCCAGATACAAAGTCCTAACAGTATTTTCCCATTTTTTTGTACCTCTGTTATGTTACTTGTTGTTTCTATTCATTCATCTTCCAAACATCTTTATATGCCAGGTACAGTTCTCTGCACTATTTATTCGTTATGCTTCCAAGGGTAATTTATTGTCTACCTGAGTATAAGATATTAAGGGGTACTAACATGAATGAAAGTTTACTATTTAGAGTGGTTACCGTCATCTGCACTTAGTCTTTCCCTCCTCAGCTCTACTCCCCTAACCTTTTGGTCTTTGGGACCCTGGGTTAACAAAGTTAGAAACAGCCTAGTCTGACTCTTAAGAATTTTAGATTTTATTCATACAACAGATAATTATTAGACACCTATTATGTGCCAAGCTCTGTTCTAGTTGTTTAATATACATCAGAGAACAGAACAGACAAGCTGTATCCTTTTGGAACTTAGAGTTTAATTGGGAGAGATACAATAGATGGTTAACATAATAGTAAAGTATGTAGACAGTGGTAATCTAATAGGAAAAAAATGGAACAAAGTAAGGGGAATTGGGAGTCTCAGGTACTGGAAGGATAGATTGCAGGTTTTTTTTTTTTTTTTTAAGATTTTATTTATTTATTCATGAGAGACAGAGAGAGAGAGAGGCAGAGACACAGGCAGAGGGAGAAGCAGGCTCCATGCAGGGAGCCCGACGTGGAACTCGATCCTGGGTCTCCAGGATCAGGCCCTGGGCTGAAGACGGTGCTAAACCACTGAGCCACCCTGGCTGCTCTGCTGCTGATAGTTCTTATAAGATGGGGACTGACCCCTGGATTTAATAGTCTGTATATCTCCCTCACATAACTTAACAACATTTGTAATTAAACTATTGATTTTATAACTTAGTTCAATGTCTTTCTTGCTAGAATGATATTTTCTTGAAGGCAGAAACAGTATTTGCTTTGTTCACTTTATTATAGTCACTGTAAACATTCAGTAACTATTTGATGAATTCATGAATGTACAGTAAAATTACCTCCTGCCTAGCTCCAAAATAGACCTTTTGAGCAGAACATTGCATGAAAGGGAATGTGGAGGACACTACCAGCATTGACATGAGAAATCAGCTCGCTGCCAGGATCTTTGCTTTAGCTCTGAGATAATCATTTCAGAAGTTTTACTATACATCTTGGAACCATTGATATTACTTGGGGCCTAGACTTAATGGCATTGTAAATTGAATTTACAGTCCTATTCCTTGAAATACATGACATTATGAATTATGTAAAGGATACTTTTGAAAGCGCAAGAGAGGGACACCTGGGTGCCTCAGCGGTTGAGCGTCTGCCTTCAGCTCAGGGTGTGATCTCAGGATCTGGGATTTAGTCCACATCAGGCTCCCCACAGGGAGCCTGCTTCTCCCTCTGCCTGTGTCTCTGCCTCTCTCTCTGTCTCTCATGAATAAATAAATAAATCTTTAAAAAAAATAAAAGAACAAGAGGGCCATGTAGTTGTAGTTAAAGGTTATGAAAGAAGATTTTCTGATAAAGGTAAACAATTGAAATTGAAGGAGATTTTGTAATCAGCAAGAATTGGACAAGGTGTTCCTGGTAGGGGGTGCAACAAAGGCCATGGTATGAGAAAATACTGTGGTGGAACTGTCAAGGAATTTGATACTGGTGTATGTATGTATGATAGATGGGCTGTGGGTTTTTTCCCACTGAACTTGAGCAGTTGTCTGGAATGTTGGGTAGGTGTGAGGTTGAGGGGTGCTGGCTGGGCAGGGGGTGCTGAATGAGCTAAGCCCCAGGTCTTGATTGCCAAGTTTAGGAGCTTGAATTTTACCTTGTATTCAGGACAGAGCCACTTCAGAATTTTAGAAGCAGGAGAGCAGAGGAAAAATGAAGTGATAGGGTTGCTGATGAGTTTAAGGAGTTTAATTTGGGGCAGCCTGGGTGGCTCAGGCTGGGTGTGAGTTTAATTTGGCTCAGCCCAGGGTGTGATCCTGGAGATCCAGGATCGAGTCTCATGTTGGGCTCCCTGCATGGAGCCTGCTTCTCCCTCTCTGCCTGTGTCTCTCCTCTCTCTCTGTGTCTCTCATGAATAAATAAATAAAATATTTTTTTAAAAAAAGTTTAATTTGGCATCTGAATGGATGGTTTAGAAGATCATAGAGGAGGCAGAAACGCTAGCTAGGATATTGAGTTATTCATGACTGAGACAATGAAAATGGATTTGAGAGGGTGTCCAGGCCTCAGGCTGTTTGTGAGGCCTCTATTTAAAAAAGCATGTTTTCTCTTCCAAGGCTGTGTAGAGCAGCCCTCTCTATGCTTACTGGGACCAGAAATAATCTCCCAACATTATTCCCTTCATGGAAAAGGAGATTTATTGCACTTAATGGAATGGACACAGTGTAACCTCTGTTAACTATAATCAGAACAGTGCCCTAGTCCACTCTTTGTCTTTTCTGGCTTCATGTTCCTTCTGTTCACTGGCCACATTTTCCCTTCTGGATTTAGAACTTCTCACCCCATTGAATTCAACACATCCAGAGGAGTCAGAGAACAGGCCTTAGTAGTTTAATAACAGGAGGCTCTCAAGCCCCAGCTAGGTCAGCTTAAGAAGTATAAAAGTATAACTTTTAGGACTTTTGGGATGCCTGGGTGGCTCAGCAGTTGAGCGTCTGCCTTCGGCTCAGGGCGTGATCCTGGAATTCTGGGATCCAGTCCCACATCGGGCTCCCTTTGGGGAGCCTGCTTCTCCCTCTGCCTACGTCTCTGTCTTCTCTCTGTGTCTCTTAGAGATTTTTTAAATCTTTTAAAAAAAGTATTACTTGTTCTTTTTACAAGACTGACTTCATAGTTTGTGTCAAAATGGAGGGTGAGGTGGGGAGAAGGGAAGTGGGCTGCTATTCAAAATGCCTGCTGCCTCTTACCTCTTGAGTGGTCAGAATGAGTGTGATAGAAGAGGAAAGTACACTTTGAAATAGACCTCACATGGGCTAGGGTGAGGAGCCAGGGAATCCAGCTGTTGATCGCAGAACTGACAGCAGAGAGGAAGATTAAGAGAAGTTTCAGAGGGACCCCTGGGTGGCTCAGCGGTTTGGCGCCTGCTTTTGGCCCGGGGAGCAATCCTGGGGTCCCGGGATCGAGTCCTGAGTCGGGCTCCCAGCATGGAGCCTGCTTCTCCCTCTGCCTGTGTCTGTGCCTCTCTCTCTCTGTGTGCCTATCATGAATAAATAAATAAATCTTAAAAAAAAAAAAAAAAGTATCAGAACAGCTGCAGTCCTCTGTCACCTGGACCGCATTATAAATAGACGTGGGAACTCAGCTAACCAGGGAGGTCAGGACAATAAGATAATAGCTGGCCTCCATGGTGCTCCAAATCAAAACTAGTTTCCTGGTTTTTTAAGGGACTTGGTTACCAACTTGTTTAAATAGCAGTTTATATATATTTCATTGATCCTGAGATGCCCATGTTTTCACATTTTTACATCTTTGATAGCAGGATGCTCTTACTATTAATGACGTACTGTAGTTTAATTGCAGGTGTTCTTTTTTCTTAGTGGATCACTTTATGATCAATGATATCTTTGGTTCAGGAGTACACAAAGAATATGTATGTGTATGCCTTTGGGGGCTGGCAGGTGTTAAAGAGGTGAGACAAGCTCTCTTTCCAGTGGAGGAGTCAAAGGCAATGCTGATGTTTTGTTTGTTTGTTTGTTTGTTTGTTTTTTAAATGCTGATGTTTTAAGTCTGCTATGTACTCTCTATGTTTATGTGAAAGAACATCTTTGGTCAATATTTTTTTTAAGGTTTTATTTATTTATTTGAGAAGAGATGGAGCATGAGCAGAGGCAGAAGAAGAAGGAGAAGCAGACTCCTTGTTGAGCAGGAAGCCTGATGCAGGGCTCTATCCCAGGGATCATGACCTGAGCCACTCAGGTGCCCCTCTTTGGTTGATATTAAGGCTCTTGTTACTGTGTGTTTTGAGCAGTTTGCAATCAGGAGAATCAATTGGAAACTATTAGATACTTCTCCAATTATTTCTTAATAATAATTAAGTTCTAGGGTCATCTTTAGGATTCTTGTGATCCAAGGCATAACAGGTTTCATGAAAATTTTTGCTTATTTTCTTTTCAGAAATTTCATTTGATGTATCCTACTGAGAACTTGCTTCTGTTACCAGTTTTATAATTTATTAGGGCAGCCTACGACATTGCAAAATGTTTCTTGAAAATAACTCTGGCAAAAAAAAAAAAAAGAAAAGAACTGGCTTATTTCCTGATTTTTGAGCATCTCTGCCTTCTTTGGTATCTTCTGTAGAAAGATTACTGAAGTAAAGATAGGTTGTTTGGGAAAATCATTCATTGTTCTTTTTTTTTTTTGAATTCATTGTTCTTAAGCTGTGTACATATTTGTACACATGAACATGCAGGACACATGTATACATCCATGACATATTCTTAATTTAGAGTTTCTAAGAATTCTTATTCATATGGTCTACAGTGAGATTAGAGTGTAAACATATGCATACAGTTATAAGGTGCACTATATTGACATTTTTAAAAGTTTATTTATTGTAAGTAACCTCTACATCCAATGTGGGGCTTAAACTCATGACCCAGAGCCCAAGAGTCCCATGCTATCCTGGCCAGGCACTTATATTGAAATTTTTTTTTATTGAAATATTTTTAGAAAAACTCTACTGTTAGGGTGCCTGGGTGACTCAGTTGGTTACCTGTCTGACTCTTGATTTCAGCTTGGGTCATGATCTCAGGGTCCGGAGATCAGACCCTGTGTTGGGCTCTGCATTCAGCATGGAGCCTCCTTGGGATTCTCTCTTCCTCTCCTTCCATCCTTCCCCACTGCCTGCATGCTCATTTCTTCGCAGTCTCTCAAAAAGAAAAAAAAAAATTCTGCAGTTTGTGGGAGTGAGATAACTGAAGTCTAAGAATGTTGGTTAATATTGATCATATGACCCTTTAGATTCATGGTGGTTAAGATCCTGGCTCTGAAGTCACGCTGTTAGGTGTTTGAATTTTAGCTCCTGTAACCTTGGACAGGTTACTTAACTCCTCTGTGTGAGTGCTCTCCTCTGTAAAACAGGAATAATAACAGTACCTACCTCATAGAATTCATTCGGATAACTAATATAGCATATGTAGCAGCATGCCTAGCATAAGATGCACTTGATAAATATTAGCAGGCATTTTTTATTGATAAAGTATCACATCAAGAGCGAGACCAGAGCTCTTGAACTATTGGTTAAATAAAAAAATTTCTTCTTAGTAAAGGAACTATAGTTAAAAGGTAGGGACATATTTTCTAACTTGGTGCTTTTAGGATATTCCCCAAGTTAATTGTGCTGTCTTTGAAGTAGGGATGTTTGCTAGAATGTGATCACCATGAAGGTAGGAGCTTTTGTCTGTTCTATCAACTCATTTGTCCCCAATCCCTGCAATAGTGCCTGACTCCATCACTATATGTTGAATAAATGAAAGGAGATCAGTGGCTATTAAAGCTATAAACTTCATCTTGTGGACTGAATTATGTAAATTATTCCATTATGTAATGATTTAAAATGATGGTTTAACAGTGGTATGGAGAGAACTTTTAAATTACTAGAAACTGGGGACTCCTGAGTGGCTCAGTGGTTGAACATTTGCCTTGGGCTCAGGGCGTGATCCCAGGGTCCTGGAATCAAGTCCCACATCAGGCTTCCCTGCAGGGAGCCTGCTTCTCCCTCTGCCTATGTCTCTGCCTCTTTCTCTGTATCTCTCATGAGCAAATAAAATCTTTAAAAAATTACTATAAACTGAAACCTAAGGTACATTTAAACAAGCTGATTTCATTGTTCGAAATATAAGCTAAAATATATTTAAGTAAATTGAGATAAGTTACTGTTCACAATTTTGAGTATGTATAATTAATAGTGTACTATAAAGGGTAGAATTTCAAGTTACCTCATAAAAAAACATAGAATTTAAAAATTGCACCTAAAACAAAGAGGCATCTGGGTGGCTCAGTTGGTTAAGCAGAGTCTGCCTTCAACTTAGGTCATGATCGCTGGGTCCTGGGATCAAGTACTACATTAGGCTCCTTGCTCAGCAGGAAGTCTACTTCTCCCTCTGCCCCTCCCTCTCCCCCCTGTTCATTCTTACTCGCTCTCTCAAATAAATAAAATCTTTTAAAAAAATTATATGCACCTAAAACAGTAAATATTATATGCACATATTAATAGTAATTATCTCTGAGTAGGGGGATTATAGATAATTTTTAAATACTTCCTTTGCTTCTCGTTATTTTCTGGTATTTCCTGTATTAAAGTAGTACCTGATGGGCAGCCCCGGTGGCGCAGTGGTTTAGCGCCGCCTTCGGCCCAGGGCATGATCCTGGAGACCCAGGATCAAGTCCCACATCGGGCTCCCTGCATGGAGCCTGCTTCTCTCTCTGCCTCTCTCTCTGTGTGTGTCTCTATGATAAATAAATAAAATCTTTAAAAAAAAGTAGTACCTGAGCTTAAAAGGGACCACAAAAAAAATCCAGCTAGTATTTATTGAGTGCTTATGATGCATTTGTCATTGCTTTAGCCACTAGGCATACAGTGATGAAGAAAAACAAAGACTCTATATTCTTTTTTTAAATAATTTTTTAGTTTTTAATTTAAAAAAAATTTTAAAGATATTATTTGAGAGAGAATGTGAGAGAGAACACAAATAAGGAGGAGGGGCAGAGGGAGAGGCAGAAGTAGACTCCCCGATGAGCAGGGAGCCTGACTCAGGGCTTGAGCTCAGGAACCAGAGATCATGACCTGAGCTGAAGGCAGACACTTAACCGACTGAGCCACCCAGGTGCCCCTAGGGGAAAAAAAAAATTTTATTATTTTTTTATTTAAATCAAAGCCTCTATATTCTAATAGAGGGGCGAGACAATAAACTTAGGAAATGAGCTCTATATTTAGAGACAGGAAACCGAGGCCCATAGAGGTTCAAGTGACTTGCCAAAAACCACAACATAGTTGGCCTAACAGTCCTGCTCACCTGACTGACTTCTTGGTGCTTTTTCTGTTATACCTTCTTGGCTTTCTTAACATTCAAGAATCAAATGCAAATTCTAGAGCATTCTAAATTCGAAGTCTAATTGAATTTTGCTGTGAGTCTCACAAAGGCGTTTTGTTTTATGAGGCAGTGTTGTGTAGAATAAGGATTGTGTGTTTTCTACCCACTTATGTCAGCAGAAAATCCCTTAAACTCTCTGGACCTTGTTTTCATCACCTGTGAAATAAAGAGATCAGCTGTCTTGTTACTTCCACAGTCCTGTTATTTGATTTGGAGTTCTGTATGTGTGTTCTCTCTGCAGCCATCCACACCGCTGCTATGGATATGCTGGGAGGATCTGGTATTGAAAGCCAGTGTAGAAAAGTTGATATCATTGCCGATGCTGCCTATTCCATTTTTAAAAAGCCAAAAAGTTTTACTGGAAATTTTATTATTGATGAAAATATCTTAAGAGAAGAAGGAATAAAAAATTTTGACATCTATGCAATTAAACCAGGTAATGCTTACAGTTTCTAAAAGTAGTGATGTATTTTTCTACATTGCCTTCAAGAAACCCTTACCTGTTTTGTATGCATGTTTGTGTGATTACAAAACTACTATGTTCTTTTAAAAGCCAACCTCCTAATGAAGGGGAAGACCATACTCACTTCAAAAAGAAAGGAAAAATAGAAGTGAATTGAGAGCTTTTTAAGTGATGTACAGATACAGAAGGCACATCAGCTAATAGCCATTTCCAGATCTTGAAACTGAAACTGAAAATTGGTTTTTAACGTTGGTCTTAAAATCACAAAGTAAAGACTTTATTCAAAGATGTGGTAATAGGTGATACAAGAGTGAGTCTCCTATGAAAACTTTTTAGGAATATGGACTCTTTCAAATATTTTTCTCTTAAGGGCAGTCTCTTAAGAGCAGCTAGCTTACTGGATGGTGAAGATGAGTGAACAGTCTGCCCTTTGTACAGTCTGCCCTATGATTTGAGAAGTTCTCAGTAGGCCCCCTTGTTCAAAAATCATTCTTCCTCTCTGAAATTGAAGGTGATGATGGTGATAATGAGATCTTTATGTATAAAACATAATCTGTATTAAATGAGACAATATAGCTGTGAGAGATATTTATTTGTGCTGAAGTGTATTTTAAATATTATTCATTAGGTTGCACTTCCACATATTTATATTTGTGTCCCCCCGTCTGTCTCTTCAGTTTAACTGAATTAGATTAAATAGCTCTTTATGGTTTTACAAAGCAGTTGTGTGGGGTTTTGTTTTGTTTTTACATTTTATTTATTCACGAGAGACACAGAGAGGCAGAGACATAAGCGGTGGGAGAAGCAGGTTCCCTGCGGGGAGCCTGATGTGGGGACTTGATCCCAGGACCCGGGGATCATGACCTGAGCCAAAGGCAGACGGTCAACCACTAAGCCACCCAGGTGTCCCACAAAGCAATTTAATATACATTATCTATTTGCCCTTCACAGCGATCCTGTGAGGGAAGCAGTATTTTTAGGGATTAAGAGCATGGAGTTTGAGAGAAGACGACCTAGGTTCAGATTCTAGTTCAGCTGCTCACTAGCTGTGTGACTTCAGGCATGTCACCCACTTTCTCTGAGCTTCACTTTCCTTACTCCTCAAGTTAAGGGAATAACAACTTCCACACAGGATGCTTGTAAGAAAAAAATGCAGTAATGTGTATAATGTGCTTGGCACAGTGCCTGGCATATGATACAATCACAGTATCCAGCAGTTAATATTTACAGTAGAAAAACAGGCCCAAAGAAATTAATCTTTGCCTTGGAGCAGTCATCTAATAAGGGACAGAACTTAAACCAGATCCAGGTCTTCTGGGTCCTGGTACAATGTAATTATTACTTTAGGTTTTAAAGACACAGTGTCATTGTGCATAAAGTCTTAAATTTAAGATTAAAAACCCTATCAAGAGTTGAGAACTTAAGATGGGTATTTTGATAAATGTTAGGATATAACAAAGACCAGTGCATTCCTGCAGTTTTTTTAATATTCTGAGGGGACAGAGATGGGAAACAAGTCCTTCTCAATGAGGAACCCCCTTCTCCCAGGGGGCCAGGTGAGTCCGGGGCACTCTGGAGAGATGTAGGACAGAAGGGTTGGATAGAATGGATGGTGAGAAGGGGGCACAGCCTCCTGGGAGAGGAGTTGTGAGGCACAACATAATTTGGTTGGATCTTAGAGATGAAATCTGCCATAGTAAAGGAGGATAACTTGGTTATGGGGAAAGTATTTTAGCTTTGTGAATGTCAAGTGGTTTGACGGTTCTCATGGGAATCTTTTCCATTGCACCAGGATGATCATTACAATAAAAACATACAATGTTCACTAAACAGGTGTTAAAATCTTAATATATTGGAGTTGTCATAGTAACCTGATTTTTTTTTGGGGGGGGGGTCAATTTCCAGGCCATCCCTTGTTACCAGATTTCTTCTTAGATGAACACCCAGATACAATTACCAAGAAAGTGGAATCACGTGGTAGGTATAGACCATATTTTATGTAGGAAAATAAAGATGCTAACTATTTTATTTCTTTCAGAATATTTTTATTTTACTTTATTTATTTATTCATAGAAAGAGAGAGAGGCAGAGACACAGGCAGAGGGAGAAGCAGGCTCCATTCAGGGAGCCTGATGTGGGATTCGATCCTGGGTCTCCAGGATCATGCCCTGGACTGACGGTGGCGCTAAACCACTGAGCCACCCGGGCTGCCCATCTTTCAGAATATTAAATTGGACATTCTTGCCTTATGCTTTTAAGCTATTTTGTAATTTAAACTAGACAAGTAATATATGGTCTTTGTTAATTCAAGCAAAGATTATCTTTTCCTTCTACGAGTAAGAAGTTCTTAATACATTATTTTCATTTGTTTTTTTAAAAAAGGTCTAAAAAGAAAACAAACACTTTTAAAGGCTTTAGTTCTTTTTCTTGGCACTGTCTTTAGGTATTTCATGTTGATGTGTTATTTTATTTTGAAGAAAAATATGTCGATCAAAGTACACCAAATATTCTGAGAGTTCATGCTGTATGACTACTTTATGGAAGAAATTAACTTCAGAGGAGGTTTTGGTTTTACCTTTTTTTTTTTTTTTGTAATTTAGGAACAATAGCTTCCTTTAATTGGTCCAGAGTTTACATTTTAGTCCTTGTGTTCTGACTTTATGCCACTAGCTTACTGAAAGATGTCAGAAGACACACTTTAACAAATAGCCATGAGAAGAAGTTCTCTCATGGTTTATTAATAAGAATCACTTCTCCTGGGCTCTTACCTTATTTTTATCTTATAGACACAGTGACTCTCCTAAGTGATCACAGATTCTTTAGATGGCTACAAAGAAATTGAAGAACAAATTTCCTGTATACTTCCGTAGCAAATTTATAGAACCTTATACCGCAGTGCATTTCAGTGCCAACCTTTTTTCTGGCTTCCTCTTTTCTATCTTTATCTTTTCTTTGTCCAAATTTTTGGAGATAGTTTAAAAAACTACTTAAAAATGGCAACTTTGGGGATCCCAGGGTGGCTCAATGGTTTGGCATCTGCCTTCGGCCCGGGGCGTTATCCTGGAGTCCCGGGAACGAGTCCCACATTGGGCTCCCTGCATGGAGCCTGCTTCTCCCTCTGCCTATGTCTCTGCTTCTCTCTTTGTCTTTCATGAAGAAAAAAAAATCTTTTTTTTTAAAGGCAACTTTTCTATCATAAAAAACTTGAGAAAATATACAGCTTATGAAAGTCTAAAAAAGTCTAGACTTCAGGGTAGGTAGGCAAGAGCAAAATGCTGGTGTTTTTTTTTTTTTTTTTTTTTTTTTTGCTTATCACCCTGATAATGGATCTGCACTCATTTAGATTCCAAATTTAAATTAATAAGAACTACTTATTGATCACATATATTCATTTTGTTTTTCAACAGATATTTATTGAGCACTACTATGTTTCAAACACTATGCTAAGTCCTTTGCATTCACTATCTAATTGAACACTTACGAGCCTACAAGGCAAGTATTATTATCTTCGTTTTACATCCGAAATCATGCATGTGGCAGAACCAGGATTTAATTTGTAGTTTCTGATTGCAAAGCCCATAGCCATAAACAGTAAACTTAAATTTCTTTTCTAACTCCCAAATACTTAATGTCCTTTAAATTAGCATATTTCCCTGCAGTAATCCAATTTATTAATTTATGATGAGGAGTTGCCATCTCATGGACTAAGTGCGTAGTTGGTATGCCCATTCTCTCCCTTGGGTCATAATGACATAGGGAACAGAATTGTAATCAGAAGGTTGTTTCATGACTGTAGAATCAGAATGAGAGAGGTTAGATAAGTAAAATATAAGATACACTTCTATTGAAATTTGATGTTTGTTAGCATCAAATTTTGATAGAAGCAATTTTGCCTGTGGAATCAGAATATATCAGGTGTATTGACTGCATTCCATATATCCATCTCCGCATGAGGGATGCCCTCATCCTTGAGGTCACAATACTCCCATTCCCTTGGCTAAAGTTTCTCTTCCCTATATGCTGCTGGACAGAGCATTTGCTGCTATAGCTCTTTTCTCTATTCTTCCTTGTTCATGCAATTCTATTCAATAGTTTTTTAGGTACATTAATATATTCACATAGGTAATCATCCAGTATATCTGGCCTGGAATCTAACATCTCTTTCAGGTGATTTTTTTTTTTTTAGTCCATATCCACATCCACTGTATGTTGACTTAACACTTTCTCTCTCATTGTGTAATTCCTCCGTCATCAACTGGGGGAATGGCTCACTTTCAGGTTAATAATCCTATTAACATTTGATTGTACCTTTTCTGGTTATTTGTGCTGTGTATGTTTGTTTTATATAATGTATTTGTAGCTTATGAAGTATATTGTAAACTATGCACATAATTTTAAATGTGTGTCTTTTCTCATATTAAAAACAGTACTATCATTTCTTCATTGATCTCCCCTCCTCCCTGCTCCACCTCACTGCAACACAGGGAGTCCAGGGAGTCCTGTTTGTTCAGTTTATTGTTGGTTTTTCTTTATAGTTTTAACTGCTTCTGTTCCAGTTATTTTGGATTCTCCCCAGAAACACTTACTCTTAGCCTAGCTGTCCTTCTCCTTTCCCTTGTATTTGTCACCACCTTTTATTATTTCCATCTTATTGTTCTTTTCTTCTGCATCCTGGGAGACCTTTCCAAGTTTGTACTGTATATCGCTGATAAGACTTTTGACGGGGTGCCTGCCTGGCTCATTGAGTAAAACGTACAACTCTTGATCTTGAGGTTATGAACTGAAGCCCACGTTGGGTGTGGAGTCTACATTGAAAAAAAAAAAAAAAGATCTTTGACACTTTTCATCTCTTCCCTATGGCCTATAGTGTTTATTTTTGCTGTCGTACTTTTTGTTTCTCATGTGCTCTATTTCCTTTTTCATTTTTTTCCATTATCTTTTCATCCCAGCCAGTTTTATATGACTTTGTGCCCCTGTCTCATAGAGTTTTCATGTGGAGGAATCCTTGTGGATTTCATAGTGAATGATTTTTAGACATGGATTTTTTTTTCTCTTCGTGGTACAGTTTTTCATGGGCATCAGGTTATTCCCCCCCTCCCCCCGCCCCGTTAAATCATTTCCAGATTGAGAGCTATCTCTAGAGCTAGTACAATCAATTGACAGAGGTGCATGGATTGCTTTTGGCTCCACTCCCTGTCCATCTGGTGGAATTCCCTTCCAAACCTGTAGCTTCTGTTGCAGTACCTGTTAGGCATATAGCTGGTGCCAGTGTGCAGGATTGACATGGGACTTTCTTTTACCTCCTACTGTTTCCTGCATGCCCTGCTCCCAAGGTTCTTCCTCTCCCCATTTTTATCAGTAACCCTTTGGGACTTGTACTCCCTAGGATGAATCACTACAAGGCTCCCCCTACTGTCTGCTCCTCTGATATTTGGGAACTACAAGCTTTGAAATTGGATTTGAAAGATGGAGGCGGGGACACCTGAGTGGCTCAGTGGTTGAGCGCCTGCCTTTGGCTCAGGTGTGATCCCAGGACCCGGGACCGGGTCCCACATGGGGCTCCCTGAAGGGAGCCTCCTTCTCCCTCTGCCTGTGTCTCTGCCTCTCTCTCTATCTCTCATGAATAAATAAATAAAATCTTAAAAAAAAAAAAAGAAGAAAGATGGAGGTGTTCTTAAAAGGCCGCATTATAGAACAGCTAGTCTTCTAGCTGATACAAGCCCAGAGTCTGGTCCAGAGGTTTAAAAATGTGGAAAGTTATCTTCTTTGTTTAGGTGAGCAGAGCAATTCTTTCTCTGAGCTCTTTCATGAAGCAAAGCACAGGCAGTCCTATGTTCTTAGGCTGACTCTGTCTACTTTAGAGTTACTGAACATTTCTTCCTAGATTCTGACAGTAGATTGTAAGTCTAAGTGATATTTAGTATTTTGTTCACATGTTTATATTTAAGTGTAAAGTTAGGAGAGGGTATGACAGCGGCTGCTTTTGAAATGCTCTTTCTCATTAAAGCTTACATATTTGTAGTCTATTGACTGTACCTTTCAAGAAAATTACTTTTTTCTTTTTTAAGATTTTATTTATTTATTCATGAGAAATACAGAGAGATGGGTAGAGGGAGAAGCAGGCTCCTTGCAGGGAGCCTGATGCAAGACTAGATCCCCAGACCCTGGGATCAAACCCTGAGCCAAAGGCAGACACTGACTTGTTTTGTTTTGTGGGTTTTTTTTTTTTTTTTTGGTCTCCTGTAGTTTTATTCTCTTGTGCAAAGTCATTATGCCATGTCTTAATATTCCCAATGATAAATTATGCAATTTACATAAAAGAAACCTTACACTAAAGTGTTTACTGCAATCTCTTTGGCACCACAGGCTCCTGGGGGACTTACTGATAACCTTTTGTTTTTTTATTTTTTATTTTTATTTTTTATTTATTTATGATAGTCACAGAGAGAGAGAGAGGCAGAGACACAGGCAGAGGAAGAAGCAGGCTCCATGCACTGGGAGCCCGACATGGGATTCGATCCCAGGTCTCCAGGATCGCGCCCTGGGCCAAAGGCAGACGCCAAACCGCTGCGCCACCCAGGGATCCCCTGATAACCTTTTAAAAAGTTTACTGAGTATAGTTGACACAGAATATTACATTAGTTTTAGGTGTACACATGGTGATTTGACACCTCTATACATTATGCTATGTTCACGAGTAGCTACCACGTGTCATCAGTGTTATTACAATACCACTGACTATATTCCCTATGTCATACCTTTTACTTTTTTTATGTTGTACCTTTTATCCCTGTGACTTAATCATTCCATAACTGAAAGCCTATACCTCTCACTCTCCTTTACCCTTTCTACCATCCAATTCTTCTGATAACGTTTTGAGCTGTATACTTATGGTCATCATTTATACATATTGTCCCATCAATAAAAAGCAATGCCATGCCAAAGGCAGGGCAGTCGGAGTTGTTTGCCCTGGGTGTTGGCAGTAAAGGGGTACATTATCTGTATGAATTTTAAAATAATAAACTGACTACAAGTTTTTTAAAAAGTGTGTTTCTTCTTTGCTCCGTTGGATCTTGAGGATTTCATCTTTAAGATCTGTTTGGATTTTACCTTGTAAGTAGATAAGGATTTTATTGTTGTTTTTGTTTGTCTCTGGAATCATCATAATGGAAGGTAATTTATACCCAGCAAATCTGGGATACTTTTATATTGCTTCTGTTGTATGA
Source organism: Nyctereutes procyonoides (assembly GCF_905146905.1). Classification (NCBI taxonomy): domain Eukaryota; kingdom Metazoa; phylum Chordata; class Mammalia; order Carnivora; family Canidae; genus Nyctereutes; species Nyctereutes procyonoides. The sequence goes on along the minus strand of NW_026575135.1, from coordinate 7,434,497 downwards.
TGGAGTATCTTTATGCTATCAATTAGATTTTGTTTAATAACCTTTGATGAGTTATATTGGACAATATGGCTGGGTGTAATTTGAGTTGGAAAGTAAATGGAGATTTAAATTTTAGCCTAAAGCACATACTGGCCTTGGAGTTAATTTAATTAATGAATTGTTCTCACTTGTTTCTGGGGGCAACTGCCAAACTACCCACAAGTGATTCCCAGAGGATAAATATCAAAGGAACAGAGGTTGATAGTGAGAGACAGCTTCATGCTCTGGGAATTGTCTTATGGACTAGATCCCCTGGCTCATTATATGCTGGATGGTCATCGCCAGTGGGTTAAGTGGATAACCTCCATTCCCCTGGCCTTCTGTTTCTAGACGGAGGGAGCAGGGAGGGGGCTTTCATGAGGCTGATAGCCTGACCTCCCTTTTCATCCGGTGGGAGGGACACCAATCTGATGAAACTGGAAGAGGAAACGACTTTCTATGGTTTAGAGCCCTGTGAAGGTTTTCTGAGAAGGTTGTCCCTGGTTTTCACACAATCTTTATTTTCAGAGGCATTTCTAAGCCCTGATGGGAAGAGGCAAATTTAATCCAGGAATGAAAGAACTAAGTTCAATATAGAGGCAAAGTTATTAGGAAGTCACTTGGCTATTGATTCAAGCTATAATCTCCATTTCAGCTCCACTGATTTCATGGTTTATATTCTGATTTTGACTCTAGTGTCTTCTTTTCTCATTTGGTTTTAGAACTCGGAGGGACTGACAGAGGAATAATTAATTATTACTCCTAAAAGTCTGTTGTTTAAGCCTGTTTTTTTTTTTTTTTTTTAAAGCCACTATAGTTTAGTAGTGGTTTGGGTTTTTTTTTTAACCTAATCTGACAGTAAGCCTTTTATTTGAAGAGTATAAACCATTTACATGTATAATCATAACTGATGTGTTTGGATGTTATCCTATTAATTTGATTTACGCTTTTTGATGTCACCAAATGTATTTAAGGTCATTTTTGTCAAACAAGTCTCATTGGTGGCAAGTCTTTTCTGTTAATTAATTAGTTCTGTGTGTAGCCTTACACTGCGTAGGCTTTCAAGCCGTTATAACAATAATATTTTACAGATGTTCCGGAATTGAAAGAAGAGAAGCCACAGCCACCACCAAAACAACGTTCTGGAGCTGTGGAAGAAACATTTAGAATTGTTAAGGACTCTCTTAGTGATGACGTTGTTAAAGCCACTCAAGCAGTTTATCAGTTTGAACTCTCAGGTAAGGATGGTATTTGGTAATTTGGTGCTTTTATGAAACAGAGTAGGCTATTTCCCTTGGAAGAAAATCAGCCTCTAGTAGCAATCACCTTGATAGTTGGATGTATCCAGAACCCTTAACCCTAGAATGTAGACAATAGCAAATAACTGCTGATTTGTATTCTTGAGTACATCTGGACACATGTAATATAAAATCTCATTACATAGACTTTCAGGTTTTTTTTTTTGTTTGTTTGTTTTGTTTGTTTTTGTTTTTCGGAGTTTTATACCTTTATTTGACAATCAGTGATTAGTTCTCATCCACATTAACAGTCTGTAGATTTTTGAAAGTGGTGACAGGTATATAGGTAACCAGCGTGTAGAGCATGTTTGGTGAATCTTCATCCTCATTACGTTTTCTGGACAACCATATGGATACGGTATGGAACATTTCTTATTCCTTTGGCCCAGACAGCTTTGTTGAGCCTGGTGTCAATGCTCACATCTGGAGTTCCCATCTCCTTCATGGCAAATTTCCGGATCTCTTTGAGTGCCCGAGGGGCACGCTTCTTGAAACCCACTCCATGGATACGTTTGTGAATGTTGATGGTGTATTCTCTGGTCACTACCTCGTTGATGGCAGAATGGCCCTTCTTCTTCTCGCCACCCTTCTTTGCGGGAGCCATTCTGCCGGGCCCTAGTTGGAAAGGAAGAGGCTTCCAGAGTTAAATAAATTCTTGGCATATGTAGGTGAGAGGAAATGCTATGTAGGAGGGCATATGGATCATGACAGGCAGTGTAATACAGTAATGTATCATCATCCACAGCACCTTGCCCTTTTTATCTTTGAAATTATTCAAGTCTGTCTGCACGTAGGCAGCGTTTTCAAACCCCTCAATATTTTTCTTCTCAACATTTTTCTTCTCAGCATTTTTCTTCTCAACTCATATTAATGACAGTTTTAAGAATGAACTACTTCAGTCCCATTGAATGCAAACTTTGACATTATCAGTTCTTTTATCCTTTGTCTCCACTGTTTCCCCTCTCCTTCCTTTTTTCACCTTAGAGCCCATGGTCCATTGCTTTAACCACTCTCTTACCTGTATCCTAAATTTCCTGGACCTTTTGTGCTTATGTCACCACCTGTCAGAAGCCTCATCCTGGTTGAATCACACTATCTGGCTGCCCTGCAGTTGCATCCAGGCTGTTCAGTCCTCCTGGGGAAATGGAAAAAACCAGTCACACCACCCAGTGGATCTGTAGCAGTAGAAATTCATCATCACCCTTCTTCAGCTGGAATCTCAGTGGTACCTCAGAATTCTGTATTTCTGTGGTCAGCTTATTGCATTTTCCACAGTGACTATTTTAAAGCTTCTCAGTGTTCCACAAATCTCCCATCTCTCTCGTCACCACTTTCCTGCCAGTTTCAGCAGATAACCCCACCTCTTCTTTCACAGTGATCATAGAAACTTGTAGACAAAAGTGCTTTAGCTTCCCGTCATCTGATATCAAATCAGCCATTATGAGTATCATTCTTTCTTCCTTCCCAGTAGAACAAAGCTCAGCTCTAGATTTATGCATCTCATGCTTTATTGTTCGTACTGATCATCTGGGATCATGCTAAAATGCATAATCTGATTCAGCATGTCTCAGGGTCTGAATTCTGCATTTCTGACAGGACTGCAGTCCACAGATCTCACTTAGAGTGGCAAAGTCCTAGATCTCATTTCCTGTGGCCTCCTCAGGGACTTTTTGCTTTTAATTATGCCCTCTCTCTCACCTGCATATCCTACTCCCCAGTGATATTTTAACATTCTCAAAGTCTATTCCATCTTTAAAACAAAACACAATGCCCCTAACCCAACTTCTACCCCCACCATTCTTCTCCCTTTTAAAAAAAGCCAAACTTCTTTTTCTTTTTTTTTTTTTTTTTTTTAAGATTTTTTATTTATTTATCATGAGAGACACACAGAGTGAGAGAGACAGAGACACAGGCAGAGGGAGAAGCAGCCTCCATGCAGGGAGCCTGACATGGAACTCGATCCCAGGACTCCAGGATCAGGCTCTGGGCTGAAGGCAGCACTAAACCGCTGAGCCACCTGGGCTGCCCAGAGCCAAACATGTTTTCATGTACAGTTCACTCTCCTCTCATACCATATTTCTCCATTCTGCTGAATTTGCTGTCACCAAGGTCCTCAGTAACCTATACCATCAGTGGGCCTTTGTCATTACCTTGTCACCTCTCTACAGCATTTGAAGCTGTTGACTGTGCTTGCCTTCTGGGAGAGCTCCCTTCCTTGGCTTCCCTGACAGCAGCTCTCCTTGCTTTCCTCCTCTGTCTGAAATCATCCTTGTCAGTTACAGACTTGCCCTAGGAAACCTCAAATCACTCACCTGGCTTAAGTGGCCATAGGAAATGATTACTTATATATTTTTTTAAGGTTTTATTTATTTATTCATGAGAGACAGAGAGAGGCAGAGACCTAGGCAGAGGGAGAAGCAGGCTCCTCGCAGGGAGCCCAATGCGGTACTCAGTCCCAGAACCCCAAGATCACTCCCTGAGCTGAAGGCAGATGCTCAACCGCTGAGCCACCCAGGCATCCCTATGTATCTATATTTCTAGCCTAGTCAGACTTCATCTGACATTTTCACTTGGTTGTCACAAAGATGCCTCAATCTGAACATATCTAAAACAGTTCCCCATTCCCAGCACCTGCCTCAGACACTCCCTATTCAATCTGCTCTTCTTCAGTAGTCCTCTCAGTACAAAATACATCAGTACTTACCCAATTTCCTGAGCCAAAAACTAGCAAATAATTTTTATTATTTTATTTTATTTTAAAGATTTTATTTATTTATTCATGAGAGAGACACAGAGAGAAAGAGGTAGAGACACAGGCAGAGAGAGAAGCAGGCTCCATGCAGGGAAGCCAATGGTGGGACTCGATCCTGGGACTCCAGGATCACGCCCTGGGCTGAAGGCGGCGCTAAACCGCTGAGCCACCCGGTCTGCCCGCAAATCATTTTTAATGCACTCTCCATACCTTTTCCTCAGCATATTCATTTACCCAGGCTTGGTTTTCGGCTTTGAAATTATCTCTCAGGGGCACCTGAGTGGCTCAGATGGTTAAGTGTCTGCTGCCTTTGGCTCAGGTCATGATCTCCAGGTTCTGTGGTTGAGCCCCACATTGGGCTCCCTGCTCAGTGGAGGGTTAACCTCTCCCCTCTGCCTGTGCTCTCTCTGTCTCTCTGTCTCACTCAAATGAATAAACTCTTTAAAAAGAAAGAAAGGAAAACAAAACAGAAGAAAGAAATTATCTCTCAAATATACCTACTTTTCCCTATTCTCACTGCTACAATCTTGATCCAGGCACACATCAAGTTCCCAAACTACCCCAGCATCATCCTAACCTGCCTTTTTGCATCCTCTCTAGTATATTCTCCACAGCTATTAGGGTGATCTATTTAAATACTAACCTATACCATTCTCCTTCCGTGGCATATCCCTTAGGATGAAGTCAGTGAATCTTTCACATGGCCACTACCCCCTGCCTCTGGACTGCTTCATGAGCTCATCTCATGCCACTCCTCATTCTCTTTCTGCCTTCAGTCCTAAATCACTTTTTTTAGTTCTTCTCAAAATCTAGTAATTCTTACCTAATTTTTAAATCTCACCTTCCACTGGACTTGCCTGACTCCACATTACCCTCCACTTCATCTTGTGTGAGAACCAGGTTATTGCTGGACCTTCAGCTCCTAGCCCAGTGTCTGGCTTGTAAGTACTTGATAAATATCTACTGAATTTGATAGAGGCATGAGGGTCTTAGCCTAGAAAAGAGCATTATGTAAAATTATTTTAATTAGCAGCTATTAAGTTTAAGAAGAACAGGGGGGCATTGGGGCGGCCCGGGTGGCCCAGCGGTTTAGCGCCTGCCTTGGGCCCAGGGCATGGTCCTAGAGTCCCAGGATTGAGTCCTGTGTCAGGCTCCCCACGTGGAGCCTGTTTTTCCCTCTGCCTGTGTCTCTGCCCCCCTCTCTCTGTGTGTCTCTCATGAATAAATAAAATCTTAAAAAAAAAAGAACAGGGCTTCTTTGGCTTTTTTTCCTATATCTTTGCATTTTGCATAGGTGAAGATGGTGGAACGTGGTTTCTTGATCTTAAAAGCAAAGGTGGGAATGTCGGATATGGAGAGCCCTCCAATCAGGCGGATGTGGTGATGAGTATGTCTACTGATGATTTTGTAAAAATGTTTTCAGGTGAGTTTTCAATTTTATTAATTTACTGATTGTTCAAGAAAAATTTAGTTCTAACTTTATTCCTTTCCAGATAATCAAGACTTGTGTTTACAGCAGTAGAATCTTAGCAGCTCTTGATGTTACAGAGCACATAGTCTTCAGAAGGTTGTTCTTACTGTTTGGTACCTGATCTTACGGTTCCCTCTCCTGCCCCTTCTACTTCAGCTATCAAGTGGGAAGTAGAAGTCAGGATTTCCTTTTTGCAGGACTCAGAGGCCCATAAGATAATGTTGGGAATAGAGAGGTAATTCAGAAGGACTCCTAGGTGGATTTATTTCTACTAGCTGGACTAAGATTGCCTTTCCAGTAGTACCTGGGACATAGGAGGTGCTGGACTCAGCTGCACCTCATTTACTGAGAGTAATGTCATGCTTTGATCTTGCTGCAACTGTAATGGGAAACAGAGGCCCTCTCCTGCGGCCCCATGATGCTCCTTTCTGTGGAGTCTCTAGCCAAGAGAATTTTTGCATACTTTTCTATTCTGTCCATATACCTCTAACTGTGCTAGAGAATTTTAAGGGTAATTTTTTCTACTTTCTACTCTTAGAACACTACAAATGGTAACTGCGACATGCATTTATTAGAAATGACACTTTAAAGCATTATAATATTTAAAAAAGGTTCACTTAATGATCTATAAATGTTATTCGTTCTTTGTTCTGTTTTAGTTTTCATAAATTCAAGAAAACAGTGTGTACTCTGTGTCCTGTAGATCTTGCTTTCCAGTTGTAATCCAGGATGTTAGTGGCCTATCTGAGCCAGTCTGTGTATGTTACTAATGATTGAGGTCTTCAACTTTTCCTTTTTTTTTTTTTTAAAGATTTATTTATTTTAGAGTGAGAATCCGTGAGTGGGGTGTAGGGGTAGAGGGACAGAATCTTCAACCAGACTCCCCACTGAGCGCAGAGCCCAAAACAGGTTTCCGTGTCACAGCCCATGAGATCATGACCTGAGCTGAAACCAAGAGCCAGATGCTTAACCGAATTAGCCACCCAAGCACCTGTTTTTTTTTTTTTTACAGTAGTATTAAATAATTCATGGTACAAAATCAGAAAGCATGCTTAAGAAAAAGCAAAATAAAGATACTTCTCTTTTTTTTTTAAGATTTATTTATTTTCTAAGAGAATGAGCACATGAGCAGCAGGAGGGGCAGAGAGAAACAGAGAGAATCTCTAGCAGACTCCACACTAAGTGCGGAGCCTGACATAGGACTGTATCCCAGGACCCCGAGATCATGACCTGAGCTGAAATCAGGTCATGCCACTTAACTGACTAAGCCACCCAAGCACCCCTAATCAAAATAAAGATACTTCTTTATCACACTACCGAGATATCAACCATCACTTGATTTTGGTGTAGAGTCATATATATTTCTGCGAATATATATACATACACACATATGCTTATAAAAACAGGATTATAGCATTACTATTGTTTGGTAATCTTTTTCACTCACACATTATAACATCTTACAGTGTTAATAGTTAATCTTTCTAGTCATTTCTTTTTAAGATTTTATTTATTCCTATGACAGAGCACAAGCAGGGGGAGTGGTAGGCCCAAGGAAAGAGAGAAGCAGGCTCCCAGTTGAGCAGGGAGCCCAGCATGGGGTCTGATCCCAGGACCTGAGCTGAAGGTTGATGCTTAACTGACTGAGCCACCCAGGCACCCTCTCTAGTCATTTTCAATATTGTCTTTAGTGTGTTAGTATTCCAACAACTCTGGCTTCATAAAACTTAAAGCGCTTTGGACATACTAGATGCTCAGTAAATGTTGGCAAATTCACATTTTATAAATAAGTAATATTTTGAATTTAAAGATCATTTAAAATAAAAATTGTCAATTTCTAAACTGACATAATAATTATAGCTAATATGCATTGTATGATTACTATGAGTTAATACTCCATGTAATGCTCTGAGAGGAAAAAAAATTTTTTTTAAGATTATTTATTCATGAGAAAGACAGAGAGGGGGGCGGGGGTAGAGACATAGACAGAGGGAGAAGCAGGCTCCTTGTAGGGAGCCCAATGCAGGACTTGATCCCGGATCCTGGGATCACGCCCTGAGTGGAGGCAGCCACTCAACCACTGAGCCACCCAGGCATCCCTATCATTTCCATTTTAAAAAAATGGAGACTGAGGCATTGATAGATTAAGTAATTAACCCAAGGTCACATAGTGAAGAAATGTTGAAGCCAAAATTTGAGTCCAGGCTCTTAGGCTCATACTCTTTTAATCATTATGCTACTTTGCCATCCAAAGGTGAGTGAGATGACTTCTTTAATTTACATTTTATTTATGTAACATAAACCTGTAATAATGGGCTTTCTATTTATGTCTTTCTGTGAATGTGCTCCTGGATTGATTAGGGGAAGTCAGATAAATGAGTAACTAAAAGAAAAAAAGTATTCTTACAAGCAACAGTGAGTGTGCGTCTGCTTTTTATGTCCTTTTGTTCCTACTCTTTATCCCATCTGCTTTCCTTTGAAGGGGCACAATTTAAACCTTATATCCTAGTATGATTTCTCTCTTAAGAAACTATAGCCATTTCTGACCTAATTTATGTAGTGGATACTTTATAAATATAAAAACTTTAAGCAACTAGTGATCATCTAAATCAAAATCTCCTTTTGGCCAGTAGAGGCCACTGTATGGTAAAGCATTATAATAGAAAGGAAATAAATTGTATAAGATTACCTGTTTAGGGATGCCTGTGGCTTAGTGATTGAGTGTCCGCCTTTGGCTCAGTGTGTGATCCCGGGTTCCTGGGATCGAGTCCCACATTGGGCTCCTGGCATGGGGCCTGCTTCTCCCGCTGCCTGTGTCTCTGCCTCTTTCTCTCTCGTGAATTAAAAAAACAAAAAAGGTTACCTGTTTAATATATTGGGAGGAGAGATTATATATAGGTTATTGTGCTTACTAGCTATTTTTTAAACAATAATATTGAGGTATAATTTACGTAGCATAAAATCTATCCAGTATAAGTATGCATGATTTTTGGTAGATTTATAATATAGAGTTGTACAGCCATCACTTACAGTGCATTTCCATCACCCCAAAAAATTCTCTCATGTCTCTTTATAATCATTCCCCATTTTTACCCTTGGCTAACCAAACACTATTTTGTTTTCGGTCTCTATAGATTTCTCGTTATGTAAATGAAATCAAGCAGTATATAGTCCTTTGTATCTGGCTCCTTTCACTTACCATAAGGCTTGAGATTCATCCATTCATGTTGTAGCATGTATTAATAGTTCAGTTCCTTGTTATTGCTGGATAGTATTCTGTATGGGTATACTACATATTATTTATCCACTCACCAGCTGGTGGACATTTGCATTATTTCAGGTTTTTGGCTGTTATGAATAATGCTGCTTTGACTATTGTCATAGGTGTATTTGGGTGGATGTATATTTTCATTTCTCTCAGATTCCTAAGAGTGGAATTGGTGGGTCATATGGTGAGATATATATGTCTTATATATACCATATGTATATATACCATATGTGTATTATATATATACACATACACCATATATTTGGAGAAACTACCAAACCATTTGCTAAAGTGGCTGTACTGATTTTACATTCTCATTAGTAATATATGAAGGTTTTAATTTCTCCAGATTCTCACCAAAACTTATTAGTGTTTTTTTACAGCTTTATTGACATATAAAACAGAATGACATATAAAACAATGATTTGATACATGTATATACATTATTAAATGCATAATGTTAATCAAGCTAATGTATCAATGAATTAATACATTTATCCTACATAGTTACCTTTTTTATTTTTGTAGTGAGAACATTTTAAGATCTACTTCTAGCAAATTTCAAATATACAATACAGTATTATTAAATATAGTCATCATTCTGTACATTATATCCCCAGGAATTATTCATCTTATAACTGAAAGTTTATACCCTTTGACCAACGTCTCATTTCTCTCTCCTAACCCATGGCAACCACCATTTTACTCTCTGCTTCTGGATTCCACTATAAGTGAGATCACACATCTTTGTCTTTCTGCGTCTAGGTTCATCCATATTATCACAAATGGCAGGCAGCATGTTTGATGTTATAACCATTCTAGTGAGTGTGTGGTGGTATCTCATTGTGACTTCCATTTGTATTTCCTTAATGTTGAGCATCTTCCCATGTGTTTAATAGCCATTTGCATTTGATAAACTATTCATAACTTTTGCTTGTCTTTAAATTGACTTATTCTTTTATTATTAAATTGCAAGATTCTTTATAAATTCTAGGTGCATGTGATTTGCAAATATTTTCTCTCAGTCTGTCACTTCTCTTTTCATTTTCTTAATGGTGTCTTTTGAGGTAACAAAAGTTTTTTAGATTTGATAAAGTCAAATCCATCAGTTCTTTCTTTTATAGTTTGTGCTTTTTCCCTAAGTATTTCATTCTTCTTTATGCTATTGTGAATGGAATTATTGTCCTTAATTTTATTTTTGAATTATCTGTTCCTAGTATACATAAATACAATTAGTTTTTGTGTATTGATTTTATATCCTGCAAAAAACTAGTGAAGCCATTTGAACTTGGGATTTTTTTGTGGGAAAAATGTTAAATTATTAATTCAACTTATTATGTGTAACAATAGCTTTTATTTTTTAACAGCTTTATTGAGGAATAATTCACATACCCTGCAATTCATCCATTTAAAGGGTACAGTTAAATAGTTGTTAGCATATTCACAGATATTTGCAACCAGCACCACAGTTGCTTTTAGAATGTTTTCATCACCTCAGAAAGAAACTCCATACCCATTAACTGTTAACCCCATATCTCCCATCTGCATTCAGCTCTGAGCATCCACTGATCCACTTTTTGTGTCTAGATTTCCCTACTCTGGACTTTAATATGAACAGAATAGTATAATACGCGATTTTTTGTGACTAGCTTCTTTCGGCAAGTTTTTTTCTTTTAGCGTGTGTTGAAGTTTCATTCTTTTATTATTATTATTTTTTTAAGATTTTATTTATTTGAGAGAGACACACACACAGAGAGCCAGCACAAGCGGGGCACAGAGAGGGGCGGAGAGAGAGGGAGAAGCAGACTCCTCGCTGAGCAAGGAGCCCGACACAGGGCTTGATCCCAGGACCCTGAGATCATGACCTGGGCCAAAGGCAGACGCTTAACCGACTGAATCACCCAGACGCTCTAGGGGAGAATCTTAATCAGACTCCATGCCCAGGCAGACCCTGACTTGGGAATCAATCTTAAAACCCTGAAGATCATGACCTGGAGTCAAAATCAAGAGTCAGACACTTAACCAACTGAAACACCCAGGCACCCCAGAGGGTTGGGTTTTTTTGTTTTTTTGTTTTTTTAAGGTTTATTTACTTATTTTAGAAAAAGAATGTAGTGGAGAGGGGTAGAGGCAGAAGGGGAAAGAAACTCAAGCAGACTCCGCTGAGCATGGAGCCCAATGTGGGGCTTGATCTCATAACCCCAAGATCACAACCGGAGCTGAAACCAAGAGTTGGACGCTTAACTGACTTCACCACCCAGGTGTCCCTGTTTTTATTGTTTTTAAGGTTTTATTTTTTAAGTAAACAATATCCATTGTGGGACTCAAACTTATAACCTTGATATCAGAAATCACATGCTCTTCTGATTGAACCAGCCTGGTGCCCCTTTTTTTGAGAGTTTTTAGATTTAGCTCACATATTTAGGCCTCTGACCCATTTTAAGCTAATATTTGTGTATGGTGTGAAGTAGAAGCCCAACTTAATTTGTTTGTCTGTGGATATCAGTTATCCCAGCACCATTTGTTAAATAGATTATTCTTTTCCCATTGAATGGTCTTGTCAACCTTGTTAAAGATCAGTTGACCATAGATGTTTGGGTTTGTTAAACCCATAAATAAACAGGTGAAGTTAATATAGAATTACCACATGACGAAGCATTTCCACTCCTATATTCAAAAGAAAATAGATACTCAAATATGTGTATATACATGCTTATAGCAGCACTATTCACAGTAGCCAAAAGGTAGAAACAACCCAGATGTCCATCAACAAATGGATAAACAAATTGTGTGTTTGTGTAATGAAATATTATTCAGCCATAGAAAGAAATGAGGTACTGATTCATCATATAATGTGGATGAACCTGGAAAACTTAATAAGTGAAAGGAGTCAGACACAAAAGATCCCATATTGTATGAATCCTTTCATATGAAACACTAGAATAGTAAACTATTCTAGTTTACTATAGATAGATTACTATACTATCTACTATTACTATTCTAGTAAATCCATATACACAGAAAGCGATTGGTAGTAGCCAGGGCCTAGAAGGAAGGGGAATTGTTAATGCATCATGGGTACAGGGTTTCCTTTTAGCAGGGATGGAAATATTTTGGGACTAGATAGAGGAGGTGATAGTTGTATGACATTGTGACTCCACTTAAGTGCTACTGAATTGTTCACTTTATTTTTTTTTTAAGATTTATTTATTTATTTATTCATGATAGACATAGAGAGAGAGGCAGAGACAACAGGCAGAGGAAGAAGCAGGCTCCATGCCAGGAACCCAACGCGGAACTCGATCCCGGGTCTCCAGGATCGTGCCCTGGGCCAAAGGCAGGCACCAAACCACTGAGCCACCCAGGGGTCCCCAATTGTTCACTTTAAAATGGTTAATTTTATGTCATAAATTTCCCTTCATGTTTTAGAGTACATATTTTTATTTTATTGAAAAAAATTTTAAGTAATCTCTATACCCAACGTGGAGTTCGAAATCTCGACACCAAGATCAAGAGTTACACACTCCACTGACTGAGCCAGCCAATTGCCCAGCGTATATATTTTTTAAAAATGTTCTTTGGTCTTTCCCACTTCCACTTCACAGAGGTGTGAAGTCCTTCAGGTCCTTCAGGTCTTTTTGGTATTTCTTTCATTATTTAACTCCACATTTTCCAATGTGATCACATTTCTCAAAGTTAGATGTTTACTTACACTGTTTTGTTTAGATTCACTAAAGACTGATAGATAAGATTTAAGTTCTCTTATAGCACATTGATTTTACTTTACTTCCCCCTTTCCCACCCTTCCAATATAATTATATCACCTTTTTTTTTTAAGATTTTATTTATTTATTCATGAGAGACACACAGAAGAGAGAGGCAGAGACACAGGCAGAGGGAGAAGCAGGCTCCCTGCAGGGAACCTGACGTGGGACTCGATCCCGGGACCCTGGGATCGCAACCTGAGCCAAAGGCAGACACTCAACCACTGAGCCATCCAGGCGCCCCATCACAGACTCCATGCCCAGGCAGACCCATCACCATTTTGTTTAAATCAATACTCTTTGTTTAAATAATCATGATTCTGCTTTTACCACTGAGTCAAATAGTAGACTATTACTAGGTTTTCTCTCAGAGAACTTTTCTTTTTCCTGGATATAAATAAATGTCCTATGCCCCCCCCCCCCCGCCCCACCTCCGCTAAAATAGGTACAAAGAAACCAAGGAAAATCTTCCCATACTCTTCCCTCAATTTTTTGATACAATTTTCCACTCTGCCAAATGTGTCAGATTACTTGTCAATCTACTTTTTTTCCTGGAGCTCTTTGTCTTGTTATAATAGATAGATAAGCTTATTAAGCTTGCTATGCAGCTGTGATCCTAGAAATTTTTAACTCTCTCTATGCTGAGTCTCTTAGTTCTTGTATCCCATGTTCATTCTTGGTTTATTCTCTTTTGGTGGCACACATTCTCTCACATTCTCTAGTAGCTTCATGAGAACGGATACATAAAAGGTTGTATAAAACTATTTGTATTCAACCAACACATTGTTTGGCTGGGTAGAGATTTCTGGGTTGAAAGTTACTGTTCTTCAGAATTGTGGAGCCAAGGGGTGCCTGGGTGGCTTTGTTGGTTAAGTGTCCCGATTCTTGATTTCGGCTCAGTTCACAATCTCAGAATTGTGGGATCAAGCCCCTTTCCCTGTTCACATGCGTGTGTGCGCTCTCTCTCTCTCAAACAAATAAATAGAATCTTAAAAAAAAAATCTTGAAGTCATTGCTCCATCTTCTAAAATTACTATTGAGATTTTGATACTATTGTTTTTCTTAATCCAAAAGCTTTAGAATCAGAATGTTCCCTTTCTGTATAGTGGTTTGAATTTTCACAATGATGCAAGGTAGTGTGGTCTTTTTTTTCTTTCATTTTCCTGGGTACTTGATGGGTTCCTTGGGAATACATCCTATATTATCTCTTTGAAAGTTCTCTTAGTTCTCACTTTCTGGAGAAAACATTCAACCTTTGATTCAATCTTTGATCACTTCTTTCTGCTATTGCATATCTCTTTATATTAAACTTTTTTACTTTTTGAGAGATTGATTCACCTTATTTTTACTTTTTTTTTTTAATTTTTTTTTATTTATTTACGATAGTCATACAGAGAGAGAGGCAGAGACACAGGCAGAGGGAGAAGCAGGCTCCATGCACCGGGAGCCTGACGTGGGATTCGATTCCGGGTCTCCAGGATCGCGCCCTGGGCCAAAGGCAGGCGCCAAACCTCTGCGCCACCCAGGGATCCCGCTACTTTTTTTTTTTTTTTATAGTAAGGAGAAACTTTATTTGAAAAGGGTATTATGGGGCAGCCCCCGTGGCTCAGTGCTTTAGCCCCGCCTTCAGCCCAGGGCGTGATCCTGGAGACCTGGGATCAAGTCCCATGTCAGGCTCCCTGCATGGAGCCTGCTTCTCCCTCTGCCTGTGTCTCTGCCCCCCCCCCAAAAAAAATAGATAGAAGATGATAGACAGATAGATGATAGATAGATAGATGATAGATATTTCTGGAAGATGATAGATAGATAGATAGATAGATAGATAGATAGACAGATGATAGATAGATAGATAGATAGATAGATAGATAGATAGATAGATGATAGATATTTCTGGAGGGTGGTGTATAGAGAAAGACTTTTGCAGTAGTGGGAGTGGGGCAGTAGCAATAGAGAAGATTGATTTCTGTGACCTGAAGATCTACAAGTGACTCTTTCCTATTGTATTTTAATATTACCTCTCAAATTTTTAATTTCCAGGAGTTCACTGTTGTGGTCATTGTTTCTTCTCTTACCTGCCCCTTTTCCACTCACTGGATCCCATTCCATTCCCCTTCTCCTACAACTTTTCTCCCTTCCTGTCATTTCCTTGCCCCTGCCCCTTTAAGTCTTCTCTGTTTCTCCCTCTTCCCTGTGCTTCTGTTCTTCCTTCTTTCTCTAGCATTCTGTTCTTGATACATTGCTTTTCTATCTTCTCTTACCGATAAGGACATGAACTATGGAATTCTTTTTTTTTCATTCACTTTGTTTTAGTGTTCTTCAGTGCCTGCATTTGTTTCCTCCAAATAGCTTTTATGTTTTTGTTTTTTTTTGTCTCCATTTGATGTGCATTCGTCTTTTTAGGGAAGGCTCCATAAAGCTGGTGGAAGCTGTGTATGTGTGAGTAGGGCTTAGGGCTTGTGGACTGGTGGGTTTCACTGTAGGGTGAAGGACAGAACGCCAGTTTTCCAGCCAAAGGGCACCCAGATGTCAGTGTTTTATCCATTTCTGGAGGAGCTATTCTGTTCCTTTAAAGAACAAAGATTTTCCAGTATCTTCTATGTAAATGAAAATTATCCCTTAATTTATTATTTGTAAACTTGGGTATTAATATCACATTTCCATGAAATAATGTGCAGCTCAGTTTATGCGTTAAAAAATTGGGCTTGATTCTTTCTATCCCTAAGCAATCTATAATGCTTTGTTACAACTCCTACATAGAATAATTTAAAGGTGTTTAATATCTCAACATATATAAATATGTTAACCCACACTTTTTTTTTTCCTGTGTGGCCGCGTAAAAGTTTACTAATATACCAGACAAATATTGTGCCTGCTGGAGATATGATCTGTATATAAATTGGCATCATATAGCTCAGAAAACTATAAATATGAATTAAGGGCACCTGAGTGGCTCAGCTGGTTAAGTGTCCCACTCTTGATTTCGTCTCAGGTCATGATCTCAGGGTTATGGGATCAAGCCCTCTATTGGGCTCCAGCTCCATGACCAGCACAGAGTTTGCTGGAAACTCTTTCCTTCTCCTTTACCCTCTGTCCCTTCCCCCACTCACATGTGTGCTCTCTCTCTAAAATAAATAAATAAAATCTTTTTAAAAAGAGGGGGAGGGCAGCCCCTGTGGCTTAGTGGTTTAGCACCGCCTTCAGCCCAGGGCGTGATCCTGGAGACCCGCGATCGAGTCCCACATTGGGCTCCCCCTACAGAGTCTGCTTCTCCCTCTGCTTGTGTATCTGCCTCTCTCTCTCTCTCTCTCTCTCTGTCTCTAATAAATAAATAAAATCTTAAAACAAAACAAAACAAAGATTCAGACACACCTGGCTTTGAATTGTAGCACAGCCATATACAAGCTGTGTGACATTGGGCAAGTCAGAATCCTGTCTGAGCCTCGGTTTCCTCAATTCCACCATGTGCCAGACCCTGTACTAGCACTAGAATAGGAGTAGCAAATAAAGTTTCCTCCTTCCATGGAGCTTCTTTTATGTTTTATTAACTGCAATTCTGTTTTAATACTCATATTTTATATCCTGGCATTTCTGTGGTTAAAATGCTGCTAACACATACTTTTGTCCATACACTATGTTTTTTAACTCTTTGAGGAACCTCCACACAGTTTTCCAGAGTGTCTGCACCATTTCACACTATGTTTTTAATGATAATTTCTTAAGAATATTATATGCATTTACACCTTTTGATTTTTTTAATCTAAACCTGAAATGTTAGAAGTTTAATGAACTATAACATTGAAAAAATTAGGGATCCCTGGGTGGCGCAGTGGTTTGGCGCCTGCCTTTGGCCCAGGGCGCGATCCTGGAGACCCGGGATCGAGTCCCACGTCGGGCTCCCGGTGCATGGAGCCTGCCTCTCCCTCTGCCTGTGTCTCTGCCTCTCTCTCTCTCTCTCTCTCTCTCTCTCTCTCTGTGTGACTATCATAAATAAATAAAAAAATAAAAGAAAAAAAAATTAACTAAGATAGTATTTGTTTACTATAATTCATCCGAGGGCCACGTATCCTTTATTTTTTTTTCCATGTATCCTTTAATGTGCTATAACTAGTATATGAATGTCCCATCTTCAGCTTTCTGGTAATAATCTTTTGCTGATTGTTGTTTTTACATTATCTAGTATTATAAGATATTGTTAACATCTAAGTCTAGGAATTGGGATTCCCAAGTTACTGATAAAAAATGGAATAGAAATTTGTGTGCTTCAGAGGTTTATAAAACTCAAGGAAATTCTTTTTATAATGCATCTTCTTGAAGTGGTATTTCTGAAAGGACATTAAGGGATGCTTCTCCTTCCCTCATTTTCTCATTTTAGGAAAACTAAAACCAACAATGGCATTCATGTCAGGAAAATTGAAGATTAAAGGAAACATGGCCCTAGCAATCAAATTGGAGAAGCTAATGAATCAGATGAATGCCAGGCTGTGAAGGAAAAAGAAAAAAAAAATGTCGATCACTAAGCTCAAAAAATAAAAGGACTCAACAGTTAAAATCTGTTTGTTTTCTTTCCTCTCGTAAGGATATGCATGTTTGTTCTGGGAAAAAATACAATTTTTGTATCTGTAAGACTTGAAATTGTAATTAAAACAGCTAATTAATCAAACATAAGCTTCATTAAGTGGAATTCTAAGACAGTCTGCCTATCGTATTTTGTGAGTTTTGCTCTCTGAGCATAGATTTCATTCATTGTGGGAAAGGTATGATGAGCAATTTATCAGGTAAATTAGCTCTTTTCAACACTTCGCATATAAAAGGAGGTTAACCAGTTTTAATTTTTCTGTTTGGGATTATATGCTAGTGAAATCTTAAATGGTACTTTAGAGTTTTATATAGTTTTAAAAAAAGATCTTCTACAATGCATTGTCAATCACATAAACGACTTAATAAATACTGTTTGTGAAGACTAATGAAACAAAAACTTTTTCATTCTAACGAGCTTTACAAGTATGTTACCTATAGTAAAAATGTTCTTAATGTAATTCAACTAATTACAGTATGTATTGTCATGTTAAAGTGTGTAAAAATATCCTAAAATAAAATAATTTCTCCCCAGAAGTATGCACTTGGTCACAGTGTTTATTTATTTTTTATTTTTAAAGATTTTATTTATTTACTCATGAGAGGGAGAGTGGGACTCCATCCCAGGTCTCCAGGATCGCCGCCTGGACAGAAGGGGGCGCTAAACCGCTGAGCCACCCGGGCTGCCTGGTCGCAGTGTTTAAAAAAAAGAGAACATCAGGGGAATCCCTGGGTGGCTCAGCGATTTAGCGCCTGCTTCAGGCCTCAGGCCCAGGGCATGATCCTGGATTCCTGAGATCCAGTCCCATGTCAGGCTCCCTGAATGGATCCTGCTTCTCCCTCTGCCTATATCTCTGCCTCTCTCTCTCTCTCATAAATAAATAAAATCTTTTTTTTTTAAAGAACATCAGAATAGATGGTTGTTAAGCACTGAATTGTACACCTCCCAAACTCATTTGATGAAATCCTAACACCCCCGCCCCCCCCAGACTTTCCTTATTTAGAGATAAGGCCTTGAAAGAAGTGGTTAAGTTAGAATGAGGCTTTTAGGGTGTGCTCTAATCCAGTCTGACTGGGATCCTTCTAAGGAGGAAATTTGGAGATAAAACACAAGGGATGCACACACAAAGGAATGACCTTGTGAGAACCAGTGGGGAGGCAGTCCATCTGGAAAGCAAGGAGAGAGGCCTCAGAAGAAACCAAATCTACCAAGACTCCTCTTCTCCAGAACTGGAAGATTTCTGTTGGTTTAGCCACTCAATCTGTATGGTATTTTGTTTTGGCAGCCGCAGCAAACTCATGCAATGGTTTGTCTTCTTTCGCTAAAGTTTAAAAAAAGTAAAAAAAAAAAAAAAAGTCATTTCCTTTCATTTTAATGTTAAAAATACTTGCTCACGGGACACCTGGGTGGCTCAGTGGTTGAGCGTCTGCCTTCAGCTCAGGTCGTGATCCCAGGGTCCTGGGATCAAGTCCTACATCGGGCTCCCTGCAGGGAGCCTGCTTCTCCCTCTGCCTGTGTCTGCCTCTCTCTCTGTGTCTCTCGTGAATAAATTAAGTCTTAAAAAAAAAAAACTTGCTCATTGTAATTCCTTTACTTCTCATCTTCCATTCTCTAATATTACTGCACTTAATTCTGACATTTCCTAGAATCATAATATTAGAACCATTTATTGTCTGTTTTACAAATGAAACAGGATCAGAGAATGGGAAAAGACTAGCCCAAGGCCAAAATTAATAAAATCCCTATCCAACAAAAACCTCCCAGGATGTTAGCCTTGAATAGAACCCATAAAGACGTTACCTCTCCATCCAAGAAGCCCAGATGGATTGCTTTTGGGGTGGCAGCCTTACAACTCCCTTTGCAGCTGCCAGTCACTTCTAGCTCTGTGAAGATCCTGGTCAGGTGTTGCCAGCAGGCTTGTTTTCTACTGAAGTTTATTAAAGCTCTCTCTCTCTCTTTAAGATTTTATTTATTCATGAGAAAGAGACACAGGCAGAGAAGCAGGCTCCATGCCAGGAGCTGATGCAGAACTTGAACCCAGGACCCAGGGATTATGCCCTGGCCCGAAGGCAGGTGGTAAACTGCTGAGCCACCCAGGGATCCCCAGGGCTTCTCTCTTTTCTCTGCATTCTCCAAATGGTCTCAAAGCTTTGGGAAAATAAACTATTACGAGACAGGAATTATGGGTTCTAGTAACTAAAACGAACTTGCTGGGGCACCTGGGTGGCTCAAGGGTTGAGTGTCTGCCTTTGGCTCAGGTCTTGATTCTGGGGTCCTGGGATCAAGTCCTGCATCAGGTTCTCTGCAGGGAGCCCGCATCTCCCTGTGTCTCTGCCTCTCTTTGTGTCTCATGAATAAAAAAAACTTAAAAAAAATAAAACATGAACTTGCTTACTAAGAGGCCTTGAGATATTGGGAAAAAATATTTTCACAGGGCCCTAGTTTTCCCATCTGTAATTGAGGGAGTTGGAATAGGTCATCCACAGCCCCTTTGCGCTCAATATTACTAGGAAGTACCAGTTTGGAGTGTTCCGTCAAAGGTAGCCACACCTAGATTTTTGCTACACCTCCCAGATGCCTTAATGAATTCACGTGTTCCCTTTCCATGGATCTTGCTCATTAACTGCACTGGAGTTGTAGAACTTGCCAGAAGTTTTGAAAGGCTATTTTGTGTGTTGTTCAGCAGCCAATTGAGCCCTAACTCTGAAATTAAATGGTTATGGAGAGAAATCAAGGCCCTTGGTCTTTTTAGTGATTGAAGTTAGACATTTTTAAGATGGTTTGTTGCTAGTAATTCTATATTTCAACAAATCCTCTTATATAGTACCTTTTACATAAGCCTCTTAAGTAGAAGGAAAAAAGTTCTTTTTCCCTCTACCTATCAAGCTTCCAGCTGGGGTCCTGTAAATTAGATTAGCAAAAGATAGCTTAACAAGCAAAGAAGAAATAGAAGTTTACTAACATGTGCGTCACAAATATAGGGTATTCAAGTCTGAATATCTCAAAGGAGTGGTTAGAACTTGAGTTATATAACATCTTAACAAAAGAACTATATTTTTAGAGAATACAAAAGAAAAGGACTTTGAGTTTCTAAAGTGGCAAATCGTGCAAAGGAAAATATATGGTAGTAACTTTAGTTTTCTAAGAAACTTCCAGGGGCACCTGGGTGGCTCAGATGGTTAAGGGTCTGCCTTCAGCTTGGGTCGTGACCCCAGGGGTCCTAGGCTCAGGCCTCATATTGGGTTCCCTGCTCAGTGGGGAGTCTGCTTCTGCTTCTCCCTCTATGCAGCCCCCAGCTTGTGCTCTCTCTCCGTCAAATAAATAAATTTTGCATTTCCCCCAGCAATGAATTAGTGTTCCTGATTTTCTACATCCTCTTCAGTATTTGGTATTGTCGGTGGTGTGGATTTTGGCCATTTTAACACGTGTGTAGTGGTATCTCTTTTTAGTTTGCAATGTTGAATATCTTTTCACATGCTTACTTGCCTCTATATCTTCTTTAGTAAGGTGTCTGTTAGGTCTTTGGTCCATTTTTAAATAGTTATTTTCTTATTGTTGCAATTTAAAAGTACTTTGTGTATTTTGGAAAACAGTCCTTTATCATTTGTCTTTTGCAAATATTTTCTTCCCAGTCTGTGACTTGTTTTCTTATTCTTTTGACATCGCCTTTTGCACAGCAGAATGTTTTCATTTTTTTTTTAAGTCTTTTTAAGTAATCGCTACACCCAGTGTGGGGCTCGAACTCATGACCTTGACTGAGATCAAGAATCGCATAGTCTTCCAACTAAGCCAGCCCAGGCACCCCAAATTTTTTCATTTTGATGAAGTCTAGCCTGTCAATCATTTCTTTCATAGACTGTGCTTTCAGTGTTGTATCTAAAAAGTCATTGCTAAGGGATCCCTGGGTGGCACAGCGGTTTGGTGCCTGCCTTTGGCCCAGGGCGCGATCCTGGAGACCCGGGATCGAGTACCACGTCGGGCTCCCGATGCATGGAGCCTGCTTCTCCCTCTGCCTGTGTCTCTGCCTCTCTCTCTTTCTGTGTGACTATCATAAATAAATTAAAAAATTAAAAAATAAAAATAAATAAAAATAAATAAAAAGTCATTGCTAATAAATAAATCTTAAAAAAAAAAAGTTGTTACCATACCCGAGGTCATCTAGGTTTTCTCCTGTTATTTTCTAGGAGTTTTATAGTTTTGCATTTTTACATTTAGATCTGTGATCCATTTTGAGTTAATTTTTGTGGAAGGAATAAACTATTTAGATTCTTTGTTTTTGTTTTTGCATGTGGATATCCAGTCCCAGCACCATTTGTTGAAAAAACTGTCTTCTTTGTCAAAGATCGGTTGACTATACGTGGGACTATTTCTGGGCTCTCTATTCTGTTCTACTGATTTGTTTATTCCTTCACCAGTACCACACTGCTTGGTTACTATGCTGTATAGTAAGTCTTGGGAGTCAGGTAGTGTCAGTCCTCCAACTTTGTTCTTCTTCAATATTGAGTTGGCTATTCTGGGTCTTTCACCTCTCCGTATAAGCTTTAGAATCAGGGTCACCTGGCTGGCTCAGATGGTGGAGCTTGTGACTCTTGATCTTAGAGTTGTGAGTTCAAGCCCTACAGTGGATGTAGAGCTTACTTAAATGAAAAATAAAAAAAAAAAAAAACAGAAAATAATTTACTGGGATTTTGATTGGCATTGCATTGAATCCATATATTAGTTTAGGATAAACTGAGGTCTTGACAATATTGAGTCTTCTTATCAATGAATATGAACTATCTTTTCATTTATTAAGTTGTTCTAGGATCTTTCATTAGAGTTTTGGAGGTTTTCTCATACAGATCTCTTTAGATTTTGCTAGGAGTTGTACCTCAGTATTTTGGGGGGTGCTGTGGTTTTTCTTTTGTGTGTGTGTGTGTGTGTGTGTGTTTTAAATTTCAAATTTTAGTTCTTCATTACTGGTATTTGGAAAGTGATTGACTTTTATAGATTAGCCTTGTATCCTACCACCTTTCTATAATCATTTATTAGTTTCCAAGAGGGTTTTTTTTGTCAAATTTTTTTTCAGATTTTCTACACAGACAATTATGTCATCTATGAACATAGTTTTATTTCTTCCTTCATAATCTCCATACCTTTTATTTCCTTTTGTGGTGTTACTGCATTAGCTAGGACTTCAAGTATGATCGTGAAAAGCATTAATGAGAGGGGACATCCTTGCCTTGTTCACGATCTTAGTGAGAAAGTATCTAGTTTCTCACCATTAGGTGTAGGGTTTTTATAGATATTCCTCCTTAAGTTGAGGAAATTCTCTCTATTCCTTATTTACTGAGAGATTTTATCATGAGCCGGTGTTAGAGTCTGTGAAACGCTTTTTCCGCGTCTATTAATATGATCTTTAGCCTGTTGACGTGGTAGGTTACATTAATTATTTTTGAATATTGAACCAGCCTTGCATACATGAAATAAATCCCATGGGGTTGTTGTTATATGAATGTTCATGCCTCCTCCCCCTACATTTCATATGTAGAAATCCTAGCCCCCAAAATGATAGTATTAGGAAGCAGGGCCTTTGGGAGGTGATTAGATCCTAAGGGTGAGGGCCTCATGATTGGGATTCATGCCATTATAAAATAGACCCAGAGAGCTAGCCAGACCCTTCTACAAAGTGAGGACAGAGTGACACGGTGCCATCTGTGGACCAGAAATCAAGCCCTTACCATACACTGACTCTATCTGTGCCTTGATCTTGGACTTACTAGCTTCCAGGACTATGGGAAATAAAGTTTATTGTTTACAGGCTACCCAATCTCTGGTACAGAGGGTACCTGATTTAATGATGGTTCGACTCACAATTTTTCAGCTTTATGATGATGTGAAAGCACTACACGTTAATTAGAAACCACACTTTGAAATTTGGATTTTAATGTTTTCCTAGGCTAGGGAGATGTGGTGCGATACTCTCTCATGATGCTGGTCCGTGGCAGTTAGCCACAGCTCCCAGGCAGCCACTTGATCATAAGGGTAAATAACTGATACACTTAACAACCCTTGTCTGTACCCTCACAACCATTCTGGTTTTCACTTTCAGTATAGAATTCAATCAGTTACATGAAATATTCAACACTGTATTTTCATAAAATAGACTTTGTGTTAGATTACTGTGCCCAACTGTAGGCTAATATAAGTGCTCTAGAGCATGTTTAACATAGGCGAGGCTATGCTAGGGTGTTTGGTAGGTTATGTGTATTGAATGCACTTTAAATTTATGATATTTTCAATTTACAATGGGTTTATTGCGACAACCCCATGGTAAGTTGAGGAAGATCTGTATTTTATGGGATACCCGGGTGGCTCAGTGGTTGAGCGTCTGCCTTCAGCTGATGGCGTGATCTCCGGGCCCAGGGATTGAATCCTGCATCGGGTTCCCTGTAAAGAGCCTGCTTCTCCCTCTGCCTATGTCTCTGCCTCTCTCTGTGTCTCATGAAGGAAGAAAGAAAGAAGAAAGAAAGCAAGAAAGAAAGAAAGAAAAAGTAAGTAAGTTTTAAAAAAAAATCTGTATTTTGTTATGGCAGCCTGAACAGGCTATGACAGTTGTGGCATATAGTTCTTTTTATTCATCATTGGATTCAATCTACTAATATTTTGTTGAGGATTTTTGTATGTATGTTCTTGAGAGATGCTGGCCTATAATTTTCTTGTAATGTCTTTCTGGTTTTGGATTAGGGTAATGCTGGCTTCATAGATTGAATTAGGAATATTTTTCTGTATCTATCTTCAGAAAGGGACTAGAGAGAAGTAGTGTAGTTTCCTTCCACTTAAATGTTTGTTAGAATTCACCAGTGAACACTTTTTGACCTGGTGCTTTCTGTTTTGGAAGCTTATTAATTATCATCTTGCTTTTCCCCCATCTCTTCTTTGTTCTTCTATTCTGGCTTCCTGCTACTTCATTCTGCCCTTCATGTAATGCAAGAATCTCACAAGGTATTTCCTTTACCCATTTCCGTTCTTTCTACTATTTTTGTTACACATTTTATTTCCTATGTTACAAACTGTACAACATATTGGTTAATAATTCCATTCAACAAGTGAATTATCTTTTTGAAAATTAAAAAATGAGAGGGGTGCCTGGGTGGCTCCATCAGTTAAGCATCTGCCTTCAGCTCAGGTCATGATCCCTGCATTGGGCTCCCTGCTAAGCAGGGAATCTGCTTCTCCCTCTCCGTCTGCCCACCACTCCGCCTACTTGGGCTTTCTCTCTGTCAAATAAATCTTTAAAAAATTTTTTAAATGAGAAATGTCTTTTAAATTTACCCATGTATTTACTATTTGCACTGGAAATATATCTATCACCAATTATCCAAAAATAAACATATCCAAAAGTTTTCCTCCTGTCCCTTTGTAGTCATTTATGCTTATCCTCCAGCCCATTCCCAGCAACTACTGACCTTACTATAGATTCATTTGCATTTTCCTGGAAAAATCCATTTATATAAATGGATTTGTACAGTATATACTCTTCATCATTTTAGCTTTCAATCTGCATAATTATTTTGAGATTTATTCATGTTGTTCTATATATCAAGAGTGCATTCCTCTTTTTATCATCACTCAGTAGTTTCTCATTGTATGCATATACTAAATATCTTTATCCATTTACCTGTTTATAGACATTCAGGTTATTTCTAGCTTTTGGCTATTAGAATAAAGCTGCTGTGAACATTCATGAACAAGTCCTTTTTTTCTCTTGGGTATGGAATGGGTGTTATGGTAGGTGTATATTTAACTTAAGAAATTTCCAAACTTTTTTTTCCCAAAGTGGTTGTACTATATTACATTCCATCAGCAATGTATAGGATTTAATTTCTCCACATTCTTATCGACACTTGAAATGTTTAGTCTTTTAATTTTTAGTCATTCTAATAAGTATGTAGTGGTATCTCTATTGTATTTTATTTTTTTAAAGATTTAAAGTCCTTCTTTAAAAAAAAGGAGGGTGGGGTAGGCTGAGTGGCTCAGCGGTTTAGCGCCGCCCTCTGCCCAGGGCCTGATCCTGGAGACCCGGAATCGAGTCCGCGTCGGGCTCTCTGCGTGGAACCTGCTTCTCCCTCTGCCTGTGTCTCTGCCTCTCTCTGTGTCTCTCATGAATAAATAAATAAAATCTTAAAAAAATTAAAATCTTTAAAGAATAAAATCCTTTTTTTAGAATAAAATCTTTTAAACAATTATCAATTTTTTAAAATGGATCATGCTTTGGGTGTCATCATTAAATCTTTGCCTGATTGAAACCTTCTCTGGAAGTTTTATAGTTTGCATTTAGCCTATTATACATATCAAGTTAATTTTTGTATATGTTGCAAGGTGTAGACCAAATTTCATTTTTCTAATTAGGGATATTCAATTATTCTAGCATCATTTGTTGAAAAACATAGAAAATTTTATTTATTTATTCATGAGAGACACAGAGAGAGAGGCAGAGACAAAGGCAGAGGGAGAAGCAGGCTCCCTGCGGGGAGCCTGAGGCAGAACTTGATCCCAGGACCCCGGGATCACGCCCTGAGCTGAAGGCAGATGCTCAACCGCTGAGCCACCCAGGAGCACCCACATGACAGGTTTTTAAAAGAGCCTAATAGAAGCTTCTGGGCTGATGAACACATGGAGAGTGGCACACCGGGAGAGGAAATGGAAGCCCACACCCTTTCCCCATGCCTTCGAACTCTTCCATCTGGCTGTTCCTGACTTATATAGCCTTTCATAATAAACTAGTAATCTAGTAAAAATAAGTTACTTAATTAAAAATTTTATTTAAAAAAGAATCTAATAAAACTTTAAAGTGTAAAATATAACATAAAACTTTGCCATAATATAACTTGAGGGTTTCATTATTGTAAGGTTAATGCAAAACATTGTTTAATCGCAAAAAAAAACATAAAAACAATGTTAAACTTAAAAGTATACACAGCTGACTATGTATTTACCTGAGAAAGCACCAAATTACTTCCTAGCCACTCCCTACCCCTCTAGAAGAAGAGAAATTTGATTCCCCCCAGTTAGAGAATAGAAGCTGGGCCGAGGGTGGGGAAGCTAGAATCAAGTGGCATTATATCTGAATTTGAATTATGATAAGGTGTTTTTTTAAAAAAAGATTTTATTTATTCATGAGAATAACAGAGAGAGAGAGAGAGAGAGAGAGAGAGGGAGGGAGGGAGAGAAGCAGGCTCCGTGCAGGGAGCTGGATGTGGGACTCGATGTGGGACTCGATCCTGTGACTCCAGGATCATGCCCGGGGCTGAAGGCAGGTGCCAAAGCACTAAGCCACCCAGGGATCTCCTATGATAAGGTGTTTTATAGCAGTTTACTAATTTTCATATATCCTGTGTCCAATCTACTGTTAAACCTATCTATTTATTGGATTTAGAATTTTAGTTAGTGCACTTCCTAGTTCTGAAATTTCTTTTCATACTTTGTAACAGCTTTTTGGAGGTATAAGTTAACATACCATATAACTCACCCATTTAAAGTGTATAATCCAGTGGTTTTTCATATACTCACAGAGTTTTGAAACAATCATCACTATCAAGTTTAGAAAAATTTTCATCACCCCAGGAATAAACCCTTTATTTTTTAGCAGTTACCCGATATCTTCCCCAAGACCTCTCAAGTCTAGGCAACCACTAATCTACTTTCTGTCTCTAGATTTGCCTATCTGGACATTTCATATAAATGGAACCATAGAATATATGGTCTTTTGCGTCTGACTTTCTTCACGTGTTCTCAAGGTTGATCCATGGTGTAGCATGTAGCAGTAGTTCATTCCTTTTTTTGGTTGAATAATATTCCATTGTATGAATATACCACTTTTTACTTATCCATTCATGGGTTGGTGAACATTTGGGATGTTTCTGGGTTTTTTGGTCATTATGAATAATATTGTTATGATCACCCATGTACAAGTTCTCTTTGTGGACATGTTTTCATTTCTCTTGGGTATATACCTAGAAGAATTGCTGAGTTATATGGGAACTTTAACCTTTTGAAGAAATGGCCATCTCTTTTCCAAAGTGCCTGCACCATTTTACAATATCACTTAGCAGTGTGTGAGGGGTTCAGTTCTCCACATCCTTACCAACACTTGTTATTGTCTTTTTCATTGTAACCATCTTAGTGGGGGTGTAGTGACATCACTGTGGTTCTGATTTGTGTCCCTCTGATGGCTCTATTTCATTCTTTTGTCAAGAGTCTAGCTCTCTAGTGAAATTCTCCATTTTTTCATCAATGTTCTTGAACATAATTAACCACAATTATTCTAAAGGCTGTATATAATAACTACAGTATCTGGATCATGTGTGCATCTGTTCCTAAAGCCTTTTTTTCTTCTTGGCTTTGTGCAGAAGAAGCCTTTTTTTCTTCTTTGGCTTCTTAGTTTTTTCTTGGTGTATTGGTAATTTTAAAAAAGATTTTATTTATTTATTTATGAGAGACACAGAGAGAGGTAGAAACATATGCAGAGGGAGAAGCAGGCTCCCTGCGGGAAGCCCGATGCGGGACTCGGTCCCAGGATCCCAGATCGTGACCTGAGCCAAACCACTGAGCTCCAGGTGTACCTATTGGTAATTGTTGACAGAATGTTAGACATTGCATATGAAATGTTATGAAGTCTTTAAAGAAGATTTGCTTTTTTCCTTTTTTTTTTTAAGATTTATTGTATTTATTTCAGAGACAGCACAAGCAGGGGGAAGGCGAAGGGCAGAAGGAGAAGCAGATTCCCTGCTGAGCAGGGGGCCTGACACGAGCTCCATCCCAGGACTCTCAGATCATGACCTGAGTGAGCTGAAGGCAGACCCTTAACTGACTGAGCCACCTAGGTGCACCAGATTTGCTTTTTTTCTTGCAGGCAGATAGAACATGGAGAGATCACCTTGATCCACCTAGTCATCGAAACAGTTCAGGCTGTTTTAGGCATTGTTAGTGCTATTTCTGATTTGCTTTTTCTCTCTGGATATAGTTCCTCAAGGGTCTCAACGGAGACTGTCCTTCCTGTTTAAATTCTTTCTAGCTCTATGGAATAGCTAAGTGTTACTAATGCTCAGTGTTTTTTTTTTTTTTTTTTTTTTTTGTCTTAGTGGTTGGTTTCCTTGTGTGTACAGATTAAGGATTATCAGATGCTTTGAGGATAAATGGCATGTAGAATGACTGGCTCCTCTTGCTGTGATTACCTTTTTTCTGGGATCTTGGGCTTTCAAATCCTGGCTGTCTTGATAGACTTGACCTCCAAATTTTGTATCTGTAGCCCAGTCAGACTGTCAAAAATTCTAGGATGTTTCTCAGTGTTCGGCTTCTATACTCTCAGATATAAATCAAGTGCCCTAAGAAAGAACTGTAGGATTCACTTCGTGTTTCCCTGTGTGGTGAGCTCTTGGACTCTCAAGGCGTGGTTGCTCCACGATAGTTTTAAAGAGCCTTTGTTGTTTTATTGTTTTAAATAAAACTTTTAGAGTTTTATTTTTTTTATTTTTTTTAAATTTTTATTTATTTATGATAGTCACACTGAATGAGAGAGGGAGGCAGAGACACAGGCAGAGGGAGAAGCAGGCTCCATGCACCGGGAGCCCGACGTGGGATCCGATCCCGGGTCTCCAGGATCGCGCCCTGGGCCAAAGGCAGGCGCCAAACCGCTGCGCCACCCAGGGATCCCCAACTTTTAGAGTTTTAGTTCTTAGTGGGAGAGGTAGTTTATTCAACAAGGTATCCCATCATTGCTGGAAGCCTGCATCATTAAAGAAAGTGGTCATGATGGATATATCCTTTAAATGGGATTTCATTTTCAGCGGTTCAGCGTTACCTTCAGCCCAGGGCGTGATCCTGGAGACCCGGGATCGAGTCCCATGTCGGACTCCCTGCATGGAGCCTGCTTCTCCCTCTGCCTGTGTCTCTGCCTCTGTCTCTCAAATAAATAAATAAATAAATAAATAAATAAATAAATAAATAAATAAATAAATAAATAAAATCTTTAAAAAGAGTTATTTGTAGTAGAAAGCACAATATAAAATTTGTCCTCTTAACCACTTTTAAGTATATAGTTTAGCGGTGTTAACTGTATTTACACTGTTGTGTGACAGATCTCTAGAACTTTTTCATTGTGCCGAACTAGAATTCTAAACTCATGGAGCAACTCCCCATATTTCCTTCCTCCATTCCTGGCAACCACCATAATACTTTGTTTCCATGATTTTGACAACTCTAGGTATTTCATGTAAGTGGAATCATACAGTATTCCTTTTGTGACTGGTTTGCTTTACTCAGCAGAATGTCCTCAAGATTCATCCATGTTGTAGCATATGATAAGATTTCTTTAAGAAAGAAATTTAAGTCTGAATAATATTCTATGTATATGCCATGTTTTGTTTATCCATTCATCCATCTGATGAAGTTTTGGAACACAGGTGAGGTTTGGTGGTGTGAGGTCTGGAGCCGATGACCAGGAAGGAATTCTCGAGGCATCTTTGGTGCAAAACGGTGGTTTTATTAAAAGCCCGGGGCCAGGACCCCTGGGCAGGGAGAGCTGCTGCCCCGGGCCTGTGACTGGAGGCTGATTATGTGCCTGGGAGTCAGGAGGGGTTTGGGGAGCTGCTCTCTAAGGGATTCTGGAAGCAAGGTTTCCAGGACCTTGAGGGACTTGGTATTGTTGGGAAAAGGTCACTCCCTACGGTCTAATAAAGTCGGAGTCATGAGCCCCTCAGATGTGTATCCGTGGGCCAGTGCTTGGAGGATGATCGCCCCCACGTGTCTTGGGGGTTAGAGATAAAGGAAATTTCTAAAGGAATTTTTTATATGTTAAAGTAGACTCACAGGATCCTGGGAGTCGGGCTAAGATTGCCCTTTGTCCTGGGCAAAGTATGACCCTCGAGGCAGCTGAATCCGTCCAGGAAGGTCCCTCTGCCTGTTTCAAGGGCTTGTCAATGTGCTTTGTCCTCAGCTAGCCCCCTGTTCTCCATCACATCTATGGACATTTGGGCAGCTTCCTCCTCTTGGCCATTGTGAATATGCAGCAGCGAACATGGGTGTGCAGATATCTCTTCAAATTCCTGCTTCAATTGCTAGATATATACCCAGAAGTGGGATTTCTGAATCATAATCTTATTATTTTTGAAGACACCCCCCCCATACTGTTTTCTATGGCAGCTGCACCATTTACATTTCCACCAACTTGCTGAGGGTTCCACTTTTCTCCACAGGATTATATATTTGAAATATATGGCAATTAACTTTTTTTTGGACAATCATTATTTTGTCAAAAATGTTTACATAGATTTTTTTTTAGATTTTTTTAAATTCAGCCTAGACCAGGAGGAGTGTTGACAGAGCAAGGTGTTAAGAATCCTTTTTTAAATTTATTTTATTTTTTTAATTGGAGTTCAATTTGCCAACATATAGCATAACACCCAGTGCTCATCCCGTCAAGTGCCCCCCCCCTCAGTGCCCGTCACCCAGTCACCCCCGGCCCTCCTCCCCTTCCACCACCCCTAGTTCGTTTCCCAGAGTTAGGGGTCTCTCATGTTCTGTCTCCCTCTCTGATATTTCCCACTCATTTTCAATCCTTTTTTTTGTTCAGAAGTCAGTAGTCTCTTTCTCTTCTTATTCTTCTCTCTCCTGATATATACCCCAAGGGCAAGAGGGGCTGAGCTTCCCTGGTCACAGTGGGGTGAGGCCAGCCTGTGAGCACCACATATGGCTAATCAGATATGCTTTAAATATTATTTACTTGCCATTATTATTATTATTTTGGAGCTACCTATTACCGTAAATAGAAAGGAAGTCAAGAGCATGGAATCTGGCGCCAAACTGCCTGGGACGAATCCGGGTTCCTCCAGCTACTCTGTGATCCTGGGCAGGTGTCTTAACTCCTCTCCGCTTCAGTTTCCTCATCCATAACCGGGCAGTGCTAACACCCACTGCATAGAGTTCTTAGGATTAAGCAGCTGCATAGTCCCTAAGCACCTAGAGACGCTCACATACAGTAAGTGCTGCGTTTGCTACGTAAAATAAAGGCGGGGGACGCCAGCCTTGCCCCTGTGGTCCCGAGGGGCGTAGGGGGGCGGGGAATCAGTGCCTGCCTCGGTGGTCCTCGTGTGTTTTAGGTGTCATGCCCCCCACCCCCATGGGATGGACGCGAGTGCGGCAGTTGGACTGGGAACTTCCACTGGGCAGCGGTGACTGGGTTGCCCGCGAGCAGCAGGTGTTCCCGAACCTGGATGTAGAGGTGCCGGTGCTCGGTGCCGTTGGACAGTGCCACAGCGGGCGGCGCAGGGTCCGGCCGGGGCTGCACCTGGCGCCTGGGGGACGCTCCCCGGGGCTGGGGGGGGGCGTGGGGTCACCGGCCGGGACTGCACCTGGCGCCTGGGGGACGCTCCCCGGGGCTCGGGGGGGCGTGGGGGTCACCGGCCGGGGCTGCAGCTGGCGCCTGGGGGACGCTCCCCGGGGCTCGGGGTCACCGGCCGGGGCTGCAGCTGGCGCCTGGGGGACGCTCCCCGGGGCTCGGGGTCACCGGCCGGGGCTGCAGCTGGCGCCTGGGGGACGCTCCCCGGGGCTCGGGGGGGTCACCGGCCGGGGCGCCCCCACCCCCCGCACGCGGCGCCGGCCGCACCTGCCTGGGCGCGGAGGGCGAGCCCGTGCGCGCCGCGCCGCGGGGAAGGTCGGGGCGCACCTCCCCGGGCAGCGGCGGCCGCGAGCTCGGAGCGCTCGGCGGGCGGTGTCGTTACACACTTCCTGTGGGTCTCGCGGCCCGCGGCGCGCTTCCGGTGCCGGCTGGAGCCCGGGTCCGAGCCCCCGCCCCGCCCGCGCCCCGCCCCCCGCCCGCCGCGCTCCGAGCTCCGAGCCGGGCGCGCGGAGCCCGGGGCGCACGGAGCGGCGCGCGCCGGTCGCAGAGCCAGGCTGGCGCCCCGGCCCCCGCCCCCCCGGCCCGCGCCCCCGCCCCCGCCCGCCGCCCGCCCGGCGCCCTCCCCGCGCTCCCTGCCTCCGCGCCCCGGCCCTCCGGCCGCCTTCCCTCCCTCCCTCCGTCCCTCCCTCCCCTCGGTCCCGCCCCGTCCAGCCCGGGCCCCCCGGCCCCCCCGCCGCCGCCCGCGTTCCTATGGACAGACGCACAGACACCTGCAGGTGGGTGAGAGCCCGCGCGGGGCGGGGACGAGCGCGCCGACGCTGCGCCCTGGGCCGGGAGCCCCTTTGTGTGGGGGGCGGCCGCGCTGGGGTCCGCGCTGCCTGCGCCGCGGCGCCGAGCGCTGACCCGGCTGAACCCTCTTTTGTCTCCTGGCGGGGGGGGGGGAGGCCGGGAGCCCGTCAGGGCAGCGGCGGGGGCGCGGGGCGCGGGGGGACCCGGGCTCCGAGCTCCGAGCGGGGCCGGCCCGCCGCGCAGCATCCCCCCCCGCCGCCGCCGCGCTGCGTGGTCCGGCTCCCCCGCGCCCGCCGCGGGTCTGTCCGGAGGGGGCAGGAGGGCGGGAAGGAGAAGGAGCCGTCGGCCCTCGTAGTTTCCAAGTGTTGAGGCGCTGGCGGGGAGGCGGCAGGCGGCAGGCGGGAGGCGGCTCCGGGCTCTGCCCGACTTGTTCCGCCGGCGGGAGGCGCGGCCGTGCAGGGGCGAGTGGCGCTCCGGCCCCTTATTTATTGTCTCTAACGGAGGCGGCGTCCCCGGGAGGCCCCCGCGCCCCCCCCCCCCCGCCGAGGCCGCGGCCCACGCGTGCGGGTTCCCGGGCCCCGGACCCCACCGGGCTGCGAGCAGGCTGGCCCCCGGCCCCCCGGCCCCCCGCCCCCGGCCCCCGGCCCCAGCCGCGCTCGCGGGCCGAGTCGGTGTTCAGGTGCTGCCTCTCCTCCTCCTCCTCCTCCTCCTCCTCCTCCTCCTCCTCCTCCTCCTCCTCCTCCTCCTCCTCCTCCTCCTCTTCTTTCTAAGGTTAGGCAGGGACTTACAGGCAAATCGAAGATGAGCATGGCTGGGATTTTTGCCTTTTGGTTTTCTTTTTACATATATGTATATATATGTACATGCACATATTTAAAAGTTTGATGATAAAGTTTTGTTATTTCCCAGACTCCTTAGGATTAGCAAGACAGTCTCCTACCTGTTAGGTAAACAGTTACCAAGCGAGTCAGGTGCTGGCTGACAGCCTCCACGGTGGAGGTTAAATGCAAGTGCAATAAATATCCAGCTTCCCGTGCAGGCTAAAACCTTTATTTTTTTGCTGTTTTAGAGCCTGAGATCTTCCACAGCACAGGGGGGAGAACGTAAATGTTAGAACTGATTTTTTTTCTCCCCCCCCCCCGTGACTGTGGTTTCCTTCTTTTATTCTGTGTGTCTATTCCCTCTCTCTCTCTATAAAACCCCACGATTGGGTCGTACATGGTGGAAATAGTTTTTTGCAAAGTAGCGTAGGTGATATTTCCGACTTATATTATTCATCTGGTTGAGCTTCTTGTGAAGAGCTGATGTGTATTCGTAGGTATCCAGATTGTAAATGAAGTTGAATGAGCACCCAGAAACTTGATTTTACAGATTCACATTTTTAATGCAGGCACGAATTTATATCTTTGTATGAATCTCAGTCTAGGGCTTACTTCTGGAGACCTTTCTCTCTCTCTCTCTCTCTCTCTCTCTCTCTCTCTCTCTTTCCTGTCGTGTGAGAATCCATATGGACAAATTTAAATCTGATGGTTATCAAGGAGACTGAAAAAATAGTTTTGGGTGCACTCAGGTCGTATATGTGGAGTTGTATGTAGAAAGCAGAAGCTTTCTTAAGCATCTGAAAAACCTTGTGGTGGGAAAGAATTTATTTAAATCTTCATCAAGTAGGATACAGAAATTCATCAGAAAGCAATGTACAATGTTAATCCAGTTTTGATTAGGCAAAATGATTTTTGTCATTATGAAGAGGAGACAGCTTCAGTGTGCCGAAAAGAGTCATTTTTTTTTTCCAGAAGAAAAAATTAGCCTAGATGTTTGCCCTAGTTACATTAACAGATTATTATTATTATTGCATGCCCAACGTTGTAAGTATCTGGGCTGTACATTTTTGTACACTTAAAACTTAGAAGACGCTACATCTAATCTAACAATCTTACCAGTCCCTTTGAACTGATCAGATTTTATTCATGTTTTGACTTCCTTTCTAGATTAGCTGGATGAATGTAGAGGGCATATAGGGTTCAGTGCAAGGCACTAGTAGGCCCTTGAGCAAGATTCCACTTTCTTTTCTGGTAAGGATGGCCCAAAGAGCATAGGTATTGAAATTTGTTCAGGCTTTATTAGGAATGGTGGGATGGAGTCGGAAAACACTCCCGGAGTTCCAGCTATTTGATTACACACACTCTTTATCAGTTCTTAGGAATTTTTTTTTTAAAAGATTTTATTTATTTATGAAAGACAGCGAGAGAGGCAGAGACACAGGCAGAGGGAGAAGCAGGCTCCATGCAGGGAGCCCGACGTGGGACTCGATGCCGAGTCCCCAGGATCACACCCCGGGCTGAAGGCAGCGCTAAACCGCTGGGCCACCGGGGCTGCCCAGTGCTTAGGAATTTTTAAAACGATAAGTTAATAACTTGAATTGTTTATGTATTTATCTGTAGGTCTGTCAGTCAGAGGGATGAGGTTTAACAAAGAGTCACCGTGTAAATTAAATATTAAGAGAGTGTGGTCTGTGTTGAGAATTGCTTGGCAACTTGTAGTTATGCCTAACAGTTTTCTGGGATTGGCAGTGTAGTGTCTTCCCATGGGCTGGCTAAGAGGTAACACCTAGTTTGTTTTTGTTTTTGGCTCTGATATATGGGTATTCATTTTTTTTGTTTTTGTATAATAAACAGTATTTTTTTTGTGTGTAGCCCGAAGCAGTCCAGAGAACCTTACATATTTTCAGCTGATTTCTCTTCTTGCATGTTGGTGGTTAGGAAGGGGTATAAATTATTTTTCACTCTTCATGGTTGAGACTTTTTTCTGATACTTTTGCTATGACAAATGTTACTTCCAGAAATTCTGAATTAGTAGAGTTGGATTTTGAGTATAGATGAGCAATATAAACTGACATTTGCTGGTTTCTTTTTTTTAAACAACACTAAGCTGTCCAGTTACGTTTGATAGACTTGAAAATCCGCAGACTTTTCCTGCTTGTTATCAATGTGGTACCATTAAAGGAAACTCAAAATGGCCATTTTAGGTTAACCTGGAACCCTCAGAGGACTAGTATTATTAGTCATAACCAAATGGAAAGCTGAAAAGTAACAATTTTATTCTTTGTAATAGATCGGTGAGTTTCAAATCCTTCTTTTTCATGAAGTTTTTTTTTTTTAATAGTCTGCTGTGGAAGCAGATGGGACTGTGAGAAGTGTGGACAGTGACCTCTCTTCCAGCCTTTATCATCCTGCATTGTTTAAGAGCAGCATAAACTCACGCTGCTCTTGGAAAATGTGGCATTCATTCTTGGATTAATATTCTACTACCAGATGTACGAGGCTGGCTCTGAAGAAGCTTTTTCTCTTAAATACTGTCAAAAATAGAGAAGCTGTAGATTGGAGAGAAGCCATTTATTTTGAACAGTTTATTTTCTGACAGTTTGTGTTTGTAAAGAAACCTGCTCATAATATTTACTTAAGAGATCTACATAGTTGCCCGAAGAAGCCCCACAGGTTTCTTTTTTTCCTTTAAAAAAGTTTCCATAGAGCTTAACTCTTCTGTGATGCTTCTTGACTTTGCTTCTGATTAGTTGATTTATGGACTTTATTTACCAGCATGATTGGAGAATTCTTTTGCTATACAGAAATTGCACTCTGCCTGTGCTCTGGTCTGTTTCCTAGGTAACAGATGTACTGCATAGATTCCATAATGAGGACTGTGGTTGGCTAGTTACAGTGTAAATTCTGTTGTTTGGTAAAGCTTAGTCTCAAATTCAAATAAAGGTCAAGAAACCAAAAGTACTCGAGATGCGAATTTTTGAATTTTATTTTGTATCCAATGTCAACACAGTTTAATATGCTTTTCTG
The DNA here is from genome assembly GCF_905146905.1 of Nyctereutes procyonoides. Lineage (NCBI taxonomy): Eukaryota > Metazoa > Chordata > Mammalia > Carnivora > Canidae > Nyctereutes > Nyctereutes procyonoides. Next base: position 7,398,336 of record NW_026575135.1, on the reverse strand, counting down.
GGGAAAGACAAATTATGCAGCAATATTCAAGCGTGTTTTGTAAAGTCTTAAGTAGTTGGAGAGCTTTTTTACTATTCCATATTGGTAATACCGATGGTTCTAGTGACAAAGAAGATGTGTTTCAGAACACTTCATCACACTTTAATATAGAAAGCAAAGAGATGTTGTCTAGGATGTCAGTAACTGGATCTTCTGTATTGAAAGAAAAGTAACATCATATATGTTGCTAAAGATAAATTGTGCAACTTCATGTGAAACACAGCTTTTAGGGGTGCTTGGGTGGCTCGGTCGGTTGAGAGTTGGACTCTTGATCTTGTCTCGGCTTGATCTGAGGGTCGTGGGTCTGGGCCCTGTGTTGGGCTCTGTGCTGGGTTTGGAGCCTACTTAAAAAAAAAAGTGGTAAAAAGAAGAAACAACTTTTAAAAGCTTTAAAAAGACATTAAAATATTTAAGCAACTTTTAAAAACATTAAAAGTCTTACTGTAAAATGATGCATTTGTACTCTAGCTATTTTCTCTCTGATCTGCCTGACTTTTGGCCTGCTCAGCACCAGGGAGCAAGTCTCTCTTACGTAGCAACAAATTGGAGAATAGCTTTCCCCTCCATCTGACTCTCCTCTGGAAATCTATGGCCTCTATAGCTCTAGGTGCAGGACAAGAAATAATATATGTGCAATTGCTAGTAATTATTACCTGTTTCTTAAAAAATTTACAGTGAACCAGAATTCCATTAATTCCCATTGAAAATATTTTTTCATTTGATGCATGAAAATGTTTTTGTTTGTTGATCATCAGGAATTCTGTTAAATTTTTAAAGAAAGATTTATCTATTTCACAGAGAGATCATGGAGAGAGAGAGAGAGATCGTGTGTGCAGGTGGAAGGGCAGAGGGAGAGAATCTTCAGGTGGACTGTCTCCTGAGTGCAGAGCCTGAGGTGGGACTCCATCCCAGGTCCCTGAGATCATGACCCCCGTGGAAATCAAGAGTTGGACGCTCAGCCAACTGAGCCACTCAGGTGTCCCTAAAAAAAAATTTAGGTTAATTTGTGGGGCAGCTGGCTGGGTTAGTTGGTAGAACGTGTGGCTCTTGCTCTCAGGGTCAGGAGCTGGAGCCACATGTTGCGCATAGAGCTTACTTAAAAAAAAAAAAAAGTTAATTTGAATTCTAAAGATTATCCAGAGTTGCTTCCATTACTTTCCTTTGCTTAGCAGGATTGTTTTTGGATTCTTTATTTACCCTTTTAGTTAATTTTACTAAAAATTAGGAATAGAATATATCTTGTTTAGGTTTTCTTCTTGGTTTTTCTCAAAACTGACACTACTTTAAACTTTTTTGGCCTTTTCAAGTTGCAAATATTGTGCCCCTTCAGTTTTCTCTTGTAAATATTTAGTCTTAATTTTTTTTTTTAATTTTGCCTTTTTTTTAAAGGCTCCATGCCCAACATGGGGCTTGTACTCACGACCCTGATTTACGACCCTGAGATCAAGAGTCATGTGCTCTCCTGACTGAGCCAGCCAGGCACCCCTATTTAAAAATTTTTAATTATTACATAATTTAAGGCATAACCACCACATATCAAAAGCTCTACTTTTCTGAGACTTTATACTTCTGGGGCAGAATTAACAGTGTTTGTGAACTCCGTCTCAGCCAGAACAACTTCCTCTCCCCAGCCTGTATAGTTAACAAGGGCTGTCATAACAAAGTATGACAGACTGGGTAGCTTAAACAACAAAATTTTCTCACAGTCTGGAGCCTAGAAGTCCCAGTTCAGGATGTTGGCAGAGTTGGATTCTTCCAAGGCCTCTCTTCTTGACTTTCGATTTCAGTCTTCCTCAGATATTTTCACTCTGTGCCTGTCTGTGTCCTAATCTCTTCTTATAACATATCTATCCATAGCCTTAGAACTCACCCAAAACATCTTGTTTTACCTTAATTACCTCTTTAAAGGCCCTGTCTCCAAGTATTGTCTCATTTTGAAGTACTGGGTATTAAGACTTAAGTGTATGAATTTGGAGGGAAAACGATTTGGCTTCTAAGTGCAGAGCCTGAAGTGGGACTCCATCCCTGAGATCCCTGAGATCCCTGAGATCATGACCCCAGTGGAAATCAGGAGTTGGATATTCAACCAACTGAGCCACCCAGGTGTCCCTGAAAAAACCTTTTCCTCCACTCCTTGTCTTTTATACATACATACATACGTACGTACTTACTTCATCCCATATGTGTGATACAATGAAGGCCCTACACTACTTTATTCCTCCTTCCTAAGATTTCTCAGTTCTGTTTGCCTCCATACAAATCACATACTGTCTGTCATCTACGCCTATCATTGGTCTTGGTTCTATAGTTGAATTTACTCAAAGCACAACACAAGTCCTTATGCTAAGGCTTCTGTAATAATCCTTTTGATACTCTGAAGCTCTTTTGAATCCTCATAAATGGCTCATGTGAATAATGTATCCTGTCTTTCATGCTTAAAACTGTTTATCTGTGGTTTTATACTCGGAGGCCAGTGTTGCTGAATTTAAGTACTTGGCTCACATTTTCTTTCTTCAGATCTCTTAAATATGTTACTCTGTTTTAGGGTTTGGCCGACCTTTTCTGTGAAAGGCCAAATGGTAATTATTTTAGGCTTTGTGGAACATGGGTCACTGTCACAATTATGTAACTGTGCCACTTCAGTCCAAAGCAGCCATGTAGAGTAGGTAAATGAACAAGCATGACTGTGCTTAGTAAAACTTGATTTACAGAACCAGACAGTGGGCTGGATTTGGTGCACAAGGCATAGTTTGCTGAGTCCTACTCTATTGTATTCTGATAAAAAGTGTTGTCATCAGAGTCTAATACCACTATGATGTTCTTTTTTTAAAGTGACTCCATCTTTCTCTTAGACGCCCAAAGGGCTTTTTTCTTCATCTTTAAAGCCTAGTAATTTTCCTAGAGCATGTATCGACTATTTTCTATTAATTTTTCCAGATAATACAAGGTGGATTTTATAATGTTGGCTTAAATATTTTTTCATAAATATTTTCATCAATGAAAGGTTTTAGTATTTAATCTGTTTTAGTGCTTTAATTTTCTTTTTTGAGGGTCTCCTGTTGCATGTATGTTGGATCTTCTTTGCCTTTTATATCTATACCTTTCTTCAAATTATTTTTATCTTTTTAAATATTTCTTTTATTTTTCTATTTTTTTTCCTTTTTATCCTTTATCAAGCAGTTTCTATGGTATCTATTTATTAAGTCCAGTTTTGTCTTCCTTTCTGAATTTTTTTTTCTGTCCTAGTCTGTCCTGAATTCTATCATTTCTCTTTGTAAAAGTTCTGTTGTAAGGCTGTTGTCTTTCTTTCTCTCTCTTTCTCTCTCTCTCTCTCTTTTGCTTTTCTGTTTTTGATGTATACTTTTATAGCTCTCTCATTTTCTTAATTTCTTTATTTTTTTTACAAGATGTTATTTATTCATGAGACACACACACACACTGAGAGACAGAGAGAGAGAGAGAGAGAGAGAGAGAGGGAGGGAGGGAGGCAGAGAGAGAAGCAGGCTCCATGCAGGAAACCTGGTGTGGGATTTGATCCTGAGACCCAGGACTATGCCCTGGGCTGAAGGCAGGCGCTAAACTGCTGAGCCATCCAGGGATTCCCCCCCTTAATTTCTTTTAATATTGAAATATTGTGCTACTGTTCTCATCTACTTTATGGCCATATTTTTGATGTGCCTTCATTGACTATTGGTACCTTATTTGGTTCTTTTCCATCTTTTTCTCACAGTACCTCACATAGGATTAGATTGCATTCTTTACTCTTGTTCATGTTTAAATTAGATGGATTGTTAAAAAGATTTTATTTATTTAATCATGAAAGACACACAGAGAGAGGCAGAGATGTAGGCAGAGGGAGAAGCAGGCTCCTCGAGGGGAGCCTGATGCAGGACTTGTTCCTGGGACTCCAGGACCACGCCCTGAGCTGGAGGCAGATGCTCAACCACTGAGCCACCCAGGTGTCCCTAAATTAGAAGGATTTACCTGTACTTTAGGAGAAGGTTTCTGTGATGGAGGTGGAAGTAGATCAAGGTAGTTTTTTTAGTTTCTTGGTTTGAAATTTTTTCCTTTGTTGCTTATGTGAAATATTAAAAATATTGCCATTCAGTTAAAATTAGAGTGAGATACCATTACATACCCACTAGAAGGGCTAAATGAAAAAGATGAAAAATATCAGGTGTTGGTGAGAATGTAGAGTAACTGGAGTTCTCAAGCACTGCTATTGGAAGTGCAAATGGAGAAATAAATATAAATGGAGGGGCATTTGGGTGACTTGGTTGAGCATCCAATTCATGGTTTTGGGCTCAGGTCATGATCTCAGGGTTGTGAGATTGAGCCCCGCTTTGGGCTTGGCACTCAGTGCAGAGTCTGTTTGAGATTCCTTCCCTCTCCCTGTCTGTTTCTCCTCTCTCCCTGCTTGCTCTCCCTTTCTCAAACAAACAGATAAATAAAATATTTTTTAAAAAATGGATACAAGCAATTTGGAAAGCTGTTTGGCAGTATTTACTAAAGCTATGCATATGCATATTTTATGGCCCAGTAATTCCACTCAAAGATACGTGCTTACCAAAATAAATGTACTAGAATGTTCATAGTACTGCTTATAATAGCGCCAAAACTGAAGTCTGCCCAAATGACCATCAGTATAATATGTAGTAGATGTTACATGGATGGCCTCAAGTAAATGACATCTCATGGTGTCTGTGCCCTTGTGTTGTCCCTTTGTACAATGATTCTGATTTTCACCATGTACCTTACTTGGGGCAGTAGGACATTAGGCAGGTGTGATGCAGCAGATAAGAAGCTTGATAAATGCATACACATTGGAGAGAAACACTGCCTTGAGACAATAACAGAAAGAAGAACTCAAGTAGGAGAGGTCAGGTGGAAAAAAATTGAGGCACCCCAGCTAATTATCATCACTTATTGCCAGTTAGGTAAGACCATTTTGACCTCCAAGCTCACTTGATCCTGCAGCTAAACGTAGCCACATAAACAAGTCCAGGTAAAGCCAGGAGAAAAACTGGGCAGATAACCCACAGAATTGTGAGAAATGAGCAATTATTTTAAGTAACAAATTTTTAGGGTTGTTACACAACAATGGGAAACTGAATCAGAATGGATAAATTGTTCTATATTCATACAGTGGAAATACTGTGGAGTAATGAGAATAAACAATCTGTAACTACATGCAATAGTATATATGAATCTCACAGACCAATGTGGAGCTAAAGAAGCCAGGGGCATGAGTTTGAACTGTGTACCTCCACGTATATAAAATCTCCAAGCAGGCAAAATCAGTAATTTCTGTTAGAAGCCAGAACCTTGAGGAAATAGTGACTAGAAGGAGAAAGTAGAGGCTTCTGGGGTGCTGATAATGCTCTGTTCCTTGATCTGGTTGCTGGTTACATATATGTGTCCTGTTTGTGAAATTGTGAAATATCAACAAGTTGTTCACTTATTGTTTCTCCTTTTTTTTGATAGTATGTTATATATAAATATACATACATATTTTAAGATTTATTTATTTTAGAGAGCAGGAGAAAGCAAGCACAAGTAGGAGGGGCAGAGGGACAAGGAGAGAGACTCTCAGGCAGACTCTGAGCTGACCATGGAGCCTAACTGGGAGTTCAGTCTCAGGCCCTGAGATCATGACCTGAGCTAAAACCAAGAATTGGTCGCTCAGCTGATTGTGCCATCTTAGGTGCGTGCATGTCTGTCTTTCCTTCCTTCCTTCCTTCCTTCCTTCCTTCCTTCCTTCCTTCCTTCCTTCCTTCTTTTTTCACACTATCTAGGTGTCTTCTTTCTTTCTTTCTTCTTTCTTTCTTCTTTCTTTCTTCTTTCTTTCTTTCTTCTTTCTTCTTTCTTTCTTTCTTTCTTTCTTTCTTCTTTCTTTCTTTCTTTCTTTCTTTCATTCATTCATTCATTCATTCATTTTACAGCACATGTAAGCAGGCAGAAAGGCAGAGAGAGAGAATCCTCAAGCAGGCTCCCTGTTGAGTGTGGAGCCTGGTGGGACTCAATCCCAGAACACTGAGATCACGATCTGAGCTGAAATCAAGAAACACTTAACTGACTGAGCCACTCAGGCCCCTGATTGTATATCGTATTTCAACATAAAGGAAGAAAAATGTCTTTTTTAGTTTAGTCTCCTTTTTGTTATTCTCTGAGATTGACTTCCTTTGGGTCTCTCATTTATCCCTAGTAATGCCTCTGTGTTTGATTTGTATTTTATTTTATTTATTTATTTTTAAAAAGATTTTATCCATTTATTTGTGTGTGTGTGTGTGTGTGTGTGTGTGAGAGAGAGAGAGAGAGAGAGAGAGAGAGAGAGGGCAAGAGAGAGCGAGTGACCATTAGAGCAGGGAGGGGCAGAGGGAGAAGCAGACTCCCCACTGAGCAGAGAGCCTGATGTGGGGCTTGATCCCAGGATCCTGGGTTCATGACCTGAGCTGAAGGCAGACATTTGACTGACTGAGGCACCCAGGCACCCTTCAAGATTTTATTTTTAAAGTAATCTTTATACCCAATGTAGGGCTTAAATTTATAACTCCAAGATCAAGAGTTATATCTCCACCAGGTAAGCCAGCTGATTTCGATATTAATTCCAACAGTTTTCTTACCAGGTATTGTCTTCCCTAGAAGCCAAACTTTACTTTTCTGGATCCAGTTTCACCCCAGTGGGTCTTCTCTTTTTGAGAGTGATTGTTGGTAATTTCTTGTTCACCATCTTCACATCAGAAGCCTCTGCTTTCTCCTCTCATCTGCCCAGTTGCTGATCCTGAGTTCTGTTTTTTTTTTGTGTGTGTGTTTTGGTTTTGCCCACTCATCTGGGGTTCAGGGGGTTACCTCATCACCTAATTTTGTTGAACATCTTGTCTTTTGTTATCCTATTGTTCTCATCCATGTGTTTGTTTTTCCATTGGAATAATTGTAGATTTGCTTGCAGTTACAAGAAAGAATAGATTTTTTTGCCTACTTGCCTAGTTTCCTCAAATGGGAACATTTTGTAAAACTATATTAACAGCATCACAACAAGGATATTAATTGTTCTGGACTGAATTGTATTACCCCCAGATTCATATGTTGAAGTCTGAACCCCCAGTACCTCAGAATATGACTGTATTTGGTGGTAGGGCCTTTGAAGAGCTTATTAAGTTAAGGCTTTTAGGGTGGCCCTAATCCAATCTGACTGCTGTACTTGTAAGAGGAGGACGTTTGGATGCAGAAAGAGACACCAGAGATGTTATGTATAGAGGAAAGACCATGTGAGGACACAGCGAGAACTTGGCTATCTGGAAGCCGGGGGGAGGCTGCAGAAGAAACCAAACCTGCTGACACCTTCATCTTGGGATTTCTAGCCTCCAGACTTGAGAAAATGAATTTCTGTTATTTAAGCCACCCAATCTAGTATTTTGTTATGGTAGCCCTAATAAATGAATACATTGGTTTTGGTACAATCCACTACAGATATTCAGATTGTCAGGTGTATTAGTGTACATTTGTGTGTATTAGGATCAGCACAGTACATTTTATCACCTATGTATGTTCCTGTTTCTACCAGCCGTTCTAGTCGGCTCGCATCCTGCCAGCATAGGTTTTTTTTTTTTTTTTGATTTTATTTATTTATTCATGAAAGACAGAGAGAGAGAGAGTCAGAGACACAGGCAGAGGGAGAAGCAGGCTCCATCCTGGGAGCCCGATGTGGGACTCGATCCTGGGACTCCAGGATCATGCCCTGGGCCGAAGGCAGGTGCTAAACCGCTGAGCCACTCCGGGATCCCTCTTTTTTTTTTCTTTTTGCCAGCGTATTTCTAACCTTTGACAGCCATTAATGGGTCTTCCATTTCTGAAATATTGTTATTTAAAAGATACTATATAAATGGAATCATTATATGTAACCTTTGCAATAGACTTTTTTCTTTGAGAAAAAATTTTTTTTATTTTTTTATTTATGATAGTCACAGAGAGAGAGAGAGAGGGGCAGAGACACAGGCAGAGGTAGAAGCGGGCTCCGTGCACCGGGAGCCCGACGTGGGATTCGATCCCGGGTCTCCAGGATTGCGCCCTGGGCCAAAGGCAGGCGCCAAACCGCTGCGCCACCCAGGGATCCCTTGAGAAAAAATTTTAAAAATATCTATTTGTTTGAGAGAGAACACAAGCAGGGAGGAGGGGCAGAGGGCAGGGGAGAAGTAGACCCCCCCACACCCCCCACAGAGCAGGGAGCCCAATGTGGCCTTGATCTCAGGACCCTGGGATCGTGACCCAAGCTAGAGACAGATACCTAACCAAATGAGCCACCCAGGAGCCTGAGATTGGTTTTTTCCAATAAGCATAATTCCATGGAGATTCATCTAGGTTGTTTCGTATAACAGGAGTTTGTTCTTTTTTATTCCCAAGTAGTAATCTGTGAGTATATCCTAGTTTATTTAACTTCATCTGTTGAAGCACATCTGAGCTGATTCCATTTCTTGACCTTTACAAATAAAGTTGTTATGAAAGTAATTTGTAATCTCTCTGGGATACATAACAAGGAGCTTCACTGCAGTATTTTATGGTAATTATGTGTCTAGTTTTTAAGTAACTGCCAAACTTTTCCAGAGTGATTGTACCATTTTATATTCCTATGAACAATATATGTGATCCAGTTCCTCCACATCCTTGCTAGCGTTTGCTGTCATCATTTCTTATTTTAGCCATTCCAGTGTATGTGTAGTAATATTGTGGGTTTTTTAAAAAGATTTTATTTATTCATAAGAGGCCCAGAGTGGCAGAGACATAGGCAGAAGGAGAAACAGGCTCCTGCGGGCAGCCTGATGTGGGACTTGATCCCAGGACCCTGGGATCACGCTCTGAGCCCAAGACAGACGCTCAACCACTGAGCCACCCAAGCGTCCCGATATTGTGGTTTTAATTTGCATTTCCCTGATGGCTAATATTAGCACAACTTTTCATATGCTTGTTTACCATCTGTATATCCTCTTCTGAGAAATGTGTGTCATTTGCCTATTTTCTAATTGGATTTTTAATTTTTTTACTGTTTTGAGAGCTCTTTGTATATTCTAGTTACTAATCCTTTGTTCTTTGTCAGATAGGGCTTGCAAATGTTTTTTTCCAGTAGTTTCCTTGTCTTAATCTTCTTCACATGGGCTTTCACATTGCAAAAGATTTTAATTTCAGTTTTACCAATTTGTCCTTTAATGGATTATGCTTTGGTATCAAATCTAAGAACTCTTTGCCTAACCCCAGATCTCAGAGATTTTTCTTATGTTTTCTCCATGTTTTTAAGTTCTACATTTAATTTTTTTTTTAAAGATTTTAGTATTTATTTGATGGGGGGAAGTCCCCAGGGTGGGAGGTAGGAACAGAGGGAATGGGAGAAACAGACTCCCTGTTGAACAAGAGAATCTGACATGAGGCTCGATTCCAGGACCCCAAGATCATGACCTCAGCTGAAGGCAGCAGCCTAACCCAGCTGAGCAACCCAGGTGTCCCACCTTCTACATTTTATAGTTAACTCTGATTTATTTTGCGTTAATTTTTATTTAAGGTGTGAAGTTTAGGTTGAGGTTCATATTTTGTCTATGAATGTCCAGTTGCTCCAGCACCAATTGATGAGAAAGCTATCCTTCCACCATCGAATTGCTTTTGCATCTTTGCAAAAAAAAAAAAAAAAAAAAAAAAAAGCAGGTTGAGCATATGTATGCATCTGTTTCTTGGTTTACTTCATCTGTTTTTGTGAATAGATTTGAGGAGAGTCCAAAACTAAGCCTTTGCTACTGTTCAGCTTGCTTAGAACTCCTTGTTCGTTCGTTCATTCATTCATTCATTCATTCATTCATTCATTCATGAGAGACACAGAGAGAGAGGAAGAGACACAGACAGAGGAAGAAGCAGGCCCCACACTGAGAGCCTGACATGGGACTCCATCCTGGGTCTCCAGGATCATGCCCTGGGCTGAAGGCGGCGCTAAACCGCTGAATCACCCAAGCTGCCCTCTCCTTGTTCATTCTTTTTTTTTTTTTTTTTAAAGATTTTATTTATTTATTCATGAGAGACACAGAAAGAGAGTCAGAGAAACAAGCAGAGAGAGAAGCAGGCTCCATGCAGGGATCCTGAGTGGGACTCGATCCAGGGTCTCCAGGGTCACACCCTGGGCTGAAGGCAGTGCTAAACTGCTGAGCCACCCGGGCTGCCCTCCTTGTTCATTCTTAAGCATGATCTTTTTTGTCATTATCTTGGAAAACTTTTTTTTTTTCCTATTGATCAAAGTGGACAAATATCTAATTAGGAAAAAAAAAAAAAGGTAAGATCTGCAGTAATTTGATTACTAAACAGTTTTTTCAGTTTATCTTCTTTATAATATAGTGATAAGTCGACATGTATTTGTTTCAGAAAATTCAGTTTTTTTCTAAATTACTTGTGTTAACACTTTCATGACAATTATGGCTCAATAATAATAAGTATACTTTATCTGGCATCTTGAGAAAACAGGGTTCTACATTAATGGATTTTTGTATAAAGTTTATCTCTGATGAAACTTAAAATTTTAATTATTTTTAGGGAAAATGTTTCCCACATTTGGTTAAATTTAAATAAAGGGTGGCAATTCAGTTACTTCTGGAAATCTGCCAAGAATTCTTTTCTGGCATCTGGATGAACACAAACAGAGAGAAATTTGTTTCTTGCCCTAGAAAATTCACTTAAGCTATTCTCTGGCTCTGAAGTTTTGCAACATTAGACCGGTTTCCTACAACCAATGCAAGGAAGTTTCCATCCCCCAACTGACAAATCCATCAAATTCACGGATTTACCAAAACCTTGTTTCAATTGCCTTTGAAGATTTCCATGAAATTTTAGTTGAAAGTAGTCCCATTCTACTTTCAGAGCAGCATTTTAAGGAATGTCCTTTTTTTTTTTTTTTAAGATTTTATTTATTTATTCATGAGAGACACAGAGAGAGGCAAAGACATAGGCAGAGGGAGAAGTAGGCTCCCTGCTGGGAGACTGATGTGGAACTCCATCCCAGGACCCTAAACATTTTAGGCAATTACTTTATTAATGGAAAATATAGATTTTATAACTTAACAGTATATAAACACATCATTAGAGAAATATTAGGTATATAGGTAAGACTTTCATCTGTCAGAAAGAAGCCAGCCAGTTAGCAAAAAAACAACCCCCCCAATTTATGAGTATTACATATCAAGACTATATTCACATATACTAAATATATTCATAACAATATATTCATAGAAAAATTATTTATAATATATTGTTTTGAATATATTTACTTTCATTACATATATTCAAAAAGAAAATATTTACAAGATTAGATCACCATATAACTCTTATCTTTCAAAAAATGTTTAGGGTTTTTTTCTTTTTTAAATAAACTCTATCTCACCAATACCCTCCTTGTTGCCGCTCCCCCCCCCCCCCCATGTGGGGCTCGGATTCATGATCCTGAGATGAAGAGTTGCATGGTCTACTGACAGAGCCATCCAGTTACTCCTAGGATTTTTCTTATTTAAAAATTATTTTGAGTCAAAATTCATCCTATAGATTTGCCTTAATATGTTTTTAGTTGATGCCTTCCTATTAATCATTCAAATAGATATTTGTGTTTCTAAGAGCAAACTATTGTCCTGAGAAGTAAAGATATCCTTATATATTATGTAATAAGAAACAATATTTTTGTTAATAATGGAAGAATGTAATTCTGTATAATGTTTTTTGAGAAAAGTATACATAGGTGAAAGGTCAGCCAATTTGGCTATGTGAAAACTTAAACTTTTAAAGTTTTTATTAAAGTAAAGTGAAAAGGGAAGGCAATAGTTTGGAGAAAATGCAGCCATGTGACAGTTGAGGTCTTCATGGCACTGTAATATTTTAATGATTTACAAAAGAATTAATAAAACTTCAGGGAAAAATAGGTAGAATGAAGAGCAGTTATTTGCCTCATTAGTAATTAAGCATAAAATAATACAGCAATCCATTTACTTTTAATTTCTTTCTTCTTTCTTCTTTCTTTCTTTCTTCTTTCTTTCTTTCTTTCTTTTTCTTTTTAAAGATTTAATTACTTATTTTAGAGAGAGAAAGAGACAGAGAGTGTGTGCATGAGGGGGAGGGGCAGAGGGAGATAGAATCCAGGGAGAGAGAATCCCAGGCAGACTCTGGGCTGAGTGTAGAGCCTGTCTCAGGCTTGTTCTCATGACCCTGAGATCACAACCACCAAAACCCAGAGTTGGGGGCTTAACAGACTTGTGCCACAGAAGAGCCTCTGCCTGCCTGCCTGCCTGCCTTCATGTAAAATTACTGTGTTACATAGTTACATTATGTACATTAATTACAGTGTTATATAGTTTCAGGTGTACATTAGTTTTGGCAATTCTGTGTTACTCAGTGCTCATCACCAAAAGTGTACTCTTAACTCCCTTCTTCTGTTTCATCCATTCCCCCCACCCACCTCCTCACTGGTAATCACCAGTTTGTTCTCTATATTTAAGAGTCTAGTTTTTTGTCTCTTTTTTCCCTGTTCTTTGTTTTGTTTCTTAATCCATTTACTTTTTTAAAAAAATCTATCAAAGTAGCAAAAATATAATATGAAATATTGCCCATTGCTGGTGAGGGGAAAGGAAGAGAGGAAGTTATTCTCCTATGTATTGCTGATGGGTCTAGAGAATTCTTTTTTTGTTTGTTTGTTTTTTGAAACTTTGAAGGTGTAAGGGAGGAAAAACCACCCCTTACCCTCCTAGATTCTGTGACTTGGCCTAAGTAATAAACAGATTAATAGGGGAAAAGCATACAGTGTTCTTTAATATTTTTGTGTGCACACTGGAGTCTTCATAAGGTAAATGAAGTCCCAAAGAAGCAGTTAGAAATGAAAGTTCATATATATTTTAAACAAAGAATTTATATATTTGTGGAGAAGTGACTAGACAAAGTTTCAGCCAGCAGCCATAAATTGTGAGACAGTAACTAGAAAATATATGGGAGAAACTAATGGAAGATAAGGGTTAGTTTAGTAAGTGTATTTGTACAGATCCATTTTGGCATCATCTCCCAGTCTCTAGTGCTAAGAATGTTCTTCTCTTTCTGCTATAAGGAGGGCATCTACCTCATGGGAAATTTTGTGACCTGGTTTTAGGTAGAAAGAGAGAGGTCAGAGAGAACTTCCTGCATTAGCTGTTTCTCGTGTGCTTTCAGCCTGAAATAGTATGCCAAAGTGCCATATTTTGGGATGGCACCTTATGAACCCCTCCAAAATATAATATGCGTGCCAGTAATGAACATATTGTATATACAGTTGATGAATTATTACAAGGTGAATAAATATGATTAGCATTCATAGCAATAAGCTGGACTTTATCAGCACGTTAGAGGAGCCCCTTATACTCCCTCCCATATCTAACCCAATCTTCCTGAATGATTGCTGAGTCATAGGGTATATATGCTCAGCCTTAATAGAGACTGCCAGTTTTCCAGAGTGATTTTATCAGTTTATACTGCCAGCAGTAGTGTGTCAGGGTCCCAGTTGCTCCACTTCTTCATGATTATCATTTTGGAAAGCATTTTGACAGAATGTATCAAGAGCCATAGATCTGTCTATACCCTTTTATCTGGTAATTCTAATAGAAAAGATGGGGAAAGATATGCACAAAAACATGAGCAAAGCAGAGATCAGAGACCACAAGCTAAATCTGGCCAGCTGCACCCCAAATCCAGTTACAACCATTTGTTGTTTGTGGCTGCTTTTGTGCTACAATGGAAAAGTTTAGTAGTTATTTCAGAAACCTTGCAAAACAAAATATTTACTATCTGACCCTCTCCAGAAAAAGTTTGCTGACCCCTACATTAGAGCATTATTTAGAGTAGTAAAAGATTAGCAATAACTAGTATCCACCAGTTGGGGAATTACTAGTTATATCCTGGTGTAAGCACTTGATGGAATCGAATATAGACATTTAAAATGATGGTGATACAGATTATTCATCCAGTACATATTTATTGGGCATTTGGTATATGTTAGGTACTTTTCTAACTGCTGGCAAATCAGTAAAGACTAGAATTCATGCCTTCACAGAACTTAAATTTTAGTGGAGGAGATAGGAAATAAACAAGCCAAGTACATAAAATAACATGTAAGAGGTTAGTGGTAAGATGGAAGAAAAAAGGGAAGGGAGATACGAAAAATTTCAGGGTGAGGGCTTGATGTTTTTAGATTGCCTTCTTTCTCTGAGAAAATGACTTTTGAGTAAGAACTTGAAATAAGTGAAAGGGCTTGACATACAGGTAGCTGGAGGAAGAGCATTTGAGGCAGAGGGAGAAGCAAGTACAAAGGGACAAAGTTGGAACTGTGCCTGATGTGTTGTTCTAGGAACAGCAATAAGATGAAGGGCTGTGATAGAGTGAAGGACAGGGAGAGTAGCAGGGGGTGAGTTTGGAGGTAATGGAGGTGGGGTGGCAGTGAGGGCCCATCATGGTCAACCTATAGCAACATGAAAAATCCCTATCATAAATTGTTCAAGTAAAAATAGTGCTCTTTCTCACTTCCATTTTCCCTCCCTCTCTGCTCAGTAATGACAGTCATGTAAAGCAATGCATAATAAGGAAAAGACTGGAAGAAAATACCTTGGAATACCAACATTTTTAATGTCCTGGGATTATGAATTATGCTTCTTGCCAACACTTGCTATAATTTGGCTGTCTTCTATAATAAAATGGATATTTAGAAACTTGAAGGAATTTGCATACCTTAGAAATCAGTTACTTTTAGTTGATTGTAGCCTGCCAGTGGATAGCACTGTCTTTTTTTTTTTTTTTTTTAGGATTTATTTATTTGAGAGGGAAAGGAAGAGTGCCTGCATGTGCGCAAGGGTGAAGGCAGGACAGAGGGGCAGAAGGAAAGGGAGAAGGAGAGAGAGAATCTCAAGCAGACTCCCCACTGAGCGCAGGGCATGACATAGGGCTTGATCTCAAGACCCTGAGATCATGACCTGAGCCAAAACCAAAAGTTGATGCTCAACCTACTGAGCCACCCCGGTGCCCCAGATGGCATTGTCTTAAATCATCTAAGGAGTTGCTGGTTTTTTAATTATTTTTTCAGTGTTTGAGTCAGAAGGAACTGTGGAGCTTATGTACTTAAACTCCTTCATTTTATGTTTTATAGGTTAGGAAATGATTTGGAGAAGAAGGAACTCAAGCTTTCAGTTCTTTTTCTTATGTTTGTATGTCCCTTCACTATTTAATCTGAGGTTATTTTGCACTTTAATGATTTTTGTGATTAATGACTTACCTAATCTCTAACTTAAAAAGAAAATCTTTGATAGTAATGAAATCTAAATCTGTGTTGTCCAAATCTTCTTAGTGGGAAAACCACTGTAGCAGATATGTGTTAATAATGAATTCTTTTGGCGAGCATTCTGGTTAAGACCATGGATGTAGTAGAGCTCAGACTGCCTGGGTTTGTTTCTGGCCCTTATTAGTACATAACCTCTCTGCGCGTTAGTTTCCCACTTATAAGATGCTTTGATCCTAAGTATATACCCCATAGGGCTGTTGTGAAAATTAAATGAATTCATGTGGGTAGAATGCCAGGCACCTAGACCAAATGATTATTGAGGCTTAAATATCAGGAAGGGAAGGTATTTGAACACTAAGTACCAGAGAAAATTGAGTTCAGCAAATACTTGAATTGTGGTGTTGAAAGTGTCTCTCTACTTTGTCTTCATAGAGAACATGTGGCAGTTTATTAACATTGTGAAGCTGATCATCTTAATTAGCACAGTGGCTTCATACCCTGCTGTTGTAGCATTTATGCTATAAACCCTTCACAGATGGTTATCGAATCTGAGGGGAAGAATACTTACTTTTGAGTGGCAGAAATACTGTGACTTAGGTGAATGGCCTGAGTAAGTGGATCATATGAAAAAACACAGTGCAAGATGAGTGGTAAAAGGCCACTGGCTGGCCTAAAAGCTGGCTGGCACAGTGTCCATCCAGCTCTAGGAAAGATTGCTTGTTTACTGGAGCATGCAAGAACTTTGTTTTATGCGGATATAGGTCAGGGCAGTAAAGAGCTCCATATACACAGACACACAGTGGAGAAAGGGAGTCAAGTAGAGTGTGGAGGGTGTAACCTGTCCTTTGAAGTGTGCCACCAAAATTTTAGTGTTTGAGTGCCCTTAACTTCAGAGAGGTTGAGCACTACAGAACTCATGTAATAGCTGATAGTTAAGAATTAACCCTATTTATTTATTTTAAAAGATTTTGTTTATTTATTCATGAGAAACACAGAGGCAGAGACATGGGCAGAGGGAGAAGCAGGCTCCCTGTGGGAAGCCCGATGTGGGACTCGATCCCAGGGCCCCAAGGTCACACCCTGAGCCCCAAGCCAAAGGCAGACGCTCAACCGCTGAGCCACCCAGGAGTCTCAAGAATTAACATTTAAAAAAGTTTTTCTAGAAAACCCCCTCAAAATATATAATAAAATTTGTTAAAATTTGAGGTATGGGGGTGCCAGGTTGGCACACTCAGTTAAACATCGGACTCTTGGTTTCGGCTCAGGTCATGATCTCACGGTCCTGAGATCCAGCCCCCAGTTGGATTCTGTGCTCAGCTCAGCTAGGATTCTGCTTAAAATTTCTCTCTTCTCCACTTGGCTGGATGAGCACTGGGTGATATGCTATATGTTGGCAAATTGAACTCCAAAAAAAAAAAAAAAAAGTTTCTCTCTTCTCCTCCATCTGCCCTTCCCCGCTGCTTTCTCCCCCATCCCAAATAAATAGATCTTTAAAAATTTTTTTGAAGTATGGAAAAAAACAAAATTTAACATACAGAGTACTTAGACAATTTGTAAAAATAAAGTTAGATATATTTTTCTTACTGGTATTTGTCTTAGTGAAGGGTAATTTTATATACAGACCGTGTCCCTAATGTATTTTGTGTTTGAGACTATTTGGGGATTGCATAAAATTCTGTTACTTTTTAGTGGGAAAAGTCTGAATCTTTTTGCAGTGCTGGTTTTGTTTTCTTCAGAAGTTTTACTTGGTCATGCTGCTGTCTTTTTCTTTTTAACATAGCTGGGTGAGTACAGTTGTAGTCAGCAGTGTTTCTACCACACTAGCTTTATAAGAAACTTTCTGCCTTCCTTGCAGAATCATGGATTATAACTTAGGGTTTCTGTGGGCATATTAATTCTGAATAGAACCTGGGGATTGTGCTTAACTAGAAGTCTGGTGGTTTTGGTAGTGAGTTCCTAACAGGACTCAGATACTTATATGCTCAGTAGGACATTGCTGTTGTAGCAATTGTGGTATTTAATTGAACCTGAAGGTCCCTTGGAATTTTCCTAGTCCATTATATTAAACTGCGAAAGTTCTTTAAAATGTAATTCAGTATTTATGATTTAGTTAATAGTTAAGCTAAGGACTTTTAGAAGCATTTGGAGGTGGGTGGAAGGAAGCCATATATTTACAGAGACCTTCATGAAACATGAAATTGTGACACTAAATTAGACTTTCTTTCCCAGCCCTCTGCTGCTACACCAGGCTCTGGTCCAAAGAGTAGCATATGACTCAGATTTCGCCTGAACACCCTTGTTTGTCGAGTTTGTTATTCTTTTCAGGGCTGGGTTGGTATATCATAGGCACATAATTAATCTGAATACTCAGGAAGGACATATGGAATCTCTCTTCTGGTTTTAAGAAATGACTGTGATTGAATAGTTTGATTCTTTCAAGTAAGAATTTTTTGTTCTGTTTGGTAAATATATAACATTAGCATGAGGGGAACTAAATTCCTGTCGACTAGGATATCAGTCAAACTTTCTGTTTCTGTAAGATCAAGTATGACTGAGATAGTGTATCTCTTAGCTTTACTTGGTAATTCTTAATCTTTTTTTTGTAGGTTTTTGACCCCTTTGAGAATTGGATAAAAAGTTTGAATTCTCTTCTCAGAAAATGCACACCTGCACATACAGCATACAATTTTGTATAAATTTTAGGAAATAGGTGGATCTTCCTGATACTTTATGCTAACAGCCTCTATTTTGTGTATTTACATTTTAGCATATGACTTTCTTCTGTTTTCTTAAGAATGGAAACCTTAAATGTTTGAGATAAGGATTAGGAGAGTAAGCTTATGGGTTTCCAGAGAAGATTTGTGTTTTGAGGGAGGGGATACTGTGGTATTTTTCCATCAGAAATCCATTTAAACTGTTGTTTCTGATAAATGTGCAAGTAGTGCATCTGGATAAATCATTCTTCTGCACTGTAGGTTATGAAAAAATAGTCTCTCACTACTGGTACATTCACAAAGACAGTCTAGCAGGAAAAATTAAAAAGCTTAAAATCTCATTCTCATTTCTACAGGAATAAAGAGGGAGAATTCATTATGTCAAGCATTACAAATAAGCATGTATTAAAGCGGCTACATATGATGATGGCACATTGTTGGAACACCCCATGAAAGATAATTTGCATGGAAGATGATTATTCAATAGGGCTTTAATTTACAAGAAACATTCCACAATTTAATTGAGCCCTTTTTGCACGTAGTGCTTCACTTCAATAGATTGCATTTGCTCCCTGCATATGTACAATGCCATAAGGGTGTTTAAAATCTGATTCAGTCTAGCTGGAAGGTGAAACAACAGATGAAAGTCATGTCATAAAAATATACATTATTAAACATTTGAGAATTGTTTTTGAGATCAGTTTTCTGATGGCTGATTTGTACCATAAAGCTGATTGTCTAATTTTCTTTTTTCTAATAAGATTTGTATAAGATTATTTGGCCCTGCTGGCCACTAGTTAAACTATATGATTCAATTTAAAATTTTTTCACTTTTACAGGCTAGTCACCTATATGGTACTTTTGTGAAATGAGCATACAATGCCTGCATTTATTGTTATTAGAGAAAGAAAATTATTTGGTGATAAAGAAGACACTAAAATAAACATTTCAACAAATAGCTGACTTATGATTAAAATGCCTAGAAAGATAATGGAGTAGTCCTCCCTTATCTATAGGGAGATATATTCCAAGACCGCCCGTGAATGCCTGAAATTGCAGATAGTACCAAACCATATATATATACACACTTATCACACACACACACACACACACACACACAGGGTTTTTATTGATGTATACCTATGATAAAGTTCAATTTATGAGTTAAACACAGTAAGAGATTAACAACCAATAATAATAGAGCGGTTATAATAATACACTGTAATAAAAGTTATGTGAATGTGATCTCTCAAAATACCTTATTGTACTGTGCTTACCCTTCTCTTAATGATGTGAGGTGATAAAATGCCTACGTGATGAGGTGAAGTGAGGTGAATGACGTAGCATTAGGCTATTATTGACCTTCTGACACTATGTCAGGAGAATCATCTGCTTCAAGACTCCAGTTGATGTGTAACTGAAATCTCGGAAAGCAAAAGCTCAGATAAGGAAGCTACTCTATATGGTTAAAAACAAGATAAAGTAAAAACAAAGTTATATGGATACATCTAGTGTCTTCTCTGGCTGTATTAGAATAGTGTATGGATAAACTTTATCCTAGAGAGGAAGTTTTATGTGAGCCTGAACTGATTCCTTATGGATGTTCCATCCTTGAGCATTTATTATTTTTTTAAATATTTTATTTATTTATGATAGACATAGAGAGGCAGAGTCACAGGCAGAGGGAGAAGCAGGCTCCATGCCGGGAGCCTGACGCGGGACTCGATCCCGGGACTCCAGGATCACGCCCTGGGCCAAAGGCAGGCGCTAAACCGCTGAGCCACCCGGGGATCCCCAATCCTTGAGCGTTTAAAACAAACATTGTTGTGAGAAGCCAGGCCCATTCTTGGTGGGGAAACATTAAAGGTATGTCCAAATGAGGAAAACATTGAAGACGACCTATGGGTTAAGTTAGGAGGAATAAGATCAGGATGTCTGTTATCACCACTGTGTTAGAGTCCTAAGATAAGGCAAGAAAAATGGTTACAAATGTTGGAAAGGAAACCATGTAATGATCACCATTTGTAGGAGTAGTGATAGCACAAAGGAAAAGAGTATTTTTGAGAATAAGATGAAAGCTTAAAGTGGAGGGCAGAGAGGTTGAAACATTTTCTGTTGGGTACCCTCCATATTTTGGGTGAATGAAGGCTTTCTGCTGAAAGTGGAGGGGCTAAGAGGGAAATGGCAACTAAGAAGAATGAGAAGAAAGGATTTAGAGTAGCTGTGATGAAAAGTATTTGGTGTAGCTCTAAGAATTCACCTGAGGGTAAATTGCATGAAGACACTATGGAGTCAGTCAGGCAAGGTTGGTTCCTGTGAGCCAAGGTGATTTCTGAATTCTCTAAGCATAAGCAGTTAATTACCTGTGTGGGCAAATCAGTTAGAAGAGGTCTCTGATTATATACAGAGAAGTCTAGATGGAAATTCCTACTTCCTAGAGTTATTGTGGAGATAAACTAAATTAGACGTGACAGTGGGTATGAACTGTTTCCTACAGTGCTCTGCATTATAGTAAGCTCGTAGGAGATATCTGCTTTAAAACAAAAGCAAAAATCCTGTACCCTGTGAGTCCATTCTTTCCAGATATTTAAGCAATTTTGTCTCCCATACATTCCTTCTCTTCTTTCTTTTCTTTTTTTTTTTTTTTTAAGATTTTATTTATTCATTCATGAGAGACACAGAGAGAGAGGCAGAGACGTAGGCAGAGGGAGAAGCAGGCTCCCTATGGGGAGCCTGATGTCGGACTCGGGACTCCATCCCAGGACTTGGGACTCCATCCCAGGACTTGGATCATGACCTGAGCCAAAGGCAGATGCTCAACCACTGAGCCACCCAGGTGCCCCTCCCATACATTTTTTCAATATTCAGCGTCTTTAAACTTCTTTGCACTGGTCCTGGCCCCCTTTCCTTTGTCTCTGCCTTTGCATCCTGGGATACCTCTGCTTGATCCTGCTACATCTTGTTCCTATTTCCTTTTCTTCATAGCCAGATTCTTAAATAAATGGATTACAGTGTTATCTTTTCTTTTATTACTAACTCTCTTTAATCCCAGGGAATTTGGCTATTTCCCTTCTACGCAGTCTCCACAAAATTAAACATACCCAATAGACAAACACCTAAGTAAATGATCAGATGATAATAAGTGCTGAGGAGAGAAAGAATTCAAGTTAGGGAGTGCCAGGCACATGTCGGGGTGGGGGGCTGTGGGGTGGTCTGGAAGGTGTCTCTTTTTTGGGGGGGATTGTCTCTAATAAGAGGACACTAAAGCAGATTTAAGGAAGTGAAGGAGCAAATCATACAGATATCTGGGGAGAAGAACATTCCAGGCAACCAATACAAAATCCCTGTAGTGGGGACAGGGTTGGTGCATTTGAGGAAGAGCAGGGAGAGTTTTGCAGATGGGACAGAGTGGTTGAGAAGGGGATGATGTCAGAGAAGTAAGTAGATTGACATTGGGAGCATATGGAAATTGTCTTCTTTTTTTTTTAAGATTTTATTTATTCATGAGACAGAGAGAGAGAGAGAGAGAGAGAGAGATTGAGAGGCAGAGACACAGGCAGAGGGAGAAGCAGGCTCCATGCAGAGAGCCAGACGTGGGACTCTAGGATCAGGCCCTGGGCTGAAGGCGGCGCTAAACTGCTGAGCCACCTGGGCTGCCCTGGAAATTGTCTTCTGATGGCTTCTGTTTCCTCATTGAGAGTAAGAATGTAGCAGAAGCCATTGGAAATTTGAAGAGATGTTCGATTAGGACGGTAGAGAGAGCATGGACTTGAGCAAAGTGTTGTCTCTGGACCAGCAGCACCAAGATTATCTGGAAATGTGTTAGAAATGCAAATTCTTGGGTCTCATTCCAGACCTACTGAATTGGAATCAGACCTACTGTCCTGGAGGTGAGGGCAAACAATTTGTGTTTTAACAAGCTTTCTGGGTTAGTATGCACAAACATGTTTGAGAGCTATTGGACTAGAGAGTTAAGTATAATTACTAGGTAGCCCTGAGGACCCACTTGAGTTTAGTGATCTTAAATTTGATGTGAAAATAGTCATTAGGTTATGTTGAAGAAAGAAAGGGATGAGAGAATTGAGTGTGTATAGGAGTTGTTTTAGGCGATGTACTGCAAAATCTAACCTGCATAAAGAAAGAAGTGAGGATGAGGGACAGTGAAAGCATGCTAGAATCAGTGGACTTTTGGTCCCAGTGGATCAAAGAATTGGTCAGTGAAAGAAATTCTGACACAGATCTGATCGATTCTAAATTACAGGTATTTTTCCCTTTAGTCAAATGTCTTCATAAGTCACTATTTCCTACTTGAGATTTTTATGTCAGAGCAAGTAATTTTTTTTTAGAGCAAGTAATTTTGAGTCAAAAGTTTTGAGTTCAAGTCCTGCCTTTATTAGCTGGCCTTGGTTAACTTAAATTTTCTGAATCAATTTCAGTATCTGCACGATGAAATTATAAATACTTAATAGTTTAGTCTTACAGTTCAGAATATGAAATGAGACAAGTATATGAAAATGTTTTATAAAATATGAAGTCCATCTCCTTTTTTAAAAAAAGATTTTATTTATTTGAGAGAAGGAGAGAGAGCATGAATGGAGGGGGCCCGAGGGAGAGGGAGAAGCAGACTCTCACTGAGCATGGAGCTGACATAGGGCTTGATCCCAGGACCCCAAGATCATGACCTGAGCCAAAGATAGACGCTTAACCAACTGAGCCACCCAGGTGCACCTGAAGTGCCCTTTACTGTTTTCTACACTGACCTCTTCCTCTTCCATATCCTGTATTTTGTTTATGTAATGCAAAGAATCTTGCCATGTCTATTACAAAAATATGAATCTTGTAGAAAAGTAAGAAAAAAAGTATTCATGACTGTATTGCCTTGTAATAAAATGTCTTAAAAATACACTAAACTAAAAAAAAACAAAACACTAGACTTATGCTTCTGGCCAAGGTAGAGTAACTGAGAGTAAATTTACATTCCACCTGTATTTTTAGGGTTCTGCAGAGAAGTAGAACCAATAGGATGTGTATGTTTATATATTTATTATAAGGAATTGAGCCACTTATTGGACAAGCTGAGAACTCCCAAATTCTGCAGTCTGCAAGTTTGAGACCCTGGAGAGCCAATGTGTAATTCCAGGCCACTAGGAAAGCTAATGGTGTACTTACCAGTCTGAAAGCCTGAAGGCTCAAGATCCAAGAGGAGCCAGTGTTTCCTTAGAATCTGAATGCACAAAAAGACTGATGACTCAGCTCATTTGTCAACCAGGAAGAATTCCTTCTTACTCAGCTTTTTTGTTTTATTAAGGTCTTCAATTGATTGGATGAGGCCACTCACTGGTGGGGGGGGGGGCAATCTGCTTTATGTAGTCTGCAGATTCAAATGTTAATCTCATCCAGAAGCACCTTCACAGACACACCCAGCCTAATGTTAATCAAATATTTGGGTACTGTGTGTCCTGTCAAGTTGACATACAAAATTAACCATCACACCACCGGAAACAAGAAACCAGACAAAATATATAAAACAGTGATTTTTAAAATACTGGATATCAGGCATTGAAGTACCAGTGATCTCTGAGAGATGAGAAACAAACAAGGTAAACCCCATGACTTCCTCAGCTTACTTCCTGGAAAGGGTTTCTAGGTTTGGTGTGAGCAGAAGGGAACCCAAGTGGAGGCTCCCAGTTAGTTTCCCTGAGTTGAGAAGGTGGGGGATGGAAGTCTGAAGAGGCCATGGTGACTAGAGTTCATAGAGTGCATAGGAAGAAGCAAAACTGTCTCTATTCGCATGTGATCCTATACATAGAAAATACCAAGGACTCCACAAGAAAACTGCCAGAGGTAATAAATGAATTCAGCAAAGTTGCAAGGTAGTAGATCAACACACAAGTCACTTCTATACACAAGCAATGAACAATCCCCAAAGGAAATTAAGACAGCAGTTCCATTTATAATAGTATCTCAGAAAATAAAATACCTAGTAATAAACAACCAAGGCGGTGAAAGACTTGTACACTGAAAACTATAAAACAGTGCTGAAAGAAATTAAAGGCCTAAATAGATGGAAATAAAGCCCATGTTCATAGATAGGAGGACTTAATATTGTTAATAAGTCAATATTCCCCTGAGCTATTCTTAGTGAAATCCCAGTAGCCTTTTTTTTTTAATTTTTTTTTTTTATGATAGTCACAGAGAGAGAGAGAGAGAGAGAGAGAGAGAGAGAGGCAGAGACACAGGCAGAAGGAGAAGCAGGCTCCATGCACCGGGAGCCCGACGTGGGATTCGATCCCGGGTCTCCAGGATCACACCCTGGGCCAAAGGCAGGCGCCAAACTGCTGCACCACCCAGGGATCCCCCCAGTAGCCTTTTGTACAGAAATTTCAAAACCGATTTCTTAAATTCATTTGGAATTAAGTAAGTCATGAATAGTCAAAATAATTTTGAAAAAGAACAAAGCTCGAGGGCTTGAACTTCCTGATTTCAAAACTTACTACAAAGCTATTATAATCAAAGCTGTGTGGTGTTGGCATAAAGATAGAAATATAGATTAATGGGATAGAATTGACAGTCTAGAAATACACCTGTATATCTAGGGCCAATTGATTTTTGACAAATGTGCCAAGTCCATTCAATGGGAAAAAAAAAATAGTCTCTTCAATAAGTAGTGCTGTGACAACTGTATTTCCACACATAAAAGAATGAAGTTGGAACTCTACCTCATACGATATATAGAAAAGTTAAAACGGATCAGCAGCAACACCATCTAAGAGCTAAGATCATAAATAAAACTCTTAGAATATGACTGCTAAAGAAAGCAAAATACCATTACCATTCTTTGCTGTTTTTAGTTTATGATTTCTCTGTTGATTGCCCTACGAAACATCATATGGCTTTTACTAATCTATGCTATTATCATACTAATGTGAGATTTAAAACAAATGAGATGTTCCTTTATGATGTCTAAATTTGTGCTCATAGCATACTACACTGTTCAGGATGCATT
The DNA here is from genome assembly GCF_905146905.1 of Nyctereutes procyonoides. Lineage (NCBI taxonomy): Eukaryota > Metazoa > Chordata > Mammalia > Carnivora > Canidae > Nyctereutes > Nyctereutes procyonoides. The sequence continues at coordinate 7,373,273 of NW_026575135.1, read as the reverse complement.
TGGAAGTTTCACGATCTAGTTTTTGTGTGTTGGTTACTGTCAGGATATCACATATTCTAGTATTTAAGTGTAATTTCACAGTAGCAAAATCTTTATCAAACTTAAATATAGATGACTTTTTAGGCTTTTGGGAATTAGTTGCCTTGAATTATTCTTATGATTCCTCTGAACATTTCAATATAAGTTTGCCTTCCTTAGGACCTGATACATAGTAGGTACTCTGATTATTTATTGAATGAGCAAATATTGGGATCCCTGGGTGGTGCAGTGGTTTGGCGCCTGCCTTTGGCCCAGGGCGCGATCCTGGAGACCCGGGATCGAATCCCACGTCGGGCTCCCGGTGCATGGAGCCTGCTTCTCTCTCTGCCTGTGTCTCTGCCTCTCTCTCTCTCACTGTGTGCCTATCATAAATAAATAAAAATTAAAAAAAATAAAAAAATAAAAAAAAATGAATGAGCAAATATTGTGTAAAGTGTATTACGAAAATTAGCTCCAGATCCTTCAGTTCTTTGAGGCTTTCCAGCAGATACATTCTATTTTTACAAGTCACAATAGTAAGAAATGCTGGTGTACCTTTTGGAGTTCAAAGACATTTTTGTACTAACTTGTTTCTCATGAAACAATTATATGGGGATAATTTGATCCCATTGGATTATGTTCATGTAATTGTTGGATTATTAAGCATTTCATTTGTATTTTAGTAAGTGCTGGTATAAATACATTATCTTGTGTCTTGTTTCTAATTATATACTATATTGCAGGAAGTGGACCAGTGAAATAGAAGAGAGGTAGTTCAGTCCCCTCGGGGATATGTCATCTTAATTAAGATCAAGGAGTTCTTAAGTTTGTATGTTTGGGAAAAATGACAAAGTGAAAACAGTTTCTTGCCATTTTACATTTGGCTTAATTGAGTGGATTGGTTTGTAGAAAGGAAGCAGCAGATAACATTGCTTTTACATTTTAAAAAACTTAGGATGGAAATAGAAAAGACAGAGGTAGATAAACACACTATGTTTATATTACTTCCAAGGAAATTTAATTCAGTTTTTAGCAATGGCTTTGAGTAGAAGTACTAGCTTCAGTTGTAGTTAAGGTAATGCATGTGGTATACTCTCAAGTAACCTGAGACAGGATGAAATTGATATTTTACATTAGTTGTGCATTATTTATCATGTCTGTTAAAGCAACAGCATATGCCTGATGCTTTTGCCACCATCTACATGATACGCCATTGTCCAGGTGAGTGAACATATTAATCCTAGGTTAACATTTTTACAGCAAGAGTTGTGGACTTCCTTGGTAAATTAACATCCACAAACTTAAAATTAGAGGTGGGAGAATGATAGAGAATGGAGAAGCACTGATAAGAAAGAAAACTGAAGGAACAGAGAAATGAACAGGGATTGACACTGTGAGAAATACTCAGATTTTCTTTTTTACTGTTACTGTTCATCAAGAAAATTCTGAATACAAGTAAATGTTAATGTTTATTTTCCAATAAGAACAAAGTCAAACTATAAAGATTAAAAATGGAAACTAGACATGCTAAGGTCCTGAGTTTTTCTTCTGGGAATCCTTTCTAGACCATCTGTGGTTTGGGTCAGATAAGCATATGTTGTTTTCTTCCCCAACATTCTGTCCCTAGCACCTGTCATGCAGTACTTGGAGTTAGGATATGCTCAATAAATAATGTCTACATTTGATCTTTTTTTTCTTCCCTCATATTGTGACTTGCTAGATTGCCATTTCCTCCTTCATTTTGTTTTTGGTTTTATTAATTTCTCCTTTACTTGTAAGCCTTTTCTTCTAGTTTCCTTTGTCGTGTTTTGAGCTTGTTGAGTTTAGTATTTAATCAACTTATTTTTCAATCCTAAATTTTTTTTTTCCTAATAAAAGCATCTTCCTGGAGTCTAGGAATCCTGTTCTCCTTGGATTTTGTGTTCCTTCTCAGTGTTTTGTATTTCTGAATAATGTATACATACCTTTAAGATAATATTAAAGATTTCTTCTTTTGATTATTGTGCTTATTATGGTTTTTGCTTTTTAGAATTTTGAGATTTTCTTTTTGGCATATTGCATGATAATTTTTGAGAAAGATTTTATCAGCATTGGAAAATAATATATTCTTTATTTGAAAAAAATTATTCAGATCTAATTGTATTTTTTTGATTTATTGTCTGTTTTGAATCTTTGTTCATTTATTTTTCATATCACCAGGATACATCCTCTACTCTTTTTCTCACCTCCCAGTAAAAGTGCGTTGGGCTTATTATGCTCTTAACTGCCCTAACTGAAATACCTTTATTTTTGTCCACATAGTCAAAATGATCACTGCTGGGCATAAAATTCTGATTTTAAATAGTTTTTCCCTAAGAAACTGTAGATCATCTTTATTGTCCTCTAAATTTCATGTTACAGGTAAGGTATCTCATATTTTGATTTAGTATTTCATCCCAAATACAGAAAATACTATTTTCCCACAACAACAGCTACCCAGGTCTTAACCCTGTTGTGTTTTGTTTAGTATCTCTACCATCTCTAAGTAGCTCTGGGCCTAGTTTCCTTTCATCTAAGTCACATTTGATATCTATGCAGTCTCTATTTTTCATACACCTATCTCAGCTCCTGATATTTTTGAAAAACCCAGAATTTTCTTCTTCTTGGTTCCGTACCATAGAAATGATAAGCTTGACATGTGCAGTCGTTCTCATTACTTACTTTGACCTTGAGCCCTGGTCCTTGTTGATCCACTTGGGATCAGCTTCCTTATTTCTTCTTGGCATGTCCACTTTTCTGTGGCTTGATCCTTGAGTGTAGCCATAGAGCTTATCCTCCTTACCCAGCCCCTAGTCTAAAGCTGGAGAAAATGAATGTACTGATTCAGGACTTGGCTCAGCCTCTAGTGGGTCCTTGGAATAGCTGCCCAGAACACCAGTGTAGGAACTTAACTCTTTTTTTTTTTTTTTGTAAAGATGCTACTTATTTATTTGACACACAGAGCACAAGCAGGGGGAGCTGCAGGCAGAGGGAGAGGGAGAAGCAGGCTCCCCATGACCAGAGAGCTGGACGTAGGGCTTGATCCCAGGACCCTGGGATCATGACCTGAGCTTAAGGCAGATGCTTAACCATCTGAGCCACCCAGGTGCCCCAGGAACTTAACTCTCATTGTGTGAATCTAACATCAGTCATCTGTCTTTTGATCACATTAGATGGAATGGAAATTTGAATCCACATGGCTCAGGCTGCTTGTATTATTGAGTGGAAGGTGGAAGTATCCCCAAGTTAACAGGTGTGGGTGGCCTGAATTAGCAAGATACAGGGCTGTGTGATGACAACCGGGCAGTATCTTTTGTACCCATAGCAGAGCCACTAGTTGTGATGCTAGTAGAAATTGATTTCTTTTTTGTACTTAGGATTCCTAATTTGAGAGCTCACATAAGAATAAGATGCTAAGGGCAGAGATAGGATGGTCCTGGTAAGATGTTGAGACTTTTTAGGTACGTGCATAATTGGATGTGATGATTTTAAAGCATCAACCAGTAGATATGTGGTTTTAGAAGTTTTGCCTTGGATTATATGAAATTTAAGCCGTTTATCAGATCTGGTCTCTGGCCTGGAATTTCCTCACCTCGTTTTGTATTTTTGAAAGTCCTGGGAAAGATAGTTTAGAATTTCCTAGTGAAATATTTTTTTAAAAGCAATTAAAACTGAGTCCTTGCACAAATCTTTCTGGAAGATGTGTATATGAGCACATGTTCTAGTGTCAGTTTAGTATAGGTTGTTCTATAACCTCTATACTTTTACAGAACTGTCTCTAGTATTAATAAGCACTGGTAGGTCAGCTACAGTGGGGGCCGGAGTGCCAGTTGGAGAGGAGCAGGGGCACTGGCTGGCTATAGAGTGTGCTCTGAGATGTCGTAATTAATGAGTAGATACAGTCAGTGAATCTGCAGACTAGCAGAGGTGATGTCAGGGGATAGAGCTGGTTTGGATGAGGAGTATAGTATTGTAAAAAATAATAGCTACCATTTATTAAGGACAGACGTTGTGAGCTAAGGTGAGTGCTTAACATACAGTTTTGTTGAACATACAGCAAAACCTGAGAAGCAGTTGGCTGAATTTGACAATGGCTGTCGTGCAGAAAGAAGTTTCTTTTTTTTTTTTAAGATTTTATTTATTTATTCATGAGAGATACAGAGAGAGAAGCAGAGACATAGGCAGAGGGAGAAGCAGGCTCCATGCAGGGAGCCTGATGTGGGACTCGATCCAGGGACTCCAGGATCACGCCCCGGGCCTATGGCAGGTGCCAAACTGCTGAGCCACCCAGGAATCCCAAGAAAGAAGTTTCTTAAAAAACCTTTTTGCTGGATGTGATGTCAGTCTTTTATATACGTTTTCTTGCTACAGACATACAACTGAAATATTGCTACTGTTATTTTCATTTTATAAATATGAAAGTTGTGTCTCAGAGGTTAAATAAATTATTCAAAGTTATACAGCTAGTAATTGATGGAGCCAAGATTTGAGTCATTCCTATCTTGTGTGAAACTTTGTGCATAGTGTATTGAACCACTGTGTATAGCAGATAAGACCCATGGGGTGATGAGTATCTGTAACTTTCCTTGAATTCTCCTATTAAAAAAAAAAAAAGGCTTAGAAGTTTGCTCAACTATGTCTTAATAGATTTAGCAGGAACTTTGACCTGAATGGAAATTTGCAAGTGGCTCTTTGGTTTAAGATTTGAGGATTGAGTGAGAGGTAGTGTAGTAGGTTCATCCATCCAACAGTAAATCTGAGTGTGTTGCCAGATGGTTGCAGTGGAGCCCACATCACACATATGATGCTGTTTCAGGAGAGTTGGCTTCTTTCAAAGGCCAGTTGTTCTATGTTTACAGACTGCTGACAAATGGGATTAAGAAAGTAGTGTGGGTGGTTTAGCAGAACCATAGAAAACTTAATATATACGACCTAAGCATGGCTGATGAAGTTGTTAGTATTTCTCTGTATATAAAAGAAATGCTAAAACAAAACTGAAGATGGAGATACAGTGATAAAGTTGGCTCTGATTTGGATGACTTTGCTTCTATTCTGGGACTTATGGATGAATAGGCACTGTTTATGTGGGGAGTTCTGTTCCTGGAAGGCAGATATGCCTCAAGTTGGGGAGTGTGCATAATATGCAAACCCCCTATAAGGTTTAAGACAACACTTGAATAAGACTTCATAACTGGGGGAGCACCCCGTCTTATTTCTCTCGTTGATTTCAGCTCTTTTTTCAGTGTTAATCATTTCCCATCTATATTTTCACATATGCAAAGCCAACAAAGATGTCACTGGTAGTACTGATACCAGTACTGAGGAATTAACATAGCTCTGAAGGACAAAATTATGTGTGGTGGGAATTTGAGAAGGGGTCTAGTTGAAATAAAATCTGAATGGATCCAAGATCCAACTAATGATATGTGTAAACTCAGAAAACTGAAGCATGGGCAGTAGAACTGGACTCTAGGAATTGCCCCCTTTTTGTGTGCTCACAACCACTTACAAATTCTTGGCATTGGTGTGTCTCATACTTGAAGGGAGTCCAGTTTAGGGACCAGTTGCAATTTGTACCACACCTTGTAATACAAGGAAAGAGTATAACTGAGGGAGTTGCATTTTTCCCCTTTTGTTGTGGTAAAATACATATAACATAAAGCTTATACCATCTTAACCATTTTTAGATATACTAGTGGTATTAAGGACATTCACATTGTTGCACTATCATCACCACCATTCATCGCTCAGAGAGCTGTTTTAGTTTATGATGCTGTTAGAAAAGTGAGAAGCCTTAATTCATAAAGATGTGAAGTAGTGAGTGCTGTCCAGTAGAACTTTAGGCAGTGATGGAAATGTTTTCTTCCTGCACGTCCCACTATGATATCATTAGCCACATGTGACTGTTGAGCGCTTGGAATGTGGCTAGCAAGGAACTGAGATTTTAATTATATTTAATTTTAATTATTTTAGGTTTAGGTTTAAATAGTCACTGTAGAAGAGAATTAGTAAGTATTTAAAGACTCTGCTGCTGCCCTGGCATCTTGGGATTGTTGCTAGGTAGGCCTTTGATGCCTACAAAGGAGTCCGAGTTTGCCATCTGTGGTAAACTAAAGTTGCATTTTCTCATAGAAATAATAGTAAAAATTCTAGTTGTTGTGGAATGTAGCAATATTAGTTCTCTGTTTCTAGTTAGCAGAGGGGGTTAAATGAGATTTTTGTGGGTGGCCTGAGAACCTAATTATAATTTGTGTAGCACTGTTTTTATGATAAAATTCTCATTTATATTCTAAACTAATTGAGTTACCATTTTTTGGACCTCTGTGTCCTTGTGCAGACTTGTCATGTGTTTTATTTCCCCAGAATCCCCTCCACAGCAGATTGTAGCACATTCTGTGTAAAGCACACTATGTGTTGATTCTTTAACTGGTGTGCCAGAGAGCATTTCATCAGTGAAAATATTTGGGAATGTGTTCTCTATATACTGAAAAATCAGAGAACATTTTACTTTGCTAGCTATGAGTTGACATTTGACACATTTCCTTTTCTATTTTGTTCTCTGCTTTCCCATTAGTCACCCCTTGCCCATCCTCTCAGGACTATAAACACTAGAAATACATTCTCTCTTGAAATCCACAGTAGTTGACCTCCCTGTAAGCATACAAATCTTAAGAAAATGAGCATATCCTGTGGTTTTCATTTATTTATAATGGTGTATTCCCAGTAATGGTGAAGTAGACTGATTCTGGGGACCACCAGTGGTCTCTTCATTGCCTGAATTATTTGGCTGTTCCTAATGATGCCATTACTCCTGCTTTATTGGTGTTTATTGTTGCAATTATTCATATATAAAAGTAATTTTGCCTAGTACCTATTATATGAAGGAGAATTTATTACATATTTCTTTTTATGTAATTTTCTAGTCCTCATAGAATTGCACAGTTTTACTTCTCCTGAATGAGAGAAGCCACATTGTTGCTGTTCTGGAAACTTACTACTTACATAACCAAAATAGGAATAAACAGGCCCTCAACTTACTGAGTCTGAATGAGCATAGAAGAGAAGGAATAGGACAAAGGATTCAGGGGCTATTATTAGAGACCCTGGATTGGGGGAAATTGGGAGGCTTCTTATGTAAGTTTTTTATTCTGGTGTGTTCCCCTCAATGAATTCTTCCGATGCCATACAGATCATTGACTGTCAGTGGCCTAGGTGTCCATATTTATCTAAGTTGTTCTACAGGGTTTAAAGAAAGGAATCCCCTTTGTACACCTCTGGGAGGTACTAAACAGGTTGAAGTTACTGCTGCTTTATATAAAGAAGCAGGAAGTGTTTGTGATGAATTCATCCAGGCACTAACGTGTTCATGTACTGGTTTTTTCATCTTAAGGCTTTTTTTTTTTTTCCCATTAAGATTTATTTATTTATGATAGACCTAGAGAAAGAGGCAGAGACACAGGAGGAGGGAGAAGCAGGCTCCATGTAGGAAGCCCGACGTGGGATTCAATCCCGGGACTCCAGGATGGCGCCCTGGGCCAAAGGCCGGTGCTAAACTGCTGAGCCACCCAGGGATCCCCACTTCATCTAAGGCTTTTAAATAGACAGTATTGTCCAGGCATTAAGACAGGTTTGTTTTCTTTTCTTTGTTTTCTTTTCTTTTGTTTTCTTTTTTCTTTCTTTCTCTCTCTCTCTCTCTCTCTTTCTCTCTCTCTTCTTCTTTCTTTTGTTTTCTTTTTAAGTAATCTCTACACACAACAGAGGGCTTGAACTCACAACCCTGAGATCAAGAGCTCCACCAACAGGCGCCCTAAGACACTTTTCTACTTCAGCATCTTTTACACTTTGTGTTCTCTGTTCCTAGAATTTCCCCTCCACTTGACATGACTTACTCCTTCATATTTCTCCATTCTTAGCATAAAAGTCACTTTATCAGGGGGCCCCTGGATGACTCAGTAAGTTAAGTGTCCAACTCTTCCTTTTTTTAAAGATTTTTTAAAAAATTTATTTATTAGAGACACACAGCGGGGGGGGGGGGCAGAGACACAGGCAGAGGGAGAAGCAGACCCCTCGCAGGGAGCCTGATGCGGGACTCGATCCACGGTCTCCAGGATCACGCCCTGGGCTGAAGGCGGCATTAAACCGCTGAGCCACTGGGGCTGCCCAAGTGTCCAACTCTTGATCTTAGCTCAGGTCTCAATCTCAGAGTCATGAGTTCAAGCTCTCTGTTGGGCTCCATGCTGGGTATGGAGGCTACTAAAAAACAAATCACTTTTTCAGAAAGTGATCCTCATTAGTTCTTTCCTGTAATTCTCTGTTATATCACCTTATCTAAATTTTTTTCAGCATTTGTCACATCTATGACTATTTAGCTTGTCTTTTTTTTTTTTTTAATCTTAAGCTTCTCTTCTGATTGATCTTCAGGTTTATATATTCACCTACCTGTTGGGCACTCCTACATTTATTTATTCTCAATTATTTATTGTGTGCTGGATGGTAAGAGGACAATCCTGGCCTCTGCCGTATCTTTGTGGATTTATAGATTATAAAGCAAATAATGGTAGTCAAATACAGTTGATTTTCATTATTTGTGGATTCTCTATTTGTGAAACCACTTGCTTGCTAAAATTAATTTGTAACTTCAAAATCAGTACTTGCCGTACTCTTGTAGTCATTTGCAGACATGTACAGAGCAGGAAAAAATTTCAATTGATGTACATGTTCCCAGCTGAAGTTGAAGAAGGTGATCCTCTGATTCTTTTAGCTCTCTTACTGTATACAAGTGTCCTTTTCATGCTTGATGTATTGCTACACTTTTTGCATTTTTTCTGCTTTTTAAAAATTTTTAAAAATTTTTTTCTGCTTTTTGATGATGATTTCACTGTTTAAAATGGTCCCTAAGTGTAGTCCTAATGTGCTAATGTTCCTGAACACAAGAAGGCTATGATGTCTTTGTTTTTTTTTTAAAGATTTTTAAATTTATTCATGAGAGAGACACACACAGAGGCAGAGACATAGGCAGAGGGAGAAGCAGGCTCCCCACAGGGAGCCCAATGTGAGACGTGGTCTCAGGACTCCAGGATCACACCCTGAGCTGAAGGCAGACGCTCAACTGTTTAGCCACCCAGGCATCCCAAAGGCTATGATGTCTCATGGAGAAAGTACTTGTTAGATAAGCTTTGCTCAGGTATGAGTTATAGGACTCTTGGCCATGAGTTTGGTGTTAATGAATCAATATACAGTATATTGAATAGGTATCTTTAAACAGAAACACAAATAAAACAAGGTTATATGTTGACTACTTGGCAGAGATTTTATGACCAGTGGCTCACAGGAACCTAACCCTGTATTTCCTCTAGGAATTCCAGCATTTAATGTTGGCAGTGACTTTACAGAACATAATTACTACAGATAACAAGAATCATCTTTACTTGCAAATTATCTTGAGTGCAAAGAAAGAACATACATGATGCTGTGTTGGAGAATAACTAGTAGTGGTAAGACAGAGACTTCCCTTTTTTGGTGCCTCCTGGGAGTTAATGTTTTGGTTGATATCCATGAAACAACTAGGAAGAATAATATTTCAGGCATAAATGGCTTTAGAACAGGAAGGAGCTTGACATTTTTAAGGAATTGAAAGAAAAGCATTGTAGCTAGAGGAAGGTAACACAGAATGAAGATGGAGAAGAAAACAGGAACCTTATTATGATGCCTTTTGGAGACCACACTGAAGAGTTTAGTTTTAGAATATGTTAATGGAAAGCTATATGGAAGGTTTTAAGAAGTGTGTGTGTGTGTGTGTGTGTGTGTGTGTGTGTGTGTGTGTGTGTAAGGTGATCTGCTTTATATTTTAAACAGATAATTCTGTCTGTTGTGGAGGAATGGATTGAAGAGGGCAAAGAATGAAGTGGAGAAATGAGTTAAAAGCATGGCGATCCATATTGAAAAATTGCCAAATCTGCCTATATTACCTCTGACATAGTTCTCAGTCCTTCTTGCCTCACTGTTAGAGGTTGCCATCTTTGCCTGTTGTGCTCTCACAACTCCACATCAATCACTCTGCTAAAACTCTGTTTCACTGTGTCTCCAGAAAGATGTGACCTATTGAAGCTACCTCTCTTGCCATGCCACTGTGCTCCTTAAACCCCCAACTTCACCCTCAGTGACTCCCTAGACCTCTAGATGGTCTGATGCCTCATGGCCTTTCAAATACCGTCCATCATCACTATGCTTTGCCTTGCATTTAGTGCTGCATAGACAGAAATATTCTCTATCCCCAAACATCAGTTTTGGGTCTGCTTAACTTTCTTTGCATGTGAATTCTTCACTTACCATTTCATGCAAGATTAGGTCACCCTGATATATATATATATATACACACACACACACACACACACACACACACACACTTTCATAATAACCGAAAGCAATTGTGGATTTCATGTTTTATTTCTTTTTGAATCCCTAACATATTCTTTTTGTGAATGGAATTATAAAAATAAAACCAGTGTCACAAATCATGTATGTCCATTTATTCACTTCAAAAAATTGTTTTAAAGAATTTATTATTTATGTGAGAGAGAGAACATGCACAAGCAGGGGTAGTGACACAGGGAGAGGGAGAAGCAGGCTCCCTACTGAGCAGGGAGCTCAGTGTAGGGCCCTATTCCAGGACCCTGGGATTATGATCTTGAGCTGAAGGCAGATGCTTAACTGACTGAGCCACACAGGTATCTTTTCGTTTCAAAATGTTTATTGATTGCCTAAGGGTGTTCTAACAGTGGAGTAGTGAACAAAACAAAGTCTCTGCTCTTGGACCTTAGATGTGAGTACCTATAATACAGTAATCTGTGAATACCTATATATCCATTTCAAACATTATCTATATATTTTTAATTCTAGAATACTCTTAGATTTACAGAAACCCCACATCCAGTTTCCTATATTATTAACTTAACATTAGTATAGTACATTTGTTACAGCTAATTAACCAAATACATTACTATCAACTAAAGTCTATGCTTTTTTTCAGATTTCCTCTTTTTACCTAATGTCCTTTTTCTGTCTAGGAGCCCATTTATACCACTTAACATTTAGTCATCATGCCCTTTAGGCTCCTCTGAGCTGTGGCAGTTTTTCAGATTTTCCTTGTTTTGATGACCATGACAGTTTTAAGGATATTGGTGTATTCTGTAGAGTGGAGACTATCTCTCAGTATGGGTTTGTCTGGATTTTTTCTCATGATTAGATGGGGATAATGGGTTCTTGGGGAAGATCATAGAAGTAAAGTGCCATTCTCATCATATATCAGTACATGTTGTCAACATGAATTATTGCTATTGATGCCTTGGTCTCTTGACTGAGGTAATATTTGTCCAATTCTTACACTAAAGTATTCACCCCTCTACTATATACATAAATTTTTGGAAGGAAAGTAATGGGGTGTTATGCTCTACCTGTACAGTAGATTTGTCTGTTCTCTCCCAGTTATTTATTTAGTCAGTCATTTATTTATATCAATCTGGATTCATGGCTATTTATTTTGTACTTTGGTTTATAATCCAGTACTACTTTATTATTGCTGTAATTGTTCTAGTTTGGGCATTGGAAACTCTTTGAGTTGGCTCCTGTGTCACTTTGGCATACCTTCATTGGTTTCTTTTGTGAACACTTCCCTATTTTTTGGTACAATAAGGGTATTCAGGTATGTGGTTTTGAAAATATAAGTAATTTTCCTGCAAAGAATTTGCAAATTCCTGTATAGAATTTGAAGATAATTTGATCTGCTTATATGAACCCAGGATTATTAAGTAGATAAATTTGCAATATTGATTGTTTTTGGCTTTTGTGATGATGTATGTAACTATTTTAGTAGGTGAAAATAACATGAGTATGAATTTTCTCAGAATATGTTTTTCTTGGAATAAGTATTGTGTAGATACTTCTCAGAATAATATTGTGATCAGTTTATACTTTCAATTTGTCAGGTATAACTTTTGCTTTGCAAATCATATTAGAGAATTTTTACATTTCACTAAGTTTCCGAGACATTTACAGTTGCCAGTAGCTGAGCAGATATTATGCGGGAAGTGTTTCAGTGATTATATATGCTGAGTGGTAAGCTTGCTTAGTCTAAAAAAAGGACTTCATAATATTTGGCTTTTGGTTATAATTACCAGTCATGCTCGCCAGAAATTAAGTTTAGCTTTGAGAAGCCTGAAATTCCTTGTATGTTTATCTCTAACTAAATATTTCAGAGGCTGTTATGAAACTGTCAGTAATTCCATTATATATGTTCAGCTTATTCTTGAGTTATAGCTGATGGAATAACATATAGCAAGTGATTGTATAGCAACATGGGAATGCTTAGGATAACAGGATGTAAATAATAATATTTAGTTTGATTATAAGTTTGTTTAAAAAGAAACTGATTACACGTACAAACAAAAGACCATTTGGAAAATACCAGGATGTTAACAGTGAGTATCTTTTTAGGTGGTGTGACACGGGGTTTTCTGTTATTTTTTTGTACTTTTAAAAAATGGCAATGTTACTTGTTTAATGAGGCAAGAGGGCATATTTTAAATTTAGGAAAAAGCATATTCTGCAAGGATTTTTATCAGTTGCTAATTTCTTTGTTTCATTATAGATACTGAAAGTTAAAAGGCCTTAAAAAAAATTCCATAACTCAGGTTGGTTTTCTCCACTGGTGAACCAGTTCTGATATTTATAATGCTAATAACACTTTACAAGTTTTTAAGCACATCTTATTTCATTTAAAAGATCTATATCAGATGAATTTTTTTTTACTTCAATTATACACATAAATGGGTCACAGTAGGTTACCACACAAAGGTTAACACTCAGTGTTGATATATTGAAACCATGATGACTTCATTAATGTCTGGTCATTGGACAGAATTGGAGACTGAGGGCCTTACATGCTGCACAGTGAAGCCTGGGTTTTACTGCTGTTACTGCTGCTGCCACTGCTGCGAGACAGACCATGTTTTGAGGGACAGCCTCACATTCCTCTCATTGGAGACTGATGGCCTCAATAGATACCTTGGGGAGCCTTTTTGGATTAAAAATACCTAGCATTATCGAGCTGCTTTTAATTCTTTTTAGCTTCTGGTGGTGAGGGGGAGGTGAATTGAGGCTTGGAAGTTGCAGTCTTTTGCAGGCTGATGTGTTTGGGTGTTCCACAGGATAGGTCATAAAGATTATAGTTTACAAAAAATAGGTTCCAGTCCTCAAAAAATTTGCAAAGGTACCACAATTAAAGGCAGATGTGTTTTATCTTTTCTTTTTGTAAAGCCCTTTTTAAAATAAAATTTTAAATAAGGAAAACCACACTTTTTAACTTAATGTTTATAGATAAATTCAAAGAGAATGTATTTTTTGTCCTGAAGTTGGAGGAATCCATTTTTTTCTTCCTAATATGATCCTGGTCTCTAATGGCCAGTGCCCAACCTCTTGTTCCTCCTGTTGCTAGGAAATATACAAGATAATCGGGACTGGAGTGGTCATTTCCCTGGTTGTCTCCTCAGGAGTGGGGATAGACTGTTTTGTTTTAGTTTTTTACAATGTATTCATTTATTTGAGAGAGAGCATATATATGAGTGGTAGGGAGGGGCAGAGGGAGAAGGAGAGAGAGAATCTCAAGTGGACTCCCTGCTGAGCTTGGAGTCCATCTTGGGCTGGATCTCACAACCCTGAGATCATGACCTGAGCAGAAAATCAAGAGTTGGATGCTCAACCAACTGATGCACCCAGTTGCCCTGGGGGTACACTATTTTAATGGAAGATTCTGATGTAGCAGTGGTGAGATTACTACAGCATTTGATAACTCAGCCCTGGAATTAGAATTGCAATGTCCAAAACTGGGTTTGCATTCTAGTAGCCTGGTTTCATGATATTAGTGGGATTAGTTACTCCAGTCTGCCTGTGTGCCACTGTGCCTGGTATAACGTTGCCTTGTGTGTGCTTTGATAAACAAGTGTGCCTTTCAGTAGAATGCCTATGAATTCTTCATAATGAGATTTATCAGTATACTAAAATGATAATCAAGAACTTGCAGAATTATAACACCACTTTCCTTAATAATGGCCCTCAGAGTAACCCTTAGAAATCATTGTGTCAAAACTTGACTGTCTATTCACAAACTTGTTTCAATATTAAGAACTCACTATGTATCATAATTTTATTTTATTTTTTATTTTTTTAAAGATTTTATTTATTTATGAGAGACACACACACAAGAGAGAGGCAGAGACATAGGCAGAGGAAGAAGCAGGCTCCATGCAGGGAGCCCGACTTGGGACTCGATCCTGGAACTCCAGGATCACACCCTGAGCTAAAAGGCAGATGCTCAACCTCTGAGCCACCCAGGCGTCCCTGTATCATAATTTTAAGAAACTAGTGTTAACAGTTGATCATATTTGCTTTACCCATTTTTTAAAAAAATATTTTATTTTTAAAAAGATTTTAAGTAATCTACGCTCAAATTTACAACTGTGAGATCAGGAGTGGCATATTTTACCAAGTGAACCAGCTAGGTGCCCCTGCTTTACCTATTTTTTAAAACATTTATTTATTTATTTGACAGGGAGAAAGAGAGAGAGAGAGAGAGAGAGAGAGAGAGCGAGCTCACAAGCAGGGGAAGTGGCAGGCAGAGGGAGAAGCAGACTCCCCACGGAGCAGGGAGCCCAATGCAGCTAGATCCAAGAACCCTGGGATCATGACCTGAGCTGAAGGCAGGTGCATAACTGACTGAGCCACCCAGGCACCCTCTAATGTTTTATTATATTAATAATAGTTGATTCTGTGTGGGGGTTATATTGGTGATCACTGATCTGTCAATTTTATCTATGTTTGACAGTAATTAAAAATTTAGAAAAACTCTTACTAGAATGTTTTCTATGATCACATTGTTGTAATATTTACATATTAAAATGTTAAAATCATACTTAAAGAGAAAAATGTCTTAAACATCCCAAAATTATAAAATTATTTTTCTAGTCCTTTGATTTTTAAGTTAAATTTCCAAGATTTTAAGTTAAAATTCCAAGTTATATTTCCAATTTTATATTCTGTTTATTAAGTCCATTAAAAACTCATTAATCTTTTTCTAGGTAGACCAGCATATGATCTAGAATTAATGCTGGTTTTGTGATTCTTCTCCAATATTTTTGTCTGTCATTTTACCTTATTTCATGGGCCTGGTACAGTTAGAATGTTTTGAATGATAATAATGAGTAGGCATCCTTATTTTTGATTTGTAATGTCAATCTCTTGTTCTAGGGTTAAGATTTTATGTTTTTTGATACATACTATTTATTGGGTTAAGGATGTTTTCCTTTAACATTAAAACAGTGAACTGAAACAGAGTAGTCAAATTAGAGAATTAAATGGAAAAAAAAATATGATGAAAAACATTCTAAGGGGTAGAATGGAAATGATACCTGAAGGTAGATTGTGAAAATCAGCAAATGGGTCTGCTAGAAGTTTTAACATTCAGCTAGTCCTGTATATATTTCAAATCAATGGGTTTGAGTAAAACAAGAAAACCATAGATGTTACAGAGCCTGTGAGAACTGAGAAATACTGGGACACCACTGGCATATGTCCAAATGAATTTCTTAGGGTAAATCCTGGTATATACTTGGTTGGAGATAAAAAAACCTTTTAGAAGGCACTATGTCAGTTCACCAATTAAAACAAATATATTCTTAGCACTGTTTTAAGGAATGTTTGTTTTGTCAGAGGTTAAAATTTATTGGATGGGTCTGTTGCCTTGTGAATATATTCTTGAATATATGCAATGAATATGATTGTATTCTGGTGAATATCTTCTTAATGAATCTATTGATAGTCATTAAATTTTAAACTGAGCTCAGAATCTTCCAGTATGGGTTAAGAGTACAGGCCATGAATATGAATATATGCTGATGAAAATATAAATATAGTCTTAGTGAATATATTGATATTCATTAAATTTTAAACCAAGTTCAAAAATGTCCCAATATGGTCAAGAACATAGCTCATGAATGTGAATATAAACTTACAAAATCTTCATGAATATATTGATATTCATTAATTATAAACTACATTAAAGCATTTTCCCAATAGGGCAAAGAAGAATATATTCATGAATATATGCATAAGGAGGATATATTCATGAATATAATCATAAAGAATATATTCACATCTATTGAATATATTCATGAAAAATATATTCATAAGAAAACTAAACCACTCTACAACTCTTTGCTTTTTGCAAATTAAATGTTCTTAAAATGCTATGAAGCAAATACTAAAATTTCACTGAAATAATGAAAAAGTAAAAGAGTATAAATTTTGGTATAGTCAGTGAATTGATCTTATTTATGAATTGGCTCCTAGTGAATGGTTTTGGCAAATTAATTTAGAGCTGTCTGTATCAACAAGGACCTTTATTTATTACAGCATCTATTCTGGGAAGACCAAAACAAGAAAGAGGGTATTGAAAACAGCTGGGCTACCTAAGTACTCAGAGATTGATTGATGACACTACAGAAATGATGGTACCTCTTAGAAGGGAGGGCTTCAAGCCCTATATGACATCCAAAGAGCAAAGTACTTAGGTAAATGAGTTTAATATGCCAGGCAGTGAGTGTAGCCAGACATTGTTATTTTAAGTTCCTGTTCGTTTCCCTTGGGGTCACATTCATGAAACTGTACAGTTTAGTAATAAAGAATGGGTTTCTAAGGTTGAACTACTTACAAAAGACTTCCAAGTCTTTTTTTTAATTGAGGTATAATTTACATAAAGTAAGATGCACAATTCTTAAAAGTGTATAGATTGATAAATTCTTACATAGGTATACAACAATGTAAACATCAACATAAAATGTGGAATATTTCCTTCACCCCAGAAGGTTTCCTTCTCCCCTTTCTAACTTTTACACTGTAGAGACAACCACCATTCTGACTTCTTGTCACTATGGATTGTTTTGCCTGTGCTTACAATTCATATACATGGAATATTCAGTAAGTATTCTAATGTGTCTTGCTTCTTTCACTGAGCCAATGTCTCTGAAGTTTATTCATTGTAGTTGTGTATATCCGTAGTATATATATGGTTTTTTCTTTCTGTCCATTGTATGAATATACAACAGACTTTTAACCCATTCTGATTTGGAGCTGTTTCCAGTTTTGGACTATTAGGAATAAGACTGAGTTCTATTTTTGTGGTTTTTGTGGACACATATACTCATTTCTCAATATCTTTTTTGATGAAAGGATTATCAGTCATAATGTATTAAATACCTAGCAGGTATTAGGCAGCATATCTGCTCTGCTTTGAGACAAATATACTGGTTAGAATGAAAGTTTTAGCAACGAAATACAGAATAATTACGAATATAACTAAAAGGACTGCCATCCTAATATTTATTAACAGATTTTAGTTTAGATATGGACTAGAGAAGTTCAAATGGGTCACTTCCGAATGGGCCTTGCAGGCCACTTACGGGTCTAGAGTTTTTTATTTTTAGGTGTTTTGTTTTGTTTTTGTAGTGAAATGCCAGATACTACATTGGGTGCTTTACCGTATCTTCTCTTTTTTTCTTTTAAGATTTTTTTTTTTTAAATTCATGATAGATATACATGTAGAGAGAGGCAGAGACACAGGCAGAGGGAGAAGCAGGCTCCATGCCGGGAGCCCGACGTGGGACTTGATCCCGGGACACCAGGATCGCACCCTGGGCCAAAGGCAGGCGCCAAACTGCTGAGCCACCCAGGGATCCCCCATACCTTCTCTTTTAACATTCACAGCAACATTAACAAATGGGTGCCACTTACATTATTAGATTACAAACATATCTAGCTTGCACCTGGGAGGCACATCTCTTTCTTTTGCTATAGGATAATTTAATATATTTTCAAACCTGGAGCTAATGACCCTCTGGAGTTTACTGTTTTCTTTTGTTGAATTGGTAGTATTTGGGGCCTGAGGAAGTCTTTTTACTCTGCAAAAAGAGAGAGCTTAAACCTAAAATGGAGGGACACTGGGAATCAACATGGCTTGCTTTGTTAGTTTCTTACCTCACCTTCGTGTTTTGGTAGTTCAGAAAGAAATGCTGTGGCTTCAGACAGTTTGCTTCTCTGAGATCTCATAAATCAAGCATTCTTCATGGCCTGTGTTCACCCTGAGTGGATTGAAACTCTGGAGAGCTTGAACACTGCTCACCTAGAGGCTTCCTGCCAGCAACAACCCAAATTTCTCAACCCATTTGAGTAAAACAAACAAAGCAACCAAAAAAAGCATTATAGGCACAGCTTTTGGAAAAAAAAATTATTAAAATCTCTTAACATTCCATGGTTATTCACATACATATCTAAGTAAACAGTTAACCATTAAATAAATAGATGCTGGGTGGGCCAGATCTTGTGAATACCTTGGTTATGTAATGTTTTGCATGTGATATTGTCTGGTGTTTGTACAAATAATTCTGTAAAATGCTTAACTCTGTCATTAACCACTAAACCATGAGCTCCTTAAGGTCACTACCCATGTCTGAAATATATTTGCTGTGCTATAGCACTTGGCCCAATTTATCATACATAGAAGATACTTAATCTTTATATTTTTAAATAAGTAGATATATGAAATATTGATTCTAGAAATACCTTCTTATTGATCATTATCATAATATTTGTAAGAGATTTTAGCTGAAATACCAAGTCATTGAAACATAGATTCTTCTACAGTATTTACATTTTTCCCTGCGTTGTTTGCATTGCTGTTTTGCCCATTAACTAAGTTCAAGGAGGTAGGTATGATGCTTGTCTCTGTCTCTACTGTTCTGATGAAAATGCCCTCTTTTTGTCTATGTATTCAATCTTTGTGCACTAAAGCTCTCCATTCCTCAGTTCCACAGTATATTGGATTCATTTTTGAGCCCTTTTCTTTTATCTGTGGCCTTCTTTACTATGAAGTGGAAGAAAGTGTTTAGCAACTTGAAAAGTTTTTAAATTTTTTCTATACTGTTAGACTTGAAGTGAATGTCAGATCTGAGAAGGTCCTGAGAGATCACTATTCAGCCCATTTATTTTACTGATGGAAGAACTTAAGTTCTAATTATTTCCTCACTATAACTCACACCAGTGTTTTTTAGCTGTTTAATTGTAAGCATTTCTAACCAGACCTTAAACTCACTGGGAATAGAGACTACATCTCTCTTATTTAATACTGCATCTCTGGCACGAGCACGGTTCTTGGAAAAGAATAGATGTTCAGTTATTGGTGTTGAATAAACAAATAAATGAATCAAGCTTGGTGAAGGGACTTGCAGCTCACAGCTGTTGAATCCCTTTTCAGCACACTAGAAGTTGGACATTTGTAATATGCCCCACCATCCTAGAGAGTAAGGGCTGGTGGAAATGATTAATTTCCTTAAGTGCATGCCAAACTCTACAACTTACACATTTCCACGCTTTGGCTTTCAACATGCAGAGTACTGCTGTACAGAACAGCAGTTGACCAGACAAACACCAGAGGATGTGCTATCTCATTTTTGCTCATGCTTGATAACATATAAACTTACGAATGGCATATGTAGAAGGGGCTGAAACAAATACCATCTGTTTCAGTCCCTTGATTTCTCATTCCTAGTAAAGTTCATGCTCTTTAGCTTGGCCTCTAGAGCTCTCTGTGCTATTCCAACCTATTTTTCTTATCTCATATCCTGTTACCTTCTTTAACCCATTCTCTTCTCAAGCAAACAAAAATGTTTGCTATTTCTGTACACCCTGAGCTTCCCACCTTCTTGCCTTTCTTCAGCATTGTTTCCTCCTCTCCCTGTAACTCCTACATTACTCTGTATATCCTGAATCTATCCATTTAGTCCACAAGTATTTATTGAGACCTTATTATGTGCCAGGTGCTGGGCTAGGAGCTGAGAGTATAATGATTAATAAAATTATAAGCCTTATGCTCAAGGAGTTGACACTCTAGTGGAGGTGGTCATTTATGTAGGATAACATAGGATCCCAGGTGAGCAAATGGAGTGGTACCTAAGTGAGTTCTGGGGACAGCGTTGAAGAAATGGCCAAATCAGTGATTCTCAAATGGAGGTGGATAGAGGGAAGCATTTGACAATGTCTGGAGACATTTTGGTTGTCACAACGTGAGGGGGAAGAGTGTGCTACCAGCATCTTGTGGATAGAGGCCAGAGATATTGCAAAATATCCTACATGCAGGACAGCCCCTCAAACAAGGGTTATCCAGCTCCAAATGCCAAGGAATGAGAAACCCCTAAGTCAAGTTGTAAGGACTGAATAAGGAGGTGTTTAGTTAGGAAAAAAAAAAAAGACAGTAATTGTAAAGACAGGTGAACAGTTTATACATTCCGGTGCTTTGTAACTAGCAACAAATCTGTTTGTCAGTAGACACCAATGGTAGGCACTTTGGCTGAGAAAAACCGTTTTAGCAAGTCTGAACTCTTGGTTTTCCTATCTACTAAGGATCTTTGATGAGGCTACGTAAGGGAGTTCCTTGTTACCTGGGTATAACTGGCACTGAAAGGGCATTTAAAGTGAACCCACTTAAAGTAGGAACAAAAATTTTATAGTAGCTAGTGAGGGGCCTTGATTGGGGCTCTCTGTGTTGGGAATCCCCAAGATCATCCTAGGCATAATGATGTGCTGGAAGGATTCACAGAACTCAGAATGCTGTTACACAGTTACAGTTAGTTTATTGCAGTGAAAGAATATAGATTTAGAAGGGGAAATGGCAGGTGGGTGAAATGCAGAAGAAAGTAGGGGTAAGATTCTCCCGGTGGAGTCACGTGAAGACACACTTAATTTTTCCAGCCACGTATTTGATAGAACATGTAAAATACTGCCAACCAGGGAAACTCAACTGAGCCTTGGTGTTCAGGGTTTTTATTTAGAGTCAGTCACATGAGCATTGCAGTCTACCTGGTCTCCAACCCCCAAGATAGCAAACTACTGCAATATGGGCATATAAAAATACTCTTTAACAGGCAAGATATCTTTTTTAAAAATTTTTAAAGATTTTATTTATTCATGAGAGACGCAGAGAAGCAGAGACACAGGCAGAGGGAGAAGCAGGCTCCCTGCGGGGAGCTCAATGTGGGACTCGATCCCTGGACTCCAGGATCGTGCTCTGGGCCGAAGGGAGGTGCTAACAGCTAAGCCACCCAGGCATCCCCCCAGGCACGATATCTGAATTTAGAGGTTATCTCTCAGGAGCTGGTCAAGGTGGAGTTGTTCTTTCTTTGAATATGAGGGATTTGAGCAACTCCAACCTGTTGAATGAATCTTTTACTGCATGAGTGTTTGTTAAGGAAATTACATATTTCTGCTTTACTATGGGGTTTTAAAATATTGTGGTAAAATACATAACATAAAACTTACCATTTTAACCATTTTTAAGTGTACAGTTCATTGGCGTTAGTGTATTCACATTGCAGATTATTGTGTAACCATCACAACTTCAGAACCTTTCATCATCTCAGATTGGAAACTTAATGTACCTGTTCAACAATAACTCTCCACCCCACTCTCCCCCAGCCCCAGGTTATACTCTTCCGCTTTCTGTCTTTTTAAATTTGACTTCTCTGGTTAACACAGAGCAGTGGAATCATACAGAAATTGTTCTTTTGTGTCTGGCTTATTTCACTTGGCATAATGTCTTCAAGATTCATCCACATTGTATGAATTCCACATATTAGAATTTCATTCTTTTTTAACACTTAATACTGCCCGGGCTCCAACTCAAAAACATAAACTGAAAAATTTTGATAGGTTTTTAGAAAATCTCGTATTTAACAAAGTTTATATAATTTGAAACTCTGTGCTAATGCTTAGAATGAACAAGAAAAGACTTGAGTGTTCGTTTGGGGAGGGTAGGTTTTCTGATGAAATCATATAAGAGCATAATGCAGTATCCTTCACCAAGTTCATTTCATTCAGCCAGGTCAGAAAGAGGTATGTTTTTGCAGAAATACTCTGGCTTCTGCAGTTTTCCTAAAAGCCTCTCTTAGCTCTTGGAGATTTCATCCCTTCTTTCTTAAGGTATTTGTTGTGTCATCTTTGAGAATCCTCTGCATTTGCTAACTGCTGTAAGTCTGGCAGACATTAATCTGTTAAAATGAATCTACTTTGATGATAGCAGTTCTTCAGCATTTTTCAGCAACTTATTCAAATCCTGTGTTTTTGAAGATTTTGTAGTTTCAATTTACATTCATCTTCATTTTATGTGGTCAGATAAATGAGGTAAAGAGGTTCCCAAAAATAGACACTAGTATTTGGGGTAGGGAGAGTTTAAGTGGAGACTGGTCAGTTCATTGGTGAGTATTTTTGTGCATGACAGCTTTGCTATTCACAATCTCATAATTATAGGGTCATGGTTGATGAGCATCTGAATAGTGAGTACTCCTGTACTTTATTTGTGGGAGTAGTGAGTGAGTGTTCAGTGATCTGTTAGAAAATTTAATTTAGTTCACTAGCTTATTCAGGGACTGAAGTGACTGAATGCAGAAATCCCTGGAATGTACTTCTTTCAGTTGTCACACTTCAAACTTTCAAAAAGTTTGGCAGACTGACAGAGGATTAAGGGTCTTTGGTTTTAAGCCTTTTCAGTTCCCTTGTTTCTAATGCCTAGTCTGCTTACACCATATTCAAAGTAATCCATCTTTAGTGTTTACAGGCTTACTGTACATGTGAGTATAAAAATAGATTGGCAGCCTATGGGAACCGGGCTTATGTCAGGCAGGGTCATTACATGAGGCAATCAATCACTCTTAGCTCGGGAGGCTTAAAAATCAGTAATCAATGCATTTCCCCCCCACATCCTCATGAAACAGTGGTGTTTAATGTTCAAATATGTTATAATACAGAGGTGATTACCAAGAAATCGTCAACATGGGTGAATTTGGGATTACTAATTTAAAAACAAGGAAAATCCCTTGTTTCTCTGGCACCTTGGTCAGATACTCTCAGGGTTGTGGAGCAGTAGTTGCAGTTCTGAAAGTGAGAGGGAGGAGCTATCCATCTTTTGTAAATTCTTTGCTAACTCTCAGGAGCTTCACATCAGCATAGAGCTTGCATGCCATTCCTTTGAACCAGTACAGCACATGACGACCCCTTTCTGATGAGGCAAGGGGAGAGGAGCATGCTGAGCCTGGTGTAGGTACAGGGTTCAGGAACATCACCCAAGAGGTGTAATGTAGTGTTTACTAGCATTGATTCAAGCGGACTAACTTGATTTGAATCCTGACTCCTTGACTTACTAGGAATGTGACATTGGACAAGTCTGACTCCATTTCCTCATCTGTAAAGTGGAGATAGTAATAGTATTTCCTCATAAAAGTCAACGCATTAATATATCTGATGTGCTTAGAATGAAGCCTGGCACTAGTAAGTACCATCGGTGGGTGTTTTAATTATTTTATTGTTAATTTCATTTCTCAGGGGAGTTTCCTCTGACATTTCTGAATAGGCCCAGTCTCTGCTTTATAAGGTCTAGTGGCACTACTTTTAACAGTGATGATAAGTGCCATTTACTCGGTTTATTTGTTTGATTATTGAGTTAATGACACTTTCTACATTAAGTGAGAGTAAGAATTGTATTTGGTTTTGCCCTTTTCTCCCCACTTGTGCTCTTTGTCACTATCTCTGTCACAAATAAAATCTTAAAAAAAAAAGATAAGAGTACTCCTCTTTCCCTCTCTCCTGCTCTACTCTCACTCGCTCTCTCTGTCTCTCTCAGGTGAATAAATAAAAA
Organism: Nyctereutes procyonoides; assembly: GCF_905146905.1. Classification (NCBI taxonomy): domain Eukaryota; kingdom Metazoa; phylum Chordata; class Mammalia; order Carnivora; family Canidae; genus Nyctereutes; species Nyctereutes procyonoides. The sequence continues at coordinate 7,349,446 of NW_026575135.1, read as the reverse complement.
TTAAAAAGTCTCTGCTTTTGACTCTGTCTCGGCATAGAGGTGTATTAAAAGATTAATATAGGAAGATGTTTGTTGTAGCACCTGCATTAGTGAGTATGTGGAGTGAAACTAAGCAAAATGCCTAAAAGTATAGACTTCATAGTTAATTATAGTATATTCATTACTAAAAATCATTTAGAAGCATGGTTTTTAAATGGAGATTCTTATATTGGCTGCAAGATAGTCACCAAATACTGATAGAAGCAGACCTCCATGCCCAACCTCTTGGTCAATGAATCAGAAGCTCTACATTTTAGCTAAGAAACAGGATCTATATTTTCTAACAGGAAACCTGGGTGATTTCAGTGCATAGCCTGATTTGGGAGCCCTCATTGTGCATTGACTCTCAGTCAGTTGAGCTAAAGGACCTATTCATCTCCCCCCTCCCTCTTTTTTTTTTCCTTTTTTTTTAAAGTGGGAAAGAGAGAATCCCAAGCAGGCTCCACACCCAGCACAGAGTTCTATACAGGATCCGATCCCATTACCCTGAGACCATGAGCTGAACAAGAGTCAGACACTGAACCAACTGAGCCACTCAGGCACCTCTCTACTCCTCTCTTAAAGCCAAATGAAATACCAACTATATTAAAATCTGTGGGGACCCTGAAAACAAACAAAAAAGAGAGAATTTAAGAAGAGCCAGAAAAATAATCTGCAAGAAGAAAAGAAGATAAGAGTATTCAAAAAGCTGATTAGTGCTGAGCACCTAATACAAGCCAAAGAAATGTCATCTCCACACTCTACCCTGGAAAAAATTAGTGGATGGCCTTCCCCAGAAAAGAGTAGAAGATTCTCCTAAATATCAGAACAGTAAGGCTTAGCTTGCAGGTGGTAGTTGTAGTTGCTGGTACCATCTTCCTGGTGCAGAGCATCTACCTTAGAGCTCATCTCCAGGCAGCATTTTGAAGGAATGTCTCATTAAGAGTGAGTGAACTCATTTCTCGTTTTGGTCACTGCGGACAGTCCTGAGATCCCACGAGCAGAGGCTGAACAAGAGAGTTAGGAACAAACAAGACCGAGATATTATACTACACTGAGTAGGTGATCGTGGTGTTCATCCTCTTACTTCATAGGGACCTCTGGGGACCCAGGTGAAGTTTGGAATATCTTTGATATCTTAGATTTCCCTTGAGAAGACCCAGGTTGTGGTTAGTTTCTGCATTTGTACTTCTCAGAGGGACCCAGCTGTCAGCCTTTCCTAAGCACCCCCTACACGGAGGGCAACTTAGCTTCTGGCTGAGCTCCTTGGAGTGGAGCAGGACACAGTTCTGGAAAGTTTACTCCCTAACATATACACGCTTACATACTCTTACCTAATTCACAAACCTTTTCTCTTTGGTTTTGTTGTTATTATACAGTCCTCTTCACTTAAACTTCTTTTGTGAGCGAGGCAAAAGATTGCAGCAGGCGTTCTGGGTCAATTTTCTCCCTTCCCTTCCCCTCTCCTCCCTTCCCTTCCCTACACTCAAAGTGGGGGCTCAGACTCATAACCCTGAACTCAAGAGTGGCATGTTCTACAGACTGACAGCTACACTCAAAGTGGGGGCTCAGACTCATAACCCCGAACTCAAGAGTGGCATGTTCTACAGACTGACAGCAGCCAGGTGTCCCTCTGGTCAGTTTTCAATAATGTATAATTTTGATTAAAGATGATGTATTCTTGTCAAAGGAATTTTAGCCACTGAATATTCCACTTGGATTGTTGACCCAGTCTCCTTCTCTGAATTGCTACTGTACTTCATGCAACCCTGTACGTGTGTGGACAGTTCTCATTAGGTTGGTCAGGAAGTAATGGGGCAAGGGAGACACACAATGCTAGGGTTGTTGAGCTGATATGTGGACAGAACAACTGAGTAGCATATTTTAAATCAGAGAATTCATGAGAACTCAGTTGAGTTCAGTATATAATCATTTGATTTTCATTCAATATTTATGAATGCCTTCTCCTTGTCAGCTTTGTTAAAGGTGCTGAAGACACAATGCTGGCCAAGGTTTCTGTCTTCAGTAGTCTGCATTTAGTGCTTATAGAAGATTACAGGGATGGCTGACACATAACTGCCTTGCCCCTGACTAGTGTACTTGTACAAAGATCCCCAAATCCTAAAAAAAAATTAGGAATCTAATTCTGGAATTTGGCTTCAGTCCAGAGAATGGTAATGCCATTTACTGAGATATTAATTAGGGAAATATTAGGGAATATATCTGCTAACTAGCTGCACAGAAGTAGGTGAAAGTATCATCTAGTAAGACAATACCATGAGAAAAGTGCCAGTTTTGAAGGTCAAAAGAGCCAATGACAAAAACTGAAAAGTAGCAGTAGGAATGCAAGGCAGGTCAACACTGAGAAATCTGCAAGTATCACTTCTAATGTGAAAAAGAAAAAAGATCAGATGTATATTTGACTAAATACTTGATAGAATTTAGCATCCTAGGGATGGTTGAGCGTCTGCCTTTGGCTCAGGGTGTGATCCTGGGGTCCTGGGATTGAATCTCACATCAGGCTCCCTGCATGGAACCTGCCTGTCTCTGTGCTTGTGTCTCTGCCTCTCTCTGTCTCTCTTATGAATAAGTAAATAAAATCTTTAAAAAAAAATCAACATCCTTTGCAATTAAGAAACCAGACAACGTTTTTTTTAACACAGCTAAGGAAATCTATTAAGAACAAATAACTAATAATCGTAATTAAACATCAGAAGCTTTGCCATTATAGTTAGGAATTAGAAAACAGTTTTGAAAAGTAAGGATGATGAGAGGGGATTTGCCTTCCTAAATGTAAAACCATATTCTGCTATAGGGATTTTAAATGATGCAGTGTTAATTATAAATTAGATAAATAGATCAATAAATCAGAATATAAACTCTAGAAATATACATGTGAGAAAGGACATTTTTGTCTTTGCTAAGGGACCATAATACTCAACCAAAACCTTATCAATTTTTAAATTCCTCTGTACTTTTCAGGGAAATGTGGACCTTCCCTCACTCTTGTATGGCTTCTAATACAAATGCTTTGGCTCCAGATTATAGGGTTTAGTCCTTTTACCAGTGCCCTGAAATTTAAGCCATTTTGATGTCTTTTAGAATTTTCTAAAATATTTCTTTATAACAAAATTAGGTTATTCACATTCTTAACCCATGTCACTGACTCCTGTCTTATCTGGACAATGGTACAACTTCACTACTCAGCATGCTTATTCCTAGAAAATGAGAGTCAAAGAAGAGGACTATTAATATGATATATAAATAGTAACTTCAAAATTTCATTCTCATGAGCAAATATTTCACAATACTAAGACTTGTCTTCCTTTTAACTGAGAACCAATAATTTATATATTTTAGTGAATTGTTTCCATATATAAGAATCATATACTTGTTATCCATGTTGATTAACTGATTAGTATATTTAAAATGTTAATTTAAGGTTTATCCCCTATGCGTAAAGTACATCTCTGTTTCATTTTTTCTACAAACTTTAGAAGTATAGCAGTAATACAAACAAGAAGCTTTGTAAAACTTAGTAATTTTGGAAACCAGAGATGAATTCTTAGAATTGAACCTGCCCTACAAATTCCTCTGCAAGAAGGGTATATTGGAGTCAAAGGTGACTTGCAGGATTTGGACTTCAGCAGCTGAGGAGGTAGTAATGTCATTTATTCAGATATTGTCAGGGCATGGTATATACCTGATAACCAGATTCATGGGGTAGATGAAAACAAAACATCATCTAGTGAAACAGTAATATGAGAAGATTGCCAGGACCACTGGTAAATTCTAATTTGTGTGTATGTGTTTAAGATTTTATTTGTTTGTTTATTTAATTGAGAAGAGAGCATGAATGGGGGGAGGAGAGGAGGGACAGGGATAAGCAGACTCTGCACTGAACAGGAAGCCCAATGTGGGGCTCTGTCCCAGGGACCCACGATCATGACCTGAGCTGAAACCAGGAGTTACTTAGCCAATTGAGCCACCCAGGTGCCTGTGATAAACTCAAGTTTTAACGGTCAAAAGGGATGATGAGCCCTAGCAAAGAAAACTGGGAAATAGTAGAGTGTGATGGAAGCCAAGGAAAGGGGATGTCAAATAAGACAGAGAACAGCTATTGGAGCTGCTGAGAAGCCAAAAGAAGAGAACTTGAGGAATGTCGATTGAAATTCTTGATGTGGAGGTTATTGGTGATCTTGGTTAGAGCAGTTCCAGTGGAGAATGCAGTGGCATATATATTTTCACATTGCTTTCTGAAATCAGGGATCAGCCTGCCATTAGTTCATTTACTGAAGTGGGGCTATATTTCCAGCATCTAGGACAGAGTCTTCATTATAAGACACTGCAACTCAAGTTTTGGAAAATTCTACCAGGAGAATGAGGGTATGTAAATTTAAAGGTAGCTAAAAATGTTAACATCACTCACTTTGAGATAAAATTTTCCATCTTTCCATTTATAATACTTCTTTGAGTGGGCTGTACAAGGCATGAACCATCATGTCAGATCATGCTCATTGATGGGAAAACAACTTTAAAATGTGATTGGATAATATTACTAGTCAATACATATGAAACAATTTGTATGAATGGAATGCCACTAGTTAATTTTAATCCTTTTCTAATAGTATGTAGTACAAGCTTATGCCTAGTATAAACTGCCGAAATTAAAAACATGGATAATTGGGAGTTACTAAGGATTCTGAGGTATTTATGGGTATTTTAAATGCATTAATGTATTTTTTTAAAGATTCTATTTATTTATTTGAGAGCGAGAGCAGGAGTTAGGTGGCAAGTGGCAGAGGGAGAGGGAGAAGCAGACTCCCTGCTGAGCAGAGAGTCTGACATAGGGCTCAACCCCAGGACCTTGGGATCATGACCTGAGCCGAAGGCAGAGGCTTAACTGATTGAGCCACCCATGCACCCCCTAGATGTATTAATATTTTTGAAAGCATTTTTAATATATTAGTATCAAATTATTGACTAAGATTGAAATGAGAGAGGGAGGCAAATCGTAAGAGACTCTTAACTATAGGAAACAAACTGAGGAGTGCTGGAGGGGAGATGAGTGGGGGATAGGGTAATTGGGCATTAAGGAGGGCACTTGATGGAATGAGTGCTGGGTGTTATATATGCAACTGATGAATCACTAAATTCTACCTCTGAAACTAATAACACACTATGTGTTAATTTTTTTAATTAAAAAAATTGACTAAGATTAATGTTTGTTTTCTATGACAGTAGGAATTTTGTTAAGAATTGTATTTAGGGGCACCCAGGTGACTCAGTCAGTTGAATGTCTGCCTTCAGCTCAGGTCATGATCCCAGGGTCCTGGGATCAAGGCACGACCTCCCCCCACCCAGCAGGCTCCCTGCTGAGCCCTCTCCCTCTGTCTGCCCCTGTCATGCTTAAGCACTGTCTCTCATAAATAAATAAAATCTTCACTGGGTGTTAATCTGTAAGTTGGCAAATTGAACACCAATAAAAAATAAATTTATTATAAAAAAAATAAAATCTTAAAAAAAAATAGAAGTATTTTCTTTAAGGTGGGTTGGCGGAGAGGGAGGGGTAAAGGAAGAGAGAGAATTCCATCCCATGACCCCGAGATCATGACCCAAGCTGAAGTCAAATTAATTAGGGACGCTTGGGTGGCTCAGCGGTTGAGCATCTGCCTTTGGCTCAGGGCATGATCCCGGTCCAGGGATCAAGTCCCACATTGGGCTCCCACAGGGAGCCTGCTTCTCCCTCTGCCTGTGTCTCTGCCTTGCTCTATGTCTCTCAGGAATAAATAAATAAAATCTTTGGGGGGAAAAAAAGGTAGGATTTTAAAAAAATGAAATCAAATTAATTAATTATGATTTTATTTATTTTGAGAGAGAGAACATGAGCCAAGAGGGAGTGACAGAGGGAGTGGGAGAGAAATCCATCCCCACTGATCAGGGAACCTGATACAGGGCTTGATTCCAGGACCCTAGGATCATGACCTGAGCCAAAGTCAGATGCTTGACCAACTGAGCCACTTAAAATTATTTTTATAATGAATTTGTTTTCTCGGCAAATGCATAATTAGCTTACATGATATAAATGTATATATACATTTTTAAAAAAGATTTTGTATATTTATTTATGAGAGACATAGAGACACAGGCAGAGGGAGATTTTGTATATTTATTTATGAGAGACATAGACAGAGACACAGGCAGAGGGAGATTTTGTATATTTATTTATGAGAGACATAGACAGAGACACAGGCAGAGGGAGAAGCAGGCTCCCCACAGGGAACCTGATGCAGCACTGGATCCCAGGATCCCGGGATCACGCTCTGAGCCAAGGGCAGATGCTCAACCGCTGAGCCACCCAGGCATCCCTGCCCTTTCCCCTCTTCATGTGAATTCCTGCTAATCCTTCAGCTTTTAGTTTAAATACTACTTCCTCAGAGGAGCTTTCTCTAATCCCCCAGAACAGAATAAGTTTCTCTAGTTTTATGCTCTCTTAGCATAAACTAGATAAAGTAGGTTGTCTTTGCAGAGTTTTTGTCAAAATTGCAACAGAATTGTTTCTTGTATAATTAGTCATCCCACCCTGCTCTGCATCCTTGAGTTTTCCATATAGGCACAGATCATGACTGTCTTGTTCATGACAGTATTCTAGTGCTTGTAGCCTAATGTCATTCAATATTTGTTGAATGAAAGGGTGCCACTGAAAAGTCCGTGTGATTTCTGTTAAACTCTGGGACCAAAATTTTAAGGTGGCTGCAGAATAACAGATCCTATAGCTGGTCTAAGGCCCATTGGCAGGATTCCTGGGGATATCTGGGTAGCTAGGTCTTGTTCTGTAACGCTGCTCTAAATTTAGTGTATACTTTGATGAATCTGTATTAGTCTAAGGCATCTGAGAAAGTTAAATGAGGACCTTATTCTTGACTGAGTATACCATAGTGTATTGTGTGTTCTGTTGGTCTCACTCTTCCACAAGTGTACCATGCCAAATTGTATGCTCTCTATAGTTAGAACATCAAAATGAGGAAAACCCTCTAATTTCAGGTGAAAAATTATTGAGTGATTGTTCTAAGCATTTTACAGTATTAATTAATTTAATCCTTATAATGTAGATTAGGGTTGGGGTTATTCTTCTCATACAGATTAGGAAAATTAGATGGAGACAGGTAAAGTAACTTGCCCAACGTCACACTGCATAAGCAGAGTTAGGATTTAAATTCTAAATTCTGGCAGTGGAGTCTATGATCTTAACCTCTGCACTGTCCTATCTTGGGACATGGAAGTGGTCTTTCATCCAGAATAGTCTGTGTGCAGAATTTCTTCAGCTTTATGCATATTGATTGGGCTTGGAGGAAAGCAGTTGAGGCTCTTCTGGGAGACTCGGAAGCTGTATCAGTCAGTGGAGAATTTGCCGATACTCACCTTTCCAACTGAGTGACCTGATTTTCTTCTGTAGCCATCCTCTTACAAATCTTGTTTTGATTTACCAAGTCTCATCTCTCAGGTAACCTGAACATTGACACTAGCCAAATGGTGTCTTTAAGTTTATACATTTAATTTCCCTTAACACTGTAAGTTCATACATTTAATTCCCTTTCATCTTAATTATATAGATGATCAAAGAAATAGAAACATAGGGAAAAAGTTGTCACTGCTGAGATACAGGAAGGTTAGCCATGAACTGTCAAGGTAAGACACCCTTTCATCCCCTCAGGAACCCCCTACCAGGTTTGGATAAATCCCTAAATGAACTTGAACTCCTGGAACTCAGAGTTCACAGGGCTATTGTAAGTGTTGTTTTGTATATTCAGTTTTTATTTTCTGTGTTATGATTGTACAGAAGTGTTCGTAGCTGTTTCGTGTTCATAGTGCATCATTCCTTTTGTCAATCTCTTTATACTGATCTATATATCCAGCTGTCTATTTGATACTTCCTTTAGTGTGTCTTAAAAGCACCTCAAAGTAACATGACAAAAATCAAACCGTTTCTCAGTGGTCAAGTCAGAATCTATAACTTCTTTCTTCCTTCTACCTCCTTTATCCAATCTTTTTGTCTTCTACCTCTTACTTGATTTTGAAATCTGTTCTCTTCTTTCCATCCCTCTGCCACTATCCAAGGTAGGTTACCATTATATCTTACCTGAATTGCTGCATTATTTCTCCTAACTGGATTCCTGCCTCTAGTCTTGGTCTCTTCAAGTATAATCAGAATAATGATTCTAAAGTCACCTTCTTGCTTACAACCATGTAATACTTTTATTTTTTTATTTTTATTTTTTTTAATTTTTTTTTAATTTTTTTAAAATTTATTTATGATAGTCACACACACAGAGAGAGAGAGAGAGAGAGAGGCAGAGACACAGGCAGAGGGAGAAGCAGGCTCCATGCACCGGGAGCCCGACATGGGATTCGATCCTGGGTCTCCAGGATCGCGCCCTGGGCCAAAGGCAGGCGCTAAACCTCTGCGCCACCCAGGGATCCCCCAAGTAATACTTTTAGATTATCTCTACAATAAAGTCAGGGGTGTCTGGGTATGTCAGTTAGTTAAGCATCTACCCTCAGCTCAGGTCGTGATCCCAGGGTCCAGGGATCAAGCCCCACATTGGACTCCCTGTTCAGTGGGGAGTCTACTTCTCCCTCTGCCCCTCCCCCTGCTCATGCTCTCTTTCTCTCTCTCAAATAAAGTCTTAAAAATATTATCTCTGTAATAAAGCCATAAGTCTTTTACATAATCTATAAGACCATCATAATTGAGCCCTTGACTACTTTTTCAGACATACTCTTATACCAGTTTCACCTTATGTTCTTCCATTCACCCATACCGAACAACTTCCATTAACTCTGTGTCTTCTGGGCCTTCACACAGGTCTACTTTTCACCTCTCACCTGACTTTTTTTTTTTAACTCATTTTATTTATTTATTTGTCAGAGAGAGAGAGAACACGAAAGCAGAAGGAGCAGCAGGCAGAGGAAGAAGCAGGCCCCCTGCTGAGCAAGGAGCCCCATGTGGGACTCGATCCCAGGACCTTGGTATTATGAGCTGGGCTGAAAGCATATACTTCACTGACTGAGCCATGCAGGTGTCCTTCACCTGACTAACTTTCATGCATCCTTTGATTCTCAACTTGCACATCATTAGATTATTTAGGTAACCTTCCCTGACTCATCCTGGTCTAGGTTAGATGCCCCCCGCCTTATGTTCCTGTAACACCGTGTTCTGTCTCTGTTGTAGCACTTATTACGCTTTATTGAAATTATTTATTTTATTGTTTCTCTTTTTTCTTAGACTATAAGCCCTGTGATGATAGAGAATTAGAATGTCTGTCTTTATCACCCTTCTCTTTCTAGGGGTCAGGCCAGTGCTTCACAATGCCTAATACATATTTATTGATAGAATGGATGACAGGTGACATTTTATGTTTGACTCAAGGAAGTAAGTTAGATGAACCAGTGAAAAAATCTCTGAAGTCATGTATTTCATACTCTCATTCAGGAAGCTTGACTAGAATAACTTTGAAAGTCAATTGAAATAGTTTCCACTGGGCAGAGTAAAAAAAAAAAAAAATTCTTTCCTCCCCCCCCCCCCTTTAGTAGACTCCATGCCCAGCATGGACCCCAATGCAGGACTTGAAATCATGACCCTGAGATCAAGACCTGAGCTGAAATGAAGAGTTGGACACAACTGACTGAGCCACCCAGGTGCCCCTAAAAAAATTCTTTTAAAATTATCTTAAATGATTCTCCAAGGTCAGACAGGATGTACTTTTCATAGAAAGGTATGCTCATGCTTGTCTATAGGTTGGGAGGTTTTATGTGTAAGTTAGACTATTGATGTTATGCCCTCAAAATCAAGGATTCCTGAGTTCACTGCCTTTTTAAAGAAAATTGGATAAATCATCACTCCTAACCTATACATTGGCTCTTCTCTTACAATATTTATCTTGATTAAGAACAAATCTATCCTGGCTTTCGAGATAGAAACCTGGGAATTGACTTAGCCTCTCTTTGCCCTTATCACTCAAAAGTGATTCACACCAATTGCTGCCTGTTATCTTCTAACAAATCTACCATCTTCCTTTTCGTAGGCCTCCAGTGTAGACTCCTGAAATAGCCCCTTTTGCCCTTTGCCACCTTATAACCTATCTCAAAAATGATCTTTCTAAAGTACAAGTTTGGCTTCTGTTTTTTTTCTGATTAAGGCCCCTCATAACATAAACTCCAAGCTCTTTGTATGGTATACAAAGACCATCATACTTTTGCCCTTGCATTATTCTTCCAATTTAGTCTTTTCCCATAGTTCCCTTCCTATATATCACAATCAAGTAATAACTGATTTCCTTATAGTTGGCTGAAATCATACTGTTTCACATCATTGTGCATTTATCTAGAATGCTTTCACCTCTTTCAGGAAGTAGATCCTGATTTGGTATTTCCCACCCCAAAAGTAGAATTAGTTATTATCCCCATATCTGGAACATATGTTATACCACACTCTTAATTATTTGACTAGTGAACTGTAACTTCTTGAAGTCAAGAACTCTGGTCTCATTTCTCTGCATTTGTAGAAAACCTAACACATTGTTAGGTTTTCTGGGGCTGCCCAACAAGTACCACAATCTGAGTGGCTTAAAACGATAATGTATTGCCTCACAGTTCTGCAGTCTAGAAGTCCTAAGTCAAGGTGTTGACAAGATCATGCTCCTTTTGAAATCTCTAGGGAATCTTTCCTTCCTCTTCCTACGTTCTAGTGGTTTGCTATCAATCTTTGGTGGTGTTCCTTGGCTTGCAGCTGCTAACTCCAGTCTCTATCTTTGCTGTCACATGGCTTTCTCCCTGTGTCTGTCTTCATATGGCTGTCTCCTTATAATGACACCAGTCATATGAATTAGGGGCCCATTCTACCTCTGTATGACTTCATGGAAACTAATTACATCTGCAATTATAGGTTACCTTATAGGTAACATTCTGAGGTATGGGGATTTAGGACTTACAAAACATATCTTTTGTTGGGAAGAGAGAACAATTCAGTCTGTAACAAGTATTTAGCACATAACAGATATTTAATAGATAATTTACTGAATTGAAATATAAATGAAATACATGTAATGTATTCATGGCATAAAATTAAAAGCTTTTTTATTATGATTTTTTAATTTGCTAGGTACGAAGTATCTTTCAGATTTATCTGTTTCCGAGCACCCCAGGGTGGCTCAGGGGTTTAGCGCCGCCTTCGGCCCAGGGCCTGATCCTGGGGACTCAATCCCAGGTCTCCAGGATCACTCCCTGGGCCAAAGGCGGCGCTAAACCCCTGAGGCCCCCCGGGCTGCCCTGCACTTTTTAGATTCTAAGAGTTGTAGTTAATGGAAAAATAAAATAGGAAGTATATGTCATTCTCAGTAAATAAGAAAAACACAGTAACCTTATTTCTAGTTTTGTAAAGGAGCCGTATTTCCCATGGTTTGTTTTATTTTCTTTTGTTTCTGGCTTTGTCAGTCACTGGTCTATTAGTTGAGACATCACTGCTTTTTAGATCATATCCGAGTTTCTGTAGATAGCACTGAAAGTTATATAGGGGATCTCCTAAAAGCAGGTAGCAGTGTTGAGTGTGTTTACCTTTGGTGGATACCTTCACCATCCCTGGATTATTTATATTCCATTAGCTATTGATGTAGTCTGGTTTATCTGATTTTTTATGGCTTGTGATTTTTGCATCCTAAGAAACTTTTGCCTACCCCAAGGTGACAAAAATATAATATCCTATGATTTCTTCCAGAATTGTTCTAGTTTTAGGCTTTAGATTTATTTTATTTTATTTATTGTTATTATATTTTAAGTAGGCTTCACGCCTAGTGTGGAGCCCAATTTGGGGCTCGAACTCACAACCCTGAGATCAAGACCTGAGCTGAGATGAAGAGTTGGACACAACTGACTGAGCCACCCAGGCACTCCCTATGTTTTAGATTTAGGTCTATGATCCATTTGAATTAATTTTTATGTATAGTTTAACTGAAGGGTGTTTGTTTTTTTTTTTTAATGGCTGTCCAATTGATTTAGCATTATTTAAAGATTAAAAGATTTTCCTTTACTATTGAATTGCCTTTGCCTTTTGAAGAAAATCAATTGACCAAATATGTGTGGGTCTGTTGCTGGACACTCGTTCTGTTCTAGTGATGTGTATTTCTATTCTTTTGTCAGTACCCCATGATCTTGATTACTATAGCTTGAAATTATTCTAAGCCTTAAAATCGGGTGTAGTGAGTTCTCCAACTTGAAAGATATTTGTTTTGGTTAGTCTAGATCTTTTGCATTTCCATATAAATTTTAGAATCAATTTATCTATTTCTTTAAGCTTCTTTAAGCCAACTGAAATTTTGATTGGAATTGTGTTGAATATATAGATCAGTTGGGAATAATACCAACCTAACAATCTTAAATACAGTACTTATCTCTATTTATTGATGTCACATTTAATTTCTCTCAACAGTGTTTTGTAGTTTTAAGTATAGAAGTCTTAGATACATTTTGTTAGATCTATTCCTAGGTGTTTAATACTTTTGGCACTACTATAAATAGAGTTTTTAAAATTTAATTTTCTACTGTTTTGTTGCTAAGTATATAGAAATTAATAGATTTTTTAAAAATATTAATTATGTACTTGACTACTTTGCTAATAAATTCATTTATGAGTTCTAGCAGTTTCATGAATTCTTTGGAATTTTCAACATAAACAGCAATATCATCTACCTGTAAAAATAGTTTACTTCTTCTAATTTTTCTGTTTTATTTCTTTTGACTGCATTATTTCAGTGTTACAGTGTTGAATAAAAGTGATACAAGTGAGCATTCCTGTCTTACTCTTGATCTTGGGAGAAAATAATTCAGTCTTTTACTATTAAGTTTAATATTAGCTGTAGAATTTTTATAGATATCCATTGTCAGCTTGAGGAAGTCCTACTATTATTAGCTTATTAAGAGTTTTTAATTGTTCATGAACATTTAATTTTGCAAGTGCTTTGTCTGCATCAGTTGGTATGATGATGTCATGGTTTTTATCCTGTGAAATGTTAATATGTTGAATTATATTGGTTGATTTTTGAATGGTCAGCCCACTTTCCATTCCTAAGATAAGTCTTACTTGGTCATGATGTATTACCCATTGTATATATTGTTGGATTCATTTTGCTAATGTTTTGTAAAGGATTTTTGCATAAAATAAAGAATGTTGATCTGTAATTTTCTTTATTGTAAGATTTTTATCAGGTTTTATAGTAGGGTTATGCTGGCCTCCTCAGACAAGTTGAGTAGTGCTCCCTTCTATTTTTTGAAAATATTTGCATAATTTTGGTATTATTTCTTCTTTGTGTGTTAGAATTTACCAGTGAAATCTTTTTCTTTTTCTTTTTTTTTAAGATTTTATTTATTTATTGAGAGAGAGAGTGAGCATGAGCTGGGAGTGGGGAGCAGCAGAGTGAGAAGAAGAAGCAGACTCCCCACAGAGCAGGGAGCCCAAGGTGGGGCTTGATCCCAGGACCCATGACCTGAGCTGAAGGCAGACACCTAACTGAGCCAGGGTTACATGGCTGATACATGGCTAGTAAGATTTTCTTTTTTTTTTTTTCTTGTGTCAATCTTTGTCATCCATCAGGAATTGAGATTCAGTAGTATTAAAACAACAGCAACACCAAATCCTTTGAAAGTTTCAGAAACTTATAAAGAGAGGGATTTTAAGGGCTGCGGGGCATATTGTTGTAACTGAAGTGAGGTGAAAGCCAACTAGACATTCATTGGTATTTGGCTGGTAACTCACTTTTGTCAGGTTTTGGAAAAGTGACTAATTTTTTCATAGCCTTTTTTTTTCTAAAAAGTTTTTCTCAATCTTTTGAAATGAAAGCATTTTCATGGACCTTCTTTACACCCAGTGCTGTGTTAAATCATTTTTTGTCATAATGTTATTTAAAATAGTATATATAAACATAAAATTTATGTTAATAAGACAGCTGTAAACCAAAATAGTTCCATAAATTCAAAGTTAAATTATAAAACCAACATAAACTCAAATTAACATTAATGTGATAGGGAACCAGATTTGAAACAACATCTTTCTACCATTACATTGTCAGAAGAAATGTAGTGTGTTAAAAGCATAGGCTTTGAAATAAGACTGAAGTTCAGATTTTGACTCCACTCCTGCTTTGTTCAAGTGACTTAGTTTACTCATTTATAAGATGAAGAAAATAATTTATTTAACTTACTAGAATTACTGATATAATTAGGATTATTGGTATGTCAAGTCCCAGAATAGTATCTGGTAATTAATAATTGTTCAATCAATATTAGCTGTAACAATAATTAGTTTTATGTTATTCTACTGAAACCTTAATGATCAGTTTTGGGTTTAATAGTAGAAAGCCTAGGGGAAACCTGGGTGGCTCAGTTGGTTAAGTATCTGCCTTTGGCTCAGGTCATGATCCCAGGGTCCTAGGAATGAGCCTTACATTGGGCTCCTTGCTCAGGGGAGAGCCTGCTTCTCCCTCTTGCTCTGTCCTTACCCCCACTCATGCTCACTCTCTTTCTCAAATAAGTAAATAAACTCTAAAAAAAAATAGTGTGGAAAATCTGACTAAATTTACTGGCTTTCTGATTTTGACTTTAATAATATAAATACTAATATATAGAATGTTTGCTTGTCTAAGTTATCATACAGTGTGGTAATAATAAATTTGTAGCTTTGTTTGCTAATTTAGGATAACTAAGTTTCATACTTAACCTAAACTCTCCTTGCTAGTCAGGGCTTTTTGAGTTTAGTTTTGTTTTTAAGATTTATTTATTTATTAGAAAGAGCAAGTGAGCAGGGGAGAGGGGCAGAGGGGCAGAGGGAGAGGAGGAGAGAGAATCCCAAGCAGACTCCCCCGCTAATGTGGGGCTTGATGGCAGGGCTCAGTCTCACGACCCGGAGATCATGACCTGAGCTGAAACCAAGAATCAGAGGCTTAACTGACTGAGCCACCCAGGTGCCCTTCTTTGAGTTTGTTTTTAGTCAAGTGTCACATGAAAACCCTAAAGCTAAGTGTCTAATCCAGTCTTTGCCCATATCATATATGGGAAAATACTATCTGAAGTTAATTTTAATTCTTGAAAATCTAGAAAAGGCATTTTTCAGCATAGAGCTTATCATCAGACTGTTGAAGCAAATTAGTAGGTTCTAGAACTGACTTCATTTTCAGCAGTTTGGAAGTATCTTAGTTGTCTTCTTCTTGATTCTATTTTTTTTAAGAATTTATTTATTTATTCATGAGTGACACAGAGAGAGAGGGAGAGGGAGAGGGACAGGTGCAGAGACACAGGGAGAAGGAGAAGCAGGCTCCATTCAGGGAGCCCAACATGGAACTCGATCCCGGGACTCCAGCATCACGCTCTGGGTCAAAGGCAGGCACTAAACTGCTGAGCCACTCAGGGATCCCCTTCTTGATTCTATTTTCTATTAAATTTAGAATATATTGCAGTATATTGGTAGCTATTCCTTGTCAGCTTGGACTCAATCCATTTAATTACCCTAAATACCAACCAATTATGCTCTCATAACTACATTGGTTAACATTGGTTGCCTGGCTGAAATATATTAATAACGATACTGGAAAAATATTTTCATTTTATGATACTCAGGAAAAGTTTAAGAGCCTCTTCATGAGATTGCTAGTGAATTTCAGAATGTAATAAAAGTGACTTATGATTACTACGTATTGATTCTTAAAGGTTGGTGATCGTTTTAGAATTAAGTAGATAAGCTTTTAACAAAATTTAAAATTATATCTACTTTATTTTTTATTATAATTTTTTTTTTCTGGCTCGTGGCACCTTCAGCAAAGGTACTAGTTTACTTACTACTGTATGTAGCTTTTGCCTGAACAGTAAACTCCTTGGAGTTCTACGTGCATATATAATTTTGTGTTTTGATTCTGCCACATTTTTACATGTTTGAACTGTGAAAACATCTTCATCAAATACTGGGCCACAATGTATATATTTTTTATATGAACAATATATTTATTTCAACTCCTTTTTATTTTCTCATTTATCCTGTGACATGTAAAAGTGTTGTATTGCTTCAGTATTACATCTGCCATTTTCATGATGTCAAATCATGATGCCTTTCATTTGATAATTATTAATGCAAAAGACAAGATTTGTATTTATATTTGCTAAGAAGAAAACAACACAAACAGGTATCCCAACAAATTGAAAGTTGAGTCATGTCACTTTAGGTGATTATGGATAATAATGTGAGTATAGATACAAAGGCAGTATTTGGATGCAATGTGATTTTTTACATAACTCATTATATGCTTATATTAATCATATTTTTATTAGAATCAAAGTGAAAACAGTTACATTTTGGCATAGAATTATAGACCTCGTAGTAATTTATTTGTGGAGTCCAATCTAAGAAACAATTGTACTTGGGGGATGATACAGAGAAATTGAAGGATTTTGCTCTGAGGTTCCAAAAACCAGAGATGGGTATTATTTTTTGTGTATCAGTTAGTAATTGAGTTCAACTTTATGTAATCAAATATGCCAACAACAGTGGCTTTAGCAAGATCAGGGCATTATCTTTCTTTATGTAACGAAGAATCCTAGATAGTTCAGAGTTGATGCAGTGGTTCTATGATGTCAACAGGGACCCAAGCCAGGACCTCTGGTTCTTCTCTTCTATCCTGAAGTTCTTATTTCATCTTCCTAACAAGGCCTTTAGAGCTCCAGCCATCATGTCCTTGTTCCAGGAAGAAAGAAAGGGAAGGACAAAGGCAAAAAGGCAAAAATTCAACAAGTCTGTTTTTGAGGGCTTTCACAACCCCCACTCAGTGACTTTTATTTATATACTGTTGGCCAGAACTGTGTCATGTGACGATTCCTATTTCAAGGGAAGTTAGGAAATGTGTTTTAGGTAAGCATATTGCTGCCTCAACAAATTGGGACGCTCTGTAAGGAAAAAGAATAGATACTAGGTAGGCAAATAGTCTGTGCCATACAAATTAAGTAGATATATTAAGAAAGCTTAAAAAATAAACATTAGAAACCTCAGTCTTTTTTTAACTAAGTTTTTTATTTTAATTCCAGTACGCTTGAAACTAATACAATATTGTATTAGTTTAATACACAAGTGTACAATATAGTGATTCACCAATTCTATACATTACTCAGTGCTCATTGTCCTAAGTGTACCAGCCTTTCTCTTTTACCTGCATTTTTACTTTAAAGTTATATGCAAGGCATATAAACGTCCCTAAATTCCTAAAGTATAAAGGGAACATGAAGATCATATAGACCTGACATATTAGCTTAGAGGTAATTAGACTTGTCTTAGGCCATAGACATCAGTTCCAGGACTAGAATTGAAATTCCCAACTTCTACACCAGTTACTGTTCTTTCCTTTTACTGTGCTGCTTCATAAAATGTGGTAGCTCGTATATTACTCTCCTATGCACAAGACAGCTGTGGTTTGGTTATACCACTGGGGAGAAAATCCTCTGTTCCCTTCAATGATAATAGTAAAAGTGATAGGGAAATGTCATGTTTCTTACTTGAGGGTCTTAAATGTTTATTTTGTTAGTGTTGATGGCACTGCCAGTATTTATATATTTATTCATTCATTTATTTATCATCATCAATAGATTATAAGGTCTCAGGAACAGATCATATCATATTAATATCTCTATCCCCAACTAGATCCTCATCGATGAATGAAAAATTGTAGCCCTTTATACTAAAATTTTTTAAATAAACAAAAAAATTAAAAATTATGGTTTCTGTCCTCAGGGAATTCTCAGGCAGGTTTGGGAGACAAAGATGTCAATGATAACAGAAACGGAGATCTCTTGAGATGATAGAAGTGCAAGTGAAGAGAATCTAAATAAATATCTGAGGTTGAAAGGAGGTCTAGAAAGACGTCAACAGGAGGCAGTCCCAAGTCCAGTTTTGAAAGGGTTTTCCAAATGAAAAAAGAAGAGGGCTGCATATCAAGCCAAAGAACAAATTTTTAGAGGCCCAGTAGGCATGAGAAACTGTTTAGAGGAGACCATTAGAAATGTGGGAAAAGCCCATAGTAGTAGGAAATGAGGCTTGAGGAGTTGACGGCGGCCATGACACATCACAGACACCTCATAACATGTGAAAGGATTTGAGTTTACCTAACTGCTGATGGGGTGCCATGAAGGTTCAGATGTGCCCTTTTGTACGGCCACCTGACATGACAGTTAGATCTTGACACCTTAGTGCAGAGCCCACCCACATTGAGGCACCACTTGTCACTCACAGCTACAGATGAACAGGACAGACTAAACAATACATCAAGATCCTCGTTCCTCCCCCCACCCAATTCTCCCCAGGATCTCCCCTTTATCAGAAACTTCCTTGACCTTTCTAATCATATGCAGACTCTACATGTCCCATTTTACTTTTTTTGCCCATCATGTTGTCCTCAGTGTTACCCAGTCAAGGACACATAACAAGTGATTCTTTTTGAGCTCCACCCAATTACAAATGGTTTACTCCTATTTGGTAGCTGGTTATCCTTGAGTGCCCAGGAAGCTCAGAAGTGGAATAAACCAGACACATCTCTGACCTCCAGATTGTTAGATGAAAGGCACTATTTCAGGAATTTCAGACAGCACAGAGGCAGAATGCCTGCTCCTAACACTTGGTTAGAGTCCTGGCACCTGGCCCACTCACCCTTGCTTCTGGTCTGCAGACTGCTTGTGCCCCTGACCCCAGCAGGTACCCTGTAGTGGCTTTCCTCCTAGCCCATTCTCCCTTCCCTGCTAAAGACTTTTCTTCCCCACTACAGCATTTCATTCTCTCCTTGGACTCTCGGTTACATCATTTGTTTTCTGGTGCCCAGGAGAGGATTGACTTCCCTTCTGTGCCTCATCCTAGAATGGACCTAAGCCTTCATGCTTCTGACTTTAGTAATGAAGTTTCTGATTGCAGAGGGTAAAGTTGGAAGTGTACTTCCTTGGTTAATATAGATAATGCACACAACGTATTATTAAGGGGCTGACTTAGAGGCCCCTCTTTTGTGATTTTGGAAGTAAAATATACCATGAAAAAGCTCGCCTCTTTTTAAATGCTCGATAGTTTTTTATTTCTTTCCCACTTTTTTTCCTCATGCAGGTATTTTTTAGGCAAGTATTATTATAACAATAAAGAAAATTAACAAAAATCTTGTCTCACAGCGATAAGGCATCACTGCTTTTTACTTTTCCCTGTAAGTCTCTGTTCATGGGCAGTGACATCAACTAGATAACAGTTTTGAAGTATGTTTCTTTTTTATGCCACATGATCATAGTTCAAGGAAATTGAAGTAATGGAGGTTTGGGACTATCTTGGGTAATAATGGCTTCTTATTTTGATTATTTCCCTTTAGGAAAGACACTGCTGATCCTGTAACATGGAGGATTGCCTTCATACTTCATCTGAGAATCTGTCCAAATTGGTCAGCTGGGCCCACAGCCATGGGACCATTTGCAGCCTCATCCCAAACCTGAAACACTTGCTTTCGGAAGGTTCCCATGGGAACCTCACAGCAATGTGGGGCTGTAGTGCTGGCCATGCTTATCACTGGCCCCTGACAGCTACTTGCAGAGCTGGGTCCCAAGAGAGGGTCTGTTTCCAGGATAACAGAAGTTTTAACTCTGATAGTCCCAGTATAATTGGAGTACCATCAGAGACACAAACTAGCCCTGTTGAAAGGTACCCTGGGAGACCAGTGAAAGCGAAGCTAGACTGTAATCGGACCAGAGACTCTTGTGACTTCTCTTATTGCAGTGAGCCCTCTGAACTGGATGAAGCTGTTGAAGAATATGAAGATGAAAACACCTTGTTTGACATGGTTTGTGAGTCTTCTGTTACAGATGAGGATAGTGACTTTGAACCCCAAACCCAAAGGCCTCAAAGCATTGCTCGAAAAAGGCCTGGAATAGTCCCATCTTCTCTCCATTCCAGCTCCCAGGCTCAAATGGTTGATGAATGCAGCAATGATGTCATCATTAAGAAAATCAAACAAGAAATTCCCGAAGATTATTATATTGTGGCGAATGCAGAGCTGACTGGAGGGGTAGATGGACCAGCCCTGTCATTGACACAGATGGCAAAACCCAAGCCTCAGACTCATGCTGGTCCCTCTTGTATAGGGTCAGCCAAGCTGATTCCCCATGTAACATCTGCCATTGGCACAGAGCTAGACCCACATGGTGTGTCTGCATCCCCCTCTGTCATGTCCAGACCAATCGTCCAGAAGACTGCCAGGGTATCTCTGGCTTCACCAAACAGAGGACCCCCTGGTGCCCATGGCACCAACCAGCAGGTGGCTATGCAGATGCCTGTGAGCACATCCCATCCTAACAAACAGATCAGCATCCCTTTGTCTGCCCTGCAGCTGCCTGGACAGGATGACCAAGTTGCTTCTGAAGAGTTCCTGCCCCATCTGCCCAGCCAGGTCTCTTCCTGTGAGGTAGCTCTTTCTCCCTCAGTTAACACAGAGCCAGAAGTGAGTTCCAGTCAGCAACAGCCCCCAGTCGCTCCAACCATAACCACTGAGGCCACAGCACAGTGTATACCAGGTATGGCACATGAGGTGACAGGGTCCCTCATCCATGTACATCAGAGAATTCTGCGCCGCCAGTACTTTTGAAACCATTGGCTCGCTTTGCTAGCTTTCAGGCCTTTATTACTCTCAGAAAGATAGAAATAATGAAATCTATTCCATCCAGGTGATACTCTGAAGGAAATTCATTGGGCTGAGAGGACAGCTGTAGGATTGTGCTGTTGATATTGCATGGCTAGATTTAAGATCTGTATCTGATCTTAAGCTGAATAATTTCCATTTTTTTGATGTTTTAAAGATTTTATTTATTTTAGAGAGGAAAAAGTGTGCAAGTGGGAGTAGGGACAGAGAGAAGGAGAGAGAGAATCTCAAATAGACTCCGTGCCAAGTGCGGAGCCTGATGCAGGACTTGATTTCACAACCCTGAGATCATGACCTGAGCCAAAACCAAGAGTCGGACACGTAACTGACTGAGACACTAAGGTCCCCCAAGCTGAATAATTTTTGTATATTAATGTTATCTTTGAAAAAAAAAAGTTTATCCTCTCCTATCAGTATCAAAGCATTTGGTGGTTGTTTGAAGCCAAAATGATACCATGTTGGGTTAGGCATACAATGATGATAGAACTAGTGTTTCTCCATTATTATATATTTGTCTGAACGAACTTGGCCTTTCTATTCATTTTAGTGGGTGCAGCAGTTTAGAACAAGTGTTTTAAAAAGCAACGAATAATTCTAGACGTATTTTATCTTTTATCTCACAATTAAGAGTCCAATAACTTGCATTACTGGAATATATGGGCTTGACTGAAATGGATTGAGAGGAGAGGGAAATAATTGTATGAAGTCTCTACCTAATTTTGACATTCTAATGTTCTGTAATTCTAACATGCATTATTTATTTAATGTGGGCTGTTACTATATAGAGAGGCTTCGATGTCATGCATTTGGGTTCATTATTCAAATCTAATAAGCCAGAAGTAGAAACATGGACAAGAATGAACAGACATACAGAACAGAATATATAGAAAGAAATTTGTGGCACATTTTGGTTTGTTTCATTTTAATCCCTCTCAAGGAAGTCATGTATTTTGGGAAAAGTTTCCTAGAAGCTGACAGTACCTGTGCCTTTATGCAATTTATGATTTTATTGATGCAGTCTTGGTATTATTAATAAAATATACAATGAAAATATTCGTATCCTGATTCAAAACTATGCTTTTCAAAAAAAAAACTATGCTTTTCAGTTTATTCATTTTTCTTTCTTTTTAAAATAATGGCTTTACTGAGATATAATTCACATACCATAAAATATGCTCTTTTATAAAGTATACAACAGTTCAGTGGTTTTTAGTATATTTACAGAATTGTACAACCATCGCCACTGTCTAGTTCAAAACACTGTCATTACCCCAGAAAGAAACTCATACCCATTAGCCATCCCTCTTTTTTCCTCCCAGCACATCAACCATTGACCTACTTTATGTCTCTATGGATTTACATATTCTGCACATTTCATAAAAATTGAATCAAAGCATGTGGCCTTTGGTGACTGCCTTCTTGCATTCAGCATACTTTTTTTAAAGGTTAATTTACATTGTAGTATGTATCAGAATTTCTTTTTATTGGCAAATAATATTTCATTATATGGATATACCGTAGTTTGTTTTTCTTTTCATCAGTTGATGGATATTGAGGGTTTTTTTCTGTTTTTTGACTATCATGGGTAATGCTAATAACACTCGTATACGAGTTTTTGAGCGGACATATACTTTCATTTAACTTGGGCAACTACCTAGAAGTGGAATTGCTGAGTGTATATGATAACTCTATGTTTACCTTTTTGAGGAACTGCCAGACTGTTTTCCAAAGTAGCTCTACCATTTAAAAATCACCAGCAATGTAAGAAGTTTCCTGTTTCTTAACATACTGACCAATACTTGGTTATTTTCCATTAGAAAAATGGTATTTATCCTGTTTGGTACATGAAGGTAGTATCTCATTGTGGTTTTGATTTCCATTACTTTAGTGACTAACGATGTTGAACTTTTTAACAGTATGGTCTTCGGCATAATTTAGACATTTTTTTTTTATTAGGCTGGTTAGTCTTTGTACGAGGTAGGAAATCTGACTCTTCATGCATATAGGATAGAAGTAGTACTTTTCACTTAAAGTTTTATCTGGTTTATTTATTTATGTGTTACACCCCCCCCCTTTAAATAAAATAGGAGACAGCCTGACAGAGTTTTCTTTTTTTTTCTTTTCTTTTTCTTTTTTTTAAAGATTTTATTTATTCATGAGACACACACACACACACACACACACACACAGAGAGAGAGAGAGAGAGAGAAGCAGAGACACAGGCAGAGGGAGAAGCAGGGTCCATGCAGGGAGCCTGATGTGGGACTCGATCCCGGGTCTCCAGGATCATGTCCTGGGCTGAAGGCAGGCGCTAAACCACCGAGCTACCCAGGGATCCCCCTGACAGAGTTTTCTATATTCTCACTTACTTTATATTTGAGGGTAGAATTCAGAACAGTATTTTTTTGCAGAGTGGTCCAGGATACCAAAACAGGTTATAGTAAGACTGTTGTATTACACATCCTTCCACGAACTTACCCCAGCACCCTTCTACTAACTTATTACAGCTTAGTAATACTATTTATTACCCCGTCCACTAACTCACCCCAGATTTCATTGCATCTGCCTAGTGGGTAGTGAATGAAACATTGAGGCCCTTTACTAAACAAAACATGAATATCTTATTATGTAATTGTTTTGGGAAAGAAATTCAGCCTATTTGTAAAAGAAATATTTTAATGTATTTATTTTTGTATAGATTACATTCTCTTAGGTTTTTTCCTTCTCAATGAAGTTGCACTTTTTTTTTTGAAATTGCAATTTTTTATAATAGCTATAAAAAGCAGGTATGGCCAAGTATAGCACATAATGAATATAATCATAAACTTTGATTTAGCTTTACTCTTGCAAAGAGAATTGGTTTGGCTTGGAGTTGAACCTTTAAGGAAAAACAGTATGAGTCACTGGTAATGGGAATTTCCTAAGGAATCATCCTGATGTTTTGATCCATTTTTCTTTGGAAGGTATTATATTGCTAAGATATTATTAGCTTTAAAGAAATACTATTTTTATTTCTTTATACAAATAGCTTACTAGAAATATCTCTATACTAGGGACATCATTGGAACAAAACTGACATTTTTCTTTTATGGGAGTTTTATAAAGTTAACTTATAATTTACCTGTTCTATAGAGCCCAAATTAGGGTCTGTCCTCTAACAGTTTTAATTGTTTGTTTTGCACATTTATTATAGTAGATAATCTTCATTCTAAACATAGACTTTTTTAAATTTAGAATACAGCACATCCAAATGTATGTGAATGAATATGTACAGATGGACCTTACTCAATCTATAAAGTGTACTTGGATTAAGCAAAGAAGAAAGCTTTTTTATTTATTTTTTATTTTTTTAGAAGAAAGCTTTTGAAAGAACTAGCTGAAAGCAAAATCAGGTACTCTTGTTAAAACAGATGTTGTGTAAGCTGGAGTCTTTATCAAATTATTGTAGAAATACTGCATGTCTTTGAATAACATTTTTAAAATAAATAATCTGACAAATGACGAGTCAACTAGACACAAAGAGAAATTGTTTCATTTTGTTTAGTTTTCTATTGCCACTTAAATTCTGTTCTCCTAGTGGAAAGTCCTTATTTATGTTTAAAACAAAACTCACAAAGTGATAAAATGTTGATCAAGGTATGGATAAAATTACTAATTTTCATGTCAGCCCTGTTATACTGCTTAGCCCAAATCCTAGTAAGCAGTAATAAGTAAAGAGGACATATTATCAAAAGAATTATTGACTATCTCCCCAGTGGCTTAGATTCCATTAAATTTTGAGGTTTTTAAATGTAAATTTGGGACATTAGTCATAAATTTAAATCTCTCTTGCATTGTGAGTCAGGGTTTTTTGCTTGTATTTCTTATATATTTAAGAAATATACACATGACTTCCTTTATGATTTTGTGCAAGGACCCCTTTTATTATCAGCTTTTCCCCAGAAGTTTTATAGTAGCAAGCAATCAACTTTTGCTTATCAAGTTTGTAATATGTTTTTTTCTTCTGAAAATACACACCTTTAGTTTTTCTAATAAATTATATGTATTTTTTATATATTAGAAATATTAACTCATAGCCTATTTTGTATATTGGAAATATATTTCCCTCTTTACCATTAAAATAATTTTGGTGTAATTAAAGTAATTTTGTTGATGGCATTTTTTGAGATGAATTTTCTTAATTTTTATGGAAGTTATACTTTTTAGCCTCTATTTATAGATAGCTATCATCATATCTGCATTTGGTTATTTTGCTAAGGAAATCCTTTCCCTTCCTTGAATCAGATAACTATTTACCCATATCTTCCTCTGATTCTCTTTTGGTTTTCCCCTTGCCGCTGCTCGCCACTGCCCCTCCCCCGCCACCATCTCCTTTTTCTTTTTTTGTGGTTTTTTTTTTTTTTTTTTTACATTTAGCTCTGAAGCCAGAATATATTTTTGGATTGGAACCTCACTTCATTTGGATTTTGCAGGTGGTTAAATGTTCTAGCATCATTTATTGAATAATTCTCAGTCACTACTGAATTGCTTTATGCATCACATTTTTATAATTGGGTCCATTTCTAGATTTTCAGTTCTGTTGTTATTGATCTCCTTTTCTAATTTTTGTATTATTATATATTTTCTAAAGATTATTATTATTTTTTAAAGTAATCTCTACACCTAACATGGGGCTCAGACTCATCACTGGATGATCAAGAGTTGTATGCTCCAACTCAGCCAGCCTGGCATCCTGCTATTTGATTAGATTTTATACAAAATAAAATGCATTCATAGAAAAAGAAGGGTATAATTTAAAGTATTTAATACAGTAGTTTTTGAAACCTCATAAAATTGAGTTAATAGCTTTTAAAAATTGATTAAGTCATGTATTATTTCTAGTTGTTTGGTCTATGTTGACATGCATAAACAATGGTTTCTCTTGTCAAAAGCAAAACCTGAGTTAAAATAAGTTAAAAAAGAATAAATTGCTTTATGGTCCAAGGAAACATCTTAAAACAAACTTTTAGGTAAAGATTAAAGAAGGTCTAGTTTCTTTCTTGCCATTTCTTACCTTAGGTTCCTGGACATTAGTTCTCTCTATAGATACTTGATTTCTGCATGGTCCTCAAGGTGGTTGCTAAGTGCTACTAGGATTCATGTCTAACAGTAGATGGAACTTATGTCACAACATTCCCATTAACCCCTGAATCAGTCTTTAGGGCATTAGACCCCCACCTGGAAATGGTATTGAGACCAGTTCTACATAAACTACATAGCTGAGGTTGGAGGTTGGATGGAGGGGTTCTTCCAAGGACATTCTAGGTCCTAATTTTGGAAGGGACAGCAAACCAGAGATACCGACTGCCACTTATATATATTTTTGTTTTGGGCATTTAAGTTTTTTTTTTTTTTATGTGGGCAGATCAGAGATGTTTATGTCATTCAAGGACAGGATATACTAGAACAGTGTTCTAATAATGTAAGGGATAGAAACATGAATATGCTTGTGTATGTATGGATATACATACATATATATATATATGTGGTTTATTCCACAAGAAATATACGTCTCTTTTTGCAAGCTAGAACAAGACTAAATTTGTTTTTTTAAAGATTCTATTTATTTATTTATTTATTTATTTATTTATTTATTTGAGAGAGAGAGAGGAAGAAGGAATGTGTACACAAGTAGGAGGAGAAACAGAGGGGAAAGAAGGGAGAAGAGGAAAGAATCTTAGGCAGACTGTGCTCAGTGCAGAGCCCCACATGGGGCTCAATCCTATGACCCCAAGATCATGACCCCAAGATCACAACCTGAGACAAAAAGCAAGAGTCGGATGCCCAACTGACTGAGCCACCGAGATGCCCCAACTAAATCTGTTTTCTTAAGATTGATATGTCAGGCAGTGCTGGGCATTGAGATAGTAGAGACTGGCCACTCACAATTTGAAATCAGATATGCCTAGGTTGATTCCCAGTCTTACCTCCTGTTAGCCTTGTGAACTTAGCTAAGTGATTTCATTTTCCTGAGACAGTTTTCTCATTTGTAAAGTAATAATAATGCTTGTCTTGTAGGATTGTTTGAGGACCAAATGCAAAAATGTAGTTTAAAAGAATAACTGACATATAATAAACATTCAGCAAATAATAGTTTCCACCAATATTAATATTTTTAATATTTATTTAATATTTAGTTTTTTCATTGTCGCCATTATTAGGCTGTGCCCAATATTCTTTAAGTAGGAAGTAGACTCTGATCTCATGCAGTTACAGCCTACTAGAAAATGGTCCGTGGAACAGTATCACCGCTATCAGCTGGAAGCTTAGTAGAAATGCAGAATCTCAGGCCCTACCCCAGAGCCAAAGTATCAGAATTTGCACTTTAGTAAGATCTCCACATAACTTGTATGCACATTGAAGCTTGAGAAGCAGTGATACAGGGAATGCAGGACCCATATTGTGGGGCACATTGTTACTCCATCCCGCCACCCAGTAACATTGAACACTCTTCCTGTGTGTGGGAATTCCTTCCTTTGTGCATCTGTATTTCCCTATCGGAGAGGCCAAAAACTTGGATTCAGAGTATATATTTCAATGAGGGCACAGTCTTGTGACCTTAGGCATTACCAATCAGATGCACTCACATCAGACTCTAATCAGAAGTACCTAAAAGAATCTATTTTGCAAATTGCAAATCTTGCAATTTCTAGAGATAGCAGGAGCAGCATCCCTGCAGTAGTTCTAACCTTAGAGGCTGTCGCTGGAGTTTGGTGGCTTTGTTGACTCCACCAGAGCAAACCTGTGTTGGGTCGGGGCATTGTTTGTGGACAGCTCCAAACCTGATTTACTGGTGCTCTATAAATTCTGTGGCCTTTATTAAATTCTTTTCTGTCTAAGCTGGCTAAACTGGGCTTTCATTGTTTTAAACAAAGAGTCTGGAAGAATTTAACGACTAAACCCAGGAAAGGTGTTAACCTCTCCTCGATGTTGCATGAAAAATAAAATAATTTTCTTTTTGTCACTGAGATCGTATTTTCAGCTAAAATTAATGACATCCCTTTGGTAAGTAACCACTGATACCAGGATGCCCTGTATTGTATGATATCTTGCTGTACAAACTGATAAGTAATCCAAAGGATGGTGAGGGTAGCAATAGCTTCTCCCCACACTAAACCTCCCCTCCCTTCCCAGTGGGAGCTTTTGCTGAAATATGTCCCTTGTGGGGACTGGTTAGAGCACAGGTTACCATATTCCCTGAACCTAGCATAGGGGAAGGAAGTACTTAGGACCTTTGCTTTCAGCTATGGACTTTAAAAGGCAGTTCTGGGAAATGAGAGAAATCCCAGTTGGAACTTCTTACTACTATGTTAAATGTTTGTTAAAAGTTAATTTTGAATTATTAGTTTTCCCTTAGGCATATATTTTTCCACATGAACTCACATGGTACTATTTCCTGAAATGATCTATTTTATTTCTTTACCATTTCTTAAATTGATGTCTCTGACAGAGGGATTGAACAGCAAAATCACCTGGAGGTAGCCCAAATAAGGAAGATTAGGAAACCTGGATATTGACATTTTTTATAATCTTATATACCTTTCATTTCTTTTCTTCCTTCTTACCATCCATTTTTTTTCCTCTCCTTGTATATTTTTGCCCTTGATTTGCTGTTGGTGGTGGTGGTAATGTCAGAAGTTTTGTAAGATATGGTGAAGGGGAGTGAGCTTTATTTCATTAGGTCTCTTAGAAGAAAGTTAATGTACTAGTTACTTAACCTGATTTATTCATGTTCCCTTACTGCCTTAGAAGGCTTTAATGGAACTACACAGTGTCCTTTTCTTTAATTCCAGTGCCTTGCACATGGTATGAGTGTGATCATTGTGTTGGTAATTTCTTGACCATGAGAATATATCTTAGGGAAAAATTATGTACCTGGGTCCAGGAGTCTTTGGGAGTCACTGCTTGCTATTAGCAGCCTCATCTAAAAAACAATAACCTTGTTTCATTACTCTACTCACCTAATTGGGCAGTGGAAAAAATCAAGCCCTTCTCTCTGGTTGTGATATGGGACTGCATGTCCACAAGAAGAGAGAGCAAGTTGAAACCTTGATGAAATTATGTGTTACTGAACACTGTGCACCCTTTCAGATATGTAAGATCAGCATCCCTTCCCCTAGCCTCTTAGATGGCACCTTACATCCGTCCCTAAGTATCACAGAGTATCATTGTTTCTCTACTTGAAGATCAGCAACTCTTGACTTTCCTGAGTGTCACTGGATCTCCTCTACCCAAGAGTTGCAAAGCCCTTCCTCCCCAACTGATCAAAGGGCAGTTGTCAGAGTGGAGTGGTGGGGGCTGTCTTAGGTTTTATCGTGCACAGTAGAAAACTGTTAGTTATGAGGTTAAGGAGCTGAGATTGGTGGTCTTTAGCCCCTGGCTGGTAAACACTCCTTCCTTCCTGCAATGTAGTTCTTAGAAAAGATAAAAGATTTGGTTTTAAATTAGTAATTTTTAGTTTTATTTTCTACACTGGGTTGGAGAAGTAGTTGGAGGAGATATATGATTAAGTACAGTCATTCTGTTAAAAAAAAAAGGATTGACTATATTTTCATGTCTTTTCAAAGTATTTAAGTTTTTACAAAGATAGTTTTGCCAAAGCAGTAATGAAAATCCATTATAACTTACATAACATAATTTACATCCATTTTATAAAGCTATAATGATTAAAATGGAATGATCTGACATAAAGATAGAAAAGAAGAGCAATGGAACAGGATAGAGAGCCCAGAAACATACCTGCACATAAATGGGAACTGTATGTGAAGGAGATGGCATCTTGAATTAGTGGGAAAAGGATAGACCAATCAATGAATGGTATTGACATTTGGTCACCCATGTGTAACAAAATAAAATTAGATCTTTGTCTCACATCAGACATGAAAATAGATCTCATTTAAAGATCTAAATGTGGAATCATAAAACTTAAAACTATCTGAAGGAAATCTTGCAAAATAGCCTTGATGTCAGGAAGAGTTTTTAAAACATGGCACAAATCATAAAGGAAAAGATTGGAAATGCTGACAACCTTAAAATAAAAGTCTAAGTAAAAGTCTTAGCTGGGACAAGGGATATCATAAACAAAGTTAAAAGACAAGCAATCATTTGTGAGGTGACTTTAATGCACGTAACCAAAAATATTCATATACAATATATATTAAATCAGTAGGAAAAAGGTCAAATAGTCTGGTAGGGAAATAAGGAAATGAAGAAGCCCTTCTAATAAGAGGAAACCCATGTGGTTAGTAAACATGAAAAATGCTTAACCTAGGGGCACCTGGTGGCTCAGTCAATTAAGCGTCTGACTCTTGGTTTCACCTGATAGGTCATGGGATTGAGCCCTGCATCAGGTTCTGTGCTCAGTGAGGAAGGAGTCTTTCAGATTCTTTCTCCCTCACCCCCTGCCCTGCCCTCCCAAAATAAATAAATAAGTAAAAAAGAAAAATACTCAATCTCACTGGTAATCAGAGGAACACAAGGCAACAATGAGGTACCATCAGAAAGGCAAAAATTATTAATTTTAACTCTCCTAAGTGTTGGAAGTATGGAAAAATGAAACGCTCATGGGAATATAAATTTGGAGAGCAATTTATAATATTTAATGAAATTAAAGATATGCATATCATCCGACCTAGGAATTCAGTTTCTAGGCATTCGCCGTGGAGAAACGTATATATGTATGTAGAGGGAGGGAGGGAGGGACATACAGGGGTGTACATTGCAACTTTGTGATAACAAATTTTAAAAAAATTGAAAACCTCAGTGTATCAATAGAGAAATAAATTATGATATATTTTTCAGTGTAATATGTGCATCAGCCAGATCTGCATTTATTAATGTAGATAAATCTTGAAAACACAGTTGCAGAATAAGAGTCCCATGTCTTAAAATATATTAACTGTATATTGTTGTTATACTTTGCGCACACACACAAACAACCCCCCCATGAATAATTAATTATGAAACATGGAAGGAGATGACACAGATGATAGTGGTTGCTTTTGGGGAGGAATGGGGATGGGAATGGGTACACAGGAAACTTGAGCTGTATCTGTAACATTTTCTTTCAAAAACATGTAAAAAATATGACAAAGTAATAACATGTATTAAATCTGAATGATAGGAACATGAATTGTGTTATATAAGAGACAACATAAGTGCACTGCTTAATTATGGAAATCCAGACACGCAATTGCCTGGATTCATATCACAGCTCTGCCACTGATTTTCTGGGTGACTTTGGCAAGTTACTTAACTTGTGGTGTCGCCTTTTCATCTGTAAAATGAAGAAAATTATTTATTCTATAGGGTTGGTTATAAGGATTATGTTAATCCATACAAAGCCCTCTGATTCATGGTAAACATACGTTCATATTATTCTGTATACTTTTCTGTATATTTAAAACATGATTACTTTTCAAATATAGATTATAGGGGCACCTAGGTGGCTCAGTCCTTAAGGTTTAGTGTCCGCCTTCAGACCAGGGCAGGATCTCAGGGTGGCAGGATGAGCCCCGCCTCAGGCTCCTGCCTCACCAGGGAGTCTACTTTTCCCTTTGCCCCTCCCTCTGTTTGTGCTCTCACGCTCTCTCTCTCAAATAAAATCTTAAAATAAATATAGATTATGAAACAAAATTGATTGTGGAGTATTTATGAGGTGAGGATATTATGACACTATTGTTATTACTGAGTATAGAAGGGTTTTTTTTTTTTTGTAAGAAAGGAAACTTGACTAACATTATCTTCTAGCGCACTTGTTTATGAACAAAGAATTTCGGGGTTATTCTTACAAATTTTGACACTATGGCTTTCTTCCTTACAATTATAATGGGATGCTGTCATGGGAATTTTTTCAATTTTTTCTACTGGAATAAATAAAAAACATCCAAAAATCCTCCCCAAGGTGCTCTCTGTTAGCACTTTTATTTCCAAAATAACATTACCTGAGTTCTATCGAGAATAAGGTTGTTTTCATTATTTTACTGATGGGAAATAGGCACAAAGAAAGTAGCTGTCTGCTTACTTACAATTCTGAGTTGGTAACTCAGAGGCTTTGAGTCACTGCTGTGCACCTACCCCTGCTTGTCTTGGGATAGGAATAGCCTATACCTCCAGTTGTTTCCCCTTCCCCTTTTTTCATTTTCAGGTTCTGCCTATCACTTAACCAAAGTTTAGGCTGCTAGAGTACATCTTAGAGATGTAATTTATTTTCTCCGAGAATCATTTTTAAACCAGGGTTTAAAAGAAGGATTCAAAAAAACAATTAAAAAAATAAAAAATAAATTAAACAAAAGAAGGATTCATCATACTAGGAGCCAGTCTTAGTCTTGGTCTCTTTTTCTGCTAAGCATCTGGCCAAGTCACTTGCACTTGTATTTTATCAAACATTTTTTTCAGGATCAACTATATGACAGAGGTGATGAAAATACAAAGATGAATGTCAAATTCCCTGTCCCCACAATAGCATTGTTTACAGAAGGAGGCCAGTAAGCCAACAACTTCAATTCCAAGTGCATAGAAAAGAAATAAATGAAATGCAGTGAAAAACACATGAGGAGCAGTTGACACAGCCTTATGGTTTGCAGGGAAGAATATTTCAAGTAAACAGAACAACCTGAGCAAAGACATTTGGGCATGAACATTTGCAGATTGCTTAAGGAAGCATGCATATGAGTGTGGCTTGAGAGTAGGTTTCCAAGAGGTCAGTAGAGTTTGGCTGCTGGAAAGATAGGCTGGAGCCTCCCATGAAGGGCTATACATGTGATGTCACAAATGTCCTACATGGGGAACAGAGGACACAATTCATTATCTTTGAAGATTACACTGATGGCCGTGGGGAAGTAGAGGCTGGGACACAAGCTGTTTTATAGGGTATTATAGTGATTCCAGTGAGAGATGGCAGTAAGTGCTCATGATATAACAATAAAGGCATTGGAGAGGAGATACAGAGGTTGATGTTTCAGGGATTAGAAAGTACAGACCTTGATTACTCTGAGTGTCTGGCCACTTGAGATGTCTGTTGCTACCCTCATATTCTTTGTCCAAAGGCATAGCACTATTTTAGTGACACTAAAAGTTTTCAGAACACAGATACCTACAGTGAAGTCATAATTCTCTGCATGTAGGATAAAACAGTGTCTGGAGTTCTGAAGCATGCCGTGACCATTCATTTGTCCATTCAGCCATTGGAAGGCTATGAAAAGCCAAATTCAAGTTGAGTGCCACTAGTACACCAACATTCAGGGCAAAAACATGGCTCCTGTTGTCATATTGCCTATAGTCTAATGAGAGAGATTCTAATGCTAGCCTTCTCAAAACAGCAATTAAAAAAAAAAAGCTGTTTAAAATATTTTCTGGACCAAGATGCTGTTCAACTTTAAATGACTTTGTAAGATTAAATTTGCTGCCTTTAGATAATACATTTATGAAGGCTGTTTCTAGGATGATACATGGTTAAATGTGGTTAAATGAACAATTAAACCACTATGGTAAATGATAGGTGAGTCTTAGATGGAAGAGTGCAGAGACTACAGACAACCCATTCCACATCATTTATTTGAAATACTTTATACACACCTGTACATAACATGAGCCTAGTTATATTAAAATTATAATATCGTGGGATGCTGGGTAACTCAGTGGTTGAGCGCTTGCCTTGGGCTTAGGGCATGGTCCTGGGGTCCTAGGATCAAGTCACACATCAGGCTCCCCACAGGGAGCCTACTTCTCCCTCTGCCTATGTCTGTGCCTCTCTGTGTCTCTCATGAATAAATAAATAAAATATTTTTAAAAATTATGTTATTGCTTATTTTTTCATGTAACTAATGGTCTGTCTTTAACAATTAAAAGTATAATTGTTGGGCAACCCCAGTGGCCCAGCGGTTTAGCGCTGCCTTCAGCCTAGGGCATGATCCTGGAGACCCGCAATCGAGTCCCATGTTGGGCTCCCTGCATGGAGCCTGCTTCTTCCTCTGCCTGTGTCTCTGCCTCTCTCTCTCTCTCTCTCTCTCTCTCTCTCTCTCTCTGTCTCTCACATAAATAAAATCTTGGGGAAAAAAAGTGTAATTGTTTACTAGTTTTCCAAAAGGCAGAATTAAAAAAAAAATTCAACCTAAGTGCTCTCTTGTACAAATGCATAATGTTCTGGGAAATTCACTTTTATCAGCTTTTTTCTAGTGTTTACACATAGTTTTTTAAAAGATTTATTTAGGGATCCCTGGGTGGCGCAGCGGTTTGGCGCCTGCCTTTGGCCCAGGGCGCGATCCTGGAGACCCGGGATCGAATCCCACGTCAGGCTCCCGGTGCATGGAGCCTGCTTCTCCCTCTGCCTGTGTCTCTGCCTCTCTCTCTCTATCTGTGTGATTGTCATAAATAAATAAAAATAAATAAATAAAAAATATTAAAAAAAAATAAAAAAAAAATAAAAGATTTATTTATTTGAGAGAGAGTAAATGAGAGAACACAAGCGAGATAGAGGAGTAGGGGAAGAAAGTGATGCAGACTCCCTGTTGAGCAGGAAGTGTGACATGGGGTTTGATCTCAGGACCCCAGGATCATGACCTGAGCTGAAGGCAAATGCTTAACTGACTGAGCCTCCCAGGTATCCTACACATACTTTTAAAATATAATTTGTCTTAATACTTCATAAGAAAATCTTCCCAATTGACTTATACTTCTCTTAAATAAAGGCATTTTTATTATACAAATGAAATAAGAGCTCTGTTATGTATTTAATGTTCACGCAAATATAATTGAGACTTCCAGATATGCAAAATATACCCAAATACAGCAGATGGCAAATAGCTATAAACCTCAGCGTGTAATTTTCTTTCAGTAAATTTGGATTTGACTAAGGCTTCTAGGAAGTTCAGAATTGAAGAGGCATTGACCTTGATTTTCCAGTCTTGGTATTCATTCCTTGTGGTTTGAAGAGAGAAATAATGTACAACGTCTGTGCAGAAAAGTCCGTGTTAGAGCACTGAAGTCTTTGTTTCAGTTGCCAGGATTGAAACATCATCTGATTTCCTCAGAGAAGCAGTAGCTCCTGACGTCTCCTTAAATGTTTTCCTGCCTGACCACCTTGGGTCTCAGTAGGGATGGGCAGAGTGCAGGTGATCCCCTGCATTGTAGACCCAGGAATAACTTCTCTCTCAATCTAGATCCCATTTATGTAACTAATGGCTTGTGTTCCCTTGAGTATATTAGAACCAGAGAAAGTACTTACATAACGTAGTGAAAATGATAAATTATGCTTCTGTGACTACAAGGTGATTTTAAGCTTTATTTTAGTTGAGAAGAGTGATCAGATTTATAATCAAGTAAGTCCGATTTAATGATTGATGTACCTTAGTTAGATTGCGGTCTTCACATAGTAATGATACACATAGTGATTGCTCAGTACAGCCTTACTATATCTATAGTATTAATTTTTTAGGCAAACACTTTTTATTGCCTTTTTCAATTTTCTATAGTTTTATCAAGGTAATTACACGTATGTGGCAGTCAGTAAGAAAATATTGCTACACATTAGCCGTCTTTTACCTTAGCTCTCATCACCTCATAATCCCATTCTTCAAGAGAAACTTCATTTGAGCCCTTCTATGTTCAATTCTTTCCAAAATTCTGAACACATTGTTTATACTTCTATTTCTTGATTTATCAACTTGAGAAAATGCCTACAGACTCCTTGTTATGAATGATGAGAATTTAACTTATTTTCATTAACCTTTCAGTATTTTATTTTTAGGCTATTAAAATACACAAGTAATCAACAGAAAAATAAAAATAATGAAAAAAAAATATGCTTTCTCAACCTAAGACTGAAGATTTTAGTGTTCCTATCCTTCCATTGTTGTCACCTTCCTTCTAATCATCTTCTTAACCTGACAAAGTTGTCAATTTTTTTTCATTGTCTTTGGTGGCCATAACTGAGTCTTTTCCTGCCTTAAAAAAAAAAAAAAGGATTCATTTCTTTTTAGAAAGGGAGAGATACGTATGTGTGAGGTGGGGGAGGGGCATAGGGAGAGAGAATCTCTAGCAGACTCCTCACTGAGCCCCAAACCCAACTAGGGGCTCTGTTCTAGGAGCCCAAGATAATCATGATCTAAGTAGAAACCAAGAGCGGGACACTCAACTGGCTGAGCAACCCATGTGCCCAAGTCTTTCCTGCTCTATTTGTAGGTTGATTCTAAACATTAAGAACCAACAACAGCATTTATGTTACTTTGATAGTATGAATATTGTTCATAGGTATTAGTGTTCTAAAACTGAATCTCTTTTCATCCTAATGAATTTCACCACCTCTGGAATACTGAAAGGAGGATGTTCATGTTCCTAAGGGTTGTTGTATGCATAAATGACTTAATACATGTAAAAGACTTAGAACAATTCCTGGAACAGAGAGTAAGCCCTCAATAAGTGTGTTGCATTATTATTATTATTACCGTATTTCTTGCATCTGAAATGTCATTGGTAGTAAAATATACCATTGTTTTATATTCCACAAAGAAAGAAAAAGCATGTTACCAATGAAACTGTAATTCCCAGGAATTGTGAGACAAGTTTCACAGATATTAAAATGTAGAAATGCATCTTACAATCAGTGAAATATGGTATTATTCTAGTTTTGGGGTTTTTGTGTGTGTGTTTTCTTAAAACTTTTGGTACCATTTCTTGACAGAAGAGCAGTGTGACATTATTATATCTGTGTGGTTCTCCCAAGATTTCCATTTTGGGCCTCAGTCTCTGTGCTGCAGTTTGGACTAAATGTTTTAACACTACCCTGAGGTTTCTCTAGGTTGTATCCTCAGTTTCTTAGATTTCACATGTCCCTCTTTTTTCTCATTTTGCTGGAG
Organism: Nyctereutes procyonoides; assembly: GCF_905146905.1. Classification (NCBI taxonomy): domain Eukaryota; kingdom Metazoa; phylum Chordata; class Mammalia; order Carnivora; family Canidae; genus Nyctereutes; species Nyctereutes procyonoides. The sequence continues at coordinate 7,312,791 of NW_026575135.1, read as the reverse complement.
TTCATCAAATAATTTCCCAAGGATGGATAAGTGGGAAGTAAACTCTGAGCCTTTAAATCACTGAAAATTCCTTTCCTCTGTTATGAATTTTAAAACTTTTTCTTTAGTACTTGTTCCTTTTACAAGGATTATAGTTAAAATAATTTCTCTAATCTCTCCGAATTTCAATTACGAATTTTTAAAGAGTTATCTTCTGTCCTCGGATTATCTTCTCCTTTAGTTTTTCTGTTCTTTTTTCTTCATCCTTCTCTTTATTGCTTCCAGTTTTCCTCTGATGCCTGGTCGGATTGTTCACGTTTAAGAACACAGGACAGGAATCTGGTGTTGGTTTCTTCTGCAGTTGTGTAAATAAGTTTGCTTACTTTGGGCCTTTTCCTGAGTGAAAAGTATGTGGGACGTATTGATTGGCAGGACTCTAGTTACAGAGCATGGGCAGAGAGCTGGTGCTTGCTCAGCAAGGCCTCCAAAGACAAGTCTCAGGCACCAGCGTGCACAATAGAGGCTGTGGCTTTCCCATAGCAACTGGGTGATTGGGTTCAATTTCCTTAAGCAAAAATTGTGTGTGTGGGGAGGGGGAGTTGTTTGTTTTTTGTTTTTTAAGGAGGTGAGAGTGGAGCAGTAGGATGGTTAGGAGACTGATCTTCTCACTGTCACACTCCCTTGCAGTTGTCCTTAAGCCCAGAGCCTGTTCCACAGAGTGGCCTCTATCTTGGATGCAGCCCCTTTGTGCTCTAGGACCTCATGATTCCATGTGTGGTTACCTGGAAGCTGTTAAACATAGTTTTTCTTTTGCCACTTTAAAAAAACTCTGTCTTGGGGCACCTGGGGGCCTCAGTTAGTTAAGCGTCCCACTCTTGATTTCAGCTCAGGTCATGATCTCACAGTCGTGGGATTGAGCCCCAAGTAAGGCTCCATACTCAGTGTGGAGTCTGCTTGAGATTCTCTCTTTGTCCACACCCCCCACACGCGTGCACACTTTCTCTCTCAAAATAAATAAAATCCTTTAAAAAATAAAAGATCTCTTTGTCTTTAAAAAAAATATTTTTGACTAAAAAAAATTTTTTTTTGTTTTTTAAGAGGTGCGGTAGGGGCAGGAAGAGGGAGAGAAAGAATCTTGTAGGCTCTACACCCAGCAGAGAGCTTTGCACAGGGCTCTGTCTCATGACCCTCGGATCATGACCTGAGCCAAAATCAAGAGTCTGACACTTAACCAACTGAGCCAACCAGGCACCCCATCTTTGTCTTTGACTTTTACCATTTTGATTATCATAGGTCTTGGAATAATCTTCAGGTTAATCTTGCTTGGAGTCCTTTGAGCTTTCTGTACATGGATGTCTATATCTCTCACAAGATTTGGCAGATTTTCAGCTGTTATTTCTTTAAACAAGCTTTCTTCTTCTTTCTCTTTTCTCCTTCTGGAACTCCCACGATGCAATGTTCATTCACTTAATGGTATCACATAATTCACACATGCTTTATTTTTTTTCATTATTTTCTTTTTGTTTTTTCTAACTGGCTAATATCAGATAATCTGTCAACATCACTGATTCTTCTGCATGATCAAGTGTGTTTGAAGCTCTTTATTGAACTTTTCACTTTTGTTACTGTACTCTTAAGCTCCTGGGTTCCTGATTAGTTCTTTTTCATGGTTTCTATTTGTTTCTTAAACTTAATTTTGTTCATGCTTTGTTTCCCTGTTTCGTTGTTTGTGTTCTCTTGCATTGCATTGAGTTTAAGATGATTATTTTGCATTTTTGCTCATGCAAATTATAGATCTTCATTTTTTTTTAAACCAATTGGGGAGCTTTATTAGTTTCCTTTGGTTTCTTTATTAATTTCTTTGTCATATTTGCCTGATTCTTCCTAATCTTGTAGCTTTGCACTGTCTGTACATTTGAAGGAACAAACACCTCTTCTAGTTTTTACAGACTGATTTCAGCAAGTAAAGATCTTTTCCTGTTCCCTGGGCTGGTAGGATTACTTCCAGAATCACAATCATGCTGGACTGAACAGTTATGAGGCTGTTGCTGGGTTATAGTAGGGTTGCAGTTGGTATTCATGTTATCAGTGGTTCAGGAGGTGTGAATCTTGTCCAGTCCCTGAGTGGATGGGACTGTCTTGCATACATGTTTGGTAGGGTAGTGCTGGGACAAAGGTCCACATTAGGATCCACAGTTAGGTCTTAAGACAGTGGCCTTATTAACTGGGTATGCAGACAATTGTAGCTTCCACCAGGTCCCTAGAAAAACTCCAGCCTGGTCACAGGATGGGTCCTTGGGTTGGCAGGACTGACCCTGGACCATGGCCTAGAAGATCTCCAGTGCTGTTTCCAGTTCCATAGGTAAGGTCAAGGTCTGTAGAGGCACGAATGGGCGTGTCTCCTGCCAGGTCCCTGGATAGACTACATTGCTCCCTGTCTGTGGCAAAAGGAGCTAGAGCTGAGTATAGAGTTGTTTTAGGATATCTTGGCGGTGCAGACAGGAGTGTCACCTGCAGATTCTCTGGACCAGTAGTACTACTCATAGACTGTGGCTGAGAGACTGGAGCTGAGTATTGAGCCCTTTCTGAATCTCTGGACTTGCAGATATGTCCTTGGACCTGCAGGACTGCTGGCAAACAGCAGCTGTCAGAGGGCTAGAGCCAAGTATAGGACCCTTTTGGAATTTTCAGAGGCACAGATGGGAGTGTCTCCTGTCAGGTCCCTATGTCAGCTGGACTGTTCTCAGGCTACAACTAGAACCAGCTGGCTCCTGGTTACAGGGCCTTTCAGAATCTACAGTCTGACAGAGTTTGGAGGGTTTACCTCCACAGGCTCCTGACCACAGCCAAGAAGAGGCTGGATGTGCTTTACAGGCTACTTCAAGGTCCACATCATGTACCAGGGTCTGTATGCCTATTACCTAGTGCATGTGGGCAAGACTTCTCCTGGGTCCCTTCGCATCGCATCTGGTGCTGGTGACAGAACTAAAGCCACATGGAGCTGTAGCTGAGTCTTCAGGGGTATGGAGCTGTTTGAGGATCTGTAGTCAGGTCAGGACCATGGTTGGTGAGACAGCCACCTAGTTGTGAACTTGCCTTTTCAAAATGGCCGTCCTTGGGTTCAAAATCTCCCACTCAGTCCCTAAGCTCCCTCAAATACACTTTTGTCCACGTATGGATACCAAATTATTGTTTATAGGAATGAGTAAGGGATGTCTTATTCAGGCATCTTGCTGAAATTACTCCTTCCTACCCCCAGAAACTTTTTTTTTTAAAGACTTTATTTATTTTATTCATGAGAGACACGGAGAGAGGCAAAGACACAGGCAGAGGGAGAAGCAAGCTCTCTGTGGGGAGCCTGATGCCCGACTCGATCCCAGGACCCTGGGATCACACCCTGAGCTACTGAGCCACTCAGGCACTATCCCCCAGAAATGTTTTTAAAAATTAACTTAAAGTATTACTTAATTTTCCACCTGTTAACTTCATTCAGCAGAAAAAATAAGGAATCCTTACCATCTAAGAATGTGCTGTTGGTGTGAATTTGACTTTTGAGTTTGGTACATATTCCTTAAAAATAATGCCTAAAATTATAGTTTACATAATATTTTTCGTGTCTAGATCACTAACTTCTTAAGACCTTTATACTGTTAAAATTTGTGCTGCTAAATTATTATTCTGTGTAATGAAAAGCCATCATTAAGAAAAATTTTTTTTCTGTTTTTCCTACACTTATAAATGGGTAATAGAAAGCTAATCCATGTAGAAAAATAATTTTTATTTTATAATGAAGTTTTCAAAAATATGTTTTGTTTTTACCCACTGACCCAATTAGAGAAATTAGCATTCTCCTATCCATTAAATTACTACTTCTTGGATGGAATTTAATGAATATTAATAGACTAAGAAAAAAAGGAGGTAATTTATTAGTTTTCTGCATTTCTATTTTTATGTGTTATCTGTTTTCTTTTGCATTATATGCCATACATCTTTTGTTTCAAGTTGATTAATAATTCCTTTGTGTTTTTTACTTTATTATTCATTTTCAGTAGAAGATGCCTTCACATTTGAGCCTTGCTAATTAAGATATGCAGGCCTATAAATTGAATATAAATTTAAAGGAAGACCTGGTTTCTAATCATAGTGTTTTTTTAACAAAATTTTTATAATTATTTGTATTGTGGTTTAGCATTTTATTTCTTAAATTCATCAGATGTTACCTAATATCTGTGCTTGTTTGTTTTTAGCCATAACATTTTAGCAAACTCATGAAAAGTGCTTTTCAAATACTCCGTTCTGACTGACATACTGATGAGCTATTAACAAATGGTGATGATTATTTTTCTTCATAGGTAGAGTTATATGCTGTTAACTCTCTTTGATTACTACATGCAAAATAGCAATAAAAATAGCCAATACTTACAGGGTGCTTATTATCTCACTGACTACTTGTGGTAACTCAGTTCTCACAGCTCTATGAAGTTAGGACTATAATTAACTCCATTTTACAGATGAAGAAGCTAAGGCAAAAAAAAAAAAAGTTGAACTTGCTGGAGGTCACAGAGTAAGAGGGTGAGAGAGTTGGGATTCTGACTGAGTCATTCTGGTTCCCAGGTTCATGCTGTTAACTATCGAGGTCACTGGCCATGCTGATGCTTCTCTTGCACATTTGAGCATTCTCTCTCTTAGCACTTAGGAGTCCTTTTAGGACCTACAGCAACCTTCCTTCAGTTTTCTTTATTTCTACAAAAACTTCATTGCCAAGACTTTTTTTTTTTCTCTTTTTTTCTAGTCCCAATCTCCATCTGCTTTTACTATCTAACTGTCTCCATAAAGGAGGGGTTGAAAATCAAAGTATTGAAACACTTGAGGAGACATACACAGACATGCCTAAAACAATGCCTACCCCATGTTAAGGTACAAATGTGTTTTTGTTGAGTGTCACAGTAAATATGCAAATGCTAAAATTTCTAGAAAGAAAAAAGAGGTAACTTTCATTTCTTCTGCTTTCTTTTGGGAAAACTCAATCTGCTATGTGGAGAACAGTTTGGATAGGGGCAAGAATAGACGTAGGAAATTCTCAATAGCTAAGAAAGAAAGCATGTGTCATCCATAGATAGTAAATCCAATGCCAAATTCTTATTCAGGTCTTAAAATCTGTAATTTCAGATGATCAACGGGAATATGTCAGAAATAGTAAGTTAACCAGGCATTACTGTGTTAACAGTAGTTTTCCTCTTGAACATGAGACAAAGCAGTATTTCTAGAGAAAAATAAAAATACATCACAAAAGAAAACTGAAGTGTATAATTAAGATGGAACAGACTAAACCTAAACCCTTGGGGATTAAAGAGGCCTACTTTTAATTAAAATTAAAAACCAGATGGATATACACCACAGTATATCCAGTGGCCACCTTTGGATGATGGATTTATGGACAGTTTTTCTTTCTTCTTTATACCTTTATTTTTTGGGGAAAAATTTTATATTAAACACATACTGCTTTCATGATAAAACTAGTAAAATCATTTTTATTAGAGGAAATATACATAACTTTTTTCTCATGTGAATACTCTTTAAACCAACTGCTTTTTAAACTTTAGATATTCCTAAATTTATGCAAAGCATATTTAAGGATATGTGAATTCACTGAAGTGATATGCAGTCATGGCTGAGTACCTGAACTGTACAAGGAGTAATTTTTACTTTTGAAAATGATTTAATATCCAATAAAATTTTACTTAAGACTCAGACGTTGAAAGCAATGAAAGAACATATGTAGGCTGATGAAATAATGCCTGTTTAGTAGTATTCTGTGCTGTGTACTAATGGAGTCACCATAGAATAAACTCAGAAGGAAAGCCATATGTGTAAAGCTGTGACTTCATGATCGAAAACTAGAAAATGTAAATATCACTTAAGTAATGAATACCTGTATCTTCTACAGCTGCCTTAAGCCCAGCAAAGTGAGAACTAAAAAATAAAGTTCTTTTGGGAAATTGTATATGATGTTTAATATATGAAAGTCTGAAGGCAGCAGCTCACTCTATAGTTAATGTATTATACTAGCTGAAGATATTTCAGACCCATCAGAAAGTCCTCTTGATTCAGTGTCTCTGGCAGTATAATAGTAAAAAAAAAAAAAAAGTAGAGGAGAAATCTCTGCAGTCTCTAATAAGCAGTATATCACTGAGTACTGTCAGATTCTGTAGAAAATTCCACAACATGATTTATTACATTAATTATAGTCATGTGGGTTTCATGCTGCTAAGCCTGAAAATGCAGCCACATTCTACAGTTGATTTAAGAATATATTTTGGCCAAGACAAAAGAGCTCCTTATTGTGATTAATATAGTACAATATTTATTCTCTTGTTCTGCTCTTCTTTCGCCTTTGGAATGCTTAATTTCTTTCCTGTGACTTGAAATTAAGTTTGATTTTGAGAAGTTTCATCTGGTTTTTATTCACTTCTGTCATCTGGTCCCCCCCCCCTTTTTTTTTTGTGCCATCTTAGTTGTCCTTCAATGTTGCATGTCCTCTGTATGTGAAGCCTGTTTAACTCCCTTCTGAGCAGATGTGGCTAGCCTACAGCTGTCCCTAGCTAGTTGTGCTGACCCCAAGGCTTCTTAGGTTACATGTGGGATGCTTCGGCTCTTTTTGAAGGGAAAGAGCAATTGAGGAGAAACCCTCATTTTCTTAGTGCAAAGAAGCAAAATTCTTCGAGAATTCCATGATTTTACCCTTGTTAGTACTGTATTGAATTCATAGTCACATAATGTCTCTTACTTAGTGACACAGTCACCTTGTCACATCTCAGTATTCTAGGTAATGTCGAATGGAAGGTCTCCTAAGATGGCAATTCTGGTTGCTTACATATGTCAGTGACTGGATATGTTCAGTTATGTGCAAATGCCTAACACTGGTAGCCTTTACAGATGTAACTTGGAAGAATAAGCAAATATTTGATACAAATGAAAGCATCAATAGAGGAGAAATTCAAGTGATGTAAGATTTAGTGGGTTGGAACATATTTCTAAGAAATGATTTTTTTTAAAGAGTTGAACTAGATAATTTTTATGTGCCCAACACTGACCTAGGTGGTTTTTCTTTCTTATCAATTTTTATACAGCTCTTAAGAGATAGGTATTACAACTGTCTTACAGCTGAAAAAAAAACAAGGCTTAAGTTTAAAAAACTTACCCTTATTCACATTGCTGGTTAAGCAGTAGAGCTGGGATTTGAACCCAACCTTTCTTCTTTCCTCCCTTTCTTCCTCTCCCCTCTCTTCTGCTCTCCTTCCTTCCTTCTAGAGAGACAGAGAGAGAGAGAGAGAGCGAGAGAGCGACATGCAAGTAGGGAGAGGGAGAGAGAGAATCTCAGATTCTAGCACAACTAGCTTAGGGACAGCTGAGTGTGGAGCCCAATGTGGGGCTCAATCTCATGACCCTGAGATCACGACCTGACCTGAAATCAAATTGGATGCTCAACTGACTGAGCCACCTACGCACCCCATTTTTCTACATATTTATTAAGGAGAAATTTTTCCAGAGGCTCTGGACTCACATTAACTGAGAGAAATGACCAGATGTTTATTTTTTTATTTTTTAAAGATTTTATTTATTTATTAATGAGAGGCAGAGAGAGAGAGAGAGCGCGCGCAGCAGAGACACAGGCAGAGGGAGAAGCAGGCTCCATGCAGGGAGCCCAATGCGGGACTCGATCCCCGGTCTTCAGGATCAGGCGCTGGGCTGAAGGCGGCGCTAAACTGCTGAGCCACCCGGGCTGCCCAACCAGATGATTATTTAAGTGATTCCTGCTTCAGTGAAAAATACTATCAAAAATCTTACTGGACTGGGGAGTCTGGCTGGCTTAGTTGGTAGAGCATGTGATTCTTGATCTTGGGATCAAGAGTTCAAGCCCCATGTTGGGTGTAGAGATTACTTAAATAAATCTTTAAGAAAAAACTCAGACTGGACTGACTGGTACTGTTCGAAATTTTCATGCTTCTGAATATGTAAGAAATGTGTTTTACTCTCACTATTGAAAAAGATAAACAGCATTAGACTAATTTGCTGATCATATAGCTATAATAACATACAAATCTGGCTTCAATTAATGATGTTAACAATCCTACAAAATAGCCTGTGTTTTAAAATTCTAGGAGAAAGCATAAAAATATGCAAGGAGGGGCACCTGGGTGTCTCAGTCAGTTGAGTGTTGGACTCTTAATTTTGGCTCAGGTCATGACCTTAAAATCCTGGAATCGAGCCCTGTGTTGGGCTTTGTGCTTAACACAGAGCCTGCCTGTCCCTCTCCCTCTGCTCCTCCCCCTGCTCACATTCTCTCTCTCTTTCAAATATGTGGATAAATAAAATCTTTTTAAAAAATGTGCGGGATGCCTGGGTGGCTCAGCGGTTGAGCGTCTGTCTTTGGCTCGGGGCATGATCCTGGGGTCCCAGGATCGAGTCCTGCATCGGGCTCCCTGCATGGAGCCTGCTTCTCCCTCTGTCTGTGTCTCTGCCTCTCTCTCTGTGTCTCTCATGAATAAATAAATAAAATCTTAAAAAATAAATAAATAAATATTTTTTTTAATGTGCAAAGAATTGGATTTTTTTTAAATTTTTTATTTATTTATGATAGTCACAGAGAGAGAGAGAGAGAGGCAGAGACACAGGCAGAGGGAGAAGCAGGCCTCATGCACCGGGAGCCCGACGTGGGATTCGATCCCGGGTCTCCAGGATTGCACCCTGGGCCAAAGGCAGGCGCCAAACCGCTGCGCCACCCAGGGATCCAAAGAATTGGATGTTTAAAGGAGAAAAAAGACACTAACTTTTATACATTTATGATGGTTCCAAGGTTATCTCAATTTATTTTCCACTTTTTAATAATCTCTCCCTTTTTTTAAAAAAGATTTTATTTATTCATGAGAGAGACACACAGAGAGGGGCGGGGGGGGGGCAGAGGCAGAGACACAGGCAGAGGGAGAAGCAGGCTCCAGGCAGGGAGCCTGATGTGGGACTCGATCCAGGGACTCCAGGATCATGCCCTGGGCTGAAGGCAGGTACTCAACCACTGAGCCACCCAGGCACCCCTATTTTCCACTTTTTAAAAAATATTTTATTTTTAAGTACTCTCTGCACCCAGTGTGGTGCTCTGACTCACAACCCCAAGACCAAGAGTTGCTGCTGCACCAACTGTGCCACTCAGGCACCCCTATTTTCCACTTTTATTTATTTGTTTATTTAAACATTATTTATTTATTTGAGAGAGTGAGCATATGAATGCTCAAGTGGAGGGAGGGGAGGAGAGAGAGAGAGAATCTGCAAGCAAACTCCCCATGAAGTTTGGAACTGCACATGGGGCTCCATCCCATGACCCACGAGATCATGACCTGTGCCAAAACCAGGAGTCCGAAGTTCAACTAAGTCAGCCGGGCGCCCCTCATTTCCACTTTACTTATTTCCAATAAATAAATTGTAGGAGTTAGGAGCTGTTGCTGTTTTCAGAAACGAAACATGAATGTTGGCAAAGTGATTTTTTGTGACCCCGGTGACAAGTAAAATTGGTCTATTTCCTAAGATTACCAACCAGAACATTTTTTTTTAAATACCAAGATTATTTTCCTTGAACATCTGAAAGAGTCCTAAGAAAATTTAATTTCTTTCAAAGGAATACATTTATGGAAGAAGTAAGTACCTAATAGAAAACATCATCATGTCAGTGTAATCTTTTTTTAAAGTGAAGGTCAGGACTGAAGGTGGGAGAAGGAGCTATCACTTGATTTTATGGACATACTAATTCTAATATGGACTTCTGTTAAAGTATTGTTTGTTTTTCCTTATCTTGACAGTAAGATAAAAATACTGTCTTGCTGCAGTTTGTGTGATAGGTCTTTTTTTGGTTTTTTGTTTGTTTGTTTTTTATTAACTCTGTGCCCAACATGGGGCTTGAACTCATAACCCTGAGATCCAGAAATAAAAAGTCATATGCTCTCCCTACTGAGCCCTGTTGTGTGATATGTCCTTTTATCCCAAGGAATTAGCCCTGGGAAAAGCTTCTAGTGACCTTATTAGTCATTTCATAATCACCCTGCCCCAACTACAACAGACTCTCTGAAGAGGCTTAATGAAGGAAAGGTGACTATGAGATTCTGATTGTGAGCCACCAATTTAATTTTATGCATTGACTTTGTTTTTAAATGCAATAGTATGATTGGTCTGAAGCGACTGTGTAATTACACACAGTGTTATCTCAGTAACTTTCCTTTTAGCTTTGGTGTTATTTTAGTCAACAAATGTTTTATTGAATGCTACTACTTCTTAAGTGCTTTTCCAGACTCTGCGTAGAGTAGCAAAAATCCTGCTCTTACAGAACTCACAGCTCACAGGGGAGAGACAGATGCTAAACAAGGTATCAAATAAATACACAGTATGTCAGACGGTGACAGGTATAGAGAAGAATATAACAGCATAAGGAGAATAAAGAATGTCAGAAGTAGAGAAATGGGTTGTTGATTTGTTTTTAAAAAGCTGTTTCTTCAGATGTTTGGCATTTGAAAGTTCTTTGCACTCAGCATATTCAGTTTCCTCTCCTGGTATATATATTTATAATTACTGTATAAAACGCTCCATGTGGCTCTCCCACTGTTCTGGCTTTATTCCCTACTCCAACCCTTCTCCCACCTCCAGACCAGGATCAGTGTTTTTACAGTCCTTATGACCAGAAGCCAGACTCCCTCCCATCTCATTCCCTTTGCACATGCAGTATCTTCCTAGAATGCTCTATCTTCCTGTTCTTCTTTACAAAATGGTATCTGTTCTCCCATGGAACAGAGCTCCAACATACCTCAAACTCTGTTCGACTCCTTTCTCTCTTGTTTCTGAATTCCTATAGGACTTAGAGGTCATGCCACAAACACAGTGCCTAATTGCATAGTGCCATGTATAGTCATTTTAATTAATTTTATGTGTGTTAGTCATCTCTTCTAGCTATGATGTAATCTACATAATCATCAGGGACTTGCCTTTGACTACACCCCACAGGACTTTTTGAAATGCTAGGGGGCAGGGTAGGTACTCACAAATGTAGATTAAATATTCATCCCAGCTGCAGTCTCATAGATATAAATCTACTCACCAGATTTCTTTTTACTTTTTTATATTTCAAACTTAAAAATACATTGTTATTTAATAAATTTGTGGACTTACATTTACTGGTTTATAAAAAGAATTTGGATGTCATTTCTCTATCAAATGAAAAGACAAAATACTCAAAAATAATAAGTTAAATATCAGGAAATGTGTCTTATTGCTTCAGATGTATTGCTTTAATAAAATCACAAAAGGAATGTGATAGCTAAGCTTATTTTTTGTTAAATTGAGTGCTACAGCAATAGAGGGAAATGGATCTGAATTTAAACCGAACATAAATCTCTTCAAATTAAATGAGAACACAAGATACTGCACTAATTATGTGTTTTTCCATGCCATCTCCTAACAAGGGAGGAAATAATTGGATTAATGGGGCATGAAGTCTATGTAAATAAGTACAGAAAAGCTGTGTGTCTAAAAATTTTACTCAGGCTTTTGGTAAGAGTTCCTGTGCCAATGCTGAGGCTCTTCCTAGGGTCCCATTCCAGGTCACAGAACTCTTGGAAGACAGTAACCTAAAATTTCCCATCTCTTGGCTACATTTATAGAAGACCCATTTCACTGTACTAGGTTTTATGGTATGGCTTCTCCTTTTAAGAGTAAGTTTAAGTGATAAGTGTTACAGCTCTTGGGTATGCTATAATAAGTGACCGTTCATTCCAAGAACCAAGGACACTCATACCTTGTCAGCCTGATTAATAACTTTGTGTTTTATCCTAAGAAAACTAGTTGATCAGAAGACTACATGGTCAGGTTCACATTGCTCTTTTAAGATATAAATCTATCTATAAGTTTGTAAACCTATCTCTTTCCATGCTAAGAAATTTTCAGTAAACTTTGCTTGTATAAATAGAGCTAAGTTCACATCTGAATGACCTGGTGCAAAACATTCCCAGACAGTGAAATGATGTATAAACTACTCCGGTAGGGTCACCTGAGCAGCTCAGTGGTTGAGCATCTGCCTTTGGCTCAGGTCATGATCCTGGGGTCCTGGGATCGAGTCCCACATCGGGCTCCCTGCAGGGAACCTGCTTCTCCCTCTGCCTATGTCTCTGCCTCTCTCTCTCTCTCATGAATAAATACATAAAATCTTAAAAAAAAATCTACCTCTGAAAGCCCATCCCCCCCCCCCCCAGATGGGCTTTCAGACCCTCCTTGTACCACTCTCCCTTTTGATCGCTCCAGGCACACTAATACTCTTTCAGTTTCTCAAACTTAGTTGCCATTATAGGAACCTCTCATGTGCTGTTGCCTCTGTTCTTCCTCCTTCTACAGTTTATGTGATTGACTTCTCATTTTCAGGTCTCAACTAAAAGGTCTTCTTAGAGACTCCTTCCTAGAACATCCATCTTTAAGTTGGTCATTTATTTTTTTTCACAATACTCTGTTTTCTTCATAGTATTTGTGTCAGTTTGTCCAAGATGTGCATATTTGTGTTGTCTGTTTTCACTCACTCTGTGGTAGATTCCACAAAAGCAAGGACTGTTTCTATTATACTCACTTATACTCACTGTTTCCTTATAGTGTAGAATCAGCCTACTTAATTCCTAATAGGTGTCATTCACTCATTAAGTGTGCTTGAATGATGAGGTGGCTCCACAGGGATTGATGGATTAGCTGTAGAAGAACGGGTCACCAGTGTCAAGGGTGGTGCTCAGGTTTCAAGCTTGGGCAAATAGGTGGTAGAGGCCCCAACTAGGTGGAAGAGCAGATTTGTGGGAACAGAGCCAAAGTTAACATTTTAGGTCTGGGCACATAATGATTAGGCTATTAGGTGTGTTAAGTTCATGGGAGCCATAGGGACAGGATTCTGATACTTGCATTTCTAATTGTTAAATACCTGATCTGGACAGAAATAATTTGTTGGCTGCTACCTTGTCTTCTCCATTCAGTTTTCTAGGTCTTTGGGATTTTATCCACATTATAGTTTTTAAAATCTGTTATTTAATCACAACTGCCTATATGTAAAAAGACCATTTTGCTCATCTCAATTCATGTGTTTTTTTTTTCATCAATAACAGTGACTCATTCAGTGTGCTGAATGATATATACACTTCTCTTAAGAAAACTGAAAGTGATCTTTATAGAATATCTTTTGTTTGTGTTGAAAACACTTACCATTAGCATTAGATAAACAATAGAACTACTTAGAATCCAGGTTATATTTCTTACTGTATACATTCAGTCAAAATTTAATGAAATTGGGCTGTTGAGTTTTTGATAAATGACACAATCTTGAGAAACACAACCCTTGTTCACCAAGTAGACATCATGTGATCAGAACACGTTCAAAGAACATTAACGGGATCCCTGATTAGGGACTAAAAGTTGTAGCCATCTCTTCACATGTGAAGAACTGGATCTGAATTCTGGCTTCTCTTTAAAATCACTTCAAAATAAGAAAGAGAAACAGAAACAAACATTCTCTTAAATTAAACTAGTAGTCTTCTACTAGAACTACAGTGTGTGAAGAAAGTGCCAGATGCAGTGATCAGTTGGGAATTTGGATGTGACACCAGGAGACCTGTGACCATAGGTCACAGATGGAGGTGTGAGCACTCAGTTTTCCACTGAGGATGGTATGTGCTAACCATCACTTCTGAAGACTTGGAGCAGGGGCGCCTGGGTTGGTCTTGAGAGCTTCTCCCTCTGGGCCCGGTTTGACACCAGAGAATAACAGAGGAAGCAGGACTGAGGCAAGAAACACACACACACACACACACACTTTCCATCTTTGTGGGAGGTGGTCTGCCCGTGTGATAAACTGCTGGAAATATGCTGGAGTTTATGGCTTGAAAGGGCACGCTGTACCAGAAAAAAAGACGGGTGCACAGTGATCAACTGAGATACAGCCTAGTAACCCTTCACAAATAAAGAAATAATCACTTAGATATCCAGGTCTCTGCCCAAAAAACAACCAAGAGACTACACTGATCGTTGACCGTCCTACACCAGCATTGGATTCTAGAAGATAATTGAGCAATGCCACTATTGTCTAGGATGTGTAGGAGGAGTGGGGAGTATGAATGGAAAATCTTATACCTAGGCAAACTGTTGTCCAGTTATAAAAACAATATAAAGCTTAAAGACATGCTCAATTCAAGACCTCAGGTAAACATAGTTTTCATAAATACTTTCTGGATAAACTATTGAAGGACGAACTTTAGCTGAGAGGAGACTGGCAAAACACTGGTGGGTAAGCATTGATTTCATCTATTTAACTGTAAGACTGAGACCAAAATGTGGAAACTATCATTAAAAACAATATTATAAATTATCTGATAACTATAGTAAATATCATAAGCTACAACAATGTGGAAATGTATATTTTTATTTTTAAAATTTTATTTATTCATGAGAGACAGAGGCAGAGACATAAGCAGAGGTAGAAACAGGCTCCCTGCAGGGAGCCTGATGCAGGACTCGATCCCAGGACCCTAGGATCACAAACTGAGCCAAAGGCAGACGCTCAACCACTGAGCCATCCAGGTGCCCTGAAATGTGTAATTGGGAGGGCACAGGAGAGAGAAATGTGGGAAACAGTATAAACCAGGATTCAAAAAATATTACTTAAAGCTAACATTTTGAGTAATAGGGCATTCAGATACTGAAGATATAAAGGAGTACTAGGAGAACTAAACCAAACAGTAAAATAAAATATAACAATGATAAGGACCAATAAAATGAGGAAATTAAAAATGGTTAGTTGGAGGAAGAACTGTAAGTGTATGGTATATTAATTTTGACATTGCTTATAGTGAGGTATCAATATATGCTGCATAAAAATAGATATGCAGTTATCAAAATAATAATAACCACTAGAAAAATTAGCAAGAGAACGTAAACTGAAAAAGGTTTTTTACTCCTAAAGGGAGATTATGAGAATAGATGGTCCCTTTTCAGCCTCTGGCTGTTGTTATCCTGCTTGTGGTTGAAGCCAACGCAAGAAAGAGGGTTCAGCCAAGAGAAAGAGGAGCTGAGGAAGAGTATGGATACAACAGTAAAAACAGGGAGCCTGACGTACATTATGATGACAAGAACTAAGATTAAATGAAACAAATAGAAATGAAAAAGTTGTTGAGAGAAAGTATCCTAAAAGTTCTTGCCATGAGGAGAAATTTTTTTTAATAAATTTATTTTTTAATTGGTGTTCAATTTACCAACATACAGAATAACACCCAGTGCTCATCCCGTCAAGTGCCCCCCTCAGTGCCCGTCACCCATTCACCCCCACCCCCTGCCCTCCTCCCCTTCCACCACCCCTAGTTCGTTTCCCAGAGTTAGGAGTCTTTATGTTCTGTCTCCCTTTCTGATATCTCCCACACATTTCTTCTCCCTTCCCTTCTATTCCCTTTCACTATTATTTATATTCCCCAAATGAATGAGAACATACACTGTCTGTCCTTCTCCGATTGACTGACTTCACTCAGCATAATACCCTCCAGTTCCATCCACGTTGAAGCAAATGGTGGGTATTTGTCGTTTCTAATGGCTGAGGAATATTCCATTGTATACATGGACCACAGCTTCTTTATCCATTCATCTTTGAATGGACACCGAGGCTCCTTCCACAGTTTGGCTATTGTGGACATTGCTGCTATAAACATCGGGGTGCAGGTGTCCCAGCGTTTCATTGCATCTGAATCTCTGGGGTAAATCCCCAACAGTGCAATTGCTGGGTCGTAGGGCAGGTCTATTTTTAACTCTTTGAGGAACCTCCACACAGTTTTCCAGAGTGGCTGCACCAGTTCACATTCCCACCAATAGTGCAGGAGGGTTCCCTTTTCTCCGCATCCTCTCCAACATTTGTGGTTTCCTGCCTTGTTAATTTTCCCCATTCTCACTGGTGTGAGGTGGTATCTCATTGTGGTTTTGATTTGTATTTCCCTGATGGCAAGTGATGCAGAACATTTTCTCATGTGCATGTTGGCCATGTCTGTGTCTTCCTCTGTGAGATTTCTGTTCATGTCTTTTGCCCATTTCATGATTGGATTGTTTCTTTGGTGTTGAATTAAATAAGTTCTTTATAGATCTTGGATACTAGCCCTTTATCTGATATGTCATTTGCAAATATCTTCTCCCATTCTGTAGGTTGTCTTTGAGTTTTGTTGACTGGATCCTTTGCTGTGCAAAAGCTTCTTATCTTGATGAAGTCCCAATAGTTCATTTTTGCTTTTGTTTCTTTTGCTTTCGTGGATGTATCTTGCAAGAAGTTACTGTGGCCGAGTTCAAAAAGGGTGTTGCCTGTGTTCTCCTCTAGGATTTTGATGGAATCTTGTCTCACATTTAGATCTTTCATCCATTTTGAGTTTATCTTTGTGTATGGCAAAGAGAGTGGTCTAGTTTCATTCTTCTGCATGTGGATGAGAAATTTTTTTCTTTTCTTTTTACTGTATATGAGATGATGGATTTTAACTAAACCTATTGTGGTAATCATTTAACAATATATGTAATTCAAACCATTATGCTGTAATGTATAAACTTACACAGTGATATGTGTTGATTATTTCTCAATAAAACTGGGGAAAAGTCTATACATTAATGTGTAGTATGCAAAGTAACACGGCTATTGTTAAAACAAAGAAATGAGATAAACTCCACGTTGACTCTAAAAATGGATCACAAACCAAAACCCAGTGATATCCCATTCAGATGTTACTGTCATCAAAGAATACCTGCATTTCTGAAAACCATTTTGAAAGTGGTACACTAAAAAATGGCACAGCTTTGGGACAGACCACTCAAAGACTATGCAACTTTGTAATCAGATCACTAACCAGACAAACTAATTCTAATAAAAATACTTAAATAGTTTAAAAGACATGATAGACTGCTAATAAATAATGACACACTACTGCAATATAGGAATTTACAGTGTAAAAAAATAACTTTAAAGATCAAGTGTGAATAATGAGCCACAATCACCAGTATTATTAATAACAGGATGACCATCTAGAAGAATATCAAGTTGGTTGCCTACCTTTTTTACACCAAAATGAAAATTTAATGAAATACAATGAAAATGGTAAATGAAACAAAAAGTGTTTTAGAAGAAAACATTAGAGAATTGTTTTATGGTTTCATAGTTGGAAAAACATCTCTAAGTCTACCACAAAATATAAAAAACATTTAGTAGAGAGATAAATTCAATCCCATAATAATACATTATATATAGGAAGCTGTGATTAAACAGTTACTCTTATACCTTATCATGAAAGTATAAATTAATACTATATATATATATATACACATATATATGGGGTAGTATATAATATATATATAGGGTAGTACCAGTTTAGCAATGTCACTTTGGAAATTAATTATGTGTATATACATGCCCATATATGGGAAATGTCACATATATAAGGATACTCACTGCAGCAGTTTGGAATAGTAAAAGGATGGAAATAATGCAAATGTCTGTCAGAGAATTAGGGGATTAGATAAATGTATTATGGTATATCCATATACATACTTTACATTAGATTGGGGCAACTATGCATGTGATGACATGGAGCTACATTATAATACATTGTAATGGTAAAAAACAGTGCAGAATAGAATGTATAGTATATTTATTCCACCCCCCTTTTTGACAAAAAGTAATTTCATGTACATAGAAAAAATCTAAAAAACTATACCAAATAAATTGGTAATATTGGTTGTCATGCAGAGGGAAATGTGGGAACAAGGAGATGGGCTGGAAAGGTGACTTACTTTCACTCTATACCCATTTGTAACTTTTAGATACTGTACTAGATGCTGTATTGCCTGTTGAAAGTTTATTATTAAAATCAAATGGATCATGGTCCATATTGAAAAAAAAATAATCATAGTTTTTATCTAAGGACATACAGGTGGATGTTCTAGTGGATGGCAGATCGAAATGTGAAAAATAAAGCTGTAAAGCTCTTGGAAGAAATAGATCTTCCATTACTTTGGAATAAGCAAGATTTCTTAAGCAAGATGCAAAAAGCATGAACCATAAAGGAAAAAAAATGTTATTTGGGCTATATTAGGATTAAGAGCTTAATCCTAATTCCAATTCATTAAAAACACCATTAGGAAAGTGAAAAGGCAAGCCACAGACTGGAAGAAGATATTTGCAATATGTATATCTGATAAAGATTCAAACAGAATATGTTAAAACCTGCATACAGTAAGAAAAGGACAGACCATCCAACAGAAAAAATGACTTGAACAGGTACTTCACAGAGAGAATATTCAAATGGCCATATAAAGAGGTATTTGACTTCTTTAGTTATCAGGGAAGTGAAAATTAAAACTACAGTTTTAATGGTGCAGTACCATCCCACACCCAGCAGAATGGCTAAAATAAAAAAGACTACTTAGTGTTGCCGAAGATACGGAGCAACCTGAACTCTCACACACTCCTGTTTGTGAAAGTAAATTGGTGTAAGCACTTTGGAAAATTATTTGTCAGTATTTGTTAAAGCTACTGGAACCTATGATTTCCTCTGGTCTAGTAGTTCCACTTCTAAGTAAACACCCAACATGATCATTTCATAGAATGTTCATAACAATTTCGTTGGAAATAGCTCAAAACTGAAAACTACCCAAATGCCTGATAGAATGGAAACATAAATTGTGATATAGTCACACAATGGAATATTACACAGCAATAAAGGTAAATTATCTACAACTACAAAACAATGTGGATGAAACTTACAAATATTATGTTGAAATAAAGAAGCCAGGCACAAAACAGTTCATCCTCTTAGATTCCATTCAGATTAGTTTATAATAATAATAGACCAGACAATTGTATTATGTTTCATTAGGATAGCTGTGGGAGGGAATAAATGGAAGGAGGAGACATGAGAAAGACTCCGGGGACTAGTGGTATTCTTTTTCTTGATCTGGATACTGGATTCAATTTGTCAAAACTAATTGCATGCATTTGATGACTAGTCTACTTTATTGTATGTATGTTATATCTAATAAAAAGTTTTTAAAAGGAAGTGGATCAGAAGTTTTTCTAAAATTAGAGATAAAAACAAGATAAATGTAACCGTTTTATATTTTATTATCAATCTTCCCTGGTCATATTTGGTTGTGTAATTAGCTGAAAAACTATTACTTGCCTTTAAAACCATTTACTTCCTCTTATTCATGCAAAATGAATGAGGGCTTCTCTGCTCTTCCACCTCCTCTTGTGGCACATTCCAGGCTCTCAGCAAAGGCTTTTTTAGTTTTATTTTTCTATAGATGTAATGGCTCTTCACTAAGATTGAGGTGGTGTAGAAAATGGAGAAAGACTTGAAACAAAACTGGGCTGAAGATGTTGAAGCAGTGCTAATGTGTTGGTCAGCAGTAAGCGTGTTAGCAGGCGGTTAAAAAATGTGAATGGAGGAGATGTAGAAGTGAAATAGCTGACTGCCTCACCCAGAACATTTGCAGATGAATGACTCCAGACCCTTCCATAGTCGTCTTCATCAGTTCCTCTGAACAGTATATAGACTAAGGCTGCTTAACTAAGTTCAATAGACTTAAACTTTTTTATTCATATATCCTTCAAAAGAACTTTGAAAAAACAGTACCACTCACTGATATTTAAATGGGCACTAAAAGGTTTTCAACAGTTTATTTTTGTAATAAGGAGGTAGAAAATATTGAATATTTTATAAAGTGAAAATGGAGGATTGACTGTAAGTAGAATTAGTATTTCACGTATTTGGTGATAGTTATCAAACATCTTACGAACAAAAAGCATGCGGAGTCTGAAAGAACTGAATAGTTTTAAGCCTCTATCTTGAACATCTTGATAGTCCTGCAGAATATTCTATTTCTAGTGAAAAGAACTAACGCCACTAACCTGTAGTCCCCTCAGAAGTCCAAAATTCACCCCAATTCAGGCCCAAGTACCCATCTCTTTCTGATGGCAAATTTCACCCATATCAGAATATATATAAAAACAAAGGACAAGACATGCTATGGATTTAATCATCAATTTATAATTTTGTTTGCCTCTGCAGTCTTTTACACCCCAGAATATGTGCCATTGTAGCTTTGAGATGGCAGTATGTGCAAACTCAGTTTTCGTCTCAGACAATAAGTTTATAAAAGATTCTATATGAAACTTGAGAAACTAGAATTTTTTCCCCTGAAGTTGTCTATGAATATTTATTTCTTAGAAAATCTTTGAAGTTTGAAGTCCACTGTGGTAGATATTTATTTAAACAGCCAAAATGAACAGAATATGCTGGCTTCATTAGCTTTACATGTAAACAACCAAGGAAGCCAACACGGTAAAAGGTTTTTACACACAAAGTATGCCTTCCATCTCTTTGATGGAAAGATACATAACTTTATTATACATATAAAAACTATTTTAACTCGAAGAAAATGGTGTAATCAAAAGTTAAATCTAATGAGGCATAAATATATTTTTGTATATTGAATTTTA
Organism: Nyctereutes procyonoides; assembly: GCF_905146905.1. Lineage (NCBI taxonomy): Eukaryota > Metazoa > Chordata > Mammalia > Carnivora > Canidae > Nyctereutes > Nyctereutes procyonoides. The sequence continues at coordinate 7,292,234 of NW_026575135.1, read as the reverse complement.
GAAATATGATCTTTCAAAAATGTGCTTATAAAAATACCTAATTAGTGAATTTTAGTTCATTTCATTTTATAAAGTTATGAGGATTTTGGCAGTTTTACATTAGAGCTGTCATTTAAAAATAATAACATTCTTATTCATATAAATGTGTATAGTAATATAATCAGGATAAACAAAAGATTTTACCTTATACTATAGAATCAGAAATTACATTTTTATGTTGTTTTAAATTAAGCTTGATACTTGCCTCTCAACAATCAGCCCAGCTTTCTATTGTGTACTTTCATTTTTAGAACTTCTCTTTTTGAGTTATACCCATATCCTGACATAACAGTAGTGAATTTCAACAAAATATTTTTATTGTTAAAAGAGTTCAAATTTAAATTACTGAAAGGAAACCATTTAAATGATATCATTGAACTTAATTTAAAAAAAAACAACAGTAAAAATAGAGTTCCCTTGGGCATAAGCACTGGAACTTAGTTTCTTACGGAAGTGTTCCTCAAACCTCATCCTGAGCATGGATGGATTCCTGCCATTGAGGAATCTGATACTGATCAGGCATCCTGAGTAATTCAGAAGTAGACTAAAGTGTGAGAACTGCTACTCTAGAGCAACATCCCTTAATCGTGGGTGATCCATAATGGAAAGAGACAGCTCTAGTCCTTGGTGGAAGACTGTAAATAATAAATTAACAAAATAAAATTATTTTTCCTAGAGATAGACCCCTCTCCTTAAATCTGGATTATAGTAGCCTGATTCAAGTTTCACTGTCTTATCTTTATGGCTATGAAGTTTTATCCTCATTACTTTACAAAATACCAAATATTTTATCACTTATTACAAACTGCCCTGCAATTACATATAGAATATTATAAACTGTATTTACCTAAATTGCCATAGAGTGTTGAATTAACTATTACAAATGATCTGTTTAGTAACTTTATTTAAAATATAGATCTCTGGTGATGTGCTAAATAACAAGTTTGAATATTTTAGTTCAATACAATGGAACCAGTAAAACCTCTGGTTTCACAAATGAAGCGATTCAGAATGAGTGTGACAGCTTTAGTGGGGCCCTTGCACACTGCAGTAGGGTGAATAGTACATTTCTGTCTCACATTCTTCCTAAAACAAAGGCTGGCTCTCACCTCTCTTCCCACAAACCTTCATGCACAAAACTTGTGTGTCAGTGACACGAGAAGCTCATTTTGATTGTAGCGGGCCACACTCTTGTCTAGTACATCATTTGTGAAACTGAAGTTCACTATAAGAATGCAGCAGGTATGTAAATAGCATTTATGAGTGGTCTCTATGAAACGGATCCCTTCTTTCCCTTTTCATGATAAGAGGAAACTTTATTTCAGAGTAGAAAGTGCATTGTCTGAACTCATCAACACCCTCTCTATCCCTCCCCTCCCCAATTTGTTGCAGACCAGGATGAAAGAGCAGCTGAGCTCAGCAGGGAGCAGAATGAGAAAACCATCCGGAGCACGCAGACCGCGCTCCGCAATTTCCGGGAGTTCCTCATCTCCAAGTACCCTTCTGAAACCAGAGAGATTTATGTCATCCCTTGCAAGGAGTTGGATGCCTACCTGGCCTCTTTCTTTGTGGACGCCAGGCAGAAGGATGGGTCCGAATATGAACCCAACAGCCTGGCCAATTACCAGTGTGGACTTGAACGGTACCTAAAAGAACACCGATACGGCTACAGTATCACCAGGGATAAGGAATTCAAGCGTTCCCAAGAGGCCCTGAAGCAGAAACAGATTGAACTCCGCTGCAAAGGAAAAGGAAATAAGCCACACAAGTCCATGAAGCTCACCTTCGCTGATGAGCTCATTCTGCGGAAAAGAGGACTATTAAGCCGCTATAATCCCGAGGGTCTCCTCAACCTTGTCTGGCTCAACAACACAAAAGCTTTCGGGCACTGCACAGGCTTCCACGGATCTACCTTGAAGTGGGGTGATATCCGGCTCCGGGTAACTGAGACGGGGCTGGAGTACTTAGAGTGGATGGGCCAAGACACCGGTGACCTCAATGCCAAAACCAAGCGAGGGGGGACGGACTCTCGTGTGTATGCCACCCAGCACGCCCCCCAGACCTGCCCCGTCCAGGACTACAAGGAGTACGCCCAGCGGCGGCCTCCTGCCATGCGCTACGAGGATGCGCCGTTCTACCTGTCCATCAAGCCAGTCGTGAACTTGGCAGCTCTGCACTGGTACAACTGCCAAGCCCTCGGCAAGAACAAGCTGGCCAAGATGGTGAAGACCATGTGTGAGAAGGGCAACATCCCCGGCAGGAAAACCAACTTCAGTGTGTATCAGAGCTGCAGCACCTTGTCCGAGGCCCAGAGCAACCAGCTGGTGCTTATCTGTAACAACCTGAGCCAGCAGGCCGCCCAGTCAGTGGCGGGCCACTCCAACAGTGGCAATTTCATCGTCTCTGCCTCCTATGACTCCTCCTCAGACACTGCTTGACCAGGTGGCTTGAGCAAGACCCCCCAGTCTGGTTACTGTGTCCAGAGAAACTGTGATTATACCCTGCTTCTCGTTCCCTTTCCTCTGCCCTCAGTATTAACTTTATAAAAATATAAATATATAATATATTTTTTTTTTTACAAATAAGCCAATGGAGATAGTTTAGTATCGCTAACATAGTATTTATAGGCTTAACACAAATGTACTTGTGGGTGATTAAATGTAATTGCTGTTACATACAGACTCTACCAAACCACAGTGGTTCTCAGGCAACACAAAGTAGAGAAGGAATTCCGTTTTTTAAGGAACTGTCAGAAAAGTAACTGAAAGTCATCCTAGACACTTGTGTCCTCAACTCCCGCTTTCCGTCCCACCCCACCTCTCATTTTTAGTCTAGTCAATAAATGGCTTTATTTTTTTAATTTTTAAAAGTTTATATTAATCAGGAGGAGACAATATTAACTCTACTGCTTACACAGAATTGCATTCAGTCAGATCCAGAATATGAAAGTGTTGATATAAGCTCAGCAAATTCTTTACATACGTTTTTTTTAGCTGAATTAGAATTTTAGCTCCTGTGCCTCATTTTTTGTAATGCCTGAAAATCTAGATGTTGAGTTAACATCTTTTCTTTTGGGGGCAATAAAGGTGCAATTCTTTTTGGAAGATAATATAATTTTTAAGTAATATGCAAAGTCCAATATTGTGGCAAAAGAGACTGTTAATGGCTCATTTTTACTGTTGTGCTTGAACCTGGATAGAATATTTTTTTGTTCCCTAAGAAATCAGTTAAAATGAAGTGTGATTTTTCAGATTTACAAAACTACCAAAGCTTTGAAAATGTTCCCAAGCATTAGATTGTATATCAGACATAAGGAGAGAGTAGAGAGTGGGAGAGTCTTATTAAAAAATCCAGAAGCTCTAGTCAAGACAACAAAAGAGTCCTACTCTTCAAAGCCCAAATCCCCTGAATTATTTATTTATAAGCATTAAACTTCGGTCCCTTTTCCCTAGGAGATTACTTGACTCTGTAGTTGAGATCAAAAGAATATTGACACTCATTTTGGGTAACAACATTTTGTTACCAGATTTAGCTGAATTCAAAGCATTCTTGAAAATGTGCAGAGTTTCTTTTACAGTAAATATAAATTTATCTACGATACCCTGCAATTATAATAATAATAATTTTGGTTAAGCAACTCTTTGTGGTGGTTTTTCCAAGGTCTTTATTTTCAAGTCTTGAAGCCTGTGGTGTATTTTTAGTTAAGATCCTTCGATAACAACACAAATTTAGACATTAAGATGACAATAAAGTTGAGCTAGGTTCCTATCCTGTAGAATCATTGACACATTAAAAACTGCAAATCTTAATTGCTTTATTGGATTCTATTGGGAAGTATTTGTTCTTCAAGGCAACCTGATGATTCACATTAGCTAGGAGGGTAGGTGATATTTTGTGTATTAATTTATTGTATGATCAGGACAAACTTCATTTTTTGTTTTTCAAACTTCATTTTGATTTGCTTTGCTTAACTCATCACATTAGCTGAGCTTTCCATGCCTAGGCAGCTTTTTCCAACACTAAGTCATAAAGACCCGTTCCTCTAAACTGTGACCTTTCCTTTGGCTCAGGAAGAGAAAGTCTGCCATGGACTTTGTGTGGTGGAATCTACTTTATACTTCAGGACTTTTGCTCCATGGGGAGGCATCCAGAAACAAGACAAAAGAGTGGAAGATATCTTGCTTTATTTTTTTTTATTAATAATGATGATAGCCACCATTTTCTGAGCTAGTGTGTGTGCCAGCACTGTGCCAAGTGACTTATTACATGCGCCATTTATGTAATAGTTACTAACTGTATGAAAATTAGAAAATTCAGATAAGCATAAAGAAAATGAAATATATACTCCTAATTCTGCTGGCCTTCATAGCCACTGTTACTATTTTGGTAAATATATCTTCAGACATTTCAATACATACATATTTATTTCTCTCTATATTATCTTTAATCCTTTCCATCCTTGAAGAGATTAGTTATCTCCATTTTATGTTGAGATCTAGGCAAATCAGTTGGATTATAGCTAAGGAAATGGTACTGTCATCTGACTGCGGAGTCTTTTTCTATTTATCTTCCTTGTTTCCAACTCCTAGTCTGTTTCCAGTGATTTGAGCCAGGATGGGGACACAGTGTCTTCCCATCTCTCCTGTCTGATTAAAAGGAATGCTGAGTGATCATTCATGATGGCACACTGTGTGCCCTAGTGCCCTCTCTTCTGTTCTTTTTGAACCACAGGGCCTCTTTCTCCACACTCTCTTTACAAAACTCTCCTTATTCTATACTTGGTTTGTAAGTGTATAGGACAGCCTACTGTAAAAGAATTCTTTTTTAAAAAATAAGGTTGTTTTTAATGGGTTACCTCTCATGTTTAAAAAAAAAAGGTTTTCTGTGAAACACTTAAAGTGTGATTGTGCATTCAATTTTTGCATTGACATACTTTTTAAAATTCTTAATATGTTTTTGACAGCAAAGTAAGATTGTCATGAGGAAGAAGGGCAGTCAGCATGTACTAAGAAAGCTGAACTAGGAGCTTTTGCTTCCCTGTTGTGTTTGTTGAGGTACTACTAAAATGAGTCTCTGATTTCATCCTATTGCATCTTCATTCAGAAGAACACAATTAAATTGAGAATGTGAATTACTTTTTATTTATTTATATTTTGCTTTGATAACACAGACCAAATAGGAACATTGTAAGCTAGATTTAGAAAACTTTTCTGAAGAACAACTTGGTAAAAGTTTAGCTGAATTGTAGTATCTCTTTGGATTAATGAAATTACGAAAAATTATCTGCAACTACCTCTAAATTTTGTGTTTTTATATAAACAATACTGAAGATATGCTACTGCCAGATACCATTTTTATTATTTGTTATTTTAACTTAAAAAAATTAGGTTCATACTGTGGCAGTGGTACATGCCAAAATATCACGTATGTATTTTAGTGAAAATTCACAGTCCGGCAGGTTTTTACTACAACTAAATATGCTGCCTTTCCAGGCAATCGTGTGGTTCATACAAAAAACAATAAAACCGTATTTGCAAAGTTTACACTTTTAGGTCAGTGTAACGTTATGCAAGAAAGAGACAGCGCCCTCAGTTTCTCTGGAAGGCAGTACAAAACTGTCTACAACAAAAATGTCAAACCCATCTGTCAGCATTTGAAAGACATAGCTGCAAAATTCAATCTTTCTTCTGAGTGGACTGGCTATTGAAAACCATGGATGGTAGCAGTTTTTCTTTAAAAAACCCATAACGTCTGAAAAGGTTAGAAATATTCAGAATGTTTATCCAACAGAGCTTATTCTTAAAACTCTATATCTTATGGTTAGTAGGGGTAGTCTAAATATGATTTGTAATACACCGGCTACTTAACATATTTGTTTTTTTATAGATTATTTTCCCTGTGTTAAATTTACCCTATGTTAATTCACTTTTCCCTATGTTAAATTACTTCCTGATGCACAAAAGAATAGTCTGAAAATTATCTAGTGTAGATGAAGTCTCTTTGGTTTTCCAGTTAGGTCATTGTTAGCTGAAACTTCCATCACATTAATTTGTCTAAGTCATATGGCTTAGCTTTTAGATGTCATGAAATCAAATGACTTCACTGAGATGAGAATTTATAGTGATATCAACAAATATTTGACCGCCTATTGTCTAGACACTGGGATACAAATATGTATAAAATAGTCCCTACCCTCAAAGAATTTATAAAAGATGCTGTAATAAAAGTTTCATTTCACTTTTGAGAGCTCACCAAAAACATCTGCCAATACCATTTTGCATCTTTTCCCAAACTTTGTACCCATGCAGTTTGTCTATTATTCAGCCATTGAGTATGTTGATTTGCTGTGGAATATGTAATACTGCTTTGAGTATTTTGAGGAGAATCTTCTTTTGGGCCTGTTTTAAAATCAATATGAAGGCAAAGCCATTCCTACACCATCCATTGTGTTCACATAGGTGCACACATGTATAAGAAGGTGTAGACTGTCATCAATGACTGTCATTTACTGAATATTTACAATGTGCCGGAGTACTAAGTACTTCTGTGAGTTGTTTCACTTAACTCTCACAGTAATCCTGAGGGTAAGTATGACTGTTTCTCCTTTATAGATGAGGAAATCCAGGGTCAGAAGGGTTGCCCATGTCACAGCTAATATATAAGAGCATCAGGATCTGAAACCAGATCCAGATACTATGAAGTACCGTCCTTTTCTGCTGTAGCTGCTTGTTCAAAGTAATTTGCTCTGCTTTTTTCAGATTCTCTGAAGTGATAAATTATAAATGAAATCCCTGGTGTAATAAAATCATCAATATTCATTAACTCCAAATTGAGAGCAGTGCCATCACCTGGCACATTTGTTTCTCTGGCCAAAATATAGCTGTAATACTAACATCTATCAGCAAAAACTCTACTATGTGATAAAGGAAATAAATTTCTCAGACTAAAGGAGGAGTCCAGGGGAGTGTATGATCATTTATTGCAGTAAGCTAATTTTTAAAAGGTTCCTTTATGAAAAAATGTTATAAATACTAAAGAATTAACAAGTTATCTATCAATTAGTTTAATGGATTTTTTTTCTCAAATAGAATTACCTTTATATCAGATCTTGGCGTATTACCATATATAGGTACAGATAGTTGCTTATTAAGAAACACACCATTGGCAAAGACCCCCTCAACTGTGTTTTGTTTTTCCCTTAATGCCTGGTATTCAACATTGCTTCTCCTCCCCACTTGGATCTGGCTGTGATGAAATGGATGTATAGCTTTTCATGAGGCAAAGTTATGAAGATAGGATGATTTTAAGAGATCCTTGCCATAGACTATAACTGGGACACAGAAATACACTGCATATATCATTATGGTATATTTCTGCTGATATAAAAATGGGATGATACTGGCAAATGGGAAAAGTGATGATATTGGCAAACTGCCAACAACTCTAATTTCACTTCTAATTAGAGAAAAGAAAAATAATTAAAATTTCTCATGCTTCATCCTATTTGTAAATTGATCGATTGGGCCTGCCAGAGTTGAGGGGAACACCTGATTTGGTATTAAAGATTGCATTATTTTTTAAAAGACAGCATTTTAATACATTTAAATTGAGTTGTTATATAAACCATGACTTTGTTGAATTACACTCAGTATTAATTAAGTCAGTGCTAATTTGATCAGAATATTAATTAGGTCAGAATATTAATGTAAACCATCATCTTTGCTGAATTATAATCATAGAGACTGACCTGGAAAGGACCCAAGAGATCCTCTAGCCCAGTGCTCTTCAGTGCTATGAGGAATAAGAGTCACCATGTCTTCTTGGGGGTAGGGAGCAAGGAGGGCAAAGAGGTAGAGACTGCTAAGGGAATCCTCAAGTGCTGATTCCCCAGGAATTCTCATGTCCCCTATATCCTACCTTCTTTGAAACTCAGCTGATTGAATGAACTACTACCTCTATGACACATCCTACACATAAGGTTGGAAAATAAGATTGGAAACATCTAACCCACCCCTCTTTTTTATAGAAGAGAGAAACCGCCTCAGAGACATTAATGAGCGCTCAGGTACACATACCTCGTTAGAATCTGAACCAGAACTAGAACCCAAGCACCCTGACTTCTAGTCCCCAGGTCAGAGCCAAGGGAGGTGAAACAACCCTACATTTCCATTGAGTTAGGATATGCTTTTTTTGTTTTCAAAATTGTCGTTTTTTAAGCCCTCAGTCAGGTTTCTACTAGGAATAGACTCAAGCTGCCAGTTTCCAAATAGGTTATTTTTGCAGGTAGAATTTTTACTTTTCATTGTATACTGTTAACATCTTGATTTTAGCAACTTCCCCTTTTAAATTTGATAGAATAATCTCTAAATATAATCATTTGCCTTTTTGAAAGAACATCTCTCAACTTACCCATTCATATTTAGTTTTCATTTACAGAGGGAAAACTAAGGCTTTCAAGGATATGAATTCCAGTTGTAGATTATGAACTAAAAAGTAACTTTTTGTTGAGTGTGGTATTCATTTGTGTATCCAGCTACATAGTATTTATATTACTAGTTTTGAGTGGAGTCTATAGTATCCTTTTTTACTCTATGGAAAGGTTAAAATACCATATTAAAGGTTTGGGACATATCTTTAATCAAAGGATCAAACTTGTATCAACATAATTGGGATGTTTCTGAAGTGAATTTAGTTATAGGGAGGAAAAAGAAAATGGGAACTAATGGAAGACCTATAGCAGGAAGATGTTGAAATACAAAGTATTTGTAAATTCTGTTATCCTGCTTGGTCTTCTGAAGGGGAATTCAAGCATAAATATGAAAAGTTTTCACAAATTTTTATTTTACAAATTATATTTACCAGATTATAGTTGAAGGGAAAAAAGATGAAATTCTAGGATTTTTTTTTAAAGTATGGTGGAATTGTCTTTTGAATGCAGTGTTGAATTTTGGTAGACTTCTGATCTTTGTATTACACTGGAACTAGAGAGTATTTTTACCATAGTACATTCATTTCAAAGAGCTTTGAAAATGCTTTGGCATAGTTTATTTATTTGTGGTAAGTAGATTTAGGAAGACATCAGCAATATAGAATCCGAACAGTAGTTGTGCATACTATATTTAAGTGATTTTTATGCCTGTTTACTTTCTGTAATTCTTACATTTTATAAATCAAATACCTTAGTATACTTCCACTAGAAATTAATTTATAATTGATTATTTATACTGAGTGAAGTAGCAGGTCCATTTTAGTATTAATCCACTCAGATTAACTTTATCTAACTGAATTTTTATATCTACAATTCATTATATTACAACTTTTTAAATAGCATTTATAACAAAAGAACTTTTGTTTTATAAAAGTATTTGTTACAAAAAAAAAACCCATCTTGCCAAAAACCATTACAATTTCTATGCATTGTGTAATTTCAGTGATGTCACTGTTGAGACTTGCATGTTGGTGTAGGTGCTGTTTCATATCTGTGTTTGTGGTGTTTATGTGGAGTTGTTAACCATTGCTGCTATCACTTATTGTAGTTAAACTGAAAAACTGTGCTAAGAGGCTGTGCCAGTCAACATTTGTATGTGTAACTTGTGAAAGTATGTACTTAGTTGTTTAATATTTTGAGCCAGCACTTAGTGGCCTCTACAGAAGGAAATATTGTAGTTGTCAAGTGGTGCCAACTTCAGAATCTCATTTCACATGTGTAATTCCAGGTCAGATTTTCTTCCATACTTTCCCCAACTCTTTGAAAGGAAATGTTTGCAAAAAGAGAAAGCAAGAATTCTTAACTTTTCCAGTACTCCCCCCAGTTCAAATCTTTTTTTTTGTTTGTTTTTGTTTTTTTGTTCTCCTGATACTTGAACACCTTACAAGGAAATCCAATAGAATGACAATGTAGCAGCATAATTACCTTTATCTGGTTATCTGTATCCAGGTAAATGATGTAATAACAGGACTGTGAGGTACCTACATTATTTTTGTTGGTTATCATGACTTGTTTAAAGTGCATTTTATAAGAATATTTAGCTTTTTAAATTTATTAGGGACTGTAGAAACCTCAGAGTTCCCAAATATTAATTTTTATATTCAGCATTCACATGGGCTTTTTTAACATTTATTTGCCTTATGACCATCAATTTTTCCATACCCACCTGTCTTTAGTTTGGTTCCTGGTATTTCCATTTTGCCTCAGCAATTTGAAATGCACTCTGAAAGTAAAGAAAAATTATTTCAGTGAATGAATTCTATATTTTGTTAAAATTCCACATGGAAGAAATATCGTTATACATTTATACTCTTAAAATGGAAGGGAAGCTATCTTAAAATGTTAAGAAAAGAAGGCTACTTCATTAAGAGTGTTTGAATATTGACACACCAAAATTCCTTGCTTAGTGCAGGGTTTCATTCTGTCTGTCCAATGGGTTTATAATTATGAGATTCCTTTAATAAAGGGATAATCTCCTGAATTATAGAGAGGCTTTCTGTGTGACTGTCAGATACATGGCGACAGCCAATGCTGTATTTGGAAACATTGCTGCTGAAATTGCTGATTTAATTCTAAGAATATTAAAACTAATTCATCAAGGCCCCTGCCACTTCTTTGCTTAAAGGAAAAGAAAGGCAGATTTTAATTGTGAGCCTTTTCTCCAGAATATGCTTTAAACATTTACCCCTCAATGAAGGTGATAAAGCAATAAAAGGGAACTCAATTATGTACGTTCTAAAGAAGTTCTGCTCTTGTCCAGTGGCCTCCAGAGCGACACTAAAGTATTTCTTGATTCCTGCATTGGGGGTTTTCAGGCAAAGCCTTTAGACGTAGAATTTCTTCTGTATTTTGGACACCAAAGATTATGGCATGATATATCCTGATGATTAACAGTTTCTATTAGATAGCTGTGGGCACATTTATTTGAATCCTGCTCTTGAATTTTTTTTTTTACCCACTTTGGTTCTTCTGTACGTTTTCTATGTCCTGAGGCCGTTATGCCCAAGGTAACTTTTAAATTAAATAATGCATATATATTTATTAGGTTTCTAATTTATGGAGTTTATTTCCATCATGACTTTAAACTTTTTTCACTGCTAAAATTAGACATAGATTTGTCAGATTAGCCCCATGATGAGCCATAGCTCGTACCATTTTTGTTGTAATCTGGAAACGTAACTGTAACCCCATAGGCCTGAAACCTGGTAAGAGAATGACTGGAAACATTTTGGATTCAACGGAATCACTTAAATGACTCTCTTGTCTGTTAAAATTAAGAACTTTGGTTGTTTAGTAGAATGAATCTATATTCAACTTAAACAAGGTCTTCCATCTTATGAATTGTAAGAATAATTTTAAGATTTCTTTTACTCTACCACTTAAAGTTAATTGGGAATTAAAAGGTAGATTTATCAGTTTATTCAGTATAATTTAGCACCAGGCATTTGTGTAAAACAAATATAACCACTACACTTAATACTTAGAAAAATTCTATGAAAAATGGTACTGTTCTTTGAAGATGCATTCACTTGCGGCCCCCCCCCCCATTTGTTTGGTAAACTGTCATTTTTTATATATTTTCTGGCCACTTGGCTTTTAAGTGATTTATATGAAAACACATTTGTGCCTGATGTTCACTCTAATCATATTTTAAAATTCTCTTTTTAAACTGCTACAATTAAAATTTGTGAAAGAGGAGAAAGGTGAATTGAAATGGAGGGAAGTTTCTGTTAATACAACATTACGATGTGTGACTGTGATGCTCTTGGTTAATTAATCCTCTGCCAGTTGATATTTGTATTAATATGATAGAACTTTTTTGTTAATAAGAATTACTATTGGCTTCATTTTTATTTTGCTGCTCACTGCTTTTCACACTAAAGTGTTTTCATTTTTTTCAGCTCACTGATTTTGCTTCATATTTGTCTGTGTACTTGTGCGCTAAATAAAATTCTAGTTTTATGTCCCAGTGGCTTATTCCATTGTGTTTATAATATTTGTCTCTAACGTCGTGTAATTTTCTATTGTTTTCAGTATCTGTTAGTATAGACTAAAACTTAAGGACATAAGAAAAAAATTCAATGGGGAGCCTAGATGGCTCAGTCAGTTAAGTATCTGACTCTTGATTTGGGCTTAGGTCATAATCTCAGGGTCTTGACATCGAGCCCTGCATCAGTCTCTGCACTGGGCATAGAGCCTGCTTGGGATTCTCTCTCTCTCTCCCCCTCCTCTTCCCCACCGCACAGAGCGCATGCACTCTCTCTCTCTCTCTCTCTCTCTCTCTCTCTCTCTGTTTTTTTCTTTAAAAAAAAAAAAAGGCAGCCTGGGGGTGGCTCAGCGATTTAGCACCGCCTTCAGCCCAGGGTGTGATCCTGGAGACCCAGGATTGAGTCCCATGTCAGGCTCCCTGCATGGAGCCTGCTTCTCCCTCTGCCTGTGTCTCTGCCTCTCTCTCTGTGCTCTCATGAATAAATAAAATCTTAAAAAAAAAAAGCAAAAGAAAATCTAATAAAATCAGGCAACAAGCATCAGCAATGAGGAGAACATGCTTTAATCACAGTATTTTGTCTATATTTGGATATGAACAGTCTTCCTTCATTTAATAAATAGTTTTCTGCAAAACTGGCTGATTTGTGTAGCCACAGCAAACAACTTTATAAACAAACCACATTTTGAAAAAAAAAAATTGTCCTGGTTACTGTCCAGGATATAGTCAATGCATATGGAACAGACTATTCCATATCAGGTGGTTTCTAACCACGAAGGAGGGGGAAATCATGGAAGGAGAAACATTTCTACATAAGTATGTTGACACGTACGTAGTCCATAGGGTAGGGAAAACACTTTAGGACAACTGAATTAATCGTATGCTTCCTGGAGCCTCCAGTCCAAAAATCCTATTAATGGAACAGAAGGCTCCACTACAGACTCTATGGGCTCTGCGGCCAATTGTAAGTTATACCAAGCTAAGTAGATGTCAGGTTCCAGACTCCTCATTTTTAGGAAAATCTTTTTGGTCAGATACAATTTCCCATGTGCCATTTGTTGCATTTAGCATATTTGATAATATTCTTTGAGCAGAATAGGAATGGTTATTCAAAATGTTTCCAATTATTAACTTCAGACATCTTTGTTGTGTCACTAAAAGTTTTTAATAAAGAAAAGCATTAAAACACCAGAAAATACAATGTTCTTTATCACAGTGATTTATCTTGCAGAAATGCAAATGTATTTCTTTCATATCTACAAATAACCCACCAGTCTTTTCTCACAGCTGAATATCGCAAATACAAGCAACAACTGTAGTTTCATATGATAGTATTTTAAATTAAAGTTACTTTATAAATAGTTAAAATTTATGTTTTCCTGGTATTTTAAGAAACAAGGAATTCACCTTTAAATTTGATTACAAGTTATACATCTAAGGCATGACTAAATAAATAAATAAAACATGAAAAATTTTATTTCCCCAATAGGGGAAGAACATTAGAATTCAAGTTGAATAATATTTAGCCTTACATCTCAGAAAATGTTTTCTTTTGCAAAAAGTTTTATTTATTTAATTTATTCATAATTATATTTTCTGAGAAGATATCAAGTAACTAAAATGTCTAATATGTATGAAATACTTCATGTTGGTGATATATCCTCTGAAAAGATTATATTAAAAGCAAACATTGAATTGGTGGCAAACATTTTCAGACCCAACTATTGTTTTTTTTTTTTTTTTCCAACTATTGTTTTTTAAAAGAGCATTTTCTTTATTAAAATTTGTAGTGCTTTTAAAATGTTAAGGCAGTAAATATTCATTGTGAAAAATTTGACAAATACTAATAAATATAATAAAAGGTAATAAAAATCACAGGAATTTTACTAGCCATAAAAGCAATTCAACTAACGTTTTGGTGTTTTACTTTACAATTCTTATGCATAGATGTACTTCAAAAATTGTAGTCAAACTGTATTTACTGTTTTGTACATTTTAAAAAGATCTTTAGCCTTTGAAAGTGTGATTATTATATGGTTACATAATTTTCCATTACATAGTAGTACCAAAATCTATTTTACAATGGTTTTGTTGGATTGGATTTGTGTCCAGTATTTCACTTCCATAAATTTGCCTTCAAGAATATCCTTGAGCGTAGATTTTTGTATGTATCTATGATTAAATGTTTAGCATAAATTTCTACAAAAGAAATTCCTGAGCCAAATAAAAAACATTTATTTTTCCTACATATACATTTCCAAAACCCTAGTCATTTTTATAACTTAAAAAAATAATATATTCATATTGTAAAGCTTAAAAGTCTCACAGAGGTAAATACTAACCAATGTGTCCAAATTTTTTTCTAAACTAGTACAAATTCCCCTGATGCTAGCCACTATTTAGATAGGGATCGTTTTGTGTTTTTGCCAGTCTGATAAATGAAATACATCTTCTTTTGATTATACTATCTTATTATTATTAATGCTTTTGTTATTTGTATTTCTACTATGAATAATTGCCTGTCATATCCTAGGCCCATATTCTAGTGAGTTATCTTTTTCCAATTGATTTAAAGGAGATTTTCATATGCATTTTGTCACTTTATGTGTTATAAGTATTTTCTCCAGGTCTGTTTATTGCTTTTTAAATTTATTCAATGCAGAACTTTTGAATTTTTATGTCATCTGATTTGTTAATCTGTTTTTTTTTATAGCTCTGGGTTGTATCATGCTGAGAAAGGCTTTTCTCACTCCCAAAATCATGAAAATTGTCTTCTTTTTGGAAACAGCCTTTTGAAAAAAGATCCATTTGGAAATGTGTGTGGTATGACATAGGAATCTAAATTTGCTTGTTTTTGTTTTCTCTAACTCAGTAGCTTATTATCTCAAAGCATTTATTGAAGAGTCCATCCTTTCCCCAGCAATTTGAATTGGAGCCTTTCTTATATACTCAATTTGCATATTTACACAGACCTTTTCTGGACTTTGTTCTGTTGCACTGATGTATTTCTCTCTTTCTTCTCCCGAACTTACACTTCAAATCATTGCAGTGTTACAGTACATTTATATCTTTCAGGGCAAAACCTCCCAATTATTATTTTCAAAATTGCCTTCCTTTTCTTATGCATTTACTCTCCTAGATAAACTTTAGAATCAACTTGGCCAGTAAAACCAAAAAGGGGGGATTTTAATTAGAATTACAGCACATTAAAGATTATTTGAAGAAATTACACATCCTTATGATATTGAGCCTTCTCATCCAGGTATCTGGTATAGCTCTTTATATATTAGGTTTTATATATACATTTTTAATTTTAAGAATTTTTTGAGGAGCGCCTGGTGGCTCAGTCGATTAAATATCTGATTCTTGGTTGCAGCTCAGGTCATGATCTCAGGGTCATGAGATCAAGCCCTCCATCAGGCTCTGCACTCAGCTGGAGTCTGCTTAAGATTCTCTCTCTCTCTCTCCCTCTCCCCCTTCCTTTGCTCATGCTCTCTAAATAAATAAATAGATAAATAATCTTATAATTTAAAAAAAGAATTTTTTGAAAGTTTTGTTACTGAATTTTACAGATATAAAAGGGCACAAATAATGTACAGTTTGGTTAATTTTTATGAAGAAAGCATATTGCTGAAAACACTACCTAGAGATACATGCATAGAATATTACCCAAACTCCAGAAATTTCCTTCCTGTGCCCTCCCTTAGTTACCTCCTTCAGGCAACCACTTTGTTTTTTCACCAGTCATTTTATCTGTTTTTTAATTACATAAGTGGACCATTTCAACACACTCTATTGTGTCTGGCCTCTTCTGTTTAACATTGTGTTTGTGGGGTCCATCCATATTTTTCATGTTAGTTGATTCTAGTAATCCATCTTTTGTCATTATTGTGTAATAATATATTGTATAAACATTTTGCAATTTCATATGCATTCTATTGTTTATGGACATATGGATATTTCCAGTTTGGGGCTTTCTGTTATTAATTATACTTTTGTGAATATTCATGTCACATGCCTTTCAGTAAATATGTACATGTTTCTGTTGGGTATATATACCCTGGTGTAAGATTGCTGGATAGTAGAATATTTGTATGTTCAACTTTGGTAGATAATACCAATTAGTTTCCAAAGTGAGTGTGCAAACTGACATTCCTACTGGCTGAGTAGGAGCGTTCTGTGGCTTTGCATCCTCACCAATGCTTGATATTTGTAGATTTTGTTTTTTATTTTAGACATTTTGGCGGATATATTTTAATTTTTATTTCCTAAAATACTAAGAGTATGTATTATGTTATACAGTGCCCATTCAAGTTTGCCCATTTCTAATTGAACTAGCTGCCTTCTAATTGTTTTATTAGGTGTATACATTTCAGATATCTTCTCTCACTATGTGGCTTGCCTTTGCACCCTATAAATGGTGCATTTTAATAAATGCCTTTTTAATCTTAAAGAAATTCATTTTTATCACATCTTTTACTTTTGAGGTAATAATAATGATTTTCTATTAAAAATGTGCAGCTACCCCAAGGTCATAAAGATGATCTATATTTTCCTCTAGAAGCTTTATTGTTTTACCATTTACATTTAGGTTATGATCCATTTGAAATTGGGGTCTTTTAGTTGTTTGTGGTGTGAGGCAGGCATTCATTTTGCTCATGTTGTGTTAGGGATTTTTGCATCTGTTTATGAGTTGTGTTGGCTTGTAATTTTTTATTGTATTATTCTTGTCATTTTTTAATAGAAAAGTTATGCTACCCTAAAAAGGAAAATGGGTATTATTCTCTTTTTCTATTTATTAGCAGAGTTTTTAGGTTTGGCATTATTTGTTCCTTAAATGTTAAAAGAATCTGCTAGTGAAATCCATCTGAACCTGAAGGGTATTTTGTGATATTTTATTTATTTGTTTGCTTGTTTGCTTATTTATTTATTTAAGATTTTATTGATTTATTCATGAGAGACACAGAGAGAGAGACATAGACATAGGCAGATCGAGCAGGACTCGATCCCAAGACCCTGGGATTATGACCCTAGTCAAAGGCAGACGCTCAACCGCTGAGCCACCCAAGCGTCCCTGTTTTGTGACATTTTAAATTGTAGGTTTGATTTCTTTAATGGGTGTAGGACTATTTAAATTTTATACTTGTTCAGTTTTAGTTAAGTTGTGGAGATTTTTTTAAGATTTTATTCATTTATTCATGAGAGACACAGAAAAAGAGAGTGAGAGAGAGAGAGAGGCAGAGACACAGGCAGAGGACAGGCCCCATGTAAGGAGCCTGACCTGGGACTCGATCTCGGGACTCCAGGATCATGCCCTGGGCCAAAGGCAGGTGCCAAACCGCTGAGCCACCCAGTGATTCCCCGAAGTTGTGGCTTTTTTTATATGTTTGTCCATTTTATCCAAATTTTCAAGTGTATTGGCATCAAGTTGTTCATAATATCTTTTTTCTGTATTTTTAATATCTGTAGGGTATGTAGTGATAACCCTGGTTTCATTCTCGATACTGCAATTTCTACCTTCTCTCGTTTTTCTTACCAGTTTATTAATTCTGTTAGTCTTTTCAAATTCATCTTTTTGGCATTACTTTTTTTAGTTGTAAATTTACTATTTCATTGATTTCTGTTTTACATATTGTTTCCTTCTTTCTACTTTTTAAAGTATATATGTTGTTCTTTTTCTCATTTCCTGGTACAGTTGACATTCAGCCTTTCTTTCCTGATCTCTGCGTTCAACGCTATAATTTTCTCTATAGATACTGCAATATGTGTATCCCACAACTTTGACATGTATATTGTTATTATCATTCAGTTTGAAATATATTCTAATTCCCATTGGTTTTTCCCCCCCTTCATCAGGGGTTTATTTAGAAGCATATTATTGCTTAATGGCCAAAAGTGACCTTCTTGTAATTGATTTATAATTTTTAATTCTGCTGATGCTCTGAATGATTTAATCCTTTGAAATGTTGAAGTTTGCTTTTATGTCCTAGCATTTCTATTTTGGTAAAAGAGCCATGTATCTTTGAAAAGAATGTGTCTTGTGCGGTAGTTAGACGTGCCGTTCTTTGTGTATCAGTTAAGTACAGTTTGATGTTTGCACGTTTCAGTCTTCTACATACGATTTTCTGTATGTGCTTGTTCTGTTGGTTATAAAGAAAATGATATATTAAAATCTTAGTGGTAGATTTGCCTGTTTTTAAAATTCTTGCAACTTCTTTTTATATTTTGAGACTTAGATAGAAATTTATGATTGTTCTTTCTGTTGAATTTTAAAACATTTCTCTTTATTTATAGTAATACATCCTTCCTTAAAGTCTGTTTTATCTGATAAATAGCTACTATGCCAGTGTTCTTTTCTTTCTTGTTTACATAATGTACCTTTTTTTATCACCCTTTTGCTTTCAACTTTACCCTATTTATTACTATGTATAAAGAGCACTTAGCTGAGTTTTGTTTTTTTATCCAGACTAGCATCACTTACCTTTTTTTATTTTTAAAGATTTATTTATTTGAAAGAGAGAGAGAGAGATCACTAGCAGGGGAAGGGGTAGAGGAAGAGGGAGAGAGAGAATCTCAAGCAGACTCTCTGATGAGTGTGGAGCCTGACATGGGGCTCAGTCTCATGACCCTGAGATCATGATCTGAGCCGAAAACAGGAGTCAGACAGACACAACCAACTGAGCTATCCAGGTGCCCTGACATCACGTATCTTTTAATTGAATATTGATCCTGGAATAATTGGTACATTTAAGTTTAAACCTATAATCCTACATATTTTTGCTTTGTCCCATCTATTCTTTGTGCCTTATTTTTGATAAGCAAGTCTTATTCCATTTTCCTTCTCTATCAACTTATACATTCTTTCAATATTCTTGTGGTAGTTACCATGGAGATTAAAATATGCATCCTTGCACTGTTAAAGTCTACTTTAAATTAGTGTTTTCATCATTTTCTGGATAATGCAAAGACCTTTTCAACACTAGCTCCAGTTACCTTCTTTTGTGCTATTGTAATGAATATTAATTCTACATGCATTTAAAACCCCACCAGACACCATTAGTATTGTTTTAAACAGCTGTGTTCATTTAGATTCACCTACATATTCAGTCTTTCCAGTATTCTTTATTTGTTTGCTCTGTCAATGTGCTTCCATCCTGGATCATTTCCTTTACTTGAAAAACTCCTTTTATTATCACTTAATACTTGACTGCTGATAACAAATACGTTCATTATTTTGTATGACTTCCCCTGTACTTCACCTTTATTTTTGAAGGATGCTTTGCTTCATATGAATTCCACACTCGTAGCAATTTTCTTTCAGCACGTTAAAGATAATCATCTGTCTTCTGGCTTCCATCATATCAGCTGAAAAATCAATTTGTTGTTGCTTCATTGAAGGTAATTTGTATTTTTCCTACAGTTTATTTTAAGATTTTCTCCTTGTCTTTTATCTACTCAAATTATAACACCTTGCACTGGGCCATCCTCCCAACCACAGATACTTTTCTCACTCTGCTCAAGCTCTGACATCCCATGCTGGGAAGCCCTCCTCCATGGAAGCCCTCCTCACACTTCTTGAGCTGTAATACTGGCCCCCAGCCACTCCCGTGCAGCGAAGCCCAACTCACTCCAGTAAGACTCCGGTAGGACTCTGACTTTTCACATAGGGCTTCTTCCCATGTCTCCCACTTCTGTGTGAGTGTCCTGCTTGGACTGCTCAGGCAGTCACCCCACATACCTGGCTACCCCTGCATGGGATGTTTTGTTTTCTCCAAGTTCAGCCTTTGTTGCCTCCTGCTGAAACATATTTCTTGCCCCAGTCAGATTCCTATTCCCCTCACTGGGCAGGCTTCATGCCTCACTCTAAGCCCCCACAGCCCCTTCAACACACACATACTCCAGGAAAACAGATGTCTACTTTGCTCCACCCTACCAACAACTTTGAAACTGAATAGTTTTGGAAGAAAAGAGGAAAAGCAGAGGAAGGGAAGAAGAGAATGAAGAGAATTCTATAATTGCCATTTTGTTAATAGATTCTAATGCTCTAGTAAAATTCTCCATCTTTTCCTTATTTCCTTGAACATATTAAAATTATTTTAAAATCCATGTCTGACAACTGCAATAATGCAGATAATTATTTTATCTGATTTTTCTGTTGTTTTTCATTCATTTGGTCTTATAGTATGTCTGTTAACTTGTTATTGATTGCTGGCCACTGTGTATGAAAACTTGTTGAAGATGTTATCCTTCCTCCAGAGAGGATTTAAATTTCTGCAAGCTAGCAAATAGGGTAAGCAGATCACCTTCATCCAAGTGAGACTGTTCTGCAGATCTTCCTTGACTTACAGTGGGGTTATATCTTGATAATCCCATCATAAGTTAAAATGTTTCAGGTAGTAAATGCATTTAATATGCCTAACCTGCTGAACATCTCGGGCTAGGCCTATCTTACATGTGCTCAGAATACTGACATTAGCCTACAGTTGGGCAAAATCATCTAACACAAAGCCTATTTTATAATAAAGTGTTGAATATCTCACATAGTTTCTTGAATATGGTGCTGAAAATGCAAAGCAGAATAGTCATGTGAACAGAGAATGGTTGTGAGTCTATCAGTTGTTTATCCTTATGATCATGAGTCTGACTGGGAATTGCAGCTGGCCACCATTGCCCAGCATCACAGGAGAGCATCCTACCACATATCACTTAGCCCAGGAAAAGATTAAAATTCAAATTTTGAATTATGATTTCTACTGAATGCCTATCACTTTTGCATCATTATATGGCTGAGAAATCATGAGTCAGGGACCATCTATATTTCCAGTTTCTCTTATTCTTATAGTTAAGCCCTTCCTGGGTCTCAAATGAAAGCCAGGGTTGTTCTTCTTCTCCTTAGAAGGCCCTGGATTACTATTCTTGATTCCTCAGTGCCATGAAGTTTTCTCT
The DNA here is from genome assembly GCF_905146905.1 of Nyctereutes procyonoides. NCBI lineage: Eukaryota > Metazoa > Chordata > Mammalia > Carnivora > Canidae > Nyctereutes > Nyctereutes procyonoides. Next base: position 7,271,274 of record NW_026575135.1, on the reverse strand, counting down.
TAGTGATATCTCCTTTCTACTTGGTTTCTCTGGGTCTTGCCTCTTCATATTTAACTTAGGAATCAGCAATTCCGGGAAGGAAAATTGCACGCAGAATGTCGACTCACTTTTCCATAGTGCCCTTCCTCCAGGACCTCTGACTGTCAAGTACTGGCTGCTTATTAGTCCTGTACATGAATATTTGTATACTTGTTTCACTGAGATTGCTGTAGACTTCAGGCTGCTTGTTTCTGTTTGGGCTCTGTGATCTGCACTGCAACTCTTCAAATGATTGAAGAGGAACACAGTGATCAATGCAGGACTCACTTCTATGTGTTTCCCTTCTCTCCAGGAGTTTTGCTCCTTGAGTCCACTTACTTTTGTTTCCCCATGCATTTAATCTAGCTTTATTTCCAGCAGGAAAGACAGTACAATACCAGCCCCTTCCTTATAGTCCTAAGTCCTCCTGCCATCATTTTTAAGTTTTTAAGTTTTCATTTCTTTTATTAACTTGTTTTTGGATGCTGTGTCTTTCGTGATTGAAAATGTCTTTATTTTGCCCTAGCACTTGAATGATACCTTAAGTAGGTAATAGAATTCGTCATTTTATAGGCTTTTTCCCTTACAACTCTGAGAAGACAGAGTCATTTTTTAACATGTGGTGTCACAGATGAGAAATCTTATTCTTGTTACTATATTAAAGACTTTTTCCCTCTTACCAGATAAAGATTATTGAATTTTCTTTTTGTTCATAGACCTTGGAAATTTCACCAACATATGTTTATATATATCTTTTATAAGAAAATATGTCTTTTTCAGTATGTATAATTGACAGTTCATGAGCCTTACACCCTAAAGATTAAAATCTCTTTGATTAATGAAACTTTTCTCATATTATTTCTTTCACTATTTATTCTATCCTCTCATAATTTTTTCTTTTGAATCCTTACAAGCTAGATTTTGAATCTCCTTCCTCAGTCTTCTCTGCCTCTTAACTTCACCCTTGTAATTTAAAAACTGTTATGACTTTGCTTGCCCTTCTGAGAAAATTCCTTCCATATCACTAATTTGTCTTTTAGCCATTTTCATTCTAATACCCAGTTTTTCTATTAAGTATTTTTTAAATACATTTTTAAACTCATTTTAAATTTCCAGGGTCTTTCTTGTTTTCCTGAATTTTCCTTTTCCAATGAAAGCTTTTCTTGTTTTAAGGATGCATTATGCTCTCAAGTCTATGAAATTATACATTCATGATCTTTGACTTTTTCTTTGGTTTTCTGAATTAATTCTATGGGAGAGTAGAATGTGAAGTTAGTTGCTCCGCTTGTGTAACTTTGTAACTTCCATGCTACTGGTTTTCCCCAGGTGCCAAATGATGCTTGGTTTGTGTGCTCACACTTTAAAAAAAAGATTTATTTGTTTATTAGAGAAAGAGGGAGAACAGGTGGAGGAGCAGAGGGAGAGGGGAGAGAGAATCTCCAGCAGATTCCCCGCTGAATGTGGAACCTGACGCAGGTCTTGATCTCACAACCTGAGCTGAAACCAAGAGTCTGTCACTTAACCAACTGAGCCACCCAGGCACCCCCTGTGTGCTCACATTTTAAAATGAAAGACTAGATTTGTCATTACTCTAACTTACAGGGATTTCCTTAGATATTATTAAAGACTCTTGTTTGATATATCTGGACAGAGCTCCAGGTATAGTTTAGCAGGGTTTTGCAAGTGGTCTTCACCCAGCTGTAATCAGTGCACATAGAAATATCCACAAATAGGCTTCTTTTCAGGGTATATAAGCTGGAAACAATCTGGGAAGGTGGAACCCCTCAAATGTAGACACAGGAGAAGTGTCTGACAGAGGGCATGCATTCAGCCATTTTTTGCTTTTTGCAGCTGTTTTTTGTTTTCCCTTCCCTGTGTCCAGTGGGGCTAGCTAGAGTTTACTGAGGCAATGCCCCTTCTCTCCCTGACTCGAGGGTAGCTTTTCATAGTAATTTCCCTCACTTTTCACACTGTACTCGCCAACACCTATGCTGTAAATGATATAAGTGCAAACCATGCATTGAGGGCAGAGGAATTGTTCAGATCTAGCCGTCCTTAGAGTGAGTACATGACTCCATGGTCACTCCTGCTCCCATGGCCAGCTTTTCTGAACTTTGAGCTTGCAGTTTGCCTGTCCTCTAATGGAAGAAAAATGCACGTCTTTCTTTAGTAGTCCCCTCTTTCTCCTATATTCACTTCTAAGTCCTCACTTCTGTTTGTTTCTCCATCAGTAGAGTCTCCTAAAAATTTCCTTGGCACCATAGCTCTACAACTTTTACTGAGAATTTTTAAAAAGCAATTTATTATGTATATTTAATTTAATATTTAAATAGAATTATGAAAGAACTATATGTGTCAATCATTTCCATGCAATTTCTTTCCCATTATGAAAGCATACAAGCATTCTTTACCTGTTTCTCTGTGTTCTAGGATTTTGTTTTCCATTTTCGGTGTACAGTCTCTGTCCTAGGATAAAAATGAAATTATTTAAGGCCATGTAATTGTTTCATGTAATAATTAAACTTAAATATCCTATTTTGCAGTGTGACTTTTTTCTACTCCTATGCTGTACTGAGACGATGGAGACTGGGCTGTGTTGCAAGAAGTCTTTTGTTGTGATTGTTTAAAAACAAACACAGTGAAACCGTAGCGGTTATGTAAATAAATCAGACTTAGTTCTCCTTACCAGAGATTAATACAAGTAAATGTTGGGGGCCAGGATATACTTTTCATAAGTGGCTAATATCTAAATTGTATTCCATACCGAAACTTTATTCATGTAGTACATGATTCCTTTGCTGTGAGCATAGAGTCAGTGGGACCCAAGTCCAAACCCTAGCTCTATCACTTGCTAATTCCATGACTTGGGACACAGCCCAGAGGGCACCTTGGTAAATATTGGATGAGTGATGTATGAAGTTACTAAATGTATGAGGCTCAATTTCCTTATCTGTAAAATAAGTATAACAACACAGTTACTTAGCAATTACAGACAACTCTTGGCATATAGTAACCATTCAATTAACTAAATTGAATTAGTGATCAATTTTATACTAGAATCCTTTCATTAATATCAAGGAAGTCCCAGAAACAGTATGAGTTATCTCAGTTTTATGAGGGTGATGAGAAGAATGGACTCACATGACACAGTCGGATAGCCTTTCTAGCATTGTTTCTTTTTTGCTATAAGCATTTATTAAAGCAGATTATGTGCTTAATGGTTCAACAGCAAACTTAAAGGGTAAAGACACAGTCTTAAGAAGCAATACATACCAACTGGAGATTTTCTGGACACAGTTACATCACAGCTTTAAGGAATAATAAAGCAAATATGAGACACATACTGTGGAGAATAAGGGAGCTTGTTTCACGTGGGGAAGGTTGTATAAAAGTGAGTTTGGAATTGGAAATGGGAAAAAAGACACTATTTGGTACAAAGATCATGGGGAGATTTTTCAGGCAACAGGTGGGGAAGGTTGATGTGGTGTTCTGGGCAAAGTGGATGCTGGGGACAGCAGGAGCTAGTGGTTGGGAGTTCCTCAGTGGGGTCAGTGGGAGGTGAGATGAGTTAGGCAAAGTGGAACCAATTTGCAGATCACCTTGGTAATTGCACCAACTTTCCATTCTGCTATTTCTCAGCCTCTTAATGCCTTATTTGAACATAGAAACATTCCAGAGAGGATCAGGACCATTTGGTAAACTAGAGGTTGGCATTATTTTCATTTTAAAGTGGTCCACCTTATTGTTGTTGGTTTTCTTTTTCCTATCCAAAGACAACAATTTAAACAGTTTAAGCTTGATTTTAGTAGATCACAGAGTAAAAAGAAAGGCCTAATAGTTATGGACTTGATTATCTCTTCTGTATCCAACAATTAAAGTGGACACCTTGAGGGAAGACCACTTTTCACCTGACTTGGTTTGGCAATTGCAATTTAAAATCTGTTCCTTCTCCTATGAGATGATGTGAGCCTCTCTGGCATGTTCTTCCTTCTTTCCCCTAAAATTATTTTCACTTTACCTTCCATTCTGATTCTAAGTGAGCTGATGGGCTGGGATTTGGGGTTTAAATATCTCTTTGTTCATTTGTGAAAAGAATTAAAGAAATATGCCAGCACCATTTAATACAAGGCTGTCCAGGATGGCAGATAAGGCACTACATTACAGAGAAATGACAGCTCTGCATACACTGGAGGCAACGAGAAAGGATGTGTAACTCATCTTCCCTATTTCCTTCTATTTTTATTGTTGCTGTTGTTCATATGAATGCCTTTTATTTCCAGTGAAAATTTTTGGACAGAACATTCTTTGTTTTTCTGCATTCATTTTTTTCCCCTTCTGTTACTGGAATGCCTGCATTAGTGCATCAGTTGATATATATAGCAAAAATACTGGAATCAAATGCAAGGTTACTGCATTGATTCCATGCTAGAAATATTTTCCCTACTTTATTTCTTCTAACATATGTATACTTGATAGACATTTCATTTTTTAAAGTGTTAGATCTTAGGAGATTTCTGTTACTTAACATGATCCCAAGATACAATTCTCTAAAGAAGGGAATGGCAAATTATTTTAATGCCTTTTATTGTTTTTGTTTCTAGCCTATTCTACTAAGCTCAACAAATTTCCTGTGTTTAATATTAATGATGACTTGAATGATCTGTGTACCAGTGCAGTAAGCCCAAATACTACCAAAGCCACGCGATATGCCCTGAATGTGTGGCGATATTGGTGTGTGACCAACGGGCTCAAAGATCACACGGACATCACCAAGGTAAGAAACTCCTCTGAGTTTACTTCTTCTTTCAGCCACCTTCACAGCTTCTAAGTGCTAGGCATTGTGTTAAGCATTATTAGGAACACAGAACAGAGAACACTTTGAAAGAACATGAAATCAAAAGAAAAATTGTGTTTTAAAAGAGAGTTAGAATTTCAGTAGTATTGGATGAAGACAGGAGTCTTCTAGCCTAAGTGACATGAAGAAGAATAAGATTTGGAGGGATAGATTCACTTGCCTGCAGCAGAGACTTCAGATATGGGAATAGTAGACTATAAAACCAGATGTTGTTAAACTAAATGCCAAACTAAAATCTTGTGAATACTAGGAAGATGTTGAAGTTTTCTTTTGTTTTTGTTTGTAAGGAAAGACTTTATCTGAAGGATTATTGCATTGGCATCAGGGAAGGGACTGTCAAAATAGGGAGAATGCTCTGACTATAAGACCTAAAGAGTCAGGGAAGTTTCTTTAACAGGAAGGAATATAGTGAAAGAGATATTTGGAAAAATTAATTGGAAGTGATGAGCAAAAATTTGTTTAGTATCCTTCGTCCTCAATTTCTCCAGTTGTAACATGAACTCTTAAAATGTCTTCCAACTTGAAATGTTTGAAGTTGCTCAATGGAAAGGAAATACTTTTGGACATGTAGAGACAGAACAGAAAGACATATTTTAGGGGTGCCTGGGTGGTTCAGTCAGTTGGGCATCTGCCTTTGACTCAGGTCATGATCCTAGGGTCCTGGGATTGAGCCCCACACTAGCCTCCCTGCTCAGGGGGAGCCTGCTTTCCACTTGTGCTCTCTGTTGCGCGCTCTCTCTCTCTCTCTCTCAGATAAATAAATAAAATCTTTAAAAAAAAAAAGAAAGGCATATTTTGATTTGGATATACTGAGTCTAAAGCAGATAGATGTCCAGATGGACATGTCCAATAAACAGTTGGGAATGTGGGATTTAAAACATGGAAGTAAAAGGGGCATCTGTCTGGTTCAATCAGTAAAGTATGTGACTCTTGATCTCAAGGCCATGAGTTCAAGCTCCACATTGGGCCTAGAGCTTATTTTAAAAAAAATAAAAATATAGGGACGCCTGGGTGGCTCTGTGGTTGGGTGCCAGCCTTTGGCTCATGTTGTGATCCCGGGGTCCAGGATTGAGTCCCCCATCAGGCTCCCTGTGGGGAGCCTGCTTCTCCCTCTATCTGTGTCTCTGCCTCTCTCTCTCAGTCAGTGTCTCTCATGAATAAATAGATAAATCTTTAAAAAATTTAAAAATAAAAATATAAAACAAACAAAAATGGGAGAAATGTTAAAGCTGGAAGCATAGACTTAAATACCTTGCACAAAGAAGTCAAAAGTGAAGCTCAAAGCAGGTGACATCTCCAGGTTTGGGTGATGTGTTTAGGGCACCAAAAATAGATGAAATAAGAAATCCAGGTTTCTACTTCTGACAGCATGGTGCTCTAGATACTGTGAGGGGCCTCTCTGTTCTACTTGCAGAAAGGAAGGGAAACATCCATGGCACACGCACACACACACACACACACACACACACACACACACAAAGACAGCTGAAACTGGAGCAGTGAGCAGTAGCACAAAGGGCAGGGTTCACCCTGAGGGCATATATTGATAACGTTATTAAAGAAGGGAAGAGACAAATGCACGGAAGAATCCTTGATTTAGTAGACGACCCTGAAAGGAGCCTAAAGAAGTTCTAGGTTCTAGGTTCTGGCTCCTCAGAGAGTCATATGCTAATAATATTTGAAGAGGAATACCCAAAATGAAGGAACTTAAGTTTTTTGCAGATTAAAATCAACTAAATATGTGTCCATTAAAACACAAATAAAAACAAACAAACAAACAAAAAAACAGAAACTTGTTCAACCCAAAACACTAGCTGCTCAAGGAAATAGGTCACCGTGAATGAGGTTGAATAGACACAACAATCAATACATTTAGACACCAAGGACTTTAGATAGACTAATATTATGAAATATTTATAGAAATGAAAAGAATCATAAAATTGAGCAAGCAACAATATAGTAATCAAAATAATCCAACAGATTTGAAAATAAAGAAAAACTTCCACTTGTGGCCACAGGGACAAATGGATCCAAAATTACCCTGCTTCTGTAACAACTAGAAAACTGAGCACAATATGTACAACAACTGTTCTCAGACAGAACAGACAGCATAGGACTTGATCCCTTAGAGGAAGGTAACAAATGAGAGTACTGAGAAAAGTCTTTCATCAGATGTGGAGAATAGTTAGCTCTAAACTGAGCTCTGCTGTGATCCCACCCAACACATCTTAAAAGCTAAACCCATGCACATGAAAAGATGCTAATATCACTAATCAGGGAAATGCAAATCAAAACTACAATGAGATACCACCTCACACCTGTCAGAATGGCTAGTATCAAAAGGACAAGAAATAATAAGTGTTAGCGAGGAATGTAGAGAAAAGGGAACCCTGTGCACTGTTGGTGGGAATGTAAATTAGTGCCGCCATTATGGGAAATACAATAGAAGTTCCTCAGAAAACTAAAAAATAGAACTACCATGTGATCCTGCAATTCTACTTCTGGGTATTTGTCTGAAGGAAATGAAAAGATTTATGCGCCCCCATGTTCATTGCACCCTTATTTAGGGTCCTGGGACAGTAGCCAAGACATGGAGGCAACCTAAGTGTCCATGAGTGATGAATGTATAAAGAAAATGTAGTGCATATACATACAATGTAATAGAAGGATATCCTGCCATTTGCAGCAACATGAATGGACGTTGAGGGCATTATGCTAGGTGAAATAAGTCAGAGAAAGACAAATACCATATGATCTAACTTATATGTGGAATATAAAAGCAAAACAAAACAACAACAAAACAACAACAACCTAAACTGAACTCGTAGAAAAAGAGAAAAGATTAATGGCTGCTAGAGGTGTGGGGGTGTGAGGGTGTGAAGGAGAGTAAAATGGATGAAGGTGACCAAAAGGTTCAAACTTCCAGTAATAAAATATTATTTTTTTTTTAAATGAGAGGCAGAGACAGCGCAGCAGAGACATACGCAGAGGGAGAAGCAGGCTCCATGCAGGGAGCCTGACGTGGGACTCGATCCCCGGTCTCCAGGATCACACCCTGGGCTGAAGGCGGCGCTAAACCACTGAGCCACCCGGGCTGCCCTCCAGCAATAAAATAAATTAAGTCATGGAGATGTGATGTACAGCTTGATGACTATAGTTAATGATATTGCATTGTATATTTGAAAGTTACTAAGAGAGTAGATCTTAAAAGTTCTCATCACAAGAAAAAAAATTTAACTATGTGTGATGACAGATGTTAGCTAGACTCTGATAATAATCATTTTGCAATACATCCAAATATTGAATCATTGTGTCGTAAGAACCAAAGAAATAAAATTCATAATGTCTAGCAACTAAACAAAAATTATTAGACATGCAAAGAAGCAAGAACATACCCCTTAAAGAATGAACCAATCATTCCAGCCCAGATCTAACAAAGATTTTAGAATTAGCAGGCAAGACATTAAACAGTTATTATAAAGAAGGTAAATAAATGGCCAATGAGCACATGAGAAAATGCTCAACTTCATTAGACATCAGGGAAATGCAAATCAAAACCACATGAGATTCTACTTCATACTCAATAGGAAGATTGCAATAATAATAATTTTTTAAATAGATAATAACAGGAGCACCTGGTTGGCTCAGTGACTGAACATCTGCCTTTGGCTCAGGTTGTGATCCTGGGGTCCTGGAATTTAGTCCTGCATCCCTGCAGAGGGGGCCTGCTACTCCCTCTGCCTGTGTCTCTGCCTCTCTCTCTGTGTCTCTCAGGAATAAATAAATAAAATCATAAAATAAAAAGATAATAATAAATGTCGATGAGAACATAGAAAAAATGGAACCCTAGTACACTTCTTTTGGGAATATAAAATGATGTAGCTGCTTTGGAAAGCCTGGCATCTCCCCACAAGTTAACATAGGGTTACTCTTTCACCCAGCAATTGTACTCCTACACATATACCCAGGTTATTAAAAACATCTATTTGTACACAAAGTTGTACATAAATATATGTTGTAGCCTTATCACAATAGCCAAAACATAGAAACAACCCAAATGCCCACAAGCAGGCGAATAGATCAAATGTGGCATATTCATACAATGGAGTATTTTTTGGCAATCAAGAGAAATGACGTACTGATAGATGCTTACGGCATGAATGAACCTAGAAAACATTATACTAAGTGAAATAAGTCAGAAACAAAAGGACACCTATGTATTATTCCGTTTATGTAAAATATCTAGAATAGGCAGGGTAGTAAAGACAGGAAGTATGAGAGAGGTTATGAGGGGCTGGGAGGAGGAGGAAAAGTGGAGCTATTGTGGAATGAAGGCAGTTTCTGTTTGGAATGATGAAAAAGTTCTGGAAGTAAATAGTGATGGTGGTTGTGCAATGTTATAAATGTACTTAAAGCCACCAAATTGTATACTTACAGATGGTTAAGATGGTAAAAGTTATAGATCTTTTACCGCAATTTAAAAAAAAAACAAATAAAACAGCAAAAAATGTATTTCACCTTTATTAATAATTTTAAAATTCACCTGTTCTCACAAACCCCTAGCACCATCTTCATCCCCATTAACCTTAACCTTTTCTAGGCCTGAGGGTCTTGTCTTTCAGACTTTGCAGTTGACAGTTACTGGGAACCTTTATGTTCCCAGGCAGGAATACCCAAAAAGAACCTAATTTCTCTGCACTCTCCAAGGTTTGGATAAATTCTGCATCTCAGGTAGAGAAAATGTCCCATCTGTCCCAAAGAGTATACCTTTCAACTGCATTAGTATTTCTTAGTTTCCCCTGTGTTGGCTGGAAGAATAACGGGTGAGAAAGAAGATGTATTTCAGTCTTCTATAATCTATTCACATAGGCCACTCAAACATTTTTTTTAAGATTTTATTTATTTGTTTGAGAGAGGATGTGTGTACAAGCAGGCAGAGAGGCAGAGGGAGAGGGAGAAGCAGGCTCCTCACTGAGCAGGGAGCCTAACGTGGGGCTCAATCCCAAGACCCTGGACCAAAGGCAGATGCTTATCTGACTGAGTCACCCAGATGCCCCAAATTAAACATTTTTAATAATAAATTCTTAAGAAAGAGGCTAGTATCTTAGAGGATTAGCTGGTATTTAGTAAAATGAAGGATTTGTGGCATCAAAGCCTGTATTCTTTAGTCTCATTTTCTTGGTCTCATTGCAAGATATTTTTAATATGGAAGTGTCTTTAAAAATTGATGAAGGGGCACCTGCCCGTCTCAATCGGTAGAGCCTGCAACTCTTCATCTCATGAGTTCAAGCTCCACGTTGGGCATGGAACTGACTTTAAAAAAAATAAAAATAAAAAAGATAGATATAGCTGGTAGCAGACAAGGTAGGTAACAGCTCGTGATCATGGTTTGGTAGCTGGTGAGCCTTACATTTAGTTATTTGTTCAAGGGAGAAAGAAAAGAGTCAAATTAGACTTCAAAATGTCATCTAAATAAGCAGGTGGACACCGCCACCCTCACTCTGTCATCACTATGTGAGTTCCACATAGTATTTTTCCTACAGGTTATTTTCCCAAGTATGATCTGATCCTCACTGACCCATCTCCCTCAAGGCTGCTACCCGCACTGACTTAGACTCACTCTTGAAAACAGAGCATCTTGAAGTCCACACCTATCTTTCTGAATAAAGTAAAATTTGGTAACTGCAAAAATGAAGCCATTTTTGTTGTCAGCAAAGGTTACTTCAAGATTCGTGTTATTCTCCTAGGAGAGTACTTGCAGTTCATAAGCATTTCTCCACTTTCTTTATCCCCTTAGGTAAGATTATCCACCAAGGCATTTGAGGCATTCCCCAAAAGTAACTCTTGGTTTTACTTGTCTTAACTCTTTCAAGTGCCAAAGATTATGGTGTAGTTCTGGAACTTTGGAATTTGCCACACCAGTCCACCTTCTCTGGAGTCATCTGCCCCATGACCAAGGTCTTACCCCTCTGGTCACTTTTACATCAAGGAAACCAAGTTTACAATCCATGGTAAATTTTGACATCGTAAATCCCTATAGAGTTTTTACTGAAGAAAAATAGTTTTGTGCAACGTCTTTATAACAAATTGAAGACTTTGGTAACTTTGGCAAATAACCACCAACCAAATCTCAGTCTGAGAAAACTGAGGAGGCTGCCCATGTGGGCCAGAATGAATGGTTTCTTGTGTGCAAACAGCATAAATTTTGTGACTTGACATTTCTCCAGGAATTGCTTTTGTTGTGGCTTTACTTTGAAACCTGTGATATTCTATACAAATCGAGAAAAATATTCTGCATCTTAAGTCAGCATGGTTCTCCTGACTACAAGGTTAATTCATTGGCTTAATCCACATTTATCAGTTCATTGTGGATCACTGAGGTGCTGCAGGCCTTCTGCTGTGTGTTGAAGACCCGGTTGTGTGTGAGATGTAGTTCTTGCCTTCAGGGAGCTCTCAGTCCCTGCGGGGAGGCAGATACATAACATATAAATAGATAAGACGCTGTGCCATATGGAGAGGGCCTAGGCGTTGTGGGATCCTAGGCGAGAAAGTAACTTTGCTGAGGGAAGCTGGAAGAGCCTTTATTGTAGACAGCAGAATTTGAGCTAGATCTGAAATAATGACCAGAGACTTCCCACATAGAGAAGGTTTAGAAGAAAAGGCATTCTGGTCATAGGACGTAGCTTGCCTAAAGACTTAGAAGCATAAGAGGACTTGGTGGCACAGAGTTCAAGGAGGCTGGAAAATAAAGTACAAAGAGAACGGCAGATTAGGCTAGAGAAATAGTGTGTGTACCAGTTAACTCTTGCTGCAGAACAAACCACCCAAACACTTAGTGGCTTAAAGCAACATTCATTTAATTTGCTCACGATTCTATGGGTTGTTCTCAGCTGGGTTCTTCTACTGGTCTCACTCGGGGTATCCATCACATGGGTGCAACTTGTCTCTGCTTCACGTGGTCTGACTGGGCTTCCCCACGTAGCAACATCAACAAGGATAATGAAAGCAGAACCTGCTAGAACCTGTAAGACCAAAGCAGATGGAAGCAGCATCTCCAGCCCTAAGGCTTGGAATTCATACATTGTAATTCAAGCATATGCTTCATGCCATACTCTTTGGTCAAGATAAGTCCTGGCCAGCCCAGATTCCAAGGGTGGGAAAATAGATCCCACCTCACAGTGGGAAGAGCAGCAAAATCACACTGCAGAGGGGCCTAGGAACAGGGAGGGGGGCAGGTGTTGTGGCTGTCTTTGCAAACAACGTAGAGGGTGGTGAAAGCAAATTGTAAAGTCCTGCCTACAGGGTGAACAGTTTGAAATTTATCCTAAGGGCAACAGGAGCTATCAGAGTTGTTGTCCTTGTTTTAAAGATTTACTTACTATAGGGAGAGAGAGAGACAGAGAGAGAGACAGAGAGAGGAGGGGCTTGGGGAGGGGCAGAGGAAGAGGAAGGGAGAGAGAATCCTCAAGCAGGCTCCCCACTGAGTGAGGAGCCAGACTCAGGGTTCCATCCCAGTACCCTCAGATCGTGACCTGAGCCGAGATCAAGAGTCGGCCGCCTAACTGAGCCACCCAGGTGCCCCTTAAAGGTTGTGTGTGTGTGTGTGTGTGTGTGTGTGTGTGTGTGTGTGTGTTGTGGCTTGTTTTGTTTTGAAGTACTATGGTAATAAGACTTTTTTGCTCAACATCCCTTATTAAGGAACCCTTCCTCTCCTACAGTCCGCTTGGTTACTGAAGAAGCCATCATGTTAAGTACAGTGGCCTACCTTTGGATCAATTGTTTGGATCAGGAATGGGCCAACCAGAATCCTTTCTTTAGATTATTTTTCTACTATAAATGAGAGTTGAACATTGCCAGTACCTGAGGCTGTCAGATGCAAACCTTAGAGAGTGCCAGGGAGTTATGTTTGGGGCTGTGTAAAGAAAGCCACTCTGCAGAGAGAGGCAGAGGTGAGAGACAGAGCCCTGATGGTCTTGGAGGCCGATAAATCGGACATCTCTCTTTGCCTAGGCTTTTCACATGTGGCTTATCAGCTCTTGGGACCAAATGAATCCCAACTGACACAAAGAGATTAACACCTACGAGTGGGGAGGTGCAAGTGACAACATAAAACTCTGAAACCAGTTGAGTTTGAGACTCATGATTATTTTCACTGTTTTTTACTGGTATGTAAGAAAACTGTTGCTTTTCATATTTTGTATGTAGCTACCCTACTGATGGCTTTTCAGCTGAATCTCTTGGGAGTTTCCTACACCAAGAATCAGATTATCAGAAAACAATTATATTTTATCTTTTTCCTTTAGTTTATATACGTGTGTGTGTGTGTGTGTGTGTGTGTGTGTGTGTGTGTAATTTTTTTTCTTGTCTTGCCTGGTTTGTAGAACCTGCAGAATAATGTTATATAATGATATTCAGCAAGCTCATCCTATTCCTGACTTTATAAAAAAAAATTTCTAATGTTTCCATCTTAGGTATAATTTTTATAGTTCTTGTCTGTAAAATACTCTTCATCAGAGTAAATTTTTTTTCTTGCGATCTAAATTTAATTTGAATTTTAAAAATTTGAAATGGATATCAGACTTTGAAGTAATTTTTCAGTAATTAGCAAGTTCATACTACTTTCTCTATAAGTCAATTATATTAACATATTTATTAAGATTGAGTCATCCTTACACTCTGCAACAGTCCTCACTTGTCTTGATGTAGTATTGCTTCCCTACAGTTTTGAATTTGATTTGATAATATGGGCAGTCCGTGCTTTGCATGGTGCCCTGTTAATTGCTACTCATGCATATCAGAGCTGTGTATCAGAGCCTTGTCCTTGTTTTGCAAGATTATATAACATGCACATGTCTTATTTAGCCTGGCACTGTGCAAAACGAAAATTGCCTGTTTATATTCATATACTTTTTTTTTTGGTGTATGTGTCAGATTTGGATTAAAGAAAAATGAAGATCCTTTCCCTTTCCTATGCTCCAAAACTGTTTAAATACAAAAGCTGAATAGACTCCATAAAGCCATCTCCTTAGGAGTGATATATATCTCTGACAATCATTTCACTCTATTTTGGGGCTCTTCAGATCTTTTACTTCTTATTGAAACAACGTTGGTAATTTATATTTTGCTAGAAAATTGTTCAGGTTACCTTGATTTTCAAATTCATAAATATAATGTATATAATGTTCTTTCATATTATTGATTCATTTTCTATAGTTACTGTCTTTCTCATTCCTAATATTGTTTAAATGGGTATTTCCTTTCCTCTTCTTTCTCTCTCTCTTTTTGTCAACCCTCCTAGAAGTTTATCAACTTCATAGACTTTTCAAAGATTACATATTTTCATTTTTTAATCCAAATTTATCTTTTCTAGGTCATTATGTTTTATCAATTCATTCTATTATTTTTGAATTTCGTTTCCTTTCTCTAGCTTTTTGAGCTGAATAATCAGTTTGCTTATTTTCAATACAATTTTCTAAAAAAGTCATTCAAGACTATGATGTTATGAGAGTGTATTTAGCAAATCTCATGCATTTTGACATGGAATATTTTCAGTTTGATTCATTTTTAACTCTAAGTCAGTTTTTATCTTCTCTGTGGCCCAAGGGCAGTTAGAAGAATAAATGTTAACCTGTATAGTTTCTACTTTTGAAAGGTTGTCCGTTGAGACTTTCTTTTGTCCTAGAATGTGTACTTGACCTGAAATGACTATGAGCAAAGTCTAGTTTTCTCTTTCTAGCTCCCTCTTGAAAATAAAGCTCTCTTAATGCCCGGACTTTCTTTTCCTCCCACCATGTCCAAGTGAGGATCTCTCTCTAATTGTCAGTGCAGTCATTAAACTTTCTGTATTTTTTGAAAAATTATTGATATTGCAACCCTATGGATCATTAAGCCAGTGATATTTCAGGGCCTATTTGGATATAATCAGGTGAAGAACTAAGGTCGTTAACTTGCTCTGCAACCCAGACATATCCGTCATCTTTCCCTAATGGCGCTGTATTTAGTGCCAATAGGACCCAATAGTATGTGCAGATTTCAAGGAAATCAATACTGGGATGATTCAGAATTTGTAAATTTAGTTCACAAATTCTTTAGAGAGAATGGTTGGATTTTACTGAAGGAGAAAAGAAAAGAAAGGCTTTCCAGAGAGAAGTGGAATAGTGAAAGGCCAATAATCATAATGAGTATATACATGTATGTGTGTTCTTCACTATTTACAAACCTTTTTGCATCCCCTACTTTATTTAAGCATTACAATAACCCTTTGAGAAGGTCTTTATTTTTTTTAAGATTTTATTTATTTATTCGAGCGAGAGGGAGGGAGAGCACAGAGAGAGAAGGAGAGGGGGAAGCAGGCTCCCCGCTAAGCAGGGAGCCTGATGTGGGGCTCAATCTCAGGACCCAGAGATCATGACCTGAGTTGAAGGCAATTGCTTAACTGACTGAGCCACCCAGGTACCCAGAGAAGATCTTGATTATTGTGTCCCATTTTGCTGTTTGAACCACTGTAGTTCCATGTATGGAATCGAGATCTTCTGCTTGAAGTTCTTTCACTGTATCATGCTAGGAATCAACCCTCTAGAGGCCTACAAAATGTTTTGCCCACAATACAGCCCCCGGTGAGGATAAGGAGAAGGATTAGGGTCTGGCTATTTGGGTTTCCTCAAATGTGTAACCTCAGTGTTTGTCTCATTTGAGATCCCTGCAGCGAAGTTGAATGAGCTGCTCGAGAATTTTTATGTCACCGTTAAGAAGAGCGACGGCTCCGACTTCCTGGCCACCTCGCTCCATGCCATTCGCCGAGGCCTGGACCGCATCCTGAAGAATGCAGGTGTGGGCTTTTCCATCACAAGCAGCACCTTCAGTTCATCCACCAAGAAACTCAAGGAGAAGCTGTGGGTGCTGAGTAAGGCAGGCATGTCGGGTGCTCGTTCTCGCAATATTGTCTACTTCTCTCTTTCTGATGAGGAGGAGATGTGGCAGGCAGGGTGTCTAGGTGATGACAGCCCTATCACTCTCCTGTCCACTGTGGTCAAGTACAACAGCCAGTACCTGAATATGCGGACACTGCAGGAACATGCCGATCTGATGTATGGCGACATCGAGCTGCTCAAAGACCCCCAAAACCAGCCCTATTTTGCCCGGACAGACAGTGTCAAGCGTGAGAGCCGGAGTGGTTCCACTAGAGTGTGTCATGGGAAAATCTACCATGAGCATTCCAGGGGACACAAACAGTGCCCTTACTGCCTTCTCTACAAGTACATGTACATCCACCGGCCACCCACCCAAATGGAGGCCAAGTCGCCTTTCTACCTTACAGCCAGGAAGGAGGCCACGGACATGGGCAGCGTATGGTATGAGGAGCAGAGGATGGGACTGCGGTCTCTCCGGGGAATCGTTCCAAACTTAGCCAAGAAGGTCAAGCTGGAAAACTGTGAGAACTTCACCTTTGTCTCATTTACTCAGGTGTCCAGGAGGCTTGGCTCCCACACTTGCTGTCAGTGAGTCTCCCCTGGGTCCAGGCCACTGCCCTGCTTACCCTGGGGGGCAAGAGCGCCCTCGGGCAACCAAGGCTGGAGCTCTGAGGTGGCAGGGAATGCCGGTGACTTCAAGGTCAGGCTAGTTTCTGTCAGTGTGACCTGCTATTTCTTTGACTTGGGGTTTGTTTTTTACCTGAAAGTAGATGAGTCTGAAAAATTAGGGTATTTTATCCAAATGTGTGTCACCTTTGTTAAATTATAGAATCTAACACCATGTGTCATCATTACATACAAGAGTGAGGAAGTTCATTTTATCTAGTGCCTTTTTAGCACAGATTTTCTTAAAAAAAAAAAAAAGAAGAAAAAGAGACTGTTTAAGTAGTCATTAAAAAAAACTCCCAGTAGCCTAGTAGCTTTAGAATGTTACGAAGACTTTATATACTTTGTTGACTCACACTCACAACAAGCAACTGGAAGGAGATAGATAGACATGTTAGCTATTTCCAGGAGAAAAATTGCACTTGACACTCCCCTCTCTATTTTGCTGATGGATAACTTGGTTCCGCAGAGCAAGCAGCTCTGCTTGATGGAAGCTGGTGGGGCTGCACTCAGTAGTGCTGATAGTCCTGCTCTCAGCACCAGGAGCGACGTGATCTCTGCACCCACAGAGACCATTTTCGTTTTACGAAGAAAGATGAGCGCACCAGAAGATGTTTGGGAGGGCAAGGTTTCCAGTGAACTAGATGGTTTGTACCGTGAGGGAATTTCCAGTAGTGAAAAAGAAGTGGCTTGGAAGAGCAATCTGTGATCAAAATATGAAAAACCTCCTGACGCAGAAGTGCCTATGTTTTATTTCTCAGCACCACGTGAAAGCTATTTTCATTTGAACATTTTTTTTTAATTTTAACAATCTCTTCTTCGTGTCATACAGTTATTGGTTAAGCATCTAGCACCAGATCTGTAAAACAGCGAAAGGTGATTTTCAGGCTTAACCAGGAAAATCCAACAAAGCAAGCTGCAAAGAAAACAAATCCCACAATGTGCTTTCTTAACGAACTTTGAAATATGTTGATCAGAGTATGACTTTCTCAGCCACCATAGATGTCATCCCTTTGGCTGGGCACCAAGTGCTTGGGACATGATGATGTAGGCAGCATCCCAGGTAAGCAGACTCAGCATTTAGGATATAGTTGTAAAAAGCAAAGCATGATGATAGGTTATCGATGCACTCAGGTAAACTGCAACCTGACCACATGTTATCGAAATGTTAGCAGAATTTTCTGATAACCACTCTGAATGAGAAGTGAAGAAAGGAGCCCAAAGAGTGCTAATCAGTAATAATAATGTCCAGGAATCTTTAGGTTGTATTTGAGGAAAGACTGCTACAACTTTATGTTCCTGTGTGTGCTTTCTAATCCAAAATTAAAATTCCAGTCTAAACTCATGTTGCAGGAGTCCTAAAATCAGTCCTAGTTCTTTTTCAAAACATTATTTTAGTATTTAATTAATTGTTCTTCAAAATCATTCACCAGTCGTTGAAATATGTAATCCTTCCTTTACCAGAAAAGACTCAGCCAATGCTGCCTTAAGGTTAAATGTTGTTCCCTTTTTGGTTAAACTGCACGTTTATAATTTTGCTTACCAGTGGATCTTTCCTGAATATGGATTAATTTTGGTATGTCTCCATGTGTATGTAAATAACGTAATATTTAATAATCAGTGTTATGATTTGATATTGCATACTATGCTACTGTGATTTCCGATAGTGGTTTTAGGATTTTGCTTAAAAAAGAGACACAAAGCATTAGGTTCAGTTTCCTTTAGTTTGCTAAACACCCAAAGGATATTTTGTGTTGTAGAAAGCAGATGGTCATTTTTCCTGTCAGTTCTGCACTGAAATAGAAATATAACCCATGTGGACTACTGGGCAGACAGAGCGTGCAGCCTAATTATATAAAACCTCCATTTTTATTTTAAATAGATTCAAGAGAAAACTGCCATTAGGAATCACTGGGATCTTTTCAGATTTTAACATTCCCATAAGTAGCAATAACTGATCCTGAGGTTGTCATCCTTCTGTTGACAGGGGCTTTTCGTCAGCTGAATAATAACCACCTCCACCTCACATTTGTTGCTTATCACTACTTGATGTGCTATAAATCCCCAGAATTCTGAGGTGAATGATTATAATAAAAAAATCAGGAGGTGGAATCTTCAGTGATACCTGATAGAATGAAAGAACTGTAATCTCAGCATCCTAAATGCCACGCATTTCATGCCTCCCCTGGGGAGTGGGAGTGAGAAAGAAGACGCATTGATCAGGCGCTACTCCGCACCACCCATTGGGCAAGGCACTGTGTTAGGTGTGTGTGTGTTAGGTGTGTGTGTGTGGGTGTGCAACGCACACTTTACACATGGGGACGCCTGGTAAACCTGCTAACGTGGCAAAGTGCCTCCTCAACTACATGATCACGTCCATCCTCAGAGGATCTGAGGCAGGACAGAGTAGAGTAGCTAGTTGGGGTGGCCATTGGGCCCTGCCGGCCACCCGCCCGCCCGCCCACTGGGGGACTCCATGCTCTTCCACTCTCCCCAGAGCCAGGAGAAAGGAGAATCTCCAGAGAAGGGAGAGGGGAGAGATTAAGGGCATTTACTCCACTTACCTTTGTTTATTTATTTCACTCAAAAGTGGGAACAACTGTCAGGAACTCACGAGCTCACCTAAGCACAAGTTGCCTCTGGCTCCGCATCAGAAACCGTGGAGCTACAGGTATTGGGGGGGGGCTGTGCAGTGCTTTGGGGGAGCTCTTACCCAGGCACCTTCTGCATCTGCTCTGACAGGAGCCCTGCTAGCCTAGTTCCTCCTCTCCAGATCCCAGCAGTGTCCCCTGGGGAGTTTATTCCTGCAGAGGTGATGGGGGGGTCAGCTTGGAAGGGTGTGAGCCCATTAAAGGTAAAGGTTAGTTTAACCCCGGCCTAGGCGCGTAGTAAGCACGCAATACGCGTTGGCTATTTTAGCTACAACTCTTGGTAATAGTAATAATTAACATTATTCAACTAATCTGCATCACATCGTTCTTATTTCTTCCATTGTGGAGATTCTCCCTCCTTTAAACTGTTAAACTTGAAGAGGAAACCAAACCCGATAACCTGGTCACAAGTCTGCCCATAAATTCTACCTCCAACACAGCCAAGCCCTGATACCTCAGCTGTAAGCAAAAACACGTGAAGAACGGAGATGCCTTAAGAGGCTTTATGAGAAAGCTTTTGCATTGTTTAGTGTGTCTGCAAAGGGGAGTATTTATGGAAGAACCTAACCAAAGTCTTGGAAGAAATGGTCTCCTTGGTTGTGTGGCATTTTCCAGCTCTCCTTGGATTATGTGCTGTATTAATAGCTTGCCCTGACTGCTAAATGGTGTTTGAAGAAATGTGAAATTCTATTACTTGGATTTTTTATTTAAATTCGACCCGATTAAAAGCAGCAAGCCCTGCATCCCAGCATGTTCATTGAGAGTCACTGGGAGAATCTGGACAAATTAACCTTCATGTGGAAGCTGAAGCCTCTTGCTCTACTAGAAAGAGAATCTGACCGGCAGCTCCTTCCCTACTCGGCAGTTCTGGGCTCAGTCTCGTCCGTGATAAAATGGGATCATTGGAATGGATCATCTGCAACGTGAACGGTTGTATTACAATTCCTGAAGCCCATATAGTTAGGAAGCGGCAAAACTCAGAAGCAAAATTCCCAGTTCCTCAACATCATATGGTGAATCTCCTTAATTTTGAGAGCTTCTTACTACACTGGAACACTGTCTTTTGAAAAAATAGTTTTCTTGAATTTTCAGGTTTCACAACTTTTCAAATTATTTTTGTGCTGTCTCCAGGCAGCAAAATGTTGATTACTTTTCTCAGTTTAGGCTAATGATAACATTTTAATTAGTTAAGTAAACAGGATGTTTAAATATTGTGTTTATGAACACCCATCACTTCGTTGCTTTTACTGAAACCTGGGTTGCTAACCCCCCTTTGAGCTAGTAACCAGGTACCTTTAGGCATCAATAAATGCAAACAACAAAGACCTCAAAGTTACCTCATTTGCTCTACATGAGATCCAATTTTGTCTAAGTTAGGCCCCATGCACATTTAGAAACGGTTAACAGTCCTGAATAGAAGAACATATTAAAATTTCAAATTCACATATATCTTTAAATGTTTTTGCTTTGGGGTTGAATTTTTAATGCTCTGTATTAAAAGAAAAACATTCAGTTGTTTAGTCAATGTTCTTAAAAATCTTTGTTGCTTTTCCCCCATATGAATTAATTACCTTCGTAGAAATGTGAGTGGAGGGAGAGATTTGTGGTGACCTAAGGACATGTTCCCTTCCTGAGAAAAGAGGAGGCCATGTGGGGTGATTAACTTACCTCCCGGAATTCCTATGTATTCTGTGTCCATAAATCTGACATCACAGGATTTCCCAAAACTCCTTTGACAGAGGCTGCCCATCCTTCTGGCAAAGTCTGCCAATTATTACAATTTTACAGGCTTCTAGTTCTTCACAGTTCAAGAAATCCAGAGATGTTTCTCATGTTTAGTTGTTGATCAGAATCAGATTTCTATGCTCAATTATAGTGCTTTATTAATCTAATGCAGCTGATATGGAAGTTAGTAATTTCAGGAAATATTTATTAAAGCCAAAAAAAAAAAGATCACTGGGTTATATTGGATGCATATTGCTTCCATTACTGTTAAAAGCAATTAGTTAGATCCTTCCCCCACAATGAGATGAGAATGAGTTCCTAAGTGTTTTATGGTCAAAATAATTGATTGATTAATTTGCATTTAACTGTAGTTATGTTACAGTTTAAAAAAGTTTCTAGAAGGTTCACATTTGACCAACACTGTGGTAAGTGCTTTCTCACAGTTGCCTCATATTCTCACCTAATCTCACAACAACTCTGCAAGGTAGGTCTAATTATTTCCATGTTACTTATCAAGAAACCAAGGCTCAGAGAAGTTAAGTAAATTTCCCGAAGTCTCACCGAGCTTATTAGTGGGAGACCTTAAGTTTGAACCCAGGTCTTCTGACTCCCAATCCAGTGCTCCATTCATGAGGCAAAATCTTTCAGGGGCACAGAGGGTCCATTTATCACAAAAGTTTAAAAAAAACACAATTTCTGTTTGGGAAATACTTCATTTCTTAAGTCGTATGGTGGCACACCTTATATGTTCTCTCTTACTAATTGACTGGTCACTTGGTATGATGGAAAGCCTGATGGTTTTCTGTGAACATTCTACGTATTGAAAACTTTCTGTCTTTATCCAGTAAATAACTTGTATTACCTATTATCTACCCTAATGGGCAGACGGTCACACCAATTTATTCTAATAAAAGTCAAGTAGTTTACTAACTGCACCTGTTTCAACATTCGTATCATTGCTAAAATGTCACAATGATATGTTCATGTGTTTTACTTCTGCTTTTTAAATTTGATGTCAAAGGACTTTTGTAATCTTTAGGCTAAAGCACCCTCATAGCAAAATATACTTACCGTAGTCATGTGTTTTCTATTCCTCTTTCCTTTATCAGGAGATGTTTATTTTCTACTTTGAGACTTAAAAAACAATAGGTTATAAGTAACTCTGAGATCGTGGAGTCAAATTCCCTCATTTTACCAATAAGGAAATTGAAGCCCAGAGATATTTAAGGGGCCATCCAAGGTTAACAAGACAGGAAGTAGATTCAGGACTAAAAGTAATCCAGAACTGTTTCCTCTATACCATAGCTGGGGAGATTTGGATTTTTAAAAACTAATTATTGAATTGCATTTGGCAGAATGACATCTGGCTAGCAGGAGTCCCCACTGAACTCCCAACTTCCTAAAGAAACACTCATAAAAATCCCAAAGAAGGCTAAGTCTCAGTTCTAGAATCTAGAAGGAATTGGTGCAAGTGATGAGGCATGCAGTAGTGGATTGAGGCAAAGTCCTCCAGGTTGTAGCTCACTATTTTCTCTGGCTTCATGTCATGACATGGACATGCTGAGAAATAAAAAATGTGAAAGATATTTAATAATCCATTTTCTTCACCATCCGTGTCTGTCTGCTTACTCTGGATCAGATCTCCTGAGTCAGAGAAATAATGGACTGATCCTCCTCTTAACCAGGTGGCAGACCATGAAGATTCTCTATCCCACCCTCTCTGCCTTCTCCCTGTACCTTCTCTTCATTCAGTCCAAGACTCCCAAAACCTTGGGCTAAAATGTGAGCAGAAAGCCAAAAGACCTATTAGAGGCATGGTGCATTCTGTGAAAAATGTCCTGTAGATGAGGACAAACACAGCTAAGTAGCAGGATATGCAAATACTGTGATTTTTCATGAATGATACTGGTTCAGGGATCCAGAAAACAATAGGAAGGACTAGGAAGACACTTGAGTAGAAAAGCATTAACCTTGAAATTGGACTTGAAAATATGTGCACCTCCTTAGCCACCATGCCATCCATATACCCACAAAAGAGAGTTAACAAACGTACATGGACAGCACAGCCAGGGGCAAATAGTGGATCTAGGAAGAGAGGACCATAGTTGAGGATGAGTAGAGAGGAAAAAAAAAAAAAAAGCAAAAAGGGGCATATAAAAAAATGACTGAACCAAGGAAAATAAACAGCTTCCAAGAGCATTTGTAAATGAAAGCAGTCTACTATGAGAAACAGGAAAATGGTAGGATTCTTCTGGTTGTAACTGAAAGAACAGAAGAATTGCTTCCGTGCAGCAATAGTTATCTAAGAATGAAAGTGGGTTTAGAGAAAAAGGTGCTAGAATAAAATGAAAAAGAAGAGAGATCAGAAAGAAGAATTGCAAGGAAGCTAGAAGCACAACAGATTACAAAATCCACAGTGAAGCTGAAAAGAACACTAGAGCTTAGAAACCCTGAAATCAGTAATGTGAAGGACAGACTTGAGATTTTCTTCCTCATGCTCTTTCAAAAGAAATAGATGAAAGCAATGGGGAAAGGTAATGGATTTGGAAGACAGAGCATTAGCTAACATTCCTGGGGTTTGCTTTCCTGTTGGAAACACTTTATTGAAAAAAAATAATATATATATTATTAATAATATATATATATCATCAGACTATAAAAATGAAATCTTTCCTGAACAGAATGAAAGTCTATGTTTTTAGGATGAAAAGACTCACTGCATTCCAGCTCTACCCACCTACCCCCCCCAAAAAAAAGGGGAAGAGACTTGTACCCAAGCATTTCCTGACAAAAATTTTAAGTACTAAGGATATAGAATGAAAAAATGCTGCAGGCATCTAGTTAAAGTTAACAAGTTGCCTATCAGAAAACAAAAGAGCTTTCTGGCTTCAGCCTCCTGCTCTATAGCACCAAATGCCAGGAAACAATAGGGAATTTTGAGGGGAAACATTGTGGAATTCTGGAATTTGATCCATGTTAAGATACAAAAGGATTTTTAGTTATGACAAGCATTCAGGAAATAAACCATTTACGGTATTATTCTAACAAATTGTACTGTAACCTACAATGTTTGGTTTTTTTTTTTTTAAAAAAGCAATTTTTACTTAATATAATCTCAAGGGACTCTGGGGGTATTACACACCAGATCATTTACCCACTAGATGAAGGATATGTGGGCTTTTAAATAGGTAGGATGGCTGGAAGGCACGTATCTAAATGTGCCCATCCTCACATGAGTGGGCTTCCCTAACGCAAGAAAATGTACCTGAAAATCATTGCCGTATCACAGCATCGTGTTCCTTCATTTTTGTCACTGAAGTAATGCATCGTCATGACCGTATAAATAAAGAATTCAGATTCATCCCTTACAGATAAAATTTAAATTGCCCGCAGGTTCCCCTGCTCCCACTCAGAACACAAGGCGGAGAGGTTCCCTTGCTGTCAAGCGAGCCCAGGCAAGGGGTCTGGGAGCCTGGCCTGGAGCTTGTTGGGGTCATCCCACCTGCTGTCCCCGCTCCTCCAATTCAGAACTAACAACACGTGCCAAACTAGAAAACCATGGAATCTCCATGATCCTTGTTTTAGAAAGAGAACCAGGGAAAACAGACCCTTGTTTTAGAATATCAAAAAAAGTTCAGTCTCAACAGCAGGAAGCTGGCCTGGGGCAGTGACAGTGCTTTCCTTAGCTGTACTCGAAGTTTTAAATTCCGATATTAAGGGAATTGAAGCAGCTAAAACAAAAACAAAAACCCCAACAAACCTAATTAATTACTTCTGGAGTCTCCTGTCAGCGTTATAACTGAAGCTGGGTTGTTTGGTTTGGTTTCTCATTTGCTTGCCCTGGAGGGACTTGAAAAGACCCAGGAATGTTGAGTATCACTGGCCTTAATGCTATACTTCGTGGCACTGCAAAGGTTTATCTGTGCTCCGAGTCTCTTTGCGATTTGAACTCTCAATTTTCGACACAACCAGCATGTTTGCTTTAAATTCAGCAATAGAAGAGTTAACAGGTTGCTTTGCATTTGCTTCGTTTTTCATTCTGAAGCACAGCAAACCTCTTCCAGATGGAGAGAGTCTCTTCTGGATGGGTTCCCAGGGTAACCTTTTTTTCCAGGGTCCCCTATCGCTTGGCCGTGAATGACAAAAGTCTGTTCACTGTAACTATTTAGGTGAGAAACGCGATGCTTTTATTTAGAATTTTAAATATTTTCTGTGTGGCTATATGTTCCAAATGATGGCAACAAAGCTGTGTCCTAATGTTTTCAGTGTTGTGGGTATGTTGGGGTTTGTTTTGTTTGTATGTTTTTTGTTTTTGTTTTTGTTTTTGTTTTGTTTTTTTTTTTGGTGTAGAGGAGGGTATCTATCATTTCCTAACACTGGAAACATCACTCTGAATAATATAAGAAATGATAAGTAACTTGAACGATTTTAATGTACCATTTTCAACTTTTTCTTTCTCCGCCCACTGATGCCTGTGCGTGTACACACGTGCACATGTGCAGGTGGGGGCATACGTGTGGGAAAGCACATGTGGCATCTGTATTCTGTCGTAGTGTCAGAGGTGGAAGGGATTTTCTTGTTCATCTAGTCCAGCTCTCTAGTTGATAGTCTATTAGAGTCTGTTGACGATTTGCAAGGTTCTGGGTTTTTTGGGCTTTTTTTTTTTTTTTTTTTTTTTTTAGTTGTTTGGTTTATGTATGTGCAGCTTGACTGTTTAACCCAGATTTTTGGAAATAAAAAAAATTAATGTATATTTTGTCTGTTTTATTAAAATAACTTAGTTATTTAAACTTAATCAGCAGTATGTATGGTTTCTGAATTTTTTCTTTTCTTTTAAAGATTTTATTTGAGATAGAGCGAGAAAAAGAGAGTGTGTGTGTGCACAAGGTGGGGCATGAGAGGGGCAGAGGGAGAGGGAGAAGCAGGCTCCCCGCTGAGCAGGGAGCCCTACTAGGAGCTCCATCCCAGGACCCTGAGATCATGACCTGAGCTGAGGGCAGATGCTTAACCGACTGAGCCACCCAGGCGGCCTCTGAATGTTTTTTATTTTCATATCACATTCCTGGAAGTGATGTTCTCCTTTGTAGTTTACAACATAAGGACATTTTGAGCAGTGCTTTGCTCACATGCTACACTCCTGAGCTGATGCTCTGAGTGAAATTGTTCTGGCTGCCCCTCCCTCTGGTTCTCCAGCTTGGATTTCTTCACTGGGTGGCTGGGAGCCCATTTAGGAAGCCCTTGTAGGTGACTGTATATTGTCCATGGTATACATGCACCTAATTAATGTTTCTCTGCTCTCTAAATTATTATTTTTGGTTTTGGAAGAGTATATTTAATCCTGAAAACATTTAAAATAGACATTTACGGCTCTACATCATTGCTGAAAAAAAAGAAGGTTCTGAAAAAGCTTTCCAAATGGGTATAATGGCGATAATGGTGAAAAGATGAGATGTTTCATTGGGAATTATTGACCCTCGGGCAGACTGGCTGTCGTCTCATTGTCCCACTTAGAGCAGTGCTTTTTAAAATTTAAACTTCTGGACCAGTTTAAAAATTTAACAGAAGATATTGACCATTTATTTTCTCAGGAAAATGCATATATGGACGCAGCATTTTATACACAGAAACCCAGGCTTAAATACTCTTGCATTCAGTTTTATTTTTTTAGGAGCTGTCTTTTTTGAGATCTAGTCTGAAAGACTGAAGGATTTGCTTCAGCATAATCCAGAGGGGGGTAGTGTCAACGCAAATGTAGATGATACACAAATTGGCTTAGAGTAGGTCACTGTTGGAGCAAGGGGTCCATGCGGGTTTGTTATACTCTCCTCTGTCCTTTTGTACGTGCTTGAAATTTTCTATAAGGAAGAGTTTAAAACATCAACAACAAGTGCCTGGAAATCCTACCACCCTTCTCACGGACCCCATAGAATCACAGAATCTTCCAGCTGAGAGGAAGGACCCAAGAAGAGATTAGAGTAAGGATGCTGGCAAAACCAGGTAAGACACCCACACAACACCTGGGGTCGATTTTCAGGCCAGAATGCTGGGTTGGAGAAGGACTGGCAAGAACTGGTGACATTTGAATTGTTACTAGTAACAGTACCTCATTTGCACCTGCCAGATGGGACATATTTCTGTTCTCTCCCTTTACTGCAGAAAGTAGATCTGTGGAAATCTTGAGGGGCCTGATTCCAGCAGCTGCAAGAGAGCTGTAGTCATGAGGTACAGATGGAGACGTGACCCAGTCCCGCTGAGGGTGCTGGGAAGGTTGCACACCCAGCCTGGAGGTCCAGGGGTCCGGGGTAGCACATGGTTCTCTAGGCCTCAAGGACAAACACTCCCAGGGGTTGCCATGGAAACAATGTGCTACCAAGACCTTGAAAGGACCAAAGAAAGTGCAGGCGAGCATCAGCAAGGGACGTGGAGTGTGGGCAAATGTGCCAGTGGCCTGGGCTGCCCTCACTCTCACTTAGGTGCCAAGACATTAGTTTCCAGTGCCTAGAGGAGGGTCTCCGTGACCATAGGAGAGCCTATGCTTGGCTCATTCAACTTGTTTCATCTCTTTTTTCTTGCCTTCTCCCAGATTACGACCTGGAGCCTCAGAAGGTGTACAATCCCGTCTTCCTTCCCCAATGCATTTTCTTTTCCTTTTCTTCCTTTCTGTTGCCCTATATCAGTTCTCCCCCTGTCTAGGAGCATTTTCACTACTGTTTTTTGCTGGTAAGACACTAGGGACAGCCACGAAAGATATTAAACAAGATATATTTCAGCAATAAACAAGATTCTTGTATTTCTCACGGGATCCCAAAGAAATAATGATGAGAAATAAAAATTCCTGCTGGAGTATTTACAATGTACTCAGCTGTTGAAATGTTCAAAATGCAATCAAGGAAGTAATTTAGCACATTTCTAATACACTTAACTACGGTCATGATGTTGAAGAGTTTGGCCAAATTTTAAAAACCCAGTGAATCCTTCAAGATGTTATTAAGGAATCTCACCCTCACAATAACAAGTGCACTTTTGATAGTTAGTAGTGAATATTGTAGTTGTGGTTTGTTGTTATTGTCTGTCCCAAAGATCATGACCCAGAATTGAAAGGATGCAGTGTGACCTCCCCCTAGGCAGGGAACAGTATGATCCAGATGTTTCCTTTTGCACTGTATTCTCAGGACATGTGTCGACTATGTTTGGTTTGGTTCCCTGTCACGTATTTCTCTCGCTTGCTCACGTCACTCATGATTTCTCGCTGTAACTCTCCAGCCAGAGCACTGTTCCCCAAGGGTTCGCCATTCATTTACTTCTTCTTCCACAATTGCTGTGATAGCTGAGTCCACTTGGTCTGTTATTTATTTGATATTTTCTTTAAATTGATTCATTTATTTTTTACTGGAATTTATTTTAAAGCAAATAATAGTAGTAACTTTTTAAAAAATATATTTTATTTATTTATTCATGAGAGACACAGAGAGAGAGGCAGAGACACAGGCAGAGGGAGAAGCAGGCTCCATGCAGGGAGCCCAACGCGGGACTCGATCCCGGGACTCCAGGACCACGCCCTGGGCCAAAGGCAGGTGCTAAACTGCTGAGCCACCCAGGGATCCCCTAGTAGCTTTCTTTTAAGCAGAGTTTCTCAAACCATTTGGGTTCAAATTCCAGCTCTGCTTCTTACTAGTTCTGTGACCTTCCACAAGTTATTTGACCTCTCTGGGCCTCAATTTCTTCATTTTTAAGGGAAGGACAACAATATCTTATAAGGTTGTGGTGAGGATTAGGTAAGAACATTAACACATATGAAACACTTAGAACAATGCCTGGTACACAGTAACCGTCAAAAACTAAGGAACAGATATGTTTATTGTGTATAACATAAAGGCTGTATTACTTGAAATAAACATAGAACTATTGCAATTTAAGATGTTTGCCCATATAAACTCCAAGAATCGTCTCTATCACCATCAGTGACACAATAACCACACTTTCGGAAAGAGCTTGACCACTGCCCCCACCTCCCATCCTTTCTGAGATTATCTTCTCATTGGCTTCCATGAGAATTTAAGGTGTCCCAGTCTCCTGGTTTTTCCGGCGCGTCTTTAGATTCTTTGCTGAGCTCCTCATCCCTTGACCCTCTCATTTATACTGATTCAATCTTATATACTTTCTTGGGGCAATTTCATCCACTCCATGGACTTAGCATAAGGAGACCTGCATTATCTAAACCTTTCTCAACTGAGGTCCTTCCTCTGAACCACAGAATGCAGAAAATGACTCAAGTACCTAACTAGTACTCTACCAGTACTCAAATACATATCTAGTGCTTTGTTCTATATGTACAAGAGCTAAAATAATTGCTCAGAAACAAGTTCTGGATGCAGGGGAGAGATGTGAATTCATCCCAGACAATAGAGGCCTTAGGGCATTAAGGCTTACTTCTCTAGTGGAGCTCCAGTTGAGAAAGGCTCCCCAACCCCATGTCCCCACCCTATATTTCTTTTTTTTTAAGATTATTTATTTTTTCATGAGAGACACACAAAGAGAGGCAGAGACACAAGAGAAGGAGAAGCAGGCTCCCTGTGGGGAGCGCAATGAAGGACCTCATCCCAGGACCCCGGGGTCATGACCTGAGCCAAAGGCAGCCACTCAACCACTGAGCCACCCAGGAGCCTCCCTTAACCCTATATTTCTTCCTAAGGAAATGGCACCCGTATCCACCTTGTTGTGCAAGCCAGAAACTGTACAGTTATTCTGGAACCTCGCTCTGTCCTCTCCCCAATCCTCTGTCATCCTCCATAATCATTTTCCACTAGTGGATAATTCTCTCTAGCTTAATATCCTTTGACTCTCTTCCCTTCCATTCTCCTCACCGCCAGCACCTTGGGCAGTCCATACCATTTTGCCCCATGATCGTTTAAAAGCAACCTGTAGCCTCCTTGTTCTCACCAGTCTACCCACCACTTCTTGGGAAAATCTCACTAAATATAAATCTTATTCCGTCTTAATCCCTCTGCTGGCTCTCCAAAGCCTTTCTGATAAGCTCCACACCCTCCACATGCATTGCTGGTCATTCTGTTATACTGTCTGCTCCCTCCCTGTCATTCCACTCCTTGCTCACCTTCTGCTCGGGGTAACCTCCCCCTTTTACCCACTCCCCTGCCATCACCCCTTCTGCAAAATTCTTACTTCTCAGCCTTCATGTGGCATGTTGTACCTGTGAGCTCCTCTGAGGGGCAGTCAGTCCTCTCGGTTCTGCTGTCTCAGAAGTTGGCAACGTTGAGCAGAACCTCCACGCAGATGAGAGTCCCCCTGCGCCGTCTCCTGTTCCAGGGAGCCAAGTGTACTCGGGGGGAGCAGCTTTGCATCTGTGAGCGTTTGACTCACAAAATGGTTAAACTGGGAGAAGATCGGTTTTCAAATGAAGGTCTGCGCCTCTGGAGAAGGAGGGCAGCGCCCCGGTTTGTGGCGGCTCGGAGCCTGTACTTTCGCTGTTGGATGATGTCCTAAGATAAGTTGAATTAATAGCTCAGTTATGAAAAATGACGGGCTGGCACAGTCTCTTGTTTTCTTAACAGAGCTGTGGCTGCCAGCTTTGCTGTATTCGCTAGTCTTGCAAGGCTCTGAGTCTCCTGGGAGCTCCCAGTAGTAATCACATCTGTGGCATGGATGTTTCCAAAAGGCTGCATTGGAGAGTCAGCCAAAGATGTATAGCAGCTAAATTACTTTTTTAAAAAATGTATTTATTTGATTTGCGGGAGACAGAGCACGAGCAGATGGAGAGGGAGAAGCAGACTCCCCGCTGAGCAGGGAGCCCAACGCAGGGCTGAATCCCAGGACTCCGAGATCTTGACCCGAGCTGAAGGCAGACGCTCAACTGACTGAGCCCCTCAGGTGCCCCTGAATTACTTTAAAAAAAAAAAAAAGATTTTATTTGTTTTATTTAGAGAGAGTGAGTGTGAGGGGAAGGGGCAGGGGGGAGAGGGACAGAGTCTCAAGCAGACTCTGTGCTTGGTGCAGAGCCCAACATGGGCCCCATCTCATGACCCTATGATCATGACCCCGAGAAGATCACGACCCTGAGATCACAACCCTGAGATCACAACTGGAACAGAAACCAAGAGTCAGACGCCTAACTGTGCCACCCAAGCATCTCAGCTAAATTACTTGTGATCAAAGAATTTTTAACCAGACACTCATGGCGGGGCTGCAGGGAGTCTAGGAACTGCCCCCCTCCCAAAATGATAGGTTTTTAGTATATGTTCATGTGTACATTTCACTTGCAGAGAGGGTCCACTGCTGAGGACTGAGATACAGTTGTTCCCTTTGGATGATCAGACTGAGTTTACCCATCCATTAAAATCCTTGAACACAGGGGGCATCTGGTGGCGCAGTTGGTTGAGCACCCAACTCTTGGTTTCGGCTCAGGTCATAATCACAGGGTTGTGAAGTCCAGTCCCATAGTGGGCTCTGCACTCAGCAGGGAGTCTGCTTGAGATTCTGTCTCCCTCTATCCCTGCCTCCAGCTCGCTCGCTCTCTCTCTCTCTCAAATAAATATTTAAAATAAAATAAAATATTTGAACACTTGTCATGATATATCAGGCACTGTCCTAAGGACTAGGGATGATGGGGAAAAAAAAAAACATCCACATAAAAGCATCTGCCCCTGTGACCCTTATATCCTAGTAGGATAAGGCAGGCAACAAATTGAGGAAGTAAGTCACATTCTATTTTATAAGGTGCCAAGAGCCACAGGGAAGAATTAAACCAGGTTGCACTGGGGAGAAAGAGGTTAAGAAGGCATCATTGAAAAGATGACACTTAAAGACTGGAGCTGTTGAGGGAACCAGCCACGTGGGCATAAGGGAGCAGGGCATGTCAGGTAGAGGGCACAGCAAGTGCAATGGCCCTGAAGTCCCAGAGGCATCCACAGGACTCTCTCTTCAGAGTTGCTTTTGCTTGACATTAAGGCAGACAGGAGGGGCTAAGAATACATCAACACCTTCCAGAAGAGTGGAAGGGCTGAGCGTCTCAGGTCAAACCAGTTTTTGTTTGATGGCCCAGGGTGGTTTGCCTCACCGAAGATGCACAGAACAAGGATATTGCTCTGGATCAGGGACGGACCTTCGTTATCATTCAGCCCTGCCGGTCCTCCTATGGGATAGACACATATATACGTTTGGTTCAAATTCCAATGGTCATTTTGATCATTGGCCATTTTCAATAGATGGCCTCTCAGGAGAAGTACTTAATAACTCCAGGGGGGAAAGTGAGAGTACATTAAGATTCAAGGGGAGGACTTCACCTTGTTTTCAGCTAAATTCTTTTTGTTCCAACAGCTAGACTCATTTGACAATATTTTGTATATTTGTAATTCATTATAAAGATTTTGACTTTTAGTGAAATGGAAACTCATCAGAGAAGAAACATTTCATGATCCTACTTATATTTCTGGAAATTTTATTGTGGTAAAATATACATAAAATCAACCATTCTCAACATTTTTAAGTACATTCACATTGTTGTGCAATAATCACAGCTATCCACTTCCAGAACTTTGTCATTCTCTGTTCTGTAACTCTGTACCCATCAGACAAGAACTCATCGTTTCCCCCTCCCTCCCAGCCCCTGGTAGCCACTGTTTTACTTTCTGTGTCTATGAATTTGATACTCTAGGTACCTTATATTAGTGGAATCATACATTTGTCCTTTTGTGTCTGGCTTATTTCACTTAGCATAATAGCTTCAAGGTTCATCTATGCAGTAGCATGTACCAGAATTTCATTCTTTTTAAAGGTCACATAATATTCCATTATATACATAGGACATATTTTTTCTTTTAATTTTTTTATTGGAGTTCAATTTGCCAACATATAGCATAACACCCAGTGCTCATCCTACCAAGTGTCTCCCTCAGTGCCCATCACCCAGTCACCCCAACTCCCCACCCACCTCCCCTTCCACTACCCCTTGTTCATTTCCCAGAATTAGGAGTCTCATGTTTTGTCACCCTCACTGATATTTTCACTCATTTTCTCTCCTTTCCCTTTATTCCCTTTCACTAATTTTTATATTCCCCAAATGAATGAGACCATATAATGTTTGTCCTTTTCCGATTGACTTATTTCACTCAGCATAATACCCTCCAGGTCCATCCACAACGAAGCAAATGGTGGGTGTTTGACACATTTTGTTTATCCATTCACTCACTGATGAACATTTGGGTAGTTTCCACCTTTTTTTATAGTGAAAAAATTTACATTTAGATTTATAGCCAGCTGGACTCAGTTTAGATGATCCCAATTTTGTTGGCAACATCCAAAGCATCATAGTCAGGAGCCAGTCGAACATATGCTTTCTTCTCTCCATCAGGCCTGATCAAGGTGTTGACCCCATAGAGCTTCTTCACAGCCTGTTTGATCTGGTGCTTATTGGCCTTGACATCCACAATGAACACAAGTGTGTTGTTGTCTTCTATTTTCTTCGTGGCTGACTCAGTAGTCAGGGGAAACTTGATGATGGCAGAGTGATCAAGCTTGTTTCTCCTGGGGGCGCCTTCGAGGATATTTGGGCTGCCTTCCGAGACACAGGGTCTTGGGTCGTCAGAATGTAGGCAATGTACGTATGGATCTTTTTTTTGTGACTGCACACCTTTCAGCACCACTTTCTTAGCTTTCAAAGCCTTTGCTTTGGCTTTGGCTTTGGGAGGGGCAGGGGCTTCCTTCTTCACCTTCGGCGCCATCTTCATGAAAGGGAGTTTCCATCTTTTTTAGCTGCTGTGAATGATGCTGCTATGAACATGGGTGTACAAACATCTGTTTGGGTCCCTGCTTTCAGTTCTTTTGGGTATATGCCCAGAAGAGGAATTGCTTAGCAAATGGTAATTCTGTATTTGATTTTTTGAAGTACCACTTATCCTGTTTTCCGTGGTGGCTGCACTATTTTACGTTCCTACCAAGAGTGCACAAGGGTTCCAGTTTCTCCACATCCTCACCAATCCTTGCTTTTTTGATAGTAGCCATCCTGATGGGTGTGGCTGTGGGTTTTGATTTGTATTTCCCTAATGAGTGATGCTGAGCATCTTTTCATGTGCCACACTTAACATTTTATAAGCATCTCTCTGGCTGCTGTACTGAATGTTCTTAGCTATGGGGTGAGGTGAAGGGCAGGAGGCAAATGTGGAAAGAGGAAGACCAGTTAGAAGGCTATTGCACTTGTCTAGGTAAATCACAATGGCGGCTTGGAACAAGGTGATGGCAGTGGAACTGGTAAGAAATCATGGGATTCTGGGTAGATTCCGAGGTGAGAGTCGTTGAGATTCCAAGAGGAGTGTGAAAAGGAGTCTAGAATGACTCCTATATTTGTGGCTGTGCAAATGGCTATTTACTGAGATGGGGGACCCTGAGGGAAGAGTATGTGGGATAGATGAGGTGTCAAGAGACTGATTTGGGGCATGTTAAGTTTGGATGCCTATTAGACTTTCAAGTGGAGATGTCATGTTGACAATGGATATGAGAGTTTGGAGACCAAGGGTATTTCAATTATCTTTTGCTGCTAATAAAATACCCTAAAACATAGACATTTGAAACAGCAACAATATATTATTTCTTAACAATTCTGTGGGTTCACTGTGCTACGCTGGACAGTTCTGCTCTACGTGGCATCAGTTGGGGTCAGTCACTCGGCTGCTTCAGTTGGTAGCAGGCCAGAGCAGGACGGTCCTGTGATTTCACTGACTGCCTGCACCTCAGGTCTACCATGTGGCCTCTCCGTGTGCTTAGCTTGCAGCATAGCATGGTGGTCACAGGGAACAGACTTCTTATCCAGTGGCTGGCTTCTCCAGGGAGGATTAGAGCAGAAGCTGTCAGAACCCCTTTTTTTCTTTTTTTTTAAATTTTAGTTAGCATACAGTGCAATATTGGTTTCTGGAGTACAACCATCAGGCCTCTTAAAGGATAGGTCCAAACTGACTTACCATCTCTTCTACTATATCCTGTTTGTCAAAACAAGTCACTGGGCCGGCTCGTGTGCAAGGGGAGAGGAAACAGATGCTACCTTTTGATGAGAACAGTGGCCTGTGCCTACGGGGATGGGAGGAATCAATGGCCACCATCTTTGGAGACTAAACACCACAAAGGGAGAGGTCAGGGCTGGTGATAGAAGTTTGAAAGTAATCAGAAGATAATCACTATTTAAGCCATGGTACTGGGTAGGATTACCCACCCAGGCAATGACTCTAGGTGGTAGGAAAGAGATGGAAACGCTGATCTCCAGGGTAGTCCAACATTTTGCACTTGGAAGGAGGAGAAGCCAGCCAATGAGACTGAGAATAAACAACTAATAAGTAGTTGGAAAACACAGGGGAGTGAGGTGGCTGAAGACAGATGCAGTTAGCATTTTTAAGAATGAGGGCGTGATCAGTCGTGGGAAATGCTGCTGAGAGTTCAAGTGAGACTGGGGAAGAAGGCAGACAACTGAATTTGACCAGGTGGACGAGGGTTGGCTCATCCCGAGGAGGCTGTTGATGTCCTCGGGGTAACAGCTGAGAGGGGATGAAGACTGAGAAGTAGGACTCAAGGTCCTTGGGGACTTGGAGTCCCCAGACATACTGTCAAGGACACTGGCATGGCATGACTTTTTAAAGGTCGGGCGGGGACATGCATTTTTAAGAAGTGAATTTAAGTTTTCACTTAAATTCCAGTTAACATACAGTGTAATATTAGTCCCAGGTGTGCAATGTAGTGATTCAGTCCCTCCACACACCCATCACCTGGTGCTCATCACGATGGGTGCTCTCCTTGATCCCCATTACCTGTTTCCCCTTCCTTCGGGTGATCAGTAGTTTGTCCTCTGTAGTTAAGAGTCTGTTTCTTGGTTTTAAGAAGTGAATTTTAATTTTTTTTTAAGAAGTGAATTTTTAAATTAAGTTAAAACAATATTCTGGAGTTCTAACAACGAATGAGCCTAGAGCCCAGGCGTGAAGCCCTGAGCTGCTTCCTCCTAAGGCAGAAGATGCCAGAAGGCCCCAAGAGAAAGCCAGGTATCAACAATGCAGGGAGGGAGACAAAGGTGGGACTGAGGAAAAGATGGAAGGCAGAGACTTATTTTGGTGGTTGAAACAAATTCCAGAGCTCACGGTAGGGTGATTGGGAAGGGACATGGCGTGGATGGGTTCAGGTCCGCAGGTGCCGGGCAGGCAACTAAGTGCAGGGGAGGGAGGGCACAGGTGACTAACTGTGGTGACACGGAAGACTGCAGGAGGAGGTGTGGGTGAGAGATTCGGGTTCCAGTTCTGCTTCCCCCCTGCCTAGCGGTGTGGCATGCGGCTGAGTCAGTGCAAATAAAAATAAGGATTACCTCCCATGACTGGAAATCCCAGAGGAAGGTTGCATATTTTAGGGATTGTTTGACTCGGCAACTCAATGATGGCATCAAGGACCCAGCTACTTTCTCTCTGCCACCCCTTATATGGCAGTGGCTTCATTCTGAGACTTGTTCCATCTCACGGTCACTATGGTCACTACGTAAATATAAATTATCTATAAACATACAGGTGTGTATTTCCTTTTACACATCTAGAGGGAGACTCCCTTTTGTTAGCATTCTCAAAGGTGAAAACGTGTCTTTTCCATCAGCCCAGCAAATCTCTCCTGGAGTCTCATTTGGGTTGAATTTGGTTAACGTGTCTAATCCTGAACTAATTCCTGTGGTCTGCAAAATGCCACGTGCTGTACACTGGCTGTGGCAAAAATGACCCAGATCAGCATGTCCCCTCCCCCTTTCAAAAAAAATGAGCCCTACATTGGGTGTAGAGATTAGTTGAATGAATGTTTGAAATATATCCAAAAAAAGGGGGTTCAGCTTTTTATTGAACGGGTTACAGAAGAGGGTTAGTCAAAAAAGACCAAAACCCACGTCATCATCCGACTCCTTGATTCCTGCTTCCACTCTCTTCTCCTCAGTGGGGTGGTGGTGGGGGGGGGATGTCCTGCTGGGGCAGGTCCACCAGCCCCTGCATCGCAGACGAGGCTCCCCATGTAGACACTGGCCGCGACCTTTGCCAGCAAGTCCGGCTGGAGAGGGTCAGCATTTACACCTGCTGCTTTAACGAGGGCACTGATCTTATCTTTAGTGACCGTCAGCTCATCATTGTGCGGGATGAGGGCCAAGTAGGTGCAGGCGAGCTCTGAGATGGAGGCCATGGTGCGGGCAAGTGCTGCTGGGCCCGGGGCTGGCGCCAGTCGCTGGATGAAGTGAGGGCCTCACCCCAGTGCGGCCTTAGCTTCTCTGGAAGGACGAGTCCCACAGCGCCTTTGGCCTCACTTCTGATTATCACAGTATACAAATTTGTCCAAATCTATCCACACAAGACCAGCCAAATTGGACTTTTGGTGCTTCAAGATGGCCCCTATGTCTGCTCTGCTTTTGTGCAGGCTCTTCCTTTGCTTTCACGGTTGCTCTCCTATCTTTCCTGGCTGAGAGTCTCTTCTTTCAAAAGCCAAGTTCAAATGCTTCTTCTTTTTAAATAAAGATCCACTTACTGAAGCAATCTCTATACCCAATGTGGGGCTCGAACTCATGACCCCAATGATCGAGGGTCATATGCTCCACCGACTGGGCCGGCCAGGTACCCCCCAAATGCTTATCCCAATGTAGGCTTCCGTGGCCTAGCCAGGTTCATCCTCTCACTAGGAAGGTGCAATCAGTGTTACCTCCTAGCGTGCTGGTCTGACCCGCTCTAGATTCTCAGGTTGAGGACAGTGAAGTTCTGCATTTGCTCATTTAAAAAGAATTGTGTCCGCTATGCATACAGAGGTGAAGAACAGCATTCAGTAAACATGGGCTGAGCTGATGCTGAACGGGACTCAGGAGGGATGCTCGTAGTGGGGGCATCTGCACCAATGACTTGACATTCTCTAGTTTGATCTTCTATTCTCAGTGTAACCATATTTGCCAAAACCCTTGCCTTGGTGGGCCTTAAACTCCCAGAAAGGCTGAGTTTCTATTGCCAAAGTGAAGGAAAGACCAGAGATAACTTAATGAGACATTTTATAGATTGTTCAGGGGGGAAAAATCTCTTTGAAATTATGAAGTCATTTCAGTTTAAATTCCAGAATCATACAAAGCACTATCATTTGTATTATGATGATGATTCGTTTATTTTAGAGAAGACTGAGAGAATCTCAAGCAGATTCCATGCTGAGCGCAGAGCCCGACATGGGGCTCGATCTCACAACCCTGAGATCATGACCTGAGCCAAAACCAAGAGTCAGATTGAGCCCCCAGGCACCCTCTATCATCTGGATTATTGAGCACTGGCTTTCACAACCTTTTTTTGCCATGACTCACAGTAAAAAAAAACAAAAACAAAACCCTTTCCATCATGACCCAACTCATATATGTTCATTCATTCATTCCTTCAATATGCAGGTCCTGGTCTCCTACTATATGCCAAATACTAGTCTAAGCAGAATACAGCCATGAACCAAGAGGAAGGGAGGGAAGGAAACACAAATCCTTGCCTCAAAGACCTTACCTACTGGTACAACATATAACAAAGTAAAACACACACAAAACACACAGAAACAGAAGGTTAGTGAAACAAAACCATGTTATTACAACACATCATGTACTCTCATGCTTCGTATTTTTCAAAGAAAAAAAAATAAATGCTGGTCACATTCCATTAAGCCATTAAGTCGGCTTCTCATTTCAGTAACAGGTTGAAGCCTGCACACTGGTCTAGACAATTTATAAGGTAGGCAGAGTGTGTGCTGTTCCTACTTCACAGGTGAGACAGAGTGACAGGCCGAGAGCGGGGAAATGAGTCACCCAGTTGCGGGGAGGGGGGTGGGGCAGCAACACGGAAGCATCACCTCAGGGTTTCTGATAGCCCGTGGCTTTCCCCATCAGCCTCTGCAGTCTTCCCAAGGGTCTTAGTCACTACTTTTTGGAAGACCCTCACCTTTGTCTGGAGCAGCTCTTCCTGCCCTTCCAGGTAAAATCGTACCAATACTTGCAACTTGCAGGCCTGTCTAGACTGCTGTGTGCCCTGGGTGCCTCTTGTGCAGCGCTCTGTGCTCTGGTTTCCTTCATCCTTTCTGCCTCACAACAGCAGGCTCCTTCCACTGTGACCTCCTTAGGAGCAGGTCTCAGCTTTCTCATCTTCCCCAACTCCCCTCCATATGACAGTGGGGCGCCTGAGTGTCTCAGTGGTTGAGGGTCTGCCTTGGTTCAGGTTGTGATCCTGGGGTCCCGGGATCGAGTCCCACATCAGCCTCCCTGCAGGGGGCCTGCTTCTCCCTCTGCTTGTGTCTCTGCCTCTCTCTGTGTGTCTCTCATGAATGAATAAAATCTTAAAAACAAAATGCATATGGAGTGGACCTGAATTTGTAAGGGACTCGCAGGAGAGGGGGTGGAGGAAGTGCTTACCAGCACTAGGGCTACAGGATTTAACAGCATCTATTTAAAAGGCGGAGAGATTAGAAAAGATACCACTGAAAAAAACATCTTTACCTAGGTTATAAAAGTCACACATTAGGTTGAGGCTTCAACAGCATAAAAAGTACACAATCCAAAAAAAACTCCTTAGCATCAGTAGATAGATTTAGAACCATGCCAGTCAGTAGGTCATGGGTTGCAGAGAACAGACACTGTCAAAACAATTCAAGAAAATGAGGGGTCCTGTAGAAGGCTCAAGAAGAGCGGGATGGACCTGAGGCAGGACAGGAGCAGAGGCAGCTGGGGACCTCCTCAGCAGCGGGGAGTAAGGGTGCCTTTGCTGTGACAGTGATCATTACAATGGGAACAGCTGTCGCCTCACCCAAACGTAGAAAATCAGTTCAAATTCTCAAGAGGAAGAATCTAAAAGGCACAGCCAAGTCCAGAATTCTCCACTCCTGCTTTAATTAGTTTGGGTTAACACACCGTTAACCCAACCGCTATGTGGTAAGTGCAAATATCTAGGGAAGAAGCAAAGAAACTCTTTGAAAAGGGAGATGAACTTCAATTAAATATTGACCCAAACTGGAATTTTAAGTTTAAATTTCATCCTACCACCAGAGATGATGGGGACTCAAGGTTAATACAAGGTCAATTACAAGTAGTTATATTAAATACTGCAACTGTGATACAGTATAAAATATAATTTCAATCCTATTAAAGGTAAAAAAAAGACGTAGATTTTAGCTAATTTTAGCTAAGTTTCAAGGGCATAGAAACCTATGAGTTTATATATCTACGACATATAGATATAAGGAAAATTGAGTTCCCTACCCATGGTTTTCAGACTTTGTCTTGAATTAGAGATTGTAATTCTCTAGGACTACAGTAAGGTGGGAGGACTGCATACTTAACTAAGCAGCCCAGATTCTCTTAAAGATGTGTCATGTTGAGAAACTTAACCTAACTCCTTAGAGTAATTAAAAAGGGGCTCAGCTTGCCCCTTTTTAATGAGGATGTTTTTTAATTAGAACAAAAATGGACAATAAAACATGGGGACACCATATGTGTATTAACACTAAATAATAAAAGCACGTACAAATTTTAAAGCCACCATATTTCTTATAATTATTTTTAATATCATTTAGTCACATAATTTATAGTAGCATGGGTTTATAAAAGATTTTTAAGACTGGTTGGTAACTTAGTCTTGTCTTAGATTTTTTTTGAAAATGGAGA
Source organism: Nyctereutes procyonoides (assembly GCF_905146905.1). Classification (NCBI taxonomy): domain Eukaryota; kingdom Metazoa; phylum Chordata; class Mammalia; order Carnivora; family Canidae; genus Nyctereutes; species Nyctereutes procyonoides. The sequence goes on along the minus strand of NW_026575135.1, from coordinate 7,230,777 downwards.
AGAAGGGAGTTACGAGTCAGAGAATATTTCAGGCCGATGTGTTGAATATAAATTCTACAAACAGCAAATAGGAATGTAACTTATTTAAGCCTATTGGTTCACATTTTTAAAAGCACCCTCATTTCTTTAAGGTGAAGTACTATTAATGTTCGTGAAAGTCTACTGTGGACAATGATATATTTAGTCCAATGGGGGTGGGGGGTGAATTTATGTGACCATCCAATTCAGAGTCTGATTTAGAGTCAAAAATCAAACTGTGTTCCAGAACAGTCACAAGTAGCATCATCAGTTCCTCAGGTAATATAGCTCCCAAAACTCTCATCCTTCTGGTGACTCTCCTTTTCTGCTTTGACTTATGCATGCCTTTCTTTTAAAGAAGCAAAAAGTATAAAAGTTCACCAAAATTCTGAAAGTCATAGTTTGTATAGCACTAAATGATAGTAGCTTTGGCATCCGATATTAGAGTTACTTTTGTTACAAATATTTTCTTCATTCTGGGTCAAGGCGAGGTAAGACGGGAAGAATAAGATTCCCAAATGCAGAGTCTTGAGTTATGAAGTATCCAGATGAGTGTGCATGTGCATGCTAGGCAAGAGTTTAAAAAAAAAAAAAAGGCAATTAAGCTATTAAAAATCACATTTTTTCAACCAAGGTATTCAAATTACTTATCCTTTTTGAGTGCTTAAGACCAAATTAGATAAATTTAAGATATAAAAATCAGTTCTGTTGCTGCTTAATTTTGTTTTAAATACATAGGAGATGGACAGTAATAAAGTATTTTTATTAACAAGCTGTACCAGGCACTCATTTATCAGACCCACTCTGTCCTCTGTGATTCTCTGAAGTCAATAACAAGTCAAAGGCATGAATTACTTTGTTCCTTGGAGTGGGGAGAACTTTGCAGCAAAGATCCCCCAAATCTGCTCTTGATCAACAAAGTAGGAGCTTAAGAAAGAAGGGGAATAGAGTGGGGTGGGGAAGGGAGCTGATTACTTGTGATGAAGATAACCAACATTTGGTAGAGACTGTTGGAATGTAAGTAACAGAAAACCACCAGTGACCTCCCTCTCTCACTACAGAAAGGAAGACTGTTTTTAGGTTGCCTTAAGTGAGATGATCTTTTATGTCTCTTCCAATTCTGAGATTCTAAGGTTTAAAAGCACAGGTAATGATGGCTTGTTCAAGGGCTCTGGGAATGTTTAAATTATCCAAGGATAGTTAAAACTATCCAAGATCACTCTAATACTAAAACTGTTGTTCATTACTATGAAGAACAATATTTTTTTAAGCAGATGGATTATCATATTCCTATGGAAGGAGTTAGTCTTTAAGCATTTCCTGCGCAACGTGGTATGCTGACCATTGAAAAAGAAGCCAAACAACAATAAACCAGTAAGATTATCAAGGGGTATGACAGCATGACAAATTTGAAAAAAAAAAAAAAAAAGTGTAAACCGGCCAGTTCAGCTTTTAAGATCATTCTGTCCATCCCAATATCCTAAACTCTTTTGTACACAAAGCAGTCTCTTGCCAGGTACAGCAAAGAATCAATCATGACTGTGTCAAAACCATAAAAGTCACTTTCATCACTGCTGTATTGGTCCTTCAAATCCTTTGGGCATGACTGAACATCAGAAAACCATTGCAATTATGTGTGGAACATTTTTATTGATACTGCTCCACTGAAATACAAAATAGGAATTGTGCTGGCTTCCAAGGCCCAGGAAATCTCCAACAAGACAAGACTGTCAGTTACACTTTGCTCACCTGCAAAGCTGCCTTTTGTTGGGCTGCAATATGCTGCTGCTCAGCATGATCCCGGAAGTCCTTATTAAGAGAGGGTCTGGAGAGTGCAATGCTAAAATGGGAATCTTAGTTATTTGGCTGTTGAAGGTAGAAACTTCCTTACTTCTGAATTATATTTTTCATTATATATTCTTTATAGGGATAGAAAAAGGCCTTCCAGAAGAAGTCTTTTTTTTTCCTTCTCCCACTGTTTAATTTATATGGCAAAAGCCTATGTTATTTACTGGGGCTCCAAATTACCTCTATTTATTATTATTTTTTTGATGATTTATGGTCCCCAACTTTCAAACTGATTCGAGGTACTCCAGCTTATCATAAAGCTACATTTGTGATGAAAACGGAAGCACTGAATATTTCAAGCAGAAGGTACAGCACGCGAAAGCCCAGGGCAAAAGACCTTGGCGTATCTGAAGAAATTAAGAGCTCAACAGGACCGGAGGTCAGGGTTGAGAGGAGGTGAAGAGGGTTGGCAAAAAATGACATTGGGGTAAAAGGCAGGTACAGGGTATGAAGAGCCTTGTGAAAATAAATTAAGAAATACAGACCTTATCCTCACAGTAAAAAGAGATACCCAGAGAGTATAATAAGCAGAGGAGTGACATGATCACAAGTACCACATGATGGCTAAGAAAGACCACTGCTAGACACACAGTGCTGGTCACCTCCTCAATAACAATTTATCCCCCTACTGTCTTGCTAATAGAATCCAAACTTAGTTCAATTATTGTTGGTCCCATGCCTCAGGGTTGGCCAGGCTCATCCCTCAGGGGATGAACTTTGATTGGTGTAAGACAATGCCATTCCCCCTGCTGGTTTCTGGTTTAGGCAAGAGAAAGATACACAATTCTGGGCAACTAGACTCAATGGGCCGTCTGCTGGAAGGCTTCTGAGGACATTCTCTGGCCTCTTACAAAAGGAACATAGGACAGGAACCTTTCTGGCTTTGGTCTCGATAGGTGGCTCAGTGTAGGGTGAGGCAGAGACTACTGCAGTCATATTTTGACCACTAGGGAGCTGCCGACCCCCAGGGAAAGGCAGAAAGAAGAATTGGAGGGAGTCCAGAGCACTGCTCACATACTGAGCTGCTGCATGAAGCTGCACTGGAACCATCTCACCTGTATGAAGCCACTCTGGAAGCACCTGCCCGTCACACTCCTGGTTCATATACATCCTAATGCTTATCCCAATTTTCTCGATTTCCAGATTAAAACATGACACAACTGATAAATATATTCAGGAGGACTGAAGACTACGGGAAATACAGAGGAAGCAGCTATAGTAATTGAGGCAAGAAATGGGAGTAGCAGGCATCAGGGCTAGGGTGGCATCAGTAGCAATGAAGAAAAATAGGCAGATTTGAGACACATTTCAAAGTATAAACATAAGAGAATGGCAAATGCTTGAAGATGGAAATGAAATGAAATAATAAACAAAGTCCATGCTTCTGACTTCGAGATCTGTGCCATTCACTGAGACAAGAAGCCCAAGAATAGTAGGTGGTTAGTCAGAGCTTGGGAAGGGAAGATGAGTTCAGCTTGGGCCATACGAAGTTTGAAATGCCTAGAGGACACAGGGGTGGAGGTGTCCAAGAGGCGATTTGGGACTTGGGAGAAAAGACTAGATGAAAGTTTCACAGCATATAAAAAAGGCTGTGAAAGTAGATGCAACTGGTGAAAAGATGTGAGAAGACACAACTGGATGGAAAACTGAGCTCTGAGGGGCACTGACATTCATGAGATAGGAGTGGAGAAACGTCTACAAAAGAAATCACAACTGTGTGACAGTGAATGTGTGGAAGCCAAGGAAAGAGTATTTTAGGAAGGAGGGAGTGATCAGTGGTGTCAAACAGTGCTCAGATATCTAATAAGGGAAGGATCTTGGTCTACCAGATTTTAGCTACAATGAGATTACAAGGGACTGAGGTGAGCACCTGTTCTTAGGAAAAGTGACTGCCTGGGTGGCTCAGTGGTTGAGCATTTGCCTTTGACTCAGGGCGTGATCCCAGGGTCCTGGGATCAAGTCCTGCATCTGGCTCCCCACAGGGAGCCTGCTTCTCCCTCTGCCTGTGTCTCTGCCTCTCTTTGTGTCTCTCATGAATAAGTAAGTAAAATATTTAATAAAAAAAAAAAAAAAGGAGGGGAGGGAAGGCAGGGTGGTGGCTAAATGTCATGTAAGAAGGCAGAAACCAAACACGATAAAGATTAAGCCACCTAAACATTCCCTGCTTTGCAGAATGCTTAAAAAGTGGGATGTTGACAATTATATCAGTAACAAACCAAAACCACACAAAACCCTTTTCGTTTTTTTTTAAAGTAGGCTGTGGGGAACATTAAATATTCTGGTTAGAATTTAATTATTTAAGATCTAATCAATTCATCTAATTTTTTCAAATCTAACTAGGAAACCAAACATAATGTGTAAATTCCAATGTGAGAGAGACAAATGTCTGCCAACCCACATGAAGTATTTTGTCCAAGACATTTTTTATATCACTAAATATAAAAACCACATTATTCTTCAATACCTCGCTCCAGGATGATTAGTTGAAGACTGGTTCTGCATTAGTAATTTTCTTTTCTCTTTGTCCAGTTCTGCCAAGATTGCAACTCTGTTTTTGTTTTGAAAACCTAAAAACCAGGGGTATGGGGAAGAGAGACACACACAGAGAGAAATAAAAACAACATTTTAGAGCTATTTTTAGAAACCTAGGCCATCTAGAAACCCAGACAGCAAATTCTATTCTCTAAGAAGATAAAGAACCCACTAGAGAGTAGCCCCCTAGATGGTGACACCGACCTCCTACTGCTTCCCTGCAACTTTCCCAGCACAGTCCCAGGATGGAGGCAAAGTAAGATATGGACTGAGGACTTGGAAGGAACTGTAATTTCCAAGGTTTTCAGGAGGAAAACAGCAACAGACATGCTCAGATCCAAACAATATTTCTTTTTCTCAACTGTTTTCATTCAGAAATGACACACAGTCTTTCAAAGACCAAAGAACTGCAACTGACTACATCCAGTGATGCTGAGAGAGAAATGGATTGTAACAGACGGGGTGCAAAAGGTGTGTCCTTTATCAACTACTTAATATGGGGCTTGATTCTGATATTCAAATTACATAAGTCTAAGGTGCAAAGTCCTGGCCAAGGACTAGTATCCAACTAGGTTTTTAAAATCTGAATTAGGGGCGCCTGGGTGGCTTAGCTGTAGGTATCCGACTCTTGGTTTCAGCTCATGTCATAATCTCAGGGTCAGGAGACTGAGCCCCACATGTCTGAATCCACGCTCAGTGGGGAGTCTGCTTCAGAGTTTCTCCCTCTGCCCCTCCCCACCCTCTCCCTTGTGCCCACTCTCTCTAAAATCAATCAAATCAAATCAAATCGGAATTAAATGTCAAGATGTAAACACTGAGAGAATATAAACAAAATCCTCAAATTTCTTGCTTCTCTTGATATATCTCAAGCACTGGCAAGAAGGGATCTTGGGTATCTCCATAGTAAAAATTAACTAGAATGAAGAAATGATCATTACTATTTCCTCACATTACAAAGACATCGGCACTCCCTAGCTTATTATAGTCCTTATTAGGCTTGTTTATATGCCTGTGGGTATTTGAGTTTGATCCCTAATTTAGAAGAAAACAAATGGAAAGATAAAAGACTGGAAAATGAACCACAGTTTGAGTTCTCTGTAAAATGAAGAATGCTTTCCAGAGAAAAGTAGCACTCTATTTGTATATATGGATTTGCATACACATATTTTTAAAGACTTTATTAATTTATTTGAGAGAAGACAAGCAGGGGGAGTGGCAGAGAGAGAGGGAGAGGGAGAAGCAGGGTTCCTGTGGGGTAAAATGACACGGAAGGATATACATGTACTGTGTATCCAATATCAAACTCTAGCTTTTTATATCATATTATAGTTATAGGAGATGCAACCATTGAGGGAAACTTGGTAAAAAGTACTTGAGACTTCTCTAGAATGTCTTTGCAACTTCTTGCCTATTTCAAAATAAAAATTAAAAATATATGGCTCTCAAATCCCCACTGATGCTACTTTAGTCTAAGACACTCTCCTCTCTCACCTGGTTCACTGCAATAGCTTCCTATTTCTTTGCCATACATTTTTCACCTTCTCTCAGCTTCTCCCCATCATACTCTCCATTTTATTTATATTTTTTAAAGATTTTGTTTATTAGAGAGAGAGAGAGAGAGAGAGAGAGAGTATCAGCAGGGGGAGGGGCAGAGGGAGAGGAAGACTCCTCACTGAGCAAGGAGCCTGATGTGGGGCTTGGTCCCAGGACCTGAGATCATGACCTGAGCCAAAAAGCAGATGCATAACTGACTGAGCCACCCAGGTGCCCCCAAAGTTGTATATATTTAAAGCAAGTTATACCATTAGGTGTGTTTCTAACTCTAGGACAAGACTTTTTCCCACTTCTCAGAAGAGGCTAATGCATTCTTAGAAGATAATTAAATAGTTCCATCTTTGTAAAAATTTAGAGATACTGTAAATATAAAAAGAAAAGTCCTGAAAAGTAAATTTAAAAATCTGATAGTGTCTAAATTATGTGGTGAGCAAAATAAATAACCACACTTGAAAGTACTGATGTGCTGTTTACAGAAACATTACTCTCAAGATTAATTTGTTTGCAAGTAATATTTTAGGGTATCAGTAAAGAAACTGTATATACATAGAAATTGTATGTACAAAGCATTAAAAAGACTACATGAAGATAATTTGATCAATAATGTTCAGATAAATACAAGCACAATTGAGCTTTTCAGTGCTCTTCAATGTGTTTAAGCTCACATATGTTATTTCCAATTGTCTATCCTCTGTGAAAAGGAACCAGAGTTCTGGGGAGAGTACTAGTTGCATGTCTTAGGGTAGAAAAAAAAAAAATCAAGAGATGGGCCTGGAACATCTTGTCAGAGAACAAGAAGTTGTTTTTTTTTTTTTTTTAAATATCCAGGGTAGTGCTGAAAGAACAAAGAAGCCAATTTGAGGTTAGCCAGGCTGTCACAATTGGAACATTAAATAGAGAATAATAATTATAGCTGAATGGAACATATTGAATCTATGATACACCATGGCTTCATAATAAGATACAAAAGGAAAAATTAAAAATATATAAAAATATAGTTGTAAAGAAGGGTGAAAATAAGTTATTATAATAATTAGGTCATTTGTAGTAATTACAGTTAATAGGTTGGCATTAACATCTAGAGGTTTGTTTCTCCTATTAAGTACATGTCTGTTTCTGAAGTATAGCTGTATACTTTTTTGCTTAGGTACATGGAGGAAGGGGTAGATACAGGGAACTGGGGGCTAAGCCAAATAGTTCCAGAGGAGCAGGATAGGGACCAAGAATCCACAAGAGGTGGATTCAGCACAGGTTCTCTCTCTCTCTCTCTCTCTCTCTCACACACACACACACACACACACACACACACACCATTTAAAAAGGAGACCCAGTTGTGATGAGCATCCGTGTCACACAATGACCAAGCAGAAACTGTGAGCTCTAACTGGATGAATTAGTGAAATTCCTAAAAAGAGCTAACTGTACAGACCTAATGATCCCTGACCTCTTGGGAGATGAAATGTATTAAATCATGTTAATAAAACTACCAGAAGGGGATCCCTAGGTGGCGCAGCAGTTTGGCGCCTGCCTTTGGCCTAGGGCGTGATCCTGGAGACCGGGGATCAAGTCCCACGTCGGGCTCCCGGTGCATGGAGCCTGCTTCTCCCTCTGCCTGTGTCTCTGCCTCTCTCTCTCTCTCTCTCTCTCTCTCTCTCTCTCTCTCACTGTGTGCCTATCATGAATAAATAAAATTTAAAAAAAATTTTAAAAAATTATAAAAATAAAATAAAATAAAAAATAAAGCTACCAGAAAAGGACAACTCATAATGAAAACAGAACATGGGAGTATTTCACTTAAGGACAACTCCAGGTTGCAAGAAACTAAAAATCTATGAGACAGGCATGAGCTTAAAAAAAAATCCCATTAACTCAGCAGGTAAAGTTTAATATAGAAGGGACTCAGTGCACACCAACACAGCTTTTAAATCATCTAAGGCATAACCAAATCTTGTGTTTTGGCTGAGAATCAAACTTATCAAAAAACGCTAAATCTTGACTTACCTGAAATTTTGTTTTGTTTTGGTAGTGGTAAAATTATTGTAACCCTAGGAAGGTATGGAAAGATTACTATAAACCTGGGAAAGCACAGAAATAAGAATCTGGGAGGATCACTATAATCCCAAGAAGATACAAAAAAACAAGTACAGAAAGAGTAAATTAATTAAACCAATGGGTTAATATTTTAAAATAGATTTAAGTGTACTAAATTTTGCAATCATGAAGTATTACAGTCACGTTAATTATAATTCTAATTTAAACTATAAAGGAGAATTTAACTTGTTTAAGCTATAAACAAGTCTAAATGTTTAAAAATTTTCAGTTTTGAAGTTACTGTGTTAGATGAGTGTAGGTTTAATACACCTTTAATTAAATTATGAGCAGTGATGAGTATTTTTTTCCATGTACAAGATCATGGATTCCATGGACTTTAAAGAACTCACTAAAGTATTTAAACAAGGGGTCACTGGAGTGGGCGAGCCCATAGCCTTCCCTCCCTGGTGAAGATGGGAAAATGCTTTATCACTGTATGTCATTTAGTGCTCCATACTCCCACCCAGAAGCCCAAGTTTTATCCTTATAATCTCTCCCTCTTACTACTCACATTTAACAAGTCACCTAGTCCAACAAATTTTACATCCTCAAGTCTGTAAAATAACTTCCCTTCTCAATTCCTTTTCCACAGTCTAATCAAGCAAAATTATATTTTGCATAATTTTCTAGATCTTAATGTCTATCTACATGAGGCTGAGAGCCATAAAGGCTACTTTACAGAGAAAGGGAATGGTAATATCTCTTAGGCTTTTATTTCTGATCTTGTCTAAAGGTCCTGAAACCTATGCTTCCTTCTTGATTTTTTTTAAAAAAACAATAAAGTATTATGTTACATGTCTGTTTTGCACAAAATACTTATTATAAAACTAAAAAAGTCAACAGACAGCACTTAGGGAATAATAATAGCTTATTTCAAATTTGAAACTTAAGGCACAAACTAGATAATCTATCTGGTTATTTGAAGTATAATGTTCTATAGTAAGATTCTTCCACCTTCAGGGTTTATACCAATGAACTCTGACCACCACATCAATAGGTAACATTTAACTAACTTTTATTACACTCACTACATGAGTTTTTTTTTTAAAACACACACCCATCGCTTGCCATAATTTAACATTTTACCTTTACATTCTTTTGCACATATCATAGTTACATCTAATATTTACGTTCTTAGAAGCAAGAGTGTTAAAAATATTTATCTCATGTACAGTACTTAATATTCCTTTATAATTAACCTTCTCCTAATAAAATTATCTTACAATAAAGCAGCACACTCAAAAATATTTCTACTTTTAGAACTATAACCCTATCTCCTTTCACAATCATATATATTCTCACTTCTACATTCGTTCATAGAAACATATAACTCCCACACTTTTTTTTTGTCACTAAAAACATTCCTGAGGAACAAGCATCACATCAAATCGTATTTAAAACCTACCAGCTGATTATCACTTTATATGAATAGCTCTACCACAGTTAAATAAGCACTAACTGGAATTCTTTTTATTGGAAAAAATATTCTAAAAGAATGAAAATTATTTTGTTTGATCAGTGGGGTTATGGATAATCTGCTTTCCAATTACAGTTGATAAACTGCTTTCACAACAATATTTTAAAAGACATTTAATATTATTCAAATCTTTTCAAGCGGTTATCCTACAGGCTATATACTCTTCACAACTATACATTAAATCAATGTATCATACTTAAGATACCCGTTTAGTATTAAAGGAAAGTCACTATGGCACTATTAGTTTAACATGTTTTAAGTTATTTATTGAATCAACATATATTTACTGTGTATCCATCGTATACAGGCACTAGATAGGTTCTAAGGATACAATGATGAGCCAAAACTTGACATGATTCTAGCTCTCATGGTTCTCAAACAGTCCAGTGAGGATAGAGATGATCAAATAATTACACCAATGAATGTATACTTAGAATCTAAGATGAGTAGTCTGAAATAAAGAAAGAAAATTCTGTAAGCATTTATAACAATATTACTGTGGGAATCAATGTTGAATAAACTTGATCTAGACTGGGAGTAGGGGGAGCAGTAAAGGCTTCCAGAGAAAGTAATGCTTGAACTGAAATCTAAAGGACAAATAAGTAAGCTCATTAGGGATTGGGGGAAAATAACACTTTCCCCTATAAAAAGAGCAGTGGTTGCAGTGTTGAGAATAGGCTAGACAAGAGGAAACAGGAGACCATGACAGTGGAACAAACTGGAGATGACAAAAGTTGTTATAGGCCAGGGAAATGGAAAGATTGGAACAGATCCAAGAGCTATTTAGGAAGTTAAATCAACAGGACACTGAAAGAGTAAATATGAAGTAAAGAATGATGAAGTTGTCATGGATGGCTCCTAGATTTTCGGCTCATATAGTTAAATGGTGAATTATCCTATTTTTCTATTGCTGCTGTAACAAATTACTATGAATTTAGTCGCTTAAAACAACACAAATCTATTATCTCACGGTTCTGCAGTTTTGGGATCTTACTGGACTAACATCCAGGGCTTCATTTCTTTCTGGAGCCTCTGGTGAAGAATCTGTTTCCTTGCCTTTTCCAGTTTCTAGAAGCTGCCTGAGTTCCTTGGATCCTGGTATTCCTTCTCTGCCTTCAAACCCAGCAACACTGTATCCCTCTGACCCTTCTTCATTTCTCTCTCTGACCACAGCTAGGAAAAAAAAATTGCTGCTTTTCAGGATTCATGTGATTAATATGGGCCCACCTGGATAATCCAGGATAATCTTCCCATTTCAAGGCCCTTAACCTTCATCACATGTGCTGAGTTCTTTTGCCAGAGAAGGTAACATAGTCACGGGTTCTGGGGATTATGAAGTGGGGGGATCATTTTTTGCCTACCACACTCCCTAATGATATATATAATGTATTCAGTGGCTAAAGCTCAAACCTCATCTAGGGGGGACTGCTTGATGTCTAAGTCATAGCAGAACGAAAGAATATAACATTATTAAGTTAATGTGAGTTGATTAGTATCAATAATTAGTCCTTTTGGTATCTAGTTGATGGCAAACACTTCTTATATCTAGTAAGATCAAAAAAATTATTCAACTCTTAGCTACTTTTTGGACTTTACTGAAAACACACATCAAAGGAAAGGAATGGATCTTAATGTCTATTCAGGTGACCTCCCCGTTTTCAAGTTCTCACTCAGTCCTCAAGGACTTAGTTCTTGTAAGATACTGCCACTTTCTCTCCCCATTTCAGAGCTAGCTAAACAACATGATGAATCATCTTTACTCTCCTTTAGAACCAACTTTCCCTCATCACTCATTTTTCTTTTCCTCTTACAGATAAATTCCTACACCCATTTCACAACAAGGATTTTCTGCTTAAAAACAGAAAATAGAAGTAAAATACCTAGCATATAGCATGCTGTGTGGCAATTGCTTAATAAATACTAGTTATTATTGTCATTATCTAGCATTCTGTATTAGTTAACATTGCTAGATGCTTCTCAGCCCCATTCTGACAATTCACTCTCAGTGCATAGTTTTTCATTACAAAGAATACAACTGATTAGCATGCGGCTTTCTAGGCTACACTCACATGACAGGCCTCCCAAGGCCAGTCTGAATGGGCCTAGGGATCTCAAACTCTCTCCTAACTATATACACGATCTGAAGCTACTTTATAACCTATTCTACATCAACCTCGTTTCATCCCTATTTCAACCTGGGGCTTACAGATCATTCCTAGAACATCAGAAAAACACTGTACTCTTTGCCCTTGCAGTTAAAAATGACATGAAAAGAAAGCTAGCTTTAAAAACCTACTGCAAATTGCATCTTTGCATCCACATTTTCCTCTTTAAAAAGGTACAAACACAAGAATTTTTAATTATTTTTACACATCAGTGCAAATTTTAATTTACATCTTAATTGAGAGGTAGCATTCCTTGCTTTTCATCCTGACCATAGATGGTTTGGGGTAAGACTTGTATTTGGGCCTGAGATCAAGCAAGAGACCTCCCACCCCACTCCTACCTAGCACCCTGAAATCACAACTAAGAGCATCCCGAATAACTCCAAATCAATACTTTCCATCACCTGATCTGCAGGGCTTGTAGTTATTACTATAAACATTGAAAGATAACTAGAAAATAAGAGAATCAAAGAAAAAAATTCACAGTTCTTAGTATTTTACCAGGTTTCTGTGTGTCTGAAATGAGGTTGGACCAATCCAACTGCCACCACATGATCATAGGACCTTAGTATTTACCAATAATGAAAGATTCTTTACATTGTACCCTGGCCAAATTCCAGTTTGACAATCTGCCTCTACATATTAAAATTCTCAGAACAGGGCAACCCCGGTGGCACAGTGGTTTAGTGCCGCCTTCAGCCCAGGGCCTGATCCTGGAGACCCGGGATGGAGTCCCGTGTCAGGCTCCCTGCATGGAGCCTCCCTCCTCTGCCTGTGTCTCTGCCTCTCTCTCTCTCATGAATAAATAAATAAAATCTAAATAAAATAAAATAAATAAAATAAAATTCTCAGAACATGACTTAGCAATCAAGCAGCCATTAAGAACCAACCAAATCTTCCATAGTACGATGGAAGCTAAGGAGACTTCAGTCACTGTGTGCCAAGAGCTTATGACATTTAGCAGTCCTGACTGCTACCACACTATGACAGACTAGATCTGCTCGAGGGCTCAGTGAACACAATGGGATTCTGTCTCCTACACCAGAGACATTAACTAATTGCAATGTACAGATCAGGATTTTTTTTCCTAAGTCATGGTTCTTTCAGTTATCATTGTTAAGATAATTACACCACTTGGCATTCAGTCTCTGTACTAAGTAGTTCCTATACATGTAAAGAGTAAAGAAATAATTTAATATAGAAAATAAAATGCAATAGATCCAAATAGGTAAGAATTTTAAAATTTTCACTAGGAGTCTACAGAGCAGGATATGGACTCCCTCTGCTGGTGCCCAAGAGCAGCTCAGGACACCAACAAAATCACTGACAAAAGAACAACAAAAGCCAAAAGGCTAATCTAAATTTATTTCTATGTAGATTAGAGGATGTTTCAGCAAATATGATATCAATCAAAGGCAACCCTAAAAATGACCACATTTTATTGCAAATGCTATAAAAATAACCAGCAAATTGCAAATCTCAATTATTGTGCTATTAGAACAAATGGATAATTTTAAATTTAGTTTTGCCTGGACTGAACTGTGGGATTTTTAGCAGCCATATTTGTCTTCCAAAATAGACGTCTCTTTGTTTTCATTTTGGCTTAAATCAAATTATTTTTCACCTGGTAACTCTGATGAAAAGAAGAGATCAAAGATCAGAAGTCAGTGTTGGCCTGTGATTAATGCATAGAGCATACAAACGTGGTTATTTTAGAGAACAGAATAGTATTAGGTAGTTACAACTGTCACCAAGGCTAGCTTTTTACAATAGTACACTTCTATAAAACTCATGCAACCTTTAGTGTGCCCTCAATGCAACTAATACACTAAAATGAGATTTATATACAATGAAACAGCAGACTTCCAACTTCTAGTAGTAGCAGGTAGTTTGGTTACACTAACCCTGCCACAGTTTAATTATAAATTCTGGACAAAGGGCACCTGGTTGGCTCAGTGATTGAGCATCTGCCTTTGGCTCAGGTTGTGATCCTGGGGTCCTGGGATCAAGTCCCACATTGGGCTCCCCATAGGGAGCCTGCTTCTCCCTCTGCCTATGTCTCTGCTTCTCTCTCGGTGTCTCTCATGAATAAATAAAATCTTAAATAAGTAAAAAATAAATTCCAGACAAAAGATTAAAAATTCATTATTTGAAAGCACTAGAAACTGACCAAAATCAAGCAGAAACTGCACCTATTGATATTTGGAAATTTGTGATCTTTTGTTCAATTCACAAACAGCTTGGATAGCCTCACCTTACTGGCTTTGAGGTATCAGAGGACAGTTCAGGGCTGGCAGCATGGAGAAACCCCAGAGGGAAAGGCAGAAGGAGTAAAGCAAAGTTTTTGCTTCCTGATTAAACTACACATATGGATCAAAATCCTAGAGGAGAACACAGGCAACACCCTTTTTGAACTTGGCCATAGTAACTTCTTGCAAGATACATCCACAAAGGCAAGAGAAACAAAAGCAAAAATGAACTATTGGGACTTCATCAAGATAAGAAGCTTTTGCACAGCAAAGGATACAGTCAACAAAACTCAAAGACAACCTACAGAATGGGAGAAGATATTTGCAAATGACGTATCAGATAAAGGGCTAGTTTCCAAGATCTATAAAGAACTTACTAAACTCAACACCAAAGAAACAAACAATCCAATCATGAAATGGGCAAAAGACATGAAGAGAAATCTCACAGAGGAAGACACAGACATGGCCAACATGCACATGAGAAAATGCTCTGCATCACTTGCCATCAGGGAAATACAAATCAAAAGCACAATGAGATACCACCTCACACCAGTGAGAATGGGGAAAATTAACAAGGCAAGAAACCACAAATGTTGGAGAGGACGCGGAGAAAAGGGAAGCCTCTTACACTGTTGGTGGGAATGTGAACTGGTGCAGCCACTCTGGAAAACTGTGTGGAGGTTCCTCAAAGAGTTAAAAATAGAGCTGCCCTACGAGCCAGCAATTGCACTGTTGGGGATTTACCCCAGAGATTCAGATGCAATGAAACGCTGGGACACCTGCACCCCGATGTTTATAGCAGCAATGTCCACAATAGCCAAACTGTGGTAGGAGCCTCGGTGTCCATCGAAAGATGAATGGATAAAGAAGATATGGTTTATGTATACAATGGAATATTACTCAGCCATTAGAAACGACAAATACCCACCATTTGCTTCAACGTGGATGGAACTGGAGGGTATTATGTTGAGTGAAATAAGTCAATCGGAGAAGGACAAACAGTGTATGTTCTCATTCATTTGGGGAATATAAATAATAGTGAAAGGGAATATAAGGGAAGGGAGAAGAAATGTGTGGGAAATATCAGAAAGGGAGACAGAACATAAAGACTCCTAACTCTGGGAAATGAACTAGGGGTGGTGGAAGGGGAGGAGGGCAGAGGGTGGGGGTGACTGGGTGACGGGCACTGAGGGGGACACTTGACGGGATGAGCACTGGGTGTAATTCTGTATGTTGGTAAATTGAACACCAATAAAAAATTAATTTATAAAAAAAATAAAAAATAAAAAAAAATAAACTACACATATGGAGACCCCAGAGGGATCCAGCAATAAAGCAGCAGCTAGAAGCTAAAAAGACTGAGCACAGATTTCAGCTACTGCCCATCACATGGAAGACAACTCTGAGTTGAGGGCTTGCATTTGCTAGAACAAAAATTACATGTCAGAGCAATAAAAAAGAAGCCAGAGTCTCCACAGTGTCTTAGTCATAATATCCAGTATCCAATAACAAATCACTAAGTATAGCAAGAAAAAGGAAAATGTGACCTACACTCCAAAAAAAAAAAAAAAAAAAGCAGTCAACAGAAACCAACTCCAAGATGATTCAGATGATGCAATTAGCAGTGACAAAAGACCTGGATCTAGATTCTAAAAAGAAGAAAACCTAATAATAAAAATAAGCCAATTTTTTAAAAATGAGCAATTTAAAAAATAAGAAAAGAAAATTTATGATGGCAAGTAGTTACAAAGAAGAGCTCAACATCTGTCATCAGGGAGATGCAAGTTAATACAATGAGATGTTGCTTCACATCCTCCAAGATGGCTAAAATTAGAAGACCTAGAACATTATATAGAGAGTACCCAGAATTTTCACACATTGCCAGAGGGAATGTAAATTGGTATAGCCAGTGTGGGAAAAGGTTTGGCAGTTTTTCAAAAAGTTAATAATAAATTCAGCTATTAATCCAAATATCTACAAAAAGACATAAACAAATATTCAAAGCAGCTCCACTCACAATGGCCCACACTGAGACAACCCCCAAAGCCCCTAAACAGAACCAATTAAAAAAAAAATGGTGGTAAATACATACAGTAGAAGAGAACTCCATGATAAACAGAATGAACTCCTGACACATGGCACAACATGGATGAAACTCACACTTTAGTGAGTGAAAGAAGCTGGACACAAGAACATGCTTTATGATTACATTTATATGAAGACAAAATTAAGACAAAACTAAGGCCAAAAAAAAAAAAATCAGAACAGAAATAATAAAAATACGGGTCAAACAAGAGTTCAGAGTTGACAGGGAAAGGAAAAAAGAGATTTGCTTCAAGTTTTGAAGCAGGACACAACTTACAGAATGGGATTTAATACTTTCTAGAGATTAAATTTTATTTTTTAAAATTTGTTTTTAAATAAAAACTTCTCTAGGATGCGTCTGGTTTGCTTTGCTTTAGAGAGCTTCTAAACAGAGGTGATGTGTACAAAAGTTTCTAGGGCAAATGAAGGCAGCATGGATACTGCCTGGTGACAATTATAACCTTAAAAGTGTCTCTGATTTCAAGTAGAAGAGAACACAGATGTCAGAGGAGGACCTGAGGTTTACAATGTGAATAATCTTAACACAGGGTAAAACATAGGATTAACAGCTATTAAGAATGTTATATATCTGATACAATGTTGGACTTCAAATACTGGGTTTTCACTTTGCTATTCATTTTTTATTGACTACAGTAACTGCCTTATCCTAACTTTTCTATCAAAACACCTTTATTAAAAGGGGGGAATATCCTAGTAATAACAAGTTCCAGCATGCATTACCTTGTCCTGAAGGGTTTGCTGCCATTATCTTCTATTTTGTTTCAACTATGTTCAATGGCAACTGGTCAGCACTTTACAATTACCTGTTAAAAAAAAAATATATATATATATATATATGTACACATATATAAAATGCGTCATATTTAACAACAAACTATAAGTTGTCAGGAACAGCTAGCCTCCCTACAATAAAACGTTTTCCGTTCCTTCATCGCTTCAGAAATACACACCTGAAAAGTGGCACAGACTTAAGTCACAAATTTAGATTCTGCAAGCCCTTCAAGTATTTCATTAGAACGTTAAGGTTAAATGTTGACTTTTGCAGATGATGTTGATACCAACATTTAGCATTACTGTCTTCAACGTACAGCATTACGCCGTATTCACCACACACTACCAAATGAATCAGCCAATCGAGAACATCAATATGATTGATGCTAGGAAGAAAGAAAAAAAAAATCACTCCTTTATGGTCCTTCCTGATGCACTTAAAAAAATATATCCAGATGGGCAGCCTGGGTGGCTCAGTGGCTTAGCACCTGCCTTGGGCCCAGGGCGTGATCCTGGAGTCCCAGGATCGAGTCCCACGTCGGGCTCCCAGCATGGAGCCTGCTTCTCCCCCTGTGTCTCTGCCTCTCTGTGTTTCTCATGAATAAATAAATAAAATCTTTAAAAAATCCAGTAGCTACTGTGTATGCTGAAAGCTAAGAAAGAAAACGTAACGCCTGGAATTTATCAAGTACATGCTCGGCACCCTACAATGCGTAAGATGCTTGAAATTATCTTACTCATCGCCGTCTTACAGATGGGGAGAGCCGTGCCCCGGGCCCCAGAAGCCAGGACGAATACTTGGGGCTGTTTCGTTTCCCAACGTCGTGGGTTTTGTATCAGGCTTTGGGGAGATCGCGAGTGGGCAAGGCCGTCCTGCTGCCCTCGGGAGCAAGCAGTCCAGCGAGAAGACAGGCCCTCCTCGGGCGGACGACCACGCTAACAAGTTCAACCAACGCGCTCTTTAAAAGGCGCCAACGGTGCTCCGGCAGCAGCGAGGCACGGAGTCCCCTGGCGTGACGAGGGCGGGCTTCGGGGCAACCCGGGAAGCGCACGAGGGCTCGCAAGCACACTTGGGCGTGGAACAAAATATGCCGAGGTGCTCCCGGGGCAGAAGCACCGGGCGAGCCGAGCCGGTGGCGACGACAGGAAACAGGGCCACCCAGTGAGGGGGAAGGTTCGGCAGGGGGGCGACAGGGCGGCACCAGCGCCCCAAGGGGTCCTTGCAGGAGAGGAGGGCGTGGAGGCAGGCTGGGCGCGGGGCAGCGAGGAAGCCGAGGAGGCCGCTGCCCCGTGGCCGCAAGGACAGCGGCGGCAGGTCAGCGCCGGGGCCGCGCACTTCCGTCCCCCGGCGCCGTGGGGCGGGCCTACTTACCGGGGCCTCCAGAGCGCCCAGGCCGGTCCGCGCCGTCCGATCGCTCTCTCAAAGGGGGCGCGACCACTTAGAGACCTGCAAACAGAGCCCAACGTGCGGCTCTACAACCTTCCCGCCCCCGCTGCGCTTCCGCCTCAAGCCCGACGTACACCCGAGCGAGCGGAAGTCCCGCCTCCGGCCGGCCTCCATCGGCCGCTGCCCAATGAGAGCCGGGCTTTAACTGCTGTTTCCCTGCCCGCCCCCCGCGCCGGCCGAGGCCACTTCCTTTCCGAAGAGTGGCAGCCGAAGGGGCTCCTGGGAGATGCAGGCCGCGCGCTGGGGGGCGGGGTCCGAGAGGGGCGGGGCTCGGGGGCGGGGCTCGGGGCGGGGCCGACCGCGGCTGGGGCCCTAGCGCCCTAGCGCCCTAGCTGCTCTGCGGTTAAGGCCGCGCGGTTCCGAGAGGAGTCGCCAACCCTAACAGGCCTGCGGCGATAGGAGGGTGAGGGGAGGGCCAGTCCTCACCCGCTGGGCGGGCTTCCCAGATTCCACAACCGCCAGGGGGCTGTGCTCCCGCACACGTCCACAAATCCCAGGGAGGTGGGTTTTTGTTGTTGTTGTTTATAGTTCACACTAAGCATGCAGAAATTTTTGCTACTGTGCAATAATCTGTTCAAGAAATGGCTGAGTCACAGCTCAGAACACGAGGACTCTTCTAGTAGGTTCACCCGATGACCTGATTCCAATGCAGCGGATCTACATACTTACCTTGAAGGTAACAATGTATTGATGTGTGTCCCCTGTTCTGTGGTCGGCAACTCCTGTTACGCATATTTTGTAGAATTCGAACATACTTAAAAAAAAAAAGGTTTTATTTTTTCATGAGAGACACAGGCAGAGGGAGATGCGGGCAGCCCCATCTGAAGCTGAAGGCCTGAGCTGAAGGCAGACGCTCAACCGCTGAGCCACCCAGGGGCCCCTGAGCATACATTCTTAAAAACCGGCATTTGCTCCATGGTCAATGTTTATATTGCATAATTTTCTTATGCACGGATCTAGGACTAAAACAGTAACACCCCCAAGCATTTATTGAGTGCCTTCTGTATGCTAGGTTCTTCTTGTGCATAAGCTCTGATCCTGTCATTTCCTGGTTTATATAGGATTTATATTTATATATTTATATATAAAACTCAGAGATGTTGAGTTACTTCATGCCAAGTAACAAGCTGAGTTTCAAAGGAGTAAATGTTTGCCAGATGCTAAGGCCCAGGTTCTTAAATCTCACACATTGTCTCTGCTCTGGAGGAAGGAATTCCTCTGAGGCCAGAGCTTGTTGACCTCCTTCATACAGATACAAAGTGTAACACCTGAGCACTTGGGTAGTCCGCAGGGACCTAAGAGGCCTCTGTGAAGGGGGCCTGGCTGGTCCAGTTACAAGGACATAGGACTCTGGATCTCCAGGTTGTGAGTTTGAGCCCCATGTTGGGTGTAGAGATTACTTAAAAATATTTTAAAAATGAAATATTTACCCAAAAAGGGCAGGGGCATGTTTTAGTCCTGGGCTAATTAAAAACACAGCTGGGATGTATATGGCTGACAAAACCTTAAGGGAACTGTTTTGGTTTTAGGTGGCCTGACTAGATAGTACAGAAACCAGGGCATAAGAAGGCTCCAGTCTAAGTCCTTTTTGTTTGTTACAAGTTTTTGTTGTTTTTTTAAGATTTTATTTTATTTTTTTAAAGACTCTATTTGAATCAGAGACACAGGCAAAACCAGGCTCCATGCAGAGAGCCCGACAAGGGACTCGATCCCGGGACTCCAGGATCACACCTTGGGCTGAAGGCAGGTGCTAAACCACTGAGCCACCCAGGGTTTAGCCATCCCCCTGGTTGTAGCCATCCCCCTACAAGTTTTTATTTAAATTCCAGTTAGTTAACATACAGTGTAATATTAGTTTTGGGTGTAGGATTCAGTGATTCATCACTTACATAACAACACATGGTGCTCATCACAAGTGCCCTCCTTAATGCCCATCACCCGTTTGGCCCCCACACACCTCCCCTCCAGCAGCCCTCTTTGTTCTGTATAGTTTAGAGTCCGTTTCCTGGTTTGCCCCTCCTTCCCCCCCCCATTATTCATGTTTTATTTCTTAAATTTCACATATGAGTGAAATCATATGGTATTTATCTTCCTCTGACAGACTTATTTTGCTTAGCATCATATGCTTTAGCTCCATCCATGTCATTGCAAATGGCAAGATTTCATTTCTTTTTATGACTGAGTAATATTCCATTACACACACACACACACACACACACACACACACACCAGAACTTCTTTATCCATGTATCAGTTGATGGATATTTAGGCTTTTTCCCTAATTTAGCTATTGTCGATAATGCTGCTGTAAAATATCAGGGTACATGTGTCCCTTCCAATCAGTATTTTTGTATCCTTTGGGTAAATACCTAGTAGTGGAATTGCTGGGTCATAGGGTTGCTCTATTTTTAACTTTTTGAGGCGCCTCCATACTGTTTTCCGGAGTGGCTGTACCAGTTTGCATTCCCACCAACAGTGCAAAAGGGTTCCCCTTTCTCCTCATCCTCCCAACATCTGTTGTCTCCTGTGTTGTTCATTTTAGCCATTCTGACAGGTGTGAGGTGGTATCTCATTGTAGTTTTTATTTGTATTTCCCTGATGATGAATGGAAAAGATTGAGCATCTTTTCATGTGTCTGTTAGCCGTCTAAGTCCTAATGGACATTCTGAAAGGAGCTCATTAATGGAGAAAAGAAAAAAAAAAGAATTTTACCTCCAGAACAATATTTTGTAATTTCTTTTTTAAAAATATTTTATTCATTTATTCATGAGAGACACACACACAGAAAGATGCAGAGACACAGGCAGGCTCCATGCAGGGAGCCCAATGTGGGACTCGATCCTGGGACTCCAGGATCACGCCCTAGGCCAAAGGCAGACGCTAAACCACTGAGCCAACCAGGGGTCCCCAATATTTTGTAATTTCCTAGCAAGTTCAGCCTCCAAGCATTGGGAGAACATTATCAGGAGAAAGATAAATTTAATTTGCTGCTTATTTTTTTGCCCTTTATTTGGTGAGTGTTAGCCCTTGAACCCCCTCTTTCTTCTCCTTGAGAGTCTTGGAACTTCTGCCTCACAAGAATTTTGACATCTTGGTTAATAGTGGGTCAGTTTATTTGGGTTCAGATCCTAGCTCTAACGCTTAATGTTTGTGAACCCTCGTTTGACTTTTCAGTGCTTCAGTTTTGTCATCTATAAAAAAGGAAATACAAGTTAAATGAATAACCACACCCATTGGATGGCTAATATACAAAACAGAAAATAAAATAAGTGTTGGCAGAGAAACTGGAACCCTAGCTCACTGTCGGTGGGAATGTAAAATGGTACAATCACTGTGGAAAACACGATGATGGTTACTCAAAAAATTAAAAATAGAATTACCATAAGATTTAGCAATTCCATTTCTGGGTGTAAACACAAAATAATTGAAAGCAGGGCCTCAGAGATATATCTGCACACCTGTATTTGTAGCAACACTACTCACAGTAGCCCAGAGTTGGAAGCAACCCAATTATCCATCAACCAATGAAAGGATAAGCAAAATGTGGTATATGCATATACTGTAATAGTATTCAGCCTTAAAGTAGAAGGTAATTCTGACATATGCTGCAGCCTGCATGAACCTTGAGGACACTGTGCTAAGTGAAATAAACCAGTCACAAAAGGCCAAGTACTGTGTGGTTCCACTTACACGAGATACTTACAGTAGTCAAAATCATGGAAAGTAGAATGGTGTTTGCCGAGGGGTAGGGGGAAAGGGAAAATGGAGAGTGGGTGTTTAATGGGTTGTAGAGTTTCAGTTTTAAAAGATGAAAGGAGTTCTGTAGATGGCTGGTGGCGATTGTGGCAAATCTGAGAGATCTGCCTTTTACTGCACATCTTGGTATGCAGTCATAGGTAGGCTGATAAATGCACACATCCTGCATATCAACCAGGGGAAAGTCCAAGACAAAAGGACTGCGAATGATAGTCCTGTGGCTCTAGGAACTGATACGGAAATGCCAGGTAGCAGTCTATGAAGGCATTATGATTCTTATGGGCCTTTAACATCAAAGTAGAGTTGGGAATAGTTCCCAATTTCCAATTGGAGCCATCTTCACTCTTCTTTTGCTATTTTGTGATTAGATATTTATGGGAAGTGCATTAGGCTAGACAGCCTTTAAAGTGTGTAGAAGTTTGAGACTATTGCCATATTAATTCTCTATTGCTTGAAACAAATTGAGGCTAAACTCGTCAATTTTTTAAAAGATGTATTTATTTGGGAGGGAGTGCACATGTACACAGGGGAGGGGGGGTGGGACAGAGGGAAAGGGAGAGACCAAATTCCAAGCACACTCCACGCTGAGTGTGGAGCCTGATGTGGGGCTGGATCTCATGACCCTGAAGTCATGACCTGAGCCAAAACAGAAGTGGACGCTTAACCAACTGAGCCACTTAGGCGCCCCCCAAACTTGGCATTTTATTACAACAAATGTTCACTGTCTTACAGCTTCTGAGGGAATGTAGGCAGCGTATCTGGATGATTCTGGCTTAGGGTCTTTCACAAGGTTGCAGCCAAGATCCTAGCTGGGGTTGTAATCATTTGAAAGCTCACTTGGATGGAAGGATCTGCCTACAAGTTCACTCACGTGGCTAAGGGCAGGAGGCTTTCTTTTTTTTAAGATTTTATTTATTTATTCATGAGATACACAGAAAGAGAGACATAGGCAGAGGGAGAAGCAGGCTCCATGCAGGGAGCCTGATGTGGGACTTGATCCCGGGATTCCAGGATCAAAGGCAGGCGCCAAACCACTGAGCCACCCAGGGATCCTAGGCTTTCAGTTCCTCAACCTCCAGGCCTTTCCACAGGGTTCCTCATGATGTGGCATGAGCAAGTGATACAATAATGAGAGAGAGTGACCAAGACAGAAGCCCGGTGTCTTTTATACCCTGATCTTAGGAGTGACATACCGTCTCTTCTGCCGTCTGCTGTGGCTCACAGGCCAACCTTGATACAGTGCAGAAGGGGCTACAAGCTGTGAACACAGGGAGATGGGATCACTGGGGACTGTCTCAGTCCATTCAGGTTGTTATAACAGAATACCATAGGCTAGGTGGCTTATAAATAATTTTTTATTTCTCACAGTTCTGGAGGCTGGGAAGTTTCAGATCAAGGCACCAGCATGATCTGGCTCTGGTGTGGGCCTGGTTCCTTGTTCATAGACAGCTGTCTCTCTGCAGTGTCCTTATATGGTAGTAGTGTTGCCTGGTGGACTAGGGAGACCCTTTGGCCCTGAGGCCTCCACCCAGCCCATCCCCGGATGTCCCTGGAGGCTCTTGGTCTCCTGCAAGAGGGCATTCAAGGACGAACCAGATACAGTGGTTGGGCAGTACAAGTGAAGAGTTTATTAAAGTAAGAGTAACTCTCTTTTTAAAAAAAGATTTTATTTATTCATGAAAAACACTGAGAGAGAGAGGCAGAGGGAGAAGCAGGCTCCAAGCAGGGAGCCCGACGTGGGGCTCGATCCCGGAACTCCAGGATCATCATGCCCGGGCCAAAGGCAGGCACTAAACCGCTGAGCCACCCAGGGATTCCCAAGAATAACACTCTTAAATAAATAAATCTTTTTTTAAAAAGGGGGCCTGGGTGGCTCAGTCAGTTAATGATCTGACTCTTGATTTCAGCTCAGGTCATGATCTCAGGGTCCTGGGATCGAGCTTCAAGTCAGGCTCCCTGCTCAGTTGGGAGTCTGCTTGTCTCCCTCTCCCTCTGCTCCTCCCTCTGCACACTCACTGTCTCTCAAATAAATAAATACATCTTTAAAAAAAACAAACAAGAGTATATTCTAAAAATGCGAGAGTCAGTGAGCTTTACGGAGAGCTGGGCCAGGAGTTTAGGTCTCTTTATTGACAGTTGTTGACTAAGGGGTGGAGTATTAGAGGAGGAGATTTCTCAGGGTTTTGTTCTTTTACTCCTTTACTTGGTCAGGATCTCTGGCCTTCTTTATCTTGGTCTGGTTTGATCCAGCTCCATGTGGCTTTGTTTTTGGAATGCTGCCAAGGCAAGTCTCTAACTTTCCTGATAATGGGTCATGACTTCCCCCTTTGCTGGCCTCCAGGCATCCTGTCAAAACCTAACTAACTGCCTACTCTAACACCAGGGGATAAAGGAGCTCTCTGAGGTCTCTTTTATAAGGGCACTCATCCCATTTATGAGGGCTTTGCCCTTATGACCTACACTCCTCCGAAAGCCCCACCTCCAAATACCAGCACACGGAGGACTAGGATTTCAACATGCAGATTTTGAGGGGGACACAAACATTCAGTCCAAAGTCAGGATCATCGGGAAGCCTGGGTGGCTCCGAGGTTGAGCATCTGCCTTGGCCCAGGGTGTGATCCTGGAGTCTTGGGATTAATTCCTGCATTGGGCTCCCTGCATGGAGCCTGCTTATCCCTCTGCCTGTCTCTCTCTCTCTCTCTCTCTCTCTCTCTCTCTCTCTCTGTGTCTGTGTGTGTCTCTCATGAATAAAATCTTAAAAAAGAAAAAGTTTGCTTTAAAAAAAAAGTAGCAATCATCATAGAAGTTGGCTACTAAAATGACATGGATTTTTCTTTTCTTTTCTTTCCTTTTTTTTTTTTTTAAGTGTCCTTATTTTAGCTCCTGTATAAAATGGGTGAACTTAGTTCAGGAGACTCTTAGCTACAAAAAGGGGTAGAATTGCCCAATGGTCGAGATTGCAGCCCCTAGAACCAGACTCTCCAGATTAAGATTCTGGCTCTACCACTTGCAGAGCTGATGCTGTTCAATCACTGTTCAACTTCCTCATCTGTGGAAAGGACTGGTAATAGTACTTTCCACCATGATTTGTATGGGACTCGAGCATTTCCCACCTTTTTGGAATCTGAGGGAAGTTACCCTTGAGGGAGAGGGGGTTTCAATTAAATCCAAAGGTAGACAGATGGTCCCATGATTGGATTAAGGGGAATTTGCGTACCATGAAATGAAACCTCTAGAAACTTTAGACATAATTAGTCTCTTTTATGGAATCTTTACTATAATGCCAGGACTCTACTTGGAAAGGAGTGTTTCAGGCAGTGTCACCTCCCCTTAGGAAGAGAGGGCGTGGGGGTCTTATCATGCAGATTTCTTCACCAGGGCTGCTCAGGAAATTCCAGACAGATTGGTTTAAAATTTCACCTGTGGGAGAGGCTGAAACTGCAATTCGTGTAGTATTAAGTCTTGGTGAGACTTATGATAAGGGACTCCACTTGGAGCCTTTCTTTTTAACAGAAGGTGAAGCTACCCCTTGTGTTTATAACCATGGCCAATGGTGATAGTGTAGTGTGGTCACAGCTGGTGCAGATTGAGGCCCCACGGGGAGTCAGGTCAAGTCCACAGTTTGCCAGCCAAGCAAGCAGATGTGGCACAGACACCAGGGTGTGGGGTCACTCTGCCTCTTTCCGCAGGGAGGGAGGCAAAGGGGTACCTCCTCAGGTGGGCAAGGAGAGGAGGACCACAAGAGTGGGTAAAATTCGTTTGGAAATGTTTTATTTAACACACTGGCTGACTTTAAAAAGTATGAGTTTTATTTTACTACTGGTTTGTCCCTTTTATTAAACAGATCAAACCGTGACGGTTTCAGCACGTCATGAACTGGCCTCACAAAATTGCATGAAGCTCCTCATGGAGCATGAGCACAAAGTAATGCTTCACATCATCTACCTCTAACTTGGTCACCTCTAAGGGGCCAGGTTCCCAGTACCTTTTGGTATGCTCAGAATACGAGAGTGCTAAGCAGACACACTGACTGATGGGGTGTGTTTAAAATCTTTGTTTTAGGGCAGCCCAGGTGGCTCAGTGGTTTAGCACTGCCTTCAGCCCAGGGCCTGATCCTGGGGACCCGGGATCGAGTCCCACATCAGGCTCCCTGCATGGAGCCTGCTTCTCCCTCTGCCTCTCTCTCTCTCTCTCTCTCTCTCTCTCGTGTCTGTCTCTCATGAATAAATAAATAAAATCTTAAAAGAAAAGAAAATCTTTGTTTTTAACCCAGTAGAAGCAGAGATGTGTACACTTGGGTTCATTCATTCAATAAACATTTAATGAAAATACAAACGATGACCTGTCCTTATCTCTAATGTGAGCGTGCAGGCCAGAACCCCACTTTTGCTTTTTCACTCTTTTGACTATGAATCCTGAAGGATGCTTTGTGGACTGTTAGTGGCAGCTAATATGCTCTTCAAGATTACTGTTTCATCAAAGTTCAAGGTGTTTGCTCATCTTAAACTATTACACTAGCATTATTAACAGCTCCTCGGGTTTGGGGCCATTTGTAAATTTAATAAATTGCCCGAAGACCTCTTATTTGAGATCATTAATGATAAACTGCCAGCCACATGCTGTATGCTCCAAATCCCCCAGCATTCTTAAAATTCCTTTTTGATTAATTAGTACCTTTAATTTACTTTTCATGGGCCAATTTTATTCAACCCCAACCTTAGGAATGGACTGCATTCCTATTGTGACTGAAGGGAAAGCTATTTGTAGTCAGGTCCAAATCCCTGGAACCTGTAAATGTTTTCCTCATATGGAACAAGGGTCTTTACAGGTGAGATTAAGAATTTTGAGTTGGGGAGGTTTTCCTGGATTGTCCTGGTGACCTCTAAATGCAATCACAAAAGTCCATATAAAAAAGAGGCAGAAAGGGATATCTGGCTGGCTTAGTTGGTAGAGTATGACTCTTGATCTCAGGGTCATGATTCAAGCCCCATGTTGGGCATGAAGCCCACTTAAAAAAAGAAAGAGAGAGAGAGTGTGTGTGTGTGTGTGAGATAGGGAAATTTGGCATAAGCAGAAGAGAAGGCGGTGTGCTGGAAGAAGTAGAACCCAACCAAACAAGAGTTCATGTGCCCAAGACACTGCAAGTTGGTGACAGATCTGACATTGAGCTTTTGCAGTGAAGTAAGATAGGCTATTTATTGGGGTGGCACCGCCCAGGAGAAAGGGGAGCTAGTGCTCAAAGTCCTGAACTCCCAGATGGCTTAGGAGCAATGGTCTTTCTTTCTTTCTTTCTTTCTTTCTTTCTTTCTTTCTTTCTTTCTTTCTTTCTTTCTTTCTCTTTCTTTCTTTCTTTCTTATTTTATTTATTCGTTTGAGAGAGGGGGGGAGAGAGAGAGAGAGAGAGAGAGAGAGAGAGAGAGAGAGAGAATCAGCAGGTAGAAGGCAGAGGGAGAAGCAGACTCTGCATTGAGCCAGGATCCTGACGTGGGGCTCGATCATGACCTGAGCTGAAGGCAGAAGCTTAAACCATCTGAGCCCCCCAAGCTCCCTGAGCAATGGTTTTCAAAGAGGGGGTGGAAATTCAGCCTAAGAGACTCAGAATCGTGGATCATGCTGATTGATTAGGGATTGGACCAGCTGCAACAATTCGTTTCTTATCTTCCTGCCCCTTCTGGTGACCCTGTCCGGTTTCAGTGTGACTTAGTGAGGCAGTCGTTCTGCTGCAGGGGCCTGGCACTGCATTAGCCATGTCACCGCTAAGAGCACAAAGGCAGACGTTCTACATCCTGTGACTGTTACTAAGCAGCAAACTGTTATTATTTTTTTCTTGCACACACAGCATGTTATGTTTGTTACCGTAGGCAAAACAGCATGCCACAGACTTTTCAGGAGGCAACTTGATGTTATTTCTTGAGGCCATTTTACAGGTTTCCTGAACAGTAACTAAGGGCTATGTGACTCGGGTCAGAGGCACCCAGGAGCCATTCGTCCTCATCGTGGTGTCTGCAGGGACTTGCATGTCCAGTTTCGGGAGCAAAGGGCATTCTCCCCTCCTGGGATGGAGTGTGGCCTTGATGTCCACACATGCTAATTTTCAACTTTGGGCCTCCAAAACCATGAGCGGGTATGTTTCTGTTTTTAAGGCACCAAGTTTGTGGTCACTTGTTACAGCCACCACAGGAAGCTAATCCAGTGCTATTTGTGGCTCCCAGGAACACAGGTGAGAGTGCCTGAGAACAAGTACTGATGAGGCTTTTCTGTCTGGGTTGTGTTTTGTTTTGTTTTGATTATTTCTTTATTTTAGTGTGTATCTGAATAAGCTGAGAATCTTCACATTTTATTAGAAAATATCATTACCTTCGCTTTATAAAGGGAAAAACAGATCTCACCTTAAGTGAGTTTTTTGTTTTGTTTTGGTTTTGGTTTCAGGAATAGAATTTCGTGATTCATCACTTACATATGACACCAAGTGCTCATCACAACAAGTGCCCTCCTTAATGCCCATCGCCCATCTAGCCCATTCCCCGTCCATGTCCCTCCATCAACCCTCTGTTCTCTATCATTAAGTCTCTTCTGGTTTGCCTCCCCCCTCTCCTCTCTTTTCTCTCTCTCCCCACATGTTCATCTGTTTTGTTTCCTAAATTCCACATATGAGTGAAATCATATGGTATTTGTCTTTCTCTGACTTATTTTGTTTGCATAATACACTGTAGCTCCATCCACATTGCTGCAAATGGCAAGATTTCATTCTTTTTGATGGCTGAGTAATATTCCATTGTGTATGTATGTATGTATATATATGTATGTATATACTTAGTTACTATATATATGTATATACTTAATTTCTCTCTCTCTCTCTCTCTCTCTCTCTCCCTCTCTCCCTCTCTCCCTCTCCCTCCCTCCCTCCCTCCCTCCCTCCCTCCCTCCCTCTCCCTCCCCTTCCCCCTCTCCCTCTCCCTCTCTCTCTCCAGATGAGTTGATCAGTTGATGGATGCTTGGGCTCTTTCCATAGTTTGGCTATTGTTGATAATATCTGGGTTGCGTTTTAGTGAATGCAAGTTTTCAGCCTTCTAAAAATATGTACCTAATAATATTATAGACATCCTGGAACATACCACTTAGTCTAAAAAACAAAACAAAATGCTTCAAATACATTTAAATCCTCCCAGATACCCTTCCTGCCCTGTTCTCTCTCTCCACCTCTGAGACAAGCCACTTTCCTGAATGTAACTTTAATTGCTCCAATACATTTCTTTAAACTTTTACTACATTGTGTCCCAAAACATATATTACATTATTTTAAAACTTAGTAAAAGTGCATATGATCTTTTACAATTTGTCTTTTTTTTCCCAAAACTATCTGAATTTTTCACAGAGTGCTTTCTACATGCAAATTGCCATGTTGGGCAGTGTGGATGATAGAGCTACAAATGTAATCTCTTATGGGTATTTTCCCGTTGCTTTAAAGGAAGGTTCCTCCTCAGTGTCTACCATCTAATACCTAATTGGCAACAGGAATGATGATTTTCAATAATTTCTTAACACCTGGAAGTACAAGTCCTGTGCCTTCATGGGAGGATTACTTACCTTTGTAGGACTTTCAAAGTAAATATGATATCTGTCAAAATTAAGAATTATTTAGGGACACCAGGGTGGCTCAGCGGTTGGGCATCTGCTTTCAGCTCAGGTAGTGATCCTGGGGTCCTGGGATCGAGTCCCGCATCAGGCTCCCCATGGGGAAGCCTGCTTATCCCTCTGCCTGTGCCTCTGCTTCTCTCTCTCTGTCTCTCATGAGTAAATGAATAAAAACTTAAAAAAAATAAAAAAGAATTATTTAGAAATCAGATTTGTGACTTAAACATGAGCAAAACTATAAAACTAATACACTCAAATCAGTACCTTAAATTTTATGTAACAGTTGATGTTTTGGCAAACTGGAATCTCTGTTGACAGTGTGAAGATGATGCTCTTCACAACAGCATGCATTTCTTTGAGTTTGCTTGCCTCTCCCACCAGTTTTCTTCATTCAAAATGTAGCTGTGTTCCAAGCAGCCTAAAGGCTACATACCTCTGATTCAGTAACCTGTGCCTTCTAGCTTATAGCTTGACTAATTATAGCTTCTTTGAGATCTCAACAGAACACTGACCCTGGGGAAACAAGGAACCAGGTGTTCCCAGATGATCAAGCTTGACCACACTAGAGAATAGCCTTCCCTGATGCCAGCAAATTTGCATGAGATCACTTTGAGAATGCTTCCCCTGCATGTTGACCCTCACTACTTCCCTATGCCTCCCCCTTAAAAAGTCCTTGCTTGGTCCAGAACCTTGGACACTAGTCCACTATCTTCCCAGGTTGCCAGCTTCCTGAATAAAGCAAACTTCCCATTCCAAACAACACTTGTCTCTGGAGTATTGGCTTTCAAGCTGTGAGCAGCCGAACTTGGGTTTCGGTAACAAAATGAAAGGTAAAATATCTACCTTTATGGTGTGGTGTGAAACCATGTGGCTTTCATTGAGCCCAGGGATACTTCTAGACCTGAACAGGAGGGACTCCTTCCCCCATATCATAGAGGGTTCTGTATAACACACATGTGAACACACACATGCACACATCTGTTCAAGAGCAGATAAAAACCTCTGTCACTTGAGATCTGTGGTCAGCCCTGGACCATCATAATCTAGAAGCTTGGACATCTGCTGTTAGGACTAACACTATTCAGGCCCCATGGAAACACTTCATATCTCTTGCCCTGCTTTTTTTTTTAATAAAGTTTTTTATTTATTTAAGGAATCTCTATACCCAATGTGGGGCTCAAACTCATGGCCCCAGGATCAAAAGCCACATGCTCCTCCAACTGAGCCAGCTGGGTGCCCCTTGCCCTGTGTTCTTGAATCAAAAGGTGGCAGAGGTAGAAAGTTGTGAAGATTTATGGGTGATGCCCATTCAGGTCTGAGTTGGGAAAAACCCAGTCTTCCTCTTGTGGCTCTCCTGTACTCTCACTGCTACCACCGTCACAGCACTTCCAACACCAGGTGCAAGTGTGCTTTTGCCACACCAAGCAACTCTACAACACCAGCTGGGTGTGCTGCAATTTAACTCAATTCTGATACCATCTTCCTGGATATAGTGTCAGACCCCTCAGGTTAAGGGCTCAGTCCCACAACACTACCCTCTTCTCCCCCTCCTTCAGATGCTGGTCACAACTAGAAGGTCCCCAGGTTGCCCATAGATTCTGTCCAACTTGGCTACACATTGGAGGCTCCTCCCCTTTAGATTTGGTTATTTGCTAGTACAGCTCACAGAAGTCAGGGAAACCCTTACTTACATTTACAGGTTTATTAAAGGGTATGATAAAGGATACAGATGAACAAACACGTAAAGAGATATATGGGGAGAACTCTATATAACAAGCTCAGGAGCTTCTTTCCCATGGAGTTGGGGTGTATGACTCTCCACGTATATAGATGTATTCACCTGGAAACTCTCCAAACCCGGTACAACTGGGATTTTATGGAGGCTTCCTCCCAGAGGCATGATCGATCATTAACTCCATTTCTAGCCCCTCTCCTTTCTCTGGAGAATGGAAAATCCCAAGCTTCTAGTCTTGGCTTGGTCTTTCTAGGGACCAGCCCCCCTTCCTGGAGCCATGCAGGAGCCCACCCAGTCATCTCATTAGAACAAAAGACACTCCTGTCACCCAGGAAATTCCAAGGGGGTTAGGAGCCCTGTGTTGGGAGCCAGGGTCACAGGCCAAGTTTTAGAACAAAATTGCTCTTGTGTTCTTATCGCTTAGGAATTTAGAAGGGTTTCAGGAGCTCTGTGCCAGGAATGAGGTGGAAGAAGGGCAGAGACGAATGTATATTTTTTCTAATATCTCACAAGGCCAGAAATGGACACTGCTTCTTAGTGCAGGGAATAAGTCAGGAGCAGAAGTATTAAGGTAAGACAAAAAAAATTCCAAATACTGTGTTTCAGATCAGATGTGAATTCAATAAATACTTTGGTGCTGAATTTTCTTTGGTGCAGTTATTTGTCTTTGGTGCTGAACTTTGCATTTTCTTGCTTTTCTTCTTACTCTTATTTGTGATTCTGGAGTTACTCATGAATTACTGTTGTATTCACAACAGCTATAACTGTGGCTGAAGTATATTTCTGCAATATTAAACAATTGATATTCCTCTTATGTTTGTGTATATGTCTATATATATCATGAGGGAAGCATAATACTGATTCTTTACTTATGACTCTAGAGATTGCTTTAACAGATGGTAAAAATTTCAATATAAGTGATAATTTATGGCAAAATTAAAAGATATTCTAATACTCTGTGATAATTTATCATGCATCCACATTTCTTTTTTTTATGCATCCACATTTCAATGTTTTAATGATATGTAAAATTCGTGATTCATTTCTGCATCTAAATATTACTTTAAGAATTTAACTGGCAGGGGCCCCCAGGCGGCTCAGTTGGTAAAGTGTCTGCCTTTGGCTCAGGTCATAGTAATTCTAGGGTCCTGGGACTGAGTCCTGCATTTGGTCTCCCTGCTCAGCGGGGAGCCTGCTTCTCTCTCTGCCCCCCCTCCCCACCCCCGCTTGTGCTCTCTCTGGCTTTCTCAAATAAATAAATACAATCTTTAAAAAAAGAATTTAATTGTTTCCTTACCAGAGAATATGTTTCCTCCAAGTTGTAATTAAGAAAAAACTAAAAACTACAATCACTAGAGAAAGTTTAGTTTGTCGAATTTGACATTACTGTTGGCAAATTAATTAAACAAGGAGGCCATTAGGTTGGGGTGGCTCTAATGTAATTTAAGCCAGTGCATGCTTCAGGGTAATGACATTGAAACCTAAGGACAACACAAAGAGCCCTCTAAGCTTTAAACGATAGCCAATCAAGAATTTCCTTGCTTTGCTTCTGTCTTTTCTTATAAAACTTTCTCCTTAGCTCCTGTTGGTAGTGCAGTTGGGCACTGCCCCTATATGAATAGTTTTTTTATGCTCAAACTCTTAAATTTTTAAGCATGTCTCAATTTATCTATTAACACTGTCAATGGGGGCACCTGGGTTGCTCAGTCAGTTAAGTGTCTCTGCCTTTGGCTCTGGTCATGATCCCAGGGCCCTAGGATCAAGCCCTACATTGGGCTCCCTGCTCAGTGAAGAGTCTGCTTCTCCCTGTCCTTCTGCTACTCCCCCCGCTTGTGCTGTCTTTCTGTATCAAATAAATAAAGAAAATCTTAAAAAAAAACCCAAAACACTATCAAATAGTACATAATATATGTGAAAAATCTTATAATCTCATAATATAAATAATTATTTTGCTGCTATAAAGGCAAGGTAAATTTCCTGAGCTGTGTATGTATTTATTTTATTACTCATATCAAACATCAACAGACCACCCAGATATGAAAAATAATATAGTTGTCTTTTTTTAAAAAAATTGTTTAAATTCAATTTGCCAACAAGTTAGTTGTCTTGATCCTTAGCCAACTTTCAGTCATTTCAAAGGCATAGCTTTACACATATTTATTAGCTTGATTTATAACTTGTAGATATTTACACATACAGAGCCTGCACCTGTGTTGTGGCCCCAGACCCCATGAATGCTCAGATGCACCCGACCAGGCACAAGTGTATATGTGTTACATTGGTTACTAATGTAAGGAAAAAGAAGTTGAAATATTTGGTAGTTTCTTGATCTTAAATGTAAATGTGGGAACTAATATCTGTTTCATTAGTCAACTCAACAGTGGTCATCTAGATAATTCAGAATATGCTATTATATTTTATATATAGGTAGCATCCAGAATATTAAAAAAAAACCTTTTAAGATCATCATCCAAATGAGATGCTGAGGGCAGCCCGGGAGGTTCAGTGGTTTAGCGCTGCCTTCAGCCCAGAGCATGATCCTGGAGACCTGGGATCGAGTCCCACATCAGGCTCCCTGCATAGAGCCTGCTTCTCCCTCTGCCTGTGTCTCTGCCTCTCTCTCTGTCTCTCATGAATAAATAAATAAAATCTTAAAACAACAACAAGTGAGATGCTGAGAACATACCAGTTTCAGTGAAATTAAACATCATTAAAACAAAAACATTATTATATAGGAGGAACAGCAAAGAGACATGTACTTCTGAAGTGTTAAAACAATTTTAATAGGTAAAATTGAAGTTTTTTCTGAAATTGGAAATGCTTCTGTAGTGTACATCAGATTATATGATGTGAATTCAATCCTGCTTGTTAACACATATCCCAAGACATACCTGATAAAAGTAGGTAGGTCAGAAAGGAGTAGGTCATAAAGTGGGGGAGAGCTATAAGATGGAAATCTAGGACTGTGCCTGAATTTTTCTTTGTTGTTCATGTGTAACACATAAATATAATTTGAAATAGAAAATGTGGGTGCCTAGGTGGCTCAGTAGGTTAAGCATCTCTGTCTTTGGCTCAGGTCATGATCCCAGGGTCTTGGGATCCAGCCCCACATTGGGCTCCCTGCTCAGCATGGAGTCTGCTTCTCCCTCTCCCTCTGCTCCTCCCCCTTCTGCTCGGGCTTGCTCTCTCTCAAGTAAATAAATAAAATCTTTAAAAAAAAAAAGAAAGAAAAAAATAGTGATACCTGGTGGGGTAGGGGGTGCACCTGGGTGGCTCAGTTAAGCAACCGACTCTTGATCTCAGCTCAGGTCTTGATTTTGGGATTGTGAGTTGAAGCTCCTCATTGGGCTCCACACTGAGATTACTTAAAATAAAAATTTTTAAAAAGTGGCACCTGCAGTGCCTGGCTGGCTCAGTGGGTAGAGCATACATCTCTTGATCTTGGGGTTGTAAGTTCAAGCTCTACGTTGGGAGTGGAGATGACTTAAAATTTAGAAAAAAAAAAGTGACACCTGTCCAAAGAGATTTTTTTTTAAGTGCTGTTAATTGGGATATAATGGAGAAATCTTAAAGTTCTTGTAATTATATCACTTTAGAAGTGGAGAAAGGTTAAGGAAAAGGTTGACTCATACAAAGAATATTGCTTAGCCTTGGAAAAGAAGTAGGAGGCATTGTAAATATGTTTAAATCAGATGTTTTATGCGTTGAAATTAAAAAATTTTTCTTATTAGAATTTTTAAATTACAAAAGAAATAAATGCTCTTTGTAGAAAGAAAATGATAATCTGGTCTACTCTTGCCCTGCCACACCCTCACCAGAAGAGAAAAACTAACAGTCTGGTGCCTATCCAGTCATGCGTTCTCCTATTCTCATATGAACCCACGCACACGTACGTTCATATATGTATACACACACACATATATATATATACACATTAATATATGGTGATCCCACTATACATGTTATTGTACCACTTGCTTTTTAAAATTTAATGTACCATAGACCTTC
The DNA here is from genome assembly GCF_905146905.1 of Nyctereutes procyonoides. NCBI lineage: Eukaryota > Metazoa > Chordata > Mammalia > Carnivora > Canidae > Nyctereutes > Nyctereutes procyonoides. The sequence goes on along the minus strand of NW_026575135.1, from coordinate 7,195,385 downwards.
TGATTCATAAAACTCTAATTTTTTATTGCTGCATGATATGGTGTGGATGTGCTATAAATTGTTCAACCTTTTCCCTAGTGATGTATATGTAGGTTGTTTCTACCCTCCTTGCCTCTACAAACAGTGCTGCAATAAATATCTTTGTACATATATCCTTAGGGACCTGTACTTTTTTTTTTGGTAGCATCACAAATTTGTGTTGACACCGAGGGCACCCGTTTGGTTCCCTGGACCCCTACTAGTAGTGGACGTGGAGGCAGATTTCAAGTGAAGCTTGTTTCAGGGCTCTTTGCTTGAATGTGTCCCTACACTGGTACACACCCCCTCCCCACCCTCACCCAGGGCCTTGTTGTCCATCAAGAGTCACCCAAAAAAATAAATAGGAAAACATTGAAGATGGTCACAGAATTCGTAGTTGTCTGGAGATTCTGCTCTCTTGTTCTTTTGGATCGCTAAACATGGCTTGCTTTGCCCAATCTATTATTGAAGAGAGAGCACTAGCAGGAAGGGCAAAGGAAGAAGGAGAGAAAATCTCAAGCAGACTCTGCACCAAGCTTGGAGCCCCATACAGGGCCTCATCTCACAATGCTGAGATCACAATCCAGTTGAAACCAAGAATCTGATGCTCAAGTGACTGTGCCACTCAGGCACCTTCATAGTGCATTTTCAATGAACAATTTGTATTCATCAGTATTAACAAATCAGGCGCATAAAAATATTAATCTTTAAAAAAAAGTCTTAGCAAAGTGCTCACAGGGCTGTGTATTTTTGTAATATTTGAAAAAGTAGGTTACTTTATCCACAACCAGTTAGGACAACTGTGCCTTTTCACTCCAGATTTCCCTCCTTTCACACTTCCCCTTGGGTTGTATGGCCTTGGAGTGGTTGCAGGCATTTTGAAAGTTGAGCTGGGAGGTGCCTCTGGCTGGTTCAGTTGGTAAGGCATGCTACTTTTTTTTAAATTTATTCATTTATATTTTTAATAATATCTACACTCAAAGTGTGGCTTGAACTCACAACCCTGAGATCAAGAGTAGCATGCTCTTCCAACTGAGTCAGGCACCCCATAGAGCATGCAACTCTTGATCTCTGGTGGTGAGTTTGAGTCCCACATTAGGGGTAGAGTTTACTTAAAAAAAAAAAAAGTTGAGCTGGTTGTGTCCATTTGAGTTTAGCAGGATGTACGTATAAGGTTAACTGTTCAATGTCACTTCCGTGCGTAGTAGGGTTATTGCTAGATGATCATGGTGTACGATTAGCTTCCAGGTTCACTACTGTGAAGACACAGGGCCAGAGTTTATATTGTGAAATGAACTTGTCCGATGGCACCTGGCACCAGATGTATGGGGGTACTGGAGGAGAAACAAAGTTTGAAATGTAGGGAGCCGGAACCTGGCCTGTAGAAAATTTTCCCCATCATCCAAGTGACAGAAGCATTTCTAAGGAAGTGTTTCCCTAAGGACGTGTTTCTTTTCTATTAGGGATATCCTTGGTAAAGTGGTACCTACAATTATAAACACACCTGGAACTTACACAATAAGAATTCCCGTAAGAATTTATCTATAGGCTAAAAATTTATAACAGCTCTACAAACAGCAGGTATGTTTGGTGGTAAGCCACATATTCTATGCCCAGAGTTTGCTTGAGATTCTTGCCCTCTGCTCCTCCCCCCACTTATGCACACACTTACTCTCTTAAATAAATCAATAAATCTTTTAAAAAAATAGTGCTGTGGAGGTGTGTCAGGCAGTTAATAAGCAACTTAAATTTTTTTATGGTATTGGCAATCAGATTCATAAAATTTCTCAATGTGGGGAGTTCTTGTTCTAAATAAATATTTACCTTTGTACTAAGTTTATAATGAAATTTTAAATTCTTTTGCTTGAAAAGGACCCTCAAATTGTTTAAATTTCAGGCCTCATAAAGCATGAATCCTCGCCTAATTATAATTTATTGGTCTTAAGATGTTTGCTAGTAAGATAAGTGAAAATTTTATCTTTTTGCTTTCATTGACATTTCATAGATCTCTAGTGAAACTGAACCTTTTTTTACATGTATATTGGACATGTGTATTTCTTCTTTGAACTCACTAATGACATTTTTTTTGTCCATTTAAAAAACTTTTTTTTTTAAGTAAGCTCTAGGGGTGCGTCAGGGCTTGTTGGTTGAGCATCTGACTCTAGATTTCTAGATTTTGGCTCAGGTCATGGTCTCAGGGTCCTGAGACTGAGCCCCACCTTTAGCTCTACACTGGGCATGGAGCCTGCTTAAGATTATCTATCTCCCTCTCCCTCCCCACCCCCACTGGCTCTCTCAAAAAAAAGCTCTTTGCCCAATGTAAGGCTTGACCCCCAAGATCAAGAGTCGTGTGCTCCAACGACTGAGCCACCAGGCACCCCTCTTTTGTCCATTTTTTTATTGTTTCTTATTAATTTGTAGGGGTTATATATTAAGGATATTAATACTAGTGGGTCATAGTGGGTTGTGTATTAAGGATATTAATACTAGTGGGTCACATGTATTAATTATCTAAAATAGATAATTTTATCTAGATTATCCTTTGTCTTTTTTTGGTAACAGCTTTATTGAGATCTAATTCACACAATTATCTAATTCGCTCATTGATGGATTGATTAATATTCTTTTTCCAGCTTTACTGTGGTATAATTGACAAAAATTGTCTATATTTAAAGGGCACCTGTGTGGCTTAGTTGGTTGAGTGCCTGACTCTTGGTTTCAGCTTGGGTTATGGTCTTGGCTTGGGTCATGGTCTCAGGGTTGTGGGATGGAGCCCGTGTTGGGCTCTGCACTCAGCAAGGATTTCCTCTCCCTCTGCCCCTCCCCCAACTCTCACATGGGTGCTCTCTCTCTAAAATAATTAAATAAATCTGAAAAATTGTATGTATTTAAGGTGTACAATGCGATATATTTTTTAAAGTTTTTATTTATTTATTTATTTGAGAGAGTGAGAGGGAGAGCACAAGCACGAGATGAATGAGGGGCACAGGCAGAGGAAGAAGCAGGCTCCCCCGTGAGTAGGGAGCCCAGTGTAGGGTTTGATCCCAGAACCCTGGGATCGTGACCTGAGCTGAAGGGAGACACTTAACCGACTGAGCCACCCAAGTGCCCCAATATGATATTTTAATATCTGCATACATTGTGAAATGATTGTCATGATCAAGCTAATTAACATACCCATCAATTCACCCATTTAAAGTATACAATTCAGTGGTTCTTTCTATGGCCACAGGGTTGTGCATCCATCTCCAGAATCAATTTTAAAACACTCCCCCCAAAAAATCCTGTACTCTTTATCTATCACTCTCCATCACATTTTATCTTTTGACATATGACATTTTTAATGTCAAATTTTCTTAATTTTCCCATAGTCAAATATTTCTCTCTCTCTCTCTCTCTCTTTTTTTAAACTTTCCAGTTTCTCCTGGCTTGAGGTCTCTACTCTCTCCAAGGTTCTTTAAACATTCAGCTAATATTTTATTTTTATGTTTATGTCTTTACTTCACTTGGAATGTATTATCAGTCTTTTCCTCATCACTTATCAAGTACAATCCCACTTGTTGACTAGATTTGGGAAGGGATTAGTGTACGTAATGAGAGAGAAGTTTCTCTTCTCTTTCAACAGCCTTGAGGGGATGACAAACCCTTAAGGACCAGGAGCAAAGAGCAAGAGCGAGGACGATGGACACTCAAAAGTCAGAGTCCCCATTATCCCATGTGTGGTTGCTTAGGGTAGAGCGTGTGTGCTCATGTGATGCTTTGAGACTTGCCTTGACCACAAAACTTTATTGTACAAATAAAGAGTTGAAAATGGGGTCCTAACAGCGAAGGTCAAAAAAGGAGCCAAACTGCTCTTAACACCATGTTTCTAGAGACTACAGTAAGGGAAGGGATGGGGGTGGGGAGAAGGAGGAACTACAATGAAGAAACCTGACAAATACTATGTGGACCAGGTAGGTGATCACAGTTAACATCATGATGACAAATCATGTTGATAGTATGTACTTTTTTTTTTTTGCATGTACCTTTTTTTTCCTAAGATTTTATTTATTTATTTGAGAGAGAGTGAGAGAGAGAGAGTACAAGAGAGGGGAGAGCCCAAGAGAGAAGCAGGCTCCCCACTGCTGGTTGGGGAGCCCGATGTGGGGCTCAGTCCTGAGACTCCGGGATCATGACCTGAATGGAAGGCAGATGCTTCACCAACTGGGCCACGCAGGCGCCTCTTGATAGTATGTACCTTTGATACGATATGATGAGAATAGCACTTTTACTTTTGTGGTCCTTCCTCCTTGGTCTCACCATGAGAAACACAGCAGACAAACCCAAATTGAGGAGCATTCTAGAAAGTGCCCTATCAATATTTTTCAAAACCAGCAAGGGAAGCCTGAGAAACTGTCACAGACCAGAGGAGGCTGGGAGACATGGCTACAAAATGTAATGAGGTATCCTGGTTAAGCTCCTGTAACAGAAAAAGAACACTAGGGAAAAACTGATAGAATCCAATGAAGTATGCCATTTACTTAGTTAATAGTAATGTGCCAGTGTTGGCTCCTTATGACAAAGGTACCATAATGACGTAAGGTGTTAACCATAGAAGAACTGAGTGAAGAGTATGTGAAAACTCTCATACTATCTTTGCGACTGTTCTGTAAATCTATAATTATTCTAATTTTTTTTAATTAAAAGGGAGGGGACATATTTTTGCTAACCACATCCTTCCTGAGGGAATATATGTAGGCCAAGAAAGCATCCTGCTTTCCCAAAGACTTGGTGCCTCTGCAACCTAATGCTTACTTTGAACAAATTTTGTGGGTGGGCCAGAACTGAATTTTGACAAGTCATTTCCTTTGCCTAAATTCCCCAGCCAGCTCAGAGAAGCCTTCCAGAATAGCTGATTCTGGCTGCCCTGGCCTCTCCCTGCCTCCCCTCCCAGCAAGTTCAATGGGTGACATTGATATCCCTTACTCCCTCCTGCTCCAAGATGCTGCTCAAGACCACCAGAAGGCTTATTTTCTCAACCTGTTATTTCTGGTTCTTGAACCCTCATTCTTTTCTTCGCCATTAACACTTGGTTTTAACCACCGCCCCCCTTGCTTTAGTGACCTACTCAGACCCTTACCTTGGTTACCTTACCTCCTGAGGCTTTGGGAAGGCTCAGAGCCCTGCCCTAGGAAGCCAGAAACTATTCCTCTTGAGAGCAGTGGTTCTCAATCTTTTTTCCTTATCACTGCCTTTAAGGGCAAAAGGGAAGTAGGTTTAGATTTGCCCACATAAGGGGCACTTGAGTGGCTCTGTGAAGCACCTGCCTTTGGCTCAGGTCCTGATCCTGAGGCCGAGCCCAGAGTCCATCCCTGCTCAGCGGAGAGTCTGCTTCCCCCTCTCCCTCTGCCCTTCCCCCCCATTCATGTGCGCTCTCTTGCTTTCTCTAAGAAATAAATAAAAATCTTTTTAAAAACATTTCCCCAAACAAGAAAAATTAAACATTAAAGAATAAAATTTTGTTGGTTAGTTTTGGAGAGCCATAAACTGATACCTAAGATTGTTTTTTCCCCTACCGTGACCGCAAGGACCAATTTTCACCCCTTTCAGGGACGGTATTGCCCCTTTTTGAGAATGCTGCGGATGTGGCTGCCCCCAAAGGGGGGCTCTCTTCTGAGACCCTCCCCTACCTGCCTGCATTGCTGTTCTTCTGAATCCCTCAAGGATGAGTTCAGCTGCATGTCATGGGGATCCCAACTCAACTGCCTGAGACCATAGGGGTATTTCCTTTTTTTCTTTTTCTTTTTCTTTTTCTTTCTTTCTTTCTTTTTACATTTGTTTTTATTGAAGTTCGATTTGCCAACATATAACACCCAGTGCTCATCCCATCAAGTGCCTTCCTTGGTGCCTGTCACCCAGCTACCCCACCCCCCACTTCCCCTTTCACAACCCTTTTGTTTGTTTCCCAGAGTTAGGGGTCTCTCATGGTTGGTCTCCCCCTCTAATTTTTCCTGAGTGGGAAAAATTGGGGATGTTTCCTTTCTACTGAAGAAGCCTGGAGTCAGGTGCGGGACTGAGCGGTGTCCGCGACACAGGGACGTCTCCACTCCCGGCCACAAGGTGGCTGTAGCAGCTGCAGGCAGGCCTTGAGCCTGCTTTCGCGGGGAGGGAGGAAGGGAACCGGGGCAGCCAGCAGGGAAGGGGGCCAGTGACCGGTAGCAAAGAATAGGTGCTGCCACCGCTCTCCTTTTCCCTCTTTCTGTCCCCGCTCCTTTACCTCTGGCTCTACTAGTTGCCTCAGCCCACGTGTGAAGCGCTGTGCCTCCAAATGGAAAGAAGCACTTTGCAGTAGGACTCGCTGATTGCCTTGGAACAGGTTGCTTAATATCTCTGGGCTTCAATTTACTCATTTATGAAGCAAGGGACGTAGACCCATTGCCTTTTAAAAAATTTTTTTTAATGTAAACTTTTAACGAAGCCTAACATAAAGGCTCACAAATCATGAGTGCATTGTGTGCACGAGCCCTCGGATCAAGAAACAATGTTATCAGTACTCCAGAAACCCCCACAAGATAGCACCATTCAGACTTCTAGCACTGCAGTTGTGCCTGTTTCTGAACTTCAGACAGTTGGGAGTCATAAAGTAGATCCTCCCTCCCTCCCTCCCTTTCCTTCTTTCTAGGAGGCTCCAGGCCCCATGTGGGGCCCAACGCAGGGCTTGAACTCATGAGCCTGAGATCAAGACTTGAGCTGAGATCAACGGTTGGACACTGAACTGACGGAGCCACCCACGCGCCCCCAGTAGACACTCCTTTGTATCTGGCTTCTTTCATTCACCATTGTGCTTGTGAGGGGTGACTGGCTGGCTCAATCAGTAGAGCATGTGACTCCTGATCTCAGGATCATGAGTTTGAGCTGCCCCCTTAGGCACAGGGATTACTTTTTTAAAACCTGTGTGTGTGAGATCCACTCCCCATGTTGTTCCTTCGCTGTCATTGCTGTAGAACATTCCCTTGGGTGGCTATACCGCTGTTGACAGTTATGTAAATTGTTGTTAGCTTTGGCTATGACAAATAGTGCTGCCGTGGAGATTCTCCAATCCATCTTTTGATGAATATACACACACGCATTTCTGCTGTGTTCTGGGAGTGGAACCACTGGGTCATAGGATGTCTGGGTGTTTACCTCCTAGATGCCTTTTAAGGATCATTCTTAGTGATGAAACCCAAAATTATCATGCAGCACACAGCCAGGAAACAGGTTTTCCTTCCTTTCAATGCCAGGGCTATTCCAGGACTTGTCAGCTCTGTATCTTCTCCAGCTCACCCTCTCTAATGGGTTGCCTCCACAAAAGCATACATGCACACTCCTGCCCCCCAGAGCCTGCTTGGGAAGCAAGCGCAGTGGTAGGTATTCCTTGTGAAGGTGGTGAATGACATTTCTATGACCAGACGAAGCCCAGTTACTAGGAGCTTGCAGGGCCACCCAAAGAACTCTTTTGGGCTCTGAGAAATACCCACTCTGTTGTGAGGCATTTCACGAGCAGAGCTATGAAATGAATCTGTCAACAGACAGTTTAGTTCATCTGTGCTCTTCTCCCAAATTTTAAGCACCTGGTAGATGCTCCATAAAAATAACCATAAACAGTTTAGGGCAGAAGGTCCCTGTCATAGGAAATTTTGTAAGAGAAATTTGTCTTTTAGGAAACTTTTCAGCAAACAGGAAATTTCTCCAAAGTAAGCACTTAAAAACGCTATTTACAAAAAGTGGTTTGGAATGTCATCTTACGGTTAGAGAAGTGAGTGGAGCTCAGAAAGTGTTTCTCAGAGTATAGTTTATAGATCAGTATCAGCATCACCTGAGGGGGGGGGGTTGAAAGATGTCAGTTCCAGGCCCGCCCCAGAATCAGAATCTCTTGGGTGGGGTCTAAAAACTTGCAATTTATCAAATTCACGGGGGGATCTGGGGCGAAACTCCATGGTCTGTGTTGCATTATTCACTGCCAGACGGTCTCTGTGCTTCTGGGGGCCATGAGCTTCGACATGGAAATATAAAATCATCCTATCATTTACCCACAAGCCTCTCTGCTGGTCCTGGGGCAAGGTCCAATTTCATGTTTGCAAAACTCTTCAGATCCTGGCCTCAAGTGGACCTGCTGGGTTTTGCTTTTTCCTGGGACCTCGTTGGCTGAATCAAATTGTCCACACAGTTTTGCCTGTGTTGGGGATAGTGTCTTCTCAGTGGTGCTTGTGTGAGATAGCCTTCTGTGGCTTTCTACATGTCACCCTGAATGCTCTTTGAAAACCTTCTTTGTCCTCATCAGCCGTCCACTTCAGAAGTGGTGGTGTTATTTTGAGGCAGGGCTTGGGATGCCATATAAAATAAAGCTACGATTGTATTAAAAACCAGGAGAGGATAAGCAGCTAACACAAACATGAATAAGGCCTAAGCACATGCTGTACCAGGGAAGAGAAAGAGAGGATGCTTTGTTGTGACTCTGCTTTGTTTCTGAGGTCTGAAGTCTGGGTGCTCGTGGAAAAGCCCTGATAGACTTGCTAGTGAGGTTTGCAGGATTCCAGTTTGGCAAACTTAGCAAATTCCAGGGTCCAAGGCCCTGTCTCCTGAAAGGTGCCAGCCTCAGTGCCTAACATTCCGTATGGATGGTGGAAGGCCCCATCCTGTGTTCTTGGGTCTTGGTGGCGTCTCCCCCCACCCGCCACCCCATGTCCCCAGGCACATAACACCCAGTGCATTCTTCTTCACAACTCAGCCCTAGAGATCCAAGCTTCCCTCCATACATTCCAACAAACACTACAACCTTGTGTTCAGATATAAAAACTTCACATTTCTTCCTTCCCACCGTGTTGCTCTGAAAACTTTCAGTAGAAGCATAGTCACATAGGACACTTCATGTTATTTCAGGGACAATTTCCCACCACAAGGAACACCGAAATACAACAGGAAGTGGTGAGAATGAATAGGCAGTCCTGGGCTAAATTTGAATGGTGGAAACTTTATACCAGAATGTTTTTCATAGAAGCTCACTTTCTTTAGTTTTGATGACTACTCACCGGATCTTTGTGGCCAGATGCCACTGACCAACCAGGAAACTGGAAAAATAAGTGAATAAACTCTTTCATATGGCCTTTTAGGAACTCTGGTTTTTCTTTGGTGGTGGTGGGGGGGTTGTTTTTGGAAGGAGCACAGAAAAATGGTACTCTGACCCAACTAAGCAAATAGAGGAGTTTGGAATGCAGCATGTTGTCATGAAAACTCTATGATCAGTGTTTGTAACAGTAGTAAAGAAAACCTGATGGGAGGAAGGGAATGTCTCTTCCACACCAGCATTCTGCTGGGAATGGTACATCCCAAATATGCTATTCTACAACTACCACCAGGATGAGTATTATTACCTGCTCCCTCCTTCTTTCTAGGTTAGGTAACTTGCTCATGGTCACTCACTTGTAGTGACTAGGCAGGAATCCAAATGTGGCGATCTTTTCACTCTTCCCTGGTGACCTGAGGAGAAAGCTGAGTCCAGTCTTCATAAAATAAGATCTCTATTACGTTAAGATGGCCTGGTTGTTAAAATATATTAATGCTATTTGGTAAGAAACATCTATGTTATCCATCTACCAAACACTCATTTCTAGCCCTATCCATGCTATTTATTTTGATACTAATATGAACAGTTAATAGAGTCTGTAGCAGTCGTAAGCAGCCCTTGAATGTAAAATTATTCATTTGACCCCACCTCTAGGACCACCGGGCATTGGCCTTCTTGTGAGGTAGACAGGTGCAGCATTTAAAATTGTTCACAGGGCAGCCCCGGTGGTGCAGCGGTTTAGTGCCGCCTGCAGCCCAGGGAGTGACCCTGGAGACCCAGGATCGAGTCCCACGTCAGGCTCTCTAAATGGAGCCTGCTTCTTCCTCTGCCTGTGTCTCTGCTTCTCTCTCTCTCTCTCTCTCTCTGCATCTCTCTGAATAAATAAAATCTTAAAAAAAATAAAATTGTTCACAGTGCCCTCTGAATCCTGTCTTCACCAACCAAGGCAGACCCGTGTCCAGGAGAGAAAAGTTGATAACTTGAGGGCTGAGGCCCAGCGAATGACACCAGGAAAGATACAGGAAGGTCTTTGAAGTCTCTGAGTGATCCTTTGTGCCGGGTTCTCCTGCTGAAGCATTACTTGTTTCTCAAAGGTGTGGAGAACACAGTGAATTCCAACTGCAAAGTTTGTCAGGTGAAACTGGAAACCTACAAAGGTTGAAATCGTCAGGAAAAAGTACTTTCTTCCTTCCCCATGAGCCACTTTACCCATTACTTTGCTAGAAGCCATCTGTTCTGTTTTTTTTTTTTTTTTTTAAGATTTTATTATTTGAGAGAATGTGAGCGCACAAACAGGGGCGGGGGGAGCAGTAGAGGGGGAGGTAGAAGCAGGCTCCCCCTGGGCAGGGAGCCCCACATGGGGCTGGAGCCCAGGACCCTGGGGTCAGGACCTGAGCAAGGCAGATGCTTAAGGGACTGAGCCACCCAGGCGTCCCTAGAAGCCACCTGTTCCTGTGCAGACTGGTGCCTTCTACTGACCTGGTCCTGAGAAAAGAAGCTGCAGAGACAGGTAAGGTGGGGTAAGAGGTGAGCTTCGACCTCCGACCTCCGTGACTCTACTTTGCTAACAGCAGCTCAGCCAAAGGCCTGGAAAGGAGGCAGGAGCGCATGAAAAAGCCGGTTGGGTCAAGGTGTAAGTTTGAACCGTGCCTCATTGGAGGCAGCCCCGCCTTTCCCACGCTCCGTCCTCCGAGGTGCGGCCTGGCCCGGGTGGGCTACGGGCCTGGGGCGGCTCCCACCGCCTCCCGCGTTCCCGTCTCCGTGCCCCACGCGGGTGCTCCGGCTCCTCCGCGCCTCGGGGCCTTTGGTGCGGTTCTGAGATTACGCGGCGTAATTCCTTCCATTTCGGGGCGTCTTCCAGGCCAGAAGACCCCGACTCCCGCCCCCCCCCCCCCGGCGGCTGCCGCGGGCGCAGTGGGTCGGGAGGCTCCAACGACTTTCTCCACCGCTGATTTCCGTTAAACCTTCGTCCGCGGACGGCGCGCAGCCTCCCCCCGGCGGCCTCTCGGAGGCCAGGGTGGCCACGCGGACGGCAGGGCAGCGGCCGGGCTCGGGGCGCGCTCCCTGCGGGCGGGGGCGGGGCTCCGGGCGCGCCTCCTCGGCCCCCTCCCCTGCCTCCCTCCTCCCCCTCCCTCCTCCCTCTTCCCCCCTCTTCTCTCCTCCTCCTCCTCCCTCCTCCCCCTCCCTTCTCCCCCTCTTCCCTCCTCCTTCTCCTTCCTCCTCCCTCTCCCTCCTCCACCTCCTCCTCTCTCCTACCCTTCCCCCTCCCCTTCCCCCCTCCCTCCCCTCCCTCCCCCCCTCCCTCCTCTGGCAGCCGAGGCGCGGCGGGGGCGGGGCCGCAGGCGGAGCGGGCTGGGCGCCCCCGGCCGAGGTGCGAGCGAGCGGCTGCGGCGGGCTCGGGCTCGGGCTCGGGCGCGGAGCGGGGCCTCGGGCGCGCAGCGGGGGCGCGCGGTGCGGAGCGGAGCGGAGCGGAGCAGCCCAGCCCAGCCCAGCCCAGCCCAGCCCAGCCGGGCCCGCGCGGGCAGAGACGAGCCGGCGGCGGCGGCGGCGGCGGCGGCGGTGGCGGCGGCGGCGGCTCCCGGTCCGGCGGGCGCAGGGCCTCGGACCTTGCGCGGCCGAGCGGGGCGCCGGGAGCCGGGAGCCGGGAGCCGGGGCGCGGCGGGCACGGGAGGAAGCGGCGGCGGCGCGCGCCATGTCGGGCGGGCCCCCCAGGGGCCTGCCGTCCACCGGGCCGCACTCCCTGCTCGACATGCCGCACCCGCTGGCCGGCTCCAGCAGCGAGGAGGCCGTGGGCGGCGACAGCACGCCCAGCCCGGACCTGCTGACGGCTCGCAGCTTCGGCGACAAGGTGGGGCGCGCGCCGGGGAGCGGGGCGGGGGCGGGCGCGGGCGCGGGCGGGCGGGGCTCCCTCCGGACCCCGGGCCGCGCCCCCGCTGCGCCCCTGCCCGGGGCGGCCGTGCCCGCGGCCCCGAGCCTTCGCGGAGGGCGCGCTCGCTGCGGGCCGGGCCGGGCCGGGCCGGCGGGCGGGTGGCGAGCGCCGGTGACGGCGGCGCCGGGGGGCGCGTGTGCCGGACGCGGTCCCGAGTCCCGCCAGGTGCGTGCCCGGAGGCCGGCTGCCCGCGCACTTGTGGCTTCCCCCGCTTTCCTGGGACTGCGGGGCGGCAAGAGTTCAGGTTTGGGTGCCGGGCAGGACTGGCAGCCGTGGCCTTCCAGCCCGGCGCACTGGCGCCACGCTCGGCATGTGGGGGTGAGCCTCGCTGAGGTTTGCTGTGCGCCCCGAGGAGTCATCTGACTCGGACCCCGGCCGAGGGGACGGTCTCGCTGTGGCTTCGGTCTGGGGCCTTCCCCACTGGTCAGCTTTGCCAGAGGCCCGGTTTGTGGTTGATGGAAAGAAAGCCGCCCTTTGACCTCCTTTGTGCAGAAGGAGGCTCCTGATTTCCTTAGAGGAGCCTGATCCTGGTGCCGCTTGGAGAGACAACACGAGTCCAGGGAAGGGTCGGGGGGCGGCACCCCCCTGCCCCCCCACCCCAGCTGCCGTGGCCACCTGCCCACTCATTGCAGACATTAGAACTGTTCTTAACACCTGTGATCCGGATTCCCTCCTCCTAGTGAATTCTTCCTTGGCCCAATGCTACATGGAATCAGAGGACCTGATTCTTTCCCCCGTAGATGGGAGGGCGTGTGGTAGGAGAAAAATGAGTATCAGTGCATGGAGCACTCAAAATAGCCACGGAGGGGAACTTGATGTACCTTCCTGAAAGAGTTTGTGAAAGCCGGGAGTGAGGAGTAGAGCATTAGGAACAGAAAGATTTAAAAAGCTGATGAAACCAATGGATTGAGCAGTTTGAAGTAGGTGTGTGTGTGTGGGGGGAGGACGGAGAGGGCTGTTGGTGATTTTTTTTCTCTTTATTTTATGGATGATAAACTATATACGAAGGGTGATGTTGCTTGGAAATACCAGGTGCATATTTGACATTCAATAAGCAGTTGTCGAGTGACTGAATGAATAATTTGTGGCTTTCTTACAAGCGGAGACGTTGTTCCTGCACTACACGTATGTAGGATAGAGACCCAAGTTAAACCTTCTGATTTTCCTTCTCAGGGTAGTGAATTATCGATTTCTGTGTAACAGATTACTCCGAAATTTAGCACCTGAAAATAGTGTGTTTGGGTCAGTAGTGTCAGCTAGGAGCAGCTTAGCCAGGTGGTTCTGACCTCAGGTCTCTTTGGAGGTAGCAGTCAAGGTGTTGACCAGGGCTGGGTCATCTGAAGGCTCAGTTGTGGGAGGATCAGCTCCCAAGCTCACTCACTGGGCTGTTGGCAGGCCTTAGATCCTCCTCATAGGGCTCCTTGACCTGGCAGCTGGTTTCCCCCCAGAATAAGTGTTCTAAGAGATCCCAGGACTCAAGCTACACTCCTGTAAAATCTGGTCTTGGAAGTGACATAATCCTGCCATATTCTGTTTGTCACACAAACCAGTGCTTGTACAAAGTGGGAAGAGGGAATAAATACCGGGAGGTAGGGATTATTGGAACCGTCTTGAATGCTGCGGCCACTGGTGGCTATTTTATTTATTTTTTAAATGTTTGTAATTATTATTATTACTGTTTTAATTTTTAGTAATCGTTACCCACCCAGTGTGGGGCTTAAACTCATGGCCCTGCAATCCAGAGTCACATGTTCTTCTGACTGAGCCAGCCAGGTGCTCCCACGGGTTTAAACAATTGCTTAATGATCCTCTCCTGGAGGATACCTGCCTCAGAAATATGGGCATTTTACTAAATACTGGGAGGACAGACGTCCTGTACCACTAAGGTCTTGTTGGTGGGCGGGAAGTCAGGCCCAAGTCTCCTTCCCGCTGGCTTCTTTTACAGGGGCAGTTCTGTGAGAAGGACAATTTTGAAGCTGTTCTTATTAATTATTGAATATTTAATAAGTCTCCTTACAGCTGTAAGAAGCATCAAAATGACATCACTCCCCAGGGCCTGATTTATAGTAAGCCACTTTTCCTTAGAGGTTAAGTAACGCAATTCTTCTCCTTGACTGGAAGTAACATTTTCCTTGAATCTTGGCATGCACGTGTGTTCTAGCAACTGTGAAGAAATTTCTGTAGAGAGAAGCTAGCGTGCAACAGAGGTGAGTCAGGATCGGTGGAAGGAAGCCTTCTCTTTACCCTCTTTCTCTTGCCCAGGCAGCCTGGGGGTCACGGGAGGACAGGTAGGAAAGCTGAGTGCTCTGATCCGTCTTTGAAAAGCAACCTGTTTTCTCGCCTTTTTTGGACAATGGAGTTGTGATCCTGGATGTTGGTTCAGAATCAGTTCTGGGCTTGGAGAACGAGGGTTTGACAGGCTGCTCATGGCACAGGGTTATTATATTATGCAGAGGGGGGTTACTTTCTGTGGACCCAGGATGTCGCCAAGAACAGGTAAGCCTTGTGTCTTGGTCCGGCGGATGCTTCTGAGCGGCGTCTGGGATGCTTGCTCAAGAAGCAAATGACAACCAAATACGAGGGCTTTTTCATCCACCAACTTCTAAGAATCCTTCCTATCTTCCAAGGATTGCTCGGACTAATTCTTTTCATGCCAGATGAACTCACAGGCCTTCCATTACTACCTCCTTCATCTCCACCTAGTGTAAATAAACCACTTGGCCTGCCTCGTTCTTACTTTATTTTTTTTATTTTTATTTTTTTAATTTATTTAGTCACAGAGAGAGAGAGAGTCAGAGACACAGGCAGAGGGAGAAGCAGGCTCCATGCACCGGGAGCCCGACGTGGGACTCGATCCCGGGTCTCCAGGATCGTGCCCTGGGCAAAAGGCAGGCACCAAACCGCTGCGCCACCCAGGGATCCCTCTTGTTCTTACTTTCATCTGCAAACCACTCTTGAGCTGCTTCTCCCCTGACTCAGCCTCCAGCTTTTATATGTCTCCCCAAACTTACACACCAAGCCCACTCAAGCCCCAACTGGTTAACACCCCTTCCCACATCCTCAGCCTCTTCACTGAACTCTTCCCCCTCCTTCCTGCCCTCTTAGGTTACAGCTCCTCCAAAAGTCTTCGAAATGAGGTGTCTTTTCTTCCTACACTCCACTTATATCAGGATCAAGAGATGGGGCTCAGTGTCCTTTCTCTCCACTGCCTATTTTACGAACTAAGCTCTTCTCCCTGGAAGCCCATGTCATTTTATTTGTTCCTTCACGTATTTGAGGGCCTACTACAGGATAGGCACCGTTCCAGGAACTTGAGATGAGTCAACCAGTGGAAGACTCCTGCCCTCATTGGGTACGTTTTAGTGAGCACATACTATATTATATAATAAATGCTATGGAAGGGAGAAAGAGTAGGTTGGTGGGGGGAGGTTCAGGATCACCGGCTGTGGGAGGAGGATTTGGATAGGCCTTCTGAGAATTTGAGATTTGGAGGAGGTGAGTGGGGGAGTCAGTGAGCAGATGTCTGGAGGCGTGTCCAGGTGGAAGGAACAGCTAAAGCAGAGGCTTGAAGCATCTGGCTGGTGTAGTATGGAATAGCCTCGAGGCCACTGTGCCTGGGGCAGAGTGAACAATAGAGAGTTGTTGACTAATAGCTGAGAGGGAAGGATCCAGATTCTGTAGGGCATCATAGGCCACCTGAGAACGGTGGCCTTTACTCTGAGTGCCACTGCAGGGTCTCCAGCAGGAGAGCACGATTTGACTTATGTGTTGAAAAGGATCACAGGGGCTGTTGAATTGAGAATCCTTTATTTGGCTATTCCACCGAATTATGGAATTTCTAGTTAAAAGGACATAAACCAAATGCAAACTGGCAAAGAAAAACAAAATCTAGTGGTTTATACTTTGAAAAGCCCCAGGTAAGGGCACCTGAGAGGCCCAGTTGGTTGGGCATCTGCCTTCAGCTCAGGTCACGATCCTCAGGGCCTGGGGCTCGAGCCCTGCGTTGGGCTCCCAGCTCCCGGGGGGAGCCCATTCTCCCTCCCCCTCTGTCTGCAGCTCCCCTTGCTTGTGTTTTCTCTCTCTCAATCTCTGTCAAATAAATAAATAAAATCTTAAAAAGAAAAGCCCCAGGTAATTCGGCTTCAGGAGGGGCTGGAACTAGGTATTCAAATGATATTGGAAATCTGTCACTCTCTGTCTCTAGGCTCTGCTTTCTTCTGTGTTAGTTTTATTCTCAAGCTAGCGAAGGGATATGTTCTACAAATAAGCCTCACAACTTCAGCAGAAAGAGAGCACCTCTTTCCTAATAGCTCCAGCCAAAGCCCTGGGCTGGTGTCTCGTGGGCCTGAATTGGGTCAGGCATCGAAATCAAGCTTTGTTAACTCTGACTGCCCGGACCTGCACCAGGTCCTTATCTTCGGAGAGTGGAGAAAGGAAGTTTTCGCAGGTCTGTTTGTTTGAACTGTGAAATGTATGTATAAAGCATATAAAACGTTTAAAGACTAAAATATAACTACACAATTGAAAGAACAATAAACGCTCATGTTCCTACTCCCCAGGTTAAGAGAATATTACTAGTATTTCAGAAGCCCCCTGTGTGCCCGGGGAGGACAGAGGGTTCCCGCAGCCGGATCAGGATGCTGCTAATAGAAGGAGGAACGAAGGAATGTGGAGCGAGCACAAACATCCATCACTGGACTTCCATGACTTTCTGTTCCCTGTCATTTCTAAGTCCCCTGCTTCTCATTCATTAAAATCTCGAGGCCCTAAATCACTGTCTTCTCAAATTATGCCCTCCCCTTCAGGGACTCTGTTAAAACCTTCAAAACTATCAGCTTCTTGACTTTATCTCCACACACCTTGACCTCTTTTTCAATTCAGCCACCCTCTCCCTGGCCACACCCGTACTCAGAAAGGTTCCAGCTTTGACATAATTCCGTGGGATAGCATCGTCTCTCGCCTTCCCCTCTTCCCAGTCAGTCAGGACTGACTGCACCTGTTCCCTGATCGCTTTTACTCACCCCCCTCCTTCAGGTTGCACCGCTAGTCTCATCAGTTCCTCCCGCCACTTTCTTTCCTCTATTCCCTTGCTCTCCTTTTACACCCCGCTTGGATCATTCCATTGGCTCAGGTCCTTTGCCTACGCCTAGGATGCAAATGCACCCAGAGAATTGCTGCCAGTGTAGGTTCATGGGTACCAACCACAGCTGGAGCCTCAGTGGTGCTGGGCGCTCCTTTCTTTACACAGAGGCTCCCAGGGTGTGCCCTGGCCCATCTGAAGCTTCTCTCTGTTCTCACGCCTTCTGTCCCTCTGCTCCTCCCTCCTGTTTTGCTGATGGGAAGACGGAAACCACCATAAAGCAACTTCTTTTTCCAGACTACAAAATGACCTGAATCCGTAGCCATCATTTCTTGGTTGCCCCCAGGTACCAGAGAGGGGCTTCTGAGCCGCTCCTGGACTATGTGGCCTGCCTGTCTGGCCTCTCAGAGACCTTGCTCTGTTCATCATCCTCATTCGTGCCTGTGTCTTCACGCTCCCTCTCGGCTGGCTCATTCCATCAGTACTTAAACATGCCCAGTCACCCTCACCTTGAAAACAGACCAGGAGTCAAAACCCTGCTGTGATGCCTGCTTCTTCCCCATCTCATGACCTATTCAGTGACTCTTTACAGCCAAACTTTTTGAAGGAATGGCCTGCCCCTATTGTCTTATTTGCTAACTCCTTACCCTACTGCTGTCTACTTTTTTTTTTTAAGATTTTATTTATTAGAGTGGGTGAGAGAGAAGAGAGTACAGTCTGGGAGGGGCCAAGGGAGAGGGAGGAGCAGACTCCCCACTGAGCAGGGAGCCCGATGTGGGACTTGATCCCAGGACCCTGGTATCGAGGCCTGAGCCGAAAGCAGACACTTAACCCACTGAGCCACCCAGGCATCCCTGCTGTCAGGTTTCTGACTTTACTCATGACTTCCTTCTTGCAAAATCCAGGAGCCCCTTCACCGTCCTTGTCTATCCTGACTCTCGCCTTCCACGTAGCACTTGATGCTGTTGAGTACCCTCCTACTGGAAACACTCTACTTGGCACTCCAGAGCCTGGCTGGATGTTTGAACCCCGGCTCTGCCTACCCACAGTCTTAGTAAGAGCAAATTATTTAACCTTTCTGAGCCTCAGTTTCCTCATTATTAAGGAGGGGCTAACAGAAACACCTATGTCCCAGGGCTGATGGGAGGATCTGGGGAGTTCATCCTTAGAGTCGTGTCTGCTACATAGTGGGCCTTCAATAAACGTGAGGTGGTGAGGGTGGTTCTTGCTAGGTGGCGTACTCTCCGTATTTTCTTTTGCATTCCTGCCTGGTGTTCATCAGTGTCTGCATCAGCTGTGACCCAGTCAGGGTGAAAAACCGCTCTAGGTATCTCAGACTGAGAGGCTCTAACACAGGGGGTTAATTACGTAGGTGATGGGAGACATGAGAGGTCCAGCAGAAGGTGGTGAGATGAGTAGAGTGGCAACAGCAGGAAAGTGCTATCACCCCCAGGGCCAGAGGGTCAGTGGGAGGAGGTGATGTTAAAATCCAGGAGCTTCCGTAGGAACTAGAACCGTGGTGGGGGCTGGGGGGTGCTCAACAAGAGTAGGGGCCACTGAGGAGGGAGGCCTAGAGAGGAAGCAGCTGCTGGGAGGGATGCTGTGTGAACCAAGGCGGAAGGCTCTGGGCTGGGGGAGGAACACCCTGAAAGACCTTTTGGGTCTTTGATCAGTATCTTCCATTGGCCAGAATATCTTCCGTGGTGAACACGTGCCTTTGGGAGAGCCAGGCAGTCTTTCTTGAGATTTGTTCAGGTGGATGCCAGGGTTATGATTATGAACCCTTGTTTGCTGCCATGTGGAGAGTGGCTACTGAGGCCGGAGAGGAGCGTAGGGCTGGGAGGGAAGCGGGGGACGGGCCCGGAGGTCACTTGGATCCTGGATCCACCTGGGCCAGCTATGCCTGAAGCTAGCGCTGCTGTTTGCTTACAGGATGTCGCGAGTTCCCTTTTATTGACACTGTCTTCAGTTGAGTTTGTCACTTGACACGAAAAAAAAATTGTTAGATACATTGACCTTAAAATGTGAAATAAAAATTGAATTTTCCTTTGGGAGTATTGGGAAGGGGTGCTTAGTTCCTATTGGCCAGCCCCATTGTCGGGGTGTATGTCTGAAGGTCAGCTACGGTGGCAGAGGTGGTGTTTTCTCTGGGCCCTTGAAGTTTGGGGAGCCCTTTGGGTATGGGGTGGGGAGAGCATCACGGGCTGAGGGAGTCGCCTGAGCAAAGCTCCTGAGATGGGAAAGACCTGGGGCCGCTGCAACTGGATGGAGTCGAGGGATGTGTCGGGATGGGTTTTGAGGGTCCAGAGGTGGGGGCTGGTGAGCGAGGAGGTGGGGACACAGGTCAGCAGACCCAGGACTGCATTGCATGCTGTGCTGCGGAGGTGAGCTTTTATCCTGTGGGTAGGAGGCAACCCTAGAGGGTTTTTGAGCCGAGGACTGTGTGGTGGGTGCTTGGGACGGGGAGTGGCTGGCAGTGAAAGAGGGAGTAGGGAGGCGTTAACGGGGTTTTGGTGGGAGCTGTTCCTGCAAGAAGACAGATTAGAAAATGTAAAGACCACTCGTGTTGGTATAGTGGGCATGACAGGCGCCCTCCCAGAGAGGGGGTGCAGACTGGGAGGCAAGTGCGAGCAGGAAGTGTAAAGGTGATCGGGGTGCAGTTTGAGGCAGGAGTCAGGACAGAGGTTGTCTGAACCCCACCCTTGGAAGCCTACTCGGAGTTCAGGGCTAAGCGCAGATGCTGCTTCCAGGAAGCTCCTTCGTATCATATAGATGCGTAACCCCTAAAAATCCAAATAAAAATGGCTGTGGAGGGGGCACGAGCGTGGCTCAGCGGTTGAGCATCTGCCTTCGGCTCAGGGCGCAACCCCGGGGTCCTGGGATCGAGTCCCCGTCGGGGCCCGCTTCTCCCCCTGCCTGTGTCTCTGTCTCTGTCTCTCTCTCAAGAATAAATAAATAACATCTTTAAAAAAATGGCCATGGAAGATGTGAAAGTTGAGGTGGACAATGAGTCTTTCGGAAGGGGGGGCTGTGGCACGTTGAGGGTACGAAGGGTGGTGGCTTGGGGTAAACGCGGGTGGAGGGGAGACACTGAGGGCAGGAGAGACGGGAGCTCTTGCTAAAGGTTCGGGGCGAAGTCAGAGGTTTTGTAGCAAGACGCAGGAACCACTTGGCCAAGGGGCCCGAAGTGGCGTGGGGGCGTCGGGTTCGCTGGGGAGATGTGCCAGGGGTCGCCGGCTGGCCGTCCTCACTCGGCTGCCCCGTGGCCGGGTAGGAGGGGGTGGTCAGCCTCCCGGGGTGCAGGCTCGCGGGTGAGACCAGCCCGTGTCGGGGTAGCAGAGGGCGGGCACTAACCCAAGCAGAAACCTTTAGGTTTTGAGCTCGTGCCTCCGCCGGGCTCTGCTGGACGATGGGGCCGCGAGAGAGGACGAACAGGACCCCCCTCCAGGGCTCTCGGTCCAGGGCACAGGAGCTGGCTATAGGATTGGAAGGCGCCGAAGATACCGGCTCTGCGGCCTCGGGCGAGTTGCTCAACCTCGTGGGCCTCGGTGTCCCCCGTCCGAATGTTGGGTTATTTTACGAGGGTGCGTGTTTGGGATAGTGTCTGGCCCGAGCAGATACGTGCAAATGCCAGGTGTCTGCATGGCCTTGGGAAGCGGACCCCGGGGGAGCGGAACCGCCAGCTGTTTGGTGGACAGGTGGCCGACTGAGCGGGGCAGGCGCCAGAAGTGGTAGGTTCCCCGGGTGTCCCCCACCCCCCCAACCTGCCCAGAGCTCGCACCTCGGCCCCCCACGCCCAGGGGAGGCTGGTTCCCAGGCACTGGCCGCTGCTCCCTGGGGGGCGTGTGTGGGCGCTTAACCCCCAGGCACGTGGCGGTCTGCCCCGGGGGTGGGCAGGGTAGGGGAAGCAGACAGGCCCAGGAGTGCGGACGACGGCAGCTGAGCTGGTCAGGGTGGGGGGATGTGGGCACCGACAGGCTTGTTTTTTTTTAAGATTTTATCTATCTATCTATCTATCTATCTATCTATCTATCTATCTCTATCTATCTATCATCCATCTATTTATCTATGTATCTATTTAGGAGAGCACAAGCAGGGGAGGGGAAGGGGCAGAGAAGGGGCGAGGCAGAGGGAGAAGCGGCGGCCCCGCTGAGCAGGGAGCCCGGCCTGGGGCTCGATCCCAGGACCCTGAGATCATGATCTGAGTTAAAGGCAGACACGTAACTGAACCACCTGTGCACCCCACCGACAGTCCCCGCTGTGGTCATGGTGAGAGTAAGGTACAGGCTGGAAAGAGGGAGTGAGGGTGCTGCAGAAAACGGTGGCTCTCCCAGAGGAGATGACGTTGGAGGTGGCGAGTGGAGACGTAGGTGTCTGAGCAGCGGCCGGAGCAAGGAGCAGTGACCAGCGCAGAAAGCCCGCAGGTGCCCAAGTGCAGCAGCGTGCGGTCGCCTGACTGGCCCGAGAGACAGCCGCTGGGTTGGCCCCTGGAGAGTGGGCAGGGGGCAGACTGCGTCTCTAACGGCAGACAGTGAGGGCCTTACCCCCGGTGATCGGGAGGCCAGTACTCTAAGCGGGGAAGGCGCAGGGCCCTGCTTGGTAGGTCACCGTGGCTGGGGTGGGTTGGGGCGAGTCAAGAGGTGGGGGGTCCAGGGAGAGGATTGTTGGAGCAGAAGCCTGGCGGGGGGTCCAGGGAGAGGATTGTTGGAGCAGAAGCCTGGTGGGGGGAGCAGTCTCAGTGGAGTTTTAACTCACTGATTCCAGGGAGCTTATTGCTCAGTTTTGTTTGCACACCAGCCTCTAACCTAAGCAAAAGGCAAACCTATTGGCAGGCTCACTCGAAGCACAGGAGTGAGCAGGAATCAGGGTCTGAATGTTCTCGAGGGCCAGTCTCCTGCTCCCAGACCAGCTTTATCCGTGAGGGAGGGAAACGGGGCGACTGATAGCTTCCATCCCTCATATTTTCTAGCCATGCCTCCTGAGAGGGAGTGAATCTCTTACACGGGGAAAATCTCAGTGAGACACAGGTCGGGTCTTATACCTTGCCTGAGACCAGAGGTGCAACCATGGCTGGGGCCGGAGCTGAAAGAGTAAGTCAGCCCCATTCCAGCTGTGGGTTCCAGAGCAGCTGTGAGATGTGTGTGCCAGGCAGACAGTAAAACTTCCAGGGGAGATTCTTGAGTCACAAGTTTTAGTGACTGGCTGAGTCATTATGGCAAGAATAAAATAAATTTTGGGAGAAACAGGTCAAAAATTAAACTATAGATTTTCTAAGACATAGATGCTTTTTATTTTTTATTTTATTGTTACTTTAAAAAATTAATTTATTTTAGAGAGAGAGAGCACATGCACACAAGCAGAAGGAGGGGCAGAGAGAGAGAGAGAGAATCTCAAGCAGACTCCCCGCTGAGCGTGGAGCGGACGCAGGGCCTGATCTCACGACCCTGAGATCACGACCTGAGCTGAAACCGAGAGTTTGTCACTTAGCTCACTGTGCCCAGTCTGGTGCCCCAGGTATAGATACTTCTTAAAATAAAAATTGAGATATAAATCACATAGCATAAAATCCACTTTTTAAAAGTGTATAGTGTGGTGGGTTTTAGTATATTCACAGGTTGCACAACTCTCTCCAGTGTCCAATTTCAGAATGTTCATTACCCCAAGGATACCTCATCCTACCCATTAGCAGACACTCCCATTCCCCTCCCTCCCAGCTCCTGGTAACCACTTTTCTATTTTGTCTTTGTAAATATGATGCTTTTCCTTTAGATACCTTATATAAATAGAATCATGCAGTGTTTATCATTTTGTGACTGGTTCATTTCCTTAGAATAATATCCTCAAGGTTCATCCATGTTACAGCATATGACAGGATTTTCTTCTTTTTATTTAATTTATTTTTTTAAGATTTTATTTATCCATTTGAGAGAAGGCAGAGATAGTGACAGAGAGCATAAGTGGGGAGGAGGGGGAAGCAGACTCCCTGCTGAGTGAATGTACCATTTTACAGTCCTACCAAAAGTACACAAGGGTTTCAGTTTCTTCACAGTCTCACTAACACTTGATATTTTCTGTTCTTTTTTTAAAAGCTTTTTATTTTTTAAAAGCGTTTTATTTTTATTTTTTTTTAGAGAGGGAGGAGGGGTGGTGGGGCAGAAGGAGAGAGAGAATCTTAAGCAGGCTCTATGCCCAGCTCGGAGTCCAAGGCAGGGCTCAATCTCACAGCTCTGTGATCATGACCTGAGCCGAAATCAAGAGTCAGACACTTAACCAACTGAGCTACCCAGGTGCCCTGATATTTTCTATTCTTTTGACAAAAGTGGCCATCCTAATGGATGTGAAGTTTGATTTGTATTTCTCTGATGATTAGTGCTGTTGAGTGCCTTTTCATACACTTTCTGGCCATTTGTATATCTTCTTTAGAGAAATATGTGTTCAAGTGCGTTGCTCATTTTTATATCAGATTATTTGATTTTTTTGTTGTTGAGTTGTAGGAGTTCTTTTTATATTCTAGATATTAACCCTGATCAGATATATGATTTATAGATATTCTCTCCCATTCCATAGGTTGCCTTTGTGTCTTTTGCACAATTTTTAAAAGTTTGCTCTAGTCCCATTTGTCTGTTGTTGCCTGTGTTTTTAGTGTCCTATCCAAGAAATCATAGCTAAGTCCAATGTCATGAACATTTTCTCCTGTGTTTCTTCAGGAGTTTTATAGTTTGGGGTCTTAGGTTTGGGTCTTGAATCCATTTTGATTTTTGCACATGGTCTAAGACAAGCGTCCCACTTCATTCTTTTACATGTGGATTTCTAGTTTTTCCCAGCATACCATTTGTTGAAAAAACGTCCTTTCCCCATTGAGGATATATTTATGTGTGTGTATATATGTATATGTGTGTATATGTGTACATATTTATATATGTATATATGTATACACACACACTCTTAAAGCTAATTTCTTACTAAAATCAATAAATCATAGTAGTTGAAGTGCTAAGATGAATGTATTCTACAAATGTTTGAGTGACTTCTCTGTACTATGTGCTGCATAAGGCATGTTCCTGGGAGTCAAGATATCTAAATTCTGGAAATGACAGTAGCCTGGGACAGGTCCATAATTAGAATAGACGTGCTTGTAGAAGAGCTGTTCTGTTGCAAAAATGGAAGCCCAGACCTTCTTCAGGGCTATTTAATTAGGGCAGAGGTGTGCTCTAAAGGAACTGGGCTTGTTGTCATCGTGCTGGCATCAGCATTTATGCTGCAAAAATGCAATATAGCAGCCTTTCTCTGTGCTGTCCAGTCAGGCAAATCTTGTTTATTTCATGACTTGCATCAGCAATTGTGAAGGGCACTTGGACTTTTTGTTCATTTTTCTCAAAGATTTATACAAAGCTTTGGCCTATTGTGTGCCATACCTTGCAGATACCTTAGATGAACAAGATGACCTTACTTTTAGGGAGTCAAGGCTGGGAAAGGAGACAGAGGAGGTTCAAGTGAAGTATTGCAACTAAAGATGATGAAAGGAGAATGCCATGAGGGTAGTCAGAGTGATTTCTTTGAGTTAAAGAAATTCTTGAGTGTAAAGCATGTTTGGAGGAGGCATTGGGTTACCTATTACAAGTTTTGTCCTTTAAATTAATGCTCAGTGTTGGGATTTCAGTGAGAATTTGAATAATTGTTTTCTGGTCTGACAATAATGGGAAATTCTTGACTGTCTTCCAGCCCTTAGGTTTTATTACGCATATGTTAATCCAGTGAATGTTCTTTAGCAGTGTATCCAAGATTGGCTATGTAATTTGCAGGACCCAGTGCGAAATTAAAATGGCTTGTCCCCTTGTTAAAATTTTATCAAGAATCTCAAGATGATGACAGAGCATTAAACCCAGTAGGGAACCCTTGTGAGCACAGAATCCCGTGTGAGCGCACACCCATGG
Source organism: Nyctereutes procyonoides (assembly GCF_905146905.1). NCBI lineage: Eukaryota > Metazoa > Chordata > Mammalia > Carnivora > Canidae > Nyctereutes > Nyctereutes procyonoides. The sequence goes on along the minus strand of NW_026575135.1, from coordinate 7,170,339 downwards.
AGCTGGCCCCCCAGTATATCCTTTACAGGTACTGGTTGCCAGGTCCTGTTACAGTCACCTTGTAGCCATCTTGCTGTTCTAGGTCAGGACTGTTGGATTCCTTGGGTGTGTTTGTTTGTTTATTTATTTATTTATTATTTATTTTTAAATAATAAATGTATTTTTTATTGGTGTTCAATTTACCAACATACAGAATAACACCCAGTGCTCATCCCGTCAAGTGTCCCCCTCAGTGCCCATCACCCAGTCACCCCCACCCCCCGCCCTCCTCCCCTTCCACCACCCCTAGTTCGTTTCCCAGAGTTAGGAGTCTCTCATGTTCTGTCTCCCTTTCTGATATTTCCCACTCATTTTTTTCTCCCTTCCCCTTTATTCCCTTTCACTATTTTTTATATTCCCCAAATGAATGAGACCATATAATGTTTGTCCTTCTCTGATTGACTTATTTCACTCAGCACCTGCCTTGTTAGGGCAGCTTCTCTCCCCATCACCGCCAGGCTCCCGGATGAGTGGCTTTGTGCAGGGCTTCCATCTGCCTGGCCATCTGCTCCCCTTGCCTGGGCGGCAGAGTCTGGTCCGGGTCTGCACCCACCGCTCACCCCCTGCACAGCCCAGCAGAGGCCTCAGAGGGCATCCATCCCCAGACACCCCCCCCACCCCGCCCCACCCCCTCTTGAAGCTGTGGCTCTGCGAGAGAAGCAGTAACTTGTCAGAACAGGTCACCCCCTTAGCTCCTGGCAGACCTGAGCTTAGGACCCGAGTTCCAGACTGCAGCATTCAGTGCCCGTTTTCTGTGACTCATGATGTTCACTGGTCTCCCCTCAACACCCCCCCAACCCCCCGTCTCATTCTGTCCACTGCTCTGTTTTCCCAGCCCAGTGCCTGGTGCATAGCAGGGGCTTAATAAATATGTGCTGAATGAATGGACTCTGTCCTCTGTTGGTCATGCCCTGGGCTGCCCCTGCCTCTCCAGTCGGCTTCTGCTTCCTTCGGGCCCTAACTGTGGGTCCGGCCAGCCACGCCCCCGCCCTTGGCCGGTTCCTACATCCCACCTCTGGACGGACTTCACACAGCTGCATCAAGGTTTAGGATTCCCCGACCTGCGACCTGTGGGGTCTCGCTTCAAATGCATCTTCCCAGGCATTTCTCTGATCCTTGTCTTCAGCATCCTTAAGGTCGCTCTCTGGTGAGGGTGTTTAAAATCATACCTCTCTTGGCCTCTCCTCTCAAGTATCTCATTCCTCCTGCAAGCAGCATGACTGTTTCAATCTCTTCATTTCCGTGGTCCTAGTCAACATCCTAATTAAGATGTATGGTTACCTGTCCTGTGTGCCTGCTTTCACTCAGTCTGCTCTTTTCTGCCACGGTCAGCCGATGCTCACCTCCCTAAGAACACTGCCCTGTGTGTGTCATTCCCGTCGTGGGAGACCTGCCGCGGCCTCCCAAAGCTTTCTCCGTGGCCGTGCAAGCCTCTGCCTTCTGTGTTCAGGTCCCTATTTGCCTCTCTGATCCTCTCCTAGGGAGTTAGGGATATCCCTGCCAAATGATTTTACTCCAGAGCTGCCTGGCATGCCATGTGAATTTTCACTTGCCCACCTTTTCTGTGTTTGTGTTTCCAGCTGCCTCCCACTAGGGCTTGGAACCTTGCTGCTCAGTGTGTTCCCTGAACCAGTGGCATTGACATCACCTGGGAGCTCGTTGCAAATGCAGACCCTCAGGCAGAGTTCTGGGCCTACTGAATCAGAATCTGCATTTTGACATTATTCCTAAATTATTTGCATGCACATTAAAAATCGAGGAACGCAGTCTTCAAAAAAAGTTTATCAGGCTCAGCTAAGCATTCACGTCATCGGGGGACTCGTCAAATGATACTGATGCCAGGGGCCCACCTCAGGAAATTTGGATCTAATGATTCTAGGATGGCCCGGAGACTAGTGCTTAAAAAAAAAGGTTTCTGTAGCTAGTTATAACGTGCAGCCAAGGTTGAAATCACTTGCCTTAGAAGAATTCTCTGACTGACCCAGGGGCATTTTGCTGTCACACGTCTGTCTCCTAGACTGTGCTGTAAGCTCCTCGAGAGCAGAGGCTCCGTCTGGTTTGCTTACTGCTATAATTTCAGGCATGAACATAGCTTAGGATGGGGTGGGTACTCAGATATTTGTTGACTCAATAAATGGACATGTGCTAAATGAGGAGTATATATGAGTATTTATGAGTATTTGTTGTAATATTGTTTCTAATAGCAATAGATGAGAAAGAGCCCAAATATTTATCAATAGGGAGCTCGTTGTAAACTATGGTAATTTACAAAATGTGTGTTCAAGGGATAGGCAGCCTTATATACCCTGATATGCAACATGGCAGACTGTTTTAAGGAAAAAGTAAAAAAAGGTATATACCAACTGTGTAGCCTATCATTTTGTGTTTTTAAGAGTATAGGTGTAAATGTGTACACTAGCCTTGGAAGGATGCACCTTTACCCCTCAGGAGGGTCACTTTCTGACCCTTTCAGATTGTAATCTTCCACCCCTGGAGGTTATTTGACCAAATGAGAAAGAACCCTCCAACTCTCTTCCTAATTTGGTTAATAATAGTTGATACTGATTAAAAAGGAAACATTTGCCTAACCAGCTCCTGACTACCCCTGATTGTATTTCAAACAAACATAAAAATTGAGGCTCTCACTCATAGTTCTGTTGAGTAGATGGGTATGTTGTCCTCTGCTTGAAAACTGAGTCATAACTGCTCACAACCTAAAAGGGACAAGGCCAGGCTGTTAACTGAGAGGATAAGAGAGATAATGCTCTTCTGGTAGTTTTTTTTTTTTTATTAAAGATTTTATTTATTTATTCATAAGAGAGAGAGAGAGAGAGAGAGAGGCAGAGACACAGGCAGAGAGAGAAGCAGGTTCCATGCAAGGAGCCTGATGTGGGACTTGATCCTGGGACTCCAGGATCATGCCCGGGCCAAAGGCAGGCGCCAAACTGCTGAGCCACCCAGGGATCCCCTCTTCTGGTAGTTTTTAATCTGTTGTGATCAAATACAGGTGAATATTGGCTCAGAGTGATCTTTTAACCTTTTCTCCTGGTGTCAAATTTTTTGGAACTATCTTTTTATTTTTTCCTGGGTTAAGGAAGTCTTCTCTTTCCTGGTCCAAGTCAACTGTTGTTTCACTGATTGTCCAGACTTTCTGGGACTCCCATTTTATGCTTCTGCCTTTGTCCTTCCTGGCAAATGGGCCGCCCTGGACAGTGCGTATCATGGTAAAAGAGGAGGGGATGCTTTTAGTCCAGCGACATTTGCTCTTTTCCTTCCCAGTTTCCATGATCACAGCCTTTATCCTGGTGAATGGTTACCCAGGCTTCCTTGTAGCTTCTTAGAGAGGGGGATGGCCAACTCTGAAACAAATGGAAATGGAAGAAATGGTACTGGGAGGTGGTTCTGTTAGTGATGACACTGACCCCTCTTGGGAAGATGATGCAGTTGAGTTGACTTGATTCTTTTGGTGTAACAGATTGTCTTTGGGAGGCTTGGCATATTACTTTAGGTATCTTTGAGCAACCTAGAAAGTATCTTGTTTAGTGTGATAGACTGACTATGTATTTAGATAGAACAAGACCCAAATTCGAGGCTAACATGGATATCTGCAGATTTCTAAGCTTGTCTCAGGTGCCACGGTTTGAGCAAAATGGTCACATCTCTACTTTCAGCTGATTCTGAAGGACAAAAGTAGACACTGTTCTATGCTGTTATTGTTGTTTTGTTTTTCTTAAATAATTTTTATTCTCTAGGACTTTGCCATGTCCAATGCTGAGTGTGAGTGGAAAGGGTCACATTTATTAAAGACGTATTAGGGTGTTCCAAGATTATAAATTATAGAAGTAATGTTTACATTTTACAACTTTTTTTACGATGAGGTTGACAGAAAAGTCTTGCTGTTGATTTATATACATGAATCAAGGAAACATCTATATGTCAGTTTATGATTTTGTAGTAAATGGGTAAAGAGGATCTGTTAATCGTGAGAAACAGTGTTACAAGCAGCTAAGTGAATAAAATTCATTTGCTACCTCTGCTTCCAAAGCAAGGAGGTACACTACGTAAATTTTTACGTATTTCCATTGGAGTGGTTAGAGTAATGTAGGTTCAAAGCAGCTGAGTAGAAAGAATGGAGCCTTTGGAGTCCATCAAGGGAATCCTAATAGTCGCTTACTGCTGGAAAATTATTTATCTGCCTTGAACCTCTGTTAACCCTATCAATAAATGGGAGTAGTAATAGTACCAACTTTGTAAGGTTGTTCTGATAACTTAATGAGATTATGCATAGTAGGCTTCAAAAGCTATTCTCATAGCTGATTTTTATAAATGAGATGGGCAACATGTTTTAGATGATTGCAAAGAATATTCTTTGCCTATAATTGTTAGATACAGTAAGGATAGGTGCATCTCGTGGTATAAAAATTCAGAAAGTAAAAGATGGAAGAGAAGAAAAATGCTGGTTTCTAAAACAGCAAGGTTGTATGATGAAGGATTTTTATAAAACGACAGAAAAAATGGAAGAGAAAATCGACCCAGTTCTTCAGAAGAGTATATTATTGTGCTAAAGAAAATCTTGAGTCCTTTCTAGGATTATTTCCTGTAAGTATGACTTCAAGGTCAAATCATATACCTTTAACAAATAACCCACAATAAACATTCAAATTTCACAATTATGTTATATTTACATTACCATTGATCTGATTATTACCATGAACTGACTATGGCAGACATTTTTGTTTCATCTTTTTATTTGATTTTCATTTTGTTTGACCTAAGTGAATTACTCTTAGCTCATTCAACATGAAACACAAGAGGAATCTTTTTGATATGTGTGCTATATACCTTGAGAAGAAAGGTTTATTTCAGCTGGTAAGAAAACAGAATTCCCTCCCAAAGGAAATAGATGAGAGGAACCAGACTTAATCAGGAAGTTCATATTCCATTCACTTATTCATCAAATATTTATCTAGTGCTTGGCACCATTCTTGGTGCCTGGAGCCAAATCCTCCTCCGACAGCCTAATGCATTTCGGGGCTTTTCAGGTTCCTGTTTCTCTTCCCCTACCCCAAGATTAAAAGATTAAGGTCTAAAATAAAAATTATTGCCGTTATCTTATAGCTTATTTATATCACATAGGAAAGCTATTAATTTTTGTAATTTTATCTTGCATCTAGCCACCTTACTGAATTCCTAACACATTTCATTTTTTTTAAAGATTTTATTTATTCATTCATGAGAGACAGAAGGAGAGAGGCAGAGACTTAGGCAAAGGGAGAAGCAGGCTCCCTGTGGGGAGCCGGATGTGGGACTTGATCCCGAAACTCCAGGATCATGCCCTGAGCCAAAGGCAGTCGCTCAACCGCTGAGCCACCCAGGCATCCCTCAAATTATTTTTCAGTTCATTGTCTCCTTAGAAAAAACAAGGGATTAATATATTTTTCAATTCAGTGCTTCCTTTCAAAAAAGTTTTTTTTTTTTTCATTTTATTGCATTGGGCGGGACCAACGGATATTCTTAAATAGTGAGGGCATGCTTATGTTGTTACTTGTTGAGGGGAATGTATTGACTATTTTCTTATTAGATATAGTGTTTGCTGTTGGTTTATCAAATTAAGAAAAAAATTTAAAGTAATAGCTTACTACTTAAATCAGGAATGGAATTTGAACTTAATAATATGCTTTCTTAGCATTTATGGAAACGATCATTTGATTTTTCTGCATTCATTAATATAATTAGTTGATTCTTAATGCTGAACCATATTTATGTTTATATTTAGGATAAATTCTACTTGGTTTGGGATTTAGTTTGCTAATGTTTTATATAGAATTTTAGATTTATTATTTTCTGTTTATTATATCCTTTTTCTCCTCCTTCTCCATTTCTTGACTTGGTTAGATTGATCAAGAGTGCTTTGTTCAATTTTATTTTCCTCCCAAGTTCTCTTTCCTGTTTCTATTTGACTAATGTTTATAATTATATTTTTGTACCATAGGCAAGATTTCATTAGTAACTGTAATTTTCTCCAGAACAAGGAAACACTTTGGGCTTGCTTTTATCTCCCCTTCTAGGTTTTATTGAAATTATCCTGAATTTGAGTTCTTGATTATGATCATTTTTTACAAATTAACGCCTCTTCTATCTTATAAATTCTTTTCTTAATGGCACTGAACCTCACAGTAACATCAGCTTTCCATTAAACACGTCTTCTTTCTTGAACAAAGCTTTATTCTGATTTAGTTTTCAGTGTTCTGCATTATGTCTGTGAGTAACTTCAGTTAAAAAGAAAACCCTGGATGGTGTAAATTACATATAAAAACACCTAAGTGGTATACATTATTCTTTTCTGATTGGCAATTTGCCTGAGTTTTTCCCCTTTATACCTATATAGAAGTTGTTCCATTGCCTTCTTTTTACTATAAAAACATTTAAAAAGGTTAAGGCCAAAAAAAAAAGGTTAAGGCATTTTTTGGGGTGCCTCAGTGACTCAGTGGGTTAAATGGCTGCCTTCGGCTCAGGTCATGATCTCAGGGTCCTGGGATCTGTAGGGCTCCCTGCTCAGTGGGGAGTCAGCCTCTCCCTCTGCCCCTCCCCTCCCCACTCTGCTCGTGTGTGTGTGTGTGTGTGTGTGTGTGTGTGTGTGTGTGTGTGTGTTCTCTCTCTCCCTCAAATAAGTGAATAAAATCTTTTAAAAAAGGTAGATTAACTTCTGGGGTGTAATTTATATAAGATAACTGTCATTTAAGTGTGTGATTCACTGGATTTGGCAGTTGTATGCCCCTGTGAAGCCACTGTCCCAGTCAAGATACAGAACATCATCTACACAGGTTTTGTTCTGCCCCCTTACAGGTCATCCCTTCCTCCACTCTTGGACCTAGGTGACCACTGATATGCTTTCTGTCAATATATTAGTTTTAATTTTCTAGAATTTTGTATAATTGGAAGCGAAAAATACATGCTCTTTTGTGTCTGGCTTCTTTCACTCAACATAGTGATCTTCATGGTATTGTTATATCTGTAGCTTTTTTTTTTTTTTTTCGTTACTGGTTAGTATTCCACTGAATGAAAATGCCACAATTTGTTTCTTCCTTCATCAGCAGACATGTAGGTTGTTTCTAGTTTGGAGCCCTTAACAAATTAAGCTGTTACACTGGAAAAAGGAGAGCAAACTAAACCTGAAGTAAGCAGAGGAAGGGAATAACAAAGATTAGAGTAGAAATCGGTGGAGTGACTAGAGGATGGAAAAACAATAGGGAAAACTAAGGGAACCAAAATATTGGTTCTTTGGGAAAAAAATGAAAAACTGATAGACCTTCAGCTGGGTCAACCAAGAAAAAGAGAAGATTCAAATTACTAAAATCAGAAATGAAAGAGTAGATATTACTACTGAACTGACAAATAAAGAAGGATTACAAAGGAATGCTGTGAATGATTCTGGGCCGATAAATTATATAACTTAGATGGAGTGGACACAAGAAACAAATAAAGTGGCTGTGAACATTCATGTACAAGTCTGGTTGGTGGCATGTTTTCATTTCTGTTGGATAGATACCAAATAGCGGAGTTATGGTGTTCAGGAGCTCCACATCTTTGTCAGGAGTTAGTATTGTCAGCTTTTTACTCAGATCATTTCCAGTCAATGTGTAGAGTGTCTCACTGTGGTTCTAATCTGTTTCTACACAATTACTAATAATGTCGAGCCTCTTTTCCCATGCTTAATTGGCCACTTACATATCTTTTGCGAAGTATCTCCAAATTTTATGCCTATTTTTACAGGGCTGTTTTCTTTCTTATGGAGATTATACACATGCACAGAGAATTATTGACATAGTCTTAAAAATCACTTTGTAGAGGTATGATTCGCATACAAAAACCTGGACATATTGAATATATACAATCTGTTGAGTTTAGAGTTAAATATACACCTGTGAAACCATCATCACAATCTGTGCCATAGGCCTATCCATTACCTCCAAGTTTCCTCCCCCCCTTTTTATTACTGTTACTATTATTATTAATGATAAGAACACTTAACATAAGATCTACCCTCTTAGCAAATTTTTAAGTATACTATATAGTATTGTTAACTGTAGGCAACTATGCTGTATTTTATCTTTTTTTTTTTTTTTTAGATTTTATTTATGAGGGAGAGAGAGTATGTGGGCCGGGAGTGGGTAGGGGAGAGAAGCAGAGGGAGAGGGACAAGCAGACTGTGCTGAGTGCAGAGCCTGTTGGTGGGGCTCAATCTCAAGACTCTGAGATCATGACCTGAGTCAAAATCAAGAGTTGGAGGCATAACTGACTGAGCTACCCAGCCCCCCCAGATCTCTAGAATGTATTTACCCTGCATAATTGTAGATTTTTACCCTTTAGCTCATACCTCCTGATAATCCCTTCTCCCATCCCCTGGCAGTCTCCATTTCACTCTTTGCTTCTATGAGATGGACTATTTTAGATTTCTCATATAAGTGGGATCATGTAGTATTTGTCCTTCTGTGTTAGGCTTAATTCACTTAGAATAATGTCCTCCATGTTTATTCATGTTGTTGCACATGGCAGGATTTCCATTTTTAAAGCAAATGTATATACACACATACACACAGCATATATATTCTCACTGAGCTCTTGATATATTTCTGGATACAAGTCCTTGTTAGATAACATGGACTACATTTTCTTCCATTCTGTGGCTTGTTTTTTTTTTTTTTTACTTTAAATTTATGTGTGTGTGTGTGAGAGGGAGAGCAAGAGAGAGAGATTGGGGTTGAGATTTTTCTCTGTGTGTGTAGGCAGTGTATTCAAATGGCAGAAAATTCAGAAGATACAAAATATATCTGATAATAAAGTCCTTTTTTTAAATTTTTATTTATTTATGATAGTCACACACACAGAGAGAGAGAGAGAGGCAGAGACATAGGCAGAGGGAGAAGCAGGCTCCGTGCACCGGGAGCCCGACGTGGGATTCGATCCCGAGTCTCCAGGATTGCGCCCTGAGCCAAAGGCAAGCACTAAACCACTGCACCACCCAGGGTTCCCTGATGATAAAGTCTTTTGTGCATCATTTTCCTCCCTCTGACAGCAGGTTTCCCTCCCTAGAGGCAACTGATGTTACCAGTTTCTGGTGAACTTTCTGGAGGTCCGTATTATGCGTAAATATGAAAATGCATACACCTCATCGTTTTTTTTTAAGATCGATCTATCTATCTATCTATCTATCTATCTATCTATCTATCTATCTATCTATCTATCTATGATAGATATAGAGAGGCAGAGACACAGGAGGAGGGAGAAGAGCAGGCTCCATGCCGGGAGCCTAACGTGGGACTCGATCCAGGGACTCCAGGATCGCGCCCTGGGCCATCCAGGTGCTAAACCGCTGAGCCACCCAGGGATCCCCTACCTCATCGTTTTTGAAAACTCACATGGTAGCGTACCGTACCAGTGCTTTGTACCTTGCTTTACACTTATCCATAGATCTTGGAGGTTGTTCCATTTTGGGACATAAATTTCTTTCTCCCCTTCTGTTCCGTGTTTCAGTGAGTTTAGCACTTTATACTCTCAGACAAGAGGTCTGTGCTGGTGATTCTTTTTTTCTCTACCTAATCTTCCACATGTTTCTAGATTTTTCTTCTTCAATTCAGAAATTTCAACAGCCTGCTGGAGTTTAGAGGTGTATTTTCCTTAGCTGTTGCCCCTCCAAGGCCTTGCAATTTTATTGCTTTGTATGCTTTTCTTTCTTCATTCCCCCTTTTAGGGGAAAGGACTCTTTGAGGCTTCACTTTTTCTGGGCTCATTCTATCACATTATATTTTCACTCTGATGGGAGAATTCTCTGATTGAATCTTCTGAATGATGGATTTATTTTTTTATTTCATTCCATTCCAATATTTCTACTTGTCCATTTAACGTACATTTAATCTCGCTTCTGTTTGTGCTAGTACTGGTTTCTGGACCTGCCCTGAGAACGTGGTGTCTACGATGATGATGCTGACTGAGGGCGGGAACTGGCCTCCTGTGGACTCGAGTGTGCTGTGTGCTGAGTTTCTAGTCTGCACAGGTGGGGCCCTGTTCCTTCTACCATCTGGGAGAGGCACATGCTGTTGCTCAAACAAGGAGACTCGTACTTGGTGCCACCACCAGGGTGTGTGTGTGTTTGTGTGTGACCATACAGGTGTGTCTGTGGGTGTATGAATAAATATGTACATATGCGTGCCCAGGCAGTGCACGGAGTTTGTCCATTGTTTGTCCCCACTGGGACAAAGAGATGGAGTGGAGTCGGGACAGAATGGAGAAGAGATGCTTGGAATTACTCTTGTGGGCTTCCTGTCAGGGTGTGTGGCTTATATAGGACAATAGGCTGGATGGACTGTTCTTAATTGAGGAAGTGGGAACAGAGTTGCCCTACAGATGGAGAATTTCACAGCTGATCCCAAAATACGCTTCCTCATTTCTTTATTCAAGTTGCAGTTTAATCATCATAACCGTCTCAGGGCCTGCTTCTGCTCTCAGTACTGTCATTTCTGGATTGGGTTTTCCTCCCCAGGCTCAAGGTAGCTTGTCCCATCTCCTACCACATCCACCGTTGCCCAGTGTGGCCCACTTTGGTTTTAGTTTCTCAACTCTGGCTAAATTTGATTTTTTTTATGTACACTTGATCCTGTCTGCTGTACCTCTTCCAGAAATTTCTCAAAATTTGTTTGACCGATGGCATCCATCCCTGTTTTATGGCTTGTTAAATGGGTTTATTCTCATGTTTATGTTTCTTTTGTCATTTTCACGTGATTTGAGTGACAAGGGCATCACATACGGGGCTTGGCTCTCCACCATTGTGGACTTAGTGCTCCTCATTACTTTTCCCTGACAGGGATCTAATAACCTCTTTAACGAGTTTCTCTCCTTGTTTGTTCTCCATCCACAAAATTTTAATAATAGCAGCAGCTACTAGATTGTTTGCTGGGTGCCATGTATTGCATCAGAGTGGATTTAATTGTGGTTTTGTTTTTGTTTTTGTACCTCCTGTGTACCAGGCAGGTATCATTCTGGTTATGCACTGCTGCTTAACAAACCACCCCAAAATGAAGTAGGTCAAAACACAAATTCATTCCTAGCTCTTGCTGTTCTGTGAGTTGCCTGTCCTCAGCTATGTGGTTCTTGCTTGAAGTCTCTCATGTCGTCATCTGAGGGTTCAACCAGGCTGGGCCCCTAAGATAACACATTTGCGGCCGGCAGTTGGCGAGAGTGGCACCTCTCTGTGGCTTGGGCTGCTCAAAGCACGGTTGATGGGTTCCTGGAGGACACGTTCCCAAGAACAGATATTCTGAGACAGGAAATGTCGCATCACTTCTGCACTGTTCTTTTGGTCAGAGAAGCAACAGAGAACCACCTTGATTCAACAGGGTGGATTGATAGACTCCAGCTCTTGATGAGGAAGCAGCCAAGTTACGTTGCAGATAAGCCTGTGGGATATGATTGCCCCAGGCCCAGTGCTGAGGTACAAAGATAGCCGATACCATAGTTCCTTACCCCTTACGGTGCAGGGGCAGAAGCAGATAGGTAAGTAGGCAGTGATAATGCAAACGATAAGTGTCATGAAAGGGCCACATACGGGCCCCGATGACAGCATTGTGGGGGAAGCTAACCCATCCTGGGCGTGTGCTGCTGGGCTGGGGATGGAGAGGTTGGTTGAGAAAGAAGAAATCTTACCAGGGGTATTTTTGGATCTGAGTCTCGAGGCACACGCGGGCATTGGCTAGATGAACAAGAAGGAGGAAGGCATCCCAGGGCGTGTCTACACCACGTCTCTGTCTGAGATGTGCATAGAATTAAAACTATTTTTTACACTTTTCAGCATGGCATTTGGCTGACTGCTGTTTGTGTCCTTTGCTTCCTTGGGTGATTTTGAGGACTGCAGTCCTGGGGCTTGAATTTCATAGTGAGCTGAAATTCACTGGCTATAAAGATTACCATCTGCCCAGGCTCACAACTGCCGGAGGAAAAGCACTTGGGTCACTGAAGACAAATGGACGTGGGTGGTGTCTCCTGCATTTTTATTCCTGGCACGGGCATCAGTGACACTTAGGGATGGCTGAAGATTAAAGGAGGAGACATAGGTTCTGTTGTCAACATTTTCTCTTCAGCTGAGGTAGTTCAGCTGGTCACAAAATCCTCTAAACAGAGGATTCTCATCCAGCCCATATTCTCTCTTCTTATTTACAAAGTCCTTCCTTGCTCTTTTGACTCTGAACAGAGCTTTGAAAAGACATTTTATTTTGTAGTTGGCCTAAGTAATTTTTAGTGTAGTACAGGAGAAACAGTGAGGCTTTAGAGGATATATATGTAAATATATATGCTATTGTACACACACACATATGTGTTTTACTGAAAGTTTATACATTATGCTCTGCTCACCACAAGCGTAGTGACACAACACCATTACAGTACCATTGACGATATTTCCTACACTGTACGCTTCCTCCCCCTGACTTACTCATCCCTTAACTGGAAGCCTGTGCATCCCAATCCCCTTCACTCATTTTGCCTGTCTCCCACCCCTCCCCTCTGGTAACTATCAATTTGTTCTCTGTATTTCTGGATCTGTTTCTGCTTTTTGTTTAGTTTTGCTTTTCAGATGCCACATGTAAGTGAAATCAGATGGTATTTGTCTTTGCCTGACTTGTCACACTTAGCATAATAATCTCTAGGTCCACCCACGTTGTCACAAACAGCAAGATCTCATCCTTTTCTATGGCTGAGTAATATTCCTCTGTGTGTATGTGTGTGTGTGTGTGTGTGTACCACATCTTCTTTATCAATTCATCTATGGATGGGCATTTGGGTTGCTTTTATATCTCGGCTATTGTAAATGATGTTGCAATAAACATAGGGGTGCATGTATCTTTTTGAATTAGTGTTTTCGTATTCTTTGGGTAAATACCAGGCATGAAATTACTGGATCATATGGTATTTCTATTTTCAATTGTTCAAGGAACCTCCACAGTGTTTTGTACAGAGGCTGCACCAATTCACATTCCCTCCCACAATACCTAAGGGTTCCTTTTTTGCTAATCCCTGTCAGCACTTGTTACTGTCTTTTTGTTTCTAGCCATTCTGACATCCGTAAGATGATATCTCACTGTGGCTTTGATTTTAATTTTCCTGATGATGAGTGACGTTGAGCATCTTTCCATGTGTCTGTGGGCCATCTGTATGTCTTCTTTGGAAAAATGTCAGTTTAGGTCTTCTGTCCATTTTTTAATCAGATTACTTGTTTTTTTTCCAGAGGTAAACATTTTTTAATCTTTGCCAATCTGATGGGAAGAATACCTTGTTTTCATTTCCATTTTGTTTGCTGTTGATATGGAACAATTACTGTTACTGGGTATATTTATATCCTTTGTCCATTTTTGTATCAGGCTGTTTTAAAAAGTTGATTCTTAAAACCCTTAATATACTAAAGCAAACAACTTATGGTCATTTATGTTCAAAATCTTTTTCCAGTTTGCTGTTATGTTTTCATTTTTACTAATTGTGTGTTTTTGGCATATAGAAAAAAATGAAATCTTTTAGTCTTTTCCTTTATGGACTCTGCTTTGGTTTTGGGTTTAGAAAGCTCTTCCCAAGTACAGGATTATATGTACTCTTCATGTAAATCAAGAATCCTCGGGATCCCTGGGTGGCGCAGCGGTTTGGCGCCTGCCTTTGGCCCAGGGCGCGATCCTGGAGACCCGGGATTGAGTCCCACATTGGGCTCCCGGTGCATGGAGCCTGCTTCTCCCTCTGCCTGTGTCTCTGCCTCTCTCTCTCTCTCTGTGACTATCATAAATAAAAAAAAAAAAAGAAAATTAAAAAAAAAAAAGAATCCTCAAACTAAGGCCAAGAGGTAAAATCTGACCAGCCACCTGTTTTTGTACAGTCCATGAACTAAGATTTTTTTTTTTACTTTTTATTTTGAAGTATAGACTCATGGAAAATTACTAAAAATGCGTAGGAGGTCCCAGGTGCCCTTTACCCAGTTTCCTCCAATGGTATAATATCTTAGCAATACCAGGAAATTGAAATTGATGTAACCCACAGAACTCATTCAGATTTCATCACTTTTACATGCACTCGTTCGTGTATGGGTGCCTGTGGGCATTTAGTTCTGTGCACTTCTGTCACATATGTAGATATTTTTTTTTTTTACTGACGTTCAATTTGCCAACATATAGCATAACACCCAGTGCTCATCCCATCGAGTGCCCCCCTCAGTGCCCGTCACCCATTCACCCCCACCCCCCGCCCTCCTCCCCTTCCACCACCCCCAGTTCGCTTCCCAGAGTTAGGAGTCTTTATGTTCTGTCTCCCTTTCTGATATTTCCCACCTACTTCTTCTCCCTTCCCTTCTATTCCCTTTCACTATTATTTATATTCCCCAAATGAATGAGAACATATAATGTTTGTCCTTCTCTGATTGACTTATTTCACTCAGCATAATACCCTCCAGTTCCATCCACGTTGAAGCAAATGGTGAATATTTGTCATTTCTAATGGCTGAGTAATATTCCATTGTATACATAGACCACATCTTCTTTATCCATTCATCTTTCGATGGACACCGAGGCTCCTTCCACAGTTTGGCTATTGTGGACATTGCTGCTAGAAACATCGGGGTGCAGGTGTCCCGGAGTTTCAGCACGGCCACAGTCAGGATACAGACTGGTTCATTACTAGGAGGCTCTGCCCTGCTCTCCTTTTATAGCCATGCGCACCCTCCCCCTCCCCCCCAACTCTCACCCCTGACACCAGTGGTCTTAAAAGTTGTTTTTACATTTTATTTTTTTTTAATTTTTAATTTTTTAATTTTTTTTATTTATGATAGTCACACAGAGAGAGAGGCAGAGACACAGGCAGAGGGAGAAGCAGGCTCCATGCACCGGGAGCCCGATGTGGGATTCGATCCTAGGTCTCCAGGATTGCGCCCTGGGCCAAAGGCAGGTGCCAAACCGCTGCGCCACCCAGGGATCCCTGTTTTTACATTTTAAATAAAGATTTTACTTATTTATTTGGGGGGGGAGGGGCAGAAGGAGAGCAAGAAGCAGACACCTGCTGAGCAGGAAGCCTGGTGTGGGGCTTGATCCCTGGTATCATGACCTGAGCCAAAAGAAGATGCTTAACCAACTAAGCCACCCAGGCACCCCTGTTTTTACATTTTTAAATGGCTGGGGGGAAAGAGAAGATTTATGTATTTCATGAGGCCTGAAAACTCCTGAAATTCAAATTTCCGCATCAAAATAAAATTTTACCAGAATGTAGCTCCTGCCTATGGCTGCTTTTGCACTGCGATAGCAGACTCGAGAGACAGCAACAGAAACTATGGCTTGCAAAGCTGGAAATATTTACTCTCTTGTCCTTTATAAAAAAAAATATTTTCTGAGGCTGATATAAATTGTCCTGTATTACTGCTTGTTTGATGTTTATTCTTGATATTTATTTTTGCAGGTGGTATGAGCAAAGGACATAACTTAATTGTTTTCTACATGGTTAACTAACTTCTCCACCAGCATTAATTGAACAACCTGTGTTCTGTAGTTGCCGTGTGTTAAGTCAGATCTGTTCGGTCAGGAATGACAGGGTGAATCATCAAGCCTTTGGGCAGGATATATGTTCCCCGGGAGTTCTCTGGGGATGAGAAGCCCTTTCTCTCTGCATTAGCACTCAGTGTTCAAGCCAGACGTGTCCGTGCACAATGGTATCTAATCGCCCAGGTCTAGTTCTAAGTGCAGACACTATGGTAGGGTCCTGTTTTATTTTTCTGGAGCCCGTGGGGATTGCTGACAGCCAAATGGAGCTGTTTGTTAATGGGCTTTGGTCCTTTATGTTGGATCTCTCTGGAGCTGGCTGGCTCTTAAAATCCTTTGAGAGAAGTGGCTTCATTTATTTCTCTGACACTGGTGGATCAGGAATTATATTTTTAAGAAACACTTCTGAAGGATAGCTTACCGCCCTGGTGCTGGTACAGATGCAGAGATGTGTGTGGTGGTAGTGGGGGTCTCTGGTCCCGGAGGTGCCTGTTGAATGAAATCTGTGACGAGGGGGCAGGTAGTGGAGGGCTGTTAGCCTCTGCTCTGGACTCCTGGGGGGGCTGTACCTCTGCTTGTTCCTGGCTGAGTGACCTTGGGCCCACCCTCTAACCTCCCTGGGCCTGTTCTCTTAGTAGGAAAACAGGGTTAGTAAAGCTCACCTCCCTCTCCTTCCCCCTCACCCCTGAGTTATTTTAGGGGCTAAATAAGATATAATGTCTAAAGCTTGCAGAGTGCCTGGTGAGAGTATGAGCTTAAGACATTTCATTTCTTTACCTTCCCTCCCCTTGACTTACAGGTGTATGTGAGGATGGCTGAGAAGAGTATGGATTTTGTCTCCAAGTCCTGGAATCTTTCTTAGCCCTAAGAACTGGGTTTCTTTTTGGGGGTTGTGTTATGTTTCTGAGTCACCTCCTAGCCCAGGCTTGCAGGGGGCTCAACTGGCCATCTTTTGCTCTTTGCCTAGAGTGGGTTCAGGTGACCCAAGAAGCACCCTCTGGCCAGGTATCTGAGCCAGGCAGTGACGACAGCTTGTGGGCTGTTTGTCCTTCTGGTCTCCTTAAGTGGACTGTGGTATAAGGTTCCCCAGGGGAGTCCCTGCAGTGAGAGGTGCTGGCTTGTGACAGAGGCAAACGGCCTTGGGTCTGGTATCACCGAAGCAAGTGACTGAAGGTGACCTGGATGGGAATCCACCCAGGGAAGCAGCTCCCACATGGGTAAGAACGTCAGGTACCTGGTGACCTTGGTCGAAGTCTTTGCTGAACACAGTCGTTTTGATGGGACCTGCCTTCTTGTCCTAAGGATGGGCTCCGTGGACTTAAGGGCAGCGCATGGGGCTGTTGAACTTGGGTTTA
Source organism: Nyctereutes procyonoides (assembly GCF_905146905.1). NCBI lineage: Eukaryota > Metazoa > Chordata > Mammalia > Carnivora > Canidae > Nyctereutes > Nyctereutes procyonoides. Next base: position 7,153,391 of record NW_026575135.1, on the reverse strand, counting down.
CTTGATTTTGCTAGAACTGCAGCAATTTCTGATCTTCTGTAATTTCGCTGTGTTTGAAACATGACCCGGTGTGGCCACATTGTTTCTTCTGCCTGGGAAACACATCCCTCAGAGTGTCTCAGGCCATCCGACCTTGGTGTTGGTGACACTCCTCCCCTGTCCTTCCCTTCCCTTTCCTTGGCATCTGCTGCCTGCTTCAGGTGCGATTCAGAAGGGAGTGTGTCTGGACAATGACTGTAGCCCCGAACTCCTGACCTGTTAATTCTTTCCCTTCTTGTCTGCCCTGTGTGCTTTTTCTGAGGTCTTTTTTTTTTTTTTTAAAACACTCCGTGGCCCCCTTTCCTGCTGAAGAGCTGGGCCTCAGCCTACAGCGCACACAAGTGCTTAAGCCTGTTACTTAAGAGCCCTCAGAGTCCGGACCCCCCTGCCTCGAAGGCCCCATTTCCTGCCGTCCGCCCCGCCCCCCCACGGCTCCCATCGTCCCCGCCCCTCCGGCGGTGGCCCCAGCTGTGTGTCTGTGCTGCGCACCGGGCAGTGTCGCCGGTGCAGCGCTCCACGCCAGGGCAGCTGCTCCCCCACCAAGGGGCTCCCCCCGCAGCTGCCCGAGCACACACGCTCCCACCTGCACGGGGCGTCGTCCCACTTGGCCGCGCGTGGCTGAAGTAGAGCGGTTTTCTGTGGCCGCAGAGCCCTTGGGAGAGCGGGGGTCGGAGGTGGCAACTGTCCCCTCCCAGGTCCTCCTGAGCGGCCGCGTCGCCCACGCTCTCCAGGCGCTGCAGCCGCTGTGCCCCTCGCCCCTGTGCCCCTCGCCGCTGTCCCCCTCACCCCTGTCCCCCTCGCCCCTGTCCCCCTCGCCCCTGTCCCTCTTGCCTGCTGTCCCCCTCACCCCTGGCCCCCTCTCCCCTGGCCCCCCTTGCCCTGTGCCCCTCGCTGCTGTCCCCTTGCACCTGTGCCCCTCGCCCCTGGCCCCCTCTCCCCTGGCCCCTGCGCCCACCACCTCGTCCCCTGGGGCCGACTGTCCTGGTCCCTGCGCACCCCGACCCCGCGTGTGAATCCCTTGCCGCCCCCCCCCCAGAAGAGCCCCTGGCGCCCGCGAGGCCCCGAGTGTGTCGGGCCAGATGCATGAATGAGTGGCTTTTCTTCCCGCGCCTCTAATTCGCGGTTTGGAGGAGTCGAGCACCCTGGTAATTAGGCTACTTCACTCGGCCCTGTGTTGGAAAACATCTCTCTTTTGGTCGATAGAATAAATAGAAAGTAATAATTATTTTGTCCCATTCCCTCCACCGTCTGTCTCATAGAGACAATCACTTTTTTGTTTTTGTTTTTTACCACTTGAAGATGCTTAAAACATTAATGATGTATGTGAGAGGAATATAGTCTTTAGCTAGGTTTTGTCAAACAGCAGCTCTACCTACTTCGAAGATAGCTCTCCCTTACCCCATCAGCTTCCCCGGCCAGCAGTCTTACCAACAGCAGCAACAACAACAACAACAACAACAACAACAACATAATCTTCACTTTGGACAGTTGATGTTCTTCTCTAGCATCTGTGAAGGGTAAATAAAGACACCTTGAGAAATCCTTGCTGTTTCTCGATCTGGTATGTAGGCTTCATGACAAGCCTCGGATCCTTCCCACAGGTGGGTATCCCATAGCCACTGCCACGCTGCCACGGGGGAGCCACCTCCTAGTTTATAGGCAGATAAGGTTGTAAGATTTTTTTTTTTCATTCCTTGACTTTTTTCCCTTCCTCTGTTTCTGTCCCTCTGCTGCCTGGGTCTGGTCTGAAATCCTTCCACTTGCCTGTGTTCGCAGGGCCTATTTCTGCCTCTGCGCTCAGAATGTCCCGAGGGCCAGACTGACCAGGGTTAGAGCCCCTTTCCTGTGTGTCCCTCCTTCTTGTCTTTTTTTCTACTTTCCTTGTCTGGCTACTTGCAAAAACTCGTTTGGGCTGTTTTGCTTTAGAATGTCCTATTCCTGCTGCTGCTTTTACTGTTTGGACTATGGTCAGACTCTTGGTCGTCAGCTGCCTTTGTCTTTGCCAGTGAATCAGTTAGCCTTGAGAATAAAAAGAAATCCTCCACATGCAGTCTGAGTCACGTCTGTAGGAATGTGGGAATTAGATCTGGAGCAACCAGGTAGCCAGGCGGATCTCAAGCCTGGAAATGCATTTGCACTTTGGGGTGAGAGCCGGGCACACTTCAGGCTTCTCACAAGGACGCTGTGGGGGAAGCTTTGTCTCAGGCTTTGAAGAGTTCCACAGAAAATTTTCTTTTTGGGGGGCAGGGAGGAGGAAAAACATTTTTTAGCTCCTTTGTGGTAAGATGCAGATTCTTGAATCAACACAACAGTGCTTAATGCCAACAAGAGTGGTATTGGGAGAACACTGTACATACATGCATACATCCTGTACAAGGAGAAAAAAAAATGAAAAAACTTTTTTTCACCAAGTGTGACCTATTTGAATATAGTCACATATTTCTTCCTAATTCAACAAATTCTCATCTCCGGTTGGTTTTAGTTTTGGGTTCGGAGTTTAAGAACATTCTTCCCTTCACAGGTAGGTTGTATATGTCACAGGACCCTGTAAGAGGGCAGTTTGAACTCAGGGAGCTCATAAAAGTGGAAATGTACTTCTGTTTCCTCTTTTTAATTTAGAGAGTTTAGAACCTACAGTGTTTCACTTATTTCCCCATGGGTATTTTTGGGACTCTAAAAATGGTAGTTTCTCTCTGAAGGAAGATTCAAATCCTCACATGCACACACAAAATTTGCACATAATTTTTGGCATGAGGGGCTTCTGGATTTCTGCAAAAGAGTCCCTGCTATAGAGGAATGGTGAACTTTAATTTTTAAGGCAAGGACACTTATAGTCTTACTAAATGTGTAAGGCGTTTTTTTTAAAGTTTTTATTTTAATTGTTTATTTTTTAGAGAGGGAGTGAGGCGGAGGAAGGGAGAGGGAAACAAGAGACTCTTAAGCAGGCTCCATGCTCAGGGTGGAGCCCAGTATGGGGCTTGATCTCACAACCCATGAGGTTATGACCTGAGCCAAAATCAAGAGTTGGATGCTTAACTGATGAGGTACCCCTAAGGATTGTATTTTTTAAGTAATCTCTACACCCGATGTGGAGCTTGAACCCACAATCCCAAGATCAAGAGTTGCATGTTCCATCAACTGAGCCAGCCAGGTGCCCCAAGGCGCAAGGTTTTTTAAGCATAGCCAAGTGATGTAGGCCTTAGGCCTGGACTCCACAGTAGCCCCTTGGCACTTGCTATTGGTAGTTGAGTCCTGCCTTATTCTGTTCTCATTTGAATGATTGTTGCCTTTGAAAATATTTGGTCTGAGATGATGATTAATCAACAAGTCACTTAGTACATATTCCACTTTGTATAGTATACTGTTTCATCCAGGTCCTTGTTCTGAAAACCAGAAATGCCCCTTCTTTAAACTTGTTTTTATTGAATATGGAGGTACATTCCATATACTTAGTACTGTGTCAGATGATAGCACAAAAACATGAAATTTAGAACCTATTTTTTTAAGATTTTATTTTTAAGTAATCTCTACATACAGTGTGGGACTTGAACCCAGAACCTTGAGAATCAAGAGTCACAATGCTCCACTGACTGAGCCAGCCGGGTGCCCCAGAACCAGGCTTTGTAAGATGAATGAATGGTACAGTTACAAGGTATTAGGTGAAGGGTGGGAAAGAACTAACATTTATTAAGGGATTCTACTAGGCACATTATGTGTTTTATTTAATCCGTATACCCTCTGTGTCCTAGATGGAAAAATGGGGGCTCAGAGAGATTGGGTGCCCTACCCGAGGCCCGGCGAGGGGCAAAGCCAGACTTCAAGCCCAGGCACTTGGACTCTTAAGCCTGCATCTCCCTTCTTTGCTTCCTTTGTTACAGATCAGAGTGGATGGAGTGGGTTAGGGTAGGAAGAGCATAGAGAGGAGGACCTTAGATGGAGTGTCCACACTAGGTTAACTTTCTGATCTTTATGAAACTTCACTTATCCTCTGTTGATTACCAATCATAATGTAAGATTTTCTCAATCGGTCTGTTTTCTGCTTGTCTTCTACATCACTCACCTCCGTGGAGGAGCATCATCGAAGTAATGTAGCGCAGCTTTAGAATAGAGACCAAAGACCTGAATTCCTCACATTTCTGCTCGACTTATGCATGTCACTTCTAAGCCTTCTTTCTGACATAGACAACTTGGGTGGTCTCTGAGGGGCTTTAATGCCCCAGACCCTTGTGTGATTTTCGTGTAAAAATGTCAGTGGAGGCATGCCATCACTTAGCTTTCCATTGACAGGTGGGGGGGAAAGAAAGCAGTTTTTTTTTTTTTTTTTAAGGTAGAGTCACATTTTCTTTGAATATGCACTCTTTGAGGGAGGTTTAATCTGTGTTTTTGGAAAGCTGTCTGCCTGGGCTTCTGAGTCCTCCAGATGGCCTGCACACACCTGACCAGTCTTGGGGCAGAGTCTCTGTGCCATGAGTCTTAATGATCATTAGTTAGGGATGAGCTTCTGTAAGTACCTCTCCTTATAATTTCTCAGCCTGGAACGTCCATGCCAAGCTCTCCCACAGCCTTGTTTTTCCCATTGGCAGATTCAGTCGTTGTTCCCAAGTTGTCCCAGCATCCTTTACTCCCTTTCTTCACTTTGCGTGGAGCTCCATCACAACCCATATTGCATTGCATTGTAGAGGTTTTTATGCCTATATGCCCAGTGAGGTTGCCTTCCTTGAATACTGTTTTAAAGCAATTGGTAGCACTTTCGTTTGATATCTCTTTTTCTGTTTGGTAGCTCCCAGTAGCATCTGGGCTAATGTGCATTAGGTGCTCAGTATGTGGCTGAAACAGAGAATAGCCTCCTTTAGAAGGAAGGAAAAGAGATCATGTTTAAATTCATCTGAGAACGGGAGGAAAAATCTTTGCTCCCAAGAATCACAAGAATGTCTGGTGAAGGGGCTGCTAGTCCGGAGATTCTTAGGAAAAGCCAGTAACAGACATTGGAATCTTAGCCAAAGAATGTAGACTTAGGCCCCTTCATTTTGACTTGGTTTGTGCTCTTGTGAGGTCTTCTTTTGCATCAAGCCAGTAGGTGGATTTTACTCGAAGGACCGGTTTTCCAAGAGAAAATAGGGAAATAGTTTCAGTTTCTAAACAACTTTATTAGACTGCAAGTAAAACTTTGAAACAAGTGGGTTCTTAACTCATGTCAAAGAAGAGTCTACCTCATAAGAAATGGTCCAGAATCCAAAGTACGAGAAGGTAAGATGTTCAGGGAAGATACTAACCTAGAAACCACAGGCTGGTGAGTCTTGGGGACGTGGAGATACTCGTGCAAGCAACCTTGGAGGCTTTGGAGAATATTTGTGATAGGGTTTCCAGAGCAGAAGTAGGAAAGAAGGAGGATTGAGCTTCCTACTAATAAGCAGGTAGAGTCCTGAACCTAGGAAATATAGTTAAGATGCATTTGAATAACTCTACAAGAAAAAAAAAAGATAAATTTCTCTAGCTTAAAGTTTCGTATTGTTTATATCACTGTTTCCTATCTAAATTTAAAAAATTATATAGGTATTTTAATAATTATATGTATTAGCCAGCGTTGCTGTGGTAATAACTCCAAAAATTCAAAGGTTTGAAGCAAACATTAATTTCTAGGTCACGGTGTGTGTCAGCAGCTATGAGTCAGTCGCTATGGCTCGTGTCCACAAGTACTCCATTCTGAAGGAGCAGCCCCCGTTGGGACGTGCCAGTTTCCAGGCAGAGGAGCGAGAGAACAAGAGAGCTGGTGAAAACCTGCAGTGGTTCTAACACTGTCTGCTCCATCTAGTGTGTGTGTCACATTCGCTCATGTGCCACTGGCCAGAGCAAGTCACATGGCCAAGCCAAAAGGCAGGGGATGTGAGGGGGATGTGCCCTTTGGTGGGGAGTCACTTGGCAGTGATGAGAATGTATAATCCTCTTGAAGGAAGTTAATAACTGCAGATGACAATGCCGTCCCCCGTGTAGTTTGTGTCCTTTGTCACTGAACATTATTTAGTTAAGTACTTTACATCAATTCAGATTGACCATTTTAAAATGTTTTATATATGTTTTCTCCCTATGATGCGTATTATTACAATTTGAGATAATCTTGGGGGGGGGTGGGGATGGACCTCTTGCCGGGGAGTGATGTGGTGGGTCACTGCATGGCTTCCAGTATTCTTCTTGACTCCCCAGTGCATGGAGCTCTACTGTAAGTACATCATTGCATTAGCTAGAATCTTCCGGAACAATTTGGATAAGGGGGTGATATTAGGTATCAGGATCTTGTTTCTGAGTTTGGTAGACAGGCCTTTAATGTTTCACATTGTTTGCTGCTTTTTTGAAAAAAAAATTATTGAGATCTAATTCACAAACCCTAAAATTACCATTTGAAAGGAGACAGTTGAGTGGTTTTTAGTATGTTCACAGCACTGTGCACATATCATTACTGTCCAATTCCAGAATGTTTTTGTCACTCCCCAAAAGAAGCCCCACATTCCATAAGCATTCACTCCCTGTTCTCCCTCCCCTCAAGCCCCTGGCAACCAAAGATCAGTTTTCTGTCTCTATAAATTTGCCTGTTCTGGACATTTCCTATGATTGGAGTGATACATGTGGCCCTTGATGTCTGGCTTCTTACACATAATGTTTTCAAGGTTCATGGTTGATGTTTTCTGATATAAACTCTAAAATATTTCATTTCCCTGATGATGAGTGATGTTGAACATCTTTTCAGGTGTCTGTTGGCCATCTGGATATCTTCTCTGGAGCTATGTCTGTTCATGTCTTCTGCCTATTTTTAAATTGGATTATTGCTGTCATTATTATTTTTGGCGTTGATTTGTATAGGTTTGTTGTATATTTTGGATATTAAAACCTTATCCGATATATCATTTCCAAATATCTTCTCCCATTTGGTGGGTTGTCTTTTTCTTTTCTTGATGGTGTCTTTTGCTGTGCAAAAGTTTTTTATTTTGGTGTAGTCCCAATAGTTTAATTTCACTTTTGGTTCCCTTGACAAAGGAGACATATCTAGAAAAATGGTTCTATGACTGATGTCAAAGAGAATACTGCCTGTTTTCTTCTAGGAAATTTATGGTTTGGGGTCTCAAATTAAACCACTTTGAGTTTATTTTCATGTATGGTGTAAGAAAGTGGTCCAGTTTTGTTCTTTTTGCATGTAGCTGTCCAGTTTTTCCAACACCATTTGTTGAAGAGACTTTTTCCCCATTGCATATTCTTACCTCCTTTGTTGTAGATAAATTGACTATATAATTGTGGGTTTATTTATTTATTTATTTATTTATTTATTTATTTTTATGATAGTCACAGAGAGAGAGAGAGAGAGAGAGAGAGAGAGAGAGGCAGAGACACAGGCGGAGGGAGAAGCAGGCTCCGACGTGAGTCCGACGTGGGATGCGATCCCGGGTCTCCAGGATCACGCCCCGGGCCAAAGGCAGGCGCCAAACCACTGCGCCACCCAGGGATCCCATAATTGTGGGTTTATTTCTGGGTTATTTATTCTGATCCATTGATGTGTATATTTTATTACATTGATGTGTATATTATTTATTATTGTGTATATATTTTATAATATAAAATATTATAATATTTTATATTATGATGTGTATATATTTTATTACATACTGTTTTGATGACTATGGCTTTGTTATACATCTTGAAATTTGGGATTATTATACCTCCAGTTTTGTTCTTCTTCGAGAATGATTTGACTATTTGGGGTCTTCGTGGTTCCATGCAAATTTCAGGATTATTCATTCTAGTTGTCCGAAAATACTGCTGGTATTTTGATAGGAATTGTATTAAATCTGTAGGTTGCTTTGGATAGTATGGGCATTTTGACAATATTTGTTCTCCCGATCCCTGAGCATGGAATATTTTTCCATTTGTGTCATCTTCAATTTCTTTCATCAATGTTTTACAGTTTTCAGAGTACAAATCTTTTTTTGCCTCCTTGATTAAGTTTATTCTTAGGTTATTTTATTATTTTTGGTGCAATTGTAAATGGGATTGTTTCCTTAGTTTTTCTTTCTGCTACTGCATTATCAGTGTATAGAAATGCAACTGCAAAGAAGTTTTACTTCCTAGGAACTTTACTCTTTTTTTAAGATTTAAAAAAATTAATTTATTTGAAAAAAAGGAGGGGGAGAGGCAGGGGAAGAGGGAGAGAATCTCAGGCAGATGCTGTGCTGGGAGTGGAGCCTGACACAGGGCTCAATCTCATGACCCTGAGATCATGACCTGAGTCAAAACCAAGAGTCGGATGCTCAACCAGTTGAGCCACCCAGGCGCCCCTTAGGAACTTCACTTTTATTTCTTAATTTTACTTAGAGATTTTAATGGAATGGCTGATAATAATTCATTACCAATGAATACCAAAACGCATTTTGGTATTGTACATGACATTATATCCAACAATAATTATATAGTCAGTTAACGTAATGAATTGTTAATACATTTTCTAACATTAAATTATTCTTGATTTCCTTGAACATATTTGACTTGATCCTGGTATATTCTTCTTTTTAAAAATTTGCTTAATGTACCACTTGATGTTAATTTATTGACAGTGTTTATGCTTATATCTAATTTCCTTTTCTGTCCTAATATTTTGATATCAGATATAGTTAATACCTATATTTGGCTTAAAAGGTTTCTCCATTTTTAAAAGTATATGTCTTAGAGTATTTGAATAAAACAGAACTTCATCCTTGAGATTCAGTGGAACTCAGCTGTACAACCATGGGGCTTAGCTTACCTTTCAGTAAAAGTTCTCTGACAACAGTTCTGTGGTTATTTATTTAGATTTTCCACCCCAACTAAATTTCATTTTGGCTGTGTATTTTCCTAGAAAGGCATTCATCTCATACAGACTTACAAGTTTAATGGCATATTCATAGCATATCCTTATAATTCATAATCATGTATAGAAGTAAGATTTAAATAGTTATTACCTACTCTCCTCCCTCCCTCCCCTTCTGTATTGATCAGGTTTCCTAAGTTTTGCTTTATCTGATACATCTTTTAGAAGAAATATATTCTGGTTTGGCTTGTAATTTTTACTCTTTTCCATTTTCGGTTTATACTTTAACTTTTGTATTCCCTCTTGCAGTTTGGACATTTTCTTTTTAAAACGGAGCACAAAGTAGATGTGGCCTAAAGTGTTCTATTTCATGGAATAAATCTTTCTCAAATATATTTATCTGCTCTTGAGGACTGTGCTACTTTCTTCGTGTTTTGGTCTTCTTGAATCTGAATGAAGAGGCTAACATAGGCTAGGTATATTTTAGGTGTTCTTGTGTCTGATGACATAATGCAGGCCTGCCATTTGCCTCCGATCAGAACAAGTGAATTATTGGATCCCCTCTGTTTCTCCATGATGCTAGAATTGTCTTCTTGGATCTTAATTGAATAATCAGTTGATAGATGAGTTGAGTGATCTGTCAGTGGGAAAAAGAGTCAGAAGGAAGAAATCCAGGGTCCTGGTTAGTTGCTCAGGAAAACTTGGCCTCATTTCTCTCTGGTAGTTGGCTTTCTCTCAGCATAGCCTGGCTTCCTTCTTGTTTTGGGTTTTCTCCCCATCGCAGTAGAGCCTAGCTCCTTCAGTTTGCTGTCTTGCCTGCCTTGTGCTCAGTGGACCTTCCCAGGGTAGCTGACCAGTTGCCTTCAGGTTCCTTTGACCTATGTCTTGCTTTTGCATCTCTACCCCTCATGGCGAGAGGAGGCCATGTGGGCAGACCCCCCCTCTACTGGTGGTCCTCACATGGCCTATATGTCTGTGCATGACCTCCCTTTGCCCACAGCACCCAGCCACTCTAATGGTCCTTCTTTGCCCTTCACTCCCTGATCTTCCCAGAAGATTTCACTCTTATTTTAGAGTATACATGAGGGGTTCAGGGCCTTTCCTACTTCTTTGGTAACCTTGATAACCTCAAGTGACCTCAGGGACATGGGTTAAAGGTACCTCCTAGTTCTATCCTCACTTGTGTCCCAATTATATCCAGTAGAAAACTTTTGGAAGTGTTGGGTGTTGGCATTTGGATGGCATTCTTGCCTGATTTCCAATCTAGTCTGATTCCGGTCACTGCTTGGCTTTTTCTTTTTTTCCCCATTGCTCTTTCTTTTCCATTCTCTAGGTTGTTAAGTTAGTATTTGAGAATGGAAAGAAGGAGAAAGCAAAGGTGCGTGTGCCCAGCTCAGGGAGTTTATCTAGGAGTCTAGATTTGTAATGTTTAAATGAGTGTGTAACATTCCTATTACTGTAAACATGATCATTTCCTGGTTATTTAGCCCTTGGGATTTTTCCAGGATTCACTCTGCGTTCTTTGCTCTGTTATGAAGCATCTTTGAACAGAACATTTTTGGGATTTTCCCTTTGAATGTGTTCTCTAAAGTAGGCTTGAATTCAACCTTACAACAAAGTCAGCAATCAAGAGTGTTCGGTTCAGTTTGTGTAAGGCATAGTCATTCTTCATGCATCTCCTGTGTGCTTGGCAGGAGGGAGGTAAATGGACACAAGTCAGGTACATATGTGCCTCCTCCCCTTCAGTATAAGGATGCCTTATGTCAAGCTCTTTTGAAACTAGATCATCATGTTGCCCATATTCCTCTTATTTCTTTTTTTAAAAATTTCATTTATTCATGAGAGAGACACACACACAGAGAGAGAGAGGTAGAGACACAGGCAGGGGGAGAAGCAGGCTCTATGCAGGGTGCCTGACGTGGGACCCGATCCCGGGTCTCCAGGACCACGACCTGGGCCGAAGGCGATGCTAAACCGCTGAGCCACCCGGGCTGCCCCTATATTCCTCTAATAGTATCGAAAAGGGAAGTTAGGGCATTTAAGCATGACCTTTTTTTTTTCTTTAAGTTTTTATTTTAGTCACCCAGTGCTCATCATAAGTGCCTTCCTTAATCATCATCTATTTCACCCATCCCCCCACGCCCCTCCCCTCTGGTGAGCATCAGTTTGTTCTCTATAGTTGAGAGTCTGTTTCTTGATTTGTCTTTTTTTTTCCCTAAGCATGACTTAAAAAATTAAATCCATATTGCCTCCTAATGTATATCACTTTCTTTTCATAAACCTTATGTATAATGTAATACAGAGTTTCACCAGTGACTTATGTTAATTTAATAATCTATCTCGTGGCTGGTTGACTACAATGGTAGGTCTTATAACTGAAATTCTTTGAACCAGAGGGGTTTCTGAAGCAGCTTATGTATGTGTTTCTATTCCTAAGTAGAAAGGCGTGGAGGTGGGGATAGAGAAGAAATTCACTTATAACCGAAGCCTGCATAAGTGAGAATTGATATTTTGAAACAATGAGGAGTTTTCATTTATTTATTAACTGTGTAGTTGTAATTTTCCCAAGGGGCACTGTAGCCACAGTAAAATGATTAAGGCAAGTGTATTTGAAGCACCAGACTATGACTCTTAATACAGTTTTTATCTTCAGCAGCATATATTAAGTATCTGCTGTGAACCCAGCCCCATCATAGTCTCTAGGGGGATGCAAGAATAGTTGCAGATGAGTTGATTTCACCTTTTTTTTTTTTTTTGAGTCTGTTAATAGTGGTGTAGCACCCACTCTACTCCAGGCACTGTTTCAATTGCTTCCATATACTAATTCAATCCCATTATACCCATTTTATAAATAAGGAAACTAAGGTGTGGAGAGATTAAGAAACTTGCTGAAGTCACACTGCTTGTAAATAGTGAAACTGGGCTTTAGAACTGCCCAGTCATTGCTAGGCTCAGTTTCCTTGTCATTCAACAGACATTTATTGAGTAACTTCTATTGGCAAGGGGTTGAGTTGGATCATTTTCTAAGACTCATTCATTTATCATATACTTATTGAATACCTACTATGTGCCAGAGGATAGAGGAGTGAATAAGACACAGTCTCTGCTCTTGCCAGACAATCAGTCAAACATAATACATTTTCAGAGAGTGATAGTCTGTGACTAAAATAAAGCCAGGGAAGGGGCTGGAAAGTGATAGAGAGGTGCAGGGATATTTTTAGATTTTGTGGGCTGAGGAGGCCTTTCTGAGTAGGAGTCATTTGAGCAGAAACCCATTTGAAGAGAGGAGCCAGCCACATGGGCGTGTGAGGGGCGAGGAGTGACCCAGGTGGAGTGGGCAGCAAGTACGGAAGCCCTAAGGTCTAAGTGAGCCAAGACCTGTGCATCTGGAGCAGGAGGAGCTAGCGGGCAAATGTCAAGGATGAGGTCAGGGAGAATGATGAAGTCACCCTGGCCCTTATGGGTTATGGGATTTCATTGTGAACGCTATTGGAGGTCTTTGAGAGTTTTGAGCAAGAGTGGCATCCTTTGATTTTTGGCCAGATAATGGAGATACAGGGCATTGTTGGTTTGGGAAAAGTCACACAAAAGGCACTCGATAAGAACCTTGAACTCCGAATTTGAAACCTGGATTGAGCTCTTAGCATTGCAATGGTTAGCTTCATTTGCACCTGACACCTGACCTTTTAGAGTCTGCCTCCTGCTCATTAGAGACAGCATCTGTCCTGCTGACCTCACAAGGCTACCCTGAGCTGCGATGAAGTAAGAATGTGGAAGCGTTGTGTACCCACGTGCCGTGGAAAGCCGAGCTGGCGGGGGCCCAGATTTAGGAAATTGTAGACATTTGCAGATCATTGGCTATTAGTGCTTACAGAACACCCTTTGAAACATCTGATAGTAAGGGTGCGAGTGTTTCCCTGGTCACAAAGTCCAGGAGGAAAGAATCTTTGGGGAGATAAGATCTGATTGACTGACTCTCCCCTCCCCTCCCCTGCTGCCATGAACTGACTTGAGAACAAGTTAACTTCCTCCTGTCTGGCCAGGACATCGCAGACCTCTGTGTGGGCTGTTTTTGGAGGGTTGTTGGCAGAGATCCCCAGAGCAAAGGTCAGGTGAGTTGGCTTGGAGTTATTGGGAGACCTGCAAACACACGCGTGCACGCACACACACACACACGGATACACACATAGCCACACACAGGTGAACAAGGCACAGTCATAGTTGTTAGGGACTTGCAGTGTTTGTAGATGTTACATATATAAATAAATGATTAAAACTGTGAAAACTGCTTCCGTGGAAGTATTTTCAAAGTATGGAGAAAAGATGGACTAATTCTGTCAAGGGGCCAATCAAGGAAGGATTCACAGAAGAGGGGGCATTGGAGCAAATTCCAGTAAGATGCTTGGAAAGGTGGCTTTGCAAGCAAAGGGGAGGGGTTACGAACCAGCATGGTGGGTTCTGAAACTGATGCCATGAGAAACAGGGCTGGTAAGATCCTTCTAGGCCAGATGGTGGAAAGCTGCTGTCAGAGCCCGTGTTGGCTTATCTGCCTAAAGATTCTGAGTTCATTCTTTCTCTTGTGCAGTGTTTAGCCATCGGTTGAGCCCCTCTGAGGCCCAGTGTGCCAGTGTTGCTGAAATGTCAGTGAGGGTGGGTCCCTGCAATGCGCGGTACCTTGCCTGAGGTCAGGGTTTAAACAGTCACCGAAATGAGGAAGACACGATGGTTGTCACAGAGCTCCAGAGATGTCCTTCCAGCTGCGCAGCCACCGGGCTAGGACACTGCACCGCCTGTGGTGTCTGCGTGCTGACAGAGCAGGCGGGTGGGCCGGCTGCCGGCGTGTCCACACGAGGAGCTGCCGTGGGGTTTGCCTCCCAGCTGAGCCCTGGGCTGAGGAGAAGTGGGGGGGGGATCTGTGCCCACGAGTATCTTCTGCAAAAACGGCATTTGTTCAGTAATTACAAAAATATTTTTGACATTGCATGAACATGCTATGGGATTAAATTATCTGCAGTCAGTAGAAAAGACGAAGGAAGGTGCCCTGTTTATTTTCCATCATCCCGAGGTGACACGGCCCTTGACTGCAGGTCATACTCGCCTCTGCCTGGTCGCAGCCCTCTTCCCAGATGTCCCGGGATGCGACTTCCCAGCTCACGGATGCGACTGCTAGGTTGACCCCTCGCTTCCTCCGCGTTCTCTTCTCTGGGGGCAAAGTCAAATCCAGCCCATACACAAGAAGAGAAGATTCAGGGAAAGCAGCTCTGCGCTCCCGGCCTGTGATCCGATGACCCACGGGTCGAGAATGTTTCCAGGGCCTTTCCCGCGGTGCCCTGTCGCTTTCTGGCCGTACCCCTGTGTTTGCCTCCTGATGAATCCAGGGTGATATTCAGATGCCTTCACATCTCCTGCAAGGCAAGGGCTTTGCCTGTTACTACACCTAAAAAAAAACAAAAAAGTTAAGACTGCACTGGATATTGCAGGATATTGTAGGAACATAATCAACTGACTTCCTCTTAAGGCCTAAAGAGGAAGGGGTCCATCATTTTAAAAGTTTCCCTTCTCTTCCTTTTCTGGCATTTGCACCCCTCCCTCACTTTTATAATTGGTATATTATGGACAGATTTACAGATACACACACCAAAAAGGGAACTGTATAATGAACCTGCAAGTACCGGCTTCAACAGTTATCAACTTTGGGGCATATCTTGTCTCGTCTATATCCCCGTCTACCCATTCTTAATTATTTTGATTTTTTAAAATTTATTTATTTATGATAGTCACAGAGAGAGAGAGAGGCAGAGACACAGGCAGAGGGAGAAGCAGGCTCCATGCACCGGGAGCCCGATATGGGATTCGATCCCGGGTCTCCAGGATCGCGCCCTGAGCCAAAGGCAGGCGCCAAACCGCTGCGCCACCCAGGGATCCCCTCCTTAATTATTTTGAAGCAGATACCACACATCCTATCATTTCATCCATGAATGTCTTAGCGTATATTCCTAAGAGATGAAGACTTTGTAAAATCATAATACTTGCCTAATAATGCCTTAATATCGTCAAATAACTGATCAATATTCACATTTCTCTGAATATCACAAAATCTGTCTCTAACAGGCTATCATCAAGAATGCTAATCAAGGATCTGCTGCAGTTGATAGTTTTATCAGTTAGCTTTGCATCTTTGGACTCTCCTTCCATCTTTTTTTTTTCCTCGCAGATTATTTATTGATGAAACTGGGTCTTTGGTTCTCTTTAATTTCACACAGTGTGGGTTCTGTCAATTGCTTCCTTAGAGCATGGTTGAGCATCTCCCTCACGCCTCTGTATTTCCTATAAATTGGTGTCGTGTCTAGAGATTTGTTCAGGATTCAGATCCAGTTTTTTTGGCAAACATATTTTCTAGGCGGCTGGTGTGAACTTCTATCAGGAGGCACAAGTAATGTTTACTTGTCTCTTTGTGATGGTTGATTGGGTTTCTAAATATACCAAGTATTTAAGAGGGTTCAGTCTGTTAACGTTTACCTGGGCCCAGGTGGTGGTCTTAGAAAGGCCGAGAGAGGGAGAGAGAGAGAGGGAGGGGAGAGAGAGAGAGAGAGAGAGAGAGAGAGAGAGAGAGAGAGAGAGAGAATGCTCTTGGCATTCTTTGTCCAAGTCTGATGGGGGTGGGGGCTGTTAGGTTCTCTGTCCCTGAACTGTTTGCTTCTGGGCATTTCTCCCATGCTTGCTGCAAGAGGAGTCGGCACGAATTTGGTGTAGAGCACTTGCCATAGTTTGTGTCTTTTGGTCTCAGGACACCTGTTCACTTAAGCAGCACTTAGTAGGGAGAGGCTCGGTTCCTTTGAATGGTACCTTTGTATTCAGCAGTGTTTCTTCGTTTGGCTACATGAGCAATTTCTGCGGATGTTTCCAGATAATATGTTTTCATCCAGTTTGTAAGGTGACTCTTTTCTTCTTTCAGGATCTCATTTTGCCCAACGGTGGCACTCCAGCGGGTACTTCGAGTCCAGCTTCTTCATCTTCCCTTCTCAACAGACTCCAGCTTGATGATGACATTGACGGGGAGACCAGAGATCTCTTCGTCACAGTTGATGATCCCAAGAAGCATGTGTGTACGATGGAGACCTACATTACCTATAGGATCACCACCAAAGTAGGTCCCTTCATTGTTTTCTGTCCCTGTAGAAGGGTCTTGATGAATTAGAGACCTGCCATCATGATTCCCGCCTTGCTTTCTCCCAACCCTTTGTAGGACTCCTTACCTTCATCCGAAAGGCGTGTGTGGCTTTTGGAGAGAGTAAATGTATTCACAGCAAAAGGATTCTCTGTGAATTTATTTGACTTTAAAATGAAGGAGAAATTATAGCTATAGTCTTTGAAATGAAACCTTTAATCCCTCTATTTTCACTTATTTTGGGTCATGATACTGTTTGGCATGTTAATATCACCTTACTCTTGAAATTTATGAATCATTGTATCATCCTGAAGCTCTGGATGAGCTCTGGTAAGACCATGGTTATAATTTGGCATAATTGGAACAGATCATAGCGGAGGGGAGTAAGAGGAGGCTGGGAATGAAGATTTATTGCCTTTCTGCTTGCTATGTGCCACGAGGGTAGTGGGCAGGGTGCTGGGGTTGACTGGTTTCATTCATGTTCATAGTGACCCTCAAAGGTAGATCTTCTAGTTAAAATGTTAGTGATAAGAAAACTGAAACAGAAACTTTAAGTAACTCACTCATGGTTACAAAGTTGGTAATCACAAATCTAATTTGAATGTTTAGGACTGTTAACCTCACATTTTAATTTTCAAACCCATATTCTTTAACCTAATTCTACTTATAAAAGAATAATGTGTTATTTTTTACTTTTGAAAATTATTTTTTCAATATTTTAAATAGCACTACAGTTTTAAGCAGGGTTTCTCATCTATGCCAGGATTGACTTTTTGGACTGAATAATTCTTTTATGGGGGGAGTGGTCCTATGCATTGTAGGATGTTTCCCAGCACCTTTGGTCTCTACCCATTAGATGCCAGTAGTACCTTTCCCCAACCATCAATGGAGACAACCAAAAATGTCTCCAGAAATTGCCAAATATTTCCTGGGGGACAACATTATTCCTGGTTGAGAATCACTGATTCAGAAGAAGAGTAACAATATTTACACTCTTAGGAGAAAATACACATGATCACTTTATATATATATATTGGTTGTGTGTGTGTGTGTGTGTATATACACACACACACACATACACATATGTATACTTCTAACTTGTGTTACTTGATTCTGAATTTATTATAAAAAGACATGTTAAAAAAGAGGCCCAAAATGGAGTCATTTGCCTCCCACTATAGCAAGCCATGACTGAATTATACTTTCAACCTATCCTAGGAGTCATCACTTTATATTTTTGAATAGAGAAAGTGTTTTATTCAGGAAACCATCCTGTTTGTTGGCATTCCCCCGTCCATCACAGGCCACATGATAAAGAAGGATTTACATATTTTTAGAAGTTTTAATAGATTGAGGGCACCTTTGTGGATGGTATTAAGAGAAGCATTTATGAATATCTCTCTCGTCTACTGTGCCTTTTCTCTTTTCCATTGTAGAAGATAAATTAATTTTTTACTGTCAAAGTTTAGTGGGTTCTATGCTTGTCTAAATTCTTTGAGGGAGATGGGCAGAGAATAAAATACACTCAAATTTTGTTTCTTCATCTTTTGTTGGATGACAATGCTATATTTTAAAAATTATGCAAGTATTATAAATACTTTATTGTGAATAAGGAAATGATGATAAAGACCAAATACAAATCTTCCTTAGCCCTACATACTTACTTGCCAAAAGCAACCATTGCTAAAATTTGATATATATCCTTTCCACTCTTTTTTTTATTTTTTATTTTATTTTATTTTATTTTTATTTTTTTTTTTTTAAGATTTTATTTATTTATTCAAAAGAGACACAGAGAAAGATGCAGAGACATAGGCAGAGGGAGAAGCAGGCTCCCTGCAGGGAGCCTAATGTGGGACTCGATCCTGGGACTCTAGGATCACGCCGTGGGCTGAAGGTAGGTGCTCAACCACTGAGCCACCAGGCATCCCCCATTCTTTTGTGTGTGTGTGTTTACACATGCACATATAGAGTTAAAATATATATAATTCAGATTTCACTGTAATAGTTTTCTAACCTTCTCCTCTATGGTATTTTTTTTTAAACGATTTTATTTATTCATGAGAGACAGACACAGAGAGAAAGGCAGAGACATAGGCAGAGGGAGAAGCAGCCTCCTCGCAAGGAGCCTGATGCAGGACTCGATCCCAGGACCCCGGGATCATGAACTGAGCTGAAGGTAGACACTCAACCACTGAGTCCCCCAGGTAGTATTTTTGAAGACCTTTCCGTGTTTGTATATTCATACAGAGAGTTTAGTTTTTCAATCTCTGCCTAAATTTTTATGCAATGATTATACAGTATCTTTTCTCTATGGACATTTAAGTCCTTCTCAGATATTTCTCTGGTTTTCTTGCCCTGTCGTTTCTGTACCTGGTTCACGTCTGAGAACTTGTCTGTGAATATGTGCACACCTACATGCATGCACACAATCTTCCCCAATCCTCAGAGGTTCTAGGTTGATAAACGTATTCCCATGAATTATTTCCACCTCTGCCCCCTCCCACCCCCAGGGTCAACTTATTTTTTACCCTGTAGTCAGCAAAATGCAAAACCTGTTTTTCTCGAATTTATGCTCTAAACAGCAGAAGGACAAGGTGACTGCCTTGCTGGCACAGCAGTGCTTGCCTACCTTCACATTCGGCCACCCTGCTTGGTTCCTCTGCCGTACTGTCGACCTCCTGCAGCTTTATTTATTTATTTATTTATTTATTTATTTATTTATTTATTTATTTATTTATTTTAAATATTTTTTTATTGAAGTTCGATTTGCCAACATAGAGTGTAACACCCAGTGCTCATCCCTTCAAGTGCCCCCCTCAGTGCCCCTCACCCAGTCACCCCGTGCCCCCGCCTGCATCCCCTTCCACTACCTCTTGTTCGTTTCCCAGAGTTAGGAGTCTCTCATGTTTTGTCTCTCTCTCTAAAGACCTCCCACAGTTTTAAACCTACAGGACCTCCGTTACCCAAGTCATAAGCCACCTCGCTCTCCCGTGCCCCTTCTCTTTCCTTCCTTCCTCTTTTTCCTTGGTGTTCTTATCTCTCTGTCTTCTCCCTGGGGTTGATATCCTAGAAGTCAGAATTTTTCCACATTCCCTTTCCATATTTTCTCTTTTCTCTTCTTTCTTTCTTGAATTTATTTATTCATGAGAGACAGAGAGAGAGAGAGAGAGAGAGAGAGGCAGAGACACAGGCAGAGGGAGAAGCAGGCTCCATGCAGGGAGCCCGATGTGGGACTTGATCCAGGGACCCCAGGATTACACCCTGAGCCGAAGGCGGATGCTAGACCACTCAGCCACCCAGGTGCCCCCCCATTCCACATTTTCACCTGGCTGTAATGCCGCAGGATTGGTGAACCCCATTGCGGGATTATGTCTCATTTCTTACTCTCCATCCTATCTCAAAGCAGAGTCCTTTGCTCTTCCCTGTGCAGGTGGTGACACCAGGTTTAATATCTTGGTGGTGCACGTGGAACCTTCTTGCCAAACATCGCATTAAAGCGTGTCTACACACCCCCATGTAGCCCCACACCCTGTGGTGTGCAGGGCTGAGGGGAAGAGGACAAGCAGGAGCACAGGGCCTCACACACTGATCTTGCCCCGGGACCCCCACTCTTCTGTGGTTCGCTAGCAGAGTTAATGATCACAGGACGAGGTTGTACAATTACTTACTTCATTACTTTGAGCTTTGACTCTCCAGCCCTGATTCAGATTCCTAATAACCAAAGCCGGACAAAGTACAGAGCTGCTTTTGCCTGAGCTAAAACGAGCCTAGGGCTGAGAGCCAGCCTAGGCAAAGAACTGTCTAATCTAAGCACCCAAATCTAAGTCATGGGTGCCTTTCTTTTCTGGGGAGCCAGCCCGGCCTTCTGAGGTCAGGCGGATCCTGGGTCTTTTCTCTGCAAGCTCCTAGAAAGTATCATCATCATAATAGCCAATTACTGAGCACTTACTGTGTGCTGTACTTTTTGGTCATAGAAACCTTTTATTTTATAGAAGTGTGCTTATCGTAGAGAAACTAGAAAACTCAAGGAAGCTGAAACAATGAAAGAACACCTATAAGCTCACCAGCCAGAAATAATCATTTATAAATTTCTGAACTGTTTGTCTCTAGCCATTGACAAAAATGAGTATTTTGCATGCTGCCCATTCATTTCATGTGTTGGGTATCTTTCTGTGCTAGTAAATGCCAGTTAGCACACCTTATGCTATCGCTTCCTTCCTTCCTTCCTTCCTTCCTTCCTTCCTTCCTTCCTTCCTTCCATCCATCCATCCATCGATTTATTTGAGAGGGAGTTGGGGGGAGGGTGGGGAGAGGCAAGGGGAAAGAGAGAACCTCAAACAGACACCCCACTTAGGGCAAAGCCTGACTGTTCGATCATTTCTAAGACTGTGTGTTCCGCTATCTGGAGGAGCCATTGTTTATTTTGTGCTACGTGCCCTAAATATATTGTCAGCTAATCCTCACACTCAATGAGGCAGGTACTGGTGGTATTTTTCCTTTGTGGATGAGGAAACTGAGACACAGACATATTAAGAAAGTTACTCGAAGACCTGCAACTGATACGTGGTGGAGCTCGGGCTGGAATCTAGATCGGTCTGTGCTGTGCTTCCACAGGCACGATTTTCAAGAGAGGGACAGCTCTGCCCCCCCTCCCAGCACTGTGCGCGGCCCTCCTCTAGGAGCCATCCTCCTCTGTCTCTCACCCATCTCCTTAGTAATCCTAAGTCTTGCACCCAACTAGCTCCTTGTTTTAGAAGCCTCCATGGTCGACAGAGGCATCTAAATAGCACTCAGAGGTCAAGGACACAAGGATTACAAAGCCAAGTTAGATTTGGTGACAAGAGGGTTGCTGATGACTCTGGGGGCCGCACTGCCCCTGGGGGGGAGGTGGGCCAGAAGCGGCCAGCACGCGTGCCCTGGGTTTGAGTGAGCGAGAAGAGAGAGTGTTGGTGGTTTGGCAGTGAAGTGAGAATAGGGGCTTGAGGGAGTGTGGGTTTGGGTGGACGGGGGCCACTTCTTGTGTCTAAGGATGGACGGGACTTTTGTGAGTGCCAGGGGCCAGCGTGGTGAGAGAAGGGAGCATTAAAGTGAGCTGGGAGGGGAGGGTGGAAGCCACCGAGCGGGGGATGGACAGAAGCCTGAGCCGAAGTGGAGGGAGCAAGTGGCCTCCAATGGGGGATCCGATGGGGGAGGTCTACTCTTTCCCTTGTTTCTAGAGGAAGAAGGGAAGTTTCTGTTTTGCTTTGTTTTGTTTTGTGGCAGGAAGTTGAGGGTTCTGTGCTTCTAGCTGCAGTTTTCGTTAGGAATAGTGATGATCTTCTGCTAAGAGCGAGCGGGAGGGAAGGCTGGGAAGTTTTCAAAACTTCTGTGGGCTTTGCATAAACCGACGTGGAGAACGAGGGAGAGAGTTGACCTCGGAAGTGTGAAAGGGCCACCTGGCAGCGTCGAGGGTCCGGTGGTAGATTTTATCGTGTCCGTTCGCATGTCGGCCTGCTGTGGTCTTGCCTCCAGAAGCGTGCTCACACCCCGGGTGTCGCAGAGCAGGAAGGGCGTGGTTGCATTTTGGCCAGAGTTGTGTGAATGGACAGTAGGGGAAGGGACGTTTAGGATGGTGGCAAATAAGAGAAGTGACAGGTTATGGAGTTGATGCTGAATAAGGAAGTCAAGATAGAATTGGAAAGAATGCCAAGGGACTGTAGGTCCCAAGAGGCTGAAACACCAGGGATCTTGGGAAACGAAGAGTCTGAAATCCAGGAGGTGCTGGTTAGAGAGAGGGGGTCTGAATTTATGCCAGATGACAAAGTCTGCGGGGAAGCTGGGGAGTGGAAGGAGGAGATGTCATTGGCTCAAAGGTGGGTGTTGTGTGTGCAAAACACCTGGATCTCCAGGGCACCCCCGGTTGTGTAGGGGCTTTGGAGAGGAAGCCCCTTTGGCACTAGAATCCTCTGGGAATCAGGGGAATTGATAGAGTGTCAGTAGATGACAGGTGTGAGGGGGACAGAGATGTAGATATCTTGATGGCATGAGCCTCAAGAGGGTTTTCACGGGGCCGTGGAGCAGTGGAGATGAGGAGCAGTGTGGAATGAGGGGGTTATCAATAGCAACTATTGATCTTGGGGGATGAGGGCAGAGTTTGTGACATGTGAGAAAACAAGCGACTTTCCACCTGCTGGGACAGCAGGGAGGCTGTGGTCTCCAGGGAGAGCTAGCTTTCCAAATCTAAATAGGTGGAAGAACCAAGGAAATTTGTTTATTAGGGAAGGGGTGTTCTAGAAGGCTTGGTGTAAAGCTCTGAGAAATGAAGCTCCGTGGAGCATGAGGAGACCAGAAGCCTGTCTGGTCATCATTCTCAAGTGTTCTGTTAGGGTAGCAGTGTTTTGAAGCAGAATGAGATTAGCTGGCTAATATTTGACAAGGGAAGAGGTCCCTTTGGGGGAAAGGGGACGGTCACGCAGACTTCACAGGTTTCAGTTGTGGCCTGAACAAATGGCATTTCTGATGAAGACCAAATCTCTCTAGAGTGAACTGGTTGTAAATTTTAGATTGAATGGAAATCATCTAAGGCTTTGGAAGGGCTTCAAGCCACAGTAGTTAGGCACATCAGCTCCTGGGGAATAAGAGTTCTTCTGTGGTTAAGGTGAGGCTCAACGCACAGGTGCCCTGCCAGGTGATTGATTGCCCTGTGGCTTTGTGCGAGGTCTTCTAAAGTATTGAATTTTCAATCGATCAATAAAATAAAATAAAAAATTTAAATTCTGTGATGTGTCTAGAGATACTCATATGGAGTGATGGCAAAAATGAATATTCTTCGTTACAACTCTTGTGCTCAGTTACCTGTTTGTGAATCTGACTTTAGGTGTGTACCCATGACTGTGTGACCTCGTGGGACATTCTAGATTATGGATCATGGTGTGGAAGGACCCAGAACAAAACAGTGTAGTGGTTGTCTCTAATTATGGAACTGTAGGTGTGCACTTTTCTCTTTTTGTTGTTACTAGAAAAATAGAACCAAACTCTTTTTACTTTATTTTCCTTACTAAGTTAGACCTTGAATTTCACAGAGGAAAAATTTACTACAGACTCATAGTTGGGGTTTTATAGGCCTGCATATTTTTATGAGTACTGTGAGTCTTACAGCTGACTGGGTTTCTCTTCAGAAATTCATAGTACTGTCTCTGGCCCAGTTCGCAAGTGAGCAGAATTCCATAGTGAGTGTATTTTACTAGCCTCATTCCTGGCTCTACTTTTTCTCTCTGTCCTTGTTCTTTCTTGATCTTTCTCCTACTTCTAATTAATGTCATTTAATCATATTTGGTATGTATCTCCGTGTCTTTTCTAGAACAAATTGTGGTAAAAGTAAGTAAAACAAATATTCAGTCAGAGAGTGTGAGCATCCTTCTGCTTCAGGATGATTTTTTTTTTTAGCCTTATTGCTTTCCAAAGCATCAAACAAATTTTTATTTAATCCATATGTTCATAAAGAAGGTTTTAAAAATAAACAATTATTTTGGTGTGACTATCAAAGAATTATATGAGAACGGTAGAGAATCTGAAAATAAGGATGAGTACAAAGAGGACAGCTGTCATTATGAGTTCTAGATTTTTTCTAACCTTTTATATCCACATTTTTAACACTAATGAAATCATAACGTATGTACAATTAATTTTGAATCTTGCTGTTTTCTCATAAAAGCATATTGAAGCGTATTTGTTATTAAAGATGTCTTATAACATGGTTACTGATAACCATAGAATAAATATGCCATAATTTAACTGTACTTATTGTTAAGCATTTAGATTGCTTTGATTCCTTTGCTATTTTAAATAGTATTGCAGTGAACATCATTATACAAATAACTTTGCTAGTTTAAAAAGTATTTTCTAATGGCTGATCCCTAGAAGTAGAATAGCAGTAATTAAAGATAGAAACAAACAAATGATAAATAAAAGAGAGAATACAGGTGAATTTTTTAAAAGTTTGCAATGAGGGATGCCTGGGTGGCTCAGCAGTTGAGCGTCTGCCTTTGGCTCAAGTTGTGATCCCAGGGTCCTGGGATCAAGTCCCGCATTGGGCTCCCCACAGGGAGCCCATTTCTCCATCTGCTTATGTCTCTACCTCTCTCTGAGCCTCATGAATAAATAAATAAGATATTTTTTTTAAAAAATAGCAACCATAAAGGGAAAAAATGACTGAATTTAGAAATTCTGTATTAGGGGGGATCCCTGGGTGGCTCAGCGGTTTGGTGCCTGCCTTTGGCCCAGGGCGCAATTCTGGAGTCCCGGGATCAAGTCCTACGTCAGGCTCCTGGCATGGAGCCTGCTTCTCCCTCTGCCTGTGTCTCTGCCTCTCTCTCTCTCTGTGTGTATCATAAATAAATAAATAAATATAAATAAATAAATAAATAAATAAATAATAATAAATAAATAAATATTTTTAAAAAAAGAAATTCTGTATTAGAAAAATCCTTTGGAAATTATGATAGATAAATGGCTATGAAGAACTTCCACAAATGAAAAAGACTTAAAGACATTGAAATGAGAATTTATAAAAGAGATCCCTCACAAAAGAAAAATCTATAGCCAACAAATATTTCAATGGATGTTCAACTCCAGTAGTCATTAAAGAAACAAAACAAAGATGACATATTATTTTTCAGTTATAAGTCCATCAAAGATAACCACTGGTGATGAGAAAATGTGGTAAGACTATAAGTTGTTATATTTCTTGAAGCAAATTAAGTTAAATTTTAATTTAATTAAAAATACACCTGGGTGGCTCAGTCGGTTAAGCATCCAACCCTTTTTTGCTTTTTTTTAAAAAAGATTTTATTTATTTGTTCATGAGAGAGAGAGAAAGGCAGAGACAGAGGCAGAGGGAGAAGCAGGCTCCATGCAGGGAGCCTGACGTGGGACCCGATCCCGGGACCCCAGGGTCAGGCCCTGGGCTGAAGGCGGCGCTAAACCGCTGAGCCACGCGGGCTGCCCAAGCATCCAACTTTTGATTTTAGCGAGGGTCATGATCTCAGAGTCATGGGTTAGAGCCCCAACCTGTTGAGTTCTGTGCAGGGCATGGAGCCTTCTTGGGATTCTCTCTCTCTCTTCCTTGTCCCCTCCCCTACAATCCTCCTCCCAATCCACACTCATGTACATGTACTTTCTCTCTCAGAAAAAAAGAAAACCACTAATAAATTTTAAAGATTGGGCATTTTGCAGGTCGCTTAAATGGTTCAGTCAATTAAGCACCTGCCTTTGGCTCAGGTCATGATCCCAGAGTCCTGGAATCGAGCCCCCATTGGACACCCTGCTCAGTGGCGAGCCTGCTTCTCCCTCTCCCTTTGCCCCTCCTCCCTACTTCTCTTCTTGCTCGCTCTGCTCTCTCTCAAATAAATTAATATTGGAAATTTAAAAAAAAAGATTGGGCATTTTATAAAATACATATACAAACACTCTCTCCTATCCAGTAATTCTATCTTAAGGAATTTGAGCCTTAACAAACAGATGTCCGATGATGTTTACTACAGCATTGTTTATTGATTGAAAGATTGGCAAAAACTTAAGTGAGGATTTGATTTTGTTGTGGTATATCTGTCCAGTGGAGTGCTATATATGTGTTAAAAATGATCATGTAGATTTGAAGTGACAGAAGGATACTTAAGAGCTGTTAGAGATTTAGAAAATATGAGTGAATGAATGGATATGCCTAGAAAAAATACAGAAAGATATAAACCATAATAGTGTTTTTCTCTATTTAGAGGGATTATGAACTGATCTTTATTTTTTTAAATCCATTATTTTTCCTGAAGCTTTCAATTTATTTTTTTAAAGATTTTATTTATTTATCCATGAGACAGACACACACACACACACACACACACACACACAGAGAGAGAGAGAGAGAGAGAGATTGAGAGAGGCAGAGACATAGGCATAGGGAGAAGCAGACTCCATGCAGGGAGCCCAATGTGGGACTCCATCCCCAGACCCGGGATCACACCCTGAACCGCTGAGCCACCCGGGCATACCCCCTGAAGCTGTGTTTTAAAAAAAGATTTTATTTATTTATTTATTTTATTTATTTATATTTATTTGAGAGAGAGAGAGAAAGAGAGCTCACACACATGCATGCACTGGTGGGAGGGAGGGGAATAGGGAGGGGGAGAGGGAGAATCCCAAGCCGACTCTGCACTACACATGGAGCCCCATGCAGGGCTTGATCCCATGACCCTGAGAGCATGACCTTGAGATCATGACCTGAGCTGAAACCAAGAGTCAGACGCTTAACTGACTGAGCCCCCCAGGTCCCCCTTTCCTGAAGTTTTAAAATAAGTATGTCTAGCCTGAATATGTAGAAGGGGGGAAAAAAAAGTCAATTCCGCCAAAACTAAAATTGTTTACAGCAGAAACAAAGCAGATGCTAGGACTGCTCCTGCAGTCCAGGCTTCTCCTCACCCAGCCTCTGGAGGAGTGTCAGACTCCCTGCCCTTTGAATTTCCATCACCCTCATGCATGAAAATTCATCAGCAGTGATTTGTTCTTTGAATTTAGGCATTCTTCCCCCCACCCCCTATTCTATAATGCTAATTCTAATAGGATCTTCTTTATTAGGAATCTTCTAATAAACCACAAATACTTAGGTTGAGTGAATCTCCTCACCTCTTCCCACTGATACTCTCCATTACCGGGAAAGGCTGTGCATGGGACTTTGAAAAGGAAAAGAGATGCAGAAAGAGTTAATTGAGGTTCAGTCCAAGATCAAGTCCTTTGACTTCAAAATTCTGCTTAGACTGTGTGTGAGCACAGGTTCTGGGGAGGATGAAATCGTAATTCTCAATGCCAAAGCTGTTCACAGCTTTTTCTTTGTTGGATGATTCTTGTTCATATGTTTTTAAGATTTTCTTGGTGTCTTGGATTAAAACAGACTTCTGGCCTGAAAGAGTAAATTCATAAAATGTAACTTGGACCATTTTTAAAATTTTGATTTTTCATTTCCAAGAGCTATAATTTTCATATAGTCTGTGCCCTTATAGGGGAAAAAATGGGTTAGCTGAGACACAGTTTTAGTTTGGGCAAATTAATGTGTAAAAATCTTGCTTTGCCATGAATTAATTTTTTGTTTAGTACTGGTTTTCATATCAAAGTGGTGCAATCACATTTCAGAAGACTTCAAGAAAAGCGATGGTTGATGTAAAACATTAAATGCCTGAAAAATGGGGGGGGAGAAAAGAAAAGGGATGAGATTTAGGTTTTTCTCCAGTACAATGACATTTTGTTATTTCCTTCTAGATTTTTTTTTTTTTTGATCGCCTAAAATACAGTCTGGTTCCAAGGTTATGCTTCTGGAGGAAAATGGAAGATGAGGCAAAACTTTTTCTGTTTCATCCAGTCCAGCTCCTAAATGAGCAAATGCTCTATTAGGTCTTTTCATTTGTCTCTCACCTGCCTTAGGTAAAACCTGTCAGCATATGTAGCAGGAGGTGGAGACTTAATTTCTTTTAAAGGATCAGTAGCAATATCCTCCGTGGAATTATTCTGCTAAAAGAAATCCTCCAAGTTAAGCCTGGAGGAAATGAATCAAATGTTTCTAAACACATTCTGGGGGACAGTTGAGTTCCATTTCCTAAGGCTAGAGAAAAAACCAAACAAAACCTCAACATTTCCATTTTAGATCCTTGACTTTTGAGCTGGGTCCCGGGGGCCTGGACTCCTCACCTTTTGGCTGGTCCTTCCATGGAAAGTGTGTTCGTGCTCAGCTTGGTTACTCAAAGAGAGCTTTCCCCCTCCTTTCTGCCAAGATGTGCTACTGTTCCCTCACGTGTATTTTGTTCTGTTCTTCTTTGCAGAGTACACGGGTGGAGTTTGACTTGCCGGAGTATTCGGTCCGTCGGAGGTACCAGGATTTTGACTGGCTGAGGAACAAGCTGGAAGAGTCCCAGCCCACTCATCTCATTCCCGTAGGTACTAAGTCCTTACAGCTTGTTTCTCTCCATCCTGCATTGTGTTTCCTGGGGGTGTTTGCTCAGCTCTAACCCCTTACGTTGGGGGCGAATTCTGCGATCGTTTTATGCCACATTTTCCCATCAGATGTAAAACATTCTCATGGGTACTGTCCAATGTATTTCACCCTTGGGGTTTGGGTTTCTGGTTTGCTGTTATCCTGCTGGTTTCTTGAGTGGTGTGGGGTAGATTTTCACTTTCATTATAACCGTTTTTATGAGATATGGAGAGTCCTAATTCTTATTTGCTGCCTCTTTAAAGACTGTCTGTTTCACCCTTCTAGACACTGTTCTTGCGGTTTGGGTGGCTGCCAGCAGGTGAAGAACGACACCTTGGATTATAGCTGGCTGGGCTTTCTTTAGACATGAGTAATTTGGGGAGCAGGAATCTAGCACATGAGCCACTCAACCCCAGTTTTTCTTTTTCTTCTTTTTAAAGATTTTTATTTATTTATTCATGAGAGACACAGAGACAGAGGCAGAGACACAGGCAGGGGTTGAAGCAGGCTCCCCCCAGGGAGCCCAATGTGGGACTTGATCCCAGGACCCCCAGTTAATGCCCTGAGCCCAAGGCAGACGCTCAACCACTGAGCCACCCAGGTGTCCCTCAACCCGTTTTTCATTTAAAAAACGAAAAGCCACCTACCTCCATTTATTGAAGCAGCATAATATTTCTCTATTGCTCCTGTGTGTTTTAAAAATAAAATTTATTTATTTATTTTATTTATTTTATTTTTTTAAAGATTTTACTTATTTATTGAGACAGAGAGAGAGAGAGAGAGAGAGAGAGAGAGAGAGAGAGAGAGAGGCAGAGACACAGGCAGAGGCAGAAGCAGGCTCCACACAGGGAGTCAGACATGGGACTCAATCCTGGATCTCCAGGATCACACCCCGGGCTGCAGGCAGCACCAAACAACTGCGCCACCGGGGCTGCCCTAAAAATAAAATTTAAGAGACTCCTTAAACCAATGTATATATTGAGTGCCTTTCTGACTACTTTCCCCCCCCCCCGGTGGAAATAATAAACATTTAAGACCCCAGATGTTTCTTTGAGCTGTGGGGGCATTGGTGCAGTTTGGATCATAAAACATTTTCGAAGGGCTTTATCTTTCAGTAAAAACCTTGGTTGAATAACTTCTTAGCACTGCCAGTCTTCATGTTAAGAATACATCCTCCAGTGCTTTTCTTCGTTAGAAGAAGCTGAATATGCTGTGGCAGAAATGATGGGACTTGCCTGGGACTACATTCTTTCCTGGGGGAAGAAATTCATCTTTAAACAGTTGGAACTGTTTAGAATCCCAGTTTGGTGAAATTGGCAGCTAATGAATTATTATTTTTTTTAAATAGACTTTTTACTTGAGAACAGTTTTAGATTTCTAGAGTTACTGTGAAGATAGTGCAGTGAATTCTCATCTACCCCACACTTGGTTTTGCCTAACATTTTACATGGGTGTGGCCCACTTGTCACACTTAATGATTCATTATTATTGACTGAAAGTCCCTTACTCAGATTTCCTCAGTTTTGCCTAAGGTCCTTTTTCTGTTCCAGAGTCCCATCCTGGACGCCACCACCCATGTCTCCTTAGGCTCTTCTTGATTGCGATTCCTGGTTTTCGATGACTGTTGGCTGTCCTGAGGAATACTCGTTCAGGCATTTTATAGAATGTCCCTCAGTTGAGATTTTTTTTTTTTTTTAAGTTCTGACTTTTTCTTCATGATTAAACTGGGGTAATATGTTTTGGGAGGAAAGGTGCCATTCTCATCACATCATATGAAAGACATTCCTATCAACAATATTTATCACTGTTGATGTTAACCTTGATCACCTGATTTGACATAGTGCTGGTCGGGTTTTTCCACTATACAATTACTCTTTTTTCTCTCCTGTTCCGTGTTGTACTGCTCCGAAGGAAGTTCTTTATGCTTTTAGCCCACACTGTGCATAAAGGGGGAGCTATGCTCCACTTGCTGGCAGCTAGCATATTTGAAGTTTGGTTAGACAGCGACACCTGCTGGTTGTACTCATGCATGGACACAGGCGAGACCCGAACGAGGCTGGATGTCTTCAGAACATTGGGGAATGACCCAGAGCATCTCTAAGTATGGTTTCCTCTGGTCAGGGTAGAAGCAGTGAGTAGAAAGGTGCTCTACAGGCAAGTGGAGACATAACTTTATTCGATAAATTCTTGCTACATGTCTGAGGTGGAGAGAGACAATATAGGAGAGCATCTCTAACTCAAGCATGAAAGTCCTACTGGAAACACTCTTTTTTCCCTTTCAGAAGTTATTCTATGGCAACTTGGCTGGGCAGTGTCTCTCTGTTATTAAGCATTGACTTTGTGTTAGTCTTTTTATTAGGACTGGTGAATTTTCAGGGAGGTCAGGGGTTATAGGATGGACAAGGGACCCCTGCCTGGGAAGTTTATTGTCAGATGGAGACCTAGTAGACGTGCAACATAATTATTGTTTACATTTTCATTTCTTTATTTAAAAAACAGCTTTATTAAAGTGATAATTCGTTCACCATACCACTTACCTATTTAAGATATACAAGTCAAGGGCTTTTTAGTAATTTAGTATCAATATTTAGTATATTAGTATATATGATTCAGTATGTATATTTAGTATACAAATATTTTATTTAGTAGAGTTGTGCAGCCATCAGCACAATCAATCTTAGAATCTTTTCTCATCCCCAAAAGAAAGCTCCCACTCCCTACTTGTCACTTCCAAACCTTCTATCTTTTCCAGCCCCTGGCAACCACTAACCTTTCTGTCTTTATAAAATTTGCCTACTTGGTCTTTTGTGTCTGGATTTTTTTCGCTTGGCATAATGTTTTCAGGGTTAATCCGTGTTGTAGCATGTGTCAGCACTTTCATTTCTTTTTCTTGTCAAGTAATATTACATCGTATGGGTGTACCACCTTTAGGTGTATCCGCTCACATTTAATGGACGTTTGAGTTGTTTTCACCTATTGGCTGTTATGAGCAATGTGACTGTAAACATCCATGTGCAAATTTTTGTGTGGTCCTATGTTCTCATTTTTCTTGGGTGTATACCTAGGAGCATCACTGACAAATCATATATATATATATTTATGATATATAATCATTTATATATATTTATAATCATATATATATGATTTATGTGTATGAATACACACACACTCTGTATATTTAACCTTGTGAGAAAGTGCCAGGCTGTTTTCCAAAGTGGCTGCGTCATTTTACATTCTCATTAGCAGTGCGTGAGGATTCCAGTCTCTCCACGTCCTCATCAACACTGTTATTATCCGCCTCTTTGATTATAACCATCCTTGTGGGTGTGGAGTGGGTATCTCATTGTGGTTGCGATTTGCATTTCCCTGACAGCTAATGATACTGAACTTTTTTTTTTTTTTATGTGCTTGTTGGCCATCTGTCATCTTCCTTGGAGAAATATCTCTTCACATCCTTTCCCCTGGGCTGCCTTTTTGTTATTAGTTCCTTATATAATCTAAAGGCAAATCCCTTGTTAGAGATACAACTTGCAAAAAATGCGCTCCTGGTTAATGAGTTGTCTCTCTTGGTGGCAGCTCTTGGAAGTACAAAGGTTTTCAGTTTTGATGAAGTCCATAAATTGTTTTTTCTTTCACTGCTAGATGTCTTATCTAAGAAATCATCACCTGTCATGAAGATTTACACCTGTGTTTTCTTCTGAAAAAAAATTTTTTTAAAGATTTTATTTTCAAATAATTTCTGCACCCGATGTGAGGCTTAAACTCACAACCTCAAGATCAAGAGTTGCTTGCTTCACTTACTGAGCTAGTTAGGTGCCCCTCTTCTAAAATTCTTGTACGGTTTTAGCCCGTACATTCTGGTCTTTCATCCATTTTGAGTTCATATTTGTACAGTGAATTTTCCTTTCCTTAACCCGTGAGGCTGAATACCTTCCCCTGACCTTACTGGACATTGGCATTTCTTTTAGGACTTACCTCTTCATTTTCTCCTGTTTTTGTTTTTGTTTTGTTTGTAAAACTCCGTATCTGTAAAAGAAGTTGACTTCTATCTTTTATATTTATTAATTTATTTAAGATTTTATTTATTTATTTATGAGAGACACAGAGAGGCAGAAACACAGGCAGAGGGATAAGCAGGCTCTCTGTGGGGAGACCGATGTGGGACTCCATCCCAGGACCGTGGGATCACCACCTGAGCCGAAGGCAGATGTTCAACCACTGAGCCACCCAGGTGTCTCTATCTTTCATATTTAAATCTAGCATTTGTTTTGATGTGAGATGGGAGGACCATACTTTTTTCATGTGGTAAACTATTGATGGGGATCCCTGGGTGGCGCAGTGGTTTGGCGCCTGCCTTTGGCCCAGGGCGCGATCCTGGAGACCCGGGATTGAATCCCACGTCAGGCTCCCGGTGCATGGAGCCTGCTTCTCCCTCTGCCTGTGTTTCTGCCTCTCTCTCTCTCTCTCACTGTGTGCCTATCATAAATTAAAAAAAAAACAAAAAACTGTTGATGTTCCAGAATCACTTAAAAGTCATCAATCATCTTAATCATCATTTGTGCATCAGACTGAAAAAAATCATGCATTAGACTTGAGTATTTGTGGACTGCTTCCGAACCTTTGGCTCATCACTCTTTCTGGTCTGGTGCCCTCCTTCACTGTTTGAATTCCTGTAACTTTACAGAACATTTTAACATCTGGTCACACAGGTCCCCATCTCTGTCTCCACCTGTCAATATGCTCTGTTTTCACAGCTTCTCTAGCTGTTGGCACATGTTTCATTTTTCAAAATGAACTTTAGAGTCTTCTGAATTTGTTGGGAAATTTGGAAGAATGAGTTCCTATTTTGTTTTGTTTTGTTTGTTCGTTGCCAACTTAAGTCAGGTGTGGTTAAAAATGTGTGAGCATTCCTGAGCTTTCAGATTCTGCTGCTTGTTTTAGGAACGTGGAGATTAAGTGCTCCGTTGACCTGGGCTGCTTTGCAACCCTGTGAAGTTGTAGGTGAACTGCCAGCCAGCCTGTGGTTCCGGGAAGGGACCAAGGTTCTCTCATTTTCCTCTCCCCATTGGCTGTCCTGGGGCCTGTTTCCAGTCCCTGTGGCTCTGAACTTGGCAGCTTCTGGGGCTGTATTCGGGAAACCCAGCCCTTTACTTCCTAGGCCAACCTTTCCTTTGCCTGGATAGAATCACAAGATGGTCAATATGGCTTGGCTTTACTCTCAGTTCAGTCTTTTCTGCTTTGTGTCTTTAACAGATTCTGGCCTGTTAATAGTACTTTGATATTCCCTGATGCTCAGCATATATGTTTTTCTTTTTATATTGCTCTATTACTCTGTAATTTGAAAAGCAGAACTACTCATATATTCTTAAAATGCCATCTTACAGTGAGAAGTGTGCTGAATGTGTTTGTCATCTCATAGTGACAACTCACTTTATCATCTAATAGTTGGAGCCACAAGAAAGTCTTCATTATGACATGGTTCTTGTTTTTTTTTTTTTTTTTTTTTTTTTTTTTTTGCACAGAGGTCAGTTTTAACATGACTTCTTTTACTGGGGCATGCCTACTTACAAAATATATATGTTTCATGATTTGATGGGCACAGATTTTGGAGATAAAGTAAATACATTTATTAAACTCTTGTAGTATTTGATTACACTTGAAAAATTACAGTTTGCTTCAATTTTTGTGAAGGAAGCTTTGTTGGAAGGATGCATTTGTATTGTTATATACCCAGTTTGTTTTGGATAGTGGTAAACTCATAGGAATTAATAAGAAAGTCGTAATGCAACAGCTGTTTTTACTAATATAAAATAATCAGTAAAAAAATCTAACTTCAGGGGATCCCTGGGTGGCGCAGCGGTTTGGCGCCTGCCTTTGGCCCAGGGCGCGATCCTGGAGACCCGGGATCGGGTCCCACGTCGGGCTCCCGGTGCATGGAGCCTGCTTCTCCCTCTGCCTATGTCTCTGCCTCTCTCTCTCTCTCTGTGTGACTATCGTAAATAAATAAAAATTAAAAAAAAAAAACCATAGTACTACGGATAGTAAATTATCCTTGAAAAAAAAATCTAACTTCACTTTCTAGTTGGTTCCTCTTTTTTTTTTTTTTTGTAC
The DNA here is from genome assembly GCF_905146905.1 of Nyctereutes procyonoides. Classification (NCBI taxonomy): domain Eukaryota; kingdom Metazoa; phylum Chordata; class Mammalia; order Carnivora; family Canidae; genus Nyctereutes; species Nyctereutes procyonoides. Next base: position 7,119,248 of record NW_026575135.1, on the reverse strand, counting down.
TGTTAAAAAAAGCTTACCTCATAGGTAAGTTAATAAGTGGTTGAACATTGGTTGAACTTTCAAAGTACTTTGAATTAAACCGGGCTTGATGGTGGTTTTATGGAGAGAGGGTTTTGTTTTGTTTTGTTTTTTAGATTTATTTATTTATTTATGATACACACACACACACACACACACACACACAGAGGTAGAGACACAGGAGGAGGGAGAAGCAGGCTCCATGCGGGGAGCCCGACGCAGGACTCGATCCGGGGACTCCAGGATTGCCCCCTGGGCCAAAGGCAGGCGCCAAACCGCTGAGCCACCCAGGGATCCCCCGGAGAGAGGGTTTTTAATCTTAATGCTCTTTAGTTATTTTTCTGTAGGAGCAACATTTTCTGTTTGTTTGATAAGGAGAGGAAAAATAGTTTTCTGTCATGTAGTGGGTGTGTTGCTGGATATTTGTTTAATTGTAATTTGTGGTTAATATTTGTTGAAGCAATTTAAATACGGACAAGAGGAAGTTGGATCATTCCAAGATTGAGCAATTGGAATCTTTGTGCAGATTTTGCACTCCGGAATAATAGCTTTCTATGACAACCTACAGGAAATATGCTTTTGTTCCACAGATTATAAGTTATTTTCTTAGAAACAATTGTGAAATGGAATACATATGAAAGTGCTTTACCAAAGTATCAAGTGCTATACAAAAGTAAATGTTTTATAAGGTTAAACCTTAACATATTTCATGGGTTATTGTAATGCTTTGCAAATAGGATTTTTTTTGTAGGTTCTGACATATACATGCATGTATGGTTTTTTTTTTTGTTTTTTGTTTTTGCATGTATGGTTTTTAAAAAACGTTTTCATCATGGAAAATGTCAAATATACTAAAGTAGAGTGATTCAGTGCAATGAACCCTCATGTACTCACCTCCCAGTTTCAACACTTATCCCCAGTGGCCTGTCTTATTTCATCTCTATCCTTATCATTCTCTCACCCCCGTTCCAGGTGAATGTTTTTTGTTTGTTTTTTAGAAAGTGATTTAAACAACACACTTTTACCTTATAGTTCTGGAGGTCAAAAGTCCAGAATTGGTGTCAGTGGATTAATATCAAGGTGGCAGGGCTGCATTCCTTATAGAAGCTGCAGGGAGGAGTTGGTTCCTTGACTTTTACAGCTTCTAGAGGCTGCCTGTATCCTTTGGCTCATGTCCCCTTTGCCATCTTCAAAGCCAGCAACACAGCGTCTCCTCTCCTCTCTGTCATTTGCTTCCATCACCACAGCTTTTTTTTTTAATTGAGGTAAAATTTGTATAACATAAAATTCACCATTTTAAGAAGTGTACAGCTCAGTGGCTTTTAGTGGATTCACAGTGTTTTACAATCACCACAACTATGTAATTCCAGAATATTTTCATTCTCCACAGAAGAATCGCATACCCATTAAGCAGTCACTTCTCATTCCCCTTTTCCCCAACCCAACTATTATAAATAATGCTACTTGAGCATTGATTGTACAAGTTTTTGTTTGAACACTTGCTTTCAATTATTTGGGCTGCATCCCAAGGAATGAAATCCTGGACCACATTCTAATTTTACATTTAATTTTTTGAGGAGCCGCCAAGCTGTTTTCCACAGAGGCCGCACCATTTTACATTCTCAGCAGCTGTGTATAAGGGTTCCAATTTCTCCAAATACTTGCTTCCTTTTTTTTCTTTTCTTTTATAGCTGTTCTAGTGGTTGTGAAATGGTATTTATTCCAGAGGGTTTTTAAAAAACATTTTGACCTAAATGATGTATGGAAATTCTAGCCTTTGGTCCACTCCCCTGTTGCCTTCTGTTCCCAGTGTTTACAAGGTAATAAAAATGGCACGTATGTGACATCCACCATGTGCTTGGAGCTGTGTTGATCTCTTCACTTGCAATAGCTCAGTTACAGTCCAAAGAGGCACTTGAGTTTATCAGCAACCCAGATTCCTCTGCATAAAGAAACCAGAAGGCAATTATAAAGGTGATGCTGGCAGTAGGTGTGTCCCCTTTAAGGCTTGGAATAGGAAGAAACAAATTTCCGAAGCCATGTACATTTGGGAATAATAATGCTTAGAAGGAAATTCTGTTTGCAGAAAGATTCACTCCAGGGTTCCTTTAAATAGCAAGCTTCCCTGATTCATTAAACATAAAGTTCAATGTACTAAACCTGAAGAATGCATAACTATTGCAGGAAATTATCTGTTATGTTAAATGAGGCATACCTAGTCACTTATTTGCTCATTAGGCTTTCCTCCCAAGTCCTATTCAGCATAAGCAAACCAGAGCATGCTCACCAGGACTCGTGAAATAAGAACAAGAAAATATCCACTGGATCTGGTCATTAGGAAGTCATCGATCATCCTTAAAAGAGTGGTCTGTACTGGGCATGGATAAGGTGGAGAAATGCAGAACTGAAGACAACTTTATTTTGGGGTGGAGGAAGGTTGGGGGTTGAGAAGTCAGTGGAAGGAATGGAAGTTAAGATCAATGATTCTTTCAAAAAGATTGAATGAGCCCCAGAGGAGAGTGGAGAAGATGTAAGATCAAGGGACAGTTGGGTTTATTATTTTAGGGTAGAAAGAGAACCAACCATATTTTTGCAGACTCAGGAACAGAGAACCAGGTGAGGAGGAAATATTGAAGTTTCAGAGAAGAGAAGGTATAACTGATGGCAAAACATGCATGATAGTGAACTCAGGGGTCAAAGACACCTGGATAGTCAGCTTTCTGGTATGTTGGGGAGGTATGTTGTCCACAGGAGCCTGAGAAGGGGAAGGGAGATGGATTTCTGTGGAGGGAGCAGAATGGTTAGGAAATACTAATGTGATGCCCTAACACCTGGTTCCTACTTCAGAGAGATGCTAATCTGCTTGGCATGAAAGGTGGGGGTTTGAGTGTAGGGTTATAGAAGAATGGCTGCCTAAGGGAACGGGAGAAGAACTGATCGGAATAAAGAAGTTATCCCAAAGAACAGCCATACCCTATTAAGATAGATTCCCTGGTTCTTTTGACTGGGCTGGAACATTGGCCTGGATGGCCCTATGCATCTGACCCAGTCCTGCATTTCCAATATTCCACCTAGACATAAGCTCCATTGGGCGTCTAAGTTGGACGTTTTATCTCCGTGTGCCTCTGTAATTTTATTCCTGACTCTGCTCCCCTCTCTTTCTGCATTTCCAAGCCTTTCCACCATGCCCTCTAGAATTCCTGATCTGGTGAAAACAAAACAAAAACCCATTAGCTCTTCGCCTCTTCTCTGCACACTACCACTATTTCAACATTTAACCAAACGTGGCTTTCCCTGAAGCTGCTGCCCCTTCTACAACAAAGAACCCCCCAGACTTTTGTTGGTTCTTACTCTGTGGCAGGAATTGTGTGAAGTACATTCAGCCTAGTAGCTAATTTAATCCTCGTAACAACCCTATGGGGCTGGCACTATTGTTACCTATTTTTTTTTACACATGAAGGAACTGTGGCACCAGGAGATTTTAGAACTTGACCAAAGTAGACAGCTTGGCAGAAGTGGAAGATAAACCCTGGAGGCATGGAGCCATGGAGCCATGGTCTCTATTCTGGAGATGGAAAATATACCGACTTTCCAAAGCTCTTCCAAGTGCTTCATTCCAGGGCTGTTGATATTGCCACTTTCCAAGTCTTTGAAAGGGCTCAAAGTTGGGATTGCTTCTTGATTTCCCCACTCGAGACACCTTAGAATTCCACTTCTTGGGTTGGCGAAGTCCTTGTGTCTGTTTTTGTGTGTGCATGCATGCTCTTGAGGGTTTAAAATTTAAAGGAAATAAACCTCATTATTACCCGAGTATGGGGCCGAAGGAAGTTGTGGACTTAAATGTTTATTCTGGTTTTTTTCACATCATCACCACTACTTGTTCTTTTCTTTGTTTTCCTTTTTTTTTTTCCTTCCTCCCTTATTATGACCATCCTCTTGGGCACGAAGTGGTATCTCATGTGGTTTTGGTTTGTTTTTCCTTTCACATGCTTGTTGGCCACTTGTAGATCTTCTTTAGAAAAATATCTACCAGTCATTTGCCCAATTTTTAATGTAAATGTTCTTTTAATATTTCATAACTCAAACATTTCAAATTATGCTCTATAGCAGATACTCTCTCTGTGTGTGGTGGTAGTTACAAGGAAGGCCTTTTAATCAAGCATTTAATCAAGCTACTACAGAAATAGATCAAAGCTCAAAGATCCCTTAGCAGCCAGGTAGTTTTAAATTGCCCACAATATTGGTTTGAAGCAAATATTACAGAGAAATTTGTTTGAGTAAGAGGAGCAAAGGAAATTACATTTTTAAAGAACTTTTGAGTGTAAACCTACACAAAAGGTTGACTTGGAAAAGGTTTTTTTTTAGATACATGGATTTGCCTAATGTATTTTTGTCTACATTCACCAGGTCCTTTTACTCCTGGAACCAGGGGTAGAATGTGAATAAATAAATTTTTGTTGGTCGATGTTGTCTGCCTTCTATCCTTAGACTGTCTTTCTGGTCCTGACTTCCTCGATATACCACCTATGCATTAAGCAATGTACAGATAGCTATACTGTTGGATATACTATTGGATTGACCATCATTTTATGCAGGGGTCATGCTGTTGTTCCAGTTTTAGTATATGTGCTGCCAAAGGGATCAATGTTGGATTTACTAGCTAAATATTGACTGATTATTTTCTGTATCCAGGGGCTAGTCTCTAGCATTTTATTTCTTGCATTATAAAACTAAGAAACATATAGACAGATTTAAATGGAGTAAATCCATCTATAGGTTTCAGAAAGGCATATACTGATGACTACGTAAAGACCCAACCGAGCAAGGAGTATGTTCTTGGGCACATGAGTCATAGGAATTATTTGCTAACCTGTGGTTTTTTCTTTCCACTATCTTATCAATTACTCTGAATATTTTTTCTTCCTGTCTTCATAGCCGCTTCCTGAGAAGTTTGTGGTGAAAGGTGTTGTAGATCGGTTTTCAGAAGAGTTTGTGGAGACCAGAAGAAAAGCTTTGGATAAATTCCTAAAAAGAATTACAGATCATCCTGTGCTCTCTTTCAATGAACACTTTAATGTTTTCCTTACTGCTAAGGTAAGAACAGAATTTTTCTTCTCCCTCCCCCAAATTAGCATTCTTTGGGCTGGCTCACTCTTTTCTCTTTTCTTTTCTTTCTTTTCTTTTTTTCTCTTCTTTTCTTTTTTTAAAGATTTTTTATTTTTTATTTATTCACGAGAGACACACAGAGAAAGAGAGAGGCAGAGACACAGGCAGAAGGAGAAGCAGGCTCTATGCAGGGAGCCCAATGTGGGACTTGATCCTGGGACTCCAGGATCACACCCTGGGCTGAAAGTGGCACTAAACTGCTGAGCTACCCAGGCTGTCCCTCTTTCTTTCATTTTTTAAAAAAATATCTATTTATTCATGAGAGAAAGAGAGGCAGAGACATAGGAAGAGGGAGAAGCAAGCTCCCCATGGGGAGCCCAATGTGGGACTCGATCCCAGGACCCCGGGATCACACCCTGAGCGGAAAGCAGACACTCAACCACTGAGCCACCCAGGCGTCCCCTTTGGGCTCTTTCTTAAAAGCTGCTTTGGGGCAGCCCGGGTGGCTCAGCAGTTTAGCACTGCCTTCAGCCCAGGGTGTGATCCTGGAAACCCGGTATCGAGTTCCACATTGGGCTCCCTGTATGGAGCCTGCTTCTCCCTCTGCCTGTGTCTCTGCCTCTCTCTCTCTCTCTGTGTGTCTCTCATGAAGAAATAAATAAAATCTTTTTTTAAAAAAAAAGCTGCTTTGATCTCTCACGAACTACCTTCATGAATGGCCTGATATAGTGGATGTCATCAAATTGCTCTATTTTTTTTGGTGTCCATTTGCATCAGCATGATTTCCATGTTAGAATTCAGGAGAAACACCCCTTGCAGCTATGTACCTTGCAACTAATGTACCTATGTCTACATTCACCAAGTTCTTTTACTTCCTGGAACTGGGAGTAGAATGTGAAGACATAGCATATTATTACTAGGTGAGGCCATTTTGACCTACAATGGGCCCAGAGCAGAGGAACATCTGGTGAGTGTTTGGTAAGGATGCTCTTCGCAAGAGCCCTGTGAGGGATTACTCATAACCTAATTTTACAGATGAGGAAACTGAAGTTCAAGGAGTTGGTATGTATTCAAGTGGCATCACTAAGATTTGAGCTTGGGTCTCTCTGGCTCTGGAGGCCACACGTCCCCCTCTGTATCAGACTGCCTGACCGTGACTAGTTCAGCGTTACTTGCCCGCAGCCAGATTCCTATTGGGTGGGCATTTTCCAAGCATTTGCTAGGGAAATATTTGGGCCCCCCACACTTGCCAGATTCTGTGTGCTCACACCCAAGCTGGTCATTCACTGGCTTCTGCGTGCACTTCCCTTTTGGCAGAACTGGCAGGAAGTCTGAGGCACTCTCTCCTAAATGCAGAAATGGGATCTCAGACTCTCATGCCAGTTCCTTGTAGCCATGTCTGTTTACCTTTGTGAATCACATTTCCATACTCAGGCCACAGGTGGTTGGTTCTATGTTGGCAAGGGTGGTAAGGCTCAGGGATTTCCCAGTTTTCTTTTTCAAAATGGCATAATTGAAAAATATTTCAGATAACATCAATTGACGTTAAAGATTTTAGAAAGGTGCCATTCTCTACACAATGGAAATCTCATGGCAAAGTCCTTTAGTATTTTTTTTTAACCACCATTGGCATGTTTTTTAGCCCCTTTGAGGACATTCCCATTCATCTTCTTTTTTTCCCCGGTGGCCCGTCCCCCCACACATCAGACTCCTATTCTGTTTCAAAATAAGTATTTGCTGGGGAACAGATCCTCAGATACAGTTCTTAAGCAGAGTGAAATCTGTCCGATTCTCCAGCTGTGCAACTCACTGCCTCACACACTTTTCTGGTTGTTGTCCTGGTGTGGCTCCATCTGGGTCCTCCTCACTGAGCAGAGAGACACAGGGAGAGAACATGTGAGCCCTTGGTCATAAAGAATCTTTGGAGATTGGCCACAGCAACTTCTTGCAAGATACATCTATGAAGGCAAGGGAAACAAAAGGAATCTATGGAGACATTAAAAAGGAAAAGTGTGTGCGTGGGAGCGGATATTTATATGTGGGCCAGATAAATGATTTTTTTAAAAAAAAGTCCTTCAGTGTCTTAACCACAATCCAACTTCACATGAGTGAGTGCTGGGGTGTTGACTCTAAAACAGAATAAATTCTAGCCCTACTTCACTTTTCCTTGCAGAGCTAAATGTGCTAAATGACCCTGTCTTTCTCTTTTTCTTTAGATTATGGCAAAATACACAGAAAATTTACCATCTTAACCATTTTAAAACATACATTTCAGTAGCATCAAGTATATTCACAACTAATCTCCCGAACTTTTTCATCTCGTGTGCTGTGTGATACCACAAGAACTCCCTATCTCCCCCCACCTCGTTCCCCCTCTTTTAACACACCTTGAGTAATTTGGTTTTGTGAGCCCTTTATGTGTTCTATCACAGTGAAGACAGAAGCATTCCTCTTTCTTGTGATAGTCTGATCTTATCACCAACCAGAAGTGTCTTTAAGAAGCCAGTAATGCTGGGAGAGGTGGGGGGACGCTCAGTATCACCTGTGTTCAGATCAATATTTTTTAGCTTTGGCGCAACGCAGTGCAGCAGTCAGATAGACACTACTAAATAACCTCATTCGGTACATTGACTGGTTAACTGGGAGTTGTCTTCTGAGCCTCTACTTGAAATAGATTCCCTGCAATCCAAAGAGCCCGTTTGGATCTAGCCCTACTCCAAAAAATGTCTGTGGAAGCAATGCCAAGAATGGCAAGGTTCCGGTTACCATCCTGTGAAAGCCAGGTGTCTGCTGGGATGTTTTTTATCTAGGGTATATGAGGCTAGAAGGGAAGATGGAATCTTCAGAACATTCTCTCAGGTAGTCTGATTTTGAAAGGAAGTAGAGAAACAGAGGAGCAGAGCTGGAGGAAATTGCTCCTCTTTTGGAGATGGGTGAGCATTACACACGGAAGGATTAGAAGTTGAAGATACAGACAGGAGAGGGAATGGTTAATGGGGCTGGGGCCTTGCTTGGAAGCGAGGTGTAGCCAGGAAAGAGTGGAACCAAGAGCCAAAGTGAAGGGACGTGTGGGTGGCTCAGGGGTTGAGCATCTGCCTTCAGCTCAGGTCGTAATCCTGGGGTCCTGGGATTGAGCCCTGCATCGTGGCTCCCCACGTGGAGTCTGCTTCTCTCTCTGCCTGTGTCTCTGCCTCTCTCTCTCTCTTTCTCTCTCTCTCTCTCTGTTACTCTCTCTCTCTCTCTCCCTCATGAATAAATAAATCTTTTTTTAAAAAGAGAGCCAAAGTGAAGGCCTTGGATGCAGAAACAAGAAGGAAGTGAAATCAGGAACAGTCTACACTTCAGACGCTGTGGAGAACGGAGCCAGTGATTGTGGTTGTCAAATGGGAGGGGGCTGTCGACCTCCATGTTAGGTATGGGTCCTGTTCTCTGCTCCATCCCTAAATCAGACAAGGTGACCAGGAGGCAGTGGCCTTGTGCCGTGTACCCTTATGTCTCTGTAGACATGCACTACTAGGACCAGGAGTTAGTATTCTGTTTGTATTGAGGGTGGATAGAAGGAGCAGACACACCCGATCTTCTGTAGAACCACTTTTGAAGGCACCATTCAAGTAGGTGACATAAGACAACCTGAAGATGCTGTAGATTTCTCTTAGAGTTTAATGACAAGAAGTTTTTTTGACTGGCAGACTAATAATGCATTTTAAATTTAGGTACAATGGATCCTGTAGCTCAAAATATTTCCCATGTATGCCCAGACCAAGAAATTCAGGATGAAGTGTTTTGTTGTTTACCACATCTATCGTTGGCTTGGGTTTTCTTGCACTGCTTTTTCTGTCACTGTTTCCTGCTTCCCACCCTCTTCTCCCTCCTTTCTTTATATGGCTTTGGTTGGGATATAAATAAATGAATGGAATGAATTTCAACTCTAGAATTTTGCTCCTAAAGATAACTTAGGGTATTTTGTATGAGAGAAAGGGACTTTTTTTTTTTTTTCTCAGAGACATCAAGAAATCATGTTAGAAATAGTGTTGGGTTTGAAGGAAAGGGTGCTCAGGTGAGTGAACTTGATTAGAAAGGTAGGAGTCCAGCTCTGGTGAAAGGGGTCTGGGACATAAACACACAGGTGGGTGTGTTTGGTGTTTCTGATGGCGAGGGGAGGGGACTGTTGTGTAGGTGGTCAGTCCTCTAACTCAGCACCTTGTTTTTGGAGTCTTCTACTTGCAAGAGGAAACCACCCGAAGGAGTTGGCTTACCAAGTCCTGGCTGTGGGAGCGAGTGTTCCTTTGAGTTTGCTTGTTCATGTGTCACCCTTTAGGACCTGAATGCCTACAAGAAGCAAGGGATGGCGCTGCTGACCAGAGTGGGCGAGTCTGTCAAGCATGTCACCGGAGGCTACAAGCTGAGGAGTCGACCCCTTGAGTTTGCAGCCATAGGCGACTACTTAGATACGTTTGCACTCAAGCTGGGAACCATTGATCGAATAGCCCAGCGGATCATCAAAGAAGAAATAGGTGAGCCCTTTGTCAAGATCTTGATCTTGCCCAGGGAGCAGTGTGCAGAAATGACATTCATGTGTGCTCAGCAGAACCAAACTGCAGAAATACGGGCGTGACAGAATGAAACCACACTTAAAACACTAATAAATAAATACAAGGAGGGGAGGAGGTCATTGTGACCAGAGTATAATTTTGTGCTCCTTCTTTTGCCCTGCTCCTCGGCCCTTCTGTTTTGCCTCCCCCAGGCAAACAGCCACTTCTCAGCTCCGATGCATTGCCACTTCTCTCTCTCTCTCTCTCAACGTTAGTTTTAAAAGTGAAGACATTGATTCAACTTCCCTTCATTCATAGGAACGATAATTTTAAGAAACAAATTTTGGTAAAATGGCAACATTTTATTGTAATAGCAAGAATCCTGGTAACAAATGATGGGCTAGATTTTCTTTCAAAGAGAAATAAATCAACACTTGCCCTTGTTCCCTGTGCTTTCATTCTCCTCTACCCACTGATGGTATTATATGGGGCCCGCAGGTGCTAGAGATAGCTTTCAGTACCATCCACATCTAAGGAACATGTGGAATAAATTCTGATGACACCAAGGTGCTGGGGGTGACCTCTGAATGGGAGTGATTCTGCCCATGTAAGACCATATCCATATCAAAATATTTCCTAAAATCCTGTTATTTTTCCATTGCAACTGAATTTTTCTTTCCCTTAAAAAGATCCCCCTAAACCTATGTGAAACTCTACCCCCCGCTGCTGCTAAAATACTGCTTTTTTTCCCATTTGTTTTTACATAAGTTCGATTTTCCAACATATAGTATAACACGCAGTGCTCATCCCATCAAGTGCCCCACCTCAGTGCCCATCACCCAGCTACTCCATCCCTCCACCCACCTCCCCTTCCGCAACCCTTTGTTTATTCCCCAGAGTTGGAGTCTCTCATGGTTTGTCTCCCTCTCTAACTTTTACCACTCAGTTCCCCTCCTTTCCCTTATAGTCCTTTCCACTATTTCTTACATTCCCTGTGTGAGAGAAACCATATGATGATTGTCCTTCTCCGATTGACTTATTTCACTCAGCATAATACCCTCCAGTTCCATCCACGTCGAAGCAAATGGTGGGTATTCATCCTTTCTGATCTAAAATACTGCTTCGCAGTATGAGTAGGCGAGTGGTTATTTCTGAAGATATTTGGTGGATGTAGCTCCGCCCACTTCCCCCAGAGGCATGGCGGTCCCCATCATCCAGAAGCATGGCATCCCCATTATGGGGTGAAGTCTGGTGACATTATGATGTCACCAGACTATATAAAATGGGTTTTTAGAGATTTTTTAAAAATCATACACAATGTTGTGTTTAAGAGAGCAGCCTTGGTGGCTGAATGGCCAACGAAACACATCTTACTGCAGAGAGCTCTTGGCTGCAGTTGTTACTGAGTCTGTAATACTGGTGGTGGTCTTAATTATCCACCAAGTCTTAATTAGTGTGTCTTCTCCCTTTAGAGTACCTCGTGGAGCTGAGAGAGTACGGGCCTGTGTACTCCACGTGGAGTGCGTTGGAGGGGGAGCTCTCGGAGCCCCTGGAGGGCGTGTCCGCTTGCATTGGCAACTGCTCAACAGCCTTGGAGGAGCTAACAGATGACATGACGGAAGACTTCCTACCTGTGCTCAGGGAATATATTTTATACTCCGACTCTATGAAGGTGAGCTGGCTCACTTCAGTACACTTGAGTACGTTCCTTGTTTCAATCACTTTCAGAAAGTAACTATTTCTTCCTGGGTGGGCAGGATCACATAGACGGACTGACGCATAGGCATGTAAATAAAACACATGGCAAATCAGGTGTGTGAATTGAATGAAGGAAAACAGTGTAGAAGAAACTCTTAATGTTCTCTGAGATTTCACGGATATGACATCTACTCAACAAGAACAACATGCTGTGGGAGAAGAACAATTGGTTAATTAGAACTCCTGGGAGTTAAAATCCGATTTGCTGAGATGAAAATTGAAGAGTAAAATTGAAAGATGGAGTTGAGGAAATCTTGGGAAGTAAAAGAAGGAAACCAAGTAGTTGGAAAGTAGAACAAAAAAGCAAAAATACTGAGAATGTGAAAGAATGATAGGAGACAGCGAAGATTACTCTCAAAGGTTCAGCATCTGTCTGATAAGAGTTCCTAACCGAGAGAACAAAGACTGATGGCAGGAACTTACAAAAATAATACAAGACAATCTTCCAAAGCTGATGATGTGAGTTTTCAGATTAAAAGGACATGCTGATTGCCAAAGGAATGAAGAAGAGAGATCCAACCCACAGCATATCACTGTAAAATTTTAGAACAAACTTAAAGGATTTTTGAAAGCTTTTAAAGAAAGAGGGGGAGGGAGGTGATGTGCAAATGGGATAAGAATCAGAATGGCTTTGGTTTAGCAGCAACGGACGAGAAAAGACAAGAGCTGTGAGGACCAATGATTTCCAACCTCAAATTTTAAATGCAGAATAAGGATGGGGTCAGATGCTTTAATGCCCACACTAGAAACTTACGTAGCCTACACTTAGACTAGTTTGAGAGCACAGCTATAGAGGCTCCTATGATGTGATACCACCAGCTAGAGAAAAGTCAGGCTTCCCAAGGTAGCTCCTCTTCCTGCTTCCCAAAGGAGACCTCTGGTTTATTGATCTGTTTTTGGGGGCAGATCCAGGGCACCCTTTTAAGAAGGATCTTGGTAAGAATTGACAGGAACCTCTTGAGAGAAACTCATCAGATAACTTTGGATTGTACACATGGAAAACCAGAAAAATCATAGCAATTTGAAAACATTCTACACCTTAAGGGAAGTAAAAAGTAATGAATCAACTAGTTATAAAAACTTAAAAAGAAACCCTTATGGAAAACTTCAAGCATACAATAGAAGCAAAGAGAATAGTATGACAAACTTCCGTATACCCATTACCTGTGTTCCATTTTGTTTTACCGGGTATGAACCTTTTAAGGCTCTTGATATGTATTAATTTGTGGACAATGGAAAATGTTCCTGCTAGATAGAATGAATCAGTGTCTGATGTGTACTCTATGAAGCTGATAATAAAACACTTTCAAAGACAGGATTGGGTCTGGATCTCACAGTGGGCAGGGAGATGGTATGAATTTCCTTATCTGTAAGGTGAAAATGATGGTAGTGATGGTGAAGATAAGGATAAAACTCAGATGTGAGATCAATAGCCTGAGGCAGTTTTGTTGGTAATTACTGGAACTGAGGCTGAAAACCATGGTTCCTGATTCCATAAATCTCTCACTCATTTTCCTCTATTACATTGTTTTTTTTTTGTTTTGTTTTTTAATGAGACATACACATGGCATATTTAATTCTGTGGCTGAAACAAATGTAGAAAGACATTTTGGCGTTGGGGGTGGGTGGAATGGGTGAGGATCGTCAAAAGGTACAAATGTCCAGTTATAAGTAATAAGTCATGGGATATCACGCACAGCATGGTGACTATAGGTAATACTGTATCGTATATTTGAAAGTTGATAATAAAGTAGAGCTTAAGTTCTTTTTTAAAAATCTTTATATGTTTTTCAAAAATTTTTTGTATTTTTTTTATTGGAGTTCGATTTGCCGACATACAGCATAACACCCAGTGCTCATCCTGCCAAGCGCCCCCCCTCAGTGCCTGTCACCCAGTCACTCTGTCCCCCCGTCCACCTCCCCTTCCACTACCTGTTGTTTGTTTCCCAGAGTTAGGAGTCTATCATGTTCTGTCTCCCTCACTGATATTTCCCATTCATTTTCTTTCCTTTCCCTTTTATTCCCTTCCACTATTTTTTATATTCCCCAAATGAATGAGACCATATAATGTTTGTCCTTGTCCGATTGACTTACCTAGCATAATACCCTCCAGTTCTATCCATGTTGAAGCAAATGGTGGGTATTCGTCGTATCTAATGGCTGAGGAATATTCCATTGTACACATAGACCACATCTTCTTTATACATAAGTTTAAAGTTCTTATCAAAGAAAATTTATAGCCATGTGTGGTGATGGATGTTAACTAATCTTATCATGGTGATCATGTCACAATATATACAAATATCAAATCATCGTGTTGTATACCTGAAACTAATATAATGTATGTCAGTTATATCTCAAAAACAAACAAACACCCCAAGATTTCTAGAACTCACACAGCAATTTGGTAGCATGGCAGGATACAAAATCAATGCCCAGAAATCAGTGGCATTTCTATACACTAACAATGAGACTGAAGAAAGAGAAATTAAGGAGTCAGTCTCATTTACAATTGCCCCCAAAAGCATAAGATACCTAGGAATAAACCTAACCAAAGAGGTAAAGGATCTATACCCTAAAATCCATACTCATGGATTGGCAGAATTAATATTGTGAAAATGTCAATGTTACCCAGGGAAATTTACACGTTTAATGCAATCCCTATCAAAATACCATGGACTTTGTTCAGAGGGTTAGAACAAATTATTTTAAGATTTGTGTGGAATCAGAAAGGACCCCAAATAGCCAGGGGAATTTTAAAAAAGAAAACCATATCCGGGGGCATCACAATGCCAGATTTCAGGTTGTACTACAAAGCTGTGGTCATCAAGACAGTGTGGTACTGGCACAAAAACAGACACATAGATCAATGGAACAGAATAGAGAACCCAGAAGTAGACCCTGAACTTTATGATCAACTAATATTCGATAAAGGAGGAAAGACGATCCACTGGAAGAAAGACAGTCTCTTCAATAAATGGTGCTGGGAAAATTGGACATCCACATGCAGAAGAATGAAACTAGACCACTCTCTTGCACCATACACAAAGATAAACTCAAAATGGATGAAAGATCTAAATGTGAGACAAGATTCCATCAAAATCCTAGAGAAGAACACAGGCAACACCCTTTTTGAACTTGGCCACAGTAACTTCTTGCAAGATACATCCACAAAGGCAAGAGAAACAAAAGCAAAAATGAACTATTGGGACTTCATCAAGATAAGAAGCTTTTGCACAGCAAAGGATACAGTCAACAAAACTCAAAGACAACCTACAGAATGGGAGAAGATATTTGCAAATGACGTATCAGATAAAGGGCTAGTTTCCAAGATCTATAAAGAACTTCTTAAACTCAACACCAAAGAAACAAACAATCCAATCATGAAATGGGCAAAAGACGTGAAGAGAAATCTCACAGAGGAAGACATAGACATGGCCAACATGCACATGAGAAAATGCTCTGCCTCACTTGCCATCAGGGAAATACAGATCAAAACCACAATGAGATACCACCTCACACCAGTGAGAATGGGGAAAATTAACAAGGCAGGAAACCACAAATGTTGGAGAGGATGCGGAGAAAAGGGAAGCCTCTTACACTGTTGGTGGGAATGTGAACTGGTGCAGCCACTCTGGAAAACTGTGTGGAGGTTCCTCAAAGAGTTAAAAATAGACCTGCCCTATGACCCAGCAATTGCACTGTTGGAGATTTACCCCAAAGATGCAGATGCAATGAAATGCTGGGACACCTGCACCCTAATGTTTCTAGCAGCAATGTCCACAATAGCCCAACTGTGGAAGGAGCCTCGGTGTCCATCGAAAGATGAATGGATAAAGAAGATGTGGTTTATGTATACAATGGAATATCACTCAGCCATTAGAAATGACAAATACCCACCATTTGCTTCAACGTGGATGGAACTGGAGGGTATTACGCTGAGTGAAATGAGTCAATCGGAGAAAGATAAACAGTGTATGTTGTCATTCATTTGGGGAATATGAATAATAGTGAAAGGGAATATAAGGGAAGGGAGAAGAAATGTGTGGGAAATATCAGAAAGGGTTACAGAACATAATGACTCCTAACTCTGGGAAACGAACTAGGGGTGGTGGAAGGGGAGGAGGTCGGGGGGTGGGGGTGAATGGGTGACAGGCACTGTGGGGGACACTTGACGGGATGAGCACTGGGTGTTATTCTGTATGTTGGCAAATTGAACACCAATAAAAAATAAATTTATTATAAAAAAAATAAAAGCCTGTTTCCACCAAAACAAACAAAAAACCAAAAGGCACCCTGACTTGCTTAAAATGAGCCAGAATATTTTGCTTTACTTATAAAGTTAATAGCCTCTGTTTTTGTGAATAAAAGTAAATTTCTACAATCCCTGGGTAGTCTTTGAATTTGTCTCTTAAATAGACACAACTTTCATCCAAAATGCTCCCTTCACCTTGCCAGACAGAAAATCTGATGCATACACAGTCCTGGGATATTACAATACAAATTACTTTGTTCTTGCATGTGGCAGATATATTAGTACTTAATATATTTGTGTACTCGGAGCAGGTTTTTAAATTGTCATTTAGCTCAGGTTTATCTGGCATCTTTATTAAAATATTATTAGACAGACATAAGCTTATGTGAGTAATTGAAGTTCTGCATCAAAGAAACACTTGTTTGCTCACTTTCTTCACCCCCTGTGTGAGGCATATAGAGTTTCTCATTCACTAAGCCTCAATAAACATTAATCAGGTTAATTAGGCTGGGAGAATGGGAGTGTATGAGGTGTTTTCTGGGAAGGGCATAGGAAGGAGGAAGTGTTGACTGGTGGTCTCTGAAACCCTAGCTCTGCCTCATTGGTGAGCCGAGCTAAGCCTGGTTAGAAGGAAATACCGTCTACTCACTCCCATGCTTTCCAACAGGAAAATGTCTCTGCAGAGCAGTCTGGGTAAGACAGAGTGAATTGATGACAGAGCCACGACTACGTGGGTCCATGATCTCCAGCATTTTCTCCATGCAAGACTAGACTGACGTTCAACTATTTCAAATTCCTAATGTTTGCCAAGGTCTGTGTGGCCAGGTCTAAAGACACCGGGAGAGGGGGATAGATGTCTTAAGTGGCTCCCCTGCCTTTGCCTTGTAGATATTGCTGCTTTCTAAGAATTCTTAGCTGAAATTTACTCCTCTGAGAGAGTCATACAGTCCCATTTCAAAAATAACTTTCTGATTTGTGGGATAAGTGAGATAGACTTTGCTATTCAGCACAAAAACTTAACATAGAGTTGAGAGCTTGCCGAAGGCCTGGTTGTGTCATGTTCAGTATGCTCTTCAGGCCTGAGCCAGTCCTTCCAGTTTTTTTTTTTTTGGTGGGGAGGTCTTATGATGGCCCCAAGTGGACCAAAGTGAGTATACATCCTCATCGTTTGGAATGAGAGGCCTGTGACATAGGAGTTTGAAGTAGTTGTGGGTCTAAGCTGAGTCCTGCATGGAGAAAATGCTGGAGATCATTGAAGCCCTCTCCCATTAGGGGCTAAGGTTGGGGTTCCTCTCTGAGTTTGAAAAGGTCTCTCGAGTGACTTCATCTCCTAGATCTAGATCATCTTGTCTATCTTTCTCATTTGCTAGATGAGGAGATAGAGTCCCGTTGGCAAATCTTTTCTTTATTCCATGGCCACAGTTCTAATGAGAAGTCACCTTGTATCTGTGTCTTTACTCTTGGCCAAGAAGCAAACCAGATCATTTCCTGTTTTTTGAGGCTGAGTCTCACTCAAATTGTGTCTGTTGAAATGCACTTGTGGCTGGATACATTCTGTTCCCTTTGAAGGTAGAAAGAAAGGACAGAAAAAGTAGGATTGTGATCAGGCACGTGGAACACATGGACAATGTTCAGTGAACAACGAGGACAGCTTGTCCTAAAAATATGGCTGAGGTCATGTATTTCAAGGATGCCAAGGAGAGATAATGAACAGTGTGTGAGAGGGAGGGGTACCAAAGTGACCCTCAGGCCCGGGACTCAAGTTAAATACTCCGAAGACATGTGCAGGTAAGCCCTTAAATGGGATTTTACATCCTATAGACTATGTGTGGGGAAAACATATTTATTAAGATAGTGATGGGCTGGGAGAGAACATCCTAGAGTCCTTACAAATTTTAGGCAGTGCCTTTTGAGTATTGGTATCCTTATGACCAGGACACAAGTAGGAGAAGCTTTAAGAAGGTTGGAGTAGAACCATCTTATTTCCCATACTGCCTTATTCATAGAAGGTGGTTAGCAACTGTTTAATTGAATGTGACATTGTGGTCAATTAGAAACATTAACAGATAGGTAACTACTGCATGACCTGTATCTTGTTATTTTTAAGAGATGGGTTTATCTACAAGTCAAGGAGCATGCTTATCTTGCTGAATGACTAGGGTGGATTGAGAGCCGGAAGAGGTTGGTGAGGAAAAGCCACACAGAAGAGGTGGCTTTGGCTGGAGACTCGAATAACATGTAGGAGTTGTCTGTGCAAGGATCAGAGGATTGGCCGTTATAGGCAAAACGAATAGCTGGTGCAAAGATTCTAAAGCAGAAATGCGCTTTTTTTTTTGTTTCTTTGCAGATTAGAAAGGCAGATGTGAGAGGAATCCAACGAGCAAGGGAGCAAGTAGAAAGAGGTGAACTCAAAGAGATAGAGACCAGGACATGCATAGTAGTAGCATCTTAAAGGCCATGGTTGGTAAGAGTCTGGATTTTAGTCTTAGGAACAAAAGGGAAGGTATTCAGGTTAATGTGGGGGATTGACCGGATACAGTTTTCACTTTAAGAAGACACCTGGTGCTACAACAATGTGGAAAGTGGGTTGAAGGAAATGAGAGTGGAGTCAGGGAGATATTTAGGAAAATTGTCACAGGGAGCCATGCGGCCAGTAACTATGGTGGTAGAGCTTGGACTACAGTGCTGGATTTGGGCAGGTTTTGGATGAAAGGCCAACCAGACTTGCTGCTGTATTAATGTTAAGTCAGAAAAGGGAGGGGATTCCTGGGCTTTTGGACTGTGGTTACGGTTCATTAGGATGGGGAGGTTCAGGGTAGAACAAGATTGGGCAGTTGGGAATCAAATTGAGTTCAAAAATGCCTAATAGTCATTAGAGATGTCATGGCAATTGATTATGAGTTTAGTTCAGAGTGGAAATAGAAATTTGGGAGTTGTTTGCATATAGGCATTTAACTCCATGGGAGGGCAGTAGACCATCTAGTGAGATGAGATCCAGGTAACTAACTAGTCTGGGCCTGACTCTGAGGCATGACAGTATTTAGTGGCCTAGTACCTAATTAGGAGGAGGAACAAGTAGAAAAGGAGACTCAGAAGGATTGGTAATGTAGTAGGAGAAAAAAAGTAGAGGAAGCCAAGAGAAATGTTTTTAGAAGGAGCATGATCCACAGTAACCATTATATTTAATAATATGGAGGTCATTGGCGATTGTGGTTAGAGATATGAGATGTGGATGCAGACGTTTGGTTTTAAAGACATAGTTTGTCTTTGAATTGGACATACTGGTGATCCCTGGGTGGCTCAGTGGTTTAGCGCCACCTTCGGCCCAGGGTGTGATCCTGGAGTCCTGGGATCAAGTCCCAAGTCGGGCTCCCTGTGTGGAGCCTGCTTCTCCCTCTACCTGTGTCTCTGCCTCTCTCTCTCTCTCTCTCTGTGTGTGTATCATGAATAAATAAATAAAATCTTTAAAAAATATATCTGAATTGGAGATACTTTGAACAATGTTCTGGAATAGATAGCTTTTTCCAAATGTGAGTTTTTTCATTGTGGTTTTTTCCAGCTTGCCCACCTTTTCCAGTACGAGCCACAAGGTGGAGCTAATGAGTCAAGCAACTAGGCTTCAGGTTGGCCACTTTCACTGCCTTTGAAACCAAAAACAGACATTTTGGAAGATGGGACGGAGGGGGGGGGGGGGGGAGTTCCTTTTTCCTAAACAAAAATAATTATGTATCAAAGGCGTGATTTCTTGAAAAAAAAATGAAGGAACAGGATGTAGAAATGTACATGATCTCAAATGTTTTAAAAAGATGGAAAAATATATAAAAATGAACAATCAGAACAATCCCTGTATCCAGGGATCCCAAGCACAGTTGAGATTGGGGCTTAAAATCCTAAAATCAAGATGTAAAGTAAAAGATTACAAAATGTTGACTCTTAGTCTTCTTCCTGTGCTTGGCTCTTAGCGTTCTATCTTCCCTGCAGGGATTAGAAGAGCCTTTTCTATAAAAATCCAAACAGGGCAAGAAGAGATTTGAAGATACTGGTAATGGGGAGGGATCCACAATGAAATGACCCAGCAGAGTCCCTGTAGAGAATTGTCAATAAGCCCTCTATGTGCAGAGAGCTTTCAGTTTTATAGTGTCTCCCCCTTGGATGAGTGGGCAGAGAAGGTCCCTGAATATTTAAGAGAAGATTCTAATATGTATATGAAATAAAAAGAAAGAAAAAAATGTATATTCCCTGAAACATCATTGAAGGAAAAGAAAATTTCCAGGAAAAAAACTCATTAAAATCTTCAAAAAGAGATGTGTCATAAGCATAAAACAAGACTTTTTTTTTTAGTATCTAGTGAACAAAGAAATGAGTATTAAAATCATGATAGAAATGGGAAAAAAATAGAAGAGTTAGGAGAAAAAGTAAAATCACATGTAAAGGGAAACAAAAAGAGAATTTGAGAGGGGAAAAAAATAGGAAAATTAGAGGATCAGGCCTCAGTATCCAATAAAATTAACAGACTGCCAGGAAGAGAAAACACAGAAATGGGAGACATCAAAGAAGTCATTCGAGGGAAAAAACTAGAAGTAAAGACA
The DNA here is from genome assembly GCF_905146905.1 of Nyctereutes procyonoides. NCBI lineage: Eukaryota > Metazoa > Chordata > Mammalia > Carnivora > Canidae > Nyctereutes > Nyctereutes procyonoides. The sequence continues at coordinate 7,098,990 of NW_026575135.1, read as the reverse complement.
TGAGGTGTTACTGGCTGTGCCTAAGAGATGATATTTCCCCCTCTTGTATGTTTTTATTTTCCAAATTTTCTGTAACAAGTATCTTTCAAAACTAGAGGGAAATGTGTGATTTTAATATTACCCACCTTGCCCTAGAAAATTTAACTCATAGGTGGTCCATTTGCGATAGAATGAATATGTGAAAAGAGCATGTCAAAGGGGGCAACCTAAGTGCATCCAATCAGAAGTTCTGTCACCAGGACCAGGGTTAGACTCATGTTCCCATCTGCAGGAAAATACTGTCCTAGAGGGACACCCCAACACAAACCGCAGTGCTGTGTTGGGTATTTGATCTTTTATTCCCATTTGAGCATATTTTTTTTATTACTGAACACTCATTATTCTGCATGAATCCCCCCTTGGGTCTCCTCAGCCCCTGGCATCCCAGAATATGAACCATTCTGTTCTGTAGTTCTCCGCGCGTGGCTGAGCTGTTCCTGCTGCTTTTATCTGCTTCCCCAACCCTGCATCCTAATGTCACTCTTACAATGAAGTTTGAATTGCTTAAAAACCTTTGGGACTCGAGGTGGCTTTTTGGTAGCTTGCTGGCCTTTTGCACTAGAGGCTCTTTTGGTGCTACCTCTTCCTCATCCTCTAAGTTTGTGAGCCCACCGTCTCACTGGCGGAAGACATGAGCATGAGCTCTGGGTGTGGAGAGGAAATGTTGAACCTTCCAGTTGATGCTGACAGTTGTGGTATTTTCTTGGAAAAGAATCCAGTACAGAAATTGGAAGCCAAACAAACCACAGACTGAATCTGTGCTTTAACTTCCAAACACTGTTGTCATTGTAGTTCAGGGGTTATTATTAGCTTGTTATTAACAGTTTGGATGACTGGTAGTATGTTTCCATTGTTTTAACTCTTTTATTATGGAAAAATTGAGGCGTCCCAAAAGTAGAAGGGGGGGAAGGATAACAAACCTCCACGTACCCATTAGCCCTACCCATTAGCCGACAGCCAGCTAAACAGTCACACATTCATGATCCACGGTGTTCTAACTCTGCTACCACCTGCCACCCCCTTCTGCCCCCACCCCAGATTATTTCAAAGCAAATCCCAGGCATCAGATTGCTTTGTACAAAAATGTTTAGTACTTATCTCTAAAATGCAAGTGTTCTTTTTAAAAAAAGAAGAATCACATTCATTACCACACCTGAAGTTTTGCTCTTAAGATTTTCTCAAATTTCCAGTTAGCATCTTTCCTCAGTTGTCTCAGATGCTGTTTCTGTAGATGTTTTTCGAGATCGTGATCCAAATAAAATCCATACTTTGCTCGATCTGTTCCTTAAGTATTTAAAAAAAAAATCCCTCCCCATCTCTTGTTCCTTGCCAAGAGGAACTTGTTATTTGTTAAAGAAAAGGAGTCATTTTCCCTCTCTACATTTGAAAAGCAGGGTGGTGAAGGACCAGATTACTAGGGTCATCTCAAAATCATGATGAAATGTCCTACGTTAAAAAAAAAAAAAAAAAGCAACCACAGCATATGAGAAAAATATATCTCATGTCTAATTAAAAGGCAACTTCTCACTGAGGCCCTTCCTGGCTACTCTGTGTACAACTCCACCATTCCCCGGACCCTTGGCACTTTGTATCCTCCTGTCCTATTTTCTTTTTTTTCCTCCACTCAGCACTACTGTATCCACTATCTATTAATATCTTTTACTGTGCGATCTACCTCCTTTCTAGAATGTAAGCTCCATGGAGGCAAGCCGTATCCCCAGCACCTGAATCATGAATGAAGACACATAAAGGCAGGGCCGAAACCGGGTGAGGAGGGCGGGATGGGGGAAGGGGCAGAGGGATGTAAGGCAGCGAGGAAGGTATCCCCATGCACGTCACCTTTTGATTCATGTTATCCACCAGCATCAAAGACCCTGACAGAGTTCTGTGAGCAGCTCAGGTGATGACTAGCTTTTGCTTGTCTCTTAGTGACGGAGGGGCCTCTCCATGGCTGCTGTCTGGACCCCTTTGTGGTCTCAAGCTCAGGCCCTGTCAACCATGGGCTGGTTTGACCAGCTCTGTCAACATAGCCTGTGGTGTTTGGGGGTCCAAGGCTGGTCCTCTCAGGTAACCACCAGCTGTGCACAAAGATGCTTTTAACAAGGACGGTAGTCTCAGCTTAGCTCATTCAAACACATTTCCCAACCCGTAGCGTGGTTGGGCTCACGGTCACACTGGGAAATTACACGCTGTCCTGGAATGCGACGAGCAATGCCCTGAGTCACCACTGTGCTGTTAGCAGCGTGGCCGCAGCCAGATCCCTTCGCTCTACCTTGGTGTTCTTGTCTATAAAATGGAGATAATATCCTTTCGCTTGTGCAGGCTCATTGTGAGTCTTTTCTGCTGTCCAGTGACGTGGGGGATGTTAGTGCAAATCCTCCAGCTGTGTGCACGAGGAGGCGGCATTCTGGTCACTTGGGGTGATGGAGGGGCTGAGGAGTCAGAGGCTGACCTCCCCTCCCCTGGGCCAGAGAGGGCCCTGGCTAACTGGGGGAGGGAGTATGGTTGGATCTTGGGGGCCCCCTCACTGGCTTTAGAGGGGATGCATTTTCTCTGTGCTAGCCGTGTGTGAAGCTCCTGCCATCCCTCCCCTCCTAGGGATGCAGAACACAGAGAGTTCTCAAGCAGAACGAGGGACAGAAGGCCCGCACTGTACTGACTGGGTTCCGAGGCATTGCTTTGACAGCATTCCTAGCTTTGGTTGGGGGTTCTTGCCACACTGACTGAGCATGTATCACTGCAACAGCCCAGCCCACTCCTAGTCTGTGCTTTTTCCAGTAAGATATGAAGTGTCCCATGGTGGGAGTCCACGGCAGTGGTGAGGATTCCAGTCAGCCCCTCCCCGTTGCTCCGTTGTGTCCTAGAGAAACCACATTTGTGTCTCCACAAATGTGTGTTTGGGTAGAGATGATGATTTCATGATCTACTAGTACCAGGCTAGGAGATGTGGAATATTTTCTGGGTTCTCTGAAATCCACAAAGGACCCCTAACTTTTTTGTTTTCACTTTATCTATCTATGTGCTGTCCGATGGGGCAGCCACTAGCCATAGGTTAGGTATTAAAGTTTAAATTGAAATTAGTGAACCACAGTCCTGAATCCAGCTCCTCAGTCGCACCAGCCAATTTCAAGAGTTCAAAGAGCACGTGGAGCTCATGGCCGCTGCATCGAAGTGCAGATTATGGGAAGTTACCCCTGGGGCAGAGAGTTCTGTGGAACAGCAAACATCCCTTCTCACAGCTTGATGAGCCCAGAGAGGGAACTTCAGAGCATTCAGGAAAGAGAAGAGTGGCCAACAAAAGATAGGCTATTGCAAGTCTTTTCCTCATGTTCTCCACAGGGTAAAACACCTCTCAAAGGAAATACTTCAGGGGAAGAGGTTCCCCGTGTTGATGCATTCCGTTAGAAGGTTTCCCCCAAAGCGCACTCAACTCTTCAAGCACTCCTCACATTTTAGCACATTATCAGGGACCCACGGTGCCCACTGTGTAGCCAAGGAAGGCTCCTTCCTGCCCGACTCTGTACTCTGCTGGAAGGTGCTTATGGGAAAAGCATGAGACTAGAAACTTTCACAGCACTTTGTGACTTCTGAGTTAGTGGGAAAGAAAAGAAAATTCCTATTGCTCTTGATTTGCCTTCCAGGCCCCTTATACCAAAAAAGAAAAAAAGAAAAAAAAAAGAAAAAGAGAGAGAGGGAGAAGCTCTTGGATGAGACAAATGCTTTCCTACCTAGACTGTGGCTCGCATTCTTTTCCATCCTACCTAGTAGGGTCCTTGTGGCAGAGCCAGAACCAGGCAGGGCAAGGGAGGCACTCATGTTCAGGTGCTGAGCTTGTACTTACAGGGGTCCAACAGAGATTGTCTCCTCAAATGTTGGGTCCTGGCCACCTGGCTAGCTTCGGCCCTCTGTAGGCTGGCTCTGTTCCAGCTCATTTCCCACTCACCCTGGTGGCCTCACTGTGTGGTTGTAGGGATTCTGGACTTGTATATAGATGCGGCTTTGTACTATGTCTGCACCTCTTCCCTACCTGGAACCCCTCAGGTAGGGTCTGTTGTCTCTTTGCTCTTTGTATGCCTGGTCCAGACTGGGGGACACATGAGCAGCTAATGGATCCGTGAGCAAGTCCGTCCACCAGGAATCAACTGGATTCAGTCAAGCACTCTCCTGACTTAGACTTTTCCAGGAACGGTTCAGAGAACGTCCTGCATTGTCACCTGCCATGCTCCACATTTCAGCACAGCTGAGTCGTCTCGTCAGTGTGGCTGAGGATGGGCACTGTTGCCCCTACTTGTCCTTGCCCAGAGCTCCTGTCACCTTCAGGATCAGCTCTGAGAGTGGTTCCAGCCCTCTTCCACCCCTGCTTCCTGCAGAGTCCATGTCACGTGCCACACCGCAGCCAGCCTGTCCTGGGAGCATGTGGCTGGGCCTGGGTGTGCCATGACTTGGGGAGGAATGGGGTAAAGAAGCAACTGTCTGGGGCTTGGAGGCTCCTTTGTGAACTCCCGTGTTACATGCTTCTCCTCTCTCCTCCCACAGAGCGTTCTGAAGAAGAGGGACCAAGTGCAAGCAGAGTACGAAGCCAAACTGGAAGCTGTGGCTCTGAGAAAGGAAGACCGCCCCAAGGTCAGAGAAGCCACCCCGGGAGGGATGGGCTCCTCAGGGCGGCAGCCGGGGCTGCCCTGTTGTGCTAACTGAAGTCTTGTCCCTAGATCCTTACAGCTGAGGTGGTCAGCCCCAGCTGGACTCTTCATGCTGTTATTTTCCTCTATTTGCTGCCTTCCATATCTTATTTCTGGAAATTCCTATCATGCTCATGGGGTTGAGTTTTCTGCTGTTTCCTGAGCGTTTTTTTTTTCTTTTTTTTTCTTTTTTTTTTAAGACTCTCAGCTTTGCTACTCAAGGGCGGTTTTTCTCTCTCTGTAAAATGGAATTGAGTGGGAAAGCGGGAAGAACAGTCTAGGTCAGCGTTCTCAAAAGTATGGCTTGCTAACTCATCCACAAGCTGTTGTCAGTTCATGACAAGAAAGGTGTAGAAGCAGAGAAAGGTGTAGAAGCAGAGAATCAGCAGTTTTATAGCAATCTGATATTTGCTGAGCAGTCAACAGGCCTGCTGTCCAGCTAGCTCCCACGGAGCACACCACGGACTAGTTACACATAGTAGGTCTGCAACTTTGTCGCCCTGAGGAAAACACCCAACATTGCCACAAAGTTTGAGAAGCACTGATTGAGCTTATTTACGAGCTCTGGGTCTAGACAGAGGATCATAGTGTAAACATGCTTCTGTTGTATTGCCCACTGCCATTTGTTGCCTTTTTCTCCCCAGGCTGAAACGAGATTAAAAAAAAAAAAAAACCAAGATTAATAACAGCTAATGTGCGAATGCTAACAGTGTGCTAAGCTCTTTACAATGTCTTGTGGAGTCCCTGCAACAGTCGTGTGGTTTGGGTACCATTATTGTTCCCATTTGAGGGATGAGCAAATCGAGGCCTAGGATCTGAAAGCTAGCAAATGTTACTGCCTCTGACTTTAGAACCTTGCCAGTCACCACTGTGCGCCTGTGCTCCTTTTTGTCTGTAGTTGGGTGGTCTGTTTTCAAAACAAGGGGTAGGGGTAGGGAATGTTATTCAAAAGATAAATCTCAGAGGCCCAAGGTTCGGGGAAGTCATTTGACATCAGAACCGTTCGTCTCCCTCTGCCTTGGTTCTTGCTGCTGCTGTAGCCGAGGCGAGATGCTGCTGGAAAGGAACCAGCTTTGGAAATTGGAAACCCACACCTCAGAAATGGCACGCCTTGACTCCATATGGAACTTTTTTTTTTCTTTCTTTTTATGATTTGCCTCACATGATCACCACAGCAGTCATCTGAGGCCCAGGGGGAAGGCATTGTTCTTTCCCTGTTTCACGGGTGAGGAATGAGCCACAAAGCAGCACGATGAATTGCCTAGCTCTGCGGCTGCCTGGTGTCCCAGTGTGCGGGACGTAGCAGGTGCACAATACACGTTTTGGCCTTGCTCCCTGTGTCACCCATAGGGATCTATACAGACTGAAGGTTGCATATATCTGATGGAAAGCCAGGAGATAAGGATGGGGATTCTTGTCATCGGCCCCGTGTGTGCAGCTGGGACATGGCCAGGATGCTAGGCACCTCTCTTCCATTCCTCTGGCCACAGGCCTGCTTCTGTCCTGTGTGTCACCAGGGGGACCGTGATGGGAATGCAGCTCTGTGCACAGAGCCCTCTGCTTCCAGCTACCTGTTCCCTTGACTAGTTCCTAGCCATATTCTGGAGCATGGTGCCATTTAAAGGAGTGACATGAAGTATTGTGTTCCTGTGCTTCAAAATTTCTTTTTTCTTTCTTTTTCTTTTCTTTTCTTTTCTTTTTTTTTTTCAGGTAGGCTCCACGCTGGGCTTGAACTCCCAACCCTAAGATCAAGACCAGGGCTGAGATCAAGAGTCAGCTTAACTGACTGAGCCAGCCAGGCACCCCTCAAAATGTCACTCTAACAACTTAGCTTTCCAGTATAAACCTAGAAGTCACTTTTCCTGGCTAAGGAGGGAGAGACTGGCAGCAAGTTCTGCTGCTGCCCTAGTTTGGAAGCTCGAAGATCCCGTATCTAAAAGACTTTCTGTCAGCATTCGTCTCCGCTCAGCACTGAATACGAACTTTCTCGGAGGCTGCTTTCTCGGAGGCTGATACATGTTCAGCTCTGTAGGGAACCGTTCCTTTGTACAGACAGGAGCCGAAGGTCGTGAATAGTGCGCCACATTGAACGCTGGCTGTGCCCTGGCCTGCGCTGCCTTGTGGCAGATGGAGCCGAGGACTTTCCTCTTGCTGCTGCTGTCCCTTCTGGGAGCATCTGCCATACGGCTCATTCTCTTGACCCGCAGGAGTTCGCGGGGGGAGGAGGGGGCGGGGGACGGGTTTCTTTCCAGCCAGTGAGACTAACCAGTGGCTCTGAACGTGCTGCCTTCTCTGAGCGCACGTGGGTAGGCAGCCTCGTCTTCCCTCTTTCTGGTGGGATGCGAGCCATGCCAACATTAATATTGTCCCTTACTTAACAATTGTGGCAATTAACAAATTGTGGTAGTTCACAAAACAGGGCCTGTCGTGATGGTGGCGTACCAGTGAGTGTGATCCCACAGCAGAAATTGTGCCACCGGTTTTGAATCTGAGGCAGCAGCTCCTTTGGTGGACAGCAGAGGGCTCCATTGGTGGCCTCCCCATTCGGATAGGCTTTGGTCCAAAGAGCACAGGATTTAGACTCCGATGGCTCTGGGTTCAAATCCCCGCTGTGTCCTCCACCTTGGGTTGGTTTGCTCAATAGCCCTTGTGGACTTCATACATGTGATTGTTACGAAGGTCACCACAGTGTGTGCAGGAACAGACTAGCTTCCCATAAAAAAAAAAAGAAAAAGAAAAAGAAAAAGACTAGCTTCACTCGCCTCCAGGAGGAATGTCGACTGCAAACTTTGTTTTCCTGGTTTGTTGCCCTTGTGGCTTTTTAAAAAAATTTTGCTTAATTAATTAATTTTTTTGGGCTGCACAGTTTTGGGCATGGCTACCTTGTGTCCTAAAGTCTCCCCTGCATTCCCAGCCCTCCCAAATGCCTGTCCTCCCTAACAGCCCTTTCACAGGTAGAGAGACGTCCTTCTCAGATGTCTGAGTAGCTGAACATTTTGCTGTGTCTTGTTTTGTGTGGTTTCCCAGAGCTGCTGGTGGTGAGAGGAAGCCTTGATGTCAAGAAGTGGGTCAGGGCAGATTCTTACCCCCAGGACCCTGTGGACTGTGCTATCTGTGACTAGAGTGGGAGCAAGATTGTTCACAGGTTGGTCATGGGGATGCCAAGGAGGAGAGGATTCTTGCCCAAAGACAGGCAATTTTCACAGGGGCCTGGGTTTGTTAACATCTGAGAGACTCAGCAAGCCTGGGGACTTAGCCTTGTTTTGAGGTTGAAATCTTGAAGTTTCTCTAAAGAGAGAGGGAAAGTTGATTTTTGTGAAGCCATGAAGTGGTACCAGCAGCTGACCACTTCTCCAAAACCCAGAAGAAAGAAATGGCCTTGTGGGTCTCCATGGCCCTCACTGCGAATTTCACACTGGAGCAGCTGTGTGAGGAGGAAGGAGAGGCTTGGCGGTGTGCAGGGATGAGGTCTAGAGCTGAGGGCAAATGTTAGTATCACAGAATTGAGAGTTTTGCTTTGTTTTTAGGGTTGAGAAAACTCAGCAGACCCCGAGGTGGTTTCTTCTATGGCAAGTGGACCTTTGGATTGTGTAGACTTGGCTTCCTCATTTGAACTTTGAGGCCAGAGAAATTATGGGCACTTGGTGGGCTGCCTTCTGATGTACTTGTTAGGACGGCAGACTTGCGTACATCTTCAACTGTAATCCTCTCTAGAAGCCAGAAGGGAGTATCAAAGCTGTTACTAGACACAAAGAGAAGCCAAGGAGAATTGCTTTAGAAACTGAACAGGAGGCTCACATACTAGCGTGAACAATAGGCATAAACCATGGAGGGACGTGCGCGTTCTACTCCATTCTGCGATGGACTCTTTTCAATGCTGATCTATTCATGTGATTCCAAAAAAGAACAAAGGAGGGACGCAAGAGAGAATGCTTTATAAAAATCTTACAGTTATCTTCAAAAGATTAAAAAAAAAAAGATAGGGGTTGGTGGATACAGAGAAGGATGCTATTGTAAGCCCTGCCCCACAAGTGGCCTCGTAGTGGGTCCGGGGGCAGGTGAAGAAGCTGCTGGAAACAGGTAGGTCTTGGAGATGAGAAGGTTAACGTTATGGGGAGGTGAGCAGGAGCAGAGAAGAGGGTGTTCTGAGCTGTTGCTCCTCAGGGTGAGCAGAAGTAGAGAAGGGAAGTGGAGCTCGGGATTACTTGGCCAAACCTCTTAAAGACCACGAGCCTTTCAGAGCTTTCAGAACCCCTAGCATGGCGAGCGTCCTGGGCTATGCACCGAGGCGGGGAGCAAGAGCTCTAGTTCTACAGCAAGATGGGGGCAAGGAGACTTGTTCCCGTGGAGCTTGTACAGACCTGAGAGTTTTGCAGGAGCATCTGTCGTCTTCAGACGCTTCGGATGAGCAAGGAGAGACATGCCTGGTGTCTCCCCATCCTCTCCACAGAGGCTGTGATCCCAGCCTGGCTTAGAAAGCTGGAGGCACTGTCAGCCAAGGAAGGGGAGGATGGGGGACACCTGGGTGGCTCAGTGGTTGGGCGCCTGCCTTCAGTTCAGGGCGTGATCCCGGGTCCCGCGATGGAGTCCTGCATCAGGCTCCTCACAGGGAGCCTGCTTCTCCCTCTGCCTCTCTCTGTGTTTCTCAAGAGTAAATAAAAAATAAAAAACAAAAAGAAAGGCAGGACTCGGTCACCTTCCCATGTGATTCCTACAACACGTCCTATAATACGGTTGTTCCCATTGTACAGATGAGGAACCAGGGCTCGGGGAATTACATCATATACGCACCGAAGCTAATGAGGGGCGGGCCTAGAATTGGCCCTCAGATGTGTGTGGCTCCAGAGCTGGAGGCCTCTACCCCCACTTGGGGGCTCCCAGCAAGCCTTGGTCCCCTGAGGTAGAGGTTGCACGTGTAGGTGCACAGTAGCGGGGCTGGGAGAGGGATTGTAGACCTTCTCTTGGGTCTTCACCTCTGGGCCTGGGAGTTCCTTCCAGTCCTCATGCAGGTGAGCTCAGGGCTCCTGTTGCCAGTGCACCTGCTCTCCACCCCATCTTGGGCACTCACTTCTTCTGCCTTACTGGCCGCTCTCTGAAATGTGTGTGTGTGTGTGCGTGCGCGTGTGTGTGTTTAAAGCATTCTTTCAGGGCACCGGTGACTTCCTCTTTGCCCAGTTCAGTAGTAGCCTCTTATTGATCTTTACCCCATCTCAGTGTTTTCTCAACTTTTTTCATCTCTGACTCACGTAGAAAATGAAAATATTTGTATAGTGCACTGGGACAAACAGTCCAGGTTGCTTGAAATGAGGTGACCAGCCTGGGACTCTGGCTTCCCAGGGGGCTGGGGGATCAATACTGCTAATTTCACACAGCACCAGTGAGGAAGCTCCGCCCCACCTTTCACTCAGCAGCGTGTGGCCGAGAAACTGCCGCCGTCTTGAGTTGGTTCCATCATTGGTCCTGGGACGTGTCCCGAAGCAGCCATGAAGCCTCTCTCCCCTAAGTCTTGGGATTGTGTCTGCCTTATATAATCTTTAGGGACTTTACTAACCTACTGTCATCAAGGGAGTAGATAACCTGACATCTGCAGCCTCATTCCGAGGAGGAAACTTATTAGAGATTTATATTATAGGGCCTGGAAATACCTGGTACCTGGGAGAGCTCATTGTTTAAATGAGCGTTGAGTGAATTTGCTTCCCCCCCTCCCGACCCCCCCAACACACAAAAAATGCTTAAGCTCATCCCACATTTCCCTTCTCCCATTGCTCCACCTACACTTATTCTGTACTGGAAATTCTCCTGCGAGAGCAGGGAACCATTGTGAAAAATGGAGCCTTGTCTCTATTTAGAAGCGTTGTCTTTTGAGGTCTTACCTGGTAATTTCTCTTCTTGTTGGTGTCTTGTGATAAGCGAGAGCCAACCAGTAGCATTGAATAGTTCTGTCTCAACATCCTTCAGACACAGGATAGCACAACTCTAACGGCACCTCAGTCAAAAAATGAAAACATGGAGATAAGCGATGCGAGATGTTCCTGGTCTGTGAACCGATTGTCACGAAAACACCAGCTAGAGAGAGACAAAGTGAGGAGAACGCCAGCTGCCTTCGTCTCCGTCAAGTTGGGCACCTTCAGCTGGTCTCCTGGACAGTTCATCCCAATTCCCACTTCCTCATAGTCTCTTCTCTTCAGCCCTTCCTCCCTCTCCTCCTCCTCCTCACCCCTCCATCCTCGTGCCTCTATGGCTCTGCCCACCGTGACTCACTTTCTGCTTCTCTGCTCATCTTTGTTAGTAATCCTGGCTGATCCCCTGTACTAACCCTGCACGTTCTTAGGCTTCCCCATGAATTCTATCCTTCAACCACTGCCCCCAACCTCCTCTTTGATTTCCGCATATATTAAAAACTTTTGAATCCTGGCAAAACACACACCACCAAAAATACCGTCTGAACCATTTTTAAGTGTACAATTCAGCAGTGTTAAGTAAATCCAGTGTTGTGTAATGGATCTCCAAAACTCTTGTCATTTTGGGGGAACTGGAACTCTCCCCATTAAATCATCCGTTTCCCCTTCCCCTGGCCACCACTGTTGTCTCTGTCTCTGTGACATTGACTGCTCAGCACCTCTTGTAAGTAGAATCGTATACTCTTTGTTTTTTGGTAACTGACTTATTCCACTTAGCATGATGTCCTCAGGGTTCATCCATGTTTTAGCAAGCATCAGAATTTCCTTTCTCTTTAAGGCTGACTAGCGCTCCACTCCATGCACACGTACCCCTTTTTGTTTATCCATCTGTGGACGGGCACTCGGTGTCTCTACCTTTGTCTGTTGGGAATAATGCTGCGGTGAGTGTGAGTGCACAGATACCTCTGTGAGACTCCGCTTCCAGTCCTGTGGGCATACCCCCAGAATGGAGTTGCTGGGTTGTAGGGCAATTCTTTTTTTTTTTTTTCCTTTTCTTTCTTTATTTCTTGAGGTAGCGCCATACTGTTTTACACATGTGCAGGGGTTCCAGTTTTCTCCATCCTGGCCAACAATTGTTATTTTGTCGTTGTTGTTAGTAGCCATCTTAATGGATGTGAGATGGTCCTCACTGAGGTTTTAGTTTGCATTTCCCTACTGACTGGGGCCGTGGAGCACCCTTTCCTATGCCCGTTGGTCACTGGTAGATCTTCTTTGCATAAATGTCTATTTAAGTCCTTAGCTCATATTAAAATCAGGTTGTTGTTGTTGCTGTTGTTGAGTTGTCTCAGCCCCTCCTGTGGAGGAGGTACACTGCCTCCTCTCCGTGGTCCGTGTACCTGCCCTTTACCCCAAGCCCTATCTGCTCTGCTGCCATCCTTGTCACCCAGGCTACGAGCTACTCGCTCCCTCCTGACTTCCGGTATCTTATTTCTCACGTGCAGTTGGTTGCCACACGTGTCGTTCTGTCTCTGCCAGGTTGGCCTCATTTGTCCTCTCCCTTGTGATGGTAGAGCCACCACCCTGGTTCCAGGGCACCCAGGATGATCTCACGCCAACGTATTTTGGTGTTGACTCATCCCTGATCTCTGGCAAAACCTCGAGGTGAGGTGGTACAGGTGAAGGGTGGTGTAGGGTTTGAAAGAACGTATTTAATAATATTTATTTTTGGAAAACAGAAAAACCTTTTCATATGACATCCATTCTCGGTCGGGGGGGGGGCTATGCACAGGGCAATTATCTTCCTATGAACAATTTTACAACACGGACACCAATCAGAGCTACAAAGTGTTGGTGGAGCATTTAATCTATGCCAGGCACCAAGTATTTTATGCACATTATCTTGTTTAACCTCCTAGGAACCTTACAGGGTGGTTTGGTATTATCTAGAAACAGAAGCTGAGGTCTGGAGAGGCCCCACGTCACCCATGTAGGAAGTGGTAGACATGCTATTCCAACTCCGGAAGTCTGGTTCTAGAACTTTCTGCATAGTTAGAGGAAGCACAGGCTTTGCTGTTTTCTAAAAAGGGGGCACATGTGAAGTGAAACTGAGAAAACCTGGACTCGGGAACCCAGGCTTCTCATCTCCTTACTGCCCTCCACCGTCTTGCCAGCTGGAGTTCTCTCTCTGTGCCATTTGTGGGTGCCGTGGCCTGTGAGCGATTCCTGAGGCGGGTCCAGATACAGTCTACCCACTCACTCGCATTTCCTGTCACTACCTTCTTCCTACTGTTGCCTCAGTCATTTTTCTCTTTTCTTCTCGAAGATTTATTTATCAGGCTGCTTGGGTGGCTCAGTCTGCCTTCAGCTCAGGTCACGATCCCAGCATCCTGGGATGGAGCCCTACACCAGGCTCCCTGCTCCACGGGGAGTCTGCTTCTCCCTCTCCCTCTGCCTCTGCCCTGGGTTGTGCTCTCTCTTACTCATGCTCGCTCTCTCTCTCAAATAAATAATAAAAAATATTTATTTATTTATTTATTTATTTATTTATTTATTTATTTATTTATTTATTTATTTGAGAGACAGAGTGCGCACACTGGCGTGGGGAGGGGCAGAGGGAGAGGGGAGAGAGAAATTCAAGCAGACTCTGCGCTGAGCGTGGAGCCCGAAGCCAGGCCCCATCTCCTGATCCTGAGGTCACGACCTGAGCTGAATTGGAGCCAGATGCCCAACCCGCCGAGCCACCCAGGCGCCCCGGCCTCAGCGGTCCTTCTTCGAGGAGGCCTGACCTCCTCCGCGGCTCAGAGGGAAGTGCCGGCTGCGGTGCCCTCCCCTAGTGCCCGGGCACGCTCCTTCCCTTCCCCGCCGGCCTGGGGCAGTCTGGACAAGACCTGCCTACGCCGCCAGGTGCTTCCCGAACGAGGCCCAGGTCACCACCAGGCCCAGAGCTGGCGGCTTCAGGACGGCCGGGAACCGCCCTGGGGCAGCTCCTCTGGGGCAGGCCCCGGTCTCCCTCTCTTCCCACAGCTTCGCTTTCCCCACCGGCCGCGGCTACTGGAACTTTCTCGGGCCGGGCGGAGGGGAGCGGCCGGGCAGGAGGAAGGGCGGGCCCGGGCCTGGCGGCGGGGGAGGCCCACACGGTTGTGGAGGAGGCTCCAGAGGGACGGCAGGGGCGGCGGCGCGCCCGTTCCTCAGTTTCCCCGAGCTGGGCAACCGTGATGGGCGAGGCCGCGGAGAAAGACAAAAGTGACTTCGCTCATGGCGTCAGAAGAAAAAGTCGAGTCCTTTGTCTTTCTTCTAGGGGCTTCGCACTTTGTAAAGGCTTCCCTCCCGCTTTGAAGAAAAGCTCCTTCCTTTTAAATTGCCCAGGAGGCCTCCCGCTGCCTTCTGTCCGACTCCTCCCGCCCCCCGTGCCCCGCGTCGGCTCCCAGGCCTGGCCTGTGTGAACCCGGCCGCCCCGGCTCCGGGCGGCCCTCGGCACTTCTGGAAGCCCTGCCCCGAATGTGGCCGGCTCCCTCGGCCTCGACCCTCCCTTTATTGGTTTTTCTGGGTCTTCTCCTTGCCCATCGGGCCTGGGTAGAAAACTGCCCTGCGGGGTAGAGATTGACCCCTGATGGCCACCGTGGCTCGGAGAGTTTTGGGGATCACAGGCCCCGACACTCAACGCACAGGACCTCATTTGCCGTCGCAGAGCATCTGGCAGGTGGGCCGCCTGGGCCACCGCAGGGCCCCGTGGAGCTCTTGCGTGAGGAGGGGAGCCAGCTTTGTGCTCTGGGGACCTGGGTAGCCACGAGGCTCTCCAACTGTTCCATTTCGAGAAGGCCTTCTAGACTTCTTTGAGAAAAACTTGAACCAGCCTGCTCTACATTTCTTCTTCATGTTTCAGATTCTTTTGACACACATAAATGATTTTCCTCCCATTTCCTCAGAATTCCCTAACCGAAACTCATCATTTTTGATTATCTGCTATTTTGGGGGTGGGACGAGGGGAAGCATAGACAGGCCTTTAGTTTTCTTGGGGCTTGGAGGAAGAAGTGGGCCGATAGTCTTGTAATTGCAGTTAATTGTGTGGTGAATGAGGGTAGGCGTTGTCAGACGTCACAGGTAATGGAATAGTTCCTGTGGTTATGGGGAAGCCTCTCCCTGTTTCACTTATAGGACTGCGGAGAGTAGCGGGGCAGCGCCAAATGCTGCTGGATATTTGTGAAACCTGCACACAGTTTTACGTTAAGATGTTAAAAAAAAAAAAAAAAAGCAACAGCCAAAGATCTAGGACTCCGAATTGCAGTGTTTCTTCTTCCTGTTTGTAAAGAGTGGGTATTTCCCCCAAGAGTCCCTGTGGTGCTTGGCTGGGTTTGAAGATTGGGGTCAGGAGTGGGCTTTTCAGAATTCCTTCTTAGACCTGAAAACCCAAGGCTCTGCCGTCAAATACATGCCCCCCCAAGGAGGGGGTGCGTTCATGGTGGGGAGCCCAGGGCACGGAGTCCCCAGTTGCGCGTGCAGAGTACCAATGTATACGTCCCCCTCCAGGTGCCCGCAGACGTTGAGAAATGTCAGGATCGAATGGAGTGTTTCAACGCGGATCTGAAAGCTGACATGGAAAGGTGGCAGAGCAATAAGAGGCAGGACTTCCGGCAGCTGCTCATGGGAATGGCTGACAAGAACATCCAATATTACGAGAAGGTAACGGGTGCACCGGCGAGACCCCAGCCCTCTCGTTAGGGGAGCACTTGGAACAGCCAGAGCCTTTTGGGAGGCCCAGCCAGTCACCCAGGAGCTGAGACCCTGGCAGCCCCGCCTCCCCCCTTCCTCTGTGTCTGGTCTTGGTGGCCCCGCGTGGGATGAGGCGCTGGGATGGGGAGCAGGGCCCATCCAGGTACCCACAGGCCGTGCTCCCGCGTCAGAAGGCCTGGAGTGCGGGCCTGGTCCAGGGAGCGGAGGCTTTGGGGGTAGTCTGAGCTGCTTTGTGGTTCTGCACGCAGGGGTTCTTCACTTTCACGGTGCCATAGACCCCTTTAGCTGTGTCCTGAATCCTTATCAAGATACTGTTTGTAAATAATCCTCCAAAAAAGGATTACAAAGGAAAACTATTAAGAATGGTCTTTTTCACGAATCCCCTTGATGTGGACTCTGCACCCTTCTCTCTCTCTCTCTCTCTCTCTCTCTCTCTCTCACACTCTCACTCTCATACATACACACACACAGACACACACACACGCAGGGCTCTCATCAAGCTACAGCAAAGTCTCCTCAAAGTTTGCTCCAGGCATGTCTAAACCCAGATCATTTTTGCTAAGAAATACTAATGTTCCTTGAAAGCTTAGAATCAGCAAGGAAGAATGGCCCAATCACAATTCCACAAGCACCTGTAACCCTGAAATCAGGTGGGACAAGCATTAACTCGGTCATTCCCAGCACAATTCTGGAAACATGTCCTCACCCCAGCCTAGAAGGATCCATGTCAAGTCAGGGTTTCATTCCTCTGCTGGCTGTGCCTTAGGCGGGGTGCCACTCTGTGCCTGTCTCCTCACCTGTAAAATGGGACAATTGTGAAGGCACGGTGAAATAATGCATACCTCAGTGCCTAGAACATACCAGTAAGTGGTACCGCCTTCCCTCATTCCCTCACCATCCCTCTGCTGCCACGTACATTTAACAGATGCCTGCCATGTCCTTGCCATGCGCCAGGGACTGGGGATATGTTGTTGCTAAATGAAACAGCAGGCCTCCTGCCTGCTTGGAACTCCTTCCCAGATGATTCAGCACAAAGTCCCCCTTCACCCCGAGCTGCTCCTAAGGAAGGCCTTGTGTGGTTCTTCTGGCCTCTCTGCAGGAGATGCTCAAAGGGAAGATCATTTCACCAAGTCGGGTGCTCCTACAGGAGAGTGTCCCTCTAAGTCCTTGGCCCTTTGAAAGGATCTAGAATGAAAGGGGATTAGCGTTGTATAAAGAATATCTGTTTGGGCCGTTTACTAGCTCTGCTGCTTACTAGCTGCGTGTCTTGGGCAAGTTAACCTCTCTGGGGCTCATTTTTCTCCATCTAGGAAGTGTGTGTGTGTGTGTGTGTGTGTGTGTGTGTAATAATTCTACTTCATAGAATTATAAGGGATGAGCAATAGTGAATGTAAAATACATGATGGTAGTTGGCCCAATGACACTCAATAAATAGAGTTCCCTCCCTCCCCACCCTTTAGGGAGGGCCAAGAGTGGCCCATCCAAGCAAATCTGGGGTCCACGGGGTTTCCATCCCCTCTGAGTCAGGTGGCTGGCCAATATGATTTGCATCCTTAGCACATCATACCCACACCGAGAACAGTGTCTTCAGCCTGCCTGAGGAGGTGGGGCCGTTGAGGGCTCGTGGCCTACTATCTTTTCAGCTTTTTGATGGGAAAGAATTTCTTTCAGTGAATACATTTCCACTCACCAGCTATGAGCTCTAGGGACAGTGCATTTAGAGACCCTGCTGTCTTTCTCGTGGAGACGGGGATGATGTATTCAAAGCAGAACACCTGTTACCTCCCCCATGTCTAAGAGCAACAGATAATACGGGTAGACGTTGGACATGACATACGTGCATTACATAGATGGCAAATAAGACAGAGTAACCCGGGGATTAACAATGAGAGGGTAGATCAGAGAAGAATTAAGAGCCTGCTCCTGAAACCTGATGTTGATCCTGTGTGTGTGTGTGTGTATGTGTGTGTGTTGTCATTTCAGTGCCTCATGGCATGGGAGTCGATTATTCCACTACTGCAAGAGAAACAAGAGGCCAAGTAAGTTCCTTCTTGGGACAGAGACTCTTCTACCGACACAGGGCATGGCACCCCATACCAGAATGTTCCCTGTAGTGCCAGAGAGGTGGCACCAAGAAAACAGCCGCAGAAGCATCTCTCCTTGGTGTATTTCTTTCCCCTCCCACCCCTCCACCCCCACCCCGTGTCCAACAGTGGTTTTCCATGAGTATTTATTCCTTGGTGGAGTCTATATGGCTATAATCATCTCTCAGCGAAAGAAGCATACCTCCGTGGTGTGAAGGAACCTCTTCAATGGAACACTAAAGAGATTTGCAGCTGAGGAACGAGACAACTCAGCTGACATTCTGACATCTCATTACAGTTTCCTGTTTGGGGGACAGCAGAGTTGCCTGTGGCGGAAGAGAGCCCGGATCTTGCCTTTCAAGGGCTTGAGGAAGGCGTGAATCGAAGGCAGCTCTTATTTTCCATGGACACATGGTGACTCTGGAATTGACCTCTGTGGGCATTGACTCATCTCAGCCTAGGAGGAGGCGTCAGCACCTCCGTGAAAAGTCCTTAATGTACAGTGGCCTATAGCCGTGAGTGTGGCCTGCTGCCTGCTTGTGATGAGTGGCACCTGTTTTGTGGCTTCTGGTTCGTTCAGGACCATTACTGTCTGCATCTGTAGGCATCTGTGCTAGAAGGAGAGCACCAGCGTCCTTGTCCTCACGCGATACCTCGGGAAGCCGAGGGGGGCAGCGCTCCTCAGACTCGTTTCTGACACTAGAATGCAGTAGATTGGAAACTGTTTTTGCGTAAAATGGAAAAAAAAAAAGGTGCATTTTTTTCTCTGTGAAGTTCTTCAGTGTTTTGTCTTTTGCTAGTTAAATGCCGTCAGAGTAGAGATTAGGCCTGGCGTGGAGAATCTGTGTTGTCTCGGAGTCAGAGTAGCTCTCCAGTGGCTGGGTTCGGTGGGCATCATGCACCAAGCCCCATCTCCACATTTGCTCTGTGCAGCTTGCCTTTACCTCACCCCAAACTCCTAATTTAATGTCTCTTACCATGTCCACCGAATGTTTGGGCAAAACTTTCGGTGAGAGGCTGGTATGCTGTTGTGACACAGTCGAGATTTTGTAAACTCAACGCGAATGTTCTATATGAAGTGCTTTAACCCTCGGTATTCCCCGGTCAGAAAGAAAAGTCAGTAACTGGCTGGGCCTCGAAGATGACAGGTGTAACAGAGAACTTCTTTGCTTCTAGATAAGCTAAAATCTCCTCAGTCTGCAGCCAGATTCCTGGGGACTGCTGGCTGCATCCCAAGTCTTCAAACTCTGACCAAGCTTGCTCTTCAAATCAACACGAAACAGACAAAGAGGATCTATCTTGCAACTCGTTTTGTTTCCTCCTGAAATGAAGCTACCTATGTCACAATGTGTGCTTTCATCTATGGCTCATCCCTCTAAAATTATAAATCTGAGCCTCAAAGAGGCGGGAATATTTTTGTAGCAAAGCAGCTGTGCCAAAACGCTGCTGCATACACACGTCAACCGGCAGATACCGGGCAACATGCAGCGTGTCGAAATCGCTCCATCCCACTTCCACCTGCAGAGTTGACCTTGGGCAGCCACTGCTGTGATGTCAGTGGCACGACAGGAGGACAGCCCAGAGCCACTGGGTTCTGTTTCATCTTGCTTGAATGAGTCACAATTGAAATTTGAATTTTTTTTTTTTTGTATAATTTGGTACTTGGCCCATGCCGTCAGACCCACTCATGCCATTCTAAATTCCTGCCATGCTATTTTTCAGTTTGGTACACTTAGAAATGATCCACTGAAGCAGAAGGGTAAGGACGGCCCATCTACCCTGAGTGGTGAGTCAGTGTTTCATGCTACCTCTAAACCATCACGTTGGTGCGGGTCTGGATGTCTGGGTCCGGCCTGACAATTTGCTGGTAGAACAGGGTTGTGTATCTAGTAATGGGTCGATGGCCCTCTATTGATATTTCGTGGAAGGCACTAGACTGGCCTCGCAGCAAGTGCCCATCTGCAGGAACGTGCGAAGCCTTGCCTTGTGGAATGTGTGCTTTAAAAATGTTGTCCAGTGTAATGAGTGCTTGGAAAGAACCATGGAGAGAGTTATGGGAAGACCAGAACCTCATCCGCTACTAGTTGCCAAAGCCCAAGAGTGTTCCTGTGTAGAGGTTAGTTGGGAAAGAGGCAACCCTTCCAAAAAGCCATGGGGTTCCTCTTTGGAATGGTCAGAAAGGGAGTGTGTTGGGGGAGGGTGCAGGCATTCTTTATGTTATTGGAGGCAGAAGACAAGCTCAGAGGGGGTTCAGGCATCTTGGGGTTTGTCTTTGCCTATTTTGGGATGTTTCTGGAGCACGGAGAGCGGAGCTGGGAGAGCCAGTGATGGTGTATCCCAAGAAGGGACCCTTGCCCCTTTAACTCTTCAGGCTGGCGGCTCAGAAAGAAGGGATGGCAGGCGGACAGTGAGGCCGGCTCCCTCAGCCCCGAGGGCCGCCAGTCCTGGGCATTTGCCCCTTCACCTTGGTGGGCACAGAGGTGATCGCCCTGTGAGAAGTGACTCAAGAGACTTCTGTGCCAAAGACGGCCTCGTAGGGGCTTCCTCGCCCCACCCTCCTTGGCCCCACAAAGTCAGGATCGCTGCCTCCTCTCTGGGATTTATAGCCCGGGGGCGTTGGCTTGAGGACATGCTTGACCTGAGGCACACCGACGGGTTTTGAGTCCTGGGCTCATGGCCATGGAACGGAAAGTGATCTCCTGTCAACTGTCCCTCGGGTAGGGGTGGGGGTGAAAGTTTCATTCCCCCAGGTTAAAAACCCAGGCGGAGGCAGAAGAAAGAATTCCTTAGAAACCCAGCCAGCTTTAGAGATGCCGATGCTAAAGAGAGCAGTCGATAGGGACACTGCTCTTCTTCTCATGTACTGGAACCGCCAGAAGATTCTAGGCTACTCTGCCCAAAGCGAAGGACCACTGTCCTTCCTGAACAAGGAGGGAACACGTTATGCAGCCAGGTTTGGGGTTGGCCTTTGTCCTTTAATAAGACTTAATACTGTCTCCTGGTGACCTCAGATAAGTGCAATTATGGAGGTGATGGGCTCGTGTTTCACTGTGCTGCTTGCTGAACTCCCCAGACTCCTGCCTTTAGGTGAAATAACAATAATGAACACGACTCCGGGGACCGTGGTGAATGTAAGTTTGTCTTCAGGCCGCATTTCAGCCACAGCTGGAGCGTGTCCTGCGTGTCGCTGAACTCCGTGTTCTGTGGGTCCCCATCCGCACGGGGGGTTTAAATGCCCTTGTGGGGCCACCTTCGTTTTGAACCAACAGGGAGGCCCACTTCCGAGGGGCTCTGTCCTCTCCCGGGATGGGGTGGGAGCCGGGGACACACCCGGGGTCCCCACGCCTTGGCCTGCCAGCCGTGGCCCCAAGATCCTGGGCTTTGGTTTGACGCCATCCGTTGGACCGAGAGTAGTTGTTCTTTCTGCTCCGTCCCGAGAGCGCAGGAGTGCGATCCGCCACCAGCCCCAGGTGTGTTTGGGTCTCGGGGAGGGTCCGAAGCCCTTTCCCCTCTGGCTGCCCCCGTTAGAAGGCTTCGGCGTGGAAGGCGCCGGCCGGGGTCGGGCAGGGCACAGCAGGCCTGCACCCCGCCGCCCGGACGCCCATGGTGGAAACTGAGCCATCGAACTGTTGGGCTGCAGGAGCGCTTGCTTTGGCGATGCCCGTTCACGAGACATTTTTGGGAATTTGGGTTTGTCTTCTCGCTCTCTGGAGCCCTCAAGATGTGGCAGATTGGAAGTGCCCCCTTAGGTTTTCTCCGTTCAGATGGCAGGTGGCATTTACCAGTAAATTTCAGGAAGCTGTCATCTCCTGGGCCCAACTGGCACGCCGAGCCGGGCGTGTCGGACTTGTTCTCTGCTTCCTCGTGGTTTTGTGATTTAGCGAATAAACCAGAAGCCTGATTTTTCTCAGGAGTCCATCCAAGTGGGGGTTAGCTTTCTCTTGGTGCGGATGGCTGGCCTCCCCCACAGTGGCCCAGACGAGAGCATGCGCAGGGCTGTCTGCATTAGAGAAGGCGGAGGAGGGGGCCTTTGTCACAGGGAGCTCGACTGTTCCTCAATCACACGTGTTTGAAATGCATTCCGGGCATGGCTGTCTAGCCCTTCCTGTGCGACAGCAGAAATACGTTTTCCAGGTAGTTTTTACTACTCTAGGTATCCTGTAAATAAGTGCTTTGGAAAAAAAAAGAACTTTAACAAAACCAATAAGGTATCCGTGTCATGTAGAAACACTCTGCGTGCGTATTTAGCACTTGAAGATCCACAAACCCAGACTTTTAAAAATGCCACAAGACTATTGAAAGCCTAACTCTGCTTTTTGAGCATTGTCAACACCTATTCATATGCCTTATTCTTCAACTAGTGTGTTTTAGATTCTGGATAGAAAGAGTTTTTAGAAATGTAATTGGTTGTTCAGCCTAATAATACTAGAGGTCTAACATCGTCGGCCCTCTTAAGGAAACAGGAAAGTGAGGTTCATAACTAGGGCTGCCTTTTGGGAGGAGAAAGCTAAGTGTTGCTATTGCCAAATGATATTTTTGATAACGTAAGGAAACACAGGGACCACTAAGCCGTTTTTGTTCATTTATTTGTTTGTTTGTTTTAAAGTGTAAAAGATTAACTTTAGTGCCTTTCGGCACACTCTTGATTGTAGAGGATATGTGGTTATCAGCATCGACAAATCATAGAGATACAAAGAACTCCAGGTTATGACAATATTCATGGTTTACCCTGATTCTGCAGAATAGCTTTTTAAAAGGTCACCGGCGCGCAGGCGGGTGGGGGGAGGCCGTCAGAGCAGCATGTTTCAGATAGAAATTCTCCATAGGTCGAAATGCCAAAACCTGAAACCTGTTGTGTTGACTCACATCCATCAGTCCGTTCTGACAGGCTTTTCCTATCAAAGCCAGTGAGCCTGCTTGACAGGTTGTTCATAGTCTCAGACCAGCCCTGCAGTCCCAACGGTACTGGAAGGAGAAAAGGGAAGATGGCTTTTTCCCCAGCGTGGAAACAGGGAGGGGCAAGTAGGTTGCAAACAAAACGTGAATCGGTGTGATTAAATGACAGCTGTGTCAGCTGGGCCTTCGTGGAACCACAAACCAGCAGCTCCTAACAGCCAGCACCATTCACCTGGACACTCCTGAGATTGTGGTCCGGTCCCGTAGCCGCCCTGTCCGTTGTACATCCATGTGCCTGACGCCTTGGTGTCTGTGCGTTGGGAATGCACTGAGAGATGATGTACCTCTGATTTCTTCCTATCAAATAAACTGCCAGCAAACTTTCTAACTTGTATTTTAACTGTTGAAAAAGAGATTCAGAACTTTTGCTTAGGTTATGTCCAAAGCATGGACTGTACTTCTTATTTTTAGGAACCATTCTTTACATCTAAAATTTTAACAGAAGAATCTTCCCCCACCCCTCAACTCTGAGGTATTGATAAAGTCCTCCGTGTAGATGTGTTCTCTTCTCTCCATGCTGCCAACAAGCCAAATTAAAAGCTGTGAAAAAAAATTAAAATGTGCTCAAGAATGTGTGTAGACAAAAAAAGGGATTTATTTCCAGGTCAAAGTCTCTGTTTCATGAAGCTACCAAACTTTAAAAAAAAAGAATGTCACTTTTTCTTTTTGTTACAGAACCCAGAGATTGTAAAAAGAAAAAAAAAAGTTTTTGTTGCATTTTTGATGCTGGCACGAGGTTTTGTCCACTTTTTTTCGTATATCTGTGTATTAAAGAATTCTGTCCATTGTTTACTATGAAATTAGTATTACATTTTGAGGTAAACAAAAGAATTTGTATTGCTTGACAAACTGTTAGCTTGTAAATTTAAAAGGTTTCTTTTCCTCAATTAACTTAAAGTAATGGACCAATAAACCTATGAAAGATGCTTTCTTTACCTCTCGAGTCCTGTTGTCATTTGTACCACTTTATATGACAGGAAAACGTGTGTGCCTTGTACTGTGTTTTCGTGTTTTCTAGGAGGAGGTATGAGTGTGCCTGCAGGAATCAGGGTACACTAGGAAAAAAATATCATTGAACTATTTTTATTCTTCTTCACTTCTCTGTAGATTTATCCTCAGTTTACTTTCTCCTGCATCTTACTGGCTGGCACCAATTTGGGAAGATGAAGAAACCACCTAGTGTCTGTATGTAACCATCGTGATTGGCGGGCAGGCCCGCAGGGCTGGCTCCATCCCGTGACCTGAGCCGAAATCAAGAGTCACATGTTTAGGGGCACCTGGGTGGCTCAGTGGTTGAGCATCTGCATTCAGCTCAGGTCATGATGCCAGGTCCTGGGATTGAGTCCTGCCTGGGGCTCCCCACAGCGAGCCTGCTTCTCCCTCTGCTATGTCCTATGTCTCTGCCTCTCTCTCTGTCTCTCTCACAAATAAATAAATTTTTTTTTAAAAGTCACACGTTTAATCTACTGAGTGACCCAGGTCCCCTGCCATGATGTTTTTTAAAAATCTGCAGGGCAAGAAGAAATGTCCTGGCTTATTAATGTTAGAGTGTGTTTTGAATAGAGACCAGGATGCCCAGTTAAGCTTGTATTTAATGACCACAGTGCACCAGAGATGGACTTGAACTTACTGACAGTAGACATCGCTAATACAAGCCTACAGTTATACAAGATGAGGCAGCAAGGTGGGATAAAGAGAGATTTGGGTCAGATCTCTCAGCTTTCCCACTTGCTGGCTCTGTGGCTTTAGGCAAGTCCCATCTCTCTGAACTTCAGTATTTTGATCTTTGAAATGAAGGCATGCTTTCCCAGAAGGGTTGCCGAGAGGACTAGCAATAAAGTCTACAAGGCACTGAAGTGTCTGCCGGCACTTACTATGTGATAGCTCTTACACGAAGACCCTTCTGTTACTTGTGTAAATACAGCCAACTGAAATATCAAGTCCTCCCATAACAATCCTTCCCATTCGCTTTGTCAATCGCAGATTAGAAGGGGGGATATGTTTCTCGTAATTGCTTTAAGAAGGTGACAGAGATAGCATGCTGGAGGACTGTGGTCAGACTGAAGCCCTGAGGAACAGATGGGGATAGGTCATAAAAGTCATGGCAAGAGGTGATAGGAGTGGAGGTGGATTTAATGGATTTCTGTGGTGAGAGGAAGGGGGTCAGAGATGACATGGAAGCTTCCAGCCCGGGAGCTAGGAGGTGACGCCATTCACTGACGTGTGAAAACAATCAGGAGAAAAATATAAAGGTTGGAGTAGGCTTAGGTGGTGGAGTAGGAGAAGAATTTGGTTTGGAGTTTTGTTTGAGAAAATCCAATTGGTGGAGGTGTCGGTCAGATTGTTGGCAAGAGCGTTCTGGGATCCCTGGGGGTAAACTAACTTACTTGGGGAGAGTACCAAGGACAGGGCTGTCTGGGCCTCAGGAATTAGGGAGAGGAGAGGGGAGAGGAGGAGGGGGGTGGGGGAGATCGCTCTTAAGGAGGAAAAGGCCCAGAGATAACATGGGTTCCTAAGCTTGAGGGCTTGTGAAAACACCAGTTGTTCGGCCCCACCTCTAGAGTTTGACTTGGGTAGAGCCGAAGATTTTTGCATCTCAAACAGGTTCCTTGGGGATGCTGTTGCTGCCGGTCCAGAAACCACACTTTGAGAGCATCAAAGGGGTTAGAACATGGTTAGAAGCATTGGGGAGCTGAGGCCAGTGTCACGACTGCTGCCCTGGTCCGAAGGCATGGGGTCGGAAAGGAGCCAGTGCTGGGCCTATGAGAGCCCAGCTCAGGTTAAAACCTATGAGCTCATGACAGGGTGAGCGTGGGCAAGAAGGGAATGTTCCTGGACGTTGCAAGGAGCAGGAATGGAGCAGCCAAGGAGAAGATTCCTGCAGGTTGGGGAGCCCATCGGGGGCGGGGGCAGCAGGCAAGGAGTCAGGAGGAAGGAGTCTAGGGCGGTGAGCGTGGCCTTGAACTCTTCTTCCCATCCCCGCTCCTCCGTCCAAGTGGCCTGTCTCTGTGAGGGGCTGTGCCTTCTTCCGAGTTGCCTGCACCCCAAATCTGAGCATTCTTGCCCCTCTCTGCCTCACCCTCTGCCGTTCACTTGTCCCCGACTCTCACTGACCGCCAACTGCCAGGGATTTCTCTAGGTCGGTCCCTCTGCTTTTCTCTGGCCTTCTCTGTCAGTCCTCTGTCATCTGTCATCTGGATTGCTGCAAGAGCCTCTGCTCTTGTCTCCTTTCTTTTTTTTTTTTTTTTTTTTATTTATGACAGTCACAGAGAGAGAAGGAGAGAGAGGCAGAGACACAGGCAGATGGAGAAGCAGGCTCCATGCACCGGGAGCCCGACGCGGGACTCGATTCCGGGTCTCCAGGATTGCGCCCTGGGCCAAAGGCAGGCGCCAAACCGCTGCGCCACCCAGGGATCCCTCTTGTCTCCTTTCTGCAAGTGTCGCTTGCTCCCTCTGCGCCTTCCTCCCCCCCCCCCCCCCCCCGTCGGTTCTCAGGGATGCGAGTGCATTCCGTGCTCCTGCCCCAAATCTTCCACCAGCTATCCCCATTACTTTAAAGAGAAACTTTTCTTAAGGCTCTATTTGTATGTTGTTCCTCCTTTCCGGTCTCGTATCTTGATCCTGTCCCTTTTATACCTGTCCCTCCCCTGCCCTCCCCTTATGTTAAATTCCTCTATCTTGAGATATTTTCACTTTTGGGCCTTCCAGCTTGTTATTCCTTCTGCCTGGACTGTCCCTTAACTTCTGGCCTTCGTCGCTCCTTCCAGTCTTACCCTGTGCCACTCCTGAGAAGCCTTCCCTCTCCCCTAAGCCTGGATGGCATGGTCCCTTATCAGAGGATACATGGTTGCCGGCTCCACCTGCTACACAGTGCACCCTGTCAGGGCAGGAGCAGTCACATTCTTGCCGTATCTCAGCACCTGGGACCTTTGGAGACCTGCCAGGAAGTTTTGTTCATCAAGGGATGGGAGATGCAGACTCTCTGAGCCCGAATCCTTGGAGCTCTAAATGCATTCTGTAGGGCAGCCTGGTGGCTCAGTGGTTTAGCACCGTCTTCAGCCCAGGGCCTGATCCTGGAGACCTGGGATCGAGTCCCACATCGGGCTCCCTGCATGGAGCCTGCTTCTCCCTCTGCCTGTGTCTCTGCCTCTCCCTCTCTCTCTGTGTGTGTCTCTCATGAATGAATGAATAAAATCTTTTTAAAAAAATGTGTAGCTTTAAGTTTTACCCCAACATAAGAACGCCATGCCCTGCCCGTAGTGACAGAGGGAGTCTGACAGGTGAAGAATGATTCACACACATACAATAAATGTCCATTTTATTCGGAAGTGAGTCTGCTTTCTAGATGTAAGTAAAATAGGCTATAATAGGGACCTCCAAATAAAATGGCTCTTGGCATATCTCCTCTCTCCTTTCACACCACCCACTTTGAAAGCATCATTGGCTGAAAATACTCAATATTCTATTCCACTGAAGAAAGTCTTTTGATATTTGCTTCTTATAAGCAACAGTAACAAGAGCAATAAAAGTACCCTGAATCCAAGAGCCCGAGCCCCAAAATCTTCTAAAACCTTGGGAGTTCTTATAAAACACCCCCGCTGGGTTCCCCTTAGGCTGTTGAAAATGTGTGCTTTGGTTTGAGTTTTCATTGTGGGGCTCCCAGCGCAGCACCCAGCTAACTAGTCGTGTCTTGGAGCCCTGGGGACAACTCCCGCAAGAAAGGGGGCTGCCGTCTGAAGCCCTTTGTGTGTCTGGCATGACTGTGCATGCAGCCAGCGTATAACCCCTGAAAGGCCATACTTTACTGTCCTCAGAACCCAACCTCTGTCTAGCAGGGACATCCAAAAGCTGAGAAAATTCTTCTATCACCAAGAAAGTGCTGTTCCCCACCCACCAGGGAGCCCTGAGCCAGAGCAGGTCATTCCGAGGCCAACTCTGGCTGGAACCTGGGGCTTCAAGGGGCCGTGGGTGGCTCCGGTCGCCAGCACCCAGTCCCTTCCTTTGCCTTCAAAGGGGCTCCACCGTTGCTGGTGTTCGCAGCTCCTGTAGGCCAGAACCTTCACGTCTCCCTGATGTCTCCGTATTGCAACCACGAGGCTTGTTTGTAGGCCACGATACTGTAAGAATTTACAATACAGGATTACGAGACGGCAGTTGGGATGGGGCAAGGGGGTGCCTTTCCCTTCTCACCAGCAGCCCCCTCTGGACCACCTGCAGACTGAGAGGCTCTGTCCGTTAGGCCCAGCACTCTGTTCTGAGTGGAGAGATGGCCCGAGGGAACTTCTCCCACTGCAGCCCAGGCCAGTCCTATAACATCTCAAGCCCTTTGTGTGTACATTTTCCTTTTCCCCGGAATCTCTCTCCATCTCACTTTGGCCTGATGATGACCTCCCACGTGCATTTCAAGATCAAGACTGGCTAATCCCAAGCAGAATTAGCTGCTTCATCTTCTCCTTTATCTCTTCCATACATCCTCCTCACATTGGTTTCAAATATTTGTAGATAAGGGGATGCATAGAAATTAGGAGCTCCGAGCTGAAGTCTTGGATCTGTGTGCCCTCTGTCATGTGCTTCTACCTCCAGGGTCCTTGGTTTTCTCATGCTTGAGCTCTGGGAACCTCAGTTTCTAAGCTCGTGTGCAGCTCTTCCTGGCTGATGGCCAATTTTTGGAGCTAGTGGATGGGGTCCAAGCTTAAATCCAAACCTAAGGGAAAGCTTTGTGAGAATTTACAAAAACCCTGACTTCCCATCTCCCATTAGCCCCAGGGCTCTACAGGGAGAAGCACTTACTGTACTTGAAAGAAAACTCATTGTATTACAAAGCTGGCAGGAAAGCCAGGCGAGGTGGTGATGGGCAGCCCGGCCTTCGGGGTGAGCCAACAGGCAGCTCTGGGCTGTGGAGGGCCAGCAGTGCTGGCGGGTAGGTGCCACGCCTTTCTAACAGGTTGTTCATTAAATACTTTTTGAGTACTTCTTACATGCCAGGCTCTCTGCTGGACATAGAGGATACGTGCTGAGCCAAGAAGCCATGGTTCCTGCCCTCGGGGAGCCTACAGTCTGGTGGGCAGGCACATGGAAAAATAATCCCTAACTATCAACTGTCGTGTTGTGAAGGAAAGTGTAGGAAGCTCTGGGAGCACATGAGAGAAGGAAAATCCTTTTTGAGAAAATCATGTTTAAGACCATAACTAGGGGGCACCTGGGTGGCTCAGTGGTTGAGCGTCTGCCTTTGGCTCAGGCCATGATCCCAGGGTCCTGGGATCAGGTCCTGCATCAGGCTCCCCTACAGGGAGCCTGCTTCTCCCTCTGCCTGTGTCTCTGCCTCTCTCTCTGTGTCTCTCATGAATAAATAAAATCTTAAAAAAAAAGACCATAACTAGTTGGTTAAGAAGGAGGCATGGGTGCAGAAAGGGGAAGAGCACGAGGGCGACTCCTGGGGTTGACAGAGTCGGGGAGGGTGGTTACAGCAGAGATGAGCACTAGGGAGGTTGGGAAGCCCAGACTACCGAGGCCCGTGTGGTCCATGGGAAGACATTCGGGTTGTATCCTAAGAGCTGTGAAAGCTCACTACAGAGCTTTGAGCAGGAGACGACATGATCTGTTTAAGCACTTGAGGGAGATTGCTCTGGGCACCTGGTGGAGGGAGGAGGATGGGGGGGAGCAAGGGTGGACAGGAGGGAAATGGTTCAGAGGCTAATCCAGTCATTCAAGTGCTCTGGCCTCGGGGTGGTAGCAGTAGCAATAAAAAGAAAGGTACGTGGGACGCCTGGATGGCTCAGTGGTTGAGCATTTGCCTTTGGCTCAGGTCATGATCCTGGGGTCCTGGGATCGAGTTCCGCATCAGGCTGCCCCTGGGGCGAGCCTGCTTCTCCTTCTGCCTGTGTCTCTGCCTCTCTCTCGGTGTCTCTCATGAATAAAAAAATCTTTAAAAAAATTTTTTTTAAAGTATGAAATCAAGGGCGGTTTAGCAGATAGAATCAATGAGGCCTGAGGGACTGGAGATAAGGGGAGATGGAGAAGAAGGAGAACATTGGCGACTCAGATTTCTCTCCTGAGTGAGTGGTGGTGCCATTTAGTGAGGCGGCACAGACTGGAGAGGGGGAAGGCGTAGGAGGGCACCCAATTTTGGAGACCTAGATGGTAATTTGAAGTTTTGAAAGTATATTAGGTTGCTTAGCGAATGCGAAGTGAGAACCCCGAGCAGGGCCCCAGACAAATCTTCCATTTGGAGGTTTGTAGAGAAGAAGCGATGAGGTGCTGAGAAAGCACAGTGACGGCGAAGAGTGACCACTGGCGTGGGAGACAAGAAATCCTGTGGGATGAGGACTGCAGGGAGTCCACTGGATTCAGCCCTGAAGAGCGGTTAGTGGCCTCAGTGAGAAGAGCTCTGGCGGTCGAGGGGGGACCTCCGACGGGGGTGGGGAGGGGAGTGAGTGGAAGGTGAGGACGCAGGCAGCAGGTGCACACCAGCCTTCGTAGAAGGGGATGTGAGGTTGAGGGGAGAGAAGGTGGTAGGCCACGTGTCAGCTCGGTAAGCATTCAGGAGAGAGCTGGGAGCTTGTGCAGTGAGCTCTCTGGGGATGGGACGGGGGCACCCAGACACCCGGTGGCCCTTCTAAGAAGCATGGGAGTGGGTCGGACACTGCCTGCATTCACATCTCGTCTCGGCCACTTACTGGCTGGGGAAACTTTGGCAAGTTACATAATACCGTAGAGTCTCCGTTTCCTTATTTGCAAAATTATAATAGGAATTATGTCAGAGGACTTTTGGGAAAGATTAAATTCATTTATATATATATATATATATATACTATATTTTAAGTAGTAGCTGGCATGTGATAAGGGGAGGGAGGAGGAGAATAGAGTGGCAGCTAGGTTGTGGATGGGCAGGGCCAGTTATTCCTTCAGCTTCTCCCAGTTGCAGGTAAGAAGGGCAAGCAGGAGAGGGCAGGTCCTCACAGTAACGTGAAGTTGGCCTCCCTTCCGCACCAGGAAGGGCTGGGGGCACAGTCCCTTCTCGCCAACAGGCTGTTGGCAGCTCTGGCCCAGGGGGCCTCTCCTCCCAGCCTCCTGCCCTCCACTGCCCCTTCCATTCCCTGGCCTGACGTGCCTTCCTGGGCTAGCATGCTGTTGGAATGTAGCTTTTCTTTCTGCGGTTGGAAAGCTCTACTGGTTTTCCCTGTTGCTCTCACTTGATTGACGGTACAGCTTTGGCCTCTTCTAGCTGTAAGAATTTTTCCGGATCTTGTTCGCGTAGTGATTTCCCGGAAGGGAAAGGTAATGGAAACACTCCCGGTATCCCAGAGTTCTCCGTCTTGGTTGTATATTCGAATCATCTGGAGCACTCTTTAAAGTCCTGTGCCCAGGATGCACTCCAGGTCAATTGACCCAGACTCTCTGGGGTGGGATCCAGACCTTGGTGATTCTTAAATCTTTCTAGGTGACTGCAGCATACAGTGAACGAGGCTTTATTTGCACATGTGTCTCTTTACCACTAAATGGCTACAAGACAAATAATTATCAACTGCTGCAGGGCCTCATTCACATAAGCACTCAAGTCCTTACTTGATTGATTCAAGATTCTGTCCCTGCATCTGTGAAGATCACCAAGACCCGGAAGGACCTAAGTAAGACTCTGTGCATGGCACGTATGACCAAATCCAAGTGCATGTTACACCATGCACTGGGGTGAGACGTCCAGAGCGGCCCACCTCCTTCGGGTGCCCTACAGCCTCTTAACAAGTCCTCCGGGGGCTCACACGGTCCACACGGCGTGTGAGAGTGGGGGGCACCGAGCAGAGGCTGCCAGGTGTCAAGGCCTTGGAGGCCCTGGCAAGAGTACTCAGAAGCGAGGCAGGATGGTTCTCATCTAAAAGGACCGAAACAAAAGAGGTGGAAGTGGCTCCAGAGGGCTTCTCATCCCAGCCTCCGATTATAAGGAAGTGTATGACGCTCTTAGAAACAAATTGTATTGCAAAACTGCCAGGAAGTATGCCAGCTGGTGGTGGCCCTCTGTTCATTATTTATGACTTTGGGGGTTTCCGGTATTGCTAGATTATTAGCTTGGTGGGGGGGAACAGGAGGACTTTTTCTTTGTGGGAGAGCCTGCTCAGAAGGCACTGCATAAAGCTGCAAGTCAATAATTCTTTATGCTCACAGGCTGGAGGTGGTCCAACAGGCCCTGACGTATGGCCCGGGCCCCAGCCCCAACCACAGACCCTGCTCCTGTCTTACCCAATCGGGATGATTGCCAGGAAGGAGAGGAAGGAGGAGAGAGCAAAACAGGTGCCAATGAACTTTTCCATGGTGACCTGATAGATCTTGTTGTACACCGTGGATGTCACCACCCCCGTCAGAGTCAGGGACAGCTGCAGGATGACGAACACCTTTCCTGTAGAAGGGATAGGGGTTACCAAGATGTGCTGCTGTCCCTTCCACTAGCTGAGTCTTCAGGGAGCTCTCAGGAGGCTCTGCGTCCTTCCCAGCACTCGCTGCCACCCGGTCTTGGCTCACTCCACTGGGGACTCCTGCCTCTATCCAGCTGGGTCTTCCTGTGGCCTGTGGAGCATACCATCCTCCCCTGACTGTGGCTTTTCAGGGACTGACTTTCTGAGTCTTTCCCACCTTCCTGTTTTCACCCCCTCTGCCCTAGATGGACACCAGAGCATTCCCAGTATATTTAAAGCTGCTTCTGGAACTCTCTCCTCTGCCTTCTGCAAGTGTGAACTCTAGGCCACAAGCCAAGCAGCTCTAAAATGGGCCGGGCAGAGAACTTCAGAGAGATTTCTTTTACTTACCATAAGAGGAGCCCTTTATGAGTTTGGACATTGCTGACCGGATGGTTGTGATAGGGATGAGAGCGAACAGCATGACGGCTCGAGCTGGAAGGAAATCACAAAAGGACACCCCTCAGTGTGCCCAGCCCTGGCCAAGGAGTAAAGCAGACAAAAAGCAAAAGCCTCGCCAGGAACCTCCCTCTCCCCACAACCCTCATGGGCTTGCTCTGAAAGCGGTTGCTCTGCGGGCAGCCTAACGCCCTCCCTGGGGCAGCCTGAGTCCCTGAGCTCTGATGGTGCCACAGATGCCACAGACCCATCTGCACGGTGGCGGGGCACAGCTGGCTTGGTGATGGAAACTGAAGGGTGTCTTCCCTGGCAGAGGTAAGCGGCATTTAGGGAAGTGGAGCTGATGTCACTGAAGTGACTCAAGCCTCTTCTCGTTGCTGGGACAGAGGTGTCTTCTGTCACCATCCACGAACCCCTCCGGGAGGCAGTGCCAGGAGCCTTGGCAAACTGCATCCAGGAATGTGTGCCACACACACCCTCCCTTCCCTCAAGCCTTATTCATAATCCCAATGTGGGGTGTGTTTAAGCGTGTGCGTGTATGTGTGTGTGTGTGTGTGTGTGTGTACAGAGAGAGAGAGTAGTGACAGAGGTGGTAGGATGGGGAGAGGGGTACCTTGGCCTTTGCACGTGGCCTAACTGGGAATTGGCCAAACCTAAGTTGCCACTCTGTCAGGTGTTTTCTGAGATGTGTGACCTCAGCCAAGGGACAGCCTCTGGCATCTGTCCAGTGATATATTTTTTTTTTACGATATGTTAGCCATTAGCCACATGTGACTATTTAAATTAATTAAAATCAAATCAAATAAAGAAATTCTGTCCTTTGGGTGTACTGGCCACTTTTCAAGCGCTCAACAGCCACACCTGGCTAGTGGCTACTGTGTTGGACCGCACAGATTTAGAACCTTTCTATCATTGTAGGAGTTCTGTTGGAGCCTTGGTCTAGAGCTCTCTGCTCGTGGTTGTCCGACCCGTGTCCTCAGATGGAAACTCCATTCTACGTCCTTGGGAGAATGTATTACATTGGTTGTGGAAGGCATTTAAGGAGGGTTCGTATGCATTTTTAGATAGCGCATGCCTGGCCCGAAATGATTTTAATTAAGGGACCTTTTCAGCTCGATTACCTTAATGCTTTATCCCTTTAAAATTGGAGAGAAGAAATCCAACCTCTTCTCCCAAGGCCAACCTGAAACCTTCCCTACTGACTGCAGGCACCCCTGACCAACCCTCCCCTGACCTCCTAGAGCCATGGGCACCACTCCGAAAACATTTCAGGGGCAACACAGGTAACACAATAGTGCAACCCAGATGAGCTCAGCCGCACATAATCCCGTCTCTCTTGTACTTCCCAGGCAGTAGGTACAATCCCCGGTGCTGAGCTGGGACACCTAGAGCACACCATGCCTGATGTCAGCCCCATGATTCTAGGTGCCAGCAGTGTCCTCGTCCTGCCTCCCCAAGGATGCCAGACTCACCAATGTAGAACATGTATGTCTCTTTCACAAAAGCCAAGAGGAGGGCTCCTGACCCAAAAGAGACCATACCGATCATGATCATGGTGGTGTCCTGGAGGCAGCGGGAGAAGACCAGGACGCCCAGGAAGCTGGTGATGAAGATGGTGTACCCTGCAGCCATGCCATAGCCCACCTGCACTTGGTTCCAACTGAGAGGCTCCCTTAGCACGAAAAGGGGCATCACGTCCACTGTGCCCACTACTGCCAGGTCATATACGATGGCACCCAGAAAGAGCAGGGCGATGATCGTTCTCCGGGGCTTGGCTTTCCCGGGAGATGGGGGGTGCAGCCCCTGCACGCTCTGCTTGTCTGAGTGGTCAGGATCCAGGGTACGATAGGTGCCAACCGTGCCGGCCACCGAGTCGCCGGCGGAGAGTGCCTGGCCGGAGCCGGCCGCCGCCTCGGGGACCTTCAGGACCAAGAGGCTGTAGAGGAGCGCGAAAGTGGCACAGCTGACGCTGCAGGCCGTGAGCACCAGGCCCTGGCCCGAGTGCCCAGCCACCTGCTTGAAGAGGTGCCCCGAGGCCATGCTCCCGCAGAAGCCCGCCAGGCCCAGGATCAGGTCGATGAGGATCAGGCGCACGGAGCGGCGGCCCTCGGACGAGCCCAGGGAGCCCAGGGCCATGACGCCGGCCCAGAAGGCCGAGAAGCCGCCGCACAGCCCGTTCAGCGCCGCCGCCCCGTACAGCACCTCCACGGGCCAGTCCAGCAGCACCTTGAGCAGCAGCCCGACGCGCGACAGCAGGAAGCCCAGCAGGGCCACGCAGATGGCGACCTTGCGGTGGCGCCGGTCGCTGAGCCAGCCCAGCGCGTAGGCCGACAGCAGCGGCGTCAGGCCCACCACCAGGTTGTAGACGATGTAGAAGTTGGAGATGGCCCGCTGCTGCTGGTCCTCCGGGGCGCCCCGCGGCGGGCCGGCGCTGTGGTTGGAGGCCGCGCCGGCCGCGAAGGACGCCTTCACCACGAGGAGCAGCCCCGCCTCGTACAGGGAGGAGGCCACCTGCGTGGCGGCCACCACGGGCTCGATCCAGGTCCTCACCTGCAGGCGAGGCGCGGCGCCCCTCCCCGGGCCGGCGGCCTCGGGGCCCATGGGGGGTGACGGGCCGGGACTCGGTCCCGGAGCGCGAGTGTGCGCCGTGCGCCCAGGTGCGCGCGGGGACGGGGCGACCCGGGGCTCGGGGCGCGCGTGGCGGCGGCCGGCGCAGCGCGCGGGTGGCCCCCGGGCCCGGCCCCCTCCTCCGGCCTTAAAGGGCCTCGCCACGCCCCCGCCACGCCCCGCTCGCGAAGCCCCGCCCTCGCCCCGCCCTCACTCCGCCTCGCCCCCACGCCCCCGCCACGCCCCCGCCCCGCCCCGCTCCGGGCCCCCGCGTCGCCACCCTCGGTCGCCGCGTCACGCTGCTCCGGCTAGCGCGGCCGCCTGACCACGGCCCGCGGGCCCCCAGCTCGTTCTGGCCCGGCCACCCCCGCCCCGTCCCCCCGCAGGGAGCCCAATTCCATTATCCGTGGGGGGCAGGTCCGCGCGGGGGGCGGGGCGGTGGCGCGGCGAGGGCGCAGAGCCCAGGATGGGGCCCGGGGTGGGTGCCGCCGCCGTGGAACAGGGAGCCAGGCGCTGCTGCGGGGAGCTGACAGGCAGAGGCTCGGAGAGCAGTGCTGAGGGCTCCTTAGACGTCGATCCAGCAGGGGGGGTCGCTGGATGGGACCCCTAGTTGGGATTTCTTGAGGAACGTCCTGTACTGTTTTCCACGGACGCTGCCCCGTGTTGCATTCCCACCATCAGTGCACCCGGGGCTCCGATTTCTCGCACCCACACCCACACTTGTTATCTTTGCTATCTCTTTCTTTTTGACTCATAGGACAGCCATCCGGACAGGTGTCAGTGACAGTGTGGTTCTGGCTTGCATTTCTGTGATGACAGGTGACGTTGAGCATCTTTTCAGGCGTGTGGGCCACCTGTAGGTCTTTGGAGAAATAGCTCTTCACGTCTTTAGCCCATTTTCCAATCGGGCTTGTGCGTGTTTGTGGTTTTTGTCCTTAGGATTAAGTTGTAGGAGTTCCTTATATATTTGGGAGCTTAACCCCTTATCAGATGCAAGGTGTGCAATAGTTTCTCCTATTTTGTAAGTTGCTCTTTCACTCTGTTGTTTCCTTCTCCATGAAGAAGCTTTATAGTTTGATGCAGTCCCCACTTATTTGTTCTCAGGATCTTGGCGACAGGTCAGTGCTCCTATGTTCACTGCAGTATTAGTCACAATAGCCAAGATGTGGAAATACCCCAAATGCCCTTTGATAAGTGAATGGAGAAACAATGATATATGTACATACAGTTGAATACTATTCAGCCTTTAAAAAGAAGGAAATCCTACAACTGGTGACAACATGGACGAACCTGGAGGACATTTTGCTAAGTGAAATAAGCAAGTCATAGACAAATACTGCGTGATTCACTTATATGAAGTATCTAAAATAGTCAAGTTCATAGAATCCAAGAGTGGAATGGTGGTTGCCAGAGGCTGAGGAATCACTGATCAATGGCATAAAGTTTCAGTTGAGCAAACAAATAAGCTCCCGAGGTCTTCTGCACAACCTTGTATGATAATAATATGTTGCATACTTAAAACTTTTGTTAAAAGTCTCATGTTAGGTGTTCTTACCACAATTAACAAACAAAAAATCCAAACAAAACCTCAGGAGAAGCTAGGCTCAACCCCTTCACCAAGCCAAAGGCCTCTGGGAGAAGAGTCCAGCTTTGAGCACCTGCCTTGGTGGGCCTGGAGCTAGTATGAGCCCCAGGGGGGGCCCAGCCTGTGAGGTCCAGCCTCAAACCCCAGGGCTGAGGGGGAGACAGGGAGGCCCTGCAGCTCTAGGTGTCCCTCTAGAAGATAAAACTCTGGCAGGGGGCAGATCCCACCAGAAAGAAGACAGTCACCAGGTCATTTGCTTCTGAGTAAAGTCCCCAGGGCCCTTTCTGTTTCTTTGTGATTGTTCTTCCGTCTCATGGGTTCACTGTCCCCGATTGGCCTGAGCCCTCAGCTACACTGGCTGCCTGGCTTCCTCATTTAAGTACACACTTCTGCAAAGAGGACCAGGCTGATGGGTGGTGCAGGAACCAAGAAGAAAGCTGTTTTTTTTTTCGGGGTCGCCCCCAGGGATGGAGAGTCAAAACACACCACCTCTCTTCCTTGTCAGCTCAACCCCAACATAGCCATGGCAGCATGGATGAGCAGGACCCTGAAGCCGCACAAGGGAGACTCACCTGCACCGGGAGAATTTATAAAGCCAAACAGATAATGTGTTCATGGGAGGAGGGACTAAACTCGCAGTGACTTTGTGTAGATATGTGCCCTTTAGGTGAGCTGTAATCTTCTGTCCCCCTCCCTGTCACTGCTCAGCCCCGTGGTCCAACCCAGACACCTCTGCCTTCTGCAGAGAGAAAGATCCACCTGGTTTCTCCCTTTAAGATGTGCCCTGTGGAACTGGCCTGGTCGTCCCCTCCAAACTCCCCCGCTTCCTTCTTCCTCCCTCTCACCTAGGCCCACCTTGGGAGGGATTGGTTTCACTCTGCCCATGCCTGGCTCTCCCACTCCATTCTTAACCCTGTTTTTTCAGAGGCTGGAACAAGGCAGTTCAACCAGTCTATTCTTGTGAGGTGCCGAGGCTCCAGGGTATGGGTAGGTCTGGGGGGAAGATGGGATTCGGTGATCAGATGTGGCCATGAGAATGACAGCCTGAACTTTATGGACCATCTGGGCCATTTAATTCAGGGGATCTGTTTATTCTTGGAGTTGCAGACACTAGAGGGGTGACTTTATCCGCCCTGGGAGTGGCTATGTGGGCTCAGTTCTTCCCATCCTCTTGTGAAACTAGAGAAATTTGAGGAGCCTCTCTGAGATTCCCATGAGATCTAGGACAGGTCTAGTGGGATCTGGGTCATCATGACGCTAGCCAGCTCTGGGACCCTCCAGCCTTGGGCCTGAATCCTCTGGCCCAGAAATGAACTAGACCCAGGGTGCTTGGAATCTCTCCCACTGATTCTTGGGGCCTACTCTGCCTTGGATGGATTTTCCTCATGTTCCTGCCCCGCCCCCCCAACTCTGTAGGCTCTAGCCCAGTTAATGCCTGGTCAGCCTCTTGGCCTTGGCCACCGGCAGGGGATGTCCTTGAGCAAAATCAAACCCCAACCCTGCCACTTTAGTCTCTAGCTCAAGGTTGGCTTTGTTAAAGTGCAAAAGTTAAACTCGCTTGTCTTTTACATTGACAAAGTCATACTATTTGAGGAGAGGACTTTAAAAAAGAAAAAGGAGCAGCTCACATTCCTTAGGGCTTTGCAGGAATGAATGTATGCGTCCTCCCAAGAGGTCCATCAGCTAGTCTCTCACCCCATTTTATGGTTGGAGGAACTGGGGCCCAGAGAGGTTAGGTGATTTGTACAAGACCACACAGCTACACAGCCAGTAAGTTGGGGGGGGGGGGACAGTATTTGGCACTGATCTTTGCAAGTCTGTGGCTACGGGGAAAATGCCAGCAACAGGGAGTGTTTTTGAGGGCGCCCTCTCAACCAGCACAGGAATGTTGAGAGGCCTGGAGACGCTCTGATCACGATGTAATTATTGTTGACCAACAGTGTCTTACACAAGGGAAGAGCAACAAAGGACGGGGTGGAAGTTTCTTTACCGGGTGTATATCCCAGGCCCTTTACAATCAAGTAGGAAATACTTTTATTTTCTTAACGGATGGCTCCAAAATTCATTTGAGAGAGGAACAGTGTTTGTGGGGAAAATACCTTGGGTCAGTTAGAAGGTGAGGTCCCTAGGCCTGGGTTTCAGCTGTGGGGGAGGCTCCAGGGAGGGGTGGAAGCTGTGTGAGTGAGTCAAGGAGAGGAACTTGTATGACACTTGCTCTGCTCGCTCGCTCTCTCTCTCTCTCTCTCAGGACAGGAGAGAAGTGGGCGGGGGAGAGAAGGGGGGTGTGAGACTGGGATTGGTGGTGGGCTGGGCCAGGCCAAGACCCGACCCCCATGTCAGGGTGGGCAGAGGGACTTTAGAAGAATAGAATGTCTAATAAGGGTTTTAAGCAGCTCGCTGTCCCCTGTGTCGTATGTGAAGCCTTCCTGAGACGGCTTCCTGCCTCCTCAGTTCTTTAGAAAAGTCTCCTTGTGAGTGTTTTGTGTGGGTGCAATTTTCTTCATGGAAATTGGTAAAGAAGCTACGATTCGCATCTGGGGTTGACACAAAGCTGAGCAGGAGTCAGGAGTAAACCGGAGGAGGACGAGGAGACCACAAGAACACACCCCTCCCAGGGATCTGCTGGAATCTGACTTTGATGGGCCATGGACCAGGGGAGTTAAGCCATCGATCCAGACCTTGAGGGCCAGAGAGACCCTCGCAGCTGCCCTGCAGGCTGCGCTGACGGGGGAGGTGTTATTCTCTTTGCTGTTAATAATATTTCAGGGGCTGGGTGCAGTCTTTCCCCCAAGACATTGCAAATCAGAGAATTGAGATGACCTCAGAGACATCAGTCTGCAACGCAACAAAGGGAAGCTTTACAGACTCATCCCAGGAGGCAGAGCTAAGCCTTGTCGGTGACCATCCAAGCCCTGTCCGTGAACGGCTTCCGGTGGCTAGGCCATCACTACCACCAAGAGGCAGCCCCAGGCCTCTTGCACGACCACAAACAATCTTCTAGTTATGATTTTACAAATATAGCTGCATGCAGGGAGAAAATGTGCTAATTATTTGAATAATTACTCCAAATAATTTTTTTAAAAAAGATTTTACTTATTTACTTGAGAGAGAGAAAGAGAGAGTGTGCGTGCATGAGCCAGGAGGACGAGCAGAGAGACAAGGTGACTCCTCACTGAGCAGGGAGGCCAATGCTGGGCTTGATCCCAGGACCCCAAGACCATGAGCCGAGCCGAAGTCAAACACTTAACTGACTGAGCCACCCAGACGCCCCTCCTCCAAATCATCATTTCTTATGGTAAACTCATGCACTGGCATTCCGGTTAATCTGTCTGCCTTTCTAAGGTGGTTCCTGTGGGCCTCTATCTGGAAATGGCTTCTTCTCCATGTGCGGAGGAAATGGAGTCTTTTATAACGCCAGGCCGAGCGCTAGGCCCTGTCTATAACCAGTGTTCCCATATAATGAGTGCCACCTCTTGGGAGACTGTCTCATTGGCCTCCCCGCCCCTCCCAGAGACGGTGCTGTCATGCTGCTCAACTTTATAGATGAGAAAATGGAGAGCAGGGGTGGTGCAGAGCCAGGATTCACACCTGGGGTTGTGTGACCTCAGGGTCCACGTTATTCTCACAGTGCTCCACTCCTGACATAATTGAATAGAAGAGAGACATTTTCAAAATGCATTTCTTCACTGAACACTTGCCGTCAAATACTCTGAGCCTATTCCTGTGGAAGATCTTTTCAAACTCACGGATTCATTTGTTCATTCATTATCCGTGCATCCATCCATCCGTTTATTTACAAGCATTGTTTTGGGTATCAAGCCCACTAAGTAGGTACCAGGGTTGCAAAACCCTTCGCCCTCAAGGATGTTTCAGTCTGAAGTCACCAAAAGGCACTTGTACTAACACTCCGGGGTCTGTTTCACGTGTGAAGTCACCGATGCCTGCCCAGGCCTCCTCTTTCATCACAGACTCTGGCTTCCTAGGATTCCTCTCCACCCCAAGCTCTGCTACCCACCTGAACGGCCTCTTGAAAAACCTTCTTGACACCGTAGAAGAAGAAAGGCATCTGCAGGTTTTGCTGGTCAGGATACCCTTGACTCTTCTTCTGGTAACACCACCCATGGAACCACTCTCCAGGTGGACAGGAGCCTCAGCTCTGGCCAAGCACAGCACGTGCTTTGGGATCACAGCGACTGGTTTAGAGATGGACATGCGACCCAAATGGAGACCAATAAGAACGAGGCCCAGGACTCTCCCTGCCTTAAATATTTAGGGAAGAGCCGATTATTCCCTTCTGGTCTTGGACTGGTGAGGGTGAAAGCGTGGTGTGGCAGCTGTTTTGCTACCACTAGAGAAGAGCTCGCCTGAGGTGGGAACCCCTGCGGAGGGGTCAGATCCTGAGGACATCACACGTGCCATGTCTGGGGCTAAACTAGCCCTTGGCTTTTTGCTAACAAGCTTCTGCATTCCCCCTTTTAATTGCCAGTTTGATTCGGGTTTTCTGTCAAGTCCAAATGAAGGAGATTTGCTGGAGTCAAACCCACAGCCTCTCATCTCTAGTGAGAGGAAGCTTCCCCCTTCTTCAGCCACAAACTCCCCTAGATTCTGGATCTGCTCATCAGCTGCAGCTGTGCCACCTCCAAAGTCATCTGTTCAAATGTCCCACTCTGACCACAGCCTCCTCTGTGGTGTTGCTGGGTCAACTACTTCACTTCCATGATTCTTTGATTGAGTCAGGACCCACGAGCCCCCCTACTAATGTATGATTTTCCAAACCATAGCCTTTCCTTTCTCTCCCCTTCCCCTACTACTTAACTTCAATTTCCTGGGACGTTATTTTTCAACGACACCCTTCATAATAGACCAGGCTCTCTGGTGCTTATGTCTTTCCATTGCACACCAACCCTGGACAAACCCAGCTGATGCTCAAGTAACTGAGGATCATCAGGGAAAGTGTCACCATAGGGCGGATTTTCAACGAGACATTTACCAACCCCAAACTCAAGCCCTCAGAACCAGCCCGCCGCAGTCCAATTCTCAGCCTTTCATTCTCCAAAATAACACGTTCAGACCTTTGCTGTTCTCTTCAAACTTTCAAGCCCTTCTACCATGTTCTCTTTTATTCCCAGCTTTGTCACGCCAGGCAATGGATTTTCTGAGGTCATCAGTGATGCCGTGTCATCCATCCTACTTGACTCTGAGCAACCTTTGAGCATTTCGACCTCTTTCCTAAACCTTTGAGTGTAATCTCTTGTTCAGGTAACACAACACCCCCCCTTTGCATATCTCTATCCTCTCTCCCTCTCACCACTCTTCTCTTTGGAGACTCTCAAACTGGAACCAGCCTTTAAAAATAGAATTCTTCAGGCCTGTGTCATGGGCTTTCCCGTCAGTCTCTCCTCTAAACAATCTTGTCCACACATGTAGCTTTAGCTGCCATTTATATGTAGATGACATGAAGTGGTCTCCAGTCCAAACACACTCCAACTACCAACTGCGTGTCTTTTCAATGTGAGACTAAACTCATAGTCTCCTCCCGGCCTCCTTACAGTTTCCCCATCGCTATGATAGCACCCACCACCCATCCAAGATGTATAAGCTTTAAGATGAAAGGTATCTTTGGAGTCTTTCTCCCTCTGGTCTACTTGATGCCATCCCTTACTAAAGCGTGTTGATTTAGCCTCTTAAATATGTCTGGAATCCATCCA
The DNA here is from genome assembly GCF_905146905.1 of Nyctereutes procyonoides. Lineage (NCBI taxonomy): Eukaryota > Metazoa > Chordata > Mammalia > Carnivora > Canidae > Nyctereutes > Nyctereutes procyonoides. The sequence goes on along the minus strand of NW_026575135.1, from coordinate 7,056,856 downwards.
CTTCTTTCCATTTTCAGAGCAGCACCCCACTTTGAAGTATCATCTCCTGCTTTGTCCACATGATAAACTACTAGTTGGTTTATCTGTATCCATTTCTCCACTACCAAAACCAGATTTCTCTCCCACGCACCCCCCCCCCCGCCAAAAAACCCCACACCTCTTCTAAAGCCAAATCCCCTCACCGTGGTCTGCCAGCCTTGCATGGGGTGGTCATTACCTACTTTTCCCCATTCATCCTGTACCATGCTCTCTTCTCATTGCTCCCTTTCTACTCCAGCCATATTGGCTTTTTATTTCTCAAATATTCCTTGTTCCTCCTATCACAGGCCTTTGCACATGCTGTTCCTTCGATCTAGGGCCTGCTAATGTCCTGTTTTTGCCTAGTTAACATCTACTTATCCTTTGGGTCTCAGCTCAAGTCCCACTCCCTTGGGAAAGCATTCCCAGACTCTTCTAGGTAAGTCATTCCACTCCTCCCCAGTTTGGGTCCCTTAACACCATATAACTCCTCTTCTTATCACAGTTGTGATTTTTACAGCTGTCTTGGTGATAAATTTGATTCATGTATTTGGTGCCATTGGACTGTCAAATCAGTGAGGGCTGGGTCCATCAAAGCCCCAGAGCCCAACACGTTGTCTGGCACCTAGAAACATGCAATCAGTGTTCGTTAAATAGGTGAGTAAATATCAGACTACATTGATCCTTATTGTCTGGGGAACCCATGGGTTCAGACTTTTAGAGAGAAGAATTAAATGTTGATTATTACCTTCGACTGGCCTCCTGAAGAAGCTGAGGCCCAAAGTCCTCAGTTAGTAGAAGAGTCGCCTCTAAGTTCTATGTCTCACACCTCCCATTGCACTATCTCCCTCCCACCCAGCAGCGATGCTGGGTCCACTAAACTAAACCCTTTGGCATCTTCGAGTATGTCTGCAGCACAGTAGCATGGGACCATGGGGCAAACTTAATATCCATTGGGATGAGACCCTTAGCCTCATCAGCACTATGCTTTGGACAGATCGTCACCACTATGTAAAATCTACAAAAGTCAGCTCAGAATCCTGCTAGTTTTCCAAGCCCTGATTTTTTTAAAGCTTTGCAGTGGGGCTGGAGGTACGGTCAGGAGCCACAGTCCATATTTCCACATTTCCTGTCTCTACTTTCTGGCAGCTCCTCATATAATACACTAAGAACATCTTTCTGGTGAAGGAGGCTTTGGAATCACATTAATCTCAGCTGAACAGCTTCTGTTGGTTCTTCCTGGTGGGAATAGAACAACTCTTAGCATACACACATCTGTGCGTCTCAGTGTCTCAGCCAAAAGTTTACCCCACCATTCCCTCTGCTCGGGCTCTTTACCCCGGGATTCACTAGGGTGAAGATCCCCGCCTCCCTTTTGGGTGCTGATGGATACTCAAAGTTCCCCGATTTAGGGAGTAGGTCTCTGAGCTACACTCCACACCCAACACATGATCAGCTACCTCAAAGTGAAAATCCTCAGAATGTTAAAAAAAATTAAGAAATGAGAATAAAATTTCTGTTCCTAAGTACTCAAGCCTTGTCTCAAAAATCAGGAAGTTAGAAACAAGGGGGGAAAAAAGGCAGCATTCCTGCTATTTTAAAACTGAAACGTGTGTATATGAGTCGCCCTGACTCAGTATTTGCTTGCTTGCACTATCATTTTGTCAGTCAGATTTTGCTTCGTGAAACAGAAAAAGTAGATCGTGGGGAGACATGGACGTTGGACAGGCCTGGAAACACCGCTGTAATGAGCTGAACTGACTTAGGCACACGATCACTTTCTAATTTCAGGGAGTGAAAGTGTCAGGAAAACACAAACCCTGTGGGAAAGGCTGAAACTAGTCCAGAAGAAGAGATGAAATAGTTAAGGCCATTTCCCACATGTAGATATTGTGAAACTTGCAGAATCACAGGAGGAGCAAGAAGAAAATAATATGCATCTGCTTCTCCTTCCAGAAATCAAGTTAATGTTTTGAAAATTTAGGTTGAGTCATCGTATATTGAAGTGAGAGTTTACATGACTTCCCTTTAATGAGAGAGGAGAGCAGTGCGGTTGGCTTGCATTTTGGGACTTCTCCGTTTCATAGATTTTGCCTTCCATCTGATTCTATCTCCTTAGCATTTTCCAGATGTTCCTTGACCATTCTGGTTCACTGATGGCATCTATCCTGCTTGCCTTTGACTCAGTGGAGTTATTCTTATCTTCCCTCTGCATTCAATAATATTTTGCAAGGAAGGAGAGGTAATGCGTATATTCATCTACCACCTGAAGGTAAAAGCCATATTATATCTTGAAGTGTCCAGGCTCTTATAAAGATAATTTGTGGCTCATTGGACTCAATGTTTATGATTCTATCATTAAAAACCTTAATTTAAGAAATGAAATTGAATGTGCTTTGTAAGTCAATTTTTAAAACTCATTGAGATATAAGTCATCCACTGTAAAATTCATGCATTCTAATGGTACAATGTAGTGGATTTTAATATTTTCACAAGATTCTGCAACCATCGCCACTAATTCCAAAGCATTTCATCACCCAAAGAAGAAACCACATGCCCATCAGTACCCTTTCTATTTCCATTTCCCCATAGCCCCTGGCAACCAAAAATCTACTCTCTGACTCTACGGATTTGCCTAATCCAGATATTGCATAATGATGTTCCAATGATTTATGTAACATAATTTTATAATCTTAATATTTATTCTAATTTTAGGCATAATCTCACTGTGAGACTATGCTTGAACTTTTAAATCATTGAAAGGTTTTAAAAATAGTTTCCTATTGAGTAAATTTCAGTAAAATAATATAATAGAAGAGTCACTTACAGTCTGGCTTTTCACTAAGAAACTAGAAACTTCTCTGGAATCAGTTTTGTAAATAATTATAGTACCTTTGGTTTATGATTAGGCCCACATTTTTGTGATGATTATATCAGTAATGACATTGCTCACTAAAAAGTCCCACAAGGATAGGAATCCTGTATGTTTCGACTCTCCAACACCATCCAGTGTGTGTGTCTTGGAGCAGATATTCAATAAATGTCTGTGAAAAATGAGTAGGTCATTAGTTGAAAGAGCCAGAATTTCAAAACCTTCTCCAAAGCCATTTGATACCTCCTCAGCGATGATAAAAGATACCAATATGGAAGTGAGGTAAGATGGAGAGAAATATAAAATTAAGTCAATTTCCTCAAAGCGATCTTTTCTCTGTTTTGGAAATTTGTCTTTTTTTTTTTTAAAGATTTTATTTAATTATTCAAGACAGACACAGAAAGAGAGAGAGGCAGAGACAGAGGTAGAGGGAGAAGCAGGCTCCATGCAGGGAGCCCAACGTGGGCCTCGATCCCGGGTCTCCAGGATTACACCCTGGGCCAAAGGCAGGCGCCAAACTGCTGAGCCCCCCCCCCCCCCGCCAAGCATCCCCGAAGTTCTTTTTATGACACACAGACATGATTAAATAATTTCCCTGCTTATTACCTTTCAATGGTTTCCAGTTATTCTTGGAATTAAGACCCCAATGTGTCATGGCCTGGAAGGCTTACTGGGTCTGGCCCTCCAGCCTCTCCTGTGCAACCCACCCCCTCTCTCAACACTCTCCTCCACTCACAGTGGTCCACCCACACTGGTCTTCATCATCTGCTTCCTCAAACTCCCCACAGGGCCTTGAACATACTTTTATCTCTGCTTATGACATTCTACTTCCATTTTATCTCATCAGTGCCTACTCTCCCTTCAGATGTTAACTCAGCCATCCATTCTCAAGGAAGCCTCCCTCGAACATCCTGTCTCGGGCTATTAGATGTTCTCGTGGCATCATGAGATACCTCTCACCTGCATGCAGTTCTTTCCGCTGTTCCAATTTAATTAATGGTATTTGTATAAATTTTTGATTAATGCCTTCAAGGTCCGTGAGTGCAGAGTTCATGCTTTTTTCTTTCTATTCTCACCTGAATTCTCATCATGAAGCAAGTGCCTGATGGAGAGTAGGTGCTCAGTAAATGCTTCTTGAATGAATGTGTGAACTAATGACCCAACAGCTGAAGAGCTGTTAGCAGGAATTAGACTGCCTCTACTGGAGATGTTTAAAGCTGAGGATATGTGGGAACCCTGGGTGGTGCAGCGGTTTGGCGCCTGCCTTTGGCTCAGGGTGCGATCCTGGAGAGCCGGGATCGGGTCCCACGTCGGGCTCCCAGTGCATGGAGCCTGCTTCTCCCTCTGCCTGTGTCTCTGCCCCTCTCTCTCTCGCTGTGACTATCATAAATAAATAAAATAAAAAGATTTAAAGCTGAGGATATGCAAACTCAGGCTTTTTTTTTTTTTTTAAGAATCTGAGTTTATACTCCCAGGACCCTTGAAATAGAGGTTTACTTGACTAAAAAAGTGGTAATAATCTGACCCAATTGCTGTGGTCAATCCCTGACCGGTTGTCACATCATGCTTGAAAACTGCCTGAGCGCCACCTAGTGAGCAGAGGAAAGGTCCTTTCCCCCAACCTCTCTGTCCCCTCACGTTTATTCATTCTACTGTGTGCCTTGCTCAACTCCAGGAGGCGCCATTCACGAAGACCATCATGTCAGTGGTGCCTTGTGCAGTTCTGCAACATGATGTCCCTGGCCTTCAAGCATGGTCATTGAGGAGGGTGTGGGACCGAGGGAAGAGAGCCTTTGGAAAGGAACTGGTTAAAGAATTAGGATAGTGAGGGGGAACAAATAATAGATCAAGATTCTACAGGAAAGAGGAAGCACTGGAGACACTGGCTTCTCTGACCTGGAGAAGGCCACAGGGAAAAAGGTAGGATGGACCAGATGTAGATGAGGTATTGTGTGGGAAGAAGGCATCCTAGGGGAGAACATCTTGTGTTCTGGACAGTTTTGAGTTTTTAAACTACTCAGAAACACTTTTTCACTGAACATGTCTTGAGAAAATATTATATGAGGTAAGTTTTCTCAAACTTACCACATTTCACCAAGAATGTGAGACCTGCTCTGTTTTCTGAAATCAGAGATTATTGACTCTGCCTCCCTGTCATCTAGGAGACCAGCAAGTGCAGGCCTAGATTTTCATGGGGTTTGGGCTCAGAGGACAAGTTCCTTTCCATTTCCCTCCCACAATCTCTTCCATATCATATCTTAGCTCAGAAGAGCAAGATGGAGCAGGAAGGTGAAGACAGTCCCATTAGAAAGGATAAGAGAGGAGCAATAATTTCTGAGTATGAGGGAGAGCTATCCAGGGAGGACACCCATATGCCACTGTCAAGGCCAGGAAAAGTGGTGTTTGTGAGTGAGTGAGTGAGTGAGTGAGTGAGTGTGTTGAATTTGGCATTGGAAGAAGATTACATGTGGGTCTAAGGCTAAGGAGCAGCACTCCGGGGCCCTGTATTTTGGGGACTGAGAGGCAGTTGAGGCTACAAGTAGGTTCACAGTACATGTCAACAGACTAAAATCTGTCCCATTGTAGGGCGGTCATTTGTACCACTCCTTCCATAGGAGTTGCCAAGAATGAGACCCATTTAAAGCTCGGAGAAAGCACATGCTGTGTGAGTACAATTTTTTCATTCACATCTTGCACAGCGTTTGTTACAAGAGCATCATGGGGTGTTCCATCAGCACCTTCTCACCAGGCCACTCATCCAATGTCTTAAATGATCTGACTTAGAATTGACTCTCCTCAGCTGAAACCAGTTCCTGGAAGGGACTCAGCTGCCAGCTACCAGCCATCAACCCTCTTAGCATCTGAGGGGATTACTGTCTTAGTCTTGAAAGAAGGAACTGGATAGTGCATCACAGCTTCTATTACAATGAGCGAATGACAAGAAGAGACAATTCAGATAGGAAGAAGTCATTTTCACCTTCAGAATGTCAAGCAGATGTCCAGCCTCATTAGCAGTGTCAAGTGCAAAATCAAACAATATAGCACTTGTAGGCTATCAGATTTGTTATTTCATAAAATAAGATCAGTCATGAATAAAGGAGTTATAACTGGCGTACTTTTAGACCCTAGAGTGGTGATGATCATGGATCTAAGATTTGGCATGCTGGTGATAGAAGCCATGGGAATAAATGTGATTATTCAGAAAGAGTATATGTAAAGAACCCAGAAATCTTACCAACTCAGAGGAAAATTAATATGATGCTTAGTATAACATATTTAAGGAATGCTCACTACCATTCCGCCTGGAGGGGAATTTACAGAACGTACTTAACGCACAGCTCTCAAGTCCACAGGAGACTTGAGATTTTTCTGGTGAAAATTCCTAACTACAGGGGAGGGCAATTTGGCTGTATTGACTAGTGAGGAGAAGCTTAGAGGTGGAATAGTAGTGGTAAAGTAACTGTGAGCATAAAATACGCAATGACCAACTATCTATCAATGACAAAAAAAAAAAAGAAAAGAAAGAAAGAAAGAGAAAGACAAAGAAAGAAAAAAGAAGAAAGAAAGAAAGAAGAAAGAAAGAAAGAAGAAAGAAAAGGAAAAATATTTCTGACTTCTGGGGTTAAAATGTAACCCAGGCCAGAGAGAGAAATACAATTAAACTCCCCAAATTCCAAATGCCATGAAGGAGAATAGTAGTGAATATTGTACTTACTGGAGAAAGGCTACGCCCCCTATAGCAGAGAACTATACACCACCCAGAAAGCAGTTTCGGGTGTCTTATTAGACCCTGGTAGAGATGGGGCATCTGATCAAGAGACATCAGATGATCACACAACCAGAACCATCCATCATGAGCTATTTTCTTTCAGACTAGCGAACTGTAAGTTTGGGTGGGCCCAGAGCAATTTGTCACAAGATGGAAGTGGCGCATTGGGATAGGGCGTAAGTAAGCCAGAGGGCATGAGCAAGCTTCACGAGCAGGTGGCCCAGATCCCACCTCATCCGGTGCCTCTCTCAGCACCAGCTGCGTGAGGGATTTCTTATGACAGTTGATGGAGGGGGAAAGAAAGTTGCGCTTGGTTCACAAGTGTGTTGATTTAATATCTCCATGCAAGCCAAAGGTCTGCTGCTGCACTGGTGCCTTTCCCAGGTGTGGTACTACAAGAAAGCAGTGAGGGAGTCCTCCCAGTGGAAAATCTCTGGGAGCTATCACTGGCCATCGAAGTATTCCAGGGTAGGAATGTTGCTTCTGTTGAAAGTCCAGCCTGTCAGCACCAGAGACCAACCCCAAGCAGCTGATAGAGCATTAACCTCCAGGGAACTAACTTGATGACAACTTGACAGCAATGTGTCCCTTGCACACTAGAAGGGGCAGCTATCACCTTGACCAGGATCAATACATATTCTTTATGTGGGTTTTTCTTCCCTGATGTGGGGTCTCAGCCAGCACCACTATCTGAGACCTTATAGGCCGTTTGATATTATTAGCAAAGGATCAAAGCTAAGAGTCCCATTTTACAGCAAAAGAAGCATGGTAGTTGGTGCATGGTCATGGGATCCACTAATTCTATCATATTTTTCAGCACCTAGGTGATAGAGCAGTAGAACAGCCTTAATAAGACCAGCCAAGATCTCAATTTAGAGTTAACACCCTATAAGGATGAGATACCATATCCACACCCTAAATCAACGACCGTTATATGGTGCTATTCCCTGTCCCTCGAAAGCAGAATACATGGGTCTGGAAACTAAAAGATGGAAATAGAAATGACCCCATGTGCCACCACTCCAAGGGACCCTCTTGGGGGAATTTGTGTTTCCCATGCCTGTAGCTTTAGCTCTGCAGCTCAGCAAGGGACCACTTCCATCAGGGAACATAGGAAAAATTCCATTGAACTTTAAGCTATGATGCTTGGTCAGGCACTTCCAGCCCCATGTGTCAAGAGAACATCAGGCAAAAAAGGAAATTCAGGAGTAATTAGGGCTGCTACTACCCAGTGGGGCAGGGAAGAATGTGTTTAGTGCTCAAAAGATCCATGGAGGGCCTCTTGGGTTCCCTACCCAGTGTTTTTGTTGTTGTTGTTGTTGGGATTTTGTTTTGTTTTATTCATGAGAGACACAGACATAGGCAGAGGGAGAAGCAGGCTCCCTGTAGGGAGCTCCACGTGAGACTCGATCCCAGGATCCCAGGATTACAGCCCAAGCCAAAGGCAGATGCTCAACCACTGTGCCACCCACATGTCCCTCCCATACCCAGTTTTAATAGTAAATGGTCAAGGGCAGTAGCCACAGCCCAAGAAAGAAATAATCGATTTAGGCACAGATACCTTAGGGATGGTGGTCTGGGTCACCTCGCCAGGTAAGTCATGCAGACCAGCTGGGGTGGTGAGGGGAACGTGTAATGGGAGGTGGAGATGGGGTGATGAGGGTCATTTATGCCCTCAGTTTAGCTGTGGCAGTGGAGGGGTCTGTAGTTTGTCCCGCCAGCCCTTCTCTTATAAGTTTCCCAGCAAACCAAGCCAACCAGAATAATGAAGGAGCCATTCCTAGATGCATCTGAGACGTGAGGAGGTGAGCTGGGTGGATAGCGTAGAATTTACTCAGATCCCCTCTTCAGGGCCAATGCACCTACTCCCCAGCTGCTGGAAATCTCAGACACTGCCAGCCCACACTGTGTGTCTCCCTGGTGATTGCACTTGGCACAATGCACTGTTCTGCCCCCAATTTCCACATCATTCCCAGGAAACACAGCTCCAGAGCTATGGTATCAGTTGCAGTCCCACTGCTTCTGCCCAACCCTGCCTTCATGATTTCCTCATGGGGGTACTTCTAAGTACACTCCTCGACAAACCTACTACTGTCTCAGAGTCTGTCTCCAGGGAACCCAGCACAGAGCCCAGTATAAAACAGTGTCCATTTCCATGAATGAATGGTCTGCAGGGATAATTACTGATTGGTCGATTGAACCCAGTAGTGCCCAAAGTGTTCCTTATAAAATGAATTTAAAACACTTTAATTGCCCACATAGGATTCTTTTCAGGGAGAGAACTGTCTTTTGTTTAGGAAAATGTCTTGATTGGTGGAGAATGAGACTCAGGATGATTAAATTGCTCTGTTGCAAGAAAGAATGAAACGCGGTGGAACAAGTTGGAGAAGAAAAGATGGAGAGAGATGGTAGGATGAGATGGGGGTGTTTTGTGCGGTTGGTAATTTAAAGGATATTTTTGAGAATGGTGATGTGTTCAAGGTCAGGGTGAGGTGGCTTCCGTCACTGAACTTGCTCCACATTTTGGAGGAAACCAAAAATATTAAAAATTGTTTGTGAACATGGGAATTCTGTGAAAATTGGAGAAGCAGCTGAGCAGAGAAATACAAGGAGGCTGGAAGCTGAGAGGACTTGAGGACATACCCCCCTAGGGACTTGTAGGGAATGTTGAGGAAGCTTTGGACTTCTGCAGACTGTAGGAGGAGGTGCAAGCCGGTGTTCTCTAGAACTTCAAGGGCTAGAAGGCAGCACCCAATACATGAATGAGGAAAGGACACACTGGGAAGTTTGAAGGTGGAAGATGACTTTAAACTTCTGGGACTGAAGTGAGAATTCTTGGAAAGAGTATGGGAATCGGAAGTGAAATATTGCATTGCCTGAGGAGATCTGATCAAAAGCATATTACTCAACTGGGGACCTGAGAGTTGAAAGGGCTGTGATCCTAGGTCTTGGATAATGTGATTTCTGAGGCCAGGATTGCCTCCTGGAAGAACTCAGATAGACCATCTCGAAGCTGATAGGCATCAGGAATGATGCTCTTTGCTCCATGTCTGGGCCTCCTTACCATACGCACGAACGCTCTGTTCTCTCATATGATCCTATGGCTACTGCCTCACAGCTGTTCACTCTTGGACACATGGTGGGAGGACATGGCAGCCCTGAAATGTCTGTGGCAAGTAACCTGTCCCTGAGGTCCAAGGTGCTACAGGAGACAGAGAGGACCTTTCCTGGCATCCCAAAGGAAGGAGAGCAGGGAGGAAGCCCTCAAAGGTACATCTCTGGGATTGATCCTTCTCTGAGGTCACAGATAACATGGTCTCACCCTGACAGGGGACCTCGTTTTGTCCACGGGCAGCAGTTTTATGCTCCCGAGATTTTTTGGAGTGGTCATTCCTGACAGTGAAGTGTTTGCCAAGCACGGATGGAGGGTTTGCCTCTCCTGTGGCCAGCTGCCCCCTGGGTGTCCACACTGGAGTAGCTTTGGAGGAAGGTAAACCTCCCTTCCAGGCCAGCCTCAAAGCCTGCCTGTGGTCTGTAAAGACTTTTCTATTCTTTTTTAAGATTTTATTTTATTTATTCATGATAAACACACACAGAGAGGCAGAGACACAGGCAGAGGGAGAAGCAGGCTCCTCAAGGGGAGCCCGATGCAGGACTCGATCCCAGGACCCTGGGGTCATGACCTGAGCCGAAGGCAGACGCTCAACTACTGAGCCACCCAGGGGTCCCTGTAGAGTTTTCTTTTTTTCTTTTTTTTTTTTTTTTTAATTTTTTCCTGTAGAGTTTTCTAACGTTGTTCTTATTCCCCTCTTCAGGCAGAAAACTGCTTGGCATTTGGATTTTGAAGTAGTGTGGCAATTGCATTATATTTAAGATGTGACCAGAAAAGTCCAAGTGTACTTGGGAAGAAAACCCACAGCATTAAGAAGTCTAATTTTGTCATGCAAGTCCTGTGAACACCAAACTTTATCGTGCCGTATTTGAGAAAACACTACCCTGAGGTAAGTGGCATGGCTTCCTCTGCGGGTATTTATAAATTCCTTCATTTTTTCCCATTATTCAAAAAACCCTTTGGAACAGCTGCCTGTGCAAGAAATTTGCGGTATAAGGGAGACCACCTGCAAGACCCTCACTTTTGACACGGATGAGGAGTTTGGGGAGTTCCCAAGATGACTCGCAGGTTGGCTAACTCATAAGACCTCCAGAATCCAATGAAAGCTGCTATCCTCAGTTACACTTTATTACAGCAGAAGGATACAGATTACAATCATCCAAGGGAAATAGGGCAGGGCCTGCACTTGTCCTCTCCCAGTGGAGCCACGGGTGGCACTAAGGTGTGACAATATGCATGGAGCATTGCCAACCAGAGCAGCTCACCTGAGCCTTGGTGTTCAGAGTTTTTATTAGAGCTTCGTCGTGCAGACGTGGTCAGGAGCCTGTGTGGCCGACCTTTCGTCTCCAGCCCCTCTGGAGGTCGAGCTGATGCTGTGTGGCCCAAAACCCCCATCATAAATCGCACCGTTAGACTATCCCGTGTGGCCCAAGGCTCCTAGGACACAAAGGCACCCCTATCAGGTGGGATATTCTAAGGGCTTAGCGATCACCTCTCAGTAACTGAGGGCAAAGGTCTCCTTCAGGGATGGAAGAGGGTCCATCTGATGGATCTGAACACTTGTTCTCTGCTCTCGGGGACCCACAGAACCAGTTTCTGACTCATAGCTGAAAAAGCCAAAGTGGCCATGGGGCACAGTGGAGCGTGCGCTGGCCAAGTAGTTGCGTTGGCAGGGCAAAGCCCACAGGTTCTCAGAAATGGTTGCAGAAAATATAGGCCAGGATTAACGAGAACCCTGCCCAAGAGGACGGCCTTCCAGGGAAGATTCTGGGACATATTATAGGAAGATGCTGGGTGGGGACAGCTTGGGGGGTGAGGTATAGACAGGAAGAAGCAGGTCAAAGGAGCACTGGCTACAGCATGGGGTGGTATCCAGGTCAACCTCTCGGGGGAACCCACACCAGGAAGGGTCAGCTCTAACCTCCTGCCAAGCCCGGAGAACCCAAAGCCATCTTATGTAGGATCAGCCAAGCTTCTCACTTCTCCCTCCGTGCACCCCAGCCTCACAGAGGCCAGCAGGCGGTCTTAGGGATCTGCAGGAGGAAAAGAGAGAGAAAGGCACTTGGCTGAGTCTGCAGTTGGCCAGAGCTGGGGAGAGAGGTAAGACCTGTCCTTGCAATGAACATCAAAATGTTGGCGAATATATTGAAGCGGACATTCTAATTTCAGACTTAAGGCTGTTTGTGGCCTAACGTAACCCCTGGTGTATAAAGGTGTGTTTTATGAAGTGCTCCCTCATCGATGAGGACACTGTGTACAAACAGGAGAGGCTTAGAGACACGGTGCTGCCTCTGGCTCCTTGCACGAAGTTCCGATCTTGTCTTCCTGGGCCTGCAGCCACCCCCGGCCTCTCACATGCCTTGCACATCTCGGGCCAGCGGGCTCAGCCCAATGAGCCAGGGGCGTCCTGCAAGCATTGTCTGCTTTCAGCTTTGGACACCGTCCCACGAGAATGACCCACTTTATTTGGGGGCAGTGGCGGGGCGGTATGCAGAGAACGCATGTTGATTCACATTCGAGCTCCCCCCCCCCATATAAGGCCATGTACAGATCCCCCAGAGTTTTGATCAGTCTAGATGTTATCCACCTGGTTAAAATGGCATATAATTCAGCATCTCAAACAAACAAACAATTCAGCATCTCACCATGTATTCCTTGTGCACCATGAATAATTCTGTTCAATAGAAGTGCTCACTCTCCAACCCGGTATTTGAAACAGAACAGTGTCTCTATTTGTATTATAACAGGCTAATGAGTATGAAAGTCTTGATTTAAAAACATGATCCAAAAAAAAAATAAAAATAAAAATAAAAAAATAAAAAATAAAAACATGATCCTAGAATCCACAGCAAAGGCCTCGCATTTGGTTTTTCTGTGCAAGGGTTCCTTATCTTTCTCGTTTGCTCACGTCTAATCAAAACCTTTAAAGATCCTGGCATTTGAGAAATAAAGGCCAGAGATGCATTAGTTTAGCTGCTGAATCCAAGTATCGCACAACACTACTGTGTAACCGATAATCCTCTCAAAGCAGTTGTTTTATAATCTGTACCCCGAGTCCCCCCCGCAAACAGCGGCTGCCGGTGGAGGCTCGTTCGGTAGATGGAGGGGAGAGATGCTATTGAGAGCAGCTGCTTCTCGGGGTGCCTGGTGGGCTCAGTCGGGGGAGCGTGTGACTCTTGATCTCAGGGCTGTGAGTTCAGGCCCCAGGTTGGGTGTGAAGCTTACTTAAAGAAAAAAGAGAGAGAATCAATACCTGTGTCCGTTGTAGGAAAACATGAAATGGCTTAGTGGAAACTTGGGGAAATCTCAGAACAAAAAAGCATTTCAAGTCAATAACACTAGGTAGTTTTTTGTTTTGTTTTGTGTTTAAATAAAATGGGGAGTCAGCCCAGGTTGACCGTGGTAGCAGCAGCAGCAACACTGGGCCCCTGGGTGAAACGCACGTACACGTGGTGCTCTAACTTGATTTCCAAGCTGTGCTGTGAGCACTTTTATTTTTTTTTAAGGTCGTATGCTGGGTCACCCCAAAACGTGGTCTGATGCTTGAGTGAAGGCACCTTTAGAATATTGCTTCTAAGTGAACTCCCATGTGTACACACCAGTTTGAAAAACTATTAGCAAACTGATTAAATTGAGGGATCATATAATAAATTGTTTCTACGGAGATACCTAACGGGGACAGAAAGATCCAAGTATGTACCTAAATAAACATTTTAAGGGGGAATATTTAGCAGGTTTTAAGCAACCTTCTTGCCACGGTCTCTCTTGAAATTCCGGCAAAGTGCAGCACGTGGCTGGATCCCCAGCTGTTGAAAATCTGTCGTCACCCTTTCTCACCTGGACCCTTGGGTGAGGTGGCCCTAGGTCTCCCTGGTCCCAGAGCATCCTCTACAGGCCTCAGGGAAGTTCTGATCACACCACTCCCTTGCCTGAGGCTCTTCTTGGCTCCCTGTTTCCTGCCAGAGAAAAGCCCCATTAGCCTCCTGTTGTGGCTTACCCTCTGTTCACTTCTCTGGCATCCTTACTGCCCCTTCCCACCAGACCTCCTCACTCTCCAGGCTCAGAGAGAGAGAGAGAGAGAGAGAGAGAGAGAGCGCACCCTATTGAACATCACATTCAGAGCAAAGTTTTGTGGGGCCTGAACCTTATATAATTCAAGGGACCTTCTTAACAAAATTCAAAATTACTCAAGCAAAATTAGACACCAAAATGAATACTCACTGAGAGTGAGAAAATAAATCACAATGAATCACGAATTTTACAAAGCTAAAATATACCTCGAACATCACAAAATGCAGAAAAGTAAAGTATTTGTATTAATTAACTGCCTGACACATCTCTGTAATACTTTTTTTCCTCCTTGAGGTTGGTTGCACACGCTCTGATCACTTTTTGATGTAACAATTATTTTATAATTGATAGTTTAGAAAAGTTTCTTTCAACTCCGAACTCATGGGTAATGTCCTGTAGCTTTCTGGGATTTTGTCACATGTAGGCACCAGGCAGTTCTTCACCTCATCTACCAAAAAATGCAACCGTATTGGCTATAGTGAGCCATTATCAGAAACTTCGAGTAACAAATCCATGATCACTAGTATCATGGGAGCTCTCCTCCTACTATTTTTTCCTACATCTTTGATTTCTGCGCACACACACCCTCTCCCCCATGATACTGACTTTTTTAAGGGAATGGGCCAGGTTTTTTTTTTTTTTTAAATACTCTACTTTCTGGAATTTTGTTTCCCCGTAGTGCTTACTAACCTGTTCTTGTAACCTATTGCTGGAAACTAGGGCTGAAGGCTTGATTAACATCAAGTTAAACATTTTCTGGCAAGAATTTGTTGCAGGCAATTCATATTGCATCACAAAAGGGGACACAACATCTCAGATTCTGTACCACTATTGGTGATGCTTCATTTAGTCATTTGGTTAAGATGGTGACCACTAGATGTCGCCACTGTCAGACTTTTCATTCTGGAAGGAGCAAGTGACCGGTGTGGGGTCACTTGAAAAATATTCTCATTGACAAATATTCTTTTTTTTATATAAATTTATTTTTTATTGGTGTTCAATTTGCCAACATATAGAATAACACCCAGTGCTCTTCCCATCAAGTGCCCCCCTCAGTGTCCGTCATTGACAAATATTCTTGACCACCTTCCCATACTCTAGTGGATTTGGGGCTCTCTTTGTCATCTTGACGCAGTGCTCTGTAATCCATCTGTAAGTGACTCCAAAAAAGTCCAGGAAAAATAAGTGAGAAGACCTAGATATTTTATCTCCAGTGACTTAAAGGAGATGAGAAAAGAAAAACGCTTTCTACTGCTTGTTTCGACTTCAAAGACAAAGAACATCTGCTTCTTTTTCTGATGTTTGCAACAGGTGGGGCTGTGATCCTGCTGGCCAGTTCATGTGACTCTCCAGGGAAAGCGCCCCCCCCTTCCCCGACCACCACCAATGGTTTTTGGGAGCACCTGTCTGCCCCCTGCCTCACCAGCACAGCAGATTGTCACACTGGGGAGTTTTTGCCAATTGGATGGGTAAGAAGTTGTATCTCGGGATAATTTTCACTTGCATTTCTCCTCTGAGTGAGCATTTCTTCGTATTTAAAGGTCATTTGCATTTATTCTTCTGTGTTTTTCCTACTTCTTCCCCATTTTCCCCTAAACTGTTTTCAAATTTTCTTTTCGAATTTTAAAAGTTTCTCTTTTTTAACATTTTATTTATTTATTCATGAGACACACACAGAGAGGCAGAGACATAGGCAGAGGGAGAAGCAGGCTCCCTGCAGGAAGTCCCGAGGATCCCAGGACCCCAGGATCATGCCCTGAGCCAAAGGCAGATGCTCAACCGCTGAGCCACCCAGGTGCCCCGAGTTTTAAAAGCTTCTAAGAGCATTAGGGATATTCACACTTTGTGATATACTGCCAACATTCTTCTCAGTTTGTTGGGTTTGGTTTTTCATATCGCATATTTTGTCATGCAAAAGTTTTCTGATTTTTTTTGGTGCAATCAATTTTATCAATATTTTCCTTTATTGTTTCTAGTTCTTCTGGTTTTCTCCACTTACATATAGCTCTCTGATCCGTTTGGAGCTTATCCTAGTGTTCTCTTTTCTCATGGGCCGTATCAGTCATGGCAACCTCCTTTATTAAAAGTCTACCTTTCCCCAGTGCCTGGATATATTGTCTTATTTTTATATGAAATTCCCTTATGTCCTTGGCTACATATATGAATTTTCTGTTTTGTTTTTTCTCCACTGCCTTTCTATTTAGTGATTCACCTGTTTTTTGGTTAATGCTTGATTAGTTCAACTGAACAGACTGCATTCCTTTAAACAATTAGTCCCATTGATGAACAGAAAGGTCGCATCCCATGAGGAGCAGGAAGTCTGCAGTTGGTTCTAGCTTACAGACATTTGGATAAGCAGGCTTTCAACACGCCCCTCCTGAGCCCTGTCATTTATGGGGACAGTCATCTCTGAGCAGGATGTGCATAGGACGTGTTAAGCACCAGGAAGTCTCCCTGAACTCCTAATTCTCAAAATACTTGTATGGACAAGGCTATAATGTCTCAAGGTTTCCCATTTAATACCACCGTGACTTAACACCTAGAGCTTAGAAAGTTTTTTTTTAAAAGATTAAATCAAAGTTTTCAGTTTCTTAACATTCTATAATCACAGAATTAATGAATCATTTCCTTGTGGTCTAAAACATGACCACAGGGATCCCTGGATGGCGCAGCGGTTTGACGCCTGCCTTTGGCCTAGGGCGCGATTCTGGAGACCCAGGATCGAATCCCACGTCGGGCTCCCTGCATGGAGCCTGCTTCTCCCTCTGCCTATGTCTCTGCCTCTGTCTCTCTCTGTGTGTGACTATCATAAATAAATAAAAAATTTAAAACATGACCACAGGTATTTGTACCCCCAGAATAGTGAATATATGCTATTTTCATAGTTCTCTCTACTATGCTTGGATTAGGAGTAATGATTATTTAAATTTTCCTTATATAAAAATATCCTTGTATTTCGTTATTTAATCTGTAATTTTCTGAGTTAAAATAGTCTATACTGATGAACACAGAGTTTTAGTATTGTCAGCTGAAAGACACCTGCAGATGGATAGTAGTGATGACTGTACAACATCATGAACTGTATTTAATGCCACTAAACGGTACACTTGAAAATAGTTGCGGTGGTAAACTTCATGTTACGTGTATTTTACCAGGATAAATAAAGGAAAATTCCAGTATGATGATGACTTTACCAATTTCTATTTATTCCAGTTTTACAGCCAGGGATATGAATGGGGAGAAAGCACTTGCAGAAGGAAAAGCACAGCATGACAGACACCATTGACATAAAGTTTTAATTCATGCAAAACACACTATTTTTCAAGGACTCATATATATGCAGCCAAAGGCTTAACATATGAATGGGACATATTTTCCTTTAAAATGAAAAAAAAAAACAGAACTTTTTCATGCAGAAGATATTTCCAATTTAAGCCCAGGTGCACCTGTACCCTACAGAGAGAAGCAGAATCCCTCTGCCTCGGAGACTGGCTCCTAGAAGGCTCCTGTGCCAATCAGCCACACTCAGGGGTCCGCACCTGGGGTCCGCACAGCCGGGGTCAGTTGCTGCACCTGTAGCCTGTAGTCAAGGCGCCAGGCAGGGCGCATCTGGGGGCAGGTACTTAAGCACAGGAGCCTGGGCCTTGGGAACCCTGCGAGTCAAGCAGCGGGGGGTATGGGTTCCAGGCCGCTGGCAGCGAGATTCCCGACTTCCGATGGGTGAGCTTCGTCCCGGCGTCTGGAAGCTCAGCAGCCCTGCTCTCCTCTCTGCACGCACCTGGGTGGGATCACGCCTGGCGCTGGACCGCCCTGCAGCGCGCAGGACAGAGCGGGCCTGCACACCCGGCTCACTTGGGCCGCAGGAGCTTGGCCTTACTTGTTCTCAAAACATCTTGATTTTTGTCTCCAGGTTCCTGGCTTTTCTCAGAAGAGTATGAAGCTCTCCAGGCTCCTAACACAACCGCTTGCCATGGTCAGCAGCAGGACCCCTGGGTGTCAGCGCGCGGTGCAGGTGGCGTCCCCACCCCATCTGTGTCCTTCTCCTCCTCTACTTCTTACCACCACATCACAAAGGCATGAGCGGCTGTTTACCCCCGCCCTCGGGGCTTCCAATTATGGAGCTCAGAAAGATTGGAAGCCAAAGCATGACCCCTTATTTTGGACTCTGGACCCTCCCAGGGGCCCTCATCCAGGTCGTGTTGCTTTACTAACACAGGACGTGGGAAAAGCTGCTCCTAACCCCAAAGGCAGGCCTGAGTTGGGCTGAGAACTGGGAGAGCATTCTAAGCGCATTCTATGTTGGTGAGTGTTCCTGGGTGACCCGGAGCTTCTTCCTTCGGCTGCCACCCCCACCCTGGTGCTGAGGAGTCGGGTCCCAACAGAAGCCCCAGACAAGCTTCAGTGGGAGGGGTGGGGCGCAGAGAACCAAGGGGACTTGTCCATTACCTCTATGATCCTGGGCTAGGAAAGTGCCCCCAGCTAGCAGGGCTGGTGGCAGGGCTCAGGAAGGTGGAGAGAAGCTTGGTGGACCCCCTTTCTCCCCCGTGGCCCCCGGGCTCTGGAATGTTGGGGAGCAGGAGATCCCCTCCTCACGGCTTCAGAAGGGCAACCCCTCCAGTAAGGGAGGGTTGCACCTGGACTGGCCCCCGTTGTTAGGAAGCACAGCTGAGCAGAGACCAGTGACTTCGTTAGAAGCCAGAGGACAAGGGGGTGGCAAGCCTTCAGCACTGAAGGCAGTGGGGGTGGGTCAGAGGAACCGAGGCCAGCAGGGGCGCACCCCACTGAGAGTCCTCACGAGTGGGCCCTGATGATGGTTGCCCAGATACCACTGAGGCCCCCCAGGAATCCTCTTCAGGGAGTAATCAAAAACAAGGGAAAAATCCTGAGAGCATGGGCTAATAATCCAAAAAGAGCTACAATCCCAAATGGAAAGTGTCAAGTTCTTAAAAAAAAAAAAAAAAAAAGGGTGTCAAGTTCTATTTTGAATCAGGAAGGCAGTTTTCTGCTAGAGGCAGCAATTGGAATGTCAAGGTGTTTTTTTTTTTTTAATCTACATCTTTAAGCCTAATACGAGATGCTATTTAAACTCCACGCACCTGTATGAAGAGTCTGGATGAGGGTTCTGTGCCTTAAACACCCATCCGCCTACCTTTTTCATGGTTTCTCCTCAGCACCACTGGTATATTGGGCTGGATCACTCTGCTGTGGGGCCTGTTCTGTGTACTAAGGACGCTTAGCAGCGTCTCTGGTCTCTACCCACTAGATGTCAGCAGCATTCCGCTCCTAGTTGTAGTAACAGCCCTGTCCTGGGTCACTGCCCAATGTCCCTTGGGAGCAGAAATCCCCTGCCACTGAGAACTGTTCTCCTTCCATTTGTAGGGTCTTTAGGCATAAAGTCAAACACATGGAGCTGACCCTCAAGGTTTGGCTGCTAAGTGACTCCAGGTGCTTCCAATTCTGTCCCATTTGAGAAGACTCCCAAGGAGCAGGAGGCTTGACTAGACACAACTGGCTTTGCCCCTGAACCCAAGGGGACATGGCTGGAGGGAATCTGCGTGCCCAGCAGCTTGGAAGGGCTTTCCAGGTAAGTGTGAAACTATGAAGCGTGACTGTCCACTGATACCTGGCACTTGGTTTCACCTGTTGGCTTCCAGGGGGCGGGGTTTCTGTGCTTCTGAGAGACGGAGTTTAGAGTCCCAGGTGGGAGACTTGACGCTTGTAGTGGGTCTGTCCTTTCATGGTGTAACCGAACTTCAGTCCTTCAATAGCTTATGCAATTTTCATTTCCTGCTCAGGAAAAACCCTCTTGGAGTGATGATGGCACTTAAATTGGACCTTAAATTATAGAACTGGTGACAAAAATCTGTTTTTTCTCCTTCACTCTCCCAACTGGCTTCAAATCCTCATTTCTTAGGACAACCTTAATCCTCGGAGAGCTTCTCAAGACCAATGTGGGGAAACTGAGGCCTGAGTCCAGGCTTCAATGAGAACCTGGAAGAGTGAGCTGCTTTTGCACATCCTCCCCCTCAACCCTTCTCTGCCAGTCAAGATACCAGGCCCGTGTGACCTCGTTTCCTCTGCTCTCCCACCAAACCAGCAGACGTTCCTGACAGACCCCAGACTCTAAGGGCCTCGATCCTGGACTTTGAGGAAATATAGTGGGGACCAGGACCCTGAAGACCGAAAGAACCCCTCATTTGGGAGGGAGGGGGGAAGGAGCAATTGCCAGGACAAGGTAGGTCCCTTGGCTCTTCCCACTGGAGGCTGGGGAAGGAGAACCTCCCCTGGGAAAGGGGAAGGTCTGTTACCTCGCTCGTGATGTACACTTGCTTCCGCAGGTTCCACCCACAGCACTGAGCAAGCCAAGGCACCAAACCCTCAAAGAAAACCTGGAATTTCCTGCACAAGGAGGCCATCTTGTCAGAACCCTACCACAAAGCTGGTAGAAAACAAAGAGGGCTCTGGGTTTTAGCTGGACCAACTTGAGGGTTGGCGTTTGAGATTACAGCAAGATGTGGGAGGGGAGAACAGTGGGAAAAGGTAGACTGTGGTCCCTTTACTGTCCAAGATCCTCATCTTGCCAGGATCTTCACATTAAAGGCCCTGAAAACTAAGATCCCTCCCGAATACTCTTGAGGAAATGCTATTCTGATAGGTGGCTAAAATCAGACCTCTCTTTAGCCCCTTTAAATTAGTGGGGTTTCCTAGGATTAGGGTTCTCCAGCTGCAACAGCCACTCTGTCCAGCCTAAGCCTGTTCCACATGGCTGCCAGGGGACTTGGGGGGCAAAGGGGACCCACGCAACTGAAGCTCCTGCTGGGGAGCACGTGGAATGTGGCAGGTCTACTTGTTCACTGGCAAGTAAGGTAAAGTCTCCAGACCTCCCACTGTCCTTGACAGTTTTGGTAAGGAGAGTGGGATGCTAAGACCTAGCTTTTCTGGGAAAGCAAGGACTGATCCCTTGTAGGCTGGGTTAGGGGGTAGGAGAAGCAAATATCCTGGGACTTGGTGGCAGGTGCTGTCGCCTTCTGCTGGTGGGTGAAGAGTCTCTCCGTGTTCTACCTGTGAATGGGACTGTATGGTGGGAGGTAGGATGTAAACACGAAGCCCCAATAGTCCTTTGGGTGGTTGCTCACCCTTCCAGTGGGAGATGCTATGAGCAGTTGATGGGCTGCTGGAAATGGAGCACATGGGCTTCGCTTACTGGTAAGAGCTGGTGTCTCCCCTTCAGTTTTCCCCGTGGATCCCTCCCACTGGACACTTTAAGGAAAAAGCCATGTAGGCTATGGAGCCGTGGGTGGGAGCAGGATGGTGGCTACAGGCACCGGTGTCCCCATCCTACTCGGTCATGGGCAGGAAAGGATGCCTGGATGGGGTTTCAAGGTCACAGCTGGAAGGGAAACCAATGTGGTCTTGTGTATGGGGCCCTTTGGGTGGACCCAGTATGCTTTTCATGGTGTCTACACCTGATTGTAAGAATTGTGGGCTGTTTCCACATCTTGGCTGTTGTAAATAATGTTACAATAAACATAGAGACACATTATATCCCTTTTGATTCAGTGTCTTTGTATTCTTTGGGTAAATACCCCATAGTGGAATTACTGGATCATAGAGTAGTTCTACTTTTAAATTTTTAAGGAAACTCCACACAATTTTCCAGTGACTGCACCACTCTGCACTCCTAACAGTGCGAAAGGATTCCATTTTCTCCACATCCTCACCAACATGTTTGTGTACATGTGTTTTTTGAGAGTGTGCATGTGCACATGTGATGGCGGGGGGGGAGGGGTGGGAAGAGATGTAGGGGAGGGGCAGAGTGAAATGGGAAGAGGGGAATCTCCAGCACCACACTCAGTACGGAGCCCAACTTGGGGGCTCGATCCCATGACCTGAGCCGAAATGGAGTCAGATGCTTAACCCACTGAGCCACCGAGGTGCCTCTATTTCTTGGGTTTTTGATTTTAGCCATTCTGACAGGTGTGAGGTGAGCTCATTGTGGTTTTGCTTTGCAGTTTCCTGATGTTGAGCATCTATGTCTGTTGGCCATCTATAGATCTTTGGAGAAACGTCTGTTCGTGTATTTTTTTTTTTAAGATTTTATTCATGAGCGGCAGAGGGAGAAGCAGGTTCCCTACAGGGAGCCTGATGCAGGACTCGATCCCAGAACCCCGGGATCATGAGCCAAAGGCAGACGTTCAACCACTGAGACACCCAGCTGTTCTTGTTCGTGTATTTTTGCTTGTCTTTTAACTGGATGATTTCCTGGGTGTTGTATCAGTTCCTTATATATCTTAGATCCTATCCCTTTATCAGGTCACTTGCCAATACCTTCTCCCATCCCGTTGCCGTGTAAAACTTTATTTTGATGTATTCCTAATAGTTTATTTTGCTTGTCTCAGACCTAGAAAAAGGTTGCTATGGCTGAGGTCAGAAACTATTGCCTGTGCTTTAGTTCTGGTAGGTTTCTAGGAATTTATCCATTTAAGTTTTCCAATGTGTTGGCCTATAGGTTTTTGTAACATTCTTAAAATTGTCTTGCTGGTGGTTTTTCTTTCATTAAGGACTTTGAGTGTTTTTTTTAATTTTTTTTTATTTTTGAGTCTAGCTAGAGGTTTATCCACTTTTGTGATCATCTCAACCAGCTCCTGGTTTCATTGATCTACTGGGTCTTTTTAGTTTGTCATTTCTGCTCTAGTTTTTATTTCCTTTGCTGGGTTTGGGTTTTGTTTAGCCCCTGTTAGAGCTTTTGTTCTAGCTCCTTTAGATGTGAGGTTAGGTTGCTTCTTTGAGGCCTCTCTCCTTGGGGTTGGCCTGTGTTGCCATAAATCCCTCCACTTAGAACCACTCTTGCTGCATCCTCTAAGGATTGTTAGGCTTGTCCTTGCCCATCCCAGAGAGGTGTAGCCTGATAGGGAAAGAGCTCTATATAAAGAAGGCCGGTGGGACCACCTCCGCTGCCAGTAGGCGGGTCAGAATTCGGCAGGAGAGCCTCTACTCTCTGATGGCCGAAGTTCTTACCATGTCGATGCCCTGTCGGTTCAGCAGTCAGAAGCCTCGGTCTCCATGGCCCTGACACGTGTTACACACTTCTGGCAGCAGGTACGGCTGACAAACCCGAAAAAATTCAGGGGGCTGGATGCCAAGTAGTTTCTTAGGTCTATACAGGTGGGTGCAGGACATTAAATCTCTGGCACTCCAAGGGCAGCGGTAGCATTCCCCACCCCCAACTCCTACCCCTTACCTCCATCAAAAGGAGCCCTGACACCTTTGATTCCTGCACATTGGAGAGAAGTCTGACTCTGCAAACTGGAGCCTCTAACAAAGTGACACACTTTTACCTAGAGTTGCCATTGGTTTGGGACTTGTGGCCACATCAGCTGAGACGCCTCCAACTAGACCCATTTTGGAAAGCTGATCTCAGCCTGCTGAGCTTATAGGGAGTTGGAATAACTGACCCATGAAGGCCTTGAGATGCTCAGTCCCCAAATCGCCATTTTGGGGTTGGTCAACTTGGACTCAGACTAATAAGAGCCCAAAATAGACTTGATCTATTCAAGAACACAGCTGTCCTGACCTCAGCAGCATCTTGTCTTTACTTGGGGGAGAAGCACACATTTCCCTATGGAAACTTAACTTCCCTCCCCCTTGGTCCCCACCTGGAGCCGAAGATACTGGCCCAGTGGTGCCCTCTGTGTTTGCCTGGCTCAGGCTTGATGAGGTTTTAGGTAAAGAGAAACCTGGCAGGGTCTGAGCTGGTATAGGTGCTCACCCTCAGTCTCCACGGTGGAGCTGGAAGTCGATGTCCCCCCCCCCCCACTCACTGGGTGGAACTCAGGTTCGTGGGCTGTTGCCAAGGGCCTAGCTGTCTGATGGTTCCATTTGGGAAAAGTGCAGACTGCCCAAAGATGTGCCTTAAGCCATGGAAACATCGGGCTTGCCTATTGAACTGTCTGGGCCAGTCACTTAAATGTCTGTTGGCAAAAACTGGTTCTGAGACCTAGTGGGGATCCGCTCCTGACCAAAACTCTGCCCTTGACATGGAGGCTACTGTTGTGTGCCAGCCTTGTAACTTCGGCTGTAAGCTGACCTGCCCGTTCCACAGGGGTGGCCACATTCAAGGGGGGCTTCCCCTTCCTCTGCCTTACAGATCAACTTTGTCAGAACTTTGCCCCCCCCCCAACCCTGTGGCTGTCAAGGGCCACCTCCCCACAGATCCTACTTTTGGTTACTGATCAGCTTCCTCTAGCCCTGAAAGGGAGGCCTGGTGGATTCCAATTCTTAAGATTTATAAAAATGTCCATGTCTCTTCCCTTGATTCTCCCAGGTGAAATGTTGGGGCATGAGTAAGAGATGACTGGATAAAAGGTGGTTTTGGCCACTGGCATGGGACGGGAGATTTGGGGAGGGGTGGTGAAGGAAGAGCAAGAAAGCAGCTGAGAGGTAGGGGGAGGATGGGCATTAATGACCTGTCTTTCAGAACTGCCCTCAGCCGTACTACAGGGGGGAAGCATGCAGTAGGTCTCCCAAACGGGTGAAAGAAACTCAACTGGTGAGTCTGCCTGCCTCCGCCAGACAGCTCTGACCATTCTATGAAGTGGATATTGTGGCCCAGCTTGCACTGGGGACAAACTAGACACTCTCCAGACCTTCCAAGTGGACTGAACTGGAGACTCAAAGGCACACCAGTTGGCCAGGAGGCCATGTTGGAGCTACTGTGAACCTGTCCTTTTTTTTTTTTTAATAAATTTTTATTGGTGTTCAATTTACCAACATACAGAATAACACCCAGTGCTCATCCCGTCAAGTGTCCCCCACAGTGCCCGTCACCCATTCACCCCCACCCCCCGCCCTCCTCCCCTTCCACCACCCCTAGTTCGTTTCTCAGAGTTAGGAGTCTTTATGTTCTGTGTCCCTTTCTGATATTTCCCACACATTTCTTCTCCCTTCCCTTATATTCCCTTTCACTATTATTCATATTCCCCAAATGAATGAGAACATACACTGTTTGTCTTTCTCCGATTGACTGACTTCACTCAGCATAATACCCTCCAGTTCCATCCACGTTGAAGCAAATGGTGGGTATTTGTCGTTTCTAATGGCTGAGTAATATTCCATTGTATACATGGACCACAGCTTCTTTATCCATTCATCTTTCGATGGACACCGAGGCTCCTTCCACAGTTGGGCTATTGTGGACATGGCTGCTAGAAACATCGGGGTGCAGGTGTCCCGGCATTTCATTGCATCTGAATCTTTGGGGTAAATCTCCAACAGTGCAATTGCTGGGTCATAGGGCAGGTCTACTTTTAATTCTTTGAGGAACCTCCACACAATTTTCCAGAGTGGCTGCACCAGTTCACATTCCCACCAACAGTGCAAGAGGGTTCCCTTTTCTCCGCATCCTCTCCAACATTTGTTGTTTCCTGCCTTGTTAATTTTCCCCATTCTCACTGGTGTGAGGTGGTATCTCATTGTGGTTTTGATTTGTATTTCCCTGATGGCAAGTGATGCGGAGCATTTTCTCATGCGCATGTTGGCCATGTCTATGTCTTCCTCTGTGAGATTTCTCTTCATGTCTTTTGCCCATTTCATGATTGGATTGTTTGTTTCTTTGATGTTGAGTTTAAGAAGTTCTTTATAGATCTTGGAAACTAGCCCTTTATCTGATACGTCATTTGCAAATATCTTCTCCCATTCTGTAGGTTGTCTTTGAGTTTTGTTGACTGTATCCTTTACTGTGCAAAAGCTTCTTATCTTGATGAAGTCCCAATAGTTCATTTTTGCTTTTGTTTCTTTTGCCTTCCTGGATGTATCTTGCAAGAAGTTACTGTGGCCAAGTTCAAAAAGGGTGTTGCCTGTGTTCTTCTCTAGGATTTTGATGGAATCTTGTCTCACATTTAGATCTTTCATCCATTTTGAGTTTATCTTTGTGTATGGTGCAAGAGAGTGGTCCAGTTTCATTCTTCTGCATGTGGATGTCCAATTTTCCCAGCACCATTTATTGAAGAGACTGTCTTTCTTCCAGTGGATCGTCTTTCCTCCTTTATCGAATATTAGTTGATCATAAAGTTCAGGGTCCACTTCTGGGTTCTCTATTCTGTTCCATTGATCTATGTGTCTGTTTTTGTGCCAGTACCACACTGTCTTGATGACCACAGCTTTGTAGTACAACCTGAAATCTGGCATTGTGATGCCCCCAGATATGGTTTTCTTTTTTAAAATTCCCCTGGCTATTCGGGGTCTTTTCTGATTCCACACAAATCTTAAAATAATTTGTTCTAACTCTCTGAAGAAAGTCCATGGTATTTTGATAGGGATTGCATTAAACGTGTAAATTGCCCTGGGTAACATTGACATTTTCACAATATTAATTCTGCCAATCCATGAGCATGGAATATTTTTCCATTTCTTTGTGTCTTCCTCAATTTCTTTCAGAGGTGTTCTATAGTTTTTAGGGTATAGACCCTTTACCTCTTTGGTTAGGTTTATTCCTAGGTATCTTATGCTTTTGGGTGCAATTGTAAATGGGATTGACTCCTTAATTTCTCTTTCTTCAGTCTCATTGTTAGTGTATAGAAATGCCATTGATTTCTGGGCATTGATTTTGTATCCTGCCACGCTACCAAATTGCTGTATGAGTTCTAGCAATCTTGGGGTGGAGGCTTTTGGGTTTTCTATGTAGAGTATCATGTCATCGGCGAAGAGGGAGAGTTTGACTTCTTTGCCAATTTGAATGCCTTTAATGTCTTTTTGTTGTCTGATTGCTGAGGCTAGGACTTCCAGTACTATGTTGAATAGCAGTGGTGAGAGTGGACATCCCTGTCTTGTTCCTGATCTTAGGGGAAAGGCTCCCAGTGCTTCCCCATTGAGAATGATATTTGCTGTGAGCTTTTCGTAGATGGCTTTTAAGATGTCGAGGAAAGTTCCCTCTATCCCTACACTCTGAAGAGTTTTGATCAGGAATGGATGCTGTATTTTGTCAAATGCTTTCTCTGCATCTAATGAGAGGATCATATGGTTCTTGGTTTTTCTCTTGCTGATATGATGAATCACATTGAGTGTTTTACGAGTGTTGAACCAGCCTTGTGTCCCGGGGATAAATCCTACTTGGTCATGGTGAATAATTTTCTTAATGTGTTGTTGGGTCCTATTGGCTAGTATCTTGTTGAGAATTTTTGCATCCATGTTCATCAGGGATATTGGTCTGTAATTCTCCTTTTTGGTGGGGTCTTTGTCTGGTTTTGGAATTAAGGTGATGCTGGCCTCATAGAATGAATTTGGAAGTACTCCATCTCTTTCTATCTTTCCAAACAGCTTTAGTAGAATAGGTATGATTTCTTCTTTAAACGTTTGATAGAATTCCCTTGGGAAGCCATCTGGCCCTGGACTTTTGTGTCTTGGGAGGTTTTTGATGACTGCTTCAATTTCCTCCCTGGTTATTGGCCTATTCAGGTTTTCTATTTCTTCCTGTTCCAGTTTTGGTAGTTTGTGGCTTTCCAGGAATGCGTCCATTTCTTCTAGATTGCCTAATTTATTGGCGTAGAGCTGTTCATGTTTTTAAAATCGTTTGTATTTCCTTGGTGTTGGTAGTGATCTCTCCTTTCTCATTCATGATTTTATTAATTTGAGTCTTCTCTCTCTTCTTTTTAATAAGGTTGGCTAATGGTTTATCTATCTTATTAATTCTTTCAAAGAACCAACTCCTGGTTCTGTTGATCTGTTCCACAGTTCTTCTGGTCTCAATTTCGTTGAGTTCTGCTCGAATTTTAATTAACTCTCTTCTGCTGGGTGTCGGGTCTATTTGCTGTTTTTTCTCTAGCTCCTTTATGTGTAAGGTTAGCTTTTGTATTTGAGTTCTTTCCAGTTTTTGAATGGATGCTTGTATTGCGATGTATTTTCCCCTCAGGACTGCTTTTGCTGCATCCCAAAGATTTTGAACGGTTGTATCTTCATTCTCATTAGTTTCCATGAATCTTTTTAATTCTTCCTTAATTTCCTGGTTGACCCTTTTATCTTTTAGCAGGATGGTCCTTAACCTCCACTGTTTGAGGTCCTTCCAAACTTCTTGTTGTGGTTTAGTTCTAATTTCAAGGCGTTATGGTCTGAGAATATGCAGGGGATGATCCCAATATTTTGGTATCGGTTCAGACCCGATTTGTGACCCAGTATGTGGTCTATTCTGGAGAAAGTTCCATGTGCACTTGAGAAGAATGTGTATTCAGGTGAGTTTGGATGTAAAGTTCTGTAGATATCTGTGAAATCTATCTGGTCCAGTGTATCATTTAAAGCTCTCGTTTCTTTGGAGATGTTGTGCTTAGAAGACCTATCGAGGGTAGAAAGAGCTAGATTGAAGTCACCAAGTATAAGTGTATTTTTATCTAAGTATTTCTTCACTTTGATTAATAATTGGTTTAAGTATTTGGCAGCTCCCACATTCGGGGCATGTATATTGAGGATTGTTAAGTCCTCTTCTTGGATAGATCCTTTAAGTATGATATAGTGTCCCTCTTCATCTCTCACTACAGTCTTCGGGGTAAATTTTAGTTTATCTGATATTAGGATGGCTACCCCTGCTTTCTTTTGAGAACCATTTGAATGGTAAATGGTTCTCCAACCTTTTATTTTCAGGCTGTAGGTGTCCTTCTATCTAAAATGAGTCTCTTGTAGACAGCAAATAGATGGGTCCTGCTTTTTTATCCAGTCTGAAACCCTGCGCCTTTTGATGGGGTCATTGAGCCCGTTCACGTTCAGAATTACTATTGACAGATATGAGTTTAGTGTCATCATGATATCTATTTAGTCCTTGTTTTTGTGGATTGTTCTACTGAACTTCTTCTTAAAGGGGAATTTTAAGAGTCCCCCTTAAAATTTCTTGCAGAGCTGGTTTGGAGGTCACATATTCTTTCAGTTCCTGCCTGTCTTGGAAGCTCTTTATCTCTCCTTCCATTTTGAATGAGAGCCTTGCTGGATAGAGTATTCTTGGCTGCATGTTCTTCTCATTTAGGACCCTGAATATATCCTGCTGGCCCTTTCTGGCCTGCTAGGTCTCTGTGGAGAGGTCTGCTGTTACCCTAATATTCCTCCCCATGAAAGTCAGGGACTTCTTGTCTCTTGCTGCTTTAAGGATCTTCTCTTTATCTTTGGAATTTGCAAGCTTCACTATTAAATGTCGAGGTGTTGAACGGTTTTTATTGATTTTAGGGGGGGATCTCTCTATTTCCTGGATCTGAATGCCTGTTTCCCTTCCCAGATTGGGAAAGTTTCCAGCTAGGATTTGTTCAAATACATATTCTGGCCCTCTGTCCCTTTCGGCACCCTTGGGAATCCCAATTAAATGTAGGTTTTTCTTCCTTAGGCTGTCATTTATTTCCCTTAATCTGTCTTCATGGTCTTTTAATTGTCTCTTTTTCCCTCAGTTTCCCTCTTTGCCATCAACTTGTCTTCTATGTCACTCACTCGTTCTTCCACCTCGTTAACCCTCGTCGTTAGGACTTCTAGTTTGGATTGCATCTCATTCAATTGATTTTTAATTTCTGCCTGATTGGATCTAAATTCTGCAGTCATCAAGTCTCGTGAGTCCTTAATGCTTTTTTCTAGAGCCACCAGTAGCTGTATAATAGTGCTTCTGAATTGGCTTTCTGACATTGAATTGTAATCCAGATTTTGTAATTCTGTGGGAGAGAGGACTGTTTCTGATTCTTTCTTTTGAGGTGAGGTTTTCCTTCTAGTCATTTTGCTCAGTGCAGAGTGGCCAAAAACAAGTTGTACTGGGAAAAGGAGAAAAAGAGAAGGAAAGAAAAGAGAGAAAAAAGAAAAAGAAGGGGAAAAAGGGGAAAAAAGAAGAAAAAGAAAAAGAAAGGTGAAAAAAGGGGGGTGGGGGAAGCAATCAGAAATCAAAAAGAAAAGAAAAAAGAAAAAAAAAAACAAAAAACACGGGGGAGTATCTTCTGATTCTGTAGACTTTAAGTCCCTTGACTTCCCCTGGAACTGGTCCGTCCAGCTGGTCTTCTGGGGGAGGGGCCTGCTGCGCTTATTTTCAGGTGTTAGCACTTGGGGGAGCTGCTCTGCCCCTGCCTGCTGCAGGGCTCAGCGGGGGTTGTTTTCCCCGTGGGGCCCCAGGAGGAACAGCCACAGTTGCTATGGCAACTCTGGAAGCCTGGATTCAGCCTCTGCAGGAACTACGGGGCTCGGGGCTCTCCGTTCTCCGTCTGCAGGGCCTGGAGGCTCCGGGGCGGGGCCGCTGATCTGCTCAGCTCGGGGCAGGAGCGTCCTCGCTGTCCTGGGCCCTCCCGGCCTCTGCCTGTCCCGGGGGAGGCCGGATCCTGGGCTGTGTCCCGGCGCCCTGTGCTCCGGGGCCTGCGCTGTGGGATTCGCGCTCCCGCCCCGCAGCTCCCTCCCTGGAGCCGCTCCCGAGCCCCTCCGAGCTGCTCCGGGTCCCGCCGTGCGCGCTGCAGCCCTTAGGGAGCTCGGCGCACTCTCCCGGGGCGCAGGTGTCTGTTAGTGTCCCCGGGAGCCCGAGGGCATCCCCGCCCTCCTGGGTCCTGCTCCAACTCCCTGCGAGCCCCTTTCCACCCGGGAAGGTTGGTGCAGCTCCTGCTTCTCCGGGACGGGGCTCTCCTGTCCTGGGGACACTCGCCCCGGCCTCAGCCCGGCTCCTCACGTGGCCCCTCCCCCTCGGAGGCCTTTTGTTTCTTTATTTCTTTTTCCCCCGTTTTCCTACCTTGATAGAAGCGCAAACTCTTCTCACTGTAGCATTCCAGGTGGTCTCTCTTTAAATCTCAGGCCGAATTCGTAGATTTTCAGGATGATTTGAAGGTTATCTAGGTAATTTGGTGGGGACAGGTGGTTTGGGGACCCTACTCTTCCGCCGTCTTGCCCCTCCTCCTCCTCCTCCGAACCTGTCCTTTCTGACTGGTAGAGATCCCAGTTCACAGGGCCTCCCCAAACCAAACTCTTTCCAGGGACACTATATTCTCTTTTGGGATTGTACTACTACGGTCAGCTTCCCTCTCTCCTAAAACACAATGGTTTACACCCTAACAGGTGACCTGAAGTATTTAAGGAAACCCCATCCTGGTTCTGGCAGGCACCCAGGTCAGCCTTAGTTCTTGGGCCTGGGTTGTTATGGATGAGAGAATCACCCTAGACTTCCTCTTTGGGGGCCAAGGTAATCTTTGCAATTGTTCAAACATCCTTCTCCTTGTGGATTAATGCTTTATGTTGATACAGAAACCTAGGAAGAAAGCCACTTGTCTAAGATGGATACTGGTGGCCTCAAGGGCTTGGTTCAGCTGGAATCCTGGGGGCGTAGGTGAGGACAATATCACAGATACTGGTTCTGTTGCTTAGAGTACAAATTGAATGGATCTGACCTTGTTTCTTGTTGGCTTAATTAAGCCAGGCAGTGAACCATTTTGATTATTCATAGGAAAACTTGCCCGAAGCCAAGACCATAGAGAAATGAAGGGTGGATCTTGCTTGGGGAGGGAGCAGGCAATCCTCGATGGCACGTCTATGTATCTCATGACCACTTATATGCTAGACTGTCTTCTCACGAGGCTAGGTGGCAAACAGACTGGGAAGACAAGCGTGGAAGGCATGTTTCTTGACCACTGATAACAGTTCACCATTGCCACTTGGATGTCCAATAGGCACCTCAAACTTAACATATCTACGTACGAACTCCTAGTCTCTCCTAAGCCTGTAGCTCCTGGGGTCCTTTTTTTCCCCCCTCCAACTGATGTCAACTCCCTTTGTTGCTTGGGCAAAAACCTAAGATGTCATTCTTCTTTGTGTCCCATCCATCAGGAAATTCTGTTGGCTCTCTTTCAAAGTAGATCTGGAAACTTGCTAATTCTCACTGCCTGTACCAGTTGGGACTGTCCCTTCTCTTGGCTTGCCACCGAGGTGATGCTAAGGGCACTGCAGATCTCTTGTTTCACATGTTCCTTTTGCCTCTGGCTGGAGCCATTCCGGAGTCCTGTGTAGGGAATCTAGTTGTTTCTTCTTGGCTTTCCCTCCCCTAGGAGATGCTGCATTCCAGCTTTCTCTGGCTTGCTAAGACAGCCTTTGTAGTTCTGCTCACCAACTCCCAAATCTGTGCTGCTTCTTTTATCTTTTTTTCCCCCCCAAGGGATTCTGCTGCCACTTCCCCTCCTTTAAACATTTAAATCCACTCTAGTGGGGTTTCAGGAGGGAGCACAGGCAATCATATGCCCACCACCGAGTTTAACTGGGAGTCCTAGTAGTAATCTTGTAAATAGAAGCAGCCTTACAGGCCACGTACCTAATTGTGCTAGTTCTTTAACACATTTTCCAAATACTTTATAGATATATTTATAATGTATGCCTTGAAGCACTAAGAATCTTGCTGGAACATTAAGCTAAAACCTATGTTAAATACATCTAGAGAATGACCTTAGAAGGTTGAAGTATCTTGAAGACAGGAGATAAAAGGTTTCTAAAGCAGGTAATATCTAAGGATCATCTGGATCTAGAACTCTACCAGTAAATTTGTGCTTTTTTTTCCTGTTTGTACCCGCCCTTTCTGATAACAGCATGGTTCTCAACTATGTACTTTTATTCTACAAATATTAGTGCATATCATGTGTATCACATTCTTATGTTCAGGAGGACTTCATACTGTGTGTGGTAGACTGGATTGACCTGAACAAAATGGGGTTTTCTTCCCCCCCTGGAATTCCATTTGAATCAAGTTCAGCATGTATGTAATAGTTAATCTCTTCGGAATAGCTCCTTGTACTTTGTAGAGGATTATTCAAGTTCTAGGACAGCAAATGCAGGAAAGAGCAATTGAGATTGTGTTGAACAATAATGCTTCCTAGAACTGAAGACTGTCGAACTTTTAATTTAATAGGAAAAAGAACAATGTGATCAGACCAACCAAAAACCAAATAAACAGTTAAAAAAAAAAAAAAGACTACAGTCTGAAATGGGAGCCGGATGAGTTCTACTTCTTTTTTTTTTTTTTTTTTTTTATGAGTTCTACTTCTAATCAGGACATGAACTCAGGGTGGTGAGATCAAGCCCCACATCGGGCTCTGCTGGGACCTGAAGCCAGCTTGAGACACTCGCCCTCTGCCCCTACCCCCACCTCTAAAATAAGTATTTTAAAAATTAGAAAGCACAACTGTGACTCTCTAGAGTGATTTAATGAAAGGCAAAGAAATGAAAGAAACACAGGTGGGGCAATGCATGCTATTGGACAAACTTGTCCTTAAGGAAGGTGGAAATATTTAAAAGCTGTTTGTCTTGTTAATGCTTTAATAATATTCTTAATCTCCTCTATCTAAATCACCTATTCCCTGTCGCCTCCCAACCTCCCCTCTGGCCACCATCAGTTTTCTACATTTAAGTCTGGTTTTCTTCCTCCCTCTTTGCTATTTGATTCTTCAAATTCCCATGAGTGGAATCCTATGGTATTTGTTTCTCTGACTTATTTCACTTAGCCTTATACCTTCTAGGTCCATCCATGTTGTTGCAGATAGCAAGATTCACTTTTTTCCTAACTGATATTCCATTGTATGTGTGTACCACACCTTTATCCATCCATCTGTGGGTGGACACTTGGGCTGCTTCCATATCTTGACTTTCGTGTAACTACTGCTGCAATAAATGTAGGGGTGCAGATCTTTTTGAAATAGCATTTTTGTTTTCTTTAGGTAAATACCCAGTAGTGGCATTACTGTATCATATGATAATACTATTAGGTTTTTTTTTTTTAAGAAACTTCACATAATTTTCCACAGTGGCTGCACCAACTTATATTCTCACCAGCAGCACACAAGGGTTCCTTTTTCTGCACATCCTTGCCAATACTTGTTCCTGAAAGTTTTGATTCTAGCCATTCTGATGGCTGTGACAGCTCACTGTGGTTGGTTTTGATTTGCATTTTCCTGATTAGTGAGTGGCGTTGAATGTCTTTTCAAGTTTCTCAGCTATCTGTATGTTTTCAGAAAAATGTCTAATCCGGTCCTCTGCCCATTTTTAAAATCTCTTGTTTGGTGCTGAATTATACAAATTCTTCATCTATTTTGTATATTAATCCCTAATTGGATATATCATTTGCAGGTACCTTCTTCCACTTAGTAAGTTGCCTTATTTTGTTGGTTTTTTTGCTATGCAAAAATTTATTTTGGTGTGGTTCCGATGGTTTAATTTTGCTTTCCTTTTGCTTGCCTGTAGAGACCTACCTAGAAAAATGTTTCTACTGCTGATGTCAAATAAATTACTGTGTTTTCTCCTAGGAGTTTTATGGATTTAGGTCTCACAATATGTCTTTAATCCATTTTGAGTTTATCTCTGTATGGTGTAACAAATGGTCTAGTTTCTTTTGCATGTAGCTGTCCAGTTTTCCCAGCATCATTTGTTGAAGAGACTATCTTTTCTCTGGAGTACATTCTTGCCTTCTTTGTCCTATTTTGACTATAGAAGGGTGGGTTTATTTCTGGGTTTTCTATTCTGATCCACGGATGTAGGTATTTTTTGTGTCGATACCATACTGTTTTGATGACTACAGCTTTGTAGCATTCCTTAAAATCTATAATTGTGATACCTCCAGCTTTGACTACGTGGATCTTTTGTGGTTCCATAGTATAACTGATTCTAGTTCTATGAAAAATGTTGGTATTTTGATAGAGATTACATTAACTCTGTAGATTGCTTTGGGTAGTATGGACATCTTAACAATTTTGGTTCTTCTGATCCATGAGCATGGCATATATTTTCATTTGTGTTCTCTTCAATTTCCCTGATCAGTGTTTTATAGTTTTTGGAGTATAGGGCTTTTACTTTCTTGGTCAAGTTTGTTTTTAGGTATTTTTGGTGAATTATAAATGGAATTGCCTTAATTTCTGTTCACTATTAATGCACAGAAATGCAACAGATTTCTACATATTTTGTATCCTGCAACTTTATTGAATTCACTTCAGTTCTAATAGTTTTTTGGTGGAGTTGTTTGGATTTTATATAGTATCATGTCACCTGAAAATAGTGAAAGTTTTACTTCTTCCTTGCCAACTTGGATGCCTTTTATTTCTATTTCTTGTCTAATAGCTGTGACTAGGACTTTGAGTACTATGTTGAATAAAAGTAAGAATAGATATCCTTGCCTTGCTCCTGATCCTAAAGGAAAAGCTCTGTTTATCCCCATTGAGTATGATGTTTAGCTATGGGTTTTTCATGTATGGCCTACATTATGTCAAGGTATGTTCCCTCTAAACCTACTTTGAGAATTTTTATCATGAATGGATGTTGAATTTTGTCAAATGCTTCTTCTGTATCTAATGAGGTGACTATGGTTTTTATTCTTTCTCTTGTTAATGTGCTATATCTTGTTGATTTGCAAGCTGCGAACCACTCTTGCATCCCTGGAAAAAATCCCACTTGATTGTGGTGAATGACTTAAAGTTATTGGATTTGGTTTGCTAATACTTTGTTGAAGATTTTTACATCTATGTTTATCAGAGCTATAGGTCTATAGTTCTCTCTCTCTCTCTCTCTCTCTTCTTTTTTGAGTATCTTTATCTGGTTTTGGTATCAGGGTAATGCTGGCCTCTTACGATGTATTTGGAAGCCTTCCTTCCTCTTTTTTTCTTTAGTATTTTGAAAATAGATATTAACTCCTCAAATATTTGGTAGAATTCACCTGTGAAGACATCTGGTCCTAGACTTCTGAGATTTGGTTATTCAATTTCATTGCCAGTCATTGGCCTGTTCAAATTTCCTATTTCCTCCTGATACAGTTTTGGAAGGTTATATTTCTAGGAATTTATAGGTTGTCCATTTTATTGACCCATGCTTTTTCATAAGATTCTTAGAATTCTCTATTTGTCAGTTACTTTTACTCTATTTCTGAGTCCTCTTAAGGAATCTGGCTAAAGATTTGTCAATTTTTTCTCAACAAGCTCCCAGTTTCATTTTTTTAAAAGTCTTTCTGCTCTGATCTCTATTATTTTCTTTCTTTTACTGACTTTGGGCTTTGCTATTTTTCTAGCTCCTTTAGATGTAGTTAGATTGTTTTGAGTTTTTGTTTTTGTTTTTGTTGCTTAAGGTAGGCTTGTATTGCTATAAACTTCTTCATTGCCTAGTTTCAGGTGTTTCAGCCCATTTGTGTATTTGTGTTCTTTCCAGATTTTTTTGTCTTGTGATTGACTTCTAGTTTCATAGCATTCTAACTGGAAAGGATACATGATAGGATTTCAATCTTGAATTTATTAAGACTTATTTTGTGGCCTAACCTGTGTTCTATTCTGGAGAATGTTCCATGTGCACTTGGGTGTGTATTCCACTGTTTTTTGGATGGAATATTCTGAATGTCAGATCTATCTGATGTCATTCAAAGCCACTGTCTTGTTAACTTTCTGTCTGGATGATCTGTCTGTAGACATAAGTGGGGGGTTAAAGTCCTCTACTACTGTGAATTTCTGTGTTAATAGTTTCTTTATGTATTTAGTGTTCCCATACTCATACTGGGTGCATAGTTATTTATAACCTTTTGTCTTGTTGGATTGCTCCCTTTATCATTATGTAGTATCCTTCTTGGTCTATTGTTATGGTCTTTGTTTTTTAAAGTCCATTTTGTCTAATATAAATATTGCTACTCCACCTTTCTTCTTCCTTTTGCTTTGTAAATGCTTTTACATCCCTTTTCTTTCAACCTGCATGTGTCTTTAGGTCTGAAGTAAGTCTCATATAGGCAGCATGTAGATGGGTCTTGCTTTTTTTTCCATTCAGTCACCCTATGTATTATCTATTTATTTTAGAGAGAGTGGGCAGCGGGGAGGGAAGAGGGAGAGAGAATCTCAAGCAGACTCTGCACTGAGCACAGAGGCCAACTCAGGGCTGGAGATCATGGCCCTGGGATCAGGACCTGAGCAGAAATCCAGAGTCGAATGCTTAATTGATTGTGTCACCTGGGTGCTGCACATCCTATGTCTTTAAATGTAAATGGACTAAATGCTCTAAAGTAATTTTTGATGTGTATTTATTCCCACTTTATTACTTCTTAAGATTTTTTTCTTTTTTTGTGTGTGTGCGTGTGTGTGTGTGCCTATGAGCAGCAGGAGGGGAAGAAAGGGAGTGTGGGGGGAGAGAATCCTCAAGCAAATTCCCTGCTGAGCATGGAGCCCAATGTGGGGCTCTCTCCCAGGACCCCAAAGTCATGACCTGAACCAAAACCAAGAGTCAGTCACTTAGCTGACTGAGCCACCTAGGCGCCCCCATTTTATGATTGTTTTCGTGGTTCTCTGTTCCTTTTCTTGCTCTCTTTGTGATTTGATGTCTTTCTTTAGGGTTATGCTTGGATTCTCCTAGTTCTCTCTACCCTGGAGTAGGAGGATCCTGAGCTCACCCCATCCCATGGACACACCCAGGTAACAGCTACATCAGTGAAATGAACTCTGAAAACCACCCGAAGACACACAGAACAGACTTTCCAGCGTAATAGTAGAGAGGAGAAGCTCCAGTGAAAAGGCTGGGAGGTGTAGAGATGCGCTTAGGAACCAAATCCCTGGCAAGACTAACCACAAGTGGAAGAGAGACACCTGGAGAAGCAAGAGGACCAGTCCCCAACCCAGCATCTTGGGTGGGTGGGGGGGCTGCTCTAGGAAGAGGTGTTCTAACATTGGGCTTTGCAGACCCATGGGGCTTAACTTCAGAGTTTCTACAAGCAGCAGGGCATAATTTCAGGTACTTAAAAAATCTGCAGGCTTAAAACCGGGTGGTGCAAGCCCCCACAACCCCTCCCCCCACGTTTAAGATCTATGGTTCTTAGCTCCCCCTTACCAGAGTCACATAGCCCTTAGCTACTGTTAAAACTGGAAAATTGCTGCAGGAAATAAAGTTGCCTTTGGAAGAGTCTGTGGGATGCCATTCTACTGGAGATCCACATAATGTGCCATGTCTGTGAGGGGGGAAAACAATTTGCAGCTTAGTAGTAGTCATAGAACTAGAACTTCCATCTGTGCTCTAGAGATGACATCACTAATGTAACCTGCTGAGAATGTTTTGCAGTGCCAGGGCCCTGAGGCCAATCACCTCTCTACAGTCACACCAAAGCCCAGATGTCACCAGAAGGGACAAGATGATCAAGAAAAGAAGTATTACAGGTATCTTAACCCCTAATCAGCATGATCCAAGACCCTGAGATCCTTACCCTGACTTTTCACCCTTTAAAAACCCTGCTGTGGGGCACCTGGGACGCTGTTGGTTAAGTGTCTGACTCTTGATTTCAGCTCACGTCATGATCTCAGAGTGGTGAAACGGAGTCTCAAGCTGGGTTCCACCCTGGGTGTCAAGCCTGCTTAAGATTCATTCTTTCTCTTTCTCCAAAAACTTAAAAATCCCGCTTATAAGCCAGTAGGGAATTTGGGATTTTGAGCAGTAACTCCCCATTTTCCTCGGTGGCATCACCCCAATAAACAGCCTGTTTTTGATCACTGCAAAAGCTCTTTGTCAGTTTTTATTGGCTGGCTGTGCAACAGGTGGAAAAACTCTGGTTTCGTTACACATTTGGCAACCACAAAGGGATTTTGTCCCTATTAGGCACTTCCACTCATGGTTTGTTGGCTCCAGACCTAGGGCAAAATGCTGAAATGCAGACCCAATTGCTTCAGAGGCAAAGCTGAGGCATTCACCCTTGATTGGTGTCCATGATCTGTGGTGCTTCTGGTTTGCTGTGGAAGAAACAAGGCACTAGGCTGCTTTTGTCCAGGAAGACCTCTTCTGGTAAGTAACCTCCTCTGTGAAGACATAAACTTTCCCTTTGTCATAAACCCCTTCAGGGTTTATTTGGTTTGCGGGAACTTCTGATTGTGTAAGAGACTAGTCTTTTGAGAGGTTGCTCTGGCTTCCAATTTTGTTTTGTTACCTGTTAAAAAACAGGGAACTCATTCCATTGTCCCTTGCAGTCCTTTGAATTGCACACCACAAGACTGGGCTACATCTAGCTATGAACCCATGAAAAGGAAAAATTATCTTACAACAGAGCATTGCCACAGTGTGGTCTAGAATCAGGGGAACACTGGCCAGAAAAATCCATAAATTATAATACCACCTTACTGTTAGATTTGTTTTATAAAAGGGGATATTTTATCTCATTTTTCTTTTCTATGTTCGGTCTTTTAATTCCCCATTGAATTCAATTTAGTCAACATGTACCGTATTAGTTTCAGGGGTAGAATTTAGTAATTCATCAGTTGCATAGAACACCCACGGCTTATTCCATCAAGTACCCTCCTTAATGTCCATCACCCAGTTACCCCATCTCCCCACTCACCTCCCCTTCAGCACCCCTCAGCTTGTTTCCTAGAGTTGAGTGTCTTTTATAGTTTGCCTCTCTCTATTTTCATCTCCTATTTCCTTCCCTTCCCCTGTATACATATGTTTCATTTCTTAAATTCCACATATGAGTGAGATGATAGGTCTTTGACTTATTTCGCTTAGCATAATACCCTCTAGGTTCCATCCACGTATTTGCAAATGGCAAGACTTCATTCCTTATCTCTTATACTCCTAAAAAGTATTAAAATAAGCCAGCTCAAAAAAAAATGTAAAACTTATTCCAATAGTATGGAGATACTAAAAAACCTGTTACCTTCTCCTCTGCCCCCTTTTTGGGATCAGGTATCTGGAAACTGGGACTTTAATCTCCTCTCCACAAATATTAGTGAAACAAAAGCTAAGTTTTGTTTGTATCTGGTTTGTGCGTATCCATGTATGTTATGAGATTTTTCTCTACTTCCAGAGGGTATTACCAAAATTTATAAAAGAGCTCTGTTAATTGGTTTAAAGGCAAGTGTATGTAAGAATTGAGCATTCCATAACTCAAAGATAAAAGCTCATTTTTCAGGTCCATGTGATCTGGAGAAATATTCAATATTAAAGCTAATTCAACGTTGGTTTAATTAAAATGCACGTGTCTTTAGAATTATCAGCTTTAACATTCAAACTTATTCTACTTATGCTTGCTGAAGTGAAGTAAATTAATCCAGTATATCAGTTTCAGAGGTAGAGATTAGTGATTCATCAGTCTTAGAGAATATCCAATGCTCATTACATCACATGCCCTCCTTAATGCCCATCACCCAGCTACCCCATCCCCCCACCCTCATCCCCTCCAGCAACCCCGTTTGTTTCCTGTGATTAAGAGTCTCTTATGGTTTGTCTTTGATTTTATTTTTCCCTCCCTTTCCTTATGACCCTCTATTTTACTACTTAAACTCCACATGAGTGAGATCATAGAATTGTCTTTCTCTGATTTTTTTAAAAAATATATATCTTGAGAAGAAAAATCAATGTAAACATCTTATGGATCATCGAAGCATAGTTACAAGCAAGTAAAGTAAGTAGATGTAAATAAGGAAAAAATTTTCAGATAGCTACCAAAGATTTTACAAGCTAAAACTACAGTTTTGCTAGTGATAAACCAGGTTAAGTTCGTTGAAACTCTAGCATTTTTTAATCAATACTGAGTCAACTACTAAATATAAATTTATCTGCTTTTGGTTTCCTATTACAGGGAAACTAAGATATTTGGGTCTGTTAGTAAACCTATTTTGTGCTTTATTAAGATACTATAAAAAACACGTTTCTAGGAATTGGCAAGTGTGTTTCATAATCTAAATTCTAATATAATAGTTCATAATTCTTAGTAAATTTTTGCTAGAAACTAAAGTTGCTAAGAATTCAGAATCCTGACAAATATAATCAGGATTCCTGGAAATAAGGGAAGCAACTCTGTATGCAAAGAAGTAAGATGTAGCTTTGGAAATAAAGGTATGAGGAATGGAAATATACTTTTGTTAAGGGAAAGGTAATTTTGTCTTAAAAGGATACTGGTTAAAGAAATTTAGGACAAAATCTAAATGTAAAAAAGTTATGGGAAGTTTTTGAGAAAGGCAGGCTTTAGAAAAGAATTGAGTCATCCAGAAGATTGAACTGAATGAATTTTAATTCATTCTATTTCTACAATAGTTAGAAAACTAGAATTTGGTTATTCTGTTAAAACAACAAAGTTCTTATCAACAAAGGTTTTTAAGTGCTCAGAAAAAGTTCCTATGTTTTGTCTTTATTAGGTCTTGGATTACTTAAATTGAATCTTATATTTGACAAACTTCTCAAAATTCGACTTTGAAATGAAGTCTTAAGTAATTAGGCTTATTTGGTATGTCAAATTCCATGGGAGGCATTGTCAACTAAGCGATAATAAACCTTCTTAGGTTAGGTTATATGGTGAATGCTAGAACTGTTCCAGAAATTATATAAAATCCCTAAAGTTTTGACAGGTCCTGGTCTAAGATCCTCAGCTGTAATTCTAATTGAAGTGCCTTAGGTCACAGAAATAACCACATTTCCTTGTCAACTGCATTTT
The DNA here is from genome assembly GCF_905146905.1 of Nyctereutes procyonoides. NCBI lineage: Eukaryota > Metazoa > Chordata > Mammalia > Carnivora > Canidae > Nyctereutes > Nyctereutes procyonoides. The sequence continues at coordinate 7,015,623 of NW_026575135.1, read as the reverse complement.
GAACCCTCCCTGGTGCTTGAACCATGACCAGCTGAGCCTTCTGTATAGTCACTATTTTACTCTGATCCTCTCACAACTATGTTTCAGCTTCAAGGAGATTCCTGGAAGATTCCTTTGACACATACAGGTTTCTGATACCTTTTAAGATCCTAAAACTAAGAATTTCCAGAACTACTGGGAAAACTGCATTTAAACAGAACAAGAATGAGCATGGAGCTGAACAAGGTGAGGAAGATGGATAGGTTTTAGGACTGTTGTTTAAAACCTTACTCTTTCTATTGTTTGCTCTTCTAGATTTAAGGAAGCTTTTTCTCAAGCTCTCTAGGACTTACACAAATTTGGTAAAATAATCCTTTGTAAGCAAATATGAAATCTTTCTCCCTACCTGACCCCTCCAGAATTGGAAAACTCTCACTGAGTGTTCTTTCAGGGCAATTGGTTATTTGCACAAATTCAGTAAGAATCTGTTCTCACCACAGGACACCATTGGAAACATCGGTTATTTTACCAAGGCTTTGACTGGAAGGTCATCTTTGAGAGAGACAGGCATAGACTCAGATGTGACCAGACAGCTTTATGGAACCAATGAAGCTCCTTGGAAATAAATATCAGCCTGCCACCTTGCTTATAGGACTCCTGGGAGTCTAACCATGTGAATAAAAAGTCCTTTCCTCAGGCTCAGAACCCTCAGGATACTTGGGAGACCTTGAGAAGAGACAAAATAACCCAGATCTATAGAGATTATAGGTAAAAGCTGAGGGGCAAGTATTTGGCTTGGCCTCTGCTCTTGAGAGGCTATTAAAAATTCAGTCCAAAATTCCTCGCAAAGAGTTCCAGCAAAGCAGACTTTAAAAAGCTTATATGGGAGGGGGGAGGGGCAAGATGGCGGAAGAGCAGGGTCCCCAAATCACCTGTCCCCACCAAATTACCTAGATAACCTTCAAACCATCCTGAAAATTTACGAATTCGGCCTGAGATGTAAAGAGAGACCAGCTGGAATGCTACAGTGAGAAGAGTTCGCGCTTCTATCCAGGTAGGAAGACGGGGAAAAAGAAATAAAGGAACAAAAGGCCTCCGAGGGGGAGGGGCCCCGCGAGGAGCCGGGCTGAGGCCGGGGCGAGTGTCCCCAGGACAGGAGAGCCCCGTCCCGGAGGAGCAGGAGCTGCACCAACCTTCCCGGGCGGGCGGAAAGGGGCTCGCAGGGAGCTGGAGCAGGACCCAGGAGAGCGGGGATGCCCTCGGGCTCCCGGGGACACTAACAGGCACCTGCGCCCCGGGAGAGTGCTCCGAGCTCCCTAAGGGCTGCAGCGCGCACGGCGGGGACCGGAGCAGCTCGGAGGGGCTCGGGAGCGGCTCCAGGGAGGGAGCTGCGGGGCGGGAGCGCGAATCCCACAGCGCAGGCCCCGGAGCACAGGGCGCCGGGACACAGCCCAGGATCCGGCCTCCCCCGGGACAGGCAGAGGCCGGGAGGGCCCAGGACAGCGAGGACGCTCCTGCCCCGAGCTGAGCAGATCAGCGGCCCCGCCCCGGAGCTCCAGGCCCTGCGGACGGAGAACCGAGAGCCCCGAGCCCGTAGTCCTGCGGAGGCTGACTCCAGGCTTCCAGAGTTGCCATAGCAACTGCGGCTGTTCCTCCTGGGGCCCCACGGGGTAAACAACCCCCGCTGAGCCCTGCAGCAGGCAGGGGCAGAGCAGCTCCCCCAAGTGCTAACACCTGAAAATCAGCACAGCAGGCCCCTCCCCCAGAAGACCAGCTGGACGGACCAGTGATACTCCCCCGTGTTCCAATACAACTTGTTTTTGGCCACTCTGCACTGAGCAAAATGACTAGAAGGAAAACCTCACTTCAAAAGAAAGAATCAGAAACAGCCCTCTCTCCCACAGAGTTACAAAATCTGGATTACACTTCAATGTCAGAAAGCCAATTCAGAAGCACCATTATACAGCTACTGGTGGCTCTAGAAAAAAGCATTAAGGCCTCACGAGACTTCATGACTGCAGAATTTAGATCCAATCAGGCAGAAATTAAAAATCAATTGAATGAGATGCAATCCAAACTAGAAGTCCTAACGACGAGGGTTAACGAGGTGGAAGAACGAGTGAGTGACATAGAAGACAAGTTAATGGCAAAGAGGGAAACTGAGGAAAAAAGAGACAATCAATTAAGGGACCATGAAGACAGATTAAGGCAAATAAATGACACTCTAAGGAAGAAAAACCTACGTTTAATTGGGGTTCCCGAGGGCGCCGAAAGGGACAGAGGGCCAGAATATGTATTTGAACAAATCCTAGCTGAAAACTTTCCCAATCTGGGAAGGGAAACAGGCATTCAGATCCAGGAAATAGAGAGATCCCCCCCTAAAATCAATAAAAACCGTTCAACACCTCGACATCTAATAGTGAAGCTTGCAAATTCCAAAGATAAAGAGAAGATCCTTAAAGCAGCAAGAGACAAGAAGTCCCTGACTTTCATGGGGAGGAATATTAGGGTAACAGCAGACCTCTCCACAGAGACCTGGCAGGCCAGAAAGGGCTGGCAGGATATATTCAGGGTCCTAAATGAGAAGAACATGCAACCAAGAATACTTTATCCAGCAAGGCTCTCATTCAAAATGGAAGGAGAGATAAAGAGCTTCCAAGACAGGCAGGAACTGAAAGAATATGTGACCTCCAAACCAGCTCTGCAAGAAATTTTAAGGGGGACTCTTAAAACTCCCCTTTAAGAAGAAGTTCAAGTAACTCTGAACGTGAATGGGCTTAATGACCCCATCAAAAGGCGCAGAGTTTCAGACTGGATAAAAAAACAGGACCCATCTATTTGCTGTCTACAAGAGACTCATTTTAGACAGAAGGACACCTACAACCTGAAAATAAAAGGTTGGAGGACCATTTACCATTCAAATGGTTCTCAAAATATACCCTAAAAACTACAGAACACTTCTGAAAGAAATTGAGGAAGACACAAAGAGATGGAAAAATATTCCATGCTCATGGATTGGCAGAATTAATATTGTGAAAATGTCAATGTTACCCAGGGCAATTTACACGTATAATGCAATCCCTATCAAAATACCATGGACTTTCTTCAGAGACTTAGAACAAATTATTTTAAGATTTGTGTGGAATCAGAAAAGACCCCAAACAGCCAGGGGAATTTTAAAAAAAGAAAACCATATCTGGGGGCATCACAATGCCAGATTTCAGGTTGTACTACAAAGCTGAGGTCATCAAGACAGTGTGGTACTGGCACAAAAACAGACATATAGATCCATGGAACAGAACAGAGAACCCAGAAGTGGACCCTGAACTTTATGCTCAACTAATATACGATAAAGGAGGAAAGACGATCCACTGGAAGAAAGACAGTCTCTTCAATAAATGGTGCTGGGAAAATTGGACATCCACATGCAGAAGAATGAAACTGGACCACTCTCTTGCACCATACACAAAGATAAACTCAAAATAGATGAAAGATCTAAATGTGAGACAAGATTCCATCAAAATCCCAGAGGAGAACTCAGGCAACACCCTTTTTTAACTTGGCCACAGTAACCGGAGAAGGACAAACAGTGTATGTTCTCATTCATTTGGGGAATATGAATAATAGCGAAAGGGAATATAAGGGAAGGGAGAAGAAATGTGTGAGAAATATCAGAAAGGGAGACAGAACATAAAGACTTCTAACTCTGGGAAATGAACTAGGGGTGGTGGAGGGGGAGGAGGGTGGGGGGTGGGGGTGAATGGGTGACGGGCACTGAGGGGTACACTTGACGGGATGAGCACTGGGTGTTATTCTGTATGTTGGTAAATTGAACACCAATAAAAATTAATTTATAAAAAAAAAATAAAAAGCTTATATGGTCAATTCATTATTCCTACTGCAGCTTAATTAGGCCAAATTTGTTAAAACTGGACTTATTGTGCCAACAAATTAGTCTTCATTTGGCTATCTTAGCAAATGAGGGTAACTTTATAAATCCTATTTTAATAACCTATCTTTGTGGATGTTAAATCCTAATTCTGATTGCCTTTGAAGGTGTGCCTATAGGGGATCCTATAGGGACCTTTGGGTAGCGCAGCAGTTTGGCGCCTGCCTTTGGCCCAGGGCGCGATCCTGGAGACCCGGGATTGAGTCCCACGTCGGGCTTCCGGTGCATGGAGCCTGCTTCTCCCTCTGCCTGTGTCTCTGCCTCTCTCTCTCTCTCTCTGTGACTATCATAACTAAATAAAAAAAATAAAAAAAATTTTTGAAGGTGTGCCTATAAACCTGGGCGGGATCCCGAATTCTTCTGGTTTCCAACATAGGAGTAAAAATGAGAATAAGAAAGGCAACCTATCTAATAACATAATTAGATAAGATTATAAGATACATGAGAACATGAGGTATAACTCTATGGCAATATACTTGAAAACCTAAAGGAATTTTGCTTTCCTACCAAAGCCTGAATGTCCAAAATGGACTCCATGTACTCCATGACAACCTTCAAATTCCAGTGTCTCAACACCATAAGATTTCTTTCTCAGGGCACTTGAGTGGCTCAGTGGTTGAGCACCTGCCTTCAGCCCAGGGCATGACCCCGGGGATCCTGGGATCGAGTCCCGTATCAGACTCCCCGCAGGGAGCCTGCTTCTCCCTCTGCCTGTGTCTCTGCCTCTCTGTGTGTCTCTCATGAATAAATAAAATCTTTAAAAAAAATTTTCTTTGTCAAACTAAACCACCCATCACAAGTTGGGGACCTTGTGCCTTGGGTCACCATCCTCTGGGACCAGGTAACCATTGGATACTGGCAACATGGCAAGGAAGAGGAAGATAAAATGCATGCTGGCTCTCAAAATTCCTGCCAGAGAATGACACAGGTTACTTCCATTATTAGCCAAACGAGCCGCATGGTCACACCCAACTCCAAGATATGTGAGGGGCAGGAGTGCCTGGGTGGCACAGTCAGAGGGCTCACTCTTGTTTTTGGCTCAGGTTGTGATCTGAGGGTCACAATATTGAGCCTCACATTGGGCTCCACACTTAGTGCAGAGTCTGCTTGAGATTCTCTCGCCTTCTCCCTCTGCCCGTCCCACTCATGCTTGCTCTAAAATAAATATTAAAAAAGACTTCTGTGGGACAGGGGTGGGTGGGTGAGTGGAGAGAGTGAGCCCACTATATGCCTCAGGGGAAAACCAGAAATAAAGGCATAGCCTTTGGAATGCTCCCAGCCTTTTAGTTTGCAATACCCAAATCTTCATGGAATATATCAAAATAACAGGTTTGGGGCAGATGTTCAGGGAAAACTTAGATTTTAAAAATGCCACATTTTTAATCTGGGAAAAACTTGAATTATATCCCAAATACAATTGGTAGAACTTCAGAATCATCAACAAAAGGGAGACGCATCTTTGATATTCTAAGAAAAGCATCACAGTCTTATTGAATACCAAGCAATTATGTTCATTTTTGGTGATGAAGCAGCGTTTTAAGCTGTTTACATCTCAATATTACAGTTTACAGTTTTTTTTGTAATTGAACCCAAGTTCATTTGCCCTACATTCAGCAAAGCCAATCCAAGACATCAAATGTGCAGCGAGGAAGAGGTTTATTCTAGAGGCAGCCCAACTAGGAGTCCGGAGAACAAAGCCTCCAACCCACCTCCCTAAAAGAGGGGAGTTAGGGATATTTAAAGAAAAACCAAATAAGGTCTAGGTCAAAGGTTGCTACAACTCCTAGCCCTGTTAATCCTTTGGTGACTGATTTCAATCCCCACTGTCTTTTGATCATTCCTCCTCCTCGAGGGAGTTGAAATGGTGACCAGTTTTGTCACTTCTTGCTGAGATGAGGCAAAGATTGAGGGCAGAAGAATGGGATCTTTCTGCACTCATTCAGAAATATTCTTCAATCTCTTGTGACCAGCTCTCCTGAATAGTAGCTTCAGGTCTGTCAGAGACTTGCCAGTCCAAGCTGAGCTCTTTCCTACGGATTCTGTGGAACCAGCTTAATTCCCTTTAGTTTCACTGGAGTGGGTAGTCAATAGGTCCTCATAAGATCCTGTCCACAGAGACTGGAGTTAGTCCTGCAGGATGCTTTTCCAGAACTTTAATAACAAACATCAAGTCCCAGGGCACATCTGAGGGGAATATCAACCTGCTGTTAAAATCTACGCACCAGTTGGGGCCCCTGGCTGGCTTGGTTGGTAGAGCCTGCAAATCTTGATCTTGGGGTTGTAAATTCAAGCTCCAAGTTGGATGTAGAGATTACTTAAAAAATAAAATCTAAAAAAAAAACAAAAAACAAACAAAAAAAAACTACCAGTCTTGAGCTTCAGTTTGAAATTGTATACCTTTGAAGAGTGGTAGAGACCCAGTCTGATTTTTAGTACAAATGTCACAATTGTTGGACTATTTTTGAGTAGTTCTCTGAAGATCATGACCTACAATATATTTCTGAACCCACTGAAGAGTGGCATCTCACCGATAATAGAGGCTTTGGAGGAATATGGCAAATTATTTCTTCCATAAGATTTTCTGTGATAAGGATTATACTTTGTAATATTTACAGTTTTACAGCTGTAATATTTTCAGCTAGCTTTAGTGCCAGTATGAAGTCCAAATCCCTACTTCTTAGTTTGTAGGTCTTCTGAGGAATATTTGGGATGATATTCAGATCTAGGACTGGTACTGAAGCCATTATAGAGGATTTTGGAGTCTCTGTAAGCTTCATTCTGCAGAGCTTGAGGGGAAAGAGGAGTTTTAGTTCAAGGATTCCAAGTTAACAAAATGGGAGATTCCAAGTTAACCGTAGTTTGGAGAGTCATAGCCAGATATTTAAGGAAACCAGAAGAATTTGGGATCCAGCCCAGGTTCATAGGCAAACAACAAACTCAATACAGTTTATCAGAACTATAGTCTAACATCGAGAAAGATATGCAACTGAAACATGATTTCTCTAAAAATCACCCTCATATCCACCAAAGGCAGCCAAATTAAGATTGGGTTAAAAAAAAAAAAAAGGAGAAGTCCAGTTCTAACAAACTTGGCCTATTTCTCTAAGTGCAGGGAGAATAGTGATTGGCCACATGGATTTGTTTTGTTTTTTTTTTTAACCTGCTTGGCTGGAATTTTTCATAAGGGATTTCAAATTGAACTTTTACAGCCTCTCCAGGCTAATAAGCCAAACCAAATACTTGTCATCAGACTTCACTTGCAATATCTATAGATTTGGACGATTCCTCTCTCAGGTTCTTATACCTGCCAGGAAGAAGCCAAATTAACTCACCTGGTAAGGCTGCTGGGAACCCTGTAAGCAAGATCAGCTTTCCCAATTTTCCCAAATAAGGTCAACCTTAAAAAAAAAAATAAGGTCAACCTTAGTTTCTTAAAGTTGTCTGGTCATATTTGAGTCTATGCAGGTCTCCCTCAAATAGGACATTCCAACCAAAGCCCTGGTAATATAACCAATATTTCTAAGTATATCCTGTCATAAGAGGAACAGATTCTTATTTAACTTATGCAAATAAATACACTGCCATGAAAATATAATAATATTCACTGAGAGTTTCTGAAATCTGAGAGCAGACAGGGAGAAAAAGACAAATGTTTCATATTTGTTTACAAAGCAATTTTTTTCAGGTTTCTATAACTTCTTAATATGGAAAAACAAATACCAGAGAAGCAACAATATCATTTGCCTCAATATGTTCAGCCCCATGTTAATTCTTGTTCTGTTTGAATGCAATTTTCCCATTAATTCTGAAAATTCTTTTTTTTTTTTAATTCTGAAAATTCTTAATTTTGGGATCTTAAAGGTATCAGAAACCTGTATGTGTCAAAAGTCTTTTCCATGAATCTCCTTGAAGTTGAAACAATTGCAGGAGCACCAGAGTAAAATAGTGACTGTAAATAAATGACAAGAGACTCAGAAATGGCCATGGTTGGAGATCTGATGAAAATTCATTTTAACGCAGTTGACAGGAAATTTAGTTATTTCTGTGACACACAACATTTCAATAATTAAAATTACAAATGATCATACTATCAGGACATCAAAATATCAGGGATTTTATATGATTTCTGGAGCAGTTGCAGCCATTCACCCACACCACATAATGTAAGAAGGTTTAAATAATTTTTTTTAATTTTTATTTATTTATGATAGTCACACAGAATGAGAGAGGGAGGCAGAGACATAGGCAGAGGGAGAAGCAGGCTTCATGCACTGGGAGCCCAATGTGGGATTCGATCCTGGGTCTCCAGGATCGCGCCCTGGGCCAAAGGCAGGCGCCAAACCGCTGCGCCACCCAGGGATCCCTGTAAGAAGGTTTATCATCACTTATTTGACAATGCTTCCCATGTACCTTGACATACCAAGTAAACAAGCCCAAGTGGTTTAAAAGATTTCCTTTAGAAGCTGAATTTTGGGAAGTTTGTCAGAATTAACAGAAAGTTGTTTTTTTGTTTGTTTGTTTGTTTGTTTTTTAAGGTTTACTTATTAATGAGAGACACAGGCAGAGGGAGAAGCAGGCTTCCTGCAAGGAGACCAAGGTAGGACTCGATCCCAGAACCCTGGGATCATGACCTGAGCAGAAGGCAGATGCTCAACCACTGAGCCATCCAGGTGTCTCTTATCAAAAGGTTTTAAAATACATAGGATTAAATAGGATTACAGATCTTTACAAAACTTTCCAACTTAATTATCTATTTAGCCAAGAAGGCAATAAGAGATTCTAAAGGCAATTTCAGAGGGGTTGCATCACTGTTAGCAAAACCTAGCTTTTTTAATATAAGATTCAACTTTAAGTTATCCAAGACCTGATAAAGACAACACACAGAAACTATTTTCCCAGGTAGATTAAAGATAAAGACTTTGTTTACAGTTTTTTTTACTACAACTAGACCAATGAGCTAAGAAAGCTCAGTCATTTTAACAGAGAAAAACCAAATTCCCATCTTATACTGGTGTACTACTGAAGTTAAAATTTCATTCCAAAAAGATGAATTTTTTATTTTAGTTTTTTTAAAGATTTATTTTAAGGAGCTGCCTGGGCTCAGGGCGTGATCCTGGAGTTCCGGATCAAGTCCCGCCTCGGGCTCCCCGGATCGGGTTCAGCGAGGAGCCTGCTTCTCCCTCTGTCTCTGTCTCTGCCGCTCCCCTCTGCTCCTGGGCGCTCTCTCACTGTCTCACACGCTCTCTCAAATAAATAAAATCCTTTAAAAAATGCTGACAGATCCAAAGACATGTCCATTTTAATTAAACCAAAGTTCTTTGCACATTTTTCTAAATTACATGAACTTGAAAAACATTTGGGTTAGTTCTATCTTTCAGTTTTAGAATGGCTAATTATTTTTTTTAATTTTTATTTGTTTATGATAGTCACACACACACACACACACACAGAGAGAGAGAGAGAGAGAGAGAGAGAGAGAGAGAGAGAGAAACAGGCTCCATGCACCGGGAGCCCGACGTGGGACTCGATCCCGGGTCTCCAGGATGGCGCCCTGGGCCAAAGGCAGGCGCTAAACCGCTGCACCACCCAGGGATCCCTAGAATGGCTAAGTCTTGCAAGCGCTCGCCTTTAAACCAAGTACCTAGAGCTCTTTTACAAACTAACTTTAGCAATAACACTCAAGGTTAGAGAGGATATCCCACATTTACAATGTACATGGACCACACACAAATACACAAAAAAGGTGCAAACAAAATCTTAAAGGCCCAATTTCCAAATATCTCCCTTTTACCAAATAAAACTAATGCAAAGGTAGTATAATTTATGGATCCATTATTGGCTATTTTCCTCCAGAATCTAATGAATATTATTATCAAGCAGTTGGGGGTGGGGGGGAGATTGCCCAGTCCTGGAGAACTCAGCCAAAGAGCTGCATGCGGACACTGAGTTGTCATTTCCCTTTTTTCAACTAGAGCGTGGCTGGTTTTGTGCAAAGATACCAAAAGCTAGAGCAACAACCAAAGGAGCTCAGAGTACCTCTGTGAGCACGAATTCATTCCTCCCTGAAAGTTGGGTCTTCACCAATTGAACCAAATGGCTTCTAATTAACCTCTTCTCTTATTTTTCTTTTAAAGATTTTTTAAATTTTATTTTTTAAAGGTTTATTTATTTATTTATTTATTCATGAGAGACAGAGAGAGAGAGGCAGAGACACAAGCAGAGGGAGAAGCAGGCTCCATACAGGGAGCCCAACGTGGGACTCGATCCAGGGTCTCCAGGATCATACCCCAGGCTGCAGGCGGCGCTAAACCGCTGCGCCACCAGGGCTGCCCTTAACTTTTATTTTATTTTTTTTTTTTAATTTTTTAATTTTATTATTATGATAGTCACACAGGGAGAGAGAGAGAGGCAGAGACACAGGCAGAGGGAGAAGCAGGCTCCATGCACCGGGAGCCCGACGCGGGATTCGATCCCGGGTCTCCAGGATCGCGCCCTGGGCCAAAGGCAGGCGCCAAACCGCTGTGCCACCCAGGGATCCCTTTAACTTTTATTTTAAAGAAAGAAAGCAACACGAGGGACAGGGGAGAGAGCACCTCAAGCAAACTCTGCCTCCCGGGAGGGGGACAATCAGGGATATTTAAGGGCAGAGGAAAGAGTTTGGTAAAAAGTTGCAGCTGTGCTTAGTATTCCCACTAACCCTCTGGTTGGCTACTGGTTCCATTTCCACGGGCACTTGAGTGTGTTGCCTGGATGCTGGAGAACTAACTGTTGGGGAGCTTGGGGTTCTGTGCAACACATTATAATTCTTCCTATTTAAAATGCCAAGTGTTGGGATCCCTGGGTGGCGCAGTGGTTTAGCGCCTGCCTTTGGCTCAGGGCGCGATCCTGGAGACCCGGGATCGAATCCCACGTCAGGCTCCCGGTGCATGGAGCCTGCTTCTCCCTCTGCCTGTGTCTCTGCCTCTCTCTCTCTCTCTCTCTCTCTCTCTCTCTCTCTCTGTGACTATCATAAATAAACTAAAAAAAAAAATTAAAAATAAATAAATAAATAAATAAAATGCCAAGTGTTGGTGAGGACCCGGAGGAAGTGTAAGTCTTACCCACTGCGGGTGGAAGCGCAAAATGATGCGGCCCCTCTGGAAAAGTCTATCCACTTCTTTAAAAAATTAAACATAGGCCTAGGACACGGCCCACGCTCGGGGTGCAGCCCGAAAGGAGGGTGTCCAGGAACAGACTCGCACACGAATGTTCATCACGAGTTATCTGTAATAGCCAAGTGCCCGCCAACGGCCGAGTGAGTGAGACTGTGTGGTATGCCCATCCCATAGAGACACTATTCAGGAAAAGGGACCGGACTGTCCACGAGCACGACGTGAACGGGCTTCATCGGAATGGGGCCGGCTGCCAGCAGCCAGAACAAGAAAAGAGTACACACCGATGACAGCATCCATAGAACTCTCTAGAAAATGCCAACTCTGGAGACAGACCTTGGCTCCGTGGTTGCATGGGACCCGGGGCACCTAAGGCACCTGTGGGACCTGGGGCACCTGTGGGCGGGAGAGATTGCAAGAGCGCTCCGGGCTGAGGGCATGTACCCCCTACCCTGCCTGTGGAGGCCGTTTCGCGGGCACAGCTGCGTAAAACCACCAGATGTTACACTTGAAATCCGTGCAGTCGATTGACAATCACACCTGGAGACAACTTCTATTAAAAATAGGAAATAACTTCTGGGCATTTTCATGTAGAAACCTCGGATGGTATGCACGTGATCTTCACTTCCAACGTGCAGCGGGAAATGCCCGCGAGTGGAAGCCAGAGCTGGTGCCCTGGCCGCGCGCGGGGTGCACAGGCCTGAGTGTGTGGGGGGCGCGACCCTGGGCACCAACGGGCGGCACCCCTCAGCTCCTACAGGCGCTGGCCTCAGCTGGCTGGAAGTGAAGACTGCAAACTAATACACTCATTCCAGCCAGATCCTGGTTCTGGGGTCCGCATTCTAGGCTTAGTTAGATGGGTTGCGGAAGGCCCCTGGTTCCCCCCAAACCTTGGGGGGCTACTCTAACAAACTTGTGGGCGGCGGCGAACCAATCCCCCACTGGCTGCACGTTCTCCCAGCACAGGGCCCCCGCAGGTGCTTATTCTGAACTCTGCGACTCCTGCAGGTGCCAAGAGGCCAGAAGGGTCTGGGGGCTTCCGGACGCCCCGGTTCTAAACAGCATCAGTACCAGGCTCCCCTCTTAGGCCTTCTGTAGCCTCACGCCTCCTGGCGTCTCCGGCCCGCAGAGAATCTGAGCAAGCCCCCGCGGGCCCCAGCCCACCTGCAAGATGCCTCCCAAAGTGGCCATGGCCTCTGCGCCCCGACTCGGCAGCGCTCCCCCCACCCCGCCCCTCCCCTCCCGGGACGCGCGCGGTTCCCGAGTCACGCCCGGGCGGCGGCGGCGGCGGCTGCGATGCGCACAGTCGGCCACCAGATGGCGCCCGCGGCGGCCTCCGAGCTCCGCCCCGCCCCCCGTGCACCTGCCGCACCCAGGTGCATCTCTCAAGGTAGCGGGGAGACCCGTCTGAGCCCCGGCGCTGCGAGGCCGCCCGGGAGGGGCCCGAAGCCGTCCTCCGGTTCCGCTGGGCGCCGGAGCCGATCTGCAAGGGCCAATCTGCGCGCTCTCCTCCCACCGCGGACTCCCGGCGACTGCAAACCCCGGGTTCGGGGCCGCTCCGGGCATCCCCTCTCCGCAGGGACCGATCTAGAGATTCTAGTTTAAACATTTGTGAGGAAACCAACTCGTTCCTCCTTTATTTACATAAATGTTTTCCACTTTGGCTGTTCTTGTGAATCACCTGGGGGGCTTGAAAAATCCCGAGAGCACGGGAGTCCTGGAACTTCCCTCCCCCTTCGCTGATCAAAGCAAGTCACAGAGCCACATGGAACTTCAGCGTGCCCAGGAGGAGCAGAAATCTTTGGTGGCCAACGCAAACTTCACAGCCTTCAAGGTGCCTGGGACGCTCCGTCGGTTAAGCTTCTGCCTTCAGCCCAGGTCATGATCCCAGAGTCTTGGGACGGAGGTCTACCTGGGCTCCTGGCGGGGGGGGGGGATCTGCTTCTCCCTCTCCCTGCCACTCCCCCTCCTCTTGCTGTGCTCTTTCTCGCTCAAGTAAATAAAATCTAACACACACACACACACACACACACAAATATCACAGCCCAAGAGAAAAAGAAAACTAGCAAAATAGAAAAGGAACCAAAGATGATGGCACAATGATTTTATAGATAAATTCTCTTTAATTTAAATGATACTGTCTAAAGACCAGATTATCCTAAATTATTTTCAAGTGCAAGCTCCCTTATCTCTCTCTTGAAGTTAGCATTATCTTAAAATCTGATTAAGAATCATAGAATAAAATTACATTAGGCATGAAGCTCAAACGTGCAGGTGCGTGTAAGAACTGCAGTGAAGTTATTAGCAAGCTGACTCTAGAAATGTAGTAAAGGAGTAATAACAGCAAACACTTTTGATAGTACTTACTGTCAGGCACTGTTCTAAATGCTTTGCAATATTCACTAATCTTTACAACAACCTACTATTTAGGTGTTACTATTCCTAGTCCACTTTTATAGATGAAGAAATACGTGGATTCTTGTTATATTCCTTGCATTAGAGCTGAGATGAAAAAAGTACAGAGAAGGTGAATAGAGAATGGCACCTCAAAGGTGAGAAAGCTTCCTGCACGTCTTGTCCTGGCCTTCAGGGAATGTGGACATGTGGGCACCGCTGTCAGTTTGAGGAAGAGGCATAGCAATATGTATATCGCACGAGATGACTGCTAATGTAGTAATCTGTTTTCATTGAGCGGAGGTTCATATATTTAGGTATTGCTAGAGTCTAAGTCACACCAGCCAAGCTGATTTGAGGGAACAGGAGACTGTACGGCACAGGTAAAGGCTACCCCTAAGCTCCCCATGTACTCAGTCCCACCTTTTCTTCTGAACCCTGCAAAGCTGCTCTTAGATTTTTGTCTGTAGATATAGAGACCTCTGGTGCCCTCAGACTCTGAAGACTGGATCACATTTCAGAAACATCCATCTCCTTCCATCTGGCCAAGTCTGTGCCTACCATGTCACTAATTTCTTGAATCTTAACTTCTTTCAAGCCCCCCCTCTCCCCCAGGAGTCTGGACAGAAATGACAGTGAGGTAGCACTGGGACCAGAGTTGTAGGAGGTGGGGAGGTGGGTCATGAATCGATTTCCTTGTTCTTCTTTCAGGAGTTGATTGTTAGGCCTGCTCTTCTTAGGTGTGTGAGGGACAGCCAAGCCCTGGTCCAAGAGCCCAGTGTTTTACGAAGAGATTTGTTTTTGTTTTTGTTTAAGACTTATTTATTTATTTATTTATTTATTTATTTATTTATTTATTTATTTATTTGACAGAGAGAGCACAAGCAGGGGGAGCAGCAGACTGAAGGAGAAGGAGAAGCAGGCTCTCCATTGAGCAAGAAGCCCAATGTGGGATTTGATCCCAGGACCCTGAGATCCCAGGACCTGAGCCCACAGCAGATGCTTAACTGACTGAGCCACCCAGGCATCCCTGAAGAGGTTTTATGAAGCAATCTCTCTCCCATCTCTCTGATTCCCTCAATGGGCAAGATTCTGAAGGTCCCACATTCTTCAGTCTGAGCTGAGACCCTCTCCTGAAAATATTAGGACAAGGCAAAGGAGAAAGAAGATGGGTTCTCCAGTCCTTCCTGTGAAGGTCAGGGAAGCCCACTTATTAAGGCAATAACCCGAGGTACCTGTGACATGCTAAGCACTCTTTAAGGTGTTGGTTAATGTGGTGAACAAATTATATTCCTTGACTTCATTGTACTTACATTCTTGAGGGAATGGGTCCAGGCAATAAACAAATAAATAGGAGAGGCCCGTCAAAGAAGGTGGAGCAAGGGCACTGCTTGATACTTGGGGTTTGGAGGAGTCCTCTGGAGGGATGACACTCAGGTGCCAGAAGGTGGTAGGGGAGTGGGCCATGCAGATAACTGGGGCATGAGTATTTCAGACAAAGGGAACAGCAAGGACAAGAGTCCAGAGATGGATTGCTCATGGGGTGTTTGAAGGAAACTGTATGCATAACTAATTCAGGCTTAACAGAAACATGGAACATGAAGGTAGTGGTGTCAGGCTGTGGGAATCCTGGCAGCTGGATAATCATTGTCTGTGCTGCTGACTAGATCTTCTCTCCCAGGCCAGGCTCTCCTGAACAACCTGGCACCCCAGTTCTCCGTCTTTACCAAGAGGTTAGCCAGTAATTGTCTATTATTCCAATAACCTAAATAGATCCATCATAAATTTTTTGAAACCAACAGAACAGTGTTTCTAAAATGCTAATTTTTAAGAACAACAGCTAGTATCTTGATGGGCTTGCTTCCAGGAGCATGGTTTGCACAGAAGTTCTGTCCTGGGACGAGAGAATCAGATGACAAAGTCCTCTGAGCCAAGAGAAGAGATTTGGAATCTTCATCCTTGTCCTTGAAACCCCAAAATAACCTCAGGGTGTCCTGGTTTGATATTTACTCTGGAAGTTTATTTGACATTTATCTAAATTTCCTCCTTTCATGCTCAAGTTAGTCATGATATTTGAAGGACAGCAGTAACAGGACAGCTTGAAAATATCTCCTTAATCCCACAATCATGTGATCAAATGCCCATTTTACTGAAGGCACTCAGCAGGGTTCAGTTAGACAAACTTGTTTATTTGGGGGAAAGGCAGTATGAATAACTATAGTAAATAACAGGGGAGAGGCCATGTATAGAAAAAGGGGCTGGGAAACTGCTTTTCTTAAGAATTGGATGATAAATATTTTAGGCTTTGCAGGCCAAGAGGCAAAATCGAAGACATTATGTAAGTACTAATATAATAATACAGAAGGCACATGTTCACATTTTTGGATGAAATATAAAAATCTATGGAGTACAATTTATTTTTAATATAGGTCTATTAGAATAATGGAATGGGGGCAGATAACATTTTGCTTAATTGAGGTTGAAATTTAGTGTTCTTAATATATTCTTGGCTCATGGGCTATACAAAAAATAGGCAGCAGGAAGGATTTGGCCTTATGGGCCATGGTTTGCCAACCACTGGTATAGAAAGTTTGGTTTCAATGTTTAAAGTAGTTCTGGGTTCTGGCTAACATTATACAGAAGGAAGAGAGAAAAAAAGGGAGAGAGAGCAAGAGATATGTTAGGATTTGTAAAAATACATTGACATTATTTGCAGATAATATGACCATACACCTATAAAACCAACAGAATCCATAAAGTATTAGAAGTGACTTTATTGTAACTAATAAAAATGTCATCAAGGTTGTTAAAGGATCAGTATTCAAAAGTCAGTAACATTACTCTATAACCATAAAAACTCGTGATAATAACTAATGGTTACAAAAATAAAAAAAAAAAAACAGACAGCCAAAGTATTCAGAATCAACAGCCAAGAATACACAAGAAGATTACTAAGGAGAAGACTTTAAAACTCTAAGAAAGGATGTAGAAGATGATCTGAATAGATTTAAAGACTTGGGGCTCACTTTGTTTTGGCCCACTGGGCCATGTCAGTCCTCTGACCTTCAAAACCTGCATTGTTTTAAGCCACTAAACCTGTGGTGATTTGTTACAGCAAAACAGAAAATCAATCCGGGACCCCTTTCTCCTGTCCAACTGGAAGACAAAATAGAGTTTCCTCACTGTATTTTGTTTTTTTTTTTCAAATTTTTTTAATTTTTATTTATTTATGATAGTCACAGAGAGAGAGAGGCAGAGACACAGGCAGAGGGAGAAGCAGGCTCCATGCACCGGGAGCCCGACGTGGGATTCGATCCCGGGTCTCCAGGATCGCGCCCTGGGCCAAAGGCAGGCGCCAAACTGCTGCGCCACCCAGGGATCCCCTCCTCACTGTATTTTGGTGCACAGAGTTTATTTGCATATATTTTTAACTCCTGTAAGGAAACGTGGCACAGATGATCTACTGAGTAATCCTGATTTGTACTTTTCTGCATTTATATTGTTCTCTGGGCTCTTTGCAGCAGATTTCTTTTTTTAAAATATTTTTAAAGTTTTTTTTAAATTCTTTTTTGTTTTATTTATTTATGATAGGCACACAGTGAGAGAGAGAGAGGCAGAGACACAGGCAGAGGGAGAAGCAGGCTCCATGCACCGGGAGCCCAATGTGGGATTCGATCCTGGGTCTCCAGGATCGTGCCCTGGGCCAAAGGCATGCGCTAAACCGCTGCGCCACCCAGGGATCCCAGCAGATTTATTTCTCCTCCTTAATTCAATTTGTTTTCAGACCCTAAGAAGGTGTTAAATGGGAAGTGAGATGATAGTAGGCTCATAAGAAACTAATAAAAAACAACTTAGAATTTAAATATCATGGTGGAGAATCCCTGGAGGGACATGGCTGTGAGCTCGGCCCTCCAGTTCCTGAACAAAGTTACCAAGAAGTAGTAGCGTCGCTTCTGGTGGTGGCGGATTCCACCCTCTTTCATATATGATTCCTGATTCCATTAGATATTCTAGAAAATTTTTAAATAGGTTTGAAAACTTGATGTCTTTCTCTCTGTGTCTTTTTGGTGAAATAATCTGGGTCAACATCAGCAAGATGATGGACTAGGTGGTCTGAGCCCTCATACCCTAACAAAAACACTTATTTTAGCAACCATTCATGGGCAAGAATATGTTCATGGGAGTTGGGAACTACAACTGGGAGGTTCCAGCACGCAGGTGGAGCAAAATAATCCATGACTAGAAGCCCTAAAGAAATTAAAATGAATAGTTTCACTTCACCTGTCTCATCCCTCACCCCACATGGCACAGCACTGGCATCTCTGGGAGCTCATTAAAGAGCAGAATCTCAGTGAGGGTCACTGTTTACCTCAAAGTGAAGTGGTTGTAAGTGGCGGCTGTAAAGTGGAAGTATAGTCTCAGGAGGACATAATGCTGTGCTGTAAAAGTTTGCAAGACGGCTGGCAAAGAAGAAGGCTTTAAGGGCCCACTCCAAACAAGCAAATCCATTGTTTCAGATTGGCTCAAATTAGCCTTCTTTAAATTAAGAAAAGGAGATAGGGCGAGCCACACATAAGTGCCAGTCAGGAAAATCCCAGAGTTTCCAGGCTTAAATCTATGCCTAAATAAGATTTTGAGGATCTGGTTATCTATGCAGGAGAAGTCAAGAGCCAAATACAACAGAAGCCTACTAAGTCTTTGAAGAATTTGCATTACCAAAAAAAAATTTAATCTGGCCTGGAGCAAAAGCATGTGACTCTTTAATCCTCAAATAATTTCTCCAAGCTTTCACAAGCAGAACGCGGGTATGGCTGGGGGGTACAGTGGACAAGAAAGAACCTCCCAGAGCCAGGGGCCACAGAGGACAGTGGGCATAAGACCATGTTTCATTCTCTTTGCTTTTACTTATCATAACTCAGCTTAACCACACGGATAAGGACGATGTCCTAGGGCTGAAGACACAAGTTAGAAAGAACAGAATTGCCAGCCAACTTGGAATGCTCACTTTGGATTGTTCATGGGAGAACAAAATTAATTCTGTCTTCATTAAACCATACTGGATTATGGTATGGTCTTTTTTTTTTTAACAGTAGGCAAGCTGAATAAACTAATGAAATGTCCCTACCTGAGATATTTATCCTTCCCCACTGCATTGGTTCCTCCAGCGGACTGGAGAAAATGGCAATTCCATCCTCCTAGTTGCTCAAGCCAAACTCTTTGGAAGCATCCTGTGTCCTAGTCCCTAAGGAGGCACAGCATTAAACCAGACCCTGCATTTGTGATTTATCTTGGTGCCTCCCAGAATTCCAGGCAGCGCATGCACGGAGTGGGTCTGGGTTCTAATCCTAAAATAGGGTAATACTCTTCAACCAAAGATCACCAGAAACATACTTGGAGTTGAACAACCTAGGTTTATTATTGCAGGGAGGAAGAACGTGTGCCATGGGGAACCATGAGTGTCTCAGCAAGAGTGTTAGGAAGAGCCCACTACAGAATTTGGGAGTATCTGGGGAAGCTCTAGATTGGATACTGTCAGAAAGTAGGGGCAAGACTGATAGCTTATCTTAGTAAATCTTATCTATAAGGAGTGGAGATGAGAATGAGGATAAAAGAGTAGAATTCACTCATTTTAGCAGAGAGAGGGGCACCTTTGTAGATTGTGCAATGACCTTGTTTTTATGATCTCGGAGTGACCTTGTCTGATGTTGATGTTTTATGAGATTGTTTATGTCTAACATAACCATCATGGTCTAGCTGTGAGGATCAGGCCAGCCTGTGACAAAATTGAAGCCTAGTGGTGGGAGTCAGGCTGGTTCCAGAATCGCAGGGGTTGTCGTTTGTTGTGTGGGTTGTTGTTTTTTTTTTTTTCTTCTCAAATGGATGATGGTATCTCCTTTGCAGGCCTCAAGCAGACAGCTTCTTCCTGTGACCCCATTGGGCATTGTGACCCTTGCTCCCAACCCTGTGTGAGTGACCCAGCTCTGTACTCAGAATCCAGAGGAAAGGGCTGCTCTGGCCTATTTGCCTACATTGTTCCTTTCTTTCCCTTTCCTTCCTTTCCCTTCATTTTCCTTCCCTTTCCAGAAAGACTGCTCTGCTTCTGATCTACAGGCATCTTCACTCCTTGATTTCCAGTATTCTTAACATTTATTGATTCATTGGCATAAACTGTCTGGGTTGGAGGGTAGGTTCCAGTGGGAGCTCAAGCTGCCATCTTGACCTGAGAACAGCAGAGGGTCTTTTTGTGCCTCCCTCTTGGCTGACATGTGGCACTACCCAATCATCTCCTGTAATCATTGTGGCGCTCCTTGCATTGTTATTATTGGCAATGTCTTAAGCATTCTGAAGGGTACGTTAAGCCATGCCCATCTGGGTGTCAGCTGTTCTATCCCTGACAGTGCAAACATTTAAAAGTGAGAGGTCCTAGATTT
Organism: Nyctereutes procyonoides; assembly: GCF_905146905.1. Classification (NCBI taxonomy): domain Eukaryota; kingdom Metazoa; phylum Chordata; class Mammalia; order Carnivora; family Canidae; genus Nyctereutes; species Nyctereutes procyonoides. The sequence continues at coordinate 6,995,719 of NW_026575135.1, read as the reverse complement.
CCCTTGAGTTCTGGCATCAGGGAGATGGCTACTCCATTTTGGTAGATTTGTTGAATCGCTGTGTTGTACACCTGAAACTAATGTAACATTGTCAACTATACAAATTTTTTAAAAAATAGCATGACTGGTTGACATTCTACATATCCTTTTGTCATATTTCAGGCAACCAGACCAGGTGCTTAAGGCTGAGCAATAAGTCTGAACCTAACTTATTCTTCTGACCCGGAGGCAGAGTAAGATGTGGGGAGTTGAATCACATGCCTATAAAGCCTTCCCTCATTAATCTTATGTCCATAATGATGGAGTCATTGTTTTCGTAGGATAACCCAACACTCATATGTAACTTGAACACTCTTGTAAAAGGATTCTAAGTGGAGGAAGATCTTTCATTTTCTTTTCCCCAAAGCCAGTAAGCTCCCCAAAGAAGAAGGTAATAGTATTTGCCTCCTTGATGCCTCCTAACTGTACTAAGTACAGATTGCTCATACTTCATGGAATTTTACTCATTATGTTCGCAGTGGATAACAGCAGTGATTGAAGAATCTCCCCTAAGTGTATGGAAGGACACTGACCATCTCACAGAATGAATGACATAAAAGAGCTGAAATATGGGGACGTGTCCTGAAACACGTTGAGCTGGTACCAGGCTCAGCAGCACCTCTCAGCACTCCATTGAAAAAGAGAATTCTAGGATGGGGCAAACTATGGGCAGGTCACTAAGAACTAGGCAAATCAAAGGGCAAGCAGCACTCACAGAATTACTATAGAGGAGGGAGAAACTCAGGGATGATTCTGAGAAGCTAAAGAAGGATTATGGGTTCAGAGCCAAGGAGGTCCCCCCCCATTCCTTAACTTGTTGGGGGCCCCGTATCTCTCATATACACAAAGACAAACCACAGGACTGCAGGGCTAATCATTTATTGACCAGGTAGAGGAAAATCTTATTCATGGTGGGGTTCTCCTGCGTTATGACAAGGAGATTCAAAAATTTGTAGAAAATCTTTCATTCTTGGTTGGTTGATGAGTTTTCCTAGACAATTAGGAAAGATCCTGAAGATGCAGACAGAGATAATGTTTTCATAAGTGATAATGATGGAAGTCAGGTAAGAACTGTTACTGGATGGCGTGGGGCCATGGAAGGGAAGATCCTGGAGCCCAAACGAGGAAGCATTCACTCAGCACTAAATAAGCAGATGAAAAAGAGAACACAGAAACATATTAAGCACTTCTTGGATTGAATTGAGGGCAAAAAGAATTTCTATTTCAGAGACAAATGTGAAGAAGGAGATGTCAACCTGTCTTTTAACCTACGTTACTTGCCAAAATAGCAGAGGGAGGGCAATGAGTAAATGCTTTTTCTCCTGTTGCTGATCTCATCTTAATCTTCCCCAACCTGAATCTATGGGAAAAAAGAAAAGAAGCAAGGAAGGATCCTAGGCGTGTTTCTACCATCTTCAGCACAAGAAGTTTTAAAGAGTTTTTGATAAATTGAGAGAGAATGGCAAAGCCAGAGCTACCTTTTATTCAATGCTTAGTTTATGGAAGCCACATTATCTGAACGACGCTCCACAATAAATCTAAGGTAGGAAACCAATGAGAAAATTCAGTATATTTTCCAGTTTAGAAGACAGTGGAAGTTCAGACAGCTCTATTCTCAGGTGAGAAGTTAAGGATGTGCAGAGATCAAAGGATGAAATGTTTGTCATAAACTCGAGCGTAAGATGGCCTCCTGGGCTTGGAGGATAGACCACAAACACAGAAATAGGTGTGAGTTTCATACTCATGCCCTATTACTCTTTCCCTATTTTAAATTTTAAGTCTTTTAAAAAATTATTTATTTATTTATTTGAGAGAGAGAGAGAACAAGTGGGAGGAGGGGCAGAGGGAGAGAGAGAGAGAGAGAGAGGCAGACTCCCTGCTGAGCACAGAGCCTGACGCAGGGCTTGATCCCAGGACTCTAAGATTATGACCTGAACTGAAGGCAGAGGCTTAACCACCCAGTGCCCCTCATATTTTAAGTCTTAATGATTTCTAGCACATTACCAATTACTAAGGCCTCTCACCAGCATTATGTCCACACAGTAACTCTGTAGGGTAAACATCATTGTTCTGCTTGTAATTGCTTAGGTTGTTTGTTCAAAAGCTCATGGTAGGGGCCCTTAGGTGGCTCTGTCAGTTAAGCGTCTGCCTTCAGCTCAGGTTATGATCTCAGGGTCCTGGGATTGAGCCCCATGTTGGACTCTCTGCTCATCAGGGAGCCTGCTTCTCCCTCTCCTTCTGTCTGTCATTCTGCTTACTTGTGCTCTCTGTCAAATAAATAAGTAAAATCTTTAAAACAACAACAACAACAAAGCTCATGATAGGAATGAGTCCTACACCTAGTTCCTCCAACTCCACATCTCATGTTCTCCCCACAAGTTTCCTCACCAAATTATTTTTATTGCCATCTTTGGACACAAATCCCTAATGCTTTTGGAAGTCATGGATCCCTGGGACACCCTCTTCACCAGAGATCACCAACCTGGAGACCTGGGCTGCTTCGCTCTGTCGGGCCTGGAGACAGCGATCTGTGGAGGCAGAGCACATGCAGACACTGACCCCGGTTTATTTTCCAGAGACAAACCAAATGATTTTTCAGGGTAAAACAAAGGGGACTGATTGGGGGTATTGCCTTCTCTTGATTTTTTTTACCTCAGTAAATGTAGGAATTTAGGAAGGGAAAACCAGAAAGAGCTAAACTTACCAACTTGGGTCAGGTCAAGTATGTTTTCCTTAGGAATTTCCATTCCTTGGCAATATCTCACAAACTTTTCCTTGACCTTTGGACTCACATCTGGTTTTCGGGCTGTGGGAAGAGCAACAGGAACTGCTGTGTCTTTTGTATGTCACTGAGGCTCATGAGGGGTGGCTCCAGATGGATGGGAAAACGGACAGCACTGGTTGGGTGCTTAGGCAGAAGTCTTGGGGATGGGTTATAACCTGTCTTGAATTTGACTATAGCTTATGGGACAATGAGAGATGTTATCATTTTCCCATCACCAAGCCTGGGGGATTACCAAAAGTGAACATCTGTCTGCAGGGGAGGAGAGACATTCCAGGATAAAATTGGGAGAACTGCTTGCCTTCCTTCTTCGCCCTCCCTACCCCACGATGAGTGTCAGCATGAAAATACTCTACCATAGAGCTCCATCAGTTGGAAGGCCTGTTCCTGGTTGGTATTAACAAGATGAAATATAATATAGTCCTCATAGTCTGTTTCAATTATTCTAAATAAATTGTATCCATCATCTGTGAAGGAAACAGAACACAACTCAGCTTGCTTGGTCCACAAGAAGCAGAGGAAACCCTTTACCTATTCTCACTCACAAAACAAATTCAAGTGTATATCATGGAAGAGATAGAGAGTGATATCTAATGCCTTCATTTACATCTCCCAGGGCTTCATGGGGCAACATCCAAGGGATACTGGTACAATGACTACTGGTGGTAGAAAAATTTAGCTATAGTAGCAATTTATGCTCTATCATCCTCCCTGAGGCCATCTCTGCCAATTATGTGTCTCTGTCCTCTCTATAAACCCCACTGGCATTACATACCCAGTACTATACTCTAAGCAATGTCCTATGTCAATGGCCACTAGACATCATCAGAGAGTGGGCAGGGAACGAGAAGCTGTCTCATCATTTGTCTTTTGTTTGTCTGTCTATTTTCTTTCCTTGCTGGAGGTACATATAATCAAACTACCTTCTTTGTCTGATAGTATGATGTGCCAGGCTTTGGCTTTTATGCCCAAGATTCTTCCAGATTCGTGATATTATCTATTACATGGCTCCCATTATATCATGTGAGTAAACATTGATCAGAAATTGGTCAAGATCCTGAAGATATTGGGGTTTAGTAAATTCTTGAAGTTGGAAGTAGAATTTAGAAAGACTTTTTAAATTTACTTACACACAACATCATATTCACCATCCTTTTCTGTTTTGTTACAAATCAGAGAAATTTTAGTACACTTTCCATTCACTCTGTAAAACAGAATAAGCTGATGTCCAAGAGATATAGATGGGCTAGCTCCTTCACCCTCTACCCCTGAGTTTCTGATTCCACTTAACTGTTGAACATTTTGGAGGTACAATTTCCAAAGAGCTTTTATTTACATTATTTCACTTTATGTGATACTTTAAGAAGGGGCCAACTGCTTCTATTATTGTTATTCTGCTACTACTTCCCACTATTACTATTACTACAACTACCTGTCTAGATAATTAGCTGAGTGCTCACATGTGCCAGCCTCTCACATAAGTGCTCTACAAACATTAACTCACAGGGTCCTTGCAAAAAAAAAAAAAAAAAAAAGAGGGAATTAGTATCATTCTCTTTACCCAAGGGAAAATTGAGGTGGAAACAGATGAAATTTCTTGGTCACACAGCTAGTAAGAGAGACATTAAAGAGAGAGGCTGTCAATTCCAAATCCAGTGCTCCAAATTAATGCTGTACTGCCATACTACCTACGATTCTGGTACCTTCTACTTACCTCCTCTACTCCTATTTTAATTTATTTCTGTCATGATTCTTATCTCTGAATCTGGAAGAGGCCTGGGTTCTCCACGTCCAATCAGTATCAGATAGTGGACTCTGATTTTGAATAGAGACCCAGAATGTATGGGTACACCCTTACGTGTGTGCACACATGCTCATGCACACAGAGTTCCAACATGATATTCAGACTCTCGTGTCTCCTTTCCCAAGTGAAGAAGGCCATACTTACTTTGTATGCATTGTAAAGATCAGAGACGAGTTGCTCAGGACTTCAATGTCGTTCACAAAAACCCTCATGCTGCCATTTTCTTCTATCTTTTCCTTGATATCTGAGGCCAAGAGAATGGAATACCAATCTCCCGAAATCTGCGATAAATCAGCAAAATAATTGGGTAAGAAAAGAGGAGAGGGAACACCACAGGATCACTTGTCTCCTTGAACTTTGCCCTGTGGGTGACCTCATAATGGTGACGTGAACACAGAATTAGAACTCAAGTCAATTGGTACCACATCTAGGGCTCTTTCCACTATCCCTCCAGGGAGAATAGAGGTCCCCAAATGTTGTCGTCTTTTAACATGGTACAATTGCTCTTAGTTAAGAGTCTGAAACCACCCTTTTTGTCTAATATGTCAAGGGACTCCTGCTCTCCAGTAGGGCCATGTTGCTTCAGAATCCTCCAAGCCATCCCCAAGGTCTGAAGTTACTACACCATGCTAACTCTACCTCTGAAATATCGAAGTTTCCTTTCACAACATCGTTTTCTTCCTCGTGGGCACGGACTAGAATCAGTCCCAGACACAGCAACAGCAGCTTCATGTTGGCAGGAGATAGCTAGCACCGTTGCCCCCACAGCTACTGGAAGCAAGCCTCTCCCTGACAGTGGCTCCACTCCTCAGCTCCTCCGTTTTTATATCTGTTCTGGGTCTAGTTTTTTTGTTTTGTTTTGTTTTGTTTTTGCATGGGACACCACTTTTACTCCTCCCATTCCATTAAACAGTTTGTCATTCATTGGTGTGAGGCCAAGGATTGTTCCTGCCCTTTTGAAACTTGGCAATCTCATCTCTCTTTAGATCTACTTAGTGGCCTTAAATTTCCCAAAACATATACTCAGGAAAAATAGTGGGAAAAAAACAGCTGCCTTTTGAAACCAGATTTAACTGAGGGTCTGGCTTGGGATCAGAAAGCCAATTATGCATGGTAGGAATGGACTATCACTGGGAAGTGGAATGTGTAGGGACTCTATGTTCCACCACTCACACAGTGTGCAGAATTGGGCATGCCACTCCATTGTTATTAATTTCTGAAACAAAAGAAACTCTCTACCAAGGTGACAGTACCTTTCACAAAACATTAAAATAGAGTCGGTCAAAATAGGGTGAATAAAATAATGAAGTATGGTTTCTGGTATTCAGTATATTTTCATTTTTTTCCTTATTGTCTGAACTCGACCAGTGTGGTTTCCCCCTCCCCACGGTGAATAGACAGTGTTGAGTCACAGTGTATACCCCACTATACCAGAGACCCCGTAAGACAGGTGGAGAGGTACAAGATGTCATCTCTTCCATCAAGTAACCTTCAATGGAGTTGGGGAAATGCTGCATCTACTCATTTCATATGACTCTATAAGCATATGAAATAACCCAACTGAGTCGGACTAAGTTCAAACCACTGTAGGTCAGAAAAGGAGTGATGCTGGGGAATTGGTATCACAGAGAAAGTGCTTAAGAACATGACTTTGGAGTTATGTAGATATGAGCTTCCTTCCTATCTCTGCCATTTTGAAGCCATGGGGACAGATTTAACTTCTCTGAGCCTTAGTTTCCTTTAAAGAGGGATAATTATATGTGCATCATAGATTACTGTAGGGATTCGATAAGATGATGTGTGTAGAACCCTCAGCATAATGTCTGGCACATATTGGTCAGAGAATTATTCCTGGATAAGGTGGGACTTGGCCTAGGTCTTGAAAGTCAGGGAGGGTATGAAGATGTGGAGGGCATGTGGGAAGAGCATTCAGGTGAGTAGGATCACATGCCCCCAGCTGGAGCTTGTTAAAAGCTATAGTTCATTTCTACCTTGTGCCTTGTCCCCTTCTGCATCACCCCCAAAACAGAAAGAGGTTGGTGACATGGAAGGAGCTGAGCATAAGGCAGTGAACCTAGGAATTGTGGCATTCTACCTATGGCTTGATTTAGAAAAGTCATTCCAAGAGCACCTGGGTGGCATAGTTGGTAAAATGTCTTACTCTTGGTTTCTCAGATTATGATCTCAGGGTCCTGAGATTGAGCCCTGCATCAGGCGCTGCGCTCAGCTCGGAGTCTGCTTGAAATTCTCTCTCCCTCTCCCTCTACCCCTTCTGCTGTTCTCTCTCTCTCTCTCAAATAAATATTTAAAAAAAAAAGCCACTCCAGCCCCTGTGACCATTCCTAATTTATGCTCAACCAATATCCAGGCACTGGTATTTTGAGATCTATATAACTTTAGTCATTATGGGCTGGCTATGGGTTTTCCTGTTCCTGAGATGGAAGAACTGACGTTGAATTGGTGACAAAGGCTGTGTACTTTTTCCTTTCCATTTAATTAACCACAATCAATATCCCAGTAGGCACTTCTCGCTAGAAATTGGAAAATAGATTTTTAAACTTATATGAAAATGCGAAGAGTCTAGAATAGCCAAAACAAATTTGAAAATGATGAACGTGTTGGAAAATTAGCATTATTTTATTTCAAGATTTTTTTATAAAGCTACCATAATAAAGACCATGTTGTATTAGCATGATCAGTACGTATGTAAATGACTGATCTTTGACAAAGGATATGATATTTTCAACAAATGATGCTAGAACAAACAGCTATCCATGCAGTGAGATGAATTTCAATCCTTATATCATATACAAAAATTAACTCAAAATGGATCATAGACATAAATCTGAAAACCTAAAACCACAAAACTTTGCAAAGAAAACAGACGAGAAAATCTCTGTGACCCTACATTTGACAAAGATTTTCTAGATACAATACCAAAGGCATGAGTCATAAAATGGCAATTTCAAAAATAAGATATCATCAAAATTACAGTTGTGTTCTTCAAAAGTCACAAAAGAATGCAAAACAAATCACAGATTGGGAGAAAATACTTGCAGGGGGAAGAAAGAAAAAAATATATATATGAAAACAGAAACCAATAGTAATGAAGATGAATAAAAGGAGAAAATACGTGATTTGATTCAGTTAAAGACTGACCACGGGGATCCCTGGGTGGCGCAGCGGTTTAGCGCCTGCCTTTGGCCCAGGGTGCGATCCTGGAGACCAGGGATTGAATCCCACGTCGGGCTCCCGGTGCATGGAGCCTGCTTCTCTCTCTGCCTATGTCTCTGCCTCTCTCTCTCTGTGTGTGACTATCATAAATAAATAAAAAATTAAAAAAAAAGACTGACCACTTGGGGAAACCTGGGTGACTCAGTGGTTGAGCATCTGCCTTCAGCTCAGAGTGTGGTCCCTGGGGTCCTGGGATCAAGTCCCACATTGGGCTTCCCACAGGGAGCCCGCTTCTCCCTCTGCCTGTGTCTCTGCCACTCTCTGTGTATGTCTCTCATGAATAAATAAAATCTTTTTTAAAAGAGAAGATCCTCAATGCAAATGGACATTGAAAAAAATAAAGATTGACCACTTAATTCTAGGTACAGTGCCAGAATATTTTCTCTCCAGATGAGTGGAATTTTACCTAAAGAATGCAAGCTTTAATAGACTTCAGTCGTCTCTCAGTCCAGTGGAGAGGGAAAGAGACAGTCCCTGAGAAATAAAGGCTTTATGGGGAAAAAGCTGAGAATTGACTTGTCTGCCAGCCTATGGGCCCCAAGGAAATGGACCCCTTCCTTTCTGCTTAGGGGGCAAATAGCACCTCTGAGGAGCCTCTCTGAGTCAGCACAACAGCAGCAGACAGGCTATGTGTATACCCTGGCCTCTGCCGTTGTACTGGGGAGCTAGCTTTTGCACCTTCTCTTTTATGGGGCCAGCTGAGTACGGTCCTGATTCTAAGGGTATCCAGTCATTCCAGGGCTGAACTGCCAAGGCCCCAAATACCCAATGTACCAATCTTTTAAGACCAGAGAGCTAATATTTAATCATATGGCCACATTTCAAACATGACATCTGGATCCAAACTGCTCTATTACAGTCAGGTTGCTTGAGCAACTTTTATATTTAAGGCTTTTAGACGTCATCAAACTTAGGAACAATCTGGTAAGCAAAGAAAGAAGGTCTTGTTCAAAGTTACATTTGTTCAAGGATGGGATTGTGTCAGAATCCATTTACCAAGGCAAATGGTTATAATGAGGATGTGGCAGTACAAATATCATCTGTCCAAAGGCTTGATACATAAAAATAATATTTTAATGTTGGAAATAGAGTAAGAACTCAGTATTAGAGAAGTGCTTTACAAATATTCTTTCATATAATCTTCATAATAGCGCTATATTATAGGTATAGAGAGGTGTGAACAGAGGTGTGAACTAAGATTCAGAGAGCTTAAGTAAATGGACCCAGATCACACAGCCAGTCTGTGGGAGAATCTGTATTTGAACCCCAAGACTGTCTGACCCCGGGGCCCCTGCTTCCATGGCTTCACTTGTTAAAGATGTGGAAGCTTGATGTTTCTGACATGGAAGACGAATAGAACAGGAACGAGCAATGCTTTAGACCCTCGGGGGTGCCTGCCTGGTAGTTCCTACTGAAGAAGCTGCATGCAGGTTTCTCAGAAATGTGGCACTGTGGGTGTAGCTGCCAAGAGTCTGGCCAAGTGGAGGGCGAGTAGCAACGCTTTTCCGTAAACCAAAAACTTGATAGTCAAATGGGTGGATGGATGATTTGGAAAGACTGTTCTCATAAGGAATTAGGAGATACTTCCATGCCAAAAAAGGAATACTATCCCCTTCCGTTCATGGCTTCAAGTTAAGAACTGGTCACCAACCACATTAGGACTTCCTCACTCAACACCAAATATAGGGCATTTTTTAAGTGACCCAAGAGAAGGGTGACAGTCTACCAGGTGGTTGAGAAGTGATTGGCCTACATTATGACTCCGTGTGTGGGTAAGAGGCTTATGGAATCCATATATGAATGGATAACAGTCCGCTTATGGCCAGGAAACTTGACTGAAACTAATTGGCTGGCTGGAAATGGATTTAGTGACCTTGTCTTCATCGTACTCTTAATTAATTGAACAGGTCACTCATTGAGAAAGCCAGTGGGAACATTCAAGCCATGTTATATAATACCAACACAATTGGCAATTATCAGTGCCAAGAAGAATAGGAAGAAACACAAGCTGATTTAATTTGTGTGGCAGACTGGGAAGTATTTCTTGGTCCCTGGCACCCAGGGTGGTTATACATTCTGCTGGTACCAACCCAAATCCAGTTCTAAAATATCCATTCCCTTTACGGATGAAAGGTCTCTTAGACCTAACAACATACCATCTGTGTCAGCTGAGTCCTCTGGAAAGCAGATACTGAGACAGATACAGGGGTGTGGAAGGCTTATCAGGGAGTAACATTTGTGAAAGGAAAAAGGAGGCAGGATTACAGGAGGATTAGGAAAAGATGATGTAGATCTGACAAAGTCTCTGTCAGCCCAGTGGGGAGGTCTGAAGGATGTTAGAAGAATCCCGCGTAGGGAAGAAATGAAGGGGATCTGGGGACACCTGGGTGGCTCAGGGGTTGAGCATTTGCCATCAGCCCAGGGCATGACCTCGGGGTCCCGGGATCGAGTCCCGCATCGGGCTCCCTGCAGGGAGCCTGCTTTTCCCTCTGCCTGAGTCTCTGCCCCTCTCTCTCTGGGTCTCTCATGACTAAATAAATAAAATCTTTAAAAGAAAAAAAAAGAAAAAGAAAGGAATAGGATCTTGTACCACATGGTGAGTCACCGACTGGGGTCACTCCAAGGAAACCAGGACCTCAGTTCAAGATCGGAGGCAAATCTGATCAGTGGAGGCTGTCAGCTAACCACACTCCTGCCATGAGCCCTTTCTCGGAGGGGAAATCTGAGCAGTTCATGTCTACGTCTGGCATATGATCCTAATATCCAGAAATAAGTAGCCTCCTCAAAAGAGATCCACAGCTCTCTCAGCATCCGGGTGCTGGAACCTACGGGGTGCCTTGGCATCACCTCGTCTGACTACGGTGACCTCCAGAGAGTAATGGCCATTGCCTGACTTGTGCCTTCCAAATTTTAATGCATACTCTTCTTTTAGCCAACTCTCACTGGAACCATACAGGGAAAGCACTGGTAGGAAACACAGTTCTTCAGTCTAACCCAGCTGACACAACACAACCACTATGTGGTCAAGGAGACCATTCTTAGGAGCTGAGACCTGAAGGATGGGACTGTGCCAACCACAGGAAGCATCTATGCAGAAGTGCCTGGCAGGTTCCAGTTTGTACTTGACCTCCTGGCCCTTACCTGGCCACATCTGGCTCTTCTTTCCCCAACCTGCCCTGCATCATTGGGTCACAGCCTGCAGGCTCACCCTGCAGCAAGGTTGAGGGAGGCAAAAATCCGCCCCTCACTTAGGCACATGGAAGCTGAGGCTTGTGAAATAGGAAACCTAGAGGGATCCTGAGTGCTCCCCCACCCCCCACCCCGCCCAACACACACTGGGGCAAGGTGTCTGTGATGGTTCCCAGTCAGGGGAGAGAAGACTGGATACCCAGAAATTATCCAATCTGAATCATCTGGGGGAGAGTGTACTAATAATCTTTCTGTTATTTTCAATATGTAAGTATCTGAGGTCTTTGATTGGCTGTTTTTATTGGTAAAATATACTACTGAGAGGATGCTAAAAGATTCCTAAAAGCAAAAGCTCTGTCTCTCCAGTTCCCTGAACTGACTCATTTTGTCATTGGTGTGATTTAGTCTAATTACGTATCTCCAGAATCGAGATGGAAGTAGATCTTGTCTTATTCTCGTAGTGCTTTTGGCTTGTTTTTAGAAATTAAACAAACAAAAACACTCTGGCATGAACCGTCCAAAGCTGGATTTTTGCCATGCCACATAGCCAGTGTCTTACCATTCCTTTATTCTTTATTTGTCACATTTAGCTCCTGCTTTGTGCTAGGTGCTGACCTGGGCATTATGACACAGCAGGGAACCAGCAGAGAAAATCCCTATCCTAATGAACACATAATTGCCCTCTAAAAACCCTGCACAGGTTTACACTTTGTCTAGTTTCCAAATTCCTCAACCAATAAAAGGATATTACTACCCTCTTTGGCAGAAGAGAGGAGGTGGATCTAAATGATGTTTTGATATTTTGGTTGTTGATTTATATTTTAAAATCAAAGCTACCGTGACATATTTCCAGATACCAACGCAAATGGCAAGAACAAAAAACAAACCAAACATCTGACAGCGACAAACACTGGAAGAATTGTCATACGTTGTTGGTGGTGTAAAATGATACAATGGACGTATAGGAGGGTGAACAAGATGCAAAATTAAGGAACATCACACTTAAATCTGAGAATATGGGAAGAGAAAAAAAGGGAACCTAAGAGTCTCACACACACACACACACACACACACACACACAAACACACGAAAAGTCACACGCAAAATCAGATGGCATTCTTTTTTTTAATTTTTATTTATTTATGATAGAGAGAGAGAGAGAGAGAGAGAGAGAGAGAGAGGCAGAGACACAGGCAGAGGGAGAAGCAGGCTCCATGCACCGGGAGCCCGACGTGGGATTCGATCCCGGGTCTCCAGGATCGCGCCCTGGGCCAAAGGCAGGCGCCAAACCGCTGCGCCACCCAGAGATTCCCTCAGATGGCATTCTTAAACAGAAATGCTAGAAGCTCAAAAATGATGGCAAAATCACTTCACACTGATGAAAGTGATTTTTAACCCAGAGTTTACAAAATCCAGCCAAACTATCAGTCAAATGTAGGAATAGGATAAACACCATCTCACATAAGAGAAGTCGGCCTGGGTTCCAAATTAAAACGAGAGGCAAAATCTCCTTTATTGGGGGGAACCGATCAACCGGTGCAGAAAGGGCAGGGCCCGGGCGGTTGCCGTTGAGGCTGGTGGCCGCCAGGCGGAGACCAAGCACGCGGGAGCGCGGCCCTGCCCCCGAGGCCCTGCCCCCCGCGGCCCTGCCCCCCGCGGCCTGCGGAGCGAGGGCAGCGGCCGCCCGCTCCTCTCCGTCCCTCTGCCCGGGAATCCTCTGCGGGAGCCGGAGGAAAATGCGGATCCAGAAAGGAGCGCGGGGGCACGGCACGGCGTGGCGAACGTGCCCAGCCCCGGGGAGACTGACTCCCGCTGGGCGGGGCCGCAGCACGGCCTGCGCGCGGCCTGGTGGGAGCGCGCGTGCGTGGGAATGCGCCTGCATGGGAGCGGGAGTGCGTGGGAGCGCGCGTGCGTGGGAACGCCGCCTGGTGGGAGCGCGCGTGCGTGGGAATGCGCCTGCATGGGAGCGGGAGTGCGTGGGAGCGCGCGTGCGTGGGAACGCCGGCTGGTGGGAGCGCTCGTGTGTGGGAGCGCGGGCTGCGTGGGTGCGTGGGAGCGCGGTGTGCGTGGGAACGCCACCTGGTGGGAGCGCGCGTGCGTGGGAACGCCGCCTGGTGGGAGCGCTCGTGTGTGGGAGCGCGGGCTGCGTGGGTGCGTGGGAGCGCACCTGCCTGGGAGCACGGCCTGCTGGGAGCGCTTGTGCGTGGGAGCAGGAGTGCGTGGGAGCGCGCGTGCGTGGCAGCACGGCCTGGCGGGCGCGCACCTGCCTGGGAGCGCGCATGTTCACCTGCGGGGCCCTCCGTCCGAGGCCGAGCCCAGGCGGGACTTTCACGGCTTCACGGCCTCTCTGGCTTAAGTGAAGGGCTCCAGGGCCTGGCCCAGGTGCCAACGGAGCGGGGAAGGAGCTAGAGCCCCGGTCAAAGAGGAAATCACAAGAAAATCAGAAAATGTTCGGGTCAGTGAAATGACAATGAAGATGCGTTCCATGGAGATCTGTGGGATGCAGCTAATGCGGGGTTTAGAAGAAAATTTGTAGTTTTAAATATTTTTCTTTTTAAAAAAGAAGTCTAAGAATCCGTGACCTACCGTTTCGCTGTGTGAGCTTGTAGAAGAGCAGAGTAGGGCAGCCCCGGGGGCGCAGCGGTGTGGCGCGGCCTGCAGCCTGGGGTGTGATCCTGGAGACCCGGGATCGAGTCCCACGTCGGGCTCCCTGCATGGAGCCTGCTTCTCCCTCTGCCTGGGTCTGTGCCTCTCTCTTTGTGTGTGTCTATGGAGAAGTAAATAAAATCTTTAAAAAAAAAATTATGTAGAAGAGCAAAGTAAACTGGAAATAAATTAGAGGAGGCGGGTGCGGCCTGCAGCACTCCCCTGCCCCCTTCTATGGCCCCCTGGTGCCCCGCAGCGTTAGTGTGCGGCCCTGGCACCTCCTCCCGGGAGGGAGGCCGGGGTGGGTGGGCGCGCGGCAAGCTGGTGGGTTAGAGGGGGCCTGCCTGGGCCCACAGCGTGGGGTTTCTACCAAAATGGCTCTTTTCCACGGGCTGTTTTCACTGTGAGGGAAGGAGTAGGACTGAGGAAGCGCCCAAAGGAACTCCTGAACCCCACTAGCCCAGGCCTTCATCGCTAATTTCTCCTACTGCTGTTAAAAACTGATTTAAAAACACAACTTAGGCGAGACACACAAGCTTTAACACTTCATCAAGTAGCCAGTCTCCTTTTGGAGAACTGCAAAAAGAGGCAAAAAGCAAAAAGCTTTTACAGACTAAAGAACAAGCAAGAGACAAGTAAAAATACGATTGGCTGGGGCCGCACAGACAAACTTGTTTGGGGTAAGAAGGCCCAGAGGTGGCTCAGCGTTGGGGGACTGGCTGACCAAATATACTGCACTTCTGTCAAGTGGAGCATTTACAGGGACACCAACATTATCTAAATTTTGGTTTGCTAAAAATAAATAAATAAATAAATTTTGGTTTGCTGAGGAGCCCCCAGGAGCAGCTCCGTGCTGGATCTAGAGAGTTATTTCCACAGTGCTCCAAAGGAGAATGCTGAAGGGAAGGTTCTCAAGGCACACCGCTCTGATTCAGATACAACTGAAAATAACAGAAGACCATAGTGTTCCACAAACTCTAGAAAATGAAAAGCAAGAATATCATATTTCAAGAATCAAACAGGAATACCTTATATTGATTTATCTTCTTCTGGTGACCATGTCTCCTCAAATCGCACCAGTAAAGAGACAAAATTCATAAAGACACAGTGGTTATAGTTTCAGAGTCACCTAGAGACAAAGAGTGCCAGTGCCCTCCTACCAGAGCAAGTAGAAATTATTTTTCAGGATTGGAAGTTCAGTGTTTGATGAAATGGGGAAATTCCTCCAAAAAGACAACCTAGCAAGTCTTTCACAGTATTAAACAAAAAACCTGAATTTGAATGATCTATTAAAGTGCTGGGTGACCATGGGTGAATCAGATAACTTTAGCCTCTTAATTTCTTATAGTTTCATTGAGCAACCCAGAAATGTTTGCTCTCCTCCCTGTGAATCTAATCTAAAAAGGGACCTTCACTGCTATAATAGTTATACTTAATCCTGTTACTATGTTTTAGGTTTATGCTCTTACAATCCTCTTTTTTCCTTTTTTTCAAAACTCTTCTTAAATTTGTGTTTACCCAATTGTGGTCGTGGAAGGATCTGAAGAAAACTTCAGACTTGTGTGCCCGGGTCCTGTCTCACGGAAAAAGAAACTACCACAAAATGGTATTCACTTACTCCCTTCTGGGATTAAATGTTGTGTATGCCATGAGGTAATTATTTTCCCAGATAAAGAGCCAATCATCCCAATATCATTTAACAACTAGTGCATTCTTTCTCTACCTTTTTGGGATGCTACTGTAATCACAAACTAAATTCTCATATACACCTATTTTTCTTTTTTCTATTCTGCAGATCCAATGGTTTCATCTGTGATGCACTAAGTATTTTGTTTCCTACAGACCACTGTTTGAATTGCTTGGAGCGTAAGCCCCATTTGTTGTTCCTAATTTTTAACACTATTTTAGTTATTCAAATATATTTAGTGTGCTAAATTAACTTTTAAAATCCCATTGAATGACAAAGATGCTGAGACAGTTAAATGTGGGAAATAGTCTTTTCAACAAAGATGCTGGGATAATTGAATATCCACATGCAGAATGATGTTGGATCCCTACCCCACACCATATACAAAAAAAGTTAATTCAAAATGGATCATAGACCTAACAGTAAGCACTAAAACTATTAAATTCCTAGAAGAAAATATATAACTCTTCAACTTTGGGCTACACCAAAGGGACAAACAATAAAAGAAAAAAAAAGTAAGCTGGGGGCACCTGGGTGACTCAGTTGGTTAAGCATCTGCCTTTGGCTCCAGCTGTGATCACAGGGTCCTGGGATGGAGCCTCGAGTCAGGCTCCCTCCTCAGCAAGGAATCTGCTTCTCCTTCTGCCCCCCCCCCCCACTTGCTCATGCTTTCTCTTTCACTGGTTCTCTCTCCCTCTCTCAAATTAATAATCTTTTTAAAAATAGGTAAGCTGGACTACATAAAAATTAAGACCTTTTCTGCTTCAAAGAACATCATCAAGAAAACCCACAGAATGGGAAAAATATTTGCAAATTATATATAGAATATATAAAGAATCTCTTGCAACTCAACAATAAAAAGTCTAATTTAAAACAGGCAAAGGATCTGAACAGACATTTCTCCAAAGAAATACACATGTATACTTATAAAAATACTTCTGAAAATATACATGTATCTTTTACAGAGAAAATAAGTGTTGAGGAGGATGTGGAAAAATAAGAACCTTCACATTTTGCTGGTGGGCTTGTAAATGATTCAACTGCTTTAAAATAAAACCTGGCATTTCCTCAAAAAGATAAACATAGAGTTAATTTGTGACTCAACAGTTACACTCCCAGGTATATACCCAAGAGAAATGAAAACATGTCCACACAAAAATTTACACACGAGTGTTCCCAGCAGCATTATTCACAATAACCAAAAAGTGGAAACAACTGAAATATCCATTAACTGATGAATGGAAAAAAAATATGGTAGATCCATACAATAGAATTTTATTTAACCAAAAAGAGAAATATTGATACTTGTTACAACATGGATGGAACCTTGAAAATATGCTAAGTGAAAGAAGCCAGCCATGAAAGGCCACATAATCTGTTATTTCACTGATATGAAAAGGCCAGAGCAGATAAATCCACATAAAGAGATAGTAGATGAGTGGTCATCAGAGGCTAGAGGGAGAAGGGCAATAGGGAATTACTGCTGATGGGTATGGGGTTTCTTTTTGGGGTGATGAAAATATTCTGAAATTAGACAGTGGTGATAGTACCACAACTCTGAATATACTAACCACTGACTTGTACTTGAAAAGAGCAAATCGTGTGGTGTGAAAATTATATTTCAATAAAACTTAGTTTTAAAAACTCCATTGATTTGATTTAAATTTACAAATCAAAGATAAATTTGGAAAAAAAACTGACATCTTTATACTATTTTTCCAAATATGTTTTTTCATTTATTACATTTTTCTATGTTCTTCTGGAGGCTTATCCTATTAACATCTCTTGGATTTTTTCCTATTCCTGGTATTTTTAGATTCTTTGTCAATATTGTGATCATCATTATTTTCCACCACATTTTCTATTTCTTCTATTTGAAATAGCTTTTTACTTATGCATTATTGATACCTTATGTATCTCCACCCTACTAGTTCTACTAGTTGGATTCTCTAGTCACCAAATATATCATCTCAAATGGTATCAGTTCTTTCAAATATTATTTCTTTCTCTTATTAAATTATCTGGGACCTGCAGAACAATGTCAGTAATATCGATATCAAACATCATTTCTCATTCCTGTTTCTGGTAAGAATGCTTCTGGCTATTCAAAATGTTTACATAGGTTTCTGATAAATATCCTTTATCAACTTAAGTAAGTTTCCTTCTATCCCTAACTAAAAAAAAAAAAAAACCAATGCCTGTAAAATTTTGCCAAATGCTTTAACATCATCTAAGTGTACTCTCTTTATTAATGTACATTTTTACTTTTTGAACTAGTTTGGAAGTCCTATGATAAGTCTCAGTATTGATTTACAAAACTGCTTTGACTTGTTAATCACTGAATTAGAAAATTTAACTTCCCTTTTATTTATATTTACATTTCTTTTCTTACAGATGCTGTTTTTTATTTTTTCCCATTATCCTACTTGCTAGAGTTTGATTTATCAAACATATATTTGTACCTATTTCATTAATGTGTACTTTTTTATTAATGTGTACTTTTATATGAATACATTCCTTTTATTTTCTTTAGTTTTATGTCATTATTATAGTTCTTTTTTGTCATTGAATACTTAAATTATGCTCTAATTTTATTATTTTCTTATAGCTATTTTTTCTGTTTGGATTTAACCTTTAACACAAAAGTTACTTACAAAATTATTCTGTAATTTCTAAATAGTTTGGTGGTGCTATTTTAACTTGTTCATGTCTACTTTTATTGCACTGTGGTTTTTAAAAAAAATGGGAAGGGCTTGAATATTTCCCTTGGGGAGAATTTGTTGAGATTTTCTTTTATATATATACATAAATGAAAAAATATGTTTTTATATAAACATATAAAACAAAAAACATTCCATGAGTACTGGAAAATAATGCAGATTTCTCTGTGGGGGAAAGCATTCTCTTCTATGGCTATTAGACAAACTTGTTAAAAAACTCAAACTCGCTATAAATGTGTTTCTTTAACATTGAAAAATAACATGAGGACTACTAAAAGGATAAATGATATATAAACAATTTTCATGATCCCACTAAAATTTTTGTGTATCTGAATAGGCTTCTATTATAAATATATATATATATATATTTATTTTTAATAATTTATTATTATTATTTAAATAATAAATATTTATTATTATCTATTATAAATAGATATATTTAATAGATATATTAAATATATAAATATAAATAGATATATATTTATATTTATATATAAATAGTAATAGATATATTACTATTATCTAATAATAAATAAAAATATTTATTATTATCTATTATAAATATATATATATATTTATTTATTTTTAATAATTTATTATTATTATTTAAATAATAAATATTTATTAGTAAATATTTATATTTACTACAAATATATATATTTGTAGTAAATTATTTCTAAAAATAATTTTGTTTTTAAAAACAAACCAGTTTAGGGATAATTCCATTATGTTTTTATCCCAATGATAACACATTTTCAGGATTAATGGCAAGAACACTGTTTTTTTCTCAGTACAAACAAAATGAGCATTTTGCCCAAAGCTTTTCTTGCATAACAATCCTAGAGTTTCTTACCACTGAGTGTTTAGGTATAGCAGGCTTCCCCACATTCATTACTCTGATAGGATTCCATTTCTAAAATGAGTTCTTTGATGTTGGATTAAAGATGTACTATGATAGAAAACATCACTACATTTACTACATCGATAAGGTTTCTCCCCTGTGTGTGTTTGCTTATGTTTAGTAAGGGTGGAGCTTAAGCTGAAAGATTTCCCACATTCATTACATTGGTAGGGTTTCTCTCCTGTATGAGTTCTCTGATGTCGAATTAGTGATGTTCTATAGCAAAAGAGTTTTTGACACAGATTACATCGATAAGGTTTCTCACCAGAATGAATTTTTAGATGTTCAGTAAGCTGTGTGCTCCGGCTGAAGGTTTTCCCACATTCCTTACAAACATACGGTTTTTCTCCAGTATGAGTTCTCTGGTGTTCAGTAAGATGTGTGCTCCGATTGAAGGCCTTTCCACATTCATTACATTCATAGGGTTTCTCTCCAGTATGAATTCTCTGATATTGAATGAAGGCTGGGGTATGACTGAAGGCTTTTCCACATTCATTACATTTATAGGGTTTTTCTCCAGTATGAATTCACTCATGATTTCTAAGGGATGACCTATGACTAAAGGTTTTTTCACATTCATTACATTCATAAGGTTTCTCCCCTGTATGGACTCTTTGATGTTGAATAAAATTAGTGCTCTAAAAACTTTTCCACATTCATTACATCCATAAGGTTCCTCCCCAGTATGTATTCTTTGATGCTGAATAAGATTAGTGTTCTGGCTGAAGGATTTACCACATAGTTTACATTCCTGCTTCTCTCTCATACCAATTTTCTCAGGTTCCATTAGTACTGAACTATGGCTTTATATTTAAATTGTTTCCAGAATAAGTAAGATTTTAGATAAAAATGCATCCCTTCTTATATGTAAGAAATTATTTTCCACTTATGAGCTGCCTTTAAAAAAAAAACAACTGCCACAGAACTATGCTTTAAGCCTCTATCATTTATGTCATAATTGTCTTTAGAAACTGCTAGTTGTTTAAAAAGAATTGAGCTCAGCTTAAATACTTCCTCAAAATTATTAATGATCTTCTTCTTTAATTGAGTGTCCTTGTAATTCAGTTTTAATAGCATTCTCAAGCTTGCTATCAAATTCCAATTCTTCTAATGCAAAGTTTTAGGAATCGTCATTTAGAAAAATGTCTAACATCAAGCCATGACATTATCCTTTTTCAGAAGATTTCTGTTTTGGAGTTGATGTTTTGACTTTGGATATAGTATCCAGGATTAAGGAGAAGACAACATTTCTTCCCTCTGGAATATAAAAGGAAAAAAACAAAACCCACTCAACAATTACAGAGAAAAAATATAATAAAAATAAAAATGAACCAGTGTTATAATGAAACAAAAGATGATACAGTATAGGTCCTGATTAATATGGGAGTTTAAAAAAGGTAAGAATTAATACAAATAGGCAGAGTAAAAGAAATGGAAGCATTGAGACAAAATGCATAGCATAATAAAAAAAATAGAGGCACAGAAAAGTACATGACATGACAAAAAGTCAATGACATTAACAATCTCTGGAACTAGAGGTAAAAAAAAATAAAGGAAAAGTGAAATGTGATTGTTAATAAAAACTTTGACAAACATATTCAATGCCATATAGTAGAAGATAGGAAAACTAAAGTTTTCTGTCATAGCAATAACATGATGAATATGAAACATTTTAGATACAGATGCTTGTTAATTTCATCTATAGTGGAAAATGAAAGAATAAGGCTACTGAATTCAGCAAAAAGTTTAATATTAATGATATGAGTCTGGACTAGGATAAAGTAATAATTTAATGTATGAGCAAACCTAAAACATAAAAAGGAAGAAAGAAATTTTTAAAAAATACTGACACTGATTACGGGGAGTTTTTCAAAATGAAGTTGATAAAGATACAATAATTTTTAGCCAATAAGTTTAGAACTAACAGTCTTACTTATGGTCCTATTAACAGAGGAAATAATAGCACCCTAATAGTGTTACTAATTCTAGAAATATTGAAGGAAAAGGAGGCACCTTAGGGAAAGTTGGTGATTTCATTTTTCACGATACTGAGTTTAAACTGAAGTGGGACATCTAAGTGGAGACAGGCTCCAAGCAGGAGAAACTAAGGGGACAGAACACAAGTGAAATATCTAGACTGACAGAGACATTTCAGGGAGTTAATGACATAAGGGGACTATGAAGATATTAGAATGCATGGATTCTTTAAGATAAAAATAAATAAGTAGAAAATAAACCTTAAAAGCACATGCATTTGTGTTAGGGAAAAAGTGAAGCTAATTAAAAAGCATTTGGAAGGGGATTAGAACAAAAAAATCTACTGATGCCACAAAAACAAAGAAAAAACATCAAACACAGCAGAAAGTCTGACTACAGAAAGGACTAAGAACAGGGTGCTATCAAGAAGGAATTCAGGATTCAGGAGTGTCTTCCAAATGATGTTAGTATAAAAACAGAAGAATCTACTTCAAAGACTACCACAGAAGAGAAACTGAGGCTGTTAGCTACTATTATGGCAGGTCTGGTAATTAAAGGAGAGAAGAAAATTGAAAGGTGGATAAAAAGTAAACTATGTCATGCAAGAATTCTTTTAAGAGAAAAACTTTTGGGGATCCCTGGGTGGCGCAGCGGTTTGGCGCCTGCCTTTGGCCCAGGGCGCGATCCTGGAGACCCGGGATCGAATCCCACGTCAGGCTCCCGGTGCATGGAGCCTGCTTCTCCCTCTGCCTGTGTCTCTGCCTCTCTCTCTCTCTGTGTGTGACTATCGTAAATAAATTAAAAAAAAAAAAAGAGAAAAACTTTTGGCTGAAGTTAGAACTGGGAATGATTGAATTGTTAATTAGTAAACCAAGGTATTAAAACCTTGATGAGTGGAAAAGAATGGAGTCTGGGGATAGAAGGAGAGATTAATTAGCAATAGAAGAATGCTCCTTTTCTGAGATCACAGAGTTAATGTGAGAATATGGATAAAGACATGTAGAAATGAAGCTGATGTTCACTCAGATTAACTCAGTTTTTGACACGGATAGAAGGGCTCTGTGCAGTAGGCACTAGCCAACATTTCCAAATCTGCCTCCTCCTAGTACCAATATTGTTACTACCACCACCACAATAGACAGACGGACTGGTACTTACAAGGATTTCTAGTTATTCGGTTGCTACTTAGCTATCTTATTTTTTTCTTGATTAAGTATTTGTGACATTTCTCCTTTTTCTCCTGTTATTTGTAAATACAGATCTACTACTTGAAAGATAACATCCTTAAAGCGCTGATATCCCATTCTTGGTTTAGGATATAGGCTTGGTGTTTAGGATGGATCTCATAAATGTGTCCTACGTTGTCTTCGGGAACTCTGAGATATGGAAATGTTGATGCTGCTAAGGTGGCACAATAAGCTATCCATTTGCAATGCGTTGAAGAAAAGAAATATCACACGTTTAGTAGGAAAAGAAATATCTCTGTGCACAAATAAAATTTTAAAAATCTCTGGTCCCAAAACAAGCCCAGTCTTGGATAAGCACTTATAAAATATATTTGGACGTTTTGGGGGAAAGTCACTGTAATCTGTAGTAATTACAAAGCTTTACATATCCAAGGGCAAAAGGTTCCTACAATTATCATCACCTCCCTTACAAAGTCTGATGGTGACCTGGTTCTTTTCATTCCTACAAGATAAAGTCCATTGGCACATCCTCCAGTGCCACTGGTTCCTAACACATCAAATATGTACTCACTAAGGGACCACTTATGCAACCAGTGCTGAAAGAAAGAGTAAAGCTAAGATCTGAAGATAACAAAGTGGAGGGCTAGCAAGTTGTTCATAGAGGATCCAGGGTGGGGGACCTGGGCGGCTCAGTGGTTGATCGTCTGCCTTCAGCTCAGGGTGCGATCCTGGGGTCCTGGGATCAAGTCCTACATCAGGCTCCCTGCGGGGATCCTCCTTCTCCCTCTGCCTATGTCTCTGCCTCTCTGTGTGTCTCTCATGAATAAACAAACAAAATCTTAAAAGAAAAAAAAAGAGGATCCAGGGTTCTAAGTTAAAGAGTGATTTAAAGTACATTATTTGGCACCACTCTGTATCCATTGAGAGTACAGAGAAGTAAAACAAGAAGAGAATGAGAACATTGAATAAGGATAGATTTTTCCAACTGATAACTCTTATATTCAAGAAGTTGCGAGCCACAGACAAGCTAAATACAAAGAAAAGCATGTCCAAAGATCTCATAGTCAAACTTCTGAAAATCAGGGCCAAATAGAACAATCCCATAAACAGTGTAAGAAACAGGCACAGCAACTTCAAAACAGCAATACTCTACTCACCTCTCAGCAGCTAAAGACAACTGAAAATGCATGTTTCTGGATGAAAACACTCAATATTTTAAAGATGCCAGTTCTCTAAGTTGAAGGAACCGCCCCCACCTCCAACCTGCCAAATATGTGAAGGTCTTGACCCCCAGTACCTCAGAATGTGACCTCACTTGGAAAGAGTCAATGCAGATATATAGATGAGGTCACGCTAGAGTAGGGTAAGCCTCTCTAATCCAGTATGACTGGTGTCTTTGTAAGAAGATGGTCATGTGAAGACACAGACACGTGGGGAGTACACCACATGACAATGAAAGCAAAGATTACAGTTATGCAGCTGTGAGCCAGAAATGCCAAAGACAGCAAGCCACCAGAAGCTAGGAAGGATTCCCCTACAGGTTTCAGAGGCAGCATGGCCCTGCTGTCGCCTGGATTTTGGACTTCCAGCTTCCAGAACTATAAGAGAATAAATTTCTCTTGTTTTAAGCCACTCGGTTTGTGGTACTTTGTTATAGAAGCCCCACAAAACTAATAGGCATCCCAATTTTACTTACAGAATATGTATTTTTGAAAAACAAAAATGAGGCTGAAGGGGGATTTGTCCATATTACACAGCAAAACATATAGCTATGTTCATTAAAACAGGGCAGTACTGACATAAGGACAGAAAAAAAAAACAGAATAAAGAACCTAGAAATAGGCCCATTCTTTTTTAGGGATTTAATACATGGATAAATGTGGCATTTCAAATATTTGGGGGAAGATGGAGATTAAATAGGTCTTGGGATAAGTGGCCTACTATCCATTTAGGGAAAAAATAAACTTAACACTATTGCCTTATATAAAAATAAATTATTGGTGAACCAGGGTGAAACATTACAAATAAAACTATAAAATAACTAGAAAACATCCAATAAGTATTTACTGAATAAGTGAAGAATTCTCTTGATTCCCAATCCAGTGGTCTTTGAACTACAGCATCCTGCCAGTTAAACCTACTACCTTAAGAAGTGTAATTTAAGACACTATTTTTCTCTACATCTCAACAGTCAATCAAAGTGTACAGGATGTATTATGACCCTACCATAAACAATTCAGAATTGAACAGGATTAGGATCCTAAAATATCATCTAATCTGTCTCCCTTCTTCTATGCAGACCTACCTACAGCTAAACCATTACTGATTACGTTTTTCAATCCAGCATTTATGGAACATCGTCTAACTGCAAAGGAAGTTTAGAGTTAATGTTCTTGTGGTCAGCTTTCATATTTGTAAGCAAGGACCATAATCACCGATTTTTTTAAAGCCCCGTGTACTTGGTAGGGTGTGCCTTGCATTTTAGAGGTTTCAATGAGTACTTGGTTGCTTTTCTACAAACTGATATTTTTCCTTTGTCATCTTAGTTTCTAGAAGCCTGCAGCTCACAATTCTAAACTATACCTCTGATGTTGTTGCTGATTCTGTGAGATTTCTCGATCTTGGTAGCCAGACAGAACCACGGCAACCCCTCAAAAATGTCATCATAGATCCTGTCTTTCTTACTTCCTACTATAGTGGTGACCTGACATCTGTCATTAAAACCCCTGGTGGTTACTATTCTCTCATCTTAGAACCATCCCCACAATCAGCCAGGCAAAGATGTGGGACTGTCCTAATATTTGCCATGTTCCTCAGACCATCTAACTGTGAATTCTGTTTTGTTTTTTTTTTTCAGGGATGACTGATGTTGTTAGAGCAGTAAAGACAAGAAGATGAACACAAGGACTAGATGCAAAAGGCTTTTCTTTCTGAACCTCACAAATGATCATGATGTCAGGCATTTGAGCTAAAAAGTGGCTGAGGAAACCTGAAGACTAATTCCCTAGTTTGCCCAAGACACAATTCAAGCCAGCAGGAATTAAGTCACTTGTCTAAGGTCACACAGTTAGTCCCTGGCAGGACTAGCATTATAGCCTCTCTCCTATTCTCAACTTCAGTAGTATTTCCCTCCACTTAAAAATAGTCCACACACTACTTATGAAAAGAAAATGACAAATATGATGAAAAAAATATTTTGAATTATCTAATTCATAGAGATAAAAATTTTTAAAAATCAGTGGTTTAGAAGTGTAGCGATGGCTATTCAAGTTTCTCTGAGTCTTTCTAAAGACACAAATACATTATAAATTGTTTAAATGATGATCATAACAATGTATCCATTTTTTTCAATGTATCCATTTTTAATCAAATAGGTAGATAGCTGTAAATGTTTAAAATTTAAACATTTTAAATGGACAGCCTCCTGGTTGACACTGAATGCCTGTAAAGCAAATTCTCCTTTCACGAATGCACACAACTGAAATGAAATTAATATGCCATTTCAATCATCTAAGCCCAAGCTGAATATAAGGATAGCAAAGCTTTGAGAATTGGCTAAGATCTTTTCTATTTGAAATAAACTAAACTAAAAATGAGACACACATGGAAGAGTAGGAAATCCTATGCATTTTGTTCTGTTCCAATATGGCTACAGTTAAACTCTTCAAACAGAAGTCCCTTGTAAATCAAGAATGGCAGAAGCAGCATGAAATAACTAAAGCAATTTCTTCCAGGGCATATCAGTGTTGATGAATATTATGTCATTTATGATTTTTTTAAATCTGCATTTGAACTTTTCAGGAAAAATTACTGTTGTCAATATATCCAAATACAAAATATACATGAACAACAAAACTATCAGCAATTTTGCCCAATGATTATCCCAGACCCTGGCTTGGGTACATGAGAGGAAGTGGCATCTAATGTACCAGTAGAGGGGTTGGCCATAAATTAGAGCACAGACCTTTTCTCTATAGTAACAAAGGACAGACTACATGGGAATACTTCCAGAAAGGTTGGTAGATGTGAAGGTGAGAGCCTTTGGAAGTTCTTTTCTGGTTGTTTTCAGTGAAATAGGAAGCAGGATCATCAGTCGACGGTGAACATGGGCAAGGAGCTGGAGTAACATGTCACATGGCTGGTAGGAATGGGAGAGTAAAGAAAACAGAGGAATCATCTTTCATGGGGATCACTGCCTTAGTTCCTAACTAAATCCCCTATATCTGCTCTTATTCCCATACAGTCTATTCTCCACAGAGCACCCAAATGGGTTCCTTTAACAATAACATGTCCTTCTCAAAATCCTCCTATAAAAATCGATAAATTTCATGTAAATTACACCTCAACAGAGCTGATTAAACAATAACTACCACAGCCACCTTCCTATGGCTTCTCTTCTCACTCCGGATAAAAGCCAAACTCCTACACAGCCCTGTGTGATCTGGACCCTCTTAGCTCTCTCATCTCAACATCTGCTATGCTGTTGCGCACTCTTCTGTCCACAATGGCCTCCTCCATACAGGCTCAGCACATTTGAGCCTGTGGACCTTTGCATTTGCTGTTGCCTCTGCCTAGGAACTCCCCACCCCAACCTCAGATATGTGCAAGGCTTACCCCATTTCCTTCAAGTCTCTACTCAACATCACACTACATGAAATAACAGCTGTCCCAGGCCCTCCCTAAGCCCGTGTCTCTAATGCAGTTTCTTCCGCTAGTCACTATCTGACATATTTACTTGTTAATTGTCTGAGTGCCCACCCTAGCCCATCAGTTCCGTCTACGCAGGGACTTGGTTTTGTTCACCTGCTGTATCCCCAATGCCTCAAACATTACTGGGGAAAAAAAAAAGCAGGCCCTCAACAATGTATTCAGTGAATGAAAGAAAAATCTTTCCTCCTTCTGGGCACAGAGATGATATTTCAGGAAAGAAAAAGTAAAACCGAGTTGCATTACAGACTCACCTGCACCTGCACGTTTCGTGTATACAGAGTTGCCAATTAGGCTCAAGAAAGTATAGGGCTAGGAGTGAAGTGTAAGATGGAAGATTCTGCATTTCCTCAGTTTCGGTTCTCACATGCCTCTCACAAGTGAGCATCTTGCCATGCTAGGAATTATTTCAACGTGTAAAGAACATATGTACATATGTATATATGTAAAGAACACCTATACATATATATTGATGCATAACTGCATACATATAACATACATTTAAGTTATGAGCAATCTAAGAAAATTTCAAAGGATATTTACACGTGATTTTTCAAACTTCAGATGGGAACTTTAGAAATTAAAACCAGCTGAAGGTATAAATTGGCATTGAAAAATTTTGCTCACTGGGGACGCCTGGGTGGCTCAGGAGGTTGAGCATCTGCCTTTGGCTCAGGGCGTGATCCTGGGGTCCCAGGATCGAGTCCCGCATGGGGCTCCCTGCGAGGAAGCACTCTGCCTGTGTCTGTCTCTAATGAATGAATAAATAAATAAAATCTTAAAAAAAAAAGAAAGAAAAGAAAAATTTTGCTCACCAAAGACAAGAAGGTAGTCAGGTCTTCCTTCTTAATGCCATCTTGTCTAGGACACGAGAGGCCTGAGAAGGCAGAGCTGAAAAAGCGAGGGGCCCTGAGGAGTCAAGACGGTCTTTATGGGAACCCTGTCTGACCAGCTGGAGGTGCTCTTCAGAGCCCACAGGACGTCGGGAACCAATTGCACAGCTCCTTAGAGAACACGCTTCAAAAAACGTACCTGCAAAATAAAAAAGCCTCTGGGGAAACTGCATTTCAGAGGAGAGAGCAAGCAAAGAAGTGGATGTCAGGAGACCTACATTCCAGAGCGGGGTGGGGTTGGGGAAGGGGTGCGGGGTGCGGGGAAGTTCCTGGAGCGGCCGTTCCCTCCCGGTTGAGGGTCTGACCCCACCACAGCCCCAAGCTCCAACTCCCAACCCACAAGTGAGAGCCCAAACCCTGCCCCTTAAGCCTGGGGTGCCCGCCCAGCCAGGGCTCTCCCTCCGCCTTAACCCAGAGACACCGCCCTAGTCCCGCTAAAACCGAGGCGGCCTCCCGCCGACGGCTTCGCGCGGAGCTCGGACGCGAACCCCGCCCGCCAAGTCTCCGCCTTCTCCCTCGGCCCCTCGGCCCCGCCCCATCCCCCGGGTCACGAGGAGTCCTGCGCGGAGGTCCCTCCCGGTCCTCCTCCCGGTGCGAGCGGCTGGGAAAGAACTGGCTCGGGGATCCCTGGCTGGCTCAGCGGATCAGCGCCTGCCTTTGGGCCGGGGCGTGGTCCTGGGGTCCTGGGATCGAGTCCCGAGTCGGGCTCCTGGCATGGCGCTTGCTTCTCCCAATGCCTGTGTCTCTGCCTCTATCTTCCTCTTTCTCTCTCTATCATGAATAAATTTTAAAAATCTTAAAAAAAAAGAACTGGCTCACTACCAGATCCAAGGAGAATCCAACACCCTCCGGCTTTCCCGAGCCTCCGCCTCTGCCTCCCCCTCGCAAGCCAGGAAGTGCGCCTGCGCACGTAGCCGCCTGGAACTACATTTCCCAGCATGCTTGGCAAAGGCCAGGCGCCCGCCGGCAGCGTCCCCTACCGGCTGCAGAGTTACCTTTCCACCTCCAGGCGACTTTGCTGGGGGGGGGGGTGCGGTGGGGGAGGGGCGCGGGAGGAGGGGGGGTGCTGGCTTTCTTTCGTTATTCGAATAAAAAGAAAAAAGGGACGAAGAAAAGCTTTTCCTTTCGCAATAGGCAAATATGAATCCGAAGGGATGCAGGTTTTTCGTTAACCTTTACATAAAAGGAACAGCTTTTTCATTATAATAGTAGATGAATATAACCTTTTATTCACCAAGGTTAGGGGAAAAGGGCGGGAAAAAAATCGAACCCCAAACTAGATGGAATTCCTTAACAAAGAGATAATTACTGTTTAACACTGTAGGATAGATAGATAGATAGATAGATAGATAGATAGATAGATACAGGTAGGTGGGTAGGTAGGTAGGTAGGTAGGTAGGTAGGTAGGTAGAATTCAAAAAAATAAGTCACAGCCACATTCTTCCTGTGTGGGGAAGGGGTCTGTGAAAGAAGGAATTGATTCCAATCAAGAAGGAAGTAAAACTAACTTTTGAGGGTAGCATTTTTTTTCTAGTGTTTTTTTTTTTTTGTTTTCCTGTTATGTATTCAGGTTATGTTCACCTTAATGCCACCCAAAACAGTGCTTTGATGAATCCTTGTAAATTGTGCCCTCCTCCACATCTCTTCTTGAGCCCAATAAATGCACTTCATTAAAAGGGAGTGTACATACCTTACCTTTTTTTTCTATACAAAGAATATTAGGTGGATTGTAGAGAATAAAAAAAAAACAAAATTAAAATAAAAGCCTATTCTAAGATACCCACTATTAAAATAAATATTATAGGCTATTTCTCTATGTGTGTGCATCTATATGGTAAATATGTAGTTATTTATACTTCTGAAATTAAAAAGAGAACAGAGTTGGGGCACCTGGGTGGCTTAGTCAGTTAAGCCTTCGACTCTTGGTTTTCAGCTCGGGTCCTGATCTTAGGGTCCAGAGTACAAGTCCCTTGTTGAGGGCCAAGCTGGCTGTGGAGTCTAACTTTAAAAAAAAAAAAAAACAGGGGTGCCCGGGTTGTTCATTAGATGAGCGTCAGACTCTTGGTTTCACCTCAAGTCTGATCTCCGGGTTGTGAGATGGAGCCGCCACCACCCCACCCCCCCGAATCTCTCTTTAAAATAAATGAATTTTTTAATCTAAATTTTTTTAATATAGCCATGCAATAAGACTACTTACTTGTGACTCTGCAGGCTATTATCTGAGGCATGCACATGAGGGAGGAGCTAGTGTCATTCAAGTTCCTTAACCACACAAAATGGAGGACAAGGAGGCACTTTATGGAGTAATTTAGCTAACCTATCAATAGTCACAGGCCAGAGGAGACAAAAGAGACACAATGACTAAATCCTATGTGATGTCCTGCATTGAATTCTGGAACAAAAAAGAATAGTGGAATTCAAATAAAGCCTGGAATATGATTAATATTAACGTTTATGTGTTAGTTTTCTAGTTTTCACAAGTGTACAATGGTAATGTAAGAAGTGAACTATCAGAAGAAACCAGATGATGGGCATATGGGAACCCTCTCTATCTTTGTAACGTTTGTAAATCTAAAATTATTTTCAAACAAAAAATTTACTTAAAAAGTCAATTGATTATGTGTATTTGTATGTTTCTGAACACTCTTGTCTTTCTATTCTGTTGATTTAGGTTTATGCTCAGCCAATATCACACTTTCTTTATACTTACCCTTAGGACAATACCTACACTGACTTGAAATCAGATAGTATAAGTCCTCCAATGTTAACTTTCCAAATTATTTTGGTTCTTGTACTTCCATACAAGTTTCCATGTAATTTCTTAAAAAAAAAAAAAAAAGGCCTGTTGGGCTTTTGATTGAGTAGATCAATGTGGGGACAAATGACATATTAACATCACTGAGTATTCCAATCCATGGAAGATGATCAGCCTCTCCATTTACTTAGTTTTAAAGTTTCTGTCAGCAATATTTTGGAATCTTCAATGCCTAGCTTTGGTTGATTATTCCTATTTTACGGTTTATGATGTTATGGTAAATGGATTCTTAAACTTTATTTTTCTATATTTGATTGATAATATGTACAAATACAATTATTTTTTGCATATTGGTCTTTTATCCTAAGAACTTCTGAAATTCACTTATAAAATTTAATCTTTGGGGTGCCTGGATGGCTCAGTTGTTAAGCATCTAACTTTGGCTCAGGTCATGATCTCAGGGTCCTGGGATAGAGCCCCATGTCTGGCTCTGCACACAGCAGGGAATCTGTTTGTCCCTCTGACCCTCCCCCTACTCATGTTCTCTCTCTTTCCTTCTCAAATAAAATCTTAAAAAAAAGATTTAATCTTTGTAGATTCTTTAGGATTTTAAATGGGTAAGATCATGTTATGAATAAAGATTTACCTCATCCTTCCTAATTTGTATGCATTTTTTTTTCTTTTACTAAACTGGCCAGGACTTCTATCACATTGTTGAATAAAAATGAGGGGGCACCTGAGCAGCTCAGTCAAGCATCTGACTCTTGATTTCATCTCAGGTCATGATCTGAGGGTCCTGGAATCAAGCCCCATGGGGGCTCCACACTCATTATGGCGTCTGCTTGTCTCTCTCCCTTTGCTCCTTTCCTCCCCACCCCCACCCCACTCTTTCTTTTTTAAAAAATGAGGACAGACATTTTTGCTTTATTTCTAATCTTATGTGGAAAGAAGTAACCATAAAACTGGTTGAGGTAGTTATCATCTGTTGTTTATTTGTTGAGAGTTTTCATCACTAATGTTGAATTTTGTCAAATGCTTTTTCTGCATCTATGGAGATGTATTTTCACTCATTAAAAAAAAATTCTTTTGGTGGGGTGCCCAGGTGGCTCAGTTGGTTAAGTGTCTGCCTTTGGCTCAAGTCATGGTCCTGGAGTCCTGGGATCCAGCCCCACATTGGCCTCCCTGCTCAGGAGGGGGTCTGCTTCTCATTCTTCTGCTGCTCCTCAATTGTGCTCACTCTCTCAAATAAAGATCTTTTTAAAAAAATTTGTGAATTACATGGATGGATACATTTCACTTATTATTTATTGTATTCAAAATATTTTTTAAAAGTAGGCTCCACCCTGGGCATGAACTCACTACCTGAGGCCTGAACACAAGACCCTGAGATCAAGACCTGAGCTGAGATCAAGAGTTGGATTTTTTTTTAAGAGTTGGATTTTTAACCAACTGAGCCACCCAGGTGGCCCTCAAAATATTAACTTTAAAAGAATTTTCACGTTTACAGTTATCAGGGATATCAGCTTATAATTTCCTTTATTATGTCTTCAACAGGCTTTGGTTTCAGGGTAATACTGATCCAATACAATGGGTTGAAGAATGTTAATCCTCCACTATTTTCTAAAGTTTTTGTAGAATTAGTATTATTTCGTCCTTAAATAATGGTAGAATGCCCCAGTAAAGCCTCTAGACCTGGAGTTTTCTTTTAGGGAACATTTTAAATTACACATTCAACATCTTTAATCAGTACAGGCCTATTTCAGTATTCTAATTCTTCTTCACTCCGTTTTGGTAACAACATTATTTCAAGAAAATATTCCATTATACATAAGGTCTCAAATTTCTGAAATAAATTCATTAATAACTATCAACTTTTCAACTCTGAAATAGTGGTGTCACCTCCTTTATTCCTATTGGTAATTTTTGTCTTTTCTTTCTCTTAAATCTATTCAAGATTTATGAATTGTA
This sequence comes from Nyctereutes procyonoides, assembly GCF_905146905.1. NCBI lineage: Eukaryota > Metazoa > Chordata > Mammalia > Carnivora > Canidae > Nyctereutes > Nyctereutes procyonoides. Next base: position 6,963,230 of record NW_026575135.1, on the reverse strand, counting down.
TTATTTCAATGAACCACTTTCTGTTCTCATCGATTTTTCTGTTTGCATACACTCCAGTTTAGGGATTGAACATTTTCTGTAAAGGGCCAGATAGGAGATATTTTAGGTTTGGTGGGCCACCTATGGTTTCTGCTGTGTAGTCTCTCTTTTATTATTTTTTCTTTTCTTTTTGTTTAGTTTGTGTTTTTTTTTTAAAGATTTATTCATAAGAGACACACACACAGAGAGAAAGACAGAGAGAGAGAGAGAGGGAGAGAGAGAGGCAGAGACATAGGCAGAGGGAGAAGCAGGCTCCCTGCAGGGAGCCTAATATGAGACTCAGTCCCGGATCCCGGGACCATACCCCGAGCCAAAGGCAGATGCTCAACCACTGAGCCACTCAGGAGCCCTTAGTTGGTGTGTTTTAAAACTTGTTAAAATATGAAAATGATTCTTACTTTAAGGGCTATATGAAACATGCCACTAACTAGATTCGGCATGTAGTCTGATCCCCTGTTCTAGGTCATTGATTTGTGCTCTTCCATTTATTACTTTCATCTTCCTACTTATTTGAGGTGTCATTTGTTCATATCTTTCTATCTTCATAAGATGGAATTTTTAAAAATTTATTTTACATATTTCTTCTTTTCTAATAAAACACTTAAAATTATAAATTTTATTTTAAGTTCTGGTCTAGTGACATCCCTGATACTTTGACATATGTTATTTTCATTTCAATATTATCTAAACCTTTTCTAATTTCTCTTGTGCCTCATCTCTACCTAAGCTAACAAGTGGAAATTGAGTTTTTTTCCACCTTTTCAGAAAAAAGTCATGGTGTGCTTCCCTCCCATCCTACCCACACACACTCATATAATGCCATTTTGTTCTGTTATACTCTAAGAATGTCTGAAACTGTGAAGTGTGTAACTGTGATGACGACCTGAAGTTGAAATAAACATAATACCATCAGCTTGTAAAACTTCAAGTGAACATTAGCATCTTCATGACAAGCATATTAACATTGTAATTATTTAATTCCCAAACCATTTAAAACCATATTTTCAGCATTACTAGGGTAGTTCCATTTGTTTCAACTTTTAACTCTGCCTGAAAACTCTGAAATACCTGTGAGTTTATGTACACTGTAATGTTTCACAGTCCTTAGGTATGAGTCATGGTGTCTTGTGTAATCTCTTAAATTCCAGTTGTTTAAGGAGACTAGTACCTAATTCATTGTGCTCCCAGAAATATCTATTAGTAATACTACTGAGGTAGAAAGGAAGTAGTATGAAATATCCTTTTAAAGAGAATACAAGTACATACACTTAGGTGACAACATATTAGGAAGCAAGTTGAAACACATACACTGGGAGCACCTGGGTGGCTCAGTCAGTTTAACAACTGACTCTTGATTTTGGCTCAGGAAGTGATCTCAGGGCCATGGGATCAAGCCCAGTGTCAGGCTTCACACTCAGTGTAGAGTCTGCTTGTCCCTCTCCCCTGCTCCTCCCCCCATCCATCCCCCTACTCATGCTCTCTTTCAAAATAAATAAATAAAACCTTTTTGAAAAACAATACTGGAAGAATTTCCTACCTATTTTAAATTCATGGCGATATTAGCTATGTATAGGAAACCATTAAATAGAAGACAAAACATTGAATATTGAGATGTTGAATTTCCTAAAGGACCTGAGACTTGAAGTGACTACAGAAGGGGCATGAGCTTTCTTCTTGCTTAAGTCATGCACAGAGTAAATAGAATGATAGGAAGGATGAAGGGCTAGAAAAACAATGAATTCTAATGATGGAAGGCTCTCTGAAAATATTACATAGTCTTATATGAGGCCTGACAGGCAAGCTGGATCTGAAAGAACTTCTAAGAGACAGGAGTTCCACAAATTATTGGCCGCACAAGCAGCATTATCATATAGTTTCCAAGATGACAACACTGAAGGGCAAGATACAAATGAGTAGTTTAGTTTCTAACATGTTCGTTTAGAAAATCAATCTCATACATTTACATCCCAGCTCAATATTTATCTTCAAAAGTGACTTAAAAATGACCAGTAAAAGAATTACATGACTGCAATTCAATATTTAGTTTAAAATCATAATTTGTAGGGCACCTGGGTGGCTCAGACAGCTAAGTGTCCAACTTTTTTGATTTTGGCTTGGATCATGATCTCAGGGTCATGAGATTAAGCCCCAAGTTGGGCTCCATCCTCAGCACAGTTTGCTTGAGATTCTCTCCTTTTCTCTTCCTTTGTCCCTTCTCCAGCCCACACTCTTTTTCTCTAACAATAAAATCTTTAAAAAATAATTATTTGAAAGTTAAAATTTACAGTAAAAATCATGGCTGGTGTTAACCATTTTCAATTTAAAAATGTTATTTGTAACTTAAAATCTAAGAAAAAATATTTGATTCAAAATTTAGGATCCAGCTCATTATGATGTATCAGCTTCACCTTTTATTTGAAGGGAAGGCTAAAAAGGTTTTTTGACATCAATCACTCTTTTCATATTACCTGACAATTAATATTTACAACTTATATAAGATTAGGTTATTGTGCTTGAAAAGTAAAGGATGCCTTGGATAACAGAATTTGTATGAAAAATTATCTGTGGTGACGCCTGGGTGGCTCAGTGGTTGAGTGTCTGCCTTCAGCTTAGGGGGTGATCCCGGATCCCGGGATCGAGTCCCACATTGGGCTCCTTGCTGGAAGGCTGCTTTTCCCCTCTGCCTGTGTCTCTGCCTCTCTCTCTCATGAATAAATAAAATCTAAAAATAAAAAAATGATTATGATGATAAAATGACTGCTCTACAAAACAAAGCTTAATTTTTTCAAACAAATCATAAAATAACAGTATAACTTCTATGTTCAAACTGATCACAAGAAAATTTATAGGGCAGCAAAACAGGTATCCCTGAACCAATAACTCAAAAAATATATCTCCAAGAGCTTCTGCATGTAAGAAACTAAAGTTTAATACCTCCTTTTAGAATGCATGTTTCTTCTTGTTTAACATAATGTATGGACATGATACAGAATACTATATGATGTCCAGTCAAATTCAACTCAATTCTGTCTGGAGCTGAAGTGATGTTACACCCATTCCTTGTCTTCAGTGGGACAGATTCCTGTGGAGGCTAAGAGACTGATCTGAATCTCAACCCTCCACTTACTAGGCACATGAATTTAGCCAGATCAGAGAACCTCTCTGGGCTCCACTTGCCTCATCTATAAAATGGTAATAATTTTAGTTTAATACATTTGCTGTAAGGATTAAATAAGAAAGTACACTGTCAAATGTGGTGGCAGGAATATCCAATAAAGGGAGCTTTAAAAAAATTCAATTCTGATAATCACAAGGATATAAAGATCCCAAGCTATGCCTAACAGTAATCACGTAAGTGCTATAAGTTGAAACAGGATGATGAACAGGAATTTCTTTGTGAAGAACTATTTTTGTTACATGTTGAATATGCCAACGTTGTCTACAGCTGCATTACCACCTATTTTGTCTATTGTTTGATGTCTTTCTTAACTCTGTATGCTTTACATCAAGCGATATTTTTAAGTCTACTACTTTCTTTAAAATTTATTGAGAGAGAGGGAGATAGTGCATAAAAGTGAGGGGCAGAGGGAGATAGAATCTCAAACAGACTCCCTGCTGGGCATGGATTCCAGCATGTGGCTGGATCCCACGACTCTGAGATCATGACCTGAGCTGAAATCAAGAGTCAGACACTTCACCTACTGAGCCACCCAGGTGCTCCCTACCACTAACTTTTGATGTCTCTATAAATGCATTGGCTTCATCTTCTCTTGATTCTATACAACTCAAGAAAGAATGGGGAAGAGTTATTTGTAATTTAGTTATAATTTATCCTTTTATATTTTTTAAGATGTGGGGGAAATGGTGTCATTTAGTGTGGAAAGGCAGGTGAAAAAAAAAAAGAAAGGCAGGTGTAAATATCCATATTCAATTCCAAATGACAGATAATTTGGGTTATGAATGTCATTCCTACATCACTTGTAGAATGATCACCTATAATTGTCATTTTGTTGTACTGATTAATCAATTTGCAATTCATCTTTGAACAACACAGGTTTCAACTGTGCAGGTCCATGGATTTTTTTTAAAATAAATAAGTACAATACTGTAAATGTATTTTCTCTTCCTTATGACATTCTTAAAAACATCTTTTCTCTACCTTACTTAATTGTAAGAATACAGTATGTAATACATATAACATAAAAATGTGTTGATTGTTTATATTACCAATAAGGCTTCCAGTCAATAATAGACTATTAGTAGGTAACCTTTTGAATAGTTAAAAGTTATTCATGAATTTTCAACTGCACAAGGGGACCTTCACCTATGTTGTCTAAGGGTCAACTGTACTCATTTTAAAAAGATCTATACCACACAGTGATCAAGGCAATCACAGGCAGTTGAGATTTTTCTGTCATACCATAAAAAAACTTTTACTATCAGGCCTGAACCAAGATGTCCAATGTAAATTTTTTTTGAAACATGATTTTTCAAAATTGCTTCTCAGTATGAATTTTCTGGTGCTTAATAGTTTGGAAGCTATTGTTGAAAGCTTCTCATGTTTAGTACATTCATAGAGTTTTTAGATTTTATGAATTCTATGATGTATGATGAAATTTTGATCACTGAATTAAAGTTTCCTCATTCCATTAAAAGGGTTTATGTTCCATATGAATTCTCTGATGAAGAATGAGAGTAGATTTTTTACTGAAAGCTTTTCTACAATTACTACATTCATAGGGTTTTTCTCCAGTATGTATTCTATGATGTACAGTGAGGTGTGACTTCTTACTAAAGGCTTTTCCACACTCAATGCATTCATACGGCTTCATTCCAGTATGGATTCTTTGATGCACAATGAGTTGTGATTTCTGGATAAAAGCTTTTCTGCATTCACTGCATTCATAGGGTTTCTCCCCAGTATGAATTCTCTGATGTTCAATGAACTGTGAGCTCCGGATAAAGGCTTTCCCACACTCACAACATTTATACCTTTTGTCCCCACTGTGAGTTCTTTGATGTACAATGAGATCTGACTTTTGAATGAAGGCTTTTTTACATTCATTACACTCAAAAGGTTTCTCCCCAGTGTGAATTCTGTGATGTACTCTGAGTTCTGACTTCCTGTTGAAGGCTTTTCCACATACATTACATCCATGAGGTTTCTCCCCAGTATGAATCCTCTGATGTATAATTAGCTGTGACCACCAGATGAAGGCTTTCCCACAGTCACTGCATTCATATGGTTTCTCCCCAATATGAGCTCTTTGATGAACACTAAGTGTTGACTTCTTGATGAAAGCTTTTCCACATTCATTGCATTCATAAGGTTTTTCCCCTGTGTGAATCCTCTGATGAATAATGAGGTTTGACTTCTGAGTGAATGCTTTCCCACATTCACTACATTCATAGGGTTTCTCTCCTGTATGAGTTCTCTGATGCACAGTGAGTTGTGACTTCTGAATAAAGGCTTTTTCACATTCATTACATTTGTATGGTTTCTCCCCAGTATGAATCCTCTCATGTACAATGAGTCCTGACTTTCCACTGAAGGCTTTCCCACACTGAATACATTTAAATGATTTCGTACTGGTTAGAATTTTCGGTTGTATAAAGGGGTGTGACTTCTCCATGAAGCCTCTGATGCATTCATCAGATGTTCTGTTCAGATGAATTATTTTTCCCAGCACATCGTTACATTCATGATCTATCTCCTCAGTCAGTGGCTTATTGTTAATGAATGCAATGTGGTTCAAAAACTTGTCTTGGTTTTCCTGGTGATTTATCTCATCTCCAAGTCTCCAGTCTTCAAAACTTGAGTATACAATCATGTTATGGAGTATCACTTGTTCAGAAATGCTCCTTCATGGTGTTAATTCTTTCATCTTGGTTATAATATCAAAGTCTGAAAAAAGCCCAAATATAAATGATGCTACTTCACTCTTGAGCTCTGAAGAGTACAAAAATTAATTAATTAATTAAAAATAAAGCTCTTAATTTTCACATAGATAGAAATCTGATAATGAGTGTAGTCAGCTTTAAAATGGAAGAATATGACCTTAAAACCCAAAGATAGAAGAAGAAAGATATAAAAGAAAAAGAAGGGAATAATGGAAAGAGAAGTCAATGAACTCAGTGTCGCAGTTCCACAGGGCACCACTGTCAAGTAGATCCAAGCAGAAGTAGATCAAAAATCATTTCAGAAAAGACAAAGTAAAGATGCTAGCAAAGGAGACTGAAGGTGAATTGAAGTGACCAGCAGAAAGACTAAATCCACACTAAATATAAAAATATTCAAAAATATGTTTTAGGTAACCAGACAGAAGCACAACTACAGGGTAGGGATTTCCAAGTATATGCATCTTCAAGAGTCAGATGACACAAAAGGCATGGGATAGGAGAGGTTTTATTTAAAAGGGGGAAATTCTGAGTTAGAATAACAGGCATTTTTAGGGGGAGAAAAAAAAGGCAAAAAAGGAAGAAATACGTACTCATAACTGGGTGGTGGTAATGGGGAAAGAAGAAAAAAAGGAAACTCAGAGTCCTAGAAGACAAAGAGAACCACAAAACCAGAAAAGCCAAAACTCCTCTTCAATCCCAAAAGAAAGAGGGGAAAAGGCTTTGCTATATTAACAAGGACTCCATAGTATTTAAAAATCTTATTAAGGGGATCCCTGTGTGGTGCAGTGGTTTGGCGCCTGCCTTTGGCCCAGGGCACGATCCTGGCGACCCGGGATCGAGTCCCACGTCGGGCTCCCAATGCATGGAGCCTGCTTCTCCCTCTGCCTGTGTCTCTGCCTCTCTCTCTCTCTCTATCTCTCTCTCTGTGACTATCATAAATAAATTTTAAAAATTTTTAAAAAATTTAAAAAAATAAAAATTAAAAAAATAAAAATCTTATTAAAACACTGTAGAGTAATAAAAGTGAACAAAAAAATACAGTCCATAGAGTACTACAGAAAATCAGGAAATGGGGCAGCCCAGGTGGCTCAGCAGTTTAGCCTTCTGCCCAGGGCCTGATGCTGGAGACCCGGGATAGAGTCCCATGTTGGGCTCCCTGCATGGAGCCTGCTTCTCCCTCTGCCTGGGTCTCTGCCTCTTTCTCTCTGTGTGTCTCTCATGAATAAATAAATAAAATCTTCTTTAAAAATCAGGAAATGAATTTGTGCAGATATCAATAGAGGAAATTATCCCTTGCAAAAAGCAAAAGCAAAACCAAAAACAACAATGACAAAAACACTAGCCATAAAGCAGAAGAAAATTTTGTCTAAACTCCAAACAGAATCAAATATACTCAAACAAGCATTTGAGGACATGGAAGACCACCATGAATCAGAACTTATTAAAAAGAAGAAGAAGAAATAAGTACACAAAAAAATGAAGAGATGAAAAAGAATTGGTTAAACTTGAGGGAAAAATGAAAGATTAAATTACAAGGTGTGGGCAGGGGTATAAGGAGAATATAGCACTGAAAAACACAGGAAAATAACCAAGTTAATAAAAATAACATAAAGAAGCCAGTAAAAACTGTCACAGAGAAAGGAGAAAAAGAAGGCAAAGACAGGCAAAGAAGGAATATTTGTATTATTGGAGTAAATGAAAAACTTAAAAACACAAAAGATTGTACTTCAAGACATATTACACTGAAAGGAAGGTGAGAAAAACAAGATAATTAGAAAGGATATGAATATCATTCGGTAAGTTACTTTGGTAGAGGGTATATCTAAGACTGGGCGAATACATAAAGAAAGGAGTATAAGCCCATTTTGGAAGAACAGGTGCTGAAGATATTAGCCAAAGGGAGGTTAACTAATTATGAAATGTCCTAAACGACATGGGCATGAATAAGATCCAAGATACAGATAAGGATACTTTCTCTCTAAAATTTAAGCAAAGAAAATGGATTACATGGCTGTTAGATATGTAGCAATGTTATTTAGGTATCTGACAATCCCACACTGTCATCAGCCCCTTCTAGACATCTATGGCCTTAAAGAAGATTTCCTAAAAAAATATTTCAAAGATAAATGTCTCATTAATCAATATTAATCTTACATCCCTGTCTCCCATATGCCATGTTCGCACTTACCTGAATAGGCCCAACTTGAGATTTCTTCCTCCTCCATCCATGGTTCTCCTTGGTTCAGTAACATTACATCTAATTTCAGATACTGATACCCTGTTTATGGGAATCACACAGGACTTGGGCATTAGCGGACATCCAACCATCCTAAAACTCAAGCCCACTACATATGCACCAGAGTAGCTAAAATAAAAAGACTAACATTACCAGATGTTGATGGAACTCTCATATGTTCCTAGTAGGAAATAAATCAGTATAATCTCTAAGAAAAACTGGTAAAAAGACAAAAAGACAAAAACAAAGAACAACAAGATTAAAAAAAAAAAAAGAAAGTTCAGAAGAGCTTTATTCAATGACCCAAATCTGAAACAAGTCAAATAACTGTCAACAGTAGAATGGGTAAGTTGATGAATTACCCTATACTCATTAAACAGAAGATGATGCAACAATAAGGAGAAACGAATATTGTCATGCGCAACAACATGGGTGAATTTTATAGACACTATGTTAAATGAAAGCTGCCAGACAATTATAGTGATTACACTTACATGAAGTTCAAGAACAGACAAAACTAATCCATGGTGATAGAAGCCACAGGTTGTTATCTATGAGGAGATAAATGGCAAGGGGTCAGAGGGGGCCTACTAGGGTGCTTGAAATGTTCTATGCCTTGATCTGGGCAGTTAAATAACATAGGAAAAAGACTCATCAATCTGTATATGTAAGATTTGAGCACTTTACTATATACGTTCTATTTCAATTAATCTATAAAAACTAAGAACTTGGACATAGCCCATTGTCTTTAACCCTCAAAGAATGAGCAGGATGCAGCACCCATTTTCTTTTCATCAAAGTCCACTGGACAAAGTTATGATCATCAAGACAGTGTGGTACTGGCACAAAAACAGACACATAGATCAATGGAACAGAATAGAGAATCCAGAAATGGGCCCTCAACTCTATGTTCAACTAATATTTGACAGAGCAGGAAAGACTATCCACTGGAAAAAGGACAGGATCTTCAATAAATGGTGCTGGGAAAATTAGACAGCCAGCCACGTGCGGCAGAATGAAACTAGACCATTCTCTTACACCAAACACAAAGATAAACTCAAAAGGGATGAAAGATCTAAATGTGAGACAAGAATCCATCAAAATCCTAGAGGAGAACACAGGCAACTTCTTGCTAGATACATCTATGAAGGCAAGGGAAACAAAAGCAAAAATGAATTATTGGGACTTCATCAAGATAAAAAGCTTCTGCACAGCAAAAGAAACAGTCAACAAAACTCAAAGACAACCTACAGAATGGGAGAAGATATTTGCAAATGACCTATCAGATAAAGGGCTAGTATCCAAGATCTATAAAGAACTTATTAAACTCAACAGCAAAGAAATAAACAACCCAATCATGAAATGGACAGAAGACATGAACAGAAATCTCACAGAGGAAGACATAGACATGGCCACCAAGCACATGAGATAATGCTCTGCATCAGTGGCCATCAGGAAAATATAAATCAAAACCACAATGAGATACCACCTTACACCAGTGAGAATGGGGAAAATTAACAAGGCAGGAAACCACAAATGTTGGAGAGGATGTGGAGAAAGGGGAACCCTCTTGCACTGTTGGTGGGAATGTGAACTGGTGCAGCCACTCTGGAAAATTTTGTGGAGGTTCCTCAAAGAGTTAAAAATAGACCTGCCCTATGACCCAGCAATTGCACTGCTGGGGATTTACCCCAAAGATACAGTTGCAGTGAAATGGCAGGACACCTGCAGCCCAATGTTTATAGCAGCAATGCCCACAATAGCCAAACTGTGGAAGGAGCCTCAGTGTCCAACCGAGGATAAAGAAGATGTGGTATATACATATACAATGGACTATTTATTACTCAGCCATTAGAAATGACAAATACCCACCATTTGCTTCGACGTGGATGGACCTGGAGGGTATTATGCTGAGTGAAGTAAGTCAGTTGGAGAAGGACAAACATTATATGGTCTCATTCATTTGGGGAATATAAAAAATAGTGAAAGGGATTAAAGGGGAAAGGAGAGAAAATGAGCGGGAAATATCAGTGAGAGAGACAGAACATGAGAGACTCCTAACTCTGGGAAACGAACAAGAGGTGGTGGAAAGGGAGGTGGGCAGGGGGTGGGGGTGACTGGGTGACGGGCACTGAGGGGGACACTTGATGGGATGAGCGCTGGATGATATGCTGTATGTTGGCAGATTGAACTCCTATTAAAAAAAAAAAGTCCAGGGCAGCCCCGGTGGCGCAGCGGTTTAGCACCACCTGCAGCCAGGGCGTGATCCTGGAGACTGGGGATCGAGTCCCACGTCAGGCTCCCTGTATGGTGCCTGCTTCTCCCTCTGCCTGTGTCTCTGCCTCTCTCTCTCTCTGTCTCTATGAATAAATAAATAAAATCTTAAAAAAAAAGTCCACTGGAGTATCTGGTACTCAGAATCAATATTTTTTTGACCTTTGTAGCTTGAAAGAAGCTCATTAAATATTCAGAGACCCAGAAGCTTTTAGTAAATAAAAAAGGAAAGGCAGTCAATTGGGTACTACGGTGGACTTAATATACGTTCCTAAATTCTTTGGCACTCTTTCCTTCAAGAGGTTCTCTCCTCCCCTTACTCATGGGCTGGGCTTAGTAACGATTTCTAATAAACACAAGGTAGAGGTGATGGTATGTGATTTCAGAGACCTGGTCAAAAAGGCACTGTGACTTCCTCCTGGCTCTCTGGGATCACTCTATCTGGAGAAGTCTGTCATGTCATGCGAACAGGCCTCTAGGGCAGCCTGGGTGGCTTAGTGGTTTATCACCACCTTCCGCCCTGGGCGTGATCCTGGAGACCCAGGATTGAGTCCCACGTCGGGCTCCCTGCTTGGAGCCTGCTTCTTCCTTTGCCTGTGTCTCTGCCTCTCTCTCTCTCTTTGTGTGTGTCTCATAAATAATATAATAAATAAATAAATAAATAAATAAATAAATAAATAAATAAAGGAACAGGCCTGTATGTTGAGGAATTGAGATCTCTTGCCAATGGACAGCAAGGAGCTGAAGGCTCCTGTCAACAGCCATGTGAGTGAGTTGTTATCTTATAAATGGATCCCCCACTCTCAGTCAAGCCTTCAGATGACCACAGCCCCTGCTAACATCTGATTACAACCACACGAGAAACCACAAGCCAGAACCACCAAGCTAAGCCCTTCCAAACTCCTGACCTATGGAAATTGTTAGTTAAAAATGTTTGCGTTAAGCTACTAAATTTTGAAGTGCTCATTATGCAGCAGCAAATAACTAATAGCTTGTACCCTCTGAGAGAAGTTCTTACCCACTGAAACAAGGTTGCTATAGTTCTCCAGCATCACGTCCCTGTACAGGTTTCTTTGAGCACAGTCCAGCTGCTGCCACTCTTCCCAAGTGAAGTCCACAGTCACATCCTTGAATGACACAAATCCCTGTAACAGGACATTCTTGTTCAATCTAAAGTGAAAAACACTGGGTAATGTGTAAAAGATGTGTGAGAAATTATTGCTGTTTTAATCATGCAGAGTTCATCATAATAAGTAAAAGAACATGTTTACTACAAGGCCAGTTTTAGTATGTGGGAGAAACAGAACTCCTATTTGAAAAACTTTCCATCAATAAAACACATATTAGGCCACAACACAACCAGCATTATTTGATGCTCAGAATACAAATATGAATAAAACACGGGAATTTTATGGACTGGTAGATGGAGACAAACAAGTAAATATATAAATGCTATGGGGTGTTAAATGGGTTATAATAGAAATAGGAAAGAAGAAATAATTCTATTTTGGGAGGGTGAGTTGGGTTTTGTAGAGGATGCATAGTTATGAATAATGAAAAATGTAAAAATATGTTTTAAAAGTAAAGTAACGGGATCCCTGGGTGGCGCAGCGGTTTGGCGCCTGCCTTTGGCCCAGGGCGCGATCCTGGAGACCCGGGATCGAATCCCACGTCGGGCTCCCGGTGCATGGAGCCTGCTTCTCCCTCTGCCTGTGTCTCTGCCTCTCTCTCTCTCTGTATGACTATCGTAAATTTAAAAAAAAAAAGTAAAAAAAAAGTAAAGTAACTTTTTTTGAAATGTTAAAAATGAATAGTGTAAACTCCAGTAATTTATGGAGGAGAGGATAAGATCATTATAGATGGAGGAAGGAGTAAGAAAAAAGCCATGGAGACATGAAAAGGAACATGGAAAATTCAAGGAATTTTTCATACCTTTGGAATAATGCTCAGACATTATTTATTCATCTACCATTTCCACAATTTTTACACATCTGCATGTCATTCACACTATTTTTGACTTAACAATTTTAACAACTCTTTTATTTAAATAAATGATTTTAAAAGGAAACCACTAAAGGGAAAGCCAGTATCAATTCCTGAAATGAAGATAGCGAAAATCTGCAAAACAAGCATATACTGATGAAATGTCATGTATGAGGTTTACTTTAAAATACTCTAGAGACTCCTAACTCTAAGGAAACAAACAAGAGGTAGTGGAAAAGGGGGGGGGATGGTTGACGGGCACTGAGGGGGGCACTTGATGGGATGAGCACTGGGTATTATGCTATATGTTGGCAAATTGAACTCCAAAAAAAATATATATATATACAAAAAAAATACTCTAGAAAACAGGGGCACCTGGGTGGCTCAGTTGGTTAAGCAACTGACTCTTGATCTCAGCTCGGGTCTTGATCTTAGGATCCACACAGTGTGAGCCTACTTAAAAATAAAAACATATAAACCAAAAAGCTCTAGAGAACAAATAAAGGAAGAAAGAGGGGAAAGATGTAAGATTGGAAAAACATTGATAATTGTTGAAAATATATGAAGAAGGGATCCCTGGGTGGCGCAGCGGTTTGGCGCCTGCCTTTGGCGCAGGGCGCGATCCTGGAGACCCAGGATCGAGTCCCACGTCGGGCTCCTGGTGCATGGAGCCTGCTTCTGCCTCTGCCTGTGTCTCTGCCTCTCTCTCTCTCTCTGTGTGACTATCATAAATAAATAAATTTAAAAAAAGAAAGAAAATATATGAAGAAGTATAGGGGTTTATTAAACTGTTCTCTAAATTTTTATGTGTTTGCATTTTCCATGAAAGAACTTATAAAAACTAAATACAACAAAACCATTGTTTTTAAAGCTTAAGTGAAAATAAAAACAATAACATAAGAGCAATATTTAATTGGGTCAAATTTATTTTTTTAAATGCCTATTTAGAAACAATGAGAAGAATAGAATAATTTATGATTAGTTAGTAGTAAAGTACTACTTTGTTTTTACTTATTTTTCAAACCATGATAAGGTTCCACCTCAATAAGAGAATTAAATTTTTAAATTTGATGTTAATCAAATCCAGCCAAGATATATCTGAAAGACAGTGGGAAGATGAGGGAAGGAGAGCAGTCAACTAAACGTGCTTGGGTTTTGGGCTAAGCAACTTGCATCTCACTAAATTCCAGAAAGCAAGGAAGAGCAGGTTTGGGTGGAAGGGAGAGGTAGAATCAAGAATTCTATTTGTCCGACAATAAAAGGACAAATGATTCAGTTTAAAAATGGGCAAAGGACTTCAATAAACATTTCTCCAAAGAAGATATGCAAATGGAAATAAGCACATGTAAAGATGCTCAACCTTATTAGTCATGAGGGAAATGCAAGTCAAAACCACAATGATACAACTTTACACCTAAGAGGATGGTCATAATCAACAAAATGGAAAATACAAGAGTTAGCGAGGATGTGGAGAAATTGGAACCCTCATACATTCCTGGTGGGAATGTAAAATGGTACAGCTGCTGTACAAAACACTGGGGCAGTTCCTCCAAAATTTAAATGTAGAATTACCATATAACCCAGAAATTCCACTACTAGGTGAGAACAAAAGACCCCAATAATTAGAGAGCACAAGCTGAAAGATAAGACAGATTCCCTCATGTCAAGGGAGAGAAACTATCCTTTTAACCAGCCCAAATAACCATGGGAATCAAAACTAGTTAGTGTAGCCTGAAGTGACAAACCTACACAAAAGTCAACAATATTCACCAAACCCCTTGCAAAACATCTTATCATGTTCTCCAGTGGCTGGCCCACCCTGAAGCTACCACCAGCTACAGCGAGCTGTATCCTGTCTGGCATTCTGCTCCTGAAGTTATAGCTTAGGACCTGAGTCTGACCAACTGAACTTGCAGGTTTTTTCTACCTTCCCCTTCCAAGCACACTTTTGGTTGTAGCTGAAGGCTGCCATCCCCCAGTTGACACACTGTATGACAATAAAGCTTTCTCTTGCCTGATTAAATCTTTCATTCCAGGAATTTTGGTTGACATAGGTATATACCCAAGATTTGAAAACAGATACTCAGAAAGATACATGTGTGCCAGTACTCATAGCGGCTTTACTTACATAAAGCCAAAAGGTAGAGATAACCCAAGTGTCCATCAGTAGATGAATGGATACACAAAATGTGTTTATATGAAAGAATATTACTCAGCCCTAAAAAGGAAGGAAGTTCTGATACATGCTACAGCATAGATAAACCTTGAAAACATGCTAAGTGAAATAAGTTAGATACAAAAGCACAAATTTCATATGATTTCACCTCTGTGAAATATCTAGAATAAGCAAATTCATAGAGGCCAGAAAGCAAGTTATGAGATTACCAAAGGTTGTTGGGAGAATTGGGAGTTATGGCTCAGTGAGCATAGTTTCTGCTTGATGTGATAAAAAAAAAAAGTCTACAAAACAGACAGTGGGATGGATTCACAAATTGTAAACATAATTAATACCATTGAACCGCACACTTAAAAATGGTTCAGATGGCAAATTTTATGTTATAGTTTACCACAAAAATTCTATTGGCAAAAGATTTTATTTATTTACTCATGAGAGATACAGAAAGAGAGGCAGAGACACAGGCAGAGGGAGAAGCAGGTTCCATGCAGGGAGACTGACCCGGGACTCGATCCTAGGACTCCAGGATCAGGCCCTGAGCCAAAGGCAGACGCTCAACTGCTGAGCCACCCAGGCGTCCCTCTATTGGTCCAAATTAACTTTGTTTCCCTTGTTAGATAACTGCCCCTCGCGTAGTTTCTATCTGTGACTCGACAAAGAATAAACTTACATTAGTTCCGTTACCGACAGCACTGATAATATGATTTATAATAAACATATATATTTGGTCTTTGTAGTTCCTAGCACTGAGCTCCTAAAACCCTTGGAATTTTCCATGATGAAAGGGATGATGGTGTCTTTTGTCTTTTGTTAGGTTAATGAGGTGGCTTCTGGAAAGCACCTACGGTGGGAAGGCTGGTCACCAGGAGAACCAAAAGAGAATAGACAGTTGGAACTTTCTGTCCCATTCCTGATTTGGGGGGAGGGAGGGAGGGCTGGAGGTTCAATCCATCAACAATGGCAAATAATTTAATCAATCATGCCCACATAATGAAGCCTCCAAAAAGACGCTAGAGAGTTCAGAATGCTTCCAAGTGCCAGGTGCCAAGCCTTGAATTCCACGCTTCTTTGTTCAGGACATTGTCTTACAAATCTCTTCATCTGATTGTTGATTTGTATCTTCTAATATCCTTTGCAATAAACTGGTAACCTAGTGGGTTAATTGGTTTCCTGACTCCTATGAGCCACCCTAGCAAATTAATAGAACCGAAGGAGGAGGTTGTGGGAACCTCTGATTCATAGTTAGCCAGTCAGAAGCATAGGGCTTATGACTGGCATCTAAAGTGAAGGACAGAATACTTGACCTATAGGATCTGACATTATCTCTAAGTGAGTAGTGTCAAAATTGAGCTGAATTGTAGGACAGACAGCTGGTGTCAGAGATTGCCTGGTGGTATAAGGAAGAAACCCCACACATTGGAATTGGGTGCAGAATTACAGGTACATAACCCAGTATTCCCTGAACTTTTAAAATCAGAGACTGGATATTGTGATATGACAAGAAACACATATTTTGGTCTTCATCCCTGGCTCCTAGTCAGAATTTTTAAAACCTTTGTAATTTCCTAAGCAATAAAGTTGTGAGGAGCATCTTTTGTTCTAATATTTGTCTCTGACTCTGGTTCCTAAACCTAGAACTCCTCTAAAATCCTTAGAATTTCCTAGATGACAAGAGTGTCTTTTGTTCTAATGAGAACACACACACACTAATATATAACTTTAAAAAAACATAAATTATATATAAACACCTCAATCAATACTGAGATATTATGGCCATTAAAAAGATATGTACGAAAGAGTGCCTGGATGGCTCAGTCAGTGGAGCATCCAACTATTGATTTCAGCTCAGGTCATGATCTCAGGGTTGTGGGATCAAGCTTTGCGTCAGGCTCTGTGCTTAGTATGGAGTCTGTTTGAGATTCTTTCTTCCTCACCCTCTGCCCCTCCTCCCAGTCACGTTCTCTCTCTTGTCTCTCTCTAAAATTTAAAAAAAAAAAAAAGATATGTAGGTGGTTCTCATCTATTCTCCCCATACCCCAGGGGATCACCTTGCACATTCCCTAAGGAATGGATGCTCCTCACTTTGAAGACAACTATACTGAAACTGTGTGCTACACAGTGGGTATAACCAAAGGAACATTATAGATAAAAATTAGACATATACCTTCAAATAAAAACATCTAAAACCATAAGACAATCACAACCATTAAGACATTTGCTAGCAGCATTTAGTTAAGTGATAAACCAACAGAAATGAGCAAATTCACTTCATCCCCACTATCCATGAAGCATACTCACTTGATATACACTTTAAGTCCCTCAACCTATTGCATTTTAAAGGAAAATATTTGATTATTTATTGGTTAAAAACTGCAAATTAAAATTGATACTATTATAACCTTTAATAATATTAACTCCTTGAAATAATTTCACAAACTTTTATTCACAGATCAAGGCAGACTTTTTTTGACAGCTATGTACTTAGGCCCCATGATTTTACCACCTAGAAATTGAATTCTGCTTTGATATTATGCCCTACGGTTATTTGGAGAAGTGGTTTAAGAAACAGCTATGGAGAAGCCTCCTATGGAATTTATCACGGGTTGGTAAATGTAAAGGACACTGCCTACTATATTATATGTATGCATCAAGAGAATAATTTCAAACCTAAATGCCAAAAATTCTTTACTTCCCTCAAGAAAATATCACATTTACTATAAATCCTATCATTGCAGATGATATGCTCAACTTCAATGAACTATGAAAGATCCTATAACTTATATGACTATTTCACATTTCCTTGGTCTAGATCATCTATTTTATTTTCCCTGATCTCTATTTACATTTTTTCATTTAATCGAATTAATTCTTTTAAACTGCCTCAAATACAATTAAAAGTAATATGGAGTATAAATAACTCACTTACCTGAGACTTGGTCATTTTCTGTTGCTCTTCAGAAGGCCCAGATATCTGTGAAGACAGAGACGGGATGAGCAGGGAGGGGATAAAAGGAGACCACCTTGAGTCTGAGCCTGCCCTGTGATTCCCAGAATCATGAGCCTAGAAATTCCTATAACCAACTACATAGAGGACTCCTCTTCAGAGAATTGCCCTTTCAAAGGTTCCTTTGAGAGACCACAAAAGATTATGCTGTGATAACATCAACTTACTTACAGTTCTGGAAGGGTCAGGCCATGGTATGTTTTACTTTTGTGGATGTGTATCCCATTATATATTTAAGAAGTTCCTTCTCCTTTGACCCCATAATTCTATAATTAGATATTTATTTATTTATTAAAAAATAAGCATGGATGTACATAAAGATATATCTGCAGGATATTCATCACGATGCTGCTTGATTACTTAAAAAGTAGAAAAAACCCCTAGGTGTTCAACAACAGGCGTTGGTTAAATCGGTCATCGAAGGTTAGAATTCTAGTCATTAAAATATCTTAGAAAAATATTTACAGATTTGGAAAAATCTTCTTGTTGTATTACAAAGCAAGAAAAATAGGTTATAAAACACTAAATATGTTGAAATGTATTTGAAAGACCAAACAAGCATCTGAAAGGACGTACATCAAAATGTCCCACTGACCTCTTAACCCAAATTCATACCAAGGAAGTTCTAAAGGATACAATTCACTAGCTCAATACGTTCAATGAGCTCTAACAGTCACCCTCATCCATTGACTTCTAGGACCATCTAAAATGTACAGGATCAGTTCACATGTCATCTCCTCTAGAGAGCCTTTCCAAACGCCTCCGGGACAGACTCAGTCATTCCTTCCTCGGACTTTCCCACAGTGCCCAACACTCTACAGGATACAGGGTTTTCCTGATGGAGGCTCAAGGCAAGGGATGACGAAGCCTGAACTAAGACTGTGGCAGTGGGAATGGGGAGGACAAACTGCAGTGATGCCGGGGAGGCAAAATCACCGGGATCGGAAGATTGTTGGGACGTGGGGAGAAAACCACGTGCCACCAGGATTTGTACTATGGCCATCTGGAGGAAGAGTGATGAGAAGGTGAATTATGGAGAAGGAAGATGATGTACTCTATTTCCACCCTGTTAAGACTGAAGTTCTGTGAGCAAACCTCACGGAGATGTGTCGGGACAGTGGGCTACCGTGAATCTGGAGCTTGTTAGAAATGTCTAACAACGGGATCCCTGGGTGGCGCAGCGGTTTGGCGCCTGCCTTTGGCCCAGGGCGCGATCCTGGAGACCCGGGATCGAGTCCCACGTCGGGCTCCCGGTGCATGGAGCCTGCTTGTGTCTCTGCCTCTCTCTCTCTCTCTCTCTCTGACTATCATAAATAAATTAAAAAAAAAAAGTCTAACAATGTGGTGCTGTAGATTGGCAGGTCATGGCTTAAAAGGAGGAAGCTGACACAGCGAGCGGGCTTGAAATTGTCCGGGGATTGAAAGGCAGGCAAGGGTTTTTTTGAGAGGCTCTGGCTTCAAGTACTTAGCTGGCTACAAGACAGTAGTGGAGAATGGAAACTGCCTGGTCCATTCACCAGATAGGTGCAAGGATGGAGACCCCTGGGGAAGGACGGGAACTGTCCCCCTGACCCCCACATCCTTACAGGCATAAACCCGTACGAGAAAACGCAGCACACAGTATGTGTGCAGGGCAGCCCGCCTGCAAACTGCCAGGACTCGGGGCTTGGAGCGCCCACCACTGGTCTCGAGCCATCTGCTCCCCCAAGCTACCCCCCAGGCTGCCAGCAGTTGCCCACTACAGCCCCACACGCTGACCCCAAAACAGCTCTAGAAACCGACATCGGTCTTCAGGGCCCAGGACCCAAGCAGGAGCTCTGAGGGCCTCCGAATCACCGACTCCCACCCGGTCGCTGACCCTCCTCGGAGCCCAGTCCCAGCAGCGCCACCAAACACCGACCTCCAGCGGGCGGCGATCGCTCTTTGGACCGAGCCTGCATCACCACCGACCGCTAGAGATGCTCATTCGCGGATCAAACATGATGCCCCGACTCCCAGCACCGCAGCCAGCGACTGACACTTCCTTTTAAGAGAACCGGACCCCTCAACTCCCAGCCTCGCCTGCGGGGCCCCCGGCTGAGCGTTAGCCACCCCCCACCCCCCCACCCCCCAGCCCCGTCCGGTCCTCATCCAGCCGCGGGGGCTGCGGACTCTCAGGTATGAACCTCAGAACCAGGCGGAGCCCGTGACCTGCTTCTATCGCGAGACTTTCCGAGTGTCTATAGTCGGTCCGAGCCCCGAGATTAATATGGCGGCGCCCAGTGAGCGGAACGTGTGACGGAGTGGGAGCCGCCATATTCTGAGTAGGTGTTGGTGCCGTACAGGAAAGAATCCTTAATGCTAAGGAAGGTAGAACTGGGAAACGGAAGCCACGGAAAAGATGTACTGGGACAATGTGGGAGCAAAAACATAAAGTTGGCGGCAGCCTGGGAGGCTCAGCGGTTTAGCGCCTGCCTTCAGCACAGGGCGTGATCCTGTGGTCGCGGGATCGAGTCCCGCGTCGGGCTCCCTGCGTGGGGCCTGCTTCTCCCTCTGCCTGTGTCTCTGCCTCTCTCTCTCTCTCTCTCTGTCTCTGTCTCTCATGAATAAATAAATAAAATCTTAAAAAAAAAAAAAAAAAAAAACATAAAGTAGGAAAGCATCCCAGGTCTCTGAGGATGGAGTCCGGGAACCTCTCCGGCTAGAAAGCAGCGCAAGGTGCAAGTGAAGATGCAGCAGGAGGCTGGGGACACAGGGGAAGCCACTCCCGTTACTGTGAGGCCCCGCCCCAGTCCGTTGATCTACAACACTGCCTCGCTTTCCCAATATCAGGTATATTAATGATAATAGCCTGCTTACTGCGGTAGGTTATTTAATTTAGGCTCTAACTGAGGTGGAAGTCAGGAGGGAGCAGTCAGAACGCTTTCATCCGGTGACCTGCAGCCAGTCATCCTGGAAAATGATACTCAAATGTCCTTTCCTGGGAACACTTTCCCAGATTGGGATGGGGAGACCCTGCTAAAGACACCTCAGATGGCGCAGAGGGGGAGGTGTTTGAGGGTAAACTCGGTAGGATAAAGCTAGGTCTGCTTCTCCACCTGGTCTTGAACTTGCTCTGTGGCTTCGGTTCTCCCACTGTGAGCAGGAGAAGTTTGTGAAATACTCATTTGGGTATTTCAATGTTTGCTGACATAAGGAAGAACGTTTCAGTGTCAGTGTCAATGAAAAGCACTTCGGAATCCATGCAGTCTTTTAAAAAATAATAATAATAAATACCATATAATAGTGTTATTACTGTTAAATTAAATGAGGAGGCTACTAGACTGAGGTGGTTCTAATGCCTTAGCAACCCTGGTAAGCAAACCCAAACCTAAGGGTATAAATGCCTCAAGGTTAAGAAATCAAAACCTAAAGACAACCAATCACGAATGAGGCTTTCCCAAATCAGACAACTGCTTAAAATATAAAACAATCAAATAATTTCCTTGCTTTGCTTCTGGGTCTTATCTGTAAAAGTCTTGCCTCTAGCTCTTCTGCACGGAGCACTTCTAACCAGCTTGCGGTTTGGTGCTGCCCAATTTGAGTCAGTTACTACTGTTCAAACTTAAAAATTTTAATATGTCTCAGTTTATCTTTGAACATTACTACAAAATATCCCACCTTAACTGATGCTGAAAGACACTATGCAATAATTCTCCGGGTTCACTCAGCTCTTTAAGTCAGATTCGGTGGATGTCATGCTTCTGGAATGTCCTCCCCAGCCTTATGTTACAAAAAGTTCTATTTGTGCTTCAAAACTGGGCTCCAATATCCTGTTCTAAGTTTTTTTTTTTCCCAGAGCCTCCTGGCATCTGCGCCTTTTTACTGGCACAGCTGCTTATGCCTTCCTCTATCATGGTCATCACTGCCTGGCACTGGGATTTGCAGTGTTTATCTTTTCTCCCCTGTGGTCTGATAGCTACTCAGGGCAAGAGTGTCAGAATCAGCTTAGTTTCCCTTTTTTTGTTGTTGTTGTTTAATACATATTCAAGTCTACTGAGTCTTCCATCATAATGTATGGCTCATTCATTGCATCACTCACACACATTTATTATTGTCATGCTTGGTAATGCAAGGAAGGAGCTCAGAATTTGAGAGTGACAATGTAATGTGATCAGTGGCCAGACAGACATGACTGGTGTTGTGGGGGCACAGTAGGAGGTAACTACCTTGGTCAGGGACTGGGTGGTAATGGTGGGGGTGTGGGAAGGGGCTCTCAGAAAGGCAAAGGACATGATTTTAAAACCCGAGTCTGGGAAGGGGAGCAGTTTTCAGGAAAACAAGGTGAAGAAGGGATGTCTCAACAGAAAAACAGCAGATATATACCACTTCTCACATACCTGATAGCAGACTAATCCCAACTCTATATCCTTGTTCAGGTGGTTCCCTCTGTTAGGAATTCCCACACACTCCTACTTTGGGGGATATTCCATGCCAGAACCAGGGGAGCCTCTTATGCTTTGTGAGGCCCCAAATTAGTGCCCTTTTACATGTATAATCTAATTCAGAGGTCTGCAATCCACAGCCCTGAGGTAAATCTGGCCTGCTGTCCATTTTGTATTTTCATTTTACTCAGACAATGAAAACAATTCTTACTTTCCAGATACTCCAGGTTAATCACCCTGTGTGTTTGTGGGGGGGATGTTCTGTTCAATATTCCACTCTACTCTCAGCTGGCTTATAAGGTGAAAGGAGGGGATCCCTGGGTGGCACAGCAGTTTGGCACCTGCCTTTGGCCCAGGGCCTGATCCTGGAGACCCGGGATCGAGTCCCACATCAGGCTCCTGGTGCATGGAGCCTGCTTCTCCCTCTGCCTGTGTCTCTGCCTCTCTCTCTCTCTCTCTCTCTCTCTCTCTCTCTCTGACTATCATAAATAAATAAAAATTTAAAAAAAAATTATAAGGTGAAAGGAAACCTGGCCAGACAATCCATGGAAATGGCGTTAGGTACGTCAGGGGGAAAAAAAGGCATGGAATCTTATGTGCAGCTGTGTGTAAATACGTGATAGCTGTGTGTAAATGTGTGTATAAATATGTGATACCTATTTACTTTGATACAAATTTCTAATACAAATATTGCCTCCAGTCAATCAAATTATAATAAAAATGAATCTAAAACTAGTGGTTCATATAGATTATTATTGAAAGGAGATGCAATCAATCAGGGAAAGCATATACAATGGGAAAAAACAAGGGGAGACCCCTGGAAAATCTCAACTGGTGAGGGATAAAAGAAAAAGGAACTGATGATGGGAACAGAGGAGAGAGGGAGGGTGTCAGAGGATCAATGGTGAAATATTTCAAGGAAGAGGGAAGAATCAAACATCAGATGCAACCAAAACCCCACTAAGATAGGACACCTGGGTGGCTCAGCAGTTGAGCATCTGCCTTTCACTCAGGGCGGGGTCCCAGGGTCCCGGGGTCCTGGGGTCCTGAGATGGAGTCCCACATCAGGCTCCCTGCATGAAGCCTACTTCTCCCTCTGCCTGTGTTTCTGCCTCTCTCTCTCTCTCTCTGTCTCTCATGAATAAATAAACAAAATATTTTTTAAAACCCACTAAGATAAGGACCCCCAAAAATGTCTCTTGGATTTTATAAGAGCAAGATGGTCTTTTTAGAGACTGTTTTCATAGTAATGGTAAAGACAGAGCCCTACTGCATTGTACTGAAGTATAAACATGAACTGGGGAAGTAGAAACACCAAAGTGATACCAGTTTTCAAGAAGCTTGTACATTAAAAGAGAGAAAGATGAGGATTCAGATTATAAACGTATTTTTAACATACAAGAGAATTTAAGCAGGTCAAAGACGGAATTGTTTCCTAAGAAACTACATGTCTTCAGACAATTATGAAGACACGGATAAAAAATTCAATAGAAAAAAAGGACAAGTACCTCAATAATAATTAAAGATATGTAAATTAAACAATGAACTTTTCCATATTGTTAACATTTTTACAATTGATAATAGCCCATATAAAGAAATCGAATCTGGAATTATTCACACATACATGTAGATGGGAGGCAGACAATTTGGCAATACTCTTGAAATTTACTATGCGCCAAAACAACTTTAAAAAAGAAAAACAGGGCAGCCCGAGTGGCTCAGCAGTTTAGCTCTGCCTTCGGCCCAGGGCGTGATCCTGGAGTCCTGGAATCAAGTCCCATGTCGGGCTGCCTGCATGGAGCCTGTTCTCCCTCTGCCTGTGTCTCTGCCTCTCTCTCTCTCTCTCTCTCTCTCTCTCTCTCTCTCTCTCCCTCTCTCTCTCATGAGTAAATAAGTAAAATCTTAAAAAAAAAAGGAAGGAAGGAAGGAAGGAAGGAAGGAAGGAAGGAAGGAAGAAAGAAAGAAAGAAAGAAAGAAAGAAAGAAAGAAAGAAAGAAAGAAAAAGCAGGAGGGCTTACTATCTTTACCTGACTTCAAAACTTAGTATAAAGTTACTGGAATCAATTTAATGTGATATTGGCATCAAGATAGATACATAGATAAATGGAACAGAGTCCAGAAATAGACCCTCAATATTCAGCTGATGTTTATTTAACCCTTAGTATTGGTGGTATCGGTGGCAAGAACGGAGGCCATGTGGAGTTTGTGTTAAGCCCCAGTAGAACAACATAGGCTCCTGGAAATTTGGACCAAGACCAGGCCATCTGCAGTGGAGGATTAGAAACTTTTGTAACACATCTCCCGGCAAGCTGTCGTATCCTGGTAAAGACAGAATGCACGACTATGGGTCACTAAGTGACTTCTCCACCAGAACTACCCATTATGAGGTAGAACCTGTCAAAACTATCAAATCATGAATTAAGTGGGTTTAGAAAATATCCATTTTCAGATACAAGTGGTACATTCAGGAGCAGCAGATATGAGCAAGCACATGGCAACCACCACTGCTACATCAGCATCCCCTACAGGAACTTCAGGTTGATGTATAAATACTCTGAGCTCTTTGTGTTCAGGAACCAGCAGGCAAGAGGAGGTTGCCACTATCTTAGAAGAAGTGAATAACTCTGATGTCAGTAGAAAGTGCCTGCTATCACACAATGTGGGCAGGGAAGAAAACGTAGAACCGAATGATACTTAGTACCCCTTGCCCAGTTGTGACCATAAATGTACTCAGATCTGAGAACGGTGTAATGGCCAGTGTCTTATGTCAGCAGAGGTAGCTGAGAATGGATAGTGGAGAAATGAGATGATGAATTATCTGTTAGATGAATTATCTGCCTGGGATGATTATAGCAGCAGGAGCTGTAGTTTATCCCACTAATCTACCTCTCTTCTGATGTCTTCCCAGGCAAAAAGGGATACAGATACTTTGGAGGAAGTACTATGTATATGAACAGAGTCAGGGATATATTATGATAGACATAGAGTTGCGTATCCAGATTCTTCTTCAAGGAAGGACTTGCTGCTTGGCTGTGAGGGGTGCAATAAGAAGACCACTTCTAGCTGTCAGCTACTTGAAAGTAGGCCTCACTTATAAAAAGCTGCCACACCCAAGGTCACGCCCTTCACAGGGTAGTCTGTATCTGGTGAATGAGCACAGTGGGGGTATAAAGGCCCAATAGAGTGAGTGGGAAAAACTCCAGAGCTCTTCACCGGGTTGGCAGAGGCTTCGTTGGGCCAGCAATTATGTAAACTTCTTCCTTTGTCCAATCTTGCTTTTCCTCCTTCTTCGCATAGGTATTGGTTTTTAATTATCATCTGATCCACTCAGCTCTCGTATCTGCCTCCAGAGAACCCAACCACAATTTTGTCATCAGAGAACATACGCTGCATGATTTCAGTTCTTTTAAATGTACTGAGACTGGCTTTGTGGTCTAGCATATTTTTTGATCTCTGATTAGGTCAAGGCTTCTTATAATGTTCTTCAGGTAGTATATCTTTACTAACTTTTCTTTTTTTAAAAGATTTAATTAATTAATTTATTTAGAGAATAAGTGCCTGAGGTGGGGGAGGAGCAGAGGGAAAGAATCCCAAGCAGACTCCCACTGAGCACAGAGACCTAGGTGGGGCTTCTCATGACCCCAAGACTATGACCTGTGCTGAAATCAAATCAGGCTCAGCTGACTGAGCCTCCCAGGAGTCCCTATCTTTACTAATTTTTCTGTCTAGCTGTTCTATGAGCTGACTAGAGAAGGATGAGGATATTTCCAATTATGATTCTGAAATTATTGCTATCTCTCTTTAGTTCTTTTGATTTCTGCTACTTGTACTTTGAAGCTCTGTTTTTGGTGCATAACTGTTCATAAACATTAGGTCTTCCTGAGGAATTAATCCTTTAATCTTCTTAAATTGGCCTTCTTTGTCTCTGTTAATACTTTTGCTAAGAAGTCTGTTTGTCTGCTATTAGTATAGCCATTCATGCCTTTGTATGCTTACTATTTATAGGACATTTCAATCCATTTAATTTTAACTTATCTGGGTCTTTTTAAAGTCTAGGTCTTGTACAGAGCATAAAATTGGATCTTGCTTTTATATCCCATTATGAAAATCTCTGCCTTTTCATTGGAGAGTTTAGTCCACTAACTTTTGAAGTAATTATTGCTAAAATTTGATTTCGGTCCACCATCTTATTATTTGTATTGTCTCCTTTGATTTTCTTCTTCTGTATCTCCCTTCCTATTTTCTTTATCAATTTTAAGATACTTTTTAGAGGTTCTTAATTTATCTGTTATGTTTTTGGCTATACCTCTTTGATTTACTCTTCAGTGGTTTCTCTAGGGATTGGTCTATCATTCCTGAATTTCATGGTCTACTTGAAGTTGATATTGTATCAAATCACACACAATTAGAAACTTTTCTACATTATAGGTCTGCCCCCATTCTTTATGCTACCATTGATACATGTATTGCATCTAAACACCTTACAATCCACATAAGAAAGTTTTTTTTAAATAATCCTAATATTTTAAAGAAATGAAGAGGTTAAAATAGTCTTATATTCACTTATATATTTACTATTTCTAACACTCTTCAGTGCTTCCTAAATAACTGAGTTTCCATTTGGTATCATTTTCTTTCAACCTGAAAAATATTATGGTTCTCTTACTTCTTTTATTTGAGATGCCATTAATTCACCTTCATTTTTGAAGGATACTTTTGCTGGATATAGATTTCAATATTGAAGAGTTTGTGTTTTGTTTTTACACATCACTTTAAGGATACTGACCTACTATATACTGGCCTCCCGGTGGTAAGTCACCAATCATTAGAATTGTTTCCATCACATATAATGTGTTGTTTTTCCCCCTGGCTTTCCAGGTTTTATTTTTATCTTTAGGTTCTAGCAGCTTGTCTAGGATGTGCCTAATCATGGTTTTCTTCACACTTAACCTGCTTAGAGTTCACTGAGATTCTCAAATCAGTACATCTATATCATTTACCAGCTTGGGGAAGATTTCAGCCATTGTATCTTCAAATATTTTGTGTATCCCATTCTTTCCTTGCTCTCCTTTTGGAACTTTAGCTACACATATTCAAAACATTTTGTTACTGTCCCACAGGTGACTGAGGTTTTCTTCCTACCTTTTCAGTCATATTCCCCTCACTTTGAATCATTTCTACTGAGTGATTTCAAATTCAATGACTCTTTCCCCATTTCATTCTGCTGGTAAGCTTATCCAATGAATTTTAAATTTGAGGCATCATTGTATTTTTTTTTAAGTTCCAGAATTGTCTTTTGGTTTTCCTTCATAGTTTCTATTTCTTTAATTAAAAAAAATCTTTATTCACTGTGAGCATATCTTTATATCACCAAGCACCATTATAATAATCATATTAATATCCTCATATGCTCATTCCAACTTCTGGGCTGATTGTCTCTTTTCTTGAAATCGGGTCACAATTTCTTAATTCTTTGACCGTCAAGTAAGTTTTTCTTATACCCTAGATATATGAATGATAAGTTGTGAGAGTTTGGATTCTGGTATACTTCTCTGAAGAGTATTAATATTTTTTATCAAGGAATTAGCATGGTTGAGCTCAAACTTGAAACTGAGTCTGTGGGGCAGTGGCACAAATAAAAGCTCAGTTCTCTTGTTTTAATTGAAGCATTAGGAGTCTGTGCCAAATATGCATGGTCCAGGGGTTAGTCAGAGATTTGGGCAGACTTTATTAAGAATTTAGATTGTCAAAAAAAAAAAAAAGAATTTAGATTGTCCCCTCTTTGAGTCTCTCTTTTCTGGGATTCTCCTCTCACTTTCCAAGTGGCTGTGACTGCCCTGAACTCAGTCTTGTGGTTTTATCATCTCAAAAAAACTGAATCTTTTCTATCAAATTACCCCCCTCTGCCATACCAACTTCAGCATGTCCTCAGGCTAAAAGCTGTGATCTACCCTCCCACATTCCCTTTTCCAAGTTTCACCTCTTTCCCATAATATACTTTTATTCACTCTCCAGTACCTTCAGGTCATTGTGTGTGTGTGTGTGTGTGTGTGTGTGTGTGTGTGTGTGTGTGATTTTGTCCAGTAATGAAAAATCATTACAACAAAATAAAATTAATTCAGGAAAATAGAAAAATTATTTAGAAAAACATCAAGTTTACTCTTGAACTGACAATCATGAAAGAACCACAGTCCACATAATGATGGTGATATTATGCATTTTCCAACACATGTATTTGTGTATATAAATATGACCTTTATATTAAAGAGATATCTCAGAAACATTTTTAAATACTTCTAAAATTTACTTCAACAATGATTTAAATCAATGTTTCTCAAAGCGTGGTCCCCAGACCAGCAGTATCAGCATCTTCTGGTAAGTTATTAAAAATGCAAAATCTCAGACCCCTGTCCCGACCTCCTGAATCAGAAACTCTGTGGGTGGGGCCCATTTCTAAAGTCTTGTTTTAACAAACCCTGTGGACAATTTTGATACCTGCTATCATTGATTTAGACTCACCTCTGTATGTCTATTTTCTTGTATCGTTCTCCTCCAATAATCTTTTAGACATCATTTCTTCATTTATTAATGCTAACTTTTAACTCCTTTCTTACTCCATAGGATGGCTTTCAGCATTCATTTCTACTGCTCAGGCATACCTATATTTCTGACTATCCAAGAGGTGTGGGAAATTTAACATAGCCATAACATGCAACTGTTTTATCCTTATAAAAAGTACAGATTTTCCATAGCTGTGGATAGTACCAGACTTCCACCTGGTTAAAAGTTACTGATGGAAAAAAAAAAAAAGTTACTGATGGAAAATGGCTTTCAGACTGCATTTTCAGTCTGGTTCAGCTCAAGTCATGACCCCAGAGTCCTGAGATTGAGCCCCACATTGGGCTCTCTGCTTTTCCCTCTCTCTGCCACTCCCCCTGTTTGTGCTCTCTCTCTCTCCCTCTGTCAAATAAATAAATAAAATCTTAACAATAATAATATAATATTATTAATATAAATAAGGTTTATATTTTAAAATATAGGGGATCCCTGGGTGGCGCAGCGGTTTGGCGCCTGCCTTTGGCCCAGGGCGCAATCCTGGAGACCCGGGATCGAATCCCACGTCGGGCTCCCGGTGCATGGAGCCTGCTTCTCCCTCTGCCTGTGTCTCTCCCTCTCTCTCTCTCTCTCTGTGTGTGTGACTATCATAAATAAATAAATAAATAAATAAATAAATAAATAAATAAAATATTTTTAAAAAATAAAAATATAAATATAAATTTTAGGGGATCCCTGGGTGGCTCAGCAGTTTAGCACCTGCCTTCGGACCAGGGCATGATCCTGAAGTCCCTTGATCAAGTCCCGCATTGGGCTCCCTGCATGGAGCCTGCTTCTCCCTCTGCCTGGGTCTCTGCCTCTGTGTATGTGTCTCTCTCTCTCATGAATAAATAAATAAAATATTTAAAGATAATAAATAAATTTTAATAATAATAATGATAATAAATAGGTATATAGTGGAAAATAGGTCTCATGTGCAAACCCAAATTGATTCACAATACCTTCTGGAATGCATGCTTAAGAGTAACTCTGAGGCCAAGTCTAGGTTCACTCAGAAAGAGAACAATAATCCATAACAATGTCTGCTATTGAGCAAGAACAGTAAGTAGTGGCATTCGTTGCAATAGATTTGAAATCCCAGATTGAGATGTTTGTATATAAGTGTTCTGAATTTGTGATAAAATGAAGTGACTGTTCAGAAAATCACTTTCATTCACCTGCAATCACAATTTATCTTCAGTCTTTTAAAAATATGGCATATAGAAGAAACAGGGTGCTAAATTATAGTTGCAATTCATTATTTTAATAAAAAGATATGTGTTTTATAGGAAAAGTCTTTGTGAATTCAGTATCATTTAATACCATATCTTCAGACTCATTACCCTTCATAATAGGCATACTTTTACTTCATCACACAACACCATGGAGTGAGCTCAGTGAAAATTTTAATCAGTGCTGATGTGTGCATATTAAAAAAGATTTTAATTGTGAAAATAATACATGTACGTTATTTAAAAATTCAAACAGTATACAATAAAAAGGAGGTCTCCCTCCCATCCCAGCCCCCATTCTGGTACTCCTGTGCTCATGACAACCACTATAAAGTTTCTTCTGTATTTTTTCGAACCAAGTCTATTCACATACAAATATATATAAAACCTTTCCACATTCATATATATATATAAAGCCTTTCCACATTCATACACACACACACACACACACACACACAGGTAAACACACAACCTTTTGTACATAAGTAGGAACATACTATACCTATACACAGAGTTCAACAACCTGCTTGTTTCACTTAACAATTTTGTTCACTTAGGGAATGATGTCTCTACTAGCACCTGTGTATCCTCAGCTTTCTTACATTTTCTCTTAATTTTGTGTTAATATGTTTTACATAAATAACTTTTAGAAAGTTTGTAGCTGATGTAGATGCCTACAAAGACATTAAGAAAGAGCTAGGTGATAATATCAAAGATGAGACTCATACCAGTGGCCAGACACACTTATACACGGAAATTAACAGATTTGGAAATTCAATTCTCATGTATGGTATTTAAGTACACATTCAAGCAACTCAGGAATTGTCAGCATATGTCTGCTTATGCAGCTTATTGATGATTCTTAAATGTTTTGGTCTGAATATGTAAATAATTAATAATTGAGTATTTTTAAAACAGTATTTTCTATAAAAGGTTGGTATCAAGTTTAAACTCTCCATCCATTGCTTCTACATAAGATTCATTTTTAAATTCTCTCATGTGTAACTAGGTGTGACTTCTTATTAAAGATTTTCTACCATCCTTAACATTCAGGATGCTTCAGGCAGCCCAGGTGGCTTAGCAGTTTAGCAATGCCTTCAACCAAGGGCATGATCCTGGAGGCCTGGAATCAAATCCCACATCAGGCTCCCTGCATGGAGCCTACTTCTCCCTCTGCCTGTGTCTCTGCCTCTCTCTCTCTCTCTCTCTCTCTCTCTCTCTGTGTGTGTCTCTCATGAATAAATAAATAAATCTTTAAAAAAAAGATTCAGGATATTTCTAAGTTTAAATAAAACCTTTACTTGAGTTAAAAGATTTACCACATTAATTTCACTCATGCGATTTTTCTTCTGAATGAGTTTTCACATGTTTGGTAAGGGATGCATTTTGTTTGAAAGATTTTCCACATTCATTACATTCATAGGGTTTCTCTCCAGTGTGGGATCTCTGATGTATAACAAGTTGTGACTTCACATTGTAAGCCTTTCCACATTCATTACATTCAAAAGGCTTCTCCCCAGTATGAGTTCTCTGATGTACAATGAGGTGTGACTTTTGGCTAAAAGCTTTCCCACATTCATTACATTCATAGGGTTTCTCCCCAGTATGAACCCTCTGATGTTGAGTAAGGCCTTCAATTTGTTTGAAGGCTTTCCCACATTGATTACACTCAAAAGGACTTTCACCTGTATGAGTTCTCATATGGTAAGTAAGAGATGAGCTATGTCCAAATGCTTTTCCACAATCATTACATTTATAGGGCTTCTCCTTAGTATGAGTTCTTTGATGTATAATGAGGTGTGACTTCTTGCTGAAAGCTTTCCCACACTCATTACATTCAAAAGGTTTCTCCCCTGTATGAATTCTCATATGTTTAGTAAGAGATGAGCTATACTTAAAAGCCTTTCCACACTCATTACATTCATATGGTATTTCACCCGTATGAGTTCTCACATGTTCAGTAAGAGATGAGTTATACCTAAAGGATTTTCCACATTCCTTACATTCATAGGGCTTCTCACCTGTATGAGATCTCACATGTTGAATAAGGTTTGAGCTGTGTCTAAAAGTTTTCCCACATTCAGTACATTTGTAGGGCTTTTCCCCAGTGTGAACTCTCAGATGGTCAGTGAGGGCGTGTTTATGACTGTGGGCTTTGCCACACTGAATACATTCATATGGTTTTTCTCCAGTGTGAGTTCTCTGATGTACAACGAGATGTGACTTTTGACTAAAGGCTATTCCACATTCATTACATTCATATGGTTTCTCCCCAGTATGAATTCTCTGATGGTCAATGAGTCCTTGTTTATGGCTAAGAACCTTCCCACATTGATTACATTCATAGGGTTTTGCTTTAGTCTGAGTTTTATCACACTTAGTAGGAGATGAGCTATGGCTGGATGATTTCTCGTGTTTCTCTC
Organism: Nyctereutes procyonoides; assembly: GCF_905146905.1. Lineage (NCBI taxonomy): Eukaryota > Metazoa > Chordata > Mammalia > Carnivora > Canidae > Nyctereutes > Nyctereutes procyonoides. Next base: position 6,930,965 of record NW_026575135.1, on the reverse strand, counting down.
CAGTTTGAATTTTGTCCCGTTTAGTATGGGACGAGCTACGATGAGCTAATTTCTCATGTTTCTTGCCAGTTTGAGTTTTGTCACGCTTATTAGATAAGCTACGGTTGGATAATTTTTGTTTCTTTCCAGTTTGATTTTTGTCTTTCTTTGTATCAGGTAAGCTATGGCTGAATGATTTCTTGTGCTCTTTAGCTACGCTAGGTTTCTTTTTTGCATAGTTTCTTATATGACCAGTTAAGTCTGAATTTTGTTTTAGACTCTTTCCATGTGAATCTTTAAGCTTTTTTTTTGAAGGAACATGTTTTGTACTCACATTTTTTTCCCCCAGTGAACTACATTCGTGGCCTTTCTTCTTAGTCAGACTTTTCTTCTTGAATGCAACTTCCATAAGGAGTTTGTTTTGAGATTCCTGGTGGTTTGCTAGCTGGTCATTATCTTGCTGGACACCATCTAAAATGTAATTCAATATGGCATTCTTGTGAATCTTTGTCCTCTCATATTTTGGAATACAACTTATAAAAGAAATGCCCTATTGTGGGACTGAATCTGTATTTAAGCCTAGTATCCCAAAGTGAGGGAAATATTAAGTGCAAATGTCCCCTCTTGGGCTTGAGGGGAAAGTGATATAGTAAAAATAAGAAAAGTTAACTGATAATAGTAATTAGACAAAACTTTGCCTGTTTATAAATATGACCTTGCAACCTGGATAGATGAAATAAACATAAGGAGTGACTAGGTAATAGATGAAATTAAAAGAGCTTGTGACTGTAGTTGATATTTTTTTAAGTTTCTCCTCATCCCAAGCTTCCCAGCTCTGATAATAGTCAATCCATCCACAGCACTTGGCTCCATAGCCTTCACTATATCCATTCAGCAATCCATGGTTACAGTTGGAGATACATCTGGCTCAAGCCAAGGTGTCCAGTAAGAACCTTCCTCCTAAAAATTTAGATTCTAGTTAGTCCCCACTGGATTTTACAATGATATCAGACAAGAAATAGTAAAGTCAGGGATGCCTGGGTGGCTCAGAAGTTGAGTGTCTGCTTTCAGCTTGGGGCATGATCCCAGTCTGGGGATCGAGTCCCACATCAGGCTTCCTGTGAGAAGCCTGCTTCTCCCTCTATGTCTCTGCCTCTGTGTGTGTCTCTCATGAATAAATAATCTTTTTTTAAAAAGAAATAGTAAAGTCATATCTTCGCTGTGTAAACAGAGGTTCATCAGTACAAAGAATGAAGCATATAACTACAGGGAAGCAGAGATATAAGATGGCATGTCCTCAAAAAGACCATTTACATAACTCCAATCCCTGATGGCTTCCAGGTTCCTAGATCTAGTCCCTGGTAGGGTCTGGCTGAAGTATCTGCCTTTAGGTTACAAGAGATAAACTTATGTCATTAAAATAAATTCCTTGGGACGCCTAGGTGGCTCAGCAGTTAGGCGCCTGCCTTCGGCTCAGGTGATGGTCCTGGAGAACTGGGATCGAGTCCCACATCAGGCTCCCTGCACGGAGCCTGCTTCTCCCTCTGCCTGTGTCTCTGTCTCTCTGTCTGTGTCTCTCATGAATAAATAAGTAAAATCTTAAAAAAAAATTTTAAATGATAAAATAAAATAAAATAAATTTCTCTATTTACTTAGGCTACTTCAAGTTATTGTTGTTATTTGTTATTGCACTCCAAAGAGCCAAAATAGAGAAAATAAGGTAAGTCCACCAAGAAATACTGAGCAGCTTATCAATAACTAAGGGAATAAGCAGGAAAGGGTATTACACTGCTACCACCAATGACCAATATAATAATGACACTGCTGTACTAAACAAAAACCCTCAAAAACAAAATAAGAACCCTACAGTTTCTCTGAGTTCCCCCAATGCTTTAACCATGATAAAAGTAGTACCATGATAGTAATGAGATAAGTAAACAGACTTTACACCATTTGGATTTACAACATACACACGCAGCTGGCTTATTTTCCAATTGTTTGCTATGGAGCATACTTTTGTTTCTGCCAGATTACTCTACTAATTACCAATTAAAAATTTTAAGCTTATTCCCAGACTTAAGTGATTGCTCATATCCTTCCCTCCACACATTACACAATTACATATTTTAAGATATCTTCCCAGTGTGTGTCTTCTTTCTCTGAGACCACAACCCATGCCGACAAATGTAGGCAACCACGTGTGAACCGTATGATCAAACCCCTGGTTGAAAACAACTGACTGGACAGTGGTAAACATAGGGTCCCAGATAGACCAATAATATTCTCTCTCCTAAGAATCTAGAATTGAAATTCAAGTGTAAATACCAAATATGTAAAAATCCAAAAACTTAAGAGTTGAGACTTCCGTTTTGAGGTGACTTTTTTCCAGTTATGTGCATGGAAAAGCAGAAAAAGGGGCAGCCCGGGTGGCTCAGCAGTTTAGTGCTGCCTTCAGCCCAGGGCCTGATCCTAGAGACCCGGGATCGAGTCCCATGTCAGGCTCCTTGCATGGTGCCTACTTCTCCCTCTGCCTGTGTCTCTGCTTCTCTTTCTCCTCTCTGTGTATTCTCAGAAAGAAATAAATAAAATCTTAAAAAAAAAAAGAAAAAGAAAAAGCTTTAGGGTAGGAATTAAACATACTCAAAGAGAGAAGCAGATGTGAGTCTCTTAAGAAAGAAAGAGATAGAAATTGAACAGTTGCCTTGGTCATAAAGGAACATTACATGGATAAAGTGAAAACTGGGATCAAATACAAAAGAGTTATGGCATTTCAGTATAAGCCAGGAAATACTATGCCTTTCATTGAGGACTCTTAAGAGATTAAATTGTTCCTGTGGAGTAAAAGATCAATTTCTGTAAGTATAGATATAGTAGTATTAAATATATTAAAAATATATGATAAACATTCTTTTATTTGGGAGACAATAGTGATATAAATAATAATTGAATATTATAATGTTTGGTGGCAACATCTAAGATGAGTTGTAAAAAACAAAAAATAGATTCAACAAATCAGCCTAAGAATTAGAGCAATTTAGGTATGAGATAATATAAACCTGATTTGGTTGATGTCTGTGAGAACTGAAGAAAACAAACCAGGAACTAAAGAGAGGACAGTAAAAGAGAAGGCAGAGGGATCCCTGGGTGGTGCAGCGGTCTGGTGCCTGCCTTTGGCCCAGGGCGCGATCCTGGAGACCCGGGATCGAATCCCACATCGGGCTCCCGGTGCATGGAGCCTGCTTCTCCCTCTGCCTATGTCTCTGCCTCTCTCTCTCTCTCTCTCTCTGTGACTATCATAAATAAATTTAAAAAAATTAAAAAAAAAGAGAGAGAAGGCAGAGAACAGAGATTCACAGGAACTCCACGGTAGACAGGCCTAAAATCAAAGTAGACCCTGATAAAAATAGGGAAGGTGAAAGGAAGCTCTAATTTAGAAAGAAAGACAAAGATTTCCATTTCTGACACTCTGAGACTGAGCTTTCCTATAAGCAGGTAAAATACGATAGGAATGTGAAGAAATTGGAGATTTATCTGAACAAGATAAATTTACCTTAATAAAAGTTACCAGTATAGAATAAATAGCTTGATTCTCTTGAGGGAAATACAGTAGGAAAAAAATAAGAACAGATAGTAGAAGACAAAACCTTAGGGACACTTCAGCAAAGTGAGAAGAGAATCTGGTGAAATAAATATAAAGAAGCACTTAGAAGAGAAGACCACATTCAAGTGATATAATTCAAGCCAGGTAGGCAAGAATTTCATGCTGACCAAAACTATTAAAATATGCACTGGAAGGTGAGCTGTGGTTATTTTAAAGCCAGAAATTTACATATAGGTATGAATTCTGTGGGATTTGACTGCATAGGTTAGGGTGTTAATGGAAATAATGATGCACTATAAGCAACAGGTTTAGAACATTTCACAATGAAAGGTGGAAACTGGAAAGTAACTGAAGGCAGGGGAGCATTATGCCAAGAAATTTGGAAAGAAGATGGATCTAAGAAGGTTTGAACATATAAGGAGAGAAATTTGATACCATGGAGTCCCAGAGTTTGATAGATGAAGGGAGAAAAAACGAGTAAATATTAGGGGAAAAAAAAAAGAAGATAAAAAACAGCACTGGTTTAAATAAGGTAAGCAGTAATGGGATTCTGAGGATAGACAAGAGGGGTCACTGCTCCTTCTGGAAGCTGAGTGATGGAGAGCATGGATGAGACAATTGTAAGAAAGGGTCAGTTAGGCATCTGAAGGGCCGAACCAAAGGTTCAGAGCTCCGGTTTTCACCTTTTTTCCTACCATAATATGAGTGGTGTAGCAGACAGTATTACCATTCCTTATGGAAAGATTGTACCTCCCAGACCCACTGCATGGCCACTTTAATCCTCACTGTGGAAGGATTATACATTCCTACCCTTTGAACTTAGGAGTAGCTAAGTGATCTGCTCTAACCAATTAACCAATAAAATGTGAGCAGAAAGAGATATCTACCACTTCCAATCAGTGGTTTTTAAGAATCAAGTGGTTCTACTCATTCTTCTTTCCTTCTGCCATGAGACCAGAATTTGCCAAATAGGATTTGGTTTTTCAATGTAGGTCCAAAGGATAATATGGAATAGGGCTACAGCATGAGCAAGAAACAAATCTTTCTTGCTGGAAGCCACTAAGATTTAGGGGTCGTTCCTTAATAGAGCATAACTTGGTGGAAGCTAACTGATACAAGTGTATAAGCAAACTCCCATGAAGTAATGTTGACTTAGAACTATAATGCACCTAATATGAAAACCTCACACATGACGAGGTTCCTAGACAGAAGAGAGATTCAAATCTCTAAGGGTAGAGAATCTTCGTAGTTTGAACTCCTCTTCCCCCAGGAGATTCTGATGTTTTTCAACTGCTACTCTTGGTTAGGAAAAAGGGGTCTGGGATCTTTAAGATATTAAAATTAAATTATTCATTGAATCCAAAGTTACCACAGAAAAACTAGAAACTTACTTCCATTGGTTCCTATTTGCTTGGATCTTGCTATTTCACCAGGACCACCTTGTTGAAGTCTTTTGCCCTTCCCCAACCATGGCTCTTCTCCTTTTTCCAACTTGGAGATCATATCTGGTTTGGGAGCTTGATACCCTGATCATGAGAAATGGGAAACTGAGTGTCAGGAAAACAAACATCCCAGAAATCAAGCCCTAATACTTGGACTTCAGAGCCTTGAGAAAATAAAGAATATATCGATTCTTTAAAAAAAAAAAAAAAAAGAATACGTGGCTTCTGAAATTTCACAATGTTGCTGCCCACGTATCCCATCTAAGTAGATCCTTCATTTTGGAGACGGGCACAAATAACATACCCAAAGGGGCTAAAACTCCTTGATTCATAATAACCAACGCCAAACTTATAAAAAACTTCAGAGAGAAGGTATCACAGTGAACACATTTTGCATTATTATAGAATTGTCCTTACCCATTGAGGCAAGATTGCTGTAGTTCTCCAGCATCACATCCTTATACAGGCTCCTCTGAGCAGGATCTAGTTGTTCCCATTCCTTCTGGGTAAAGGCCATAGTCACATCTTTGAATGTTACTGATCCCTGAAATCGCAATATTCCTATTCAGTCTACCATTATCCATATTAATGGGTAATTTGGACAAGATAATTGTGATTTACTCTTACCTCAACCATTCAGTGTTGATCATGATGTTATATAAGATACTAATTATTTACCCAATTCTGCATTTTTTGAAAGACAAAAATCATATTAAGAAATGTCCCTGGGTAGCCCAGGTGGCTCAGCGGTTTAGCGCCGCCTTCAGCCCAGGGCCTGATCCTGGAGACTCGGGATCGAGTCCCACGTCAGGCTCCCTGCATGGAGCCTCTTCTCCCTCTGCCTGTGTCTCTGCCTCTCTCTCTGTCTGTGTCTCTCATGAACAAGTAAATAAAATCTTAAAAAAAAAAAAAACAGAAAAAAAAATGTCCCTGTTTTGGACTGAATGTGTATCACTAAAATTCATATGTTGAAAACCTACCCTCCAATGTGATGGCATTAGGAGGCAGGGCCTGTGGGAAGTAATTAGAATTTGATGAGTGCATGTGGGTAGTCTCCATGAGTGGGATTAAGCAAAGAGAGCCACGTGAGGACACAACAAGAAGTCTGCAACCTGGTAGAAGGTCTCAGCAGATCCCAACCATGGTGGCACCCTGATCTTGGGACTTCTAGCCTCCAGAACTATCAGAAATCAATTTCTGTTGTTTATAAGCTACTCAGTCTATGGTACTTTGTTGTAGCAGCCCAAAATGACTAAGACAGTTCCACTTGCAAATTTGTTTATTCAAGAGGATAAAAAAATTATACCATCATCAGAGAGAAAGAAAATTACCAAAACCAAACAGAATCATTAGTCTTTATCTTTTCTTCTATAACAAAAGATGATGGGATAGAGTTCTGAGGTAGAAGAACTGAGACCCTTGATTTTTATAACCAGCCAAAAGATCACTCATATTTGGAAACAAAAATAATGTATTTTAGACATGTAAGGATGCAGAAAGTATATTACCTACGTACTTTAGAAATACAGAGAAGGAAAGGGACAGAGAAGGAGGAGGAGAAGAAAATGAGTGATTTTTAAAAGAAGGAAATGTGTATTAGAATAAAGATTTCAAGATTGGGAAAGATGTAATATACAAGAAAGAATTATGAATAATAAAACCAGTCTAATGTCTAGTTATATCCAAGTAACTTGATAATGTTCTCCTACCATTGTTATAAAAGTATCCTTAAAATCAAGAGGTGTGATGTAAGAAAAATAAGCAGGAATATAACTGGTACCGGTGTGGGACAGGGGAGAAATTAAAGCATGTTAAAGATTCTCCTCTTATTAGGCAGGTGAGAGTTGGATGACACAGCTACTGGAGAATGTTTGTTCAAACATATTTGTTTCACATTGAAAAATGACCCCTTACCTCCAAAGACCACCAATTAATTGCATATGTCACCAATCTGTTACCTCATAGACCTCCAGTCATTGATTTTAATTTTTTTAAATTTGTTATTGGAGTTCAATTTGCCAACATATAGCATAACACCCAGTGCTCATCCTGCCAAGTGCCCCCCTCAGTACCCATCACCCAGTCACCCCAACCCCCCACCCACTTCCCCTTCCACTACCCCTTGTTCATTTCCCAGAGTTAGGTGTCTCTCATGTTTTGTCACCCTCACTGGTATTTTCACTCATTTTCTCTCCTTTCCCTTTATTCCCTTTCACTAATTTTTATATTCTCCAAATGAATGAGACCATATAATGGTTGTCCTTTTCTGATTGACTTATTTCAACAGTCACTGATTTTTAATAAGCCCCATCATTGATTGCCACTGGCCTCCTAATCAGTGCTGTAATTCCAAAATGACTGATCCCAACAAAGTTTCCAATCACTAACAGCACCAGATCTACCAAATCACCCCCAGACATTCTATCACATATTCCCACAGGTTTCCCTCAACTACTGATACCCATGGAACACACTGATCTCTATCTCTGACCCCAAATCCCTAACCTATCAATCCCCAATCACTGCCACCAACAGAACTCCACCAATGGTGGCCTCCACAGAAATCCTAACCACTGCCAGCAAACTGCACTATCCCTTCAACCTCTTTAGCCAGTCCCTTCACCTGCTTGCTTTACCTGAAATCTACCTGTCTCCTGAGAATCCTGCTCCCTTACAATGCTCTCTGGCAGAGGGTGTTTGTTTCAGCCCAACCATGACTCAGATGGTCACCTCACGCCCTGAAGATGAGGTAAATGATAACTTTTAACCATTTTTCATACATCCTTCAAAATCCCTATCATGTTTAGAGTATCACCAGACTTAAGACCATTATCCCTCTGGTTCAATGATTCACTAGAAGAACTCAAAGGACTCAACACATAGTTGTACCTGTAGCTATGATTTAAGTCCAGCTAAGGAACATACAGCAAAATCAGCTAAGGGAAAAGTGTACGGGGTAATGTCTAAACCAGGCACAAGTATCCAAGAATCCTCTTCCAGTGAAGTCACACAAGATATACTTGATTCCTCCAAAAATAAGCTGTGAGAACATGTGTAAAATGTTGTTTCCCAAGGAAGTGTGTTAGAGACTCAATGGCACTCAAAGGCACTCCCTGCTGGGCACACACAAAAATCCTCGATTCCCGGAAGGATTCAGGAGTTTAGCATAAACCACACTGTTTACATAGTTTAGGCACAGTGAGCCACTTTCATCATTTCTGCGAATTGTGGGAAGCCTCCTCAAGTCTAAGTTCTCAGACATCAGCCAAAGGTCAACCTTGCAAGCAAGCTTTTCTAAGGACAGCTGTTTGGGGCCACTTAAGTCAACTTTTGTGCACAGTAATTCTGCCTCATTCATTGAAAACGTGGACACCATATTCATCTTCACTACAGCCCCTGCACCACCTCTGCATCGATGTAGAAGAGCCAGTCCACACCCTGGCCTTCCTCTTTCCTGATTCTAACAATCTTTTCAAAAGCACTCAAACTCAGCCACCTACTCATCACCCATCCATGCCTTAGACCTTGCCACCCACCACTACAGCACCTCTCTACTTAAAACGTCCAATCCTCGGACCATCGTTTCCTACGCTGCCAGCTTACTTACTCTAAGTACTCTAAGTACTTCAAATGCATTCAGCCCCCATATCCATTGAGCCTAACTACTTCTCCACAGTCTTCCATCACCGCACAGTCTTACTTTTCTCCTATCTTGTTTAGATTCTTCCTTTGGGATCCCTGGGTGGCGCAGCGGTTTGGCGCCTGCCTTTGGCCCAGGGCGCGATCCTGGAGACCCGGGATCGAATCCCACGTCAGCTCCCGGTGCATGGAGCCTGCTTCTCCCTCTGCCTGTGTCTCTGCCTCTCTCTCTCTCTCTCTGTATGACTATCGTAAATAAATTTTAAAAAAAAATTAGATTCTTCCTTCTAACACCATGCACACTACATGGAAAACGGCTTTAACTTCCTTACCCCTCTTCTTCTCCACCATACTTACTTAGCACAGCCTGAAACTTAATCAAACCCAACTCTCCTTCTTAATCTCTGCCTGAACCTTACAGCTGAACATCCCAAGAGAGAAAAATCAAACATCTGTGTTGCCTTGACTCACTTCAGGTTTATAACACATATCAAATGGGCATCTACTGAGAATTTCTTATCCCTCTTCCCAAGATGGTTATTCTGAACATTGCCTTCCTTCTCTCTGAAATCTCCAGCATCTCCTCCTTTCCAACTCGAAGCTGATGAATTCACCTTAAGCTTTCAAAGAAAAAATAAGTGCAAGTAGTTAAGAACTCCCTTGCCTTGTTACCACCAATGCTACCAATGTTTCCGAATCCCTATCATCTGTCTCCTTTGTGTTAGAATGGGAAAAGTGGGGGATCCCTGGGTGGCTCAGCGGTTTAGCGCCTGCCTTTGGCCCAGGGCGCGATCCTGGAGTCCCGGGATCGAGTCCCATGTCAGGCTCCTGGCATGAGGCCTGCTTCTCCCTCCTCCCGTTTCTCTGCCTCTCTCTCTCTCTCTATGTCTATCATAAATAAATAAACAAACAAACAAACAAACAAATCTTAAAAAAAAATGGGAAAAGCGTCCCTTCTCTCACCTAAGGCCAGTTTCTCCATCCTCAACTGCCTTCCCAAGGAATTTACCCCCTGCAATTAACCTCTTTCTCTTTTGTACCGCCTATTTTTTCCCTTTCTACTCAATCATTCCTATTGACATACAAAGTTGCCTTAATATCATTCATCTAATGAAGACCATTTCTTTTTTTTAATTTTTTAAAAGATTTTATTTATTCATGATAGACACACACACACACAGAGAGAGAGAGAGAGAGAGAGAGAGAGGCAGAGACACAGGCAGAGGGAGAAGACACAGGAAGCCCAACACGGGACTCGATCCTGGGACTCCAGGATCACGCCCTGGGCCAAAGGCAGGCGCTAAACTGCTGAGCCACCCAGGGATCCCCATGAAAACCATTTCTTAATTCCATGTCCCATCCAATGTCAATTTATTTGCTCTTTTACCAGCAAAATTCCTGGTGTTGTCTATACTTGTTGTCTCTACTTCATTACCTTCATTCCTTCTACTCATTCCAGCAGGATTTTATCCCTATCACTCCACTAAAAAAGCTCCAATCAATCAAAATAACCATTGAGCTACAATCTTGCCAAAGTCAAATTCTCTGCAGTCATGTGTCTGGGATTAATAAGAGCACAGGACACAACTGTGACAACACAAGTTGCATGGTCTTGAAATTTTTTCTTCTTTATGCTTCTTTGACCCCACATTTACAATTTTCGTCATATCTCAGTGGCTACTACTCTTCATTCTTTTTCTCCCCCCCCCCTTTTTTTTTTCCTCTTCTCTACCAAACCTCTACATGTCAGAGTGACCCAGAGCTCTGTCCTTGGTCTTCTTTTCTTCTCTGCCTTCTCTCCCTAAGTGATCTTATCCAATCCTGTGGCTTTAAATACCATCTTTATGCTGATGCCTTTCACATTTGGATTCTCCAGCCCAAACCTCTCCTGAGTTCTAGATTCATACATTTAGGGGCGGGTGGTTGAGCTGGTTAAGTGTTAGCCTCAGGTCAGGATCCCTGGGTCCCGGGATCATGCCCCACATGGGGCTCCCTGCTCAGCAGGCAGTCTGTTTCCCCCTCTGCCTCTGCCTCCCCCACCCCGCCCTGCCTGTGCTTTCTCTCCCTTACTGGTTCTCCCCTCCTCAAATAAATAAATGAAATATTTGAAAAATAGATTCCTACATTTAACTACCCATTCCTCACCTGGACATCTACTGGGCGTCCTGACGTGGCCAAAACAGAACCACTGTCACCCACTCGGGCTCCCGTTCGTGTCCACCAAATCTGGTTGTCTCCAACGCGACCCTTTCTCAGAAAAGGGAAGCGCCCTTTACCCCGCTCCCAAGCTACAAGTCTACATGTCCACCTTGATCCTCCTCGTCCCTCGTGTTTCACATCAACTCATCGGTGAGTCTTACGGGCTCGGCTCCAGATGTTCCCTGCACCTGAGTTTTCATTTCCCTGCACTTCCCCATCACCGTCTCTTCTAACTATTGCGGTCAAGTCCGACGGACACACACACGCACACGCACGCACACGCACACACACTCACACACTCCAGTCTCTACCACACACACACACTCACTCCAGTCTCTACCACACACACTCACACACTCCAGTCTCTACCACACACACTCACACACTCCAGTCTCTACCACATACACACACACTCCAGTCTCTACCCCCCACACACACACACACTCACTCACTCCAGTCTCTACCACACACACACACACACTCACTCACTCCAGTCTCTACCACACACACACACACACACTCACACTCACTCACTCCAGTCTCTACCACACACACACACACTCACTCCAGTCTCTACCACACACACTCACTCACTCACTCCAGTCTCTACCACACACACACACACTCACTCATCTCTACCACATACACACACACACTCCAGTCTCTACCCCACACACTCACTCCAGTCTCTACCACACACACTCACTCACTCCAGTCTCTACCACACACACACACTCCAGTCTCTACCCCACACACTCACTCCAGTCTCTACCACACACACACACTCCAGTCTCTACCCCACACACTCACTCCAGTCTCTACCACACACACTCACTCCAGTCTCTACCACACTCACTCACTCCAGTCTCTACCACACACACACACACACTCACTCATCTCTACCACATACACACACACTCCAGTCTCTACCCCACACACTCACTCCAGTCTCTACCACACACACTCACTCACTCCAGTCTCTACCACACACACACACTCCAGTCTCTACCACACACACTCACTCACTCCAGTCTCTACCACACACACACACTCCAGTCTCTACCACACACACTCACTCACTCCAGTCTCTACCACACACACACACTCCAGTCTCTACCACACACACTCACTCCAGTCTCTACCACACACACTCACTCACTCCAGTCTCTACCACACACACTCACTCCAGTCTCTACCACACACACTCACTCACTCCAGTCTCTACCACACACACACACTCCAGTCTCTACCACACACACTCACTCCAGTCTCTACCACACACACACACTCACTCACTCCAGTCTCTACCACACACACACACACACTCACTCATCTCTACCACATACACACACACACTCCAGTCTCTACCCCACACACTCACTCCAGTCTCTACCCCACACACTCACTCCAGTCTCTACCACATACACACACACTCCAGTCTCTACCACACACACACACTCACTCCAGTCTCTACCAAACACACACACTCACTCACTCCAGTCTCTACCACACACACACACACACACACTCACTCATCTCTACCACATACACACACACACTCCAGTCTCTACCCCACACACTCACTCCAGTCTCTACCACACACACTCACTCCAGTCTCTACCACATACACACACACACTCACTCCAGTCTCTACCACACACACTCACTCACTCCAGTCTCTACCACACACACTCACTCCAGTCTCTACCACATACACACACACACTCCAGTCTCTACCACACACACACACTCACTCACTCCAGTCTCTACCACACACACTCACTCCAGTCTCTACCACACACACTCACTCCAGTCTCTACCACACACACTCACTCCAGTCTCTACCACATACACACACACACTCACTCCAGTCTCTACCACACACACTCACTCACTCCAGTCTCTACCACACACACTCACTCCAGTCTCTACCACACACACACACACACTCACTCCAGTCTCTACCACACACACACACACACTCACTCCAGTCTCTACCACACACACTCACTCCAGTCTCTACCACATACACACACACTCCAGTCTCTACCACACACACTCACTCCAGTCTCTACCAAACACACACACTCACTCACTCCAGTCTCTACCACATACACACACACTCCAGTCTCTACCCCACACACTCACTCCAGTCTCTACCACATACACACACACTCCAGTCTCTACCACACACACTCACTCCAGTCTCTACCAAACACACACACACACTCACTCCAGTCTCTACCACACACACACACTCACTCACTCCAGTCTCTACCACACACACACACACACACACTCACTCATCTCTACCACATACACACACTCACTCCAGTCTCTACCACATACACACACACACTCACTCCAGTCTCTACCACACACACTCACTCACTCCAGTCTCTACCACACACACTCACTCCAGTCTCTACCACATACACACACACACTCACTCCAGTCTCTACCACACACACTCACTCACTCCAGTCTCTACCACACACACTCACTCCAGTCTCTACCACATACACACACACTCACTCACTCCAGTCTCTACCACATACACACACACTCCAGTCTCTACCCCACACACTCACTCCAGTCTCTACCACACACACTCACTCACTCCAGTCTCTACCACACACACTCACTCCAGTCTCTACCACACACACTCACTCACTCCAGTCTCTACCACACACACTCACTCCAGTCTCTACCAAACACACACACACACTCACTCCAGTCTCTACCACACACACACACACTCACTCACTCCAGTCTCTACCACACACACACACACACACTCACTCATCTCTACCACATACAGACACACACTCCAGTCTCTACCCCACACACTCACTCCAGTCACTACCACATACACACACTCACTCACTCCAGTCTCTACCTACCCCAGGCACAGTAATCACTGGGCTCCCACTTATATCACAAATTGCCACATACCTCCCCAGTCTGTGACTCGCCACAGAGCCCATATTTCTGATCCTCTGGCCTCCCCACATCACTGTCACCGCACACCTACCCCCAGCACGGATTTCCATAAGCTGCAGCACCCGGGGACCCCGCAGCCCCCCGCCAGGAGGTCCTCCCGCGTCGCCGCCCACTCCCAGATCGCGGGTCACGGACGCCACCGTCACCCTCCCATCACCGACCCCCGTTAGGCCACCTCCGCCCGCCCCGCGCTCACCGCGGCGCTGCCCCCCGGCTGGGACGCAGCCATCTCGGCGGGACGCCCAGCCCCCTCGGCCGTCCCCGCGCTCCCCCTCCGGCCCACGCCCTCCGGCTTTGTGAGCTCCCGCTCGCAGGCCGAGGCCGACATGGCGGCGCTGGAGCGCGGCCTCAGCTGGGCCCGCGGCTGCCATGGCGGCGCCCCTGGGCAGCCGGGTGGGCGCGGCCATCTTGCCGAGGCTCCGCCGTACAGCGGCGCCCTGGCTCGCCGAGGGTCCTGAGGCTCGGCCGCGCGGACGCGGGAGGCGGGAGGCGGGAGGCCGTTCCCGTGGGTCACTGCGGCCCCTGCCCGCCCGCCCGGGGAGCGGGAGGGATGGAGCGAGGCGGGAGGAGAAGCCCGAGGCTGCGCTCAGCACGGTGTCCTGGGGAAAGAGCACTGATCGCTCAAATGCGTCTTTGCATAGACCGGGTAAGAACAAGGAGAAAAAAAGGCCGCGGCAGGTTCAGGAACACACGACTCCTCGGCGAGAACGCAAGTCCAGTGAATGGAGATCGAGTGCGGCCAAATAAGCAATTGGAGCGGCAAGGACTGCTCACCGAGCTACGTGGTGTACGGACGCCGTTCACTTAATTCCATGTTGCGCTTTCACTATGCATAGCACGCTAGGCCGACTGCAGACCCACCTACCCCCGGCTGATGCTCGCGCTGCTGGGCTTTACCCGGGGGGCAAGAGGCTTGTGAAGTTACCCCAAACATCTTGTTCCTTTTTGCAGAGACAAACACACCCCGTTTCTCACCTTCCACTTAGATGAATAAAGGACTAGTTATCCCTCAGCCAGCTGTGGCTGCATCTGCTTGCCTCGGCCTCTTAACCTAATCTCAGTGTGTCGTCTTCGCGGAGCTCAAGACTCCCTAGGCCACTTGAATTCCGGACAGTTTTCGGCCTAGTCTCCCCATCCGATAATTTTTTTTTAAAGATTTGTTTATTTATTCATGAGAGACAGAGAGAGGCAGAGACATAGGCAGAGGGAGAAGCAGGCTCCGTGCAGGGAGCCCGAGGCGGAACTCGAACCCAGATCCCGGGATCACGCCCTGAGCAGAACGCAAACGCTCAACCGCTGATCCACCCTCCCCCATCCTATTATTGATTTTTGTTTGTTTGTTTTCCTAACAATTTTTGTTGTTGTTCCACAAATCGCCGTGCGATGCTTCTCATTTATTCTCAAACTATCCCAACGTGTTTTCCCTAATCCTGTGGCAACGATTTTACAGCCTTGCAGAGTATGTTTTAAACTCTGTGATAAGCAGGATTCTAATACGGCCCCCGTTATCTCTGCCCCGGATGTTAACACTCTGATAAGATCCTCTCTCTTCCAGGAACCAATGATATCGCTCCCAGGATAAGATCCCAAACAGGTTGATTTTGAGTTCATAAACGTGGAGATTATCGTGGGTGGACCTGACCCAATCAGGTGAGCCCTTACAAGGGACTGGCCCCTTCCTGAAGTCAAAATTACAAATATAAACAGGCCGGTGGAGGAGCCACATGGCAAGGACTTGAAATCAGCCTCTGGGAGCTGAGAGTACTTTTTTGCTCTACAACTAGCAAGACAACAAGGACCTCTGCCCTCAGCAGCAAGGAATGATTTCTGCTAACAATCTGAGGGAGCTTGGAAGCATATCCTTCCCTAGTGGAACCTCTAGATAGTACACAATCCAGCTAACACCTTGATTTCACCTTTGTGTGACCTTGAGTCATGCCACAGTCAGATTTCTGACCTACTGAAATCCTGAGATAATACATTTGTGTTGTTTCAATTCAGTAAAGTTAGTGATAATTTCTTATGGAGCAACAGAAAACTAAAGACTCAGTGAAAATTGAAGGCTAATTGAGATTTCTCTTTTGACTTCTGGGGACACAACCCCCTTCCCTGTGTTCCAGACTGAGCATTCTCCCATCCTCAACTTCTGGATGTGAAAGGTCGCTTTACATGCTCCTCAAATAGAATCCTTAATTAATTGACCCTGATATTACAATCCTAGAGGTCCAATATTTAGATTTTTTTTTTTAATTGCTCTCTACCTGCTGACAGCTAGCTCAGAAAGAAGAGGGGCAGGACAGTATCTCCAGGTTTTTATTTAAATAGTTCTCCTCGGGGCACCTGGGTGGCTCAGTGGTTGAGCCTCTGCCTTTGGCTCAGGAGGTGATCCCAGGGTCCTGAGATCAAGTCCCAAATTGGGTCCCCCCAGGAAGTCTGCTTCTCCCTCTGCCTATGTTGCTGCCTTGCTCTCTTTCTCATCATGAATAAATTCATAAATAAAACATTAAAAGAAAATAGTCCTCTTTCACAAATTCCACCATATCTGTAAACAAAAATACTGTTCTAAGCAGTAACAGTTCTCCAAGCCACCTTAATTCTAGTATTGACCAGTCATCCTCCGATACCCTTTGAGAAGCACAGTGTTGAGAGAGAGAACTAGGTGGAAAAGCAGAGCAGAAGCTGCCTGAGGATATTCCCGCTCTGAGGAGGAAAGGGAAAAGCAAGGAAGAGAGAAATGCAAAGAGAAAACGAGGGAGTTCCTGGGTGAAGGATTCCTAGCTGGCTCAGTCCATAGAGAATGTAGCTCTTGATGACAGGGTTGAGAGTTCAGGTCCCACATTGTGTATAAACATTGCTTAAAGAAACAAACTTAATTTAAAAAAAATTGGTAAGAATGGGATGATTACTAGAAACTTTTCAATTTACAAACAAAGCTCCATCATTTCCCCACATTGCAGAGTCAGTCAGTTTCCTACTTCAAGATAAACAGAAAAAGAGAAAATCCTATAGTTGAATTAATTCTGTAAAGACTGTAAGGATCACTGGTGGGTTGTATATTGACCTATGAGTTTTGGTAAACATTAAGTAAGACATTTTCAAATGAGTTTTTAAAAATTGTGGTACCAAAGAAACGGCTGGAAATCGTCTCTACTTTTGATGAATTCTATTATTTCCTTCGCTATCAGCTGACCTCACTTGTATGCACAATTAAGGTACCTGAGTTTGTCACTCTGTTCCCTAAATCAGCCCAGCTAATTTTGGCTCCTGACTATGGAGAATGTCTTACAACAGTCTCCAGGAAATGTCCTACAAACCGATCTCCTGTAGGGCCATACCAGGGAAGGAAGGAGAACTGCGTGATCCCCCTATCAACGCTCTCTCAGTCATTCAGTAACTCCATACTCAATAAGTATTTACTGCGCATCCATCATATACCAGGAACTATGACAAGCATCGTGGATGCAATGGTGAGAAAGAACTTAAACGCAGCTCCTCCCCTCAGGGAGCTAAGGATCCGGGGGAGGAGACCACTCTCATTCAAATAAGCACACACTGGAAACGTGAAACTGCAACTATGATAAGGGCTTCTAGGAGATACGCAGATGCCAGGAGAGCTCTAATCTACTCTGAGCAATTCCCCCCAGGAAGGACATTTACCTTGAGGGGTGAGGGGTGAGCAAGAATGGGCTTGGACAGCATTTCAGATCCAAGGAATTGCATGTGCAAGGGCCAGGGCCACCTTCCAACCCTCACCTTCACCCAGAAGAACATGGAAGCTTCCTGATCTCCTCTGAGCTCCCCCCCCCACCTCCACCCAGGGTCTTCATGGACCTCTGTTCCTCCATCCATCCTAGGGTCCTCACCCTTCTCCTTTCTCTTCAACAGACAGGGTTCCCCTGCAGAAAATACCTCCACATTTTCTGCAACAAGGACCTTAACTCTCAAAGTTCTCATCGCCAGGGCTCTTGCCACCGCAGCCCATCCCATATCGCCCAGGCGCATCATCTCTCTCTTTTATTAGATAAGAGACGAAGGAAGAGTCCAGGAGTGAGTGGTGTGCCACGCACGTGGGAAACTCGATGACTATGCAGGTAAATCAGGGATGTGACCTGGAAAGCTCTGTGTGTCCAAAGGAATCCCTTAAGGGAAGAGGTGATGTTGGGTGGTGTCGGGATTGCAGAGAGGCAAGGCAGGAGTATCCCGTGTCTTGACGGCAGTGCGGCTTGCGTGGGTTTGGGGTCGTGGGGCACCTGTGAGCCTTGTAGTGCTGTGTGCACGGACACCTCTGTGCATCCTCGGATGACAAATAAAATCTCGCTACTGTTCGTACGAGGAAGCCCTGAGACAGGAGAAGCAAAGGTGACCAAACGATTCAGTCAAGAGACTCACAGAATACACGGTCGCAGAGCAGAGGTTTGAAGTAGTTGTACATTTATTGCAACATCTGGAAACCCAGGGACCCACGGGGAAGGAGGCGCGGGCTTCTCACTGGGGCATCACACACCCCGCGAAACCGCTCACGGCGCCAGTTGCTCGGCTGTCGCGACGGAAGACCCGACGGAGGTCAGCTTCCAGGGGCCCCTGGGCA
The DNA here is from genome assembly GCF_905146905.1 of Nyctereutes procyonoides. Taxonomy (NCBI): domain Eukaryota; kingdom Metazoa; phylum Chordata; class Mammalia; order Carnivora; family Canidae; genus Nyctereutes; species Nyctereutes procyonoides. The sequence continues at coordinate 6,912,514 of NW_026575135.1, read as the reverse complement.
CGCCCGGGCTCCCCCCACCCCGGGTGCATTGCGTTGCTCAAATACAGCTGGGCCACTCCGGGGGACGCGGAGGCACGGAGCCGTCGCCGCCGGGGGCCAGGAAGGCTTTGGTCGGCAGGCAGGCTGCTGTCGCGGGCGGGCTCCCGGGACCGGCCGGTGCCCTGGGCGGGGGGGCGGGGGAGGCGCCCCTAGGGCCCCGGGCGGCGCGGCCAGCAGGCGGTGGAGCCGGGCGGCCGCCCAGTGCAGGGGGACGCCCGCGTGCGCCAGCTGCCAGGAGAGCCAGGCGCGCTGCGAGGCGGCGGGCTGCGGGCGGCCGGACGGCGCGGCCAGGAAGGCGCCCCCCGGGGCGCGCAGCTCGGCCAGGGCCACCTCCAGCGCGCCCAGCCGCCGCCACAGCCGGGGGCCCACGGCCGCCAGGGGCTCGCGCGCCTCGGGGCCCAGCGCGCCGCGGCGCTTCGGAGACGCGGGGCGGGGCTCGCGGAGGTCTCGGCGGCGTCCGCGGCCGGCGGGCCAGGCTGGCGACCCGGGCCGGGGGGTCCTGCCCGCGAGGCGCCGCGGACGCTGGGCAGCGCCTGCGCAGGGAGAGAGGACGGGGTGTCGGTGAGCGCCCGAGGCCGGGGGGGGGGGGTCCTCCGCGCCGGGGCCCCGCAGCCCAGCACCACCCAGCAGCACCGCCCAGCGCGCCCCACCGCCGCCCCGCCCGCCTCGCACGCCCTCCCCGCCCGCAGGGCTGGTTCCCCCCCACACGGGGTGCCCGGTTGGCCGCTCGTCCCCCTCCCCGCGCCGCCCCCCGCGGGAGCACCCGGGCTGCAGAGCCCGCCCCGACGCCCACCTCTCCTGCCGGGCCGTCCCTCGCTGCGTCCGCGGGCTGGAGACCGTCCTCCCCCCGCCGGCTCCGCCGCTTGCGGTCCGTCCTCTCTACAGTGACCGTCGGGGCGGCCGTCGGGGCTTCTCCGCCGCTTGTGCGCAGGGCCCCTGGCGCCCTGGCTCAGCCCGGTGACCGCTGTGGGGGGCACGGAGGGCAGCGAGCGGCTGTGACCGTCTGCGGAGCCCGGGCTCCCGCTGCCTGCGCCAGGTTCCAGGTCTCAGCCTGGTCCCCCCCCCCCCCCGGGCCCAGCCTTCCCGCCCCATCGGGGTGTCTGCGCTGCCCGGGACACTCGCTCCAGCGGCCCAGCGAGCCTCGAGGCCTGACCCACGCACGGCGCGGCCCTGGGGCCCGTGACCACAGGGCGCCGCCCTTTCCCGTGGGTTCCCTTCGGCACCCTCAGCAGGGCACACTCAAATCTTCCCGGCTGTGAACATCACTAGGGGAAAACTCATTCTGTTTACCCATGAGGGATCCCTGGGTGGCGCAGCGGTTTGGCGCCTGCCTTTGGCCCAGGGCGCGATCCTGGAGACCCGGGATCGAATCCCACGTCGGGCTCCCGGTGCATGGAGCCTGCTTCTCCCTCTGCCTGTGTCTCTGTCTCCCTTTCTCTCTCTCTGTGACTATCATAAATAAATAAAAATTTAAAAAAAAATTATTTACCCATGAGAGAGAGAAAGAGAGAGAGAGAAGCAGAGACACAGGCAGAGGGAGAAGCAGGCTCCACGCAGGGAGCCCCTCCCGGGATTTGGTTGTGGGACTCGATCCCCGGACTCCAGGATGCCGCTCTGGGCTGAAGGCAGGCCCCACACCGCTGAGCCACCCAGGGATCCCGGAAAACTCATTTTAAACGGGGTCCAGAAGGGCCCCTCCGCTGAGCGGAGCCTGCTTAAGAGTCTCTCTCTCCCTCCCCCGCCCTCCCTCCTTGCTTCCCCTGCCTGCCTCTGCGTGTGTGTGTGTGTGTGTGTGTGTGCCCCCACAGGTGCGTGCACTCACTCTCTCTCTCAAAAAAAATTTTAATTTAAATTTAAAAGATTATAATGAAATAAAACTGGGTCGGGAGGCCAGAGGGGTTGTTCTCACACCACAGCACTGGAGGTCAATTAAGAAGACCCCTCAAACACAATCCCCAAGAGGAAAGATGTGCATTGCCCTACCCCCCACCCCCCCACCCTCCCCATCCCCACCCCCCAGGAGAAATGGCTTAGGCCAGCAACTCAGCCGGTGAGAAACCCTCATCACCCTGAACCCTGCTTTCCTCCGTGGACTTTCCTTCAAAGCAGCCCCAGCTGACTTTCTCCTTCCTCTCCATCAAATCCCGATCCTCTCCTCCGCAAGCCCCGCTGGCCTGGGCATGTGCCACAGCTTACAGCTCCTGGATGGCAATGCCCTGCTCTTCCCCGAGAAGCTCACCTTTGCTGGGGAAATGACTGACTTTTCTTTTTAAGGCTATCGGGGCCTGCTGCTTCGGCCAGCCCAGCCCACTCTCTTGTGTCTGGCAAGCCCTCACAACCATCATGCCACACCCGGCTCCCCAAGAGAGAAGCTGGACCCCTACCTCCTGTGCTCTGCGAGCCCTCTCTGGGCTCCGTGGTGCCGGCCTTCCTCTGCCTCTCACAGGAACGGGCATCCTCTCCTTTCTCTGCAAAGGACAGATCTGCCTTGGGGCAAATCCCTTTGGAATTTCTGTGGGAGCCACCTCGCCTCCCCAGGAGTTCCTGGCCAGGCCTCCTGCCACTCGCAGCCGCTTCCATTTCAGCAAGTCTCCTGCCCAAGCCACACGTCTGAACGCCTGAGGACGGGATCCGCCACTGACCAAGCTGCAGAGAGCAGGGCTTTTATATGATCCCAGGCCCACCAAGCCCCTCCTACTAGAGACTGTGGGACCACACCCATGCAGGGGGAGGGATGGGATTACACTAGGTTCTCCTCTGTGGGCTCTTGGTCCCTCAACCCTTGGGTGGTTAGTTCCTAAGCCTTCTTCCTGCAGCAGTTTGCAGACCCATTCGGTTCTGGGCTCCACGGGGACTTCAAAGAAGGCACCATCTTTTGTTGTTTGTTTCTAGTTGCTCTTTCTCATATTTGTTTTAACAGTTTCGTGTTCATACGGGCATCAGCATATACACCCCTATCCTGATCAGTAGTGTTGGTGTAAAGGACCAACCTTGACTTTTGTTGGACGTGCATTCTTTATGGCCACTACTGAGTTCTGCCCTTGTGGCTAGAAGGCTGCACCAGACCCACCGACAGGTCAGGGAGTGGGTGATGCTGCATATTAATGTTCTAATGAAATTAGTTCTATAAAACAGCAGCAGCCACATTTAGCCCAAGTGCCCTAGCGCTGACCTCTCCTTTGCAAACAGGTCACATTTAGAATTTGTGATTCAAACCTTTACACCCTTTACATTTTTTCATGCTTTACATGAAAAAAAGTAACTACGGGCAGCCCGGGTGTCTCAGTGGTTTAGCATTGCCTGCAGCCCAGTTTGTGATCCTGGAGACCCAGGATCGAGTCCCACATTGGCCTCCCTGCATGGCGCCTGCTTCTCCCTCCTCCTGTGTCTCTGACTCTCTCTCTCTCTCTCTCTCTCTCTCTCTCTGTCTCTCTCATGAATAAATAAATAATTAAATAATTTTTTTTTTTAAAAAGAAGCTTCCATGTTCTTCTGGGCCAAGGTGAGGGTTGGATGGTGGCCCTGGCCCATGCACATGCAATTCCTTGGATGTGAAATGCTGTCCAAGCCCATTCTTGCTCACCCATCAAGGTAAATGTCCTTCCTGGGGCGGGAGAGGGTGGGGGGGTTTCAAAATTGCTCAGAGTAGATTAGAGCTCTCCTGGCATCTGTATATTTCCTAGAAGCCCTTATCATAGTTGCAGTCTCACGTTTCCAGTGTGTGCTTATTTGAATGAGAGTGGTCTCCTCCCCCGGATCCTTAGCTCTCTGAGGGGAGGAGCTGCGTTTAAGTTCTTTCTCACCATTGCATCCACGATGCTTGTCATAGTTCCTGGTATATGATAGATGCGCAGTAAATACTTATTGAGTATGGAGTTACTGAATGACTGAGAGAGCGTTGATATGGGGGATCACGCAGTTCTCCTTCCTTCCCTGGTATGGCCCTACAGGAGATCGGTTTGTAGGACATTTCCTAGAGACTGTTGTAAGACATTCTCCATAGTCAGGAGCCAAAATTAACTGGGCTGATTTAGGGAACAGAGTGACAAACTCAGGTACCTTAATTGTGCATACAGTGAGGTCAGCTGATAGCGAAGGAAATAGTAGAATTCATCAAAAGTAGAGACAAATTCCATCGCATTCTTTGATACTACAATTTTTTTACTCACTACGACAATGTCTTAATACTTATAAACTCTGGAGTTGGTCACAGGTAAAATACAAAGCCACACACTGCTTTTTACAGTTTGTACAAAACTGAATCAAGTGTAAATTTTCTCTTACTCATCTTGAAGGCTGAAGGAGGATGTCTGGTTGTGCCCACCCTCTGTATCCTGGGCAGGCATACTCCTTCACAGCTGTGTGAAGTCAAAGGTGGTGAGAGTGCAGCACAGACTGTGGTTTACTTAAGTCTTTGAGTGGAGTCTTATACTCCCACGTAGAGAAGCTTCTGAAGAGTATGCAGTATTTCCATTTGTTCCTATAGAAATGTATTAAGAACAAAATAAAAACTTTAAGTTATTGGACCTTGGAGCAGGAGCAATGAAAAGCCTAGAAATGGGGTGTCAGGAAAGCTACTAATCCTCCCACTTAACTCCAGTCATGTGAGCAGCCTGGTGGGCCCTCAAGAGGAGCTGGAGGAGAAACTTCCAGGCCCTAAGGCCCCAGTCCTGGGACACCCTGATTACTCCCAAACTGACCCAGACAATACAGAGCAGTCAGCTATTAGAGGAAAGAAATATTGCTTTAAATCCTGGCTAATGATAAACAGGGATGCTGCTTCAGAGTCCAGCTAACATGAGGGAAATAGGGTTGTTACATGTGTGCAGACATTGTTTCTGGAGAGTCTGCCTCTGGGTGGATAGGGGTGGGGGGATGATTTCAAGCTGGTGATAAAAACATTCCCGGGGATCCCTGGGTGGCTCAGCGGTTTAGCGCCTGCCTTCGGTCCGAGGCATGATCCTGGAGTCCCGGGATCGAGTCCCACATCGGGCTTCTGCATGGAGCCTGCTTCTCCCTTCTCCCTCTGCCTGTGTCTCTGCCTCGCTCTCTCTCTCTGTGTCTCTCATGAATAAATAAATAAAATCTTTAAAAAAAAAAAAACATTCCCAAATGCACCAAGCAAAGCTAGGATGGCCTAGGCTCTGCTGTCCTTAATCCAATGCCCCCAGGGACAGCTCTGATTGCTAGTAGTCTGGGGCTCTGCACACAGCCTAAAACATCTTGGTTTGAATCAGGTCCTTTTTTGTCCTCTTTTTTGGAGGATGAAGAAGCTGAAACACCTATCTTGTTTTTATTTTGTCCTTGCGTAGAATCTCTGGAAAACTGGGGCTTCGTACCACCACGAGTTTCTGCTGATTCCAGGGCCTGGGCACACAGATGCTTCTCTGGGAGGCAGGAGGCCCCTGGAGAGCAGGACATGGTTGCCTCAATGCAGGTGATGATGCTGGAACCTCATGGTTCCTGGCATTCATGACTGTTTCCTGTACCTTCCCCTTCCCAGTTGAGCCATCCAAACTCGAGACAGCTTGCTTGGGCAGAAAATGGATTTCAGGCCCTGTCCCCGTCTAGGGAAGGAACAAGCCTGGTAATTACATGGATTTTGTGTATTCGGTTCTCAACTGGGCTGTGAGCACAACCCTGGATGCACTTTTCCCCTTGCATCAGCTGCACAACCAGAGTTTTGTGCTGTAGATCTGATCGCAGACTGACCTGTTCTTCATGGTGTAAAAATCCCCCTTGTCCTAGAACCACTTCTGATTTCTGGTGGGCCTCGGCTCTGCAAGAGTTGGACACTCTCCTGGCTCTGGGACATGCATCTTCTGGACCTTCTCCTGCTTTGCAGTGGTGAGGCCCCTAGAACAAACACCTTAATATATTTTGAATATGCTGGTTAGGGAGCATATGACAGATACCAGGACACCTTGCTTCCCAGATTCTGAGGGTATCTGCTATCCTGGGCAAGGGGCTCTTCTCCATAAGATGAAAGGTTCCCAGTCCTGCCCACCCTTCTTGCTCCTCTCCCGCTAAGGGTCTCCCTGGGGTCTGGCTCTGGAACTGGTGATGGATTCTTGGCCTGTGTGCTGTCCTCTCCAGCACGGGGAGCTCCGAGGGCCTGTGGCAATATTAGAGGGCCTCTCAGGGCCATCTGTCCCTCTTGACCTATGGAAGTCTGAGACGGATAAATTTTGTGAGCAGCTGGATCCTGAGACAGTGTGGTGTCAGGTGAGGAGGGAGAAGGCCCACAGAAAAAGTGGAGAGTGCGTGAGGAATCAGTTCCTGGATCTGGTCGTGGTCTGGGGGTTGATGGGAAAGGCAAGTGGGGATGGTGACAGTGTGATCAGTGTGACGTCTGGTACTAAATGTGGATCTGGCACCGAGATGAAATGGACACAGAGAGGGGTGCGTGGTGCAGGGTAGAGTCCAAAGGAAGGGATGACCTCATGGGAGCCAAGGTGACAAAGGTAGATGCAACTCTCCCCTTGCTTTCTCCCAACAGCATGTCAGCTTCCATGGCTGTCACATCCCTTAGAGCAGAGATCTTGCTCTCACCGCTGCAGAAGGTGACCCTCCAAAGGAGGCCTGTGCAGGAGCCTGCAGGAGGCAGAAAGTTCCACCCGCATCCAGGAGCATAATGGGACAGGCCACCTGGCAGGAATCCTGGATCCCCACGTCCCTGGTTTCATGACACCCCTTTAGTCTCAGTCAGAGGTTGCTCTTACAGCCCCTTTCCAATAGTTCTCCCATAGACCTCAAAGCAGGGCCACACCAGGAATCTGGGGACTAGCTAGCAAGAGGGATACTTGTCACAGGACAGGATGATCCCTTTTCCTCAAAAAATTAAGTGCCACCTTAAATCCACTCAGGGGGGTATCTCCAAGCCAGGAATATGCGGGAATATGCGACCCAGGGTAGAGCCATGGGGGCAGGAGCAGCAGCTTCTTTCAGTTGTTTGGAGTGTGTGGTATTTGGACATTAGCCCTCCTCCCACTGTGGTGCCTGCCAGGCCTGCCGGTTCCCCTAAGGATTCATTTAATCCTTCGTGTGAATTGCCAGGGATCATGGCCGTGGAGTGGCAGACCTGAGCCTGGGGCAGATTAGGGACCATTATTTTCTTTCTGTTTTACAGGGGAGCAAAGGAAATTGGAGCTGGGTGGGGTGCATGGGTGATCATCACCTCCCTGCAGTGAACCCAGATTAGCACCTGCACATGGTTGGGGTTTAAGTTGAATCAAGTCCTAGAGGGAACTGGCTCTGGCCCTATTACTCAGATGCTATTTGAAGCCTCACAATCCCTCGACTTTGTTATATCCTTTCAGAAAAGGTTGAAAAGATACCTTTAACATACATTCATACAAATATAAACATAGATTTTTTTTTTTTTTTTGGTCAGCTCCACATCCAGCATGGAGCCCAGTGTAGGACTTGAATGCATGACTGTGAGATCAAGACCTGAGCCGAAATCAAGAATCAGATGCTTAACAGCCTGACCAGCCAGACCAGCCTGACCAATCAGGCAACCCTAACAAATTTATTTTTAATTACACTATTATGGGCAGCCCCGGGGGTGCAGCGGTTTAGCGCCGCCTGCAGCCCAGGGCGTGATCCTGGAGACCCAGGATCGAGTCCTACGTCAGGCTCTCTGCATGGAGCCTGTGTCTCTGCCTCTCTCTCTCTCTCTCTGTCTCTATGAATAAATAAATAAAATCTTTAAAAAAATAATTACATTATTATATGCATATGAACCGCAGTTGTAAAATACTGTGCATATTATAAAATATACAATAATAAATGTTTTAAAGGAATCTAAACAAAAAAATTAATTACATTTAAAATATTATTACAGGGGCACCTAAGTGGCTCAGTCAATTAAGCATCTGCCTTCGACTTACGTCATGATCTCAGGGTCAGCCTGCGTGGGCTCTCTGCTCAGCAGGGAACCTGCTTCTCCCTCTCTCTATGCTGGTCACTCCTCCAGCTTGTGAGTGCTCTCTCTCAAATAAATAAATAAAATCTTTAAAATAAATGTATAAGAGTAAAAAATTATTACAGGGCCATTCTAATTTACCCTCACAAAATACTATGTAAGTAAAACAAGAAAAAATGTCAACCTAAAAATGTTTCAACAAGAAGGATGATGAGTAGTGCTTCAGTTTCTCTCTCTGAATTTAATTTTTGAATTAAAGCCTGGTGAAGATAAATATGTTCAAATAAAAAAATGGGCTGTTTTCCCAGTGGGCTTTTTTCCCAGTGTTAGCATACACATGCAAAAATTACAGTTATTTTTTAGATAGACTCCATGCCCAGCATGGAGCCCAATGCAGGGTTTGAACTCAGGACCCTGAGATCAGGACCTGAGCTGACCCACAAAAGAAGAAAAAGAAAAAGAAAAAAAAAAAGACCTGAGCTGAGATCAAGAGTCAGACACTCAACTGACTGAGCCACCCAAGAACCCTGCAAGAATCATTTTATGTTGAAACTGAGTGAAAAATACCCATGGTTCATTATAGAGCTTTGACTCAGAATACTTAGTACCTGCTGTGAATGAAGTCCCTCCCTCACCTCCACCTGATATCCATCCTCCTTCACTGCCTCTTAGACTTGAACCTGCATCAGGGTCCCCTGGGGGACTTGTTGAAACAGAGAGTGGCCCCATCCCCCATGCTCTGACCCAGTAGGTCCGGGCTGGAGCCCAATGTGTGCATTAAAAAAAAAAAGTTTTTAAAGATTTTGTTTAAAAAAAAAAAGATTTTATTTACTTATTTGTGAGATTGAGAAAGAGAGAGAGCATGAGCAGGGGAGGGGCAGAGGGAGAGGAAGAAACAGACTGCCTGCTGAACAGGCCAATCCCAGGACCTGAGATCATGACCTGAGTCAAAGGCAGATGCTTAACTGACTGAGGCATCCAATGTGTGCATTTTTAACACATTTCCAAATGATGCTGACCCTGCTGTTTTGACCACACTTGGACTCACCTAGCTGGGAGAACATAAAAGACAAAGGCTTTGTCTCCTGAGGACTCATCTCACATGGTCCTGATGCCCCAACAGGAGTGAACGTCCTACACTCCTTTGGCAATTGGCATTTGGCAAGGATAGTTCTTTGTCTCCCACATTAACACAGATTAGATAGTCATTTCTCTGCTGGGCAGTGCTGTATGTAGAGATTATGAAAACAAAACCCAGATGCCCCCTAAGGAAAATGGTCAAAGCATTTTTTTTTCTGCTTTTCCCGTGCTCATGTGACGTGGTTGAGTGAAAGCAACACTTCTATCACAGCAGCAACAATGAGACCCAACATTGTGGGCACAGAGTATGTCAAAACTCTGAAAGACACAATGTTCCAGAGCAAGTGATGATAAAATGATCCAATAATCTTGTGGGAAGTAGAAATGCTTGGTGTGGAAAGAGATTTAGGGTCCTAGTAGCTATATTTGCTACTATTCTAGTTTCTGGAGGCCCCAACTGCTTCTACATCTTGGCAGTTCTGAAACCTGGAGCCGTCCTCAAATGCAGGGCCATGTGTGTGCGGTTGGCTGTGATGGGAGCAGGGGGGCGGGGTAGAAAGGGCAAATCCAGACCTTCAAAACATGCTCAGTGTTTGTTTGGTTGTTTTCATGCTCAGTGGTTTTAATCTGTGATCTCTTGGGATCTACTTATGTGCCCACTAAAGGCAAGCCTGTGGGGTATATAAAATGCATAGATTTTGAGGAAAACTTTAAAGAATTTGACCTGTTTGAGCAGTCATATTGGATTTTCGAACTTCAGGAAGCCTACCCTCCCCCGGACCAATCACCATAATCACCATTAAGGATTTATTTCCAAACACTGGGACCCAAACAATCACACTGGCCACCCTGGGGTGACAGGACATCACGGCCTTCCAATACACTTGAGCACTCTGAATCATCTCCCATTCTTGTAACACACTTCCTAGAAAGATATGACCATCTCTATCAGTATGGGATGCAAGATTGGTATTGCAAGGGTATTGTATACCTTACAGACCCAAGTAATGATTTCACAAAGCCCCAGAACACGTAGCCCCTGAACCTACAGAACATTCTCACTAATGTGACTTAACTCCTTACTCTGAGGTCTGGGTTGGTGTGAATCCAATTCTTTTTTTTTTTTAATTTTTTTTAATTTTATTTTTATTTTATGATAGTCACAGAGAGAGAGAGGCAGAGACACAGGCAGAGGGAGAAGCAGGCTCCATGCACCGGGAGCCCGATATGGGATTCGATCCCGGGTCTCCAGGATCGCGCCCTGGGCCAAAGGCAGGCGCCAAACCGCTGCGCCACCCAGGGATCCCTGTGAATCCAATTCTTAAGGACAGATTCCGAATGACCTGTCTGCTTCATCAGCCACAGGTGGCAGCAACCTGACATGCAGGCCCGCTGGAGGCTGTTTTGATGGAAGAGCAGGGGTTGGAACAATGAGGTCTTTTCCCCTCCAAGCCTTCTGCTCATTCACACCACTTCAGGGATGATCCATCCAGTGATCGCATCTATAGTACATGGCCTCAGTTAGAGACTCCAATTGTATCCCTGATATTCAGCTTCAAATAAACCTCATGGGATCATGATTTTCAATGCTGTGTCCTAGTTTCTGTCTGGTACACTCCTGTTCTGTGTTTTGGCATGTTATGGACCAACTTGAAAAATATGACCATACCCAGTACGAAAGAAGAAAGAGGACAGAGAAAATATACCTTCTTTTTTATAGAATACAAAGTGAAGGGGTACATAAATATTTATCTTGTGCCCTATGGAAAATAAAGAACAGACCTCTGATAGAGATGCAGGTCTGATTTCTGTACCTGGTTGTGAGGTGGTGCTCGGATGGTTGGTATACTTCCTATACGGACTATCATGTCCTTCGATTTTTGCAGCTATTGCTTTATTTTGTTTTTTTTTTTAATTACAGATTTATTTTGTTTCATCGAATTGAGGCAGGGTATATCATGTCGGAGTTATTCTGCTTCTACTTGGCCAGTGTTCTTTTCCACAGTCCTCTTTCCTGGGTATCCTCCCCAGTTTCTAAAGGGACCTGAGGTCTGTTCCATGGGGAATAAGACTTTAAAGAGAAACGAAGCTATTTATGCAGATGGTTTGGAAACTCAGGGGGACAAAAGATGTCTCAAATGCTATAAAATGTCTTGTGTAATCATCATACACAAGTAAAAGTGTAAAAATCAAAGCCTAAGTGTTTGGAACTTCATAGATTTTGCAAACCTGCAGCTTCCCATGCCAGTGTGAGCCATAAGGTCATGCTGCAACTTTCTTCCTCTCAAGAACATGCTTATGGTTCTGAAACTTTGGGCTGGAAATGGGTCACATCTCCCACTCCTGGGCCCCAAGCAACCCAGCCTCTCACAGAACAATCTGCACAGCCTGGTGCTGGGATTTTTCTTCCTGTACCTGGTAGTGCCCGAGCCATGGCTCAGTAGCAAGTGAAAGTAGAGGTTGGAGTCAGAATATTTCTATTATTTACTATTATTTTGGCTATTTTGGTGACATTTAGGAGGTTTTGACACATAGGAATGACAATTCATCTTACTCTTCTCCTACACTCTGAAGATTCTTTTCAATCTTTGCTCTATCGACCTTTAAAAAAGGTTCCTCTGGGATGCCTGGGTGGCTCAGCAGTTGAGCATCTGCCTTTGACTCAGGGCATGATCCCGGGTCCGGAGATCCAGTCCCACATCAGGCTCACTGCACGGAGCCTGCTTCACTCTCTGCCTGTGTCTGTCTGCCTGTCTGTCCATCTCTCTCTCTCTCTCTCTCTCATGAATAAATAAATAAATCTTTAAAAAAATAAAAAAAGTTCTTAATGGGCTGAAATGTTTATTAGCCATTTACATGCCCATTGTTTTGTGTTATACTACCTCTTCATATATTTCCACTTCTAGTCATGGTTTAGTTCTTTATACGTCATAGCAGCTCATCTTTATTGAGTTGGAAAACTCAACATTAGGCACTGTACTAAGTCATGTGATTTTAATACCACTGAAACTTACAACCATGTCTATTGTTACCCACAGATGAGCAACATGAGGTGCAGAGAGATTAAGTAACTTACAGTTTTCCTCTACATCTGTAGCTGAAGACAGACCTTGTCCTTGACAGACAGTCCTTATCACAAAAAATACAAAGAAATCCTGCCTGGTAAGAGTTCTTTTAAGCTTTGCTAGGAAAATTACAAGAAGCTCTGCTTAGATCACACATGTGTGGATCTGCCTTCTGCTCACTGGGGCGGATGTCTGTCCTGGCCAGTGACTGATTTGTTCTTCTGAGATTCAGTCCCTTGATGGACAAATGTATAAAGAAGATGTAGCATATGTATGTATACAATGAAATATTACACAGTCAAAAAAAAAAGATGAGATCTTGCCACTTGTGAGACATGGTGGACCTACTAAATGCTAAGTGAAATAAGTCGGACAAAGATAAATGCCATATGATTTCACTCATGTAGAATCTTAAAAAACCCCAAATGAATCAACAAACAAAAAGTAGAATCAGACCTATAAATACAGAGAACAAACTGATGGTTGCCAAATGGGCGGATGGGCAAAATGGGTGCAGCAGAGTGGGAGATACAGGCTTTCAGGTATGGAATCAATAAGTCACAGGTATAAAAGGCACAACACAAGGAATCTAGTCAAGGATATTCTAATAGTGTAGTGACAGGTGGTAATGTAACATTGTGTATCAAATATATTTTTTATAAAAAGCTTACTATACAGAAAGAGATTCTTATGAAAATCTTTTCTTTCCCTTGCTATTATTTTTTTCTTTTTTAAAAAAAGATTTTATTTATTTATACATGAGAGACACACAGAGAGAAGCAGAGACAGAGGAAGAGGGAGAAGCAGGCTCCCTGTGGGGAGCCCAATGCAAAACTCAATCCCAGGATCCTGGGATCACGATCTGAGCCAAAGGTAGACTCTCAACCACTGAGTCACCTGGGTGCCCCTCCCTTGCTGTTAAAACATCACCTTACCTTGAAGGGACCATTTAGGTCTATTTTTCAGCTTTATTTTATTTCATAGCAGCTTGGTAGCATACTGACCATCACTGTCATTACAGAAAATGTTTGGACACTAGTCTATGAAAAATACTTCATCCATTTACATTGGGCAAATCGTAAGTATTTGGCAATGACACAAATTTAGTGGAAGACAGACCAAACATTCAAGTTACAAATAATTTTCTTTATAATTTTGGTTTTTTAAAAGCTAACTTATTATAGAATCTGATTGCATACTTGTTGCTTCGCCAGCCAGAACCTGGCTGTAAGAGTTCCTAACAATAGTACAAGCATCACTTAGGCTATATCCTGCTTCACCTGCTGACAGCGTTATAATCAACTTCAGTCACTGTGTTTTGGCAGGAATCTCTTTCAGTCATTTGTCTATTTTGTAAGAATTAACTTGGGGCAGCCCGTGTGGCTCAGCGGTTGAGTGCCACCTTCAGTCCAGGGCCTGATCCTGGAGACCTGGGATCGAGTCCTATGTCGGGCTCCCTGCATGGAGCCTGCTTCTCCCTCTGCCTGTGTCTCTGCCTCTGTCTCTCTCTCTCTCTCTCTCTCTCTCGTGTGTGTGTGTGTGTCTCTCATGAATGGATAAATGGAATCTTTAGGGGAAAAAAAGGAATTAACTTATTTGATATTAGAGACTTTAATCTGTATGCCCGCTTAACTGGTCACACATAACCTGAAGAACAGTAAAACGTATTCACAGCACAGGAAAGAGTGCTTCCCACTGCAACCGCTGCATGCTGCGTAAACAGCTGTAGACCCTGTCTCAGACATGCGACTATCCACCCTGGTGACTGAGTGATGGGACTAGTGCCAATACATACCTAGATTTTACTAGATTTATCTTAATATCTCCTTCTTACTTTGAGACAACAATAGTCTTGGCTATTTTCAACTTCAATCTATGCCCTTGGAATCAGTGTGAATCTCCCTTTAGTTAGCACAGCTACTAATGCTTTGCACGCTATTGATTGACGGCCTCACCTCCTTCACCCAAGTCTATTTCCTGGGTTTAATATATGGAATCAGATTTTGAGTAGGAGTTTGATTGGATAAAATGTGTGCAGGTGAGGGGCACCTGGGTGGCTCAGTGGTTGAGCATCTGCCTTTCCCTCAGGCCGTGATCCCAGGGTCCTAGATCGAGTCCTGCATCAGGCTCCCCCATGGGGGAGCCTGCTTCTCCCTCTGCCTATGTCTCTCCCTCTCTCTGTGTCTCTCATGAATAAATAAATAAAATCTTTAAAATAAATGTGTGCAAGTGAGAAAACTGGATGTTAGTTCTAAAACCAGCATTAGTGCACATAGTGTAAAAATACAACAGTGCTTAGATGTCCGGGTCGAATACCCCAACAAATACAATTGTGAAGTGGATTTTTGCTCAGGTATCATTGAGAGTGTACCCTGAAAATAGGGGGAATCAGTGAGAAAATCTGCCCATAATAGCAAATACTGCTCCTATTGAGAGTACGTAGTGGAAATGGGCTACTACGTAATATGCATCATGAAGAACAATGTCTAGGGATGAGTTGGCTAGAACAACGCCTGTTAATCCACCTACTGTGAATAGGAAAATAAATCCTAGGGCCCATTGTATAGCAGGGGATCATTTGATATTTCTTCCATGAAGTGTTGCTAATCAGCTACATACTTTGACTCCTGTTGGGATAGCAATAATTGTAGTTGTGGATGTGAAGTATGCTCATATGTCTACATCTATTCCCACAGTGAATATGTGATGTGCTCATACAATAAAGCCTAGAAATCCGATAGATATTATTGCTCAGACTATACCCAGGTATCCGAAAGGCTCTTTTTTCCCTGAGTAATAAGTAACGATATGGGAAATTATTCCAAACCCATGTAAAATTAGAATATAGACTTCAGGGTGTCCAAAGAATCAGAATAAGTGCTGGCCACAGGATGGGGTCTCCCCCTCCAGCGGGGTCGAAAAATGTTGTATTTAGATTTCGGTCTGCCAAAAGTATGGTAATTCCGGCAGCTAGTACGGGCAATGATAATAATAGTAGGACTGCTGTAATTAATATGGATCACACAAATAAAGGAGTTTGGTATTGGGATATGGCTGGGGGTTTTATATTAATAATAGTGGTGATAAAATTGATAGCACCAAGAATAGAGGAGACCTCTGCTAAACGCAAGGAGAAAATTGTTAGGTCTACTGATGCCCCTGTTAGGTTACCAGCTAGTGGGGGGTATATAGCTCATCCAGTTCCTGCGCCTGCTTCCACCATAGAAGATGCAAGTAGTAGAAGGAAGGATGGGGGAAGCAGTCAGAAGCTTATATTATTTATTCAAGGGAATGCCATGTCTGGGGTGCCAATTATTAGTGGTACTAGTCAGTTACCAAAGCCCCTGATTATAATAGGCATGACTATGAAGAAAATTATTACGAGTGCATGGGCAGTCACGATTGCATTGTAGATCTGGTCATCCCCTAATAAGGTATCAGGTTGACCCGGTTCGGCTAGGATTAGAAGACTTAGAGCAGTGTCTACTATACTGGCTCATGCTCCGAATAGTAAATATAGAGTACCAATGTCTTTGTGGTTAGTGGAAAATAGTCAACAGTCAATGAACATAGGTAAAATGGCTGATAAAAGCATTAGACTGTAAATCTAAAGATAGGGGTTTAAACCCTCTTTTTGCCAAGTCCTGTGGTGGATTCTCATATTGAATTGCAAATTCAAAGAAGCAGCCTAGATGCTGCCAGGGCTTCTCCCGCCTTTTTTTTCTACGCGGCAGGAGAAGGTAAATTGAAGCCAGTTGTTAGGGTATTTAGCTGTTAACTAAAATTTCTTGGGGTGGAAACCCACCAATCTAGTAAGGATTTAGCTTAATTAAAGTGTTTGATTAGCATTCAATTGATGTGAGATAGATTCTTGCAGTCCTTAGTGTTGTTTTTCAGGGATTAAGTAAATAATACTTACTTAGACTTTAGAAGGCTCTTGGTCTGGTTTTAACCTAAACTCCTAGTCCAAGATAGATATTATAGGTGTAAGTGGGAGTAGTATGGTGGAGATAATGATTAGTGGGGATAGGAAGACTATCTTTTTTGTGTTTTCAAATTGTCATTTTATTTTTATGTTGTTTGTTGATGAAAATATGGTGAGTGCTGTGCTGTATGTGAGTCGTACGTAGAAGTATAGGTTGAGTAGGGCTGTGATGGCTATTAGTGTTGGAAGAATAATTATGTCGTTTTTTGTCAGTTCTTGAAGGATTATTCACTTAGGGATAAAGCCTGATAATGGAGGGAGTCCTCCTAATGATAGGATTAGGATTATGGAGGTGATAAAGGGGAGTTTATTTCATGTGCGGGATAAGGATAGTGTTGTGGTAGATGAGTTAAATATAAATAATATGAATGTTGAGAGTGTTATTAGGATGTATAAGGTTAGGTTTAGGATTATTATAGTAGGACTGTAGATAGTGATTGCGGTTATTCATCCTATGTGGGCGATGGAGGAGTATGCTATGATTTTTCATAGCTGGGTTTGGTTTAGTCCGCCTCATCCTCCTCCTAGTACAGATGTGAGAGCTATTAGTATCAAAAGATTAATGTTAATGGACGATGATATAGGATGGATAGGGGTGCGATCTTTTGTTATGTTAATAGGATTATGCCTGATGTGAATGATTTACTATTATTTACTCTATCAAAGTAACTCTTTTGTCAAACGTATTTCTTATGCTTGGGGTGGGATGCTTGCAGTGATAATAGGTAGGGTAACACGTCATATGCACAAGGCTAGTGTTAAGGGTAGGAAATTTTTTCATAAACGATGTATTAGTTGGTCATAGTGGAATCGAGGGTATGATGCTTGAATTCATAGGAAGGAAATGGTCAGGAGAAGGGTTTTAACGGTGAAATTAATGGTGTAGAGTTCTGGTATGAATGGATTGTGGAATGTGCCAAAAAATAAGATTGTTGTGAGAATATTTATTATGATGATATTAGCGTATTCTGCTAGGAAGAATAGAGCAAATGGGCCTGCTGCATATTCTACGTTGAATCCTGAATCCAGGATTCAACGTCAAGGGAGCTTGATTAGTTTCTACTAGGGTAGAGATAAATCATATTATGGCTAGGGGTCAGGCAGGGAAGATTAGCCATATATGTTCTTGAGTAAGGATAAGTGTGGATAATGTAAAAGATCCGTTTATTAGTAGGACTGAGAGGAGAATAATTGCTAGTGTAACTTCACATGAGATTGTCTGAGCAAAAGCTCAAAGGGCTCCAATTAGGGCGTATTTGGAGTTTGAAGCTCATCCGGATCAGAGAATAGAGTACACGGAGAATAGAGTACACAGAGAATAGAGTACACAGAGAATAGAGTACACATGATATTACTAGCATGACTAGTACTCCTAAGTTTATGTTAACGAGGGGGTATGGGAGGGGGAGGGGAATTCACATGGTTAGGGCCAGTGATAAGGCTAGGATGGGTGCCAGGATAAATATTGATATAGAGGATGTAAGGGGTTGTAGGGGTTCTTTTGTGAAAGGTTTTACTGCATCTGTGATAGGTTGTAGAAGACTGTATGGACCTACGATGTTAGAGCCTTTTCGGAGTTGTATGTGGCCTAGTACTTTTCGTTCTATGAGGGTTAGAAAGGCTACGGCGAGGAGGATTGGGACAATTAATGAGATAATATTGATAAGGAACATGATGTTAGGAAGAGGAGTTGAACCTCTGGGAATAAAGGTTTAAGTTTTACGCAATTACCAGGCTCTGCCACCCTAACAAAGCCCGCTTTCTCGGGCTTATGGGGAAATAAACTGGTTCGATTGAGCTTATTCCATCTATTAGTTTTAAGGAGCTTTTGTAAGGTGGGCCTTATTTCTCTTGTCCTTTCGTACTGGGAGAAATTATTAAATAGATAGAAACCAACCTGGATTACTCCGGTCTGAACTCAGATCACGTAGGACTTTAATCGTTGAACAAACGAACCCTTAATAGCTGCTGCACCATTAGGATGTCCTGATCCAACATCGAGGTCATAAACCCTATTGTCAATATGGACTCTTGAATAGGATCGCGCTGTTATCCCTAGGGTAACTTGTTCCGTTGATCAAAGATTATTGGATCAATAAATGATATAATATTTTGACTGGTTAGTCTAGATTTTAATCACTCAGAAGTTTTTTTATATTCCAAGGTCACCCCAACCTAAATTGTTAACCCATAAAAATGGTGATGTTGTTATGCCTGATAGGTTAATAAGATCCATGAATTTGGGTTAATTAATCAAAGCTCCATAGGGTCTTCTCGTGTTATTGTTTTATTCCCGCCTCTTCACGAGAAGGTCAATTTCACTGATTGGAAGTAAGAGACAGTTAAACCCTCGTGTCATTCATACAAGTCCTTATTTAGAGAACAAATGATTATGCTACCTTTGCACGGTCAGGATACCGCAGCTGTTGAACAGATGTCACTGGGCAGGCAGTGCCTCCAATACTGGAAATGCTGGAGGTGATGTTTTTGGTAAACAGGCGGGGTTATGTTTGCTGAGTTCCTTTTACTTCTTTTAATCTTTCCTTGGGTGCATACTTGTGTTGGGTTAACAATGGGATTGATAAGAATTTTATTTTTTGATTAATTTTATCTTATTGTTAACTATCAGTGGTTTATCCATTTCTGATATAAGTTTATGCAGGGAGAAATAACTCTTGTTACTCATACTAGCATTGTTGCTTCTATATTTATATAGATTAACCCAGTATAACATTAGGGTTAATTTAATATTGTTGGGATTAAGTAAGATTAATTGTTGAGCTTGAACACTTTCTCAGTTGATGCTGCTTTTAGGCCAACTATGGTAATATTAATATTTACTCTCTAAGAAAGGTTGTATCCTTATTCTAAAAAGCTGTACCTTTTTAGATTATATTTTAAATTTACATTAAAATTCTAATTTTTTTAGGTAAATTTAAAGTTGAACTAAAGTTCTGTTTTTGGGTAACCAGCTATCACCAGGCTCATTAGGCTTTTCACCACTACCTGTAAATCTCACTATTTTACGACATAGATGAGTTTATCTTTGTAGATTGTTCATAGGTAGCTCGTCTGGTTTCGGGGGCTTAGCTTAAGTCCTCTTTGTTAAGTTGCTTCCGGCTAATTCATTATGCAAAAGGTAAAAGAGGTAATCTTTGCTGTTTTATACTTTTAAAATGTCTTTCATCATTCCCTTATGATACTATCTCTATAGCTCCAATTAAAATTTCTATCTCCTATTCTTTTATGGTTTAACTAAATGTTTTGTTTTATAATATTATAGTACTTTAGTTTGAGATTTAGTTGGGCTAGCTTTTGTTCACAGTATATGAAATCTCTGGGTGTAAACCAGATGCGTTGGTTAAGCTACACTTTGATTAATCCAAGCACACCTGCCGGTACGCTTACCTTGTTAAACGACTTATCTCCTCTCATGTTTTGGTATTGTTAATATGATTGTGTGTGAAGTTTTTACTTGAGGAGGGTGACGGGTGGTGTGTGCATGCTTCATGGCCCTATTCAATTAAGCTCTCTATTCTTAATTTACTACTAATCCTCCTTTGGTTTTTAATTTCATAAAAACTTTCGTAAGTTGTTCTTAAAGTAGAAAATGTAGCCCATTTCTTCCCATCTCATGAGTTACACCTTGACCTAACTTTTTTATGTGACATCATTGTGCTTACTACTCTTCCTTTTGGGGGTTTGCTGAAGATGGCAGTACATAGACTTCATTAGCAAGAGATGGTGAGGTTTATCGGGATTTATCAATTATAGAACAGGCTCCTCTAGAGGGGTAGAAAGCACCGCCAAGTCCTTTGAGTTTTAAGCTGTTGCTAGTAGTTCTTGGGCGAATTATTTTATTATGGAATAGTTTACAGTTTACGTTTAGGGCTAAGCATAGTGGGGTATCTAATCCCAGTTTAGATCTTAGCTATCGTGTAGTCAGAAGTTTTAAAGTCACTTTTGTAGTTTATTTTATGGTAACTGTAGCTTTTTATGTCTTAGTTAAGTTTTAACTTTAGTACTATATTATCTTAAACACGCTTTACACCATGGGCCTGTTAGTTTGGGTTAATCATATGACCGCGGTGGCTGGCATGAAATTTACCAGTCCTCTTTAGTAGAGCTTAGTCGAACTTTCATTCATAGCTTAATTTTTATCACTGCTGTGTCCCGTGGGGGTGTGGCTTAGCAAGGTGTCATGAGCTACTTTAGAGTGTGCTTGAGGCCCGCTCCTTTGAATTGTTAGTGATTTTGAGGGCATTCTCACCGGGGCGTGGAGGCTTGCATGTGTAAGCTTACTAAAGACTAATAGGAAGGCTAGGACCAAACCTTTGTGTTTATGGAGTCTTATGACTCATCTTGGCATTTTCAGTGCCTTGCTTTATTTATTAAGCTACATTAACAGTGCTTTTATGGTTGTGTATATTATGTTGTGAGAATATGGGTTTGAATTTTTTTGTGAATTGAATGAAGGGGGTGGAGTCAAGGAAGTCCTATCTATAGAGAGATTGCAGATTTAGGCGTTGAATTTCTTTTGTTAAATTACTAGAGTAATAATATAATCGTATGGAATTTAGACAAGGCTTATGAGCGTTACATTTACTTAGTCCTGTTTTTGGGGTTTGGCGGGACACAAATAGGTATATTGTAAACAATTTAAGTTTATGGGGGTAAGGGGGGTTCAGTAAAGTTAATTTAATGTCTTGCCTATACGTGCGTACATGTTTATGTGTGTACGTGTGTACGTAAATCTATATGTCCTGTAACCATTGACTGAATAGCACCTTGTATTATGCGCGAAGTTGATAAATGATAATGAATAAGCCCAGCCACAAATTATCTGACTGCGTCGAGACCGTTATAGTCGTATCTCCTGACCACAAATTATTCAACAGCGTCGATGACTATTGCGGTCATAGCTGAGTGATACCAAGTTCTCCCCCCTAAAAAATAAGGATACCAAATGCATGACACCACAGTTATGTGTGATCATGGGTTGATTAGTCATTAGTCCATCGAGATGTCCCATTTGAGAGGATTAGTAGGACTGGAATAAAAGATAACATGGCCCTGAAGTAAGAACCAGATGCCAGGTATAGTTTCAGGCTAGAAACCCCCACATGAAAATGGGCCCGGAGCAAGAAGAGGGATGCTTCATGCAAGGATTGATGGTTTCTCGAGGCATGGTGATTAAGCTCTTACTGGACTAAGTGAGATGCAATTAGGTAATTCCCGTAAGAAATAAACATCAGTTGAAAATTGGGAATTTATGTCTGTATGTAATAATATGTACATGATTATATGCATGGGGCAAACCAGCAATGCACGATGTACATGGGGGGAAAATTTTTTTTTGGACTTACTGACATAGCACAGTGGAGTTATTGCAATATATGAATTGCGGGGGGTTTTGGAGAGGATCATTATCAGGGAATAATCTAAAAAGAATTTCAGCTTTGGGTGCTGATGGTGGAGCTGGTGCTTCTTCCTTGAGTCTTAGGGAAGTGATTGGTCTCCATTTTTAGTTTACAAGACCAAGGTAATTAATATACTACAAAGACTCTTAATTTTAGGAGATTATTTTCGATAACGCTGATAGTTGGCAGCAGGACTAAGATAATTGTAAAGTATAGGATGGAGGCTACTTGGCCGATAATAATAAAGGGGTGTCCTACTGGTTGCCCTCCAATTCATGTTTGTGTGAGTAGATCAGCTGTTAATAATCAGAACAGGCATTGGTTAAGAGGTGGGAATATTATTCTGCGTTGTTTAGATGTATGCAGAAGGGGAATAATTGCTAGGATTAGGATAGAGAATACTAGGGCGAGCACGCCTCCTAGCTTGTTAGGGATTGAATGTAGAATGGCGTAGGCAAATAGGAAATATCATTCAGACCTGATGTGTGGGGGAGTGTTGAGGGGGTTTGCAGGGATATAGTTGTCCGGGTCTCCTAATAGGTCGGGTGTAAATAGAACTAGTGATAATAATACTAGAACTAGGAATAGTGCTCCTTGATTGTATAGTAAGGGTGGAATGGGATTTTGTCTGAGTCGGATGAAATTCCTGAAGGGTTATTGGATCCAGTTTCATGTAGAAATAGGAGATGGACTATTGCTAGGGCTGCAATAATGAATGGGAGGATGAAGTGGAATGTGAAGAATCATGTTAGGGTTGCTTTATTAACTGAGAAGCCACCTCAGATTCATTTGACCAGGTTAGTCCCAATGTAGGCGATTGCTGAGAGTAGGTTTGTGATGACAGTTGTTCCTCAAAAGGATATCTGTCCTCATGGTAGGACGTAACCTATGAATGCCGTGGCTATAGTTGCAAATAAAAGGATGATTCCAATATTTCATGTCTCTATGAATACATAAGAGCCATAATATAGTCCCCGTCCTACGTGTATAAATAGGCAGATGAAGAATATAGAGGCTCCGTTTGCATGTATATATCGAATGATTCAACCGTAGTTGACGTCTCGACAGATGTGGGTAACTGATGAGAAGCTGTTGCTGTATCTGATGTGTAATGTATGGCTAAGAATAAACCTGTTAGAATCTGTACAATCAGACACACTCCTAGCAGGGACCCGAAGTTTCATCATGCTGAGATATTTGATGGTGCGGGGAGATGCATGAATGAGCTGTTAACAATTTTAGCTAGTGGGTGGGTTTTTTGGATGTTGGTCATTAATGTTCTTATAGCTGAAACACAACGATGATTTTTCATGTCATAAGTCATGGTTAAATTCCATGTAGGAATAATGATGACATACATTGTTTTTATTTTAAGTATCGTTTTTATAATGAGTTTTGTGGGCTTTGCTATGAAACCATCTCCTATTTATGGTGGGCTTGTGTTAATTATTAGTGGTGGAATTGGTTGCGCTATTGTGTTGAATTTTGGGGGGTCTTTTTTAGGGTTGATAGTCTTTTTAATTTACTTGGGAGGTATATTTGTGGTTTTTGGTTATACTACTGCTATGGCTACTGAACAGTATCCTGAGGTTTGAGTTTCTAATAAAGCTGTGTTGGCTGCTTTTATTACTGGTTTATTGTCTGAGTTGTTAACTGCTTGTTATATTTTAAAGGATGATGAGGTTGAGGTGGTGTTGAAATTTAATGGGATGGGAGATTGAGTTATTTATGACACTGGAGATTCAGGATTTTTTAGTAAGGAAGCTATGGGAATTGCGGCGTTATATAGTTGGGACTTGATTAGTGGTTGTCACTGGTTGGTCACTGTTAACTGGTGTGTTAGTTATTATAGAGATTACTCATGGTAATTAAGGATTAGTAGGCTGAGGGCCATGATAATTATGAAGGAGAGGAAGTGTAGCTTAATTAGTCCTTTTTGGTTGGAAATTAGGGCGGAAGATTTTATTTGAAAGTTCAAGATTGGGTAGCCCTGGTGGCGCAGCGGTTTAGTGCCGCCTGCAGCCCGGGGTGTGATCCTGGAGACCCTGGATCGAGTCCCGCATCGGGCTTCCTGCATGGAGCCTGCTTCTCCCTCTGCCTGTGTCTCTGCCTCTCTCTCGCTCTCTCTGAATGAATAAATAAATAAATAAATCTTAAAAAAAAAAAGAAAGTTCAAGATTGATTTAGGTAAGATATTTTCTAGTCGAATGGAGTCTAAGAGTATTGATGCTGATTTTTGACTCATTGATAGATTTATTTTAGGTGCTAGACGGTGTATAACGGTTGGATAGTAGCCAAGAAGATTAGAAAATTTATTTATTTATTTATTTATTTATTTATTTATTTATTTTATTTTTTAAGATTAGAAAATTTAAAGAAATATGACAGGTAGTTGAATTTGAGTTCTTGTATTGTGAGGTTTAGTTCTAGTGCCAGGATGAAACCTAAAATGGTCACTGCAGGGGCTGAAAGTTTTAGCTAATGAGGCATAGTTATCTGTGGGATGGTGGTGGGTGTGATACTGGGGAAAATTATATATCCTGTGAATACACTCCCGAGAAGGAAACATTTACGAGTTAATTAGGAGTAGATTGTTCTTGTTGATAAGAATTAAGGGGTTAAAGCAGGGTTGGCCTAGTAGTGCAAAGAATAAGATTCGAGTGCTGTGGGCAGCTGTTAGGGATGTGGCAACGAGAGTTACTAAGAGGGCTCGGGCGTTGGTATTCGATGTGTTGGCGGTTTGATGATTAGGTCTTTGGAATAAAATCCTGTAAGGAAGGGTATACCTGTAGGTGCGAGACTTCCAATGATAAGAGAAGTAGTGGTGAATGGAAGAATTTTGAATAGTGCTCCTATTTTTTTGGATGTCTTGCTTGTCATTTAGGCTGTGGATAATTGATCCTGAACATATAAATAATTTGGTTTTGAAGAATGCGTGAGTACAGATGTGTAGAAATGCCAAGTAGGGTTGATTAATACCGATTGTTACAATTATCAGTCCTAGTTGGCTTTTTTTTTATAAATTAATTTTTATTGGTGTTCAATTTACCAACATACAGAATAACACCCAGTGCTCATCCCGTCAAGTGTCCCCCTCAGTGCCCGTCACCCATTCACCCCCACCCCCCGCCCTCCTCCCCCTCCACCACCCCTAGTTCATTTCCCAGAGTTAGAAGTCTTTATGTTTTGTCTCCCTTTCTGATATTTCACACACATTTCTTCTCCCTTCCCTTATATTCCCTTTCACTATTATTCATATTCCCCAAATGAATGAGAACATACACTGTTTGTCCTTCTCCGGTTACTGTGGCCAAGTTCAAAAAGGGTGTTGCCTGAGTTCTCCTCTGGGATTTTGATGGAATCTTGTCTCACATTTAGATCTTTCATCTGTTTTGAGTTTATCTTTGTGTATGGCGCAAGAGAGTGGTCCAGTTTCATTCTTCTGCATGTGGATGTCCAATTTTCCCAGCACCATTTATTGAAGAGACTGTCTTTCTTCCAGTGGATCGTCTTTCCTCCTTTATCGAATATTAGTTGACCATAAAGTTCAGGGTCCACTTCTGGGTTCTCTATTCTGTTCCATTGATCTATATGTCTGTTTTTGTGCCAGTACCACACTGTCTTGATGGACACAGCTTTGTAGTACAACCTGAAATCTGGCATTGTGATGCCCCCAGATATGGTTTTCTTTTTTAAAATTCCCCTGGCTGTTCGGGTCTTTTCTGATTCCACACAAATCTTAAAATAACTTGTTCTAAGTCTCTGAAGAAAGTCCATGGTATTTTGATAGGGATTGCATTATACGTGTAAATTGCCCTGGGTAACATTGACATTTTCACAATATTAATTCTGCCAATCCATGAGTATGGAATATTTTTCCATCTCTTTGTGTCTTCCTCAATTTCTTTCAGAAGTGTTCTATAGTTTTTAGGGTATATTTTGAGACCCATTTGAATGGCAAATGGTTCTCCAACCTTTTATTTTCAGGTTGTAGGTGTCCTTCTGTCTAAAATGAGTCTCTTGTAGACAGCAAATAGATGGGTCCTGCTTTTTTATCCAGTCTGAAACCCTGCGCCTTTTGATGGGGTCATTAAGCCCGTTCACGTTCAGAGTTACTATTGACAGATATGAGTTTAGTGTCATCATGATATCTATTTAGTCCTTGTTTTTGTGGATTGTTCCACTGAACTTCTTCTTAAAGGGGAGTTTTAAGAGTCCCCCTTAAAATTTCTTGCAGAGCTGGTTTGGAGGTCACATATTCTTTCAGTTCCTGCCTGTCTTGGAAGCTCTTTATCTCTCCTTCCATTTTGAATGAGAGCCTTGCTGGATAAAGTATTCTTGGTTGCATGTTCTTCTCATTTAGGACCCTGAATATATCCTGCCAGCCCTTTCTGGCCTGCCAGGTCTCTGTGGAGAGGTCTGCTGTTACCCTAATATTCCTCCCCATGAAAGTCAGGGACTTCTTGTCTCTTGCTGCTTTAAGGATCTTCTCTTTATCTTTGGAATTTGCAAGCTTCACTATTAGATGTCGAGGTGTTGAACGGTTTTTAATTGATTTTAGGGGGGGATCTCTCTATTTCCTGGATCTGAATGCCTGTTTCCCTTCCCAGATTGGGAAAGTTTTCAGCTAGGATTTGTTCAAATACATATTCTGGCCCTCTGTCCCTTTCGGCGCCCTCGGGAACCCCAATTAAACGTAGATTTTTCTTCCTTAGAGTGTCATTTATTTCCTTAATCTGTCTTCATGGTTCTTTAATTGTTTATCTCTTTTTTCCTCAGTTTCCGTCTTTGCCATTAACTTGTCTTCTATGTCACTCACTCGTTCTTCCACCTCGTTAACCCTCGTCGTTAGGACTTCTAGTTTGGATTGCATCTCATTCAATTGATTTTTAATTTCTGCCTGATTGGATCTAAATTCTGCAGTCATGAAGTCTCGTGAGGCCTTAATGCTTTTTTCTAGAGCCACCAGTAGCTGTATAATGGTGCTTCTGAATTGGCTTTCTGACATTGAAGTGTAATCCAGATTTTGTAACTCTGTGGGAGAGAGGGCTGTTTCTGATTCTTTCTTTTGAGGTGACGTTTTCCTTCTAGTCATTTTGCTCAGTGCGGAGTGGCCAAAAACAAGTTGTATTGGAACACGGGGGAGTATCACTGGTCCGTCCAGCTGGTCTTCTGGGGGAGGGGCCTGCTGTGCTGATTTTCAGGTGTTAGCACTTGGGGGAGCTGCTCTGCCCCTGCCTGCTGCGGGGCTCAGTGGGGGTTGTTTACCCCGTGGGGCCCCAGGAGGAACAGCCGCAGTTGCTATGGCAACTCTGGAAGCCTGGATTCAGCCTCCGCAGGAACTACGGGGCTCGGGGCTCTCGGTTCTCTGTCCGCAGGGCCTGGAGGCTCCGGGGCGGGGCCGCTGATCTGCTCAGCTCGGGGCAGGAGCGTCCTCGCTGTCCTGGGCCCTCCCGGCCTCTGCCTGTCCCGGGGAGGCCGGATCCTGGGCTGTGTCCCGGCGCCCTGTGCTCCGGGGCCTGCGCTGTGGGATTCGCGCTCCCGCCCCGCAGCCCCCTCCGCGGAGCCGCCGCCCGAGCCCCTCCGAGCTGCTCCGGCCCCGCCGTGCGCGCTGCAGCCCTTAGGGAGCTCGGCGCACTCTCCCGGGGCGCAGGTGTCTGTTAGTGTCCCCGGGAGCCCGAGGGCATCCCCGCCCTCCTGGGTCCTGCTCTAACTCCCTGCGAGCCCCTTTCCCCGCCCGGGAAGGTTGGTGCAGCTCCTGCTCCTCCGGGACGGGGCTCTCCTGTCCTGGGGACACTCGCCCCGGCCTCAGCCCGGCTCCTCGCGGGGCCCCTCCCCCTCGGAGGCCTTTTGTTCCTTTATTTCTTTTTCCCCGTCTTCCTACCTTGATAGAAGCGCGAACTCTTCTCACTGTAGCGTTCCAGCTGGTCTCTCTTTACATCTCAGGCCGAATTCGTAGATTTTCAGGATGATTTGAAGGTTATCTAGGTAATTTGTTGGGGACAGGTGATTTGGGGACCCTGCTCTTCCGCCATCTGGCCCCTCCTCTCCCTAGTTGGCTTAAAGTGGAGAAGGCTACGATTTTCTTGATGTCGTTTTGTGTGAGAGCGCAGATTGCGGTGAATAGTGTTGTAATAGCTCCTAGGCACAGGGTAAGTGTTTGGATAGTTTGGTTTTGTTCTATTAGAAGGTAAAAGAGAATAAGTAGAAATACCCCCGCTGCAACTATAGTGCTGGAGTGGAGTAAGGCTGATACAGGGGTTCTATGGCTGAGGGAAGTCATGGGTGTAGGCCGAATTGAGCAGATTTGCCGGTGGCTGCTACTAGCAAGCCAATTAGTGGTACATTGAGATTGTTATTAGTTGTTATGAAGATTTGTTGAAAATCTCATGTGTTTAGATTTAGTAGGAACCATGCCATGGCTATAATGAATCCTACATCTCCAATGCGGTTATAGAGGATTGCTTGTAGGGCAGCTATGTTTGCATCTGTTCAGCCACACCATCATCCAATGAGTAGAAAGGATATAATACCTACTCCTCAACTGATAAATAGCTGGAATATATTGTTTGCGGTGACTAAAATTATTATGGTGATGAGGAACATAAGAAGGTATTTTAAAAATCGGTTGATGTAAGGGTCTGAGTGTATATATCATATAGAAAATTCTACAATGGATCATGTGATGAAGAGTGCTACAGGTATGCAAATTATTGAGAAATAGTCTAATTTAAAGCTTAACGGTAGTTTTATGGTTTGAATGGTTATTCAGTGTCAGTTTGAGATAATTATATCTTGTCCTGAGTGAATGAATATTATTGTGGGGATCATGCTGATTATAAATACGTAGGAGGTGATTGTTTTTACGTAACATGGGTAAAGTTTGTTCTTGTAAAGTTCAGTAGTGGTTAGAACAATTGGTAGAATTAGTATGATTAAAGATGTAATTATGGAGGAGGCAAATATGTTTATTACTTTTACTTGGAGTTGCTCCAATTTTTTGGCTCCTAAGACTAACGGATTACTTCTATCCTTTAAAAGTTGAAAAAGCCAGGCTTGGGCAGCCCCAGTGGCGCAGTGGTTTAGCGCCGCCTGCAGCCCGGGGTGTGATCCTGGAGACCCGGGTTTGAGTCCCACGTCCAGCTCCCTGCGTGGAGCCCGCTTCTCCCTCTGCCTGTGTCTCTGCCTCTCTCTCTCTCTCTCTCTCTCTCTCTCTCTCTCTCTCTGTGTGTGTGTGTCTCTATGAATAAGTAAAATCTTTAAAAAAAGAAAGAAAATGCCATGCTTTTATGCATGGGGGCATGAGTTAGCAGTTCTTGCAATACTTTTTCGGTAGACAAAAAGATTTAAACTTTTATTGTTAGATTCACAATCTAATGTTTTATTAAACTATGTCTGCAGTAGATGGGCCCTAGAATTAACTTTAGGATTGAGGGATAAGAGTAGCAGTGGTAATAGGTGTAGGATTATTAGGGCGTTTTCTCGTGTGGAGGATGGTTTAATGTTTTTGATGTGGTGAGTGTACTTGCCGCATTGTGTAGTAATTAGTATGTAGAGGGAATATAGGGCGGCAATGATGATTTTTACTCCTATTAGGATGATGGTAAGATTAAATCATGAAAATGAAGCTATTACTACGAATAGTTCTCTGATTAGATTGATTATAGGGGGTAGAGCTAGGTTAGTAAGGCTTGCTAATAGTCATCATGCTGCCATTAGAGGGAGGAGGGTTTGAAGTCCTCGTGCAAGAATTATGGTTCAGCTGTGGATTCATTCATAGTTTGAGTTGGCTAAGCAGAATAATATGGACGATGTTAGGCTGTGGGCAATTATTAGGGCTGTTGCTCCTATGTAACTTCACGGTGTTTGAATGAGGACTGCAACGATGACGAGTGCTGTATGGCTGACTGAGGAGTATGCAATTAGGGATTTAAGGTCCATTTGGAGTAGGCAAATAGAGCTCATTATGATTATGCCTCATAGAGATAATATTATTAAGGGATATGCTATGAAGATGTTCACAGGGTTTAGTAAAGTTGTGACTTGTTTTATGCCGTATCCACCTAATTTTAGAAGCACGGCTGCAAATACTATGGAGCCAGCAATGGGGGCCTCTACATGTGCTTTTGGTAGCCATAGGTGGAGAATGTATAAGGGCATTTTTACTATAAAGGCTATTATGCATGCTAATCATAAAAAGATCAAGAGTTTGGTAGGGGCTGAATTCAATATTGGATTAAAAGGAAATTTAGGGAGCCTATGGTGTTTTGGATACAGAGCAGTGCTACTAGGAGAAGCAGGGATCCTATTAGTATGTAGAATAGAAAGTATAGTCCTGTATTCAGTTGTTCGGTTTGATTTCCTCATTGACTGATAATAATAAGGGTTGGGATTAGTGTGGCTTCAAATAGGTTGTAAAAGAGGATTAATTCTGTAGCGGTAAATGTTATAACTAGGAATAGTTGAAGTGTAATAAGTATTGAGATGTATAGTTTTTTTTCAGGTTAAGGGTTCTTTTGACAAATTGAATTGGCTTGCTATTAGTATGAGAGGCAGGAGTCATGTTGTAAGTGCTAGTAGGGGTGCTGATAGGGAGTCAGAGAAAAATAGTAAGAGAAATTGAGGGTGTATCACTAGGTTGATTTAAATAGGACAGGCTGATTAAGCTGATTAATAGGCTACATGCTGTTGTGTTGATTCAAATTAGGTTACATTTTGATATTCATGCTAGTGGGATAAGTATTGTGGTGGGGATAATAATTTTTAGCAATGTAGGAAGTTCAGATTTTGCACATAATCGGTACCATGGGTATTGGATACCATAACTAGTAAAGACAATCCTAGTGCTGCTTCGCAGGCAGCGAATACTAGTAGTACAGTTGGTATCATGCTGGCTAGTGTGAGGTGATTGTTTAAGATGGTTACTGATATTATTACGAATAGTGATAATATCATGCCTTCTAAGCATAGTAGAGATGATATTAGATGAGATCGATAGATGAGCATGCCTAATAGGGAGAGAATGAATGCCAGGAAGATGTTGATGTATACTATGGACATATGGTAATTATGAGTTTAATCATATTTTAATGAGTCTAAATAATTTGTTTTAGTTTAAACCAATTATCATATTCTGTTCATTCTAGTCCCTTTTCGGTTCATTCGTAGGCTAGGCTTGCGGCTAGTAGGGAAATCAGTAGAAGTGCTATAATGAGTATTGTTGGTTTGTGATGCTCAGGGAAGTGGGAGGAGTAGCGCAATTTCTAGATCAAAGAGTAAGAATGTGATGGCTACCAGGAAAAATTTTATGGAAAAGGGTAGGCGTGCGGATCCCATAGGGTCAAAGCCGCACTCATAAGGGCTTGCTTTATCTGCATAGATATTTAGTTGAGGAAGTCAGAATGCGATTATTACAAGTAGGGATGCTAGAGATACATTGATTATTAAAGTTATTATTATGTTTATTACTTCTTTTCAGGATTATCTGAAACTAAATGATTGGAAGTCAATTGTACTGATTTATACTAAAGAAGTAAGATCCTCATCAGTAAATAGAGACATATAGGAATAGTCAGACTACATCGACAAAGTGTCATTATCATGAGGCGGCTTCAAATACGAAATGGTGATTTGATGTAAGGTGATAGTATAGTTGTCGGAGAAAGCAGATGATAAGAAATGTAGGGCCAATAATTACATGTAGTCCATGGAATCCTGTAGCTATAAAGTGGAGCTGTAGACTCCGTCGGAAACTGTAAAGGATGTCTCATAGTATTCGGGGGCTTGAAGAAGTGTAAAGTACATGCCCAGGGAGATTGTAATGAATAAGGCTTGGAGTATGTGTTTGCGGTTTCCTTCTATAAGGCTGTGATGAGCTCAAGTAAGAGAGACTCCAGAGGCTAGAAGAACTGAAGTGTTGAGTAGTGGGACTTCTAGGGGATTAAGGGGGGTAATACCTGTAGGCGGCCAGCAACCCCTGAGTTCGGGGGTTAGGGCTAGACTGGAGTGATAAAAGGCTCAGAAGAATCCTGCAAAGAAGAATACTTCTGATACAATAAATAGGATTATTCCGTAGCGTAATCCTTTTTGGACAATAGGCGTGTGGTGCCCTTGGAATTTTCTCGGATGACATCTCGTCATTATTGGTACATAGTCAGTATGTTAGCTGTTAGTCCCAGTGTGAGTAGGGCTATTGAATTATAGTGGAATCATATAGAAAGGCCAGAGGTTATAAGGAGAGCAGAGAGGGCTCCTGTTAGTGGTCATGCGCTTGGGTTAACTACGTGGTAAGCATGGGTTTGATGGGTCATTAGGTGTTGTCATGTAAGTATAGACTCACTAGTAGGGTAAATACATAGGCTTGAATTAGGGCTACAGTGAATTCAATGATGGTGAGTAGGATTAAAATAATAAAAGTAGTAAGAGCTGTGGCGGTGCTAATGTTTATTAAGGCAAGGGTAGCTCCTCTGGTAAGGTGAACTAATAGGTGGCCTGCAGTAACGTTAGCTGTTAATCGTACGGCTAGAGCTATAGGTTGAATGAATAGACTGATAGTTTCGATGATTACAAGTATTGGGATAAGGGGAAGAGGTGTTCCCTGAGGTAAGAAATGTGGTAGAGATACTTTGGTTTTGTACCGGAAACCAGTAATTACTGTTCCTGCTCATAGGGGATAGCTATTCCTAGGTTTATGGATAGTTGTGTTGTAGGTGTAAATGAGTGTGGTAGTAATCCAAGTAGGTTAGTTGAGCCGATAAATAGAATAAGTGAGATCAGTATGAGGGCTCAGGTTCATCCTTTTTGGTTATGAATAGTTAGTATTTGTTTTGATGTTAATTGAATTAGTCCCTGTTGAATGGAAATTAAACAATTATTGATAAGGCGGTTAGGTGAGGGAAATAAGATACTTGGAAACATAATGATTAGTATTACGACAGGGAGTCCTATTATTGAGGGGGTAGTGAAAGAGGCAAATAAATTTTCATTCATTTATTTTCTCAAGGGGTAAGTTGATTAGTTGGTTTTATTATTTTTGGTCCTGCATTTTCTGGATAAAAGTGTTTTGAAATGTTTAGTTGGGGGGGAGGGGCAAGATGGCGGAAGAGCAGGGTCCCCAAATCACCTGTCCCCACCAAATTACCTAGATAACCTTCAAACCATCCTGAAAATTTACGAATTCGGCCTGAGATGTAAAGAGAGACCAGCTGGAATGCTACAGTGAGAAAAGTCCGCGCTTCTATCAAGGTAGGAAGACCGGGGGAAAAAGAAATAAAGAAACAAAAGGCCTCCGAGGGGGAGGGGCCCCGCGAGGAGCCGGGCTGAGGCCGGGGCGAGTGTCCCCAGGACAGGAGAGCCCCGTCCCGGAGGAGCAGGAGCTGCACCAACCTTCCCGGGCGGGCGGAAAGGGGCTCGCAGGGAGTTGGAGCAGGACCCAGGAGGGCGGGGATGCCCTCGGGCTCCCGGGACACTAACAGACACCTGCGCCCCGGGAGAGTGCTCCGAGCTCCCTAAGGGCTGCAGCGCGCACGGCGGGGACCGACCGGAGCAGCTCGGAGGGGCTCGGGAGCGGCGCCAGGGAGGGAGCTGCGGGGCGGGAGCGCAAATCCAACAACACAGGCCCCAGAGCACAGGGCACCGGGACACAGCCCAGGATCCGGCCTCCCCCCGGGACAGGCAGAGGCCGGGAGGGCCCAGGACAGCAAGGACGCTCCTGCCCGGAGCTGAGCAGATTAGCGGCCCCGCCCCGGAGCCTCCAGGCCCTGCGGACGGAGAGCCGAGAGCCCCGAGCCCCATAGTTCCTGCGGAGGCTGAATCCAGGCTTCCAGAGTTGCCATAGCAACTGCGGCTGTTCCTCCCTGGGTCCCACGGGGTAAACAACCCCCGCTGAACCCTGCAGCAGGCAGGGGCAGAGCAGCTCCCCCAAGTGCTAACACCTGAGAATCAGCGCAACAGGCCCCTCCCCCAGAAGACCAGCTGGACGGACCAGTGATACTCCCCCGTGTTCCAATACAACTTGTTTTTGGCCACTCTGCACTGAGCAAAATGACTAGAAGGAAAACCTCACCTCAAAAGAAAGAATCAGAAACAGCCCTCTCTCCCACAGAGTTACAAAATCTGGATTACACTTCAATGTCAGAAAGCCAATTCAGAAGCACTATTCTACAGCTACTGGTGGCTCTAGAAAAAAGCATTAAGGCCTCACGAGACTTCATGACTGCAGAATTTAGATCCAATCAGGCAGAAATTAAAAATCAATTGAATGAGATGCAATCCAAACTAGAAGTCCTAACGACGAGGGTTAACGAGGTGGAAGAACGAGTGAGTGACATAGAAGACAAGTTAATGGCAAAGAGGGAAACTGAGGAAAAAAGAGATAAACAATTAAAGAACCATGAAGACAGATTAAGGCAAATAAATGACACTCTAAGGAAGAAAAACCTACGTTTAATTGGGGTTCCCGAGGGCGCCGAAAGGGACAGAGGGCCAGAATATGTATTTGAACAAATCCTAGCTGAAAACTTTCCCAATCTGGGAAGGGAAACAGGCATTCAGATCCAGGAAATAGAGAGATCCCCCCCTAAAATCAATAAAAACCGTTCAACACCTCGACATCTAATAGTGAAGCTTGCAAATTCCAAAGATAAAGAGAAGATCCTTAAAGCAGCAAGAGACAAGAAGTCCCTGACTTTCATGGGGAGGAATATTAGGGTAACAGCAGACCTCTCCACAGAGACCTGGCAGGCCAGAAAGGGCTGGCAGGATATATTCAGGGTCCTAAATGAGAAGAACATGCAACCAAGAATACTTTATCCAGCAAGGCTCTCATTCAAAATGGAAGGAGAGATAAAGAGCTTCCAAGACAGGCAGGAACTGAAAGAATATGTGACCTCCAAACCAGCTCTGCAAGAAATTTTAAGGGGGACTCTTAAAACTCCCCTTTAAGAAGAAGTTCAAGTAACTCTGAACATGAATGGGCTTAATGACCCCATCAAAAGGCGCAGAGTTTCAGACTGGATAAAAAAGCAGGACCTATCTATTTGCTGTCTACAAGAGACTCATTTTAGACAGAAGGACACCTACAACCTGAAAATAAAAGGTTGGAGAACCATTTACCATTCAAATGGTTCTCAAAATATACCCTAAAAACTACAGAACACTTCTGAAAGAAATTGAGGAAGACACAAAGAGTTGGAAAAATATTCCATGCTCATGGATTGGCAGAATTAATATTGTGAAAATGTCAATGTTACCCAGGGCAATTTACACGTATAATGCAATCCCTATCAAAATACCATGGACTTTCTTCAGAGACTTAGAACAAATTATTTTAAGATTTGTGTGGAATCAGAAAAGACCCCAAACAGCCAGGGGAATTTTAAAAAAAGAAAACCATATCTGGGGGCATCACAATGCCAGATTTCAGGTTGTACTACAAAGCTGTGTTCATCAAGACAGTGTGGTACTGGCACAAAAACAGACATATAGATCAATGGAACAGAACAGAGAACCCAGAAGTGGACCCTGAACTTTATGCTCAACTAATATACGATAAAGGAGGAAAGACGATCCACTAGAAGAAAGACAGTCTCTTCAATAAATGGTGCTGGGAAAATTGGACATCCACCTGCAGAAGAATGAAACTGGACCACTCCCTTGCACCATACACAAAGATAAACTCAAAATAGATGAAAGATCTAAATGTGAGACAAGATTCCATCAAAATCCCAGAGAAGAACTCAGGCAACACCCTTTTTTAACTTGGCCACAGTAACCGGAGAAGGACAAACAGTGTATGTTCTCATTCATTTGGGGAATATGAATAATAGCGAAAGGGAATATAAGGGAAGGGAGAAGAAATGTGTGAGAAATATCAGAAAGGGAGACAGAACATAGAGACTCCTAACTCTGGGAAATGAACTGGGGGTGGTGGAGGGGGAGGAGGGTGGGGGGTGGGGGTGAATGGGTGACGGGCACTGAGGGGTACACTTGACGGGATGAGCACTGGGTGTTATTCTGTATGTTGGTAAATTGAACACCAATAAAAATTAATTTATAAAAAAAAAATAAAAAATAAAAAAATAAAAAAAAATGAAATGTTTAGTTGGAATATAATGAATAGGGTTAAGATTATAGAGAGAATCATAATAAATCAGGTCGATGTGTCTAGTGGCATTCATTAAGGAGAGACTTAAACTCTCAGTCTTTAGCTTAAAAGGTTAATGCTTTATAGCTTCTTAATGATGTAAACTGGTCTATATTATACTATTGGGGCAGATCAGGTTTCGAAGTATGAAAGTGGGACTATTTCAGGAACAATGGGTATGAAGCTATGGTTGGATCCGCAGATTTTGGAGCATTGGCTATAGTACAGTCCTGGTCACATGGCCGTTAGAGTTGTTTGGTTTAGTCGTCCTGGGATTGCGTCGGTTTTTAGGCCTAGTGATCGTATGGCTCATGAGTGTAGTACGTCTTCTGATGAGATAAGTATTCGGATGGTTATTTCTATTGGGAGAACAACTCAGCTGTCAACTTCTAATAGTCACAGTTCTCCTGGTTTTAGTTCTTGTGTGGGAATTATGTAGGAATCAAAGTTTAGGTCTTCATGGTCAGTATATTCGTAGCTTCAATATCATTGGTGGCCTCTCATTTTTACAGTTAGTGATGGGTTATTAATTTTGTCTATCATGTAAAGAATTCGTAGTGAAAGTAGTGCGATTAAGATTAAAATAATATCTGGTAGGATAGTTCATACTGTCTCCACTTCTTGTGCATCTATTGTGCTTGTGTGAGTTAATTTAGTAGTAAGTATTAGTGAAATAATGCAAAGAACTAGAGAGCTGATTAGAAATACAATTATTAATGTATGGTGGTGGAAATGAAGTAACTCCTCTATAATAGGGGAGGTTGCGTCCTAAAGTCCGAGTTGAAAAGGATACGCCATAAAGATATATAGGGTTTTCACCTATAATTTGACTTTGACAAAGTCATGTAATGTTTTACTAACATCTCTTTATTGAGAAAGACATAATGGTTATGGCATTGGCTTGAAACCAGTTTTAGGATGTTCGATTCCTTCCTTTCTTATTTTTGGATGACATATGTGGGCTCTTCAAATGCGTGGTATGGAGGGGGACCCCAACCGGCTTGGAGTTGGTTAAGTGTCTGATGCTTGATTTCAGCTCAAGTCATGACCTCAGGGCTCTGGGACCAAGCCCCGAGTCAGGCTCGGTCCTGGGCATGGAGCCTGCTTAAGATTTTTCCTCTCCCTCTCCCTCTGCCCCTCCTCTGCTCTCTCTCTTTCTCTCTGTCTCTCTCTAAAAACAGAACAAACAAAAAATAGTGCTCTTATTCAACGAACTTGTCTCCTCTTCCCATTAGACTCAATTACACAGCCTAATCTTTACTGTTATGTTTGACCCCGTGACTAAGCCCTGGCCAAGTATATGTGCTAGAAGTGATGTTTGCCCCAATTAGGCCTGGCTGGAGAAGACATCCCCAGCTGAGGTGACATGCTTTCTCACCCTTTACAACAAGTGGAACAGGTCCCAGCATCATGGCCAAATTTGAAGCCACATGTTGACAAAAGGCAAACCCAGAAAACAGACCATACCTGGGTTCTTGAATCATCATTGGGAGAAAAGCAACCAGCAGACTCACCTGATCATGTTTTTGTCTCTACACTTCCTTGTGGGAACTGAAGATGTACAAGCACGGTTTGGGCTTCTGGTATTTCAGAGTTGATGCAGAAATGCAAGGGCAGATGCCTCCTTGTGCTTAGCAAGCAATGAGAGTGTTACATGTCCTACTTTCCTCTTTATTTTCTGATTTTTCTTCAGGATTCGTTAAATGAGAGAAAAGCACACTTCAATGTCTCCTCTGACCAGCTCCAAAACACACTGGCTATCTTACCTCTGCTTCAGATGGCTACTGAGCTCCGGAAGCTCCTCTAGACTGTTGCAAACAGGTACAAACCTGAAGATTTTCCACACGAACTGTTCATGATGGTGACCAAAGCTCGAGGGTAAGTTATCCAGAAGAGTATTGAGCAGGGAACACTGTAGTCAGTCCCGCAGGTTGAAGATGGTTCCAGGGATCCCTGGGTGGCTCAGTGGTTTGGTGCCTGCCTTTGGCCCAGGGAGTGATCCTGGAGTCCCAGGATCGAGTCCCACATCAGGCTCCCTGCATGGAGCCTGCTTCTTCCTCTGCCTGTGTGTCTGCTTACCTCCCTCTCTCTGTCTCTAATGAATAAATAAATAAAATCTTTAAAAAAAAAATGGTTCCAATGGAACAGGTGCCTGGGCCTTCGGATCCGGGAATCTCTTTTTCTCATGAAACTCGAGGTTGGTCCTGACATTGCAGCATAACTCAGAGCTCGAAGGCATGAAGGTTTTCTTGCTTTCCAAGCCATGGCTCCAAAGCACATCCCAGATCAGGGACACCCCCCACCCCCACCCCAGCCCACCCGCAGACACGGTCGCGAGGGGGCGCGCGGCCACCGCTGATCCGCGAGCGCGGAGGGTCGTGCGCTGCTCACCAGCGGCCGGCAGAGGGCGCCCGCCTCGCGCGGGGACCAGGGGGCACCAACTCAGAGAAACTTCTCTACAAAGTAAAATATAGAAATATTGGGATCTTTCATTTGAACGAGTCGGGGACACCCCTGGTCCATGTGGTGTAATCACTTTTTTGGTGGCGAGAGCAGATTTTACAAGCCTTGTGTCCACCTGCCATGGATGCTCCTTAGCACAGAGCCCATCACTAGCATTTCTACATCCATAGTACTAATTATTCATAAATTGGATCATACCCAAGTTGCTCTCTCATTTCTATAAAGTCAGGAAGTCTTTCTTCTAGGGCTATGACAGTATTCCCAGGGGAAACATACCCTATAATCCGACCCATTTCTTCAACGTGGACAACCTTTGTTGTACATCAAGAGTAAGGAGAGTATTTCGCTTGTTTTCTCTACAGCATTTCAGATTGAACATGATTTCTTAGGAGCCTTATAAATTTGTGTTGAATTTTATGACACAAAGCGTGGGGGGGGGGCTATACCACTGGACATGCACAGGCGATGGTCACAGCCTCTAGAAACAGGCCCATTATAAGACTGAGATTTAATCAGAAGATTACAGTACGGTCCCCTCTCCACAATGTAATGACACCATACCCCAAGGCATCCAGTGTAAGAGTGAACAGCTGCTGAGAAGAGCCACCGGACACAAACTGAGGAGGAGTATTTATGGAGGCCCAAAGTCACAAGGAGACGCCGCCAAAAGGACCCTAGAGGCATTTGAAGTCTCTGAAACCTAGAGTGACAGCAAACATTGAAAACAGCTCTAGTCCTAGCCAGATTAACGTCAAGTCCTCACACAAAAGTCTGTTTACCTCCCTTCACATCCCCCAATACAGCACGCCTGGCTTTCAATAAAAAAATGAGCTGGCGTGCCAAAGGGATATTTATGCAAGAAAAAAGCCTGAGTATCAGTACAGGGAACTTGGTGGCATTTTAATTTGCCCTATTCTATCCACCGCCTGGTTCCACAGTGGCTTGAAAGTCCACAGGCTCACAACCAAAGTCGGGGGAAACCAGCAGCCAAGCAGCCACAGGAGAGGACAGATGGTTTTGGAGCCCCCCAAAGGCCCATCTCCAGAGAATTGTCACTATTTGACCTATTGCTAGGCTCCCTGGAAAGTCGTCCCCCCCTCCCAATAGGGCTTGTCTTTATTTCACCCTAATCAGAGCTCACTTGGTGGGAGAAGCCCCTGTCCTCAGGGAGGAGCAAGAGGCTAGCCAAAATCTTAGAAGGAAGATCTAAGCAATGAGGTGTCCATAGGAGGAGGCTTGAAAAGCATTTATGCACCATGGCTCTGAACAAGGATCCCCCAGGAGCCCCCCATCCCCTCTACGAGAAGCAGGACACAGCTATGGCTAATGCACTGCTAATAAACCTGGAGGAGATTTATAGGATTCCAAGCGAATGTACAAGGACCATAATGGGGCAGGCAGCTCAGCCCCACCGGGGGCACTCTGCATACTGACCAGGGCCTACCTGCTGTCACCAAGTGGGCTTGGAAGGCAGGCAGGCCTCAACACCCTGCCTCCCTTCCCCGGCTTGAGCCCCAAGCTGGATGCATAGGCACGTGTTTTTCTTGGACTTAAAAGACAAACCCCACCTGCAAACACTTCAGAGATGGCACCACAGTGTCCTTCAGATACCCTCAAGGAGATACACCATGGAGGAGTGTGCACGTGTGTGTGAGGTTGTGTTTCCTGAGCGTGTCAATCCTTTTCACAGACTGACATTCTATCCCCCTCCTCCTTCCTCTCTTACCACTCATGTGACTCAAACTTTTCTTCACTGTCCCCGTTCTCCCCAAGGTGCTCTGTGCGGCTGCAAGTGGGACGTTTTCACCACCGGTGGCTGGTGGATCCTTGTGACCTGCGATAATGCCATCAAGCTGGCCAAAGCGGAGAGCCTCCGCGGAAGGATGCTTCCCTTCCTCAAGGTATTGCGTTCAGTGGGGAGACCTCACTGTCAAGTTCAAAGTTAAACCAAGCTATAACAAATACCTATCACCTATCCTGCTTGTAAATCCCACACAGATCAGCACAGGAGGATCACAGAGGACGCCCCCACCCCGGAGGACAACTGCACCGGGGACAAGATCCTGCACTATGTCACCGAGGACAGGGACACTTACCGGAGGGGGCTAGCCCGGCCTGAAAACACTCCTGCAGGCACTGTCTTTGTGCTCAAACCCGGACCTCGTGCGCTTTGCAAGAAGAAGCCCCGCACTCCACAGTGTCCTTGTCATTCACCAGCAGGTGGCTTTGCCACCAAAACCATTTCCTCACCCTCTGCCTCACTATCCCCCCCCCACTCTGTGTGGCTGCAAGGGGGAACGTTCTCACCGGTGGGTGCTGACCGATGCTTTTGACCTGCGGTCCTGCCATCAAGCCAGCCAATGTGACGCATCTGCTTGGCTGGGGGCTCCCTTTCCTAAAGGTACGCACTCAGCGAGAGACCTCGTTGCTCACTGTCAAGCTCAGAGTCAAGCCACAGACGTGGCAGATAGGTACACAGCACCTGGCCCAATCCTGGGACCAGGGTGGGTCCGCCTGAAACCCACCCCGCTCAGTGCTCACCCAGCGCTTCCTCCCTGTGGCAGCAGAGGACATGGCAGCAGAGGACGTGATCCCTTCTGGGGACGGGGGCAGCAGGGAGAGATGGGCCAGCAGAAGTGCAGTATGTGTTCCCAGCTCTGAGCTGAGTCCCCACCGCCAGCTGTGCTGGGGAGTAACCTGCACTCCT
This sequence comes from Nyctereutes procyonoides, assembly GCF_905146905.1. Lineage (NCBI taxonomy): Eukaryota > Metazoa > Chordata > Mammalia > Carnivora > Canidae > Nyctereutes > Nyctereutes procyonoides. The sequence continues at coordinate 6,871,685 of NW_026575135.1, read as the reverse complement.
GGCGGGTTTGTTGAGATTCCTTGTCAAGCTGTAAATGTCACCTGCTCCTGACTCTCGGTTTTGCTAAAAAGATCTTCTCCTGCTCTCCCCACTCTTTCCCTCTTGTCAAGGAGAGGAAGAGGAGTACAGGGTCTTGCCTCACCCCCCCAGCCCCTACCCCAGGCCTGGGGAGTCCATCCCAGCTGGCCCAGGCCGTCCCCCACATAGTCATATCCTGTGGCCCTCACACTGGGTATCAGAGCCCTCTCTAGGGCCAGGAGAGGAAAGGGCATTCTGGAACCTTAAATGGGCCACTGAGTAAGAGACACCTATCTGTTGGCCAGGTGGGGAGGAGTTGCCACAGCCGCCTCCCTGTCTGCTCCCCACCTCCCACGGCAGAGCAGGTGGTTCTGGTCCCCCCTGTGCTAAGAGTGCAGGAAGGTGAAGGAAGGGATCTGCTGCAGGTGGCAGGCCTCCAGCGTGATGGCCAGGGCTCTTGGGGGGCAACTGCCTGCTGTTCCTCCTGCCATTGAGAAAGTAGGCCCAGTCACCCCCAAATCCCCCCCAAGTTCTGTGAAATGGAAATCTACTTGTTCCTTGCCCATCATGAAAGCTGAAGGGGGATGTCCAGTGGTGTCTGCCGTTGGTGAGGGAACAGCACAAAGTCTGGCTTATCTGTGCCTTTGGATGGAGTCTTAGGCTCTCATAGAAGCTTCTGAAGGTTATAGAGTATTTTCACTTGTTCTTAGATAAGAAAAAAAAATTAAATGAGTCGTGCCTCAGAGCAGGTGCATTGAAGTATCCCAGACATGTGTAGATGTGCACCATGTCTGTTGCTTTCTCTCTGCACCCCTGGTTACCTCAGAGAAGCCAAGGCAGACCCTCAGGAAGAGCCAAAGTTTACCTCTTTTGTTCTCTGAGCCCACAGTCTGGGCTACCATAAGCTTATATCCTGAACAGAGCTTGGCAGAAGATAGCACTCAGTGGTTAGAAGGAAACAGTAAAAACATTTGCTCATGGGAAAGAGCCCATCCTCTTCAAAGGATGCCATTAGATTTTTGACTAAGTGCATGCAAACACTGCTTCTAGAAAGTTTCCTATGCATGGGAAACAGAGGATGCATTTCCACCTAACTTGATGGAAAAACCTCTGCCCAAGGCCAAGCGTGGCCCAGCTGGAAAAGTGGCCTGAGAAACCTGGTTCCCCTGGTCCATGCTTGAGCCTCTTGGCTCAGGGCAGAAGCTCCCTGGGAGTTGTGGAAGTAGACTTGATTGGAAAGATTGAGCATTGAGTCTGAGTTTCATGGTGGCTCTCTCGTGGTTTCCGTTTCCCTGCTGTCCTAGGACTGCTCTAGCCTTCAGAGGCTGTTTGATGGTTGTACAATGATGGCGCACTTGTCCCTTTTTTTTTTGATCTGGGCAGGAGGGAGCCTTGTAGAGGACAATTCCAGTCTAAAAGCTCTTCCTGAACTTGGAGTCCCTCCCTGTTCTGCCTTTCCTTGCATATTGGAAATCTCTACTTCCATCAGTCTTTCTACCCTAGGGTCAGCCCCAAGGCCAGTGTGCACCCTGAGACCCAGGCTTCCCCAGAGTCCATAACGTCCACTTCCCCTTCATCTGGGCCTATATTTAGCGCAGGAGCTGGATTTGATGAACCTTTGCTTTCTGAATGGCCAGTGGGTCATGTATGGTATGCAATTACAGCTGCACTGCTGTCAGTTACTAGAGATAAAAATTAACAGTGTAGTTTAGAAACAACAGATCCAACTCCCATGCAGATAACTCAATAGATACATAAGGAAATGCAAAATAAGATACAAGCTAACTTATACAATCCCTTGGCTATTGCTATAACTAAAATGAAAATAAAGAAGAGTTTGGGGCAGATTCTGATGCTAGGCCACATATGGACTTTGACTGATTCAAACTACAACTATGAGCATCAGGGGTGCTACCAAAGAGAAAAGTTATGGTGAAATGACAGATGGCTAAGGAAATTAGATTGACAAGAAAATGCGGAAGACAAAAGAGAGAGCTAAGGGAATCATCCCAGCAGTATGGAAATCTTTAGAGAGTCATTAAGAAATGGATAACATTTCTGGTGGGCATGTAAAATGGTGCAGCCACAATGAAAAAAAGTTTAGTTGTTTCCTCAAAAGCTTAAACAGAGAATTACCAGACAATCCATTCCTACACGTATACCAAAAAGAGAACGTATATCCACACAGCAACTTATATATATGTGTTTATGGCGGCATTATCCATAAGGGCCAAAAAGTGGAAACAACCTAAATGTCCATCAGTGGATGAATGGATAAAGAAATGATGGTTCTATACATTCAGTGGAATAGTATTCAGCCATAAGGAAATGAAGTACTGATACGTGCTACAACTTGAATGAATCTCAAAAACATTATGCTAGGTAGAAGAGGCCAGACACAAAAGTTCATTTATTTTATGATTCCTTTTGTATGATGTATTCAGAATCAGTAAACCCATAAAGATAGAGATAGAGAGTAGATTAGAATTTACTAGGGGATGGAGGAATAGAGGGATGAAGAGTGATTACCTAATGGGTAACTGATGTTTTTATGGGGAGATGAAATTTCAAACTAGAGAGAGCTGACAGTTTCACAGTTTTGTGACTAAACAAAACACCACTGGATTGTATACTATAATTGTATGCTATGTGAATCTCAACCTCAATAAAAGATTTTTTAGTGGGATGAATAAAGGGGTCATTGATGGGATCAAAACAAAAGTCTTAATGCAGCATATTGGAAGGCTGAATGGATCAATGGGAACCTCTACTTGAGCCCCAACATCAAAGGGCCCTAGATAAACCTGCTTTATTCTCTCTAGTTTGGAAGAATTTTAAAGGCTAGAAGACAAAGATGACAATGAGATATCTAATCTCGACTAGCCCAGGGCAATGGTCCCACAAACTAATCAAGATAAGGACTGACAAAGGGGCAGGCAGTTCCCTTGGCCCAACTCCTGACTTGAGATTCAAGGCCATATACACATGTGGGGGTAAAATGGCCAAAGGGTGGAGAAGAAACTTTTCTGGGACTTCTTGGCATAGGAACCAAAAGCACAATGATTCCAAATCTGTTAGTGAAGTCCTAGTGGTGAGATTAGATTAGATTGGAAAGATATGGGGATGTAATGGCTGATGAGATTAGGGTGAAAGTTTAGATGAAAATGGAATCTTTTAAGAAGGCAGCTTGGGCTTTCTCATGAAGTGTCTGGAGAAAAATCAATATATGTATGGTACATACTATGTTATTAATAATGTACTTTGGATTCATATTTTATGGGCTTTAATATATGTGTTTAGGAAAATGCATGTATTCTAAAGGAAAAGTTAGAAACTCTGAATCTCATCTTTGTATCACAGTGTGGTTATGATGAGTATTTGATGGAATGTTGCCCATAAAGTTTTTTGTATCAAGAAGAAAGCTTCTTCATTGATATAACCTGGGAAAAAGAGAATTGGGATGTTTAAACAGAGACTTTATGGGATGTGATTGTCTTAAGTGTGATTTAACAGTCTTTGGAGAAAGACTTGAGTTTGCTTATATTTTCCTCACCTTAATCTGCCTTTTATCATATGATGAGTATTTCTCTCCGCTCACAAATGATATGGCTCATTACTGACAAGAGTACTGCTATTCCTGTCATCTAGAAGGAATTTTATATCTGTGAAATCCCCCAAACCCACTGGCACATCCCTGAGATAACAGGGAAAAGGCAAACTGTACAGACCAGTGCAGAGAGAAAGTGCACGGTGGTAGGAAAGCACAGGCAGGTTTTTTCTTTTTTCTATTACCTGAGTATATTATGGGAATGAATATTATGTCTCGCTGGGGAATGCTTCCCCTGCTAGTATTATAAACCAGAAGGCATATAAATTTGTCCTTCATGATTAAACATGCTAAATGGGAACCTATGAGATTGCCCAAGGTAGGGTACAGGTTGTTAGTTTGAAACAATAAAGGATACCTGATGGACAAAAAGAATTTATCACTTCATGATAACTCATGTTAGAAATTAGAGTACTGGTACCAAAAATTTTCCATATAGTAGACTTGTATGGACTACAGACTGGGGCTGATGGCAAAAGCCTATATGAGTACCATCCAGCAACCACTGAGATTTTGGACCAGAAAATCTTCAGACACTGTGGTACAATGTATGCCATTTGAGAGATAATTACTTGCTTGCTTAATTGAAACTTCCCTTGTGAAGGACATAAAATAAGCAAAACCTGAAATAACGGTAAATGTCTTAGGTGATGTTGGAGAAGCACTTTAATGGGGAGGGCGGAGCCCAAACAAGTTCCATAATAAATTGGAAAAGGTTTATGTAGGAATGTACTTACTGCTGGGAGATGCAAGAAAGTACTTACTCATCATATTCACAAGCAGGTAACCTCGTTTCCCCTAAAGGAAGTACCTGAGGAGTTGCTGGATCCCATGATCACATGGGCAATGCCCTATGACTATGTCTTTATCTACCAACAAGGAGTTGCTTGGTTCACAGATGTCAGCTCCAAGTTGAACAAACAGCGTCATGTTTGGAAGACCACCACTCTGGCTGAAGAAAGTAAAAACATGTCAGCTCAGCAGACCAAATTGCATATTGTTTCCCCTGTGTTTGGGTTTTTACCAGCTCTAGGATGGTGGCTAATGGCCTGTCCATGTGGTCAGGCAGATGGGCAGTGGAAAACCAGACAAAAGATTGCCAGAATAGAGCAGAGACTTAGGGAAATCTCTATGGGAATCTAAGAAGTGCATTAAAGTAAGATATGTCAATACCCATCAGAAGAATCCCCTTCTGGGACTATAAGGCGAATGGAACTGGCAAGTCAATATGCTGATGCACTCAGTTGAGCTGGCCATCCTGAGGGAGCTGCAGCAATGGACTGATTGTTGACATTTCTCTTGCACCCTACCATACACGAAATGCCAGAAGTACTGTCTATCAGCAAGAGAGACAGACTACAGACACCTATTGGGGTAGATTTCTCAGGAGGAAGCCTCCGTTTATAGCTAGCAGGTCCAACTGATGCTGGTTGCCCTAGAGACTACAAAAGATTCCTGGAAAAAAAGGGGAGGGGGGTTCCTGACAAGAGTAGACACTAGACTTAGCTTCGCATACCCAGTAGTGGATGAAAATGCTCAGAGTACTAAAAAAGGACTGGAACAGAAAGTACCAATTTGGACTAAGTTACATTTCCTCAGATCAAGGAACACATTTGACAGCCAATAGAGCCCAATAATGGGCAGAGAGATAGTACATCAAATGGACATGTTACATATCATACAGGAATGGTTTAATAGAGAATTGGAATGGGTAATTGAAACATTTTTTTAATCTAAAATGGTGATAAAGACATGAAGGGCTGGCTTACATGCGTTCATGAGGATGTTCTTACACTCAACATGAGAGGGACCAAGGGAGGGTCCCACTCAATAGATTCCTCTGCTTTTCTGAGGGATCCAAGGCAGAGGAAGTTGGAAAGGATGCTATACAACTCTACGAAGTTTTCAGCACATCACTTTAATTTTCCTTTCTCCCCTTTTTTCCTTTGCCTGGAAGAGGCACTAGGGAAAGACCAGACTTTGAAGCCAGTATCCTAACTCCCAACTAAGAAGGCTGCAATTTTCTAGCTACGCAACACACGGGGCAAAGGAACCTCTAAACCTGCTTCCAATTTCTGTAACGTTAGGATTATAGTAGCAATCTCATAGTATAGTTGTGAACATCACTTTAGTAACATATATATTGAACATTATCGTTGAAGAGCAGACCATTCCTGATGGAGGCAGGAAGCAGTATCCAGAACCTCTGCTTGAAGGGACCCCCCTTTTTTTTTTGAAGGGACCCCTTTTGTTCCTTTCAAGGTGGTATGTGAACACGAGCACGTCCTGGGAGCTGTCCGTGGTACTGATCTCGCCAGGGCTGGCTTCACACACCTCTTGGGAAGTCTGGCTTCATACTCTACCTGTCATTCTCCTGGGGTCTGAATGATGCCTCCATCTCAGCCAGAAGCCTCTCGTGCAATAAATGTGCTGACCCCACCTTCACCTTGGCATTCCCTGCCTGCCAGCTCAGTCCTTTTGTGAGCCTTGTGGAATAAGGGCTGACTCAGAGCCATCACAATGGGATAGGGATTCTCAGTATCCATACTCCTAGCTCTTTATAGTTCGAATGGGGCAACTTCTGGGGTTTATCCATGAACTCCAGCTGCCAGAGAGAAGTGCCAGGCTCCAGCTTTAAACTTCTGCAGAGGAAACTCACTCCCCCCAAAAGCCCAGGAAGTGTTCAGTTCCTGCTAGACCAGTGGTTCTCAACTGGGGGCATTTTTATCCCTCAGGGAACACTTGGCAATGTCTAGAGACATTTCTGATTGTTACAAAAGTGATTTTGTACACTACAACCAAGAATTATCTAGCCAATTTGACCCAAAAATTAATGCCAAGGCTAAGAAACCCTGATCTAGAGTTTCAGGCAACTTGAAGTGGTGTCTAGAACTTTACTGCATATTGAAGTCTAGCTCAATGTTCTTTATTTGCCAGCTATTACCTTGGAAAAGTCGCTGAACTACTCTGAGCCCCATTTTCTTTTTTTTTTTTAAGGTTCATTTATTTTTAGAGAGAGAGACAGAGACAGAGAGACACACACAGAGAGAGCACACGGGAAGAGGGGCAGAGGGAGAAGGAGAGAGAGAATCTCAAACAGACTCCACACTGAGTGTGGAGCTTAACAAAGGGTTCAATTTCATGACGCTGAGATCATGACCTGAACAAAAATCAAGAGTTGAATGCTTAACCAACTGAGCTGCACAGGCACCCCATGGGCTTCATCTTCATCTTCTAATGTTTAGGTTCCTAGCCTAGAAGGCCTTGAAACCCCTGCCAGTTCAAACTTAACATGTCTTCATAAGTACTTGCTGAGTCACTAGGAACCAACATTCTGTGATACTATTAATATAAAATATAAGGGGATGCATAAAATATCAAGAGAAAGGATCTGAATAGGAGAAGGGGAGAGCTGATAAAAGGTTACTACCCAAATATACACAGAATTTAGGCAAATATAAGTGTGTAGATAAAATACAGGTCACAGATCCTCAAGTGGTGAGAAAAATGACATCCTCACCAGCAATTAAAGAGATATAAGATAAAATAACTGTTACTTTTGTTACCCTTGTGAAAGAATCCATGCAATGTCTTTAGGACGTGAGGGGAAAATACATTTATAAATTCCTCTGTCTCTCTCTGAACAAACTTTCAACCTGGAACTATAAAACAGCAACTACAAAACTGGTTTGCTGCACAGTCAAATTATCTATCACAAAGAGTATACTTGAAGCTTATTTTTACATCTGTAAAGATCATACTGGCCTTTGAACTAGAACTAAAATATCAGTTCTGTTGGTTTTTGGGTCTTTAGACTCAGACTGGAACTAGACCCTCAGCTCTCCTGGGTCACCAGCTTGCTGATTTTCCTACAGATCCTGGGATTTGTCAGCCTCCATAACTATGTGTGCCAGTTCCTTACAATAAAGCTTTTTCTGCATATATAAAAAAATTAATGGGAACCCATCATTCTCAAGTACAGAACAAGGTCCCAGATCACTTCTTCTCCCCCTTATTCTTTTTTTCCCCTTATTCTTTTTTTAAAAGATTATATTTATTTATTCATAGAGACATAGAGAGAGAGGCAGAGACACTGCCAGAGGGAGAAACAGACTCCATGCAGGGAGCCCGATGTGGGGCTCCATCCGAGGACCCTGGGATCACGACCTGAGCCAAAGGCAGACGCTCAACCGCTGAGCTACCCAGGTGTCCCCCCCCTTATTCATTAAACAATAAGACACTGGATTTAAAGAACTGGTTTTCAGAATTAATAACAAACCCCCTTATCATACATTTCTCTAGCTTCTTAAATATCTTGACTATCACCTTCAGAGTTAATGGGGGCCAAAGAGTATAAAGATTCCAGGAAGAAAGAAAATCCATCATGGATTGTGAAGTCCACTCTTCAGTAGAAGATGTAAAGTTGCAGGTGTATCTCCTTCTGTGTGGAGGTCTCTGAAGCAGTGTTTCTCATCTATCCCTGTACAAGAAACTTTTTTTAAAGACATATTTATTTGAGAGAGAGAAAGAGAGGGAGAATGGCAGGGAGGGGGTAGAGGGAGAGGGAGAGAATCTTAAGCAGATTCTCCACTGAGTGTGGAGCTTGATGCAGGGCTTGATCTCATGACCCTGAGATCATGACTCGAGGAGAAATCAAGAGTTGGATGCTTAACCAACTGAGCCACCCAGGCACCAGAAACTGTTTTATAAGAAGGAAACAGAAACTGTTTTATAAGAAGGAACAGAAAGAGATTGCTTCCAGGAATGGCATCTTTCAAGTTGATACAATTTGGAGATGGAGGCCTTTCCCACACTGACTTCAGTAATTTGATGAGGACAGGCCAACCTAGCTATATCAAGATGGGAGAGCACACATCACAGGAACGTTTGAAATTACCTCTCTTAAAAGCATATTTGTATGACCCTCCATTGAATCACCCCTGAGTGTGAGGAAACACACCTCTTTACTCCACCTGTGGGTCAGAGAGAGAGAAAGAGCTAACCCCCCCCCCCACACCACCACCAAGGAAAAGATACTACTAGAAGAATGAGCCTAGGAAGTATCCCTCTGCTCCCTAAACTCTCACTTACTTGAACTGGCAATCACCCTGCTTGCTGCCCTTTCAGAGGACTCTTCAATAGAAGGGTCAAAGAGAACCAGGCATAGGCAGTAAATGAAGCAAAGGCAATGAGAAGAGAAGTGGAAACTACCAAACAGAAAGAAAAGCAGACACCGAAGTGGAGTAAATGGTGATACAACAGGACCAAACAAAGGGCACCAATTATCCTCACTCCCGGCATGAGAGTTGAAGGTACGTACACATGGTAGTGGGTCAATACTGCACATTGCAAACCACAGAAGTTAGTTGCCTAAGAAAAAGTGAGACCCCACTTACTCTCTGCTGTGCGGTGGACTTTGTAAGGGACTCCATGGAGGAGATTCGGGCTCTGGGAGGGGATAGAGGAAACCACTTACAGCCCAGACTGTCTGTGGCTCTCTGACTTTGTCCCATTGCACAAGGGCTCTGAGCCGTTAGGTAGCTCTCATGGTATTTCTCTCCCTCCTGCCAGGTAAAGCTGGCCATCATCTTGGTCAGCTGCCAGGTGCCCACTTTAGGAAACCAATCAGGGATCCAAAATGAGGCTCCGAGATACTAGACTTACAACAGATTTCCTACATACAAGCTGGTGAGGAGCACATAGTCCATTGGACACCGGGCTGCTACAATTACCAAAATGTTCTCTACATGCCATTTGACATGTGACACTGCAGGTGTGGGCACGTGGGCATGCTTTTGTCCACATGCTCATAAACACACATGCATTTACTACACTTATTTATTTACACTTGCAGAGACATTGTAACACATGCCTACATGTGCAAATGGAAACTGACCTTGTGCATATAGATTCTCTGAGTCACAGGGCTGCTCTGCTTCTCAAAGTAAGCCCATTAGTGTGTCAGCTGACCCTGTTTATATCCTTGGCCATAACCAAGTGGTTGTTGGTCTGATGACCCCTGGGTCTTGAGGCTTCACTCCTTTACCAGGATGAAATGCCTGGTAGGGACACAATTGTTTTCATGAGAGTCAGGAAGGTCATTCTTGGCCCAGCCCAGCCCAGTGCCTGAGGGAGGAAATGACATTCCTATCAAACCTGATCTCAATTCTCAACCCTGAATCCTCATATTCGCTGGGAATGGCTTTCTCTGGCCTCTGAGATATGTAATGGAGACAGATAATCTAAAGGCTATCCGGATGGTTAACATAAAAAAAAAAAAGTACTGGCGGGGATATGCAGAAAAGGGAAGGCTTGCACACTGTTGGTGGGAATGAAAATTGATGCAGCCACTGTGGAAAATAGTAAAAATTTCCTCAAAAAATTAAAATTAGAACAATCATATGACCCACTTCTGGGTATGTATCCCAAGGACTGAAATCAGGATATTGAAGAGATATTGCATGTTCATTGCAGCAATATTCACAATAACCAAGATATGGAAGCAACATAAGTGTCCCCTGATGGATGAATGGATAAAGAAAATGTGGCATATAAGCAATGAAATACTACACAGCCATTAAAAAAGGAGGAAATCCTACCATTGTGATGACATCAGTGAACCTGGAAGGCATCATGCTAAATGAAATAAGCCAGTCACAGAAGGACAAATACTATGTGATACCACTTATATGAGGAGTCTAAAATAGTCAAACCCATAGAAGCTAAAATTAGAATGGTGGCTGCCAGGGGCTGCAGGGAGCTGGGGGCAGGGGACAGGGAAGTGTTGGCTAAACAGTACAAAGTTTCAAATATACAAGATGAAGACTTCCTAGGGACCTACTATACAACACAGTGCCTATAGTTAAGAATACACTTTATATTCTTTAAAATTTGCTAAGAGGCTACATCTTAGGTTGAAAGTTCATATCACAAAAAATAATAAAGAACTTGGGGAGGAAGAAACTTTTGGAGACAATGGTATGCTTGTAGCACAGACCGTGGTGATGGTTTCACAGGTGTACACTGATCCCCAAACTCATCACATGGTCTACATTCCATATGGTCAAGGTTGCACACATCGATCATACCTCCGTAAAGTGGGTTTTTTTATATTTTTTAATTTTTTAAATTAATTAATTTATCTGCGAGAGTGAGACAGAGAGTGAGCATGTGAGCGGGAGGGGCAGAAGAGGGAGAGAGAATCCCAAGCAGACTCCATGCTGAGTGCAGAGCCCCACGCAGGGCTTGATGTCATGACCCTGAGATCACCACCTGAGCTGAAACCAAGAGTCAGTTGCCTAACCAACTGTGCCACCCAGGTGCCCCTAAAGTGGGCTTTTTAAACAAAAAAGCATGTTGCTTCATTAATCAGTTGTCAAATCTCAAATATTTCTACATTATCTTGCCATGAAGCCTATTTTTCCAAAAAGAAAGAACTATTCTTCCATAAGAACTATGGTCAAAGTGATTCTTTACAAAATGCCAAGGTTATTTCTCTCTTTTACTCAGAGACCTGTCATGCAGGAACTGTGACTGTTTTCTTTTTTGTGAATCTGATGAAAAGTATAGATTCTTTTTTTTTTAATTTTTATTTATTTTATGATAGTCACACAGAGAGAGAGAGAAAGAGGCAGAGACATAGGCAGAGGGAGAAGCAGGCTCCATGCACCGGGAGCCCGACGTGGGATTCGATCCGGGGTCTCCAGAATCGTGCCCCGGGCCAAAGGCAGGCGCCAAACCGCTGCGCCACCCAGGGATCCCAAAAGTATATTCTCTCTAAAGCAATAGCTCTGCATGCCTGACATACCATCTTGCATGTAATTTCTGTGGCTATTTGACAGATGTCCTTGGATCCAGGTTTTTTAAGTCTAGAAGAGAAACATTTGACCCCTAAAGCATCTGAGAAGTGAGGATGATCTTTCTTATACTGGTCAGGTCAGTCTAGATAGTAATAACACCCTGCTCTGCTTTTTGAGTGCTGCTCCATTTCCAGGGAAAGTTTGGTTCAGACCTACCAAAGCTGACTGTTCCAGCAGAGGTCATGCCTTCAAATATCTCTTCCCTCACTCTCCTTGCTCCTCAAACATCTTGAGCTGGTCTTGACTCATTGCACCGGTGTGGAGTAGATGGAATGGAGAAGCAGGTGGGCAGATGGAAGCCTTCTAGTGGTAAATCAGGACTGGGGTCCAGTTCAGCTCTGCCACCAGTGCTCCTGGGTCCTTGGCAAGCCTGATACCTAGATCCCTGGCCAGCCCCCCTCCCTCCCTCCGTGGTACCACCACCCTGGACCCACCTAGAGAGTCACACTGGAAGAAAATGCCTCCCTAGAGAGAACCAGCTTGAATGGGAGGCTCCCAGCAAATTCAAGAAGCTCAGATAAAGGTCTTGGTTCAAGTGGTAGGGGCTCACACTGCCTTCTTTCACAGATGGTGGTAGGTCATTCTGTATGGTCCCCAAGTGGTACAGGAACCGGGGAGTGGGCCTCTCTCAACCTTCCAAAATTCCCCCCACTGTGGTGTCCTTTGGAGATTCAGATCTCATGCTAGATCAGTGTCTGGTAGGTAAGAAGCCTAGGAGAGTATTCTGGAGAGATCAGAATGCAGACAGTCCTGGGCCATGTCCTTTGCTTTCACACTTCCATTCAATTCATACTTTCTACACAGTCCGTGAAATGGGTATAATTACCCAGACTCGGGATCCCTGGGTGGCGCAGCGGTTTGGCCCCTGCCTTTGGCCCAGGGCGTGATCCTGGAGACCCCGGATCGAATCCCACATCGGGCTCCTGGTGCATGGAGCCTGCTTCTCCCTCTGCCTATGTCTCTGCCTCTCTCTCTCTCTCTGTGTGTGACTATCATAAATAAATAAAAATTAAAAAAAAATTACCCAGACTCGCTCACGGGGCTGTTTCACATGAGAATAACGAAATTCCCACGGACTACTCTGTCTTAGGGTGAAACTTGGCAAAGCTCCACTCGTAGGCCTTGTCTTCTTAGATGCAAAATATATTTGCAACACGTTTCTGCACTCCTCTTTCAGAGAGCAAAAAACATATCAAAGCTTATCTGCAAGGCTTGCATAAGAAAGTGCCTCCTGCCTAAAATTCCAGAGAACTCACCATTATCTAGAATTTCCTACCGGATTATTTGGCAGGCTTCTTTTCAAATGCGGCTGTTGTTTTTTTTTCTTAGGAAATGGGCCACAGGTGTAGAATCTGACTTTTCTTGACCAAGCTTTGATAATATCTGCTTGGGTGTCCAAACTCCTTTTGCAAAGTTCAGCAGACCCGGAGTGGGGGGTGGGGGGGCAACCACAAAAGAGCACCTTTCCTTGGATAACCCTGAAACTGGAGGGCCTTGGACTCCAGGTGGCCCCTCTAACCCACGGTCAGATCCGCTCACCGGACCTGCCCCAGTCCCGCTGCCGCTGCGTGTCTGACCTTGCCTGACCTTGCCCGCGGGGAGGGATCACCGCCCCCCCCTCCCGGGTCCCGGCCGCTGAGCAAAAGGAACACCAGAGCCCCCAGGTGGCCAAGCCCACGGGAGCAGCGCCTGTCCCCGAGCGGCTACTGCCGGCGAGAGAGCCTCGAGCCCCGCGTGACAGCTCAGCGAATGGGGGAGCTGGAAGGCAGGCCCGGCTGCAGGCTCCCACTCTTTCCCAGCGGCTCAGGAGCCGGGGGAGGGGGGTGGGCAACAGAGACACACACTCAGCATCTCAGCCCCTCACAGGCTGCTGTCGCCCAGCTATGGGGCGAAGACCAATGGGGGGTGGGGATGGTTCTGCCCATTTTACAGAGGAGAAAACAGTTTCAGAGACACTGCAGGACTCGGCCAGAGGCAGACACGCACTCGCAGGATGTGAGGGCTGGGAAAGATGTCAGAGATGCAAGGAAGATAGTCCCCACTGTCACTTTGCTGATAAGGAGACAACATGGTAGTGCCCTCAGGTTCCAAGATTCCTGGGCCTGCGTTCTTTATTTATTTATCTATTTATCTATTTATTTAGAAGCAGGCTCCATGCAGGGAGCCTGATGTGGGACTCGATCCCAGGACCCCAGGGTCATGCCCTGAGCCAAAGGCAGCCGCTCAACCACTGGGCCACGGGGGGGGGGGGGGGGGGTTGGCCTGTGTTACTCTCTTTAAACTGTGCCCCAGGGTCGTCTGGGTGGCTCAGTCCATTGATTGGCAGACTCTTGGTTTCAGCTCAGGTTGTGATCTCAGGCGAGATCGGGCCTTACCTCCGTCTCTGTGCTCATTGCAGAGTCTGCTTAAGAGTCTCTCTCCTTCTGCCCCGACCCTGTCCCACTCCCTCTCTAAATAAGTAAATAAATAAATACATAAATAAATAAATCTTTAAAAATAAGTAAAATCAAATCAAATAAATAAACCGTGCCTCAGTTCCCTCATCTATAAACCAAAGATGCTAATAGTGCCCAACATAGGCGGTGCTTGCGAGCTCTTAGAGGTAAGTTCCCAATAAATACAGCTATTAATATAATGCTGCCTGCACAGGCCTTTCCTTTCCATTTAAGATTTATCCACGACGTCTTTGGCTAGAACTACAACAGATTTTCAAAAAAATATTCAGCCTTTGTCATCTGCAATGGTGGGCATGCAATGAGTTGGGAGATAAAGACCAGTGAAAGAGTTGACTGCATATCGTGTGGTGGAGGGTGTGGAGGTGGCTGTGATTTGGGGAATGGTTTTCTTGCAGGTGTAAAGGAATAAAGAGCCTGACAGTCTCTACCCAACTCCCGCCCCGCCCCCCTTGCAGAGACGAATGCCTCAGGGAGGGACATCCGGGTCCAGCTGGCAGCTCACAAAGAGTTATTGTCATTGTGTGTCTGATCTTGCCTGAAGTCCCCTGAAAGAGGGGCAGCTGAGTCCTCATGGCAATAAGTGCCATCATCAGAGCACAAAACAATCTCTATGTGTGTTCCCGCCTCTCTCCATGTGGTGCTATCTCACACTGCACAGCACTTTACGGTTTATCAAGGTCAGACTCGGGCAGATTTTATCCTAGCTCATCCTCCCAGCATCCCTGTGCAGGGTGCAAAGAATATGGGTCTTCATTTCACAAGGCTTCCACATCCACTTCATAAGATAGAAACTGGGATGCAAGGACAGTTGCACAACTTCATGTAAGGTCACACAGCTAGAACGTGGCTCAGCCAAGACTGGAATTACCATCCAACTTCCTGCTCTGGCCTCCTGTCCAAGCCACTCCTCCAAAGGACAGCACTGACCAAGTGATGTCAGCATCTGCCGTTGCTCTGCTCAAACCCTAAATGCGCTGAGAAGCTTCATCCAGTTCTGTGTGCTCATGCTCTTTCTTTGTTCTCTTTTTTCTAGATCTACTCTGAGCCCTAAACCTACTGACTAGTGTGTTGGGATAGACCCAGTTCATATCCCCAGTTGAGGAACACAAAGCATTTGTGCTCCAGGAAACCCCCAGACTCTAGAATGATAACGTGCCATGTCAGCAGTCACATTTCTGGGGAAACAACTTTTTTTCTAACAATGACAAAGGACCTCTGGGGATGAAAGACAATTGCCTGACACAGCTATTCCACTCCTAGGTATTTATCCAAGAAAAACTAGAGCATATGTCTGCAAAATTATTTGTACACTTGTACATCAACCCAAATACAGATTGACAGTAAATAACATATCCACACAGCTGGAATGCTACTCAGTAATTAAAAAACAAACAAAAACAAACTATAGACAATGACGGGGATGAATCTGGCTCCTTTTGGTAAACCAAAAGGACAGAAGAGTAGTCACTATGTGATTCTATTTAGATGACATTCTAGAACAGACAAAATAAACTATAGTGATAAAAATCAGAACAGTTGTAGAAGGCAAGAGGCAAGTGGCAGGAAGAATTGACTAGAAGGTGACACAAGGTAACTTTTTAGCCTGATGGAACTGTTTCTATCTTGTTTGGGGTGATGGTTTTACAGGTGTGTATATTGGCCAAAATTCACCAGAGTGTAATTATACCTGATTGAGTGAAGTCTTTAATAATGACTTATTAAGTTGTGCATCATTTTTAAAAGTCAAAATTGAAGGAAGAGTGAGAGTCACTTTAGGAAAAAGTGTTTTCCCCATAATTCTATTCACACACACATTTCCTTCTGAATATATGTTCTGTAGGTCAATGGTTCTGTGTTTTTTTTAAGATTTTATTTATTTATTTGAGAGAGAGAGCGAGCACAAGCAGGGGCAGTGGCAGGCAGAGGAAGAGGGAGAAGACTCCCCACTGAGCAGGGAGCCCAAAGCAGGGCTCAAACCCAGGACCCTGGGATCATGAGCTGAGCCAAAGGCAGACGCTTAATCGATTGAGCCGCCCAGATGCCCCAGGCTGGTGATTTTATACATAGTGATTTTATGGTCACTTTGGGAACATTTTTAGAAATAATCCTTGGCCTTTTGTTATTCAGTTAGGAGCGGTGCCCAAGCTCCTAACCACATGCCTGGAAACACAGAAGCAAGCAAGACACAGGCTCATCGTGGAGGAGCCCACAACAGCAGACGGGAAGTAAGCCCACAACCACTAAGGCAAGAATGAGGAAAAGGCACCAAAAATTGTTCCTCCAAAAAAGTATCCACAGGACAGTGTGGTGTCAGAGAAACTGAGCCCTAAAAAAGGACTTGATAGGCGAAGGAAAGGAGGACATTTATTTGCAGGAAACAGCTTATTTCACCCCAGCAATAATTAATCCTTCCTTATTGAGCACCTTGACGGGCTTCCTGAGGAAGACCATTTTGTTTGCCCCTAAGTGGGTTGGGGGGGAGGGTGGCTCTGGAATCAGACTGCTTGTGGTCTGTCCTCTACCAGCTGTGTGCCCTGAGCAAGTGACATGGCCTCTCTAAAAAGATGGGGATCAGTATGACATTCACGCCATTGGTTGTTGTGCTGATTACAAATGACGGCCCACGTGGAGCGGTCACCATAGAATCAGGTGCACAGTGAATGCTCAGGGACTGTCAGTTACCACCACTGTCACCATCATCCTTTATATATGCCAGGATCTCGGGCAGGCCCTGGAGATTCAGGAGAAACCCCACGTTTGTATGACTCAGCTCAGGTTGCTATAAAAGAACATCCCAGGCTGGGTGGTTTAAACAACAGGTGTATGTTCTCACAGTTTCCGAGGCTGGGGGTGGGAGGGTCCACCACGAGGGTGGTAGCAGATTCGGGTCCTGGTGGGAGCCCACTCCCTGATTTGCAGTTGGCTGCCTTCTCACTGTGTCCTCATGGGGCAGAAAGAGCTTGAACCCTGGTCCTCCTTCCTTTAAGAAGGACACTAGTCCCATCATGGGGCTTCAGCCCTCAGAACCTCATTTAAACCTAATTATCTCCCAAAGGCCCCACTTGCAAATACCATCACACTGGGAGTTAGAGCTCTAACATATGAATTGTGTGGGGTGAGGGAGGGGAATCAAACCTCAGTCTACGGCAACACTCGAGCTGGGGAGACAGACAAGTGGACAGATCGTTACAAGGCTCTGTGCTAACAACTTGGCCAAAGAAGAGAATTTAGAGACTCTGTGCCGTAGATGATCTTTATTCCTCCACAGAGGCCTGGGGGAATGACTTTCCTGAGTTTTTAGGGCAATAGATAGCACAGTCTGGAGTCTGGCCTCCCGAGTCTCAGTCCACGGTGGGGGATGGCCACTATTCTTTCTCTCTCTGAAGGAAAAAGACCTGTATCCTTGCTCCTTCGAATTGACTAGAGCTCTGATTATAGTTTTCTGGAAACAGCTCCCTCTCAGTGACTAAGAGACAGGCTAGGTTCACCCCTTTACAAGGTTCTTGTGTGCCGTCCATTTATACAGAAACGTGCATAGACAGCTTTCTGGAAGGTGACAACGTCATCTACCCCCACCCCCCTGCAAACCAGGCGGGGACCTACAGATGGAGATGGTCTACAGAGGAGTGTGTCTCAGGACACAAGGAAATGGGAAAAGAATTTCATGAGCTGTATGAGAGCAGGAGCCAGACAGATGAGCCCTGGGTCTGCTAAAGCACCTAGTAAATCAACCCTAGCTATGGCTGGAAGCAGGAACAGCCCTGGGGTTTGCTACACAAGGAACCAGGGACAAGGACAGCCCATGAACTCTGCAGCATGTGTGTCCCTCATGAACTTCCCGAGGTTCGGGGGGTGTCTCAGGGCCAACAGTGAGCAAGCAGCCATTCCTCCTTCCCCCTTCACCGGAGCGCCAGTCACATAGACCCACACGTACACATGCACACGCACACACACCACTCCAACACCTACCCACATTCTCAGCTCCCACACTAGCTCACATGAACTCAGGCTCGCTGCTCATTCTGACTCACAAGTACAGAATCACAAGTCTTCCAAACACACATGCACAGTGACACAAGTTACACACGCACTCACCACACACACACACACACACACACACACACACACATCCACTCCTCATATGCATACAGGCAGCACCTTATCCACAGTGCTGTGCTGACCTCTCCCTGCCACTTGTGATTTGTCAGGAGCGGCATTCGGGAGGGTTGGGGAGAGAGCACGCCCTGGACCTCTGGGGACTCACAGCGGAAAAACCTCCCTGACTTACAAACTTCCATGTGGTTCTCGGGCTGCAATATCCAAGGCCCAAATGGGGCAAGGCTTCTGTTGAGTGAACAGATTAAAGTATAACCTGCTTCTCTGATTCCTTGGATCTGCCTCTGAGTCACTGTTGTGGCTTCAACTATTTACTGCCAAATTCACACACATTTCTTTTCTTTGGCTAAATTGAGCATCCCTTAAAACAAAACAAAAAAACAAAAACAAAAACAAAAAAAAAGAAGAAGAAGAGTTTGTGTGTGGAGAATATCCACCAAAGGAAGATAGAAATGGCACTAGTGGTCCAGCCCCCCAAGCCCTGATCAGCAGCCGCAGAGTTGAGGTCTGGGCCTATTGCCTCTAAGGGTGGAGGCTGCTCAGAACAGATGTGGTATGAAGGGGTTCCTCCTGGGAGGCTGACACACTCTTGGGGTCTCACTTTCCCTCTCCAGAGAGAACCAAAAGGAGAGAGCTGTGTCTCAAAGACATTTCCCAGTGGGTGTGTATCATTTAACCTCTGCTGCCTCAGACTGGGACCAGAACTGGACTGTACCATGCCTCCCATTCCCACCCCTATCCCCACCCCCCAGGCAGAAAAACAACTTCTACTACCAGAGCAGAACCGGTTTGGTCTCCCCCAAGGCAACCGAGTCAAGGCCAAAAGGATTGTGTCCTATTGGCTCCCTTCCCCGCCAGATCCAAGCCATTGGCTCCGCTCTTGGTTGACCTGTGAAATTGCCATCTAGGGAGTTAAAAGTGATTCATTGTCAGCAATTTCATCTGTTTCAGATGAACACTTTATTACACTACCAGAGATAAGATAAACAGATCTGAATGGTTTTTCCAGTTGGGTCCTTCCTCCGGCATCAAGTAATCATTTGATTTACGATCCATTAAGGGCCAAAATATACACAGTAGATAAACAATTGGATATTAACAAGATGCTGCTGACTTGTTTTAAGGTTACTGAGGATGAAAATCACGGTTTTTTTTTTCCTTTTTTTTTTTACCAAGGGGAGAAAATCTGCTGTAGAAGAAAATTTCCATTCGCAAGCTGAAACCTGCTTTGCCTAATCTTCCTTTAAGGTTAGGAAGTAATGTGCTGTCAGGATTAAGTTAAGATTTTCAGGGACACATTCTGGACTCTGCATCCAGC
Organism: Nyctereutes procyonoides; assembly: GCF_905146905.1. Lineage (NCBI taxonomy): Eukaryota > Metazoa > Chordata > Mammalia > Carnivora > Canidae > Nyctereutes > Nyctereutes procyonoides. The sequence continues at coordinate 6,852,311 of NW_026575135.1, read as the reverse complement.
ACGGACCCTCCATAGGGAAAGAGAGAGGAGGTCAGTTCAGTCCACACTTTCTTTCTGTAAGAACTGACAGTGCACGGTCAAGTCTCTTGGTAAGCATTCACTTTTCAAAAGCATTTGTGTGTGTGTGTTTTTTTTAAGCATTTGTGTTTGTATAGCCACATCCAAAGCAGCGTTGTTCACAATAGCCAAGAGGTGGAAACAACCCAAGTGTCTGTGGACAGATGAACAGATAAACAAAATGTGGTCTATACATCTGATGGAATATTATTCAGCCTTAAAATGGAAAGAAATCCTGACCTGTGCTCCAACATGGGTAAACCTTGAGCACATTATGCCGAGTGAAATAAGGCAGTCACAAAAAGGCAGAGACTGTGTGATTCCACTTACCCAATATATCGAGAGTAGTCAGACTCATGGCAACAGCAAGCAGAACAGTGGTTACCAGGACCTGAAGGGGGGAATGGGAAGCTGTTGTTTAATAGGTAGAATTTCAGTTTTGCAAGATGAAAAGTTGCACAACAATGTGAATGTGCTTAACTCTTAAATATGGGTAAGGTGGCAAATTGTCTGTTATTTACCACAATTTAAAAAAAAAAAAAAGTGCATCTGTGGATTTGCTGTCATCAGTTGAGTGGGATGTGGACAGCTCTGGTTTCCATACCTTTGGATCCTACACATATGGGACAGTCTGAGGGGCTGGCACTCAGAGCTCCATGCAGCTGTGTTGGGAAGTGCTCAAAGCCCCTAGTCTTCCTGCAGGAGGCAGGTGTGCCAGGGCTGGGAGTCCTTGGCAGCTGGAGTGGATGACTTCGCGGCAGAAATGGAAGGAGCCTGTTGAGACAACTCAGCTCAGAGTTCCTGCAGAGTCGAGCAGGGAGCCTGTGCCTGAGAATTCTTGGCAGTGTCAAGAAGGGGTCAGCACAGAACTGCTCTTCCCCTATGAGGCCCAAACAAACCAGTCTTTTCTTTCTCATCTGTTTGTCGTCCTGTTCCTTGCTCAGATTTGGCTAAAGGCCCTTTGAGATAGCAGGAAAGTTATAAATGCTGATGTTCCCTATGATAGGCTGAATAATGGCCCTAAAAAAAATCCAGGTCTTAATTCCTGGCCCCTGTGAATGTTACTTTATCTGGCAGAGGAGACTTGCACCCAAGATTGAATCAAGGATCTTGCGATGGGGAGATTACCTTGGATTATCTGGATAGATCCCAAATGTAACTGCACACTGTGTCCTTTAGAGGTGAGCAGAAGAAGACTGGACACAAAGGAGCGAATGCAGTGTGAGATTTGAAGCTGCAACTCTTCTGGCTCTGAAGATGGAGGAAGGTTCCCCCAAAGCAAGAAATACAGGAGCACAGCTCTAGAAGCTGGGAAGGACAAGGAAAGGACTCTCCCCTAGAGCCTTGGGAAGGAGTGACGCCTTAATTTCATCCCAGTGAAACTAGTTTCAGACTTCAGACTCCCAACTCTGAGAGAATCAAGGTGTGTTGTCTTAAGCCACGAAATTTGTAGTAATTTTTGATAGCAACCCTACGAAACTAATATATCCCTCGTGGTAGGCTGGCTAGCCCATGCCCTCCTTCATCCCAGCAGGCTTCAGATCCCATGGAAAGGGATGAATGGGGCATCTAGAGGTTCTTAAGTGTACCTTGCATTCCTTAGGGATCTCTACTGGGATGCAGGGAAGCAAAGGCCTGGGGATGCAGCATTGGAAGTCCCCCAGCAGGGAGAGAGTCAGTATCGCCCTGGGTCCCTGAGAACTTGGAAACAGGCTAAAGTAGTCCCAGGATGAGCAGGGTCATGTGCAGGAGCAAAGAGAAAGCTCAGAGTGCTGGTGGTGAGAAGAGCCAGTGCAGACAGATGTTTCAGGACAATCAGGCCCAGAGCCAAAGTTCACAACCTCCAGAAGACAGGGCATAACTGCCCACATGGGAATCCTTCTAACTCCTAACTCGTTCCCCCATCCTCCCTGAGAGTCCTGGCTGGAGAGGCCCCTGGCAGGGCCTGGAAACCCTACACTGCAGCCCTGTCACAGCTGTGGTTGGTGAGCACAACCTCTCCGTGTGAGTGCTAATGTACCTCTCCTCATGGGGTCTTCTGAGGAACTTCATTGCTTTTGTCCCCTGATCACTGTGAATTTTTCTCTCACTTATTTTCTGTCTTTCCTTGATTGTCTGTGAGCTGCCTCAAAGCCTCTGTGTGGCAGCAGGACAGATTGATAAACAAATGGTTACTTTTTAAAAATTTTTTTCAGAAAGAGAAAAGGTTAAGGACACTCCTCACCCCTGGTTTCACCTCACCTCCACTAAATGAACCCAAGAGATGAAGAAGAAATCAGCCAGATTATATGCATTCCAGTTCTCTATTAGCACTTAACAGATTATCCCTGAATTTAGGACCACCATTTTCTTTTGTCTGAAATCTTGTGGGACAGGAATTCGAGAAGGGCTTCGCTGGACAGTTCTTGCTTGGAGTCTATCATGCAATTTCACTAAGATGACTGCTGGGGCCATAGTCATCTGAAGGCTTGACTGGGCTGGAGCTCAAAGACAGCTTCACTCTTGTGATGTCAGCTGAGCGCTGGGAGATCAGTGGGCCGCCAACTGGAGTGTTTATGCATAGCCTCTCCATGTGGCTTGGGCTTCCTCCCAACATGGTGGCCTCAGAGAACTCGGGTTTTTTTTTTTTTTTTTTTTTTTTTTACTCAGGGTTTTTTTTATACTTAGTTTCAGAACTCTGAAAGTGTCCTAATATATAAAATCTTTACTGCCTTTGAAAAACAACAACAACAACAACTTGGGACACCTGGGAGGCTCAGGGGTTAAATGCCTGCCTTTGACTCAAGCCATGACTGCGGGGTCCTGGGATTGAGTCCCATATCAGGCTTCCTACATAGAGCCTGCTTCTCCCTCTGCCTATGTCTCTGCCTCTCTGTCTCTGTGTCTCATGAATAAATAAATAAAATCTTAAAAAAAAAAAAGAAAACTTTCAAGGAGCTTGGGTGGCTCAGTCAGTTAAGCATCCAACTTTTAATTCAGCTCAGGTCATGATCTCAGGATTGTGGGATTCTCTCCCTCTCCCCCACCACCCTGCTCTTGCACTCTCTCTCTCTCTCTCTAACAACTAAATAAATCTTAAAAAAAAAACTTTCTTGAAACAAAATTCATATACCATAAAATGTAAAATTTTATTTTTTATAAGGTTTTATTTATTTGACAGAAAGAGAGACAGCACAAGCAGGGGAAGCTGCAGGCAGAGGGAGTGGGAGAAGCAGGTTCCCCATCCAGCAGGGAGCCCAATAAAGGGACTTGATCCTAGGATCCTGGGATCATGACCTGAGGGGAAGGCGGACACTTAGCCAACTGAGCCACCCAGGTGCCCCAAAGTGTAAAATTTTAGTATATCCACAGAGTTGTGCAACCACCACCACTATATAATCTCAGAGTATTTGTATCACTCAAAAGAAACCCCATTTCCCCCCTCTCCAGACCTGCCCTGGCAGTGGAAGCACTTAGCGCCTCTGTGTTACCAGCTGAGCCCCATGTGCTGGCCATTCTTCCTGGGTCTACCTGAAGCTGGCCCAAGGCCCCTTGCTCTGGGCCCTCAGTTCTCACTCCTTCTTCTAGGCTGAGATAGTCAGTGGGTGGGGGGAGGGCAGCCCTGCTTTTCCTGGTGCTTCTCCATCAATTCTTTTCTCACTTCTGCCAGAAGCTGCCAAAACTCTCGAGACAAACAAAACTGTTATGTCTAACAGGCTGCTTGGGTTTGTACCACTTCCTTCCTCTGAAGCAATAAAGCACAAAGCCATGTACCTGCTGGGATTCATTCATCATTCAATAAATATTTATTAACAATCTGCTTTGTGACATGAACTATTTCAGGAACTGGGGTGCCTTCCTGAACAGAAATACAGAAATCCCTGTTCCCCTGGATCTATTTGAGCGGAGAGAAAGGAACAATGAATAACCAAATTAAATCATACGTCACAAGGTGAGAAGGACTATGGGGCCATTGGGCAGAACAAGCAGGACAGGGAATGCGAGAGGGCTGGCAGTTTTAAACAGGGTGATCAGGGTAGGCCTCACCAAGAGAGGGACATTCCAGAAAGACAAGGGGGAAATGCAGAGAGAAAAGCATATGTGAAAAACTCTTTGCTGGCAATCCTTTGTCCCTGAATAAATTCCTGACTTTAAACAAGGCCTTTGGCTTGTTCATGGCCTGGATCCTGCTTCCATCCAGTCTCACCAACACAAAGTCCACTACATAAACACATACACAGGGCAGCCCAGGGGGCTCAGCGGTTTAGTGCTGCCTTCAGCTGAGGGCGTGATCCTGGACACCCCAGATCGAGTCCCACGTTGGGCTCGCTGCATGGAGCCTGTTTCTCCCTCTGCCTGTGTCTCTGCCTCTCTCTGTGTGTGTCCCTCATGAATAAATAAAATATTTAAAAAAATTTTTAAAAACACATGCACACACAAAAGCACACACAATGCGTGTGCTCTGTCTCCGCACTCTGACCAGCCTTGAATGCGTGTGCTCTCCCTGTGTCCCATGCAGCAGATGTGAAATGCTACTCACAGCATAAACATGAAATATCAGAGGGTTCGTGGGAGAACATAGGAGGCTCACCAGAATGGAGCAACATGGAAAATATACAAAAGTCCTAGCCACAGGGCCGCTTGGCTGGCTCAATCTGAAGAACATCCATCTCTGCATGGATCTTGGGGATGGGAGTTTGAGCCCTACACGGGGTGTGGAGCCTACTTAAGGTAAAAAAAAAAAAAGTCCTAGCCATAAAGTGAGGTTTCCAACCTCAAGCTCACTTATCACTACAGATCACTGGCATGTGAAGGGGCACTTAGAGGTCATCCATTCCACCCCTCAGTGGGGCCCAGAGAGGGATGGTGGCATTCTTGGGGTCACATAGCTTTATCTGCACATCAAAGTCAGATATTCTACAGGAAGAACATTCTGTGCATGAAGCTGTTTCATGAGACTTCAAGTTCCTCTATTGTCAGGAGAAATGACCGATTAGATTTCCTCTCCACCAACTGACCACGGCTGAGCTCTGCCAGAGTTAAAAGGGCCCCTTGTGGATCTCTGTGGCACCAGAGGCAGCACCATCTTTCCTGACTGAGGATTCTTTCTGGGGACTCTCAGTGTGTGCTGGAAACACAAAGGTGGGCTCTTCGCTGTTCCTCAGGAGGAGGGGACTGTCAAAACAGAATCCAGAAAGAATCATGCCACAGACCAAGACTTGGCCCTCTGTGGTGTGATCGTATGAGTTGGGATTCTATGGTTGGCACCAAATTCTCTGCCTAGGAGCCAGAGGAGGGGAGTCTCTGGAGGCTCAGAAAGAAAAAGAGCACTTTAGAATTTCAGGGCTAAAGTGTGATAAGAATAACACACATAAGGAAGTTAGAACTAAGTGTGAAGGTCATCAGATCGTGAAAAAGCCAACAAAAACAGCCAAATGAATAAAGCTGTGTTGTCAATCCTTTTACAGGGGGATGGAGGTGGGGACAGGAGACTGTGAGCTTGCTTCTTATGCCTACTTCCCCAAACCACCAAATCCCTTCCATGCTCTTGAGGCCCAGATGCTTCAAAACAGGAGCATAGGGAAAGAGAGTAAAAAAATAAATAAAACAAGATGAAACCAGAGAGGGAGACAAACCTTAAGAGACTCTTTTTTTTAAATTTTTTTTTAATTTATTTATGATAGTCACACAGAGAGAGAGAGGCAGAGACACAGGCAGAGGGAGAAGCAGGCTCCATGCACCGGGAGCCCGATGTGGGATTCGATCCCGGGTCTCCAGGATCGCGCCCTGGGCCAAAGGCAGGCGCTAAACCGCTGCGCCACCCAGGGATCCCCAAGAGACTCTTAATCATAGGAAACAAACAGGGTCGCTGGACGGGAGGTGGCTGGGAGTGTGGTGTAACTGGATGATGGACATTAAGGAGGGCATGTGATGTGATGAGCACTGGGTGTTATGTAAGGGTGATGAATCATTGACCTCTACCTCTGAAGCCAATAATACATTATATGTTGATTAATTGAACTTAAATAAAATTTAAAAAGAAAAGAATATCTATAAGTCCTTCTCCCCATTGCTTCCTCCATGGGCTAGTGTCTCCCAGACCTCCTCATGGTGTCAGTCCGATATTCTTTCCCTGAGACTGTCCTATCCCTGACTTCCCTCTAACCCCCACTCTGGTTAAGATTGAGGATTTTAGAAGCTGCAAGACCCTGAGCAAGTGTCTTGACCTTTTGCAATCTGTTTCCGGTCCAGAAGCATTTGTGCTAGTGATGACAAGGCCCCCCATTTATTGAGCAAGCTCCCACTGCAAGGTTCTGTGCTGAAAAATTAACATAGGAGTCTTCATTTAAAACTTACAACACCCCTATAACGTAAATTCTGTTATAATTTTCATTTTATTGACTAGGAAACCAAGGGTCAGAAACATAAAACCACTTGCCTGAGGTCTCATAGCCAATACCTGCTGGCTCAGGGTTTGAACCATCATACTCCAGGCTTAAGTCTCTGGTAAGGTCTCTCTGAGGATTCCCTATTCCCACAGGAAGACTGGCAAAGGGTTGCTAAGCATATTTAAAAATGAAATACTGCTAAAGGTCACTCACTGGGGGGTGCCTGGATGGCTCAGGGGCTTAAGTGTCTGCCTTCTGCTCAGGCCATGGTCCTGGGGTCCTGGGACCTAGTCCCATAATGTGCTCCCTGCTCAGTGGGGAGTCTGCTTCTTTCTCTCCTCTCCCCCTGCTCATGCTGTTTCTCTCTCAAATAAATAAATAAATAAATAAATAAATAAATAAATAAATAAATAAAATCTTAAAAAAAAAGAGAGAGATAGATTTAAAAAAAAAAAAAAAGTCACTCATCCCCCCAGAAAAGTCTCCCAGGCCAGCCACCAAAACCGGAGAGATGAAATGGACAGACAATACACAGAGATACCAGTAAGAAAAAAGTTTACCACCCTAGAAACCAAAGAAATACAAGTTAAAATTAAAACGGTGTGTTGCTTTTAGCTTATCAGATTGGAAAAGATAGAAAAAGAATGGCTACTGGCCCAAAGCCCCGGGGGCATAATGTAATTTACTCCTAATTTGTTGCTATTTTGTCCGTAAAATGGACTTGACAATTTTTCACTGAACATGTTAGGCGTCACTGGGTTTATGAGAAGAGCAATGAACGTGTTAATAGTAACTGCAGAGACGAGGCGAATGCGAAACGAGCTAAAGGGCCAAACGGAGGGCAGCAGGTGGCCCGGGGCCTCCAGCGGGCGCGCGGCTGGCGGGGAGCAGGTGCACGCGCCCCGCCGGGAAGGAGGCCACACGCCCGGACCACAACTCCCAGGAGCCCGCGCGCCGCCTCGCCCCACCACGTGACCGCGCGGCCCGGCTCGCGATCGCGGCGGCGGCGTCCGAGCGGACTCGGAGCGGAGAGACCCGAGCTCGCAGCAGCGGCGGCCCCGGCGCCCGCCCGCCCGGCGCGTTCGCCCCAGGGTGAGTCCCGACGCCGCCGACAGCGGCGAGGCCGAGACGGTGAACGGAGCCGGGTGAGGGGACGCGGGAGGCGGCGCCGGCGGTGGCTTTGCCGTGGGGTTTTCTGTGTGTGCCTCCTGCTGGGAGTCCGTCGGGCCCGACGAGCAGCGGGGGCGCGGTGGGTGAAGGCACACGTGGGTGGGGGTCCCCTGCCCCGGGCGCACGGACGCCCACCCTGGAGGGAAGCCTCCCACCTGGAGGGAAGCCCACCTAGAGGGAAGCCCTCCCACCTGGGGGGAAGCCCACCTAGAGGGAAGCCCTCCCACCTGGGGGGAAGCCCCCCACCTGGAGGGAAGCCTCCCCCAGAGGGAAGCCCCCCACCTAGAGGGAAGCCCTCCCATCTGAAGGGAAGCCTCCCCACCTGGAGGGAAGCCTCCCCCAGAGGGAAGCCCCCACCTAGAGGGAAGCCCTCCCATCTGGAGGGAAGCCTCCCCCCTGGAGGGAAGCTCCCACCTGGGGGGAAGCCCCCCACCTGGAGGGAAGCCTCCCCCAGAGGGAAGCCCCCCACCTAGAGGGAAGCCCTCCCACCTGGAGGATGCCCCTCACGCCATCAGGCCAGAGCACATGCCCCGGGGCTGGCCCCCTGCCCTGGCAAGCTGGGGGTCTGGGTCTTTGGGGGGGAAAAAACCCAGCCCAGCTACTTTCCATCCTCCCTACATTTGGGTAGGAAGTAGCATTTCAGATGAACTGCTGTTTTGTTTTGTTTTTTTTTTAGATAGAATTCACCTGGGTGGAAAGGATGACAGCTTGCAAGACTCTTTGGTCTTTGAAGAAATCATAATTTTCTTCATCCCATAAAGCATATCATAGAATTTAAGATACAGGAAGCCAGTACTGGTCATTGGGCTAACGGCCCCTCCACCCCCTGCTAGCCTTCTAAAAGGGGAAATAGATGGGAAGAGCTTGTGAAAAGTTCCTGAGCCAGGCACTGCGGGACAAGGACCTGAACCTCCCCCTGAAGTCTTGGGTTTGTAAATGAGACAGCTCTTCCCCAAGCGTAAGGAGCCCCAGATGCAAACATAAAGAAGAAAACAAGGCCATGATTGCTCTCTTCTTCACCGCGGCCCCTCCCTACCCAGGGTGGGGCCCTGACTAAGGCGCAGATAAGTCAGACTCAGGGGCTGGAGGCTGAGATTCTGCCTAAGTGGGGAAACAAAATAGGATGCTGCCTCTTACATACCTGACCACAGGGCCCTTTCACTGGAAAATGCTGCCCCACGTCAGGGTGTGCTGATTTGAATCTTTTTCTCCAGCAAAAAGGCCAGGGTAGGTGGGCCTTTGTCCTTCCTGGACTCCAAGTGCACTTCCAGCTCGGAACATACTGGACTGTCCGTCTTCCCCTGGCTGCCTCCTGCTGCTCCTGCTTCAGAAGATGTTTTAGCCATCTGCCTTCCTGGCTGCTTTAGGTGTCCCCCTGGGGGCTGCCTCCCCTGTGCCTCCCTCTCACCCACTACATACACCCTGTTCTAATGATCAGCTCCCTTCCCTCTCTCCTAACAGTTAGTTCCATGAGGGCCAAGGACTTGTCTCATCCCTTTCCATATTGCCAGCACCTGCACCCCTAGCAAAAACAGAAGCCAGTGTTTGTCATCCAAAATACTTCTGTTGCTTTGTGGGTGTTCACGTCTGTAGCCAAAGCTGTTTGAGGCCCCTGAGACATCTGGCCCAGGCCCAAGGATGATAGAAGGAAGCCAGTCAGGGAACTTCTCTGATTAGCTAGCCGTTGGGGACATTCCAGTCATGCCAACTGCTTTATTAAGTGAACTCAGGGAAGGGGCATGGTGCAAACACCTGCCACATTTCCCACAGCAGCGATGGTGCTCGAGCCTTCATCTGAAGCCGAATGAGCGTGACTCCAGCGTAAATAGTTTCATGAGACAATTTGTACTTGTTTTCTCATGTTTATCTTTAGTGAACATTTTGCCCTTTCAACAAATAACGCTTTTTGAAATCTTAACAAGGGAGGTCTCGGGGTAGTAAGACTCAAAATGATTTCTACTTTCTTTTTGGTGTGTTTCAGCTCTTCTAAACAAGCACCCCTCTCACATTGAGGGAGCAAGAAGCTATATTTTTATTTTAGAATTCTTCCACATGGTTTTTAAATGACTGCCCAGGTTTCCATTTTCTTCTTATGAGGTCTTGGGCAAATCCTTTCCCCTGTTGGGACTCATTTCCCCCATATGGGAATGAAATGGGGGTAGAAAGGGGCCAAGTTGGACGACATCAGTGTTTTTTACACTTCACTCAGAGCCCCGGTTTTACATATGGTGGAGTTACAAGGAAGACTTTATTTGGTCGTGATCCCTGGCAAAAAAACAAACCCAAAATCAAAACTGAAAGCCAGGGGACTAAAAGCCTCTGAGAAAACGAATACGGCCCAGGGATGTGCTGCCCAGCATGGTGACTATGGTTACTACTACTGTATGTTTGAGAGTTGCTGAGAGAGTAGGTCTTTTTTTTTTTTTTTTTTTTGAGAGTGGGTCTTAAATGTTCTTGTAACTGTGTGGTGATGGATATTAACTAGTCTCAAAACGGTGGTGATCGTTTCACAATAGATACAAATACCAGAATCATGCTATATACTCGAAACTAATATAAAAAGTTACATGTCAATTATATCACAGACACACAAACTTTCTAAGGACACTCTAGCTCTGATATTTGGAGATAATAATAGTTGACTTAGAAGGCAAAGCATTCTATCACCTAATCCCCCTCAGCCAGGATCTCTTTAGCTGGAGGAGCACTGACAGTGCTTCCAGAGCCACTGCTGCTGAGGTCCTACTTGATGATGAGAGGGGACCTTCCTTTCCCTGAGACGGTGAACTAACATTGATCCCTCCGACTTTAATCTTGCCCAATACAGTCATTAAGCCTGGTGTGGGTATTGAGGATTGCCACCCGGCTCCCTTCTTGTCGTTTCTTGGCGAGCAAGAGGCAGCATGGTATCCTGGAATGTACAGCACTATGGCATCCAGCTAGACCTGGCTCTAAATCCCAGCTCTGCCAACTTAACTAGCTTTGTGACCTTCAGCAAATTACTTAACTCTTCTGAGCCTAGTTTCCCCAGTTTCTTTTCTGTGTGATGGGCCTAATTGTTCCTGTCACACAGAATATGGTTGTGAAATGAGGTAATGTATGAAAAGCCATTGATGCCACCCCAAACACAGGCTGGGCAAGGCGCTCTTTGAGAAGGGCATTCAGATGGGCAGCATGGTCACTGCGCCTACCTTCATTCTTTCTATAAAGCTGGGAGCTCATCGAAGGCAGAAACATTAACCTTTGTTCAGAATGCTGGGCACAGAGTGGGGTCAGCAAATGTTTAATGAATGAGTGGACGGATGTGGAGTGGAGTGGAGACAGCTGCCCCTGGCCCCTCCATGATACACATGGCCAGAACAGAATGACTGGGGCCCTGGGGGTAAGAGGCAGTCACTGCTCAGTGTACTGCTTCCCCATTGGGTTTGGAGGGCACAGAGGGGACAGCTCAGCATGACCTGAGGACACCGAGGTGTGTGTTATCCCCTATACCTCATGTCCACCTGGAGTAGGACCAGCTCATTATAGCTCTGCTGCTAACCCACTGCCCTGTTTGGCCTCAATTGATCCTAATGACCACTGATGGCCCTTCCAGCACTTAAGACCAGTGACCTCATTCATCTGGACCTTTAGGGGAGGCTGCTGGAGAGCATTAGGGACCATGACTTTCACTGCCTTAAACACACTAAAATGCAAATTCCCTTTTCTTTCAGATGCATTTCATCTTCTCCAACGAGGTGGTGCTCCTGTTTGATTTCTGGAGTGTCCACAGTCCTGCAGGTAAAAATTGGAAAGCCTAATAAGCTTGTAGCTCGGAAAACTTTGTTGCTCTAGGCAGTGGACAGCCTGGGTTCTCTTTGGTGTTACACTCTGTGGACATTTAAGTGAGCCTGACTCCTCTCACATAAACATTGAGCAGGAACTTCACATTTATAATTCCATTTGCAAGCACTGCTCTTCAGATCACAAGAGGCTCCATGAACTCACTGATTGTCACAAGGGCCCAGAGACAGGCTGAGGATACAGCTTTTGCCTCTGTGACTAAAGAAGGAGCAGAAACCCAAAGAGGGGAAGAGACTTGTCCAGGGTCACAGAGCCAGTAGCATCAGAGCCATAACTAGATGGAGGCCTCTTGCTGCCTCCTAGTAACCCCCCAACACCTACCTCCTACCATGCCTAGCATCCACTCAGAAGCCCGTAACAGCTGTTGCAGGCTGGATCTCAAATGAGACACCAATTTGCAAGAGAATGATATTGGTGTGACTTGAAAAGGCAGAGCTGAAAGTTCCGTTTCAGGTTAAAAAACTGTATCTTAATAGTAGGTGGAAAGCGGCCCAAGTGCCCAGCCCCACAGGTGCTGATCAACTAAATCACGGTCATCCCTACAGTGGTCACCCCCCGCCCCCCTAATCCCAGTCATTGTAGTATTCCTCCTCGAAGTCCTGAGTTGACTGGGCTCAGCTAAGCCGTCCCCACTCACAGCCTCTCCGGCGGGTGTAGTCAGACAGTGGCTGCAGCTGGAATCCTGAAGGCTGCCTCAGGCTCGTGTCTCCTGGCCGCTGCTGGTCATCAGCGAGAACCTCCGGCAGGGGCTGCTGGTTGAACACCCACATGTGGTGTCTCCTGCGGTCTGGGCTTCCTCGTGGCAGGGCAGCTGGGTTCTGGGGCATGAGTGTGTCCAGAGAACAAGGTTAGAAGCGCCTGGGATTTTTAAGACCTAGCTTTGGAAGTCACAGAGCCTTATTTCCACCTTTACTGGGTGAGAAAGTCACAAAGGTCTTCTCAGCCTAAAGAGCGGGGCATGGCCCCCACCACTTGATGGCAGGGGTGTTTGACATTTATAAGAGCATGTGGGGTGGAATAGGGTGAGGTGGCCATCTTTGGAAAACAGACTGTATCTGATACTTCGAAACCACAGAAATAAGGTAGGTCTGTATGAACTAAGGGGACAGTGGACTTGGATGATGTCAGATGCAGAAGAATATGCACAGGGAGGTACCTACAGCAGGTGTCCCCGGAGAGCTATATAGGAAAGTGCTCTGGGGAGAGGACTGGGGTTTTAGGCACTGGGCTGGGAAGACTTCCCTTTCACTCTATACCCTGTTGTACTGGTTGAATTCATGCCATGTGCACATAATTACATGTAATTTTATGTTTTAAAATATAACCTGCATCTTTTGTAGCTGATTTCCTCCTGGGAGCCCAATAAAATAACTATAGCTGGACCATTTAGTATCCCTCCCTGTCTTATAAAACAGAAGTAGCAATTAGCAGCTAATTTTACAGCAGCTCTCATAAGCACTTCATGTTTTCTGTCAAATAATTTAGTGGTTTTTTTCCCCCACTATTATAAAATCCATACAGTAGAAGCTTAGGAAAATTAGGTGAGAAGAAAATAAAAATCTCATATTCTAGTTTGCACAGATAATTATGACTCTTGTTGTCTCTCCTTCCAGACTTTTCTGTGTACATCCTCATACACAGGAGCTTGCATACATGCTCTTCACTTAACGAGTCAGGACAGACTTGTGCTGCCTGTTGTGGGGGGGGTGGGAGGTGGCGGAGGGGGGAGCTGCGGGCAGTGTGTGTGACCTCTTCACCCTTGGCGGCTGGCTTTCCAGATGGCTTCTTTTCCTGATCTCAAAGACATACCCAAAAGGCCATCCTGACCAAGAAAGAGCTGGAGGGGAAAAGAGAGTCAAGTTCTGAGCCCGAGCAGGGTGGGGAAGAAGATGCGAGAGAGGGAGGTGGAATGGATTGAGGGACTGGGTGGAGGTGCTCTTCTCCACCTATCCCAGGTCCCAGGGGAAGCTGCCAGAAGGGGATCAGTGCTAGCCTGTCCAGGTCTCTGCAACTCAGCTTCGTTTGACAGGCATGGCCCTTTCAGTGCTGGTGGTCCTGTTCCTGGCTGTGTTGTATGAAAGCATCAAGGTTGGCAAAGCCAAGCTGCTTTACTGGGCTGTAGTGAGCATGTCCATCCCCGCCAGCCAGCTCACTGAGGAGACAGACCAGGATTCTTCAGGCTCAGACTCGCCCCCGGTCAGCACAACCCGCCTCAGGTAACAGGCAGAGTGTGTGGGGAATGGCAGCATACTCACATTCACCCTGATAGACAGACTGGGCCCGGAGGGCATTAGCCCCACTTCATGGAAAGCAAACTGAGGCCCAGGACTTGCCAAAGGGCTTACAGTGGGTAAGTTGTGAGGTGAACCAGAGCAGGGGTCCCCTGATGCCTAGGCCAGAGCTCCACGAACAGCCCACTGGGGAGGCTCAGATCCCCAGAACTCTGCTGCAGGCCTCGGTCTGGCAACAGGAGTGTCCACCCAGTGCCTCCTTCAAATCTCAGCAGCCTTTCTTAGGTCACCAGGGCTTCCAAAGCCAAGACGGAATCTGCAGCTGTCCCTACACAAATAGTAGGAATTGCTGTCAGCAGTGGAGCAGGCTTGGTGGGGGAGCCCGAGCCTCCTTCCCACCCCGGTCTGGTAAAGCAGCCACATAGGGTCTGCTTCGGCCCTCTCTAGCTGTGCTTCATGAGCCGGCCTGTCCTTACACGCATGTCTCTGCCGTTCACGCCCACCCCTCGAGGGAGGTATTCTTATTCTTGTTTTACTGATAAGGAAATTTCAGTTCAGAGAGGTTGTTTGTGCTAAGCCACAAGATAGTAAGTGGCAGAGCTAGGAGTTGATCTTTCCATTGTAATACTGCCTCCCACAGTAGATGCAGAAAGAAAAAAAAATACCTGCCTTCCTGATGATTTTGTATTAGTCTTTAGCAGACATGACAATACATGCCTCATTTTCCCTTTCTGCCTTGGATGCCAGGAAGCTCAGAGCTGAATGTAGTAGAGATGTGATTATCCAAGGCTCCTTGGGCCAGGCCCTGTTCCCTATCACTGGTTTCTCATACAGCTCTTTAGAAATAAATCTCTTCTGAGTTAAGCATACACATTATAAATAAGCTGGGCCTGTTAACTCAGCCGCTTTTTCTAGTTCCTGACACCAGCTCCTAGCTTCCAGCTCATTACCGACACTAACTTGGCTCTACTTTTCATTTAGGTGGCTTTTCTGTCACTTTGGCCAGTCTGTAATCCATGTCCTTCAGGTGGTCATAGGCTACTTCATGATGCTGGCTGTCATGTCCTACAACACCTGGATTTTCTTCGGCGTGATCCTCGGCTCTGCTGTGGGCTACTACCTAGCCTACCCGCTTCTCAGCATGGTTTAGCTGGTGAGGGCTATGCAGGGACCAGGGGGCTGCATAGAGAGCTGGGGGCCCCTCAGCACTTCCAGCAGACATTGAACCTCCAGCCACATGTCTATTTCTTATGATGGCTGTTCCTCACCTTGCTTCCAGCTCCAGAGACTTTCTGCTGAAGCCAGCATGTGCTGTCTGGAGTTCGGAGTCCACTGCAGCTACGTCTGTCCTCAGCCAGCCTGCACAGGGCCTGGACGTGGGCATTTTGTGCCTTAATAAGGCTGCTGTGACCTGCGGGAGAATGGAGACCAGAACCTGGGGACAGGGTTGCTGAGCCCATGATGAATTATCTCTGTTGACTCAAAATTCAGAATTTCCAAAGATCTTCAAGACAGGGAGATGGGCTCTGGGTGACAGAGGGGGCATGGAAGCTGCATACCTTCTGCCGTTGTGATTCATGCCTTAGAGGAGCATCTTCCATCGGACTTCCTGACCTCTTCTGTCTTTGAGGGATGGAGACTAAGCTGGCTCCTTTTTTCTCACCTTTCTGCCTTTGGGACACATAAAGATGGTCTCTTCTGTGGATCATGGTGACAGAGATTTTTCATTTTTCCCACTGAACCTCTGGCTCACAATTTTGCACATGAATACAGAATTTTTAGCAAAACGATTTCGTCTGATTCCTGATAGATAGCAGCGTCTGCTGGAAACTGATTCTCTTTCTTCTGGGTCCGACAGCAGAGTCAAGGCCAAGAAGCAGGGCTGTTACCAAGGCTCCTGACCTATCCTCTGGACAGTGAGCTTCTCCCATCAGCATTGTGTGTGGGATGAAGGCAGTCTAATGGCTTGAGGTGTCTGCGGCACTTTTCAGGCCCCCCGTGCTCCCTTTTATCCTGTTCCTTCTTTTATGCAGAACAGAGAACTGCACTGAATTCAGTACTTCCTGTTCTCTCTTTCTTTCTTACTGCTCACCCATCTCGTCTGGTGGGGAAACAGGATTCATTCCCTTGAAATCCTGGGCAAACCACATGGCGTATGGACTGAGGACGAAGTATGCAGGCAAACCAAAGCGTTACACGTAGAGTTAGACGGGACTCTCCAGATAGTTTACTGGACAGAAAAAGAAACCAGAGACCCAGGGAGGGAACATCACTGCTGGATACTGTATTGTCTGTGCTCAAGTACCTCACAGGCTAGATGAAAGACCGTCTTAAGCTTGGGGAATTACAAAGGAAATAGAAGTTTTAATAAATGTTATTTTTAAACAACCTGTGGCCATTCTTGTGTTTCTGCTCAAACAGCAAGCACACACCACCCTTGTAGCAACTGCAGGAGCTGGGTAGGGCAAATGCAGCTAGTAGTGCTGGCTGTAGGGCTGTCCAAGGACTGAGTCTGTCCATCTGCTATGAAGGCAACTTTGTGCTCAGGGAAGCCAGTCCTGAAATGCTGCCCTCAGGCAGACAGCCCACAACCTCGCCTCACCAAGACCTCATGTTCACACACCAAGTCCTGCTGGGGTGCTGCCTTGCTGTGAGAAAGACAACTAACTGCTACATAGCCGGCAAAGCACCTTCTTTCCCTGAGGGCAGAAGCAAAAATACATCAAAACTACTTTTTAATTTGCAGTGAGAACTGTAACAAAGTATGGGACACGTTGAGTATTGATCAGTGCAATCTCCCCACCTCGGCAGCAAATAGGAAGGCCGCTCCATGTCACAAGGTGGGAGTAAAGTTTCCAAGGTCCAGTGTGGTCTTGCTGATGAAGCCTCACGTACCCAGTTCTACATCCTGACCAACTAAGGCTCCCTCCCCTGGGGCATTGCTAAAATGAGCACTTCATGGGTGACGGGCAACCTCTTCGGTTTGATACAGTCTCTAAATGTGGTACGTGGGAGGCATGAATGGCACAGAGGGCTTTTAAACAGATCTGCTCTAGAGAAGCTGATTAGATTAAGTAAGCATTTCAACCTTTTCATGGCCAAGTCACAAAAGGTGGCACTTTTTTTCTTCTACCTTTAGTTTTCTTTTAATAGATACCTCTCTAGTGCTTTTTATGCCACGTAGTGTTGTAAGCACTTGACAGTATCAACTCATTTAACCTTCACAACCAGGTAGAAACTCTTAATCCTTGTTTTAGAACAGAGGAAGCTGGGCAGCCTGGGTGGCTCTGCGGTTTAGCACCGCCTTCAGCCCAGGGCCTGGTCCTGGAATCCTGGGATCGAGTCCTACATCAGGCTCCCTGCAGGGAGCCTGCTTCTACCTCTGCCTGTGTCTTTGCCTCTCTCCCTCTCTCTCACGAATAAGTAAAATCTTAAAAAAATAAAAAAGAGGAAGCTGAGGCACAAAGAAGTTAAAGTCATCCAGCTCGTGAGTGGCAGAGCCAGGGCTGTAGTGGCAGGCAGCCTGGCCCAAGTCTGCTCCTTAGCACAGATGCACGTGAGGCTGACAGGGTCACCGGCCCAGGCCACACAGCACCCAGTGCTGCGAGGCTGTGAACACAGGCAGCACGGACTGAGAAGTCTGTGCCGTGCTTTTTACCACAACAGGGAAGAGATTGTTTCAGAAGACCGGGGCTGGGGTCCAGGATTTCTGACAAGCATGACTACCCCTTTTCCCCCAACCCAGTGAAGGATGCCATCCTGGTGGACAAGAGCCCAGGTTCCAGAAAAGGCTAGCCAGGATTTGAATTCTTGTTCTCCTGCTTACTAGCTATGTAACCTGGGACAAGTTAATTTACTTCTTTAAGGCTCGGTGTCTCCTCTGTAAAATGGGGATAAGTGTCTTCTGCAAGAGCTGCTGGAGAGGGGTACCTGGGTGGCTCAGTGGTTGAGCATCTGTTTGGCTCAGGTTGTGATCCCAGGGGTCCTGGGATCGAGTCCTGCATTGGGCTCCCCACAGGGAGCCTTCTGTCTGCCGAGGTCTCTGCCTCTAGGTCTTTCATGAAAAAATAAAATCTTAAAAAAAAAAAAAAAAAAAAAGAACTGCTGGAGAGGAGAGTCTGTGTAAAATGCTCAACAACTAAGGTTACTGAACAGTGATTCTTACTGCCTCCCAGCCCCACTTATGGCTCACAGGCTCACAAAGGATCTGTCCTCATGAAGGACTGTCAGGCCATCAGAATTCAGGATACTATCTTATAAACATTGTAAACCAGGGAACACTTCTATTAAAATTATTCTCCTTTTTGAAGACTGGTTATGGTCTTTGGAATATCCTGAAACAAGTAAAGTGAGCACAAGTATTTTCTCCCTACTCTTCTCTGCATTAGTCCTGGCCCCGAGTCCAGAGGGAACGGAAGCTGCTCTCAAAATGAACCATCAATCCAGAGCCAGCATTGAACGATGATGCCATGGAGGGACGCTCCCAACCTTCTGTGCATAGCTTCCTAGGGTGTAGGAACAAATGTGCAGGAGCAAAAGGACGGTGACCAGTTCTCATATGACCATGGTGCCTCAAGCCTTCAGGCCGCTAGGGTGAACTGGGACAGCAGAGTGGTGCCCTTTCTTGAAAGCCTGAGTTCCAGGGGTAAGTGCCAAAGGGATTATGTGCTTTTGGGCATGTTAACCAACCCAGGCCCATTACAGCCCCTACCCTGAGATGCCCAGAGAGGAGCACAGCCAGTCTCAGAACCCAATCAGATGTCTCCCCAAGAGCGTGAGGCAAGTTTCATCACAGACATTTATTTTAGTTTTGTTAATTTCAAATATTCATTGACCTCTTGTATCAGATTTAAGGCAGAGAAAAGATACATGTCCCTGGTTAACTGAACCGGGGTTTAGATAGTGTAGTCCACCCTGGGTTCCACCAGGGAGACCTCACCCGAGATGACAGGTCCAGTTGCTGGTGCACAGTTGAGCACTGAGAGGCACATCAGTCTTAGTGAAGAGAATAAAAAGTTTGGAAGAGGGCAGGATTCTTGTAGGTGACACTGCAGGCAACCCAGCAGCCCTTCCTCCCCAGGGGATTCTAAGACAGGACCCCGACGTTGTGAAGACAGGCTCACACTCCTCTCCGACCAGCCGGGCAAGGTGCTCAGATGTTGGTTAACTCAGATGTGTGCACTGCTGTCCTCAGAATGCTCACCTTCACCTCACCTGTGGCTTGTCTAGACCCAGGGCTGGCTGTGCATGACCATGCTTAGGGAAGGGTCGACAGAGAGGCCTTCCCACCAGTTTCCCAGTGGTGGAAACTTCATCCTAGCCAGTCAATGTCATCGTCGTCATCATCATCTCCAAAAAGTGGTGTCGGGGGCGGCCGTCCCTTCATGCTCTGACAAAACAGGAAAGAGCAGTCAGTCCTCACCTGTCCCTGCACCAGACGGCCTCCCTGCCTGGATAAGGTGAAGTGAACTGGCACCTGCTTCCAGCTCCTGGTTGGGAAGGACAGTGTTGCTGAAGGTTTTATTCAAAAGGACTGACCCTGTGGCCAGCAAACCTGGGCTTCCAGATAAAGCTGAGCCAAGCATGCAGAGAAGGGAGGCAATCCTCCAACACAGAGACAAGACAACCAACATTGGATGATTTTATCATTTATTTGTGAAACACATGTATTGATTTGACAGGTTTCTTCTCATGCAGTGACTTACACATTTCGTGTGGGAAAAGGAGGGTTGATGGGGGAAGAGAGAGTAGGAGGAAGAAAGAGAAGCAGAGGAGCCCCATGGAGAGAGAGAGAAGATGCAAGAAGATGAAGGGAGGTTGGGAAGAATATAGCTCCATCTGAAGACACTGCTGCGGCCTCTGGTGGCCTGTCTGGTTCTGGAAGTGACCCCACCATTTGGGAGAAAAGAGTTCAGAGCCTTGGCCACGTTACCAAGTGGCAAATCCAAGAGGCGAAGAGAGGCCAGGAGCACAGGGCCACAACCCCCAACACCCTTGATCCCACTGGCCCTTTCCTCACTCTCTCCAACCAGGTAGTAGGAAAATGGAGAATAACAGACTACGGAGGAAACTCTCCCCCACTTTTCATGACTTGAGGTCCTGGCTTTTTTCTTCTAGCTTGGTAGGGAACAGCTCCCACAGGGGTAGCAGGAGAAAGGGGTAGCAGGAGAAAGGCACACATGGAATATCCCCTGCTCTGAGCTACTGTGGCCCACGGTCAGTCTTCACAGGGCTGACCAAACAGAGGCAGCGGGATGTGGTCAGGGGTCCCTGGTACAGACCTCGTATCCCTTTCTGGGCATCAACTAAGGGAGCTCTAGTCTGACTGGCTCACTGCTTCTGTTTTATTTTGGCTAAAGTTCTGGCTCTGTATTTGCCAGCATTAAAACCTTAAGACTATTACTTAATCTTGCTGGGCCTCAGTCCTCTTCTCTGTAAAATGGGATAAAAGTGCCTACCTCACTAGATTAGCAGAGTATTAAATGAGAAGTTTTCAGAGCATCCCAGAAATAAAAATTACCTTGATAGTATTCATATTAATACCAGTAATATATTGGTAACTAAACATTCCAACTATATTTACGGCAGCCACTTGGGATATTCAATTGGTTTTTTGTTATTTTTAAGTGCAGAACTCA
Source organism: Nyctereutes procyonoides (assembly GCF_905146905.1). Taxonomy (NCBI): domain Eukaryota; kingdom Metazoa; phylum Chordata; class Mammalia; order Carnivora; family Canidae; genus Nyctereutes; species Nyctereutes procyonoides. The sequence goes on along the minus strand of NW_026575135.1, from coordinate 6,832,004 downwards.
TATTCAAAATTTTTGAATAAAAATTTAATTCCTGGGAAGAAAGGCCCATGGGAAGAAATGGTGCACTTCCCCCAGGGGAGTCCGGGCAGGAGGCAAGGGCATTGTATGTGCAAGCCAGCTCCTTGCTCTGCCACAGTCATTTCCCCCAGGTTCTGGCAAAATCACCTCACAATTCTGTCCCTGGGACAGGCTGAGCCTGAAGCTGATCTGTGTTCTCCACCCATATTTCTCTCTAGTGACAGTCCCATCACAGCAGTCAAATGTCCTAGTGACAGCCTCACTTCACAGTGGGACAAAAGATGCAAGAATCAGGGCTCTGATCCAGGCAGGCTCTTGGAGCAAGCCGCCCTCTGGCCATCACTCTGCAGCTTGGTAGAGTGAGGTTGTGCTATCAGCCCTTAAACCATTTTCTGCCCGGTGTTGTGAGGACCAAACAAGGTAGCAGCGCAGGGTGCAGGCTGAGGAAGTGGAAAGGCCCAAAAACAGGCAGTCTTGGAAGGAGCCTGGGTTTCAGTCCTAGCTCTACCACTAACTCTGTGCCTTTAGGTAAATCATCTTTCTGCGCCTCAGTTTCTTTGTCTATGAATAAGGATGTAAGACAAGACCTTCAAAGTCCCTTCTGATTGTAAAATAGACAAATTCCAAGCAGATCTGGGGAACCTGAGACTCTAGCATTCTAATACAGGACTAAGCAGCTCAACTTCCTTCACTGAAAGGAGCAATCATTCCTGCGTCGACAGAAATCGAGATCCCTTTTCAGGAATAAAGTATCTGCCCATCCCCACCACGCTTACAGAGCTGCCCCCTCCCAGCCCCTCGGCTGCTCCCACAGGCTGCAGCACACAGAGCCCAGGGCACCGGCCACCCGCAGACTCCATTCCTCTTCTTGGAGCCAGCAGGGAAGGGTCCCCGGGGAGTGGTGTGAGGCAGGGCCTGGCATTTCCTTACCACCTCATCTTCATCCTCCTCCTCAGGCTGTGCTTTGGGCCTCGAAAATTTCAGAGTTGCCCCTTTAAAGAGTTCATCGTCTTCATCCCCTGAGAGACTGAAGGAAAAATCAAGAAAATCAAGTCAATAGAAAATGGCGCTGTTCCTGTTTCAGGCCACAAAGCCCACAAGCTCTGCAGAAAGAATCCAGCAGCTGTGGTAGTGGCCCAGGAGATCCCCCCGCCTCCACGCTGGCCTCCTAGTGCGCTTGACGCCTTCCATGACCTATAGCCAGTCATCTTTAAAAACTAATACATCAGGCCATGTCTTTTTTTTTTTTTTTTTTTTTTTTTGCTTAAATCCCTTTAATAACTTTTCAGGGTACTTCCAGTCCAAATTGCTAAGAGTGACACAAGATCTCACATGTCTTGGTCCCTACTTCATTCTCTAATCTCAGGTTAACATCACTCTCCTCCTTACTGGGCCTTCTTTGGCTCTTTGATTGTCATGTCCCATCCTACTACAGGACCCCGCATGTGCTGTGCCTGCTCTCTGCAATCTCTTCCTCCAAACCCTGGCATTGAAGGCTCCTTTCCAACCTTTAGGTCCCAGTTTATACATTACCTTCTCTGAATCCTTCCCTAACCACTCTATCTAAAAGCAGAATAGGGATGCCCGGGTGGCTCAGTGGTTGAGCATCTGCCTTCGGCTCTGGTCCTGGTCCCACATCGGGCTCTCCGCATGGAGCCTGCTTCTCCCTCTGCCCGTGTCTCTGCCTCTCTGTGTGTCTCTCATGAATAAATAAAATCTTAAAGATAAGTAAATAAATGCAGAATAATTCCCCTTTTATTCTCTATTACAATAATATAGAATTTTGTTTTGAAGGACTTATCATGCTTTTATAATACATAAATATTTGGCTTCCCCACTAGACTGCAAGCTCCTTAACTCAAAAACCAAATCTGCCTTGCCTACCACCCTACTGCAGTGCTGACCACATAGGTATTATTGAATAAATACGTGAATGAATCAACAGTGAGTCAGTCCTTCTCTGAGGATGGGTGACCAGCCCTGGCAAAACCAGTGACAACCTCCACATACAGCTGCCCTGTTCTGGAAACTGCTCAGGAAGACATACCTGGTATGCTGAGAATACTGGTTAGGTCCACTTGCTGTTCCAACAGTTGGTGAATCTGCCTCTGTGTTTTCTAGCTCCTTAGAGGGAGCAGGAGGGTTAGTGACATCCTCATCTTTCTTGAGCTCTGGAGGCTGAGGCTCTTCTCCTAGACTTTCAGGCCCTAAGGCCAGTGGGTCCCCCTTCATGGGGTGTGAAGTCAGGGACAGTCTTGTGGGGCTCTCTGGCTTTTTGACACAGGCATTTTCCAATGGGTTGGCAGCAAGTGTCTCCTCACACTCAGAATCAACAAGTACAGGGCCCGGAGGCTTAGGGGGAATTGAAGTTGGGGGCCCCAGAGGTCTTTGGGAGGGGATACAAGACAGTTCGGGTGGGCAGGCATCACCTTTTATCTCTGAGAGCACCTCTGCCTCTGCAGGCTCCCCTTCCCTTCCCTGTACCTCATCCTGGGGAACAGAGAGGACCCGAGGAGGCAGGCGGACAGCCTCCTGGACTGCCTGCTCCGATGACACCAGAGGGGACTCCTGCGTCTCTGTACTCTGTGGCGCTAGAGGCGGTCCAGAACTGGCTGAGACCGAGTGCTCCTGGGGTCTTTGAGGCCGCTCTTCCTCTTCATCCTCTTCTTCACTGCTGCTCTGTCCCTTGTCTTGCTCATGCTGGTTTAACAGCTGAAGAGTCACTATCTGTTCAAAAGCCAAGGAGGAGGAGATGCTCACTGACAGGAAAACAGCAGGCACTCCTACTTCTTCGCTCCCTGAGAGCACAACTGCTCCTGCAGGTCACATGACTGTTTCTTCCTCTCACCAGAGGCTGCCCTCATCCATGCAGACAGAAGTCATTCCACTTATCCTGATTATTGAGGAACAGTCTTGAATACTTTTTAGATTTAGGACCCCTGAGAAGGCACTTAAGCACCAAGATTCTCGCCTCAGTGAAACAATCACCAGCCGGCCGTACCTTGATGGTGTTCATGATGGTCCCCAGAACGGCCCTGCCGCTGTAAGAGTCCTCCAGCTCAAATTCTCCCCGCAAGGACTGGAACACCTGGTTCATGATCTTCTTGACCTGCGTGAAGACGTGAGGAGAGCAAAACAAAATATATGCTGCTCAAATCAAGTGATTAGGGGATGCATGTCAATTCCAGAGAGGGGTCTGGAGGGCTGAAAGGAAGCCCTTCTGGAACCATGTAGTGCGACACAGCTGGTCATGAACTGAGATGCCCAAGGCTGTCACTATGGAGAGGGCCATGTTAGATAAGGAACAACATTTGGTGGAAGGGTTATCAAGGACAGGCAAATGCATGATTTCCAAAAAAAAAAAAAAAAAAAAAGGCAAGCTGTGGCACGTGTTTATTGATGCCCCCTCCCGTTGTGGCCACCACTGGAGCTGCCATGGGCTGTGAGGATTGGTGCCAGCAGCTGCTGGGCACACTCCTCTCTCTTGTGAGTTAGAGACACTCCCTTCTCTGTCAAAACTTCAGGATGGAGTCTTCTGGGGTGGCCATTAATGTGATAGGCTCCAAAGAGTTAAGTTTTACTTAAGTCAGACAAGTGGTATTATCACTAAAGTCAGAAAAAAAGCTACCAACACAACAAACTGGCCATACTAGGGGTGCCTGGGTGGCTCAGTCTGTGAGTATCTGCCTTTGGCTCAGGTCACGATCCCAGCATACTGGGATCAAGCTCTGCATCAGACTCCCAGGGTAGAGTCTGCTTCTCCCTCCCCCTCAACTTGTGCTCACTCTCTCTCAAATAACTAAATAAAATCTTAAAAAAAAAAAACTGGCCACATTCTTCCTGAATGCCTGATATGCACACTCACTCAATCCCTTGATATGATCTGACTTGCTTCTTCTTCGAAATGCCCGCTCACCTTCTCTGAGGCATCAGTGGCAGCAGCCGCAACCCCAGACGCGTGGGACTTATTCTCCGGGTCCTCTGCGCGCTGTTCATTTTGCTCTGTCAGGGCTGTGACTCGGGCCTGGAGGGCTAGACACTGCAAAATGAACAGACTGTAGCTGTGGCCTTGGGAGCCTGGACTGCCAGGTGGAAGTCAGGGCCCCTGGGGGGACAAGAACCATCCTAAGCATCCAGCGTTAACCTCAGGTAGGTCTGGGTGTCTGCACGCCCCCACCCGCCCCAGGCTGCTGACTCAGGACATTCTTTTTCCTCATCACTCAGTCTCAATTCACAACTTCTCCTCCTCCTCCCCACCAAGGCCACCTGTCTTGTTCCTAATCAGGTCAGGAAGAGCATGATGAGAAAAGAGGGGACAGAAGTCCAGTAACAGACATGAACACTGGCCATTAGAAGCAGTCTATTCACCTGCCAAGACTGCCTTCATCATCTCTGAGTCAAAGAGTTTTAACTAGATTCTCTAAGGAAAGATACGCAGACTTTCACACCATGACTCTAAGCCATCTTTCATCTCTGTCACTTTCATACCACGATCCCACCATACCCAGGCCCAATCTCACCATACCCAGGCCCCATCCCACCTCCGTCCCTCTGCCTGCGGCATTCAGCCACCTTCCACACCTCACTTCTCCTCACCAAGGTTATGGGGCCTTCTGGGCCCTGCTCCCTCAGGCACTTCCTCTTCTGGGCCTCATAGCCCTTAATGCTTATGTTTGTTTCTGTCTCCCTTTCTTGACTCTGAGATGCTTGAAGGCAGAGTAAACCCTTTTTCTAACACAGTATCTAGACTACAACTGGTATTCAATAAGTATTTGCTTCATAAATGATCAAATAGTGGAATTATACATATTCCAGAACACTATTGTTGCTTTTGCTTTTTCTAGGTCACGGACCTGTCTTCCCAAAATCAATATGTGAAAGATTACTGATAAACTGGAGAGCTGCACAAGCATGGTTTGGTTTTCAAGCTATTAACATATTTTAGGTTCAGAAGGATTTACAAGACTCAACCTGTCTGCCTCAGTTAACTGGGCCGTCTGGCCCAGGGAAAACTACCTTTTCCTGAAGGTGGAGGAGCTTCTGCTGGTTGGCATCTCTCTGCGCACAAACTTCCTGGTACTGCTGCTGGTGCTCATCTTTGGCAGAGGCCAGCAGGTGTTCACATTTTGCTTCCCACTGGGTCTGCAGCTCAGCCTGCACGAGAGACAGCTGCCAAGAGAATGTCATCACCATATCCTGGGGTGGTGGGGAGGCAGTTGCATCTAGGGAAGCCCATCTTTCATAAGGCAAAAAAGAATAAGCCAACAGCCCAGATTTAATAGGGACACAACTACCTGAAAGACCTTGATTACTCTGAAAGTAAATGTACTTCTTAAATGTAGGTACACAGATATCATTGGTGATCAGGATTCTAAAAGCTACTCCAACCAGTTAAGGGGTGACTGTCTAGACAGCTGCTAGAGAATAGGGCCATAATGTGATCTTTTTCAGAGTCTGGGCCCTCTTTACAGGTTCCGATGAAACCGTTTTTTCAAAATTCCCAGAGGAGACTACACCAATTCACTCAACAATTAAACAGATACACATAAGTATGAATTTATGAACTTAGGAGGAAAAAGGCCTCTGTCAAAGGCCTCTTATGAACTAGAGATCCAGGTGTGTCCTGCCACTGTCCCTGGTCTCCCTGCCTGATTACCTAAATAAATTCCTTCTCTTCAAGGACAATAATGTGCCTGAAGAATGGTGTCTGCTGGTTGAAGACTCTGGTTTTACGATGTTTGGAAACCCTTTTTTTCCAAGGACAATAATGTGCCTAAAGGCATGTTTCCAAAGTGCTTCAGGTTCCTGTTACCTGCTCTGCAGCTGCTTGGTCTGTGGACACCCGAGCCTTTTTCAAGAGCTGCCGAAGCTTGTCCAGTTCCTCCTGGTAGGACTTGCGGATTTCGTCAATCTCCTCCTCAGCCTGACAGCGCTCTTGAGCAGACTTCTTTTTCCTTTCAGAGAGGTTCTTAGGAATAAAAGAACCATCATTAGCTCTAGCTGTTTCACAGAGGATAAATGCAGATGTTGACAGTGATGGTAGTTTTTTAAACTTTTTTTTTTTTTAATTTTTTTATTTATGATAGTCACATAGGGAGAGAGAGGCAGAGACCTAGGCAGAGGGAGAAGCAGGCTCCATGCACCAGGAGCCCGACATGGGATTTGATCCAGGGTCTCCAGGATCACGCCCTGGGCCAAAGGCAGGCGCCAAACCGATGCGCCACCCAGGGATCCCAGTGATGGTAGTTTTTGAGCTGGCTGGGTCCTTCTGGAAATAATTCAATGTTTAATTTTCCTTCTATATTTAACATTCTCAGCTGCTGAAAGACATTCTCAGCTGAGGGACAGAAAATGTAGACCAAGATTTACCCCCTAAAAAGGCACAAGACCTCAAAAGCTTCACTAGAGAGTTTTACAGAAATCTCTGAAAGTTTGTTCTTTCATATTTAAACTGTTCCAGGGGCACCTGGGTAGTTCAGTTGGTTAAATGTCCAACTCTTGATTTCGGCTCAGGTCATGATCTCAGAGTCGTGGGATCAAGCTCCACATCAGGCTTGTGCTCAGCCTGGAGTCTGCTTGAGATTCTCTCTTTTCCTCTCCTTCTGCCCCTCCCCCTGCCTGTGCACTCGCTAAGTAAATAAATGAAATCTTAAAAAATAAACTGTTCCAGAACAGAGAGAAAGAAATATTCCCACTTTGTTCAATGGGGCTTGTTTAGGCTTAAAATTTTAATACAACAGATACTGAAAATAATAAGTGATATTTGTAACATCTATGAGTGACAAAGGATTAACATCCTTAGTAATGTTTATGAATCAAATATTACAATAGAAAAGAAGACAAAGGACATTACAAAGAATTTACAAAATAAACACAAATAGATATTAAATATATGAAAGCTTCACTATTAACAAAAATATATATTAAAATAAGACAGCATATTTCATCTATCAGGCTATAAAGATTATAAAAACTGACATATGCAGAGTTGGACAAAATATAGAGATACAGACTTGCTCACACAGTGCTGGAAGTGTAAGCCAACATATTCTTCTTTGAAGATAATCTGGCAATATGTATTTTTTTTAAGATTTTTTTATTTATTCCTTTGAGAGGGAGACAGAGCACCAGAGAGAGCACGAGCAGGGGGAGGGTCAGAGGGAGAAGCATTTTAAAAATGTAGATGTAAAGCATTGCCTATGATCTAGCAACTCTAATTCAAGCAATTCATTTTATGGAATGCTCAAATGAATTTGTAAAAAATAGTCATATAGTACAAGGATGTTCACAGCAGTGCTTGAAACTGGAAAAATAGAAACATAAATAACCATCAGCAGGTAAATAAGTTCTGGTGTAACCTGACAAGAGACTAGAGTACTGTGCTGTAGTTAAAAAAAAAAATGAGAGGTTTTATTCATTTTTTTTTTAAGATTTTATTTTTAAGCATTCTCTACACCCAGCATGGGGCCTAAACTCACGACCCCGACGAGATCAACAGGTGCATGCTCTATCAAATGAACCAGTCAGACATCCCAAAAAGTTCTCACACTTATTTGTACTATGTCCACAATTTTAAAAAAAAAAGTGTTACACATGACCCTATTACAGTTTAAAAATGATCAGTGTACATATATGTATGCACATATATATATGTATATTTTATACACACAGAAAATAAACTGCAGGGATAATCGTACATTATTTATAGTTGTCATCTCTAACGTTTGAGATTGAGAGGAAAAAAGATAAATTTCATTTATTTCATACTTTTCAGCATTATTTGTACTTGTTACAATGAGCACATGCTCTTGTAATTTTTTTTTTTAAGATTTTATTTATTCATTCATGAAAGACACACAGAGAGAGGCAGAGACACAGGCAGAGGGAGAAGCAGGCTCCACCCTGGGAGCCCAATGCGGGACTCGATCCCAGGACCCCAGGATCATGCCCTGGGCCGAAGGCGGCCCTAAACTGCTGAGCCACCCAGGGATTCCACTCTTGTAATTTTTTTTTTTAAGATTTTATTTATTTATTCATGAGAGACACACAGAGAGAGGCAGAGACACAGACAGAGGGAGAAGCAGGCTTCCTGCAGGGAGCCCAATGTGGGACTCGATCCTAGGATTCTGGGATCATGTCCTGGGCTGAAGGCAGATGCTCGACCACTGAGCCACCCAGGCGTCCCCACTCTTGTAATTTTTAAAAGGAAAGTAAAAATGTCTATTCAACACTTAATCCTGGCCACTTGGGTCTAACTGAGAAATTTCAGGCATAGAACTTACCTTTTCCAGAGATTCCTTCTCGGCTCGAAGATCAGCCAGCTCCTCCTCCAGGGATGTTACCTTGAGCTCCAGTTGTCTCCGGCTTTGCTTTTCACTTTTGAATCTGGACTGTGCTTGCTCCGAGGTTTCCTGGAGCTCTGGGGTATAATGGCAGGGTGACTGGTTGAAGAACCAGTGCTGCAGAGGCACCTGGCATCCCGGCTGCTCCTCCCAGGCCGCACCCTGTGGGCTCCCAGCCCGATCACGTGAGCGTCTTCTCCTCACTCCTTTCAGCACCCCTCACTGACCAGTGAAAGGCCTACCATGTCATGAATCAACTCCCCAGCAACCCACGTTCATGGCTATTACGTGTGTCACCTTCTCCACACAAAATGAAAAAGAAACGTTTCAAGCTGTCCAAAACCACTTTCGAAAGGTATCATGGCCACAATCCCATTTCAACCACTGCCTCAACACACTAAACAGATCTTTATTTAGCCATCAGCTCAGGGCCTGTCTCAACACCTTGGTGAAATACTTCCATCCTTCTTGGGAGCTGGGACATTCTACCAAGAGTTTCCTTTTAAAACACCAAATAAATGCTCAAATAAAGCTACTTGGAATATTTCATTAAAATGTAATGTATCAAAATTAAATTTGTATGGAAAACTTTTGAGACCCATATGGTGCTTCACAAGAGCAAAAAAGAAGATACCTGTACGACATTCGAATCTAAGACTGTTCCTCAGGTGCACCCATGTGATGCTCTAAAAGGGAAAGGGTTTCTCCTCAAGCTACCACCCTACCGACTGACATCAGTGTGTTTAGCTCTTTTCAGGCAAGCAAACTTTGCTTCTTCCCAATTCTGCTGCTGCCCCCTGGTCCCATCTGTGTCTTCCACACTTGTGTCTCTACATGGAGAAACATGAATCAACATGCTGGTTTTCATACATCTACTCTTTAAGTCCCTATGTCTTGAGCAGCACCTTTATGTCAGGCACTGAACTCAGGCTAACTTGGAGGAAAGGACTTTGCAAAGATGACCAAGATACCATCCTTGTCCTCCAGAGGCTTAGAGTCTAGAAGGGAATGCAGACATGAAAATAGTGCTATTTCAAGGCTAACTCTGATAATGGTCATAATAACATACTCAGAGGTAAAGAATTCTAAAGGAGATTAAATGTTCTAGGAAAAAAACAAGGAAGTTTCTGAAAGAGTAGATTTTGGAGAATTGGAGGCAAATATTGGTGACAGTGGGCACACCAAGTCCAGAGAAGAGCATGGATAAAAAGATCAGAACCATAGGATGGCCTAAAGCTGCAGCAGAGTGGTTATGTCCAGAGCCAAGTGAATTGAGCAATATAAGAGGAAGTAAGCCAAGCTGGAGGGGCCTCAAGTGCCAAGCTGAAGGGTTGGAATCCACCCTCTGGGTGGCGGCTACAAGAAGCACTTCTTTCTTAAATTTCCACTGAGTCACAAGTTAGAGGAACACATTAAATTCTTCCGGGCCCAGGAGCCAAATACAAGTACCAAAGATACTGAGGGCAATACTCGCCCAAAAAGGGGGAAAGTGGTCACTGATCAACTCCAGATGAACAGCCAGTCCTTCAGTATCCTTTGTCAACCAATCATGTAGGTTTATACTGACCTGCTTTCATTTTTGCCTCAGCCCTTCAAACTTGATGAACATTAAGCCAAATGCATGGGGAGGAAAGACAGTGTTTCTTTTTTCTTTTTTTAAATTAAACTCTATCCCGCTGTGGGGCTTGAACTCACAATCCCAAGATCAAGAGTCACATGCCCCACTGACTGAGGCAGCCAGGTGCCCCTCAGTTTCATTCCTTGGGTTTAAATGGTAAACGTCCCAGCCCCTCCACCAAGGACGTACCTGAGAGCTCTGCCTGCAGTTTGGCGAGCTGGCCCCTAAGAAGCTCTGTCCCTTTCAGGCTTTCTGTCAGCTCCATCTGTAGCTCTGTTTCTTTCTTTTGGTGAGCGGTTACTTTCAGCTGCAGACAAGAGACTTGAGCGGTGGCGGCTGCTAACTCTTCTGTCACCTTGGCCTGAATAGTGTGACAAAGTACGATGCCACTTCACACATGGGTGTCCTTTGTCTCCAAGTGATGACCCAACCTCACACACTCTATGCTGACTAAACTGGTCGGAAGGGAGGTCAGGCCTCTTAACCTGCATGAAGCCAAAATCAAGCCTTCAAAATGTGCCAAATCTCTGACCCAGGAATTCTCTTACATTAATCTGTCCTTGGGAAGAACTGTGCAAACTTACACAACTTTTGCTACAAGATGTTTAATGCAGATTGTTTACAGTTGCAAAAGAATGAAAAATAAAATGCTGGAAAATGAGCTTGATTAAGCAAATTACGATACGTGGATCTTGTATGCAACTACTGAGAATGATGATTCAGTGTTACCAATGTGATACCTGAGAAACGGTATTCCTGTCATTTTCTAACTTTCCTAGAATAAACGTGTATTTTTTTTCATAAGAAAAGGATTTTGAAATTTAAATTGAATGCCTTCAATAGCAACCAACGTACGTCTGAGTCTGCTGTTTCTCCCTAGTGGAAGTATGATGGAAAACTCAGCCACCTGAGGGTGATTGGTCTGGGGTGGGGTTCTTGGAAGAACAGAGCTTACAAAAGATGGCAACACTTCTGTTTTCTCATGTGCCACTTATTGTAAATGGTGCCCTGTCCTGGCCTCACAGAAGCTATATCCTCTCAAGTAACATCTGATGAAAACACAATGACTCCCCTGGAGAACCCTCTAATGATACTCTGTGTAGTAAAGGTGATGATTAAGAGGATGGCCAAAAAAATGGAACGGTAAACAAGTGACAAATACCACATCCTCATCACCTGATCTGACGTGCTCCCATAAAAATGAGGAGAAATGAGAGGACAAGAAACGCAGTGAATGGTTTTCCACTGGTGACCCATCTTGACTTTTTGGACAGCAAAGTATTTGTGGGGTTGGGGCCGTCTCTCTATACTATTATGCTGCTACTCTCATGACTCCTCCTATGCTATTCTACTTGCCGTGCATTTATAGTCATCTACTTTTTTACTAATCCTTGTCCCTTCTTATGCTATTCACTGTGCCCCTGCAGATTTAAACTTTCCAAAGCCTTTCCATTTAAAATCTGGTATTCTGGCTCTTCTAAATGTAAAGGATATAAAGCAAAATAAAAAAATATATAAAGGGGGGGTGCCTGGGAAAAGCTCAGTGGTTGAGTGTTTGCCTTTGGCTCAGGTCGTGATCCCAGGGTCCTGGGACTGAGTCCCGCATCGAGCTCCCCACAGGGAGCCTGCTTCTCCCTCTGCCTGTGTTTCTGCCTCTGTGTCTCTCATGAATAAAGTGAAATCTTAAAAAAAACAAAAACAAAAATAAAAACAAAAAAGTATATATAAAATAAAAAGAAACAGGCTGTGAATGAGTATCTGAGAGTCTACTGACAAACTCTCTCTTGACCAAACTTTAGTCATGTTCCTCTGAGCCCCTGACCTTGGCCTCCCATCCTGTCCGTAGCCTGCCCAGCCTAGTTTTAAGCAAGAATCCTGCTATGTCCATTTAGAAAGAACCCCTCTCCCTGATATCTGAACAAGTTCTTCATCTTTGACCTTTGCTATCCCAGTCCTTGGCTAGTCAATTAGAAGAATCCTACGAGGTCACTTTAGCAAGAATCTCTCTACCCATGAGGTCTCCTCTGCATAATTTTTCAGCACTGACCCCTCACACTCCGCTCCTTAGCCATATGCCCTTACTGAATTTGGAGTGGAGCCCAATCTTCCTTCTACTGTAACAGCCTTGAATAAAGTCTTCCTTACTACTTCTGGACGCATCTGGATAATTTTTTCTCTAACGGTAGGCGACCTTTGGAATGAGCTCTAAGATACTTTTTTTTTTTTTTGCTATTCAGTAGCCTTGGGTTTTTACCTGTTAAACACAGAGGACAATGGCAGCTAGAACTTCCAGACGGAAGAGGAGTTTTCATCTGCCCCATGTAGAATAAAAGTTTTAGTCACCGTCCTGGCACATGTGGCCTGATGGGACCTGAGCTCACATAGCACCCAGAGAGCTTCGTATCTGTCCTTAGCTTGAGAGTTCACAAATATCAGATCGAGAGCCTCTCATAAAGGCCTTGCAGCAACTAAGACCACTGGAGGGGCTGGAGCTCACTGAAGGGGAGGCAGTAGGATGGGTTGTCCCTTTCTCACCAAAGGACAAGCAGAGTAAAAGGTGACTTTGGGCATTATTTGGAAAGGCCAATTAGAAGCTTGATAAGTAATACTCTCAGCCAAACACACGTCTGTGCACAGAGAAAACAGCGAAGGGACGAGTAATGGGAAAGGCAGGGAGAACCAAAAATTCAGAAAAATAAGTAAAAAGGAACATTCAAGTCAGAAGCAGGAAAATGGTATCAAAGCAAAATGGCCATTTGTTTTTTTGGTTTTTTTTTTTAAAGATTTTATTTATTTATTCATGAGAGACACACAGAGAGAGAGAGGCAGAGACAGGCAGAGGGAGAAGCAGGCTCCTGCAGGCAGCCTGACAGGTCTCCAGGATCATGCCCCGGGCCGAAGGCAGTGCCAAACCACTGAGCCACCCGAGCTGCCCTATGGCCATTTGACCAAAGGAAAAAGGACACAGCTGACTGGAAGTGAGGCCCTGAGCAAGCCACTTACTCTCTCTGGGCCACAGTTTACCCTCTGTGAAACAAGGTCAGATCAGGTGACTTTTGACAACTCTTCCGCTAGTCCAGGGTTTTATGTGGAAATACTAAACCTGTTACAGAGAAAAATAAAGAATTCCATTCACTGAATGTTCACTGAGTGCTCAGCCAAAACTCTGAGCTGTGTTTGAGGGCAGGGAGCTGCCTCCAGGGATGAAAAGACCTTGGTGATCTCCTTTATAGAGGGAGAGCCCTCACAGGGATGACTGTTAAGAAAGAAGTGGAGCAAAAGGAAAGGGGGAGGAGGTTGTCAAGCCTTGAAAAGTTTCACTGAAATCAAAGCAGCCAAGCGAGGTGTGTGGTACTTGCTACCTGACTCATCAAGCATAGTGCTACTCAGCCCAGGAGATGCTCTGAGACAGATGTGTGGAAAGCACAGTGCCTGGGATCTGATGGTGATTTAGCAGATCAGAGTTGTTCTGCTGTGATTACTGCTCTTTGGGCTATTATAGAGAGAGCATCTGCAGGTGCCAGGCACCATGCCAACCATTTCTGTGTATCAATATGGGGCACCTGGGTGGCTCAGTCGGTTGAGCATCTGACTCTTGATTTTGGCTCAGGTCATGGTCTCAGAGTTGTGAAATTGAGCCCCAAGTGGAGCTCCACACTCAGTGGGGCGTCTGCCTGAGATTCTTTCCCTCTACTTCTGCCCCTCCCCCTGCTGGTGCAGGTGTGCGCTCTCTCTAAAATAAATAAATCTGGGATCCCTGGGTGGCGCAGCGGTTTAGCACCTGCCTTTGGCCCAGGGCGCGATCCTGGAGACCCGGGATCGAATCCCACGTCGGGCTCCTGGTGCATGGAGCCTGCTTCTCCCTCTGCCTAGGTCTCTGCCTCTCTCTCTCTCTCTCTCTCTCTGTGACTATCATAATAAATAAATAATAATAAATAAATAAATAATAAATAAATAATAATAAAAAATATAAATAAAATAAAATAATCTTTATAAAAAATGAATCATGTGAGTGAATTAATAAGCTAACTCATGGGGTTGGCAAACTCTGACCCATAGGCCAAACTGGCCTACTGCCTATTTTTGTAAATAAAATTTTATTGGAACACACCCACCCTCCCCCCACTGATACTCAACATGAGAATCACATGGTGAAGTTCCTAAAAACAAAGGCTCCTAGCTGCCCCATCCAGAGACTGTGGCAAAAGAAACCACTAACAAAGAGCAGTGAGTCCTGGCTGGCTGTGTATCAGAATCAAAAGGAACTTTTGAAAAGTTCAGATTCAGCCTTCGGCTAGATATTGCTGAATTAGAATCTCAAGGTGAAGCTTAGGAATATGTATTTTTAGTCAAGCACCTCAAGTGACCTTGAGGCAGTCAGATTAGTGTGTGGGAACCACTGATCTAGAACAAGTTTTAGTAATCATGCTAGACCTGAATAACAGGTCTAAGAACTCAACCAAACAATATATTTGGGTGTCCCTGCCAGGCCTATGGAGAAAGAAGAAAAGGAAAAAAAAAAAAAAAAAAAGGAAAGAAAAGGGAAGAGAAAATAAGAGAAGAGAAAGAGTACAGGAGAGAGAGAAAATAAAAGGGAAAGAGGGATGCCTGGGTGGCTCAGTGGTTGAGCATCTGCCTCTGGCTCAGGGCATGATCCCAGGGTCCTGGGATTGAGTCCTGCACTGGGCTCCCTGCAGGGAGCTGCTTCTCTCTCTGCCTATGTCTCTGCCTCTCTCTTTCTCTCTCTCTGTGTCACTCATAAATAAAATCTTAAAAAAAAAAGGTAGAGAAAAGGAAATAGTAAAAAGTATGGTTAATGGACAGTGAAGTGACTCCAGTAGTGTTCAGTGGTGCCAATGTCATAGACTGCTGACCTTGATCCAGGCCCAAGGAGTCAGCCATAACAAACAAGGGATGGTGGGAAGTAGCTTTGAGAAAGGATTGGTGTCAAGTTGGGACAGGGCTATGCAAGGCAAGGCACTAGTCATTGGAGGATAAAGGGGAGATATTTCTTCCCTAGACACTACAACAAAGAGAACACAGAACAATAACAGCATGAGTCAGAAATCCTCAACATTACTGGACTATGAGAAAGTGAGTAAACTCCACAGGTTATGAGATACATTGCACTCAAGTTTTCAGGAAAAATTCAAAGCATAAACGATTTCTTAAACCTTTGAGATAACAGCAGATGGATGGGTCAAGAGCTCTAGCTGAGGAGCAGGAGCCCAAACCAGAAGGACTCCACTCCAGATCAACAGTGTCTCTGGAGCAACGATGGGGGCAGCGAGAGTCAGCGTCAGCCCAGCCCAAGGCCCACTAGAGTCTTCCTTACAGCGACTCCAGGAACAGGTCGAAATGCCTAATTCTGAACAGACTGAAGCCAGACAGCAGTACCTTAAAACGCTCTTGCAGATGCAGATGAAGGAATAAACTAATCTTAAATTTCACAGAACATAACAGGAATTTTATTTTTTGGACATTAAAAAAAAAAGGGAAGCCCGGGTGGCTCAGCGGTTTAGCGCTGCCTTCAGCCCAGGGCCTGATCCTGGAGACCCAGGATCGAGTCCCACGTCAGGGGCTCCCTACATAGAGCCTGCTTCTCCCTCTGCCTGTGTCTCTGTCTCTGTCCCTCTGCCTCTCATGAATAAATAAAATCTTAAAAAAAAAAAAATTTTATTTATTTGACAGAGAGATAGTACTAACAGAGGGAGCAGCAAAGGGAGAGGGAGGGGGAGAAGCAGGCTCCCCGCTGAGCAGGGAGCCTGATGTGGGGGCTCCATCCCAAGACCCCGGGATCATGACCTGAGCTGAAGACAGACGTTGAACCAACTGAGCCACCCAGGCACCCCTGTAAGAGAAATTTTCTGTGATTGTGTCAAGAGAATAAATTTCATTTGCTAATAATGTAATCTTCACCTTAATCAAATTACTTAGATGAGTTATAGTTTTTGAATCAACTCATTGCAAAGCATCCTATAAAACAGAAATCTGGATGATGGATATAGTAAAATCTGTTAGAAGCTTTCTAGTTCTGTTCCCAATGATGGCAAGTTTTTGCTGAAAAGCAGATGGATAAGTAGGTACACACACACACACACACACACACACACACACACACACACACACACACGACAGCTCCTTACTCTACATATCCTGATGGGCCTTTCCCTTCCTGGTTACTTTACCTTCTCTTGTTCAGCATGCAATACTCTTGCCTGTGTGTTTTCTGTGGCTGTTTGAAGTGAGTTGTTCCTCTTCTCCATCATCAGGTTACTCTGCTCAACATACCTGTGAAATAGGGGAAGAGACATTTGTCAAGCGCTGAATGTATAACAGACACAACCAATGCACATTCAGTCCTCACAACATTGCTCTATTCCTTCAAAAAAACCCAGTCTGAAAGCATTTTGTTTTTCTTAGATCTGCAGCCATCAAGTTTGGAAGTAGGAACCTGGGCCAGAGGTTAATTGCTTTGCATAATAAAGAGAAAAGGAACTGGAAGTATGTGTGGTGCAGAGGAATGAAGGAGGAAAGAGGAGAGGGGAGAAGAAAGCACTTCTCCCCCCACCGCCCCCTTCCACCCCATCCCACCCCTGCCACCATGTGGGAGACGAGACACACTAGAAAAGAGAAGTATGGAAGAATGATACTAAGTGAAATGCTATTTGCTATGTCATGTTCCCCTGAGCACCTCCCCCCTTCACCAAAATCTTCAGAAGGATCTAGAAAAATTACACAGTGTTTGGGTTTTATACAGAAATCAGTGACATTCCTGTTGATGAAATAGCCCACACAGAAGAGAGAACAGTTGACAGTATTTTCTAAGTGTTCTAAGTATTAACACCACTTCACAGGTGAAGAAACAAGGGCCAGGAGGAACACCCAAAGCCACATAACAAAAGAGAAGCAGAGCTGGGATTTGAATACAGGTTTGCCTAACATTACAGCCCACTGTGTTTCTTCTACCAAAACGCTCTCAAAAAACAAACAATAATTCACATGACAGGCAAGAAACAGAAATAGCAGCAGTTTCCATAAACTACCCTAAAAAAATATTTATCTAACTTGGTCATTTACAAATAAAACCCTTAGTCCATCCTAGCCAGTGCCCCTTATCTGTCATTACCTCTGATTTCGTTCAATTAGTTCACTAATCTTGTCATTCTGTTCTTCTATCCGACTGCTCTTTTCGAGGATCTCTTGCTTCAATCTTTCATTTTCCTAAATTCAAAATAGATGTATGACTTCAGTTTTTATGAGAAAAGTGCCAGATATAAGGGAATCAACTTGAACTGACAGGTGACACTGCCATAAATTTTGAGATAAAAAACTAAACTTATGTCCACATAAATATTTAAAACAACAAATCATACCTGATGGATACAAATCACTACACCCAATAGATTAGACATATAAATGGCCATAAAATGAAGCAACATTCTAAAATGTTTCCTTGTGACTCTACAGTGATAAGTCCCTTGGACCATATTAGGCCATAATGAATGGATTTTCCAGAATTCCCCAATAGTACTGATCATATGCTCTCTGTCTGTGGAGGAGAGGTTTTAGAGGTTAGCACATTCTGGGAGAGAAGGGGGCAAGGCCTCCAGGCTGTGTTCTCTTCTCAAGCCCTCCTACCTGAATAATTCGTTGGATATTGCTCATAATCATGCTTGTTTCCATTGTGACTGACATGCTGGGAAGCATCAGGGAATTGCCAGCACTGTGCTTCTGTAACTCTTCGACCTACAAAAGCAGGGATAGAAAGACTTTGAGAGAAATGTTTAAATGGAAAAACAGAATTCACCCAAGATCTGACCACTTTTTGGAAGGGCCTAACAAGTTTCTGAGATCATTTCTAACATAAGCTAGAGTTTTCTCTTGCCAAATGAATTCCAAAATAAAAACTACTCTCCAGGGAAATTACTACTAACTACTAAAAATACAGGAAACCAAGGAAGAGTTTACCTATATTCCTAGTTGCTGTTTGTATCCCCTATTCAATTCCTTACTTTCAACATAGCCCCAACCCTGACTCATTCACCTTTGTCATGAGATGATCCATTTTATCAGCCACTTTGCTGACTGCCATTCGAATTTCTGTGTTATGTTGCCGGGCTTCAGTCATGAGAAATGAAGCCATGTCACCAGATCCTGAAGAGACATAAGCCAAAACCACCTTACGAAACTGGAGCAGAGGATACCGTATGAGGAAAAGCCAATAGCTCTTTAGGCAGAGGAAAGAAAGAAATTGACATTCCAAATAGCAGGAAATGCTGTAGGTGATTCCTACTCTCAGGACACAGAGGCAAAAGGGCTCCAAAGCTAACAGTAAGTAAGTAATGCTCCTGCAAAATGCATCAAGAGATACAGTCTGGTCCAAGGGCACAAGGATGGCCACTTTCATCTGCCATAGCACTAACAGCTCATCCAAGTGCATGCCAGCTATTGTACCAGATACCAGGAATTCAGCAGTGAATGAAACCTGGTTCCTGCCCTTGGTGAGCTCACAGTCTGGGGGGGAGACTCACATGTAAACAGATCATTACGACAGAGTGCATTTAAGTGCAAATAAGACCATGTACAAGGTACAAAAGGAACACAAAGAAAAGCAAGATTAACTCATTGATGACACATATACACAGTTATGTCTGTGAGAGGAGAGGAAGAAGGGATGGTAACAGTCAGGGAAGACTTCACAGAGGAGATGATAGATTTGATGGTTTCCTAGATGGAGGTGGGGCAGGGTTTCCAGACAAAGGTAGCATCCATAAAACCCTTTCTATGCTGGGACCATAAAGTGTTGTAGGATATACACTGGCTCCTTTCTACCACTGTCCTAATACCAAAGACAAGCTGCAGAATAAGAAGGTAGGACAGCATGCCAGCTATTTAGTTTGCTTTTTAATACAAAATTACATTGTTTTAGTTTTTTATACTAGTGTGCTTTTTATGCACACTTGTACACACATGAAAAAATACCTGAAAATTTACCCAAGTAACTGTTAACAACAGTTTCCTATGGTCGGGGGTATTTATAATGGAGGACAGTAACTTTTTATTTTATATTCTTTTGTGTTGACTTTTTTAATAAAAGCATATATTTCATAGTTTAAAAATTTTCACAAAGTAGCTTTCCTGTGAGATACTGAACACCCGGTCACCACGCTTTCTCCCCATTTCCTCCAACATTTCACTCTCTTACTGTTTTCAAAAAACTCTACAGAGCCACTCTGACAGAGCAATGGAAAAGGGCTGGCAGGAGAAAATGCAAGAAACAAAACAAAACGGGCATGAAGAGTTTTGGTGGATGTTGTAAATGTTCTAAAATTAGATTGTGGTGAAGGTTGCACAACTCTGTAAACTTGCTTTAAAAATCCTTGAATTATACACCCAAAGAGAGTGAATTGTACAATATGCAAATCAGACCTCAACAAAGCTGCTTCAAAATAAAGCAGAGATCTACTGGAGTGAAAATGAAAAGGGAGTGGGAAGGAGAGCACAGCAAGAGCGGGAGACGAGACACTCAGGACCCACTGCCTACCTTGAAAATGAGACTGCGAGAGCGGAGTGGGGTACAGGGGCCGGGCGGGCTGCAGCTGGGAGGTGACAGCTGATGTGTGGGGATAAGCATAGGCTTGCATACCTGCATAGGGCTGAGAAAATGCCAAGTTATATTCACGGCTCTCTTCTGCTTAATCTGTCTTTGATGGAATAAAGAGATGAAGCTGGAAGGAGATGCAAACTTATTAAAGCTTGAGACAGAGGAGACTGGGTTTGGTACTGGGTAGGCACTGCAACAGAATTCTGTGTCACCTAGGGGGCCCAGTCACTGAAGTCCTACCCAAAGAGTGAGGGAAGGGTGTCTCAGGTTGCTCCCCTGTGCTCTGGCACTACAATTTAAGTAAGCAGGTATTCAGTCCCCAGCCACTGGGCCTTTTGATGGTCTAAGAAACTGTACATCTAAAGAGACTCGCCTGAGTTTCCATTGTGGCCAAAGGACAGTGTTCATTGAAATTCCAAAGTAACTCCAAACTCCACGAGTCTCCAAAGGATGCCTCTCCCCTGTGAGATTCTGATGTTCTTGTGACCAAGAGCTTTCATGTTCCCCTGAACCTCAACTATAATATGAAAATAGTAACACGCCACTCAGGGCCATTGTGTGGACTAGATGGAAGTGATATATAGGTAAAGTTCCTCACAGCTGGTAAGTTAAGTGCCTGGCAGATAGTAAATGCTCAATAATCAGCAGCTTTCATTTAAACAATGATGATTATTCTTCCTTGAGATAAGGAAATTCAGCTCATATCCATCCATTATTTAAAAACAAACAAACAACAAAAAACTTAGTCTATAGGATAAAACTTTCCACTAATGAGTAGGGAGAGGGCAAGGTGGGAACTTTTTTTAATTCTAATATACTTTGTCCCAATGGGGCATAGCCCACTCACCAGCACTCCCACCCTTCCACTAAGAATCACCACAGAAGTAAGGGAGTGTGGGAGTATGTTTTCTCTACCAAATGTGTCAGGACAGAAGCACTAGCCTGACAATCAGTAGAAACAGACAGATTGCTGCCACTATCTTCTGTGAAAACAGAAAAAAAACAGCCAGCCCCGGTGGCCCAGCGGTTTGGCACCGCCTTTGGCCCAGGGCATGATCCTGGAGACCTGAGATCGAGTCCCACGTCGGGCTCCCTGCATGGAGCCTGCTTCTCCCTCTGCCTGTGTTTCTGCCTCTGTCTCTCATGAATAAATAAATAAAATCTTAAAAAAAAAAAAAACAAACCCTACTTTAAGAGATCCTTTTTGGAGGATAACTAAACAACAGAGTTCAGCTGTATTTTCCATACACCCTCAATCTACAACCATTCTGCTCTGTACACTGCAGAATCTTAGCCTATCAGGGGCTAGCAGACAAGAACACCAAGGACTTGTGTATCTATCCCTCATGGAGCCATGTGTGCGAACAAAAGGAAATAACTGGGCCTTTACCATGTGCCAGGCCTTGTACCAGGTGTTTTGCCTGTTCTTGTAATTCGGCTTTACCACAACCTATAAGGTAGGTAATCCTGGTCTGGTTTAGAGATGACATTGCGGTGGTTCAGGAAGGGGGAAAGGACAGATTCTTTTTTTTTTTTTGGAAAGGACAGATTCTTATCTGGGGAACTGCTACTCACAAAATTGTGCAGGAAGGAGAAAAGAGACGGACTAGAACCTAATCAATTACAGGCTGTAACTGATGTGGTTTAAAAATGTCATTACCTGAAAGGACTGGGCATTTCCAGACCCAGCGGAGTGGGAGTCGAGAGATGTAACTTGCATTAAGGCAGAAGAGGGCACCTGGAGCCCAGAAACAGATGGCTGAGGTGCTATGATAAAGCAATAAGTTTTCACTGTTATTCACCTCAGTTTCCTCACAAAGGTTTAGACTAGAACCTTACATACTGCAACATGCCTCAGACTGGACTACTTGCCCCATCTACTCTCCTATAGTCTCAGGGATGGGCTAGTAGAAGGGACCTGGGGTTCTTGGGCACATACTACTCAGACCCAGTTCCATCAGCTGACAGAAGTTGCACAATTACACACAGAGAAGTGTCTCATTAGCTGAGTGTACACTTCCGAAACTGGCAATGCCACACAGCAGAAGACAAAACATGCAGACCAAATCCACCTCCAGGGCTGAAAACTTCCTACCCAGGGACAAACTGACATGTTTTACACTCTAGTCCAGTTCTAAGTACTAAAACAATGCAGCCCAACAATTTACGGAACAGGAATGATATGATAACTCTGGTGCTGACTCAGTTCCAGGCTGCAGAGCCAGAGAGGCCCCTTACCTTGTGTGGTCATCTGTGGTATCACTGGATGTGCTGGCTGGAGAGAGGGCTGCATGGATGGAGCTGCCATGGGCTGTGCAGCTCCTCGCAGAGCGTTCACATCCTGAAACAGGAAGAAGCATTTTGGTGACTATGTATGTGGGTCCTTAACTGGAGACTGAGGTTGACTGTCTACTCTAAACCTGCTGACAGCCACTGCTTTTAGGCAAAGAAGAGGAAGGAAAGGCAAGAGATTAGGGTGTGGGCTATGCGGAGATCCCGCCTCCCTATAAATCCTATCAAATAAATATCATTAGTTCCTCAAACATTCTAAGTTGTCAATGTTTTATTGACCCAAGTAGATAAAGTGACTGCTCTCCAGGATGTATCATTTTCCAAACCAGCAGCTACCTTAAACCTGATCTATTCTGTTCCCACAGAAGAAGGGTCTCTTGCAAGGAAACCCAGCCAACAGTGCAGCCTCTTCTTTTCTGCCAAATTATCTCCATAGACCTCAAAGTACTCACTGAAAAACTGACAGAGTAGTTGCACCTCATTACCATGCTTTTTGGATAAAGTGGTTTTAGAGTGTTTTTTCTCCATTTTTTCTTTTCATAAAAATCACAGCACTGTTGGTCCCTACTATGATTCTAAACAAAGTTGTCCTATAAATATCTTCCCAATTCATACATGGAAAAGAAAGAAAATCTTGGGGCACAATATACAGTAACTGTGGTCTGCTAACCTACAGTTCAAAGGCCAAAATCTCTGACATTCTTTTACTTTAGGACTTCTCCTTGGCCCCTGATATCATCTCAAAAATGTATTATGCATTTATGGACAAGTATGCCAGTTTTATATCACTGCAGCTCTAAATCCACCTAAATGTTAAACAACAGAATGAAAGGAACTATGATAAATTAATCTAACAGAGTGCTGCTGAGTTGTCTTTAAAGGAAATGATGCTTTATTTACTTATGTTAATTATATTGTTTACATTATTCATACTGATATTAACATAAATGTTTGATATAACATTAAGTTAAAAAATCAGGTTACAAAGCAATAATATGTAAAGAAGAATGTATTTTTTGTTAAATATATTTTTTCTTTCCTTGTAATTTACATCATTCTACAAGGAGTAAGTAGCACTTAAAATTTTTAATAACAGTATTACCTTATTCAAATTTAATTTCCAGAACCAGCGAAAAATCAACAAGAATAACAAGAAGCCCCCAAAATCCTATCCCCCTTTAAAATGTTAAATCTACTTAGAGCTTTTCCAGGAAGAAATATAACAAAATTATGTAAAATAAAGCCTAAGAGCTGGAAGATTTTTTCAAGAGCATCATCTTTGCTTTGTTTTACATCAAAGATTCCTAAGAATCAATCTCTGTTAATCTGTTAAGTGCAATTCAACTGAGAAAGGATGATTTTACTCAATAAAAGAACCAATGGGAGGGATCCCTGGGTGGCGCAGCGGTTTGGCGCCTGCCTTTGGCCCAGGGCGCGATCCTGGAGACCCGGGATTGAATCCCACGTCGGGCTCCCGGTGCATGGAGCCTGCTTCTCCCTCTGCCTGTGTCTCTGCCTCTCTCTCTCTCTCTCTTTCTGTGTGACTATCATAAATAAATAAAAATTAAAAAAAAAGAAGCTAAACATTCAACCAATCAATATGAATTGAACCTCTTTTGTGGGTTGGGCACCACGCTGCCTAAAGTGTGATTTTTACTGACAGTCGAGATTCTAGTAGAGGACTATATGGATTACTTAAAACTTCCCTGTTCTTGTGGCAGATGTATGGGATTCCTTCCATTTTTCACGAGAAGTGCTAGTGTGACAGTGGAAACACATGTACCAATACCAACCTGTACCATTTTGGATACAAGCTTTCTACATGATTCTGGGTTACAGGCAGAACAAGTAGTAATCTTAACCAAAAGAACACAAGGTAGAAATGTCTGCAGTATTCATTTTAACACAGCCCGGGAGTCATACCTCGATTTCTGAATCATTAGAATCCAGCTGTGGTGGAAGGATGGGCAGCATGGGCTGACCCATTTTAGCCATTCGAGAGATCAACTTGGCTTTGACTGTATCAGGATTCTAAAAAGAGGAAAGTCACAAAACTCATTATAATCAAAGCTTACTACTTTAGCTCTGTCTTTGGCTCTTATATCAAACCCTTCAACAAGTCCCCCTGCTGAATCGATTTAAAACCATTTCTTCTATAAAACGAGAATTAAGAATTTCTTGCGAACATGCATACATGGGTAACAATTAATAATAACAGTAAAAATAATGTTGGAATGGACAAAGTGGTTCCATATGCATTACTTCATTTCGAGTCTCCCCACCAGGCATAATTCTCATTTTACAGATCAAGGGAGGGAGGCATTTTAGATGACAGTACTCTCTGAAAATCCTGGGAGCAATTCAGCAGATAGATATTCAGGAGTGATTTGGGGAAAGAAGGAAAGAGGAGCTCTTTGTTCCAAATTCAGGTTCATTTAACTCTGACTTGGCATTGACTACACACTGGCTCCTGTGCTAGAAGGCTCTGTATCCATTAACTGGTCCAAAGCACAGCCTTCAGAGTGGAGAGTACATAAACCTGAGGATGTACACAATGATTTATTGTGTATAAAAACAGATGGTCATGGGGCACCTAAGTGGCTCAGTCAGTTAAGCGTCGACTCCTGATTTTGGCTCAGGTCATGATCTCATAGGTTGTGAGATCGAGCCCCCATGTTAGGCTCTGTGCTCAGCAAGGAGTCTGCTAAAAGAGTCTTTCCCTCTACCCCTCCCCACACCTGCATAAGCACGTGCTCTCTCTCTCTCTTAAATAAATCTTAAAAAAAAAATAGAGATGATCATAACTTCTATTTTTGAATTATTTTTAAGCTAAATGTAAGACATTAAGCTTGTTTACAGGGATGGACAGTACTTTACGTATGTAATTTGTAAATAGATATATACACTAGGAATGTGTGCTCATTTTTTCTTGACTGACTGGAAGCACATAATCAAAGAAAGCTGGGTTCATCAAAAGAGGACTAACTATATAAACCATACCACACAATGGCATACTGCAATCTAGAGATAAAAAAGAAAGAAGCAGTTTTCTATATACTAACATGGAAAGATACTGTTAAATATACTGTAATATGTAGAAAGGACGGTAGGTAATATATATACTACGTTATTTTTTTTTTAAAAGGTGGAGAAATAAAATATACATTCCTATCTGCTTTCATCTGCATTAAGAAACTGAAAGGATATATTATAAAACTAATAAATAATAAAGGCAGTTACCTAAAAGGAGAGTGAGATGGGATGGCGTACACAGGGATAGGCATGGGAGCGAGCCCTTTCAATATCGACTTTGTTATATTGTTTTGATAACTGTACCATATGAATGTAATTACCTATTCAAAATAAAAAATAGGGGCAGCCCCAGTGGCTCAGCGGTTTAGCGCCGCCTTTAGCCCAGGGTGTGATCCTGGAAACCCAGGATCAAATCCCACATCGGGTTCCCTGCATGGAGCCTGCTTCTCCCTCTGCCTGTGTCTCTGCCCCCCCGCCTTGTGTTGTGTCTCTCATGAATAAATAAATAAAATCCTTAATAAATAAATAATAAACCAATGTAAAAGAAAAAAAATGGTGAGTTTGCTTCAACTAAAAAAAAAAAAACTGCAAAAAGACAAAAAATTTAAAAAATGGAGACCACTGGGAGTGAATGGGTGATGGGCACTGAGGGGGGCACTGGGTGTTATTCTGTATGTTGGTAAATTGAGCACCAATACAAAATTAATTAAAAAAAAAATGGAGACCACTAGTCTGCTGGAAGTGACTGAAGCTTAGAAATAGGTGACAAAAGTAGCTCTGTTTAGAAAGTATCATAAATCCAATACTAAATGATTTTCATGACTGTTCACATATCTGAGGTTATACTTTTTAAATTTTAATTCTTTGGTTTAATCTTCTGGGTTTCAGAGATTAATTTTTCCACATACCAGATCAATTACTTGCTTAATAATTCCTGCTTTGGGCTGAATATAAACAAGTAAACTAGAGCTGGAGAGAAAGTAATCACCAATTTCACTCCATGCAATTATCCTGTTTCCCAACAGGATAGGTAGGTGAAGGCCATAGGGCTTTCATCTCACGATCATGCAGCAAACTCAAATGCTTTCCTGGACCAGGCAGGGCAGCAGCAAAGTACACTGTACATGCTCCCAATGGCATTCAAATCCAAATCTTACTATAACTGTATGCCAGTCTTCTTGTCTTACAGTTAGGGAAACACAGAGGCTCAGTAACCAGCTCAAAGTTAACTAGTTGGTGAATTAGTGCAGAACTGATCTAAGAGAATGAAAGTGTGAAGGTATGTAGTGTTAGCAGTAATCATGATAATAAAAAGAGCTAATGTTAATTGAGCTCTTACAGTATGCCAGACACTATACTAGAATCTCCACACACATTACTTCATTCAAACATCATAATTATCTCGTACGTGTAAAAATCTTCTTGCTTAATGAAGTCATACTTTATGTAGGCTCTGATTTTTTTAAAATTTTATTTATTTATTCATGAGAGACAGAGAGAGAGAGAGAAAGAGAGAGAGAGGCAGAAACACAGGAAGAGGAAGAAGCAGGCTCCATGCAGGGAGCCTGACATGGGACTTGATCCTGGGTCTCTAGGATCACACCCTGGGCTGAAGGCGGCGCTAAACCTCTGAGCCACCCGGGATGCCCAGTAGACTGATTACAGTGCTTTGTGAACATATCACAAGAACCTCATAAAAGAGGTTGTGGGAATTATTTATTTCCATTTTAATCATAAAGAAGCAGAGGATCAAAAAAGTTACATAAGTTTCTCAAGGCTGCAAGTTTACAAGAATAAAGATTTGAACCCAGGTTTGCCTATGTAGAAGCCACCTAATTTATGCTAACTCCCAAGTAAGGGGAAATTAATAAAATAGCTGTGTTTTTTTTTTGGTCTCTAACCTACCCTACCCCTAGGCACACAAAACCTTTTCAGCAGATAGGGGGTGAGGGAGACAGACTTGTATACTCACTGTATTTACTGTAAGCTGTTCACTGAGGGAGTTAGATTTGACACGAAGGGCTTGCTCCCTGAAACCAAGTAAGACATAGGCTGAGGTAAAAAAAGAAAATCCCAAATCTATAATCTTAAGTCCCAAATATACTGGATAAACAAATTGTTTTGAAAACGTTTGCCAATTCAATGGGTGTGAAACAGAATTTTAATCATTCTTCAGTCTGCATTAGTCTCTGAAAGCTGGTGAAAATGAATGATTTTCCATTTAAATTCTTATTATTTACATGTTTTCCCTTAGATATATATTTTATGGTTATGCCTTTTACCCAATTTTCTTCCAGAGTTCAGCAGGTATTCATAAACATCCAAGTTAGTGTTTTTAAAGACTATGAATGTTAATCCTCTGTCAGAAAAATCTTGATGCTTGTATTTTCCCCATTTCTCTCCTTTTTTTTCTCCCAATTATTTAAAATTATTTTAGTTTTCAACGATCCTGATTTCTGAACCCCTCTAAGGATCACTTTCATGGACAATGAAAGAGCATGATACAACACCAGGATCTTACCCTGATTTGAAAGGCGCCGATGTGGGTGGTGATACAACAGGGTCAGTAGAGAGGCCGTCAGCACCTGGTATGGGAGAAGGGGCCGCAGAATCCCGGGAACTAATGCTGTGCCCATCAGAACCAGAATCTCGAGCAAACTTGACCTAGGGAGCAATCAACCACAATTCAAACAAGCTATAAAAAAGGCACCCTGCCCTCCTCTCCACCCTCCTTTCTTTTACTTATTCTTCACAAGTCATCTCCTGTTCCCTTGTAGCAAATCAAAAAATGTCAATAAGCCAATAATAATAATAATAATCACTCACAATCCAACCACTACACAACATGGCTAGAATTGGGGATGTAGTATTTCACTTTTATGTCTGTGTATGTTTGTATATTTTTTATAAAAAAGAGACAATATTATTTTGTGAACTGCTTTGCTTATTACTCAGTTACATATTTCCATGTTACTAAATTATTAATCTACAACATCTACAACATTGTAACCACTGAGCCTTATTTCTAAACTTCAAGGGTCATGCCCATACCTGCCATTAATCTACAGGAAAGTCTCTAAAAGATTTTGGGAATGTAAGTCTTAAATACTTATGCTGCTACAAAATATATTTCACCAATTCCTAGTTGTTAGACATCCAGTTTATTCCCAGTTTTGTCACAACACAAACAATTCCTCTGTGTATAACTTTCTATCTATCCTTTTGCACATAATCATGTCTAAAGTATAAATTCCCAGAAATTAAATAGTTGGAAGAAAAAGTATGTTAACTTTTTAAGACTTTTGGTATATACCACTAAATTTCACACCACAAAGGGTGAGCTACTCTATATTCCACAGGTAGTATGTAGTGTTCTCTTGACACTCATCACACTGGGTGTCACTCTGTAGTCGCCCGGCATGTCAATTTGTAAACAATAGGCAAGGGGCACCTGGGTGCCTCAGTAGGTTAAGCATCTCCCTTTGACTCGGGTCATGATCCCAGGGTGCTGGGACCCAGCTCCTGTCTAGCATGGAGCCTGCTTATCCCTCTCTCTCTGTCCTTCCCTCCTGCTTGTACTCTCTTAAGTGAAGACTCTATCTCTCAAAAAAAAAAAAAAAAAAAAAAAAAACAGAGCAAAGCAAAACAAAACTTAAACTGTAGAGAAGGAGTCAGAATGCTGTCTTCCCATGAATAGTACTCAGTAACAAACCAATTGCATTTTAGTTGGGCAGTGCCCCTACCCACCCTCCAGATCCCTTCCAGCTAAAACCCTACCCTTTTCCCACTATGTGTTTCTCAGTTTCCCTTTTTGTTTTTTGGATTATTCTGCTGCCCCTCATCCTTACTCTACCACCCTTGGATCGTAATGTAAAATTCTTTTACCATGTCAAGAAATTATTAAAAACGGGCAGCCCCGGTGGCGCAGCGGTTTGGCCCCGCCTGCAGCCTGGGGTGTGATCCTGGAGACCTGGGATCAAATCCCACATCAGGCTCCCTGCATAGAGCCTGCTTCTCCCTCTGCCTGTGTCTCTGCCTCTCTCTCTGTGTCAATAAATAAATAAAATCTTTAAAAAAAAAAAGAAATTATTAAAAACGCAGGTACTTTGACCTCTTTCTAAAAAAAAAAAACAAAACATAGCCAAACTATGGAAACAGCCCAAGTGTCCATCAACTGATGAATGGATAAAGAAAATGTGGTGCATGTATCATATGGAATATTACTCAGTCATAAAAAAAGAATGAAATCTTGTGATGACATGGGTTGAGCTTATTATACTAAGCAAAATAAGTCAGAGAAAGACAAATACCATATGATTTCACTCATATGTGGAATTTAAGAAACAAAACAGATGAACATAGGGGAAGGGAAGAAAAAAGAGGGAAGCAAGCTATGAGACTCTTAACTGTGGAGAACTGAGGGTTGATGGAGGGAGGTGAGTGGGGGAATTAAGAAGGGCACTTGTTCGGCAGCCCGGGTGGCTCAGTGGTTTAGCACCGCCTTCAGCCCAGGGTGTGATCCTGGAGTCCCAGGATCGAGTCCCATGTCGGGCTCCCTGCATAGAGCCTGCTTCTCCCTCTGCCTGTGTCTCTGCCTCTCTCTCTGTGTCTCTCATGAATAAATAAAGAAAATCTTAAAAAAAAAAAAAAGAAGGGTACCTGTTATGGTGAGAATTGAGTGTTACATGTAAGTGATAAATCACTAAATTCTACACCTGAGGGCAGCCTGGGTGGCTCAGCAGTTTAGCGCCGCCTTCAGCCCAGGGTCTGATCCTGGAGACCGGGGATCGAGTCCCACGTCGGGCTCCCTGTGTGGAACCTGCTTCTCTGTGTCTCTCATGAATGAATAAATTAAAAAAAAAAAAAGCATAAAATTAAAAAAAAATTCTACACCTGACACTAATATTACACTGTATGTTGACTAACCAGAATTTTTTTTAAATATTTTATTTATTTATTCATGAGAGACAGAGAGAGAGAGAAGAGAGAGAGAGAGGCAGAGACACAGGCAGAGGGAGAAGCAGGCTCCATGCAGGGAGCCTGATGTGGGACTCGATCCCGGGTCTCCAGGATCACACCCTGGGCTAAAGGCGGCGCTAAACGGCTGAGCCACCCGGGCTGCCCACTAACCAGAATTTAAATAAAAACTTGGAAGAAAAAAAATAAGCATGTCAACTTATAATTCATTGATTATTAGTAAAATAGAGTATTTTTTCCTTTAGGTTACAAAATGCCAGTCTTGATGGATTCAAAGTGGTTTGTTATCTAAGATGAACCATGACTTCCTCAAACTCAATGAAAAATTGAGACAGGATACAAAAGCTGTGAAAAACGTAGCTAAAAGCATATGAGTAAAAGAAGGGTGGCACGACACAGCAGAGATAAAGGTGTTCAATTAGGAAAGAGGCATTGAGGGATCCCTGGGTGGCGCAGCGGTTTGGCGCCTGCCTTTGGCCCAGGGCGCGATCCTGGAGACCCGGGACGTCGGGCTCCCGGTGCATGGAGCCTGCTTCTCCCTCTGCCTGTGTCTCTGCCTCTCTCTCTCTCTCTGTGTGACTATCATAAATAAATAAAAACTAAAAAAAAAAAAAAAAAAAGGAAAGAGGCATTGAGAAGAAAACAGTGTCATTGGCTGCAGCAGGAATAACAGCCACAATGAAGAGGACTATAATGTTTATTTTCTGTATTGCATTTCATGGTTTATAGTCACAAACACTATCACATTTTGACCTAAAAAACACAGTGTAAAGCAAACAAGGTCTTTTTTTATTTGGAGGGAGGTATTAACTTATTTAACCATAATTTGTTACAAATATTATAGAAAATTATATATATCCTTGATAAGACTTTTTAATGGAAAATAAGGGGAAAATGTAAAAAAGATAAAGTTTATGAACTCCATTTCCAATCTCCAGAGAAAGTCACTTTTAATCATTTCTTCTAACACTTTCAGAAATTTTCTATGAACATGTGGGCATATATATGTATAAATATATATGCACATACGTATAATTGCCTAAATATACTTACATATTTATATATAAGTATTTTTGTATGTTTATATGTATTTGTGTACACACACACACACACACACACGAGACCATACTATCTGTACTGACTTGCAACTTGCTTTTTCATTTAACAATAGATTTTGGATATTCTATAAGAACTGCATAAAAATCCACTCTGTGAAAGACCACAACTTAACCAGTTGCTTAATGATGGATATTTAAGTTGTTTCCAGTTTTTACTATTATAAATAATGTGGCAAAGGGAGGAAACTATGTATCTCTATCTATGTTCAGATACCTTTGCATACTTGTATTAATATAGTGATGTGATAAATTTACAGTCATGGAATTACTAAGGCAAAAGGCATGTGTATTGGGTAGGAATCACTATTTTATAGAGTCAATAAAAAGTTTAGTGTAGAGAAGTGATTTGTTCAGTCACCACCTCTTCTAGACTCTGAATAGAGCTCCAGAAAGAACATACACCTTAGTCTTTAGATTCCAAAGCCACTGACTGCCCTTTCCAACTATACCATTGCTATTAAAAAAAAAAAAGTATTTGAATTTGTTTTTCAAACATATTTATTTATTAATTTTATTTAATGGCAAAAAGGACTCATGAAACACAAAACAGCACAATTTCACTCACCCGCCTAATCTCCACCTCATACACCAGAATTGAGTCCGGTGATGGAGTCCATCCTATTACCCCTTCAGAGCCAGTAGCACAGGCTGGAGGGATGACAAGCAACCGCTTCCCTCCTTTTTTCATGCCCAGCATCCCATCCTCCCAAGCCTTTGGGAATCAGAGAAGAAGAAAAGTTCATCAAGACATTAGCCTTCTCAATAGACAAAATGAAGTCCCAGATACTAGGCTCCTCTCCTCCATACTTTCAGGTTTGAACCTCTCAAGAGATATCAAATTCAACTATAATCCACCCCCCTGGTTATAAGAATATTTAGAATACTGCTTCTATTCATTTGTAAAAGTCAGCATATCCAGGGCTGGATAAAATATGCTTATCTTAAGGTGATGAGAGAAATTGGAGGATAGTACAATGGTATTATAAAAGAAATAAAAGCTACCATTCGGGGGCGCCTGAGTGGCTCAGTCGGTTAAGCAGCTGCCTTCGGCTCAGGTCATGATCTCAGGGTCCCAGGATCGAGCCAGTCAGGCTCCCTGTTCAGCGAGGAGTCTGCTTCTCCTTCTCCCTCTGCCCCTCCCTCCTCTCATGCACGCGTGTGTGTGCGCGTGCTCTCTCTCTAAATAAATAAATCAAATCTTAAAAAAAAAAAACAGCTACCATTCATTAAACACATTTTCCAAGTACTCTGATAAGTCTTTACTTGCATTACATTGTTTAACCCCTAAAATAATCTCATAAGGTTAGGAGCATTATCCTCATTGTACAGATAAAAAAACTGAGGCTTAGGGAGGTGAAGCAACTAACACAAGATCAGATGGTTAGTAAATTGTTAAGCCAAGATGCAACATTAGATCTATCTTTTAAAGGTCATGCTTAATTCCTATGATCTACAGGGAAAAGTCTCCAAAAGAGCCCGGGGAAAGGAGGGATAAACAAAGCTATGAAGAAAACCTTTCTTTCGCCAGTGAGTGCTTCACAGAGCATACCTCCTGACACAAAGATACCCTATATGTGTAAAATAGTCTTTATTTCATAAAACACTTGCACAGCTGGGAAAGAAAGGCACATGAAGCCAAGTCCACAGATTCCAATCCCAGTGTTCCTCTTGCTACCTGGTAGTTGCTTCCCACAATGACTGGGAAGTGCTGATTCAAAGCATCTCAGACAATTAAGAATCATCCATTATGATACAATTCTAAAAGAAATAGTTCCATCTCTTCCCCTATTAGGCTACAGGAAGGATTTAATAATTGCCTCAGTCACAATGAAAAAGAAAGGGTAGAGATCAAACAAATGTCCCCATCTTCAATATATTCTCATAGATAAAAACTTCCCAACCAATCTCCAAGATAATGTAACACATTTTTCTCTTCCTAGTTTTTAACCAAGCCTTTTCAGACTCAGAAAATACACTCAGGTTAGAAATTTTAATTTAATCTAAATTAAGCCCATTGCAACTGATAAAGCCACATAGAAACACAGTTAAGCTTGTACCTTGATGACTCTTCCTGATCCTAATTTCAGGCGAAGCAGCTTATCTTTGTTAGCAGTAGAGTCCAAAACCTACAGTTTAATCAAAATAAATGAGATCAGCCAATTTCAAAAATAATAACCATGTGTTGGTCAATACAGATTAGCACAGTATTCCTGGAATGTCAAATACACTGAGGGGGGAAAAAGTTCTTAAAAGACCTAAAAAATGCGGGCAGCCTGGGTGGCTCAGCGGTTGAGCGTCTGCCTTCAGCCTAGGGTGTGATCCTGGAGACGTGGGATCGAGTCCCATGTCGAGTTCCCTGCATGGAGCCTGCTTCTCCCTCTGCCTGTGTCTCTGCCTCTCTCTGTGTGTGTGTCTCTCATGAATAAATAAATAAAATCTTAAAACAAAAAAAGACCTAAAAAGAAGGTCACATCATGGCTCACATTAAGGCTAAGTTGGCTAAGCTCTTTCTGTATCATACTGCTTTCGTAAGCTTAAGGATATTAAAACACAAGTCCACTCTATTTATAATATCTACTATACAAAAAAAAGAAAAGAAACAACTATGAGTAAGTTCTAAAAAGAAGTTTTAAGACCTAATCCTATAAGAATAAAGTCAAGTTTAAAACTGATACAAAAGGGCAAGACATACACATGAAAAATTACCAGAAATGATACTTAGGGAATTAGTTTTCATTCTAAATAGGAGACAAAGTAGCAATGAGCAGATTTAATAAGCATTTCAGACTATGCCTCAAAAGCAGTCAAAGCAGAGTTCCTGAAAGATTTCTATTTGCCAACGACAGCAATTCACAGTAATAATATTTTATATATGAATAGCCCTCATGCCATTTCAATTACAAATGAACCTGCAGGCTACATTTCCTTACCTGGCCCAGGACATGGTTCTGAAAGAGCCAGCTGGTATAGGCCACTTCCAAAGAATCTCCAACTTCTACAGCAGGGCCCTCCGCTACAATGAGGTCCTGGGAGAGCACTGCATCTAGGGAGGGGGTGCTGTTGCACTTGGCAATGCACACCTGCGAGATGAAATCAAAGCAGCATAAACTTAGTTTAAGCTCAGTAAATATTCAGTCCATTTATTGCTAATGCTCTTTTCCAAACAGTGGTATCCACTAACAAAACTGATTACATGTTCAGAAGTAAACTATTCCAAAGTTAGTAATCTTGCCAGGAATCAAAGTGCCTAAGAGTAAGGCTTTGGAGTCAGACTGTCTGGGTACAGACCTGGGTACTGCCACTTATTAACTTGTGGCCTCAGCCAAATAACTTAACTTCTGTGAACCTTATTTCATAAAGGTATTTTGTAAAATGGAGATAAAAACTCTGCATATTTCCTGGGGTAATTATGAAGATTGAGCTAATACAAAGAGTCCTTGGCACCGTGCCTGGTAAATAACAGTAAGTACACGATAACTATTAGCTTCCATTATTATAAGGATTTTACCGTTTCAGTGTCTGGGAACCTGTGAAAGCAAGGAAAGCTTCTAAAATGATTTCAGAAAGTATTTCTAAAGACAATAAACTAGAAAAAAGGTTCTCTGCAAAACCATGCTGCATTCCCAGATTTGCATGTCTATCACCTACAGATTTAGTCATATCATCTCAGCACAAATCTTTGACAAAAGAGCCAAATACATCTTCATAAATACTTACTTTATGGTCAATTATTTAACATGGTCTACATTAGAAGTTTGTTACTCATTTTCTTAAAAGGTTTCATTATCGCAATCAAATAAATGCTACCTAAAACAATGAGAAGTTATTACCAAGCAAATAAGACAAAAAAAAAAAAGATAATTCTATATGTTGGCAAAGATAAAGTAAGAGAACAGATATGAATGTCAAACAGTACGATCTCTATGAAAAACTACACCAAACTGCCTACAAAACCAAGAAATATATGGACTCTTGGACCCAATCCTTCACTTCTAGAAATCTAGCCTGAGGAAATAATCAGAAGGTGGGGGGGAAAGGACACAGATTCATACACAACAATGCTTACTACAGTACTGATGGGGAACACAGGGCTAGCTGAGGACAAAGCACAGGCTGACACCCCATAAACGACCCCCCACCAGGGTAGGATATGTGACATTCCTCAGAAAGTTTCCAACTAGGGCAGCTCTGGTGGCGCAGCGGTTTGGCGCCGCCTGCGGCCTGGGGTGTGGTCCTGGAGACCTGGGATCGAGTCCCACATAGGGCTCCCTGCATGGAGCCTGCTTCTCCCTCTGCCTGTGTCTTTGCCTCTCTCTCTGTGTGTCTATGAATAAATAAATAAAATCTTAAAAAAAAAAAGTTTCCAACTATCTTAATGTTAATGCCTTTCTAGAGGGAAAAAAACCTTTAGGTTGATGATGACAGGTCGTTCAGTATCTTGTAGGTCTTCTTTAGCATATGAAAATCATTTTGAAACCTCCCTTTTCCTTATTTTCTCCCAAGTCTGCAGGTATATAATTAATCAGCCACCCTTCTCAAGCCTGGGGCAGCAGTTCTTCCTGCCCATGGGTCCTGTCCTCTTGATTTAATAAAACCACTATTTTGTACCAAAGATGTCTCAAGAATTCTTTCTTGGTTGTTCGCTCTGGATCTCACCCCAACAAACCTCACCTATATTCCAAAACTACATCAGTATCATTTATTTCAGACTGAAAACAGTCTTAATGTCTAAAAGTAAGGGAATGGTTAAATAAATTAAGGAACACTCATACTATGCAGCTTTCAAAAATGTTTCTAAATAATTTTTCACGAAGTGGGGAAAAGCACATTATACATTGATTAAAAAATATAGCGAGATATTGAACTCTTAAAGGAGTATATCTACTTATGTACATTACACATAGGAAAAAAAATAGTGGTTACTTTGGGCAGGAAGATTTCAAGTGATTTTTTTTTTTAATTCTTTCCTAAATTTTCTACAAGCATCATTTAACTTTGTAAAAATTCTTTTAAAACACTATTTTTAAAAGATAGTTTTATTTATTCCTTAAGATAATTTATGAAGTGGAAAATGTTTTAAAAAGTTTGCATGACTTTTTTTCTCTTCAAGTCTCATTTTCAAGCAATTTCAATAAGGATTCCTATTATTTCCCTGAAATACAATAAGCTCAAGTGACAATTGAGTGGGTTTTTAATGCTTGTCACTAACAAAACACAGGTGGTTATGAATTTTCCATATAGTTTCCTAAAATCAAGGGAAATGCAGGCTAGTGTTTGGCCTCTCACAGGAAGAATAAAATGGTATTACCTGTTTATTGAACTCCACTGCAGCCTTTTCAGACTCAAACATGATGGACCAGTTTTGTCTCTGGTCATCATAAAAGGTACTATAGTTGTTGGGCCGAACCTGGGGAAAGGAGAAATGTTGGGATAATTCAATGACAGGTGGCACAGTACATAAATCTGACTGCCTAAACTTGTAGATAAGGGTCTTGACTCAGGTGGACCCAGAGATAGGGAACTTCTTCCCTCCCATCTCCACCAACCACCATTGGTCCATTTCCTAGAAGGCAGCCAAGAGACCTTTTCAAGAGGCTCTGTTAAGATATCCACTGTGATATCCAGGGGCTGAAGCAGTAGATCTTACTGCCACCAGGTACACACAGACCGATCGATTTCTCCTATAAACCCATCCCAAAGGAGCTAACGAATACAACATGGGAAGTCTTACCATTAGCTCAAAGTTCAGATGAATCCTGGCAACAGTAACTGACTGTTGTTGACTGATATAAAGAAGAATCCTATACTGTACTCAAATAAAGACGGGCCAAAAAAAAAAAAAAAAAGAAAGAAAATAGAAGTTAAAAGGAAATACAAAACCAGCAATAAGATGTCAGGGATTGTGCTTCAAAGAGGCATATAACTCAAAACTCACTTGATCTCTTAAAGCTTAAGATTTTAAATTATATCTCCTCACTAACCATTTTAATTTCTTCTCATCTTGGCCTTACTTACTCTTTTCTGTAATTAGTAATGTCTTTATTTTGTTGGTATTTTCACTGGTATGAGGGATGACAAGAGATCTACAATTGGCCAACACATACATGAAAAGATACTTGGTGCTGGGCAGTCCAGGGGGCTTAGCGGTTTAGCGCTGCCTTCAGCCCAGCCCAGGACCTCACCCTGGAGACCTGGGATTGAGTCCCAGGTCAGGCTTCCTGCATGGAGCCTGCTTCTCCCTCTGCCTGTCTCTGCCTCTCTCTCTCTCTCTCTCTCTCTCTCTCTCTCTGTGTGTGTGTGTGTGTGTGTCTCTCATGAACAAATAAATAAAATCTTTAAAAAAAAAAGAAAGAAAAGATACTTGGTGTCATTAGTCATTAGGGAAATGTACACTAGAAACAAAAAAAGTACCACTTCACACTGATTAGAATGGCCATTCTTTTTTTTTTAAAAAAAAACTTTAAAAAAGTTAAAGAGGCAGAGACACAGGCAGAGGGAGAAGCAGGCTCCATGCAGGGAGCCCAATGTGGGTCTTGATCCAGAGTCTCCAGGATCACGCCCTGGGCCGAAGGCAGGCGCTAAACTGCTGAGCCTCCCAGGCTTCCCTAGAATGGCCATTCTTAAAAAGAAAAATAATGAAATATTGGGTAGTAGAGAAATTAGAACAGTCCTCTATTGCTTATGAAAGTGTAAAACAGGGCAGCCCTGGTGGCGCAGTGGTTTAGCGCCGCCTGCAGCCCAGGGCGTGATCCTGAAGACCCTGGATCAAGTCCACGTTGGCTCCCTGCATGGAGCCTGCTTCTCCCTCTGCCTGTGTCTCTGCCTCTCTCTCTGTGTGTGTCTCTATGAATAAATAAATAAAATCTTTAAAAAAAAAAAAAAGAAAGTGTAAAACAGTGGGGCACCTGGGTGGCTCAGTCTGTTGAGCATCTGTCTTCGCTCAGGTCCTGGGATCGAGCCCCAAGTCAGGCTCCCTGCTCAGTGAGGAGTTTGCTTTTCCCTCTGCCCTTCCCCACTGCTCGTTCCCTCTTTCTCTCTCTCTTTCTCACAAATAATCATCAATGGCTAGTATATGACAAAATCAGCGACAACTAGACATTAGCTCTGGATGGGAGAAATGAAAGATTTAAGGGACATAGCAACCAACTGCAATGTATGGACCTTATCAGACCCGATTAAAACAAACTGTAGAAAATAAGTAAAGAAAAAAAAGAGAAAGAGAAAGAGAAAGAGAGAGAGAGAGAGAGAGACTAC
This sequence comes from Nyctereutes procyonoides, assembly GCF_905146905.1. NCBI lineage: Eukaryota > Metazoa > Chordata > Mammalia > Carnivora > Canidae > Nyctereutes > Nyctereutes procyonoides. The sequence goes on along the minus strand of NW_026575135.1, from coordinate 6,793,745 downwards.
CAGGTAAATCTGAACACTAGCCGGTAGTGAATGAGATCAAAAAATTATTGTGGGGATCCCTGGGTAGCGCAGCGGTTTGGCGCCTGCCTTTGGCCCAGGGCGCGATCCTGGAGACCCGGGATCGAGTCCCACGTCGGGCTCCCGGTGCATGGAGCCTGCTTCTCCCTCTGCCTGTGTCTCTGCCTCTCTCTCTCTCTCTCTCTCTCTGTGACTATCATAAATAAATAAAATTTAAAAAAAAAATTATTGTGGAATTTTTTTAGGTGATAACTGCATAATGGTTACGTTAGAAAACAAAAAAATCCTTGGGATATATACTAAAATATTTACAGCTAAAACTGTATGCTGGAGATATAGTCAAAATAATCTAAGCAAAAGGAGACTGGAATTAAAATGAAGTAAGATTAATAATTCTTAGAGTCTAGAAATGGGTTTCTGGGGGTTCATTATTCTAATCCCACAATTTTTATATGTGTTTCCAAATTTCTACAGGTAAGTTATTTGTTTGTTTTTAAAACAAATGAATGTTGTCTATTACCTTAGTTACCCTGAACAGGTTATCTTATCTATGTCTCAAGAGTGTCTTAGGAATGTGGCTCTTAGTTCACTGGGCCTTTGAAATTCCATAATTTCTCATGCTTCTCTCAACAATGTTTAAAACATTCTGGAGCAGAATTTGAAACTAGACACAACCACATATGGAAATCAAATCTCAGGGCTTCTAGCCACATTTGTTTTTGACCAAACCAATAGTATGCTGTGTGATCCACTGCCCATCCCATTGTCAAACTTTCAAAGGATAAACACTGGGTCATTGATCCAGGCATAAAGATAGAAAAGCTCTAAGTAGAATACTAAGTGTTTTTCACTACCTAGCAGATGGATGTCATGGGTAAATGGTTTACTCTAAAACTCTCCAAGTCTTTAGTACCACTTCCACAAAGGTCAAACTTAAAAGATCTTGCATGTTTGGATTTGTTTCAATGCACAATAATCAGCAAGATGTGACTATAAATGTTACTATTTACCTCATATTAAAAATTCACATTCAAAAAAAATTTTTCACATTCAACACAATCATCCTAATCCTCTAACACATGAGACACTGGGTGAGTCCAGGTAAAAACAAGCTCATCAGTATGATCTGGGACACCTGAATGTACACAAGACATGGGGGCATTCTCACCTCTCTGGCTGTGTGATTCCCCAGGACTGCAGCACCAAACTTGCCCTGCTTTACATATTGACCATTCATGCTACAGAAGCAAGAAAAATAATAGGTATGAATACTTTCTTAAACTAAGTAGAACCAGCTTCTATTTGCCATACAGAAGGTAGAGAATCTAGTCATCCAGCCTCAAGAAAAGGAAAGAGGTGAGTTTATAATTTAAAGCTCTTGTGCAACTTCTTTACTCTCTAAATATCTATTCATAATATCTCAGGGCAGTGGCTTTCTTTGAGCTCTTAAAAAGGCAGTTGTTGAGGCTATAAGCACTTCCTAGACACGGCTTAAAATACTAGACAAGATGGCTTTTCAAAGTTTTATGGGGAGAGTTTTCTAACTGAAATGTTAAAAATCATTACTGATCCTCTGGCTATGGAAGGACTAGGCAGCCTGTGTAGCTCATTGCCTATCCAACAGAGGCTTATTGAGAAAAGACAGGAGCTTAACCCGGTATCCCCCACCCCACCCTCAAAAAGCGTTCCTTCTCAGCTACTTACTATCGATAGGCATGAACTGCTGTTGCAACCAAGACAGTGGAGGTGCCTGTCGTAGAGGGTGCTGCTTTTGCTGTCGCCTGATTTCCTGAAGATGAAGAAGAAAACAAAGATGTCATTCGTGTCTTTCCTAAAACTGATTTTTAACCACTAAAGCAACTTCAAAATTCTATCTTATAGTTAAGTGGTACAATGTTTTTATGGCTGTTATCCTTATCTAATCCACAGAACAACCCTCTGATCTCATCTGGGGATGAGGAAGCTGAGGCTCGAAGCACCTGAGTACCTGACATCATGATGGCAGGGAGCCTAGAACTAGATTCCAGGATTCCTATTCCTCTCCATACAAGTCTTGGGGCTGGACCAGAGGCACTGCCCAGAAAGTGAGGTCATATTCCATCTACTTTCTTTCTTTCTTTTCTTTTTCTATTACTTTGCCAGCTATAATATAAATAAGATTACTTCTCCTTCCCTTATTTCGGACTGGAAAATTAATCATGATATTCATATCGCATTCACTACTTCACTTTACTTTTCTTTTCTTTTTTTAAGATTTTATTTATTTATTCATGAGAGACACACAGAGAGAGAGAGAGAGAGAGAGAGAGAGAGAGAGAGAGAGAGAGGCAGAGACACAGGCAGAGGGAGAAGCAGGCTCCATGTAGGGAGCCCAATGTGGGACTCAATCCCGGGTCTCCAGGATCACACCCTGGACTGAAGGTGGTGCTAAACCTCTGAGCCACGGGGCTGCCCACTACTTCACTTTTCTAGTGATACAGAGTAACACTGTTTTAAAACAGTGTATTTAAAGAAAACTGCCTATTTATACTCACCACATGAATGTGTTGACGGAAGAATAGTGACAACAGTGGCACAGACACAGAAACCAAGAACTTCCAAAAAGTCTCCTTGTTTGATTTCTTTCTTTTTATTAAAAATAAGACCACAGGCTTAAAATGGAGTCACTTAAGCTAAGTCCCAGTCACCAAATTGAGACTTCCGTACACTTGTCACTGAACTGAGACTGACGTACAGTTTCGGCTCTCCCTGAAATGGAATCTAGAACTAGTCAATCAGGAATTCCCTGTTCAGCACTAGTTAGGTCATCAGCATGACAGCCCCTGCCATCCCCTGAAGGAAAGTAGTAATCTTGCAGTAACTATCTTGTTTTCCCTACTGTAACCTCCCATCTGCCTATAAAAGTCATTTTGTTCAACTCCTCATAGCTCCCTTCTATCTGCTAGATGGGACGTTGCCCAATTCATGAGTCACTGAATAAAGCCATCTTTAAAATTTACTCAGTTGAATTTTTTTAACAATACTGACACATCTTTTCTTCTGATTAGAGTACATGTACTTTATATTTTGCAAAACTTAGCAAATGCAGAAACAGATAAAGAAAATAAAAGTGACCCTGTAGTCTCACCAGTTAAAAATAAACGTTAATAATTTGATGACTTATTCCTAGTCTATTTTCAATACACATAAACTTTGCAGCTTTCTTATGTTTTATTAAACAAAATTTATAATATAATTTGATTACCACCTTTTCTTATTTAGCATTTGTATTTCTTTTAAAACAGTCTTCAAGGGGAGCCTGGGCTCCCTTGAAGCCTGGGTGGCTTAATGGGTTAAGCGTCTGCCTTTGGCTCAGGTCATGATCAAGCCCCCACATCAGGCTCCCTGCTCAGCACACATGCTCTCCCTCTCTAATAAATAATCTCCAAGACAAAGATAAAATAAACCTAAAAATGCTTTTTAGTGGTTACATAAAACGCTATACTACAACTCTACCAGAATTTATCCAATGTCCTATTATTTGACATTTCTTTGGACTACTTCCAATTTTCCTCTATTATAAATAATGCTATGGTGAACACCCTGGAAACCTACATTTTTGTATGTACCTCTAATTACTTTCTTAGAATAAATTCTTAAAACTGAAATTATAGGGTGAAGAAGTGTAAAACATTTTAAGGTTTTGTCATGTCCAAATGCCCTTGAGAAATATCATACCAGTTTACAGCTCCACCAGCAGTGTGAATATACCAGCTTTGTATCCCTGCCAACAAGAGGTGACTGTCTTTTTAAATCTTTACCAACAGAAGAGGTGCAGTAGGGAATAGGAAAATGACGTGTCATTGTTGTTTTCATTTGCATTTATTTGACTATAGTGAAGCAGATTTAACATTTTCTATAGATTTGTACTGGTCATTATTTTGTTGTGTTTCGATGAATCGCTCACTTACATTGTTTGCTTACTGTCCTAGTATAGTCTTCATGTTTTCCTTATTATTTTGTAAAAACCTATAATACAGTTGTTAATTTTTTTTTAAGATTTTATTTATTTATTCATGACAGAGAGAGGCAGAGGGAGAGGGAGAGAAGCAGGCTCCATGCAGAGAGCCCAACGTGGGACTCGATCCTGGGTCTCCAGGATCACACCCTGGGCCGAAGGCGGCACCAAACCTCTGGGCCATCGAGGCTGCCCAACAGTTGTTAATTCAACCAGTACTGCCCAGTTGTATGTCATACTACAATAAAACTTCTCTCCTGATAAGCTAACTGTAAGAAAAAAAGTAACTAAGGCCAGAGGCAGGCTATTAGGACAAGTGGGAAATACTGAGAAAAAAATACCGTCTCTCCAAGGTCAGCCTAGCATCCTCCTTCAGGTTACTTCAACTTCTCCCAGTACACTCTTGTACTGGAAACAGAAGGCTGCTCGTGGACTTGCTAGAAGGCTGAGTCAGATGCCCACAATCACGGGGTCTTTTCATTGGCTTATCAGTCCTTCCTCTCTGAAATTGGTATTGCAGATTTGTCTCAATTCCCCACTGACAAGGACGTCTTTTTTTAAAAAGATTTTATTTATTCATGAGAGACACGGGGGGGGGGGCGGGGGGAGCACAGACACAGGCAGAGGGAGAAGCAGGCTCCATACAGGGAGCCTGATATGGGACTCGATCGCGGGACTCCAGGATCACATCCTGGGCTGAAGGCAGGGGCTAAACTGCTGAGCCACCCAGAGATCCCAACAAGAATTTCTTTTAATATGTACTTACAGATCTTTTGTTTCCTTTTTTTTTTTTTTGAGTAAAGTTTTCTTAAATTATAGTTGTTAGTGCCTGTTCATTTCCCCTTCTTTTTCTTCCAGTATACACACATGCACAGCACACACACATAAACACAAACACACACTCCATGTGTTGAACCTTCTATGCCGACCTTAATATTCATCACAATTTCTTTTGGAACATTTGGTCTCTTAAATTTTTTATTTTTTAACAATTTCCTCCTGTTAACCTTCTATTTCTCTTCATGTATAATCTGTTTTTATTCATTCTTGTGTTCCTTCTCATTTAGTCTTCATTTCTGAAGTTTTTCTTACGTCTCTGATTCTTGCCTGAGTCTTGTAACTTACTTCTGAGAATTTCCAATCTATGTTCTCATTTCATGTCTTATTTTCCTAATGTTGACAGGTGGTTGTAGTTTTTAATCTATCTATTCAGTAAGAAACATTCTCACATAACAGAGCTCTTGCTGTCTGTAGGGATACTGTTGTTTCTTGTTCTCTCTGTTGTTATAATTTGCCATGGAGTTGGATTCTGATAAGTTCCCACTGCTCATTTTAAGGTAAAATTTGCTTTCCTGAACTTCTAGGAGGTAGGGTTCAAGGTGGTGTTCTTAACTTCATAGAGCTCCCTCTTCTGTTGCTTTTGAATAGAGTTCAAAAATATGGTGGCTTCCTCCTGAGATTTCTTGATTCTATTTCTATCCCTACTTTTATCTGGATCTTTTCTTCTTCATGTCTAATATATCCCTATCCTCCTCAATTTTAATTCCGTTCCCAGCTGGTTCTTCTTGTGGGAACCTATCCTGGAAGGTCACCCTAGAGGATAGATTTCAGAAGTCCAGGATACCTGGGTGGTTCAGTGGTTGAGCATCTGCCTTTGGCTCAGGTCATGACCCTGGGGTCCTAGGATCGAGTCCTGTACCAGACTCCTTGCAGGGAGCCTGCTTCTCCCTCTGCCTATGTCTCTGCCTCTCTCTCTATGTCTCTCAAGAATAAATAAATCTTAAGAAAAAAAAATTCATAGGAGTGGGGCACCTGGCTGGCTCAGTTGGTAGAGCATGTGACTCTTGATCTCAGGGTCATGAGTTCAAGCCCCACATTGGGCATGGAGCCTACTTTAATAAAAAAAAAAAAAAGTGCACAGAAGCAAGACTACTCCAGCTCTTTCCGTCCTCCTCATCAACCCCGGTACCTGCCCACAACTAGAACAGGCAAAACTCTTTTCAGTTTCAGCTTGGCTTGCCATATTTTCCATGAATATCTGGTGGCTGTTTTGGAGTTCTCCCATTCTCAGATTTACACATCCACTGCTACCCTGTCTTCTTCCATGCAAATGCTGATACCACACAAGCCCTGTGGCTGTTAGTGGTTTGTCCAGAGCTGATTGTATTTTGGGATATTCGGAAAGATACCTTTTCAACTGGATTTGCTGTAAATATTATCCATAGGTTTGTCTTTTATATCTGCTCTATTTTTATATCGAGATCTGAAGAGATTCAAGAACTATGCTGCGGCTTCTTTCCCCACAAAGCCTCCTTATACAAATATCCCTTGAACAGAGAGGATCTCCTATCTTGCTACTTTATTTTTTCTTTGTAAATGTCCACATAAGACTGTATAGGTAATTTTTAAGCTGAAATGCCTCTATAATTCCCCTTTAAAAGTATAATTAACTCAGAGTTGTTGTTTTCTGATTAAAACAAAATCAAGTTACCTCACCGGGTAGGGACTGAAGTTCAACGTTTATTTTTATCCACATCCATTAACTCAACCACTTTAAACTGAGTCAGAAGCCTACTGTTGAAGAACAGCTGTGCCAGAGGAAATGTAAAGTCAGAGCCTACTAGAAATTTGGCCAGGTTATGGCTTAGAGGACCAGCAATCTACTGCAAAGCTGCCAAAAGTGACAGGTAAGATTTAGAGCAGGGGTCAGCAAACATTTTCTGTACAGGGCCAAACAGTAAATATTTCAGGCTTATGGGCCATATGACATCTGTTGCAACTCTTCAACTCTCAATAATCTAACAACATCCCCAGTGACAGCATTGTGCCTAACATATAAAAGGCACTCAATACTTTCATCTTCATTCAACAAACAATTTAACGTCCCTTACCACTTGGTTCTGCTCAGGACTATTTCTGTCAGTCTCCCACTCATCTTCAGGTTCTTTTTTTTTTTTTTTAAGATTTTTATTTATTTATTCATGAGACACACAGAGAGAGAGGGGCAGAGACACAGGCAGAGGGAGAAGCAGGCTCCATGCAGGGATCCCGCTGCGGGACTCGATCCCGGGACTCTGGGATCACACCCTGAGCTAAAGGCAGATGCTCAACCACTGAGCCACCCAGGTGTCCCTCATCTTTAGGTTCTTATACAAAGACAGCAAAATGTAGAGGAAAGAGCTTTGGAGTGAGTCAGGTCAGGATTCAAATTTCAACCATGTCACTTACCACTATATGACCTTGATCATGTCCCTAAACCTCTCCAAGCCTCTAAGCTGGTGGTAGACTTGCCATATTTCACAGCACTGCTGAGACAGCTAAATAAGGCAATCTATGTAAAGCACCTAAGACTAGACACAAAGCAGGCATTTTAGAAATATTAGTTGCCCCTTTCTGTCCTTTTATTCAACATGTCTCCATCATGATGACAGGTACAGGGGATACAGCACTAAGCATCACTGTCCAGTTGGCAAAAAGTCACTGTCAGCCTACATCTAACCTATCCAGGTAGAAGAAGTAAAAGGCAGCTCTTCCTTCTTGCCAAAACATTAGGCAGTACCTACTTGGAGTGCCTTGGGCTATAAACATGAGGCAAGAGTTTGCCTGAGACCTTCCTCCACCAGCTTCCAACAAAGGGCACACTACCTAGGTGCTGGAATTAGGATCTCAGAGCTTAGAGACAAATGTACCACTGGCAGTGAACTTGGCCAGACTGACTGAAGATGGACAACCTGGCATGTCACTTTTTGAAGACTGCTTATCCTTCTAACTAACCTGTTAAGGGCCAATCCTAACCTCTTCACTTACCTGTTGCTGTTGTTCCTGGGCCTTTTTTAGGCTGCTTGGGGGCTGTGTACTGGAAGAATTCATTTCCATAGCCAGCAGATGCCTGATCCGGTCCAAATAGAGAGGCCAATCTGGCACTGTTAGTAGAAAATGAAAATTACATCATATGACATATCTCAAGCTTTGAATCATTATAAAACCTGCTTACCTCCAATCTTGAACAAATACTTCCTTGATTGCATATCCCACCATTCAATACTGGAAGTGACAGCTAAGTGCCTTTGAAATCAAGATTATATTTGTGATCTGAACATCAGCTGACTTTGCCTGTCCACAGGACTTTAGTCAAGGCATTTATTTTGGACCTCAGTTTTTGTGTATGTAAATTGAGTGATTGGTAAATTGAGCAGATGCTCTCTGTGGTCTCTTCAAAGTATAAATTCTTGCTTTGGGCAAGTCATAGTTTCTTAGCTTTTAGTTTTGTTACACTGGAATAGAACTGTACTCCAAACTTACTCCATCAAACATGGTCCTATCATTTCACCTAACAGGCAGAATGATTCTTTACCATCCTTTGCAATCAATCTTATGCCCTAATCATTCCAATGAAACTGCTTTTAAGGTCCCAGCAACCTTTTTGTTACTAAACACAGTTTATCAGTCCTTATCTTATTTGGCCTTCATGCTGTCTTTTTACACTGTCAACTAATTTGTTCTTCTTCAAACAAACTCCTCCCTTAACTTCTGTGGGGATATTTATAGGAGTGGGAGGAGGGACTGGCCCAAGTAAGACATCAATAGATGCTAATGGGATCCCTCTCTTGTTGTTATCTCATGTCTCTGGATCCTTATATAATTCCTGGCCTCTTCTTTCTTTGTGCAACCTTTTATTTAAAAAAAAAAAAAAAAGGCTAATTGATGGGGGTGGGGGGAGAAAGAGGGAGGGACAGACAGAGGGGGTGAGTATCTTTAAGCAGACTACCTGCTGAGCAAGGAGCTTCCTCTCATGACCCATGAGATCACTGGGATCATGAACCTAAAGCCGAAATCAAGAGTCAGATGCTCAACCAAATGAGCTACCCAGGCACCCCTTCCCCAACCTTTCAAAGGCCCATGCCCTCACGAGTGACACTCCCCCACCCTTGGCAATCTAATTCATTTACGTTGTTATCAAGTGCTATCCAAATGCTGATAATGTTCAAATCTGTATCCCCAACCCAGAATTTGCTCAGAAAACACATATATCCCACCAGCCACACAAATGCAACATGCCCAAACTAGAACTCCTATCTTTCAACCCCCACTGCCCCAGCAAAACCTGCTCTTATTCTTATGTTCTCTTCTCCCAGTGAAAATACTTTTCGTATCAGGATCTCCAAGACCACCAGTGATCTGCCAGGACTCACTGGACTCAGCATATTGTTGTACTCATGGCTAAGAAGTAGTACAACAAAAGAATAACACAGCAAAATCAGCAAAGGGAAAGAAAAGGCACATGGAGGCAAAGTCTAGAGGAAATGAGGAGCAAGCTTCCAAAAGTCCTTTTCCAGTGGAGTGAAACTGACATTTACTTCCTCCACCAAAGAGTTGTAACAACACATATATAAAGTATGGTCTACCAAGGAAGCTCATTAGAGACTCAGTACCCCAGGTTTTTTTTATTGGAGGTTAGTCACACAGAAACCCTCTAGCATGAACCAAAACTTTATACTCCCAGAAATAAGGTAAGGTTCAATATAAACCATACTGTTTGTACACACAGGTTTTTTTTTTTAAGATTTTATTTATTTATTCATGAGAGACAGGGAGGGAGAGAGAGAGAGAGGCAGAGGCATAGGCAGAGAAAGAAGCAGGCTCCATGCAGGGAGCCCAATGTGGGACTTGACCCCAGGACTCCAGGATCACACCCTGGGCTCAACTGCTGAGCACCCAGGCGTCCTTGTACACACAGTTTAGGCAGAGACAGCCACTCCTCATTTATGGAAAGCTTTGTATCAGTGTGGGGAACTGTTTACCAATCAAGTTCCCATACGCCAGCCAAGTGCCAACCCTGTAAACAGAACTTTCTGAAAAATGATGTTGTCATGTCTCCTCTTTTCTGCAAACATCCACAACCAAAACTGAAATCTGGGGAACATCCTTGGCTCCCCCCCACCCCGGGTACTCCTAACCAATCCCTGAGTCCATTTGATTTTACTTAATACCTTCTTGAACCCATCCATTTCCCCCCATCCTCACTGCCACTTCCGTAGCTCAGGTCACCATCATATTTGTCTAACTTGAATTATTCTGACAAACTCCTGACATCTCCCTATCCTGGTCTTGCCTGCTTACTTACCCTTTTCCCCCACTGCATCAACAGTGATCTTTCTAAAAACCAAATGTGATCAAGTCTCCTTGCTCCTTAAAACCCTCAATAACACCTCAATACTACCAAGATAAAAATCCGAACTCCACGAGACAGCTATACAAAGCCCTTCAAGACCTTACCTCTCCATACTTCCCAAGCTTCCTAACTGACCATTTCTCATCTTCAACTGTGTGCTGCACAGAACTTATAGTTTCTCAAATAAAGCAAGATCTTTCTAATCTCCTGCCTCTGGATATGCTGTTTCCTCTGCCTGAAACATTCTTCCTGTTTCTTTTCTCCCCTGGAAGATCCCCCTAATCTCAAAGTCTAGATAAATGATCTTCTTAGGGGCTCCCACAGGAGTCTACTTCATTCATTCAAGAAGTATGTATCCAATGCTGTGCTAAACGCTGAATATACATTAGTGAGCAAAGCTGGGTTCTATATTCAAGGAGCTTATATACTCTAACACAGAAATTAAGCATTACATAATAAATAATTGCAAACTGTAATATAAGATATATATAACAGGTAGTTGTATGGAATTATATTCCATGTAGATTAATAAAAGTTATTCAATCAGTTATTATATAACATGATAATTGACTATTATAATTACTATTTGACTATATTTTGCCGAGGGTCTGGTACAGGCTCAGTAAATGAACTCAAAGTCTAGTCTGGCTCTGAGCTCCTCTTCTCCAAAGGCATCTTTGGTTTAGGTAATATAAATATTAAAGGGAGCCTGTCTGTCTCAGTCAGTAAAGCATGGCGACTCTTGATCTCAGGGGTATGAGTTCGAGCCCCAGGATAGACATAGGGATTACTTTAAAAAACAAAACAAAACAACACCTTAAAAAAAAACCCTCACAACTTTTGGAGGCCTTTCCCCCAATAATTTTAATGTAGAATACATACTAACATTTTGCAAAATAAATTTAATATAATTTGAAACTATCATCCTATTTTCTCAAGGTAGTGTACTATGAGTTTCCTTTCAGTTTCCTGTAAATGGGGTCAACAATGCCTGCTTTATTTTTTTTAAGTTTTTATTATTTATTTATTCATTCGTGAGAGACACAGAGAAGCAGGGAGGCAGAGACACAGGCAGAGGGAGAAGCAGGCTCCCTGCAGGGATGGTGGGGGACTCCATTCCAGGACCCAGGGATCATGCTCTGTGCCAAAGGCAGACCCTCAACTACTAAGCCACCAGGCATCCCAATAATGCCTCCTTTAAAGGACTAAGTGGTTAAGTGAGACTGCAAGAGCAGAGAGCAGTGCTGGCCTAAATAAGTCATCAACAAATTCTAATAAAATTAAGTGGAGACCATGATTTCTCCTTTAACAGAGGCAATCTGGTAAGATTCCCTAAAAGAATAATGCCTTTAACACAGTGAAAAATGTACAAAACTTAAGATCAAACTAAGATCTTAACTAGCTTATAAGCTATAATAGCTATAATAGCTTATGCACAGATAAATGATAAATAAATATCCTTGTTAGCTTCAGTATGGATATGGATTTTGGATTTGCTGTTTTCATTTTGTTGCTATATTCTTTTCAAGGGAAAGACAAAAGGGTCATATGTAAACTATGTTTCCATAGATGCTCTAAAGGCCAACCAATTGATGACTGCAAAATCAATCTAAAAGCCAGATTGACCCAATGATTTTTCAGATCCATTCTATTTTCTAGTAATTTTCTAAAATGAACTCTATATAGATTTAGGGGCATAAGTTTCTCATAAATTATTTTTTCCACTTCTAAAGTATTCTCAAATGTACATACTTCTCTATGATAGCAAGAATGGGCTTGCTAATTCTGGACTTGAGTCTCTATGTTTATAATTCGTAGTAAAAGTCATTACACCACTAATTACATTTTTTTAAAATTTTTATTTATTTATGATAGTCACAGAGGGAGAGAGAGAGAGGCGCAGAGACATAGGCAGAGGGAGAAGCAGGCTCCATGCACCGGGAGCCCGATGTGGGATTCAATCCTGGGTCTCCAGGATCGCGCCCTGGGCCAAAGGCAGGCGCCAAACCGTTGCGCCACCCAGGGATCCCCACTAATTACATTTTTAAAATAAACATTAGCCAATGCATTTAGTTGCCAAAGTCATTACGTAACCTTAGCTTTTTTTTTTTTTTCGTAACCTTAGCTTTATACTCCTTTTCTTTTCTCATCAGTTGGTTAAGCTCAGGTTTTTTTTTTTTTTTTTTTTTTTTTTTTTTTAAAGCTCAGGTCTTGATCCCCGGGTCCCTGCTTGGAAAGAGGCCCGCTTCTCCCTCTCCGTCCACTTGTGCGTTCTCTCTCTCTCTCTCTCTCTCTCTGTCAAATAAATAAATAATCTTTAAAAAAAAAAAGACAAAAAAAAAACAGTAATAGATAGCAGTTATAGTGTATTAATTCTATTTTTTAAAACAGGTTCTTTTTGTTGCTAAAGTATTTATTTTATAAACTATGGCTTCAAATATCTACTTCTACAATAATAATGGGCACATGACAGTCTAGTAGAAATCTGCTTGCTGGATTTTTTTTTTAATTTTATTTATTTATTCATAAGAGACACAGAGAGAGAGGCAGAGACACAGGCAGAGGGAGAAGCAGGCCTCTTGCAAGGAGCCTGATGTGGGACTCAATCCCAGATCCTGGGTTAATGCCTTGAGCCAAAGGCAGATGCTCAACCGCTGAGCCACCCAGGCATCCCTGCTTACCTCTCTTTTACTTTTTAGCTGTATGACCCTAAGCAACTTACGTCTCTGACTCTTTATTTCCCATGTGCAATATGGATATAATAGTAAAAACTACCTAATACACTAGTGAGGAAAAGTAAATATGATAATGCATATTTATTAGTATGGTACCTGACACAAAGTACACAGTATGTGTTGTATACATATGTGCACATATCCAATGTCGCTTGAACTCATACCCCTGTAAGGGAGAAAGCATGATCAATCAATGCACAAATTGACCACAACTATGAAATGCTATTAGCTGAAATAAAGTACCATACACTTAGCAGACATTCACATATTTCTTCACTTCAAAGTCACGATGGTAGGAAAAGAGTTAAGAAGAAAAAGCAAAATAAAAAAACAAGCAAGCTGATTTACCACTTTTAGATTAAACATGGATTTGAAGAGGCTTAGAAACTTGGAACACAGATTATCAATTACTTCAACAGCTATCTCAGGCACTAATACTCTCACTTCTCCTAGGCTTGACTATCCTAAATGGAATCAAGTCAAAATACTTGAAAATTAATAAGTATATTTACAGCAAGTTACAGTTATAAGAGGAAGTGGAAAGCAGCTGCAATACCTACTGTCATATGTTCTACTTCCTCAGGAAAAACAAAGAAGGAATAGCTGAATCAGAGACCGTTGATGAATCTTTCAGTATTCTCAATCTTATTTTTTTTTTAAGATTTTATTTATTTATTCATGAGAGACACACAGAGAGAGGCAGAGACATAGGCAGAGGGAGAAGCAGGCTCCTTGCAGGGATCCCCAAGTGGAACTCGATCCCAGATCCCGGGATCATGACCTGAGCCGAAGGCAGACGCTCAACCTGCACTACCCAGGTGTCCCCTCAATCTTAAAATTTGATTTGGTTTCTCTGGTTATTACTGGGAACAAAAATAAGTGATCAGTACCACTTTGTTTACTAAGCCTTTTATCATTCAATTAGCTGCTGTGTATGTTTAGGGGCACAGTTTAATGCCTAGAACTAAAAGATTTCATGTCCTTGATGGGCCTGCTCAGAAAAGCCACATTAACTGAGCCACCAAGAACTATCTCAGGCCAGGAATCTGGAAAAGAACACATGACTGGTGTTATTCACCCTGTCATTTTCAATCAGTAGCAGACTGCTTGTTGCATAAAAGTTGGGAGCTTTAACATTCATTTATAGGCTTCTCTGAAATATTTTTACCTAGTGAACAAAGTGAACTTAAAGAATCTCTTACAGGATGCCTGGGTGGCTCAGTTGGCTAAGCAGCTGCCTTCAGGTGAGGTCAGGATCTCAGGGTCCTGGGATCAAGCCCCACATGTGGTCAGTAGGGAGCCTGCTTCTCTTTCTCCCTCTCCCCTCATTCATGCTCTCTCTCTCTCTCAAATAAATATATAAAATCTTTAAAAAAAAAAAAAAGATTGTTAAAGTATCTCTTATAAAGTTCCAAAAGGCACAGCCATATACAAAACAAATTGATATGAAAAAAATATTAATTCAAAAGGCTTTTTCCCCCCTTTAAAAGATATTTTCTTAGTAATTTTTTATCCACTTTATCCTTGGTTTGGGAGATGTTTGTTAAAGTCTTCTTTATTAATGTGCTTATTTATCCTTTTATATCCTGTAGTTTCATTTTATGAAAGTTAATGCCTTACTATGAGAAGCCCTCAGCTTGCACAGTTCCTACACATAATATCTTCAGTTAACATGTTTTAATTAGGGGCACCTGAGTGGCTCAGTGGTTGAGCATCTGCCTTTGCCTCAGGTCATGATCCTGGGGTCCTGAGATAGAGTCCTGCATCAGGGTCCCCAGAGGGAGCCTGCTTCTTTTTATTTTATTATTTTATTTTATTTTATTTTATTTTAATATTTTATTTTTTTATATTTTATTTTATTTTTTTATATCTTATTTTATTTTATTTATTCATGAGAGACACAGAGAGAGAGGCAGAGACACAGGCAGAGGGAGAAGCAGGCTCCATGCAAGAAGGAGCCCCATGTGGGACTCGATCCCCGGGTCCCCAGGATCACACCCTGGGCTGCAGGCGGCGCTAAACCGCTGCACCACCGGGGCTGCCCAGGGAGCCTGCTTCTGGTTCTCCCATGTCTCTGCCTCTCTGTGTGTCTCTCATGAATAAATAAGTCTTTAAAAAAAACAAAACAAAACATGTTTTAATTAAACTAACACTAGTCCCTCAACAACACAGTTCAAATTTCACTTATAATGGTATATTAACTGTTAGTGCATAAAATGCAAACTCTGCAGCTAGTTCTTCAGTCCACAAATCACTACATAACAGATACCCCTCATGAACAGTGAGCAATTTTATCACTTCTTTCAGTCTGTTGGTGACTGGACACTGCACACCTGTTTTTCAATTCAGAGACAGAGAGCAAAGGGTGCGCTTGGTGCTGTCTTGTCTCCCAGTGATAAACCCATATGACATTTTACAAAAACAGATATTCAAAAGACAGAATTGGGCAACAAAGATAAAAATACAGCACAGAAACTAATGTGATAATGCTGGAAGTGAAATTTAGGTCACAGTATAAATGAAGTTATAGAAGAAATGGTAAACTGTGGAACTGTTAACGTCACTGCTGTTTGAGAGACTAAATGTGCAGTTAGAAGAACCTAATGAGGGAAAACATCAATATATATATAAGTGGTTATGATGAATGTCCCAGAAGAAATGACATACCAAAAAACTTCACATTAAAGGAACTCTTGGAAGTATTTTACAACATTGAAAACACAAAGGATAAAATGTCAGAAGCTGATCCAAATTTAGAAATATGACAATTTCCCAAGGCATAGAAGAAATCCCCACTCCTTATCATAAGTTGTACACACACACAAAAAAAAAATAAGTTGTACACACAGAAGGTAAGCACTCTTGATTTTTTCCTTGATAAATTTTTTTTAAGATTTTATTTTTATTCATTTGAGAGAGAAACTGTTCCCACACGAACAGTGGGTGGGGGGTGGCAGAGGTAGAGAGAGAAGCAGACTCCCCACTGAGCAGTAAGCCTGATGCAGGACTCAATCCCAGGACCAAGAAAAAACAACCTGAGTGGAAGGCAGGTACTTAACTGACTGAGCCACCCAGGCGCCCCTCTTTATAAGTTTTTGAAAACAGAAAACACTAAATCTTATTAAGGAATCAACAGTTTGTCTCAACCAAAATTTTTAAAGACCATGAAACAACTGTAATCTTTCCCACTGATTATCAAGCTTACTTTGTAGTTTCAGCTTGCATGGCCATATTTGCAGTAACTCACTACCTTACAAAGCAAATTTGTATTTGGTTCCAATTTCTCTACATCCTTACCACCACACTGTCTTTTTGATAAACAGCCATTCTAGTGGGTGTGAAGTGGTATCTTGTTGCGGATTTGATTTGCCTTTCTGTAATAACCAATGATGTTGAACATCTTCTTATGTACTTACTGGCAATTTGTACATCATCTTCTTTGGAGAAAGATCTCTTTTGCTTATTTTATTTACTTTTTTTAGATTTTATTTATTTATTCATGAGAGACCAAGACAGAGACAGAGGCAGAGGGAGAAGCAGGCTCCCTGCGGGGAATCCCATGCGGGACTCGATCCCAGAACCCTGAGATCATGCCCTGGCCGGAAGGCAGGCACTCAACCACTGAGCCACCCAGGTGTCCTTCTTTTGCTTATTTTAAATTCGGTTCATCTCTTTGTTTTTCACCTGAGTCTATTTGCTAGCTCATCAGATTTTTTTTTTTTTTTAAATAGGTGAGTTAAGCCTCAATCAAAAAGGTGACTACACAGTCAACAGCAGCAGGCTGGACTATGTGGAAATTTTAGTGACTGTTTTGGGTGGAAATAGGGAAAAAGGAACCAAAGCAGTCTAAAAATAACTGAGCAACTGAAAGAACTCAAAGTGGAACTCCGTCGGTGTGGACCACCTAAAGTGAAAGCAGGGGTGGCACAACGTGGTGAGGGTGAAAAAAGGACCTAAGGGTGGGTAATACACGGCCAGTCACAGTTTAAGTCAAAAGATCGTATTCAAGACCAAAAGAGGGCCGTGTCATTACGGCCACTCTTGTACTGAACTCTTCAACAGGACTAGAAGCAACCTGAGAGGAGAGTAGGCACAGCAGCTTAACCATTTTTGTGACCTGTCAGCGGTAAGATGAGGAGTATATGTTGGGGTCTCGGTCATCCTTCTGTACGTTCTTAAATGTGTTAAAAAAAAAAAAAAAAAAAAAAACATGTCCAAAGAAAGGGCTCTGAAATATCAGGATTGGCAGCTCACTTTCAAAGGGGTCAAGCTGCCTTAGGAACGCAACGCGAGGGAAAAGGCTAACCTGATTATGGGAAGAGACAAACCCCTGTGGGTTGGCGAGCTGTGCCCCAGGCTGCTATGTGTTAGGGCCAGGGGGGGGGGGGGGCAGCGGTCTCTTGCAGGGCTTCTAAGCTTTGGAGGGCAACTTCACAGCTGTCACTCACTCAACAGGCACTCCCGGAGCACACACGACGCGCTGTACTGAGCGCCAGGCAGAGATGAGCAGCAGCAGGAGTCCCTGCTCTGCCAGGGTTCATAGCCTAGTAAGGACAGGGGGGTTATTCACTAGCCTAGCCGTAGGAATAAGGAGGAAAAGAAGCGAGGCATCGTGCCTGGGTCTGTGGGAGAAGGGAAAGCGCCCAGAGGGGACATCCGGGCTGGGCCCTAAAGGATGCTGGAGCTGACCCACAAGGGCCAGGGAACTCTCAGGTGTCACTGCCTTGTCCACGGGGAAGAGAAAAAGTCTCCTACGAGCCCCCAGCGGACTCCTATAAGCCCTGAGCCAGATGCTCTCACAGGACAAACTCAACCACAAAGCAAAAGGCGAACCTCAGGGCCCAACTGAGGGACGAGGGACATGCCAGGTCCAGCACCGAGGGGCACCGACACACACACAGTTTGGAGACCTGCGGGGCTCCGGAACGTGGCGGGGGGGCCCGGACCCGGAAGTCGGGGAGAAGTCTGACACCAGAGCGACCCCTCCCACCATCTGCCCAGTTCCCTTAAGCTACGCCCCCTGTCCCAAGCTTCTCGGTCACTCACCCGCCGCTAGGCGACAGGAAGTCGGTGTCGTCCTCGTCTCCCCCACCGAACATCGCGGTGCCTTTCTCCCAGCCGCAGGGCGTGAGGGGCGGGGGGACGGAGGTGGGAGGTGGAGGGGGAAGTAAGAGTGTTTTCGGGGCTAGAACTGTCGTGAAATGCCGCGGCGGCGTGCTGCTTTCCGGCAGGACGAACTCTCGCACGGTCGCTCCGCAGGGAGCGGTCTAGGCGCGGGAGAAGGTGCGGAGCGGGGAGGGCGGAAGGCAAATGGGAGGGCCTCGCGAGCACGCGCGCCCGTGACGTCAGGCTCCTGCAGCCTGCGGAGGCGGCGAAACCCGCGGGATCTCCGAAATCCCGCGCAGGGATTGGCCGACGCGGCAGGGGGCGGGGCAGGGGCGGGGCGGGGCGGGGCGGGGGCGGGAATCGGCGGCCTCCGTGGCGGTCGTGGACACGTAGAGCCCGGCCGAGGTGGAGGGGGCTTCCGAAGAGTCGTGGAGGTGGTGACGGGTTGAGGTTCTGAGAGGGCGGCGCCGGCGGCGGGAGTCGATCTGGAAGGTAAGCACCCCCAGCCCGCTCCCGCCTGCGGCTGGGGCACGGTCCTCTCTCCCCGCCGGACCGGGACCCTCCATGCGGCTCCGCTCTGCTTTGCGAAAGGAGACAGGGCCTGGGGCTGGCGGTCCGGAGAACTGATCTTTTCGGCTGGCCCCCTGCAGTGACATAGCTAGGGGTGACCTTGGGGTTGGGTGTCCGGTGCCTCACTTTCCCCGTCCATAAAACGGGCCTGTCGTCCCTTCCGCTTGTCCCCCGTGGCCGACCTCGCTGTTTATTCAGCGGGCTCTTTGTCCAGGGCTTCTATGTGCCGGCTGGCCAAGAAGCTTTTAGACCTCAGAGGTCATCGCACTGAAATCCCAGCCTCCTCATAGCCCCAGAACTTGCAATAGGGGACACGAAGTAATAATAATAAGCATTTGGATGACTAGTCCGAGGTCGCACGGAGTAAAGGGCAGACTGGCGCTGGATCCCTGGTCTCTTGAATCGGGACCGATTGGGGGAATGAGAACCTACCTCATCGACCCTTAAGCACAGTTCGCCCTTGCAGAGTGGTTACCGCTCGACTGTGGCATGGGTCTGGAGAGAATTCCCCTCCTTGTGCAGGTGGGGTACCGAAGAGCTGGGATGTTCCGGGAGTGAGTGATGGAAAGGACGAGACTTCGGCAGTGGAAATCCCCAGTCCCGATCTTGGTCTGGATTTTGCTGTCTTCTTGCCACACACCTGAGTCAACATCAGTTGTTGGGGACTTCTCTGTCTCCACTTTCCACCCTCTCTGTATCCTGTAGAAAGTGTTTCTTCGGTAAGCTGATAGGATTCTGGAAACAATCTCAGGGTAAGCCTGGTTTAGCCAAGGTTTACCCTCTATCTGGATGAGCAGGTACTGTATCACTGTCGCATCCATTTCCGTAGATCTCAACGGGGTTCTTTCACCCAAGGCTTCTCCAGATCAGATTAGTACAACAGGTGGCCCTTACCGGGATGTTTTACTCTGTTCGCGTGAAATTAAAGTGAGATGATTGGTAGTGATTCACTTCCTAGAGAACTTCATACCTCTTGGCGCTTCCCTTGTCCTGCTTTCCAGTATAGTTTACTTCTGTGTGCTCTTACTAAATTGTAAGCTCCTCAGGGACGGAGACTGTTTTATTCCTTGATGTCACCTGTGTCACAGAGCGCTGTGCCTTGGTAATAGTGGGTTCTTACCCTTTGTTAGACTGCGTAATGGAATTCATCCTTATGCCCATTCCTTAATTCATGCTCTTAGGAATTTTTTCAAGTGTGATCCACAGAGCCCAGCAATGGCTCTTGCCTTCCAGAAAGATAAAAATGCTGTGCTAGCTGGGAACTCTCAGGGTTGCTTCATCTCTTTTGTTAGCTGAAGATTGTTTTACTATCGTTTAAAGCTCTAGGGGACGGGAAAGGAGGATAGAATAGTTAGAAACAGAATGTGTAACTCCGATTTTTATTGGTAGAGTATTCCTCCATTAAACTGAGGGACAGGGCTGTTATCTGCTTCCTGTGTCCATTTTACAGATTACGATGGTTAAAGCAATGAAGGCTGACAGTGAAAACAGTGATGCAACTGGAGGCTAAGCAATAGAATTGAAACTCTTTGCAGCACCTCTGTTTACGATATGAACTTGGCTACCTCTCAAGAAAAGAAAATAAACTGCCTAAGTGACATCACTCTTTCTAACCCTTTCCCCAGTACTGGTCTTCGTTACTCCAGCACTGAAACATCTGAATAGTGCTTTTTAAACACATGCTAAAAGATCACTTGAGTACTTATCTTGAATTCTTGAGTTCAGGATATTTTCATTCAGGGTATTTAGGTAGCCTTTTTAGATAGGTAGGCATGTAAAATCTGGATCAGCGTTTTGGCAATTGAGATACCAGAGATCTGCATGCCCGGGTCACCGTTGTGGGAACGCAGCCATTAGTTCCGAAAAAGGGGAAGATGGTGGTGAGGCTTCCTCAGTCTTTCAGGATTTGAATTGCAGGATTAGGTACATCAAAGAGCCACTGTGGGGGGGGGGGTGGCTGGTTCAGTTGCTTAAATGTCTGACTCTTGATTTCAGCTCAGGTCATAAGATCGACCCCACGACCCCACGTTAGGCTCCATGCTCAGTGGAGGAGATTCTGCTTGAGATTCCCTCTCACTCTGCCCCTCCCTCCACCTGTGCTTTCTCTCTAATAAGTAAAGAAATAAGATCTTTTTTAAAAATTGGGGGGAAAATTAAATAAAAAGCCACTGTCATCCTGAATTAGAATATTGGACCAGGAATCGGGAAACCTGAATTCCCATCCCAGTCCTTCTAACTCACCTTGAGCTTGGACCAGTCTCCCTAAACACTTTGTAAAAGGAGTGGAATAGACCCACATATCTATTAAGTACTGCTGGGGATACAGAGGTAAGGAAGGCACAACCCTGATCTCAGGTTGGAATTAAGCATTTTTGTTTGTTTGTTTTGCCTAAATACACAGTTTTTAGATGTATTTATAAAATATATGGACTCCCTCCGCAGATTAACCAGGAAGTGGCAATTTTAACAGTTCCTTTCAAATTACCAACAAACTTGCTATAGAGATGATAATTTTTATATACAGGTACACCCATACTAATCTGTACTAGTGAATGCATTGTAAATATTAAAGATTAGGGTGCCTTGGTGGCTCAGACGTGGAGCTTCGGCCTTCGGCTCAGGTCATGATCCTGGGGTCCTGGGATCGAGTTCCGCATTGGGCTCCCCACAAGGAGCCTGCTTCTCTCTTTGTCTCATGAATAAATATCTTAAAAAAAAACCCAACTATTAAAGTTTAAAGTTATGGCCAGGTTAGGTGATAAGTGTGGTGATAGCAATATGAATTGAATATAGGTTTGGGGGAGTTAGTATTGTGTTCTTTTTGTTCAGTTACTGAAAACAGAAGAATGTTAGAAGACAGTTCAAGAAATGTCTGAAAACCTTCTCTGTGTAGGGCACTGTGCTGGGTGTTGCCTGGAATAGGAAAATGAATAAGTCATTGTTCTTGTCCTCAAAGTGCTTATAGTTGAACAGTGGAGATAATTGAAGTATACAAATAATTATAGAGAGGAACATAGCAAAGTAAATCCCATAAGTAGAAATTAATTATTGTAGGATTTCAAAGGAAGAAGAGATCATATCTAGTTTGGAGGAGTATGTGGGATTAGATAATGGGCTTTGAAGATGAGTGGGATTCCAAGTGGAAATGAGGAAATAAGGTTCTCCAGATTGAGAGAGCGGCTTTGGCAAAAGTACAAAGGCAGTAGAGAAGGCACAAATTTCTTACAAGACCAGAGTTGCCCTCTTATTTGATGCAATTAGGGCCAACAGTTGACTAATTAAAAAAAATAAGACCGGAATCACACAGGTATTAGTTACACATAGACCTTTAACATTTGATTTTAACTTAAAGCATAAACATCCTTATGCCATTCTTTAAAATAAGCCTTTTATTGGGGTGTGGGCCCAAGGGAGGGGGCCAGACCTTGTCCTAGCCTTCTGCTTGTTTCTGTAAATAGTTTTATTGGAACACAGCCATGCTCATCTGTTGACATATCTATGGCTACTTTGACGTACAAAGTAAAGTAGTTGTATGTATCTGTGTGATTCATCTTTATCTAGTCTTTCTAAAGCTTTCAACTTGGTTTTCATAGAAACAACTACCAGAGTCCACACAGTATAGTACAGTAAATTCTTCAGCTCTGGAGCCAAGTTGTTTTGCCGTTTATTAGTTATACAGGTCTTGGGCAAGTTGCTCAGTTTTCTCCTTTGGAAAATAAGGACAACGATAGTATCTAGCTTCTAAGGGTTCTTGTGAAGATTATAGGAGTCAATTCATGTAAAGCACTTAGAACAGCGTCTGGCAGGTAGCAAGTACTCAATACTTGCGCTGCTGTTATTTTCCTCTTGTCACTTACCTTAATTGCTTTACATAATACTTTATTAAATTATATTCTTACATTAATAAACACAACTGGCATAAGTTGATTTATGAACAAACCTACCTGATACTTGATAAGGACCCAGCTTCACTGAGGGAAAGAAAAAAGTGTTGATCCCATGATATTAGAGACTAGCCTAGGTGGTGTGTTATCATTTAAATCAGTTAAGAGAATCCTTTTGTTTGCTAAGAGTATAAGACAGTAGAACACATAGGGAAGTAGTGGATTAAAATTGAAAGGGAGACTAGGGCCATATTTGTCTAATACTTTGAAGGCCAAGGAGATAAGTTTCTACTTAGCCATGTAGGAAATGGGATTATTTATCCTAAATGAATTTTTTTTTTAAATATTTTCTTTACTGATTTGAGATAGAGAGTGAGCAAGAGAGAAAGAGCACAAGCAGAGGGAAAGGGCAGAGGGAGAGAGAGAAGCAGGCTCTTCACCAAGCAGGGTGCCAGACACAGGACACAGGGCTCGATCCCAGGACTCTGGGATCATGACGAGCTGAAGGCAGATGCTTAACCAACTGAGCCACCCAGCCACCCCTAAATGACATGACTGAAATTCAAAAATTCAAGTGGTTTAGGAATTTATGACATAAAAAGTGAAAGTTTCCTGTGTAAGGATCCACTTTACTTTTCCCTTTTTTTTTTTTCAAGATCCTTTCTTTTTTTAAGTAATCTTCACACCAAATGTGAAGCTCAAACTCACAACCCCAAGACCAAGAGTCACCTGCTTCGCTGACTAAACCAGCCAGGCACACCTCCACTTCATTTTCCTAACAGTCCTTAGAATGTGGAGTTGCTGTGAGGATTGAATGAGATAAGGCATGGTAAACAGTACTTGGGAAATGGGTATTAGCCCTTAAAAACCTCAATCCAGTTTTTCGTTGGATTATAATCTCAATTTTGAATTGAGAAAAATAAAGGTTCTAGACTGAGTGTGACTAAAACAATTTATGCCATACTCTCAGGGGTCTCCGAACCTTGAGTCTTTGCCTCTCCTACTTCTGGTTTGGCTCTACTGTTGATTATTCTTTGTACCTTCCTCACCAAAAGTTCTACAAAAGAGAAGATGGCCTAATTATCACTAGAACAGCAAGTGTTTACAGATAAGTCAGTGACCAGGCATCCCCCAGAAAACTCTGCCATTTAAAGTTGGCAAGCCAGGGGGCGCCTGGGTGACTTAAACGGTTAAGCAGTGCAGATCTTGATCTCAGGGTTATGAGTTCAAGCCCTGCGGTAGGCTCACGTGAGATTGTGGGAAAGGGAGGAGAGAAGACAGGGCAGGTGGCTGATGCTGGCACTCCCATAGGCAGCTTTTAGCATAATAAAGCTGTTTAGAAAATTAAAAGTTTTCTTTAGTTTGCTATGAAGAAGTCATCAAGAGTCTGATACTTAATACATTAAAACAAGCCATTTATGTCAAAAGAGAGCTTACAGTAGGGACTGGGAAGGAAACGCTTTTGAAGTTCCACTGCTTTGAGTGATATAATTTCAGATTTAGGTAACATCCCCATGCAGAGGAGGGGCGCATCCTTAGGAATGCAAAGCCCTGCGGAAAAGGAAAGGGTTGAGAAGGGTCCACCCTACCTCTTTTCCTTTACACAAAGGCCCTGGGCTTTTGTATACAACCTGCTTTTGTAGGCTGAGAACATTATGCACTACAGCATACTGAGATGGAAACCTGCAAAAGTAAATAGGAGAAATAAATGATTTGGAGGAAACCTATATACACTATAGAGAACAAAATGCTAGCAACCAGTGAAATATTACAGGACCTTTTTAACCAGGTTGAGTCTTTCTCTAAATAGGTCGTAGAGGTGTTAATGAGACTGTGCTGAGTGTTGACACAATTTTGAAGCAGTTTAGAGCACCTAGAACTTAGTCTCTTGGTTGGTTTTTTTTTTTTTTTTGTAATTTTTATTTATTTATGATAGTCACAGAGAGAGAGAGAGAGGCAGAGACACAGGCAGAGGGAGAAGCAGGCTCCACGCACCGGGAGCCCGACGTGGGATTCAATCCTGGGTCTCCAGGATCGCGCCCTGGGCCAAAGGCAGGCGCTAAACCGCTGCGCCACCCAGGGATCCCCTAGTCTCTTGGTTTTAAAAATAAAGGCCAAGTCATGCTGCTAACTTTGGACCCGCTGGCCCCCATTCCTCTCTCCTAATTTTTTTTCCTCTACCTTTTTTGATGGCTTCTTATCAGCTTCCACACAACTCTGTGCATGATCTGTATCTTAGTACATCTTTTACTGTGTTTCATCAGTTATATTTATCTCCTTCTCTTGAGGATAGGGGTTCATTATAGTTCCGTCACTCCATAGCTACACAATACATTTGAGTGAATGAACAAGGAAAGTGAGTTCCTCAGTGTTACACAGATAATAAGTCCCAAGAGCCAGATCTAGAACCTAGCTCTTCTGATTCCTAGCCTAGTACCTTTCCACCACACCATGCAGCCTCAATCTAAGGTATTAAACAACTTTTCTCATTTTTGTGTACACTCTTTGAATGCATTTCCATTAAATCATCCCTTATTAATTAAAGGGAGGGAGAGGGGGAACTGGGGTGGCTTAGTCGTTTAAGTGTCAGACTCTTGATTTCGGCTGAAGTTATGATCTCAGGGTTGTGAGACAGAGCCCCACACAGTGCCCAAGTGGGGCAAGGGGTCTGCTTGAGATTTTCTCTCCCTCTTCCTCTACCCCTGCATCTTCTGCCCCTCACTCTTTCTCTCCCGAATAAATAAATAAATCTTTTTTTTTTTTTTATGGAGGAGGGAGGAATAAAATAGGGGAAGTTAAAATGTTTTCTAGTTTTGCCTCACACCAAGTTAATTCCCAGTATTCATAGGCAAAGCAATAACATTATGATCTAGATTATTAAAATCCTGTATAATTAAAGGATTTAGGGATGCCTGGTTGGCTCAGTCAGTGGATCATGTGACTCTTGATCTCAAGGTCGTGAGTTCAAACCCTACATTGGTGTGGAGCCTACTATTTAAAAAAAAAAAAAGGAAAATTTAAGCAAGGAGGACCTTTGCCTTTGATTATAACAGGAAGGCAGTTAAAGCAATGCTTCGCCAATGTATGTTTATCGGACTGGCATGTGTTCTTTAAATCAAACTGTGAGGGGTTATATACTTCAAGTGACATAAAAATGAGCCCTATGTGTGACTTGGACATCTCCTTCCAGAGATTGATTTTGTCATCTAACCAGTAAGTAAACTATTACCAATTATATTTCATCCGTACTATATCTTAGAAAATATTTTTGACATATTTTATTTGATCCTCACAACCCTATGAGATTGACAGAGCGTAGGTATTTTTATGTCCATTTTGCAATAAGGAAACTAGTATTTGTTGGCTTTAAGTGATTTGCTTTAATGCCATGTAGCTAATATATGGCTCTCGTGTCTATAGCTCAGAGCCTCTTGTATCTAGTCCAGGACTTTTTCTACTCTTACAGTGTCTGTAAAACACTGAAATCTACAGAAATCATATTAAAGCACTCACAATTAGCACATTGGAAATATATCAAGACTACAAAAGGATCCAGTAAGAGAGGTATAAAAGGGTGTACCTCGTGATTGCTAGATGTTAGGATATGGCTTAGCCAACAACAAAGGGTATCCGAGAAATGAAGTATAGTAGCTGGGAGATCTACTCCCCATTGGACTTAGGCCCTTCTATCATTGCATAACTAACAGACCTTTTCAGTTTGTTTGCTTGACATATCAAATTTGAGTTGTCCTATTCAAATCAGGCAAATAAAAGCTTTGCTAAAGGCCTTTGTGAAGAATGTAGTTGTACACTTGATCCTCTTTGTACAGAAAGATGAGAGTGGGCAAGAAAAACAGGAATTTCTATGTTATTTGTCACTAAAACAGGATATGTAAAGCTCAGAAATTCTCCCTACTTACCTGCTTCGCTGCAAACCATCTAGAGAAGTGGGAGGTTTGGGGTGAGTGGTTAGACCACTGTTAGAGAAGCCTATATGAGAAGTAGATGTTATGGGTTCAGGTGACTAAAGGGTGTACTACTATCATTAAGTTTAACACTGTGGACTCAGTTTCTCTACCTGTAAAATAGGGGAGTTGGACTTGATGTAATTTTGTTAAATAGGAAATATATCCCTATTTAATGAAATATAATGGTTAATGGTTCACAATTCAAAAGGTACAAAAGGATGGTTAGTGAAAAATATCCCTTCTACTCCTACCCACATCTGACCAGTTCCCTACCTATGGATCACAGTGTTACCACTTTCTTGTGCCCTGACCCCTAGAGATAGTATAGGTGTGTTTACAATTAATGTATGTATACTTTATACCCTATTGAATTTTTTTACATGTGCTACCATACAGTCCACCTGCTTTTTTCATCTCATACTATAGCTTGGAGATCATCCTGTATGACTATATAAAGAGCTTCCTCATTCTTATTTATGATTGCAAAGTATTCCATTTTATGGAAATAGGATAATTTATTTAATCAGTGCCCAATCAATGAATATGTTGTACTTTCGATGGTTTGCTACCACAGACATCTTATAACAAATAACTTTTTTCATATAACATTTGACATATGTGTTAGTGTATCTTTAGGATAGATACAACTGACTGTTGAACGACCTGAGTCTGAACTGTGTGAGTCCACGTAGAGGTAGATTTTTTACAGTAGAGTACTGAAATGTATTTTCTTTACGATCTTCTTAATAACGTTTTCTCAAGCTTACTATATGGTAGCAATATAGCATATAACATATTTAAGGCACAAAACATTTTGATTGGGCAGCCCAGGTGGCTCAGTGGTTTAGCGCCACATTCAGCCCAGGGCCTGATCCTGGAGACCTGCCGGGCTTCCTGCATGGAGCCTGCTTCTCCCTCTGCCTGTGTCTGTGTCTCTCGAATAAATAAATAAAATCTTTTAAAAAAAACATATTACTTGACTATGTTATCAGTAAGATTTCTGGTCAGCAGTAGGCTATTAGTAGTTAAGTATTGGGGAGTCAAAAGTTATACATAGATTTTCAACTGCTTGGAGGTCAGTGCTTCAACCCCTGTGTTGTTCACAGGGCAACTGTATTTAGAGGTGGAATTGCTGGCTCAAAACAATATGTACATCAGCTTAATAATCAAACACTCTTCTAGTTTTGGTATTCTATGAGATTTTAAAGATTTTATTGATTCATGAGAGACACAAAGCGAGGCAGAGACACAGGCAGAGGGAGAACCAAGGTCCCTGTGGGGAGTCCAATGTAGGTCTTGATCCCAGGACTTCAGGATCATGCCATGAGCTGAAGGCAGACACCACTGAGCTTCCCCGGGCGTCTCTCTATGAGATTTTAATTGTGAATAAACAGCAAAAGAGATGAGAAATATCATTTTCGTGAAGTATCTTAATTTTTAAAGATGTACCTTACCTATCTTAGAGAGCATGTGTTTGGTGGGGGCAGAGGGAGTGGGAGAGAGACAATCTCAAGCAGACTCTTGGCTGAGCGCAGAGCCCAACACAACCCTGAGATTGTGACCTGAGCTGAAGTTGAGAATCAGACACTTAACCAACTGAGCCACCCAGGCACCCCTGAAACATCTTAATTTTTATCTCGTTATTCAGAGACTACATCTTAAGTAAGGGTCAAGTATAAGCAACCTCACCAAAATGATGTTGAGCTGCAAACCTGACAAAAGTCACCAACTATATCACGATCATATAGATTTTTCTAGTGCTTTTCAGTATGCTCTTACAGTTAATTTGTAAGGTGAATGTTACAACTCAGAACAAAATGGAACTATCTCCTAACTACTTTTGCCAGTACTTACACATAGAGAATTCAGAAAATTAGCTGTTTATTACAGTCCATCTAGGGAATGAAAGTGGAAAGATCAAGAAAGAGATCGTAACTGAGATGTCTGCTTGTGTGTATTTTTCACTGGCTTCCCACGTTTTTGATGATTGTGGAATGTGATAATTTTGTGAAATTGGTCGTACCCTGACAATCAGATGTCTTTCTGAGGAGCTAGGGACCATAAAACAGATCAGAATTCTGTCATCCACTCATACCTCTTGACTCGACCTATTAACCTTCCTTCCTTCCATTTCTCACCTCTATCATTCTCTCTTTAGGTGGCTTAAGCCATTTGTGAAATTTGTTCTGTAAATTATAGGTTTCAGTAAGAGCCACTGTCTTCTTCATCTCTCAATTCCCTATAGCCCCTGGGGCAGAGGGTACTTAAATACTCCTTGAATTGAGTCTGGGAAGAGATCAGAGTGATCTAGCCTCTATCTTGCTACCCTCTCAAGGTGCCATATCTTTCCTTTCCCTGCATAGTGTGACACACCTTCCAACCCACCCCTGTGCACATTTAGTATGATTCAGGAAGGGACAAAAGGCCAAGTAAACTCTTGAAGAAGGATGTGTGTATGTTTGTGTGTAGGGGGTGTGTGTGTTTAAGTAAATGTACACACACATTCCTTCTGGCTCCCACTGCCATTTTTTGTGCTGCGGTTAAAAATTTGGACCTCATTTACTTGCTATGTGCTAAGTGGTAGCTACAGAGTTAGAAATACTTAGTAGGAATAACCTAGGAATATTCAACTCAAAATAAACATGTATCCTTGTATTCCTACAAATCTCATGTGTATGAAATAAAAAAGATAAGAGGGAATACTAGATGAATACAAAATCTGACTTATAAATAAAGTTGTACATTTAGAAGAGACAATTGGATTAGTGTTGACTTTTCTAATTTTAGAATAAGGAAACTTGTCTAAGGGCCATATTTAGGCACTTAGACACTCTGGGATAGGAGATAGTTCAGCTCCCTTGTGCACTCTGACTCCTAAAGTTACAGAGGAGAGGATGACAGGGCCTCACATGCAGCTTACCCAGGTAGATCCCATCCTTTCAAATATAAACTTTCTTCAATGCCAGCTACTTCTGGGTAGCTCAAGGTAGATGCCTCAGTAGGCTTATTTCTGCCTGTTATTTGGACAACTTGTAAAAGGGCCATATAAGCTTTCTAGAAATTAACCATGAAGAGCGTTTCCTTTATTTTGGTTTCAGAAATACCACAAGATATGTGGTGCTATGTTATAGCTTAGAATTAAGGGACAGAATTAACTACTTCTCTACTCTTAATAAACTAGGATGTAGAAAAATGGGATGGATAATGTATCGTGTTTTCATTTCAAGATAGCATTTTTTGGTTTGTTTGTTTCTTAAGATTTTATTTATTTATTTGAGATAAAGAGCATGTGAACTCAGGAAGGGAGAAGTTGACTCTCCGCCAAGCCGGGAGCCCAACACAGGGCCCTATCCCAAGACTCCTGGGATCATGACCTGAACTGAAGGCATTTAACTGACTGAGCCACCCAGGCACCCCTCAAAATGGCGTTTTGAGTATATCCCTTTTCCCTCCCAAAATCCTAGTTAAAATGACTATAGAGGGCAGCCCTGGTGGCGCAGCGGTTTGGCGCTGCCTGCAGCCCAGGGTGTGATCCTGGAGACCTGGGATCGAGTCCCATGTCCCGCTCCCTGCATGGAGCCTGCTTCTCCCTCTGCCTGTGTCTCTGCCTCTCTCTCTGTGTGTGTCTCTATGAATAAGTAAATAAAATCTTAAAAAAAATGACTATAGAAATATAAACATTTTTTTGAAGTGTGGTATTGTGATTTATATATAAGAAATATTAAAAAAAAGAAATATATATTTAGTATGCATCCCATTACTAGCATAGAATGAGATTTCCTAAGTGATGAGAGCTATAACAGTGTCCTTTGTTATGTTATAATGAGGTACCTCTCTTTTTTTAGCACTTTGTAATTTAGTTGGAAATCGAGAACACAAACTTGAGTCAATTAACCTTCTAAGTAAAGTCTATGTTCTTAAAAATGTATAAGACACTTGAGGGAAATGCAAACACAAACTGGACACCTGAAGGTATTAAGGAATTATTGTTAATTTTTCAGGTGAGTTAATGGTATTGTATTTTGTTTTGCTTTTTCTAAAGTCCCTTTCTTTCAGAGATACGGAAATGCATATGAATAAAATGTTGTAATATCTGAAATTTGCATTAAAATTATGCAGGCCATGGGCATGAATGGGGTATAGATAAGACAAAACTGGCCTTTAGTTGATAATTGTACAAGTTGGGCAATTAGTACATTCAGTCTACTTTTGTATATATTTGAAAATTTTTTATGATAAATTATGATACTTTATTTGGCTTTTCTTTGCAAAGAAAACACTAAATATGTCTGGAGCCTCAATGATCCACCACACACCATATTATATATTCTCTCCACCTTCATGTTCTACCCTTTCCTCCCTGGCCTCTATCCAACTATAATGTGATGACTTTTTAAAAGCCCCGAGGCTTCTAAGTTTGGTTGCCAGTAAAGCCAACCAGTGATCAGAGAATTGGAAGTTTCAGTCCCCAGCCTCCCAGCAGAAGGGACTGAAGATTGAGTTCAGTCACCAGTGGCCAATAATCTAATCAAACATGCCTGTGTAATGGAACCTCCATTAAAAAAAAAGAAGAGAGGGGGGCACTTGACAGGATGACCCCTGGGTGATATGCTGTATGTTGGCAAATTGAACTCCAATTTAAAAAAAAATTTTTTTGAAGAAAAAAAAAAAAGAAGAAAGAGCTTTTGGCTTGGAGAACCGGAACACTTCCATGTACCACTGTGCCACGTCCCAAACACCAGGACAGAGCTCCTTTGTTTAGGACCTTGCCTCTATTAATTCATAGTGTTTAATATCCTTTGTAATAAATCAGTAATCTGTTGAGTAAATGGGTTTCCTTCATCGTGTGGGGTGCTCTAACAAATTACTTGAACCCAAAGAGAAAGGGTTGTGGAGACTTCTGATTTTTTATCTCTAGTCAAAAGTGCAGGTAACTACCTGAGTCTGTAATTAGCATCTGAAGTGGAGGGCATTCTTATAGGACTAAGCCTTTCACCTGTGGAATTTGATGCTGTCTCTGGGTAGTAGAATTCAGTTGAACTGAATGACACCCTGCTGGTGTTGGAGAATTACTTGGTGGTGGGGAAACCACCCATAAAAAGCATCTTTTATACAGGGTGAGAGAAGCCTGAAACAGACATTTCAAAGAACATGGATGCAAATTGGAATCAAATTAAAGCAAATTACTGACCACCTGATTCAATATAGGTGAAGGATGTCCCGATGTCCCTGCAGATGAAGTTAAGTGGCTAAGATTTACTAGCTCACCCTGAAAACTCCCAAAATGAGAATAGCAAAGGTTAGAAAGAAAGGTTGGTTAGCTACAGAGCAGAGGATGAAAGACAGAATTGCACTTAATGCCAAGTTTAGAGAGAAGAGTAGATGCAGCAGTAACAATGCGATACAGCATTCCAGGGTCACTGTATGTGGGCACACCGTCATGAGATTAGTGCTCCTGCCAGCCCTATCTTTGAAGAAACTAACTTGCCCTCTCAGCTACTATGCTGTTATTTTAGTGAGCTCGTCATAACAGTCCTAAAAACAGTCCTGTGAGGTAACTACTTTTATTACTGAGTTTAGAGCATATTAAGTAGTTTCCCCAAGGGCCCACAACGAGTAGGTACAGTTTTACTAGTTAGAGAATGAATATACTCCCTTGCGTACTTGGAGAGCCGCCATAAAAAAGCAAGGGGAAAATATGTTTTCTGCCCACAGCTTCCTACTTGTGGTTTTTTCTTTTTCTTTTTCTTTTTTTTTTTTTTTTTTGGTGGGCTATGCAGGATCTCAGACAAACTTGCCAATCTCAAAGATGCAGGAGTTAATGGTTAGGGATGGACCCTGGGAGCAAATCATAATTTCCTTAATCGTGTTGGAAACTATATCCAAGTTTCTTCACACAGAAGTTTGTTGGTTTGGGGTTTGTTTTGTTTGTTTTTTAGTCAGCAAAACCATGCATTTCCTATTTGAGGTCTGCCTTTCTGGTAGTTCAGTTATGGTATGTCACAACTAGTCTAGAAAAATAAAACAACAGAAGATGTGTAAATTCCTTCATCTGGAACAAAGATTTTCTTCACATAGTAGGTGAAAAATTCTCAGATCTCAAAGATGAGCCGTTTGGTATTAAATTCAGTGTTAGCCCAGAAGGCTCTTTGATTATCAGGTGATAATATGTGTAAATTTTAAGTGAGGCGGGATGTCTCGGTGGCTCAGTGGTTGAGCGTCTGCCTTTGGCTCAGGGTGTGATCCTGGGGTTTAATCCCGCATGGGGGTGCCCCCCCATATTTGATTTTTTTAAATAAATCATTAAAAAAATTTTTTAAGTGAGGCTAGGCTAGCTCTGCCCTTTTGGATATCACAATGAATAAATGCTTTATTTTTCTTTTTAAAAGACTTTATTTATGAGAGACACAGAGAGAGAGGCAGAGACATAGGCAGAGGGAGAAGCAGACTCCTCACAGGGAGCCCAATGCGGGACTCGATCCCCGGACCAAGATCACACCCTGAGCTGAAGGCAGACACTCAACCACTGAGACACCTAGGTGTTCCCTTGTCCCCTGAGATCACACTTTTAAGAAATCCCTGAGTTAGGAAGAAAGTAATTAACATTTATTGTTTATATGTTATTAATGCATCATTAATAACAAAAATTCTAAACTTTTTTTTAGGATTTTATTTATTTATTCATGAGAGACACAGAGAGAGGGAGAGACACAGGCAGAGAGAGATGCAGGCTTCCTGTGGGGAGCCCGATGCAGGACTAGATCCTATGACCCTGGGATCCCGGGATCATGCCCTGAGCTGAAGGCAAGATGCTTAACCACTGAGCCAACCAGATGTCCCTGTATCAGTCACTTTCATATGTATTTTTACATTTTGATGTTCAGAATATTGTGAGATTTTATTTTCTAGTTTTATATGGATGTATGATCCCACAAAGTTTTAGTAACTTGTTCTGAGTTTCAAACATGACATGCCTTATGGCAGTCAGCAGTCTGACTCCCAGACCAGGAGGGCTCTTGCTCTTACTGTTTCTGCATTACCAAGGTATCTCGTGGAAGAGATGATTAAGATTGGTGAATTGGAGGGTCACCTGGCTGGCTCAGCCAAAAGAGCACCTGACGCTTGGTCTCAGGATTATGAATTCAAGCCCCATATTGGGTGTAGAGATTATTTATATAAAACTTTAAAAAAATTGGTAAATTGGAAAATATTACAGAGTGATATGAACAGTAAACTCTGAAATGTTTGATAAAGCCAGAGAGATATTATGTCTAAAGTATATCAATTAATACAGTGCATCTAGAAAAGACAGGTATGCCATTTGTTTCTCACTGAAAAATATTATATACACTTAAACTTTTCTAATTGAAATAGGCCCCAAGATGAATTATTTTCCTTACTGAGGAAACTGTGACCATAAAGATTAAATTACCTGATATAATAGGAAAACCTGGGCTAGAAACGAAAATTTCCTCATTTTACTCTTAAACATTCTTTCACATCATAATCACAGTAAGGGCTAAGGGCAGCTGCAATTCATATATTGCCAGAGAATTATTCAAAGGACTGTTGAGTCAATGCTTGGGACTGATGACTCTCTGTGACAACATTGAGCATTTGAGAATTTACATAGAGGCATAATAATCAAAGGTGACTTGGTATTTTAAAGGAGTAGAGTACACGATGACATTTTTAGAAGAATGGAAATATATAATAGAATGGCATTTTGGGATTTTGTGAATTTTAACAGAGTGCTGAAATGTGGCCTGGAGCTCGGGCTTCCTGTGAGTCTTCTTACCTTACTTAGAGCCGTGTAAGAGGTAAAGCAATCAGGAATACTGCAGGTAACCATTTTAGCCCAAATTGTATGCCATAGCACAGTAAAAAGCATTGCAAGACACAGTTGCTCTGCAGGTGGGTAACAACTAGACTTAGTTCCTCCTGGACAGCTTAGTGGGCAAGGACTTCAAGACTTGGCAGGGCCCTTAGATAACTGGACATTAGTTTACCCCAGAAGTAGGTTATGGCCACTTGTGTCTCCCCATAGAAATAGGTCCACCTTTCTGTTTCCTTATCTCAATTTTCCTGGATTGCCCCCAGAAAGCAAAATATCTGACTTTGTTCTAAGAGACAGGGACACAAGATAGTTGGATAAAGTACCATGATACAAGTAATAGAAAACCACTGGACTTGAGGTCAGAATACAGGTTCTGGGATGCCTGGGTGGCTCAGCGGTTGAGTGTCTGCCTTTGGTTCAGGACATGATCCTGGAATCCCTAGATCGAGTCTCACATCGGGCTCCCTGCACGGAGCCTGCTTCTCCCTCTGCCTGTGTCTCTGCCTCTCTCTCTCTCTGTGTGTCTCTCATGAATAAATAAATAAAATCTTAAAAGAAAAAAAAAAGAAAAAGAATATGGGTTCTAATTTTATATTGCCACTAGGCTGCCACATGACCTTAGCTAGTCTGTTAACCTTGTGTACCTCAGTTTCCCATCTGTAAAATGAGTAGCCATTCCTATTTAACCCAGGCCCATCTTTCCAGTGCCATTAAGGTTGGAAACACACTACATTGTTGTAGCTCAGCAGAATAGCCTGAGAACATGCCACAAAAGTAAATGATGTAATTATTGGACCCAGACTTAGAATCACTCAATCAACAAATATTGAAGACCTATATTAGAGTGCACATAGTCTTAACCTAAGCCTTATAATGTATTCTATAAACAAGATGTGAATTCGTTTTCTTCAGCCTCCTTATTGAGCACCTGCAGAGCATAATAATAACTCATCGATGCCAAAGGGGAGGTGGGTGGGAGAATGGGTTAAATGGGTGATGAGGATTAAGAAGGGCCCTTGTTGTGATGAGCACTGGGTGTTGTGTTTGGGTGTTGAATCATTGAATTGTGCATCTGAAACTGGTGTTACACAAGTGGGATATAAATTAAAATTTTAAAATAGTAATAACTTGGTATTATTATTAATAGTAATAATAATGAGGGGTGCCTGGGTGGCTCAGTCACTTAAGCAGCTGCTGTCACCTCAGGTCATGACCTCTGGGTCCTAGGATCAAGCCCCATGTGGGGCTCTCTGCTCAGCAGGGAGTTGGCTTCCTCTGTCTCCCCCCACCCCGCTTGTGCTTGCTTTCTCTCAAATAAATAAATAAAATCTTTAAATAATAATCCACCGAGTAATAATGCTTTTACATATATTATGTGGTCTTTTTTTTTTCTCAGTATTTCTTCCCATTCATTATTTCATTTGAATCATATAATGACCCTGAAGAAAGCAAGGCCCATGTTATCTCTTTGTTTCCCTGAGTTTTAGATGAGACACTGAAAATCAAAGATCAAAAGTAGTTCTCAGATAGGATGTTGCCCCCCAGGGGACTTTGGCAATGTCTGAAGTCATTTTTATTTTTATTATTTTTTAAAATATTTTATTTATTTATTCATGAAAG
The DNA here is from genome assembly GCF_905146905.1 of Nyctereutes procyonoides. NCBI lineage: Eukaryota > Metazoa > Chordata > Mammalia > Carnivora > Canidae > Nyctereutes > Nyctereutes procyonoides. Next base: position 6,757,838 of record NW_026575135.1, on the reverse strand, counting down.
ACACAGAGAGAGAGGCAGAGACACAGGCAGAGGGAGAAGCAGGCTCCATGCGGGGAGCCTGACGCAGGACTCAATCCCAGGTCCCCAGGATCACGCCCTGGGCTGAAGGCAGCGCTAAACCGCTGAGCCACCGGGGCTGTCCGTGGAGACATTTTTAGTTTTCACAACTGGGACGGTGCTACTGGCATTTACAGGGAAAGGCTACGGGTATTATAAAACATACTACAATGGAAGGACAGTTCATACAATTATTCAGCCTTAAATGTCAGTAATGCCAAAACTGAGAAACTGAGGTGTTTTATCCACAGGAGCACAATGGATCTGAATCTAGATCTTAGACTCAGTCTAATGTGTTCTCCAACTGTCCTCAAAACTTCTGAGCATTAAAAACTGGAGTCACATAATTTCTGGATTTATTGCTACTGTTTTGTCTTCAAAAGATAAAAGTCGGAAATGAGTTTGTTTATATCACTGTTGAAGGTTTCCATGTATAGTACAGATTGTATAATCCAATAGAAATCTACTAAGCACTTGCTGTGTGTCTCATAGTCTACTGTCCAGTCCTGCAGGGAGCTTAGTCTACCTTTTTCATATTTTTCTATTTATTGTGTAAATACCAAATTTAAATTACTTATCCAAATACCATTGAAATCTGGACACAGCCCCTTTAACAGCTTCTATGCACAGTACCTACTGATAACCCTAAGGCCGATAGAATAGGAAATGTCCCCTGGACACTCAGCTAGAAATGAGCAGAGCCAGGATTTGAGTATCATTGGACTCCAAACTCATGCTCTTAACAATATTCTATAAGTTTAACTCTCACCAACAAAGGGTGGCACAGGATTTGAAAAGCTCTTCCAGTGCAGGATAGTCCTTGTAGAATATTCTTTAGTTTTTGCCCCTCAAACCATTTGATAACCTAGAAATTAGAAGTTTCTTCTTTTTCCTTCTAAAGTTTAACAGATGTCTTTATGGTTTCTGGCCAATAAAGGATTATAGCCCATTGTTTCGTAAGGATTTTTTTTTTTCTGTGAATACCTTGCAGAAAGAACTTGAGCAAAAGAGCAAATAAAGGCCACTCCCCATAGCAATAAAAGTACTCTCTTAAAAGATAAATCTGATCATATCACTTCTCTGCTTCTTACCCTGAAAAGCTGCCAGTTGCCCTTGGAGTTAAAATTTAGTCTCCTTAAAATGATTGTTCTATTTATACTGACCTTGAATGCCCTTGGTTCTTTTCTTGCCTAAGGATGCTATGCCTTTCTATACAACTCGAGTAATTCATCATTTTGTTGGAAGTTACCTCCTTAAGGGCTTCACTATTCTTTCCACCTACACCCCACCCCATCTAAATTAGTTATTTTCTCTGTTATTCTCTGGATTCTAGTACCATGTTTACTTCATACTACTTATCTCAACTTGTAATTGTATATACTTACACATATTTATTTGTTTACATATAAATAGGAAGAGGAAGCCCCAGAAAGGCAAGAATCTTGTCTCTTTGCCCCTGGCTTCTCAGCAGTAGATACTGAAACCTATACAGATTTTGTAAGAATTAAATACTTTTCAGGGCAGCAGGGGTGGCTCAGTGGTTTAGCGCCGGCTTCAGCCCAGGGTCTGATCCTGGGGACCCGGGATCAAGTCCCACGTCGGGCTTCCTGCATGGAGCCTGTGTCTCTGCCTCTCTGTCTCTGTGTCTGTGTCTCTCATGAGTAAATAAATAAATAAATAAATAAATAAATAAATAAATAAAATCTTTAAAAATAAATAAAAAAAATACATAAATACTTTTCAAATGAATGAATGTTTATTGGATGTTCTCCCAGATGCAGTAAGGACATAGAAATTAGAAAACTTCCTTGTCCTCAAGGAACTTGCTGTGTAAAAATGGTATTTTTTATCATGTATTTTAAGAACTGTAAGCCAAATTTTCCATAGGAGAAGATTGCCAGGAAAATTCAGAAAAGAGATATGTCTTCTATTAAGAATCTAAGGAAAACCTAATGGAAGAAAAAGCCTACTAAATAAGCCTTAAAGAATGAGTTAGATTGTAAACTCAAAAGAACAAGGGCCATGTTTTAGCTTCACCCTAATTCTGACACATTTTAACTGCATGATAAATGTTGAATAAATAATGGGAGGATTTACACATATTCAGGAAATGCAGGGAGAGGGAGGCATTACAGGAATGACAGAAGCCAAAAGGGTATACAGGTGTCAAAGTGCTCAATTTACTCAGGAAAAGTGAGTAGGTCAGTTTCAGTGGAATATTTGCAAAAAGGATTAGTTTGAAATAATCTGGAAGGTAAGTCAGTAACAGACATAAATGTCAGCATAATGTAAGCATACCTGATACCAAAAGTTGGATATAAAGATACTTAGGTTTGATGGGGCACCTGGGTGGCTCAGGTAATGATCCCAGGGTCCTGGGATAAACCCATAGTCAGGGTCCCTGGTCTATGGGGAGCCTGCTTCTCCCCTTTCCTCTGGCCCTCCCCGTGCTCTCTTGAGTGTGCATGCACTCTCTGTCTATCTTATAAAGAAATTAAATTTTTTTTTCAAAAGTCACTTAGTTTCTTGGCACCTGGGTGGCTTAGTCTGTTGAGTGTCCAACTCTTGGTTTCAGTTCCAATCATAATCTCATGGGTTGTGGGATCAAGCCCCACAATTGGGCCCTACGGGGGAATCTGCTTGATTCTCTCCCTCTCCCTTCCCCCACTTCGCTTGTGCTTGCTCGCTCTCTCTCTCTCTCTCTCTCTAAAATAGGTAAATAAATGTTTTTTAAAGATACTTAGGTTTCTCTTTGCAAACAGTTGTTAGTTCAGGGAGTAGAGCCTAAAATGCAAATGACAGCCTCAGAAATATATGTAAATAGTACCTGGAGTACAAATACTGGTTTCGCTTTGAGTACTGGTTCTATTATCAACATTATCACAATCAAATAGCAAGATTCAGATTCCTGGGGAACATCTTCTGTACTTGGGTTATCTGAAAAGAGAGTGTTTGCTTTCTTATATTTCTAAAAGGAAGCAGCACACTAGTGTGACAAATCCCTAGGCATGTTCAGTTATTACAAAATTTGTATATCACTGAAGAACTCCATGCAGTGACTTCCAAGGTCCTTCCAATTCTTAGTGAGCTTTTTATGACCCACCAATTAGGGGACAGTGCACTCAGGTTTCATATTTCAGGTGGTCTGCATACATATGAAGAAATGGTTCATACATCTCTTTCCAGGCCTAACTGTGTTTCTCTTACTTTTTCTCAGTACTGTTCTATCAATGTGATGACCGAAATAGGACCCAATTGAAAAGATCGTAACATTTCAGGATATTTGGTGAGACTTAATCCAAGCTAGGGTTATTAGGAAAGGCACAATGTGCTCTAATGCTCGAAGGGTTTATTTAGCAAGAGACCTCAGAAGATGAGGAGGGTTTGTTGCATCAGAGATAGTAAGGATGGGCATTCCAGACTGAAGAAGCAATGGGAGCAAAGATACCAAACAGAAAAGTGTGGGGTTTGTCCAGTTCAATACTTGGCTATTGGACTTGTTTGACTGGAACTCCAAGTATGTGCAGACAGATAGGTAGGTTGAGGCCTTTATCTTAGAGATCTGTGATCTCAGAACAAGGAAGTTAATAGACAAGGAAGAGGTTGGTAGGCAGTGGTATTTTTTGAGCAGATTAAGTAGAGCCATGGTAGATTTATTTGTCATTGGTGTATCACATGAGATGAACGGGGTAGAGTGTACGGTTAGGAGAACCCATGTTTGTAATAGAATTGCTGATGGTAAAAACCAGAGGCAGGAGGGGTGAATCTTCTCATGTACTTGGGATTAGGAAAAGTGATCACAACTGTGGCTGAATTGTGGGCATGGAATTTGTGACATTGGGTACATAACAAAGCAGGTATAGAATACATCCTGGGCGGGGAGTGAGGATAGGTAAATTCTAGCATAACATTGAACAGATTACTTAAATTCTCTGTGCCCCTGGTTCTAAAAAGAGAGATTGTGGGGACAGAATGAGATAACAAGTTGGGTTTATAGGAGGAAGGGGCCATTGCTTTATACAACATCAGTTGTTCAAGTTCCACACGGTTATTTGTTGGGTAGATGTGCAGAGTGAAAGTGTTTTCAGATTGCTCTTATCCTACGGTTTGGTTTTCTCTACTTTCCCTTTCTAGAAAGTAGCACTTACCCAGGTTTTAATGCCCTGGAGACTTGATTCATATAAAGGATCGGGATTTGGCATTTCAGGCCGCTTACACGTCAACAGCACCATATTCTCTTTCATTCTTCCATTTTAAAACAGGTGTGAGATTTGTTCACAATCTCCTCACACTTATCACCAAATATTTTATAAAAGTACCTATGAAGGCAAATTAGGCCAGAATATGTAAATGTTAGATTTCTCCCAAGCACTTTGTGGTTTTACACTCTAGGCTTCCATGAAATGAGTAACTAGAACTAGATGAATTTGTAATCCCCTTCCAAGTCTTGAAAAATTCACCTTATCTATGTTACTTATATATCAACTACATTTGCTACTTCTAATATAGAGCTATCGGATAATTTCTAAGCATATCCATCAAATATTATTATACAGCATTTCAGACTCACTAAGGTAGCAAAGAGAAAATTGAGATTGCCCATTCATTGTCTCATTAACAGATTAAAGAATTGATTTGTCTCTTGTGTCTAGTTGCCAGAAAAGAAATGCAGAGAAAAACAATTCATTTTGGCAAGCATTTACTATTTTATGCAGGACATTAGAAAATGCAGGAAATTCATCAATAATTAAGACAAAGTCCTCTTAAAATTTACAATCCAATAGTAAGGATAGGGATAAAAAAGCATTCTATTCTCCTGGAAACTGAACTAAAAAATGTAGAATTAGGGATGCCTGGGTGGCTCAGCGGTCTGCCTTTGGCCCAGGGCGTGATCCTGGGATCCAGGATCAAGTCCCACATCAGGCTCTTTGCAGGGAGCCTCCTTCTCCCTCTGCCTGGGTCTCTGCCCCTCTTTCTGTGTTTCTTATGAATAAATAAATAAAATCTTTTTTAAAAAATATAGAATTAAGTTTTAGCTCTGGGTGAAATTTGATTAATTACATAATTCAGTGTTTCTACAGTTAAGGAAAATGAAGCTATAAGATATAAAATTACTTGCCCAGTATGGCATTTACCACCTGCATCCCTTTCATGTTTAAAGTTACTCTATTTCCTTTATATTTTGTTGCTTACATGGTAATACCACAGTCCATTCATGTTTGCCCAAAAGGCATTGGTGATCTAGAGATTGGACAATGGACATTTTAAAAATTAAGTTTGTCTTTAGTATGCTTTCTCTTGAAAATGTTAGTCTTCCCTGCCTGGGTAATTCTCCATGTAATGGGTTTCTCCAGGATCTATCTTACCCCATCAGGTTTCTTAATCTTCCTTGCTCTGTCTGAGCAGCTTAATTAGGTGGACTGGACACGTGGAATGATGAAATTTATGATAGACAGGGGTGACCTTGAACCAGTATCCGCAAACAAAGTGCTTGTCTTATTCTGATTAGAATTAAATTACAAGTTGGCTGTCTGTCTTTCCTGTGGAGAATTGTGGAGAATTAGAATGAGATTCCCAAGGCAGCTTCTGGATTATCATCTTTTTTTTTTTTTTTTACTAACAGATATGCTTAGTCAGGAGCTTCTCAGGGAAAGAGCTACTCTCACTAATTCATCACTGCTCTTTTATTTTCTAAAAACTTGTCTGTGCATGCCATACTTCTTGTTTGCCTAGATCACTGGCCACTCATAAATGAGGGCTCTTTAAGTTTTAAATGTAATTGTTTGAAGTAGTTTTCCCCTTTATGACTCTGGCTGTTGGCTACTTGTGGTGGAGCCCATCAGTCTGATATTATGAGTTATTCAGTCACAAAGACTCTGCTATTATTTGAGTATGTAAACCGTGTATGGTTTGGTTTCTTTCCATGAAAAATGCTTTCAGGGAATCATGCTTAGACTATCTGAAGTAGTAGAGCTCGCTTTGGTAGATGGTAGGGAGAAAAAGAAAGTAATAATTGAAATCAGCAAATAATCACAGCATTAAGTCTTTGCCAGGTCTATCAACATTTTCTCATATCAGCCCCTCCAATGTCGTGAAGAAAAACAGGTGAGAATTTGTTGTAGATGATCCCTGGGAGTTACTTCTATTATCAACAAAGGTAAAAAGTTAGAAGGGAAAACAGTGGCCTTTGTTTTACTGAAGAATTTTTAAAAGGATAAAAATCTAAGGGGTTGGGTTTTTTGTTTTTGTTTTTGTGTGTGTGTGTGTGTGTTTTGTGTGTGTGATGGTAGTGATGGTGGTGGAGTTTGGGCAATTATACTCCTAAATTCTCACTGTCTTTATAAACCTACAAGTGGGGGCGCCTGAGTGGCTTAGTTGGTTAAGCGTCCATCTTCGGCTTAGGTCATGATCCCAAGGTCCTGGGATGGAGCCTGCATCCATCGGCTCCTTGCTCAGTGGGGAGTCTGCTTTTCCCTCTCTCTTACCTGCCGCTCCCCCTACTTGTTCTCTCTCTCTCTCTGAAATAAATCTTTAAATAAAGAAACCTACAATCATAGGGAATGCCGTGTCATCTCCCATTACCTGCCAAAGTTAATCTGGGTAGAAATGTGTGTGTACAGTTTTAGGGTCTTTTACACTTCTTTTTTTTATTGACCTGACCTATTTTTTTCTCTACTGCATCATTTGATTTACTGCATTTAGTACATAAGTGGGGCAGAACTTCATAAGTTTTGCCAGTTCTGGCTGAGACCCTGTGTAAGCCTGTGATTTATTCAAGCCTACTTACTTCCTTTTGTAATTACAATTGGAACATTAAGTATCTTTATGATCACTGAACCTCAAGAAGGACACAGGCCAAAGAAAGGCAGCTACAATATCCAAAGAGTTGTATACTGACTGGCCTTCAAGGGGAAGGGTCTTCCACCCTATGTATTCACCATATTATATTTCCCCTGTCCCATTTACTGTGAGCTACTACTATTTTTCAAAACAACTCCAGTATATTGAGTTGGAAGGCCAAGTGATGAAGGGACACCTAAGCCCTGTTTTATCAATGCATTATATCTCTTTTACTTCTATATCTCCTTTACTACCTCCCTCCCCAAAGGACAATACGAGTGTGGAATTCATAAAACCATCAAGGGAATTTTAAAATTCACCTACAGGGACACCTGAAACAAGTCCAGAGCTATTTCTCAGAATATCTGCTGACCCTGCGCAGGTCATCAAACGGCAGGATTAGTCCAGTTTAACCTGCTGCTTGATCATGAGAACATAGTCCATAAGCATAAATCCCTGTTTATGGTAGTATACTGTCTGTGTCCTTGAATTTTCCCTATCTGTGCCTGCCTAAAGCTTATAAGCCACCAATAAAAATAATGACTGAAGAAAGCAGAAGAGCAACCATACAGATTTATCTTTGTTCGATGGCTTTCCAGATTTAAAAAGGAACATGACCTTAATCGTTATAAGAAGAAAAACTTTCTTCCTTATCTTCCTTATCAGGAAACACTGTAGGCAATCTCCAAAAGAATTGTGTAAGGCTCCAGATTATATCTGTCTGTGCTAGAGAAGAGGGACCATGTGGCAGATGTCTGACCACTTGTGTGTAGCTTTTTGTGGGGTCTAATCTCCATAGTCCCTATGGATTACTGTTTCTTAACCATCGTGTTGCAATACCAAGAAAATAAAAAAGAATTGGAAGTTTAGACTAAATCTATTAAAAGTAAGATCGGTGCTAAGACTCAGAATGGACATCAGAATTCAGCCTTCTTGCCAATTTCCAAACTTCTGTTCATAAAGTCGTGTTTATTTTGCTAAAATTGCTAGACTTCGCAAACAATCCGGCCCTCTAGTTAAGCTTTCCAGTGTGCCCGTGTTGGGAGGAAGGAGGTGGGCAGGAATAGAGAAAACTTCTTTTTTGGTGATGCTCAGAAGTAGACAGAGAAGGAGTTAGATCCTTGAATACAGGGAAGTTTTGGAACCTATTTGTATAAATGTTGCACAGTACGTAATGGGGGAAAGGGGAAGACAGAATGAAATGCAAAGCTACAGCATGCAGTGTGGAATGAGCCATCTCATTTTCCATATAATATTCAGGGCGATAGAAACAAGTTGGCATATAGTTGACTTAAGTACGTAACTGAAGGTGAGATAAATATTCCCTAGAAACCGAAGAGTGTAAAGCCTTCCTGAGAAATCAACTTCTTAGCTATTCTATATGAACTAAATTCCATAGGAATTCATACTTGATTATTTTTTCTTTTTTTTTTTTTTCTGTAGTCAATTCCTAGACTATTTCTCTTGTATTTCCTGGCAGATCCTGGGAGTTTTCTATGTTAGAAGAAGGAGCTGTTATGACCTAGAACTATTCTGAACTATCCGTGTGATTGTCCATAGCCACTTTGTGGTCTCATGAGACAGGACAAACAAAAAGGGCCTTAAAAATGGTCTTGGCTAGAAGACTTTGCAGGAGGGAAGCAACCAGCTAATATTTTGATTGTGTCTTCTCCCACAGGATTTATTCATTGGAGTTTCCTTCTCTAAGGTCTTCTATCCCCTCATATTCCACATAATGGTAACACTACCATTTGTCAGGTACTTCACTAGATGCTTCTTAAGCCTTTTACCTCCTTTCACACACCTGGCATCTTCCATGATCTACTAGCTCCAAAGAGGGTAAGGGACTCTCCCAGATTGTACAACCAGAGCAGCTCTAAAAGTCCTTGACAGATGTTTTCCAGCCATGTAGTTGAGCTCATCACTTCATTCTCCAATGCAAAGGTGATTGATTCTCCAGTATGAGTTCCTCTTGAATTTTGTTAGAGAGAATAGTTTGCCTGAACTGGCAAAAATTTAAACAAAAGTAGTGTATTACTAATTTTTCCATCTAGCTCTAAACTCAACTTGGTAAATAAATATTGGAGGTGGATTTTACCATAGATTGAAAGTTAGGAATCCTAAGATTTGTTTGTTGTTTTACAGTTTTATCCTTGAGTGATATATTCAGATTTCTGTTAGTTACTCTTCTATATAAATAGTTTGTAATTGATGAAGTAAAAGGATAAGGATAAGAAGTGAAGTGAATGGTGGAGGTTTTAAACAAGAACAGGAATTTTACATGTGTGCTGGAATTAACATATGCATGTAGTTTGTACTAAAACCGGAAAGCCAGTGAATCAGTAAATAAAAAATTTTGCTGAGGTTCCACCTGTCACTCATCATTACTAACCCATCCATTAATGGAATTAAGTTCCATTAATTGCAATTGCCTTATAAGTCAAGGAACTTGATTCCATAAAAAGTACAGTACATCTACTGTGTAAACCTTGAACCCAGTTCTTAGAAACAATGACGAGGAGCTATGTTAGAGAAAACAGTTCTTGGACAGCAGTAAGTAGTTAATGTTGGCTGTGGAGTCTAGAGAAGCTTGAGTAAAGCAAAGAGGACAGCTTGTGACCAAACCATTTTTTTCAGGTTACAAATTGAAACAGTGAATGATATTGCCACTTCACTGTTCTTTGATTTATTCTCATTTCAGTTCCCATTTTTATTCTGGAAGAAGCTGAGCTTGGATCTTCTTAGATTGAAGCTATCAAAGGAAGCTTTAACCAACTGCCAGGTTACCTCCTGTGAGTAGAATTTCTCTTCTAGAGAGGATTAGTTAGGAGTGTTTGATTGCTATAGAACATGTTATCCAAATACATAGGGCACATCACTGGAAAGTCAAGTAGGAAGAGAAAAGAATATAATTGCTTTTATTTCTTATGCTTTAATAATAAGTTATATAGGGGCACCTGGGTGGCTCAGCAGTTGAGCATCTGCCTTTGGCTTTTTTTTTTTTTTAAGATTTTATTTATTTATTCATGAGGGCGGGGGGCGCAGAGACACAGGCAGAGGAAGAAGCAGGCTCCATCCAGGGAGCCCGACGTGGGACTCGATCCCGGGTCCCCAGGATCAGGCCCGGAGCCCAAGGCGGTGCTAAACCGCTGAGCCACCCAGGCTGCCCTGCCTTTGGCTTAGGTTGTGATCCCGGGGTCCTGGGATCAATCCCACATCAGACTCCTCACAGGGAACCTGCTTCTCCCTCTGCCTATATCTCTGCCTTTCTCTGTGTCTCTCATGAATAAATAAACAAAATCTTTAAAAAAAAAAAGTTTTTTAATATATATATGTATATGTATATATATATATATATATATATATACATATACATATATAATTTGAATTTGGCATAGTCCCATGGCATTTTTTCCTGGAACAGACTTTCAGTAAGCCTAAGGGCTTGCCAGGATTAGTTTGAATGTGTGCCTCTGGTATATGTTTGCACATTAATCCACCAGATTTGTACCTTCCTATTCACATACTATTAGCCAAGCCTTGCATAGATTCCATTACAAGAAATCCATTGTCCATCCACCATGGAAGGAAGTAGATTCTATCCTGGCTCTATTTCCTAGTATATTTGAACATGAAATTTATCCTACAAAGATGACACATCAAAACAGGTGCATACTTTGTTCTTAAGGTGTTCTTAAGATTTGAACAAATAAATTATTGGACCAGCAATATGTCTGAAGAGATTTGATTTACATGGGTCATTGAGCAAGTGTCTCTAACTGGTAATGCGGTACCTGAACAATTAGGAACCTGTAGGTCTTAAAAAATGTCAATGGGAAGAATAGGTGAAAATTCATCAAGAACATTCAAGGGTACAAATCTTAAGTAGTTTGTGGTGCTAAGATCTTGCTTTTTAAACTGCCCTTTACATGTCTTCTTCTGCTCAGTATAAAAGATTACAACTGTTCAGTCCCCCCTTTTAGGGTTTAGCCTTGAGGCTCCTTGAGGAAAGACTATCTGGTTCATCTCTGTATCTCTTTCAGTCCTTTACACCAGAAGACACTACAAGTAATCACTGACTCGATGGCCAGGATTCAGGTTGATAATGTGAAATGAAGTTACCCTTTCTTGTTTTCTTTTGCCATAATCACTTTCTAAACTCTTATCGGAAGAGAGCAAATTGTGACTTCTACTTGAGTCTCTTTATGAGGATGTGTTCTCGGTCTTCCTGGCTGGCAAAAGTCTTTTTATTCTTATTTCACTGCATTGGCTTAGCTCAAAAACCATAATCATCACTCAGATACCAGGAATCTCTCCATTCCACTGTGATTCTTTAGTTGAAAACTACTGCCCACTTACCATTTTTCCCATCATTGAAATTTTATGGGTGCCGTGTGTTGATTATTTTTGTGTGTTGTTTTTTATTCTTTACTATAAAAACTTCATGGACAAAGAACCTATTATATATGTCCTTTATGTCTATGGTATTAATAATACCAGATTGTCAAGCTCTGTAATTATGAAGTAATATACCGTCTGGCATGAAAGTTATTTACATTCACAGTTGAACTTTGATTATCCCTAAGTGATGCTTTACCTTGTCCTTTGCTGGAAATACGAGCCTCTTTCTTAAGCTTGCTGTCATAGAATCATGAGATGGGAGTTTGAAGAGGGGGAAATAGATGGCTGAAGGTTTGTGCTTTTAAGTTAGACATGACTCCCTGAGTTCCTATCTAAGTTGGTATGCCTCTTCTCTGCCTCTTAATAATGTTGCCATATTACCCTGTGTATTTCCTTCACAGCACTAATCACACCATGAAATTGTTCTGTTTACTTTCTTATTTCTCTTTCCATGAGGTACCTTGTTTGTCTTATCCACTGAATTACCAGCACTTAGCTCAGAGTTTGGCACACAGTGGGAGCTTAGTAAGTGTTTGTTGATTGAGAGGCACGCTCAGTCTCATGAACATGAATACCTACTTGGAATTTCTTTTTTTTTTTTTCTTTTCTCTTTCTTTCTTTCCTTTTTTAGGCTCTACACTCAGCATGGAGCCCAACTCAGGGCTTGAACTCATGACCCTGAGATCAAGACCTGAGCTGAGATCCAGAGTCAGAATCTTAACTGACTGAGCCCCCCAGGCACCCCCCAACTTTGAATTTCTAAAGCACTCTTTCCTCAAGAAACTGGAGTCAAGGGACACATAAAGAGAATCTACCAACACTTTCACTTCTACCCTCCTCAGCTTCCCACTCCCCACCCCAGCCCCAGCCCAGCTACAAGAGTTTTTGCTCCTAGTTTATGTCCCAGATGGACTTTTGCAGTAAAGACACAAGGCTGAATATGCAGTTGTCTGGACTTAATTTAATAAAGAACATTCAATTTATATCTTGTTTTCAGTGTTCTTAGCTCTAATGCTGAGCTGGGATAGAAATTGTATCTTCTGAGCACACTGCTTGCCGAGGGCAGTAATAGACCTTTTCTTGAAGTTTAAATTAGCCCAAGGCTGGTTATCCTGTATGTGAAAATGTATTCTTAATATCTTGATTGAACACAGGCCATCCAATTAGGTGAATTATTTGAAGCATTGGCTTTTTATCTACTGACATTTATGATTAGAAAGCCTTACAGCAGCCAAATTTCATTAATGGCATCAATTTGTCCATTATTACAAACTGTCTGTTTCCTGCATCCCAAAGAAACTACTTTTCTTCTCCTTATATTTAAATTTGAACATACAGGGGCACTTGGGTGGCTCAATTAAGCATCTGCCTTTGGCTCAGGTCATGATCCCAGGATTCTGGGATCGAGCCCTATATTGGGTTCCCTGCTCCCTCTACCTCCCACCTTGTGCATGTGCTCACTCTCAAATAAATAAATGAATTCGAGCATACATTGAACATATCTATTAAAAGAATGATTTGGGGGCACCTGGGTAGCTTAGTGGTTGAGTCTGCCTTTGGCTCAGGTCATGATCCTGGAGTCCTGGGATCGAGTCCCGCATCGGACTCAAGGGAGCCTGCTTTCCCCTCTGCCTATGTCTCTGCCTCTCTCTGTGTGTCTCTCATGAATAAATAGATAAAATCTTTAAATATATATATAAATACAAGAGTGATTTTGCAGAAAGGGATTAAGTCTCTGAAACACTAGGTGTTAATCCCTTGTGCCACAATCTCCAAAAGCAATCCCTATTGGATGAAATCCTACATAAATAAGTAGCTAACAGAATTAAGATTTTGGAGCACTGGGGCGCCTGGGTGGCTCAGCAGTTGAGCGTACCTTCAGCTCAGGACGTGATCCTGGAGTCCAGGATTGAGTCTTACATCGGGCTCCTTGGGGGGAGCCTGCTTCTGCCTCTGCCTGTCTCTGCCTCTCTCTCTTTGTGTCTCTTGTGAATAAATAAAATCTTAAAAAAAAAAAAAAAGATTTTAAGAGCACCTGCTGGCCCATTTGGTAGAACAGGTGACTCTTGATCTCCGGGTTACTGGTTCAAGCCCCACATTGGGTGTAGAGCTTACTTTTAAAAAAAAAAATTTTTTAAGATTTTTTTATAGTTTTTTTTAATTTTTATTTATTTATGATAGTCACAGAGAGAGAGAGAGAGAGGCAGAGACACAGGCAGAGGGAGAAGCAGGCTCCATGCACCGGGAGCCCGAAATGGGATTCGATCCTGGGTCTCCAGGATCGCGCCCTGGGCCAAAGGCAGGCGCTAAACCACTGTGCCACCCAGGGATCCCTTAAAAAATTAAATTAAAAAATAATAATAAAAAAATTAAATTAAAAAAAATTTTTAAAGAAACAAATCTATATCGTCAAATTATTATGTATAATTCTTTTTCTTCAAAGATTCTTCTGCTGACTCAACTTTTCCTGCCAACGTGGATCATTCCCACCATAAAGGGACAAGCCATATGGCTTACAACAGTACAACAGTACCTTCTCACCATCACCCAACCACTTCAGCCTCCCACTCCCATGGCGAGGGAATGCACAACATGATGATGGTGAGTGCCACAGGAGAGGCTGCCCTTTTACACCCACTTGGGTAATAGAAGTAATCGGTTTTAGGACTAGCAGGTTATTATCTTTAAAGGTCAGTTTACCCATGAGGAAAAACTCAGACAGACAAGTCATTTGCCCAAGATCATGTGGCAATTTAATTTCAGAGTCACATCAGAACCAGGACTCTTCTGTATTCCTTCCTTTCAGAATTGACCCTTTTCTGAATTAAGTTCTGGTATTCCTGCTTTGTGTAGAAAAGAGAAAAAGTACACTTATCATGATGAATACTGAGTAATGGATAGAATTGTTGAATTGTTATATTATACACCTGAAACTTACATAACACTGTTGACTATAGTGAAATTAAAATTAAAAAGGGGGGGTGGCAAGGGAGAGTACCTTTGGAGAGTGTCTGTGGTAGTAATGTTAAAATGAAGGAGAAAGCCTCCCACTTCAGTGACTGTCTCTTTTGAATGCTCTAAGCTTCTTTACCTGAAATTCTCATCTAGAATCTTCATTGTTCCCTCATTGACTTGTTTTGGTTTACTGGCAGCATATGACCTTCTACTTCGGCTTCAAGAATGTGGAGCTATTGTTTTCTGGTTTGGTCATCAATACAGCTGGAGGTGAGTAAGCCACCCCCATCAGATCGTATTCAGAGGTGAGACCCACATGAGAGACAGTCACAACGAATCTGGAAACCAAGCCAACTCTTCCTGCCATGAGTACTGAATGGTTATGGTTATGGTACATTATCATCTTCCTATTAAACCACCTAGAAGGTAAGGATACACAATGTATCCTTATTTTGGTCCTACAGTAAACCTCCCTTAAATAGCAGTGTATGTTATGGAGCACCTGGGTGGCTCAGTCAGTTAAGCATCTGACCCTTGATCTCAGCTCTGGTCTTAATCTCAGGGTCATGAATTCAAGCCCTGCATAAAAATAAATAATAACAATATGCATCTGTTTTAGAGTTTCTGAAAAATAATTTAGATACCAGATAGGAGTCTTTGGCAATCCATTTCCTTTCATCCTTTTCCAGAGTGCTTCCTTATTTGGTAAGTTATTGATCCTGGACATAAGACTATAGTCAAGTTAAAATGACATAAGAAGCATTTTGTATAAACAGACCACAAAATAACCCTAGGTGGAAAAGTATTGGTCCAGTCCAATCCTTCCATTTTACAGATGAATTTTAAGGTTCAAATTCTAAAATGATTAGCCCTAAATCACATAGTATTAGTATGTAGAGACCCAGACTTTCTAGACGTGCCTACTCCAGTGTTCTTTCTAGCATACCAAACTGGTCAACATCATTCCTGATTCTTGGCATGGCTTCTCTTAGTGTCAGTCCTACTTTGGGGGTAATTAATACCCATTTCTGTGTGTCTATAATGTTGAGTGGGCATGCCTTAAATTAAAAGTGCACAAGCTCAAGTGTTGGACTGCTTTAAGTATCATTTGGATACTTTTGCACCACAAAATCAATTTGGGCAAAAGGGGGAGCATTTAGTTCAAGTAGTATGTTAAATCAGCAGTTTGAATACATTCGTATCATTACCAACACTTCACAGTGTGAAAGACTTAGAACTGAAGTCTGGGGATGCCTGGGTGGCGCAGTCGGTTAAGCATCCGACTCTTGATTTTGGCTCAGGTCATGATCTCAGGGCCCTAGGATTGAGCACTGCGTTTGGGCTCCCCACTCAGCAGGGAGTTGGCTTGAGGATTCTCCCTCTCCCTCCCGTACATACACACAACGTACATACTCCCTCTCCCTCCTGCTCATGCTCTCTCTCTCTCTCTCTCTCTCTGCCAAATAAATAAATAATTTTTTAGTGCTCTCTTTAATCCCATCACCTATTTCACGCATCCTCCCCACCCCCTTCCTCCCTGGTAACCATCAGTTCTCTATAATTAAGAGTCTTTCTTGATTTATCACTCTTTCCCCCCACCCCTTTCCTCAAGGAAATAGTTTTTTTTTGTTTGTTTTGTTTTAAGATTCCATTTATATATTCATGAGAGACACACAGAGAGAGAGAGGCAGAGACACAGGCAGAGGGAGAAGCAGGCTCCTTGCAGGGAGCCTGATGTGGGACTTGATCCCAGGACTCCAGGATCACACCCCAGGCTGAAGGCAGGCGCTAAACTGCTGAACCACCCAGGGATTCTTCAAGGAAACACTCTTTCAAACAACTTTCAAATGCTGCTTTATTCCCCTTTTACATATTGTACTTTGTATTGTAACAAGCTAATTTATGACACCAAGTAGCCAGACCTGAAGGTAATTGTTCAGACGATTTTTTGTGTCATAATCAGAAAATGAGTATGTTCTCCAGTGGAGACAATGGTTTTCACTAACACTGTCTTCACACTTCTATCTGTCTGTCTGTGAGAGTAGAGAGGTAGCAATATAACATATTTAGAAATTGAGAGGAGCCTTTCATCTATGTTGTCTCTCTAGCTTGGACAACACACCAGCTAGTGATTTAGCACATGTGACCACACCATCTTTTCTTTCCCTACTTAGAAATGGCTGGAGCTTTCGTGGCAGTGTTTTTACTAGCAATGTTCTATGAAGGACTCAAGATAGCCCGAGAGAGCCTGCTGCGCAAGTCACAAGTCAGCATCCGCTACAATTCCATGCCCGTCCCAGGACCAAATGGAACCATCCTTATGGAGACACACAAAACTGTTGGGTAAGAAGATTGAATAGATCCAGACAGAAGTTCTGGAAAGCTGGATTAGTTAAAAAACAAAGCAGCTATTTTATAAGCAACAGTCCTTTTTTTGAGTTAGTAGTGATTCTATATGACGTTGATGAAAACTATCTCTGGACACTTGGGTTGGGGATCATGAGCAGGCCAAAGGAGGAATGATAGGAACCCTTCTGAGCATGAATATTTTTTCTGAATTATAAGCCTTGGTCACTGTGGAAGAAGGTGAGGAATCCATATTTTAAAATATTTGCCCAGAGGCACCTGGGTGGCTCAGAAGAGTAAGCAGTTCAGGTCATGATCTCAGGGTCCTGAAATGGAGCCCCACGCTGGGCTCCCTGCTTAGCAGGGAGTCTGCTTCTCCGTCTCCCTCTCCCTCTGTGCATGCACTCTCTCTCTCTCTCTTGCTCTCTCTCAAGTAAATAAAATCTTTAAAAATAAAATATTTGCCCAGATTGAAAAAGAAAAAAAATTGTTAAAATAATAGTATGCAAATTAAAAGAAATTCAGGTCAGGGTATCAAAGAATGGCAGAACCCAATTGATTTTTTTTCCTATTAAAAAATTGTATCCACCCAGCTCTATTTTCATTTTGTTTGCAATAATAAGACTGTCCAGATGTCTGTATTTTTTTTTTTAGATTTTATTTATTTATTCCTGAGACACACAGAGAGAGAGGCAGAGACACAGGCCTCGGGAGAAGCAGACCCCATGCGGGGAGCCCCGTGCGGGCCTCAACCCTGGGACTGCACCCCAAGCCGAAGGCAGACGCTCGACCGCTGAGCCACCCAGGCATCCTAGAGGTCTATATTCTGTCAGAGAAAGTATTTGAATGGCTACTGCTTTTCCTACAGACTGGCAAATGCTTTTTGAGAGTTTTGAGTTTTAATAGAAATGTAGGTCTTAGACTAAACTGGAGTTCAAGGAGTTCTGTAGACCAATATGCTGCTTTCAGGTAACCACAGGTTATTTATTCCCATTATAACTGCTGAGCTTATTGAGGCCCAAACATGTTGTGACTCACCCAAGGTGACAGGACCATGAGCGACAGAGGGGCTAGCCAAGCCTCCTGATCCTAGTTAAGCACTTTGTACCATACCACCCAACCCTCCATTTTATCTGTTTCTGTTCTTTAGAATGTGAACATTGCGATGTTGGGAAGCCTGAAAATGTTCAAATAAGTATGGGAGGGTTTGGGGCTTTCCTCTTAGGAGCCTAGCCCGAGGTAAGTCAGGGGATTAGTCCTCCTCCGTCTCCTCTCCTCCCAAAGAGGGTTCCTCCTGCTGACCTGTAACCATATCTGGCCAATGCGGATTACCCTGGCAGCCCTACCATGTTTCATCTCCAGGGACCATAAACAACGTACATACGCACAAGTAACCATGAGTTGCTCGGATGGCTGCGGGGGAGTCCAGTCCCAGCTGGGCTTGTGACTGTAACTGCTCCCCCTTTCTCCTGATCTGCAGTGGTGCCCGAACACCCCGAGGGTCCCTGATTATTGTGTCCCTGTCTGCTCTCCAGGCAACAGATGCTGAGCTTTCCTCACCTCCTGCAGACAGTGCTGCATATCATCCAGGTGGTCATCAGCTACTTCCTCATGCTCATCTTCATGACCTACAACGGGTACCTCTGCATTGCCGTAGCAGCCGGGGCTGGGACAGGATACTTCCTGTTCAGCTGGAAGAAAGCAGTGGTGGTGGACATCACAGAGCACTGCCATTAACGTTCAACTCCATGGTGTGGCCTTGTCGATTGCAGTGGGAAGCAGGAAGCAGTTCAAGACTGAAAGACAGGATTCCTACTCCAATCTTCCCTTCTTGCTCTGTAGCTCCCTACACACACACACGCCTCCTCCTGCTCAGCAGAGGTTTAGCCTACAGTCTGTGATCTAAAGTGATAACCTCCCCTTTTTTTTCTAAAGAGATGAGAGTCCCTCAGATGTCCTCTCCTCCCTGCTCATCCTAGATCCAAATTCTATGTTCTTGTCCAAGCCAGGTAGCTTTTTGTTCAATGACTTGATCACCTGCTTCCTTTATTAGTCTTCTGTTTTTACTTGGTTAACAGTATGTGAATTTGGTGGGTTTTTCTTGGGTTGGTGATGGAAAGAGAGTCACTTTAGCTAGGATAATGGCAGCTGAAGAAAGTTCTTGCCCACCTAAACCCAGAACCCAAACTTGACATTAAAGGGTGAGTTTCAGTCTTTGGATTCAAGGAGTGTGAAATACGTGGTGCCTTTCGGTGTGATGTATGACACTGAAATCTTCATGGTTTTCAGAAGGGTGGTTTGAGACTAACTATGAGCCTGGAGCTTGTGGAGGTGTGCATTCTTGGGTGGCTGACTCATCAACTTGTGTTCCTACTTAACATTCTGATCAGAATGAACTTGTCAATCAAAGAAAAAAAGATGACAATCAATTTAAGAAAATAGAAATAGATATTTTCAAATAAAACCATTGATATTTTACTTTTGGTACCTTGCATTGTCACAGGTGAATGAAGCAAAAGAGTGTGAATCGTTTTTGTTGTTGTTTTCATGTGGCCTCTAAACCAGTGGTTTTCAAACTTTAGCCTGCATCAGAATCACCTGGAGAGGGCTTGTTAAAACTAGTGTTAGAACACTAGTTTCTGAGCCTCAACCCAGACCCCCCAAATTGACATTTCTAACAAGTTCCCAGGTGATGTTCCTGCTGATGGTCAGGGGACCACACTTTGAGAATCTCTCCTTTAAACTAAGGAAGTATCACCTGGTGGGGTGAGCTACCTGATATTGGGCACAGGAATTTGAATTGACGATTGGTAGGTGGTATGTCTAAGCTTAACTCGTGTACTAAATGCTGCTGGTCAATACTTAATCATTCCACAGTGTATTCAGCTCTAGCTGTGTGTATGCGTGCCCAGGGGCTGTAGCCAAAGTAACTTTTATCAGTATGTATAAAATCACTAGTCTTTATTTTTAAAGACCTGTAGTTTCTTGGAAGTACCTTGAAGATTGAGAAGGACCTTTGATCTGCAGTGTAAGATCAGCCAGTCATGGGTCAGAAGGGCAAAAGCCCAACCCTCTCTTTGGAGAGGTTTAGGGTATGGTTTGCTGCTGATAACCAGATTTTCCACCACCCTCAACATCCATGTCCACACCAAGCAGATCCTCATCCTCTACATGACTGTCTTTGTTATTCTTGGGGGTTTCGAGGGATCACATGTGGCCAAAACCTCTTTTCTCCGTGAAGAATGACATTGAATTTTTAATGCTTGTTCGGTTCTTAGTTTACAGTACAATCTTGCCCCAAGTCCAGACTACCTGTGTGAAGTGTCTCTTCCTGTGCTAGTCTGTTAAATCCTGCCCTCCTCGGTGCTAGACTCCAATCATGCCTCAGGGCAGAGGAGACAAAACACTGTTCCATTCTGTTGGCCTCTGTTGTGGTTTTGAAGTTTGTACTTTCTCTGTGGATGCCAGCTAAATATTGGAGAGCAAGGAATGTGTACTTCCGTGGCTTTAAACCAAGAGAAGGTTACGAGCTTACTGGATCGAGGGTTAAATCTAAGAACCGACGTGTAGAGTTTTGTGCTTTTCTCTCATTCCAACCCCTTGGAGTACTGATACTTATCATGAGCGGAGTTAATGACAGGTAGTGACAGAGTCCAATATGAAGGTGTAAATAGCCTATTATTATCTCAGAAGCCAAGGAATAATAAAACCATGAGAAATAAAATAAGACTCAATGTTTAATAGTGACCCTGGTGCTCTCTAGAAATCTTGGCATGAGCTGCTATAAAATACCCTTTCAGAAATAGGACCTTCTCAGTAAGGTAAGAATAATCAAGGCCAGTTAAGACAAAGTGCTGTGAATTTGAAACTCTACAGAGAAACATCAGTTTGGGATAGGTGTTCAGGTATTCAAGGTAGAGTGTCATGAAAAACCTGAATTCCAGCAGTTCTTATATTAGGTTGCCAAAGGAAGAAGCTAGTGAAGGAGAAAAATTTTAAAGCTTAAATTCCATCTTTCTTGAGCTCTTGGAGTGTGATAATATAATGATCTCATTGACTTTTATTTCTGTATCCCTGCTGATTTGGAATTTAGTGTCTGACTTCTTTGTTCTTTTGAATCCAAATTTCTCTTGTCCTCCTTTCTTGTTCACACCTCTTAGAAGCCTGTATCCTCGTTTCTTTGACCCCTTATCCACTTTCCTTTCCCTTTCAGTCTTTAATCCCATGTATGTACTTTATGAAATCCCCCTAACCCTCCTGATGCAGTGGACATTGCAGTGGATATAGATACCAGCCAGAAGTTGTAAAACTTGGTAGAGACCTGATGCACGCTCTGGGGAGAAACTGTCTTGCTGCAATTATTATAAGGCTGAGTAAAGGGCTACCTACTATTACCATCCACAGAGTTACAGAATCTTAGGTGCTGTCTCTGTTGGAGGAACACTCAGCCCCTTGTTGCCCACAAACAGGGAACCCTCTGTGTCTGCCAGGGAATTAGAAATTAAGGTTTCTTCACTACTTCTATGGTAGAGCTGTCTGGAACTCTGTTTCAGACTGTGAGGCTCTGGGCTTGGGCTCTAGCCACAAAGGGTTTCTTTTAAGGAGCTGGAAGGGAAGGGGGCAGGGGTTCCATGTTCATGTCATTTAATTTTGATCCTGCTTTCTCCAGCTGCTTCTTTCCGAAGATAAATCTAAAGATACAAAGTCTGCATTTGATATAATGCCTTAATCACTGAGTCTACAATTAATGTTGACCGTTTTAGATTGTAAGCTCCTGGAGAGCAGTATTGCTGTAGTAGGAATGTTTTAACAGTGTCATATGTAAAGGAACAAAATAAATATTTTGATTTTGTGATTCTATGCATGTCTTTCTACCATCCAAAGGGATATCAGAATAAGTAGTCTCTCCATTGGCATTACCATCAGTTTTTAAGATGTCAGACTTTTAAGTGGCCAGATCGCTTTATGTTTCCATCTCACTCTACTTAAAAATGACAAGCTTGGGGCACCTTGGGTGGGTTCAGTCTGTCAAACGCCCAACTTTTAGTTTCAGCTCAGGTCCTGATAAGGGGTGTGGATCAAGCCCCATGTGGGGCTTCGTGCTCAGCTGGGAGTCTGCTTGAAGATTCTCCCTCTCCCTCCTCCCCTCTCTTTCTGCTCACTCTCTTTCAATAAAATAAATAAATCTTTTAAAAATGTAAAAATAAAATGACAAGCGGCAGCTCTTTCTGCCCATGGGTCCTGTGCCTATACTTTAATAAGACCACCTTTTTGCACCCCCCCCAAAAATGAATTAAAATAAAATGACAAGTTAGCACTGTCAAGATCTACATGACCTTTCACACAGGAGTCAGGGTCTTCATGAAGCTGCAAATATCTCAGTATGCCAAAGATTCCTGATATGCGTCGTATCATAATCCCTTCTGTGTTTATGCTATCAGGCAAGAGGGCGATTTAGACCTCTAGGGATCTTCCCTGCCCGCCCTGGAGATGGGCATTGATCTTAACATCTAGCACCATTCCTAGGCTCCTCCATCGTGTAGTATGATGAGCAGAGACTGGAGTCCAGCATGTCTGGGTTTTAATCCTGGCTCCACACCACTTAATAGAAGTGTAACCTGGAGAACCTGGGTGGCTTGAGTGGTTGAGCATCTGCCTTCGGCTCAGGTCATGATCCTGGGGTCCTGGGATGGAGTCCCCCATCGGGCTCCCCACAGGGAGCTTGGTTCTCCCTCTGCCTATGTCTCTGCCTCTCTGTCTCTCATGAGTAAATAAATAATTTATTATTAAAAATAAGTATTTTTTAAAAAATATAAGTAACCTTAACCAAGTGATTTTAATAATCCCTGTCCATAGTGTTCTCACTTATAACAAGGCAATAATAAGAAAATAAATATTTAAAAAGGCAAGAATAGTGCCATTTTCAATTTAGGAGCAATATATATAAAGCACCTACCATATAATAGGCAATGAAATCATAGTAACTTTTTGATTATTTTTTACTCCAGCTCTCAGGATATGAAAGGTAAGCTCTTTTGGATGAGTTTATCATCTCTGCACAAGCACTTTACCATCTTCTAGAAATGAACTCTAGGACCTAAGGAATAACAGAACCAATGCATGTCATTTCAGTTGTGTCTAATAGGATTTATAGCTGCAGTAAGCCCTTGTCTAATCTGGTAAATGTCTCATTCTTTATAATAAAATAAAATAGCTTAAGATAAAATTCTGAGAATTGAAACATCATCCTCTCACTCCACCCAAGAACCCCACCCTCCAGACCCAGCACAGGGAAACTAAGAAAGCAGTGTAGCAATAAAGTTTAGAAATACAGGTTCAGGGAACACAGGTGGCTCAGTGGTTGAGCATCTGCCTTCGGCTCAGGGCAGGATACGGGTTCTGGGGATCGAGTCCCACGTTGAAGCAAGGAGCCTGCTTCTCCCTCTGCCTCTCTGTGTCTCATAAATAAATAAAATCTTTAAATAAATAAATAAAGGTTCAGAAATCAGTGTTTGGGTTCAAATCTCAGCTCCTTAGTAGCTGAGCATTAGTTTCACCTTTTGTAAAATTAAGATCTAGTATTCTCCTCATATGAATTAAAGATTAAGTGAGAGGGGCAGCCTGGGTGGCTCAGCGGTTTAGCACCACCTTTGGCCCAGGTTGTGATCCCAGGGATCCTGGATCGAGTCCCACGTCAGGGTCCTGCCTGGAGCCTGCAAATAAGATCTTTAAAAAAAATAATAAGTGAGATGACCTGCATAAAGCACTCAGTACAGTGCCTCCCATACAGAGCCGAGTGTTGGCTGTTCATGGGGCAAGGAAAATTCAGGAGGCACAATGTTTTCATGCTTCTGTACCTATTCGTGCTGAGAAACCAGTGACAGAACTTAAGGCAGAGGCTTGTTTCCTGGGGGGTGGTTGCCTTTCCATATTGGCCTTTGCAGGCTGCAATGTAATGTAACTCTGATTTCCTATCAGGAGCCTGACTCTTGCTGTGTCTTTAAGGCTGTAAGGGAACAGAATTGAAGGTCCTAGATCAAACTGGAAGAATAAAGGTTTTGTAAGAATGGTTGAAAGAGAAACTATGTATCCTCTTCTATTCCTGCCTTTCCCACTTTTTTGTTTTTTTAAGATTTTATTTACCCATTTGAGAGAGTGAGCACAAGCGGGGTGAGGAGCAGAAGGAAAGGGAGACTTCCCAGGCACAGGGCCGGATCCCAGGACTCCAAGATCATGACCTGAGCAGAAGTCACACTTCACCGACAAAGCCACCCAGGTGCCCCTCTCCCACATTCTTAATACCCAGCCTTAAACTACCCCTAGAAAGATTGGATAAAATCTTGCTAAGAGGTATCTTTAGAACTGATGATTGCGGGTTTTTTTCTATCACAGTTGGCAGTTCCCTGTAGTTGAATTAAATGGTAAAGACAACAGGATATAATTTTTTTTTTTGAGGGTGCCCGTGTGGCTTGGTTGGTTGACCATCTGCCTTCAGCTCAGGTCATGATACTGGGGTCCTGGGATTGAGCTCCGCATTGGGGAGCCTGCTTCTTCCTCTCCCTCTGTTCCCTCCCTCTATGGATGTTCTTGCCCACTCTACTCTCAAATAAATAAAACTTTAAAAAACAACAACTTTGCGATCCCTGGGTGGCGCAGCGGTTTGGCGCCTGCCTTTGGCCCAGGGCGCGATCCTGGAGACCCGGGATCGAATCCCACGTCGGGCTCCCGGTGCATGGAGCCTGCTTCTCCCTCTGCCTGTGTCTCTGCCTCTCTCTCTGTGACTATCATAAATAAATAAAACTTAAAAAAAAAAAACAACTTTTTTTTAAAAGTAATCTCTACACCCAACATGGAGCTTGAACTCATGACCCTGAGATCTTGAGTCGCATGCTCCTCTGACTGAGCCAGTGAGGTGCCCTGGACAGGACTCTAAATTACCCTCTCAGATTGGCTGCCTGCGAAAAATTCTTAGGGCAAGTTGGAAAAGGAAGGAAAATTGGAATGATGGTAATTCTGTTAGGAGCATTCCAATTATTGTTTTCCCTCCACTCTCTGTCCCCCCCAAATTACACTCAGACTAGCTACAAAGCCATCCTGTAAATAGATTCTGGAAACCCATAGCTTGATCACATTTACACAAAATCACTAGAATCTAATCTCCACAAAGGCAGGGATCTTTGATTTTGTTCACTGATGTTACTAACCACCTAGAATAGTACCTGCCACATTACAGGCACTCAACTAATACTTGCTGAATAGTTGAGCTGAATGAAAGTCAGTGACAGGGATCAACTGGAAGTGTTCTATGCTTCAAGTCTCTCAATAAAGGTTTAGAAGAATGATGTTACTTCTTGTAGCAATTACCTTTTAAAATCTGGGGGTCAACAGTGCTATTATTATAATTTATTAAGGGTGTCACACACTTTTCCAAAAATATATTTATTTTTAAAAACAAAAATCAGACAAGTTTTATACAAATTTTCCAGAGACAAATGAGAGGGGATTTCCACTTAGAGCAAAAGTTAAGCATCAGTAATCTCATGCAGAAATATTTCTCTGCAGGAGGTAAAACATTCTGCTTCACTGCAAGCACTCAATTCTCTAAATCTTGTTTGTACTTCTGCCATCATTTTACTCCATCCCAGGGTTCTGGCATGCAAGATAATCTGCCTCTAAAATTCAAAACTTCCAAATTGAGATGAACGATTATTGGGCTTGGGTTGGGGTTTATAACCAATTCGATCATTAATCATTTGTTCCCGGCTCTTGGGGTCACTGCTGAGCCCAATGGCACCTTCTCCATCACTGATTCCTACGACGTCCACTTCTTCCTTTTGCTTCTTACGGGTCTGAAAGTATAAAAGTCTTAGGATTAAGGCAATGTTCTTTCCATTAGCAGACAATTATTTGGCACCTACCATGCACTAGGCATAGGGTAAAAGCTGGGATTAGGGCCTTCAGAACAGTAAGCTGAAATCCTAAATTAAAATAAAATCCTAGGTTGAAATGGATAATAGCAGTACAAGGGGGATACAAGGACACAGTGAGAAAAGAGAAAACCCCTACCCTTCCAGATGTCACAGCCTAACAGGGAAATAGGAAAATAGACAATGGCAACACAGAGTGACCATAGCTATGACACAGGAAAGTCCACACTGGGGATCCCTGGGTGCCGCAGCGGTTTGGTGCCTGCCTTTGGCCCAGGGCGCGATCCTGGAGACCCGGGATCAAATCCACGTCGCTCTCTCTCTCTCTCTCTCTCTCTCTCTCTGTGACTATCATAAATAAATTTAAAAAATTAAAAAAAAAAACTTTAAAAAAAAAAAGGAAAGTCCACACTGCCAAAGAAACCGAAAGAAGAAAAAAAAAAAAAAACGAAAGAAGACGTGAGGAGTTGGGTATGTCGTGGCAAAGCTTCAGAGCAGGAAGCTGTGATTAGAAAGATAAATAATATATGAGAAGATGAATGTTACCTGAACCTACTGCGGCCATCAGTTCACAATAAATGTAAATCACACCATCGCGCAGAGGGATGTAAGTTTAAGGCATCGTGCATCGTGCCTTAACTTAGTGTATGTCAGTTATTTCTCAACAAAACTAAAAAAAAGTAAGTTGGCAGACAAAGGGGAGAGAAAAGCATTTCTTTTTTTTTTTCTTTATTTAAGATTTATTTTTCAGTAATCTCTACACCCAACACGGTGCTTAAACCTACAACCTCAAGATCAAAAGTTACAAGCTCTACCAATTGCACCAGCCAGGCACCCCAAGAAGGGTGTTTCTCATTTACACTATGAGATTAAATGTAAAAACAGGAATACAAGGTTTTATACTATCTTATCAAAAGGCCTGAGTTTTGAGGTTTTGTTTTCAGGTTTGGCTCTTGGGGTGCCTGGATGGCTCAGTTGGTTGAACATCCACCTCTTGATTTCAGTTCAGGTCATGATCTCAGAGTCGTGGGATCAAGTCCTGTGTCAGGCTCCACGCTCAGCAGGGAGTCTGAGCTCTCTCTCTCCCTCTGCTCCTCCCTGCACTCTCACACTCATGCGTGTATTCTCTCTAAAATAAATAAATAAATCTTTTAAAAAAAATAAAAAATAAATAAAAGGTTTGGCTCTTGGGGCACCTGGGTGGCTGAGTCCGTTAAGCATTTGACTCTTTGTTTTGGCTCAGGTCATGATCTCAGGGTTGTGAGATCCAGCCCTATGTGGGGCTCTATGCTCAGCAGTCTGCTTGAGATTCTTTCTCTGCTCCTCCCTCTGCTCAAGCATTCTCTCAAATAAAGAAATTAATTAAATCTTTTTTTAAAAAGGTTTGGCTCTTAAATTACAAGTGATTGCAGAATTCACCAAGTCAATATCTCAGTTTGATCATTCTCTTTTTTTTTAAGATTTCTTGAGTTTTTTTTTAAGATTTTATTCATTTATTAATGAGACACACAGAGAGAGAGAGAGAGAGAGAGGCAGAGACACAGGCAGAGGGAGAAGCAGGCCCCATGCAGGGAGCTCGACGTGGGACTCGATCCCAGGTCTCCAGGATCAGGCCCTGGGCTGAAGGCGGCACTAAACCACTGAGCCACTGGGGCCGCCCTCTCCTTTTTTTCAAGATTTTATTTTTAAATAATGTCCTCATCCAACGTGGGGCTTGAACTCAGAACTCCGAGATCAAGAGTCACACAATCCACCAACTGAGCCAGCCAGGTGCCCCTCAGTTTAATCATTTTCAAAAAGAGGTATTAACACTTATCCCATAACTACAACTATCTGACTATAAAGTTATTAAATAATAATGTTCTCTGAGAGAGTGAACAAATGTTTTATCTAGCATTCCTTAGAAGGATGGCTCGACTACTCTAACCACTGGAAACGCCACCATTCTTCACCACTTACTAATGAACTCGGCATTGGAATGCCACTGTCACAGTATCATACTGAACCAAATAAGGCATTACTTTATATATATGTGTGTGTCTATGTATGTAAAATGACCTGAGTTACTCTCTAGTTACTCTACACTACCAATAAGTAACATTACAACAGCTTAGTGAAAACAGGTTAAAAGGCAAAGGATATTATCATTTTAAAAGCCATGAGAAACTGAGAATGTCCAAATGGAATGAAATAATTTAAAAGGCTTCCCACCATGAATAACTGCTGACTGTTTCAGAATCCAGTCATCAAAATATAATTAAACTAATTTCAGTAACAAATGAAATGCCAGTTTCTACTGGTTTCATTTTATTTTAGTTTAGGGCAAAACTGTCCCTCCCTAAGTTGCTCTGCAGCAGGTCAAACCCACTGGATAACTGCCTTCAGTAGAAAGACTAACTCAATAGTGAGCTGATTCTGCAGAGTCAAAGTTCAGTATGCCAACATTTTATGAGACTCATTACAGCTGAAGTTTAAACCATACTGAAAGGACATTTCAGGAGAAGGGAACCAAGTATGCAGAGGCACTAAGATTAAAGTTAAAGATAACTTGACGGTGGAAGATAAAGTGGAGAAATGAGTCACAATGGATCTTGTATGCCTTCCTAAGGAATCTGGACTTTATTCTCAGGGCCACTGAAGAATTTAAGTTTTATTAGGGGACATGATTTAATACTGTGTGGTAAGCTACACTTAAAAATACATATTGATGGGGCACCTGGGTGGCTAGTCAGTTAAACATCTGCCTTCAGCTCAGGTCATGATCCCAGGGTCCTGGAATTGGGCCCTACATCGGGCTCCACACTCACTGGGAGGTCTGCTTCTCCCTCACCCTCTGCCCTGCCCCCTACTTGTGCATAAATGCACTCTCTAATCCATAAATAAGTCTTTTTTAAAAAGTACATATGAGCTCGTACCATGATACCAGATGCTGGGAACTCAACGGTGAAGCAGACAGACATGTTTTCTACAATCAAGGATCTTAATGTAAGGGGATCCCTGGGTGGCGCAGCGGTTTCGTGCCTGCCTTTGGCCCAGGGCGGATCCTGGAGTCCCAGGATCGAGTCCAGCGTCGGGCTCCCGGCATGGAGCCTGCTTCTCCCTCTGCCTGTGTCTCTGCCTCTCTCTCTCTCTCTCTCTCTCTCTCTCTGTCTATCATAAATAAATAAAAATAAATCTTTAAAAAAAAAAAGGATCTTGTGCTCTTAAACAAATTATTGTAAGTTATAATAAATGCTGTAAAATCAAAGGATAAGTGCTTTGGGGTACCTGGGTAGCTCAGTCGGTAGAGCATACAACTCTTGACCTTGGGGTTGTGAATTTGAGCCCCACTCAAAGAGAGTGGGCAAAGACATTACTTTTAAAAAAAGAAGAAAGTGCTTTGAGAGACCCTAAAGAGATGGTGACAGCATGAATGGGAATGACACCCCTCATGTGGATAGGGTCAGAAGCAGCCTCTTAGACTGAAAAAGTGACATTAATTTTTTTTAAGATTTTATTTATTTATCAATGAGAGACATACAGAGAGAGAGAGAGGCAGAGACACTGGCAGAGGGAGAAGCAAGCTCCATGCAAGGAGCCCAACATGGGACTCGATCCTGGGACTCCAGGATCACACCCTAGCCTGAAGGCAGGCACTAAACTGCTGAGCCACCCAGGGATCCCCAAGAAGTAACATTTAAACAAACATGAATACAAGAAGAGAGGAAAATAACATGTGCAAAGGCCATGAGTGATAAACAACTCGCCATGTTCAAGAAAATGAAAAACCCAGTGTGCCCAGGGTACAGAGCCCAAGGCAAAGAATGGCAGGAACTGAAACCTGAGAAGCCAAAACATACAAAATTTTGTCAGCCATAAGGAATTGAGATTGTATTCCAAGTACAGGAAACGAATTTTAAGCTGGGGAATGACATGATCTGAACATTTTAAAGATCGGTCTAAAAACCTGATGGAGAACGGATTAACAAGACAAAAATGAAAGTAGGAAACCACTAAGGACAAAACTGAGATTGGAGAAAGAAGTGACCATTACGTGGACCAGGGTAGTCATCGTGGAGATGCACGGGGTAAATCCAAAGGATGAGAAAAGGGAGAAATCAAGAGTGACTCCTAGGTTTCTGGCTCATGCATCTACAGAGATACTGACATAGGGAACACTGAGCTGAAACCGGCTTGAGGAAAAAATCAAGCGGGTTTTTTTGTTTGTTTTAACAATATAAGTGCAGGAGGCTGAAGAGTGACTCCCAAAGCTCCCAGGTCTTAATCCCTCAACCTGTAAATGTTGCCTTATATGGAAAAGGGTTTTTGCAGATGTGGTAAGGATCCGGAGATGGAGACATTATCCTGGAATACCTGGGTGGGCCCTAAACGCCATCATATGCCTAAGAGAAGGCAAAGGGAGATTTCATAGCACAGCAGGAGAAAGCAATGTGATCACAGATACAGAGATTGGAGCCATGCGGCCATAAATTAAGGAATCCCAGTGGCCACCAGAAGCTGAAAGAGTCAAGGATGGATTCTCCTCTAGAGCCTCTGGAGGGAATATGGTTGAGATGGCTTGATTTGAGACCAGTGATACTGATTTCAGATTTCTGGCCTACAGAATGGTAAAGGAATAGATTTCTGTTATTTTAAACCACCAAATTTGTGGTAATTTATTACAGCAAGCCACAGGAAACTGACACATTAAGTTTGAGATGCCTGTCAAGCATCCAAACAGAGGTTTCAAATAAACTGTTGGTTTAAGAGTCTGGAGTTCAAAAGTTAAAGTTACTGTTTTAAATATCCCTAAGGTTTTAAAAGTTGTACTCTTACCTCCAGATCCTTTCGAATGCTCTCAAACTCCTCAATGTCATCAAGCTTTAGTTCTAGGCGGGTTGGTTTTCGCCGCAGCATACTGTGATCAACACTACAGGCCAGACCCAGTGAACTATCAGCTGTTAGAAACAGCACAGGAGAAAAACCTGGAGGGGATAAATCTCGGCTATAAATACAAGATCAATTTGTCACCATCCATGCTAAATGAATGATCATAAAAAAGACTCATTTGGGTTCACACATAGATTTCGAAGTCATTAGATGGATGATTATTACATGATCATGGAGAGTTATGGAGATCCGTAACTCTGCAATTCCAAAAAAAAAAAAACAAAAAAAAACAGTCTTCAAGAAAAAGAAGAGCAAGCTACCTATAAAAGAGAATTCTAGGCAACAATCACTTTGATACTCCAGTCACATTCAGTGAAATATTCTGGCTCAGAGAATAAAGTTAAA
Organism: Nyctereutes procyonoides; assembly: GCF_905146905.1. Taxonomy (NCBI): domain Eukaryota; kingdom Metazoa; phylum Chordata; class Mammalia; order Carnivora; family Canidae; genus Nyctereutes; species Nyctereutes procyonoides. The sequence goes on along the minus strand of NW_026575135.1, from coordinate 6,727,038 downwards.
ATATCACATCTTAAGTCTGTATAATTACTGGAAAAGTATATAAGCCATTAAATTTGATCAGCTCTGCATGAGAACTGTGAGAAGTTTTTGATCACTCCTGAATACTAAAATCAGCTTATTAAATCTCATGCAAACTCCCTATAACTCACCAATTCGCAGGGTTATCCTCAGGGTCTAAACAGGTTCTAAATGGATAGGTCATTCATTAAACAAACACTTTTTGTGCTTCAGCTCCAGAGTTAAAAATCATAGTCAGCCTGTGGGGAAAACAAACACATAAACAGAAAATTGCAACATATTCTAGTAAGAACTCTGATGGAAGATAATGCAATGGCATCACACAGGCACCCAATCCAGTCTGGGTGGAGTGCAGGGTAGACAGGGACAAGGAAGGCTTCCTGGAGGAAATCTCTTAGCTGACTTATGAGGGCAGGCAGAGAAAGGGGAGTAAGAGAGAGGGAACAAGACACAAAGAGGCTCAAGAGAACATTCCTGAGTCTGAAAGCTCAAGGTAATGCTTATGCTGACAAAAAAAATTTTTAGGGAAAACGAAACTCCCCAAGTCAATTTAAAACCTGTTAAAGGCATCATCTTTATATTCTCCACAGCATCAAGCAGAGTGTATCTGTAATAATCAGTCAGTACATGTATAGTTGAATAAACTGAGAAACCCAAATAAAGTGAGCACTTGAGGGGCGCTTGGCTGGCTCAGTTGGTTAAGGGTCTGCCTTTGGCTCAGGTCCTGATCCAGGAGTCCTGGGATCAAGTCCCACATCTGGCTCCTGGCTCAGTAGAGAGGCTGCTTTGCCCTCTGCCCCTCTCCTCTGCTCATGCTCGTGCCCACGCTCTCTCTCTCAAAGATAAATAAAATCTTAAAAAATAAAGTGCACAATATTTTTTTAAGATTTTATTTATTTATTCATGAGAGGCACAGAGAGAGAAACAGAGACATAGGCAGAGGAAGAAGCAGGCTCCCCACAAGGAGCCTGATGAGGGACTCAATCCCAAACCCTGGGATCATGGCCTGAGCTGAAGGCAGATGCTCAACTGCTAAGCCACCCAGGTGTCCCTAAAATGTACAATTTAAAGTAAGCACTTGGAACACTGTGCTACACTTTTCCATTCCCATTCTTTACATTTTTTACTTGAACACAGAAACCCTGTGAATGCTGGCAAAATTACCTCTATTTTATAAATGAAGTTGAAGCTTTTTAGTTTGGTTAATAGATGTCAGCCTGCCATAAAAATTATACATAGGTCACAGAGGTGAGGATTAGATGAGAATGATGTCAAAGAAAGCTCCTTTAAAGTACATGCAGGGCAGCCTTGGTGGCTCAGCAGTTTAGCGCCGCCTTCGGCCCAGGGTGTGAGCCTGGAGACCAGGGGTCGAGTCCCACGTCGGGCTTCCTGCATGGAGCCTGCTTCTCGTTCTGCCTGTGTCTCTGCCTCTCTCTCTGTGTTTGAATATTTATCATGAATAAATAAATCTTTTTTTAAAAATAAATAAATAAATAAAGTACATGCAGCTATAGGGGTGCCAGGCTGGCTTGGTCAGTAGTATCTCAGGGTCATGAGGTCAAGTCCCATATTGGGTGTGGAGCCTCCTTATTGAAAAAAAAAAAAAATTAGGGATGCCCGCGTGGCTCAGGGTGTGATCCTGGAGTCCAAGGATCGAGTCCCACATCGGGCTCCCTGCGTGGAGCCTGCGTCTCCCTCTGCCTGTGTCTCTGCCTCTCTATTTATCCTTCATGAATAAATAAATAAAATCTTAATTAAAAAAGTATGTACAGGTATAAATTATTATTACATCTTGGATGTAGCTACAGACTGGAAGCATAGAAAGAAAAAAATGTATCCTTTGTGAAGCTTGGAACAGAACAGGCCATATTCTCACCACAAAATACTAGCACACTGAATCAGATAATATCTTGGGGCACCTGACTGGCTCAGTTGGTGGAGCATGGATGGGGCTCTTGATGTGGGGGCTGTAAGTTTGAGCCCCATATTGGGTGTAGAATCACTTAAAAATAAAATCTTCCTTTTTTTTCCCTTTTTTTTTTAAAGGTAAAATCAAAGAAATAAATCAGATACTCTCTTAAGTCCAATGTAAATAAATGGTAGATGAAGCCGAAGTTCCAAGGGAGAGTAGGGGAGGAAAAAATAATCAAAAAAACCCAAAACCCTGCCGTACAGGTTCTTCGCTTTTCTGCAAACTTTGTAAAGCTCGCCACTAGGAGGCAGTACCGAGCGATGGGCAAAGCTGCTCGCTCAGGAGGCCCAAGGGCAGAGGGCAGGGGCTCTAATCCCACACGCCAACCCTCTGGGACAACGAGCTTCATCTTCACAGTGGACGCTGGTTTCCTCATGTTCTGCCCTCTGTTGTACAGACTGAGTGAGGTAAGGCAGTGTAAGTGCCTGGAACATAACTTGGCATTTAGTAAACGCCCAATAAACACCCGCTATTATTATTATTATTATTATTATTATTATTATTATTATCCTAATTGTCCTTGGAGAGGAGGGGGGGGGGCTCCGTCCGGCTCGAGAATCACCCAAACTTCAAGCATCTCCACCCCCGACAGGGGGCAAAGCCCTGGCCTTGCTCCTGTCGGATGCCGCAGCCCCCCCCCCCCCCCCCCCGCGGTACCCAGGCCGTGCAGACGTGCCCGTGTGCACTTGACAGGCGTCGTCTCACTCCGACCCGGGTACAAACACTCGGCTGAAGACCAGCAATAAAAGCAGGCCGTGGCTCCTCCCCCGGGCCTTCCTTCTACTTCGGCAGCTGGTGGCCGCCGCCCGAATCCACTGCGCATTCAGCCCGCTCCAAGGAGGGCCCTGGGACAACTTCCCGACAGCGGGGAGGGCGACCAGCACCCCCTCTGCAGCTGCAGAGTGGCACCCGCGGGCCCAGAGCGAGGGTTTCCATGGCAACCTGGCCCTCCGCTCCTCCGGGGCCGGGGGCCACGGCAGGCCTCGGAAGCCCTCCATTTGCTCCGCGCGGCCCGACGCACCTACCTCTTTCCAAGCCTGCTCGGCCTCCTCCCGGAGCCTCGGCGGCGCCCACCGCGAATCTTCAGCGGAGCGAGCGGGACTACACTTCCCAGACTGCTCTGCAGAGTCTCGTCCGCCGCGTGCTTTTCTCCTTAGGTTCACGCAACTCTTGGCGCCACGACGCTTCCTTACTACGGTTCCCGTCATGCCCCGCGCCCCCCACGACGCTGCGTCGGCCCACTTCCGGCCGGTGACGCAGTTCCGCTTTGCCGGGCGCGCGGTGGACGGTCTGAAAACGCCGAGCTCGGCTTTCGCCGGGGTTTCGCGGCCGCGGAGCTCAGCATGGCTTCCTCACGAGCCGCCTCCTCCACGGTACGGAACTCCACTCACTCTGGCGGGGAGCGCGGAAGGGGCTGGGGGGGCGGTTCCTGCGAAATGGGGTCCCTCGGGGAACGGGCTAAGGCGGTGGAGGTCGAAGGTGAAAGGCTGAGAGACACGGTCCTTAGAGGAGCAGCGTTTTCTAGATCCCTAAGTACGTTCCCGTGTTTTATTTATTTTTTTAAAATATTTTATTCATTCATTCATGAGAGACAGAGAGGGGCAGAGGCACAGGCAGAGGGAGGAGAAGCAGGGTCAAGGCAGGGAGTCTGACGCGGGACTCGATCCCTGGACTCCAGGATCACGCCCTGGGCCAAAGGCAGGCGCTAAACGGCTGAGCCACCCAGGGATCCCCCCGTTCCCGAGTTTTAATTCATTTGCACCCCTCACTACAGGCCCGAACGGTAAATACCTCTTCCGACTGCTCCAAAACCTGAGCTCTAGAAGGCCCAGATTCACGTCTGTGTCAGACTTCTTCATTGCAGTTTGGCCTCCTAACTTCACATGTGTTGCCTTAGGTCTGAAAACGTTTGAAATGTACCGACAAGTAACTGACTTGCTCCCCCTTAATACTAGGTTGGTTGTTCTCCTTGATACTGCCCCTGTGATGAGGGGTAACCTTGGAAGTTTCATAAAACCCAAGAAGAGGTTGCCACGGAATGATGCAAACATGTTCCAAAGCAAATCTTTGATAGAAAAGTTACCAAGAATAATGATGGACTAGTTTTATTAGCCTCTTCCCGTCTGCAGAACCTAAGTAGCTGGGAGAGACACCCCGCCCCCCAATCAGTGAAGATAACCTGAACTGGTGTCCGACTTGTCCTTTTCATGCGGGGGGGGGGGAAAATAGGATTGAAGCTCAGGATGAGCTCCATCCTTTGGGGGAAGCCTAATAAGTGGCTAGTATTAGACCTTAGGTTAATCCGTGTCTTTGATTTATCAGGCAACCAAAACTAAGGCACCTGATGACTTAGTTGCTCCTGTTGTGAAGAAACCACACATCTATTACGGAAGTTTGGAAGAGAAGGAGAGGGAGCGTCTGGCCAAAGGAGAGTCTGGGATTTTGGGAAAAGAAGGACTTAAAGCTGGAATTGAAGCAGGAAATATTAACATAACCTCTGGTAAGATGCAAATTGTGAGTCCCTCTTTATCTTTGTATTATAATATCAAAAATGTTAGTTAAACTTGGATCTATGTAAGGCCATCCTTTGCCTGCCCTGGTTAGCATCATCTAGAGAGCCTTTTTCTTTTTCTTTTTTTTAAGATTTTATTTATTTATTCATGAGAGAGAGAGAGGCAGAAACATAGGCAGAGTCAGAAGCAGGCTCCATGCAGGGAGCCCGACATGGGACCCGACCCCAGGATCCTGCCCTGGTCCAAAGGCAGGCTCTAAACCACTGAGCCACCCAGGGATCCCATAAAGATTTTATTTATTTTTTTTTATTTTTTTAAAGATTTTATTTATTTTTTTATGAGAGAGAGAGAGAGGCAGAGACACAGGCAGAGGGAGAAGCAGGCTCCATGCAGGGAGCCCGACGCAGGACTCGATCCTGGGACTCCAGGATCATGTCCTGAGCCGAAGGCAGATGCTCAACCACTGAACCACCCAAGGTTGTGAGTTCAAGCCCAGAGTTGAGCTCCACACCCACACTTAAAAAAAAAAAAATCCTCATAGTCAGTGTGCGTTTTATTTATTTTATTATTTATTTATTAGAGCATGAGCCTTGGAGGGGCAGAGAAGCAGATACCCCACTGAGCAGGAAGCCTCACTTGAGACTTGATCCCAGGACTTTGGGATCATGATCTGAGCGAAAGGCAGATGCTTAACCGACTAAGTCACCCAGATGCCCCAGTGTTGGTTTTAAAACTAACTGCTAGGTTATCCAAAAAGTCTATAGTCAAGGGAAAGCCCTTTAATGGTAATTTTCTCCAGTTTACTAGTTAAAGTCATAGATATCCTCAGCTGGGACTGGTTTAGAGAATAGGTTTTGGCAGGTGTTAAAGTACTGTATCTATTTTATCTTCTGGATAGAAGATCTAGTTAACTCATTTGCTGAAAGTGCTTTGTACTTCTACTTTCTGATCTCTTCTAAGTTATGTGTGTATGTAGATGTAAGGTTGTCAAAACAAGATGATGTGAGGTAAGCCTGCATGGCTCAGTTGGTTAAGCGTCCAACTCTTGGTTTTGGCTCATGTCGTGATCTCAAGGTTGTAGGTTCTGAGCCCTGTGTTGGGCTCCCTGCTCTACATGGAGTCTGCTTCTCCTTCTCCCTCTGTTCCTCCCTGCACTCCTGCACTGTCTCTCTCGCTCTCTCGTAAATAAATAAAAGATTTAAAAAAAAAAATGACTTAAGTAATTTTAAATGAGCTATCATTTAGTTTTTTGTGTTTAGCAAAATTTAATAAACTGAGAATAAAGTATGTAATAAATTAGTTCCTAGAGGATACACAGACTGCAATTGTAAGAAATTATTTTCCCCTCTGTTTGAAGATCTAGTGATTATGCTGATATTACCTGTTCTTTTTATAGGAGAGGTGTTTGAAATTGAAGAGCACATCAGTGAACGACAGGCTGAAGTGTTAGCTGAGTTTGAGAGAAGAAAGCGAGCCCGGCAAATCAATGTTTCCACTGATGACTCAGAGGTCAAGGCTTGCCTTAGAGCCTTGGGGGAGCCCATCACACTGTTTGGAGAGGGTCCTGCTGAAAGAAGAGAAAGGTGCCCTATCTAAATATTTTCTCTCTTTTTAATTACAAGGTTCTACTTTGAAATTTCAGTTATACCTAAAACTTTAATAGAACATCTTAGGTAATGTAAATAGAAAAATCTTACTAAGTTGTTTTTATATAGTTAGCCCATGATCTGAGTAGGCTAGTTTTTTATTCTACTACTAATTTTTCTTTATAAACTGAATAGGGGGGATCCCTGGGTGGCTCAGCAGTTTAGCGCCTGCCATTGGCTCAAGTCATGATCCCAGGGTCCTGGGATCGAGTCCCACATCGGGGTCCCTGCATGAAGTCTGCTTCTCCGCCTGCCTGCCTCTCTCTCTCTCTTAAAAAAAAATAAACTGTGAATAGGGTGTTAACGTGCAAACCTGCCCTCTCCAATATGGAATTATGAGTAAATATTTATTGGCAAACATTTATTTATGTATTTTTAAAGTTTTATTTATTTATTCATGAGAGAGACAGAGACCTAGGCAGAGGGAGAAGCAGACTCCCCACAAGGAGCCCAATGTGGGACTCGATCCTGGAAGCCAGGATCAGGACCTGAGCTGAAGGCAGACGCTCAACTGCTGAGCCATCCAGGCATCCCTTTGTCAAACTTTTAAAATTTAGACACATACATCTCTGTCAGTGTCCTAAAACAGAATGATAAGTACTTGAGGTTTATTATTGAAAGGGGGCACTTTGCTGAGATGATACTCCTCTTGTGATTTTAAGTTTGTGGAATCTCTTTGTCCAGTCATATGCAGTGATGAGGACCTCCTTTGTCTTTCCACTGTCCCATCTCTCCCTTTCGTCATTTTTTTCCTGATTTGCATAGTCTGCGAATTCAATCACTTAAAAACTTCTACCATATCTCATGTCCATTAAATAGAACCAGTAATACTGAGCCTATTTAAATTGCAAGAGAAAAACCCACTGTGTACCAACCCAGTACCTTACAGAGCCAGCCTGGCTGGCTACAAAGGTAGGAGGATAGGAGAGGAAGGGGCACCCCTGGCTGGCAGATGGTTGGGTGCCAGGAAAGACTAAAGGACAGAAAGAAAACCGGGCTCCCAGATGGGAGGGGGCTAGTCCTAATGGCGGAGAGGTGCAGAAGATACTTGAGAAGAGTGGAACTTGTGGAGTGCACAGGTCAGTGCTTTCTCTACCAGAGCATAGTGTTGGCGGAGGTGCTCCATGCCACCCCCTGCCTACCCCTGGCACTTGGAGAACAGTGACCCTTGCACCCATGACCCCTCTGAACCATGGGTGATACCCTGCCCCTCCCGCCACAGTCCCCTTCCCCTTGAGGCTCAGCTGGTCCTCACTCAGTGTGTTGACTCTCTCTAAGCCCTTCCCCTCATTTGCTCTTTGGCCCACTGCAAACTAGCTAACTGCTGCCACATCGAAACTGCTCTTCATTAAGATCACTAACTCCTCTTTATCAAGACTAGCCCTGTCAGCCACTCCCTCCTTGAAACACTCCCTTTCCTAAAACAAAATCTTAATTTCCCTAAATTTCCTGTTTCTCTAATTCTTCTAAGCCTTTTTTTTCCCTGCCTGAGCTATATATATATTGCAGTTCTTTGCCCTTACTCTACACTCACCTGGGCGATCAGATCCACTCCTGTGGCATCATTGACTATATTCTGATGACTTTCAGATCTCTGTGGCCTAGGTTTTCTGTAGGTAATTCAAACTGGACATGTCTAGATTGAACTCCTCTATTTCCCACCCTTCTATTCTTGGAAATAACACTATCATTCACAGGTTTCAGTTGCCTCCCCTCCTTTATAATCCATCAGCAAAATCTAGTCTATTTCTAGATATGGACTGAAATGTATCTCTGGTGTGTCCTCTTTTCTCTACCTTCATTGCTTTCACACCTGGATTGTTGTAGTAGCCCCACACATGTTGTGTTAATTGCTTGCTTAAAATCCATCAGTGTCTTCTTATTAAACATAGAGTAAAAAACTGCTGATCGTGCTCTTCAACTTCTTGTGCTACTCTTTCCCAATTTAGTAGACTTAGTAGCCTTAAGGGTCTTCCTGGAATAGTCAAACTCTTTTTGTTTTTCTACTTAATTTTTTTCTTTTTTTCCCCTCTCTTGCCTTTAAAAGCCTTTTTATTCTTTTACTTTCAGCATAAATACCACCTTGTCAAAGAAGAGTTTTTTATCACCTGATCCCTTATAAAGTAAACCCCTCCATTATTGTCTGTCATGGTATGTTGCTTTCCTAACAGCATTTTCAAAGGGTAGGCATTTATTACTGTTACAATTTGTCTTCCAACCAACAGCAAAGTCTAACTTATTATCGTGACCCTTAGATGAACATCTTGAGTCCCTCCTGCCACTGTGTTAATTCAGTCCACCATTGAAGGTCCAAGGATTCCGAAATAGCAGACTGATTTTCCTGCCTTTATCGTTTCCTCTTCGGTCCATTCTCTCTGCTTCCCTAGGGGATCTTTCTCAAACATAAACCCTCCTTACCATGGCATGAGGAGCTCTTTGTGACTGGCCCCTACTTAGGTTAGCAGCTCTCTCTCTCTCACCAGCTCTTTTTTGGTACTCCATGCTCCAGCCATTCTGAAATATTTGTGATTCCAAGCTGCTCATGTTTTTCTTACCTCCAGACCTTTACCTTTGTTGAACCCTCTGCTTCAGCTGTCCTTTTCCATTCTTAACTTCTCGACCTTACTAATTGAGTACTCGGTGCAGGAAATACCTCCTCAGTGAAACCTTCCCTGGTTCTCCCTCCAAGCCAACGTTGGGTATTTCTTTTATGTCCTCCCTTAGCACTTAGTACTTAACGACTGTCATAATACTTAATACAATGTATTGTGGTTCCTTGGTACTTCCTGTCCACCCTACCAGGATTATGTTACTTGGAATAAAAAACTGCCTCTTAGTCATTTCTGTACACTTAGCACCTCAATCAGTATCCAGCACATTGTGGCATTGAGCAAGGTTGGCTGTCTTCACAGACCAAGTGGTAGCAGTGTTGGGGCTAGTTGACGAAATTGAAGAGGGTAATCGCTTATAGTTGAAATTAGGGAATCTTCAAATAAAGAGACTGAGTGATTAAAATCACACTGTGAGGGGTGGAGGGGGCCTGGCAAATTCATTCAGAAGAGCATACGACTCTTGGTTTTAGGATTGTGAGTTCGAGCCTCACGCTGAGTGTAGAGATTATTTTTTAAAATATTTTTAGGGATCCCTGGGTGGCGCAGCGGTTTGGCGCCTGCCTTTGGCCCAGGGCGCGATCCTGGAGACCCGGGATCGAGTCCCACATCGGGCTCCCGGTGCATGGAGCCTGCTTCTCCCTCTGCCTATGTCTCTGCCTCTCTCCCTCTCTATGTGTAACTATCATAAATAGATAATAAATAAATAAATAATAAGTAAATAAATTAAATTAAATTAAATATTTTTAAAAAGGAAATCACACTGGGAGTTGAGACACAACAACTTGACTCTTAAAGAAAATTGTTTGGCAATTAAATGGTGAGAGTAGGAGAACCTTTCTCCCTTCTTAAAACATACTTTTCACAATCTCATTTAATTCTGATCTTTTCTGTTACAGGCTGAGAAATATCCTATCAGTGGTTGGTACTGATGCCTTAAAAAAGACCAAAAAAGATGATGAGAAGTCTAAGAAGTCCAAAGAAGAGGTAAAAATTGTCTTCAGCTTCACAGTATGAAAGTGAAGGAAATGAAGGGTTGCTTCTTTCATTTTCTGCTTTCAAGGTTTGCTTTGCCAGGGGAAGGGAATGTGAGGATTCCACCATTCAGGAATAGTTGTTGGCAGTAGTTTGTGGTTCCTGTGTAGGTATAAGTGAATATAAGTGAGTTTCCTATTCAGCATAAAAACCATAGCATTTCTGGTATAACTTTTAACAAGGAACCAGAAGCCATCCTATAAGAGTTCATAAAAACACTATAGAAAGTACACATGCCAAAAAAAAAAAAAAAAAAGTACACATGCCTGATTTCATCCTATTACCGAATCGATTCACCTTTTTTTTCCTGGGCAGCTACAATAGAGAATTGACAGCTATGAGAGGGGCAGGAATGCTTCAGACTTAACATTAACATTTCTGCTCTTAATTTCACTTTCAGTATCAGCAAACCTGGTATCATGAAGGACCAAACAGCCTGAAGGTTGCTAGACTATGGATTGCTAATTATTCACTGCCCAGGTAAAGGGAGCCTCTCAAAAGGAGAAAGAAGCATGTTTTTTTCATGTTTTCTCTCAGGATCTGTTTTCTCAAGACTGCAGTTACATGAAATTGAGTGGTAGGGATACTCATGTGGACCTTTTTTTCAACCTGGTTGCTCCTGGTAATAGTGTGTCTGTGTCTACAGGGCAATGAAACGCCTGGAAGAGGCTCGTCTCCATAAAGAAATTCCTGAGACAACTAGGACCTCCCAGATGCAAGAGCTGCACAAATCTCTCCGGGTAAGATGTCCTCAGTGATTTCCAATATAGTAAGGACTCTTAAATATTCAGTAGGTTTCCTTCTTTGGCCTGCCTCTTGAAAGGTAAAGGCAACTGCTTACACTTGCTATTTGCAAGGAGCCATCAGTTAGTATGGTGGGAACCCACTATGCTTAGTACTCAGCAGAAGCCTTGGTTCTGCTTTTTAATTCTCTTTTAATATTTTCAGAGCTGTACTTCAGCTCTCTCTGTGGGTTTCTTGTGTATGTTGAGCTGACACAGAAGCTAGTGATACTACGAGTGTGTAAGACCACATACTAGAATTCAAAATAAGCCTTAATTCCATCCATGAAAGTAAGTGTCTCTTAACAAAAGAAGCATAAGGACACGTGGGTGGGTCAGCGGTTAAGCATCTGCCTTCAGCTCAGGGCATGATTCTGGGATCCGGGATCGAGCCCCACATCAGGCTCCTTGCAGGGTGCCTGCTTCTCCCTTTGCCTGTGTTTCTGCCTCACTGTCTGTGTCTCTCATGAATAAATAAAATGTTTAAACAAAACAAGAGAAGTATAAAAGAATCTTGGGGGTGGTGGGCTAAAACCAGAAAGTTGGTTTTTTCTTGGTTGTGGGAAAACCAAAAAAAACTCTGGGATTAGCCTATTAATGATTACTGTTTGTCTTTTTTTTTTTCTTTTTTTAAGTCTTTGAATAATTTCTGCAGTCAGATTGGGGATGATCGGCCTATCTCCTACTGCCACTTTAGTCCTAATTCCAAAATGCTGGCCACAGCTTGTTGGTAAGTCCCATTTAAGTGGAGGGCAGATTCAAGGAGGAAAAAAGTCAGTCATTTATATGTCATTGTCTCGCTTCTCATGATCACACCAAACCAGAGATGCCAGTGCTCAGTTATATTATACAAGATAGTCTACGCTTAGCGATCCTTTCTTTCACAGGGGACTCCAGAGACCCATGACATGTCAGTCATGTTCTTGACACTAGCATCTTGGAACAGATACATAGGGAGTTTATTGATTGACCAGTTTACATGCTTCAATATAGCTTTTCTTTTTTAGTAAGGTAACCCAGGCAGGATACTCGGTAAGCTTCAGTTTCCTTATATGTAAAGTAGGCTGAGATGATGTTGTAAACCGTTTTACCTTAATAGATCATGGTATGTGGTAGGGACTCAGTAAACATGAATTATTTATCTTTGTTTTCTAGTTATTGCCACACATGCAGAAAACTCTTAGGATGTAATAACTTTGGGTTTTTTGTTCCTATTTAGTTATTTTGGTGGGACATGTCCATTTAGTGAGAAGGGAAGCTTCCTAATGTATGCAGAGGAACTACTTGACTAGGTAGAAATTGACACCAGTTCAGGAGAAAGCCAACCAAGGTCCTCGCATCCCTCCATCTCTTCCTCTCTTAAAAATAGAAATAGTCATTCCTACTATATTCTGTACTTCATATGTTTGCTATCAGGATCATTTGAGGTGTTAGGAAAGTAATTTGTTGGAAATTCCCTGAAATTAAGCATCCTTAAAAAAAATATCAAGTATTTTGTTAGCAAAATGCTATTCCTTTTTTAAGGAGATAGTATCGTTATTAATATTGTTGATAATATAATGCATCCTACCTTCCCTCACCAATCAATCCAAACATTAAGGAGAATAGCAACATGTACTAGATTAACTGTAGTCCTATAGAGGCTCTTGGCTGCATGAGACATGGATTAGCTTTCTTCTATGAACCATCAAATGAGAAGCCCACTAGTTTTCTCTTCCTATGTGCCACTGTAAAATTTACTGGGGGCGAGAAAAGATTGTCCTTTAGGAATGTCACCAAGGTACCTTTTCCTTCCCAGACCAACCCTGGCTGAGATGCTTTCCTTTGTATTTGTTAGGAGTGGGCTTTGCAAGCTCTGGTCAGTTCCCGATTGCAATCTGCTTCACACCCTCCGAGGTGAGTTAGAATCTTGTTTAAATCTCACTTTTTCCCAATGTGAACCCTGTCAAACTGTAAAACTCTTAATACCATACTTGACCCTCAGACCCAGTACACACAAGATTCATTCTTGACTTGAAATAACTTGGTTGGGTTCTCTCTGACCACAAGGCTGGAAGATGGTGACTTCATGCACAAACCACTTTTCTCTCATGTCTAGCCACACTGTGGCATTGTGCATTCTCTGAGCCAAAAAAAATAAAGGTTGTCTGTGTTTTGTTTTTTTCAAATGTAATTTAAAATAGTTTTTTTTTTTTAATAATTTAGTAGTCACTTCAAACCTTATTGGTCTACGTGTTCCCTAATATATATTGTATTATGCATCGTAGCCTGTTTTCATACATAAAGTGGTGGGAACCCTTTAACATTGATCTCTTATACCCTTTCAGGCCATAACACAAACGTAGGCGCAATTGTATTCCATCCAAAATCCACCGTGTCCTTGGACCAAAAAGATGTCAATCTGGCCTCTTGTGCTGCTGATGGTTCTGTGAAGCTTTGGAGCCTTGACAGGTGAACGTTACTGATCTGCTTATACTTCAATCACTAGAGTAAATAGTTGCTCGATTGGTCCTTAGGACCTGAAAATCTGGCATCTAACCCCAGAAATGGTCTAAGAGTCCAGGGAACTTGGTGTGAACATAGAATGTGGGATTTCTTTCTTGACCTCTTCTCAGCGGAGGAGGTCGTGTCAGGTCTTTCATATTTGTTAACTCTGGACCTAGATTTTTGCCTCCAACGTAGTGGCCATTGTTTTCCCAGTCCAGTTATTCTGGAAAAATCTATTTACACCTCCTGTGCAGTACACTGACTTGGAGAAATGCATTATTTGGTAGATTGACTAAAGATAATATTCTTGGCAGCACATTGGCTTCTAGCAAACGGCCGTAGGGGGAGGACAGTGAAGTTCTGAGGCATTATTGCTAAGGAAGTGATGTCTCCTCCCACCAACATTCTCCTTTACCTAGGCTGTATTTTCCCATCACAACAGTCTGGGGTGTTTTTAATGTGTTTATGATTGTTGTCTTCCAAGAAATTTGTGAAAGCACTGTGTTGGCTAAAATCTGAATTCAGTTGCTTAGTTTTCTTTGGGAAAGCACATGCAACTTTTCTGCCAGGTTTTTGTACAAAAGCTAATTAGTGTCTCTACTCTTTGCCAGACAGGGTCTTACCATGAGCACAGCGAGTTTTAATTGGCTTTGGTATCACTTAGCAATATTTGTTCCCCTAGGGCTTTGATTAGCTCTATGTATGCACATTGACAAAGTTCCCTTTTTAATTGCCCTCTTTAGGGTTCGTGTTTACTTCCTTTCATCACTGGTGTTTCAATTTTTTTTTTCTGTGGTTACTGGGGAGTAGAATTTAATGGCCACCAAAGGAAACTAAGCCTCTATTTAGGAGTTCCTTTTTTCCTGTGGATTCTACAACAAGCTAAAGTTTGAGAAAAATTTATCTGTAATTCACTCATACCAAAACTAGTTGATTTCTGTAGCTTTACATATCCATCAAAATAAGTTTTTTTCCTGGAATCTCAGCACTCTTTTGGCATAAAGAGACTTTTGGTTGTCTGATTTATCTTTTATTTTCTCTAACACTAAATGATAATAGCATTGAGCGTTGATTAATATATTGAATTGAGATATAGAAAGATAGTGTTTCTTGAAGTGCTATGGGCAGTTTTGCCCTATGAGCACATGAAATACTCCCAAGTATTTTCAAGATTTTGGGAAATGACATAAAATGTTGTTAGCTCTGTATTTTTTTTTTTCAGGCCCTGCATTTTTTTAAAGATTAATTTATTCATGAGAAACACAGAGAGAGAGAGTCAGAGGCATAGGCAGGGGGAGAAGCAGGCTCCCTTCAGAGATCCCGATGAGGGACTCAATCCTGGAATCTTGGGTCACTCTCTGAGCCGAAGGCAGATGCTCAACCACTGAGCCATCCAGGTGGTGTCCCTAAGCCTTGCATTTTTAACAAAGAATGAGTTTAATTACAGTGCAGCCTCTTAAATCATACAAAATGGGTGCATCTGTCACAACAGTTAATAAATTCAATGAATATTTATGACTGTGAAATAATTTACTTACGTATATTTGATTCTTTTCCAGTGACGAGCCAGTGGCAGACATTGAAGGCCATACAGTGCGTGTGGCACGTGTAATGTGGCATCCTTCAGGACGTTTCTTGGGCACCACCTGGTAAGACATCCTCTTATTGTTCTATCCATACAGGCCCATGGCATCTTGTTAACCCTTAGGACTAACTGCCAAGGAAATTTTAAGAACAGAGATCTTCAAGTAAGATTTTCTTGGACTTCAATAATTCAGAATCAGAAGAGAATATATTGTAAAGTTAGGACCAAGTGGATTTGCTTTTAAATTGCAGTTAATCTGAAATTTCATTTATTAATTGCCAGAAAACTAGAATTTTTAGTCTTTTTTTGACCAGTACTAGTGGTGTTTTGTGGGTTTTTTCCCCACCCACACATTGTATTATAATCTCTCTGCTTATAAATTGGTCTCCCGGGCAGCCCGGGTAGCGCAGCGGTTTAGCGCCGCCTGCAGCCTAGGGCGTGATCCTGGAGACCCTGGATCGAGTCCCACGTCAGGCTCTCTGCATGGAGCCTGCTTCTCCCTCTGCCTATGTCTCTGCCCTCTCTCTCTCTCTCTCTCTCTCTCTCTCTCTCTCTCTCTCTCTCTCTCTCTGTGTCTCTATGAATAAATAATTATCAAAAATAAATAAATAAATAAATAAAAATAAATTGGTCTCCCTTTCTGGGGTGCCTGGCTGGCTTAGCTGGTAGAGCATGTGACTCTAGATCTTGGGGCTATAAGTTCAAAACCCACATTGGATGTAGAGATTACTTAAAAATAAAAATCTCTAAAAAACATATCAAAAAACAAATCTGTCTTCCCCCCTGTGCCCTTTTAAGATTTTATTTATTCAAGAGAGAGAAAGTAGGTGTAAGCAGACTTCATGCTGAGTGCAGAGCCGGATGCAGGGCTTGATCAGGACCCTGAGAACTCTTTAATTAAAATGTAATTTACATGCAGTGGAATAGATTTATTTTCAGTATACAACTTCAAATGCATACGTTCATGTAACCCACATCCTTATCAATAGAATATTTCCATCACCCTTTAAAGTTCCCTCATGCTCCTTCCCTGTGGACACCTCCTTCCAAAACAATCACTGATACGATTTCTATCACCGTAAATTAATTGTTCATACTCTCTGAACGTGTCTGTGCCTAACTTCTTCTCAACATAATATTTTTAGGATTCATGGGGGGGTGGGGGACGCCTGGGTGGCTCAGCAGTTGAGCATCTGCCTTCAGCTCAGGGCATGATCCTGGAGTCTCGGGATCGAGTCCCACATTGGGCTCCCTGTGGGGAGTCTGCTCTGTCTCTGTGTCTCTCTCTGTGTTTCTTGTGAATAAATAAATAAAATCTTAAAAAAAAAAAAAAGGATTCATTTAGGGGCATCTGGGTGGCTCAGTCAGTTGAGCATCTGACTCTTCCTTTCAGCTCAGGTCATGGTCTCAGGGTTGTGAGATTGAGCCCTGCATGGGGCTCTGTGCTGGACATGGATGGAGCCTGCTTGAGATTCTCTCTCGCTTTCTCTTCCCCTTCTCTTAAAAAAAAGTTTCATTTATGTTGTTGCATGTCTCAGTAGTTCCTTCTTACTGCTGAGGACAATTTAGTTGAATGACTGCCACAGTTTATTATCCATTCTCCTTTGATGGACATTAGGGCCATTTCCAGGTTTGGGTCAATTAGAATAAAGCTGCTGTGAGTATTTTTATATAATGCTTTTTGCAGACATGTTTTTCTTTACTTTCTCTTGAATAAATACCCAAGAATGCAATTGCTAGGTCATGGAGAAGATATAGGTTTAACTATTTTAAAACTCACACCTGTTCTTTTCCAATTGGTTATAAATTTTACATTCTCAGAATTCTGATTGCTTCACATCCCTGCCAACATTCGGTGGTGTCAGTTTTACCATTTTGCATATTCTGTCAATTGTGTGGTGAAATTTCAGTTTTAATTTTTTATTACTCTTACAGTTATTGGTATTCAGCATTTTATCATCTGCTATTGACCATTTCTTTTGTGCAGTCTCCAGGTGCTTTACCTATATTTTTTAATTGAGTTTTTTTATTTTCACAAACAGTTCTATTATTATTTTTTCATTTATTTGAGGTGGGGCTTTTTTTGTGGGGTTTTTTTTGGTGTTTTGTTTTGTTTTATTTATTTTAATGGGCGCCTGGGTGGATCAGTCAGTTGAGCATCTGACTCTTGATTGCAGCTCAGGTCCTGATCTCAGAGTTGTGAGATCAAGCCCCCTATTGGGCTTCATGCTCAGCACAGTCTGCTTAAGATTCTCTCCCCGCAGGGGATCCCTCAGTGGCTCAGCAGTCTAGTGCCTGCCTTCAGCCCAGGGCGTGGTCCTGGAGTCCTGGGATCGAGTCCCACATCAGGCTCCCTGCATGGAGCCTGCTTCTCCCTCTGCCTGTATCTCTGCGCCTCTCTCTCTCTCTCTCTCTCTCTCTCTCATGAATAAATAAATAAAATATTTTTTTAAAAAGATTCTCTCCCAGGGTTCCTGGGCAGCACATTTAGCGTCCAACTATTGGTTTTGGCTCAGGTCATGATCTCGGGGTTTTGGGATCGAGCCCTGCATCAGGCTCAGCGTGGAGTCTGCTTGAGTTTCTCGTTTCATTTCCCTCTGCCCCTCCCACTTGTGTTCTCTCTCTAAAATAACTCTTTAAAAATATTCTCTCGCTCACCACTCACACTGTTTCTTAAAAAAATAAAACCTAAGCTTGTTTTATTAAGATTTTATTTATTTATTTATGAGAAACACAGAGGCAAAGAGACATGGGCAGAGGGAGAAGCAGGCGCCCTGCAAGGAGCTTGATGTAGGTCAATCCCAGGACCCTGGGATCACAGCCTGAGCCAAAGGCAGATGCTTAACCACTGAGCCAGCTAGGTGTCCCAAAATCTAAATTTTATTTATTTAAGTAATCTCTACACCCACGTGGAGCTTGAACTGACAACCCTATGATGAGTTGCTTCACCAACTTAGCCAGCCAGTGCCCCTCTACCACCATTTATTGAAGAGATTTTATTTTCCCTGTTGAAATTGCTCTAGTAGCCTCCTTAAAATCATTTGACCAAAAATGTGTGGGTCTCTTTCTATGCTCTCTCATTTGTTGCATAGATGTATTTGTTTATGACTGATTTTTGTATCCCCAACATCCAACAAATACTCAGTGAATGAAAAGAGTTAACAGTAGAATTGAAAAAGAAGGGAGGCTACAGTCTCTGCTGGGCCATTCTGGGTATTCTTAAAATCGCCCCTGAAGTAAATTTATGGAAGTCCATGGTTTCCCAGGTAGCACTCAAGACAGATAATGCCTAGTTGTTGAAGTATTTTTTTATGCCAGAAAAGGATTTCTTGTTAATATGGTTATACGAATAGTTTCAGAAGCATAATTTAAGCTATAAGCATTTATAGTACTTCACACATTGTAGGAACTGAATATCTGCTAGTTAATTATTAGTTTGATTTTTATTGTAGCTATGACCGCTCGTGGCGCTTATGGGATTTGGAGGCTCAAGAGGAGATCCTGCATCAGGAAGGCCACAGCATGGGTGTGTATGACATTGCCTTCCATCAAGATGGGTCTTTGGCTGGCACTGGGTAAGCCTTCTTCCACATAGCCAGGGGCAGATCAATAGTCACCTGTTACATGTGCCTGCTTCCACGGAGAAATGGTTTCAAAATGTTCGCTTATAAATTATTTTGTCAGGGGACTGGATGCATTTGGTCGTGTTTGGGACTTGCGCACAGGACGGTGTATCATGTTCCTAGAAGGTCACCTGAAAGAAATCTATGGAATAAATTTCTCCCCCAATGGGTAAGATTAACTAATCTCATGAGGAGTGGGAAGGGTTATTGGTCAGAATGTGTCTTTGTTTCTAACTTCGATACTACATCTGATCCACAGCTACCACATTGCAACTGGCAGTGGTGACAACACCTGCAAAGTGTGGGACCTTCGACAACGGCGTTGTGTCTATACCATCCCTGCCCATCAGAACTTAGTGACTGGTGTCAAGTTTGAGCGTAAGCTTTCCTCCTCTTTTGCCTAATCACAGGACAGACAGATTGCACTTCCGCGGAATGCATGCCAAGCTTTAGCTTAACTTAGAAGTGGAACAGGAGAGAATTTGGCCTTTGTTGAAAAAGGAGCAAATTCTAAGTTCCTTTCCTCTATATTTTCAGACAAAGCTATGGCATAGCATGCTTGCTTTAGGAAGTAAAGAAGACTTCTATAAGGCTTTGAGTCCTTTTTTTCCCTGAAAGTTGTAAGCACTGCATCCTTAATTTATTCTAAACAGATGGTCAGGGGAAGAGGCACAAGCCCTTAATGTTTTTTTCCCTAAGTCTGCCTATAGTCCTTTTCTCCTGGAGGCCTTATGGGAATGTGGATGAGAAGATTGGGCTTTTCCAAATGGGGAAATACCTTCTTTTTTGAAATCATATATTGTAGCAGATTTTTGTGCTTTTGTTTTCTTTGCTCTTTTGTACTTGAATTCCTCAAGCAGTTCCTCCTTCTTTTCTCTTAAAGCTATCCATGGGAATTTTCTGCTCACTGGTGCTTATGATAACACAGCCAAGATCTGGACCCACCCAGGCTGGTCCCCACTGAAGACTTTGGCTGGCCATGAAGGCAAAGTGATGGGCTTAGACATCTCTTCTGATGGGCAGCTCATAGCCACTTGCTCATACGACAGGACCTTCAAGCTCTGGATGGCTGAATAGGCAGGACCAGGGAAGAAGGACTCTAAGCTCAAGCTCTTTCTTAAGGGCCGTTTTTAAAAGAAAGGAATTGACCTGTTTAGTTCATCATGTTTTTTGCCAATTACCATGTATAGACCCTCAAAAGAATTGGATTTCCAGGTCAGCCTCCACTCCAGATAGACAGCCCAATCTCTGGGTGTTGACGAACTCCTTTCATAGTTGAAATTCTAATTCTCATCTTCAAGCCTTGCCACAGACTGTGTAGACATTGTTTTTTATTAATCTTTTGTTTGAATGCCCTGTTGCCTCCTTCACAGCACTCAGGATTGTGACTGGCTACATTTTTAATTTTGAAACGTGGCTTTCCATTACATGGTACATGCTTCAGGACTCCATGTGACCCACAGAGCAAGGCAGCTGAACTGGGAGCTAGTCTGGGAGCCCTCATGGAAAGAGGCATTTCTCCCTACACACTGGTTAACCAATGCCTTGACAGAACCTTTCCTCTACCTTGAGAACGGGAGATGAAGAAGTAGACCACAGCTATGCTCAGGGTTTGCAGTAAAGAAGATTTTACCTCTTCCTGTTGAGTTTGCTTGGAATGCTGACTGCATCCGGAAGCTCAGAACTGAACATTTGCCCTGTCAGAAAAGGTCTTCCTTTTTGCTTTGAGGTTTGGCATCCTTTGTGTTACTCCGAAGCTGGGCTGTTGTGTCAAGATGGCAATGAAATTTTTAGAAAGTAAAAAGGAAGTCTGTGTGTCACCTCCTTTGTGTGGGTGATTTAGGGGACGTACCTTTTATGGCGAGGTGACTGGGAAAATCCCAAAGGTGGTGTTCCTTGACATCGACTTTTTCTCTTTTTTTCTTTATTACACACTTGCTACAGAGTAAAATCCTATGATAAAAACTGTTCTTTAAATACTTATTTTGTATAGCTGGACATTTTCTGAATCCAACTCATTGGTGCATGGGTTTTTTTTTGGGGGGGGGGTTGTTTTTTGGTTTGAGATACAACGAAAGGATATCAAATAATAGCTTATTCCAGTTTCTCTCTCCTTAGTAAGCATTCTGCTAATAGTTGTTTTTGTAGAGACTACTGCCTTCTGGGCCAGACTCCTAGCAAACTGGATCTGAACTCTGTAATTCGTACTCATTGGCCATGCAGCAGTCAGCTTATCCTCTCTCCACCCCAAGTATACAACTGCCGAACACAAAGACACAGTAAATTCTCACAAAAATATAAGAATTTGGAAGAAGAAAGGATTGCATATAGAGCATTTGAGAAGGGCTTGTATGTTGACTTTTCCTTGAATGTTCAAAATAGTTTCTATTTGCTGTTCTGGAGAAACGGACAGTGGCTTTGTCTCACTCTGTCCTGCAAACTATGAATGTGAGACTATAGCTAAATCTGTGTGGTTTAATTTTGATTATAACCAAATAGTTGCATATTTTGAGTGCCTGTTAAGCTTCTCAATTATCGGTTCTACCCTCTGTTGGACATTTGACACTTCACTATTGTTTAAGTATTAACGGGTTCTATTTCCTCCATCATTGGCTGTGAAAAATAATTTTTCATTGGTACCTTTGTAACTAACAACAAACATTAGTGTATTAGCGTGCAAATTGGATATAGTGTGTTAACAAAAGTTTTTAGTTTTTCAAGTTTAACTTTTACTATTAGTTCCATTAAACTTTTTTTTGGGGGAGGGGTTGTTCCAAGAGATTTAGAGGTAGCAATCAGATGAACACATTTCATGTAAGCCTTTGGCAAAACAGTTCCCTTGGAGAATATACATTACTTCATTGTAAGGAGGCAGTCAGCTGAGGAGCATAAATTAGATGTAGCGTTTTGTACTACTGGTGAGATAAATCGCAGAGCCACCACTTAAATAAAAGGACACTTACTGCCTAGAGACTGCCGGGTATGTTCAGACACCTCGCTTAATCCAATTTTCTGAGTTAAGTGTTACTCCCTTTTTACCAACAAAAATCAAAGCTCAGAGAAGTAACTTGCTCAGGGCTACCCTGTCAGTGGTAGAGCCTTGTCTTCTGCCTGTGAGCTTAGGAAGAGATTGCACAGGGCTTTACTGAGTGTGTTGGCAGCACTGGCTGGACAAAACGAGCAGTCTGTCCCAGCATGGCCTATTTGCCCTACAAAGCCTGAGCTAATTTTTAGCCCTCTATCTGGGATACCTTCCTTGTGATGAGTCTTAGTTAATGCCACAGAGTCACAGGATGTCACTGCCTCTGTCTCCTGAACTAAAAGGCACCTGTAGGGTTACTCAGCAGGAACTATTTGCACCTTGGATCCATGTTCTGTTGTGTGGAACTGTCTTTAAGTATTGCAGCGTGTCTTAGCATCCCTAATGTAGGGAGTAGTGGAAGCTAGAAACAGAACCCACCACCTTCATTGGAATATCAAAGATGCTTCCAGGCACTTCTGCATGCCCCAAGGTTAGAATAGCTGAGTGTGAAATTATAAGATGACTGTTGAATATATCCTCCTCTGCCCCCCAAAACTCAAACCTCTCTATTTTTCCTTGTTTGGGTGTATTAGCCACTCAAAGAGCTACTCCCAATTAGAATTTTACTAAACACCATTTCCTGGCTGCTGAGCTGGAACAAGACAGCTAAACCTGTGGAACCTCAGTTTCATCTGTGGATAGGGATGAAGCTTCCTTACGCTGAGCCGTAAGCGCTAGTGCAGAGGCAGGTGTTCCCTCCCGGCTTCACCCAGCTCCTCTCCCTTTCCTCGTGGCTCAGAGCACACGGGGAGATCATTGCCTGATTCACTTGCCACAATGTTAAGGAGCCAAGGACATGTAAAGAAATGAAGTCAGCGGGGAGAGGTTGAGTCCCAGCATTAGTGTAATTACCTTTGATGGCGCAACTGGAGAGATAGGTGTTGGTCCCCTGGTGGGACACGTAGGTGGCTTCCTACTTTTGTAATGGAGAATTTTCTTCATGTTGGTGCGTAACAACACCACGTAGTCTTACTATGAAATACAGGTCTTGGCTATTTTGGAATATCCTGTACATCAAGATCCCTTAAGAATTTATAGAAGCCGGTTCCATTAAGCAGAAAATTTTATTTAGAGCAAATAAAACTGACTCAGTTTCTGATCTCTGAAAGTTACTTCCACAAATCAACATCTCATAATGGTGATAATGTTTTTAACCACTTTGAGACTGTTCCAGAGCCCTGGGCCACCGGGCAATGTTAAAACGGGAAGCGGGGGGGGGGGGGGGGGGCAGCCTGGGTGGCTTAGCGGTTTAGCGCCGCCTTCAGCCCAGGGTATGATCCTGAAGACCCGGGATCAAGTCCCACATCGGGCTCCCTGCTGAGTGCCTGCTTCTCCCTCTGCCTGTGTCTCTCATGAATAAATTTAAAAAAAAAAAAAACTGGAAGCAGAAAGGGTTTTAGACCCTGCAGAGAGCGACTTGTAGTCAGCCGAAGCATCTGGTTTGCCTTGGTTCTGTCACAGAAAATGAAGCCCAGGGTCTCCTGTCTGCATGGCCTGCAATGAAAGCTAAGGCTTCTAGTTTCCCTCTTGAGGTCAAAATTCTATTGTCTGGAGGAGGGGAGTCAACTCTACCCAACATCCAGGCTTAATCGGGGCCTCTGCACCTGCCGGGAGGAATAAACCCCTTTTCTCCAAATCCTAGATTTTTTTCGATCACTGACCCTGGTTTCTTTTCATCTTTAAACTTTTATCCTCTTAACACTCCACAAACCACATACTGACAAGAGGTTGTCTTGTACAAGAAGCAGCTGAGTGAACATGCCGTCCTTGCTGGTAAAGGCTCTGTCACCCATGGGTAATCCCACCCTTACCTTCCTCTAGTTCTGACAACGTCAGCCAAATAAGTGATAGTCAAAT
Organism: Nyctereutes procyonoides; assembly: GCF_905146905.1. Classification (NCBI taxonomy): domain Eukaryota; kingdom Metazoa; phylum Chordata; class Mammalia; order Carnivora; family Canidae; genus Nyctereutes; species Nyctereutes procyonoides. The sequence continues at coordinate 6,703,829 of NW_026575135.1, read as the reverse complement.
GAGTAACTGCATGAATTCGTGAATGCACACCCATTTTTTTTCCCTAGGACTGGTGACAAGACTTCCAAAGAGAAAACTGAAAGACAAGGCATACACATTTGCTCACAGAATTGAGGCTCACTTTCCAAGATTTTAGCAACACGTAACAAAAAAAGCAACTCAAATGTGAACTGAGTTCAAAGCAACTGTACTGAGAAATGCAACTTTCCCTCTGGGCTAGTCAGGCCCCTGGATACATGGTCCAGCCCTTTGGCACAAATTGCTCCATAGCCCTATGATCACAGATCTGCTTCTTTGCCCTTCTTTGGCCCAGTGGCTCACACCGAGTTCTCTTCAGGTCTTTTCCCAGCCTTTTAACTTTCAGAGGTTCTCCTAATAGGGATCTCTGTTCCCAGAGCAACCACGTGGACTAACTGTAGAAATGAACAATACTACAAAGGAAGACCACCCCCAGTGAGGCCGTGCAGTCGCCATCTCCAGCTGCAGTCAAGAAAGGTTTGGTTCCAGGGCTTCTGGGTGGCTCAGTGGGTTAAAAGTGTATGACTCAATAGCTTGGATCTTGATCTCAGGGTCATGAGTTCAGGTTGCGCATTGGGCTCTGCACTGGGCATGGAGCCTCTTTAAAAAGAATTTTTAAAAGTAATTTAAAAAAAAAAAAAAAAAAAGCTTGGTTCTTTGTCCAGAAACAATGCTCACCCCACACCCCAAAGGAATTGCTTGGTCCAAAAGATGGAGAAGATGAGCAACAGAGTAACACTGAGGATAACAGCCATCAGGTAAGCAAAGATCCGGAACTGAGGGTTGCGGAAACACTCCCTCGGAGAGTAGTGGCTGGGGATGGGAACGGGCAGAGACCTGGTGGCAGGGCCCATGTCCTGGGGGGGCCCAGTTTGGCTCCCGGGCTCAGGGCCTAGGTCCAGCGTATAGACCCGGGGCTGGCGCAGGAAGTAGCGGCTCTTGGGCTGGTCCTTGAGACAGAGCTGGTGGCCTTCCAGGATGACGTGGTGGGGCTCCAGGCGAAGCAGGGTGAGCACGGCAGTGTCCGTGGGCAAGTCCGTGACGGGCTGCCCAGAGGCCAGCACGGTGGGCTGGCGACAGAGTGGGCACAGCAACCGGCGCCGGGCTGGAGTCACCAGGCTGAGGTGGGCCAGGCATTCCACGCAGAAGGAGTGACAACAGTCCAGCACCTTGGGCGTGTGAAATGTGTTGTTGAAGGGGTTCCAGCAGACAGGGCACTCGGGCTCCTGGCCCTGCCGCTCCGCCATCCTCAGGTCAGACACGGGCGGCCTGGCAGAAAGGGAAAAGGAGCAAAGGGACACCCGTGGAGCTCCATCCCGGTGCCTGGTCCTAGGCTACGGTTCTGTGCGTTGTTAAAAGATACTGTCACCCACATTTCACAGATGAAAAACCTCGTTTCAAAACATGGAGCAACCTGGGCCCCATCACCCAGCGCCTACGCTGTAGAGGTGAGTGGTGCTCCTGCAGCGACCCCCCATCAGGGCAAAGGCCCGAGGCACCCGCCATTAATGGAGGCTGCGCCCCCGCTTGGGAAGGGGAGACAATGCTCCTCAGGCTCCGTGGCACTGCCCTTGACTCCTCGGACTCCAGGGAGAGGGAGGGGAGCCAGTCTGTGGTCTGTGTTGTGGGGCAGAGATGGCCTCTGTGACCTCCCTGGTCCGTCCCTTGTCTGGGGACAAATGCCAGGCCCTCTTTCCCTCCTCCCACGGGCTACAGGGCCAACCCTCCAGAGCCCACTTGCCCGGTCTTTGTGCGGGGCATGCGCGGGCCTGCCAAGGGGGGTCCTGGCAAGGCTTTTCCCCTCGACCTGGGAGCTTGGCGAGGCTCCCTTGCCCGGGTCCCCAGATCAGCCCTTCTGGACCGTCCCAATACGTGGCCTCCCCTCTGGCTGCTCCTCCCTCCTTTGGTCCCCGGAAACCGCAGGGCACCCACCTGGGCTTCCTCGGGACGGGGTGGTCAGGCTGCCCGACAGACAGACCCGAGGCTCCCGTCTCTCCCTCTCCAGAGTCCGCAGAGCTTTGGGAGCCCGCCTCCTCTCCACCAGCCACCAACCCGGGGCCCGTCTCCATGGCAGCACACACACAGCACCTGCAGCTGCCAGGTGGCCCGGGGTTGCAGCCTCCCGAGCGCACCTGCCTGCAGCAAAGGCCACAGAGCTTGCCTGGGCGCGGGCTGGGGAGTGGGGACCAGAGATCCCCCAGGGCGCGGCGAACAACCAACCCTGGAAGCCAAACATCTGCGAGATTGTGGGCGGTTCTCTTCAAGCCCTGGGATCTATGGCCTGGGAAGGTAGGGGCGGCAGGTTCCTTCTAGACTGCGGAGACAGTAAGGGAACCTCTGGGCTTCTCTCCTGGGCCCTCATTTCTTTTCTAAAATGGCTAAAGCCTCCTCTTCACACAAAGAGGCTGCCTACCCTGCACTTCACCCACCGCACAGCCGAAAACCTCTGCACCCCAGACTCAGCAAATTTGTTTATTTTTAAGTAACATCTACACCCACCGTGGGGCTTGAACTCACGACCCCGAGATCGAGAATCGCATGGTCCTCCAACTGAGCCAGCCAGGCCTCCCCCTTTCCTGATCATGTAATGTGCCCAAGGAGCTGCAACCACACAAGTCTTGCTGCCATCTCCGTTCTACACAATCGGCCTGGCCAGCAGTGACCCTCCGAGGTCTGAGAGTCCAAAGGGGGGGCCATCTCACCACCCTTGGGGCCTTAAAAGGGGGAGTCAGGCAGGAGGAGAGCTCCAGCCCCACTTCCCCATTTCAACCAGAAATATCTAGCCTTTCTCCTATCGATCACCTAAGTTGAAGAGTTGGGCTGCTGAGGGGAAAAAAAAAAAAGTTTAAAAACCACTTCTCCATCCTAACCACTCACTTTGCAGATGGGAGGCAAGAAGTGACTCAGCCAAGGTGCCCCAGCCAGGCAGTGATATTGCCTGCTCAGGTGTGTCATGAACTACATGGGAAGTGTCTGCATCCCCTCAGGAGAGTCCCCGCCGTGAGTCTCTCTCTCTCTCTCTCTCTCAGGAATCCCAGGGCTTGCGGGAACCAAGGCTCACTCGTGCCCCTCATATGGCACCGACTGACTGAGTTGAAACCTGAAGCAAAACCTGCTTATGCTCTCATGGCCACGGCTTCCTGGTTTTCTCCTAGACTCCTGTCACTGCTCACGTAGGGAAGAGGAAAGGAAGGTACGCAAAAGGAGGAGGGAACCCCTCTGGCCTGAGCTGGGAGTCTGCTGAGGATCCTTACCTACGAAGGCCTTCTTCTGTGGACCATGCATCCATCCCACAATTAGTAAGTTGTCAAGTACCCACTGCATGTCAGGAGCTGTGCGAGGCACTAGGTAAATAATGGTGACCCAGAGAGGCATGGCTTTGACCTCATGACATTTAGAGTGCAATGAGGGGAAAAGACCTCTAATGAGCAGTGGGCGATAAATATATAATCTAATGCATATGCTATAAAGGGCAGAGAGGGACATGGACTTAGGGAACGGGCTCCATAGGAAACCAGCAGGCAAGGTTGCGGCAGACAGGTGGTCTGAAAGCTGAGTCTGCAGGACGACAAGGAACCAGCCACGCAGCGTGGAGGAAGGACATTCCGGGCCAAGGGAACAGCATGTACCAAAGCCCCAAGGTGAAAAAAAGGCTCTGCCAGATGCAGGAAGTGAAAGAAGCCTGAGGTGTAGTGGGAGGTGCAGGAGCAGCAAAGTGGCTCAGGGAGGAGCCAGCCTGGGAGAGGCCAGCCCTGGGAGTCGGGATCACAGCTGGATTTAATTCAAGGGGTGAGTATGGGGTGGGGGACAGGGCCTCATCCTCTTTCCATTGTATTTTTAATTTTTTAAACAATTTTTTTGTTTATTTCAGAGAGAGAGACTGCAAGCACCACAGGGGGAGGGGCAAAGGGAGAAGCAGAGTCCACGCTGAGCCTGGAGCCCAACATGGGACTCGGGTCCCAGGACCCTGGGATCATGACCTAAGCCAAAGACAGATGCTCAACCGATTGAGCCACCCAGGTGCCCACTTCTTTCCATTTTTTTTTCTTTCCATTTTAAAAACACCATTCTAGGGGTACCTGGGTAGCTCAGCGGTTGAGCATCTGCCTTTGGCTCAGGGCATGATCCAGGGGTCCTGGGATCTTGTCCCACATCGGGCTCCCCATGGAGAGCATGCTTCTCCCTCTGCCTGTGTCTCTGCTTCTCTCTGTGTGTCTCTCATGAATAAATAAATAAATTCTTTAAAAACAAAAAAACACCTTTCCAGGGGTGCCTGGCTGGATCAGTCGGTAGAGTGCATGGCTCATGATCTCTGGGTTGTGGGTTTGGGCCCCATGTTGGGTGTAGAGGTTACTTAAAATAAAATATTTAATAATAATAAAATCAAAACACCATTCCAGCTTCAGAGCAGAGAACAGACTAAAAAGAACAGAGTGGAAACAAAAGACCATTAGGGACTTGATCATTCAGGCTGGGCTGGTGGTGCTTGACTTAGACCAGGCTATGGCAGAGAAGATCAAAGGGATGGAATAAAAACCATCTCTGGAGATTAAGTCAAAAGCACTTCCCAAAAAGCCATGTTGAGGCTCATGCCCCCAGATGCGCTGCTTCTATTAGGGCAGGATCCCGGTTGAGTTGCTTAACCTGTGCCTCAGGGTCTTCTGAAAAGGAAAAGTAGTCTGAGGGCAAAGCTCGTGGAGCCTGGCACCCGGCAAAGATCATATATGAAGTGGTTGCCGGTATCCCTGCAAATGGATTTGAGAGAGAGGAAGGATCAAGGTTGGCTTTGAAGTCATGAAAGAGGTTTCTGCGTTCAGTTCTGAGGAGCTCCGAATTCCAGAGTGTGTCTGAAGCAGACCTTTTAGCACTTTACCAAAAGCCTTGAAAGGTAATAGCCTTGATCCAGCGGTTTCCCCACTGGAAATCTGTCCCATGGTAATAACCAAGGACCTGTGCAAAGGCTTGACTGTAGGGACGCTCGTAGAAGCACGTCTCTAATGGACAAGTCTGGAAAAGTACTTACTCATTCAAGAGTGAGACATGAACTAAAGATATTCTGCTCCAGATACATAAAGAGACATTCTGCAGCCTTTAAAATGATGTGATAAGGGGTGTCCGGGTGGCATGGTCAGCTGAGCACCCAACTCTTGGTTTTGGCTCAGGTCATGATCTCAGGGTTGTGAGATCAAGCCCCAAGTCCATGCTCAGTGTGGAATCTGCCGGAGATTCTCTCTCCCTCTCCCACTGGCCCTCCCTTTCCTTCTCTCTCCAGTAAATAAATCTTTCTAATAAATGATGTGATAAAATATCTATTAATGTGGAAATATGTTTGTGATATGTCATTAAGCAAAAAGAACCAGTAATAAAACCATAGCACATTATTCAATTATCCAGTATATGTGTGCAATGGAAAAATGCCTGGAAAAACAAACATCAATATGTCCACAGTGGTTATCTCTGGGCATAGAGGATAGGTGGGCTTTGGTTGGTTGGTTTAAATTCTCTTATCTGAAAATTCTAACTTTACAATATTACAGTAAACTCATATTACTGCCCTTAAACATCTCCCTTTCCCCAAAAGCAGACCTACATTTTCTGAAGTTCCATGGCCAAGGCTGTAAAAGGCCATTCAAGAGGAGGAATAATCACTGTTTTGCCTCAGCACCTGGGCCCTTACCTACCAGGGTCCCCTCAGACGTCCACTGCTGTTTCAGGAGCAGCACATCAGAGTCCAGCGTCTGCCGGAGGGACTCTGGCCATGTATCCTCCCTCCCACCACTCACCCCCGAAGCCATCTCAGCAACAGTACGCCCTAGACACCACCCCAAAGGGATCACCTGGGTCTGTGAGCAAGTCACCTAAATATTGTTTGTAGCATCCCCTCAAAGTTTTTACCCTCAAGAGGAGAGAGATGAGGAACTAGCATTTTTTTAAAAAGATTTATTTATTAGAGAAAGAAAGAGAGAGAGCAGGGAGGAGGGGCAGAGGGAAAGGAAGAGAGAGTCCCAAGCAGACTCCCCGCTAAGCACGGAGTCCATTGCAGGGCTCAATCACATGACCCTAAGATCGTGACCTGAGCTGAAACCACGAGTCCGTGGCTCAACTGACTGAGCCTCCCAGGTGCCCCAAGAGCTAGCATTTTTATAGGACCTCACAGTTTGCAAACAAGGGCCCTGGTCCTGGGTAGGATCTAAGTGAGGCAACTCACATCTACATTTTATGATTGCCCTTTACAATTATTTTTCCATTTGCATAAGGCCATTTGGTTTGGAAGGGGTTTTTCCCCAATTATTTATGTATTTAATTTATGTTGTTGTTATTTTTTAAGTAATCTGCACGCCCAGTGGGGCTTGAACACACAACCCCGAGATCAAGAGTCACATGCTTTACCAACTGAACCAGTCAGGTGCCCCAAAGCCATTTGATTATTTGAAACCACCCTGTGAAGGAAGCAGGATAGGGAGTTGGAAGTGGGCTTTGGAACCAGACTTTTATCTGCTATGTGGTCTTAGAGAAATGGTTTATGCTCTCTGAGCTTCATTTTTCTTTGAAAAATAGGCAAATAATCCCACCTTAAAGGCTTGCTGTGAGGAAGGGTTAATATCTGTAAGGAGCCCAGCAAAGCACAGCAGGTGCTTGGTACACAGCATGATAGATGCGCGCCCATTTTATAGATGGAGACGCCAGGGTTCAGAATGTGAAGTGGCTTTGCTTAGGGCTTCACAGCTAGAGAACGACTGGGCGGGAAAGCTGCTCCCAGGAGCCCTGCCTCCCAGGCCAGTGTTCATGTTGGCCGACAGCAGTGCCTCTCAGGACTCCGGTGAGTCCCACCCATCCCTCCAGGACCCCCTGTGACTCCTCACCTGCTTCTCAGAGTCTCCTCGTCCAGTCCCCAAGGTGGCCCTGCAGCATGTGCTCTGTGCTCTCACTTCTTTTGGGCCTGGTTTCCAGGCAGCTGTGGGCGGGTCTCATTTGCATGGGTGTTGTGGCAGCTCCTGGCCAGCTCTGTTTCCCTCTTCCTTCTGATGACTTTGGACTGTCTATGCTCATGGGGGACAGCCCGGGAACTTTGGTTTTCTCTTCCTCCTGTGAGTCACTCTTGCTTTTTCTCTAAGGGGGTCAAAGTCCCTCATCCTTGCAGACCTCGGTTCTGTATTGGGTTGGTTTCCTGCCATGTCTGACTGCACCGCCTAGGCTCACAGCCAGCCTTACTCTGATGGAAGGCAGGGCATCTCTGAAGCCACTTCCTGCCCTCAGCCCAGACAGCCCCTCCCTACCGTGACCCCCCACCACCAAAATATGGAGAGCTCTTGCAAAATATTCCGAAAAAGGCAAATCATCCAACAGAAAAACAATCAGGGGAGAGTTCTTTAAGCACAAGCTTGAAGAGCCTGGGTCAGTCAAGTGGGTCATTGGGGTCAGAGTCAAGTCCTTGCTCAGAATCCAGACTCTACTCCCTAGTAATGGAGACGAGCAAATTGACTTCTCTAAGCTTGGTTCCCTCCCTTGAAAACTGGCATCATGATTTTATCTTGATCTACAGATTAAATGAAATAGCACTTGTAGGGATCACGGCACAGTGCCTGGTACATGGTAGCACGCAGCCAATGTTAATAAAACTGTTATCATCATATGATCAGGCAAGTTACCAAATATTCACGTAATTGCTCAACCTCGTTTACAATGAGAGAAACTCGAATTTAAATAAGACCCTGAATTTTAAAGACACTTATTTTAGGGGCACCTGGGTGGCTCAGTCAGTTGGGTATCCAACTCTTGATTTTTTTTTAAAGGTTTTATTTATTTATTCATGAGAGACACAGAAAGAGAGAGGCAGAGACACAGGCAGAGGGAGAAGCAGGCTCCATGCAGAGCCCGATGCGGGACTCGATCCCGGAACCCCGGGATCATGCCTTGAGCTGAAGGCAGACCCTCAACCACTGAGTCCCCGCTGAGACCCTCAACCGCTGAGTCCCCTTCAACTCTTGATTTTGGCTCAGGTGGTGATCTCAGGGTTGTGGGATGGAGCCTGCATCAGCAGGAGTGCATTGGAGGGCACGCTGGGTGAAGCCTGCTTATAGGATTCTCTCTACCTCTGCCCCTCTCCCACTGGCACACGTGTCTTCTCTAAATAAATAAAGACACTTATTTTAATATCTGTCAGTCTGATGGGGGCGGGGGAGCTCTCAGCACTATTATTAAAAGTAATGGTGGCAGTTTTCTGTGTGCTTCTGATCTGTAAGAGTGAGTGCTCCCAGCAATCCCAGGAAGCACCGTGCCTACCACAATATGAAATCCTGAAAATCAGGGTCTTTTCCCTGCTCTCCCGCGGATAAGGAATCTGAAGCTCAAAGCAAGTAACGGATTTATTTGCCCAGGATCTCATGAGAACCACTTAATAGCTGCGAGTGCAAGTCTGGCTCTGAAATTGGACCACCGCCTGGACCCTCTCCCCAAAATGTGTCCACGCAGCCCATCTCCTGTTCCCTCTCACATTCTCTGTACTCAGGACCCTCTTCTTTTATTCCTTCACTGACCTTTTAAATGGGGTTTGGAGAATAAACAAGTTAAATAAATGGATTTGGAGGTATGATCAATTGCCCTAGTCCCATAATTTTCTGGTTTTAAAATTATTTTATTCTTTTAAAAGATTTTACTTTTGGGACACCTGGGTGGCCCAGCGGTTGAGCATCTGCCTTGGGCTCAGGGTGTGACCCCGGGCTCCAGGGATCAAGTCCCACGTCAGGCTCGCTGCATGGAGCCTGCTTCTCCCTCTGCCTGTGTCTCTGCCTCTCTCTCTCTGTGTCTCATGAGTAAATAAAATCTTTAAAAGAAAAAGAAGAAAGGAAGAAAGAAAGAAAGAAAGAAAAAAAAAAAAAAAAGAAAGAAAGAGGGATCCCTGGGTGGCGCAGTGGTTTGGCGCCTGCCTTTGGCTCAGGGCGCGATCCTGGAGACCCGGGATCGAATCCCGTATCGGGTTCCCGGTGCATGGAGCCTGCTTCTCCCTCTGCCTGCTTCTCCCTCTGCCTGTGTCTCTGCCTCTCTCTCTCTCTCTCTCTCTCTCTCTCTCTCTGACTATCATAAATAAATAAATTAAAAAAAGAAAGAAAGAGATTAGGTAATACATTCAGTGAATGGTTTGATTTTGTAATGAAAATGTTCTCCCAGCCACCTCATTGCCCTGAAAATTAAGGTATCGTACTGTCAGCTTCTTACGTATTTTTTCAAAAAGGTTATATGGCTACACGGACAGAACTCCTATGGCAAAATGTCTGTGTGTTTCTTGTCCTCCTCTTTACACAATGTGCACGTGGTATACAGTGTTGTGCACCTTGGTTTTTTCACTGAACAGGGTACCTGAGAAACATTCTGTGCTGGTACACAAAGAGTTTTTTTGGAATGGTTGTATCCTATTTCATTGAATGAGCCGTATATTACTTAACCGTTCCCCTATTGATCTTATCCTTTCATTTTCAATATAGAAATATTAGTCGGGGGGGGGGGCAGCCCGGGTGGCTCAGGGGTTTAGCGCCACCTTCGGTCCAGGGTGCAATCCTGGAGACCCGGGATCGAGTCCCACGTTGGGCTCCCTGCATGGAGCCTGCTTCTCCCTCTGCTTCTCTCTCTCTCTCTCTGTCTCTCATGAATAAACACATAAAGTCTCAAAAAAAATATTAGTCGGAAGAAAAAATATCAAAATGATTGCAGGATTTAGATCATTCTAGAATTGTGTGAAAACGATGCTGTGGACTTGCGTCCCTAAGGGAGATCTCTTGAAGCAACTCTCCTCTTTCTGAGCTAGAGACAGAGGGACGGCCGGAGAGTCCCCGTCAGCTCTGGGATTCTCTGCTTTTCAGTGTCGCTGCTGGTTAACTAAGGTTAGTGGACCTTCAAGACAATGATTCAGCACAAAGGATCTGGTTTGTATTTGAGAGTTTGGAAGCTACACTTTCTAGTTTGGCAGCACTCATGCACACCATGAAGAAGTTCATACACCTTGACCTAATAATATAGTTCCCCAGAAGGACCCAAAAGATATATGTGCTGATGAGATTTATAACAAGAAATATCTATTTGGTCTTCATTCTATTCCAGGCACCAGCTCCTAAAACCTTTGGGGTTTCCTAAGGGAAAAGAACAACCAAGGTGTCTTTTGTTATGTGAATGTGGCAACTTTTGGAAAGCCCCCAAGTGACATTAAGGATGGGGGGCTCATTGCCAGGCCAACCAGCCTTTGATGACAGGGTTGGAGCTTTCAATCCAGCCCGAAGAATGCCTGCCCCCCCACCCCCACCCCCCGCCCAAGGAAAGGGGCTAGAGATTGAATTCAATCACCAATGGCCATAATCTAATCAATCGTGCTGTAGTGAGGCCTCCATAAAAACTGAAAAGGATGGGGTTCACGTGCCCTGCCTGCCCTTCGCATCTCTCCCATCGGCTGTTCATCTGTAGCCTTCATTATATCCTTTATAATAAGCTGGGAAGGGTAAGTGAATGGTTCCTGAGTTCTGTGAACCATATTAGCAAAAAATTAAAAAAAAATAAGGTTTTTATTTATTTGAGAGAGAAAGCATGAGCAGGGGAAACAGCAGGCAGAGGGAGAGGGAGAAACAGGATCATCCCTGCTGAGCAGGGGGCTCTATCCTCCATCCTGGGACCATGGGATCATGAGCTAAGCCTAAGGCAGATGCTTAACCCACTGAGCCACCCAGGTGCCCCAGCTGCGTTGGCAAATTAATCAAACCCAAGGAGTGGGACATGGGAACCTCTCCCATCTATAGCCAGTTGATCAGAGGTACAAGTGACAACCTGGACTTGCAACTGGTGGCTCAAGTGTGTGTGGTGGGTGGGTGGGAGGATGTCTTATGGGACTGAGCCCTTAACCTGTGGGATCTGGTGCTATCATCTCCAGCTGGGTAGTGTCAGAATTGAGTTGAACTGTAGGACATCCAGCTGGTGTCGGAGAGAATTGCTCGGTGGTGGGGAAATATATGCAGGTGCTGGAGTTGGGTTCCCAATCAGAGTCAGTCGGTCGGAGTTTTCTGCAGCCAGGAAATCCAGGACTCAAAAAGGAAAGCAGGGAATAGTCAGGGTATTGCAAGCATTGAAGTAAAAATGAAATAAGCCACGGCCCTTTTCCGGGTCACTGATTATCTAGTGAGCAAATGCATTATCACAGTGTCTCTGGGTGGTCAAGGCTTGGGAGTACTTTGCAAACAGTGGAAAATTTTTTTGGGAAGATACCCAGGAGAGATAGTGAGGCATCTCAGGAATTTGAGTTGAACTAATTTAGTTCTTGCTTGGGGGGGGGGGGGGTCAGCCAACCGGAAAAGCACCTCATCTAAGCAGGACCTTGGAGCTGGGTGAGTAAGGAGTCATGAGACTTGGTGGAGCCCAGCCAAGGTCTGGAGTGGAGGTCAGGGTGGTATGAACCCATCTGGGCAGGAAGAGGCAACAGAAGGCAGTCGAGGGGCAGTGGAGGATGGATAAAAAGGCAGGTTTTAGCCCAGCGATGATCAGTGTTTAGCGAGGGCAGGGGGCACCTCTCCCTGCGGGGCACCGCACTGTCATTACTGAGAGCCGCCTGGAGTTAAGGACAGTCCTAAGGCAAAGGCATCACCTGGAGATTGTTCGGGAATGCTGACTTCACACCTAGGACGTCATCATTTGCATTTTCACATGATCCTTAGGAAGTTCAGGAACATGTTAAAGTATGAAGAGTCTGGATCTAGGAGAAATAGCCCCAGTACATGCTCCTCGGCCTCATCCTGATTATATTCATGATTCGTTACATTTGACTTCACGAAGGCTTCCCAAGGACAGGCTCCAGGAGGAAGATGTCCTGGCCAGGGCCGGGTGAGCTGCCCCCCGGGAACAGGCATTCCCCTGCCCCTGCCTTAGGGAGCGTCTGTATTAGTTTTACAAGGTCACAATCCCTTATACAAATCCCCTGTGGCCAGATGTGTTTCAGAACTAAGACTTTTTCATATTTTAGGACCATGATATGATGCATTTACTAATATATTAAGGACTCTTCCAGTGGGATCTGAGGTAGCAACCTGGGATCAAAAGCTTTAATATTCTGCAATTTATCATACCAGAAAGAGTAAACCTGCTAAGACCAGGTCAATTTTAGTGGCAGATTTAATGAAAAAAAAAAAAAAAAAAAAAAAAACTTCTGTCTTCAGAGTGCAGGGATTTTATCTTTTTAATCTTTTATTATTTTTTAGGCTCCATGCCCCATGCTCAAACTCATGACCCTGAGATCAAGAGTCACATGTTCCAGGCAGCCCAAGTGGCGCAGCGGTTTAGCGCCGCCTTCAGCCCAGGGCGTGATCCTGGAGACCCGGGATCGAGTCCCACGTTGGGCTCCCTGAATGAAGCCTGCCTCTCCCTCTCTCTCTGTGTGTCTGTCATGAATAAATAAAATCTCTAAAAAAAAGAAAGGATGAGGAATAACGCCCCTCCCACGCCTGTCACCTGGTATGTGTACAACCACGGAACTGAGACTGGACCGTTCCTTCTCCAGCTGGGCTGTGAATGACACGTCTCATCTTTTCCATCCCCCAGACACTCAGCCATGTCGGGGTGGTGGTGGTAACTGGCCCTCAGAAAGTCCGTGGTGTGAGTCGGTTCCAGCACAGCGAGCTGAGTCCTCACATCTATTCTGAAGCCTTACCCAGGTAAGCCCTGCCAGGAAGACAGGGGCGAAGGGCTGGCTGGGGGCTGTTGGTACAAGGAATGTCCAAGTAGTTTCTAGGAAAGTCTCAAAGGCCTTCTCCAAATGCCAGCAGAGAAAGCTCCTGGGCCAAGGTCCATCGCTGCTCTTAGGATGGTGCTTGGCTGACAACACTGGCAGAGGGGCCGTCATGGACTTGAGCATGTCCAGACCAGGAAACCAGGGGCGCCTGGCTGGCTCAGTTGGTGGAGCTTGCGACTCTTGATCTGGGCATTGTAAGTTCAAGCCCCGTGTTAAGTCTAGGGATTACTTAAAAATAAGATCTTAAGGGACACCTGGGGGACTCAGTGGTTGAGCATCTGCCTTTGGCCCCACGTGTGATCCTGGAGTCCCAGGATCGAGTCCCACATAGGGCTCCCTCCATGGAGCCTACTTCTCCCTCTGCCTATATCTCTGCTTCTCTCTGTGTCTCTCATGAATAAATAAATAATAAACTATTCAAAAAATTAAAAACAGAAATTTATTTTAAAAAATTAAGATCTTCAATGGTGATGATGATGAAAAAAAATAAAAAATAAAAATAAAAAATTAAGATCTTAAAAAAACAATCAGGAAACCAGAGACCTCCCTCCTTCCTCTCTGGGGTTGCAGGAATCGTTTTTCTTCCTCTTCTTTTTGTTTTTTTTTTAAGATTTCATTTATTTATTTGAGAGAGAGAGAGAGCACAAGCAGGGGGAGCAGCAGAGGGAGAAGGAGAAGCAAACTCTCTGCTGAGCTGGGAGCCCCACATGGGGCTCGATCCCAGGACCCCAGGATCATGACCTGAGTTGAAGGTAGATGCTTCACCGACTGAGCCACCCAGGCACCCCTGCAGGCATCATTTCTGCTCGTCCTTGGGCTTCACTGTCTCTCAGTCCCCTCATGGCCCCCTCATCCGTGCTGTAATCTGTCTGTGCTGTTTCCCTTCTTTTGCAGGAGTTTATCAACTCTTTTTGTAATACGTGTCCAACGTAGAAAAACGAGGAAACTCAGATGCATGTAACCATCCTGACACGGGAACAATGCAAAGTGCTCTTCTGAGGCCTCTGCCCGAATCGAGTAGCATTCCAGTGACAGTCTGTGGGGCGGTGCTGTTACTGTATCACTCCCATTTTACAGATGAAGGCACAAGACACAGAGAAATTAAGTCACTTGCTCCAAGTTGCTGGGTGAAGTGGCAGCCTGGGATGTGAACCAGGCAGCATGGTGTCGGGAGTCCACGCCCTTAACCATCACACTTCTTTGTATTTTAAATGTAGATTTTTTTTCATTATTAGGAATATATGGGATCCTTGAACTGTTTGGTGGCCTTTCTTCTACTTGTTGTCTTCCGACATCATAAAATAATCTTCTACAACCTTTCCTTCAAAAATGAAAGTAGTCTTGCTTTTTGATTGTAAAAGTGATAAAGGAAATGAATTTATGTATAAAGTGTCTCTTCGGGGTTACACCAGATGCTGGTGACACTGGTTACCTCTGGAGGGTGCCAGATGGAAGGCAGATATGGTTGAGAGGGAGGCATTTTATCATATAAACTTCTGCACTCTTGATAGACTATGGGAATGCAGTGCCTATTTCCAAAAATAAGTAAGTTTTCAAAATAAAACTGATTCATCCTCGTTGCAAAAAAAAATCAAATATAGAAAGTAGGAAATAAATTCATCTTTATTTTTTTTTAAAGATTTTATTTATTTATTCGAGAGAGAGAGAGAGAGAGAGAGGCAGAGACACAGACAGAGGGAGAAGCAGGTTCCATGCGGGGAGCCTGATGTGGGACTCGATCCCAGGACTCCAGGATCATGTCCTGGGCCGAAGGCAGGCACTAAACCTCTGAGCCATCCAGGGATCCCCTAAATTCATCTTTAAAACTCAATACCCAGAGGGACGCCTGGGTGGCTCAGTGGTTGAGCATCTGCCTTTGGCTCAGGGTGTGGTCCTGGGGTCCTGGGATCGAGTCCCACAGCAGGCTCCCCACAGGGAGCCTTCTGCCTGTGTCTCTGCCTCTCTGTTTCTCATGAATGAATAAATAAAATCTTAAAAAAAGAGCCCATAACTTGTTTCACTTAAATCCACTGGTGCATAGCAGACTACCCCAAATATTAGTGTCTTTAAGCAGGGATTTACAATTTTTCATGATGGTGTGGGACAGCTGTGCAGTTTCTCTTCTGATTTCATCTGAGATGGCATCCAGTGGCAGTTTGGCAGGCTCGGAAAGTCCAAGGTCACCTTATTCACACAGCTGGTGGCTCTCAGTTCTTCCCCACCTGGCCAGGTCACCCCTCTGACACGGAGCAGCTCTCCAGGATGGCCAAAGAGAAGCCATGGGCCTTCTGAGGCCCCACCCAGAATTTCACAGCATTTGTTCCTCTGCATTTAAGATTTTATTTATTTATCTGAGAGAGGGAGCAGGGGAAGGGCAGAAGGAGGAAGAAAGAGAGAATTTCTTTTTTTTTTTTTTTGTTTTTGTTTTTTATTTATTTATGATAGGCACACAGTGAGAGAGAGAGAGGCAGAGACACAGGCAGAGGGAGAAGCAGGCTCCATACACCGGGAGCCCGACGTGGGATTCGATCCCGGGTCTCCAGGATCGCGCCCTGGGCCAAAGGCAGGCGCCAAACCGCTGCACCACCCAGGGATCCCAGAAAGAGAGAATTTCAAGCAGACTCCGAGCTGAGCATGGAGCCTGACATGGGGCTCCATCTCACGGCCCTGAGATCAACCAATACCTGAGTGGAAATCAAGAGTTGGATGTTTAACCAACTGAGCTGCCCAGACACCCCTGTTCCTCCGCATTTGTATTGGTCAAATTAAGTCAAAAGTGCAGATGCAAGGGGTGGGGAAATCGACCTGACCCAATGATGAGAAACCACCTCACGAAGGGCCACGTGTATAGGGCGGAGAGGAATTTGGGGCCGTGTCTCCCATCTGCCACAATACAGTAGGAGTCCATGTATATAAAGCAGAAAAGCAGGCAAAACCAACTTAAGCTGTTCTAGATCCCTTAGCAGCGAGGCCTGGAGGGGAAGATGGGGGAGACCATCTGGGTTCTAGGAGGTCTGCACTTCATCTCGGTTCTGGTTACTAGAGTGTGTTCAGCTTATGGAAAATCAGCAAGCTCTAAACTTAAGGCATTTGAAATTGTTCCCGATTGCTATCCTTGAATTCAACCGTACAAATATAGAGAGTGGCTTATGAAGAATGACGTTCATTCCTCTTTCAGGTCACAGTCTAGCTGGTCGGGATTTCAGGGTTGTTCCATCTTCTCTTGCTGTCCCATCACCACATCCTCATCTGAATAACTGAAGCTGGGACACCTGGGTGGCTCAGTGGTTGAGTGTCTGGCTTCAGTTCAGGTCATGATCCCAGGGTCCCAGGATCGAGTCCCGCGTCAGGCTCCCTGCATGGAGCCTGCTTCTCCCTCTGCCTGTGTCTCTGCCTCTCTCTCTCTGTGTCTCATGAATAAATAAACAAAATCTTAAAAAAAAAAAAAAAAAAAAGAGCTGAAGCTGGTCCTGGCGGTCTGCATTCCAGCTACTGGCAAGGGACCCAGAGGGGTAATCCCAGATGAACACATTCCTTTGGAATTAATAGAGTAGAAGTTACACACATCACTTCCACTCACAATCCACTGGGCAGAATTTATGCTCACGCCCCTGCCTGGCTGGGAAGGGAGGCTTCGCTGGGCAGCCTGTGCCGGGAAGTGCCAACTTCAGGAAACAGCTAGCAGCCTGCTGCATCTTTCACGATGAAGCTTTTCTTCACTCATTATGTGCTCAAAAGGCTACCCAGAAATAGCTAACTTCCTTTTTCACAGTGTTAAAAGATTAAAAAAACACCACCTGACCTGAGTTCTATACTTGTAATGCCTGTGTCAAAGTCAAGGCTGTTATAGACTGGAAACGTGCCTCTCGATACCAGTGTTGAAAACATTACATTCCTGCTGCTGCCAACGGAAAGTTCAGGAGGTATTTCTTCAGTGACTGTGTACTCAAAACCCCTGGGGAAGTTGATTTAATAATCATTGTTCAGATGTAAGTGATGAATCACTAATTTTTTTTTAAGATTTTACTTATTCATGATTGAGAGAGGAGAGGGAGAGAGCAAGTGCATGTGGACACACACAGAAGGAGAGGGAGAAGCAGGCACCCGGAATCACTGAATTCTATTCCTTTTTTTTTTTTTAAGATTTTTATTTATTTATTCATGAGAGACACACACAGAGAGAGAAAGAGAGACAGAGACACAGGCAGAGGGAGAAGCAGGCTCCGTGCAGGGAGCCCGATGTGGGACTCGATCCCAGGTCTCCAGGATCACACCCCGGGCTGAAGGCGGCGCTAAACTGCTGAGCCACCCGGGGTTGCCCTGAATTCTATTCCTGAAACCAATATTGCATTGTATGTTAAATAGAATTTAAATTTAAAATTTTTTAATTTTTTCTCTTAGATCTGTTCAGGAAGATAGTGATGATGGGAACTTGTCTGGGACCCCTGGATAGCTCAGCGGTTTAGCACCTGCCTTCAGCCCAGGGCATGTGGAGTCCCGGGATTGAGTCCCGCATCGGGCTCCCTGCCTGGAGCCTGCTTCTCCCTCTGCCTGTGTTTCTGCCTCTCTATCTGTGTCTCTCATGAATAAATAAATAAAATCTTAAAAGAAAAAAGGGAACTTGTCTGATACTTTTTTGATATCAGTGATATTCACTGTATCACGGTACTTTAGTCGCTGGTAGCTATTTTAACTTTTTAAAAAAGATTTTATTGATTTATTTGAGAGCCAGAGAGAAAGCACGCCTGAGCGGGGAGGGGTAGAGGGAGAGGGGGAAGCAGACTCCCCACTGAGCAGGGGGCCCAATGGTGACTGGATCCCAGGACCCCCGGGATCATGACCTGAGCTGAAGGCAGTCGCTTAACTGAGTGCTCTATTTTTATTTATTTATTTTTTAAAGATTTTATTTATTTATTTACAAGAGACACAGAGAGACAGAGGCAGAGACACAGGCAGAGGGAGAAGCAGGCTCCATGCAGGAAGCCTGATGAGGGACTTGATCCTGGGTCTCTAGGATCAGTCCCTGGCCTGAAGGCAGTGCTAAACTGCTGAGCCACCCGGGCTGCCCCCCGCCCTTTTTTTTTGAGTGCCCTATTTTTGAAGTTTTATTTATTTACGTAATCTCCGTACCATTTGGGACTCCAACCCATGACCCTGAGACTGAGTCACATGCTCTTTTGACTGAGCCAGCCCGGTGCCCCAGCTGGTAGCTATTTCCAAGAAAACAATATTTTAAATACAAATTGGGACCTAAATTATAGACAGTCTAGATTATATGTGAAGAATAGCACTCCAAATTGTATCTTTTCCAGATCATTTTTAACCTTTCAGTAAAAACAAAAATCCTCTTATAATTTCAGCCACACACACAATTTAATGTCCAGGCCTCAGCTGCCTTATGTTTGGGCTCTCCTGAAGGCAGGAGGGACTCTACCTTCCCTGAAGGAAATGGGTTTGCGAGCACCATCCTGGGGACGGATGTCCTGGGGGCCACACAGGCCGGCCTGAACACCCAGTCCCTCCTCACCAAGGAGGGCTCAGTGGTTGGCAGCAGAAGGTGGAGTCCATCCCTCTGTTCTATGTTCTTTTTTTTTAAGATTTTACTTTTTTATTTGTTATTTTATTTTTTTAAAACACATTTTTCTTAATTTTATTTATTTATTCATGAGAGACACAGAGAGAGAGAGAGGGGCAGAGAGAGAAGCAGGCTCCATGCAGGGAGCCTGACACGGGACTTGATCCCAGGTCTCCAGGATTACGCCCCGGGCTGAAGGCGGCGCTAAACCACTGAGCCACCGGGGCTGCCCTACTTATTTATTTTAGAGAGAATCTTCAGCAGACTCCCCCCTAATCGTGCAGCCTGATGCAAGGCTCAATCCCACAACCTCGAGATCATGAATTGAGCTGAAATCAAGAACTGGACACTCAGGGACGCCTGGGTGGCTTAGTGGTTGAGCGTCTGCCTTTGACTCAGGGCCTGATCCCAGGGTTGGGGATCAAGTCCCACATCAGGCTCCTGCAGAGAGCCTGCTTCTTCCTCTGCCTGTGTCTCTGCCTCTCTCTCTGTCTCTCATGAATAAATAAATAAAATCTTTAAAAAAAAAAAAAAACTGGACACTCAACTGCCTGAGCCACCTAGGCACTCGCTGTCTATGTTCTACTGCTGCTGTAGACTCCCCTTTGCCTCACACTGGCCATCCCCCAAAAAGAGTTTATATAAAATGAAACAAAAATATTAAAATGTACAAATGACATTTTTTTTAGCCTTAATCTCTAGAACCTCTCCATTTTCTTATGCACAGCATAGGTCTGATAACTAGGATTTGGGGCAAGGCCCTGCAGTCGTTGGACTTTTCAAGCCATCTGGGGTCTAATTTTCATGCCTCCTCAGCGCTGGTGTGGGATGCACCACCTGCGCTCGGCTGCTCCTCCGAGTAGAAGCCAAGACTTCTTCACCTCGCCGAGGAGCAGTGGCCGGAGCCGAATCCCACGTCCGCAAGCCATGTCCCCTGTGGGGCTGCGCTACCCTCTCCCGGCTGGGTAACCAGGAGGCCACCTGAACACCGCCGCTCCGCCTGCGGCTTTGTCTTCTGGGGAGGCTTGGAACAGGTCAGTCCAGTACACTCAACCCTGCGTTCGGACTCACAGACAGAGGCCTATCACTCTCACACCTACAGCTCATCGTTCGGAGCCACGAACTTTGTTTGTAAAGAGCGGTCCGAAAGGTTCCTGCAAACTGCTTGTGGTTTGCACCGAGACGGGGAACCTTACGCTTGGCCCACGTTTCTCAACTGCACCTGGCCTTCAAGCCCTGATGCACCTGCCAAGTGAACCTAAGCAGAGAATCCAGGGCCCACATTGCCCTCCCCGCAAGATCACAGGGAAAAACAAAGCCACACAGAGGAAGGACGGGCCACGGTTTGCTATTGTCCAGTGTCTCTGGGCCTCAGAAGGCCGCCACTTCCCGCAGGTGCAGCCCGGGGTCCCGCTCCACTCGGAGTAGGTGAATTCCTCTGCTGAAACTTGCACACAGCAAGTAGACGGTGTCGCCAACAGCCAGGGAGGTCAGAGGTCCTGATCCATCCAGGGACAGGGTGAACAGGCAGGCTGGGGGAGGAAGAGAGAACCAGCGGCTTAGGCCGAGCGCGCGGCGTCGGGGTGCGCGAGGTCTCTGTGAGGAACCGTGTCAATAAAGCGTGCCCTCCGCCTCCAACCCAGGCAGGAGCAGCACCCGTGCTCCAGAGGGCTGCGCACCGGCGGGGAAGGCAAACGTGGGCCAGCCGCAAGGCTTCAACTCCAGAGAACGGCACGTGGGCCAAACAAGGTGTGTATCACTTAGAGGCACATCCAGTCGGGGCCTGGCCTGTCGCCCTCCCTGACCGCCCGCCCAGAGTACAGAGCAGGGGCTGGGGCGGAGGAAACAGACAGGGGTGCTGTTCTTCAGCTGCTGGGGCCTTGCTCCCTTCAACACAGAGGAAACTGGGACCTGCAGGGCAGTCTGGGGGCCTCCAGCTGACCCAGCGTCCCCTCTGGCCCTGTCTCGGAAGCTGCTCTTCTAAGATTTATAGGTGCACACCTGGTGGGCCGGGCAGCACTCTCAGACCTTGCTGTCCCTGGTCTCAGGTTTAGGAGCGTGGACTCTTGGGACAGGCGCTCTCCACCTCCCACCACTCTTGTGCCGGGCAGCTGGAGAGGTGGGGGATACAGCGGGGCTGTGCTCCCTATGGAAGTTCGGTTTGTGTGCCCCTAGACATGATCTCACGTCTTTTCCCTGAGAAAAGATAGAGCTACCCTATCCTCCCCTGCTGGGAGCTAAGTTTCTGGAAAGTAACCTTGGGAGGGATTTGTCATGCGATTCTCTAAGTTCACACTATTCCTATGTCTGTCAGAACTCAGGGTCCAGGACAAAATAGCTTAGAGCCAGTAGAGTGCTGGTAAGGCAGCTTTCTGGAAGAAAAAAACCAACCACCTTTACTCATAGCACTCGCACCCTTTGTGGTGTAAATACTCCCACTATGACCTTATAAAAAAATTCCTGAATATTTCACCATCAGCCCGTAGGAGTGGCTCTGGCATTCCACTTCACTGAGGGCTCTGCGGAGCTGTGTTCCCCAAGGCATCTTTCTTTGGTGCTTTGACGTGTCATGACCTTACTGTGATCTCAAACCTTAGCTGCAGCGTCAAACTGGGAGGTCTTGCAGAGACCATCCTTATGCTACCTCACCCCCACCACGAGCTGAGACTCTCATTTTATTTATTTATTTATTTTTTTGAGACTCTCATTTTAGACCTTAAAACATGCATTTGAAAATGGCAATCCTTGTACTCTTTGTCAGACGTTTTGAGCATCACACATTTAAACCTGAGGAAGAACTTCAGATAGAACAACTACCAAGAGCTAAATGTATTTGAGCTCTCCAGAACCAGTCTGAACAACATGGCACCAGGGCTCCTGCAGTGATGGCTTATAGCCAGACGGTCAGCAGAATCCCGATATCATACTGTCATCTTTTAACCACTACGGGCCTGGAGAGTGGCAGGACATGGGTGGCTTTGTATTTGCTGAGCAATGGAAAGAAAGAGTTTCAAGGAAGCTTTTAGGACTCCATGTAACTTTGAGAAGCACCACCAGCAGGCTGCTTACCTCCAGTATCTTGGTTCCAAATCTTCACTTTGCAGTCATGTGACGAGGTAGCAATTACAGGCATCAAGGCCAGTGCTCTTGGTAGAAAGACACAGGATGCGACAGTCTGGAAATGGCCCTTATATTCACATATTCTGTTCCGCGTCTGCCGTAGGTCCCACAACTGTAGAGTAATGACACAGGCTGGCTCAAACGTACCTACTCTCTAGCTATATACATGCTACCCTCACTGACTTCCACCTCCCCGCCTTCTCATGAGCCACCTCTTCCCTCCAGTTACCCACTTATGTAGCTACCCCTCATCTTCATCCATCCACCCACATACCGAATCATCCATCCAATGATTATTTTTTTGTTTTTTAAATTTATTTATTTGTTTTTAAAGATTTTACTTATTTATTCCTGATAGAGAGTGAGAGAGAGGCAGAGACACAGAGGGAGAAGTAGGCTCCCAGCAAAGAGCCCAAAGCGGGACTTGATTCCGACCCTAGGATCATGCCCTGAGCCAAAGGCAGACGCTCAACCGCTGAGCCACCCAGGTGTCCCTGTTTTTCTAATTTAAATTCAATTAGCCAACATAAAGTACCGACTTAGTTTCAGATGCAGTGTTCAATGATTTATCAGTTGTGTGTAACACCCAGTGCTCCTCCCATCACTGCCCATCACCAAACTACCCCATCCCCCGTGATGATTATTTTAAACATCGACTATCTTAAACAACCCTGGTTAAGGATGTGCTGGGAGGGTCGCTGCCTCCCTCATTAATGTCATGGTTAGGGAAATGAAAGATCCAAGTCCTACAGCATGATGGGACAGTATGAGGTTGGCTACTTTTTTTTTTTTTTTAAGTTTTTTATTCAAGTAATCTTTACACCCAGGTGGGGCTCAAACTCATGACCCCAAGATCATGAATCACATGCTTGGGGATCCCTGGGTGGCTCCGTGGTTTAGCACCTGCCTTCAGCCCAGGGTGTGATCCTGGAGACCCGGGATCAAGTCCCACATCAGGCTCCCTGCGTGGAGCCTGCTTCTCCCCCTGCCTGTGTTTCTGCCTCTCGTTCTCTCTGTGTCTCTCATGAGTAAATAAATAAAATCTTTAAAAAAAAAAAAAAAAAGGAGAAAGAATCACATGTTTTTCTGACTGAGCTACCCAGGTGCCCCGAGGTCACCTTTCTACACAACAGTTCAAGAGCTGCCTGACATTCAGCCTCCTGGCCTCTGTGGATCCTTGGAGACCCCACAGTTGGGAACACCTTCTCACAAGTACACAGAGGCACAGCCTTTCTAATTTCTTGCCTACATGCTAAAACTTGGTAAATGATGACGAGACTCTCCAACAAAGGAGGTGAAAGTTCTACCCATCCCACTCTTATTGATATGATCAGACCACCGCTAGAGAAATGTTCCAGGAGGAGAGCAAACTGAATTGTGTCCAAAAAGTAATGAAGTCCCTGGATACCATGTAATTCAAAAGAACAATGTTCAGAGAGGAGAGCGATCCAGAAAATAAGGAAATCACGGGACACTGTGTTGGTTGTAGTTGCTAGAAATGCTTAGCTTGGTAAAGAGATGCTACATCAATAGCCTGGGATTCAACACCTCAACCTACCACTTATCAGAGGTGTGGTCTTGTGCAAGAGATTTCACTTGGCATGCCTCTATTTGCTCAGCTGTAAAATGGCAATTATAACAGAACCTAACGGACAAGGCTGTTGTAAGGATTCAATGAGATACTCCATGTCATGTGCTGAGGCCAGCACCTAGTGTGTAAGGTTTGATACAATGGGAGCCGTAATTGTTCTATTTGGACTAGATGCCCCTTTTAACCTATATTCTACAATGAGGAATCCAAGGTACTTTGAAGGAGCCAATGCAATCTAATCCAAAATCAACTGCGAGGAAAGGTATATGGATAAGGGTTGGGGTGGGCCATCGGCCAACACTGGCACTTCAAACTTCCCAGAAGACCTTGAGCCTCCTTTACTGTGACCACATGTACAATGGAAATAATGTGGCTCTTCAAATAGTCCCTCCCCTTTCTCAGCTCTGCTGGGAGTAGGGATGTTAGCAAACTGGTTCTGTGTTTAGCACCTTCCTATCTTGACTCTCATCCCATCCCTCTTTTCCACTACCAATTCAGAAAGCCCAAGGCTCATAGAAGTTTCTTGAGAGATGCATCTGGAATGCAAAGAATCACGTACAGTATGCACTTGGAACAGGCTTGAGCCATTAGTAGGGCTTGCCTATGTAGCCCAGTATGGAGGTGAGGTCAGAGTAAATAATTTGCTCATCAGCAATCAGACCCCCAGACGCCCACAATCTCTTACCGTGGCTTCACAGCCTTCCCCTCCAAAGCCGTTGCTGCAGGAGATACACTTGTGTCCATCCTCACTGACCTCACAATAGGTCTGAATATGCTGCTTTGCAGGAAATACATGAGCTACCTGCAGCCCCCGGCTGTCCCATAATCTGCAAGACATGACTGCAGGAAATGAGTCTGTGGTAAATGTGTCCGAAATACCCACTAACATAAGGCTCAGCTCTTTGCTGCTTCGGCCGGTCAGAGAGAATGTCATGATTTATCTAAAAACAGGAGTATGAACCAGATCAACCTTGGAGACTCAAAAGCTGCCAGGAAATAACCAAACTGAATGACATCTGAGTTCCTTCTATTTTGAGATCCAGTTAATAAGAATTTAGACCAAGCATCCTAACTGTATAAGTTAATTTGTTAATTTGGCCCTTTGGGATACTGCTTTCAATGGACAAGAGGATATTTCTGTGCCTGTGACTTAATTTTTTTTAAAAAAGAGATAGTTATTATGATCCAGAGGAGAAGTCACCATTCCAGAATCAGATACAAAAGACTTGCAGGCCTTGGCCTACCTGGGCCATGGAGTCCATGGGGGAATGTTTTGTTCAGCCTCTTGTCTCATTTTCATCTCTTTACCTCATTCCCACTATTTCCTAAGTAGAATGAATGTCTTCTGAGATCCAGAGTTTCTCATTGTACTTTCTACTCGAGAACGATTTACTTCATTTGACTCTCCTAACTGGGATTCCAACCCCATTTCCCCAGATAAGGCTTCATCTGAGGGCTGGGTGATTGAGAACACCTGGAGCCAAGCAGGGGCAGTAAGTGGAGCCAGGCAGCCCGAAGGGTGGGACAAGCCAGTGACAGGTCCTGAGGTTAATCTGAACATATTCATACAGGGGGTGAGTATGGGGGTCAGACATCAGCTGCTTCAAAACCATTCAGGACAAGGGCTTTTTCCTGGCCTGACCTCCTGGCGTTCGACTTCTACCCGGGTGGTCCAAGGGGCCAGGTCAGAGAGACCCCAGTCTCAGTGAGGGGCAAAAGGGCAGAAGGCCCTGGGAAGGCACAGCAGGGAGGAGAAGCAGAGGAGGGAAGGGAATCATGTAAGCACGGGAACCACAAACCTTCACCAGAAACACCTTGACTGCTGCTCAGTAAGCCCACCTGATGGTTTTATCTTCAGAAGTCTGTAGTATATACGGTTCTTGAGGGACCCAGCACAGGTGAGTGACCTGGAAAGAGCAAAATTTTCAAAACTTCTCCACACCAAGTCATTCTTCCGCTGTAATTCCTGTAGACTGTGCTAAATAGCATCTCTCCACCACTTCCCAAGGATGCTGACTAGCACATTTGACTTGGAGGGATTCGGTGTTTTGTAGATACCCAGCAGTTGTGCTCTACTGACATCCCCTGGATCGGCAGCAGCAATGGTAGCAGGCGCCCATACGTGTGCTGGAGAGCTGCTGGCGAGGAGCAGCTAAGGGGAGCAGTCCCCTGTTCTGTGGTGGGACCACTGAAACCCTGCTCTAAGGCCTCACAGGGTTCAGGAGAAGTGTTCTTTCTCCCCATCCCTGTAGCCCCCTGCTGGACAGGCATGAAACAGTTTTCAAAACAACCCGACGTGACAGGATTTTCTTCCAGCAACCTCCACAAATACGGGGGGGCACAGAGCAAGCGCACCTTGCCATGGAGGGTTGTCTTCAAAACTGGAGAAGAGGGATCCCTGGGTGGCTCAGCAGTTTAGTGCCTGCCTTTGGGTCATGGCGTGATCCTGGACTCTCAGGATCGAGTCCCACATCGGGCTCCCTGCATGGAGCCTGCTTCTCCCTCTGCCCGTGTCTCTGCCTCTCTGTGTCTCTCATGAATAAATAAATAAAATCTTTAAAAAATAAAAAAAAAAAACTGGAGAAGATAACCATGAGTGATATTTAATGACCACTAAAGGAACATCTACCAATGTCAGGTCATAGGATTTCCCCCCACTTTATAAATGAAGACACTGACAGTCCAAGTGCCTTTCTTGGAGTAACACAGCTAAAAAGTGACAGACCTTGGGGTGCCTGGCTGGCTCAGTCAGTAGAGAATGTAACTCTTGATCTCAGGGTTGTGAGATCAAGCCCCACAGTAGGGTAGAGATTACTTAAAAGTGATGGATCCATAGTTTGAACCCAGGTATGACTGACCTCAAAGGCTGTGAGGCTATACACCAGCCTGCTACCAGAAAACACTGGTCTTCATAAAGCAAATTATACTTAGAGCAAAAAGGTCATGCTTGTTTCTTTGCCCAGAAGCTGTGAGCTCTGGTGGACTGTGTCCTGGGCTGCTAACCTGCTCCTGGCACAGCAGATATGGAATAGCTGCATTTTGAGGGAACAAATGAGGACACCACTTAAAATTCCAATGTGAACTAGTGGAGGTGTTCTCTGGAGCAGAAGACCTCAAAAGATCATCCAATCTGGAAACCCTGAAAGGCCAGAGTCTGACAGAGAGCTCAGGGTGAGCAGTAGCGAGGCCCCCAGCCTCTCCTGCCCGGAAGGTCTCCAGATCTCTCCCCCAGGCTGCGTGCCTCGCCCCCTGCTCCCTCCTGCTGTCCCACTCTCTACTGCGTGTGAGTTACTAACCAGGTTCCTGGAGACAGAAGCTCTCTCCGCACACTGTCCGGTCCCAACGTCCCACAGAAGCAGAGTATTGTCCCGAGAGCCAGTGCACAGCTGTGATGAGTCTGGGGAAACAAGGGAAACATGGTCCATGAGACGGGCCTGGCACAGAGCTTTTCAGAAAGTATAACAGGGGACACCAGGGTGGCTCAGTCAGTTAGTTGCGTGTCCGACCCTTGGTTTCCACTCAGGTCATGATCTGAGGGTCGTGAGATCAAGCCCTGTGTCAGGCTCCATGCTCAGTGGGAGCCTGCTTCTCTCTCTGCCTCTGCTCTTCCCCCTGCTTACACCCACTCAGTTTCTCTCTCTCAAAATAAATAAATAGGTCTTAAAAAAAAAAAAGTACAACAGCAATAGGAAGAGATCTGTTTGACTTTACCTGGACTCACAGCCAATCCAGTGACCACCATGGCGTGGCCAGAGAACTGCTGCCTTGGTTGTGAGGGGTCAAGCAAGTCCCACATCATGACCATCCTGTCACGAGAGGCGCTGAAGAACTGGCTGGATTTGTGAATACAGGCTATCTGCTCAAGAGGAAAAAAAAGTTCCGGTGTGCTTGTTTGATTGGACTTTAAAATGGGCAACAGACCTGGGGCTGCAGGTGTCAGAGCCTGAGGCTCTCTCTACGTCGCCGTGGGAATGCACTGCATCTGGTGTGTCGCTACCACACTTTGCACCATGAGTTGTGGCTGTTGCCTGGTTTCACTATGACAGAGTCTGCAACTCAATTCTGCTTTTCAGTTCATTTAGGGTGACTTCAGGGAGGCGACTTGTAGGGACTGGCATTCTCTATCCTTTTTGCTAGGAGCTCAGTCTATCCTGCAATGCTTTTTTAATAAATTAATTTTTATTTAGCTGTTGTTGGCTTTTTAAAAATTTCCCCAAGAGGGGTTCCTGAGTACAGAGATTTTATCATTTACTTATAATTTATTTATAATATATTTAAAATATAAAGAAATTGTATCATTTATTATTTTCCTACCTACAGTAAACACACAGGCAGCCTCTAAACATGTCCCTGTTGAATTAGGATAAGCAGGGAGAGTTGTTCTCTATTTACCACCTGAACTATTAAGGGCTTAGTGACCAAATAAAAATCATGTCTAATATGCCTGTAACAATAGCTAAAGGAATGGTTTGCTCTGCTTTTCCTCGAATAGGGCCTCATGGCATCAAATGAGGCCCTTGAGTTATTTTTAAGACTGAATATCCAATCACTCCTACATCTAGAGCCATTAATACTCCTTTATTCAGTTCCAAGTTCCCTCCCTGATAATGATCATTTGATAGTTACCTTAGTGATTTCTCGCTCATGTCCTTTGAACCTTTTCACCACATTTCCAGTCTTCCAGTTATAGGCCACAACCGTCTGCGGAGAGTCATTAGAGTCATTAGCATCTCTGTAATATTTTCAGTGAAGTGAATCTCTGAATATTTTAAGTAAATATTTTATTTAATTGAAACAAGCCTTTACTTCATTCTCTACCTAATTTCTCCCTCTCTGTCAAGGGACTTGCGTCAAGCGTTAGGGCTTTATTGTTGTATCCCTAGTCTTGTCCCCCTGTGTGGACTTTCTTTTCTTTCCTCCTGACGGGTGCTCTGTCTCTCTGCAAGGCAATGGGCCACTGCTCTGAGCCTTGCTGATGGGTTCGGGAGGACACTCCCCAAAGGGAACTGACAGCCTGAGATTCTGGTCATAAATGCTGAATTAGAATTCTACGTGGGATAAGTTTCCCCCCCTGCACTTTCTCTTTAATAAATAAATGATTCTTTAAAAAGAAAATTTACCATCTTAATCATTTTAAGGTGTACAGTTCAGTAGTGTTATGTATACTCACACGATTGTAAAACACATCACACTTTTTTTCTAATTAAAAAAAAACAAAAACCATAATCCCATCTGCCAGAGAGAATCATCATTAAAACTTTCTTTCTGTCCTTTTTCTAGGTATACACTTTAATATATTTTTTTAAGATTTTATTTATTTATTCATGAGAGACACAGAGAGAGGCAGAGACACAGGCAGAGGGAGAAGCAGGCTCCATGCAAGGAGCCCGACGTGGGACTCAATCCCTGGTCCCCAGGATCAGACCCTGGGCTGAAGGCGGTGCTAAACCTCTGAGCTACCCGGGCAGCCCTATACTTTAACATTTTGTCATAAATCTCCTGAACAGGAGACTCCCTGTTTAGCATCTTCTGGCCCAATCTCTGTAATTCATTGCTAGAGAGAAAGGAGCATGTTAGCACTTGACCTGGTTAAATGCCAGTTTCTTAATCTGTAAAACAGAGAGGATAATCCTTCCCTACCTACCCCTCACAGGTGAAGATCATATAAATAAAATTCATACATCTAAGATGATATCAACTTTAAGACAAACTGCTGCCAATTAAATTATATCCATGCTTTATCAACAGTTTTTATTTTTATTTATTTTAAAATTTATTTTAAGTAGGCTCCACACCAAATGTGGGGCTTGAACTCACAACCCTGAGATGGAGTCATACATTCTACTGACTGAGCCAGCCAGGTGCCCCTATCATCAATTTTTAGATGCATACTGACTTTGGAGGTGCTCAAGTATCAAAACATGAACCTCTTTGAATCTGGGAAATACAGGGGTGTCTGGATGGCTCAGCTGGTTGAACTTTTCTGACTCTTGGTTTCCGCTCAGGTCATGATCTCATAGCTTGTGGGATTGAGCACCATGCTTAGCAGGGAGTCTGCTTGAAGATTCTCTCCCTCTGCCCCTCCCCCTGTGCTCTCTCTCTCTCTCTCAAATAAGTAAAATAAATGTATAAATTTTTAAAAATCCATGAAATATGAAAATGAGAGGTATTAAAAGAATCAACATTTTTGCTACCACCATCCTAGCTGTGAGTCCTGTGATGGAAGCAAACGTGACGGGGAGAAGCAATCAGATTCAGTGTCAGTGGGAGGAAAGACAGGAACACAGAAGGGCAGAATTATGATGCATGCCAGTTAGAGATTTGGGCAAAAGAGCAGGATAAAAGAGACTGGACTTTTTTTTTAATTTAATATTTATTTGAGAGAGAGAGAGAGCGCACAAGCAGGGGGGAGGGCAGCAGGGGAGGGGGAGAGAATCTCAAGCAGGCTCCAAGTCCCCACTGATGCAGGGCTCGGTCTTATCACCCTGAGTTCATGACCTGAGCCAAAATCAAGAGTCGGACGCTCAACCGACAGAGCCTATGGTTTCATGCTACTCGACGCTGCTGCTGGAACCAGAGAATCAGCGCTTCCTTCTCAAATACCTTCCCTTGGCCACAGTAAGCTGGTTCCCTGGGAAGCACCACAAACCCCACCTTATCTCTTCCTCCAGAGACACACAGGTCTGAGTTCAGGGCAGCAACGACCGAGACCGTATCCACGTGGGCTGGGCTATACTCCAGACAAGCTTTAGTTTGAGTTCTCTCTTCTATAATTTCTTCGGGCCTGCTAAAGAGAAGATGGCAAATGAGAGGCCCACTGGTACAGAGTGCAGGGGGGCAAGGGGAAGATGAGATGGCCCACAGGAGTGGCCAGGCTGAGGAGAAATCTGGAAAAGAAGTGCAGAAGGGAGACCCACGGCCATTGCCAGAAATGGGATTATTAATGCCGAGTCTGCTCGGAATGCCTGAAGGATTGGAATCCAATAAAGGGGAAACTTGAAGCCAAGAGGCCCGGAGTCTTTGCTCACCCTAGAGCTCATTCCCAAAGACGCAGGGCCCCTCTCCATGTGGCTGCAGACATTAGCTGTTTCTCATCCAAAAGAAAACAGACTTGTTTTCAGAAAGCTGCCTGTTCGGGGAAGGTCATCAATAATCGCTCTGGGCCTTCTCTTTCTTTAGTGGAGAATTTTAATGCAACATGACAAAATTTGGGATCCCAATGCAGGATTGCCATACCTGTATTTATAAGTGCTGTGTTTGAGTTTGCTTTGCAGCTTCCCCATCCCTGCACAGAAGCTACACAAAACCTTGTGAGGAGCTCCTTTCAGATGGCACCCGAGCAGCAGCATCCCTTGTAGCTACTGGAAGCTGTGTCCCCTGCTTAGTAAAAAGAACACATACTGTTCATTTTGTTAGTGTGGTTATGTAAAATAAAGCCTTATTTTTTAAAAGACTAATTTATCGTACTTGTTTGCTTTTCCTCTTTCCCCTGCCTCCTCTTATGCCCTGGGAATGCACAACCCCCCTCCACCCATAAAGCATAATCAGATCAGGAAAAACAAAGACAAAATAAATTTTAAAAATACAAAGAGGTTTCTCAACAAGTTAAATGTGGAATTACCATATGTTCAAGAATTCCACTCCTGAGAAGACACCCAGAAGAACTGAAAGCAGGTGTTCGCACAAAAAAATTATACATGAATGTTCGTGGCTGCACTGTTCACAATTGCCAAGAAGGGGAAACACCCTAAATGGCCATCAGTGAATGAGTGGAAAAACAAAATGTGGTATGTCCATACAATGAATATGAGCCATAAAAATAAATAACATAATGAAGCATACTGTAAGATGGATGAACCCTGAAAACATCATACCAAGCAAAAGAAGCTAGACACAAAACGCCACGAAAACATCATACCAAGCAAAAGAAGCTAGACACAAAACGCCACGTATTCTATGAGACCATTGGTACAAAATACCCCCAGTCAGAATCTATATGGACAGAGAGCAGATTAGTGCTTCCCAAGGGCTGGTGTGATGAGGGAACAGAGTTTCCTTTTTGGAGCATGAAAATCTTTTGTTGTTTTTTTTTTAAAGATTTTATTTATGTATTCATGAGAGACACAGAGAGAGGCAGAGACACAGGCAGAGGGAGAAGCAGGCTCCCTGCGGGGAGCCCGATGCAGGACTCAATCCCAGGACCCCAGGATCACGCCCCAGGCTGAAGGCAGGCGCTAAACCATTGAGCCACCCGGGGATCCCCCTGGATCACGTAAATGTTCTGGAACTAGACAGTGGTGATGATTGCATAACACTGTCCCTGTACTAAATAAGAATACATTTTATACTATACGTAATTGTGCCACAATAAATACTAGGAATGTGTATTTGAAAATAAAAAGATAATTTTCACCAGTGACGCTTCTTGAAAAGAACCTAAGTTATTCTAAAAGGTCATAGCTTGCTGGTTTGTTTTTAAATGATTTCATGTGACACTTCTCTAAACCAGTGTGCCAGGTTATTCTGTAGTAAGAATGAGATATGAGGGGCACCTGGCTGGCTCATTCGGGAGAGTATGCAACTCTTGATCTCAGGGTCATGAGTTCAAGCCCCATGTTGGGCATGGAGCCTACTTAAAAAAAAAAAAAAAGAAAAAAAAGAATGAGATGTGAGAGCTGATGACACTACATGAGACAACACAGGTAATGACCTAGACTGGTCTGAGGGCCGGTGGGGATTCCTGAGGCCCTTTCAAGGAGTGCGTATGGTCCTCCTTCCTCCAACTACATCTCTGTGTGAGGTCTGATTTTCTTCTTATACTACAACCCCAACCACATATTGCCAATAGGCTGAATGCAGAAGCTGACATGAGAATCCAACTGCCCGGAATCCCTGGGTGGCTCAGTGGTTTAGCACCTGCCTTAGGTCCTGGGCGTGATCCTGGAGTCCCAGGATCGAGTCCCACGTCAGGCTCCCTGCGTGGAGCCTGCTTCTCCCTCTGCCTGTGTCTCTGCCTTTCTCTCTCTGTCTTTCATGAATAAATAAATAAAATCTTTAAAAAGAGAGAATCCAACTGCCTTATGTTGAAACCAAATATGAACAAGAACTGCAAAAATGTAAAACAATACCAGTCTCCAACCAAATTTTTTGTGCATTTTGGAAAACACATTTTTCAAAAATTATTTTATGCTAACCTATATAATAAGTCTATTATTATTAACATGAATAAGTAAATATTTTTTAAATATCTGTGGGGTTTTTTTTTTAAGATTTTATTTATTTATTCACGAGAGAGAGAGAGAGAGAGAGAGAGAGAGAGAGAGGCAGAGACACAGGCAGAGGGAGAAGCAGGCTCCATGCAGGGAGCCGGACGTGGGACTCGATCCTAGCTCTCTAGGATCAGGCCCCGGGCCAAGGCGGTGCCAAACTGCTGAGCCACCCAGGCTGCTCCCATAAAAATCTGTGTTAATGTCAATAGGTGGCAGAGTAGAACCCAATCTATGACCTACATAAACAAAAGCTCTTTAAGATCCCCAATAATTTTTCTCAAAAGATTTATTTATTTTTAGAGAGAGACAGACAGAGAGAGAGAACGAGCAGAGGGAGAAGATCTTTCAAGCAAACTCCCCACTGAGCATGGAGCCTAACACAGCAGCGCTGGATCCCACAGCTCATGAGATCATGACCTGAGCTGAAACCAAGAGTCAGAGGCTTGACTCACTGAGCCACCCAGGCACCCCCTCCCCAGTAAAAGGAAGTCTTGAGGCCAAAAAGTTTATGAACCACTGGCCTAGAACTTAAACAATGCCAACAATGGATGACATATTACAATAAACAGAATTACTAAGTGTTTTTTAGATGTACTTGCATTGTCCTCAACAACTGGCAAGGCTAGAACTAAGAGAGAATGAATTAGACATTTAAAGACGCTAATCCATATGTTCATTCAGAAAACGCCTCCTAAGCACCTGATTTGTGCAGCTCCTATTCTGGTGGCTGGTGAAATACGAAGAAAGTGACAGGAAGACATGGCCAGGAGGATATCTGCTGGGACTGAACGTATCTGAAGAGGTAGGGGCTAATCTCAGCTACTCTGGGTCATGCATGTCCTCTGCAACTAGCTATTCTGAGAAGCCAGAGAGTAGAGAGAAGTAAAGGGAGGGTGGGAGTACCGAGTTCCCATCTTTTGGAGACTCTGCTTAAAGTCTAGGAGATGAGTTTCTAAATTATTACGTGGGGAGGGGGGGCACGCAGAGGGAGAGAGAGACCCCTAAGTAGGCTCCACACCCAGCATGGGGCCAGATGCTGCCATTGTGACCTGAGCCCAAATCAAGAGTCTGATGCTCAACCGACTGAGCCACCCGGGTGCCCCTAAGAGATGAGTTTCTTTCTTTTTTTTTTTTTTTAAGAGATGAGTTTCTTACAGGCATGACCAGCCCAGCCCAGCTCTCAGAAGAATGGTCTACAGGAAGAACAGCAAGCTAAAATTCACCAAGTATCTCAATCGTAACCATTAAAAAAACCGTGTTCCAGAACTGCAGCCTACACTTTGAGAAGCTGCCAGAGTTGACCTCCGGACAAGATAGGTGACTGCAAGGAAGCACAGTGCGGTGGAAAGAACACCGTGTGTGGCACCAGGAGCCCTGGGCACCAGCCGCAAGGCTGCCTCATCCCGCTGTGTGTCCTTGGGCTCCTCCGTCCCCTGCTCTGCACCTGAGCTGCCCCATCTGTAAACGAGGACAGCATATTAGATCATTTTTAGTAGACTGTGCTCCACCAGAGGAAGGACCTGGTCATGTTCATCGCTGTTCCTCAAGTGGCTCACACACTCTGGCAACATCATTTCTTGCTAAGAAGTGGGAACCGAAGGTCCCTTGCTGTTCAGACAGTCTAGGATTCTCTATACTAAGCACAAGATATGCTGACAGAAAATACGCCAGGATAATTTTTAAAAATCTTGCGATGGTGTAACACTTGTAGACAGGGAGAGGGTGCGGGGCTTCCCATCTGCCAGCATAGCCCATTTCAACATTATCATCAATTTAAGGACAGACGCTGTCCACAGATCTAGGTCACCAAACAGAGCAGGTGCTATAACCGGATTGGCTTTGCTTCAAACTGATGGGACTCTTAGCTGCTACTGCAGGGAGCCGTATTTCCCATCTGAAGAGCACTCACAGGACATTCTAAGCAAAAGATAACTTTTAGAATTACTTACCCCCAAACCAATAGGATTTTCTTGGTGAGCTGCCGTGTTCAGTGCTTTGTAATGTTTATCCTTTGGAAAACAGTTCAGGCAGCCACTTCCTAATCTCTGTAATTACTGAAAAGATGCTTAAATTAATCTCTCTCTAAGCATATGTTTGCACTGAAAGGAGATTCACAAGGTAAATAAAGACCTTGTTTAATTAAAGAGATTGTTGAGTATAGCTTTGCCTCACAAAGAGATACATTCCAAAATTCCAATATCTTATAACTGGCATATTTCCAACAATTAGGGAAGGGTACCATAATGTTAATAATACTTTTTTTATAATTTTTTTTAAGATTTTATTTATTTATTCGCAAGAGACACAGAGAGAGAGGAAGAGACATAGGCAGAGGGAGAAGCAGGCTCCATGCAGGGAGCCCGATGTGAGATTCGATCCTGGATCCCAGGATCATGCCCTGAGCGAAAGGCAGACGCTCAACCTCTGAGCCACTCAGGCATCCCTATACAACTATTTTTAATTTGCATTTATTTAAGTAAACTCTACACCCAACGTGGGGCTTGGATTTACAATGCTGAGGTCAAGAGTCTTACGCTCTACTGACTGAGCCAGCCAGGCACCCCCAAAGAAGGAGATAGTTAAATATTTAAGTACATCATTAAACACTTATTTTTCTTTTTTTTTTTAACAGTTCTTTTTTTTATTTATTTATGATAGTCACACAGAGAGAGAGAGAGAGGCAGAGACACAGGCAGAGGGAGAAGCAGGCTCCATGCACCAGGAGCCCGACGTGGGATTCGATCCCGGGTCTCCGGGATCGCGCCCTGGGCCAAAGGCAGGCGCCAAACCGCTGCGCCACCCAGGGATCCCTAAACACTTATTTTTCTTATAGTACTTCTGTTCAAAAATTTCCAGAGCTGACTGCCACTGTTGCCGTGAGAAAGGCAGTTTCTCCTGTTTAAAATAATACTTTAGTAAGCATGAATCATAGAATTTGAGATAGAAGAGCTTTTCAAAATCATCACAATATAAACCCTTTATCTAAAGATCTAAAGAATCAGGGCAGGAACACTATCTGTTCAAAACTCTAACTAGATAGCTCTCTTGAAGTGGGGTTTTATTGCATTTTAACAGCTCTATTTTAAGAACTCGAATAAATAAACCCTACCAATTAACAGTGTAGCTTATTCTAAAAATGCAGAGCAACACAGAAGAGTCCGAGATCACATTTGACTCGGGGCATCAGCACGGGAATTGGACAGACTCAGATCTGATTTACAGTTCCCTGCGGTCTTGGGCAAACTGCTGAGCCTCTTGGAATCTGTTTCCTATATGTAAGATGGAATATCTTCACTGGGTTTCTGTAAAGATCAAAGATGGTAGGCGCCTGGGTGGCTCAGTCAGTTAAGCGTCTGCCTTCAGCTCAGGTCATGATCCTGGGGTCCTGGGATTGAACCCCACGTCAGGCTCTTTGCTAAGAAGGGAGTCTGCTGCTCCTGCTACCCTTCCCCCCACCCCATGATCTCTCTCTCAAATTAATTAATTAATTAAATCGTAAAACAAACAAACAAAAAGATTAAAGACAGCACTATGATGTGCCAAGGACTATTTTAAATGCTTTATATTCTTTAACTCTTCTGATGTATTCCACAAGCCTCTGAGCTAGATGCTGTTACTATCTTCATTTTGAAGATGAGAAAAGTGAGGTGCAGAGATGTTAGACAACCTGCCCAACTTTACAGACAAGTTGCAAATAAGTGGCAGAGCTGAAACCTGAATGCAGGCAGTCTGACTCCAGAGCTCTTGTGCTGGGTCAGCACATTACACTGCATCTCTATAAAAGCTAGTGCGTAGAAAGCCCCCCCTTGATCCTGGCTACTGGCATGATGGCTAGATTAACAAGAACAACTGGAAGGAGCAATTTCTGCCAACTTACACCATTAATGCTACTGTTAATACACACATGTTAAACACATGTAACAAATATACACAGAGAATATATATAAATGGGTACATGAGTCTGAAGGATATTAAACCTAAGCCAGTTATGTCTCTTGGCCAGAGGGATTGATCACACTAAGGCTAAGAATTCTTTAAGTTCTGTATTATATACCAAGGCAATTTAAAATCTCAACAGCAGAGTATACATACTTCAATAATGTCTGTGTAGTTGTGATTTATTATGAGTAGACTAATCAAAGAAGCAAAAACACTATTCAGTTATCTTCCACTGTTTATACTGTGAACATCCAATACACTTGAGAGGAGGGAAAGCATCGTGCTCATTTTTGTATCTGAGCTTTAAGCACGGCCTGGGAGAATGGATACAAGGCAAATATCTGTGGAATGAATGAATGAATGGGATACTAAGGTGAAGAGTCGTTTGGCAAGCAGCCTTTTTTTTTTTTTTAAAGTCGGCTCCAGGGGCGCCTGGGTGGCTCAGTCAGTTCAGTGTCTGACTTTTGGTTTTGGCTAAGATCATGACCTCAGAGTCCTGAGATCAGGCCCAAATCCGGCCCCTGGGATTGAGCTCTGCATGGAGTCCGCTTGTCTCTCTCCTTTGCTTCCCCACCCTCTTCGCTCACACTCTCTTTCTCTCAAATAAATAAATCTTTAACAAATAAAAATTTAAAAAAATAACGTAGGCTGCATGCCCAATGGCCAGCTTGAACTCAAGCTACCCTGAGCTCAGGAGTTACACGCTCTGGTGACTGAGCCAGCCAGGCGCCCTGCAAGAAGCTTTTTAAGGATCCAACCACATAAGGGTCCTTCAAAATTGCCCAACAACAAATCATTCAGGGAACAGTTCCCGGGGCTCTGTCCCAAATTTTAGGTTCAGGAAAGGCTGGAGAGGACTAGGAAAAGCCATAAACCCAGTTACGGCTCTGGACATCCTTGTTGGTTCCAGATGAAACCAGGCTTAAATCTGAATCCCAGGACCCATTTCTGCCTCAATTTGCTTTCCGCGGACCTTAAGATACCAAGAGGTCACTCTAAACCTAAGGCAGAGAATTCTCTTTTAAGTCTCCAGTGCAGTATTCCTCGTTACACTGCAGCAGATACCCAATTGTCATTTCCACGGAGAAAGTGGGACTCAGCAGAAGGTGGAGACTTGCTAAAGGTCACAGAGGCAGAGGCGGAGCCCGGGTACCTGACCTGACTTCCCTGACTCCCGGTCCATTGCTCAGGTAAATGCTAATGTCCCATCTCCCTCCCTCTCCCCAGATCTCCTTGGGGGGGGGGGGCGCGCACAGGGCATCAAACCCTAAACAAATACAAACAAAGCCGCCGTGGAACCACGGGAAGACGGCCTGATTCGACACCCTCGTGGTACAGAGGGGGAAACTGAGGCCCAGAGTCTCACAGGGAGCCAGCATTAAGGCCAGAATTTCCACCAAGGTTGCCCCAAGTTTAGGGGACAACCTGTGTCCAGTGTTCCCTTCCAGGCTCTCAGGTCTACCCACGCGGACTGTCAAAGCTTATGGGGAGGGTGGGCTGCGTGGTTCATCCCCCAAGATGGGGGCGGGGGCGCTGCGGCACCTCCCAGCCCAGGGCCGGCCCGCGAGCTCCCCGCTTTCAGCAGGCGGGCGGCTGCCGCCTGCGGGGCGCGAGGGCTCCCCCCGCCCCTCCCCGCCGCCCTCCTCGCGCTCCATACCCACCGGCGGGCTGGCGGGGCCGGGAGCTGAGGCCCGGGGGGCGCGGAGTGCGGGGCGTCCGCCGCCACCACGCGGCACAGCCTCCCGCGTCTCCGCCCCTAGCAACGCGGCGCGCGTCGCTAGGGCGGGGGTCTCCGCGAAAAGGCTCCGGGCGCTCGCTCTCCCCGGAACCGCAGTTCCGCTCGCCGGCCGCTGAGGCTCCAGGCCGGGGGTCGGCTGTGCCCAAGGAGCGCGCCGCCGGCGGGTCCATCGCCTGCGAGAGAGGCGGGACCACTGGAACCGTCGCCGAGGAATGAAGAATCCTGAAGAATCCTCATCTTTTATTTATTTGTTGTTTAAAGATTTTATTTATGTATTCATCAGAGACACAGAGACAGAGAGAGAGAGAGGCAGAGACACAGGCAGGGGGAGAAGCAGGCTCCGTGCAGGGAGCCCGACGTGGGACCCGATCCGGGGACTCCGGGATCACGCCCTGGGCTGAAGGCAGATGCTCAACCACTGAGTCACTTTTTTTTTTTTTTTTAAGATTTTATTTATGTGTCTGTCTTCCAACTGGAAGAGGCAATACCCTCCACAGCATTCCTTTTTTTTTTTAAAGATTTTACTTACGTATTCATGAGAGACAGAGAGGCAGAGACACAGGCAGAAGGAGCAGCAGCCTCCCTGCGGGGAGCCTGATGTGGGACTCAATCCCAGGACCTCAGGATGACAACCTGAGCCAAAGGCAGATGCTCAGCCGCTGAACCACCCAGGCGCCCCACCTCCACAGCATTCTTGAGGAGGGTTCCTCTAGCCCCTGTAGACCTCCCTCCGTGATGATGCACTCATTCATGACTTTCTGAGTCAGTGTCCAGTTGCTCCCGACAGGAGCTGGGATCTACCCCCATGCCAACACTGAATCTTAGTCCAGAGCTGAGGGCTCTCCCTATAACCTTAATTAATCTCTTTTGTCCACAAGAACCTGGGAACCTTCAACCGGCAAAGACTGACGGTTTTGCCCTGAGACACTGGGTTAGGCTGAATGCAGCTACAGAGTTGACTTACCTAATCCC
Source organism: Nyctereutes procyonoides (assembly GCF_905146905.1). Classification (NCBI taxonomy): domain Eukaryota; kingdom Metazoa; phylum Chordata; class Mammalia; order Carnivora; family Canidae; genus Nyctereutes; species Nyctereutes procyonoides. Next base: position 6,664,847 of record NW_026575135.1, on the reverse strand, counting down.
TGCCCTCAAGATTTCCCAGGTCCGAGGATGCAGGTCTTCTGGAAGATACTTTAGGTTTAAGGCACCTGAGACTCCCAAACTGGTATCTCTAGCCAGACATTTCCCTACACCTGCATATCTACCTGCTTTCTATCCATCTCCACCTGGCTGTGACTCATATTGAAAACATCATCTCCCCCCCCACCCCACTCCCAAACCTGTTCTTCCTCTTTTCCCTCTGAATGCTGGGCACTACCATTCACCAATCACCCACGTCAAGGATCTTGGAGTCATTTGTAACTTCACTCTCTCTTCTTAGTTCCAGAACAAACCCCAAGATTTCTTATTTCTGCCCCTGACATATCCTTTAAAAAAAAAAATCTGTCCACTTCTCTCGACCCACCACCTTTGGTTCAGGCCAACATCATGCCAGAGTGTGAGAAATTACAAATGGCCACAAATTCTCTGTAGCTTCTCTCATCAGGGCTGGTCTAAAACTTATTTTGACCCAGAGAAAGTGGTGGAAGTGACATTGTGCTACTTCTGAGTTAAAGCCTCAACAAGCTTTGTAGTCTCTGCTTTCATCTTCTTGGAACACTGCCACCATGGGAAGAAGCCCAGTCTAGTCTAAGACACATGGCCCATCCATTAGCTAGCACTGCATGGCAGCCACACTAGTGAGAATGTCTTAGACCATCCAGTCCTAAAATAGCCATCAGATGACTATAAACACACGAGTAATCCTCCAAAGAAGAGCCCACATGAACCCAGCCCAATCTGCCAACCCACAGAATTGTGAGCAAATAAAGTTGCCATTTTAAGCCACTAAATTTGGAGGTGGTTTGTGATAGACAACAGATAATCGATATTCAGGGTGAAGTCCAATTTCCTTCCCTAGGTCAGTAAGGCTTGGTCTGTATCTCTTTAGCCTCGTCTTCCACCTCTGGCGCCCACACTGTGGGTTTCAATGGTCTAAACTACTTGCAGCTTCTTGGCTCACCCTGCTGTTGACTTTGAAACCTCGTACACGGTGTTCCGTCTGCCCAGGGTGTCTCCCCTACATCCCCTCACCTGTCTGGCTGGCTATTTATCCTCAGCTTAGAGACTGTCTCCGTCTCTACCCTCAGGTCTTCCCTAACCACGCCTCTCTTTCTCCAGATCGAGTTAGCTACCCTTCCTTTGGGCTTCCAAGGCCCCCACACTTTCCCTAACACAGTGTGATTGTCCATTTACTAGTTTCTCTCACTTAATTCTGAGCTCCGTAAGGGCAGTGACAGAGTTTTATTTACACCTGTATTTATTGCTGCTAATACAAGGTCTAGCACAGCACTGCATAGAACTTTCCGCTGCCTGCACTGTCCGATATGTTGGGCCCAAGTCACATGTGACTATTGAACACCTGAAGGGTGGCTAGTGCAGTTGAAGAACTGAATTTTAAATTGTATTGAGTTTTTAAAAAAGATTTTATCTATGCATTTGAGAGAGAGAGACAGCACAAGCAAGGGGAAGGGCAGAGGAAGAGGGAGAAGCAGACTCCTCACTGAGCAGGGAACCCCATGAAGGGCTAGATCCCAGGACCCTGAGATCATGACCTGAGCCAAAGTCACTTAACTGACTGAGCCACTTAGGTGCCCCTAAATTGTATTTAATTTTAAGGCAACTTAAGTAACCACCTGTGGCTAGTGACCATGGTATTGGACAGCACAGGCCTAGCACATGGTAGGTGCTCATTGAATATATCTCCTCAAGATTTTTTTTTTTAAGTAATCTCTACACCCAGTATGGAGCTCCAACTCACAACCCCAAGATCAAGAGTTGCATGCTCTACCAACTAAGCCAGCCAGGTACCCCACATGGAATATTTTTGAATAAAGACCAAAAGAGGATGGTAGTCATGGACAGTCAATCAAGACACAAGTAGAATGCTACGGATGTAATCAGCATAACTTCACGTACCCCTCGGACCCCCTCACTTTTCATTCCCGCAGCCTAACATTACCAATACTTCCCACCCTGCCTTGTATGATCTTAATCCCTGGCTCTTTACTGCCTGAGGTGGTTGCTGGTTATTCTCTCCTGGACCTGCCCAATTTGATATTGTCCCTCTTGTGAGAAGGGCTGGTCCTAAAAGCCCCCTGGAGACTAATCTCATGCGGTCCAGACTGGTCAGGCCCAAGCAGAGAGGACTCTCTCCTTGGGAGCCTGGACTTCATCACATGGGAACCCTGAGATCTAAGTTTGTTTCCACTGGACGGTTGCCAAGCGCCTCCTAAAGGTGACAGTTGAAGCTGTTTTTGCTATAAAAAGTCACACAAAAGGGTGCCGCATTGTAGGGCTCTCTGCCCAGCGGGGAGCCTGCTTCTCCCTCGGCCTCTTCTTTCTGCTCATCCTCTCGCTTTCTCTTTCTCTGGAATAAATAAAATAAAGATTAAAAAAAAACCAAAACAAAAAATGTCACACAGAAAAGAAGCCACAGGGTTGATAATCTTCTTGCTACTCTTTATAAGAAACCGTGCAAGCCCTGGTCAGATGACTTCCAGGCCTGACACCATAGCAGGGTCTGAAGAGGAAGGAAGCACAGGGACAGGGTGAGGTGGGATCAGGGATAGGTCAGGGCCTCCTGCCAGACTGGGCTGGGTCTGCGGTTGAACAGCAGGCCTGATGGGGAGTACAGTCCTTTCCAACAGACTTCCCCAAACATTCACTACAAAAAAAGGTTAAAAAGTGGGGGGTTGGGGTTTGCACCTGGATGGCTCAGTGGTTGAGCGTCTGCCTTTGGCTCAGGTCATGATCCCAGGGTCCTGGCATCGGGCTCCCTGCAGGTGCTTCTCCCTCTGCCTGTGTCTCTGTCTCTCTCTCTGTGTCTCTCACAAATAAATTTTAAAAACTGTTCTGTGGGGGTGCCTGGGTGGCTCAGTGGTTGAGCGTCTGCCTTTGGCCCAGGGCGAGATCCCAAGGTCTTGGGATGGAGTCCCACATCGGGCTCCCTGCAGGGAGCCTGCTTCTCCCTCTGCCTGTGTCTCTGCCTCTCTCTGTGCGTCTCTCATGAATAAATAATAAAATCTTTAAAAAAAAAAGTAACTGTTCTGTGGGGCGACTGACTGATGGGTGGAGGCTGGGTGGTGAAGGAATTCACTCAAGGGAAAGCAAAGGAGATGGAAGTTTTTTGAATACACTGCAAAGGAGCAGCAGGCAGGACAGCAGAGGAGAGACTGTGTGCCAGGAGGCAGTGGGGGGCCCTCCTTACGGGGGAGTGAGGAGGTCTGGGGAATGTATGAAATTTTCATTCTTTGGTACCTGCGCCCTGTTGTAAGTGGCCCATTGGTCAGCGAGGGCCTGTGGGTCTTTGGAGGCGGTCGCTTAGTGAGCCTGTCGGCCGTCAGCCGGTGGCCACTGTGGGACCCTCCTGTCTTACTCAGGTTTACACTGCTCAGGCCTAAAAGCCACCTCTGCACGTTCCCACCATGTCGTACCGCTGGGGTTAACGGGTCTTCTATCACGTGTGCGGATCTGCAGATATATTTGTAGCACCTTTTCAGAATGTGAATTGTGCGTGGTTCTTTAGTGAGGCAGGGAGCAGAGTTCACGGCAGAAAACGAAATTTTGCCCTTGCTAGTCCCTCTGTTTGGAAAACTCCTTCCTACTGGGGATCCCTGGATGGCTCAGCAGTAGAGCACCTGCCTTCGGCCCAGGGTGTGATCCTGGAGTCCCAGGATCGAGTCCCGCATCGGGCTCCCTGCATGGAGCCTGCTTCTCCCTCTGCCTGTGTCTCTGCCTCTCTCTCTGCCTCTCTCTCTCTCTCTGTCTCTCATGAATAAATAGATAAAATCTTAAAATTAAAAAAAAGGAAAGCTCCTTCCCCCGACCTTCTCAGGGTCCGCTGGCTGGCTATCTGGTTGGAGTGCTCCCCCTCCCAGAGACCTCCTCCATCCCCCTTTCTAGATCAGCACCTCTCTCAAGCCCTCTACCTGTATGCTTGAGAATGTTTCATACAGCTCTTCTCATTTACCGACATTATATTGCATGTCTGTTTATTGTGTTCCCTCGAGACAGTAGACTTTGTTCTTTCTTTTTTTTTTTTTTTTAAGATTTTATTTATTGGAGAGAGGGGGAGAGGGAGAGACGGAGCATGATGGGGGGGGAAGGGCAGAGGGCAAGGGAGAAGGAGACTTCCTGCTGAGCAGGGAGCCCAATGACAACATGGGGCTCCATCCCAGGACCCCAAGATCATGACCTGAGCCAAAAGCAGATGCCTAACTTACTGAGCCACCCTGGCTCCCCTAGATTTTCTTCTTCATGGCTGTATTCTCAGCGTCTAAAATATATCCCAGCACATAGGTAGGTGCCCCATAAATCTGTTGAATGACTCAAAGTAACAAAAGTGTCCATTCTGCTCTGCCTCCAGCTCGTGGTGTCCTGCCTAGACAAGGCCTAAAGTTCAAGCAGAGCCCTCCCCACTCCCACCAAGGCTCCAGGGGTCACTTTAGAGCAGCAGCTTTCAAACTTTTTGACCCTCTCTCTATTTTTTTTTAAAGATTTTATTTATTTATTCATGAGAGACACAGAGAGAGGCAGAGACACAGGCAGAGGGAGAAGCAGGCTCCACGCAGGGAGCCCGATGCAGGACTAGATCTCAGGACCCTGGGATTATGACCTGAGCTAAAGGCTCAACCACCGAGCCACCCAGGGATCCCCCTACCCTGACTCTCAGTAAGAAACACGATCCCCAGTGCTCACACATGTACATGTTTATGTAACTGAAACAAGCACAAAAAAACCTGTACTAGGAGCAAGGTTTTCTTTTCTTTTTTTTTTTTTTTAAATGCTGGTCTCCAGTCCTTGAATAGATTTCATCACCTGCTCAACGGTCACCATTGCCTTAGACCGGTGTTTCCAGGGGCGGTCTGGGAGCGCACTTGTACTCTAGCCTCGGGGCAGCTGCTACAGAGGCAGATTCCCGGCTCCACCTCAGATTTAGTGATGGAGAATCTTATCTCACCCACGGGAGAGTGTGAATGCTTAACAACCCCTCTCCCCAGAGGTCCTGACCCGGGTGATTCTGAAGCTGATAAAGCCTGAGAAGCCATCACTTGGGGTTCTGAGTGTCCCGAGGCCTCTGGTGGAGACTTGTGTCAGGCACCTGTACATTTAAGGGAAGGGGCTGAGTCTTCCAGCCCAGCCCAGCCCCTGAGTGGGTGGAACAGATGATCCCCACTTTATAAGAGTAAATCCATTCCCACCTAAGCCCCTTGCAATTCCTAGGTACCTGCCCGGAAGTACTTCTGGTGATTTTGCTACTGACTCCAGCCCTCCCGGGGCCAATGACTGCTCCCAGGCCACACCCGGTGAAGGGGCCCCACTTTCCCCAAGGACCTTAACCCCTACTTCCCCCCTCTGCCCTCCACGCTCTCTTTTCCTTCCCATAAAATCGCTTCTGTTTTCTTTGTTCTTACCATAAGGTTTAATTACCCTCCCCGCCCTAAGTCCTTAGAACAAAAAAATTCTAACCACAATCTCCAGTTATGGTGGGCCATTTCCAACCCCACCTCCCGGAAGAGGGTCAACTGCCATTATGAAGCCTTCACCTTTCCACTAGAAACGACTTTTGACACCAGGAACACTGCACTTCCTCGCCAAAGAACCTCACACAGTTTACATGCTGAACCCCTGCTACAAGTGTATTTACACATCCTCACATATACAATAAAAGATTTTGAAGCCCCTAGTGTATACCATACACCCAAGCTCAGCACGTTGCAGACAAGCTCTCATTTAAGTCTTGGAGCAGCCCTGAGGTAGGAAACAATTCTCACCCCCATTTTGGAGATGAGGAAACTGAGGGACTAAATGATGTGACCCAGGTCCCAAAGTTTTAGGTGGTGGAGCTCTGGGGCTGTCAGCTGCCCTCGCCCTCAGGGGCTGAAGTTGAAGGGGCTAACAGAAAGGAGTCTATCTTTCCCTTTGCACAGTTGTCACTTAGAGGGACCTCAGGATAGAGGTGCCTCAGCCCCTAAGTGCTGCAGGACATAGTGACGCTTCTCTTCAGGGTTTAGGTTTCACAAGTGTCGAGGCCCGATGAATTTAGAATAACCTCTGACACCCAAGGCCTGGCCTCGCCTTCCTTTGGCTGAATTTTCTCCTCAGGCCTCTGCTGTGACCTCCTAAAAGGGAGTTTGGGCGCTGGGGAACAGCACGGTCCTTGTACGCCCAAGCTGGCTGGACTGGAGCCCCAGCAGGAGACTTAATCTGGCCTTAGACTGACTGATGAGGTCCTAAGAAAATAAAGCTCCGAGGCAGCTCCAGCACATGCCAGCAGGGGCTTATTCTGGGGTGGTTTTTTTTTTTTTTTAAGATTTTATTTATTTATTCATGAGAGACACAGAGAGAGAGGGAGAGACAGAGAGAGAGAGGCAGAGACACAGGCAGAGGGAGAAGCAGGCCCCATGCAGGGAGCCTGACATGGGACTTGATCCCAGGACCCCAGGATCACACCCTAGGTGGAAGGCAGGTGCTAAACTGCTGAGCCACCCAGGTATCCCCTGGGGGTGGGTTTTTCATGCACGTTTTTTTGCATATTCACTTTTCTTCAATAAACATGCATTCATTTTTTCAACACTAGTTATAAAAAGTTTCAAATGAGGAAAAATTTAGTTGTAAATACTTTGGGGAAGTCAGTGTAATACAGATGTTCCCCACTAGACCTTAATATGCAGTTTAAAAAGGTTAATCATGGGGGATCCCTGGGTGGCTCAGTGGTTGAGCGCCTGCCTTCTGTCCAGGGCGTGATCCTGGGGTCCTGGGATCGAGTCCCTCATCGGGCTCCCTGCATGGAGCCTGCTTCTCCCTCTGCCTGTGTCTCTGCCTCTCTCTCTCTGTCTTTCATGAATAAATAAATCTTTAAAATAAAATAAAAAGGTTAATCACGTTAGCTACAAATCAAACCGCCTGAACTCCAATCTCATTGCTACCAATTAGTAACTGTGGCTCCTCGCAAGTTCCTTAACCTCCATAAAAATGGGAATCATAGGAGTCCTTTCCTATGTTAGTAACAGACACTTAGCAATCCCAGCCCCTGTGTGTGCCCAGGATCCTGTTTAATCATTTAATCCTCAGCACAAGGGTGTGGGGGCAGGTACCCCTTATCCCCTCTTTACAGCTGAGGCCATTGAGGATGCTCTGCCCCTGAACCGATCAATGGGATTTGAGCCCAGGCAGCCTGGCACCAGAACCCAGCCTCAAGCTACTTGTCTAAAGCTGCCTCTCAAAAAGGGTTGTGGTACATGATAAATCGCTTTATTTATTTTTTTGAAAGGTCTTACTTTTTCATGAGAGACACAGAGAGAGGCAGAGACACAGGCAGAGGGAGAGGGAGAAACCAGATTCTAGGGCCCAGGGAACACGACGGGAGCCAAAGGCCGACCCTCAACCACTGAGCCACCCAGGCGCCCCCTGATAAAACGCTTTAACGCGCTCAGAAGTCTGGCGTCTGGCACTTAGCAAGCGCCCAGGGAGGTTTCCTACGGTCGCATTAATATTTGGAGTCTCGTGTCCATCATAAAACTAACACGCATACAAGGCGACTTAATTGGGCAGAAAATCACAAAGACGGCTGGGGTCGCCGGGCAGGGGTGGGGGGTCGAGGGGCGGGGCGGGGGGGAGCTACGGGGCGGGGGGTAGGTCGCGGGGTCGGGGGTGTGGAGCGGCGGGGAGAGTTCTCGCAGCGGGGTTGGGGGGGCGCAAGGCCAGGGGGTGCAGAGCCGACCAGGAGAGGTCTGGGGCGGGGTTGGGGGTCGTGGGGCGGGGTGGAGCGGGGAAGGGTTGGGGGCACGGGGCGGGAGGGGGGCAGTGAAGCGGGGGGGGCCGCGGGGAGGCGTTGGGGGGCGCGGGTCTGGAGGGGGGGCCGCGGGGAGAGGTTGGGGGCGCGGGGCGGGGGGTATGTAGCGGGGGGGGCGCGGGGAGGGGTTGGGGGCGCGGGGCGGGGGGGGGGTGGAGCGGGGGGCCGCGGGGAGGGTTTCGGGGGGCGCGGGGCGGGGGTGTTTGGAGCGGGGGGGCCGCGGGGCGGGGGGGTGGAGCGGGGGTCCCGCGGGGCGGGGTTGGGGGGCGCGGGGCCGGGGGGCGCGGAGCGGGGCGGGGTTGGGGGGCGCGACCGGGGCTCGGGGCGGGCGTCCCCCCGGCGGGCGGGCAGGAAGCGGGGCGGCGGGCGCGCGGGGCCGCCCGTCGGGGCCGGGGCCGGGGCCGGGGCCGGGGCCGGGGGCGGGGTCGGGGAGGCCCCGCCCCGCGGTCACCTGCGGCAGGTGGAGCGCGCGGCGCCGGGCGCTCGGCCATGTCTGCGGGGAGCGCGGGGCCGGGGCCGCTGTGCCCGGAGCACGGCCAGGCCCTGGGCTGGTTCTGCTGCTCCGAGCGACGGCCCGTGTGCGCCGGCTGCGCGGGGCTGGGCGGCCGCTGCCGGGGCCACCGCATCCGCCGGGCGGAGGAGCGCGCGGAAGAGCTGCGGGTGAGCGGGCGGGGTCGCCGGAAGGCGGGGGCCCGAGGGGGGGCGACGGGGGGAGCCGTGGGGGGACCCCGGGGGCCGCGCCGAGAGCGAGGCGGCGGGCCCGGGCGGCCGGGGCGGGAGCGCAGGCTCGGCGGTGGCCGCGGCTCGGAACGAGGCGGTTAAGGGTGTGGCCTGTGGTGGAGTCGCGGAGACGTGAGTTCGAATCCCGCCTCCTCCCCCCCTCCCTGGGAGTCCCCTGAGTCTAAGCCTCAGCGTGTGGGGTGAGGGAAATAACAGCGCGAGTTTACTGGGGTCGTTGTGCCAGAGCCCTAAGCTAATGGGCGGAATCCTCCTTAGTCCCGCACACCGGGCGGGTCGGGCTGCCCGTGCCCCCTCCGCTGCCTGTCGGGGGTGAGAGCCGGGCCGGCCTTGCGTGTGCCCCGCGTCCCGCCCTGGTGGAAGCTGACCTGAGCCCCAAGCGGGCCTCCTCCCTCCTCGGCCCTGGGCTCGAGGCCCCTCCCCTCGTCCACCCTTCAGGCTTCCTGGTGAGCTCATTTCTTTTCCCTTTCTGCGTTGGCCTAGACTGGACCCCAAGCGGGTTCCACCTGGGTAAACGGCGGGGGCGGGGCGGATCTCGGGAGGTTCCTGCTGGACTCTTCACCTAGAGCATCACCCCACCTCCACTCCAGGTTAGCTCCAAGCTGCTCACCTTCTTCACTGCTCACCCCAGGTCTGCTGAGACTGGGGAGTCAGAGTCACCCTAGGTCTCCCTCCTTCCACCCTAGTGGCCCCTGGGGGTTTCCTTGCAATTTAATTAAGCCCCAAAGCTTGGGGAAACCCAGGTGCTCTGCCCACCTGTGAGGCCCGAGGGCTCGGCCTGGGGACTCAGACCGAGGGGTAGTAAACGCACCTGACTGGCCTGGAGGGGTTCACTTACTCAGTGACACCTGAAAACTCCTGGTTGGCTCTCCCTGTCACCACTATCCGTCATCAATAGTGAGGATGAAAATACACTTGGATAATGTGGTGTAATAAACTTGCATAATGGGTGGAAGCTTTGCCAGCACCAAAGCACTCCAGTATCTATCGTCTCATTCCATCCAGACTTCTGAAGTTACATCCTACATACGTTTTGAGCAAACTAAGGCCTGAACCGGGCAGTAACTCCTCCAGGGTTTCTAATATTCAGGAGCTGGACCAAGGGAGTCATTGATTTGGTCAGAGAAAACTACCTTTTTGCTTCAGTGGAGGGAGGAAGTGGTGCTAATGGGCGTGAGAATTCAATAAAAACCTTAAAAAAAAATTGCCATCAGAGCAGAATCTTAGTGGAGGGGGTGAAGGCTGGGGCAGGGTGGCAGGCCTGGGGCTTGATTTGGAACACAGTCTGCCCAGGGTGCCTTCTCTGGCCCCTCCTGAGGCCCTAAGCACATTCATCTCCTTTGCCTGCAGGGAAGGGTTTCTTGCCTTCTCTCCCCCCAATTTTGAGTATATTATGGCATTTACACACTCCTTCTGCTCTCTGTCCAGCCAGCACAGAGATTTTGCCCCAGGGCAAGATGGTTACTTAACTGGGCACCAACAACACCCATTCAACCAAGTCCTTCATACCTTCTGGGTTCTCGTCCTGTAGCTTTGCGGAAGCTAGCTTAGTTTCCTTGGTCCTATGGTGTGTGAAGATCACAGCTTCCTCCCAGCCAGCTCAATTCTTTCACTTAGCATTTGGACCAGCGAAGTGCCAGACTAATTCCTGACTGTGGGGTGGGAAGGATTTGCAAGGGTTGCCTAGAAGAGGAGCCGAGTTGCCTTTTGGCATCTGCTGCAAAGCTCAGAGAGGAAGGAGTGGAGGAGCACTGGTTGGGAAGGAGTCCAAGTCCCTGGAGAAATGGAGTGGAAAAGCAGGGGCCTGACAAGTCACTCCTCTGTGGGCTTCAGCTTCATTTCTAAAACTCTCCCCTGCTCTCCTGTGGGATGCTCACAGCTTTGGCAGATGTGAACAACTGAATCTCTTGTAATCAAGGAAGTAGATGTTCCTTCATTCAACAAATATTTATTCAGGACCTCTATGTGTAGGAGGAACTTTCTTCTAGGTAGTGGCCCATAGCGAACAAGCCAAAGTCATGGTGCCTGTGTTCCAGTGGTGGGGGAATGATACAAAAAAGTAAACGAACCCATAGTATGCAGGCAGAGAGTGATAAATGCAAGGGAGTAAAATGAGCAGAGTAGGCAATGGAGTGTGCAGTGGTCAGGAAGGGCTGAAGTGCTTCAGGAAGCACTTCTGAAGAGGTGACCCTGAATAGAGTAGGGGAGGGAACTTGTATATATGTAGATTTACATATATATATCTGAGAAGACTGCTGGACCCAGAAGAAGCAACAGGTGCAAAGATGCTATTGTCAGGACGAGTTGGTGTGTTTACGGAACAGAAGGAGGCCATTGTGGAGAGTGCTAGGAGGTGACATTGGAGCAACAGAGTCCCATCAGACAGGAAAGCCACTGGACAGTTTTGAGCCAGGCCATGACCTGACCTAATTTCCTTACACAAGGTGGCAGTGGCTAGCTGTGGGGGCTGAGCCCAGTTAGGAGGCTCTAGCTGGGCTCCTATGAGACAGATAGTGACCATCTGAGTAGAATAGCAAGAGTGGAGGTGACCAGAAGTGGTCAGAGGGGAGAGAGAGAGACTTTGGAGTCAGGGCTGATAGGACTCACTGAGAGATGATAGATATATGCCAGTTTGGAAAGTAACTCCTGGGGTTTTTGTTGGGGTAAGGAGGTTGATGATTGCTGGTGCTGTTTAATGAGTGGGGATAACTTCGGGAAAGGCAATTTGAGAAGCCGTGTTCTTCTGCTCAGGTGTGGAGAGCCAGGGAGCTGGGTCGGAAGGAATGCTGAGAGCTTACGCAGGAAAGTGATTACGATGATGGGCCTCGGATTTCAGGATAAGGAGGGAAATGAGGCCACAAAGTGGGTGATGGACACTGAAAGGTGTTAAGACTAATGTATTGGTGGCTTCAACTAGGCTAAAGAATGGCTGGACTGGAGGGGCGCCTGGGTGGCTCAGTCCGTTAAGCTTCCTACTCTTGGTTTCGCCTCAGGTCCTGATCTCAGGGTTGTGGGATTGAGCCCTGTGTTGGGCGTGCTCAGAGTGGAATCTGCTAGGAGTCTCCCTCCCTCTCCCATTCATGCTTTCTCTCTCAAATATTTTTTTAAAAAAAGAGACTTGTTGGGACCCCTGGGTGGCTCAGCAGTTGAGCATCTGCCTTTGGCTCAGGGCGTGATCCCGGGGTCTGGGATCCCTGCAGGGAGCCTGCTTAACCCTCTGCCTATGTCTCTGCCTCTGTCTCTCTCTCTCTCTCTCTCTCTCTCTCTGTATTTCTCATGAGTAAATAAATAAAATCTTTTTAAAAATTAAAAAAAAGACTTGTTGGACTGGAAAATCTAGAGTAAGTAATCTGGAAGGATGGAAGTGGTGGGCATGGTGTGGAAGCCTTGAAATGAAGATTTTGGAGGTGGTATGGTTTTCAGTAATAACAAGGTCTCAGATGTGACTGTGGGTGCAAGTGGCTGAGGTAGATGCAAGGGAATGGGGGAAAATCATTGGGGATTAGAGTGAATGGATCCACATGGATCAAGATGCCATGGATGTCATTTGTATTTTGCAGAACAAGATTGTGGACCAGTGTGAGAGGCTGCAGTTACAGAGTGCCAGCATCACCAAGTATGTGGCTGAGGTCCTGCCAGGGAAGAACCAGAGAGCAGTGGTAGGTGGTTCTCCTTCCCCTCTGCTCTGGACCCCTCCTAGGATAAGACTCCAGCCTTAGCATGGGCCCGTCTAGGATCCCTTCCCAACCTCACAGACTCACTGTGCCACTAGCGAAGCTGGATGCCCAAGGAAGGTTTCCTATCTCTCCGAGCCATGCATTTACCATCTGGGCAGAGAGGACTCTTCCCAGTATCACACTGGGGCAAATACTGGGAAAATGACTTTCTTGGAGAACAGGATCAGGAAGGGTAGCATTCTTCCGCCATCTAAGTATTTTGTGGTCAGCCCCCACGTTCTAAAGTAACCTATGGACTTCTACATGGAGTGTCCTTTATGACCATCTTATGCAGTAGGTGGCGGTAACATACCTGTTTACAGACAGGAAATGGGTCACCTAGAGGTTAATTGACCTGCCCACAGTCCACAGCCTCCTGCCAGAGGCAGTTCCAGGATCTTCTGACTCCCAGGCCAGTGCTCCTACTGCTACTCCCAACTGCTGAGCCTTTATTCACTTGCCCCCGTCACCTTTAAGTATGCCCCTCATGGGTAAGGGCTTTGAATTTCTTTCAGTACATCCCCTCCTTCCTTCTTCAACATGTACAGTGGAGCAGGCTTGGCATGGTCTTAGTCAAGGTTCTTTTCTTTTCTTTTCTTTTCTTTTCTTTTCTTTTCTTTTCTTTCTTTTCTTTCTTTCTTTTCTTTTTTAATTCATGAGAGACAGAGAGAAAGAGACACAGGCAGAGGGAGAAGTAGACTCCTCGCAGGGAGCCCGATGCGGGACTCAATCCCAGGACCCCAGGATCACGCCCCGAGCCAAAGGCAGACACTCAACCACTGAGCCACTGAGGTGCCCCAGTCAAGATTCTTTTGATTGTGTAAAAGGAAACCCAGTTGAACTAGTTTGAGCAAAACAGGGCATTTCCTGGCAGGATACAGAAGCCTCTCAGAACCTAAAAGGGATGAGAACCAGGAAGGAAGAAGCTGCTAGGAGGCCAGGCAGCTATTCTGTGTTCAGTTCTGCTTCTCTTAGCATGATGGTTCTTCTCTCTCTCACCCATTTTCTTCATCCTTTTTATTTTCTTGTCTTGACCGCACTGGCCAGGACCTCAGTACAATGTTGAATAGAAGCTCGCGTAGCAGATACTGACTTCAAGGGGTATACTCACAGCATTTAACCATTTCTGTATGTATTTAACAAATCTATGGAGCACCCACCACCTGCCCAAGTACCATTGTTTTATATACTAGAGATTCCACAGTAAACAAAACATATGAAAATTCCTGTTTTCTTGAAACTTATGTGGTGTAAGGGGGTAGGACAATCACAATTAAATACATGCTATGTCAAAAGGTGAGAAGTGCTATGGAGATGTTTAACACAGAAAGGAGGACCTTCTTTGTTGAGAACGGGGGTTGCAATTGCATATACTCTGATCAGAAATGACCTAATTAAGTATTGATATTTGCACAACATTTACAGAAGGTGAGGGAATCTGGGGGAAGAGTTCTAGGAAGAGGGAATGGCAAGTGCAAAGGCCCTAAGGTGGAAGCATACCTGACCGTTGGAGGAGCAGCAAGGAGGCCTATGAGGCTGAAGCAGAGTAAACAGGTGAGAAAGCAATAAGAAGTGAAGTCAGAGAGGCAGGGCGTCGGGGAAGCTAGATAGCATCATCACTGGATGCATGGGGACTTTGCCTTTTGTTTGGGTGAGGTGGGAAGTCTCTAGAAATTTATGAGCAGAGTAAGATGATATGACCTAAGATTAAAAAGAACACTGGTTACTGTTTGAGAAGTGACCATAGGCCACAAAGGCAAAAGCAGGGAGACCAATTAGGAAGCTGGCATAATAATCCAGGTGAAAGACAAGAGTGATTTGGACATGAGTGATGCTGAAAAGTGTCTGGATTCTATGTCTATTATGAAGGGAGAGACAGTAGGATATGCTGATGGACTGGATGTAGGCAAGAGAGAAAGGTAGGAGTGGGGAGGAATAACTCTTCACCATTCTTCTTTCTTAAATATTTTGATTTGAGAGCTGGAAGGATGAGGCAGCCATTTACCAAGGTGGGGAAGGACCACATGTGGAGTGATGGTTGGCAGGGAGGGAGATTAGGAATTCAGTTGTGGACATGTTAAATTTGAGATGCATGAAAGACATCCAAGGGAAGATATTGAGTAGGTAACTGAATGTGTGTAAGTTGGGAGAAGACCAGGCTAGAGACATAAATTTCACGAGACTATAAATGAGTGGTATAAATTGGAAGCCACAGGAAGAGATGAAATCACTAAGTGAATAAGTAAAGATTAGGAAAATGCAGGGATCCAAGGACCAAGCTCTAGGGCACCTCAACAGTTAACTGTTAAGAAGATAGAAGAGAGAGTGGTACCTGGCTGGCTCAGTTGGAGGAGCATGTGACTCTTGATCTCAGGGTCATGAGTTGGAACCCCAGGGTTTAGCGATTACATAAATAAAATTAGGGAGAAGAAGAAGATGGGGGAAGAGTAGGAAGAGAAGGAAGAGGAAAATGAAGATAGAATCAGGAAAGTCAACCAAGAAGGAGCAATGAATGAGATAGGAGTCAAACTAAGAGTGTTGTGTCCACACAATAGGTTTCCAGGAGGTGGGATGTCACGTGTTGGAGAGAGGTCAAGTAAGGTCAGAAACGAGAGTGGGCCATTGGATTTAGTAACAGGTTCATCACTGGAGTTCGTGACAAGAGGTGTTTTGTAGAGTGGTGGAGTAGAAGCCTGATGAGAGCGGGTTTCAGAGAGAACAGAACTGTAATTTGGGCACAGACAACACTTGAGGAGCTTTGCTGTAAGAAGGGGGCTGAGAAATGGGATGATAGTGGAGGGGGATATGGGATCAAGATGGTATTTTATTTTGAAGATGGGAGAAATTACTCTGCTGATAGGAATTGTCTGGTAGAGAGGGAGAAATTAATGGTGCAGGAGAAAGGGGGAGAGACAGGTCCAGCAGCGGGGGATGGGATCTAGTAAACAAATGGAGACTTAGCCATAGGTAAGAGCATGAGTGTTCACAGGAACGGGGAAGGCGGAGTATATGGGCACAGGTGCAGGTAGATGGGTAGGTGGTGGCACAGCTTACGTAAATTCTCTGCTGACTGCTTCCATTTTCCTTTGTTAATCATGTTTACTCTAAGAACATTAATCATGTTTACTCTAAGAACATTAATCATGTTCTTAATGCTGCCATTTGTCGGTTTATACATCTGCTTTGTCCCCCATCAACCTGTTAACATGGTAATACATTAATAAGAGTTTCTAATGCTAAACCATCCTGAATTCCTAGGGAAAACCAACTAAACTTGATCGTAGGTATTTTTTTTCAACTTTAAATGTTGAGGTAGTTGTAGATTCACATACTGTTGTAAGAATTAATCATATGGCCATATCCCCTATGCCCTTCATCCAGTTCCCCCCAATGGTAACATGTTGCCTAACTGTAGTACAATGTCATGACCAGGACACTGGCATCGATACAACCCAGCTTATTCATATTTCACTGATTTTACACTCATTTGTGTGTGTGTATTTAGTTCTGTGTAGTTTTATCTTGTGTATAGATTCATGTGACTTCTCCCACAAGCAAGGTACAGAACAGTTCTATCGTAAGGATCCCTGTGCTACCTACCCTTTTATCACCCAGCCCTTCCTCTCCTTCCCTTTGTATCATCGTTATACAAAATTTCTGAGTTTGGATTTATACATTTTTGTATTTTGTGGGTTTTTTTAAGCGTTTTTATGTCTATACTCAGGCATGAGATTAGCCTATGAGTTTCATTTCTTGCATAGTCCTCATCAGATTTTGGTATTGAGGTCATATAAACCCTATTCAATGAATTGGGAACTCTCTATTTTCACTGGAGGAATTTGTATTAAGACTGGAATTATTTGTGCCTTAAATATATGCTAACACCTGCTATAAAACTGTGGGCCTGCTGTTACTTTTTTAGGTAGTTTTTTATTTTAAGATTTTATTTATTTATGCATGAGAGAGAGAGAGAGAGAGAGAGAGAGGCAGAGACATAGTCAGAGGGAGAGCAGGCTCCATGCACGGAGCCAGAGGTGGGACTCAATCCCTGTACCCAGGATCACGCCCTGAGTCAAGGGCAGGTGCTCAACTGCTGAGCCACCCAGGTGACCCAGTAGTTCTTAATCTTGATTAAAGTTGCCACTAGTTTGTCTGTTTTATTAGTATTTTCAAAAACCAGCTTGTAGTATTTTGATCCTATCATTTTTTTAAGTTTATTTTTTTGTAGTGATCTTTATACCCAGCATAGGGCTCGAACTGAACACTGAGATCAAGAGTCACATGGTCTTCTGACTGAGCCAGCCAGGTGCCCCTCTTTTGTATCTTTAAAAAAGAAAAATAATCTCATTTTTTATTTCTTCTTAGCTTTATAATTTTTTCCTTCTAATTTTTTATATATTCTGTTGTTATTTAATTCCCTTAGCTGAGCACAGTCTATTAATTTTAGCCTATCTTCTTTCTTGAGGTCAACATTTAAGTCATATATTTCCTTCTAGGTATTGCTTAGAGGTAGCTCTCACAAATCTGACGGCAGACATTTCATTCTGAATGAAATGTCCATTATGATTTGTTCTTTTACTATGTGTTATTAGAAATCGGTTTTTAAATCTCTGAATGTATGGTTTTACTTTTAAAATTATCATCGTTATTTTTTTCCACTAATTTCTTTCTTTTTTTTTTTTAAGATTTATTTATTTATTTATTCAGAGAGAGCAAGAGAGAGGCAGAGACACAGGCAGAGGGAGAAGCAGGCTCCATGCAGGAAGCCCGACGTGGGACTTGATCCCGGGTCTCCAGGATCACACCCCGGGCTGCAGGCGGCGCTAAACCACTGCACCACCGGGGCTGCCCTTTCCACTAATTTCTAACTTAACTTCATTGTAGTCAGCCTATCAGTTGTTAAAAATTTGTTGAGACTTGCTCTATACCCTAAAACATGGTCACTTTGGTAAATGTTTCACATTCAAATCTTCTCTATAGTTACTATTTTTTTATCTGCCAGATTTACTGACTGCTGGCAAGGGGCATTTATAGTTTTATATCATGCTGAGGATTTGTCTATTTTTCTGTATAATTCTGTCTTTATTGGGCTCTTAGGTTTAGAAGAGTAGAACATTCTAAAATAAACCACAAACCACTTTCAGGGCAATAGAGTCTCAGCTCTCGATCACACTGGTTTTTAGTTTCTTTTCTACTTTTGGACCCCAGGGGATTTCCTTTACTTAGCTGCCAGAGCAGCTTCACTTTTAAAAGGATGCTTTGGGCTATTTTTCCAGCACTTCTGTGTTTTGTCTTAGGACAGCATTTAGTTTTTTCTGGCATATCTTTGGGAAGGGAAATTTTTTTTCTCTCTATTTTCTGGGAATGAGTCAAGAAATGTGTTGAAATTGATTACAGTCTTCTAGCAAGAGACTGACTTTGTGATGCATCTTGAGCCAGGGTCTGTTCTTGGTCCTGATGGCATACACAGTACACACGTGGCTCCCCCTGTGGGCAAGGCAGCAAGGGGCGATAGAACAATAGCTAATGCTGCTGAACACTTAACGTGCTAGGCTTTGTTCTGTTTACTTTGTATGTATTAACTCATTTAATCTTCCACAATAACCTCACGAGATAGGTACTTTATTATCCTCATTTAACAGATTAGAAAACTGGGGCACCGGGGTGGCTCAGTCAGTTAAGCATCTGCCTTCAGCTCAGGTCATGATCCCAAAGTCCTGGGATTGAACCCCACGTCAGGCTCCTTGCTCAGCAGGGAGTCTGCTCTCCCTCTCGCTCTGCCTGCCGCTCTCCCTGCTTGTGCTCTCTCTCTCTCTTATAAATAAATAAATCTAAAAACAAAACAAAACAAAAACAGATTAGAACACTGAGGCATAGGGAAGATCAGTAATGTGCTCAACATCCTGCAGATAGTAAGTGGAAAGCCTCATTCCCTAACTAGTGTGTTATGTTGGCTCAGGGAAAACTGAAGATGGAGCCAGAACTCCTAGGTTCACTTAGGCCATTCACTCTCTTCCTCTGCACTGGGCAAATTGTGGGTCTCAGTTGTTGCTGTGAAGCGGGAGTCATTATCCCCATGCACGGTGCAGAACAGGTCTACACAGCAGGACATAGAGAAAACTGCTGGCTATCCATGACTTTCTGGCATGAAGGAGACTGTTCTACTTCTTCTCACTTGTCTGGCAAGAGTGCAGGTATTTCATGCAACCTTTGGGGATGATTGATTGTCCGGTGGCATTGGTGGAAAGGGAATAGTATTGAACTGAGAGTCAAGAGAACTGGGTTCTAGTCCCAGCTCTGTCACTGACTTGGCCTGTGAGTGCTACCAAGAGATTTCGGACTTAGTCAGAAGAGACTTTTCCCTCAGTCATTCAGCAAATATTTGAGTACCTACTGTGTGTCAGACCCTTGCTAATTACTAGGAGATCCATATTAGCTTCGTTAGAGAATTGATTTCATTCCTCCTGGCATGAATAAGAATCCTACCACGGAAGCCATTGGAATGGACAGATTTAGGGAAAAATGAGATTTTTTTCACTCAGACATAGTCAAAATATCAACGGGGCTACTACTGTTGGTGTCGATCCTGTTGATGGGGATGCCCTCGTGGGCTCTTTTGCTCTACAATTCTATAGTTCTCTGACCTCGGTCCCTTGGCCTTGGAATTCTCCACTGTGAAATGATTGATTCTAGTTGATCTCTAGACCATGCCCCACTCTTCCATTCTGTGATCCTACCTCTATGGGATATGACCTAGATGTCTGGATCTCATATTTCTTTACCCTAAACCATATTTGGGAACTCTAAGGGCAAGCACTGTTTCTTCCATTACTGTGCCCATCGCAGTCATTACCAATCAATCCCAGCACTCTTTCCCACGGAGACTGAATCCTCTTAATCTTGACTGGGGCTTTGCTAGAACCCGATTCCTTGTGTTATCCCTCATCAGAGCACAGCCAGCGCAGCACGGGAACTGGTCATCCAGAGGCTAGGTGTGGTGAGGAGTCTGTGTGAGAGTGAGGAGCAGCGTTTGCTGGAACAGGTGCATGGCGAAGAGGAGCGGGCCCACCAGAGTATCCTGACACAGCGAGTACACTGGACTGAAGCGCTGCAGAAGCTTGACACCATTCGGACCAGCCTGGTGGACATGCTCACCCATCTGGATGACCTCCAGCTGATTGTAAGTCGGGCAGGGTTGAGGACACACCCAGTGGACCCAGATATGCCCAAAATCTAAAACACCGAGAATGATTATTGGTAAGAGTTGGGTGGATATGGATAATCTAGAGCAGGAATGAAGCAAGGAAATAAAATCATATGGAATTTTTTTTATCAGAATACTGATAAGTATTCTTTTAATAGTGAGCAAATATTTACTGAGTGTCTACTATGTGCTGTTGTGCCATGGGGTGGAGTTACAGGGCATAGCTGTTAATATCTTATGAAGGAGATGAATACATAATCTAATAATGGAAGGTTACATCCTCTGGTCGAGGACATCACTGGGAGCTAGAGACCCCACAATCCAGGCTTGTAGGTGGCAGTGGTCAGGGTGGGCGTCCTGGATGAAGTAACTTCGAAGCTGGTGCCTGAAAGATAAAGAGGAACAGCTCATTAAACGAAGTGGAGAGGCAGAGAGAGGGTGCAGAAGCGTGCAGAGGGAGGACACTGACCAGGGGTCCTTATTCTTACCACCCAGAAACCACCATGGGTAATATTTTGGTACATATCCCTGCAGAGTACTTTATATAGAGCTGCAGATCCGTGCAGTTTAACAGGACAGTCTGATGTTGGAGTAAATATGCCAAGCAGAGAAATCAGAATGTGGAACAATCCAGCTGTTCCCCTGTAGTTCAAGTAGGGCAGTTCCCTTCGCTGCCCTAAATTGTGCATTCATTTAGTCACAGTTTCCACGGACAGAGCACATTGTGTCCCAAACACTGGGATGGTCACAAGAGAAGATTCAGGAAGAGTCCCAGCCATCCAGGAGCTGGCAGCCTTGGGGTGGGGGCAGTGAAGTGTTGGTAGATGTGTACTTGTCCTAAAGTGCAGTTTAAGGAAACAGAGGATGCCCCAGGGCACAGGAGACAGTGATTCATGCCAAATGCGTGGTGGGGATTGTGTGTGAAGAAGAACCCAGATAGTAGCTTCGTTTTGGAAATTTTTTTTTTCATTTTGGATCTTAAAGCAGGAATAGGATGCTTTATTTTAGAGTCTGTCCACGTAGCACCCTCCATACCAGTTGAAAATATACAAGTCTTGACCACCTGCTGAGTTCCTGGTACCAAGCCTGACTCTGTTTTCTTTTCTCACAGCAGAAGGAGCAGGAGATTTTTGAAAGGTGAGTATGGCCCCATCATTTCCCTGGGCAGTCATGGAAACCATTGCCCGCCGGCCTGTAACTAGTCCGTTGCCTTGAGGCCTTGCTGCTCCCGGGAGGAAGCCCAAGGCATGCGGCTGAGTGGCTACCCTGGAGCCATGCTCCCTGGACCGGGGTCTTCTCGCACCAGACTTGGAGAACTGCTTTAGATGGTGGGGAAGGGGAGTGAAATCAACACTTAGCAACTATAGGCTGGCCAAGGGCTTTCTAGAATGTTATCCTGTTGGAGTGTTTTATATCCCCCATCTAAGGATGAAACTACTGAGGCTCAGGGGCACCTGGGTGGCTCAGCTGGTTAAGCATCTGCCTCCCTCTCAGGTCATGATTTTAGGGTCGTGGGATCGAGCCCTGCATCAGGGCTCTCCCGCTCCCCCTGCCTGTGCTCTCTCTCATTCTGTCAAATAAATAAACAAAATCTATGAAAGAAAGAAAATACTGAGGCTCGAAGAGGGGTGGGGACTTGCCTATGCCCAGAGTTGGGGCATGGACCCACACCCGACACCTGTCCCACCACTGTCTCCTCTGCCTCAGTTCCCCCTTTCTCGGATGAAAGAATCTTGGAAACTTAAGTCTAGTTACCACTCAAAATTTGCATTTTAATGAAGCAATAAGAAAAGCATTTAACCAGGCTCTCCCTGGGTCCTGAAGGGCTGAGAGCCAAGAGTCCTAGGAAGTGGCCAAGAGGATGTGATTTGCCAGGCAAAGAAATTAAATTCTTACATCTTCTTTGAGAGACTTCAGAGCTGTACCTAAGGAGCACAACCCATTCTTCTTACTTATTTTTTATATTTAAATTTCAACAGTAATACATGTGTATGAGAGAAAAAAAAATGCCACCTATATAAAACCATTTAAAATTTAGAATGTCTTGGGGTGCCTGGCTGGCTCATTTAGTAGAGCATGTGTAACTTGATATCAGGATTGTGAATTTGAGACCCACATTGGGCATAGAGATTACTTTTTTTTTTTTTTTTTTTTTTTTTAGTTTTTCCATCACACCTTCCTAACACTATTCTTGGAGGTGATCAGTTTTAACAGTCAGATGTGTATTCTGTGGACTTTCCTCTGTAAAGTCCTAGGAGAGTACATCTGGGCTTGTCTACCTCTAAAGATACGTATTTTTTTTTTTTTTAACACAGTTGGGATTGTTTTAAAACTTGCTGTTCTATAACTTATCAAGGTCTCGGGCAGCCCCGGTGGCGCAGCGGTTTGGTGCCGCCTTGCAGCCTGGGTGTGATCCTGGAGACCGGGGATCGAGTCCCACATCGGGCTTCCTGCATGGAGCCTGCTTCTCCCTCTGCCTGTGTCTCTGCCTCTCTCTCTCTGTGTCTATGAATAAATAAAAATCTTAAAAAAAAAAACTTATCAAGGTCTCTTGGAATCTCTCCCTGTCAGTATGTATAGATTTACCTCACTCTCCGGCAAGTCTGTAAAGGCTCCCCCAGTATGGATGCCCCCAACTTTATTTTCCGGTCTCCTTTCCTCTTTCTCTTTTACCTTCTTCATCTTTCTCTAAAACCATCCTGTCTTCAATTTCAAGCTGCTCAGATTTTTGAAGGAAAAAAGTTGATCTTTAATTTTTTTTTCTTTGCAACATTTCAAATATAGGGAAAAGTTGTGAAATAGTATAAGGTGCTTTGCCTAAAAATCCTAACTGGTAGTAATTTGCCACATCTGCTCTTTCATGGTTTGTTTGTCTCTTCCTTTCTAACAAGTGAATATATGGCACTTATTTTTTACTGACCTCTTTGAGACCAAGTTGCAGAAAGTGAGACCTTGTATGTCTAAATGCTTCAGCATCTTTCTCTCAAGAACAAAGACCATCTCTTCCATAACTACAGTGTCACTATTAAGCTCTGGAAATTTAATGCTGGTATAATACTATTATCTAATATACAGTCTGTATTCAAATGTTGCTAATTGTGCCCCAAACATTCTTTTTTTTTTTTTAAGATTTTATTTATTTATTAATGAGAGACACAGAGAGAGGCAGAGAGATAAGCAGGCCCCATGCAGGATCCCGACGCGGGACTTGATCCCGGAACTCTGGGATCACGTCCCGAGCCGAAGGCAGACGTTGCTCAACCACTGAGCCACCCAGATGTCCCTGCCCCAAACATTCTTAACAGGGTTTGCTGTGTTTTGTGTTTCCTGATTCATCTGGTCTTTTAATCTGGAATTGTTCCTTAGCCTTTTAAAACAACCATAACAACAAAATACTTTTGAAGAGTATAGGCCAGTTTTATAGACTATCCCTCAGTTTGGATTTATCTGCTGTGCCCACATCCAGGGCGGGACTCAGCTCTGGCTGCCACGGCAACAGGTCCTGCTGCCCGGAGCGGACATTCTGATCCCAGCCAGGGCCGTGCTGTACCCCAGCCCCATTGCACTGCCACTCCTTTGGGATCACGAGTTTTCCCCTTGGAACCATGAGGCGCTGGACCAGCTGGCTGTCTAGACTCTAGTGTCTATGCCTGGCCTCCGATTTGCCTTGGGTTGGCTCAGCGCTGCTGACATGGGCTCCTCTTTCCTCCCCACCTGATGGCTGGGGCTCCTCCAGCCCCACCTTCGGTGCTTGGAGAAGATGCAACAGACCCTCTCTTGTCCTGATCACAAAGAGCCTTTGTTACCAGAGCCTGTTCTCAGCTTTTCTAGGGCTCTGTTCACCTTGCTCTTCCCAAGCCAGGATACTGACAGTCTTTCAAAGGAGCTTGCACCCATGAGCTGTGCCCCACTCTCTGCTCCTTCATTATGGGCAGAGCCAGGAGATTTGGGGAAGAGAATGTGCTCTCAGAACTGCTGCCTAGATCTCAAAGCCATCTTCAGGGTCAGAGGTGGTGGGAGAGCTCTTTCTCAGAAACTAGTTCAGAGGCCCACAAAGCTCCTTAGCGAACCCTTACTTTGCCTTACACCCTCTTGATTATTTTCATTTTAGGTCAAGGGCAAAGTTATGTTGAATAGTGCCTGGACTCTAGACTGGATTTGTTCTGTTTTTGCATGGAGGCAGCACTTGAAACCAGCTCCTCTTTTTTGCTGAGTGCTTTCTCTGAATTTCTCTTTTTTCCTGTCAAATGGGATAACAGCTATGTCCCAGGTTAGAGCAAAGATGACATGAGATTCTATACAGAAAACTGGGAGCCCCATAACCTACATTCTTAATAAATAGTAATTCTCCCCTCCTGGGCATGCTCTATTCCCATATTCCCTCCAGCCAAACCCAGTGCCCCTGTGGAGAGGTATCTATTGGGAGCAAAGCACTAGAACTAATTTATGGTTGGGGGTGATAACCGATAGTCCCTTCTTCTGGGATTCCCTCAAGGGTGTTGCATTTTAAGAGTAGGGGAGTGGCTGTACCTTCTGACCAAAGCAATAGGTTTTGCTGTAGTAAGTTTTGTTTGTTTTTAAAGATTTTATTTATTTATTCATGAGAGACACAGAGAGGCAGAGACACAGGCAGAGGAAGAAGTAGGCTCCATGCAGGGAGCCTGACGTGGGACTCGATCTCAGGACCCCGGGACCCTGGGACCCCACCCTGAGTGAAAGCCGGACGCTCAACCGCTGAGCCACCCAGGTGTCCCATCTTAGTGGGGTTTTGGTTGCATCTGATGTTTGACCCAGATCCATGTCCAGAACCTTCCTGAATTTCTGTTTTATTTTGTTTTTTTTTTTCCACAAGGACCGAGGAGGCAGAGGGCATTCTGGATCCTCAGGAGTCGGACAAGTTAAACTTTAATGAGAAGTGCATTCGGAGCCCACTACTTACCCAACTCTGGCTGACAGCAGTTCTTGGGTCCCTCTCAGGTTAGGAGCTGTTAGAGCCTAGCACCAGTTGGCACAACTGGGCTGTTGGCTGGCTGGCTGGGGTTTGCTGCTGGGGTCACACTGGGAACCAGAGCATCTGGCATGGTAGCTTAAGCAATGAGTGATGCTAGATGCGGGCTTGTCAATGAGGCCAAGGTTTTGGACAGGCCTGGGGTGGCTGGGTCAGATCCTTCTCATTTCCAGACCAACCTGCTCCGTTGGGTCTAAGAAAAATCTGGTTCCTGTAAGTCACATCTCTGTGAGTCACAGCTTAGTATTATCTCTTGGAAACCTAGTTTCTCTTTAAGAAGATATAATTGATGGCCAACTGGAGAGTATCTGGAGCGAGAATTGAGCTGCCTGGATTTGCCTCACTTAGTTAACATTGACTCAGGCGACTGTGGCCTGGCCTTGTGCTGCACGCTAAGGCCACAGAGGTGAATGGGACACGGTCTTCGCCCTGCAGGAATTCCCACTTAGTGCAGAAGTTCTCCAAGCCAGATCCTCCAAACTGGGTGGATCCCCCAAACTGTCTTCCTAGTTGTGACGCTTTTGCACAATTCACAGAGTTAGGTTAATGGATTGAAGTTTTCCTCAATTTTAACTCTCCTCCCTTGCGTGTTAGCCTTAAATTTTTAGTACAAGCTATAGCTTGTCTGCTCTAGATTCTATTATCGGAGAGTGCCAGCAGTCCTGTTTAGTTCCTTGTTGGAAAGGATGCGTCTGATGCTTCCTAGCTCCCAGGGACCATGCTCCTAGGACATATCTGATCTGGAGGCCACAGATAGGCCCAACTGGAGTACACTCTGATCAGTGCTGGATGCTGGATCTTCATTTTGCCCCACCACCAACTAGGTGCGTGACTTTGGGCAACTTGCTTGTCCTCTCTGGGCCTTATTTCTAGATGGGGGTCTTGGACTAATGATAACTATTGTTACCATGGCCACAATTTATCGAGCGTTTTAATGGTAGGCACTTGATATGTATCATCTCATTTGGTCCTCATGTTCGCCCTATAATAAGCCCTGTTAGTCCCCATTTTACAGATGAGGATACCGAGGCTCAGAGACAGTAAGTGGCTTGTCCGAGGTCACACTGCCAGTGAGTGGGGAGGAAGCCCTTTGCTGCTGGACAGGACCAGGTTAGGGCTGAGGGTGGGCCGTTGGGCAACTCTGAGAATTCCTTCTGGCAGGCATGGAGGACGTGCGTATCGACGAGAGGACTGTCAGCCCCTTGCTGCAGCTGTCAGATGATCGAAGGACCCTGACCTTCAACGCCAAGAAGTCCAAGGCCTGTGCCGATGTCCCCGAGCGCTTTGACCACTGGCCCAATGCCCTCGCTGCCACCTCTTTCCAGGCTGGGCTGCACACCTGGCTGGTGCACGTCCAGAACAGTTGTGCCTATAAAGTGGGCGTGGCCTTGGGCCAGCTGCCCCGCAAGGGCTCTGGCAGCGACTCCCGGCTGGGCCACAACACCTTCTCGTGGGTCTTCTCCCGCTATGACCAGGAGTTCTGTTTCTCGCACGACGGGCAGCACGAGCCGCTGGGGCTGCTGCGTTGCCCCTCGCAGCTGGGTGTGCTCCTGGACTTGCAGGCACAGGAGCTGCTCTTCTACGAGCCCGCCTCGGGCACGGTGCTCCACACCCACCACGCGCCCTTCCCGGGGCCCCTCTTCCCCGTCTTCGCCGTGGCCGACCAGACCATTTCCATCGTCCACTGACCTGGGGCCACAGGGAGCCCGGGGCTACCCCCCACGCCTCCAGGCCACGTTCCTCTCCAGCGTCTTTTCCCCCAAATGTTGCCTCTGCCCAGTGGGCAGCTTTTAGGAGGGGTGGGGACCCGCTTCGGGCCTGCGTCCCGGCTCGGCATCCGTGGGGAGCCTGCCGCTCCCTGGGCCTCAGCCTCCCAAACCCGCCACGCATCTGCCCCTCTGAGGGTGTCTTGTTTACCAGTCACAGCTGGCATCCAGCGCGGTGCCTGGTGCCTACTGATTGTGCAATAAATATTTCACAAGCACGTGGATGGATGGAAGGGTGCCCAGGTGTGTGTGGGAGGCTCTTCTCGAGAACCTTAAAGGGATTCAGGAGTCCTGCTAGGCCGCTGTTGGCCACAGGACTCTGGCCTGGGGGGCTCAGAAGACTGAGGGCATCCTGTCCGTAGGGAACTGGACTGCAACACCCCCATTGGCGGTTCTGCCTCGGGGTGGGTGGCTGGGCTCAGCTGTGCACCCCTCCGTGGGAACAGGGACAACCCCCCCCCCTGCAACTCGTGGCCCCCCTGGCATACTGTGGGGACCCGGAGGGAGGGCTTCAAGCCTGAGAGGACAGAGGCAGTAAGAGGGTCAGGTTTGGGGAACAGGTATGTTATTAAAGGTTTTCAAAGACTGAGAAGTTTCTTCCATGTTCTTTGTGGCTAATTGGGCAAATCTCCCCAAGTGCCAGCTCACGTCTGAAGAGGTGCCCTTAGAAGAAATGTGTGGGAGATATCAGAAAGGGACACAGAACATAAAGACTTCTAACTCTGGGAAATGAACTAGGGGTGGTGGAAGGGGAGGAGGGCGGGGGGTGGGGGTGAATGGGTGACGGGCACGGAGGGGGACACTTGACGGGATGAGCACTGGGTGTTATTCTGTATGTTGGTAAATTGAACACCAATAAAAATTAATTTATAAAAAAAAAAAAAAAAAAAAAGAGGTGCCCTTGCTAGGACGTAGAGGCCTTCCTCACCCCCCTCGGCATGCCGAGCTCAGCACACACACCCAAGAGAGCCCTGCCTGCTGGAACCAAGGGCAATCGCTTCCTGCTCCAGGTCCCATCAGAACAGTGGTCCTCCCATTTCTGTTATTTAGGAACACAGTTCAAAGGCGATCTTACCTATAACCTCAGGCCCCGGGCTCAAAGATGGTGGCCAAAGCCGTCCCCACTCATATGCTTATTTACTTGAAACACCGGGTTGGGGACGCCTGGGTGGCTCAGCGGTTGAGCGTCTGCCTTTGGCTCAGGGTGTGATCCTGGGGTCCGGGGATCGAGTCCTGCACCGGTCTCCCTGCAGGGAGCCTACTTCTCCCTCTGCCTGTGTCTCTGCCTCTTTCTGTGTGACTCTCGTGAATAAATAAAATCTATTTTTAAGAAAACGAAGAAAAAGAAACGCTGGGTTGATCAAATCCAGTCCACAGATTGAATGGCAGCCTTTTTGGTTGAGGTGACTTCTAGGGCCTTTTGCAGCTCTGAGACCACAGCTCACAGCCCACATCCTCACTGTCTGATACTCGGGAATTAATGTCATAATATCACCCGGCCTTGGCACCAAGCCCAAGGAAGACAGACCGGGGAGAGGCTTGGCCAAGGTGAGAAGAGCCTCCCTCGCCTCATATGGGCACCATCTCTGCCCAGAAACCTGAATCAAAGCCAACCTTTTCTACATGGCACCTGAAGCACCCCCTCCCCTCCCCATGCCATGCTCCCCAACTCCCACTCTTTAACTCCCATGGCAGCCCTCAGTCCATAGTTCATGGGCCTCTTGCCAGGAATGCATGTCTTATTGCTCTACCCACCTAAATGTCACCGCAATTCAGGGCCACTCCAGAGCCATCCGTGACTGTTGACACCAGAACCGAACACGCTTCTATGTGCTTTTTGCCGGAGGAATCCATCCCCTGTGCCTGGCAGTGGGCAAGGAATCAAAATGTCTGGTAAATACCAAGCAGGTGTGAGAAGACAGGAGTGGGAAGGAGGAGAGGCAGGGAGGGACGTGGATTTTTTTTTTTTTTTTAAGATTTATTTATTCAGGAGAAGACACACAGAGGCAGACACAGGCAGTGGGAGAAGTAGGCTCCATGCAGGGAGCCCGATGCGGAACTCGATCCCAGGACCCTGAGATCATGCCCTGAGCCGAAGTCAGCTGCTCATCCCCTGAGCCACCCAGGCATCCTGGGACATGGAATTTTTAAAAACCCAGGTTACTTCACTCTCCAGTGATTCCCATGTTTGTTACCCTCCTGCCACCGCAAGCTCTGGTCCCTGTGCTACCTCCATGCTAACACCTCTGACCGGGGTGCCTTTCAAAACTGGCCTCCTTTAGAACACCTCCCCTGTTTTCCCAGGATCGCCACTGCACTATGTCCCAAGGGGCACAGCTCTCTCCCTGCAACTTCGTGGTCAAGCCAAAGGCTTTGGAGTCAGGCAACCTCAATAGGAACCCTGGCTCTCTCATGTACTAACTGTGACCTCAGGCAGGCTGCTTAACTTCTGAGTCTCTCATTGGTAAAGTGGTGGTCCCACTACCTCTGCCCATTAGGTAGCTTTGAGGGTTATATGGGCATACAAGGGACTAAGGCATGGCAAGCATGAATGCACAGTTCCTTCTCATGATGTAATTATGGTGCTCCTTGCCTAAAACCCTGTTTATACTGTATAGTCCTAGAGGACATGTCCCTACAGCACAGCTTAGCACCCTAATTTTCCAAACTAAGCTCATCCGATCTCCTGCTTCCCAGAGAGAGTTGAGAGGCTTCAGAACATGACTGAGGGGCTCTACAACCTGTGTCAACCCTAGCAGTTTCTTGCTTTTGCTGTTTTGCATGTTGGGGTTCCAGTAAGATCTCCAACAAAAGGGCCCTGATGCTAAAACAAAGTTTGAAGTCAGGTCATCTGGGTGGCTCAGCTGGTTAAGCGTCTGTCTGCCTTCAGCTCAAGCCATGATCCTGGTTTCCTGGGTTAAGGCCCTGAGTCAGGCTCCTTGCTCAGCAGGCAGTTGGCTTCTCCCTCTCCCCTGGCTCATGCTTGCTCTCTCTCACACTGTCTCAAATAAATAAAATCTTCAAAAAAAAAAGTAATAAAGTTTCAAAGTGCCTGGGTTTGAAGCTAGTTGGGCCCTCAGTGATTCTTGTAGGTTAGGGGGGTGGGAAAGACACAGGTGTGAACAAACCACCTCAGAGACATGGCACAGGGCTCAAAGCCCTGCATTTTACTGTTTTATAGTCACAATGCATTTGGACGCTGCAGAGAGAGGGGGCAAAGGCCAGATCTCAGGAAGGAAGGGGCTCTCTTATCTCCAGCATTTGCTGGGGCCCTTCCCTCATCAGACTCAAAGTTCCAGAGCTGAGCCCTCTAGGCGGTCAAGGGCAGGCAGGAGATGGGACAGTGAGGGGAGGAGGCGTTCTTGGGGTACAGAACACTTGATTGCAGAGTCCAAAGGCTCTGGGCCAAACACCAGGAAGCTGTGCATACCTACACCCTGTGCCCCCTTATAATCACAGAGATAACTGTCCCCAATATGGGCTGCTCCTGCCGGTTCCACTTGAGCAAGCCGCAAGGCCTCATGGAAAATACGGGGGTCAGGCTTGGGCCAGCCAGCAGCCTCAGAGGTCAGCACAAAGTCAAAGTGTTCCCGCAGACCAAGACCCATCAGGATGTCCTCTAGTCGCCGGTCAAAATTAGAGACCACTGCCAGCCTCAGACCTCGCTTCCGGCACCCTCTCAGGGTGGCCTCGGCCCCCTCCAACACCTGCCACGTGCAGGGCTTACTGAAGTCTTCATACAGCTGGTCAGCGATGGGGGCCACAGCCTGGGCATCTCGAACACCCGCTAGGTAGAAGGTCTGTAAGACCACATCCAGCCACCACCGGCGGGAGGTGAGGCCTTGGCTCAGGCCGTAGTTCGGGAAGCTGTGGCTCTGAGTCCTGTATGCCTGCCTGAAGGCTTGTCCCAGAGCGGCGGCCTCCACCTCCAGTCCGCGGGCCCGAGCCTTGGCGGCATATTCCTCTCCCACGGGGTGGCGGAGCCTGAGCAGTGTGTCTTTCACGTCCCACGTCAGCAGTCGTATCGGTAGCCGACGCCCCATAGGCCTGTAGGACGGAGGCAAGTCCGCCCCAAGTCTGCCGGAGGCTAAAGAGAAACTGAGCTGGACAAGACCCCCTCCACAACCTGAAGGTCTTCTCTTTCCAGGCCTCGTGGGTCACAGCAGAAGATCCTGGAACGAGACGGCAGTGAGGTGGAAATTCAGGCCTTGGACTCAAAAATAGATTAGGTTTAAAATCTGGCACTGCCCACTCACTACTTACTACTGTGTGACCCTCGGAGTGTCACTCTCTGAATCTCTGTCTCCTAATGGAAGAGGAGCACAGCGTCCCAACCTCACAAGATTGTTACAGCAAATGAGATCATCCATTCATTCCACCAATTTCCAGGCCCCTCCTGTGTGCTAGATGCTAGGGAATAGGAAAGATTTCCAGCCCTCCTGGCATTTACAGGCATTAAAGAAGAGGAGACACAGATATTAGGCAAAGAACTATACAAACACTGAAGTATAACAAAGTCAGCATGTACCATAAGGATATAAACCCCGGAATCCCATCTAATTTGTGCTGAACTTCCTAAGTAAGTCAAGTTTCAGTGGGGATCTGAAGAATGACTATGTGGGAAATGGAGGTGGTTAGATGTTGTTGGCACTGGAAACAGCAAGTGCAATGGCCCAGAGGTAGGTCAATGGCAAGTTGGCTGCTTTGGGTAAACTAGGGCCTTGTAGGTCAAGGTAAGGAAACAATTATGATGGCTATTACTATTGTTAGCAATGCCAAAGACACAGGGTCCTTGCAGGCCACGTGACAGACCTCTGGTTCATCAGGGAAGACGGAGCCAGGGGGTGCAGATATTTGCCTAAGGTGAGTCAGTGGCACAGCCAGCACCAGAACCCAAACTTCCAGACTGGCCAGTGCTCCCTTCCACTGCATCATGCTCAGGCGAATCTGGACTTTAAAAGCATCTAATTTCGGTGAATTGGAACAGCACAGGGCCAAAGGCAGGCAGAGCGGCCAGGTCCTGTCTCTAAGCCTCTCTGAGCCCCATTTTCATCTTTACTGGAGGTAACAAGGTCTGCCTAGGTGCAGAGCCAGTGAAAGGCCTGCTACTGACTCAATGCACAGGAAACAAGTCCTGAGCCTGTTGTCCAGCTTCTTGCCCCCCACGGTTGATTCCAGACGATCCAAGGCTGTCTGGCTGAAACCCAGAGTGCAGAGGACAGCCAAGGTGTTGCTGAGAAGTGGCTGGTGAATCTGGGGGCAAGCCGCAGGGGGAGCCTGTCAAGGAGCCATCCAAAGACCCTCTCACCTTCCTGGTGGGCAGAGCGAGGCCCAGTGAGGGGCGGGAACTCGCCCAAAGCCACGCAAGGGAGTCAACTGCCTGGCACAGCTAAAATACAACAGGGAGCTCTGGCTGCCGACCCACAGCGTTCTCCATGTCTGGAAGCCTGGGCTGAGGCCTCTGGGCTGCAGGCCGGAATTTCTCGGGCCGCCTCCTCACCTGCAGGGCTCGATGGCGACAAGGTCCAGGCAGCCGGCGTCACAGCGAAACCTCTGCAGCTGCCGTCTGCAGCGTGGCCTTGGGCGTCACGTGGCTGTGGCCGGCCTCCGGGGGGCCCTTCCCAGCTCCAGGGGGCTCCGACCCCTGGGTCCGGACCCAGCGGACCTGCACGCCCTCGGCTCAGAGGAAGCCACAGGAGCCGCACCCCCGCTCCGGAGAGGCGCGCAGGAGCTCAGCCGCCCGCGGAGCCGGCGCCCCGCCCTCATCCTGGCCCCGCCCCGTCCTAGCCCCGCCCCTCCCGGCGCCCCGCTCCCCGCCCTCACCCTAGCCACGCCCCTCTGCGCCCCGCCCTCATCCTAGCCACGCCCCTCCGTCCTCGCCCCGCCCCGTCCTAGCCCCGCCCTCATCCTGACCACGCCCCCCGGTGCCCCGCCCCCGGGTCTCACGCCCCCCGCAACTCTCCTGCGCGGAGTTCACTTGGTTCCCGCCCGCTGCGTCCTCTCCTCCCTCCCCGTGGCGCCCTAGGTCACCCGCCTTCCCGCCCCTTTCCGCCTCCCTCTCGGTCCTTTCGTGAACCCCACACCCGCACCCTCACCTGGGTCACCTTGCACACTCCTCGAGCTCCTCCCATTGCCCTCCCTCCCCCTCTCCTCCCCAGGCCCCTGCGCCTTGCTCGGATCCGCACACCCCCAGGAGGTCCCCAGGCTGAGTTGGGAAGAGGGGGATCTGGGTCCCGGCCTGGCCTGCTGGGTGCCGTGTGCCCTGGGGCAAGGCCTGCCCCCCTCTGGTTTGAGGCTCCAGCCAGTCGGCTCTAGGAATGGCTTTCCTTTGGAAACTTGTCTAATCCAAGACATTTTGCTGAGAGTAGAGTCCTCGGCAGTAACCTAGCTGGGTTTTTTGTTTTCTTCTGATATAAAAGTAATCACCCCAAAAATGTTTAAAAATACAAAGTGTACAAAGTAAAAGGAGAACAAGCCTGATCTCACTACTCACTGAGGGGCAGACACAGGGCAAGTAAATACACAAGATTTCAGATGGTGATGAGCGCTAGAAAGGCAGGCAAAGGGCGGCGGCGTGAGCGGCGCGGGGTGGGGGCTCCGAAGGGCGGCCAGGTGAAGATTAAGGGGCGTGTCCTGCAGGTGAGCCACCGGCCCCAGCAAAGGTGCGCGGTGGGGGGTGGGGGTGGGAACCAAGGGCAAAGCCCCGCCGAGGACCTTCGGCCCCCCAGTCGCTGCCCAGGGCTTGCTGCAACGGCACTTGTGCTCGTTATGCTCTCATTTTCCTGGGAGCATCACAAACATGCATATATTTTCTTTCTTCCTTCTCCCCCTCCCCGCCCCCTTCTTTTTTTTTTTTTTTTTTTAATTTTTTTTTTTTTTATTTATGATAGGCACACAGTGAGAGAGAGAGAGGCAGAGACACAGGCAGAGGGAGAAGCAGGCTCCATGCACCGGGAGCCCGACGTGGGATTCGATCCCGGGTCTCCAGGATCGCGCCCTGGGCCAAAGGCAGGCGCCAAACCGCTGCGCCACCCAGGGATCCCTCCCCGCCCCCTTCTTTTTAAACAAAACCTCCTCCTGTAGTCTAAGACCGGCCTGTTCATTTCATTCAGGGCCCCCTCATCCTCGTGGGGCCCAGGCCTGGGAGAAAATACCAAGGGCAGAGTCACAGAGCTTAGGCCATCAAGGGAGAGCTTGACTCCAAAAACTCATTATGTGTCACAAGCAGGATTCCTACAAGTGGGAGTGGAAGGGGTGAGTGGGAGGTCAGAGGTTCAACTGCATTTCACAGAAGCCCAGAAGGGTTGACATTGTTCCAGGTTCCAGGGTCGCCTGAAAGCCAACTCCTTAGGTTCTGGTCCCATCTCTGTCACCTGACTCTCTGTGAACCCTTCACTGAATTCTCTTCCTCTCTGGGCCTCAGTCTCCAATATCCAAAATGGGGGGAATTGGACAAAATAATATTCAACTGAGGTCCAAATCACCTTGTAAATCAATTTCCAAGGTAATTAACTTTGTCCCTGGAACCTCAGTTCCTCCATATATAAATAGAGCATGCTTACATCAAGATGTAATGACAGCACATGAAAAAGCTCTTTGAGAAGTTGATGCCTTTTTTTGTTGTTGTTCATTTATTCATGAGAGACACAGAGAGAGAGAGAGGCAGAGACACAGGCAGAGGGAGAAGCAGGCTCCCTGCAGGGGAGAGTGGGACTGGGACTCGATTCCAGGACTCCAGGATCACAACCTGGGCTGAAGGCAGGTGCTAAACTGCCTAGCCACCCAGGGATCCCCAGATGATTCTTTTTTCAAAAAAAAATTATCTTTATGGGCACCTGGCTGGTTCAGTGGGTAGAGCATAGGACTCTTGATCTCTGGGTCATGAATTCAAGCTCCACACTGGGCATAGAGACTACTTAAAAAATAGCAGTAATAAAACAAAAAGGAATGCCTGGGTGACTCAGTGGTTAAACATTTGTCTTTGCTCAGGGAGTGATCCCAGGGATCCAGGGATCAAGTCTGGCATCTGGCTCCCTGCAGGGAGCCTGCTTCTCCCTCTGCCTGTGTCTCTGCTTCTCTTTCTGTGTCTCTCATGAATAAATAAATAAATAATCTTAAAAAAAATAAAAAATTATAATTTTTATATAATTTTTAATATTTTTGTGTGTATAGTTGACACACAGTATTACATTAGTTTCATAGTTTCAGGTGTACAACATACTGATTCAACCTCTGTATACATTTTTTAAAGAATTTATTTATTTATTTATTTATTTATTTATTTATTTATTTATTTATTTATATTAGAGAGAGAAGCTCTGTATACATTATGCTATGCCAAGTGCAGCCACCATCCGTCCGCATACACACTATTACAACAGCATTGACTGTATTCCTGGTGCTGTACTTTTCATCCCCATGACTTATTCATTCCATAACTGGAAGCCTGTATCTCCCACTCCCCTTCATCTGTTTTGCCCATCCGTCCCCTACAAGATGATTCCTTTCAGATAATTGCGTCTCCTGAGAGGGTAAGGCTTCTGTTTGGTCACATAACTATTTCAAGCCCGGGCACCTGTTGCACACGGCAGGTAAATCTACGCGAGTGTGCCCTCTGGACTTGCAGCCCTGACTTTACTGTTTGCCCTTTAGGTTCTTTCTGTTTCCCTGAATAACTTTTCAGCAGAGATAAAGGAGACTTGCATGTCACAGGAAAGCCAACGACAGGTCCCCACTATTCTGCAATAAGCTTCTTTCTGATTTGCCAGTTCAAAAATGGGTACCCTTGGGGCACCTGGCTGGCTCAGTTGGTAGAGCAAGTGACTGTGGATCTCAGGGTTGTGAATTCAAGCTGCTCACTGGGTGTAGAGCTCACTTAAAAAAAAAAAAAGGTACACTCCGGATGCCTGGGTGGTTCAGTGGGAGAGCATCTGCCTTCAGCCCAGGGCGTGATCCCGGGGTCCTGGGATCGAGTCCATATCAGGCTCCCTGCAGGGAGCCTGCTTCTCCCTCTGTCAGTGTCTCTGTGGCTGTCTCTGTGTCTCTCATGAATAATTTTTTTAAATGATATACTCAGTAGGTATAGTTTCCTCCCTAAGTCAGATGACAGAAATCCTCCTTGGAGGTTTTCATTCCTTGATCTAGCCTGAGTAGACCCCGACCTTGTGACCACTCCTGGAGACACCTGGCATGTCATTATACTGAACACTGCCTTTGGTCCATTTCTCTTTGAGGAATGCCCACACAGGCCTGATCCCAGGATCCTGAGATCATGACCCAAACAGAAATCAAGAGCCAGATGCTCAACTGACTAAGCCACCAAGGCATCTCATATTGTGAGTGTGTGTGTTTTTAAAAATATTTACTAGTTTGAGAGAGAGAAACACGAGTAGGAGAGGGAGAGAGAATCCTAACCAGTCTCTATGCTGAGCATGGAGCTGATGCCAGGCTCAATCCCACAACCCTAAGATCATGACCTGAGCTAAATCCAAGAGACACCCATCTGACTGCACCACCCAGGTGCCCCTTGTGTGTATGTTTTAAGTAAGCTCTACATCCAACATGGTACTTGAACTCATGACCCTGAAATCAAGAGTTGCATGCTCTGCTGACTTAACCAGACAGGCACCCCACCACATTTTACTGTTTTTTTTTTTCCACATTTTACTGTCGATGGGCATTTGGGTTATCCAGTTTGGGGTTACTGCAAATATTAGAAAATGTTGACAGGAGCATTCTTGAGTATGTATATCTTTGGGGGAATAAAGGCACACGTTTGTTAGGTGAATACCTAGATGTGGAATGAACTATACATATTTTCAGTTTTAGTGGATAGGGCCAATTTTCTGAAGTGGTTGTGCCAGTAAATGTCTTTAGAGTTCCCTTGCTACCCATTCTCAACCATCGGCATTGTCTCTTTTTAAAATTTTAGGGACTCTGATAGGTGTGTGGTGGTATCTCACTGTGGGTTTTTTTTTTTTTAAGATTTATTTCTTTTTTGAGAGGGGAGAGAGATGGAAGGACAGAGGGAGAGAGAGAGAGAGAGAAAATCTCAAGTAGACACCCTGCTGAGCATGGAACCTGACCTAAGGCTCAATCCCACAACCCTGAGATCATGACCTGAGCCAAAACCAAGAGTTAGATGCTTAGTCGACTGTGCCACTCAGGTGCCTCTCGTTGTGGTTTTAATTAGAATTTCTCTTTGACTAATGAAAAGAACACATTTTCATATATGCATTGGTTTTCATTTTTATTTACACAAATCACATGAATATATCCTTGTTAGGTATAATACATGAATATAAAAAATGCATCTGATGCAAAGATAATACACAAAAAAGCTGAAGTTCCCCTAACACCAATACCCTTCCCAGGTTTGAGCACTGGGCTTGGAGTTTGGAGACCAGAATCCCAGCCTTGGTCTGTCACCAGCTTGTGTGAATTTGAACAAGTCCCATTTCTGGGTCTGTCTTCCATCTGCACAATTAATGAACTAGATGGTCTCTAAAGACCTCTTTGATGTTCTGATCACTGTTTCTGTGATTATAAGAAACTTCATGTGGTGGGGGTGGCCGTTTGGCCCTCTAACCACCCTATCCGTTTTCCTTAGTTAACAGAACCCTTGAGGTTTAGCTGGGCTCATGCCTGCCCCACTAGAGTCTATCTTTCGACATCCCTTACACAACTAGGTGTGGCCACGTGACTAAGCTCAGACAAGAGCATATGGACAGAAGTGACATGTGCAACTCCTGAGTTGTGCCCTTATAAAGAAGCATCATGCCCCCAACCTTCCCTTCTCTTTCTGGTGACCAAAGAGAGGAGCTAATGGTGAGGACTGGACTTGTCATCTTTGACCATGTGATGGAAGCCGAGATTTGTTGAGTTAGAACAAGTCAGGAGCCAGAACCCACCACATCATGGACTGGACTGCATGGGGAGAATCACTTCCATCTAACTCTCATTACTTTGGCTTCTTATGACCACTGAGCTTGAATCCTAATAGTCACTGGGGTATGACTTTGAATCGGTTATCAGGACAGGGTTTTTTTGGGTTTTGTTGTTTTTGTTTTTTTAGGAAGTGACAAGGGAGCCAAGATCTTAGCAATAGACAGCCACATGGATTTGGGGGAAAGCATTCCATGCAAAGGGGATAACAGCGGCAAAGCTCTGAGACTCCACTAGACTTCCGTAGAGTGAGGCAGACCTGGTCAATCATGGTGCCACATCTCCCTTGCCAGGGTTTACAGACTGGAGGTCGGTCATGTGACCTGAGCAGGGCCAGAGACCTCTGGAAATGTCCTGCATGGTGGGAAAAGATCTTTCTGGGGGAGCCTAAGTCATAAGGACCATGTGGCTGTCAAGTGGCAAAAGCCCATCTCTGAATAAAGCCAAGCTGAGGCAAACCTACAAGAACTAGGAAGGGACGTGGCCTCCATGACAGCCTTTAACCCTAGACCCCACCACACTTGACCTTACTAAAGTCCAGTTATGAAAACTAATCATTTCCTTTTTTGCTACTGAACTGGATTTGTCACTCGCAACCAAAAATACCTAAAATAGAATATGGGGTGCTGCAGATCACAGGTCCTAATATGTGGAACTGGTAGAGTTCGTGTGAGGTATGGGGTTGGTCAGAATTCCTCCTTTCCTAGTTGGGAAATTGGTAGTCAAGTGGCTGTTAAAATGCCCATGGTTTGTTGGGACCCTCCGCCATATGCCCAGTGAGGTTGTAGTTTTAGGGATGGTAGTAACAAAGTGAGATTGGTCGAAAGTATTGGCTGTTGTGGCCTTTGGGAAGGTCTTACAAGAAAGACAAGCTGCTGTCTAAGCAGGCATCTCAGAAGGAAATAAAGTCAAGTCTCGTTAAGAAAGGGCCCGAATGCTCACCAACAGGCTGTGATGCTTGGAAGTCTGAAAATATGCCAGGCTAATGGTGGGAGCAGCTGAGTTCTCTCTGTGCAAGGATAAAT
This sequence comes from Nyctereutes procyonoides, assembly GCF_905146905.1. Classification (NCBI taxonomy): domain Eukaryota; kingdom Metazoa; phylum Chordata; class Mammalia; order Carnivora; family Canidae; genus Nyctereutes; species Nyctereutes procyonoides. Next base: position 6,626,633 of record NW_026575135.1, on the reverse strand, counting down.
TACCACCAGCAAGGGGAGGGTGCGCAGGAGGAGACTGGGACGGTGGAGGAGCTAGATCCCCCGGGACCACCCAAACCCCTCCAGCTTGCCTGCCTGGCTATTGCCTCTGGACACAAAACCTAGCTGGGCTGGAACACACACTGAGCAGGCATCTCTGGTGACATACATATCCTGACTCCAGAGGGCACTTCGCTTAGACCATGATGCCTGAGGCACGCTGGCGTCGGTACACCCCGTTATAACAGCATCCCATTAGATCCTGAATTTGGCTACTGTTTATTGGGAGATGGTGTGGCACAGTGTTTAAGGGCAGAGGCCTTGGAGTTCAACTATGTGGGTTCAAATCCCAGCTCTGACGGCTTCAGTGATGGGGCTCTAGCCCCAGTTCTCTCACATACTAGTTGAAAGGCCTTAGGTGAGTCACAAGCTCTCTAGATAGAGCTCCCTCACTGCAAACCCAAGCTAAATTTAGGACTCCCCCGCTCTACAGTCTCTTCCAAGCTTCCTATCTTAGTAAATGGCCCATCAGCCACCAGGAGCTCAAGCCAAGTTCCTCCTTCCCATCTAATGTACCTCCTTCACCCCCACGGTCACCACTCCAGCCCAGGCTATGCATTTTCTCATCTGCACTTTGCCAGTGCTGTCAAACATTTTCACAAGATGCAAACTCGGAGCAAGTTGTTCTGTTGCTTAAAAATCCTTCGAATGGCTTTGCTTTCTCTTGGAATAAAGTCTGAAAAGCCTCCCCCATCTTCCTTATATGCTTTTGAGCCCTGCAAACTTTGGGCCTGGTGTCTCTCCCTTTCCAGGTCAGGCCATCTCTTCCTTCGCCCTCCACTGTGCTCCAGCTACAGCAGCTGTGTTCTCCTAGCTCATTCTAGACTAGACGCAGAGTTCCCTCCGTCAGGAATGCTCTTAGCTTGCTTGCTCATCTTTCAGGTGCAGCCTTGTGTCAGCTTCTCGGGGAAGTATGTTTGATACTTCAGACCCAGTCAGGTCCTGGTGACCTCCTTCACAGCCCCTGCCACATCACTGGTGACACATCTGCCCCCTGGTTCTCCTCAAGGAAACTCCTCCTCAGTCCACTTAACATTTGCTTCTGAGGGGCCTGGACACACACAGAGGTGTTTGCTTCTTGTGGAATTTGTATCTAAAGAGCCAGGTCTGTCTCCTGTCTCCCTATGCCTAGAAGCAGGCCTTGTATTAGCTTGGCGGTGATGAGTCTGGGATGTCCCTGAAGAACCCCCCTTTCCCTCATTCCTGAGCTTAGGGATCAGGGGCCGAGGGGCCAGGAGACAAGATGCCAAGAAGCTAAAAAGCTAACCGAGCCAAAGGTTCTGGTCTGATGAGCCCTGAGGCACATCAATAGCTCATCTCCAACAGCATCTAGGTGGGAGTCCCAGGCTCAGGCTCCTTGGACAGGGTGAGATCAGGTCCTCAGGCCAGCTGCAGCTCTGGGGAAGATAACGGAGTCAGAGGAGGCTGGTCTGCCTACAGGAGCTGCTGGGAGTTTCTGATTCTAAATTTTCAAATGGACTGTATTGCTTTAAGATCTGAATTGGGCTTGCTTTGGCCCTAGATTTGGGAATCCTTGTCATCTTGCAGGCAGGCAGGTAGACTTTGCAAAGGCCCTTGGCTGGGCCTTAACTTTTAAGTGGAGAGATAGGAGGTCGTGAGTCTCAGAAGAAAGCACGCTTTCGGGAGTTCAAGCCAGAAACCCATGAGGGCACCCTCGTTTCCTCTCATCCCCTGGACTTAAAGCTTAGGTAAAAGCTAATTCTGCCTCCAGAATGTATCCTGAATAGGTCTACTCCCTCAGTTCTTCACTGCCACCACCCTGGTCCAGGTCTCTGCAAGGGCCTCCCCACCGGCCTCTTTCTCGTTCCCCCTTCCCTGTTCTCATGGCAGCCGTGTAGGAAAGGGGAACACACGTAATTTCTGGTTGAGATCCTCCAGGTGGCTTTCCACCCAATGCAAAATGAGACCGAGCTTCCTACCAGGTACAGAGCCTTCCTTTCCAACCTCTGGTCCCGTCGCCACCCTCCGTTTCTGCACCCTGCTTTCAGCAGCCCTCCCACCTCCTTCCACTGCAGGACCTTTGCACATTTTGTGCCATTCTTGTGGCTTCTGGTGCACTTTGCTCTGCTTTCCGGAGGATCTTTTCTGGTCCCTTGACCTCATGGAGGGCTTCTTAACCACCCTCTCAAGAGACACCCTTGGTCCGTTATTCTGTCTCAGACCCTTTCTTTCCTTCAAAGTCCTAATTACAATTTGTAATTGGTTTGTTTTCTTGATGACATCTGGCTGCCTATTCTCCTTGCATAGATTCCACACGGAAAGACAAGCTGAGACCTGTCCTGCTATATGCCCAGTACCCAGTACCGTGCCTGGACACCAAGCAGATGTTCTCAAAAATTCTCTCTTCAACAGAAAAGCCTTTTTGGTGATAGCACCTCCAATCATCAGGAACTCTCTATTTGCTTCTGAATTTTGATCCTCAGGCAGTGTTTCTGCTCATTAACCAGTAATTCTTCTCTGGGTATATGGCTGACAGCAGAACAGAGGATCTCAGGTGGCCTAGAAGCGTGGGCCTGCGTGGGCAAATCATCTTCCAGTGGAATTGAAGCAAACCTCAACTTTAAACCTGAAGATGTCACTCTAGGTCTCTGGGCCACTGCCCAGCTCCACTGTGAAAGGCCTTGGGCTTTCCAGAGCTTCTCATGATACAAGATACAACTTGCCCTCCTCTACCCTAATGCTCCAAGCCCCTCTCCTAGGCCTCACCAAGCTTGCACCCTGACCTCCTAGTGGCTTTCAAGCTGAGGCCATGCCAGGAGGAGGAGCTGGGGTGGCGGAGGTAAGCCTCAGTGCTGACCCAGGGGAGGAATGGGGAAGCCTGGGAGGCTTGAGTGGTTAAAATGTGGCCGGCTGGCAGAAAGTACCCCGGGGCTGCTGGACACCTGCCAGCGTGTGAATAGGAAGAGGGCACGAGGGCACAGTTCTAAAGCAGCATTTACTTTGGTTTTCACTTCTCCAAGGCCCTGGGACCTTTTAAAAGTCCTAGCTGTTGGTCTTGTGCTCGGTCTCCATCACTCCTCCTTCAGCCACTGCAATAGCTGAGGTGTGTAGTAGGTGATGATGATGTCGGCACCTGTGGGGGACAGATGCAGGAAGGGGGAGGAGCCTGGCATCAGCTCTGGGCACCCCTTCGGGGAGACGAGGGCCAAGAGCAGAGGTTGGGGGGTGGAAGGCTGCTACCATGAAGGGGCACAGCTCGTGGGCATTATGACATAAGACCAAGCCAAGCTCCGGGCAGTTACAGCTCTGCACACCGTGCGACCCTGGGCAAGTCATTTTCGCTTGCTGGGCCTGTTTGCCAACGTATAAGATGCAAGGTGGGGAAATGAGTAAGCTGTGAGGGCCCTCCCCAGGCTGTATGCACACCAACAAAACCAGCTCCCATTTGCAGAGTGGAGAGCATATGCCAATGACATATATCATCCTCACTCAATTCTCCAGACAACTCCACATGTCGAGTGTTTTATCCCCCGTTTGCAGATAAGGACGCTGAGGTTCACGGAAGTGGCTCAGCTAAGGTCTCAAAACCAAATAGTGACAGGGTTCTGCTTCCTTCACTGCTGCATGCTGTGTTCTGCAGTTCCATGTCCCCTCCTCACCCTGTGTCTCTTTAGATAGCTGCTATTTCCAGGCATGCGATGCCAGGCTGTCTCATAACTTTATTTCCCTCTCTGGGCAAAGTGCCCATCAGCCCTGTAGCCCAGGTCAAAAAAACCCCAGCCCCGCCTGTTCACCTGCGCGGCGGAAGGCAGTCATGGCCTCCAGAACAGCAGCCTTGAGATCAAACGCCCCGGCCCGGGCTCCGTGCCACAGCATGGCAAACTCTCCGGAAACGTGGTACACGGCAAGAGGGAGCTCAGGGTGCTGCGGAAAAGCAGTGGGAGGCGGACAGGTGCAAGGGCGGAACCTCTGGGAGTGTCCCTTCCTCCCAACCGGTGAGCATCTTGAGCCCCATGCCCTGTGTCACTACTGCCGGCAGCCTGACACATTCTTTTTTTTTTTTTTTTTAAAGACTTATTTATTAGGACGCCTGGGTGGCTCAGTGGTTGAGCATCTGCCTTCGGTTCAGGGCGTGATCCCCGGGTCCAGGGATCGAGTCTCGCATTGGGCTCCCTGTGAGAAGCCTGCTTTTCCCTATGCCTGTGTCTCTGCCTCACTCTCTGTCTCTCATGAATAAATAAAATCTTAAAAAAAAAAACAAAAACAACTTATTTATTTTAGAGAGGGAGAGAAGCCTAAGCAGGCTCCCCGCTGAGCCAGAGTCCGATGACACTTGATGACACTTGGCCCCATGACCCTGACTTGAGAGTTGGACACTCAACCGACTGAGCCAGCCGGGCGCCCCAGCCTGGCCCATTCTTGAATGGTGAAAGCACAGCAGCTCAAAGGCCCTGTGCACCCTGGGGCAGGTGGCTCCGAACTCAGAGAGTCTGTCAGTCCGAGATCCCAAAGCCCGCGGACAAGCTCCCTCGTCTTCCTGGGCCCCCACTTGTCTCCGCTCTCCTGCTCACCTTGTCCTTGACCTCCCGCACGACGTCCAGGTAGGGCATTCCCGGCTTCACCATGAGCATGTCGGCTCCTTCCCGTACATCCCGGGCCTACGGGAGGAAGTACCGTGTGGGGCGTGCGCAGGAGGCGAGCCGGGAGGGGGACAGGCGGTGGGGCTCTCGCGCTGGTCAGTCACTCACCACTGCTCGGAGGGCCAGGCCCCGCGCTCCCGGCGGCAGCTGGTAGCAGCGGCGGTCTCCAAAAGCCGGGCTGGACTGCGCCGCGTCCCTGGGAAGCAGAGGCATCAGTGGGGGTGCTCCAGCTTTGGGCTAACAGGCCAGGGGTTTGAGAGCAGACCCCTGCCAATCCCCACTCACCGGAAAGGTCCGTAGAAACAGGATGCAAATTTGGCACTATAGCTCATCACTGACACCTGCGGGCAGACAACGAGGGTGGAGGTTTCAGATGTCCCCGGGTGAAGTGACAAGGAGAGACAGGATGTAGGCTTTGGTCTAGTCCCAGTAAAGCTCTGAGTCTCCATTGAGTGGGATCCCAAAGGCCTCGCCAGGGCTGTCTGCACTTCTGTGATGCTTAGCAGATATGGGGGCAGGGCTGGCCCAGGCTTTCTCCTTACCTTCCCCACACCCCCCGCCACGCTCCCCGCCCCTACCCTGTTGCCAAGTCCATGTGCCATCAGAGCCTCCTTGATGGCTTCCACGCGTCCGTCCATCATGTCCGATGGGGCTACCACCTGACATCCTGAGGGGCAGAGGGTGGCCTTCAGAACTCTGGGACCTGCCTGTCCACTCTGCTACCTCCCTGCCCCGGAGCTGCTCACTCACCTGCCTTGGCATAGGCCAGTGCCACTTCTGCTAGCCGCTGGCGGCTCTCCTCAGCCAGGAAGGCCCCATTCTTGCTCAGGAGCCCTGCAGGGACAGGCAGCTGGGTTTGGGGGAGCATCTTGGCCCCCAGCCCACCCCACCCAAAGGGGGACTAGGTAGTGGGAATGCAGATGGCAGCAGGGCTGGTGGAGGGCGGGAGCTCACCACAGTGACCATGGGAGGTGTAAGGGCACAGGCAGACGTCGCAGGCCACCAGAAGGCTGGGGAATGTCTTGCGCAACAGGCGGATGGCCTCGATAGCCGGGGAGTCCTCGGAGTCGGCTGCCGAACCCCGCTCATCCTAGCGGTGGCAGGGGGACACAGGGAACACGTGCTCCGTGAGGCCCCCAAGAACCAGGATGGCCAGACCTCACAGGGTGAAGCTCCCTGCATGGGGACGCAGGCAGGACAGTCCCCATTTTGCACAGACCTGCCCAGTCAGGGTGTTAAGGCCCTACTTATTAGCTTCCTGTCCCTACGTGGGTGCTGTCATGGGGGGGGCGTGCCCCCTCTACCTCCCCCAGAGCAGCCTAAGGCCATAACGAGGACGTGATCAGTGCGGGAGCTCAGCTCACCCTCACCCGACCCTCCTGTGACCCTCCACTGTCCTCCCCTTGAAGCTACTTCTGCTTCTCCACCTTGGGGACTCTGCTGGGGACTCCAAAGACCAGGACACAGCGCAGGCCCTCTTCCACCAGGGGCTTCAGCATCTCTTCCAGCCGGTTTACACCATACCTGCATGGAGGTGGGGCAGAGGGGATGAAAGAAGGTAGGAGGCAGGCAAGGGTCTCCCTCGCCCCCCTTTAAGAGCCAAGCTGCAGCCGGTGCCAGGGGGGCTCAAGCCCCACAGCACAGGGAGGGGTGGGAATGCTCCCACCAAACAGATGGAAAAACCGAGGCCTCCCCGGAAGCAGCTGTGGAAGGCCCCCCAAGGTTCTCACTGAACTCCCATTTGCAGCTCAGCTCTCCTTTGCAATGGCCTCTGCTATGTTGTTTCCGGTCATGAATGGGTAGCTCATCCCTTTATGAGGCTGCCTCTTCTGTTCTGGAACAACCTTGTCCCTGAGAAAAACCCATCTCTCTACTGAGCTGAAGTGAGCTTCTCAGGGTCTTCTACCTCTGGGTCTGCTTCCAGGCACCTCCAGCTGGGAAATCTCTCCCTCCATCCTCCCCGGGCCCTCCCCACCACATATCCTACCTGGCCACTCCTGGGAGGCTGCTGATGGGCTGTACGTCATCAGGAACGTCCCTGCAAGAGTGGGGGGCTGGGCTATGGACTGGTAGCTGTGGGAAGGGTCAGTGGTGAGGGAGGGCCTGGGAGGGGTAGTTGGGGAGATGGGAAGGAGCATGGAAGTGGGGATGGAAGGGGGAGGTTGGGGTCCAGTGTCTGGTTCCCTGCCTGGCCAAGCCCAGGGCCTGAAATAATAACAGGAACAAGAGTGACAGTGACAACAGAAGCAACTGGACTAAAAGAACACTTAATCATACGAAGGAGTCAGCGGCTATGAACTTGGGATTCTGAAGGCAGAAGGCCCTTGCCTGCGATCCCAGCCACCTGGCTGGGTGACTGTGCCAAGTGGAACCATTCTTTGAGCCTTGGCCCTTCGTCTGTATTTGGGTGGATTTGTTCATTCATTCGACAAATACCGAGCGCTTATCACGCACCAGGTACCATTCACTCTCTGGAGATACAAAGTGAACGAAACAGACACAAATCCCTGCCCGCGTGGAGAGGACACGGTCGGGGCTAATATCCATACTGTGCTCCATGAAAACTGTCAGGGCTGAAGGAGATCATCCACGTAAGCCTGCTCAGCAGAGTACCCGGTACACAGTAAGCGCTCAATAAATGTCAGCCATTGCGATCATGAATAATCATGCTGCCACCTCTCACACAGACATATAGCTCTTTACAATCTACAGGACAAGCCTTCTCAGCTTCTGGCTTATTGCAGAGCTTAGGATAGCGGACCAGGGAAATACTATTCTTAGTTTTCAAATGGGAAGACAGTTCTTTTCAAGGTTTGTTCGATTCCTAAGACTGTTGTCCTTAACCCACTCTCTTTCACACACATATACACTCTTTCACACACACACACACACACACACACACACACACACACACACACACCCTGCAGATCAGAGGCCTGCACCATTCCTGGGGACTTACGTGACAAAGATGGGGTAGATGAGGTTGGAGGCACTGAGGGTCGTGGCGGCTGTCTGCCAGGTGCGGAGCAGCGGGTGGAAGTAGCCGCTGTGCAGGACCGACTGGGGCTGCATGGTGGGCAGCGGGATCACGGCACCTGGCTGGTGGGAACCGCAGGCTCCGGAGCGGTGGCTGCACACTCAGCTCTGGGGCGGGGTGGGGGGCAACAGGAAGCACATGAGACACAGTCCCTGTCCCCAGGAGATGGTCAACCCCCCCACTCCCGGACTCCTGCCTCTTCTGCTCTCTGGCCAGCGCTCCTCCTAGTGTGGCTCACCAATCCCTGCTGCTCTGAGGCAGGGTTAGGCAGAGGAAGGGAAGTAGGCCCTTTGGAAACTTCCTGAGCTGTGGGACTCTAATAATCTCAGATCTGGGCTTGCATTTTATACGGTCTCTTTTTCTTTTTCTTTTTTTCGGTCTCTTTTTCTAAAATAACCTTTCTCTAGCAATTCGATACAATTTTTTTTTTGTATTTTATAAAAAAATCAATCTGCAATGGATTGGAAATTAGGATGAGAAGCACTGACCTAGGCAATATTTAAACTTTGTTTATTCCATGAAAAATGCTCATGTGATTGGCAGAAATTTTATTTTTAAAAAGATTTTTATTTCTTCACGAGAGACACACAGAGAGAGGCAGAGAGAGAAGCAGGCTCCCTGCAAGGAATCTGATGTGGGACTTGATCCCAGGAGCCCGGGATCACGACCTGAGCCGAAGGCAGCGCTCAACCTCTGAACCACCCAGGTGTCCCGCCTCCTGTAATTCAACCTCTAGAGAAAAACACTGTTCACACCTTGGTACAGAGACTTCTTGTCAGGCACAACCTACACTAAGAGGATTAGACAGCACGGGCCCGACAGATAGGCCCTCCGTAGGGTGACTGCCTAAGTGGTCTTTTCCAGCCTGAGAGCCTCCTGCTCTTCCCCAGCACAAACCACCCTTGGCTGATTTCTGGTTCTGCTCACCCCGTTCCCTTTACCTGAAACGTTTGTGGGCTCTCCACAACCTCTCACCCCCAGATCCTACCCAGTGCCCACCTTCCCTCCCCCACCGAAGCTCCTCTCGCCCAGATCATAATCTCTCTTACATAACAGCTCTTTCTGGATCTACTTTATCTCATTCTAGTAGACAGAGCTTCTGCAGGGCAGGATCCACAGTGAGTTCATTTCTGCCTGCCCACCCCCCTCACCCCTGCCCAGCACCCTGGCACACGGTAAATATTTAACTACATAACTACTTATTGCCTTAAATATCCATAGTGATATAAGACAGAAGGAAGCTGAGGTGGGGGGGGGGGTTGGTGCCTGGGTGGCTCAGTGGGTGAAGCATCTGCCTTTGGCTTGAGTCATGATCGCAGGGTCCTCGGATCCCAGCTCCCTGCTCAATGGGGACCCTTCTTCTCCCTCTCCTGCTTTTTAAAAAATAAAAATCTTTAAATCTTTTTAAAAATATTTTATTTATTTATTCATGAGACACACAGAGAGGCAGAGACATAGGGAGGAAGAGGAACAGGCTCCATGCAGGGAGCCCGAGGCGGGACTCGATCCTGGGACTCTGGGATCACGCCCTGAGCCCAAGGCAGATGCTCAACCACTGAGCCACCCAGGCGTCCCTAAATAAATAAAATCTTAAAAGCAAAACAAAAAAGAGGGAAGCTGGGGCATTAACACTTGTTTCTTGAGCACCAGGCTATGCTGGGCACCTGCACACACCATTTATCACCCAGGTGGCACTACGGTCCAGGCTGATGGAGGGCTCAGGTAGGAGCTGCCCTAAGTGAACCATGAATTTGGAGGCTGGAAGAAGCTTGCTGGAAATAGTTGGGGGGCTTCAACTTGGTTTTTCAGGATGCGTGGGTTCAGCTTGGCATAGGGAAAGGGGAGGATGTTCCCTTAGGAAGGGAAGAAAGGGGCCAGGGTAGGGAAGGAGGACTGGCTGTGGGCTGTTCTGAGGCTGAAGAGGCAACTCTTCAGGGGAGGGGACAAGAGGGGACCACTGAGGGCAGGGAAGATGAGCAGGGGTGGGGGTGCGGCCTACTGAGAGGCTCAGAACCAGGAGCAGAGTGGATGGAGCAGAGGGGCACACACACTGCAGGGCCGAGGGGAGGAAAGGGAAGGGCTGTCACGAGGCAGCCGAGAGCCAGTCTCTTGGGGCAGATGCTCTGAGCTTGTGGGACCCACAGGGCAATGGAGACAGGGACGAGGCAGGAACAGGGTGGCAGGGCGCTGAGCTTTCAGAGGTGCCTGGGGAAATACCCAGTAAGGGGGTGGAAAAGCTACCAGATATTTCCTTGTATGAATGGGACCAAGGGGTCCAGAGAAGGGCAAGGACGCATTCAAGGTCACACTTGGTGAGTTACGAGGCTGTAAGGGCAGGCCTAGAAACCCTGTGTGTCATCCTCCAGGTGGGGGCTGGGGGTCCCCTAAGACACTGATAATGCCTCTCTCCCCAGTCTCTGGGGTCCCTTTCGCTCCCTCCCAACCAGCTCAGGGGCCCATTTTATCCAGTTCCCCTCCTTGGCAGGGCGGGCTGGGGTTATCAGGAGCCACACAGAGACCCACCTACTACCACACCCCTAGGCCAGCCGTATCATCTGACACAGAGGCAAGCCAGGCCCCCCAAAGTCATCCCGACCCCCAAATGAGCATTCAGCACACAGAAAGTCCCACGTGCCCATTTTGCACAACATTTGCTGTCAGGTCGGCTGGGGGGTCAGCTCACCTTGGAGAGGTTAAGTCCCTCGCCCAAGACCACACAGTTGGTCAGTAAATGAGCCAGAATTTGAATCTGTTCTGGACAATGAGTACACGGTTTTATCTACCATCCCCCCGACACTGAGGAACACTTGATTCAGCGAGCAGGTCTCTGCCTATACGATCTGCCCGGTGGGTCAGCGAGGTGGAGGACGCACAAGAGAAAAACATCCCGAGCCTTGTGTTATGTGCTGGGCACGGGCCTAGGTGCACATGTATCTCATTTCACCGCAGAGATTATTCTGGCTCTTAGTGATAAGGAAACAGAGGCTCTGAGAGGTTAAGTGACTTGTTCCATGTTGTTCTAGAGAGTCAAGTCGGATTTTGAGCTCATCTCTGATCCACTTCCCAGAGAACTACCTGTATTTTATTTTATTTTTTAACATTTTATTTATTTATTCATGAGAGACACAGAGAGAGAAAGGCAGAGACACAGGGAGAGGGAGAAGCAGGCTCCATGCAGGGAGCCCGATGTGGGACTCGATCCCAGGACCCCGGGTATCATTACTCCAGTCAAAGGCAGACACACTCAATCACTGAGCCACCCAGGCGTCCTGAGAACCACCTTTATGGCTTCTGGAATCCAAAACTGCATTCTACTGGCCTCAACTACCCACCTGTTTTAGAAGCCTGGGTGAACAAATGCCTTCTTCTTATCAGAAGCAGCAGAGCACGGCTGCCTAGGGGCTTTGCAGCTCCAATTTTACCACGAGGTGGCGGGAGGGTTGGTGATAGGGGCAAGGGAGTGGGGTGAGGGTGTAAGAGGTAGGTCTGACTAGGGCAATTCTTGTTTCTGTTTCTTTAATAATGTTTGGGTTAGGGAGAAATTTGCCTTGAGAAACAGGTGTCAGTGCTGAGAAAATTTGAACTCAGGAAAATCACCAATCCTGTTCATCTCGCACATTCTGAAGCGGGAAATGAGGAGCGGAGAAGTACAGGATTTGCTTGACATCACACGGTGAGTCAGGTACAGAGGTGGATTTGACCAGGAGTCTCTCCCAGCTTCGAGTCCTGTGCCCTGTCACCTCAACCACACGCGGTCATTCTGTTACAACAGGCACTTAATAAATACCACAGAAGAGAAAAACAGCCCTTGAGCCAGACTTGCTTGTTTGCAGAGCCAAACCCATGCCAAGGTTTTGCTTCGCAAAAAAAGTCCCTCAGGATTGGGAGATTTCCACACATTTGGGAGGGCACTTCTTCCAAATTAAGGGAGCCTCCAAGCCACAGCTTAAATCCTATGACACTTCACTGAAGCAAGAGCAAGTCACCAGGGCACGCAGCACCTCTGCTCACCCACATTAGACTAGGTTAGCTTAGCTGGAAGGCAGTACAGGGCGGTGCAGAAAGAACCTTGTTTCAGGATCCCATGGTCCCACATCTGCTCTGCGCCCTGTGTGTCACTTTGGGCAAGGTTGCTGGCCTTTCAGAGTCCTTATTTCATAATCTATAAAATGGGACTGATACCATCAAGCTTGCAAAGCTGAGGAAATTAGAGATAGGAGGTGGTACGTGCCTGGCACTGGGTAGCAGCCCAGTAAACATGCAGCTACTTTTATCATCATTAGAAGTGAGCTGGAATAGACCCCCTGGAGTCATCACAGCTGTGCCTTCCGCACCACCCCAGAAGGGAGAACTTTCACTCAAACCCGTGTGGCCGCAGGGTCTTCCAAGATATCTCCAGTGGGGTCCCTACCTTCCAGCAGCTTCTATGGTGAGGAGAAATGATCACCACACTGACACTGCAGGAGAGGGGTGGACTAGATGTTATCTGTGGGAGGGGCCTGTGTCTCCAGGTGTCAAGCATGGCTTCATAGAAGAGGCAGTTTTGCAGACTGATGGTGAAGGCATCTCCTCCTTAGATGGCAACTTCCCCAATCTGGGCCCTAAGAGCTGCCATCGTGGGAAGGGGGGTCAGAAGAGCTGCGAGCCTGAACACCCCCTTCACACCACCCCAGCCCCAGGCTCATGCTGTGCTCTGCTGAGGATTTCAGAGGCTGTGCTATTGGAGAGAAAGTTGGGAGCTGCTGCCAACTCTGGCAGGCCCTGCTGCTGGCTGGGGAGGAGGCAGTCAGGAGGGCCAACTAAGGTAGAAGGTGGCCAAGGGCTGAGAAATCCAAAGCCCCAGAAGGGCTCAGGAAAGCAGCTGTCAGGCAGGTCTGAGAAGAGCCCAACTGCCTGCCTGTTTATTCAACCAGCATTTCCTGAATATCTACCCTGCGCCTGCCCCAGTGCTAGATACAGGGATTAAAGAGAAGCATGAGACAGGCGACCCGGGCCTTGACCTAGGCCTTTGAAGAGCCCAACCTCTTCTGGGTTTAGCCATCTGGAGCTACAGGGACAATGTGCCAGTTCCACAGACTCCCAGAACATCTTGGCTAGGAAGCTCCTTAAAGCCTTTTGACTACGTCATTGAAATGATGGTGAAACTGGGCTCAGAGAAAAGACGGACACTGGCCCAAGGTCAGGCCAGGGGTCAGTGGTAGATCTCGGGGTCAGAATCCAAGCCTTCAGCAGCCCAGTTCTCCGCCCACCATTAGCCCTCGATACTTGAAGTACAGACTTCAAAGCAGCTACCCGCAGAGGTGGGCTGGTGGAGAAGGGGGGGTGTAGGGGGGAGGGAGGATGTGGACCCTGGACTCGCCTGCAGCTGGCAGCCTGATGGTTACGTGTGTGGGTTTTGGAGTCTGTAGACGTGGGTTCAAACCCTGATTCCGACACTCTTCTAGCTGTGGGAGTTCAGTTTCTGCACCTGGTAAATGGGCGCGTTCTCCAACCGACCTCAACGGGCTGTGGTCGCCTTAATGGGCCAATGGATGGGACTTCTGTAGAAGCGCAGCACAAAGCGCCTGTTCCTGCCTCCACTTCCGTCCCTCATCCTTCGGGGCACTTCGGGCTGCTGTGTACTGGTGGGCAGTGTCCACGGGCCGCCAAGGGAGTGGACCCCAGAGAGGAGGGGACGGTCCGGAGCCGGGCCCCCCAGGGCTGCGGCCACGCTCCAGCCCCGCGCGGCTGCAACCCAAGCCCGCTGCAGCGGAGCAACCTACGCCCGAACAAGGGCTGCACAAGGACCGTGTCCTCGGCTGCACCCGCGAGGGGGTGACGGGGCCCGGGGACGCCGGGCTCTCGGTGCCACCGCCCCCACCTCCAAGGGCGCCATCCCCCGGAGCCCGGCCCCCGCTCACCTGCCTCCTCAAGGTCTCGGGGCCGCCGCTCCCGCCGCCGCCGTAGCGCCTTCTAGTCTCCCGGGGCCCGTGCGGGGGCGGGGCGGCTCGCCCGGAAGCAGCTCCCCCTCGCCGCGCCCCGCCCCCCCCCGGCGCGCAGGCCACGCCCCTGCGGCCGCTTCGCCCGCGGGCTGGTCAACTCGCGCGGAGGCCCCGCCCACGCCCGGGAAGGCCTGGCCAATCGGGTGCGCGGAAGGGCTGGCGGGCCCACGCCCCGCCCCCCGGGGCCCCGAGCTCGGGTGCCGGAAGGCCCGCGGGAGCCCACGTGGGGGCGCGGGGCCGCTGCGGCGGGGCCCTGGCAGAGGGGACGGGAGGCGGTTGCAGCCCCGAGGTTCCCCTTACAGTCCTCCCCTTCCCAGCCTGGCGCATACTTGGCGCTGCTTCGTTGTTGAAAGAATAATTGGGGGTTTGGGGGTTAAGGACATTAAAACAACACCTTAGATCTTGGGGTCCTGCAATCGAGCCCCGCGTTGGGCCCCCTGCTCAGGGTGAAGTCGGCTTCTCCCTCTCTCGCTCCTCCCTGCTTGTGCTGTCAAATAAATGCATCTTAAAAAAAAATAAAAATAAAGCAACACCTCAATGCCCAACACAATAGCTAAGTCCATTTTTGCAGACTGAATATTTTAAAGCTGTTGAGTTCAGCACCAGGCTGCCTTCCAGGTTTTCAGAGAAAATTAATTCCAGCGTAATTACTCAGGGCCTGCTCGGGGTACCATGGATGGAGAGATGTGATGTGATGTGATGTGAAAGGTATGGGCGCTCCGGAAAAGCGCCAGGTCTAATGGGGGCATCAAACGGATCTGGGATGGGTACAGTGTGAGATTTGACGGCAGGTCTGTACGGGGGGGGGGGGGGGGGGTTGGGTTTGGGTAGAGTATGTGCAGAAGCAGGAGGGAACTGGTGAGGCTTGGGGCTTGGGGGAGCTAGTAGGATTGGGTGGGTGAAGTAGGGGTGGAGATTAGGACCTTAGTAAAAGAATGCCTCCATAAAGGTGCATCAGGGATTCTGGAAAAGCTGACTTTGACTTGCTAAGGAGGCCAGGGGGCTGATCGTATTACACTTACTTTCAGATTTTCTCAAAATCGGTACTCCAAACCTGTTTTTTTTTCTTCTTTTTTTAAGATTTTATTTATTTATTCATGAGAGACACAGAGAGAGAGAGGCAGCGACACAGGGAGAAGCAGGCTCCATGCAGGGGACCTGATGTGGGACTGGATCCCAGGACCCCAGAACCACACTCCGGGGTCAAAGGCAGGCAGTTAACCTCTGAGCCACGCAGGCGTCCCCTCCAAACCTGTTTTAAAAGGTAGAGAGGCTTAAAGCTGGGGAAATTTGACCTGCGTAATTTCCAGCTACTAGAGCTCTGATCTGTGGCCAAATGAGGGAGATGGTAGAAATGAAGTCATATTTTTTTGTGCATTTATGAGTCAGGGACAGTACCTAGCGTTTTGCATTCACTTATCTAATTTTGATATAAATGGAATTTTGATGAGAACTATGTTACTACCCTCATTTGACAGACTAGGAAGACAATCTCCAGGGAGATTAAATAATTTGCCCTATGTCACACTGACTTTCTCTGCAATGCCTGCTATTTAGGTTCCTTCAACTCATAGGGGTAATTAGTTTATATTCCCTGTGCATTTCTTTCACGACACCTGTTCCATCTCTGAGTTTATTGATAATTAAGCATAATTAGGACCATCTACCTCAAAGAGCCCCCAAAGAGTGAGAAACTTAAGAATGCTGCTGTTTGGTGTAATCTATTTTTCACATGTCTCTTATTCTTGGCAGAAAGACCTGCTTCCATTCTCCACCCTGCAGGAGTGGCAGGTGGCGGGAGGGCAGTAAGAGGGAGAGAGAGAAAGAGAAAGGGAGAGAGAGGAGCAGACTCTCTGCTGAGCAGGGAGCCTGATGAGGCTTGATTCCAGGACTTTGGGATCAAAACGTGAGCCGACCAGGTGCCCTTAATCTTTGATCTGTTAGTTACATGGATGTGTTTGTGCAAATTCATCAAGCTTTACATTTATCTGCACCATTTAATATGTTATACTTTATTTTAATATTTTAAAAAGATTTTATTTATTTATTCATGAGAGACACAGAGAGAGAGAGGCCCAGAAACAGGCAGAGGCAGAAGCAGGCTCCATGCAGGGAGCCGGATGTGGGACTTGATCCCGGACCCCAGGATAATGCCCTGAGCCAAAGGCAGACAATCAACCTCCACCGCTGAGCCACCTAGGCGCCCCAGTATGTTATACTTTAATAAAAGGTAACAACAACAACAAAAACCCCCACTGGACTATTGTGAGTGCTTCCCAGGCAGGTATAGGGCCTTGTGCTAAACGCTGTGAAGTGAGTAGCAATAGGGATTAGTGGTTGCCAGGGGCTGGAGGGAGGGAAGCGTGGGGTCTAAGTGCTTGACAGGTACAGGGTTTTTCTGGGGTGATGAAAACATTTTGGAACTAGAGAGAAGTGATGGTTGCACAACATTTTGAATGTGCTAAATGCCCCACATTGGTCATATAATTTTATGTTCTGTGAATTTCATCTCAATTAAAAGATAAAATGGGGGCAGCACTTGGGTGGCTCAGTCAGTTGGGCAGCAACCCTTGGTTTTGGCTCAGGTCATGATCTCAGGGTGGTAGCTCAGCCTGGTGTTGGCAGGAGGCTCCACACTCAGCAGGGACTCTGCTGGAGATTTTCTCTCCCTCTCCCCCTGCCCCTCCCCCTGCTTACTCACTCTCATTTAAGTAAAGTCTAAAAAAAAAAAACAAAAAACTCTGGTCTTAAAAAAAAAAAAGATAAAATCGGTTCACTGAATGCAATGTGGTATTCTGGAATGGATCCTGGAACAAAAAAGGGCATTAGGTTTTTTTTGTTTGTTTGTTTTTTGTTTTTTTTTTTTTAAAAAGGGCATTAGTGGAAAACTGGTGAAATACAAGTAGTTTGGAATTTGGTAGTTTTTTCTTCAGTTTTGACAAATGTACCTTGGTTATGTAAGATGTCAACATGAGGGAAAGCTGGGTGATTACATGAGAACTCTGCACTCTGCAACTTTTCTGAAAACTAAGATTGTTCCAAAGTAAAAAAAGTTCATTAAAGAAAAAAAAAAAAAGAAAGAAATAGAAGCAAAGTCACACACAGGGCCGCTAGAATAGGATCCTAGCTTTCATAAATAAATTGGTGGTAAGATCTTGAGCAAGTCACTTCTCTCTGATGAGCCTCAATTTCTCATTGGCAAAAATCGGATTAGGTTGCAAAAGTAATTTCTTATTTTTTAAAAGATTTTATTTATTTATTCATGAGATACACACAGAGACGCAGAGACACAGGCAGAGGAAGAAGCAGGCTCCATGCAGGGAGCCTGATGTGGGACTCGATCCTGGGTCTCCAGGATCATACTCTGGGCTGAAGGTGGCGCTAAACAGCTGAGCCACTGGAGCCGCCCTAAAAGTAATTTTTTAAAAAAGATTTTATTTATTTGAGAGAGAATGAGCATGCACACACAAGTGGGGGAAAGGGCAGAGGGAGATGCAGACTCCCCATGGAGTTGGGGAACTCCATGCAGGGCTGGATCCCAGGACCCTGGGATCATGACCTGAACCTGAAGTTGGATGCCTAACTGGGCCACATGGGGGCCCCAGATTAAAAAAAAAAATCTCTATACTCGATATAGGGCTCAAATTTATAGCCCTGACATTGAGTTGCACACTTTGCTGACTGAGCCCCTCAGATACCCCTGAAAATGTAATTTTGCACTGGTAAAAATGGTAACCTTTCCACCCTCCAAATCTAGATCAGAATCTGTAGGCATGAAGGGCTGTGGCTTACAAAAGATGAGATTTTTGCCTTCCCTTAGTAAGCAACCTTCAAAATTCAGATACCACCACAGGAATGTTAAAGGTGTGCTTGGAAAAAACGAGTTGATAACCTCAGATTTTTCCTTTTTTTTTTTTTTAAGTAATTTCTAGGGACGCCTGGGTGATTCAGTGGTTGGGCATCCGCCTTCGGCTCAGGTCGTGATCCCAGAATCCAGGATTGAGTCCCACATCAGGCTCCTTGTGGGGAGCCTGCTTCTCCCTGTCTGTGTCTCTCTCATGAATAAATAAAATTTTTAAAAAATTTCTACACCCAGTGCAGGGTTCAAACTTACTACCCTGAGGTCAAGACTCAGGTTCTACCAGCTGAGCAACCCAGACACCTCTTAAATTCTGTGGTTTTAAGTCAGAATTCCCATTCCCAGGAAATATGCTTTTTTTCTTAGGTAGTCAAAGTTCGGGAAGACCTAAAGCCATGTGGAGAGAGAGTTCTTTCGGGGGATGCATTAACTAGAGACTTACAAGATAGAGACAGATTGGAATAGATGGTGAGGCAAGCCCTCCTCAAGCAGGTTTTGTGTACCAGGTTTAAGTATGGATTAAATGGAAGCAGTGAGGGCCTAGAACATAGCAATGTTCCAGGATGACCCACCTGGCAAGCAGTACTTGGGGGAAGTTGGGGGGCAGCAGACAGGTGGCAGGACACAGTTCAAAGAAGCCACAGGAGTCCAGAGGGGACTTGAGAACTTAGCTGAGTGGTGCTCATGGGAATTAGGAAAGGATGTTTCTGCTGTGGACAGGGAAAAAGCCACCAGATCTAATGACTCCTGGGGTTGCAAGTTTAAGGAATGTTATTTATAAATTCGTGACTTGAAAGTTATGTAGATTAGAGGTAATAAAGCATTGTGGTTGACATCATGAAGGTAAAAGTTCTCCTTTATAGGATTTCAGAGTTCATACTTGAAAGCATGTAGGACAGTACCAAACACACAATAGGGACTCGATAAATATGTTGTCATTAAGCAACTAGTAACCATAGGGTGCCCAGCAGAGCCATAGAAAAGCTCTTGTCGTGGTCGAAGAGCAGCATCTGCTGGTCATCCAAGGCAACGCAGGATCCCAGATTTACGAAGACCTGGCCCAGTCTACATTCCAAAAACCATATAGGGATGATCAGTGAGGGTCCTCCCCAAAAGCATAATATAAACAAGCAAGATGAAACAGGAGTCATCACTTTTAACAAGAATGTTCTTTATTTGTACAAAGCATTATAATTTTCCTCAACATTCTTCATTTATTTGTCAACAAACTCTTGACTATATTCATTAAACAAATTAACAGTGTCAAACTACATACATTTGACTATCTGTCAACCTCCAAGCGCTCAACTTAGAGACAAACAAAAAAGTGCTTGGAGCACCAAATATCAAGAGAAAAAAAAAAACCCAGAAAAACAACTCTGAGAAAGGTCAACAGAATTACTTTAGAAGCAGTTAAAGGGGATGGATTTTTTGCAGTGGGGATTAGATTCCTGAGCACCATCAGATTTCTGCACTTTGGGACATTAAGCAGGTTATCAAAGATCCTGGGTTGGCAGATGTGAGAAAAGGAGGAAGAGAGAAAGTGGGAACAGGGAACAGAGGGGAGGCAGAAGGGAGACAGAGAAGGGAGACGCAAGAGGGAGAAAGTTGTGCCTAAAAGAAATAAAGTTTGGAATTTGTCATGAATTAAAGAATGAAAAACAAAAGTCACAAGCCTGGGAAATGGACTATGAAAGAAAAAGCCTGGGGTTTTATACCTTCCAGGAGGTGACCATAAATCCTAAAGCCATAGAGTGGCAGGCAATGAGGTGCATCTGAGACTAAACCGTCTGGTTTTTTTTTTTTTTTTCTGGGGGGGGGGGTAAGATATTGGCACACGTGCTTGACGAGTTCCACTCTACACTAATGATTTAGAAGCATATGCACCCAGAGGACAGCCACGCCAGCAGGTCAAATGCCTACCAGGCAACATAGAGGAGCTCCACGCCAAGTAGGTCTGGAGAAATAAAAATTCAATCAATGTTAACGCCAAGTGAAGAGACAACAGATTTCATTCCCCCCCCCCCATAACCTTTTAGTAGTTTCCTAAAGCTAAACCATCCCAACCACTTGTAATAAGCTAGTTCTGCCAAATCCTATACAATCAAAACAGGCCGACCATGCTCAAAAGCCCCAATTTTTCCTGAGCTTTGACTGCCTCTGTGACCTGGAACACAGCAGGCAGCACGGAAATCATTATTACTTTTTTGTTTGTTTGTTTGGGGTGGTGGTGGTGATGGATGGGGACCAAAAAACTGCCAGACCACATATACAAGTAATAAGAGATCAAATCGACTAATCAAATTTAGCCGCTCAGGATCGCTCTCGTCAAAAAGTCTTTACCTTCAGAACTGACTTAGCAAAATGGGACTCTGCTATTCAGATGCTCTGACGGAAGCGCTGGTTTTGGTCATTTTAGTCAGTTTTTATTTTGATCTTCTCAGGCTCTTCTGGCGAGGCCCCACTCTCCCAAGCAGGGAAAGAGCCTCTCAGGACCGCACCACGTTTCTGGGCGGTGCCTGCCAAGGTGCCAACGTCTTCCCGTCCCACTAGTTGTCTACTTCCTCCTCTTCGTTCTGTTCTTCTTCTTCCAGCCTTTCCTCGTCTTCATCGTTGTCCTCATCCCTGCCCTTGTCTTGCTCCTCTGCATCGGTTTTTTTGTCTTTGTCCTTCTTCTTCTGCTCGGAAGCTTCCTTCTTGCCCTTCTGCTCTCTCCTGTACGCTGTGAGGAGGAAGGCGGTTAGCAGGCAGGGCTGGACCAAACCCACCGCAAGCAGCCAACTCCGCTGCACAACCGGAGAAGCTGGGGCCGGGAAGGAACAATAAATCTGCTCGGCATCACACAAATCAGATCAGATTCGGCGCCGATCGAACGGATTCCGAGTCGCAACCAGATACTCGGTTCCTGTTCCTACGCAGACCCCAGCTGCGAAGGCTCAGGGCGGCCAGGTGAGCCGGTCACACGGGACGGACATCTCCTCGGCCGAACAAAGCAGAGGGACGTTACCTTCCAGAGCTTCTTTCAGGGGGGTGACGAACCGCTGGAACTCCATCTCCTCCATGGCTGAGAGCACGTCACTGGCGTTCAACGTCTTGCGTTTTCCCTTCATCGCGAAGTTGTTGGCACTGAAACAAAAGGGAGATTCGGGCGTGAAAAGGGGGCAGGGCAAAGCCGAGGTCAGGGATGCACGGATACGTCCCTCCCCTTCCCTGCACAAAAGGGTCAAAGCAAAGGGACTTTGTTTTATTTCGCTTCAGACCTTGCGAGCCCTGGACGAGGGCGCGAGCTCCGCCGCACCGCGGGAGGGCCCCCCTGTTGGCGGTTCGCGACTCCAGGGTGCGGAGTGGGGACCGGGCGGGGTGGGGGGGGGGGGTCTGTGCGGCTCCCTCCCGCCCCAGCCCCAGCCCCAGCCCCAACCCCAGAGGAGCTCTCGCTGGCTCGGCCCGGCTCACCAGGAAGTGGCGTACAGCACGAAGACGCTAGCGGCGCGGGAGATGGCGCTGCGGGCCTCCTTGGAGATGTTGACACCGTCCGGGAGCTGCGAGAAGAGCGCGGGTGAGTAACGCTGCGGCCCGGGACCCGGGACCCGCTCCCCCGCTGCCGGCTCGTCCGCCCCGCGCCCACCCGCCAGCCGGAGCTGCCCACCGCTTCCTTGATGATCCTGGTGATGACAGCATTGGGCAGGTTTAGGTCCTCGGGCCTCTCCGCCATGGCCGCCGGCGCCGCGGCCCGCGCCTCCGCCTCGAGTCCGGACTTCCCGCGTCGCCGCGCGCTGACCCAAGGAGGCTTCCGTCCCGCCCCCCGGGGCCCACGCTGCGTCCCACAGTGCCCCGCGCGCCATTGCCTCCCTCAGCACCGGGCCCCGCCCCCGCCTCGAGTCGCCCGAGCGTCCGAACTCTGCACGCCGCTACGGCGTTGGCCTTCCCGGTTCTCGTCCGGCCTCCCCCCGGGGACCCAGCGGCCCCTTCCCAGGCTCGTGCCCCTGCTGCTGGCCGCCGCCACGTCTAGAGACTCCTCCTTCAGCTCAAGTATGGCTCACCGGAGCTTCCGTCCCTTCCCCACAGTGCTCTGCGCCGTTGCCTGGCAACGGCGGGCGTGGGCGACGGAGGCGTGGGCGGGGCTCCTTCCGACGCGGGGCGGGGCCTCGCCGCTTCTCGGCGTCGGCGCGGGCGTCGGGCTTTGCGGCCGGATTGGGCTCCCCGGCCGCCCGAGGCCCGCTCTCCCGCTCTGCGGTACCGGAGCGAAGCGGGTATCTTCTTAAAAAAAAAAAAAAAAAAAAAAAATTTTTTTTTTTTTTTTCCAGTTCTGCGGGACCTGCTGTCGGTCTTGGAGCTCTTCACCCCTCCCAGCTTTGCCATAAGCGCAGTACGGAGAATCGTCGCCTGGAAGTGTTGCACGCAAACTCCTTTGCGGGCGCAGCGCTAAGGCTGGGGACGTAGACGCGGGCGGGGCTCGCCCTCGGGCCTGGGTTCGGGCCGCCCGGGAGGAGAGCGCGGCCTTGCGTTCCCTCAGAGCCAAACCCTCTGAGCGTTCTGTGTTGTCTTTTACTTCGTTGACTTGTGCATAATACGTCTTTCCCAGTCGCAGGCATCATTAGCGTGGTTCTGCAGTGGCTTTTAGGTTGCATCATTGCATAGAAATTATTCTCATTCTCCCTGAGCTCGAATGCCTTTTTTTCCCCCCTTAAAATGTGCTGTCTTCTATCACCCTTAATTTTCCTTTTTTTAAAAAATATATTTTTAAATTTATTCATGAGAAACAGAGAGAGGCAGAGACACATGCCGAGGGAGAAGCAGGCTCCGTGCAGGGAGCACGATGCCGGACTCGATCCAGGGTCTCCAGGATCATGCCCTGGGCCCAAGGCAGGCTAAACCGCTGAGCCACCTGGGCTGTCTTTAATTTACTTATTTTGAGTAATTTTCTTTTCTTTTCTTTTCTTTTCTTTTCTTTTCTTTTCTTTTCTTTTCTTTTCTTTTCTTTTCTTTTCTTTTCTTTCAAGATTTTACTTGTTTATTCATGAGAGGCAGAGACATAAAGGGAGAAACAGGCTCCCTGCAAGAGGCTGGTGCTGTGGGACTCCATCCCAGGCCCGGAGGGATCACCATCTGAGCCAAAGGCTGATGCTCAACCACTGAGCCCCCTCAGGCATCCCTATTTTGAGTAATTTCTACCGAACGTCAGGCTGGAGCTCATGACCACAGAGTCATGATCAAGAGTCACATGCTCTACCGCCTGAGCCAACTGGGTGGGCATCCCAGTTTTCCAACTTTTTTTTTTTAATTTTTTTTTATTTATTTATGATAGTCACACACACACACACACAGAGAGAGAGAGAGAGGCAGAGACATAGGCAGAGGGAGAAGCAGGCTCCATGCACCGGGAGCCCGATGTGGGATTCGATCCCGGGTATCCAGGATCGCGCCCTGGGCCAAAGGCAGGCGCTAAATTGCTGCGCCACCCAGGGATCCCCCAGTTTTCCAACTTTTGACAGAGACATGAGTACAGAGAAATACTTCCCTATTAGGAGAAAAACACCAGCAAACGTGATGATAAAGGGCAACTGGAACTGGATTAGTTAGAGATTATAGGGTTTGGTGGGGAAACTCTCCATTTGGATGTAACAGGCCTGGTTTAAAGATACCAGGAGGCTCTCAGCTCCAATTGCTGTATAGTTGGAACTGTGAGTCGTGATGTCATATATTTTGATCTTTAAGAGGAACCAGAAATCTGAACACCGTGGACTATCTCTACTTAAAAAAAAAAAAAAAGAAGATTCAAAGTGCAGGCCAAACAAAACAAGTCATAGGGCAGCTGTGATGCCATGCCAATGCTGCGCTATCTTTGGTCTAATTTATAAGCTCTTGAGAACAAGGACTTATTTTGTTCATTACTGTTCTCTATGCCTGTTACAGTTCCCATCACATACATGGTAGTCAGTAAATGTGTTGGATAAAAGGAAGAAGAAATGGATACTGTCCGTAAAAAGTTATTAGGAACAAAAAAGTTATTAGGGATCAGGTGGTAGTGATTGCCTAAAATATTTCTAGAGAGAGAAAGATGATACTGTTTGTTGATCCCATATTATATATCATACATAAAAATACATTATTTCTCTTAATGCTTCTATAATCCTATTTAGGGATTTCTCTTCCCCTCTTTATATGAGGAAACAAGTTGAGAGAGTTGAAGTCCCTTGCCTACGACCATACAGCCAGTAAATGAAAAGCCAGAGGCCTCTGATATGTCTGTAAGTCTACTGATTTGGTGCTTGAGCAAACCCATTGGTTTCTGCTGGGTATTTTTTTTTTAAGATTTTATTTATTTATTCATGAGAATATACAGAGAGGAGAGAGAGAGAGAGGCAGAGACACAGGCAGAGGGAGAAGCAGGCTCCATGCAGGGAGCCTGACATGGGATTCGATCCCAGGTCTCCAGGATCAGGTCCTGGGCTGTAGGCGGCACTAAACCGCTGAGCCACCAGGGCTGCCCTCTGCTGGGTATTTTAGCTGCCTGTATGAGAATGGGAACATATTGAAAAATGAAGCATGTTTTCCAAAGGTTATGAGCCCATCTAAAGCCATCTCAGGCACTTCTGTGATTATATTCTGATTTGATAGGACTTTTTGGAGATGGGTGGTGTCTTCTCCCCAATGGCTAATTAAGGGGAAAAGGAAAGGATGCCAATACTTATTTTGAATTATGTGCCAGACCCTGTAATATCCATTAACTAATTTTTGTAATGACCCCGTGAAACAGGCTTATCCTCATTTTGCAGATGAGGAACCTGTAGCTCAGATTGCTTAAGTCCCAGGTTACTCAGCTAACTGGCCAAGTGGGAGACTTTATGAAGTCAATCTGTTCCAAAAACTCTTGCCACTCTACTTCATGCTGAGATGTTTTCATACTTCCTTGTTACCCAGTCTTTTAAAAATTTTGCTTATAATGTAGTCAAATATTGTGTTATAATATAGTGATGCAACAATTCTATATATTTCTCAGCAATCATCCCAATAAATATATTCTTAGTCCCTATCACCTATTACACGCTTACCACCCCCTCACCTCCCCTGTGGTGACCAGTTTGTTCTGTATAGTTAAGAGTCTGTTTTCTGGCTTGTGTCTTTTCTCTCTCTCTCATTTTATATCTTAAATTCCACATGAGTGAGATCATATGATATTTGTCTTCTCTCTGTCTGACTTATTTCACTTAGCATTATACCCTCTAGCTCCATTCATGTTGTTGCAAATGGTAAGAGTTCTTTCTTTTTAATGGCTGAGTAGCTTGTTACCCAATTTTTTTTTCTTTAAAGATTTTATTTATTTGAGAGAGAGGTAGTGAGAGAGAGCATGAGCAGGGAGGAGAGGGAGAAGCGATCACCCTGCGAGCAGGGAGCCCGATGTGGAGCTCCATCTGAGGACCCTGGGATCATGACCTGAGCTTAACTGACAGGCACGTAACCGACTGAACCAACTGAGCCACCCAGGCACCCCAGCTTGTTACCCAATTCTTAATTATCCTGTGATCATCATTTATGTGTATAGGTTCAATAGAAATATTTTATGCTTTGAGACCAAATTAAGATCTGGACTGCATGGCTAATGTATTATATGCTCTTAATTGTGTGGTGGTTGTTTCTTTAGAGGGCTAGAAAGCTGCAAGATTGGCTTTTGTCCTAAACCGTTTGTAGCTATGCATTTGCCAGATGAGAGTCAGTGGGATGAAACCACCTGCAAGTTGGCTATTTGTCAGCATCCACAGTGCTGGGCAACGATCCGCCGGATTGAGAGGGGCCACCCTCGAATCCTGGGCACCCCCCGCAAAACAACTATCGATGATGAAGGTGAATTAGTCAGCCCTGCTTCTTCCTTACAATGTCCTTGAATTATTTCTGTTTGGGTCCTTTTTGACATACCACATGTTTTCTTCTGGTCTATTTTCTCAGACAAACTCCCGATGCTCACCATTGTAAACGTGTCAGATTCCTGCATACGGGCCAAGAGACTTGCTCATCATCATTTATCAGGATTTACCTTTACCAAACCTCCCTCTTTATTGTCTCCTGGTTCAAAGGTTCCCTCCAAATTTCAAGGCAGGTAAATTATCATGGAATCCTCTTTTATGAGCCTCCTATCTCAAAATTCTGGCTTGACTTCTTTCACCCATGTAGCAGACTTTGACCAGTTCAGTTAGAGAAATGGAATTAGGTAGTGGTAAAGCATTATTTGTGTTGTAGGAGTTAAAATAGCGGTGTGTTACTTTGCTAGGGTCATCCTAACAAAGTACCCTAGACTGTGTGGCTTAAACAACAGAAATTTAGTTTTTCACAGTCTAACGGCTAGAAGTCCAAGATTAAGGTGTTGATAGTTGTTTTCTGGTGAACCGTTTCTCCTTGCCTTGTAGGTGACCATTTTCTCCCTATGTCTTAACATGGTTTTCCTTCTGTGTGTCTTTGTCCTAATTTCCTTCCTTCCTTTTTTTTCCTCTCCCTTTTTTCTCTTTTCTTTTCTTTCATTTTATTTATTTGAGAGAGAGAGAGAGAGCTGTGCCAGAGAGCCGTGCCATTTATTTGAGAGACAGAGTGCATGTGCCAGAGGAAAAGCACAGGCCTTGGGAGGCGCAGAGGGAGAAGCAGACTCCCCACCGAGCAGGGAGCCCAGTGGACATTGGGCCCAGGACCTGAGCCGAAGGCCCACGCTTAACTGACTGAGCCATACAGGCGTGAAACTTTTTTTTTTTTTATGATAGAGAGAGAATGAGAGAGAGAGAGGCAGAGACACAGGCAGAGGGAGAAGCAGGCTCCATGCACCGGGAGCCCGACGTGGGACTCGATCCCGGGTCTCCAGGATCGCGCCCTGGGCCAAAGGCAGGCGCTATACCGCTGCGCCACCCAGGGATCCCACAGGCGTGAAACTTTAATTAAGTTTTAAATTTTAATTCCAGTATAATTAACACAGTGTTATATTAATTTCAGGTGTAGGACATAGTGATTCAACCATTCTCTATGTTAGTGCTCGTCATGATAAGTGAACTCTTAATCCCTTAATTTCCTCTTCCTCTTCTTCTTTTTTTTTTTTTAAAGATTTTATTTATTCATGAGAGACACAGAGAAAGGGGCAGAGACACAGGCAGAGGGAGAAGCAGGCCCCATGCAGGGAGCCCGATGTGGGACTCCATCCCGGGTCTCCAGGATCAGGCCCTGGACTGAAGGCGGTGCTAAACTGCTGAGCCACCCGGGCTGCCCTAATTTCCTCTTCTTAATAATAGCATGAGTCATATTGGATTAGGACCTATCTACCTCTCTGTGTGACTTCATTTTACCTTAATTACCTCCTTAAAGACCCCATCTCCAACTACTGAGGGGCTCAAATTGTGAGGTATTGAGGGTTAGGACTGAAAGTAAGAATTTGGGGGGCACAGCTCAGTCCACTGCAGGGGGTATCTCATCAGCCTCTGCAGGTTATCAGAACACTGTGTCTACACACACGGTCTTTCTTATCTTTTATTTTTAGGCGTGAAACTATTTGTAAGCTCTTTTTTTTTAAAAAAAATTTTTATTTATGATCGTCACAGAGAGAGAGAGAGAGGCAGAGGCATAGGCATAGGCAAAGGGAGAAGCAGGCTCCATGCACCGGGAGCCCGACGTGGGATTCGATCCTGGGTCTCCAGGATCGCGCCCTGAGCCAAAGGCAGGCGCCAAACCGCTGCGCCACCCAGGGATCCCTATTTGTAAGCTCTTGAAGGCAAAAGCAGTGATCTTCTTTTGAATCTCCTACAAAGCCTAGGTGCCTAGTTAGTGCTCATTGATAGGGGAAGCTAAGGGACAGGGATCTGCAGAAAACTGAGACTTATAACATTTGGAACCCCTGTGGTTTGGAACCAAAGCACACCTAGCGGCCCCTTGTTCCTTTCTCCTGTTTAATGTAAGCAGCCCTTAGTGGTTTCCGTTAGACTAAAGACAGTATGAGAAAGGTTCTGGTTCTCTAGGACTTGAACCTTGGGAAGAAGGTGGCTTCTCCCAGTCAGGGCCTACGAAGGCAAAGATCATGACATCACTCGTGTAGTCACTCATTGAATTCACAAATGTAGTTTGGTGGGGACCATTGGCTGGGTTCTGGGGATTCAGTGGCAATTAAGATACAGTCTTTACCCCTAAAGGGCTTGCAGCCTAGCTGGGGAGGCAGAGAGGGGCACTCCCAGATGCATGGAAGCACATGGGAAGGGTTCCTCACCCAGGGCACTATAGTTTGTGCAGATGGCACTTGTGTCTGTACCTGAAATTCCAGCAGTCTGGTGAAGTGGGGGTTGCAGGTGGGAGGTGGCCACGAAGATAGTTCTAGACTATGGAAATAACATATGCAAAGGCCTGGAGGCAAGAGGAAGGTCTTCAGGTATCAGGAGAAGAGCTCACTGAATGTGAAACAGAGCAGGAATGGGAGAGTGGTCAGAGATGAAGCTAAGGGAGCTGGAGTAAAAAGCAGTGGCCTAAGAGAGTGAATCATACACATCCTGATTCTGTTAGTTTCACTGTCCTTTGAAGACTTTCACCTTGGGGAGTAGGAGTAAAGGAATTAATGATCACATGTTCAGCCACCCTTGATGTGCTAGCAAAGAAAGAAATATTTACATGCATTTCTGCAACATTTTCTGTGGTAGATTTAAGATGTCTTGCTGCAAATTCCTTGACACTCCTCTCCTTGAGAAATGGCGTCTGTCCCCTCCACTTGAATCTGGCAGGCTTCATGACTGCTTTGAGCAATAGATAGGAAAGAAGAGACGCTGGGCCAGTTTCTAGTCCCAGGCCTTAAGGAACAGGCAGTTTCTTCTGTTTCTTAAAATACTCTGGTAGCCCTGAGCTGCCACGGGGAAGTTCAAATACCCTTAGCCTGCCCTACTGGAGGGTGTATGGTTAGATGCTCCAGTTGATGCTCCTGGATCCAGCCTTCCAGTCCTTTCCTCTAAAGAACCAGATTTGAGAGTAAAGCCATCTTGGACTCACTAGACCAGCCTGTCCCTTCAGCTGAACACCACCAAGTAACTACTACTGATCACATGGGAAGAATCATCTACCTAAGCCCAAACCAAATTCCTGACCCACACAATTGTGAGATGTAATTAAATGGTTGTGGTTTTAAGTCACTACGATTTTGGTAGTTTGTTATACAGCAATTTGTAATGGGAGCATCCTCTTGGCATACTTCTTTTGTGTTTTGTTTTCCTTTTTTTCTCACAGTGTCAATGTACCTTGTTGCAATGCCCCCATACTACTAAAGAAAACAAGTGTCTTTTCTTTGTTCCCAAAGTGCTCTTATATTCAAACAAAGAGAAACTTAACTGACAATCAGACCCTCCTGTGTTGATAAGATAAAGTGTTAAAAAGCTAACAACTTGCTTCTAAAGGAAGATAAGATTTAGCAGAAGTACCCTGTTTTAGAGGAGCATTGTCTTGAGTGTAATTGCTTCCACCTTGCTCTTTTGCTCTTGCTAACATTGAACTAAATTTAACCTTTTCAAAGATGCGTGGTATTCAGGGGTGCCTGGGTGGTTCTGTCCCTTAAGCGGCTGCCTTCAGTTCAGGTCATGATCTCGGGTCCTGGGTTGAGCCCTGCATCCTGAGATTGAGCCCCGCATCCGGCTCTATGCTAAGTGGGGAGCCTACTTCTCCCTCTCCCTCTGCCATTGCACCTGCTTGGGCCCTGTCTCTTAAATGAATAAATAACAACAACAAAAAAGCAATGGCCTACATCACAATGTCTGTTTTGGAGGTGTTCCAGAACAAACACATACAACTTAAGGAAATGAGGAGACCCTACATTAATTTGTTAAGTATTAACCCTCAGGTTTTCTGCGGATAAGCAGAAGGCTTTTCCTCATAGCACTATCATCCCAGTAAGTCTTTTGTGTCCCTATATCATATTTGGAAACTCATTTTTTTAGGCCTCAGAAGGATTTACCTGACAAAGATGTAATCGGCGATACTGATAGATCTCCTAAAGTAAATCACAGATTAACAAAGGTACTTCCTCAGCATTTTCTCTTTACTAGTGGGAATAAAATATCTGTCTCTATTTAACATTAAGGGTGACTATAATCCAAATAATGGCAATGATAACTAATATTAGGCCCTTAAGTGCTGGTCTGCAGAGATGCCTATACTTATTATATAGTTTCCAGAAATCCCAGACACCAGTGGGATTGATTTTTGGCTGTTTGGCATGGGTAAGACTTTCCTGTCTGTATCCTACATAGAGCATGTTCAGCTACCCTATCATCTTATAATATGGGGAAATTAGAATGCTGGAATGTCACACCTAAAATGGGCCTTCAGGTCATCTACTTTGACAACTGTCAAACTTTTTATTATTTTATTTTTTATTTATTTTTTAAAAGATTTTATTTATTTATTCATGGGAGACAGAGAGAAAGAGAGAGAGAGAGAGAGAGAGGCAGAGACACAGGCAGAGGGAGAAGCAGGCTCCATGCAGGGAGCCTGACATGGGACTCATCCTGGGTCTCTAGGATCCTGCCCTGGGCTGAAGGCGGTGCTAAACCACTGAGACACCAGGGCTGCCCGACTGTCAAACTTTTTAAACTATGACCTACAGTAAGAAATACATTTTGCAACAAAAGAGCATAAAACAATCCTTACCCTAATTATGAGCAATCTACTCTGCTATTTTCTGTCCTATTTTACTTTTTTTTTTGAGAGGGAGAGAGAGCAGAATTGCAAGTGAGGGGAGGGACGGGGGAGGAGAGAGGGAGAATCTTAAGCAGGCTCCATGTTCAGCGTGGAGCCTGATTTGGGGCTTGATCCCGTGACCCAGAGATCATGACCTGAGCTGAAATCAAGAGTTGGATGCTTAACCAATTGAACCACCCAGGAGCCCCTTTATTCTGTATTACTTTTAAGCAATTTGGCTGCAATTCACAAAATTTGATTTCATGACCTATGAATTAGTTGCAATTGCAGTCGAAGAACATTACCATCGTCCATCTCACATGTCTTGCAGTGGAGGAAACTGAGGCCCAGATAAGGAAGTGATTTGCTAAAGCACCTAGTTAGAGGCAGAGCTTAATTAGAGTTTGGGAAGAAAAATCTTTCTACATATCTACAATGAAGAGAGATTTACTCTTCTTTGCAATCTTTAATGGGATGCCTTTTATTTTTTTCAAGAGATACTTCACCTTTCACTGTCATGGGGTGGAGAGTGTAAGGGATAGAGAGAGGGTGGGAGGGTTTGAATGGATGAATGAACAGATCACTCTCCTCTTTGACTTCTTTAGAACAGGGGTCTAGACTCAATTTGTTTTAAGTTAATGATTTGAATAGTTAGTACATGCACATGGTTCAGAATTCAAAAAGCATAAAAAGGGCGTACAGACTTACTAGAAGTCTCCCCTAGCCTCCCAAGCCAGTCAGTTCCTTTTCATAGGACAACCAACAACTCTATTTTTAAAAATTTACTTATTTGAGAGACAGAGAAAGAGAGAAAGCTAGTATGTGAGCAGGGGGAAAGGCAGAGGGGGAGAGAGTGTTAAGCCGACTCCCCACTGAGCTTGGAGCCCTACACAGGGCTCAATCCCAGGACCCTGAAATCATGACCTTAGCCGAAATCAAGATTTGGCTGTTTGACTGAGCCACTGAGGTACTCCACAACCCTATTTTTAATAGGTTTTTTCCCCCCTTCCTGTATCCTACCAGGGGTATGGACAAGATGGTTTATAAGGTTTCCTTAGTACCACTGTTCTAATATCCTAAATGGCTGAACGTGAAAAGTGTTGTGACCTTACCTTTTAGGCAGATGTCTCTAATCATAGACAGGCTATAAAAGCAGAAAACTTGCTTCTGTCTCTACCAATTCCCTCCCTGTCCTCAAATTGTATTGTGTTACCTGCAAGGGATCTAAGTGTTTGGAATGGAGTAGGTGGAATGAGTAGTGTTCCCTCAGGTAAGCCCCAAGTTACTCCTTTAGAGGTATGGGGTGGGGAGTTGCTCAGTGCCACCCTAATGTCACAGGGAGGTGGGGGGTAAGACTCTTTACTGAAAGTGTTCACTCTTGTAGACACCTGTACTGCTGTCAGGTTTCTCGAGGAATTGTTACGAAGACAGTATGGGGAAGAGAAATATCTTTTTGTTGTCTTCTGCACTACCTGACCCTTTTCATTAGCATGATAATTCAGTTTTTAGGCCTGCCCTGAATACTAGCAGGAGCTGGCACCTTTTAGCCATCCATAGGCTTTACATCTTTCTCTTAGCTTTCAGTGCTGAATTTGAATGAGACACAACTTCCCAGCCCTCAAGATGTTAGAAATATGGTTGTAATCTGGATCCCAGAACAACCAGAGAAGCAGATGAGGTGAGTATTGTGTCCAGAACTTGGGAGCCTCCCAGCCTTCTATTCTGCCCTTTGCAGGCCTCCTATCTGTCATCTCCTTTTTAGCCACCTCACTGCCAGTGACAGGAGGCCAACTAGAGAAGGTTATGGTCTCTTGTACTTGCCTCTTGCTCCACTGTGGTTCTATTTAATGCACTTTCCACTTCCTGTGGTGAGGCTTCTCTACATCAGTCCTACGTGGCAGTAAATAGCATGCACGACTGGGCCTGTGTATTGTGAGGTCTAAGAAACAGATACTTCCTGACTATCAGTTTTTCTTTTCTTATTTTATTTTATTTTACTTATTTTTTCTTTTTTTTTAAAGATTTTATTTATTTGAGAAAGTGAGAGATAGCAAAGGGGGAGGGGCAGAGGGAGAGAGAGAGAGAGAGAAAGAGAGAGAGAAAGAGAGAGAGGCAGACTCCCCACTGAGCAGGGAGCCTGACACGGGGCTGATCCCTGGAACCTGGGATCATGACTTGAGCTGAAGGCAGATGCTTAACTGACTGAGCCATGCAGGCAGCCCTTCTCAGTTTTTATTATTAGCCATCCCCAGCTAGTGAAAACATTTTCAGTGAAGCATGTGACTCTTTGGTCTCAGCTACAAGGCCTGGCACAGTGGCACAAAATAAATAGCATGTTGGGGATCCCTAGGTGACTCAGTGGTTTAGTGCTGCCTTCAGCCCAGGGCATGATCCTGGAGTCCCGGGATCAAGTCTCACGTTGAGCTCCCTGCATGGAGCCTGCTTCTCCCTCTGCCTGTGTCTCTGCCTCTCTCTTTCTCTCTCTCTGCCTTTCATGAACAAATAAATAAAATATTAAAAAAAATGAAATAGCATGTAGAACTTGTGTACAAAGCAGAAGGATTTGGCCAAGGCCCAAAGGCTTGCTAATACTGATAATCTTTAGAAGAAAGTGTTTGGCTTTTCTCTAATAAATGCTGAGGCTTTCAGGTTCTGTTAAGTGACCAGATATGACATGTTTTAAGAATTTCTTATTTTATTTTTTAATGATCCTATCAGCGCTTCTGCATATATGCATTTGTGTGTATGTATATGATGTAAACAAACAAACAAACAAAAAATACCCCTAATGGTATATTTCCTTTCATGTAAAAAGAAGCCCAGAGGTGGGTTGGCCAGGTCTAGTGCATTAGCTCCATGTGGTCATCAGAAACTGGCTCTCTGGTCATCATCCTTAGTCCATGACTTTCATTTTCTCATGGGGTATCTCATGGGGTCTTTTAAGATCTAAGTTGACTGCTAGAGCTCCAGCCATCATATCCATGTTCCAGGCAAGGAGGTGGAAGATGACAGAGCAAAAAATACTTGAGCATCTCCTCTGTGCCAAGCAGTAAAGAATCTAGTGAAGAAACAAATAGACTTGCTCCCTGTCCTCCTAGAGTCTTGTGATGGTGGTAGGGGGTGGGGTTGGGGGTTCTCAGGCCTTATAATGTCACCAGACTTAAGTATATAATTACTAATTTGGATTAATGCTTTGAAGGCAAATAACTGGATTGTATGAGAGAATAGTAGGGCACCTAATGTAGACGTGAGATTAGGTCTTCTTTTTCCGAAGCTTCTGGGCAGTTGGTTCCTCTAGGCTTCCAACCAGCCATCTTTGGGTACTGAATAGAGGATAGAAATCTTCAAATATCCTCGGTGCTTCTGTTTGAGAGGTCTGGGAATAAGCTGTGGTTATTCTTTCAAGTCCAGCTGAGAAGAAGCATGTTGTTCCCAGCCAGGACTGGAGGAAGGGAAGAATGAAATCTACAGTGGTAAGTTGGATATATTGGCCAAACCTTTATGAGACTAGACTGTAGAGTTTTGTCTTGTTTTTCCTTTCTGGTGCCTTCCCCTTTCCCCCATTCTTATTAAATAAAAGTTGCCAAAGAAAACCCCATTTAAGGAATAATTATCAAAGCATTTTCTGTTCAGAGACTCTCTTCCCTACCTCCTCCCTGTAGGAAGGTGAAAGGCATCTTGAAGAAAAGTTAGGAGGAAGTGTTGGGTATTCGGGGGTAGTTTTTGACTAACTAAAGACAAATTCCCAGTATGATAGAAGGAGAGCTTCAGTGGACTAGAGGTTACAATGGCCTGGGGGTTCTCATCTCATGCCACCAATTATGGGTAAATATAGCCTTGGGTAAGTCACAGAACCAGAAGGTTGCTACATCTGCTACCGTAGTGTCTCGGTCCACTTTGTTCATTGCTGAATCCCCAGTGCCAGTCCTGTACCTGGCACATAGTTGGTCAATAAATATCTATTCAGTTTGCTCAGTGAATGAATTAATAACCCTTTTGGGAGAAAACCAGAAACAATTAATCCTTGTGACCTGAATTCAACAATCGGGTGGGGAGCCAGAGAGGGAAAAATACGGTGGCCTTCATGGTGCAGAGGATGGGGAGCTGCTGGAGCGGGTCTGGAAACAGGGAGCTTGGTGTGCCAGGGTTTTGTTTGGGAGGCCCGGATGTTGACCGGAAGGAGTGGCACTCAAGAGAGTACTTCATTACCATTTTTGCTTTTCTAGAAAGACAGTTTTCTCTATGAAAAGCAGAAAACAGAAACACAGCTGGGACCTCTGGGGATGATTGTGCCCCCTCCGTCGCCAGTAAACTTTTTTGAGCAACTAAGTACAGAGTCCATACCTTCCTGGAACCAGTTTGACATAGTCCCTCAGGATCTACTGAAGGAGTGAGTATCTCTGAAGCCTGGGGGAGAGCCAGAGTACCTGCTCTTCTCTGAAGCAGCGAAGGCATGAAGAAGCATGCTCTTTCTGAGGAGGGAAGGGAGAAAATTGTCCTGCCTGCTTGTTCAGTGAGTTCTGAGATTTACGAATGTACAGTAATCACCGCCAATTATCAAGTACTTAGCACTTGTCAGTCTCTGCCTGTTCTCTTATTTGAACCTCCATGAGGCACTATTACTCTCTTTTTCTTCCTATTTTTAAAGTAAGCTGTACATTCAACGTGGGGCTCGAACTCACGACTCTGAGATCAAGCGTTGCACGCTTCACCGACTGAGGTGGCCAGGTGCCTCCACTCTCTCTTCTTCATGGATGAGTTATGGATAAGTGAGAGGCAGAGAGGAATGTGGCTCGGGGTGAGACAGCCTTTGGATTTCATATTGAAACATCCTGGTTTTGATACTTTATTGAGCATATTTATGCTTCGTTCCCTCATTTGCAAAATGGGGATAAGAAGGCCTGTCCTGATGAGTTGGAAGGTGTTACCTGATGAGTGCCTGTTGGCATAGGCTTTTTCAGGCCCAGAGTAGAAATTTATTCAAATTTGGAGCCCTTTTCATCCCTTTTTTCCTCAGCCATGCTCACCAAGAGGAACTGTTGCTGACTGGCTGTCTCTGTCCCCTTCAGCCTCTTGCCCAATGAAGGGAAAACCATGCCTTCTCTGGAGATGAAGACACAATTGGCCATGATGAAGAAGAAACCACCCCTGGAAAAGAGCCGACCCGACAGTGCCATTTCTGCTAAGATGTTTTTATCTGTACACCGTCTCACCCTGCAGGTGAGAGCTAGGGAGCCTTGAAGAAATGTCTAGGTCCAAATCCAAACTCATTGGTCTTCAAGGCTGGAAGAGGTTTTTTGTTATTTTATTTTATTTTATTTTATTTTAATTTAATTTAATTTAATTTATTTTTTTCATTCATTCATGAGAGACACAGAGATAGAAGCAGAAGGAGAAGCAGGCTCCATGCAGGGAGCTTGATGTGGGACTCCTTCCCGAGTCTCTGGGATCATGACCTGAGCTGAAGGCAGACGCTCAACCGCTGAGCCACCCAGGCATCCCAAGGCTGGAAGAGTTGACTTTCTCTTTCTTCTTATTTCTCTCCACCTTTCCACACTGGACCTAAGCCCCACAGAAGGACTGGGCTATATGTAGGTGAAAGCCAGTGCATGGGGAGGGGTTTGAGGAATGTTCCGTTTCTTCCGCAGTTTGTTCCCTGCCCTGTTTCCTCTCGCCAGAGCCCAGGTACGAGGCTGGTTGCACTGGGTTCTCAAACAGTGCTTGTCGGCTGGGTACCTGCATGTGAGGGGTATGTTTTGGGAAAAGGAAGCACCTTCAGTAGAGCTTTTCTTCTTTTTTATCTCCAGAGACCAGCATTGAGATATCCTAAACATTTGAATAAATTCTATTATAACCTAAACACAGAAGGTAGGTTTTCTTGGTGCCACCAGATCCTCTGGCCCTGTCCCCCCTCAGCCCACAGTTCTCATACTTGGTCTTGCTCCCAATTTGATGTTTGTGGCCATAGTCACATAGGATCATGTGTAGAACTGAGGAAACTGCGGATTCAGGAAGCAGCCCCCAACCCTCCCCATCACAAATGGCTCGGTTCTGATAGAGGATGTCCCCATTGTGGAGCAGGGCCCAGCAAGCAGCCCCCCGGGAAAGCTGGGAGCTGTCAGGGAGAAGAGGATTGAGCTGGGGCTCTGGTCACCAGGTCACAAGAAGCAGCAGTGGCAGCAGAAGCAGCTGCAGCAGAAGTTGAAAACACCACCTAGGAGACAGGTAGAGTGGCTGTGAGGGAAGCCCTAGGACTGGCTGGGACTGGGCCGAGGGGAGCAGCCTGAACTGGAAAGTGGTGCACGAGGTGCGAGTCTCCTGTTCTCTGTCTGGTTCTAGATACAGAGAGTTCCTGTCAGCTTGCAGGTACTGACTTCCTTCTTTCAGACTCTTTGTGAAATGTTTTCTTCACTTCCGAAGGGCCTAATTCAGTTCCTCCTCATATGGGTTTCAGGAGGCCAA
This sequence comes from Nyctereutes procyonoides, assembly GCF_905146905.1. Taxonomy (NCBI): domain Eukaryota; kingdom Metazoa; phylum Chordata; class Mammalia; order Carnivora; family Canidae; genus Nyctereutes; species Nyctereutes procyonoides. Next base: position 6,589,958 of record NW_026575135.1, on the reverse strand, counting down.
AAAGAAACCCAAGAGTGATCCAGAGAGCCAGGACATTTTGCACAAATGTTCAGGTGCCGTGGCTTATGGTCCACGCTATGGTAAGGAGAATATGGGCTTGGGAGGGATGGAATCTCAGGACGTAGCTGAGGGCAGGAAAAGCTGAACATGTCTGTTATTTTCGGACCCGCCTTTGTTAGGCATTCAGAATTCTCGGAACGTTCTGGCTTGGCTGGGCTACCGTGCATCATCCTTCTATCAAATATTTACTAAGGAAGCAGGCTGGGCCAGATGTCTGCTTCGTGTGAGCATTCAAGAGAGGACCATGAGCATGAGTCAGAGTCATTTTTCCTCAGGTCTTTAGGAAAAGCAGAGTGGTTTGAGAAGGAAGAGCAAGCAATGAGTCAGAACAGAGCCAGGGCTCCTGACTAGCCCCAAGAGGGTTCTAAGGAAGCGGAATCCAGCCTCAGCACCCCCCCCTTCCCAGCCACAAATCAGTCCCTGGAGGCTCAGGTTGAGATCAGCACATTAGACCCTTCCAGGAGGCAGGTGGCCAATTCTTGACAGGTGATCCTTTTCCTCTGCTGAAGACCTGAATAGGTAGCTCTCCTTTTTGGAATCCTTATCACATGTCTGAGCTGAAGGATATACTTACCCTGGTCCCTCTGATGTTGCTCAGTTGGAGTGCAGAAAAAAGAAAGGGAGTGAGAATCCCCCTAAACCTTAGGAGCTGCTTTAGCCTTGCTCAGATTGGACCTTGCTGACTACTTCCTTGTCAGAATTGGCTCTCCCCTACCTCCCTGGGGCAGTGGGAGGGCTCAGGTAAGATGTTCCCTCAGAAGGGTGTTCCTCTCTCAGTTTGTTTCCCATCCTACTGGGCCCTCAGATGCCAACAGTGGCCCCTACCTGCAGATTCAAGAAGCTTCCTGACCTTCATATGGGAGGTAGACAAAACCAGAGCTGTGGCCCATCATGGGGCTGACGGGTCCAAGGTTAGCACCCCATCCCGGGTGGTCAGCACATCCCTGAATTCATTCAGGTGCCTTTCATTTCCTCTTCCTGATGTCTACAATAGGAGCAGATTTGCTTGGGTGACGGAGGTGCCTTTTTGAAATATGTTCTTGGAACAGTGGCCTGGTTGAGAAAAGCCTTATGGAAGAGTTGATTTTTGCGTTGGATCTTGGATGTGTGAGAGTCTTCCTGATACAGAGGAGAATCCCAGAAGTGGGAATAGACTGTGCAGATGTACCTGGGCTGTGCAGGGAACACAGTGGTCCCTCGTGGCTGTGGGTTATGTAAGAGGCCATGGTAAAAAGGTCAGGCTGAAGAGGTAGGCAGGAGCTTGTAGAGCTGCTAAGACGTTTGACTATGGTCATGGTGTTCTACTGTGACTGCATATTGAAATCAACTAAGGAGCTTTCTTTCTTTCCTTTTTCTTTTCCTTTTTTTTTTTTTCAGAGAGAGAGAGAGAGGGCGCATGAGTGGGGGCAAGAGGAAGAGGGAGAGAGAATCCTTTTTTTTTTTACAGAACTTTGATTTTTTTATTTTATTTTATTTATTTATGATAGTCACAGAGAGAGAGAGAGAGAGAGAGAGAGAGAGAGAGAGAGAGGCAGAGACACAGGCAGAGGGAGAAGCAGGCTCCATGCACCGGGAGCCCGACATGGGATTCGATCCCGGGTCTCCAGGATCGCGCCCTGGGCCAAAGGCAGGCGCCAAACCGCTGCGCCACCCAGGGATCCCGGGAGAGAGAATCCTAAGCAGGTTCCATGCTCCAGCGCAGAGCCTGACATGGGGCTCGATCTCATGACCCTGAGATTATGACCTGAGCCCAAATCAAGAGTCAGATGCTTAACCGACTGAGCCACTCAGTTGCCCTAACTGAGGAGCTTTTAAAACCCAGATACCCAGGATGTACTCCAGGCCTATTAAATCAGAAGTTCTATTGTTGGGACCCAGGCCTCAGTGTTTTCTAGAACTCCCAGTACTTTGAGTGTGCAGTTGAGGTAAAAACCAGTGCTGGTAGGGAGCCAACGGAAGTGTTCAACAAGGGAGTTCCTCAGTGGGCTTTGCTTTTTTGCATAATTCCTCTGGTGGCAGCTTGGGAGATGTTCCTTTAGAGAAAGGGAATTGAGAAAGGAGAGGATGAACGCTTTTAGGGACTAGTTGGGGAGACAGCCGATGCAGAAGAATCAGAGAACTAGAACTTTTTGAAGAGAGGGGTTCCATTTTCAGAAGCCAGTATGGGGACTAGGGTTGGTGCCAGAAGGTCAGAGGAATCTTCATAAACTGAAAACATAGGGTCAGGCTTCTTTTGCGGCTAGGGTGTGCAGATACCTGCCCCTTAGGTTTCTTGGAGGAACCCTAAATCGTTTTTGTACACTTGACCTAATTCTGTAGTAGATGTGGTCACAGTCCGAGGTGAACCAAGTCACAAAAGGCACTCAGAGGCCAAACTCCTCACCTCCTCTAACCTGTCTTGTCCTAGATGAGGAGTCACTTGTAGGCTAGGGGGTCAACTAGAAACCCAACAACGGGATATGAAATACGGATAAGAAGATAATTGAATTGACTTTGTGGTCACTAGGTCACAGAACTCTACTGGGTCGGAAAAGTGACAAAAAGCAGCCACAGCAGATGAAGTCAGAAGGACCCACCTTGAGACAGGTAGAAGTACTGGAACCATTGTGCCTGGGCCCTGTTTCAGTTATCTATTACTGTATAACCCACCACCTCAAAGCTGAAACCACAGTGGTTGGTTGTTTCTCAGGATTCTGAGGGCTGATTGGACAGTTTTTCTGGTGTTGTTTGATGTCACTCATGCAGGCACCTTCAGCTGGCAGCTGGGGTGGGGCTGTTAGCCAGATTGCCTTAGTTCTCTTCTGTGAGGTCTCTCTCTCTCTCTCTCTCTCTCTTTTTTTAAAATTTTTATCTATTTATGATAGTCATACACACACACAGAGAGAGAGAGAGAGAGAGAGAGAGAGAGAGAGAGAGAGAGAGGCAGAGACACAGGCAGAAGCAGGCTCCATGCACCGGGAGCCTCACGTGGGATTCGATCCCGGGTCTCCAGGATCGCGCCCTGGGCCAAAGGCAGGCGCTAAACCGCTGTGCCACCCAGGGATCCCACTGTGAGGTCTCTTTATTGTGGTTTGTTTGGGCTTCTTGACAGTATGGTAATCTCAAAAGCACTTTCTCGAGAGATGGGGCTGGACCTGGAACAGTGTCACTTCTGTTGTATTTTATTGGTCCAAAAGAAAAAAAATCACAAGTCCAACCCAGATTCGAGAGAAAATGGACTCCATCTCTTGGTGGGAGGAACAGCATGCACCTTCCAGGTTGGCCACCACCCCTGGAGGAGTCACTTGTAGGCTAGGCTTTCCCCAGTAGACAGCTGGCACTGGGACAAAGTGGGTTCTGGCTTCATCCAGTCAGCCTGGAGGGCAAAGAATTTGTGAGACAAGCCTCTCTCTTTAGTCTCAGGAGGTGGCAATTTGTCCTGTCCTCGATGTTAATTTTTTTTCCAAGAAAAGCATATTTTAGAAAAACCTTTTCTTGATTCAAATTTCCTTACACTTTAATGAATTACAGGATTCCAAAAGGAGACCACAGGTGGAATACTCTGAGAATTATCCGGATTCCTTTCCTGATAAGGATGGTAAGTTACTAGGGTGGAGGAACCTTAGTAAGTCACTTAGGCCAGGGGGAACTGAACCTGTGTTGACAAGGATGGTTTACCTCCCTGGAGGCCATAGTCCTCATCCCTCAGAATGGTCCTAAAGACACCTAGCCCTTCCTTTTCTGTCCTTCATTTGTCACAGTTGGGAGAAGCTTACAGGTACAGTTAATGGCTGGGTCTACTTTTAGATCCTGAGTTATCCAAGACAGAACCCTCTAAAAAGGACATCAGTGCTCAGAAGGCGGTCGTGCTGGCATCCCAAGGGAGGAGCCCAGAATCCCTTTCAGACAGCACATCTAGAAGAAGTTGGCGTCCTGAGCTCAAACTGCTGAGGATTCTTCAGGCCACTGATGATGAGGATGAGGAGGACCAACTCTCTGGGTCACAGAGTGCAGAGTCTTTCAAGACTTCACAGGGCAGCCTGACTCCAGATTAGGATGCTTTGAATCCTGAGGACCCCAACCTTGGACATAAGAGCAGAAAAGAGAGAGGACTTCTGCTCCCTGGAGCCTTTACCAGGGCCTGACTGCAGGGATTCGGCTTTCTTCATTCACTTCTCCTTCCCTCTAAAATAAGTGAGGGAGAAAAAGCCTCACCCTTTTTAAACGTAGATTATTTCTCTTTCATTGGGGACAGAATAATTTTAGTAATTAAACAAAACTGCTAATTAAGGAAAAGCCTCATTCTGTTTCTGCGAGGAGGGGAGAGTTGTTTCTGTAGATCTGCTTTCTGGGTCACTTTTATCCCCACTCTGAAGCTCTAAAAGGTTTCCAGTTACAGGAGGATGTATTTTGGGGCACCTGGCTAGCTCATTCTATAGAGTGTGTGAGTCTTGATCTCAAGGTTGTGAGTTTGAGCCTCACATTCAGAATAGAAATTACCAAAAAAAATAAAAAATAAAAAAAAGGAGGGGGGAAGATGAGTTTGGTCTGTGGGAACCCCTACTATGTGTCTGTCTTTTCCTCTCATTCCCTGGAAATGGTTTCTTTTAGGGTTGGCACCCAATGATCGTTATCAAATAACATTTGAATTAACCCAAGAGAGTCTAAAGCTCCAGCTTTTCAGTGACTGAGTCTGTGGGAATGTTTTGGTGATGCTCATAAAGACTCAGAATTTCAGAGTCTCAGGGGACCTTGAATTTGGTTTTTGGAAGGATTTTTTTTTTAATGTTTTTGTCCTTAAAGTTTTTTTTTTAAAGATTTTATTTATTCATGAGAGAGAGAGAGAGAGAGAGAGAGAGAGGCAGAGACACAGGCAGAGGGAGAAGTAGGCTTCATGCAGGGAGCCTGACGTGGGACTCGATCCTGGGACTCCAGGATCATGCCCTGGGCCGAAGGCAGGCACTAAACTGCTGAGCCACCCAGGGATCCCCTGTCCTTAAAGTTTTTAATAGAGAAAAATTTCAAAACTTTTGAAATTCAAGAGAATAATATAATGGAACTCTCAGTACGCAGAATGTTAGTTGCGGGCAGTGAAAGCCCTTGCCCTGTGCCCTTGGCCTGTGAGCTGTGGTCAGGGCAGCTGGAGCCAGTTATTCTCTCCAGCTCTGCACCCAGGGTCAAGTCCTCCCATCCGTGGGAGGTGGCTGGAAGAAGAGAGCCCTGGCTGTTGGTGGTACTCATTAGCACTCAGCCTCAGCCCCCAGTAGTTGGGGGTAGGATGAGAAATGATGACATCTTGTCCCTCTTGACCAGCTGTCTGTCTGGGAGCTGGGGGAGGGAGCCCTGTGTTTTTGGGCAGCAGCAATCTGGGGTAGTTGAAATTGGGGTGGGAAAAGCGGAAACATAGCTCTAAAGTCATACAGCACAGACTCAGTTCCTACTGAGCTCTTGTAGATTTTCTTAAACAGTTTGCTGTATGCTGTTAGGGTCATTTTCAGAGACATAACTTTTTTTATTTTTTCATTTTTAAAAAGATTTTATTTATTCATGAGAGACACAGAGACATAGGTGGAGGGAGAAGCAACCTCCCTGTCGGGAGCCTGATATGGAACTCAATCCCAGGACCCTGGGATCACTACTCGAGCCAAAGGCAGATGCTCAACTGCTGAGACATAAACATTTTTTAAAAAAGATTTCATTTATTTATTCATGAGAGAGAGAGACAGAGACACAGTCAGAGGGAGAAGTAGGCTCCATGCAGGGAGCCTGTTGTGGGACTCGGTCCCGGGTTTCTAGGATCACACCCTTGGCTGACAGCGGCGCTAAACCACTAAGTCACCAGGGCTGCCCGATAAACATTTTTAAAAATAATTTTCACTGGGCAACAGTCTGTGAATGTCTCACACTTTTGTTGGAAGTGGAACTCAGGACTGGGTCTGACATCCTTTCCCCCCCCCCCCTTAAGATTTATCTATTTTAGTGAGAGAGCACACAAGCAAGGGGAGGGGCAGAAGGAGAGGGAGAGAATCCCAAGCAGTCTGCTCACTCCAGTGGGGCTCTATCCCACAACCCTGAGCTCATGACCTGAGCCGAAATCAAGTGTCGGTCACTCAACTGACTGAGACCCCCAGGCACCCCCTGAGATCTTTTTATAAGAGAAACCTATCCCTCATCAATTACTTGGTTCCACTAAGTACAGTTTGTACAAGAAAGGCATTAAATGTTAACTCTTTTTTTAACGTTGTCTCCAAACAGACCAAATTAGAAAGTTAAAACTGCTGCCTACTCATTCCTCTCTTCCAAGCCAAATCAAAATTACATGACATCATTTGTGTTACTAGACTGAACTATACTTAGCTGAATCTTCATAATAAGAGGAGTCCAAGAATCCAAGAGGTGTTATGTGGGCTGTTTTTCTGCAAATAATTATTTCTCAAACGTACATTATATTGCAGAATGACTTGTGTGGATTAACTTGAAAATTACACCTTTTTTCAACATCTTAGCCTTCCCTCAGACCTGTCCACTCAAGCAAACTCGATTTCCAGTGGTCAGTAGTGAGGTTGAGGACAGGGCAGGGCTGAGCTTTCATTTGGTCATTTTATCTGAAGACTCAGAAGAGAAATTCTATTAACCAATTCAACTATTAGTCAAGCAACTCTCAGAAATTGGCAGATTCTTTTCAGTTTTGTTGATGAGCACAAAGTTACCTTTTGAATCATGACACATTTTGAATGAGAAGATGCTTGCTGTTTGAACACTGGCCTTTGCTTCTGTTTTCAAAGGGAGGAAAAACTATTTGCGGGCTGAAACTTGTTTCACCTTTGTTACACCAATCCCTCAGATCACAAACAGAATTTAGGGCAATATAGGGCAGCCCTGGTGGCTCAGCAGTTTGGCGCCGCCTGCAGCCTGGGGCGTGATCCTGGAGACCCAGGATGGAGTCCCACCTCGAGCTCCCTGCATGGAGCCTGCTTCTCCCTCTCCCTCTGCCTGTGTCTCTGCCTCTCTCTATGAATAAATAAATAAAATCTTAAAAAAAAAATTTAGGGCAATATAATCTGCACACCACATTACAATTTTCAAGCAGTTCATACCCACTATTTTGGTTGGTTCTCTGGCCAAATCTATAGATAGATGGGGATTGTCTCCATTTTATAGATTAGAAAACAGGCTCAGAATCCAGGGCTGATGAGAACTCATTTGGGGCTTCGAGAACCAAAAAAAAAAAAAAAAAAAAAAAAAAAAAAAGCATTCTTTAAGACACTTTGCTATGATCTGTTGAAAATTCTCTCAATGAATATACAGATCTACAATGATTACAATATGAGTGGCATCTCTGGAGTTGGTCCAAAACCTTCATCCCAGGACCTGATGGCCTTGCTGGAGAGATAAAGTCATTTAACAGAAATCCAAGGCCAGCAAGGGAAGGGGGCTGGGCTTAGAATCTGGGTCCTTGCTCTTCTCATCCACTGAACTCTGATGCTTCTCTAATTCCCTCTCTTTAATGCACAGCAGAGCCTGGGACAGTCTTTATCAGAAAGGAAGGATGAGATCACGTAGAAAAGAATTGACTGAGAGGAAAGAGCCCTCACGAGCACTTTGGGTTAGCCTCTCCATGTTCTGAGAGAAGAGGAGCCAGGTAACTGTTGCTAACTGCCACTTCCCCACTATCTGGGCCATAGGAATCAGGAGAATGAAGGCCCAACAGCCCAGGAAGCTCTAGCTAGAATTGCTTGGAGATTACTTTATGCATTTAAGCAGACAAGAGGTCTTAAGACTTAGTTGGAATATGGTCCTAGGATCCTTATAAAAGACACTGGCTCTTTTCTTCTTTTCTGTGTTCTTTGCGATTTCTACTAGTGGTGGGCCACTTTGGGTCACCATGTTTTCTGAGCACATTTCCAATGACACCTAGCCTGGTTTGACCTGTGCCTAAAAGCAGTCAGTGAGTCTTCAGGCAGTCTGTGTCTACACTTTCCTCCTTGCAGGGCCAGCAATTTCCTTTGTTTTGGTATTGGTCCTGACATCTGGGGTAACAGACTCTGTTCTTCATTGTGGGTTACAGTAAGCTCCCTTTGATGGGAGAGAGTCAGGGTTTCAACCAGGGTAGCAGTGACCCTTAAAGAAAATCTGTTTATTCAAATATGCCTAAAGGAATTGTTTGCTAAATTATTTTTTTAAAAGATTTTATTTATTTATTTGACACAGAGAGAGCATGAGAGAGCACCAGCAGAGGGTAGTGGCAGGCAGAGGGAGAGGGAGAAGCAGACTCCCCACTGAGGGAGCCGGACATGGGGCTTGATCCCAGGACCCCAAGATTATGACCTGAGCTGAAGACAGAGGCTTACTGACTGAGCCACCCAGGTGCCCCTTGTTTGCTGAATTAAAGACACAAATACCTCTGACTGTTAGATAAGAATGATTAGAGGTCCTTTGGAATCTAGAGAAGTCTGGGGAAGATTTTCTAAATTGTTTCTTTCAGTTGTCAGAAGGTACCAGGGTATGAAATTATTTTGTCCTTCTGTTTATATGTTTATCTAACCAATACTGAATACCTATTCTATGTTAATTGACCCTTAGTTTGTCTTGATAGAGATATGAAAAGTTCTAGGGAGATGAAGAATCATTCCCTGGAAGCTAGCTAGAATTTTTTTTTTGATCACTTGACAAAGCTGTTTGGGACCACTAGGTGGTGATATTACATTGTGAAAATGATACTCTGAAGCCTGGCGGCCTCTGAGGCCACAGTTTACACAGCCAAAGACATGTCCTTGTGAGTAAATGGAGAAAAAACTCCACATTTCACCAGTGAGATAGATGATCCAATTTAAATGCTCTGACGAATGAATTCATCTTTGAACAGTTTAGAATGTCATTGGAAGAACTCATTCAAGAGTTCTGGATAAATCCTGGGATGTGCCCACAGTTCTAGGATTTGGGGAAATCGGGAGCTATTGATGGTCCTGACAGTCATCAGTTGGGCAGAAATTGAGGGAGGCAGCATTTGATAGGTAGAAATACCAAAAATTATTGGAGGCTCTTATGCTGATTTGCAGCTCCTAAATTTATCTTGATCAGATTTTTAATTTTTTTAATTTATTTTATTTTTTTAAAATACAACATATAAACTTTATTTAACAAAAGTAACAAAGTCACACAGGCACTTATATTAAGAGAAAAACTGACTAGAAGAAATTTATCTTGAACATCTTATAGTAACCTACTTGCAGTTGCATTTAACTGCACTCTGTTGCTGTGAAGAATACAGCTCATGCACAGGTATGGATCAACAATTTGTACATTTTTCGAGTATTCACTGAAATACTACCTTACATACACATACACGTTAAATTTGAAAAAGATTTAATTGACGATCCCCAGAAAGACTTCATTTTTGTTGCTCTTTTGGAAGAGGTCATCTAAAGAGAAGAATATGCGGTTCTGGCTCATGAATCATGTAATGAACCCAGCCTAGACTCTGTTGGACACCAAGTCTCCTCCACTCCTCTTCAGACATCAGATAGGTTTTCAGTACTTGTTTGGAAAGTTCTCTGGGGGAGTGGCGCAGCAGTTTAGCGCTGCCTGCAGCCCGGGGCGTGATCCTGGAGACACTGGATCGAGTCCCACATCAGGCTCTCTGTATGATGCCTGCTTCTCCCTCTGCCTGTGTCTCTGCCTCTCTCTCTCTGTCTCTATGAATAAATAAATAAATAAATAAATAAATAAATAAATAAATATCTTTAAAAAAAAAAAAAAAGAAAGTTCTCTGGGTAACATGACATGCTGGTACTCATAGTGCTCATAGAAGTACTTGTCCGAGTAGCAGATCTACCTGTGGGCCATCCTGCAGGCAGTGGGAGCAACGGGGCGTGAAGAGTGGGCACAGCGGGCCACATGTCCACATCAGGCCGAGGCAACGACTCGACTGCCTTGATCAGAATTTTTAAGAAAAGATTTTATTTATTAGAGAGAGAGAGAAAGCATGTGCTGGGGAGAGGGGCAGAGGGAGAGGTAGAAGCAGATTCCCAACTGAGCAGGGAGCCCAATATGGGGACTCTATCCCAGGACCGTAGGACCATGACCTGAGCCGAAGGCAGCCACTTAACTGACTGAGCCACTCAGGCACCCCTATCTTGATCAGATTTTGCCTGTTTAAAAATTCAGGGAGGAGGGGCGCCTGGGTGGCTTAGATGGCTAAAGCATCTGCCTTTGGTTCTGTGTCACAATCCCCGGGTCCTGGGATCAAGCCCCACATGGGGCTCCCTGCCTAGTGGAGAGTCTGCTTCCCCCTCTCTCTCCGCTTCTGTCCCCTCCTTCTGCTGCTTGCCTTGCTTGTGTGCTCTCTCTCTCTCAAATAAATAAAATCTTTTTAAAAAAATTCAGGGAGGATGAAACCAATAAATTCAGATTTTTTTTTGACTCTCTTTTATATAAATTCAGATTTTTTTTGAGTCTCTTTTATTTCTAAGGATGGCCTGGTTTTGGAAGGAATCTACAAAAACAACACTCTCTCTTGGCCTCTGGATCAGACTCAACCCCTTTGCTTGTCTTACAAGCCTTGTAAGATAGGTCTGTGGCCTGGCGGGGCCCTGCTTGTCTCCCTCGCCCCAATTCCCCCCTCTTCTCCCTGGTGCTATGTGCTCTAGTCATGATTTTTTTCATCTGTTTTTTTTTTTTAAGATTTTATTTATTCGTGAGAGACACAGAGACACAGGGAGAGGGAGAAGCAGGCTCCATGCAGGGAGCCTGATGTGGGACTCGATCCCGGGTCTCCAGGATCACGCCCTGGGCTGAAGGCGGTGCTAAACCGCAGAGCCACCTGGGCTGCCCGTCATCTGGTTCTAATGAGTCATGTCCTCTCTTACCTTCGGGCTTTAAAAAAAACCTTTTTTTCCTATACTTTTCCTTCAACCTGTACAATTCTTTTCTTCCCTCTGTGCCTGACTACTTTCTACTCATTCTTTATTATTTAAAAGATTTTATTTATTCATGAGACACACAGAGAGAGAAGCAGAGACACAGGCAGAGGGAGAAGCAGGTTTTCTGTGGAAGCCTGATGTAGGACTCGATCCCAGGACCCCAGGATCATGCCCTGAGCTGAAGACAGACGCTCAACCACTGAGCCACCCAGGTGTCCCTCTACTCATTTGTTAGATGTCAGCTTACCTGTTACGTATTTGGGGAAGCTTTTTCTGACCACTGGCAGGGATGAGGTCCTCCTCTTTCACTTTCCCTCTCCCGGCCTCTGTGGAGTTCATGGCTTATGCCACCTTCCACAGCCAGACCATGAGTTCTGAGTGGCATTTGTCTTCAGCATGTACCTTCAGTACCTAGTTGAGTGCCTGGCACATTGGAAATGCTCAGTAATATATGCGAAGTGAGCAAATGAATGAAAAACATGCATGACACATCTCTTTCCTTCAGGGTTCATATAAGGCAATAGTGTGAGCTGAATGGTACAGAGAAGGAGCTCTAGTAACAAGAAGAGAGAGGGGCACTTTAGATGCTACCATCTGAGGCTACTAGGTTTTGGCAAATGGAGATGTCTATGGAGGTGGCCATTAGGCAGAGGTGGAGGGAAGTGATGCAGATTAGAAAGAGTGGGAGGATAAGCAAGGAGTGTCATATTCTGGCCTGGAAAAAGTGGAAGGCATGGCTGGAGACAGCCTGTGTCCCTGTCATTCAGGACCCCAGATGCTGGGCTGGAGAGAGTGGGCTCTATGTGATAGCCATCGATGGCTTTTAACTAAGGTAGTGATAGGACTAAAGTGGTGCTTTACATGTTGTTAATCTGGGGCACCTGGGTGGTGCAGTTGGTTGGATGTCCAACTCTTGGTTTTGGCTTGGGTCATGATCTCGAGGTTGTGGGATGGAGCCCCGCATCATGCTCCATGCTCAGCACAGAGTCTGCTTCAGATTCTCTCTCCCTCTCCCTCTGCCCCTCCTGCTGGTATGCTTTCTCTCTCTAAAATAAATAAATATATCTTTTAAAAAAAGGGGAAAAAAAAAGAAATTGCTAATCCAATGGCAACAAAACATGAATTGGAGACACACCAGCAAGCCCACCAAGATCAGTTAGGAGGTTATCACCAAACTCAAGATGGGATATGCCCAGGGCCTGGAGTGTGCAGGCGGCAGTGGAATGGAGAGAAGGGGGCCCGGCACAAAGGAAAAATTAACAGAAACCTAGAAACTACAAAGAAAGAGTGAGGGAGAGGGAGGAGCCAAAAGATTTTTCAAACTGATTCAGTGAGGTGCTGTCATTCGTTTGGAACTAGGAGGCCCCAAGGAAAAACCAGTTTAAGGAAAGATAAGAGAATTCCTCCAAACTTTTACAGTGAAGTTATGGCTTTTAAAGAAATATTTTAATTTTTTATACTATCCTTTTAAAAAAGATTTTATTTGTTATTTGACAGAGAGAGAGAGAGAGAGAGCAAGCACAGGCAGGGGGAGCAACAGAGACAGAGGGAGAAGCAGACCCCCACTGAGAAGGGAGCCTGATGCAGGGCTCGATCCCAGGACCCTGTAATCAAGACCTGAGCTGAAGGCAGCTGCTTAGCCAACTGAACCACCCAGGCATCCCTGGAGTTATGGCTTTGTATGCTTTTCATTTATGGAAGTTCAATCAATGTACAGAGCCAAAAAATGAAGCACAAGCAGGAAGGAGTGACGGGGAGTACAGTGCACTTGGCAGGGCTGTTCCAGCTCTGCCACTCAGTGAAAATACAGCCCAGAGGGAGTGTGAGATGAAGAAGGCAAATTTGCTGTTCCCCTTCTGATTTACAATACCGTGTGTATTTAATGGATGATGAAGGGCTTATTTGAAGGTAATTTGGTTATTCACAATTTATGCCTGTATGCTGACTTTAGATCTGAATTTCCTGGCAAGATTTGCCTTTTTAAAATGTGTGCCAGATGCCAGGGTGGGCAGTAGGCACCTATTGAGAAGACACACCCCAGTCACTGCAGTAGAGTTGCACACAGTCTAGGTGGGTAGGAAGGTCTGGAAGCAGACAATTAGGGCTAGTCTAGGTGAGCAGTCAGGAAGGCAGTGGGTGCAGAGAGGAAGAAGAGCATTGGTTAGTGCATCAAAGCAGAGGTGGCCCTGGGCCTGGAGTTGGAGAGAGATCTGGGTCCTCCTCAGAACAGCACAGAGCAGCAGCAAGAGAGGAGATCTCAGAGGAAGGGGATCTAGAGGCGGGAAGGTGGATTTAAGGGCATGGCTGGAGAACCTCACTAGAAGGCAGGAAGAGCCACAGAACAGAGGAATTATCAGGAAGTGGGAGGAGAACTTTGGCAAAGGGGATGAGGATAGGCACATGAGAATAGGGAGAACCTTTAGGTCCTCTGGATGCCATCACCTCCATCCCCATGGTTCTTCCCAGTATGCTCTGCTACTGTCTACTGGAAGGGTACTCACCACCACAGGACACTCACCTAGAGATAGGCTTTGCTCTACATAAGCCTCACGATCCAGCTTGAGTGCAGTCCAGCTGAGACATAGCTCTCGGCTGTGCTTGCCTCATTTTAAACTAAAACATATCTGAACTACTCTCCGCCTGAAGTAGGATCCACACTCCCACATGACTGCAAATGTTAACTTGCTAATTGTTCCCCTGGAGTTTGCTTCTTTGCAATTACTTTGTCAGGATTTAGACAAGGCAACATAGAATAATTTACTTGAGGATACAGGGAGCTCTGGATGTTTTTTTAGCCAACAATTCCTTCTACTAGTTATATTGTTCTTTCCAAGAGATTAAAATAGTAGGAAATGTATATATCCATGTAGTTTACCACTTCTGGTGTTCTCTGCATTCCTTTGTGCAGATCAAAATTTCTAGATGGTATCATTTTCCTGCTGCCTGGAAGACTTTAACATTCCTTGTGGTGCAGGTTTTGTCAATGATGAATTCATTCAGCTTTTGGAAGTCTGAGAAGGTCTTTATTTTCACCGTCATTTTTGAAGGGTATTTTTGCTGGGTAAAGAATTCTCAGTTGGCAGGGTTTTTTTTCTTTCAATAAAGTTGCAGCTTCATTGTCTTCTGGTGTGTGTTTCTGATGAGAAGGCTAATACCATCTTTTTTTTTAAGATTTTAATTTATTTATTCATGAGAGACACACACAGAGAGAGGCAGAGACACAGGCAGAGGGAGAAGCAGGCTCCATGCAGGAAGCCCAACATGGGACTCGATCCCAGGTCTTCAGGATCAGGCCCTGGGCTGAAGGCAGCCTCTGAGCCACCTGGGTTGCCCGACTAATCCCATGTTTGTTCTTCTGTATGTAATCTGGGTTTCTTTTCTGACTGCTCTCAAGACTCACTTTATTATTGGTTTTAGACAGTTTGATCATGATGTGCTTTGGTGTAGGTTTCTTCATATTTCTTTCACTTGTGATTGATTCATTGAGCTTCATGGATTTGTGGCTTTGAAATTTACATCAGATTTTGAAAATTTTTTACCCATTATTTCCTCAAATATATTTCTGGCCCTCATCTCCTTCAGGGATTCCAATTATGTATGTACTAAGGTGCTGGAAGTTGTCCTGAAGCTCACTAATGGTCTTTTTGTTTATTTTTTTTTGGGGGGGGTCCTTTTTTTCTATGTTTTATTTTGGACGGTTTCTGTTGCTATATTTTCATTTCCTTTAAAATATTTTATTTATTTATTCATGATAGACACAGAAAGAGAGGCAGAGACATAGGCAGAGGGAGGAGCAGGCTCCTTGCAGGAAGCCCAATGCAGGACTCCATCCCTGGACCATCATGCCCTGAGCCAAAGGCAGGTGCTCAACTGCTGAGACACCCAGGTGTCCCTCTATTGCTATATTTTCATGTTCACTAATCTTTCTTTTTTCTGTGGTGTCTAATCTGCTATTAACCCCATCCTGTGTATTTTTGCATCTCAGACATTACATTTTTCACCTCTAGATGTTTGATTTGGTCTTTTTTATAGTTTCCACATCTCAACATGCTTTTAAAGTTCTCCTTGAACATAAAAATATAGTTGTAATAACCATTATAATGTACTTGTCTACTAATCCTGTCACCTGTGTCATTTCTGGATTAGTTTCTATTGCTTGATTTTTCTCTGTACTGTGGGCCCTATTTTCCTGCTTCCGTGCATGCCTCACAACTTTTTATTGGATACTAGACATTGTGGATTTGACCTTGTTGGTTGTTGGGTATTTTTGCATTCCTCTAAATATTTTTTTTAAAGATTTTATTTATTGATTCATGAGAGACCCAGATAGAGAGGCAGAGGCACAGGCAGGGGGAGAAGCAGGCACCATGAAGGGATCCTGATGTGGGACTCGATCCTGGGTCTCCAGGATCACGCCTTGGGCAGAAGGCAGGTGCCAAACCGCTGAGCCACCCAGAGATCCCCACATTCCTCTAAATATTCTTCAGCTTGTTAAATTACTTAGAAACATTTTGATCTTTTGGGGTCTTACTTTTAAGCTTTTTTGGATAGCATCAGAGTGTCATTTAGTCCAGGGCTAATTATTCCCCACAGCTGAAGCAAAACCTTTCTGAGTCACTACTCCATGCCCCATGAATTAGGGGGTCTTCCCAGTCTGGCTGATGAATAGAGGAACTATTCCTGGCCCTGTTTGAGCCTCAAAGACAGTTCCTTGTAACCCTCTTGTATGGTTCTTTCCCCAACCTTGGATACATTTATCGAACCCCCAGCTTAGAAGCACTTATCTGAGGGTTTTGCAGATCTCTTGGGCTCTCTCTTTGCAACTTTCTTTCTCTGACACTCTGTCCTGTGAACTCTAGCTGCCTTGGCCTCCTGAACAACTCAATTCAGGGATTTGGAGTTTGTCCAGGTTCCCTCTCCCTTTCAGCAAGTCTCTCTGGGCAATAAACTGGGGCAATTGTCGGGCTCACCTTGTTGGTTTTCTGTTTCTTAGAGATCACTGACCTTTTTGTTTGAAGTCTAATATCTTGAAAATCATTGTTTCATATTTTTTGTTCAATCTTTTAGTTGTTTCAGGTGAGAGGGAAAATCTAGTCCTTGAACTGGATCCAATGCCAAGATGTTACTCCATCTTGGCTGGAGGCAGAGGTTAAATATAAGTTCAGAAGACTTTTTGAGGGCCTATGAAACCTCTTGACTATGCCACACCAAGTTGCATGTTGTCAGGTCAAGAAAATGGTACCTTTTGAAAAAGGCTTTCAACATAACTACAAGGACACTGAGCCATTCTAGGAGAGACTGGGGACTCTGCTTTTCTTCTTATGCTTTTGTCAAGTCTCTGGCTTTTATCTTTGGATTCAGCAGACTATTTTACAATTCTCTGGTGGTAAGGGCTTTGGTTTCGTACTTTTTTTTTTTTTTAAAGATTTTATTTATTTACTCATGAGAGACACAGAAGCAGAGATGTAGGTAGAGGGAGAAGCAGGCTCCCTGCAGGGAACCTGATACAGGACTCGATCCCAGGACCCCAGGATCATGACCTGAGCCAAAGGCAGACACTCAACCACTGAGCCACCCAGGTGCACTGGTCTCTTGTCTGTTGAGAACTTATTTGGAGGTTCTAGCAGGGGAGCACAGCTACTCTTATACCCTTGACTGAATAATGGCCCTCCTCTATTGAGGAATGTGATTCACTTTGACCAAGTGTGCCACTTTGGGAGGGACATACATGGCACATGGAGCAGTGAGGAAGGAGGGGGACACCTGCCTGGCTAGCCAGATCAACTGAAGTGACCTTGGCAATCAGTGGGGTGACAGATGTCACAGCCAGATTGGTCCTGGTCTCTTGGCTCACTTGGAATCTTGAGTTTTTTACTTGGTTTCCATTTAGACCCTGTTTGTGCATTTAGGTGACCAAAGGCTTCTCCACATGAGGCAAATTACAATTTCTCAGCGGTACTTACTGTAACCAGCATCTGCTCTTATAGAGAACCATTAATTCAGAGATACTGTGTTCTACCTTGAAGATGAATTGCAGACACACTTTTAAAGAGCAAATCCTGCATTTCAAGGGTGAATAAAATACCACTTTACAAAGCATTCCAGTTGGTTAAATTTAGGACGAGAAGAAAACATGACCCAAGGATATTCTCTGGCTTTGAGCCCAGGGTATTTTTCCTTTTAGAGTGAATTTGGTACATTTTCATTCATGTAGAGCTGTTGCCTCCCAGCATTTTATTCTGGGATGGAAGGTCAACAATGACTGCCTTGTTGCTAAATCCAATGGACCCTTCTCAGTTATTAACCTACTTGACCTCTCAACAGTATTTGACGCGGTTGACAATTATTTCCTCCTTAACACGCTCCCAGGCTTTCCTTCCCCCTCTCATGCCTTTTCTCCCCTGCCTGCCTTTTCAGTTGGTACGCTCCTTGGTTCTTTCCTGAGCCTTCTTTTCACATTAAACATGCTCCTTGGACTCTCCTATCCATGCTCATGACTTTCCTGGGAATTTCTACATCCATATTTCTAGCCTAATCTTTTTTTCCTGAACTTCTTGTCTAGTATCTTCAACTGTTCATTGGATATCTCCACTTGGATGGCATGTGGGTCACTCAGCTCCTCCTCTCATGTTCTCCATCTCTGTAAAGGTCACTTTTTTTTTAAGTTTATTTATTTATTTTTTCAGTAATCTCTACACCCGACATAGGGCTCAAACTCATGATCCAGAGATCAAGAGTCATAGGTTATCCCAATGGAGCCAGCCAGACACCAAAAGGGCACTTCTAAACATTGAATTTCTCAAGCCAGGATTCCTTTTTGCATTTTATCTTCCAGTCAGTCATCAAGTACTATTGACTCTACCTCTTTCCATGCCTTCCAGCCGCTATCATCTTCTGGACTCCTAGAAAAGACTTCACCTAACAGTACTTTCTGTTTCTATGTTTCCAAGGCCACCCCTTACCCCCATCCATTTTTTCTCACTCTGGCCAGAGTGATCTTTCTAAAACATGAATTAAAGCCTTTTTTGGAATGTTGTTTAAAATCTTTTGACGAATATCCTGTGCTCGTAGGACAAAGTCCCATCTCCTTTCTTTTGGGTTAAAATATACAAAAACTTTTTATTGTGAATTCCATATAGCGAATTGATTCTCATTGGATGCCTCCACTGATTTTTTCCTAATTCTCATATCCATAGCCAACCTATAGTTTTAATTAAATGGTGTTTTGACAAATAGAATTGCATCCTAATCTAGACAATCAACAAACCAAATAAAGCCCTGATTTATAGTACTTGCCAATTTCTTTAGTGCAAATACTTCCACCATGGTTGGTTTTAAGCAACCAGTGTGACATCACTGCACATGGAGTTGGGAAGAGTCTATGCACAGTAGTATAGATAATAATAAAAAATGGTAAAGTAATTAGGAAATGATGAGTTTGGAGAATTTATTTTGAGTGTGTTAGTTTACATAATGTAAATTTAATAATGGCTGCATTTAATAATCACCTTGCAAAATCCTGCACATTTCACTATCTGCCCTCATGGGCCTGTATGAATTGGCTCCAGCCCATCATTGGATTCACATTATAAATATGTATTTCCTAATATGGGTTAAAGTTAAAAGAAAAAGATGAAAACTCCTCTAGAGACCTATAATGTTTTTGGGCCGGGTTTAACCCAGTCTTTAAAAAGCTCCAGGGATGAAAAAAAAAAAAATCTCCAGGGATGAAGCTTCATAGTCTCACATAGAACAAACCCATTTCCTTTCTACAGAAATAAGAATTCTGAAACTTCCAGGAGGTACATTTTTGATAGTTCCTCTGGGTGATGTCTAGAGTTTCTGCTCACCCTGCACCCTTTTTGCTTTTCTTGGGGTGGGGGATCACCTCAGATTTTCATCTGGGGAACCACCTACCAAGCTCTTTTTAATAATAATGAAGCTCTGTATGATGCTTACCTTCTTGCATATTACTTCCAGCCCCACACTTTTAACTTCTCTGCCATGGAGGCTTCCCATCATTGAGTTCCCCAAACGAACAATGCTTCACTCTCATTTTGCTGGCCTTTGTGTGTTTTGTTCTTTCTGCCTGTGGTAACCCTTCCTTCACTTCCTTTGTTGGCTACGTCATCCTTCAGGTGGTTTTCTTTGAAAAGTCCTCTCTGACTTCTTTTAACATCTCAGCCCGGCCTGCGACTCAGACTGAATGAGACGTTAATCTGTGCTGCCACAGATCAACATAATGGTTCCTCTGTTGTAATACCCATCCAGTCTCTTACTAAATCATACGCCCCATCTTGTTCATTTCTAGAACCCCAGCCAAAAGTGTAAGGTTCAGCACAAAATAGTGTTTAGCTTCATAAACATCTGTTGAATTTTATTATTTTTAAAAAAGATTTTATTTATTAGAGAGAGAGAACACGAATGGATGGAGTGGAGGGAGGGGAGAGGCAGAGGGAGAAGCAGACTCCCCCCCCTTGCCCCCCCCCCCCACCCCCCCACCCCGCAGCAGGGAACCTGAGGCCAGGACCCTGAGAGCCAAAGTCAGAGGCTTAACTGTTTAACCAGTTGAGCCACCCAGGAGCCCCTTGAATTGAATTTTAAAATGTCAGTAGCCACAGAGATTTCAGTCCCCTTGTGTGTAACCTAGTCATTCTGAGCAGGAGGACTGGTAGAGAAGATATTCTATAATGATTCTTTGGCTGGATTCTGATTTCTTCAGTGTTTATTTACTGCTTTGGCAACCCCATTCAGTTAACAGCTCTGACCTTTAGTTGCTTCATCAATAGGAATGCTCGAACTTCCTGGAGGCAGATGCTTTTTCAAAAATTTTTATTTCTCTGATTTATCAGTATTGTATGCCTCTCCTGTGCAATGATTATTCTGTTTTTTTTGTACATTTATATTTTTCTTACTGATTTGTAAGTCTTCTTGATTCATACATACATATATTTTATATATATTTTAAATAAAAAAATATTTTTATTTATTTATTCATGAGACACACACAGAGAGAGAGGCAGAGACACAGGCAAAAGGAGAAGCAGGCTCCATGCAGGGAGCCTGACGTGGGACTCAATCCCAGGTCTCCAGGATCACACCCTGGGCCGAAGGCAGCGCTAAACCGCTGAGCCACCTGGGCTGCCCCTAAATTCATTTTTTAATTTAAAATTTTTTTATGGCCATAAAAAAGCTTTAATTTTTTTCAACCATTTAAAAATGTAAAATCCTTTTTTAAAAAGATTTTGTTTATTCATGAGAGACACAGAGAGAGGCAGAGACACAGGCAAAGGAAGAAGCAGGCTCCCTGCAGGGAGCCAGATGTGAGATTTGATCCCAGGACTCTGGGATCAGGCCCTGAGCTGAAGGCAGCCGCTCAACCACTGAGCCACCCAGGTGCCACGTAAAATCCATTCTTAGTCCACTTGTACAAAAATAGGTGGTGGGCCAGATTTGGCTTGTAAGCATAGTTTGCCAACCTCGGCACTAATATGCTCATTAAATCTGAATGATCTTTATATTCCTAGAATAAATATCACTTGATCATGAATCCTGCCAGCTTTGATTTGCTAATATTTTAGTTAGGAACTTTGTGTCTACATTCATAAATCAGATTGGTCTAGTAGAGATTTCAAATTAGTTATAAGGCAAAGATAGATTTTATTTGGCCTATAAAATATTTTACAATTTTTTGAGTGAATTGCACATATTAAAAAAATGGGAGATATTAAATGAAAAATTTGATATTTCTGGCTTTCCTTTAAAAAAGGAATGTGGCCAGACTGGGAGAATGTGGGCCCAATTTTATCTCTCTCTTTTTTTAAAAAAAAATATTTATTTATTCATGAGAGACACACAGAGAGAGAGAATCAGAGACACAGGCAGAGGGAGAAGCAGGCTCCATGCAGGGAGCCTGATGTGGGACTCAATCCCGGGTCTCCAGATTCAGACCCTAGGCTGAAGGTGGAGCTAAACCGCTGAGCAACCTGGGCTGCCCTTGTCTCATTTTTAATAGAGCTCCTCTATGTATGTTTTGTATTTCATTAATTTCTACTCTTTTTTTTTTTTAAGATTTTATTTATTTACTCATGAGAGACACAGAAAGAGAGGCAGAGACACAGGCAGAGGGAGGAGAAGCAGGGTCCTTGCAGGGAACCCGATGTGGGTCTTGATCCTGGGAATCCGGGATCACACCCTGAGCTGAAGGCAGACACTCACCGCTAAGCCACCCAGGCGTCCCTTATTTTTCTCTCTGAAGTTTGGTTTATAAATTTCTGTTGCTAAATTTAACTGGTTTTTGTCTTTGCCTAACTTTATACCTAGCACTGAGAAATCTTCGAGTTTTTTCATCTAGTCCTGAAACAGTTTAAATTACATAGATATTGACTGTTTCTTCAAGGTCTCAGAATTGGCCTCTAAAACTATTGGCGTCTTCTATAATTTTGTCAGGTAGAGTTTTCATTTCTTTTTGTATTTTATGTATGGTTAGTCATCTATCTACTAAAAATTTCAAACTCTTGTTTCAGTTTTAGTAATTAATACTTTCTAGAAAATCACCTATTTTACCCCTAGATTTTCATAATTGTAAAGTTGCGATGGTTTTCTCTTATACTTTAAAGAATTACCTTGATCGTTTACCTTGTAGCATGGCTATCTTTCTCTTTCCTAAACTTGTTGATTTGTAGTTTTTTTCTGTTTTGCTAGAGTTCTATTTTATTTGTTTTTCAAAGAATCAGGTTCTGGTTCCATTCTTCAAGTCTAGTTTTTTATTTATTTATTTTTTGTATGTATGTATTATTTATTTATTTATTTTAAAAGATTTTATTCATTTATTCATGAGAGACACATAGAGAGGCAGAGACACAGGCAGAGGGAGAAGCAGAGGGAGAAGCAGGCTCAATGCAGGAAGCCCGACGCGGGACTCGATCCTGGGACTCCAGGATTACACCCTGGGCCGAAGGCAGGTGCCAAACTGCTGAGCCACCTGGGCTGCCCCAAGTCTAGTTTTTTAAAAAATAAACTTTAACTTGTTTCTTTAAAAAATTTTATCAAATTAGCTTCTTCTAACTTTTTGAAATGAATCTTTAGTTAAAAATTTTTTTAAAATTTATTGTTTTCTAAAAAAAACACTTTCCCTCATTGAACTTTCTATTCTGTTCTATTGATCTGTTTGTCTTCTGTCTGGTGCTACATCATTATAATTTCATTTAATATATGGTAGTCCTAGTCCCATTTATTATTATTTTTTTCAAAAATGTTTTGGATATTAGGCTAGACGATATCTCAAATGCACTATGATTCTTTGATAGCTAATGCAAAGATGTAGCCAGATAAACCCTTTAGTCCCTTCCTCCTACCCAAACTGTCTTTGGGGTTCTTCTAGATACAAAAATCACTATTTATATATTCATTAAATTTATTTATAAAATATTTTATTTATTTATTTGGAAGAGAGAGTGTGCACACAAGCAGGTTGGGGGGAAGGGCAGAGGGAGAGGGAGAAGCAGACTCCCTGCTGAGCAGGGAGCCTGCCACTGGGGGTGGGGGTGGGGAGGCTCAATCTCAGGACCCTGGGATCATGACCCAAGCAGAAGGCAGGTGCTTACCCACTAAGCCACCCAGGCGCCCCTGTATATGGTGTATTTGTGTATGTGTGTACATGGTGATACGGTATGTATGTGTATATGTGTAGAGTATGTGCAATATGTGTTTGTGTTGTGTCTGGAGTATACTATGCACTGTGGAGTGTGAATCAGGTGTAAGGGAGACATTGAGGCCCACAGCCCCGGGGGTGCTAGAGTGCTTAGGGCATGCCAGAAAGACAGGCTTGGCTAGCAAACTCCCCTGCCTCCTTAGGGAAAGCAGGGCCATGACTGCAACCCTTTCTGGATGGCCCCTTTGGACAGTAATGTGCGTGAATAGGCCCAGTTTCTCCTGCAGTGCTTCTGTCCAGGTTCCCACTCATTTCTATCCTCCCTCTCCTGAGAAGAGTGACCTCCCTTTTTAAGAGAAGGGAGTGTCCAGTGTTCTACTAAGTAAAGGAGCCTTACTATTGCTGGTTAAAGTGGTGGAGATGGTGGCATTAGAGGGGTCAGATCAGGATCAGAGTGGCTTTGGGTTCTCCCAACTGAGTAGGTTAGCTGCAGAGTGGCCCTTTACTCTGAGTGGGGGTGAAGTGTCAGTGTGAGCTTCAGTCTCCACACCCCACCACCCCCACCAGCCCACACTATTTGAATGTATTTGAATGCAGCTCTGTCTTGCTCTTCTGGGTCCCACCCTCCTGAGTGTGCATCTGCACTTTGCTCATGGCTTCCTGAGCTCAAGATTGTCTTCCCTGATACAGGCTCCACTGTGGCCCCTAGCAGAGCTGTGAAGGGGCCACTGCTACCTTGGGCACATCACTGTCCCTTCCTGTGTGGCCCTTCCTTTGCCTTGGCTCCACAATGCCATGCTTTCTAATTCATATTGGGAATAAACACTGCTCTCAGGGGCATCCTCCGTCATGCCTAACTCCAGCTCCTATCTTGTTCCTGCAGGTCTGTAACACCACCAGCCTTAGTGTCCTTTCTGCATCCTGTGGCTTGAGCCCGATGCTGGATGGAGTGGCAGGGCCAGCATACCTCTGTGCTGAGAAAGGATGCATGGACGCAAACTACCCCAGCCAGGAGGAGAATCAGGCACATTCAAGTCCAGGGTGCAGGTAAGTCTGTCTGTCACTGGTTGGAGCCAGGGGAGTAGGCTTGCCTCTGCTCTGGGCAGTGCTCATAGTATGTGGATTGGGCAAAGGGCAGAGCAAGGGCTTCACAGAGTGCCAGGTTTCAAACAGTCCGCTGGCCTTTATGTGACTCATTTGCACTTGACCATTAGTTTGCTAATTCCAGGGCTCCTTCTCTAGTGTCTGCTCCCTGCTGGTAGCCAGCTGGCCCTGAGCCTTCAAGATTCCTTACCTGCCTCCAGAAGGCAAGTCTGCAACCTGCACTTGCTTTGCTGTTGGCCATGAGGCAGGCGTGGAGGCCAAAGAAGAATGGACAGAGGATGTCAGGCAGGCAGGCCTGGGTTCAAATTTTAGCTCTGCCAGCCTTGGACAAGTCACCTCCCCTCTCTGCCTGAGGTTCAGATTTATCCCTGGTAAACTGGAGCTAATACTTCTCAGGATCACCATGAGGATTAAATGAGATGATGTGTGTTAATTGCCCAGCTCAGCCCCTGGCACCTGGTACACAAAACATTCAACTTTCTCCCTACTTTCTCTCTTGCATCTTCCAACCTTGTCTTGAGTGGATCCCTCAGCCAGATATCCATCTGGCAACTTCCAACACCTCCCATTTTTAGATTTACATAAGACCAGCAGCTTTCCCTCCCACAGCAGCAACAGTCAGAGATTTGCAGAGCAGATGTCTTGGTGTGAAACTGTTCCCAGGAGGTGTCCCACAAATGTTTGCTGACAAAGCAGTGCAGGGACTGACCTTCCTTCCAGCTCTGCCTCCTGACACCTGGCTCTGGAGACCGAAAGCGCCTACCCTGCCTGCCAACGGTGTGTTTCTGTCTGTGTTTCTGTCCGCGCTCCTTTTCCATGGCAGCAGGCTGCAGATAGGGGGCTGTGAGGTTGGCCTAGCAAGCTGCTCTGGTCTGGACCTGTGCGGAGGGGGCTGCTCCCATCCACGAGGAGGCTCAAGAGGCAGATGGAGAGGGCAGAGCTTGGGAAGGGGGCTGCAGCCTGGTGGGGGCAGCCGGTCCAAGCATGGAGAACACTTTTCCAAACCTCACCGCACTGGGCCGGGAGGATGCTCCTTTGCCCTTGCTTGGGTCCGGTGATTACAGGTCTGGGCTTCAAAGCATGTTAGGAACCTGGCTAATTGCTGGCTCGGGGGAGCTGGGCGAGCAGGCCAAGCCCGCCTGCGTGGACACGCCAGGGGCCACGGGCCTCGCATGGGGCGGGCACTTCCAGCCTGGAGCCGGGAGCCCCGGTGCGGCCGCCGGGTCCTCCCGGGCCCTCGGGGAGGGCTGCGGGCTGCGGGCTGCGGGGAGCGCGGAGGAGGGGCCACCGGCCTGCAGGTGGGGCGCTGCCGGCTGTCCTCCCGGCTGTCCTCCCGGCTGTCCTCCCGGCTGTCCCCCGGCTGTCCCCCGGCCGGCGGTGGAGGCCTCCCCATTCAAACGGCGCGGGCCAATGAGGGCTGGGCGCGCCGCCCGTTCAAACGCCGCGGCCCGCTCCGCCTCCGCCTCCCGCCTCCCGCCTCCCGACGCGGGCCGGGCCGGCCGGGCGGTGAACCTGCTGCCAGGGCGACGGGCAGCAACACCGACGCTTCGGGTTCCGCGGCCGCCATGCAGCGCTCCCTGCACCGCGTGGCCCTCGGGAGCCGGCGCGCCCGCCCCGGCCTGTCCTTCTACCTCGCCACCTTCGGTGAGTGCCCGCCGCGCACGCCGTGCCGGGTGCAGGTGCCCGGGAGGGGCTCGGGGCCCTCGGCCGGCTGGGCAGCCCGCGGGGCACCCCTGCTGCCCGGCCGGTCGCGCCAGGTGCCAGGTGCCAGGAGCACTGGTTCTGCCCCACTTGGCCGCAGTGATCACGCCCGCTTGGTCTTTGGGAGACCCGGTGCGCACCCCTAGTTTCCCATGAGCAAGCAGCTCAGGGTTAAATCGCGATCTTGTTACTACATCTCAAGATTTCCTCCCTCCTCTGGCCTTTGGCTCAGGGACAGAACAGGTGCCAAGTCAGCCCCCGGGGCGGGGGGGGGGGTCGGTGGGCTCCTTGTGGGCTCGCCTTGGAAGCTCTGCTGTGACCGTGCTGGATATCTGACCCACAGCAGATGTAGGAGAATTCTCTTCTCCAGGAGTGACCAGGTGCTCAGGAGGGTCACAGGGGCTGCCCTGGGGGCTTGAGGCAGAGACAAATGGGCAGGAGGCCCCTGCTCCCAAACCCCGACCTAGCATGCCTGGGTTCCCCCAAAGAACAGCGGGGCAGCAGCTTCCCCAAGGGTCTGGGCAAATCCAGCCTTTCAAGTAGCCCTAACAGAGATAAGAGCCCTGTCCAGAGCACAGCCCTTCATGTGTATCCTCACTGGTTCTGCAACTACCTGGGGAGAGCGGGTAGTATTTTCTCTGTGGAGACTTGAGATCCAGAGAGAGGAAGGTCGCCCAGTGGCAGACTTCGTACCTGAGCTCAAACCTTCTGAGATGACTTGTCCAGCACTTTTTTTTTTAATTGTATACAATTTTCTTTATAAAGGTTGGAGTAGTTACCAACATACGGGACTTTGGCCAGAGTTCATAGGCAGAACGGCCCAGGAGTTAGGCCCTCCCTGGGGCTCCGGCTCTCCTAGTCTCAGGCTTACCCCTATCGGCGTGCTTGGTTCTTCTTCACAAACGGCCTTTTTCTCTAGGAGCAGAGGGAGTGATAGAAAAGCAGTGGCTTGGCCCCTAGCAATGGCCTGTGGTCTGGCACCCTGGAATTCACTCGTCTAGTTGGTGGGCACTGACGATGGGAGTGATGAAGTAGCCACCATTTGTTGAGTACTTACCATGTGCCATGCCTTGTGTCAAGTGCTTTTTCTCGTTTGCTCCCTCCCAAACCTTGCAAGCAGTTCCTGTTATCCCCACCGGGATGTGGGAGTCTGGGTGGTTTCTGGGTGGTCTGAGTTGGTGGGGCTGGGGTGGTCAGGAAAGAGTGTCAAGGAGCTGTGAGGCCCTATTACCTTAGCTCTGTCCTGATTTATTTATTTTTTATTTTTATTTTTTAAAAATATTTTATTTATTTATTTATTCATGAGAGACACACACACACACACAGAGACACACACACACAGGCAGAGGGATAAGCAGGCTCCATGCAGGGTGCCTGACATGGGACTGGAGGCAGCACTAAACCACTGAGTCACCCGGGGTGCCCTCTGTCCTGATTTAAAGGTAAAAGTATATCTCATTGTTTTTTCCTCCTTGTTATCACTGTCAGATGGCTTCCTTGTTGAAAACTTAGTGGAAAGGAGAAAGCGAAGAATCACCTGTATTCTGACTCCTCAGAAAAGACCGTTGTCAGTTAACATTTTTATACCCTTCCTGACTTATTTGTGAGTGTGTGTGTAAGGGCGTGTTTAATTTGCAAAGAATCAAGGCCATATTGTATATACCGTTTTAGAATCCATTTCTTTTCCTTACTGGTATAGTGTGACTGTTTCCTAGCATCAGTTCATAGTCTTCTATTGAATTAATCATCCTGCCAGATCTGGGAAGTTGAGGAGTGTCCAGAACAGCAGGGAGTGGATTCCCCGCCCTGGCGTGGCCTCAGGGTTGGGTCGGATGGTTATCTGGAAAGGGTTGCTGCTTGAACCAGTGACTGTGACCTGAGTGTGCAGCGGGCAGGCAGGAGCCTGGTAGGGTGGGGAGCCTCCCGCTCTTATGTATGCAGTCTCCATTCAGATCTCTCTGAGGACACAGCTCAACACCAGAAAGTTCTGCCCTGTTTTTCCTGCTTAAATTCTAATTTCCTTGACAAATGCTGCCCTTCTTTGAGACTGTTGGTTTTCTTCATACATTGAGTGCCTTTTCTTGTCTGCTCATGAATGAAGATTCGTATTGGTGGTTACCAGACCTGGTTGCTTTGCAGAAGCACCTGGCAAGTCTATTGAAAACAGATTCCTGGGGCATCTAGGTGACATAGCAGTTGAGCATCCAACTCTTGGTTTTGGTCTTGGTTGTGATCTCAGGGTCGTGGGATCAAGCCCCCGTGTGGGGCTCCGAGCTCAGCATGGAGTCTGCTTATGACTCTCTCTCCCTTTGTCCCCCTTGCTCTTGCACACTCTCTGTCTCTCAAAATAATAAATAAATCTTTAAAAAAATGTCCCATAGATTCCTAGGATCTTCATAAGTCTAGGGTGGAGTCTGAGAATCTGTAATTGTAAGAAGCCATAGAGGTATTTTGATGATCAACCAGGTTTGGAAGCTATGGATTTAGTTAGCTTTGGTAGCCAGTGTGAACTCTCTTAACATGAAAGTCTTTGCTAAGTTTACCCCTTTGCTGGCCTTTTTCCAGCACGGCAGGTAGTCCCTGGTTTTTAGGAGTTGGCTTTGCCCTGGTAGGACCAGATGAAAGTGGTGCCAAGCTGATGGTTTACCAAGCAGTAACATTCATTCATTCATTCATTCATTTATTTATTTATTCATTCATTCATTCATTCATGTATTATTTTTAAAGATTTTATTTGTTTATTCACAAGAGACACACAGAGAGAGGCAGAGACACAGGCAGAGGGAGAAGCTGGCTCCATGCAGGGAGCCCAATGTGGGACTTGATCCCAGAAGGCCCTGAGCCAAAAGCAGATGCTCAACCACTGAGCCACCCAGGCGCTCCCCCAAGCACAAATGTTTAAAGGGAGCTAAATTTCCAGGATCTCTGGAATTATAAAGAAACAAAATTGTTTTCCTTCCAGAGAGAGTACTGTAGGCATATGTTGAGGTTTATGTAGTGTGTATATATGTATGTGGGCGTGTGTGTGTGTGTGTACAGGGGTCCAGTGCCTTGTCCCCTAGTAAGAAGCATGTTCAAGTAACATTAGTTGGCCACACACTGACTTCTTTTTTTTTTTTTTAAAGATTTTATTTATTTATTCATAAGAGACACAGAGAGAAAGAGGCAGAGACACAGGCAGAGGGAGAAGCAGGCTCCATGCAGGGATCCTGACATGGGACTTGATCCTGGATCTCCAGGATCACACCCTGGACTGAAGGCGGCGCTAAACCGCTGGGCTACCGGGGCTACCCCACACACTGCCTTCTAAGGAAGTGTTCTGGCTGCAGGAGAGGGGAGTATATAAACCAAGCCTAGAACCCAACTCCTCCAGAGATGACAAACGTGTTTTCTGTAGAACAGATGCCAGCCAGCTGCTGTGCAAGTTGGGCAGCGTGAAGCAGGGCCCTGAACTGGAGGCTGCGATCTGGCCTTGCCGGCTGCCCCTGACTGGCCTTGCTGCTCTGAGCCTGGGCTGGTCCCCGGGGTTGGCCAGAAAGCCCGTCCAGCGACTTCTCAGGAACCTGTCACTTGCTGGTCGGGGCCCTATTTATTGCCATTCCCGTCATTTGGGGTCTGTTTGCGTGGGAGCTCTCAGAAATTCTCAGTTTCTGGCCTTTTGTTCTCTTTTCCCATTCTGCTCAATTTTTAAAAAATCCTTTTTATTCAGAAAAGTGCCCCCCCCCATAACATGCAGTTCAGTGACTTATCACAAAGTAAATACCTGCGTATGCAACTTGTACGGGGGTGGGGGTGGGGAGTGGGAGGCGGTCAAGATGACCAATATCCAGAAGCCTCATGTTTGATGTTTGCAGTTTTCTTCTTTATCGTTCAGCTCAAAATAGTTTCTTATTTTTATAGCCATACTTTCTCAAGTCTTTAGGTGATTTGGAATTGTGTTTCTTAATTTCCAAATAGTGGAGATTTTCTTTTCTTTTTTAAGAATTTTATTTATTTTCTCATGAAAGACACACACAGAGAGAGAGAGGCAGAGACACAGGCAGGGGGAGAAGCAGGCTCCCTGCGGGGAACCCGATGCGGGACTTGATCCCAGAACCCTGGGATCATGACCTGAGCCACCCAGGGGTCCCAAGTTGTCAGTCTTTCTTTTATATATTTTGAAACAATAGAGCGTACAGATTTAGAATTACTATCTTAGTAGAGAACTGAAACTTTTATTACTATGAAGCCTTCTCTTTATTTCTAGTGGAGAAAAGTCGGCCTTTCCTGATGTCAAAATAGCTTCCCAACCTTTTAGTTAACAATGAATTTGCCTGGTGTACCTTTTTTCATCTTATTTCCATCAGTCTTCCTGTTTCCTTCTGTTCTAGGTGTGCTGTGCCTCTTACAAGTGGCAGGCACAGAGTTGTGGTTTTGCTGCTTGATGCAGACTCAGGGTGATACCTTCCTTTGAAAAGATATTTGCTTCTGTCAGGGGCTTGAGGTCATCAGTGATCCGGGATAATGGTACTGTTAGGGATTGGGATCATCTGATGTTAGGCTGCAGTCCCTTGAGGGCCGTATTCCCTGCAGAGCAGCCCTGGAGGGTTCCAACCCCAAAGGACCCCACTCTTGACAGGCCCTGGTCTCCAACACCCGTTCCTCTCACCCTGTGAGACAGACAGAAACTCCGCCCAGCTTCTCAGCCTCCCCGTCATCTCTCTGGAATTTGAAAACACCCTAAGGAGAGAATTAGTCCAGAAAACATTAAACTTCATTCCACAGAATTCCCTCCTCCCAGAGCCTGCTCCCTAGTTCCTCTCTGTCCTGTTGTATCTCCAAGAAACTACTTCTAAATGTTTTGTCTGGCTCTTCTAGATTTCCTCAGTGGACCTGTCATCCTAGAAATAAAGGTTCCCTAATGGGTGTTTTCTAATTATTCTGAGTCGTTTTTTCTCTTTTCATCTCCTTTCCTTTCCTCCCTCCCTTCCATCCTTCCATCCACCCACCCACCTTGCACCCTTCCAATCCTCCATCATTCCATCCTTCCTTCCACTCTTCCACCCTTTCTTCAACCCTTCCATAATTCCATCCTTCCTTCCATCCTTCCCTACACCCTTCCACCCTTCCATTCTTCCATCCATCCTTCCACCCTTCCATCCTTCCTTCTACCCTTTCATCCTTCCTTTCACCCTTCCACTCTTCCATGCTTCCATTCTTCCTTCCACCCTTCCACCCTCCACCCATCCTTCTACCCTTCCACCCTTCCATCCTTCCTTCCATCCTTCACTCTTCCATCCTTCCTTCTACCCTTCATCCTTCCTTCCACCCTTCCATTCTTCCATCCTTCCTTCTACCCTTCTGGCCTTCCATCCTTTTATCCTTCCTTCTACCCTTCCTTCCACCCTTCTACCTGTCCTTTCTCTCTTCCATCTTTCCTTCCATCCTTCCAAACTTCCTCCCTCCCTTCTACCCTTCCACCCTTCCTTCCACCCTTCTACCTGTCCTTCCTCCTTTTCACCCTTCTATACCTGTCCTTCCTCCCTTCCATCCTTCCTTTTTTTTTTTTAAAGATTTTATTTATTTATGAGAGAGAGAGACAGACAGACAGACAGGCAGAGGGAGAAGCAGGCTCCATGCAGGGAGCCCAATGTGGGACTCAATCCTGGGACTCCAGGATCACACCCTGAGCTGAAAGCAGGTGCTAAACTGCTGAGCCATCCAGGGATCCCCTTCCTTCTACCCTTCCATCCTTCCATCCATCTTCCTTCCATCCTTCCTTCTACCCTTTCATCCTTCCACCCTTCCAAATTTCTTCCCTCCCTTCTATCTTTCCACCCTTCCACCCTTCCTTCTACCCTTCCACTCTTCCGTCCTTCCTTCCACCCTTCTAAACTTCCCCCCTCCCTTCCATCCTTCCACCCTTCCATTCTTCCACCCTTCCATCCTTCTTTCCACCCTTTCATCCTTCCTTCCACCCTTCCCCCCTCCATCCTTCCATCTTTCCTTCTACCCCTTTCATCCTTCCATCCTTCCCTCCACCTTTCCACCCTTCCATCTTTCCTTTTTCTTCCTTCCATCCTTCCTTTTGTCCTATCAGTGGGAATGCCTTCCATTTGGTGGGTGCTCCATGTGTACTCATTCTCAGTTTTATAAGAGGCCTGCCAGGACTGTATGGTTCTTCTTCTTTCCATTGTACAGATGAGGGAACGAAGGGGTAGTGATTCAGGATCATCAATGTGGAACCAGGATCCAAGCCAGGTCATACTGACTCTAAAACCCTCGCTTTGCTAATAATTCCTTCCGTGCTTCCTCCCTGGTGTTTTCCCAATTAGACTTGTTCTACTGGAAAACTTTGATAGTGAAAAAATAACACACTGTAAAACATAATGAAAAGAAATCATTGACTTCACAGTGTGGCTTGAAGCCATCAGCAAGGATGTAATAGGTGTTCATCATTGTAAAATAACATTTGGCTATGGAGAAATTTGTAGTATAAGATAGGTAAAGGTGGCAAGAGTCATTTCTAAATTGCGGCAAAACTGACAATTTTAAAATTCAAGTTGTTATAGTAAAATTTAAAAGAAAATCATGAAAGGCAGAATAATGTGAATTTTCTGTATGTTGTGTTTATACATGAATAGGTATAAAAGAAAATCGTTTGCTCTGTGGTTGAAGCCTTTTCATGAATGTGCTGGGCTGTTCATGGGTTAACGTGAGACGATTCCAGATTTTGCAGTTGAATTGGTAATGAATACAGTTTCAATCTATCAGAATTCTTTGTGGAGAAAATCAAGGACCTCACAAATGGAAAGTGTTTTGTTTCCTTAGTCATAATATACTGATTTATCTTAGAATTATATTTCCTTAACAGTTTTAAAAATTGAAGAATTGCCTCGGAGTTGATATCAGGTTTATGTTACCTGACTACAGAGGCAATCTGGAGACATATTCATTATCTGATGCTTCGTAGCAAAGTACCCCAATAACTATTGGCTTAAAAAGCCCAAACATTCATTATCTCCCAGTTTCTGCGAGTCAGGAATTTGGGAATGGCTTTGCCGGGTGGTTTTTGCTGGGGGTTTCTGCTGCCAAGATGTTAGCTGGCGAGAGCAATCTATTCCTGGAACTAAAAAACAGCTTGGGAAACCACATTAATATCAGGTTTCACAGGAAGCAGAGAGTCAGAAGAGAGGAGTCGCGCTGACCCGTCATCATCTCTCTCCCACCAGTGTAGCCCCCGATCCCCTGGGCTCTGCAGGCCTCCTTCTGCCAGCAGGCACCAGCATAAGTCAGGCTGTTTCTCCAAATGGAACTCAAGATTCTCCTTCTTCAAAGGAACAGACACTTGCAAGGTTCCACAGGGCTGCATCCCCAGAGCTGGATGGCTCCCATCTCCCCAGCGCCCCTGCAGCATACCCTTTCTCCTGTAGAGGGCAGAAAGTGAAATCGGTAAATGTGTGTACCCCTCTCTGAGCCATGGTCAGGCTGCCCTGTGGGTCAGGCAGCTCAGGATCGCAGAGGGAGGGGTGCCTGACAGCCGGTTGGCTCCCTCCCGCTCTCTTGCACACACAGCTTGAGGTACAGACCCATCTCCACAAATCAAGGGAGAATCTGTTGAGTGTTGGTGGCTGGTGAGGCTACATGGAGACCCAGCCTCCTTTGTACATTTGTCCTGACATCGTCCCCCTTCCTGTGGCTCTCAACACATGGTAGCTCCTAAATGGGGAATTGCTTTTGAGGTGAACTGGGTTTGGGGATGACTGCTGCTTCATGGCAGCCCGGCCATGAGACTCTCAAGAGATGTATCCTCTGCACACTCCATACTCCTCTGATGTGAGCTACCTCTAGGACATGTTCCTGCTGATCCCCGAGTCCAGCAGTGGTGTGCGGGCCCTCATCTTCTTTTTTAAAATTTATTTTATTATTTTATTTTATTTTTTAAATATTTTATTTATTGATACACACACACACACACAGAGACAGAGAGAGAGAGAGAGAGAGAGAGAGAGAAAGAGGCAGAGACATAGGCAGAGGGAGAAGCAGGATCCATGCAGGGAACCTGACATGGGACTCGGGACTCGATCCTGGGTCTCCAGGATCACACACCCTGGGCTGCCGGCGGCGCTAAACCGCTGCACCACAGGGGCTGCCCTCTTTTTTTTTTTTAAAGATTTATTTATTTATTTATTCATGAGACACACACACACACACACACACACACACACACAGACACACAGAGGCAGTGACACAGGCAGAGGGAGAAGCAGGCTCCATGCAGGGAGCCCGACGTGGGACTCGGGACTTGATCCTTGGTCTCCAGGGTCACACACCCTGGGCTAAAGGCGACGCTAAACCGTTGAGCCACCTGGGCTGCCCGGCCCGCCCAGCCCTCATCTTGCTTCATTTTCTGAGTATGTCTCTGCCTGGCTGTGTCCTGAGAGTCAGAATTTGTCTTCCTGTGGTCCTCTTATAACAAACAGAGTAAGGTCTGCCAGCTTGAATTTCTTTTGCTGGTTTCCATGCCCTTTTATCTACAGGACCCAGTGAGTCTAAACCCCCCTAGGTGCCATGCCAGCAAAGTCTGGATTCAGTGCCTTCCCTGTGCCTTCTGAGGCTCACTGTCACCCAGGATTTTTCCTGTCACGTGCGTGCCTGTCTGTTCTCCCTTTGTCTCTGGGCCCTGGCTCCCATGCACTTCTACAGCCTCTTTGGGTCCCTATCACCACCTCCCTGTGCAGATAGAGTGCTCAACGGCAGCTCAGTGGGACTTGGGGGGGGGATGGGTGTGCCCTCTCCAGGGCCCCTGAATACCCTCTCCAGGGCCCTGTGGCCTGGACATTCCTGGTACTGTCATAGGCTACTCGCTGGACCTGGGCAGAAAGCGGGGATAGTGACCAGATCAGAGATTCCAGGGATGGGTTTTTCAGATTGGCTGAAGGCCCCAGGGTTTCAGCCTGACTTCCCCTCTACCCCGTGGTTTATTTCTTGAGGCTTGGGGATGTTTCTTTGAGCCTGCCCTCTTTTTGGGTTCTGAAGCAAAGCTATGGTACCTTGTCCTGTGCCTGATGACTCCCTCTGCTTCTGAGCCCCAGGGTTGCATCGGCAGGTACGGTGGTGTCCATTAATGGCTCTAGAAGACCGGGTTGGTGTACACACAAGAGTGCTGGAGTTGGGGCAGCATCTGGTCTCCCATTCTAGCCTGCCTTACCTGGGTCACTCTGGGTCCAGGGCAAGTCACCTTTCATATCTGGGCATGACTGTTCTGGCTCCCAGTCGAGGAGGCTGGGCAAGATGACTTCAGGGCCCTTGTGACACATTGATTTGATGGAAGGGGCTAAGTGGGGGAGGCAGAAGGAACAGGTGTGGCTGAGTGGGGTGGGGGTGAGTAGGGGCAAAATTCTTCATTTTGCCCTTATCTGTGAGCCCACGGATGGGCTGGAGGAGGGTGTGTGCTGCATTGGGGGCCTGAACCTCGGCTGTGGGGCTTGGTTTCTCTGCTGTAACAGGATAGAGGGCATGCTGGCCATCCCTGAGGAGGCCTGCAAGGGGTGCTGGGCAGTCTCCTCTGACTTCCGAGTCAGTCTTTACTCCAGGCCTGTCCTGTGCTCCAGCTACACTTTTGGCCTTGGCCATGGCCCTCCAAGTCACCTGGGCTGTGAGTTCCCTGTGGGTGGGCACCGGGCCATTCAGATCTGTCCTTTCTGACTCAGCGCCTCCCCGTGCAGGTGCCTGGCTAATGTTTGTCGAATGGAACCAACGGCCATTTGTGCTGGGAGATTTCTCCATCCTGATTTCTGTAAACGGGTTGTTGGTAGGTGATGGTGTTGCTCAGCACAGTGGCTCCCGCAGCTTTGGAAAGCCAGATATGTTCAGGCCAAAGCTGCCTTTGCACTGGTGATAGTTTCAGAAGAAACGTTTAGGGTTAAACACAGTGGCCTTTGGGTTGATGAGATGGGATCTGTGACTGCTGGCCACTTCTGTCTGTTTCAAAGCCTTTTCCTACTCGACACTGGATCCAGCATAGTTTTTGTAGGAGATTTCTCAGCTTGAGGAAGCCCCAAAGTGGTAATCGCTCAGATCTTGAGCTAATAATACCATGGATTCTCTTGGTGTCTTTCATCCAATGACCTCGTCACCCTGCAGTGTTATCTGATCCACACACAACTTGGCAAGTGCAGAAACCCCTGTTATTAGCTCCACCTCACAGCCAGGGACAAGGTGTCTCTGAGAGAGAGGAGAGTAGTTGGCACTGGAACAAGAACAGGCCTCTGGGCTTCTGAGATCTGTGTCCTGGGCAGGAGAGCAGTAGGAGTTTCTGATGAACGAGGGTTTGCTGGAATCTGAGTTATTTGGGTTTGCAGTTTAAACACCCCCAAAATGTGAGGGGCAAGTGGTTTCTAGGCCCCAGAGGTTAGGGAACTGCTCAGAATTTCCTTCCTTTCTGTTCTCCAAACCTTGCCTGGCCTTCCTCCAGCCAGCAGCAAAGCACAAGCGCCAGCCCCAGTCCCAGTTTCATGGGGCATGTCCAGAGATAAACATTTGGGATGTTGAGGAGATGTCTCACTGTGCCTGCCATGAAGAGTGGTGATCTAAGAGGACTCAGCCCGGACATTGACAGTAGAACCATGTCTGGGCAATACAGGTTACTGAGAGGCCACTTCTGGCTCAATATAAGATGGAACATTGAACAATCAGAGCTATCACAAAAGAAAAAGCGTTCCCATTACAGGAAGTGAGATCCCCGTCACCAGAGGTGATCAAGCAGAGGCTGAGGACTGTAAGACAGGGTTGTCATGGATGCAAGGGCTTTCCGGTTGATGTGTGGAGTTGCTGCAGGCTGAGAGGGCCTGCCCTGTACTCCTTGCTTCCCCAGTATGTGTTCACCAGGTGGATTGAGTTCATTGGCTTCCTGAGGTTCCAGGAAGAGTCCAGTGGACTGAGGAAGAATTGTCAACATGTCAGTGAAGGAGAGAAGCATGATCCTGTCCATGCTGAAGGGCCCACTGGGCATCTGTGAGGAAGACTTGATGTTTTATTTTGTTTTGATATTGTCTTTAAAAAAATTAGAAAACCCAGGGGGAAAACTGACTCCTCATTCTTCACCTGCTTTCCAGCCCTGGCCCTTCCATTATATTTACATTTACTCCTCCCTTCGTCTCTTCCTTCTCTCTCCCCCCGCCCTTCCGTTCTTTTTTCATTTCCTCTTCTTATTTTTAATTTTTATTTTTAAAAAGATTTTTTAATTAATTAATTTGGAGCTAGAGTGAGAGAGCAGAGGGAGAGGGAGAGAGAATCTCAAGCAGACTCTCCACTGAGCATGGAGCCTGACTTGGGGCTCCATCTTACGACCCTGAGGTCATGACCTGAGCCAAAATCCAGAGTCAGATGCTTAACCAAATGAGCCACCCAGGTACCCCCACTTCTTATTTTTAATTATAGAAGTGCTATAGTTCATAAAATTTGTATTGTTGAAACAAGTGATGAAGTCCTCTTGACTTCCCTCCCTCCAATTCTAGAGGTGATCTTTGTTTTTCATTTGACATCATGCACACACACACATGCACACAGAAATATATAATATGTGTATTGTTCTGCAATTTGCTTGTTTCTCTTAAAAACTTATTGCAACAATCTTCCCCTGTCAGGACATACAGAGCTCCCCCATTTTTTTTTTTTTTGCAATAGCCCCTATTATTCCAAGCATAGCCAGAGATGGCTCATTTAACCATTTTTATATTGATGGACATTTCAGGTGTTTCCAATTTGTCCTTATTTTAAACAGCACTGGAGCACCAGCCTTATGTGGTTTTTGTCCATAATAGTTACCTGGGAGTAGAATTGCCAAGTTGAAGGACATGCACAATTAAATTGTAATAGCTAGGGCACCTGGGTGGCTCAGTGGTTGAGCATCTGGTCGTGATCCCCGGGTCCCGTGATCGAGCCCCACATCGGGCTTCCCACAGGGAGCCTGCTTTTCCCTTTGCCTGGGTCTCTGCCTCTCTCTCTGGCTCTCATGAATAAATAAATAAAATCTTAAAAAAAATCTAATAGATATTGTCAGAACTTACCCTCCATTATACTTCTCACAGGGTTTGAGAGTATGTGTTTTCTTACATTTTTAACCAACATTTGACATTATCTTTTTTTAAAAAAGATTTTATTTTATTATTATTATTGTTTTTTAAGTAGGATACATGCCCAGTGTAGAGCCCAGTGCAGGACCTGAACTCCGTCTCTGGAGATCAAGACCTGAACTGAGATCACGAGTCAGAAGCCCAACCGACTGAGCCGTCCAGGCGCCCCTAAAGATTTTATTTTTAAGTAATCTCTACACCCAACTTGGGGCTTGAATTTACAACCCTGAGATCAAGAGTCGCCTGCTCCACTAACTGAGCCAGCCAGGAGGCTCAACATTATCTGTTTTTAAAATGATCTGTCAAGCACATTGATAGAAAATGGTATTTTTTAAAAAAGATTTTATTTATTTATTCACGAGAGACGCAGAGAGAGAGGCAGAGACACAGGCAGAGGGAGAAGCAGGCTCCTTGAGAGGAGTCCGATGTAGGACTCGATCCCAGGACCCTTGAGCCAAAGGCAGACCTCAACCACTGAGCCACCCAGGCATCCCAGAAAATGGTATTTTATGTTATCTTACATGTCCCAGATCTCTTTGAGGGCGAGCCTCTTCTTGTACATTTATTGGCTGTTTTGGCTTCTCTGAATTTCCAATGTATGACCTTTGTCTATTTTTCTATTTTGTTGTCTCATAACTTTATGATATCTTTCATTGTAATGGACATTTAAAAATCATATGGAGTCAGAGTTGTCTATCTTTTCCCTTGGTGCTTCTGCATTTTGTGTCTTGCTAAGAAGGCCTTTTTCCAAGCTTATAAACATGCTCAGAGGCTTTACAGTGTGCTCTAGTCTGGGGCTCCTCAACCTTTAATAGACCTGTGCCTCCCTGGGGATCCAGTCAAATTGCAGATTCTGGTTCAGTATGCCTGAGGTGGGGCCTGTGATTCTGCATTTCTGAGCATCACCCAGATGCTTCTGATGCTGGTGGTTCTCGGACCACACTTCGGGTAGTGTGGCTCTATGCCAATGGTTGGTTTCTCTTTCGGGACATTGGGATTCTGCGGGATGGTTGACGGTGGTAGCACGGACTCTGAAGGAGCTCTCTGGCCACGCCTGATCTCTTTGCCTTTGGTTTTCCCCCAAATCATCTGTTGTTTTTGTCCTTGTGTTGTGACTGCCTTTCCAGAACACAGCTAGCTGTCAGTCACAGTGGAAGGCTTGTCCTGACCTCCCCCTGGGCCCCTGTGGACTCCCAACCAAGGCCCAGGATCCTTGACTCTCCCATCTGGGCTCGTTGTGATGAGGTTGCAACAACTTTTCCAGATGTCCCACAGAGAGAGCTCTCCAGCGTTAACCTAGGCTGCCTTATAAAGTAATGAGCTCCCCATCACCAGAGAGGGTGTAAGCCCAGGGTGGAGAACCACTGCTGGAGGTATTGCAGAAGGGACTCTCGATGTTGTGACGAGGCTAAGTGGCTTCTGAGATCCCTTGCAGCCCAGAGACTGGATGGATCTTTGAATCACTTTACATGAACAGAAGAGCATTCTCATCACTGCTACCCCATCTTTCACCCAACAAGGAGATGAGTTGACGTTTCTTTTTTTTTTTTTTTAAGATTTTATTTATTTATTCATGAGAGACACACAGAGAGAGAGAGAGGCAGAGACACAGGCAGAGGGAGAAGCAGGCTCCATGCAGGGAGCCTGATGTGGGACTCGATCCTGGGTCTCCAGGATCAGGCCCTGGGCTGAAGGCGGTGCTAAACTGCTAAACCGCTAAGCCACCCAGGCTGCCTGGTGATGTTGTTTCTGTTGTTTCCTTAGGTCAGCTGAAGCTGTCGATCGATGCCCGGGACCGGGTTCTGCTGCTCCACAGTGAGTATGAGGCCAGGCGAGGAAGGTCCTCTGTGCCACTCAGAGGATTTTACACTTTACCTGTCCATTTATGCATTTGTCTGTCCTTTCACCCAGCACACAAGTAGTTACTGAGCTCCTGCCATGGCCTTCGCTGCCTGGACCCTTCTGTTTGGCCCTGTAGGCCCTGCCCAGCTTTCCAGCCTAAGTGGTTCTTGCTGTTGGAGCCTCCCTGTGCCCTCTTTCCTGTCCTGTTATGTGCACCCCCTTGAGAGCATCATGCTTGCTCATGCCTCTGTGCCTTTGCACGTGCTATTTCTTGTGTCTGGAGTCACCTGTCTTCTTTTTGAATTCCTTTTGAAAAATAACCCTCCCTCCCTCTGATTTTGTAAGAAACATGCCTGCCTTCATCATCATTAAGACTCAGGAAGGAAGGCTCATTTGGATTCATTTTTTTCCCCTCCAAGAATCACCCCCTGACCTACCTAAGTGCATTGTGTCCTTTTCTGTGTCCTTATCACAGCCCTGACTACACAGTGTCATTCTGGTCTATACAGGGAGTGCAGTGGGGCAGCAGCCATGTCTGCTTCACCTGCACTGGGGCCAGGGAGACCCAGGGTTTCCTCAGGCCAGGAGTCTGCCCCCCATGACCACGCCCTCGAGAGGAAGGATGCACACAGGAACAGTAGCTAGGACACCAGGCAGAGTAGACCAGCAGGCGCCTGGGGTCCTCCGGTCCTGGCCTTGGGGGGGCCCAAGGTGAAGTTCCCAAGGACCAGCAGAGGGGGGTTCTTTGCCAGCCAGAGCCTGACTCCAGCTGTGCAAACAGATTTTGCAAAATGCATCTTGGCCTCCACCACTTCATTTGTCCTGCACAGTTTGCTTTGGCTTCACCCCAGTCTTAGGGCTCTTCATCCCTTCCAGCCTGTTCTCTCTCTCCTTTGGCTTTCATAGGCTTCACGCCTCAGACTATGGGAGCCCCGTCCAAGCCAGGTCCAAGCCAAACCCTAGGGCTCAATCCAAACTGGACAGAAAAGAAAATAGCAAAGAGGCTCTGCTTCTGTCAGGCCTGCTGTCTGATTCCTGAAGACCTCAGGCAAATCGGCTGTGCTCACGTTCAGGAGCAGGCCTGCACCTCACCTCCCACCCACCCCTTGCTTTTTTTTATTATTATTATTTTTTCTCTAGCCAGCCTTCCTTGAACAGTTAGTTACTTGCTTGCCAGGCACTCTGCTCAGCACTGTAGACACATTATCTCATTTAACCGGCACAACTACCATGCGAAGTAAATGTTGTGGTCACTAACCCATTATTATCACTTCTCCATTGAAAAAATAGCAAATTCAGTTTCAGAGAGGCAAAACCACTTGCTCAAGCTCTCACGTCTAGTAAGTGGTGGAGCTGGCATGTGTGCTGGTCTGTGAACCCGGGGCCCCAGGCCATCTCTGGACCCAGGCTTTTACCTGCTGTGCTCTGCTGTCCACCAGCCACAGCGCAGCTGACAGAGCAGGGTAAGTTCTCTAGCCTGGCTTCTCCATCCCAGGAGGCAGCCTCATGTGGAGGAAGGAACAGTGGACTAGGAGTCAGGAGATAGGGATCCAAACCTAGCTCTGTCATCCCCATTGGTCTGATTGCTCTGTGGCTTTGGGCAAATTTCTTACTATCTCTGGGTCCCCCATTAGTCTCATCTTTCCCATTAAATGAGGGGTTAAACTTAATAAATTTGATGTTCTCTTTCAGTTGTAAGTTTCAAGGAATCGAATGTACCCTAGAATGGCTCAGTGAGGGTGCTGCCTGCATGTGGGAAATGGTGGGAATGAACTAGATCAGAGAGGGGTTAATAGCCAATGGCTGTTAGACACATTAGGGACTAGTGATGATCCTTCCCACCCATCTACCCACCCCAACATTTTCATTCTTTGTTTAGTCATAGAAGGCAAAGGCCTGATGAGCAGAGAGCCTGGCATCTGTGATCCCTACGTGAAGGTATATGATGAGCTGGAGGTGGGGATGGGGATGCTTGGGATCGGGGGGAGTGAGGGGCCATGGCACAAGACTGTGCCCCAGGGTCTCAGCACATCTGTGGGCCTGGGGCCATTCGAAGTGGCAAGGACTGCCTCATTATTTGGTCAGTAGGCATTTTTTAGGTCCAGTGATGAGGTGCTGAGCTAGGACAGGCCCCTCCCTTAGCCCAGCTTGGTCGCTAAGGCTTCTTGCAAGAGCTGGAATCTTATGGGTGAGCATAGCGAACGTGTGAGTGATGGAAATCCACAGATAATCCCAAGCCCTCTCTTGAAAAGCAATATTTTCACCCCTCTCCCTGGCAAAACCAGAAGCAAGGTGGCCAGTTTTGGATGGTAGAGGGGAGGGACTGTCTCTGAGGACTGCAAGATCCATCAGAGTGGGGGGCCCCTGCTATGAAGACAGAGGCCCCACAGGGCAGAGGGCCTACTTCTGGCCAGGACCAAAGGCCTGGCACCTCCCAGAGTGTGGCAGCTGGGATGCCAGGTGCAGGCCCTGATGCACCCCTCTCTACCCTCCCCAAAGTCCTCAGGCTGGTCAGAGGCCACTGTGGGCGAGGACTTGGTTAGGAGCAGGGCGGGAGCAGAGGCCTGGGAAGAGCAGCTTGCAGGCCAGAACACAGATCTGGGGCCTTAGCAGAGGCTGACCTGAGCCTCTGGTGAAGGAAGCACCCAGCAGTGGCAGGGAACTGAGAGGAGAGGCCGGTGCTGAGAGGAAGAGCAGAGGTGGCTTAGCTGCACCCCATCTACAGCCTGGCCCGTGGCTGCCTTGGTGGTGTCGCCTGCTGCGGGGCCCTGTCTGGGCATCTGACTCCGGTGCCTCGGCCCGGGCTTCTGTTTGTTTCCGGCGTCTGAGGACTGCACTCTGTCCTCTGCGGAGGCCTGTGTGAAGGCCACCCGGGAAGCCTTTGACCTGGGGGATGGGCAGCATCAGCTGTTGGGCTTGGGGGATTCCGCAGCTGAGAGTCATCATCTCCTGCTTACTTTTCTCCAATTCAAGATTTCTTTGATCCCAGAAGATAATCGACTACGTCGCCAGAAGACGCAGACGGTCCCAGACTGCAGAGAGCCAGTCTTCCACGAGCACTTCTTCTTGTAAGAGTCTGGGGCAGCCAGGCCCTCCAGGGGAGAGGGAAGGAATGTTTATCTGGAAACAACTCTGTTTGCCAAATCTAGAAGTAGATCTAAGCAGAAAAACAGTGACTTCTAAAGGATGTCTGTGTTTTCTCGTTCACTGGGGTCCTTGCATCCCTGGCACCGGGCCCAGCAGCGAGGTCCGTGGTGATAAGATATCGCTTGGCTGGTTCTCCCAACCAAAGTGCCCAGCCTGAGGCTGATGGCCCCTGACCAGTAGGGATTTTCCCACTGTGCCTCGGGCCAAGCCTTCTCTGTCAGTAGAAGAGATTTTCCAAGCTGTGAGATCCCTCCCCCTTATAAAACTTGCTACCCTCCCTGAGCCTCACCTTCCATAGTTGTAAAATGGGCTTAGGAGAGTAGTAGCCTCAGAGGGCTGGTGTGTAATGAGACAGTGTAATGCACTATTGATGATGATGATGATGATGATGATGATGATGATGATGATTTTTCACCCCTTCCTGAACTCCGAGGCTGATGGGAACTAAAATTCACTAATTTTAGTGAAAATTAAGAATACTTTGGCTTTTTTTCAAACTGCACAAGGTAATTTTGCTTATTATAGAAAAATAGATCAGCAAAGAGAAGAAAGGAGACCTCCCCCTGCACCCCCCAAGCTGTATTACTTATGACATGCCTCAGCTTATTTCTTCTCAGGTCTTTGGATTTGTGTGGGTGTGTATGCCTGTCTGTGTACGTGCAGGTGTTTACAAAAATGGAATTGTTCTATAGTATTGTGCAGGAACCTCCCTTTTGTCTCAAATGAGGTAATACAGACTTTTGTGTATGTGAATACTCACCCTCCTGCCCCCGCCCTATTGGTGCTTGAGTCTCTCTAACCAGTTCCTTATGGTTGTTTAGGTCATTTCTAAATTTTGTGATTGTGATGGATTGGGGTGCGGCCCTGCTAACCCCCGACTGTCTGGTTTGCTTTGCAGTCCTGTCCAAGAGGAAGATGAACAGAAGCGCCTTCTGGTCACTGTGTGGAATAGGGCAGGTGACTCCAGGTGAGGGGAAGCGCTGAGCTGGAGGGGAAGGCCTGCTCTAGGCCCCTGGTGGCAGCCAGGTGGCCAGCAGACAGCAGGGACTCAGTTAACGCTTGTTGGATGAATGTTGCAGTGGCAACATTAAATCTGAGATGCTGCCACCCCGTCGCAAGGACTGAGTTATCAAGGGGTGTCTGCTGCGCCCTTGGTATCAACAAGGCACCATGTTGGCCTCCGGGGATGCCAGCCAGCCTGCCCGTGGATTCTGCTCTCAGGTGTCTATGTGCAGGAAGGGACACCAGGTGCTGTGTAGACACAGATTACAGTAACAATATACACAGGCTCAGTTCCACAGGAGTAGAAGCTCCAAGGGAAAAAAAAAAAGCCCATTTCTTTCTTAGTCATCACTGTACCTGGTGCCTAGCACATAGATGTTTTGTAAATATTATTTGAATGAATAAAAGATTGAATGAGTAATAAGGACAGTAAGTATGGGAAGGAAAGAAGTATGT
The DNA here is from genome assembly GCF_905146905.1 of Nyctereutes procyonoides. Taxonomy (NCBI): domain Eukaryota; kingdom Metazoa; phylum Chordata; class Mammalia; order Carnivora; family Canidae; genus Nyctereutes; species Nyctereutes procyonoides. Next base: position 6,545,976 of record NW_026575135.1, on the reverse strand, counting down.
AAGTAAGTAAGTATGGGAAGAGGGAAGGAAATTCATCGTGGGCCAAGGTGATCAAGGAAGACTTCATGGAAGAAATGGGATTGTGAACATGGGGTAGAGATCAAGAATAGGACAAGGAGGGGCAGTCCAGGTGGGTGGCTCAGCGGTTTAGCACCACCTTCAGCCCAGGGTGTGATCCTAGAGACCTAGGATCGAGTCCCACATTGGGCTCCCTGCATGGTGCCTGCTTCTCCCTCTGCCTGTGTCTCTGCTTCTCTCTTTCTCTCTCTCTCTGTCTCTCATGAATAAATAAATAAAATCCTAAAAAAAAAAGAATAGGACAAGGAGAGAAGGTTTTGCATGAGCAAAGCAAGAGGCAGGAACTTGCATGCCAGGCTTGGGCTGCCATGAGGAGGTGGTGTAGGAGGTACAGAGGTTTTACGTGGGAGAAGCCAAACAAGCTATGTTGCATGCTGCCTGGGACATAGGAGGCCGGATGTGGTCATTAGCTGGGGGTTTAGTGCAGCACAGGGGAGGGGTGCTGGGTGAGAGGGAGAATCAGCTGCCCAGCAGAAGTGGTAAGAGCACCTGGACTGAGTACCGTGGCCCCACTGTGAGCAGCCGGGGTTCATTCACCTGGTGCAGCCCAAGGAATCTGGGGGACCCTGAGGCCATGCATTTGTTGAACAATCACAGAACCAAGTAGTGACCAGATCAGCTCTGCTCCACTTGCAGTTAAATGTTTTTTAATATCTTAAATGTTATAGCTGGTATGCCTTTTTTTTTTAAAGATTTTATTTATTCATTTGACAGAGAAAGAGAGAGAGAACACAAGGAGGGGGAGCAGCAGAGAGAGAGGGAGAAGCGGAGGCAGAGAGAGAGGCAGACTCCTCGCTGACCAGGGAGCCCCATGTGGGGGATCAGGACCTGAGCCGAAGGCAGATGCCCAACCGACTGAGCCCAAGGTCACATGGCCAGTAGGTGGTGGAGCCAGGATGGGGACCCAGGGAGTTAGACCCCAGAGTCTCACTCTCAATATTATATTGCCTCCCGGGGTACAAGCAAAAGGATGGAAGAAAAACTGGCGGGATATGGAGGGCAGGGCAGGGCAGGAGTGGGGAGCGATCTCAAAACTCCCTGGTGTTGCAGGAGGGTCAAGTACAAAGTAGGGACCAGCTGGAGAGAAGAGATAAAGAGGTTGGTGTAAGCCAAACCAGATGCATCCATAGGTGTTCTTTGGAGTGGGCTTCCTCCTAAGGTTGGTGGTTCCCACCTCTGGATTTGCATCAGAGTCCCCTGGGATACTTGCAAGGAACACAGCTTCCCAGGTGCCACATCACATGGATTCAGTCTGGTCTTCATGGGCAGGGCTGAGGGATCTACATTTACCCAAGTTCTGGGAGAACCTTGTGCCGTGGGCTTGGTGTTTGGGAAGCTGGCAGTAGAGATACTGAGGGGTGTGAGCAGGGGAGAGGCAGATGTGTGTAGGGCTTTGGCAGGCTGAGGAGGAGCTAGGAGATCCTCGCTGTGAAAGAGATGCTTTAGGGATGGGGGAGGGGAGACAGACTTAGGAGATGAGATTAATGGTACTTAGTGATGGTTTGGCTGTGAGAGCAGCAGGTGAAGTCAGGGATCATTCCTGAGCATCAGGTGGGGTCCCCAGCCAAACCAGCATGCCCTGAAAAGGCAGGGAACCAGCTTTGGGTACCCTGAGATGGAGGGGCCAGAGAGCAGCCCGGTGAGAGCTGTGTAGCGGGGAGGCTTGCTGACACAGCCCAGAGGGAGAGAGAGGTCCGTGCCAAGGTACGGATGTGGGGGCCGTGCCCACCAAGGCGGTGGCTGAAGTGGTGAGTTGGTGGGACTGCTCATGATGACAGTGAGTGACAAGGCTCAAGGGTCAGAATCCCGTCTTGGCAGGAAAGCCCGAAGAAGACAGAGGAAGGGTTGTCAGAGAGTTGGAGGACGTCTGAGGAGCCCACAGGATGGAGGCAAGTCGGGGAGCAGGTGCTAGAGGCAGGCGCCACACTGGGATCCACCACGGAGGTCTGCCCTCCTGTGAGACCAGAGCGAGCCGGGCAGGGTGCAGTTCATGTTTTTTGGAAAATAAAGTGAGGCCGGCGGGGAAAGTGAGTCAGCGCCCAGCGGGGAGTGTGACAGAGGCAGTGTCTCCACTTGTTGCCTATTTTGGGAAAGTGAGATTCCTTATTAAACTAAACACCGTGGAACTCGTGGTCACAGTCCCAACCCAAAGCTCGAGAGGGACAGAGCAGGCCCAGGCAAGCCCACTTCAGAACAGATGGCCCCTCCGAAGCTGCCAGCACCACGGAGGCCCACTCAGCTGCAGGGAGGCAGAGTGTTGATCTGCCTCTGAGCCAGGAGGCCGACCCAGCAATTGCAGGAAACTTCTGCCCTGCGGAACGCTCTCAAATCACATTGTGCTTCTCCAAAGCACGGGCATGCAACTTAGCACCATCTAAGACCATTTACCGAGCGCTTCTCTGCGCCAGGCACCTTACCTACATTATCTCATTTAATCCTCCTAGCAACCCCGAGAGCGAGCAACTATTACTGTCCCTCTCTTCAGAGAAGAAGAAACTGAGGCTTCTTAAGGTTAAGGCACTTGCGTGAGGTTATTAAACGCTTACCGTGTCCACTGTGTGTGCACATGGCGTAGCAGATTCCATGTATCGTCTAATGCAATTCTCACAATGGTCTATAAATAAGGTAATGTTACTGTCGCTCTCTTACAGGTGAGGACACAGAGGTGCAGAGAGGTTAACTAACTTGCCTAAGCTAATGCAGCTAGGAGGTGATGGAAACAATTCAAACCCAGGCAGCCTGGCGCCAAACCTATAGCCCGCTTGACCGTCTCACACAGGCGATAAATGACTCTAAAGTTGTGCTCTTTCTGTGTCAGTACACTTGTTCCTCGGGGCCTGGGCTGCTTCCTATGGCATCTATCTATCTATCATCTATCTATCTATCTATCTATCTATCTATCTATCTATCTTCATCTATCTATTTATTTAATTTATTCATGAGAGAGAGAGGCAGAGACATAGGCAGAGGGAGAAGTAGGCTCCCTGAGGGGAGCCTGATGTGGGACTCGATCCGGGGATCACACCCTGAGCCAAACACAGACCCTCAACCACTAGGTGACCCAGGCGTCCCTTCCCATGGCATTTATAATGTGGTTTTACAGAAATCATCCGGCTGAACATGTGGCGGCTACATTTTGAAACTGATAGGAGATAAAAGGGAAGCGTCTGTTTCATGACTTCTCACCATCCTTCCAGTGATGGCTGTAAACTTGGATTAGGGGACCAAGATGGTCTATAGAGAGTCTTGGGGAAGTGCTGGGTGATATCCCCTCGTCATGGTGGCACAGTGGGTGCTGAGGGGAACCAGGCCTCAGGGCAGGAGATTTGGCTTACCTCCAGTATCACTGTGAGACATTGGGTAAGTCCCTTCCCCACTCCGAGCCTCAGTTTCAACTGTGAAATGCAGTGAAAGATACAAAGGTTTCTTTTTTTTTCTTTTCAAAGATTTCTTTAAGCTTTTAGGTTGTGTGAGTTTTCTTTTTTCTTTTTCTTTTTTTTTTAAGATTTTATTTATTTATGAAAGACATAGAGAGAGAGAGGCAGAGACGCAGGCAGAGACACAGGCAGAGGGAGAGGCAGGCTCCATGCTGGGAGCCCGACATGGAACTCGATCCTGGGGCTCCAGGATCGCGCCCTGGGCCAAAGGCAGGCGCTAAATCGCTGAGCCACCCAGGGATCCCCTTTTTTCTTTTTCTAAAGATTTTGTTTATTTATTCATGAGAAACACACACACACAGAGGCAGAGACACAGACAGAGGGAGAAGCAGGGTTCCCCTGCAGAGAGCTGATGTGGGGACTCGATCCCAGGACTCCAGGATCATGCCGTGGGCCGAAGGCAGGCGCTAAACTGCTGAGCCACCCAGGGATCCCTGGTTGTGTGAATTTTCAAGAAATTATAGACATTTTCAAAGTTATGCAAAAGTAGAAAATATCATCTAATTAGCCCTCATATACTCATAGTCCAGCCTCATCAGTTAGCAATATATGGCCAATCTTATTCCCTCCACGCTCCCACGCATTCTCCCTTCCACCAGTGAATTCTTTTATTATTTTTATTATTTTTATTTTTATTTATTTATTTATTTATGATAGTCACACACACAGAGAGAGAGAGAGAGAGAGAGAGAGGCAGAGACACAGGCAGAGGGAGAAGCAGGCTCCATGCACTGGGAGCCCGATGTGGGATTCGATCCTGGGTCTCCAGGATCGCGCCCTGGGCCAAAGGCAGGCGCCAAACCGCTGCGCCACCCAGGGATCCCTATTATTTTTATTTTTTAAAAAAGATTTTATTTATTCATGAGAGACACAGAAAGGGGCAGAGACATAGGCAAAAGGAGCAGCAGGCTCCCTGTAGGGAGCCCAATGCAGGACTCGATCCCAGGACCCCAGGATCACGACCTGAGCTGAAGGCAGACACTCCACCACTGAGCTAGTGAATTCTTTTGAAGGTGTCCCATCTAGTGAATTCTTTTGAAGCAAATCCCAGATATTATCTCATCTCACCTCTCTCTCTCTCTCTCTCTCTCTCTCTCTCTAAAAGATGGCTTAAAAAGACAACCACAATGCCATCGTCATGCTTGACAATTAATAGTAACTTCTCAATATCGTTGACTATGCAACTCAGCTATTTAAAAGTTTTGTTTGATGAGATGGTGAAGGCCAAACTGAAGCTTCCTATATCAGTCATAGCGCTTTCAGAACCTGTGGCCAGAGAACAGTCTTAGGATTGTAATGTCACACACCACATTAAAAAAAAAACAAGAACAAAACACACATACACACAGTCTCTTACACAAAGCGTATGTTCATTTATGGAGAGTCGGCTTGCTGTGTGTCATACCCTGTCCTGGGCATTCTTTTTTTTTAATTTTTATTTATTTTTTTATTTATTATTTATTATTTATTTATGATAGTCACACAGAGAGAGAGAGGCAGAGACATAGGCAGAGGGAGAAGCAGGCTCCATGCACTGGGAGCCCGACACGGGACTCGATCCCGGGTCCCCAGGATCGCGCCCTGGGCCAAAGGTAGGCGCTAAACCGCTGCGCCACCCAGGGATCCCCTGTCCTGGGCATTCTAAGTCTTTTCTCTCTTTTAATCTACTTTCCAAGTGGGACCTCAGTGCCAAGCACAGTGCCATAACGTTAGGTTGTGACCTGACATAGGGAAAGAAAAGGAAAGAAGAGAAATGAATGGAAAAATATGTGTTCAATTTAAGCCATCAAATTAAAAATAAATTGAGATTAAATGCGGTACTCCTGCAACAGAAATAGTTTAAGGCCCCTGTGAGAGAGAGAGAGAGAATTAAAATTCATTCCCTGAAAATAATGCATTTTCATTGTGTGTGTGTGTTTCTTTTTTAAAGATTTATCTATGCGTGAGAGACACAGAGAGAGAGGCAGAGGCATAGGCAGAGGGAGAAGCAGGCTCCCTGTGGAGAGCCCCATGCAGGACTTGATCCCAGGACCCCGGTATCACGACCTGAGACAAAGGCAGATGCTCAACCACTGAGCCCCCCAGGTGCCCCTGCATTTTCGTTTTGTAGTTGGTCTCTTACCCTTTACTCAAAAGGTAACTGAGCCAAGTACTATTCCTCATGAGTGTTCCATGAAGCCTTCCCTCTGAGCCTTTGTACTGGCTGTTCCCTCTGCCTGACATGCCCTTCCTCTTCCTGTCCCTGACTTAGCTCTTCAGGCCTCCTCCAGCATCTCGACTCTCCTAGAGCTTTCAGCGTTTGTTGCCCACACTGTCCATCTGTCAATCTCTCCCTGTTGAGTGATATTCCTTGTATTGCTGTCTTGAATTGCTATTTAAATTCCTGCATGTTTGTCTTCTTTCCTTAATGCCGCGGCTCTTTGCCCAGTGCCTGCCAACCAACCACAGGCATGATGGATTTGTCCATTTGTCAAGACTTCACTGAGTGCACCGAGCCCTGAGCTCAGGGCTTAGCATTCAGAAGTAACCAAGGCTCAGCCCCTGTACTGTATGCCCATACACTTTTCAGGCAATCTCCAGGGTAAGCACTAGTTCCCAAGATTATAAACTGACCAGTACAAAGCCGTGTACTCAGATTACACGTAAAAGAAGTCTTTCTTCCTCCCAAGATTTTTCAAAAGCAGGCTTCAGGAGTAGCTAATTGAAGAACACTTAGAGTTTCCTGCTTATGGACATTAATTGTGACAATTTACTTGGCCTGAATTAGCATGAAATCATTGGAGGCCCCTTAGCAGGGAAGCAAAGCTCATGGGAGGCTATTAACCATTTAGCATTCTCTAAGCACCAGGGAATGAAAATTCCACTTATTGAAGAGCAACGGGCAGAGGCAGCCTTTATTACAGCTAAAGCGTCATGCTCGAAGATTTAGAAAGTTACAGCCATAGCCGGTGTGAAAGGGAAGTGTGCAACGAGGAAGTGTGAGCACCTAGATACCTGCTCTTGACCGTGTTGACAAAATTAAATCAGTGGTGAGGACTTTGGCAAGGTCTTGACAAGGCTTTTCAGGAATGGCAACTCCGATCAGCGTCTGTCGCTCGCCCATGATGGCCACTGTGGCTGTTGTTGCTGACTTGGCCTCTTCCCAGGAGGGAGGAGTTCTTGTTTCTGGTGCTGGGCTGGGAAGATGGATGTGGGAAGGGTTGCTTTCCTGGGGTAGGCACACTGTCCTCCTTGGGTAGATTATTAGCATGGCCTTGAATGATGGGAGGGGGCAAGAAGGGGGGGGACAGTGGCACCCAGGCTGCAGGAAGTGAGGGCGGGGAGAGGGAGCCGGGGAAGTAGCACAGTGACAGGAGCTGGGGAGGCACAGCCAGGTGCAGAGTGTGCAACTGCGGGGCAGGTGACCAGTTCTAAGGATCAGTCCTAGCGTTCTGCAGCCCTACCCCTCCCTTGACTTGGCTGCCTGTGAGAAGCCGTTTTGTTTTGCTTGGGACTGTCAGGTGGTAAGCTGCCACCCTTTCCGGAGAATGCAAACAGTATGTATTTATAGAGACCTGGTCCACTGGTCTTTGACTGGGGCAGGCTCAGGCGGCGCCCCGTAGGATTCTCAGGGCAGCTTTCTCTAGACTTGCAGTCTGCATCCCACCTTGGACTCACGGTGTCTGGTCCCCAGAGGCTGGCTCTGGGGCACAGACCTTGGACAGGCTCTTCAGAGGGTTCTGTGGTCCATACCTAGTTAGAGCCACTGGCCTCACTTGGGCTGCTGTAGGCCAGGTTCTGGGGAGGCACATCTCTAGGGAGTTCACTGCCCATCTGGGAGGCTCAGTCCATCTTTCGCTTTTCGCCTGTGTCTTCCACAGTGTTTGCTCAATCCCTCCTGTATGTGGGTCCCTCAGATATTGAAGGATTAATGCTTCCATCTAAATACTCATATTGTTTCTCAATCAATAGCTATTAAATCAGTCTCTGGGGCAGTCTGAGTTGGGGATGCTCTAAGAAAGGGGAACAGAAAAATGAAAAAGCAGCTCTAGTGTTAAGATAGAGAAAGATATGTTAGAATGGAAGTATTTTCAAATACTTATATACTGTTTTTCTTTTCTGATTACAAAAGTAACACTTTTTTTCCCTGTGAAAATTTGAAAACACTGAAAACCCAAAGAAGAAAATCAAAACCCCTCTAATTCCATTTACCGGGTACAACCATTTTTAATATTTTTGTGGGCATCTTTCTCATTAAACTTTTGATTTGTAAACTTCCTTTTCTCTCCCAGTGACAAGATAATTTTTTGAATTTCGTTAATATTAACCTTTGCCATCATTACTGAAAGCTGCCAGGTATCATTCGGTCCCTAATTGGATGTTGGGACTCAATGGTGATTAGTCTCCCGGAACTTTTTTATTTTTAAGATTTTATTTATTCATGAGAGACACACACAGAGAGAGAGAGGCAGAGACACAGGCAGAGGGAGAAGCAGGCTCCATGCAGCGAGCCCGATGTGGGACTTGATCCCAGGACCCCAGGATCCCAGCCTGAGCCGAAGGCAGATGGTCAACCACTGAGCCACCCAGGTGTCCCAGACTTTAAATAACTCTTAACCAAGGAGGACGTGACTGAACTCAGCCCCTTGCCACAGTGTGACACTCCCATAAGGCCTGACTCTGGCTCATGCCTATTTGTCCAGCTGGCAGATGGGTCAGGTCCATCTCAACGATTTTTGTGTTGATTTGGACCTTGATCTGAAACTGTCCAGGAACTGCTAAGGTCCTACCTGTACCTGAGAAATGCTTCTTGAACTTGAGGTCCCGTAACTTTTCAGTTGAGAATCAACCCACTGACATGGTTGCTGAAATTCCCGGTGGGGACTGACTTCTGATCCTTCCAGTACCAGAACAGTTAATGCTAAGTGAAGTAAGTCAGGCAGAGAAAGACAAATACTGTATGATTTCACTCCTATGTAGAATTAAGAGACAATACAAATGAGCAAATAAAGAAAAAAGACAAACAGAGAAACCGGACTCTTAAATAGAACAAACTGGTTGCCAGAAGAGAGGTGGGCCGGGGGAGCGGGGGGAGGGGAGGTGGTGCCCTATCTGGATAAGCCCTGAGAAATATAAAATTGTTGCATCATTATACTGTACACCTGAAACTAATATAACTGTATGTTAGTTATACTAAAATAAGAAAAGAAAAAAAATCCCCAAAGCCTATGGTTGGCTCTGAGCTTCTATGGTTGGTGGAGGGAGTACTGCTTTCTGATGTAGGGGGCACAGCTTTCCCACGGGACTAGTTTTGGGACCTTGGGAAGGGGACCAGCTCTGAGCCTCGGCCTTTTCCTCTGTGAAATGGAGAAAATAAGCCCTTTCTACACTAATTCACAAAATTGGAAAGATCAAATGAGATGACGCGGGTACCAGTGCTTTGTAAACCACAGCGTATCGGGCATACCTAGGGTGCACTCCGTAGAGCCTGGTGAGAGGGTGCTGACTCAAGCCTCTGTTGTTCCCCCAGGCAGAGTGGACTCATTGGCTGCATGAGCTTTGGGGTGAAGTCTCTCCTGACTCCGGACAAGGTGGGTCCCAGGGGAGTGTCCAGCAGGGTCATCCCACCAAGGCCAGGGCTAGCGCAGGCAGAGAGGCCTTTGTCTGGAAGCCCTTGGGTGGGGCTTCTGTCTTGAGTGCTTTGTGGCCTGAATCACACCACAGTTTATCATCTGAGTGGCCAGGGCTTTGGGTCGTCTCCTTGGTTGGTTCTTGTCACAGATCAGTTGTCAGGCAGCCCCAAGGCCTGGCTCTGGGGGGGGCTCTGGGTCTGCCGTCTGCCACATCAGGACCCTGGCAGGTCCCTCCGAGTTCCCAGCACTCCTAGGCTTGCCCCGGAGGAGGACGGCTAGGTGGTTCTCATCCTCCTGACATTATCTACTAGGTGTCGTGTTGTTGGTCTAGCAAGTGCTTGTGGGGTGGAGTGAGCAACACTAGCCTCTGTGGAGCTTTCCTTTAGGCCGAGTGAGAACTCTCTGGAATCCAGAGACCCCCCCTCCCTCTGGGTAGCCAGTCCCTATCCACCTCTGCACTGGACCCTACCCCACCCCCTAAACCGGAGGCTTTTGAGCAGGGGAAATGGAGACACGGGCTCTTTTTACATGCCCACCCTCCACCCCCCACCCCCTGGAGATGTCTTGGTGGCCTCTGCATGTTGTTGCCAGGTAGCCCTGCCACTTTGTGTCCTGGAAGTGAAGTCTGGGGTAGGTGGCTGAGGACCCTTATCCTGCGTGTAGGTCCCAGATGTCTTCTGACTGGAGCACTGGCTTTATTCCCTCCGGGGAGATGCTCCATGGGGACTGCTCAGGAGCCTCAGGATGCCTACTTTCTGGCCTCTCCATCCCTCTCTCATTCCCTCCCTTCTGTTCTGTCAGCATTCATTGGGCTCCTACTGTATACCAGGTACAGTGCTAGGCACATCAAAGAGCCTAGGCACCACCCGGTGGGGAGGCAGGCCTGCAAGTAGACCGCTGTTCTCCAGGGACAACAGGCTGTGGGAATTCAGCAGAGAGGAAGACCAGCTCTGCCTCGAGCATCAGGGAAAGCTTCCTGGAGGTGTAGGCGTCACAGCTCCCTCCGGGGCAGGACGGCTGGAGTGTCTGTCTCTGCAGCGATGATGCTCCTGAGGGAGACTCTCTAGCTGCTGCTGTTTGAGGGGGAATTGGTGGCTGCCCGACCTGTGTCCCCTGCCTCCTCTGCCTGAGTGTGTCATGCCTTCTCTCGTGACAGGAAATCAGTGGCTGGTACTACCTTCTGGGGGAAGACCTGGGCCGGACCAAACACCTGAAGGTGGCCAGGCGGCGGCTGCGGCCCCTGAGAGGTGCGTGCACACCAGCTTCAGCTTCTGCCCAGACATGCTGCTTTACTGTCCCCGGGGCTTCTCCCTTCCCTCCCTGCCCCTGTGTTTTTTGGCATCTGTCACCATCTGTGGCTGCGATCAAGTCAGGGGTCCAGGGGCTTCTCAGGAGCACCTGCTGGAATGTAGGCTGCAGGTAGCACTTGCCCACAACACCTTATTTGTGGGGCTGGACATCCCCGGGAGAGGATTATAGGCCTGACCCTCTGTGGTTCAGCTCCCTCCATTCTGCCTTATAGAGAACTGGGTTTCAGGAGCTTCCTGCTATGCTCCTTCCCAGGCTTTGGTGCAAGGATCCTTCCCAGGTTGCCTTGCTGGCCTTAGGGCTGGCCACCTTGATAGGCAGGGCAAGTGGGCCCTGCTGTGAGTTCTGAGGCTCAGGATCCAGCTTTTGTGTTCCTTCTCTTCTGTCCTTCTCACATGCAGGCCTGGCTCTGATTCTCTGCTTAGCCTGAGCCCAGGCACCCCCATGTCCTGGAGGTGGGCAGTGATCTGGACAGCCATCTGGGCCTGGCACCCTGGCCTCGCCCTCGGGGTGGTCTCTGGAATGGACTTTCTGTGCCAACAGAAGCATTCTGACTCTGCTCTGTCATCTTCCAGACCCACTGCTGAGAACGCCAGGATGTGGGGACGCTGAGAACGGGGAGAAACTCAAGGTAGGTGGGGACAGGCCTGGGCAGAACTGGCAGGGCCTGGGCCCCTCCCTGGGCTCTTACTTGGTCCTGGTCTGTCCCTTGGCCCAGGAGACCCCTAAGCAGGACTGCATTTGGTGCCCGAGACTCAGGTTCATTTCAAGCTTGGAAACTCAGCAAGTTATGCACTTTTTTCTAAAGATTTTATTTATTTATTCATGAGAGACACACAGAGGCAGAGACGCAGGCAGAGGGAGAAGCAGGCTTCCTGCAGGGAGCCCGATGCGGGATTCAATCCCAGGACCCCGGGAACACACCCTGGGCTGAAGACAGATGCTCAATGACTGAACCACCCAGGCATCCCAAGTTATGCATTTTTTTTTATAAATTAATTTTTATTTGTGTTCAATTTACCAACATACAGAATAACACCCAGTGCTCATCCCGTCAAGTGTACCCCTCAGTGCCCGTCACCCATTCACCCCCACCCCCCCACCCTCCTCCCCCTCCACCACCCCTAGTTCATTTCCCAGAGTTAGGAGTCTTTATGTTCTGTCTCCCTTTCTGATATTTCTCACACATTTCTTCTCCCTTCCCTTATATTCCCTTTCACTATTATTCATATTCCCCAAATGAATGAGAACATACACTGTTTGTCCTTCTCCGGTTACTGTGGCCAAGTTCAAAAAGGGTGTTGCCTGAGTTCTTCTCTGGGATTTTGATGGAATCTTGTCTCACATTTAGATCTTTCATCTATTTTGAGTTTATCTTTGTGTATGGTGCAAGAGAGTGGTCCAGTTTCATTCTTCTGCATGTGGATGTCCAATTTTCCCAGCACCATTTATTGAAGAGACTGTCTTTCTTCTAGTGGATCGTCTTTCCTCCTTTATCGTATATATTAGTTGAGCATAAAGTTCAGGGTCCACTTCTGGGTTCTCTGTTCTGTTCCATTGATCTATATGTCTGTTTTTGTGCCAGTACCACACTGTCTTGATGAACACAGCTTTGTAGTACAACCTGAAATCTGGCATTGTGATGCCCCCAGATATGGTTTTCTTTTTTTAAAATTCCCCTGGCTGTTTGGGGTCTTTTCTGATTCCACACAAATCTTAAAATAATTTGTTCTAAGTCTCTGAAGAAAGTCCATGGTATTTTGATAGGGATTGCATTATACGTGTAAATTGCCCTGGGTAACATTGACATTTTCACAATATTAATTCTGCCAATCCATGAGCATGGAATATTTTTCCATCTCTTTGTGTCTTCCTCAATTTCTTTCAGAAGTGTTCTGTAGTTTTTAGGGTATATTTTGAGAACCATTTGAATGGTAAATGGTTCTCCAACCTTTTATTTCAGGTTGTAGGTGTCCTTCTGTCTAAAATGAGTCTCTTGTAGACAGCAAATAGATGGGTCCTGTTTTTTTATCCAGTCTGAAACTCTGCGCCTTTTGATGGGGTCATTAAGCCCATTCACGTTCAGAGTTACTTGAACTTCTTCTTAAAGGGGAGTTTTAAGAGTCCCCCTTAAAATTTCTTGCAGAGCTGGTTTGGAGGTCACATATTCTTTCAGTTCCTGCCTGTCTTGGAAGCTCTTTATCTCTCCTTCCATTTTGAATGAGAGCCTTGCTGGATAAAGTATTCTTGGTTGCATGTTCTTCTCATTTAGGACCCTGAATATATCCTGCCAGCCCTTTCTGGCCTGCCACGTCTCTGTGGAGAGGTCTGCTGTTACCCTAATATTCCTCCCCATGAAAGTCAGGGACTTCTTGTCTCTTGCTGCTTTAAGGATCTTCTCTTTATCTTTGGAATTTGCAAGCTTCACTATTAGATGTCGAGGTGTTGAACGGTTTTTATTGATTTTAGGGGGGGATCTCTCTATTTCCTGGATCTGAATGCCTGTTTCCCTTCCCAGATTGGGAAAGTTTTCAGCTAGGATTTGTTCAAATACATATTCTGGCCCTCTGTCCCTTTCGGCGCCCTCGGGAACCCCAATTAAACGTAGGTTTTTCTTCCTTAGAGTGTCATTTATTTGCCTTAATCTGTCTTCATGGTTCTTTAATTGTTTATCTCTTTTTTCCTCAGTTTCCCTCTTTGCCATTAACTTGTCTTCTATGTCACTCACTCGTTCTTCCACCTCGTTAACCCTCGTCGTTAGGACTTCTAGTTTGGATTGCATCTCATTCAATTGATTTTTAATTTCTGCCTGATTGGATCTAAATTCTGCAGTCATGAAGTCTCGTGAGGCCTTAATGCTTTTTTCTAGAGCCACCAGTAGCTGTAGAATAGTGCTTCTGAATTGGCTTTCTGACATTGAAGTGTAATCCAGATTTTGTAACTCTGTGGGAGAGAGGGCTGTTTCTGATTCTTTCTTTTGAGGTGAGGTTTTCCTTCTAGTCATTTTGCTCAGTGCAGAGTGGCCAAAAACAAGTTGTATTGGAACACGGGGGAGTATCACTGGTCCGTCCAGCTGGTCTTCTGGGGGAGGGGCCTGCTGTGCTGATTTTCAGGTGTTAGCACTTGGGGGAGCTGCTCTGCCCCTGCCTGCTGCGGGCTCAGCGGGGGTTGTTTACCCCGTGGGGCCCCAGGAGGAACAGCCGCAGTTGCTATGGCAACTCTGGAAGCCTGGATTCAGCCTCCGCAGGAACTACGGGGCTCGGGGCTCTCGGTTCTCCGTCTGCAGGGCCTGGAGGCTCCGGGGCGGGGCCGCTGATCTGCTCAGCTCGGGGCAGGAGCGTCCTCGCTGTCCTGGGCCCTCCCGGCCTCTGCCTGTCCCGGGGGAGGCCGGATCCTGGGCTGTGTCCCGGCGCCCTGTGCTCCGGGGCCTGCGCTGTTGGATTTGCGCTCCCGCCCTGCAGCTCCCTCCCTGGAGCCGCTCCCGAGCCCCTCCGAGCTGCTCCGGGTCCCGCCGTGCGCGCTGCAGCCCTTAGGGAGCTCGGCGCACTCTCCCGGGGCGCAGGTGTCTGTTAGTGTCCCAGGGAGCCCGAGGGCATCCCCGCCCTCCTGGGTCCTGCTCCAACTCCCTGCGAGCCCCTTTCCGCCCGCCCGGGAAGGTTGGTGCAGCTCCTGCTCCTCCGGGACGGGGCTCTCCTGTCCTGGGGACACTCGCCCCGGCCTCAGCCCGGCTCCTCGCGGGGCCCCTCCCCCTCGGAGGCCTTTTGTTCCTTTATTTCTTTTTCCCCGTCTTCCTACCTTGATAGAAGCGCGGACTCTTCTCACTGTAGCGTTCCAGCTGGTCTCTCTTTACATCTCAGGCTGAATTCGTAGATTTTCAGGATGATTTGAAGGTTATCTAGGTAATTTGGTGGGGACAGGTGACCTGGGGACCCTGCTCTTCCGCCATCTTGCCCCTCCCTCCCGGTCCAAGTTATGCATTTTTAAGGGATTATTTCTTGTGCTTTTCTCCAGTTACTCATGGTTAGGGCAGCAGTGGGGAGAGAGCCAGGCCCAGGCTCTGGAGATGGAGGAGTCTGGATCTTCCTGACTTTCGAGCTCTTGAATCCGAGTCTCCCCTATGCCCCAGGTCCCCTCGGATGACTGGTTTTCCTCAGCACTGTGGCTGAATCACTCTCAGCTTAGGCTTGTTGTCAGGGAGCAGCTGTGAGTCTAAACCTGAGACCAAAGACTTCTTATTCCACTAGGGTTTTGAATGGAGAGAGAGGAACCTTCACATCAGGATTTTAGGGCCTTCCCCCAAGTTCATTCCACCTCTCCGCGGGACATGGTCTTCTCTAACAACTGGGAGAGGGAGAACAAACACCCTGTGACTGAGAAGCCCCTCTGTGCCAGATGTTGTTGTTCCCTGCTTTAACTCTCACTGCCACCTCTGTGGCGGGCGTGACTTCCCCATCTCACAGATACCCAGGTTCAGAGATGTTAGGTCACTCTCTGTGATCTCGCAGCCAGCAGGCAATGGAGGCGGGACCCCAAGCAAGGTCTGGCCACCTGAGTACACTGTGCCACACTGCCTCTTGTGCGTGGCCTACTTGGGAAGATACGATGGCTGGTTTCCCTTGACCACAGCTTACACAGAGGTGTATTATATTCTACAAAATGTTTTCCCTTTCATTTACTCGGTTCATCCATTCACTCACTCATTCACTTATTGTTTAAGCATTCTCACGGGCCAGACCCTGTGCTGGGTGCTGGGTGCTGGGTGCTGGGTGCTGGGGCAGAGCTGTGAGCAAGTCAAAGCTGCCTGCCCTCATGCAGCGTATAGTTTAGAGCTGCCCTATGCAATAATATGGTAGCCACTAGCCCCTGAGGCTGAAACACGAGCGGTTGAAACACAGTTAGTATGACTGGGGACTGGAGTTTTTCATTTTATTTAACTTTAAGTCAGGTTTACCCTGCACCTGTGTCTTGTCACTACCATATTGGACAGCACAGTTATTAAGTTATTCAAATAACTTCCTGGCTACTGTATTCTGTGGCTTCATTAAGAATTTAAAACCTTCCAGCTTCAGGGGCACCTGGGTGGCCCAATCGGTTAGGTGTGGAACTCTTGATTTCGGCTCAGGTCATGATCTCAGGGTCATAGGATCAAGCCCTGCATCAGGCTCCACCCTCAGCATGGAGCCTGGTTGAGATTCTCTCTTTCTCTTTCTCTCTCTCTTTTAAATAATTACATAAATCTTTAAAAAAAAACAAAAAACAAAAAACCCTAGCTTCTCTGGCGGAGCTGCAAATACCTTTCTTCTTCTCTCTGTACTTGCCAAGCACAGAGAGATTAGTGACCAGGGAGCCCTACTGGTGGTTTGTGGGAATGATGCAACATGGATGGCAATGCTGCACGTTTCCAGGTGGCTTCATTCTGGATCTGCACACAGGCCCTGACCCAGGGGGACATTGTTCTGAAGTCCGCTTGATTTTCCTGGGCTTGCACACCCAGAGGGGCCCATGGGACCCAGCACCGAGGGGGTGGTTGTTAGAGGCCTGGTTGGGCTTGGGGAGGGCTCCCAGAGGTCACCCGCTCTAGTCTCCCATTGTGCACATGGGGAGATGGAGACCCAGAAACCTGCGTGATCTGCCCACTGTCGTGGCCACCAGAGCTGGGCTGTACCAAGGGACACTCCCTGGCCTCAAGGACATGAGTGGCTGGGTTGGTTTCCTTAGGGACGGTGAGGAGGGTGTAAGGGGCGCTGGGCTCACCAGGTACTCCTCTACGAGGCGGAGAACAAGACTGGGGTTCTGTGACCTTGACCACTGTCATCCCCAGCTTCTTGGTGGGTAAAGGAGGAGGCCGGATCATTTGGTGATTGGAACTCCCTTCCTGATTTGCCTTCATGGGCCTAGGGTGTCATCAGATGCTTAGAGCCGCCCGCTTGGTTGACTTTTAAGTAGCTGGTGAACGGCAGCCTGTTCCTGGGACCCCCCTCGTTTCAGGTTCTGGTCTAGCGCTGGGATGTCTGTGAGTGCAACCCCCTAAGGCGTCCTTGGACTCTTTCGATTGTGTTAGTCCTCTGGACATGCTCCCGGGGACAGCTGGGGCTTGCAGGGGGAGGTGGCCTTGTTATAGAGGGGCCGTGTTTTCTGCCTGGGTTCTCCTCCAGCCAGGGGTGTTTGTGAGAACATTGGAATCACAAAGTGGCCCACGGCGGAGAATGCAGCCAGAACAAAGGCGCCCTCTCCCCGCCGGGGCCCGGGGAATACTAACTAGTTGACAGGAATTTTAATATAAAACTCTCCCTCTTCCTTGTCACTCGGAGGTTTCAGGAAGCCTTCGGGCTTATCGTGCCGAGGCACACAGCACAGACAGGGCTTGGGGAGGTGAGAGGTGATTTCCTGCCATTCTTCTGCGGGGCGGGCTTCCCAGGGCGGTCATGCCAGGCTGACGGGGCGCAGTGCGGGCTCCCGCTGCTGGGGGGAGAGCTGGGATTTCATGGGGCGGCAGCCGAGACGGGACCCGCAGCCATGAACCGCTTCAATGGGCTCTGCAAGGTGTGCTCGGAGCGCCGCTACCGCCAGGTGGGTGCGTGGCCCTCGGGGGTGCCGGGCTGTGGCCGGGGGCCGGGGGCGGGGGCCCACCTGAGCGGGACTTCTCCTCCCCCGGGGCCTTCCTTGCTTCCTCCTGCCCCTTGTAGGTTGGCTTCAATCCGGGGGCAGGCTGGAGGCCGGAGCGGGCCCCGACGTCCCCCCTTTACCCGCGGCCCCTCTCTGGGGGCAGACCGGGCCCAGCTCTGCATCATCCTAACCCGACACGGTGGTGTCCTTGGCGAGATTATCTAGTTGATTTTCTGCGGTTTTTACCTGGGGGCAGTGTGGGTTTAAAAAAGGCACCCCAGGGATCCCTGGGTGGCGCAGCGGTTTGGCGCCTGCCTTTGGCCCAGGGCGCGATCCTGGAGACCCGGGATCGAATCCCACGTCGGGCTCCCGGTGCATGGAGCCTGCTTCTCCCTCTGCCTATGTCTCTGCCTCTCTCTCTTTCTCTCTGTGACTATCATAAATTAAAAAAAATTAAAAAAGGCACCCCAAGCCTGAGATCGAAATGGCCGAGCAGCTGGGTTTTGTGCTTTTCCTAACTTTATACTTCCTCCAACTTGCCCTATGTCTCTGATGGGACAGGATCCCCCACTGTATGTGTGTGATCATGTGTTTTCACGTGTGTTGGTGTGCGCTTACACGTGAGCTGGGATGCTGCCGTGCGTATGTGTGTACACACGATGTGCCCCCTGGTCGCTGTGATGCCTTGAGGTGGCTCCAGAGTCCTCAGGCTCCAGAGCCCATCCTCACAGACGGGGCTTGGCCTCTCAGCTGCCGCTTCTGGGATGTGGGGCAGAGTGGGGGTGATGATCTCTTGGCCTCAGGGCTTTTCTGAGACCGTGTTGGACACATTTTCTTATAACAGCCAGGACTGGGGTCAGGGCAGGTGAAGGAAGGGACGTCCAGATTTTGGGAATGGCCAAGCTGATGGAAGCTCAGGAGTGGTTCTGATTTTTTTTTTGTTTTAAATTTTATTTATTTATTCATGAGAGACACAGAGAGAGGGGGAGAGACACAGGCTGAGGGAGAAGCAGGCTCCACGCAGGGAGCCCGATGTGGAACTTGATTCTGGGACCGTAGGATCACACCCTGAGCCGAAGGCAAAAGCTCAACCGCTGAGCCACTCAGGCGTCCCAGGAATGGTTCTGATTTTAGAAGTATAGAAAGGCTCCTCTGGGGCAGCCCCGGTGGCCCAGCGGTTTAGCGCCGCCTTCAGCCCCGGGTGTGATCCTAGAGACCTGGGATCGAGTCCTGTCAGACTCCCTACATGGAGCCTGCTTCTCCCTCTGCCTGTGTCTCTGCCTCTCTGTCTCTCTGTGTGTATCTATCATGAATAAATAAATAAAATCTTAAAAAGAAAAAAAAAAAGCTCCTCTGTGTATTGTAATGACCAGAGTGGAGTGTGGGTCCCGACTCCTGCAGACAGACAGCCTTCGGTCCTAGGAGGGGCCTCCTGTGCGCGGCTTGCTGCCACCCACCTGTTCTCCCTAGCATCCTCCCCAGCTCTCAGGGCCCTGCCTGTACCCCTGGCCCTGCTGGAGCCCCGCAGAACAGCCCCGGCGACCTCAGTAGCTGGGTGCAGGGTGGTGGGGTGGAGGACGCTGTTTGGGAAGTGGAGGTTTGTGGCCACCTGGGCCAGTGGGCCAGAAGACAGGCACGCCAGCTGTCATAGCGGAGCGAGGCACGAGTACGGACAGGGCCTGGCGCTGACGTCCAAGATGGATCCTATGCTAGGAACCAGCACCAGCTCTTACCCTCTTTTTTTTTTTAAATTTTTTTAAAGATTTTATTTATTCATGAGAGAGACAGAAAGAGAGAAACAGAGACACAGGCAGAGGGAGAAGCAAGCTCCAGGCAGGGAGCCCGATGTAGGACTCGATCCTGGGACTCCAGGATCACGCCCTGGACCAAAGGCAGGCACTAAACCGCTGAGCCACCCAGGGATCCCCAGCTCTTACCCTCTTTACCCGAGGCTCAAGAGCATGTCTCTAGACCTCTCTGAGCCTCAGTATCCTCGCCAGGGGAGGAGGGTTGGTAATATCCAGTGATGGTGCCGTGGGGTAGATGGAATGTCGTGTGCAAAGTGCCTGGGGCAGGGCCTGGGAAGTACATATAGGAAATAAACAGTGGCAGTTAGGGATTGGGATGGAAGCCCAGGTGTGGCAGAGGATCAGAAAGCAGGCAAGAGGGCCGAGGTGAGGTGCCGGCCTGGGTGAGATCTGGGAGCAGTGACCGGAAGGTGCAGGAAACTCCCAGCTGCCAACGTCCCCGAGACCGGGCAGGCCTGCTCCCCACCATCTCCTGACCCTGCAACCCCAGGTCCCAGAGGAGGGCTGAGCACTGGGGGCTGCCACTTGCTGTCTTCAGGCCTCAGCTTCCTCTTCTGTGAAGTGGGCATAGGAAAACCAGTCCTGCATTCCCCGTGGGGCTGCAGCGACAATCCAGTTCTTTGGGGACTGTCCTCTCACCGTAGTGAGTGCTCATGATGGACAGAGCTTAATTCTGCTTCCTTTACGCAGTCCCACCCCTCACTCGGGGCCAGGAGGGGAGCTTGCTTCCTGGCACCCCTTCCTCTTCCCTTCCTTCCCAGCCCCCAGCTGGCTTGGATGGTTGTCTGGGCTGGTTCTTCTTAGGCTGGTGCCTTGGGAGGCAGAGGGGACTAGGCCTACAGTCCCGCCTGGACGAGGGGACCAGGGTGTGGAAGGGGGAGGCTCTTTTGCAGGAGTATACTTCTCTCCAGATTCAACCCTGGGGCCAGTCCCCAAACTGCTAGCACTGAGCCCATGGGTGCCAGGACCTGTTTACCTGTTTGTAGAGCCAGGACCCCAGGCAGGAGGGGTTGTGGCCCTTACTGGGGTCGGAAGGGGAAAGGTCTAGAAAGACTCTGGAATGCCAGCTCCTGCCTGGGCTGAGGGTAGGATGAGAGGCCCCGTGAAGTCCTTGCTGCTCGCAGGGAGTGGACCAGGCTCCTGACATCTTCCCTTAGCCTCAGCCTGGGCTTTGCACACTCACTCCACAGTTTGTTTTTCTTTCTTTCTTTCCATTTTTTTTTCTCTTCCTGTCTTAGCTGCGTGTTTTCCCAGAATTCTTATGGGAACAGAGTATTTTCCTGCCCCCCTCCCCCTTCCCCTTGTCTGTCAGATTTCCTGTTTTACAAACTCGCTTTGAATCCAGGCCCAGGGCTGGTGGGAAGCAGAGCCTCCGGGGCCTCCCTGACAGCCTCCAAGGCCCCTGGTCACCCTGGGTCCCCCGGCCCTCCCCTTCCTCACACCTGGTCTGTGGGACAGCTGGTAGGTGAATGCCAGGCACCCAGCCTCAAGGAGACAACCCCTAGAGGAAGGGGACAGGAGTCTCCTGACAAGGCCGCTGGCCCTTGACCTTTTCTAGCTTGCTGAGCTGGCTTCTCCCTCAACCTGCCTGGGACACCCTCCCTCGTGCCTCACCAGGGACCTCTCCATGTCCACTTCTCCTTGGAAGTTTCTTGGGACCCCAGGGAACCCCTTTCCTGGCTTCTCCTCCCTTAGGTCTGTCACTTTCTTACACCTGCTCTGAGCAGCCTGGACTCACTCCTTGGGTGAGTAGGGCCCGGGCCTGCTGTACCCCACCCACAGCCTCGTTGGCAGTGCACGGAGGGGAAGTGTAGCAAGGCTGAACTGAACTGAGCCAGCAGATAGCAGTGTACCCTGACAGTTCCTGCTGCTCCTGGGACCGCTCTGGGCTGTCGTCACTACGCGGTTGCCGAGTTCCTGCCATGCACCAAGCCTGCCTTGCACCAGCCTGCCATCCAAAGTCAAACACAAGGAACTGTTCCCAACTCGGTTCTCGGTTCTCGTACTTTGCTCCATGGCATGTTGAGTCCTTTGCTTTGGAGAGATCTGCATATTCTTGGGGCCCTCGAGGAGCCAGAGGTCAAGACTTCAGCCCTCGGGGCAGCCCTGGTGGTGCAGTGGTTTGGTGCTGCCTGCAGCCTGGGGTGTGATCCTGGAGACCCCAGATCAAGTCCCACGTCGGTCTCCCTGCATGGAGCCTGCTTCTCCCTCTCCCTGTGTCTCTGCCTCTCTCTCTCTGTGTCTATGAATAAATAAATAAAAATCTTAAAAAAAAAAAAAAAGACCAGCCCTCAAGACCTCGGCAGAACCTGGCATGCATGCAGTAGGAGCTCCATAATTGTGTGTTGCTTTGCAAAGAGAGTGCGCAGGGCCTTTTCAGGGGACTTCTGAAGGAGGGTTGTGGACCTGCCATGCAGCAGGCACTATGAGGTCAGTGGCTGGTTTAGGTTTCACCAGGAGGCCTGTCTGTGCCCTTACCTGCCCCCTCACCTGGGAGCCCTCACTGGATGCCCCAAGCCCCAGCAATGGCCTTCCCTGAGCCCCTAGCCCTTGTTCCCTGCCCCTTGTCCTGAGGTTGTGAGTGTGTATGTCCCTATCTTCCTTCCTCTGTGCTCTGGGCCACCTGGGTGTGTGGGCTTTGTCCCTGGGCTGACACTCTGTGAGCCCCTGAGGGAAAGGAAGAGGGGCCCGAGGAGGCAGTGGATCACAGGGAGTGGAGGCGTATGGGTCTGGTGGGCTCTCTGGACTGGACCATGTGTCTGTGGGGTCTGAGGAAGGCAAGGCTTGCTCTTCCACGACTCTGTCCACCCTGGGCCCTTCCCCATCAGCCTGGACTTACCTCCTGAGCTCCCAGCCTTCCTGCTTGGCCCACAACCCAGTACTAAAGATGCCTGGGCCAAGGTAGGGACAGCAAGGGCTGGCCAGCCTCCTTCTTGGCCCCAGCTCCCTTGGAGAGGAGGGTGGTTCTGGGGCAGGGTCTGTGGGCTTCCTGACCTTGGAGCAGAGGCAGCAGCCTTGTGGCTCCTGGGAGTAACCATGCAGGGCTGTGTCCTAGATCACCATCCCGAGGGGGAAGGACGGCTTTGGCTTCACCATCTGCTGTGACTCTCCGGTTCGAGTCCAGGCAGTGGATTCTGGTAAGTGAGCGCGCTTCTCGGGTGATGCCAGCCTCGCTTGCCAGCCACGTGCCTGGCTTCACCCACAAGATGTGGGATCTGAAAGGGGCGGGGGGCCCACAACAGTGTCCCACTTTTTCAAAACAAAAGAATAATATTTTTAAATGACCACAGTCGAAGGCTGAGGTTTATGAAAATGTATTCATCATTTTCTTTGGGTTGTTTTTATCAAAATGAAAATATATTTTTGTATTTTGCTTCCCAATCATGTCAAACAGGAACGAAACCTCTATTTTCAGTAAGGGCCGCATAGGAAAATGAGAATCACTGTGGAAGCCGTGACTCGAGGTCCTTTGACAGTGTCAGGAGCTTCACAGGAGCCCTTGGGTGGCTTTTCTTTGTCCCTGCAGGAGGTCCAGCGGAGCGGGCAGGGCTGCAGCAGCTGGACACTGTGCTGCAGCTGAACGAGAGGCCCGTGGAGCACTGGAAATGCGTGGAGCTGGCCCATGAGATCCGGTGACTGGGCCAGCGGGGGGCTTTGGGCCTCGGGCTAAAATGGCACCGCCCCCCCCCAGCCCCCAGGGAACCAGGCCTGCCCTCCTCCCCTCCTCTGTGCAGCTGTGAGCAATTCACTTTGCCCCTAAGGGAATCAGCTTCTTGGCCTGAAAATGGAAGGTTCAGGCTCCGAGGAATTTTGAATCCCTCCGCCCCCTCCCCACAGCAAATAGCAGGGAAGAAGCTCTCAAATGGACCCTGCGGTTCCTGTCACTGCTCCAGGGTGTCACTTTCTACTCTGAGCTCATTAATTGCTGTGACCTTGGAGCTAAGCCTGTTGTTTTTAAAGGAATGTGTAGATGTCGCAAATTTTTCGAATGCATGCTTAAGACAATATTCTTTAGGATATTGGGGTCCCCCTTAGTTTCGACCCGCTAGGATGAAACTCTCATGATCATTTTAGGTATACTTCTAGAATAGAGAAGTTGCAGGGAGGTGGCTCGCTTGCTCCTCCTTGCTTACACTTTACCCGTGACGACATCACTTAGCGGAGTTGGGTATTCTTGTTTGACCTGGCCTTGACCTCAGGGTCCTTCTCAGCCACCGCAGGTCAACCAGAGTTGACTGGTGGAAGGGACACTTTTGCTGTCTCAGCTAGAGATGGTCTCTGACCCCTGGGGTTTGGGGGTTTTCTCTCCCCCACCCCCACCCTGCTCCTCTGCCCTGTTCTGTTGTAGGCCCCGCCCTGGCTGACTTTCCCCAAACTCAACCTCTTTGTGTGAACCTCCCCTCCCCACCCAACTGTAGGAGCTGCCCCAGTGAGATCATCCTGCTTGTGTGGCGCATGGTCCCCCAGGTCAAGCCGGGGCCGGACGGCGGGGTCCTGCGGCGGGCCTCCTGCAAGTCGACACATGACCTCCAGTCACCCCCCAATAAGCGGGAGAAGAATTGCACCCACGGGGCCCAGGCACGGCCCGAGCAGCGCCACAGCTGCCACCTGGTGTGTGACAGCTCAGATGGGCTGCTGCTCGGCGGCTGGGAACGCTACACCGAGGTGGCCAAGCGTGGGGGCCAGCATACCCTGCCTGCGCTGTCCCGGGCCACGGCCTCCACGGACCCCAACTACATCATCTTGGCCCCATTGAACCCCGGGAGCCAGGTATGGACAGCTGGTCTGGCGAAGGTGAAGAGTATGGGTCCCTGGCCTCGCCCAAAACTGTGTAGGGAGGAGCTGCAAGGGGCTGGAGGTGTTCGGTCAGGAGGCCGGGGTACGTGTTCACTTCCACCACCACGGGGCTGTTGTGGGTAGAGAGGGAGCAGATGGATCTCTGTGTCCCCGGGCACAGATCCAGGCCTGAGGAACATCACAGGGAGGAAGATTTCACCTCAGGGGAAGGAGGAGCTTGCTGCCAGTCTGTGCTTTCCTACAGTGGGGAACGGGCTGCCGTGAGAGGGGTGAGCCCCCTGTAATAGGTGGGAAAGCAGACCCTGCATGATGGCACGGTGGGACGAGGAGTAGGTGCACCAAAACGTTAGTCCTGGGGCACACTCTGGGAAAAAAAGTGTCCTGAGGTCAAATACGTTTGAGAAATACCCCAAACTCTCCTCCTCTTCTGGGAGATTCCCAATGTGTAATAGCCTGCTCGAGGCTCTGAGGGTATCCTGCAGTCAAGGCTGGTTTGACCCAGGCTTTCCCCAATTCCCCTGATGGTGTCCCGGCTGTGGCAGGGTCATTAGTGTCCTACAGTGCCAGTGTTCCCGGGAACACACTGGAGCAAGCTGCCATCAGGAAAGCTGGGGACTCAGCCAACGGGTTACACTGGATGAAAGATAAAGCTTTGTTCAACTCTAACAATCTAGAGGATTCTGGATTCTATAATCCCTCCAAGTGTCTCCACTGCTCCTTAGCCGGGCTGCTGGGCATTGGTGCCCTGAGGTGCTCCCTTCCTTTCTGCAGGCTGCTCACCTGGTTGTCCTTCCCCATTCCTGGGGTGGAGGTGATCCTTCTATCTTCTTTTGCAGCTGCTGCGACCTGTGTACCAGGAGGATGCCATCCCTGAAGGTGGGTCTTTCCCCGGCGGCTATGGCCTCCCCGTCCCAGATAGCTGTGAGGTCAGCTGTCAGGATCCCCAGCATGTTGACCCAGACTCTCTCTTCCCACCATACCTGTTCTCCCTCGCTGAACCAGTATCTTTCCTCCTTGGAACCTGAACTGAGAAGGAAGAAGGGATCTTCCCACAGCAGTCTAAGAGATGGTGTTCGGGATTCCGGGCTTCTGACTGGGATTCATTCCATTTTACTGAGCAACAAATATACGTTAGGTGCCGCCAGCAACATGCTGGGGCCGCCCAGGAGGGGGGCATGGAGGGTTCGAATTGGATTTGCGTGACTGAACGGACCCATGTCCCCTCCCTGAGCCTCGGTCCAGTGAGTTCAGGGAGTCCAGTTTCTTTTTCTATAAAATGGGGCTGACACTTCCCACATCAGAGAGTTGTTGGGAGGGGTAGAGGAGAGACTGGCTGTGAGGGGTCTGCCCCCTGAGGGAGGTGACCCCAGGACAGTTGTCTTTGAGCTGAAAGGGTGTCTCTGTCCTGGTTCTTCTCCGCCGGCCTCTGAGTCCAGGCCTTATGTTTTAAGAGCCAGGGAGAGAAGCTGAGCTCAGGACCCGGGCCTTCTCCCAGGAAGCCTGAGATACCAGTCTTGGTGCTGGAGCTGGCGTAGTGTTCCTGACGGTCCTCCACGTGCCCGCTGGGGTCCAGCCCCCTCGAGTCTGTCTGGTGTCTGGAAGGCAGTGGCCAGCCTTGCCTGGTGGCCCTGTGCTCCAGCCCTTTCTCTAGTGCCTACAGAACGCCGGTGACTTCCTTCCCGGAGAGGGGCCTTTTCCTAGCTCCTTGCGGACTCACTTCCTCGCAGCCTCCCCATCGGTAGTGTGAACTCGATGCTGGCTTATAGCAGGGCCTTGGAAGAGCGCCTGTGCCTCGGGGCGGGGGCGGGGAGGGGAGGGCTCCCACCAGGCTCAGAGCTGCTGACGGAAGGCATCTTCATTCTCTCCAGGGCAGGCCATTTGGATGGCTGAGCCTGGTCTGTTGCAAATGCATCTGTGTTCCTTCTGGGGAGGAGTCTGATGGTTATTCAACCTTGAGTTCTTAAAAAGCTTTTAGTCAGCGCATTAGGTTAGAGCGGGGGTGTCACCGCTAAATGGTGACTTCATTAAGGCAGGGCCTGGCCGGCTCCTTTCTGCGATCCGGATCCGGTGCTGGACCCGGGGTGTGGCAGACAGCCGGTGCTCAGTAGAGTTTCAGCCGAGGGACGGAGTGAAGGCAAATGGCTGGTGGCTGCCAGGGTTGGAAGGCCGGCCACGGAGCCCGGGAGCCGGAGAGGTGTGCCGCCTGCGGTGGGCGAGTCGTGTGGGACGGAGTCCTCCTACCCTGGGTCCACGTTTTGATTCCCCTCTGAGAATATGGTATTTAGTGACTCAAGAAGAAGTCATCTAAGCTGTGAAGAGAGAGGGACAAGTACGGAGATGATGACAGCGTTAATAACAGTGGTAGCTTTTTAAAAAAATATTTTATTTATTTTATTAGAGAGAGAGTGAGCACGAGCAGGGGGAGGGCCAGAGAGAGAAGCAGACTCCCTGCTGGGGCGCGATCCCAGGCCCCTGGGATCATCACCGGAGCTGAAGGCAGTTGCTTCACCGACTGAGCCACCCTGGCGCCCCAACAGTGGTAGCTTTTTGAAGGCATTGTATTGAGAACTTTGATCTTCCTTCCTTCATTTATTCTTCATGGTAATAGTGTTTTTCGATATGCAAGGACGTCTTGGCTCTTTATCAGCAATCGAGTCTTCATAGCTTCCCGTCCTGGAGCTCAGAGGAAGGAGCAGCACTGAACCTTCCCTTAAACACACTTGGGGTTCTCCAGAGGTTGGGGCTGTCAGCAGGGTGCCGAGCTCTGCCTCCTCTGGCTGGGCCACCTGGCCTTTCCGAGGGGAGGGTTGAGTCATCCAGAGCTGAATGGGATCTGGTGCCCTTCTGAGGCCTAGGGCGCTTGCTGCTTGTAGTTGGCATATTCCCTGGGGCCCTGGGGCCCTCAGCATTGTCCCCTGCCCTGCAAAGGGGCCCAGCCTGAGATTCCCCACTGCCAGAGTGGGATGGCTGCCAGGGCTCGCCTCGGAAGCCAGAGGAAAGCTGAGTAATTACTGTGTTTGGTCAGTGAAGCAGGTGTTCTAGCAAAAAGGGGTGACATGGGGTTCAGACCAGAGGATGTTAAGAGGTAGCAGGTGGGAAATCACGGAGTTTGGCTTCACAGAGCTGAGCAGCTGGGTTGCAACCTGGATTGTTTTTTTAAAAAGATAGTTCAGAAAATCCTTTTTGGGGAGCCATGCCCCCTTGCCACATGTTATCCAGCGGTGTGTAGAGATGGGGCTCTCAGGCATGACTGCTGGATAGGTTGGGTTGATGTTGCTTTATACCCTATACTGGTCAAGTATCCTTGGGCAGGTCTCCCAGCTACTCTAAGCCTCACTCAGTTGCCTGGTCTATACAGTGGGGCTCAGCACACCTTCCCCACCTGAAGGCACAGGTGTGGCACCCGGCTTACTTCTGGCTCTGTAGGCCCAAGGCGAAGATGCTGTGACAGCCCTGTGCAGCTGGGCTAAGGAAGGGAAGAGACAGATTCTTTTCCAAGCCTGAGACGGGATGCACAGGGCCCAGGTTTTGGCCTCTGCAAGTGGTACCCTCTAATTTTGGTCTGTTTTGCCTCGGTCCCCCACTTGTCAGTCCCGTGTGGTTTTGCCTTCTCTGGTCTAGGCTTGGTCATGTTCTGTTAGACTGTCTAGTTTCAGGTCGACCCTGTGATATCTTATTCACAGTATGGTTTGGGGCCTGGCAGGCCTGTCCTAACACCAGCCCTGGTGGATGCACTGTCTGTCAGCTTGGGTTTGTGCTAATCCCTCGTGCGCTCCACTCCTATACCGATCACTAAGCTGTTTCCCTTCAGGCCAGTTGTGAGAGCCCCCCATCCCGCCCTCGGTCCCCGCGCCCTCCAGTCTGGGTGCACACTCTTTCTACTCTCTTGCCTCCTTGAAGAGGCAGGAAGTGGTTTAAGTTATTATGGTTTGAGTCCTGCCCCAAGATATGGCTGTGATCGGTGGTCACTTGTCATGGGGATCTGACTTGTTTTTCTCACCCTGATTAGTGAGAAGGGGCATGTGGTGGGCGGAGGAAGTAAGTGTGAGATCTTCTGAGCTGAGTCTTTCCTTTGAGGCTGCGGACCTTGTGTTGGCGGGGAGCTTCCCCGAGACTTAGCTCAGACCACCTTTTCACCCCTTGGCTGCCAGAACTGGGGTTGGGTGCGAAAGGACTCCTAGGTCCTCAGACATGGGCCAGACATCCAGGTCAGTTGCCCATACAGGAGGGGGCCCAGGTATATGCCGAGCCCTAATGCTTGCTCTGCCCTTGACCTACCCACCAAGCTAGTAAGCAGAGGAGTAGGATTTGGGCACAACCACAGGGCCTCAGAGCTGGTGTTCTTTCCCCAAGAACTGGGCCAGCAGGTGCCACTCCTTATTTTAGACTGATGTAGGCGAGCCAGGCTGCCCCAGCTCCCATGGTTCACAGAGGGAAGGCTCCGATACAGCCTAGCAAAGCCCACTGGACCTTCTGTCCCTTTGTCCATGGGACTGGGAGGCGATGGAACAATGTGAACTGCACTGGGCGCATAGAGGGAGCCGCAGGGCTGGGGGAGACGGGGAGGCGGAGAGAGGGCGTGACTGACACCCAGGGCGGCCCAACTGACCCATTGTTCTGTGTGGGACTGTGGGCCCTGGGAGGTCAGATCTTCTGATTTCTCAAATATGAGAGATTTCCTGATTTTGTAAAGCACGAGGCCAAAATGATAGGTGGGTCTGATTCGAGCTTTGGACACTGGATGGGGATTGCTGCCTCCCTCTGAGCCCTGGAGCTGCTTATTTATGTGTCACCAGCTCCCATGAGAAGAGTGCGAGGGAATCCCTGAGGCTCAAGACCCTTCAGGGGCCTCCCTGTGTTTTCAGTACCTTGCACAGGGCCCGGCAGGTAGCATATACTCAGGAAGTGGTGACTGGCCGGCCCAGTCTGTGTTCCCTGTTTCTGCAGAGGGGATGCCTTTGCCTGGACATGCCTCATGGTCCCCCCATTTCTGTTCCGCAGAATCAGGTAGTCCCAGTAAAGGGAAGTCCTACACGGGCCTGGGGAAGAAGTCCCGGCTGATGAAAACAGTGCAGACCATGAAGGGCCACGGGAACTACCAGAACTGCCCGGTCATGAGGCCGCATGCCCCACACTCAAGCTATGGCACCTACGTCACCCTGGCCCCCAAAGTCCTCGTGTTTCCAGTCTTTGTTCAGGTAAGCTAGTGGCTGGCCCCAGGCGCTCCCTTGGGAGATGAGAAAGAGGAGGATCCTTCACCCCAGCATCAGGGATGGTGCCTTGTTCCAGAAGGGATCCCTCTGGGGAAAGAAATGGCTTCAGGTGCTCAGGATTCTTGGGGTTATACTGAGGGAGCAGAGGTCTCCAGGAGGAGGAACAGGAGAGTGGGGGCAGGGAAGCCGAGCAACGAAAGCCTCTTGTCCCTGCCCCCTTTTCCAATTTTCCCTTTCTCTGGGGACAGGCAGGCACACTACAGCTACTTGTTGGCATTGCCGCAGGGCCGGCTTGCTGAGGCTTCTGCTTTTCTGGCTCATCAGGTGCTTTGCTGTTTGGAAGTGAGCCTTGAGCTCTGGCGTCTGGCCTCCTTGGTCTTAGCAAATGTGTCTGGCCAGTATGAGCTGGTGGCCTGAGATTCATCTCCCATCTCCCTCTCCTCCTGCTCCCTCTGCTTCTTCCATCCCTTCCTCCCTTTATGTCTTCCACCACCCAGACAAAATCAGCATGAACATTCGGGTGTCTTTTCTGCGTGTGTGTACACATTCCAGAAAGAAAACCAAACAACTTTTATTGTACATTTTCTATTCCTTTGCCTTTTGTTGAGCAAGGAGCCTTGATGCGGGGCTCCATCCCAGGACCCCGGGATCATGACCTGAGCCAAAGGCAGATGCTTCACCGACTGGCCACCCAGGCACCCCTATCATTTTGCCTTTTTGAAATGAAAGTTGCAGCATGAACATTTTCTACGTCACTAAATACTCTCCAAGCCTTTGTTTTGCAGTGCTTGCATACTACTCTAGTTTACGGACATGTATTTATTTAACCAGCTCTCTGTTCAGATATACTTCTATCTCCTCCTTAGCTATTGCAAACAACTCTGTGATGAAAATCCTTGCGCATGAATTGCCCCCTCTGATTATTTTCCTTGGAAGAGAGCCCTGGAAGTGAAATGACGGGGTCATGGGCCAGAAACACGTCAAAGGCTCTTTATATATATTTACAAATGGCTTTCCAGAAAGACTGTGTTCGTTGGTCCTCTCATCAGCAGCATAGAGGTGACACAGTCAGGGGCTTCATTTCTGACCATGCCTTCCTTCTCCATGCACCTCTGGCAGGTGACACACCTCTCCCCGGATGGCTCCTGCCTTTCTTTTGGTCTCTTCTCTTTCTCAGGACGAGACCACAGAGGTCTGTACATCCACTGGGATTATTTCCCCCTTTCCTTTTAAAATCTTTACAAAAAATGACAATTTGTTTTCAGAGAGTTATAGCAACTTTTAAATTGTAAAGTTTTTAAACCAAAAATGGCATAACAAGTGTGCAGTTTAATAAATAATCACGAAGCAGGTGTCCCCTAAGATAAAGCCGTAGGCCATTGCTGCCTTTCCAAAGGCCGTATGTTTCCTCCAGATCCTCATGCTCTCCTCCCTGCCAGGCCTACCCATGAGCCCGACTCCTTAAGAGTCATTTCCTTGCTTTCCTTTATTTATACCATCTCTCTGTGCTTTCCTGGATAACATATTTTGTTTGGCCTCTTCTGGGACCTTGCTTCTTTTGCCTCACAGTCTTTGTGAGATCCATCCAGGTGGTTGTGTGCAGTTGACATCTGCTGCATTATCTTTCTTCCAGCACCTTGCTTGGTGTTGGGTACCTGAAGCCATGTTATAAATACATATTCACCGAGGATTAGTCCTGCTGGGTAATCCAGAATTTAGGGAGGTTTCTCTGGGCTGGGCAGGGGGCAGGGGCTCCTGAGTGGGAAAGGGGCAGGATGATGGTGTGGCTGAGGAGTTTGGGTGAGAACTGGTCCCTGGGGACTGATGGCTGAGCAGGAGGCCCTCTACTCAAGGTGTTATGAATGTAGAGTGGGGACTGGGCTGGCTCTGAAGGGACTTAAGTGACCAAATCTGGCATGAGGCTCTCAGGGTATCTCTGAGAGCCTGGGCCTGGCAGGAGGGACTTTTCCATGAGGCCCTGCATGGGTCAGATGGAGGGAGGGTGGGGAGGGCCCCCCAGAGCCCATCTAGTCGGGGAGCTCGGGGGAGAATGGTGAGCACCTAAACATGTGGTTGGACTTCCTGCCAGAGCATGGCTTTTACAGTGGAGCTCGGTGGGGAAGGTGGTGGCAACAGTTCCGCCCAGGACAAGAGTATCTGTCTTTCTGTTTCCACCTGTGTGTGAGGGGGCGTGTGGGCTCACGGGGTGGGGGGAGCCTGGAGCCTTCTCTCGGTCGGTCGGCGGCCGACAGGGTTCTCTGTGGCTGGCTCTGGCAAGCTGCCTCCCCCTCCACCCACCCTGTCTCCATTGGGCTTCTCTGAATTGCCCACATTGTTTTCAGCCTTTAGATCTCTGTAACCCTGCCCGGACACTCCTGTTGTCTGAGGAGCTGCTGCTGTACGAGGGGAGGAACAAGGCTGTGGAGGTAAGGCTGACATGTGTGCTTCCCAGGTAGGGTTTCACCAGCATCCTCCAGGCCCCTAACTTTTCTCTTCCTGATGGTCTTAGAATTGTACAGTCTCAGGGCAGGAAAATCCTGAAAGCTTCCACCCCGTCCCCCTTCCCATCCCCCTCCTTATCAAATGGCTGCCTAGTTTGCTCTTGTACCTTTCCAATGATGGGGAACTCACTACCTCTCAAAGCTGTGTAGTCCATCTTTGATGGTTAGAAAGCTTTCCCAGCCCCTGAAGATCTTCCATTGTCTATCTCAACTTCCTTCACCCCGGCTGTGATGAATGGCTTTGTAGGTGAGAAGATTGGAGCTATTAGCCAAAGAGAATTTTTGAAGGAGCATCAGTTGCTCAGGTTTTCTGGGTCTGTATTACCCCAAATCCCAGCTCCTCTTATGAAGGATACATCTGTGATTTCTTCTGGGCCCTAGCTCTGCCGATGGAGGCCTGGGTGTGGAGATCACACAGTTCTGCCCGGGAGTTTCTTATCTCTTATCTCTAACTGGGGGAGTTTCCCTCACCCACACAGTCCCCAGAGCCATCTCAGGCCTGTGAAATCTACTTGGCGCTGAAGTTGGAGCCCTGGGATCTGACTGAACCCTCTGCGGGGCTTGCTGGCGATTGGGCCGGCAATGGGGCTCAGCGGAGCTGAGCAGCAGCGTGGTGTAGTGGAATGTTCAGGAAGCCCGGAGGCTGGAAGCTTATAGCCAGCTCCTGCTCTGCGGCTGGCTCACTCCTGACTTCCCCATCCTTTCCTTAGTGTTCTCCTCTGAACAGTGGTGGTGTGTGTATTTGAGGCAGCTGAGGTTAGCTGATCTCTAAGGGCCCGTTCAGCCTCAGCATTCTGGGACATTATGTGTAATTGTGGCTAAGTAGGAGGCTGCTTTTGTTTTTTCTCAGCTAGGGAACCAGAACTTGTTTATTCCAAGTGAGGATTTTCTTTTTCTAGGGAACTCCCTGCTTATTTCTACCCCACTGGCATTGCTCACTACACTTCTTCTTTTTATTTTATTTTTTATTTTTAAAAATATTTTATTTATTTATTCATGAGACACACACACAGAGAGAGGCAGAGACACAGGCAGAGGGAGAAGCAGGTTCCATGCAGGGAGCCCAATGAGGGACTCGATCCCGGGTCTCCAGGATCACTCCCTGGGCTGACGGCGGCGCTAAACCTCTGAGCCACCCGGGCTGCCCTTCTTCTTTTAAAAAATATTTATTTATTTGAGACAGAGAGAGAGCAAACAAGCAGGCAAGAGAGCAGGAGTAGGGGCAGAGGGAGAGGGAGAGAAGCAGACTCTCTGCTGAGCAGGGAGCCTGACGTGTGGCTCAATCCCAGGACCCTGAGATCATGACCAGAGCTGAAGGCAGATCCTTAACTAACTGAGCCCCCCAGGTGCCAAGCTCACTACACTTCTGGACTTCCTCTTGAGGAGCTTTCTTAAAAACCTTGGCATATCTTCTGAGTTACCTCTGAGAGAGTAAAACTTCACCTTGCTGAGGGGGATTTGAGTTTTAGGAACAAGAAATCGCTTGGAGCTGTGCTTGATGAGTAAGTGTGTGGTGGAGCTAAGTCAGGTGGCCAAGGGTCAGAAAGTGACGTGTGGCTACAAATTCACAAGACTCAGATGAAGGCAGAAATGACAGCCATCCTGAAACACATACCTATGTCTAAATCTGCTCTTTTGTTTGTCTTCTCACCACTGGGCACTCAAACACTTCTCACTGCACGTGCATTTAACATAGTAGACCTTAAATTAGCTCCTGCAGCATCCTTGAGAGAGAGGCCAGTTGTCCCCACTTTACAGATGAAGAAGGTGAGGCTGCCAGTGAGATCAACTGGAACCCAGGGGTCTCAAGGCCCATTACAGATAGAGCCAAGATTAGCAGTTGGATCTCTGGCTCAGCAGTGCTTTCACGATCCCATGCTGCCTCTGGCATGTTTGTTGAAAAACAGACTGACAAGCACAGGCTGGAGCCATAGCCTGATTATGTTTACAGTCTGTCCAAAAAAGCTTTGTCTAGTGGATCTTTAGAGTCTTAGAACTAAGAGATCCCTTTTGAAGACTGAAAGAAACGATTTGAAGACAAATAAATATCTTTCTTTTTCATGAAACATGCTTGGCAGCCAATACATGGATCTTGGTACATTTAGGTCAAAAATGCAAACCAATTCAAGAGGGGCTTGGATAAGTTTGTAGAATTGCAGCGTTGGTTGGGCCCTCAGAACTCATCCATTCTGACTGCTTCTCTGTAACTTTCCAGCTGATGGTTTTCCAGATGGCTTTGGATCGGGAGAGGCAGCCCCTCCAGGCACACACAGGTTTTGTTACGGGAGAATGCTAAATTGTAGAAAGTTCCCTTTTACCCATAACAGAAATCTTTCTTCCTGGAATGTTCCTGCTTGTTCCTCTTCCCGTCTCTTCTCCGAGCGTGCTCCAGGTCGCTAACGTTTGGGAGCTGATGAGTCTCACATTGGGCTGCCCCACATTCTGCGCCCTCCCAGAAGTCACACGCTTGAGTAACGTGCCCTGAGATCAAATCAGCACTATGGTGTAGCCTCCCTTACACATTCAAACAATAGCTGTTGAGCATCTACCAGGCCCTGTGCTCAGGGTCACAGGGGAATTATGAGGCCCAAGACAGACACACCCTCACTTCATGCACTGACTCACTGAGTTTACCATTAACCAAGGCACCAAGGTCTTTTCTGCAAACTCTGCCTTTAGGCAAGATCTCTGGGGAGAGCTTGCTTAGGGCTCCTTGGGAGAAGTGAACCTCCAAGTTGCAAGGATTTCCTAACCAAGCGATCTCTCAGCCTTTGACCCTTTGGGAAAGCAGATGTGTCCTTGGAGCAAATGTGGGGAAGGCACCCGGAGGCCCCATGGCCTGTTGTGGAAGGCAGCAGGTAATTGGGCCGTGGAGATGGCATCACTCCACTGTGGGCCGCTATGGCTCCTTCTGGAGGAAGGCCGGCAGGGTGCTGGTGGCACAGGAGAGGGATCCCCCTGCCCCTCTGCCCTGCATCCAGCTGTGTGCCAGCTCTGTCCTTTCCCTGACCCGACCTTTGGGGAAATTCTTCATTCATGCCTTAATCACTTCCTGTCTAGACCACATTCTCAGCACTGGGAATTGGGGCCAGAGTAGTGGCCTGGAGCTCCTCTCACCTTGCCCATGGTTCTTCCCAAGTTGCCATCCACCTAGCTCTCTTAGAGCCTGGGATTTTTTTTTTTTTTTTTTTTTTTACATTTTAGGTTCCTGACAGACTGCCCCCCCCCCCTCGAACCCTTCCCCTGCCGGCTTCCCTATGGGTCCGGAGGTGTGAGTGCCAGATTTCTTTTTAGTGGGAAAACCTGCAAGTTTGCTCAGAGAATCAACCCCTCAGGTCCTAGATCATTTTTCCCCCTTCTTTAACTTCATTTTTGGTCTCCTTTGCTTTTCTCTTTTGGTCCATGCTTGGCTCCTTTCGCATTCAGGGGGAGGATGGATGTAGGCATATGGATACCTCTCCATGTTATAAGAGCTTTGGAGTCAGACAAATCTGGGCAATGGTCCATGGCTGTATGGCCTTGGACAGGTCACTTCAGCTCTCTGAGCTGCATGGTCCCCATCTTTGAAGGAAGGCAGTGATGCTATTTACAAGTAAGAATCCACTGAGCAGAAAGAAAGAACTTAACAGATGGGCCTACTTTTGGGATGTTTTGGGTCAGGACTGTGGTTTGGGAGAAGTCTGGAGAGGCATACCAGAATCTCTCCCAGCCCACATTTTCAGAGCTCTCGTGTTGGGTGCCCATTGGAGAAGCTAGAGCCCCTGAGAGCCTCCTGCTCAAGGACACCCCCATTGCCCCTGTGGCCCAGATTCCTCCAAACCTCTGTGCTTGTGCTGTGCTCAAGGAGCCAAGTGGTCCTTTGAAAAATATTTATGTATTTTTAAATCACGAAAGTAATAGGCTCTCTTGTCATACAATGCAAATTAAACAGAAATGTATAAAGTGAAATTTTGCTCCCAAAGGGAAGAGTGTGATATCTTAGACATTTAAAAAATGTATAAATCTACAATTTTATGTTACAAAATTGGATTAAAATCTAGGCATTTTTGCACATTGAGCTACTTGGCTTTTTAGGGCAATGTGGGCACCATGTGGACAGATTTTTACCTGCATTTCTGTCCACATAGCCTTACTTTATTCTTTTGATAGTTGCATAAAATTCTCCCATATGAAGGCTGAATTATTTTTTAAAGATTTTTACTAATTTATTCATGAGAGACACACAGAGAGAGAGGCAGAGACATAGGCAGAGGGAGAAGCAGGCTCCCTGCAGGGAACCCAATGTGGGACTCGATCTCAGGACCCTGGGATCACGACCTGAGCCAAAAGCAGATGCTCGACCCCTGAGCCACCCAGGTGCCCCTAGAATAATTTATTTTATCCATCCTCTCTTGTTGGGTATCTGTGTTCTTTTTTTTTATTATGAAGATACCGTTGAGAACATCCTTATAGTTTCATATTAATATATCCTTGTAGGTATTTCTGTAGGCTAGAGCATCAGAGGTAGAGTTATTCTGTCATCTTTAACAGTCTGATAGCTAAATGTCAACATGTTGACTTTCTTAAACTTCAGCAATCACCCCGAGCATAACTCGCTGTGGCCTTTGAGGGTGCACGCCAAGCCTTCTGGGTAACTCCTCCTACCTCAGAAGAGATAAGGTGTCAAGGTTTTGATACCTCAAAGGGAAGTTCACATAATTAATAACATTTTGTTTTCTTTGGAGAATCTACAATTGGATTTTATTGCTTTTAACTAAGAGCTGCTGCAAGGCTTACAAAGCAAAGAACAGTGTAATCTTTAGTGGCATTAGGGGATCAAGTAGTTTTTTTTTAGCACGAAACTATGCTGAGCATGCCTGTTGGTTTACCTATAATGTCTAAAAATAGCTTTCTCCTTTTATTTTTGGAACAGCTAGCGCATAAAAGAGATAAAAGTCACATACATGTCTGTATTAGAGCGTAAGTAGCTGGCTTTCTCTTGAACTGATTATGTGTTAATGTAGTTAAAATTATCCTCGAGGAATGTGATCATAAGACCTCACACTGCATGATGCTTCAATTCAGTCTACACAGGGTTCGTGAAAGAAGCCTGTGAGGGACCTGGGCAGGGACACTCCCCTGTCTGTACAGATGAGAAAACTGAAGCATCAGCTCTGGGGACCCTAACCAGGTTTTCATGGCTCCTTAGTGGAGAGCCTTGTGACTTCTGACTCCAAGTGCAGCGCTCTTTCAGCCAGACATTTAGAGGAGAATACAAGCAAATGTGCCAACATCCCGCAGCTCCCGAGTGGCGCCAAGCCAGCAGCGCTGGGCTGAAGATTCCAGGGGCCTGTAGTCAGAAAGATGGCCTGGCGGGGGTTGGGCTGTGGAGGTGGAGAGGCCTGCAGGGGTCACCTGCCGTGGAAGGT
The DNA here is from genome assembly GCF_905146905.1 of Nyctereutes procyonoides. NCBI lineage: Eukaryota > Metazoa > Chordata > Mammalia > Carnivora > Canidae > Nyctereutes > Nyctereutes procyonoides. The sequence goes on along the minus strand of NW_026575135.1, from coordinate 6,509,208 downwards.
GAGGGTCGTGTTTTATCCTATTTCCCTACACCCTCCCCATGATAAAGAGTTAGAGGTGTAGAAAACTCTAGACCAAAGGGAAGTCCTGATTGTAGATCACACTGTCCTTGGCCAAGGCCACACTGAGAGTCTGATCCTAGTTCTGCCAGAGATGACCAAGACTCCTTACTTGGGCCTCCCAGGGAGACCGTGGCTTCTGGGCTCTGGGGCAGCAGAGCAGCCAATTCTGTTTGCTCTCTTGGGATGCAGGTGACGCTGTTTGCCTACTCGGACCTGCTGCTCTTCACCAAGGAAGATGAGCCGGGCCGCTGCAATGTCCTGAGGAACCCCCTCTACCTCCAGAGCGTGAAGCTGCAGGAAGGTAAGTGCGTGCCCCAGGTGCCCTGGACTCCCTCCTGCTTGCCCTGAGTCCTGCTACTCTGGGCGGTACGGATGCACAGTTTGGATTTGACCCGTCTGCCAGGCGGGCTGCCAGCCATCAGTGGGGCATCTGAGCATGTGGGGTTGGGGCCAGTCCTGTCCCTGGGCCGCTAGGCTCTGCGACACTGGCGTTTCATCCTAGGCTGTACGCCCTGAGCTCCACTGGGAGGTTTCTGGTCCAGACACATTTCAGGGAGGCCGTGGAGTGGGAAGAGCTTTGGGCTCACACAGACCTGTGCTTAGATCTCGGCCCTGCCGCTCACTGCCTGTGATCTTGGGCACGTTCTACTCCAACCTTTTTGAGCCTGGGGGCTCACGTGTAAGTGGGGCTGTCGGTAGGTTGCTGTGCAGATTTACTAAGGTCATATGCAGGGGCCTGGCCCACACCAGGTGCCCGGTGCTTGCTGCCTGCTGCCCCACTTGCCACGCACATCCCAGACAGGAGAGCACTGCCCCTTCTGCACCCAGCCGCATGGCCCAGGCCAGGGCCCGGGGAGCAGGGGTCCCGGGAGACCGTGGAGCCAAGGTCCCCCGCAAACTTTCCATCGGGCCTCCTCTACTCGGGAACGGGAAGCCAGCTGGGAGTATCTGTTGAGCGGTTTGGTTTGGCGCCTAAAGTCCCTGCTGAAAGGGGCTTGATTTCCTCTCCCACATTATGAAAACAACAACAGACCTGTTTGAGCACGGGCGACAGGGGCAGAGAGGAAAATATTACCCTGCGAAAGAATTCTGTTTTGACGGGTTTTGCTCCAGGAGAACTTCCTGCCTGTTTGCAGAGCCGTCCTGTGTTCCTGTGCACGGTTCCTCCTCCTCAGGAACCCAGGGAGTGTGAGAACCTCCCCTCGGGCCGCCCCACAGGAAGTCACTTACAACTTCTTCTCTGCCTCGAGCTTTCTCCTGCCCACCGAGCAGGGCCGCCCCTGAGTGGGGAGAAGCAGGTCACCCGTCTCGGGGCCAGCCCCTCCTGCAGGGTAGCCACAGGCAGCCCTCTGATTAAGCTCTGCTGCAGCTCCCACCCTGGCTCCCCAGGGCCTGCGGGGGGTGGGCGGGCAGGTGAGAGCTGCAGCAGACTCTGCCCAGGGCTTCCCTGCCCCTCCCTGTTTCCCTCAGACCCAGCTTCCCCTGCTCACCCCTCCACCCTCTTCTCCCATCCCTGCCACCCCCTGCACACATACCCTGCCTCAATCAGGACCCAGCCAGGGATGGGGTGCCCGATAATATGCACAGACTGATTATAAGACCCAGACCTTTACTCAGTTGTGCTCATCATGCTCATCACCCAGGTCTGGGGCCACGAGCCCAGGACACTCATCTGCTCAGCCTCCTGCTAGAAGAGGGGAGGGGAAAGAAGAGAGGCTCAAACTGGCCATGCTTTGTGATGGGACTGGAGTGGGAGAGAAGAGGCCGTGGAAGAGCAGAGGGTCAGAGCTGGGAGTTTGGGGTTTGCTAACATGCCCTGTGACTTCAGCTGGCTGGCGCCCTTTTCTGGACTCTGGTGTCTCAGACTGTGAAGGATGGGTTGGACCCATCCTTGATGGTCTTTCCCAGCCCTGACATGCCCTGACATGAGGTTGCTGTGAGATGGTATAGATGGTGCCCAAACATCCTGCCTCCACCCCTTGGGGTGGGCTGGGGGTGCTCGGCTGGGGATTGGTTGGCTCTTCCCCTCCTGGAGCCCTCAGACCCAAGCCTTGAAGTTAGAGTCTGGGTGAGCTCCGTCTTCCACTGGGTGGTGGCTGGTCCGAGTGGGTGGTGTGGGGCCTCAGGTGTTGCAGAGACCTTCCAGATGCTGAGCTCATGTAAGCAATAGCCTTGTGCAGACATGGCTTCCTTGAGCTAGAGACCACATCCTCTCCCTGCAGGTAGATGGTAGGCTGAGGGTGGCCAAGGCTGGCACTCCTCAGGAGAGAGGACCACGGCCAGCAGAGCCTGCTGGCTTGGCATGGGTGTCGAGGTGTGTGTGTGTGAGTGTGCACGTATTCTGGACTTGCTGCGACGGTTTGGTGCAGGTGGTTTGGTGCAGACATGTTGTCTTGCCCTTCTTCAGCCCCTTCTCCAGCAAACAGTGAACATGGCTCTCCAGGGACAAGGCTCGGTGACACTGAGCATACAAGTGCATGTCTCATCTCTTAGATTTTCCTCCAGACGTTGGTGGAGCCCCTCCCTCCTCCCCCTGCCTCCGCCCCCCCTGAGACAGGCTTGTGGTTCCCGGGGCTCACAGAAATCCAGTGTCCCCTTATCCTGCAGTTGGAGTTGGGGCTGTGGGACCCAGGGTCCTGAGTCCCGGCACCTGGCCTCCAGCCCATCTTCCACTGCAGCAGCAAGGGCCTGAGTGAGGCTTTTAAGAGATCCATCTGGGGCCTCTGCTGGAGCTTCTATTGACAGAATGGCCTCTGATTAGTGTTGCTCATGCCTCCCAGGTGTGTCAACATGCATAGAAAGTTCAGTTTGGGGCAAAGAAGATGGTAATAAGGAGCACACCCTGCCTTTCCTGCGGGCTGGGGCTGACAAGGGCTTTTCCCAGCAGGAAAGACCCTATGCCACCCAGGGAGCAATGACTGCGGTGTGTGAGTTGCCCGAATGGAGCTTAGCTCTGCTGGCCAAGCATCCTCTCAGGGCCTAGCACGAGGCACAGAGCATTTGAGTGCCCAGTGAATGTCTGTTGGCTGAATGAATGCGAGAGCGACTAGGAGACTGGAAGTGCTGCGCAGCTCAGGGGCTGGGGCACACTTCTCCAGGGCTCCCAGCTGGTGGTGGCCACGTGAACCTCGCCTGCCCTCCTCCCCAGCATCCCCCAAACTACAGCAGGTCTGAATGGCAGCATAATGGGAACAGGTGGAGAGTTGGTGCTAACAATTGGGACATCTCTGGTCATCCAGGGCCCATTGTGGCCTCTTCCAGTCTCTGCCGCCCACTGGCTTTGCTGGTCTTTATATTTCTCTCTCCCAGGGGCCAGCGTCCCACCCACAGGGTGTCTTCCTGGCCTGCTCTGTTCTCTTAGGATGGCCTGGAAATGTCCAGCTGATTCTTGGGCTCTCCATCCACCATGAGGGAGCCAGGTACCCAGTCTCGGGAACTCAGCTGCTTAGGGTTCCAGCTGCTGGAATGCTTGGAGTTAAATTTAGTCAGCTGACATTTGCTGAGCACATCCTTCAAGCTCACCTCAGTGCCAGCTGCCTCCAAGGCCATAGCAGGGGGAGAGACACATTCCCACCTCTGGAGTAGGAGTACAGAGTCTGGTGGGATGCAGAGAAGTAAAGGGGTGTGGGACAGGGGGAACAGAAATGTGACGCACTGGTTGGAACTCGGGCTTCAGAGGCAGCCAGCCTGGGTTCGAATCTCAGCTCCACCCCTCATTTACTGCATGCCTGTACAAATTGTTTTCTCTCCCTGGGTCTCAGTTTCTGCAACTGGAAAATGGAAACAACACCCCTCTTGGCTTTGTCATGCAAGCATAGGGAGTGCTTGGCGAATGGCTGAGTTTGGGATCTCAGAGCAGGCTTGAGAGGGCTCTGGGAACATGACAGAGGGATCAGACTCGAGAGGAAGCCATCTCTGGGCCTCTGGACCTCTCTCTGCATGGCCCACAGTCCTTGGTGGGAAGCAGGGTTCACCCAGCAGCCAGTGACTTGCAGTGGAATTTCAAAATGATGAAGGTAGCTGGAGTGTTGGATGGAAAACCCAAATGTGTGCTGCCTCCAGGTCTCTTTTCTTTGTACTTCTCCACACTCTGGAAAGCCCAGGGCCCAGTCTAATGTCCCAGAAGGGTTTCTGACGGGGTGAGGTGGCTCTCCTGGGTCAGCCACCACTTTTCCGCGGCTACGCCTCCTTCCTGGCACCCTGGGCTCCGGGGGCTTGCTGTCCCTTGTTGAGGCTCTGAGCCATGCTGAGCGCTGCCCCCATTCCATCCTTCTCTCAAAGCGCTGCCAGCACAAGGCTGTGATGTGGAACAGACTTCAGGGAAGGTTTGGGGTAATGTAGGAGGGTGGTGGCAGGGGGTGTCACAGCCCAGGAAGTTGTCAAGCAGCCGTCAACCACCCCCTGCCATTGGGAATATGTCGTAGGCTGAGCCTCCCCCAACCTCTCGGCCTCCTGTCTCCCCGAGGCTCCCATCTCCTTGGCTTTCCCCTCCCATCTGGAGCCTTCTTTTCTCTCACTGCCAGCTTCTAAAACCCACATTTCTGTTATTTTCTTACATAGATCTTTTTGTTTCTCCCTTGGCACTAAGATCTGCTTCTAGAAAAAGCCAAGGAGGCATCCAGAATGTTTTCTTAAACAAAAGAAACCACCTCCCCTTGTCTCCACCCTCAGCAAGGCAAATAGTTGGTGGAAGTTTCCAAATGGGAGGTTTCTTAAACATGATGAGCTTCCTAGGGGGGCCCTCCCCGTCCCGACCCTCCTTTAGGTGAGGAGAAGTAGCAGGATTTCTTCTGAGTCCAGAGTGAACTCCCCTGCCCCCCACCCCCGCATTGGACTATTGGACTATTTTTCTCTGGCTCTTGCTGGCACCCCTGGCCCTAGGGAACTGCCGGTATGCTTGCTGCAGGGGGACCTGGTCTTCACCCACACGAGGGCCTTCACTCACTGCTTTCCTTAGAAGTTGGCTTGCCCCACTATCTCTGTTACCTGGTCAGCTTTACTTTGCAACCCATTTTGGTTTTTCGGACAATTTCTTCGATTCAAATGTGTGTTGAGCCTCAGTTTTCCCCACACGAATCATGGATGCTAGTGGCCTCTGCATCCTGGGGGTTGTTGCAAGGGTCGAGCTTCTGCACGGACAGCAGGTGGCACAGCGGTCGGCACATGGCACTGTAAGTGTGTGTTGTTATACATGTGGTATGGTTGTTTCTCTCAAAAATGACTACCTGCCCAGTGAGGTCAATTGCTTGAAATTCAGGAAATTGCTAACCATCCCTGGTCTGTGCCCCGAAGAATGCCCCGGTGGGGAGTGATGCCAGGTTCCGAGGAGCAGCCCGCAATGGTCAGGGAAGGGGCAGGGTTTCTTCCTCACACTTGCTATCCCTTGAACCACAGCTTGTGCTTCTGCACGTCCGTGCCTTTGCCAGTGCTGTTCCCACCTCCCAGAGTGTCCTTCTTCCCATCTTGCATTGAAGTTCAAGAGGATCCTCCTCCAAGGAGCCTTCCCCAGCAGCCAGGGGTCACCTCTTGGTCTTAGTGTTTCTGAAGCGCTGGGACCAAATGGGTCGTCTGTAGGTTCTCTGCCTTAGCCCCTCTGCTGGAGGCACGGGGAGCCCGACGGTTCCTCCCAGCTGCCTCCCAGGTGGAGAAGTGGAGGGTGGGCAGTTTGGGATTGGAAATCGGGGCTCTAGGAAAACACACTGAGGGGCTGGGCCCAGGCTGGGAGGCCATCTGCGGGCAACATCCAGCCCATGACTGGGGATCTCGCTGCACAGCCCACACATTCCTAGGTCCATCCAGCAAGTAAGTGGCCCCTTGTTGAACCTTGAAATGGCAAAGGCAATTGGGAGCGTTTCAAGGAAAACCCAAATATGTGCTGCCTCTGTGTCCCTCCGTGTCCCTCATGGCAGGGAGCATGGAAAGACCGAAGCCTTCTGAGGCAGGTGACAGCTCCCTGAACCTGTGCCCAGAGGTGTTCCTGGCTGCCTGTCAAGGGAGTGGGACTGCAGCATCCTTGGGGTGATGCAGACCTGTGGGTAAAGCCCTTACTGCTGTGCCTCCATCTGCTTAGTTCCTAAGTGCGTTTCCCTCTAGAGATTTCCCTGTCCCCTGTGCCTGCCTCCTTCTTCCTCTTTTTCTGGAAGGTACTGCACACGGGCTTCTGGGCGAGGCAGCTGGCAGTACTATAGCTGCTTAGACTGTGTTGCCGACTCTAACGCAAGTCTTATATTTTCTTTCCTCCAAGGTTCTTCAGAAGACCTGAAATTCTGTGTGCTGTACCTAGCAGAGGTGAGTCCTTGCCTCTGGATCTGAAGAGAGAGCTCTGTGGCCTGGTGCTAGTGGGAAGACATTGGTCTGTGTCTAGTCCTGGGTTCCAGTGCCAGGCTCCATGTCATCTCATACCGTGGTCCTGGGGGGTTTCCTGCCCTAGAATGGGGACAGGAGTCCCTACCTCAGTGTCTCTCACCTCTGCGTAGAAGAGCAGTGGGCACAGAAGTGCCTAGAAGGGGGGTACCTGGGTGGCTCAGTCGGTGAAGCATCTTTCTTCTGCTAGTCGTGATCCCAGGGTCCTGGAATCGAGCCCCACATCGGGCTCCCTGCTTAGCGAGGAGCCTGCTTCTCCCTCTCCCTCTGCCGTTCCCCCTGCTGCTCGCTCTGTCAAATAAATATAGAAAATCTTAAAAAAAATGCCCCGAGGGGACAGAAGGACATTGTGATCCCCCACTTAGGACCCTCTGGTCTCCAGCACCTGCAGGGGTCAGAGTGAGGCTGTGGCCTGACAGCTATGCATCATTTTCTTTACTTGGTTGGTAGCCTTGCTTCTGGAGATTTGCCCTGGTTCTTGTGCCTGCCTCTTTCTCCCTCTTTTTCCAGGAAGTACCACCCATGACCCCTCTCGAAGAATCTTGTTAGCGTTTTAAAGGGCACAGATGTAATTGCACGTTTACCTGGGCCAGCTAATGCAGGCTAAATGAAACATTGAGTGTCTGCGCTTTGGGGCTGGAATGATGCCCACTCCGTGTGATTGGTATTCCTGGTTATCTCAGTCTGCTCAGAAGCACGTATGGGCGGTGCTATGCCTTTGCTGAACAAAAGCAGGCAGACAACTTACTGCTTGATATACTTTGGGAGATAAAATATCATCACACCAGGGCTTTAATCACAGAAGTCCGTGGTGATGAAAACATTGATTGCTACGGAGCCATAGAAACTCTTGAATTTTCAGCCAAATTTCTATTCCCAATCTCATGTCTCTGCTAATAGGAGCAGGGGCAGTATCCACTCTAAGCAAGGATTCGTTAGACCCGTTCCCAGCCTCTGCTTCTACTTAAGTCTGTTCCACCTAAAAGTCCTGGACACACCAACCTGTCTGGTGGGACAAGATGCTGTGGGCAGGGCATGGTCTATACTCGCTGTCCAAGAGGAAGGTACCCTTTGGAGAAGGAGTGTGTATGTCGCTTACGATTAAAAATCATCCCTTTAGTTCCTGGCTATGAAAAGGGGTTCAGGCCTTCGAGAGAGTCCCCTTGGCTGAACAGATGCCTGGGGGAGAAGGCGGAGTTGACCAGTTAGCTTCATGGGAGGGCAGAGCATTTTAAAGGGCAGTGGACATTGTTGGAGCTGAACTGAGGACCTTGACTGCCTAGAATGGTGACCCAAGGCCCAGGAAGGCATTGGATGTCTTCCCCTGGTTGGCACATTCCACCAGGCACAGGAAGTAGCTGGCAGAGGCGCTTCAGAGCCCATGGGTAGTCGGTTCCACAGAGCCCAGCCACCAGCCTAGCAGCTGTGAACGAGGCTGGGAAAAGTCAGAGCACTGGCCCCTCAGCCTCACCCCTCTGGATTCTAGCTCTCCCTGGCAGGGCCTGAAATGAAGCTCCAGGTTCTTTAATGCCAGGAGAGCTTCCTGCCAGGCTGGTTTGTTTTGTCCAGAGAAAAGCACTTCTGCTTATTGGCTTCCAGGGAACTGTGACCGCCTAGCTCTCTAAAGATTGATGAAGGGATATTGATTCAGGGCCTTTTATTTCAGTTAAAGTGCCAGGAGTTCTAATCCAGAGGGGCTGGAGATCGGAGCTCACAGGCAGCCAGAAGCCTCTTTTCTCCTAAGAGGCTGTTGTGAGAGGCACGTCTGTAACGGGAAGACAGGATGCCTGCTTGCTCTGTGGCCCCACATAGGCTCAACACGATGCTTTTGGATCCCACGGGGAACCCCAAACTCACATCGTCACTGGACCTTCTGACAAGTGGTTTATCTTCATTGTCTAACATGCAGGAAGCACCCAGAAAAGAAACTGGGGCAAGAGAGTTAGGAGTTTGAGAGGTTTTCTACTGCACTCCAAAAGCCTCAATTGCCTGGGGAGGGGGTGGGTGGGCAGCAGCTTTGGTTGTTTCCTAGCAGTAGGTGCTGGGTGGGATTGTCCTAAGTAGTCCTCGGCCCTGGAGTCTCTATTTTCCTGGACAGGTATCCCTCAGCCCCTGCAAACCTGTGGGACAGACACAGCCTCCTACTGGCTTGGGAACACCAAGGTCACTGGGACAAACGGCATGTCGGTCAAGAACTATTCTCTTGGGATTTGATCCTGGCTCCATTAATTTGAGAGTCTGCGCTTTGGGGTTAGGAAGACCTAGACTTGAATCATGGCTCTGCCCATTTCCTAACTGAGTGATCTGGGCCAGTCACGTACTCCTCTCTGAAACAAGGCTGATGGGGCCTACCTGGCAGGGCTGTTGTAATGATTAAATGAGATTCAATAAGATACCCTGGTCAAGGCACTTAGCACAGAGCCTGGCACAGGGTGAGTGCTCCATAAATGGTAGTTATTGTTATTGTCAGCTTCATAACAGGGGGAGAGCTTTTCATATTCATTTATTCTCCATTAGAGACATCACCAATGATTTATTGACCTTTTAAAAAGAAAGCTAAGAGGAATATCTCATGTTCCTTGTAATGTACATACAGAGTTACACAAACGCGGTAAGACTGCAGGCTCTAGGGGAGGCAGGGGACAGACTCTGAATCTCCTTTCCTGAGGTCTCCCCGGGCCGCTGACTTACCCTCTCCAAGCCTCAGTGTTCTCATCTGAAAAATGAAAGGCTGTGCCTTTCCTTCCTACCTGTGTCATAAAGTCATTAGACTTAAATGAGAGGATGTTTGTAAAGGCAAGTGAACAAACAGTAGCAGGAGGGGTTTTAGTTCCTACAAAGATAATACTAATTCAAGGAGATATGGCAAGACAGGTTTTTGTTTTTTTTAAGATTTTATTTATTCATTCATGAGAGATACATGCACACACACACACAGAGAGAGAGAGAGAGAGAGAGAGAGGCAGAGACACAGGCAGAGGGAGAAGCAGGCTCCATGCAGGGAGCCTGACATGGGACTCGATCCCAGGTCTCCAGGATCAGGCCCTGGGCCGAAGGCGGCACTAAACCACTGAGCCACCCGGGCTGCCCAAGACAGGGGTTTTACAGAGGCCGGGAGCACCCAGGTTTCTGGCTGGATTTGAGGATGCTCGTGTTTGAATGCAGAAATCCAGGCCCAGTGCTCCATCAGGAGGCCCCTTCTCTGAGTGAGTTACATGAGGATGCCTTTAAGGCTGCTTATGGCCTCGACCCTGGGTCCTGGTATGTGAGGGCATGGTGTGCAACGGCATTGAAACCAATGAGTTAGATCACTCGGGATTAAGAGAGACTGTTCATATGCAGGGCAGCCAGGCAGGCAATAGGTCCTTGATTTGACAGATGTATACAGATGGGAATTCAGCTACCCTGGAGGAAGTTGGTTCTAGGCTTTCTCTCTTGACCAGATCAGCCTCCAAAGCTCCTAGAAAGGAGCCTTGGGAGCAAGGGCCTCCCCAACATGTTTGCCCATCTAAGACAGCCAACCCCTGGCCCCTGGGGCCAGGCCTGGGTTTAGGTCTTTGGTGCCTCAGAAGGCTTCTGGATTCTCTAGCATTATGGGGCTTTCAGCTTCAAGCTCTCAGAGCCAGAGACTCAGCCCTGAACTCTACATTGAGATAGGTCATATGGTTACCATCCCAGGCAGGGAGAAACACGATTTTCTAAAAAGAGATTATCTACAGGGCAAGGAAGAGGAAGTGGTTCTTGTGGTTGTCAGTAAAATGGAGATAATCACAGCCTTTACCTTGCAAGGTTATTGGAAGTACTGAGACCCCCCTAGTGAAGTGCTTAGCACTGTGTGGGGTATGGTATGTGGGGGGGGGGTGACTCAAGATGAGTTTGCTGGCAGCCCTCTCACTGTGAGGGGAGGCTTTCCTGCACTTCTGTAGAAAGGCACACGATCCTGGAGCTCAGAGCAGTGTAGAGTAGTACAAAAAGTTACCAGTGAGCTCTGCAGCTGCTCTGAGACCCACTGGCTGGCAGGGCTCTTTGAAGGCTTTCGTGCTCTGGTTGCTTCTGGGCCCAGTCTGCAAGGGGGAGCATTCCTGCCAGTGGGCAGTGACTCAGCAGGCCTCCTGGGGGCCTCTCAGGTTTGGGGGATGAAATCTCAGCGGGTGTTTCTCCAAGGCTTTGAGTCTTGCTTCTGGGACTTGCTGGCAATAAGAGTTGGAGGAGGCCCTTAGCCACTCTGAGCCATGGTTTTCCCCTTCCTTGCTTTTGGGAGCAACCGTCTAAGCCCTTCCTACCTCTTCATGAAATTGTCGAGATCAAAATGAGAGCATGGATAGGAAAGCGCTCTTTAAAAAAAAAAAAAAAAAAAAAGGAAAGCGCTCTTTAAAACTGATAATTAGAGAAAATGAATTGTTATTAAGGCTAAAATTCTTGCTTTGGAACAGAAAGAGAAGAAGAGGTTTGGCTCTGGGAGCTTAAGGGATGTGCTGAAGCCCTAAACGCTAGGTCCAGGCAGGGCCAGCTTTGTGGAGAGATGGCCTGTCTAGGCTGGAAGGGACCATGGTCCTTGCCTCACCCCTGACCTGGCCGGGGAACATGGTGAGACACGTTCTGCCCTAGCTGGCTTCCCTCTGGGGAATCCTGGGGTCTTCTTTGCTGGGCCTGTCCTTTCCCTGCAGCAGACTGGGGGGTGGGGGGGCAGTTCTGAGAAGTGGAGGGGATCTGTTGTTAAGTGGGACAATTGCCTCACCACATCTGCCCAGTTCTCTGAAGCCAAAGGGTGGCGATTTCTTCCCTCTCTGATGCTTTTAGGAAGACCAGCGCCTGAGCACTTTGGGGCAGGAAGGAGCGGCTGGCATGCTGGGAACACTTAGCATGGGAGCCGACCCCACCCTGAAGGGTTGGGTGAACGTCCCTGCATGCTATTCGAAGATGCTGGTAGCCATCCCAGCTCAGAGCCATTGCATGTGCTGTTCCTTCTGCCTGGAACAGTTTCTCCCAAGCAGTTGCCTCGCCGGCCTATATGGTTCAGGCCTTCACCCGCATGCCACCCCTGCAGAGAGGCCTTCTCTGACCACCAGGCTCAAGCAGAACCTCTCCCTTTTAGCCTTTTCACAATTGGTAATGATATTATTCCATTGTTCAATGGTTTATGGTCTCTGCCCCAACCTGAGGGCCAGGGCTCCGTGTCTCTTACTTGCTTCTTACCCCCCTACGACCTAGTACAGCCTCTGACATGTAGCAGGCGCTCAGTAAATATTTATTAAGTGAGCAAAGGACTGAGTAATAACAACAGTAGCTGCTCTCTGTCGAGGCCTCGGACTGTTCTTGTGACTTCCCTGCTCGCTCACGAGCACCAAGAGGGGGTGATGTCATTACCATTGGCATCTGACAGGCTTTCCTGAGGTCCACAGCTAGGAAGTGGCAAGGCTGGGATTCATTCAATCCTTGCCACTTCCTCCTAGCTGTGGACCTCCGAGAACGACTGCAATAGAAGTCCGAGGAACAAGGACTGCATAGAAACACTGCCCTTTTCTCTGTTCCAAGCCATCCAGCCCATGCTCTCAGCTCCCCGGCAGAGCTCATGTAATCGCAGCCCTGTGAGGTTATAATCAAATTCCAGTGGAGTCAGAAAGAGCCTGCAGTCCCCTGACCAGAGTGTTCTAGAGTGGATGATCGCTCTGGGCGTGCTGGACTGCCCCCCCGCCCCTCCCCCCAGCATGGTCCAGCTACCCCCATTCCCACCCCTGCCCCAGGGGGGCCCCCCTCCCTGGGTCTCAGCAGGCAGCGCCCTGGTGCTTGTGCCAAAGCTGGCCTGCCTTTGACCTCATCCCGAAGTCCCTCCGGGAGCCAGAGCTTACCGAGGCCATCACTGGCCACGCACCGTGCTGGGCCCAGATGGAAAAGGCCTTTCTGGAACGACTTTCTAGTCTAGTTGGGGGGACGAGACTGCACTTAACAAGGTTACATGGCAAGATGAGATTGGAATGACAGCAGCGCTCGTGCTGGAGTCTGTCATTGCACTTGACGGAGCTGAGGAGCCCTGGGGCGCCCCCGGCTCCCATGCCAGGCACTAGTACGGCCGTAGGGGCCACATGACTGCACCTGCCAAAGACTTTCTCAAGGGACCTGAGTTTCTGTCTGAGTTCTCTTGGTACGTCTGTCCACCTGCCCATCTAACCTTGCCCTTGTGATCAGATCTTGCACCGAGGTGGGGGAGGGGGTGCTGTGTGAGCGGGAAGGGGGTCCGGGCTCCACAGAGCGTCAGAGGCCTGGAGACCTTGGCCCTCTGGGTTCCCCTGTGCTCCCCCAGCTGCTGCCTTGTGCTGCCTGTCCCCGGGGGTGACCTCACCATTTCTGTCCTGTGGCTCTCCACAGGCCTCCACTGTGTTGGGAACCAACGCCTCCCGCCCTTCCCCCCATCCCGCGGGCACACCGCTCCCTCGCCAGCTGGCCCCCGAACCAGCTTCCCTGCTCCTCTGGCTGCCTCGATGTCACTGGGGATTAGTGTGCATTTGTGGCTTTTAGTGGGCCCTCCCCTCCCTGCTGCAGCCTCACCCTCTGGAGCCCAGGGATGGGCTGGGGCATGGGAGCCCCCTGAACCAGGGAGCAGCCCTGACCATCCTTTTCTCTGTTTTCCCTGACGTCAGAAGGCAGAGTGCTTATTCACTTTGGAAGCGCACTCGCAGGAGCAGAAGAAGAGAGTGTGCTGGTGCCTGTCGGAGAACATCGCCAAGCAGCAACAGCTGGCCGCTTCGCCCCTGGAGAGCAAGGTAAGGGCCTCACCGGTGGCCGCAGCCCTGGCTGCCTGGCTTCCCCTCGGCCAGCCTCGACCCTCAAGGCTCTGATTTGAGCTTGGGACCAGCTTCAGCTTAGGACTTGGATCTGAGCAGCAAGCTCTCAGCAGGGATGCCTGTGCTTGAATGTCTCTCCCCTTTGGCATCTCACTGGGTCTACAGAGTCGGTTTTGTGTTGCTCAGGTGGAGTGACAGAGCCTGATGGGGCATGGCCATCCGTTCTCGGCTCTGTTCGATGGCTTGCCTATGGCCAGGTCTCATTTGGGTTGGCCTGCTGCTGCCTGGCATGTCGTGCCCAGGGGGAGCACACTGGTGTGTAACACTGGCCGAGGGCAGGCATCTTTGGGAGGAGGTATCTGCGTCAGAAGCTGTCTAGTTTGATGCAGGCCACGGCCAAGTGGACCCAAGTGGAGTTTGCTGGGGACTGGGGGCTGGCCAGCAGAGCATCAGGGAAGATTAGGGCCTCCCAGCAGAGGCTGACCTGGGATAGGCACCCCTCAGCTGGCCCGGTGCCCGTGGAGGGGATGGGAGCCAGATCACAGCCTTGCCCTTTGTCGGCTCCATGCCAACCACAAGCGCAGTTGTAGTTCCCATTTGTGAGTCACGCAGGTGACTTCTCTTTGGTGAGAGTGTTGGCCATTTGGGGATTTGGTCTGGTTGGCTGCGTAAGGATCTGAGTGGTTGGTCTGCTGACTTGGGGAGAGGATGAATGAAAGTGCGTGGCAGCCGGTAGACTGGGTGCCCTATTTCTTCTCCCCTGTGCATTCAGCAGGCATATGGGGGCTGCGGGGACAGGCCTGCTAAGGCAGGAGGTTTCTGGCAGCCTCTGGTGCGGCCGTGGGGGACAGCAGCTCCCCAGCTATCCCCTAAGGAAGGGAATGATGGTCTGAGAATTCTGGAATCTCAGACGTGGAAATTATTTTGTTTTATACTTGGCAGGGGGCAAGAGTAACTTTGTGGAGGGAGGATAGTGGGAAGAGCATGAACTTTGAATCACACTCTAATGCTGACTGGCGGTGTGACCTTGGGCAAGTCGCTCTACTACTCAGTGCTTTGATGTCCTCATCTGGGAACAACAGTTCCTCCTCCAAAGGGCTGCTGGGAGAGTCAAATGAGATGGTGCATATACAGCTCACAGCACAATGCCTGGTATGCAGCAGGTGCTCAACCACAGTGGTGGGGAGTGCACTGCCCCCACCTCTGCCCCGGCTCCTTGTCGCTACCTTCCTATCACCAGGTTCTTCTATGAACACAGACCTGTGGCGGAGGCTGTAGGCTGCTTGGCTTGGTCGCAGTCAGAAACCAGGCCATTCTCTTCGCTGGGGCAGTCCCTGGGAGGATCCATGGCTGAACTCATGCCCCACCCCCACCCCAGCTTTCTTATGTTATTGGCCTTAGCTCCTTCTAGTCTGGGGGGGAAGAATTCTTTCTGCTTCAACTTCAGAGTTTGCAGGCTCTGAAGTGTGCTGCCAACATCCTCTCAGCGCCTCGGGCGATCTCTCCATCTTCAGTTGGGAGGACACTCTGAGCGACTGAACAGAGTCTGAGTTTCTGAGACAGGCTCTGGGCCCTGCAGGCTGTGGATGTGGCTGGCTGACACCGGAAGGGCCCTAGCGGCTGGGGCCTGGCTTCAGGGCCATGCCAAGACCCATGGGCACCCTGGGCTGGCCACAGTTAGACACCTCTTCAAATCAAAACGCTTTACATGTGTGTTTTTAATGGAGCAGCTGTGTGTTGGGTGGAGGAGGTTAAAGCATGGGGACAACTTCAGAACTGCCTCCTTGCCTGAGAACCCGACCCTGCTGCCGTCCTGCACACCCCACTGGCCCACCTTCCTTAGAAGGCAGTTATGTAACCACCTTTTGTTCAGCCCGGAGGCCCCTTGGGGTCTCAAGCCCCCAACCTCCCCTACCCCTAACCCCCACCGTACCCACTTAAGGAGTCTTAGTGACTTAGTCCTCCTGGTCATTTACAAAAAGCTCCCCGAGAGACTTTCTGGTAACTATGATTTTCTCCAGTCCCATGGAGCTCCAGGAGGGCTTTCGCATCCTTAGCAACTTGGCCTGGTGGCCATCCAGCCAACCCACACCTGCACTCAGCTCCTCTGGGTCCTGGCAGCCTCAGAGGTGACCATGAAGGACCTTGCCCGAGGGTGGGGCCACAGCCATTCTGCTAAGGTTGCTGACTTCCAGGGAGAGAGAAGAGGGAAGGCCAGGCAAAGCTCAGGCCCCAGCGTCTTGTTCTTGAGGCAGAAAGTCTCACTTGATTGATTTGTCCAGACTGAGTAGCATGCCTTTTTTTTTTTTTAATGCCTTTTCTTTGTTCTTTCTGAGAATGCTCCGCCTTCTGCTGCATGAGTGAAACCTTTGCCCAGGCTGTTCCCTGCCCTAACTCAGATGCCTCTCTGGGGAAAGAGGGGCTTGCAAGGCTACTCCCCAAAGTCCCATGCTGCCCTTTCTCAACCCTGTTCAGTAGCGCCTGCCGATAACCTTGGAATGGGGGACCCTCACACCTCTCAAGGGTTGCAAAGTTCTTTCCAAATTTGCAAAACATAAATGGGAACGTGAAATGCTTGTTGGAAAAGGTAGAGGGAGGTCGGAGAAGATGGATTCGAAGAACAAGAGAGGCGGGTGTGCCACTACCTGCCGTGTGACCTCTGGCAGCTGCTTCCTCAGCAGTCCCACTCGTGCATAGGTCAGCTGGCCCTTTCTTGCTCTTTGAACTTTGAGATCTTCCTGAAAGTTCACCATGGAAGATTATCACGGAGGGCCTGGGGTCATGCAGTCTCTGGATGATTTCCGCATGACTTGGTTGCCTGTGAACTCTACGGCCTGTAGGGGCCAGATCCTTGGGTCCCCTCTTAGGGGTGGGGCAGTCACAGGCTTTCGGTGCTGTCTTGAGGTGCCTGGGGGTTGCTGGAGGGGGGGGCGGGCTCCAGCTGTGGTAGTGCAGACACAACGAGGCAGGCAGCGTCCAGCCCACACCCCTTCTCTGGGAGCTCCGTTGCCTTTTTCAGCTCACTTTGAGCTGCTCTGAGTCAGCCTGTGTAAGCTCTCCCTCTCTCTGTAGGAGTGAATGACCCAGCTTCCTTCCACTCACCACACCCTTCTTTCTCATCAGAACTCTGCCCATTGCTTCAGCATCTATTCCTGGAGGGAACCTACCTTTCTTCTGCCTGGGATAGCTTTTACTCGACTCCCGGCCACGGGGTGTGCTGGCATGCTTCTACTGTAGAATAATAACTCACGGGTAGTCCCGCCTGTGGCTGCTGAGATTCTAAGCCAGTAGGGACAAACGGTTGCATGTTATTTTGGTTATTCAAATATACATAATAAATGCCTGCTCTGTGCCAGACACTAGGTTAGGTTCTTTGGGGTCGCAGAGATGGATGAGACCTGTCCTATGGAACTCATATTTATTTATTTATTTATTTATTTATTTATTTATTTATTTATTTAATTTATTCATGAGAGACACAGGCAGAGGGAGAAGCAGGCTCCTCGCAGGGAGGTGGATGCGGGACTTGATCCCAGGACTCCTGGGATCACGCCCTGAGCTAAAGGCAGATGCTCAACTGCTGAGCCACCCAGGCTTCCCGGAACTCTCTTTTAATTGGGCAGAGGTGACTAGGAATGGCACTCCATGCTTTAAAGGCTGTGCCTGTTGGGTCCTAAGAGTGGTCCAGTGAGGTCCAGAGTGGTCTGGGCTGCACATTCATCGTCCACTCTCTGAACCTCCCCCCGAACCCCCACTACACGCACAGCGCTGGCCTGGGCCACGGGAAGCCTGAGGAGAGTAGGCTTCCGACAGCCACCAGGCATGTGAGAGGAAACGCAGGGCAGCAGGTAACTGCTCTGTTCTCTGGGTGCACCCTGGACTCTATGGTGGGAATGCACAGATGGATCCGCCACACTCTTTCCTTGCGAGATCGCAGTCCAGTGGTGAGACAGATATGCCAACAGATTGCTCACAAGTAATACGGCTAGTGGTATGGGAGGTGTAAAGTCTTGGCACTCTGTGAGCTCAGGTGTTTTCATCAGTAAAGTGGCTGGATTGACAGGGTTCTCCTGATGATTAAACTCAGGTCATGTGTGCACAAGAAGAACTCCATGAACTAGCTGCTCTTGTTACCATTTCAAAGCTATGTTTATATAGGAAGATTCATCTAGTGGCCTTGCTTGTTGAAGCTGAATGCTGCTGCTCTGAGCACATGTGATGACCGCTCCATGTCACTGCCTGGTAACCACCTGCTGTATTCCGGGGCCCAGGCAGGGAAACTGAGGCCTCCTGTGTCTGCTCTGGCTCTGAGACTTCTCCCACAAGTGACGCCTTGTCATCTCCACTGGTCAGCTAGAGGCGGGGCCCCGGAGGTGCCAGGGTGGTCTGTCTGCGGAGCTCCGTAGAAAGGAACAGGGACAGGTCCTGGAGTCAGGCAGCCCCAGGCCAGAGTAGACAGCGAGCTAATTCCAGTTCTGTCTGGTTCCACAGAAACTCCACCCTTATGGCTCTCTCCAGCAGGAGATGGGGCCGGCCAACTCAACCAATGCTACCCAGGATAGAAGCTTTACCTCATCAGGACAGACTCTGATTGGCTGAGCAAACCCAAGGGCGGGACTCTGCTTCTGGCAACTTAACCCTTTGTTGGGCATCCCCTACCACACAGTAACCTCACCTCAACTGGACCCAAAGCGGAGGACCAAGATGGTGGGCCTAGGGTCACCTGAAGGCAGTGGCCCCACGGGTGTGTGTGGACTGGCATCAGAAGGACCACAGTGGTATGAGAGGCCCTGTGGGCACGTGCAGACTGGCATCAGAAAGTCCCAAATGGAGAAGACTCAAACTTTCTCCCTACAAGGAAAAAAGGAGAAGAAATAGTATCTGGGCTTCCCATGACTCCAGTGCCTGTCTTGGGGGCAGCGGGAGAGGTTGGCAGAGGTCAGCCCTGACAGAGAACCATGGCCTCGGCTTCCACTGCCAGAGGATGTCCCCACTCAATCGCTTCTTCATCTGTTCTCATTCATTCCTTCCTTCATGCAGCAGATATTTTGAAGGGGTGGGGTGGGGGGGGGGCATCTACTTTGTGCCAGGCTCTGGGCTAGGAGCTAGGGATTCTGTGGAGAATGAGGTGGATATGGCCTCCACTCTTGTCATGATTTCAGTTCTAGTAGGAGAGTGAGCATTAAATAGCTCAACACCAACACACACGCAACACGTACACGTACACACACATAATTACAAACTGATGAAGAAAAGGATTCCTTTAAGAGAGAATATGATTTAGATTGCTGTGGGGAGCGGGGCTGGGGGTTGGGCAGGGAATATCATCCCTTTGAAGTCAAGACCTGCAGGCCAGAAAGGAGCCAGTCAGGGATTTTGGAAGGAGCGTTCCAGGCAAATAGAACATCCTGTGGAGAGAACTTGAGATGGGAAAGAGCTTGCCATGCTGGGGCCGACAGAAGCCAGGCCGGTGTGGCCAGTGCTGAGTGTGGAGGCCGACCAGCTGGGTGGGGGCCAGATCATGCAGGGCCGCGGTGGTTAATGTTTCGCTGGTGTCATTCTAGATACAGTGGGAAGCCACTGAAGGCTTTTGAGAAAGGGAGTCAGTCTCAGGTACATTTCCAGAAGATCAGAGAGCCCAAGGTGGCACCCAAGTGGGTGTGAAGAGATCAGTGAGGGGGGTCCCTCCAGTCTTCCAGGTGAGGGCCAGTCCCAGATAGTGGTTGGAGAGGTAAACATGTGAATTTCCAGATCCTGGGATACGGTGGAGGCTCTGGGATGAGGAGAGAGAGTTCCCTGACACCCCCCCCCCCGCCCCCGCCCCCGCCGCAGCTCCCGGCCCCGGTGTCTCTACCACTCTGTCTTGTTCTCTCAGTGATGCACATGAGCACTGGAGCCTTCCTTACAGAGCCTCCTCCCAGCCAGGCCTGGATAGGCACGAGGGCTGAGTTCTAGGAAGGACCCTAGAAATTGGGAGCCATGGAGCCTTCACCTGGCCCAGGTGGGAAAGTTCACAGCCCCCAGGCCTCGGCAGAGCTTGCCGTGCTGTCTCCATCCTGTGCTGAATGGCTGGACAGGAAGCTGCGACACAGCTCTCTGGAAGCTGATTAGGTCTGCTTGCTTCCGAGCTCCCACGGTTTAGGGGCGGGGGCTAGGTGTAGCTCAGCTAAAGGAAGACCTATTGGGGGACAGTGATGAGAGCCCAGCCTGCTCACCACCTGGAACCCGGGGTTGGACAGCTCTCATACCCTTCTCTAACTGCCAAGACCTAGAAGGAGGGAAGCCAGAGGTCACAGGTCTGAGTAATAGAGCTCAAACACAAAAGATATGTGTAGGACCATGGTCGCTTGTGTAGAAAAAGGGGGTCCAAGAGGCTAGAGAGATGATGGCTCAGGCCAGAGAAGCCCCTGGACCTTGGATGGTCTCTGCATCATGTCCTGTAAAACCTTCTCAATGTCATTAGGGAGGGCTCTTACGTCTGATGAGGTTGCTCACCTGCTGTGGCCACTTGAACTCCAAGAAGGATGGCCCAGAAGAGAATACGTCCCTCACCTCCCATTTAGGCAGGATCAGAACAGGGGACGGAATGTATCTGCCGGTGACCAAGCTGATGCCCCAGCCCAGCAGGGGGACAGGCTCGGCCTGCAGCTCGCTTGCGGCGGGGGCGAGGGCTACACGGCGTCCGCGGGCCTGGACTCAGCCCGCAGGGTTCATTCCGAGGGGCGGAGCAGCCGTGTCTGCCCAGACAGGAAGCTGCACTTTGATTTCATTGGACTCCCTTATGAAATGACATTAAGGGGGATGCGGGGCCCAGGAGAATCGCCTGTCTGGGAAGGCAGCAAGCTTGATTCTGCAGGACGCGGTGACCCATGTCCGCCCACCAGACAGGTGCAGAGGACAGGAGCTCTGGCCACAGGGAAATGGAGCATCAGAACACGACATCGGGCCCAGGGGACAGGGCTTTCCTCCCAGCTCGTCCTGACAAGCTGCCCACTCGAGTGGTGCTCCTTGCTGGGGTCCTAGGCTGGCTGCCGGGGGGAGCGGACATCGGCTTCTGGGGCATCTCCTCGCCGGGAGCCCATCTCACTGGGGACCGTGGCGAGCCACAGTGCCGCTGCATCTCTGCCTCTCAAATCGATGAAACAATTAATTTGGCTCCACGGGCCCGAGGAGATGAAATATGACAGGGTGGCCGCTGCTCTGCAGGTCCCAGTGCCTCCAGGATGATGGACACGCTCTGGAAGCTGCATCTGAGAGTCATAATCACGGGAAACATGCTGAGCCCCGCCCTCCACATAAATCATGCTAAGAAGCCTTACACAATGGTCTCTTTCCTGATGGCCCAATTGTCTTGGTTTGGTGTCTGGGGCCTGGGAGCCAGGAGGACGGGAGCACACCACTGATTGTTGAAAAGGCCATCTGTGCGATTTGAATACAAAGTGATCCTTTCAGTTCCCCTCACACCCTCTGATCCTGTGTTTTCTTAGGTCTCAGGCTCTGGGTCTTTTGAAACTCTCTCTCTCCTTTAAGTAGCCATGCCCGGTCTCTGCTGGCAAGCTGGGACCTGCTGGAAATAATGACATTTCTTTATGTAGGTCTTGTTTGTTTGCTTATTTAAATTCTTTATTTAAAATGTTTTCATAAGTTCTGAGACCAAAGCCCTAACTTCTCACACACGGCACCCAGTGGGGTCTGCAGAGTGAGGGCGGAGGCAGTCTGGGCAAGGGTTCCCCACAGGGACAGCAGAGCCTTCCGGGGATGGCAGCCGGGATCCCCAGGCCTCCAGCAGCCTCTGGGTACAGGTGAAAGGGACTGAGACTCAGAGAAATGAAATGACCTATCTAAGGTCACACAGCTAGTAAGAGGCTGAACTAATCTTCAAGCCGAAGCCTTTCCACCTAACCCACTGCTCTTCCCAGATGCAAAGGGGATGGAAGCCGAGAAGTCAGTAATCTCCTTCTGGAAGAAGCAGGTGGATGATATCCTGCATGTAGAAGCCGTGGCCCTTTAAGCTCTAGAGGAGATGCGTTAGGACAAATGAATGAGATGTCTAATTTTCCACATAGTGAAGAAAGCTTCCAGAGTTCATATGTCTGAGGGGTAGCCCAGAAAAGCTCAAGCGCTTCACACCAGATCTGATGTGAAGGGCAAGGGAGACTGGCTCTCAGGGGGCATCAGTGTGGTGGGCTGATGCCCCTTCCCCTCTCGAGTCTGGCCTTCCAGAGGACTGGCCCGCAGACACAGAGTTGGGTACCCAGCAGCAGTGGGACTGTGGCCAGAGGCAGAAAGGGACAGCTATAGGTTTAGGACCTGAGCCCTTGACCCGAGCCCCATCAAGGGCAGGGAGAGAGTCCACACTGCATTCTGGGCCCAGATTTTGTCAATTGACTAGTTCCAACTTTCAACCCCAAGTAACTGGGAGTCAACTGGGCTGGATTTCAGATATCCCCCCGGAAAGCAGGCTTTTCCCGAAGAGGCTCACCTGTCTTGCTGTGTCTCCAGCCTTCTCCCCAGCCCTGCTTGCTGCCCGTCTGCCTCTGGACGGACAGCCCATGTCGCCACCTCGCTCTTCACCTGAGCCATGGTGCTGTTTTTGTTTTAGCTCTTAACGAAGACAGGGCAACTTTACCCTCCGTCCTGTCTTGACCTTATCTTCCCTCAAGCCTTTCTCTGAACAAGGCCACCACCCTGCAGTTGTTCCCAGGTCTTTGGTTTTAAGGGTAGAATAATAACTCTAGGTGGTTCGATGAGCACAGACACCGTGACCTCTATCTATTGTCTCTTTAATCCTCACTTCGGCCCTCATGAGGTTCATTATCCCCATTACACACCTACTCTCCTTACAGTCAACTTAGACAAAGACACTGCATCTTAGAGAAATTAAGAAACTTGCCCAAGGTCACACAGCTGCGGTAACTAGGATCGGAACCTGGCGGCCCAGCTGCCGAGCACCTGCTTTGGATTGCTCTGTACTGCTGCCTTCTGGCAATCACAGATCGTCCAAGCTGCTTCCAGACCACGTGGGAGGCTATTGTCAGAATAAAGCCCAGGTCTCCTCTTGGTTCTCAAGCCTCTCCCTGGGTGCACCATGCTCCTGCTTTGGGGCTGCAGCCCAGCCACATTGGATTATTTCAACCCTTCTCCAGACTCCCTGTGCACATTCATGTTTTAGCCGTCCTCCCAGAGGTGGCCTGCCCTCCTCTGCTGTCCCTGTCGGCACAATCCTCAACCTTTAAGGCCTGGCCCCTCTCCTGAGACACCGATCTCGGGCATGTCTCAGAAGTCATTGCTTCCTTCTCTCTGTTCCCGTGGTATTTTGTTCATCCTTAGCACGGTGTGTTAAGCAGATATGTCTCATCTGCAAGACTGAGTTCTTTGGGAGCCAGTGGCAGTCATATCTTATCGATTTCTTATTCTGTTACTGCCCCGTCTTTCGTACATGCTCAGGGGATATCGTGGAATTGATTTGGGTCATATGGTTCAAGCCTCTCGTGTTCTAGAATTTAAATGAGGAGACTGAGTCTCAAGGGACGTGAGCTGGCCATGGTCATGGGACACTGTCAGTGGCCAAGTTAAGTCTCCTGACTGTCTTGGCTCAGGGCTTTGTCTCTTGCGCCTCCACTTGGTGAGACCAGAGCCCGGAACCCCACCTGGTTTAGTAAGCAATCTGGCCAGGTTGATTTCAGGGTCATGGATACTACCGTGTTCCGTGCTGACTCCTGGCATCCTCAGAGGCAAAGGAGAACTGACCAGAGCTGCTCCCATGGTTCACTTCCCCAGGTGTGTGGAGCTCCCCTCTCACTGAACCCCTTGCCCTCGGAGAAAACCAGAGTTTTCTGAGGATCTTGGTTTGAATCCTGATGTTATTGGTAATGTACTGTGTGACTTTGGGCAAATTACTTTATCTATCTGATCGTTGGTTTCTTTACCAAGAAAAATGAGGCAGTTGAGTCTAGATGAGCTCCAGGAATCATCTTCAAAGCCTCGGGACCCTGATAGCAAGCGGGTTAAAGGAAGAAAGAAAACAGACATTCTGGTCTTCACTTTGAAACAAGATGTACGTGCTGTGAATATATGCAAATGCTGCATGTGGTTAGTATTCACCATGTACTCGAGACACATAAGGATACTTACGGATCTTGTACAGGAAGGGATCCCTGTCATAGGTACACAAATTATAAGCACACTCCTGACTCCTCCCCACCCCAAGGTGCCTCCTTCTGGACTGGGCCCTGGGAAGCCAGTGCAAGGAGCTTTCCAAGCCCAAATCCTCCCCTCTTCTTTCCTCCTTTCTACTCACCGACTGTTTTGTTTGAACTTCACATATATATGTGGGCACTTATGTTCTTTTAACCTTTCCAACTGGGAAAGGGCCCATGGCCTGAGGCTAACTTTCAAGTGGAATTTATGGTAACCAAAATGCGGGGCCTTTCATTTCTCGTGTGATCAGAAATCTCTTAGATTCGGCCCCAGAAGTCACCACTGACTTCTTCTTATTGCCTTTAATGTGTATCTTCTTTCATACAAACACTGCTCCAGGTAAATTTTCTACCAACAGTGTCTTTTAAATGTGAGTGGCTTCCTCTGATAGTGTTTGGCTGTTGCTCCTTGTGGAAGAACATTAAGGGTTAAGTAGGCTAGCCTAAGAAGCCGACCACCACTTATAACACAGTTTTCAGTGGGAGAATGCGTTCTGAGATCCATAATCAACTCTCAGATGGACTTTGAGAACACAGCTCAACACATACCCCAAAGCTGATGAATATTTTATGAATGACTAGAATTTTGATAGAACCATTGAACCTTTGAATGTGGAACTGAAAAGCCTCTCTCTTCCCACACCAAGATCAGTTGACGAACAAGCTGATTTATAGAAACCAAGACCAAAAGAGAGGCAAGAACTTGGCCAAGAGCCAAGCAGTTGGTGCTAGAACTGGAAGTGGGGCCCAAGCCTTTCGTTTCTAGGCCAGTGTTCCTCTTCAGTGACTTTTGAAGAGTGGACCAGGTTGGGGGCGGGGAGGGGCACCGATGTCCTAGAGATGCTCTCCTTGTCTCACTCGGCTCACTGTGTTGTCATTAGGAAAAATTAAGTCACCACTTGGGGCTGTAATGGAACTAGTGAGAAATGGCCTGGCTAATGGCATGGGGGGAGGTCGTCTAGTCGGCTGGCTGGTCTATAAATTCCTGCCGTGTTCCTGCCCGAGCAGAATGAATGGGGCTGCTGTTTTACCTGGAGCTCCGAGCATGGTGGAGATGCTCCCTGTGCTCTGTTCTAAAAATAGTGGTGGGAATGGAGCTGAGGGGAAGAGGAGGGGGCTCCTTTGGGAGCTGGGTGGGGCGCCTCACCCCCTTCCTCTTCCTGCCAGGCCCTATGTGAGGAAGAGCCGCAGGTTGAGAGGATTGAGATCTGGGAGGGTCCTGGAGCCATCAAACCTCACACCCCGTCCTCACACAGAAGAGGAGGCCCTACTAGGCCCCAGGAGGGGAAAGGACTGGCGAGCAGTCGCCGAGCCCAGGGAGGAGGTCCCCGCTGGCAGACTCTTTTCCCCCTGCTGCTCAGCAGGGCAGCTGCAGTCTGTGAGGTTTTCTCTCGCTGCCTCTGGGCGTGCACAGGGCCTGGGAACTCCTGGGGCCGGATGTGGTTGGGCTTCCTGAGAGTCGCCCAGCAGGCGAGGAGCACCGGCTAGTCTGCCCCAAGCCCTGACCTCTGCCAGTGGGCCTTCCAGCACCACGCCTTCCCTTTGCCGGCGTCCCCACCCTTGCTAACTTGCTCTTCTGTCGCCTTCTGGGCTGTCTGCAGGACCGCGGACAAAGGCCTACAAGACAGAGGGCCTACTAGCTCAGGACCTTTCTCTACCCTTCTCAGGAACAAGGAGACCCAGCTAAGGTAGAGGCAGGGGCCTGGGTTCAAACCCCAGCTCTGCTTCTCCCTAGCTGGGCTGTTAGTAGTGGGCCACCTAGCATCTGTCAAATGAGATGAGGACCCCTATCCCACCGGATTCTTGGGCTGTGCAAAGTGCCTGGAATGTAGGAGGTACTCAGCACTGCTAGCTGTCATCGCTAGATCAAGCATGAGCACAGGCTTGACTTCCTGCAACCCTCCTTCTTGGGGCTTCTACCAGTGGAGGCGTGGCAGATGTTTGTTGGTTTGTTTTTTAAATGCAGGTGACTTTTGTCATGTTGTTGCAAAAGTGATTCGTATTTTATTATGAAGAAAACATTGAATACGGTTGAACCAGAAGAAGGACATGAAGTTCACTCTTAATCCCAACACCCAGAGATAACCACTGTTAACATTTTGGGGTGATCCTGTCAGGCATTTGTTTATACACTCATGTATCTACTTTGCAAAGTGGGGTTACTGGTGCACACAACTTTCTCACTTGTTTTTTTCCATTCAGCAATGTAGTGTATTCATGTTTCCATGTCAATAAATATTCTTCTACAGCACCTGGGGAGTATTTCATTGTGTAGGCGAAATAGTTTTATCTAAATAATCTCCAGTAGTTCGACATTTGCATAGTTTCCAATTTTTCTTTTCCTTTTCTTTTTTCTTTTTTATTTATGATAGTCACACACACACAGAGAGAGAGAGAGAGAGGCAGAGACACAGGCAGAAGGAGAAGCAGGCTCCATGCACTGGGAGCCCGACGTGGGATTTAATCCCGGGTCTCCAGGATCGCGCCCTGGGCCAAAGGCAGGCACCAAACCGCTGCGCCACCCAGGGATCGCTTCTTTTCCTTTTCTTAAAGATTTTATTTATTTGAGAGAGAGAGACAGATAGAGACAGAGAAAGAACGTGTGTGCATGAATGGGAGGAGCACAGGGAGGGAATCTCAAGCAGACTCCCCACTGAGCAAGGGGTCCTATACAGGCTCAATCTCATGACCCATAAGATCATGACCTGAGCTGAAACAGAGACGGGGGCTCACCCAACTGAGCCACCCAGGTGCCTCTCCAATTTTTCACTGTTACAAAAACCTACGATAAAAATTGTTATAGGCATATCTTGGTATCCCCAGCATCATCCAGTGTACATGTTTGACCCTCCACAAATATTTGTTGAATAAATGAATATTTTTTTTTTAGAATAAATTCCAAGGGGGCAGCCCCGGTAGCTCAGTGGTTTGGCACCGCCTTCAGCCCAGGGTGTGATCCTGGAGACCCAGGATCAAGTCCCATGTTGGGCTTCCTGCATGGAGCCTGCTTCTCCCTCTGCCTGTGTCTCTGCCTCTGTCTCTCATGAATAGGTAAAATCTTAAAAAAAAAAAAAAAAGAATAAATTCCAGGTAGTAGCATTTCCAAGCAGGAGGTGTGTATTTGTAAAAAAGTTTCCTGATACCTACCTATTGTTAAATGACTCCCTGGCATGGTTGTACTGATTTATGGTCAGTACTTTAAAGATTTTATTTATTTATTTGAGAGAGAGAGAGACAGAGAGCACACATGCATGCACAAGCAGGGGGAGGGGCAGAGGGAGAAGGAGAGAGAGAGTCTCAAGTAGGCTCTGCGCTATGCATGGAGCCCGACGCACAGCTTGATCTCCAGACCTTGAGATCATGACCTGAGCTGAAACCAAGGTTTGTTTGTTTGTTTATTTATTATTTATTTATTTATTTATTTATTTATATTTTAAAAAAGATTTATTTATTTGAGAAAGAGAACATGAGCATGGGGAGAAGCAGACTCCCCACTGAGCAGGGAGCCCAACATGGGCTCCATTCCAGGACCCATGAGACCATGACTTGAGCTGAAGGCAGACATTTAACCAACTGAGCCATCCAGGTGCCTCTATTTATTATTTTTAAATTTTTTTAGAGAGGAGCAGGGAAAGGGACAGGCAGGGAGAGAGACGATCTTTTTAAGATTTTTTTTTAAGTTTAAAAAAAAAGTTTAATAAAACTTTTTAAGATTTTATTTATCTATTCATGAGAGACACAGAGAGTGAGGCAGAGACACAGGCAGAGGGAGAAGCAGCCTCGCTGCAGGGAGCCTGACGTGGGACTCGATCCCGGGACTCCAGGATCACGCTCTGGGCCGAAGGCAGACGCTCAACCGCTGAGCCACCCGGGCATCTCTGATTACTAGAGATGTTAAATATTTACTTATTTGCCTTTTAGTCACTTATGTTGCCTCTTTTGTGAGTCGTTTGTTCCAGTCTTTTGTACATTTTTAAAATTGGGCTACTTACAGTTTAATTATTAGTTGACAAGAGCTCTTTATATAATAAGGATTTTTTTAATGATTTTATTCACTTATTTATTCATGAAAGATACAGAGAGACAGAGGCAGAGACACAGACAGAGGGAGGAGTGGGCTCCACACAGGGAGCCCAATGCGGGACTTGACCCCGGGACTCCAGGACCACACCCCAGGCTAAAGGCAGGCACTAAACTGCTGAGCCACCCAGGGATCCCCTAATAAGGATATTTTATTTTTTATTTTTTTATTATTGCTTAAAACTACAGATGTCTCAGATTGATAGATAGTCTTGTCTGTAAGTTGTTTTGGTAGCAGCTTGTTGAGATATTATTTTTGTGCCATAGAATGCATTTATTCAAAGTATATAATTCAATGTGACATATTCACAGACTTGTGCAATAATCACCACATTCAATATTAGAATCTGCAAAAGAAACCATACCCTGTAGCGGTCACCCCCACCCCCCATCTCCTTCAACCCAAGGCAACCACTGAGACATTTTCTGCTTCTATAGGTTTGCCTATTGTGGACAATTCCTATGGATGGAATCCTATAATATTTGGCCTTTGTGGCTGTTTCTTTCACTCAGCGTCATGTTTTCAGGGTCCATCCATGTTATAGAATGTGCCAGTACTTCATTTCTCTCTGTGGCTGAATCATATTTCATGGATGCATGGATGGATCCCTGGATATACCACATTTTATTTGTCTGGTCATCTGTTGATGAACGTTTGAGTTCTTTCTACCTTTTAGCTACTTTGAATAATGCTGCCATAAATGCTTGCGTGCAAGTTTTTGTGTGGACATATGCATTCACTTCTCTTGAACATACACCTAGCACTAGAACCCCTGGATCAAATGGCAGCTTTATGTTTAACCTTCGGAGGACCCGCTAGACTGTTACCCAAAGGGACTACATGGTTTTATGTCCCCAGCATCAGTGTATGAGGGTTCCAATTTCTCCGCATCCTCTCGGATAACACTGTTATTTTCCCATTTTAAAACCCAACACCATCCTAGTGGGTTTGAAGTAGTATCTTGCTGTGGTTTTGAATTGCATTTTTCTGATGACTAATGGTATCTATAAATTTTTAAAGTTTTTTTTTTTTTTTTGCCTTTGGGGCTGTGGTATTTACCACAGGATTATATAATATTCACCCCCCAAAAAAACTATATGGTTTATTTTTTAAGTTTTACCCCCTCCTCCTCATTAATATGTCTATTCCTACAGCAGGTTAAGACTTAATTAATTACAGCTATATGGTAGCAGTAGTAGTATACATCCCAAGGCTGCCTTCCCATTATTCCTCAAAATCTCCTCTGAAATTCTACCCCTGAATTCTAGTCTGCCAGAGGTTTTACCCTTACCTTTTCCATAAACATATTTCAATATCAGGCATGACACCAGATCTAGAATAGTTTATCCTCACCTCCGACTACCCATTAGTGAATGTGTCAGCTAACCTATACTTCTCTTTGCTTTCCTCTGTGCCTCCCAGGGATGGTTGAAATCATCTGGAATTTTAGTTTCTGATTATTATCGTTTTCAGACATTAGTCCTGTTATGTTTTAAGAGTCATTTATTTAAATTGCATTTAACTCTTCAATTATGGTATCAGTGGTTAAGTGTATAAATGTTTCTGACTTCATTGCTCTCCCGTCTCTCAGATACCACACCATCTCGTTCTTGACTCCTTGACTTGGATTCATTTTTTTTTTTTCTGGAGAGCTCTCTTGAATAATTTTTCCAGAAAGGGTCTGTGGGTGGCACAGTTAGTCTTTCTAAGTCTGAAAATATTTGCCCTCATGTTTGAGTCATCCTTTCTCTAAGTAGAGAACTCTAGGCTAGCACTCCTTCTTCTCCAGAAACTTGAGAGCGATGCTCTGGCATTCCAGCATTTAGTGTTGTAAGAAGTGCCGTACTCAGTTGATCCTTTAAAGTTTCTTTATGGAAACAAGCAGGATTTCTCTTTCCATTCTTTGGAATTTAGAAATGTCACCAGATCATTTCTAGCTGTTTGTTCTCCCTGGTGGTTTTTCCTGGTACTGACCAGATAAGCTCTTTCAGCTTCTATTGGCTCAGGCAAACAGGTGAATGGTGGTGACATTTTCTAAGGCAGCAGCAGTGGAGAGGGGACAGTTTGGGTGACAGGTTCATGAATCCCACTGCAGGTGCAGGTACTGTGATGGAGGCCTCCTTAGTGGGTTCTCATGGAAACAAGAACCTTCAGATCAGGGCTTCTTAAGCCACCTGTGGTAAAGGGCCTTATGCTTTCATAAAACTCACACTACCATGATTTCTCTTCTGGTGTGCTAACACCTGAACCAGCCTTGTGCCCTATTCAGTAAGAGCAGTCCACTGGTCTTGCGCTTGGGTATCATGGAGATGTCAAATGGCTACAAAACTTTCCAAACTTTTGATTTTGCTGTTCACTGCGTGGCAAAGCAGCAACAAGAAGTTTGTGGATCTGCGCGATTCTGCGACCACATTGAGTAGCACTGACCCAGTCAGATCCCAGGGCCCATTTTAGAAACAGGGAAGTTGAGGCCCAGAGAGCGGATTGGTCTCGCCCTAGATCTCACAGAAGACAGCAGCAAAGCCAGCATCTCAGTCCCGTCTTTACTCCGCTGACCCTCTTTTGTGGTGAGCCCAAGCCCAGCAGTCCGAGCAGTGAGTAGACTCGGGAGGTGCTGTATCTAGCAGCCAAGGTCACAGGGCCGGCCTCCACATATCTGGGTTGGTGGCTCTGTGCTGAATGCCAGCCAGGAACTCGGTAAGTCGGGACCCTGCCTGACCCCAAAGCTGGCACAGGCGCAGTGAATTGAGGATTGCTCTCCAAAGCCTGAAATCTTTGGCCTGCATGTGGTTGGGTGAACTGCAGCCAGGAAGGCAGATGGTCTTGGCCCTTGGCCACCCCGTACCTCTGCAGCTGCTTCAGGTCAGGCTGCTGCTACCGAGGCGTCAGCGATGTGTGCCTGCCCAGGTTGGAGGCAGAAGCCAGCCAGGGAGAGTTCTTGGGCTCAGCTCTGCAGGTGGACATCTGGTCTCCTGGCTTTCACCACACATGGGCTTCTCCTCGCTATGGTTGGGAGATCGAGCTCCTGGGAGCAGATTGGGAATTGCCCTTGATGCCTGAAGCTGCTGAGGCAGAGGAAGATGGCAAGAAGGACTTGCGGGCAGAGCGCACAGGTGAAGAGCATCAGCCTTGGGGCCATTGTTTCTGCCGTGGGAACTTTCCGTACCTTAGTCTCCCCCTCTGTAAGGTGGACCTGTTGCTCAATAAATGGGAACGACTGTCAGCTCTGAGTACATGCCAGGTACCATGCTAGGCCCTGCTCCTCTGTTGTGCTCAGCAGATACTTTCACATTTGACTCTTCACATCAGCCCTCTCCAGGTGAATTCTGTCCTTTTCAGAGGATGGCCACAGCAATGACGACACAGTAGCCATGGTGCTGCTACTTACTTGTCCTCACACACTTGGCTGTGTGCTGGGTACTTTGCCTGCACCACCTCATTTGGTCCTCCACTGGGCGCAGTGGGGCACTTGGTAATAGCCCTATTTTACAGATGAGGAAACTGAGACTCAGATATATTAGAAACTTGCCCAAGGTAACTCACATTCAGATTTTTTTTTTTTTTTTTTTTTTTTTTTTACTCTAAAGCCTGTGCTCTTTCTGAATTCCACGGGCTGAACTCATTCCTTTCATGAGAGAGCCCGGAGGGACCTGGGACTGGTCTCTGAAAGGGGCAGGGGAGCTGGGTTGGGCCCCCTGGACACCCCTCTCTGGCTTGTTTTAGGGATGGAAAGCTGAGGCCACTAAGGAGGAAGGAACTCACCTGGGTTCTGCAGAATCCCCCATGAACTTGAACTTGAGGAATACCTGCTGTGACCTGCCCCACCTCACCACTTGCAGCACATGCCCCAAGAACAAGGCTAGTGCCACCAGGAAGAGCCAGGTACGTGCTCTTAGCAAGCAGTGGGAGAGCAAGTCCCTTACCCTGGCATCAGGGTCACAGAGGCCAGAACACGGCAGGACAGTTCCTGCCTGCAGCGTCAGCGCCAGGGTCAGCGATGCTCACCCTCCAGCTCAGATCTCTGGGAGGGGGCTGCTTCCCTGCCTGCCTGTGTCCATAGCCCCAAGCACAGGCTCCAGCACATGTAGGGGTTCAGTGTTTATCGAAATAACAGATAAATGTGTCTTGGCTGACTCTTCTGTGGCGAGGCCTTTCTGAACGCAACCCATAGACCTCTAAACCAGGGATGTGAGACTCACTGAGTAAAGGCCCAGAAATTCCTAAGTGGGTTAGCAGATTTAAAGCTCGGGCTGGGGTGAGGGTGTGCAGATAATTCTATAGTCTCCTGAGGCCACCCAGGCTTGTCATACTCTTCTCTAGGAGGATGGGGCAGGAGCAGGGCTCTGTAGAGGATCGAGCCAGCGTACCCTGGCCCAGGCTCTCACTGCCCTGACACCCAAGCACAGACCTGACTCTTTCATTCTCCAGTGGGAATGTTCCAGGGAGAATGAAAGCCGGAGCAACTGCTAGTGGGGACTGCGGTGGTCTTAGTCTGTCGTATGCTCTGGAACCTCCTGGGACCACACCTCTCCCTGGCTTGTGCCCAGTCTCTGCCATAGCAGCATCTCCCTCCTCCACAACCCAGAACAAAATCCCAGTGGACTTTGGATCGGAAAGCAGGACGGGGAAACTTATTAAGTAGCCTTTGGCAAGTGCCCTCTTTTCCTTGAGGATGCGTTGCCATGGTACAGCTTCAGGGCACTGGCCTGCCCAGCTGCCTGGCCTGCATCCTACTGCTGCCGAATTGCCCTAAGGGCCTTTCTGGAGCCTTGGGCTTTGGCTAGGGGTGCTGCCCCCCGGAAACGGCAGATACATATACACACTGACTTCCTGCTGACCCTCACAGGTCCCAGCCCTGGGAGCGGCTGCCAGCCTATCTGAACAGTGAGAACTTTGCCTGCCTGATTGGGCAGTAAAGCCAGCCAGCTTCGCACCTAGCTGGGGGGCTCGTCTGTTGCACGGGGCTGCCCTGCGCAGGGGTGCAGGACATGGTGCAGGGTGGACTGGGCTTGGCCCATAGCTCTGCACTTACTGGTGTGTGACCTTGAGGAAGTATCCAAATCCCTCTGCTTCTGTTTATTCATTTGTCAAGTGGGGACATTAGACATCATATCCAATAGGGCTGTGAGGGTTTAATGAGTCAATAATTGGGAAGTGCTCTGACAGGAAGTGTCAAATGAATGTCTCTTAAATGAAATATGGGCATCAGTAAATGGGGCACAGGACCTGAGTGCCTATGTGCCGATCCCCATGGCCTGTGGGCCACCGAGACCTCCCTGTTCTCTGGATCCCAGGTCCTCCTGTGCTGAACAGCACCATCGTGTAGGTAGGTCTGAGGAGCACTGAGGTGTAGTGGAAGGAGCACTGGACCGGGAGTGAGCAATCCCTGGTCCCAGCCCTGCCACTCTGTTGCTCTGTTTCCTTGGGAAAGTCACTTTCCGTCTCTGAGCCTCAGTTTTACTGTCTATAAATGGGAAACAGCCGTGGAAGCCCACCCAGGGCCCTTCTGGCTGAGGTAGCCTGAGTCTCCGTGAATCCCCCTCCTGCCCCAGGCTACCCACGGGGAGGCCCGCCGACTTGGCTGATTGTGTCTGCGGCTATGGGGAGGTAGAGGGCAGTGGCTGCGTGGGCCCCCTTACCTGGTCTGGCAGGCTCCTGGGTCTCTGGGCATCGGACTGCTGGGCCCTTTCCTCATTACCCTCGTGGTCCAGAGCATTGACGAGCGCATTCTGCGTCTGTCCTGGACCCCGCTCCCTGGGTTGGCGGAGCGGCTCTGCCCATCACCGCATGGTGTCTAATTACAGACTCACTCACAAGTCTGGCTGTGTGGCTGGTGTGTGTCCCTCCGAAACTTTGTGCGTACAGGGCTCGGGGCTGCCAATTCTCTACTGCATCCCGAGGGCCCAGCACACAGCCTGGCGTGTGGTTGGTGCTTCAGAACTATTTGTTGATTGAGAGGTGAAGACCCAGCTGAAACTCGGGGGCTCCTCCTGTGTTAAGGAACCCCCCCATTCAAGCTCTTCACCCTAAGCAGTCTTATCCCAAGCACTGGGAATTCAGCCCTAGTGGAAATTGGGCAGCCCCATTGATACTGGACTCCCTTGAGACTCACCTTCTTAGCTTCCCAGGATGAGGTGGTTCCTGCTTCCCAGGAGCCTGCAGGATGACAATCTTCCAATCTGGAAGATTCTTGGGCCCTGCCAGGACTGCCTTGGCTCTGCCCCCAGCGACAAGACAAAGTATTGATTGGAATTTGTAAATGACCTGCTCAGATGAGGGCTGTTCCAAGTCGACCCTGCTATGGGATGTTTTCTTCTACCTGCATGCGTGCGTGTGCTTGTATGTGTGAGATAAGACAGGAATAGAGCCAGAGACGGGCAAGGAGATGGGCGGAGATAGACATTCAGCGACACTGAGACGAACACAGGGAGAGTAAGAGGCACAGGACAGCATTTCAGTCCCGGGGGCCATCGCAGGGTGAGGTGGGAAAGAGGCAGACGGAGCCCGTGTGTGCCTGCCACTCTGGTCATAAGCAGTTTCAGGTTGGAGCTGCCTTGGGGTGGGGGCACCCCTAGCGTGGGCCCCAGGCACAACACGAGTGCATTTGTTGACATCAGACAACCAACTGCGGTTGGCCACGACATCAGACAGCTTGGTGCTGGCCAAGCAGCTTCCCGCAGCAGTGGGCTACGCAGGGCTTAGGGGCGGGCACCCTAGAGTTGGCCCAACTGGTCTCCACTCCTGGCTTCACAGCCAACTAGCTGTGTGCCTTTGGGCAACTTTCACTATCATCCTGTACCTGAGATTCTCCATCTACGAGTAGGGTAAGAACAGCCCCTGCCTCACAATGTGCTGGTGAGGATCACGCGAGTTAACGAAGGCCAAGTCCTGGGAATAATGCCTGGCATGGGATCCTTGAATTCTCTCTGGATCCCACAGGTGGGCAGGTCAAGAGTCGTCAGCCCCATTCTACAGATGAGAGAACCAAGGCTCAGGGGTTGGCAGGGACTTGACCAGTGATACCCAGCCCATCAGTGCTGGGGCTGGAACAGGATCTGGGGGCTCTTGCCTCCTAGCTCGGGGCTCTCTCCTCTGCTCCCCATGGTCCCTCTGTGAGGCATGGATGTCTCCTTCACTTGTCGCCCTAACTCATGAGCTGTTGTAATGTGCTCCTCCCAGTGGTCACATTGTGGGGGAGGAAGTCCCATGCCTTCTGTCCAGAGTTTGACACACAAACATTGGCTAAGCTCCGGCCACGCTGGATGGTGCCGCTGGGCGCTGATCTGAAGCAG
Organism: Nyctereutes procyonoides; assembly: GCF_905146905.1. Classification (NCBI taxonomy): domain Eukaryota; kingdom Metazoa; phylum Chordata; class Mammalia; order Carnivora; family Canidae; genus Nyctereutes; species Nyctereutes procyonoides. The sequence continues at coordinate 6,474,431 of NW_026575135.1, read as the reverse complement.
CCGGCTGCTCCCCCATCCCGAGGCGGTGACATTCTCCGAGTCAGCAGCACGTTGGCTGCAGGACCCTCGGTTAAATTGCAGCGGCCTACTGGGGTGTGAGCCGCTGGGGGTGGGGGTGGGGGTGTGCTGGGAAGCCCAGGCGATTGGCTCCATCCTGCTGGGAGTGGCCTTGCACCGCCCCAGCGGCAGGAGGGGCGGGGACCCCTCAGCATACCCGTGGGGTGCTCCGGCTGGGGGATCCCAGTGTCAGCGGCTGCCACCGTCAGCGATGGGTGCCTCTCCCCTCCCGGAGCGGCACTTGAGGGGCCAGCCCAGGCCCCAGGGGGCGGGTCCAGGGGAGCCAGGGCCCGTGCCTGTGAGTGTGAGTGTGGCTGTGAGCGTGGGGCCCCGGAGCCCGGGCTCGTTGCAGGCTGAAGGACCGGCTGCCTGAGGACAGGACACTTCCTGAGACACCCCACTCTTCCTCCTCCGGGGAGGGGGGAAGTGGCTTGGGGAATCCGAGTTTTCTTTAATGGAAGAAAGAAATCCCGAGCTGCGGCAGCAGCCTGCTGGACAGGGTGTGTGTTTGGGGAGGAGGAGGAGGAGGAGAGGAAGGAGGAGGAGGAGAGGGAGGAGGAGGAGGAGGAGGAGCCAGTGATGCAAGGGTTTTGAAAACGCTACCTAGATGTGGGAGGTGGAACCTGGTCATTTGGTTCTGCTTCTCCCAGCAGGTCCCGCTCCCCGGGGGAACTTGGGTAAGTCCATAAATAGCTCTGCGGACACAAAGGAGCTCTGTCTGGGGAAGGAGCTGCTTGCCTCGCCCGGCGGCCAGGAGCTGCCACCGCCCGCCCCGTGCCCGCCGCCCTCGGGAGGAGCCGGTGCAGGAGCCGGTGCAGGAGCCGGTGCAGGAGCCGGTGCAGCCCGGCGGCGGGAGCGGCGGGAGCGGCGGGAGCGGCGGGAGCGGCGTGGTGGCCGCGGTCTCCGGTCCCTGCAGGAGTGCGGGTAGGTGCCGGGGCCGGGGCCGGGACCAGAGCCGGGACGGTGCGGCAGGCGGGGGGGCTCTTGGCCAGGCCAGTGCCCCGTTGCTATTGTTCCTTCCCCAGGGCAGCCATGGACAGGCATGTAGCGGCTTGGCCGCGTGTGTGCTGCTCTGAGGCAGCTCCCGGTGTGTGCATCTGTGTCTGTCTGTCTGTCTGTTGGTCCGGCCGTCTCAGGGTGGGGGACCCCGCGGGGCTAGGGGCACGCCACTGCTGTGTGCCACTTCCCGCTCCTAGGCTGGTCCGCCGGGTCTTCCTTCTGGGAGAAAGGAATGCTCGGTGACCCTAAGTTGGGACACTGCACGGGAAGGGAGCCTTCAGCCAGCCGCGTTGGTGACCACTCAGGGATGCTGACTGTGCCCAGGCACCAGGGATTGGCCGATCTTGCCGGGTTCTGTGCCAGGGAGGGAGGTGGTCTGGGGCGGGACGGGGTGGGGGGCAGCCCTCAGTGTGGGGGGGCTGCCTCCGATTTGAAAGATTTCTGCTGAAACGTCCACAGGAAGTGCAAGAGGGATGCTCTGCCTCAGGAGCATCCTGAGCCCCTTGAGAAAGGTCCTGCACCTGCTCCCTTGTCTCCGGTTGAGAACTGGAGGGAGGGGGTAATTGTTAGGGACCTGCTCACCCCCGCAGAGCTAGCCACTGTGAAGGGACAGAGGTCAATCTCTTTATCAGGAAGCCCCACATCTCTACTCTTGTCCCGAGGTGTCTGAGGAACCTCAGGGCTGGGGAAGAGCCGTGGGAGGGGCCGTGTCCACAGAGCAGGTGTCTGGCCAGGACCAGGATGGAAGACTTCTGCTTCCCGGAGCAGGGAGCACGGGACCCATGGGTGCCATTACGGGCCCTGAGCTAACGTAGTTCGGCTCTGAATCTGGTGCTCCTGGCTTGAGATGCCTACTTAAGTACAGGGCCACCAGGCCCCTCACTGAAAACTTTCCACACCCTGCTGCCCTCAGCGGTATGGCCGGGGCCTATCTGGCTTCTCTGTGGAGGTGGCTGGAGGGGGCATATCTCTTGAAAGGAAGGAGCTGCAGTGCCTGCCCACCAGCGCCTGGAGAGCCCAGCCAGGGCCCTGAGGCCATCGTCAAAGTTTCCACCAGGGCCCCTTGAGTCCTTTATGCCCAGCCAAGGGGCACCTCCCTTCTTCCCCAGCCCTACCATGTGGCATGGCTTAGCCCAGGGCGGGCCCTACAGGGAGCCAAGTTCCACAACAGGGCGTGCTTCAGGCCCAGCCTGGCATCTGTGGCGGCCCGGGGGGATGGGGAAGATGGAGGCAGCTGAGGCAAGGGACCCCCTGCTGGGAAGCCTCCAGGGTCTTGAACCAGAAATCCTTGATGGGGCTGCAGATAGTTCTTGGTATCAATGAAACCACCCTGCCCCCCCGCCCCAGCTTGCTGGCCTTTGCACATGTTCCTGCTGCCTGGAAAGCCCATTTCTTTGCAGATCTTAATCCTGGAGAACCCGGACTTCGACAACTAGAGCAAATACTCCTGCAGGAACCTGTCTGTCCATTGGAGGCGGCACCCAGGGCGGTTGCTTCCTGTCTTATTTACGTGGGATCCAGGCCTTATTTGTCTCTGGGTCACAGAGGCCTCACCTGGGACCCAGGACATGATGGGAAAGGGCGAGGATGGGCTCTCCTTGAGCACAAGCACTGATGTCCAAGTCAGCTCTTTCTGCCCATGTCCTAGCTCTGCGTGGCAGAGAGTGGGCTCTATCAACACGAGGGCCTGGTTAGGCGTCCCTTTGGAGGAGCCCTAGTTTCTGTGTGGGGCCATGGGGCTATTTTGCTCCTGTAGGGCCAAGAAGTTGGGGGTGGGATTTGACAGGAGGTGAAGCAGGGAGAAGCTTGGCCTCAACCTGTCTGAGGTCATGGGAGGGCTTCGTCGGGGGTCATGCTGGGCTGGGTGGTGTTCACGCCATGGCCTGGGCCATGGAGGGCGGAAGGGGCAGCCCTGACTGCTTTGAATGTGATGTCTACGGTCCTTTGCACAGACCACAGTGGCCTGGGGCCCAGCTGGGGTCCCCTTGGGATGCTGCCAACCACAGAGGTGGATCTGGGCTTTCGTGTGGGGCTGCTCCTCAGCCCCTCGCTTCTCCTCTGCCACCGCTTGCCCAGAAGAGGCACAGTCAAGGAGGGAGTACCTATGCTCAGCTGGGGTCCTGGAGGCCCGTAGAGCTTCTTCCCGTTTAGCTACCCAAGGCCCTGGAGATGGCTGAGTCCGTTTGCCTTCTGGACAGATAGGTGAGGAAGGACTTGCCTGAAGTTACATTCAACTCAGCAGCCAAGTGGGGACGAGAACCCAGCTCTCCAGTTTCCCAGCCCAAATCTCTCTTTGTCGCACCAACTGGATGACTCAGAGAACCTGGCTTTCATTCTGGTGTTCCCCCTTTATTGGACTCCCCAGTGACACATTGCTTTCTAGAGCCCCCTGGCTTACCAGCTAGAGCCGGGCTCTCCTCTAAAAAACCGTGTGCAGTAGAGAAAGCCCTTGCTTGCTTGGCCAACAGGCCAGAGACTGAAGCACATTCTGGCTCCTACTCACTGGATCATCTCAGGCAAATGTACTTTTTTTTTTTCTCTCTCTCTTCTTCTGGCTCAGTTTCCCCTTTGGAGCAACCAGGAACTGGACCAGGTCCCTTGCAGGGATCCAGTTCTTTGTAGACCCTTTTCTCATCCTGGGTTCTGCGAGTCACTGGCCAAGGCCAGGCTGGCCCAGCGGGGAAGCAGCCCCTAACCTGTTATTCAGGGACTTTTGGTCAGAGGCCTTCTCCTGCACGCTGGGGCCCAGGCCAGGGCTGGGAGGTTTGTTGGTGTTTGTGGAGCTAGGCTGTTTCCAAGATGTCATTGCTCAGGGAAAACCGTCATTCCTCCCAGGGATAAACAAGGCTGCTTATGGCTCAGCCTGCTAAGCCCAGAGAGGCTGGAGCCACTCACAGCAGGCCAGCTGGGCTCAGCCCCAGGGAGCTGCCACCTTCCCCGGCTCAGCCAGCTGCGCCCAGGCACCTGAGATCAAGGTGGCAGTAGGGCATGACTGGGGACAGGGGTGCTGGGGCCATGACCCACTTGGGAGATCAGGGCCTCTAGGCACAGAGGAGAGAGCAGGGGGGTGGTCCCAGGATATTCTCTTTCTCTGCCAGTGGGGCTCGGTCATCGCTCCAGATGTATGGAGAACTGCCAGGTTTGCTCACTGTTCCAGATGGCCCAGGGCTTGTCCCCTCTCCCTGCCTGCCATGGGCCGGCCTGCTTGCACCTGGCACTGCACAGATCTGGCTGCTGCCGGAGAACTGTCAGCGGCTCCCAACTTAGAAAGGCCCGGGGCGGGTAGTAAGTCATTTGGAATTGGGCAGGCTTTTCCCCACGTAGCCAGGGCTTTCTGTGGTGTCCTCAGTTACCTCTTGGTGGGGTTCGCCTCCTCGGGCTACTAGCAGAACTCAGGCACTCAGGGCAGGGTGCTGGAGGCCTGGGGTTTGCGGAGGCCTAGGGGTCACATGTCCCGGAAGGAGCCGGGCAGAGCTGCTGTGAGCCAAACAGCTAGCCACGACCTAGGGCCAAGGCTAGGGCAGCCAGGGGGCGGGCCGTGCAATGGAAGCGGGCACGTGGCCGTGTGGCTCCCTAGGTAGGGGTCGCACCCGCAGCCCATCTGGGACACTGACGTCTTCACTGCTCAGACCTTGACTGACGGAGTTCCCAGTTGATCTCAGTAGTGGCCCTAAACTTGCCCTCTCTGTCTGCTCCCTGCCTCCCTCCCTTCCTTCCACAGGTGTTAAGTACCTGCCATGTCCCATGCACTGGCCAGGCCCTGGAGGTACAGATAGACGCAAAGGGCCCGATCTTTAATCCAGGGGTTGGTAACAGCACAGCTCTGATGGGGAGACCCAGGGAGGGGGAACCCTGGGGAAGTTTCCAACCCAGGCTGGGAGCCTCAGCAAAGCTTCCTGCAGGAGGTGAGGCCGAGTCTGGGTGCACAGATGTATGTCCATCAAAGGAGCCACTGTCCCACCCTGTCTGCCCACCCTTCTGTAGTGTAGACATGATTCCTGCCCGGCCATAGAAAGCACCTGTGTGTGTCCAGGTACTGTTCTTTCTAATCCCAGGCAAGGCTCCCTGGTGTGTTTTGGGTGAGTGCGTGGGCTCTGGACTGGAGAACGGGCTCTCCTGCTTTACAGCTGTGTGCCCTTGGGCAAGAACTGAACCTCCCCTTGCCTCCCTCTCTTGAAGCAATGGCCCAGCCTCACCGGGTTCAATGAGATGTGTGTGCATGAAGTGCTCCAGGTGCATTGACGTTGAGTCATGGCAGCTGCTGAGTGCCAACTAGCACCTCACCTCTCGGTGGCTACCGAACGAGGTGATGTAGGCCAAGTACTCAGCACGGGGTCTGACACAGTGTTGTCGTCCTGGAAATGGGAGGTGATGCAGCGGCTTTTGCGGGGTGGGGGGGTTGGCATGTGCCATCGGAGATGTGCAGGTGTGCCACACAGGGAGGAGCTCATGATGGAAGGAGGCGGGGGTGGGCCCTGGGATGAGGGGTTTTGTTTGTCTTTTACAAAAACTTCTCAGTGAAATGCAACATACTTAGAGAAAGATTAGAACCATACGGCTGATGGGTTTTCACGAGGTGGACAAACTCCCCAGGTCAAGATGTAGAACATGCTCCTACCCCCGGAAATACCCCCCGCACACCCTCTTAGTCACCACCGCCCCGTCCTTACCCCTCTCCTTGATCGGCGGCCTTGCCTGATTTTGAACTTGGTATACCCGGGATCACCGAGCGTGTACTCATTTCACACCGACTTCTTCCGGCCCACATTTTGATGATGAGATTTGTCAACGTTATTGTAGGAAGTTTTGTTTTGCTTATTCTCACCGGGGTGGTTCGTCGTGTGAATATGGTGCAATTCATCCATCCCGCTGTTGAGCATTTGGGCTGTTGCCAGTTGGAGGTTATAATGAAGCACGCCGCTATGAATAGTCTCATAGATGTCTCTTGATGGGCTGTACGTACTTTGCTGGTGGGTAAATACGTAAGGTTTACAATTGCTGAGTCATAAAGTGGTATATAATTAGCCTTAGTAGATACTATCATCTAATTTTCCCAAGTCTGACACCAGTACCCTCCCTGCGAGCTGCGTATGGGAGCTTCTGTTACTCCCTCTCCTCACCAGCGCTGCTGGTGTTAGATATTGTGATAACTAAATGTGGGTTTCATTTGCATTCCCTTGGTGACTAAGGAGGTTCGTTCGAGACCTTTCCCCTGTGTTGACTGTTTCCCACCTCGTGGTGAAGGGCCTGTTCAAGCGTCTCCCTCCAGTTTTCCCCTGGGGTTGTCTGCCTTTTTCTTATGGGTTTGTGGGAGCTTGAAAAATATTCCGAGTATGTTTCCACTGTGGGGTATACACATTGCAAATATCTCCCCCCACTCTGGGTCTGGCCTTTTCTACCCTTTTGGGGAGGGTTATCCTCTCAGAGTGCAAGTTCTTGATACAGTCCAGCCTGTCAGAGAGTGCTGGTGGAATCCTGCCTCTTACAAAGTTGTGGGCGTGCCTACGTCATCTTCCAGAAGGTCCATTCTTTTACATTTCATATTTAGGTCAGAAATCCACTTGAACTAGACTCTTACGGGCAGCGGATGTAGAAGTCAAGACTCCTTTTCCTCGGGGGAGGTTACCCAATTAATTAGAAAACCATCCTTTCTCACTGTAGGGGATCATCGTCTTTGTTAGAAATCACCTGGCCATGCACGTGGGGGTGGGTTTAATTTGGAAGGATGAGTAGGAGTTCGCCCGGTGGACAAGAGAGAGGAGGGTGTTCTAGGTAGGAAGTACAGCGAGTGGAGGTTTAGGGGTGCCTGAGGGTAGAGTGTGTTTGGGGAACTACAAATAGCTTAGACTGGCTGAGGGTGGGATTGGGGAAGGGAGAGAAATGGCATGTTGGGGGTAGGGGGTGAAGGGGTCAGTGGGTGGGGGCAAAACACACAGGGTAACAAGCTGGGACTACCCCAGAGGGATAGGAGGGTTTTCAGTGGGAGAAGAACATAACCAGGTTCTTGTGAGAAAGGAAGAAAGGATGAGAGGAAGTCCCATGACAGGAGGAGGGCAGGAGGATGGTTATGGAGCTGACTGCAAACTCAGCTGACCCCAGCCTCAACATCACCCGCTTAGCAGAGAGCGCGCCTGCTTCAGGGAGGCAGCGGTGCAGGGAGCGGCATGCCTGGGGTCTCGGAGGTGACCTGTGGCCTCAAGGTTATGGCTGAGCCCAATGGCCAGATATCCACTCTAGTGTCCTGGACGGAAGAGCCTTCGCACCTTGACTCCCCACCCAGTTCCCAGCACTGCAGGCCCTGAAAGAAGAATATTTTAGGAACCGGGGCACCCAGACAAAGACTGGGATCCCTCCCTGGAGAGGGAGTGCATTCTGTTTTTCCTGCCCTCGATGTATCCACAAGGAGACCTGGCCGTACCGTGGGCTCTGATTCCTCCAGGCTGGCTGAGATTCAGAGCTAGACAGTCGTCCTCCGGAAGACGTGGCCTAGAGAGGGGAGTAATTAGGCCCAGGGAGCCAGACTGACCCAGCCTGGGGGAGACTGAGCGCAGGCTCAGCTGCCTCTCCTGCCTCCTGGGCCTTTGGTATGGGCCTCAGTCTCTTCCCCTGAAATGTACAGATAGCAGAGCCCCTGTCTGAGGGCTGTTGTCAGAATGTGCCAAGTGCCCTCTCCCAGAGTGTGATGCAGGGGAGGGGACAGATGGTGTTGACGCGGATGACAGTAGTAAGCATGGTTACAGGAGCTGGAAATGTTTACTGAGCACTTACTATGTGCCGGGCGTCTTCAGTGGGGTGCCTCCCCGCAATGCTGTGATGTCCGTGCTAGCTGCTGACACCACCATTTACAGATGAGAAAAATTGAACCTTCGGCAGGGTAAGCGGCCTGCCCAGAGGTTAAGGGCACCCAGCTAGGAAGTGGCCCAGGCAGGATTCGAACCCGGGTTTGTCTATCTCCAGACCTCTGTTCTTCCCCAGCATGAGGCTTCCCTCCACCACCCCCGACCCCACAGGCTCTCTCTGTTCCCCGAACTGTTGCTTGGAGTGAGGCCTTCGATTTTGGGTTCGTCCCAAGAGAGCGCCAAGCGGCGGTGGGAGGGGGGCAGCCCAGTGGGCCAAGCACTGCTGTGCACCAGGCCCTGCCTCCTGCCCACAGGAGGCGTCACACTGACTCAGCCACAGGGTTAGGAAGGGGGATTGAACCCCAGGCCTGCTTGATTCCAAATCCTGGTCTCATGACCGCAGTACTATTTGTGCCCTTGCCTGGGGGTCCTCCTGGCTTGGCGGAGATTTTTTGTTTGTTTGTTTGATCAACCTAGCATTGAATGTCACAGAGAAGGCACATGCTTCTGGCTCTCTCGCAGGAGAAGGGGTCCCTGGAGGGAGTCGGTTTGGGAAGGGCACCAGCCGGATGCAACTCCGTACTGTCCCACCCCCCGCCGGGTGAGTCAGACACCTGCCCCTCCGTCTCCACCAGTTTGGGGTCTGAGCCAGGGGGCCCCCACGTCTGGTCCAGCTCACCACGCCCAGAGGGGTGCCAGGTGAGGTCTTTTGAAGGGAGGGAGGGAGGGGGTGTGGAAAGGCCTTGCAGCGGCAGCAAAGGAGGCCACAGGGTCTCAGGAAGAGCAGGGCTTTAGAGCCCGGCTGAACCGTGGTTTCAGTTTGACTCCTCGGCTCACTTGCTTGGTGATCTTGCACGTCGCTCTACCTCTGAGTCCCAGTCCCAGTTTGGGGGCCAGTGGTACCGGCCATACAGGGTCACTGGGGGTGAGAGAGTGTATGGAGGCCATCTGTCCCGGTGCCTGGTGTCTGGGAGACGCTCAATCCACTGTTTCTCTCTTCCTCTCCCCCCACCATCTTTATCGGTGTTTTCTGTTTCCATCGTCTCTGGCTCCACCTTCCCTATCTCTACAGCATCACGTAAACACTGCTCTCAGGGGGAAGTCCACATTCCTTAGCACACCCGTGCTTCTGCTCCATGGAACCACCTGTACTTCCTTGAATGTTCTGTGCAGTCTCTGGCTTTGGGTTGGGTGTCCTCACCCATCCCTGTCCCCATTAGCTCCTCCAAGAGCCATCCCTGACTTTCCTGCTGCCTCTGTGCTTCCGCAGGCGCCTGAGAGGGGGGAGTGTAGTGGGAGGGTGCCATGGGCCCTTCACTTGGTTCTCTGTCCCATAGCCCAGCACCTTCAGGGAAGGGAAGGTGTCTTGTCACTGTTTGCCCTGCACAGGCCCCGGTGCGTGGCTGGGGCTCTGTAGGTATTTGCTGAGTAACTCTGGGGGCTGGCGGGGGCAGTAAGTGAGCCAGGGACACCATCCTGATGAGCCAAAGCAGGGCCTGCCCAGGGCCATGAGAGCAGGCCAGACGGGACATTGGCAGGAGAGCAGAGAGCCCAGAGCTGGGGCCGGAGAGGCCCCTGGGGCCTGGCGCTCTCCTGACTGAGGCTCCAGTCCCAACGGGGACAGCAAGCAGCCGGGACAGCCCTGTCCTCCACCTCCATGCCTTTCAGAAGAGAAGAGAGCTGAGGAGTGGAAGGGGTCTTTGGGTTGTGGGGGCTCCCCGTCCAGGCCCCCATGCGCATTGGAGGAGGGGTGTCTGGGACCCAAGAGGAGGGGCTTAGCAAGACGGTCACAGGAGAGCTTGGTCCTGGGAACTCGCACCTTGGGAGCTGCTTTCCCTGCCCGGCGAGAAGTTGGGCATCCAGGACGGTGTTGGGGGGTAGCCCGGGAAGCTCCCAAGGCCAGGCCTGAGGACGTGTCCTTCTGGCTGTCCCAGGTGGCAGTGCCAAGAGTAGGGAAGCTTCGAAGAGGGATTTCCTCACTTCTCAGTCCTCGTGGGTTCTTCTTCCCCATGTCTTGGCTTTGTGCCCACGGTTTGCGAACTGGGAGAGCTGCTGCTCTCCTCTGCGCCTCAGTCTTGCTTCCAGGCAATGGGTTTGGTACGCTCCAAACTGTGATGTGTTGCCCTCCTGAGTCCCCCATGGACCCTGAGTAGTTGTGGAATTCTTTAGGGATGGAGAATTTCCATCTGCATTCAAATCGCTCCTTGCTGTCTCTCCTGCCCTCGGGCCTCTGTGTATGGGAAGCCTGTGTAGGTAGCGAAGTCCAGCGAGCCTGCCAGCATCTTATGTGGGGGACCAGGGGCTGCTGAGGCCATGCCTCTTCTGCACGGGCTTCCCGTTAGAGAGGGAGTGCCGGGTGTTGCAATCCATGCTGCCCTAGGTTCTGGTCTGCATTCATGTGCTGATTCTGTTGTATGACCTTGGGCACATCACCTCCCTCTCTGGGCCTCGCTCACCTTATCCGTTAACTGGGGCTGTCCCCCCAGAATTATCTGGGAAGTCAGAAAAAAGCCGAGATGCCAGCCCTACTCTTGGGGCAACTTATCCAGTAAGATCTGGAGTTGGGCCCAGATAGTGATATTTTTAAAATGCTCCACCGGTGATTCTAAAGTGTACCTCTCTTTTGAGAACCAATAGTCTGGATCGGTGCTATTTTTAACGTGCGAATTAATCTCTTGGAATCTTGGTAAAGTACAGACTCTGATCCAGTAGCTGTGGATTGCAGGCTAAGATTTTATATTTCGTGTGGGCTTCCAGATGCTGCTGCACCACCATTTACAGATGAGAAAAACCAGATGGCTGGTTCGGGGGCCATCCTTTAGGTACTGAGCGCCTAGGTGGTCCTGTGGTCACTGGATTGCCCATTCATTCATTCATTCATTCATCCCACATCAAACACTTAAGATGGGGAGTGCTGAGAGGTGAGGCCAAAGGGAGACAGAACCCAGACCCTCTCAGGGCTACAGAATTTGGACTTCACCGAGAGGACACTGGGGAGTCTTGACAGGGCTAGAGGCAGAGGAGTGGCAGGGTCAGATGTGCCTGAAAGGCATCAGAGGGGCCTGAGCTGCCTCTGGGAAGTCTGGGGCAATTCCGATGGGAGATGACGACTGGTGGGAGATGACAACCGCGTCTGGAGGGAGGTGGTGCAGGAGTGGAGGTGGAAGGAGTGGAGACATTGTTTTGTTTCTAAGTTAATCAACCTTGTTTTTAGAGCAGTTTTAGGGATCGAGAGGAAAGTACGTAGAGTTCCCCAGTCCCCACACTTGGCATCACCTGCCCCAGTGGAATGATTTTGCAGATTTTCCAAGGGACAATCAGGAGGCTTTGGTGACCGGCTGGAGTTGGGGGGCTTGGTGGCAGTGAAGGGACAGTGAGAGAGGATGATACCCGGCTGCCTGGCTTGGCAGCTGGTGGTGGCATCATGGATGGGCTCGCTTTCAGCTTGGGGCACGTTGAGCTGAGGGCACTGGTGGGATGTGCAGAGCGGGGTCCCTGTCATTGCCCCCTGTCCCACCAGTGTGCTGGCTGCCCTGCCCACCGAGCAGATCTGGGGCTCAGTGTCATCTCAGAGTGGCCTTTCCCACATGCCACTGCGTTCTCTCCCGCCGCACCTTATGGTTTCCCTGCCCATCACCAGCCGTGCTTTGTATCCACTACGTGTTTCTGTGGGCGACATCGTGGCTTGTGTCCATCCTTCCTCGCTGGCCTCGAAGCTCCACCGGGACAGGGATCGTGTCTTTCGCGTTTCCTGTTTTACCCACAGAACCAAGGACAGTGTTTGGGGGCAGCGCCGTCTCCTGAGTACTTGGTGAACACTTGCCTCTGGGGTCTAGACTCAGGAGCCAGGTCGGGGCTGGCAGTGTGGACTAGGTGGTGGCCAGACGCCGCAGATGGTGACTGTAGCCCCGGGAGTGGACAGGTGCCCAAGGAGTGCGGAGGACCAAGACAGGCGGGGGCCTGGGACAGGCCCGGAGGCCCGTGACCTGCTGGAAGAGGGGTCACCTTTCCGGTGGGAGGAGATCCAGGGAGGGAGAGGTCCAGGTGGGCCATGCTCTGGTGGTGCTGGCTGCCGTTGGAGTGCCCACGTGGTGCCCAGCTCTGGGTGCATGTCAGCTCAGCACCCTGCCATCGCCCTGGGGGGCTGGTCTGAACCCCGTGTTATGGCTGATGGAACAGAGGCTCATAAAGGCTCTACCTGAGGTCACCCAGCCAGTTGGGGGGGGGCAGCCTCCAGAGCTCTCCCCCTGTAAAGTGCTGTCCCCGCCCCGTGTTCTGGGTCAGACCTGTCGTGTTGGGGGCAGGGGAGGAGGACAACAGCCCGGAGGCTCGGAGGCTCGGAGGCTCTAAGCTGGCGGGCAGAGGCAGGGGGTGGCTCCAGCCTGGGGTCAAGAAATCAGGCCCAGGAGCTGGACCAAGCTGTGCCGGGGGAGCTAAGTGTTGGCCAGGCAGCTGAGGTTCCTGGGGAACCTGGGGCCAGGCAGCATCACCCTGGGGACCCAGAGGCCAGACTGGGAGCTGCTCGGGAACCCAGAGCAGGCCAGACTGGAAGGGGTGACCCCATCTCAGAAGTCAAGCCTGGAGGTCGGGCGCTGGGCAGGGATTCTAACAGCCTCTTCCTTTCTCTAGCCACTTTCCAGTTTGCAGAGCGCTTTCCTGCCCTTCCTCAGACTTGGTCCCCTCGGCCCTCTGGAAGCAGGGGGGTGGTGGTGGCGGCAGCAGCAGGAAGTAGGAAGTGTCCTCACTTCATGGCAGAGGAAACCAGAAGTGATAGCCTGACACACAGCTAGCAAGCAAATGATGGAGCGCGGATTCCAGCGCAGGCCTTCTGGCTTTAGGTCCCGTGCTCTATCTGTAAAATGCTAGCTGTGTAAGGGCCACCCAGAGACAAAGGCAAATCCCAGTTCACACCCCCTCCCCCCCCATGCAGGAAGTGGTTTTTGAGGGCAGATGCAGAGCCCAGCATCTGTGGTGGATGTGATGAGTCATCTCAGGGTGAGACCTGTAGGTTGACTCGGGGGTCAGGAGACCTGTTCCATTTAGTAGCTGTGTGACATTGGGCCAGTCACTTCCAGCAGCCCACTGCCACCCCAAACTCCAATAGCAGGTTGGTAGGAGTGAGGGAGGAGTCTGGGACCCAGAAGATGATCTGGGAGTCCTTCCTGCCACCCCTTCCCGGCCTAGTCTGAGCCCTGGATTGGACTGGGGGCAGAATTTGATTAGATCTGAAACAGCAGCTTCATTTAGAGGGCCTGGCTCATTTCCTCTGTGCTTCTAGCAGGCAAGACATGGACAGAATTAACACTGCGCCAGCCAAGCCAAAGAAATGATGGATGGGAGAGAGACAGACTCCCCACAGGAAGGGGGCAGCTGCCCGAGCACTCCGGACCCAAGGCCCTGGGCCAGCAGGCTCATCTCTCCGGGGAACCGGGGCTGGATTCTTATCACCCCAACCTGTTGCAAAGCTAACTGGGTGTTACCAGCCACCTGTACCTCCTCCTCCGTCTGAGCATTAAGACCTTAAGCGTTAAGACCAGTGGTCCAGCCAGTTTTTTTCTGCTCAATGGAGGGGCAGGGATTGTGTGTGACAGATTCAGGGTTTCACTCGGTACCCGGAGACCGAACGAATGCGTGTATGTCAGTGTGCGTGCGTGTCGCTGTGGTCCTTCCCCACCCCCACATCCTGCTCACACTGCCCAGAGCAGCTTTGACCCAGAAGGGCCCTGCTCCTGTTACACTGTTCCTCACAGGACAATCCCACGCCTGGCATCCATTGTGACATACTCTCATATTTATCTCTTTTCCTGTTCTCGTTCCTTCCCTTGCCACTGCTGCCCCCCAGATTTCTGAGGTTTCCTGATTTGCTCCAGAAGCCCCCTCCCCCCAAGGTGTTCCCAACCCCAACTCTCCCAGGAGCAGGGCCCCTTGGAACCCATCTGGGCCCACACAAACCCCACCCCGTGGGGAAGAGCCAAAGAGCGCTGGCTGGTCCTTCTTTGCCAGTATCTGCCCAGGTATGTATGGGGCCCAGGTGAGGGGCCCCAGGTCGTGCGTGGCCTCCGCCCTTTCCCTCTAGGCTCCTGGGCCCACCCTACTTGCGTGCCAGGGCCCAAAGAAGCCAAGGGGACACCCTTGGCCGGGAGGCATGAGTGCGGATACTCAATCAGCCTCCAGTTTCGTAGGTGACTCCCTTTGCTTCCAGGGCCTCAGTTTCCCCATCTGTAAAATAAGACTGGACTAGTGATAGCTACCACGTTAGTAAATGCTTCTCCCATGGCCAGGCCCCATGGACCCCCTCACCCCCACCCCCCAGGATAGTCCTGGGAGTCCTGGGAATCGGTGTGCTATCATGGCCCCGCTCCAGGTGAGGAGATACGGGGACCGAGAGGCTGGGAGGCTGGCCAGGGTTGCACAGCTGGAAAGTGACACCCCTGATCCCTGGGCACCCTGGGAGCCCTTGGGTCCTGGGTGGTTTCCCTGCTGCCTGGGGAGGGGGTGGGGGGAAGGCCTCTGGGGACAGCGCACTTCCCCTCCTGGCTTTGTTTGGTTTGGCCTCAGTTTGGGGCAGGATTGGCGGAGGCTGACTGACTTGCATTTCTGGTTTTGGGTCTGTGGCTGCGCTTTCGAGAGGGGGGTGGCAGGCTCAGGCTCAGTCACCGCTGGGACAGGCGGGCCCCACCCCCAACCCCTAGGAAAGGGGAACCGAGGCCTGCTCCCCCCACTCAGGGCCACGCAGTGGGTGGTGCCAGGCCCTGAGGGCACCGCTGCTGCTTCCTTCTCTCTGCTGCTTCCTTCTCCCCGTCCTTCCAGGTTGGGGAGGGGGTGGCCCCAGGGGAGGGGACTGAATGTGGGGCAGCCGGGAGCTGGCTGTTTGTTTTCCTAGAGGAGGTGCTCCCTGGTGGGTGGGATGAGCAGCGGAGGTCTGGGCCTGGCTGCTCCTGCTCAGGAATGAGATCAGAAGCAGGCCTGGGAGGGAGGAGCCAGAGGCCCCGCTCTCACCCCAGTCTCTCCCCAGCCCAGCCCGGATTGGTGCTGGTGCTCTGGGGCATGTGTCCCGGGCACTGGGTCACTGTCCGGGCTGGGCCCTGTCGTCCTCTCTGGAGAGAGCTTTCTCTGTCCCTGGGAACAGCCCTTAGTTTCGACATGGGATTTGTGGATTGAGAGGCCCCCATCCCAGTCACCAACTTTGGCTCTGGGTGTTTGGCTGAGCTGGCTCCAGGGGCCCCTGGGAAAGATGTGCCGCGGTTGGAGGCTTGTGACTTCAGCAGTGCCCTCTGGACCCATTGTTCCAGTCGCCACAGCGGCCACCACCACCACCAGCAGCCCATTCAAGAGCTTTGGATTTTCGGGGAGCCTGGCTGGCTCGGTCTAGTCGGTAGACCGTGGGACTCTTCCTCCTGGGATCATGGGTCCAAGCCCCACTTTGGGCGTAGAGCCGACTCTAAAAAAAAAAAAAAAAAAAAAAAAAGAGCCTTATACTTCAATGCTGTGTTCTCCTGGTCTGTCACTTGTGCATGTTGTCTCACGTAATGGGTGGGGACCTTGAGACCCAGAGGGTTCAGTGACTGGCTTGCCCCGGCCCCCCGCTGTGTGAATTGCCCTTGGCTCCTGTCCCTCTCTGGGCCTCAGCCTCCCTCCCTGATTTGGGATCATGGACATTTCAAGGGCTGAGGCTGTGAGGTGTGAGGGGTCCCCAGGGTGGAGCCATCTCCCACCTGTGGGTACGACCTACAGGGCAGGGAGTCCGTGTGAGTGATTACCTGTCTTCGGCTGTGCCTGAGAACCAAGCACTGGCCAGAGAGATCATCCCAGAGTCCTCAGAGGCCCTCCCCTGGTCTGGCTCAGCCATCCTCTGGCGGGGGTGGGGGGTGGGGGGTGGTGCAGGGAGGGAGCTCCCCTTTCACTCTCATGCTCCCAGGCGGTGGCTCTTGCCCACACCGCACAGATGCCAGGGGGCCCCTGATGCACGTGGGACAGACCTGATGGGACAGACCTGATGCACGGGCTGCCTGGAGCCCTGGCTGGGCCCTGACCCCCAGACAGGAGCCTGGCTGGGTCTTCGCCTTCACAGCCTCCCCAGCACTGAAAAGACCCCTCGGCTCTGGGCCTAGCCTTTCGGCGCCGGGCAGCGGGGCAGTAGTGGAAGAGTCACTGCTCTGCGCTCAGCTGTCATCCATCAAACGGACTTAATGGTCTCTACAGCAAGGGCTCGTAACCTATGTTCTGGGACTGCTTACCTCTCAGATTCTCAGCCAGGGTCCGTGGGTGTCCCTGTGCACGTGCACGTTCCCATCGATCTGTACTGTCCCCAGGGATGTGTGGCCACTTTCCCCTTCATTAGTTCTAGATGGCCACGGCCTCTTGATGGGCGAAGCCCAGACTCCAGATAGTTTCCACTCCAGCATTCCAAGACCTTGGGTGTGATGAGGGGCCCAGCCCAGGCGTGAGACCTACGTCCCCCACATCTCTCCCACATCCCCCTCACGTCCCCCCTCGTCCCCCCATGCGGCTCAGCACTGCTGATTGCTCCAGACTCTCTCTGAGCGAGCTGCCCTTCAGGCTCCACCAAGAGCACCATCTTCCCCTTTGCAAATGAGGCCTGTAGGAATCCAGCAATAACGCCAGGGGTCCTGAGGGCTGTGTGTCAGGCAGGAAATGCTTTCTTTACTGTGTGGAACTCCTGAGTTTCCTCCAAACTCAGTTTAGAGGAACCACTGGGTGGATGATCCCTCCGTGAGGTCCCCTCATGTGCCTGTGACATCTGCGTAGTCCAAGTTGTGGCCAATATTCCGAAGTTCTGGTTTCATTCCATTTTACTAGCTTCAAAGAGAGACTTAAATATTCAGAACAAGTTCTTGTTTGAATATGATTTTTTTTTTTTTTTTTTTTGGCCAGGTCCAAAGTCCTATCACTTTGTGACTGCTCTGGCTTGGGACTTGGTTTGGTTCTGGTTCATGAGGGCAGAGACTGCCGGGCTCCCCTTTTACTCGCAGAGACACCACGACACCTCCCTTGGAGGGCTGCTGGGAAGATCACACAAGAGGAGTGTTTAACTTGGCGTGGCCCCGGCGTGCAATAGGAGCCAGATAATAGCGGTTACTTCTTCTTCCCCTAAATGACCAACCACGCTTTTGATGGAGCGGACATAAAATTCAAGGGAGAAGATAAGGGTGGGAACCCGTGGACAGCTAAGCCAGAGGGGCTTTCTGTTTCTATCTGGTGCTTCAACTTTCAGACTGCGGGGAGTCAGGTGTGGGGTTCAGCCTCTGTGTTGCCGGCTCATGCACCGTGCCTAGCATCTCGCAGCCTCCTCTTCTGAAGCTTTCTTGTTTGCCTCTTGTTTCCCAGATGTTTGAGCCAGAGGCAGATGAGAAGCGAGAGATGCCCTTGGAGGAGGGGAAGGGGCTGGGTGCCGAGGACCCCCCGCCCAGCAAGGACCCCTCTCCTGGCCAGGAGCCTCCTTCAGGACAAGACGTACCCCACAACAAGGACTCCTCTTCCGGTGAAGAGCCTTCTCCTGGCCAAGAATCACTGTCCAGCAAAGACTCACCTTCCTGCAAGGAACCTCCTCCAGGCCAGGAGCCCTCGCCAAGCAAGGACTCCCCACCATGCCAGGAACCCCCCGCAGCCCTGGCCCTCCCTCTCTGCCAGGACCTTCCCGCTGGGCAAGAGCCCCCTCCCAGCCAAGACCTCCCTGTCACCCAGGATGCCTCTGCTCAGGAGCTTGCACCCAGTCAAGACGTGCCCCCCAGCCAGGTTCCCCCACCGGCTGAGGAGACCACAAGCTCTGGGGACCCACCAGCAGCCTCCAGGGACCCGCCTGTGGCCCCCAGGCCAACCTTCGTGATCCCCGAGGTCCGGCTGGACAGTGCTTACAGCCAGAAGGCCGGGGCGGAGGGGGGCAGCCCGACCGAGGAGGAGGAGGACGCCGAGGAGGCTGAGGAGGGGGACGAGGGGGACGAGGAGGAGGAGGAGGACGACGACACGAGTGATGACAACTACGGAGAGCGCCGCGAGGCCAAGCGCAGCAGCATGATCGAGGGGGGCCAGGCCGAGGGCGGCCTCTCCCTGCGGGTGCAGAACTCCCTGCGGCGCCGGACGCACAGCGAGGGCAGCCTGCTGCAGGAAGCCCGCGGGCCCTGCTTCGCCTCCGACACCACCTTGCACTGCTCGGACGGGGAGGGCGCCGCGTCCACCTGGGCCATGCCTTCGCCCCGCACCCTCAAGAAGGAACTGGGCCGCAACGGTGGCTCCATGCACCACCTCTCCCTCTTTTTCACAGGACACAGGAAGGTAAGAAGGCGGAGGGTGGGTGGGAGTGGGTCCTGAGTGAGGACGTGGGGAGGAGGGAGCTGCGGGGGAAGCGCACCACCTTCCCACCCCGCGCCTCTCAGCCTTCCCCGGAGCCTTCTACCCATTTGACAGAGGATACCACTGAGGCACAGAGGGACCGAGGAGGCCACACCTGCACCTATGCCCATGACTCCGTGACTCTCTGTGCTGTGTTCTTACGGCTCCTTGGGACTCGGGGGCGGGGAGGGGGTCCCCACCGAAAATAGAGCAGGTGTGGCCTTGCCCAGGACGTCATGTGCTTGGATCCAAACTGCGTGAGACGTGGGCTGAGGAGCTGTGTACTGTAGTAGAACAGTTAGACTAGGCCCAGGCCTAGTCAGACCAGAAGTCCGTCAGCCAACAATGACAGCACACATTTACCCTGTGCTGGCATTATGCTAAGCAATTTATTTTATTTTATTATTATTATTATTTGAAAGAGTGCACAAATGGTGGGGAGGAGGAGCAGAGGGAGAGGGAGCAAAGTTGTTAGCAGGCACCATGCCCCGCACAGAGCTCGATCTCAGGACCCCGAGATCCTGACCTGAGCCCACATCAAAAGAGTCGGACGCTCAACTGACAGCACCACCCAGGCGCCCCAATTCTAAGCAATTTCACTGACCTCACTAATGAGGAGTGGATGCTGTTGCTGCTCCCTACAGATGAGGAAACTGAGGCACTCTAGGGTTATCTCACTTACACCAGGCCGCATAGTTTATAAATGTCTGCACCAGAGTTAGGTTCTGGCTCCAGGGCTGGGGCTCTTCACCACCATGCTATTTGCCTCTAACAAATATTTATAAATAGATGAATAAGTGTTTATTGATTTCCTGCCGTGTGCCAGGCCCTGTGCTCTGCATCTGCAGGGCTGCAGGAATGTGTGAGGCCGACCTCAGCTTGTGAGGGATGAGTTATCTGCCTGGGTCGGGAGGGTGGCCCCACAGTGGAAAGAGTGCATGCTGGCCCTGAAGCCCATTAGCCAGCTTGAGCCTGGGCTCTTGTCCCCCACGTACTGCGTGGCCTTGGGTGAGTCACTCACCTCCTGAGCCTGAGTGTCCTTCTGTGAAAAGCAGAGATTCATTAGACTCAGGTCCCAGGGTGGTTGAGGATGAGCCAGAAGAGCCCATTGCCCGGTGATGTTGGCGCAGGTGCTGGTGGATGCTTTTGAGGTGCTAGCAGCCAGCACGGCACAGGGCGTCACGACAATGTTGTAAGGCTAGGCAGGTGGGGGTGGGGGGCTCCACGGAGGGCAGAGACCTGGGAGTTCAGGGAGGAAGGATGTCAGGGCCTAGGGCCATTGGGGAAAGCTTCCAGAGCAAGATGCCCCTCGGCGGTTGAGCGGGTTTAGACTAGAGAGAGGATGAGACGGGCATTCTGTGAAAGTGGCCTGGACAGACTCTCCGTAGAAGCCACTTTGGCTAGAGCAGGGAATTCCTGAGACATGAGGGTGGCAGACATACGGCACTCATGCTGCCATCCCGGCAGCGCCCCCGGCAGACATGACCAGTGGATCCCAACACATCTCCTCACTGAGCTGGGCCGTGGCTTCAGAAGCCTTCTTAGCCTCGGCCACTAGCAATGGGGCTGACTTCGCACTTGGGAGGACGCTGCTGCAAGGTGTTTGGACTGGAAGGCCAGGCTGGGAGCCCCAGGAAAGGGTTTTAAACCGCAGCCCCAGAAATCAGAACTAAATCCCAAAGGAACCGGGACTGGATCTCCATTTCCCTGTCCACAAACACATGTGGTTCTAACTTTGATGTGCTCCACAATCACCAGGAGGAGGTTGTTAATATATAGATTTCCTTTTTCTTTTAAAGATCTTTTTTATTCATTCATGAGAGACACAGAGAGAGAGAGAGAGGCAGAGGCACAGGCAGAGGGAGAAGCAGGCTCCATTCAGGGAGCCCGACGCGAGACTCCATCCCAGGACCCCGGGGTCCCTCCCTGAGCCCAAGGCAGACGCTCAACCACTGAGCCACCCAGGGGACCCTAATATATAGATTTATAAGTCTCCAACTCCAGGCTCCCAGAATCAGAATTGCCAGCAGGTGGTACCCAGATGCTGCATCTTAAACAAGCCCCCTGGGGGCTGTGCTGTTCCCCATAGTTTGATTATCTCCGTCTTGGGCCATTTCTTGATGCAGCTTCCACAGGTGAGAGTCCAGAACTCTGTTCTACCCAGGTGAGGCCTCAGGCTCACTCAGACCAGGCCTGGCCACTCGTCTCTGGAGGGCACCCAGGTCCCAGGCCTCACCACCCTCCGGGCCTCCTGCTCTCGATTCCACACCCCACCCCCCCAATAAAAATACAAATATTTATTTACAGATAAATTCATGCACATTCACGCAAGCCCTTCTAGTTCCCCCAGACCAGCTGATCTGAGCTTCTATTTGGGGGCAGATACTTCTCTTTCGGAGTCCGGCAGGCCTGGACCAGCTCTGTCCTGTTTCAGCCTCCTCCTCTGGGAGCCCGAGGTTTTTGCTGGCATCCCCCCCTCCCTGTTTGGCCTCTTGTTTCCTTTCTTGGGCTTGAGCGACAGAGTTGGCAGGGGCCTCAGAGGCTGCGCGTCCAGGGTTTCCACTTACCCGGCTTCCAGTCCATCATCGTGTATATCCTGCTCGCTCCAGCCAGCCGGTTTCACTAAGAACCCTGCCCTTGAGGTCAAGGCTGGGTGAGCCCCTGGTCGTGTGCCATCCCTCCCTGGCAGGGGGCCTCGGGCAAGTCCCTGCTCTTTCTTGAGCCTCAGTTTTTCATCAGCGAAAGGGGCATTGTAATAATACCTCCTCTGTAGGGGAAAACCAAATAGCCTGACGCCGGTGGGGTGTTTCAGGCAGTGCCTGGTACTCCGCACTCGGTGGGTGCTCCATAAATGGGAATCGTGTTGCTGACGAGGACGAGGAGAGCAGCAGAGCGGTAGCAGGCCAACATTCACGGCGCCTCCAGCTCCCTTTTCTGGACCGTGCGGCGCTGGGGCAGGGTGGGGACACCTTGGCCTCCAGCGGGAGCCTGAGCCTCTGCACACAGCAAGTGATGCTGGAGCCAGGCCTGGCCTCACCCTGCCCAGTCCTCCCTGGCTCTACCCCATACCCTGCAACTGCAGACTGGTGAGGGACAGGGTCTGGGGGGCTGGCAGCTGGCGGGAGGCAGCGGGTTCCCCCGTGACTTCCATCTTCCTGCCCGGAGCCTGGCATGGGCCTGGCTTTCTAACATCTAACATGGGCCCGCCCACCAGGCTGTGCCAGGCAGGAGGTGAAGAGGAGAGGGACCAAGTCTTCAGGTGGAGTCAGGCAGACCTGGGTTCAAATCTCAGCTTTGCCTCCTCCTTCCTGGTCCTGAGACCTTGGCCACGTTATGTCTTTCTTTGAGCTTTCATTTTCTCTTATAAAGGGGGAGTGCTAGGTCTTCCTGGAGTTGCCCCAGGGTTTCGAGAAGGTGGCAGTGTGGGGAAAGCTCTGTGTCGGCGGCAGGGGTGAAACCCAGGAGGGCGGGATAGAGCTGGTGAGGTCCTGGGCTGGTCTCTGTGCTGCTGCGTGGCTAAGCTGAGACAGTCCCAGGGGCCACTGTCCCTACGTTACCAGGCTGCAACCTGTCACCCTGCTCTCCTGTGTGCGGAGTGAGTTCTCCGGGGAGTAGGAGCGTCTGAGCCAGACAGATCAGGGAGATGGTCCACTCGCCATGGTCCTTTTACAAATGGGCTGCCTGAGGTCCAGAGAGAAGACCTTCTCCCCCACCCAAGGTGAAGCTGGGGTGTCCCCTGGGCCGGATCCGATCCCTGCGAGTTGCGTTGTCTCACAGTGCCCCCTGCTGCCCGACCCCTGCCTCGCTGGCTGCCCCCTGGCGGCCCCGCAGCCCTGCATCTGCTCTTTTCCCGGGGGGGGGGGGGGGGGGGGGGGGGGGGGGGGGGCTCCCCCCAGCGAATTTGGGTCTGGGCCTAGCTTGCTGCCATTTGGTTCCACCTCAGCCCGGCCTGGCCTGGCCCAGGGTCGTAGGTCGTTCTTTGACAGCGAGGAGACAGAGGCTGGGGCCCTCCCTGGCCATGCTTCCTTCTCCCCGCCTCCTGCGGGGACCAGCGTGGGCAGGGACTGGCTGCCACACACCAAGCTGCCCGCCGGGCGGAGGTCCAGACAAGAGCACCCCAGAGATGCCTTCCGGCCCCAAGATGTGACACCACCACAAGGTTCTGTGGGGTCCACCAGGCTGGACCAGGTCAGCGAGAGCAGCCAGGCGAGGCTCCTGCTCCTGAGACCCCCCAGTCATGGGTGGGCCAGGCCTGAAAGTCTCTGCCACTTGCCAGCTTATGGAGCCCCGGCAAGCTACGGAACCGCTCTGGGCCTCGGTTTCCCCCACTGTAAAATGGGGCAAATGACAACACACTGTTCTCAGGGCTGTCGCGAAGATAAACAAGGTAAAGTAGGTTAAGCCCCTTCACATAGCGAGAGCTCAGTAAACACTGGCACCATGCACCGTAGCGCTTGCACGTACCGGGCACTGTGCTAGGCACTTCCCGTGTGTTCGCTTAGTTAATTCGCACCCTGCTCCTGTGAGGCCGGTCCAGGTATTATGCCAGTTTTACAGATACAGAGACCGAGGCAGAGAGAGAGGGAGAGGTTGTGACCCGGCTGAAGTCAATCAGCTAATAAGTCACCGAGGTAGGATTCAAATCCGGACAGTGAGGAATTGCCACTCTTAACCACAACTATCATTATAGTTATAATTGCAGTAAGAATTATAGTTATTATTCCAGGAGGCGGGGAGCTCCCAGGCCTGGAGCGGCCGGGTGGGGGCTGGGCAGGCCCCAGGGATTCCTGCGTGGAGTGACGGGAGGCTGGTGGCTCCAGGCTCCCCTCGATTCCCCTTTCAGCAGGGAGGGCCCTGTAGAGTAGCAAGGCAGCGGGGAGCAGCTGGGAAGGAGCCGCCTTTTGTGTGCTGGGTCCGGGGCAGGCCTTGCCGTGGTTCCCAGAGAGGGGAGCCTTGGGGCCCACTGCGGGGCTGGGAATCAGACCCTGACTCTCTGGCTCAGTTTCCTCTCTGTCTGGCCCGCAGCGCCCCCCCCCCACCCCTAGTGTCTGGGTCCCCCCAGCTGCTCTGGGGGTCAACTCCCAGGGCCTGAGCTAGCAGGCTGGTGGCTGTGGGCTGGTCCCTGCTGAAGATGACACCTCCCCTCCCCCCCCACCCCTGACCCAGCAGTGGAAGGAAGAGCCCATTTCCCAGCAGAGCAGTGCAGAGGCTGGGGGTGCAGGCGGGGCGGGAGTGGCCCCCAGGCCCATTGTGTGGGCTCGATAAAGTACGGAAGCCGAGGTTAGAATGGGAGGAAGCCCAGCGCCCGTGGCCCTTTCCCACGGGTGGGGGCTCCGGGCACGGCCTCGCCAGGCCAGCGTGACTGCAGCCCCTGTGCACGGGGAGGCCACAGCAGTAAGACTCCGGGGCAGTGAACAGCCCTGCTTCCGGAGGGCGCGGTGACTCCTCCAACAGCCAGGGGGCTGTCACCCCGGCCCTGCTGTAGCTAAAGAAGCTGATGCTGAGAGGCCAAGAAGCCCCTCCAGAGCCAGTGGAACTAGGATCAGTACCTGCTTCCTGCAAAGCCGAGCTCTGGAATCACACACCATGGATGGGTGTATGCCTGTGTGTGCACGTACACACGCGTGTTTACAACCCCGGCGGGGCAGTGCTCTCAGGAAGGAGGTGGCACTTCCCCCGAGTCTTTTACTGAAAACATTCAAAGTGTGCGCCATCCTTACCTTTGAGTAGCAGCATCCTCTGGTGGAGAAACTCGGGTCTTAAATGCACACCGACCTGCCACTTCAGCGCTGGGTATCTTTGGGCAAGTGACTTGACTTCTCTGAACCTCCGTTTGCTTTATGGACTTATTCTGAAGATGAATGAGATAGTCTCTGGATAGTGCCCATTCCGGGGTCTGGGCTATAGTATGAGCTCCATAAAGGGAAGTATAATTCCCCGCTCCCTCCATCCATCCATCCGCCCATCCACGGTGGGCATTCCACGTTGGCTAGTCGCTCCCCCTGCTGGCTATCACTGCAGTAAGGCCACTTCTCTCCCCAAATTCGGAACACTTTAAGAACGAGCCCATTTTTATTTTACAAATGAGGAATCCACGGCCCAGGGTGGGGCTCATGGGGAGTCTGAGCTGAGATCCACACGGGGTGGTATTTTGTCTTGTCTGGGGACATAGTGCCCATGCCCGGCCTGCTCTGAGCTCTAGTTCCTCCCCCATCTCGGGGCATTTCCTGGGCCCCTGTTCTAGGGTGGCCCTGGCAGGGCCTTGGGTTTGGGCTGGAGAAAGATGGACAAGCACCAGCTGGGCAGGGAAACCGCAGACAGCTCTGGTAGAGACGGTGGGAATCTGGAGCCGCCTGGAGGAGAGGTGCGGCAGGCTGGGGGGAGGAGGAGAGAGGGCATTCAGGGAAGGGGAGGAGGCACAGGCAAAGGGGAGGGCCAAGGGGGTGGGGAGGTGCAGTCTGTGGCCGCAGGAGAGCAAGGGGGATAGAGCTGAAGCCTAGATTCAGGCAGTGAGGACCTCAAGCCTTGTTCCCCATCTGCTTTCCCTCATTTTTTTTTTAAGATTTTATTTATTCATTCATGAGAGACACAGAGAGAGAGGCAGAATCACAGGCAGAGGGAGAAGCAGGCTCCCTGCTTCTCCTGCAGGGAGCCTGACACAGGATTCCATCCCAGGACCCTGGGATCACCACCCAAGCCAAAGGCAGACACTCAACCACTGAGCCACCCAGGTGTCCCCTGCTTTCCCTCTTTGATTCATTCTTCATTTGACAAGTATTTGTTGAGCTTCTAACATGTGCCAGGCCCCATGAAGGTGACCCAGGCAGACAGAGGCCTTGCTCTTGAGAACTCACAGTCAAGCCCAGGGGAGAGACTGAGGAAAAGCCTTTTCAAAGGTGGTGCGGACCTCACAAGGGGTGAAGGGGCACAGCCTTGGCCTAGGGCTCTGGGAGTGCTCCCTAGGCCATGAAGCATTTCGGTGGCATACCCAAGGGCTAGGTCTTTCCTGAGGCTGGGTCTTGGGAGTCCAGGGAGATGGGAGGGTAACAAAAGCATCCCTGGTGGAAGGTGTAGCCCGTGGAAAGGCCTGAGGTGAGGGGGGGAGGTCAGGCAAAGACGTCCCATTTGGCTGGGGGGCAGGAGGGTGCTGGAGCAGGGGTCAGGCTGGAGAGGTAACGAAAGGAGTTGTAACTGATGTTAAAATGCAACTTTCTGGGCAGCCCAGGGTGGCTCAGTGGTTTAGCGCCGCCTTCAGCCCAGGGCGTGATCCTGGCGTCCCAGGAACGAGTCCCACGTCGGGCTCCCTGCATGGAGCCTGCTTCTCCCTCTGCCTGTCTCTCTGTGTGTGTGTGTGTCTCTCATGAATGAGTAAATAAAATCTTTTTTAAAAAAAAATGCAACTTTCTGTCCAGATCCAATGGCGGACCCTGTGTATCGTGTCACAGGGTTTAGATATTACCCTGGGGGCACTGGGCAGAAAGCCCAGCTGCTGACCGATCCCAGGCCTCTGCCAAACCTCACAAGCCTGAGTTGGCCATTATAATCTCGATTTTGAAATTAAGAAATGGAGGCTCACAGAGGGACAGTGATTGGCCAAGTCACGCTGCGGAACCCGTCCTGTAGCCCTGCTCTCCCGTCTGCCCTACTGCCTGCAACGATTAAGGGCTGTGACTCTGGCCCTGCCATCAGGGCTGTGACTCCGGCCCTGCCATCAGGATTGTGTCTCTGGCTTCTCCCTTGCAAACTGGGCTCCGAGTTGCATCAGGAGGAGACCCCTCTAGCTGGAGCATCTGTCAGCCACACTTGGTGGACAGACTGTTCCCAGAAATGGGTCTCCCTGTCCCTCACCTGAGGGGTAGGAGCTTTGCAGGAGAGGAGTGGGGCAGTTGGAGGAGCCCTTGGCTCCCTGAGCCTCTCTGCTCAGCCAGCAGCCGTCGGCTGCCCAGACCATAACGTGTCTATCTTCCTTCCACAGATGAGCGGGGCTGACACAGTTGGGGATGATGATGAAGCCTCTCGGAAGAGAAAGAGCAAAAACCTGTACGTTGCAAAGATCCATGATCCTCCACCTTGCAGTCAGGGAGACTTCTTCCCAAGCCTCTCTCCCTCCTCTATCCCTGGGCTTGTCTCTCCTCTGGGGGTACAGGTGAGGAGAAGGGGCCGTGCCCAGTCCTGCTCTAGAGAGACGCCAGTCCACAGCAAGACCTTAAGACGGGCCAGCAAAAAAAAAAAACCCCAAAAACCAAAACAAAACAAAAAAAAGACTGGCCAGCGGCCCCAGGGGGGGTCACCGGGGTCCTGAGCGTCCGCAAGGGCCTCAGCACGCAGGCAGAGTGAGGCCGCCTGCTGACTCAGTACCTGGAAGCCCCAGGGAACCACGCGGAGGCAGGCAGCCAGGTCGTCCTGGCCCCGGCCCAGCTGGGCAGTGGCTGAGTGACCCTGACAAGTGCTTTGCTCCCTCTGAGAGAGGACAGACAGTCCTCGGGATTCCCGCCTTCTCCCCGTCGGGGGCATTGCCAGGAGGTGGCGCTGCTGGTCCAGGTAGCCTGGCCCTCGCTCCCCAGCCTGCAGGCCGCACTCCTGGGCTTTACACTGCCGTTTTGGAGGTTTGTGAGCCGTACCCATTAAATTAACAGGGTGTGTGTGTGGGTTCTCCTTGGCTCTCCTTGGACACCGAGGCCCAAGGCCCTGGGGACTGGGTGGTGGAGGTGGGGGGGATGGAGAGGAGGCCCTGGGGCATGTGGTGGTATGCCCCCTGGGCCCCCTAGTGCTCATCATCATCTACCAGTTGGGCCTGGGGGAGGAGGACAGGCATCTTTCCAGATGCCTCCTGCAGCCACTTCCCTGGCCTCTACTTTGGCTGGAGTCCACTACCCTAGAAACTTTCTTCCCGGCTCCTCTGCCCTCTCCAGCTTCCTGTGGCAACAGTA
Organism: Nyctereutes procyonoides; assembly: GCF_905146905.1. Lineage (NCBI taxonomy): Eukaryota > Metazoa > Chordata > Mammalia > Carnivora > Canidae > Nyctereutes > Nyctereutes procyonoides. Next base: position 6,447,256 of record NW_026575135.1, on the reverse strand, counting down.
GACTTCTCTCACTCTGCAGCCAGGAGCAATCACGCCCTTCTAGGGAAGGTGAAATGCACCAAAAATAGCTCTGTGTACCAACCGTTGGGTCCCGGTGTCACCAAAGCCACTGGGGGTGCCGCTCCCAGGGGTGGGGCGGTGGAGGCCGTGGAGGGCCAGCATCTGCCGTGCCAGAGCTGTCCCGGCCCGGTCCACTGACTCTAGCCTCCCTTCCTGGTGGGTGCTGCCTTTTGAAGGCCTGAAGCTCACCTTTTTTTTTTTTTTTTAATGTTTTTAAAGATTTTATTTATTTGACAGAGAGAGAGAGAACACAAGCAGGGGGAGCAGGAGAGGGAGAAGCAGACTTCCCACTGAGCAGGGAGCCTGATGCCGGGGCTCCATCCCAGGACCCCGAGATCATGACCTGAGCAGAAGGCAGACACTTAACCTACTGAACCACCCAGGCACCCCTGAGGCTCACATTCTTAAAAGCTTTGTCTAGGACTCTTAGGCTCTAGGGTAACAAAAAATAACTAATATTTATTGTGCCAGGCACTGTTATATGATCTAACTTAGTCTTTACCATTATTTCTATTTCATATTTCCTTTTTTTCTCACTTACTCTGTTTGACCAATGAGCAAATTGAAGCAAAAAGAAGTTACTTGTCCGAGGGTCATACAGCAAGTACGTGGTGGAGTGGGGATCTGAGACCTGGCATGCTGGCTCTAGAAATATCGATATACATGTGTATATATTTTTCCCCAGAGCCGTTATATTTGAAGTTCAGTGCAAAGCACTCTGAGGGAGGTTCACAGCAGCCCGGCCAGGTAGCCTCTGAGTGATGAGAGTCCATTCCCCAGAGGCCACTCATTCCATCTCTTCATGGCTCTGGTTGGAGGAAAGTGCTCCTTTAGCTTCTGCTTGTGGGTCCCTGTTCTGGCTTTTGGACCCACGTGGGAACACGGCGGGGCGGAGGGGGGGCGGGCTCTGAGCTCTGCCTTACAGTCAGACAGACCACTATGCTCCAGGAAGTCGAATGCTGGCATTCTAGTCACCCCAGGGCGCTCTAAGGGCCCCCATCCTCACCGAGAGGACTGCCAGGCCCTGGACTCCTTGGCCTTAGCCCAATGGCTTGGACTTGCAAGAGCAGGGTCCCCCATCACTGATGGATGAAAACCTGAGGTGCTGAGAGGTTAGGTAACTTGACAAAGAGCACACAGTTGGTACCTGCTGGGGTTGGGATTTGTCCCTGAGGCTCTGAGGCTCTGGAGTCCACACTTAACCTCCACAGGGCACCACCTCCCTTACCTACTTACCCAGGGTGTCCCATAGGTCTTAATGCCACTTTCAGCTTCAATGACTTCAGAAGTGCAAATACCACAAACCTACAAACACCCGCTTGCAGTTGCATTATTTACGTTTCTTTTACACTTACTTAGCTTTGCGAATTGGCAAAAAAAAAAAAAAAAAAAAAAAAAAAAAAAAAAAACAAGGGGGTGGGGGATCCCTGGATGGCTCAGCGGTTTAGCACCTGCCTTTGGCCCAGGGCACCATCCTGGAGTCCCAGGATCGAATCCCACGTCAGGCTCCGGCATGGAGCCTGCTTCTCCCTCCTCCTGTGTCTCTGCCTCTCTCTCTCTCTCTCTCTCTCTCTCTGTGTGTGTCTATCATAAATAAATAAACCTTTAAAAAAAACCCACAAAAAATGATTTTGCCAATACATTTTTTATCGTGACTTGGTTCCGGTCAGCATTTTTTATCTTTCACCAGAACAGAAACCAAAAATCAAAATTAAAAAAAAAAAAAGATGGTTCAAAAATCACAAAACTACATGTGCATTTTAAAAAAAATTTCCATAATTAAAATTCCAAACGACGTTTTTTGAAAGTTTGTAGGATTTGTACTTCTGAAGTTGTCTGAGCTTTGAAACCGTACTCAGACTTTGGGGACACCCTGCGTCTTCGCGGACGCTTGTACGGAAAGCCAGCGGCAGAGGCTGAGGCCGGGGAGCCTGGGCTGTTCCCCTGGAGGTGCCCAGGGTGGGGGGTTTAGCGACCGGGGAGGATGGGGGTGCACAAACTCGAGCCTGGGGCGCTTAACCCCTTCCTTGCCAGCAGCTTTGCCCGGGGCTGAATCGGGCCTCCTGGGGGGCGTGGCAAGGCTAAAAATGATTCCTGGCTAAAAATAGCCAGTCCTGCCACCCTGGTGGGCAGGGTCCCCCCCCCACTCCCTCCCTCCCTCCCAGCAATTTGCTGACTTGTTTTCTCCTCCTTCCCCGGCGCTGCCATGGCAACGGGGAGGCCGGTCACAAATAACTGGGTCTGGCTTTTTGCCGGGGGCCCCAGAGGCCGCCCCTTGCAGACACATGCCCCTTTCACGGGCTCCCTCCCAGGGTTGGCCAGGAGGGATATTTTTTTTTCCGCTCCCGTCCTGGGCCCTCCCATTTCCTGGCTCCTCCTGTCTGAGTCCCAGCCGGGCCCCCGGAGCCCAGTCGGCGGCTGGGATCCCCGCGAGCGAGCGCTCGCACCGTCGTGCCTGCGGGTGGGGAGCCCGAGCCTTGGGGGTGCTCCCTGCAGGCCGCCCCGGCCCAGGCGGGGCCCCGCGGAGATGCTCCGAGGCATGTACCTCACCCGCAACGGGAACCTGCAGCGGCGGCACACGATGAAGGAGTAGGTGCCTCCCGCCCGGCGCCCGGCCCGGGCACCCAGTAGGTGCCACCCTGGTCGGCGCCCGGCCGCCCGCTGACCCCCTTCTCTGCTTCCGCCCCCAGGGCCAAGGACATGAAGAACAAGCTGGGCATCTTCAGGCGGAGGAACGAGTCTCCCGGGGCCCAGCCGGCGGGCAAGGCAGACAAAATGGTCAAGTCATTCAAGTAGGTCGGGTCTGCACCCCGGGGTCCCCAGGGGAGCGGGGCTGGTGGGGCGCTAAGTGGAGAGGGGGGTTGGGCTGGATCCAGCTCCCCGTGGGCTGGAGGCTGTCTCTGAGGGAGCCTGGTACCCGGCAGGCAGGGGGAGACGGGGACCAGCTGCAGGGGGAGACCGGCCAGGCAGGGGCAGGGGTGGGAGCCCGAAGTGATGCGGGCCCAGGGAAGGGGGGTGGGCTCCCCAGCTGGGCTCGGCCACCGCCCAGGGCCAGGGGCAGCTAACAGGCCCCCCCGCCCCGCCCCCCGCCCTTGCCTCACTGCGCCCCTTCCCTCGTCCCCCAGGCCCACCTCAGAGGAAGCCCTCAAGTGGGGTGAGTCCTTGGAGAAGCTGCTGCTTCACAAATGTAAGTGGGGGCCAGCCGGCCTGCTCCCCGCTCCCCTCCGGGTGTCATCTCCCTCCCTCTCCCCCTTCCGCCTCTCGGGACTGTGGCCTTCCCTCTTTCCTGGGTGCCAGTCCGGGGCCCCCCCGCTGTGGGGAGAGGCCGGGCCCTTGGGCTGGCCTTGGAGCCGGCTCCTGCCAGCCCCTCCCCGTCCACGGGAGCTGGCCCAGCCCGCAGGAGGCCGCGGCGACCTGTGCGCTCAGGCCCGGATTCCCAGAAGAGCGATAAACATTTCCAGGGACCGAGGGCTTACACGGGCCAAGGGTGCCCGCAGCTCATGGGCACGGCCCCTCTGATCCTCGCAGGGCTCCAGGAACTGGCTCGTGAGCCCCATTTTACAGATGGGGGAACTGAGGCACAAACCGGGGAGAGACGTGAGCCTTGGAGAGGCAGCGGCAGGGCCGGGCCGCATGCCGGGGCTCCTGGCTCTTGGAAGTGGTTACCTTACCAAGCTCCCAACATCCCAACATCTGCACCCTAAGAGACCCCCGAGAGGAGGCTAGGGGGTCCCAGAGGGCAGGAGGGGCTGGTTCTGCTCCTCACCCCAGGGCCTGGGCTTCTCGCCACAGATGGGTTAGCCGTGTTCCAGGCCTTCCTTCGCACCGAGTTTAGTGAGGAGAACCTGGAATTCTGGCTGGCATGTGAGGACTTCAAGAAGGTCAAGTCACAGTCCAAGATGGCGGCCAAGGCCAAGAAGATCTTTGCTGAGTATATCGCCATCCAGGCGTGCAAGGAGGTAAGGCCTCAGGCCCCTCAGCCCACAGCTGGTGGCCTCTCAGTGGCCTCGAGGAGCTCAGGAAGGGGAGAGGCGAGAGGGATGCTCGGGGACCGTGGTGTGGCCAGGGTGGAGAGGAAGCAAGCCCAGGGCCCCGGGAAGGACAGATCTCCATTGGTAACAAATCAGAAAGGCCGCTGTCGGGCGCTCTGTGCCAGGCATGTGCTGAGCCCTTTATGTGTGAACTCTTTTATCTGATCCTCATGACAACCTGTAAAATGGGTTCAATATTATCTTCACTTTAAAAACGAGGCGACAGGAGGATCCCTGGGTGGCGCAGCGGTTTAGCACCTGCCTTCAGCCCAGGGCGTGATCCTGGAGACCCGGGATCGAGTCCCACGTCGGGCTCCCTCCCTCTGCCTGTGTCTCTGCCCCTCTCTCTCTCTCTCTTTCTCTGTGTCTCTCATGCATAAATAAATAAAATCTTAAAAAAAAAAATAAGGCGACAGTGTCTGCTGAGGTCAGAGGAGCTAACATCTATTGAGTGCTTACTGAGTGTCGGGTACTGTGGGCAAAGTCGCAGCGGGTGATCTGTTGATCTGCTCGGTCTGTGTTTCCCGTGGATGACCTTGCTTCGTCTCTGCCACTCTTTGAGGGGTACACCACTCCTCCTAGCCCGCGGACAGGACAGGCGGGCCTCGGAGCACTCATGTGATGTGCTCAGGGTCCCGGGCCTAGGCACGGCGCCGCCGGGATTCCAACCAGGCAGTCTGACCTTAGAGGTGTTTTCAGGCCCTATAAGCTACCAGCCCTACAGTGAGCGACCCGGCCAGGACTTGGGCCACTGACCCGAGGGCCTCCACTCTGAGACTTAAGACGTGGAGCAGAGGGGCTCGGAGGTGACAGGCTGGGGACGGCCCGTTCCTGGGCCCCCGCCCCGGGGTCGGCCCCCTGCAGGTGGGCCTGACTGTGCTGCCCTCCCCCCTCCACAGGTAAACCTGGACTCCTACACCCGAGAGCACACCAAGGACAACCTGCAGAGTGTCACCCGGGGCTGCTTCGATCTGGCGCAGAAGCGCATCTTTGGGCTCATGGAAAAAGACTCGTATCCACGCTTCCTCCGCTCTGACCTCTACCTGGACCTCATTAACCAGAAGAAGATGAGTCCCCCACTTTAGGGGCTGCCAGGGTCGAGCCCCGTGTTCACACCAGGCGGGCTGGGCCCCCTTCCCACCTGCCTCTCTCCCTCTGCGACGGAGGGGGCAAGCAAGCCCCCAGAGGCTGTGTCTCCGGATGGACAGACGGGCATTCGGATGAGAGACCTGGACCGAGAGAGGCCCAGGCCACCGGAGGAGCAGAAGGACTGGCCCCGTTGGGTCCCCACTGCCCCGGTACGAGGGGGCCCGAGGGCCCTGGCAGGTCAGGGGCCCTGGCTGAGCCAGACCTGGAGCTGCTGCTCTGTGCTGCGTAGACTCAGCATTGACCAAGTTCCTTAAAGAACTGGCTGATGGGGCAGGGGGCCTGGCTGTGGGCTCCAGGGATCTCCCGGGGGAGGCCACTGGGGCTCGCCACTCCGACCCCGCCTTGAGTTTTATTTATTTAAATAGTAGTCGGATGCTTGGCACGTCGTCCTGTTATAGGAAATTTTTGCCTCATCGGTTTTCCTAATTTACAAGTGCAATATTTTAACCAACGCCTTGTGAAAAGCCACCTCGCCGAGAAGGTGGACACCACTTTCCAGTTTCAGGGGAGTTGCTGGTCCCAGGCACCAGCAGTGGGCAGCTGGGCCTTCTGGACTCATGCGGCCTGGCGGGGTGTGGGTGCTTCCGTGGGAGCTCGCACAGAGATCCAGCACCCCCCCCCGCCCCCACCCACCGAGGGAAGTGCCCCTCAGGGGCTCTGGGAAAGCATGGCACCCTTGGACCACACAGCAGCCAAGTTCTGGAGCAAATAAAAGGCCTGTGTTATTTCTCATTCGTGTGTTCCTGGGTCTTGAGCTTTCCCAGGGTGACTGGGGCTCGGGGGGCTGGGGTCAGTCTGGCTTCTCCTCTCTCGCCATCACCCGCCTCCCACCCCAGAGCCACAGACATGGTGCCCTGGGGCTTGCGGCTCACTGACCGCTTCCCCGGGCTAGGCATCCTTGTCCGTCTACCGTCTCACCTTCCCACAGCCTGGGAGGTGGGGGTTAGGCCCATTTCACAGATGGGGACAGTGAAGCATGGGCAGGTAAGGTGACTCGTCCAAGGTCATATGGCTGGCGAGTGGCAGAGACCGGGTTCTGCCAAAGCCCAGCCATAGCGCCTGTACTCCGGATTGCTGTCCTCTGCTTGCCACAGGATGGAGGCCTAGCTTGGCCACCATACTAAGGCTGGTTGGCCGAGGTGGAGGAGGCCAGCGTCTCAGGCAGGGCAACGGCTGCAGATGGACAGGTCCGTGGACACCTTTAGGACAGAAGGGAGATGTGGGCAGGTGGCAAGGCGTGGGGCTTACAGAGAATCCCTCCGTCTCCCTGGAAGGCTTCCCACTCTGCACCTAACAAGAGGTGCAAATTTAGGCAAGGTGTGTCCCAAAGCCGCATTTCACTGGAGGCCTTGCATCACTTGCTTGGAGGAGATGAGAGAAGAGCCTGGAACCCAGGCCAAGCTGATGCCAAGGCTGGCCCCCGGTGCCCCCTCCTACAGCCTGCTGGGGGCTGGGGCTCGGGCACGGCCTGGAGTGGGGGCCCCCAGTGCCCCCTCCTGCAGCCTGCCGCGGCCTGGGGGCTGGGGCTCGAGCATGGCCTGGAGTGGGGTCATCCATTCAGAGCAAGGGTGTCATCCAGGCCTGCGATTGGGAACCTGACAGCTGGGAAAACAGACCCCGAGGGGAACACAATAGCCCTCCTGTTCCTCCCAAAACAGGGCTAGTGGCAGGGCCGGACGGAGGTCAGGACTGGAGGCCCGGCCTCCCTGAGGTGTCTTCCACTTGGAGGAGACACAGGGCCCCAGAGGCTCACCTTCCCCTTCAGGTTCCAGGGACATAGCCTGGGGCCAAGCCCTCGGCCTTCCCACCCCCGGTTGCCACGGAAACCAAAATCCCGCAGAGCAAAGTCAGGCAGATGGAATTCCCATTTCGGAAGGCCCCACTGCCTGGTTTCCATTACTCACACTGGGTCCCTTGGCCCGGAGCGGCTTTGGCGACGCCGAGCAGCTGGAGAGCAGACTGGAAAGGTGCCTGCATCCTCCTCGCCCTGGGCCCTGCCTGGGCTCCCCAGGGACCTTGCGTAGCGCCCTCCCCGCTCAGGCCTCACTACTGTCACCTATACCGCGTCTGGGCTGCTCTCAACTTTTTTTTTTTTTTTCAACATGCGAGGAGGGACCAGACCCCTTGCCGTCTGTCTGGCAGTCCCAGGCTGGTCAGTGTGGGATGTGAGGGCAGCGAGGTCGTCGTGTCCAGGCCCCTTCCCAGCCTACAGATGGGAAGACTGAGGCGTAGGGAGGCAAGCAGCCCTTCGGGGAGGTGAAAGGCCCAGGCCCCGGCTCCATGGCTTCCATGGCTAACTACCAGCTCTCAGTCTTTGAAAAAAAAATCATCTTTGCCTCAGTTTTACCATCTGTAAGTCGTGCTCATTGGCACCTATCCAAGAGCTTGGGGGACCAAGTGAGGTCAGCCCAGTGCCTGGCGCAGGGATGTGCTCCTTCGTCGCTAGCTGCTGCTGGTGACATCATTATTGAGGGTCACGGGGAGGTGAGAGCTCCTCCGGCGTTGTCAGGCCCAGGCCCTGCCCTGATCAGGGCGGCCAGGGAGCCTTCAGGCTCAGACCCCGGATCGCTGTCCTTCCAGGAACGTTGAGCTGGAGGGCAAAGCCGGCCTGTTCTGGGGAGCGTCAGCCACAGCCCGCACCGCTCAGCCTGGCTCGGAGCAGCTGGGGTCAGCCTGCAGACACGGAGTGAAGGGTGGGAAGGGGAGAGGGCACGGCCGCGGCTCCCGGGTGGATGCCAATGGGAGGGCGCTGGGCCTTGGCCTGCCCGGCCGAGCTTCATCCGCTTCGTTGTGGGCCAGTCGGGTGGGTCCCTCACGCTCTCGGCCTCTTGGCCCAGCCTGGGGCGGGCACGGCCCCCCGGACCCTCCAGCCTGGAAGAGACCACGGGGTCTAAGCTGCTGACTCGTGTGCTTGGGTTCCTGCTTGCATCTTTTTTTTTAAAAAAAAATTTTATTTATTTATGATAGTCACACAGAGAGAAAGAGGCAGAGACATAGGCAGAGGGAGAAGCAGGCTCCATGCACCGGGAGCCCGACGTGGGATTCGATCCTGGGTCTCCAGGATCGCGCCCTGGGCCAAAGGCAGGTGCTAAGCCACTGCGCCACCCAGGGATCCCCCTGCTTGCATCTCTTGCAAGATCTCTTGCAGCTCGAGATCTCCCACGGCAGCCCAGCAGGGCCTGGGAGTCTCCGAGGGTTCTAGAGTTCTTGTGCCCTGTGAAGTCAGGATCCCGGGGTCGGGTGGCATGAGGGGGGCAGGTAAGCAGGTCCCCTGCCCAGATAGGCCCCCTACAGGCTCCCTGGTTCTCCGGTTTCACTCCTCTCTGCTCCCCCCACCCTCCCCAAACTCCTGGGCACTCGCCACCCCCATGTCTCTGCTTTGCTCCTCTGGTCCTTACCCTCCTGTCCCCCCCCAGGTCCCTGTCGCTGCCATCCTACTCTAGACAGGCTCCCTGGTTCACCCCTCTGCTCCAGCTGCTCCCTCAGCTCCCCGGCCCTCAGGCAACACACCCTGGGCCTCCGACAAGTGCTCTCATGCTGTTGTGTTGCTGACATCTGTGAAACATCTGGCTCTGCCTCGCCTCTCCCCGGCAGGGCCAGACAGGAGGGAAGGGGGTACCGGGGCCCCCTGCGGCCAGGGTCGCCCGGTCCTTGGGATCCTTGGGTCGCAGGAGAGAGTGGAGGTGAGGAAGAGCTTCAGGGCGGGTCCAGGCCCGCTCAGCATGGAGGAGAGTGCGGCTTGGGGGGCCCGCAGCTTGGGGGGCCTGCGCCAGGGGCATCCGTGCCTTAGCTCCACGTCCCTGCAGCCGGCCTGGGCAGTGCTCAGTGCTGTTTTCCTTTTATAAGTGAGAAAGTTCATGGTCAGGGAAAGTGGGAGAGTATGTTGTGGCCAAGCCCAGGCTGGGTCCCTAATCCCTAACGTTCGGGCAGCATCACCTCCAGCAGGTCGGAGGGAGTTAGTGGGGAGCACAGGTTCTCCTTGTCTCCAGGACACAGCTTTTCTTTTCTTTTTTTTTTTTTTAAGATTTTATTTATTGATTCATGAGAGACACAGAGAGAGAGAGAGGCAGAGACACAGGCAGAGGGAGAAGCAGGCTCCTTCACCTGGACCCGGGACCGCGACGACCTGAGCCACCCAGGTGCCCCAGGATAGGACTTTTCTCACGAAGGTCGTGGGCCTCACGTGTGGAGATACCTGGCCCTGGGCTGAATCTCAGTTCTCCATGGAGCTGTCGATAAATTGCCTTACTTTTCCGAGCCTCGGTGGTGTTGTCTATACAATGGGTATAACAATCCCACCTGCCGGGTCTCACAGGGACTCGGTGAGATAACGAATCTGTGTAACCCTCAGCACAGGACCAGCCACGGAGGGGGCGCCCCACGGAGGCGCAGGTGGAGGGAGGCCCGGGGCTACCACTGAGCATCCAAGAGGTGAGGTCAGGCCAAGCAAGCAGCTGCGCAGGAGGAAGCCGCCCCCGCATCGGCCCCATGGCCAGTCTCTAGGACAAGGCCACCAGTGCCCCAAGGACAAGGGTGGGGGGCAGGGCCCCAAGAGGGTGGGATTGGGCCCCGGGCCTCAGTGGGCTCCGCAGAGGCCCGCTTGCTGTTTTGAGGCAACTCAATAGCACCCACGCTGTCAGGCAGCTGCCTTCCCTCAGATGGTCCCAAACCTGCGCGTGACTTGGTACGAGACCCTCCGCTCTCTTGCTGGTTTCTTCTGGAAAACAAGGAGAACCGAGCTTGCTTTCTGTCTGAGGACCTTCCGAAGGGGCGCATGGTGCTTGGTGTGATGTGAGGGGCTGGATCCAGGCCAGGTGTGTCTGCATAGGGTGTGCGTGTGCGTGTGCGTGTGTGTGTGTGTTGTTAGGACTAAAAAAAAGGGTTTAGCAACTTCCCCAGATGCCTGGAGGGGCCGCCTGGAGGGAGCCGGCTACTTGCCACCTGCCTCGGGGTCCCCGTGGGTTCATCACCCTCAGACACGGCGCTCCGTGTCCCCCTGCCAGGCCCAAGTGCAGAAGGATGCGCTGGTTATTCACATACTCGTTCCCCTGAGGTCCGCACCCCTGCCACACACACACACACACACACACACACACACACATACACACACGCCAGAACAGCCCCTCTAGGCACCGAGCTCTGGGTCAAAGGCAGAGCTGAGGGTCCCTGCACTTGCAGGGAAGGAAACTCACCCCCATGGTCTGCTTCTGCTGCTACTTTGTGGCAAGACCCTTCCCTCACTGGGCCTCACTTGGCCCATCTGAAAAATGGGTGGGGGGTATTCCAAGTCGAAGGAGCCATCTGACTCTGGTACCTTTTTTTTTTTTAAGATTTTAATTATTTATACACGAGAGACACAGAGGGAAGGCAGAGACACAGGCAGAGGGAGAAGCAGGCTCCATGCAGGGAGCCCAACGCGGGACTCGATCCCGGGACCCCGGGGTCACGCCCTGAGCCGAAGGCAGACGCTGGACCTCTGAGCCCACAGGGGCCCTGCACCTTAGGTTGTATTCGCTGCTCCCTCCGAAGTGCTCCTGCTGCAGGAACTGGCTTGATCCCCAGAATCTGTACCGCAAGGCCGCGGAGGACGGTGACGAGGAGCACGGGCTCCAGACGCTGGCAGGCCCGGGCTCTGGCTCCGACGCTGACTCGCTGTGCGACCGTGGACGAGTCCGTGTCTCGGAGCCACCGGGTCCTCAGCCAGAAAGAAGGGGTCATAACAGGGCCCGCGACCGGGGTCGTGCGAGCTGCCCAGGCCCTCCCTGCCCGAGCTCCCTGCCTGGGCCCACATCCGCCGGCTGGAAGGGTCAGCACCTCCCGGGCAGGCGTCTCACTGAGATGCAAGTGGTTTGGGTTTTCTTTTTAATAATTTTTCATTTTGCAAAAATTAGGTGTTCACAGGAAACAGCCAAGAGGTGCCCCCCACGTAGCCTTCATGGACTTCCCCCAGTGGCTGTACCTTCCCCAGTCGAGAGTACAGCCTCAAAGCCAGGACGTGACACTGGGACACTGTGCATTTCTGCGCTATTTTGTCGCGTGTGTAGATGGCGGAACCGCTATGGAACTGGCAACAGAACTGTGTCACCACAAAGATCTCCCCGGATCCTCTTCTACCGTCACGCCCATCCCCCCCGCCCCCCCAACCCTCACCCCCAGCAACCACTAATCTGCTCTCCGGCTCTATAATTTTGTCATTTTAAGAATGTCGTATAAATGGAAGCATGCACTATGTGACCTTTCGAGATTGTCTTTCTTTGCTCATCGTAATGCCCTTGAGATCCATCCAAGTTGCTGCGTGTGCCAAGAGTTCGATCGTGTTTCTTGTGGAGTGGTGTTCCGCGGTATAGACGTGCCGCGGCTGGTTTACCCATTCACTTGTTGACGGGCGTTTCGGTTGTTTCCAGTTCCGTGTAGAGCTGCTACAGGCGTCGTGTAGAGAGTTTTGCGGGGACACAGGTTTTCACTTCTCCGGGATAAGCGTTCAGGAGTGCAAGTGCTGGGTTGTACGGTAAATGCAGGTGTTGTTTGTAAGAAACTGCCACCCGGTGAGAGATCCAGTTTCTCTGCCTCTTGGGAGCATTGAATGCCGCCCCCACGTTTTTCACTGTGGCTGTTCCAATAGGTACGCGGTGAGATCTCGCCAGGTTTTCATGTGCTACCTCCCTAATGAGTAGGGATATTGGGCATCCTCTCGTGTACTCGTCCTCCGTTACCCCCTCTGGTGAAATGTGGCTTCCTGCCTTTGGCTCACTTTCTCCTTAGAGCATTTGCTTTTTTACTGTTTTTGAGTTCAAGAGCACTTGATGCACTCTATGAAGACATCCTTGGTCACGTAGGTGGTTTGCAGATCATTTCTCTGCCGCTGCAACTTGTCTTTTCATGCTCCTAATGCATCTTTTGCAAAGCAAAGGCTTTTTTTTTTAAATGTTGATCAAGATCAATGTATCACTTTTTAAAAATTTTTTTTAAGTTTTCTATTTTTAAAGATTTTATTTATTTATTCATGAGAGACACACAGAGAGAGAGGCAGAGACACAAGCAGAGGGAGAAGCAGGCTTCATGCAGGGGACCCGACATGGGACTCGATTCTGGGTCTCCAGGATCAGTCCCTGGGCTGCAAGAGGTGCTAAACCGCTGAGCCACCCAGACTGCCCTAGAGTTTTTTAATTTTTAAATAATCTCTGCACCTGTTGTGGGGCTTGAATTCACAACCCCGAGATCAAGCATCACATGCTCCTCCGAGTACCCCCTTTTCCCATTTTCTTTCTTTTTTTCCCCCATTTTCTTTATTTCATTTTGTTGTTTGGGTGGTGGTTTCCCTCTTTTTGCTTTTAAATGGTGCTTTGGGTGTTATGTCTCAGAACTTCTCACCAATCCCTAGGTCTAAAGATTTTCTCCTACACATTTTATAGTGTCTTATATCTTAATCCTCCCATTAAATTCTTGTGGAAGATGTGAGGTTGAAATTGAGATTCTTGGGTTTTCTTTTTTTTTTTTTGTTTGTTTGTTTCTTTTGTCTTTGTTTTTGTTTGGGCACAAGGATGTCCATTGCTTTAGCACCATTTGTCGAAAAGACGATCCTTCATCTACTGAATTGTTTTTGAAAAACCCCAGCTTTATTGACATGTAACCACACATGGTTTAATCTACCTATTTAAAGTGCACAACTCAATGGTTTTTTTTAGTATTTTTTGGAGCTGTACAACCATCACCACAATCAATTTTAGAACGTTTTCATCACCCCCTCAAAAGTCTCCCTACCTATTAGTGGTCACCCGCCCCCCTCTCTATCCCTACCTTCCCAGCTTTGGGCAACCACTAATCTACTTTCTGTCTCTACAATTTGCGTATTCTGGACATTTCATGTAAATGAAATCATACAACATGTGATCTTTTCTGTCTGGAAAAGACAGAAAAGTGGCTTCTTTCACTTAGCATAACATTTTCAAGGTTCATCATGTGAGAGCGAAGCCTCGGTCCTTCCTTTCTTTGTACTGCCTGCTAGTAGTCCATCGTATCCATCCCGTGTGCCATGTAATAGACCACATGGTCTTTATCGATTCAGCAGTTGATGGGCCTTTGAAGTCGTTTCTGCTTTTTGGTGATTATGAATAGGGCTGCTATGAACATCCATGTGCAAGTTTTTGTGTGGACATATGTTTTCAGTCCTCCTGGGTGTACACCTAGGTGTAGAGTTGCAAACAAATTGCCAAGTCATAAACAAACCCTATATGCTTATAACCTTTTGAGGAACTGCGTTTCAAGCTGCACCGTTGACTTTCCCACCAGCAGTGAGGGCTCTAATCTCTGCACATTTTTACTGAACGCTTGTTATAATGCCTTTTTTTTATTTCAGCCATGGGTGTAAAGTGTTATCATTGGATTGCTTTCATGCTTTTGCAAAAATAGGTTGGCTAGGGCAGCCCAGGTGGCTTAGCGGTTTAGCACCGCCTTCGGCACAGGGCGTGATCCTGGAGACCTGGGATCGAGTCCCATGTCGGGCTCCCTGCATGGAGCCTGCTTCTCCCTCTGCCTGTGTCTCTGCCTCTCTCTCTCTGTGTGTGTGTCTCTCATGAATAAATAAATAAAATCTTTAAAAAAATAGGTTGGCTATACTTCTATGGGTCCTTTTTTTTTTCTTTTAAAGATTTAAAAGAGATCTTCCTTTTAAAGGAAGGTCTTCCTGAGATCTTGATAGTAATTGCATTAAGCCTATATTTCAATTTGTGGGGAACTGGGATCTTTACAACGTGGAATATTCCCATTCACAAGCCTGCCGTGTCTCTCCATTTATTTAGATCTGCTTTGATTTCTTTCGTTAGCACATTGTAGTTTCCAGCATATAAATCCCATTTCATTAGATTTAAACCCAAGTATTTCATTCTTCTTTTAGTGATTGTAAATAATAAAAGTTTCAGTTTCCACGTTCATTGCATGCACATTGGAATGCAGTGGATTCTTGTACGTTGATCTTGTAGCTCATGACCTTGTTGAAGTCAATAGTTCAGAGAGGTTTTTTGTAGATGCCTTGGATTTTTCTGCACAATCATGTCATCCGCAAATAGGTACAGGTTTTTATTTTGTTTTGTTTTTTTTTCTCATCTGTAATGTCATTTATTTACCATTCTTGTCTTGCTGCTGGGCAAGACTTTCACTAAAAACTAAAGAATGAGGGCAGCCCGGGTGGCTCAGCGGTCTAGCACTGCCTTCGGTCCGGGGTGTGATCCTGGAGTCCCAGGATCAAGTCCCATATCAGGCTCCCGGCATGGAGCCTGCTTCTCCCTCTGCCTGTGTCTCTGCCTCTCTCTCTCTCAGTGTCTCTCATGAATAAATAAAATCTTAAAAAAAAAAAAACTAAAGAATGTTATTAGCTGTCAGTGTTTTGTAAATGCTATTTACTAAGCTATTTTATTTATATAGCATGTGTATATATATATATATATTTATATACGTTTATAGAGGAAGTTTGCTTATTTACACGCAAATTGCTCTCTATTCCTAATCTTCTGAAAATTTTTCCGATGGCGTGTTGAATTTTGTTAGAAACTTTTTTTTGCTTCAGTGATGCCTGGGTGGCTCAGTGGTTGGACATCTGCCTTTGGTCAGGGCGTGATCCCGGGGTCCTGGGATCGAGTCTGCATCAGGTTCTCTATGAGGAAGGAGGCTCCCGGCTTCTTCCTCTGCCTATGTCTCTGTGTCTCTCCGAATGAAAAAATTAAAAATCTTAAAAAAAAACAAACTTGTTTGCTTCAATGGGTATGACCATACAACTTTTCTTGATTAGCCTGTGAATATGGTGGATTACACGGACTGATTTTCAAGTATCAAACCCATCTTGCATCCCTGAAATAAACTTTATCTGAAAATGGTATGTAATTTTTTAATATGTTGCTGAATTCTCTTTGCTAATATTCTGTTAAGGATTTGTGTTTCATATACATGAGTACTATCTGTGGTTTTTCTTTCTTCTACTGTCTTTGGTTTTGTTATCAAGGTCATACTGGTGCCCCAGAATTGGTGTATTTCTTTTATTTTTTTCCTTTATTTTTTAAAAGATTTTATTTATTTGACAGAGAGAGAGAGAACATGCACATGAGCATGCAAGCACAAGCAAGGAGAGCAGCAGACAGAGGGGGAGGGAGAAGCAGGCTCCCAGTAGAGCAGGGCTCCATCCCAGGACCCCAGGATCATGACCTGAGCCACCCAGGCGCCCCTTTTCTTTTAGATGTAAGTGTATTTTAAGCCTCCATTTGAAATGAGGGACAAGTGATGGCAGCGCATTGGCCAAGATAAGTCACATGGCTGCGCCCCACGTGGAAGGATGGTCTACCTCCAGCAGGCAGAGCTGCAAACTCAGATGGCAAAGGGAGTCGGTGCTGGGAGAGGTGAAGAATGGGGACCGGTGGAGCCATCACAGAGGCCTTGGGAGCTCACCTTTGGGGTCTATTTCACCCAACTAAGTTCTTCACTCTGGGCTGTCAGCACCCACAGGCCCGGGCAGGCGGGGCCTTTCTGGAATCCACGTCTGCCTGACTGGACCCTCCCAGCAGGTGCTTTCGGATGCTGTCCGTGTGATATGGGTACACTCACCTTAAGCACAACTTATAAATCAAACCCTCAATGTGGAAATGATAGAAGACCTTCCTTACAGAATAATCAGTGATCAAACTCCCAGACTGTAGAAGTGAGCTCCAAAAATGGGACTTAATCTACTCAATTTGGTTTATTCCCGTTTTTCCAAATGTTTCCTTCGCCAGTCTTTCTGTTGGTGTGAACTGCGTCTGTGTCACGGGGAATTCAGAGAAAGATGAACTCTGGTCCCCACCTCCCGCCTCTGCCCTGTGCCCCCCACCCCCACCCAGGTGCACCCCAGAGCCTTTGTACAGGTTGTTCTCACGGCTTTCCTGCTACCTTTTCACCTGGCCGGCTCCTTAACCTTCAAGACTCAGCTCAGAGGGAGGGTGCGTCCTCCAGGCACCCTTTGCTGATGTCCCAAGCTGGGAGGAGAACTCTCCCCTGAGCTGTCCCCACACACTGCTCAGGCAACTCAGTCCTGGAGTTGCCTGTTGTCTTTTCTGGACTGTGAGACCCTCAAAGGCTGGAACCGAGCAGCTGTCTGGGTCCCCAGCATCCAGCCAGGGTCCAATGCAGAGGAGCAACTTGAAGGCC
This sequence comes from Nyctereutes procyonoides, assembly GCF_905146905.1. NCBI lineage: Eukaryota > Metazoa > Chordata > Mammalia > Carnivora > Canidae > Nyctereutes > Nyctereutes procyonoides. The sequence goes on along the minus strand of NW_026575135.1, from coordinate 6,430,847 downwards.
AACAGCTGAATGTCTGTAGGCTGCCTGTGGCCAACACAGCCCATGGCCAGAGCCCCTGGGGCCTGAGCCCCTGGGGTCTGCCTCGCGGGTCTCCGATGAGCAGCCCCCTGTCTCAGGTCTGGAGGGGAGTGCCAAGCACCCCCGGCTCCTCCTTCAGGACTGCTCCAACTCCGTCGGGGAGCTCAGAGGAAGCCCTGGAAGTGAGGGCAACCGTGGACCTGCCCCAGGCAACAGTCGCCTTGAAGGTCAGGAAAGCTGCCCTGGCATTCCGGACCCTGCTTCCCTTGAAGGCTCGCTTCCTCCAGCCTCTCATTGTTTTGCTCAGCTTCATCCCTCATCCCTCATCCCTCATCCCTCATCCCTCATCCCTCTGCTTCTTGTGGTTCCTGCTACCTGGACTACGTTTCCCTGTCTCTTCTTGCTTTGCCAGTCATGGCCTGTTCTTCCAGGATTTTTCCTCTGGACCAGCCACAGGGTAAGTCTGAAAATCTGCACCGAGGGCCTGCCCTCAGGGGATTATAACTGGCCTCAAATTTTCCACTAAATAGTTTGCGGGTGTGAGTTTGGACTCTCCCCTGAGGGTATCTGGGAGCTGGCCAAGCTGGACTTGGCCCAGAGTAGTGGCCAGGAAGAGGGGGGCAGCTCCTGAGCCCTGGGCTGAGATAAGCAGCTGGACCCCAACACTCCGGTGGGACTATTTTCAGCCGCTGGTTCCTGGCAGGCCGGGCCTGCTTTGGGCCTGGAGGGAGAACAATGGGCCATTGAGCCTTATCCAGCCCTGAGCCCTGTGAGGCCCTGTGGAGGGCAAGTGACAGCGTGTGTGTGTGTGTGTGTGTGTGTGTGTGTGTGTGTGTGTGTGTGTGTTGGGGACCAGGAGCAGTGCTCCAGGCCAGGAGAACAGAAGTTGCCTGCCCCCCCCCCCCACGTCCCCCATGCTGACGATCCCCAGGCAGGAAGGGATTCTATTGAGAGGTCTTTGTCAGACTTCCTGTGGGGCCAGGTGCTGGACCAGCTGAGATGCTCCAGAAGACTGTTCTCAGCGGCCACAGCTCAACACGTCTCAGGCCCTTCTGCAGGGCCAGACCCCGGGCTAAGCACCACAGGTGCTGCCTCATATTTATCAGCCTCATTGTACAGATGTGGAAACTGAGGCCCCGGCTCACACGGCAAGCAAGAGGCGCAGTCAGGACTTGGACCCAGGTCCTCTCTGTCTCCGTCCAGTGGGCAGGACCCTGCAGAGCTTTCGGGTCCCCCACCAGCCCCTCGCAGGTCCTCCCTGGGACTCGTGGGCTTTGCGCTCTGCTTCCTGATGTCTCTGACTCTGTGAACCACCTCGGGCACATCACTTGCCTTCTCTGGGCCTCGGTTTACTTATCTGTACAATGGGGACGACCTTTCTCTCCGGGTAGGACCAGAGGCCAAGCGGGGTGGTGCTCCGCAGATGGAGAGGGGTCATGCGTGGTCGGGCCTCCCTCCTTTCTAGCCTTGGATGATTTAGAGAGCCATGAACCCAAGTTCTGTTCACCCCACAAGCTGTTCTCCCAGGAAATGGTCTCCGAACTTCTAGGGGTACGGTGGGTTTGCAGCTCTGAAGGGTGCTCAGCACCTCCAGGGAGTTCAGTGTGAAAGGAGCTGCAGGCCCATGAATGGGCGATGGCAGCGCAGCGAGGGACACGCAGGACAGCAGCGGGGCCACCTCCTCGGGCCGCGGGACCTGAGCACCGCAGACCCGGAAACCTCGTCCCGCGCTGGTCCCGAGGCCGCAAGTCCGAGATGAGGCTCCGTGGTTTCTCCTGAGCCCCCTCTCCCTGATTGCAGGCGCCACCTTCTCCTGGGGGCCTGCATCATCATCCTCCTGTGCGTGTCTCCCCTTCCTATAGGGACACCGGTCCCATTGGATTAGGATGACCCTAATGACTTCATTTTAACTTAATCGCCCCCTCAGAGGCCCTGTCTTACATACACTCGCATTCTGGGACCTGCGGGTTAGGATTTCAATATAGGAATTTGGGGGTGTGGGGGACACCTGGGTGGCTCAGCCAGGTAAGCATCTGCCTTCAGCTTGGGTTGTGGTCCTGGGGTCCTGGGATCCCGGTCCTGCAGGGCAGGGAGCCTGCTCCTCCCTCCGCACTCCCCGCCGCATGCTTGCATGCTTGTGCACGCTTTCTCTAAAATAAATAAATAAAATCTTAGAAAAGAAAAGAAAAGAAAAGAGAAAAGAAAAGAAAAGCATCTGGGGGTGGAGACACAATTCAGCCCAGAACAATGGCTCTTTAAAACAACTGACAGCAGCTGCTTTGCGTAACAGCACAGAGTGAATCTGGCTCAGGTGAGGCCCCTCCAGGAGTCTCCAAGGAGCCGGCCAGACAGATGGCCAGACAGACGTCTCCAAGGAGCAGGAGAAGGGGGAGGGGCTGAGAGAGGGAGGAGTTCCCAGAAGGCTCTCAGCGGTCAGGGCCCTCCCCCATCCCAGCGGGTTAGGGATGCTCTGGGGTCAGGGATGGCTGACAAATTCGCAGGAGTTGTGCTGCCTCCAAATGGCCACTTGTCCTGTGCACTGGCCTCATCACATGGGCCATCTCCGTGATGCTAGTAAACCCCGCTCTTCAAAGAACCCCGCAGCGCCAGGCCTTTGGGATAAGGGGGCGGTGGGGCGGGGTGTTTCGGGGCTGGAGCCTGGTGGGCCGCAGGGGAGGAGGGAGGAGGGCAGCTGTGAGGGCTGAGAGCAAGGAGGACCCCTGAGGACAGAAGCTCTGCCCAAGTGCACCTGCGCTCGGGGAGGACGGGGAGGACGTGCCAGGCTGTCCTATCTTATCACACAGGACAGAAATAACAGGAGGCTGTGGGGACGCCAGACCGCTGTCCTTGGGAAGGAGGCATGTGCGCTGGCCTCTCAGGGCGGGCATCAGGGAAGGCTTCCTGGAGGAAGTGAAAACTGAGGTGGGTCTTTTTTTTTTTTTAAGATTTATTTATTTATTGGAGAGAGAGCGAGCACGCAAACGCAGTGAGGGGGCAGCGAAAGAGGGGACAGAGAATCCCAAGCAGACTCTGTGCTGAGTGCGGAGCTTGGCACGGGGCTTGATCTCACAACCCTGAGATCACGGCTCCAGCCAAAACCAAAAGTTGGACGCTTAACCGACCGTGCCACCCAGGCGCCCCAAGACTAAGGCGCGTCTTTTAGGTGTGCATCGGAGATGCCAGCGGGGGGCAAAGGCGTTCCAGGCAAAGGAGCCTGCAAGGACCTACGTCTGGGGGCTGCAGACTCTGAACCCCCCTTGCTGAGCTGTCTCCCAGCTGCCAGGCCCCCAGCTAAGTTCTTCCCGTAGGTGGCCACGTGGGATTGGCTGGTGTGACAGGTGAAAAGGTGCAGGAGAGAGCAGAGGGGGTGCTGGCCTGCCCAAGGCGTGACTACAGACGTCAGGACGGTGGGAGACAGGAGAGGCTTGGAGCAGAGGTGGTCAAGTGACACGACCCCAGGGAGGGACAGGCCCAATGGCTTTGACGAGGCCCTGGGGCCTGGAGAGGTCACGCGCCCCCCCCCCCCCCAGGGCCACTCCAGCCTCGACGGTCGGTGTGGTTCCGGGCTGGCATCTTGATGGATGGCCCGCGTACTCCAAGGAGGGCTTGACGGTGGCTTTCCACGAGCTGCTGTTTCTTTCTCCCCTGCAGCTTCTGCTGGGCCACGAGGGCCCTGTGAGCCAGTCCGGCCCCGCCGGTAGCCCACGCTGACCAGTGCAGCCGGGGATGTGACCAGGACACGCGGCCATTCGTGTCTGCCCCGCGCCTGCCTGGGTCAGGTGCCTCCACACCCACCCGCGGTCCCCCAAGCACCCTATTTACCGCACGAGGAAACCGGGGCTCAGGGAGGGAGGAAGACTTGCCCGAGGCCCCTGGACTAGAAAGGCCTTGACTCCGGGTCCTTCTATCTCAAGAGCCCGGCTCCCAAGAAGATCCCTGCGGCCCTGCCCTCGCCGGGTAGGGCAAGTAGGGATGAGCCTCTAGCACTTCTGTGCCTGGGGATAGAGGGGAACATGGGTGAGAGGGCGCCCGGCCTGGCGGAGGCTCCGGGTGGGGACGTGGGGACGGATGGAGAGCTGGGCAGGAGGAAGGCCCACGCGCTAGGTCAACTCCGTCCACACCTGCCCCGCTGGCTGCCTCTGGGCAGGGCCTGTGTCTCTAATGGAGAAGAGGAGCCAGCGCCCGTCATGGAGCTAAACCCCGAAGGCCTGCAACTGCCCCCCTCACTTCCCGGCCTGATCCCCAAAGCCAAGGGGCTGTCCTCCTGGCTCCAGAGACTTCTCCTCTCCTTGTGGCTGCCAGGCGCCTGTCTTCACCTCCATCTCCCCTCTGAACCTGTTTCTCCTCTGATAAAATGGGGGGCAGTGATGCCCCAGCGCTGGGTGGGTGTGAGAGAGGAGCGAGGCCACGTTTGTGGAGAGCGCAGGCCCCTGGGTGCCAGCTCCGGGCACCATCCCTGGGATTTGCTTGCTGGCTCCACGGCACTGAAGGCCCGTCCACTGTGGGGAGGGGCCGGGGCTAGGCTCTGGCTCCTGCTCTGCGGGTAACACTGGGCCACACGCTTCTCTGAACTTCAGCTTCGCTGCCTGTGACCCTTTGGGTGGGGGATTTTAAGACTGGGGGTCACCAGAGGCAAAGTCCAGTTCTGACACTCAGGGCAGGGTCTGGTGGGGTTCTGCTCTGTCGAATGGTCTCCTTCCCTGCAGCTGGCTCTCTCCCCTGTTGTGTTTTCCCCCCAACAAACTGCCCTGGAAATGTCTCTAAAGGTGTCGTTTTGGATCGTGTACGGGTGGGGTAGAAACAGGGACCCTCTCCCCAACATAGGTCCCCTTGCAGATATGCTTCTGGCCTGATTACAGCATCCACACGCAGCACACGTCAAATACCCACACTACACACGCGCGTGTATCAAACACACAACGTGGACACACGCACACACCCCCGCACCCTATTCAGAGCACGCATCAAGCATATCACACAGACGCACCACAACACATCCTACGAGCACACACAGTGCACATACACAGTATTTATACACATACCACACCGCGCCTGTCACGCGCACAGGCCGTAGTCGTACATATCACAGATTCATACACGTACCTGCAGAACTCTAGTATATTTAGCATATTTTTTAGAAATTATTTGAGAGTGAGCAAGCGAGCATGATGGGCAGAGGGAGAAGGAGATGCAGACTCCTTGCTGAGCAGGGAGCCCGATGTGGGACTCGATCCCAGGACCCTGAGATCACGACCTGAGCCACCCAGGCGCCCCCATGTAGCATCTTTTGATTGAGAAAATACATTTCAATAAAAGCTCTCTGGGTTCAGTGATGCTCAGAAATGGTTTGGCCTCTCATTCAGCCCCACGGTGTCTTGGGATAATCGAAGACCACCCACCACCTTCTTTATTCCGGTCCCAGAGAGCGGCTGGGTCGCGTGGATGCAGGCACCCAGTGGGCACGCTGCCCACGCCAGAGCTCTGGGGGCCTGGATGGGCTCCCCCGTCTTCACTCCCCGGCCCGAGGGTGTGTGCATGTGCGTGTGTAATTGTGTTGGGGCGCGTGTCGGGGGAGGCGGGCGTCGGGCCGGGCAGCCTCGGCCCTGCCCTATCTCCGAGCCCACGGCCCGAGGATCCCCCCGCAGAGACACTTCCCGGTCAGCCCCACCCAGAAGGCAGAGCAGATGGAAAATTGGAGCGAGCCCTCGTGTTGGGTCAGGGAAGAAAATATTCTTTTTCCCCCTTCTCTCTAAAAATATGCCTGGACCTTTTTTGAGCCTTGATGCAATAAAAACCAGCTGTGGCTCCGAAGGCCCCCGCAGCGTGCGCCCGGAGAGAGGGAAAACAGAAACAGCCGCGGGAGGCGGGTGAGCCCTGTGTCCGGGCGTGGGGCCCAGCCTCCCGCCGCCTCCACCCTGGGGCCGTGTCCCAGATGGGTGCCGAGGAGTCCCCGGTCCTTTCGCCCCCCGCGTGGGCTTGGGCTGGGCGTCACTTAGCCCTCCGTTCAATTCTTGGTGCGAGGATGACAAGGTGACCAAAGGCGGGGGTCGTCTGTGACTTGGATCCTGCCCCCAGGTGCTCCTCACCCCCTGGGGGACACAGACGGGCACCCGAGGTACCCAGAGCCAAAAGGAGGGAGTCCTCTGGTGGCCCAGAGGAGGGACAGGCCACGTCCGTCCGACGTGGGGAACGGGAGGGCTTCCCGGAGCAGGTGACCTCTGGATTGCTTTAAAGGAAGGAGACACGGAGGGGTGTTCTATCCAGGAGGAGGGACCGGCTGCAGCAGTGGCCTGGGGTTGGGGACAGTGGTTGCTGTGTGATGACCAGGATGCAAGGCCAAGGTGTGGGGACGCAGTGAGAGCAGCTTGGGGAGGTAGACTGGGACCCCAGAGGCCGGGTGTGCTGTTTTGCGTGACAGGGAACCGTGGGAGGGGCTTGAGGAGAGGGGCCACTTGCCTAGAGACGGGCTGCTTGGAGGGTATTTGGAGGGAAGTCTAGTTGTCTGGGTGGAGCTTAGGTTTTTATGAGGGAGGCCCTTAAAGAGGAGGCTGGTCTTCTAACTGGACTTCTGGCATCCTGACCTCACCCCATGGCACAGGCCCCTCTGGAGGGGAGTGGAGAAGAGGAAGGGATTTGGAGTCCAAAGATCTGGCTTCTAGTTCTGATCCTGCTCTGGAACCCTGGGTCCTCGAATGGATCACTGGCCTTCCCAGGCCTCTACTTTCCCACCTGCAAAATGGAGCCATGAGGTTTTTCCCTTTCTCTGTTAGTCTAGTTCTGGCTGACTCGTGAGGCCCCAATGACAGATGGGGAAGGGACCACCCTCCGTCACCCAGCCCACCAACAGTCAGTCGGGTGGGCACCTAGGCTCTGGAGGAGGGCTTCCTGGTGTGGATTTGTGGTTTGGAGAGCCCGCTGGGGCTGGCCTCCGGACACAGCTCTGTCCCCAGCAAGCTGCCGCCGCCCTCAGCCCTGCTGCAGGTGAGAAGCAGGTGAGGCCTGTTCCCCCCTCCTGGGGAAGGGTCTTCAGGATGGCTAATGGGGACCCTCATGTCGTCCTGTCTCATTCCCCCGAGGAACCCGTGAGGATGGGTTTGTCACCCGTTCACAGAAGACAAAACCAAGGCCCGAGGGGGGAGTCGACTTTCCCCAACACCTACAGCAGGTACAGGGGAGAGCTGGGGTCTGAGCCTTGTCTGCCTGCCTGGGGCCGCTGTGCCACAGGATCCTCTCCCTCCTGCCACCCCCTGCTCCCTCCAACAATCATGGGATCTGAGGTCCTGAGGGCCACACAGCGGGGGGCCAGGAAGTGTCCGTGGGCTGGCTGGCTGGTGGGGGGGGAGGGGGGGGAATCCAGGCTGGGCCAGAGCCTCCCCAGCCCAAGTCCTTCCCTGTCCTGGAGAGATGATGCCTCCTCTCCTCGCCGTGGCCCGCCGACCCTCTCCAGGATCCATGCAGCCACCGAGGGAGGCCTGGCCGTCTGCAGGCTGCTCCCCATCCCCTGCCCAGCCCAGCAAGGTGATTGGACACCAGGGCGGACTCCTGGAGCTCAATGAGGTGATGGTCAGGAGGTACCTTATGGCTGTTGGGGTTGCCAAGAGTGGTTTGGGACCACTGAAAAATTAGAAGGGGCCCCACGGTGGCAGACGAGCTGAAAGTCCTTATGGGGTGTGTGTGTGTGCGTGCGCACGCTGCAGGCGATGCTGCTTCCTGGGCAACTCTCCCATTGGCCCTAGATGTCCCTAGTATTTTTTGGAGCCCCTGAGTGATGCCAGCTGCCGGGGGCAGCAGTCCTTAGAGGCAGGTGCCTCCTGGCATTGTGGCAATACCCTCTTCTTGACTCTGGGGTCCACATAGTCTTCTTGTTCCCAAACCTCCCAGCCACCCCGAAATCCCCACTTTTCTCTGCCTCTGCCTGGACCCCTCCTTCCTGCCGAGAGCCTTCCTGTGTTTAGATTTCGTCCTGATACCCCTCTCCCCTCCTCTGGAGCTTCTCGGAGATCCATGGCAATCAGAGGAGCAATGATGATGATGTAAAGAATAATCTAATAATAATAAAGCCGATGATGTGATGCTTTCGGTGCATTTTATCAAGCAGTAAGGACTGGTAGCTGTGCTAAATGCTTTGCGTTCATTCTCGCTTTCTGTCTTCACGAAAAACCTGGGAGATAGTTAATGATGCAGATTCCTGACGAGCAGGGCCTAATCAAAGGATTCAGAGGGTGTCAGACACGAGGAGTGCCTGGGGGCACCCAACTCTGGTGTTTGTGATTTCATTGGTCTGGGATGTTGGCTTGGACGTCTGAAATTTTTAATTTTGATTTAAAGATTTAATTTATTTGAGAGAGAGCACAAGGAGGGGGAGCAGCAGAGGGAGAGGGAGGAGCGGGTTCCCCGCCGAGCAGGGAGCCCGATGCAGGGCTCGATCCCAGGGCCCCGGGATCATAACCTGAGCCGAAGGCAGACCCTTGACCCACTGAGCCACCCAGGTGTCCCAGGCTTTGAAATTTTTAAAAGATCCCAGAAGATCCTAGCGTATTGACAAGTTTGGGCACCACAGGTTTTTGTGAAAAGTGTAATAAAGAGATTTTAAAAAATAGCTCTTTTGAGGTATTGTTAACATACAGTCAACTGCATTTACTTAAACTTGATGAGGCTTAAATTACTTAAATTCGATGAGGCTTTTTTTCTCATCCTCGTAATCAGTTTTTAAGTGTATGGCTCAATAGTGTTAAGTGTATTCACACTGTTGTGCAATGGATACCCAGAACTTTCTATCTTGCAAAATTGAAACCCTGTGCCCATTAAGCAAAGAGTCCCCGTCCCCCCTCCTCCCTCCCCAGCGGCCGTCGCTCCGCCTCTAGGACTTTGCCCACCCTAGGTGCCTCGGGTAAGTGGAGTCCAGACCCTGTCTGTCTTCTTGTGATTGGCTTATTTCGAGATTCACATAGCAGGCGTCGGAACGTCCTTCCTTTTTAAGACTGGATAATATGCCACTGTATGCGACACCGCATCGTGCCTATTGGTTCCTCCATTTACGGATGCTCGGGCTGCTCCCACGTCGTCCTGGCTTTTGCAAATAATGCTGCTGTGAACGGGGGTGCACGAATATCCCCTGGATACCCTCCCTTCAGTACCCAGGGGTGGGACTGCTGGATCACAGGGTAGCTCTATTTTTAATTTTCTGAGGACCCTCCAAACTGTTTTCCATAAGGGCTGCACCAGCTTGCACTCCCACTGATGGGGCACAAGGCTTCCAGTTTCTCTGCATCCTCGCCGGCACTTGGTATTTCCTGAGCTTTTTTTGTTTTTTGTTTGTTTGTTTGTTTTTTGGATCCTGGCCTTCCTAACGGGTATGAGCTGCACCTGACTGTGGCTTCGATGCGCATTCTCTCACGAGAAGTGACGTGAAACACCTTTTTGTGCTCTTGCTGGGCGTCTCTGTATCATCTTGGCAGATTGCGGAGAGGACTTTTCACTCCAGCGTGGTGAGGGGTTAAGGACCCAATAGGGGGTGATGACTGCAGGCAGCTGTAAGCACTTGTCAGCTGGAAGGGGGCGAAAGGTGGGCACCGTGCTACCAGAACCCGCCGGAGCAGGAGCTGTGGCCTAGGGGCTGCCTGACAGGGGTGGTGACCCCGCCACCCCCAGACCTATGGCCAGGCCGAGGGCGTGTGGGAGCCTCCTCACCTCTCTCTCCTCCTGGCACCCTCGGACCTCCAGCCTGGGTGAGGTCAGCCTCCTGGGCAGCGGGGTGGGGGAGGGGCAGGGCAAACAGATCCCCCAAGAGAGGTGTCTGTCCCCAACTCCATATTGTAGTTGAGGAAACGGAGTCAAATTCCACACAGCTTGAAGATCACCAGACTGCGATCTGAACCCTGGCCTAGGTGATGCCAACCCGAATATTCTAACCACGGGCCACACCATCTCCTGGCAGCGGGCAGTGCTCGAGCAGCCCAGGAAGGGGTCCTGCAGCCACCATGCCGGGCCCTCCCTTGAACTTGGCCAGGCTGATCTGCCTCCTTCTCCCCCTTCCTGTTGCGCTGAGGAAGCAACCAGTTTCACTGGTCATTTTGTTCTTGGTGGGGTTCGGGGCAGGGGAGGGAACCGGTCCTCGTCTCTGCTGAGCTCTGCCCCTACCTGAAGCTCCAACCTTCCTTGGCTGATTGTCACCTGCTCCTGGGGCCACCAGACTCTAGAGCTGAGAGGGACCCCGCAGGCCCTGTGACCCAAGCTTCTCACTGTTCAGAAGGAGAAATGGAGGCCCGTCTCCCAGGTGGCTGTGGACCCCGCGGTCGCCGAGCCTGCACCGTCGCTCACCGGACCCCCACCTCCCAGGAGCGCACAGGCCCAAAGATGCTGGGGCAGGAATCATTCTCATGCACCCGTTACAGCAGGCGCCCGGTCTCTGCGGGTTCAGGATGCTCCTCCAGACTCCAGACCAAGAAAAACCCTGGGTTGGTGGCTGTGACACGGGACCAGCCCTCTGGGAGGAAACTCTGTCTTTAGGCTCTTTGGTGGCACCGGTGGCCTCAGTGTGGCTCAGTTGGATGGAGTGGCCGCCCCCACTCCTTCCAGCCCCCACCCCCACCCCTGCACCCCCTGTGCCTGGAGGGCCTCCCCGTGTGCACCTGCAGCCCGGGCCCTCTGAGACGTGACCCGGAAGAGTCCCGTGGCCTTGGGCTCTCGCTGCAGCGCAGAGAAGCGGGGTGGCTTGTCCTGGGCTGTCCTGAGGTGCCCACAGGTGCTGGATGCCGCGGTCCTGCCTGGTGCGCCCTGAGCCCTTCCTTCCCGCCCCTTCCCTGAGTTCTGCTCAGCAACCACCCGCTTGCATTTTTGCAAAGTGATGTCATCTGCAGATAATGGTTTTTCCATTCCTGGTGGAGCAGGACTCCCAGATATTGCGCTGTGGGGGAGGGGTTCTCGAGAGCTGACCATCCCTCCTTAGACGTGGGGGACTGGGTAGGCACCACCCCCCCCCAAATGCTCTGACAGACACATCTAAGGTGCAGAGGGGGCCCCAGAGAGGAGCCCCTCCTCCTCTTGGGGCAGATGGGAGTCTGAGGCCCAGAGAGGGCAGGGCCTGCCCCAGGCTCGCACAGGATTTAGAGGAAAAACGCTGGACTCGACACCCCGACTGCTAACATCCCGGGCCCACAGCCCATAGTTCAGGGTCTCCCAACCTCAGCGCTATTGACATTTGGGGCAAGAGGGCTTTGTTGTGGGGCCGTCCTGCGCCATGGGGAATGTTCAGCAGGGCCCTGGCCTCTACCCACTAGGTGACAGTAGCACTTCCCTTGATTTGTGACAACCAAAAAACATACCCAGCTATTGCCAGATGTCCCCTCCCGCCCCAGGAGAGAGCAAAACCCCCTCCCTGCAGAACCCGGCAGCACTTGCATTACCCACCACCCTCTATAATTTTTAGACTTTTTTGGGGGGGTTGTTGCATAGGAGAGGCTGGGAAATAAGTCTCAGGTCCCCAGGAAGAAAGTATCCCCCCAGCCCCTGAGCCCTGGAGCCACCGCAGCGGGCAGCCGAAGGTTCCTGAACCCGAAGCCCGACGGTGCTAGGTCTGAGACCCGACTCCGTGTCAGCCCCCACCCCCCACCCCTGGGCTGCCGAGGCGGCCCCGGAGGGGCTGCGAGGGGCTGGCCGGGGGCCAGGACCTCCTCCTGGCTGGGAACACTGCTTCCTCTGACCACTTTTCTTGGAGCAAAACTGCTGTTTTATTTTCTTGGGGAAATAAAAATAAATGCTGGTTTTTGTAATCCCATCCCCGAGCCCATCTGGAAAAACCAGGCTCACAGAGCTTGGCAGCCCGGGCTCGAGGGCTGTGTCTGGCGGAACCTGGAGTCACGATGGGAGCCCGAACATCGGAACAGGCACGGCTGACATTTCCTTTCCTGTTACAAGGTTTCTTGGAATGTCAGCGGCCCCGGGAGGCAGTCCGTGGGCAGGCGGAATTTGGTGGCAAGAAGCCCTGGACAGGCCAGAGGCCAGCTCAGCTCCTGACTTGCTGTGTGACTTGGAGCCACGGCCCCCAGCCTTTCTGAGCCTCGATTTCCCCACCCGCGAAGCGGGAGGAGCAGCGTGTCTGCACACGTGGCCCACGGACCGCACGATCAGAATCCCTGCAGGAAAGCGCTTGAAACGCATGTCCCCGACTCCCGAATGAGCTTCCCAGTGATTTCAGTGTACTTAGCTTTGGGGACCCCCTGCCTTCGGAAGCCCACATTTCCCCTCCTGGTCTCAAGTTTGAACACACTAGGGTTCTGCGGGGTCTCCCTACCCACCCCCACCCCCAAGCGTGAGGGTCTCAGCGGAGGGGAGGGGTCTGATTAGGCGGTGGGTCGGGACTGGGCACGGCTCCTGAAAATTATCTGCTTTCAAGCTCCTGGCAGGGTCCCCATGGTCCTCAATCCCGCTGAAGTCACTGGTAAAGCACTTGAGTCCTACAGCGATGAAACTCTAGCTGCTAGTTATAGAGTTTGGTTTCAAAATTGTGCCATTTATTATTTTTGTTGGATTGGCTTGTAAACCCTTGTATAGTCATACATCATTTATAACTGCTTTATTCCGCAAGAATGCATTTTCCAGATGAGGTCGATTCCTTCTGTGAAAAACTAAAAAAAAAAAAAAAAAGTCTTTTTATATGAAATGGAAGTCTTTCACTATGTGCTACCTATTTATACCACCTGAAACGGGGATCAGGGAACATAATTTTACTCCCTGGGAGCTTCGCCTCTCGTAGGCACAATGCTTTCAGGGACGCGTACGCTGCGTGGTCACCGTGCCCGGGCACTGAATGCCCTCCAAGATGCTCCATCCCTGTGTTTGCTTTTAAAAGGTTTGTTTTGCTTTAATGATTTTGTTTTGAACTATTTCTGCCTCACAGCACACAGGCAATGACTTCTTACCACTCTCACGACGATGCCTTCTCGTGGAAAACCGGTCGCCCAGGCGTGTTAGAATTATTTGTCTCTTGGGAGTTAATAAGCAACAGAGGGAAGATCCTCCCGTGAGTTAAGGGCATAGACTTCTGGCTTTTCTCTTGGCAGCCAGGAATAGAGGGTAGCTTTGGTCTCATTTGAAGCCCAGTCCCCAAGGCCCCTGATAATTTTCTGGATAAGTGAGAAATTCTTGCAGATACAATTTTCCACATAACTAATTTACATCCCAGGTGGATTCGTTTTGCTTCTGAATTAGAGATGCTTTCATTTCCTCCCCCTCCCCACCCTGTTCTTGCAGAAACCGCTCCACCTCCAGCCCCTGACACAGGACCCAGCTCATTGGCCTCCAGATCTCACGTGGGTCAATTGGATTTTTCTGGCCAGGAAATTTGCAACTGGGACTCCGAACTGGAAAAAGTCACCCGTGGGGAGCTAACTTGCAGGCCGTGTGACTCAAAGGCTGAGACTGCCATGAGTTGCTGCCCTCAGGGGGTCATGGGCAAGCCCAGAGCGAGCCCGGAAACTAGGCCGGGGAGCCTCCTGAGCAGAGATGCAGGGCAGGGCCTGTGGTGCTGATGGTGGGGGAGGGGGTGGCAACACAAGTGTCCCAAGCCCTGAAGGAAGGGGCTTACCCTAGTCAAGTCACAGAAAATCAGGGCAATGAAAGCCCTGGAAGAGCCCTGGCCTCTCTCTACGTTTGGCCGACTGAGACCTCCGGAGGTGCCGGGGCTGACCCAAGGTCACCCGGAGGGGACTTGGCTAAGCTGCACCTGAGCTCTGGGGGCTTCTTCTGCTGAGAGCCTGGCAGGCCTGGCTTCCTCTCTCTTCGGACACATTCTCTTCAGCTGGGAATCTGAGGACAGAGCAGACGCCAGCACGGCGTAATTGGCTCCAAATGTCCCCCCAGAAGCTGGCCACGGTGTCTACAATTCCACCGTCTTCCATTTCTAGAAGTAGCCCTGGGCAGGGGAACACTCTGCGTCTCATTCATAGAGAAGATTAAATAATGGTTTGAAAAGCCCAAGATCAGGAAATCCACCTTTATGGACTCCCCAGGCAGTTTATACCCTCCACGAAGTCTTACAGAGGTAACCCAGTCACTCCCATTTTACGGGAGGAAACAGGCTCACGGGGTGAGGTGACTTGCCCAAGGTCACACAGCAAGGCAGGAGCAGGGCTTCGGATCTGCTTCCAGAACCCAGGCTCCTTGCTCTCAGGAGCGGTGAGTGCTGAGTTCTGGAGCCAGGGAGAGGCCGAGGAGGTTGCAGCTGCAAGATGAACAGGTCCCACGGAATCATCCAGAGGGAAGAGTCCCGGCCTGAGGATCCTGGCCACCTGGCTCCATGACCTTGGACTCCACTTCCTCACGTCCAAAGGAACGTCGGCCCGGATCCCAGAGAACTCTGTGGGCTGACGGTGGGCCCGGGCTCTGGAGCCAGAAGGGGAGGGCCCAGCTGACTGTCCCCCCAACCCCCCGCCGGGGTCCAGAGTCTCAGTGAGCAGACAGAGCAGGGACTCCGGAGCTGACTCCCCGGCTTCGGTCCCCCTGCTCCACCTGCTGCACCGCGTGGGCTCAAGCCTGTTACATTAACGGCTCCCGCCTTCATTTCCTCACCTATAAAATGGGGACAAATGATGACCCCGTCTTCTCTTGTCGGGAGGATTCAATTAGCCGATGCACGTGCGGTCAGAACGGGGCCTGACACTACCAATCCCCGCTGCGGCTCCGAACGGCTTCCCTCCTGCACACCCCGCGCCCAGTCCCGCGGCCCATGCCCTGGCTGCCCTGACACCCGGCAGCTGGGCCCGTGGGCCCGTTTCCTGGGCAGAGTGAGTCCGTGATCACTCAGACATGACACACGGCCTGGCCGCCCCCGCTGGGACAGCAGGAGGCCAGTCCGGAGCTAAAAATAATCACTTTCATGAATGGAGCCAGGGAGGACCATTCAGGACTCACAATTAGTGTTTGTGTTACACCCCAGCCGCTGGCTCTGCACCCCTGGGCCTCAGCACCCACCCTTCTGTGCTGCTGCTTCAGGGGAGACTCACCCCGGGGTGGGGGGTGGATGGGGTGCCGGAGGGGAGGGGTGGAGTGCGTGGAGGGGTCCTTTAACAGGCCCGGAGCCCAATTCCCCTACCCCTTCGTGAGGTGAGGCAAGATTGAAAACCCCCTTTTATGTGGAGAAAATCTAAGTTTCCAGAGATCACAGGGTGGGCGGTGGTGAGGGAGGGGGAGAGGGGTGAGGAGGCAAGGGGGGGGATATCATCAGCTCAGGGCTCTGGATCTGTGTCCTCTCCCCAAGCTCTTCCCTTCATCTGCTGTGGCCAAGCGACAGCCCCCTGGGGAGGGGTCCTGGCTGGGGCCAGAGGCTGGCCTGAGCTTTTCTTCTCTCCCTGAGACCCACATGTGTGGGCATGTCCTGAGGATCAGGGACAGAAATGAGGGTCCAGTTCAGGGAGCAGCAGAACCAGAGGTGAAGTTGGGTCAGAGACGCCCCAATAGGGCACGAGGCAGAGGCAGGGCAGCAGGTCCAAGCCACCAGGAAGCCTGGTGGGCGACAATCTTGGGGTGCCCACCAGCCTGCCGCCAACGAGACCCTCCAAGCATCTTCCCTCTAGGTCAGGAGCCAAGCACTGACATCCTTGGGGGTGTGACCTGGGTGCAGCTGGCAGGGTGGGAGACGGTAAGTGCTAGGCTGGGACCTCAGACCCTCAAAGGTAGTCAGGCCAGGCCATGCCGCTGCCCTGCTAAAATCCTTGTTTTGGGTTCCTACTGCTTGAGCAGCTGAGGGCAGGGGACTTGGGGGCCTGGGGGCCCCAGCCAACGCTGTCCTTTCCTAGGGAAGGATCAGGGACCCCGAGAGGCATGGAGACCAACAAGGGCTCAGAGGGACATGGAGAAGGACCAAGGTCCAGCTTACGATGGAGACCACTCTGAGCTTGGAAAATGTGGCCCCTCCTCTGACCCTCAGGGATACCCATGCCCAGACGGTGTGGCCACAGCCACTGGCTGCAGAAGGAGCAGGAGGTGAAGGTGGTGGCCCTACTCCTCTCCAGGTCCTCAGGCCAGATCCCACGTGGGCCCAAAGTGGGTTCGGGGGGAGCTTTTAGAATTTGGGAAGTTGAGACTTTGGAACTTTGAGCATCTTGGAAAACTTAGAGCTTTCAGGATCTTCAGAAATCTTGAAATCTTGGAACCGTTCTAATCTTTGGAATGTTGAAATCTGGAGCGCTTTTAGGATCTTGGAGCCTTCTGACATCCTGGGTTGTTGAGGGATTTAAACCGAGGGCTCTTGCCATCTTAGGGTGGAAGTGCCCTCTCGGTGTAGGCACGGACATTCACCAGCACACATGGCCCCTCTCCTCCCACCAGCGCTTGGAGCCCGTCTTTCAAATACCCCGATCTTACACAGGTTTTCGTTGCAGAATTTTTTCAGGCTGCAAAAATAAAATTGTAGTGATCGTCTTACGTTTTTTGATGCTGTGTTCCTTAAATAATTCATGACAATATTTGTTGGCTTCTTGGATTTTTAAGATTCCAGGGCTTTTTTTTGTTTTTGTTTTAAAGATTTTATTTATTTATTTGACCGAGCACAAGCAAAGGGAGTGGGAGTGGCAGGCAGAGAGAGGGAGAAGCAGGCTCCCCGCTGAGCTGGGGGCTACATGTAGGGCTTGATCCCAGGACCCTGGGATCATGACCTGAGCTGAAGGAGGATGTTCAACCGACTGAGCCACCAGGTGCCCTCAGGGTTGTTTTTATTTTAAAAGTGATTTTCACCTCTCATGTTCTGGATTCGCCATATATTCTCGCTGGGACGGGATGTAGAAGTCAGCCACTTTCACAGGTGGAAAACTGTACGGAGAGGGCGCAGGATCTGCTCAGGGTCCTACAGGGATTCAGAGTCAGATCTGGGCTTTCTGGCTGGATCTGAGCGGCTCCCGTTACCTTCCCCATGCATCCCCCCCCCAACCACCCCCAGCACCCCTGTTCTCAATAGCTGCCCCATCATTCAGGCTGAGGATTTCCAGTGCCTTTCTACGGAGCTCTCTCCCACTTCCAAGCTCCTCCTCTGCAAAATGGGGCCTCGGATTCTTGAGCCGGGCCCAGGCCCCTGTGCCTGGAACACGAGATGCGTGTGAGGAGCAGAGACACAGCCAGGTCACTTCCAGCAAGTGGGATGCGTGGGGAAATCAGGAAAACAGACGCTCCCCTGCAGCTGGGCCCGTGGAGAACTGGAGAGCCACGCACTGGTCTTCTCCAGGATCCTTCTGTAGCGTCAGCCCGTGAAGGCTGCTCAGTCCCTCTACGGCGCCCTCCACCTGCCACTGTCGCCCCAGCCCCCTGGTCTGGCCTGTCTGTCTCAGGGTTTCTCTTCCTTTGTGGCCTCTGCACCCCCAGCCCCCTGGTTTCTGCAGCCCAGGGCTCCTGTGAGCTCAAGCCCTCTGCCTCCCTTCCCAGATCTCTCAGCTCCGCAGTCACTCCCAACTTACACTCAGTGCTCCCCAAAGAGAGGGCTTGGTAGGCTTGGAAGGCCCCGACCAGGACGGGATTGGATGGACTGAATGAACTCCTGTCCATGGGCTCTGAATCTTTGACACCATCGGGGTCACCATCGGGGTGTCCGACACCTCGGTCAGTTGTGACTCTAACCCCAGGAGATAGTGCAGACCCCACAGTCCCCAGTCCCACGAGCCACCTGTACTCCTGACCAACTGGCTATGAATTCGGGGGTTCCCACTATCCCCCCTTTAGTTTCCATTGTTTGCCGAAATGACTCACAGAAGTCAGGAATATACTTATTATTGGGGTTTATGAGACAGGATGCAACTCACAGGGCAGTGGGAAGAGATGCATAGGATGGAATATGGGGGTTGGTGGGGGGGTGGCACAGTTTCCTGCCCTCTCCAGGCCCGCCACTCTCCCAGTGAGCTCACACTCACCCACCCAGACATCTCCAAACCCTGCTAGGAGCGGTTATAGGAGTTTCGTTATGTAGGCATAACAGATTTAATCCCTGGCCATGGGTGATTGAATTCCACCTCCAGCCTCCGTCCCCTCCCAGGGGGTTGGGTGGCCGTGGGAACAGCCAGCCCCATCCTGAACCTACCCAGGGCCCCGCCCCTCCAAGTCACCGCATTAGCATACAAAAGACAATAAACTCCAAGGGATTTCAGACCTCCCTGCCAGGAACCAGGAACAAAGAGCAAATGTTTACTTTCTTATTAAATCATACAGGCCACTTCTCAGGCCACCAGCCAACTTCAAGCAGCCACTTTGGTCCGGGCAGCTCTGGCCACTGTGGGAGGATCAAACCGAGTAGGGCCTCAGATGGGACCCGGCAGGTGATGGAAGGGGCTGCGTACCTGGTGGCTGCTCAGGCACACGCAAGAATCCCTGCGGTCTTCCGAAATCATCATTTCTCCCCTACTCCTTCCTTCATGACACCTCTCCTTTTTTTTTTTTTTTTTTTGAGAGAGAGAGAGAGAGAGAGCATGTGCATGAATGGAAAGAGCAGAGGCAGAGAGAGAATTTTAAATTTTAAGCAAGCTCCTCGCCCAGAGGAGAGCCTGACACGGGGCTCGATCTCATGAGCCTGAGATCACGACCTGAGCCCAAATCAAGAGTCAGATGCTTAACTGACTGAGCCACCCAGGCGCCCCCGGTATTTTATTTTCAAAAAAGATTTGAAGGTTTTATTTTAAAGTGATCAGCCTCCCAATCCCGAGATCAAGAGCCGCATGCTCTCCTGACCAAGCCAGCTAGGTGCCCCTTGCCTTCGCTCTTTTATTTTATTTTTTTTTAATTTATTTTTTTATTTTTTTATTTATTTATGATAGTCACACACACACAGAGAGAGAGGCAGAGACACAGGCAGAGGGAGAAGCAGGCTCCATGCACCGGGAGCCCGATGTGGGATTCGATCCCGGGTCTCCAGGATCGCGCCCTGGGCCAAAGGCAGGCGCCAAACCGCTGCGCCACCCAGGGATCCCCTCGCCTTCGCTCTTTTAAATGACACATTCAAAAGCAAACAATCGTCTGCAGATCTAGCCATCCTGCAGCTGCCTGTGCATCAGAGGCCCATTCTCCCTCCACTTCCAGGCTCCACCTGCCCCCCCCCAGCCCCCTCTCCTCACGCCCGCCTGGTCACTAGGGTCTTCTGTTAGTTCCTGAAATAAGCAGAGCCTTTTCTATCTAGAATGCTCTTCCTGGGGCACCCGGCTGGCTCAGTTGGTGGGGCGCCCGATTCTTGATCTCAGGGTCATGAGTTCGAGCCCCGTGTTGGGCGTGGAGATTACTTAGGAATAAAATCTCTAAAAAAATAAAACCCTGGGGCACCTGGTGGCTCAGTTGTTTGGCCATCTGCCTTCAGCAGGGGTCAGGATCCCAGCAGCGAAGGGGGGGTGCTGCTTCCCCCTCTCTCTGCCCCTCCCCCTGCTGTGCATGCTCTCTCTCTCTCCCTCTCTCTCTCCCTCCCCCCCACCAAAAAAATACATATATAAATCTTTTAAAAAGTGGAATGCTCTTCTCTGCCTGCACCCTGCCACTGGCTAAATCCTCCTCCTCAGGCCTGGCCTGGCCTGTCTCTCCTCTTGCATGTGCCCCCCTGTTTTTTTCCTTAATCATACTCCTCGGGCTTCCTAATGATAGACTTCCTGCAGGGCTGTTTACTAAATCACTAGACCTAAGCTCCAGGAAGGCAGGGATCGGTCCTGTTGTGTTCGGTGCCCTGCAGGAGCACCTGCAGTAGGCCTGGCCTAGTAACAGCTGCTGAATGAATGAAGGAATGAATGATGAATGAATGAAGTTGAAGCAGAGATCATTACAGTATACAAAGGCTTATATGTATGAGTGAATTAAGAAAATGAATATTCACAACGTGAATATTCAAGCACAGTCAGTGAAAAATACATTTAGGAATCTTCCAGGGCATCGACATGGTCGCTGAAATCACTGTTTTAAAGTATATTCGTACCCAACATCGTTAGTCATTAGGGAAATACAAATCAAAACCATAATGAGATACTACTTCGCACTCAACTAGAATGGCTATAATTTAAAAAAAAAGGGGGGGGGCGTGAGGGGAAATAAGCAGTGTTGGTGAGGATGTGGAGAAATTGGAATTCTCAAACATTGCTGATGGGAACGTAACCTGGTGTGGCCGCTTGTGGAAACCAGTGTGGCAGCTTCTCAAAGAGCTAAACATAGAATAACCATATGACCCAGCAGTTCAACCCCTAGGTACATGGCGAAGAGAAATGAAAACATTTGTCCACACCAACACTCACATGCGAACGTTCGTAGCAGCATCCTTCACAGTATCCCGAAAGGGGGACCAGCCCAAATGTCGATCAGCTAACGAGGCCATAAGCAGCACATGGTGGGACGCCTGGGGGGCCAGCGGTTGAGCATCTGCCTTTGGCTCAGGGCGGGATCCCGGAGTCCCAGGATCAAGTCCCACATCAGGCTTCGTGCATGGAGCCTGCTTCTCCCTCTGCCTGTGTCTCTGCCTCTCTCTCTCTCTATGTGTGTGTCTCTCATGAATAAATAAATAAATAAATCTTTAAAAAAAAAAAGCAGAACATGGTAAATCCACACAGTGGAACGATACTCCGCCAACAGACATGCGGTGACGTGGCCGAGCCTCGCGAACACGCTAAGGGAAAGAAGCCAGGCAGGACTCCACTGATGTGACTTAACCGGAATGGCCAATCCACAGATGGAAAGTAGATGGGTGGTGGTCAGGACGGAGGGAGAGCGAAGAATTGGGGCTGACTGCTATAGTTTCTGGTTTTTTTGGGGGGAAGATGGCCATGTTTTGGAATTAGATGGTAGTGCTGGCTGTCCAACTTAGTGAATATACCAAAAGCCACTGAATTGTACCCTTTATTATTATTATTATTAAAGATTTTATTTATTTATTCATGAGAGACACAAGGAGAGAGAGAGGCAGAGACACAGGCAGAGGGAGAAGCAGGCTCCATGCAGGGAGCCGGATGTGGGACTCGATCCCGGGTCTCCAGGATCACGCCCTGGGCCAAAGGCAGATGCTCAACCGCTGAGCCACCTAGGCATCCCTGTACCCTTTATTATTTAAAGAAAAAATTGTTTTAAAGTAAATTGTACCCCCGACGTGGGACTTGAACTCACAACCCCGACATCAAGAGTCACAAGCCCTACCTGCTGAGCCAGCCAGGCACCCCTTGAATTTTATGTTAAACAGTGATCTTTTTGCTATGTAAATTATATCTCAGAAAATTAATTAATTGCGTCTTCAGCGACAGAAGAGCGTGCTCATGATCCATTACTGGGATAACACCGGGTACATGGTCTAGCTGCCATATGTGCTATAATCCACACAGACCACAATTTCCAAAAATTATTAGAGAGAGAGAGAGAGTCGGAGGTACAGACAGGCAACCACAAACTCAGACGTGTAAGAAATGTCACGTCTGTCTCAGTGTTTACAATGACCTTAGGTCTGACTCAGACCGTGGTCCACTGGGACCAGTGGGAAATTCAGGAACAGTCATTCTGGGGCTCCGTCCTCTCCTCTGTGTCCACACCGGCAGGGGAGGTGGGCCTTTCAGGTTCTCTTCAGTGTGGCCTCTCCGATGCTTCCCTGAGGGGTGGGGGTGATGGGGGAGTGGAGAGTGTTTGGGGTTCAGCCTCCCTTCCCCTCCTCACCCCTCCCTGTCTTCCTTTCTCTCTGGTCCTACAGCCCCAGCCCTCTCCCCCTCTCCCTCTGGGACCTTTAGCGCAAGACTTGATATTTTTATAGCCTTTGTCCCTGTGGCTGGACTCGTAGGTGGTTCTCATTATCTTTCTTTAAGTTTGTTTGAATTTTCTGCTATGAACATATATTATATTCCTTTATCCATATAAAATAGGATTTAAAAATCTTACCACCTGCTACTCCAAAAAAAAAAAAAAGAGAGATACACTTTCTCTCCCCACAGTGCTGGGTTCCCTTCAGTCCTGCGCCTTCCCTGGCCAGTTCTACTTGGAGTGGAAGCGAATGATGCTCGAGTGGCACTGCTCGTGCCTCTTTCCACAATAGCTATCGGAGCCCAGGAGGCCTGCGTGAGGTCTCTCAATATGGAATTTGCACGAAACTGGCAGAGAGGGGCGCCCGGGTGGCTCAGTCGGTTAAGTGTCTGCCTTGGGCTCAGGTCATGATCCCGGGGTCCTGGGTTCGAGTCCCGCATCGCATTGGCCTCCCTGCTCAGTGGGGAGTCTGCTTCTCTCTCTTCCTCTGTCCCTCCCCCCTGCTCGTGCCCTCTCTTTCTCTCAAATAAATAAATAAAATGTTAAAAAAAAAGAAAAAGAAAGAAAGAAAGAAAAGAAAGAAAGAAAGAAAGAAAGAAAGAAAGAAAGAAAGAAAGAAAGAAAGAAAGAAAGAAACTAGGAGAGAACACCCTGAACCTTAAATATTAAACACTGAGGAAAGAGAAAGGGAGAGAAGATTTGTGAGAAACGTCTTTGAAGAAAGGTTTTGTCTTTATGGGGTCTGGGGTATAAGTGGGGGGCCTCCACCTCCTGTACCTTAGTGAACCGGCTGAAGAGGGCTTGGCATGCAGTCCCTGAAGCTGGGGGTCACAGGAACTGGAGAAAGGAGCCTCTGTCAGAGAAGGGGGGCACTGAGTCAGGGATGAGTGACCCTCCTCCCAGAAGGTGTTTCCTGAAGCCTCTGTGGGCCCGGAGAGCTGCCAACCTGCAGCCCTTCCATTCCCTGCCCCAGAGAATCTTCTGGAAAGGGGAGGGGTCTTGGGGGTGGGGGAGTGTTTATGGGGAGGAGCCTTCATGGGGTGGGGGTGGGAAGGCAGAGGGAGAATGCTGGCCCCAGTGGGAGCCTCAGAAGAACAGGTGAGATTCCCAGAAGGGCAGCTGCGGCCGGGGACAGCGTCCCACAGAAGTGGCCTGGTGACAAGTGCCCGTCCCTTCCTCTGACTCTTCCTTCCCAGCGGCTCAGACCGTGGCTGGGTTGAAACTGCAGCCTGGACCTGGGATGTGGCGGTTGGGAGAGAAGAAGCTAACTACTGCCCCTCTTCCTGGCCCAGAAAATTCTCCTTTGGTCTGGGCATTCTCATTTCTCGTGATTATCTCGGAAGGGCGGCCCTTGCCTCGGGCCCAGCGGAGAAGCTGTTCTGACCCGGCGTCGTCGCCCGCGTGGACGGCATCTTAAAGAGGGAGGGAGACGCAAAAATTCGAGTTGTGTTTTTGATTCCATCACCGCCCAGCCTGTTCAGCCTGCTGGTTCCAATAGCTTTAGGTTTTCTTTTTCCAGCAGCCGCTGTGAGCCAGGCCTTGGCCTACTGCAACCAACGTGCGCCTCAGTTGGCCTCATGGAGCTCCTGGAGGCAGGCATCGTCCTCCCGATGATCCAGAAGGAGAAACTGAAGCCCAGAGCCATTCGGGTGCATGTCGTCGTGGGTCACACAGACAGCAAGCGGCAGATCTGTGGGCCTCTGAGAGGGACAGGCCTGCCTTCGCGTCTCCGTCCCCCCATCTGGGGAATGGGGATGCGGGGGGTTACCTGGCAGGGTCGCCATCAGGATTCATTCGGAGCACTCAGAGTGTGAGTAGAGGTGCTCTGTGCACAGTGAGGGGTGCATCAAGGTCCCGCCGTTCTCCTTGGGCCTGCCCTCGCCACCCGCCCCCACCCAACACTGTCTCTGGCCGGGACTGGAGCTGTGTGCTTGGCCTGTGGGTCCTTGCATCTGGAAACCACAACTTGCTGGCACGTTCTGCTTTTAGATTCTGGAAATCCCCCCTTCTGTCCCCCACCGTCCATCCCGGAGCAGCGGACAGACGGGACCCTGCTGCTGGGTGGAGGGGGCCAGGGTCTGGGAAGGCGCTGCCTCTCCGGAGAGCTGCCAGGGTGAGGTCTGGCTGGCTCAGCCTTTTTCAGGCAGAGCTCCATGCTAACCTCACTTGACGTAGATGTTTCTGGTTTACTGGGATCCGGGCAGAACCCGTGAGTCCTCAAAATATGAGACGCTGAGGGTTTTTTCCTGCTGCTGTCCGCCTGGCACCCCCGCCCCCACCCCCAAGCCCTTGCAGGGAGGGCCAAGGGATTGGTGCCCAGAGACCGGAGCAAGAGGAAACGAGGCCTGAGTAAGGGGGGTCGTTCTCCTGGGCCGCCCCCCACCCCTGACCCCTGCGTCCCTGCCTCAGTTTCCCTGTGACCTCGACATAGCCGCAGCCTCTCTGGACCTCCCCAGCCCCTGTGGGGCAGGGAGGACAAAGAATTTTCCCTCTTCCCTTCTGAGCTCTTAGCTGAGACCCCGCGATGAAAGAGTAACAAGAGAAAACCAAGCAGCAGTTCATTAACACGTATACCTTGTGGATATGGGAGAGATTTCCAGAAAGAGTAACCCCCCATCTTAGAATTCAGGCTTGAGCACCATTTTAATAGGGAAAGAGGGGGATGGAGGCCTCTGGGGGGGAGGCAGTGGTTCTTAGGAAAGATGAACAGGCTCTTTCTGTGTGTCTGCGTGTGGCATCCGCTTTCTAGGATCCTCTCCTGAGTCCAGAGTCAACACCCCCCACACCCCCCATCTACGACAGTTGAGTTCCTTTAGGAGGACCTGTCTTTAGGCTAAGAGGGAAGTTCAGAGAAATCCTGTTTCCTGCATCTGCAGCTTTTCAGGTGCCTACAGTCCAAAATAATCGATAGACCAAAGCGGCCTATGGTGGGGTGGCCTTTCTGCTACCCTTTGCGTGAAATGAGAGGGGCAGTTCTCCACCCTGTGTGTGTGCGTGTGTGTGTGCACACGTGCTTGTATGTACAGGTGTGTGTGAGGGAGAGATGGGAGCTTGGGAAGTGGGGTTGCATTTGTGGTTGTCGCAGAGATGGAGGCGGCGTCCTTGGGGGTGCAGTGGGGGACAGCCAGGCATTCTGGATGCCCTGCAACGCACAGGACAGTCCCCCACAGTGAGGGCTGGCCCGTCACGTCTCATTGAGGAATTCTGGACAAGATAACTTTTCAAGGTTTGAGACTTCTGATATTTTAGGATCATTAAAGGGAAAAAAACCAACTGGGTTGCTGCTTAATCTGAGGAAGAATTTTCTCGTGTTATTGTAGCTCTCATCACTGAGCCCACCTGGCGTCAGGCACCATGCCAGGTGATGAAGAGGCCCTCAAAGGCCGCACTGCCCTCTAAGAGGGTGGCTCTCGTTAATTGGAAGGTCCCTTGGTGGGTGTCGCTGTGGGAAATTTTGGGATTAAGGGCTGGAGGCAGCAGGATTCTGGTCCCTAACGGGCTAGAGACGGGGGTGGGGGGGGTGGAGGGGGGCGGCATTGGAGGAGAGGTAGGATGGGGAGGAGGGGAGTGGAGACCCTCAGGGGGCAGGCTGCTGGGTCCTTGGGAGGTGGGGGACCCCAAGAGGCAAATTGAGCAAGAAAAAATTCTTAGAGTGTGGAGCTGGGGAGAAAAGGATGCTTTAAAACAGGGATGTCAAATATTCGATACAGAATTGTGCAACGTAAACATTTTTCCACATTCCTTCTTCTGCTAAATCTAGAGCACACCCACAGATGCCCTGGGGGAATGGGTTTTTCCTGGTAATGGAGGAAGGGGCTGGGTGTTGCTCTCAGCAGATGCACCAAGGAACTGAGACAGTGCTCCCCGGGGCTGCTGAGTCATCCCCCCTGACTTGACTCCGAGCAGGTTGGAGACGAGAAGCATGAGAAAGAAATCCCCTCACGTCAAAATCTTGGAGAGGGCTTCGGACTGGGGGCGAGGGGCTCATGGCGATCCAGTAATCCTAATCTCAAGGATGACTAGCATTTCCTGACCGCTTACCCAGGGCGGGTTTGGGGAGTCAGATGTAACAGGGGTCAACCAAGCCGGTCGTCAGACGGCTGGGTGGGGATCCCAGCCGTGCCCCCTCTCCCTGTGTGGCCCTGGCAGGTCACGCACCCTTCCCTAAGTGCTGGTTTGTGCATCTGTAAAATGGGAGCAATGTCAGTGCTCCCCTTACAGCTCGGAGGGAAGGTTAGACCGGATCGTCCACATAAGGCACCGAGCGCAGTTCACGGCAAACATTTCTCAGTAGGTATCCCTGGTTGTCATGATGACGGTCACCACCCTCGGGGACGGGAGACTGCAGCTGACACTTGGGTTCCCGTATGTTCTCTCATTTCATCCTCACTCCAGTTCCCTGCTGTACGGATGAGAAAGGGCAGCGCAGAGAGGTAAAGCTACCCCACCGGAGGCCGCACAGCCAGCAAGCCCTGGAGCCAGGGTTCGGACTCGGGTCTCTCTGATCCCATAGCCCAGCTCCCGCTGCTCCTCCAGGCAGCCCTCCAGGGCTGTGTGGCTGTGGGCAGGTCATGAGCTAGCTCCCCATCCCTAGGCCGGCTGGTAGGGGATTGCTGTGCTGGGCAGGGGGCCGATGGGTCCCAGCTCTGGGATCCCTTTCTGTGAGGAGTTTCAGGCCTTGGGAAGTGGGGCGGGAGTGTGGTGAGGTTCCAGGCCTGGGTTGTGAGGTCTGAGGGCCACGGGGGTGCTCCGAGAGAGAGTCTGTAGACCCAGAGGGCCACGCGGCCCTTAACACACACACAGGTGTATGCTCACGTAAGTGCACATCCGTGAGCTGAATCAGCATTGCTTTATTCCCCTCACTGAGGGCCACAGCCTTCCTGGTGAGGTCACCTTACAAGGAATAGTCTGCACTCAAGGTCACAGGTGCTGACACCGGATACGGGCATGAAATTCCAGGAGGAAGTTGCCAGGGGAGGGCCGGAGGCTTGGTGACCACTTGGTGACCACTGTGTCCCTGCTATTCTTTATGCGGCAAGCCTGACTTCTGCTCCCTGGGGCTGCCAGGGGGCGGGGGGTACCCGGCCTCCAGAGACAGGGGCACTGAGGGCCCCACAGGTGGGTCCAGTGGCCTGGGAGGAGGACACAGTGAGTCAGGAAACTGCCATGCCACTCCCTCATTGAGTGACCTTCTCCTCTGTCATCTTTTCTTTCCTTTCCATCTGGAAGTGGCCTGGGCTCGGCTCCTGGGGGGTGGGCAGGGTCCTGGACGCCTGACTGGAATTCCTCGGAAATCCCCAAGCTGGGAAAGCGCAGGAGTATTCCCCTAAAAGGCCTGGTGGGTCAATGACTGGCCCGAAGAAGCAGTATTGCATCAAAGAAAAGGAAAGCAGTGTGGTGCAGAAATTTCCGGTAGGAAAGGTAGCCGGGGACATTCTTGAGGTGGGCTGGGGGTGGGGGGGTGCTGTCTTCCTGCTGAGGACGGTGACCTCACAGAGGAAAAAGAACAGCTGTTTCCATCACCTCGAGGCTGAGGGTGAGAATATGGCCTGGGGTTACAGCAAGAGGGATTCAGGTCAGACGCTCGTTTCCACGGAGTAGGGCGTTTGCTGGAATCTCACCCCACTGGGGATCCATCCAGCGGAGGTTGTAAACAGGTGCAGCGCGGCTTACAGAAACCCACAGGAACCGAGCAGGGGCAGGGACGGGGAAGGACGGGGAAGAGCAGCTTCCCAACCGACAGTGGGGTTCCTGGGCTGGGCCACGCTCCTGGGACCGTGCTGGTGTCTCGGCAACAGGTACACGGTCTGTTTCTCAGCAACCTGTAGCACGTCGCGGGAAGGGGCTTGGAAACCAGTAAAATCGAAGTGCAAACCCAGGACACGATGTTCGCTGGGTGCTTAGGCACTTGGTATGTGAGAGATCAGGGAACACGTGGAGGAAACAGTGTCGGGGGTCCCTGATCCGTGGAGAGGCGGGGGGCTCAGAGGGCCTGCTTCCCACGCGCAGGGCCGCCCAGCCGTCAGGGTGCACCCGGCTTTCCCCCAGTGCACCACGGGTACCGGCGCCGGGTGCCCAGACTGCGGCCTTTCTCATCCCTCCTCTGCCAGTCCCTGAGCCACACGGCAGGGGTTCCAGGGACAGCGGGGGTTCCAGGGACAGCAGGCCAGACCCTGTCCTCGCAGGTGTGCCCTCTGTGGCCGGCCCAGAGGTGGAGCCTACAGGCCCATCCCAGAGGCGTTCAGGGCGCCGGCAGCCTCACTAGGGATGCAGGTGCTTGAGAAGGGTGGGAGGGGCCCCCCAGGTGGGACAGTGGGCAGGTTCAGTGAGGACAGATGGCCCCTAGCTCCAGGATCAGTCACAGGGGGAGGGTGGCAGGGGACGGAGACGTTCTTGGAGGCCCCTCACCGGAGTGCCTGTGTTTCTGCGACCCTGTCCTGGGGGTATAGTGACCGCCCCTTGGAGGCAGGGGGTAGGCAGGGCAGGAGCACTGGCTTTGGAATGGAGCGTGTCTGGACTTGAACCCAGCTCCAGCCCTGTGTGACCTCGGACAGGCTACTCGCCCTCTCAGGAGTCTTCCCTCCCGGGAAGGCTGCTGCTGCAGGATGAGATGGAGCCGGGATGCTAAGGCAACTCCCTCCCCCGGCCCCCCAAGTGGGCCGTTTCTTCCACAGGCACACTTTCTGTGCAGGGGTGCAGCCCGGAGAGCATCGGGCCCAGTGCTGGGCCCCAGCGCCCACCGAAGGGGGGCTGCTGTCGCCGTTCGTGGCGGGCGAGTCCTGCCTCTGCTCGCTCTTGGGTCTCAGGTCTCGCTGTCTGCAGACGACAGGACAGGCCGCCAGGACGTGTCCTCCCCGTGAGGCCAGGGCTCTGGCGGGAGGCGCGGGGCAGGGGCCGACCAGGCTGAGCCCTCGGAGATCGGATTTCCAGGCCCTCAGCGAAGCCAAGTAAACACGGGGGAGACAGCCCGGCTCCCTCAGCCGCCCGCTAACAACCAGATTCCCGGCCGCCCTGCCGCAGCCGGGCCCTCACCCCGAGCGTCTGGCTCCAGCGTCCCAGGCCGCTGCTGTCGCTCTCCGGAGACCCTGGGGTTTGGGGTGGGCGGGGCGGGGGCGCCTCCAGGACCAGATGGCTTTTCTCTTGCAATTTTACTTTCCAGCTCTGTCCCCCCCCCCCCCTCGCTGGCCCAGGAAGGCTGCTGCTGCAGGGTGACATGGAGCCGGGATGCTAAGGCAACCCCCTCCCCCGGGCCCCCCCAGTGGGCCGCACCCCCATTTCTCCATGGCCTCAGTGTCAGCCCCTCTAAATTTTTCTCCTGGGCAGCCGGGGTGGCTCAACAGTTCAGCGCCTGCCTTAGGCCCAGGGTGTGACCCCGGAGACCCAGGATCGAGTCCCACGTCGGGCTCCCTGCATGGAGCCTGCTTCTTCCTCTGCCTGTGTCTCTGCCTCTCTCTCTCGCTCTGGGTCTCTCATGAATAAATAAATAAAATCTTAAAAAAAAAATTCTTCTGTCCTCTGGCTTTTGGCTCTCCGAGAGAAATCCTGCATTTACCGGGTGCAACAGTGGGCCAGGCATAGGTAAGCCAGACATAGGATCCCAGCCCTCGAGGATTTTCGTTTCTGCCGGATGAACTCCTATTCAGCCTTCCCAGCCCGGCTCAAGGATCCTCTCCAGGCTACTCATCTCATGCCTCTTCCTCACCGGTTCTCTGCATTGTGGCCACATGAGCTTTTCAGGAGCTCTTCGGGGCCAATGTGCCTCTTGAGGACCTTCCGTGGAACTGCTTCCCTGCAAATTCTCCCACTCGCCGTCCCTGAACAACCCATACTCACCCTTCAGGCCTCAGCTCAGATGGCACCTCACACAGAGTGAGGGCTTCACCCTCAAGTCATTACCAGAGTGTGTAAGTTAAGCATTTATAGAGGTTTGTATGATTCCTACCTGCCCCCCTCCCTGGAGGGTAAACTCTACAAAGGACGGAGGGCCTGTGTGGTTGATCACTTTTGTCATCGCAGGGTCTAGTAAGGAAAAAAATGGATGAACCTCCTCTTCCACGAAGTCTCCTCTGATTTCCTCAGGCACAGTTTCTCTCTCGTCTGCACATCTCTTACTGCTTTCTTTCGTATCTGATTTTGTTTATGAGTTTTTATTCTGGAATATTTTATGCATATAGAAAAGTGCATAAAGTATGTGTACAGTTTAAAAAATAGTTTTCCTTTTTTTTTTTAAGATTTTATTTATTTACTCATGAGAGACACAGAGAGGGGCAGAGACACAGGCAGAGGGAGAAGCAGGCTCCCTGTGGGGAGCCTGATGAGGACCTCGATCCCAGGACCCCGGATCACACCCTGAGCCGAAGGCAGACGCTCAACCACTGAGCCACCCAGGCATCCCTAAAAAATAATTTTCAAGCAAACATCCACTTATCTACCACCCAGGTCAAGATAAAGAATGTTTCTGCCACTAGAACCCCCAGTGTGCCTTTTTCTACCCATGAGAGTTAGCTATGATCTTGCTTTTATTGATCATTTTCTTGCTTTATTTTATTGTTCTTGTTATCTGCATAGGCATTCCTAAACCACAGAGTTTAATGTTGCCCATTTTTGGAGATTTATGTGCACAGAGTCATATGGCCCATATTTTTTTTATATGCGTTTGGCTTCTTTGGCTCAACATTATGTTTGTGAGGCTCGTGCGTGTGGGGCGTATAACTGTAGTTCATTCTATAGCATCTTCTTTGCTATAGAAGGAACATTCTATTGTGTGCACCATATATTTATTCATTAGAGTTCAACTGTGCTGCTATAAACGTTCTCTTATGTCTCCTGAAGCACATAGGCCTTCAACATTTTGCGGGACGTACTTAGGAGTAGAACCATTAAGTCAGAGGATATACACTGCCCCAATTTCATTAAGTAATGCCAAACCGTTTTCTAAAATGTTTGTAGCAATTTACACTCCCTTAGCTGTGAACGCGAGTTCCATTGTTCCACAGCCTTGCCAACACTTGCTATTGCCAGATTTAAAATTTTGGCCCATCTGGTGGAGATGTTATTGGATCTCACGATCTTAACTTGCATTTCCCTCCTGACCAGTAAGCTTTAGCACCATTTTGTATTGCTATTAGCCATTTGGATTTCCTTTTCGGGAAGTGTCTTTCCAAGACTTTCATTTCTTTTTCTTATTGATTATCAGAATTTATTCTGGATGCAAGTTCTTTGTCAGATATGTGTTGTGAATATCCTCTCCCACCCTGAGTTTTGTCCTTTCACTCCCTTAACTGCACGCTTTGGTGACTGGACATTGGAAATTTTAATGTAATAAGATGTATCAAACTTTTCCTTTATATTTAGTGCCTTTTAAGAAATCCTTCCCTACCTTGGGTTCGTGACATCTTAAAAAAAAAAAACAACTCCGTAGTTGCTTTTCATGTTCAGATCTGCAATCTACACAGGTTTGGGCTTTTTTGCCTTTTGCATTTTTTCGGCATGGTGTGAGGTAGAGATCAAGGTTCATTTTTTTTTCCTTCCACACATCCAGTAGACTCAGCATCACTTGTTGAAAACAATGTTCTTTCTCGACTACATCAGCTTTATCATAAATCAGGGGTCCACCTGGGCCTGCGTCTGTTTTTAGATTCTGTTTCGTTGGACTGTGTGTCCATTCTTGTACCAATATCACACCTTCCTGTAGCTTTACTTTACTGTGCTGTAGCTTTTTTTTTCCTTTTTAAAAGATTTATTTATTTATTTGAGAGAGAAAGAGAGAGTGCTCAGGGGAGGGGCGGAGAGTCTCAAGCAGACAGTGCACTGAAAGGGGAGTCCTATGGGGGGGGCCTGATCTCATGACCCTGAGATCACTACCTGGGCTGAAACCAAGAGTCAGATGCTCAGCCAACTGTACCACCCAGGTGTCCCTATGCTATAGTTTTAGACAAAGTCTTGACAACTGGTAGAGCAAGTCTTCCATCTTGTTACTCTTCTCTGAGAATGTCTTGGGGCACCAGTCGGAAGAGCATGTGTCCCTTGACTTTGGGATCGTGAGTTTAAGCCCTGTGTTGGGTGTAGAGATTATGTAAAAATAAATAAAATCTTAAAAAAAAATCTTGGCCCTTTGAATTTCCATACGCATTTTAGAATCAACCTTCCAAGTTCTGCTAACACACTCATGCACACACAGACACACACACACACACACACATCCCTGAAGTTCTGCACTCATCCTTCACAGGCACTTAGCACTGGATTATTGATGTTTATTTGTCTGCCCATGCCCCCGCCCTTCCCCAGCCCTGGTCCCTGGTGCTCCCTGAAGGCATCAGTTCACACAAGCTTGAGCATCTTTCCGGCTGCGTGTGAATCTAGTGTTTAAAGACATGTGTGCAAGACAGCCCCAGCAAGCCAGTTATCTCATCTTGCATTCCCCATGAAATTCCCCATTCAACCCATGAAACTGCAGTCAGATCCATGCTGGAGAGAAGCTGGCTGTGTTGGATATACTGAGAGATTCTAGAATACTGATCTCCAACCTGGCACCTCTCTAACGGGTTTTGAAGGCACATTTTGACGATGCCCAGTGTTTTCCAACCTCCCTGATAGCAGTTTTGCAAGCTCCTTGAGAGCACCTTCCCCCCAAAGTTCTTCTCACAGGACTTTGGCACATTGAGGGTCCTCAGTAAATGCTGGAGTTATGACTAGTAAATGCTGTTGATTCTTCTGTTTTACCAGCTCCCACAAATATTTTATCTAAAGAATGCTTTTTGGGGTATCTGGGTGGCTCAGCAGTGGAGCGTCTGCCTTTGGCTCAGGGCATCTGCCTTGGGCTCAGGGATCCAGTCCACCCCGCAGGGAGCCTGCTTCTCCCTCTGCCTGTGTCTCTGCCTCTCTCTTTGTGTCTCTCACGAATATATAAAATAAAATCTTAAAAAAATAATGCTTTTCAAAGGCAAATGTATTGAAATATAGCTTCCATTGCAATAAAACAGTATCCACTTAAATGTGTGTCTTGACACATGTATAGATTTATTTACTTATTTATTCATGATAGACATAGAGAAAGAGAGAGAGAGAGAGAGGCAGAGACACAGGAGGAGGGAGAAGCAGGCTCCATGCCGGGAGCCCGACGTGGGACTCATCCCAGGACTCCAGGATCTCACCCTGGGCCAAAGGCAGGCGCCAAACCGCTGAGCCACCCAGGGATCCCCGACACAGGTATATGTAAATGGCCCCTCTACTTCCTCAAATGCTCCTGATTCATTTCCCCAGGATGGCCAGAGGGAGTTTTTATAGTAAATGCCTCAGATGCCTGCCTGGCTGTTGCTCCCCCATGTTCTGAAAACCCTTCCCTGGCTCCCACCGGGCTTAGAAACCATGCAAGCACCTACCATCGCCTTAAAGCCCTGCCCTGTCCACCTCATGGGTCTCATTTTCTCTCTCCCTCCTGGTTTCTCAGTGCATTCCAGCCACGCCGACCCTTTCTGCTCCTCTCAACCCGCAAAGCTCTCTCTTGCCTCTGAGCCTTTGCAAATGCTGTTCCCACTGCCAAGAACGCTCTCCCCCATATCAGTGAACTATTGCCGGGTAACAAACCACCCCCAAACCCAGTGTCTGAAAACAACCACCATTCATGATCTCTTAGGAGTCGGTGGGCCAGCCAGACGGTTCTGCTGACCTGGGCGGGATTTGGTTGATCCTGGTTGGGCTCACTCTTGCACCTTGGGTGAGCAGGCCGTCTGGGGAGCTGTGGGTCAGCAGGTGGCTCTGCTGATCTTGGTCGGGCTCCCTCACACTGGTGACCCAAGGGCTGTGGGCTGGTCTAGGCTGGTGCTGGCGGGGGGGTGGCTGAGACACCTCAGCTCTCTTCCACGTGCCTCTCCCACCTCTCCAGCAGGCTTGCTGGGGGTGAAGACAGAAGCCCAAAGGAAGGTAGACTCCTGGGAGCGAGTTTTCAAGGCTCTGCTCCGGTCAAGACTCCTAATGGCCTATTGCTAAAGCAAGTCCATAGCCAGCTCAGATTCAAGGGTGGGGAAATAGACTCGGTCTCTGTGGTGAGAAGAGCTGTAAGGTCTCAGGGCAAAGTCTAGACACGGGAAAGGAGAAAAAAATGGGTCCATCTTCATCCCTACTCCTTCTTTCTGCCTCATACTTTCCTACGCTCTTGGACACCTTCCCCTGACCGTCCTGGGGGCAACGGTCCTCCCCCAGTCCTTTTCGGGGACACCCTGGGCTGCTTTCTTCACAGCCCCCGGCGCAACCTGAAATCCTCCTATTTGTGTGTGTGGTCCCGTGGCTGGGCGGGAGGAAGGGACCACTTCTGTGCGTCCTGCATGCCTCTAGGCTCAGCCCAGGGCTTGGCACATGGAAACTGCTCAAGAAGTATTTGTGCATCGACTGACGACCCACCAGGGCTGCGTTCTTGGAGAAAGGAGAACACCTTACTCTGTGCCCCTGGGAGGTCGGGCCTCTTCCCTGAGCTGTCCCACCGCAGAAGATGGGGGGGGCTTTACAGGAGGCAGCTCCCCCATGTAGCTGCAGCCCCAGAGCTGCCCTTGCTGTTAGGAATGAGGTTCCCGGGGACAGGCTGGACCCCTGCGGCCCCAGTGGCCACGCCCCCACTGGGAGTCACACCGCCCCGGCACAGAGGGTCAGGCCATTGGGCCCCAGGGGACTCACAGGCCTTGCTCCACTGTCCTCCACTCTTAAAATAGATTTAAGGCCACCGTGTGAGGTTGGACCTCTGGAGTTTCAGAACTGAAAGATCAGAGCCTGCGGGTCCTGAATCCCTGTGGGGTTGAAGTGGGCGGAGGCCGCTTGGGGGGCATCAGAGGAATGAATAGGCGGGTTCTCCCCACTGAGTCCTGTGTTGCGGCCACGGGCCCAGCCTGCCCAGCTCACCATGTGGGGCGGCGTATTAGAAGCAAGATGTTTTTTGTTTCTATTTTTCTAAAGATTTTTTAATTTATTGATTCATGAGAGACACACAGAGAGAGGCAGAGACACAGGCAGAGGGAGAAGCAGGCTCCCTGTGGGGAGCCCGATGTGGGACTCGATCCCAGGACCCCGGGATCACAACCTGGGCCAAAGGCAGACACTCAACCACTGAGTCCCCCAGAAGTGAGATGTTGAACCGGGACCTTCTTCATCCTCTACAACATTAATGTCGATACTAGTACTAGCAATAATGACGGCAACTGCCATGTACTTGGCCCGTACCATGTATTTTGTGTATCTTGGCCTATTCATGGCTCACAGTGGCTGCGTGACTTGGTGACATCACCATCCCCAGGTTACAGATGAGGAGCCAGGCAGGGTGAGGAGTGTGCCTGAGATCTCAGGTTTGAGACCCGAGGTTTCAGAGATTTGAACTCAGGTCTGTGTAACGCTGACGCCGACGGCTTCATCCACCGCAGGCCCGGGTGCCCCTCGGTCCTCCCCACGGCGCCCAGGGCCTGGAGCAGACTCCGGGTCCTGCCCTCCTTCCCTGACCCTTTGGCCCCGGGGGGTCAGGGTCTGAGGAAACCCCTCAAGGCCTATCTTAGCATCTCCTTGTCCCCACCAGCTGCCCCCCAGCCCCCAGCGACCGCCTGGGCCCGAGCCGAGGGCAGGCCTGGCTGCTGTTCAGGGTGTGGAGAGCCGTGGAGAGCTGCAAGTGCGGCCCTGTCAGGGGCCTTTGTCTCTCCCATAATTGGGACCCAGCCGTCTCTCCAGGCCCCTGAGACCCGAGGCGGCTGTGGGCCAAGTCCTTGGCAGAGCGGCGGCCGGCGGAGGAGCTGAGTGGAAGCAGATGTGCCCGGGGCTGTATTTGGCCCGGTGCCGGGAGAGCCAGAGGAGCCCTCGGGCCTGGGAGGATGCTCGGCTCTTAGAGCCAAGAGGGGGCCGAACCCAGAACAAAGCCGCCTCGGAGCCAAATATTTTAATCTGTCCGGTTTAAGAGAGAAATCAAGTCTTCATTTTTGTTGTATACACCACAGCTGGTTCTGAGCCAGAGGTAGTTAGAGACGGACCCCAGCGTCTGATTCAACTTACAGACGGGGAGAACCTACGGGGGCAGGGACTGGCCCAGGTCACCCGGCGCTCTGTGAACCACGACACGCTACACAAATCAGGGTGAGGACTGGCGTCCCCGGCCTTCCTCTGCCTACGTACTTGGGGACACCTTTCTCGTCTGGCCTGCGTGTGGGCCTCAGAGCCACGAGGTTGTGCAGAGGAGACCCCCGCCATTCTAGGAAGGGGAAAGACAGCCAGTGCCCACCTGTTCAGTGAGGTTACCTCCTGCTCCGAGGCCACAGTGGGCTCCTAAACCATTCGCTGGCAGAGGGACATGTCCCCAGGGGAGACGAGAGCTTGCCTTTCTTCACTGACCCTGCTCTTGGTCTTTGGACACAGAAAAGCTCTGCACTACAACTGGGAACCCTGGGTTCGAGTCCTGAGTCTGTCTCTGACGTGCTTTGTGAGCTTGGCAAGCTGCTTCTTTTCTCTGGGCCTTAGTTTTTCCATCTGAAACATGGGGTAATAGCATGCTAAGGTCTTCTGGACAGCAGAGTGTATTTTAAAGACCTGGTTCCTTGTCCATTTCTTGAGCGCTTCCAAAGCCAGGCCCCTGAGACAGGAGGAGCAGTATTATCACAACCGGGGAGGGATTAGCAGCACAGAGAGGTGCAGTCACCTGCTCGACGACACACAGCATCCACAGAGCTGTGGGATTGGATGGAGGTTTCTTGATTTCTAGCTCTGTGAGCATCTCCTCCCCAGGAGACCACTGCTTTCTCAGCCCCACCGTGTGGGGACAACAGGTACGGCCTTCAGCTCTGAGGTCCTCCAGCACCCCTCTTGGGGGAGCTGAGAATAAGGGCAAGGACAAAGCATGAGGCTTGCTTCGTCTTCCTGACAGAAGGGGCTTCAGAGGTTCGACACAGTGCTTGGCCCTAGACCCTTTTCAGCATCCCTGCTGGAAAGGGAGGTGAGCCAGCCTCTGCTTGGATCACCCCCAGATAGGAAGCTCACTACCTCCTGGGGCAGGTTAGCTCGGACTATGAGAAGGTAACTTCGTCCCCGACTCCTTATCCAGATCTCTCCTGGCAATGGGCCCGTCTGCTCCGAGAGCTGATAGGTCTCCCAGGGCCCCCTCACTGCCCTGCCGCAGAGCCTCCGCCCCTGAGGCTGGGACTGCCCCTCAGCAGGCAGCAGGGAACCAGCCTCTCTGGCCCCTGGAGGCATGAGAGGAGCCTGGAGCCCTTTGCCTGGACCTGGTAGGAGGGAAGGGACGAGAGTTCTGGGATAGGCCAGCAGAAGACTTGTTGGTCTGGGAATGAGAACACCTGAGTCCGAGCCACGTCGGGTCTGCCGGTGACGTGCTACGGAAGCTTGGGTGAGTTGTTTTGCTTCTTCTGGCTTTAGTTTTCTCATCTGCAGGATGGGGATGTTCATAACCCCTGCAGGGCCCGCGTGAATTGTATAAAACCTGCTGGGAGGGATCCCTGGGTGGTGCAGCGGTTTAGCGCCTGCCTTTGGCCCAGGGCACGATCCTGGAGACCCGGGATCGAACCCCACGTCGGGCTCCTTGCATGGAGCCTGCTTCTCCCTCTGCCTGTGTCTCTGCCTCTCTCTCTCTCTCTCTCATAAATAAATAAATTGAAAAAAAACCTGCTGGGAGGGGCGGTTGGAAGTGAGACCTTTGCAAAGTCAAGCACTGGACACAGGTGAGGATTGTGCAGAGAGGAGTCACCTCCAGGTGTGACTCCAGATGCATCTGAGCTGCCCCACCCACCCCCGGGACTGTGGGCGGGTCCTCAGGAAGGTGTGCAGGTGACCCCAGGGCACCTGCTTCACAGACGCTCCACAAACCACTGGGTCCTGGGCCCGTGCCGTGGGACAAGGGACACGGGGCTGATAGGGTAGGAAGCTTATTGTCTTCTGATGGCAACTCAAAACATTTTTGAACATATTGGAGTGAACGTGGATGTGTTCTGGAACAGAAGGACAGTGTGGCAAACACACGGAAGGTAAAACACCAGGCTGGAGAGACCCCAGGCCGAGGGCAGCCTTCGCCCTGTCCAGCGCCGCCCCACTCCCTCCCGGTCCCCACGACCACCCCCAGGCTGGTGCCTGTCCCGTGTCTTTCTGTAGGAGAAGAACTTTAGGGAGAAAGTTTGCATGGCCCCCTTGACTGCACAGGTCCACCCAATAAAATCAAATTTCTGATGAAGGCGCCCCGCCCCCAGACCCTTCCTTCGGCAAACTCCACTCTTATTTATTACAAACTCGCCATCCACAGAAACCTTGGTGAAGCGTCTGAGCTCACTTCCCATCCCTAGAAGCGGTAGACCTCGCCACCGTCACCACCTTATCTCCCACGGGCCCGGCTTAGGAACTGCTTTTCTGACAAAGCCAGACCCATGGTCTCACCTGGGAGGGCTGGGGCTCAGAGAGGCTCGGGGGTTTCTCGGGCCGCTGCTCAGACAGTCCCGGGCACGCGGGTTCCCGGGGGGACGTTGCTGGACCCCAGTTCCTGCATTTCCAGTCATCTCCCAGGTGAGCCGATGCTGCTGGTTCAAGGTCACCCTTGGGCCCCACAGCCATCTAATGATGGACCTGGGGCTGCTGCCACAGCCTACGTAGCTTCCGTGCACCTGCCGTCATTGTGACCTGGAAGGCACTGAGAGCCTGCGACCAGGCTCGGGGGTGCTGTGTCCCCAAGAAACCAGGGCTTCTCCATCCATCTGAGGAATTAGAAGATTAACATATTGTAACCTCTGGCTCGATGAGTGACTCAGGCAAGGATCATCAGTGGACCCCTGGGTGGGGGTGTTGGGTGACGGGATACCACCAGTCTTGAAGTGTCACCCTAAAGGTTACTTTGGTGCCTGGAGGCCTGGCAGTGACCACCTACATGGGCCGTCGGGCCGGCCCTTGGTCCTGCTGAGATGCCACCCTTGCTGGAGACCTTTGGCCCAGGGTAGCGTGGGGATCCCGTGGGACATTGTGCAGGCCGCCTGGCCTGGGTTCTTCCAAGGACCTGGTGTCATGAGGAACAGAGTCGAGGACGCCTAACTGCCCGGCGCCGTACGCCATGCTTGATGGGACCCTGGGCCAGGAAACGTAGCCAGCCACCAAGCACGTCTGGGAGGCCACCGGGGAAACGTGAGTGTGGACATTGTGTTGGGTGACGTTGCCTGGTTCATGCCGCTTATCGCTGGGGTGGCACTGCTCTGGGGTCGCAGAAGGGGATGCCCTCCTTTCGGGGGTGACACGCACCTGAGGCGTTTGGGGATGGAGTGTCATGATGTCCCCATGACGGCCCACCTTCCTGTTGGGTGGTTTGGTGAGAGGAGAGGGAGAGACAGACAGACGCAAGAGCACGCCCAGGGTGGGAGCAGCTGTGGGCAGTTGGTGCCCTCGGTGCAGGCCATTGCCTCAACCCCTCCATGTGTTGGTGCTGCGGAGCCGTAAATCCTGATCGAAATCTGAGAGAGACAAGAATTTAAATATGCCCTTCACCCCTCTTCCCCTCAGAGTCTCACTGATGATGGAAACCGAACCTTCTAGAAGCCCCCTTGCGGCCCGATGCCTGAGGGCGGCATTTCGTGCTTGCACCCCTGCCCTCGGCAGTGCTTACGGTGCTCAGCACCTCAGTTTTCCCCATTTGAACGGTCTCAGTGGCTGTGGGGAGGACACGTCGCGATGCCCGTGGGGCGCTGCGCTGCAGTAGGTGCTCGATAAAGCAGGTGCCTGCCCACGGCAGGTGGGCGCCCGGGCCCGGCCCCACCTGGGCCTCCCAGCATCCTGCCGCCCCCGGAGCTGGGCTCTGTGTGAGTGAGAAACACTTCGTTGTGGCCGTAAGCTCTTGGCTTTAGGAATCGTTTTGTTTCCAGCACAGCCTTCCCTATCCAGGGGGGCCCTGTCCCCGGCCGAGACTCCCTGGAATGCTCATCTCCAGGAGGGTCAGCTTCACGGGCACCTCCCAAGTGCCTCTGACCCTGAGCTGATGTCCTGAGCCCTGTTAGGAGCCTCTGAGCATTGCGCCCCCAGTCCCCAGCGGTCCCCTGGCCCTGGCCCAAGGGCCCCTGACCGTGATCACAGAGAGGGCCGCCCCTTTCCCCAAATCCAGGCTCTTATCAGCTGATCTGCTGCAGGATGTTTGGTCCTTGTCTGAGTCTAGACATCAGAATGAAAATCTCTTATCAGCTCATATACTAGGGAAGTCGGGTTGGGCCGTATCAAGGCCAAAATTCCTCTGCCGTCAGCACAGCTGTTGCTGCTGCATCAGAGATGAAGCTTGTTGGAGGGGAAACCCGGTGCGAGGGAAGGAGCCCTGGACTGGGAGCCGGGAAGCCTGGGCTCGGGGCCTGGCTCTGCCTCTCACTGTGCGACCTCAGGGAGTCTCTTCCTTTCTCTGCCACCGAAGATTCAAGAGCTCTGCTTTTCCTGCCCCAGGGCCTTTGCACAGGCTATCCCTGCCCACCAGCGCTTGGCTTGCTCGCCATCTTCCCTCCTCGGCTGCTTAACTCTTGCTCAGCCTGCACATCTCAGCCGGAAGCACAGGGTCATTGTGTTCAAAGCGCCCCCCACTTGCCGCCTTCAGAGCACACGTTTGTTTGCTTTCATTACTTTAATTAAAGCCGTTGCTTAAATGACTACTTGTTCAGGGAGCGTCTCCTCTTAGGCTGTGAGCAGCTTGGAAGTGACCGGAAGTGACCGTCTGTGCACCTTTCTGCAACCCAACCCAGGCTGGGTGAAGGAAGGAGGATGTGGGTGAACAGACCCGGGAGAGGCTCCCTGACAGCCTGGGTGTCGGGGGCGGAGTTGAGAGGTGCCCGGCTGCCCCCACCCCTCTGGTCTTCCAGCTTCCCGGGCCAGGGCTCCCTGGGGCCTAAGTGACTTGGTCCTGTGCTGCCCCCTGCTGCCCACGCCGAAGACAACAGCCCGGGGCCGCGCTCCGTGGAGGACACCCTGGGCGCCTCCGGAGCTGCCGGCTCGCCCCAGACAGCAGCCCGCCCCTCCACATGGGGGCTGTTATCGCCCATTCTCTCCACGAAGAAAGCCCACATCCGTTCATCTTTCTGGAAAATATTCATCGCGTATCTATTAATTGCCAAGCACTTTGCTGGGAGCTGGGGCTTCCCTAGAGGACTTTCGGCCTGTGGAGCCTGTGACATTCAGGTCTTCCAAGGACGTGGGGAGCCAGTAAATGCCATGAACACGTGTGTGCACGTGTGGCCAGCACCTGGATGGGCCAGATGTTAACCCACCTGGCCAAGGTCACCAGGATGCCGCTAGATTTGAGTCCTGCTGTCATGATCCCAGCTGAGAGCAATAGAAGCACCAAACCCAGTGTTTCTTACCTGTGTGTCCACTTGTTTTGTCCTGACCCCAACCCTAGTGTCATCCCACGTTGCAGAGGGGGAAACAGGACGCAGAGGGGCTAGGAAACTCGCCCCGAGCCCCTTTAGCTGCCAAATGGTGGAACCAGGACTCGAACCCAAGGTGGTTTGGCTCTAGAACCTCCTTAGCACAGTGCTACACAGGCTAGAAGTTTGGAGAGCCGCGGCGTCAGTGACGGTGGCCGCAAACTCAGGGCCACCTCCCGTTCCCTCCCCAGCCAAGAAGGAGCAGAGGAGCCCATCCTGGCCAGTCCCCCACCTCCAAACCTTCCGAGTTGGCAGAGCAGCATCCAGGCCCGCGGAGGGAGAGACAGGGGAGGAGACGGAGAGCGCCAACCCTGCTAGGGAGGCCGGGGAGGGGCTGAGGATGCCGAGAAGGCTTCTCGGAGGAGGTGAGGGCTGGGCTGGGCCGAGAGGAATGAGTAGGACTCGGATGCGCAATCGTGGGTGGGTGGGGGGCAGAAGCAGAGGGACGGGGTGCGCGGCAGCTGCAGGGTGGGGGAGTAAAGCTCATCGCGGCTCCGAGGTTCAGGGCTTGCCCCACAGGCTGAGGAGCTGCGCTGCCTGTGGGCTGGGGCCTTGCGGGGGTAGGAGCAGGTCAGGTCGGGGATTTGGAAGAGGCCCGGGCTGCAGAGTGGAGGGGGGCGAGGGGCGGGAAGGGGGATGAGTTGGGGGCTGTTGCAGGCGACAGGGTGAGAGGGGCAGGGACAGCCAGGGCCAGGGATGAAGGCTCAGAGGCTGAAGCCAAAGGCGAAATTTGGAATCGCGTGTCTGCCTCCGCCCCCCCCCCCCCCCCCCCGCCTCACCCCTTCCTTTCCTCCAGTTTCCCCTCAGTCCCTCCTCTCTGCTCTTGCTTTTTTAAACAAATTTTTCTGACACTTGCTAGAATAGTAAAGAGTTTATTTAAGACTAGAGCAAAGGAGGAGAGAGGCTGAGCGTAACTCTGAATACAGCGAAGACAGCAGACAGCGGGGGATTTATCCGGAGGCGGCGGAGGAAGGGCAGGGAGTGCTCGCAGACAGGATTCCTGCCCGCCGGACGCCCTAGTAGTATCAGGGGGAGGGGAGCTTGCTGGGCTGAGCACTGTTCTTTGATAAAAGGTAGGCACAGGGGCGCCTGGGGGGCTCAGCGGGTGAGCATCTGCCTCTGGCTCAGGGCGTGACCCCGGGGTCCCGGATCGAGTCCCGCATCGGGCTCCCCACAGGGAGCCTGCTTCTCCCTCTGCCTGTGTCTCTGCCTCTCTCTGTGTCTCTCACAAATAAATATATAAAATCATTTAAGAATAAAATAAAATACAAAAATAAAACATATGCACGTGTGCATGACCAGCTATGGGTGCAGGAGTACATGCGTGCACACAGCCTACATATGCACCCCCCCCCCCACGCACCCGTGCACACGTGTACATGCACGGACCTGGACGTGTCCTTGTGCATACGATACAAATACCGACGCCACACACGCGCACACCACAGTGTCCACACATACGCGCTCGCACATGCACTTCTGACACCTCGACTCTGCCCCTACCCGCTGCTGGGGCAGGGACTGCGTTGCTGGGGTGGGGGGGCTGGCACAGGTGCAGCCACTGCCTCATCACCAGGCTCCTTGGGTATCTGGGGACCCCGGGGCCTGGTCGGTGACCCCACTGAGCCTCTGCTGCCACCTTGTGGCCACTTCCCAGATGGCAGCATGTAGGGGCCAGGTCTTTCCCTGGTTCCGGTTCTGGGAAAGCCTTGGGAGCCTTGCCCACCCCCAAGTGCTGGGTTTTGCCAAATGCTGGGTGGGTGATTAGTGGGGCCGGGGCAGGGGGAGGGCCCCAGTCTCCCCAGTACCTCCTGACTCCTTATCCCCTCTCACCTCTGGGCTTTCATGCGCTCTTTCTTCCGCTTGGAGCACCTGCCACCCCCTTCTCTGTGAGCCCTTTGGGGGAAACTTCACTGTGCTCAGCTCAGGATCCGGGGCCCCCATGTGGCTTCTGGCACAGACTGGCCTTCAGTGAGTAGAGGAGTGAGGGAGAGGAAGGGAGGAGGAGAGAAGGGGAGGGGAGGGGGAGAAGGCAGGCCGCAGGAGGGGAAGAGGGCTTGGTAAGCTGTCACCAGGGGGCCATGGGCCCTGCCTGCATCCCCAGAGATCAAAGGTTTTAACCAGGAGACAGAGAACAAAAGCATGAGATTTTTTCACAATCTTTTAATCTGGCTCTAAATCATTGCTTGCTTGCTAATATTTTTATTAGGAGACAGAGGGAGTCTTCCTCTCCAATGCTCCCAAAAGGCAAAAGTTATGAGCGGGTGTGTTGTCACCTCCGTGTAATAGGGGACAGGTCCCCCTATTCCTCAGGATGTGTAGTGGGGGAGCGAGGCCAGGGCTGAGCGCAACCCTCCCCCCTTCGGGGCTGCCTAACCTGTAGCAGGGGAGGGGCCATCTCTGCAGCTGAAATAGTTATTTATTTATTTATTTATTTATTTATCTATTTATTTATTAAGATTTTATAAAAAAAAGATTTTATTTATTTATTCATGAGAGACACACAGAGAGAGGCAGAGACACAGGCAGAGGGAGAAGCAGGCTCCATGCAGGGACCCCGATGTGAGACCCCATCCCGGGACCCCAGGATCACACCCTGAGCCAGAGGCAGATGCTCAGCCACCGGAGCCACCCAGGTGTCCCCATTGGTCTAATCCTTAAAAATTACCCAAGTAATGTAGGGTTAGTGTGGACAATTTTGAAAGTACAAGTAAACAAAAGTGCCCACAATCCCTCTTGCGCAGGTGCCCACAGGGTCCGGATGGAGGGTGGGCTCCTCGTGGTGTGTTCACATGTGACCTGATTGAAGACTGACGCCCCCCCCCCCCAACCAACTGTGGGAAACATACTCTGGAACTACCATATGATTGTTGTCTTTGAACCCAGGGACTGCCATACCCTGGGGGGCCCTGTCGCCCACGGTCATGTTGCCTGGCGGCTTGGGATGCCCAGTTTGCTACCCCGGGAGGGTGCAGGCCTCTCCACTAGAAGTGGGCGTAAGGGCCGCAGCAGGCACAGGCCATGGGCCTGTATTCCCGCCAAATGTAAGGAGTGGCTGCGTTGAGGCTGCTTGAATCATCACCCAAAGATGACCCGGCGGTTTCCCTATATGGGAACTGGGTCCCTTGCAGATACGTGACAGTGTTTGGGCTCAAGTGATGTTCAGGAAGTGCATTAAAACATTAAAACACCCCCCTCCAGGGTTACCTGGGTGGCTCGGTTGGTTGAGCATCTGACTTTCGGTTTTGGCTCAGGTTAAGCTCTCAGGGTCGTGAGATCAAGCCCCACGTCGGGCTCCGTGCTTAGCGCAGTCTGCTTGAGATCCTCCTTCTCCCTCTGCCCCTCCTGTTTGGGCGCTCTCTCTCTCTCTCTCTCTCTCTCAAATAAATAAATAAAATCCTAAAAACAAAAACAAAAATACCACCCAGCAGA
This sequence comes from Nyctereutes procyonoides, assembly GCF_905146905.1. Classification (NCBI taxonomy): domain Eukaryota; kingdom Metazoa; phylum Chordata; class Mammalia; order Carnivora; family Canidae; genus Nyctereutes; species Nyctereutes procyonoides. Next base: position 6,386,271 of record NW_026575135.1, on the reverse strand, counting down.
TTAGCAAAGTAGCAAGTTGGATGGTATTAAATGTAGGAGCGATTGTGGGAAACAGCCATTACGCACCACCCCTTGGTGGGGTGGGGTGGGGGGCAGCTATAGATACCCACACAAACAGTATGGCCATTCTGGAGAACAACCTAGAACCAGCAAACCCACTCCTTCACTGACGACCTGGAGAGATTCTCACCTAGAGGAGGAGTGTTTGGGGTGAACGGGAAGTGGGAGGCTCCCCAGGCGTGTCCACCAGGGGGATGACTCAGTGAGCCCAGAGGAGGACAGGAGGACACATCCACGAGGGACGCCACGTGGTAAATAGCAGCTCCCCCGGTACGTACCGATGGCACCTCGGAACCGATCTTGAGAGCGGGGTTAAGTCTATACCGCAGCACCACCTGCGCCAGCGTCAGCTCCTGTGGTTGGCATTTAGACCGTTCTGTTTGGGCTCCTTGCCCCTCCCGCGGGGTGCAGCTGCCTTGCTCTCCGGGTTCTCCTTAGGACTTGCTCTTTTCTGCTTTGAAAATGTTGCCACGACATCGCCTAGAACGTCCCGGGGCTTTTGGCTCTGTACCCACAGTGGCCTTTGCAGCTCACAAGAGGTTCTTTATGTTGCCTCTTTAATTATACAGTTTGTTTCGTTTGTGGGTTCTCGTACACGAACATCATTTTTTTAATTCATTGCTTGTCTCTCCATCCCCGTTTTCCTGAACCGATCATGTTATCAATTGCGACTTTTAAAAAAGATTTTATTTATTTATTCATTAGAGACACACACAGAGAGAGAGACAGAGACACAGGTGGAGAAAGAAGCAGGCTGCACGCAGAGAGCCCGACGTGGGACTTGATCCTGGGACCCCAGGATCACGCCCTGGGCCGAAGGCAGCACCAAGCTGCTGAGCCACCCAGAGATCCCCTCAAATGCGGTTTTTATTTATTTATCTTTTTCTTCTGCATTCTTCCTCCAAACCACCAGTTCATGATCTGCAGCATCAGTGCTGCTGTTTCCTGCCACCAGTGTGGCCTGGGTCCTGCCATCGTGCTCTCGGCTTCCTTGACCACCCATATCCCATGCACCCCCTGTTTTTGCATCTCATTTTGTCACTTTTCAGGGCCTCCCTGCCTTCTGGGGCTCCATGATGATGCCCGACAGGACCTTTGGCGGGCCATTTTTTTGCTCACCTCCTGGTGACAAGGTTTGCTCACCTCCTGGACATGACTCTGTTTCTCATAAGAGAAAGTATAGTTGCTTTGTTTTTTCTTTTTTAAAGATTTATTTATTTTAGAGAGAGAGAAAGAGCATGAGCAAGGGGGTGGGCAGAGAGAGAGAGAGAATCTTAAGCAGAGTCTCCGCTGAGTGCGGAGCCCAGCTCAGGGCTTAATCCCCGCACACTGAGATCGTCACCTGAGCTGAAACCAGGAGTCCGATGCTTAACCCGCTGCACCACCGAGGTGCCCCAGTCTTCATAACTTTTTTCATAACTTCCCTGTTGGCTTTTCCATCCTTCCTCATCCTTGAGTGCGGCGGGATCGCAGATCTGCTCTCTCTTTGCCGGGCTGGTGACCGGCACCTCTGGTCCTCCAGCAGGAGGGCAAGTTGATGTTTGCACATAGCAGTCCAATTTCCTGTTTCTAGCAGATTTTTGTGTAGTTTGTTTGTGACTTGCCTGTCACCTCCATCATCTGCTTCTCTGTCGCTTGGGTGATGGTGGATGGCATAAGGGTCCCTTTAAGGGCACTGCCATGGACACTTTCTCATGCCTCCCCCTGTCGCCCCACATGGGACTCAATGTCTCAGAAGAGCTGCTTCCTTGCAGCTAAGGTTAGAGAGGACAGCTCCTCATGTCCTTGGTGGCACAGGTCCTGGTCAGGGAAAATGGTGAGGGAGGCCGAGTGTGAAGCATCTTCCTGTTTTTTGTTTTTTTTTTTCTCTTCCAGATGGTTCTTTGTATTGGGAACCTATGAAGTGTTCTTTTAAAAACTCAAGCTGCGGGACAATGGGGGGCTCAGCAGTTGAGCATCTGCCTTCGGCTCAGGGCCTGACCCTGGGTCCTGGGATCAAGTCCCGCATCAGCCTTCCCAGGAAGCCTGCTTCTCCCTCTGCCTGTGTCTCTGCCTCTCTCCGTGTGTCTCTCATGAATAAATAAATAAATAAAATCTTAAAGAAAAAAGCCCTCAGCCCGTAGGACAGCAACACTTGATCTTGGGGTTGTAAGTCTGAGCCACATGTTGAGTGTCAAGATTACTTAAAAATAGTCTTAAAAAAAAAAAAAAAAGAAAAAGAAAACCCCAAGCTGATTCATGGGACTCTCTTCTCAAAGCAACTTATGCCCTCCCCATTGCCCTCAAGTTCGGGTCTGAGTCCCTGCATATGCTTCCCAAAGTTCTCTCTGACCCCATCATGCCTCCTCTGAGACTCAGTTTCTTTCTTTCTTTCTTTTTTTTTTTTTTTGAGACTCAGTTTCTCATGCTGCCCTTGGCCTTGGTGTGCCTTCCTGAATGTGCCACGCTCTCTGCAGACCTCTGTGCCTTCACGCAAGCTGCTCCCTTGGGCTCAATGGCCTTGCCCTTCCTACCCCATCTCTATCTGGAGGGGACGAAGGTGGCGGAGGCCTAGGTGCATCTCTTCCAGGAACCATCTCCGATGTCCCTGACTGATGAGGTCCTCCACCCCGAGGAGGGTGAATGAATGTTGCATTCATTCATCCGTTCATTCCCTACGTGTCTCCTGGATCCAGTTTCGTTTCAGACACTCTGGCTTCCCTTCTTGCCCCGGACTCTGAGGGGCAGGTCTTATTCACCGTCTCCAGGGCCCAGTAGCAGGTCATTCAGTTAACGCTGGCATAACTGAACGATGGGCTGCACACTACCTGGGCCGAGCTTCTGCTAGAGGGCAGCACCATACACGTGTCCCCTTGAGCCCCAGTCCTGACGGCTGGACGTGCCAGGCTCCGGGGCAGCACGGTCAGAAGGGCACACTGCCTCCAGCAGAGGAGCTCTAGAATATCCCAGTCTTCTGAACAAAATCCTTCAGCTGAGCCCTTGGCCTGCCCCAGGACCACACATCCTGTGTAGTCTAATTTTATTAAGAATATATTAGAATCCAGGAAAGCATGTGAGGGCAAAGGAAAAAGAGGGGACTTCTTGGCTGAGCCACATGCAAACAGTGGTAACAAGTTAGAAGGCTCTGCCTGAAGCCTCAAAGTCTGTGTTTAGAAAATACAAGGGCAGAACCAACATCATATAACCGGACATTTACTAAACTATCCTTTTTTGTTTAGCATTTTAAAAAAGAAAACCACCACTTTGCCTAAATTGCTTTAGGAATCTGAAAAGACTTACGCATAATCTGTCTTTCCAAAGACAGAAACTCAATCCTCTTTTGCTCTTGGGAACAGAATGTAAAAATAATCACCAGCTTTAGGGTCTGAATGTTGCCTTGACGGGGAGGAGGTGGGGTGCAGGGGGCAGTGCCAGCCTCACAAGTGAAGGTGGGCAGAAATTAGCATCCTGAACTGCCCGCTGTGGAATTGTCATTTAACCAGGTTAAAAAAAGCTATTCCCAAACAGGCTCCTTCTGACGGCCTCGGAGCTGATGTGGAAGCCGCCAAATGTGTGTATTTGTGGAGTTGTAAGTAGGTCAGATATTTCTGTCGCTAATTATTACTTGTGAAAAAATATGTCGTGAGCTTGCCGCAGGGAGAGAGTATCGGAAGCAGCATTGATCTTTGGAAACTCCAGCCAGATTTATCCCTACGGGGCTGGAATCCTGAGGACAGACAGACGAGGGAAAAAAAAAAATGTCCTAAATCCAGGTGCACTTGGGGCAGTTGTGGGAACTCCAGCCGGAAATTGGGAAATTGGGGTTCTAGCCCCTGATTTTCACTTCCCTCTTCTGGACTCCCGTTTTCTCACCAGGTTGGATTTGATTTTCAGTGCAAAGGTTCTGATACCACGACCTTATCAGTGGAAGGTCATGTCTTGGAGACCTGGGGTTTTCCTTCTCTTTTAGGGATAGGTTTTTGGGTGCTGGGAGGTATAAAGGAATCAGTTCAGAAGTGAGATCAGATTATTTTTGGCAATGAATGTTAGTGGAAAATTTGTGGCAGCCTGGTCAGACCCATGTTTGTAACTATCTGTTGAATGTTGAATATGTGTTGGACATTGTGGCAGGCATGTTGGACACACGCTTATGACTCTGCCCACTTCTTTGTGTATTTAGGATTGGTGGCCACCAATTACTGAGTTTCAGAGGGTGAGATGATTTGCCCAAGGCTATCCAGATAGTAAGTAGCAGAGTTAGAATTTGAACCCACCTTCTCGCTCTAGTATCCTAAACCAGCCCCCAGAGCTATGCATGAGTGAGCAGCTGGGGAAAAAAGATGCCCCCGCCCCTCCCCCAGATGTGAAGGCTGGATACCAGGGCAAGATGTCGCTCTAATTAGTTTTATTTTACAGGCTCAGAGACTTGTCAATGCTTTATGCAAAGTTATGCAGAATATGCAAATAAGGGGTGGCTCTGGTTGGGCTGTAACCAGTACAGCACCTGTGTTTCTCTGATCTGAAGAGTTCTACCTGCAGAGCTTCCTGGTGGCTTGGGCAGTGGGAAGGGTACTGGGCGGCTTTGCACAAAGTCAAGTCATGCTTGCAAGTGCCCTCCAAGTATGTCCAGGAAGTGCAATGTAAACGCACCCACCATAGGACAGTCTGAGTGCCAGGTATCTGGGCGGAGATGAATTTGGTTGCTTTGAAAAGCTTTTGTGTTTGTTTTTAAACAGGTGGGCTTCATTTTCTCATCTTTGAAATGGGCGAATGAGGGCTCAGTCAAGCATATGACTCTTGATCTTGGGGTTGTGAGTTTGAGCCCCACATTGGGCGTAGAGCTTCCTTAAAAAATAATAATAAAGTAGGGGTGCCTGGGTGGCTCAGGCAGTTAAGTGTCTGCCTTCAGCTCAGGTCATGATCCTGGGGTCCTGAGATTGAGCCCCAAGTCTGCTCCCTGCTCAGCGGGGAGCCTGCTTCTCCGTCTGCCTCTGCCCCTTCTCCCTGCTTGTGCTAGCTACCATGCTCTGTCAAATAAATAAACAAAATATTATAAAAAATAATAAAATAAATTGATTTTAAATTTAAATTAAAAATTTAAATTTAAATTTAAATTAAAAAAATAGTGAATGAGCTTAAGGCCCTCTGGTGACCTGAGTCTTCAGAATCCTATATTCAGGCATCTGGAACTACCATCCTCTTTTTTCTCCAATACTCTGCTTATGATGACCCTGGCCTCTACCCCTCTCCAGCACTCACTCCCACCACCCCTTGTTTGTCATCCCCCGACCGGAAGGGTGTTTGCCTGCCTTTTCTTGCTTCCTATATTTTGCACATGCTGTTTCTGTGCCCCGGCCACCTTTTCTCTCTCTTCTGTCTGTCTAACTCCTCTCCTCTCCCAGGCCAGCTTAGATGTTACCTACTCCTGCCTCCAACCCCAGGCAAGCCCAGGCACCCTCACCCTCAACACCCAGCTCTCTTGATAGCGCTTATGAGTTGGATTCTTGTCATGGTTACTGAGGACAGAGATACAACACCCGCCCCCCACCCCCACCCAGGTACACATCCCAGGACTGCCAAAGTAGTGGAGAATTAACATTTAAGGAATTAACAAGTCAAAGAAGAATGCATCTACCCATTTTAGTGTAAAATTGTCCAAAGGAAGAAGTTGCTATAAACCCCCCACCCAGCTTGTGATTTTAGACTAAAAATAGGTATAGGGACACCAGGCTCCTCTAATTCCCTAATATAAATTTTAATTTTTAATAACTTGAGAAATCAGGGAACTATACCTATGGGAGAATGATGAGGAATCAGCCCCATAAATTAATGGAAAGTATGTGTTCACATTATCTAACTATATTAAGTGTGAATAATAATTAATTATAGATTCTACATGCGGTCTTGTCTTAGAGAATTCAATGCGAAGGAATTGAAAAAGTCATTCATCACCCCCCCCCCCCATGCTCCACCCCAGGCCATAACATAAAAAGCAATGGCCAAAGAATTTTCCATAATTTATGAAAATCATCATCTTAGAGGAAAAATAACTCTCATTAGGAGCATAATAACTTGGAAAAAAGAAGCTGTACCCAAGTGTGTTTGCTAATGCTGTTGTAATCATTTGGCCCACCCCTCCCCTCTCTCCTCTGCATTTATTAAGTCTTCCATCCATTCACTGTCTCTCTGGTGTATGGAGAGGTGGCCACAGGGAGAAGCGAATGTGAACTCTAGGGCCAGATTGAGTTCAAAGTCAAACTCATCTACTTTGGAGCTGTGTGGTCTTAGGCAAATCACTTAACCTCTCTGTGTCCCAGTTTTCCTATCTATAAAATGGAGGTAATAACAGTACCTATCGATAGGGTTGGTATGGATGGGGAGGGGGTGAACAAGCCAATACGGATGAGGTACTCAGCATAGCGCCTAAGCACTCACTAAATGAGAACTCTAGCTGTGGGTCTGGTGTGCTGGGCACCACGGAAGCAGGACCAAGCTTCTGTCCCTGAAAGAGTTGGCTGACTGGTGAGGGAAACACTCTAAATAAGCCAGCTCCCTCCAAGGTACAAACTGGGGGGTTACATATGGACCTGAGTACGGTATTGGATACAGAGCGATGGGGCTTCTTTGGTGAGGGCGGCCGGGCTACTTCTCCGAGGAGGTGACATTTCGCTCAAGAGGTGAAGGGTGAGAAGGAGCTGGTGAAGTCAAGAGCGGGGGGAGAATGTTCCGGGTCTCGTGGGTATAGCTTGCGTGCCACACTCCACGGGGTCATCCCCTTCCCCGTTGCTGTTAGCTGTTGAGGCAAACTTTAGGGCCACGATGATGAAGGATATAGGAAAGTCGCTAGACAGTGGCACGGACTCGATAGGAGTTGACATAAGGAGGTGCACGGGACGGTGGGGAGGGGCAGGTCCTTAGGGATCAGAAAGCTAGCCTCCTCTCAGAGGCCAGAGGTGACTAAAGCTCATCTGCCATTCCCACTCCGTGAACGGGTTAAAGACATCAAGTTAATGCCCTACAGGGTATTGGAAAGGAAAGTTAATATCCTACAGGGAATGGGGGAAAATCGGGGAGCCTAGGTTTCTGTTTGGGAGGCAGCGTGGGAAGAGCCTTCCTAACCAAGACCCAAAACTCACAAATCATGGGCCAAAACACAGCTAGTTTGGACTCCATCAAATGAGGGATTTCTGTCCAGCGTGGGGGTGGGGGGGCGGAGACAAAGGGGGCAGGTGGATGCTGAAGGCTAAGACCAGGGGGCTCCCAGAGGGAGAGGGTCAAATGGCCAACAGCTCATGAGGAGATGCACACAGGCGCTAAAGTCCAAGATATGTGGGTGGAAACTTCACACGGGAGCCCCCTCCTCCACCTCAGAATGGTGGCACTTGGGCAGACAAGAGAGAGGAAGGCTGGCTGGTGCCCTGACGTTGGGGGCCGTTCCTAGGAACTCTGAGCATGAAGCACAGTGGCTCTGAGTGGAGGGGCCGAGGGAATCCTGAAAGCCAGGCTCGCCCCAACGTCAAGCCTCTGGCCTAGGGCTGATTAGGCCAGAAAGAAGGGGAGCCCCCAACCCCCACATTCACACACCTCCCCACCTGCCCACCGGCCAGGGGTGTGTGGAGCTGCATGCACCTGGAGGGGGCCCCTTTGCTAGTTCACACGGAGGCCCCATTTGGGCTCTGGAGCCCTGGCCTTTGAGAAGCCTTTTGACCTGAGTTAACGCAATTCTTCGGTAATTCCCCATGACCCCTAAGGCCACTCCGGCTGTCTATCTCAGAGACAACTCAGAGGACAAAGGGAACCCTCATGAAGCTGCCACCGCAGCAGAGTTTGGAGGGCCAGGGGCTTGGAGGCCACCCAGGTGTCCATCCTTGGGGAAACAGAGGAGAAAAATGTGATGTGTTCTCACCGTGGAATGTTGTGCGCAGCTGGGGCAACTGTTACACTAAATGCACCTTGGTGCTGAGCTGGGCTGGGGGGGGTCACTAAATGCACCTTGGTGCTGAGCTGGGCTGGGGGGGGCAGGGGGGGAAATAAAAGAACCAGATGAGAGCTATAACACAGAATTAGTCATGTTAATTATTATTATTATTCAGTCATGTTAATTAAAAGCGTATATACAAACACAGAACAGCACGACATGTTTTTAAGGACTCGGGAACACTTAAGAACATATATCAGCTACATCAGCGAGGATGCCTATGGGAGAAGGGGAAAGGGGGGTGGGTGGGAAAGCAGGGATGAGGAAGAAAAAAAAATTTAAAAAACCCAACACAAACCCATGGCAAGTGAGTCGTCTGTGGCCAGAACGCGCCGGAGCTGAGGAGGTGGGTGCCTGTACCTGCTGTCCGCACCCAAGGCTGGTAAATGTGAAAAGACGAGAAAACAGAAGCAGAAGGAAAACCCTCCCTGTCCTCTGCGGCTGAGCGCACGCTTGTCTCCTTCAAGGAACTGGGCACCATTTCTTGTCTCCTCGAAGTGCTCCTGGCACACGCTCCACTTGGCTGGAAGGTGGAAAATCACTGATTTGTCATCTATCTTTCTACCGATCGCAAACAGCAGGCCCCAAGAAAAGCTGCTGGATTGATTTTCTATTACCTTGCACTTCAGAGTGGCAAGACACCACCCTACACTGATAAATGTGTTAACTGCCACGAGGGGGCCGGTGGTGTGACCTCAGAATTTTTGAATTCTCGTCTCCTTCCCATCACCAACCTGATGGCTGACCATATGCAGATGCGTTTTCCTTTTGGGGTCTCGGTTACCCAAGGGTGGCTCCTAAGTAGTAGATGTGGGATGGATTTCCCTCAAACGATTTCCTTTTCCTGCTGGCTCACAGTTTGCCCACATTTCCTTAAAGGTGAGTGGTGCCAAGCTATTGAGTCCTGGCCAGTAGAATGTGGATGGAAGCGGTATCTTTCACTCCCAGGCCTGGTCCATGAAGACCTCCCTGTGCGATTTCCCGCCTTTTTACACTATCTGCTGGCAGGTTGTGGGGCATCCCACAGAGCCCAGTTGAGGAGATCGGGTCCCCCAGGTCACCTCTAGGAGGAGAGGCACCCAGGAAAGTTTTATAACCAGAACCAACCCCTGTTGGACAGTTGAATGAGCAAAATTAAGCATTTTAAAATAATTTTTAAAAAGGTTTTATTTATTTGAGAGAGACCCAGAAAGCATGAGAGAGAGAGAGAGCAAGGACAAGCAGAGGGAAGAACAGAGGGAGAGGGAGAAACGGACTCCCCACTGAGCAGGGAGCCCGACGTAGAGCTTGATCTCAGGACCTCAGGATCATGACCTGAGCCGAAGGCAGACACTTAACCAACTGAGCCACCCAGATGCCCCAAATTAAGCTTTTATTGTGTTTTTGCCATTGACACATTGGGGCTATTTGTTATACCACACGTCCTCCTGACTGATCCATTTCCTTTTGACTCAAGACAAATGTCACCAGAGAATTCCTTAATTTGTGGAAAAATGCTTCTCCATTTTTCCAGTTGATGTTTTGTGATCTGACTCCTTTATCCTACTCAAAAGTAGCTAAATAGAACTGAAATAGCAGCTGAGTATCCCAAAAGATTCAGAGTCCTCCCTGCATCTCCTGCCTACGATCCACGTATGCTAGAACCAAAGGGATGGCTCAGAAAGAGCAAGACTGCGGGTGTCTCTTCCTCAAAAAGGCTTTCATCATCCCCCGTTGCTTTCAGGAAGAAGCCAGAGAGCTCATGCCTGCAAGGCCCTACAAGAACTGGCCCTGGTTTATTCTCCCCACGTTTCAGGGAGCGCCCCAAACTCAGAGCCTTTACGCACACTGCTTGCTGGGCTAGCATCCCCTTCCATCCCTTCCTTCTCAGCAGGGGTGTCTTGGCAGACACCACTTTCCCCTGGGGTTCTGGGCATCCCGACCACCCCCTTCTCTCTATCCATGTGCTTGCTTTTCATTCACAGCCGCCTTCTAATCCTGGTTGTGATTCCTTGCTCATGCTGAGTCTCCCCACCTGAACGTGGGCATCCCAGCCGAAGGACCCAGCCTGTCTGGCTTCTAGCGGGATCCCCACAGCGCCCCACACTGGCCCTGCCTCGCTGGCAGTCCTCCTGCACAGATGTGGAGCGGATGCATCAACCGATCGATGAACTAATCATGAGGGGAGCCAATGGGCTTGCACTGTTGGAGGGGACGTGACCTGTATCATTCTGGGGAGACTCGAGTATTTCTTGGAAGGAACGTCTCTCAAAGGAATGACAGAGTTGTCTTCTGATGCACTGGGTGATGGCACGAGGTCTGTGGCTTTCCGGAGTGAATCTGCAAAGCCGCGGCCCTTTTCATACACACAAACTCATCTCCATGGCAATTGTTTTCTCTGCAATTTCCCTTGAAGCGCCCATTTGTGTTTCTTGATTTCCACGGGAAGATGACCTTGTTAGGTCCTGTTAGGTAGAAACAGGACGAAGGCTCCAACAGCTCGGGCTTCGGGTGCCCGGGTGCCCTGTGCGTTCCCTGCGGGTAATTAAGGGGTGAGCCAGGTGCCCCTGCAGGTGCAGTGAACCCAGAGGCCTGACGGTTCATTGGAATAACAAAAAGTGGCAGCCGGGCCAGCTGCAATCTGACCCCTCAGCCTAGTAAGGTTATAAAAGGCCGAGCCAAGAACAACCCCCCAGCCCCGCCACCAGGACTCCCCAAAATGCCAGCGCGGTTGGGCGAGGACTGGCCTTCGGTCTTTGGATTAAAAGTCTCAGCGCCTCAGTATCTAACACGGGCCCGCAGTGCCAGCGCCCCCCACCCCAGGTCCACCAGTTTACTGGTTTCGTCCCCCTGGCACACCCCCAGGTCATGTGTGCCCTGACCTATCACTGCTGATCGTGATTGGCATAAGGATTACTTTCCAATGACGCTGAATTTGAGTTTCTCCCCCAAAGCATTTGCTAGATTATTTTCCTCCTGTCCTTACCCATCGTCTCTATCCTTCGTCTGCGATTTCACCTGGGTCCCTGTCTGGGCTGGGGGCTGGGGGCTGGGGGCTGCGGGCTGTGGGGGCATGTGTGTGTGTCCTTCTTCCAGACCTTGGGCAGCAGGTCCAACCTGCAGGGGCCTTGGGGAAACTGAGGCCAAAGGAGGGGCAGCATGGCACTGCCTTGGGGTAGAGCCAGGTCTGGGCCTGTGGTTACTCCCTGCGCCTCCAGGGCTCCACACTGCATCGCAGCCATCCCCGGGGGTGGGAGGAGAAGGGCAGACGCCCTCCGGGCAGGATGGGAAAGAGGCCAGTTCCCTCTCTGCCCAGGAGCGACCAGTCCCGCTGGGCTGCACAGCCCCAGTCCTACTGCTGTGTCCCCAGCCGGCCTTGTGACGGGGGCCATCTGGTCCACCCCGCTTTCCTCCCCTGGTGCCTGCGGTCCTTGTCCTCAGGGAGCTGTCCCTTCCTGGCTCGGCCTGGTTCAGATGGGGCATCCCCAGGGTTTAATGGTCTGGGGTATGGCCTGAGCATCAGGATTTTGAAGAATGCTCCAGGTGGTTCTAGAAGGCATCCAAGTTTGAAAACCACTGCTTCCTCCCCTGACCTGGGGTGGGCAGATGGACCAAAGTGGGCCGATCAGCATCCCTTGCTGGGATTGCACTGTAGACATAAGAAGGTCTCTCTTCAAAGGCGTTAGCACGGTGCCAGCCTGTCTGCTCTGCGCCCCTAGCCATCCTCCGTGACTCCTCCTCTCCCCCTATGCTCTCCAGGCTCTCCACAGGTAGCTCTCCGCATCCCTGGGCTGCAAGCTGGGCATGCACCCCTGCAGGGGGTCTCTTCCTCCGGGAAGGGCTTCTTTCTCACGAAGTCCTCCTTACCCCAGAAGAACCAGGTACTCATGATCTATTCTGGGGGGCCCTCCTGGCTCCCCGCTGGGGACAGGGTCTGGTGCTGCTCTCTCGGGCTGCCACGGTCCTGTGTGCTCACTGAGGACCTCACCTCTGGGCTGTCATCAGCTGTCCACACTCTGTTCCTGCCCTCCTGCTCCAATCCACGCCGCCCCCCCCCCCAGGCTTCACTCACCCTGTGGTAAGTGAGTCACATTTAGCTCTGGGGGGGCAGGAGGCAATCACCTAGGGCTGGGGCTCATCCTGTTTCTCAGTGTTCCTGAGAGGGAGGGGAGGATGGGAATGGTAGGGAGAGTGGTGTCAGGTGTTGGGGTCCAAAATAGTGGGGGGAGAGAGGGATGGGGAGGAGGGGTGGAGGGAGAAGGGAGAGGGGGAGAAGGAGAGGGAATGGGGAGGGAGTGGGAGGGTGGGGGAGAGAAAGGGGGAGGGGAGGGGGAGAGGAGGGGACAGTCCTTCTGGGCTCTTCTGGCTCTTCTGTTCCTTCCTTCACCCGACAGATGTTCTCTCATTCTCTCGGCCCCTACTCAGGGGCATACAGAGAAAATTTCCCAGAGTTAAACTAAAGAGCAGAAATTTAAAATAAAACCTGGCCTTTTGGAAGCAACGGTAGGGGATTCGCAGAGCCCAGACTCGAGAAATAGGGGACCTAGACTTGCCTCCTGACACTTCCACGGTCTCTGTGACGATGTGTTCCTTCTCCTCCCTGAGAATATTCCACAGTGTGCAGCTACCGGATAGCAAACACCACAGCCTTGTCTCCCCATGGCCCAAACCGGCGGGGCCCTTTATGTCTGTGGCCTGAGCGGTCACCAGGAGCAGCCATGAAAGATTGCATTTTAGGTGCACCTGGGTGGCTGGGGGGGTTAAGGGTCTGCCTTCGGCTCAGGTCCTGATCCCGGGGTCCTGGGATCGGGCCCCACATCTGGCTCCCCGAAGGGAACTTGCTTCTCCCTCTGCCACTCTCCTTGCTCCTGCTCTCTTAAATGAATAAATAAAATATTTTTTTTAAAAAAATGCCTTTTATAAACCTGCCATTTTATAAGAACTATGTTTATAAAGCTACAAAACCAAAAAAGGAATCAATGAACAGGAACCCAGAAGGGGGTTGTTTTGGTTAAGATCAGAAATCCAACTCGACCTCGCTTAAGCAGGCAAGGTAATTATTGATCCGAAGTCTCGGGAATGTACGTGGCTGACAAAGACTACGAACTCTGTCTCAGGCTGGAATAAGGAAGGGGTGTCATTTGTCACGTGGAATGCTAGGAGGTGGGCAGGCCAGGGAGAGCGTCAGCGCTGCCCCCCACTGGGCCCCCCATCCCTGGGCGCTGCCTTGGGGCTGCGAGGTGGCTGGAGACCCCCAGTCGCACCCACAGGGGGTGATAAACCAGAAATGGGAAGGAAGGAAGGAAGGAAGGAAGGAAGGAAGGAAGGAAGGAAGGAAGGAAGGGGCAAGGGAGGAAAGAGGGAGGAAGGAAGGAAGGAAGGAAGGAAGGAAGGAAGGAAGGAAGGAAGGAAGGAAGGAAGGAAGGGAGGGAAGATGGAAGGAAGGAAAGAAGGAAGGAAGGAAGGGGCAAGGGAAGAAAGAGGGAGGAAGGAAGGAAGGAAGGAAGGAAGGAAGGAAGGAAGGAAGGAAGGGAGGGAGGGAGGAGGGAAGGAAGGAAGGAAGGAGGAGGGAAGGGGCAAGGGAGGGAGGAAGGAAGGAAGCAGGCCCACCAGCAGAGTTCTGGTTGTATCCCCCCCTGTTACCTCTCGCTCTGTGGCAAATCACCCCAACATGCAGCGGCTGAAAGTAGCAACCACGCATCCGCTGGAGAATCTCAGGGTGGCTCGGGAAGTTCTGGGCACAGTCACGGGCTGAGACTCCAGTCACGTGGTCCTTGGAAGGCCACCTTCCAGGGGTGCAGGGGCTTGCTGAGAAAGCAAATAAGATGCCGTGAGCAAATAGGTTAGGGAAGAGCACGTCTCGTGGGCCAGTCAGTGCTCCAGAGCCCGGGGCCCATCCAAAGCGAACCCCCAAACAGACAGAAACCCTGCTTGGGGCGTCCAGTCCAGCCAGGAGAGCGGAGAGTTTTCTGTTCTGCAGGATTTCTCAGAGCCTTTAATACGCTAATGGGCGTCACCCGAGGGGTTAAGGTTTGCAGTGTTTCCGGAGGAGGCGGTGGGCCTCCCGCAGAAGAACTGATGGTCTTTGGACTAGACTTTGAGAAACGCCAACTCGGCTCAACCTCCCGTTGTACAGATGGGGACGTCGAGGCCACAGTCAGGGTCGTCCAGCCAGAGCGGGCACCGAGCCACGGTCACCTTGCTCAGGGCACAGCCTCTAGCCTGTCCCCGATCTTCAATTTCTTGCCTCCCTCCCTCCTTCCTTCCTTCCCTCCTTCCTTCCTTCCCTCCCTCCTTCCTTCCCTCCTTCTTTCCTTCCTTCCCTTCTTCCCTCTCTCCTTCCTTCTCTCCCTCCCTCCTTCCTCCCTTGCCCCTTCCTTCCTTCCTTCCTTCCTTCCTTCCTTCCTTCCTTCCCTTTCTTCTCTCCCTCCCTCCTTCCTCCCTTGCCCCTTCCTTCCTTCCTTCCTTCCTTCCTTCCTTCCTTCCTTCCTTCCTTCCTTCCCTTTCTTCTCTCCCTTCCTCCTTCCTTCCTCTCTTGCTCACTCCTTCCTTCCCTCCCTCCCTCCTTCCTTCCCTTCCTCCCTCACTCCTTCCCTCCTCCCTTGCCCCTCTGTCCCTCCCTCCTTCCTTCTCTTTCTTTCTTGCACCCCTGGCTGCTGAGCCCAAGATCTGGGAGGCTGAGTGGAACTCAGATGCCTGAGATGGAGGGAGCAGGGCGCTCCCATGCTCTCCACGGGGCCTCCTGGCCCGAGTCGCACACAGACGTCACACCTCCGGCCACATCAGTCACGTTGTGTGACCTCTCCCTGAGCTCAGCCCTGCTGGTGTGAGCAGCTGGACCTGTCCCCTGGGGAAAGAGGCAAACTGGGCCCTGGGAAGACAAATGAGACTATGAGGAGGATGAGGGGGAAAGCCACCTTACAAACGTATGGCCCACTGCTTGGGCCTTGGGGAAGCTACCTGCTTCCCTGGGCAGAAGGTCCTCTGTGGACATCCTGGGCTGCCCTGATGGCCCCCAATCTGGTCCTTGAAGGACGGGGACCATGCTTAGTGTGGAGAATCTGGTCAGTTCTTTCAGTGTCCAGGATGTTGCTCATGCAGTGACCACGGGAGTTGGGTGAGCACAGCGGGGGAAACTGAGGTGCACAGACATAAAATCACACACAGGATGTCAGCAAGTGAGGGATACCCTTGGTGGACTTGGGACTAGAACCCAGGTCTCCCTGCCTTTCAAGACACCCATGCTCTTCTTGTTGTTGTTGTTGTTTAAATTTAATTTATTTAGAGCTCATGACTGGCGGGGAGGAGCAGAGGGAGAGGGAGAGAAGGAGAATCCTCAAGCAGACTTCGCTGAGCACAGAGCCCAACGACGTGCTCAGCGACGTGCTCAGCGGGGTCGATCCCACGACACTGAGATCATGACCCGAGCTGAAATCAAGAGCAGGACGCACAACCGACTGAGCCACCCCAGCGCCCCTCAAAACACCCACCCACGCTCTTTAAGAAGCTCACTGTCTTCTGGGGATCAAAGGTAGGAATGAGGATTCCAGCCCTGAGGGCCTTGATGGTTAGGAGGAGCGAGTAAGAGGGTGTTGACAGCAATCAAGTGAGGAGGTGCAGTGGTGGCTTGTCTCAGGCCTGGTTTTAGGGGCTTCTCAAACATTATTATGATAATAAACCTATAAACATCACACTTGGCTGGCAAGGGAACCGAGGCTCGTGGGGTTAAGAGCACTGGCACGGGGTCCCCTGCCAGTAATGGCAGAGCCGGAGCGAGACCTCAGCTTGAGCTGAGAGGCTGAGTCTTTCCACCAGTGACCTGCCACACCGCACAGAGTGATTGGGGTGTGGGCAATCCCTGTTCTAGAAAAGTCTATCAGCTAACCGTTTAAGAATATACACGGCATTGGGGGCCCCTGGGTGGGTGGCTCAGTGGTTGAGCACCTGCCTTCAGCTCAGGGTATGATCCCGGGGTCCCGGGATCGAGTCCCGAGTCAGGCTCCCTGCATGAAGCCTGCTTCTCCCTCTGCCTATGTCTCTGCCTCTCTCTCTCTCTGTGTGTGTCTCTCAAGAATAAATAAATAAAAATCTTTAAAAAAAAGAATATAAACCACCTTACCAACCTAAAGTGGGTGCACCATGAGGGAACAGAGGGCTGGCTGAGGACAAAGCCCGAGCCTGGGGCAACACGTTGGCAAGCCCTTGAAACAGGCAGAGGGACCTTCCTGAAGGGATTCAGCTGCCTCGAGGGTCATACTTTGCTCAGGACAAAAGGCAATCTCAGCCCGACCCCCAGGACCCCGTGAGTCTACTTTAACATATAAAAAATTCCTTTAGAAATTTCCTTTATCTCTAAGCCCCCAAGCACGTGGCCCACGGATACACATCTGAGGGGCTCATGACTCAGGCTTTATTAGACCGTAGGAAGTGACCTTTTCCCAACAATAGCCAGCCCCCTACAAGGGGGAAACCTTCTAGAAGGTCCTGGAAACCTTGCTTCCAGAATCCCTTAGAGAGCAGCTATCCCCAAACCCCTCACACTCCCAGGCACGTAATCAGCCTCCAGTCACAGGCCCGGGGCAGCAGCTCTCCCTGCCCACGGGTCCTGGCCCCGGGCTTTAATAAAACCACCAATTTGCACCCAAGACGCCTCGAGAATTCCTTCCTGGTCGTTGGCTCCAGACCTCACCCCACCAAACCTCACCTGTGTTCCAAAACTTCACCACACCAGCCATCCACCAGAGCCCAGTATCCTTCCCTTTCTGGCATTTTGCACCTTTCCCTCCCCTCTTGCCCTCGCTTGGCAAAAACACTAAAAGCTCATAATGAAATAAAACAACTGGCCTCATGACAAATAACAGCCCCTTCAACTTGCTTCTTTCTTCAACAAATATTTCTTTAATATTGTGTGTTTGCTTTCAAGACATTTCAACAGCCCCCCTCAATGATCCTAACATTTTACCTGAACTAGAAAAATAAGAAATAAAACACTCTACTGGGAAGAAAAGGAAAATTGTATGTTCTTTTGTTTACACGAGTGTACGGAAAATCATTACAGATCTCCATGCGGCCTCAGTGATTTTCCATTGTGATATAGAAGGAGAAATGGATAAACTGGAATTTGCAACCAATCTCCGGGGATTTCTTTTCTATTTGGGTGACCCCTGAAAGGCTTCTGGGCACGTAGCTATTTTTGAAAGAAAAGAGGTAAGGCTGAGGGCTGACCACCATTAACAATAGTTCCCCCAGATGCTAACTTATTCTAATGTTTGCTTGCGTTTATTTTTACTTAATCTGACGTTTTGATGCAATTGTTGGCATTTTGCTTTTGACCTTAAACCGGTATGATTTATTCGGGGCATGCTGAGAAAGCCAATGGCCCAGTGACCAAGGTGCTGCCTATTTTCTTAAATGATGACCCAGGCCCCTGAGGTTGATGGAGTGAGGTCAACTGGGGTGGGGGTGGGGAGGTGGTGCTGCTTTGAACTCTGTGATCAGAATTCCCCCCTAGGCTGCCTGGAATAGCAGCTTATTTCCCCTCTCCCAAGGCTCCCACCCAGAGGCCTTTACGTTTAGGGAAGATTTTGAGCCAAGTCCTGACCCTGGTCCATGAATTCTGGATGCAAGATGTGCAAAGTCAGGCTAAAAATTTGCTTTCTTAAAATTCTGAGTTACGTACATTCTAGGAATAGGAGACAGAGCACTGGATGGGGGCGGGGGTGTGTGTGTGTGTCAATTAATGTAGTTCTCCCACAGGCCCTGGGATGGAGGTTGTTGTTATGCCCATTTTACAGACAAAGGTATGGAGGCACGGAGAGTGGACCTGATTGCCCAAGCCAGCAAGCAGTGGCGCCCCGGATTCAGGCACAGGTTCCTCCCCTCCCAAGGTCTGGGATCTTGAGGACCAAGCACAGTGTACCTCCAGATCTGCTGTGTCACCTTGGTCTAGTCCCTCCCTCTCTGGTCCTCTTCTCGGAAATAGGGGGGGCTTAACTTAAGGATGCCTAGAATCCTTTCCAACACCAACCACAGATAAAATGTTGTGATGCTCCCAAAAGTCCAGCAGGCATCCAGGAAGTGTGGTCGAGTTGCCTCCACCTCCCCCCCACCCCCCACTCCCCCGTGTAAAGAATGACAACTGGATAGAGGAAGAGAAGTAGCAATTAGCAAGGGTGTCATGTACTTTATCTTTGTTCAGTCTGCACCATGATTTAATGAGGTAGGTGCTATTGTCATCCCCATTTTACAGATGTGGCAACTGAGGTTCAGAGAGGGGATGGGGGTCACACCACTGGGGCTGGTAGAACCAGGATTAGCCCCCAGTTTCCTTGTGGTACCTTGCTCCTCACCACCCCCCATCCAAGTGCGCCTTTGCTTTTTTTTTTTAAAGATTATTTATTTATTTATTCATGAGAGAGAGAGAGAAGAGACACAGGCAGAGGGAGAAGCAGGCCCCATGCAGAGAGCCTGCAGGGAGCCTGACTCCATCCCTGGTCTCCAGGATCACACCCTGGGCTGCAGGCAGCGCTAAACCTCTGAGCCACCCGGGCTGCCTCCAAGTCTGCCTTTGTGACGGCGGGATTATTTGTGTCCAGTCTAGACCATGAGTTCTGAGTGTCAGGGACCATGTTCTCTATATCTGTAGGAGCCAACAAAGGGTCTGGCCCAAAATAGATGGTCCATAAACAGTGTTGCCCTAAATAGATGGTCAGTAAACAGCATGGAATGAGTGAACCAGCCCAATACTCCAGAGCGCATTTCTCCGGGGAGCTAACTGCACAGGGATCTCTGGGGGAAGCAAGAGAGTGGGTCTGGGGAGAGGGGCTCAGAAAGAGACTTCAGTTATGGGATCAACAGCTTGAACTGAGTCGCCTCCCCACCCACCCTCCTTCACGAGCTGGAAACTGAGCTTGAAGCAGCAAAATGTTTCATCAAAACGCTCTCGGTGAAACCCCGCTGAACCAGGACAGGACCCTCATTCCTTGCTCCTGCTGACTATGTTGTAGTGAGAAAAGCTTACTTTTTTTTTTTTTAAGATTTTATTTATTTATACATGAGAGCCAGAGAGAGCCAGAGACATAGGCAGAGGAAGGAGAAGCAGGCTCCCTGCAAGGAGCTGGATGTGGGATCCCTAGGACCCTAGGATCACGACCTGAGCTGAAGCAGATGGTCAACCACAGAGCCACCCAGGCGTCCCAGAAAAGCTTACTTTTGAATTTTACCTTTTTCTTTTTTTTTTGTGCTTTTCTGTATGTTGAAAATTTTATATAAAGATTTTTATTTTATTTATCAGAGAGCACACAAGAGAAAGAGCACAAGCGGGTGGGGGTAGAGGGCAGAGGGAGAGGGAAAAGCAGGCTCCCCGCTGAGCATGGAACCTGACGTGGGGGGATCCCAGGACCCTGAGATCATGACCTGAGCCAAAGGCAGACGCTTAACTGACAGGGCCACCCAGGTGCCCCCCTTTTCTTTTTTTTTAAGATTTTATTTATTTATGAGAGATACACATAGAGAGAGATACACAGAGGTGAGAGAGAGAGAGAGGCAGAGACACAGGCAGAGGGAGAAGCAGGCTCCATGCAGGGGGCCTGACGTGGGACTCGATCCGGGGTCCCCAGGATCACACCCTGGGCTGAAGGCGGCGCTAAACAGCTGAGCCACCGGGGCTGCCCTTCTTTTTTTATTTCTATAAAGATTGTATCTATTATTTTATTTCTATAAAGATTGTATCTATTATTGTATCTATTATTATTTTATTTCTATAAAGATTGTATCTATTATTATTATCTATAAAGATTGTATTATTATTATTATATGTGCACACACACGGGGGAGGGGAGCTGCACAGGGACCCCCCACCCACCCACTGGCTCCATCCCAGAACCTGGAGGTCACTACCTGAGCCGAAGGCCAAGGCTTCGCAGGACTGAGCCACCCAGGTGTCCCCCTATGAGGATTTTTAAAAAGCAAAATAAATGTTTATCTCTTTTAAAGGTAGGATCAATAACGAGATTGGATCTTCACTGTTCAGTGCTCTGGAAAACAGCAAAGTGTTGGGTTGGGGGGAGCAAAGTCAGAAGAATTGTAGGCACCGAATTAGAGCCAGTTTTAGCAAGGAGAAGAAGCCCTGCTGGGCCGCTTCTACCTCGGGGGCCCGCGAGGGGGTGCCCCGGGCCGTCGGGCTGCAAAACTGGGCGCGGTGTCGTGTCGTCGTCCCCCCCGCCCCCCACCCGCCTGCAGGTGCTGTGAGGCCACAGGAGCCTGCATTGGACGGGAGCCTCTTTCTCTCCCCCTTGTTATTGGAGCCTCGGGAATCTCATTTGTGGTTCTCTCTTTGCCTGCACGTGAGTGTGTGTGAGTGTGTTTGGGGGTGAGCAGAGACCCACACAGGCTGCTGTAAGCTGTACAGCTGGTTGTGCACCTGGGAGCTCCTTCAGGAAGATGCTGCACTCTCACCACCCCTTTTGCAAAACTCTGGGTCTGCCACGACCAGATTAAAGACTTTTTTTTTTTTCTTTTTGAACCAACCTTGGCGAAGCCAGCCTGGTTTTTCCGAGTAGGGGAGGGAAAAGCAATGCACCATTTCTCCCCAAGAAGAGAGTCACAGGAGGTTGGGGGGAAGTGGGGGAGCACGTCCTCTCTCTGACCCTGAGGAGGGGGCGCTGTGGAGGGAGCTCACTGGCTGAAACGCTTTGCAGATGTCTCTCAGAACCCTCAACCATCGGGGAGGGAGGGGGGTATCACTATCCCCATTTTACAGATGGAAATGCCGAGGCTCAGAGATGTTCATTCATCTGCCCAGCACATCACCTCTCCTCCTCTCCAGCTCTTTGGGGACACGTAGGAGCTAGATTTTTTTTAAAGATTGTATTTATTTATTCATGAGAGAGACAGAGAGAGACAGACACAGGCTGATGGAGATGCAGGCTCCCTGTGGGGAGCCTGACAGGACTCGATCCCGGGACCCCCGGATCACGCGCTGGGCCATAGGGAGGCGCTAAACTGCTGAGCCAGCCACAGGAGCTAGATTTTAACCCCAGAAGGGCCGAGGCTGCGGGGGGGGGGGCTCACCACTACCTGTACTGAGTCACAGACGGGCTTGGAGGTGACCTTCCAGAGAAGGGGGGGAGCCGGGGCGGGTGAGGGCCCAGGCTCCAGACTCAGGAGGAAAGTACCCGGGTGAGAGCTCCAGCAGGCCGCAGGGCGGCTCGTCTCTGGTTCAAGTGCTCGGTGAGCCGGTGCCTGGCATCTCTCACGTTTCCCCCATTAATGCCTTCTGGGCTTACACTTCTCACCATAATTACTCTGCAGTAATTAACAAGGGAAAATAACACATCTGGGTCTCCGCGGCCACTCCAAACAGATGCGCAAGGCGCGCGGGCACACGCAGGTCCCTTAGGTTACTTGCCGACTGGGTCCTGAGCCCCTACTATGTGCCGGCTGGGGGCTGAGGTGCTGGGGTCCAGCGGCGAGCTGACGGGGCAAGGTCCCTGGCCGAAGGGTGAGGGGCGACAGATGGACGGTGGGGACGCGGACTGGCAACGGTGTCAGCAAATGGTAAGTGCTGCGAAGACAGTAAGACCGGGTGACGCGTGGCCGGATCAGCCCCTCCCTGGCGGTGACGTGCCAGTTGAGATCTGGGGAGAAGCGGCCCAGCTGGAGGGCAGGCAGGTGCCAAGGCTCCAGGGTGGGAACGAGGTTTCGGTGTTTTGAGAAGGCCCAAGGCCAGCGTGGCTGCAGCGGAGCCGTGGGGGCGGTGTGGGGTGGGAGCCGGCGAGCAGGAGGGGGTCAGACCCCGCAGGGCTGGGGAAGCCACCAGAAGGCTGTTACTTGAAGCCTAGTGGGAAGCCCACTAGGGGAGCGCTCGGCAGGGTCACAGTAGAATCGGACTTACATATTTTAAAAGGAGCCCTGGCTGCGCTTTTCATCTGTGCGGAGACTCACCTGTACGGGGGAGGCCAAGAGAGAAGAGGGGAGGCCAGTGGGGGGGCTGTTGGCAGGAGGAATGACAGGGCCTCGATGGGGTGGGGACGGGCGGGCAGGTGCCTGTTGCAGAGCTAAGGCCTATGGGATTCGCCGATGGACAGAGTGTGGAGGTGACAAACAGAGGAGTGAAGGGACATCTGGTTAGGGGTGTGCCCTGTGGGAATCACACTCACACATGCACACTCACACCACTCTCATCACTTGTTCAGCAGAGTGCAGACCTGCTGGGCCCTGGGGTTGGAGCAGTGAGCTGTGGTCCCTGCCTCCAGATGTGATGTAACACAGGTGACAAACAGGACAGGTATGAAGTGACAGATGGGGGGTGCGGGCAGGCCGGAAGGTCTGGGGGCGGCGGTCAGGGGGGCTGTCTTGAGAGAAAGCCAGTCCACTAGCATCTAAACAATGGGGCGACTTTAACCAGGGCAGGGGAGGTGTTTCAGGGGAAGGGGATGTGGGGAGGTGTCTGCAGGGAGGCTCTCTGGCCAGAGGGGAGGGCACAGGACGGTGGGCCTCGTGGAGGAGGCTGGGCCACCCCACGCACACATGGAAGGGCCAGTGTTGATCCAGGGCAACGGGAGTCACCTGCGGGGCTTGAGCAGAGGAGGGCCTGGGACTCTGGCTGCTGAGTGGGCCCGACTGGAGGTGGCTGTGGAGACACCGAGAAGGAAGCCTGGGGCCTCAAACCCCATGCACACCGGGCTCCCCGTGAGACAGGGCCTGGAGTAAGCTTTCATTTCCATTCTAGAAAAACAAGGTGCTGTGATACTTCTTGCCCCTGGAGTTTCTGGAGTAAGAGTCACACCCACCAGACACACACGCATGCATGAAATACTCTGGAAGGCTCCACACCAAAATCTTAGAGCTCTTTATCTCTGGGTGCTGAGGGTGTGGGTTTTTTTTTTTTTTCCTCTTCCTTTTGGTGTTTTCATGCTTTTGTATTCTGTATTAAACATGGATTTCTTGTGGAATAACACATCCTAATAAACTCAAAAGGAAAAACCCTTGCCATGAAGACGGTGGCCCAAAGATGCACTAATTTCCTCACTATCTCCTCTCTGCCTCCCCATCCCTGCAGAGGGGCTCACAGAAGGCTCCAGCCCTTGGGCCTGGGAACTGGGTTGCTTAAGAGAACACAGGTGGCTCTGATTCCACGGACCCTTCCCCTCCCCGCTGCGCCCCCACAGGGCAGGGTCCTGGCTGGAGAGGCCCCGCGGTGAAAGCAGCACACCTGGGCACTACTCTGCCCTCTGCAGCAGGGTGGGGTGGGGTGGGGCGCCCTAGAACAGCTTTAATTTGCAATCACTGTGGGAGGCATACCAGGTGGAGGGTATGGCAGGTGCAAATGCCTGCAGGCAGGAGGCAATGAGGAAATTAGAGGACCCGAAGGAGTGATGCATCTGGAGCCCAGCAGTGCGCCAGGGAGGTAGGACTTGAGATCTTGCAGATTCTTCTGGGAACCTGGGCTTGGTGGTGCTGGTGGTGGTTGTCACACAGGTGAGGGAGCTGAGAGTCCTTGGGAACTTGGGGGTGCTGAGGCCAGGAGCCAGGTCTCCATGTGCCTGGGGAGCACCCCCACCCACCCCAGGGCCCCCAGCAGGCTCCTTTCTCTTCCCCAACCCGTCCCACCAGTGGGCTGGGGGATGATACACCCACGGGGGCTTCCGAGGCCAACCCCTCCTACAGGGGCTGAGGCAGGTGTTGAAAAGGAGGGTTCTTGAGGGTAGTGGGAAAAGTGGGGCCTCCTCACAGGCCAGATTGGGACAATCCCTCCGTCTAGGAACCTCTGCTGCTGCTGGGGATTGCGGGGAGGGTGGAAGAGGAAGGAAGAGAGCCCGAAGAGCCCAGAGGTGAAGGAGGAGGGAGAGGGGACCTTGGGACTTGGCCCCCCGCACATCCATTCTGGAAAGGACTGACCCCCTAGCCAGGCCTTGCGGGTCCCTGGGCCTGCTCCTGGGGTCTCAGCTGCCCCTTCTCAGCAGGGTGGGATTGCACCAGGAGGCCTCGGGAGTGCTTTCTGTTGGTTTTCTATCTCCTCCTCCCCCTGCTTCCTGGTCTGGGGGCTTTCTTGCTCTTAACGTGTTGTGGGGGAGTTAGGTAGAGTGAGAAATTCGGTGTACAGACAGGAGTGGGGTTCAGGCTGGGTTCTGGAGCCGCCCAGCTTTCTGTGCACCCTCCTCCCTGTGCCTCCTCCCTCTCCCCCCCCCCCCCCCCGCTCCTCTCCATCCCCCCTGCCCTGGGGGACCCTCTACAATTATCCCTCCTGCCCTGGGGGCTCCCCTAGGAACACTCCCCGGGGCCCTCTCCGCTGCAGGCAGGTGCCCTGGGGACATCCCCAGCTGCTAGCGCTCTGCTCCTCGCCAACCACAGGCCTGGTGGGGGTGGCTCAGAGCCCAGAGGGGGAGGCCCACCCTGCAGCCTGTGCCCCCTCCCCGCCCCCCCTGCACTCGGAGCAGCACCCCCCAACCAGAGAGCGCACAACTGGGGCCCTTGCTCGGTCTGCACCAGGTCACTGTTGACCTTGGCCCCTGTCGGGTCTGTGTCCTCTTGAAACCAGGGAGCCGGTGATGGCCCTCAACCCTGAGAGGAGTGAGCACTTGCCTAAGCCTTGGGGAGCGCAGCTTCTGGAGCCAGTAGTGGGGCCGGGGCGGGGACTCACTTCGTGATCTTTTTCTGCCTAGAGGGGTTAAAAGGACAGATCTGGAATGGGCCGCCTGGATTCTGATCCCAGGGCCCCGTGACTTGGGGCTAGTCCCTCTGGTTTTTTTTCTGTGCCTCTGTTTCCCCCCAGGTGAAGTGGGGATGGTGTCAGTACCCACTGTGGTTAGTCTGGGAATTCAGAATACATTCGAAGTGTTTAGAAGATTGGCGGGACGCAAAGTGCCCCTTAACCCTCTCCTGCTGTTAGCATCTTCTCATTAGCAGGTGGGTGACTGATTCCCCTGCAGCTCCTTCCCGGTGTCAAGCTCCCTGGGATTCCCTATTTTGCTCTCTTGTTGGCCTTGGCTCCCAGCCCACTCCCGCCTTCCCTCCAGGCCTCTGAGGATGAGGCATAGCTGGCAGGGGAAGTCGGAGTGACCCCAGTTGGGGTGGTGGGGGCGGTGGCTAGCTCTGAGCTCTTGACGGTATTTACTTTGACGCTCACTTTGAGGCCCTTGACCTAGAGGGTGCCCCCTGTGTTGACTGTGTGGGGTGACGGGCAGGACTCTGGGCTCCAAACTATCTTTGCTGGCTCTGGCAGAGGGTGAAGAGATCCTAGGGTATGGACCTGGTTTTAAATTTTTTTTTTTTAAGATTTTATTTATTCATGAGGGGAGAGAGGGGCAGAGACACAGGCCCACAGTCCGAGGGAGAAGCAGGCTCCATGCAGGGAGCCCAACCATCGGGGACGATCCTCCCTGGGTCTCCAGGATCACGCCCTGGGCTGAAGGTGGCGCTAAACCACTGAGCCACCCGGGCTGCCCATAATCTTGATATTCCCAATGACCCAACCGGGAAGGTTTTATTATAATTACTATGATTATCTATCTATATCTATCCATCCATATATATATATTTTATCCATGAGAGACACAGAGAAAGAGGCAGAGACATAGGCAGAGGGAAGAGTAGGCTCCCTGCGGGGACTCGATCCCAGGACCCCGAGATCACGCCCTGAGCAGATGCTCAACCACTGAGCCACCCTGGTGCCCCTATGATTACTATTTATGTCCTCTTTCTTATTTAGCTCAGTTTACTGTGGGATGTGGCCCCTCCCCACCTTGGGGCCCCAGCAGTCATCAATAATCAATCAGGGTGTTCTTGCCCACAGAGCCTCTTGGTGTCCTCAGAAGCCTTCCTGAGAGGTACCATAGGCCTTAACTACGGATCAATCACAGCCAGCATGAAAGCTGAAACCCATTTTGCTCCCCTGGCTAGCAACTTGCCTAACAACAATAAATTCTTATTAAATTAAATTGAAAGGCTCAAGGAGCAAGAGGCAAACGAGGCTCAAGGCCTGCGTCTCCTGACACCCACCCAGTCCAGTGCTTTGTGTTAAGATGTTGGTTAGAAGGCTGCTTCATTGAAAGCTTCCCTCATTTTTCTGACCTAATGAGACAGCCCCAGACACAGTGACGGGGACCCGCACACAGTTTGGGGATCGGCCAGTTACTCCCGCCAGGTACACCAGCTCCCTAAACAAAGCGGTGGGGCTGGAGGCTGCAAGGAGGCTCTACATTGTAATGAATTAATCACTCATAACAAAGACTCAAATTTACCCTTATCTCTAAACAGGGACATGCTTTTGACTAGCAAATTGGAAATTTTCATTTGCATCACTGCAAAAGCATGAATTTTTCTCTAGTTTTGTCATCTCCCGGACAGAAAATGTTCCTTCTAGAGCCCAGGACCAGTGCGGGGAGCGCCTACCTCGCAGGTCCCTGTGGGCTCAGGCGGGAGAGGCCTTGCTGGGCCACCGCAGAGTGGGAAGGCCTGACGCCCGCCCTGTGTCACCTCCCCGGCCCCGGTCTCTGCATCTGGAGAGTACAAGTGCCCGGCTCTGGCTGCCACTGTGCCAGCTCAGTAACTTAGGGGAAATTGCTTTGCTTCTCAGGCCAGTTTTCTCATTGAGAAGAGGGGAACAAGGGCATCTTCTTTGTCAAGACGAGCGAATGACACGCAATGTGTCTGAGAAAGCAGAATCCGGGAAGCAGAGTGGAACTGAATCAGCTGTCCAGCACCGTGGTTGCCTCATGTGGCCATCGAGTGCTTGAAATATTGCTAATGTACTGGAATCCTGTATTTTAAACTTCACTACATTTAAATCCATTTAAATTTACAAAGCTGCGTGTGACTCGTGGCAACCGGGGTGGACTTGCCAGATCTAAATGTACAGGGATGGTCTCAGCTAGGAAGTAAATCTCTTCTCCACCTCCCGCAAAGTCACCCGCCAGCCCCAAGCAGTCACTGTGCATGAGTTCAGAAGCCAGCTTAGTTACCAGGAGCCTTATGGAACAGCCGAGCCAAATCTGCAATGTTTTGTATGGAAAAACCAAGACCCAGAGAGGGTGGCATGACTTATCTAATGACGCATGGCCCAGGTCTCCTGATTCCTGATGGAGTGATGTCTCCACCAGCGGGGGGCGGGGGGCAGTTCCCCCCAGCCATGGTTGGCTGATTCTCCCTCTCCCTGGGGACAGCGGCAGAGGTGACCTGCAAGATGGTCTCCAATGGAGACCACTTTCATTCCTCTTAACATTTCAAAATGCTGATTCCTGGCACAGAGCCCCTGAGACAGACTATCCGTTGGGCTTTTGTTCTTTCCCGTTGCCAGGAGGGTCTCACAAAGTAGCCACAGATCTCCCCGCCCCAAAAGGGAAGATGTGTCAGGGTATAGGATTTTTCTCTGGACCTGGGAACCTGAGAGTCCACATGATGAAAATGCAGGTGAGTGACAGCCAACCTGGCCCCAGAGAGGCAGAGCTCTGAATTGTATTTCCACCTTTTTGAACTGCGCAGAGGCCTTGGGGTGAATCTGGGCCACTAAAGTCCCAACAAAAGCACATGGTAGGAGATAATGAAGATTAAGGGAGACGTTTCAGCAGAGCCCAACAGAGAAATGGATTAACCGAGATGCTATCTTATCAAAACCAAGGATGGAATAGCCCATTTTAAAGCAGACCCATTCACAGTGAGGGGATTGCCCATAAAAAGCACCTCGTGGATTATCTAATCTGAGAGGGGCTTAGTACTTAGTGCAAGACCCTGCTCAGGTATTATCAGAGCGTTTCTACTTTCTACCCATTATGATAGGAGAGAAGCACAAATCTTGCTGTGTAGAAAACGTACCGTTTTCCTCCAGCAACAGCCTGACTCCCAACCACCGAGGAGTGGTAGAAGTCAGACCTAGGAACCAGAAGGCTTGTTTGGGTGCTGCCACTGCCTCACTGTGCAGAGCTGGACCCCTTGTCTTGCCTCCTGGGGCCTCAGTCTGCCATTTGTAAATAAGGTGAGACTTAGGAAGGCCCTTTTGTCCACCACCCATGATCTCCCCTCCCACCGAGGCCCTTAACACCAGCTCCTGGCTCATGGAACTGCCCACTTTCCTGAATTCACCATGTGGTTGTGGTTCCATTACTTAGGGCTCAATAGCAGTTCAAACGATCTAATTTGTTTTCTTGGTTATTATCTGTTTCCCTCCTGGATGTCAACTTCGGGGATGGGAGGTTGCCTGCTTTGCTCACTGATGCATTGAGGTGTCCCCAGCCCTAGATCAGTAGCTGGCACATAGTAGCTGCTTGGTAAATATCTGTCGAATGCTCAGAATGGGGATCATTAACCTAAATGTAAGAACTAAAACTATAAACCTTTTAGAAGAAAACAAAGTCAATTTTCACGACCATGAGTTAGGCGGTGGTTTTCCTAGAAATGACACCAAAAGCATAAGCCACAACAAAATAGGTCCACTGGGTAATACCAAGATTAAAAATTTTTGTGCTTCAAAGGCTGCCATCAAGAAAGCGAGAAGACAACCGACAGAGAGGGAGAAAATGTTAGCAAGTCGTGTCTAATAGGGGCAGAGTATTCAGAAGGATGGAAAGAGCTCTTACAATGAAAAGACAAACAATTGCAAAAAAGTGAGCGAAGAATTTGAACAGATGTTTCTCCAGAGAAGACCTACAAATGGCAAAAAGCGCAAGATGCTCAACATCATTTGTGAGCAGAGAATGCAAATCAAAACCACACTGGGATGCTACCTCGCACCTCCTAGGATGGCTAAGCTCAAAGTCAGGCCCTCATGCAAGTGACAACGGGGATGTGGACCGGCTGCATTCATCATGGCTTGCTGGTGGGAATGTAACCTGGTGCAGCCACTATGGGAAGCAGTTTGGAAAAAAAAATAAAAAATAAAATAAAAAGGAAGCAGTTTGGCAGTTTCTCAGAAAGATAAACCAAGCGTTACTGTAGGACCTAGCAGTTCCACTCTTAAGTATATACCCAACAGAACTGAAGACCTATGTTCATAGAAAAATGCAGCATCATTCATATCACCAAAAAGTGGCTGGAAGCAACCCAAGTGTCCCTCAACTGATGAATGGCTGAATAAAATGTGGTACATCCATATGACAATATTATTTGGCAACAGAAAGGGAAAAAGTATTAATACATCTTACGAAATGGATGAACTCTGAAAACATTAGGCTAAGTGAAAGAAGCTGGTCACAAAAGACCACATGTTGTATGACTCCACTGATGTGAAATGTCCGGAATAGGCAAATCAGTGTGTGGTTGGTGGAAGAGGGGATGGGAAAGAAGAGTGATCATTAATGGTTATGGGATTTCATTGGAGGGGACAAAAATGTCCTAAAGTTAGATTGTGGTAATGGTAGTATGGCCGTGTGGTTACAAGGAGTCCAGTGAATCCTACACTTTAAACGAATGGATTGTGTATATGGGATATATCAACAGAGCTGGTATTTAAAAAAAAAAAAAAAAGTAAAAAGAAACCATGGGACAGTGAAGACTTCCAGGAAAAGATGATGTGGAAGCTGAGACCAGTGGTATGAGTGGAAGGGAAGGAGGTGAAGTTTGGGTAGAGGGTGGGGGTCAGGGAGAAGGGCGTATGGAGAGTGAGTGCTTTAGACTCAGAGCACCTGGCAAAGGTCCTGAGGAGGAAGGATGAATCCTGGAGCAAAGGAAGGACAGTGTGGCTGAAGCAAAGTCAGGGAGGCAGGACTGGGGTGAGACCAGGAATCATGACCGGGGAAGATAAGGGAACGAAATAATTTCCCATTCTGTCGGCAGAGAGTGGAACCTTGCCCTGAACTCCTGCTCCTAAACTCTTCATTTCTCTGGGGGTTCAGACGGTGAGTGCTCAGGGCGAGAACCCAAGTTTTTAGGCTTGACTTAAAATGTCAGCACCTACGCGTGCCCTAGTAGCCCAAATTCCGAGACTCTGAGATGAGTGCCCTGCCTCTGCACACCGATTTGCCGCTTGCGTTGGCAGAGGGTGGGGAAGCGCACCACGATAGCAACCTCCCCGAAAATGCACAAGCGTGTGTGAACACACGTGCTTCTGAACATACACGTGTGCTCACACTTGTGTGTGCACACATCACGACATATTAGTGCAAGCACATACTTCTGCACACAGACCCAAACGCACAGGCATCTATATGTGCGTAAGCACACACACAGACACGCGTGAGTCGACATGTGCACGCACCTATATGCATACACACAGACGCCCAGAATGGGGCAAGGATCCCTTTTGCTGCCTCGGGGAGCTGGGGAGCAGGGCCTGGCCTTCCCTCCCTCCATTCTTCCTGGGCTCTGATGTACTCATGTTGGCAGAACGTCTCCTTCAGCAGTGGCGGCTTTCTGCAGTTTCTCCTCGGTGTTGCCGCAGACACTCCTTTCGCACAGCCTGTCCTTTGCTTCTGTGCTCCCAACTTGGTGTCTTGTGTGTAAACCGTGGTAACGTAAAGATCAAGGAGTTTGGGAACTTCGGGGCACATCTATCCCCCACCGCCATCTCGAGTCCATCCCATGGCAAGGGCTCCTGTGCAGCGATTCCCACTCTGAGAGAACCGCCTTCCTGTACTTGACCACAGGACTTTTATGGGTCTGGCCCCCCTAACCCAGAGTATTCGAAGCCCTCCGGTTATAATCCCAGCTCTGCTCTCAGGACAGACTTCCAAGTAGCCTCTTCTAGTCTGCATTTTCAGCTCTGGGTAATGGAGGTGACCCCCTCTTTCCTGCCTGGTGGTGGAGAGAATTGAGCGGAGGTCTCACGCAGCGCACGTGCCCGATGCGGTGCCTGTGCGTGCTCAGAGGGATCGTGGTGCTCATCCTCTTCGGTTCCCCTCTGGCGGTGCCAAGGTCAGGCTGAGACCGAAATGTCTGAGAACACTAGCGGTGCGGCTGTCTTTCAAACCACAGTCCAGGGCTCCTGGGTGGCTCGGCCTGTTAAGCTGCCTTCCGCTCAGGTCACGATTTCGGGATCCCAGGATTGAGCCTTGTGTCATCGTCATCGGCTCCCTGCTCCCCCCCCCCCCCCCCCGCTCCCTCTTCCTCTGCCCCTCCGCCTCTCATACTCTCTCTCTTTATCTCAAATCAATAAAATCTTTAAAAAAATAAAACAGTCTCTAGTAATGGACTTTTGTTCAGAGGAGGGCCGGGGTGACCAAGGAGAAGCCCCTGGACTGTTGTGTCCAGGAGCCCAGCTCTGGCCCAAACTGGCATATCTGAGTCGCCAATCCCACCCTTGGGAGGTGGTGATTGACTTTGCTCTTACTGGAGAATGTCCCTGGGGGCGTCTCCCCCCCCCCCAGGTGGTTTGGCTAAGTATTCCTTCCAAGCCACCTCTAGAGTTTGTGTCTTTAGGCAACCTCTTGGTTGGCTCATCTTTCTGGGATGTGAAGGAGCATGGCAGGAACAGGTGCACAGCTTCTGGGAACATGTAGGGGTGGGATAGGCTTGTTGCTCTGCCTCACTCCCTTCTCAAACCCCTTGAGGGCTGCCTGCTGCCCCCAGGTTGGAGTCCCAGGTCCTTAGCCTGGCATTCCCTCCGCCCTGGGGTCAGCATGACCTGTGTCCCACTGCTCTTCTTCAGCCCCTGGAAGATACTGATCTGCTGTCCACACACTTGCTTGACTGTGTCTCTATCCTGCTGTCTCTCTGCACTGGGCTCTGTTGGAGCCCATCCACACCTCCACATCCGGACCACAGTGGGGCTTGTTTCCCAACTTCTGAGACCGCCACGGCTTCTCGGGGAGGGGGGGGTTTCTGAGGCAGCCAGGGCCAACTTTGCATGCCAGGATGGACAGCAGGCTCGCCAAAAATTCATGCTCTCTCCCCCTCACCCCACTGCTCCTGGTACCACCGCCTTCAGGCAGTGAGGAAGAGCTGGTGTATAAACACCCCAACTCCCTTGCCCTCTCATGGGATGAATTCAATGCTGTGGGCTTCGCCAGCTCTGGAGTTCCACACGGTGACGAAGCTCCAGTTACCTACAGTGAACATGGGCATGATAACTCACCCTTCCCTGGCGGCCTCCCTCCTCCACTTCCTACCAGTCTCCCCCTTCATCTCCCCGATAAGCTACTTTTGTGCAAATCCTTGCCTCAGGGTGTGCTTCTGGGGGACCCCAATCTAAGTCGGGCCTCTGCCTGGCACCCTTTGCCCTCAGCTGCACAAAAGACCCTCAAAGTCGGTGACAGCCCCATCCAAGGATGTGAGGGGTAATAGCAGCTAAGACCAGACACCGTTCTAAGCACTTTACTGAATTTCCAATCCTCACAATGACAACCCCGTGAGGGTGGTCCTATGGTTACCGTCCTTGTACAGGTGAGGACACTGAGGCTCCAAAGGGCTAAGTGTCATGTCTCAGGTCCTGACACGTAGTGAGGTTAGAGCCCTGAGCAGAGAACATTTGAGTCTATGGGGACAAAACCTGGGTGAATGTGCAGATTGGTTAATGCCGCTGCCTGCCTCTGTGCCACATCTGGCTCTGGATGTTACTTGTCCTTTGCAATCTTGGACCAGTTCTATCAAGCAGCATGTGAAGGCTGAGCCCAAGGCCTGGCGTGTCTTAAGGCTCCAGAGGGCTCATGCAATGACACCCCCAAATCGAATCGCTTTTCACAGCTCATGCCTCTCCCAGCACTCCGCTCATTTCCTTCAGGCTCTTCTCACGAGCTGCATTTATTTTTATTTTGCTTTGTTGATTTGTGTGCTTTATAGTCTCTCTGCCCCACGTGACGATAAGGCACAGGAGAGCAGAATCCTTGCCTATGGTGATTTTCCTGTGTCCTTAGCACCTACTGTAGCACCTGGCATATAGTGGATATTCAAAGCATCTGTTAGTGAATGACTGGATGAGTCATCAGAGGGGAGCAGAGCCTTCTTGGCTACGTGAGGGTCTGGGCTGGATCATCCCATGTGTGACCGGCTTCATCTTCCTAGAATACGACTCCTGTTCAGTAGCCGCCTTGCCTGGATCACATGTGAATTACTGACAGAGGGCAGTTCCCAAACAGGGCCTTTATGTCCAGAATTTGCTTTTCTGGAAGGTGCCCCCAGATCTCAGCTTTGTCGATCCAGGGGCCAGACTCCCAGGTTCCCAGCTGAAAAACAACAGCTGTGAATGCTAAATGAGATGCATGCACTGAGAGAGCCTTCGATTGGTAGACTGTGTATAAATTTCAATAATAATGGGGATGCATTCATCAGACCTATCAATCATTACCCCCTACGCTGCGAAGACATTTCTCAATGTCAGACACACGCTTTGCAGACATATCCTCTGGAATGCAGCTGCGTGGCCAAAGGCCCATGGTCCCCACTGTGGGCAGGTCCCTCCCCCCTCCCAGGACTCAGTTTCCCTGTCTGCAGGGAGGGGGTTTGGAGTGGATAGTCTTGCTCTGACTGTCTGGGTTTCAGAGCTCAGGGCGCCAATTCGGTGCACGGTGAGACCTCATGTCTTTGCCCTCTGTGCGTCTGGTGCAACCCAAATACCGGCGTGTCTAGTTATGTCTCTCCTCTCCCAGAGATGCCCACAATGGTTCTCTTTTGCCTGGAGAATGAAGCTCCAACCCCTTACAGGGCATTGGAGACCTTGCTCGACCTGGTGGCCAAACCCCCTCTCAGTCTCACCCCTACTGAGTGCCTGGCGAAGAGCCCACGCCACACCCGGTTCTCAAACGTAGGTGTGCTTTGTCTTCCTAGGAGTCCTGGGGCACAAGGTGATGTTTACGTTGTTTCCTGGTGGCCAACATGGGGAGTCTGGACAGGAAGACGCTGCAATGATAAGAGACAAGGAGGACGCGTCACGTCACGGACACAGCAGACCAGGGGGCCCGGCAGGTAAGAGGGTCAGGGAGGGGGAATCTCATGACTTGGCGTTTTAGGAATCCGCCCCATGATTCCTCACCGGACTGGGGGAAAGGTGGCCTCATGGCCACCTCTGAGATTTCATAGGAACGTTCACTGGTCGTCTGTTCCGTGCCAGGTTCTTGGCCAGGCACTGGGGATGCAACAGAAAGGACAGATCCAAACAAAGAACTACAGTAAAAGGCAGAAGAGTTGTGTGCTGAGAAAAATGGGAACTAACATTTGTTGGCACCTGCCACGTGCTGGGCACTCTGCAGCCACTCCTCCTGGGGGGCATCGTGTTTCCAAAGATACCACGACAATGTCCCGTCCCATGTGCTCTTTTGCGGTGTGGCTATAACCACTTGCCCATCAAGAATTGGTGTGGATTTCTCCTCCCCTTGGATCTGGGTGGGCCGCATGAGTTGTTTTGAGACGAGGCTTTAAGAGATTAGCAGCACATCCCCTTTCCTGTTTATGCTTTTGTTGAGGGCCGTTGGGGTCCGGCCATCAGAGGCCATGCTGTGGGGAAGCCCAAGCTGGTCACCAGGGGAGGGGCGGTGTATAGGGGCCCCGATGCTGGGTCATGTGAGGGGAGCTGCCTCGGACCATCCAATCCAGCCCAGCCACCAGGCAGGAGAATGACCCCAGGGGACACCTTGGGGATCAGGACCAACCAGGCCTGATTTCCTGACCCACAGAATCATGAGCAAGGAAAACGCTCATTTGCACAGCCTCTTAGGCACTGGGATTATTTGCTAAGCTGCAACAGAACTCAAATGCCTCCTTAACCCTCCTTCCCGTCTTTGAACAGTGGGGGTTATTGCCTCCCCTTCATGGACAGGAGCTGAAGTGACTGATCCAAGGTCATGGAGGAGGTCGGCGGTAGAAGCAGGACTCAAATCTAGGCCTCTGTGACCCAAAGACTTGCCGTTCCCTCAGTTACGGTGTCCTCAGCAGAGGACGGGGCCTTTCCCTCTGGGGAGGGGAGCGGGGTGGCAGGGGTGTGACCAAGTGGGAGGAAGACTTTTTTCCTGTACTCTTTTGTACTCTTACACTGTTGCCCACATTACCTCCTCCAAAATGAACAAATAGAAGTCACGTTTTTATTAAAAAGAAAAAATAATTGTGGGGTGTGTGTGCGTTAGGGTGGGAGCAGGTGAAATTAGAGGTAGCGCGCGGAACAGAAGCATTAGGGCTGGTTTAGAATTGGGTGTTTCCCATCGGTTGCACGTTGGGGTCACCTGCAGAGCTTCAGAACCCCAGATGCCCAGGCCCTGCCCCCAGAGCGTTGGTTTAATTGGGCCGGAGCTCTGCTAGGCCTCAGGGAGCTTTATAAAACTCCCCAGGTGGTTCACGTGTGTAGCCCAGGTTGGGAGCAGCAGGCTTCGAGGGAGGACTCCGATTCCGCTGGCTGTGAAAGGCTGGGGAGGGCCGGGGTGGGCTGAGCAGGGCCGAGGTGAAGGACTCATGTAGCCAGAAACTGCAAACTTTTGCTCTGGGGGTGTAGGTGCTTAAAACAGACCCAACGCAACAGAGTGGCCCTGCCCTCCACGCCCCGGTGTGTGCGAGAGCGCGGAGTCAGTTCGCAGAAACCCTCAAACTTCACGACCAGATTGCTCCCTCTCAGAGGGAATTAATTTGAAGGATAGTAATAATTAGGTTTGGTTGTGGGGAGAGATGATATGCTGCACAAAATCCATCACCACATGGGTCGCCTTTCCTGGTCCCAGCGTTACCCGAGTCGGCAACCTGCAGCCAGCCACGGCCCTGGGGCGTCCCGAGCACCAGCTCTGGGTACCTATGGGAAGGTGTGTTGGGAAATGAAGCAATTGCAAGACCAGGAGGGCAATAAAAAGCTCTGACTACGCGGGGCATCAGCCTGCGATGGTTAACAGCTTTTGGCATGTTCCACTCATAGCAACACACTAATCTGAGTTTCCAGAAGAAGTCACACTTGGAAGAGTGTTTTTTATTTTATTTTATTTTATTTTATTTTATTTTATTTTATTTTATTTTATTTTATTTATTTTATTTATTTTATTTTATTTTATTTTTTTAGGGAATCCCACCATGAGACCCATTAGGCCCTGAGAGCTTATGGCCTTAGGCTTCAAAGTAATAATAACTGATAGTGATGAATAGTAATAATAGTAATAGCCAGCGTGGATCTAGTGCTTTCCGAGTGCCCAGCGCTGTTCCAAGTCCCTCGTATGAGTTCATCCGGGCAGACTTGTGCTTGGATGCTAGCTTTGCCACTTGCCAGCTCTGTGCCCCAGGGTCCCAGTGGTCTTTTTGGCACATAAGGACACTGCACCAGGTGAGGTGACCTTGGTGAGGGGCACTACTTCGGGCACACAGTGACCCTCCACAATTCACTGCCAGCCTAAAGGTCACTGTTGCGAACTGTCATAACGTGGATTCAAAGTTAAAATTCAGCCTATTTACCGGCTTCCTTTCTTTAAAGCTCTGCTATCAGCTTTCCTAAGATTTATTCACGGTTTGGTTTCACATTTTCTTTGCCCGACCTCTTCGGCAACTCTCGGGGTCCTGAAGTCATCCGGCGTCAATTTTATTACTTCCCAGTATAAATTGTCCAGCCCTCCATGACCCACTGAGGCCGCTGGCTGCGTGTGACATTTTAAATACTAACTTTGGGGTTCTTTTCTTAAAAGGAGGAGGAATTAAGTTCAAATTGTGGCTCTTTAGAAATACATAAAACATGAGCTGGGCTTTTAGTGGAAAAGTCACCTTCTCTTAACCTCTGCCTGGCACGACTGGGACAGGCAGATTGGATCCCCTCCCTTTTCAAAATCAAGAGCAAATATTGGTTTACCCTTAACCAAGATGACCTCAAGCTCATTCTTGCTCGAGATGCAAAATGGAGCCATGGCCGAGCCTGTGATTTGGGGTCACGTTGCCACCGCTAGTTAGACTTGCCTAACTGCACACTCTCCAGTTAAAGTGGCCTTGTTTCAGCAGAGAGTCCTTTACCTAAAGGGAGGAGGTACGACCTTTCAGGAATCTGGGGAGTCCTGGAAGGCAGGTATCTCCCTCACATGTTTATGTGTTCAGCACTGGGCTGTTGACAGAAGGGGATGGGTGGCCGAATGAATGTGGATTGTTGCAAACTCACCATTAACCCAATCTGGTTCAGAAGGTCTCCCCTCACCCCCCACCCCCAGGGGATCCTCGGAGGACACAGGTCGTCCAGCTATTGAGAAACAGACACTGAATTCTGGGTGGACAAAACCAGGTGAGGCCCAGGTCTGGTGTTGGAGCATAGCCCTGGAGGCCGGGCTGCCTGCCTATGGGAAGCTGGACTGGCTATTTAACCCCTCAGTGTCTTCTCTGTAAAGAAGGAATAGAAATAACAATCCCTCCTTTGGAGAATTGTTGTGAGTATGAAACGAACTAATTTTTTAGAAAGGGATTAAAAGAAACCTGGCAATCTTAAAAATATGTATATAATAAAGCCAAGGACTAGCAAAACCATACTTCCATGACCCTTCCTTGAGGTAGTGATTTGTTGCTGTTGAATCTTGATAATTTTCTCACAGATCGGCCACAGTAAGTCAAATTCCCCTACTTGTGAGAATTTCCATTTTGGTGGGAAATCTTAAAATTACTACCTTCCCCTCCACGCACTGCGGAGAGCTGGATGGCTGTGATCATCACTGCGTAATACATGGACTGAGAGAAAGTTCTCCAGCTCCAAAAATGCCCCCTTCATCTGCTCATGGACGCCAGAAACCCCCCCTGAGTGTCTCTGCTTCTCCTTCCATCATTTGAGCACAGTTTCTTCAGTTTCTCTCTTCTTCGTTAGGCTGTGCGTGGTTCGTTTTAGGTGTCAACCTGACTGGCCACGGGGAGCCCAGATATTTGGTCAAACGTTGTTCTGGTGTATCTTTGAGAGTGTTTCTGGAAGAGTATAACATCTGAATTGGTAGACTGAATAGAGCAGACTGCCCTCCCTAATCTGAGTGGGCCTCGTCCAATCTGTTGAAGGGATAAATAGAATAAGAAGGCTGATTCTCCTTGAGTAAAGGACTGACTGAGCTGGGACATAGGATTTTTTTTCCCACCTTTTTTGCTTTTGCTCTTGAACTAAAACATTGATTTTTCTTAGGTCTTGAGACTGCTGGCTTGGCAATGGGACTTATACCATTGGCTCTCCTGGGTCTCCAGCTTGGTGACTATCGATCTTGGGATTTCTTCATTTCCATATAATCGCTTGAGTCAATTCTTCTGTCTCTCTAATTTATATCTCCTACTGGTTCTGTTTCTCTGGAGAACCCTGACTAATACACACTACAGTGCAAATTTAGTAAGAGCAGGGAGAAAAAAAAAACTCTGTACCTCAGTTTCCCCATCCTTAAAGTCTAGTGAAGGGCTGGCATTCAATCAACATTTGTTAAAGGGAAGAATGCCTGAGTGAGAGTGAGAAGGACCCCTATGGCAATGCCACACCCTTGAACTCTCAGCCCTTCCAAATCCCTCAGGTCAGCTTTCACAGGATCTATGAAGTTGGTGACTTTGACCTTCAGATCTTTTCTTGCTTTCCTTTCAGCATCCTTCCCTCTGTTATGGTAGATCCCTGGGCTCCCAGGTCCCAAATCTATTTTCCGGTTGGGATCCACTGCACACACTAATCCACACAAATGTGTGAGTGATGGGGGGGGGGGGAAGGTGCCCTCAAGGGCTGAAGAGCTAATGGTACATACAGAACATTTCCCCTGGTGCTTGACATGTGGTGAGAACTCAGCTATTTGTGATTATTGCCCAGGAAATCTGAAGGAAAGGTATTAGCCCCATTTATAGAAGTGGCTGCTGAAGTGAGAGGGGTAGAGAGGCTTGGTCAGGGTAGAGCAGGGATTCAAACCACCATGGTTTTCCCAAAGGGCTCTCATGGTGATTGAATCGTTGTTCCCAAATCTTTTTTTTTTCCACCTTTGGAGAATTATACATTCTCCTGCCAGCCATAGTTTCATGGTGGGCACCTCCCCAGCCCTGACTTTGGGTTTGGCCATACGACTTGGTTTGGCCAATAGACTCTTAGCAGATGTGAAAGGTGCAGAGGCCTTAAATGTGCCGCATGGTTTGGCCTCTTGTGTTCCTCTGATCCACCAAGATAAGAATACACCCTGAACAGCTGCTGATCCAAGGGACAGATTGAATCCAACTCAGTGGCTGCAGCCAAGACACGACAGCCTGGAACCTGGGGCACAGCCATGGCAGTCATTCTGCTGACTTGTGAATAAGAGAAGTAAATGCTTATTGTTATAAACCACTGGGTTTGGAATGGTTTGTTATGCAGCATTAGCACATAGCACATAGCTCAGCAGGTGCTGACTAGTATCTGTCCCCAAATGAGTATCTTTTTTTTTTTAAGATTTTATTTATTTATTTGAAAGAGAGAGAGAGCGCGTGCACACATGCGAGCGCATGGGCTGAGGAGAGGGAGAAAGAGAGAGGGAGAAGCAGATTCCCCAATGAGCAGGGGAGCCCAACACGGGACTCGATCCCAGGACCCTAAGATCAGGACCTGAGCCAAAGGCAGATGCTTAACTAACTGAGCCACCCAGGTGCTTCCCCAGTAAATATCTTTAAGAATGGAGGGGAAATGGAAGGAACCACAGTGTTTGGGTCCCTGGAAAGAGAATAACGGACATTACTAATGTCCAGATGCCCTCTTCCCTTAGCATACTGAGAACTCCCCAGCTCTCTGGCAGTTGTCAGGACCATGTGACTATTTCTGGTTTACACAGCAGGGGCAAGTGCCACATGGCAGTTTCAGGCCACCATACTCCTAATGTGGTTCCCTGGCTTCTGTCCTCCTCTGCCACAGCCATCAGGGAGGGGACCTCACACTGATGAGGAACCACAGACCGAAGCAGCCTGTATTGCATGCAGAGTCCCTTCACTGGGGCCATGGTGGATTTTCATGAGCAAGAAGTAAACGTTTGTAGTGTTAAGGGACAGATATTTGGGGATTGTTACTGCATCCTAACTAATTCATAGCAGAAGACTATGGGAGGGGTCCAATTGCAACCTGCTCAGAACCCCAGTTCCATGTCTCCCCAAGCTTACCAAGGCCTAGGAACATCCGTCACCCCCCTTCCTGCTGGCTTAGGGGTCACATGGGTGAGGGGGGCTCCAACTTGTCCCTGCCTAGGATCATGCGCGGATGGCGCCTGGCCTGCTGCATGGGAATATATTCAGCGGGAACTCACCCTGGGAGGGATGGCAATGATGTTGGCAGGCAGAGACTCTGGGTGTGGGAGGTGTGACTTCATTGGCGTTCATGAGGTCTCTTTATGCAGGGATCTGTGGGCTCGCTGCAGCACTTGACAAACCTGTAAATATTTATTTGGAGTCACTCACTGCCCAGCGTTTGCATGAAATCTGCATTGCAAAGCCAAGTCCAGGAGACAGAACTTTTTAAATAAGGCCAGAGTGGCCTGGGCCTGGCTGGCACGACCCCTCCTTCAGGCTCACTTCCTTCATTTGTGAAATGAGACGGTGTCTCTGCTCTGCTTGTTCTTGGGCAGTGTTACAGACCCAGAGAGAAGGGACTTGATGGTAGTCTGTAAACTGCGAAGCTCCAGGAGCTGGGTTCTCAGACATGAATATCGTCCAGGTCCTGTCCTGTTGTTGCTAGGGAGCCAGTCACAGAGATGACCCACCACCGCGGGTAGGGGAGGGAGCTATGGGATGAAGGAGAGAGAACTGTCTATAGGGGGGTCAGGGGGGTCTTCCTGGAGGAGGGGTAGTTGTAATGGGTACAGGAAAAATGGGAGAATGCGTGCATGCTCTGGTGTGTGCATGGAGCAGCAAGGTCCACCGCGTCATAGGTGGGTGAACTATGAGTGGGCCTTCTGTAGGCCAGGTGGCTCCCTGGACCGATCAGAGGTGGGCCTGCACAAAGGAGCACTCAGCTCTATTTTCTAGCAGGGGTTGTGGGAGATGAGGCTTGGTTGTTGGGGAGGGTCTGGGCAATTCAGCCCCCCAAAACAGAGCCCTGAACAGAGACCCAGTGTAACCAAAGGAAGCAAGGTCAGCTCTCCTGGCAGAAAGAAGACATGAAAACTGTCCTTGGAAGCAGAGCCTAGGTGGGGGGGAGGTGTCCCTAAGGGGACCTGAGAACAGGTGGCTGGAAGCAGTGTGGAGTAGGGGGTGTCCCCCGTCCCAGTGTTGAAAGGTCTGGGTTTGTTTTTGTTTTTTTTATCTCTGCTCTGCCAGAGACCTGCTGTGCAGACTTGCCTGGTCACCTAACCCCTCTGTGCCTCACCGTCCCTCCAGTTATAAAGTGGATATAACTTTCTCCTGTGGCTGTTCCTGAGGACGTGCATTTAGCGTTTATGTCGCCACCAAGACGTAGTGGCATGAAAGCAGAGACCCCAGTCCCCGTTTTACAGAGATGTAAACTCAAGGCAGGAGATAAACAGTGCTGTTGAACATGTGCTGCCTGAATCCAGGCCGTGCACAGAGTCCCGGGCCTGGCATAATGGTGGGCAAGGCGATGCGTCTATCCTCTTTACCTGGAGGGATCTTTCTGTCGTGCGCACTGGATCCTGTTGTTCCCCTGCCTGACACCAGCAGGCTGGTAGAAGCTTCCAGATGGGCAGGTTAGAAATACTTATCAAGAGCCTTAAAAAGGCAGATGCACAGGATCTAAGTAAGAGCCCAGGTTTGGGAGTCAGGCACCGCTGCTCAGAGCCCCCACCGATGCTTGCCCGTGGTTCCCTCCAGTCCTGTGGGCTCTCTGAGCTCAAATCCCATTCCTCCCATGACATTCCCGCCCAACGGCTGCCTTGTAGACTTGTCGTGAAGCTTGACAGACCTAAGACGGGGATGTGCTTGGCTTACAGTAAGCGTTGACAACGGCGATGCTGTCGTTATTAGTGGTGATAGAAGTGGTATCAGAAGGTGAAGGCTACCCCAGCATCTTTAGCAGCTGGCACAGAACCCCTGTTAGGGAGGGTGCTGTCTTGCCTGGGCACACGCCCCATGAGGTCCACTTAGCAGGGCGGAGAGCCCGTGGCCGGAGCCAGGGAGGGTGTCAGACATGCCGCTCCATTGCAGGCATAGGAGGCATTTGTGGTTCTGATTCTGGGGGTTGGGAGGGGGAAGAACGAGAGAGGGGCTCCCACCCTGGGAGCCTGACCAGCAGTCCCAGTGGGAGGACCTCCTGCTCCACTTTATAGGCCCATCTTGATAGGGGCCTCCTCTGTGCCTCCACTTCCTGGGCTTCTGAAAGTCTACCGTGGTCATCAGTGCCATGGGAGTGAGGGGGGATGGAATCTCATGGGGTGAGGCTGGAACTCTCAACAGGGACAGACTTTCACAATGAGGGTCAGTGGGGAAGATCAGCAGGGACGCCTTGGAATGTGCTGGAATCTTGAGTGGGTTCTGGGTTTGCGAGGCTCACTCCTCCCACCCGCTCTGGGGATCGAAGCCAAGTTAACCCTGTGGGGTAAGAGGGTACAAGGTGACATCTGGGTTCCACTGGCGTGTCTGTGTCAGCAGCAGTCACAGCCACGTGATCGAATCCTGCAAGGTGCCAGCTCTTGAGGCAGGAACTCTGGGGGCATCCTCCTCCTTAACCCTCACAACCACCTTTGAGGAAAGCTGAGCCCGTGAGTTTGTGACGGGGCCAGGCTCAAGGGTTAGCAAAACGGGCCCCAAGCTGGCCCTTTCTGCCTGTACAGTGAACTGCAGCTGGTTCCGTACATTGAGGGGCAATGCTACAAAAATTGAAAGCCAGGAACAGATGCAAGGGCGTGGTTTTGTGCATTTCTGTATAGATTTTTTTTTTTTTATGTGATAAGGGCATTTCCACAGGGGAAAGGATGGAGCAGGGCTAGGATTGACTGGCGACCGGGGTAAAAAACAAAATCGTTTTCCCTATTGCATGCTGAAATAAATCCCACATGCCTATGACATTTAAATGTAAACCAGTAACTCATAACAAATGAGAAACAATGTGGTCTGCGCTGTGGAAGATCTTTCTAAAACAGGTGCAAAGATGAAAACCGTGAAAGGGAAAAGGTTGATATATTTAACTGAGTAGAACTTTTAAAATTCCATAGGGCAGGAATATCTAAATACGTTTGAATGGGTAACAATACAGTAGTCAAGATATTTGTAATAAATATAACGAAGAGCAAAAAGCCTTTGCAGATGAATCAGAATAAAGAAGAAAGGGTCAGGGATATGAAAGGGCAGCGTAAAAAAAAGACAAGTGGCCAATAAATGTATAAAAATAGTCACCTTTGCTAACAATAACATAAATTCAGATTAAAATGACCATTTCTTCCCCAACCAACAGCCCAAAATGAAATTTAACAGCTGTTCTGGGGGGAAAATATGAAAGATGAAGCATCAAAAAGTTTAAGCCACACTTGCCCCTTTAGCTAGTGATTCTATCACTACTCCTTTATCCGGAGGAAATAATAATGGAGGTCTGCAAATATTCCCAACAAGAATATGCAGTGCAGCGTATGGGTGTTTTATGATGATAAAATAAGTGAAAACACTCTAAATGTCTAATAATAGGCCATTGGTAATGTAAAACATGAAATATCTGCACCATGGAATAAATCCTTGACTGCTCTTAAAATCGATAGTGTAAATCTAGTATAATAACAAAGAAAGATGTTCTAGTTTTATTACTGAGATAAATAAAGCAGACTGCAACCAACGTGGTGTTAAGTGTGATGCCATTTTGTACCGATTTTAAAATCGATATGTAAAAATTCACAAAGGAAAAAAACCTAGAGAATGTGTACTAAAATACCAATGTATCTGTCTGGAAATGAGATTGCTGGTGATTTCAGATTTTTCCTTTTTGTTTGATTGTTTCGTTGCTTATATTTTTTTTCTTTCTTTTTTTAAAAAAAGATTTTATTTATGTATTCATGAGAGACAGAGAAGCAGAGACACAGCCAAGAGGGAGAAGTAGGCTCCCTATAGGGAGCCTGATGTGGGACTTGATCCCAGGACCCCGGGCTCATGACCTGAGCCAAAGGCAGATGCTCAACCACTGAGTCACCCAGGTGCCCCATGATTTTTTCTGTAAAAAGCTCATATGTCTATAAAAACATATCTAGACCAATCAAAATAATAGAGGATTTTGCAGGATGCAGACACAGCAGTATTTATAGGGAAATTCACAACTTTATTTTTTCATTTATTTAAAGATTTTATTCATTTATTCATGAGAGACACACAGAGAGAGGCAGAGATGCAGGCAGACGGAGAAGCAGGCTCCATGCAGGGAGCCCAATGAGGGACTCGATCCCGGGTCTCCAGGATCATGCTCTGGGCCAAAGGCGGCACTAAAACCACTGAGCCACCCAGGCTGCCCCACAACTTTAACCAATGTTGGTATCAAAAAGAGAAAAGCAGCCAACTTGCCTCACTAGAAAAGGAACCAAAACAACCCAAAGGAAAATAGTAAGAATAGTAGAACAATAAAGATCAGAGCTAAATAAATGAGAGAACAAAAAAAAAAAAAAAAAAAAAAAAGCATGGGAATTGGTAAACAAAGCCGAGAGCTAGCTCTTTAGAAAGAATTATAAAGTATACAAACTCTGGCAAATCTAATCAAAGGAAGAAAGGACACAAACAAAATGAGAAAGGGGCGTAACCGATCGGATAAAAGAGATTAACACAGGTAAGGAAACGCGCGCACGGTTTCAAGGTCGTGCAATAGAAGCATCTTAATGAAAATGGCTCATTTTCGACAAATGCAAACACTACCTACCTCGGGCCTCCAGAGACGTACCTCGCTCCCAGGATGCCCAGCAGCCACCAGGAAAGCCCAGGCAAAACCCAGGTAAAACCAACTTTCAGGGCGAGGATCCGCTTTCCCGGCCTCTTGACAAAATAAAAATTAAATGAATCAATAGGAAGGGAAACTTTTGCCAGAAGCTGACCAAGCAGGTCAAGATGAGCCTCAACATATTCTTCAAGTGCGTCAGAGTTTGCGGGACGAGATGACCTCATTTGACAGAGGCTACGGTTTGCTTGCAAGCCGCAGGCCAGCTCGGCCAGTCCTGGGGCCCCGGGGCCTCTTGGCTCAGGCCCGGCCTCTTGGGCTTGGG
This sequence comes from Nyctereutes procyonoides, assembly GCF_905146905.1. Taxonomy (NCBI): domain Eukaryota; kingdom Metazoa; phylum Chordata; class Mammalia; order Carnivora; family Canidae; genus Nyctereutes; species Nyctereutes procyonoides. Next base: position 6,341,331 of record NW_026575135.1, on the reverse strand, counting down.
GAGGCGAAGACGTTGGGGCTTGGAGCGTGCTCCTGGGCCAGGGTGGTGCGTCCAGGTGAAGTTCCAGCCTTTCAAACAAGTGAGCCGCCGCCTCCTCCTGCAAAGACCCTGCATTTGGCTCGTGGGTTTCGTGCTTTCGTGATGGTGAACTCACCCCACGAGGAGTGCTGTGCGCTGAGTGTCCCAACACGTTTTGTGGATGAGAGCAGAAAAAAACCCTGAAGGGTGTGGGTGTTTTCTTGTACATTCTTTGCGCTGACATTTTCTAACTTAATCTGGGTCCTCTGTAAACAGGAGCAGATGTTCATAATCATAACTGCCGAGTAAGACTTAGGGTATGTCTTTCTTAACGTCTATTTATAGGAAACTATTGCAGACACCAAAACCCAGTGATGGTGATCAGATGTTACCCAAGTGGCGAGGCTGCTGCTGCTCACCACACTGTACTTGCTGGGAGAGAAATTTTAATTTGTCAGAAACCAGTTTTATTTGACACAGACTTATGTCAAAATACAGTATCAGAGGGGATCCCTGGGTGGCTCAGCGGTTTAGCGCCTGCCTTCAGCCCAGGGGGTGATCCTGGAGTCCCGGGATCGAGTCCCACGTCGGGCTCCCTGCATGGAGCCTGCTTCTCCCTCTGCCTGTGTCTCTGCTTCTCTCTCTGTGTGTCTCTTGTGAATAAATAAAATCTTAAAAAAAATACAGTATCAGAGAGGAAGTCAAAGGGAAAACATGAGTTAGAGTCTCCAGATATATATAAAGTCCTCCCCCAAAGTTCGTATCATTACAGGGAGCCCGAGTTAAGGATCTTGGGTCTTATTCAAGCATCCCATTTCAGCCTTGCCAGGAGCATCCACATAGATCCACAGGGTGTGGGAGCTGATAGAGACCATGAAGATAGAGTCCCCACTTACAGATGAGAGGACAGAGCTACCGAGACCCCCTGTAAGTGAATTAATATAAATGACCGCCTGGGGAGTGCTTCCCACAGGCATTTTGTAAGTCTCATAGTGGTATCAGCTAGGATTCTCCAGGGAAACAACCAGTAGGGTGTGTGTGTGTGTGTGTGTGTGTGTGTGTGTGTGTGTGTGTGTGTGAGAGAGAGAGAGAGAGAGAGAGAGAGAGAGAGAGAGATTTATTTTAAGGAATTAGCTCACCAGACTATGGAGGCTGGCATGCCTAAAATCCGCAGGACAGGTCACAGTCTACAGCCCCAAGGGGAAGGTAATGCTATAGCTCAAGCCTGAAGTCTAGGGGCAAAATACCATTTTTTCCTGGATTCCCAGTCTTTTTTCTCTTAAGGCTTTCAACTGATTTTATGAGGCCCACCCACATTATGGAGGGTAATCTGCTTTACTCAAAGTCTATCAAGGTAGATCTCAATCTTATCCAAAAATACCGTCATGAATCTATCCAGACTAGTGTTTGACCAACTACCTGGGTGCCGTGGCCACATTGACATGAAAGATTCACGTCATGTCATGAGCAGAATCTGCTCAAATAGACTCTGAGCAGTAGAGGCACGTGCAGGTGGTCTCTGGGGTGTGCTCTCGGAAACACAGCCTGGGGGTGGGGGTGAGGAACACAGCGGAGGCAGACAGAGAAGCTGAGTCTCAGGGCAACGGAAGCCCAGCCCCTCCTGCTGGCAGCTCTGACGCTGGGATGATTCTTGTTCCAACTGAGTCAAGGCAAGGGCGCTGCGCCTTCACCCCCTGCACAGGCCAACCACCTGCCCTGGGGAGGGACCTGTGCCCAGAGAGAATCTGAGTCGAGGACCCTCAGCCAGCAATTCTCCCTGCACCCGAGGACACGAGTGCCCCCAACTGGAAGGAGGAGTTTGGGCGAGGTGTCACAACTTCCACTCCGAAGTGGAGGGAGACCGGATCTCCTTTCATCCCTCATGGAACCCTGTAAAGTGGGCTCCATTATCCCCAGTTTACAGATGAAGAAACTGAGGCTTGGGCCAGTGGGATAACTTACTAAAGCTCACAGGGCTGGCAGGTAGATTAAAATCCAAGCCTGACAGGCTCTCAATTAGTTCAAGGTCTTCATCACTTGGCCCTGTGAGTTTCTAACATAGATTATCACATTGGGTGGGGTGGGGTGGGGCTTTATACACTGTCACTGGTTGGATTGGGGGTGGTGGTGAAGGGTTAAGGGACATAAACAGCTTCTAAGAAAGAGGAAACCAATAGGGGACTGGAAATGAGGGGACAGTTCCTAGAGCCTCATTTCGACACTTTTTGCCTTTCTTCTCTCTGTCCCAGGTGGGGAGAGGCTCATCTCTCTGCACAGAATAGCTGGCTGGGGTGCCTGGTGCAGCAGCAGCTCTGTCCCACGGGGTCCCCATGTAAGATATCTGCAGTGAGTCCTTTCCCTTGGGGCCAGCTGGTGCTCTCCAGGAATGCCTCTGCAGGCCCAAGCTCTGCTGCCAAAGGAGAGCTTCTAAAGACACTTTCAAAGAGTTTTTAAGTTTCACGGGATGGGGCAATGGACTGGTTGAAGAAGGCGCTGGCTTGAAATATCAGAGCCCACCCCTCCCCTGGCAAGTACATACAAGCACCTACTATGTGCCCAGCGCTGCCCCTATGGCTTTCAGGTCCCACAGCTTTGGGCTGGGGACTCCATCCTGCCACCCCTGGTGCCATGATGATTTTTAAGCGGATTGTTTAACTTCACAAGCCTCAGATTGTTCAACTCTCAAGTGGAGGGAATAATATTATTTCAAGAGACCCCTGTGAGCATTAGAGAGCACGTGCAAAAGATGCTTAGGATGGCCCCTGGGACACGGCAAGTGCTTAACACATCCAGGCCTCCTTCCTGTCCCTGCAGGGGCGGGGGGTGCAGGGATGTGTGGGACCCAGTCCCTGCCCTTCGGGAGCTTCATGTTGCACTCTGATTAATTTGAGTAAGTGAAGCAAAGGGACAAGAGCACCCTAAGGACGAGCTGGGAAATGTGTCCGAGATTCCCTGGCTTGGGGGCAGGGGGCGATGATGGGGTGGGCCTCGAGGTGGTGCACAAGCCCAGCTCTCCCTCAGGCCAGATGGAGAGCGAGCCCCTCTCAGACGTCCAGTTCGTCCAGTTCTCAGCTGATTGCTGTCACCTGACCTTCATAGAAGGCCACACGCAGGATGATTTTGTTTATAAACTGCATTGGAAGCTTGGAGTGTTTGCATTATCTCGAGGAACCTGCTGTTGAAGAGAGAAGCCGCCACACACACACACCCCGAAGAAAAGTCCAGGGGATGTGGACTTTCCTTTTTTTTTTTATTTTTTTATTTATTTATGATAGTCGCAGAGAGAGAGAGAGAGAGAGAGAGAGAGAGAGGCAGAGACACAGGCAGAGGGAGAAGCAGGCTCCATGCACTGGGAGCCTGATGTGGGATTCGATCCCGGGTCTCCAGGATCGCGCCCTGGGCCAAAGGCAGGCGCCAAACCGCTGTGCCACCCAGGGATCCCGGATTTGGACTTTCCAAGTAACAGTGGCTGCTTAGCCTTCCAGTTGCCAGGCACTGTGCTCACGCTTCCCAGGCCTGGCCCACTCATGCCCCAACAGCTCCACGGGGTAGAAGCTATTAACACTGAAGCTAACGAACGTGGGAGAAAGCCGAGGCACAGAGAGGGGCGGCATTGGCTCAGTGGCTCCCTGCTCTGAAGGGCTGGCACTAGGGTCTGAGCCCAGAGTCTGGCCTTCTGGTCTGTTCATTACCAGCTGTCTGAGATGAAGGACTGCAGGGGCCCACAGGAGGGGAGTCTGGGAGAGGCAGGGAGGGCTCCTGGGCGGAAGTGGCCCCCAGTCAAAGGCAGCCACCCGCTGAGCAATGAGTGTGGAAGGGGCTGGGGTGGGCAGAGAGAACCACCAGCACAGCACGATGACAGCTCTGCAGAAGCGGAGGCAGGGATGTGGGACTTTAGCGCAAGGGCCCTGGCTACCGCGGGGGAAAGGGAGCCCACCGGCCCAGAAGGCGGGCGTTAGGCCTGGGAGCCTGGGGGGCGTTGGCACCCCCTCCCCGGGGGCGGCACCTTCAGGGCCCAGAGAGCGGATCGCCTGGTTCGTCCTTGGCTCCCTCCTGCGTCTCTTCTGCGTCTCTGACCCACGTCCCAGGCAACTGTGCTCCGCGCCAGCCACCTGGGCAGGGTCCGTTGGCGTCGCGCCTGCCGTCCCAGCGGAGGGCTCCGTGTCCCCGCCAGCCTGGCTTTTTCTGCCCAGGCTTCCCTGCAGCCCAGCCGGGCCCAGCTCTTTGGGCTCCGACAGCCACCTGGGGGGAAGTGGCCACGCGTGTGTCACCCGCCCTCTGGGCTCCTTGGGGTCCCTGGGCGGCCTGCGGACGGGCCACAGAGGTGGTGGCTATTGATGGGACTGGGGTGGGGAGAACGCAGGCAGGAGCAGCACAAAGGGAGTGGGGGTCTCCGGGGGCCCCGGGTCGCAGCTCGTTTATTCAGTCGGCAAACGTTTCCTGCGTCCCCCCGAGGCCAGCCCTTCCCAAGGACCACGCGCACCTGCTGGGCCCGCAGCCACCCAGTGAGGCTGGAGCTGCCCGGGGGGCACCTGCCGCCCCCTCGGATGTTCCCCAGTGGCTCCGCTCCTGCTTGTCCGAAACCCACGTCCTGGCGTGTATCTTCTCCTGGACGCTCTGTCCTCATGAGCGACACCCGGGGTGATGGCTGCGACTTCCTCTCCCTCCCTGACCATGACGTGCGGTCCACCCGCCCCTCCTGCGGAGCTGCCCCTTGGAACAGCTGCCAAATCCGCTGGATTTCTCTGCCCCCGTCCCCGCAGGGGCCCCTTACCTCTGGCCTGGGCCCTGCAGTAGCCTCCGAACTGGCACCTCGCCTTTCACCGGCCTCCCTTCCGTCCTTTCTCTGCGCCTGGAGCCTCGACCGAGACATGGGCCAAAAGCTTCAAGCCGATCGTGGCCCTTCCAGGCTCAAAATCCTTCACCGGTGGTTCCCCCACTGCCCTCAGAGCAAAGCATCCGAAGCCCCGCACCATCTCCCCTGCCGACTCTGTCCAGCTGATTTCTCTCCATTTTCTCGATGCCGTCATAACGACCCTTCTGGAAAGCTCCTCTGACTCCTTATAGGAAAGGCCTTGGTGTCACCTTACTGCCCTGCCTCCACCTGCAGCATGACCCGGGTGGGCACTTCCTGAGGGCACTGCCCCCACCGCCAGGCCAGGCTTCCACCTCGAGGGCCTGCAGGTGCTCCCTTTTTGGCCCCACTCTCCCATCCTTTGGAAGGACAGCTCTGAGTCGTTTTCTGAACAGTTTCTTGGAGAGTCCCCTTGAATGGAGCCCTGGTTATCCCCCAAATGTACCCACCCCCAATTCCACACCCTCAGTGGCTTTCCTTCTTTTCTTGTTTACTAACCCTATGCCCTTACTCCTGTGTCCTGGGATCGCCACCCAAATAAACTCCCTGCTCCCAAATCCTTGCTTCAGGCTCTGCTTTCAAGGGACCCAAACTGAGACATCCCTGCTCTCACTCACACGGGGACAGATGTCTTTCCATGTTTCTACTGATCATGTGTCAGCCACTCTGTATTATAATTGTCTATGTGTTCATCTCCCCCCAAGTCAGTGTGAGCCGGGAAAGAAGAGGTGCCATGGCTGTCCCTTCCCAATGCAAAGTGCAGGACACCTCAGCAGGTAGTAGGTGCTGTGAAATGAATGAATAAGAACTAGGGCATTCATGATAAAAACATGCAACAACCTGGGGAAAGAAGGGAATGTCCTCAACATGATAAAGAGCATTTGTGGAAAACCCACGACTAACATCACACTTGAGGGGAAAGGACAGAAAGCCTTTGATGATCAGGAACAAGGAGAAGACTGCCCACACTTGCCACTTCCATTCAACAGTTTGTGGCGAGGGCCACCGGGGCACTTTCTTAAATGAATTAAGACTCATCCAGATTAGAAAGGAAGGAATACAATTATTTCTATCCACAGATGACATGGTGTTAAAGAAAATTTTAAAGAATCCGCAAAAAATTATTAGCGCTAATAAATGAATTCGGCAACATGATAGGATAAAAGATTAACCTGCCAAAAACCAGTTTCACTTCTACATGCTAGCAGTGAATTACCTAAAAAGAGAAAATTAAGAAAACAATTCCAGGGTGGCCCAGTGGTTTAGCGCCACCTTCAGCCCAGGGTGTGATCCTGGAGACCTGGGATCGAGTCCCAGGTTGGGCTCCCTGCATGGAGCCTGCTGCCCTCTGCCTCTCTCTCTCTCTCTCTCTCTCTCTCTCTCTCTCTCTCTCTCTCTCTCTGTCTCTCATGAATAAATAAATAAAATCTTTAAAAAAATTCCATGTAAAATGTCATCAAGAGGAATAAAATATTTATTTTAAAAAAATATTTTATATTATTCATGACAGAGATAGGCAGAGACAGAGACACAGGCAGAGGGAGAAGCAGGCTCCATGCAGGGAACCTGACATCGGACTTGACCCCAGGTCTCTAGGATCACACCCCGGGCCAAAGGCAGTGCTAAACCACTGAGCCAATGGGGCTGCCCAAGAGGAATAAAATGTTTAGAAGTAAATTTAACCAAAGAGGTGCAGAACTTGTACCCTGGAGACTATAAAACATGGCTGAGAGAAAATGTAAAAGATCCAAATAAATGGAAAGACATCCTTTATTCACAGATTGGAAGATTTAGTAGTGTTAAGATGTCAACACTTCTTAAAATAATCTACTGATTCCGTGCAGTCCCTGTCAAATTCCCACTGCCCCCCCCCCTTTTTTTTCCAAAAATGGAAACACTCATTCTCAAATTTACATATCATAGCAAGGGATCCTGAATAGCTGAGATAGTTTTTTTTAAAGATTTTATTTATTTATTGAGACAGAGAGACAGAGGGAGAAGCAGGCTCCATGTAGGGAGCCTGATGTGGGACTCGATCCCAGGTCCCCAGGATCACACCCCAGGCTCCAGGCGGCGCCAAACCACTGCATCACCGGGGCCGCCCTCTGAAATAGTTTTGAAAAAGAACAAAATCATGGGGCACCTAGGTGGCTCAGTGGTTGAGTGTCTGCCTTTGGCTGGGGTCCTAGGATCGAGTCCTGCAGCAGGCTCCTTCTGCATATGTCTCTGTCTCTTTCTCTGTGTGTCTCATGAATAAATAAACAAAATCTTAAAAAAAAATCAGAGAACTCCTATTTCCCAATTTCAAAGTTTATTTCAAAGCTCCAGGAACCTAAACAGTGTGTTGCTGCCAAACAGATGCATGTATAAGTCAATGCAATAGAATTGAGAATCCAGAAATAAACCATCACATCTCTGGTCAGTTGATTTTGACACGGGTGCAAGACCATGTAAAGAAGGAAAAAAAGTCTCTTCAGCAAAAGGCTGTGGGACAATTAGTTGCAAAATGCAAAAAAGAATCCAGTTAAACCCCCTTTTCTGTGCAATATACAAAAATTGAAGTAAATCAAAAACCTCAACGTAAAAGCTAAAACTATACCGCTTTTAGGAGAAAACATAGGTATAAATCTTCATGACTTTGGATTTGGTGATGAATCTTAGCTATGACATCAAAAGCAGAAGAAACAAACAAACCAAAAATAGATAAGATGGACCTTTATCAAGATTAAAAGCTTTTGTGCATCAGAGAATGCTATCAAGAAGATAGAAAACAACAAGAGGAATGGGAGAAAATATTTACAAATGATGTATCTGATACGGGAAGTGTATCTAGAATATATCAGGAACTCTTAAAACCCAACCACAAAGAGACCCGATTGAAAAATGGACACAGGACTTGAAGAGATGATTCTCCATAGAAGGTCTACGGGTGGCCAACAAGCACATGAAAAATGCTCAACATCATTAGTAAGGAAATGCAAAACCACGAGGAGAGACGACTTTGCACTGGGACCGAATGAGAATCATAATAATAATGGGACATGGCAAGCGTTGGTGGGCACGTAGAGAAATTGAAACCCTAGTTACACGGCCGGTTGAAATGTAAGATGGTGCAGCCTCTGCGGAAAATCGCTGAGCAGTGCCTCAAAAAGTGGAACACAGACCTCCGCATGACCCAGCAAGTCCCCTCCCAGGAACATATCCAAAGGAATTGGCAAACGTAGTGAGACAAAACCTGTACTGAGGTTCACTCACTGCACCACTATGCACAGTGGCCGAGACGTAGAATCAACGCAGATGTCTACCAACTGGCGCGTGGGAGAACAAGAAGCGGTAGAGCCACATGAAGGGATGTCACTCAGCCATAAAGACGAGTGAAGTTCTGACACCTGCTTCAGCGTGGATGAACCTTGAAGCCGTTATGCCAAGTGAATGAAGCCAGACACCAAAGGTCACGTAGAGCGCGATTCCGTGAACACGAAATGTTGAGCATTGGAAGACATTGTAGACATGGTAGACATTGTAGACATTCCATCTCTTCCACTGTAGAGATGGAAGGCAGATTAGTGGGTGCCGAGGGCAGAGTGAAGAGGGGTGGGGGCATAGGGGGTGACTGCTTAGTGACTACAGGGTTTCCCTCTAGAGGATGAAGATGTTTTGGGAGTAGACCCAGGTGATGGTTGCACCACATGGTGAATGTATACATGTTATTGATCGATACCCTTTAAAACCATGAATTTTATTACAATCAAAACAAAAGAGAAGTGAGGTGGATCTGGCCGTGGCGTCTGGCTGCTCAGCTTCTCATCCTGTACCGCACCTGTGCACCCTGTGGAGATGGGGCTCCTCTGTCCCGGCCTTTTGTGTTTCCCACGGAGCAGCCACCCAGGCCTTTCGGGGTCTCCCCGCCCCTTCTTTCTCCCCCTCTGCCCTTACCTGCAGAGTGTGGGGGTGGAGGGAGAGAAGGGGGGGCCTCCCTCACATTTCCAGTCCTCCCTTTCTCCACGAGTGCCCGTCAGAATCTGGCCAGTACCGTTGCTCCAGGTAACAACCGCTTCTGCCGAAGGTGTGTGGATGTTTATGACTGCTCATATGCTTTATGTTTACCATGTCAGCAGCACTGTTTGCATTCGTGCTGATAATAAAAACTCAATTTATAATAAAAATAAGCATTTTGTTTTAGATTCGGGTTTTAAGGCTCCTATAAAGGCTTTGCAGAGATTTATTTTAGTCTAGTAAATGTCTTGCCCCAGGGTGAGACTTCAGAGCCTTCAAACAGCTCATTTTGAAGGATTTGGTTATTAGAAAACTTTTATAGTCTCTTTAGTTTAATGACAGAAGAATAACAAACGGAATGGCCTCCAACAACAATGGAGTCTCCATATCTGGAATGTCTTGCCATTCTAAATGCTGGAGTGGTTCAAAACCACAGGGGTTGGAGGACCTGGGTCCTGGGCGACTCGAAGATTAGATAACTTTAGACAAATCCCAACTCCTCTTTGGGCCTCAATCTCTTTTGAGCAAAGGGGGCCGGGGGTGGGGGGGTTGTTGAAGTTTTATATAATAGGAACCTTTGATCCGATAATCCAGCACTTAGTGGTATTCCTTCCCCTGGCCCCCAAGGAGGGAAAAATTCAACGCAGGAAGATATATGTCTAAAACTGTTCAACACAGGGTTATCTACAGAGGCGAGAGGCAGAAGTGAAAAAAATCAGCTGATAGAAGTAGCTGATAGAATTACAGAACAATCGACAGAATCACAAATTGACATTAAAAATAGTGATTGCGTTCATATAGCGCCCTCCCCAACACCCTGAAGACCAGGATGATGCTCGTTAAAACAAGGCAATGGTTATTTCCTGATGATGGGATTATAGTTAATTTTTGGTTTCTCCTTTATGCTTTTATGTATTTTTCGACTTTTCTATAATGAGCACATATTACCTTTATAATCAGAAAAAAAAGTCATTGAAATAGCAATTAATTTTGTAAAGGATGGCGACAAAGAAGAAAATGCTTTAGTTATAATGTGAAATGAGGAGGAAATAGAACATGAAATGAATATTCAGATTGCAACTAGGTTGAAACGGTAACAGACCAAATCTCTGAAAACCACTTTGCCTAATTATTGATACGTCCAATAACCAGTTCCCAGATAATTCACCCTTCTGCCTTTAGGTGTTTTCTGTCTATTCAATTATCATCGTCTTTTACATTTCATCATCTTTTGACGTGCTATTTGTTGTCTAACTGTCTAAGGGTCCTTCTGATAATTCTGTATTTTGAAGAGTTTATTTATTTATTTATTTATTTATTTATTTATTTTTATAGATATTATTTATTCATGAGAGACACACAGAAAGAGGTAGAGACACAGGCAGAGGGAGAAGCAGGCCCCATGCAGGGAGCCCAATGTGGGACTCGATCTCGGGTCTCCAGGATCACGCCCTGGGCTGAAGGTGGTGCTAAACCACTGAGCCACCCGGGCTGCCCACTGAAGAGGTATTTTAAACATTTGCACCATCCCTTGCCTATGGGATTATTTTTATTCTTGTGTGAGGAATTCATTCCTTTTTAATCTACTTTTGAATAATTTAAGGCCTTGTTGGGCTGTTTGTTAAAAATCCTTTCTTTGAAATTTAATATTTTTCACACATTTCTCAATGGTACCCAAGACAGTAAGTACAATCAATTGTCAAACCTCTGTCTTGATCCTTCACTAGAATTCCATCACCCGAGGTATGGGGTCAGGCAAGACATGGATGGATGTCCTGAAAGATGAAAGTATCATTTATGGAATGCTGATGATTTAACCAGTGTAAGATACTAAAAAGACGGCAAGAAAGGATAAGATGCTCTATTGATCGATCTTATTTATTTATTTACTTACTTACTTACTTATTTGTGAGGGACATTGAGAGAGAGGCAGAGACATAGACACAGAGAGAAACAAGTTCCCTGCAGGGAGCCTGATGTGGGACTTGATCCCAGGACCCCGGGATCACGACCTGAGTCCAAGGTTCAACCACTGAGCCACCCAGGCACCTCAATGCCCAGTAGATTTAACCTAGGGTCATTGTAGATGAATTCATCTTTTTTTTTTTAAGATTTTATTTATTTATTCATGAGACAGAGACAGAGAGGACAGAGAGAGAGAGAGAGAGAGACAGAGAGACAGAGAGACAGAGACACAGGCAGAGGGAGAAGCAGGCTCCAGGCAGGGAGCCGGACATCGGACTGGATCCCAGGACTCCAGGATCATGCCCTGGGCTGAAGGTGGCGTTAAACCACTGAGCCACCCGGCTGCCCTAGATGAATTCATCTTAGTGAACTGCCTGTAGGTGAATTGACTTAAAACCTGTGGAAATTTAGGGGAAATTCCAATATAACAACAACAACAATAGTGGTAACAATAACGCTGTACTAGGGTGGTGGAATTTTTTGGTGTTTTTATTCAAAACTCTCCTTAATATTATTGTCTTCCCACTTTATTTGTCTGAAAGAAGACATCTAAGTATCTTGTTTGGATTTTTCCTTCAGCCATATGATTCTATTAAAAACACCAATGATGAACTTTAGAAAGTTTATGTTCACTTAAGACATTTTTAAAAAAAATTCTATTTTATTATTTATTTTTAACGTAAATTTTAGGTGATTAACATTCAGTGCAATATTGGTTTCAGGAGTAGAATTCAGTGATTCATCACTTACATACAACACCCAGTGCTCATTGCGACAAGTGCCCTCCTTAATGCCCATCCCCCATCTAGCCCACCCCCTCCACACATCCCTCAATCAACCCCAGTTTGTTCTCTATCAGTAAGTGTCACTTATGGCTTGTTTTCCTCTGTGCTTTTTTTCCTCTTCTGCCTTCCCATGTGTTTATCTGTCTTGTTTTTTAAATTCCACATGTGAGTAAGATCAGATGGTATTTGTCTTTCCCTGTCTTATTTCACTCAGGATTATCCTCACTAGCTCCATCCGTGTCATTGCCAATGGCAAGGTTTCAATCTTTTTGATGGCTGAGTGATATTCCCGTGTGCATTTATATACTACATCTTCTTTATCCATTCATCAGCCAATTGATTGGCGCTCTCTCCATAGTTTGGCTATTGTGGATAATCACTTGAGCAGTTTCTTAGGCGAAAGGAAAGTCCATTGTTATTCATAGTCCTTGCTACTTTCTAATGAGAAGGCATCCTGGTACCTAGAGCATCCTTAGTAACCTGGCTAAGTGGGGTGACGGGTAGGGTGGTGATAAGAGGAGGGGTTGCAGCAAAGCTAGGCTGCCCTGCGTGACGACAGGAAAGAGGCTGAGGAGCACAGGAGGCAGGGAGCTGGAGTCATGCTGAGAAGATTGAGAAGCAAGGGAAGGGTCCTGGGAAATATCCATCCTTCCTAGTTGATCATGATGCCGCCATAGGAGGACTTGGCTGGGGGCGAGGGAGGGGGGCTCTGATGGGATTCGTTGAACTGTTGGTGCTACAGTGTGAAGTGAGCACTGTCTCTGTTTCTCCTACCAAATCGCCAGCAACATCTACTCGGCTCACAAATTCTTTGGAATGAGTGGAATTCTTAAGGATAGATTCAAAGTATGTGTGGGTCTTCTTTCCAGATTGGCCCAGCGCAAACGTCTCACAGCTTTCCACAAGGCCGCACAACATATGGTTATGCGCTGACCACTTCGGCCTCTGCCTGTGAACATGCCCCTAAAGAAAGGAGGGAACACATGGGGGAGGAAGAGAGTAAGAAAGAAACAATTTTGTGAGAACTTTATCCTGTCCATGCTAGTTTAAAATGGAAATCATTGAATTTAATTATGCTTAAATTTAACAACAGAGAAAGAAGCAGAATGGGACTTCAAATAAACATTTCTGTGAAAAAGCAATAATGGTTGCTGAAGATTCGTCTAAAGTTAAAGGATGAAAAAAGAATAAAGTTAAAGGATGGAAAATGTTAAGTGGTCAAAACCATTGCTCTTTTTCTTTCTGTGAAATCTGATAGTCTCTGGTGTTAATGTCAGGTTATCCTATTTATACTTATTTGATCTCCAATTTTGGGACTTATTTCCATCTTTAAACATTTTTATTATTCTTTCTTTTTCTTCTTTCTTGCCTTCCATTAAACTAATAAAGTTTTCTGTTTATCTTCCTCCTTTTTGCCCTGGCTGATTAAGGAAGCTTAGATTTTATTTATATTCCTTTGGTGGTTATCTTTAAATGAATGTGTGTATTTAATGACTAATGACTCTAAATGAAACCTAAAGTTACTCAGTATGTCTGCTCTCCTGTGGAGCAAGTTGAGGATGTTGGCACACTTTTTCCACGTTTGTTAACCAATCTTCCTTGTGACCACAGTCTGGGTCTTTAGTTTCACTTCTGTCAAAATGCAGGCAATGGCATGATGTTTCTTACGCCGTCAATAATTAAATTTGCTACCATATTTTCTCAGCTCCTAAGTTCATCGTCTTCTTTGCATTCTCCTCTTCAATTTCACACTCCTTGATGCAAAGTTCAGTGGGTAGTAAATGGTACGTTTGGGGCAAACATCTGTGTTTTGCCCTCCCTCTGGAATGATGGCTCAGCAGAGTACAGAAATCTAGGTTGGCTACCCTCAGCGCTATGTGAAGTATGAGTTGGGTCGTATAAAGACAATCTTTTAAAATATATGTATATATATTTAAATATATACATATTTACACATATGTATACACATATATATATATTTTTTAATTTTTATTTATTTATGATAGTCACAGAGAGAGAGAGAAGCAGAGACATAGGCAGAGGGAGAAGCAGGCTCCATGCACTGGGAGACCGACGTGGGATTCGATCCCGGGTCTCCAGGATCGCACCCTGGGCCAAAGGCAGGCGCCAAACCGCTGCGCCACCCAGGGATCCCTACACATATATATTTTTAAATATTTTACTTATTTGAGAGAGAGAGAGCCTGGGCAGGGCGAGGGACAGAGGGAGAAGCAGACTCCCCACTGAGCAGGGAGCCCACCACAGGGCTCCATCCCAGGACCCCGGAATCATGACCTGAGCTGAAGGCAGACACTTAGCTGACTGAGCCACCCAGGCACCCCGAGACAGTCTTCTAAGTGGAATCTTTCAGGTCATCACAAAACAGGCCAAATAATGACAAATCTCTGGAATTTGAAGGAACTTCAACTCTGTTCTGTTCCTCTGGTGGCCAGCAGGGTGTTGGCTTTTACTGTGATGTTGGGCTGTTGATTTTCAGGGCTATCATGGAGCTGGGAAGCATGAGACGGGAATAGGACAAAACAAAATGTCCCAACACTTGCCGACCTTACCAAAATGTAGCTATTTTTCTTGAAGAAATGTTCCTCAGATTGCTACAAGGCTTCGATTAACTTCCAGAGCTCTGAAAAAGTTGATTCTGAAATTTTCCCCCCTAGTTTTCTTGTTTTTATGAAAGAGAGAATTTTCAGAAGTCCTTACTCTGCCATTTTCAATGATACTACTTGTTCATCTGTTTTTTTGAATTTTGGTTCACAGGCTCATCTTAAGTAGGAGATCTCTCTCTCTCTCTCTTTTTAGATTTTATGTATTTATTCATGAGAGACACACAGAGAGAGGCAGAGACACAGGCAGAGGGAGAAATAGGCTCCCTATGGGGAACCCGATGTGGGATTTGATCCCAGGACCCCGGGGTCATGCCCTGAGCCAAAGGCAGATGCTCAACCGCTGAGCCACCAGGCGCCCCAGAGATTTCTTTTTCTCTCCCTGCTTCCCTCTCCGTCTGGCAGTTACGTTGCTGTGTCTACCCAACTCCTTGGAACCCTTGGTTTGGAATGAGCTCTTACATTAACAGCCCAGACCTGACTTTGAGCGTATGGCAAATCTCACTGAGTCAGCAGCTCGACTAAGGTCCTGATGTAAGGCTCTGTTCTTCCTCTGTCTCCCTAAGCTTGCAGCTTCGTACGAGATGTAACCCCTGGAAGCTGCCAACAGATTTGGCAGCTTCCTTTCAAGAGGGGACACACCCAGTCAAACCCTTGATGTGGAGCAGTGGGCCTGGCTCTAGTGCCCCATCTCATGTTGGGGGCTGTTACCCCTGCCTTCATCCTGGGATCCAAGTCCCCACTGCCTCTGCTTGCTTCCCAATCTGGAGCCCTGGAGGTAGACTGTTACAGCCCCCTCTCCCATTCTTATTTATTTCTGATCTATGGAGATACTTCTTGTTTTTGAGCTGGACTATGTCATTTTAATTTTCTCTCTTTATATTGCTGTGTGTTTGGAGCAGGAGGGCTGAGGAGTGCAGGGGGGTCGACCAGGCATAGCGAACAATGTCATCTTGACTTGACATTGTGTGAGGTCTGCCATCATTTAAGATTTTAAGCTGTTTTTCAACCTGAGACATTATCTGTTGACTCTCCGCCCTGATGGATGAGGAAGTTAGCCTAAAACGATTAAAAATGGCAATACCCATCTATGGCATGCCCTCACACTGGGAGCAGTCCTCCCGAGTCTGTTTCTCTGATAAAAATTACTGTTGCTGCTTTCAAAATTGTATCAATACACCAAGCATCTATCTTGATTTTGCTTCCTAGGAAAACACAGAAATAAGGCACCAATCACCATAACAAGGAATACTTCCTCATCTTTTGTCAAGCGTGTTTTATGAGGGTGAAGAAGTAGCTCTGTGGAGGATAGAAGTAACTCCCAGAAAAACCATGATTCCATCCAATTATAGTATTTGTAGGCATCTCTCTGAACCTGGATGAGAAACTATAATGCCCCGTTGGATAAAACTTTACTAACTAGAAGTTTAAGGAATAGATTAGCCTGAGCCAATTTGACCAAGTTTGATTGAATTTCTAGTCGTGCAACTTGTTGTCCTAAGTACTGAGAGGATTCCAGAAGTGAAGGAATGCCATTCCTTCTCTAGGAGAGGGAGAGAGGAATTAAATCCCCTGAGGTCCATGCTGGCCTGATGACCTTCAGGAGAATTGTTGCTGGGTAAAGGCCTGAGGATTGGCTGCTTCCAGTGACAGCTAAAGGCTGAAGAACAGGGATGCATGGGTGGCTCAGTGGTTGAGCATCTGCCTTCGGCCTAGGGCGTGATCCTGGGATCGCAGGATCCAGGCCCGCATCAGGCTCCCCCATCAGAGCCTGCTTCTCCCTCTGCCTGTCTCTCTGCCTCTCTCATGAATAAATAAATAAATAAAATCTTAAAAAAAAAAAAGACTGAAGAACAGACTTCTCCATATTGTTGAAGACCCAACAATGAGGAAACAATAAATGGCTTTATTTGAAAATTTCCCATTGGCTTTTTTATGGATCAACCTGGTGTTCTCGAAATGAATAATAATAATCAACTGGCTAGGGATATATCTCTGAAGGGTACAGAAATTCATTTATTTTAATGTTGAGGTGTAGAAGAGTGGCAGGGATAGTTCCAAGAGGAACCTCTTTTTAACAAGCAGATGAAATCCAACCTCCTCTTTGGTCTGTAGTTTCTCTCTTCTTAAGAGGTGAATCTTGGAGAAGACTGGGATGTCTCCAGGGGCAGGTGGGCGCTTCTGTCCTGGGCATGGGGAGACCCCCTGATGGAGGTGCTAACCTGACTCTTCAGCTCCCTGCATATTGGAACAAGCATTGTCTTTATAATTCACTTATAAAGTGAATTCCCTTGTCTAAACACTTGCATGACTTCAGCGTAAAGTCCATAAAAGGCCCTGCTTGCTCTGGACTCTGCTAGTCGCTTGTGCCTTATCCATCCTTCTTCTACCCTGAACTTGGTCCCCAGACACACCCAGCTGTTTGCAGGTCTGAGAATTCTTCCAGCATCCATGCCTGTATCTGTGCTGCACCCTCCTGCTTGGAGATACGTTCCAACTCTTCCCTCCTCCAGGAAGCCTCCCTCGCATGCCAGTGATGGGCAGCTAGAAACGGGTAGGATAATTCTAGCAGCATACAAATGGGCCAAATTACAGTAGTTTACATAAGTTAGCAGCTTTTGCACCTAAAAGATGTAGTTGGCATGGAGGCTCTGATTTACAAAGTTGTCTGTCGTGCAGATTCATTCCAGATTTTTCTACATCTTGAAGGCACATCCTCTGTCCTCACTGTCCAAGATGGCAAACTGTCACTGTTCTGTGTGTGTGGGGGGGGAGACAGGAGGGAGAACAGAGATGAGCCCTCCAAAGTGGAGATGAGTAGAAAGGGTGGGTCTTCCCGTTCCAACGGCATGACTGAGAAGTCACATGTGTTGCTTTTGCTCACGTTCCGTTAGCCAGAACTGCAAGAGAGGCAGGGAAGTGCAGCCTCTGGGAAGCTTCTATCATTTTGGGGGAAAAAAGGAGAGCTGATATGGGGGAACGGCTGCTGCAGACAATGGCTGTGGAAACAGAAAGACCAACCAGGGTGGTGGAGATGGCCTTGACCAGAAGGAACTCCAGTAAGGGAGAAGGTGACATCAAAGGTGGACAAATGGCAAGGCACATCGAGGAAACGAGGAGGAGCCAGGCTACAACCAACTGGAGAATGTTCCCACATCCAGAGCTTTACTCCTGTAAATCTTCCGTCTAAATGCCCTGACGTCTCTCATCTCTCAAGGCTCAATTTATTTGCTTGCCTTCCTCATGGAGTCCTATATGGATTCCTGTATGGAACCTCCCTCAGGTATAAATAGAAAAGCTTCTCTTGGGGCTTCTAACTGGGCCAAGGTGACTACAGTAATCTTTTACCGATGCCTATTAGAGGCAGATACTTTATATGTGTATCTCATTTTCTTCCCGGGATGCCCTTTGTGGGCTTTTAGGGGTTCTATGAGAACCCCCTCTCTCTTTCCCCTCCATAATGAGGGCCGAGTGGAGACAGGATCCAGGAGACTGGTGAGTAGAGATCAACGTGGGCTTTTTCTTGATAAACCAGAGACTATGGCTTTGTATCTATGGTCAAAGTGCTTACTGCACTCCACTCTCCCCCTCTGGACCTTGAACAGCCCACCAGGGGGTACGTTTGGACTTTCAAGTCACCCATGCATGAAGCATTCTGGCCTTGTCCTAGTGGGGAGCAGGGGGACACACAAGAAAATATCCTCCAGCCTCATAACCTTTTAACCACTGAGAACCGTGGTCCAAAGGCTGTTGCCCCGCATCCAGTAGCTCGTTCTTCCTCTGTGGGGTAGACGGGGAAGGCGTGGGGCGAGAGGCTGGAGCACTGCCCCCCTGGGGCCCATCCCCATGGGAATGCAATGCAAGTGGAACGAAGGTTTCACCATAGCATTCCTAACGGGAGGAACTGTTTTGTCGTGTCATAGACCAGGACACCAGCGCTGTGAGAAGTACGGCGACTCACTAGGCTCACCTAGACGTCAGGTGGCAGGGGACTTTGGAAACAAGTGTGTCTAGCTCCGAACTCTGGGTTTCAATCACTAGCTGTAGTAGCATGTAGTAGCATGAGGGAGACATCAAGTAAAATATCTGCACTTTCCCTGCAGTGCTAACTAAGCACTTATTAAAAGACTCATGGCAGTTTGGCCCAAAGGCCTGGGTGTTTGGGTGCATTTTGTGTTGCTTCTTTGTCCCTGTCTCACATTCAGCCCAATTTCTTGACCAGGACGGTTCCTTGGGAGGCAGCAACCAGTGGTGCTGCCCAGGGGACCTTCCTGACTCATTCCACGCTGTGTTCCTATGTTGGATTTGATGGTGGGAGGCACTTTGCCTCCTTCCCTATAATCCACGTTTTCCCTTGAGCCTCCTACTACAGGTGACAAGGGAAGAGACTCACCCAGGGGCACAGAGCGGGCGAAGGCCGTGCGTGGTTGAGGCTGGCGGTTTAGTCGTTAAGCTTTCAAACGAATGTCCTTAAATAGTTGTCTAGCATCTATTTCGAGAGAGCAAGGAGAGGCCGGCCTTATATTAACAGCGGTTGTGCAGAAAAGGAAATTTCACTTACTCATTTGCATCCTGGGGCAGAAGTGGTTTCCACATTCTGAGAAATACCTGCCGAGCATTCCCCCGGCCCGTGGTTCTCACACGTTTCAGTCTTCTTTTGCAATCTGCTGAAGTGTGCAACGCCTTGGCGGGTACATTAAGGGGTCTTCTTTTTAGAGAATGGGATCAGCCACTTGTTCCCGGGGAGCAGCCCAAGTCCGTGCAACAGGCCTTTACAGAATTGCAGGCCGCGGTGACCTGTCCCCTGAAGACACTGGGCTCGGGGAGGACGCTTTATCTCCATCTTCCACTGGAGGGAGCCGTGTACCTTGGTGGAAGTGGAACCCGGTCCGAGCTCACCGGTTTATTCCAGCGATCGAGCTGCCCTCATGGCTCTGTGCCCTGGGCGCTTGTCCAGCTGTCCACTGCTTAATCTGGCTTTTTCCAAAGTTTCCCAGGGCGGCCGTGTCAGGCTTTAGATGAGACCCTGCTCTGTCTGATCCCCGCTGGGCTGTGCACTCAGACTTATCACCCCAATAAAAATGCCAGGGCTTACCCCAGCCTCACTCCCCCCACCCCGTGTGTGTGTGTGTGTGTGTGTGTGTGTGTGTGTCTACTACATGTCTCCATACTATCTGTGGCTTAATTTCCACGACTTTGCATCCTTTGCCTTTGAGAAAACACAAACTCAGCATCCTCTCAAACAGAACCTGCTTCCCGGGTCACAATTCCTACCTGTGGATCGGCAGCATGGTCCCCCGAAATGGTCACCATGGGGCTTCCGCATGCTGCCTCTCCAGCAGTAGCGTGCAAAGGGTATCTCGTGAAGATGCAGGTTCTGATTGCACAGGCCTTGAGACTGGGGCCTGAGAGTCTGCATTTCCGACCAGCCCTGAGCGACGTGGCTTTGGTTAACCTAGCACATTTTGAATCTCAAGACTTTACCTGCTGGGGCCATCCAGAAGTTTTCCCACTCGCTTTGCACTGGGTGGGGGTGTAGGGGGACAAACTCAAGAATGGAGGCTGATCAATATCTATTTAGAGCTTTGACTCTGACTTATTTTTATAAATTTTTCCCTGCAGGACTGCGCTCCCAGACTTGGCTCCATCATGTCCCTTTTTCTTTCCCTCGCTGGGTGGATGCTTGTGCATGCCACTCTTGTCCTCTGCATTGTCTTTCACTGTTACACAAAGTGGTTTCTTTTTCTTTTCTTTGATCTCCCCTTTTCTTTAAGAATCTGAATCAGGATACCATGGATGGTAGCTAATCATAACAGCAGGTCTCACATGCGCACAAAGCACTTTAATACCCGCAGGGTGGTCTAGGTAGAGGCTCTGGGCCAGGGCTCTAGAGTGTGCCCACCTGTATTCAAATCCTACCCCTGCTGCTTTCTAGCTGGGCAGCCTGGGCAAGTTACTTAATGTCTCTGTGCTTCCAGTTCCTCATCTGCAAAATGTGGCTAATGATGCTTCATAAGGTCCTTGTGAAGATCGAAGGAGATAATGTATGTGAGGTGCTCAGAAGAAGCCTGACACTTAGGAGGCCAAGTGTGCAAGGGGTATCTCATGAAAATGCAGGTTCTGATTGTGCAGGCCTTGAGACTTGGGCCTGAGAGTCTGCATTTCCGACCAGCCCTGAGCGACGTCACTCTTGGTTGAACTAGCACACTTTGAATCTCAAGACTTTACCTGCTGGGGCCATCCAGAAGTGATGTTATAATTCCTCAATCCGTGGGGGAAACTGAGGAACCCAAGGCTCAAGTAGGAGAAATGACTTGCCCTCAGGATTCCACAGCAAGAATGGTGACACAGTCAGGACCAGATCTGACTCCAGTTCCAGTGCTCACTGCACCCCCACCATACTTCCAAATGCCAAGTTTTATTACCCTGAGTTTTTTTTAGACCTGAGTGTGGCTGTTTTCCCAGCATTCTGATCTTTTGTTCTCTTTCCTTCTAATGGAGCATTTCCAGCTGGGGTGATTCATGGATCTGGGAACGCATGGCTCCCATTAACTTCGAGGAAAGTCATAAGGCAAAGCCCACATCAATCAACCTTCCAAATTATTCATCCATCTTTACAGGTGACACGTGGATTAAGATGAACAGGGAGTGAAGTGGGTATCATACAATAACTATTTAGATTTATGAAAATCGCATAAGCGCTTTCACCAAGTCCCAAAATTGAAGTTGTGTTTTTTTTTTTTTTCCCACATCAAGGTTGAACTTCAGGAATTAGAGAAAGGATGTCACAATAGAATGGCCTTGAAGCTTGAAGTCCGAGGTGCTGGGACTCTCAGCTTCATTACTAGCTAGATTTGTGATTTTGAGGAAGTCTTTTAACCCCTTAGAATCTGTTTTCTCTTTCTGTTATTCATCCTTGCAGTAAACCACAGAGTTCGTTACTATACCCATTTTACAGATCTTGAAACCGAGTTACTGAGAAGTTAAGTAATTTACCCAAGGTGACATGATGACCAAGAAATAAAGCAGCCTTCAAAAAAACCCTTATATTTGAGTCCAGAAACCTATGTCCTTATAGCACTCTATCTCATAAATGAAATCATGCGTCTAAAAACAGCCGGCTCAACCTGAATCTTGAGGACAAAACTCATGTCAAATTAATCCCTTATTCTCTAGAATACCTTCATACCTAGCAGGTTCTCAATTAATCAGAGTTGAGCTGCATTATTACCCCCCCTGGAAATGGTTCTGTTTTTATTTAATGATTTGCTTAGATGCATTTTAATATGCAGACCACAATGCTTCTCGTACAATATCTTCTGGACTGCGAGGCGCGGGCATTCATTATTTTATGAGACGCATATGTCATGCATAGCACAGCCCTTTTCTTAAACCAACACAACATGCAAATAGAAATTTCATGTAAAATCACATTCAGACAGTCTCAAAGTAGAAACAGATGTCTGAAAAATATGAACGCCAGGCTTATTAAATATTTTATCATCAAATATTTCATACATTTCAAAAATGTCATCTGTGAAAACACAGAAATACCGCCTCAGGAGAACCAAAATATTTAATCACTTTCAAGAAATTCTTAAAAATAAGTCTTCACCTCAGAACTATTCCAGGCAGAGAACAAATTTCCAGGTGCTGCAAGCTATATTTATTATATTTTCATCAAAATCAGTAACCTAGTTGAAGGAGATACAGTAATCAGTAAGGTCATTATTAGGTAAGATAATGACTTCTGAATGAATTCTCTCATTAATCTCATTACAAAATGGTAATGGTACCTGACTAATCATGCCGGAGGGGAGAGCTGTGTTGAATCAGAGCAAAATTAAGGCTGTAATCACAGAGCTGCTCTCGCCATGTCTTCATGAAAGCCTCGCTTGGGGTTTGGGGACTGGCTTGAGGACTCTCTGGTCGGCCTGACTGTTGGTGGGGCGCCTGGTGTAGGGGTGGGGGCGGCCGGGGGAGCGAAGAGCCCTGGGCAGCAGCACTGAGAATTGGTCCTCTTCCTGCTTCTGTCCCTACTTGCTATGTGCTGTGTGACCTTGGACACCTCAGGCCTGTCCCTGGGCTCCATGTCCGGTCTCCCTGACTTAGTCTCCTCTTCCACCCTTGCCTCCTCTACACGTTCCACAGACCACATCATGCCCAGAATGGCCCATCTCACCCCAGGAAGAAACCAGATCTTCACATGACCCTCCGTGATCAGCTCCCAGTGCCTTCCTGACCTTATCTACCAGCCTCCTCTGTGCCACTCGCTCCACTTCAGCCCGCTGACCTTGCTGTTTCCTCCGCCTGACACCCATATATCTGCGTGACTCACCCCAGTCACTTCTTTCAAGCCTTCAGTGTCAGCTTCTCAATAATGCTCCCCCCCCCATGACCACCATATTGAACGCTGCCATCCATCCATCGGTGTGCCAGTTTCCAAAATTAATTTTCTTTCCCCATCTTCTGATGGCCTTCTAACACTCTACATGCTTTACTAAGTTTCTCATCTGTCTCTCCACCCCATCATCCCCACTGGAACGTAAGCTCTGCAAGGGCTAGGATCTTCGAACACTCACACGTACGCCCGGCACACAGCAGATGTGCAATAACTCTTTGATGAATGTGGAATGTAACACATGCTTGTGGGTTTGCTGGACACTGAGGGAGGAACCCAGGGCGTGAGGTGGTTGGCCAGGGATGATGAAGCGTACACTCTGCAGTGAGGCCCCTCTGATGATGGGGCTGGCTTTGCTTTTCATTCTTGCTGGAAATTGGAGCCCCATCGAGCCCCGTTGCTTCCATGAGGACTGGCGTGAGAACACACATGACGAGTGGCAGTGTTGAGTCAGAGAAACCTCAACAGCCAAGAGAGATGGGTCAAAGTGAGTCAGATGGAATTGGCAGAGACACAAGGGGTGCCCTGTCCCGAGTTCCAACCCCAGTGTAGAGGTTCCCGGTCAGGGTGATGGCGCTACACAGTAGCAGGCTTGCAAAGACCTTAGGGGTTTCAGCAGATGGTGATTCCAGATGTTTCAGCAGATTCTGCGTGACCGAAGTAGGACGGGTGGCCATCTCTTGCCACCTTCCCTGGTCACACCACACAGAAGCAGGTCAGGGCAGCAGTCTCTTTGTTCATGCCGCAGCAACAAGACAATCTGGAGCATGGTGGGTTCAATGAGTATGTGAGGAGTCTCTCTATTAAAGAAGCTTGAATATGTTTGTTTCTTGTGCCCCATCTTACAGCGTGGGGGGCAGGGGTAGGGCAAAAATAAACTGTCCAGTGCCAACAAAGGGTTTGGAAACCATGTCACTGAGAGGACAAGGGAAAATCCAGGGATGTTTAACCTGGACAACAGAAGGCAGGATGAAAATAAGCCCAGGCTTCCATAACTGAGGGACTAGTATGTAAAAGCTAGATTATTTTTTATTTCACGTGGCTTTAGAGCAGGGATTGCAGGTAACCGGCCCCTCTCAAGTCTATGACAAACAACACTACTTGACCGTAGACATTTTCCTATAGAGCCAGACCAAACCTCAGAATCCTTCTCAACACAGTGCCTCCGACTCTCCTCACCAATTGACTGGAGCTGCCGTATGAGATAAACCACATTTGTGAAGCTTTATGTAAAACACCAAGATAGGGCAATGAGGGAAAGCCCGTTAACTTCAGTAGGAACATTTTGTTATAAGCAAAGATGAAGTAAGCTTCTCGGGGGGTGGGGAAGTGGGCAGTGAGTTTCTCATCACTGCTCGAGGAAAAGCTACTTCCCTCTGTTCTTTCCCGTGGGGTGTCCAGCGGCGAGGAAAGCACCCAAGTCCTCATGGCTATGTGGCGAATGCATTTCCAGTGCCAAGAATTCAGACCCTGAATGACATCCAATCAGGCACCTTAACAGCTAAAAGAAATGATAATTACAAGACTCACCAGAGAGGTGTTGGCTGACACTACAATGGCGATCATATTGCAAAGCAAATGTGTCAAATCAACATATATACAACTTAAATATACACAGTGTTACACGTCAATTAAATTTCCAAAGGAAAAGAGCTAAGGACAAGTGAGTTCAAGAAGAGGAAGGACAAGGCTCTTCCCCACAGAGGACAGTGTTCTGGAGACGCTTCCAGGCTGTTCCCAGGAAGTTCCGCCATTTCCCCATTAACCAAGTCCGCCATCCAATGACTCTACCTGGTACGACATCCCCTGCATTTTGGCCCCAATACTATTTAATCTCCAGATTCTGTAGTTTATCCTGTAGGCCCCTCCCCGACGTGGGGTGTCTTTGCCTCTCACTGTGGGCACCAGTGGTGAGCCTACACCCTCATACCCTCGGCTCTGTTCTCTGCAAGGGCAGGGGAAATTTTGGATCCTCTGTGGGATCCACCCAGGGAACTGGGCTCTCTCTCTCTGCCTGATTATAGCACATCAGAATCCTTTCCAGGTGCCCTCTAAAGCTGTTGCCTCCAAAAGTAACAAAAGATAAAAGCGCACTTTGTGTCAACCATCAACCTGTAATATATACTGGACCTTTCTACCTTCTATTCCTTCCCAGCCCTGATCCTGAAGACTTCTCTTAAAGGAGGAGCCAAGACACTTGAGTCTCTCGGCCATATAATTTCTTCTCTCTCTCTACTTCTTTCCTCCCCTTCCCTTCTCTGTCTTTGATGGAACTTAGTTCATTGATACCCATCGTCTCCTATAATATGCTTATGGGAAAATTCAATAATCTGACACCTGTGGGCTCTGTTCTTGATAGTAAAGAAACACTTCACATTTAAAGACTTTAATCTTTCTCAGCAAAACCTGTTTTTCAAGGCTACTATCTTGCCTCAAAACTCTAGTTGGGAAACGACATCCTTGGTCTAGACTCTAGGTGGTACATAGGTCTCCCCCTGAAGCCACAGGGCTATTGACTTAATAGATGGGCAGTTACAGGACACTATGACTCACAGAGAGGGAAAAACATGGGCTTTTCCATTTTAAAAAGTTATTTTTCTCTAAATTAAGCAGAATTCACAAAACGATTTGTGTTCAAGGATGTCTGTTACAGCGTTACATGTACGGTTGGCCCTTGAACAACATGGGTCTGAACTGTGGGTTCACTTCTATGTAGATTTTGTTTAATAAATACAGTACAATAATGTGAATGTATTTTCTCTTCCTTATGATTTTACTTTTTTAAGATTTTACTTATTTATTCATGAGAGAGAGAGAGAGAGAGGCAGAGACACAGGCAGAGGGAGAAGCAGGCTCCATGTGGGGAGCCCAATGTGGGACTCGATTGGAGGACTCCGGGATCACACCCTGAGCCAAAAACAGACGCCCAACCACTGAGTCACCCAGGCATCCCCCTTATGATCTTATTAATAACATTTCCTTTTCTCTACCTTCATTTATTATAAGAATACAGTATATAATATATAGAACATTTTTAAAAATGAGTTAATTGACTGATGATGTTATCAGTAAGGTTCTGGTCAACAGTAGGCTCTTAGGAGTTATGTCTCTGGGGATTTAAAAATTATACTTGAATTTTTATTACATGGTGGGGGTTGGTGCCCCTAACCCCCATGTTGTTCAAGGGTCACCTGTAATTTTTTTTAATTTGAAAACAAATCAAGTATCCAACAAAAGGGGGTTAGTAAAATTGTGAATTTCTTATTTATTTATTTATTTATTTATTCATTTATTTATTTATTTATTTATTTATGATAGTTACAGAGAGAGAGAGAGGCGCAGAGACATAGGCAGAGGGAGAAGCAGGCTCCATGCACCGGGAGCCCGACGTGGGATTCGATCCCGGGTCTCCAGGATCGCGCCCCGGGCCAAAGGCAGGCGCCAAACCGCTGCACCACCCAGGGATCCCGAATTTCTTTTTTCTTCTTTCTTTCCTCTTAAAAAAAAAAAAGATTTATTTATTTTAGAGAGAGCATGAGTGGGAGGGGAAGAGGGAGAAGGAGAGAGAATCTCAAGCAGACTCCATGCTGAGCACAAAGCCCAATGTGGGGCTCAGTCTCATGACCCTAAGATCACAACCTGAGCTGAAAGCAAGAGTAGGACACTTAACTAAGTGCACCACCCAAGTACTCTCTCTCTTTTTTTTTTTTTAAGAGACAGTGAGTGAGTAGGGGGGGGAAGGGCAGTGGGAGAGGAGAGAGAGAGAATCTTAAGCAGACTCCACACCCATTGTGGAGCCTGGTGCAAACCTCGATCTCATGACCTGAGCCGAAATCAAGAGTTGGATGCTCAACTGATAAGCCACCCCCCAGGTGCCCATAAAACTGTGATTTTTAACTGGTATCATAGAAGATTATTCATTTACATGAGTAAAATTTTATATTACTAGGTGAAGAAAGCTTATTACAAAATAGCATATTCAATGGGATTACATTTTGTTAAACGTATGTAACTGCTCTTTCTATTTATAACTATCTGAAAATAAGTGACTTTTATTTTCTTCTTTGTACCTTCTCATATTTTCCAAATTACTAGTGAGCATGTGTTAGTTTTGTGGTCAAAAGTAAATGAACAATAAATACTTTGTTTGCTTGTTTGTTTGAGAAGAAAATGCAGGTGATCCCTTGATGGGGATGATGAGGGTGGATTCAAAGAACCAGATGGAGGGTGCTGGGACCATTTCAGTCTTTTCAAGTGTGAAAGATTCCCCAGCCTTGGCTCCTGCCCAGTGGTGTGGTGAGAGGGTAGGAGGGTCCTCTCCAGGCTTGGTGGCTCCCGATGCTCTGGGACAATGGCCAGGGCCCCAACCAGCACAGAAAATGTTTACTCCCCATGAAGCCTTCCCATCCTAGAAACACTCCATTTATTTAAGAGCCATGGTGCCAAGAGAGCTTTCTCCCTGCACTTAAACCTTGAGTACCCTGGAGTTTCAATCTTTTATGAAATAGCTTTTCATTTTTCCCCTCTCTACTAAGGGCTATTACAAGCCACTGAGTGGTTCTTCGTACATCAATTTTTAATCTTGTTAAGGTGGGTTTTTTTTTCTTTCACTTGACCAATGCTCAGTTCATAAATAAAACATCAAAAATTTGTTCCAGTTCCTTCTTAGGTTTTGTTTGTGTTTGTTTTAGTGTGGTCTCCTCCTGGGGAGGAAGAAACCATCAGATACATCACTATCTGGCCATGTCCTTCGCCCGCGTACAAACCTTCCATGGCTCCTTATTGCCAACCAAAGAAAGCCCATGATTTGCTTGCCATGACTTGGCCCAACTACCCTTTCTAGCTCAGCTTCTCTCTTCCAACACACTCCAAAAGCCAGGAACAACTGCTGTTCCACGCTCCAAATGGAGCATACTCCATTTCCAATCTTCCTGCCTCTGCTCACTCCATGTTCTCTGTTGGGAATACATGGAAGACACTTGGAGTGATTTTAATTTAATATTTTCTATATGATCCTCTCGAGTTGTGTTTGGGTTTCTGCCTTCCTAATTTTCCCTTGTTCCTTTGTAGGTAAGGCTGCAGCTTAACAAACATTGACTCGAGGTCAGACATATCTAGGTTTGAGTTATACTTTGTGACACTAGTCAAGAATTGGTAGTTCCATTTATTCATAAAATAGAGAAATGCCTACCTGATAGAGCATTAATGAAGATTAAATACAAATGTATATGTAAGAGTGCCAAGCAGTGGGCCTGGCATGTAGTAGGACTTTCATAAACATGAAACCTGAGTTTTAGGCAATATTTATGTATCTAACTACACCTAATTATCTAATTATGTTTGAAGCACCTGCATATTCATAACTTAGATTCAATAGTTGATAACATCTGGCTTATATGCTTTGTCTATCACCTAGCTCTATCTGTGCACATTCATCCATTATCTACATTTCTATTTATCTATCTAGATGTGTATAAACATCTGTCCTTTTTTTTTCCTGCAGCACTGAAGGAGGTGTAAGACACAATGATTCTCTATCCCTCATATATTTAAAAATAAGATATCCATAACCAAATGCCATTTTGCACCCAAGAACATTAACACTAATTTTTATTGTAATCCAATATCCAGTCCTCCCTAAAATCCCCCACTTGTCCCCAAAACATCTTTTATAGTTTTCCTTCAACCAAGAGCCAATCACAATTCATATATTGCATTTGACCATTATAGTTCTTCTATTTTAATCTAAAACATCTCTCTCACACAGGCCTTTATTGACTTTAGGAAATACTTGGCCTCTGTCTTGTAGAATATCTACATTTTGAAATTTTCTTATTGTTTTCTTCCAAGAAAACTTAACTTTTCCCTCTACCCCTTTTATGTTCCATGAACTAGTTGGCATAGACTATAGGTATTCCTAAAATGATCAACTAGGGCTTAATTCTTTCCTTTTCAATACCAAGTTTCAAAGTAAGGACTTGGAGTAATGGTCACATTCAGTGTTGGCATCTGAGTCTTTCTCTCTCTCTTTCTCTCTCTCTGTCTCTTTCTTTCTCCATATTCACTAAAGATTCATGAACTTTTAAATTCATGTAGTCCATTATAATCCATTACTTTCATTATTGATTTTGATACTTGGATTGTCCTAAGTTGGCAAATGGGAGCCTGGTCAAGCCAACTCCTGTGCCTTTTTAAAAAAAAATCTCCCCCATTTTCCCCTAACATAAATTTTGAAATTTTTAAGCATCTGGAAAATTTGAAAGATTCTTCCAGTGAACACCTATTGCACAGCACCTAGATTCTACTACTCGCATTTTACTAGAAGTGTTTGATCGCATATCTGTCCTTCCATCTACTTGTCCATCCACCCATGAATTCATCTAGGTACAATGTGAGAATTCAGTTTTGTGTTTTCCCAAGTGACTGTCCCGTTGCCTTATATCATTTATCTTAAATGTCTCTATTTCTCTGAGGATGAGATTCCTTCTTTAACAGCATCAGCTTTCCATTTGTAGTGGGTCTATTTCTGGTCTTTTAATCCCATTCCATTGATGTATCTGTCAAATTATGTGTCCATATGATGTTTTAATTTCAGAAGCTTTCTTACATGTTTTAGCATCTAAAAAAGCTAGTTCCCCTTGCCATTGCCCTATGATTTTGATGTTTTTCTGGATGTTCTTGCTTGTTTCCACATGAACTTTAAAATCAAGGTGTCTTTTTCCAGAAAAAAGAAAAATGCTAGTATTTTTGCTGTGATTGAGCTATGTTTATATTACCTTTGGATATAGTAAGTTGCCTTAATATAAGAACATCTATGGGGATGATCACATTATTTTTATTATTGGAATTATTAATATTTAGAATTGTATTCATTTCCTAATATTGAACCATCCTTGAATTGTTGTAATAAGATGTGGTTATATGGATTGTTTTAAATGTGCTGTTGGATCTGTTGATAAAATTCAGTTTAGGATTTTTGTATGGCCATTAATAAAGTTGAGGTAGATCTGCAGATTTCTTTTTTGCACAATATTTGTCAGGTTTATGTATCAATATTATTTTTATGCAAAAATTCAGAAGTTTGCATTCTTTTCTGTTATTTGGAACAGTTTCAATGGCATTGGGATTATCTGATTTTCAAAGCAATGGTAGACAACATCTGAGCCTGGAAATTTTATGGAGCTAACTCTTTCATAACTTTCTTGTTATTGTGAAAATTGATCTATATAAGCTACCCTCATTTGTGTCAATTTTGGTGAAATGACTGAGCTAACGGATGCCCAGTGAGCTGATAAAACATTATTTCTAGATGTTTCTAGATGTGTCTGTGAGAATGTTTCCAGAAGAGATTAGTATTTAAATCAGTAGACTGAGTGAAGGAGATGCCTTCCCCAATGCAGGTGGCAGCATCTGATTCATTAAGGACCTGACTAGAACAAAAAGGTGGATTAAGGGGAAATTCTCTCTCTGCTAGAACTGAGACATCCATCTTCTCCTGCCTTCAGACATCAAAGCTCCAGTTCTTGGGCCTTTAAACTCAGACTGGGACTTAAAACATTTTCTCCTTCGTTTCTCAGAATTTGGGGTTCAGACTGGAACTACACCATCAACTTTCCTGGGCCTCCAGCTTACAGATGGCAAATCATCACAGGACTTCTCAGCCTCCATGATCACATGAGCCTATCCCTTGTAATCTCTTTCTATATATTAGCATATATGCTATTAAGTCTGTTTCTCTGGAGAATCTGACTAACCCTACCTAATACAATGAGTTAAGCCTATCTACATTTGCTGATAGGCTTTAAGTTTAGACCCGGTTCTGTCCTATTTTATATCATATTTATTGTATACTTTTGTGATGGTATTTTCTTTAAAATAGAAATTTTTCTGGTTTATTTCATGTTTGTGTTTCCCTTGGTTTCTAGAAAGAATTGTGATTTTCTTTTAGTGGTTTTGTCCACACTAATGCCTTCATTTAGCACCCTTGTTCCCCCTCTCTTTTCTTATGTTTTCTACTATTTGGTTTGTTCATTGTAAATAGTATTCATTTGATATGCAGCAATAATGAACTTTTTCCACTTTGTTTTTCCTCTCTGCTTTCCCTTCTTTAGTTATATAATTCCAATGTTCTCAGAACAGATGATGTTTCCATATGATTCTTCTACAATTGTGGAATTTTGAGGTTGAATAAATCCAATGATCAGAATCAGTCTTTTGACCAGTGTTTCACCAATCATCTCTGGATTGGGTGAAGTTCTTCCCCTGGTAGATTCCTCAGGAAAGACATGACTACAATATTGTGTAAATCTTTGTGTATGTGGAACTATTTTTCTTAGTCTTAATATTGAAGACCAGATGATTGGATATAAAATTCTTTCCTTCCATGGTTTTATATACTTGAGGGTTTAAAAAAATTTTATTTATTTATTCATGAGAGACACAGGAGAAAGGCAGAAACATAAACAGAGGGAGAAGCAGGCTCCCTGCAGGGAGCCCAATGCAGGACTCAATCACAGGACCCCAGGATCACGACCTGAGCTGAAGGAAGACGCTCAACCACTGAGCCACCCAGGTGCCCCTATACTTGAATTTCTTGAATGTGTTACTCTCTTGATGACTAGTTTTATATATTCTTATTGAGAAATATAATGCCAACATTTTTTCCCTTGCTCTCTATGTCTGAAGGCTCAGATATTTTCTTTTACTTGAAAATCTAATATTTTCTTTAAGATAGGACTTGGCATTCACTGCTCTAAGTTTCCCCAGGCAAACAGGGAGGGTTTTTGATATTTAAATTTACATCTTATTTTATTTCAGGAAGTTTTCATGAATTAGTACTTTAAGTGGGAAGTTCTGGTCCATTGTTTTCTTTTTCTAATTCAAAACCCCCAATTATACATATATTGGTCTTTGCTTATGTTTTATATCTATCACTTTCTCTCTAACCTTTATTTTTTATTTATTTTTTTTTATTTATGATAGTCACACAGAGAGAGAGAGAGAGAGGCAGAGACACAGGCAGAGGGAGAAGCAGGCTCCACGCACCGGGAGCCCGACGTGGGATTCGATCCCGGGTCTCCAGGATCGCGCCCTGGGCCAAAGGCAGGCGCCAAACTGCTGCGCCACCCAGGGATCCCTCTCTCTAACCTTTAAACCATTTCTTTTGGCTTTAGTTTCTTGACTCTCTTCATTTCCATCCAATTGATTTTGCCTGTTTTTTCCTTGGGTACCTCATAATTTAATTTTTTGTCTCGTGTGATTTTAACTTTTCTTTCCATTTATTTCATGCATTTAGCCAGCTTCCATTTTTTGTCTTCCTATTACTTATATCTTCCCTTTTCCTACTTTTGAACTTATTTAAAAATGCTGATCTTTAATATCTAAAATTTCTTGTTGAATGATATTTAGCCCCCCCCCCCACCGAGTCATTGTTACAGTTTTCCTCCATGCCCTGTATTTATCTCTGTGTGTGTTTATTGGCTAAAAATAATTGATTTTCTGATTCTCATTTTCTAATTTCTTTTTAAACTTAGTGTGGATTCTGTGGGTTTCTTAAAATGTTTATTATTATTTCTTTAGGTTGGATCTTCCTACCAGGTGAGCATAAAGAGAAGAGGGAGGAGTTTGAGTGGTTTGTTGGATTCTGGGTTTGAAGTTTCCATTCCTTTGTTGCTACAGATACAGGCCAATTCTTTAAGACACTGGGTCTTTTTTATCTGACTTAGTCTGATTCTTTGATAGTGTCTTGTTTGAGTATTTTGGATTACTTTTTCTTTTCACTACTATGAAGCTAAATTATATTCTCCTTTCCAAGAATCTTTCCTCTCCCTGGAAGCAGTACAGTCTCAAGGCTGACACTTCTAGGATGCCACACTTCATGGATCTCTCCTTTTTTTTTTTTTCCATAGTCAATATTTAATCTGCCAGGACTCAGACCCATTCTTAGTGGTGCTTTCTTACTCAGGATGGTGAAATACCTCTCTTTCTGGAAGTAAAATCTGGTTGGTGTCATCCGGGCTCTATCACTCTTGGACTTTGCTGCCCTGATCTCTATTCCATGCAGACTCTGTCTGGAATTACACTCTGCTATGGACTCGGATTCAATTCTACTGAATGCAGATGTTTATTTTCCCACATACAAATAAACTGAAGCTTCCAGTATTTTCTGACTCATGGTTATGCCATAGACATGAGTGAAGAGTAATTTTATCTGCCCTCCTTGTTCTGTAAAGTTTTTAGAAGAATGTATAGGGAGCTTTGAATTCAAGCAGCTGTTCTTATCCTTCGGTATCCTGAAGGACAAATACAATCTTTGAAAATTATTAATGAATGCCATGAATGGTCCTAATTGGCCAATAATTGCCAATTCAGATAATTTTATTCTTCCAAAGGAAGCACCGTGTCATTCATTTATTCATTGAATTGATACTTATTGAGTGACTATTATGTGCTTGGTACTGAGAAAAATCTGACTTACCACTTGTTAAGGTCCTTGAGAGGTAGCTAGTGCAAACATTACCACACTCATCTCACATATGAAGATTCCCCCTTGCCCATTATTATGTAGGCCCATCAATCTCCCCCCCCCCTTTTTTTTTCTCTTTTAGAGAGAGGGCCGGGGGGAGGAGCAGAGAGAGAGAATCCTAAGCAGGCTCCATGCCCAGTATAGAGCCTGGCTCAGGGCTTGATCTCAAGATCCTGAGCTGAAACCAAGAGCCTGATGCCCAACCAATTAAGCCACCCAGGGACCCCTCCTCTCTTTCGTAATTACATATGCCTCAGGACCACTGTACTTGTCATTGCCCATCTACTTGGAACATTCCATCATTGACCTTTTTTTTAATCCTTCAGATTTAAATATCATCTCTTCAGCATCCAAGTAGATTTCTTCCATATTTATCTCCATTATTCTGTTGCTCTACATTATTCAGTTCCTTTATAGCTCTTATCAGTGTATATTCTGATATTTATTTTTTTGCTCATCTGCTGATGTGTATTATCTGTCTCTCTACTAGACTGTAAATCTCCAGAGGGCAAGGATTGTGAATGTGTTCAATTACCTCTCTCTACCTCGTAACTTTCAAAGTGCTGGGGACATGGTAGGACTGCAATAAATATTTGTCAGATGAATGATGCCCAGAGAGAGTAGGCAGTTAGCCCAAGGTCACACAGCAGGTTAATGGAGGAGCCAGAATTAGAGTCCTGGTCTCTCCAAGCTAAGTGCTCTGTTCATTAGCAGCTCTGCCTCTGCGGAGGGGTTGCTGTCTTCTCTCTGGGAGTAAAAGACAGATGTTCTCTATTTTTGCCTCAATTAACCTTCTAAAAAATCTTCATACTCGGGATGAATATGGGGGAACTTTTGTGATTTTTAAAAATTAAAGCAATTTAATTAAATTTCAGGCCCCAGTGTTCCAAAATCAGCCATGAAAACCCAATCCCTGCATTCTTCCAGGCAACCTAAGATCTGACTGGAAGGGTTGGGGGGTGGGTGGACAGTGATTGCAGACATCCAACCACTCTGCAATCAACAGGCTTGCAGTGAGCATTCACTAGGTGCCAAGCAAGGTGCGGGGCGCCGGGGAATCGGATGGACGTTTCCCTGCCTCCTGGTTGCTCCCAGTGCCCGAGTCACTTACAGAGCAGTGGGTGAAGTGTTATGAAATGGGAAGAACAGGATCCGAGGAAGCTCAGAGGGGACACCTAATCCAATCTCAGGGCTTCCAAGAGGAGGGGACTTGAAGGATGAGCAAGAATCAACCAGCTGAAAGAGGAAAGTGAGTATAACGGGCAAAGGACTCATGGCCCAGGTGCTGGAAGGAATAGAGCACTTGAGATGATTCCTGGGGCTTCAAGGTGGAACCCAGAGAGCTGGCAATGTGACGAGATAGCAGGAGGAGGTAGGGCCCAGGTCACTGAGAGACTCAGAGGTGGTGGCAGGAGCCAGATCGGGCCATGAGTGCCTTGGGGTGCAATGGAAGAGTATTCCACTGGGGACGGAAGAGTATTCCACCGGGGTGTGATGTGGGCAGGCAGGACCAGATGCAGAAAGGACCTCACTGGTGAGTATGTCCCTGCTTTGCACAAGGAGCCCTGCTGGAGGTTGCACACCTCTGGTGATGGGCAGCTCCTCTCTCCTCGACAGCCTGCATTGCTCTTACCAGAAGAGAATTCTTCCTATAATGAGCTGAAAGCTGCCTCCCTGCAGTCTGCACTCAACACAGCTCTGCCTTTTCTTCTCTGAGCCAGTGTCCCCGGAGTCCCTTGACCATGACGACCTTGTGAGACGCCCACAATGCTGAAAGGCATTGGCCCTGTTACACCTCCGAAATGGGTTTCTCTGGGGAGCCAAAGACCACCCCACGATGCCACTCCCACCGCCAAGGACTGCGGGGCAGATGGCCACAGGTTGCTCTCCAGCAAGGACTCTGACCCATAAGCACTAAGGCTCAAAATGCAGTGGCTCTTGTGGCCAATGCTGCTTCAGCCCAGAGGACGGAATAAAGCCACCCTGGTATGTCCCACTCCTGGCTTCGGCTCCCCTGTATCCCTCTCTCCGCTTTGCTGACCTTGCCCCTGAGTATGTGCCTTGCACCCCTTTAATCACTCCAGGTGAGCCCAGTTCCGGGCTCTTGGTTGATGCGGACCCAGGCTCGAGCCCCAACCTCTGTGCCCCAGCGCCCTGGCCGGGTCTCAGCCCTGGGCCCTCACTTCATCTTACCGGTCAGCTCAGCTGAGCCCTGCATGACACTGTGTTATTAAGCAAATTCCACCAAATGGAAGTATCTGCTGCCAAGCACATTTCACAAGGGAAAAGGGAATTTTCATCTATCAAAAGCGCATTTATTTCAAGGGGGTCTATCACTCACTGAAATTCACAAGAGAAAGAGAGTCCCAGGAAAATCAAGGGCATTTGCATTACAATCCACCTCGATGCCCAAAAATATCCCGCTGAACATGCAGAATTTCAAGGAAAAGACTGTGTTTTGCTTATTTGCAGGAAAGAAATGAATGTTCAAGAGAAGGGGGGAGCTGACGTTTAATATCTCAGACGTGCAAAAGAAAGCATTCAGTGAATTTTGACCAAAGAATCACCTTTGACCTTACAAATTTGGGAACAGGCCCTGGCAGGGGTGGCAAAGGGTCCCCACACAGGACGGAAGGAAAGGCACCGCACGGAGGATAGTTTCTTGGGATGGACCGAAAGGGTGCGGAGCTGCATGATCTTGACCTCTCGGTGCCTCTGGCTCCTTGTCTTTGAATGGAGGCAATGGGAACAGGTCATCCTAATAATTCTGGGTGCACCCTGCAGACGTGTCTCTCAAATCTCCCTAATGGCTGAGGAAAGGGACAAGCACCCGGCCCAACACAGCTCCCTCCCCCCACAGGAGCAGGCGACAAGGCCCACAGGCCCAAGGCAAAGTGGAAATGCATCTCAAGTTTTGTGCTTAAGGCTAAAAATTAGTAAGATTTGCACCCCACTTCATAGTAGCTTTGTGTTTATAACAGCAAGTGCTTGCAATGTTTCCCAACCAGGGGCAGCCCGGGTGGCTCAGCGGTTTAGCGCCGCCTTCAGCCCAGGGTGTGATCCTGGGGTCCCGGGATTAAGTCCCACATCGGGCTCCCTGCATGGAGCCTGCTTCTCCCTCTGCCTGTGTCTCTGCCTCTCTCTCTCTTTCTGTCTCTCATGAATAAATAAATAATATAAAAAATATTTCAAAAATGTTTCCCAACTAGGTGGAAAACCAAAAATCTACCACAAAAGACTTCCTACCTGGCTCATAGGTTAATGGGGGAGTCACTCTCCATAACAACGCAAGTGCTGGTCACCGGACACATCCTCTATGCCAGTTATCATGCCGAGAGCTTGCCAGCTATTCTTCAGCTCAGAGAGAATAAGTAAGTTGCCCAAAGTCATGCGTAGAAAGTGGCAAAGTAGGACGGACTCCTAGTCAAGCCTGTGTGACTCTAAAACTCTTGACAGCTGAGTCTGGCACTGCCCAGGAAAGGGGTTGCCCTGAAGGGTGATGACACTCTGAAAGTTAGACTCCAGGCCAGTTTTCTTCTCTTAGCTACAATATTTTAAGAATCCAGACTTAGGGGGATCCCTGGGTGGCTCAGCGGTTTGGTGCCACCTTTGGCCCAGGCTATGATCCTGGAGACCCTGGATTGAATCCCGCATTGGGAGAGCTTGCTTCTCCCTCTGCCTGTGTCTCTGCCTGCCCCCCCCCCTCTGTGTGTGTGTCTCTCATAAAAAAATAAAATCTTTAAAAAAAAAAAAGAATCCAGACTTAGGTATATATGTGAGTTCAAAGATTTTTCATTTTCCTTCTGTAAGACCCATCAGTGATGTGCAAGGGAAGAGCCTCAGAAAGTGATAGAAAGGTTCATGGTACAGTCAATGTTCTCCAGATAACCTCAGAAAATCCTCTGGGGTACCAG
Organism: Nyctereutes procyonoides; assembly: GCF_905146905.1. Lineage (NCBI taxonomy): Eukaryota > Metazoa > Chordata > Mammalia > Carnivora > Canidae > Nyctereutes > Nyctereutes procyonoides. The sequence goes on along the minus strand of NW_026575135.1, from coordinate 6,304,251 downwards.
TCAGTAGAGCGAGTGGCTCTTGACCTTGAGGTCATGAGTTTGAGCCTCATGTTGGGTGTAGAGATTACTTAAATAAATAAATGTCCAAAAAAAAAATTCTCGATGATAGCCTTCTGTTGAGAGATGAGATCACTCGCCTCCTTGCTCCTTTTTTTCTCCAATGCTCAGCAGAGCCCGTTCCCAGTGAGGAAATCTCCCAGGGGCCTCAGGCCTTGGAGGGTCTCTAATTTTCTGTGACTCCTAGCATTTTCACCTTGTGATATTCTTACCCCCATCAACTTTTTCGTCTGGGTCTCAGACTCATCTTGGGCAGTAGATCATTCGGTTTGCATTGCAGTTGTCTGAGAGGGACCAGCCTGAAAAAAAAAATCTCTTAGATATTTTTAGAAATTCAGTATCTGTGAACCACATTTCCAAAGGTTTTATCCCCTCTCCCTTTATCCCCTTAAACTACTGACCTAAGACTGTAGGGGGCAGTTTTCATTCATTTTGCCTTCCAGCATCTGAAGCCCTTCGGGTCTGTAACTGTGTGCAGAGCGGTGCACAGGACCACGGACAGGCAGTAGGGTGGTTTTCCCCCATTAGGGGTCCCTCACCGCTTGGCAAATCCCTTATTGGCATCTCAGGAAGCGCCCCCTGGCTTTGGGGGTGCTTGTAGCCATCAGAAGTCAGTCGGGCCCGAGCCCATGACCGAGTCCACTTCCCCCCACCTGCCAGCAGCCAGAGCCATGACCGGTGGACCTGAGGCAGGTCGCACGGTCCACTTCCTCCTCCTCTGAGCTCCAGCATCAGACTGGGGGGAGAAGGGTCAAGACCTCCCCCTACGCCCCTTCTTGGACCTGATGCCCCTGGCGCTGTGGGCTGAGAGGAGAAGGCGAGAGGGAGAAGGCCCTCTTCACTCCGCCATCTGGGCTGGGTCCTGCCTCAGTTGGCCCTTCCAGCTTCTTGGGCCAGCACTGATGAGGGTCTGCGCCTTCCTGGGCAGCAGCCGCTCACGGGGCAGGGCTTCCTGTGGGTGCGCCCCAGATGCTTCAGACCCAGCCCTAGTGTGGTCCCTTTGGCTCCCTCAGCTCCCCCCACCCGCCGGCCGCCACCCCACAACCTTCTGCCTCTGCAGGGTCCCTTCCCTGCCGGGCAGATCTTTAGAGTGGGGTCCTGGCAAGATCGCAAGACCTTGGCCACCCTTCATCTGATCTACTGGAAATTTTGCACGCTCTCTCTCTCCATCCTACCTTCTCTTCTCTTCTTCTTGCTCAAAAAGGACCAAAGGGCAAATGAGCAAGTCTTCTGCTGAGTAAATACTAACCTGTTTTTTTGCAGGCAACTTCAGTCTCTATGAGCGAATTTCTTGGAGCCCTTCTGCATCATCGGCCTTGGGGCAAGGAGCAGCACCCTGTTCTCCCCCATAGAGTAAACGGAGGCAGGGGAAACACACTGTCCTTCCTATATATAGTTCACTCGTTGCCTCTCCCTCTAGTTTCTGTATCTGCTCAGCTGAGTCTCAAATAGACCCTGATTGGGGTGCCCCACCCCACTTGTTCCTGGCTCTTTAGAATCCAGAGTGCTTAGTGTTAACTCTTCATCTTCACTTTGGGGCCCTAATTGCAATCTATACCCCATTATACACAGTTGGACAGTTTTCGTCTCTACGAGACAGAGTGCACCTCTTGCTGTGAAAAGATGAGTGGTGCAAACCCACTTTCCCAGCCTCCCTCGCAGCTGGGGTACAGGTGTGCTACCCAGCTTCTAATGTCCACATATTTAACCACACATTTTGAGTTAGAAACCAGCAATATAAAGAATTAGAGACCTTGGGCAGCCCGGGTGGCTCAGCGGTTTAGCACCTGCCTTCGGCCCAGGGCATGATCCTGGAGACCCGGGATCGAGTCCCACGTCGGGCTCCCTGCATGGAGCCTGCTTCTCCCTCTGCCTGTGTCTCTGCCTCTCTCTCTCCCTCTGTCTCTCATGAATAAATAAATAAAATCTTAAAAAAAAAAAAGAATTAGAGACATTGTGGAAATTCGATGTGGCAACAAATGGCAGCAGCCACTGGAGCTATACCCAACCTCTTGGGGCCACAGTGACACCAGCGTGAGGGTCCCATGTCACTGGGGTCAGTTATGCAATCCACAGAGTCTGTGCAGCCACTATGTTGGTAATATCTTCGTGGGTGCCATCTGGCCTGGGGCCCTGCTCTGGGCTGCACAGGCTCTGAGCCTCCTGGGGTTCTGTGGTTGGGCCCAATATCTGCTTAGTATGTTCCTTAAACCTAGCACCCTCCCCCATCACAGCTTAAACAAATGTGTGGCAGTGTAGTTAAGAGGGCTTTCAAAGTTACTTCCTGTTTCATTACATATTTGTCAAAAAAGATGATGAATCAAACGATGCTATTTTTGGCAAAAGTTGCTTTAAAAAAAAAAAAAGCCTCACCAACACACTGAAAAAACTTGAGTGGAAAACACTTCTAGGCAAAGAATCGTTAGTGGCTGATACAGTAGCTACAGCTGCCCTCGTATTGTTGCAGTGGCTTTGATGAGAGCTCTTCCGCTTAAGCTTTGACCGCTGTGGGATTGATCCCACCTTCACAAGTACCCTGGATTTTTTTTTTCTAGTTGATATTGTTCTTGATTATAAAATAATTTTAAGTAATATTTTTAAAAATTCACCGGTTTTTTTTAACCATCCAGAAATTTTATTCAGGTTAAGTATCCAGTGTTTCATCTAATACTTAACAACAACCCCACGAGACCAGAATAATCATTCCCATTTTATAGATAAGGAAACCGAGGCTGGCCAGATTAAATCACCTCAGTCTTTCAGGCAGTTGTTCAAGTAGGTTCGTTCGGTTGATGACGTCGTTCAGTAACAGCACCTTCTCCGGGCTCTCTTTGACCTAAAAAAGACTTCTTCTACACTGCAGGGCGTAGCATCTCCTTTCTGTGCTTCCCGAAGTGTGTCTGTCATGGTTCCAGGGTAGAGAAAAAAGCCTTTCTAGCTGGTTGTAAACAGAAAGCACTTTGTTGCACAGTCAACGGGGAAACAAAGCCTGGGACAGGTGTGGAGAAGCCACTGCCAGAGCCACATGGCCAACCTGGGCCACCAAGGAGCTGCTGCTCCTGCCCCTGCAGGAAGCCACCTCTGCCAAGTTGTGAAGCTGCTCTAGACCTATCTCACCTCTGCTCAAACCTGGAATGGCAAATGGATGCCTGACCCTGATCCTTTCTATAGTCAACTTGCTTCCTAAGTCAAGTCTAGAACAATACAATAAAGAGATCAGTATTAACTCGTGGTCAGCTTGACACAGATACAGACGATTATGTCCTGAGAAATGTGTAGATACGTGGCTTAGGAAACACCCATGTATTCCCTTGATTTGTCAACTGAGAAGGTCCAGAGGCAGTGACATCCTCGGAGCAATGAACACACCTCACACCCAGGCCTCCCCCTCCTACCCATCAGGCCAGGGAGCCATGCACATAGAGACCCGGTGTGGGGGATAAAAGGGAGGCAGTGACAGGGAGAGAATCCAGGGGACCACAGCTCTTCAGATTGGGTGGGAGGAGGAAGAGTGTAAGAGGAGCCTCAGGGGAGGAAACCAGAGGAAGAGCAAGAGGGAACATAGTCACAGACCAAAGGGGTCTTTCTAGACGGATCAAGGGGCCCGCAGATCAAATGCTGTTCAGAGGGGCTGAAAAGTGGACATGGCAGGTGACCTTGATAAGTCAAGGTCAGTGGGATCGTAGTGAGATCCTTGTTCAAACAGTGGGATCTTAGTGCGATTTTGATGGGCAGAGAGCAAAACAACGTTCCAGGCTAAAGAGACTCAGAAAAAGAAGGGAGTCAACGAAGAATGAGCCATGTTTAGGGAACGAGGGAGAGAGAGGCGAAGTCCTTGGAATTTGCAGGTCTAGGAATTCCGACTATACTCTGTAGACGTTAGGGAACCAAGGCAGGGTGTTGAGTAAGAGGAGTGTAATTAAGAAAAGACAAACTTTTTTTTTTTTTTTTTTAAGACAACTGCACGCATGGCTCCTCTCCGGGAATACTGAGATCCAGCCAGATTTCTCCAAAGTGTAGTGTTTCAAGAATTAGGACCCAGTGCTTCCGCATCGGTCCTTATTAGGATTGAACAGGGGGAAGAATTCGTTTCATGTGATTACACGGAACCAAGCCACTTCCGGATGCACCTACACTTGAGGCTTGGGGAAATGGCATGTGGAAGATACGGGGACTAGTAATTCTGATGAGGATTTAATTAAGAACTCAATTTTCCCTGACTTCCAATACTGACTGCCTGATGTTTCTTTAATAGGAACTGTTGGTATGTTCTAATTACGGAGGGTTATTTATGGGATCAGGTCTCATCTCTCTGCTCAATTATGTTTTGTTTGGGAGATTTGCGTACTTTTATGAGTCTGGTTCTTAATTGAATCTATTGTCTTCCCCAAAGATGCACTTAGTCTGGGGACCTATTCGTTGTGGCTTTTCCTTCCTTCACCAGCGATCTTGCCACCTCTTGCCTTTCTCTTCCTCTCATTGATAAACCCCTAAGCCATCGGGAAGGAGACTCCCTCCCTTCCGATTCTCGGCACTACCTACCGTTGTGCTCCTGGCCCATGGCTTGGCTTCGCAAACTCAGCTTATAGCCCTTCCTTTGTATTTTGGAGACAGAGTTCTTTAAAACTGTGCCTGGGCATTAAATATCTTTGAAATTCTGAGAAAACGGGAAATCTCAGGTGCTTGGCGTCAAGAGACATTCGATATTCTGAACTGGAGCATATTTATAGATGTTTCTTTATGGAGGAAAGATTTACTGATTTACTATCCTGGAGAGGTTCTCAGCTGTGGGTAAATCACAATTAGGTCTTGGAAAACTGATATTGGTGTATTATTTTGTAGACTGGATTCCTTCTGGCATTGCGAGATGACTCTGTTTCCATAACAGACATGGATCCACATTATTTTGAACGGCCACATACGTATTCTGTGTTATGGATACATGATATTGTGTGTGACCAACTTTCTATTGGTGGATGTCCAGGTGGTTTTCAACGTGTGACGAGTAACTTTGGACATGCATCATTGTGCATATCATAGTTCTTGCTGAAAGATTGATTCCTGGGGGCGCCTGGGTGGCTCAGTTGGTTAAGGGTCTGCTACAGCTCAGGTTGTCATCCCAGGGTCCCGGGATCGAGCCCCATATGGCATCGGGGCTCCCTGCTCAGAGGGGAGCCTGCCTCTCCCGGTCCCTCTGCCTGCCACTCACCCTGCTTATGCACGTGTGCTCTCTCTCTCTCTCTCTCTCGAATAAACAAAATATTGAGAAAAATAAAGGATCAATCCTGGAAGGCAGATTGAGAATCCAAGGGTGAGTAGGATGTTGAGACTTTTAAAGACTACAGACTACCAGCTCCATCAGATCAGATCTCAACTGGAGCTGAGGGTACAAGTGGGGAAATGCAAGCTAATCGACTTAAAGACAATACTGGTCATGGGACGCCTGCGTGGCTCAGCGGTTGAGCCTCTGCCTTTGGCTCTAGGCGTGATCCTGGGGTCCTGGGATCGAGTCCCGCATCGGGCTCCTTACAGGGGGCCTGCTTCTCCCTCTGCCTGTGTCTCTACCTCTCTTCCTCTCTGTGTCTCTCATGAATAAATAAATACAATCTTTTAAAAAAAAGACAAAACTGGTCATGATGAGATCGGGTCAGTGACAGTCCCCTGTTGAGGCACAAACCTCAGCGCCACCATGATTTTCTAAATGTCTTTACCCCACTTCTCTCTTTGCAGAGGGTGGAGCATATGGTGGGTGCGAAATAAATGCTTGGTGGCCTGAACTAAGCCAGCATCGAAGTCTGTAACCGCCCTGTTCCTTCAAAGTCCTTTCAGCCCAGACTTCGTGGGATAAAAGCGCAACAAAGGAGGAGCTGGCCGAGGGGCCTGATTTATCATCATTTTGTGATTACAAGGAAGAATTTCATCCCACAAACATCCTCTGTCTCTGGTCATTTACATTTCTGATTTTGATTCTGTGGCCTTTGAGACATGAAGGAAATATGTAATAGAGGGAAAATGTGAAGTATTAGTGCAGTCGTTTATCATGTTCATTGAAGAGCGGTATTGATTCCCTGGAACGTTCCTGAACCCAGGGATGCTTCCCGCATGTAAAGATGGCTCTCCCGTGATACACCCCTCTCTGTCTGCTCAGCAGGGTCACCTAAGCCCCCAGGTACCCTCCTGGGCACTGATGTGGGTGTTTTCTGGGGACTGGGACCCCTCCTCCCTCCCCCCCCATGGAGGGAGCTGCCCTAGCTCTTATGTCTCTGAATCTGACGGACGCTCAGGTCTGATTCCAGAGTAGCACGCTCCATTAGGCCAGTGGCCATTGCTGTCTGTTTCTGAACCCACTTCTCGACCCAGTTAGAGCCTCATGAGGCCATGTGCTGCCATTTTCTCTCTCATTGGTCTCAACCTGCGACAAGAGGTCTGCATCCACTTTCAAGTGCTGCCGTAGCAAATTACCACAAACTGAGTGACTGAAAAAGCACAGCCATTTATCTCAGTTCTGTGGGCTGGAAGTCTGTGCACCATACCCAGCTGGGTCTTCAGCTCAAGGGCTTGCCTGGTGGGGGCTGGGCTGGGCTCTCACCTGGAAGCTCCAGGACAGATTATGCTTCTGCGCCCATTCAGGTTGTTGGCAGAATTTGGCTCCTTGTGGCTGTAGGACTGAGTCCCCGTTCCCTTGCTGGTTGTCAGCCAGGGCTGGGTCTTTGCTGCCAGAGGCTGCCTGCATTCCTTGTGGCTACTTTCCATGTGGCTCCTTCCAGCAATGCGGCCAATTGCTCTCTCTCTTTTCCTGTGGCATGTCTCCAAGTCCAGCTGGAGAGAGTCCTCAGCTTATAAAGACGCCTAGATTAGGTCACCTGAATAATCCAGGATAACCTCCCTACTTTAAAAGTCCCTTTCAAAAAAATAAAAATAAAAGTCCCTTTTGCCATTATAACCTAACATGTTCACAGGTGCTAGGGAGCCAAATGCGGATCTTGGGGGTGGGGGTCACTTTGCCCTCTTCAAGGGATGATGGCAGGAATCCAGCCATCCTCACTGCTGTCTCTCCCACAAGGTCTAGCAGGGGGCCCAGTGCTCCATCCCCCTGGTGTCACCCTTCCTCACTCTGTGGAGGTCTCTCTGTAGTCCATGGTCCCAGCCAGTTTAAGGGGAAATTGGCTTCTGTGCAAATAATGTCAGTTATCTCTTCTTCCGGTATAGCACTTTGAAACGGCTATAGCGTGGGAGGTGAGGAAACAGGCTCAAAGGGGGCAAGTCACATGGGGGAATAAGAGCTCCAACAGGTACTGAAGTCACTCCACAAAGGCCAAAAGTGGGTTTCAGGTCTCCAGGCTGCCAGGCCATCACTCTTTCAAAATCTGGAAAATTCTCTGCAACCAGAAGCCAAGTAGCTGAGGAACATATCTTCCATTTTTCCAAGAGAATCCCAGGGGAGAAGTTGGCAAGCCAGTTGGAAGTTTAGCAGGCTGTCACTGGGCTCCAGCTGCTAAGAATTTGCAATGGCAGGACTCCCCTATAGTGAATGGCATACTCTGGTCGTTGGCACAGCCTAAATGGAGACACCAGCTTGGACAAAGCTTCCCTGCCTTTTCCAAGCTGACACATGGCTCTGACTTGGCCATGGTTCATCTCTGGGTAACAGTTTGAAAGAGAGGAAAGAAAGTCAGAGAATCACAGAACAGTAGAGCCAAGAGACTATTTAGAGATCATTTAATCCAAACCCTTCACCTGATTATAGAGACAGAAAACGAGGCCCACACTGATGGGGAGATGGCCCAAATGAGCAGTAGACTCATGGCTAAGACCCAGCCATTCTTCTTTCCAGAGCAGATCCTAGTTCTCAGCTCCATATTATTTTGGTCCTTTCTGTGTGGCTGTCCTGTGGGCCTACCCATACAAACCACAGCATTAAGACTTACACTTGTGTGTACGTGCAAGAACACACAATTTGTGTCTACCCACACACATGCATCAGTAGTCTTTTCTTTTTCTAAGATTTATTTCTTTTAGAGAGAGAAAAAGAGTGGCAGAGGGGGAGAGAGAGTCTCAAGAGAGTCTCCACTGAGTGTGGAGTTCGACTTGGAGCTTAATCCAGGACACTGAGCCGAAACCAAGAGTCGGACATTTAACCCACTGCCCCCCCCCCAGACACCCCTACCAGCAATCTTGATAGAATTTCTGGTTGAGAGCCCAGACTCTGGGGCCAGGTGATGTGGGTTCAGATCCCTACAATGCTAACCTCAGGCAAGTTACTTAACCTCACTGTACCTCAGTTTTCCCATTTATAAATGAGAAGAATAATAGCACCTTTTTTTAATAGGGTTGCTTTGAGGATTCACTGAAATACTATACGTAAAAGGCTCAAAATGGTCCTGGCATATAAATGCTGAGAAATTGCTTGCTATTGTTATTTCTAAAAGGGTTACCGCCATGCCTGCCTGCTGTTCTCTAGGTTGGGGAATAATAATCCAATAAAAGTAATAATCCCATACAGCAATATTCACAAGCTGAAATGCCCACGGGGGCCAGGAAGAGAAGTGGGTGGGGTGTAGGAAACGTTGTGTGACCCCCTCAACTCTATTTGACTTTCCATTTTGAAAGAGAGATGAACCGAGAGGTACATTTCTCTACAGTAGGAAAAACAACAGTCAAGCATGGTTGAGAAATGGGGACTGTGTCTTGGCCTCAGTGGCAAGGACAAGAGGGAGTGGTGGGGTCTGTGGTGAACTGGAGCAGTGGCCGGCCCAAGCCCTGTCTAAAGGGATGGTCGCTACTCAGCTTCAGCTGATTGCTGCCATGTGGGAATTCAGATCTTTGCTGTCAGATCTCTTGACTTTTTTTTTCTTCCAAGAGAAGCCAGAAATCTGCATTTTTAATGTAAAATCTTCCAATTATTAAATGTTGGCTCAACTCTTTGCAAACATTGGATGAGCCAAACTAAACATCTGTGGACCAGATGCAGCTGCCAGGACTCAGTGTCTGCCCTATATTTGTGTGCTGTACTCATCCGTCTTACTTAATCCTACGGCGCCCACATGAGTATCCCCGGGTGGCTATCAGGGACCCCGTCTGGGGATGAGACGCAGAAATCCAGCGGGTGGCCGCCCTCTGCAGGTAGCTCAGCTGGTTGAAGAGGAGCATCTGAGGATAAAGACTGGATTTTCCAAAGAAGGCTGCGCCCTCGTTTCTAAGATTGGTCCTTTCCTTCTCTGGGCTTTAGTTTTCCCATTAGCAGAACAGATAAAGACAAGCTGGGTTCTCTCCCAGGTGCTTACTGAGGACGATCCCCGCTTGGAGCTGCCCCTTATCTCACATCCCAGAGTCCTCTGGGCGGTGCTCTTCGTGGGAGGACGCGTCTGCTGGTCTCCTTGCTTCCCTTCTGTTGGGGGAGCATTGCTTCTCCTCCCCATGCGTGCCTCGGTGGAGCCGCGGAGGGCAGCACACAGAAAACCTCCTCCACTGGCCAGTCTTGCTTCTCCCTCCTCCTGGCAACAATAGCTAATTCGCTGTAGAGCGGGGGAGGTGACCCAAGCAGGGTCCAGAGGGACCTTCTCTGGGATTGCCATGCAGATGCTCGGGAAATGGAAGCACTTGCTTTCTTGGGCTTGGGAAGCTGGGGCTGCCGGTGGCCGGGTCCCCACCACATTGGGAAGACGTCTCTGCACTAGGAGACCAAGAAGCCACCCTGCAGAGGGCAGAGTCAAGATTCACATGCAGAGGGACGGTTGTTGGTTCAGAATCCAGTCCTTGGTTCCAGGGGCCTAGACCCTGGTCCCTACGCTCTTCCTCGGCTTCATGGGCTACCTCATGATACGCGCCCATCCGTAGGAACCGGGCAATTCCCCCAAGCAAGTTGGATTTCCCTTAATTGCAACTAAGAAGTTCAGATGATTGCTACTGGCTTCTAGGGTCATGAGAACATAACCGTGCAAGAGTGGGGCCGGAGCAATCTCGGTCACTACCACATCCTCAGGTTGGGAACAGCACCTGGCCCGCGGCAGGTTCTCGGGAAATATTTGTTAAAATAAATAATGCGTGAATATTACCTCCTAGAACCCTTATGCAAACCCTGCTAGGGAGGCCTTGTTATCTAAAGCGCCAAGTGATAAGGGCCAAGTTCACCAGCTAGGTAGTGGCAGTGGCCGGGTTCTGACATTACTCTTAAACCTGAAACTGGGGATGCCTGGGGGGCTCAGTGGTTGAGCATCTGCCTTGGGCTCAGGTCATGATCCCAGGATCGAGTCCCGCATCGGGCTCCCCACAGGGAGCCTGCTTCTCCCTCTGCCTGTGTCTCTGCCTCTCTCTCTGTGTCTCTCATTAATAAATAAAATCTTAAAAAAAAAAAAAAACCCTGAAATTGTAACGCCTCCCAGCCCGACAACCCCTTCTGACCGGTTTCCTTGCCTCCCCTCATGCAGGGAGCAGACTGATCTTGCAGAGGCACTGACTTCATTTAATCCTCTCCTGCTGAAACCCTTTCCTGGGGTCTCCGGCCTGCCAGTCCGTTGCTGGGGCTGGAGCCCACTGCAGGCCCATTTCCCACAATCCGTGCCTTTCCCACCGCCTCCCGCTGCATGGCCTTGTCCTTGGGCAGCACCCACTTTCCGGACAGAGTTTTCCTGCCTGGTGGGCTCCCCCTCACCCCCGTCTGATTCTGTGAATCTGTTCCAAGTTTCTGGCGAGTTATTGAAGGCTCAGTTTTAAATCTTTTTCATATGCAAGTAGTTTATTCTCATTAAGAGAAATCCTATCTTCTGCTTGTATAACTCTGTCGGTTAAATCCGTTAAGTTTATTTGTGTTTGCCCAGTGGTAATTTTTATTGAGAGAACATCTGAAACCATCTGCAGGGAGGAAGATGAAGAAGCCCACGGAGTGCCCGGGCTCTGGGCCTGAGTTTCCCGGCATCTCCACCACCCAGAGCGGCTCCTTCCGTCCATGGGAGGCTGACCACGGGGTTGCTCATCTCTGGGTCCTTTTGAGTATTGAATTTGCATAGGAACAGCCTTGACTTTTAAGATTTCACACTGTGTGTGTGTGTGTGTGTGTGTGTGTGTGTGTGTGTGTTGGAGGGGCTTTCAGAGGAGGGTGGTCCTTAAGAGCCAGGTTTAATAATTTCATGCAGGGTGTAATGAGCAGTTTCCTGCCTTCAGATGAAGGGGAAAGGCCCAGAACTGATCCCCCTGGATGTAATCACATCCTCCTCTGAGCCCCTGCTGCACTTTGTGAAGCCCCTGGCTCCTCTTTTCCTCAAGCCAGATTCATCTACCTTATTCCCCTTATAGGCTCTGGAAAACCTTGAGTAAGGGCTGTGAATAATTCGTCTACTCCCTAGCTAATCCGATAGAGTGTCTCAAATATAGTAACCTCTTTTCATGTTCGATGGATGTGATGGATGGATGGATGGATGAATGAATGATTCCATGAACATCATCCCCTGCACACAGCTTCTGCCTTCCCGGAATGTGTACTGTTGAGACGACCACAAGTGAATGGCCCCAGGAGTTCCGGGGAGGTGATTATCATTGTTCCTGTTTTATAAATAAGCCTTTTTAAACATTTGTTTTCTTATCTTTTCTTTAAGGGGAAAAAAAAATCCTCACCTAGTTAATCAAAAGTTTCCTGTGTCGGTTCTTTCAATGCAAATTGCATTTCCCAAATAACGCAGAACAAAAGATAACCACAATTACAAAACCAGGCAGCTCGGAAAGATAAACTGTAGATATCAGAGCAGAAAAGAAAACTTACACAAAACTTTGTCAGCTCCCCTCATTCCCACCCAGGATTTTTCGCATCTCATTTTGATTTTAAAGAAGCTTATATTAGGACGCCTGAGTGGCTCGGTGGTTGAGCATCTGCCTTCGGCTCAGGGCGTGATCCCGGGGTCCTGGGATCGAGTCTCACATCGGGCTTCCTGCGTGGAGCCTGCTCCTCCCTCTGCCTGTATCTCTGCTGCTCCCTGAGTCTCTTATGAATAAATAAATAAAATCTAAAAAAAAAAAAAAAGCTTGTTTTAGATTGAGCTTTCTACTATAAGTAGGTTGTCCAGATAGATGGTGAGCTCCCCATCACTGGAGGTAGGCAAGTGGAGATTGGATGGCTAACATTGGAGAAAACAAAACAGAAAGTAATGGAATAAAATACAGAGAATAGTTGAATAATGGGCTCTAAAAACCCCAAAATGATAAATTCAACTCCCTAACTGGGAGACAGAAGATTATAAGAATTAGGGTCCGACAGTCTTGAGGCTGAATCTTGGCTCCAGTGATGACTAGCTGGGTGATCTTAAGGAAATGACATGACTTCTCAGGTTAAATGACCCCTAACTTTTAAAGAACCTTGCTGGCACAGAGTAAATTAAAATATGCTAACCTCCTTTATTTTACAAGGAGGAGCAAGAGAAGATTGGCCCAAGCCTGTCTCATCCCTGGAAGCATACCTGCCCGCAAGGTGACCTTACGTCACCTCCTGCCTAGAGACATAATCGCTATCTCCCGTGTGGGAACTGGGTATGGCCATGTGATTTGCTTTGGCCAATGGGGAATTTGCAAATATGGCACAAGCGGAGGCTTGCAAAATACACTTGGGAACCCTTAAACCGTGGCCACGTGAGTGAGCCCAGCCCAGCCTACTGGATGGGCCGAGACATGCTACTTCCCCTTCCTTCCTTGCTCTAGCCAATATGTGAGTGTGAGGCCGTTTCACACCCACCAACCCTCAGCCAACCCACCAGCTAATAACTATAGAGCTGTCTGGTGGGCCCACACGCTCATTAGCGATAATAAAATTATTGGTGTCTTAAGCCAGCAGGTCCTGGCGTGATTTGTTACGCAGCAGAAGCTAACTGTTACAAGTGGATTGGGAAGTTAATTTGCCATTTAATAATAGGAATCCATGAGGAGCTGAAATTTGCTTCTCAGAAACTCACTGGAGAAGTGACTTTGTCCTAATGCAGGTGTATCTCCTCATGCAAGAGCCATCTCCGTGAACAGAACTGTCAAAACACAGCTCAGTTGTTTGTCAGGCTTTTAGCCAACGTAATCTGCAGAAATGCACGCTGTGCCCAGAACAACAAAGTTTAAAGCTTGGGCTGCTAAATGCCATTTCGGCCGTATTTACACCAAGGTTGCATGCCAGGGAAACCCACCGGTCCTCCTGGCCAGCAGGCTGGCTTGGGGCGTCGCTGGCATTCTTCCTCTAGGATAGATGATCTGTGATCCCCGGGGAAAAGCAGAGAGATATTCAAACATTATTTAGAGCCCACTTTAATATTACCTAAAAAGCGCCATTCACAGCCTTTGATGTCTTAGCTTGGTAGAAATAACACTTCCCTCATCAAAAAAGTTGTTTGATCCCTGAATTCCATTTTTTTTTCCTTTTAGATATTAACTCAGAGCATTTCAATCTTCCCCGGGGATGAAGCGATGAAAGCGGGCAGTTGATTTAGTGACTATAGTTATTTAACGTTATTATTACTGCAGACCTGAAAGGGGGCACTATCCCTTTCCTGTTGACGATGCCCCGTTCCTGTCCCCACCCCCACGGGCCCCATGCGGCCCCACGCCGGTTCCCACACCATCCCACCCAGGATAGTGGTAGCTCTTCTCCCGCCTTCGCCTTTCCCACCCTTCCAGGCCCTGGGCCTCCGTACTGCTGGCGTGATCTTTTTAAAAATGCCAGTTGCATGTGATCCCCTCGCTCAGAAATCCGCAGTAGCTCCCTATTGCCCAGGCTCCTGGAAAGTCCATCTAGGATCATGGTGCTGGCAGGGTCGATTCCTTCTGAGAGTTAGAAGGGAGGATGTTCCGTCCTTTCTCCTAGCTTCCAGGAGGCTCGGGCAATCCTCAGCTGGCAGATGGCATTTTCTCTGTGTCTTCTTGTCACCCTCTGTGTGTATCTCTCTTTGTGGCCAATGTCCTCTTTTTCACGAGGTCACTGGTCATACTGAATTAGGGCCCGCTGTCACGACTTCACCTTAACCTGTGCATCTTCAAAGGCCTTATTTCCGAAGATGGTCATGTGCACAGGTACTGGGGTTAGGACTTCAACGTCTTTTGGGTGGGATCACTCAGCCCGTGACACCTGATGTGGGAGGCCTGTCAGGGGCTGTGCCGTCTCCCAGTCCCAGGGATGCCCAGTTCCGGCTACAACATGATCATGGTTATGTCTGAGCTCCCATTTCTGTCCTGCCACCTCCTGGGTCACTTAGGTGCTCTGTGCCTCAATTTCTTCATCTTTAAAATGGGGATACTATGGGGCACCTGGGGGGCTCAGTGGTTAAGCGTCTGCCTTTGGCTCAGGGCGTGATCCCGGGGTCCTGGGATCAAGTCCCTCACTGGAGCCTGCTTTTCCCTCTGCCTGTGTCTCGGTGTCTCTCATGAGTAAATAAATAAAATCCTAAAAAAAAAAAAAAAAATGGGGATACTACTAGTACCTTCCTCCAGCGGATTGTAGGCAGGGTTAAATGAATTCATGTAAGTGAATCCTGCGAAAGGTGCCTCGCTCGTAAGAAATGTTTGGTGAATGTTAATTACTATTATTTTTATGTTTTTTGAAGCCTGCCTTGTTTCTTCCCTCCAATGAGGCTCTCACTGTCCCCAAATAGAAGGTTGTGGTACCCCAAGGTCACCCACCCCACAAGGCCTCAGGACGAAAACCCTGACCTCGTTCCCAAGTCCTTGGTCATGAGGCTCCGAGCCTCCCCTTGTCCCCGGTCCCTATGCTGCTCACTACTCTTCTGGCTCCTTTCTGTGATCCCAAATGGTTGCAAGGTTGAGCCATGAAAATCTTCATTTTCTGAAAATCCTAGCTTCCAACGCGAGCTAAATGCCCTAAGTGTTAGCAGCCGTTGTTCTGTTTCGTGTTAATTTGTCACTCGGGGATACGGAGGGGACGAGAAAAGCCTTGAGCACTGGGTAATGGATTTCTCCAGAGTTCGCCCCCAGTCTTCATCAGCATCCTAATTATTCCACACCTTTTTAATAGAGGAAGCATTAGCATTCCTAAACTGCGTAGGGGTCTGATTGAAATAATGTCTCCTGAATTATCTTTTCATAAACCGAAAAAAATAAATAAATAAGTGGGAAGCTCCACAGACACAGCCTCCTCCCCCTGGGTGGGTGGCCAGCCAGGGGAGGTGTGAGGGGACGGTGCCCGGGATGTGGCTGCGCTTGACCCCCTCAGGGTCACTGAGGACCCACAGTTTCCTTTGCTCCTCCTCCTCCCAGTCCTTCCTCACTGTGCTCATCCCCCTGTGGCCCAGTTCACACTACTCCTCCTCCTTCAGGAAGCCTTCCCTGACTTCCTTCCCTGGTTATGTGTAGAAAATATGCCACCAGACCCTGTTCTGAAATCTCTCAAGTACCACTGGCGTCCCGTGGGTGTGGCCCTTGCCAGCTCGAGAGGGAACTTCTCGAGGACAGAGCCCCACTAGAACCTCTGTAGCTGTCAGCATAGGCCCAGCCCCTATGAGTCTCAGGATATAGCTGCGGACTTCACAGCCTGATTCTCGATGCAGCCTGGCCCCCTCCACCTGTTTCCCATCTCCACTGCCCCTCCGGATAGCGCTATTCCAGAAGGTTCAGCTAGCGGCAGTGCAGTGCAGAGAGGAGCTCAGTGGCAAGGGACATCTTCCCAACAGCCGCTGGTCTCCGCAGGGAACAGGCTGCCCTAGAAGATACAAAGCTCACCATCCCGAGGAGCATCCGAGCAGCTGATGGGAGACCTTCTGTGGCTCGAAGACTCTAAGGGTCCACGGCTCCAATGTCCCCAGGTTCCAGGGCCCTGTGACACTAGGGTTTCATTCTGTTGCTCATCGTTCTTTGCAAAAGGAAGGCTAGCCCCTTTTAGGAGCTCCCGGGCAGTGTGTGAAGACAGAAATGTGGAGCCGACACCCGCCACTTTGTTAAAACTGGTACAAACAGAACATCTCACATTTCAGAGCTGTCACTCCACTGAGAGTCATTCACATAAACAACAAGGTCCTCGTGGGTTTGATGGCAACACAAACACCACTTGTGACTCAATTAAGGAAGCGGTAATTAAAAAGGGGGAACAGCATGCAGTCTCTCCAATCACATCTTCCCACTGGGGCCTGGCCCACTGGATCGAGTGGGACCCAGGGCACTTGGGGGGTCTGCCCTGGGGCCTGTGCTCCTGGTCCAGGCAGGCGTGCCTGGGTGAGGCGCAGCGGGAGGGAAGACATGGGGACATGCCTCAGGGAACGTCCCATGTGCCACACCAGCAAGTGGTGTAAGTTAATAAAAATTATTGCAAATTAACAAAGTGCATGTGAGGGGAAGCAATGGTGCCCCCTGGAGATTAGCCACAATTCCTTGGTTCTCAGATCATCGTAGCCAATATTTTTAAATTTTTTACTGTCTTAAGAACTTGGAGGTATTGTCATATCGTTCTCATGAGATAAGCTACCGTTTGTGGCTCCATATTTCCAGTTAAGGAAACTGAGGCACAGGTCTCAGGTTGCTCAATAAGAAGAGGCAAAGTTAGGATTTAAACTCTGGGAGTCTGCTCAAGAGCTTACTCCCTGGGGATCCCTGGATGGCTCAGCGGTTTGGTGCCTGCCTTCGGCCCAGGGCATGGCCCTGGAGTCTCAGGATCGAGTCCCCCATCGGGCTCCCTGCATGGAGCCTGCTTCTCCCTCTGCCTGTGTCTCTGCCTCTCTCTCTCTCTCTCTCTCTGAATGAATAAATAAATAAAATCTTAAAAAAACAAAACCAAACTCACTCCCTTAATCACTATGCTCAGCTGCTTCTCACCTTCACGAAATGCTCTTTCCTAGGCACGGGCCCCCTCATAATAGTCAGCCTTGCCAGTTGTTAAGTGCCTACTCTGTTCCAGAAGTTGGGCTGTGCGCTTGACACAAAGGATCTCGTCTTATAAAGTAGGTATTATAATTAGCCCCATTTTACAGATGGAGAAATCTAGTGTTGAGAGATTAAATGCTATCTTTTATCCAGCTGAGAGACAGCACCTGGCATTAAATCCCTATCTGCCTGATGCCAAATATTCCAGGCTACGCTGCTTTCTTTTCATTGTATTTGGGACAGGATTGGTCAAGGCCAAATAGTAGCCTAGCAGATATCTTTTCACTTGTATCCTGCTAAGCTATGAGTGTGCAGGGAGAGGGCTCAGTAAGATCAGTAAGATCATCCTGTCCTTGAGGGCTGCTGCAGTTTGAATTGTGTTCCCCCAAATTCACATTGGAGCCCTAATCTCCAACTTGACTGAACTTGGAGATAGGGTTTTTAAGAGGCAATTAAGTTTAAATGAGGTCATTAGGGTGAGGTCCTAACCTGATGAGATAAGAAGAGGAAGGGAAAGAGATCTCTCTCTCTTTATGCACATGTACTGAGGAAAGGCCATGTGAGCACACAAAGAGCCGGGGGCTGTCGCTAAGCCAGGAAGAGAGAATAGAACTCAACCATGCTGGCACTCTGATCCCATACCTCCCATAGTTCCCTCAGAGCAGTGCAAAGATACATTTCTGTCATTTAAGCCAATGAAACTGTGGTATTTTGTTATGGAAACCTAAATGGACTAATTTAAGGGTCTGATAATTCTTTTGAAGCATTAAGGCCAAAGCATTGTGGCAAGCTGGGACTATAGCTGACCCATCATCTATCTTGTGGGTGACTGGATGGCTGGATAGATGGTTAGATGGATGAATGGGCAGATGTGTGGATGGATGGGTGGGTGGGTGGATGGACGGATGGACGGGAGGATGGATGGATGGATGGATAAGTGGGTAGATGGGTGGATGAATAGATGGATGAGTGGGTAGATGGGTGAATGGCTGGCTGGATGGCTGGATAGATGGTTAGATGGATGAATGGGGAGATGTGTGGATGGGTGGGTGGCTGGGTGGATGGATGGATGGATGGATGGATGATGGATGAATAAGTGGGTAGATGGGTGAATGGGTGTCTGGATAGATGGTTAGATGGATGAATGGGTGGATGCATGGATGGACGGATGGACGGATGGATGGATGGATAAGTGGGTAAATGGGTGGATGGATGGGTAGGTGGATGGATGGATGAGTGGAAAGCTAGATATACATGTATTCACCCAGAGTTCGAAGAAATGCCCATGGATCAACATTGGTCTGGTAACTGTTCCATATCCAACTTGGTAGCTTTTCCACCATTTCTTCTCACCTTTTGCAGATGACCGAGATCACGGAAAAGAAGCCTCCGTCAACTAATCTGGATGCTTCTCAGTGAGCTGCAGGCCTGACTGCATGACCGGTGGATTAACATTCTGTTCCACCCTACAAGGCGGCTCTCAGATGTATTCGTGACTAGCACAAATACACTGAACAACCACATTCTGAAATGACCCCAATGTAGGCATCTAACTCTATAAGTCACATCCTCTATGTTCAAGGCAGGATGTTGTTTGGAAAGATTAACAGCTGTGGGACCCATGCTGGGGTCCTTGGGTCCAGGCTTAGCTTGGAGCTTGGCAAACATTTCCTAGACACCTACTGTCTACTGGGTCCCTTAAAGGGCTGCCCAAAACAGAGAGGTGAACCCCATGCCTGCCTTGGAGGAGTCCTCAGACTTATGAAGCCTCCACCCTCTAACCTCAGAAGCTCAGCAGGTTCATAGAGTGTTGACTTTCACCCCCAACCCCTGCCCACCCAGGCGAACCAAAGGAAGACACATCCACCCTCTTCCAGGGAACAGAGCACTAAACAAAGTGGAACAGAGAGCAGAGTCCCCGAGGACAGCAGGCTCCAGACCACAGGGCCGTGTCCACGGTCAGGTCTAAGGGCTGAACAAGCAGAAGAACAGTAAAAGGGCAACAGTGGAGTAGGAAATTAGAACAAATTTTATTTTGTGGGGAGGGCATGGTGGGAGATGGCACAAGGAGCTTAAATAGGAGGCAGAGCCCAAAACATCAAGAAGGCAGAGGGAGGGACGTGTCTTTTAGGGCAGCAGACCTGGGGTGGGCTGGAAGATAGTGGCAGCTGCCGTGTGCTGAGCACCATGCACCAGGCAAAGTGGGACATCCGTGGGCGACAAGGCCAAGCCTGAAACGCCTGTGCAGTGTTTAGCCCAGGGCCAGGGCCACAGGAGGAACAACTCTGTGGCATAGGTTGTATTTTCCCTATTCTTTCCCTTGAAGAGAAATGAAAGGTCAGAGAGCTAGAACCTCAGGCCCCTGCCCCAAATTGACCAGAGCCATGACTCCCATCCAGGTGTATGCGGCCCAAGGACTGTACACCTTCCATCCCCACTTCTGCTGCCTCCCCCATAGGTGCCCTGAAACAGGCAGGACCTCTCCCAGATGTCTCTGGCTCTTCTTTTTTTTTTTTTTTTTTTTTTTTTGTCTGGACGATGGGTTTGGGAACTGAGGACTGGATGAATCCGTGTGACAAAGCAATGTTGCGTCAAGTTTGTGGGGTGTGGTCGCTCATTAAAGCAGCGCAGGGAAAACCGGGGCCGTTAACAGCGTTCAGTTCTGAGCTTTGAGCATCATTCATGACATGAGCCCACTCAATCCTCACCCAACCCTAGGAGGCGGGGACGACGCGCATGTTCATTTTACAGGCCCGGGGTTCTGGGGATCTTTCACAGCATCCCACGGCTGCACGCACAGAACCCGCTTTCCCCTCGGTCACCTGCATCCAGACCCCATCCCTTCCTCTCCAGAGAGCCCGAGGAGTGCAGGCCCGGTGCCCAGAGGGGCTCTCCCTGATGGTGCGTGCCCTTTGGCAACGTGCTGAACCTCTCGGGGACGATTCGTCTCTTAAATGAAGATTTAAATGCAAGTGCCCAGCTCACTGGGGCTGTTGGGAGGATTTCAGGACATGATGTATGTAAAACAGCCCCGTGCTTGGCACATGCAAGTGGTAGGTGAATGGCAGCTGCTATGAGAGCCAGGAGGAGGAGGAGGGGGAGGAGGAGGAGGAGCACGTTCCCTGCTCCAACTTGGCTCTGTCCTGGGACACCCCCTGGGCTGAGGTGAGCCAACCTGCTGCAGCAGCCATGGCAAGAAGCACCACAGGCCCCACACTGAGGCTCCTGTCTCCCCGAAAGTCCCTTTCTTGATCCCAAGAGCCCCAGAGCCTCCAGGGAAGGCAAGGAGCTCCATAAACCAACATATTTCAGGCAAGGCCATCATTTGGGCTTGTAAATCAATAGGCTTTCCTCGGCCATTTGCAGAATCAAAGGCAGAGTCGGCTCCAGATAATGCATCAGGCCACGGGCCCAGGGGGCGGAGCTGTCGTCTCCAGTCAGCGAGAAGGAAAATCTGTGTCCTCTCCCGGGCGGCGCTGGTGTCACCGGGGGCTGCCCACCCCGTCTCCTGCGTGAGCCAACGTGGGGCAAGTGGCCGTAGCTGTCGTGTGTGTGTGTGTGTGTGTGTGTGTGTGTGTGTGTGTGTGTGTGGTGTCTAGAGACATTTGTTAGGGGTTTTGTTGATGGTGTTTGTGTTTGTGTGTGGGGGGGGTTGTTTTCTGTTGTCTTTTTTTTTTTTTTTTTTTCCGAGAGGCCATCAGCATTCTGGCAGCGCCCTGAGAAATTCATCAAATTATTTAACCTTTGCTGGAATAAATAATACATGTGCTTTCTCAGGATTTATTCTGATTAAGCCGTTCTGGAGTGGTGCCAGGCCTGAGCCCGCCCCAGGAAAGGCAGGAAGGAGGCTGGTGGCACAGGATGGGAAATCAGGAGGCCAGCTGAGGGCTGGAGGGGAGGGCGCCGATGAGGCCGGAGGTGGACCCCCGTGGGCCCCTCCGGGGCGGTGGGACCGAGAGGAGGAGGATCAATTCCAGCAGCCCCGGCCGGCTGGCTGCCCCGTCTGGGCCGAGGAGGGAGGCCCAGTGGAGGAGCTGGTCCCGGGGCTCGGCGATGCGGCTCAGGCTGCGGGGACGCCTGCGTGTGCGGGAGGCTGAGAACCCGGAGGCCTGGGTCTGCCTCCCCGCTCTGCTCTCCGCCAGCTGCGGCCCGGGCCTCTCTGGGCGTCCTCGTGCACACGTACTTGCCCCCGTGGTGTCTGTCAAGTGCAGCATCTAATATCTGTTGAGTGCTCGATGCATATTAGGTTGGAACGTAAGAAGCTGCGGAGACGCTCCCAGCTTTAACCTGCAGAAGGCCGGATCCTTACGGCTCAGCCCAGGCGCGTGTGTAGGGACAATGGCCCCGCCACCGCGGAGCGTCCACTCCGTGCTCTGGCCTGTGAGCCTTCAACAAATAGCCTGATTTAACCTTGGATCCTGTGAGGTCTGTACGATGATCATGATCCTCGTTTTTCAAATGGGGAAACCGAGGCCCAGAGAGAGGTCAGTGAACCTGCTCAAGGCCACAGAGCTGACGATGGAGCCCAGTTGGGATTTGAACCCGGTGTGGCCCCAGAGCTCCTCTCAGTGGTACGTCCTAACGTCACTTCTGCTTTGCCTTCCCCTGAAGAACACCGCCGCGGTGCACGGGGTGAGAAAGACAGAGAAGGCTCTAGGTTTCCAGATGTGAGAGCCTGCATGGGGGGCGAGTGGGAGATAAACTGGAAAACCTGAGCCCCTCAATGACATGAACTTTGCAGAACCTCGATTTCGGCGAGAAGCTCTAGATAAACTGCAGAGACATGGATGGCGGGGCAGTGGGGACTGTCATGGGTGGGACTTTTGTGCCCACAGGTGTCAGAGGATCTGAAAGACTTTAGAGGTGGTCCAGAAGCCAGCCACAGCAAACACATCTCTAGGAAAAGCCTGTGGATTCCAGGAAAAGGAGCCCGGTCCCCTGCTGGTTCCCACCCAGGTCAAGCACAGATACTACATAGCAAGCAAGTCTTCGACAGTGTCTGAGTGACACCACACAGAATGCCACAACAGGGGGCTTCAACAGCAGAGACCTACTCGCTGGCAGTCCTGGAGGCCACAAGTCCAAGGTCCAGGTGTCAGCAGGGTTGTTTTCTGGCTTGCAGGTGGCCACCTTCTCGCTCTGTCCTCATATGGCCTTTTCCCTGTATGCACACACTTTTGGTGTCCCTTCTTGCTCTTATAAGGACACCAGTCCTGTTGGATTAGGGCCCCACCCTCATGACCTTATTTAATCATCTCCTTTAAAGACCCTTTCTCTAAATACAGTCCTACTGGCAATTAGGACCTCAATATATGAATGGGAAGGGGCGGTCCTCTGGACCAGCAGTCAGTCCAGAGAATGCTGGACAGAGCTGGCCTGACCCCAGAGGTGAGTGGAGGAGCTGGGGAGCCAGGCCACCCAGCCTACCTCAGACTGGCGAGTCCCTTCCCCTTCTGGGTCCTCAGTTTCCTCTGCTGCTCAGTGGGGTGGTCTCCCCTCTCCACAGTCCCTTTGAGCTATCACACTCTGCTTCTCCAGAGGTCTGCACAGCCAGGAGAGTTAAGCTGGGGCTCTGGAGTCGCGTGCATGAGTTCAAATCCAGCTCCGCCACTGAGCATTGTGTGGCCTTGGGCAAGCGACCTGAGCCCTCAGAGCTCATTTCTTTATCTGCCACCGCGAAGGTAATCGCAAATCCTACCTCGAGGCCGAAAGGTTTGGTTAAATGAGAGGATTCCATGGATCACCTGGCTGGGAGTGGGGATCCTGAAGTAGCACCTGCTACCCTGGTGATCAGGAAGGTCTGGGCAGGGCTGCTAGGAAGCTGGGAACAGAGGAGGGTATGAGTGCCAGGAGGCCGGAGGACTGTCCCAGCGAGGAAGGCACCCAAACCCCAAACCCACCTAGGGATTCAAATCTCAAAGACCTCAGCATTTCCTTACCTGCCCAGTCGACTCCAGTCCGTTGCTCAGGAGCAGAACCCCGGGATTGGAAGGAGTCACAATTGCCCGCCGATAACCCCAAATAATCTTTCTTGAAACCACATATCATTTTCCTCTTAAAGAACCGAAATCTCTAATTAGAGTTTGCTCTGAACGTTTTCTCTTTGAAAAAAAAATTAAAAATGTATAAGCCCTCCTGTGTCACGTATGTATATTTCATTGCCGCATAATTGGGATCTTTGTCAGTAACCAGGGGTAGCGGGCGACAGCCTTTTAACCGGCTACAGATGCTAATGTGGAGAGAGACGTTTTCTTCCCTCTTGCTCAACTGTTCCAGCCAGAGCCTAGAGTTCTCCCTAATAAGTATTTATGTCAAAATCCTTTTTGGGGAGTGGGGGGGAGAAAGAGCAGCTGTAGCACAGTTGAAAGACGGGTCTCTGATTACAGTACGCCAGCAAAGGGAGGGGGGGATCATTTTTAGAGTGAAACAGTGTTAATCAAGTTAATCACAAAACCCGCGCTATAATTGCTTCTGCTCTCAGACAAAATTTTACTTTTATCTAAATTACTAAAGTGAGGAGAGTGCAATCCACTCTAATTTAGCTTTTGAGCTAAGGAGAAAGCGTGTGTGGAAGGCTGGAGAGGTTTTTAAACATCAGGAGAACTCATGCTATGGAATTCAGCTCCCCCCTCTCCTTCTCCCTCTCCCCCCTTTCCTGCCCTCCCTCTGCCCCCCCCCCCCCCCCCCCGACTTCCTTCTTTCAAGATAGCTCAGCCCTGAAGTTAAAAGCACACAGACAGTCCTGGATCTTGAGCTCTGTTAACAAGTTGCCTAGCTTCTCAAAGTCCTCAGTTCCCTCATCTGTGAAATGGGGATGAGGACGGTACGCACTTCAGGATTGTGGGGTGGATCAAATGAATCAACGGGGACGGAGTACTTAGGATGGTGCTCAGTGCACAAACACACACACGCACACACTACAGGGAAGTATTACTTGCTATTCTTACTCCTCAATATTTCTTTCTTCCTTTTCCACGTCTCTTCCTCCTCCCCCTCCTCTTCTTCCCTCCTCCTCCTTCTCTCCCTGCCTCCCTCTTCTCTCCAGACTCCTGCCTTCTGTTGCTAAGCACTCACTCCTGTCTGCAGGGAGCTCATATTCTGGTTCTCAACGAGTTCAGATACAAGGAGGAATGTGGGCCTGGACGCGGGAGAATACGGAGACATTCTGGGGGTTTGGACCAGAAAGGATCCCTTCTTCCAACTGGGAAGTCAAGAAAGTCTTTGTGGACGAGGTGGCCTTAAAGGACACTACAGATGTGGAGTTAGAAGGGTGGTGGTGGGGGGACCCAGGTCGAAGGCCCAGCCTCAGCAGCGGGGGTCTGGGGGCGAGCCCGCGGGTGCAGCCAGCGCAGCGATGCTACGGCAGACCTGGGTGCTGCCAGCCGATGCGGCCCAACCTCCACTTGCCCCCAGATCGCCTTCCTTCCCTCACTCCCAAGAGCCCCCGATTGGCTCCCCTGAACCTCACGCCCTCCCCACCCGCCCTGCCCCTGGCCCCACGTCTCCCCGCAGTGGCCTCCTCGGGCCTTCCAAATCCACGCTCAGTCCAACGAGGAGCTGATGTCATCCAACTTGCCCGGAAACACAGATTAGAGAAAACACACACAGTCAATTTAACTGGCAATTAAACAGGCTCCCCTATGTAATTAGCGTCAAGACAACTCACAATTACTACGGGGCGCGCGTTCGCAGCCGAGGCTCCGCGTTTCTATAGAGCGACAATTACTGGGCGCTAATATCCTAATAGGAAGCAGAGGGAATCTGTGGAGCCCTTTCAGGGAGGCCGCCCATCCTGTCCCTCTGCACTGTAAATAACGCTTTGTGAGCGCAACTGTAAAATTAAGGGGGGAACGCTTGAAATGATGCAGAAGAGAAATATTTACTCTGGTGAAAGTAACTGATTGCTCTTCCGAGATGACTGATGTCAGGAAGCCCGCCCGTGCACCGCGTCCGTAACAACCAACGCCCTGTTGAGAGCCTCCGGGCGCCGGGCCCACTGCTACGTTACTGCCCTCGGCTCTCACGGTGACCCGCTGAGATCAGAGAGGTGAAGCGGCTTGCCCCAGCTCACATAGCCACAGAGCAGGCAGGTGCATAGAACCCCCTGCGCAGCCACACCTGCACCCTTGCACAAAGCCGCCTTAACACACAGCTGCCCTGGGCGGCCTGGCCCAGCTTACAGCCCGTCCCCAACGCTAGCTAGCCATGGGCACACAGGGTCTCCGAGCGGGCCGAGCTAGCTCAGGGCCAGCAACGAGCCTGCGTCACTTGACTGAGGCAAGGAACATCTGAAAGCACTGGGCACGGCGCTGGGCGCCCAGTAAGCCTCCTCCTTCCTCTTCCCTTCTAACCCCTTAGAAATAGCCCTGAGAGGAATCACAATGGTCCCCCAAACTAAAAACCCAGCAATTTGGAACATTTAGCCAGGCTTAATGCATAAGCTTAGCTCATCAGACACCTTTAGCAGTAAAATCTGCTCATCCACACCACTGGCAAGTTGGTGGACGTACCCGTTAGCCAGAGCTGCGTAACAAATCACAAAACTCAGGCTCTTAGAAATAATGATTTTTTTAGCACGTACTCATCTGCTGGTCAGCGAGGGTTTGCCTGGGAGCCTCTTCTTCTCACTGCAAGTGTGGGACTTGGTCGGGCAGTTTTGCTCCATGCATCTCCCAGCATCCTTGGACCAGTAGGATGGCCAGGGCATGCTCTTCTCACGGGGATGGGAGAGATGGACAGAGATGTACAATGAAGGCCTGGTGGGACGCCTGGGTGGCTCAGTGGTTGATGTCTGCCTTCGGCTCAGGTTGTGATCCCTGGGATCAAGTACCATATCAGGGTCCCCACAGGGAGACCCTGCTTCTCCCTTTGCCTGTGTCTCTGCCTCTGTGTGTGTCTCATGAATAAATAAATAAAATCTTAAAAGAACAAGGAAGGCCTGGGATTGGCTCTGGCAGGACACTTCTGTCCACATGCTCTTGATCACGTAAGTCACATGGCCAAGCCCGAGTCGCAGAGCAAGGGTGTGGATATGGGGAGGAGTGAAGAATCAGGAGGAAGAGAGGCATCCAACTTAGCACAGCACGATGAAACAACAAATAAGTAGTTTCTTTGTTTAAAAAAATCGGTATTCTAAGGGGTAAGGAACTAGCGGCTAAAGGAATATGACAAAGCTTTCATTTCAGCCTCTGAGATCATCCCAACTAGCTCCCAGAGCTGTTGTGGGATTCAAGTGAGATAATCCACATAAATTACCCAGCGCCATTCCTGACAAGTCATCTGCACTCGGGAATCACTGCCGTCCCCAGGACTGGGATCCCCCAGGACTGTCCATCCCTGGACCCCTCGGTCCCCAGCAAGCCAGGATGGCTGGTCACCCTAACTCTCCGCATCGCCCCAGTAATACAAGCTAACCTTCCTTTGGCAGGGGTGCGGGGTGGGGGGGGTAGACTCTTCCATTTAACCCTGGCAACCACTCTACTCAGCCAGGGGCCACAGCTCGCCACTGCGGCTTCGTGTGGGACTCGGGCGGTGCTGGGTAATGCGGAGGATGAAAGATGCGTGCTCAGCAGACTCTTCCCTCAAGGGGCTGACAATTGAGAGAGTGAGATAAAGAACGCATGTATAGTAAAAACTGTGACACAAGGGAAAAAGTGGTTCTGGCAAATCCAACTTCCCCAAGGAAGGCGAGGTTGGGATTTTTCAAAATTAACATTGATAGTTTTTTATAGCTACTCTATCTTGATAGCCAAGGTTAAGAGTCTGGCTTTGGAAATTCAGGGGAAAATATGTCTGACAACAGTTTCCTTGACAAAAGGAATTTGACTTAGTTCTCCCACTAGGGGCCTTTTTCTAAATAGATTTGTTTACAAATTGGAAAAACTTTTAAATCAACCAAGGGTGGGTGGGGGCTGTCCCACCTTCTGTTCCCTGGAAGCTTGGGAAAGAAGAGGAATCTATTCAGGGTGCTCTGGGTAATGTCAACATTCCCCCATTTACTTAGAAATGGATATTAAATCAAATTTATCAGTCCTGAACATTCATCTTTCTCCTTGTAGCTGGGTCCTTTAATTTTACATTTTCATTGTTTTAAAAAGCCATGGGTGAGGTCATATATTACTGGGAGCACAGCAAGCAAACGGAGTGTTAGGCAAGGAAGCCAATTTTGGCCTCAGCTTGGACGTCTTCTAGAAGAGCCAAGCCCAAAGGTACAACCAGGCACCATGGAGTGATTTTTGAGAACATCTTAAGGAGAGCTTGGGAGCTCAGTGCCCCATGTCTCTTCCCTTGTGGGCCAGATTTTGATTCACTTTTGCTTCAGTTAAGCTAGGCAGGAAGCTCACTTCTTCCCACCCTCCCACCTGCCCCAGAACCAGAGCTCCAGCCCATTCCTAGGGTCTCCAGGTTCTTCCAGCATCCAGCAAACTTTTCACCGAGGACTCTGTGGCTAAACAGATCAGCCTCGGAGAGACTAAACCAGACACGGGCATAAACAATGGCAAGGCAGTGCCAGCCTTGGGAGGTCCAAGGAGCAGGCCATGACATGTGTGATGAGGGCAAGAGTCAGGAAGGCTTCTCAGAGGACATGGTGTCTGTGCTGAGCCCAGCACATCCACGACACCTTCTTGAAAGCAGGCGTGGCACAGAGCCAATCAGCCTTCTCCCAGCTGGGGGGCTTTGGGTGAGTGGTCTCCGCTCTCTGTGCTGTTTCCTCGTCTGCAAAATGGGGGGTGATGATTATACCTAATTCATGGAGGTCCCATGAGAGTTAAATAAGATGATGGGTGCTGGGCACGCAGGAAATTCAGTCGTGTACTTAACTATTACACATCAAACTCTAATTTGATGCCGGGCACTGCGCAGGGCAGGTGAGTTCATGGTGGACGGGGCAGACCCAGGCCCACGAAGACGACACAGTACCTTGTGCCTGGGACCCGTGCACTACCTGGTGGCTGGCATCAGTATCACTGCACCCACCTCGACCCACGGAGGCGAAACAGGGCACGGGGGATACCACCCAGATGGCCACGGTTCCACGAACGCCCTTCGCCCTCAGCTGGGAGGCACTGGATCAAAGCTTTCACCCCATCATCTCTAAAAGGCAGGGAGAGAAGGGAGCTTTCCGAAGGCGGGAAGTTCACCCAGTGTTCAGGTGGCAAAACCCGAATGCGTATCAAGCTCTCGATTGGAAAGCAGTTTGGGGGCCCGAGGACCCCACTGTTCCCATTCTACCCCCCCACCTTGTTAGTGAGCCCACCGCCTCCCTTGTAATGACAGTGGTGATGGCCACAGGGCCACCGAGTGCTCGCGGCGTGCCAGGTGCTTACGGGTCTGATGTGACCTCCTGCACCCGGCGGGGGGCTTTGTATCAGTGACTTAGCAGAGGTTTGTAAAACCCTGTAAACCAGCCCCAGAGTTTCTGATCCAGTTTCTGGGCCTGGAGTAGGACAACAGAATTTGCATTTCTAGCAAGTTCCCAGACAAGACTAATGCTGCCGGGACAGGATCCCAGAGGTAAGGTGACGGGCCCAGCCACACAGCTAGAGAGAAGCAGGGCTTGCAGGGTGCCGGGCTGGCCTCATTTGCTTGGGAGCGAGGGGTTCTTGGGGCTGTGCACCTTTCCGGGCCAAACCAGGCCAGTCCCCAGCAAACCCGGGAGCTGGTCACTCCGATTTCAACCCAGACCTGAAAGATTTGTGGTCACGTCCTAGGAGCTCTGTGCAGTTCACAGGGGGGCCTTTGCGTCCGTGAACACTATCGTTATAATATTAACAACCACGATTTATTGAAAACTAATTATATTTCGTCAGGGCCCATCCGAGGGCTTTGCGCCAAGATCACTTTGGATTCCTAAGAAGTTGGAACCATTGCACGTTACAGTGGGAAACCGAGGCATGGGGAGGAGGCGACCTGTCCAGGCCACACAGCTATGAAATGGCAGCGATGAGACCCCGTGCTGTGCCCCGGGCCTCCCTTGGTGGCCTCCCCCTGGTGGGAGAGAGAGAGAGTGAGAGGCTGGAGCCCTCGTGCTGGAGCCAGAGTCCTCAGGTTCAAGTCTCAACACAGGTGTTTGCTGGTGGCATGACCTTGGGCAAGTCACTTAGCCTCCCCAGGCCTCTGTTTCCCTGATTGAACACGGATATCATAATATCCTAATGGATGTGGAAGCAAAAAAATATTTATATGTCTTGTCATCACTGACTTCAAGTCCTCCCTGGCGCCCCTGTTATTTCCCTATAACTCTCTTTTTCTGAGGCTGTTTCTAAGTTCCAAGGCCCCTATGTAATGGTAAGGTGTTAGGGACACCTGCTGGTGTCACCCCATCCTCAGCCATGGCCCCATGCCAGGGGGCCATAAGTCGTCTCCATGTCCCCTCTACAGGAACTCTTGAGGTGCTCCTCCTTTTGTGCCCCCTTTGGCACACCTGGCTGGGTATAGGGACCTCGGGGAGAAAGCCGAGGATCCCCTCTCTGGGGATCCCAGAGGCCCCTAAGGCTCCCCCTGGGATGTGAAGCCCAGGACCCACTGGTTCACGTCCCACACATTTTGGGGGTTTATCACCCCCCAGTCTTGATTTTTCAATTCGAGCTGCCACCTGTGGTGCTGACTTCATTGCTTGCTGAGGGGTCACACCCCGCAGAATACTAGCCTGGTGACTGAGCCGAGGGCAAGGTCAAGTGGCAAATGGAAATTCGATCCTCAAATACTCATTTCTGCTTCAGAATATTGTTCCACCTACAAGAAAATAAGTTCTCTGTGGCCACGACCCAGGCCTGTGGCCACAGCACGGCGGGGCAGGGAGCGGCGGAGGCCCTGTCCTCCCCGCTGTGCACAAGGCCATCGTCTAACAAATCAGGGTGGGCATGAGGTTATGTTTCTGAGCTTTTAAGGAAATTCCTGCTGGCGAGGACTTGGCTCTCACCACACAGCTGACTTGACAAGACCAACAGGCCTTGACTTAGAGCAGGTTGGAGAGAAACGTGGCCCATTCCTGGGGCCCCATCCCCCCGGCTCTCCCATCTAGGGGGACCTCTACTCTGGGACCTGACAAAGGAGGGGGAACTAGCCAGCCCAGGAGTGAGAGGAACGGTGTGGAGGGAACCGCATGTGCGAGGGCCCTGAGTCAGGGAAGCCTTCCAAGAGACCCGAAGAGGAAGAGGCCAGCGGCTCGCCTGGGACTGAACCACGCCGTCCCTCTGTGGGCCTCTGTCGGGACGTGGGATTTCATCCCAAGGGCGATGGGAGCCACTCAAGGTTTTCAAGTAGAGGATGACAGGGCCCACTTGCGAGCTGCTCTTTGTCTCCAAGGTATGGATGTTCCTGGGGCGGAGGGTGGGGTCCGTGGAGAAGGGTCCCCGGGTGCCTGCCTGACTTTTAACCAGCTCTCCCAGGCGCTCTGGGCGGGGAGACCGAGGCAGCCTCTGGCAGGTGGAGGAGGCGCAGCAGCAGAAGCATTCGGGGGGGTGGGGGGGCGGTCAGGAGATCTGGAGAACCCGGGCCCCCAGATCCTCCCCTGCCTCCTGCCCCATCCCCCTCATCACTGGGCTGGGCCCGGGAATTGAGCTGTGGCATCAGCCTGCACATGGCGAGCTCTTGTAATTAAAGGTCTGCTAATATTTCCGCTGGAAAGGCAATTTTCTGAGGGCATCTGGGTTTTTTTTTTTCTTTCTTTCTTTCCTGGGTATAAAGGAGACTGGGCAGGGCAGGCTGATTGTGCATGCGAGACAGGTCTTGAGGTCGTTATGCGAGTGTTAATGTTCCGTTACAATATACAGTAATGAATTGGGACTTTCAGAGTAATAGCAGTTTGTGCTATTGGCCAAAATGAGTGTATTCATCTTAATTTTTAACATCTATTGCCTTGGAGAAGCTTTTGTAATTAAATGTTTGGTTGCACCAGCAAATAAGAGGAAGTTTCCTTCACCGGATAGGAAGGACTTTCTTAGCTTCATCCAGCAACAATCCTGGCCTTATTTGCCTTCCCCACCCTCGTAGCGAGACTGAGGTTGTGGTTCATTATAAGGAGGGACTTTATGATGACAACAACCGACTGGGAATGGACTGAACTACCTTCTAAGGTAGTGAGTCCCCCGTGGCCGGTGGTATTCAAGCCCAGCTTGTAAACTGCTGAGCTCTAAGGGGGATTCCGACATTTGAGAAGGGATTAGGATTTTCGAGCTACAGGGGTTTGTGTGTGGGATCCGCACAGGAACCTCTTTCAGCAAGGGGGGCAAGGAAGGTTATGTGGGGAATTTATCACCAATTGACAGGATTTCAGTGGCACCTCCCTGCTAGTGGAAAGTGGCTTCTCATAGATGACTCACCCCTTCTGCTCTTTTCTGGTCACTCATTCCTGCAGGCCCCAGGTGTGGTGGGGTCTTCTGAGTCATCGCATACACGTCACATGGAATCTTCTTGAACGTGATTCTGAACCTCAGACTTGTTGCTTCTCTGATTTGCCTTCTTAAAGAAAGTGGTCGGGGGGCACCTGGGTGGCTCAGTCGGTGAAGCCTTCAGCTCCGGTCATGATCTCGGGCTCCCTGCTCGGCGGGGGGCCTGCTTCTTCCCCTCCTGTTCCCCATCCCCCTACTTGTGCTCTCGCTCTATCAAATAAATGAATAAAATCTTAAAAAAAAAAGGGGGGGGGGTCAGGAGGGCTAAGGAGGACTTGGTGGAGAAAGTCCCTTCTGGGTCCCCTACAAGGAGGGACCTTGTCTCAGGATTGGCATCTCCACCTCCTATACATCAGGAATCGGATTTGAGCCAATGCTGGGGATTTGGAACTACTTCAGGGATTTCTGGAATGCCCCATCGCAAGTTTAGGGCTCGCGGTGGCTCCCTGGCTGAGTGTCTAAACTGGAAGGGAAGGTAGGGCTCTTTTGGGGAAAAATCTCCAGGACTTCATGCTGACCTTTGTTTTGCTCAAGGGACCCCGGTGCCATCACGGGCTCCGGTGTCCCTCGGCCAACCCCATCCTCGTCCTCGATCGCCCGGCCTGTGTGCCTTGCCGGCTTCCTCCCTGTGTGCTGTCCCTCCCCCACTCTCTGCACCCCGAGCTGCTGGGCTCAGGGGAATGAATGAATGTTGTCAACGGAGGCCAGAGCGCTTTCAGAATCCCCCCTTCCCGGGGCCCCTGGGGGGCTCAGCGGTTGAGCGTCTGCCTTCAGCCCAGGGCGTGACCCCGGGGTCTCGGGATCGAGTCCTGCATCGGGCTCCCCGCAGGGGGCATGCTTCTCCCTCTGCCTGTGTCTCTGCCTCTCTCTGTGTGACTCTCATGAATAAATAAATAAAATCTTAAAAAACAAAAATCTGGGGATCCCTGGGTGGCGCAGCGGTTTAGCGCCTGCCTTTGGCCCAGGGCGCGATCCTGGAGACCCGGGATCGAATCCCACGTCGGGCTCCCGGTGCATGGAGCCTGCTTCTCCCTCTGCCTGTGTCTCTGCCTCTCTCTCTCACTGTGTGCCTATCATAAAAAAAAAAAAAATCTGTATTTCAAAAAATAAAATAAAGTAAAATCACCCCTTCCTGCCTCCTGAAGTCAGTTAAAACAGAAGCTTCCAGCCCCTTCCTCCTTGGCCTGTCTTCCCCTTGAAGGCATCTGACTGCACCAAAGCCACGATGCCTGGTGTGGGGCCCACACTCTTGAGCCCACAAAAGCCTTTCAGATTCATCATTTTATGTGACCCGCCCATCTTCAGGTGGGGAAACTGAGGCACAGAGTCTCCAGAGCAATGGATGGCAGAGAGGGGACCACCCCCCGGGTGCTCTGATTCGCAGCCCGGCGCTGGCACGGGCGCCCGGGCCTCTGCACCTGCCCGGACGGGGCCCAGCCCTTCTTCCCGGCCGCAGCCACGCACACCTCGGCTCCGGCCTCCCCTTCTGATGTCCTCGGAACGGCTCCAGGACTCGTTCGTGAGGGCTTTGCCTCGGTAGGCAATTACCTGAGTTCATATGGTTAATTGAAATATTCCTTTTCCTAGAGTTTTAATTCATCCAGCGTAGTTTCAGGAGCCACAGATAATAAGACCTAATTTATAATTAGGGCTTATCAAGAATCAGCTAATTTCTAGACCCCTCATTCCCAAGGAGGGAGCTGGCGGGGTGGGGGGCTCCTCTTCTCTTTCCAGGGAGTTGCTACCCACAAAGCTCAGAGAGGCACCAGGGAGGGAGGAGGATTGATTGGGAGCTGGCCCTCCATCTTGGACAATTTATTAATTGGATTATGGGAAATCTCGGGCCCCAGGCAAATCCCAAGGAGCCACCACTGCCTCCCCTGCTTTACTGGGAGACTATTAGGCACAAAGACAAGAGACCGAGGCTCCACTCAGCCTTTCAGGAGATGAGAGTCTCTAAAGAAGTCACTGAACCCTGTCTGGCCTCAGTTTCCCCATCTATACAGTGGCCTGGATTATCTGCCCTCCTGGCCTCCCAAAGCTCCCGTGGGAATTTCATAAGGCAATAGGCAGGTGCGTTTCAGGAGCTGTCACAGCCCCTTCTGGGGCCTTTGTGGCTGAGATAGGCCTGAAAAACAACACAAAAAGGTGTCTGATCCCGGGAAACTGCCTCAGGGCACTGGCCCAGACCCCACAGGTGGGAAGACTGGGGGTCTGCCTTTGACCCCAGCTGTCCTCGTGCCTGGGTTCCTGAGCCTTTCCTCACCCCTGCATGTCTCGGGGCCCTTGGGCTTGTCTCCCTGTTGCTTACCTACTGCAAGTTCCACTTAACCCTGGAAGCAGCTCAAACATTCACCCAACCACTTTCAGTGTCTGGAAGGGACTTTGAGTGTCCGTGCAGAGGCAGTGGAGAGTGGACAACTTTGGAATCATATAGGCCTGGGGTCAAACCCATGTTCTGCCCTTTACTAGCTGTGAAGTCAGCTTTTCACCAAAAGAAAGTGACAGGAGGCAGAAATCCAATTCAAATGATCTTAAGCTAAAAAAAAATAATAATAAAATAAATAAATAAAAAATTACCTACTGTATCTAAAACCCAGGGGGACGGGCTTTAGGTATGGCTGGATCCAGGTGTTCAACAAGGACAACTGAACTCTCTTTTCCTCCCCAACTCTTGGCTGTGATTTCCTCTAGAGTGACTTCATTCCTCAGCAGGGTTTCACCTGTTGGGGAAAGATGATGATAGTTCATCGCTGGGGTGAGCAAGAGGAAGTAGAATGAGCCTGATACTCAGACTGAGCAGGATTTCCAGGCAGTCAGAAAAAGTGGTTTTGCAAAGAAAAAGAGATCGGGAAGACAGAAAAACTTATAATCTTAAAGTGAGTCACTCATGCCATCTGGTCTTCTGTTTTCTCATCTGTAAAATAATGTCAATAGCAATGTCATAGGATTAATATACAAGATTCATAGACAAAAATCAATTATATTTCTGAATAGTAGCCATAAACCAAAAACAAAATTAGGAAAACAATTTCATTTAGAAAAGCTTCAAAAAAGAATAAAAATACTTAGGAATACATTTTTTTTAATTTTAAAAAATTGTATTTAAATTCAATTAATTGAACATGTAACGTAGTATTGGTTTCAGAGGTAGAGGACAGTGATCCATCAGTCTTACATAACCACCCGGGCTCGTCACATCACGTGCCCTCCTTAATGCCCATCACCCAGTTACCTCATCCCCCCACCCCGCTCCCCTTGGGCCACCCTGTTTGTTTCCTATGATTAAGAGTCTCTTATGGTTTGTCTCCCTCCGATTTCACCTTGTTTTATTTTTTCCTCTCTTCCTCTGTTTTGTTTCTTAAATTCCACATACGAGTGAGATCAGAAGAGAATTGTCTTTCTCTGATTGACTTATTTCACTTTCACTTATTTCTAGTTCCATCCACATCATTGCAAACGGTGGTTTCAATTTTTGTTTTGATAACTGAGTAGTAGTCCACTGTGTGTGTGTGTGTATCTCACATCTTCTTTATCCATTCATCTGTCGATGGACCTCTGGGCTCTCTCCATAGTTTGGCTACTGTGGACATTGCTGCTATAAACCCTGGGGTGCAAGCGCCCCTTCGGATCGCTACATTTGTATCTTTGGGATAAATACCCAATTGTGCAATTGCTGGGTACCAGGATAGCTCTATTTTCAACTTTTCGAGGAACCCCATACTGTTTCCCAGAGTGGTTGCACCAGCCTGCATTTCCACCAGCCGTGTACGAGCGTTCTCCTTTGCCCACACCCTCGCCACATCTATCGTTTACTTAGGAACACGTTTAAGAAAAGAAGTATGAGACTCATACACTAAAAACTGGAAACATTTTTGAAGGAAGTTAAAAAAGACCTAAATAAATGTGGACATCCTGTGTTCATGGAAGACTTCATATTGATAGAATGGTAACACTCATCAGTTGAGCGACGTATTTCATGGAATCTCTGCAAAATCCCAGCTGCCTTTTCTTCAGAAATTGACAAGCCAGGAAAGCCTGGGGGGCTCAGCGGTTGAGCATCTGCCTTCGGCTCAGGGCGCGATCCCAGGGTCCTGGGATCGAGTCCCACATTGGGTTCCCTGCATGGCGCCTGCTTCTCCCTCTGCCCGTGTCTCTGCCTCTTTCTGTGTGTCTTTCATGAATAAATAAATAAAATCTTGAAAGAAAGAGAGAGAGAGAGAGGAAAGAAAGAGAAGAAAGAAAGAAAGAAAGAAAGAAAGAAAGAAAGAAAGAAAGAAAAAAGAAAGAAAGAAAGAAAGAAAGAAAGAAAGAAAGAAAGAAAGAAAGAAAGAAAGAAAGTTGACAAGCTAACCCAAAAACTCGTATGGAAACGCAAGGTCCTGAGAATAGCCAAAACAATCTGGAGAAAGAAAGATAAAGTCAGAGAGCTCGCAGCTTCAACCACAACTTCCCAATGTCAAAACTTCCTACAGGGCAGCCCGGGTGGCTCAGCGGTTTAGCGCCGCCTTCAGCCCAGGGTGTGATCCTGGAGACCCAGGATGGAGTCCCACGTCGGGCTCCCTGCATGGAGCCTGCTTCTCCCTCTGCCTGGGTCTCTGCCTCTCCCTCTCTCTCTCTCTGTGTCTCTCATGAATAAATAAATAAAATCTTAAAAAAAAAAAACTTACTACAAAGTTACAGCAATCAAGACAGTGTGGTCTTGGCATAAGGAGAAACATAAAAATCAATATCATAGAACTGAGAGTGCAGGAGTAAATGCGTACATCTATGGCCAACTGACTTTTCAATAAAGGTGCCAAGACCATGAAATAGTTTTTGGATAAACTGGCCATCCACATGTAAAAAAATGAAGTTGGACCCTCCTCCTCATGCGTTATTCAAAAATTAGCTGAAAAAAAGGGGATCCCTGGGTGGCTCAGCGGTTTGGCACCTGTCTTCGGCCCAGGACGTAATCTTAGAGACCCGGCATCGAGTCCCACATCGGGCTCCCTGCATGGAGCCTGTTCTCCCTCTGCCTGTGTCTCTGCCTCTCTCTCTCTGTGTGTGTCTCTCATGAATAAATAAATAAATAAAATCTTTAAAAAATTAGCTGAAAATGGATCATAGACCTAAATGTGGGAGCTAAAACTGTAAAGCGCTTCAAAGAAAACATAAGTGTAAATCTTCATGACCTTGGATTAGGCAACGATTTCTTAGATATGGCACCAAAAACATCAGAGACAAGAGGAAAATAATTTGGACTTCATCAAAATCTAAAACTTTTGTGCTTCAAAGGACACCATCGAGAAAATTACAGAGAGAATGGGAGAAAATATGTGCAAATCACATATCTGATAAGGGAATATAGGAAGAAATCTTATGGTACAACAATGGAAAGATAAATAACCCAATGAAAATGGGATTTTTAACCAGATATCAAAAGATTTGAAATACGCATTCCTCAAATGCGCACATCCTCGAAAGAAGACAGGCCAATGGCCAATGAGCATATAGAAAGATGCTCAACAACATCATTAGTCATTAGAGAAATGCAAATCAAAAGCACAGTGAGATCCAATTTCACATCCTCTCAGGTTGCTATAATCAAAAAGACGAGCAATAACAAGCATTGTTGAAGATGTGAAGGAAACCGAGCCTTCCCCGTGCGGCTGGCAGGAGAAAGACGGCGTAGCTGCTCTGGGACACGGTGTGGCAGTCCTCCCGGAGCGAAGCACAGAGTTCCCGTATGACCCAGCACCTCCACCCTCAGCAGTTCTCCCAATTTCAAGAGAATTGAAAGCATATGCCCACACGGAAAAGTGTATGTGAATGTTCGTACCAGCATTATTCGTAATAGGCAAAAAGTGGAAACTGCCCGAAGGTCCATCAGCTGCAAGTTGGATAAACAAGACGTGTTCTATTCATGCAATTGAATATTATTCAACCGTAAAAAGGAACAAAGTACTGACACATGCTGCAGCATGGATGAGCTGTGAAAACATCACGCTAAAGTGAAAGAAATCAGTCACCAACGGCCACATAGGATGTGACTGCATTCACATGAAATGTCCAGATGCGACAGCTCCGTGCGGATAGAGAGGAGATGGGTGGTTGCCAGGGGCTGGGGAGAAGGGGGCGTGGGGAGTGACGATGGGCGTGGGATTTCTTTGTGGGGTGATGAAATGTTCTGAAAGTGGACACGGTACGATTGCACAACTTGCCAAACGTACTAAAGCCACTGACCCGTGTACTGCGAAAAAGACGGCTTGATGGTGTGATGGTCAATTGTATGTGTCAACTTGCCTAGGACACAAGGTGCCCGGGTAATAAGAAACATTATTCTGGTGTATCCTCGACGGTGCTTCTGGAGGAGACGAGCCTTTGAACGAGTGGACAGAGAGAAACAGACCTCCCTTCCCAGTGCGGATGGCCATCGTCACCCCCATGGAGGGTGTGAAGAGCACAGAAAGGCGGAAGGAGGTTGAATTCTCTCTGCCTGGACTGCTTGAGCGGAGACATGCGTCTTCTGCTGCCCCTGGACCAGGACTTACACCACTGGTGCTCCTGGTTCTCAGGCCTTCGGGATGGGACTGGAACTGTGTCGCTGGCTCTCCTGGCTCCGTAGCTCACCACTAACAGATTGTGGGACTTGGTCTCCATAATCACGGGAGCCAATTCCTTATAATAAATCTCTCTTTTTATATTTCTCTTAGAAATATATATTTATATATATATGTTATATGTATATAGATAGATATAGATATATATTTATATCTATATATCCTATTGGTTCTGTTTCTCTGGAGACCCCTGACTAGTACAGATGGTATGTGAATTATCCCTCAATAAAGCTGTTATTTTAAAAGCTGGTATCGAAACATCCACCCTACAGGGTGATGGCGGAGAAGAAATGAATTGTCGCACCTAAAGCTCCTAGCACAGGGCTAGGCCCACAGTCAGAGCAAAGCGTTCATTTTCTTTCCTTTCCCAACAAACACTCCCCCCTCTTCCCTCCATCACCCCCCAACCCCCAGCTCCTGAGGTAGAACTTTGAGGCATTCCACAAAGAAGGCTGCGCTATGCTTGGCTACTCACAGAGCAGCCAGGGTGGTTATGAAGATGGCTGGGCTGGTCTTCCCTGATATTAATGAATTAGATATTCATTTCCCTAAGAATGCATCAACCTCTCCAGCAATCGCGGGAACCTAGGGGGAGGCAGATGCAGCTCTTTTAATCCACACAGGCCCCGCATCCACTTTGATTCAAAGGTTTCACTCTGGTCGGTTTCCATGAGGGGGATGCTTTATTAGTTGGCGATGACAGGCTAAGTGAACTCAGGTACTGGGTGTTTGGCTAAGGATGACGACGAGGCTATTTTAAGTCACTGGAGTTCAAGGGTACCTGCCTCAGCGCTTTTGTTTAAATTGATTTGTAGTCCTGCTCGCTTGACCTTGCTGCATAAAGTAGTTCCAAGGGGGAAAAATAGAAGAGAGTAATTCTAGCCAAGGGAGCAGATGTGTCCCAGCCCCCGGC
Source organism: Nyctereutes procyonoides (assembly GCF_905146905.1). Classification (NCBI taxonomy): domain Eukaryota; kingdom Metazoa; phylum Chordata; class Mammalia; order Carnivora; family Canidae; genus Nyctereutes; species Nyctereutes procyonoides. Next base: position 6,265,456 of record NW_026575135.1, on the reverse strand, counting down.
CCCTCCTGCATGGGAGGGAACCCACCGCCGAGCTGACCTTGAGCGTGGGCTTCGACTGCCACGTGGTCACCACACAGGTCACGGTGGTCAGTGAAGGGCCCAGCAGGGTGGTCCGGGTGGGGGAAGACCCAAAAAGAGGGCCGATTGCCCAAGGTTGCAAAATGAGTGAGAAAGTGGGGATTTTAATCCAGGTCGGCGTAACTCAAACTCCTCCTGTCGGGTCTTAGGAAAATATTTAATATTTATTAAGTGCCTTTCACAGTCCAGCGAGTGTCTAATGCTTTATGGACATTGGCTCCTGTAAGTCACACAGCAGCCAGTGAGGTGAAGGACTATCAGTGTCCCCATTTTACAGATGAAACTGAGTAGTTTGCCCAAGGTCGTGGGGGCAAGTAAAATGGCAGAGATGGGATTTGAGCCCAGAGACGGTGCCACCAGAACCGGCCTCTTAGCCATCACACCAGGCCACCTCTGTTTGCTTAGGACATTGTGCACCAAAAAAAAAGAAAGGAAAAAGAAATCAGACTGTCTGCCAGGGCCTAACTTGGAGAGTTCAGCTGTCTGCACGGACCAAAGAAACCTGGGAATTGTCACATCCCCCAAACCACCCCAAACCACCCCAAACCGAGGCGAGCCAGAGGATGTTGCTTTGGAATCACTCCTCCTTCTAGGTGCACGGAGCCAGCGCGCAGGTTCCACGCCCGTGGGTGGACCGTGTTTCCTGGCACCGCCGACCCGTCCTCCTTCCCGGGCCTCTGCTCAGAGATCTGCACCCTGCGCCGCCACCGCGCTGGGTGGGCTCCAGGCCGACCCCTGCTAACGCTGTGCATCCTTGGCTGAGTCACTTAACCTCTCTGACCCCCAGGCCCCCGGTACGAAAAGCATAAGGATATCGGCTATTCTCACAGGGCTGCTCGGAGGATTCAGAGAACTTTCGGGACTTGGATTTGGAAGAAAGGACCAAAGGGGTGAGGAGTTCCTCATCCCCAATAGAGCCCTCCGCGAGGGACGGGGTGTAATGAGAGGGAGTGACCGGTAGGTGGCAGTGCTTCAAAGCGGCCCGTGGGACGCCCGGAGGACCTTCCTATTATTAGGCCTTGCTTAGCAGGTCCGTGGAAGCTCCCCAACCCCCCACCCCGACCCCCCACCCCGTACCCACACCCAGAAAGGGAAGAGTGAGGCCCACAGAGCAGAAGTGCAGCAGGCGTAGAGCAGAGGTGCACCAGCATCATGCCCAGGCCAAGGTGGTCTCTGAACATCTTCCATCCTTCAGTCCCTATGTATTAGGTCCCTAGCGGGTACAGAGGCTGTGGGCTTGGCCCGGATATTGATTGCTCCAAACTGGGCGGTTCCCAGTCCAGTCCAACTTCCATGTCTGCCACCCCCCGCTGCTTCCTAGGCCAAGCTCACTGGGATAAGTCTTCACCCGCCCTAAACTGGGTACCCAACAGGGAGAGGTTGGTTGAAGGCACTCCAGATCCACTCGAGGCCAGGGGACCTTGGTCTTGCCATGTGACCTTGGCCAACACCATCACTGGTAGGTCACGAAATCCATTTAGTGGGTGTGTCATTGTAGAAGAATTTTTAAAGTACTAGCATGTATCTGTCATGGTAGAGCTGGACGTTTTATTAACTGTTCCAGCTTTATAGACACAAACACACCTGTGACAAGCCCGTGTGTCCTTGTGCGCATGCACACACGCGTGTGCCTACTACCCAAAATGCCCAATGTGAAAGGGGTCCTGTCTTATCTTGTGCATCACAGTCCTGGGTCTGAGAAGCCCCCTGAGGAGGATTCCAAGGTCGTATTCCACATCCAGGGCCTCCTGCCCTTGGCCGCCCTCACACCTGCAAGCTGACCCCGGCGCTGCCCAGGCCCCCCCTACCCAGTGGGATTTCCACTTGTGGCCATTTGCTTCCTGGGCAGCAGGAAAGCTGGTAAACTCCTCCCTTCATTATGCAACAGTGGGACAGCAAGCCCACGTGGTTGACAGTCCCCCATCTACAGGTGAGAAGGTGGAAGCTCAAGGAGGTGACCCAGCCTGCCCGAGGCCGGGAGCCAGCAAGTGCAGGGAGGTGAGACCTGAGCCAGGCCAAGCAGGGCCCTGACACCTCCCTGCGTTGTGCTGCCCCAAGCACAGGGCCTGGAACCCCTTCTCCCAACAGAAGTAACAACCACTTACCAGCACTTCCATTTCTCTTCCTCTGAGTCACTTTTATTTTCTCTCTCACTCTCAAGTTTGATTGAATTTACACTTAATGAATCCAACTTTGTCATTTAGGGGATGTTGGAGCAATAAGACCTGACAAGGCGTGAGTGATGATGCAATCAGCTGCTGGGGAGCTGGCGGGCAGGCGGCAGGCGAGGCCCGGAGCTGGGAGCCGGCCCTGCTCCCTCCCCGGGGTGCTGGCTGCACCTGCTCGGCTGGGGTTGGGGCTCTGGGAGGCACCCCGCGCCCTGTGCCCTGGGAGGAGAAGCAAGACTGGGTGAGGGGGCCCTCAGGAGTCACTTTATTTAAGCCAAGATCGAGAGCAGACCTTTCAGATCAGAATGGGTAAAGGGTCAGGTTGCAAAAGAGGAGGTCACCGAGATGGAAGGAGGGCCTGCTGGCTCCACACCCTTGGGCGACTCCCTTCACTCTCTGGTCCTCTATCCCTCCACCGGGAAGGCGGGGCAGGGGCCCAAGGAGGTTGCTTTGCTGGTTGTAAGGATGGGGGCTCAGGCTCTCGTCCCAGTTTCAAAGGCGGTGGTTTGGCAGCAGGTTATTAGCTGCCTGGAAGTCTATTGCAGGGCTTTGGCTTTGGCTTGATGAAGGGCTGCTGCCCCACCCAGCGCCCGCCCAGGGGCGAGGCTGGCAGGAGGGCAACAAGCTCTGAGAAGACAACAAAATGAGAAATCAGGGATCCCTGGTGGCTCAGTGGTTTGGCGCCTGCCTTTGGCCCAGGGCCTGATCCCGGAGTTCCAGGATGGAGTCCCACATCGGACTCCCTGTAGGGAGCCTGCTTCTCCTCTGTGTCTCTGCCTCTCTCTGTGCGTGTCTCTCATGAATGAATAAATAAAATGTTTAAAAAAATGTAAAATGAGAAATCATTACAGTGTGATCTCACTTTGGTTAGGGGAACCGGTACACACCCAGGGGGAAAGTGGCCAGGAGAATACACCCAAAATGTTCACAGTCGGGGTAGAATTTTGTGCATGTCCCCTTTCTTCTTTTTTTTCTGACTTTCATTTTATTTTATTTTCCCCCTTCTTATCTGAAATTTCAAATGTTTGTTTGTTTGTTTATTTATTTATTTATTTTTAAAGGATTTTATGTCTTCACAAGAGACACAGAGAGAGAAAGGCAGAGACACAGGCAGAGGGAGAAGCAGGCTCCATGCAGGGAGCCTGATCCTGAGTAGAAGGCAGCAGCCGCTCAGTCGCTGAGCCACCCAGGCATCCCTCAAACCTTTATTTTTTAGTGAAATAAAGCACACATCCAGAAGAGTACATGACACATAAATGTGAAGTTGAAGAAATAATTATAAAGTGAACCACCTGCAGAGGCGCCTGGGTGGCTCAGTCCGTTAAGCAACTGCATTTGGCTCAGGTCATGATCCCATGGTCCTGGGATCCAGCCCTGCGTGGGCTTACCTGCCCCGTGGGGAATCTGCTTCTCCCTCTGCCTCTCCCCTTGCTGATTCTCTCTCTCAAATAAACAAATAAAAATCTTGAAAAAAAAAATGGACCACCTTCACTGCCACCCCCTAGGCCTCTCAATGCCAGACAAACCATTTGCCAATCGTTTCTTTGTTTTTATTTTTTTTATAGTTTTACTCCCAGAGCAGACATCCCATCCATTAAAGAAAAGTTTCAGGGCTCCTGGGTGGCTCAGGGGTTGAGCAGCTGCCTTTGGCTCAGGGCATGATCCCGGAGTCCTGGGATTGAGTCCCACATCGTGCTCCCTGCAGGGAACCTGCTTCTCCCTCTGCCTCTGTCGCTGCCTCTCTGTGTCTCTCATGAATAAATAAGTAAAATCTTAAAAAAAAAAAAAAAAAAGAAAGAAAAAAAGTTTCAGTGGGAAGGATTGTGACTGTGAACAAAGATGGATCAAAGGGAGAACTTTCCAGATTCTTAGATTTTTCCCTTGGAACTCAGGGGAGATGTATCAGGTTAAAGCAGAAGATTGATGGGCGTCATCTCCATGTCCTAGAAAAGCCTCAAGCATATTTGGGTGTCCCATTTAAAACATGAGTAGAGTAATACTGAAAATGAAGAAAAATTCCCACAATCATTGCATTACAGGTATGAGTAGAGAAAATTAAAATTTACAGAGAGCATTACAGCAAAGCAGTTAGCTGGGATTCGGAGGAGCTGGGTCTAACTCTCAACACCGTCCTCAACGAGTGCTGTGGCCTTGGATAGTCGTCCTAACATCTGAGAAGCCTTTGCTTCCTCGTCTGTAAAATGGGTTGGTCAAGCAAAATGGCACAGGCGATTGAGTTTTGCAAAGGGCAACACAAATGCCAGGGTTTTCACGTGAAACCACAGGACAGAGAGCAGATCTTTCAGAAAGTCCGTTTCCTGACATCCATGCCCTTACTGCCCATCCCACACCACCCCCTGCTCGGGGCACAGGAGATGCAGAACTGAGGAGACACAGCCTGCCTATAAGGCTGGAAGGAGAGCCCAGTTTGAAGTCAAAGTCACCCCTGTTATTATTGGGGATCTGACTTAAGTGGGAAGGTTGGGGGCAGGGGCAGGAACAAGTGACTCCCTGGTGAGGCCTGCTGTCCTGCCCGCACTTTGCAAGAAGGGATTCTGATTCTGACTCTGCCCTCCCGTCTCCTTTCGGGTGGTATATGTCTTCAAAAAAGTCGACAAAGTTCTTCGACTCCTCCTGAAATCCCACTGAGGTCAGGAAGGCTCTGTTTATAACCATGCATCAGAGCAGAGTCCTTGACCATTTTTAGGGGGGGCCTGTTACTGTCTTTGACAGTCTGGGGGAGCCTGTTAACAGATCCTTTCTCAGAATAATGTTTTTAAATGGAAATAAAGTACCTATATTTAAGTGCATATGATTTTTTTGATGAAAATATTTTATAAGATTGCAAAGAAAATCAATTATATTGAAATACAGTCTTCAACGTATTAAAGGAACAAATACAAGAAATAGTAATAGATAAGTTGCCTTATTAAGGCATTAAATAACAAGCTCTAGCGACAGGTCTAACAGCTAACACGAATCTGAAATAAGAATGACCCCGAATGATATTTCGAGACGTCTGCAGCAACTGTATTGTGATAGAAAAAACATCTGTGATTTTTTTTTTCTATTGGTGGCACATCATAGTACTGCTAATGTGACTGTGGTTTGTTGCCTACATTCAAAGGGGGAGGAAATGCTACATTTCCGTTACAAAATTAGTGAAAGTAAAAAAAAATAAACACGGCTTTCCCCCCCCATCCGAATTTACAAACCTCCTGAACTCTAACTGGACACCTCCGGTTGAGAGCCTCTGCAGGTGTTGGAAACTGTTTTTAGTAATAATGACGTGTCCCACACTGCATCACTCTGTCCTTTTGGGAAAAGGTTTTATCTTTTTATAAACACAAGAACACAAAGAGCCAGTCACCTATGGAGCCCGAGGTGGCAAAGGGGGAGCAGGGAGACATAAAGGAATCCCAACCAGGGTGCAGGTTTGGGTCAGATACCGCCCCTGCCACGACACCACCACCTACTACAAGTCCATACCATGTCATACATTGGACCAACAGACAACTGGCCCAAAACAGGGCATGTGACGATCATGAGAAGCAACTCAGTTAGTACAAGGGGCAAATTCCATTTTAGATGCTTTTCAAATTTAAAAAAATAAATAAATAAATAAGTAAATAAAGACCTGAGCTTGCTGCTTTAGATCTTGGAAAACAGATTTCTCTGCCCCACCCCCGCCACACAAGAGAACTACAAGGACAATAGCCGGCCGGAAAGAAAGATAATAGCAGGAATAAACAAATTAGGAAACACAAAAACAGTAGAATCGGTACAGAAAACCAAAAGCTGGTTCTTTGAGAGTGGTAATAAAACAGACCAACCTCTGGCAAATATAATCAAGAAAAAAAGGCCCAAATGAAATCAGAAATGAGGAAGTGATTACAATGACAGATCTAACCGATGGAAAATCTCAAGGGGGGACATTGTACATAATTCCTTAGCAAATTTATTTTCAATCAGCAACTAAGCAGACAATGGGGGACAAAAATATAAAATAATCCAACCGAGTTGGCAAGAAATGTGGGTTAGATCAGCAAACAAGGAAAACTCGGAGAGAATGAGAGATTTATTAAAGAATGACCCTCCCCACCCCTCAACAGGACATTTGTACCGACCCTGAAGTCTCTAGAGAAATCTATCCAAATTTTACAGGAGAGTGCATTTCCATGTTACATAAATTATTCTTTAACATAGGAAAAATGGTTTAAAAAAACTGCTAATTCATTTTGCAAGGCAAATGCTGTCCTGATTTTAAGCCCCGATATGGAATTTTTTTTAAAGGAAACAGGATCCAATATCATTTGAAAGAACAGTCCCAGCAAATAGTGTTCAGCAGCACATTAAGAGGCCTAAAACACCATAACCGCAGAGGGTTTCTCCAGCAATGCAAAGAAAGTTCAGCACAAGGGTATCTATTAATACAACACATCAGATCAATAGATTAAATAATATGAACCATATGCTCATCCTAATGGATGCCAAAAAATGCATTTCAATAGATGTCAAAACATTTTTAAAAATAGGAATAGAATGACACTTCCTTAACATAATAAGGATCTATTTAAAACCAAGCCAGCATCCTTTTTAATGGAAAAACATTTGAGGTTTTCCCATTAGAAAAGGGAACAAAATAAATAAGGTCTCTATCACCATTATTATTTAATATCATATTGATAAATCTGGCTGATGTAATAAGACATGAAAAAGAAACCATAAGAATAGTTATTAGAAAGATAGAAAGCTGCGTTCGCAGATGATATAATTATAGCCTTTAAAAATCTGATGTTCTCATCTAAACTGCCATTAGCAGTAATACAAAAGTTCAATAACTGGCTAGCTATGGATACATGATAAGTATTTTAAAAATCAATAACTTTCTTAACTAAATGCAAGGAAGACAAGAGAGGAAACAAAGAATGAGATCCAATTCATAATCAAATATAACTAATTAAATACTCAGACATAAACATGGGACACAAAAAAATTCAGAATTTTCTTGGAAAGCATAGTAGAAAATCTGAATAATAGAAAAACATCACGTTTCTCAACAGAAAGTATAAGTATTCTAATTTTCTGATTTAGTAATTCAAGATAATCTCAGAATAATACAAAAGGATTTCTTACAGAATTTGACAATATGCATTTAAAAATAATTTTGAGGACACCTTGGTGGCTCAATTGGTTAAGCCTCTGCCTTTGGCTCAGGTCATGTCCTAGGATGGAGTCTGGCACCATGGACTTCCTGCTCAGTGAGGAGTTTACTTCTCCCTCTCCTTCTGCCCCACTGCCCTGCTCATGCACACACTTGCACACATGCTCTCTCTCTCTGTGACTCTTTCTCTGTCAAATAAATGAATAAAATATTTTAAAATAATAATTGTGAGGTGTGCCTGGTGGCTCAGATGGTTGAGCATCCAACTCTTGATTTCAACTCAGGTCATTATCTCAGGATCATGAGATTGAGCCCTAAATCAGTCTCCATTCTGAGTGTGGAGCCTGCTTAAGATTCTCTCTCTCTTCCTCTCCCTTTACCCCACCTCCCCCCAAATAAATAAATAGATAAATAATTCATTAATAAACAATAACTGAAATAAAGTAGTAGAGCAAATTAAATCTATAACTTGATAAAACCGAAGGTCTAAAACCCAATGATGACAAAAGAGAATTTAACATATGAATAGGATGTCACAAAAATGATAGGAAAAGGAAATGCCATGGAGTAAAGGAATTAGACAGTAGACAAGCAGAGAAATCAGTTTCGGTGTACACCTAAAAATAAATTCCAGGTTTAGAAGGGATCAATCAAAAAATATAGAAGACACAGTAAAATATAGAATGGTGTATTTATCCTATCTAAGAAATAATAATAGGCCAGGATAGAAGAAATAGAAATTCAAAGAAGAAAAAATGATAAAGTTGTATCATAATGCTAAATGTATGCAAACACAAACTGAAAGAAAAAGAAATTAAGAAAAAGATTGCTATCAAATGGGCTTCTGACTACTTTTAAAATTTTGATGTTTTTGAGAATCTGAAGAAACTTAGGATCTTTTCACATATATATATACAGACATGCATGCATACACATACATAAAGAGACACGGGAACACACACACATTCACGATGACACATACAGGCCTACATAAATACACATACACATAAATGGTAGGTATTCTTGTATGAGGATAGTAGACTTCCTAAGGCTCTCTGTGGCCCCAAGATTAAGAATACCTCATCTAGACAACATAGAGTACATTAAAATACGTGAGAACACCCCAAAGCCAAATAAATGAGTAAATGACATGACCAAACAATTCACTGAAAAGGAGATAGAAATAGTAAATGCAAGGACAAATGATCAATAGGCATAAAATATGCTCCAATTTTTGTCTACTAAATTATCAAATTGATATGAAACTGATTTTTAAAAGCAAACTAACGTTGATGAGGTTTCAGGAAAATTGCCACATTGCTGGTCCCTTTTGAAAGGTAATTTAAAATATCTCACAAGAGCCCCACAACATCAATACTGTTTGACCTAATTGTCCTTTTTCTGGGAATTCATACTCATGAAATAAATTTTAGGAACAAAGCTCCTCAAGACTTTCATCACACCATTTATGAATAGTGGTAGTGCAAAAGAAGAACCCTATAAATAGTAGAAGAAAGGACAGGGGACAGCTAAACAATTTGAGGAATCAACATAATGGAATAATATATGGCCATTAAAATGAAAATGATGAAAATTTAAAACTGATTATGATATGTTAAATTAAAAGGTAAAATGAAGTTGTGTAATTTTTATTACAAAAATGATGGTGAATGATACATTTATTTTTTAAATGGTCTTTAATGTAATACATGAAATGCTTTATTTAGGCTAAGGTTGGAGAGGACATCACACTACAATAGAAAATGACAAAGAGAGGGATTATAGAGACAAATGGGGCTGCTGGCAACTCAAAACCAGGACCTCTGACTTCATCTAATTGTGCACAGGAGCTATCTGAGACAATAGGGCCTTAGGAACTTCTATGATGAACTGTTAGCTCCCTATCCATCCGTTCTCTCTCTCTTTTTTTCCACCTTCTTCTTTCCTTCAAGTGGGTGATTTTTATACTTCATAATCATGATTTGAGTTCCTACCTCCCCAAATCCTATCAAACTGGTAAAACATTAAAAACCTCTGTGTCATTGCTAGAATACAAAGTATTTTAAAGTAATGTGATATAAATGAGCTCGGATTGAAGGAGACAGAAGTCCCCCACTCCTGTAATGTAACCCTCCTCTAGAATGCAACCTCCACATCTGTCTTTTTCCACTACTGAATCTTAAGCACCCAGAACAGTATTTGGCACATAGTAATGACTTAATAACTATGAGATGGATGGGTGGATGGGTGGACAGATGGAGGAATGGGACAGAAAAAAACCCACCAAAGAAGCAAAGACAAGAAGCTTGAAAAACCTAAAACTCTGAGCAAATCATGGCTGTAGAGGACTACATGATGATAAAGAGGAGCAAAGCAAAAGATTTTAGGAACTGCTGCAGGTCCCTACTCAGGGCACTCAGCTGTAGCATTTGCCTGATTTTTCCCTGGGATACACTTAAAGGTGGTGCACTGAGTCAAGATGGATAATCAGACTGGTTGGATAAGAAGCCTGTGTCTCCCACTAACTGAAATATTAATAGCAAAATATGCTTCATTGAACCCTGAATGTCCCTGGTATGTAGGACCCTTTAGTAGAGATCCTTTCCAATCCCTGCTGGCATCTGGACCTAAGACTTCATCCAGATGCATAGAACCAGGGGCTAGCATAGAAGGGGAGCCAAGAGGCAGTGAAAAGAGAGCTAATCTCAATCCCAGGAATGACTTGAGTTACTGTGTCTGCCCATGCCCACACCCAGAGAGGGTGAAAGAATATGTTCCACAGAGAGGTGAGCTTCCCTACCAAATGACTGCTTTATAAATAGTTATAACCTATAACCTGTGGTAAATTGAATGCCTTGACTAGAGAGCCAAATCTACAGAAACATAAAATTTCTCTTTCTCCGTGTTTGAAATCAAAAGAACTGAACTTCCTCCTCTGACAAATTTTCTCTGCAAACCCAGACCTGTCTTCAAAGGGTAAGTAAAGCAAGGACAAGCATCAAATTGTTACTTTCACCTGGAATTAAATCAGATATATAGTCTGGACAAAAGTTCCCCTATGAAACAGACTTACTTCAGAAAAAAAAATAATATAAAATTTATATTTTCCATGAGATTAGAAAATATATTGTATTTATGAAAAGATAGTAATCTGAGATAAGACAATTTTACTTTAGGATGAAAAATCATGATTACAGAATTTTTAAGTATACTAGGGGCAGTGAAGAGCATATTAAACATTGAAGAAAACTGAATTAATAATTTAAATTGACTGTTAAAAAAAGAAAATCTCTTAGAATTCTGAGAGAAGCATAGTGAAATGAAAGCAGATGAGCAAAAACATCAGAGTAAATCTATAAGTGGTGATAACAGTTTGAGGGAAAGCAGCCACCAAGGGCAGGAAAAATTAATTAAAAGAGTACCTACCTAGATATATCCTGGTGAAATTTCCAAATGTCAAACAAGGAGGAAAGGAGTCAAAGATTAATAGAATTTAAATTTTAAAAATAGGATCAACCAAAATAAAAATAAGAGAATACATGTAACTTGTGAAGGAGTGGAAAATGAGAAAATAGAAAATATGAACGATGTAACCAAAGACAGAAAGAAAATAAAAAACAAAATGAAAGAATTAAGAATGTAGTAGTCATCACGATAAATAGATCAACAGTTGAAAGACAAAAGACAAAAATCAAAAGACAAAGATTATCTTATTGATTCTAAAAGCAAACTCAAAATGATAATGTTTAAAGTAAAAGAATGAGTAAAGAGATATAAGGCAGCTATTAGTCAGCAAAAGAAATACAGGGATAATATTAACATAAAAAATCAAGTTCAAATCAAAATCTTAAATAAGAGAGGGCTAAATTGCTTTGATAAAAGTAAAATTCCCATGTATGATGTCATGAACTATAGGCACTAAATAATATGGCATTACAAATAATACAAAACATTCACAAGGAGAGGCTTTACAAACACTACCCACACTTTCATTTCTGATCATGATGGAATAACTGGAATCAGACTAGCCCTCCTGCCATAAACATCTAGAAAACTGAACATAATACATGAGGCAACTGAGCTCAGGTAAGTCAGAGATGACCCCAAAAAATTACCAATTATGGGGGCACCTCACTGGCTCAGAGGAAAAAGCCTGTGATTCTCAATCTTTGGGTCATGAGCTTGAGCCCCACATTGGGTGTGGAGATTACTTAAAAATAAATAAATAAAACTTTTTAAAAATTACCAATTATGTAAAGACATCTAAAAATGCAAGCAGTAAAGAAGAGAAAAATCAATGTATTGAAACTGACCCAGAAATGATATAGATGAGTATATAAGAACATTATGACAGTATTATAACTGTGTTTCATATTTTTAAGAAGCTAGAAAAGGGGGCAGCCCTGGTGGCTCAGCGGTTAGCTCTGCCTTCAGTCCAGGGCGTGATCCTGGAGACCCGAGATCGAGTCCCACATAGGACTCCTTGCATGGAGCCTGCTTCTCTCGTTCCCTCTGCCTGTGTCTCTGCCTCTCTCTGCGTCTCTCATGAATAAATAAAGTCTTTAAAAAATAAAAAAAAAATAAATAAAAAGAAGCTAGAAAAGGTAGCGTAAGTTATGTGTAGACACAGTAGATGTAAAAAATGACCCAACTCAACATTCTAGAGATGAAAATCACAGTATCTTGGATAAAACATGCAGTGGGATTAACAGCACACTTTGTATAGGAAAAGATCAATGAAGTTGAAGATGTGACAATAGAAACTATCCAAATTGAGGAACACTTGGGTGGCTCAGTTGGTTAAGTGTCTGCCTTTGACTCATAGTCTCAGGGTCCTGGGATCAAGCCCCACATTGGGCTTCCTGCTCAGTGGAAAGTCTGCTTCTCCCTACCATCTGCTGCTCTACCTGCTTGTGCTCTCTTGCTCTCTCTGTCAAATAAATAAAATCTTAAAAGAAAAAGAAACTATCCAAAATGAAACAGAGTAAGTAAAAGATGGAGAAGATGGAGTTATAGTTTTCCTTATTTCTTCCATTAAATAAAACTAAAACCCTTGGATTTTATATATATATATATATATATATATATATATATATATATATATATATGATAAATACACCATTGTACATCTCACTGGACCTTCTATATTTTTTTAATTGATCCCCTCTAAAACTGGAATTTACTTTTAGGTGTATACCTAAACTGATTTCTCTGCTTGTCTACTGTCTAATTCCTTTACTACACGGTGTTTCCTTTTCCTGTCATTTTTGTGACATCCTTTTCATATGTTAAATTCTCTTATGTCATCACTGGGTTTTGGACCTTTGATTTCATCAAGTTATAAATCTATTTTGGTCTTAATACCATACCATTTCAGTTATTGTTCTTTAATGACTTACTTAAATGTCATTTATTATTATTGAAAAACTAGGCATTTCCAGCAAAGAAACAAGAAGTCTTAGGAAAGAAATAGAAGACATGAAGAAGACCAAATGGAAATGTTCCAACTGAAAAATACAATAAACAAAACAAAGGACTCGATGGTTAGGCCCAAGAGTGGAATGGAGAGGATACAGGAAAAAAAAAATCAGTAAACTGGAAGGTCCAACAATTGAAATGATCCAACCAGAGCAACAGAGAGAAAATATACTGAAAATAAAAGATAAACAAGCCTAAGGAGCCTGGGAGACCATAACAAAAAATATAATATTTGTGTCATCAGAGTGACAGAAGGGAAAGAGAAAGATATCAAAGCTGAAAGGGTGTTTTAAAAAATGGCTGAAAAACTCCCAGTTTGGCAAAATATATAAATTTTCAGATTCAAAAAGCTTTAGTGAATCCTAAACAAAACCCAAAGAAATCCACACCAAGAGTTTCATAGTTAAATTTCTAAAAACTAAAGACCAAAGAAACACACAAAAAAAGAAAAAAACAACAGCTTTAAGGCAGTAAAAGACAAATGACACCGTATCTAGGGAAAACAATTCGGATGACAAAGGGGTTGTTATCACAGAGGCCAGAAGGAAATGACACAATATTTTTTTGAGTGTTCAAAGAAAAGAAATTTCAACTCAGAATCCTATATCCAGAGAAAATATCCTTCAAGAATGAAGGATAGGGATCCCTGGGTGGCGCAGCGGTTTGGCGCCTGCCTTTGGCCCAGGGCGCGGTCCTGGAGACCCGGGATCGAATCCCACGTCGGGCTCCCGGTGCATGGAGCCCGCTTCTCCCTCTGCCTGTGTCTCTGCCTCTCTCTCTCTCTCTGTGTGACTATCATAAATAAATAAAAATTTAAAAAAAAGAATGAAGGATAAATCAAGACATTCTCAGATGAAAGAAAACTAAGAATATTTGTTGCTAGAGAATTTACCCTAAAAGAAAGGCTAAGGAAATTTCTCTAAGCAAAAAGGAAACAATAAAAAAAAAAAAAAAGGAATCCTGGAACATCTGGAAGGAATAAAGAACACAGTGGGCAAAAATATGGGTAAATACAAGAGACTCTCCTGTTGAATCCTCTAAATTATGTTTGATGGTTGAAGAAAAAATTATAAGACTATTTGATATGCCTTAAATTTTATATAGAGGAAATATATCTGACAATGATATATAAAAAGAGGAGGGACATAGAGTCAAGTAAAGTTTTTAATTGGTAAATCAAGAAAACTAGTACACTGTGATAAGTTATATACATATTTATATATATAGTGCCTATTGATAGTAATATTTAGAGCAGCCACTTTTTAGAAATCCTAAAAAATCTATACAAAGATATATGCTGTAGACAACATGATAGATAAGTCAAGATGGAATTCTAAAAATCTTCAAGTAACCCAGAGATGATAGGAAACAGAAAACAAAGATATGAAAAAAACAGAACAAACAAAAAACAGAAAAATAAAATGGGAAACTTAAACTCTTAAATATTCATAATCCCATTACATGTAAACCACCTAAATATACCAATTAAGAGACAGATACTGACAGAAAAGATTAAAAGACATGACCAAACTGCAAGAAAACCATTTCAAATATAGTGATATAGATAAGTTGAAAGTAAAAAGATATGAAAAGCTATCTCATGCCAACACTAATCAAAATAAATCAGGAATGGCTATATTAATATCAAGTAAAGTAGACTTTAGAGGAATGAAAGTTCTCAGAAACAAAGACATTATAAAATGATAAAAAATTAATCCACAAAAAAGACATAGCAATCCTTAATCTGTATGCACCAAAATATAAAACTGCAAAATGTGAAGCAAAAACTGGTAGAACTTAAAGATGAAATAGAAAAACCCACAATTACTTTTGGAGACTTCCACACTCCTCTCTCAACAATTGGTAGAAAAACTAGACAGGAAAGCAGCAAATGTGTAGAACTCAATACCACCAACAACCAACAGTATTTCTGCCCAACAGGAGGACCCCCATTCTCTTCAAGTTCCTACAGGACATATATGAAGATAGACCATATTTTGGTCTGTAAGAGAAATAACAACACATTAAAAGAATCAGAATAATAGTGTGTTCTCCAACCACATGGAACTAAACTAGAAGTCTATAACAAAGAGATAACAGAAAAATCTCCAAAATCTTAGAAACTAAACAACACCAAATAACATGGATCAGAGAGGAAGTGAATGAAAGTGAAAATACAATATATTAAATTTGTGAGACATAATTAGAGAAATCCTAAAAAGGAAAATTTATAACAGTAAGTGTATACATTAGAAAAGTGGAAAGGGGGATGTCTGGTAGCTTAGTTGGTTAAGCATCTGACTCTTGATCTGAGTTTAGGTCTTGATCTGTCTTGATCTCAGGGTCCTGAGTTTGAGCCCTACATTGGGCTCTACACTGGGCATGGTGCCTACAAAAAAAAAAAAGGAAAAAGAAAGATCCTAAACCAATCATTTAAGCTTCCTCATTAAAAATCCAGAAAGAGAAAAATAAACCAAAAGCAAGAAGGAAGGAAACAATATATGAACAGAAATCAATGAAATTTTAAAATGAAAAACAATAGAGATAATAAATGAAATAAAGAGTTCATTATTTGAAAGATTTGTATACTTGAGAAATACCCAGCTATACTAACAAAAAAAGAGAGAGAAGGCATGGTTATTGATATCAGCAATAAAACAAGAGGAATCACTATAGACTGCAGATATCAAGAGTTTTAGGGAATACAAAAAACAACTTTATACACATAAATTTGGAAATATAGATATAATGGGCTAACATCCTTGAAAAAACACAAAATACCAAAATCAAATATTAAATAGATAACTTGAATATGCCTATAACTTTTAAGAAATGAAATTTGTAATTTAAAAATTCCTCCCAAAGAAATCATCTGGCCCAGAGAGCTTCACTGGAGAATTCTAGCCAACATATAAACATTTAACACAAATTTAACAGAATCTTTTCAAAGAAATAGAAAAGAAGGAGTCACTTCAAATGCTGTTTATGAAGATAATTTTACCCTTATACTAAAACCAGACCAAGAAGTACAAGGAAGAAGGAAGGAAGGAAGGAAGGAAGGAAGGAAGGAAGGAAGGAAGGAAAAGAAAGAAAGAGAAAGAAGAAAGAAAGAAGAAAGAAAAAGAGAAAATTCAACACCCATCTATGATTAAAACTTTTAGAAAAATAAGAACAGAGGGAAACTTCCTCAGGTTGATAAAGCACACCTACAAAACAAAACAAAACAAAACAAACAAACAAAACAAAACACCCTCCTGCTAACATTATACTTAATGGTGAAAGAAAATGATTTTTGTCTAAGTCTGGGGAAAAGGGAAGGATGTCTGCTGTGTTAATCTGATTCAACTTAGTGCTGGAAGGTCTAGCCAGTGCAATAAGACAAGAAAAAAATAAAAAGGGTATAAATCAGAAAGAAAAACAAAACTGTCCTTAGTTACAGATTCTATAATTGTTTACGTAAGGAATCCATAAAAAAATCCTGGAACTAAGAAGTTAGTTCAGCAGGGTCGCAAGTTCTAAAATTAAAAAAAAAATTGTTATTCAATTGCATTTCTTTTTTTTTTTTTTTAAGATTTGTTTATTTATTTTAGAGAGAGAAAGAACACAAGTGGGAGGGGAAGAAGGAGAGGAAAAGAGAATCTCCAGCAGACTCCACACCAAGCCTGATATGGAGCTCAATCTCCCTGAGATCACAACCTGAGCTGAAACCAAGAGTAGATGCTTAAATGACTGTGCCACCCAGGTGTCCCAATCAATTGAATTTCTAAATATTAGCAATAAACATGTGGACACCAAATTTAAAATGCAATACCACTTACAACTGCTCCAAACAAAATTAAATACTTATGTGTAAATCTAACAAAACATATACAAGACTTATATCCTGAAAAACATAAAATACTAATGAAAGAAATTAAAGAAGATATAAATAGATGCAGATATTATGTTCATGTTTTGGAAGACTCAACATAGTACAATATTAATTCGCCCCCAAATTGATATATAGGTTTAATAAAAGTTCTATCAAAATCTCAATAAGAAGGACGCCTGGGTGGCTCAGCGGTTGAGTGGCTGCCTTTGGCTTGGGGCATGATCCCAGAGTCCTGGGATCGAGTCCCCCATCTGGATCAGGGGGAGCGGGGAGCCTGCTTCTCCCTCTGCCTATGTCTCTGCCTCTTCCTCTGTGTCTCTCATGAATAAATAAATAAAATCTTTTTTAAAAATCTCAATAAGATCGTTTGTAAATATACACAAGATTTTTAAAAAATTTATATGAACCTGGGCAGCCCCAGTGGCTCAGTGGTTTAGCACTGCCTTTAGCCCAGGGTGTGATCCTGGAGACCCAGGATGGAGTCCCACGTTGGGCTCCCTGCATGGAGCCTGCTTCTCCCTCTGCCTGTGTCTCTGCCTCTCTCTGTGTGTGTCTCTCATGAATAAATAAATAAAATCTTTAAATAAATCAATAAATCAATAAATAAATAAATAAATAAATAAATACATAATTTATATGAGCCAACAAAGAGACTAGAATAGCTGAAACAATTTTGAAAAAGGAAGTGGAAGGAAACAATCTATTGAATTTCAATATATAAAGTTGCATAATCAAGACCTATATCAGGGGACTCCTGGGTGGCTCAGTGGTTGAGCACCTACCTTCAGCCCAGGGTGTGATCCTAGAGTCTGGGATCAAGTCCTGCATCAGGCTCCCTACACGGAGCCTGCTTCTCTCTCTGCCGGTGTCTCTGCCTCTCTCTCTCTCTCTCTCTCTCTCTCTGTCTCATGAATAAATAAATAATTTTTTAAAAGACCTATATTAGACAAGAAACTTGTATCAAGAATATATAAAGTAGGGCAGCCTGGGTGGCTCAGTGGTTTAGCACCTGCCTTCAGCCCAGGGCATGATCCTGGAGACCCAGGATCGAGTCCCAGGTCAGGCTCCTTGCATGGAGGCTGCTTCTCTTTCTGCCTATGTCTCTGCCTCTCTCTTTGTGTCTCTTGTGAATAAAAAATTTTTTAAAAAAGGAATATATAAGTAGAGTGCCTGGCTGGCTCAGTTGATAGAGCATGGTACTCTTAATCTCAAGGTCGTGAGTTCAAGCCACATGTTGGATGTGGAGCTTACTTAAAAAAAAAAAAAAAAAAAGATAAAATGTAAGGAATTCTTACAACTCAAGTATAAAAGGAAAAAACCCCAGCTTTTAAAATGGGCAAAAATTGAAACAGATGATTTCACAAAAGATGTATAAAGCATCAATGCACAATCATCTGGGAAATGGAAATAAAAAGCACAATGATATATCATTACATTTCCACTTTAATGGCCCAAATTTAAGACACGGATATCAGTGAGAATGTGGAACCACTGAAACTCTCACGTTGCTGATGAGAATGTAAAATGCATAGCCACTATGGAAAAAAAAGTTTAGCAGTTTCTTATAAAGTTAACTCTTCACTTAAAGTACAACCCAGAGAAATGAAATCACATGTCACATGACGATTTGTACACAAATATTTGTAGCAACTTTAATTGTGGTAGCCCAAACTGGAAAAAACCCTAAAGCCCATTAACTGGTGAGTGGATAAACAAATTGTGGTATATCCATACAATGAAGCACAACTCAGCAAGAAAGAGGAAAGAACTAGTGATACTACCAACTTGGATGACTCTCAAAATATTATGCCAATCAAAGAAATCAGACACAAAAGACTACAAACTCTATCTGTCCCCTTATATGAAATTTTAAAGAGGCAAATCTGATTGCTGGTAACAAGAAACAGAAGAGTTTCTGTCTGGGACCAACTTTGAGGAGAGAGGGAAGATGGGAGAGGGGAAGAGATTGAGTTGGAAAGGCCACAAGGGAACTTTCTGGAATGATGGAAATGCTTTCTATCTTGATGGGAGCGTGGGTTACACTAATCAAAATCAACACTTAAAATAAGTACATTTTAATATATGTAATTTATACACAAATTATTTTTTATTTAAATCAACAAAATTGATTTAAAAGAAACAATTCTCAGTCTTTGATAGATCAAAGAAGGAAATAGAGGAACTGAATAATATATTTAATTATGATAGATGAGAGAGAGAAAAATGAATAGAATATTCTGTGCATATATTATTCTCAGAACAGTCTTTAAATTGATGATCTCATAGGTTACCAAGAAAAAAATTAATCCTATAGAAGTAGGATTTCATTGATACATTCACATACTGCAATGCAGTAAAATAAGAAATGGATTGCAAAATAATAAATAAACATCACTTGGAAAATTAAAAATGCCCTCATAAATAAAGCTTAAGTCAAAAACAAAATAACATTGCAACTACAGGCTGGAAAATAATTATGATAACATTGTATCAAACTTATGAGATGCTAAGGTAATGCTCAGAGGATAATTCATAATTTTTAATGTTATTTACTATGAAACAAAGAAGAATCAAAATAAATGATCTGAACATTTCAGGAGGTAAAAAGGGAAAATGTACTGGATTTTCCAAAAGAAAAAGAAAACAGTTAATAAGGTTAAAGTTGATGAATTGAAAAAAAAAAAAAAAGAAAACCAATAATTAATGAAGCCTACATTTGAGTTTAAAAAAATAGTAACAAGACAAAATTCTGGCAAAACTAAGAAAGAGAGAGAGATAAGAAAGAAAAGCTAAATTAACATTATTTGGGTAATGTCAATGAAACTGGCAAGGCAAGGACATCCAGAAATTCTCTGCTTCATAAAAACAATGAGAAAACTGGCAAAAGTGGTCAGAATCAACTTTTTCAGAACTCTGGAATTTCACCAAAGTCTTGCAGTTATGTGGGAAGTGTTTGAGAAAAAGAGCTGGATCCCAGTAAGAACAGAAAACTTTGTGGTTATTTTAATTACTTTGATTTTCCATTCTCCAGCTCTGCAGTAGTCTTGAAAACTAACGTCTGCCTTTGGGGTGAAAACCAATAGCCTGCTGGCTAATAAATGGAGCAGAACAGTACTATACCTTCTTCAAAGCCTTATTCCTAGTCACATTTCATGATGTGATCCATCTGATGAGTTCTTGGAAGACTCCATGTTCAATGCTATTTTGACCTGATTCAATGCTTGCCCAGTGCAAGAATGCCTTCTCTAGAGGCATTTGTCGAAAACAATTACAGGCAATTTTTTAACTTCCTGGCTCCCTGAGGTGGTAGAAAATAACTGGACTAAACAAGAGATAAAACAAAAAAACTTAGTAAAAGATTTTGGGGAATAAGATATGCATTGGGCTTTGAAAAAGTCTCTGACATTACATTAAAATTTCAGCTGTCTTTTTTTTTTTTCCCCTCAGAAATTCACAAGCTGATCCTAAAATTCACATGAAAATACAAGGGACAAAGAATAGCCAAAATAATCCTAATCTCTAATTTTTTTTAAGATTTTATTTATTTATTCATGAGAGACACAGGCAGAGGGAGGAGCAGACTCTCTGCTGGAAGCCTGATGTCGAACTCAATCCCAGGAACCTACGATCACCACCTGAACCAAAGGCAGATGCTCAGCCACTGAACCACCCAGGTGCCCCTAGATCTACTTCACTAAGTGGATCAAAGGTAAAACACAGACTGAAATTATAAAACTCTTCGGAGAAAACTAAGTTTCAATTGTTGTGATTTTTTAAAAAGATTTTATTTATTTATTCATGAGAGACAGAGAGAGAGAGGCAGAGACACAGGCAGAGGGAGAAGCAGGCTCCATGCAGGGAGCCTGATGTGGAACTCGATCCTGGGACTCCAGGATTATGCCCTGGGCCGAAGGCAGGCACTAAACCACTGAGCCACCAAAGGATCCCCAGTTGCTGTGATTTTTAATTAAGCATTATTTTCTCAGATATAACATCTGAAACTCAAGCGACTGAAGAGCAAAAATAGATAAATTCCATTTAATCAAAATTTAAAACTTCCTCTTTCACTCAGACCCATGGTGCTGGCAGGATGGACAAGTGTCAAGGTATTTGTACTGGCAGGAAGCTCTGTGGCCACTGACGAGAACAGACGTGGCATGATAAACAGAACAAGAAAGCTTATTTGGATATAGCCCGAAGGCCAGCCCTTTCGGAGGCACTTCCCATACAAAGGGAATTGTGCTGGAAAAAGTAGGGTAGAAGCCAAACAGACAAATTCTGCCATCAGGAAGTGTGTCAGGGTCCAGCTGATCAAAAGTGGAGGAAAAAATCACAGCCTTTGTACCCAATGATGGTTGTCTGAATTTTAGTGAGGAAAATGATGAAATTCTGATTGCTGGATTTGATTGCAAAGGTCATGCTGTCGGTAACATTCCTGTTGTTCATTTTAAGGTTGTTGAAATAGCCAATGTCTCTCTTGGCTTTGGACAAAGGCAAGAAGGAAAGACCAAGAACATAAGTTTTGATGGTGAAAACACAATAGTAATAAATTTTCATATACCAAAAAAACATTTAAACTAATATGCTTCAAAAGACACTATCAAGTGAAAGGGAATAAAGGGGAAAGGAGAAAAAATAAGTGGGAAATATCAGAAAAGGAGACAGAACATGAAAGACTCCTAACTCTGGGAAAAGAACTAGGGGTGGTGGAAGGGGAGGTGGGTGGGGGGTGGGGGTGACTGGGTGGCAGACACTGAGGTGGGCACTTGACGGGATGAGCACTGGGTGTTATTCTGTATGTTGACAAATTGAACACCAATAAAAAATAAATTTATTAACAACAAAAAAAGACACTATCAAGAAATTGAAGGGGCACCTGGGTGACTCAGTGGTTGAGCATCTGCTTTCAGCTCTGGGCATGATGTCGTGGTTCTGGGATCGAGTACCACATCGGATTCCCTGCACAGAGCCTGCTTCTCCCTCTCCCTGTGTCTCTGCCTCTGTGTGTGTGTGTCTCTCATGAATGAATATATATATATAATCTTAAAAAAAAAGAAATTGAAAAGGCAACCCACAAGATAGAAGAACATATTTGCAAATCATATGATAATTGTTTATCTGATAACTGACCTGTATCCAGAATATATAAAGAGCATCTACAACTTAACAACAAAAAGACAGGAATACCTGGTTGGTGGAGCATGCAACTCTTGATCTCAGGTTGTGAGTTCAAGCCCCACACTAAGTATAGAGATAACTTAAAAAAAATGATAGGGGCTCCTGGGTGGCTCAGTTGGGTAAGCATCTGCCTTTAGCTCAGGTTATGATCCCAAGGTCCTGGGATCAAGCCCTGCATTGGGAACCCTGCTCAGTGGGGAGCCTGCTTCTCCCTATACCTCTGTCCCTCCCTTGCTTGTCTCTCTCCCTGTCAAATAAAATCTTTAAAAATAATAATAGACTTTAAAATAATAAAACATGAATAACCAAATTTAATACAACCCAATAGGCAAAGGATGTGAGTAGGCATGTGTTTTAGGGAACTATAAATAAAAACCATAATAAGATACCATTCCACATCTATGGATGACCATAAAATAGAAGATAGAAAATAAAAGGTGCTAGCAAAAAAAAAAAAAAGTGTTAGCAAGGATGTGGAGAAGTTGGAACTCTCATACATCACTGCAAGTAATGTATAATGGTAAAGCCATTTTAAAAACCAGTTTGGTAGTTCCTCAAAAGGATAAAATTAGAGTTACCATATGACCCAGCAATTCCACCTCTATGTGTGTGCCCAAGAGAATTGAAAACATGTGTTCACACACAAAAAAACCTGTACATGAATGTTCAGCATTATTCATACTAGCCAGAAAATGGAAACAACCCAAACACTCATCAAGGATGAGTATTATTCAGTCATGAAAAGGAATAAAATATGGATACATTTTACAATATGGATGAATCTTCAAAATATAATGCTAAATGAAAGAAGCCAAACATGAAAGACCACATAATATGTGATCCCATTTATATGAAATGTTCAGAATTGACAAATCCGTAGAGGCGGAAAGTATATCAGTGTTGCCAGGGGCTGAGGGGAACAGGGTAGTGGGGAGTGACAGCTTAATGGGGGCCAGATCTCTTTTTGGAATGATGAAAATATTCTGGAATTACATAGTAGTGAAGGTTGTAAAACCTGTGAATATATTAAAAATCAAGTAACGGTTCACTTTAAAAGGGTGAATTTTATATGTGAATTATGTTTCAATACAAAAATTTACAGTATTGAGAATAATAAGGTAGTCTGAACCTAAGACCTACAGGGCAAAATGTTATTTGTAAGCACATATTACATAGACATTACAAAATACTCTATGCTCCAAAAATTAAAAACTTGAATGAACTAGATTTTATGAGAATGTGTATCCCCATAATGGACTGAAAAAGAAATAGAAAATGTGTATAGACTACAAATCATAGCTGAATTCAAGATTGTACAAAAAAGACATTAAATCTATATTGTTTCATCAGAAGATCTTTAAAACTCAAGTCGGATAACACTTTTACACATACACAGAAAATAAAACTAATAACCACTCATGCTTTGGGTTATGGATATAAAATTTCTTTAAAAAAATAAAAGAATGATTGGATCCAGATGCACATTAAAAAAAATAATATACCAACCACCAAATAGGGCTCATTATGAGAATAGAAGGTCAATTCAATATTAAAAATCCACTATCATAACTAATCATATTAATGTCAGAGATGGGAAACCATATTAAGTTCTTTACATACCAGAGATAATACTTTTACAATTTTATTTTTTTAATCTATATCAAATCAAATGTCAGCATTATGCTTAATGGCAAAGCACTAGAAATATTGTAATTAAAATCAGAAAGAAGACAAGGCCCTCTACCATCAATGTTACTTAACTTCATTATATAAGTGCTTGCTAACACAATTAGATGATAAACTATACCAAAAGCATGGGCAACATTTAAAATATTTAATAAGGAGAGAGTAATATAAACTAATATATTTATTAAAAACATTAAAATTTAGTCCCTTTTGGGACCCCTGGGTGGCGCAGTGGTTTGGCGCCTGCCTTTGGCCCAGGGCGCGATCCTGGAGACCCGGGATCGAATCCCACGTCAGGCTCCCGGTGCATGGAGCCTGCTTCTCCCTCTGCCTGTGTCTCTGCCTCTCTCTCTGTGACTATCATAAATAAATAAAAATTTTAAAAAAATAAAATAAAAATAAAATTTAGTCCCTTTTGCTTTTTAAGGAAACTAAAATATAAAATTACCAATTAATAGAGGTTATAGTTAATTTTTTAATCAGATAGCTTATTCTAATGATTTCCAAACCATTTGCTGATTTTTAGAAATTGTTGGTGCAATTTTGTAAAACATAGACATCCTAATTAAATGATCCTCTCTCTGAGCTACAATCTGACACATGAATTGCGCCAAATTTTTTAAACAATTTACCATTAATTGGTAGTCAGTGAGTGACTTCATTAAAAACATTTTTTTTAAAAAAAGAGATTTTATTTATTTATGAGAGAGAGAGCAAGCGCACAAGCAGCAGGGAGGGGCAAAGGGAGAGGGAGAAGCAGACTCCCCGTTGAAGAGGGAATTGATGCAGGGCTCGCTCCTAGGACTCTGGGATCTTGAGCTGAGCCAAAGGTGGGTGCTTAACCGACTGAGCCACCGAGGCGCCCCTAAAAGCATATCTTTTTTTTTTTTAAGATTTATTTATTCATGAGAGACACAAGAGAGAAAGAGGCAGAGACATAGGCAGAGGGAAAAGCAGGCTCCTGATATGGGCCTGGATATGGAACTTGGGGATGATGACCTGAGCCCAAGGCAGATGCTCAACCACTGAGCCACCCCAGTGTCCCTAAAAGCATGTCTCTTAAGGTCCAAAATATTGTTCATAGTTCATCTCTCAGCTTCTGCTGAATTTTTTTAGCCTATAAAACAGTTGGGATTTCTTGTACCTAATTTTTATTATTAAATAAGCCACAAAATTGTTTACTGTAATGCTGTATTTAATTATAAAAATCATTTATTAATTTTTTAAAAAGATCTTATTTATTTATTTATTCATTCATTCATTCATTCATTCATGACAGTCACAGAGAGAGAGAGAGAGGCAGAGACACAGGCAGAGGGAGAAGCAGGCTCCATGCAGGGACCTGATGCGAGACTTGATTCTGGAACTCCAAGATCACGGCCTGGGCTGAAGGCAGATGCTCAACTACTGAGCCACCCAGACATCCCCATTTATTAATCTTTACCTTTAATCCATGGGCTTCATAAACGCTATTTTGGGTCAAATAATGGCCAAATAATTTAATAAAGAAAATAATTTATTAAAAGGAAATTAAATGAAATTTTTAAAAATTATTAATTTTATCTTTGTTTTTAAACAATAAATATAGGGCAGCCCGTGTGGCTCAGAGGTTTAGCGCCGCCTTTGGCCCGGGGCATGATCCTGGAGATCAGGGATAGAGTCCCACCCTGCAGGGAGCCTCCTTCTCCTTCAGCCTGTGTCTTTACCTCTCTCTGTATCTCTCATGAATGAATGAATAAATGAAATATTAAAAAATAAAAAACAAATCTATTTCTGATAATTTATCAATTTAACACATTTTCTTTTTCAGTTAATACTTTATCTTATTTTAAAAAGTATATTCTTTATTTCTATATAATCTCCATTTTTCTTTAGTTTTGTATATTTAAACATTTTTAAATTGGGGGCATTAATTGTCACCTCTACTTAGTAAAACTTTCTATTAGGTTAAAACATCATTGATATTTTAATAAATGAATTAGCTTAAAGTAAAATCTCTTTTCCCTTGATTTTAGCCAAAAGGCTGAGAAGCGATAAAATAAAATCTCTTTTTAAAAAAGAATAATTGTTACCCATTTGCTTCATGACACAATTTTTGTTCAATTGATAAACTTGAGATGAATTTCAAACTGCTTTTGTAGTTCTAGCATTATGGAGAACCATTCTAATTTTCATGGTCTCGATCCCCAAATCTTCAGATAGATTATACATTTTTCCTGACGTTTCATGACGTTACAGTAATAAATTAAGAAAACATTTATAATTACTTACTTTATATATTTTATTGCATCATTCAAGGATAATTGAATTCAGTGACTTGGACAGTGCCAAATTAAAACATTCAAAAATTTTCCTAAATTTTGGCTGAAACTGCAGACTCTGTCCCTTTCTATTCACAGGCACTGTTTATATAAAATCCAATAAGGTTTTCATGAAAATATTTCTCATTGAAACCATTTTTCTCATATGTCAACAATAAATTTTGATAAATTATTTCAGATGTTTTTCCTTCCAGCTTCATGAGATCAACAAAAACCATTAAATTATCTTCAAAGTCTTGAATTTCACATTTTAAGTAAATTATTAAAACTGGTTTATATGAAACAGTTGAAGCTTCATCAATAATGACTGAAATTTTACTGCCCTGATTTATATATTTTCCAAAAACTTGTTTTCTCATACCGGCAGATAAATATTTTGCAACAAACAAGTCCATAAATTTAGAGTGTTATGATAAACCCACATTGATACTGCTTCTTTTAAAAGTTCTATTAAATATTTTATATTTGACAATGTTCAATTATTTTTAACCATACGGATGGTATTTTCTAGATGTTTTTCATTTGCTTTATCAATATTGTGATACATTTTTTCAGAAGTTTTTCTTATTGCCAATGTTATTTATGTGAAACTGATTTATAACGTTCTTATAATTTTCCTTATCGAGGAGAGAAACTTTTCTTTATTTAAACCATGAGTTTTAACAGGACATAATTGCCATTTAATGAAAGTATCGCACCTCCAACATTTAATCGTATAGAGGTTTTGCACTCTGATCATCTGAGCAACAATTACAGGCTAACTATAGAGAGTCACTCATGTTATTTTTATTTGAGTAATTGAATTGTTCATGCCATTTATACGACTTCTTCATTTTATTTTGCTTTGTTTCTTACGCAGTATCAGAAGACATCCTGAGTTTTGGTTTCCATTTAGGACTAGAAGCTATTCCAGGGGTGATTCATTATTATCATTTTTCTTTGGTCTTCCACAGTCAGAAGATTCATGTTCATAATATCTTAAGAGAACATGAAGAAACTTATCCAAACTCTACTGTATCTTCATCCTGGGTTTCATTTTTAATATTTTATTATTAAGTTTATAAACATCAGAACACTGCACAATGACTACACAAAGAATTATAGCACATTAACTGTAAAACAAAAGTAAAAATAGAAATGCTTAGAGGAGGGCAATTACATACTTTGGGCATAATGATAAATTGTGAGTCCTCCCAAAACAGCATTTCTCAAACTTTTTGGTCTCAGGATCTCTTTAGAGTTAAATATTAGTTAGAGCAGCCTTAGGTCTTTTGTTTATGTGGGTGGCCTCTATCAATACTTATGATTTTAGAAGTTACCATTGAAAACTTTTCATTTTTGTATTTATTCAGTTAAAAATAACAGCAATAACCTGGTGAATATTAACATAAAATTTTTTATGAAGATAATTGTTTTCCAAAGTGAGAAAAAAGTGAGAAGGGTACCATTGTTTTACATTTTTGCAAATTGCTTTAATGTCTGGCTTAATAGAATTCAGCTGGATGCTGAGGTCCGCTTCTGCATTCAATCTGTTGTGATATCACACATCACGTAGCCTCTGGAAAACTCTACTCACACTGATGGGGGAAAGGGCAAAAATGGCAAATGATGTGTTGATATCATTAGAAGTTTTGTCCTCACAGATTCCTAAAAGAGTCTCAGAGACCTCCAGAGGTCACCACCCCACAGGCTGACAACACTGTCCTAACGTAGGGAGTGCTTCTGAGAGTATGTGCCATGAAGCCCTGCTGCCTTCCACAAAACAGGCCAGACTGGCAGGGAATGCTACACAAATTGCTCAGATGTCACTCTGATGGGAGGCCCACGTACCAGCAGTTGTCACATGCTACAGCCATTAGCTTGAACTAGTGGATTTACATTGGAATCTATATCATTAACTGATTTTGCTGTTCCTTGCTGTTACAGGTACACCATTTACCAATTGGTAGGGAAGCATTTCAAAATTCAAAGATGGGTAGATCATACCAGTAACTACCACGGAATTATCAGCTTTGCTGAGAATTATAAATATTTCAGATGGAGAGTTAGAATCATCACTCCTTGGTGCTGGTATACTGACATATGAAAGTCAGGAAAATAAAACAAAAATTCAAACTACTTAAGGCATTTGGTCAGAAAAATCTATTGCAAAATAAAAATGCATATGTGTCTGTGTGTTTGTATGTGAATCAACATTTATATCGATCTACAACTATATATACCTTTCCTTTAGAGCAAGGCCATTCAGACTTAATTAATATACACAGAACATACATGAAAAATAGACTGGGAACATGGAACAAGCTATATATCATTATCCTAAATGAGAGGGTTCAATACTGTAACTCTCCCCAAGTTAATCTATGTATTTAACATATCTCTGTCAAAACAATGCTATTAATTTTGAACTTGATAAAATTATTTTCTAACTGTTTATATAGGATTAAATCTGATTTAAAAATAAATATGCGAGAAGAGCAAAACACAATCTGGAGGAATAGAACAGGGTGGGAGTGTTGGGTCAGTTTGATTAAATGTTAATATGTATTAAAAATTTGCATTATGATATAGTTTTGAGAGTCGGAGAGATAGGCACATTATTGAAACAATAGAAAGTGCCTAGGACACCCCAGGTGTGTGCCACTTTAATATGTAATAAGGGGAACATCTCAAGTTCAAAGGAAAAGGAAAGTTATTCAACAAATGATAGTACAATTGGCTAGTCATTTTGGAAAAAGAAGTTAGATGCCTAACTCATATCATACACTGAAATAAATCCCAGTAGTGTCCAAGACTTAAATACCAAGGATATATTTAGAGCGAAAATGCAGAAAATATTTATATATTT
This sequence comes from Nyctereutes procyonoides, assembly GCF_905146905.1. Lineage (NCBI taxonomy): Eukaryota > Metazoa > Chordata > Mammalia > Carnivora > Canidae > Nyctereutes > Nyctereutes procyonoides. The sequence continues at coordinate 6,236,664 of NW_026575135.1, read as the reverse complement.
TATATATGTTTATATATATTTTTATATATCTTTATATTTATATATATTTATACAAGTAGGAAGTAGGAAAAGCTCTTCTAAACATAGAAAAAAAAGATTCGACCACACAATAATTTAAAAAGTGTATAAGAGTAATGAATAGAGTAAAAAATAAAGACCGAAAAATCCATAAGAAAAAACGTGAACATTCCAGTAGAAACATGGAGAGCTACAGCAGATTTACTGAAAAAATAGGAGTCGCCAGAAAGCACAAGAAAAGATGCTCAACTTGGTTGTAATCAAAGACTGAACATAAGAATAAGGTATCAGTTTTCATCTTGCACATTGGCCAAGAGTTGAAATGAATCATGCTATCCACTGGCTAATATGTGGAGAAAAGAAAATTTAAGCTAGAGCAATGGTTTGGGATGGAGTGGAGGTGGATTTGAAAGTATTTAGGTGAATTCTTAAAATGTTCACAACTCTGATGCAGCAATTCAATTCAAAAAGGAAGGTTCGTAACCAGGAATGTTTGAGAAGCTCTTCACGATATCGTGTCTGGCGATGAAAATTATCAGAAACAACCTAAATGGTCACTAATAAAGGTTTGGAATATTTAAATATATATATAATAAGGGTTTGGCATATTCTGATATACCATGTGTTCTATCATACGTACCATATCATAAGGGTAAGGCATATTCCTGTGGTGAGATATTATGCTATTATTAAAATGTTATAAATAGATATTTATTGACTTGGAGACAGGGTTATGAAAAGTGCCATCCCAAGCAGCACATAGGATCTGATTTCATTGTTTTTAAAAGCTTATTTTTTAAAAAAAGATTTTTATTTATTTATTTATTCATGAGAGACACACAGAGAGAGGTAGAGACACAGGCAGAGGGAGAAGCAGGCTCCCTGCAGGGAGCCCGATGTGGGACTCGATCCCAGGACCCCGGGATCACGCCCTGAGCTGAAGGCAGATGCACAGCCGCTGGGCCACCCAGGCATCCCTACAGCTTATTATTTACATATCTGTATTATATATAAGTGTAGAAAATACTGTCAGGCTGTACAACAAAATGCTAAGACTCATTAGCTTTAGCAGGAGGCTTAAAAATGATTTTACTTCTTTGCAATTTTTTCTGATTTTTTCAACACTAGACATGCCTGACGTTTGTCAATAATATTTCTTTTAAATCATCCCTAGGCTGCCACCCAACTAAATCTGGTCCTTAATACTTTAGATATACACGCTGTCAGAGCCACGTGGAGGGAAATCCAGGGGATGGGTCATGAAGACGGGCCCAGGCTCTGGGAGACTGTGTTGTCGGCCAAAATAAATGGTATTTATAAATATATAACGAGAGAAGACTGCCAAGCTGTCTGGGTGTCTGGGGAGCTGGAGCCCATGTGCGTCTTTTTTGGGCTGGAGGGAATGCTCCCTCGAAAGCCCCAGACCTCCAGGAAGTCGGGAGCGATCTATGTGTTGAGTTGCCCCAACTCATGGATCTGTGGCTTCCATCCCCATTGCCAGGAGATCAGACACCGGTCCCTGAGCACATGGGTCCACCCAGCCCTCTGGTGCCATTCTGTTTCACTAGTGACCGACCACCACTCCTCTTTAGGTCCCACTGTACCACTGAGAAAGGGGAACACTGCTATGCCCTGCTCACATCTTCCACCCTCACCAACCCCATTGCTCAGAACACAGCCAAGTGATTCATCACCCTCATTTTTTTTTAAGATTTTATTTATTCATTCATGGGAGACACACACACACACACACACACACAGAGAGAGAGAGAGAGAGGGGCAGAGACACAGGCAGAGGGAGAAGCAGGCTCCATGCAGGGAGCCCCAGGTGGGACTCGATCCTGGGTCTCCAGGGTCACACCCTGGGCCGAAGGCTGCACTAAACCACTGAGCCACCCAGGCTGCCCCATCACCCACATTTTTAACTGCTTATTGACCTGTATCTTCCATCAGACTCTGGCTTCCACCAGCCCAGGAACCTACCTGGTTGGTCACTGAGGCCCTAGCACTTGACCAGACGCATCAAACCCCTTATGAACCCGTAAAAATTTGGGATGAAATCTCAGTTTGCCTGCTGTTCCCGGTACCATTCCCTCATTCAACAAGTGCTCATCGAGGAACGAGCCTCATCTCAGTGCCTGGCACATCCTAACCCTCTCCCGCTTTTCTGCCTAAGTGGTGCCCACCAGCAGCTGGCAAAAACCTTTTCCGTGGCTGGTGAGGAGCCAGAGTGGCTGAGGTTTTGGCCTGGGCTGAGGAAGAGCTGGCTGCCTTCCCCTTTCCCCTCCCACCTGGCTCCCTCGCCCAGAGGGGCGAGCCAAGGATTAGGACAGCGTACTCCAGGAACATAGGGTTGGGGGCTCAAATAACAATTGAACCGCGTGGAAGCTGTGTGACCTTGGGCAACTGACTTTACCTCTCTGAGCCTGCGTCCTCACCTATAAACTTGACGTTAATAATAGTGCTTCCCTCGTAGCATAGTTTTGATTTCATGTGAAATAACGCACACATCAAGGTCATAGACTTAAACTCAGCGGAGTTTCCCTTGTTGCTCTTATTTTCCCTATGGTTATTATATTTATTGGATGCCAGACCGAAGAGTTGCCCAAGATGCCACCACTGCCTGCCATTCCTGGAGACGTGGGCCATGGGGACAGTGGAGACCTCCTATGGGACCGACAGGACTACCGAGGCTCGGAGGAGACGGGACCCGCCGCAGGTCACCCAGGGAGCCTGCTGTGGCCATCGGGTCTCCCAGGCCCCTCCTTCCACCCAGCCACATGTTCTCCTAGAGGAAGAGGCCTGCCTTGGGGGAAAAAATTAAATAAAAAAGTTTAAGTTCTGAGAAGGAGGGAATCCCCCCATTCCCTTGCCCTGGGTTCCCCAGGCACAGCTCTCTCTGCACCACCAGTGGGTGGTGAAGCCGGGCCGGTCTTTCCTTGTGTGTGTTTTACATTCACTAACTCCAGCTGCCCACGTGGGCACCCCGGATAGGCTCTCTGAGAAGAGCTGCAGAGGCAGGCTGCCCTCCTCTGCAGGAGGCAGGTGCATCTCACCTGGAAGCCTGCCATCACCCTCGTGTGGCTTGTGAACCCAGAGCACCATGAGCCAGGGTGTTAGAATGCCAGTGCCTGCTTGCAACAAAACCACACCAGCAGCTGGGAAGGGTCACCATTCCCCATCCTTGGGGTCCCTGGCCGGGCGTTTCCCTGCCCCGTCCAACAGTGTGGTCCTGCAAGAGACTCTGGTGCGGGGGTGCGATGTCCAGAAACAGCGGGAAGGGGTGCAAACCATGTTGCCCTCGTGGCGAGGGCTGTGGCAAAGAGGCACAGTAAAACCCCTGGAAAATGCTCAGGAAAGGACCCGTCAGCTCACACTGAATTTGCATTTTCCAAATATATTTGCTCACGGGATACAACATTTTAAAAATGAAAATAACCATTAGGGTGGCTGGTTCCCTCACTTCTGACTGGCCTCTGATGAGATGTTGGCTCCTCGGAGGAACTTCCTGCTTCCCCTGCCTAAGATAGGACCCATCTCTCTGTATCTTCACCCAGGCTTATCTTTCTCCATAACACTTATCGCACAATGGGACGTTTGCTTTTATATTTATTTCATACATATTTAACAATTAAAAAAATATTTTAGGGATCCCTGGGTGGCGCATCGGTTTGGCGCCTGCCTTTGGCCCAGGGCGCGATCCTGGAGACCCGGGATCGAATCCCACATCGGGCTCCCAGTGCATGGAGCCTGCTTCTCCCTCTGCCTATGTCTCTGCCTCTCTCTTTCTCTCTCTGTGTGACTATCATAAATAAATAAAAAAATTCAAAAAAATTTGTTTTGTTTTAAAGATTTTATTTATTTATTCATGAGAGACACACAGAGAGAGGCAGAGACATAGGGAGAGGGAAAAGCAGGCTCCTTCAGGGGATCCCCATGCGGGACTCTATCCCAGGACCCTGGGATCACAACCTGAGCCAAAGGCAGACGCTCAACCACAGAGCCCACCAGGTGTCCCTATCAATGTTTTTGTATTTATATTTATCTCTTTATCATTGGTCCCTGACTGTGAACTGTGGTGGAAAAATGTCTTTTCCATGGCTATATTTGCAGTCTCTGGCACATAGTAGGTGCTCAACAGACGCTGTTGAACAAATGAACATTCTTGGGAAAGAATTCAGTGCCCAGCCTCTTGGTAAGAAAATTTCCTTAAATGTCAGCCACAGAGTGGTCTGGGATAATATCTTTGTCTCAGACACAAATTTCTTAGCCAATTGGTATAACTTCAACTTGGTTGGTTGCACAGACTACTATGGGCTCTACGAAATGGGAATTGAGGGACACCTTGGTGGCTCAGTGGTTGGGTGCCTGCCTTCAGCTCGGGTCGTGATCCCAGGATCCGAGATCGAGTCCCACATCAGGCTTTCTGAGGAGCCTGCTTCTCCCTCTGGCTATGTCTCTGCTTCTCTCTCTCTCAGTCTGTGTCTCTCATGAATAAATAAATCTTTGAAAAAAAGTGAAATGGGAATTGAAAATAGTCTGACAAAATTTAGCAAAAGCAAAAGTTGTGATCAAACTTGAAACAGAAATGCAGACAATTCCTTAAAATAGCTCACACCTCCATGAGAAGTGCCATCTGGACATCCCTGTCTTTCTCCCCTCATTCAAGTGAGCTCTTATTCTAGGCCGCATACTATGCTAATCACCTGACATACATTATCTCTTTAATCCTCATAACCACTTCATGAGGAAGGGAGTAGTGTGTCTACTTTGCAGATGAGGAAACAGACTCAAGGGCTTAAGCAACTTCCTCAGAAAGAGAATGGATTTATAGATCAATTGGAGAGAATTGATGACAATATTGAGTTTCCCAATCCATGAACATTGGATATTTTCCAATTTCAGCTCTTCTTGAATTTCCCTCAGAAATGTTTCATAGTGTGTAGTCTCCATGACTAGCACTTCTTTTGTTAATTTTTTTAAAAATTTATTTATTCATGAGAAACACACACACAGAGAGACACAGAGAGAGAGAAGCAGAGGGAGAAGCAGGCTCCATGCAGGGAGCCCGATGTGGGACTTGAACCTGGGTCTCCAGGATCAGGCCCTGGGCTGAAGGCGGGGCCAAACCGCTGGGCCACCGGGGCTGCCCCTCTTTTGTTAAATTTATTACTGTTTTATTCTTTTTCATTGTGAATGAAATCACTTAATTGTATGGTTTGTTACTGGTGTATAGAAATATAATTAATAGGGGCACCTGGGTGGCTCATTGGGTTAAGCATCTGCCTTTGGCTCAGGTCATGCATGATTTCAGGGCTCTGGGATCGAGCCCTGCATCAGGCTCCCTGCTCAGCGGGGAACCTGCATCTGCCTCTCCCTCTGCCTGCCACCCCTCAACCCCTGCTTGTGTGCTTGCTCTCTTTCTCTGTCAAATGAATAAGTGAAATCTTAAAGAAAAAAAAGAAATATGTTTAATGTTTGCACATTCAATTTGTATTCTGTGACCTTTCTCATCTTTCTCATCTTGTTTCTTAGCTGTCATAGCTCTTTAGTGGATTCCTTGGGATTCTGCACATAAAGAATTGTGTCATTTGTGATTTTAGTTTCTCCTTTTCAATTTGTATGATGTTGTTGGTTTTGTTTGTTGTTGTTGTTGCCTTATTGCACTTGGCAGAGACTTCCCATACAATCCTGAAGTGGTGTGAGGAAGCAGAGATCCTTCCCTTGTTCCTGGTCCTAAAGATAAAACATTCAGTCTTTCACCATTCAGTAAGATGTTAACAGTGTTTTTTGTTGTTGTTGTTGGTTTTTTTTTTTTTGTAGATGTCTCTCTTGTCCTAGTTTGTTGAGTTTTTATCTGAATAGTTGTTAGATTTTTGTCTAGCAATTTTTCTGCATCTATTGAGATGCTTGTTTATTACATGCTTGTTTTCTTTTTATTCTATTATAATATGCATCATATTGATTGATACCTGTGTGTTGAACCAACCTTGCATTTCTGAAATAAAACCCACTTAGTCATAGTGCTTAACACTTTTACAGTGCTGGTGAATTCACTTTGCTAGTAATTTGCTGAGGATTATTACACTTGAATCTGATGATGCCACAAATGCACCACCAGGGGTAGGAAAAGGTTTATTACTCACATAATAAACTTTCCGGAGAGACTGGTAAGGTTCCCAAGCAGTACATAAAAGAACTTGAGGGACACCTCGGTGGCTCAGTGGTTGAGCGTCTGCCTTCAGCTCGGGGTGTGATCCCGGGAATTGAGTTCTACATCGGGCTCCTTGCAGGGAGCCCTGCTCCTTCCTCTGCCTGTGTCTCTGCCTCTCTCTCATGAATAAATAAATAAAATCTTTAAAACAAAACAAAACAAAAATTTTAAAAAAGAACTTAAGAGGGGCAAGGAAAGGAGATTGGTTTGAGGGGTCATGATAGTTAGGAGCTAGGGCTGGGGTAGAGGTTCCCACGTGCGTGGGTTGGGACTTGCATAGTATCAAATTCTCCAGCTATTGTTGAATTGTCTGTTTTTTCTTTCAATTCTGTCAGTTTTGTTTCATGTATTATAAGGCTGTGTTACAAGGTACATATGTAACTGTTGCGTTTTCCTATGTTATTATGAAATGTCCCTTTTGGACGCTGGTAATGTCTCTTTCTTTTTCTCTCTCTCTTTTTTAAAGATTTTATTTATTTATTTGACAGAGAGAGAGAAAGAACATAAGTAGGGGGAAGGGTAGAGGGAGAAAGAGAAGCAGACTCCTCACTGAGCAGGGAGGCTGATGTGGAGCTTATCCCAGGATGTTGGGATCATGACCTGAGCCAAAGGCAGATGCTCAACCCACTGAGCCACCCAGGCACCGCTGGTAATATTTCTTATGGTATAGTCTATTTTAATGATATTAATATGGCCACTCCAGCTCTCTTTTGGCTACTGTATGAATGACATAGTTTTGTACATCTCTTATAGAGAGCATGCAGTTGGATCATGATCTGACAATCTCTTCCTTTTAAAAGATTTTAATTAATGAATTAATTAATGTATCTATTTAGAGAGTGCAAGCTGCGGGGAGGGCCAGAGGGAGAAGAGAATCCCAAGCTGACTCCGTGAGACTGTGGAGCCTGATGCAGGGCTTGATCCCACAACCCTGAGACCATGGTCCCAAGCTGAAATCAAGAGTCAAAGTCTCAACTGACTGAGCCAGTCTGGTGCCCCGATCTCTTCCTTTTCTTTTTCTTTTTTTTTTAAGATTTATTTATTCATGAGGGACAGAATGAGAGAGAGGCAGAGGCATACGGAGAAGCAGACTCCCCACAGAGCAGGCATCCCAATACAGGGACTCAATCCCAGAACCCCGGGATTATGATTTGAGCTGAAGGCAGATGCTTAACCACTGAGCCACCCAGGTGCCCTGTTTTAATTGAAGTAATTGGACCATTTACATTTACATTGGTTATTCTGTAATTTGTTTTCTATGGATATCTTTTTTATTCTTCTGTTTCTCCTTTAGTTCATATTTTGTTCATATTAAATATTTCTGTGTGCTATTTTAACTCCTATGTATTTTTTTTTAGTTATTTTCTTATTGGTTGCTTTAGGAATATACTATGTATGTTCACTTATCATGGTGTACTTTAGATTAATATGAACTTAATTTTGGCAAAATATAGAAACTTTGCTCCATGCCTACTTTTTTCTTTATGCTATTATTGTTTTCTATATATGTTATTATATATAACAATATTGTGTTAATATTGTTTTATATAGTTTTATGTCTTTTTGATACATTAAGAGAAAAAAAGAAACATTAAGAGAATAAAATAGATTCTCTTAACTCTTATTACATATTTATCATTTCTGATAGTTTTTATTTCTCCTATAGATTCAAATTACCATCTGGTGTCAATTCCTTTGGGCCTGCAGGACTTTTTATTGTATCTGGTAAGGCAGTGTGATAGCCATGAATTCTCTCAGCTCTTTTTTTCTTTAGTCTGAGATTGTCTTCATTTAGCTTTCATTTTTGAAGGATAGTTTTATTCAATATAGGATTCTTGGTTGACAGGTTTTTTTTTTCTTGCTGCTTTTAATACATCCTTCTAATCTCCATTATTTCACAGGGAAAGCCAGTAATTGGAAGCATTAATGTTTTCCTGTATGTGCTGAATCATTTTTCTCATTGTTTTCATGATGCTTTCTTTGTCTTTGTCTTTCTAGTTTCACTCTGTTGTGTCTAGATATAAATTTTTAAATTTAATTTTATTTATTTATTCATGAGAGACACAGAGAGGGAGATAGATAGAGATAGATAGAGATAGAGATAGAGATAGAGATAGAGATAGAGAGAGGGGGGGGGCAGAGGGAGAAGCAGGCTCCATTCAGGGAGCCCGATGCGGAACTCGATCCCAGGACTCCAGGATCACACCCTGGATGGAAGGCAGGGTCTAAACTGCTGAGCCACCCAGGAATCCCTAGGTATAGATGTTTTGTATTTAGTCTACTGGGGTTCATTTAGCCTCTGAGATGTCAAAATTAAAATTTTTCCTCAAATTTGGAGTTTTCTGCTATTATTTCTTCAAATATTTATATTTCTTCATCTCCTTATGCATCCAAAGCCAAATGTCTAAGTTTGAGGCTATAGTTTATACTTTATACCAGTTAGCTGATCCTGAGTATGTGTTTTCTGTACCACACCACGTGACCTCCATTATGTTGGTTTAGCACCTGACAATGTTTTTTATTTCCACAAGCATTAACTGTATTTGGTGACCAAGACATTCCTATAAAAAAGTTTGTTTTTATCTTTCTAGTTTTAAAGCTAAGGCAAATGTATAAGAAATATTGGAGGGAGGCCTGGGGGGCTCAGTGGTTGAGTCTGCCTTTGGCTAAGGGCATGATCCCAGAATCCTGGGATGGAGTCCCACATCAGACTCTCTGCATGGAGCCCGCTTCTCCTCCCTCTGCCTATGTCTCTTTCTCTCGTGAATAAATAAAGTCTTTAAAAAAAAAAAGAAAATAAATATTGGAGATGAATATTTACAAGTGAGAAAGCATGGATTCAGAGGACATTGGCCAAGGGTATATCATGAATCAACAAATCACCTGAACTAGGACTTGGGTTTTCTGTTTCCTAGTTGGGGGTCTTTGTGCATCACCCAACTAGCTGCCTGCTTTTGGGGCTGGATTGGGGATAAGAGCACTCCTCCTCACTCCCCCACCCTTTTCCCCTTATCTACCTCTGACTCCAGCACAACTCCTTTGATGGCCTTACTTGGGTGCCAAAAGCACAGGTCAAATGGCATTATGTCCTTGGAGGGCCCTGCCCCTAGATGGCGCTGCTCCTTCTAGCCCAAGACCACAGGTTGCCTAGAAAGGTGATTTAAATTTATAACATTTGGGATTTTGGCAATTGCATGCATTCTTTCAATCTAATTATAGCAGGATTAATCTGTCTTTAATAGATGACTATTAATAATTTATATTGTTATCTTTAATAATATAATTATGTTTAAAAAGTCCATTTGCATTACTTTTCTCAGAGCCTTTCCCTCAAGTCCTAGGTTTTAGTTAGAGCTTGTAGCGATCTATGAAAGCATCCATGAGTGGGGATTTAACAAGGCAATTGTTAGAGAAATAAAGATCAGTTTCCAATGAAAGGAGATGCCAAAAAAAACTATAGTATTAAAATAAGGAGATATCTGTGTGTATTGTAGTTACAAAATGAAAAATAAAAATCCTTTTAGACAACCTGAAATTCGTCCTGCCTCATAACTATAGGCTTTGGGATTCTTCCGGGACAGATCTCTTTATTTTGCCACAGCTGACTTTGACCGGAAAGCCTCATCTTTTTGCTTAAATCCAAATGTCAGGTTCAGAATGGAAAGCGTGGTGGACGTTTTCTGGTTGCCCCTCCAGACTCATACTCTACCCTCCTCTGTTTTGCTCTGTGCCCAGCAGGTTGACCTCTAACGAATGTGTCAACCGGCAACCTTGCCCTCTGGCTTCTGATAGATTGGACCAATGAAAGGAACCAGCAGGAAAGCCACGCAGGAGGAAGACAGAGATCATCCCATTTATTCCCCACCTCTCTCCCTGCTAGCTGTGCCAGAGGCTCTGTTCCTCTGCTGAAGACATGTTCATCCTCTTGGTAGCTCTCTCCTCCAGCTACAGGTCCTATATGGTCCAGGCAAGTTCTCTTCCTCTTTGTCCTTTAGCCAAGGGGTGGAAATGGCTTGGCACCTTTGCTAGTCCTGGGTACTTGCCAGCCCCTGTGGCTTCCCCTTGACCCTGCCTTCCCCTTTGTAAATAGACGAGTGATTAACTTTCCTGCCTTTCATTGCTTTTGACTACTGGGACCCACTGGGGATCTGAATGACCCAGGAAGCAGCACAGATAAGGAAAACCGGGAGGGGGTGGGAGGCGGTGTCCTGAGACTTTGTGTTTTGGTCTTAGCTCAGGTACTGGTCTGCCTTGTGACCTTAGGTAAATCCTTTTTCCTCTTTGGATTGCAAATGCCTCATCTGTAAAAAAGGGAGGTTGGACAAAATCAGAGGACATTGCTTTTTTTTTTTTTTTTCCCTCCTGTTCCTGCAGAAGAATTCTGAAAAACCACATAATCACATAGATTAAAAAAAAAATTAAAAAAACACTGTCCTCACGGTTTTAAATAGTTGTAAAGGATGTAATGGCCTGCATATTGTAAATATTAGTGCTTAAAAACAAAAACTGTGACATCACTCTTGTAACTCATCCAATGAAATTTAAACATCATACCAATTTTGTACCCACTGTCATCCATTTAAAAAAAATAGACGGACAAACTCTTTAACAGCTAGAAGTTTTGTGATGCTCCTTTTGCTTCTTAAAATCACTTTTTCCGTTCTGCTTCCCCACAGAATTGTACAGGAATGGAATATATTGTTCTGCTTGTAAGTCTCATATGGATCATCTTGGTGTTGCCTCTCAATCAAAAATATGTTTCTACTTCTGGTGATCATAAGGCACCGTGGGTTAATGAGCATGCTTCTGAATTAATCTCAGGATGCCGTTGATCAAAATTTCTATAATCGTGAAACATTAAATGTAATAGAAGTTTGTCTCTGAGGGAGATGGATGGGAAGAGGTTAAAGGAACTTCTGTTCCCCAGTGTTTGGAATCTTCCCTCCATCTGGTGCCCTCTCCTCCCTGCCCCCAACCTAGAGCTGTCCACGCAGGGTCATACCCCCGGGTGAGACTTGGATGGAGAAAGGATGCACTTCTACACTGTGGAATGGCAGAGGGCAGCCTCTCGCCTTCCTAATTTGAAGGCACAAGGTTTGATGGTATCTGAAGGGCACCCGGAATGGGAGCTGGTATAGGGTCATATCTTCAAGGATGGGTTCTGGAGTCAGGGTGCCTCCAGGCTAAGGTTCTATGTGACTTGGGCAACTTACTGTTTCTTCTTCTGGAAAAGGCGATGTGCACAGTTCTTTAAGAATTATTGAGGTAATGGAATATTCCTCAGCCATTAGAAACGACAAATACCCACCATTTGCTTCAACGTGGATGGAACTGGAGGGTATTATGCTGAGTGAAGTAAGTCAATCGGAGAAGGACAAACAGTGTATGTTCTCATTCATTTGGGGAATATGAATAATAGTGAAGGGGAATATAAGGGAAGGGAGAAGAAATGTGTGGGAGATATCAGAAAGGGAGACAGAACATAAAGACTTCTAACTCTGGGAAATGAACTAGGGGTGGTGGAAGGGGAGGAGGAGGGCGGGGGGTGGGGGTGAATGGGTGACGGGCACGGAGGGGGACACTTGACGGGATGAGCACTGGGTGTTATTCTGTATGTTGGTAAATTGAACACCAATAAAAATTAATTTATTAAAAAAATAATTTTAAAAAAAAGAATTATTGAGGTAAGGGGCGCCTGGATGGCTCAGTTGGTTAAGCAACTGCCTTTGGCTCGGGTCATAGCCTCAGGGTCCTGGGATGGAGCCCCTGCACTGGGCTCCCTGCTCAGGGGAGAGCCTGCTTCTCCCTCTCCCTCGGCCCCTCCTCCCTGCTTGTGCTCACTCTCAAATAAATAAATAAAATCTTAAAAAAAAAAAAAGAATTATTGAGCTAATGTGTGAAAAAGACCCGAGGTATAGCAAAGAGTAAATCCAGAAAAGATTCAGGGGATTTTGGAGGGTCCTCCCAGCTCTGACGTCGTCTGGGAAGGGGAACTGCTTGATGGTCATCTGTTTTCTTCCCACTTCGAGGCCACTGTAAACGTCCAGAGGCCTCTGTAACGAAAGGCGGAATGCTCCAGGCTCTTTAGTTCTGTCCTTTTCGTTAAGTTTTTCTGTCTGCTGAGTCTTCTCGGGTATTTCCAAAAAAGTATTAGTTGAGATTTGTCCACAGGTCTTGACCTTCACCCCCCAGAGAGGCTGATAGCTCTGGTGCGCTCTTGAAGTAGAAGCAAAGAGGCCGGGGACTGTGGGTTTGCAGATAAGTTTGGCTGTCGATCGGAGCTCCTCCGTTTCTCCGAGAAAGAATTATAACCCAGAGATGTGCAGGGTGGTGTGAGCCCAGAAAATGACAGCTCCCGCTTTCCAGGAATGGGAATAGAGTATACATTCATTTATACTCTCTTGGAAAAACTGGGGTGGCCTGCGGGCCAATTTTGAATCAGGCAAGCCAATATTTGAGCTTTCTGCCTGAGAAACAAAATAAGACATTGATATGCTAAGAAGTCGCTAACTGAGTCAATTTTGCTGTAGGCCTGCTCTGATGTGACTTTTGTGCTAACGTTATTGCTCAGACACCAGGCCTGCACAATGCCTACCCTGCTGACTGCCACTTTGCCACCAGAATGTGGGCCTCCCTGGCTGAGTTCTGAATTCTCGGTTTCATTTCCTATTGATACAGAGGAATGCTGCTGTTTCTCTTCATAAAGAAACCATTTGTGCATGTTGCCCCTGGTTTGCTCCCCTTCTCCACCATCTCTCAGAGCACGACTTTAATTTACGGAGTCTTGGGTGGCTTTCTCTAAATGGTTTTTCACTTTGAAATTTAATTTGGTTCTGACATTTTTTGAGAAGAAAGAAAATTGGTGCTAAGCGTAGCACATTGATTGCATTAATGATCCAGTTCTTTATCCTTCCCTGTACCCAGGCCTTGTGCAGTCTTCTCCGGCTTGGACGCTGGGCCCAGCTGCACGACTTGCTTTGGCCAACGGGATGCTCACAATGGGATTTAAACAGAAGCTGGAAATGTGCACAGTTGGGCTTATCTGCTTTTCGCCTCTGGTGTTGCCAAATGGATGGGCCCAGGCTAGCCTGCTGGAGGATGAGAAATATGTGGACCAGTGTCAGGTGGCCCTAGCTGTCCCAGCCACGGCCAACACAGGTCAGCTGAGAGCCAGCCAATCCCAGCCAGGCGAACAGCCCAGTCAAGAGCAGAAGAACCTTTCTATCGACCAGCAGACTTGTGAACTAAATTCATGCTTCTTATTTGAAGCCACTGAGTCTTGTACTCTGTGTTTCGCAGTGCTGTGCTGATGGATGGCTCTTAGAATAAGCTAGTGGCAGACCTGCCTTGCAGGAACAGCATCCAAAGGAACACTGAGCCCACATGCGACACCTCCCAAGGGCTCTGGAAACTGTGGTAATTAGAGGAAGGAAAGAAACTTCCTTGGAGTTTCAAATGCCTCCACCACGTGGGGGGGGGGACCCAAATTAGGGAGATTCAGGATAGCAAAGTCAATACAAGTATAGGCTCTGGAGTCAGACTTTGGAGTCCAAACCCCACGTGCACTTAGGAGCTCTGTGTTCCTCGGCACGTTGACTTACCTCTTTGTGCCTCAGTTTACTCATTTGTAAAACAGAGAGGATAATAAATCGTACCTACTTCATCAAGTTGTCGTGAGGACTGATGGTTTCAATGTGCTTAGAATAGCTCATTACAAGCCCTAGGAAACTATTTGTTAAATAAATAAATAAAGTGTGACCTCATTTATACCCACGGGCTAGTGAGTCCCGGGGGACTTCTGGGGATTACATTTGTCTTTTGGTAGGAAGGATACATTTGGATCATTGAAGCCTGTTTCTCATTTCATATAGTCAAAGAATGACTTCTAAAGAACCGAGTGCATACTCAATAGCTCTCAAAACTCTGGAAAAATAATCGTTTCCTTTGGAAAACTCACTCTATTGTGCAAATACCTGCGGCTCAGTTCATCTTCCTAGGGTTTAGGGCAGTGCTTGATGTGAGAGTTCAGGAAAGGAGGCAGGAATGATGTTATCCATTGTTTAAGAGACTGGGAAGGATTTCCATTCCAAAATATTGAAATAAAAATTTGGATGCACAGAGAGGTGATTCTCAACATACATTCATTATCCCACAATTTTTGCGGGGCAGGAATCTGCTTTTGCATCTCTTGTGAGTCTGCAAGCAAGGGCTGGTGTCTCATTGAAGGCTCAACTGGGGAAGATTCCACTTCCAAATTCACTCATAAGGTTGTTGGCAGGACTCAGGTTTTGGGTTGTTGGACACAGTCTCAGGTTCCTAAGTGGCTGACGGCTGGAGGCTGCCCTCCGTTCGTGTCATGTGGAAGTCCCTAACGTGGCAATGTGCCTCTTCAAATGCAGGGAGTTTTTGTGGTTTTTTAAAAATTCTCTCTCTCGGGAATCCCTGGGTGGCTCAGTGGTTTAGTGCCTGCCTTTGGCCCAGGGCATGATCCTGGAGTCCCAGGATCAAGTCCCACATCGAGCTCCCTGCATGGAGCCTGCTTCTCCCTCTGCCTGTGTCTCTGCCTCTCTCTCTCTCTGTGTGTCTTTCATGAATAAATAAATAAAATCTCAAAAAAAATTCTCTCTCTTTTTTTAAAGATTGTATTTAATGGGTGCCATTTTGGAGCCTATGGTCCCCTTTGGGTCTACTGGAGTGGCTATACCTGGTCTCTCGGGGTGGCTTCACTTCTTGACAATGTGGCAGTCCCAAAGACGTTGGGCCACTTCCATGACGGCTCAGGGCTCCAAGTATGAGCATTCTCATGAATAAGATGGAGGCCACTTTGTCTTCCATGCTTTGTCTAAGAAGTCCAACACCACATCCCCAGTGGTCTAGTAGGAAGCCATTACATCCTAGATCCAGAGGGAAGAGAATCAGACTCCAGCTCTTGAAGGGGAGAGCCAAGGTCCCATCGTAGGAGGGCCTGTGGGATGGCCAACTGTTGTGGTCAGCTCCGGATTCTGCTACACTTTCTGTGCTATTATTTTAAGCTTTCGGTAAAGGCTGAAAGTCCTGTTTAGCATTATGTGGGGGGCGGTGGAGAATAAAGGGATGACACAATAAAAAGAAGTGTGACCCGCTAAAGGGAACTATATAATTTATTACCCAAACGATGACACTATCAACAGTGCGAGGGAGTTCTATTAGTAATCATGCTGGGACAACAGGCATAAATCAGAGCTGTTCAGGGCAAAAGGAGCCTGTTTGGAAGAAATATCACTCCGCTGGGTAGACTTTTCCTGGATTCCCAGGTGGTGACCAGCAATGATAAGCACAGTGGTTCTTCACAGCAGTGGGGCTAAGAGCACCATAGAAGAGCCCATGATGGTTGCGAATATTGCAATCAGGGATGTGACCCAAGGAAAATGTAAGAAAGATTTTTCTTTTTTTCCAGTTAGAAAGGACAGAGTCCTTACTCAAATGAACAAAACAAGAAAATTACTGACTCACGTAACTAAAAATTTAAAGGAATACAGCTTCAGGCATGGCTAGACCTAGGGGTTCTAACTGTGTCATAAGAGCTCTATTTCTTCTCGTCTCTGGGCTTTGCTTTTCTCTGTATTAGCTATATGTAGGCAAGCTTTTTCCACGTGGTGGTCCCTGCTCCTTCAGACTTAAAATCTATCCTTTCAATAATCTCACTGGAAAAAGAAACTTTGCGATCATATTTTTGAAACTGAATCTCATGGGCTTAGCCTGCCATGTGACCATCCCTGAGCCAATCTGGGGCCAACGGGATGACATTGAAATTGGCCAGGACTGGTTCATTTGTTGATGGTACTCAGGGGGAATTAGAGCAACTCCACCCAGAATACATAGACCGAGCATGGCAGAGGTCTTGTTCTCTAAGGAACACTGAAATCCCACCACTTAGAATGAAGGGCAATGGAGAACAGATGCTGTCCATAGGTCTCTTTCCCAATAAACTAGAGAAAGGTAACCTTCAAGAGGGAAGAGAAGTCAACCTTTAGATTGTAACTGTCAGATGCTAGACCTTCCATTCCGGCATTTGCCTCTCATGTTAGCTCTGTGAAGTTGCCACATGCAGTCATCTCAACAGCCTTTGACAATGCAGGAGCTGCAGCAGCAGTTGACGAGGTGGAGGGGAGATGTATAAGTTATCTGTTGCCACAATACTGGTGTGTGACAAACTGCCCCCAAAACTCAGTGATGAAAACCATGTGCATCTATTTTGCTCTTGAGTCTGTGGTTTGGGGAGATTTACTTTGGATGATTCTGCTTATCTCCTCCGATCGCTCTCATACTCTGGGTGGGGGGGCGGGAGGAGTTAGCTGCTGGTTTGGGACTCACACATCTGGTGGTCATCTGGGATGACCATTCTCTCCTATCCTTCAAGCAGGCTAGCTTGGGCATGTTCTCATGGTCAAGGCAAAAGTGCAAGTGCACACTCAGTTGCACAAACACTTTTAAGGCCTCTGCTTATGTGAAATTTGCTAACATCTCATTGGCCAGAGCAAGTCACAGGGTCAGATCCAGACTCAAGGGATCAGAAAACAGACTTCACCTTTTGGGTGAGAAGAACTGAAAAGTCACATGACAAAGAGGGGTAGATGCAGAGAGGTGTGCAGACTTGAAGCTTTTAATGCCATCAGTCTACCACAGAACACAAGGGGAAATTAGCATCCCATGATCCTCTGAGGTTGCTAAATATAGATGAATGGATTTTGTTTCTCAGTAGACTTGGAATAAATGTCAGAAAGGATTAATCATTGTTCTCCCTTTGTTATTTTATTATTTTTTTTTTTAGTTTTTAGAGAAAAAGAGAGTGCGTATGAGTAGAGGGTGGAGGGGAAGGGCAGAGGGAGAGAGAATCTTAAGCAGGCTCTACGCCCAGCACAGGGTCTGACATGGGGCCCGATCCCATGACATCACAACCTGAGCTGAGATCAAGAGTCGTATACTTAACTGACTGAGCCATCCAGGCATCCCTGTTCCATATTTATAAAAGCAGCTTTACAAAATGTTTCTTCTTCAGCTGCTGTAGAAAATATTATGGCAGTCCCTCAAAAAAAAATCAACCTAGAATTGCCATATCACGATTCCCTTTCTGGGTATATATCCAAATGACATAAGAGCAAGGACTTGAACCTATCTATGAACAGCCATGTTCACAGCTGCATGATCTACAATAACCAAAAGGGAGAAACTACCCAAATGTCACCCACGGGTGAATGGATAAATATAAGTGGTACATCCATACAGGGGAATATTATTCAACCTGAAAAGGAATACAGTTCTGACATAAGCTGTATCATGAATTGACATCATGCTAAGTGAAATGAGCCAGACACAAAAGGACAAATACTGTGCGATGCCACTTAGATGAAATAACTAGCATTGCCAAGTTCACAGAGGCAGAAAGTAGAATGGAGTTTACCAGGGGCTGGGGAGAGGGGGAGGGGCAATGAATGTTCTGGTGATGAGCAGTGGGGATGGTTGCACAAGAGTGTGAGTGCACTTAATGTCACTAAGCTGTACACTTTTTAAAAAAGATTTTATTTATTTATTCATGAGAGACACAGAGATAGGCAGAGACATAGGCAGAGGGAGAAGCAGGTTCCCTGCGAGGAGCCCAATACAGGACTCGATCCCAGGACCCCAGGATCACGCCCTGAGCCAAAGGCAGACGTTCAACCACTGAGCCACCTCGTTGCCTCTGCAATTAGTATTTTTGCTGCCTAACCTATCAAGTCATGGGTGGGGCAGGCCATTCAGAAACCATCAGCTTATTCCCTCTCCTGAGGAGCTTCATAGTCACGTTGGGGAAGTCGGATGTTGAAATGAGGATAGCCAGGCCCAGAGAGTTTAATTATCATACTACTGATCGATCGTACAAGGCAAGTGGGGCACCACACCAAGCAATGGGCCAGTGACTGCTAAAAATACAGATATCTGAGTCCTGCCCCAGATCTATTGATACAGAATCTTGGGGTTGCTGGGGTTAGGGGCTGGAAAACCTGTCTTGTTCATAAGCCTCACAGGTGATTCAGATGCCCAACCAGGGTTGAGAATCTCAGTAAATCACAAGTGGTAAGATTAATTAATTAATTAATTTAAAAAGATTTTAATTATTCATTTAAAAGAGAGAGAGAGAGAGAGCACAAGCAGGGGTACAGGCTGAGGGAGAGGGAGAAGCAGATTCCTCACTGAGCAGGGAGCCTGGAATGGGGCTTGGCCCCAGGACCCCGGGACCATGACCTGAGCCAAAGGCAGATGCTTTAGCGACTGAGCCACCCAGGTGCCCCTAAAATTAATTTCAGAAAAAAAAAAAAACCTGTGTGAAGAATTAAATCTTTTTTATAACACTGAAAATCCAAAAATTGGAAAAATTTTTCTTTAGTAGAAATAAGCAAGAGGGGAAAAAACTGACAAAGATTGATTTTGCACACGGCAAACATTGTTATTGACTAAAAGTTGATGGAAGACCCTAAATCTGCTTGACAAAATTTAGATCACAAAATTTGCCTGGGAAAATTGGACATGGTAGGAATAATGGTCGCGAAAGAAAACTCATGTTGTTAGAAAAAAATAATCAGCAGGTTTTGATGTGGGCCAACCAGTGAACAATGAGTGAAATTTTGTTGTCAAACATACAATGAAGAAAGAGTTCATTCTGACGAAAGTAATTTCAGTGAAGGCTTCTAGCATTCCCAAACATTTCAGATACACGACTTTTCTTAATTTTTTTATTTTGAAATCGTTTCAAAGTTATATGGAAAGGTTGCAAGGACAGAACAAAGAGCCCTTGCATCGTCTTTACCCAGATTCACTATTATTAATATGAAATCATATATTAATACTGTATCTCATAGACACATGATATATACGCATACACAGGCATGCTAGATAGATTGATCGATTGATTGATAAATATAAAATTTGTTTTCAAAAAAAATTATAAAAAAAAATTTGTTTTCAGGGTGCCTGGGTGGCTTAGTCGGTTAAACGTCTGCCTTCGGCTCTGGTCATGATCCCAGGGTGCTGGGATCGAGCCCCACGCTGGGCTCCCTGCTCAGCGGGGAGTCTGCTTTTCCCTCTCCCTCTGCAGCTCCCCCCATCTCATGCTGTCTCTCTTGCTCTGCTCTTTCTCTCTCAAATAAACAAAATCTTCAAAAAAATTTTTTTAAATAAAGCTTGTTTTCTTGAACCATTTGAGGGTTGCAGACATCACATCTTTTCGAACAGAAGTGTGGACTTTCCAAGGGCAACAGCATCCTCTTATAGAACTCTAGAACACTTATCAATTCAGGAAAGTTAACACAAATACTATTGTCTAATGTCCTACCATCTTCAGATTTCACCAACGGTCCCCACAGTGTCCTTCATACCAATTTTTTTTCACTCTGCTTGAGGTTCCAATTCCAGATCACTCTTTGCCTTTAGTTGTCATCTTTCTTTAGTCTCCCATAATTTGAAACAGTTCCTCAGTCTTTCTTTGTCTTTCGTAACGTCGACAGTATTGAAAAATACAGGCCAGTTGTTTTGCAGAATGCTCCTCGATCTGGGTCCGTCTGATGTTTCCTCATGATTAGATTTGGGTTATGCATTTTTGGCAGGAATTCTGTGTCAGCACTGTTGGTTCTTCTCGGCGCCTCATGTCAGGAGGTACATCGTGTCCGTGTGTCCATTCACTGGTGAAAGTACATTCCATTGACCTTCTGCGCCTCCTGTCCCCGTCTGTTAAAAGAGAGACCTGAGGAGCATAATTGAATGGTGTCATGGCGGAGCTGTCATTTCAGACACGTCCCACCCTCGGGACAGTTGTGCAGATAGATCCACGCCATTGGGATCTTATGGGGATTAATCACCAACACGAACATCTAGGATACCTACGTGTGCTGGCATTCCTGGTTTTTACTAATCTTCATAGAAAACATCAATGTATCTGTTGTCATTCCCATTGAGCAGTTAGGGAAACTGAGGCTCAGAGATGGTCGTGTGAGGCGCTAAGGCTCACATGGTGGGAGTGGAGCTGAGCTAGGATTTGAGCCCAGCACAGTCTGAGTCCAGATCCTGACCCCACGCCACAGCACACTGTTAGCTAATCCCTGCACAGCAGAAAGGACAGATGGGAGCCTCCTTTGAGGGCCTCCAGATGGCATTAGGAGAAGAGATGAACCAGTGTCTGCCATCTTCATTCTTCCTCCTTCCTCCCCTTGGCCTGGGTCTCTTTCCATTCTGAGATCCAGCAAACTAGAATCAGGATCGATGCTGTTCTGGAGGGTGTAACCTACCGGGCTTGGGGCCTCCCAAGCTGACTTTGTTACCTTCTTGGCTGGATAACCCCGTTCACATGCGGGTGGCCCTACCCTCCCTCCCACCCAGTGCCTGCATTTCCTTATATACGTTGAAGTGGAAATGGGCCGGGGTAGAACAGTAACTACCATGTGTTTGGTGTATAACATGAGTTAATCCTTTAATGCTTTAAGTGAGGTACCTTATTCTGCCCGTGTTCTAGATGAAGGAACAGGCTTTTACGGTAGGTAACGTCACAATCTGGGGAGTGTACGGCCGGGATTCCCACACAGGTCTAACTGCAGAGACGGAGCAAGATCTTCCAGAGGATGCTAGACTATCTCTAGGCTTCATGGGTGGCAGGCTCCATGGAACAGGCCTATGAAACACGCTGTGCACTGTGGAGACATAATGAGCTTTTGCTACTGAATACCAGGGTTGGACCACTCATATTTGTTTTTTTTTTTGAAGATTTTATTTATTTATTGATGAGATACACACACACACAGAGAGAGGCAGAGACACAGGCAGAGGGAGAAGCAGGCTCCACGCAGGGAGCCCGATGTGGGACTCGATCCCAGGACCCTGGGGTTACCCCCTGAGGCAAAAATAGATGCTCAACCGCTGAGCCACCCAGGTGTCCCCCCCCCCTTTTTTTGGACCTCTCATATTTGCCACCTAATTCTGATTCTCCGTCTGGACCATCAGTTTGATCTCTCTCTTTCGATTCTTTGGTCTCCTGTCGTGGGTCCTCTTTCTTTCTGGCCTTTTGTACTGGACTTACCACCCTGGGTGCTCCCTCTCCAGAGACTTCGCCATGGTTTGCAAGGACCTCTCTTGAGGAAGTGAGCTGCTGCTGTATTCCCAACTTGAGAGAGAGGGTGAGAGAAGTATGAAAGGAAGAAAAAGAGGAAAATTCTAGAGCCAAGGCAAGATGATTGAAAGGATTTGTTGATTTTTATTCCATTCACCAGGAAGTTCACAGAGGGCCGCGGGGGCATGATGGGGAGAGCCCTGCATGAGAGTCAGACCAGGGTGCCACTGGCTGGTTTGGCCAAGGACTTAAGCCTCAAATTCCTCATCTTTAAAATGGGGCTGATTGTGCCTTCCCTGCCCATCCCTGCCCATTACCCAGAGTGAGGGGGAAAGCAAGCCCAGTTTCTGATGACGGTCTAGTTCCCGGCTTCAAAGCCCCGTGAGGCTTCATTTCATCTCCTGCTCTTGAGTACCATGATCTACCTCCTAACTTAACAAAAAATAATCCCCCTCTCCCTTTTTAAAGTTTAGTCTGATTTTTGTTTCTAGTGGTTCCAACTAAAAGAGTGTTGATAAGACTGGTTGGTTTTGGGACCCCCATTTTATAGAGACAGAAACTAAGGTTTAGAGATTAAGCCATGAGACCAGGGCCACAGAGCTAGTTGGTCAGTGGCAGAGGTGAAGAACACCTTGGATTCCCATGGAGGACGTGTGTGGGGTGCTTGATTCATACTAGGCCCTTTCTAAAGCTTTCCATGTCTTCTCGCATTTTCTCCTTGGAGTGCTCCTATGAGGTGGGTAACTACTATCAGTGCAATTTTTTTTAAAAGATTTTATTTATTTATTCATGAGAGATACACAGAGAGAGGGAGAGACACAGGCCAAGGGAGGAGCAGGCTCCATACAGGAAGCCTGACGTGGGACTCAATCCCAGGACCCCAGGATCACGCCCTGAGCTGAAGGCAGATGCTCAACCCCTGAGCCACCCAGGTGCCCAGTCAGCACCATTTGAAGGGTGGGGAATGGGAGGCAAGGAGAGGCTGTGTTGTCTGCTTAAGATCACACAGCAGGTGAGGGCCGGCGCCGGGCTCAGAAGCCAGGCAGCTGCTCCCCAGCCTGGGCTCTTAATAATTACCCTTACTGGGCGTTGGAGTGGCTGCGCTGATTCTGGAAGCGGTGGGCTGGGCATGGACAGGGTCAGAAGTTTTCAGAAATCGATGAACACATGGTTGTAGTTGAGTGATGGACCCTGGGAGGATGGGTAAGCCTTTGGAGTCCCCCTGGACTACGTCGCCACCTGAGGTACAGGTCTGTTCTTCAGCAGCTATGACCCATGGCCATTCCATTCCTTCTCTGTGATATGATGGCACCTGTTTGATCTTGAGCAGGAGTGGTTTTGCCCCCTGGGATCTCCTCCATATGGGGGCTCTTCGACCGGTCCTTCCCTGTCCTTAGACCCCTGCTGGTGGTGAGTCTACCCTTCGTTAACCTCCAGAGTGGGGTAGAGCACAGCTCTGGGCTACTGTCTGTGTAGCTCCCACCGTTGGTTGGGAAATGTGTGTGTTCATTTAGGAAGTGGATTTTGTCAGGAAGGGATCAAGCTCAACCTTCCTTTTTTTTTTTTTTTTAAAGATTTTATTTATTTATTCATGAGAGACACAGAGAGAGAGGGAGAGACACAGGCAGAGGGAGAAGCAGGTTCCATGCCGGGAGCCCGACGTGGGACTCGACCCCGGGTCTCCAGGATCACGCCCTGGGCCGAAGGCCACGCTTAACCGCCGAGCCACCCGGGCTGCCCAAGCTCAGTCTTCCCGTTCTTCATATACCATATGGCTTGGCAGGGTCAGAAGGAAAAAGGGACGGACAGACCCTCCATCCAGACCCGGGACCCCTGTTGGAGGACATGCCTCTCTCTGGGTGGTGGGGAACGCGCTCTGGGCTCTCTGTCGGGATGTGCTAAGGGAAGAAGAAGCCGAGTACCTGTGGCCCGTGTGTAGCAGAGAAGCAGAGAGGGCTTGCAGTGAGATTCCAGAAAGAGAAGGTTGAGGAAGCCCCATGATGATTTTCCAGGTACCTCTACCTGGAAACCACTCTAGGTAGTAGATCACTCTAGGTTGGGGTCACTGGCCCTTTTGAGAAATTGGTGAAAGGCAGAGATTTTTCCTCCCCAAATGCACGTGTAGACATAAATTTTCTTAAGACATAAAATTGCTTAGTTATGGATCCTTAAATCTATCCAAGGGTTTAAGGATCCTTGATCAAGAGAGACGCTCGCTGCCATCCGATTAAGAGCCAGAGAGGAAGGATGCTTCTTTCTCTCCACCCTTCCCGCAGGATGTTATTTCTCCTGGAGTCTTTGCTGACCCCCCCGGGGGTGGTCTGAGTCCTTCTTCTTTCTCCTACACCTGTGCATTTCTCTGTTGGCACCGTTTTGCCTTGATTTAAATAATGGTCCTTAGACCAACAGCATCAGCATCACCCGGGAACTTGTTTGCAATGCCAATTCTCAGTTCCAACTCCTGTCTGCTTGAATCAGAAACTCGGGGGGGGGGGGTTTGGGGGGGGGCGTGTGGTGGTGCAATAAATCTGTGTTTGAACAGGCCCTCCCGGCGGGTTGCTCAAGTTTGAGAAGGGCTGCTGCAAACAGTCCTCCTCTTTATGATGTGTCTGCCTTACTAGACACAACACACCTGGCACATAGTAAGTGCTCAGTGAACACCTACTGCATCGTGTTTTCCATATTGACAGGGCAGGATTTATTTTTTTTCCTTTGGTGCCCTACAGCTTTGAGCCACGGGGACTGAGACTTAGTGTTGTTTGGGTCCAGTTTCTTTCTACTCCAGGGCCTAAAGTTAGGCTTGGCTCCGCTAGGTAGAGGAGGTGGCTTGGCCTTAAGGCAGGTGCCCAGAAACCTTCACACAGAGATGGAGCAAGAGAGACGTCAAACCTGGAGCATCTTTCTGGGTGACAAGGCCTCAGCCACATGGTGGACGAGGGGCAGGCGGGCAGGGGGCTGTCTGGCCCTCACATGTGCCCAGGGCTCATGGGAGCCCAGTTGTGCCAAGCTGCTCCCTCAGTGCCTGCCCTACAGCAGCCTTGGCAGGGGCTGCCCAACCTCTGCCAGGGACACACTGGCCAGGCTGGCTGGGAGGGAAATGGCCACTTTTTATTTTTCATGCCTCCAGTGTTTGACAGAGGGATTGGCTTGGAAGATCCCTCCTAACTTCATTTGTGTGTTTGGTCTGGGGTAGAGCTGCGTCTCTTAATTCCCCGCCTCTCATGTAGGGTTACATTCCCATAACTTTCCTTGTTCGGGGAGAGAAAGTATCTTCCTATATATCCTGACATTTAAAAAAATGATCTTTCTGAGGGGTGCAGGGAAAACAAAATTCTGGGGAAAAAAGATCTCTTCCTATCTTCTATCAATCCAACTCTTTAAATGCCAGAAAAAAAATTTTGTTTGGATTTTTTTTTAAGGTGGGGACAGAAAGATGATACCTGTTTGTTCTTAATTTCCAATACATCTGTTTTTTTTTTAAAAAAAGTATCCTTATACTTTTTTTTTTTTTCTTTTTTGGTATCCTTATACTCTTCTTGCAGGAGGGGTAACTCTTTTCTCTCATCTCATATATGGACAGCTCTTCAAATTTCTCTTCTGAAAAATGAATCATTTGTGGGAGATGTAGGATGGAACTAGTAAGCCTTCTTGTGTTTTATGGGTTAGATCCTTTATACTTTTAATCAAAAATAAAATCAGATCTTTTTTTTTTTTTTTAATTTTGGAGGGGGAGGTGAGGACAGGAAGGAAAAAAAAAAAAGTGCCGGTTAAGCTTCCCAAGTCAGGGAGTCAAAAAACCAAAACAAAACCAAAACTGATATTTTGGAGTCATGCACAGAAATATTGTTCCCCGCTTATTTCACCTCGACTTCCTAAAATTCTCCTTAATATCCAATCGATGCGGAAATATGGGAGGAGGGGCTATCCCCGAGGGCTATCCCCCCCCCCCCCCCCCCGCTTAACCTTGAAGCTCTACTTTTATTTTTAATATAAATCTGTTCTTTAAAAAAAAAACGTTGGCGAGGGTGGACAGCAATCCTCTTCATGCCGCATTTCACATAAAAGCAGCTCCTCGAATACTTATTTCTTAAAGGTCCATCTGATGGGGGGGGAGGGGGAGGGGGCTAGGTCAGGGCCTTCCCTTAGCCCCAGTCGTCTGGCCCAGGGCAGTCGTTCAAAGTTCTATGTCTCGATGGCACGAGCTGCTGCTGCTTCTTCTTCTTCTTCTTCTTCTTTTTTTTTTTTGATTTTCATTTTGTGTTCCGTGTTTTGGAGGAGGGGGCAGGCGGGGGCCGGGGACCAGCTCTTCAAACTTTATTCTGAAAAATCTTGGCGGCGTGGGGGGCGGGGGCGGGGGCGGGGGCGCGGGGCAGCCCCGTTAACCCCTCGCGTCCCGCCGGGCTCGGCTCCCCAAACTTTCTCGGCACCGCGCGCCGGGCCTCGGCGGGGGCGGGGGCGCGCGGCGGGGGGCGGGGGCGCGCGGCGGGGGGCGGGGGGCGCGGGCGGGAAAGTTCGGGGGCGGCGGGCTTTGTGCGCGGAGGCGGAGGCCGAGGCCGGGGCGGCGGCGGGCGGCGGGCGGCGAGGCCGGGGCCGGGGCCGGGGCCGGCGGGGGCCGGGGGTGGGGGGGGGCGGGGGCGGGGGCGGGGGCGCGGCGGGGGCGGGCGGGGCGGCGGCGGCGGCGGCGGGGGGCGGCTCGGCGGCGGCGGGGCGGCCGGGGCGGGCCGGGGGCGGGGGCGGCGGCGGCGGCGGCGGCGGCCGGGCCCCCCCCCCCCCGCGCGCCCCCGGCGCCCCCGCCCCCCCGGCCTGAGCGGGGCGGGCGGAGGAGGGAGCGGCGGCGGCGGCGGCGGCGGCATTGTGCGCGCACCAGCAGCCGGCCCGGGAGAGCAGGACGCGCCGGGCCGCCTCCTCCCGCGCGGACCCATGAGCCAGCCGGGCGGCGCGGCGGCTCCGCAGGTACGGCGGGGGCGGGGGCGGGGGCGGGGGCGGGGGCCGCGGCCGGAGCCCGGGCCGGGGCGCGGGGCGCGGGGGGGCGCGGGGCGCGGGGGGGCGCGGGGCGCGGGGGGCCGCGGCCCGGGGCGCTGCGCCACTTCGGGGCCAGGTTTGCAGGATGCAAAGTGGCTGCGCACGTTTGCGGGCTTTTTGTGGGCGCAGAGCGCGGCGTCGGGGCCCGGGGAGCCCCCCCCGGGGCGCGGCGGGGCGCGAGGGGGCCGCGGGGCGACGCGGGGGTCCCCTCGGGCCCCCGCCCGGCGCCCCCTCCAGCCCCGGGCTCGGACCGGAGCCCGGAAAACAAAGCGGCGAGAGAGCAGAGCAGCCATTTCAGTTTGGACAATTCACGTTTTGCAGAAATGCAACCGCTTCCAGCCCTCCCCCTCCCCCGCAAATTTGCGATTCCCCCCTGACCCCCTCTGCGCTCCGGGGTCCCCGAGGGCCGCCCCCCCGCGGGAGGTCTTGCCCCTCCGGCCCCCCGTCTTTGCAACGAGCTTTTTTTTTTTTTTTTTTAGGCCATATTTCCCTTTCTCAATTTTTTTTTTCTGATTTTTCTTCAAACGGTAGTTTTTTCCCATTAAAACGACGCCACCTAGAGGATACTATTTTGTAAATAAAAAAAAAAAGAAATTAAAATTGAAAAGAAATATTTTTTATTTCTTATTTTTTCAAAACTTTGCAGTATAAGGCGGTGGAAGGGGGGAAAGGATTCTTTTTTTTTTCTTTTTGGGGGTGAAAATGTTCACTTTGGTCCTCCCTGGGAGCATGGACACAATTTTTATTTCTGAAGCCAAATCCGGATAATATGTAAATGAAAATTAAGCTGGAATTTGAATGAATTCAGTTTTTGAGGGGGAGAAAGCAGAAAGCCTCCTAAAACCGAAGTCGATTTGGCTTCCTAACTCATTTTAGTTTGACGATAAAACTAATAGGAATGAGGAAACGAGGGAAATTGTGGAGTTTAGAGGAAACTGAGAGAGAATTGGCTTTATGAAGCAATTAGAAATTGTACTTCATTGTAATTGGGAACTTGTTTAGCCCAGCGGGCAGAAAAGACTAATTTCACCATTTGGCAATATTTAAAGTTTTTCTGTTTTCAAGAGGGAAGGATTTAAAAGAGAAAATAGATCCTAAAATGTTGGCTTTGGACACACCCAAAAATTGTAGTTCTTTTTTTTTTTTTTCCTCTAATTTTTGCATTTACATTTTACTGCATTAAAATCCCAAGGTTCTAAAGAAAAACAGAAACTGGAAAAGTTAGAGTGGAATCCTGTCTTTTTTTCCCTGCATTTGCTGGGTTTTGTGTTGTTTTTTTTGTTTTTTGTTTTTTGTTTTGATGGGATAATTAAGACTATTTTCTGATTTTGTTTCCTTGAAAGGTCTAGGCATTTCTTTTTCTGTTGTTGTTTTATCCAGAAAATGTCAGGAACCTTTTTTGAGCAATATTTAGTGAAAAAAATGTAAATTCATTACATTATACAAATTGAGTAGCCCACAGATTTGTAGGAGAGACCGCCATTAAAATAAGATATGCATAATTAACATTATTATGAAAAAACTAACAGTGGATTCACAGAAGCTCATTTTTTATGACATGCAACTGAATCAGTTGATAAAGACAAGGGTTGAAGAATCCTTGCTAGGAGAGAATTTTCCCTTCTCTGTGCCTGCTTACTCTTCCAATTTGAAAAATTTATTATTTTTTTTTAAATCCAGATTGGTTTTAGGCCTTTTTGATTGTGATGTGGGGTTGGTAGTTTATTAGCATTTGTTATTTTTCACAAATTTAATTACTTTCAAAGGAGAAAAGAAAATCCATTAGCTTTGATCATTTTTGTATGTGGGGGGGTTGTCTGTGATATAAAAAACACAAATTTTACTGACTTAAGAAGGAAAGATAAAAGAAGAGAGGACAGAGAGGAGATGAAAATTCTGATTCTTATCCATCTTCTCTAGTGGAACACTTAGGTTTGCTGAAAAAATGGGGTAAAATACCAATTTGGCTGATTCTAGCATCAAAATTTAAATTTTTTTTTTTAAGGGGAAAAAAATGAAAATACACACAAAAGCCAGACCCAAAGGTACTGGCCTTTAGAACGTGAAAGCACAAATGCAAATAGTATTTGATGTAGTTTTTGGCCTTAAAATGAAATCAAATGAAGGTGAAAACCAAAAAAAAAAAAAAAAAAAAAAAAAAAAAATTTTTTTTTTTTTAGAAGACAAATATTGACTGAATTGAAATTTAACGAATGAAAAGAAGGTACCCACCCAAAGTTGAAGGATTATTTGTGATGAATTCGTATCTGGTTGAACTTACTGGAGATTTTTAACCAAAAAAGAAAAAAAAGTTTTAATTTTTCTGTTCAGAGGAGGGGGGAATACTGTTTGCATTTGCAGGGTGGGATCTTGTTGGGACCTTGTGTGGGGGTTGATGGTGGGTCACACGGGGCTAGGACAGGAAACCCTGTGTCCCTTTCTCCAGCTACCAGCTGGTCTTGGAAAAAATGGTGGCCTCAGTACATGGGTTCCCACCCTGTTTTGTGGAGATTCAAATTTCTGAGGGGATGTGAATTCTGTGAAATGTATTTGACAGTGGCAGAGGTTCGACGTTTCCCATCATCACCATTGCATTTGGGAGATTTTATTTTTTTAGTAACGAAATCCTTCAGGGCTGACTGGCCACATTCTGACATATTTGGAATGAGCTTTTTTTTTTTTTTTTTTTTTTAAGTAGCATAATTAAAAAAAAAATTTTTTTTTTCTGTTGAATTATTTAGGCCGATGCCTAGGACGGTCAAAGAATTTGTGATTTCCAAGGACTCTGGAGGCCTCATGAGACAGTAGGCCTGAGTTTAGCAAGTGATGGAGGGGAGCTTTGCCCTGAGCTGGGGAGGGATAGGTGGGCACCCCTACTGGGCATCTGAGAAAAAGTCAGGGTTGTAGATAACAGGTTATTTCTGGTGCAAGGAATAAAAATATTGCAGCACGTCCCTTTGTGTGTCCTGGGTCTCCTGACACACAACTCAGATTCCTTCAATTCCATTCTGCTGAAATTTCGTTGTGTTGTCTATGGTTTCAAGGGAATCCCAGGCGAGGAATTGAAAATCATTTCTGTTTTGTAGACTTGTTTTTTCCTTTAATAAAAAAAATTGGTTATTCTGATCATGTTTGTTGTAAAGGAAATAGAGGTGCATGATGGTACTGTTGGGGGCGGGGTCAGTTCTCTTTTGTTTCTATTGGCGCCTCCCAGGACTGAGATCTGACCTAGGCCTTGCCTCTCTCACCTCCTATTTCAGATGGGAGTGTGACCAGAAATGGACATGCGAGCTCTTTTTTTTATTAGCCTCCGTCTGTTCACCAAACTCTCTCATAATATTGGGCAAAAAATCTGGCAAATTGGACGTGAGGGGTGGTAATTTGATGATGGGCTGAGTTATTTTGGTGAAAGATCGTTTATACTGTTTCACAGTAGAGACTTATTACTTAATGTTTTGCTTTTCTGCCTAAGGAGTTTTTTTTTTTTTTTTTTTCTAATAAGGTTTGAAATTTCAAGGGCCTGCTTTATAGCTTGACTTTGGACCAAGCTAGGAAAAAGGGTTTGCTTATACTTTTTAGCCCTGCACAGAGGTGAACTCGAACAAGAGCTCTTGCTTTTGCAGAAGAAAAGCAACAAAGATGGCTGGTCAGTGTAAGGCTGACCTCTCCCTGGTTCTAGAAAATAAACAGCCAATGGTTTGTTTCACTTGGGAAACAGTTCTAAAAACTCCTCCATTGTCACTTACGATTTCCCACCCCCCCAACCTTTGACTCAGCTCTTGGCATGCTGCTACCTCTGACCTCAGAATCCTCATGTCTTCTCCTTGGTGGGGCGGTAAGAACCTTCCTGCCCGTGTTGTACTGGATGTACATAAGCTGACTTTTCGTGGTCGTGGTGAAAATTTGAGTTTTTGCCACGGTCTTGTTATGTTTGGTGTCCGTTGTGTCTCCTCCCTGGCGATGTCAAGTGGAGTGGCTTTGTGGGTCCATAGGAGCCCCCTCTCACCCAAGGTCTTGCTGTCTGACCTTGTGAACAAATCAGTTTTTCCTTCCGAGCCTTGGTTTTTGAGCGCTTTGGATCAGAACAAGGATAATAATAATTAGGCTTCATCTCTGGTTCTGATTTCAAGGGATGGGCTGGGGCCGCCTGGAGCATTGTGTTGAGAAGGATTCTGGGGTCCCATCTGATTGCCTGTACTCTGGAGAGAGGGGAGCCGTGTGCCTCACAGAGCAGGGAGCGCCCCTGGTAGTCACTGTGCCCAGGCTAGGTGGCGAATCGAGACTGCTGTACAATCCACGTAGTGGCTCAGGGTCAGGGTAAGAAAAGGGAGAAAGAACGGAATAGGCCATAGGAGGACACAAAATCACAGAGGCCTAGCACGGTGTGGAAGGTAAGTGTTGTCTCCTGAAACTTCTGTCTTATTTCTGTTTGTGACATGTGTCCACGGTCGGTGTCATCCCTACGGTGAGCCACAGTTGGAGGCGCCGGCAGGGTGCTGGGCTCAGGACCCACGTTGGTGTGCTCCGGGTACCCTGCACCCTCCCACTCCCACTCTTCTTACTTTTTATCCCAGTTGACTTTTTTTTTTTTTTTAAAAGATTTTATTTATTTATTTATTTATTAAACATACAGAGAGGGAGAGGCAGAGACCCAGGCAGAGGGAGAAGCAGGCTCCATGCAGGGAGCCCGACGCGGGACTCGAACCGGGTCTCCAGGATCACACCCTGAGCCGAAGGCAGACGCTCAACCGCTGAGCCGCCCAGGCATCCCCCCGGTTGCCTTTTTTGGGAACCCTGTGGTCTGGGTGTCCTGTGCCCCATGGTTTGTACCCTGGCTGGGCCACCCGGGGAAAAGTCTCAGCTCGGGGACAGGGCACGTCCCCCTCACTCGTTGGCCTCGGGGAGGCCTGGAAAGCCAGGTGCGGAGGGAAGGCAGGCAGCCTCTCTGCCCGTGTCCTCTGGCCTGCCCGAACGCAGATTTTTCCCCCCCAGAAGTGTGGAACACCTGTCTCGGTGGGAGGGAGGGCGGCCACGCTTCCTTCTCTTCCTCGCCAGCCGAGTTTCTCGGGAGGAGAGCCCTGTGTGTGCGGCGCGCTTGAACTTGCGTCGGACGCCGGGAGTGCCTGTATTCCAGCGTGGGCACTTCCAGAGCGCTCCCAGATTGCTCCTGTCTCCTCACCTTTTACACGTGTCACACCAGCACCATGTGATGGAAATAGGATTTGAGTCACCAATGGGAGCCCCACACCTGATTGGAGGCTTTCTGGGGAGGCCAAAGAAAGGCGATCCAAGGGGCATTAATTTTAATAATGTAATTGACGGAACCCAGTACGTCCACAATCAGACCGTCCTCTCAGTGGCTCATTCATGTACAGGAATTGCTAACAGGATACTTTGTTTTCTTTGGGAGCTGTTAGGTCGTTCCTGACTTGCCACATTTCATGTGCTTAGTAGCCGCCTGTGGCCGGTGGCTTCCGTCTTGGACAACACGGGGCCAGAGCAGTGTTGCATCCAGTTGTTGCTTCGGGGTGGCCTCGGAGCTCTGTGGTTTTGTCAGTGGGACTTCCTTCCTGAGCTCTCGATGCTCTGTGGTGTTTCAGCCTGTAGTGGTGATGAGTTCCACCCTTGAGCCTCTCCTGGCTGGAGTGGTCCACGCCTCTCCCTGACTTGTCCCGGAGCTGTCGCCTGCCAGGATCAGGCCAGGACGTTTTAGGGAAACATGACACGTGATGGCCAGAAGCCCCAGGGTGATGTGTTCTCAGTGCGTGTGCCCTGGAAGTCGAGAAGTGCAGGTGCAGGAGGCCGTCGTGGGAGGTGGGCTTTAAATAAAGTATGGCTTAAGGAGGGATAGAGGTGTCGGGAGACAGCAGGTGCATAGGCCCAGGGCAGGGACCTGAGAGGAGGGAGGAGATTGAGGGGAAAGGTGGTCTGTTAGGGGGATCCGTGCCTGAACTGAACGTGGAACCGCCAGAGAATCCCCCCTGGATGGGCCACAGGGCCTTAGGCCAGAAGCATAGGTGTTTTCTCATCCCACCCCTGCCGCCCCCAACCGGGCTGGTGAAATGGAAAGTGGGATAGTTGAGGTCAAGCAGACCAGAGTGTGGAATCCAGCCTCATCATGGAATCCAGCCTCATCACGTGGTTAGCTTTGTGTTACTTCGGGAAAGACCCTTCTGGTTTTAGGACCACAGCTTCCGCATCTGGAAAAAGGTGTGTGTGTGTGTGTGTGGTGGGGGTAATGATCTCGACCATGATGGATTGATTTACCAGGAAATGAAGAGGCGCACGGGAAAACACCCAGCCAGTCCTTGGAAGGTGGGCCTTCGAAGGCGGTCAACACGTGTTACCTCCTGACCCAGCAGCCGGCGGGTCTCTGTTTGGGGAGATTGAGTCACGGGGACAGCAGTTTTGGTCGTTCTGGAAACCTGGGGGCTTATCTTTAATAAGCTAGGGTTGGGTAACAACAGAGAATGTCCACTTTTTTGGTTGTTGCTCTAAAACGGACCGGGACGAGACATCTCCGGCACCTTAACACATCTGTCTTGTCAAAGTGTTGTTAATGCTTTCATTCCAGGGATGCCCTAGCTCCTCTGAATACTTCTGGATTTGTTTCAAAGCCTGTGGCACAGTCTTTAAAAGGGATAAATCTTAATCCCGGGTGAACTGTGTACCTTCGAGCTTCTGTTGCCCCTGGGCCTCCTGTCTCTAGTGCCCTGCCCCTTAGTCATCTCCGCTCTGAGGAAGCAGACCCCTCCCCCCCAAGACCACCTGCATGCCCTGTTCTCTGCAGCCCCCCACCCTGCCCCAGGTGGGGTTCTTCCGTGCCCACCCTGCAGTACTTCCCAAATACGGTTGAGCCCACAGATGAGAGCTGCTTGTTTGCATTTCCCTTTCTCCAGCCAGCTTGTGAGTTCCTTGAGGGCAGAGAGCACGGGTTATTCATTTTTAGGGTCTGGCACAGAGCAGCAGCTCAATAAATATTTGATGACTTAATTTGATTTTTGGAAATCGCTCAGATCAGTCAGATTTGACTCTACTGAGGAGTAGGTGAAGAGTATGTGACCAATTTGGGTTTGGCCTTTTGGTCAAAAGCACTGTTTTACCAGGGAGCCCTAAGCGTATCTTTTTAGAGCTGGAGTAGTAAATCAGAGGGGACTCCTTGGATGGGGATTACACTCCTTTGACTTTCCCGGTCTGGGGAGGTTTTTTTTTTGGGGGGGGAGGGGTTTAAAAAGAGTTCCCCACCCGCTTCACTCCTCTTGTGTAAACTATTTCTTTAAAATGGTTGGGGAAGGGGCGCCTGGGTGGCCCAGTGGTTGAGCATCTGTCTTTGGCTCAGGGTGTGATCCTGGTCCTGGGATCAAGTCCCGAGTCCCACATTGGGCTCCTCGCAGGAAGCCTGCTTCTCCCTCTTCCTGTGTCTCTGCCTCTCTCTTTGTCTTTCATGAATAAATAAATAAATAAAATATTTATAAATAAAATAAAATAACTGGTTGAGGGGGCCAATAGGGTCATCATCTAGATTGACTGATTGGCAGGTGTGGCGAGTGGACTCAGCATTTCTACAGAGATGGAAATGGGGAAAACCGGGAGGTAGAAAGGGCTGGCTGGTACCCTGTGTTTGCTCTGGAAGCTGGGTTGTCTTGGTCCTGGGCCCAGGGATGGGGGCACCATGGGACTGTTTGCAGACCACTTGCAGCACTTCAAATGTGTAGCAGCTAAATGTGTGTGATGCGATGTTCAATCGGGCCCTGTCTTTGGTCTGATTATGATTTACAGATACCAAAGATTCAAGGAACATTATGGGAGAAGATTGAAAACCTTCTCTTTATTTGCTTCCCCCCCCCATAAGTGCTGTAAAATGCTGTCACTTTGAACACTCATAGCCCAGCCCAGCAAGTGAGCATAGGATCCCAGTCTGAGGGAGACCGTACGTCCTCGATGGTCATGTTCCCACATTTTCAGATTGCTGAAATTGAGGTGTGTCTTACAATAGATGTTTTCAATTAGTACACTCCCTCTTCTTTCCTTCTCCACCAAAAACTGTTATAAAACCAACAGTTTATTAATTTTAAAGAATTTTATTTATTTACTCATGAGACACACAGAGAGAGGCAGAGACACAAGCAGAGGGGAGACACACCCCTGCGGGGAGCCCCACGCGGGACTCATCCCAGGACCCCAGGATCACGCCCTGAGCCATAGGCAGATGCTCAACCGCTGAGCCACCCAGGTGCGCCCCCCCCCCATGGTGTATTTCATAGTCAAAGGCATCTTGGCACTGAGAGTGTCATGTTCTTGGCAGGGGGCGGGGTGGGTGGATCGTGACATTAGGGACTCCAACTCTGCTCTTGTTTACCTCCCTTAGTTAGCTCTGGACTTGGCTTCTTTGCTCCAGCAGTGAGGGCAGGACTTGGCCTTGGGAAGAAGCATCTGGAACTTTGAATTAGCACCCATTTCCTTCCATGTCTTCGGGTGGGTTTCATAACTTTGCTGTGCCCCTTCTCTAAAAGATGTAAGAAGCTCGTGGGAGGGAGGTTTCGTGTCCTACCAGTGGGGGAACACCAGTTTGACGTTTCCAAGGGTAGCGCGAACAGGTCCAAGTTGAAGGGATAAGGTTTGGCTTCCCACTCTGCTCCGCTGCCTTATCATTTTGTGATCTTTGCCAAAGGTCTTCGTTCCCCTGCACTTTGTTTTCTTTATGTGTCATGGGGATGATGGTAAAAAGTAATATATACATATCACTGCCCCTGTTCCCCTCTCCCCCGCTCCTCCATGTTCAAGCCTTGGGCGACATTGCTGATCAGATTTGCTAGTCTTTTCTGTGGAGTGTGGCCAGTGACCTCAGAGAGTCCTCCTTCGTGTGGTGCAACCAGTCAGTTGAGTTTAGCATGGGACATGAAGCCAATTTGTCATTGCTGATCTAGTTCCTCGGACACACACACACACACACACACACACACACACACACACACACACACACGAAGGGAGGTGGACTTACTTGCTCCTAAACCTCAGTGAATAGACGGAGGTGGAACTTCAGGCCTCAGGTTTCCTAACTCCTCAACCAAGGCTTTTCCTATTATTTGCACATACACTGTGTCAAAAGAAATTAAAGTTAATTTGGTCTTGAGAAATAGTGAGAGGATCCTGACTCCTCCCTTCCCTCCCTGTTATAATTAGATACCCTTGGGGTTGTCATCAAAGCAGGGCTGGGTGACCTGCTTCTTGCCTGGTCCCGGAATGATCGGATTTCAAAGGGGGAGATGCTGGTGGCCAGGCCACTGGGTTGGGTGGTGTCGCTGCCTCCCTCACTGTGTTGTACAAATGCCATGGTGGAGGGGCAAGCAGGCCCTCCGGGTCCTGGACCGTAACCTGGGTTTGCAGCACGTTTGCAGATTGTACTCTCTCCAGACCCCAGATGAGTGTCTCAGCCCCTTAGAATCTTACTCTCTACACCTGGGAGGTGGGGTAGAGATCATCCTCCACAAGAATCCAGTGAGGGGACGTATTTGCAAATGCTTATTCATTTATCCATCTATCCATCCATCCATTCATTCATGTATTTATTTATTTATTATTATTTAGAAAATGCTGTTTAGACCGAAGCCCAACCTAGGCGTTGTTCTTTTACACATGGATTTTTATTTTTTTTATTTTTATTCTTTTTTAATTTTTATTTATTTATGATAGTCACACAGAATGAGAGAGAGAGGCAGAGACACAGGCAGAGGGAGAAGCAGGCTCCATGCATCGGGAGCCCGACATGGGATTCGATCCTGGGTCTCCAGGATCGCGCCCTGGGCCAAAGGCAGGCGCCAAACCGCTGCGCCACCCAGGGATCCCTACACACGGATTTTTATAACCAGCACTAGCCACCAGTTGTAAGGGCCGTGTTGGGAGATTATGTAAACTCAGAGTCACAGATGAGTGCCCACAAGGTGAGTTGGCCTCTTATCTTGTTTCATTTTAAATGCCGGCCGAAGGTTTAAAACGTTGAGAATTTGTAGGCCTCGGAACGGGGTATGTACTTTCCTGTTCCAGGCTGTTCCCACGTTTCAATCATGTATGTGACCTGCCCAGCCCCGGCGGAAGGCCCTGGGCGCTGAGCCTCTGTTTGTTCATCTGTTAAGTGGGAGAACAGTCCACTCGTGCATCCCTGGCGGGCTTCCTGCAGGCAGCATGTGAGTTGATGGTTTCAGGAGTGCTTCATGAACAGCCAGGAACTGGAGAAACACGTTGGTGACGACTCCTTTCTTTCCTTAAAAAGGGAAGGAGGGAGGCCAAGGTGAAGATGATATTGAGTCGACAGAAAAATGATATAAATATTTTGGCTGACGCAGCAGGAGGAGGCTTCTTCCTATGTTAAGCTAAAGAGAATAAAGGGAGTCAGGTGATGCTTGGCGCCCCGCCTGCTCTGGAAAACCCAGGAAAACCGCTTTCTAGTGAAGCGAGCTGTGTGCCAGGGATGGAATCTTGGAGTCCCTGGGGTCAGCCCTAGTTCTGCAGGAGCCGCGGATGCAGGGAAGGAGCCGGCTGCGGGGGCTGCTGCCTCCCGCCGTGGCTGGAGGTCCCGGGCAGAGCCACGGCGGCTTCGCTGCCTCACTGGATGCCGTGCTGTCCGAGACGCGGTCCGAGACGCGGGCTAGCCGTCCTCTCACTCGAGTGGGAGCCCAGAGGGACAAATTCCCACCAGCCCCAACATTTTTGTAGTGAATTAAGGATAGGAATTTTTAATCAGGTGAAATTTTTGCAGAGAGTTTGCATTTTGTTTTATTTTGGGGCTCAGACTTTTGTGAGCTGAGTGGACACAGGGCCCTCGGAATACCTAGAGAGAATAGATAAGGTTTTTGGATGCTGGAGATTTTTAAATTTGATTTAATTTTTTTTTCAAGTTGCATCAACTGGGAAAAATAACGATTTAAATGTGTTTGTGTGGGCGTTTCTCATAATGTATGCTGGAAAGGCAGAAAGTGAAACTGCTCTGAAAGAAAACTGAAAGTGGCCTGGAACAGGCCCCAGGGAAGCCTAACTTCCCTGGGGGGCTGCCGGCTGGAATTTGTTGTGAGGTTAGTCATCCTTTTGGATCTGGGGAGTCTAGAGCTGAAAAGGTTTGTAGAGGGCACCTGGGCGCCTCAGTGGCTGAGTGTCGGCCTTCAGCTCAGGGTGTGATCCCAGGGTCCTGAGATCGAGTCCTGCATCCTGCTCCCTGCAGGGAGCCTACTTCTCCCTCTGTGTCTCTGCCTCTCTCTATCTGTGTCTCATGAATAAATAAATTAAAAAAATCTTGAAAAAGAATAAAAAAAAATAAAAAGAGTTGTAGGGATGATCTATGCCTGTGCCATCCAGTGTGTACTGGTAACCTCTGGCCGCGTGTGGCTGTTGAGCAGTTGAAATGTGGCTAGCCGTAAATGTAAAATCCACACGGGATTTTGAAGATTTAGTAGGAAAAAAAGATTACAAAGGCTTTCAGTGATAATTTTGAGAATAGTGATTACAAGTTAACAGAATAGCATTTTATATATTGGGTTAAAAATAATTATTAAAATTAATTTCACTTTTTAAGAAACAACGTTGCATCTAGAAAATTGGAAATTACATATGTGGCTTGTATTACATTTCTGCTGGACAATGCTGATCTAAAAATCTGCTCCCCCCAGGGAGGGGGAGTGGCTTTCTCAGGGTCACACAGCAGCTTGCTTCATCAAGTAACTGGTGAAGAATGCAAGATTCAGGGCTTGAGATTGAGAAGGATGATGTGGTATAGACATCAGCATAACTAGGTGGTTAAGCAGAGGGAACTCACGAGAGAGGAAGAGATTGGTAATTTAGGAGGAAAAAATTAAACTGTTTTCCACTTTGCTTATCCGTTCCCCTAAACATTAATTAAATACTCTGAAAGAAAGTAAATCTAACAAGACAAGCAAAAACAAATCTAAAAGATTACCCCTGGCAATCTCTCCGCTTGCCAAAAAAATTCCAGTCTATTTAGTCTTTGGGGTTTATGAATCAGAGTGTAGTTCAGGGCTGGTTTGGGCACAGAAACCCGGGTCACATTAGGGGCTCTG
Source organism: Nyctereutes procyonoides (assembly GCF_905146905.1). Taxonomy (NCBI): domain Eukaryota; kingdom Metazoa; phylum Chordata; class Mammalia; order Carnivora; family Canidae; genus Nyctereutes; species Nyctereutes procyonoides. The sequence continues at coordinate 6,198,230 of NW_026575135.1, read as the reverse complement.
GATTTAGGGTCCTGAGTGGCCACAAGGCATTCTCTTGTTAAGTCATGTCTGCTCCATGTACAGATTTGAGAAGCAAGGCTTCTAGAAGACCCAGAGGGCACGCTGTGGTAGTGGACCGAGCACACAGGGTGGGGAGGTCGCCCAGCTACCCTGACCCAGCCTGGTCCAGGCGGGCTCCACTAGCCCCAGTGGGGTAGGCTGTGGACGGGCATGGCGGTGAATGGAAAAGCTAGACTTGAACACAGGTCTCAGACTTTGTAGCCTAGTTCTCTGGCTGTGAGTGTTTTGAAAGGAGTTGGAACCACATGTTGGAAATCCAACCTTACAAATTTTTGTTTTAATCAAGATCTGTTGCCGTCAAAAGGCTAAAGTTGAGCATTCTTATTTATCTCACTTGATTTTTACAAAATAGCATTTTTCTGCCTTGAAGTACAGTAATCCTTGCACATTTGCCAAGTGCTTCTTAGGTGCCAGGCACTGGACTGATTTTTTTTTTTTAGATTTTATTTATTCATTTGAGAGAGAGAATGTACACAAGCACAGGAGGACCAGAGGGAGAGAGGAAGAAACAGGCTCCCATTGAGCAGGGAGCCCAATGTGGGACTCAATCCCAGGATCCCAGGATCATGACCTGAGCCGAAGGCAGATGCTTAACCAACTGAGCCACCCAGGTGCCCCTGGACTGATCATTTAACATCTAGTATCTCAGTTAATTGAGTCGCCCTGGAGAGTAAGAAATTTTTTTTTTTTTATAATATAAGGTTGTTGAGAATCGGAGGTAAAAGGGTACATAGCTGGTAAGGATGGTTGGCTTCAAATTCAGATGGCCGCCAGAGGCAAGGCTCGCAACAGCCCTTCGAGCTGCAGAGTCTTACATTCTCGCTTACGGTAGAGGAAGGGGAAGTTACTTGTCCAAGGTGCGGCCCTGGTGATTGGCTAGGACTTGAACCCAGCTCCCTGGGATGCCCTCCCCATTCTGTGGGGTCTGGATCTGGGACTCCCAGGCCCCCCCGCCCGCTCCCCAGCTCCCTGCGCTCCCCTCGGTGGGCCAGTGGCTTGTGTGTTTCTTGCGCACAGAGCCTTTAATACTGCGTTTGAAAACAGTTGCAGAAGGTTTGCTGTAATTAATTACATTTGACATACTTGGAACTGGGGCCTCCTGGATTCAGAATGCAAATTTATGCCCAGACAGATGTAAGGTATGCTTGGAGCCAAGAGCGCTGGCACGTCCCAGCCAGGGCCTGCGGTGATGCTGGCTGCCCTGATGGGACTACCGTCACTGGCAGTCAGCAGTGGGGGCGGGATTCAAACTCCGTGATACCTGGAGCTCACAGGCGGTTGGAGGAGAAATAACTCAGGGCTTCAGGGTGGGAACCATAGTCTCTAGTCTGAGCCCTGCTTCTGACTCAACCAGAGTCTGAGGTAATTTCTTTTCTCTCTTTGGGCCTCAGTGTCCCCTCCTATACAGTCTTGGATAAGACTTGGATTGGTTGCTCAGAAAGCATGTTCTGTTAGTTTGTTCTGGGGCAGGGGGGCAGTTAATCCGAGACAGAGCTTGGAGGGCTGGCTTTTGGAAGTGTAAGTAGTGGAGTTGAGAAAGGCTTGGAATAGGAAGGTAAGCAGGAAGCTATTGGAACACACAAGAGAGGTGTACAAGACCTGAAATTTAGCCCAAGGTGTTGCTCGTTTCCAGGGCTCCACATAGAGAAGTCATGCATTCAGCCTCAGACTCCTCTTGCCATCTTTATTAGATACTTATGCTGTATAACAAGTCACCCCAAAACTTAGTGGCTTGACACAACCCTGCTTATTGCGTCTCATGGATTCTGTGGGTCAGAAATTTGGGAGTAGCTCAGTTGGTTGGTCTGGGTTAGGGTCTCACTGTGATTGTGGTCATATGGTGGCTAGGATAGTCTTAAAGGCTTCTTCACTCTCGTGTCCGGTGCCAGGGTTTGGAAGACTTGAACACTTGGAATTTCTTGGGCATCCATCCATCCATCCATCCATTTATCCATCATCCATCCATCCATCCATCCATCCATCCATCCATCCATCATCCCTCCATCTCTCTCATGGGGTCTTTCCAGGAGGGAGGCTTCATACATGGCCTGACTTCTGTATGGCACCTTCTGTTTCCCACCTTGAGTTTCTTGTGTCCCAGTAGAGAGAGAGCCAAGCAGACCCAGTGTCTCCTTTTATGACTCAGTGTCAGAAGTCATGTAGCATAGCTTCTACCCTGGTCTACAGGTTGAGGCAGTTACAGAGCTAGGCCCCATTTCAAGAGGAAAGACATAGGCCCCACCTCTATGGAGTTGTGTCAACATTACATGTAACAGGGGATGTATCTTAGCATGGTCATCTTTGGAAAATACAAGCTGCCATACTATCTGTCTACCCATCAGTCCATCTGTTGGGTTGCTGTAGCTAGTCACCTATCCATCCTTCTCTACCCACCCACCCATTCACCCATCTTATCTTTCTGTCCTTCAGGGGTGTGTTCTTCTTATGACTATGTGTTCAACCATCCATCTACCCTATTCAAATCACCTGACACATTTTGAGTACCTAGTATGGGCCAGATACATTTAGGGTGCTTTCAATGATGAGCTTAAAGGGGAGAATCAGACTAATAATTATGGAGAACTTACTCAGTATTAGTTTCTTTATCCCCCAAATGACTCCATGACGGATAATTTTCATCATGTCTGTTTGACAGGTGGGGAAACCAGGGCACAAAGAAGCTAAATAACTTGCCCAAGGTCATTCACTTAATTAATGTGTGGGGCAGAATTTGAACTGAGGACTTAGCAGTTTACGCTGTCTCCATTCTGGTTTCTGAGTGTGAGATGGCCGTCCAAGGGCTGGTTCTCTGCTTTTATTTTTCTTCTGAGTGAGAATAGATTCTTTTCCCCCTTGATTATAAAAATAATACATTCATTACAGGAATATTAAAGCAGTACAGAAAAAATATCGTTTTTTTAAAAAAAATCACCCCAAATCCTACCACCCAGAGACAACCACTGTTCATGTTTGATGAACATTATTTAAGTCATCTGTCTGCATATTTAAATATATACGATTACAGTTTTATACAAATGGGATTATATTCTACATGCTGTTCAGAGTCTGCTTTCTTTTTTCTTTTTAAACTCCTGGATATCATTCTGCATCAGTAAATAGAGATCTTCATTATTATTTTATTGACTGCGTTGTATTTCTCCTGTATATATGAACCCAGTGCCCTATTGGATTTGGGTTATTTCTAATCTTTTAACACGCAGGGTTTCTCGCTTGCATGATCTCTTTATCATCACTCTCTAAAAGGCCGATTGCTGAATCGTAGCATATTCGAGTTCTACAGGTGATACTGGTTTACCCTTCTAAGAGATTGGGAGTGCTCATCTTAAACATTGTGGCCATCACCTGTAGTGCCAGTTTTTAATCATAGATGTCCTGATTGGCAAACTAATGAGATTGAATATTTCTTGGTATACATTTATTAGCCACGTGCGTTTCTTCTTTTGTGAATTGCCTGTTCAAGCATTTTGCCTGTTTTTCTCTTGGGGTGTTTATCTTTTCATTTAGTTTTTAAAAAGCTCTTTGGATTTTAGAGCTATTGACTCTTTGCTATTCAGATTCCAAGGATTTCTTTTCCTAGAATTTTAAGTGTTGTTTAGTAGTGGTTGAATAAAATGTTTACTTTTAAAATGCTTCCATTTTTGTGTTTTGGCTTTTATTTTATTTAATTTTTTTTTTTTTTGGTGTCACAGTTGTAAAAGACTTTTCCACATTAAGAATTTATAGTGAAAAAATGGAAGAATATATTTGCAAATCATGTATCAGATAAAAGGTTAGTTTCCAGAATATATAAAGAACCCCCTACAGTTCAACAACAAAAACCCAAATAACCTTATTTTTAAAAAATGGCAGAGGAACATTTTCCTAGAGCATATGGGAATATGGCCAACAAGCATATGGAAATACACTCAACATCACTGATCATCTGGGAGATGCAATTTAAAGCCACAATAAGATATCACCTCACACCCATTCGGATAGTCACTATAAAAAAAAAAACAAAACAAAACACAACCACCCAGAAAGTAAGTGTTGTGTGGAAAATTTGGCACCCTGTATACTGTTGGTGCAGCTGCTATGGAAAACAGTATGGTGGCTTCTCAAAAAATTAAAAATAGAATTATCATATGATCTGGCAATCTTGCTTCTGGGTATCTATCCAAAAGAATTCAAAGCAGAATCTCAAAGAGATAATTATACACCCATGTTCATTGCAGTGTTATTTATAATAGTCAAGAAGGGGAAGTAACTCATATGTTCATTGATGGGTGAATGGATAAACAAAATGGTCTGTACATGAAATGGAATATTATTCAGCCTTAAAAAGGAAGTCCTATCACCTGCTACAGTATGTATAAACCTTGAAGACACTATGCTACGTGGAATCATCCAATCACAAAAAGACAAATATTGTGTGATTCCACTCACATGAGACATTGAAAGTAGTCGGACGCATAGAAACAGAAAGTAGAATGGTGGTTGCCAGGCAAAGGGGGAAATGGGGAGTTGTTCAATGGGTATAGGGTTTCAGTTTTGCAAGTTGAAAAAGTTCTAGAGATCTGTTGCACAACTCTGTGAATATACTTAGCACTTCTGAACTCTACGCTTAAAAAATAGCTAAGTTGGGGGGAAAAGGAGAGTTGAACATGTATGTTACCTAACAAATCAGTTTGTCTTCCATGAACAAACACAGAAGAAATAGGTGTGTCTGTGTCTGTATACCATGTGCGATGTGTACGAGTGCTGATAATTGTTTATAAGATTAAATACCTGGAGGGGCATCTGGGTGGCTCTATCAGTTAAGACTCTGCCTTCTGCTCAGGTCATGATTGTGGGGTCCTGGGATCAAGTCTTGAATCGGACTCCGTGCTCAGTGGGGAGCCTGCTTCTCCCTCTCCCTCTTCAGCCCCTCCCCCTGCTTATGTGTGCACTTGCTCTCTCTCTGTCAAATAAATATATATATATATATATATATATTTTTTTTTTTTAAGATTTAAGAGCCTGGAAGCAAAAAAAGAATTTAAAAAACATCCTTATTTCTTTTATTATTTTATATAGCTTTTGTTTTCTTACATTTAAATTGTTTATCTATCTGGAATTTATTTGCTTTAGAGGAGGGACATAGAGATCAGGCTGTTTTGTTTTGTTTTTTGTTTTTTTTTTCCCCAAATGGCTGGCTACTTGCTGTTACATCATTAATTAAATAATCCATCTTTTCCTTCTGGATTTGAAATGCCATCTTTGCCTTTTATTAAATTTAGGTCTCTTTCTGGACTTTTTGATGTTCTGTGGGTGTACAGGTGTCCTCTTGTTTTAATTTGGTCACTTTTTAAAAAATTTATTTTTTTAAAGATTTTATCTATTTATTTGGGAGAGAGAACATGAGTGGGGTAGGGGAGGAACAGAGAGAGGGAGAAGCAGACTCCCCACTGAGCAGGGAGCTTGATGTGTGACTTGATTGTGGCATTCTGGGATCATGACCTGAGCCAAAGGCAGATGCTTAACTGACAGCCACCCGGGTGCCCCAATTTGGTCACTTTTAGATAAACTTGAGCACTAGAATCATATCTTAGGAACTGACCAATAGGGACACCTGGGTGGCTCAGCAGTTGAGTGTCTGCCTTTGGCTCAGGACCTGATCCCAGGATTCTGGATCAAGTCCCACATCAGGCAGCCTGTGAGGAGCCTGCTTCTCGAACCTCTGCCTGTGTCTCTGCCACTCAGTCTGTGTCTTTCATGAATAAATAAATCTTAAAAAAAAAAAAAAGAACTGACCTATAAAATAGCATGTACATTGCTATGTGTGTTGCTCAGCAGATTGGGGGCTGCTTTCTGGTGGGTTTTTTCACTGGGTAGACTTTCCTTGTTCTCCAGACTGGTCCTGGTGCCACATAGATACAAAAACAAGTTCAGTGAGGCTAGATAACTTGCTGTAGGTAGTAGCTAATTGGTGCTCTTGTTCACCACATCTGAACAGTGGTGGAGCAGAGATTGGAGCCTGAGTCTGGCCTCCAAGTCTGTGGAGTTCCTGTAACAACACGTGGAGTCCCCTGGATGCCCAGATCTCTTTCCCTGGGGACCGTACTTGCGCTGGCAGTGTGGTGTTGATATGTGCTGGTTGAAGTGCATGGGAAGCAGTAGTCCTGGTTTATTCAAGACAGATATTCCTAAACGGATTATTTCCTGGTTGCAGTTAGATATATACTAATATTTGTTTTAATAAGTTAATTTTTAAATAATTAAAGTAACCTAATGATATTACAGAGAAATCGGAAAATAAGGAAATAAAAAGACTGTTAAATAAATCCTCTCTTATATTCACCATTAAAATTGCAGTGTATTTCCTTCTAGTTATTTTATAAGCATATTTTTGTTATTGGAATCATAATGTATTAGTTTTGCCTCCTGCCTTTTCCTTCCCCCATCTTTATTTTGTCTTCCTAATTGTCATTTTTAAACACTGCATAATATTCATAGAAAAGAATGAACATAGTTTATTTAACCCGTACTCTGTTGTTGCATGCTTAGGTTGGTTCTCATTTTTCTCTTTTATAAAGTCCTGCTGTCATGAACAATTTCGTAAATAAAATATTCTGATATTTTAAAGCCATCTCCTTTGGATATGTTCCCGAAGAGAGATTCCTGGATCAAGGGTAGATATTAGTTTAACACATTTCTGTATATCCTGCCCCCTTTGGGCCAATTATTGGTCCTAGGCTTTGGGAACCTCTGTTGATTTGGAAAAAAAATATAGTAAATTCTTCAAAAAAATGTTTCGCTGGCTTTATTATTATGAGAGGGGTTCACGTTCAATTAGGAAACCTAGAGTATACATGCACAAAAGAAAAGACTCTGTAATTGCACATTTCTCCAAGATGAGCTTTGTTAATTTCATGTCTGTTCTTATAGTATTTACTTATACAAGTATTAATTTTTTAGTAAGTTATTTTTAATCTCATTTTATTAGCCAGAATTCTCTAATAACTTATTTTTCTGCATTGATACTGCTGATAAACCATTTTTGGATGATGATCCTTCCTCTTTGAAGATCTTAAACACCTTCTGAATTTATTTGGCCATTAGATATTTGTCCTAATTGTAGGTGATGACTCTTGATAGGTGCCAATGTGGTAAATCAAGATAGATTCTGTTCACAGTCATACACTGTTTGCCGCAGAAAGTGTTCAGTGTTGTAAAACTGGTTGCTGAGGGTGTTTTAGTGGAGGGAAAGATGAATCCTGATATAGAGAATCCAGGGCCACTTCCTGGAGGAAGTGGTATTTGAATGTGACTTTGAAGGACAGATAGAATTTGAGGGTCTAAAGATGGGTCTGCGGGAGGAAAGGGATGGAGCAGAGCAATCAAACCATAGGAATCATCAAAGAAAGATGACCTTTGGTGATTTTTTGGCATTGAGTATTTATTTATTTATTTATTTATTTATTTATTTATTTATTTATTTATTTATTTAAAATTTTTTAATTTATTTATGATAGAGAGAGAGAGAGAGAGAGGCAGAGACACAGGCAGAGGGAGAAGCAGGCTCCATGCACCGGGAGCCCGACGTGGGATTCGATCCCGGGTCTCTAGGATCGCGCCCTGGGCCAAAGGCAGGCGCCAAACCACTGCGCCACCCAGGGATCCTGGCATTGAGTATTTATTACTATCAATCTAATTCCTTGAAAGCCGGTGAGTCATAAAATTCTGCCCAAATGTGGTTGTCCTTTATGTGGGCCCACCAGAGTGTTCAGTTAATCAGAACTCTTATCTCTCGGGGGGTGCAGGTAGGTGGGGGCTAGAAAGGAAAGATAGCAGGTAGGGGAAGTTAGAGGAAGAAAGCCGAGTCTTTGGTGATCTGGCCTCAGGTCAGAATAGTGTTTTCACTCTGCAAAGTGCTTTTGCTGATGCGGTCTCATCCTGCCTCCCGGTACCTGGACGGAACTGACCTTTGCAGGGCCTGTGCCCTGCTGGGCAGCGGCATATCAGACTTTCATGCCTGACCCACTAGAAGAAAGACATTTTACATCACCATCTTATACACGTGGATTCATATGGGTAGAGCAAAAGCAGGGAATGGTATTTACACTTAACTACTTGCAATGCATTCTGATATTTTGAATTCTCTTTTATTTAAAAAAAAAAACAACAAAAAACTGCTAGCGGTGACTCATTGATTTCAAGACCCAACAGTGAGTCTTCCAGGTTCCCCTGCCAGGGCCTCCCAGGTGTCCTGAGCCATGGAAGTTAGAGTGCTGGCCAGCAGGTAAGGAACAGATCAGAAATGTCCTGCCTGCTTGGCTTCCCCAAGCCTCCTGATGAATATTGATCTTTGTAACTTCCCACTTAAGATGTGAGTGCATGAAGCAGGCAACTGGATTGGCGAACTGAGCTTGAGGATGGGCTTGGAGCAGCTTTGCGCAAGCAACTATAGACATCTCAGGGGTTCCAAGGAATTCCAGGGAACAAAACCATCAGTGGCAATGATCTTGGAGAGGTGAGGCAGAGGATTATGGTCTTTTTTTTTTCTGTTTTGCGTATACTAAGTTTTCTCTTTTTTCCAGACAACTACTTTTTTTTCTTTTAAGATTTTATTTATTCATGAGAGAGAGAGAGAGAGAGAGGGAGAAGCAGGCCCTTCGTTCCCCCACCCCAAGCAAGGAGCCCCATGTGGGACTCGATCCCAAATCCCAGGATCACACTCTGAGCTGCTTAACCACTGAGCCACCCAGGCGCCCCTACACTAAATTTTCTTAGAGGAAGAACACCAACCTCTTTCATAATAACAAAGTGAGTCAAAAGATCCCACTTTTTAAAGAGTTTACTATATTTTTCAAATCAATGGAAGTTCCCAAATCTTAGTACCAATAATCTCTCTTTGGGAATATACCCAAAGGCGAGGATGTTAAAATTTCAAAATATTTTATATATGAAGATGCTCTTTACAGGGTCATTTTACCAAAGTCCACTATGAGGTCTGGCAAGAGTGTGCAGGGTGGGTCTGAGTGCTATGGCACATGATGCCCCCAGGAAAAAAAGTCATTAGATTGCTGCTCTGAGAAGCAAAGTGGCTAAGGATGTCCCCTTTGTAGCTGGACTTCTGGGATGCAAAACCCACATCTGCCTCTTTCTGACCACTTGATGCTGGGTGAATTCCTTAGCCTCTCTCTGCATCAGTTTCCTCATCTACAGAAATGGGCAGAGTGAAAATTAGAGGAGTTAATAGTAAAAGCACTGGGGCAGTGCTTGACACATAGTAAGTCCTTTTTCTAAGATTTTATTTATTTATGAGACACAGAGAAAGAGAGGCAGAGACACAGGCAGAGGGAGAAGCAGGCTCTCTGCAGGTAGCCTGATGTGGGACTCGATCCCAGGACCTCAGGATCATGCCCTGAGCCAAAGGCAGATGCTCAACCACTGAGCCACCCAGGTGCCCCGATATAGGAAGTCCTCTATATAAGGATTAGCTGGCCAGTTCCATCCGAATACTTTTTTTCCTTCCTTGCACAGAATGTGGAAGCTTCCTGTAGGCTCACTAGTCCTGTGTCTGAGTCCATTTGGGGTATAGGACGGAGACGATGGAAGGACTGTAGGGTTGGATGCAAGAGGCTCGTGTGGAGGGTTCTGGCCCTTTTCAGGCCTGGGCTGAGTTCGGGGTGTCATTTTCCCTCTGGAAACGCAGTTGTCAATATTTCTGCTCTGCCTAGTAAAATTGTCATGAGGATAAAAACTGATTCACCCGTAAAATGAAGGGATTGGGCTCTAGAGATGATGGAGGGGTTTCCTTATGAATTCCAGCTGCTGTCGGTTATTGGTTCCATGGATAGACTGGGATTGATTAGTGATGTCTGCCACTGGGAAGGCAACGTGGTGGTGACCTAGCTCACATTGGCTGCTCCTGAGCTGGTTGGCTCCGCGGGTCCCACTTAATCCATGGCCAGGTGGTTTGAAGGTTATACAGGATTGAGGAACTGACTGTCCAGTACTGCTACCAAGATATGGGTGGCTCTGAGTCCATATTTTCTAAATGCATATATTAAAATATCTTAAAGCTCCAGCATCTTAATGAGGGTGGACCTGGCATAGGCGTATACAGGCAGATAGATTTTAATAGGTTACGGTCCAGGCACAGACTCAGCAGATTCAGCTATGTATCAACTTCAGATCCAGTATCATCCTGTTTTGGTTAATTTTGCTTGTAAAATATTCTAATATTTGCTAAACATCTCTCCCCATTGTTCTGTTTTCAAAACTTTCGTTAGTCTCACATATTCTACTACATGAATATTAGAATTGTTTTTACTTTTTTAAATTTTTTTAAAGGTTTATTTATTCATGAAATACACAGAGAAGCAGAGACATAGGCAGAGGGAGAAGCAGGCTCCCTGCAGGGCCTCAGGGATGTGGGACTTGATCCCAGGACCCCGGGATCATGCCCTGAGTGGAAGGCAGACGCTCAACTGCTGAGCCACCGGGTGTTCCTAGAATCATTTTTAAAGGTAAAAGTTCGGGGTGCCTGGGTGGCTCCGTCAGTTAGGCATCTGCCTCTGGCTCAGGTCATGAACACAGGGTCCCGGGATCAAGCCCCACATCCAGGCCTCTCTGCTCAGCAGGGAACCTGCTTCTCCTTCTCCCTCTGCTTGCAGCTCCCCCTGCTTGTGCTCTCTCGCTGTCAAATACATAAAATCTCAAAAAAAAAAAAAAGCCCGATAAAAATTGTGTTGTGATGTTAGTTGTATTAAATGTATGCATTGAATTGAGTAGGAATGACATTCCCACAATATTTTTGTGCCCTGTGAGGAGGTGTTTTTCTTCATTCATATTCCCTTATGTGACCCAGAGTAAAGTTTTCCAGTTAAGTTTTTAAACACATTCCTGAGTATTTGATATTTTTTAGTGTAGTGGGAGAATTTCCCTTATTGTTTATTTTGCCTAATTAATTCAGGTACCAGTAGAAGACCTACTGGTTTTTATGTGGTTGTTTTGTTAGTGGACAACTTACCATATTGTCTTCTTAATTCCAGTGGTTTCTTGTGGGTTTTAGATAGATGATAATATATGTAGATAATACTCATTTCCTTTCTTTTACAGCATTGTCCTTTTTTTTTTCCTTATATGTTGACTAGGCCTTTTAGCAGCTTGAATAATAGTAGGGATAACAAGTATTCTTGTATGTCTTATTCTTTTAGTGGGAAGGGTTCTAGCGTTTTCTAATTAAGTATGAATTTTTATTTTGGATTCTGATACATATTCTTTATCACTAAGCATCTTCTGAGTTGCTCAGTGTTTGCTTTTGCTTTTTTTTTTAATTTTCAAGATGAAGGTGAGTGGTATGATCTAGGAGCAATTTTCATTTTTCTGTATTTGAATTTTTCTTTTGCAATGGAGTGTGAATCAGCCCCTCCCCCGCCATAAAACTATTTAATAATAAGAGAGGGGGAAAAGATGATGAATTTTAAACAAATACGTTTTCATTATGTACCCAGATGGCCATATGGTTTTCTTACTTTGATCTGTTGATGTGATGAATTATATTAATAGATTTTCTAATATTAAACCATCCTGGAAGGAACCCATTGTGTTCATTTTGTTTCATTATTTTAATATACCTCAGATCCATTTTGCAGTGTTTTGTGTCTCTATTCCTTAGTGAGATTGTTTTGTGGTTTTATTTTTAGTGTACTGTTTTTGTCGTTTTTAAAATGGGGATTATGCTAGTACAGTGGGTTATAAATTGGGAAGCTTTCCATCATTTTCAGTGATCTGGAACAAGGTGGATAAGTACATTGTAAATTGTGTACCTACGGGTAGTAGTTGCTGAGATTGCTGTGTTGAGAAGGATTCTGAGGTCCTGTCATGTGTAAACAATTTAGTGTTTGGTAGGAGTGTAGGAAATGAGAGTTTAGGCATGCATGCCAGATGTTTATTTGTAGTCCCTGCCAGGAATGATTTATTTTGCATGGGAATTATCTATCTTTTGAAAGTTTAAAAGGACTTGCCTTTAAAACTCTCTATCTTGTTATGCTTTTGGAGATGATTATTTTCCACTGTAATCCTCCACATTATTTTTTTGGCTTTTGCTCTTGTTGAAAATAGTTTTGGTCATTTATATTTTCTTAGAAACTTACTCATCACGAATTTGAACCATATTTGCATAGAACAGTATATAACTTTAAAAAATGTCCTCTGGTTAGGTTTTCTAGTCCGATTTTCTTGTAATTGTATTTTTTCTTTATTTTTTGGGTGAATACTAATATCCAGGCCTATTTATTATTTTTGTACTCACCACTTCCACTTTGAAGTTAATGGTCAATTGTAACTGTTTAAAAGGTTTTCACATTGTTACAGTTACGTTAAACCCAACCTTCTCTTTCCTTTAGATTTTTAAAAAAATTGGATCCTTAGCTCCTTATTTTTTTTCTTTTTACTAGTAAAAGTGCTTAATCAATGAATTTTCCTCTGAGCACATTTTTGGTCACATCCCATAAGCCTACTTTGAAGTGTTATAATTCTTCTCTCCTAAATAATCCACAGTTTTAGTTTTGATATTCTCTTTAGTCTAAAGGTTGTTTAAAAGTATAATTTTTTATAAATTTTTGTGATTCCCACTTTTTAGTTTATTGTGAGAGAATGTTGCCAATAATAGTTTTGCTTTGGGTGATTCATAGAAAATTTTGGATTCCTTTTTTAAAATATTAGTTTGTGTAAATGTTTTATTTGCTTGCAACAGAAACAATTTCCACTTTGGGGTTTATGGTTTGCTAGGTGTATGTATATTTCTCAATTTCATTTGTCATTGACATTAATCATATTTTTTAGATCCCTGTAGAGTCCTAAATAATACTGTTTTTCCATTTATTACTTCAAGAATTTGGGACTCTGTTAATGTCTTCCAATAATATAATGTTTCTCTTGGTTTTACCGTTGGCTCTTTCTGGTTTACTTCATATATTTTATTGCTAGGTTATTTTACAGATATATATTTGCCCGCTAATGTTTTATTATGGATTGTCCTTCTAAGCTGTAAAAATAGATCCTTGTTGACCTTTTCCATGCTTTCTACTTTGAGTTGTTGTTTTTCTAATTTTTGTAAAGCATTTCCCAATTTCACCTTTAATTCTAGTAATTTTATTTATTTTGTTTTTTTATTTTTAATTTTTAAAGATTTATTTATTTATTTATTTATTTATTTATTTATTTATTTATTTATTTATATAAGAGAGAGAGAGAGAGAGAGAAAGAGAGAGGCAGAGACACAGGCAGAGGGAGAAGCAGGCTCCATGCTGGGAGCCCGATGCAGGACTTGATCCCAGGACTCCAGGATTGCACCCTGGGCCAAAGGCAGGCACCAAACCGCTGAGCCACCCAGGGATTTCCTAATTCTAGTAATATTCTAGTAATTTTATAAAGCACTTTCTGTTTTCTGTTGTTGGAATTTACCTGGTCTCATTCTATATTTAACTTTTTATTTTACTTTTCACTTTAAACTTTTCTGTGCCTTTAAAAAAATGACTTTCTTTCAGCTAGCATGTAGTTTTTTATATTTAAAAACTCAGAGTCTGAGTGTCTGGGTCTTTTAATGTGGAGCATACCCCCAGTTATGTTTATTATAATACCTAATGTAGTTTTTTTTTTAACTTCTTTCATCTAATTATAGTTTGCTTTTCTAAGTACTTATGTAACTAAGAAGGTATTTTTGATGCTTTCTCTTGTGAATGGCAGCTCGGATGAATAGAGTATTTTTGGGTTACGTATTTTATCACTCAGTATCCTGTAGATGTGCTGTAGTCTGATATTGTTAATATTGGATAATTCAGAGGCCACATAATATATTATTTCCATGATTGACACCCCTATCCTCCTAACCCTCCTTCCACCCTCAACCTTCTTGAAAGCCTGTAGCATTCTTTTTCCCCCTTGAAATTCAAGAGGTATTCCAGGCAGTATCCAGGTTTTTGGTGTCTTTTCATCAGTTTACTAAGGTGCACGGAATGTACTTTGTCTACAGATTGAGCCCTTAAGAATAGGAACATTTGGGCAGCCTGGATGGCTCAGTGGTTTGGGGCCTGCCTTCAGCCTAAGGCGTGATCCTGGAGACCCAGGATCGAGTCCCACATGGGGGCTCCCTGCATGGAGCCTGCTTCTCCCTCTGTCCGTGTCTCTGCCTCTCTCTCTCTCTCTGTGTGTGTGTGTCTCTCATGAGTAAATAAATAAAATCTTAAAAAAAAAAAAAAGAAAAAAAGAATAGGAACATTTTTGTTGCATGTGTCCCCACTGGGCTCATTTCTTTTTTTGGAGTGGGAGTTACCCATGTATATATTTCATATATATGTAACATATATATTATCTCTTGTATTGATTATTTGAGCCTCTCTTTCTTTTTTTAAATTTTTATTTATCTATTTGAAAGAGAGAGAATACAAGCAGGTGGGGAGAGAGAGGGAGAGGGAGAAGCAGACTCCTCGCTAAACTGGGAGCCCTACACGGGGCTGGATTCCAGGACCAGCCTGGGTTCCAGGATCATGACGGAGCCGAAGCCAAATGCTTAACCGACTGAGCCACCCAGGTGCCCTGAGCCGCTCTTTCTTTCTTTTGAGGTTTGCAAGTGCTTCTCAGGTATATCCTTTGCATCACTTAGCTCTCTTTTCCGCACTGCTAGGTCTGCCACTCACTGCTCCTGATGCTGGTTATAATCTTGTGCCATTATTTGATTCATTGCACTCTCTTTTGAATTCCCTGAGCTTTCCCTTCATTTGACTCTGTTCTTGTCGTCTTTACTGAGAGTGCAAGGGAGAGTTTGTCTCAAACGTATTCTAGCTTCCCAGAGTAAAACTGCTTTTACATGTTCCTTCTCTGAATCTTGAGTCGGATGCTTATCTCCCCTTTTTTGTTACACACTTTTGTTTGCTCTCCCCCCTGCTCGCTTCATTTATTCCTTCTAAATAAGGAAAGGTAGGACTTGGCATGGTGTAGAGCCTACAGTGATACCAGTAGCTGCTTCCTCAGGTCTTGAGCTGAAAAGGGAGGGCCAGATGTTGTTCAGGAACATGACAGGTGTGTGGAGGGGTGGCACAGCTGCCCCAAGGTTGAGGGGGTGAGGCTGGGGCTGCAGATTTTCTTAGTCTGGCTTCTGTCATTGCGTTTAGTAAGGCCACACTGTGAAGTGCCCAGTGCTCTGTGTCCGGATTCTTTCCTGATGGGGTCAGGGTTGAGTTGGAAAGTGGAAGAAGCTAAGCCACCACCGGAAGACCTGGGATTCCACAGCCGGAGGTCCCTATAGGTCCCTGCCAAGTGTGGTTTTCATCTTACCAGTTCTCGTCAGAATCTTAAGGGAGGACAGCTGTGAGATGGTTCCTCGTGATGCCCTGCGATGTGTCCTCACGTCCCTACCATCTGGCAGAAATCCCTCGGTGGGTGGCTTGTATGTGAAATCCCCTTCTAGATTTCAGGACCTCCTTTCTTCCATAAGTTTTTTTTTTTCCTTAAGTTTTTAATTGTATTAAGATATAGTACATAACATAGGATTGATCATCTTTACCATTTTTGTGTGTGTAGTTAAGTACACATGCATTACCGTGCTACCCACCTGAAGAACTTGTTCCAAATCTGGTGAAACTCTTCCTAAAGATCCCCCTTTCCCCCTCCCCATGGTCCCTGGCAACCACCACTCTAGTTTCTGTGAATTTGACTGTCCTAAGTACCTCACACAAGTGCAGTCGTACAATATTTGTCTTTTTGGGACTGGCTTATTTCACTTAGCATAGTGTCCTCCAAGCTCTTCCATGTCACAGCACAGGTCAAAATCCCCTTCCTCCTTGAGGCGGTGTAACATTCCACCATATGCTTCTCCCATTTTGTTTATCCTCTCATCCGTCGGTGGGCACTTGGGTTGCTTCTAGGTCTTGGCCGTCGCGAATAATACTTCTGTGAGTCCGAGTAGACTAACGTCTCTTCCCGCTTTCAGTTCTTTTGGGTCTACACTGCATAGTGGAATCGCTGGGTCATGGAGTTGACTGCACGTTTAGTTTTTTGAGAAACCACCATAACTGTTTTCCTCCTCTTTCAAATAAACATCACGGAAAATTTCAACAGTATGCCGAGTGAACAGAGTTGTATAGCACCCTACCATGTCCTTTGGTTCCGCGTCAGCAGCCATCGACATGCTGCCATTTCTTTACTTCTTAGACCTCCTCCTACTTTTCCCACTCCAGTGATATAGTGGTGGTTATGAAATATATATTTTTTAAAGATTTTATTTATTTATTCATGAGAGACAGAGAGAGAGAGAGAGAGAGAGGCAGAGACATAGGCAGAGGGAGAAGCAGGCTCCACACAGGGAGCCCGACATGGGACTTGATCCTGAGACTCCAGGATCATGCCCTGAGCCAAAGGCAGGCGCTCAACCACTGAGCCACCCAGGCGTCCCGGTTATGAAATATTTTAAAAATATTTTACTTATTTTAGAGAGAGAGAGCGAGCGAGCAAGTGGGTGCAAGCTGGGGTGGGGAGCAAGTCTCACCTAGAGAGAGAGGGACAAGTGCAAAGCTTGACGTGGGGCTTGATCCCAGGACCCTGAGATCATGACTTGAGCTGAAATCAAGAGTCAGACACTTAACCAACTGAGCCCCCTCCCCCCAGGAGTCCTGGCTATTACATTATTACTGCTGTTTCAGGAAAGCTTACATAAGTAAAATGGACAATCGTAGCTGAAGGTTTGGAGACATGGATGTACCCGCATAACTCATACCCTTATTGCCACATGGAACATTTCCAGCTCCCAGAATGTTTCCTCGGGTCTTTTGTCACTTGCCACCTCCTTCCCCAGAGGCTAGGGCTGAGCTGATTATCTTCCCGTTAGACTGGTTTACCTGGTCTAGACTTTTCTATAAATAGTGCCTTCTATTTTTATTTTCCTGTAGTCCGTTTTTGGGAGTGAGGAAGAGAAGGCCTCGGTGGTCCCTGTGCCATCTGCCACATAGGACTCTTATTCTTTCACCCCTTTGCAGGTCTAGGGTTCAGGGTCAGGTTAGTTTACCACTGCCTTTGGTCTTTGTTTTTGTTCTGTTCTGCTAGAGGTATAAATTAGGAACCCAGTGAAAATGTCCCAACTTTTTTTTTTTTTTTAAGATTTTATTTGAGAGAGAGAGAGAGAATGAGCACAACTGGTGAGGGAGCAGAGGGAGAGGGAGAAGCAGGCTCCCCGATGTGTAGGGGGCCCCATGTGGGGCTTGATCCCAGGACCTCAAGATTATGACCTGAGCCGAAGGCAGACACTTCACTGACTGAGCCACCGAAGTGCCCCTTTCCCCAGCATGTAAAACTCAGTGTATCAAACCCTTCCTTTTTGTTAAAAAAGCAGTTATTCATACAAGTTTGAAATCTAGAAAATTAGAGGAAAATAAATCCTTCATTCTATCATTTTATATTGACGAGTAGCATCTCTCTGCTAACTTTGTCTTTTTTCTAGGTGTCCTTTTATCCTTTGTGTAATATAGCCATTGTCACAGTGCGTACAGTTGTATATCCTGCCTTCTCCAGGTAACATTTATTTAGTATTTATTTCTATCTAGCTCCAGGAATGTCCAGTGGTCATTTTTATTGGCGCCGCGGTAGCAGTCCTAGGGGTTGTCGTGTGAGTGTTGGCTCCGTGCCTTGCTCTCTGCTAAGCCTTATGAAGTCATTCAGTCCTCACAAGGTACCTGTGAGGTGTGGACTGTTACTCCCATTTCACAGATGGAGAAATCGAGGCCGAGTGAAATAAGTCACACATTTGGCGAGTAGGGAAGCCAGGAGGCAAACCCAGGCCTTCTCACTCCCGTCCTCAGCACTTGTTCACCGTGGGTAACTTCATTTCTTTGAGTGGGCTGTACAGAGATCCTTTCCTCCATTTTGCAGAGGGGTAAACTGAGGCCCAGGGAGGCAAAGTGACTTATCTGAGGGTAGGCAGCGAGGAAATGGCAGAGCCGAGGCTGGGCCCCAGGCTGGAACCCTCTCCCCTGTTTCTGGAGGTCCTTTGTTCCACTTGCGGGGTGGGGTGGGGTGGGGTGGGGGGGCACCTGCCTTGTCTCCAGCTCTGCCTCACAGTAGAATCACCCCCTTCTTTTTTCAATCTTCTGGTTTTCTTTTCATTCTCGTTAGCTGCCATTCTCCCAGCAGCCCCAAGTCCCCTGTCCTCTCGGGGTCTCAGTATCTTCATCTTGAAAATGGGCCTCGCCTTTCTCCCGCTCTCCCGGCTGTCGCTTCAGCCCTTGTCTCCCGGGCTGGGGACTTGGCCAGCCCGGCGCTTTCCCAGACACTTGCAGGGAACGGCACTTGCGGCTCAGCTAGCATCTGCTTCCCCATCTGGTCCCAACTTTTTCCTTAATTACCCACTGAATTGGCTCTAACAAAATGCTGACAACTTGAATGAGACATTAGCTGATACATCAGCGCCCGTGCCAGGGCTTCACGGGCTTTTCCGGGACGTGCCGAACTCGGGCCCGGCGAAGTCCCTTGTTCCCTGGCTGGGGTCCCCATCCCGGCTGAGTGGCAGGCCCCGCCGGGGTGCACGGCTCCTATGGGAGCCTATAGCTCCCAGATGCCACCTTCTAGGCTTTCTTCTTGTCTCCGGGGCCGGGTCACAGATGTGGAAGCCAGTTTTGTCTTCTCTTTCGTCCCTCCCTCGGTCTCTAACCTCTCATGTCCTTTGTTCCAAGTTACTATTCTTCAGATTATTTTTGTTTTGTTTCCTTTCGTCATGTTCCCAGCAAGTCTTAGGCATTGGGGCTCCATGTGCCACAGCAGGAACAAGTTGGCCTGGGCCGCCTTGGCTTCACGGTGGCTCCTGCAGGCCTTTTTTGGGCCTGTTTTGCATCTGCATAAAGGGATCCGATGGGGTGTAATACAGGCTCTAATTCAAATTTCCTGGATTATGGGAAAAGGCTGAGCTTCTGTTTTCTCATTGTAAGTGGGGTAGGTAGACTCAGAGGCTGCCTAGTGGGGGTGAAGAGCATAGGCACTGAAGCCAGACATTTGGGATTCCACACTGGCCTCTGCTCCTTCCTCCTTGTGTGACCTTGGGCAAATTGCTAAGCCTCTCTGTGTCTCAGTTCCTTCTTTATAAGTTGGAGACCAGAGAACCTGATGAGAGTTAATAATGAAGAGGAGGGGCGCCTGGGGGGCTCAGTCAGTTAAGCATCTGCCTTCAGCTCGGGTCGAGATCTCAGGGTCCTGGGATCTCAGGGTCCTGGGATCGAGCCCCCATCAGGCTTCCTGCTCAGCGTGGGGTCTGCTTCTCTCTCTCTCTCTCTGCCCCTCCTCCTTGCTGGTGTGCGAGCGCTCTCTCTCTCTCTCTCTCTCTCTCTCTCTCTCTGTTTCTCTTAAATAATATATACTTTTTAAAAATAGTGAAGAGTAAATGAGTCAGTACATGTAAAACAACTGGCACATGGTTACTCACATGTCACCCATTGTCCCTCCTCCCCTTTTTTTCAATCTTCTGTAGAGCTGGTTAAGTTAATATACTTAGTTTAGGGTGCATGATCCTTTTTGGCTCATTGTATAATCCCTCCTTGCTTTAGTTATTTCTTTTTATCCCCATCCACTCTCTTGGCCCTGCTCCTCTGTTGTCTCCAATATTCTATATATTTAACATGCATCTTTTTGTTTATGTGTGTTCTTGCAAGATCTGTGCTGCTGTTATGTGTGCATGTTTAAAAAATGTCCCATCAGTGTTAGAGCATCCAGATCTCATTCTGTTTCTCGCTTTTGACCCTTGGCTCTAAGTGTTGGAGCTCTATCACGCTACTTGAGGCCACCTCTTGGTGATGGATAACCAGGCCTCAACTTCCCCTACCCCAAATAAAGCTGTGGCGAGCGTCCTTATACATCCTCCCACATGGATCTCCGTGAGACCTTTGCTATGACGTGTTACCTGGGTGTGAAATTTGGGACAGAATGAAATCGAGGATATTTGAAAGAAGCAAAAGGAATAGATGTTTTCATCCCCCAAATTGAGTATATCATAAATAGTACTTAGCCAGTCAAGAAGTTGACTATCTGTGGGGCTTGCCTTCAATCCCAGCAAAGGACCTCTTTCGTTTTTATACTTTTAACTTGAAATGACACAAATAGCTGCTCTTTGAAAACAATTCAGGTGACCCAGAAGTAAGTAGTATAAAGAATGAAATGGAAAAAGCTCCTTCATGTTGCTCCCTGTCCTCCGACGCCCCATGTCCAGTGGGCGGACACTGGTGACAATGGAGTATGTCATGCCAGGTCTTTTCTTACACACTTACAGGCACAAATGTGAACCATTCATGCTGTCTTACAGCTTAGCTTTGCTCACTTAGTAGGATGTCATAAGGCCATTCATTTCATGTTAGCTCCACTAGATGTGCTTCACCTTTTATCAGTGCTCCCTATTCCGTTTCAAGGATCTGATGTAGTTTATGTCACTGGTCTCCTTCTGCTGGGTATTTTGGGTATTGCCTGTTTTCTGGCTGTTACAGTCAGAGAACTGGCCCTTGTGGTGCTGGTCTGCTGGTGATGAATGCCTTTAGGTTTTTGTACTTTATTTATTTATTTATTGAAAAGATTTTATTTATTCATGAGAGACCCAGAGAGAGAGAGAGAGAGAGAGAGAGAGAGAGAGAGAGAGAGGGCAGAGACACAGGCAGAGGGAGAAGCAGGCTCCATGCAGGGAGCCTGACGTGGGACTCGATCCCGGGTCTCCAGGATCACACCCTGGGCTGAAGGTGGCACTAAACCGCTGAGCCACCCGGGCTGCCCCGTACTTTATTTTTGACAGATATTTTTTGCTACCTATCAAATTCTGGGTTGACGGGTGTTCTTTTTCTTACAGCACTTTAAAGATGTTGCTCCGCTGTCTTCTGTGTTCATGTTTCTGGTGAGGGAGGTAGCTGTAATTCTTATTTTGTTCCTCTGTACGCTATGGCTTCTTAGAATTTCTGACAACTTTTTAGGTGTTCTTTTTATCTCTGGTCTTAAGCAGTTTGTGATGTGCCTAGGAACAGTTTTCTTTGTGTTTGTACTGTTTGGGATTCATTGAGCATCTGGGTTCTGTGGGTTTATAGTTTGCACCAGATTGGAAACTTTTGGCCTTTATTTCTTCAGATAACTCTTTTTTTCCTCATGTCACTCTTTCTTCAGGACTCCAGTTGTGTATATATTAGGCTGTTTGACATCCCCACAGCTCATTGATACCCAGTTTATTTTGGTCTTTTTTTCTCTGTGTGTTTCATTGTTAACAGTTTCTATTGTAGTGTCTTCAAGTTCATCAGTCTTTTCTTCTTCAGTATCTAATCTGTTCTTCATCCCGAGCATTGTATTTCTCATCTCTGAAAGTTTGAAAGAGTCTTCTTTATGTCTCCTGTGTCTCTTTCTGATATGCCTGTTCTTTTCCCTCCCTTCTTGAATTTATGGGGTACATTTATGATAGCTCTTTTAATGTTCTTTGAGCCTCATCTATGTCATTTCTGGGTCCCTTCTATTTTTTAAAAAAGTTTTGTCCTTTATTTTTAAAATTTTTTATTTGTATGTTCATGAGAGACACAGAGGGTGAGAGAGAGGTAGAGATCTAGACAGAGGGAGAAGCAGGCTCCTTGAGGGGAGCCTGATGTGGGACTTGATCCCAGGACCTTGTGATCATGACCTGAGCTAAAGATAGATGCTCCCAGGCACCCCTTGGTCCTTGCCTATTATTGAGTTTTCCTGCTGCTTTGATGCCTAGGAGTTTTTGATTGACAGACATTGTGAATTTTACATTGTTCAGTGCTAGATGTTTTAGTATTCTCTTAAATATTTTTGTGGTTTATTCTGGTATTGCTGTTGTAGTTGTTTCCTGATTGCTGCCATAACTTAACTGCACACATACAGGCTTGAAAAAGCACTCTTATTATCTTATAGTTGTGGAGATTGGAAATCCAAGTTGGATTTCACTGGGCTGAAGGTAAGGTGTTGGCCGGGCCGTGTTTTTTCTGGAAGCTCTGAGGTAGGATCTGTTTTGTTTTCTAGCCTCTAGAGGCTGTGTAAATTCCCTGGGCCATGACTGCATCTCTCCATCTTCAAAGCCAGCAGTGTTGGCACAGTCCTTCTCCTGCTGCCTTGTCTCTGGTTCTGTCTTCTACTTAGAAGGACCCTTACATTGTGCCCATCCACATAATCCAGGATCATCACCCCATTTCAAGGTCATCTGATTAGCAAGCTTAATTCCATTTGCCTGTGTCCTAACATATCCAGGTGCTGGGGATTTGGATGTGGGGATCTCAGGAGGGAGCCATTGTTTTGGCTACGAGAGCAGTTAAGTTGTGTAGGACCACCAGAGCAGTCTGTAGGATAGAGCAGAGTGGGACACAGTGTAGCCCACGGGGCAAGTCTGGCTTGAGACCTGTTTTTGTAGATAAAATTTTGATGGAACCCAGCTATGCACATTCCTCTGTCTTGTCTATGGCTGCTTTCATTCCACAGTGACCCACAAAGCCTAAAATACTGTTTGGCCTTTATGGTGTATTGACCCTTGGTCTAGGGCTACTTTTCTCCGCTTTTGAGGCCATACCTTTCTGAGTACTCAATCCAATGCCATTAGGTATTATATTTGCCTTTTTTGGCTGTTGGGAATGTGAACTATTCTCAGCCCTATGTGAGCTCTGAGACTTGTTCTACTAGGTTCTTTCTGGTGGTTCCTGGCTCAGCCTCAGGTGGCTTCCTTATGCACATGTGCCGACTAGTACAAAAGCAGCTGAGGAATTTGAGCATGTTCTCTGGGCACCTCTGTCTTCTCTGACTCTCTGTCCTGCATATTATAGCCTCTTCACCTTCCCCAGTTCAAAACTATCCCCTCAACCCAGGGGGAAGTCCTCTGAACTCCCTGCAGGGGAGCCTGCACTGCAGCCTAGAAATTCTCCAGATAGTCCTCTGGGACAGTCACCGGACCCACCTTGTTTGCTTTTCCTGTCTTAGGGATTACTGCCCTGTGGATCTGTTGTCCAGTGGTTAGAGATCATTGTTTTGTATGTTTTGTCCAGTTACTTGGTGGTTTGAGGTAGGGCGGGGGTAAATCTGGTCCCTCTTGCTCCATCATCACTAGAAGCCACTTACCTCGATATTATTTTGCATTTATGAGGGTACTTTTGGAAGATAGTGTGTTGGAAGAGGCTTCTTGGAGTCAGAGAACCTACATTTTAATGATACTGCCCGATTGGCCTTTGTTAGGGCTGGGCCACTGTGCTTTTGAGAGTCTCATTCTAATAGCCTGGGTTGTGGGGTAGATGATGATAGGAAATCGCTTTGAGCGCTGTAAAGAGTTGGCAACATGCCAGGGGTTATGGCTCTTAAGAAAGGGCTTCTCCTAGCTGTTCCTCTTTTGACTTGGGTCTCTGATGGCCATTTTGCTCTGCCAAGCTATTCTCAGGCTGGGTCCTGGAGGACTAATATTTTTTCCTTAGCAGGCGGGGGTGCCTGGGGGAGAATCTTCTGTTGGGCTACTGCTCTCTTCCTTGACATCTATTGAGCACCTCCAGATACTAAATAACGTCTCAAGTGCTTCATGGAGTCACTGTGATATAGTATAGTTAGTTTAATTCTCTACCACCACCCTAGGAGCTTGGGATGACATGGAAACAGAGAGGTGGGGTGGTTTGCCCAGTGTGCACAGCTAATTCCCAGCAACGCAAGGATTCTTTCTGCCTTTAAACCCAATCTGCCAGTGCAGACAACAGAGCATCCATTTCAGTCAAGACCCCTTAGGCTGCACGTGACAGAAACTCATCTCATGCTTGCTTAAACCCAAAGGGACGTTTATTGGTGTGCCTCCTGAGACCCACGGCTGGAGCAATGCTTTGCTCTCCATCTCTCAGCTCTGCTTTCCTGGTGTTGACTTATTATTAAGACAAGCCCTCCCCAGGCGTTGGCAGAAATGGCAGTAGCATCTCCAGGCTGATTGCAAACCCCAGCGGAAAGAGAGCACCTGTTTCCTAAGGATTTCAACTGAGATGGCCCAGGAGAGGCTCCCATCGGCCCATCTTGGGTCACAGGCTCATCCCCTGGCCGGTCGTGGAGCCAAGAGTGTGTGTTCTTCTGACTGGACGGATGTGGGTCATTTAAGTCTCTTGGAGTGGAGGCCTCGGGACAGCCCAATGAAACCACTCGGATTATGGGCTCTGGAAAGGACAAGATAGTTCTGTATTAGAAGAAGGGACCCACCTGGCCTGGGTTTGAGAGTGGCACTCTGCCCTCCCAGGTTCTGGCCATCTGCTGTTTTCTCTTGCCGCCTCGGGCAGGTGTGGCTTCCTGGTCGTCACTCCCTCCGCTTGGGGTGGACTCACCCAGAACCGGACCATGTTGAGACTGAGCAGATTGGGGGAGATACCAGGCCTTGATTTTTTATGCTGGAGCCTCAGTTCTTCAACCCCAAGGTGGGGATGAACCGTCCTGGGGAGTTTAAGTCTGGGAGAGCAGAGGAGAGAGAGAGACAGAGAGAGAGACAGAGAGAGAGACAGAGACACTGTGTGTGTGTGTGGGTGGTAGGGGGTGTTACATGTCAGGAGAGAAGCCCATCACACTGTGCTCTTTCCACTGAACAAGAGGCCTACAAGGTTATGCCTTCTGCAGTCATTGGCACCCAGAGATAAAGGTGCAGCAGCCGGGGGACACCCTACACCCCATCTATCATCGTTAGTAGATGGGCACTTTTCCGAGGGTGCTCCAGGACCGCTGGCACTAAGCAGCTGGCACATGCAAACCCCATCAGCACACCTGCTGGTTCCGAGTCTCAGGGGCCGGGGAGGTCGAGAATCTGAGGTTCCAACCGGCCCCCCCAGCACTGCTGCCACACGCTGCATGCTGAGAGCCTCACTTAGGGTACTGTCCTTGAACGAGCTGAGTTTTCCTTGGCTAGATCTTTCTTGAAAGGATTCTCCTTTCTTCCGATGGGACTGTTCAATGAATTTATCCAGTTTTCAGGATTTCCCTCCTTCAGGTTTGAACCGCTTCTTTCAGAATAAAGGAGGTGTCACCATTTGAACTTGGGGGCGGGTGATCCCTTTCTCGAAGAGGTCAGCAGCATTATTTTCCATCGGGCATTTGCCATGTCCCAAGATGTACATTGGAAAATAGCCTGAAAAGGAAGGATAACTTACAACATGTTTACGTTTCTTGTGACTAAGCAGTGATGTGTCAGGATTGGTCATGAGAGCAGGGCGGTGCAGATGTGTCAAAGAAATGGAGCCTTTTGGCTTGGAAAAGCTCCGTTGGTTACTATGACACCACATCTCATCTTTTTTGTAAGTCAAGACCCCAAAGCTTTGGAGTGAAAAAATGTGATTTTCAACTGCTACTGAGACTCAGAAAATCTTTCTGGGCAAAGAACCCTTTTATAAATGAAGCCTTATGTAGGAACTCAGTATATTGAATAGATAAATGCAGTTTTTTTAATCGGGGAGGGAGGGCCACATTTTGACTTTTGTGAGCCATAGGCACTTTTGCCTTTGTGGGCTCCTTCCTCCGTATTAAAGATTATGTTTTATGACTGCATTGGTATAAAGATGAGTATATTAATATTATATGCTCAACATTTTCTCTGACCTAAGAGTTCAGTTCTTTTTATTCTGATTTTACAAGAAATTATTTTGGTGGGCCCTTGAAAGCATGTGGGGCCCGGGTGCTGTGACTCCTCTGCCTCACGTCGGGGGGATGGGGGGTCAGTCTTCAGGAAGCACGCCCACCTGCCTGGCCCCTCCTGGGCTGCCCCGGAGGAGGCTGGAGGAGGGGAACCCAGCTTGCAGACCTTGTTCAGGCTCATCTCCTTTTTTTTTTTTTTTAAATTTTTATTTATTTATGATAGTCACAGAGAGAGAGAGAGGCGCAGAGACATAGGCAGAGGGAGAAGCAGGCTCCATGCACCGGGAGCCCAACGTGGGATTCGATCCTGGGTCTCCAGGATCGCGCCCTGGGCCAAAGGCAGGCGCCAAACCGCTGCGCCACCCAGGGATCCCCAGGCTCATTTCCTGTATCTTACCAGACGCTGGCCCGCCTCATCGCCTCAACGGGGAAGAAGCATCAGCTACGCCAGTAAGGGTGGAATGTCAGAGTCATTCCCCTCTTCCCCGCCAAAGCTAGGCCTCGTTCTTGACTCTCCGGAGCATCATTCCTGCCAAGTGATCATCTGTCCAGACTCTGCTCAATCTCCTCTTGGGACAGGGAACTCATTCCCCTTTGTTCGTTCTCCTTTCTGGTCCACTTGTGTAGGATTTCATGGTACCCAGGAAGCCCCTGGATCAGTCCATTTATCCCTTTAAGCCAGTTGAGTCCTGAAGGGTCCGAGCCACTGCTGGGCTGGGCTGGGAGTCAGGGAGTGTGGGGTTGAGATGCAGCGCTGCCCCTCTGCTGTTGTGTGACCGCACAAGGACATGCTCCTCTCTGACCTTGAGGAACCTTGTTTGGGAAAGGAGCGGGTTGGATGTGAAGGTCCTCTCACCCACTGCAGTGTGTGATGAGAAAGGGAAATAGCCATGTCCTGGGAGGGTGGTGCCCACAGCCCGGGGTAGAGAGTTTGTTGGCTTTTGCTTGGAGGTCAGGGGCCAGAGGCCCTGCGTGCCCCTGTCCCCCCATCACCTGGGCCTTGTTACACCTTGACAGCAGATGTGGAGAAAGTACGGGGGTGACGAAGGGTAATGCTCAGGTTGTGCAGGATGATCTGTCATTCTTTCTCCCCCACTCGGCTGCCCACTGACTTTTTCCCCGAGATGAAGCAAACTTGGCAGTGCCGGAGCCCAGCGGCAGCTGGTCGGTGCCCCCACGGTGCTGTGTGCTGTCACACTCAGGTTGGTGACATGCTCTTCTCTCTCCAGCTTGCTGGCCCTGAGGCCTGGGCACAGCAGAGTGAAACTCTTCCTTCCCTTCCCAGCCTTACTAGCCCCTGGTGCTTGGGCGAGGGATGCTTCCATTCCGTAGCGCACCCCCGTGGTACCATGGCCCAGCCTGCCTCAGGACCTTAGCATCATCCCTGTGCCGCCTCTTGTCCCTGCCATCATGAGTGGCCTTCCTCGATCCCCCACCCTGGTTTCCTACCTTTTGTCCTTCCTCAGGGCACTGGTGTGATGGCTGCCTAGGCCAAACACCCAGAGAGGGTGTGGGGTGAGTCCTTGTCGTGGCCTCTAAGTGGGGGAGTGTCCTGCCCAACCAGCTTCTGCTCCACGCCTGGTGTTTGCTCACCTGGCCTCTGCTCTCTACTCTCTCACTATTGATTCCTGCTGCGTCCACTTACCATGAGCCAGCTGGAGTGGACTTGCCGCCTGAGTGCCAGCTTCAGGGATTCAGAAGTTTCTGAAAATAGTGACTTACTCCTGGCCTGATGAGCGCGTCTCTGCCAGCGGTGCTCAGGAGAAAGCGGGAGTGTGTGCGGGGCTTTCCTTTCTCTTGGGTCTGGTTCTTCCGGGTGGTTTTCTCTCTCACCATTACGTTTTAACTTAAATACTTCATCTGATTATATGCCATTGCGTAGAGTGGCTTTGGGGAAACTGCTTCCCTCCATCCATCTGTCCCTCCTCCCTCCCTTCACACCCACTGTGCGCACGGCCACTCCTGTCCCAGCCACCAAGAGCTCAGTCTGGCAGGAGGCATGAGCCCGAATGCTGAGCGGATTCCAAATCGGCGTGCAACCTTCTGTCTTCCAAGCAGTGTCTTCTCACAGAATCTTTGTTTTGTTTAAAACAGCTTGTTTTACTTCATTACATAAAGGAGCAAATGCTCTTTATAGAAAAAGTTGGGAAATACAGAAAATTATGAAGAAAGAAAATCACCTGTAGATCCCTCCCAGATGTTCACACCTGTGACACTTTGATCCTGTTTCCTTCTAATTGTTGTATGTGTTTTAACCAATAGATGCAGGAGATCGAATTCTCTCCTGCATACAAGAGGAAAAAAAAGCCTGACGATTCCCAACTTTTTTGTAAACCCTGTGATTTTGGCTATATGGTGTTCTGTGAAGTTTACCCAGCAGTGCCCTGTTTGGCGGATATTTTGCTATTTCTGTTCCTCCCCTATTAAAAATAACGCCGTGAGGAATGTCTTGTTAAGTGAATTGGTTTTCCTGTTTTGGATTGTTTCCCAGATTTTTCCTTCCAGAATCTCTGTAATCACCCAGACTGCTTCTCTACCTTAGGGTGTGCTCAGCACCACCTTAGGGTGTGCTCAGCATCACCTTGCTATAGCACAGTTCTTGTGGCGGGGTTGGGGGGGGTGGCCTGAGACCCTGATCAGTGGGTGAGACGGTACCCAGAGTCTGGAGTCTGCATTCTGACACCCTCCGGGGCAGGCTGCTGCTGCTGCTGCTGGTGTGCGGGGCACCCTTGGAGTGGGTCAGCCAGCCTCTCCTTTGTGGGGAGGGAGGTGGAGGCTGAGGAGGTGGGGGTGGGGATGGTCATGTCCTGGGCCAGACCCGTGGACAGTTCCCACGCTGGGCCCCCTTTCCCGCCTCCGCTGCCCCTGTGACCTGGGAAAGCTGGCGGGGGAGGCAGCACGCATCCGCCCACGGGGACCTCCTCTGTCCATTCCGGCCACGCATGGCAGGTGGAAGCCAGGTGCGGGTAGGAGCTGAGTGTTGGCTTACAGGTGGGGCGGGTGGAGAGGGAGAGGGAGAGCTGCTTTAGGAACAAAACCCGGTGCAGTCTCCAGTGGGTTATTGGAAGCGGCAGCGAGTGACAGCCTCTCTAGGATGCAAGGGGTTAAGCAGGCGGCTGGCACAGCCTCCCCGGAGCCAAAGGGGGAACTCAGGAGTAAGTCCTGACTGCCTAATTAATTCAATTAAACTACTTCATAAGCTCCGCTGGTGTCAGTAAATTGTTAAAGTCTATTAAAAACCCAGTGGAACGTGATGAGGGTTGGGGGATGCTGCATCACCTTCCCAGAGTTTTCCCCTCGTCCCCCGCACCTCTGGGAGCAGGGTGCACCAAAGGAGGGACGGGCGAGTGGTGCAGGCCCTGTCTGGTGCCCCTCTCACCTGCTGTGTGTGCTGAGGCAGATCCCAGTGCCCATGGGCCTCAGTTTCCCTATCTGTTCAGTTAAGTGACAGACTGGCTTTTGAACAGTCTCCCTTTGGCCCCCAAGTCACTAGTTTTTTCCAGTCCCTTCCGGTCAAGGGCAGCTGTTACTGCGGAGGGACGCACTGCCTGGTCTCCGCCTTCCCTTCTTATCAAGCTCATTTGGGCAGTTTCTTGGGGGCGGCTGTGAGGACAGGTGAGCCAGAGGGGAGGTGCAAGCTTTGGAGAGTTCCCCTAGCAGCTGTGCACCTTCTCATGCAGCCACCCCCTCCGAGCTGGGTGTGCTATCCCCTGCTCTTACAGGCCAGGATCCTGCATCTCCCAGCATCAGAACCACCTACCCCCCGAGTAACTGGTGGAGTTGAGGTTGGAATTCAGGGCTGCCAGGCCTCCGAGTCCCCATGGCCGACTGCTGGCTTGTGCAGATGTCTTTAAAATAAAGCTGCACCCCCACACCCCCAGGCCAAACAATGCAACAGGTAACAGTCTTGGAAAAGAAAACACCAGACCTATTCTTTTTCTCTAGCCACTATCCAGAGTGAGGAACCTGAAAGAGAGGGTGACAACCTGTGTCCCTGGGGCATTAGTTTGTGACAAGGGCAGATGGGGAATCGAGCAGGCATTGCTCCTTGGCACGTGTGGGCACGGGGTGGGGGGTTACTGGCTTCTGCCACATTGGGTCTCGTTCAGTCACCCAAACCAGTAAGCCAGCCCGGGGTATGAAAACAGCCTGGGTCATTGATCATCTGTGGCTCCTGGCACGTCCCTTCCTGTCCTAGAAGTTAGGCTTGTTCCCTTAATCTCTGAAAGGTGGCTCAGGCAGGGTGCATGGAGGGGGGGTGCTCTGCAGGGCGAGGGGCAGGAGGGAGGGAGGGCATGGATTTAGCGCCAGCCCACCTGTGAGTGGAGTATGCTCTATCTTAGACATCCACAGTGGCCATCCCGTCTTTACAGGCTCTGAAAAGTCCCTCGGTGAAGAAGGGAGATTAATTTTGTTTAGCTTCCCCCCACCCAGCTGTTCTTTACCTCTCCAAGCACATCTTCTGTTTATTTTTTATTTTTTAAAGATTTTACTTATTCATGAGAGAAGCAGAGACACAGAGGGAGAAGCAGACTCCCCGCAGGGAGCCCCATGCGGGACTCGATCCCAGGACCCCGGGATCATGCCCTGAGCCCAAGGCAGATGCTCAACCTCTGAGCCACCGGGCGTCCCCACATCTTCTGTTCAGTGACCTGTTACCCCAGGGGAGAGCTGCCTTTCAAGGTGGTCCCTTTTCTGGGGCTGTCATGAGAATACCCTTTCCAGAAGTTGGATGAAACTGGCCTTTAGCACGGTGGTATCTACATCCCCAGCATCGGGTCTTCTTAAACCAAAAGTCCATGTTTATTCGAGGATCTCGGAGGCCTGCCAAGTTCCAGGAGCCTCTCTTGCTTCCAGAAACCCTCAGTAGCCAGGCCCTCACGATAGGGAACGTAGGCGACTTGGGGATCCCCCTGGTGAGTGCTTTAGCTGTAGAACTTGCAGGAGCAGGGGAGTAGGGATGAGGGAGGGATCCGTCCTCCCCCCATATCAGAACTCGCAGAACCCAAGGAACAGCTTGGAAGTTGCCTCGCGCTACAAAATCCCAGCAATTTGGAGCTGCCAGTTTCAGAATTTGTGAACTGCAGCTGACCTTTTCAAAGGAAGGTTTGCGAATCTCCTGTAAACAAGATCTTCCGGCAGGGCTTGGGGCTGGGGGTGGTGGTGGAAAGAACTAGAAGGTGTGTAAGGAATCAGTCTATTTTTAATCCTTTCGAAAGCTCCTCTTGGAATACAAACACTATGCTAATTATGAAAACACCTTTTCTGTTCACAACCAGTGTAAACAAGATGGGCTGGGGGGAAGAGGGGAAGGCACGTGTGAGCAAAGGCTCCTCCCAAGATCTAACGCTGGACACAACACTAGAAAAAGTCCCATCTTCCCATTTGTTTTGACAACCCTGGTGCAAGAGGGGTGGTGGCGGTGGATGGCCCTTCCCACCGGCAGCAGGCGGCAGAACAGGTGAGAGCGAGCAGCGTGCGTGGCTTCCCAGCCCGGGACCCAGCCAGCGGGGTCACCTGTAGGCTCCTGACCTGGTGCAGCAGACACCCTGCCTTTCTAAGAACAATTCTCCCTGGTATTTTTGGAGCACTATTAGCGATTAGCGTTTAATCACTCATTTCCTCTCCATTGGCCTTAGAGGAAGTCCTTGGTCTTGTTCAGCAAAACTTTCAGAGATGAGCAGTTTCAGCAACAGCCCGCCGTGATTTACGGAGCGTCTACCAGGCCTTGGGCTCTGCGAGCTGCTGGAATTTGGTGCTGAGAAGAACCACGGCCCTGCCTCCCCGCGCTGGCTACCTGCCCCAGTGCCTTTGCAGAGTGCTTTGGAGGGTGCTTTGCAGCCCCAGCCCCGTGGCACTGGGGCTTCCGCCCTGCGTCCCGCCCGTGCTGAACGGGGGCAGAGGATTCTGAGACTGTAACGTGGTTCTCGCGCTTGACCTGCTGCTGTCAGAGAGATGAGATGGACAGGGAGGCAAGCTCCTGAGACGTCCGGCTCTGGGCTCCCTTTGCATTTTGCGGATGCCGAGGTGTGCGTCTGGGGAAAGGGTGAGGGGATTGGTGGGGCTCGGGGCAGGGGGGTGGTCAGGGACACCTGCCGGAGGAGGAGCGTGACCTTGTGGTTGATATTGAGAAAGGTGGAGTGGAAAGGGGAGGCTAAGGCAGGCGCTAATAAAGAGGTAGAAAGAGTATAATTAGCCAAGGTTTTATATGCAAATGATGTTTCACAATGCTTAAAAATATCTTTGGAGGAAGGCTGAAAATAGCAGGTGGTCTACTTGAACAGGTAATATTTGGGGAGTGGTGGGATATGAAGGGTATGTGGAGGGGGTAAAGGGGAGGAATAGATGTTGATGGCTGATTGGACGAAGGGACAGACAGATACCAGGTGTCCCTGTGGAGGACCCTAAAATCCAGGTGGAGAACTTTGCTAACCATGGAAACTACTATGACCAGGCTGTAAGCCCCATGAGGACATAGTCTATGTCTCTTCCTCATCACTGTGTCCTCGGCTCCCAGCGAGAGCCTGACATAGTAAATACTTATTAAATATTTGTTGAGTGAGTGAATGAAGGTACTTTATTGGGATTTATCACATTTATCTTTATGGCAGCTTTATGGGGAGGTAGTATTGTCTTTTTGTACCAGTGAAGATGGGCCATTCTGACGCATATGTGTATTGCGGTGTTGGGGAGAGGTGCAGAGACTCCCAGGAAGCTTTTTTTTGGTAACAGCCCCATGAAATATTGATCAATTTGATTCCATTGTATGACCCAGGGACAATTTTACTAGCAGAAAATATGACCGTGTTATATGGCCGCAATAAAAAAATCATGGCCACGAGCCAGGCCCAGAAAACGAAGCAAGCTGACGACGGAGAACAAGACTCATTGGTTCTGTGTCCTTCTGCTGGCGGTCCTTGCTGTTTGTTCGTTCCTGGTACCCATGATGAGCTCGGTTGCGGAGAGGAGGTAGCAGGTCCCAGCGGAAAGTACAGAAGAGAAGCCCGAGAGTGAATTCAGGGTGCCGTTCTCTTGCCATCAAGGACAGGGCCACTGTTGTTGAGTTGTAGAAGTAAAGTCAGGCTAGCCTGGAAACTGTCCCGTGGGGACGTGATCTCACCAGATGTGCATTTAACTGTGGAGACCAGGAATTGTGCAGGTGGCAGTGCCCCTGGGGTAAGATGACCAGGAGGTGAGAACTGCTGTTCTCTCTGGTCCCATAAAATGAGAGCACCCAGCCCGGCTGGTTGTGATTGTCGCGATGCAAGATGTGTGTCTTCTGTACGACACGGTCCCTTGATGCAAGGCAGCATCTTCTTCCTCAGGTGCTCAGACACAGAGGCATTGCTTTATGCCAGCTCTGGAGGACAAACTGGCCATTAGAATTCTAGAAAAAGGGGGAAAACAGTCTCTGCAGCATGGTGCCTTCCTAAGGAATAGTGGATTGGAAGTTTAAATGGTAAGATTTCAGGTTTATGTGTTGCTTTAGGAGTTAATCTTGTCCAAGATGCTACGCTACCTTACCTTCAGGTAGCTGATCTGGCAGCTTGTTCAGGAGGAACTGGGCCATGAAGAGGTTAGAATGAGGTAGCTGGCTCCCCTGGAAGCAGGGATGGAGCTGAGAGATTGTCCTGGTTTACTCTGGCCTTGTTTTTCCTTTGTCACGCCAAGTACTGTAAACGCAGGGCCTTTGCACTTGCTGTCCCTCTGTCTAGAAAGCATTCCCCCATTATTATCTTTGCTCATTCCCTCATTTTGATATGTCCTTCTCAGCAACTCTTCTCTGACCGTGATGTTTAAAATTACACCCTTTGCTATTGCATCCTTTTTTACCATCTTAACAGTATATATTTAACATTTTTTTAAAAATATACTTCTTTTCTCTCCCCCCAACCTTCCCAAGAATGTAAACTTTGTGAAGGCAGGGCTTACAAGTTTTTTTCAACTTTTCATTTGGAAAGAATTTCAGACGTAAAAATTGGCAAAAATAACACAAAGGGTTTTCCATCTACCCTTCACTCAGCTTCCTCAAGTGTTAGCACCTTATATCACCATAGTATCATGACCACATTATACTAACACATTAATATTAATACAGGAAATTAATAGTAATGCAATACTATGAACTAATCTTACAGGCCTTTTTCAAATTTTCCCAGTGGTCCCGCTAATGGCTTTTTTCTGGCCCAGGATCTAATCTGGGATCCCACAATTGCATTTGGTTTTCCCGTCTCCTTGGTCTCTGTCAGTCTGGGACAGATCCTTGGCTGTTGTTTGAACTCCATGCCCTTGACCCCTTTATTAGAGTCCTGACTAGTCATTTTACAGGCTGCCCCTTGGGGTTTGCGGGACGTTTGCTGGATGGCTGGTTAGGGCTATGCACTTCTGGCAGTAGGACCCCGGCAGTGATGCCTTCCCCCCAGCATCTCCGGGGGGTGGTGGTGCTGGACCCCGCTGTGACTCACCACTGGCGATGCTAACTTGGGACGCTCGGTGAAGGTGGTGTCTGTCTGGTTTCTGTTCCCTTACTCTTTGCATGAATAAATACTTTGTGGAGAGGGACTTTGCAACTCTGCAAATCTCTTTCTTCTCATTATACTTTTGTCCACTGGTTTTAGCATCCGTGGCTGGTTCTTGCCTGCAACAGATATTACCGTGGTGTCTGCCAGATAGTGATTTCCTGTTTCCATCGTTCCTTCCACATGTGTTAATTCGAATCCTACTATAGAAAGAACTCTCCTTTCTGCCTCCACCCCTGCCATTTATTCATTTATTCACTTATTTACATCTGTTTAGACTCCTGGCTATTTATCTTACAGGCTATAATTCATCACTATCATTCTGTGCTCGGATTATTCCAGAATTGGCTATTGGCAGCTCCTTCGTGCAGGTTCCTCTGTCCTTTTGACAAGTCCCCATCATTATTTTTGAGCACATTCTAATACCTACGAGGTATTCTGGGTTCATCGTGCACTGTCCCTGCCCCAGCTCTGGAATCAATGCTTACGCCATGAAGAAGGGCAAGGGTTCTTGTCTGTGTCCCTCATTTTGTTATATTCATAGTGCACACAATGTCTGGCACATAGTAGGGTCACACAGCGGGTAATTTTTGAATGAGTGAATGGATCCTAGAAAGGAAGATTGCTTGGGCCAGCTTACAGAGACTGAAGTTGATACTTGTAATAGCCTCCTCCTAGTGAGCCTGAATTAGTTCTAGAAGGGGAGCGTCTTTTTTCTGTTTCTTCTCCTTATGCCCCCTAGAGATTTGACTGTCCCGTTTTGTCCCTTTCAGCTGATTCGCAGCATGGCACAGTCTGAAAAGGAGCCCAGGGCATCCCCGATCTCATAGAGTAGAAAGAGCCAAGAGCATGGAGAGCATCCAAGGAGAACAGGCTGGCGGGAGAGTTAGCCGGAGCTGGAAGAGCCAGACTTGAGTCGTTTGCTGCTAATGACTTGGTTGGACACCAGCCGCGGTGGGCAGGATGCTCTCCAGTGGTTGATGGCAGAGGTCCTGGGGCCCCCGTTGGCATGTCTGTGGCCGGGGGGCTGTTGAGAGCCACTTCTCGTCTCCTGATACATGCAGGCTTCGCTTGAATATTTTATGAATTTTTCTTTATGAAAGATTAAAACTCTGTCACATTGGCTTTGGAAAAGCCTGTGTGATAATCAGATTTTTATTTATGAGCCGAATTGTATGTGTGTACCCCTGAAGAGGCAGACTGGCTGCCAGGCTCTCTTGCCATCCATTCTGGCAGACTGGTGTGCCAGGACCACACTTGGCGAGTGGTAGCCTTTTCATAGTCAAGAGAAGCCTGGCTGCCTGGCTCCTGGGTGCTGGTGTCTTCTGATACTTACTGGGGCAAGAGTGCAGAGAGATTCCAACAGGTATTGGAAGACCACCTGTCAAGGACAAGGAACCCTCTGTGGTCTCGGGTGAGGGCTGCTGGAGGCCTCTTTGCTCCACCTGGGGATGTAGCCATTAGCTGAGCCAAGCATTTCACCCATCCTGGGATACCCCAGCTTAGCACTCAGCATATCCAACTGCCTCCCCCCGCCCCCACCCCCAGGGTATCAGTAGCCCAGAATAGGGTCCCATGTTTTCTCCGTCCATCCGAGAAGTGTTTTTTGAGTGTCGTCTGTATACCAGGCATTGTTCTAGGCATGGGGCTGAACTAGACAGCAAGTCTCCTTCTCTGTGGGGTTCACAGGCAAACACACAGGCACTTGTTCAATATGTAGGGTAAGTGCTGTCCTGGTGGAAATCCAGGGATGTGTAGGAGGAGTACTTGGTCTATACTACATACATATTTCTCAGGACAACTCCATGAAGCGGGTGTTCTCATCGTCTCCATTTTACCGATGAGGAGACTGAGGCTCTGAAGTTGCTCTGCTGGCAGGGAGCAGGGCCAACTAGGAGCTGCGTGTGTCCCGACTCTGCAGCTTAAGGAGGGCACAGTGGCGACGTGTCAGTCTGCGGCAGAGCTGGGCCAAAGCCTTACCGTCACCCCAGATGCCCTGTCTTGACTGATATCTGAGTCAACAAGGGTGCCAAGGGCGTGTGCCCAGGGTCCTGTCCTGTCTGGACCGGGCAAGGGCCTGGTACTTGCTTGGAGGTGGGGAGCCAGTGGGGCCCCGGGCTGGGCCTGGGGGCCTTCACAGCTCCTGGGGCCAGAGTGGAGACTCTCTGCTGAGAGAGGAGCTCCCAGACCTGGGTTCTCATTCCCGAGCCCTTGGTATGCCCATGTTCCTGACAGGCCACCCTCGATCACTTGCCATGGTGATGCAGAACTGACCTCATGGTCTCTGAGAATTTTGCCTCAAGGGAAGCCATGAGTATGGAGCTCTTTGGAGGCTAGGAGGCCCGTTAGCCATGATGTTTGGGCGTGCATGTGCATGCATGTGAGTGTGTGTGTGTGTGTGTGTGTGTGTGTGTGTGTGTTGGTGGGTAGGGTCCTGCACGGTGTAGCCCATGCCGGGGGCAGTTCCCTGCTGTGTCAGGAGAAGGTACTGTAAGAAAAGTAGCTCTTGATCTTTCACTTATTTTCCAGAGTCTCAATTTACTTGTCTATAAAATGGAGAAAAATGAGTTCACATCATAGGGTGGTCACGAGGATCGAGTAAAACACTGGATACCAAGTGCACCCATAGTGCCTGGTACATGGGAAGAGCCACAGCAGTGACTGTGGTAGTATTAATAAGATTCAGGGACCCCTGGGTGGCTCAGCGGTTGGGCCTCTGCCTTCGGCCCAGGGCGTGATCCTGGGGTCCCGGGATAGAGTCCCACGTCGGGCTCCCTGCATGGACCCTGCTTCTCCCTCTGCCTGTGTCTCTGCCTCTCTCTCTCTCTCTCTCTCTCTCTCTCTCTCTTTCTCTCTCTCTGTCTCTCATGAATAAAGAAATAAATAAAATCTTTATTTAAAAAAAAATAGGATTCAGCAGGGGAACTTTCTGTAGGTTGCCAGGTGGCTAGTTGTAGTTTTGTTCAGCCATAAGTTTGTATCCCACCTGGATGAGGGCACAAGCCCTACCTGGGTAGCCCATGTCACAGGCGGAAGTCAGTTGTGTGGTTATTGGGAATTGTGTGCTGGGCTTCCCTTGCTAGCATAGAAACTCCAGCAGGCAGGCACAGTGGCCTTTTCATTGGTGGGCCTTGGCTCAGAACCTGGCACTCAGTTCCTTTGCATTTTAGAAAGTTATTGAACATAAAACTTCATTTATTGTGAAAATTTAGCATCTGTTCGAGCAGGCTTGGAATCTTGAGTCTTATTTCTTCCACTTAAAAGCTGGGGAACTGTAGGGAAGTTATGTCACCTCTCTGGTCTGTTTGCTCACCTGTCGAATCGGGTTAGTGTTACACACATAGGTTCTGCGCTGAAGCCAGAGATCCAGAGAATTGCCCTGGCCTTTCTTTGCTAGTCAGGCTGAGAGTGTTCTCTCTGTCTCCAGTTGGTTGAAGGCTTCTTCCTGGTTATAGCAGCCGAGAATCCAGATCTCTTTTTCCGGAGTTCCAAAACACCTGCATCTAAAGGAGACACCCCCAGAGGCTGATGGGGTCAGAAGTCCCTGAGCTCAGAACTGATGAACTGGGAATATGCTGTGACCTCCCTTGATGAGAGGAGGCTAGAAGGAAGGAAGAAGGAATAGCTTCTTCATTCTCCCCGGGGGAAATGGAACTTTTTGAACTTCACACCATCCTGAAAAGTTTCCTGCAAATCAAATCCTTTTTTTGGGACTACTCTTCACATAAAAGATTTTTATGTCAAAGCCTATACAAAGCCCTTCAAAGTGCCTTCTCTATAGTGAATCATCACTCCTGGTGTTTCCTTTGTATGAACCTGACCTTTCTTATGTTGTGTTTTCTTGCCTTTTTTTTTTTTTTTGCTTCTATGATTATTTTTATTATCAGAAGTAATTCATGTTCACTATTGAATAGTTAGGAAGTCCAGATGAGCAAAAAAGGAATAAAACCCCCAAATCACCCATAACCTTCCCACCCAGAGATAATCACTCTGGGTGTTGATATTTGATATGTTGATATTTTGATGTACGTATCCAGTAGACATATGACATGTATGAAACTTAAAAGCTTATTCATTTAGGAAGCGTTTACTGAGCGCCTGCTATGTGCACAATGCTAGGGAGGAATCAGAGACAAAAAAACAGCTACAGTTCCTCCAGGATGTGATTTATGTAGACCAAGGGAAGGGAAGATATTGGGGGCAGAAACGGAACTGAGGAAAGGCCTGGAATTGATAGTGGAAGTTGCCGCGAGCTCTGGGAATTTTGACTGGACTCGGGAGTGGTTGGGCATGAAATGCACTGGATGGGGCAAGAGGGAAGATTAAGTTGGCAACTTCTGGGAGAGCTGACACATCCTGCCCAGGGAAGGTGGTGGTGATTGGCATCCATATGCTGGGGAACCAGGGATAAGCCTCAGAGGGGTTTTTGGAGGTGGATGTCCAGTTCTAGCACCATTTGTTGAAAAGACTGTCCCTTCTCCATTGAATTGCCTTTTCCCAAAGACTAGTTGATTGTATTTCTGTGAGTCTTTTTCTTCAGAGCTCTGTGTTCTTTTTTTTAAATTTTTTTAATTATTATTTTTTATTTTTTAATTTTTAAAATTTTTTTTTTGAGCTCTGTGTTCTGTTCTGTGGATCTGTTTGTCTTCCTTCTCTTTTGAAAACACCGTAGTCTTATCGTAGCTTTATATTAAGTCTCAAGGTCAGTTGTGTAAATCGTCTGACTTGGTTTTTCTTCAGGATTGTGCTGGCTACTCGAGGTCTTTTTTCTTTCCATATAAACTTGAGCACCAGTTTGTTGATATTCACTAAATAACTTGGTGGAATTTTGATCGGAATTCTCTTGATTTTATAGATCAAGTTGGCAAGAATCGACATTTGAACAATTTTGAGTCTTCCTCCTGTGAACATGGAATATTTCTCCATCTATTTAGATCTTTGACTTCTTTCAGCACTCTTGTAGTTTTCTTCATATAGCCGGTACATATTTTGTCACATTTGTACCAAAATAACTTTTTTTTTGGGGGGGGGTGCCAATTTCAGCGATACTGTATTTTTAATTTGAAATTCCAGTTATTCATTGTTGGTATAGATGAAAACAGTTGTGTTTTTTATATTAGCCTTGTATCCTACAACCTTCCTGATGCCACTTATTTCAGTTTCTCTCTCTTTTTTTAAAATATTTTATTTATTTATTAATGAGAGAGAGAGAGAGAGAGCGAGCACGGCAGAGACATGCAGAGGGAGAAGCAGGCTCCATGCAGGGAGCCCAACGCAGGACTCAATCCTGGGTCTCCAGGATTAGGCCCTGGGCTGAAGGCAGTTCTAAACTGCTGAGCCACCCAGGCTGCCCTCAGTTTCTCTTTTTTGTTGATTCTTTGGGATTTTCTACATAGATGGTCATATTTATTCAGTTTTATTTTTTCCTTCCCAGTCCGTCTACCCTTTATTTTCTTGTCTTATTGCATTAGCTAGGACGTCAATATATTGAAAAAGAGTAGTAAGAAGAGGACATCCTTGTTTCTGATATTAGAGGGGGGAAGGCATTTAGTTTCTCACCATTAAGTGTGATGTTAACTGTAAGTTTTTTTTGTACATGTTCTTTTATTAAATCGAGGACGTTCCTCTTTATTCCTAGTTTTCTGAGACTTTCTATCATGAGTAGGTATTAGATCTTGTCAAATGTATATTTTTTGATATAGTAATGTGATTTTTATTCTTCAGCCTGTTGATATGATAGATTATATGAATTGATTTTCAAATGTTGAGCCAGCCTTGCATGCCTGGAATAAATCCCATTTGGTTGTGACATACACTTCTTCTTATACATTGTAGGATTTGATTTGCTAATACTTTGTTGATGATTTATGTATCAGTGTTCAAGCGATACCTTAGTTTGTGGTTTTCCTTTTCTTTTCTTTTTTTTTCCTTTTCTGTTATATCTTTATCTGCCTTTGGTATTAGAGTAATGCTGGCCTCCCAAAACAAGTTAAGAAGTGTTTTCTCTGTTTCTATTTCCTTGAGGTGATTGTAGAGAAATGGTATCATTTTGTCCTGAAGTGTTTGTTAGAGTTCACGGGAACCAACTATATTGGTGCTTTCCTTGTAGAAAGGTTTTAAATGATTGATTCAGTTTTTTGTTTTTTGTTTTTTTTAGATATACAGGTGTATTTAGATGATCTATTTCTCTTTATGTGAGTTTTAGTAGATTGTATCTTTTAAGGAATTGGTTTGTTTTCTAAGTTATCAAATTTATAGGCAAAAAGTTGTTCATAATATTCCATTATTAACCTTTTAATGCCCACGGGATCAGTAGTGATGGTTTCTTTTCCACTTCTGATACTAGTAATTTGTGTTTTGTTTCTTTGTCTGGGTTAGCCTGGCTAGAAGTTTATCAGTTTTACTGATCTTTTCAGTCAGTTTTGATTTCATTAATTTCCTCTGTTCATTTCCAGTTTGCAGTTTCATTGATTTCTGCTCTAATTATTATTATTATTATCATTATTATTATTTCTTCTTCTCCTCCTCCTCCTTCTCCTCCTCCTACTCAAGATTTTATTTACGTGAGAGAGAGCGCGAACGTGAGAGGGGGTGCGGGGTGGGAGAGGCAACAGGAGACACAGACTCTCCACTGAGCAGTGAGCCTAATGCTAGCTCAGTTCCAGGACCCTAAGATTATGACCTGATCTGAAGGCAGACGCTTAACCAACTGAGCCACCCAGGTGTCCTTATTTCTTTTCTTCTGATTGCTTTTTCCCCCCTCTAGTTCCCTAAGGTGGGTGTGTAGATTATTGATTTTAGATATTTTCTGGTTTTTCTAATATTCATTGCTATAAAATTCCCTCTGAGCACTGCATTCACTGCTTCCCACAAATTTTGATAATTATATTTTCATTTTCTTTTAGTTCAAAATGTTTTATTTCTCATGAGACGACTTCTTTGATCATTGTGTTATTTAGAAGTATGTTGTTTAATTTTCAGATATTTTGGAGTTCTCCAGCAATAGGCGCAGCAAATAGTTTGAAATTGAGCCACAATTTTCTATTATTTATTTCTAGTTAAAACCATTGTGATCTGAGAGCATATTTTGTATGGTTTCTCTTTTTTAAGCTTGTAAAGGTATGTTTTATGGCCTAGAATGTGATCTATCTTGGTGAATGTTCCATGTGAGCTTGAGAAGAATGTGTATTCTGCTGTTGTTTGATGAAGTACTCTATAAATGTCAGTTTGATTCAGTTGATTGATGGAGCTGTTCAGTTTAACTATATCCTTACTGATTTTCTGCTTGCTGGATCTGTCAGTTACTGGTAGGAAGATATTAATGGTGGGTTTGGCTATTTTTCCTTGCATCAGTTTTTTGCCTCACCTATTTTGATGCTGTGTTGTTAGGTGCATACACATAAAAGATGTTATGTC
Organism: Nyctereutes procyonoides; assembly: GCF_905146905.1. Taxonomy (NCBI): domain Eukaryota; kingdom Metazoa; phylum Chordata; class Mammalia; order Carnivora; family Canidae; genus Nyctereutes; species Nyctereutes procyonoides. The sequence continues at coordinate 6,156,603 of NW_026575135.1, read as the reverse complement.
TTGGAGAATTGGCCCCTTTGTCATTATGTAATGCTACTCTTTATCTCTGATAATTTTTCTTGTTCTGCTTTCTACTTTGAAGTTAATGTTGTTATCCTAGATTTCTTTTACTTGGTATTAGCATCGTATATCTTTCTCCAAAGGTTTACTTTTAATCTAAATATATCTGTTTTTGTATTTAAAGTGGATTTTTTGGTAAACGAGATATATTTAGTTGGATCTTGCTCTTTTTCTTCAATCCACTCTGAGAGTCTCTTTCTTTTAATTGGTATATTTAGATCATTCACATTTAAAGTGATTTTAAAAAAGTATTTTTATTTATTTGAGGAAGAGAGAGAATGAGCTGGGAGAGGGGCAGAGGGAGAAGCAGACTCCCCACTGAGCAGGGAGCCCAATGTGTGGCTCTGTCCCAGGATTCTGAGATCATGACCTGAGCTGAAGGCAAGATGCTTAACAGACTAAGCCACCCAGGCGCCTCTAAAATGATTATTGATATAGTTGTATCAGTATCTATCATATTTGAAACTGTTTTCTATTTGTCATCTTTGTTCTTTTTTTTTTTTTTTGTCTGCCACTTTTCTCCCTGCCTTCTCTGTTTTTTTTTTTTTTTTAAAGATTTATTTACTTATGATAGACAGAGAGAGAGAGAGAGAGAGAGAGAGAGAGAGAGGCAGAGACACAGGAGGAGGGAGAAGCAGGCTCCATGCCGGGAGCCCGATGTGGGACTCGATCCCGGGACTCCAGGATCATGCCCTGGGCTGAAGGCAGACGCCAAACCTCTGAGCCACCCAGGCATCCCTAATTGAGCATTTTATATGATTCCATTTTCTGCCCTTCATAGCATCTCAATTCTTTTTTTTTTTTTAAGATTTACTTATTTATTATATATATAGAGAAAGAGACTGAGAGCATGTGAGCAGGGGGAGGGATGAGGGAGGAGAGAGAATCTCAGGCACACTCCCCGCTGAGCACAGAGCCTGATGTGGGGCTTGATTCTAGAACCCAAGATCATGATTTCTTCTTGCTTAACCAACTGAACCACCCAGGTGCCCCAGCATCTCAATTCTTTAAAATTTTCTTTTAGTGATTGTCCTTGGCTTTGCAATATACATTTACAATTAATCCACTTTCAGATAACATTCTACTGCTTCACAGGTAGCGCAGATACCTTGTAACAGAAATATTTTCAATTGCTTCCTCTCCTTCCTTGTAACATTGCTGTTGTTCATTTTGTTACCTGTAAGCTCCGATCATCTAGTATATTGTTGCTATCATTTTGGATATGCTGTTATCTATTAAGTGAATTACGAATAATGTAGAGTATTGCATTTTATTTTATTTGTTCTATCCCCAGGGGTGTTCATTTCCATATATATGTCGAATTTCTGACCTAAATAATAATTCTTCTTTCTGAAGGTCTTTTAACATTTCTTGCAGGGCAGGTCTACCAGTAGCCAGTTCCCTCCAACCTCATATTTATTTCTCCTTCATTTTTGAAGGATACTATGATTAGATATAGATTTCCAGGTCGGGTGTTTTTCTTCAAATGCATCAAGTATTTTACTCCATTCTCTTTTTGCTTGCATGGTTTTAGAAGAGAAATCTAATGTAATTCTTATCCTTGTTCTTCAATAGGCTAAATGTTTGTTTCCCCCTCTGGCTTTTTCAAGATTTCCTCTTTGCCTTTGGTTTTTCTGCAGCTTAAATAACAGCTTTCTTTCTGTTATTCTATTTGGTGCTCTCTGAGCTTCCTGGATCTGTGGTTTGGTGCCTGTCATGAATTTTGGAAAATTCTTACCCATTATTACTTAAGATATTTCTTCTGTTCCTTTTTTCTTTTCTCCCTCTTCTTTCTGGTATTCCCATTAGGCATGTGTTATACTTTTTATAATTGTTTATACCTTTTGTAACTGTAGCATTTCCATCCCTCTGCTTACATTACCATCACATAGATTTTTGCATCTTTTTTTTTAAAGGTTTTTTTTTTTTTTAGGACTTTATTTATTCATGAAAGCCTCAGAGAGAGAGAAGCATAGACATAGAGGGAGAAGCAGGCTCCACCCAAGGAACCCGATGTGGGACTTGATCCCGGGACTCCAGGATCATGCCTCGGGCGGAAGGCAAGCGCCAAACCGCTGAGCCACCCAGGGATCCCAGATTTTTGCATCTTGTCCACCTTTTCCATTAGCATATTATAGTTATTTTAAATTTCTGGTTTGGTAATTCCAAAATCTGGTTATACTGGAGTCTGGTTGTGATGCTGCTGCATCTCTTCAGACTGTGTGGTGTTTGCCTTTTACCTTGCCTTCTAGTGAGATTTGAAAGCCAGAGATGATACATTTACTAATAGGAACTGAGGTAATCAGCATTTTCATTCAAGGCTTTATGTTTCTCTGGCTAGGAGTTAGGCTATGTTAGCATTTTCTGTAGTCGCTGGTGTCAGAGAAGTAATTTAGATTTGATGATCAGTGCTGAGTCGTTTAGTGGGCCTATGCCTTTGTACTGTGACCTTAATAAGTACTTCTCAGATTTTGTTTTCCCCTTTTGGTTTTAGACTTTGGTTAATAGTTTCCCATGAGGGTGGGTCGGCCTTTGTTGAACAGAATACTCTGGGTGCATTTAAAAATTTCTACTTCTGTCCCCCCACCCCCACCCCGACCACTGGAACCAGGGGGAGATAATTCTTCCATTGTAAAACTCTGAGAACCTGATGAAGCTCCCAGAGGTAAAACTGAAGAAAGAGTTGGACACCCAGAGGCTTTTATTCACTCAAGCTCCATCTCCAGCTATTGTCCTAAGTCTTCCTCCCAGTGACTGTCTCCAATGGTGCCTTCAGCTCATGGCCATTCTCCTCATTCACCTGTCTGCCCAGTATTGGGGGCAGTGGTCGGTTGGCTCTATGACCTCAGTTCTCTGATGGACCAAATACAGATTGTTGATTTTCGGTTTGTCCAGCAGGTTTCTGGTTGTGAGGATGGGAGTGATGACGTCCATGCTCTTTGCATGTTGAAGTGGAAACCAGAAGTTTGTATCCTCTCATTCTTCAATCTATTTGTATATCTGGGTCCTTCTTTTGACCTGGCTTCTAACAGCTGTGGTAAGTCTGCTGAGGAGCCCATCAAGAGCATTCTTCGTTTCTTTTGCTTCATATTTAAGATTTTAATTATTTATTCATGAGAGACACACAGAGAGAGACAGAGACAAAGGAAGAGGGAGAAGCAGGCTCCCTGCAGGGAGCCCGATGTGGGACTTGATCCCAGGACCTGGGGATCACAACCTAAGCCGAAGACAGATGTTCAGCTGCTGAGCCACCCAGGTGCCCTCTAGCATTTTAGTTTTGTTTTTCTTTCCTTAGAGTTTCCATCTCTCGCATATGCTATACATCTGTTCTTGCATGTTGTCTGATTTTTCCATTAGGGCCCCTAATAGATTAATCAGAGTTAATTTTAAGTCATATCCCAAAAATCTGTGTCTGGTTGTGATGCTTGCTTCGTCTTTCCAGACTGTGTGGGGTTTTTTTTTCTTGCCTTTTAACATGCCTTGTAATTTTTTGTTGAAAGCCAGACATGAGGTCAGTAAGGGAACTGAGGCTGTGAGGATTTTATTGTGAAGCATCGTGTTTCTGTGGCTGTTAAGTTACCGGTCCACATTTAACATATATTAAGCAGCTATGCCAGTAGGTGTTGGAGTTGAGGGCGGAGGGGATGGGCTTCACCTTCCTCCTTGCCTGGTCACTCCATTCTCCTGTTGTCTTTGGGTTTCCCTGGTATCTCCTTCTTAAATAGAATCTGTGTCAGGCCACTGTCAGCTGTAATACGCTGTTGTTAGGCTCTAGTCCTTCCAGCATCAGGGTAGGCTACCAGGGAGGGGAATTGGTCTGAGCGCTTATGATTACATCTCAGGGTTTTTCAGTGGGCCTGAGTCCCTGGGATGTGACTTAGGGAAGCATTTCTGAGCCTTCTCCCCCTTTTTTTCCCCTTTATGTGAGACAGGGAAGGCTTTAGGGGCCGGCGTCCAGTTATTTCTCCCCCAGGCCCGATAAGCCTATAAGTAAAGTGTTCGTTCTCGAGGACAGGATTTTGTTCTGGAGATCAGAAAGCTCTGTGCTATTTCAAACTGGTTCCTTTTCCTTCTCCCTCTTACCCACCCCCCGTCCTGAAGCCCAAGCTTGCTGAATTTTCCCACAAAGTCCCCTAAGACTGGGTTCCCAGGGAGGTCTAATTCTCAGGCTAGTCCATGCCAAGCTTCTAGCACCTGGGCAGTTACAGTGTAAGCGTTCCTACCCATCACTAGCTTATTAGCACCGCTTTCTCTGCCCTGGTCCTCAGTAATCTCTCTTTCTCTGCATTTGTTCATGTTTCAGAGAGGTGGTGTGCTCTGTGACCACAGCTCTCCAATGAAAGAAGAGTTGATTTTCAGTTTGTTCAGCTCTTTCCTGGTTATGTGGGCTGGAGTGGTGATTTCTGTGCTCTTTTGCATGTGAGGGCTGAAACTGGAAGGCCTCACCTGATGGGTTTTGGTGTCTCTTCTTTCCTGATGATGCTGGGGGGCCTTGACGTCCTTCCCGTTCTCTAGGCGGTGGGCATGCAGCCAGAGTCTGGGCTTATCCTCATGCATGCTGCTGCCTTCTCCCTTCTCCCTTGGCCCTGCCTGGCCCGGCTGGACTGGTCACACTCTGGTTTGTGGTACTCCTTCCTCCCACCTGTCCCCTTCTGTCTGGGGGACAGAGAGGTGTCTTGCATTCAGGTCAAAGCATTCAGGTCAAAGCGGTGCTCCCTGGGCCTCAGTTTTTCCAGCTGTCCAGTGGGGAGGGGGTGCAGGTGAAAGCTTTTCCAGCATTCTGTGTTCTTCAGAGAATTACACCACCCTGAGTTGATGCTTCACCAGACATGAGGGAGCGATTCTGTAATGAGTTTGTGTTTTATGGGAGTATTTCCAGATGCCAGCTTTGTCTTTGTTGATGCGGTTAACTAATAAAATGGCCTTCTCGTAGGAACGGTGGGAATGGCAGTCATGTGAGGGCAAATGAATAACCAGTGACCCAGAGGGTGTTTATCTTGGACTTTTATTCCCAGGATGAGTGTGTTTTAAAAAAAGCATTTCCTCTGATACCAGGCCCGGCTTACGGGGCTTCCACGTGTTGTGAGGAGAGCAGCATGCTCCCAGGGTGGGTAAAACCAGGGGTCTTCATTCATGCAGCATTGTTTGCACAGGACACCCAGTGTTATCCATTTCTTTTGGTTCTGAAGCCAAAACTTGGGTTCCTTTTGGAAAACAAAGTTTGGCGGGGGGGGGGGGGACCGAAATATATGTCATGGTTATCTTCTGTTTATTTTCTTAAATAGAATATTGCTTATTTAGGGACAGGAAAAGCATTGTGCATGTTTTGCTTGCTCATAAAAAGTTTTATACATTTAGAACTACAGTTAGTTTAAATCATTATCTCAATTCTACTATTTGCAGATTCCTTCAAAATTGCTAATTTTGGACATGCACTGAATCTCGTGGTGGGCTGTAGGTTCAGGGGGATCCTTCTCTTCTCTTCTCTTCTCTTCTCTTCTCTTCTCTTCTCTTCTCTTCTCTTCTTTCTCTTCTTTTTCTTTCTCTTCCTGTTCCAAAGGAGCAGACTGGTCCTTAAATGGACAAGAAATTATTACCATTTTAGGGAAACAAACTCAGGTGTAGTTTTCATCCTGTTTCCCAGTACCTGGCATTGTGCCTGCGAAGAAGAAATGCTCATTAGTGTTTGTCGAGTGAGTTAGCGAGTGCAGGAATATGTCTGCATTTCTGCCCATCAAAGCTTGACAAGAAAGTGTTGGCAAAGAAGAGAAGGCTCTGAGGCCTTTCCTTCCTTGCTCAGACCTGTCGTCCTTCTCTTGTGACATTGGTGGCACCCCTGTGGGCAGCAGCGGTGACTGGCATGCCTCCGAACTACCACCTCCCTGGGTTCAGGACTGGTAATGACCTGGCAGGATCAGTTTTCACATAAAATTAGTTCCCTTGCCTGGATTGTAGCCCTCTTAGGAGTGGGGAAGGGAAGGAAAAGCCAGATAAGCACATGCATATATTTTACATAAAAATGCGTATTCGTCATTTCCCCCCAAATCAGAATCCTGGGGGGAGGTATGGAATTTTGCTCTCTTAGGATGAAATTCAAGGAAATGATTGGATTTAGAAGGAAGAAGGAAGGTTGCAGAGTTGGGAACAGAGTTGGGAACAGGACTGAGCAGAACAGTTGGGATCAGACAGGCTCTGATTTTGTTTGGTAAGTAAGGGCAGGGAGACAGAGCGAGAGAGCGAGTGCAAGAAGTGGGGATGGGTTATGACCTGATGGGGAGGGAAGGGAACTTTCTTTAGTCATTAATTCAGCAAGTAATTACAGAGCATCTGTGCTCAGCTCAGATGACCAAGATGGTCCCTGCACTTGAGGACACACAGTTTGTGGAGACAGCCAGTTTGGGAGCATAGAGGAGGGTGCTGCTCCTAAGCTTAGGGTATCCGTGAAGGCGTGCTGGCTGAAGGGGTGTTGAAGGTTGTGTAGGAGGTCTTCAGATGAATAGGAAGGGAGCCTTTGAGGCAGAAGGCTCAGAAGCGAGTGAGCAGTTGGCACTTCCAGAGATCTGAGGGTGTTCTCAGTACAGGGGTTGTTGAGAGCTCAGCGGGCGGGTCATTGGAGGCTTTTCATGCCTAGTGGAAGAGTTGGGACTGTATCCTGAGAGCGGTGAGGTGTCAGGGCAGAGTTTCGGGTTCAGGAGTGGCCTGATCAGATTCATGTTTTAGATCTGTGCTGGCTGGTACAATAGCCACTCGCCACATGTGGCTGTTGAGCCCTTGAACCATGGCTAGTCCAAATGCAGACATACTGTAAGAGTAAAATACACACCAGATATCAAAGACTTGGTAGGAAGGAGTAAAATATGTCATTAGTCATTCTTTCGGTATGTATTTATTTATTTTTAAAGATTAAAAAAATTTATTTGTGAGAGAGAGTGTGCGAGCGAGCACAAGCAGGTGGAGCAGCAGGCAGAGGGAGAGGGAGAAGCAGGCTCCCCACTGAGCAGGGAGTCGGATGAGGGCCTTGATCCCAGGACCCCGGGTTGATGACCTGAGCTGAAGGCAGATGCTCAACTGCCTGAGCTGCCCAGGTGCCCCTCTTTCAATGTTTATATGTTGAAACAACCTTTTGGATATGTCGTGTTAAATAAAAAATATATTAGTAAAATTAAATTCACTTTTTAAAATGAGGCTACTAGAAGATTTAAAGTCATGTACAGGATCCACATGACATTTCTATTGGACCGTGCTGTTTTCTGCTCTCTAGCAGATGGAAAGCTAGTTAGTGTAGTGATTGATTCGTTCATTTGTGGATTCATTTCTTCAACACATATTTATAGATTGCCTACTTTGGGCCAGGAACTGTTGTGGGCATTGGGAATACAGTAGTGAGTAAGACAAGGCCCCTGCCTTCACAGAGACTGAGCAACTAGATAAGTGATGGAATTTAGGTAATGTCAAGTGCCGTGAAGAGAAAGGAAACACGGTTGGGATATAGTGGTAAAATGCAGGGAATGGGGTGGAGGGCTTTTTGAGATTGGGAGTCAGGAAGGGCCACTGGCAAACAGAGGCTTGAATAAAATGAGGAAACCATCTTCTGCATGGTGGGGAAAGGGAAAGGCATGTAGTTAATTTAATTTTTTAAAAAGATTTTATTTATGTATTTGAACGAGAGTGTGCATGCATGAATGGGGTTGGGGGGGGGGAGAGGCAGAGAGAGAAGCAGGCTCCCTGCTGAGCAGAGAGCCCCAGGACCCTAAATCATGACCCAAGTCGAAGGCAGGTGCTTAACCGCCTGAGCCACCCAGGTGCCTGGGAAAGGCATTTTAGGCAGAGGGAACAGTGAGAGCAAAGGCCCTGAGGTAGGTAGGAATGGACTCGGTGTGTTGGGGGCATAGTAAAAGGTCGTGGTGGCTGGATGGAGTAGGGTGCTGCAAAGTGAGAAGAGGCAGAGTCAGATCCTGGGGGGTCTTGGAGGGTGCCGTAAAGAGGGTGGGTTTTAGAAGGTTTTGAGCAGGGATATTGACAGGAACTGATTGACATTTTAAAAGGATCCTGGCTGGTATAAGGAGAAAAATCAAACAGCTGGTTGGGGCAGTCCAGAGAAGAGGAGAGGTGATGCTGGGTGGGAGGAGAGCGCCCGGAAGGGGAAGGAGAGATGGAGAAGGGATCAGATGTGAGGTGAGCCTCAGCGTCACAGCCAAGGGGGACCTACGCTTGAGTTGGATGGAGAGTTGAGGGAAGGCGGGATGAGTCCGGGCTGCAGCGGCCCAGATGCAGCTGGAGCCCTGGTGATCCGCGGCACCTTTGCCGGATGGGCGGAGGCTCAGGGAGGAGTGGGTGCTGGTGGGGTGGATGGGAAATGGGAACCTTTACACATGCCAAGTGTAAGATGCCCCTGAGATAAGTAGGAAGTTGGATATCAGAGGCCAGCCGTGGCCAGGCTTGAACATGTGAGGGCAGTGGCTTTATAGATGGCATTCAGCTCTGGGCCTTGCTGCGGTCACCTAGGATGTGCGTGTGGGTCCGGAGGGGTCCCAGTATGAGCCTCTGGCTCAGGAAGAGACCAGAGACCCAGCCAGGAGATAGGGCTGAGGTGGGAGGGAACCAGGAGGTGAGGAGTCCTCAAAGCCAGGAAGAGGGAGCTTCAGGAAGGAAGGAGAGGTCAAGCATGCTGGCCGAGGCCAAGGTGAGATTGGAGGGTTGTCTGTGGGTTTGGCAACAAGAGAGTGGGTGGCTGATGACCTTGGGGAGAGTGACATCTGTACTGTTGGGGGACAGGGGTGGCCACCTGGAGCAGAGTGGAATCAGGAGAATGGGGGCCGGGAGGGGACCTCCTGCGTGGACAGGTGTGGACGAGGCCCTGGCCCTGGTGCTGGTGGTGTTGCCGTGGGAAGGACCCAGCGGAGGAGGGGAGTGATGTTGTGTAGGGGAGAGGAGGGGTTTGCCGGAGTGGTGACCTCAGCTGGGAGGGGGGGTGGCGCCTGGTGCCCTAGCGGGGCATTGGCTCGGGTCAGGGGGGGCACCGGGCAGTGTGACCTGCAGGAGGAGGACTCCTCCATCCGGCCGGGTAGCCTGTTGGATCTGGTGTCTGCATGTGTGTGTGTGGGGGGGTAAGTTCCTTTCTTCTGTTCGCTTTTCTTTTCTCAGGGAAAGTAGCTGTCAGCCGAGAGCAGGTTGTTTGAGGTTTGAGGAGAAAGGGGAAAGTCTCAAATACCCATCGAGGAGGGCGAGTCGAGGAGGGTTAGGCTGTCCTAAGGACCCACTTGAGGTTTGTGGTCATAAATTTAAAGTGAGACCATCCGCGCGGCTGCGTATGTTCCTCCGGCACGAGGTGGGCAAGGAGTTGACTTGAGGTTTTGCCAGGGTTTTAGTAAAAGGGTGATGGAGCTGGGGAGTTGACAGCTGCCACCAAGGTGGGGGGTGATGGGGACGGGTCTGGTCTTAGCTGGGCTAGGATAGCAGTGGGGGGTGGTGGGAGGGAGGGGGCTCGGGTGCCAGGTTGGAGCCTGGGGCGGGCACGGTGGAAGGTGCTGGGGCGCTGGGGATGGGGTCGAGGTGGGTGGGGGTGGTGTGTCATTGGCGAGGGCAGGGTGCAGGTGTGATGGGGGACTGGGTGGGGGACCTGGTGGTGGGGAGGAGGCAGGAAGGCCACTGGCGGAAAGGAGATTAAGGGACCGAGTGGCCAGAGTCCCAGGAGCCGTTGCTGTTGCCACGAAAGCTAAGACCAGGCTTCCCGGTGGGGGGAGGCCAGCGAGCCGGAGGCTGGCCTCTTGAGCGTGCGGCGTCCGCGGGGGAGGCCATCTGGGCCTCGTGCTTCAGCCTGCTCCGCAGGTGGCGGGGAGCGCCCGCGGGCCCAGGAAGCGCACCCCAGGCTCCCCCGGCTTCCCCGGTGAGCACAGCAGGGGCCCAGCCTCCCCGACCGCGGGCTCAGTGGGTCAGTGGGCGGCGTGCGGAGGACCCAGAGCCTGGCAGCCTCTCACCGAGCAGGACCATCCTTACGGGGGAAGGGGGATTTGCGGAGACGTCCCCCAGCTGGGATGGCGAGGATGACTCAGCCTCCCAGGGGCCCTCGGAGGGGGACACCTCCTTTTGGTCACGTGCCTTCTGACCTGCTGGTTAAGCGCCGTCTGGGCACAGCGAAGAGAGGATCGGGATACGGGCCGGGTCACGTTCACGCCTGAGCTGTGCGTGCGTGTGTGCTCCGGGCAGACGGGAGGAGCCGGGGAGCCCTTGGGCGTGAAGACCCGCTGGCCCTGGCGGGAGCGGGGGACGCCGGGGCCTCCCGGCTATCCTACTTGTACAGCCCTTTATGCTTTATAAGCTCGTTTGCCACGGCAGCTTGGGGAGGAGCTGTGGCAGCCTGGGACGGAGAACGGGGCTCCCGCGGCTGGGCCGGGCCCTCCCCAGGTGCAGGCCCGGTCGGCCCTAGACCCAGGGCCTGACGATTTCATGAATGGCCGCCAGGCCGGTCGGCTGGCCAGGGATGACAGGGAGCGCGGGTGGCCCAGCCGGAGGCCCTGTGGCCGGTGTGGGGCTGTGGCCAGCTCCCCTGGCTGCTGGGAAGCTGCTTTGTGGCTCAGGCCTAGGGACGGAGAGACTCGTGGTGGCTGCTCTGACCTTTCAGGCTACTGCCCCGGTGGAAGCAGATGGACCCTTCCCCCCAGACCACACTATGGCCAACTGCGCGACGTTCGCTAATGGAGCCATCTCCATCCCTGTGGCCAGGCAAGGTCGAGTGTGCCAACTTAGGAGCTCAGGTGGGAGCCCCCCAGTCGAGGGGCAGGTCCAGGAGAGGCCGCAGCCAGTGCCCTCTGGCCAGGTTCCCTTGAGGCTGCAGCCAGCTTCCTAGGAGGCCGCGCTGGGATGAGAATTATTCACAGGGACACGGGCACCGCGTGCTCTCTCCCCGGCCCTGGAAACACCCAGTGCTGGGCCCTGAGCACGTCTGTGTTCTTTCACCCCAGAGAAGGAGCACTGCCCCAGGACTGGCGTTGGAAACCTTAAATTTGAGCTCTACTCCCTGGCTGTGTGACCTTTGAACAAAACAGTTTTTTCTGGGCCTCTCTTGCTTCTGAGAAAAGAAGGGACGTGAGGGCCTCTGTGAAGCCCCTTCTCCCCCTGTCCCCAGTTTTTTTTTTTTTTTTAAGATTTTATTTATTTATTCATGAGAGACACAGAGTGAAAGAGAGAGAGAGAGGCAGAGACACAGGCAGAGGGAGAAGCAGGCTCCCCACAGGGAACATGATATGGGACTTGATCCCAGGACCCTGGGATCATGACCTGAGCCAAAGGCAGATGCTCAGCCACTGAGCCACCCAAGCATGTCTCTCCCCACCTCCCCCGGTCAGTCTTGATTGGTTTCGTCCTTACCAGTGAGGGCTGGATATTCAGTTCTCTGGACTGTAAGCTCTTTGAGGATGGGGCGAAATTTCTCTTATTCCCCACGGTGTCCCCAGGTCCTGGCACATCATAGCTGCTCAACAAATGTTTGCTTAGCGGGTCAGATTGGTGCTTACTTGCAGATCTGTGCATGCCGTTACCTGGAGGCCCATCAGCTGCAGCCAAAATAGATTGGGCCTGGTCTTCCAACATCCCAGGTGAGGAGGGTGTTGCCTTGAAATCACAGAGCGGGACCTTTCTTGTTCTCCGGAGGAACCTTCTCGGAGAGCCTGGCCCATTGAGTAGGCAATAGAAAAGATGATGCAGGCTCTGGGTTCAAATCCCAGCTCTGCCTGGCCTAACTGGTGCCTTGAGTAACTCACTCCTGGGATCTAAGCTTCTGTTATCTCAACTTGAAAATAGGTATGGAGAAAGCTACTTCAGGGGATCCCTGGGTGGCTCAGTGGTTTAGCGCCTGCCTTTGGCCCAGGGCGTGATCCTGGAGTCCTGGGATCAAATGCCACATCAGGCTCCCTGCATGGAGCCTGCTTCTCCCTCTGCCTTTGTCTCGGCCTCTCTCTCTCTCTGGGTCTCTCGTGAATAAATAAAATCTTAAAAAAAAGAGAGAAACCCATTTCATGATGATGTGAGAAATAAATAAAATAAGTGAGATGTCTATGATGGTGTCACAAAAAAAAAAGAGATTTTTTTTTAATGAGTAGTCTTTATTGAAAGCAAATGGGAATCTTCTAGAACCTTCCAGAATCTGGCTGCTTCTGGATTATTTTCTCAGTTTACTCTGGGGAAATTTCAAAGAGCAGGGGACTTTCTGCTGTGAGCAGCAAAGAAGGATGGGATTGGTGCAGAACTTGGAGTCTGGGACCCAAGACTCGTCCTTGGGTCTGGGACCAAAGGTTCTTGCTGAACGTCACCTATGTACTAGGAGTAATAGAACCTTTATTATCACTGGGTTGTTTTAAGGATCACTTGAGATGATATGTGCATAAAATATTTGGAACAGAACCTGGCATATTGGTAAATATTATTTTTTGTCATTGTTTTACTTTCTGTTTTCTGAAGATGTTTCGAAATACCTCTCCATTCTAATATTATTTAAAAAATTCTTTCATATTTATTTAGTATTTTTTCAGTGTTTTTCTTTCCTCCGTAGCCATTTAATCCATCTGGCATTTGTTTTTGTGTATTTTTCCAGGTGTCTGACTCTTATTTACAAACTTTATTTATTCCTTTTTTGCCACATCTGATTTTATTTAATAAAACTTTACAGTGAGTTGAAACCCCCTGCCTCAGGCTCAGTGTCCTCCCTCTCCAAAGGTAGCAGCAGTCCAGAATTTGGTGTTTATGATTCGAAGACATGTTTTCTAATAACGCTATATGTGGATGAAACCACAACTGTCCCAAGGGATCTTGGAACTCACATTTTCCTTTTTAAAAACTTATTTTGACATAATTGCAGGCTTACAGAAAAGTTGTAAGAATAGTACAAAGAATTCCTATATCACTTTCACCCTGATTCCCCACATGATAACATTTTCCACATTCCCTTTCTCTTTTCCTGCCCCCAGCAACACTCTTCTTAGTTGTATAGAGAGACCTTGCTTTCTGTGTAATTCCTTTCCTAAACCATTTGAGACAAAATCGCAGGTATGCAGTTCTTCCTTTACTCCTAAATACTTCTGAATGTATTTCCTAAAAATAAGGACATTCATTTATATAACCATGGTGCAGTGGTCAGAATCAGGAGCTTCACACTGATGAATACTATCAGCACATCTACAAACCTTATTCCTGATTCATCATCTGTCCCAATAACATTCTTTATAAGAGAAAATCCAGTATCACTGGCTGCATTCACTTGTTCTTTCTTTTTAGTATCTGAATTAGTTCTTCAGTCTTTGTCTTTTATGACCTTGACTTTTTTTCCCCTTTTTTTTTTTTTGAGTGTAGACCAGTTATTTTATAGAATGACCCTCAGTTTGGGTCTGTCTGATGTTTCCTTATTACTGTGTTCAGGTTAAGTATATTTTGCAGGAATACGCAGAATTGATGCTCTGGCCTTCTCAGTGCATCAGATCACAAGGCGCTGTTACTTATTGAATGGTCTGTGCTTTTCCCGCTGATGCAAAATGACACATTTACAATTTTCTGAATTCTCAGATATACGTTGGGTCTGCCTCTGGACGCCTTATTGTTTTAAATTGACCAGTTTACTTAATTCTGTGCCATTTCCCCGGCTGTTTCAGTTACTAGACCTTCAAACTGTAATAGGTTTGCTTCTTGGTGTTTTACGACTTGTGTTGCTCACGGGAATGGGATTCTTCCTTCCATTATATTTCCTGATTATTTTTGGTGTATAGGAAAGCCATTGATGTGAATATTTATCCTATATCTGGTTATTTGGCTCAGTTCTCTCTTGTTTTAATAGTTTTTCAGTTGATCCTCTTGGATTTTTTTATGTAGACCATCATATCTGCAAGAATAGCAGGTTTGTCTCTTCCTTTCCAGGAATTCTACTTGTTTATTTTTTCTACATTGACTAGGGTCTCCAGAGTAATTTTGAGTGATATAGAGTGAATTGAGCATTCTTGATCATTCTAACTTTAATTGGGATAGCTCTAGCATTATGTTAAGATTGAGGAGGGGTTTTGAGAGAGAACCCTTTACAGAGGCTTTAAAAAATTTGTAGTGAATTATATTAGTTTTTTCTTTTATCTGACACTGCCCAGAAGATGTAGGTTGAGGTTTATTTTTAGAGTTGATTACTTTTGTAATTTAGTGCCATCTCTTATGTTAACATTTATGTAGGAATTTTGCATCTATCTTTATGTACGATTTATCCACGATTTTCTATCTTTTAATACTTACCCAGTTTTAATAGGACAATATGTTGGTTCTGTAGCAAGCACTGAAATGCTCCCTTCCCCCCAACAATTTAGAAAACATAGATGTAATCTCTTTATTGAGGATTTGGTATAGTTTGTCAGTAAAATTATTTGAATATTCCCAGTACCTTTATAATTCAAATTTCTTTCTGATTATTGATCTGTTCAGGTTTTCTATTTCCTCTTGAGTCAATTTTGAGTAATTTTTATTATTTAGAGACTGATCTGTATTCATTAAGAATAGATAAACATAAAATTTAAAATATATAAAGTATTCCTTTCTCCCTTCTTCCCTCTGTCCCGATCTCCTGATTCTGTAGTTACACTATTCTTATTTCTTTATACTCTAAATTTATTTTTAATTTTCTTGGCTGGACGCTTGGGTGTGGAGGGGTAGGGTTAGCTATTTTATTAGTATTTTCAAAGGACTTGCTCTTGCTTTTATTATCTGGTCTTTTGTTTTCTATTTCTTTAGCTTCTAATTATTTTTGCTCATCTACTTTTGGTTTATTTTGTTTTTTTTCTTCTTCCTTTCTTTTTTGAGTGACTGCTTTGGAAGGATCCCATGGGTTTTGCTATATAGTGCTCTCATTGTTCATTTTTTAAACAGTCTGCAGTTTGTTTTAATTTCTTAAAAAAAATACTACTCTAAATAACCTTTGGGTTACATTTCCAAGTGGTTAAACTTTTTGTGGCTCTTTCTGTTTAATTTTTAGTTTTATTGCTTCGTGGTCAGAGAATATGGCCTGTGTAATTTCTAATTTAAAAAAATTATTGAGGTTTTCTTTGTGGCCAACCACGTGATCAGTTTATAGTAGTTCCATGGGTTTTTGAAAAGATGTGCATTATCTTATAACTACATATAAAAATATATCAAATTGGCTGATTGTGTTTTTTAAGTCCTTTGTTGCCCCCCCCCCCTTTTTTTTTAATCCTCATGAGCTGTCCATTTTGGGGAAGTATGCTGCAATCTCCTGTTATAACCAATTGTTTTTTCCATTTTTCTTTGTATTTTGAGCAGTTTTTACTCTGTGTATTTTATGGCTATGTGATAGGTCATTACTGCAAATCCTTTTGCTGGTTGAATTTTATATCCATTAAAACCTTTGTGTCCTTTGTAATTCTTTCTCTTTTCTTTTCTTGGAGTCTGTTGCCATTTCTGCCTTTTTTTTTTTTTTTTTAAGATTGTATCTATTTGAGAGAGTGCGTGCATGACTCGTGGGGAGGGGCAGACACAGGGAGAAGCCGACTCTCTGAGCCAGAAGCCTGGTGCAGGGCTCAATCCCAGGACTCTGAGATCATGACCTGAGCCTACAGCAGACACTTTACTGAGTCTCGCAGGCACCCTGCCATTTCTGCTTTTTATTGACATATGCCTGGTGTCATTTTGTGAATTTCTTGTTTTTTGAAAATGTTTCTCTTCAGGGCCATCTGGGTGGCTTAGTTGGTTAAGCTCAGGTCATGGTCTCAGGGTCTTGGGATCGAGCCCTGTGTCAGGCGCGGTGCTCAGTGTGGAGTCTGCTTGAGCATCTCTCTTTCCCTCTCTCTCTGCTCCTCCCCTCTGTCAAATAAATAAATAAAATCTTTTTAAAAAAGGAAAAAAACTTCGTTTTGAAACAATTTAAGACTTCATGAGGAGCAGAGTTATAGATCAATACAAAGAGCTCCTGTGTGTCCAGTGCCCTCCTTCCTCATTGGTAACATCTTACATCTTCTTCCCTTATGTTCTTAGCCTTTCTGGGTCTTTCTGTTTCAGCCCCTGGCCTACCCTGCGTCCTGTCCCCCCTGTCCCCCCCCCCCATTTGTGATACTCTGGTTTTTAATGGGGGGGATTTACATACCACCTGTATTTATTGTGATTGCCTGTTTAAGTTTCAGCTTCTTTTATTTATTTGAGAGAGAGCACAAGCAGTGGGGAGGAGCAGAGGGAGAAGGAGAAGCAGACTTTCTGCTGAGCAGGGAGCCCTGTGTGGGACTTGAACCCAGGGCCTTGAGATTATGACTGGAGCTGAAGGCAGACACTTTAACTGACTAAGCCACCCCGGAGCCCCAAAGTTTCAACTTCTTTCTGCCACCTTATTTTGCGTTTGGTTTTCCATCATGTTTTTTCCTTCTTTGTTGGATTGCCAGAGTTTTCTTTAGTTACCCCTTTTCCTTATTTCTATTTTTTAATCCCTATTTTGGCTGCTTGCCCCCCCCCTTTGATTTAGAAGTCATGACCTTATTTCTCATTTCTTATGCTCAAGTTTTTAACAAACATTTAAGCTTGGCCAGGAATTAATTAGTATCTGTAATTACCGTTGAACCCCTCCCCCGCCCCCATTCTTACCCCTCCTTCCCCAAATATTTGGCCCTTAGATGCACTTACATGTTCCTTATCCTCTCTCCATAAGCTGTTCTTGGTTGATATGATATGGAATTTTATTTCCAGCTTAAGAAAATACACATTGTATTTTTGGGTATTTCGTAAGAGCTGCCTGAGCTTCACAGCTCTATGTTCTCTGTTTGTTTTGTTTCTTTCTCTTCCTTTTTAAATTCTCTCTGAGGTCGTCTTTTTTGGATTCATTTTCCGTAATGTTTTCCAGGAAAGGTGATGGGGTGGCACAGAACGTTTGCATCTCGGAAGAGGTCCTTGCTGTTCCTCACACCTGAATGATGGGTTGGTTTGCAGTTGGGTTCTAGGTCCAGAGCCTTTTTTCTGAGAGCCTTGTAGCTTCTGCATTTTTCTGGCCCTTGCAGATGAGCAGTATAATGGCTAGACAGCCTCGTTGCTCTATCCGTGCTTTTCCCCTTTGTGGAAGCATTTAGGGTTCCCCTTTGTTTCTTGGAGCTGGGGAATTGTGATCCGGGTGCATCTAAGGTGTCTTGTTTCATTTCTCCTCCTCAGCACTCAGATCTTGTGCTCTGAAAACTCTAGCCTTTATTTCTGTTCTGTTCTTGGCTCCGGAGAGATGAGTGAATATCGGGTCAGTGTTTGGGGGTCCACTGAGGCCACAGAGACCAGATTGCTTGGGATGCGCATGCAGCTGGATGGCTGGTCGACCTTCTCCAAGCCATCTGGAAGAGGCAGATGAGAACGGCTCCTACCACGTGGGGTGTCTGGGAGATGAAGTAGGCAGCTAGGAGAACACATACCACAGTGTCTGGTTGGAGTAAGTAGTTGGCAATGGGAGCTTCTCTGTCCATAACCCTTGGAGGAACAGAGATGAGGAAGCAGTGGGCTCTTGAGTGGGACGAAGAGAGACAAGATAGGACCACCTCTGAATCTCATTCTCCCTACTCAGGATGATGGGGATTGAGAAGTTTTTAGGTACAGGTGTCCCTCCCCCTTTTTAAATTATTTATTTATTTATTATTTATTTATTTATTTATTTATTTATTTATTTATTTATTTATGATTTTATTTATTCATGAGAGAGACAGAGAGAGGAGCAGACACACACAGGCAGAGGGAGAAGCAGGCTCCCTTTGGGGGGCCTGATGCAGGATTGGATCCGAGGACCCCGGGATCACGCCCTGAACCAAAGGCAGATGCTCAAACACTGAGCCACCCAGGTGCCCCCACCCCCACCCCTCTTTTAAATTTCACACAGAGGAATGGCTTGGGAGGTCACTTCTCATTCCTGAATCTTAATTCTCTTCTCTTTTCTGTTGTATTTTGTCTTCCTGATTGACGTCACTTAGTTGATGACAGGATCCAGGGGCTCCAAAAGCCTTTCATTTGCTAAAGAAGAGAATGGACTGCACACTTGCCCACCTGTGTTTGTATTGGTGGAGTACCTGAAGAGTTAGATGTCCTTGGGCATGATCTCCATGCCCTCTGAAGTCTCCTCTGACCGTACTCACCTGTGTATCCCTAGGTCTCGCACACAGTAGTTGCTCCGGAAAGGCTCCCAGGGTGGCTGGTGAATCAGTGCTCCATTTTTCTGATGTGGAAAAATGATTGCTTCTCACCTCACTGGGCATGTCCCCTTGCATTTGCTGTTTTATAAAAGATTTTATTTGTGGCTGAATGACAGTCTGTTCTTTCAAGAAAACGGGAAGAACTGGTTTAGGACCATTGTGAAACTTCATTTTAATAGCAACAGACAGGGCTCTGGCAACTTCAAAAAGGGCAATCAAGAAATTCTTGTTTGCTCAACAGAAAGAGCTATTTAGGGTGGTTACATGGGTTCAAAGTCACTCCAAATTCCATATAATTTTCGACTTCTAATGACTTTTTTGGCCTCTAAGGTAATTGGTGAAAGTGTAATTTATTTAGAGTGGTGTTCTAGGTCGGTTTCACCAGGTTTGATGACTGTCCCAGCCGTATTTGGAAACCTCACCAGAAGACATTCGGCTGGGGAGGAGACAAGGGGAGGGTGTGATTTCCAACATGTTTTCTCTTCTCTTGGCACAGTTCGCCAAGCAAACATTCTTGAGCATCTTTCCTGCCTGGCGCCGATGGGACAGGAGAGCAAAGTGGTATATGATCCTTGCCCTCAAATGGCTTGGTGTCCAGTGGAGGAAGCAGGATGGGCACGAATTATTGAGTAGTGTATGGTAAGTGCAGACTCTGCACCCACCCTGGGAGAATGAGAAGGTTCAGGAGAGCCTGAGGCCAGAAGAACAGTGGCGGTTAAGGACCTAACTAACCATGGCTGTGAGAGGGAAGGGTGTTCTGGACACCAGTTACTGCACGTACAAAGGTTCCAAAGCATGTGTGTGATATGCTTAGCAGCTCAATTAGGGCGAGAATGCAGGTACATCTGGTCAGGGTGTGGCACTACGTGCAGCAGGACTGGGAGCCCCTGTATTCCGTCTCTCGGGAGCTATTGCCACTCAGCTACAACTGGTTGTGGCCATATCTGAACATAGGCCCAGCGTAGGCCAGATCGTCTGATTTTTTTTTTTCCTTTTCCAGAGGAGTTTTATGTAAAATTTTCTAAATTTCAAATTATGGCAACTAATTGAAAAAAACTTTTTAAATGCTGTGAAACCCCTCCCAAAAAGCCATTCCAAGGCCACTAGTTTGTGAAACCTGTTTAGAGGATAAAGAGGGACCTAGTAGGCCCCCCTGACCTGACCTTGACTGTCCCATCCATTGCCAGTGTTGAGAAAGGGAGGTGGGCCCTGAATTCTCCAGAGTCCAGGTGACTCTGGAGAACCTTGATCTTCCCCTCACCTCACTTTATTATGACACAGGGAGTGGGAGTCAAAAGAATTTGGGGTTTTTAGGTTTTCTTCCTCTCCCCCGCTCCCTTAACTAAGTTTGGATGGGGAATGTGATGTTGATAGTTGGGGCTGTTTTGCTTCTTAGAACTTTGGCCTCCTCTTGCCCCTGCTCCTACCCTACACGGTTCCGATCCTATATGGAAATCCTACCCTTTCCACCCTCCTCTTCTGGTTTGTTGGAGAATGGAGCCCAGAACCAGAGAAATACGCTCTTGGGCTTAACCTAGCTACAGTGGTTGTGAATGCTTATCTTCCCTCCGAAGTAGAGGAATAAATATTTTATTTTAAATCCTTTGTTCTTGGTAGCCCAGGTGGCTCAGCGGTTTAGCGCCGCCTTCAGCCCAGGGTGTGACCCTGGGATCCTGGGATCGAGTCCTACATCGGGTTCCCTGCATGGAGCCTGCTTCTCTCCCTCTGCCTGTGTCTCTGCCTCTCTCTCTCTCTCTCTCTCTCTCTCTCTCTCTGTGCCTCTCATGAATAAATAAATAAAATATTTTAAAAAATCCTTTGTTCTTAAATATGTAACCCAGAGATGTCCAACAGAAGTAGAATATAAGCTACCTATGTAACCTTAAATTTTCTAGTAGCAACATAAAAAAAAAAAAAAAAGGAAAAACAAACAGGGGAAATTAATGTGTTATCAAACCTGGAATTTCCAGTGTGTTGGTCATTTCGACATGTAGCCAGTGTAAAAATTCCTGTTAATCCCACATACTTCTTTAAAAAATTTCGCATGAAGTGTTCAAAAATTGGTGTGTATTGTCCACGCACAGCGTATCTCACTTTGGATTAGCCACGTCTCATATGCTCAGCAGTCCTATGCGGCTGGTGGCAAGCGTATTGGACAGCGTAGATATATAACAGGTGCACGTGAGAAGGTGATATTGTACAGACAAAAGATATACAGGTCAGCTGTGACCCAATTATTTAAAAGGACACATTTGATCATGTATCTCCTCTGCTGGAGCCTTGCTCAGCGCTCCATTCTCCTGGGGATGGGTTGCACCGGCCTTACCTCTCCGATCCCACCTCGCACCCTCCCTGCTTCCCTCCACCCCACAGACTGGCCTTCTTTTCCTTCCTCAGACATGCCACACACCCTCCAGCCTGTGAGCGCTCACACATCCTGTTCCCATTGCCTGGATTGTGCTCCCTCCCTCTACCTTCCTCCTCCCCCTCATTTTGCCTAGCTCATACCAAGCTACTTTTTCAGTTAAATATCCATTGTTCAGGGAGGTCTTTCCTGACCCCCAGGCTCATAACTCCAGGCTAGGTTGTGTTTCCCTGCTGGATGCTGTCAGGAGCGGAGAGAAGAGCAGGGTCTCTCTCCTTAACACCTAGCACAATTACAATTACCTGGTTACCAGTGAGATACTGTTTCACGATTCTCTACCTCGTCAGGTTGTGTGCCCCAAGAATGCACGGACCAGAGTGCTTTGTTTGCTTGATTTATGCACAGCAGCTCCTAGAATGGCTGCAGAATATAGATGATCAATAAATATGAGATGAATGGTACAGGCTGAGATTGAGTCTTGTAGAGTCACCATCCCCCGCCTCCCCCAGAGGACCTAGACCCCTAACAGTGAGGTCAGGGGGTCAGCCCTGTGGCCTGTACTAGATCCCCTGCTTTCTTACCAGCAGAATGAGCCACTCTCTGTCTCTCTCTTGACTGGCTTTAGGTTGGCTGTAAATTATATTTTTGGTGGCTGTTAATAAAAATATAGGGCTGGGGGAAAAAAAAAGACTTCTCCTAATAGAATTTTATTAAATGGCACTAGTTTAAAAATGTCTCGTAAAAAGTTAATTAATTTGGGATTTGGGGATGAAAGGCGTGATATAAATGTCAGTTATTATTATTACAATTTCAGCCTCACGCTTATGCTCTTGATCCAGCCCCTGATCTGGAGTTTCTCCTACACCCAGGGACTGGCAGCGCCGCTGAAATGTTAGAGGCAAATTTGAGCTTTGGGGGTCCTTCAGGGACAGAGGGGACTTTGCCAAAGTTAGGCCGTCCTGTCTTTTCATCTAGAATAATGCAGGGCCTGAGAGCTCACACCACTGACTCAGGGCCAGGTGCAGTTCAGAGCAAGATGGTCCAGGCGCCCCGAGAAGCTCCAGGCCACAGCAGCCAGGAACGTCAAGGTCACGTGCTTAGCCCAAGCCCGGTCACAGAATGGTTGAGCTGTCAGGGCTCTGAGAGATTCCCACTCTCATTTACGGAGAAGGAAACTGAGTTTGAAGAGAGGTGGTGGCTTGCCTAACCCAAGGTCACATAGCAGGTTAATTAAATTTATGGAGCAAAAGGCAGCGAAAGCAATTAGTGAAGTAGGGGAAACCTTCTTAAAAAAAAAAAGATTCAGGCAATTTATAGGTGACAAGTCTAGAAACTGTTTTCCAAGGAAACAGGGAGTCCTGGGATTTCATGTGAGTTCACAGAGGCAGACAGCCCTTCGCTCCTTCAAGATGCCCCACCTTCATTCCCCTGATTGCAGACGCGGTACCTACAGGGAGGGCCTGCAGACCTGACCCGGTGTGTAATTACTTAAGCGAGGTGGGGGCAGGCTGGGATGTTAATCGTCGTCAGGGCCCCTCACATCTCTACCGATTACAGGCCAAGGAGTGAGGATAAGTGAGCTTCATTCCCTCCTCTCTGGAGTGGGTGTGAATATACCCGTGGCAGGGGTGTGGTGGAGGCAAGTGGGTGGAGTATGTGCTTATGTGCTGTGTCAGTGGGCAGTGTGCAGCCTGGGGGTCTCACGTCCTTACAGTCACCTGTATTTGCAGAACCAAAGGGGAGCCCGGTGGTAGGTTATCCAGGGGACCTTCCTGGGCTCCTGTCTGCACGCCAGGCTTTATGGCCAAGAGCCACTTGTTTCCAGCTGTGGGCCTCCCCCACTTCAGCCCTGCCTCCTCCTGCCTGGCTGTGGTTCTCCAGTCTTTGTTTTGTGCTGAGGATTTCCTTGGTGGCGTCCCTCCTCTGTCCTTCCAAGTGGAGGCCTGCTGTTTTCTACACCTCTCTTCCTCAGAGCATGTGGATGGAGTGCCCGCTTCAGAGGTGGGGCTCAGGGCAGCTCTGTGGTAGGAAGGGAGGGAGGAGCAAGCTCATGCCCATTTGGCTCTCCCGAGAAAGAATCTGCCTTGGGGCCTTTTAGGGAATCCTTCTCCGCCGTTGGTCACTGGTTGGTCGGGATCGTCCAGGGAATTTGGGAATCCGAGCTGGGTTTGAACCTGGGTCCTCTGCTTGAACAAGAAGCTCCATCTGGACAGTTGAGGTATAGCACACCTACCCCACAGCATTACTGTAAGGATTAAAAGAGGTGATGTGTGTAAGATACTGTACCAGCTGCTGAGCATCCTGGTGGTACACGTGATTATACTGTACTCACGGTATCTGTGTGACTTCCCTGTGACATCACCTAAGCCCTCCTAGATAGCAAATTCCTTTGACGTATCCGTCAAGTCCAGCACAGGGCTTGATGCATAGACTCCTTCTAGAACCTTCCAATTCCCATGGCCACTTGCCAGACTGAATTGAGATTTCTGACTTATGTTCCCAAGCTCAGGGTCAGGCCCTCAGGAGACCTGATTTGGGCCTTCCATATCTCCCTGGCTGCTCTCTCTGGCTGGAACCAGCCTTGATGTGGAGGCTCCGGAGCAGGTATGAGGTCTCCCGGCCTGTTAGAACGTGGAAACAGCCAGTGATTGTCTCCTTTAGGAAAAAAAAAAAAAGTGCCACGGCTCTATTTTTATGTTTTATTATAAATACACTTTTACTCCCCGCTACTCCCTTCCAAGAAACCCACAGCTGCCTCAGACTTTTGAAGGCCTTTAAATTGAAGGCCTCGAGGAATGTGGGGGAGAAGGGCGAGGCCAGGAAGTCCCCTTAGTTGCCATCTTGTTGCTCTTGACAAAGAGCATCAGAATGGCAGCTTGTTTTCCCCTCAGTCGATGGCAGAGCCAAGCAGATTGTGTGGAAGGAGATGCTGTGGGCCTCCAGGAACAGAGGAGCCTCCCCCCGCCCCTCATCTTTATTGGATTTCAATGAGTCTTTCTGCTCTGGGTCATATGTGCAGTGCAGCCTCATAAATGGCGCAGTGGAATTTTCGTTCCCTTTGTACTGAGGGCCTCAAGCACACTCCATGGCCATTGTCAACCCTGAATGGGGAAAATGCAGAAAACTGGTAGAACTCATTTCTCCCAGGCAGCCCTGAGATGTGGAGTATGACAGTTTGCGTGCAGGCACAAGCTAGTCAGAAGGCGCGGTATGGGAGGCTGCCTTACCCAACCCCGTGGCATCTGAGTGTCCCATCTTTGCCTAGAAACCCAAATCTTCGCGCTTCACTCTTTTTTTTTTAAAAAAATTTTATTTATTTATGATAGCCACAGAGAGAGAGGCAGAGACACAGGCAGAGGGAGAAGCAGGCTCCATGCACCGGGAGCCTGACGTGGGATTTGATCCCGGGTCTCCAGGATTGCGCCCTGGGCCAAAGGCAGGCGCCAAACCGCTGCGCCACCCAGGGATCCCTTCGCGCCTCACTCTTAAAGAGAATTGCTGAGGGCACCCAGGCCTCACAGCTATGCCATTGTCAGATCGGAGGAGGTGGGTGGCTGTGGGACTCGGAAAGTTCTGGAAGGAATCTGGAGGCCCTCTGACCCTGAAACTGAGATGTTTCAGACCCAAGCTTCCAGGATTAAAAGGACACGTGTCGTTGCATCACAGATGCACATGGTAGTGGCCATTTGAGTGTCCACTCTGGCCATTTATCCGTCCACATAATTTTGGTGCCCACCAAAAATTGTGCCAGGAGCTGGGTGGGCAGCTGGGAGTCGACTACACTGTGGTAGTTACAGGGACAACAGCTTTATTTTTATTTTATTTAAAATATTTTGTTTACTCATGAGAGACACAGAGAGAGGCGGAGACACAGGCAGAGGGAGAAGCAGGCTCCCCACAGGGAACTTGATATGGGGCTTGATCCCAGAACCCCAGGATCATTACCTGATCCAAAGGCAGATGCTCAACCACTGAGCCACCCAGGCGTCCTGGGGGGCAGCAGCTTTAGAAGGCGCATACACGGGGTCAGTCCTGTCTGGTGAAGTTATTCTCTCTGCGCTTCCCAGCTTGGTAGGGAAGCATCCTGCTTTCCTACATTTTGGAATTGGGGGTTTGCTATGAGGTGATCCCCTTCCTCCCTCCTCCCCGGGGTGGGCACCTGAAGGACCGTGGGGCCATGGACCTCTGCCTGTTTTCTGAACTTGACAGTGGCAGAGATCAGGCTTGAATGCAGGCTCCTCGGTCCCCAGGCCAGGTGTTGGGCTTGAATGGGTATTGAATGCGATGGCGGAGGAGAAGGCCCTGGCACAGCAAGGCCATCGTGGTGGCCCTAATTGCCCATGAGATGGCCTTGCTCTTGACGCATGCGTTGGAGCTTCACTGATACCATATGGAAGTAGCTTCTGGTTGCTGCAAATTGCTGCCCGTATTTGGAAAAAAGCAATTAGAGAAGGAACATTTCCACTGCCACCCAGATAGAGGGGCTGGGTCTTCGGGGTGGCGGACCCACGCAAGGGGTTAGTGCTGGAAGGCAGGAGGTGTCCTCTGATGTGAGGAGAGCTTTTCTCTCCTCCATACCCCTTGGCCTCTGCGGCCTGGGGACGGGAGCTGTTTATAGAGCCTCTCCGAGGTGTTTGGTTCTCCCTCGGGGCAGCTTCTTGGGCATCCTCACCTCGAGATCGTCCCACTCGAATGCCCCTGTTGTTGCGCTCACTACCTCTCAGTCGGCCTCATTCCCTGAAGCGAGAGCCACCGTCCCTCCGAATTGTGTCCCCGGGACCCAGAGGCCTGTGCTGCGCCCCGCACCCCCGGCCACTGTCCCCCAGCGACGGGCAGGTGTCTGGCTCCGCACCGCCCAGCCCTGGCAGCGGCCACCGCGCTTGCTCCACCCGGGAGGATCCTGCCCGCCGGTGTGTAAGTGTGTCACTGACAGTAATAGTGCAAGGGCTCCGCTTCCGAGGGCCTTTCTAAGATCGTTTCCTGATTAATTAGGTCAGCGTCTCCAAAATCAATTTCCAGTGAAGTCGCGCCGCCTGGTAGCCTGGTTCCCCGCCCGTCGGGCGAGGCCGTTGGCGCAGGAGGCAATTCCCTGGCCTCTGACGCAGTTCAGGCCTTGCCTCTACCTGGGAGGAGAGTCACATGGCCCAGCTCTTCTGTGATTCTCCCGACTTTTTATTTTATCTGCCCTCCCCCTCACATCTTCCATTAAACCCCCGTAGATCCTGCTTCAAACAGGCAATTAGACTAACAACGTAATTACATCCCTCAATGCTAATTGTAACTGGTTTAGGGGAAAAACAAAGAGAAAGAGGCCTCAAAATCTCTGGAAACTAAAAGCAGCTGTTAGAATTTCCAGGTATTTCTGGGCCCTGTGCCGTCCTTTGAGCCCGGGCGGCTGGCGGGCCGCGGAGCTTTGCGATGGCCCCGACCACCGGGAGGACAGGTGGCCCTGTGCGGGGGGCACTCCCGTCCCGCGCCGTGGCTCCCGGGCCTCATTTCTCGGACCTGGTGCTCTCGACCTCTCTATCCTGGTGGAGCCGCCCAGAGAAGAATGAAGAGGCCGGGAGCCTGCGAGCCGCAGAGGAAGGGATGTGGCCGCTGGTCCGGGCGATTGTCCCTCGGGGAGGCCGGGGAGGCCGGGCAGCGCTGGCCCTGGGCCCGGGCTTTGAGCGTGTTGAGTGACCAGGACACCGCAGGGAGACCTCTCCTGCCACCCCGCCCGTTCCCAGTGCTTTCCAGGGCTCTCTTCCGGGCCAGGCCCCGTGCCGGGTGAACTGGCCTGGCTCCCGGCCTGAGGGAGGAGGCAGGCAGGCGGCCGACTGAGCGCTGGGCCCAGGGGCCCAGGGCACCTCAGAGGGGACCCAGCCCTGCCTGGGGTAGCTGGGTGGAGATGGGAGGTGGAGGAGGGCCGCTGGGGGTGTGGAGGTGGCTCTGGGATGGGACTAGGCGGATGGGGAGGAGGGTGAGCGAGGGGGCAGGAGGCAGAAGCCCTGGTGTGGCCGGACTATTGGGTGATGGGAGCTGAGGAAGAGGGTGGTTTTTACTTTGGCAGGAAGAGGGGAGTCTGCGAAGAGTCTGAAGAGGCAAAGGAGAGGGTCAGACTTGTGTCTTACACCAAATAGGCTCCAGGGGGGCATTGTCGGATCGGAGGGTGTTGAGTGGAGGCTGCAGGGCTGGTCCTGGAGGCTTTTGGAGGAAGCCTGGGTGAGTTTCCATGAGTGCCAGCCAACTGCCTGAGTCTCCCTGGGAGGATGCCAGGTGGTCACTTGACTTCTTGAGCCTCCTCCTCTTTGCCAGGTTAAAGTGAGGGTGGTTGTATTTATATCCCATGGTTTACGGGGCGTACCAGACGCAAAGTCTGTAAATGCTCTTGCTCAGTGCCTGACATAGAACACACATGGAAGCAGGACTTGTGAATAGGGACCATGAAGCTGGATGGCCGAGGGCCCTTTTCCCCAAATATAAGATAGATACCCTCTCCTGTCAACTCTGGCATTTCAGAGGAGGGGAGCTCGGGCCACCCTATGTCGATGGACTCCTCTTGGGAGTCTCAGCAATATGTGGTGGCTTTTGAGTTACTACGACTTTTTTCCATCTTGGGAGTTGAGTCCTGAGCTTTGGCTTCGTGCCTCAGAACACGTGTGGGCCTGTGCTGCTTTCTTTTCCTCCAACAGGGTTTACCAGTTCGCCGATCGAATTTGCTGACGACGTTTCCTTTAGGGTGGATGTAATCCACCGTGCCATGTCGAAGGAGACTTTCTCATCTTTCAGATGTCCATGAGTTTGGAACCCCAAACTTTCTTCTTAAGTTTTTTCCCATTCCCCCCCCTCCCCCAGTTTTATTGAGAGACAGTTGATACACATCACTGTATAATTAATGCTATATGGGGAACCTGGGTGGCTCAGTGGTTGAGTGACTGCCTCCAGCTCAGGGCGTGATCCCGGGGTCCTGGGATCGAGTCCCACATCGGGCTCCCTGCATGGAGCCTGCTTCTCCCTCTGCCTGTATCTCTGCCTCTCTTTCTCTTTTTATTTATAAATAAATAAAATCTTTAAAAAAATTATGACGTACAGCATGACAATTTGGCTTACGCGTATTGTGGAGTAATGAGTATGGTAGGTTCAGCTAAATTCATTTTTGCACATAGATATAATAAAGAGAAAAAGAAAGGGAAAGAATCTTTTCTGATGGGAACTCTGAGGATTTATTCTCTTAACTTTCCTATATACTGTGCAGCAGTGTTGGCTATAGTCCTCATGCTGTGTATTACATCCCTGGGACTTCTTTATCTTACAACTGTGAGTTTGAACCTTTTGATCGTCTTCCTCTAATTCCTTGTCCACCTCCCTTCCACCTCTGGTAACCAAGAGTCTGATCTCTTTTTCTAAGTTTGGTTCTTTCTTTTCTTCCTCTTCCTTCCTGCCTTCCTGCCTTCTCTCTCTCTCTCTTGCTTTCAGACTTCACATATAAATGAAATCACACAGTATTTGTCCTTCTCTAACTTATTTCATTTAGCATAATACCTCTAGGTGCATCCATGTTGTCATAAATGGTAGGATTTCCTCATTTTTTAATGGCCGAATAATATTCCATTGTGTACATATACCACAACTTTTTTATCCGTTCATCCGTCAATGGATTTAGGTTGTTTCTGTGTTTTGGCTATTGTAAATAGTGCTGCAGATATCTTTTTGGGTTAGTGCCATATATCTTTTTTTTTTTAAGATTTTATTTATTCATGAGAGAGAGAGAGAGATGCAGAGACACAGGCAGAGGGAGAAGCAGGCTCCATGCAGGGAGCCCAACGTGGGACTCGATCCCGGGTCTCCAGGATCACGCCCTGGGCTGAAGGCAGGCGCTAAACCATTGAGCCACCCAGGGATCCCCCCAGATATCTTTCGAGTTAGTGTTTTTGTTTCCTTTGGATATCTTGCCCAAAGTGGAATTGCTGGATGATATGGTGGTTCTGTTTTTAATTTTTTGAAACCGTCTTCCATAGGGATTGTACCGATTTACATTTGCATCAACAGTGCACCAGGGCTCCTTTTTCTCCACATCCCCACTAGCATTTATCATCTCTTGTCTTTTTCGGTGATGGCTGTTCTAACAGGTGTGGGGACATATCTCACTGTGGTTTTAATGTGCATTTCCCTGATGACTAGTGATGTTGAGCATCTTTTCATGGACTTCTTGGCATTTTGTATATCTTCTTTAGAGAAATGTCGCTTCAGGTCCTTTGCCCATTTTTACTTTATTTTTATTTTTTACTGTTTAAAAAGATTTTATTCATGAGAGACACAGAGAGAGAGGCAGAGACACAGGCAGAGGGAGAAACAGGTTCCATGCAGGGAGCCTGATGTGGGACTCAGTCCTGTGACTCCAGGATCATGCCCTGGGCCAAATGCAGGTGCTAAACCGCTGAGCCACCCAGGGATCCCCTCCTTTGCCTATTTTTAAATTGGATTATTTTTTATTTATTTCTGTTTTTGCTTTTGAGTTGTAGGAGTTCTTTATATATCTTGGTTATTAATCCCTTACCAGATGCACGTTCTGCAGATATTTTTTTCCCCATCCTGTAGATTGTCTTTTCACTTTGTTGATGGTTTCTTTGCTGTTTTGAAGCTTTCTTGTTTGATGTTTTCCCACTTGTTTATTTTTTTTTATTTTGTTGCTTGTGCTTTATGTATCCTTTCCAAAAAATCATTACAAAGACCCATTTCAAAGAGCTTTATTCCTGTCCTCTGTATGGTTTCTTCTGGAAGTTTCATGGTTTTAGCTCTTGCTTTTGAATCTAACCCATTTTTGAGACAGAACATGAGAGACTCCTAACTCTGGGAAACGAACTAGGGGTGGGGGAAAGGAGGTGGGGGGTGGGGGTGACTGGGTGACGAGCACTGAGGGGTCACTTGATGGAATAAGCAGTATCCAGTGCTATATGTTGGCAAATTGAACACCAATAAAAAATAAATTTACAAAAAAAAATAAATCTAACCCATTTTTGAGTTAATTTATGTGGGTGGTATAAGCAATAGGTCCAGTTTTCATTGTTTTACATTTATTTTACATTCCATTGAATATCGTATTGTCCTAGCACCATTTACTGAGAAGACTGTCTTTTCTGCATTCTTCAGTATTCTTGGCTCCCTTGTCAAATATTACTTGACGGTGCATCCTGGGGTTTGTACATCCTTGGTACTGTACATCCTTCTCTTCCATGGGTCTGCTTGTCTGTTTTTATGCCAGTACCCACTGTTTTGATGGCTGTATTTTTATTACAGTTTAGCTTGAAACCAGGAAATTGATGCCTCTTACTTTGTTCTTTTTTCTCAGAATTTCTTTGGCTCTTTGGAGTCTGTCTTGGTTTTGTGTAAAATTTGGGAGTGTTTTTTTTTTTTTACTTCTATAAAAAGTGTTGTTAGGATTGCGTTGAATCCATAGAATGCTTTTGGTAGTAAAATTGACATTTTAACATTAATTCTTCCAGTCCATGAACACAGGATACCTTTCCATTTATCTGTCTCTTGGTTTTTTTTCATCAGTGTCTTGGATTGTTTTCAGAGTAGAGATCTATCACTGCCTTCATTAAATTAATTCCTAAGTGTTTCATTGTTTTTGTTATTATCAATGGGATTGATTTCTTTTTCAGAATGTGTGTGGTGAGTGTACAGAAACACTACCGATTTTTGCGTGTGAATTTTACATTCTGCAACTTTACCAAATTCATTGATCAGAGCTAATAGTGTTTTGGTTGAGTCTCCAGGATTTTCTATGTATAAAATCATGTCATCTGCAAACAGAGGCTGTTTTACTTCTTCCTTTCCAATTCTGATATACTTTCTTCCAGTAAATGTTTTCAAGCTTTCATGGCGCTTGGTTTGGGCCATGCAGTGCCAGGCATTCTGGGCCTGGGTTTGCCATCAGTTATGCGGATGGGGCGTTTTCATTAAAATTTCCATTAACTGTTTTTTTTCATTTTAAGCCAGTGAGCAATTTATAGATTCATTAACTTTTTACTACACTTGTGAAGCCAGGAAGAAGGGAATAAAGGAAATGAAATATTTGGTCCGCAACGTTTCGCTAAAAGATGGTGGCCCTTAAATATGGAGGACAAAAAAAGCTAGGTAATTAGGGCTGGTCTGAAGAAGTGTTAGGAAGGGCTGGATCTGAGCATCCTCTGATGGCACACCTCCTCAGGGGAGCCCATGACTGCTGGGCAAACTCTGTGGCTCTGGACATATTTCTTTATATTGTGATGTGTAGCTGATTCCTTATACTTCTCATTTTATTTCCTTTTGGTGGAATTAGGTCTGGCAGGATGGCTGAGTGTGTGGGCTTTGGGGCCAGAGAAGCTTGATTTCACATACTGCTCCTCTTCCTTACTGTGTGATTTTGGTCAAGTTGCTTTACCCCTCTGAGCCTGTTTCTTTATCTATAGAAATCACAACAGTATTAGAACTCCGGGAAGACCCAGAAAAATGGCAACAGCATTATTCACCACATAGTTAAGTGGTGAGGATAAAACAAGATGGTTTACTAAAGATACCTGACCTACATTCACATTTCCGACTGTGCCATGCTGTTGGACTGCTCATCTCTGAACATTCTCACTTGGTGGAAGGTGGATGCCTTCCCTACCCTAGCAAGTCACTGCGCTTCTCAGGATTTCAGTTTCTCCAGTTGTAAAGTAGATGAATAATTCCTAGTTAATGAGGATGTTGGAGGAGTTCAAACGTATTTAACGAGCCTTTTAGAGTTGCTGACTCCTAATAGTATCTCTGTACACTCAGTAGCAGTCATGTGGTTGTTGTGGGTGCAGCTGTACACAATATAAAAATGAGGTTTTTATGAAGAAAAGGCAGTAGGCTTAAGATTACCTTCCCCCAGAGTTTGTCAGAGAAAATTGTAGTGCTTGAATGATCTCTGCAGGTCATCTTGAGCAGCTCCCAGGTGGATGCTTGAATGCCTGGAGTGCTGAACTTCGCAGTTGGATGGGCGTGTACCTGGGTGCAGCCACCATGTCTACTCAGGTGCCCTCATCCTCGACGACAGACTATAAACGGATGTCCTTGCAGAGTCACATGTCTTCTTTCTGGAGAAGCATGGCATCCCGGGAAATCACCCTTCCCTAGTACCTTCCTTTGTAGATGTGCAGCACGCATAAAGTACAATGAGTTTTTCCTCAAAAGCAGCGATGATAGAAAGCTAAACAGGAAGGAGGAAAGGATTTCTAAGCCACTCAGAGCAAGTGCTTTGGGAGTCAGCATGTATAAAGTTACACGGCAAGTTTTGATTCTGGTCTTGTCATTTCACTTTAGCACCAAAGTATTTCTCGTGTAGTTCTCCACTGTCCGCGAACATCCATTCTGATCGTAAGTAGGTACTTTCTTACATTGTGTGTATAGATTGTTTGCCAGTTTTTGTTAATAAATAATGCAGTGGACATCTTTGTGCACGAATCCTTTTCCTTCTCTTGTAGGATATTCCTAGAATTTGTTCCCCGGAGTGGATTACTATGTCAAAGAATATGAGAGTTTGGCAATACAGTTATGATGGTGGCATGTCACAGTTGGACAAAGGGAGCAGTGGATGTGACAGCCGAGGGCACACAGCTTCTTTGGGGGTTCTTGTAGAAAAACCCCGTTTGAGAGAGTTGACAAGAGTCCTGCCTTCTCATCTTCTCTCTTAGCTGAGGCTGCTAGCTGCTGACTTGTTTCATTGGCCCAAAGACCTGGCCAGGCCGTGAGCTGGAAGCTGGCATATTGATCTTTATGTGGATCAGCAAAAATACATATTCAGCCCCATGATTACAGAGCCCCGCACTGGATCCAATGAGGGAGCGCTAAGACTGACACTCATGAGAGGGCTTGTAGGTCATATCCAGACACACGTGACCTTGTGTTACTTCCACTCTGGGCCTCTGATTTCCCTTTGTACATCAGGCCTTCTGACTCAAAAGATCATGCACTGATGAGAAAGTACTGTAGTTTGTGCATGAAGTTAGAAAGGGAGAGTCTGGCCTCATTTTGAATAACGCGTTGGTGGTTGTCTGGTACAAGGGAGGTCAGTGCTTTGGGTAGACTTCTGAGAATCGTCCGCTATCTTTAAATGTCTCCTCTTAACTGATACATCATCTGACATTCTGTAATTTCCCCATTTTAAAAATATGGGCATTTTCCATATTCTGCTGCTTTGGCTGTGAGGTTTGCTAACTACGGGTGTTCTGGTGGGTTGACTTTTTGAAATGAGTTTTACTGCGATGGAGAAATGACCATGACAATGAAGGCAGTGGTAGCCATTACTTACAGAGCACTTAGTCTGTGCCAGGCACTGTTCTAAGTGCCTTACATTTATTAACTCTTTTTATCACTTAATGATTTCATTAAATCAATTCATTTCAGGAAAGAGAAGCAAAACATGGAATCTTGGAAAGGGAGACGAGAGCCAGGAGGGGGAAGAAGCTTGCTATTTGTCTTGGAAGAAGTCATGGGTTTGAATCTCAGCCCTGCCAGCAACTACTGACTTTGGGGAAAGTCCCTTCACCTCTACTCCCTCTTCTCTGAAATGGAAATCATGACTCCTACTTTGTAAAGACGTAAATGAAGTAATGGGTGTAAAAACCCTGTCGGTCACTAAACAAATGTGGGGTGCTGATAGAATGTGTTGTATGTACCTCACCCCAGACTCAGGCTCCTGGGGGACCTGAGCCATCTTCCCCGTTAAGGATGCTGTGTAGATATTTTCTCTGTCTTGGGCCATGTGTTGGGCCCTGGGGGATCCAGAGGCATGGCCTCTACCCAGAGAAGATGTATACTCCAGCCTGGAAGACAGGTTGTAAAAAGATGACTGAGTGTACCAGCCGGTTGATCAATACGATTTGAATGGCCCAGGCAATATATGCTTTAAGCAAACAGGGGAGGAAGATTGGTCCTGTGGCTGGAGGAGGTGGGAATGGAGCCATCAGTGAAGGAGAAGAGCGCTTTCTTTGCAGAATATAGTTTGAAATCAAGCCTTTAGCCACAGGCAAGACTAAGAGGTTCATAGGGTAGAGTCTGCACGTTGTGGGACAGGGACACTCTTGTCTTTCTTGATATGGTGCAGAAAACACCACCACGAAGTTCCAGTGTGGATCTGGAGTAGAGACCCCCCCGAAGGTGGAAAGTTCTGGGGCCGTAGGAGCATTGCCATCTCAGCCCTCCAGCTGGCATCAGACTTTGGTATCACCGAGCCTCCAGCCCTGACCCCCATGAATATAGTATTCCAGATCCAGTCAGAAGATGCTTCTGGAGTGTCTCTTGGGTGCTTGGGTCTTCTCATTGATGGCTTGGGCACAACTAGTCCTTACCTTGTGAATTTACTGTCCATTGTAGATTCTGAGCAAAGGCTGGAAGCAAATATAGAGTGGAAGGTCACCCAACCATCCCACGTGTTGGGAGACTGGGACTGGGTGGCCAGATGTCCATTTCTCAGACTTCCAGGGTCCCTTCAGGTCTGAGCCGTGACTCTGCTGGCCAGTGTGGAAGATGACAGACACAGTTCAGGGCCCAGGCAATAAGTGCTGCCATGTGGCAGAGAAAGTACTGAAGTTTGTGCATGAAGTTAGAAAGGGAGAGTCTGGCCTCATTTTGAATAACGCATTGGTGGTTGTCTGGTACAGGGGAGGTCAGTGCTTTGGGTAGACTTGGCCAGGCAGAGAGTCCTGGCCGTGCAGAAGTTAGAGTCCAAACAGAGAGCTAGTGGTCGTGTCCTCCAGGAGCTCCCTGATGGGAGCTGCTCAGCTGCTGGGATTGACCTGAGCTCCGTCCCTGCCTTTTCCCCTGTCTTGTGCTCACTGACAAGGAACTGCATTTCCCAAGTGCCCTTGCCCTCTGGCCTTCAGGTAGTTGAGCCAGAAGATGCCCAGCAGGGAGATTGGAAGGTGGAAGAAGGGAAAAGCCCAGGGTATTTGTCCCCACCTGTTCTTGCCTCTCATAGGGTTTTCTGTGTGACTGCCTCTGGGGTCCACTCCCATTGGGCAGCCTTTGCTGAACACCCCCAACTACTGGTAACCCCGTCTCTTCCTCTTTTCTCTCTAGGCTAGTCCTTGGTTGACTTCCTGTCCCCCGTTTGACTTCTCAGCCCATTCATCACCTGTGTCCTCAAATCCCTATGTTAAATTGCCTCCATTTTAAATACCTAGATTGGCTTCTCTTTTTCTGGTGCACACCCTGTGAGGCATACTCCCCCCCACTCCAACGTCCCCCATCAGGCCCGTTAGAGCATTTGGCTGTTCTCGCTCTGCAGAATCCCATGGAAGCTGTTGTAAGATC
This sequence comes from Nyctereutes procyonoides, assembly GCF_905146905.1. Taxonomy (NCBI): domain Eukaryota; kingdom Metazoa; phylum Chordata; class Mammalia; order Carnivora; family Canidae; genus Nyctereutes; species Nyctereutes procyonoides. The sequence continues at coordinate 6,121,689 of NW_026575135.1, read as the reverse complement.
ATGGCTGCCCTGACAAATTCAGAGTATCAGATTTTTTTCCCCTCCTGCAAAGAAAACAGAATTGTGGAATAATTTCAGAATAATTAGGCTGTGTAGATTTCTCAGTAGGCACCCATTGGGATGTGAGGAATGAAAATCTTTCTTTTCTTCCTGGGCCTCTCATTTTGTAGGCAAACGGGCGAACTTCCTTTCCAACTATGAGAGGGACTATTTTGATTTTTAAAAAATTCATGCAATCATTCTCCCCCTCCCCCTATTTGCCTGGGCTGTTGATCTTGTGATATATTTATAGAGATTGTGGTTGGCTGACCAGGAGTTATTTTGCAATAGGAATTTGTAAGATTTCTGCTTTGAGCAAGTGTTCCAGACTTTTCTTTCTTTAAAAAGAGTAAAGCCTTTCTTAGAGCATCTACTTTGCCCTTCTGTAATTAGTCTTGTTTCTCAACCAAAGTATGTCCAGTGTTTTATGCAGGTTTTTTTTCCATGTGGATTTCTTTTGTCTTTGGTCTTCTGTCTTCGGTGTCCCTTTACACTGAATTTTAAAAGGGCACAGCTCCTCTTCCATATAGGAATGTTTTTGCAAATGGGAATGGGGTGACCAGATCAAGGGTGCTTTTGGGGCCAGGAGATCTCGGTTTCTCTGTAAAGGGAGGATGTTGAAGTAGTTTAGGGGGAACAAGCGTGCCAGCATCCCAACTTTACCATGCTCACTGCAAACAATAATCAATCACAGCATTCTCTCTGTGAATGGGAGAATGAGCTCTAATGTGGCCCCTAGAATCCTTCTCAACACATTGCCCGGCCGCCACTAATAACTGATTAGACTCGGCATTGAAAATATAACCTGTTTGCCATTCTTGGACTAGATGATTCCCTAGATCCCATTCATCACCATGGTTCTCTAAGTAGTGGCAGTAAGTTCCTTTATGTGTTAAACCAATTGACTGACTTTTAGTAAGCCCCTTCTGTATGCAAGCATAGCTCTGAGTGCTCTGGAGCCACAGAGGATCCCTAAAAAGCTCCCCACCTCATGGAAACTTTGTAGTTTGGTTGGGAACAAAGCTGCAGAGGGTGCTATGTTTCCACGTGTTCTCAGGCACACCCTTGGTGCTCTGGGAGGTTGTTTCCATGGTCAGCGAAGGCTTTGTGGGGCGGGGCCTGGGATCCAGCTGGTCAGTGGCCCACAGTCTGGGCAGTGAGATGGCGTGATCAGCATGTTTCAGAACTTGTGTCCTCAGAGCCCATCTGGTCAAAATCCTCCCATTTATAGGTAGGGACACTGAGGCTCATAGGCAAATAGGACTTGCCTGAACTTTAATAAATGGTAATTACATAGCTAAAGTTCCATAAATGATAAGTCGTTTTAATTATACCTCTTTATAGAGCATTTACTATGTAGGAGGCATTGTTTTGAGAGCTTTATACATGTTAACTGATTCAGCCCTAAGTAACCTTGTGCGGTGCATACCGTCATTAACCCCATTTGACAGATGAAGAAGGTAAGTCTCAGTGGCTTAAGTGACTTCCCTAGTGTCACATGACTGTTAAGTGGTGGAGTCCGGGCTTGAACCCTGGCCGTCCAGTTCCAGATCAAGTAAATCCCGCTGGAGGATTGGAATATGTTTGAGTTTCTTTGTTTCTTAAATGTTTTAATTTTACTGACCACCATCAGGGTGATCATGATGACCTCATCCAGGTCTGTGGCTCATGTAGCATTGCCGGCTCTACTGAGGTGTTACAGACTTGATACCTTTGTAGCCACCCCCCCGCCTTTGTGTTTTTTGGGGATTTCTCCTCTCCTTTACACCGGGGGAAACTGAGGCTGAGGGGTGATGTTTCTTGAGCCCAGTCACAGAGCCACTTTCTGGCAGAATTTGAATCCAGGCTGCCTGACTCCAGATGGCAGAGCCGGAAGGTTTCTGAGAGGCCTCAGGGGGCAGGTGGGCAGGCGGAGGGCAGAAGTCGCCTGTGCCAGCAGTCAGGGGAGGAAGGGGTCTCCTGGCCTGGGGGTGTGGCTGCCCTTCCCTGCCTGGGCATGCCAGCATCCCCGTGGCCAAGTCCCAAGTCCCAGGAGACCCAAACCCTCCACTTTGATCTCCTTGAAGAGATCCGAGGAGTAGCTTTTTCCTTTACTGCCTTACTTAAACATACCTGGGGGGGGGGGGTTAAAAACCCCATCCCCCAATTCTAGGTTCATTAATTTAGAGTTTGCAACTCTATTTATAATAGGTTTTTTTTTTCTCCCGTGAAGCAAAAAAGTTTTTCTTTCTTTTTTTTTTTTTGTAAACCCCCCTCCCCACTTCCTGCTGATCTGAAGCGAATATTTATCACATATTTAATGAGTAATCTGAGTCTTGGCTTGGTGAGGCTGTACCAGGACATGGTTTATGGCCGATCTGGTTTTAACTCGCTCCAGGCAGTTTTCCCTGGAGTTTTCTGTAAAATCATAAACCTGGAGAGAGAATTTTTGTGGAATCCAGGCACGTGACTCGCTCTTTTGTAAATTGAGAGATTAACCGTGTGACTGCAAAGAACTGAGACGCATTTCTTTTTTGAAAAGAAAACAAACAGAGCAGCATTTATGCACCCAGAGGAGCGTGTCCCCTCCTAGAGATGGGAACGTCCCTCGCCAAGGTCAGCCCCCCGGACCTCAGGGGCCGCCTGGCCTGGGGTTTGAGAACATGGACCCGGAATCAGAGCATCTGGGGTGGAGGCCTGGTTGATAAGGCTCTTTCCCGCTTGTCCCTGCACCCGGCCCGCCTCTGGGACCCGAGCTGGTCTGCAGGACTGGGGACTGTCCCTACCACCCAGCATGCTGGAGGAGGTTAAGTGAGACCCTACACCCCATGCCTGAGCCTAGGGTTGTCAGCATCCCCCCTGTTGGAGGCCCTTCCTGCTGGAGTCTAAGCCAGTACTAGGTGGCCGGGAAGGCCCTGCCCTGAGCATGTGGCTGATGAGCTCATTTAGTCCTCACAGTAGCTGTGAGGTGGCCCATGCATCACTCCCCTTTTATGGAGGGAGGAACCGAGGCCCTGAGCGATCAAGTCACTGAGAGGCCAGGGTCCCACTAGCAAGTGACAGGGCTTGTGCCTCCCCTGACTCCCCCAGAGGCGCCCAGCAGCCGCTCGGAGCCTAAGGGTTTTGCTGCTGGCCCCAGGGAGGGAGACCAGGCGTCAGCTGCCCCTCCGGGATGCTGGCACCAGCCCCTACCTTGTCTTACTGCCTTTATGTTCCCCCCTCTGGCAGCCCTTCTGCAGACACGGTTCTGACGGTCTCTCCCCTGCCTGAAGCCCTTTCTGTTGGCTGAGAGGTGGAAGGGAGCTCCCCATAGTTTCTCTGTGACTCTCCTTTTGGAATTATTTTAATATAAAAAAATAAAAACCAACCCAGAACCAATAATCTTGCTGGACCTGACCTCACGCACAGCCTCAGCCTTTTGGGTGCAGCCTCAGACCCTGCTGTGATCCAGCCCAGCTGGGCGAATAGAGGTTACACGCGTGAGGCAGCTGGGAGTTCCCAGGGACCCTGCAGATCCACGCGTGGACCAGGGGCTCCAGCTGGCGGCTGGCACCCTGACACAAGGACAAGCCTCTTGGGGAGGCCACTGCCCCTCCTGCCTAAGGTCAGGACACTGCCCTCCTCCTGCCCAGGGTCCTGAGTCAGACCCTGGACGGGGAGGTAGCTTCATTCCTCACTTCTGGGCCTCCTCCTCCTCCATCCCTCGCTTCTGGGTCTCCTCCTCCTCCATCGCTTACTTCCGGGCTTCCTCTTCCTCCTCCTTCATCCCTCACTTCTGGGCCTCCTCCATCCCTCACTTCTGGGTCTCCTCCTCCTCCATCCCTCGCTTCTGGGCCGCCTCCTCCTCCATCCCTCACTTCTGGGCCTCCTCCTCCTCCATCTCTCACTTCTGGGCCTCCTCTGAGTCCCGGGGCTGTGCACAGAGGAGACCAGGTTCTCTGCACGCAGTCCAAGGCAGGAGTTTCTCCACAGCTGCCATTATTTGTGTGTTTTTAAACCTGCCATTTATTGAGTGACTGCTGCATACAGGCTCTGCCCCAGGTGCTCCCCACATGCTATCTTAGGGGATCCTTGGTGCTCCCAGTAGCCCTTTGTTCTAGCATTCTCTCCTCCACTGCTGTTGCCGACCATTGCCATCTCTTCCCTGGAAGATGACAGTGGCCTCCATGGGCTCCCTGCCTCCATTCTGCAGCTAGCTGTTGCTTTACAGGTGCATAAGCCTTCGGGACAGCCCGTGGAGCCTCAGGGTGATGCCCAAAGCCCTGTGCCTGGTGACGGGTGCCCCGTAAGCACCAGCTGTTGATGGCACGACAGAGACAGCCGTGACCGTGGTGGTGGTGGTGGTGGTGTGGGGGGACATCAGCATTAGAGTCCTGTTCCACACTGTCCGGCCATCTGCCAGAGAGGGGAGGTCCTTCCCGCACCTGGAAACGCCTGTGAGACTGAAAGAACCGTGCAGGTTCATTCCTAGGCAGCCTGATTTGTTTCTTGACACTTGACCTCAGAGAGCAAGGACTTGGGGGAGGGATGGAGGGGCGGAGGGGCATCGCGGCCAAAAGGCAAAAGACATTGGCCACTTCTCTTTGTTTTCCCTTCTAGTTGGAAACTTGGCCAGTTTCCCTGGGCCTCTGGGCTCCCACCTGGGGTCTCATCAGAGCCCGGGCCTGTCAGTGGGCTGGTCCCTTCCTCCCGAGATGAAGGTCTTCAGAGAAGGCCGCGGCCTGCAGGCTTCAGGGACCCACGCTTCCCTGCTGGGCAGGATGGTGCCCTTCTCGGTGCTCCCTGACACTCAGCTGGTGTCAGCTTCATTTGCATCTAGACCGAACATTTCCCTCATTGAGCAGGAGCTCCTGTTCCAGCATCTAGCATCCCTCCCTCGGGGAAGCTCTCCCTGACGCTGCCGTCTCCCTGGATCCTATTGTCAGAGATGCTTGTGGCGTTTAGGCCTTCCTCTTGAGAGCCATATCTCGGTTGGTAATTATAAATTGATAGCATGGAACGAGTAAGTAATCACTGCCCGTCTCTGCCACCATTCTTGCAGCTGTTGTGTCCTCAGTGACAACTCTGGTGTCCAGCACACAGTAGGTACTTAATAGGTTGTATTTGGGTGAATGACAAGGAGCAGGGTCTGATTCAGCATCGGTCCCCCATGGCCTCTCAGAATTTCACATCTACAGTGCACGACACAAATACCCATTGAAATACCCACTTCTTTTAGCTCAGTGTCTTCTCTGGCTGCCACCCCTGCCGCTTGGACCCCTGAGCTTTGAGTCCCCACATTTGGGTGGAAAACAATACAGAATCAAAAACCAGGCACCACATGCTAGAAACATATCACCAAAGGTGATCCAAGAATAAGAAGCAAGGTCTAATTAGGGAATTTATAATATAGTTTCCTGGGAATGGGGTCGTCCTTGTACCGTGCAAAGATATTGCTTAGTGTTGGGAGGGTCGCCCTTAATAGGTGTTTTTTGAGAACACACCCAGTGAATAAAAGCAGGGGCAGCCTGTGCTTGAGTTGGGACCTGATTGGTTCCGTAGGCAAAAGTTCACCTACGCTGCTTGGGGCCCAGTTTGACTTGTTGCTTTTAGACCCGAAGGGCCACATGTGTAGAGGAAATGGCCATAGAGTTGGGTGAGAAGATGTGTGAGCCCTGGCCAAGCCACTGACCTGCTGTGTGACGTTGGGCAAGTCACTTGGCCCCTCTGGGTGGCTGGCTTATTCTTGGTCAGAGGGGGGATAGTTAAAGCTGCAGTGTCCCCTTCGCAGGTTATTGAGAGGATTTGATGTGAGGTGCTGATCCTCATAGGATGCTGTGCCAGTGATTCATTTTCTCATGTATCAGAGAGGTACAAGTCCTTTTTTCTTGGTGTGGAGGCCCAAGATTTTTGGAATCTTCCCTGACTCTTCCCGTCACAGCCCAGATTCAGTTTATCAGGAGGGTCCTGCTGGTCCTCCCTTCCAGTATATTCAGAACCCACCTCCTCACCCCCTTGCTGCCACTCTCCTGATCCCAACTACCTTTATCTTTGACCTGGGCTGCGGCAGTGACCTCCTAACCCACCTCCTGCCTACTTCCACCCTTGCCTGCCCCCTCCCCCTGGTCCCTTCTCAATACAGCAGCCAGAAGGATCTTTTTATTTATTTTTTATTTTTTTATTTTTATTTTTTTCAGAAGGATCTTTTTAAAATGGAAGTCAAATCATGTCACTTTGCCAAAACCTTCCAGGGGCTTTCCAGGGTAAAAGCCAACCATAGGCCTTCCGTGGCCTCCAGGGCCCTGCATGGGCCAGCGTCCCTTACCTCTCCCCTCGCTTCCTCACTCATAACATCCTTGCTGTTTGCGGAGCACATAGGGCACACTCCTGCCCTTGGGTCTTTGCACTGGTCATTCCCTTTTCCCCAGATACCTTGCCTTCCATTGTTTGCCTAGAGACACCTGCTCTGATCACCTGACTCCTTGCCCCGGCACTCTGGTTACCCTTCCCCTTCTCTGTTTTCCCCTCATAGAAATGATTACTTCCTAGCATAAGATAAATTTTACTAATTTATTACACCTAACACTACTGTCTCTCCCAACTTGAATGTAATCGCCATGAGGGCAGGAATATATCCCGTTGCCTAGAACAATGTCTGGTGTACGGAAGATGCTCACTAAGTACTTTCTGGCTGAGTGACTGACTTCCTGATTTGAGCCTTGTGCCTCAGCAAGACAGAAAGTTCAAGTTAAATTTTGGGGATCCATTGGCTATTGGAAAGGAAAGAGTTGTGTAAATGAGTCTTGAGTTGTTTGGACCCATTTCTCCACCCATTTCTCCAGTCCTCAGTGTAGTAGGAGATGGGGTGATCATCTGGGTAGGGTTTGGGACTCTGGCAGGTGCGTCCGACAGATGCAGTGCCTCTGGTAGGCCTCCAGGTCAAGTGCACTTGGCCTCCCTCAGTGTTGAGGCTGAGCAGCTTCCTACAGGGTCAGTTGTACCTGTTAGTAATAACGAACAGTGTTTCTGTATTCTAACATACATACGTATGACGTACACAGGCGTATTTTGGAGTCACTTGCACTGGATACTTGTGCATATAGCATTCACGTGACTTAAAGGCATTTGAGCACGCAGAGAACTTCTCTCCTGGGTTCACATTCACTCTTCCCTTCCAAGGGTGGAGAGAAGCCAAGAAGCAGTGAACTTTGGGCATTTGGAATTGTACACCAGTGGGTTTGAGGTTGTCTACCCAAAGCTGAGCACAGTAGACTTTCAAGGAATATCCGTTGAATGAATAAAAGGAACGATCGATTATTTAAGATCACTTGTTATATTTCATCCTAGTTGCCAGTGCAGTTCATTATTCATCTAAGCAACTTCGTTATCCGTGTTTGCCGAGAAATAATAATTAATGGATTCAACCCTATTTGCTGAATATTTGCCGCATACCAGGCCCCAAGCCCGGTCCTGGAGCCATGGCCATGGGTGGGATGTGGTCTTCATCCAGGAAGAGTGCACGGTCTGGGGGTACACGGGCGCTCCAGGAACTGTGGTCCCCATCCCGTAGAGCGGGTGAAAAGTGCGGGCGGTGGCGGGTTAGGAGTGTTGGGGGATCAGTGAATGAGGACGCGTCAAGCCTGGTGGGGGAGATGGGGCAGTCATTGATGTTTCTCAAGAGGAAGCAAGTTTTGCATTGCAGTGGGGGAGGGAGGAGGCCAGATCCTCGTCGTCCCACCCCGGAAATGTGCTGCGCCAGGTCGGTCCTGGGCTTGCCGGGCCGAGGCACCATCTTGGGGAGACGCCGTGTCCAAGATGGCGGCGCTCCTCCATCCGCTCAGGGCTCGGGCACCCTGAGCACCCACCTCGCAGGGGCACCTCAGCCCCCCTCAGCCTCCGGCTCGGTTCTCTTATCGCAGAAAGGCATTTCATTCTTCGAGATCAGGCAGCCAGGACCCAAGGAGCTGTTTTCCTCCATTGTGCAAGCATGACAAATCATTAATTTTTGATTGATTTGCTTAGAATTATGGGCGCCCCAGCATTCTTTCCGCCGCTGAACAGCTGTATAACAAATGAATATATCAGTGTGCACAAAAGATTGGAGATCTAAGAGAAGCAATTACGTTGGCCACCCGCCCCCACCCTCACCCCTTCCCGGGCAGTGAAGGGAGGAAATTTTTACCAGAAATTCCTCAAGTGGCTTAAAAAAAAAAAAAAAAAAAAGCCTTTTTATAATTAAATTAAATCTTTATCTTTTCATCTTTTGCGGCAGATTTCCAAACACATACCAGTTCCCCCATGTGCTTGGGTTCCATCCATCCAGGAGGAATCTTTAATAATGAAATTTTAACTCGTGAATTAAAACCAAAATGAAAAAAAGGAAAAAAAAAAAAGGAGCAAATTCTACCCCTCCTTTTTTCCTTTTTTCCCTTTTTTTTTTTTTTTTTTCCTTTTTGGTCGCTGCTATTCCTTTAAGATTTTGGAACCGTACCAGTGCACTAAATGTGACCTCCATAACTTTTAAATTAAGAATTTATGCTGGCTTGAAATTTATGAAATATTTCAGCATGAAAGAAAGCCTTTTTCCCTCAGGAAAATTGAGCAATAAATCACAGCACTGTGGATTTACTGCCCTAGAGCCAGCGAGAGATAGGATTTTTTTTTTTTTTTTGCTTCATTCTGAAAAAAAAAAATGTAATCATATAAGACAGCTTAGCTGCTATCCTCCTACTCTCTAGAATTTTTAATTTCAGCTGTTTCTGCTTGGATTTATTTCCAATATTCCTGCTCGGCTTTTCAATTTCCTCAGTTATTAAATTTTAATTCAGTGCATTAGCATTTAAATTAAAAAAGGGTTTATTTTATCGAAATCGTTGGCCAGCCCCCATCCCGTAGCACACGAATTGCCTGTTTCTGCCATTTGCACAAAATGTGAAATGCAGCTAATGTCCTACAACTTACATTTGCACAATTTCAGAAATAAAATTTCTGGGTTTGGAATAATATTTTCTTTCCAAGAAAATCCTTAATAAGAGAATGGAAAAGAACAACTTAACATTCATTTGGGAGGGAAGAGGAGGGTCGAAGGAAACCAAACATAGCTTTGCCTGGGTCCTAAGGAGAAACGGGTGTATAAGGAATGCATAGGGCTGGTGAAGGGGTGTGGGGGCAGGTGCGCTTCCTGAGGAGTGGGGGTGGGGGTGGGGGTGAGGCGGTGCAGGCCTGTTACCCCTCCCCCAGCCTCCTGGGCCTGAGGAGAGGGTCTGTCCTGGGCCCACTGTGTCCGCCCTGGTTCACTTGCACAGGGATGGGGGGTGGGGGGAGGGGGTGGGCGGGTGGTTAAGGTTAGGTCAACTCCATAGAGAGTCACAGAGATGAAGGGCAGCAAGAGATGACCTGATTCAACTCTCTCGTGCCTCCTGTCCTGTTTTCAGCAGTGAGAACCTGAGGCCCAGGGAAAGGAAGCAGCCTGCCCAGGGTGAGACCCGGACAGAGCCAGACCGAAGCGGCACCTGTAGGAGCACGCGGTCCAGTGGCAGCCAGAGTTTCCGTTGCTGAAGGGTTCCTCTGCACCCCTGGCCTGCACTTAGTGCTTTAGCTATGTCACTGCATGTGATGTCGTTTTGACTGGCCCTTTGGAAGAAGCCTCAGAGCTGTCGGTCTGGTGGACACTCATGAGATGCCGACCTGCAGCACAGGATTCAGATCTTACCCCGAGACAGGCTGGGGACACGCCTAGGGTGGGTGCAGGTCGGCCCTGCCTCTCGCTCATCTGCTGTGCACTCGGTACTTAGCCCGTGCTAGGTACTCGTAACTGTGTTACCTCGCCGGTCCCGGGAGATAGGTCCTGGGGTTGGCACATTGCCATTTTGCACATGGGAAAGCCGAGGCCTTGAGAGTCCGGGTGGCTTGTCCAGGATCCCATAGCTAGGAAATGGCAGAGCCAGGGGTCCGGGCGCAGGACCATCTATCTGACGCTACCCCGTGAACTAAGGTTCAGATCGAGAATCAGGCCAGATTACACCTGGTAAAGGTGAGCTTGTGGTTTAGGTTGAATCATAGGAAATTGCTGGTATTAGACCATTTGGAAAATAGGCCATGTCAGAGGTTCAGCTTAATTCAAGCAGTAGGAGGTTGCGAGGACACAGAGCTGGCCCGACATCTCACGAATCCTTAGCACCGTGAGTTCCCTTCTGGGCTGCAAGGGCCTGGGAGGCTGTGTCCTTTCGTTATGGTAGGTCTGGACTTGGCCAGGCCCAAGTGCCATCATCAATGGGACCTGTGATAGTGACACATGCCATCTCGGACGTCTCTGCTTGGTGTGTTGTCTGCGGACATGCCCACCCACATTGGCACCCTCATCCGCCAGTAAATGTCCCCGTCACACCTGCCCAGGTGGCGCTCCTCCCGTGCATGGCTCCATTTCTCCTGTTGCTCTGCCTGAGTTTCTGTGCAAGGATTTGTTTGAACCACTGTTGGAACATTTTTAGCATTTTGTCTTTGTTTTATAAAAATTGGTGGAAAACAAAACTTGAGTGTTGCCAATGGTGGCAAGAAGCGCAAGTATCACAAACATAACAAGAGGGAAAACGTAGGTGGAGATGATGAGGTGTACTGGAGACAGAGAATCTCTTCTCCCCCCCAGCCACATGTTCACTGTCCACGTGTGGTTGGCTCTGGGTGAGACTGGGAAGGAAAAGGACCAAAAAATAAGACAGCGCGAAAATATGTGTGAAATGCTAGAAATACGTGCCAAGAGTTGAGTCTGTTCCGACAAGAGATCATTGGGGATTTTAATGATTTTTTAAAGCTCTCTGGGGCAGAGTTTCCACCCCTTACCTCTTCTGCCTCTTTCGATAGGAAGATTAAAACAACTTCTTCCCATTCACTTTCCATAGAAGTTTTGAGGAATGCAGGATGTCGGAAGGAGGCTGTAACTGATCCTGTTTCTTTGCTCCCAGTGAAATGATATGCAAACCATTTTCCGCTTTCTTGTTTCTGCCACTGAAATAATACACCAGCATCCCATTAATTTTTCCCTCCCAGGCCTCACATTTCTACCTCCCTATTTGTCCTTCATCTTTGCATTTCCCTCGTGTGGGCAGTGGGGGCCTGTGGGCAGTGGGGGCCGTGTGGGTTTACCTCATTTCCCTATTGGCTCTTCTGAATATTGGTGGGAGAGAATATTCCAGAGCTGAGGAAGGTGGACACTGGAGTGATCCAGACCTGGGCTTGTAGCTTGTGGGATGTCGGACGAACGACTTAAATTCTCTGAGTCTCATTGGCTGCACTTGTGAAAATGGGGCTACTGTGTATGTGTGTTGGGGGACCCATTGGGAGGATTGAATAAGAAGCATTAGATGTGGGTGCACTGCCCCCCCTTGGGGGAAGTTAGCTGGGGGAACGGGTCTGGTTACCCCTGGGGGCCAGGCTGGAGGGCTTGGTATAAGGCAAGAGGGAGTGGTGGGGACTGTGGAGAACTGGGTGTGACAGCTCCGACTGACTCTGGTCACGTGGGACTGGGTGCTGCGTTGACACGCTGAAATCTGGCCGCCTTTGGGTCAAATCCTTGTAATTTTTCTATATTGACTGTTTGAATCGACGTCCGCCATCTGTTTTTGCCAGTTTGTAACACCATCAAAAGGTAGCTGCTGCTGTTTTTATTTTAGGTCTTTGAATCCTGAAATTCAAAGAACTTGAAAGCAAAAAGATTTTTTTTGGTGACTGGTGAGTTGGCAGGACTTGACCTGAAGGCGGAAGAGACGAGTTGAGTTCTCTCTTCGTTTACCCTCCACAGGGCTGACTGCATTGTTTTCACTGTGGAAACATCACTGTGCTTGCGTCCAGGGGGTGGAGGGCTACCCAGACCCTTGCCAGGGTTGTTTTGAAATACAGAACACATACATTGCATTACCTTTCTAAACTCGGAAGGATTCTGAATTCAGAAACAGGCGTGTGCCAGAGTTTGGAACCTGCATGATTCTGTGATTACTGTTATTATAAATGTTTTGACAAAGCCAGGGGATGCATGTGCGACCCGTGCGTTCCTTCCATGTCTGCAGCCTCCTTCGGCCTCTGCACAGAGGTCCCCCCAGCACTGGCCTCGGGGGTCCAGCACCCCAGGTGTTTGTCATTCGCTCCTCCTGACACTTTAGGCAGCTCCCTCCTGGCCTGGGGCCATCGGTTTCTGTATCTGAACTGGAATTTTATGATTTCTGAAATTTTCATGTGGTCAGCCTTATCTCCCCATCCCCCCGCCCGACCCCAAATGAAAGAGATTAAGAACCAGCACTCTCTTGTCTCTCCCTGCCAGTAGGGTTGGGGGACAGAATATTTTAACATAATAGGATTTTCCCCCTCGGGTTGGTAGGAATAAATCTGCGGCTACTGTTTTATTGGAAATCCCAGATGAAAATAAAAATGGTGCAATTCAATCTCAGATTTAGCTGGTTACTTACTTTTCACTGAGTCCCCAGGGCCCTGTGGTTGCTGGGTTTGTGTTGGCAATGGGTGCTCAGCTGGATTTAAAGGGCCAAGCAAATTCCAGGGGTGGGGGGGTGGGGGCGAGAGGGTGGGGGTGTCCTGCCTCTCTCTTACCACTGGGGGCAGGTTTTCACAGCCTGGAGGAATGGAGCTCCGGGTTGTGCCAGCCCTCCCCTCCGTGTGAAGGCCGGTGTTGAGGGGGAGCTTGGCTGGGGGGGCAGTGGGTGGAATCTGGGCTTGCCCCCCTTGGCTCATGTAGTTGTTTTGGGTTTCTTTTGCAGGCTGACGGAGCCAGTACCCCCGGAAGGAAAAGCACGGCCAGCAGGTACATTCCCTTTCCCTCCACCCCTCCCTCCTGTTGGACACCCCCCCACACCCCCCCATTTCACAACCGGCAGCCACCTCTCTGAAAGGGGATGGGTGGCCCAGGCCAGCCTCCTGGGCCGAGACATATCTGTACTTCCCTGGCGAATGTGTGGTTATGGGCAGCACCCTCCAGCCGTCCTGACACCTCCCCAAGCACCTGTGAATGGACCTGAACAGGCCTTTGGGTGCTCAGGTCAGGAGGAAGTTAGAGGTGAAATGCAGGAGTGGGCGGAAGGCCCGGGCTCGAATCCTGTCCCGCTGCGGTGTGGGGACCTCCCATCCTGGTCTGGCACCTGTTGGCCCGGCCTGCACCCCGCACTCCCCTCCCTGAACCAGCCACCCCGCAGCAAGGGGAGGGGATACTCTGCTGAGGCCAACAGCCCTGGGAGCTGGCTGGAGCTGAGGGGAGGCCCCCAGAGGAGAGCTGGGCTGGGGTTACCAAAGAAGGCGGGAAGGGACCATGGACGGGCCCCACGGTGGACGTCTGCCACCAGTGGCACAGGCCGGCGCTTGGAAATCGTGAGCGCTGCTTCCAGTGTTCCCTCGGGGAGGGCAGAGCCCGAGCGGCCAGATGACCTTTACTGGGGGCGCTGGAGGCAGGAGGACGGCAAGGGACAGAACAGAGGTGGCTCTCCAGGCTGCACACGCGCACGCACATACACACACACACACACACAGGATCTGGAACACCTAGGATCACCTCCCGGAGTTTGGGGTCAGAGCACAAATGCCAGGCAGAGGAATTTGCCCTTCAGCCCACCAACACTAGTTCTTTACAATGTTGATAAATTTTTGTGGAAAAAAGGGGATTTGTGGCCAGGTCAGTTTGAAGGACAGTAGGTGAAGCAAAGTCAACAGAACCCTTTACTGAGGGACTTTTTAGTCTTTTCAGGTGCTGACGTGGGGTTTGAGGACATCCAAGAGGAGAATGCTCTGTTTCTCAAACTTGCTTAACCGTGGAACCCTTTTGTGGAAGTTCAGCCACAGGGCGAGTGTTCTTCAAGACATGCTTTGGGAAACCACGGGGAGCCATCATTCTTCGAGAGAAAGAGTAACATGTTTAGCTCTGTGTTTTGGGAAGGTCCCCCGGGCAGCTATTTGCAGGGCGGATTAGAGGGGGACAGACTTGAGGCAAAGGTGCCAGGCTGGGGGTCGTTGTGACCCAGAGTTCCTAGCACAGCCTGGGTGCCCCTCTGCCCCAGTCTCCATATCCCCGTTGCATGGTCTGTCTTAGCTGCCCCGACCACCTCTCCGTGCGTCTAACACTCGAAACCAGGGGTCAGCCAGCTTTAGCCATAAAGGGCCAGATAATAAGTGTTTTGCAGGTGGAAGGGCAGGGGTCTCTGGTAACCTCTGTGCTCTGTCAGCGCCCGTGAAAGCACCGAAGAGAAGGCAGCATATGCCACCCGTGGTTTGCCGGCCCTTGGCCTCAGCGGACTGTCGCCTGAGAGCCTTTGCAGTGGCTGTTGCCTTCGCCTGGAATGTTCTTTCTCTGATCTTCCTTCATGCCTTTCCTGGGCCTCAGGGCCTGTGGCCCATGTCCCTCATAGGCTGTTCATGCTCTTGACTTACTGTATGTGTTTGTGTTGTATATGCTACCTCTCCCACTAGGGTGCCAGGTCCATAAGCAGAAACCTCTAGCAGGTGCTCAGTGTTACTGGGACAGAGACCCGAATGAGATGGGAGGAGAAGTGGGGGTGATGTAGAGACTGGGAGCATGGGCTGGGATGGCGGGGTGGATGGCCAGCCTTGGGCATGTGGATGCTGGCAGTGACCATGTGCCCAGCAGCTGCCTGGTGCCTTGTGTCTATGTCCTGGGCTCCTTTAGTTGTGGGGTTTTGTGTTAAGAGCAGCACATGAGGCTGTGGTCTGTGGGGCAGTGGGAGTCCCTAGACTGGGGGTGCCGGGAAAGTGCTTCCTGGATTGGAATGACAGGACTGGAAGGGCCCTTGGGATTTGACCAGTCCCTCCCTCTCATGGGACACATGGGGAGGGACGGCCCTGGTCAGGGTCATGTGGTGAATAAGTGGCCGTGTCAGGCTGTGAACCTGCCAGCGCAGGGTACTTCTCTTGACTCCGCACTGCTGTGCTCGAGGGAGGGTCTGGCCAGCCTCTCCCACCGTCCTCCATGCTCATTGAGCACCTGCTGCGTTAGGCCTAGTGCTGTGGGTGATGGGCCCAGATGGATTGGAGGTTAAGGCATCATCCAGCAGACACTTGGGTGCCTACGGAAGTGGACAGAGGCAGACCTCCATCTATTCCTCATGACTTTCACACAGGGGTGTTCCTTGCTCTTACTTTCTAATGCACGAATTTCTCCCACATCGGGTCAGAAGATAGCAGGCAGGTTCCTCCCTAGTGATGGTGGCCACCTGAAGTTCTGAATGGAGTCTGACCGGCCGCAGGCTGTGATCAGAGTGAGAAGAGTGCAGGGATAGATTAGAGATGCCTGCCCTGGTCAGAGGAGGGGAAGGATGGCACGTGTGCCATCTGTTTGCTGCCCTGCCTGACCAGCCTAGGCTTGCACATACTCAGTGATGGATGGAGCCCCCCATGTTACCACCACAGTGCCAGAACATGTACCAGGAAGGGCCAGCCCAAACCTTAGGGCTGTGTGTGACTTGAGACATAAAGAAGAAATCTGCAATAATAACGACTGCCATTTAGTCGGCACTTGTATGTCAGTCAGGCTCTGAGCTAAGTGACTTAGTTTATTATTAACGTATGTAATCTATAAAACAGTCCTTATGAAGGAGGTGGATTTATTAGTCCCACTGTACAGATGGGAAAGCTGAGTCAGAGAGATGTTTAGGGGCCTTGGGCGGCGCAGTTGGAAGTAAGTGGTAGAGCCAGGGTGCCTACCCAGGTCTGACTTCCCTGATGTGTGTGCTTAGCCACAGTGCCCTTCCCTTTGTTAGGATGAAGTGGTCAGTGAACAGATGTTAGAGGGGCCCGTTAGGGGCCAGGGGCTGTGCCACCGGCCAGGGACTTGTCAGGAAGGCAGGGATTTTGAGCGAGCTTAACAAGTGAGTTTATATTGATGGTATCATTAGAGCCAATAGAGTGTCTTTGAGAAACCAAGACGGTCTTATTGTATCATGACCCAGCATTCCGTCTGAGGAGTGAATTACACATGACACGGCAAGGGAACATTAATGCGGCCTGAGGCCGCTTGCGAATTTGACCCTGGCCTTGGGTTAGATGGGCCAAGTTGGGGTTTAGACGTGTTGGTGCTCGATCGAGCATTAGATGCATTTAGTCCCTGTTTTGGATGGAGAAACACAGGCCCGGGGCTCCCTGAGGTCAGAGCTCGGCTCTGCAGCCCCAGCTGGGAATGACCTTGAAGGACCCCCAGCCCTCTGACACCGGCCTCCACCGCCAGCTCCCAGCTGTGCCACGGCGCGGCGCGCTCGGTTGTTGCACTCGGGTCTGCCTTCTTCCCAGCGCCTTTTTGGCCCAGAACGCCTAGTTTTGTGACTTCTCCAGAGGGCCTCTGGCTAACCCCCAAAACCAACAGCATGGACTGCTAAGGAATTAGTGTTAAATTGAGGGGGACAAGGAGAGGTGGTGTTTCTGATCCTAAGAAACAACCGAATGTGGTTTGGTTTACTTCTCTTGTAACCCAACCTGGGTCAATTTTACAGGACCAGTGATCCCAGCACTTGAGGTTAGTGCTGACTTGGGGTACAGATTACAAATCACGTAGCACAACGGCTGCCAAACCTCACTTATGCTAAGAGGTGTGGGGGCTGTGGGGCCTTAACTGGAAAATTCTAAAGGAAGTGCAGTTTTTATAATCAAGTAAATGTAGGTACAGGCTTGTGGTAATGAAGAATTAGGCCTTGTTTTTTTTTTTTTTTTTGGTCGGTTGAAGGTTTTCAGAGCTGATAGGGCTCTATAGATAATTTGGAGTAACTATCTCATTTTGGAGATAAGTTAACCAGGAGGAGAAGAGGTTAAGGGACTTATTCGTTTGCTGTGTAGACCAGTCGCCTAACAAGCAATCAGGATCTTGTAGACAGAGGGGAGATTTGGTGGGTCGAGATGGGGGTGGGGGTGGTGATAAGACCAAATCTCATTCATTCATTCTACAAATACTTAGCGCCTACTGAGTGCCAGGATCTGAGCTGGGTGCTGGAAATACAGCAGTGAACAAAACAGAAATCTCGTGGAGCTCATATTCTAGTGAGAGTGGAGGAGACATAATCAATATGTAAAATGTATGGTATGTCATAAGGTAAAACAGTGCTGGGAGGTGGATAGGGGGGAAGCAGGGTGGGGGTTGGGAGGGCCAGAAGGAGTGGTGTATCACCAGAAGGGGACATCTGAACATGGATCTGAAGGAAATGAGGGACTGGGCCAAGCATTCATTTGGGAGAAACACATCCAGACAGAGAGAACAACGGGTGCAAAGGCCCTGGGGCAGGAGTGTGTACATTGTGTTGGAGCCACAGCAAGGAGGCTGATTGACAGGGAGGCTATCGTCCACACTTTGGGCTTTACCCTGCACGAGATATGGGGACCCACTGGGGGTTTGAGCGGAGGCCTGGCATGATACGATTTGGTTTCAAAAGGAAAATACTTGCTACCAGGAGGTGAATAAACTGCAAGGGGTTAAGATTAAAGAGGTGTTGCTAAGGCTTCAGGACTGGCAGGACCTTAGAAGCCTGGCTTGGAAGTGAGTTTCCTAAAGGCTGTATCTTTTCAGGTATGAGGAACCCAGTTCAGCAAAGTGTTGTGTCACTTCTCCATCCAAAAATGCTCGCTTCTCCGTGGCCGGTCTACCGGGTTTCTACTTGCCTTCTCTCTTGCCAAGCAGCTTATTAGCTCAGAGGAGCCCAGACTGCCTGGGTTCGGATCCTGGGGCTACCTGCTGCCTGCTTGTGTGACCTTGGGCTACTTGCCTGACCTCAGTGTCTTCATCTATAAAATGGGAATTATATAGGATCGAGTGTAATAATAGTAATAAGTGTAATAATATAATAATGGTAACGTGCATATGCTTAGCACAGCGCCTGGCCCGTAGTAGGTGTTCCATAAATGCTTATTTTTATCAACACCGTACCAGATTCCCTTCCTAGGAGGAGAGAGCAGTGGGACGGCAATTGATTTCTTGTTGAGTCTGGACTCTGGAGAGAAGACTGGAGTCAGGGACGAGGGTGGGTGTGGAGGCCGACCTTGATCCCGTTACTGTGTCATGCAGGATCACGCCCAGATCTCCCTTGGTCCTCCAGTGGTCCTCTGAGGTTGTGATGCCACCCCCATCCCCAGAGGGAATTGGACGACTGGGCTTGTCCGAGGTCACACGCGTAGTAAAAGAGCTTGGAGCCTACCCAGTCTTGCCCTTCAAGCCAAGATTTTTCACGGATGGACCATTACTTCATCTGATCACCACGTGTGTGTGTGCAGCTGCATAATTATTATTTTTTTAAAGAATATCTTCTTGTTTAGCATTTTGCTTTTCAGCCGTAAAAATAAAAGTAGCCCTCCACAGATTAATTTCATTTGCACAAAAGCTCGCAGTCGCAGTAGGCTCGATGGCAGTCAGTGACCAGTGTGGTGTTAGCAGAATGAATTATTTAAGAACTCGGGGTGTATTTTAGCCAGGGCGCATCTTTATCTTGACTCTAGGCTTGTGTGGCTGTTATCGGAGCTCGGATTTGATTTTCCAAAAATGTGTATTCTCAACTTAGCAAACTTTAGGTGAAGTTGGGCCGCAAAAATCATAAATTGCAGGCCAGTTCTGGGGTCATATACTTATTCCCCAGGAGCCAGTGCTTTTTTTCTTTTTTTTTGTGGGCAGACTTCCTCTGTGCTTGATCAGTTGCTGTTAAACCTGGACTCCGCGGATAGGGCAGTTTCTTGAAAATTCAAGTCCATCCAGAGACAGCCACAGAAATGCAAACTAATGCACATCAGAACCGCTGAATCATTTTTGCCGAATGGCACTGTGGCTCTCAGGCGCGGGGGGGTGGGGGTAGGTGCCTGGGGTCCCCAGGGAACCTGTGCTCAGGGCATGCACCCGGCGGGAGTCTCCCCCCACCCTGACCCCCTGCTCCTTGTGAGCAGATTCAGAATGTGGAGCCCTCGTGCTTCAACCGTTCGAGGCGCTTGGAAGTCTTGCCTTGTCCCGAAGAAGCTCAATCTTGAGGATGGGAAGGAGGATGATCCAACCTGGGTGCTTCTCGAGGCCCTTGATGCCAAAGGCCCTTGACCAGAGAGAACAACTCTGGAAATCACCACAGCCTCGCCGTCTGCCCGGCTCTGCTAATGGGGGAGATGGAGGTGCTCCCCCTCAGCTTCTGCTCCGTGCCGAGCGTGGTGCTTGGGCGCGCCGACCCCTCCACGCCTCCCTGGCCGCCTGCGTGTCTTCCCCCCCCTCGGCGCTGCTGCACGGGGCTTGGCCATGCTGCTTCATTTAGGAGTACTCCGTCCGTGGCCTGAGAGCTGCTGTTTTTCAGAGTCTGACCGCACGGTGCACATTTCTGTCCAGCAAGCGCTCGGGCAGGACGGGAGACAGAACTAAGGCGGCTGGAGCCCCGCTGTGTGTGGTGCCGTCCTGGGTGCCTTGCGGCCACCTCTGCCCTCGAGTCTTCTGACCCACCCTTCGTGATTCCTGGTGACTTGCCCAGTGTCCACGCAGGGAGGGGAGGGGAGGGGAGGGGAGGGGGGTGTAGGTGGGTTAGGAAACTTGGCAACAGCGCAGCATCTAGCTTATTACCTCCGGACACCTCGGGAGGACCTGGCCGCATGTCAGGGCCACGTGGGCAAGACAGCAGCAGGGCAGGTCCTGTGGGCAGGATGATGGAGCAGAGGGGTCCTGTTGGGAAGCTTCTTTACCTTCCATCCCAAGAGGAAAGTGGCCAGAGAAGCTGGGCATCGGGGGTGGGGGTGGGGTGAGGGAGACAGTGGCTAAGTCACAGCCTGGGCAGGAAACTGAATTGGTGGCGGAGGGAGAGTATTTTTTCTCTGTTGTCACATTAGCCAGTGTGAGGACCGGCTTAGGGGCCACCTCAGTCTTGCGTGGTTGAGTTGGCTGCCCCCTTGGGGTCTGCAGGGGACCCCATGGGGGCCCAGGGGACTTCTGCAGGACAGTGGGCGAGGGACTCCTCTGGGGCCTCCCCTTCCCCACCGGCCGGTTGAGGGGTTGAGGGAGTTGGGTCTGGGTAAGGATTCCCGGGTGTGCAGCGTCCTGCCGTCTGGGTGAGGGGTGCGCGCTCACGGGCCAGTTGCTCCTTGCTCACGGAGCCCACCTGCATCACTGCCGCAGCCGTTGCAAAACGCAGGCCGTGTGTCTGCTTAAGATGCCCTTAACAGTAATTCTTTTTAATGACCTGGGCCAGCCCTCCCTGTGCCGTGACACCCGTGAAAGAAGTTCCCAGCTTTACCCGGCGGGCCCCGTCCTGCTAAATGTTGGGAGTTTGTGACTTGACAGCATTGCTCAAGACTCCTGCTTCTCTCTATTTTAGGTTTAAATTAACCAGGGAATTAACTCTTAATATTTAAATCTCCATGCTGTCTTTCTGAACTGCAGTATTACCCGGCGTCGTGGCTGACTGACACCATACACTGAAGAAAATTAAGTGCCTAAGAATTATCTCAAACTAATGATATATTTATGCATTGTAGGTTATTTTGAATTTCTAGACTGTTAAGAGTTGTTTAATAGGTTAATAGTTTTAATCTATTAATCTGATCTTTTCTACTTGACTATTTATTAAAATATATCAGTGATACATGACAAATGGAAGTGCAGATAATTCTGAGGGTTATGAAGGCATGGGTGGTGATGTGAAGATTCGAAACACGGGTGGAATAGTAAATACAGGCACAGGCCTCGTTAGCGGGGTTTGTGGAAATTGGGGTTTTGCTGTCGGTTCTCTCTCTGTCTCTCTCGGTCCTTCCAGGCTGGTGGAAGCTGCAGCCTTTATCTCTGTTAGGATTCCTGTCCTTTAGTCGCGAAAGACAGGAGACCCTAGGTCCACAGGACACGTCTGAGCACAGCAGCCATTTTAGAACACGTCAAGGAGAGTTAGAGGTCGACAGTGATCCTAAAGCCCAAGCACTTGCCGCCGTGGAACCCCTCGTTCCTTAGTTTTATCACATTTCTGTGTTACTGTGTTAAGCATCTAGGATGTACCCCCCCCCCCCACCGTTCCATCAAGATGCTGAGGATACAGGAGGAGACGAGGGGGTATGTTCCCCATCTTTTGGGACTTTGTGGTCAATTAGTCATTAATTTGTCCATTCATTTAGCAAGTGTTTTGGTTTTGGTTTTTTAATCCTCTCTTTTGAGAAGGGAAAGCAAAGAATCCAAATGATTGAAAGCCCAGGTGTGGGAGTTGGGCAGGTCTGAGTGCATCTCATTCTGTCACTAGAAAGCTGTGTGACTGTGAAAAAGTCACTCTGTTTCTCTGATTCACCGTTTTCTTTTTTTAAAAAAGATTTATCCATGGGCAGCCTGGGTGGCTTAGCGGTTTAGTGTCGCCTTCGGCCCGGGGTGTGATCCTGGAGACCCGGGATCGAGTCCCACGTCGGGCTCCCGGCATGGAGCCTGCTTCTCCCTCTGCCTGTGTCTCTGCCTTTCTCTCTCTCTCTCTCTCTCTCTGTCTCTCATGAATGAATAAATAAAATCTTAAAAATCTTAAAAAAATCTTTAAAAAAATGATTTGAGAGAGAGACTGAGGTTGCAGAGCGAGCGTGGGGAAAGGGGCAGAGGGGGCAGGAGAAGCAGACTCCCCACTGAGCAGGGAGCCTGACATGGGGCTCGACCGCAGGACCCTGGGATCATGACCTCAGCCCAAGGCAGGCACTTAACTGAGCCCCCCCCAGGCGCCCCTGATCCTCAGGGGCAAAAGAACCTAGCACATATCAGGCATTGGGAACAGTGGGATGTGTGTGGACGCAGGGTGAAGCACCATGCCTGGCATGTCAAGGCACACAGTACACCATAGCTGCTCTTGTCCCCACTCCCTCCTTATGATATTGTTACTGTAATCGCCTCCACCTTCATGCTGGCGTATGTACCTTGGGCCATTCTCTGTGTCATTTGGCAGACATCAGCCAGCATCTGCTACGGGCCAGGCACAGGGACACGGAAAGCAGGGGGGTAGAGCCTTTGCCCCTGGTGGAGGTCTCTCTCAACTACGTGGGGTCAGAGGGCAGATTCAAAACAGGAGCCCATTAGAAGCAGAGGAGGCCATTCCAGAAGCCACAGGAATGAGGTTCCAGGTTCCCAGAGGGATGCCAGTGAGAGTGGCCATCCTGGGAGCTCAGCACCCCGCCCTGGGCCCTGAGGGCCCTTGCGTGTGCCGAGCCATGTTGGTCATAGCAGGCCTGAACGCTCGAGAGTTGGTGGCACTTCGCAGCACAGATCATCGCAATCCTCCCCTTAAACTTCCCTATCTTAACATGTTAGTAATATCTCAGCAAAGCTGGGGAAGAAAAAGAGTTGGTGTCAGAGCATCCGCCAGGCTACCCTAGTTTGGCGTTTCAGGGAGAAGGAAGAGTGCATTACATTTGAGAAATTCCCGCTGGAGAGGAGCAAGATAAGAATGTGGCACTTCTAGAAGAAGCGTCAATATTCAGATCGTGGGTCATGTTGAACTTCTCCGGATCATGTGATACCGAGGGCCAGGGGGTGGGCCTTGCTGCTTTGGTTCTGAACATTAATGAAAGCAATTAAACCATCCACTTTCTTTGTGTGTGTGAGAGGGGGGTGGGAAGATAGAGACAGGGAGAGAGAAACACGCCCCAAAGGCCACGTTGGCACTGCCCTTTCTAGGATGCATTGCTTAGATCCTTCGGTGAACCGGTGCCTGCCCATCCCCTCCCCTGTGCCACGTGCAGCTGTAGGTGCTGGGATGCGACAGGCAGTGGACAAGAGAGAGTCCTCATCCTCCCGGAGGTCACATTCCAGCAGGACAGACCGTGAAGAGGATGAGAGGTAGATGAACCGAACGAGTAAAGCAGGGAATGAAGAGATGGGGTAGGGAAGGCCGGGGTGAGCTGCATGTGGTTTAGATCGAACAGTCAGGATGTCTCCACTGGCCCTGGAATGTTTGAGTGGGGACTAATGGTGAAGGCATCTGGGACTGGGAGATTATTCCAGGCAGAGGCCTCAGGCCCCATGTCCTAAGGGAACAGCGGGGAGACTGGTGTGGCCAGCAAGGGAGTGTGTCCCGGGGAGCCACAAGGGTCAGCGCGAGGGTTCTGGCTGTTATTCCTGGTGAGATGTGGGGCCATGATGGGGCCAAGGGGTGACACAACCTGGCTTGTTTTAATAAGGTCGCCATGGCTGCTGTGTTGAACATCGACTTCAAGGCACTGGGCAGGGGTAGGAGCAGGAGACTGGCTGTGCAATTGACCCCAAGGCAGGAAGCGGGGGAGGCGGTTGGGACCAGGGGGTGGCCAAGTGCTGGTGAGGAGTACTCAGGCTCTGGACATATCTTGAAGGTGGAGTTGATAGGTGTGCCTTAGTACAGAGTGAGGGAGGGAGGATGGGCTAGCTCCAGGGTCTGGGCCCGAGAAGCTAGAGGGTTGGAATTGCTATCAACTAAGATCGAGATGTCTGCGGTTATTTGATCGTGGCATCGTGGGCTGCAGGGTTTAGTGGCAAGAGCTCCGGGATAGGAGTCAGGGTTGTTGTCTTGACTTGGGTCAAGAGGTGTTAGCAGTAGCTCAGTTGGACCTGTTAAATATGGGTGTTTCTTGGGCATCCAGGAGGAAGTGTCCAGCTGGCGGTTGTGTGTGTGTAGGTCTGGAGTTCAGGGGGAGGCCCCAGCTGGAGACAGAATTTGGGATTCATCATCACGCTGTTAATATTTAAAAGCCTGACTCTGGAGGAGATCACTTAGGGAGTGAATGTGGTTAAAGATAGAAGGGGTTCTAGGACTGATCCTTGGGGCATGTGAGCGTATAAGGGTGAAGAATTGGTGAAGAGCAATCAGCACAGGACAGAGGAGGGGACAGAAGGTAGGTGAGCACAGAGCCAGAGGGAGCAAAGGTTTTGGACAGAGGGGACAGGGAGGCGCTTGTCCAAGGCCGCTGGTCGAGGAGGAGGTTGCAGAGGACGGGAAGGGACCATAGGCCCTAGGAGCCTGGAGGTCACAGGAGGCCTTGGGGAGAAGAGCAGCCCTAGCAGGATGCAGGAGGCAGAAACCTCGCTGGACGTGGAAGCCTTGACAGGGAGGGTCCTGCTGGAGCCTGTGAATAGGTAAGAATCGTTTGCAGCACTTGAATCATCAGTAGGTCGGGGGACTCTGTGGACACGTGGGTATGTGCATCCCCTGAGGTCATGGCTGGGTGTGCCTTAGCCCCTTTCACACCCCGTGTGTCCATGCATTCGTGGAGAGTGTATTTAAGCTCAGCGTGAGGCTACTTAACCCTCATTCCTAATGAGTGAAGTCTTTTAATGAAGTTTTATTCTAGCGGGAGTTAAACCAAGTCATTATTTACACTCTGTGATTAGAGATTTTCCACCCACCCTTAACATCGTTTCAGGTGGCTGAAGTACCCGAGTGAAAGAGCAGGAGCCTTTGCAAGAGGTGCGGTGGTCCTCAGGCCGAGCGCTGGGGCACAAAGGGGAGGTACACCCGCCATGTGGGGTAGGGGTCTGGCCTCTACTGCAGCCTTAGATTCCAGCTCGCTTGTCATGAGGATGGGAAAACCAGTCGAGCAGGGGCACCTGGACGTCCAGGGTGCCGAGAACCCCTTGTAACTACTATGACTTGGTAGAGTGTCAGGCATTAGCATTTTTGCTGGAAGGTTGGAGAAATTACACCCAGAGCACCCAGACATGAAGCCGTGTGACCCCAGGCCACATGACATCCCCTAGACCTCTTCCTCCAGCGTGGCCAGGAGGGGCATTTGTCTTTGGGCCCCAGATCCACTGATAAGTTGTTTGCTTGCACTGTGCAGTGGGAGCAGCACCAGGATAGGAGTCAGGAAAGACTGTTTTTGGCTGCGGGAAGTTGTGTGACCTTGGGCACGCCCTTCATTCACAGCGGTGATTGGGTTCCCGTGTGCCCAGGCCTCTTGCTGTGGACAGGAACCAGAGCATCGGGCCCTGGGGTCCTGTTCTGAGCTTCGGTTTCTGCATTGGCTGCAGGCCTCTCGTGAATGCTGGGTGGGGTGGGATGGGGCGGGTCCTAGGCTTGAGGAACCATCTGGTGAAACGCAGAGGAAGAGATTTGCTTCCAAAACTTTCCTGGCAGGCTCCGGCCACGCGCGGTGTTGGGAATGAGTAAGAATGAAGCAGAAGAGTCCAGGGGAGCCCGGGGGAGCCCAGGGGAGCGGCTTGCATACTGACCGCCCCAGGGCACGTTCTTTAGTTCCTCTGACCCAGCGGCTGCTGTACTCGATCTCGCCACTGACTGGGGAGCTTCCACTGGAGGCTCGTCCTCTCTCGGTTTTCAGGGCTCTGGGGGAGAATCTGTTCTTTGCCTTAAAAGTTTCTCGTGGCCGTAGCGTAGTGTTCCTTGACTTGTGGCTGCCGCCTTCCAGTCTCTGCCTCCACGGTCATGTTGCCTTCCCTTCTCTGCCTTGGCCCCTGTTCTGCTGTCATATCGCCTGTGTGTGTCATTGCATTAGGGTCCACGTAGGTGATTCGTGGTGATCTCGCCTTAAGGTCCTGAAATTAAATACATCTGCCAAGAGCCTTTTCCAAATAAGGTCCCAGTCATCGGTTCTGGGGCTGAGGACGTGGGCATATCTTGGGTAGGGACCATTTTCTCCACTACTGGGGGAAAGAAGCCGTACATACATGTATCAGGCTAAAATCAAAGAGGGAATAGGGGGTCTCGGAGCCCCACTCAACGCCACCCTCTTTATTCAGGGCTCCTGGGTGCTTCGGGGCCACTGCTGTGGAACCCCTAGGCTTTCAAGGAACATGCCTTGAGCACCATAGCCTTAATGAAGGGTCAGCGTTCTTGGGTGACTCCTTGGGCAGGGACCCTCTTGGTCTGGCTTCTCTCTTGGGATTCTGGCCCGAGCGGTAACCAGTGACCACAGACGATATGTGCTTAAAGAGAAATATCCTTTTAGTGCCTGACTTTAGAGTTTATATTGAAGTGTGACTCAGGTTAAATATAAAATTCATAGCATATCTTGAGCAACTATTTTGTAGTTATCTATATATAAATCTATTTTACAGCGACACAAATAGAATAGATTATGGAGTGTCAGCATGTAGATAGATTCCGAGTGCTTTTTCACTAATATACCTAATGATTCGTGCTGAGAATATCCAAGGGCTCCACTGTACATTTAAATGGATATAATTAAAATAATGAGCTCTATTTTAAAAAATGATATATGAAAAAAAATTTTTTTTGAAGAAGTTAGAAGATGCTACACCACTAACTCAAAGTGATATAAGTACTTCAGTGATTCCATTGTTATTAGGACACCTAATTAAATGCAGAGCACCCGAGAAAAGCAACATTTGGGCTTATAAATCTAAAGCGTGAAGCCAGGAGAAGAGGAGTTGCCAGTGTCCTTGGCGCTGCCAAGGCTCGGAGGTGTCTCATTTAAGGGAGTGCCTGCGGGTGACAGGATGGCTCAGAGTCTCCTGTGGGGGCCAGAAGGGGCCAGAAAGGAGATCTGATGCCACCTCGAGCAAGCAGGGAAGGTTTCCCAGAGGTGGGATGTCGTCATGAATCCATGATGTTACCCTAATGGCAGCTGCCATCCATGGAAATCCAGTCTGCCCCAGCTCCCTGGCTCAGCTCCCACCCCCGCGCTGGCAAGGATCACGGTCTTTAACAGACGAGGAAACTGAGGCTCAGAGAGGGAGTCTAGCCCAAGGTCACAGGGTGTGTGGATGCCCAGCCTGTCTGATTCCAGCAACGCCCCGCCCCCCCTTAAAGATATCCTGAGGCTGGTGTGGTCCTTGAGAGCAGGAAGGGACACTGAGTCTGTTCAGGTGCGACAGGCAAGTGCTCGTAGACCTGAGGCTGAGCTTCTGAACATTGGCAGTGACAGATCGGGCTTGACGATATTCCAGGCGAGAGTCTGTCCTATTGCCTTCCGTCCGTGTGACCTCAGTTGCGGGAGCACAGGCAGGTGGACCCTTTGTGTCCAGTGGGCCTCTTTGCTGTCCTGGAAGCACATCTGCCCCATCCCTGGGGCTTCACTTTCTGTGCATCTGTGCCAGGACAGCCAGTGCCAGGGTGAGTCCCCGGCTGCCCACCTGCCCTCCCAGCAGCCTGGCTGACACCTGTGGGCTGTGCTCTTGCCGGGCTGGCGTTCAGGCTCAGATGGGATCCCCGCGTTCCACCCCATGCCCAGCAAGCCTCAGGGCTAGTGGGACTGTTTGTTAGCACCCGAGTGCTCTCAGGCACGGAGCAGCAGTTTCAGTAACTGTCGCCAGTTCCCACGGGCATGATCCTCGTGCTCTGTGAGCCGCCCTAGACGAGGCGCTGGATTGACATTTTTGCGGTTGATCTTCACAAGACGTTTTGAGCGGACGTGGGGCTCCCCACTTCACCGGTGTGTGCATAGGCTCACTCAGGGTCACCAGCCCGGATGTGGTAGTGATGGGATTTGAACCCCTGTTGATTTGCCTCCACAGCACCTGCAGTGCCATCTGTGCCATGTCAGGCCTGCATCCTCACATACTTCCCTCTTCTGCACCCCGTATAAGACAGTAGATAAGTGTCAACCGTCTCCACTGGGGCGACTGTGTAGGGGCCCTTACAGGCATTGCCTTGACTCTGCATCACAGCACTGCGGGGCAGGTGCTGTGCTTGTCCCCATGGCACAGGTGTGAACACTGAGGCTTGGAAGGAGGACTGGAGCCACTTGCATAAGAACCCAGAGCTTGGAAGTGACAGTTCTGAGATTGGCCATGGGACCTTCCAACTTCGGAACCTTCCTTCTGGGTTCATCACATTCCATTCCAGCCTGATTGTCCTTTTACCTCTACTGTCCTTACCAGTGCCAGGGAGACCTTCACCCCCAGGACTTCAGGGCTGGCTGGCTGATAGGTTGTCCTCAAGCCATTGCTGTCCCCTGGTCATTTCTCAGACCTGCCGGTCCTGCGGCTCCCGGGGCCTCACTGAACCAAGATGCTTTTTGGCTTTGTGACGACTGAAGCGGGGGATGGGTAGACTTTGCTCCTTTCCCAGCTCCTTTCCCAGGGGGTGCCAGTGCTCGGCAAGGGGACCCTAGCTCAAGATATCCCCCCTTGGAGAAAGCAGCAGCCTGGAAAGCCAGGCCATCTGCCTTCCCCCTGTTCACCTACTAGCAGCTCAGTTCTGAGTCTCTTCTGGATGCAGAAGGTCAAGGATGGGTGACATGGGAGCTGCGCCAGGGGCAGGTGGGCACCCCGCTAGTCGCAGTGCTCCGCGGCTAAGAAGCAAGATGCCTACATCCAGTTTGGTTCCACGTCTTCCTACCTGTGTGACTTGGATCAAGTTATTTCTCCTCTCACTGCCTCCATTTCCTTATCTATAAAAGAGATAATCCTGGGACTTCCTCCCTGGTTGTACCCGAGATGAAAAGAGTCGGTATGTTAGGACAGTCACGGCACGTGGGAAGCGACTTCAGTGTTTTCTTAAATTGGTAAAAGAACTGAACACGGAGGCGATCGAACCATCCTGATCTATGTCTCCTGTTGTAGAGAAGGGCAAATGCGTCAGGCCCACGGGGAGGAGGTGTCATTGGGCCCACTGAGTGCTAGAGATGCTGCACTCATTTGTCATCATTAATGATAGTGACGGTGGCCGTGTCTTGTGCGCTGTTACGGGCCGGCCGTCGTGCCGAGTGTTCTGTTAGGTGATTGAAATCTGCCTGACGATCCTGTTAGCTCCATTCTGCAGATGGGAAAACTGTGGCTCAGAGGTCAGGGAGCTGGCTCGGGTCACACAGTATGGAGGTGGCTGACTGGACAGCCCTGGCTCCTGGCTGGGTCCCCCCACCCCCCAGCCTTCCTCTTCACTCCAGCTGAGTCCTGTGTGTTTGTCTGCCCGGGCTGCCGTAACAAAAGACCACAGACGGGGTGGCTTGGACAACAGGGATGTATTGTCACACAGTCATGGAGGGTGGAAGTCTGAGACCAGATTTGGTTACTGGTGAGAACCCTCTTCCTGGCTTGCAGACAGCCACCTCCTCTGCGTGCCTTCACGTGGCAGGGAGAAGGGCAGAGAGAGAGCTCTCTCTTCCTGTTCTTCTAAGGCCACAGCCCTGTCAGATTAGGGTTCTACCTTTATGAGTTCATTTATCCTTAATTATCTCTTAGAGACCCTGTCTCCAGCTATAGTCGGGGTGGGGTTTAAGACCTCACCATACAAACTGTGGGAAGGTAGGGGGACCCAGTTCTGGCCATAATACCTCCCCAGTGCCTTCTCCTTGCTCCCTCCTCATTAGCTGGGACCCTCCCCTTCTCTTTCCTCAATTTCCCAACCTCAGAGCAAGTTCACAGCTGGGAGGGACAGTGACTATGATAAAACTTATGCCCTTGGTGACAGATGGAGCTGCTGAAACCCCGAGAAGAGTAAGGTCTTGTCCAGAGTCACGCAGCAAGCCCACTGCAGATCCAGGGTCAGAACCTGGGTCCCTGCCCCCCGGCCCAGCACCTCCACGAAGCTCCAGGTGGTATGCTGGTGGATCTTGCCTGAGTGTGCCTCGAGTCTGCACCTTTCAGTGCAGTCCAGATGCTTCCCTGATGCTGTGGAGAGGGCTGGACGTGACAGGGTGGCTTCCCCGGGCTGGACATGATGTGATCTCCCGTTCTTGCACACCTTGGTTTCTGTACCTCAGAGATGGGAATGATGCTGATGATCCCTCAGCCAGAAGGACGAGGGGGCCCTTATACCCTAAGGGTCACATTGAACCATCTGTTTGAGAGATGGCAGGGACCTGGCTACATGCCTTGGCCTGCCACCAGTCTTGCGTGTGGCGCTGAGCGAGCCCCAGCCCTGCCCTGGCTCCAGAACCTGTGCCCTGCCCACCCTGGCGTTGAGCTCGTTACCTTAGGGATGTTTTCTGATTTTCGAAGACCTACCTGGAGGCCCGAGTGTTGGTCTGAGTGAGGCTTTTGGCTTGTCATCCCCCATCCTTCAGGTGGGAACAGGGAGGAACTTGGATGAAATCTCCTGCCCTTCTGCCAAGGAGGGACGAGAACAGCACGAGGCACTTTGTACACATCAAGCCACTTAAACCCTTGCTGCTCGAGGTGCGGATTGAAGACTAGCAGCGCCGGCCTTGGCTGCGTGCTTGTGGGAAAACCAGAATCTCAGGCTAAACCCGAGACCTGCTGAAGCGAATCTGCATCTTACCGAGCTGCTCAGCACCTCGGCAAACTCCTCACCTTGAGATGAATTGATTTCAACCACCCGGAGCTGCCCTTGTAGTTGTAAGAGTTAATTACTGGGCACATTTAGACCTCTTTAGATCCCAGTTTCCCTGGCTGTGAAATGGGTGGAACTGGGGCCACCCTAGCCCAGGAATTTTTCAAACCGTGTTCCTCGGAGCACCCTGGGTTCCCGGGCAGGCCCTGAGGGCAGCCGTGGGGACTGTGTGCTTTGGGCTGAGATGCCCGGGGAAGTGGGTCTGCAGCTAAACAGGTTGCGCCCCACCCTGGGCCGGTGGGCTTCCAGATGTCTGGGGGCTGGCATGGGGTCCACCCTGAGTGAACTCTCTTCTTCCCCCAGGGAGCGCTTGAAGCGCAGCCAGAAGAGCACCAAGGTGGAGGGGCCAGAGCCCGCGCCCGCCGAGGCCTCGCTGAGTGCCGAGCAGGGAACGATGACGGAGGTGAAGGTGAAGACAGAGCTACCCGACGACTACATCCAGGAGGTGATCTGGCAGGGGGAGGCCAAGGAGGAGAAGAAGGCTGTCAGCAAGGACGGGACAGGCGACGTGCCCGCTGAGATCTGTGTGGTGATTGGTGGTGTCCGCAACCAGCAGACCCTTGGTGAGTGCCCATCTGAGAGGGTCGGGGCTGGGACCAGGGCGGGGCGTGGGGCGAAGGCGTGCTCTCCGTGGCTGAGAGAGCTTCCATGGCTCCCCTCTGCCCTGAGGACAGGGCCTAGGCTCCTTAGACTTGCCTTTGCTTGTACAGTCCTCTCTGGACCTCCTTTCCACCTGACCTGCCAAAGCCCTGTCTGTGTTTAAGACTTCGTTCAGGTCAGATGACTGGAACTTTCTGTAGGTGGGGTGCAGTGCATCCCTCATGCCATGGGACTGCCGTGCCCCCCAGGGGGTCTAGTGCAGCTACTGCACTTGTTGCCCATCTGCATTTTTTCCTCCTTGGCTTTACCTTGGGCTCCTGAAGGCAGCTCCCAGTGTAGGTCCTGCTCTGAGCAGGTGCCCAGTTGGGGTCAGATTGATGACAGACCAGCACCTTCCCCAGCCCCTTGTGGACTGGGTCAGGCTCAGAGGAGCTCCATGGGAATGAGCCCCAGA
This sequence comes from Nyctereutes procyonoides, assembly GCF_905146905.1. Classification (NCBI taxonomy): domain Eukaryota; kingdom Metazoa; phylum Chordata; class Mammalia; order Carnivora; family Canidae; genus Nyctereutes; species Nyctereutes procyonoides. Next base: position 6,090,438 of record NW_026575135.1, on the reverse strand, counting down.
GAAATTCCTCTCTTCCCCTCACTTTCCAGCGTGAGCCAAGGGATTCCCCTCGGAGGCCTGCTAATAAGTTCATGGACTCAGATGCTCACAGGGCCCAGCACACACGCGGAGGGGCTCAGTCCCCTGTTGCCGCAGTGCCTGGGTGGGAGCTCAGCGTGGCCGGATCTTTGGGTGTGTCACGCACCAGAAGTGAGAAATGTGATGTGAATTCTCTTGGCTTTAAATGTTGGCAACTAATTCGGCTTTTGAAATCGGACAAACCAAACACATATGTGGGTCAGAGTCGTTCCGTGGCCACGGGTTTGTAACCCCTGGCCTGTAAAATAAAGTCTGTGAGCCCCACCCCGGCATCGAGGCCTTGCCTGGTCTGTTGCCATCCGCGTGGTCCTCCACATTTTTGTGCTAAGTGTGTTCTCAGGTGACACTGTCTGTCACCTCCATTCCCTCTGCCCAGTCCCTCCTGGTCCAGCTCTGGCTCACTTCCTCTAGACTCCCGGGCTCGCATCCCATGTGGGCCTGCAGGGCCTTGTGTGGAGGTTCCCCTGTGCCCGTGTCCCCAGGTTTATGCTCAAGTCCTGTTGCCTTTTCTTCCCAGCTTCTGGGAGCAGCCTCGTGCTCCCTTTCCTGGCCGTCCCTCTGCTGTTCGTGTGGCACCATCAGTCCCGGCCTCCCACAAACAGCCATACCTTTGCATCTTCCTGCCCTCACCTGCTGCCAGGAGCCTTGGCAAAAACAAATCATTGACCATGTCACTCCCTGCTTATAAACTTGGGACTCCCCCCGTGACTAGGGTCAAGGCCATAGTATCAAGATCCTCCATAACCTGAGCCCTATTTCTTATTTATGATTTTTTTGGTCCTTTCATTCCTGCACACCCTGCCTTTCCCCAGCATTTCTTGCCCTTGGCCCCTATTCTTCTGTCTCCCTGGTATGCCTTTGTCCATCTCCACATACCAAGATCCAGCCCATCTTTCCAGGCCAGATCCAGTGCCATCTCTTCCCGTCTCCTTCTTTAATCTCTTCTGGTCACCGTGTTCTGTTTCTACCTTGCCCCTCACTTGGGTACTTCCCATTATCTATTTTAGATGACAGCGATCTTGCCCATGCCTGCCTCTGCCATGAGAATGGGAGCCTATGGTGATTGGCGCTCCAGGTCTTGTCTGATCATGTCTCTGGGCTCCCTGCTCTCACCCCACAGTGTCTAGCAAGATACGGGCTTCTAGGGAGCGGTGTTGACATTGGTGCCATAACTGTCAGGATGAGGTTGTGTTATGCCCCAGTAACAGAAGATCCTGAAAGTGATGAGATCTTGGTAGCTTAAACCCACAAAGGTTTATTTCTTAGTCACATTGCACGTCCATTGTGGGTCATCTGGGGGCTCTGCTCTGGACTGATGCTAAAAGCAGCCATTATGTGCAATGGTGCTGACCACGGGATGGAGGGAGGGAGAGAGAGAAAAAGATCTAGAGAGACTCACACTAACTGTTACCTGCTGCAGCCCAGAAGGGGGAAGAGTAAGTCCCCTCCCTGTCATTGGCCACATTCGTCACATGGCCCCACCCAACCTCAGGTGGCCTGAAACGCCATCCTCCCGCATGACAGCACTAGGATGAGCCCTCAGTACTTGGTGAAGAGTACGAGTGCCTTCTCCCAGGGCCGAGTGGAAGAAGGGCTTTTTCAGGCCTTCCGCCATCAGTATTCGCTCCCTGGGGCCAAGGACAGTGGTAGCCACTGGGTATGTGTTAGCTGACCCAAGAGAGGACGTGCCCTTGCTCACTTCGGGATGTGTGTTTTAAGACTCATTGGAGCGAATAGCTATTTCTGCCTCTTTACCAGGAGAGGCCCGGTGAAGGGTAGTTGAATCTGAATCTTGGGATGGAGCCAGCAGTCAGGATTCGGCAGGGAAGGCCTAGAGCAGCCGTGCTAGGGAAATGTTGGGAGGGAGCCCTCCCTGGGCCAGCTGCCGGCACAGTGAGAGGCTTCAGGGCCTCATGCCAGCCACGGACGCTGGGCTCCAGCTCAGCTCTGCTCAGCAGCAGGGCCCTTGGCTTTGCTTTGTGGTGCCCTAGTATCCTGTTCTCTTCAGTGGGGCTCCCCGTCCTGCCCACCTCATGGGTGTGCAGTGGACCAGAACAGCATTGTGCCAGGACAGTGAGCTTGGTCTTCAGTCTGGGAGTGGGTCCAGGCTCTCTGATGTAATAGCTGTTGGACTTCAGGCCGGCTGCTTGACCTCTCTGTGCCTCAGTCCTCACAGTTGCCAATTCATGGGGTTATGCAAAGATTCAGTAGGATGATATATAGAAAGCACTCAGCATTGTGCTTGGTGAACGATTAGCTATTTTCAGTAGTATTAGCATTGCTCTTCAAGGGGGAAGAGTACCTCTTTCGAGTACCTCTTCAAGGGGGAAGAGTAGTAACAGTCTTTGCCTTTTTCTAAAGCCTAAGGAATAAGCCAGAGTGATGTAGAGAAAAAACGGGCCAGGGAAGAAGTTGGCGATGGATTGAGGGGTCAGAACACATGGGTTCTTAGTGGGCCTCTGTTGTCTCCTCTGAATGGGGCAACCTATCCTATCCCTCCCGTCCCTGGAGCCCCTCCTAGTGCTGCATCCCTAGAATCCAGGGACTTGGAATATGTTGTGACATTCCTAAGTGACCTGCTTTTGGCAGACTCTTCAGAAAAAAGGAGGAAAGCCACAGTGGCAAGTGGGGAGTGGAGCTGCCATTTTGCAGCCCGTACCAGAGCAGGGCCTGGACATCCCCTGCTGGTTATTGGGGCTCATCTTGCATCCATCAGGGCTGACCTTCCTCCTTGAGGGTGTAGTTTCTGCCAAGGATCAGGCTCAGAGAAATCTGGCTTGGCCTCAGTACCAGGAATGAAAGGCATTTAAAAAAAAAGATCGATGTAAGAATTGAGTCTTTCGAATCCATCTGATCTCAAAGATGGCAAGTGAGTTTTATCTTGTGGGCCAAGTCTAAGTCATCGCTGCTGTTGATTAGGGGTTCCGTGTTAAAGATTCTAAGGGGGTGGCATGATGAAGCATGATTGATTATTGATGTCTGCCACGGATGTGGAAATGGGCAGTGTGGGGCTGTACGTGCTATGGGTTTGACGCCCTTGTCCCCTCATTATTATAGAGGGACAGACAGGCCCACAGAAAGGGGAAGAGTTGCTCTGGGCCATGTAGCAAGTCCGTCCACCTCGCAGCAACCCCCTCCCACCTGGAAGGAAAACGAGGAGAGAAGGCCCAGGGGATCTGGCCAGGGGTGGAATGCTGGTTAGAGCCATTGCTTTAAAGGCACCCATGCCATGGTGGCCGGGTGTCGCAGAGTTAGCTAACATGTTCCCCAGGTACTTGGCAGATGAGTGTGAGGTTCTGTGGGGCCGAGGGCCCTCTGAAGTGCCCTGCTCGCCCACCCATGCGCAGGGCTCAGAGCTGGCCTCTGTTGCTGAATTAGAGCAGTGTTCCCGAAGGTCACTCAGTGCTGCGCTGTGCGGGGACCTCCTGTTGGCCCTTCCCCCGAGCTCCAGCCCCTTGCGCCCACCCCCAGGTCCTCACTGGCCCCGGAACAGCCATCAGACAGTGTTCCGAGTGGTACGAACCTCCTCCAAGCCACTTCCCGTGGAGGAGCCAGGGCTTGGACACGCGGGTGGCATTTGGCAGCCTCTCAGGCTGGGAGAGGCAGGAGGGGCCTCCCTGCCCAGGAGGCTGGCTGCCAGGCTTGCAGTGGCGGCAGCTATTTCCCGGCTGCCTAGAAGTGCCTGTGCTCTCACTCTTAGAAAGAACGTCACTGCCACTGGAGCCAGCGTGGGGGAAACTTGGGGGTTTTCAGCAAGAAAAGCAGCGATAATACTGAACCTGGTGACTCTGTTGGATAAAACCAGAGGTGAAAGGAAGTGAGGTCACAGATGCCTGTATTCACCCAACCGGCCGCGTGCGGAAGCCAGCACAGCAGCCCTGAGGAGTGGTAGAGCCATACTTGAGGTTTCCAGAAGGCCATGAGGAGTGCTGGACATAGGGCGCTACCTTTGCTGCAGCCCAGCTGCATCCACACTCATGGCAGGCATCGCTGACCCACCACAGTGGGCGCTGAGGTCACCTCCGGGTCCTGCTCAGCGCGGGACACAGACGTCAGTGCCAGTCAGCCAGAGTTGAATCCTAGGAAGTGGGAACCTGCCTGCCATTCTCGTCCTGGATGGTGAAGGCAAGGCAAGCTGGCTTTACAATAGGCAGGACGTTCAGTCCGTGGAGTGTTTCCCGGTTCTGAGAGAGAAGGATGCTCAGGTCCCACCGTGGTGGTCATAAGGTCCTAACAAGCAGTGGGTGCTCCTCTCTGTATGGGGAGACCGTCGGGCCTTAACCCCAGGGAGCCTGCACTGCCCAGGAGGGGAGCCCAGGGAGAGCTGCAGGTGCCTGGAGACCGGGTGGTCAGGAGCCCACAGAGGGAGTAAGCAACCCAGCCAGGCTCGTCCCCAGATATGGGGTGTGGGCCAACCAGGCTATTTCCAGAGAGTTAATTCTGGGTGTGGGGAGGAGCCCCATAGAAGAGCTAAGGGCTCTTTGTCCTGGGGACCAAGAGACCAGGGGCAGGGGCCAGGGGTAGGGGCGCAGGGGAGATGATGGGATGTAAGTGTTCACAACTCCAGGCATTTGAGCGGGAGGGGAAGCAGTGGATGCATTCTCAATAGCCCCAAACCGTACAGGGGCGTCACCGGTGACCTCAGCTCAGTAGGGACTTTGTGACTATGGGAACTGTTTGGAACCGGATGGAGGCCTGTGAGGGAGTGAGTTCTGTCCTGGAAATCACTGGACAGGGTGCAGGAGGCAGAGTCAAGGATCGGATGGTGGACTCCACGGGATGTTTCGAGCAGCGAGCTTTGAGCACCAAGGGGTAGAGGCGTTTGCACGCCTGCAGGACTGCCTGGAGAGGGGGCGACGGCTCGGGCACAGCTCTGGAAGCAGCAAAGAGCAGGCAATCATTCAGACCCAGCCACGTGGGGGTTTGCTCTGTGACAGACCCAGGCAGCGAGGTGCCGGGTCCACTCCATTGTGCCAGCTGATAGTTTCCTGTTCCAGTGGGTGGTTGGCAGGGCTTTGCACCTGAGCCTGCCAGAACCAACAGTCAGCCCTTTGCCGCAGCCGCTGGGGAAGAAGAGCTCCTGGCCACCCTCCCTGGCGTGTCTTATCTCTGCTGCTGGCCCTTCATCCGGTGCTTCAAGGTGGGAAGGGGTCCTGGTTGGAGGGCCCCCCATGGGGAGGAGCCCTTGGGCTGTAAATCCAAGAGACGCAGGATCTGTCGCACTGTGGTCTTGGGGGGACCCCTCACCTCTCTGAGCCATCCTGTCTTCATCGATCGGTGGCTGTAGGACCATCCGCCTGTCTTTCCAGGAGGCTTTGTTGGGGCAGAGCGAGGTAACAGGTACGAAAGTTTTGACGTGGCGATTCAGAAAATGCAAAACAGCTACCAGCAGCATCAGCTGAAGCCCAAGGACGGGGACATGTGTGCAGTTAACGTCTGGTACCACGGGACCCAGAAAGGCCAGTGGCTTGGCTTTCAAGGTTTCTTGTTCATTACTTCCTAAAAGAATTTTGAGAAATTGTCTATTCTTTCGTGTGTTTGAGTTGACATCTCACAATCTCACACTTTTATCCAAAGTTTAAATAATTGCAAAGGATATAATTTCTGGAGTATTGTGTAAAAAGAAAAGTGTCATTTTGGAAATACAACCGTGAAACCAGTTTTAAATATATCGGAGAGAATCCAGAGCCGCTGCTGTTTAATATCTGCCATCATCCATTTTAAAAACATGTGAACAGGCTCATCTTTAACAGTCAGGAATTTTACATCTTCCCTTTCTCTCCTTGAACTCTTATTTCCAGTCCACTTCCTTCGCAGGATTTTATCCTACTGTAATATATTTTTTATGCCTGAGAGTCTTTTATTGATCACTGTTTTACACTCCTCTCCCACAACAAGATGTACGTAAATTGAAATCGAAATTTCTGAAAAATTTGTCAGGCTCATAAAACTCAACTTTTTAAAAACATTTCCCCCCTGCCCCCTGGCCTGGATCGAGTTATTATTAGTATACAGTTGGTCAAAAGCAAATTTAGGTAAATGATAAATGTAAAACTAAAAAATTATTGAAAATGCACCTCTTAATGAAATGGTTGGTGCTTTGTTTCTTTCTCAAATGACTCCTGTCTCTGTGAATTAATATTTCTTCTTGTTGAATGAGACAAGATTCGGGATTAATTTAACTCCTGTTTTTTGGTTTCCGTACATGTAAGTACTTAGAAAGCCTAATCACGCAGGTAAGGAACCAGGGATGGATAGAGTTGTGAGCTTCACTTAATTTTTGGAACTCTTTCCAAGTTGCGTGCTGAAAAGTGCATGGGGTCTGTCCGCAGACATTTTCAATGATCTCTCTGCTGACAGCTCTGTTAGATGCTGCTTCAGTTTTGTTGAGAGCAAAGATTTGGAAATCACCCGGTTCACAGAGGGCCTTGGCCTTGTTCCCCGGTGTTCAATTTTGCCCACTTTCTAGGTACTTGGGGTCACCTCTTTGCTTGGAGCCATGAGATGGGCAGCCCCCTGGGGGGGGTACCGTGGTGGGATGGGGAAGTGAAGGAATCGTGTTGCTTGTAGCCCGTGAGCGTGGGGGTGACGAGAGAAGGAGGATGGAGAGCCAGCTGAGTGGGGCCTCCCCGCCCATGGCACATGTCCAGCACGTTCATTTTAGGGAAGGGTACATCTGAAAGTTGATGATTGGGGTATTGATTCTCTTAAAACTGCCTGTGCTCATACATCCCTAGGCGATTTGGACTCTACTCAGAAGACCCTGGTCCCAAGGACATTTGGTTTCAGTCCAAGCCCCAAGAGCCTCAGGAAACCCACTGCCCGTGGTTTACCTCTCCAGCTCCCTTCCCCCACCCCCCCACCCCCACCGGCAGGCTTTGGGCCTAGCTCCTGCTGGGTCCCGGGACCAAGGGGGCTCGGTGCTCCTCGGCACCCCCACCTGCTTGTGTTTTTCCTCTCGTTCACCTGCTCTGGATTTCTGCCTCGGTGCATTTTGTGTATCTAGAAGGGTGTCTGAGCTTGTCTGGAGCTAGCTGGGTGTGGGTGGGAGAGCTGAGGCTTGCTGCCCTCATTCCTTGTCCTCAGGGGCAGCCTCCTCTGCCTGGGCCTTCCCTACTGCTGCTTCCCTCCATGGCCTCAGGAACTAGAGCCCCCTGGTCCCAGCTGGCCTCACCTGGTCTGTCCCGAGCTCTCCGGGAGGGAGCTAAGCCAGGCTGTCTGCCAGGTGCTTTCCAGAAAATGCTAGACAGGTTCTGTTACTCCATGCCTGTGGATTCTTCTGTCGCTAGTGATGGGGTTAGGAGAGGAAGAGCTTGGCTCCCGTGTGCTGGCATGCTCTGTCAGCTGCCCCTGGCAACCGTGAGAGGGGCAGGGGACTCTGGGAGTCCTGTGGTAGGACTGGACATGGGGGAGGGACCTCTGCTGCCCTGCAGCGCTAGGGAAGTCCTGTGACTGAAGGGGTGACTTGGTGCAGTGGCAGTAGGATGGCTCTGAAGGGTGGCCAGCCACTAGCTGAGGAGCCCCAACCCCGGACCGTCTGACCCCTAGAACATTCCCGCTCATCAGTGCGTATTGAGCTGTCCCAAGCACACGAGGACTTCTGAGAGGAGGGAGGACAGGAGCGAGACCTGGGTGCCCCCAGCGAATGGTCAATGTTAATGAGCACCATCTTTCCTTGGTACTTTCCCAGACGGGTGGTGGCCACACACACAGGCTCCGGGTGACCGCGGCCCTTACTTCCCTCATCTGAAAAGTGGGCGTGATAATCGCCTGTGTCTGCTGAGCATATGAGGGTGAGCTGAGCTGGCCAAGTGGCTGCACACCTCACCTGTGCAGCGGGCTCGGGGGACAGCCTTGTGCAGACACACATGAGAGGCTCGAATGAAGGGCATCACAGCACCTGGCTCTTAGTAGGCAGCAGTGGCGACAAAGGACATGGGTAATGGGGGAGCCCTACCCGGTCAGCAGTGGGGACTGGACTGTCTGAGCTGAGAATCCCCAGGAAGTCTCGCTAGCACCCCCTGCACTGCACTGGGCTATGCAGTGGCTGTGGCTGGGGCGGGGTGGGGGGGACACAGGGCCACAGCATAGACAGGCATGTCCTCCCTATAGGGTCATTTTGCTGCAGGGCCCTTTGGGGAGAAATATTATAGCCTTATTATAGGTGATTTTATGTGGTATTTGTGTTACAAGGTAGAATTACAGAGAAAACAAAAAGCTTAGGTGGGATTTAGGCCCGTGGCTGCTGCTTTTTGCCCTGTCCCAGCCTCTTAGGGGATGTGTGGATGCCCCCTGGCCAAGACAAGTTCTTTTTTTTTTTTTTTTAAGATTTTATTTATTTAGTCATGAGAGACACAGGCAGAGAGAGAAGCAGGTTCCATACAGGAAGCCCGACGTGGGACTCAATCCTGGGACTCCAGGATCATACCCTGAGCCAAAGGTGGATGCTCAACTGCTGAGCCACCTACGCATCCCAGGACAAGTTCTTTAATGAAAAAGTAGACCGCATGATCTTGGTCACCCTTCTGTGTGCAGATGAGAGGCCAGGGCTCCGGAAGCTCAGGTGACCGGCCAGCCTGAGGCATGGAGCACCCTCCCTCACCTGGCTCCTTCCCCAGCCTCCCAGACACCCCCAGCTTTTAAGGGCTCTTTCTGATTTCTTACGTAATTCAGATGGAAAAGCGCCCAAAGGCAGCCCCCACGGTGGATCTGTGCGAAGCCGCTATTCAGGGACCTGGATTTTTGACCAAGCGTTGAGATATGCATCTGGTACATGAGGGCCGAGGGACAGGAGGACCTGACCGGGGCCAACAGTAGGGTGGGGGCTCGGCTGGACGCAGCCCTGACCTGTGGCCCCCGCGATGAGCCTAGCCTGCTAGTGTCTGCGGGCCCATGGGGGGGGGCGCCCTTGTCCACCCCGCCACCGTCACAGGGCAGCCGGTCTGAGCCTGCCAGGGGCCTGGAAGACTTGGCCATTGGAGGGATGGTAGAGCATGTGGGGATTGAGAAGTCTGGAACGTCGGGACTGTTCAGGCAGCACCTGCTGCGGGCTGCAACCCTGAAACAAGCCGAGGGCGTAAAGGAGTTCTGTGGCCAAGTGTGGTGGAAGAGCTTGGCTTAAAAGTTGGCTTCTAAAGAACTCCGGAAAATGCTGGTAGTGCCAGCAGCTATGCTGTACCAATTGCCTGCTTTGTACGAGGTGCTGTGCTCAGTAGCCACAGTGTTATTGCTCACGACTGTCCCCCGCCCGCCCCCACCCCCGAAGTGGGTGCCATTTCCTATGTTTAGAGAGGCAGCCTGAGGCATGAATGTTTCCATGACTTGTCCCAGGCCCTTGACTGCTTAGACGGTGAGCCAGGGTTTAGAGCCAGATGTGCTGACACCACTGCACCCCGGGGCTGCCACCCTGGTGTGCTCTCCCCACGCCCCTGCCCCCAGCTACCTGCATGTCCAGCTCCTCTGCACACAGAGCACCTGAAGCCTGGGGCCTTAGGGTGAGTGGCCGTGAGGAGGCAGGCAGGACCTTGGACTCTGTCCCGAGACTCCGTACCCTGAGCCAGGGCCACCACTCTGCCCTGGGGAGCCAGCAGAGGGCACAAGGCTGACCATCATGCCCCCCTGTGACTCTCTATGTGGGTTGAGATCCGTGAGCAAGGCTTCAGGGATCATCTGCTCGCTCTGTGGGTTGAGGGCAGATCCCGCAGAGCCGGTGGGAACCTGACCTGCTTATAAACAGGATCACGGGGCGGGCAAGCGGGGGACCCATGCAGCCTGCAGTTACGCACCTTGAGAAGGCCCTTAGCTCATTGATGGCGGTTGGAGAAACAGAGGCCCAGGTCCGAGGCAGAGAGGGGCGGGGCTGGTGCCCCGAGGCTTCCATCTGGAAGTGGGTCGGAGCTGAACCAGTGCTGCTTGTCACAGGCTGTGGCCTCAGGCTTCTGGGGAGAGAGTCTACCTTCCTGGGGCGCCCTCCCCTCCGTCCACCCCTTTCTCTTGCCTCTCCTGCCTCTTCTCCCCCCGACTTCCGCCCATAGCTGTGGCCGTGTCAGGGGCCTGCACGGTGCCCGCCAGGTTCTGTACTTCACTGTCGTGACCCCGTCACCCTGCCCGTCCCTTTGCCTAGTGGCCTGTCTACTTCCTGTCAGACAGAGGGCGGCGATCGCTCATGGACTTGCCCTTGGTTGGGCTTCGGTGCCAGGCACCGTGGAGATGCTCCATAAATTCTCCGTCGGTTGAAGGCAAATTGGCAGAAACCATTGAAGAGTGGGAAGAGGCACAGGAAAGGGGTCGGGGTCACTGTGCCTGGGTGACAGATGAATAGGGCAGCGGGACACCGTGAATTTATCCAGCCCCCGTTGTGTGCCAACCACGGGGCTAAAGGCAAAAGAAATGCACAGTCTGAGCTTTGCCCTCCCCGTGTTTATATTTTCCTCTGTGAGGCGAGGGTAGCACACATAAAACTCCTGGCCAGCAGCCTGCTGGGCTCCACGCTGGTGTTGGGATGACAGTGTCTGCTTTATGACCCACAGCGGTCAGGTTGTGGCAAGGCCACCTGTGTGGCGGCCGGCTCAGATGATGTGCCTTGTTAACCCTGCCCTCGGTCCCACGAGGCGTAGGAATCGTCATCCTGTGCTACAGGTGAGGCTGCCGAGGCTCGGACCAGCAAGGGGAGGTGCCTGAGGTCAGCCGGGGGCAGTGGCAGGGCTAAGCTCATAGACTCCAAGGGCAGTGCTCCTCAGACTTCATCAGAAGCCAGGAGCTTGCACCCAGGAAACAGGCCTCTGCCCCCCTACCCCCAGGTGAGGCTGAAGGCGGGAATAGCTGGTGATGCCCACACTCACTGAGCACCTGGGCGGGTGGCAGGAGGTCTGCTCATGCTTCGTTCAGCCTTCCCGTGGATGCTGTTGCGTTATCCAGATCTTTCCCATAAGGAAACTGAGGCCCAGCCAGTAAATGGTAGAGCGGAGATCCTCTCCCAGGTCTGTCTTGCTCTTGCTCTCAAACCAATAGTTCCCCTACATGGTTGCTGGGCATTGGAATCCCCTGAGGATCCCTTTGGAAAAGGCCGATTTCTAGGCCCTAGCTGCAGCCATTCCAGGCGTGGGGCCAGGGCCTCTGTATTGGCGTGAGCTTCCAGGCCGTTCTGTTGGGAAGGATGCAGCCCTGGTGGTAGTGGGCCCATGTGAGGGATGAGCTGGCCTCTGCCTGGGAGCCTGCCAGGCCGGGTGTGATGGCCTGTGCCTGACTTCCTGCCGTGAGCCTGCCTTCCGTGTGTGCTGTGCATGGGCGGGCTCCGCCCTGACCTGTCTGAGATGTCTAGTGGGAACTCCACGATTTCAGTCCCAGCTCCTGGGAGAAGGGTCCGCGGAGGACTGGAGGAGCTGGACGGTTACACCATGGTGCTGTCTGCATGGCTGAGAGAACAGGAAAGCTTCTCAGCAGACTGGGGGGGCAGTGCTTTCCTTGTAGGGCTCATCTCTGATAGAGCTGGGCACTTCCTAGGGGGAATATAGGGCCATGCCTGTGAGGCAGGTGCTTATTGCCCCATTTGACAGATGAGCAGACTGAGGCTTAATGTGTCTAAGGGAGTCACATAGGGCGTGATGCTGGTAAGCGGCAGAACAGGGACAGGGATCAGATCCATCTGATGGGAGAGCCCTCCTTACCTCCGTCCTGTCCTGGCAAGGAGGAGACGTAGAAGTTACTGGAATGGATGTCGATTTCCTCATGGATGCAGTTTATTCCTTATTTTGGAAGAGCACTTTTACGTTCCTTTTTCCTCTCAAGGAATAAGTGTAAGAAAGAGTCGCCTTCTCCATCTTGCAGTTTCGGAAATTCAGGCCCAGAGATGGGAAGTGACTCGCCTGAGGTCACTTTAGAGAGTTGGGGCCAAAACTTGGACCTAGATCCCCGTGCTCCTGACTTCCAGCTCAGGGCTGTGTCTGCTGGTCCTCGCTGCCTCTCTCCTTGCTGGGGACGAGACCGCCCCCTGGATGACCCCTGGGCCCTTGTCATGGAGTTCCTGACACTTGGGGGCATCACTGCGGGTCCTGGGACCTCACCGTTGGCACGTGCTGGGTACCACCTGACCTGTCCCCTCCTTTCCTGTGTTTCAGGATCCTATGAGTGTGGAATCTGTGGCAAGAAGTACAAGTATTACAACTGTTTCCAGACCCACGTACGGGCACACCGAGGTGAGTGGCGTCCCCGGGGCAGAGCTGAGGGCTGCAGCGCCCCATTCTCTGCCAGCTTGTGGATGACCCCAGGGCCCCCCCACCCCCCAGAGCTCCGGTCCTCTCCCCCTTTCTGCAGTAGGATGGAGACCCAGGCAGAGAGAAGAGGCCTGCTTAACTTGGGAGAGCACACAGGGGCTGGCAGGAGGACGTGCACCAGGCTTCTGCCCCCCACACGGGCCCGCTTCCTCCCAGGGTACATCAGAGCCACCTCGTGTGAGCGGCCCCTGCAGGGAAGGTGCTCACCTGTCATCTCGTGTGCACCTCGTGGCAGCCCCGGGAGTGGGAGCGGGGCGCTGTCTCTCTTCTGAAGATGGGGAGGCTAAGGGGACAGATAGTGCCCGGGAGGAAGGGCGATGGGTCGGGCCGGCAGCAGGGGCCCTCGGGGAAAGGCTGTGAGGCTGCGTGCAACGGACACGTGGTGGTGGGCTCCCCACCTGCCCCCCGCCTGCCCCCACTCCTTGGCGCCGGCCCAGCCACGGGTCCAGCCCGCTCACTTCCTTCTCATTTTCTCTCTCTTGCAGACACCGAAGCCACCTCAGGGGAGGGCGCCTCCCAAGGCAGTGAGTATTTTTCCCTTGCTCTTGTCGCCCTCAGGACTGCCCCAGAGGGCTGTGGGAGACACTTTGCTGTGGCTCAGGCTTTGGGGCCAGAGGGTCTTTATGAAATTGTAGCGTGGTACCTCAGAGCAGCCTTTCCCAAAGTGTGTTGGTGGCACACATCCTGGGGAAGCTGACAGGTGCTCTGTCGGTAGCGGGACCTCTGGCCAGGTAGCCCCGGGAAGCCTCGAGTTCTGCTGAGTCCCCAGGTTTCCCTGTGGTGGACTTCTCAGGGCCCTTCCCTGGCAAACCCAGTGTGTGCATCTTGACTCCCACTCATGGTTGGATCTGGGGCCTCATAGCTGATGTTTGGGAAATGCTGCTTCCGAGAGGTCTCTCGTGGGCACCCTTGGGCGCTCATCTCTGGGCGCGCTACCCCAGCGCCTGCGCCGCACAGGGCCTTACCGTCTGAGGACACTGTTTTGCTGTTCACGTGGCCTGCTTGCCCTGCCCCCAGAGCTAAACCCGTGGGCCTCCGAAGCAGCCAGATGGGCGGAGGCTGGGATAGAACCTCTCCCCGCCCAACCTCTGGAACCGGAGCTCCAGAACCGAGCCGTTCCACTCCCACGTGTATCCCCAACAGAACCGTGTGTGCATGTCCACCGAAAGATGGAAACCAGGATATTAGTTTATTTCATTTTTTAAAAAAGATTTCATTTATTTGAGAGAGAGGGATGGCATGAGCAAGGGGGAAGGCGCAGAGAGAAGCGGACTCCCTGCTCAGCAGGGAGCCAGGAGCCCATCGCAGGGCTCCATCCCAGGACCCTGAGATCATGACCTGAACCGAAGGCAGATGCCCAGCTGACTGAGCCACCCGGGAGCCCCGGGTACTAGGATACTCTTAGCGGCCCTGTTTGTGACAGCCCCAAGCTGGCAATCACCCGAGTGCCCAGCGCTAGGCGAATGAATGGACAGATCAGTCATGTGTTCATGCGAAGCAGTTTGGAGGAATGACGTAGGGATGCCCCCAGGAACGTGGAATACCCACAAACAGAACATTAGCAGAAGAAGCCCGACGTGGGCGCCCCTCCTCTGAGATCTGCGTACAGGAAGTATGAAATCGGGGAAGGGATTCCTGCTGGAGGAAATCGTGGTTCCCCTTGGGAAGGGGTGTCTGGGTGCGGATGACACAGGTGATTTTGGTTTATGAAAACCGAAGGAGCTGAACAGTTCTCTGCATCAGGGCCAGCAGAACGCTTTTGTAGGGCCCAGATAGCAAATACTTGAGACCCTGTAGGCCAGATTCTTTGTCCCCTCCACCCAGCACTGCTCAGTAGCACGAACCCAGCCAGAGGCGTGATACGGAAATGAATTTTTCACCAAAGCAGTGGGCAGGCCATTGTTTGTCAACCCCTGTTCCTCCTGCCATAAAAGGTTTTTAAAAATAATAAACATGACTCCCACCCCCACCCCCACCCCCCAAAAAAATCCAAAACAAAGCAGGTTGAGGAGGTGTGTGGGATAAAACAGGGCCTTAATTGCACTTGGTCCTAAAAGCATTTCTTCTGAGGTCCTTGCCCAGCCACTCTCATTGGATTCGCACGTCACGCGAGAGGCAGGCAGGGCCAAGGCTGAGCCTCTGCTTTCTAGACATTCGGAGGCTCAGGTAGGCCAGACCCCTGCCGGAGGACCATGGCTAGGAGGCCGTGCTGGCCTGTCCCTCCTCTCGGGCCCTGTCCCAGCCTGGCCCCTGCCTCCCGGCCCCTGCAGAGGCTTCCTCCTCTTCCGGCTCCCATGGTCTGCCTGTGGTCAGCCACACATTTAAAGATCTTCTCTGTTGATCTTTCCTTCCTTGGCTATTCTGGGCCCCTGGCCTCTCCGGCTGCCCCTCAATGATCCATTGTGTTCCCTCTGGCTTCCACAGTTCCCAGAGTCCCATTGGCTGTTGAAGACTCTGTAGCTGGGGGTATTTATAGTCTTTCCATCACTTTCGCTTTCCTCCCCAGGGAGTTTTCTCCCCACGGCCACTGTGCCTTAGTTTATTTTCATCCCTGCACACCCCGACCCCGACCCAAGCCTGCAGTGCCTGCGCAGAAAGCCGGGCGTCCTCACACACCAGCCTCGGGGCAGGAGCCTGACTATGGAGCTCCGGAGCCAAGAGCACTGTGTCGAGAATACCAAGTCCAGCTTACCCATTTTGCAGATGAGGACACTGAGTCCCAGAGAGAACTCACTGCAACCTGTTAGTGGTGGAGGTGGGCATAGAAACCAGGCCTCACGCCTTCTAGTCCAGGGCTCTTCCATTTAGTTGTTAGAAAAACTGTACAGGGGATCCCTGGGTGGTGCAGCGGTTTGGCGCCTGCCTTTGGCCCAGGGCACGATCCTGGAGACCCGGGATCGAATCCCACGTCAGGCTCCCGGTGCATGGAGCCTGCTTCTCCCTCTGCCTGTGTCTCTGCCTCTCTCTCTCTCTCTCTCTCTCTCTCTCTCTCTCTCTGTATGACTATCGTAAATAAATAAAAAAAAATTGGGATCCCTGGGTGGCGCAGCGGTTTGGCGCCCGCCTTTGGCCCAGGGCATGATTCGGGAGACCCGGAATCGAATCCCATGTCGGGCTCCCAGTGCATGGAGCCTGCTTCTCCCTCTGCCTGTCTCTCTCTCTCTCTCTCTCTCTATCATAAATAAATGAAAATTTAAAAAAAAACCTGTACAGTCAGAAATGGAGGCATATACCCACTCACCCAGCTCTTGGCTAAGAAAATAAAAGATTAACTCCTTGTCCAGTTCTCTTGCTGCTGTCCCATCGATTCTCTTTCCAAAACAACGTTAGGTAACATTTACCAAGTATTTGCTGTCCATTAGGCATTGTGCTTGCTCCTTCTTTATTACAAGTCTGGGTGGGAGATGAAGGAACTGTCATCCCCATTTTGCAGATGAGAAGACCAAGGGGGTAGAGGTGAGGGAGTGTGTTCTGCGTTAGTCACGCTGGAGGGTGGCCGAGCCGGGTTGGGGTCAGGCAGTCTGACTGCAGAGCCCCTCTCCCTGGCTGGATTCGCAGTGCCATTCCTGGGCTCTCATGGAGGTTCTGAAAACGTGGTTTCACTGACAGAAAACTGTTTTGCCTTTCTTCCTTCGGCGAGAACTCCTTGCTCTAATCTACGCTGCCTTGGGTGGGTCCAGGAGTGTGGTCCCCACCTGCACTGAGAAGAAGTAGTGGATTCAGCAGAGCTTCTCAGTGTCAGAGAGCTGGGAGTTCTCGTTTTATTGGAAGTGGTGGGAGGGCTGTGTGAGCAGAGGTGAGGTGTGCTGCCAGCAGCTGTGGGGGGCGACCGGCACTGGCTAGTGGGGGAGAGGGATTTCAGGGACCGGGCTCCGTCTGGAACCAGACCCTGGATGGCCTTGACTTCTTCAAACCTGTGTTGCCTGGTATCTAGCACCGAGAGAGACAATTATGGTCCAGATGGGACACGATGGGGCGATGGATGGGGGTGAGGGAGAGGTTATTGTCTGGACTGGATTGAAGCTTGAGCCAGGCTTGGAATCCTGCCATGGCCAGCCTGGGAGAGGCCCCGGCAATCCGCTCATTACCACCCACCTGTTCCCTCCAGTTAGGGGGAAGAGAAGGGAAGGTGAATCCCGAGGTGGGGTGAGCACTTGCTGGCAGTCTGGGTGAGACAGAGCAGGAACAGGTCTCTCCTTGTCCACGCCCCACCGCCTCCCACCACCACTGCCTGCCTGGTTCAGGTGTGAGCATGGAGATGGTAGGCCGTGGTGGGATGGATGGTGGCATGCCTGGTCCCCAGACCCTCCGAATGACTGTGTGTGCCTCGCTTGGGGACCAGTTAGTCTCTGTGGCCTTGGCATCTGCCAGGGTACTTTGAGAGACTGCAGGTGCAGTGGAAGCAGTGGGGGCAGAGGCAAGGAGATGGCTGGTGTCATCTGTGCCCCCAAGTTCAGCTAAACAGGGGCCAGAAACCTTCCCATAGAATCGCCTGGCCTTGCAGCTTCGGGATGGAGAGAGTCTCATCACATCCTGTATTTGCTGGGGAGCAGAAGGGCCAGAAGGCTGTTGCCTGAGTCGGGAGTGGAAGGTGTCTTATGCAGACAGGGGGCCATGTGCCCTCACTTAGCTATGGCTTGGAGTTAAGTGAATATCGGAATCTTAGCCAAGGCTCCTCATCCCAGTGCACAGCCACTCAGTGTCCCTGTGCTGGGCCATATCAGGAAGACGGGGCGGATGGGCCATCCCTAGATCTGCCCAAGGGATACACACAGGGGGTCCATGCTGGTGCGTGGTGAGAGCCATGTCCTGCATGAGTCCAGCCTCGGAATTTGGGTAGAGGGATCGTCCACACTCTGGCCCTCTATTCATCATCTATTGCCTTTAACACATTTCCCCAGAACTGAATGACTTAAACCAACATTGGTTATCTCGGCTTGTGTGGTCAGAACTTGGATGTGGCTTCACCGGAGCCTTTGGCTGGGGGTCTCCGGGCAGGGGACGTGTTGGCCAGGCTGCGGTCTCTCCTCTCAAGGCTCAGCCGGGGAAGGAGCTGCTTCCATGCTCACTCAGTCACGTGGCTGTTAGGATGGGTGCTTCCCAGGCTGTGGGGCCGAGGGCCTCCGTGCCCACTGGCTGTGCACCAGCTGCTGCCATATGGCACGCTCCGTGGGGCAGCTCATGTGAGCGAGACGAGAGTCACGATCTTTTGTAACCTACTCTCAGAAGTGACATCCCATCGCTTTCTCGCATTCTCTTCCCTTAGGAGCAAGTCGGTAGATCCTGCTCAGGGTCAAGGGGAGGGGATCGCCCAGGACGTGAATGCCGGAAGGCCAGGGTTATTGGGAAGCTGCTCATCACAGGCCCTCGTAGCTGTGTGGCTTGGGACAGGTCTCTCCTGATCCTCAGTCTTCACGTGTGTTAAATGGGTTACTACTTCGTGTTCGGTCACAAGGACTAACGGAGGAAAGGCAGAGGAAGGGCCTGGCCCGGCACCTCGCACGTGCAGTGCCCAGGAAGCAGTAGCTTCGGTGATAGTTACTCTCCCGTAACCTCAAGAGGGGAGGTGGGGCCGGGCCCTTAGGAACTTGGCTCACGAGGAGTGGGACTGGGGGTTGGTTTGAAAGTTGCTTCGAGGCTCTCCTTAGCTCCCTGGTGTAGAAAACACCTAACACTCCCAGGACCAATTGTCCATGGGTCACCAGTTGGGGCCAGTGTGGGATAGTCCCGTGTTTGGTTCCTGAGGCAGACGAGCTGCCCTCCCCCTCAAGAAACCCCACCCCCACCTCAAGTGACGCAAGTCTCAGTAACTACATGTGTCTTTGCATCCCCTGCAGACAATTTCAGGTACACGTGTGACATCTGTGGGAAGAAGTACAAGTACTACAGCTGTTTCCAGGAACACCGAGACCTACACGCCGTGGATGGTGAGTTAGGCCCCTCACTTGTAGCCAGTAGAGTCGCGTGAGGAGTGGCACCTGCAACCCTCCACCCCTGCGCCTGGCCAGGGCCACTCATCTCCCCTCCACCCCAGGTGTCCTCTCTCTCCTCCCACCCCTGAGGAAGGTCAGGTGGCAGTCAGACCATGAGGGGAGTGGCCGACCCTTGAGGATTTGGGGAGAGAGAAGGTCCCCATACATACTGCGGGTTAGGGTAACCCAAGTGAAATTGCCATTTTTTTGTAGGTCAGTCCGTCGAATTTTAGCAATTTCATGTCGATGCATTTTACAATTTCATACCGAGTAGTCACATGCTCTGATGAAATTAAACCAGTTTTTTAAGATGAATGATGGTATTTTAGTGTCTTGGGTTATATTGTTAGAAATTAGAACAATAAATTTAGGTAATTTATTTTTAGAATCTCAATCCAGAAATAGGGTCTTGAACCTGGAAAAGATGGAGGTGGCTCCCTCTCTAGCCCCACACCCTGGCCCGTCGCAGGTTGTGACAACCAGGCCCCCTCTACCCATTGTCACTGGCTTGTCCTCTTTTTCTCCTCCTGGTCTCTTCCTCTTGTTCCCCTGCCCTGGGCCCTCGAGTGGCTGTTAGTGATTCAGAAACAGGCCGGGCAGATAGCTTCTGCCCACCTCCGGGTTAGGCCCTCGCCCACGGGGAGGATGATGAGCAGAGGCACAGGCTGCATCCTGATTGGGATATGCCCTCCTGTGGCCCCTGGTTTTCTGGGGCGCTCACGTTGGCCAAGGGGGCTCTCCTGGGTCCCGGAGGCTGGGAGTGCTGGGCAGAGGCAGCTGTGGGCAGGGACTAACGGGGCTCCTATTTGCTTCCTTCCTTCTGCGGCCACTGCCTCCCGCCCGGGCACAGTATTCAGTGTGGAAGGGGCCCCTGAGAATCGGGCAGGTAAGTCCTTGGTGACTGCCCACCTCCCTGTCCCCGGCTGGGCTCCCAAGACCTGGTAACCAGGGCGCTAAGGGCTGTGTGTTCTCCCATAGACCCCTTCGACCAAGGTGTTGTGGCCACTGACGAGGTGAAGGAGGAACCCCCGGAACCATTCCAGAAAATCGGGCCAAGTATGCGGGCCTCTTTCTAGGGCTGGGCTGGGCTGGAGGGTGGCGGCTTGCCATTGGAGGGGGGTGGCTTCCACTCATCCCACAAACAGGGTTCTGGCCGGTGACCCCTGGCTTCCTTATACCTCACTTTGCCCACCTGTCAAATGGGCCAGTCTTAGGAGGTCAGCTTTCGAGGAGGAGCAGAAAAGCACAGGGTCAAGGTCAGGGCAGTGGATGTAGCACATGCTTGGTGCCCTGGTAGTCTGTTAGCCGTCCTGAGCCTCGGCTCCTCAGCTGTCAATGAGGACTACATTTCCCCGAAGGTTTGTTGGGGGATTAAATGAGATCATGAATGTAAATCACCTGTTAGCACAGTGCCTGGTACATAATAGGTGCTCGGAAAATAAATGCTTGTTGTCATCTGCAATTGAAGGGGTTCATCGGCACATGAAGCCGTCCGGGGGAGCCGCGTGCTGACACTCTGTCCTTGTCCATTAAACTCCTGCGGGCAGGAGCCACACCTGCTTGCTCCCTACCTGTTTTCAGCACACTTGTGTTGAATGTGGTGAGGACACAGCAGTGGATGGGGTGGTTGTGATCCTGCCCTTGGGTACTTCACACAGGGAGGGGACAGTAAGTCAGCACAGCATAACCTGAAACACAGGGAGCCGTGGGGGCTGGGGAGGCACCTGACCAACCTTGGGAGTCAGGGAGGCTTCTGCGCTGGGGCCCAGGGTGGGGCATGAGCTCTTGCTTCCTAGGGTGGAGGTGGGAGAGACAGTGCTTGTTCTAGGGAGTTGAAAGGCAAATCAGGGTCTGAGTTCAGGTCTTAGAGAGCCTTGAATGCCAGAGGAAGGCATCTTGACTTCACTCTGAGAGAAATGAGCTAGAGAATTTACCAAGTGGGGAAGGGACTTGCTCAGATTGACATTTTAGGAGGACCATTTTGGCTGATTCTAGAAGAAGGGATGGGGTGGAGTCAGCCCTGAGAGGTGTCTAGTCCAGCTCTTGGGGACTCATATTCCCCCTCCAAGCTTACCACACAAGAAAAGACCTTTGTTGACTCTCATTACAATAAGGATTTAAGGCAGCTTGCAAAAATATCACACAGACACTGAATGAAGGCATGAGGAAATCTCAGGGCACAAAAATGGAGAGGTTCAAAGAGCCAGCTGGAGATGCTCCTTGGGGTGGAGCTTGGCCCTGATGTTTGGAAGGCATTGACTGGGTCGTCATTCTACCCCACTGCCCCCTTCCTTTTTCTCCCTCTTTCCTCTTTCGTGGGAGAGGGTGATTTGTTGGTTTCTTTGAAATCTGAAGCACTCTGGAACTGGAACAGGATCTGGGAAGTGGCTAGCACAGTGCTCATCATGTGTTTACTCTGCGTATGACCTGTTTCCTCTCTATAAAAAAAAATGAAGTTCTCAATACTAAGACTGCTAAGAGTTAAACTGTGGGGAAACCCACATGTGAACCAGACATGTTCTATGATGGACAGTCGCAGACAGACATGGGACGGGGACAGCAGAATCTGCGACCTGCCGTCTTAGTACCACCTGCCCCAGGATAGTACTGCCCTTCCATCTATAACATCATAATTATGAAACTAGAATTAGAATCAGGCGCAGGTTTGAATGCTGACATCATCAGTTCACTGTTTACTTACCTCCTTCTGAGTGTCCTTTGATTCATCCGTAAGTTGGGGACAAGAACATCTCTCTGCTCTGTAAGTTCATTGGAGGATGTGTGCTGGAAGGGACTAGCCCAGCCCCTGGCTTGTATTCAGGGTCTAACAAATGAGTGAGCCAAGAGATGGCCAAGAGTGGGAGCTTTAGAGCATCTCATCTCTGAACCCCAGCTCTACACTTACTACCTATGTAACGCCCTACATGCTTTATGACCTCCCTAATCCACAGTTTTCTTAACTCAAGAATCGGGTGATGACAAGAAAACTCCCCTCTCAGGATTGTCATGGAGATTGGATGAAGTCATGTTTGCAAAGGAGTCAGTGTAGTCCTTAACACATGCATGGAAGGCATTAAATAAGTGGTACCTATTGCCCAGGAAAGTACAGAACTAGATGAAACTTGTTTTGTGCATCAGTAACTAAGTCATACAGATAACCAGTGCTAGGACCTGGGAGGAATTGACCCACACCATAAGCAGTTGGGAATTATATTGAGAAAACGGAACTGGGTTTGGCTCCCTGCATGTTCCCAGCTTGACATTATGGAACTGAGATTGCTAAAATAGTGTGAGCATCTCCTGTTACCACTCAGGAGCTGCCTTATGAGATAAGAATGCTACGTCTTGGGTTTCAGCCAGGCCAAGGTCACAGAACCCTAAAAATGACAAAGTATAGAGTTAAGAGGAGCCATGGGAGGCACAGAGCCCCAAGAAGGGACTTTGCCACACGTTGAGCTTTGTGGGTCTCGGAAGAGGAAAAAACCCAGGAGCAGTGCATGCTGGGAAGTGTACCTTCCATATCCACGTCATCTGAGCAAATTGAAGAATTGGGTACTTAGGGAGAAGGAAGCTGGAGCCATGATAGCAAAGGAATCCTTCTAGAAGGAGAGAGTTGGCCACAGGGGTCCTGCATGTCAGCCTGCTCTCCAGCTGTAGATCCGAGAATCACTACCGTGGTAGTGGTCTACGCTGATAATGGGAGGCCCAAGGACAGGTCACGCTTATCTACTGAAAACGATAAGTGTGGATTCATCTGTAGTTTGATTCTTACATGTGGCTAAGGAAGAGTAACTTGAGAAATTTTTTAAATTAAAAAAAAAAAAAGCATGAAACTGTAAAAATTCCACATAAGAAGACAGAATTTAGGAAACTCAGAGGGAAAAGCATACGCCTGAAAATGACCTACTACATAATCTGGAAGAAAATTCTGTTTGACAACCATAATTGAACATAAGAAAGTATGACTTATCTTAGGCTGCTTGGACTGTCACAACAAAATACCAGACTGGATGGCACAAACAACTTTATTTTCTCACAGTTCTGGAGGCTGGAAGTCTGAGATCAAAGTGCCAGCCTGGTCAGGTTCTGGTGAGAACCCTCCTTGTGGCTTGCAAATGGCCCCCTGCTGTGCTCTCACATGGTGGGAGACCAGTGCAAACAGGCTTCGCGGTGTCTCTTGTTAGAAGGGCACTGATCCAGATAGGAGGGGCCCACCCTCATGACCCCAACACAACCCAATTACCTCCCACAGGTCCCATCTCCAGACACCCATCCACAGTTGAATTGGGGGGTGGGGCCTCAGTTCAGTCCGTAGCATGACTCCTGTGAAAGAGGAGCCTGAATTCTATGGTGACAGAGCAGCAGGATGAAACAAAGAGGCAGAGAAAGGAGTGAAGGACTGCAGAGAAATAGAAAATATAGTTACAGCCTACATTGTGCATCGTAAAGAGCAGAGTTGATCTGCAGAAATGGAACTAATTACAGGCAGGAGAGACCTGAACAGATCAAGATAACAAGGGGAAAACAAGCTGAATATGGAGGCTGGGGAGCCATTTCCAGATACTCCAGACACAAGAGAAGAAACATTTGCTAAACACAGACCCATGTATGCAGACTTAAGGGCTTGTCATATGTCAAGGGATGACGGGATTGGGCTATCATCTACCTCAATATAAAGAGACCCATAATTCAGTAGATCTTAGCGACTTTTTAAAACTTAAATATAAAGGAAAATATAAATATATGCAGGCATCTAGGCATAAGAAAAGCCAGTTACTAACTGATGGATCCAAGGGGGACTTGCCTCAGGCTCTGTATACTACTAAATGCAAGAAGATAATGAAATACATTTTGGAGGGAAAAGGTTGTAATCTAAGAATTTTATATTTAGACAAATTGTAATTTATAAGTAAAGGGAAAAATGAGGGCTTGAAAACACAGTTTTTCCTATGAACCTATCTTCAAAAAAATTCATAGAATACACTCCAGTTGTGAGGAATGAATTCATAGCACAGGAGGACTTACAATGTTAAAACCAGATAAACTAGAAACAAGTTTAAAATGTTGTGAATCTCATTATGAAATTGAATGCAAGAGACAAAGTTCATTCTACAGTGTTAAAAATGAATTGTAAGAATACGAGAAGGAAGGAATAGGTGAAGGGTACGGTAGGGTAGGTTAAACCAGGCCTTCCCACGGTGTCGCCCCAGACCAGCAGCAACTTATCAGAAATGTAAATCCTTGGGGCTCCTGGGTGGCTCAGTGGTTGAGCATCTGCCTTCGGCTCAGGTCACGATCCGGGGGTCCTGGGATCAAGTCCTGCATCGGGCTCCCCTGAGGGAGCCTGCTTCTCTCTCTGTTTCTCATGAATAAATAAATAAAATCTTTAAAAAGGAAAAAAAAAAAGAAAGATGAATTCATAGACTCCACTCCAGACCCAGGGAATCAGAATCCCTGTGTGGAACCCAGCAATCTGTGATGTAAACGCCTTTCTAGATGATTCTCAAATCTGCTCAAGTTTAAGAAGCACAGTTAAGCCACCTTTCTCAATGGTAATAGACTTGAAAATACAATTTTCTCCTTATCTGTGACAGACAGATGTACCTTACATGCTGTGTAAAACAAAGGAGAATATTGGAAAATAATGAAATATCAGAGAGTGTTTGGAAAGACAGAAGATTTCATGCCTCAGACAACTGAAAAGGAAGGAAAGAAACCAGAAAGGGTAGAACATGAAAATAGAAAGAACCAAAACATAAAACAAGTAAAATAAAGTCAATTATAGCAATAAAAGCAAATGGCATGATTTCTTTTATTAGAAGACAAAGGCTCTCTGGTTAATTTGAAATAATGATTTATTAGAGACACACCTAGTTAATTCTTCATCTTTTACTCTTATCTTTCTCAGGGAACTTGCTCTTGCTTCCTTAACTAAATTGAATTCCTTGTTAGGATTTCATAGCACCATAAATGTCTCTTTTAAGAGCACATATCGTGGCTGCAGGTTTAAGTTTGTGTGTGATTATTTGGTTTTTCTGTCTCCTTTTCCAGACTGTAAGCTCCTTGACGGCAGGAACCATGACTGCTTTTCCTCGGCATTTTGTGCTGGCATTTACCAACTACCTTTTTATTTTATTTTTATTTTAAAAAGTTTTTTTTTTAAAGATTTTATTTATTCATGAAAGAGAGAGAGAGGCAGAGACAGGCAGAGGGAGACGCAGGCTCCCTGCCGGGGAGCCCAATATGGGACTTGATCCCTGGACCCTAGGATCACACCCTAGGCCGAAGGCAAACGCTCAACCACTGAGCCACCTAGGCGTCCCAAAAAAAGAAGGATTGATCACAACATTCAGTCTTTAATAGAGCACATGGACAAATAGGAATATAGGGTTTGAAAAACATAATTAGTATAGCTGGTCTAAGAACTTTGAAGCCTATCAATGGCAAATAGTATATATTTTTCCAGTGTTCACGAATCAGTTATAAAAGTTACTTATGAAAATGTCCTCTAAGTCAATATTGAGAGAAAAAACATACACAGAATTTAAAAACCACACAGTTGTGAAAAAAAATACTTGTAATACATAGAACAAAATTGTTGATGTCCTTAGTCTACAGAGTTCTTGGCAATTAAAAAAAATATGCCCGTGGGAACATTGGCTGTGAACACAAATGGGAAAGTCACAAAAAAAACTGCAGTGAATTAAACATGAAAAATGGTCAGTTTCCTTAAAACTCAAACAAATACAAAATGAAAGTGGCAGTGCAGGATAGTTCCCCCAATACGCATCTTTCTGATTGGTATGAGAATTGGTCCAACTTTTGTTTGTTTTTTAAAAAGATTTTACTTGCTCCTTCGAGAGAAGGAGACAGAGCACAAGCCAGGGAAAAGAGAGGCACAGGGAGAAAGCAGACTCTCCATTGAGGTGGGAACCGCCATGAGACCCAATCCTAGGACCCCTGGATCATGACCTGAACTGAAGGCAGAAGCTTAACCATCTGAGCAACCCAAATGCCCCTGGTCCAACCTGTTGATATAAGTAATTGGTGCTCTGGTTAACAAAAGCCTTAAAAATGCATACCCTTAGTTTATTCTGAGGAAATAATGAGCCAAGATTATGCACAATAATCTTGATTTTGCAGCATATGAAAAATAATGAGCAAAGGGCCAAACATATCTACAGGGATATAGATCACAGCATTTTTTTTTTTTTTTTTTTGGTAAGGGGAAAATTTTGAGACGATCTAAAGCATCCCCTGGTGTAGGAGACTGGCTCAGCAGATTTCAAAGTCCAGTGGGAACCGTGCAGCCAATAAATGCAGTAGGGATCAATGTTTATTGATTGAGCAAGATGTCCACAAAGTATTGTCGATTGAATACACCAGGTTACAGAGAGGATATGGATCAGGGCCGGTTAATTCAAGGCCCACCGGAGCCAGACAGATGATGTCAGGGAGAGAAGCCTGCTCCGGATGAGATGGGAGTGAGGGGTGGGGCCTGGGGTGGCTGGCAAGGTTGCGCCCTCCACCCTAAGGGGTAGCCGTTCCTCTTTGTTTGGGAATGACAGATGATTGAAATTTCTCTTACTCTTTAAATTTTGTATTTATATTTATCAGTATTTTATAATTTTCCTCCAGTGAACAATATTACATCAGAAATTTTTAAGAAGAAAGAAGTTAGGCAGTGCCAAAAGAGAGGTAAAGATAAAGTCTGGTGGGACCTGAGAGGAAGATGTGACCCCTCCTGCTGGGGGTGGGGGTGCTTGGGGGCGGGGAAGGTCCTGTAGACGAAGGGACCCAAGTGTGGCCATTGCAGAGGGCAGGGCTTGCAAAGGAGCTGAGCGAGAGGTTGGCACTGGGGGGTCAACTCAGATCACCACACATTTCCTGAGCACCGGGACCTGGGGGTGGTGTGTTGGAGAAACAGCGTGTGCCAGGTACTGTTCTAAGCACTTGACATATGAATTTAATCCTCGCAGCAATCCTAGAAGGTGGTCCTATTACTAACCCCGTTTACGGATAGGAAGACTGAGGCACAGAGAGGTTAAGAGATTTGCCCAAGGTCACACGGCTGGACGTGGAGTAGCTGGGATTTGAACCCAGGCAGTCAGACTTCAGTGGGCTCTTGACTGTAGTTGGTCCCAGGATGGTGGGGGGAGTGGGGGGAGTTGGAGGGAGGGAGCATGCTGCTGCTGCTTCATGGGAGCCAGGCGCCCATTCCCACACTTTCCTCTCCTTGGACAGAAACTGGCAATTACACCTGTGAGTTCTGCGGCAAGCAGTACAAGTACTACACACCCTACCAGGAGCACGTGGCCTTACACGCCCCCATCAGTGAGTACCTTCTCTGGTTGGGGGCTGGGGGAGTAGGGGGAGGGGTGGGCAAGCCACAGGCTGAGGCTTGGCCAGGGGAGGGTGAACGCCAAGGTGAGCTTGGCCCGGGCAGTCTCCGGGCGTCCAGGTCTGACCCGGGCCACCTTACCGTCGACTCCGGGTGGGGGCATCACTCCTCCAAGTCCTCCAGTGGTCCTGTCCCCACCTCTAAGCACCTCTGAGTCATGTGGTTCCTAAGAGCCAGTGCCACGTGACGCAACTTCAGTCTGAACCAGTGCATGGCCGAGCCCGGGCTAAGCCCTGGTCACCTAGACAAGACGGTTCCCTCTCTGCCCTCGGTGGTCGAAGGGGTGGAAAGCTGGAAAGGCACTAAGCCAAGACTCAGAAGCCTTGGGTTTTGATCAGCTGGATTCTGGGGTTGCATGACCTTGGACAGGCCCCATCCTGTTGCTGCCCTCAGTCTCTCTTCTCCCTTGGCCTGTAAGGAAACGAGTTCTAAGGGCCCTTCCTGTGGGACACCCCCACCTTCTTTCCATTCTCCTAATATCACTGATGTCTCAGCTTCCCTCCTGCGTGTCAGAGGGGCTCTATTCCAAGTATGTGGGCTAGGAGGGTATGAGAGATTTAGGCTAGATCCAACAGAAGATTGGCTTGCCAAGGTTGAACTAGCCCCTGCACTGGCCTTTGGGTCTGGAGATTTGTATGCTGATGGGTCCCATGTGGAATTAGGGGCTGGACTTGTCAGCTTCAGGTGGTACCCAGGGCTTGGGCTTGAGGACCCTGGCTCTGGTGAGAGTATCTGGAAGGATCTGCACTGACTGCAGGAGAAGTCCTTACAAGTGGAGTCATACAAGAATACTCTTGTGTGTCTGGCTGCTTTCACTCAGCGAAATGTCATTAAGACTCACACACTTTGTTAAAGATACCAGTTCGGGGATCCCTGGGTGGCGCAGCGGTTTGGCGCCTGCCTTTGGCCCAGGGCGCGATCCTGGAGACCTGGGATCAAATCCCACGTCGGGCTCCCGGTGCATGGAGCCTGCTTCTCCCTCTGCCTGTGTCTCTGCCTCTCTCTCTCTCTCTCTCTCTCTCACTGTGACTATCATAAATAAATTAAAAAAAAAATAAACTATAAAACTATAAAGATACCAGTTCGTTCTTTTTGGCTGCTGAGCAATATTCCATTTTGTGAAAATATCACTGTTTGTTTAGCCATTTACTTGTTTCCTTCAGTTGTTTCCCATTTCAGGCTATTATGAATGAAACGGCTATGAAAGTGTTTGTAGGAGGCTTTTTGAGGGCATATGTGTTTATTTCTCTTGGGTACTGGGGAATAAAATTGCTAGATCACAGGGGAGAGCGTGTTTAACCTTTTTAAAAGCTTACAAACCATCTTCCAAAATGGCTCTATAGCATCTTACACTCTGACCAGGCGTTGAGGGGAGTTTTCCTTGCTCCACATGTTTGCCAATGTTTGGAGGCGATGGGCTGTTTAATTCTAGCTATTGCAGTGAATGTGCTGTGGTCATTCTGTTAATTAAGCCAAATTTGTTATTTTCTTAATGATTGATGATGTGGAGCACTTTTTTTTTTTTTTTGGAGCACTTTTTCATCTCCATATTGGCCATTTGTTTATTTTACTCTAGAGATTGTCTGAAGCATTCTGGCCTTTCTGTGTTTGTGGTGTTTGTATTATTAGGTGGTAAGAGTTCTTTATATGTTCTAGATCCAGGTCGTCTGTCAGACACATATGATGCGAATATTTTCTCCCTGTCTTCAGCATGCCCTTTGATTTTCATACAGTATCTTTTGATAAGTGTTTTTTTTTATTTTGATAAAGTCTGATCTATCCATTTTTTCTATGGTTAGCGCTTTCTGGATCCTACCCAGAATGTCTTAGCCACCTCAAGATTGTGAAGCTGTTCTCCTTAATTATCTTTTAGAAGCTTTGTAAGGTTAGCTTTTTTTTTTTTTTTTTTTAAGATTTTATCCATCTATTCATGAGAGACACACAGAGGCAAGGGCAGAGGGAGAAGCAGGCTTCCCGCAAAGAGCCCAATGCAAGACTCAAATCCCGGACCCCGGGACCACACCCTGAGTCAAAGGCAGGCAGACGCTCAACTATTGGATCACCTTTGAATTTAGGTCTGTGATCTTTTCAAGTTAACTTCTGTGAATGGTGAGAGGTAGGAGTTGAAATTCATGGTATCCCATATGGACATCTGATTCCATCATTTATTAAAAGGGTTGTCCTTTCCCCATTGCATTGCATTGCATCCTTTGCTGGAAATCAGTTGAATATGTAAGTATACGTGAGTTTCTGTTTTGTCAATCTATTTGTCTATGTTTATGCCAACACGGTCTTATTTCCTGGAG
The DNA here is from genome assembly GCF_905146905.1 of Nyctereutes procyonoides. Lineage (NCBI taxonomy): Eukaryota > Metazoa > Chordata > Mammalia > Carnivora > Canidae > Nyctereutes > Nyctereutes procyonoides. The sequence continues at coordinate 6,061,409 of NW_026575135.1, read as the reverse complement.
TTTTATAGTAAATCTTAAATTCAGGTGCTCTCAATTTTTCAGCTTTGCCCTTTTTTGGGGGAATATTTGTCAATTTTAGGAACTTTGCTCTTCCATATAAATATTAGGGGAATTTCTGATTTCCACATTCTGCAAAAAATCCAGCTGCGATTCTGTTTATGATTACCGTGAATCTATAGACCAATTTATAGGGAATAGATATCATAAAATACTGGGTTTTCCAATCTATGAATATGGTATATCTCTCCAAGTATTTAGGTCTTTTTCTCTCAGCAGTAGTTTCTATTTTTCAGAGTAAAGGTCTTGCACATATTTCATAAAATTATCTCTAAGTACTTTATGTTTCTTGGTATTGTGATTTTTAGTTTTCAATTATTTGTTGCTATTACATAAAAACACAATTTTGTATATTGATTTGTATCCTGAAATTTGGCCAAGTCCACTTACTAGTTCTAATAGCTTTTTTGGGTCATTTTCTTAGGATTTTCCTTGTACGTACTGATGTCCTCTACTGATATAGATAGCTCTACTTCTTTCTTTCCAGTGTGTATTTTTTAAAGCATTTTTTTCATTTAACTATAGTGGTTAGGACTCTCTATCTAGTACAATGTTGAATAGAAATGAGTGAGTGTTTCTGCCTTTTTCCTAAACATAGGGTTCAGTTTTCATCATTAAGAGTAATCACTTTCATCATTAAGTATTAGCTGATGTAGGTTTTTATGAATGACCTTACCTTTATCAATTGACGAGGTTAACCTTTTATTTCTAGTTTACTGAAATTTTCTGTCACAAGCCACCGTTTTATGTTTTTTCCTCCACCTATTGAGATGATTCTATGACTTTTATCTTTTGTTCTGATAATATGGTATATTATATGGATTGACTTGTTGTCATTGCTCTTAAATAAATTCCCATGCCTATCCTTTGTTAAAACACATTAAAGATACCAGAAAGTCCCAACTATTAAATGAACTGGAGAAACAATGTTGGGTTATTTCCTCTTTGCCTGAGAAGTGACTTTCTTCTTTGAAACTTCTTTTTCTTGGAAAGGCATCTAAATTACTTTAAGACCTAGGGTAATTTGTATAGTGATTTGCTTTCAAGAACATATTTTCTGATCACTTCTATCTAAAATTCCCCAAGATTTTACTTAGTTTTTAATATCACTCCCAAAACTGACTTCTCAGGGCTAGGGAACGAGAGTCCTAGAATAAGCTATGCCCCATGAACATCAGTGGTTTGTGGATGATGGTCATAATCAAGAAAATAAATATTAAAAAAAAGAAAATAAATATTTCTGCTGACTTTTTAAAAATGGTATCAAGGCATATTGTCATACAATAAAATGCCTGTATTTAAAGTGTACAGTTTGATAAACTTTGACCTATGTATACACTCTTGAAAGCATCGCTGGAATTAAAATAACAAACATATCCATCATTCTAAACTTTTTTTGTGTTTTTATAATCCCTTACTCACCACTTCCCCATCTCCAGGCAAACAGTGATCTGCTTTCTGTATAGATGAGTTTGCATTTTCTAGAATATTGCATATATAGCATCTTACAGTATGTACCCCTTTTTTGTGCTTGTGGGGGGGTCTGGCTTCTTTAACTCACTATGATTGTTTTAAGACTCATCCATGGTTACATATAGCAGTAGTTTATTTCCTTTAATTGATGAATAGGAATATTCCATTGCATAGATACCTATACCACAATTTCCTTTATTCACTTATGGATGGACTTTTGGGTTGTTTCTGATTTGGAGCAAATGCAAATAAAGCTGCTCTGAACATTTGTGTACCAGTCCTTGTATAGGCAGTTGGTTCCATTAATCTTGAGTAAACACCTAGGAGTGGAATAACTAGATCAGAAGATATGTGTGTGTTTAACTTTTAAGAAACAACCAAACTTTTTCAAAGTAGTTATGCCATTTTACATTCCAACCAATAGTGAGCTTTTCTTTTTTTATAATCTAAGTTGGGTATCACGGTAAAACTGGCCTCTTAGAGCGAGTTGGGAGGAGTATTCCCTGAGTGTAGTGTCAATTAGGTTAGATTGATTAATAATGTTCAAATCTCTACCTTTTCAGATAAAAAAAAATGCTCTTGTTCTATCAAGTACTGAGAGACATGCATTAAAATCTGCAACTGTAATTATGGATATGCCGTTTCTCCCCTTAGTGCTGTGAGTTTTTGATTCATGTACTTTGAGACTTTGCTTTTAGATGCACACACTTAGGATCATTATGTCTTGGTGACCCTTTTAAAATTGTTCAGTACCTATATTTTTCTCTTTATTTCTTAATTTCTTTATCTAACAGCTAATAGCTGTTATCCTGAAATCTATTTTATCTGATACTAATAAAGCTACTATAGCTTTTTTTTAGGATTAGTTTTTGCACAATAGATTCCTTCTGGTCTTTAATCTTTCTGTGTCTTTCTATTTGAAGTGTGTGCATACAGTTGGTTCTCACTCTTCTCTCATATGGTAATCCCTGCCTTTGAAATGAAGTGTTTAATTCAATTATATTTAATATTATTTGTTCATATGGTTGAAATTTTGTATTTTATCTTCTCTTTTTTCTATATGTCTCATCTTGTTCATTTTTTCTTTTTCTTGCCTTCTTTGATATTAATCAAGAACTTAAGAAAATTTCCTTTGTTTGGTTTCTAGCCATACTTCTTTTTCTTTAGCAGTTACTCTCTGGTTTATAATATACATGTTTAATGTATTATAATCTACTGTAGATTTAGTTAATAACATCACATATAATGTACGAACCTTGTAACAGTGCACTCCCTACTCTCCTGTCCTTTGTGTTATTCTTATCATGTATCTCTGTGTACATAAGTTATAAACCCAACAACTATTCTGTTTGCTTCAAACAATTGTTTGTTAATTAAGAAAAGAGTAAATGCCTTTTATATTTTCTGACATATTTACTGCTTCCAGTACTTTCCTTTGCCTTATCTGAATCTGAATTCCATCTATTACCATTTTCTCTTACTCCTTGAAGAACTTCCTTTAACATTTCTTATACTGTAGGCCTGTGGGTGAAAGATTCTCTTCACTGAAGATGCTTTTATTCCACTTGTTCTTTTGATGGATATTTTCTCTGTATATGAAATGCTAGGTTGAGAAATTTTTCCTCCACACTTTAAAAATGTCATTCTTTTATCCTCTGGTTTATGTTGTTTCTGACGAGAAGTCAGAGATCATTCGGATTGTTACTCTATATTTAATGTGTCTTTTTTGTCTGAGTGATTTTAAATATATCTGTGTTACTGTTTTTTAGCAATTTGATTATGGTGTATAGTTTTCTTTGTGCTTATCCTGTTTGAGGTTCATTGCGTTTCTTGGTTCAGTGTTTTTTTTTTTTAAGATTTTATTTATTCATGAGAGACATATAGAGAGACAGAGACACAGGCAGAGCCAGAAACAGGCTCCCTGTGGGGAGCCCGATGCGGGACTCGATCCCAGGACCCCAGGATCACTCCCTAAGCCAAAGGCAGACATTCAATCACTGAGCCACCCAGGTGTCCCTTTATTTACGTGTTAAACTGGTAATGAAGCTTTATTCAGTTTATCAGCTCTGTTTTCCTTTGAAGCTTCAATTTGGATAGTTTCTAGTATCTTGTCTTTAAGTTGGCAGATCTTTTTCTTTTCTAGTATGCAATCTGTTTTATTAAAAAAATCCATCAAGTGAATTTTTCATTTCAGCTATCCTATTTTTCATCTCTTTAATTTCCATTTGGTTCCTTTTTATAGCATTTCTTTTTTTCATTATGTTCATATTATCCTTTAAATCTTTGAGCATATTTATGAAAGCTGTTTTAAGGTCCTTCTCAGCAGATCCTATCATCTCTGTCATTTCTGTATGTTTCTGTTCATTGGTATTTTCCTTTTGATTATTAGTCATATTTTCCTGCTTCACCTCACAGGTAGTTTTTTTATTCTGTGCTGCACATTTTGATGTTTTGTTGAGCATCTGGATTTTGTTATCTTCCTTTGAAAAGTGTTGAATTTTGTTAGAGCAGGCAGTTAATTTACTTACAAATCAGCTTCATACTTCAGAGGCTTGTCTTTAAACTGTTAGGGCAGGTCTAAAGCCGTTCTTATTCTAGGGTTAGAGTAATCCTTCTAAGGCCTTGCCTTTCTGGGTCTAAACTAAACACTTGAGGTGTTTAATAAGGTCTGTCTTCTCTGGCAGATGGGAACTCAGACATCTCCTAATCTTGTAAGACTTCTGAATCCTTGCTTAGCTCACAGTCCCTGGTAGCAGTTACCTGCCAGACTTTTCAGAGGCTCCTTCTGAACAAATCAGGTTGACAGCCAGGCAAAGACTTTGAGGGGTCCCTCTGACTATTTTTGGAGTTGTTTTCCCCCCCTAAAATTCCTTCCTCTTTGTGATTCTGCCCTGCTATTTCCAGCCACCACAGCAGCCCTGAACTCTGACCATTGTCTCCTCCATTCAGCCAGACTGCTGTGCCTTCTTTGGGTCTCACCCCTGGGCCATGATCCAGATGGTCTCCAGGCAGAGACCAGAGTGATCTCACATTGGGTCTTCTTTGTGAATCACAGCGGCCTACTGTTCAAAGTCTGAAAACTGTTGTTCTGTGTGTTTTGTCCAGCTTTACAGTTGAATCTGGAAAAGGGCTGATTCCCTCACCAGATATTCAATGATGGCCAGAAGTATAAGTTCCCCAGTTCTCTTCCTAAGATGAAAATCCACGAGGAGGCATTCCCAAATTAGACTCCCCTGGTGCCACAGCTCCTGTGCGTTCTCACCTCCAGCCTTTGGGCACGCTATTCCCATTGCCCAAAGGAGTCTTCATCCTTCTCTGCATGGTAAGGGCTTCAGGGAGACCCCCTGGTGTCTCTATGCTCTCAGCTGCGTGGTTGCTTTCCTCAAATCCTTATGTTCTCTGAATTGTTTTGCTCCTGTTGAATTTTCAGCTTTACAGAAGGGAGAGACCCCAGTGCTCTCTTATTTTTAAATATCTCTTGGATGGAAACATCTCCTCTGTGTTCTTTATTAGGGCAGTCAGCCGGTCTGTCTGAAACTCTTTCTTCTTTTCCCAGTGAGAGCTCGGATAGGAATTCTAGCCTGATAACATTCCACATGAGAAGGTCAACAGGTGGAGAAGCCATTGAGTGAAAGGAGTTAGGAGTCTGGAAAGTTCATCCTGCCCAGTCCCTACCTGCTCTGTGACCCCGGAGAGGCTCCTATACCTCTCTGAGTTCTGACTACATGTCTGCCTTAGGTATACCTCCGGGGCTCATGGAAGGGTGACACATGAGATGGCTTCAAATGTCCCCTCTCGGGCATCCCATCTTTGATGTGCTCTGTTTAAGTGGTCCTGAGTTTTGTTCTTCTGGCCATTCATGCACTGATGCTCTGATTCCACAACATCTCTGGAGCACTTGCTTTGTGTCGGGGAATGTGCCAGGTCCTGAGTGTGTGGTTGGCCTAACTGGCAGAGGCTGCCCTCGTAGAGTGTTCAGGCTAATGGGGAAAGAGACTCCAGTCTAAAGATCACACCATGTGTCATCATGGGTAGTGATCAGTTCTTGGAAGGGAAGAGGAGAGGGGAGGGAAAGATAAATGACCAGGTGAGATGTCGGGGAGTTAACAGAGGAAGTGATGCTTCAGTGGAGGAATGTTGGACCAGTACTAGTTACCCAGGCAAAAAGGAGGTTAGATCATTCCAGCAGAAGAAATAACATGTATAGAGCCCACATGGCTTGGAAGAGAGAGGGCGTTACAGAATGGGAAAGGCAGGAATTGAGCAGGTGCCTGAGTATTTCTTGTACCGTGTGCTTCGTGCGTGTTCGAACTCCCTGCCACAGCGAAGGAGGGACTTTCACACAAATGCCTGGATTTTGACATCAGGAACAGTAGACCCTGGAAAGAGCTGATCCGGACAGTGTCCTAGAAACCATCCTTCAGGGTAGAGTCTGGGGCTTAAGAAAGCAAACCACATGCTCAGGGTATTGCTCAGAGATTCTCTGTCCCTTATGCCCAGGTTCCCGGGATGTGGGGGTTGATGCCACATGGCCTTGTGTAGCGGCTCCCTTCAGTAGCTGGCAAGCTCGAGCTCTTGTCTCATCCGGACATGGATTTTCCATGTGGCTCTAACCTTACTGATCGTTCTAGGCCTCGGTTTCCTTATCTGTAGAAAGAACCAGTCATAGCCGCTTACATGTGAAGAGCTGTGTACCATTCAGGGTACTTGCTGTGCTCTTGTGTGTTCTGGGTTCCCACAGAATCCCCTTGAGGCTGGTCGCAGAGGTGGGTGTCCTACTTTGATGGGTGGACAGGACAAAAGGGGTGTGGGGGGTAGTAACTAAGGTCAAGAGAGGGGAGGTAAGGAGGCAAGACCACAGAGACCAAAGGTGAAAGACCTGGCACCCAGAGGTGGCTTCACCTTGCTCCACACTTGGTCCCCAAACTGTGCTTCAGGGAGGTAGTGGGGGAACCCTGAGATAGAAGCCCGGACAAGTGCCACGGAGTTGGATGTGTAGGTGGTACCGTGGCTGAAAACACTTGGATATTGGGAGACAAGCTGCCCTTTTGATTGGACTCCAGGGACCTCCAAAGTTCTTGGCTCCAAACAGGAGAGGGGGCAGGGAGGGAACATACAGAAGTGTTCTTCCCCACCAGACCTCTCCAGTTTCTGAGGAAGAAAGCCAGAGTCCAGAGAACAGGAGTGGAGACAGTGAGGGACACCTGTATCCTCTGCGGACTGCTGCGCTGGGGGCTCCTCCTGGGGCTGGGGGTGGGGCGCGGGCTGGCTCATGGCGGCTGTGACCCGAGTGTCCCCAAGCTCCTGGCATCTGGCCTCCACTGTGAATGGGGGGGTGACCCTCCCTGGGGACGGGGGCAGCCGAGTCCTCTGAGCACATCTCCGTGTCTCAGGCTGGTGAAGCGAGCGCTGAAGAGCCCCGCTTCCTGCTTCTCTGGGCCTGGGCTTCCTCATTGGTGCCCCGAATGGCCAGAGGTGGAGGATCAGGAGGTGCCTTTTTATTTCTTGGCTCTGCAAGCCATGGGTGGGTGTCTGATGCCCAGGATGGACGCCGTCCTGGGACCAGGGATATAAGGAGGCCCCTCTTCCTCCCCCAGAGGCAGGGGAGCAGCGGCAGCGTCCTGGACCCTGGGTGACGTGGGTGCCCTCGAGATGGTACCAGTTCCTGAGATCCATGAGCCCCCGGGCAGCACTGAAGGGGCCCCTTCCCACATGGCCTAGTCCCCTTCTCGCCTTTGGGGGGAGTTGCAGTTGAGCCAGAAGACTGCTGGCCCCTCCTGTTCTGTGTTGAACGTGGGAGTGCGGCCAGGTTCAGGGCTGGGCCACCAGGGGAGTTGAGGGGCTTGGGTGTAAAGGAGGCGGACTGCTGGCCACCCGGAACCGCCAGAGGTGGAGACCACCTGGGTGTCAGCCCCCAGTGACTCCGGCTTCTGCAGAGGACTCGGGAGGGAGAAAGGTGACCCATCAGCTCCCCGGGAGCCACAGAGCCCCCTCCCCTAAAACCCCAGGGCAACATTGAGCCCCTTGCTTCCCCCCACTGCCACCAATGAACTCCAGCACGTCCTTGCCTGGCTGCTGTCATTAATTATGAGCCAGCAGCCAACATGCCTTGGAAGGACAAGAGGCTTCGGAGCCAACGTTCTAGAAAATGCTCTTGGGCCTGGGTTGACTGATTCAGGTGCCCAAGCACAGGTCATAGGCTGTGTTCTCAGACACTGGGAGCCTGGGCTGGTCAAGGGTGATAGGTGACCCTCCCAGGGAGCTGATCAGTGGCCTCTGGGAAACTCTGAGCCTTAGCTGACAATCAGGCTTCGCTTGAGGAGAAGCTGGGGAAGGTTCTAGAATGCTGGACTTTCTTAGGCTCTGAGTGGGAGCGAGAGAGCCTCTGCGTTCTGTGAACCACGAAGAGGTTTTGACCCTTGAGCATAGGGTTCTGTGGCCCAAGAGACCACTCTCTTGGCCGGCTCCGAGGGCCCACGGGGACTGAGAGCGTGACCCTCTCAGGTACCGCCCCCGGGTGGGAGCCACCGGACGATCCAGACACAGGCTCTGAGTGTTCACATCCGGAGGTCTCCCCGTCTCCACGCTTCGTGGCAGCGAAGACCCAGACGAACCAGTCGGGGAAAAAAGCTCCGGCCTCCGTGGTCCGATGCGCCACCCTCTTACACCGCACCCCTCCAGCCACCCAAACCCAGACGTTCCGCACTCCAAACTCGGGATCTCCGGCAAGCAAGGCAACCGCAGGTACCGATGGCCTATGTTACCTTCACACTTCCTCCACTCCCCGCCCCGCTTGCACCTGCCACAGCTGTGCCTGGGGTCACTGTTCCCTTACAAGAGCGAGTGGAGGTCCTGTAGCAGACTGGGACAAATCTGGGTCCCAGCCGTGCCCCTGGCTGGCTCTCACCGTGGCGAGCCACCTGACCTCTCTGAGCCTAGGTTTTTGTACCCTGAATCAGAGGGTTTGTATGGGATGGTTTGCAAACTTTTTTTTTTTTTTTTTTAAGCAGGAGAGTATTTTTTTCCCAAGTCATGGAGTTAAAAATTTTTTAAATTAACTGCCAATATTTGAGCATCAGATTTTGTATAAGACGTTTGATGTCTTGCTGACGTTGAAAATCAGACCTGGCAGTGCTGGGCCCACTTTCCTGGAGGGCAGCAGTTGGCCTGGGGCTGAGCCACAGTGGCCCCCTCGACTAGAGCCCATACTGCCCAGTATTCCGTGGTCCTCACCACTCCCTCCTGCCTCCCCAACACAGTGGCTACGTGGCAGGTGTCATTTCTCATTGTGATCACGCTGTTGTCTGTCTTGCATCCTGCCCCGTTCATTTATTTACATCACCTGCCTGGACCTTCTTGGCATGAGTTTGCATGCCCCGTCCTTCTGAAAAACCCAGTCTAAAAACTCACTTCTAGGACGAGCTGCTCCCCACGAAGCGGAAGCCCTGTTCTTTTAGCCTCCCCCTCCCTGGTACTACCTGTGATGCCCCTCCGTGGGCCCTAGCCCAGCGGGAAACCAGTGGATGCCAGCTCCAGTGTGTTCTGAGTCCATGCAGAAAGGGGCTGGGGCTCCAGGAGGTGAACAGGCAGGGAAAGGTACACAGCAGCTGATAAGACACACCGGATGCCGAGTAGCAGCTGTCGGGAATCCCGATTCATATCTGGGTGGACTGAGCCTCGGGCTGCCTGCCGGGACGTGCGGGGTGAGGGAAGAGTGATGATCTTGTCCTTCTGGGATTGTGGGCTTTTCAGTGCCCTCAAGAGGCCCAAAGCCATCAGATAAACACACAAGCGATCAAACTGAGAACTTCGTTAAGTGAACTGGTGGATTGGAACCAACCACATGGCCAAGCGATTGGTTTTGTTTGCCTTTGCTCTGTGGTTCAGGAGGCTAATTTTAGGCAAAGATTTGGTTCTTAAAAAATGTTTGAAGATAGATTTATCGTGGTTAGGTCTTCCAAGAGAGGAGTAAGTAGCCAGTCCACCTTGAAGGTAATGGATTTTCAGGTACTGCGCTGAGAAGAGCCAAGAGCTGTTGTCATTTTATGACATTTTCATGAACTAGTTGGAAGCAGACTGGTCATCGTGGGCTCAACTGAAGAATGGGATCCTGGCTTTCAAATCTTGCTTTTACCCTTGATCGTGTGGCTGGGAGTCTGTACATGGATAGTTTGTGCAGAAAACAGCCTGCAAGAGCCGTGTGGTGTGTGGCAGCTCTCGGGCCTCAGCGCCTCAGAGTTCCACATCCAGCAAGCTGTGGGACGTGCCTCTGGCTGCCTTCATGGGATCTGGAAGGCTTGTGGTGTGGGGGTCACAGGGCAGAGGGCATAGGAGGTGAGCAGGCCCCTGCGTGGCAGAGCTGGGAGTTGATCCTGCCCCCATCCCTCTAGCGGGCCGTGCCCCGCGAGAACGAGCACCTGGGTGGACATGGCACTTCCGGGGCAGCCGGGGTGCCGGTGCAGGGGTAGCTGTTCAGATTTGCATTGTCGGCTGAGCAGCAGGGGACTACACGTGGGAGTCTGTGACCTCTGTTGGGCGCATTCTACCTCTGTGTTGGGTAGGCCGCGTGGAACTCCTCTGCAGCTGGGTAAGCATCGAATGAATGTACGGGGATTAATGAAGATGGAGAAAGGAATCCCTTCCCTAGCCCAGGCCTTTTTAAAGAGACTGCATCGGCCCTGGGAGTGAACTCCTTATTGTGCCATCCGAGAGGTTAGGCATACACCCAGCCCCGGAACTGGGCATGCTCAGTCTTTTCACCTGTAGAATGGGAATGACAGTGTGGATCTCATAGCGCTGCCGGGAGGACGGTGGGAGACCACAGGTGTAAGACGTGCGGCCCATGCCTGGTACATAGGTGCTCAGTGCATGAGGGCACCCACTCCCTCTGCCAGACAGAGAATTGAGGGGCTTTCTTTGCCGATTTACAGATGGCACCTTGAGGTAGGCCCGCATGGAGGTGTCAGCCCAGGCATTTTACAGACACAATTTGGAGAGTGGGTCTTCCTTGTGATGTTACCAACAGCCTCTGCATCAGGAGGCGTCGGGCGGGGGGCGGTGTCGGAGCCCGGGCACGGAGCAGGGCCTGGAGGAGCCACCGCCTGTGGCTTCTTTTCCTGTTGCCCCATCATCGTTCAGAACCCTGGCCCCCACGGTCTGAGCACTTGGCCTTCTGACGTAGGGGGTTGCTGAGCGACAGTGGCATTTCCCAAAGTGGGTTCTGGGGAATCACCATTTTTGAGGCATCCTAAAGAATATAGTGTTTTTAAAATGGGCTTTGGTGGCTAACTATATTTAGGAAGCCTGGGTCAAACAGAGCTAAATGGGTCTCCTTCCAGTTGAGCTTCTCAGAGCCTTTGATATCTCTGTGCGGGTTGTTTCCCCGTAAAAGGGACTGGGTCGGCTGCGCACCCCAACTTGACTTGCTCCCAGAAGCCTTCATCTCCGGGAGCATCCAGTGACCCCACTGTGCCCAGAGCAACTGGGAAGAGCAGAGCTCCCTTCAAGCTGAGTCTTCTGTCTCCGGACCTTCTGCGGGTGGGAGTGGGGGTAAACTGCTCTGTGTCCTCTTGGCCGGACCCCATCTCTCACTCTGGCTTTCCAGACAGTGCCAGGAGGGGCTCTCACTCTGGCCAGAAATCACTTAAGGAACCGGCCCCTTCCCCTGGATAAACCCTGAGCAGAACTCCTCTGGCCTTTGGGCTCCCAGGCTGTGGGCCTGCCCTGGTGCTCTCGGTCGCACTGTCACCTCTCCCAGGATGCCCTCCCTGCCACCCAGGGACCAGTAGGCTTGTGGAGCTGGGATCAGCTGTCTGGCCCTCCTGCTCTGCCAGTCACCACCAGGAGACAGCCTGTCATCTTCCCTGCTCCATGGTGGAGTCTGTAGCAGCAGATTTCTGGCAGAGGGAGTAGTGGGTGGCAGGTCCAAATGACTTAGTGTCCCAAATGTGGCTCCTTAGGACCAAAGATAGGAGACCCAGGCCTGTCTGCCATCGGCCCACGCTGGGCACTGGGTGGGGGGATCTCCTGGGGCTCTGATGAGGCATCAGGCAGCTCAGGTGAGCCCGAGCGGCTGGGGGTCTGGTTTAGGGCCCCGGAGCCCCTCACCGTGCAGGTTCCTCAGCAGAAAGCCCTCGGACCGGAGGCAGTTCTGGGGTACCCTGGCCTCAGAGCCCCCCGCAGCATGCCCTTCCGCTCGGACCTCGTAGTGCTAACCAGTCACTGGTGTTTCTCGCTCTCTCCCGTCCCCACCCAGCAGAAAGCGCTTTCAGTCGGAGAGTAGAAGGCAAAGCACAAAACCACTTTGAAGAGACGAATAGCAGTTCCCAAAACTCCAGCGGTGAGTGTGCCCGGTGCCGACGCCTCCACCCACTCCTCCCCGGGGTGGCAGCAGGCAGCCCGGGCTGGGCTCCTCGTGGGGCCCGATGCTGTTCCCGGGGGGACACGGCAGGCAGGGAATCAGCAGGGGGCCAGGGCCAGAAACGGGAAGGGTGTTTCCTCCCAGGAACCTGCCCCTGGGCCTCAGCGGCATCTGGGGACTGCTGTTCTTGGTCTCTTCCCATGGAGAGAGGAACTCGCCCTCCCCGTACCCTCGGCGTTGACTCAGAAGGCCCGGGAGGAGTCCGAGAGCTAGCGCTGTTGTTGGAGTAAACGTTATGGCCAGTTCCTTTCCAGGAGAGGCAAAGGGGGTGCAGCAGAGAGAACTGTAGCCCTGAGTTCTGGCCCACTTCGGACCAGAGGCCGTCCACGAGTACGCTTGCAGCACCACCTGCCCAGGGAGCTCCGGCCGCGGTTCCCGGTGGGCGTTTGGCGCCCCCTGGCGGCTGCCCTAGAGTCCCTTAAAGCAGAGCCGCCAAAGGCCACCCTCCCCCCAGGGATCCTTGGCTAGCCTAGCAGGACCCAGGACCCGGGGTGCCTGTCCGGAAAAGGCCCGGCAGGCGGGTCCGCAGTGACACCCAGGGCAAGCTGGGAAGACCGTTCTGAATCCTGGGCTACGTGAGGGTAGGGAGCCTACCTTCTCGCACGGCTGCAGTTCAACGCGCCGGGTCGGGTGCTGGCCACCGCCTAGGCACAGACAGGCGTCCGTCCTGAAGCAGCCAGGGGCGCAGACTTGAACGCGGAGGCTTCGGCCCAGTACGCGGAGCTCCAGCTTTGACCTCTAGCCGAAGGACGAGCTCGTAACCCGGGCCAGCCTCGTCCTTTCCTCCGCCGCAAAGTGGGAATCGCGCACCCATCCCCGTGGTGGTGGACGGGCGGCAGGTGCCCCGTGGAGCTTACGCACTCCCGTGGCAGGGTGTTGTGGTGGTGGTGGCGGTCTGAAGTGAACCAAGTGCTATGTGGAGCCCCGAGGAGAACCGAGCGAGGTGTGCCGCTGGGGGGTGGGGGGCGGCGCTGAGAATGTCAGCGTAACCCCCAAAACCATAGAGAGCTTACTGGCTTTTCCAAGCTGCTCACCGTTTTGAGAAATGTAATCCCGTCTCCAAGAGGTGGCCCTAAAAGTGAGGGAGTGCCTTGGCCAAGGCCATACAGGAAGAAGTAGGGCCAGGACTGGGGCCACCATCTCCCGGGGAGCCTTCCCTCAGCCTCCAGGCTGTACCCTTTGCCTCTCCGTCCTCCAGAGCTGCTACTCGAATCGGGGAGGACAGTGTGAAGTGCTGCTGCCAGCAGCCACCATTTATTGAGCGCTTACTACGTGCCTGGCCTGTGTTCAGAGCTGTATGTGTCTTACCTGTTTTCATCCTTACCACAGCCCCGGGATATGGGGGTTGGGGGGGGTCAGTGTTACTGTGTTATCCCCATTTTCTGGATGAGGAAACTGAGGCCCAGGAGAGGTCAATCATAGCCCCCCCGGGCCCCAGCCTGTAAGAGACGGGGCCGGGACTCCGGGCCTAGTCCCTCTGGCCCTCCCCTGCCGTCTACTGCCTTTGAGGCTCACCTGACAACATCAGGAAGCAAGGGGAATCCCCCAAAGCACAGAACCCCCCCTCCCCCCTTGCAGCTGCTCTGGTGACTGGTGCCAGGACCTAGAAGCAGCTCCCAGCTCCCTGTCCTGAGCGGCAGCCACACCTGGACATTTATTTCCCCATTAGAGCTCTGTGGGCTCACTTTCTGAGATTTGAGGGTGTCCTAGAGGCGTGGCCCTGGCTGACCTTGCCCTGCCCGGTACCACAGCACCAGCCCAGAACGTGGGCCTTGGCTCTCAGATCCTCCGAGAGCCCCGACGGCTTACTGCTTCCTAAGACAGAAGTCATAACAGTCATCTCAGAGCACCAGGACGGGAAGAGACTCAGCTAAACTGTTTCTCTTTTGCAGAAACTGCAAGTCCCCTGATTTCCAATCCTTTCCCTCTCCTACAGAGTAAGTGACGGTCCCACGGGGGGCTGGAGAGGGCAAGGCAGGGCAGAAAGTGAACCCAGCGGCCACATGCTCAGGACCTTCAGGGCACCTGCCCGTTGCCCACCCCGAGGCAGACCTGGCAGCCAGCGGAGGCAGGAGGAGGGCCCAGCCCCGGGCGGGAGGGGGAGTCTGGACAGGGGACGAGGCGGAGCCCTGACCACGGGCCACCTGCCTTCTCCACCCCAGCCCTGGCAGGAACCCAGGCCTTCCCGTTGCTACTCGCAGGGGGGCAGCCTCAGGACGCCTCCTCCAAGCCCATCTCCGCCTCCCTGTGTGTCCCTTTGTCACCCCTCTTCCTCCCACATTCCCCCGTGCCGGGCACTGACCTGAGTGCCGGGGACACGAGGTGGAAGCTGAGGGTCCACCTGCGCACGAGGCCCCCTTCCTGCCTGTGCTGTCGTCCTTCCATCCCGCCCGTCCTGCCTTCCCTGTCCTCGCCTGTCCTGTGTCCTCTCGCCCTGTGCTGCCTCTCTCCACTTCCCACCTTCTCTCTTGCGTACTTCCCGCACCCTTTACTGCCCTCGGTGTCCTTACCTTGTTACTGTTTCATCTGCACATCCATTTGTTCACTGGGCAGAGGATGGGCTGTGGTGGGACGTGGTCTCTGCCCCCTTGGGGCACTTGGTCCGTTAGTGTCACCCCCTCCCCTGTCCCCAGAACGGTGCCTGGCACACAGTAAGCACTCAATAAAGGTCTGCTTGATTGAATTAGGCCCTCTCTGGTTCTGCAGGCAACTCTTCCTCTCCCCATGGCTCCTCCCTCCCCCAAGCCTCTCCCTCACTAGTCAGTGACAGGGGCAGACAGGCTGGGCCAGAGCCCCAAGCGCAGAGCCCCAGTGTGTGTCTGGGTTCCCGGATCCAGGGCTTCCAGGGCCGTTCTGCCCCTAACACAGCTGCCTCATTTCTCCCTCTCCCACCCCAGAACCCTACACCTGTGGCGCCTGTGGGATCCAGTTCCAGTTCTACAACAACCTGCTGGAGCACATGCAATCCCATGCAGGTAAGGGGACCAGCCGCCGGCCCCACCCCCAGCCCCAGGCCCCGCCCAGCCCTGGGTACCGTCCTGGCCCCACCTCCAGCCTCGCCCTGGGTGCTGCCCTTTGCCCCGCCCTGGGTGCCGCCCCAGCCCCAGCCCCACCCTGGGTGCTGCCCTAGCCCCAGCCACGCCCTGGGTGCTGCCCTAGCCCTGGTCTCAGCCCCGCCCTCAGCGCCACCCAGGTGCCACCCTAGCCCAGCCCTTGGCACCGCCCTGGGTGTCACCCTGGCCCCGCCCCAGAGCCTCCATCCTCCTCCTCAGGAAGGGGTCACAGGACCCGGGACCTGCCCTCAGGGAGCCCTGGGGCCCACGGGGGTGGGCGGGCGGGGGTGCGGCACAGGCCTGACCAAGCACAGTTAGGGCCCGGGCTGCAGAAGGCTCCGGAAGGCTGTAGCCCTGGTGCTGAGCCCTGCACCCGACGGGCGGCCAGCGGGAAGGACCGCTGCCCGGGAGGAGGGGGGTGAGGCCTGCCATCCCCGGGAGCAGGGGCGGGAGCTGGGAGCGGGAGGGCAGCCTGGGCCCCAGCCGAGGCACACTCGCCCTGATGCTGTCGGTCCCCAGGCCGGGCCCAGGCCCCACCTGGCATCGGGGTCTAGGTCGGAGGCAGGCCTGGCGCTGGCACCTCGGACCAGTCCTGGGCGCCGCGGGGGAGTCAGGCCTGCGCTGGCCGCTTGCTGTCTAGGTGACCTTGTTACCTGCCCTCCTGGCGCCTTCCAAGCTTGTGGCGTTAGCGCCCTTCTCTGAACCGTCCTGCCTTCAAAGCTGTGCCTCCCGTTCTTGGGTTTTTTTTCACAGTAGCACCCCGCTTCTGCTCCAGTTTCCGCTGTGGTCAGGCAGGCGCTCTGTGCTGTAACAGATAAACCCCAGATTCTCGGTAGCTTGACGTAATCGCTTCTCCCGTCACATCTCAGCCCGATGCAGGTGGCCTGGTTGGGTGGCCTTGGACACGGTCATTTGGGGACCACAGCTGTGTCCTCCCCGTGGCCCCTCAGAGCCTCCCTCTGTCTCGCACCGGGCGGCGGGGAGAGAGAAACACACTTCCTCCTTTTACCCCCTTTGGATCCCAAGCGACACATGTCATAGGTGTTCCGGTCCCAGGGGCGGGGAGCACACCTGTCCAGGGACAGCCTGACACTCTGCAAAGAGAAACGGGAACCTGGGGAAGGCAGCCAGCCCCCCCCCAGAGCCCCCCCGGGACAGGAACGGTGGTGGCTGCTGTATCTGGGATGGTGACCGTTGTGCCCCCTTAGGTCTGGTCTGACCTACGCTGAGTAGCGCAGGACTAGCGTCTCAGGCTGCGGACTGTTCTGTTAGCGCGACCTCTCTGCGTCCAGCGTGTCCGTGCACTTGTTCAGCACGTACTCGGGGGTGCGCCGTCCCCCGTGCTCTCTGGTGGGGGAGCTGGTATTTATTTCTAAAGGACTCCTGAGAATCAGAGCAGAGCCCGAGTGGCCGCCAGGACACGGGAGCTCCAAGCTCTGGGGTGCCTCCAGGCCGCGGGCCCGGGCAGGACACAGGCCCCCCTGCTTCTCCATCTCAAATCCCGGATGTCGGCTGCCCTCCTGCACGTCCTCACGTGCCTCCCACCTCCTGCTCGCCTTTGCCATCACCCGTTCCCTCGCCACCAAAGGCCTCGAAGGCCAGCTGAAGGCGTTCAGACGTGACGCTCTGGGAACCGGGGACAGCACACCTCTTGGACCCCGACTCCCAGCGTCCAGCACCTGCCTATCCCAGCCCAGACCCTCCACCTGCCGCTCCGCCCCCCTCCAGCGGCTTCTGGAAGCTGAGGCTAATTAAGGAAGAGTCAGTCTGGGGGCCTGTGGCTCCCCACCCCTCAGGCAGTTGGGTGGAGGCCATTAAAATGCAAATCAAGGCTGTGCCTGTGGTGGCCCCGTGGCTCCCAAGCAACCCCGACTTGTTTTCTAGGGAGAGCTTTGGGCTGCTTTGTTCTGGTCCACCGCGGGCAGAGAATGCCTCGCTGGCAATCCGGTGCAAAGCCAGCCTGAATCCCAGCCAGGCTGAGTCGGGATTAAAGGATTGACTCCACAGAGAAAAATTAGGCGTCATGATCTGTGCAGTTCACAGCGTCGCTGATAAGGGGGATCAGCCTCGAATAACACCAATCTCATTAAGAGGCTGCTGAATGGCACAGGGTAATTCCCCCTAATAAACTTCTTTTCTGGCCTGTAGGAAAATTTGTCTTGCCCCTGGTGACAGCTCCAGAGTCTGTTTTGGCAGTAACAATACCGCAGATCGCTAACGTTTAGTGAGCAATTACTACAGGTCAGACGAGGCTGTGTCATTAGATCTGCTGAACGAGCCGACGGTCTCATCCCCATCTTAGAGATGATGAAACTGAGGCTCACGGATCAGAATCACGGGCCCAGAGGTGCACAGCGCAGCTTGTACACGGCATCTAAGGTCGTGTGTGCCAGACCTGCCCTCGGAGCTGCTTCACCTCTCTGGGGCTTCAAGCTTTTCATCTGCAAAGTGGGCTAATCCGCGCTCCCACAGGCTGGGTGAGGGTCCTGGAGACGACACGTGTCAAATGTTGAGGGTCGTGGGACGTTCTCGGATACTGAGCGACAACAGGTGCCTCTTCTCCCCGTCCTCTGCCAGGAACAGCAGCTTTCTCCTTCCTGCCCTGGTCCCTCCCCGGGAGATGGCCTGGACTCTGGCTTTGCATCTGGCCCTTTGCAGACGGGGCTGTGCGTGTGCCTCTGTGGTTCTTAGGGGAAAGGCGCACTGAGTGAACTTTATTTTCGGCTCAAGCTATAAATCAAGCCTTTTCACAGGGCATTTACCGAGGACGTCACCTGTGGCAGGACCAGTATCGGTGGGATACGGAGGGGGGAAAAAAAGGTGTTTGAATCAACTGCTGCTAGACCTTGGTCTCCACCGCCTGGTTGAGTCCTCTCCATTCCTGGTCCTGCGGAAAAGCAAGAGGATGAAGGACTCCCCTGTAGCTTTCTAATGGGCTTCTTTTCGTTCATTTTATTTTTTTATTTTACTTTTTGTTTTTTTTTGAGATTTTATTTCTTGATTCATGAGAGACATAAAGAGGCAGAGAGACACAGGCAGAGGGAGAAGCAGGCTCCACGCAGGGAGCCCGATGTGGGACTCGACCCTGGGTCTCCAGGATCACGCCCTGGGCCGAAGGCAGGCGCCAAAAGCGCCAAGCCACCCAGGTGTCCCTTTTCATTCATTTAAAAACTGGATTTATGAAGGGAGAATGTGACATATGGGGAACTCACCAATTTGAAGAATGCAGTTTGATCATTTTGACAACCGGTGGTCATCTAATCACCTCTCGATCAAGATATGGGTATCATTAGCATCCGCCCCAGAAGTTCTCTCCTGCCTCTCTGTAGCCAGGCTCCTCCCCGACCCCAGCCCTGGCAGTCACTCTGCTGCTTCTTGCTGTAGTTTTGCTCTTACTGGAATTTTATAGAAATGGAATTACATGGTATTAAGTTTTTTGTGTCTGGCTTCTCTCAGGTAGCATACTTTTGGATTAACCTGTGTTCTGTGTTCCCAGTAACTCCTTTTTATTTCTGAGGAGGACATCCCCTGTTCGGGTATCCCATGATTTGTTTCTCCATGTCACCAGTGGATGGGCATTTATCTCCAGTTTGAGGCTATTAGGAACAAACCTGCTGTGAACGTCCAAGTACACGTTTTTTTGTGTGTGGACACGCGTTTTTCACTCTGTTGGGTGCGCACCTGCGAGTGGAAATTCTGGGTTACACGATAACTCGTGTTGAATTGGGAATTGCCAGATTATTTCCACCAGGAGCTTGTACCACTTTTCCTTCCCCACAGTGTGTGAGGGGTCTGATTTCTCCACGTCCATCCAAGATACTTGCTATCATTTGACTTTTTGTTACAGCCATTCTCGTGTGCACGAAATGGTATTTCATGATGGTTTTCATTTACATATTCCTGATGACTAATGACACTGAACATCTTGTCTTATGCTTATTGGCCACTTGAATATCTTCCTTGGAGAAATGTCTGTTCAGATCCTTTGGCCATTTTTTAATTTATTTTTTTCTTTTTGTTGTTGAATTGTAAGTGTTCTTTACATATTCTAGATACATGATTTGCAGATATTTTCTACCATATTGTAAGTTGTCTTTTTTGGTGTTTTCTTGATGCTGGCCTTTGAATCACAGAAGTTTTAAATTTTGGAGAAATCCATTGTTTTTTCTTTTATCGTGTGCTATGGGTATCCTTTTTTGTTTGTTTGTTTGCTTTTGGTGTTTTATCTGAGAAACCAGAGCTTTAGCTTTTACGTTTATGAATATATTTCGAGTTAATTTTTGTATGAGGTATCAAGGAAGGGGTCCTGCTTTATTCTTGTGTATGTGCATATCCAGTTGTCCCACCATCATTTTTTTAGAAGACTACCCTTTCCCCCATTAAATTGTCTTGGCACCCTTATCAAAATTCAGTTGTTTTTAAGTGTGAGGGTTTATTTCTGAAATCTCAATTCTGTTCCATTAATCTGTATGTCTTCCTGTCCTACCACACTGTCTTGATTAGTATGTAGCTTTGCAGTAGTTTTAAAATCAGGAAGTGTGAGCCCTTCAACTTTGTTCTTTTTCAAGATCATCTTGGCTACTTTGCATCTCTTGCATTTCCACATGAATTTTAGGCTCAGCTTGTCATTTTCTCTTGAAAAGCCAGCAGGGATTTTAACAGGGATTGTGTTGAATCTAAAATAATTTGGGGAGTATTGCCGTTTTGACAATATTAAATCTTCCATCTATGAACACGGATTGTCTTTCCATTTATTAAAGTCGTTTTAGAGTTCTTTCAACCACGTTTTTAGTTTTCAGTGTACAAATCTTGCTCTTTTGTAAATTTATTCCTATTTTATTATTTTGGATGCTATTATAATATGGAATTATTTTCTTAATTTAATTTTTGGGGTGTTCCTTTGCTGGTATAAAGAAATAAAATTGATTTCTTCTTCATTATGTGTTGATGTTGTTTCCTGCAACCTTGCTGAATTTCCTTATCACTTCTGATAGTTTTTTTTGCGTATGGATTCCATAAGATTATTTATGTACACATCCATTTTATCTACAAATAGAGATCATTTTACTTTTCCTATTCCAATCTGGATGCTTTTTAAAATTATTATTTTTTCCTCCTTGCCCTGGCTAGACTCACTAATGCACATTGAATAAAAAAGATGAGAATGAATATTCTTTTTTTTTTTTTTTTTTTTTTGAGAATGGATATTCTTGCCTTGTTCCTGATCTTAGGGGAAAAGCTTTTAGTGTTTACCATTAAGTGTGATTTTAGCAGTGGGTTTTTCATAGATGCCCTTTGTCTGGTTGAAAAAGTTCTCTTCAATTCCTGGTTGGCTGATTGTTTTTATCATGAAAAGGTATTAGATTTTGTCAAATGCCTTTTCTGCATCTATTGAGACGATCATGTGGTTTTGTTTTTTGTTCAGTTAACATGGCATCTTTGTACGTTGAACCAACTTTGTATTCCTGGAGTAACTCCCACTGTTACAGCTGGATTTGGTCTGCTGTTTTATTGAAGATGTTTGTATCTGTAGTCCTAAGAGATAGTGGCCTGTGATTTCTTTTCTTGTCATTTCTTTGTCTGATTTGATTATCAGAATAATATTTGCCTTGTGAAAAAAAATGGTGAAATGTTCCCTCCTCTTCTGTTTCTGAGAAGAATTCGTGAAGAGTTCCTTTAACCTGATTAGAATTCACCAGTGAAGCTGTCAGAATCTGGACTTTGCTTTTCTTTCTTTTTGTGGGAAGTATTTTGATTATTAATTCAGTCTTCCATAGGTCTGTTCAGATTTTCTATTTCTCAAATTGGTTTTTGGTAGTTAATGTTTTTCTAAGAATTTGTTTATTTTATCCAAGTTACGTGATTTGTTGGAATACTGTTCATAGTATTTCCTTAAAATCTGTTTAGTTTCTATCAAGTCAGCCGACTTAAGTTTTTTTTTTAGATTTCCTTTTTCAAATCCAAGAAGTTTCTTTTTCTACCTGGTTAGGTATGAGTTTATGTCATGAATGGCTATTGAGTTTTGTCACATTTAAAAAAAAAAAGATTTACTTATTTTGAGAGAGAGAGAACGCGCGTACACCTGGGGTGGAGTGGGGGGCAGAGGGAGAGAATCTCGAGCAGACTCTCCACCGAGCACAGAATTGATCCCACGGCCCTAAGATCATGACCCGAGCTGAAATTGAGTTGGACACCTAACAGACTGAGCCACCCAGGCACCCCTGAATTTTGTCACATTTTAATGTGTACTTATAGCTATAGAAATCATTTTTCTTCTCATTTTCTCTTAGTATAGGGAATTGCACTGACTGGATTTATTTTTTTAACCTCAGCTTAACATTTCTGGGGTAAATTCCACCTAGAGATGATAATCTTTTAATATATCTCTGTATTTAGTTTGCTAATATTTGGTTAAGGGTGTTTATGTGTATGTTTATGAGGGATATTGGTTCGTAGTTTCTTCTCCTGCAGTGTTTTTCTCTAGTTTTGGATCAGAGTAATGCCAGCCTCATAAAATGAATTGAGAGATGCTCTTCCCTCTCCATTTTCTGGAATAATGTGTGTAGAATTTATATTACTTCTTTCTTAAATATTTGGTCAGATTCTCCAGTGAACCCAAATGGGATTTTTCTTTGTGACTGGTTATTTAACTATGAACTGAATTTCTGTAATAGATACAGGATTATTTCAGGTTATCTATTTCTTCTGGAATGGGCTTTTCATATTTTGTATCTTTTAGGTTATTTGTTTGCCTCACTTAAGGGGTGGCATCATTTCAGTCTTTCTAATATCTGTAGCATATATAGTAATATCTCCTTCCATCATTCCTGATACTAATAATTTGTGTCCTTTTTCTTTTGAAAATATTTTTGCCTCAAGGTTTATCCTTTTGTCTTCATTTCTACAAAGAACGAGCTTTTAGTTTCATTATTTTTCTCTATTGTATTTATTTTCTGTTTTACTCTTTTTTGCTTTTAGCTGTGTGATTTCTTTTCTGCTTACTTCGGACTCCATTTACTTTTCCTTTTTAAATCTCTCTCAGGGTGGAAGCTTATGGTACTGATTTTAAACCTTTATTCTTTTCTAATGTAATTTTTTAAAAATTTATTTATTGATTCATGAGAAACACAGAGAGAGAGAGAGGCAGAGACATAGGCAGAGAGAGAAGCAGCCTCCTCGCAGTGAGCCCAATGTGGGACTCGATCCCAGGACCCGGTGTCACACTCTGAGCTGAAGGCAGATGCTCAACCACTGAGCCACCCAGGAGTCCCTCTAATGTAATTATTTAATGCTATAAATATGCCCTGCTTTAGATGGATCCCATAAACTCTGAAAGGTTATATTTTAACGTTAAGTTCAAACCATTTTCTAATTTCCCTTATGGTACTTTTTTTTATCTGTGTGATTATAGAAGTGTGATGTTTATTATGCATATAGTTGCAATTTTTCCAAAGACCTATTTGTTACTGATTTCTAATTTTTAATTCAGTTACAGTCAGAGACCATTTATGTGATTTCACTATATTTCTTCCTACCTCCTTTTTCTGGGAACCCAATTATATGTATATTAGGCTGCTTGATCTTGTCTACTCTCTGTTCATTTATGTACAGTCCTTTTCCTTCATTTGTAACTAACAATTACTCAGGGAAGAGAGTTGAAATCCCCAGTTACACTTGTGGGTTTGTCTACTTCTTGTTTCAGTGTTTGCTTCATGTGAAGATATATATATATATAATTTATTTATTTATTTATATTTATATTTAGGATTATTATGTTATTCTTGGTATTTTGACCCTGTTGTGATGGTATAGGGTCTCTTATTACCCCTGGTAATATTTCTTGTCCTGAGGTCTGGTTTTTTATTCTGTAAACTATCACAAACATCCCTAGCTTTCTTCTCCACTATTTGTATAGTATACCTTTACTTAGCCTTTTACTTTGTCTTCATATTTAAATAGATTCCTTATAGATAACCTATGGTAGAGTCGTACCTTTTTATTATTAAGTATGATAATCTCTAATTTTTCTTTGGAATGTAGAGACCGTTTATATTTAATGTAAATTTAATATTATCGAGTTTAAATCTACCATCTTGTTATTTGTCAGACTCAGAAGAGTCATTTGAGTTTTTTGAATCTGGGCTTATATTTTTAATCCAGTTTGGGAAAACTGGCCATTTCTTCAGATATTTTTTTTCTGCCTTTTCCTGGGACTCAAAATTATATGTATATGAAACTCTGATAGTCTCCATGCTCTGTTCCTCATCTTCAGCCTTTTACCCTTTCTGTTTTTCATGTTAGGTAGTTCTCTTGCTCTTTCTCCACTGATTTTTTTCTTCTGTGGCACCTGATCTTTTATCACATATGGTGTGTTTTTTCCCTGGACAATTTATTTTTATATCTACGAGTTCCATTTGAGTTGGTTAGTTTCAGCTTTGGGTTTTTCACATCTTGCAGTTCTCTCCTGATGGTATGCATGTTTCCCTTCGTGACTTTGAGCACATTTATGGTATTTATAACCACTGCTGTAAGCTCCTTACTGGATAATTCCATCATCTCTGTCCTTTGTGGCTCTCTTTCTATTGAGTGGTTTTTCTCCAGGTTGATAGGTCATATTTTCTTACTATTTTGAATGCCTGATAACTTTTACTGTATAATCAACATTGCAAATTTTTATATCATTAGGTGCTAGACTTTGAAAAAGGATTGGACTTTGTTCTGGTTTACAGTTTAGTTACATAGGACCCCCTCGATACTTTGAAGAATTATTTTTAAAATGTATTATAGCAGAGGGGCTCCTGGGTGTCTCAGTTGTTTAAGTGTCTGCCCTCAGCTCAGGCCATGATCCCGGGGTCCTTGGATTGGTCTCCTTTGGGATCCCTACTGAGTGGGGAGTCTGTTTCTCCCTCGCCCTCTGCCCCTCCCTCCCCACTCAGTTCTCTCTCTCCCTTCCTCCATCTCTTTTTTTCTAATAAGTATATAAAACCTTTTTTAAAAATGTACTAGGACAGGTCTAGTGCAGCCCTTAATCTATGGTGAATTTTGCCCCATAGTGAGGCCACCCTACCCAATTCCTTATGCATTGTGGTGTCTCCCTTCTGGTTGAGGGAATGCAAATTATTTCCTCCCCACCCCCACTTCCTGCTTTCTAGTGATTCTTTACCCAGTCATGCAGAACTTGACTCTGCACTTGGGCAGGTGAGTAAGTATTCAGCAGACTTCAGGGAACCCTACTAAAGGTCTCCAGAGCTCTTTCTTTAGGTAACCCCCTCCTC
The DNA here is from genome assembly GCF_905146905.1 of Nyctereutes procyonoides. Taxonomy (NCBI): domain Eukaryota; kingdom Metazoa; phylum Chordata; class Mammalia; order Carnivora; family Canidae; genus Nyctereutes; species Nyctereutes procyonoides. Next base: position 6,037,131 of record NW_026575135.1, on the reverse strand, counting down.
TTTGGTGCTTTATCTGTAAATTCGAGCTCCTTTTGACCTCCCTAAACATTGGTTCCTGCCTCTTCAAATCAGTAAGACCACTGGGCTCTGTTCCAGCTCCCTGTCCCTATGCTGCAGCTTGGAAACTGCTTTCAGGCAAGCTGGGCCAATCGTATTACTTAGCACATTTGTTCCTCTTTTTCTGGGGTCATGCTCCTGGGTTACCTGTCTGAAAGCAGTGGTATCATGATTGACAGTTGTTTGCAACTGGATGGAGAGCAATACCCATGGCAGGTTATGCTTCATGGATGGAAGTGAAAGTCCCCTCTTCCTCTATCTTTGATGCGTAGGTTGGTTTGTTCCTGGACTTGCAAGTCTAAAATACAAATATAAACAATATGTATAAAATTATGATGAGATCTTTTCCTTATGCATTTTCTTTTGTTATCACAGTCTGTGCAACCACCTTTCCTAGTGATTGTAATATGTTCCTTCAAGTGAATGTCTTGGAGTTTCTGTTGTTGTTGTTTGGGGGGTGCTCTTGGTTTTCTTTTTGTTTTTTCCTGGAGTTTCTTAATTAGCCTTGCAGGGCTGAACATGTACGTATTGGGGAAAACTCTTCTCTTGGTATGAAAGTTGTGGCCTTGGCCTCCAAGGCCTGATGCCTCTAATGGAGAAGGATGGAAGATATCTGGCTGCCCCACACAGGTGTCATGGACCTATTCATGTCCTTGGATTTGTGATTCTACCTATAAGATGATGTTGCAGGGAAATAAACCCACAACAACAGAAGCACAGAGAAATGATATTAGAATATTAGGCAAGTAGGTTCATAGCAGAACAGTAATATTGGAAACAGCCCAGAAACTCGGCACTTGGTGTGTGGTTCAACAACCTGTGGCAAATTGTACAACAGAAGCCCATGTGGTCACTTGTGATGACAAGCATGTTACTCAGACCATGTCTACTCAGAAATGATTCTATAAAAATGGCAAGGAGTAGCCATGAAGGGAAGAGAATAGGCATGTGCTATTTTATCATCTCTCTCTCTCTATCTGAGAGAGAGAGGAGAGAGAGAGTGCAGGCCGGGGGCGGGGAAGGGCAGAGGGAGAGAGAGAATCTAAAGTAGACTCCACGCCAGCACAGAGCCAGACACGGGGCTCGATCCCATGACCCTGAGATCATGACCTGAGCCAAAATAAGAGTTGGATGCTCAACCAGCTGAGCCACCCAGGCACCGGGCATGTAGCATTCATTTATGAGACAGTCACACATGCACAAGTAAACAAAAATTAGGAAAATGCATGGAACAGGCATTAGGAGTCAGGGGACCCGGGATCTCTGTCTCAGCCTTGCCTTTGGTTTTTTTGTGTGATCCAGGGTAACTCACCTGTATCTGGGCTTCAGTTTCCACATCTGACACCTAGGGCTCTGGTTTTGCTTTTTTCCTTTAAATTTTTTAGTAAATAAACTGAAAAGATAAACACCCTTAAGAGAAATGAGAGAATGTGAGGTCCCTTAGGCCACTCACTAACTGATCCCCCTTGCCCATTTCTGAGCTGGAACATGTGGTTGTGTGTGGGTGTGGGGCTCCCCAGGTAGACTCCAGGGCAGCGGTTCCCACCCCCGAGTGCTTACTGTGCTCCTGGCCCTGCGCTTCAGCCTTTCTTTGCATTTCCTTCTCTGGTCGGTCCTTCTGGCACGTGTGTCACATCCGTGTGCTCATCTGCATTTTCTCAAGTGACACCGTGGGGGTTTTGCAAGCAAAATATGGCTTCCCGAGCAAGAGCCAGGATTTGGACCCAGGCCTGAGTCCTAGAGGCCTTGTTTGGACTTCACCCGCCATGCTGTAGTTCTTGTTTTGTTTGTTGGCGGGCCTCTTGCGCAACAGGGTCCCACGCTGTCCCCTTTGTATCCGCAGCGGACAACGAGAACAACATCGCCTCCAACCAGTCCCGATCACCACCTGCTGTCGTAGAAGAGAAGTGGAAACCCCAGGCCCAGAGGAACAGCGCCAACAACAGTAGGTCTCTCCCAGGCCAGGGCCCAGGGCCTCACAGAGGTCTGCCCCCTGCTCCTCTAGCCCCGGCTCCAGTCGCTCCCTTCTGCCCACCCACCCCGGCCCCCAGTCCCACCGCCTGTGCCTCTCATGGTGATACAAGACTGCATGCGAAGCTCTTATATACCTAAGACCTCATTCTTGGGAATTGTGACCTCACTGGACGGGCAGAAGGAAGCCCAGGGAGAAGAGGTGATCTTTTTGTGGTCAGAGAGCACATATTTAGTGATGGTCAGAAGTGGAACCCACTCTCCACAATTTCTCTTGGGTGCTCTTTCTTAAGATGCTGTGGCCTCATTTATTTTATTCACTAGAGTCCTTTATTAGAGGCAGGCAGTTCCCATGTTGAGAAAGAAGTTAGACCAGTTGGCTTCTAAAGTCTAGGTGCCTGATACACGCAGCAAGTGTGTTGCATACGTACCCTTATGTTCTAGTCCCATGCTCATGGCAGGCATTGCTAGTCGATCCTAGAGTGTTACTCCGTGAGAGTCACGTGTTAAAGACCACCAGCACCACCAGTTTGTGTACAAGATGAAACCTCCCCGTAACACCTAATGCCAGATGCTTAGAGTAGTAGGCTGCTGCCAGACGAAGGAACCTCAGATGCCAAGTTTTTCTTTCTAAGGTTTTATTTATTTGACAGAAAGATAAGGAGCAAGAGAGCACAAGGGGGGAGCTGCAGAGGGAGGGGCAGGGAACCCCATGTGGGGCTCGAACCCAGGACCCTGGGATCATGACCTGAGCCAAAGGCAGATGCTTAACTGACGGAGCCACCCAGGCGCCCCTGGTGCTGGGTTTAATCACATCTCTCTCTGTGTCCCCTGCCAGCCATGAGCAGCGGTTTAACACCCAACAGCATGATCCCAGAGAAGGAGCGGCAAAATATTGCAGAGCGGCTGCTGAGGGTCATGTGCGCCGACCTGGGTGCGCTGAGCGTGGTGAGTGGGAAGGAGTTCCTGAAACTGGCCCAGACGCTGGTGGACAGTGGTGCCCGCTACGGGGCCTTCTCAGTCACGGAGATCCTGGGCAACTTCAACACACTGGCGCTAAAGCACCTGCCACGCATGTACAACCAGGTGAAGGTGAAGGTGACGTGCGCCCTGGGCAGCAACGCCTGCCTGGGCATTGGGGTCACCTGCCACTCGCAGAGCGTCGGCCCCGACTCATGCTACATCCTCACGGCCTACCAAGCCGAGGGCAACCACATCAAGAGCTACGTGCTGGGCGTGAAGGGCGCGGACATTCGTGACAGCGGCGACCTGGTGCACCACTGGGTGCAGAACGTGTTGTCGGAGTTCGTGATGTCAGAGATCAGGACGGTGTACGTGACGGACTGCCGGGTGAGCGCGTCTGCCTTCTCCAAGGCCGGCATGTGCCTTCGCTGCTCAGCCTGTGCCTTGAACTCGGTGGTGCAGAGCGTGCTGAGCAAGCGGACGCTGCAGGCCCGCAGCATGCACGAGGTCATCGAGCTGCTCAACGTGTGCGAGGACCTGGCGGGCTCCACGGGCCTGGCAAAGGAGACCTTCGGGTCGCTGGAGGAGACCTCGCCGCCGCCCTGCTGGAACTCGGTCACGGACTCGCTGCTGCTGGTGCATGAGCGCTACGAGCAGATCTGTGAGTTCTACAGCCGCGCCAAGAAGATGAACCTCATCCAGAGCCTCAACAAGCATCTGCTCAGCAACCTGGCAGCCATCCTGACGCCCGTAAAGCAGGCGGTCATCGAGCTGAGCAACGAGAGCCAGCCCACCCTGCAGCTGGTGCTGCCCACCTACGTCAGGCTGGAGAAGCTGTTCACGGCCAAGGCCAACGACGCGGGCACCGTCAGCAAGCTGTGCCACCTCTTCCTGGAGGCCCTCAAGGAGAACTTCAAGGTGCACCCGGCGCACAAGGTGGCCATGATCCTGGACCCGCAGCAGAAGCTGCGGCCCGTCCCGCCCTACCAGCACGAGGAGATCATCGGCAAGGTGTGTGAGCTCATCAACGAGGTGAAGGAGTCCTGGACCGAGGAGGCCGACTTCGAGCCCACGGCCAAGAAGCCCCGCTCCGCCACGGGCGAGAACCCCGCAGCTCAGGAAGATGATCGGCTCGGGAAAAACGAAGTGTACGATTACCTGCAGGAGCCCCTCTTCCAGGCCACCCCTGATCTCTTCCAGTACTGGTCGTGCGTTACCCAGAAGCACACGAAACTCGCCAAGCTGGCCTTCTGGCTGCTTGCGGTTCCGGCCGTGGGGGCCAGGAGCGGGTGTGTAAATATGTGTGAGCAAGCCCTTCTGATCAAAAGGAGGCGACTGCTCAGTCCAGAAGATATGAACAAACTCATGTTTCTGAAATCCAACATGCTTTAAGACTTCAGAACACTAAGAAGAGAAAAGAAGAGAAAAAAAGAAAAGAGAAACGTTAGAAAAAAAAAAACCACAAACACACACACACACAACACTGTCGCAAACAAAGAAAAGGAATTTAAGTTCTAAACACTGTGGACCTCATTATAAACGCCCCCCTGGAAACTTAAGTGCTTTTTCAGTGTGTGCGTGCATGTGTGTGTGTGCACGCCCGCCCGCCCGTGTGCGGATGCGTCCGAGCACGCGTGCCGTGGGTGTGCGGTGTGGGGCGCGGGGGCCCTGTGCTCACCTGTGGGGCCGCCGCAGCCTCACGCACCCATGCACACACACACACTCACGCAACCCTGGTACATGCACACACGCCTGCCCGTGGGCACGTGTGCATTAAGCCAGGTGTGTCAGGAAAGCTGAGTGGGAAAGAGGGAAGACACTTCACCTCCTTTTCTCAGTGAGGGGGCTCGAAAGACTCCGTTTTCAGGTGTGCAGATTGGTAGGAAGCTGATGTTGTAAAATGTTCAGGCAGCTGAGATCTGAAGTGACTTGACGCTCTCTGTCCTTGACCCCGTGCGCCCCCCACCCCCTCCACCCCTCCCCGCCCCTGCACCCCCTCCTGCACCCACCCCGCCCCGGCTGCTCTGCCATGGATTCTCCAAACTGCATCAGATGGACAGTTTCTGCACTGGACTTAGTTCTCGTTCACCTTCAGGGCATTGAGCTGTTGCCTTCGAGACACCCACGGGTGTTCGCGGGGCAGCCGCCTTAGAAACACACCTATCTATCTCCCCAAATCAGGAAAGGAGACTTTAAGAATATAAAGCTGACTTTTTGCTTTTTAATATAAGATAGAAAAAAAAAGACATTTTTTAAAGAAGTATAGAGACCTCTCCACTCCTTAATAATGTTTTTTTCCTAACGTTTTAGCAGTTTTTACCTTTTTTTTTTTCTTTACAGATTTGATTTTAGACTCTGCTAGGAGGCACTGAATGTCTGTAACTTATATTTTGGAGGTTTTTTGTTCGTTTGTTTTTTTCCTCAGTTGCCCTTTTTGTTCCTCAAATCACACTGTAAACTAGCTCATCTCAGTGGTATATTCAGTAGCCTGAGGTTTTTATCAGCCCTCCCTGGACAGGCCCATTTTCATGTATTCGAACAGCCGAGACCACGAACTCGGCTTTGCTGTTTGGAAACCAGGAGTGGGTTTGGCGTCACACGTTTCACAGACGCGGGGTTCGGTGGAAGCCATAGGGGCCGCATGTGGCTCGGGAGTTCTCCTGAATGTACGCGCAGGAGCCGCCCTCCTGGTTTGCTGTGTCTGGTACCGCGAATGTCTGACTTCTATACCCAGAGTGCATTACACTACTCGCCACACCACGGACACTTCCAGCTCAGCAGGGACTCCCGCGTCCATCCGTGTTCATGTCCGTCTCACCTCAGACCCACGGCCCCTCTCCCCCCCCCTCCCCGGGGCCCCCAGGGGCGGGTTCTGGTCGTTCTCTGGCCCACGCCCTGTTGGGGGGGACTCCCCCCACCCCCCCACCTGAGCCTCCTTCCACGACAGTAGTTGAGCATGGTGCCTTGCGGGCCAAACAGTTGTCGTCTTGAGGGGGGAATGGCATCAGGCCACATTGAACTTGAGGCTGTGCAAGATGGCTTTGCTCTCCATGAGCAGTTTAGGTTCTACACACTCGGTCCAGATGCCAAGACGGTGGCCCCTCTGCCCTCCCAGAGGTGGTGGTCCTGTCGGGGTCAGCACGCCACCCCAAGCCCCCACCCCCAGCCCCGTGAGTAATGTGCTGGTGGCCCTGTGGCCCCCCACTCTCCGGTGCCCATGGCTGGGGGATAGATGGTTACACCGAGGACTTCGCTAAGAACAGCCACCATCGTGGAGGGCTCCTTGGCAAAGGCACGTTTTACCATTTTGAGGGTTGACTTAAGTCCGCTCCATCCCTTCCTGGAAACAAAGCATTACTTAGCAGTGAGATACCTCGACTCCAAAAAGCACTGTACAACAGCCCCCTCCTCGGCTCGTGGCAGCTCGGGAAGTCAAGCTGGCTCAAAAACTCGAAAAGGCTCAGGACTGTAGACCAGAACGGTGTCCCTGGGGGGCCGTGCCTGCTCGAGTCACCTCATGAGAACTGACCCAGCTTTTCCCTCCAAGTCTCGGACATACTGAAATGTGTCAGAACGGGCCGTCGGCACCTTCGCTCCAGCAGGCGGTGGTCTCAGGAACCAGTGTGCCCTTGCCTCTCCTGGAGAAGTTCTAGAGATTTCCCCCACGTTTCCAGCCGGGGTCACACCACCAGAGGAGCCTCCATCTGCGCTGGACAGTCACCTGCTGTCACTTTCTAGAGAGCGTGGGAGCATCCGCATACCCTTTGATCCAACCTTTGCGGACGTTCTGGAAGGTGGCTACAGGGTTGCCCAGTGACAGCTGTTTTGCTTTGCTGCTGGGGAGCAGCCCTCGACCTGGCACTTGGAACCACGCGAGGAGGGACCAGAGCTGCCCACGCTGTGTGGTTGGTGGGAGCAGGGCTGTTCTGGCGATGCCCCATTGTTGGGCCAGTAGGTCAGGAAACAGACCTTTCTCTTTGTTGCAAAGCCATGGGAGGCCGAGCCCGGACGTGCAGTTAGAGCACTCGCAGTCTTGTGGGGACGCGGGCACGTCTGCCCTCCAGAATGAAAACTCAAGTCTGTCTAGTTACACTCTGGGTGTCGAGTTATCGGTGTCACCCCCGTTCTCTTCTTCCTCCCCACCTCCGTTCAACCCTCCGGGCTTGGCTTGCTCTGCAGGTAGAAGGTAGACGCCACTGGGCGCCCTGGAAGCTGCCTCGTGGGGCTGGCCCCATCCAGATACGGTGACAAGGTGGCAGGCGGTCCTCTGTCTCTTGCAGCCACCGGTTCCCCAGAAACTGGGCGTCACCGACAGGAAAGGCTGCATCACGGTGCCCCTACGGTCGGCTTTCTCACACAGGCAGTTCCCAGAGTGCAGATCTCGCTGCAGTGAACCGCTTAGTAAAACCCAAAGATCTCACAGGTCCAGCCACTGGCGGCCCCTCGTTTCCAGCAATAGCCACCTGATCCAGATTCTAGTTTAGCCAAAGGATTGAGGTAGACTCTTCATCTCATCTCCCGGCACCTCCCTGGCGCCGACCGTCAGGAGGATGTGTCCTGCTCCCCAGTTCTGTGACCACGATGGGACTTCCCACCGCAGGCCCTCGGTTGCCAGCAGACCAGGGGATGGGGCCGTTTCTGCCGTGTTCTCGGCGGCTCTGTGGTCTTCTGCTGGCTCGGACACGGCTCGCCTCAAGCCATTCCCAGGACAGAAATGGTCTTGTTTTGACATAGGTGGGCCCCAGAGGGGAGATGGAGAGAACAGCCCCTCCATCCTGCAGGGTGTTCTCCCCTCATCTCACATCCGCTGGCTTCACCTCCCCACCCCACTCCCCCCTCAACCTCCAAATCCCAGGCCAAGGACTGCAGCCCTCTGGGCTGTCGTTGTGAGCAAGGCTGGGCACAGATGCTCTTGTCCCAACACTGTTCTTCCCTCCCTGGGCCCGGGCCCAGCAGCCAGGCCTCAGATAGCGGTCAGAAACCAGGAAACAGAAACAGGAGGGCCACTTGAGCTAAGCGGCCCCTGCCCGTGCTTCTCCTTGGGGGGTCCAGGGCACAGAAAGCCGCTGCACCGTCTGCAAGCAAGGCGGCTTGGCCCCCTGATGGCCTCTGGTTGGTGTTGGGATTGGCCCTCCGTGGGGACAGGGGCTGAAGGTTTCCTGGAGGAGAGAACCGTCCGAGGAAGGACTTCCTTTTTACACCGGGTCCGTAAGCTGCCAAGTGTTCTCCCCTTGAGTTTGCTCCTTTATCTCCTGCACTTTCAAGACACACCAGGGAAAAGCTCTGCAAGGCGTGTTTTCCACTGTGAAGCCGAACCTCTGCCTTCCGGAGCCCCCCCTGTGCTTGCACGAGGCCACCTGCTTCTGCCCGGCTCGGCCTGGACCCCTTGGGCACCTGGAGAGACGTCAGGGCCGCAGCACACACCCTCGAGGGCGCACGTTCCCAAGCAAGGTTTGCGAGGAAGCTGGGGTGCGGATGGAGAAGGGAGGTCCCGTGAGAAGCGGCCCAGAAGGGACCGTGCCTGGAGGTTGTCACCATGATGATGTGCTCGCAGAGACGGGAAGAGGGGGTGCCCTGGGCCTTGGGGACGGCGGCAACGCCCGTGTCCCTGGGATGCACCTGGCGGGGAGCCCCTAGAGAGGCGGAGTCGGGCTCGGGGTGTCCCCCAGAGACGGTAGGCGGGGGCTCCTGGCTCAGCCCCCCGGATCCAGCTGGGCCTGCCCCGCTCTTCACTGTGGCTAATGTTTGCTAGGCCAGTTATGGTGAACCAATGATACGGTGTTGTGGTTTTGGGTTTTTTTTCCCCCCCCTTACGTTTCCCTCCCGGGTTCCCCTCTTCAGGGTTTTCTGGAGGCGTTTGTTGCCGTCGTTCTGTTTTTCTTCCTCTCTCCCTTGGGTGTGAGGCCCGTGGTCAGCAGAGGCCCGCCTCTCCCTGGAGGGCCCCGTGCTTTCTGGGCGAGGAGGCACCTGCTCCCGCTCCGATGAGGGTGAAGATCCGTAGGGCACTGTCTGCTACATTCACGTCCCCGCCGCCGTCGCCGCCACCCCGGGTGTCGCTTTCAAGATCCAGCTCCGCACAGAGGAGGATCTGCTAGGTCTGCAGCTGGGCGTCCGCACCGGGACCCCCGAGGGTCCTTACGCACCCGCGCGTCCCCACCGGGCACCTTGACTCTTCGAACCAAAGTTCCTTAAGGGGCACAGCCCAGCCTTGTCCGCAACCTCAGGGGCCTGGGATCCCTGGGCGCTTCCTGAAGCCCAGGCTGGCAGAGACCGGGGGTCCGAGACTGGCCGGAGGAGGCCTCCTCCCGCAGCCCAGGTGCCAGCCGGTCCCCGCCCGGGGCCCTCCCACGGTGGCCCGGTTCCGGGCGGCGAGCCAGCTCGGGGGCCCGGGTGGGGCCGGGACTCGCCGGCCAGGACAGAGGGGACCCGCCGGGTGGCGGTCCGGGGCCATTCAGATCCCAAGCATCAGGAAATCATTTTGTACAACCACCCGAAGCAGAGATATTTTTTAAAAAGCGTAAATTATTTTCGATTGTTTTCTGATCCTACCTTTTTCTTTCTCTTACCCCCCCTCCCCACCCCCGCAACGTCACATCGGTGATTCTTTCACATCAGGTAAATCTCGAGAAAGCCTTGGCGCCCCTCCCTCCCGCGCCCCGCTCAGTAACCACGTGCGTGCACCCCCGTCCTTTCTCAGTAGTTACGACGTTCTAGGCAATACCATGGGCACATCTGACTGTGTCTCTCTCTCTCTCTCTCTCTCCGAGTGCAAGAAACTCAAGTCATCTTAAAAAAAAAAAAATACAAAAAAAATTTACAAAAAAGCAAACACAAAAAAAAAATATCTTTTTTAGGCCAGAGTTTTCTACAGGTATTAATGAATATTTTTCTTAATCCTTATAAGTTTTATGTGTTTAATATTTCTTAATACCGGTAGCATTAATTTATACTTTTGTAGCAACACAATATTTTTATAAACAGCCAGTGCTTGGCTCCAGTCTCCACGAGGGGTTTATGCAGGGCCATCTTGGGACTCTGTGTACCATGTACTGTATTTAAAAAAAAAAAAGTTACCTAGTGTCACCCTTGCTGTGTTAATTAACAAAAGACGTTGTTTGCGGTCTCCTGTGTCGTTGGTGTGGATCCAACAGCTCTCCAAGGAGTCACGTTGCATGGGGGTTGAGTTGACGGTTCTTGTGATCTGTAAAACCCCCGAGACCAAACTTGAGGGTTTATTTAGGGTTTTCTGTTTGTCCTTTGGGTTTTTCGTTTCACTTTGTTTTGGTACCGTTATCTCCATTTACAGCCAAAATCAGTTTCGTGATGTTTAAAACTTTTTCTGATGTCTAATGGAGGAAAGGAACAGGAAAAAAAGAAGAAAAGAAAAAAAAAGATTTTTACAGAGTAATAAAATTTAAAACTGAGCTGTTTAAATGTTGCTGTTTTTACCTGTCTGTTCTCGTCCGAAAGTGGGCCATTCCCAGGAAGAAGAGGAAGGTTCCACTTGGTTCCTTAAATCGCCAAAAGCCCTAGCCCAGAATTCACCCCCCAACCCCCCCGAATTCTTGCAACATTATTTCCCAGTTGGTTGATGCCAAGGCAAAAAGACATCCTTTTAATGGTTAGAGAGGATCAGTTACTTAAATGATTTCATGTCGGTGTTGTATTTATGGTTTTACAATAAAACAACCTTTAGGAAGATGGTGGTGTGTGGTGGTCTTTCTTGGGTTTGGCGTGGGGCCATGTCACCCAGTGAGAAGCGGGGCCCCTGGGCGTGCCCGGGCCAGAGTCGGTGCCCAGGGACGCGGCGGGCCCGGGGGTCAGCCCCTAGCCGAGCCCGGCTCAGCCCACGGGGCCTTGCTTGCGGAGACCATCGGCCAAGGGAAGAGGGTGAGCTTGACCTGAGTCCCTCATGTGCACTGTTTGCCCCTCGTGACCCTGTACCCAGCAGCCTTGGATGACGCCTGTGACCCACATGCGTGCGCTTCGGGGCACCGGCCTGGGCGGACTTCACGGGCCTCACCCAGAGCCTCACACCCCAGACACACGCACATCGGTGCTTCCAGTAGAGCTGAGGGCAAGTCCGAGGAGAGAAGATGCCACCAGAAGGCGAGCGGGACCTGAGGGGCCGCAAGGGTGACCCTGAGAGCGGGTGTGCGCTGTCCGCTGTCCGCCGCTCCGCCCCAAGGCCCACTGTCTCGCCTCGGCCGCCGCGCTCTCCCCGGGCAGGGCGTGCTTCGTGGCCCATCAGCTGCCCCGGGAGCACGGGGAGCACGGGGAGCCGGCTGCGGGCCGGGCCCCTCGCGGGGGACGTGGGCCTTCCCGTGGGCGATGCCTGCGACGCGGACCGGACCACGGGGACCTCTCGCAGGAGCGGCTGGCGTGTCCTCGGGGAGGTCCCACGCGGGGCAAGACAAGTCGGGAGTCCCGGCGGCTGAACGGGTCCTGCCCCCCCGGGAGCCGGGAGCTCGGCGTCGCGGTGCCAGAGGGCCCAGGGCGCGGCCCAGACCTCCCCGCGGCCCAAGGGCCAGCCTCGGGCCGTGGAGGGGACGTTACTAAGCAGCCCTGGGTTTGGTGACAGGTGTGACCAGTACCGTTAAGGTGAGACTCCCCAGGAACCACGGGATTACAAAAACATCCCTGACGAGCCAGCACCTCCCAGCGGCAGGTGGCCAGAGCTGGTCTGTGCGGCGCGGGGGCGGGGGACAGGCCCGGCCGTAGGACAGGTGACCTCTGTCCGGGCGGAGAGCCTGTCTCTTCCCCGAGCGCCTCACCTGTGTCCTGCCCGAGAGGCCTGGCGGTGGCCCGTGACCGGCACCGTCCTCGGGACCGGCCTCTGTTGGCGGCTGGAAGCCCAGGCCTGGACCTTCGGGGGACGCGGGGGTCTTCGTGGGGTCCGGCCGAGCGGGCCGCCCGGCCTTCCGCAGTCCTCGTCCCTGCCCCGGGGCTCGTCCCCTGCCTCCGTCCTTCCCCGCGGGACTCCAGCCCGTGGGCTACTGGCCCAGGACGGCCCCTCGGCACTGGTCTCCCCTGGGAGGGGCGCCTGCCCCGGCCACGGGCCTGCTGCCGCCTCGGGGCCCGGCTCCGCTCGGGGCTCCCGCAGTCGCCCCCTTAGGCCGAGTCGGTGCCTGAGCCACCTGGGCCGTGGGCCCGTCTGGCCCTCGCTGGTCGCCCCGGACGCGCAGAGGCCGTGAGCTCCTGCCGGGCAGAGGCCCGGGGCCCCCGGGACGCGGCTGTGGCCACGTGAACGCGGGACTGGGAGTCGGGGCGGCCCGGACCCGCGCGGGGCCTCCCTCCCAGGGCAGTGTCGCCTCCTGACCCAGGGGCACTGTCAGGCTCCCCAGGACACGGACGCGGGGCTTTCCTTCCCGCTCTTCCTTTCTGGCTTTATTCAAACAGCCCCGTTGATACCGCGAGTGAACAGAACTGGGATTTACGTCTGGTCCTTTGATAGCTGCACGTCCTGGGGACGGTTCTACTACATTTTCAACACGTTTTTCATTTCAGGGGGAAGCTGGGGCTACTCCCGCCGCCATCCCCAGCCCTGTCTCCCCCGCCCCGACCCGCTACCTCGGAACACTCGCCAGGACGGTGAACAGTCACGACTCGGGATTTCAGGAGCCTCCGTTGGGTTTTTATTTTGAACCAGGGTCGCTCGGCCCGGCCTGCCGTGGGGGACGGGGGTGGGCACAGGGGCGGGCACGGGGCGGGCATGGGGGGGAGGGGCACCAGCCTGCACCCCTGCCCCGCTGTGGCCCGTGGACAGGTCCGCTGGATTAGCGCAGCAGCTCCTCGTCCCCTGCGGACACAGAGAGGCTCGGGGAGCAGGTGCGGGGCGCACCCAGGGGCGTTGGGGGCAGGGGACACTCGGGACGGGGATGCCTGGTAGGTGACGGGAGGCCGCCGGGCTGACTTGGGACCCGCGCCTGAAGCCAGAACCTCCCGCTTGCCGGAGACTTGGGGTCTCCAGGACGCATTGCCCAGGGGGACCTGGGTGCTGGCCCCTGCCGGTTTACCCGAAGCGCCCTTCGCCCGGGGGATGAGACCCGGGGGTCCGCTGGCTGCCGCCCCCTGGAATGCCCTGCTGCTGGCGCCCCCGCTCGCTGATCGGTGACGTGCCGGTGGCCGCGCCCTGAGTGCACCCGGCCCCGTGGGGCCCGCCAGCTGGGCCCTCCGACCCATCTCACGGACGAAGCACCGGGGCTCAGCCTGGCACCCGCCCAGCGCGGCCGGCCTGCGTGGGACCCCACGGGATGTTTAGCCCCCGCCTACAGGTGGGGGGCGGGTGGGCAGGTCCCCGCTGGGCCCGACGTGCCCCTCCACACCGGCCGGGGGCCCACCTACCGGCGCCCGGGGCCCCGCAGTACTCCTTGCACTCCTTCTCCGAGTAGAACTTGTTGCCGTTGCCTTGGCAGCCCCCGTACACGAAGCCGACGCACCTGCCCTGGACGGCGTCGTAGGCCCAGAGGCTCTGGTGCATTCGGCAGGGGCCGGGGACGATGGGGAGGCTGCAGGCCGCTGGGGGGCAGGGGGGGGCGTCAGCAGCCCTGAGGCCCGGCGGGCCCGGCTCGGCTGGACACCCAGGGGCTCCTCCGGGGCCGGAGCTGGGGCCCAGGAAAAGCAACCCCTCACCTGGCACACCCGCATCTGAGCGTGCAATTCCCGTGACTCGGGAAGCCGGCCCTGGGCTCCCACCCCGGCGTCGTCTCCGGGGGTCCGAGGGTGCGGGGCGCGGAGGCGAGGGGCCGGCGCTCACCCACGGTGCGGCAGGTCTGCAGACACTCCTTCTCGGAGGCGAAGTTGTTCCCGTTGCCCAGGCAGCCGCCGTACTGGAAGGTCTCACAGGCCATGGAGGAGCCGTTGTAGAAATACCTGGTGACCATCCCCAGGCAGGGGCCTTCCGCGTGGTCCAGCTGGCAGGCATCTGCGGGGGGCCGGCGGCAGCACTGAGTGTCGCAGTGGGCCCGGCGCCAGCCTGGGTGCTGACCGTGCCCCATCTCGTCTGGTTTGCCCCTCTGCGCTCAGAGGGGTCGGTCAACTCATCTTAGGGATGAGGACATTGGAGGCAGGGTGACCCACCCAGGAGCACACGGCACTGACATTCAGAACCATGATGTGCCTGCTGGACCCCAAATCAGTGCCCGTTCTACTCTTTAGCCCAGCAACCCGCACACCCACCACCCACCACCTGCCCTGTTGGTCTTGTCCGTCCAGAGACTGTGATCGTAGTAGGTGACAGCCCATTCGCCAGGCCCCAGCCAGCCAGCCTCACCTCTGCCCTGGGGTCCCACTGCCATGCCCCTGCTCCCCCTCGTTCCTGCCCCTGAAATGCCGTCCTCCATAGAACCCACCCTGGGTACCTGGGCGAAGCATGAATCCCCCTTCATGTAGGAAGTACTCCTTGGTCCCCTGACCCTCCATCCTGAGCTCCCCCAACCCCTCCGCTAACCTTCCCTTGGGGTCCATCAATTCCTTCCCTGCCTGCCTCCCCTACTAGGCCACAAGTTCCAAAAAGACATGGGTTTGTCTCCCTGACCCCAGTACCCTCCACAGGGTGAGGTGGGCTCAGTGTTGGCTGAGCAAGGTGGAGAGTGAGTCCTTCGTGAACACCGTCAACGACACAGAGCAGCCTCACGTCCTCCCCCAACTCGCCCCCACGAAGGCCCTGATGGTGAGCGCAGCAGGCCGCCGTCCCGCTGCAGCGACGAAGTAACCAAGGCTGGAGGCCACGCAGTGGTACAGATGAGGCCAGAACTCGCTTCTCCTGGAGCTGCGAGTTCCTGAGCCCAGGGGCCACCCCCCGACCCTTGGCACCGCACAGAGGCCTTGATTTACCTCTTCTAGTCCCCGGCCTTGACCAGCAGACAAATAAGAAAGAGACTTCGTGACGGTGAGGGCAGCCCGGGAGAGCTGCCCACAGGCCCTTCCTCTAGGGAGCATGACAGAAGGGGGTGGAAAGGCGAGTGGCCATTACCTTCCTTCTTGTGGACAGTGTTTACTAGTTGCCCGGCGCCCGAT
Organism: Nyctereutes procyonoides; assembly: GCF_905146905.1. NCBI lineage: Eukaryota > Metazoa > Chordata > Mammalia > Carnivora > Canidae > Nyctereutes > Nyctereutes procyonoides. The sequence continues at coordinate 6,022,122 of NW_026575135.1, read as the reverse complement.
CCTTCCTCCTCCTGGGGCAGCACAGCCCGCCGGGCTCTCTGCAGTAGAGAGAAAGAGAAGCTGTTGCGAGGACCTTGCCACTATCGCTCACCTGCACCCCTGGAACATATAGACAGACCATGAGCTTTGGGGATCAGGGTGTAGACGGCAGCCCTGTTACTATATGATTAAGTGACGGTCTTCCCCAAAGCGTCAACCTGAATCCCAGAATGGGCATCCCAGGGCAGGTTTCTGATCTGAAAGGAAAATCAGAACCATGAAGTAAAGCAATACCCCAGTGTCCAAATTCTAGTTGAAATTTCCAAAGGAATAAAATAATGGTGGGAAAGAAACTATCTGAATTGGAAACCAGGGAAGGGCAGCATTCCTGTGCTAGGAGCTTGAAGGCATTTCTACACGGCGGAGGATACGGACATGACTGGCTTGCAGGAGGGCCTGGCCAGACCATCATCATTAGGTGCCTGCAAAGGAAAAGCCACCCGGAGAGTATGGAGAAGGGACCTCGAGACAGACCCTAACACTTTGAACTGTGGTGACGAGGACTGAAGAGCAGGGCAGGATGCCAAAGCGGGCCAAGGCTCTCTGCATGTACAGCCCACTGAGGCAGGATCTCGGGGGCCATTAGGGATGAGCAGGGAAACTGCCAGCCAACAGGCGGTCTCTCTCCTCAAGACAGATCCAGTATCTGAGAAAGATCTGTAGTAACCTTCAACATTGCCCTTCTCCTTTGAAGGTGTGACTAAAAGCCACGATCGGGGACTCCCCACTGTCAAGCTGGTGGCACACAGGCCTTCCCTGGGAGGGCGAAGGAAAATAGAAAACCTGTGGAACAACTCAAAGAATGCAGCTGCTCAGAAGAATCAGGCTGAGCTAGAGAAATTCTCCACCAGAGCCAGGATGACAGTAAGAAGCAGGAGAAAACTTAAATCATCAATGAAATTCAAGATGACGCTGCATCAATAGCACAGGGGCCAACGGTTATGGAAATGAAGTGGAGGAAAGAAGTAGGGAAGCTACCAGACATGGAAAGGATTTCGTTGACTTGAACCACACCGTAGACATAAGAAACTGTAGGTCAGTGATTCTAAGAAAGACATTCACACAGTAGGAATTCTAGAAGGAGAGGGGATCGATATAGAAATCCTAGAAGAAAACTTTTCGGAGTTGAAGAAAGACTTGAGTTGTCCAATTATCAATAGGGATCAAAGGGAATGTGGCAAAATGAATGAAGAGCCTCGCCTTGACATTCCCTAGACACAAAGGATAAGGAGCCCAGGGGCCCTTGGAGGAACTAGCAGCATCTGAGGTCCTAAGAGGGGAAAGGTGGTACCCCGGGATTCTGTACTCATCCAAGGAGTTGGCCATGCCATAGACAGACAGCCAGACATCTACACACATGTCAGGATCCAGCAGTTTCCCGTCCACGTGTTTATCCAGAACAAAACAAAACAAAACAAAAAATCCCCACTACTTCTAGAAATATTCCAGGGTACCTGGCTGGGGGCTCAGGTGATAGAACATGTAACTCTTGATCTCAAGGGTGTGAGTTTGAGCCCCACGTGGGATGTACAGATTACTTAAAAATCTTAAAAAATATATATATTCCCACTGATTGAAAAGGGAATCTAAGTGCAAGGAAACAGGTGATGGGACAGCAAAGAAATGATGGTAAAAACCATAAAGCCAATCAAACCGAGAGTTGAGGCTAAGTGACTGTTACGATGGTCATACAACTTACTGTAAATGTTCAAAGTAATTCTCAAAAGGTGGACAATATAAACATCGATCTCAGATCACATCCACAAAGACAGACATGTGGGAAGCCTGGAAGGAAGAAATGGAAATGGAAGTGTGCTCCATTTCTCTTTTTGTGCAAGGGGAGTCATTATTTATGGTTTCATTCTTGACACTGATAAAGAAATACAGACCCCCCCACCCCGAGATCTGGATGAAGGTGGCAGATTGAAAGTCCCCTCCAAATTGCCTTCTTCAATGCCTAACAGGAAAAAAAAAATGAATCCAGAATACCAATCTCCAGATGTTCATCAGCATCACTCAGTCAAGGAAAGGGGCATAGTTTAAAGCAAAAACCAGGATTGTTGGTGAAGGAAAAAAATCAAATATTTTTGGAGCTGAACAGAATGGTCAGCTCCTAGCTCTGCCCTCTAACTCCCAAGTCATCAAATTTTTGATAATTCTCCCTAAGACTCCCAAATCCTGAGAGAAGGGAATTGAGGGCCCCTCTCTTTTTCTTCTTCTGACAAGAGCGGTGAAGATGACTTCTGGGAAGAAAAGAGGAAAATGGACCAGAGGCTGACTCTCTCTAAGTGTAGGTTCTGGGGCAACACGATCTAATGCACTGGGGGTATTGACAGATGTGCGTCCCTGCCCTGAATGCGGGGGGGGGGGGGCATGAACCCCACATAGGACATTTAGAAGTTCTTCAAAAGAGAAAGCAAGCAAGGGTATTCCAACCAAGACGGCACACCCGAGGAGAGCTCTTCCACCCCGTCCCTTCCCACCCTTTCCTTGGACTTCAGAAAAGTAGATGGAACCCAAAATCCCCAGACCTGAGACTACATCTGGGTAGGAGGGCACTCGGCTCAATGTTAGTGGGGAAAGGGTCAAGGAGTAATGAAACCCCCACCCCACCGCATCAGAACAGACGGCAAAAACTAAGCAGGCGCAAGAGAAAAAGAAATGGTACAGGGAATCCAGCCCCGTGTCTGAAAGAGGACATCGCCTGAAGCAGAGAAAGAGCCTGACGGTGGTGGCCATGGTCACGACGGCCTAGACGTCCCCTCGGGAATGGACCTGCATTCCCAGCTGAGCCGGCAACCCCTGTTGGAGACTGCCTCCACTCACGGGACCCCTCTCGCTCGAGGTCACGCTTCCTCCCCAGACTGATGGACCTGGGGGCCCCTTGGCGCCCTCATGGGACAACTCCAAAGGGCCGTCCCAGTTCTAGAGCTCCCACAGGGCTGACTGAGGCACCGCGAGCACCTCACAGCTCTGCTTCTCCTTCTGCTCACTCCTCCCCTCATCCCTTCCTTCCACAGGTATGGGTCCAGGAACCCCCCCCCTACGACACCAACTTAGGAGAAGACGTACCTCAACAAGCAGACGGACATTCCTCAGTGGCCCCAAGCTACGGAATACTCCTTAGTGAAAACACGTATTTATGAAGACAAGACTCAAAGACAAAATGGTAAACAGAGTAAGGTGAAAAGTGAGAACTCGGGCCCTAGATAAACAAATTGAGAACCAAGACTAGATTCACCCAGAGCTAGTGAATGAGTCAGAAACAGCAAGGGACAGGACGGATGCTGCTAAATGGAAGGACTGTCCCAGAAGAAAGGCTGCTGAGAATCCCAGGGAGTACGGGCGAAAGCAACGTGAGAACACCTAGTACGTGCGGAAGACAAACACGCCCCAGGAGAGAGCAGGTGTTCCCGAGGTAGCAAAACCCAGGAAGGGAATGGAAGGGAATGGAAGGGGAATTCCGAATAGTGCCAGAGAGCCCCCTAGGCCAGGATGCAATCTGGGGACGGAAAGAGCACACTGTACGCCAGAAAATTTTGATGCGGACTCTCAACGCCACGACATGCCCTGGTTGGGATGCCGACTGCAGGCACCTGGCGGGCTCCGTCGGCAGAGCACGCTACTCTTGATCTCAGGGTGGTGAGTTCAAGCCCCGTGTTGGGCTTAGAGCCTACTTAAAAGGAAAAAAAAGGAAAGGAAAAAAAAAGATGTAGATTATCTTCAAGGATAAAGTTTGCCCAGGCATCTGGGCAGAAAGAAGCAAACTGCTTACAAGGAGAAGAAATATCAGAGCGGCCTCAGGCTCTCCCAGAGCCATGATTCGTGCTGAAGAACAACGCAGCGGCGCAGAGCACGTTGCAAGGGAAGGGAAGCATGACCCAGGAATCTGACGCCCAAGCAAAATGCCATTCAAGTATGAAGGAAATGGGCAGGCTTTCTCAGGCAAGAGTTCAGAGATTAAAACTCCTAGAGCGTGCCCTGAAAACACCACTTGGTGACGAAACGGCGTTAATTAAGGGATGAATAGAAATCAGTAACTCGGGAATGGAGAGGCCGTGGTTGTGTTCATAGGCGTGAGGGTGGAATCCAGTAACCTACAGAGCTCGTCTTCAGGGCCTGGGGAAGGTGGCGGCAGATGCTTGCCTGGAAGCGCGAGACCCCACTCATTTTTTAAAAGATTCAAATAAAACTACGCCTAATGCTTTTAAGACCTGGAATCTCAGATACAATGCCATTTCCTAACTCTATGCCCAAATCTGTGCATCGCTCGCTGGAACATTCCTTCTATCTGTCCTCCTCTCCACATGTGGGCGCGTCACGATTCCTGGAATAATGCGAATGCTGGTAGCTTTGGGTGGTGGCATTTTTTTTTTTTTGACTCTTATTTAGATAGTTTCTGCCTCATTTCAACTCTTTCTTATTTATTTTTAAACATTATTTATTTGTATTTTTAAATTTCAATTCCTTATAATGAGTATATGTCAGCTTTATAAGATCGGTGGTATTTTCTCTTTAAAAATACAGGCGCCAACAGACAACATGTTAACGGTATCGATTCTATGTAGGAATAAGGACGCTGTTATCTTTTTTTTACTTTCTTGTATTTTTAAAAAATTTTCAGACCTGTATCTGATATATTTAGAATATGTACTTGTTTAGAAACATAGCCTTGAAAGTTTATATATATATAAGAAATATATATTTATGTATATAAATATATACAAATATACACACCCGCACACATAATATACACACACAACAGTAGGATAAATTAGGATGTGTCATTTCCAAATAATCACAGAAAAAAAATGAAGAAAGCTTCATCAATATGGTAAAGGCAGGAAAATAAAACAGAAGAGTAACGAAGCCCAAAAAAATCAAAAGGCAGAACAGGAGAGGCGAGTTGGTTGAGAAGCTGCTTGCTCTCAGGTTTACTATTTTTTATAAAGGTTTTATTTATTTATTCATGAGAGATACATAGTGAGAGGCAGAGACACAGGCAGAGGGAGAAGCAGGCTCCCCGCAGGGAACCCGACGTGGGACTCAATCCCGGGACCCCAGGATCACACCCTGAGCCAAAGGCAGACACTCAACCAGTGAGCCACCCAGGCGTCCCTCTTTTTTTTTTTTTTTTTAGAGCTCAAATGACTTTATTTTTTATTTACTGAGTACTGAGCACCGCTATTTCGTCACTGAGTACTGGCCTGGTTGTAGGCAGTACGGGGCTAAGAAGCTTCCCGACACGTCACTGAATTCTAGCACATGGAAGGTAAGGGTAGCTACCCCATACCACAGAGAAGGAAAGTGAAGTCTGGATGAGGCCGCACGTGGCCCAGATGGCAGATCTGGGATTGAGCCCTGCGAGTGTCGGCCTCAAGGCCCCAGGCCTATCACTGCCTTCTCTCAACCCCGCTCGGTGACCCCACCCACACACCACCGCAGGATCTAAGCGAGGACAGCAAAAATCAGGCAGGAGGGGTGGGATAAGCAGGAAAAAGAGGTGCTCACCATGTATGGAGAAGGCTCTGGTTCCTGCTCGCCGGGGACACACTCACCTAGGTCAGGACGGGGGAGAGAGGTGAGCAAGAGGGCTTTGTTTCTTCCATACGGTAATCACGTGTGCCAGGTGGGCACCGCGCTAGGAACTGCCTTGGGCATTAGCCCCCTTCACGGATGGCTCATTCGTTGGAAAAGCCACCGGCTGGTGGCCGCACCATCATTGCCGTCAGCACCATCACGGGCCCAGCGATGGCTAACATTTATCGAGCACTCACTAGACACTGGGCGCAGCGCTATTGTATTTAACGGCTTTCTTTCAACGACTCCTCACAGCCACTATTACAAGGGAGGCGTTCCTACCTCCCATTTTAGGGATGAAGACAGTAAGGCTCCGGAAGGTTGACTCCCCAGACGTCACACACCTCACCTTGAACCTCAGAACTCTAACTCTGGAGCCCATACTCTTAACACCAGCACTGAACTGCCTCCCAATAGGCACCTACGGATTCTGGATACAACCTCACTTAAACGGGTGGCACCAGGGTGGACGCTGAATCTCATCTCGGCTCTGCTACGTATATGCTGTGTGCCTGGTTGCGAAGACAGGGGCTCCCCAGCTGCCCTCTCTGTAGCGGGCTGGGGAGACCATAACCCTACTTAGCTCAGAGGGTTGTAGGAAATACCCAGGGGCTGAGAAGGCGTTCTCTGGGGGCTGTGAAGAATGAGGAGGGGACAGAAATGTGAGGTGGGGTGGGGAGCATCCACCTTTGTTGGCCATGGTGAAGATGGCGTCCTCGGGGATGCCCACGCCCAAGGCGACCTCCCTGAACTCCTCCAGCAGGCTTTCTCGGAGCTGTGGCTGTCGCCCTGCAATGGGAAGCAGAGAAGATGCCCAGAACCCTGGGTGCCTGGGATGCCAGGGCCTGCGATTATTTTGCCCAGTGATTTTCCTTCAGAAGTTGAAAACTCACAAACCAATGTGATCTCTTTAACACGATTATGGAAAGATGGGCTCCACCGGAGGAGGAGGTGTCCCTCCCGGGCTCCCACCCAGGCCCCCCACATCTCCACGTGTGGGCTCTTTCTGCTGGTTCTGTTAAGGGCCCAGAAGCTCTGGGATTCTTGGGGTCTGGAATTTTAAAGACCACAAGAGGTCAGAGACTGAGTTCTGGCTCCTTCAGGGAGAGTAAATGTCTCCACCTTTCCCGTAACTGGAGTTTTCTCAGAAGGATAAAGCAAAACTCTTGACTCTTTCCCCATTCCTGAATCTCAGACTTCCTCCTACTCGCAACTCCTGCGAGCTTATCTAGCCCCCGGCCCTTACCATAGAGCTTGGCAGTAATGGTGGGCCCATGGTGGCGGCTGAATTTCTTGGTCAGAAAGATGGCGTACTCATCATAGTTGGTGTGGACCACATAGGACTCCATGGTGAGGTTCCACTCTGCACGGGGGATGCAGGAAGCCATGGGGATCGGTGGTCAGAAGGCTCTTCTAGCCTGAGGTCCTTCCCTGTTCCCCCACACATCATCTACTCAGCCGTTCTTCTGTCTATGCACCTGTCTCCTCCATATATTTCTCATGAATTCATTGACCGTCACTCCATCCATCCACCCACCCACCCACCCACCCATCCATCCACCCATCCACCCATCCACCCATCCATCCATCCATCCACCCACCCACCCAACCACCCACCCATCCACCCATCCATCCATCCACCCACCCACCCATCCATCCACCCATCCACCCATCCACCCATCCATCCACCATCCATCCATCCATCCATCCATCCATCCTCTCCATACATCAAACCATAAATCCATCCATTTCCTTCCTTTCTTCCTCCCTTACCTCCTCTCCTTCCTTCCTTCATCCATTAATCTATCAATCGATCTATTAGATGACTGATTAACTCCTTACCTGCCATCCGTATATACATTCATTTACCAATCCTTTGCTGCTTCTCCTCTCGCTCGTTTTTTAATCCAACTATCCATCTCCCCAAGCATTCGTATAGTCAACCACTGATACAATTATTTGACACATAGAGCATATTTGTGAAACATGTGCTGAATGAATGAATAAATTCACGTCCAGGCCCCTCTGTCACTTGGCACCACGAACCCTGCCCACGGTAGGTGCTTAGCAAGCCCCTATCAGCCGACTCCAGATGCCTACCACGAGGCCTGATGAAATCCTCTACATGGATTATCCCCGGGACTCGGCACCATCCCTGTCATTCTGGATGCTCTTGAGAGAGAGAGAGAGAGAGAAAGAGAGAGAGAGAAGAAGAAGAAGAAGGAGGAGGAGGAGGAGGAGGAGGAGGAAGGGGAGGAATGTCCAGGAAGCCTAGAGAACATCTCAGAACAATGGGAAGGAAGGCTTTAGGGGCGGAGAGAGCAGAGGCAGGAAGAAAGCGAGCCTCCGAGCCCCCGCGGGGTCAGGGTCTGTTCCAGCCCAGGGCAGACACGCAGCGACGCCTCCAGCTCAACTCACTGGGTTTGTGATAGAGGAACTTTCCGCTGGTGCCGGTTTTCTCGTAAGTCCCGGAGATCTCCTCGCAGGTGCCTCTCCTGGAGAGGGACAGACCGGAAGAAAGGTGGCCGCCGCTACAGGCCACTGTCCCGACGCCCACCCTCTTGCAGGGTCCTCTCCTTGCTTTTTTTTTTTTTTTTTTTTTTTGAATTTGGAAAGGAACCCTCCCAGATGTCGCGTCTGAGCCTCCCACCAGGCCTAGGGGACCCATTCACACACGAAGGGACAGAGGGACAGAGGGGGGCTAGTCCACGCCATCCCCTTGGTAGGACCAGCACTAAGTATCTGCTTCCGTCGCCAAGATTGCCCCGCGCACTGACGCACGTGGAGGGAGGGTGACCAACAAACGCTTCCATGCGCTTGTCACCCCACATCTCTCTGGCCCCAGGGCCCCCATCTGTGAAGTGGGGATAATGAAGCCTCATGTGGGATCCTTGCGAGGATCCAACAAGATCCCCCGAACAGCTGCCAGCACTACGCACGGACCAGGCGCTGTTACGACGGCTGTGAATGAGCTTGCTAATGTTTATCGAGCGACCCACATCCATGTGCCGGGCCCTGCGCCACATGCTGAGGATGCGGAGGAGGGCACGACGGACTCTGTGGGCCCAGTGCCCTTACTACTGAGCGGGGCCTGGGGGCAGGCCAGAGAGTAAGTGCCAGGCCAGGAGAAGCCACAGGAAGGCATGTCACCTGAACCTTGGGCTGCGGTGGGGGTGGGGGATGGCGGTCAGAGAGTGCTTCCTGGAGGAGGTGACACAGAACTGAGTCCTAAAGGATCCACAGGCATTAGCCCAGGGCGATGGGGAGAGGTTCTCCCAGTAGAAGGAACATCGGGGGCAACATGGTGGAGGGTTCCAGGATCTGAAAGGTCTACTTGGGTGGCTCACAGAGTACCTGGTGAGGGCTGGGAGGGGCCTCGGAGGCCACATCAAAGGAGGTGACTTTCCACCACAGGAAGGGCTTAAGCGGAGGAAAGGTTTAAGCAGACTTGAGTTTTCAAGAGCCTTTTGCTTGCTGGTAAAAGGTTTGAGACTGGAGGCAGGGGAAGCTGTAGGGCAGGTGGCAGGGGTCAGGGCGGGGACAGGACAGACGGGAGAAGGGACAGCGCGGAGGGCCTGCAGAGAAAGGACAGGGCTTGAGGGTGGGCTGGCGGCCTGTGGCAGCGGAGAGAGGAATCTCGACCCCACCCCTCCCTCCGGGTTTCCAGGTCGGGTCCCAGGGGCTGGAGGGGCCCTGCCTGAGCCAAGGGACACCCAAGGATCGGGGTGGGGGGGTGGGGGGCAGGCTTGGAAACAGGCACGTGCTGGGGCGCTGGCCCCGAGGAGAGCCCAGTGGAGGGCCGGGAGGGGGCTCGGAGGCAAGGCCCAGCTGGGGGTGGCGATCATGACTCTCCAGGCCCCCAGCCCATCCCCCCACTCACCGCCAGCGCGTGCTGGTCATGCTGAGCTCCCGGTCGGTCGGCCCGTCGCCCAGCACCAGCGTGCTCATGGACATCCTGTCCATGAACTTCTTCAGCCACGGGCAGGTGGAGCCCACGGCCACGTGAAACCACTTCCCGTAGATCTAGGAGCAGCCACACGCTCTGAGGGTCTGCGCTGCCGGACCCCCGCCCCCCCATCCTCTGACCCCGAGGCTGTCCTGTCCCAGAGCCCAGGAGGCCGGGGGTGCAGGTGGGGTCCCGGGGTGCTGGGCGGAGGCACAGGATCTGTGCGGCTCCTTGGATGAGGCCAGATCCCCGAGGTCGAAGGTCATCCTCCACTGCTGCCCCGCAGGGCAGGAGCGCTGTCCGCTGTCGTCTCCTCCCACCCCCCACTCCCGGGACAGGAGCTCGCCCTGCAGGCAGCCCAGGGCCTCGCTGGAAAGTTCTCCCCTCCCAGACCTAGCTCAGGTCCAGCCTGCTCCCTCTTTCCCGGGCGCTGAGGAAGGAGCCACGAGCCTCAGGGCCTTGACATCACGGCCCCCGCTCCCGTGCCCTCCACCCGCGGCCCTTGCTCGGCTCTGAGCACAGACAAAACCCGCAGCTGGAAGGGCCGAGAGCCCCGGCTGCGCCAGGTCTGGCTCAAGGCCACCGAGGGCCCGGGGACAGCGCCCGGGCTGGAAGGGGGTCCTGGGGCTCCCCACACGGCGCCCACACGGCCCCCCTCTGTCCTGTGCCCCGTCTCCGCACTGTCCCGCGTCTGCCCCGGGCCCCCTGGATCTCTGTCGGCCACCAGGCTGGTAACAGGGCTCGTGGGGACAGGCGAGTGGTGGGAGGTTGGGGAGCCGGGAGGGGGCTCGGAAGTGGGGCAAAGCTGAGCCCCGTGAGCGGGCAGCAGGAGTGGCCGCCGCACAAGGCCTTTCCCAGGGTGGGCTGCCCGGTGCCCTGGAAGGCCGAGGGCCCCCCGCAGCCCGGGGGCGCAGGCTCCCTCGTGAGGCCCACGGAGCCGCAGGGGCACCCCAGACCGTCCGGGCAGGAAGGGCCCTCGGGGACCCAGTCCTGTGGTCCAGATTGGGCGCTTTCCCCCCTGCAGGGCCAGCTGCGCGGACCCCCTGCTCCCTTGGCCGCAGACAGGCCGGCCTTACCCGGGAGACGTCGAAGTTCTCCTGCACTTGGATGTCGTCGGGCGGCGTGAGCACAGGGCTGGCACTCGCGGCCAGGCAGGCGGTCAGCAGCAGAAACGGGGCCCCGAGACTCCACATGGTTCTGGGCTCTTCTCCGCGGTGGCACTCACAGGCTCGGTGCGGGGACAGAGGAGCCACCGCCGCCCTGCCCACAGCGGCTGCGAACTGAGGCTGGGGAGGGGGCCGCAGCTTGTAGGCGACTTTGGTATTTGCGCTCCTCGGCCTGAACCAATCAGGGCCCCAAGGCCAGGTCTGATCGATCCCTTGCAGTGTCCTGCCCGGGGTCAGTGGTCCCCAGGAGGCCAGAGTGGCTGTTTCAGAGGAGGCGTTGGCCAAACACAACCTGGCCCAGACGCCGCCCAGGGCTGGGTTCAGGCCCCAGAAAGGCTCCCCGCAGAGACTCGCCACCTGCTGCAAGAGGAGACAGCGACCCGCAGCCTTTCCCGCGGGGTCATCCACCTGGACCTCGCGCTACCGTGAGCCAGTGGAATGAGCCCGATGGGGCCCCTGCCTCACGGGAGAAAACGGAGGCCCGGGGAGAAGCAGCGGAGACCACAGGGAGGCCAAAGGCCCAGACTAGACTGGCACTGAGGCACCCTGTCCCCAGAGTTCCCTCTCCGACCCCTGGCTTCCCCTGGCTTCCTGCAGCCCTAGCAAATAATAGTGGGAATAATAATGATTTCCATAGCAGCTCCGGTCCCTGAGCACCTGCTGTGGGCCCGCTCTGCACCAACACTTCACGGAGCTCAGTTCAATCCCCACCACAACCCTAGAAAGTTGGTGCCATTTTTCCCCTTTAGGGAGAAAGGACTTGAGGGGCGCCTGGGGGGCTCAGTCGGCTAAGCATCGGCCTTCAGCTCGGGTCATGATCTCAGGGTCCTGGGATCGAGTCCCACGTCGGGGGGAGAGGGTCCCCGCTCAGCAGGGAGTCTGCTTCTCCCTCCTCTCTGCCCACCCCCTGCTGCCCGTGGGTGCTCGCTCTCTCTCTGTCTCGTACTCTCAAATAAATAAATACATCTTAAAAAGAAAAAAAAGAAAGAAAGAAAAGAAAAGAAACTAAAGACAGGGACTGGAGTGTCTGAGAGGGATGGCGCCTTGCCCGGGTCCCCCCCGCTGGGAGGCAGAGCTGCTGGGACAGGCGGCCTCGGGTGGCGGCGGAGAGGTGGACTCGGGAGCCAGACCGCACCTGCGCTGACGCTGGGCGAGGGACCTGTCCTCCCAGCGCCGGGGCTCCCCCATCAGCCGGCACGAATGCTCTGTAGCAGGTGGAGCACAGTGCCCCCTGCAAAGCTGGCGTCCCGCGACCTCCCCCGTGGGTGCAACCTTAGGATGTGGTCGGGGCGGTGGGCCCTGCCCAGGGGGAGCGGGAGAGACGCCGGGGCTCAGGGACACGGAGGGACGGAGGGACGGACGGGCAGGACGGCAGGGGGGCGGCCACAAGTCAAGGGCCTGCTGGCAGCCACTAGAAGCTAGGAGACAGGCAAGCAAGGGTTCTTTTCTAGAAACTCGAGGACGAGTGCGGCCCGACCGTCTGGTGGGGGACTTCTAACCTCCAGGAACGCAAGAGGGAGTACGCTTCTGTTGCCTTATGCGCCCAGCTGTGGTTCTCTGGGAGCGGCAGCGGCCTTCGGACACTGTTTGCTGTTGGTTAGCCTTTTATTTATTTATTTATTTATTTATTTATTTATTTATTGGCTTTATTTATTTTTTAAAAAAATTTTATTTATTTACCCATGAGAGATACAGAGAGAGAGAGAGAGAGGCAGAGACACAGGCAGAGGGAGAAGCAGGCTCCATGCAGGGAGCCCGATGCGGGACTCGATCCCGGGACTCCAGGATCAGGCCCTGGGCTGAAGGCGGCGCTAAACTGCTGAGCCACCCGGGGATCCCTGCATTAGCCAATTTAAATGAAGGTTTTTAAAAACCCAGGCCTCTTTGTCCCCAAAGCTCAGACTCTTGCCAGTGCCGCTGCAGGCCCTCTGGGTGAAGAGAGGAACATCCCCCACTCACAGAAGGCCCTGCCCCCGCTACAGCTGGGCATGCCCCCTTCAGATGCGGTTCCTGAAGCAAGACCTGCGTTCACGTGAGAATCCAGGAATTCTGAGCCCTCCCCACAGTGGCACCGGCAGGTGTGTCACATCCCTTTGTAAGAGCCACCCAATACTTCCGACCACCCAGCACTGGGGGCAAATACGTCTCTATTCCTTAGTCAGCGTGCTCCCTTTGCTCTATCACTGGGGGCTTGGCCAGCGACGGCATTTTCTCCCCCTTTTTGCTTTGGCCGCCAGGAAGCTCAAAGCCACGTTACATGTTCAGTCACACCAACCATCTCGGCTTAGATTCCTGGGACAGTTAGCTTCCCTCTTGTTCACAGGGCTTCTCGATCTCCCACGGTTTGGGTAGTTAGTGGTGGTGGTAGGAAGGCGGACTAAGAGCTGCTCCGAGAACTGGGAGCCAGAAGCCCTGACTTCTTTTCCGCTAACTCCACGGACGACCTTCCCCTCCGAGGCCCGCCTTCCCCATCTGTAGGCCGGAGCTGGCGGGCCCTGCTGCGTCTGCCAAGAGTGAGGCAGGGGGTCAGAGCGCTCCGTGGCCTGTCCACTGCCCTGCCCGGTGAGGGTCTCAGGTGCCTGTCTTTGGGGAGACCGAGCTGGCACAGCAGGAAAAACCAACAATGAATCAGCAGGAACAGGGCCCCCCAACCCCCTGTCCCCCGTGAAGGTTGCCCACAGCTCCACGGTGGCTCGTCTGCTCTTCCCGGCAGGTCGGCACCGGGCTTGTCGAGGCCCCGGCCCCAGGGGGAGGCTGGGCCGCACCGGGGGAAAGACAAACACTGGCCTCTTCCGCACAGGGCTGCTCATTCAGCCCCCAGCCCGTCCCGGGGGGCGGGGGGCGCCGAGGCCTGGATGTTGATCCCTTTGCCCGCCTTCGGGGATGTTTGCCCTCCTGAGATTATTAACCAGAGCAAACAGAAAGGGCAAACTCTTCCAAAGCCCACCTGGACTTTGAGCTGCTTTTTAAAAATTAACCCTGGACCGCCGTGGGATGCAAGGTCATCCGTGGTCTGGGGGTGCCGACCCCTCTTCCCCCTCCGGCCATCGAGGCGGGAGGATGGAGGCTCCAGGGCCACTGCCCTCTTGGGGGTGCCCAGGGCCCAAGAGTCCCCAGGAATGGGTCCCTTGGGAAGCTGTCCCAGCCGAGGGGAAGGGGCCTCCCCAGGCAGAAGGTGCAGCAGGAGTGGGGGGGGTCATTGTCAGGTGGACATGGGGGCTCTGGGAAGGGATAGGTTCAAGGTCACCCAGCTAACAGCCGAGCTGGGGGTCACATCGGCCTGACCCTAGGGCCCAGGCCTTCTCCCACACTTACTCATTCATTCACTCATTGACCAAGCTCGCCCTCTGTGCTTGGTGCTGGGGGTACGATGGAGCCCGTGAGGGACCTCCCGGAGCTCACTCCCCGTGGAGGGGGGGTGCAGAGGCTAGAGGAGGGGAGCCTAACCCGCTGAGCAGTTCACCAGGCAAAAGTGCAAGGGGGCCCATGGAGGGAGGACAGGGTGCTCCAGGCAGAGGAGCAACAGTGGAGCCACAGAGGAGGCAGATGGAGGGACAAAGAAGCATCTGGAAAGAAAACTCCAATGAGCCAAGCAACCAACCATCAAAACTACGGAGCTGGAGCTTGGGGGGTGGGGTGAGGCAAGTGGGGAGAGCGAGGCTGGGGCGGGGGCCCACCTGCTGGTCCGGTAACCTGGGGTGTGTGGGGAGTGCACGTGGGCTTTCCGAAGGGAATGGGAGATCCGGGAAGAGGTAGGAAAGCACCTGCCCAAGGGGGCTCCAGGAAGGAGGGACTCCAGGAAGGGGTGGGACTCAGAGCAGGGGTGGCGGGGGCGGCAGGGGGGCCTTCCTTCCCCACGAGGGGGTATCCAGCGCAGGCCTTGCGCAGATAGCTGGACTCGGAGTGTGGCCTGTCCACTCGTGGTGCAACTGGAGGTGGGGGGCCCCGCCCGGGACTCCGTACCCCAGCATCCCCAGAGGGGACCTGCTCACTGCGCAGCTATTTCTAGACTTTCCTTCTTCCCCACGCATCCCAAAGGGCTAGACTTGAGTCCCAGCCCTTGTCACCTCCTGGGGGACCGTGGGGGCAGGCTTCTCCCTCCCTGACCTCACCTTCCTCTTCTAGACCTGCGAGTGAGGGTAAAATAGCTCACGTGACACGGCTAAGAGCCCAGTGAGGGGCCTTTGTGAGCGTCCTCGGGGCTCCCCAGGAGTACACACTGCAGGGACGTGTGTCATCGCAGGCGCAGCACAGCCTGGGGCACCAGGTGAGGGCCTGCTCGCCGCGAGGATTACGCAAGGTGAGCGTGCCCCGTGTCCACTAGAGGGCAGCAGAGAACTTCTAGAAAGTCCACCCGGGTTTGCTCTGCGGACTCCTCGCAGACCCGCAGACCCCAGCGGAGGCCTAGAGCGAAGGCCCACAGAAGGGGTAAAAGCAGCGCTGGACCCTGGCCTTCCTCGCCCAGGTCGGCTTCCGACCCCCTGGCGAGTGTAGACCACTCAGCCTCTACCTTGGCCTGTCCCCCCTCCAGCTACCGAGCTGGATGCTTACATGGGGCCCGTTTAGAAATTTCCTCGGGCCGCCTGGGTGGCTCAGCCGGTTAAGCGTCTGCCTTCGGCTCAGGCCACGATCCCGGGGTCGAGGGATCGAGGCCCCACATCAGGGTCTCTGCTCAGCAGAGTCTGCTGCTCCCTCTGCCTGCTGCTCCCCTTGCTTGTGCTCACTCACACTCTCTCTCCCTCTAATAAATAAATAAAATTTTAAAAAAAGAAAGAAAAAGAACGGTTTCCTGGAAGATCCTCCTGGCGAACCAGGCTTGGGCGCCACTGCTTTAGACCACCAGGGCGGATTAAATTCCTACAACATGCCAGGCCCCTTGCAGGGCGCCCCACAAGCGCATCTTACAGAAGCTTCCGTCACTTTACTACAACGGTTGCTCTATGTCACAGATAGGGAAACTGAGGCACAGCTGGCGCAGAGCGGGCGGGTCATCCCCCTCCCCACCTGGCAGGAGTCAGGCTTACGCAGGCCTGTCCCCCCGACCCCCCCCCCAGCCTAGAGCGTGCCCGTGCCTGCCACACCCACCCAGTGCTATGCTGGGCACTTAGCAGGTGCTCAGTGAACACACGCCAATTGAGTTCCTAAGCACCGGGACGGAGAACCGGCCCCAAGAAGGCCCACCCAGCGGGAAGGCAGCCGAGCAAGGCTGGGAGATGGGAGTCGCTCCTCTGAGTCCTTAAATCACGACCAGTGAATGACGGGGAGGCTCAAGGACACAGTCCACCCGAGATGCAAAGGGGCTTTGCACCAGGACGGCGTTTCCTCGAGTCCCCAGGTTTGAATTCGTCTGTGCGTTGCGGCTGGGAGGACTCGTTGGGGCCTGGGTGACCCCAGGGACTTCACCTTTCCGGATCGGAGTTTTCCCTTCTGTTGAATGGGGTGAAGAGGGGCTCAGGGGGAGGGAAATGAGTGGGGACGTGTCATGTTCTCGCTCCTTGGACAAGCAGAGTGGAGTGTGCCCTTGGACGTTGTCACTCTAGCCTCCCGACGGCGGGAGGGGCGGCCTCGCTTGCAGAGTGAGTCACTTCAGAGCTGCGTGTCCTTGTGACCCGGGGGACAGAGCTCGGGACCCACCCTCGGGCTCCCTTTGCGCAGCTCAGGAAAGGGCTTTCCCCGGGGAGTAAACGTCCAGGGAGCTGCCTGTGGCCAGGGCGATGACACCGGTCCATGAAGGCAGGGCCTCCAGGGGCCTGCCCTGACTCTTGGCCCACCCAGTTCATCACCCAATGTCCTCGGACAGATGAAAATAGCTCTTTTCCAAAGCCTCGAGGCAAGCTGGGCCTTTTTGGAAAGTCCCCGGGGCCCTCCGTCCATGAAGACGAGTCAATGGCTCTGAGCCCCGGCTGTGCGGCGTGGGCTGTCCCCGGCTGTTGCACCGGACGGCGGGACGGCCACTCTCTCCCCACGACGGTCCACGCTGGAAGAGCCACCGAGGGGAAGGAGCCGGCAGGGTGGCCGCCCACCAGTTCCCTGGTCCGAAGTGACCGGAGAGCAGATACTGCCACAATTCCTCTCCGGCAAGTACAGGAACGCTGCTTGTTGGTGCGGACAGCGTCCGTTGTTAATGATAATAGCGATCAGCATTCGTACAGCACGGGCCGGTGCCAGGCTCTGCCCTCAGCGGTTTATTTCTTTTCTTTATTTTGAAGACGTTATTTATTTATCCATGAGAGACACAGAATGAGGCAGAGACACAGGCAGAGGGAGAAGCAGGCTCCGTGCAGGGAGCCCGATGCGGGACTCGATCCCAGGACCCCGGGGTCACACCCTGAGCTGAAGGCAGATGCCCAACCACTGAGCCCCCCAGGCGCCCCTGGGCTTTTAGTAAAGAACAGTGCTCAGCCCAGCAAGCCCCCCCGCCCCGATGCTCAGCCCAGCAAGCTCCCCTCCCCTCCCCCTGATACTACCAAGGCCTTGCCGGCCTTTGGCAAGAATCCGGTCAGTGGCTAGGCTGGGTCCCACGGGGGGTCGGCTGTGGGGCAGGCTTCGAGGCCCAGCTCCTGACTCGGGTCCTGCTGTGTCACTACAGCACCACCTGTTTGCAAGGGTGGCTGCAGCTCCCGGGTCGTGGCAGGCCCGCGCCCACCCGCACCAGCGTGAAAACAAAGAAGAGGACTGTTGTGCAGCTCGACAAGGACCCGGCCCGGGAAAAAGTCATCTGCGGGAACACAAAACCTTCCCTCAGAGGGGCTGAGCGCACCCCGTTGTGCACCAAACCGAAGGTGAATGTGGGGCAAAGGCATCATCAGACAACGGGGAGAGACCCGGGGAGACGGGGGGGGGGGGGGGAAGCACATCGGAAAGAAGGCCGGTGCGGCCACAGCGGACAGAGGAGGGACCATGTGGATTGGCAGTCGGCTCTTCACCCTCTCACGCTGTCTGTACCTCGGGGGGTCGAGCTTGGGGCTCATGGCCCAGAGGAGACCTCGAAGGCGACCCAAGGACCCGCAGGCCTGTTCTTCCGTCAGCTTGTGTGCCCCGCGATGACGCCGCCAGCCATGCCCCTGTTCCCGCGCCGGCCTGGAGGCGTGGGGTCCACAGGGGCCTGGAGAATTCAGCTAGGACTCTAGACTTCGAGATCCGTCTCCAGATTTGCCAGCATTCTAGAAACGCCTGGATGGCCTTCTGGCCTTCCAAGCTCTGCTGAACATCCTCATCCCGAGCCAGAGTCCAGAGAGTCCCTCCCAATTTCTACACAGCGTTGTAAGATTTCCGAGAGATCATTTAAGGATTTGGTATTCTGGAAAATTCCTACAGTGCTTTAGGATTCCCTAGAGCTTCCCTCAATTCTTCATGTGACAGACACCTTCCAGGCTTGACAGTTCTGGAGAACGGCTACCCTATTTCCAGAGAACTGCCTCCCAAATTCCAACATCGTGCAGAAGGCCTGTAGGGTTCAGGCCTCCCTCCAAAAGCGCCCTCTGGAGTCCTCAAGCTCTCAGCAAGGACCCCTGGGCCGGGAGAGTCTTGATGCATTACTGGGGTCCTCTGGAATTCCCCCAGGGATTCAGGATTCTGGACACGCGGCCATTCCTAGAGTGAGGATGACCCGGAGACGGGCACACGGCCTGTGAGGTGGGGCGCTGGAGACTCGTGTCCTTGAGTGTCTCTCTGGGGAAGTCAGTGGGGGTTCTGCTGAGCTGGAACTAGGAGCCTGGAAAATCCTGGCTGGCTCCAGCGGGAGGAGGATTCCTCCAAACACGAATTGAACCAGCAATAGCCAGGGTCCCCCTGGGTGGTCCTGTCCACGCTCCCCAGGCCGGAGGAGAGCTCTCACGCTCGGTGCCAGGGGTCGTCCCCGCCTGGGGCTGGAGACCTCCCAGCACGCGGCCCGACACAGTGAGAGATGAGTGCTCGGGGAGGGGAGGAGCCCAGGCTCGGACCTGCCGAGCCACCGCCACCGGAGCCCAGGTGGCACCAGAATTCCTTAGAGAGAAAGAGGCGACCGTGTGGCATCAGCCGGGTGCACCGCCCTCCCCTCCTTCAGGTCTCTGCACGAGCGTCACCTGCCCGTGGCCTCTCCCGGCCCCCCCGGTTAGGGCTGCGCCCACCCTGGCAGGTGGACATCTCGCTAGATTTTGCTCCGTGGCATTTATCACCCAGTTCCCTGTACTCTGCTCTTTTTCTTGTTTGTTTTTGTCTGTGTTCTGCGAGGGAAGGATTCTCAGGCTTTGTTCAATGGCCCAGGGTGGGTCCCCCAAGGGGATCTGTTGAACGGATTTGTGTGTGTGTGTGTGTGTGTGTGTGTGTGTGTGTGTGTTTGCACCCAGATCATCGATTTCATCAAATGGCCCATGTTGACCAAAAGGTGCCTTTGGCTAGACCATCTGCCCCAAGCAAGGCCTGGTGCCCTACTCTTTCCACCTGGAAGTGGATTCAATCCCCAAGACTGTCATGGGGGCAGGTGACATGCGACCGTGTGGTTCACTCTCTGGACTCCACGAACCGCGGCCCACTCCGCCCGCCTGGGGCCTGTGGGTCTGGTCATTACACCCCCACCCCCACCCGCCCCCGTCCTGGGCTCTGCCTCCCAGAGAA
The DNA here is from genome assembly GCF_905146905.1 of Nyctereutes procyonoides. Classification (NCBI taxonomy): domain Eukaryota; kingdom Metazoa; phylum Chordata; class Mammalia; order Carnivora; family Canidae; genus Nyctereutes; species Nyctereutes procyonoides. Next base: position 6,002,793 of record NW_026575135.1, on the reverse strand, counting down.
ATGGCCTTCCACGGCGTCTCCGCTGCTGAACCCCCTAGCGTGGGACACCCGGCCGCTGTGAGCTTCCCGGGCAGAGCCAGCTTGTCCCTCGTCAGGCCTGTTCACCACCCCGGTTTGCATCCATGCCCGTAGTGTTGAATGAATGAATGAGCCCTACGGGTCTCAGTTTCCCTAACTGTAAAGTGGGGGCGTTAGATTAGCCCCGGTGGCTTCTTCTCTAGTGAGGCCTTGCCACCAGCACCCCCAGTGTCTCATGTCCCGCCTGGACCTTCCCCAAACTGTAGACCCGTTGCTTCCTCCTGGGATTCAGATATTCTTCACCTCCTGACCCTCCTTGAACTCAAGAGACAGGGAGCCTCACCGCCCCCCCCCCCTTCTAACTGGCTGAATGCCAGAAAGTGACCCTGGGAGGAGGGTTCGAGGCCTGCCCGAGGTCACAGCAAGTCTGTGGCATCAGAACTCGGATCTCGTGGTTCCTCTGGCACCAGGGCACGTGCAGCTGGCACAGGCATGAGCTGGCACCCGTCCTCCTGCACGGACCTCCCGCACGGACATGCTCGTCATTCGATTTCCCACATCTGCGCAGGTGCATGTAGTAGTTGCTCAGTTAAGACCTGGGCACCATATGAAGGAGATGGCAACCTGGACTATTCCTGATCAGAAGGGGCACGCACTCTGCCGAGAGTCCTTGCCCCCTCCTCAACACCCCCGCAGGGCCCCCTCCTCTCTGGGATGCCCCAGGCTGAAGGAAGTGCCTGAGGCGTGGCCCCAGGACCCGGGACCCGAGACAGGACCAGCCACACCACACTCAGAGCCGACGCCTCGGTTTATTCATCTATTTCATCACCTGTTCCTGGCTTCTCCCAAATCCAGTGTCATCTCCCACAGTCTGGGGCCCCACCCTCCCTCTACTCCCCTCTGCTCTCACCAGTCCCTACCCACAGCCCCCGGGCACTACCCTCTGCCCAGAGCAGCTGCACTGAGTGGACGGGGAGACGGAGCCCGGGAGCGCAGAGCCCAGCCAAGGTCACACGGTGCACTCCTGGCTTCCTGCTGTGCCCTCAGCAGGGCGGGAGGACGCGGCTGGGGCTCCGTGCAGCCTCGCTGGGGGGTGGCTGGCCCCGGCCGCGTCGCAGGGAGCTGCCAATCTGGTCTCTGAGGGCCTCCAGTCTCCGGGCCAGGTTTGGAACTGCAGCCCCACCTGGGGAGCACAGCGACAGAGACTCGAGGCCGTGCTCCCTTGGGCCCCTCCCCGCCCAGACCCATCAGCGTCCCCACACTCTCTGGGGAAGCCTCAGGTGGGCCCCCGCCCCTCAACATACACCACGGGCTCCTGCACCCAATGGGACATACAGGTGGCCCCAGGAAGAGAATTCCAAGTTTGGGAACTGGGAAGATGTCACCATCGCCTCTCAACACACATCCTATTTCAGAGATGGGAAGACTGAGGTCTGGAGAGGGTAGGTTCTGGCCCAAAATCACACACACACACACACACACACACACACACACACACACCTCTAGGGGCCCCCCTCTCTCTCTCTTCTTCACCTCTCAGCACTGGTGGCGTGTTTGGGGTCCCCATGGGCAGGGGGGGTGCAGAGGGTACCACCTCCTCCTCCATCAGCATCTCCGCCAGGACTCGGGTCTGAGTCCAGTCGCTATGACTCCTGGGCCAGGGTGGGTTGGGTGGTGGGAGGTGAGCCTTCGAGGTCCCAAGCCTCCCCCTCCTCCCCCCAGCATCCCAGGGCTGGCCCACCTCTCTCTGGGACACTTGGCAGAGCCAGGGTTGCCTGGGGGGACCCAGGGCGGGGGCTGGGAACACAGGGGCATGTCACCCGGGGCCTTAGGGCCCATCACCTGCAGGAAAGACCAGAGCCCGCACTGGGTGACCCTGCTTCTGTGGGCCCCACCTTCCTGGCGCCCCCATGGCACCACCATCTCCGCTGACCGAGCCCGCCTCCACGGGGCACCAGAAATATCAGGTGACCTCAAAAGGGGCAGGGTCTGGGTCCCCTTTTCTGCAGGCATCGGGTGGCCCTCCCTTCGTACTGTCCTCCCTGGAGATGAGGAACTCCCTGAGGGCAGGAATCACACCAGGTCTATGTCTGAATCCTCGGTGCCCGAACAGGGCCTGGCACAAAGCTGGGCACTTGGGGGAGAGGGACCGAAAGAACTGATGAACACATGAGTGAGTAACGTGCGAGGGAAGGGGTGAGTGAGCCAGCGGCTCAGTGGGCTCCTGAAAGGCAGCAGGATGGCGGGGGGCGGGGAGGGAGGGTAACCAACCCTTCTGAACCCTGCATGGGAGCCCAAAGGTCCCCCCTCACCCCATGATGCAGCCTAGGACCCCAGGATTCTGGAGCCCCCCAGGCTGCTGACCCCCTGGACCAGTCTCCAGCTCCCCCCACTTCCCTCTCCCCACCTCCCCCACCCCCTCGCTTCCCCCTTTCCTACCTGGGGCAGGTGGAGATCCCTATGTGGGCAGGCCCAGTGGGCCAGGGGTGCTCGGCACAGGGGACAGAGGTGGCAGCAGGGGCAGCAGCAGAGGGGTGGCAGGGCCTGCAGGAGGGCGTGTTAGACGCTTCGGGCCGTTGCTGCCGCTCACCCCTCCCAGCTGGGCAGAGACTCACGGGGCACGGGGCAGCTGGCACCATCACACAGGGACACGGTGGGGCCGGGCCAGGGCGTGGCTGGGGACCGTAGCAGGCACAGAGGAGGCGCCTGGAGGGAACAGGGCGTCTGTGCCTACAAGCCCGCAGGCCGGCACCAGGCTGGCCCCCAGGTCTCCCTGTGAGCAGAGCCTCGTGGAGCACGGCCTACGTGCCAGGGACCATTCTCAAGGCTTTACACACGAGCTCGTTCAGTCCAAACTTCACAACAGCCCCACAAAGCAAGCCCCGCACGATCCCCAGTTTATAGAAGGGGAAGCCCAGGCAGGGAGAAGTGAAAGGACTCAGCCAAGGTCACACAGCAGAGCTGAAATTCGAACCCAGGTGGTCTGGGTCCAGAGGTCAGACTCCCCACCGACCGGTTCACCGGGCCACCCTCTCCCGCCTGCCCTGTGTCCCGAGGCCCGCCTCCCGCGCTGCCCGCCACGCTCACCGCTCCAGCTCGTGGACCTGCTGGGCCAGGAGGCGCTGTTCATCCCGGGCCCGGGCCTGGCTACTCTGCAGCTGGCTCTTTTCCTTCCTGGGAGGAGCAGGCCCCAGGAAGGTGAGAGGAGGCACAGCTACCGCCGGGGGGTATGGGTGAGCCCCCCTCTCTGCGGGGGAGTTCGAGCCCCGGGAGCAAGGCGGGGCAGAAGGGTAGCCACGGGTAGGGAGCGGGGAGCTCGGCAGGGGCAGCCCAGGGGGTCGGGGTGGGGCACGGAGGCCCCCCGGCTCAGGTGTGCCCTACCTGAGCCTCTCGTTCTCCAGCATGAACTCCTGTAGCATCCCATAGAGATTCCGCTGGGCCCAGGCCACCCGAGCCCCACTGAGCCTTGAGGCTGCAGGGGAGGGGGAGACGGCTGGGTCCACAGGAGCCCCAGACCCTCTCCTCGCCCCACCCCTGCCTCCAGGGAGCTCATACCCTTGGGGTCTATTTGCCCCAGTTGGGCCCGCAGGCAACGGTTCTCCTCCTGGAGCTGCAGTATCTCAATCTCCAAACGCGGGGGTTGCTTTGCCACAGGTGACTGCAGAGAAGGAAGCCCAGAGCTGCTGTTTACGGCTGTACGAGCTGTGCACTGCACAAGGGCTTCGGGGGTGGGCGAGTAGGAGCCGCGCTTCACTGGCAGCCTGAGCATCCTGGCACAAGGCTACATCCGCCTGCAGGAGGCCCCCTGTCCTGATGGTATCAAAGTGCCAGTAGCCTTAGCTGCATGCCGGGAGGGCCTACTCCCAGCGGGACCCTGTTCCAAACCCTGGCCCAGGTTCTGACCCCAAACGAGACACTACGTCAGACCTCAGCTCAACTCAGACTTAATCGCGGTACCAACTGGAATCCTGGCTATCCCCTGAATCATGTCCCAGATCAGACCAGACCCCCAGACGTGCCCTAACCCGGCCCGAGAGCCTGACCCCACCCTACCCAATCACAGCCCCATCATCAGGGCTCTGACTCAGTCCCAGACCTCCCATGACACCACACAGGCTCCGGCTACTGCCCGAGCCCCACCTGTCTCCTCTACCTGTCCCCTCCATTCACCTTGGGGGCCTGTGGCCGAGTGGTGACCCGCTGAGCTCGGCTCGCATATCGCAGGGTGCTGAGAGTCTCAGGAAGGCATTGGGCTGAAGGGGACACGCAGGCCACCTGGGGGGGGACCGCCTGTGAGTGCTCCTCTCCGGGCCCCCGCCCTCAGGAGCCATCGCCCCCTGCCTGCCCCCCTCGGGTACCATGAGGGTGAGCCCGCGTCCCCCCAGCGAGTCTGCCAGCAGCTTGGTGAGCTTGCTGTCCCGGAAGGGGATGTGGCTCTGCTTCCGCTGTGGGTCCAGCAGCAGGGAGATGCAGTGACCTGGGTGGGGGTGCAAAGCCAGCAAGGTTACAGCTCTCATCCGAGGCCGCCCGGCCAGTACGCACGGAGCTGGGATCTCCACCCAGGCCCGTGTGACCCGAAAATCCCCCTTCCCACAAGATCTGGTTACTCAGTCAGACTGGCCTCTGCCACCAGACTGGGGCTCCTGAGGGCAGAGACGGCCTCATCTGTCCCTGAGCTCCAGGGCCACCAACAGACCTGAACACCCCTGAACCGGGCACCCAGCTGGGGTGCAGGAAACGTCTGACAAATGGACTGAATGAAGGAGTTCCCCGAAAATCTCCCCACACGTGCCGCAGAGGGAGGCTGGGGGCCCAGCCCCGAAGGAGCTCAGGGCCCAGTGGCCAGGGGTGGGGGTGGGAGGGTCACTGCCCTTCCCCTCCCTGGGCCTCAGTCTCCCCCAGCGCCCACGGGACAGGCTGAAGGTCGGAGGGCTCGTCCTCTGCACTCGACTGTTTCTCTCTCCAATAGAAATGCACCTTTATAAACTCTCAGGCTTCACAGACTCGTGAAGTCCTAAGAGGGGAGGCACCAGCCAATAGCGAGGGGAGGACAGGGGGAGGCATGTGGCTCCTGGGTCACTGCTCTTGACCCTCCCAAGCCCCCTGCATTACGTCTCCTCTGGTTTCCCCCACAGCTGGGGGTCAGGCTCAGAGGAGACTCGAGGCGTCCGCCCGGCGGCCCCACGTCTCACCCAGGGCCAGCAGGCTGCGGTTGATGCTGTTCGCCTCGAGCATCAGCTCCCCGCGGGATCCTGTGGCCGCCACCTTCTCGCTGCCAGCCAGGTCTACAAAGCACAGCTTCCCCCCAACGGGGGGCTCCCCAGGGTCTGCTGGAGGCATCTGTGGCGCAGGGGGATTGGGGCTCGATGGGGACTCGGGAGCGGCCGTCCCCACCAAAGTCACAAAGCCAGGGATTTCCACTATTACCTCCGCGCATGCCCAAGTTGGTTTGTACATCCAGAGGCCGACCCTCGTGGGTGGCCCCGGGCCAGCTGCTTCCCCACGTGGGGACACTCACAGTTTGGCGGCTGATGTAGAGCGTGAGCAGGGCATGGCTTCGGCTGGAGGCCTGGTTCAGGGTGTGAGCTGAGCTCCGACGGCGGCTGAGACCTAGAGGGGAGAACAGCAGCAGCTGCACCTGGCAGGAGGAGCAGGTGCTCACCGATACGGATGAGGCAGCGCGGGCATCCTGGGAGAGGGGCCCGGGCAAAGGTGCGGGGCTGCTTCTAGCACGGACGCGTGAAAGGAAGATGGTGAGAACTGAGCAGAGGAACGTCAGTCAGATTCACGCCTTAGGAACACCTCTCCCGTTGTGTGGAGAGAGAGAGAGAGAGACTGAGGCAGAAAGACCAGCTCTGGGCACAACTCTGAGCCAGGACCAGAGTCCGCTGTCCCTGATGCCTGCCACGGGGTGGCTGCTCAATAAATATCTGATGAATGCATGGGACGCACGCAAGGACATCGTGGGCTGGCCCAAGAGGTATGACCTGTACCATCAAGAAACCGGAGAGGTCTGGGGGCCTGGAGAGGAAGAGGGATGTGGTTTGCAGCACTCGGGGGAACAGATTGGGAGGGCAGGGCCCTGGGACAGAGAGACCATGACCCTGACCACACCCTGCCGAGTCATGACCCCATCGTCAGGGTTCCCAGAGTCTGGACAGCAGAATCTGCAAGCCTGGGGTGGGGTGGGGTGAACATCTCTGGGTTGTGTCTGAATTGTTGGCTTGCTGGCCCTTTTCTACTGCACGGGTCACCTCAACCCACAGCTCCAGCCAGGGGCTCCGAACGGCTGAGGAATGGGTGCCCCCCACCCCAGAGCACCCCTGCAGTAGTACGCACGCACCCATCTGCAGAAGTTCCATCAGGGCCCCCAGACTCCCAAACTCCACCACCCGCAGCTGCTCCACATAGAAGCCCCGGGTCTTGTTCCAGCGGACAGGCAGGGGCCGGGCAGATCCCAGGCTCAGGAGGTCTCGAACCTGAGACAAGGGCGGTGGGTGAGGGAAGGGGCCCTGAGCCCACGTTCCATCCACCCCCAGACCTTACGGACGACAGTCCCCCAGCCTCCTCTGTCCCTTGACCCATGTTCCTGGGAGAGAAATGCCCCCTCTCCCCTGAGGGCTGTCATTCATCTCCGTCTCCCACCTGCTCATTGTAGATCTCCAAGTAGGAGGCCCGGAGGGTGACAGGTGCACCCAGGTGCTGCACGCGGTCCAACAGCCAGGCGAAGGTCCTCTGCATGATGCCAGCTAGGTTGGGGGGGACGGGCACCCCCTCGCCCTGGGGGCAGAGACAGCTGAGCCAGGGGCTGGATCCTGATCATCGCAGCGCCAAGGAGCAGTCGTAACTGCCCTCGTGGAGGACTGCCCTCTGCGCCCGAACCGTGCCCGTGCCCGTGCCCGTAGACACCGCCGAGTCCTCGGTCGGAACCGTCACTTGCGCTTAGCGGCCCGAACTGACGGCCCCTAAGTAAAGCGGACAAAGGTGGCTGCGCATCGGGCAAGTGCCTTCACCTCTCCGGGTCCTCAGTTTCCTCGTCTGCAAGTAAACGGGCCCGGGCTGCACGCAGGCCCTGCCCCGCTGGAAGCCTGCGCCGCCTGCCCGCCCGCGGCTCCCCAGGGCTCCCCAGGGCTCCCCAGGGCTCCGGCCCGGCCCCCCCCGCCCCCGCCCGCGGGGCTGCACCTGCGCTCGGCGCACCTGCGGAGGAGGCCCGGTCAGGGTGTAGGTCTTCCCGGAGCCCGTCTGGCCGAAGGTGAAGACGGTGCAGGAGAAGCTGCGGGCGGCAGGGGCGCGGCTGGGCCCGGGGCGGCGGGGTGGGGGTCAGGGGTCGCGGATCCCGGGGCGGGGTGGGGGGTGCTGGGCCCGGGCGCCCGCCTCACTCACCCCCGCAGCGCCAGCTCCCCCAGGCGCCGCACCCCGCACGCCCGGAACACGTCCTCCTGCGAGCGCGCCCCGTCCAGCACCGCGCCGAAGCGGAACGCCACGTCCGGGCCGCCGCCCGGGGGGCTCACCTGGGGGAGGGGGCGGCAGGGGCGGGGCCTGGGACACGGCCAGGGGCGGCAGGGGCGGGGCCTGGGACAGAGTCAGGGGCGGCAGGGGCGGGGCCTGGGCCGGGGGCGGGGCCTGGGACACGGTCAGGGGCAGGGGGCGGGGCGAGGTGGGCGGGGCCTGTGACAGTCGGGGCGGGGCTCACTGGCGGGGGGGGCAGGTCCTGGGACACAGTCGGGAGGGGACGGCAGAGGGGGCGGGGCGCGCTGGGGGCGGGGCCTGGGAGGGCGGGGCTCACGGGGCGGGGGGGTGGGGTGGGGGGAACGGGGTTCCTGGGACACTGTCGCCGGGAAAGGGTGGAGGGGCCTGCAGGTGGGTTGGGGCGGGGGAGCGGGCTGGGGGGAGTTGGGGCTGGGGTGGGAGGGCTTCCTCACTTGCAGAGTCCGGGTCCCCGAGCAGTGCAGCGCGCTCTGCTCCCCTCGACGCAGCTCGGCGGTGCTCATGGGGCGCACCCTGGGGTCCGTGGGGGAGGCAGATGGTCCATCCCATTGTGGCCATGGGTTCCCCCTCGCCCCCCTTCCCTGCTCCAGCCTACCCATACTTACCTGAGCACCACCTGGATGGGCGTTTCTGGCCCCTCCAGCCCCTCTGGCCCCTGCTCCAGGCTCCGCGCGGGGTCCCTGCGGCAGCAACGTGACTTACCATCCCGGAGCTCGACGGAGCTCGGCGGCTCCCGGAACCCCCCGGAACCCCCCGGAACCCCCGGAATCTGTGCTTACCCGTCGGGAGAGCCACGCTTCTCCATGTCCTGCTTTGCACACGGAGTTGGCTCCGCCCGAGCCCCGTTCCTTTCTCTCCCCCACTCTCTCCCTTTTCCACGCGCTGGGACTGGCTCTGCACACCCTACATCCGCCACCCCCTTTCCCCCTTCTCAGGCAGGCAGCCATCCATCCGGAAAGGCTCGGGCCTGCCCTGGGCCAGCTAGTTAAAGATTTACCCACCTCCAGCCCTGGTGGAGAAAGGCTCCAGCGAGGGGACCCCTAGCTAGGGGGTTCTGGAGTTTGCTCTTGCCCATTCCTATCAGGAGGGACCACCCCGCCCCGCCTCCTCCCTACACAGGTAGGGATGGGGAGGCAGGGATGCGAAGGGCGCAACCAGGGCCTGGCAGCAAGCCCGGGCAGAGTGTGGACCAGGCCCTTCCTACTCTCCACCTACACCTCCTCCAGCTTTGTGATCTTCCTCCCCGCTTCCCCTCCCTGGCAGCTCCAGCTACCTGGCACCCCAGGCCTCAGGGAGGAGGCAGAGGTGTGGTGTGGTGGTGGTGGTGGTGCCTAAAGGGGCGAGAGGAGCCCAGGTTTCGGCTCTCGGAAGACCTGGCTGGATTGAGTTCCTGAGCCAAGCTGACCGAAGGCCCATAGAGAACCTGGTTAAACATTGGACCACCTGCTTCTCCAATGCCAAGGCTGAGCTGAGGCCAGGGCAGCTGTTTAACCCTCTCCTGGCCTGGCTGTCAGGAGCAGCAGAGCTCTCAGCGTCCGTGCTGGGGTGGGCCAGTCACCCATTCAGTCACGGTGCCCGTGCTGGACACCAGGGCAAAGGAATCCCATGGTCTTGGGCAGGGACACAAGTAAGAACAGTCCAGTGTGCAGGGATTTGGGGGGTGGTTCAGAGCCCTGTAGCAGCAGGCAGGTGAGGGCCGTAGGTGAGGGTGTTCTTGGCGGAGGGAACACGGTACAGGAGGGCTGGGGGGTGGGGAAATGTGTGAGACACATAGAGGTGTTTTGAGACTGGACCGAGCTCATGGAGGGTACATGAAGGAGCCTGGACTCCCTCTTAGGGAACCAGGAAGACGTCGAAGGGTTACAAATGGGGAAATGACGTTATCAGAGAGGCATTGTTATTATTATTGCCATTCTGGCTGCCTCTGTACGGTCTCTGAATATTTCCCTAAACTTCCCCTCTCCCTGACCCTCCTTAACATGAAAGTCTTAATAATCACCCCCCTTTCAGTGTAACATGCCTTATGCCACCAGGAATGACAGCCAACTATGAGAGCCACCCAACTAGGGCAGGACTCATCTTGGGTGGCGGTGAGCTCCCCAGGCACCGAGGAGTGCAAGCAAGAGCCAGATAACTTTTTAGTCATAGGGCCCTCTAGGTGGATCTTTAGGGAGATTAGGTAGGGCAAAGAGCCACTGTCCCCAGCCCTGCCACTTGAGCAAGTAGTTCCCCCTTTCTTACCTGGTTTCCTTCCTATAAAAAGAGATTAATGATTTCACATAGTTGTTCTGAGCTTTCAATGAGCCAGTGTAATTGAAAGTGATTCATACATTGCAAAGAGTTATCTAATAGCAAAAATAAAAGTCCCTAGATGATCTCCAAGATTTCTTTCAACTGTGAAGTTCCGTAATCGGTTATATTTTTTTTTCTTTTTTAAATCCTGGAGGTGGATAGGACAAGAATTACTATTCCTGTTTTGCAGATGAAAAAAAAAAAAAGGAAGAAAAGAGAGAGGCAGGCAGGGGAGGTTGTCTAGGGGGAAAGCAGCTGTACGCGGCAGAACTGAGGAAAACCCAGAGCTGTGAGCTGGTGCTGGCCTGGGTGCTGGGTGCTATGGCAGGTTGCCTTTCTCACTTGTAAACTGGGTAAGAGAACAAGCTGCTCCTTTAAATGTCCCTAAAAGGGTTAAGGACTACCAGTCATTCACATCTTTGTGTGCTGGGTTTAATCAAATTGCTGTTCCTCTTCAAAACTGGACTGAGAGTGGGGGGCACCCTGGTGGCTCAGTGGTTGGCCATCTGCCTTCGGTTCAGGTCGTGATCCCGGGGTCCCGGGATCGAGTCCCACGTCGGGCTCCCTGCACGGAGCCTGCTTCTCCCTCTGCCCATGTCCCTGCCTCTCAATCTCTCCCTCCTTCTCTCTCCTCTGTCTCTCATGAATAAATAACATCTTTAAAAAAAAATAGACCGAGATGAGGCTCACTGAAAGGGTTTTGAGAAAAGTGCCAAGCCAAGGATATGTGCGTGATGGGCTGTGATGGGCTGTTGGGCGTGACTTCGGCAGGTCAGGATGTGTCCCTCGCTGGATGTCCGCAAGCAGGTGCAGAGTTCTGGTTCTGTTCTCTAACAGGGAGCCAGGACGTCTGCTGCCCTTCACTTGTGAATTCGTTCAGCAGCTCTTCTGTATGAGGCCTCCTCTGTGTGCCAGGCTTCTAGGCCCTCGAGAGACACATAAGTGAACAAACCAGACAATGCCGTTTGTGGGGATGCGCAGCGTCTGGAACTCCCACACGTGACGGGAAAGAGTGCGAGGACAACCGCGTTCTGAAAACTCTTTGGCTTTATCGAGTCAAGCTAAGCCTGTGCCTATCCCGGGATCTAGAACTCTCCCCCTCCCTAGGTGTGTGCCCACTAGAGCTGGACGTACGCCCCAGGGACACAGACAGGGACAGCCAGGCCATATTAGCCACCAGCTCCATCACCACTACCACGGTTCCTGCCTCCACCCTGGTCCTCATTACTGTCATTCTATTCCCAACACCAGCGTCACCCAAGTCCTGCCACGGCCACCTGTAGCTACAGAAAGAGCAGTGCCTGCCCTCACTGCCACCGTCACCACCATCATCATGACTATGACCATCGTGATGGTGATAGGAGTAAACGCCATCTGTGCCTATTCATTTGTGAAAGTCAAAGACACAGGCCCTGCCCCCCCCATCCAGGGGTACCCCTGACACAGCTGGGGCTGAGTCCCTCTGTGTCCCCCTCCCCTCCTCACCCTGTCCTGGGCCTGTGCTCTCTGCACCTGTTTGCCGGGAGCCCTGGGACTCCCCGTGGTGGTCGAGGGAGGGATGGAGGGATGAAGGTGTCCAGAGGAAACTCAGGATTTTAGAAGCTGGCGGGGGCGGGGCGGGGGACGGTGGTGGGGAGCCCTGCAGGGGTGCATCTCCAGTCCTCACCAGAGGGCAGCAGAGCACTGCGCCTCCATGGCCTGACGCTCATCACAAAGGAGTTTTGTCCTGCGAAGCCCCGCTCCTTGCTCTTTGCGCAGGTTTTGTCCTGAGCGTGTGCGCTGGGGAGAGGCTAGCCGGCCTGCTGCGGGGGCCTGGGGAGCAGGCCTTCTGGAAGCGCCCCTGGAGTGAAGGAAAGCAGGCTTGAGCCGGCAGGACCCTCCTCCACCCACCCCTGCTCCCGGTTCATGCCCCTTGAGAGAAGTCCTACCCTGACTCCCTGGGGCCTCAGAATAAAGTCTGAGCTACGGAGGCTGGGACTTGGACTCGGGCCAGTTGTGCTCTACCTCCTGCTGGCCCCTGCGGTGTCCCTCCTCTACCCGCCCCTCCCCTGCATCCTGCACTCCTGCTCCAACCTCTCCACCTTTGCCCCTGCCGTTCCCTCTGCCAGGAGTGCTCACTTCCATCTGGTGATCGGTCCCCCAAGCCTTATTGTAGGAAGTCTTCCCCGGACCCCTACCCTACAGGTCAGGCTGGAGCCGCCCAGTCCCCACAGCCTCCTGGGCTTCTCTTCTTATGTACTGATCCCATTGCCTCCTGTCTTTGGGGGCGGGGGGCGGGGACTATGTCGGCCTCATCCCTGTAGGGTCCCTGAGCCAGCACGGGGCCCTGCACACAGTAGGAGCTCAGCAGATGTTAGTGGAAGGGAGGTCAGGAGCCGGGAGGGAGGGAGGGAGGCTGGTGGGCAGGCTGCTGGGTGCAATCCCTGCATCCCTCCCTAACCTCGGTCTCTCCCTTCCTTGCCAGGCTAACCACAAACACTGAACTTCATGATGTAAGGATTCATTTAGGGCTCGTTTATCATGGAAATCATCAGCTCCTGCCACAAAGCTGCTCTCAGATGTGCCCAGAAGCTGGGTGACATTCTCTCAGCCCTGGCCAAGCTGGCCTCTCGGACCCCACCATCTGCTACAAATTTAGAATTCCCAGAGGGTGGGGGACAGGCTCCGCTGGGCCCCCTGGAAACCCAAGTGTCCACGCCCTCTGCTCTGTCCAACACATGACACGGAGGGCTCGTCCCCATTTGTCAGGTGCGGGACGGAGGCCCGGGTGGGAGAAGGCCGAGCCCGGTGTGGGGCTCGCATCCTGCAGGACAGCCTCGCACAGGACGGAGGTGGAACAGACAGGAGGAGGAAGATGGTGAGGAAGAAAGGTCTCCTTTTGCCACATGACACTCATCTTTCATTGTTCCTCTTGTAACCCTCACCCCCCAGGGGAGGAAAAGCCAGATGGGTCCAAGGCTTGTTGTGAAATTTTCCAACAGAGCTTGATGTAATCGTTAATTAAAACGTGAATGTGGGCCATGGGATTCATTCCACAAAATTGTCCAAAGCAGGAATTGTCCAAAGGGATGATTGCACTGACTTTTCTCTGGTCCCCTGCCCCATGTCCAGACGGGAAAGCCGAAGGGGGGCACCCGTACGGGCGCGGTGAGGACCGGTGATTTTATTTTACTTTATTTTTAAAGATTGTATTTATTTATTCAGGAGAGACACAGAGAGGGAGGCAGAGACACAGGCAGAGGGAGAAGCAGGCTCCCCGTGGGGAGCCCGATGCGGGACTCGATCCCAGGACCCCGAGCTGAAGGCAGACGCTCAACTGCTGAGCCCCCAGGCATCCCCCAGGACCAGTGATTTTAAATTGAGGTGCAGAGAGTCACCCCCAGGCCACCACTCTTTCCCCCTAAATACCTGCCTCCTCTCCTCTGAAACCTTGCACGGCTCCTCCGACGGGGGAGGGTGGGTGCTGGCAGCCGGCCGGGGCTTCCCGCTCAACCAGGAGCTCGGCCAGGGTGGGGGTCTCATCCCAGGGCCCACACCGGGCCTGTCTGGTGAAGACGTGGCCCTCCACCAAGAGGAAGTGAAGCGTCCGGAGGCCAAGCTTGGTCTTTTGGTGGGAACGAGCCTCTCGGGGGTGGTTGTGAAATCCAAGGCCCCAGGGTTGTTGAAACCCCCCGTTGTTTCCAGGATCCCGGCTCGTCTCCCTAAAAACGTCAGCGGCTTGCCCTGAGTCAGCATCAGTCAGGAATGACTTACCTATGAGCGGGACGTTTTCATCGAACACGGCCACGTCGACACGTAGGAGTGTCAAGTGCCATCTGTTGCACCCTGTTGCCCCGTGTGTCTGGAACCATCTAGGACAGAGGATTGGGAGGTAACATTTCCTGAACCCCGGGCGCTCTTCCTACCTCGTTGTATGATTCAAATTCCAAGCCACCGTCTGGCACCGGCGCTGCGAGTGTCCCCATGTCGCAGAGGACGCATCCGGGGCCTGAGGATGTTCAGCAACTTGCCAAGGTCCCACACCCACTAAGCGGCCACCGCGGGGTCCGTGTCAGGAGCCCGTGGGCCGGCGTCCTCTCTGCGTGGCTCCTTCCATGAGCCGTCCCGCAGAGCCCAGCCTGGATAACCGAAGTTGACCCTTTGGGTCCCCAGCGTGCCTCAGTTCAGTCATCTCGGCCCAATCGCGCCCATTGCCCACGCCGGCTTCCACCCTGCCTGCCCCTTGCCTGGGGCACGCGGGGCGCTGTGGGGCTCTGCCTGGGGCGTCAGGAGCCCTCCCCTCCCCGCCCAGAGCTTCGGAGGAATTGGTCTGCAGGTGGGGCGCCCCCAGCTCAGGGGTCTCAGAGAGAGCACCGCAGATCATTCCAGTGCACGGCAGGGTCAAGAGTTGCTTTCGATTTTTCTGGATGGCTGGCGTCGTTCCGTCTGGCACGTGTGTGGGGCTGCGGGGACGGATACAGCCATTCCTCGGGTCGTGATGGGCGTTTTGGGACCCGGTGTTAGCTTTCCGTAGGGTGGCCTTTTGTCGTGGGACCCCGCTTCCTGATGAGCCGTGGCGCCGCCGTCCTCACTCACGTTTCCTCCTTTCACGTCTAGCTTGGAATCCGCTGAGAATTCATAGGCCAAACGGAGCGGAACCCCCCACAGGCCTGTGCGACCCGGGAAGAGTTTTCCAGATGTTTCTTCCCTCCTTTTCTTCCATAAAGGAGATGCGCCGCCATCCAGGGTGTCAGTAGTGACATATTCGTTTCAAATGTCCGTTAAACATGCCTGGAGCACCTGCTACGTGCCGGGTCACGAGCCAGGTGCTAACAACCTGCGCCGTATTGTTTGGCTCTGAACACAGTAGCCGCGTCCCCTCTCAGGAGGCCCTCCTGGATCCAGAGGACGCCTCTGAGGACCTCCAGCCTCTCACACCTCCCACCCCCATGACCTTCACCCGCTTGGCCAAGGTGGGGTTGGGGTGGCAACCCCTGTCTGCCCTCAGAGAGCCCCCAGGGCAGTCTGGGCAATCTGGGAAGGCTCCCCGGAGGAGGTGGCGTTGGGACAGGCTTTGGAAAGATGGGTAGAAATCGGGGCAGAAAGAAGGGAGGAGAAGAGCATTTCAGGCAAAAGGAGTGGCATGAACACAGGCCCAGGGGTGGAGCAAGTTGAGGCACGAACTCTTACTTCTTAGAGTCAAAGGCCAGGGGATTGCTGGGCTCATACTCCAAACTGCCAGAAGACAGAAGTTTCCATAGGAGTCTGTAGGAGTCTGGGCGACCGTCCTGACTCAGAATTTGTCTTTACTCACCCCTCTGGATGAGCTGAGCCTGGGGATGCCCCGTTGCCCCCTTTCTTGTGACATCCAGGCTCTTCCTAAGAAGCCCCACCCGCTGCATCAGCGCAGAGGACACTGAGTTCCCAAGGCCTGGGAGGGTGCCAGGCCCCGCTGCTGACTCGCCCCTCTGGCAGCTTGAGACACGGGGACATGGCTCTGGGGCCTCTGCACAAGGCCAGCCTCAGAGCTGGTCCCGCGGGAGCCACAGAAAGCACTTCCCGTGGGTATATCATCATCCCTGCTCCGTGACCGGAGACAGCGGCACCCCTGCTCCCGCCGCCCCCCCGCAGGGCCTCAGTGTTTCCGTGTGAGTGCGGAGGAGCGGGGATCTGCCCCCTGTGCTGTCCCTGCCTCCCTGGGGGCAGCCAGGGTGGGGGGATGCAGCCCCTGTAGCCCCCAGACTGTGGCCAGAGTCAGAGTCACGTTCTCACCAAGACCAGGAGGACGTGATCTGTGCGGGTTTCCAGGGCCTGCCCCCCTCCGTTTCCTCTTGCCCCCTCCTTCTCCTTCGCCATCTCCAGGAAGCGACCCTGTCCCTCCTCCCATGCATTTAAAGGGGCTGGATTCTCCGAGCTCCCCTCACCCCTGGCACAAGTGCCCACCCCGGCAATATTGGTGCTACTGCCGTCCTGCTAGCGTGGCTGCCACTGTTCGCTGGTGCAGCTGTGCTTCTAGTACCGCTGCTACCACCCGTACTTCTGTGCTCTCACTACGGTTACTTCTTATTACCACCACCGCCGCCAGTACTTGCACCATTACTGCTGCTACTACTACTAGTACTAGCGCCTCTAACTACTACTACTACTACTGCCACCAGTACGTCTGCTGGTGGTCCTTCTACTACTATTCCTCCAATTACTTTTCTTCTTCTTTTTTTTTTTTTTTAGATTTTATTCATTTATTCACAGAGACAGAGGCAGAGAGAGAAGCAGGCTCCATGCGGGGATCCCGATGCGGGACTCGATCCCAGGACCCCGGGATCACGCCCTGAGCCAAAGGCAGACACTCAACCACTGAGCCACACAGGTGCCCCTCCTCCAATTACTCCTACTACCACCATCACCGCTGCTGCTACTACTAGTATTTGTACCACACTGTTATACTACTGCTCCTCCCACAGCCACGAATGAGTATTTATTTATATACTGGTCCTCCTAGAAGCAGCAGACATTACGGATTACGACGGGCCAAGGCCTGAGCTATGTCTGGTCACTGATGTATTTAATCACAGCAAGAGACTTCTGTGGTATTAATATCCTCCCTGTTTTACGGATGGAGAAACTGAGGCTTGCAAGAGCTAAGTAACGTGCCCAAAGTCATAAGGACAGCAAGAGACTGAAGCAGGTTTTTGGCCAGCAATCTGACCGTGAGGCCCAGGGCTGAGACCTAGAATCTTTCTCCCCCTCTGTCCTTTTTCTGCTTTTCTAGGCACACCCTTGGCTTATCTGGAGTCCTCCGGAAAAGACTCCTTGAAGTCGAAGAAGGAGAGACGACCTGAGCTGTGCAAGAGGTCTAGAATGGCATGAGCTAGGTGCACAGTAGGTGCTCAGTACATGGGTTGTGTGAATTAGTTGGATCCCAACAATGTTTTGAGGTCGGGGGAAAAGGACCCAGATTATAGTTGGGGAAACTGAGGCTCTCAGGAGAGCTTCGATCCATCCAGAGCTAGAGCAGGGGCTTAGCCAGCAGGATGGCCCTTCCGTGACCCCAAATACAGCATGAACCGTGCGCCCCAGCTACGACCTCTTCCATGTGCATCGCACTTTACGCTCTATAGTTACACTTTATTTAATTGATTCTACAGCCCTCAGAGAGGGTGATCAACTCCATGTTATCTTTTTAAAGCATTTTATGTATTTATTTGAGAGGGTGCGAGCAGGGGGAGGGGCAGAGGGAGAGAATCTTAAGCAGACTCCCCACCCCAAGAGCAAACCCCCAACACAGGGCACGATCTCACGACCCTCGGGTCATGACCTGAACTGAAATCAAGTCAGATGCTTAACCGACTGAGCCACGCAGGTGCCGCAACTCCATTTTACAGATCAAAAAAAAAAAAAAAAAACATAAAGCAAAAACCAACCCTGAGGCTCAGCTTGCTAAGGCGGCTTTTGGAGGGCTCCTGGGTAGTTAGGGGCGAATCTGGGACTCGAACCAATTCGGCATCCCCCCTCCACAGCTGCAGCCCAAGAGAAGGGGCCTCCCAGCTGGAGGAATCCAAAAGGCCTCTCTTGGGACAGCCCTCCTGCCCCACTGTGCCCAGCCGCCTCGGCCCCTGTGGTGGGTGAGCCCGCAGCCCCTAGGGGCGGAGAGCGCTAGTTATTTCCAGCCCGGTACTTAAGGGCTGGCCAGGGAGTGGGGTGTGGGCTGGCCAGAGGACTCTGCGCTCCCAAGAGGGTCTGGCCTGGGGCTGCTGAGAGCCAGGCAGGGGGTCAGGGGATCCGTCCAAGCCGCCTGGGCTAGCCAGAGCTGGGCGCGTGTCCCAGGAGAGGGCAGGCCACCCCCTCCCCAAAAAGGTACCATGTAGGTAGCCAAGCTGCACACAGGCGGCTCATTCAACCCCCTCCAGCTCAGCTGACCCTGTCCTGGGCCGTGGCCCAGGCTGAGGCACTACCCCTGCTGCTCCCGAGAGAGAAAGCGCCGGCAGCTGTACTGATAGGGGCCCGATGCGGCCACGGGGCTCTGGAAATCAGAGCAAAAACACACTGTGCTCTGAGCACCTACTTAGTGTCACCCTCCCTCCCAGCAGGTCTGCAAGGTGGAGAGTACCACCCCCAGAGGCCCCTCTCTTACAAGAAATGCTGTTGCCACATTGACCTCCTTTCAAAGCATCAAGTACTTTCTGCCTCAGGACCTTTGCACATGCTTCTCCCGCTATGGGGAGGGCCCTTCCTTCAGCTCTTCATGTGGTTGGCTCCTCTGTCTTCGGTTTCAATGTAAAAAGGCAGTCACGTCTTTATAGACTCCCTAATAGGGACCATAGGGACTGATGGGCTCCCCCCACCCCGTACGTGCACCTTGCCTCTGTCACCCTCCCCTGTTTCCTTCCAGCATTGTGTATTTTTTAGGGCAAAGTCTACATTACTGACCATCATGCCCCGGGCTCCAGCAGAGGGTCTGACACCTAGAATAAATGTTTCTCCCACGGACAGACGGAAGGGAAGGGAAGGCACTCGCCCATGTCCCCGCTGCTTCGTCAGCAGTGGAGCTCGGCCCTGCGTTGCTCCGAAGGTGCCCCGGTGCCCGCTGTGAGCATGCTCAGTGATGAGGCCACGCTCCCTCGTGCTTCTTGCTCAGCTCAGAGGCCCGTCCCTCACGCTCAGGGCTCAGCGCCTTCTCCGGCTGCCCTCACACGTCCTCCTGTTTCTTGCCTGTCTCTAGAGGACGGGGAGCCCGCCCCATCCATTGTGAGGCTAGAAGCTCCCTTCCAGGGCCGCCTGGGGGCTCAGTGGTTGATCATGCTCAGGGCATGATCCAAGGATCCGGGATCGAGTCCCGCAGCAGGGTCCCCCGCAGGGAACCTGCTTCTTCCTCTGCCTGTGTCTGCCTCGCTCTGTGTGTCTCTCTTGAACAAATACATAAAATCTTAAAAAAAAAAAAAAAAACCCGCTCCCTCCCGAAGCCCCGTGACCTTCTCAACAACAGAATGGACTGTTCCTCGCAACGTCTCATAGGCCGAAGAGGACGATTTTCTGTCCCCAGCACAAGACTGCAGACTCGGACAATGTACTTTTCTGTTGATTCGCTTATTTCCTGAGCACCAGGCATGGGCCCCGCCTGTGGTCACCAAGTGCAGAGCCAAACAGCCTTGTTTGGCCTCCTCGATGGTGTTGAAGGCCCGTGATGGCCTCCGAGCCGTGGGGCGGCCCTGGTGCTGCTGGTGGTGCTGGTGGGTGGGGGACCCGTGTGCCGCACCCCTGACGCTCCCGCAAGCCTACTGGGCACCCGCGTCACCCCACCCCCGCCCCGATCCGGAGCTGCAGATGCGGGGACAGCAGCTCCGGGCAGAGGGTCCGCCCTCCTGGCCGGCTCTCAAGTGATGCCGTGGCGGCCGCCAGGCGGTGTAGACCCGACCGCCGAAGGAGGCCGGGGGGCCCAGAGAGTGAATGAGGGACTCGCCCAGGGTCACCCAGCCAGGCGGCAGGGCTGGAAGGGACGCCGGGCGCCCTCGGCCAGGGCTCTGGAATTCAGTGCGCCCTTGTGCCCACGGCATACCTGCGCTCACCCGGGCCGCCCCCTGCCCGTGAATAGCGGGCCTCTGTCCGCCTGCCCCGCCGCGCACACCCACGGCCGCCCCCTCCCCTGCGCACACTCACACACACTCGCACGCCCCGGCCCGGCCGCCCTCCCTGTTTGGGGAAAGTCAACAAGCGCATTTGAAAAGTCTTTCTGTGTGGAGAATCTGTTTGTATAGGGGGAGGAAACGCGGGGCTGGCCAATAGGTAGAAATATTAATGAAGCTTGTTATAAAGGGCCCATTCACGGCTCCCGAGTAAATAGGGCTCTTGTCGGGCTGCCACGTTATCTGCCAAGTTCAAGAATGTGGTTTGAAAAAATAGAATTTAAAGGGGGTGAGGTGGAGCCTTATAAATGGCCAGCCTGCCGGAGCGGGAGCCGCAGCCAAGGCCGGGCGGAGCTGCGTGCGGGGGCCTGGGCCGGGGGCTCGGGGCGCCGGTGCGGGGCGCAGGGGCTGCCCCCGGACAAGGGGGAGCCGCCCCAGGGGGCTCGGAGGGAGTCCCGGCCTCACCCCCGCCCCGGCACGGAGGGCCCGCCCGGTGCCCTCCCTTCCTCCTTCGGTGTCTGGCTCAGGGCTCGCGATTCCTCGATTCGGCCCCCGGCCCGGTGATGCGGGTCAGGGGCGGGGTGAGGCTGCAGGGCCCGATCGGCCCAGAGTACCCCAACCCCTCTGGGAATTTGGCCCCCCGGGGTGCTGAGAATGGGTCCCTGCAGCAGGAGGAGGGCTCGGTGGTGACCTGCAGAAGGCACTCCGTGCACCCCAGAGCTCAGCCTTCCCCCGGCTGTTGAGGTCTCTTTTGCACACTGTTACCCAAACCACCCCCGAGAAAGAGCACACGAGGCTGGGATGGCCAACCCGCTCATTTCACGCGGGGCCAACTCTGTGCTCAGAGAAGGAGACTGACCAACCCAAGGTCTCTCAGCAAGTCTTGAAGAACTGGGCCTGGCTTCCACCGGTTTCTTGTTGGATCAGGTCCCCAGGACCGAGCGTGGGGCCTGGTACGGATGAGGCCGGGGTCCATTTCACGTTTACGATGTCTTATTTTTAGCCCTGGACTGAAAGCAATTTAAAAGCCTGGGTCCTGCCGTAGCCAGTTTGCCCCTGGCCAGCTGTGTGGCCTTGGGCAGGTGACTTTGACTCTCTGAGCCACAGCTTCTCTTTCCATTGTAAAATGGGGTCATCGAGACCAGCCCCTCCCACTGAAAAGACTCAAGGAGAAGATGTTGGTGAGGTGCCCAGTGTTGTGCCAGGCCCTCGGTGGGTGGCCCAGGAACAGTGGCTCTGGGGTTTCTTTTTCTGTCCCAGCCTGTGGGTCGGGTCTCCAGGAAGACTGTTCCCTGGGCTCTAGGTTTCAGAAAGTGGTTTCTACTTGGGTCCTAGAAGCCTGGCCTGTGCTGAGGGTCACAGGAAGCTGAAAGATTGGGGGTCGGGGGCTTTTGCCCCACACGGCATTAGGTGGCACGGCTGCACGTGGGTGTGAACTATCTCAAGGGTCTGTGAAAAGGCCCTGAGGGAAGCTGGGCAAGCGGCTGACCCTCCATTTGTCCCCCAGGTGGCTGCACAGAATCCGCCCGTCGGACAAGGGTTAACCCGTGTGTGGGGAGAACATTTACATTGGCTTTTCTTTGCAAATAAAAAAGGGGGGAAATTCTTATAAAGCAGAAAGGAAATAATCAATGCAAAAACTAGATGGAAACATTTTTGTTTAAAAGGCTCTGCCAGGAGCTTGCTATGTGACTTCGAACGGTGGGGACTTTAGGAGATTTGGAAAGAGGAAATTGGCAGCATCCCTGTAAAGGAAGGTGCTGTTGGGGATGCTCACAGACCAGGGTTCAAACCTAGGCTCTGCTCCTCGCTGGCTGTGTGACCTTGGACAAACGACCGCCCTCTCTGGGCTTCCATTTCTCTGATCTGTTCAAGAAAAGAGAAGAGAGAGTTAACGTGTGTGAAGGCCCTGGCGCGTCGTGGATGCTCATTAAATGTCAATTTCCTTTCCTTTTTGGGCCTCTTGGCAGGCTGAGGGGAAGTGTCTGACAGGTCTCACCAGCCAGACCCGAGAGAGACACAGCCCTGCGGGCCTCGGCGCCTGCACAGCCGCTCAGCAGCCTGATGGCTGACCGTGTCTGCAAAGCACTTGCCTACTCACCATCAGGGCCTCTCAAGAATCCTGGGAAGTGACCAGGGCAGTGTTTACTACTCACTGTACCAAGACTGGGAGAGGGTAAGGGACTTGAACCCAGAGCTCTTAGGCCCCAAATCAGTCTTCCAAGAAAGGAAGCAAGGAAAGGAGCAAAGGAATGCTCCTGCAGCAAGTACTGGTTCAGGGTCAATATTATTATGTGCCAGGCACTGCTGAGCATGGAGGATACAGTAGTTAGTAAAAATAGATATAGATGGATTATAAGTGGATGGATGCTTGATGGTTGGAGGATGAATGGAGGATGGATGGATGGTTGGAGGATGGATAGATGATGGATAGATTGATGATGGACGGATGGATAATGGGTGGTTGGATGGCGGATGGATAGATGGATGATGAATGGATGGATGGATAATGGATAGATGGAGGGAGGGACGTTGGAGGGAGGATGGATGGATGGATGGATGGATGATGAATGGATGGATGCATGGATGGATAATGGATGGATGGGTGGAAGGATGGATGGATGGAGGATGGATAGATGATGGATAGATGGATGGAGGATGGATGGAGGATGAATGGATGGTTGAATGGAGGATAGATGGACGGGTGCAGGAACGAATGGTTGAGTAAATGAAGGAAGAATGACAAGTTTCTGGAGAGCAGCCCCAAGTCTATTCTTTCCATCCCTGGGTCCCCAGTACTGAAGATGGTTCCTAGCACAGAGGAGGTACTGACACTTGCCACACTATGTCTTCTTTAGTGGTGTGGACTCAAGAACCAGGCTGCCTTCCTACACAACTCTCTAGCTATGTGACAGAGGGGAAAAGTTATTTGGCCTCCAGATGCCTCAGTTTCCTCATTTGTAAAATAAGTCCCAGGTAGTACTTTCTAGGTTGTTGTGAGGGTTAAATGGGTTGATCCATGAAAAGCCCTTCAAAAGGGGATCGTACATGATGCATCGTAAACACCAAGCAAGCATCATTCTTCTGATTTCACTTCCAAACTGCCTCATCTTCCGGAAAGGACGATAAGCCCACTGAAGGCAGGGCTGTGGGTGCCCCACCCTGGGGTGCTTCTGGGTGAAAATATCTGTTGATGCTGTGCTCTCAGAAGCGGAAGACCGTGAGTCCAAAGCAGGGTCAGGGCGTCAGGGTGCACATTCCACCTGGGGCCAGAGGCAGAGCTGGCTTCTGGCTGAGGGAGGCCGGACAGCGCAAGGGCCAGGCCTCTGGGCTGGAGGGTGAGAGGTCACGTTTCACTTCTGGCCCACAAGGCCCGGGCTTCTTTGAGCCTCGGTCTCCCCAGGTGGACATCGAGGGAGATAATCTTCTTGAACCATCCAAGGCACAGCCCGAGGAAACATGAATCAAGCTATCTTCGGCTCCTCATCCTTAGTTTTCCTTTTTTGAACGGATTTTTCCGGATCGGAAAAACTGAGCCTTTGCTAGCCTTGGAACACACACACTCTCTCTCTCCCCCCGCTGAAATGCTGTGTCAGCGTCAGCTCGTGGTTGAGGATGGCACCAGATGGAGCTCTCATTAACGCCCCCGAGCAGTGGCCCAGGGTCCCCCCGGGTCACCTCCCCAGAGCACACAGGCTGAGCTTTCTCTCCGAGGGCTGCCTACAGTTCCACCTTGTCCTAGCCCTGCGATTTATAGGAGCCAGTGGTTGACACAAGCTCCCGCCCGGCGTGGGCTCGTGGGCCCGTGGGCTCAGCCCGACGCCAAGAGCCACAGAGACAGCTCCCGCCTGCCTGCCCCTCACTCTGTAAGTGAGTCACTGGGGTTTGGAGTGGGCCACCCTGGGGGTGGCTCCTTGTTGGAATAAGACAGTCACCCTCGAACAGAGCAGGCAAAGAGGGCATGCCAAACCCTTCGCTTGGCAAGGCTTCTGCCCAGAGGGCACCAAGACGTCTCCCTTCAGCCAAGGAATCGCAGGCACTCGGGCTGGCATGGCCCTCCCGGAGCCTCGAGCCCAACTGCCCCAGGTGGAGAGGGGGGGTACAGGGGCACAGCCAAGGAAGGGAGCCCAGGAGGCCGCCGCCAATGGCAGAGCTAAAGCCCTGGAGACCAGGTCACGGACGTCTCCTGCCTCCCTCTGGTCCTTCTGCTAATGGAAGGGGAGCAGCTGCCGGCCTCCCTGGCTGCTACAGCTGAACCCCCGGGCTGGCCTTCTGGGAGCCAGGTGTGTGCCTGGACATCTAACCTTTGGGACAGATTCCCGGGTCTCCCAGGCCAACAAGTTCGATGCACCTTTTGTGTGACA
This sequence comes from Nyctereutes procyonoides, assembly GCF_905146905.1. Taxonomy (NCBI): domain Eukaryota; kingdom Metazoa; phylum Chordata; class Mammalia; order Carnivora; family Canidae; genus Nyctereutes; species Nyctereutes procyonoides. Next base: position 5,979,032 of record NW_026575135.1, on the reverse strand, counting down.
GGGAGAGAAAAGGATGAACTATGGGGGAAAGGCCTGGGCTTTGCAGTTGGGCACACCCGGGTCCCAGTCTCGGCTCTGTCCCTTACTATCAGGATGATCTGGTTACTTAACCTCTCTGGGCCTCGCGTCCTGGTCTGCACAAGCTGATAACACCCTTGCCCACAGGAGGCATCCGTAGCTTTAGGCAGCTACCGCCATGGTGGGGAGGCCTGGCTGGGACAGGCCCCAGGCTTTGGAGTCAGGGGGTGCAGGATGAGGTGCAGGAGCCGGAGGACCAGCCTTTGAGCACAGGCTGAAGTCATCTGAGGTTGGAAGCCCGGTGGCATTCCCAGGTCACCACCACCTCGCCGGAGAATCAGCCAGAGAGCCTCGGTGCTCCCCAGGACCCAGGCTCCCCCATCCGAACAGTGGCTGTTGGACCGGAGGCCTGAGCCGACTGTGGCCAACCCCAGGCTGGCCCGGCTGGCAAGGCAAGGATGGCGCCCACCTGGGGTTGCTTGAGGAGGCAGAGACGCAGCACACAGGGCGGGAGGTGGATCGGGTGGGAGGGAAGGGACTGGGTCGGGCTGGGACCTCCGGGGACCTCCGGCCCCCAGGCTGATCATCCGTGAAGGCTTAGCGAGTCCTCGTGGGCCAGGCCCAGGTGCTGGGGACTGAGGGTATTCAGCGCAGCGAGGAAAGGGCCTCAGCGCCTCCCTCGGAGGCTGGGTATGCAGGACTGGCTGCAGCCCCCCAACCAGCTCAGGGCTCGGATTTGCTCATTTGCATTAAGTCCAAGCAGCCTTCAAGGTCCCCAGGAAGCAGAGGGCGCTCTGAGAAGCCCCGGCCGGCCCCGGCCCCGGGGGCCAGGCTGCTGGAGGCACCAACGCCTGATAATCAAGGCCACACCTCCGTAGCTTCCTCTGGCAGCTCTTCAGCCCAAAGACCCTCCATGGCTCCCCAGGGCCTGGAACTGGCTTCTAGTCTTGGGGTGTCTGTCATTCATGAAGGGTCCCAGAAGCCTTGACTTGAGTGCCAAACATGGGGCGTATATACGTTTGTCTGGGGAGAGTTCCAGAGTTTCATCACATTCACATAAAAAGCCGGCACCCCGAGGGCGGAAGCCCAGGCTCTGGGCCGGCCTTCAGGGCTCTGCCCAACGTGGCCCCGGCCAAAACTCCAGGCCTCAGCATCTGCCCCTTCTTGCTCACCCGCACCGCGCCCCACCCGGACAGGCCCAAAGTCCAGCCTGAACAATCCCCTTGCAGACGTTCACGATGAGGCAGCCTTTCTCATCTCTCCTCCTGGAAGCTTTCCTGGACTCGGCTCTCTCCCAGGCCCTCAACATCCCCATGGCCCCTCCTTTGCCATCTTTCTCACCACCGTCCTGTCCTCCCCACGCTATAGCTTTCACGGGGCTGACTCTTGCCTGGACTGTTGCAGTAGCCTCTTGCCCATTGCCCTGCTCCCCCTCACTAGCACTGGCCCGGGCCAGGCCTGTTGTGACGCTCTCCTCTCCAGGTCTGTTACCTCCCTCCAGGTGAGCTGGATGAAGGGGCCAGGGGTGGGGGGGAGGGGGAGACAGAGGGGAAGGGAGAGGAGGAGGGTTAGAAACAAGAGACATGTGGGACAGGGGAGTGGGATCTTGCATAACAGAGAGAGGGGAGCAGAGTCAGAACAAAGGAGGGGCAAAAGCAGAGAGAGGCGGGAAGAAACAAGAGAGGGGGGCGTCAGGGAGACAAGACAGAGAGACAGACGCAAGGAATGAGACAGAGAGAGAAACAGAGACAAAGAGACAGAGCCATGCAAGCAAGGCAGGCAGAGACAGGGACAGAGACACGGAGGCCACAAGACAGAGGGGGCCAGAGCAAGAGGCAAGGTACCAAGGGCAGAGGGGAGTGGGGCTGCGAGAGCCCTCGGCCTGCGCTAGACATGGCTTTCCAGTGCCTTCCATCCCTGGAGCCGCGGCCTCCTCCCCTCCTCTGATCAATTGAGCCTCCCACCAGACCTAAAGGAACAGGGCCTGGTACTGGATCCTGCTGCCTGGAGGCTCCCCGCCCTCCCCACACCGGAGGTTCCGGCCTGGCTCCCTGACTCGATGTGAAAAGCTCCAGGAACCCCCATCATGGCCCCCTCGTCCCCCCAGGAGATGATGTCAGGCTGGGCTGGGTTTGGGCGGGATGACGGGGTAGGGGGGCGGTCACAGAATTTTAGAATTAGGGGCCTCCAGGTTCAGAAAGTCCAGCTGGGGGATCCCTGGGTGGCGCAGCGGTTTAGCGCCTGCCTTTGGCCCAGGGCGCGATCCTGGAGACCCGGGATCGAATCCCACGTCGGGCTCCCGGTGTATGGAGCCTGCTTCTCCCTCTGCCTGTGTCTCTGCCTCTCTCTCTCTCACTGTGTGCCTATCATAAATAAATAAAACAAAAAAATTTAAAAAAAAAAAAAAAAAAAAAGAAAGTCCAGCTGGCTGCCAGACAAGCTGTGTGATAGCAGCCTGGCCCTTACCCTCTCTGGGCCTCTGGGGATGTCAGAGGGCAGATTCCGTGTCGTCTGGGGTGCACACCGACCGGGGCTGTATTACCCCCCTCCTCGCCCTCCACCCGCCCGCTGCCAACACGCTCCCAACCCCAGTCCCATGGAGGCTGATCTTGTTTCCCTGTATCTATGACCCACTGCTCTGGAAGGCAGGAGAAGAAAGAATGTGGGCGAAGGTCTGGCCGCTTGGCCGGGGAGCACGTGGCCCAAGACCCGTCTGGCAGCCTCACCTCTACGTCGGCGTCCACCTCTGCATCTGGGATGGGGCTTAGGCTGCCTGTCCCTAGAAGGAGCCCCGGTAACTGTTCTTTGCCCAGGAGGGCGGCCTGGTTGCTGCAGAGCCAGCGGCCCCCCAGGAGACCCGGCTGGAAGAGCGGCACACAGAGCGCTGACAAGGCCAGCGACCGGCCCTCAGCTCTCAGCTACGGCCCCGCTCCCCATCGTGCAGCCTGTTCTCCCCACTGACACTCAGGGAAACTGAGTCTCAGGGCCAGTACACGGTGGGGGACCAGGACTCAACCCCAAGCAGCCTGACCTGAGAGCCCTCTCATCCCCGGGAGTGACAGTGTCGTGGGGCCCCGCCCCCTCCTCCCCGCCACCCCTGCAGGCCTCACCCCAGTGCTGGGAGCCAAGAGGCAGAGCCCAGCGGTCCCCACCGGCCGGGCCGAGCACCCAGTGCGGGAGAGAGGAGCCCGCCCGGCAGGCGGAGCACTGGCCCGTTAAGGAGCTCTTCCTGGGTGCGGGGCCCTCGCGGGGTGGGCGGGGGCAGTCGGGGCCCCACATTCCCAGGGCCTGAATCCACACCCCTCGGCCCATCAACTGCGTGACCTGCGGCAAGTCACCTCTCTGTGCCTCAGTGTCCTCGTCGGTAATAGCTCCCCAGAGCAGTGAGGACAAAGTGCACGGATCCTTGGAGAGGTCTCAGAGCTGCACCGGGCACGAGCTGGAGCTTGGACGGGCCAGCCACCGTCGTCTGCCTCACCATCACCACCAGCTTCCTCTCCTTCTTCTTCGTCAGCCTCCGGTTGAACTCTCCCTCTCATCTGGGACTTGGTACGATCATCCCCACTTTATGGACGAGGACGCTGAGGCTCAGGGAGGTGTGCTGACCTGCAGTAAACGAGGGGAAGGCCAAGCTCGGATGTGAAGGCAAGGCTGGGGACGCGGGGCCGTGTGCTTCACCGCCTCGGCCGTGTCACGGAGGAAACGCTTCCTTCCTTTACTTGACTGTTTATCGAGCGTCTCCTACGTGCCCGGTCCCAGGCCGGGCGCTGGACCCCTGGTGCGGACCCCGGGGAGCAGCCGGACCTGGGGCTCCTCCCACATCCCCCGGCTGCAGCGGCAAAGGGAAGAAAGCTTCGATTGGGCCCCGGAAGGGTGGGTGGCTGCGCAGGCCTGGGGCGTACCCGGCTCCAGAGGCAGGTGCCCGGGAACGCGCTGCCACCCTGCTCTACTTGCCCTAATGAGAAAGTGTCCTTGTCGAGGTCTTAGCGGAGCCAGCGAAAGGACATCTGGGAGGAAGGGGTGGGCCGCGGGTCACAGAAAGAGAGCTGACCCGGGGCCCAGGAAGTAGAGGCCTTGGCTGAGATCTGCTTGGGCCCGTGGGGGTCCCCGGGCCAGCGGGGCCAGAACGGGAAGCACAGGGACCCGTCCTCGATCCCCCATGAGGTGGGAGTTCCATGATAAGGGTGGTCGAGTCCTCCATCACGGGCCATCTCGGCCCCAGTTCACCTTCCTTCTGGAACCTTCTGAGGCTGGGTCCAGGGCCCGGATTCCCACAGCCCCTTGAGCCCTAGTGATGCCTCATTACTCAGACCCAAATGGCCTGTGTCTGGCTGCCCCACACCCACCTCTGGGCTTTGGCACTTCTGTGTCCTCTCCTGGGGACTCTCTGCCCTGCGTTTACCTCCTCGGGGGGCCTTCCCGGACCGGCCTACCTAACCTGGGCTTGACATGTGGCAGCAGGTTCGCTGGTCCTCCTCCTAGCAGGAGGCAGTGTGCCTCTGTCCCCCTTCCCATTGAATTTGGGCGGGTTTGCCACTGTGTTGACCACAGGGGTCGGGGGGACGTGGCCCCGTGGGGCTTCTGAGGCTGCTTGTAAGGGGCTGCCCCGCGGAGCCGCCACCGTTTCTGGTCGTGAGTCCTGCCCCACTGGGGAGAGTCCAGGCACTCGGAGGCCGCCGTGCTGGGAGGGAGCCCACTCTGCACGGAGAGGGAGACGGAGAGGGGCGGCGTGTGGGTGCTCAGGTCGGCTGTCCTGGCTGAGCCCATTTCCCGTTGCCTCAGCCGTCAGGCCGGGGGGGTTCCTATTGCTGCTGTAACACCTGACCCCAGATTCACAGGGCTGAGTTCAAGATGCTTGGCTGGCCTTTCTGGGGTCCTGGTGGCTGGGGGGACAGACCATTTCCTTGAGCTTCTTCCATCTTCAAAGCCAGCAGAGAAGCATCTTGTAATGTCTCCCTATGACCCCTGCTCCCTTTGTCACAACTATTTCCCTTGACTCCCTTGCTTCCCTTGTTCCCTTATGAGGACCCGTGATGCCATCGGCCCCATCTTGATCGTCCAAGATACTCTCCTCCCTTCAAAATCCTTAATTTAATGAGACCTGTAAATCCTTTCCACCAGGCAAGGTGGTATATCTACAGGTTCTGGGGACCAGGATGAGGGCATCTGTGTGGGGGACACATTCCTTTGTCTACCACCTGCAAATGGAGATACCTCTAGATGGTTCTAGCTGTCAGCTGTTGGAGTCTTTTTTTTTTATTAGACTTTATTTATTTATTCATGAGAGACAAAGAGAGAAGCAGAGACACAGGCAGAGGGAGAAGCAGGGTCATGCAGGGAGCCCGATGCCGGACTGGATCCCAGGACCCCGGGATCACGTCCTGAGCCAAAGGCAGATGCTCAGCCACTGAGCCATGCAGGGGCACCTGTTTGAGTCTTCTAAGCCCAGAGTCATTCGAGTCTGAGCTGAGCCCCCAGACCTCACGGAGCTGAGACAAGCCCTCCCCGCTGCGCTCTGCCCAAATTCCTAACCCGCAGGACCCCCGGGCAGAGAAGGGGCGGTCGTGCGGCATCACCAAGCTTGTAGCTGTTTCGCACGCAGCAATGGGTCGCCTCAACGAGCCCCATCCTCCTCATCACAGTCAAACCACTTCACCTGCTGTTTTCCTCCACGGTACTTTACGAAACCCTAGTATACATTTAGGGGTTTCCTTGTTTGTTTTCTGTCTCTTCCAACTGGAAAAGAAGGTCAGGAGAATCGAGGCTTGTTGCTGTATCCCCGACACCCAGCCACGCCCCCCGGATACGTATTCAATGAGGAAGTTCATGTCTCCCCATCACACCGTAAGCTCCTGGAGGTTAGACACAGGTCTGTATGACAATCCCTGGGTCCCCAGGGACCCCAGCAGGGCCCCCACACGGAGCTGGGGCTCAGGACATGTTGAACGAGTGACTCTCTTCTGAGAAACGAGAAGTCAGAGGGGGCTTGGAAGGCAAGCCTGCATTCATCTTTTTGGGGGTCACACACTCAAACACCCGTAGGAACCAGCGGGGGACATACATACACACTGGTCTGGTTCAACGGCGAGGCTGTTGGGCGCGGCCAGGTGCCCTGCCACTCCAGGCATTTTCTTTTTTTAAGATTTTATTTATTGATTCATTAGAGACAGAGAGAGAGAGAGAGAGAGAGAGAGGCAGAGACACAGGCAGAGGGAGAAGCAGGCTCCATGCAAGGAGCCCGACGCGGGACTCGATCCCGGGTCTCCAAGGATCACGCCTCAGGCCGAAGAGAGATGCTCAACCGCTGAGCCAGCCAGGGGGCCCTCCAGGCATTTTTTTAATTTAAAAAGCAGACGCCTTTGGACAACCAATCAAAAGATGCCTCCCCTTGTTATTCGCTTCCCCATCCTGGTCCTCCGTCCACACTCTGCCTTCTCTTGTCCTGCCCTTTGCCCCGGGAAGCTGACCTCTACAGGCTGGACCGCTCTGCCTTGGCTCCCTTGCCCCCTAACATCTGAATGGGTTTGGTCTGTGGGGGGCGCCCAGCGATGGGAGGGCAGGAGGGGAGAGAAGGGGGGGGCGTTTGCTCCCTTTGGGCCCTGCCCCGCTGTAGCTGTGGCCCGGTTGCCTTCCTAAGGCCGAGGCTCCCTTGACTCATTCCCTCCCCCAGGCCCCCTCCAGGCTGGGACAGCGGAGGCTTCTTTCTCCCTGTCTCCGGCTCCAGCAACTTCTCCAGCCCAGGGCTGCTTCCCCCAAACCCTGCCCACCCTTCTGGACATGGCTTTGCCTTGAACATTTCCACTGAGGAGTTGGGTTCCAATCTTCTTTATTATTACCAGTAGTAGCAGTATCATTAATTATAAGCTACTGGGTTTTTTTTTTTTTTTTTGCCTGGGACCCTCAATGCTCTCTCAGTTGACCCCCTTAGCGTGTGTGGCCTCCTGCCAGGATCCTGCGTGTGATGACATCTGTGGAGCTCATCTGGCCTTGGATTCAGACCCAGTCCCCTAACCAGGCCAAGAAGTCTCCCCACGAGCCTCTGCCAAGGAGTCCTTGATTTCTCCTCGAGCCACCCCTTCCCGCCTCCCCTGGGCCCTCTGCCCCAGGACTGGTTCTTTACCACCTGCTGTTTTACCCTTTCGCTCTTTGAACCTGGACCACCTCCTTTATGGCCCCAGGGGCTGAAGTCTCCCTGAGGAGTCCCCACCCCCATCCCCGCCCAACCTGCCACGAGGTCACCTGGACCACAGGGGTGTTACTCAGTCTCCCCACCCCAACATCCCACCCAGCCCTACACTGGTTTGTCCACATCTGTTGACTGGGCGGGCATTGGGGACCAAGAGGGGGTTGGGACCGGGATTTTCCTGCAACGGTAATGAGTCACGTTACCATTAACGGGCTTAATGAGCTTCGGAAATAACTTTCTCTGACACTTGGCTTTGCTCATGGTGCTCAGAGAGTTCCCTACACCCCGATCTTCTCCATGGAGCGCCCCAAGATCAGGGACAAGGTTGCCAGGACCTCACCGCCATCCGTGCCAAGGCTGCCATGGCCCAGCCCCGGTGGGAGGGGACAGCCCTAGCTCCGGTGCCTTGTCTGGGTGCCCAAGAGTCTCTGTTCCTCTCTGCAACGATTTTTCTTCTCTTGCAAAATGAGTTCGTCCAGGTTGGGCGATTAAAACAGGGGAACAAGCCCAGGTCTCGCAGATACAGGTCTGTATCTGGGCCTTCTTTCCCATAGCACTTTGTCACAGCGGTAAGTTTCCGTTCGCCCGCTCCCCGCTGGACCACGGCTCCGTCAAGGTCGAAGGCGTCGTTTCCTCTGGGTGTGGTGCACAATCTGACCATAGTAGGTGCTCAGAAAATGTGAGTGAGAGGAATGACTGCCTGGTTGGATTTTCAAATATTGTCCTCAGCTCAGTCCCGCGGATCACCTGGGGACTCCGTGCCGCACCCTCCTCCCGCCCCAAGCCCAAAATAAGACATTTAAGAGCTTCCCTGAAAAAAAATTTGTTTTAATTCTTTTTTCCTCGTGGCCCTCCTGACTGCCAGGCCCCCTTAAATGCCCCAGGAATATTCCTCAGAGGCTGCCCTGGTAAAACAGCCCAGAACTCTGAGGAGTTGCACTGGGTTGCCTTTTTTCCTGCTGCCTCCTAATATTAACCTGGCGCTGGGCCCCCAGCCCCCACGCAGTGATGGGAGGCCCTGGATGGAGCCAGCAAACAGATCCATCTGGAAATAGAAAAATAATCCCAACACTAGCGGTTTTGTCTGGCCGCCCCAGTGGGGTGTGGAGCAGGCCCATGAAAGGGGCTTTGAGGGCCGGTGGGTGAGGGCTGCGGCAGGGGGAGCCTCTGCACCCAGCACCAGCTGGGTACCTGTGCCCGGGCCCCCCAGGGCAAAGGCCAGGTCCGCAGGGAGCAGGACCTGCGTCCCAGCTGACTCCGGGAGCTGCCAGGACTCTGCGGTGCTCCCGCCTGAACTTGAAGCCCTGTGACCTTGAGTGAGTCGTGCAGCCTGGCTAGGCCACATGGCCCCGTATTTAAAATCGGGGTAAATAAGACCGACGCCCGGGAATGGCTCCCGAGGCCCGAGCATGTGGCCGGCAAAGCACTGCGCCAACCCCTGGGGTGACCTCGGGGAGCCTGCGGGCCTCTGTCTCCCTGCCTGCGCAATGGGGAGCAACCCAGAGCCCTCCAGCCCTGGGGCCCGGCGAGGTGACCCAGCAGCCGTCGGCCAGCCCCAAGGATGGCAGGAGACGCCTGCCTGCTGCAGGGAGCCCACCTCGCCCGCCCTCGGTTCCCCGGGGCAGGGGACACGGCTGCGGCTTCCTAGGGGAGCCCGTGGGCGTCCTCGGGCCTCTGCGGCCCCCTGTTGCCCTAATTCGGGGAGGCTGGGCCTTGGCAGGAGGAGCCTCGAGGGCCCGAGCTGGGGCAGAAGGACGCCTGGGCCTGCGCTCCTGGTCCCCATGTGCGGTGTGCGTCTGGGCAGATTGGGTCCGGCCTTGCCGATGTCTCCCGTGTCCGCACTTCATTCCTTCATTCGTTCATCCAGCGCACACACTGTCACCTCTACTCCAGGCCCTGTCCTCGACATCAGAAATACCAATAAATGTCAAAGCATTCATGATCCATGGGGACAGGAGGTTGGAGAGGAGCACGGGGGGGGGGGGGTGGCGGGGGAGCAAGTTGGGGTAAGGGAGGCGACAGTGCAGGTTTGGACGGCTTGGATTTGTGGTGTCCCTGGGACAGCTGGGAGGACCTCCAGTGAGCTGGATAGCCGGGCAGGAAGTCGGGGGGAGCCAGCCGGGCCGGAGCCAGGGGGACCCGCCTGTCCTGTCTCCCCCACTTCCCCAAATCCCTCTGTGGGGGCGACGTGTTGGTGACAGCGATGACTGAGGGTCCTGGTGTAACAAAAAGCATTTATCAAGGGCTCAGGCCAGCAGGCCCGATATGCAAATAGCAGGTGATTTGCATAGCACCTTTCCTTTACTTCTCAGAACAAACCTCAGGAGGAAGTCTGATGATTCCTGACTTCAGAAAGAGCTGAGGCTGAGAGGTGAGCGTCTTTGGCCAGGGTCCCTGGAAACAAAGCCTGAGAGAGAGAGAGATTCAGACGCTGTGGTTTCCCGAGAAAGCCTGGCGGGGAGGGGGGCCGTGAGGGCAGCGGGAGGGGAGGGCCCGTGCAGAGGGAGCCCCAGCGGCCCTGGGACCCCCCTGTCAGACCCTGGCCTCCAGGCAGGCCACAGGCTCGCGTTACCCTGGGTGGGCGCAGGTGGAGGGGAGCCCCACGCGCTGAGGTGAGCGGGGCGTGCTGGGTCTGCAGCCTCTGGGGGCTTCTGGGGGTCCTGGAGGGCCCCGTGAGTGTGACGGGCCCTCCTGGCTACAGACTCAGTCCCCGTGTCTTCCGGCTGGTCTCCTGGCCCGTCCTTGGTGTGTGTGACTCTGTATGTGTGGGACTGGGTGTGGGTGGCTGTGGGTGTGTGTGTGTGTGACCGTGTGGGGCTGTGGCCATGTGTGTGACTGTGTGAGTGTGTGTGCTTGTGTGTGCGCGTACCCATGACCGTGCGTGTGTGCGTGTATGACCATGGGTGACCATGTGCCTGGGGCCACGTGGGTACCTGTGCACATGTACCCGTGACCACATGCGTGTGCGTGTGTGACCTTGTGTGACCGTGTGCCTGGGGCCAAGTGTGTAACTGTGCACACGTGTGCACGCATACCCATGGCCATGTGCGTGTGTGTGATCATGTGCCTGGGGCCACGTGTGTACCTGTGTGCGTGTGTGCGCGTGTACCCGTGACGGCGTGCGTGTGTGCACGCACCTGTGTGCACCCATGACTGTCGTCCTGCCTCTCCTTGGGCCGCATCTCTCCCTTCCCCCCCGTCTCTCCTGCGTCTCGGTGTCTCTGCGCCCTGTCTTGCTCCCCCCTGGGCTCTCTCTCTCCCTTCCCTTTCCGGCCAATCTCTGTCCCGGGGCCGCCTGTCTTGCTCGTTGTCTATCTTTGTCCATCCTCTCTTTCCTTCCGCAGGACTCTGGCTCCTCTGCCCCTCCTCTCCCTTCTGCTGTCCTTTCTGTCCCCGAATCTCTCGAATTCTGCCTCTCCTTGTCCACCTCCATCTCTCGGTCTCTCTCCTTTCCTTTCCTGGTAGTGACCCTAGGAGCGCTCCCCGGGGCCCGCTGCCGGTGGGGGGCAGGGTGCCTGGATGCTGGTCCCCTGGGCCTGGAGCATCCTCTCCTTAGCCGACCTCCGCGCTAGGCAGTGCGCGTTCTCTCCCAGAGCACCAGGCTTTGTGTGCACGGCTGCGTGCATGTGTGTGTGTGTGTGTGTGTGTGCGTGTGTCTGTGTGTAGAGAGCAGAGCAGTACTGCAAGGCCTCTGCCTCGGGGAAAAAGGAGCCAGGAGCTGCAGCCAGGGCTTTCCCTGGCCTTATTGACACATAATTGACACACAGCATTCTTTTTTTTTTTTTTTTGAAGATTTTATTTATTTATTCACGAGAGACCCAGAGGCAAGAGGGAGAGGCAGGCTCCTTGTGGGGACCCCGATGCGGGGCTCGATCCCAGGACCCTGGAATCATGCCCTGGGCCAAAGGCAGGCGCTCAACCACGGAGCCACCCAGGCCCGACACACGGCACTCTAGAAGTTGAAGGGATAGCGGGATCTGCTGTGTGAGTGATTGCGAAGTGATTAAGTCCAGTTAACGTATTTATCACCTCACACGGCTGCCGTTTGTGTGTGTGTGATGAGAACTTTTAAGATTTACACTTTCCAACGTTCAAAGATACAATAGGGAGCACCTGGGTGGCTCAGCAGTAGGGCGTCTGCCTTCAGCTCAGGTCGTGACCCCGGGGTCCCGGGATCGAGTCCCATGTCAGGCTCCCTGCATGGAGCCTGCTTCTCCCTCCACCTGTGTCTCTGCCTCTCTCAGTGTCTCTCATGAATAAATAAATAAAACCTTTAAGAAAACCCCCACAAAGATACAATAGAGCACCGTTAACTAGACTCACCCCGCTGTACGTGGTCTCCCCACAACTTACTCATCTTCATGCTCGAAGTTTGTACCTTTTGATCACCTTCACCCATTTCCATCGCCCTCGACCCCTCACGTCTGGCAGCCACCCGCCTGTTCTCTCTTTCTAGGAGTTCTGACTGTTGGATTCTCGTATAAATGAGATGATACGGTATTGTCTTTCCCGGACTGATTTCACTTAGCACGATGCCTCAAGATTCACTCACATGGTCACAAATGGCAGGATTTCCTTTTTCTCCCGATTGAGTGATATTCCGCTGTGTATACGGACAGGCATCCGCTTCTAATGGCTTGTGCCCCACACCATCCCCCGCCAACCTTGAGCTGCGATTCCAGACCAGGTTCCACTTAGGTAGCAGCCCTCGGCCAGCTGTAGTCAAGATGGCAGGAGAGGCTCAATGGAGACCAAGGTCAAGGATGCTTCCAGAGCTCCAATTGGAGATACGCACAAGCTACTCAGAATCCAGCCGTCCAGGAGGGGGAGACCAATGCTCATATTTTTAGATAGAGAGCCAAGGCATGGGTGGAGGGGTGGCGGACAGACTTCTTCAAGGTGTCCCAAGATCTAGGGCCAGAGGTCAGGGCTCCCCATCCCAAGCTGCACGGCTGCCAGATGCTTCCTCGTAAGGTGTAGCTGGTTTCTGTCCCAGGACCCAGGGAGCACTGAGCCAGTCAGTCCTCCCCAAGTACCCCTTTCCAAACCCTTCCCTCCCACCATGCCACACCCAGTTTTTACCTCCCACAGGGAACTTCCCCGCTGACCCCACAATTGTACCCAAGCTGTGCCCTGTCCCTTCAGAGTGTGACTCGTCGTCATCAGCAAAAAGCCAGCCAGCTGCTCCAACAGATCTTCCAAGACTCAGGCCAATCAATGTGTGGGAGACAATGAGCGAGTGAGGTACTAGTTTGTGCTATGGTCTGGGTGCTTCCTCCTTCATCCCCAGTTCAAGGAGACAGTCAGCCCTCCAGACACTCTGGTCGCTGGAGTTTTGGAGGACCTGAAAGCCGGGGCTGCTCCCTTTTAAGTCCTGCTTGTAAACTTAGAGAGGGGCCGAGGCTCTGGGTCCCAGAGCGGGAAGGAAGAGGCGAGCACCTCTGAAGGCAAGGAGGAGGCGACGACGGTTGGTATTAATGAGTCCTCAGGTGGCTGGGAAACAGATAAAGTCCCAAGACGCCTGCTCCAGGCTGTCTCTAAGGGAGGCTGGGCCCAACACATTGGTGTCTCAGCTTCACAGGTCCAAAGCATGACACCAAGATCATTGGCTGTAAGGGGACATCGGCACAGACAATGAGTACGTGAGTGGCCACAGATGAGAGCAGGGCAAGGAGACCTCTTGGAATGTGTTATTCTGCATAGGACCCCAGGACCTTTGCATAACCAGGAGTCTCAGTAATGACAAACACTGAATTTCCCCATCACAGTAACAGGTGGACTCAAAGTTGGACTTTAGTTTAGTCAAAGGAAGGCCCTATTTCTTTTTTTTTTTTTTAAGATTTTATTTCTTTTATTCATGAGAGACAGAGAGAGAAGCAGAGACACAGGCAGAGGGGGAAGCAGGCTCCCTGCAGGGGTCCCGATATGGGACTCGATCCCAGGACCTCGAGGTCACGACCTGAGCCAAAGGCAGATGCTTAACTGCTGAGCCACCCCGGTGTCCCAGGAAGGCCCTATTTCTTATGCCCTGAGCTGGGGACTGAGGTTTAGCCTTCACGCACATTAAATAAATGAGTGAGACAAAGAAAGAGGAGCGAAGGCCCTTCCCCTCCAGCGAGCCCGGGCTTTCCCGAGGCCTTCATGCTGACGGAGCATCCCCGACGGGTGTGATGCCCAGCGAAGGCAGGCCATATTTGGGGCGGGTAGGAACTTTGGCTCACCGGATATGTCCACCGGTGCTGGCTGGTAAATCGGGGTGAACCAAGTTAGCACTGGGTCCGGGGCCAAGTCCATTTTCTCCAGTTTCTCCGATTCTAAGTCCCTGGGGATCATATTGCCTGAGCAAACTCGTTTCTCCCGACCTCCGGGAGTGGGTGCCCACGGGGACCCTTGCCCGACCACACCTGGCGATGCAGACCGGGAGGGGCTGGGCGGGGCCGGGTGGGATTAGGTGGGGTCCAAGTGAGCATATGGTCAGGGAAAGGTCAGGAGGCAAGCTGGGTTCCAGGAGGAATGTCCCTCCACAGACGGGGGGGGGGGGGGACGGTCAGCTTGCCCTGCAGGGCTCCTCCACGTGCCATCGCTGCTGGGAATGAATGCCCCCTTGTGTGAGGTCCTTGTCTGTCCTGAAGTAGGTCACAGGAGTGAGGGATCACAGCAATCCCAGCCTCCGAAGCATAGAATCGTAGAAGCCGAAAGTCAGTGCCAGGTAGGATTCCAGGATTTTAGAGCCTCGAGCCCTGGCATCAGAAGGCACAAGAAGTCTGGCGCTTTGGGCACAACCTTTTATGGCTCCAGGGATCTAGAACCACAGAGTCACAGAACCTTGCACTTGGATGACCCTTAGACTCTCAGGGAATCTAATATACTCCCTGATACAGTGATCTTTTTTAGAAAGTTCCAGAAGGTAGCATTCTTCCTCGGATAGGCAAGGAGTTTGGGAGCGGGGAAGGAGGACCCAGGAGGTCCCTGTGTGGGATGATGTTAGGAGTCCGGGGCTGTGCTTTCTGACCCTGAATGCCTTTGTCAGGGGCCATCAGAATTCGAAAATCTACCCTCAGCCATTCTTTCTTCGGGGCGTGAAAGTCCTTTGACCTCCAACGATCTACTTTGCTGTAAACTACTCCCAGGTCAGTGGTGCTCGCAGGGCCTCCTCCATAAGAGCCCCGTGATGAGCAAGATCCACTCAAGGTCCAAATGTCAACCGTGGGCCTCTCTCTGCCCCAGCCCTGGGACCCTCTCCCCACCCTCCACGCCTTCCTGTGCCTTGACCACCCAGCTCCTGGCAGGCGCCCAGCTGGCTGGGAGAGGCGATTCCAGCAGCCCTGGGGCTGGCCATGGTGTACAGTGTGGCCTACTTCTAATCCCACCACCTCCTTGGGGCAGGCGGCGTGGGCAGCAGCCTGTAATTTGGGGGTGGGAGATGGGACACCCAGGTCAGCTTTGACCATGGGGTCCCTAGAGGAAGGGAGTGGTCCAGGGGCCTGGAGAATCAAAGCCTTCCTCTCAACTCCCTTGGTGACCATGAAGATAAATATATTTATGGACAATTTTCCTCACTCTGGGGACAGCCAGGCACAGAACAGGGCTGTTTTTTTCCTTGGCTATGGCTACGCTGTCAGGATGGAGGGAGCTGGGGCAAACACAGGTTGTTTACAAGGCCTACTGCAGCCCCAGAGAGACACGGCTACATACAGTTTCCCCTTTCTCAACGGGGACGTGAGCTTCTGGAAAGTTGCCCAGAGGAACAAGGGTGGGTTTCTGTCCTCTGTTGGCTTCGTTCTTGGTGGGGTTGGAGGGATTTTTTTTTTTCCCTGAGAGATGGGGCGAGTGTGTTAGGGTGAATAACATGTTTCCCATAATTTGCCTTTTGAAAACACAAGGAAATTTGCGTATGTGGCTGACACAGCCTGGGCAGAGAGCCTTCTGGAGAAGCCAGTCCTTCATTTCCCCACCGTGTCAGGCTGCTCGAACTCAATAAACACTTGTTGACTGAATGAATGGGTCATAGAAATGGCAAGCCCGAGCTGGAAGGAAGGCCCCGTGGACATCCTCCCCGCCAAACTGCTCAGGTTTCAAGGCAGGGAAACTGAGGCCTGTACTGGGGGGAAGGGACGGAGGCTGCACACAATTATAGATTTCATTGCTGCTGCTGCTGCTGCAGACAATAATGACAATAAATCATCTTTTCTGGGCATTGGGTGTTTTCCAATTTAACAAAATCTTTCTCACTGGCCAGACTTCCAGCAAGACCTTGGAGGAGGCAGGAAAGAGATGAGGATTCCCCGTTATCATGGACCAGGGAAGAGAAGCTCAAAGATGTTGAGCAACTTGCCGACTCATCCAGCAAGGGGTGTCGTGGGGCTTGGCAATAAATTCGGGCTGTTTTTCCGTCACTCAGCAGATACCTGTCATGTAGGATCCGCCACCCACTCAAAAGGAGGGACTTGCCTCTGCGGGAGTTTAAATCCCCAGCCCTACCATGCTCGGCGGCTGAAGTAGCTCACTGCACTGTGCCCATCCAGGCCTCACTTTTCCCCATCTGTGATTTGGGGCTTGCACTTCCCATGTACTATGCAGCCCCCCCCCCCAAACTGGTACAAGAATGGCATTAGAGAAGGGGTATGACCCTGCTTGGGAACTGTCAAGCAAGAGGGACGTCCTGACACTAGCTAGCATTAGGATGTGTCAGCGGATCCCTCCATCCATCCAAGGGAGACAGCTTTCTGATTCCAGCTCTCGAGATAAAAATAGCTTTAAGGGGAGGGGGGCAGCTCCCCAGGAGATCTGGGCAGGATAAAAATAACCCTCAAGAACAGCTGGCTCCTTTTCTCCACTTTGGTATTCACCCACAGTCTTCTGATCTCTTATTTGGTTTCCCAAGCCGACCTACCATCCCAGGCAAACAATCCTCCTTGTTCTAGGGCCAGGCGGTGGCAAATATATTCCAGGCTCTGGGAGTAGAGGCTTGGGAAGCAAGAAATATGGGTCCCATCCCAGCTCTGTTTACAACTCACTGTGTGGCTTCGGCAAGTCATTTCGAGTCCCCATTTCCCTCGATACAGTGCTGTCCAATAGAACTTTCCTTGAGGATGGAAATGTTCTATATCTACACTGTCCATTACAGTAGCCGCTATAGCTGCATGTGGCTGTGAACACTTGAGATTTGGCTCGTGTGACTGAGGAATTTCTTACGAATCTTTTATTTTATGGAATCTGAATTGATTGAATAGCCACACGTGGCCAGTGACTGTCATATTAGACAACACGGGCCTTTAAAAAGGAAGATGGGAAAGCACCTGCCCCCTTGACATGGGGTGAGAAGGATGGACAATGTATGTATGGAGCCTGATGAGAGACACTCCCCACTTGTTCAATTCCTCCCCCTCTCTGCCCCTAGAAATGTAGATATATGGGTCCTTGAGCTGAAGAATCCTCCTTTGGGAACACGCAGTTCCTCTTTGGAGACTGGTGGGAAGGAGGGATGCAGGGTGGGTAGGAAGCCATGGAGGCTTCTGTGATGGGCGGGCTGGAAGATCAGGGAACATGTCTGGAGGATAATGAAGCCAGGTCAGAAGAAGGAAAAACTGGCTACAACTGCCCATTCCTGCCCCCATCAGCCCCCTTTTTTCTTCCATAGGCACTAGTGCTCAAAAGTGGTTTATCTTAGAAACTCCCTTTCTGGGGCGCCTGGGTGGCTCAATGGTTGAGTGTCTGCTTTCGGCTCAGGTCGTGATCCCAGGGTCCTGGGATCGAGTCCTGCATCAGGCTCCTTGCGTGGAGCCTGCGTCTCCCTCTGCCTGTGTCTCTGCCTTTCTCTCTGTGTCCGTCATGAATAAATAAATAAAACCTTAAAAAAAAAAAACAGGAAAAGAAACTCCCTTTCTTTTGCCTAGATGTGGTTAAGATCATGGACTCTTAGAATCAGATGGTTCTAGGTTAAAACTTCAGTTCCATCACTTACCAATTGTGTCTCCTCGGGCAAGTTGCCAACCTCTCTGTTTCGCGTCTGTTAAGTGGGTAGACTAATGCCTGCCCCTGGGGGTTTGTGGGGAATCAATGCATTAATGTGTGCGAGGCCCTTTGCAGTGGGCCCAGCACATATAAAGTGCTTAAGAAATGGAAGGCTGTGGCCAATCTTACAGAAATAGAACCATTTAACTCCCATCTCCACCCCAGCTGGGGTCCAGGGAGATGGCTGAGAAGCCAACACAGGGGTTCTTCTAGAAGAAGAACTTTTCCGGTGGTCCTCAGGGTAAGGAAGAGGCTAGGCACATGAACAAGCCCTGGTGCCCTTTGGTGGGCAGAGAACCCACCAAATTGTAGAGCTGGAAGTCACCCTGAAGTATTGACTGCTTGGATCTCCTTTCTGGCGACCTGGCCAAGTGATAATCTTCTGGGGTGTGTCCAGAGGCAGAAACTCAGCTACGTCCTGGGGTAGGTGACCCAAACCAATATTAAGTCCCTCCTGGGATCGAAGACAGCTGCCTCTCTGTGACTTCCCACCCTTGGTCCCGGTAAGGTCTCTGCTTATCAGATTCAACCTCCTTCCCTCGCTGCCCCGTGCTGGGAGGCATCTGCAGATTGGTCCCTTTGAAAATGCCGCGTCCAGAGACTGGCTCGCCAGGCCAAGGGCAGGGTTAATCTTTATTGAGGTGGGAGGACTGAGACTTAAAAACTTAAAACCTGCCACTAGTTAAGAGCAGAAGGTGTCTTTCATCCACTTGTCTTACGTGGTAGGCAAAGGAAATGAGAGCTTGATCTATCCAACGATTCATCCAGTCTCTTGCTGGACGATAGTTACTGAGCACCTACTGTGTGCCAAGTTCTAGAAACACAGAAATGAATTCCTGTACCCAAAGCTCACAGTCTGGTAGAGACGACATTTATATCAACAGAAATTATAGCAGTGTGATATGGGTTCTCATGTCAGGGCTGGGACCAGGGTGAGGTGAGTGTGGTACTCATCTTGGGGACAAAAATTTTTTTTAAAGATTTTATTTAGTTATCAGAGAGAGAGAGAGAATAAGCAGAGAGAGGGAGAAGCAGACTCCCGATTGTGCAGGGAGCCCAATGTGGGGCTTGATCCCAGAACCCTGAGATCATGACCTGAGCTGAAGGCAGCCGTTTAACCGACCGAGCCACCCAGGTGCCCTGGGAACAAAATTAAATGCAGGGCCCAAAGAACTCAGTAATCAACATAAATAGTGATTTATTGCAATGCTTTTTAAAACTCAATGTCAGAAAGGCATGAACGGACAAAAGGTAAAACTCTTCAATGAAGACAGGAGCAATATTAGTGATTTTTCCCTTTGCCTCGGGCTCCAGCACAGCTTGCCATGGCACAGTACTCTGGGGGATGTGTGCGAGCTGCTGTGGGACAGAAAAGTGGGTGTCTCACCCAGCCAGTGGTGTGCTGGAATGGACTCATACCGGCTCGCACACTCCTTCCCAGCTTCGCACTCAGGATTGCATGGTGGTAGGTTGAAACTGGTCATGATGGGAATATTTACACCATGGTAACTGGCGGACGCTAGAAATCAGGGCTTTCCCACACTCTTTTGTTCAATATTTATCAACACGTCATTTATATCCAACCTGCACTGGGTGTAACCTTCAAGAAAGGTTTCCCAGAGGAGGCACCTTCTGCATTTTGCAGAATAAGAATCTAGAAAAGGTGAGAAAGGACATCCCTGCAAATAAGAAACTCAGTATGCAAAGCACCAGAGGAATGGGGGGAAGAAGTGTACTGTTTTAAGCGACTGCAAGGAGCTGAGAGTGGCTGGAATGTGTCATGTTGCAGAGGAAGGAAGCTTCAAGACGTTGGAGAAAGTCAAAGCAGCAAGTGATGTCCTGAGATTGAGCAAGATCCTGGTCTTTGCTCTGGGACAGGATTGCAGATTTATAGGAGGAGGGTGCTCCGTACTTTTGAGGTGTCCTGACTACCCAGACCAGGCAAGAGACAGCAGTGGTGAGCTGGTAAATGTGTCACAACAGCTCTAAGCGAAAAGAACTCTGATTTATAGCATTTGCCAAAGATTCCCACCACGGCCAGTTTCATTTATGTGGTGTCCCTGGATGCTGAGTTGAGGAGAGATGCTCAAAAGGACACCATCGTGTGGCACCTCCACCATCTACCTAAAACAGAAATAAATAACCTCAAGAGCACAGATAATAGTAAAATGTAGCTCGATAGCTAGAAAGAGATGTGTTTTGAGTATTTATTACTTTTGTTTTTATTTATTATCATTATTTTTAAAGATTTTATTTATTTATTCATGAGAGACACACAGAGACAGGCAGACACACAGGCAGAGGGAGATGCAGGCTCCCCACGGGGATCCCGATACAGAACTCGATCCCAGGACCCCAGGATCATGCCCTGAGCTGAAGGCAGACGCTCAGCTGCTGAGCCATCCAGGCGTCCCTTACTTTTGTTTTTAACAGAATTTATTCAATTATACGCTTATGCAACTTAATGCTTAATAATGGCTTAATGGGAGCACATGAAGTTTCCTGAAAATTGAGCCATCTGCTCTCACGAGCCAGTAGGAACAGGTATGAGACACTCCAGCAGCCACCAGGAGAGGAGATTTTGGTCCTGACTCACCCCACGTTGGTTGGGGATGGGGACCCAATCCCTGGGTCTCACCTTCCCAACCTGAGACACTGGACCAGCTTTATCGTGAGGTGCCCCTTGCCCTGATCCTCTGTGAGTAGGGACATGGATCCCAGCCTCTGGGTGACTTCCCAGAACGATGCAGCATTCGCTGGGACGAAAGCATCAAGAACAAACAAGATTCCTGGGAGAAGACAAGCCCGAGGCCAAGGTTCCACAGCCTCCTCACTTCAGGAGTGCTGTTTTATTATAAAGCCATTGGCACCTCAACTATCCAAGAATATAAAAAAATAATTATAGCAATAAATACAAGTTATATTTATTGTACTCTTCCCACGTGCCAGATGCTATACTAAGTGCTTTATGTACACAAGTTCATTCAATTCTCAGATCAGAAGCACAAGGTAGGTGTTGTACCGTCTTCAAAGATGAGGATGCTATTGGGATCACGATGCGAAAGATGGACAAAAGCCGGTACGAAGAGTTTACGTGGTTTACCCCCAGGTGTAACCCAGCTGGAGATTCGAACTGGAACTTGCTGTGTGCAAGGGCAGCAGGAGAGGAGCATGCTCGTGCAGCCCAGTGCGACTGCAGGAGACCCCCTGAGCCAAGGGGGCGCATCAATCCAAGAGCTGCTGGGTTTAGCCAGATGGCTCTCTTCACAAGGACTGGTGAGGTTGGGAGGAGGGGAGTCGCCACAGAGGCACATGCTCATCACCCCCATGTTCACAGATGAGTTCACAGAAGGGAAATGAGGTCCCACGGCGCTAACACAGGGCAGCGCTGTGACACGAGCGCCGGAGTGTCCACATGGACACAATGCGCAGCCAGCTTTGGGGGCTGGGCGGGCTTGGGGTTCCCATCAGATCACAGCCATTCCCAGATACCTGGGTAGGCAAGACCCCAAATAAAAATCTGGTTGATGGGGGGCTCGGGGGGCTCAGTGGTAGAGCGTCTGCCTTTGGCTCAGGGTCCTGGGATCGAGTCCCACATCGAGTTCCCTGCAGGGAGCCTGTTTCTCCCTCTGCCTGTGTCTCTGCCTCTCTCTGTGTCTCTCATGAATCAATAAATAAAATTTTTTTTTTTTAAAGAACCTGGTTGAAAAACTACAGAAAATGTAGAAGAATGCCCCTCAGTGAATAAATCGCCCGTTCCTAGAGGAGTGGTTATGGCCCATCTCTGATGACCCGCTAGAGCAGTGACCACCATGCCCCCGGCCCTGAGCCGATGGCTGTGCCTGTGGTAGGGTCCGGCCCTAACGCCAGCAGGTAGACGGGGTTTGACTGCTAAAGAAGACTCGCAGGACTCACAGTGCACACATGTCGTTCATCGAGGGTTTTTTTGCGAACTCACTAAGGTAGGAATGTTCCTCACAGCCAAAGGCTGCCTCAAAGCAAGGGATCTGGAGACGCCAGGTTTGAACTCCAGCCGTCCTCCCTGTCAAGGGCCATACCAGGCTGCACTTCCTCCCTCGGGTCGGGGCCCGGCCGCAGAAGGCCTCAAAGCCAGGGAGCTCAAAGTGGAGACTCCTGCCGGGGTTTCTTGTCCCTGGTTGCTCACATGGGCATATTCTTGCTGGGAAACCAATCCCAATGGCAGAGGCTTCTTGGGGTCTCGCCAAGACCAGGTATAACCATGGGCTTATCGTGATCCAGAAACAATGCTGACAATTTGGTACTGACCACACCTCAGTGACCACACTCAGGCCCATGGCTACAGGGCAACGCCAGTCATCATTATGGCTATCTGTAGGACTAGTGGCCGGTGTCCTGCAGGCACAGGTCCTTAATCAAGGACAAGAGAGGCATATCTAACAAGCTACAATTCAGATAAGCTTGGGAAAAAAAAAAAAAAAAAAAAGAACGCACTTCACCAGGGCTCCGCTCAGTAGGAAGAAAACCGTATTGCCCTGGAGAAGACATATGGGAAAACCCTAGAGGTTCTTGATGGTCATTATGGTATAATTGCCAAAAAAAAAAAAAGGCAAATATGTGCACTGGTTGTATTAACAGGAGCATAGAATAGATACAGGAGGGAGGGTGGTGGTAGCTCTGCTCAAACTCTGCACTGCTCAGATGCCCCCCGAACCCTTGAGCTCTGCTGTGGTCACTGGCGGCACTTAGGTGACCGAAGGACTGCAACGCCTTTTGGAGGAGACGCTGGAAGCTATGAAACAGGTACCCAATGAGCATCGGTCAGAGGAAATAGAACGGCTGGGCCTGGAGAAAGGATGTGGGGGGTGGAGGGGCAGGGGCTGTTACTCTCAAGGGCGATCCTGGCCACAGCATCAGGCTTCAGCTGACGTCCGAGGTGCTGTGCTCAACAGGCTTTGGCGGGATGACCCCTGGGGACACGTGTCGAGAGCCCTTTACAGGGCCGGGGGCGGGAGTGTGCACTGCGCTTCTGTCCTCACTCTGTGACAAGGAAAGGCATCCCCAGACATCGCGTGGGCCCCCTTTCCCTGGGAGTACACGCGAGCAGGGCTGGGTCACATCACAGGGTGTGGGCCTGGGGTCCCCAGGCCGCTGGGCCCCGAGAGGGCAGGCCGGAGCTGGTGGTGGGGAAATGATGGCCTTCCGTCGCAGCCGTCTGTCCGCTGTGTCTGACTGCAGCTGTGTCGCCTGAAGGCACCCTGGGGACCCATGTCCAAGTGTTGGAATTTACTTGGGGGGGTGGTTTGGGAGGGTGGGTGTCCTCCCCGCTGGCTGTGACCGGCCCCTCCCTGGGCTGTGAAGGGACCCGCCCCCGACTGCGCCCCACACCCCGTAGCCTTGGGTCGGTCACTGCTGCCCGGTGAGCTCGGGCAAGTCCCTTCCCTTCTGGGAGTTGGTCCTTCATTTCCAAGCTAGAGATGCGGATATCTGCCCCCTGTCGCGGGGCACCTGCGGACACCGAGATTACGGTCCTCGTCATTGCCTTCCCCTGGTTTGTCTGGTACGGACCAAAATTCCTGTTCCTCTGGGACACTTTCAGGACCTAAAGATGGCCTTGGTGACAAAAGACACTATTGCTTTGAGAAAGGGCGGCCCCCAGGTGCCTGATGGAGCCTCCCCGTAATGTCCGGGGAGCCCCCGTTCCTTTCGTGCCTGCATCCTCAGCCCGTTGGCCGTGGACCTCACAGTCGGTCACCTCACTGTGGCAAGATGACCGCAGCCTCTCCGACGCAGAGCCTCACCCCAGTGCGCAGCGAGGAAAATGGGGTGTGTCGCTGGTGTGCGTCTGCTTATAAAAGTGAGCGCACTATTCTCGGGAGGCCCAAGCATATCCGGTTCCCCTCAGGTCCCAGTGGCTGGTCTGTGTCTTAAGTCCCACCCAGACCACTCCCTGGGCAGGGGAAGGAGATGAGGAGACCCTCGCGGTGGGCTTGGTCTAAGCAGCAGTGGGTCCTTGAGGCTTGGGAGCACACAGTGTCCACTGGGGGATGAGGCTGCCCGGATGGCGGACGGAGGTGGAATTCTGCTAGCAAGGGCGGAACAACAGTGCCTGGCGCGTCGTGGGGATGCCCTGGGAGGAGGCTCCAGCAGCCCTCAGCTCGGCCTTACACCCTCCCATCTTCCCGCTCTCCCCTCCCCATTCATCCCACACTTGCTGAGAGCCTCCTGGGGGTCCACACCCTCCCAGCTTCCCATCTTACCCTCCCCATCCCACACTTGCTGAGGGCCTCCTGGGAGTGAGCACTCAGGTGGCCCTGGGTGTTCTACAAAGATAAGATCCAGCCATGACCTTGAGGAGGTCCAGTTGAGTAGGTGTATAAGGCAGACATACACCCTGAAGGGACCTGGCATACTGAGGACCAGGCAAGAGTGGGGGGAGGCTGTGATACAGCTGTGGGGATCGGGGGGCGGGGGACGGAGTGAAGAAGGACCCTCTAGGGAGAGGATGTCACAGGAACGAAGGCCCAGAGCTCTCTGAGCTCCTCGGCTGCTTTGTTTCCACTCTCAGCTACAGGGGTGGCCCAGAACCCGTCCCTGGTAGCCTGTTTGGTGAAGGCGGTGCTTCCAGACACATCCTCGGGGAGAGTCCAGAGATCTTAACTCGCCACGGCTCTCACATCTGGAAGACGGGTCTGATTGGTTCAAGATTGGCTGAAGGGATGGAGGGAGGAGATAGGCTTGACTCTCTACGGTTAGACAGCGATGTAGGAGGCCTGACTTCTCACCCCAGCTCTCCCCTTGATGCTGTGAACGTCGCACATCCTGTCTCCCAGCCTCAATTTCCCCACTTGTAAAAGGAGGAATTTAGGCTAGGCAGCCCTAGGGGCTCCTCCAGGTTTGAATTTCTTTTGGGGCCCCGACATGTGGGTCAGTATCAGCACCGCTAGGTGGTGGGATTTGGATATCTCACTGGCCTCCACCACTGGCCCAGGCCTGGGACCATAAAGCCAGACTAGGAATGGGTGAGAAAGGCCCCCGTGATGGCCTGAGTGGCCCAGACAGTGGGGTCACATGCCCAGAGGATGCACCCTCCTGGACGGTGGCCCAGCAGCTTCCTTCCCTGGCCTCAGCCGCCATTTCTCTTGGTGGAACGATGGCCTTGGGGGTCTTGGCAGTCACCAGGCCAGAGCGATGTGGCCCCACAGGCAGAGCCCAAGCCCTGGGAGACAGGCGTATGCTCCAGCGAGCCTGTGCTCCAGCCACCTCTCCTGGGGAGATGGGCCAAGCTAGGAGTGGCCCCGAAGTGACAGGGGGAGGGGACACTATTGAAAGCCACCTCTCCCTCCAGCCTGGGGTTCAGTTCAATTCCCGTCAGTGACATGCTCTCTCTGAGCTGCTGGCAAACCAGACATGAGTCGGGCAGAGCACGATTAGCGCATCTGCGCCCCTAAAGTCAAGTCTGCACGTGGCACCTGCCCTACAAATATTTGTTGATGGACAAAGGTCACGAGACAGGAGAGGAAGCAGGTGACAGGAAAGCTAATCTAAGGCATAAGCCAGCAAACTTTACTGTCATGCATTCATTCCTTCCTTCATTCCATCTTCCACTTAGCATTTTGGGAATCCCTCCTATGTGCCGGGCACTGTGCTTGACACTGGTGTCAGGGAGGCAACAAGCGAGGACCACAACTTCCAGTTGCCTGTGACCAGAGCCCCGCTCAGGGATTGATACACAGCAGCATCTCCCGATGGCTGAGCGACCGGGAATGAACAATTCAATTAAATGATTCTTTTTTTAATTAATTAATTAAAAAAATTTTTTTTCAATTAAGTGATTCTATTGTTAGACGTGCACTGTGTGCACACATCCTATGCTGCTGCTGTGTGGGGCCTGAATACGAAAGATAGCTCCACCCTGCTTGTGCCCAGCAGGACAGGGCATCTGGGGAAACTGGGATCTGAGTTCTCCTCCTGGTTCTGCAGACCAGTGAAGCAAGTACTCCTTGAGGCAAGGCTTTCTGAGCTGCATTTTCCGCCTGTCTCCTTGCTGGTCTCCTCCCCAGACCACTGGAGAGCAGAGAGCAGAGGGTGGCACACAGTGAGTCCTCAGAAAGAGCTTGGTGGCTAGATCGGTGGGGACTGCTACCTGGGCAGCGTGCAGTCCTCCGTTCTGCAGGCTAAGACTCCACGAGCAATGCATTCACGAACGTTTATTGAGCACCTACTGTGTGTCCACTGGGAAGGCTTTTCAGGTGAATAGCTTGTCTCGAGGCTGCGGCTGGTCTGCTTGGACAGGGAGTGGACCACGTGGGCCTGGGCCCCCACCAGACCGGGAGTTCCTATTCTATCTCATGCCTGAAATGTCACCTGGGCCCGGCAGTCGCGGTCTGCCCAGTTCCTAGGCTCATTGCCTTCGGCCCCACAGAGATGGCCCAGTATTGGCTGGCTGGTGAGTGCCCTTTTCTGCAATGGCAATGGCTCAGTGCCTTCTGGACTGAACTTCCATCAGAACTGTTTATGCACAGTCACTGGTGTGGTGTCAGGAACCTACCTGGCAGGCAGACTGTGCGTGACGAGGCAACAGACGCAGGAAGCAAGGTCCCTTCCTAAGAATTCTTATCAGTGTCCATGACTTCTCTTCCCAGCTGACCAGGAGCTCCTGCAAGACCCTGAGTCTCATTTCCCTCCGAACCTAGCAGAACACAGCTAGCCCTCAATAATTGCCTCTCGAACTGGATTATTGTTGAACAACCACTGTGCGTTGGCCATGCAGAGGGTCATGTGTGATGCACCCATTTCATACATGGAGAGAATGAGGCTTTGGAAGAACATACCATCCATCTTTATGGGCTCTAAGGGGTTTCTCATGGGTCTTTTCAGCAGCCCTCCATGGAGCAGGGGGCCCTGGGGCTCAACATTGCACACTGGGATTTGGGAGGGAGATTTGGAAAGGCCTCGGTGCTCAGCCACACTGACCCACTGCCTGACCTTTGAGGAAATGTATCTCCTTGCCTGGAAATGGCTTTGTGGCCAGTGAGTCATGGGGCATCACCCATACAATACAGGGGGTGGGGGTGGGGTTGGATAGCCTCTCCACCACATGCCCCCTCCCCCCCACTCCTCCTTCCAAACCTGCCTGAGATCCCCTCCCACACTCCTGGCCTTTTGGTGACTCTTGCAATTGAATTGTCTTGCCCCCATGGCTCCATGATAATTCAACACACCCTTCAGAAGCCAAAGGCCACCTCCTCCTGGGAGCATTCTCTGCTTGCTCTCCATCCCTTAGTTCTGCTTGACAATTCAATTCATCGGTAGCATTTATCACATTCTCCTTGTGTTACCTTCATGTGGTTGCGCAGCGGCATCTGACGTCTCCCGTGCAGCTCTCCTCCTTGCCCTGAGCTACCGAGCCTGCCTTCTGTCCTTCTGTCCACGACACAAGTGTGGGTGTGCCCGGAAAGCAGGACCATGTGCAAGGCTCTCCTCATGGCAGACTCTCTTCCCTCGGTTTTGGACAGGGGTTTGCACACTGTAGGAGTGAAAGAAACTCATTTAAATTATTAATGGTTTGAGCCTCTATTGTGTCCCTGGCTCCATGCTGAGTGTGGGGACACAGAGATGGATCTGACAATGACAACACCATGTGATGTGTGCTATAACTTGGGTGTGGGGCAGAGCTTGAGCTGGAAGGACAGGCGGCAAAGGGGGGTGTGGTGATGGTGGTGGTGGGGGGGACCTGGAGGATGAGCAGCACCCAGAAAGCCTTGAAGTAGCCCAGCTCTGCCCTGAGCCCGGGTCGGGCATCGGAGAGACTCGTGCTTTGGGGCCGACCAAGAAGCTGGGGAGGTTGACAAGGGTCCACTCAGAATCCCTTAAAGGCTAACATTTGGATCATTACGCTCAGCTGCAGAAGACAGGCATCAAGACTACCTGGCTTCCAATCCTACCTACCTCCACCACCTACCAGCTCGGAGATCTCTGGAAGGTTACTCAATCTTTCAGAATCTCAGCTTTCTCATCTGCAAATGCGGATGGCAGGCCTGCCGGAAATGGTGACACTCAGCACAGTGCTGCACCTGGCTTGAGTGAGGTGAGTAAGGATGCAAAACGCTAGGGGACCCCAAACAACCCTCGGTAGTGGAGTTTTAGAATTAAGGGGGTGCCCAAACACCCGTACGTTGCCAAGATACATAATATTTTAATGCAATACTTTTAAAATGTCAAAACTGATGCCAAAAAAAAAAATCCACGGTGAACAACTTATCAAAAAATGTCAGTAAGGACGGATCCGCCTAGCACAGGGTATGCAGCTCGGGAGGCCGCCAGCTGGGACTGAACTGGGAGCCCTCGACCCTCCAGGGCTGTGGCCCCTCTCACCCAGAAGAATGCTCTGGGCAGCTTTGGGGTGTTCCCGCACCCCCTGGAGGTTAAGGACTCCAGTTCCACGTGGGGGTGCGGGAGTGGGGGTCCCGCCGCCTCCCAGCCATCCGCGGGTTCCCCCCCCCACCGGCCTGGGCCGCCCTCCTGGCCGCCTTGGGTGCTCTGCCCCCTGCAGGAAGCCGCGCGGAGCTAGGCCGCTGCTGCTTCTTTCTTGCTCGGCTCCCCCCGCCCCTGCCCGCCCCCCCCCCCCCCCCCCCCGCCCTCCGCTTGGGACTTTTCCTAAAGTTTGCTGAAACCAGACACCTTGCTCCACCGAGCCCGCGTGCAGCCGCGGTTTAAAAGGCCGCCTTCAGCGCCCCCTCCCCGCCCCCAGCGGAGACTTCAAAAGGCCCGGCGGGCGCCGCGGCCCCAGCACCTATGAGCCGCCCCCCGCGCCCGGAGCCCGCGCCGGAGCCCGAGGACGCAGAGCGGACCAAGCCCGAGCGCAGGCGGACCGGGCCGGCGGCGCAGCCCCGCGCGCCCATGCCCCTCCCGGTGCCGCTGCGCTCCGAGCGCCCGCGCCCCGTTTAGGGAAGGGGACCCCGCACCCCCGCCCCCGCGCCCGCGCCCGGGGCTGCGGGGACCCATGAATACAAATGCCGTTAGGCGCCCGAGGAAGGACCGACCGTCCAGCCTCGCAGCTAGGGACCCAGTAAGTGCCCGGGGCTCCTGGAGCTCTGGGGGTAGCGGGGCGTGCGCGTCAAGTCTCGCGCGTCCGGGGATGGGGGTGCACGTGGGGGGAGTGGGTGCGTGTGTGCACGCTCGCGGTGGGCACTAGCGGACAGCCGCGTGCAAGTGGGGGGTGCGCGCGCGCGCTCGTGTGCACTTGGGGTGTGTGTGCGGGTGTGCGCGGTGGGGGGCTGTGTGGACAGGCTCGTGTGCTTTTGTGTGCGTGTAAGTACGAGTGTGCACGCAGCTGCGTGTGTGGAGTCCGGGCTGCGTCGGGGTCCGGGAAGCCCAGGGTGTGTTTGTGTGCGTCCAGGAGGAGTTGCGTGGCCGAGCTTGCATGTGAGTGGGTGTGAGCGTGCGTCTGAGTTTGGGGTAAGCGTGGATGTGCGTGGGAGTGTGTATGCACCGGCGAGCAAATCGTGAAGGTGGAGGTGGAGGTGGAGGTGGAGGTGGAGGTGGAGGTGGAGGTGGAGGTGGAGGTGGAGGTGGACGGAGGTGGAGGTGGCGGTGCCTTCTAGGGCCCGGGCTGGGACTGGGGTTGTGGTTGTGCGAACTTGCTGGGCGCTGGCGCCTGGGTCAAGGTGTGCAGTGGCGCGCCCCCGCGGGGGACCGCAGGGGGTCTTGGTGGGCTCCCGAGGGTGTGTGGGTGGGCGTGCGGGTGGGGGGCGTTGAGCTCCCGACTCTTACCGAGCGGACAGAGAAGGGGACAGTGTGACCAACACTCAGCAAGCCCAGCCACTGGGTGCCCAGGGAAGTCTGTTCTGCGCGGGGGTGGGGGTGGGGGTGGGGGGGGCGCTCTGACCTGGGAGCAGGGCCGTGCGCGCGCGCGCGCGTGTGTGTGTGTGTGTGTGTGTGTGTGTGTGTGTGTATGGGTGGTGGGACACTGGTCGTCGCTGGCGTGGGAGTCTAGACACTGGGTGCTGGTCCTGGATCTGGCCCGGGAACGGGGTTCCTCTCCCCGTAGCATGTGTCCCCTTTCCCCCGCCATCTGGGCCCCCAGCTTGGGGGCCCCTCCCCCATCTCGCAAGCCAGGAGTCCCACGTCTCCGGGCCGCGGTGGCCCTGCGGTGCCGCTTCGGCCGCCTCCTTCCTCCCGGTGAATCTCGGTTTCCCCGCGCGCCCTGGGGTGGGGGCGGGGTGTCTCCGCGGGGCCGCGGGGGGCCGGCCGGGGCTGTGCGCGCGGCCGCGGCCGGCAGGGGGCAGCGTGGGGCAGCGGAGCGCGGCCGGGCGCGGGGAGGAGAGAAGGTGGAGAGCCGCCGCGGGCCGAGACTTTAAATCGCCTTCATTTCCCCCAAATCCTTCCTTTTCCTCTCCTCCCCCAGGCCGGCGGGGAGGCCGCTTCCACCGCCCTGCGCGCTCCCTCGCCCGCCTCGCTCGGCCTCCGGGGGCCCCAGCAGCCCGCCTCCAAAAGTTGGGTCGTCTCGCCGCTTCTCGCCGCTTCTCCTTCCTTTTCGGTGGCAGCAGGACGAGAGCGAGAGGCAGGGGCGAGCGCGGCGCCGGACTCCTGGGACCATGGGCCTGGCGCGGGCGCCCGCGGGGCCCCGGCCGCGCCGCCTGCCCGCTGGGGCGCCCCTGGGCGCGGGGCTGCGCGGGGGGCGCGGGGGCCGCGCGCTGTGAGCCGGCCTGGCGCGGCGGGGCGGGGGGCCGGCGGCCCCATGGGGCGCGCCCACACTTGCCCCCCGGGCTCGGGAGCATGAAGTAGGGGCCCGCCATGGGAGCGGGAGCGGCGCGGGGGGCCCGAGGCACGGCGGCGGCGGCGGCGGCGGCGGCGGCGGCGGCGGCGCGCGGGGGGTGAGTACGAGCTCGGGGGCGCGCCCTCCCCGGCTTCCTGCGCCCCCTGCGCCCCCTGCGCCCCCTGCGCCCCCCTGAGGGGGCCCGGCGAGCTGCCTGCCCTGCCCCGCTGGCCGGACTCCGCGATCGCGCGGGGCGGGGGCCGAGCCCCGGGGTCGCGGCCGGGCGTGGGGGCGGGGGGCGCCCCGGGGATGCTCGGGCACGCGGGGGCTGCGCGTCCCGAGGCCGGTGCCCACGGGTCCCGGCTTGGAAGTGCGTCCGTGCGACTCTCCGCTGCCTCCAGGTCCCGGGCTTCGGCTGCTGCCCGGTGCCCGCGTCTGTGTGGCTCTGCACGTCCCCTGCTCCGGGGAGCCTCGGCGCGGGGAGCCTCGGCGCGCGGGCGTCCGCCTGGGTCTGTGCGCCTCCGTGTGTCCCCGCGTCGCCCGGGGCCGGGCCGGGCCGGGGCGGGCGGGGGGGGGGTGTCTCGGCGCCTGTCATTTTGCGCGTGTGAGAGAGACCACGCGAGAGCCGGCGTGTCCGAGTGGAAGGGCCCGAAGATCCCCAGGCACTGCACAGAGGCAGGGGCGGGGCGGGAGCGGCAGGGAATGCCCAAGGAGGGAGCGTGGCCCAGCTGGGACCCGGGAGCGGGAGCTGGTTGTAAAGGGCGAGCGAGTGCAGGAGCGAGGCACTGAGGGTGGGGGTGTGGGAGCGAGCAAGGATGGGAGCAGCCCTGGGGCCCTAGGCGCTGTGGCTCATGCTCGCTGCTGCTGCCCCAGCAGCACAGAACTTGCTCCCCGGCTAGCCTGCCCCCAGAATCCCAGGACATTCCCAAGAGGCTGGTCAGGGCGGTGGCTCCGCCCCCCGATGCCCTGCCCCCTCTGAGCTGGAATCAGGGGGATGATGCTCCCCCCCCTTCCCATGTCTTGGAAAAAGCTGGCTGGCTGAGATTCACCACCCCCCCTCCACCACCACAACACACACACACACACACACACACACACACAGCACCACTAAGTACACTGCTGACTCACTTTCTCCAGAAGACCCTGTGCCAAGGCAGATGCCAGCGGTTGGACAGAAAAGTGGTGCCAGGCGAGCACCCCATAGGGGGGCCCAAGCTCTGGGCAAATGGGCAGTCAAGCTGCATGGAGGCCCGGCCTCTGCTTTGCCCTGTCTCGCTGCCTCCCTCACCCCAGCAGCGCCCCAAACCCCCCAGACCCCCCGGACCCCATGCCCTCTGCTTCTGGCCTGCCTTCCGGCCTCGCTCTTCTCTGCCTCTCCCAGACCGGGTTCCGTGACACCACGGAGCACATCCCTGGCCTCTTCTCTCTTTCCCTTTCCTCCTTGTACTTGAAGCACCTCCCTTCCTGGTGCTTTCACATGCCCTGCTGTCACTCAGGTCTCCCTCACCTGGACAGTCATCAGCTCCCCTGGTGGGGTGCACTGGGCGGGTGGCTGCCCTCCCCATGTAACCCGCTCCCTGTCTGTCTCTGAGCACACTTTGCCTGTTACTCTGGTGGCATATTCTCACCCCCTGACACCTGTGTTCAGGGACCCTCTTGATACCCCACGACGCAGCCTGGTGCGCCGGAGTGCCGTATCCATCGTGGTGGACCGACCACCTCTGGTGGAGGACACTCACAGGCTCACACCAGTGGGCAGGTTGCAGGGCTCAGGGAGCACTGCGATCGGACGGCGTGAATCCCCACTGCCGCGCGAGCTTGGGCATGCCCCTTGCCGCTATGCTTCTCTTCTAGTTCTCGGCTGGCAAGGTTTAGTGAGGATTCATGCGGGACCTTGCTCGTAAAGAGCTTAGAATAGTGCCTGGCATGTAGTAAGTGCTCAATAAACGGCCACTGTGATTTATATTATTATTCACTTCTTCTTGAATGGATGTGTGAGTCAACTGGAAAATTCTGGGCCGCGTCCTGTCCAGACAGATGACCTGTCTGTGTTCCCATGGAAGAGGGGTATCAGGTGTGAAGAGAGGAGCCTGGGTGTGGCTGTCTGGGCACACGGTTGCCTGGCCGATCCGTGGAGGCAAGTGGGACAGGTCTGTCCCCGTTTGCTGTTCTGCGGTCCTCGGGCCAGGTGCCCGCTCGGCTTATCCTGTGAGCGCACGGCCAAGCCTGTGAGTCCACAGGGCTGCTTTCCTTGTGTGTGTGTGTGTGTGTGTGTGTGTGTTTTGTGTGCCCCGAGTCTCAGCTCTGAGCTCTTGGTGGATGATCAAGTTGGTAGGGGTCTCTTAAGATCCCGTGTGTTCCCAGGTTACAAGGATGGAGGAAAAACCAAGCACAGCAGCTGTAGGTTCCGGCAGCCCTGGGGGTCCCGGAGTAGCCACCCTTGGTGTGCCGGCAGAGAGCCTTTTGCAGGGGTGGGAACACTGAGTTCTCCTCCTGGAGGGCTGTGCGGCCAGGCTGTGTCCCCAAGGTCGGGTCCCCTAACGCGTAGCTGCCATTTCAACTGCCTCCTGTCCACTCTGGCCCCTGGGCTGTGGTCTTCCCGACATCCTGCAACCCCGGGTTCACCGAGCCAAGGCCCACGAGTCAGTGGTGAAAACAGAAGTCAGGAAGAACAAAGCTCTGAGCCAGTGCAGGCACTAAACATTATTAGCAGTAGCCTAAACAGCGTTGGAACGGGAGCAAAAGAATCGGCAGGGCCTCCCTCCGGGAGCCAACTTTCCAGGCCTGGAGCTTACTTAGATGGCTTGTTGGCTCTCTCTGGGCTGCATCTCTGTTCCTGTTGGTAAAGGCCGGACTCTGGTCTCTGGCAAATATAGGAAGTCCCTGTGAGTCTCCAGTTTCTTCTCCATGAGAGACGAGTCGAGCGGAAGGGACCGTCTGCTGAGTAGTGGAGTCAGATGACGCGGGCCACTGCCGTGCTGTGTGGCTTTCGGCAGATCACGTCCCCTCTCTGGGCCTCCACAGCCAGGAGATGGGCCTCAAATCTGGCCTCCAGATGATCTCGGAGGACCTTCTCCCGCCGCGTGTTGCCACTCTTGACTTTGGCGGCGCGTGAGTCGTGTGCACACGGAATTCAGGTCTGAGAGGTCGGTTGCATTTGCCCAGGTGAACGGGTGGAGAAGGGCCGATACTTCTGTAACAGGCCTTCGGGGCTGACATTCTTGAGTTGGAAACCATGGTGTTGGGCAGCTTCGTTGAAGAAGAGTCTGAGCCCATGGCTCCTGTGAGTCTTTTTTTCTCCTGACCTTCAGGGCTTAAAAAATATGCCGCCCCCCCCCCCCCAAGTGTATCCTTGTTCTCTCCGGAGTGGTCGCCTTGGAAGAACCGCAGCCAGAAAAATCGACTAAGGACGTGTACGGTTCTTGCACCTTCTCTCCTCCATCCAGCCTCTCTTTATCAGCTTGGGAAGCGTCCTAGGCAGGGTGCTTGTGACATCACACTGTGGGATGTGCAAGGTGTGAGGGCTCGGCTCGTGCCAGGAAGGGGCTGGGAAGAGAGGATGGAAGGAAATGGCACCGGATTGAGGTCGTTGGAACCCTAGGAAGTGAGGGCCCGTCTCTTCCGAGGAAGCGCTCTCAGGAAAAATGAGCTCACTGGTCCTCTAGGTCTGGGGATGGCTGGTGGACAGAAAACACTGTCGCTGTCTTCATTGCAGGACTTCTCAGAGCTTTTGTGCACCGTTAGTTGTTCAGTTGTGCTCTGGGAATCGCCAGGCCTGGGAGGCAGCTCTTCCCTTGGCGGCTCTGGCTCCGGTTTCCTGGAGGGCGTACCTGGTGCACATGGGAAAGAGTCCTGAAGAATTATGACCCCAGAGCCTCCCTAGGGTGACCTTGAGGAGGTACCTGCCCTCCCTAAGCCTCAGTTTTTGTCACATCACACAAAGCCTCCTGTCATTTCTTCTCAGGGCTGATGAGGCTGCTGTGGGCTTCCAGTGGGGCAGGTCATGCCAGAAGGGTCAGCCTCTGCTCTCCTCCTCGGGTAACAGCGGGACAGCGGGGAGCTCTGAGCTTTAGCCACGGCTCACAGTGTGCTGGAGGCGAGGCCCATGGAGGCAGGGAGGACTGGCCCCGTGAAGAAGGCATGTCCACAGCCCTGGCAGTAGGTTGGAGAGGAGGAGGGGGAATTGAGGATTATCCAGGAACCACCCTGGGACAAGTCAAAGTAGGGAGGCCCTTGGGGAGAGGCTTTTCAAGTCCAGGGTCCTGCGCTACCAGGTACCGTGGGTTTCTTCTACAAAGATACCCTGCACGTTTGCAACACGCATGCCAGGTGCTGGGGGTGCAAAAGTGAACAAAGATGTGGTTCCTACCTTTCAGGGATGTGTTCAAGAGAGGGAAATGGGAGACTAGGCGATGAGCACACGTGGGATACCCACTGTGGTGAGGTGCACGCAGTGGGGCTGTGGGAGGCGACTCTCAGGCTGGAAGCTAATGCATGTGCGGGGGCCCTGGCCGGGCAGAAGAGTGCTGTCTGGAGCACTTGGGAGCAGCATGTGCAAAGGGCCAGGCGCTGGAGAAGGCTTTCAAGGCCCCACCGTCAGCATCTGAGCGCTATTGCTGCTCGTTTGCTGAAGATGCAGTTGGACAGGGCTCAAAGAAAGGGAGTTCTGAGCTCCCATATCAAGGGGCCCAGAGGAAAAGCAGTGATAGGGGGTTTAGTTCAGTCTTCAGGGGTCATCCAGCATCCACTGTTTTTCCATTCCGTCCTCCTCACGTGCTCGTGGGGCCCGTTAACCTCATGGGCACAAAATGGCTGCAGCAGCAGCCGCATATCCCTGCTCAGTAGCCTACAAAGGCTAGAAGAAAACCTTCTCTCTGTCCCTTTGAAACACTTTCCCAGGGGCCCGAAGAAGAGGCATCCATCACATCGTACTGGCCGTGTTTGGAGTTAGGGTCACACCTGCATGCCTACCTCCCCCGCATCCAACCATTCTCTTAGACTTACCCAGATTCATCCAGGATCCTCCCAGGTCCACGGCTCCCTGGACGAGAAGAGTGCGGGGGGGGGGGGGGGGCGGGAGGGAAGGCGGTGGCTGGGTGACCCCCAGCGTCTCCCACGGTGCCCAGTCAGGACTGCTCTTGATCACAGCCGCGATTAAATTAGAGCAATCGCTATGGAATCAGAGGGCGTGAGCTGGTTTCCCAGGGCGCCGGGGAGCTGGGAAGATCGCGGGGCGCCAGCCGTGGATCGGGCAGTCGAGTTTCCTGGATTACGTGATTCCCCAGGAGTGCACCGTCCTAGCTTTCCTCTTGCAACGGGATCCTGGGCCTGTGTGCCCCAGCCTCAGCCCGCACCCCCCGCCCGCGTCCCTGCCCCCAGCTTTGGCCACGTGCCGCCCTCCCCTCTGCCCGCGGGGGATCCGATGCCCCGGGTGGCTTCGGGTGTCGCCGGTGGCTGCTCCCACAGGAAGGTGAAATCGGATCGCTGCCTCTGCCCATCTTGGCAGGAGGCACGGGCAGAGCGTTAACCCTTGCGGGCCCTGGGGCTCGGGGCGGTGGTGGCTGCGTGCGGAGCGCTGCCCGCTGGCACCCGGCCGAGGCCCTGACGCGCCGGAGCGCATCCTCACGCCGGCCTGAGACGGGGCGTGCGGGCCGCGCTGCGGAGCCCGAGGCAGCTCAGGGAGGCTGGGTGGCTCCTGCGGGGTCGCACGGCTGGTAGGAGCGGGGTCTGTCGGCCGGACACCGCCACCCGTCGCCCCCTCGTGTGCTCTGTTTCCTTTCCTTTCCTCCCTTTTGCCACCAGCACGAAGCCAGCACGAAGCCAGCACGAAGCCAGGGAGGCGGCTTCCTCAGCGCACGCTGGTCCCGGTCTAATGTCCCTAAATATGTCTAGGGAGGGAGACCTCGTCGCTTTTGTCCTTTGAGGATGTCAGTCGTCCAGGTGCCCGGTCTGATCTTCCCGTGGAACTTTCAGACCTGGCTCTGCCCCCTTTGGGGTTCAGGATCGTGAGGCCATAGTACAGATGGGGAGACGGAGGCCCAGAGATGGGCAGGGGCTCCCCTCGCTGCCCAGAGCGGCAGATGTGAAGCTGGACCCCCGGTCTCCTGACGCCCGGGGCAGGGCTTCCCGCCCACTGTTTCCTGCCCTGTGACCTTGGCTTATTGATCTGGGAAAAGCAAGGTTGTACCTGTGCACGAGGTTGTGCCTGGAAACCCGGGAGCGTGGGCTACCCTGTGGGGTCCTAGAGCCTGCACCTCGCGTCCGCCTCCTGTGGGCGAGCTGGGCTGGCCTGGGGGGTGGGGGTACTGGGGCTGGGTGATTCCCTCCCAGCTCCGAAGCCAGATCTGGGCCCCAGTGTGGAAGCTGATGCTGCCTCTGCTTGTGTCTTCCCGTCTCCAGGGGGTTTCTCTTCACCTGGATCTTAGTCTCATTTGCCTGTCACCTGGCCTCCACCCAAGGAGCTCCTGAAGGTAATCCTCTCTTCTCTTTGTGCAGGGGGGGTGTGTGTGGGGGGGTGGTGAGAGGGCTGGAGGGGAGGGGAGGGACAAGGAAGGGCAGAAGAGACCTGAGAACTCAGGGCTAGGAGACAGCCATGCCCCTCATTGGAACTCAGTGCCTCAGTTTCCCTATCAGTAAACTGGGAGCCCATCATTGGCAAACTCCTCTCCAGGCTGGGAAGAATCACATTTGAAGTTTTGTAAGGGGCAGGGAGGGCTCCGTGCAGGAATGGGGGGGGGGGTGATCCCTCCCTTCCCACTGGTGGAGAGGCGCCGGGGTAGAATTGGAAGAAATCACGTTGGTTGGGCAAGCCTCAGCCCCGACTTGTCCAGTGGTTATGCCCACATGTGTTGAGAGGAGCCACAAAAGCTCCAGCTCCCTCCCCTTCCCGTGAGATCGTGCTCTTCCCCGCCATCCCCAAGGAGCCAGCCAGGGGGCCGAGCGGTGGGCTGGCTGCACAGCTGCCCCGCGAAACTGAAACCTCTCCCACATCTGTTTGTCAAGCGGCCACAAGGCCTCCTAAAATAGCGTCCCCTCCCCTCCTCCACGCTCGCCCATGTGCCGGGGCAGGCAGCCGGGCACTCCCAGAGCCCCTGTGGCCTGACCTGGCCGCCGGCAGGGATTGGGTCCCCGGGAGGGGAGGGCCATGCCCGGAAGAGACTCCTGCTGCCCGGCAACATTATGTGCAAATGTCATATTTTCCGAGCTTGCTGTTTCCCCCACAAAGTAGGTGAACAGCTGTCCAGAGTCCTGAGTCAGGCAATGGGGGGCGGGGGGTGTTGGGGAGAGGCCGGAGCTGCACGGAGCCAGGTTTATGTAATAAAGGGATCTTGCTGCAGCCAGCTGGCAGGGTCCTTCCAGCTTGGCGCTGGGCTGCGTTCATTCCTCTGTCCCCTAGATCCTCGCCCCTGGATTCTGGATGTGTC
The DNA here is from genome assembly GCF_905146905.1 of Nyctereutes procyonoides. Lineage (NCBI taxonomy): Eukaryota > Metazoa > Chordata > Mammalia > Carnivora > Canidae > Nyctereutes > Nyctereutes procyonoides. The sequence goes on along the minus strand of NW_026575135.1, from coordinate 5,941,651 downwards.
TCCACCCCGCTTTCCAATTAGTCTGAGGGGCTCCAGCTGAGGACCACGTACTGTTAAGAACAGAGACCCTGGAGCCAGGCGGCCTGGGTGCAGGTCCCGGCTGTGCCTTTTATTATAGGCTGCGTGACCTTGGGTCAGTTACTATGGCGAACTGACCCTCTTCTGTAAAGGGGGGGATCACAAGCAGTATCTTCTTTGTAGATGATTGAGAGAATCAAGCGAGAGAGTACGCATCAAGCCCGCGGCACGTAGTACGTGCTCAGTACATACTAGTGTTTATTTTTGTCGTTAATGATATTACTCACCTGAGCACTTGGGCAAGAACATGCTTCTCCATCCCCTGCAGGGCTCACAGTGGTCAGAGGCCACCATAAGATGACCGCCAGCTCCAGGTGTCAGAGTTTGGGGCTTGCCCCTGACCTGCAGACCGTCTCTGGGCTAGGCCTGGAGACTGGTTGGTATCAGCTTTGGAGAGGACGGTCAGGGAAGCCTCATCGGTGGTGTCTGGCCTGGCCAGCTGGCATTTACCCCCGACGAGTGCAAGCTGCCGTAGGCCGCAGTGTGCGGGGACACTTAGTACAGGCCTGGAGTCCTCTGGGGGCTGGAAGTGGGAGAAAGGAGGGATTTGGAGTGAATGGAAGGCCTGCAGATCCCAGGCAGGAAGACGGGTCTTTAAGCCAAACCAGCCCGAAAAAGCAGCCTGCAACTCCAGGCTTTGTAGAACATCGTTAGCCCTTGGTGGTTGCCTTGAAGGTCTGGTTTCCTTTGTCTTACAGGCAGGGAAACTGAGGCCCAGGGGTCAGGAAGAGACTTGCCCAGAGGTGTCTGGGGGAGGATGATGAGGAGGGCCAGCAAGCCCCATGGTGTAGGCAGTCTTGGCTGCCTCGTTCTACTGTGGAGGGAACTGGGGCCCAGAGTGCAGACCCATAGGTGGCTTTGTCTGGCTCTAACGTCTGGCCATGTGACTCCAGAGCCTTCTACGGTGCTCATTTTCTCCCAGCCCATCCGTCTGCCCATCCGTCTCACTGAGGAGGGCTGAGTGCTAAGTGCTAAGTGCCACATGCGGCCTGATGTACACCCCACGTGGCATGCTCGGAGCCTAGGTGCTGAGCTTGGAGGTGGGGGTGGGGAGCTGAGGAGCCCAGCCGGACCCCAGTTCCAGAGGCAGCCTCTCCATCTCGGGTCGGGGCTCCGGAGCTGGCTTCTGCAGACACTGGCAGCTCGGCCCGCTGAAGGAGTCGGATGACCCGGCGAGAGGCAAGGTCGGGAAGCCTTTCCATAAACACCCTGGAAGCCCTCCTTCGGCTCTGGCAAGCCCCATGGATGTAATTACTGGGCGGATGTGACCTGGCCAGGCCGCAGTGGATGTCCAAACGCCTCGCCAGAAGACAGAGGTTGCAGGGATGCCTCGATTGTTTCCTCTGTTCTGTCTGGAGCCACATGGGGAGAGGGAGAGTCATTGGACTTGTCCTCTTCCGTGCAGATAGCAGCCTCCCTGGTCTGCTCTGGCCACAGAGAGACCTAGGGGCTGGGGAGGGTCCCAAGGGTGGTGAAACCAGTCAGGCCCACTGGGTGTCCTTACCGAGCTCCTGTGACCCGTCTGCTCCTGTCACCCTGCTCCCTCAGTCGTGGGGCTGCTTCCTGGAGGCGATGGCCTTTGAGACAGAGAGAAGGGGGACACATGTCATGTTGGGCGGCCTGCATACTCCGTGCCAGCATCTGGTGACGGTCATTCTTTTGGGTATGAGCGGCTATCATTTAAAAAGGCTTAACTGGTGCCAGGCACTTGTTTTCTTTTTCTTTTTCTTTTTTTTTGAAAGGATTTTTTTTTTAAATTTTTTTATTTATTTATGATAGTCACAAAGAGAGAGAGAGAGAGAGGCAGAGACACAGGCAGAGGGAGAAGCAGGCTCCATGCACCGGGAGCCCGATGTGGGATTCGATCCTGGGTCTCCAGGATCGCGCCCTGGGCCAAAGGCAGGCGCCAAACCGCTGCGCCACCCAGGGATCCCCTGGGCACTTGTTTTCAAGCGTGTTAGCTCATCGACTCCTCGCGACAGCCTTGTGAGTTTGGGACTCCTGTTATCCCACTTAATAGATGAGGAAACCGAGGCACTGAAGTCACAAGTCAGCTGGGGAAGTCTGGCTGCGGGGTCTGTGCCTATAATGAGGACGTTCGGGGTCGTTCAGCCAGACAGGGGATTGGCTCCGAGTCTGCGCTCCCGGCCGCGCTCGGGGCCCCAGGGAGCAGGGGGTGGGCTGTGCACCCGGAGGGCTCTGGGGTGGGAGCAGGCCCTGACCGTCCCCTCTCCCCCTCTGCCCTCCCTCTGCAGATGTGGATGTCCTCCAGCGGCTGGGCCTCAGCTGGACAAAGGCAGGGGGTGGCCGGAGCCCCCCGCCCCCGGGGGTCATTCCGTTCCAATCGGGCTTCATCTTTACGCAGCGGACCCGGCTCCAGGCCCCGACGGCTGCCGTCATTCCCGCCGCCCTGGGCACGGAGCTGGCGCTGGTGCTGAGCCTCTGCTCCCACCGGGTGAACCATGCCTTCCTTTTTGCCGTCCGCAGCCGGAAGCACAAGCTGCAGCTGGGCCTGCAGTTCCTCCCCGGCAAGACGGTCCTCCACCTGGGGCCTCGGCGCTCTGTGGCCTTCGACCTCGACATGCACGACGGGCGCTGGCATCACCTCGCCCTGGAGCTCCGGGGCCGCACCGCCACCCTGGTGACGGCGTGCGGGCAGCGCCGGGTGCCTGTCCCGCTGCCTTTCCACAAGGACCCGGCACTCGACCCCGAGGGCTCCTTCCTCTTCGGGAAGATGAACCCCCACGCGGTGCAGTTTGAAGGTGCCCTGTGCCAGTTCAGTATCTACCCCGTGACGCAGGTCGCTCCCGATTACTGTACCCACCTGAGAAAGCAGTGTGGACAGGCCGACATGTACCGGCCCCAGCTGGGACCCCTCCTTCCCCGAGACTCGGGCACAACCTTCACCTTCCAGACCGACCTTGCCCTGCGAGGCCTGGAGAACCTGACCACTGCCGCGCCAACCCTGGGGTCACGGCCAGCAAGCAGGGACCCCTGGGGGACTGTGGTGCCTGCCGTGCCCGCCAAGCCCCTAAGGACCAGCACCGCAGACCCTCGCCAGCGAGCTGCAGCCAGGGGCTCAGCCCGCACCCCGCTGCCACCTGCCAAGCTGTCGGCCGGTGAAGCGCTTCCTCCTGTGCCCCCCACCTCTCCTGCCACCATCACTGCACCTGTCCGGCCGTTGCGGAAAAGCATGGCCACCAAGATCCCCAAAAGTCATCCGACCAGGCTTTCGGTCCCTTCTCCTTCTATGATAGGCCCTGTCAAAAATCCCCACCCCACCCCGAAGGCAGCTCAGCCCTCCTTCGCAAAGTCAGCCCCACCTACCAAGAAGCCAGTGCCCCCCACTTCCCACCCACTTCCTGCCAAAGCCTCCCGCCCCTCGGTGAAGCCGATCCAGAGGACCCCTGTCACGCCCAGACCTCCTCTACCCAGCGCTCGGCCCCTCCTTCTGGCCACTGGCTCCCCCAAAAAGCCTTTTCTTCCGGTGGGCCAGACCGTGGCCAAGATGAGCAGTCATGCCAGTGAGCCAGTCCCTGCCCGCACCGGCGCCCACCGGCCTCCCCAACCCACGATTTTGTCCCTGCCACCTGTCCCCCGTCCTGGCTCTTCCAGGATTGCTCCACTGGCCACCTCGATGCCTCCCACCCTTGCTCCTGGCTCAGCCCCCACCAGAAGCAAGAAACCCTCTGGATCAGAAGCCACAAAGAAAGCCAGACCCAAGAGCAACCCCCGGAAGCCTGTCCCCCTCATACCTGGGAAGGCAGCCAGGGATGTCCCATTGAATGATCCAACAACCAGGCCCAGCCCCAGACCGTCCCGGCCCAGCCGGCCGACCACCCCGGCCCCCGCCTTGGCCCCCGCGCGATTCCTGTCCTCCAGTGCCTGGCCAACAAGTCAGAGCTATCCATTCTTCCACCTGGCCGGCCCCACGCCTTTCCCGTTGCTGATGGGACCTCCAGGGCCCAAGGGAGACTGTGGTTTGCCGGTAAGACGGGTTGGGATGTGCATGTTGCTTGGAGCTCAAGGGGGTGGCAGGGGCAGTTAGGGCAAGTGGCGACTGCTGCCCAGGCCTGACCCAGGGAAGCGACCCAGAGCAGGGCGGTGCGTCTGGGCAGGGCCTCCACTCGCATGCACGTCCTCTTGCTCGTGACCGCCCGCTCTGCTGTGATCCACGGGGCACTGGGGCAGCCCTGGGTTTGGTGGCCACAGCTGGGTGAAAAGCACCCCTTGGGCTGGCGTTGGCCCCAGGCCCCGGGTCATTGTTTGCTAACCCTGACTGTGAAGGTCAAGTGGCTTCAGGAAAACCACTAACTGTCCCCCGCGTCATGCAGTCTCCAGAGCTCGGCTCTCCCGAGTCCACCAGCTAGTCTGGGAGTTTTGGACAAAGGTCGCCCACGGGTAGTCCTGAACGTGTTTTGTTTGGCACACGCGGCATTGTTTAAAAATATTTAATAAGTTACTAACATTTTAAAAATGTGAGAGATTTCTTATAAAAGGCCTGGTGACCAGCTTCTCTTGGAAGGGGGAGAGCTACAGTAGCCCGTGGCCTGCGGCCCGGTCAGAGCTGCCCTTTCAGACGGGACCCCACATCTCCCGATCGGGTCTCCCCCACCCAGTCCCTTCCCCCGTTTATTTTACCTGCCTGGCTCCTCTAGACGTTGGAGTGTGGCCTCTGTTAGGGATTTGGGGTGAGGAGGGTCAGAGTGGGCCTGGACGGTCAAGGGAAGGAGAAAGAACATTCCACGTGCAGGAGATGTTCTCAGGGCCGGGGCCTCCAGCATGCCTGGGACTGTCTCCAGGGACAACGACCTTTTCTGCAGCTGGAGGCCAATTCGACCGGGGCAGGGAGGGGATGGAGGGGATGGAGGGGACGGAGTTTCCAGAAAGCTCAGGCCTCAGCTCCGTGCTCCTGCCTTGGAGATGACCACCCTGCGGTTTTTCTCCTCCCCGAGGGCAGGTTTTCCACCAGGCTCCGTGTTTGAGGTTAGGCTCCCCTACAATGTGGAGACGGTGGCAGATGCTGGGAATTCCCAGGCCTTACAAACACACTTAATGAGTTTTAATAATCATTAGGAATAATATTTATTCAGCCTGTCTCCAGGGGGACTGAGAGCCCGTTTTTATTATAACCATATTGTAGAACTTATGGAAATTGTATGCATTGCTTTGCAATTATGTCAGCGCTCTGCTCGAGTCCTGTGCTGTGAGATTGTCAGGGCAGGAAGTTGGGAGCAAGGAAAAGAAGGACCCCTTCTCATCACCCCTCCAGCCTGCCCGGCCTGACTCAGGCACCAGGTGCCTTTGAGCCCTGACAGCTCAGCTTCCCAAGCTGTGTGGATGCTGGGGTCACTGGCCATGAGGTCGAAAGGGGGTGAATTGTTTCCCCCCCACCCCGCCCCCAAGAGAGTGTGTGAGGGTCAGGGTCTCCGCCCCATCCAGGGGAGGTGAACCCCTCCTCCCAAGGCTGTGTGTGGGGTGGAGAGACGACAGCCGTGTCCAAGCCGGCACACCTGGAGCAGGAGTGGTAGAGAATCTGCCTTTGGGCCTGGAGGAGGCCCAGGCTATGTGCGTTCCCCTTGGGGTTTGGCGATGTGGGTCGGCAGGGGTGAGGCCTCACTCTAGATCTCCTTCTTGAGCTTCTCTATGATCAAAGAATGTGCTGGAGTCAACCTGTTTGGTAGATGGGTGCTTAGGGGTCATTCCATTCAGCCCTCCTCGCTGGGCAGGTGAGGAGCCTGGAGACAGTGCCCAGAAAGGGCCGGGACTTGCCCAAGGGCACACACAGCATGTAGGAGGCAGAGTTAAGGTTTATGCCCCAGCTCCAGATGCCAAGACCGGCACATTCCATCCCACTCCCCTGAGTGTCCACTCTGAGATCCTAAGGCTCAGGGCCAGGAGGCTGGGGGCCTCATAGATGTGACAGGGCCTGTCCATGGCCTCAGAGGAACGTCTCAATGTCTGAAGAATCTGTTGTTTCTGTACCCACCACGTGTATGAGTCCCATGAGTGGTACCTTCCTTTAGGACCTCCCAGGACCTGGTTCAGGAGGGCAGGGTGTGTATGCTGACCCCTGCTTGACAGATGAGGGGACACTAGTTAGAGGGACAAAAGACTTGGCCACGGGCATGCAGCATGTTCTTGCAGGGACTGGGGTAGGATTCTGGGTCCTTGACTTCCAGAGAGGCCACTGGCTCTTCTCGTTCCTCCAACCCTGAAGGGCCGAGGGCAAGAGGGATGATGTCAGTCTGCTCCAGTGGTGTCCTCCCTCGTGCCCACCCTGTCTCCTAATCCCACCTTCCCTCAGCTTGGAGCTTAGCCTCACTCCAATAGGAACCCAGAAAACTTTGAGAAGCTTCCTCCGGCCCACTGTGTGGCAGGTGACAAACTGGTCATTTGGATTTCAGAAGTCACATGATTGAAGTGGTGCCTCTCAGCGCAGTGGCAAGGGCTCCTGCTCTTCCCGGGCCCTCTTAATTTGCCTCCGATCCCCATATACATTTAGGATCTGGCCCCAGCAGAGCAGGAGCCATGCTGCCCCGGGCAGGGGCCTTCACTGTCCCCCGTCTGGGGACCTGCAGACCTGGGTTCCAGTTCTGACCCCACCCCTTACTAGCTTCATGGCCCTGAGCCACGCTAAGCCTTGGTTCTGCAGAATGTAAGTTAAGAATAGCTCCCATCTCCCGTGAGGCAGCGAGTTGGGTGATCTCCAGGGCCCCTCGGAGATCTGTTTTGGCCGGGTGATTTGGGGAACTTCTTTCCTCTCCCTAGGGGCTGTCTCCCCTCTCTGGGGCTGTGGGACCTTTCAGAGCCAGAGAAAGGTGCTGTGGCTGGGTCTGAGGGGTTCTGCATGGGTCTGAGGGGCACGAGATGGGCGGGCAGAGGCGGAGACAGCTCGGGGCCGGGCCTGCCAGCAGTTGTAGCCACAGAGTGAGGGAGCTCTGTGGGAGCCCCAGCAGCGGGGTGGCGGGGTTGGGGGGGAGCATGGAAAAGCTGAGCTGGGCCCTGGGTGAGAAGGGGCGGGGAGGCTGCAGCTCACAGACTGCACAGAAGCTGCACAGAAGCCCCACGCCTGGGAGGAGGCGAGTCAAGGCCTTTTTATTCATGATCAGGCCGCTGGCATTTGCACTCGCTTGCACTTTTTTGCAAGCGTCACCTCAGGAAGACCCGGATGAGGGCCTGGCTTGCCGCAGATGCTCCATGCCTATCTGCGAGATGAACGAAGGAATGTGATCTTTACAGAAAAAAAAAAAAAAGGTTGTCTTGACTCCCAGGCCAAGCTCCTTGAGGTTGCACAGATCTCTGCTGCTGGCGGGTCACGGGGCCGTGGGGAGGGTAACAGCTCACACTGGGTTTGGAGTGACCTGGGTTTGAACCACTCCCTTATCCAGCCAGCCTTTCATCCTTTCCCGCAAACGTGCATGGAGTACCTTCTAGGTTCCAGGTGCTGTGTGACCTTTGGCAAGTCACTTAACCTCTCTGAGCCTCTGTTTCTGCCTTTGTGAGACAGGCATAGGGTCCTACCTACCTTTCCAGAGTTGTTGTGCAGATTGAGATGAGGGAAGCTGGTCCCAGTGGTTTGCTGTGACTATTGATTTATGTGCCGATGGTTGAGATGGGGGGATTGTTGCACGAAGAGCACTGGGAGTGTCTGGACCCAGGAGGGCCTTCACGCCGTTGGTGGTTTGGAATTGGGGCTACATCTTGAGAAGTTCACCCCTTACCCTAGTTCCCATCTAGAACCCAGGAGAAGGGGTGGGGGCGGTGTTTTGCTTTGTCTCTGGCGTACTGTCTTTGAGCTCCGACCACGTGCTGGGCTCTGGGCTAAGCCCTTTGCGTGCTGCGTCCTGCAGCTCCGGGTGGGAGCCAGGTACTTGAGAAGAGTTCAGGGAAAGGGCTATTTACAGAGGTGCGGACGGCATCAAAGGAGCCGGCAGTGGCCACAATGCACACAGGTTTGACCTGAAAGTACAAGGGGAGGGAAACTGGGACCAGAACCCAGGGAGAGTTAAAGTGGGAACAGCAGGCTCCGGGGGGCTGCGGTGGGACTGCAGGGGGGACTGCAGCCCGCCTGGAGAGAAGGCCCCTGCCCACTCCCTCTTTCCCACTTGTCCGTCTCTTGCTGGGACCTCCTATTGGCCAGACCCAGCGAGGAGCAGAGAGCAAGAGAGTGTGCGGCTGCAGCCTGTAGGCGGGTTCCCAGGGCACACGATCTCTGGGGGGCAAGTGGAGGATAGCCAGCAGCCAGCACCCTCACATGTTCTCTTGGAAGCTGGGTGTGTGAGCCCCGTTTTCCAGCTGGACAAACTGAGGCCTGGAGGTGCAGGGAGATGAAATAACCTGTGCAGGCCACACGGAGAAGCCCTGGCCCCTGAGGCCCTTCCCGAGGACAGAGACTGGGCCAAAGGGCCCAGAGCCCTGAGCACTACCCTTGGGAATAACTGGGGATGGGGGCTGCTCAGATGGTCAGAAGTGGGAAGGCCCTTCGAGGTCCCCTGCCTCTCTCCGTCGAGCCACAGGCACTGAGCAGAGGTCCAGGGATGGAAAGTCCTGGCACAGGGACACGTGCAGGTAGCAGCACACGCGGGCCCGGCCTCGGTAGGCCCGTGGAACGTCCCCGCTGGCTGCCAAGGGCCGTGCCCGCCAGCACTTGCTGCTTCCTGCGGGGCTTGGCAGGCGGGCTGTGCGGCTGGACACAAGGGTGGACTTGTTCCACGGGCTGGGGTTCCCCAAGGTCTGGCTGTCGCTGGCCAGGACCCTCGGGGGGAAACCCAGAGCCCCGACCTGCTTGTTTCCATGGCTCTGTTTGTGTGAGCCCCGAGCCCTGGCCTCATGCACCTCTCCCCACCCTGAACCCCCCTAGCAGGGCTGTGGCCCCCGTTGCCCTCCCCTCCCCTCCCCCTGCTCTGGGCCCTCTCAGAGGCCCCGTTGTTTGCAGCGTGGAGTGGAAAATCCCACCCCGGCCCTCGTGAATCATCCCAGAGTCACCCGCTCAGGCTTCAGGCCCTGGAAAGAAATGGCAACGTTTTTCCACTGCGTGGAGAACAGGCAGGGTCTCGGCTCAGGCGAGAGGGGGCAGGGGGCGCCCACCCTCGTCTGCCAGCGAACAAAGTAGGTACTGAGCGGGGAAGAGCTGGGCCCAGGGCTGCAGCCGGGCAGCTGGGGAGCCCCAGCCCCCCGGGTGGGCAGAGGAGAGCCTGGCCGGGCCTGCCGCTGGGGGCCGGGCTGCGAACTGACATCACCAGGCCGGGCCGCGGGTCCCAACTGGCACTTGGAGTCTGCTCTGCAGATGTTGTGGGTGAGGTCAGACTCCCAGCCTGGATGCCCCTGTTTCTGGGGCAGAAGGACTGCCAAGAGGGAGTGTCCAGGCCTCCACGGCAGCTGCCCGACCGGGGTCCCCCAGGGAGCCCTGCCTCACGGAGCCTGTCCCTCCCTGGAGCTGAGCGCGAGGCAGGCCTTGGCCTTCTTCTCTGTGAGATGGGCATGCACGGTCTCCTCCTTTCCTCTCCTGCCAGGGGACTGGAGAAGAAGTCACCACCACCCTGCAAGTCAGGAAGGGCCCGGTGTTGGGAAGGCTCCAGGATGCTCATTCCTCAGATGCCTCCCCGGGGGCGTGGGGGTGGGGTGGAGAGCTTTAGCCAGGGTTGCACACCTCGTCAGGACCTACGTAGCCCCGGGGAGGAGGACGCCTCAGAAGTCCTGGGTTTCGTCCTGGTTCTCCCTGCTAGCTGTGTGGCCTGGGGCAAGTCACTTTGCGGCTCTGAGGCGCTTTTAGGTTTCTCACGGATGCAAAGGGCTCACGATGGTAATGGTACCCACAGTAATGCTTAGCCCCAAGCCCCTGCATTTCCCTTTAGTTCTGGGTCACCTGGAAGAACAGGTCCAGGGAGGGCCTTCCGGAAAGGGAAACCTCTGCTCCTCCTGAAAAACAGATGCCGAGGAGGGTGGTTTAAAATTTTGCGCTGGGGAGATTCCAGGAGCTTGCTTCACAGAAACAACAGCTAACTTTTGGGGCATTAGCTGTGTGCCAGGCCCGGGATTAGCACTTTTTACAGATTATCTGTCAGCGAGGGGCCGTCATGTCCTCGTTTTACCCTTGAGAGAGGGAAGGCCGCCCAGGGTGAACCCGGGTCCCCCGCACTCCACGGCGCCCTGGGGAGGAGCGGGGAGGAGCCTGGCCCCGAATCCCCAACCTGCGGGACCAGAGGGCCGAGTACAAACATCCACCCGGCCCCCGCCTGCCACCCCTGGGCTCTGGATGGAGGGAAGACAGGTGCCAGTTTGGCCCGAGGTCCCTGGAGGCTCGGAGGTGTCTGGGACTTGCCTGAGGGCACGCAGCCCCCCCTGCCTGCAGCCCGGGCTCTCTCCAGTGCCCCCGGGGCCTCGGCGCCTATATCTGCCTGTCTGGATCTCTCTTCTGATTTTTATTCATGGACGAGCAAGCACGTGGTGTTCACAGGCCAGAACTGTGAACCAGGCTGCCCAGCGTGAGATCTGGATTAATTACCAGCCAAACCGTACTGGGTTTTCAACACTGATTTTTAACTCCGGGCAGGAAACCTGGAATCTCGTTGATGGTTCTTTGAAACAAATGAATTCCCCAGGCCTCACACATCCTCGAAAGCCAGGCTTCCTTCGAAGGCTCCCGTGTCCAGTTCTTCACGTCGCGCGCTTCGTTAAGCCTCGTGTAGCCCCGCGGGGTGGCGGGGGCCGCGGCGGGGGCGCCCACGGTGGAGGGGCGCGGTGGGCGCTCTGGCCCAAGGGCCTGCACAGAGTGCCCGGCTGTCAGGTGGCAAAACTGGGATTTTGAACGAAGGTCAGCCCCCTCCGCCCCTCCGTTTAGGAAGTCCGGCTTGGCTGCCTCGCTTGCGTGCGTGCGGCAGGGTTCGGCCTTTCTCTTGTGGGAAATAGGGAGCCACTGAGTGGTGTAGCGGGGGGGGGGGGGGGATGAACCAGGCTGCGTGGAGGCGGAGGGGAGAGGAGAGAGGGTGCAGGTGGGGAGAGCAGTGAGGGGGCTGCTGCAGGTTCTCAGGGAGCAGCGATGAAGGTTGGGCCAGGCTGTGACCACCAGGAGAGCGGGAACATCTGAGTGACGATTATATCCCAGTCGCTGTGTTAAGCGGTTACCGCCTCTCATTTCGTCCTTGCGACAGTCCCGTGAAGAGGGTATGACTTCCCCCGTTTGGTAGGCACAGGCTGGCTAAGGACCTTGCCCAAGCCCCGCCGGCAAGTGGCAGCACGGGGTCTGGCCCCGGGCCTGTGTGTGCAAAGCCTTTGCATATGCCCTCCCCGTATGCTGCGCTGCCTCCCCGCGGCCCCGAGATGCTTGGTGTGACCTTGGACAGGTCCCTTCTCGGCTCTGGGGCTGCAGAGAGCTTGGCTGAGCTCTGAGATCTCTTTCTGTCTTATCTCATCAAACATTTACCTGAACCCTGTGGGGAGAGAGAGAGAGAGAGAGAGAGATTAGTTCCTTTGAGGAGACCATGGTCTAGTGGGAGACCCAGGCTTCTGGGCAGACAGTCCCCCCAGATAATATAGGAGCCTTGAAAATAGAGAGGACGAGGGGACTTGACTCAACCTGGGGGAGGGAGGAGGAAGGCTGCCCTTAGGAGGTGGCACCCTGGGTAAGTTAGCTGAGTAATAAAAGATGAAAACTTCAAGACCAAGAAGCAGGGGCTGCACAGGCCTGAGAGCCCCAAAGAGCATGATTTCCTTGGGCAGGGACCTCAGAGGACCCCTCTTCTCAGCCATGGAGGGTCCACGCCCAGCTGGACAGGCTTGTTGAATGACTGCTTGGACCCATTCTCTGCTGCCACTTGGCACTGACTCTGTCTTCTTGCTTTTTCCTTCAGGGTCCCCCTGGGCTGCCTGGGCTCCCTGGACCCCCCGGAGCACGGGGGCCGCGGGTAAGTGACCACACACTGTCCTTTGGAGCCCTGGCTGGCTCTTTGTCCTGTATCCCACTGCCCCTGAAGTTCCAGCCTCGCTGCGTGTCCTCACGCTGTCCCCTGTCCCTCACGGGCGCCCACTTTCCGCTTCGTGCATGGAGTGTACTTAGGGCTCTGTGGGGGCTCTGTGTGGACGGGCACGGCATGGGAGGAGAGCAACCACCCCTTTCAGGGTCTCAGGTGTCCGTTGCGGGTACCAAGCTGGCAGCCTGGAGTGGAGAAGGGGTTTCTGCAGACCACGTCCCCTGAGCTGATGCTCCTCAGTGTTTGTACAGGAAAAAAAAAAAAAGCTGGCTTGGCAGGACACGACCCTTGTATCCATCTTCCCATCTCTGCAGGGCCACCCTGGGGTGGGGATGCCGACACGGGCAAGGGAGGGGGTGAGCTCCCCATGCTGAGAGGGTTGATCAGAGGCGGGAGGATGGCTTCGCAGGCCCGCCGCGGCTGAGACGGGCTGGCCTGACCTTGGTGTGAAAAGTAACTCCTCTGTGTGATGCCTCGCACGGCGCCTTGTGCTGCCTTGTTTGAGCCCCTCTTTCCCGGGACCCCCATGGGCCAGGATAATCATTCTCGTTTTAGGGAGGTGGAAACCGAGCTTGTAGGAAATGGAAGAGACAAGATGGGAACCGAGGCTCTTAACCGTATGCCGGCACCCTTGGGGGTCCTCTTGGAGAAAAATCTGTCCTTTTCCTAAGAGGGCTCAGACCCATGACGCCTGGCACCTGTGCCCAGGCTGAATCAGCCTTTCCCACGCTGGGTGCCTGGCAAGGCTCTGGCAGAGACAGCTGCCTGGGGCATATTTTTAGCTCGGAGCCCAGCGGATGGTTCTGGTTATGCAATTACTCCAGGCCTGGCCCTGTGCTCTCTGGGCCCAGGGCTCTGGAATCTGCTCTCTGAAGCGGCATTTCCTCCTGGCTCCAGAGTCTCCATGGAGCACATACCCGGAGCTGGGGACCACAGAGGTACCAGGGATCCTGCTGGCCACAGGACCTTGCAGCCTGGGACCAGGATGAGGCCCTTTGACTCAGCAGGCAGCTTGCCCATCCAGACTCCTCCCTCCTCCTCTGCACCTTTGCTCAGGCTGTCCTCTTGACCTGACCTGGCCTGCCCTTCTTTGCAAGCTCCTCCTCCATCCCCTGCTGAGATCAAATGCCCCCTCGTTTTCTAATGACCACCTCCCTCCCCACCCACCCCTCCCACCGAGTTATCTGCTTCTCTGAATGGTTGGTGTGGCTCACTTTCCAAAAAGCTCACACGGACTGCTGCACTCTGTGGGCCGAGCTGCCTATGCATGATCTCATCCCACCTGCCCAGCCGTCCCCAGAAATAGGTTAAAACGTTGTTCCCATTTTATAGGCGAGGAAACTGAGGCTCCGAAAGGTTTGGTTATTTTGGACAAAGTCAACCAGAGAGTGAATGCCGGAGCTAGGGTTGAACCCAGACGGTCTGACCCCCAGAACCTATGTTCTTAACCATCGATTATGCTGGTTTTTCTCTCTACCTGAATGAGCCCAGAGCCAAGCCTTGTTTCTTTCTCGTTCTCACCTGATACCTAACAGGTGCCAGGCAAATGGCTGCTGAAGAGTTCTGGTCTGGGAGTTAACAACATTCCACCCCGCCCCAGAAGCTGTGTGATCTTAGGCAAATCCCTTCCCTCCCTGGGCCTCAGTTTCCCATCTGTAAAGCATGGGGTCCGCCCAGGATTTCCCAAGGCATTTCCTTGGAAATATAGTTCCAAGGTTCCTCCCAGCTCTGCAATTCCATGAGTGAGGGAATGACTCTCCTGACATCCTTCTCAGGCTTTCTGTGTGCTCCTCCCCCCCCCCCCCACTGCCACCCCCGCCATCATCCTGTTTCTAGGCTGGAAATTCCATAGATCATAAAATTCCAGAGATAGTAGAATGCGAAGAGTAGACCATCCCAGCTCCTCTCTGCACGAATGATGGCTCTGGGGCTCGGGGAGTGACGGGGCCTTACCTGAGGTCACCCAAAGCTCAGTGGCATGCCCCTTCCCACCTCCACATACTTCCCCAGCCCGTGCAAGGATGATGGGGAATCCCTGGGCCCTCCCCTTACCCGGCTTTCTGGGCTGCAGCATTCATAGAATTGGTCTGCTTGGCTCACAGTCAACTATGTGCTCCGTCTCTTTGCAAGGCAATGGCTGGGGAGAGGTGGGGAGGGGGGCGGGGAAGCAGGAAGCCCCCACTTTCACACGCTGCAGCTCGGGGAGCCGAACGCTCCAGCCTGCCATCTTTGGGGACCCAACTGGGGAGAAGCAGCCACCCTTGGCCGCCCCACAGCCCATGCCTGTTTCTGGAGTGCTGGTCAGGGGCCCCTCCTCAAACACACCCACCCAATTTAACGACCAATTCAGGGGTGAGCTCTGAGGTGAGACCCCAGGAGCCTGGGCTGGGATGAGCATCTGAGGTCTTCCAGATTCCTAGGACCACCAGGGTCCCAGTTACTCATAGGACTGTTGAGGAGAGTGAGGCTGGGGAAGGGGGGCTGCTCACAGCTGGTCCCAGGTCTTGACGCTTCCAGGTCACATCCGTGTGCCGGGAGACCGTGTTTGGTGGAACCCTGGAGAGGGCCGGGGAGCGGGTTCCTTTAGAGGGAAAGCCACCAGTGACACCGTTATCAATCCCCCAGGCCCAGTGAGCTTCTGAACCCTGTTCCTTTTCAACGTGTTTGGAGAAGGGGAGGGTCCCTGTTCAGGCATCGAGAAGAGGGAGGTGCCTGGGTTGGAATGTGACAGGCTGCAGCTGGAAAGTTGGCCTCCGAGAGGGAGGAAGGAAGCAAGTTCATACAGAGCTAGCCAGATGAGTCAAGAGGGGCCAGGAACGAGGGCAGTGTGTCTAGAAGCTGGGGTGGTGGGGCACCACTGGGCTCCTCGGGGCGCCTCTCCCCGCCCCCCATGCCCCAGAGTATTCCTGCTGGACAAAGACTCTTAGGAATTACCCATCTCTTAGGGCTCTGTTTATATTACTGGCTGCAAGACTCTAACCCAGGGCCCTTGCAGGGGAAAGTAGACATAACAGGCTCCAGCTGTTCTATAGCAGGAAGATAGGACCTGGGAAAATCGAATGCCATGAATAAGCCCCGGACCTAAAGCCAACAGGCCTGGGTCCCAGCCTTCGCTTGGCCACCTCTCTGCTGTGTGACTTAGCCAAGACTCTTGGACTCTCTGAGCCAGGTCCTCCTAGGTGCTCCAAGGCCCCTGGAGGGCTCGTAAGCTCAGAGCTTGTAGGAACCTAAGGGAGAGCTCTCTGGCTGGGCTGGGGCCCTTGTTCAGAAGACGCCAAGTACGCCCTTCACTGGGCTCTCTGCTCCAAAGGCTCACAGCACAGTCCAGTTGGAGTCGAAAGGGAGAAGTTCCTTTAGGCAGAAGTCTTAGGAGATGCCCTGGGAGGAGGTGGCACTTGAGCCAGGCCTCGAAGGATGGGAGGGGTGTCAGCTGGAGAGGATGGTTGAGAAAGGCACGCCAGATGTTGGGAATGGCACAGGTGAAAGTGGTGAGGCACGGGGGACGGAAGCTTTGAGCGGAAACAGAATTTGTCAAGGAAGGTTGCATCTGACATAACTCCGTGTGGCCCACGGGGTTACAGATCTGACCTTCAATTTAAAAAATCGAGAAGTCCTATGGCTTTGTAGTATCTTTATAGTATCCCCAGGGAACCAGCCTGGGAAGGGCTGCTGGGCCAGGGGGAGAGAGCGGGGAGGCTGTAAAGTAAAATTCAGAGGTTGAGAGCTTGTGTTTCAAAGTCACACATCTGAGGTTGACCTCCAGCTCTGCCCCTTAGCAGCTGGGTGGCCTGAGAAAGCTCTCGCCCTCTCTGAGTGCGGGCTTTTCATCTTCAAAATCAGAAGAATGGCAGTCCCCACCTCGTGGGTTAGTTGGATAAAACGAGGTCATGCACGGAAAGTGTTCAGAGCAGGGCCAGGCATCAAGGGGTCCCCCCTGGAGGTGGGCCGCCGTGGCCGCCCTGCTGAGACTCGGCTAGGCGAGCAGACCAGCAGGTGGAAGGAACCTGCTGGGCATCGCTGTGGGAAGGGGAATGACCCCCATTTTCCCTTACCTCTTCATTTCTTTTCCCTTTCAGGGTCCCCCTGGGCCTTATGGAAACCCAGGCCTCCCTGGCCCTCCCGGAGCCAAGGTGAGTATTTGCTGTGGGGTCTGGAGGTAGGGCCATGCAGTAGGGGCTGGGCTGGGGCTATGTTTGGGGTGCTTCCTAGGGGCTCCTGGTGGGAGGCCCTCGGTGCCATTGGCACTCCCTGAGCGCCTCCCAAGAGCCAGGCTTGTGACACAGTGAGGACTCGGGAGTGGAGCTTCTGGTTGCAGAAGCTGGTTGTAGGGAATTAGAGAGAGAAGGGCAGTTGGAACCCAGAACCCTCAAAGGAGAGGAGGAATGAGGGTCATTTGCTGCTAAGTAGGGAAGGCCTTGAATGTCAGACTAGGGATAGAGATTTTCCTGGGTCTTAAGACTTAACCCTGGGAGGCATGTCATCTTTTGAGCTGGGGAGGGACGTGGTCGTGTTTGGAAACAGTCGCTGGATGTCGTGTGCACGTGGACTGGAGGCGGGGACCAGAGCAGAGGCAGGGAGGCCCCGGGGTGGTACCGGGGAGGGATGAGGCCAGCCCAGCCAGCTGAGGGGTGTGGGAGGAGGGGCAGGAGGGAAGCGGATGCATTCACGGTGCAGAGGGGAGGTAGGGAGATAAGAGACCAGTGACACCCTGGTGTTAGCCTTGGTGACTCAACCCAGGAGCCCCAGAGGAGGAAGGCGAGGATGCTCATTTGTGAACCGGGAAACCGGGAGCCCCGCCAGGTGGAGACAATTCATGGGCAGACAGAGTGCTGAGGAGCCTGAGATGAGGCCCTGGGGGGGGGTTGGGGAGACGACAGCACAGGGATGCCACCTGCCCCAGGGAGCCTTCCTGGGGTGCTCCAGGTAACTTTAAGATGAGACCACAGAGGCCAGAGTGAGCAGTGCTCCGATGCCTGCTGGGAACTCCGTCCCCGGGGCGCCCCTGTGTGCCCGGAGCTCCGGCGGCGAACAGGGCTCTCCAGGCCGCGCTCGGAGCGAGCAGCCGCAGGGCCGGCAGCACTGAGGCCATGGGGAGAGGTCTCCAGGGGTGGCTGGGGGAGCAGGAGCAGGGAAAGGGGCTGTAGGGCCAGGGAAGCCAGGAGCGCCGGGACTGGGCCGAAGGAGCGGGAAGCAGGCCCCGGAGGGCAGAGGGGCTCCTGGTTAGGACGCTGCCCGGCGCAGCCTGCCCTGTGCGGGTAACCAGGGTGGCCAGGTCCAAGGCCATTCTTTGCTAAGCCCGTGGTGCAGATTGAGCGGCTTAGGGAAAGCCGTTAACTGACTGGTCGCACAGCCCCCAAAGGCCAGCCGTGGCGCCCACCGGCTCGTCTGGGAGTGCGGCACACACGACCGGGGCTGGGCCCGGGGCCTTCCTTGCAAAGCCAGCCCAGAGGCCTCGGGTGCCCAGTGGCCAAGCCGCTGCCCGGAAGTGCTGTGGTTTTAACAAGGCGACTAGTGCAGCGTTTGAAGGCATGGCCGTCCTCCGGGAAGCCACCCTATATTGGGCCTTCCTGGGGGCCTATGCACTCTGCATGCACTTTATGTGGCTTGTCTTCATTC
Source organism: Nyctereutes procyonoides (assembly GCF_905146905.1). Classification (NCBI taxonomy): domain Eukaryota; kingdom Metazoa; phylum Chordata; class Mammalia; order Carnivora; family Canidae; genus Nyctereutes; species Nyctereutes procyonoides. The sequence continues at coordinate 5,923,985 of NW_026575135.1, read as the reverse complement.
GATCCCCACAAAGCCCTAAAGGGATGGGTGGAGATGCTGTGCCCGTATACGGATGGGGCACTAAGGCTCGGGCGCGGTAGGACACTGTCCAGGAGACCGCCCCAGGATCCGCCCCCGTGGGCCCGGCGGAGAGGCAGCCCCCCGGAGACTTCCGCATAGGCCTCAGGCCTCCCGGGCCATGGGCTACATCACCATGCCGAGGACCCACAGCTGTTGGGAATTGTCAGGTCTTTTCGGGAACACGCCTTTCTTGGTTGGCTCTGGGACTGGCCGGTCCTTCCCGCTCCCTCCCATTCTTTTCCACTCCTCCCAGCTTCCAGATTGATCCCTTGCTTCTGTGGCAGCAGATGGTCCATTGGCTTCTGCCCCGGTCCATACCGGCCCCACGTTGCAGGGCCCCGGCCCCAGGCCCACGGCAGCCCCGGTCTGGCCCGCAGCCTCCTCCCATCCTGCCAACAGATGTGCTGAGGCAGGAGGGGGCCCCTTAGCTGCTTCTCCTTCCATCTTGAGAAGCAGCTCTCTCTGGGTGTGGGGAGCGAGGCTTGTACCTAGCAGGTGACTCCTCTTCCTGCCACATGTAGCAGGGATGTGTAGACTCGTGCTCTCCTGGGCAGGACTCCAGCCCGCTTCTGGGTATCACAGATAAGGTGTGGGCTCCAAAAAATACACTGGAACGGGAGCCTGCTTCTTCCATTCGTGTTTGCATAAAACTCCAAGGGGGAAAAGTCATGCCTGACACCTGGCCTGCAGCCCAGGGGTGAGCAGTGGCCCTAGGACAGGCCGGCTGGGTCCTGGGCTGCCCTTGATCTGTGGCATCGCCGGGACAAGGTTAAAACAGAGACTCTCCCTGGATGGAATTCCTGCCTCAGCTGAGGTTGGAAGGGAATGTTGTGTATCTGCACCAGAGGGTGATTGTGGGGAGAGGGTCCTCACTGTGTCCCAGATCCCCCTTGGACCAAGGAGGTGACCTGATGGGATCGTAGGGCTGGCCTCCCCCAGGCCCTGTGCTGGCTCCTCCTCTTCCACATGATGCTGCCTTCTAGAGCAACCCCTGGCGGGGGGGGGGGGGGGGGGGCATCCATCCAGCCATGTCCTTCTGTCAGCAAATGTTTATGGGCACCGACTATGTGTTGTTGGAGAAATCAGCCGAACAGGAGGGTCTGCCCAGGTGGCAGGAGCCCCCACTTTGGGTGGGTCACTGTGCACTCCTTGCTTCAGTGAGTTCATGGGACCCTTGGGAGCTTATGGCCTTGTGGGATAAGGACTGAGGGATGGGAGATACCAGTGGATTGAGGAGGCTCAAGGGGGAGAGGAAGAGCAAAGGAAGGACTCTACGCCTCTTGAGGTCGCAAAGACGCCAAGGTCACTTACCTGGTACCGGTGGTGACCAGCAGTGGCAGGACTGTATTTTGGGTTCTTGAGTTTGCCTGCTGGAAGACACGTGTCAGGGCTGCTACAGGCCAGAGCCAAGCTTTATTTAGCCCGACCTGCCCTCCCCGCCGCCCCCCCCCCCGCCCTAGACCCCAAGGCTTTGCCCACTTGCCAGAGACCCGTACTCCCATGTTCAAATCCATCAAGAAGAGGGAGAGTCACCTCCCACATGGAGTCGAGATCAAGGACTTGAGAATGAGGCAGAGAAGCCAGGCCCCTGGGAGGACGGCATTGGCTGACCTTGGAGGCTCGGTGTTGACTCATGGGATTGATTCATGTCGCCAACCGGCCTGCACTTGTTGCTGCGGGGAAGGGCAGTGGTTAAGAGCACAGGCTCCGGAGCCAGGTGATCAAGGTTCAGACCCCAGCTCTGTCACCTCCTGGTTCTTTGGCGCTGAGTATACATTATTTCAACTTTCTGTGCCTCAGTTTCCTTATCTAGAAAATGGACGATGAGAGTAACTGCCCCCTTGGGTTGTCATGAGGAGTAACCGAATCACTTAGAGCAGTGCTGGCCTGTGGCAGTGCTACAGCAGGGTCAGCTGCAGCACCAGCCGGGTGGGCCTGTACTGGGGCCCCAGCAAGGACAGTCCCTGCCCTTGTGGAAACAAGCTAATCACACCAATAAATGTAGAATTATGCCATGACCCGGACTCTATGAGAGAGGCATGGGACGCTCGGATGCCTAACACAGGGTGGATTGGTCCCATCTAGGAGGTGAGGTGCACTTTCCCAGAAGGCACATGGGTTGGACTAAGGTCTAAAGTACAGCAGATGACAAGGCAAAGGGGCGCAGGGGCAGGAGGGTGGGGAGGGGAGCAGGCCCTGGTAGGCGGTGGAAAGACATTTGGACTTTATCCCAGCAGCAACAAGAAAACACGACAAGGTTTTTAGCAGAGGTGACATGATCAGATGAGATCTGCAGAGGCCACTCGAGCAGTTTGAGAAGCAGGGCCTGGCGGGCAGCCAGCAGGGAAGTCTAGGGCTGCGCTGCTGGGGATGCTGACGCTGGACTGGGGTGCAGACAGGTGGGATGCAGGCCCGTGGGCAGGTGAGGGGCTCTGGGCCAGAGGCCAGTGGGGCTCCAGCTGTGCAGGAAAACCACTGCTGCCCATGCCAGAGGATAAGGCGCTTGGCCCCACTCTTCTTGGCAGGCAGCCGCTCCGTCCCCGGTGTGGCCTGCTCAGTTTGCAGTGAATTACCCGGGATTATTATGGGCCCTCAGGCACTGGGATTGGGGGGGTCGGAGGGGTGAGGGGCAATAGGTGGACAGGAAGGAGCAGACTTGGTGATCTAGGTGGCTGCTAGCAGAGCTGGTGGGGGCCGAGATGGAGAAAGCCTACAGGGTTGTCAGGCCCCAGCCTCCCCTTCCCCTTCCTCTGATGACAGAGGTAAGGCAGGCTCATTAAGGAAAACATGGAATAGTCCAGAAAGTATCAAGAAGAGAATAAAGCGGCCTGCAGTGGCCCTGCCCAGTGATGAGCACTGAGTGCATTTTGAAGACTGGGCCAGGGACTGGCCCAGAGCTTTGCATACTTTGTAGGGCAGATGGCATCACCCCCATTTTACAGATGAGAAAATGAAGGTCTAGATGGCTGAGTAACTTGCCCAGGGTCACATTTCTGACAAGTGTCAGAGACAGGATTTGAATCCTCTACTGCCCAACCCCAAAGCCTGTAGGTACTTTTGGCGATAAGGCAAGTTTGTTCACTATCTCTGTGGCCTTCCTCTGTGGATTACGTAACATACATGCATACGTACACACACGTATATAACATAGACATTAGATATGAGTTACACATAAGTAACATTTTAACCAAAATAAAGAAATCAGAATGATTTCTTAACATATACGTAACATAATATACGTGTGATAACATACACATATATAACGTACATTAATCAAAATGCCTGCACACGCCCAGAAAGCTACAGATGTATATACACCTACAGGCACACATACACATATATGAATAATTTAAAATTTTCTGCAAACAAGTGCTTTACGTATTTACTTGTTTTATTAGCAATTGCCTTCTGGAAAGATTGAGGCAGTTCATGCTGCAGCTAGCTAGCCTCAGCAGAGGCTGTTTTAAAAAGATAATTTATCCTTGTTTTCACTTCAGTTCATTGACCAGCTAGAGGAAGAATGCTTTTCTTACATCTGTTTGCCATTTGTATCTTATCATTTATGAGTTTGTTTATTTTGGGGGTTGGAATGCTGTCTTTTGTTATGGATTTGTACAGTTATTTATATTTACATATTAAGATTGTGCAGCCCTCGTCCACCTTATGAGTATGTTCCAGTTTATTTGCTTATTCAGAGTATTCATGACGGTGTTCACAAATAAAAGTTTTATCTTTTTTTTTTTTGGGGGGACTAACAAATAACAGCTAACACTTATTAGGAACTTATGTCAGATAGTTTGGAGAGGGTTCCACCCACATGTAAAATACGTTATTCTTCACTTTTATGCTTAGGCATTTCTTTCCCACCACATGATCAGATAGGTATTCATTTGTATCCTTAGTTATTTCTTAATTTCATTTGTATTCTTAAAGATTTTAAACCATCTGGTATGAATCTTCATGGGGAGTGGGTATGAGATGGGCTGTAACTTTACTTTTTCTCCCCAATGGTTAACCATTTATTAAATAACCTTGATACTACTGATTATTATATGATAGACCAGGCTCTAATCCTGACCGTCTGAAGATGTTTCATTGCTCTGTTTGTCTATTTTCTGCTAAAATACTGTTTTATGTGACATTGACGATCTTTACCGTGTCTCCTCCCCTTGTTCTTTTAAAATATTTCTGGATCTTTGTTCTGTCAGAGGAGCCTTATGATCATTTTAATCATTTCCTTAAAAATACCCTTGGGATCTTTATTGGAATTGTATTAGATGTATATATTAATTTGTGGAGAATTAACAGTTTTAAAATATTACAGTTTCCTATCTAAAACTATGGCATATCTTCTCATTTTTTTTTTTTTTTAGACATCTCTTTAGTAAACTTTTGTAGCTTTTATGGCATAAGGCCTACAGAGCTCTGGTTTGTGGATAGAAATTTTGTACTTTTGTGGCTGTTGTGAGTGAAATGTTTGCCCCATTCTAATTTCTAGCTGGATGTCAGCTATTGAGTAGGACTGTTGACTTTCATCTTTTTATATTTTTTGTGGCTATTTTATAACCATGCCCCGTACTGGATGATTTTGTTGATTTTAACAATATTTCAGTTCTCCTGTATTTTCTAGACAGATACTTGTATTGTTTGCAAAAAAAGGACATATTTGTGTCTCCTTTTCCTGAAAGACTAGTTGTCTCATTTGTTTTTCTTGCCCTATTGCATTGGCCGGAACTTCTAAACACATGATGTAGTGATAGTGGGAGGCCCAGGATATCTTCAGAGGAAACCAGTCTGAGCCAATCTCAGTCTTAGAGTTGTCTCTTGAGATTCTATCCATTCAGTTGCTCATTAGTGAAATATTTGATGATGCCTCCTCTGGGCCACCCCCTGTGCCAAGTACTTGGATTAGGGAGGACTTACACAGGGGATTTCTGGCCCAGAATTTCCCAATCCTTCATGATGTGTTCCTCCGTTGTGTCAGTCCCTCTCTAGACCTCAGCCACTCAGAGTCCTCTGTCCTCTGCTTCCCAACCCTACCTGCAAAAAGGAGCTCAACATAGTTCCCACTCCCATTCTAGAGAGCTGGGTTGCCAACCAGGTTCTCATCCTTACCAATGTATAAGCAATTAATTAGACTTTATATATTCCTCCTCTCTCACTGGGGAATCTGCAGGAGTCTGGCTGGGAAGACATATAGTCTTCTCCATCCCAGAAATCACACCTTCACCTGACTAGGGGTGCCTCGAGCATCCTTGGAGCTAAATTGTCATCTTCCTTCCTCCTTGTCTTCCTCCAGCCTTAGCTTAGCTGCCACTCCCTTCAGGGATTTCCCCTCAGTCTAGGTCAAGTTCTCTCTGACTTCCTCCTTACTCCACTTATCACTGGATGGTAGTTTTTGATTTGTGAAGAGCTTGGGCTCTGAAACCAAACTACCTGAGTCTAAGTCCCACTTACAGATTGTATGACCTTGGAGAAGGGACTTAGCCTTTCTGTGCCTTAGTTTCCTCATCCATGAAATGGGATGGTGATTGTTGATACCTCACAAATTTATGTGTCCAGGGCTCAGAAGAGCACCCAGTAAATGCTAGCACCGATGGTCTCTGGTTTCTCCTTTGAGAGTCCCCCATAGTCATGAACTGTGTCATGTTCCCCACTGTGGTATTCTCTGTATTTACTCCAAAGCTTGGCTCAGAGTGGTTGTTCAATGTGAATCTATGCTTGTGGCTATTGTACTTGGGCGGGGGTTACATCCCAAGCACTGTGCTGGCTGCTGAGCATGCAGAAAGAAATCCGTAAATAATGGAAATGGCTCAGGTAAGGGACCCGGACAAGGGAACAAGCCTGTCATCTCTTGGGGTCTCAGTTTCCCCTTTTATAAAGAGACAGAAAAGGATAGTTGAAGGCCCACCCTGAATGTGTTTCAAGCCCAGCTGCTCTACCAGCTGCAGACCGAGGTGGGCGAGGGTGGGGTGGGGAGAAGCTACTGCCCTTTTTTGGCCATTGGAATCCTCGGTAGCCCTGAGCCTGGCTTTGCACTTGGACTATGGACATAAAAGGCATGGGAGCGGGGCTTGTGAGATGCTGAGGGCGAAAGTGTGTTTGAAGGGCGGCCAGGGCAGGGTGGTAGATCCCAGAGGGCGCATTCTGCAACAGTGACCTGGAGGGGCCCAGGTGGATGCACAGTGGGCAAGGAGGGGTGGCTCTCCTGCCTGGGGCAGCTGTCATCTGGTCAGAGGGAGTGCCAGAGAGGCATCCAGGCTGCTTATTCATAAACAAGTAAGCGAGTGCTTTGAAGTCGGACAGAGCGGGCACTAGCTAGACCTGGGAAGACCTTACCTCTGACCTGCGTGTCACACCAGGCAGTGACCTAGCCCCTCTGAGCCTGTGTCTTAGTCCTGAGTTGCAACCAGCGGGTGTTAAGAGGACAAATGGACACAGTGTTGGGCACCGTGTAGGTGGCTCTGAAAGGTCTGCTCTCTTTAAGGCTCTGTCCAGTTCGAATGCAGTGACTTCTTATGGAGAGTGGCTGAGCCAGGATTTGGAAGGGCTGGGTTCTGACGAAGAAAGGAACCAAATGGGAACTAATTAAAGTTGGCCAAGCCACCCCTTCCATGTGTCACATCCATTATCTCCCTGGCTCCCTACCAAGAAATGTAGGACGCTGGTGGATGTGTGTATGTGTGTGTGCATGAACCCGTGTGCATGTGTGAGAAAATGTGTGCATGTGTGAGTGTGTGCATGCATTTGTGTGCATGTGTGAGTGTGCATGAACCTATGTGCATGTGTGAGAAAGTATGTGCATGTGTGTGTGCACATGCCTGTGTGCATATGTGAGAATGTATGTGTTCATGTGTGAGCGTGTGTGCACGTGTATGTGTGCATGCACCCTTGTGTGCTTGTGTGAGAGTGTGCATGCACCTGTGTGCATGTGTGAGAGTGTGTGCATATGTGTGTGTGCATGCACTTGTGTGCATGTGTGAGAATGTGCATGAACCCGTGTGCATGTGTGAGAGTGCGTGCATGCACCTGTGTCCATGTGTGAGAAAGTGTGTGCATGTGTGAGTGTGTGTGCATGCGCCTGTGTGCATATGTGAATGTATGTGTTCATGTGTGAGCGTGTGTGCCCGTGTGTGTGTGCATGCACCCTTGTGTGCTTGTGTGAGTGTGTGTGCATGCACCCGTGTGCATGTGAGAGAATGTATGTGTTCATGTGTGAGAGTGTGTGCATGTGTGAGTGTGTGTGCATGCACCTGTGTGCATGTGTGTGTGCATGCACCCATGTGCTTGTGTGAGCATGCCCATGTGTGTGCACCTGTGAGGATGTGTATACACATGCCCATGTGTGAATATGTGCATGCATGTGCATGCATGTGCATGTGTGGGTGCGTGTGCACGTGGCCTCACGCCAGACCTGGGAATGGGAAGTCTTAGCTCAGCCAATGCCTCATCTGGGGCCCTTCAACAGTGCCTTTCCCCTCCTGCCTCAGTCTCCCTCAGTGCATGGGGTGGGTTATAGCACCTCCCTTGCCCACTTCATCAGGCTATGGTGAGAATCTCATGAGACCAGGGTATTCCAAACCTCGAAGGGCTGTGCACGGACGTTAAGTGGGTGTCACTGCACTGACCCTCGGTAAATAGAGCACTAAGGTGAGCGTATGAGAAATTCATGCTTTTTAATTTTTAAATTTTTTAGATTTAAAGATTTAATTTATTTATTCATGAGAGACACAGAGAGAGAGAGAGGCAGAGACATAGGCTGAGGGACAAGCAGGCTCCCCGCAGGGAGCCCGATGCGGGACTCGATCCTGGGACCCCAGGGTCATGCCCTGAGCCAGAGGCAGATGCTCAACCGCTGAGCCACCAGGCGCTCCGGGCATTCTTCCTAGACGTGTCTCTAGAAGCCCCCTGAGAGCCCAGGGGAAGGAGTCTGGGGGCAGTCCCAGCAACACGCACACGCAAGGCCTCGTCCCCAGAGACCTCCTGGTTGGTTGGGAGGACACAGTGCAGCTGCATCCTGAAGGCTGCCTATGGCCTGGAGAATCTCCCTGAGGAAGGTTTTCTAGGCGGGCGTGACTGCCTGGGCGAGGACCTGGCAGCCGGGGAGCTCAGGGCACGGCTGACGACGGGCTGTGGTCTGGCGGGGAGCGAGGGACCCTGTCTGTGGGTTTGGCCGCTGGAAGGAGAGCCGGGTTTGCTGAGGATGGGTGGATCCGAGGCTGGAAGACGTGGGACGGCAAAGGAGGAGTTCGGAGGTGTCCTCCTGCGGGCAGTGGGGAGCTGTGGAAGGTGTTCAGGGAGAAGGGAACTGGTGAAGGCCCCCCGGGAGCTGTGCGAGTGGGGGGCGGGTGGGAGGGCATGGCAGCAGGGGACAGGACTCTGAGCAGAGGTTGTGGGGAGGTAGCCTCTCTAGACGACTCTAGAAAGAATTGTTTTTCTTTCAGGGACAGAAAGGGGACCCAGGGCTCTCACCAGGAAAGGCCCTCGATGGGGCAAAGGTAGGTTTTCCAGGGACCCCAGCATTGAGGGAAGTGGGGGAGTGACAGCAGGGAAACCGCCAGGCCTTGGCAGAGGCCCCTGGGTGACGGAGGCAGGAGGTCACTGTGTGACAAGTGGCAAGGGAAGAGCGTGGTTTGGGGTTCTCCTTGAGGTCCTCCAGCTTTGTCCGTGCAGAACCCGAAGCCATGCCCTGTACACTCTCTGGGGGGCGCATCCAATAAAGCAGACAAAAGATTTTGCCCGTGGACACACCCTTGGTGAGCGAGTGACCTTTTGTGTGACGTCCTGCATTTCCGTAGAGCCCTCTAGGCGACCCTTGGCATCCAGAAGGTTTTTTGGTAGCATGCACCCAGGAAGCTCCCTCTGAGGTCCCCTCTGAGGTCAGTTCGAGCAGACAGTTCTGTGGATTTCTAGGAGGTAGGAAGGGATCGGGCCAGAGGTTCAGGGCTCCCTGACTCTGAAGGGGCTATGGGACCAGGAGTTTCTGGTGGGAAAGAGAACATTAGCCCAGAGGACTTCACTCATCCCTGAAGCATCCCTCCCCCGCCCCTCATACACCGGTTAAGGGGCCTGGAAGGAGCACAGGACAGGTAGGAACGGGGGAACCAGACTCGAGGTGAGACCCCGGTCTCAGACACAAGCGTCCTGGAAGGAACACCCCGGCTTCTTCTGGCCCCAAGCCCAGGAGCCCTCCGGACAGGCACAGCCCTGCTTCTCCACCCAGCGTCCTGTGCGTGGGCACGGAGAAGAGGCAGCTCCCTTCTATTGCCTCAAGACCCAGGTGGCTCATTCCTTCACGTCCTCACGGAGGGCGTTTACCGGGTGTAAACCCCGCACGCGTGCCCGTGCGCTCCTCCTGGAAACCCTGGGATGCAGGACGGACGGGGCCCGGCTTGCGGGGGGGAAAGCAGAGGGGCCTCAGAGGCAGGTGGCTCGCTGGAGGTCACACAGCTGGTCGGGGACGGAGCAGGATTTGTATCCGGGTCTGAGCGAGTCCGGGGGCCCGGGCTTCTCTCTTGCTCTCCTGGGTTGTGTGTTCTCGGCTCTCGTGGCAGAGATGCCCTTGCTGACCACCGTGCCCGGGCAGGGGGAGGGATGGGCAGGAGGGAAGGAGTGTCAGGAATGCAGAGAGAGCGAGTGGATTGGAAATTGGAACGGGACAGACAGGTGGTGTGTCCCCTGGGGCACTGGTTTTCCAGACACGGGTTTAGCAGCAGACCCCGTTCCCTAAATGGCATCCTGTGCCAGAGTCCGGTGTAGCAGATACATCTAGTGGGGGTACTGGGTTGGGGGGGGCAGTACCCGCCCACTCGGCTGCCCTGCCCCCCACCCGCAGAGGCCTCTGGGCCTCCAGGAGTCCTGTCCGCAGACAGTTGTCCGTGCGAGGGCACACGTGCAGTTTCACGAGCGTCTCTGCTCCTCTTCCCCCCACCCCGCTCACCCTTTTGTCTGTGTTTTGCAGGGTGACATGGGCTTGCCTGGGCTCTCTGGGAATCCGGGACCTGTCGGACGAAAGGTACACCTGGGTTTCAGTGCTTTGCCTTGTCCAGTGGGCCTTCTCTCTAGCTTCCTGGCCAGGGCCTGTCAGCTGTCGGGACTCAACAATGCTTGTGCCTCTTCCAGGAAGACCTCCTGGAACCCCGGGCTGCGGTCCAGGAGCCTCCACTCTGCTCAAGGACTGTTAGCCCGTCTTAGTTATTTTCAGCCCGACGTCTAGCCTCCCCGACCATGGTGGGCGAACCTGGTTTGTCCGCAGGGCCCGTGCGTAGTAGGTGTTCAGGAAATGGGGGTGGCGGGGGAGGACAACACAGGTCAGGCGTCAGCTGCTTTTTGCAGGGCTGCTGATGGGGATTCCAGGAGGTATATATCGGCTTAGGGCCATGTCTTCAGCTTCCACCCTGGCTCCCCGCTGTGGCTGCAGCCACCCTCTCTCTGGGCCATCTGGTTCTCATCTGGACAGACGTGGTGCCTCCTGGCTCCATCTTGTCCTTGCTCGGAGGGTCCCTGTGGCACAGGGGACTTGGAGCATCACGTCCCCTGCATCCCCTTCTCCACCCTCCATGGCTAGAGCATAACTCTGGAGAGGCCAGAGCCAGACGGGAGTCTGTGGCCATCTGTGGGCCAGGGAAACCTGGTATTGTCTGGCTCAGAGAACACAGGGACTCCCTCTCCCCACTCACTTCCCCTCCACGCTCCAGCACTTGCTGATGGATGAGGTGTGAGTGGAAAAGTCTCTTTCCAGTGCCGGCTCATAAAGCAGCCAGTGGTGGTCTCGCTCTGCATGGGGTGGGAGTCGAGCGGAGGTGGCAGGAGATGGGAAAGCAGACTACACCAGCTCCTGCTGGCGTGGCAGGGCCCCCTGCTCTCAGCAGATGGCCAGGGAGGCCCACAGCCCCCATCCAAGAGGGACCAGCTCACCTGGGAAGGGAGAAGCATCTTTCCTAAACTAAGGAAGAGGCTCCGTGTGGTTGGAAAACTGGCAAAGCCATGTACACTGAGGCCCTCAGGCCCCGGCTCAGGCAAGCATGCAGGACTTTGAGCTGTGGCAGGCCGGTTGGGCAGAGCTTGGGGGAGCTCGGGGTCCCAGGCAGGGACCCCTGGCCGAGGCGGGGGTCGCGGAGGAGGACGGATGGGCTGCAATCATCGCTGTTTGTAAGCACTCTCTCCTCCCATGTGTGTCTTTGGTGACAACAGCGGCCACTTTGTCCTGATGCTCTTATGTGGCTTTTCTGCAGCGTCTCGTGTGGGGAGCCTTGGGGGTGGCGAGGGGACATCGGTGCGGGGGAGAGGTAGTGTCAGCACGCTGAATTGGGGTGTCACCTCAGCGTGACACCAAGAGGCCTATTCATTCATTTATTCCACAGAAGTGATTGAATGCTTATTATGTGCCAGGCAGGATGCAAGGCGTGGCGCTGAGTAAATAGACAAAAATCCCTGTCCCCCCAGAGCTTGCATTCTTGTGGGTGTGGTGGGGCGACAGATAATAAAAAGAAAAACAGTAAAAATAGAAGCGCAAATAGAAAATGGACAAAAATAGGCAGGGGAAAAGGGAGTTTGGGTTGGGAGGGTTCCCAGGTTAAGAGTGTGGCAAATTAGAGGTGGCACAAAGAGTGACTGTCCTTTGTCACATTGTTTCCTCCCGATAGCCTCGGAGAGTTAAAGCGCTGTTATGCCTGTTTTACAGCTGAGAACACTGAGGCTCAAATCGACCTCACTCATGCATTCGTCTGTTCAGTCATTCTTCTGGTCGTTTAGCGACTGTGCACCCAGGTACCGGCCCGGTGCTGACACCGGTGTCAGATGCATTAGAACCAGGGGGGACTGAGGGCAGGGACTCTGGTCCGGTTGGTGTGAGCAGGACCCAGGTGCAGGATTCTTATATATATATATATATATATATATATATATATATATATATATATATTTTTTTTTTTTTTTTTTTTAAATTCATGAGAGACACAGAGAGAGAGACAGAGACACAGGCAGAGGGAGAAGCAGGCTCCCTGTGGGGAGCCCAGTGCAGGACTCGATCCCAGGACTGCAGGATCATGACCTGCGCCAAAGGCAGACACTCAACTGCTGAGCCAGGCGTCCCAGGTGCAGGATTCTCATGTGCAGCTGAGACCGAGAGCCCCTGGTTTCATGGAAATACCTTCGGGCGTTGCTAAGCTGCAGAGCTGGGGTTTGAACCCGGGTCCCTGCCTTTCAGGCGCTTTGTCTCTGCACAGCTTTTCAAATAAGGGGGAGCCCAGGAGTGAGAAAGAGCCTCCCTGGCTGAGAAGGTTCATTTGCCTGCCATCGGCCTGCGATGTTTGCTGAGGGCCTTTGCTGGGCCGGTTCCCGAGGGCTGGGCGGGCGCGCAGACTAGGGCGGCGGACCCGGACAGGACCCAGCTCTGTCCCCTCTCCTGCTGGGTGAGCCCGGGCAGGTGGCCTCCCCTCACGGAGCCTCAACTGCTTCAGGGAGAGGTTGGGCGAAATGGGCTGTTTCAGCCCCGCCACCAGCATGGGGCTGGCCTCCGCGGGCCCGGCTTACGTATCTGTTGAATGAATGAATGATCATGATGACCATGAAGGACAAGCGCAGAGCGTCTTGCCCATCTGGTACCATCTGTCATCTCGCCTAGTCACCAGGAAGCCACCCTCCACTAGCCACGAAGGCGACCAGAACCTCATTTGCACCGTGGGAGGGTGGAGTCCTGTGCTGCCCCTGGTCTGACCGTCCTGCCTTCTTTCCTCAGGGCAGTGCTTCCCACTGGGGGTGACCTCGCCCCCCAGGGAACGGTTAGCAATGTCTGGAGACATCTTTGGCCATCACGGCTGGGAGGGGGAGGCTAACAGGTAGAAGCCAGAGATGCTGTTAAATATGGCCACGTGGGGCAGCCCCGGTGGCTCAGCGATTTAGCGCCTGCCTTCGGCCCAGGGTGTGATCCTAGGGACCTGAGTCCCACGTCGGGCTCCCTGTGTGGAGCCTGCTTCTCCCTCTGCCTGTGTCTCTGCCTCTCTCTCTCTCTCTCTCTCTCTGTGTGTGTGTCTCTCATGAATGAATAAATAAAATCTTTAAAAAAATAAAATAAAATAAATAAAATGAATAAATAAATAAGGCCACGTGCAGGCAGCTGTCCCTCCGCAGCAAAGACTCCAGCCCTCCAGCCCGGGCCAAGCCGCTCTGCAGCAGGGAAGCCCTCCCTCCGGGCCATCCTTGGGCTCGCTTATGCTGTGCGCTGCCCTGGCATGCTTCCTCTCCACACTCATCGTGATCGTTCATTCATTCAACAAACATGTAAGCAGTGCCCACGAGTGCCGGCCCCATGCTGGTGGCGGGGCTAGAACATCCCCCCAGGCAGAGGTCGCGGCTCCTTCGCAGCCTCCTTGGGACGCCGCATGTTCAGCTGGCAGGAAAGTCACTGGTGTCCCTGGCACGTTCGTCAGCGGGACCAGGTGCTCAGAGGACCTGTCCCTGCTTGTTTCCTTATGGGGGGCTTAGCACAGTGCGGGACACACGGACCTGCTCTGTCCCCTTCCTCCCTCCTCCCCTGCCTGTGGCAGACATCACTCATTGATCTTTCTGGTCAAGCCCCGATGTGGCCTCAGAGCCCCTCTCACCCCATTGCCCCACGTGGACGGGACTAATGGAATGAGGTTGGTACTCCAGTTGAAGCTTCCTCCTGGCGCCCTCTGGCAACCTCTCCCTGCCCACGGGCCCTCCGTCTGCTGCCTGAGCTGACCACTGCCATGCAGAGCCCCCCTCCCAAGAGGCTTCTCCAGGCTCCCCTGCTGCTGGGCTGCCCCGGGCTTCTGGGGCCCCTGCCCACTGCCCTTTCTGAGCCCTACTCCTGCTCTGCTCTCCAACCTGCCTCCTCCTTCAAGCCCGTTTATAATGCCACCCGTTCCGGTTGGCTGTCTACACTGTCATAGCATGCGGTGCTTCTCCTTCCTTCCACTCAGGATGTTGCCCTCCAGAAGGCAGGGGGTGAGTTTGTTCTGTCCACCGGTGTATCCTTCATGCCTGACACAGGGTCACGTTTGGGGCTCCCCAAACCTTTGTTGCATGAATGAACAATTGGTCGAATGAACGAGCCAGACAGAAATTGTGTATTCCCACCGCACCTGTCTCAGGTACCCGTGGAGCAGAGTTTGATGTCAGGTGCCTGGCTGTGTCGTGATGGACTGTGCTTTTGGCCAAGCACACATTGGCCAAGCCACACGTTTCCAAGTCCTACAGTCTTTGAGCCAACGCAATGCTTTGGGGAAACTGAGGTCCAGAGAGGACCAGGGACTGTGCGGTGTCATGTAACGAGTCACCCTGCCTCCTGGCACGCTTCTTCCTCGCTGAGCCCGACTGGGGCTGTCTGTCCCGCTGACTGGCCCGGGTGGGCTGTGGGCTGTGGTGATGTTTAGTGAGCCTCGTGGAGTACGAAGCAAGCAGGGTGAGTTCTGTGTTATAGCAAAGAGAGGCTGGGGCCTTGCATGAGGAGATGGAGCCCGGGGGCACAGCTGAGGTCCCCAGGACCCCCAGGCAAGAACAGGACCCCCTCCCCCAGGCTCCCTGCCCAAAGCCCAAATAGCATCCCCGGCCGACGGGGAGACTGTCTGCAGCAACAGTGAGGTGATGTCTGGTTTCTCCTTGTGCATTGTAAGCAATGATTAATCTGGCTCCCAAACCAAAATATAGACCGAGTTCTATTATAAACACGGGTCCTGTGGAGACCCGCCTGCTGGGCAGCCAGAGGCCCCTTACAGACTCCGTGGTCCCCGGAGCTCCCCTGAAGCACCCGCGCTTGCCCTGGTACCGGCCGGGCACCGGGCACCCACAGGGAAATCACTGCCCGTGGGTCCACCTTGCGGTAAGTGCCTACCCCGTAATTGCCGGGGCCCAGGAGAAGATAATGATTTAGACTCTTCCAGGTCCTGGGGCCCTGTCATTTGAAGCTATTTGGCTGGCCCCAGCTTGGTAAACACTGTTAAGGTACTTCCAGGGGGCACAGGAGCCCCCCTGCGCCCCCCAGCCCGACCCCGTGCCTCGGCCGTGCTCTGTCTCTGCTGCTCTCAGCCAGCCGGGAGGGGTGGGTCGTTCACAGCCACTTGCAAGGCCCTCAGGGACCACTGATTGGGACCAGAGCGAGGAATCGTGGCCTGTTGGACAAAGCACAGCCCGGCGGGTGGCGGGGGGAGGGTCTAGAGTCCAGGTCTGGGCTTGGCCATAATTTGCTCAGTAACCTTGGGCAAGTCCCTGCCCCCCGGTAAGCCTGTCCAATGACAAAGGCGGGCGGATTGATGGCTCAGGTCCCCTCCAACTCAGATACTCTAGGGTTCCGTGGCTGTCCCCTGCCCCAGGAAAGCTGCGGGGTGATCCACGTGCTCTGTCCTGTGGAGGAGGGACCGTAAGGGGGTCGTTCCCTGTGTGGCCCTGTGGCTCTTGGATGTGGGCGTCGGGCCGCCGTGAGCATGTCTTATCCCGTGATGGGGTGGTAGGACCTAGGGACTGGCGTCACACCTGGCGTTGCCCCTGGTAGGCCGGAGAGCCGCAGGAAAGGCTCTTCACCTGTCTGAGCCTCCGTTTCCTCGTGTGGCACACGTGCATGGTAACTCCTACCCGCTAGGGATGGTCGCAAGGACTTGATGAGCTGATGTATTTATTTAAGGCTCTAGGACCGGGCCGGGCAAAGGGCCGGCCACTGTCCCTATCCTGGAGATCACACATTTCCTTCTTCCTATGTCCTGAGTGAAGGGTTCACTTGAAACCTTCTGGGATGTCCCTGGCAACACTTCTCTGCTGAAGCATTGGTTTCCAGCAGATTTCTTCCTGGCTGCAGGCGAAGCCAAAGGCGCTGGTGATGCTCAGAGGCCCCCTGGTCCCCTTTCTTGGTTCTCTTGGGATTCTTCCCCCGTTATTGCCCTGGCTTTTGGCAGCAACCCGAGGCAGGCTGAGAATGACAGTGAGACTCAGAGAGGGCAGTTGCCTGAGCGGAGGGAGCCACACGGTCTGAAAGGGAAAGGCTTGGCTGGTTTTTCCTCATATGCAAGTTCCAAGTGGAGAGAGGATGACAAGGACGATTACGCGAGTCATATCATGACACGTCCCTGCTCAAAATCCTCCTGTGGGTTCCCTCCATTCTAAGGCCTTATGTGCTCTGGCTTCTGGCTTCTGGCTTTCTCTTAACTCATTCCACCCCAGGCACGTAGGCAAACCTGCCTGGCTGCCCAGCGGGCACCACCCCTCCCAGCAGGCCACTCTGCCTCCTCTGAGTCTGCTCACTTTTCTTCATCATGCTCATCACTACCACACATTTGCAATTTAAAAAAAAATTTAAATTACGGCAAAACCCCCACAACATAAAATGTACCACCTTAACTGTGTCTCCAGGTAGGGTTCAGCAGCGCTAAGGACATTCACGTCGTGGTGCAACCCGTCTCCAGAACTTCCCCTTCTTGCAAAACTAAAACGTGACACTCACGAAAACAATTCCCTATTTATCCCAACCCCCGGACGTTATCTTTTATATTTATTTGTTTTTATATCTCCTTCATTAGGCTGCGAACTCCACTGAGGCTAAAGGGTGTTGTCTCCTCATTCATCCCAGGTCTGGAGTGATGCTGGCACATACAAGTTCAGCAAGTGTTTGTTGAATGAATGAATGAGTGAATGAATGCGAAGCTCAGGGTGGTAACAGCTTGCAGGTCTTTACAGGGCCCCTGAATTCAATGCTGGGGACTGTGCTAGGTGCTTTACACACATTATATCATGTGATCCATGGGCCAGTCCGTGTATTTCCATTTACAAAAGAGGAAACCAAGGCTCAGCGAGGCGACATCAGTGGCCTCAGATCATGCAGCCGCCCAGTAGCGAAGCAGGATAGTCCCAGATCTCAGCCACTCCGCATGGTAGCCGCCGGCTGTGGCCTACGCTTCAGTTTGCTCCCTGGGGAAGAGAACGTGCACCCCAGGTGGAAGAAGCTCACAGCCCCGCTGCATCAGTCCCACGGGGTCCGCGTGTGAGATGTGATCGTATCGCTGAGCAGTGCTGAGGTATGAGTAGGTGCAGAAGGAATGCTTGTAAACTCCCCAAACCTCTTGGATCAAACCGAGGATGCTGTTTATAATTAAGAGTCCTGCTTCCCGGGAGTCTGGGGTGGGGGTGGGGGGGTTGCTGAGTGCGTGTGCCTGTGTGTGTTTGCTTACACGCATGAACTGTACGTGCCTGGGATGTCGGCAAAGCCTCTCCTTGTGGCCTCGGGCGTCGGAAGGACCCGGGATGGGTGCGAGCGCGCTGCTTCTTAGCCATGGCACTGGGGCCAGTTCTCTGAGACTCAGTTTTCTCCTCTGTGAAAATGCAGATGATAACCCCTGCCTCCCCGCTGCACCTCGTCTGGCTGGTGTGAGGGCTAGAGGGGGCCACGTGGGTGGAGTCTCAGGTAGACTGCAGTGTGTGGAGGGGGTGTGCAGGCATCGTCTCGTTTATCACGCCCTGGGGGAGCCGTACAACTTTGGAGTTCTCAAGGGCGGTGAGGGACAGTGTGAGCCAAGCCCTGGGCTCTCTGTGCGAGGGGCTCTACGGAGATCGGTGTGGCTGCCCTGGCTGAGATGCAAGGCCCCTGCCCGGTCTTATTTCACAGCTGCTGTCAGGGGATGGAAGCTTGAAGTCTGGGGTTTCCCTCCTGAGAGCCCCTACATCTTAGGAAATGGCTCTGCTGGGTGGCCCCAGGGCCACGTGTAAGCACACGCTCGTTTGATTCTCTTGACCTAGAGACCTGGTAGTTGGGCCACGCGGACCGAGGGTCGGGGTGGTGCTGGCTTGTAGCCAGAGTCCTTCACAATCAGGCATTTGGGTGGCCTCGTCCTCCCCAGAAGGGGAGCTGGGACCAGTGGGAGGAAGGGAGGCCGCTATTTCGGTGAATGTATTTGGTCGGTATGTGTGAGATCTTTCCTGATAGGGGGTTTATGAGAAGGGGCACGTCTTGACACAGATCCCAGCAGCACCGCATGGTGGTTGAGCGTATCCCAGACCCGAAGGTCCTAATTGGCCCACCCATTCATCGAGAACTCGCTCTACCCCGGCTTCGGACGGGCTCACCCCCATCTGGATTTGGGAGGGATGGATGGTGGGGATAGAGCATCACTCCGCCACAGGGGCTGTATCCCAGTTCAGCCCACACAGCCTGCCGGAGGAGTGAACCAGCCTGCCAATGGCTTCTGCTCCGAGGGCCGTGGTGGCAGAGGAAACCACAGCAGGCTGCCGACCCTGACGGGCCTAGGTCCGATCAGCGAGTGGTCACTGAACACACACTACACCCCTGCCGTCCACACAGCGTGCAGTGCTGCAAAGGCAGGCGCGGCGGCCGGGCCTGGGCCATCCGACCCGCACGCCCAGAGGCCTTCCTGATTCAATCCCCCCCCCACCCCACAGGGACACAAGGGCTATCCTGGACCAGCGGGGCACCCCGGAGAACAGGTGAGGGCCGCAGCCTCAGCCCTGCCCTGCTTGCTCCCCCCTCTTCCCCACTCCACCCCCGTCTGCCCCTGGCCTCCTCCCTGGGCCCCATGCCATGAGTGAGCCCCAGAGCCAGGCGGCTCTGCCTCCCATCCTGCTGGGGCCCCAGAGCCGACCCCACCTCTCCCCCAGCCGCATCTGCCTGAAAGAGCTGGAGTCCACGCCGGCCTGGCGTTGGCATGAGCCACCCGACTCCGGCGAGAGCCATGAATAGCTGGCCTGTTCCGGGCGATGTTAGGGGATATTATACATGCCGCCACGGGGATTGCAGGAATTCGGGCTGTACTGGCCCAAGTCAAATAGCAGCCCCTGCCAGCGTGGGAGAGCCAGCCAGGGCTCCTCAGAGCTTTCTCAGTCCTGGGCTGCCAGCACAGGGGGTTTTGTCCTTCTGAGCTGGTCTGACCGGTTTCACAGAGGGGTGGGCTGGGGCCCAGCAGGCCCGTGCCTTCCCCTTCCTCCCCATCCAGCTCACATTCCTGCCCTTCTCTTTGTCCATTGTGAGTAAGCCCCCGTCTCCCACCGCCCCCCAGACCCAGAGCTGGGCCAGGTCTCTCCTTTCCTTACGTTTATCTTCATTCCTTTGCAGGGGCAGCCGGGACCTGAGGGCAGCCCAGGGGCCAAAGGTTACCCTGGCAGGCAGGTGCAGTATATGGCTTCTGGAAGCTCGGTGGCCATGACGATGTGGAGATGGCCACGGGTGCCCCCCACCCCCACCCCAGGCAGAGGGAGGCGGCAGGCAGGGGGCTGAGGAACCCCCCCTGTCGGGGGGGGGCCTGAAGACAGGGCTTTTCAGGGGGCTGGACCAGGGATCCCTCTCTTTGAAGGTAGTAGGGCACGGGATGCTCAGAGCAGAAGAAAGGGGTTCTGGTGCTGTGGGGTTGGGGTTTCCGGGGCTCCTCCCACTCAGTCTCCCCCACCCCCATCCACTCCCAGGGACTCTGGGGCAGAGTGGGGTCCTCAGTGTGAAGACTGCAGGCCCAACCTCACTCCCTTTCTACAGGGTGGGGGGCAGCTGAGGCCCCGAGGAGGCAGGACTTGCCCTGGGTTGTTGGCAGCAGGGAGAACGTTTCCCTATGTCCTTGCCCCTCTGTCTTTTATGTTTCAGGGGCTACCTGGACCGGTAGGAGACCCTGGCCCCAAAGGCAGCCGGGTAAGTGGGTCTTGGCAAGTGCCACAGAGGTGGGGCCCCGGGTGGTCATTACCTGTCCCCCCAGTGGGCCTGATGGGAGGTCAGAGGTGCAGGGTCTGTACACAGCGTCTGGCGGGGGGGGGGGTGCCTCTGCCCTCCCACCTGAGTGCTCTCCGGAGAGCCAAGGGGCAGCAGGGTGGACAGGTGATGGGGGATCCTTGAGCCAGGTAAGCTGGCTTGGTGCCCGTGGCCCAGCTGCCACGGTCAGATGTTTGCCTGCCTTGTCCCCCAGCACATCCCAAGAGCTAGGGGACCTAAGTCAGGGCTACTTTGTCTGCTGTTAGAATCCTGCTCCCCTCCCGACTGAGGTCTGGGGGACCCCACTTTTGACAGAGCAGGGGTGACTGATGGGTGATGCTGCTCAGGCCCGGAGACTGATGGAGCATCTGTTCTCCCTCCCCTGGGACAAACCCCAAGTAGCCAGCAGCCTCAGTTTGCCCACCTTTACGATGGGAGTGAGGTCCATGCCTACCTCTAGCATGGTTATGGGGATACCAGGAATTTGGAAGCAAATACTGCTGAAGAGGGACCATCAGGTGGGAGCTCCCAACTGGGTTGTGGAGAAGATTCTGGGTGCATGGAATGGGGGTAGATGGAGTTTGAAAGTCTAAGAGATAATGTGGTGTAGTCCCCTTGTCTACACACAAGGCAACTGGGTTCATGGTGGGGACCTGACAGTCCTGGTTCACTCTGCACACCTAACGTGGAGCTGGGATAGGGACCCAGCTGTCCTGGGGCCCGGCCTTGCTGCCTCTCCAAGAATGCTCAGCAAGTGGGTCACAGCCCTCGGGCAGGCTGGGTCAGGTGTGACGTGTCCTCCACTCCTGAGCCAAAGCTATTTATGACCACAGTCTGGGCCTTAATCCCTGCAGCTGACATGTGGCTGTTAGAGCATCTGGGCGGTGGCCAAGGAGGTGGGTGGGCAGGTTCCTCAGGACGCGATGATGTCAGTGATGATGATGATGGGTGATGTCATGCAGGGGCCGAGGAGGCTCCTGTCCTGGGAGGCTGGGCCTCCCTACTTTTATCCAGCTGTTCCCACGAGCTGTGGCCCCAGAGGCATGCTGATGGCATCTGGGGTGGCTTGCTGTTTGCCATGCTGATGGTATCTTGAGACCACATGTGGGGAGAGAGCTGGTCTGACCCCAGCACCCCCCTCTCTGGGTCCCAGGGCCCTGAGCAGCTTGGATGAACTGGGAGCACTCAAGCTGCCCTCCCTCCCCTGCCACCACCAGCCTCATATTTATGAATGAGATAAAATGCAAGCTATGGAATCAGGGCAACCGGCTTTGAGAGCTGCCGTGCCCTTAACCAGCTGTGGGATGGTGGGCAAGTTGCCGGACCTCTCTGAGCCCATTTTCTCAACTGTGAATCTGGGATAGAAGCCCTGGTTGGCAGGACCAATAAAAGTCCCTCGTTACGGTGATGGATGTTCATCACTGGAGGGTGAGGAGGTTCAATGACGTCTTGACCTACTAGGGGAGGAGAGATGGTTGTGAGCCTGTGTTGGTTGCTTGTTTGTCGGGGGGCAGTGTAGCCGAGTGGTTAGGAGGCCCGCCTGGGAGTCCGTTGACTCGAACTTAAATACCAGTTCTATCGTGCTCTAGCCGTGTGACCCTGGGCAAGTCACTTCACTTCTGGGCCTAAATGTTGTCCCCTTTCCAGGGGGCCGGCTGATTATAACCTGCTTCTGGGGGTGGAGCAAGGACCCAATAGATGCTTTCGTGCCCCCCGAAGCCCCGAGAACGTAGTTTGTGAGCGTTATTATTAAATCATTCCACGAAGATCTAGAGAGCACAGATAGTGATAGGAGCTCTGGGTCCCTGCCCTCGAGAAGTCCCCAGGCTAATGAGGGCGTGGAGCGTGGACACAGATGATGGAAGGTAAAACATTGGAGAAAGTGGTAAATCCTATTAACTGAGGAGCAAACACGGTGCGTGGGTGGAGGGAAGAGCCGGGAGGAGAGAGCTCGAGCTGGGCTTGGGAGGGGTGGCCCTGCCGTCGCTGGGGTGGGAAGGGCCAGTCTGGTGCAGGCACAACGCGGAGGCAGGACACCGGGCACATCCTGGGGCCTCGGACTCCCGGCTGGCTGCCCCCGGGCTGCTTGTGTCGCATCATCTCCGAGCCTCAGTTTCCTTGTCTGTGCAGCGGGGCAGCTGACAGCCAGTCGGCAGTGTCGCTGGGGGCTCGGACGCAGTGGCATCCGCGTGCCGCCGGGACCTCGGCTCAGGCCGCCGTGGGTGGAGGGAGCCCCAATTCCGGGGCCCCCCCGGCAGGCTCCCTCGGGGCGGGCGGAGCCGGGCGCGCTCTAGCATCTAACCCAGCCGAGAGCTTCCTTTCTGCAGGTCCGGGAGCCCCGGCGTGGGGCGGGCCTCCCCCCCGAGAGCGCCCGCGCCCTTCCCTGGCGTGAGGGTATGTGCCTTTGGACTACATCGTGGAAGCCAGCACCATGCAGTCCATGGGCATATACACTTGCCTCAAGGCCTGTGTCGTCGAGGAGTCGCCGGAGCCGCCGCTGCCACCAGCAAGGAAGAGGAGCCTGGGCGTGGGAGGGCAGTGGGGCGCGGGCGGCGGGGCCGGGCCAGCCACACCCCACCCCTCGGTCCCTCTGACCCCCTACCTGCTCTTTCCTAGGGCTACATTGGACTCCCGGGGCTCTTCGGCCTGCCAGGGTCCGATGGAGAGCGAGTGAGTAGGCCTCGTTTGTTTACCTCCCGCCCACCTACCCACCCCGGTCTTCTGGGAGGAGTCCTGGACTCCTGGAGGAGGTGCCCTCCAGTTGCATAGGAGCCCACCAAGGGGTCGAATCAAGGCAGTCCGGTCCCTTCCAGATGTAAGGGAGAGTGGGGACAAAGTCGGGGAGGTACGGTGACTGGCACGTGTGACAGTCTATGCCGTCAGAGCTCAGAGCGCGAGGCAGGAATGGTAGGAGACGAGCTTGGGGGGTGCGGGAGGCTCCTGGGCGAGGTTACGTGGGTGTCGGGCCCAGGGTCAGGAGGGGGACGTGATTCTGAGGCATGGACAGCTTCTGAAGGGCTTTCAGCGAATGAGACGTGGGCCTGCTTCCTACTGCGGATCACGTGTCCGCTCGCTGTGGCCCGAGGGCCAGATCCCGCCAGCCGTCTGTGTGTATGCAGTGGTGCCGAGTACAGGCGTGCTCGGTCGGTTACCTGCTGTCTGCAGCGCCTCGTACTCCTGCTGCCTCGGCAGGGACCACATGGCCCACGGGCCTTTCTGCCCTGTCCCCTCCCAGCCTGAGCCCATAGTTGGGAACTCACTCGTCACCTCATAACAAGCTGGGTAGAGAGGACCTTGGGAGAGCGGCGGGAGCACCTGCTGAATACCGGGGACACCGGGTGCTTTCCTAGGCATTTGCCCAGCTCAGGTGCCCACAGAGCCCAGCCCCATAGAGTGCAAGGACCGTCTATCCGACGTGCACAGAGATGCCACCTACTATGTGTGGCCCGGGCGCCAGGCCCTCTGCGACTTCCTCTCGTGGGTGGCTCCGGGGCTGGTTTGGGGCATCACTGGTTGTCCCTGTGGAATCGTGTCCTGACCTCTTCCCTGTCTCTCCCCTACAGGGCCTGCCTGGTGTTCCTGGCAAGAGGGGCAAGATGGGTAGGCCGGTAAAGATTTTCCGTGTCTATTATGCAGACTCTATGGGTGACTCTGACTTCCTGTTGGCCGCACCGCCCTGTCCACCTGCAGCCCGGGCATTCTCTGCTTCTGTCTGCTTGGCCATGGCTCTGCTCTGAGTGTGTGGGCCAGCACGAGGGGCTGTCTGGGCCGCGTGTCCTGCTGCCGCCTGGCTGTGGCTGGGGCCTGTCGTGCTCTGGGCCCCTCCAGGATGGCTCCTCTATGTGTGTGTGGTGCGTGTGTGCAGCAGTTGCTCCACAGTGTGGTCCTGCGTCCGGGGGGCTTCTGTTGTCTGGGTCACTAGTGTCTGGGGCCCTGCTTGGACTGGGGGGGATCATGGCTAGACCCGTGTCTGGGCTCCTATCTCGGAAAACCCTCAGTCTCCATATTGTCTTGGGGTGGCCGGCATCACGTCACTTGTGGGTGGCCGTGCACACCCAGGGCCAGAGGGTGATGGGGCATGTGAGCAGGCCCACAGCAGGTGCGATCCCAGGGTCGTGACCCCAGAGTCTCGGCGTTGCCCGTGACCCTCCAGTGTGGCAGGAATCGTCTTCCTCCTGCTTGGCAGGAAGAGAAAGCCAAGGCACAGAGAGGTTGAGTAACCTGCCCACGGTTTCACAATCAACAAGGGAGCCAGGATTCTAACAACCCCATTCGCCTCCAGGGCCTCTGATCTCAGTGGTGGACCAAGTCGGCTTCTCGGATTCCCTGGCTGGCACTAATGTTGTACAAGCAGATGCCCTAGAATCTCACCCGGTGGGCAAGACGTGAATTCCAATGATCTCATTACTCACAAGGGGAGGCTGAGGCTCCCCTTGGAGTGGTATGTCTGGCGTCCTTGCTGCCAGCCGAGGGAGACCCCAGACTATAACTGAGGCAGACTTCTCTCCAGCCTGACCTCTGTTGGTGGCCGAAGGCCCCGTGTGGCTGCCCACAGGGTCATCCCTAGGCTTGGAAGCATCGTCACCTTGGGCTCTGGGCTTCCCTCTGCTGGTGGTGGATGGAGAAGGGACGGTGAGGGAGGTTGGAGCTTGAGAGGTGGCTAGAAGGCGGCCAGGAGCACTCCGTGGTGCCCAGAAAGGGGCTTGTCTGTGATTCTGGGGCTGACACACAGACCACGGGCATCTTACCTGTTGTAGATCCTGTATGGATCTGGGCCCCGTGGGGCCAAGTGTGGTATACAAAGAAGAGCAAGATCCAGGTCCTGGACTCAAGGACCAGAGGGGCACCTCGTCCTCAGACCAGACCTTCCTGTGGCCGACAGCCCCTCTGTGCCTGGAGGCCTACTAACACCTGACACCTGGATCTGGGCAAAGAGTAGCACCTAGTGCTTCAGGGCAAGGACCTGGCATCTGTGAGGGTTGGGCTGGCATCCGGATCTGCTCCTCAAGCCAGGTGACTTGGGCAAGGAAGTCCATCCATCCATCCATCCATCCATCCATCCATCCATCCATCCAGTAAATATTGAGTGTATACCGTGGACCAGGCACTATGCTTAGTACTGAGCTGCGAACAAGACAGAGTTCCCATTTCCATGGACAGAGAGACAGACAATGATTGGACAAGGGAATGAGCAATGAATGAATGAATGTCAGAGGGTGCTGAGCGTTAACATGGAGTAGGGTAGGGAGACCGTGAGTGCTTGGGGTGTAGACTGTTAGGTGAATTGATCCAGGAATCCTCTTGAATTCTTTTTTGTTGTTGTTGTTTAAAGATTCTATTTATTTATTCATGAGAGACGAGAGAGAGAGAGAGAGAGAGAGAGAGAGAGAGAGAGAGGCAGAGACACAGGCAGAGGGAAAAGCAGGCTCCATGCAGGGAGCCCGACGTGGGACTCGATCCTGGGACTCCAGGATCACACCCTGGGCCGAAGCACTAAACCGCTGAGCCACCCAGGGATCCCTTCCTCTTGAATTCTTGAGAAACCTGAATGAGGTGGGAATGGGAGCCTTTGGCTCCCAGGGGAAGAGCTTTCGAGGTTGAGGGAATAATAGGTGCAAAGGCCCTGGGGGCAGGGTTGGCTCAAAGCCTCTGAATTGCAAGTTTCCCCTGTGAAAAATGGGGATATTATCTTCTAGCTCTTGAGGTCATTGTGCTCGGGCACAGTAGCAGCCACCATTCCTGTGTGGAGCTCCCTGGGTGGCTGAGGCTGTCTGTGCTGTGTCACTTTGAGCCAATGGCTTCACCTCTCTGGACCTGTCTTCCCAAAGGTTAAGTTGCCGAGTAGGGGCCGTCAACTTGCTTGGATGAGGTCAGCTGGGCCCTGTCGCCTCACCCAGCTCTGCCTGCAGAGCCACCCGTGAGGGGTTTGCTGAGCCTCTGTCCCGGGAGGCTGCCAGGGCACCAGGCATTGCCGCTGCTCTGCAGAGGGGGCGTGCGGCTGGGGGTGAATGACGTGGCCGAGGCCCGGAGGCTCCTGAGGGTCATTGCTGGGTTGGAGCGCAGCAGCCAGCGCTCTGGCCTCTTGCCCCAGAGCATTGCTAGCGAGCGAATGGATTCTGGAGCCTTTTGGAGCCTCCTGAGTGTGGAGCGGGGAAGGGCCTGGAAACCGGGCGTGCCGTGGCTGCCTCTCCGCCCTGCCGCCGCGAGGACCAATGACGGGCCCAGGGCCCAGCTCTCCTCTTCCACCTCCCGCTTTTCCTGCGTCCAGTGGCCTCCTCATCCCATCCGCCCTCCTTGCCACGCACTCGTCTGCTCCCTGGAGCTGAAGGCCACCCAAGGTGCTCGCGGCCGGGAAGGCAGCACCGGGTCGGAGGTGCTCCGGGCCGTTTTGCCACCTGCGTGTGGGATGAGACCACGCCTTCGGTTTTCACTCAACAAAAATTTATGGGGCACCTGCCGTGTGCTGGGTGCTGGGCACAGCACTTGTGGCCAAAACATATCCCCCGAAGCAACATTCATTGAGGCCCTTTGGCCTGTGTGGCATCCGGACTGCCTATGCTTCTCCCCCGAACCCTATTTTCCGCGGTGAGTCGACGGCACCTGTTTCCCAGACCCGGAACCTGAGACTCCGTCTGAGCCATTTGCTCAGATGCCCTTGGGGGGGTCTCACCAGACAGGCAGAACCCCCTTTCTGCCTCTTTGCTCCCTGCCATTACCTTCTGAGATCCTGCCCTTCCTGATGGGGGTGTTCCCTGGCACCACGGCGTCAGGCATGGGGGCGAGGAAACCCCCTTCTGTAGCAAAACAGCGCTGTGGCCGCACAGTCCCCCCCGAGAGCCCCCACAGTCCCCTTGCCCCTGGTCCAGCTGCCATGGCCAGCCAAAGAGCAGGAGGGTCTGCACTGGATATGCGTGTTTTTTTTTTTTTTTTAGATTTTTATTTATTTATTTGAAAGAGAGATGAGAGAGCGCACACTGGCAAGTGAGAGCAGGAGCAGGGGGACGGGAAGGGGCAGAGGGAGAAGCAGCGGGGACGCTGAGCAGGGGCTCGATCCCAGGACCCCGGGATCACGACCTGAGCTGAAAGCAGCCGCTTCACTGCCGGAGCCCCCAGGCGCCCCCGGCCCTGGATGTGATTCAGGAGTATGTGGACTGGGACCCCACGTGCCCGGGTCCCTACGGCCTTGTCTCTGCCCACGCCAGGCCTCCGAGTTGGCCATCCTCTGGGCCGCATGCTCCCTCAGTGGTTGGTAGCGCCATCCGCCCCCCCCCCACCGTGGCCACCACTCCTGAGCCCTGGGGGTGGGGCGCTCCTTCTGCAGATCCCCTCTCGTCGGAGCTTTGGGCCGGCTGATTTCTAGGCATTTATTAGCGAGATGTCAGGAGAATGAGCTGAATTCCCGCATGCCATCCCGGCTGGCCTCATTTCTGGCAGGGCCGGGGGTGACTGCTGTCGTCCTCTCTCTCCGGCGAGCCGAATTTCAAGCGTCAGGTAGGGAAGGCGGGTGCGTGGGAATCTTTGGCTCAGGGGAGCCGTAGCGGAGACTCTGGAGGTCAGAGCACAACAGAACTTTGGTGAGGAGTCGGCCCAGCCTCTTTGTCAGACGCATCCGCTGGCATAGCTCAGGGAGGCCGGTCCTTTGGCCGACGTCCCACGGCACTCGATGGCAGAGTCAGGGCTCGACCCCGGGCCCCTTGCTCGCTTTCTGCCTCTCACTCCTCTCCGCACTCCTGTCTTGAACTCCGAAGGGAAGCTTCGGCTAACGCTCTCATCGCCGCTCGGCTGCTAGAGTGAAAACCTGTGGTTTCCTGAGGAGGGTCCAGATATAGGATGTTACGAATTTTGGCTGGAGCTGAAGGGGTTTCTTCCCAGGGCCCTTGGGGACCCTGTCTGGCGAAAACTGGACCAGGCTCTCCTACATCTCCCTGTTCCCCGATGCGACTCTTCTTGGACGGGCTCCCTAGTGGGTTCCAAAAGGGCAGAGTGAAAACCTGCGCGGCATCCTGACCTCAAGGGGTCTTTCCATGTCCGCACGCTTGGTGTGCGCACGTGCTCGCAAAAGGAGGGTGGCCCACTGGGAGTGCAGCAGGAGGGATGCAGGTTAAGCTTGCACAGGAATCTCCCCGACTGCAGAGAATCTCAACTGTGTAAGGAGGCCCCCGGGATCCCTCTGCTGGCTCTTCCGAGAGGTTATTCTGTATTCTCCGCTGTTGGTACAAGCCAAAGCTAGCGTGCCCTGGCGCGGTGGAGCGTGCCGGGGCTGCATGACAACACCTCACCTCTTGGGCCCAGCTCTGCCAGGGGAGTTGGCAGGACGGACCATTTTGTAGGTCAGGAAGCTGAGCCTTCGAGGCATTAGTAGGACTTCTCATTGCGGAGGCTTCGTGCCTCCTCTGCCTCCACAGCCCACCTTCCTGGGCAGATGGTTGGGGTAGACGGTGCCTGGAGGCAGGGGAGTGGCTGGGGTGGCCCTCAGCGGCCTCCTTGGGCCTTGGCACGCTGCTGCGACAAGGACTGCCCCCTCCCCCCATCTAGTCCTCTGAATTCCTGTAGCTGAGACTGAACCTGGAGGCCTGTCCTGGAGCCTGATCCTTTCTCCTCCTGAGCCTTGTTCTGCTCTAAGTACAAGGCGTCCAGTTCCCCGGGGGCCCCCGACCTGGGGAAGCGGAGACACCACGTGGCTGGGGCCCCGGCAGGGCGCCGAGCTCATTTCTTGGGCCTCGGGCCAGCCCGCCGCAGCGGGGAGCTCAGGCCGGGCGGGACTGCACTCGGCGCACAAGGCCAGCTAGGGGGGTGCCGAGGGGCAGGACGCGGGGCCACACGTCTAGCTTGGCAGCCGCCTCCCTGACAGCCGGAGGGGCGAAGCATCGCGGCCCCGGGGCTGTGTCTCCAGTGGTGGAGGGGTGAGGCAGGCCAGCGGGTGACGGGCCTTCGTCTCCCCTGGGGGGCAATGAGGTGTGGGTGTCAAGAACAGCTACGGTCTTTCCGTCTAAGAGATTGTTCCAATCACAGGTTTGTTCTAGAACTTTTAAAGCTCCTTTTTAAAACTTCTTTTCCCCCCAACCATTATGGTCTTAATTACCCACCTCACCGGGCTACTGGAGTTTGCTCTTCCCATCCTTGTTCTTACCCTGCTGCTGCTGTCGGCCACTGGCTATATTCGGGCTCCTTTTGGTCTGCAGAATTGCCTTCCCTGGGGGGTTTTGACCTTTCTGATGGTCTCTCCCCTGCTTATGCCCCAGAGATGTGCCTTTACGTTGCTGCTGCCGGCAAGGGTCACCTTCCGTGTGACACCTCAGCTCATCCTGTTTGTACTCCCCCATTGTGCAGCGGAGCAAACTGAGGCCTGCAGAGGCCCGTGGGTGGTAGAGCTGGGACTGGCATCGGGTTGCTCTGCTGCCCAAGCCTCGTGGGGAGGAAGGCTGGCCCGGCAGCTGGAGTCCTTCAGCCAGCCTAAAGTGGCCTCTGGACACAGGCCCATGGGGTTGGCACCTGCCTGGTGGCCCCTGGGTATTGCAGCCAGGGTGTGCGCCCCGGGGGATGCTGACAAGGTCTTCGTCTTGCCCCAGGCTGGGCGGCTTTCCGGTGTGAAAGGGGAAGAGGCTCCTTCCATCCAGGCCTCATCTAGAGGTTGGGACGTGTTCTTAGAGAACCCCCCTCCCCCCACCCCCGCCCACAGCCTGAGCAAGACAGTGAGTCAAGTGAGGGTCTGCCCAAGGTCACCCAGCCCGTCTGGAGGCGAGCCACAGCTAGTCTCCAGACACTGGACTTGGCGAGCAGAGTGCAGACTTCCTGAGTCCTGCCCTCCATGGGCCATGTGGACTTGGCCAGGTGCCTGCCTGGACGGCATTGGCCTTATCCCCTGATGGATGGTCCTCCTCTCTGGCCGGGCCCCTAACCCCAGCCCCCAGAGGTGATGGCAGAAATGCAATGCCTTCAGAAGGCTCCCTGAGCACAGCCCACCTAGCCGACATCTCCGGTCCTGGCGGGGGAGAGGGTCTCCCTTACAGCATGACAACAGGGGCTGGGTAGAGGGGAGACTGGAATTTGCTAGGGGGACCTGAGGTCTGCGGGGAGAGGAGTCTTAGATACGGTCAGGTGGCCCCCTGCAAAGACTTGACCTGGAGATGGGCCTGTAGACACACGACCCCCTAGATGAGTGGCCTTGCCACTCTCTGAAACCAGCCGAACACACATTTGAGCGGCCTCTACGGGCCGTCACCGGCCTGTGTGCAGCTCATGCAAACTTGACGGAGTTCAGAGAGGTGGGGCCTGGGCTCAGCGCTGCCACAAACTTGCTTTTCTTTTCTGTTTCGCCTTAGCCAGGTGACATTGCTTCTCTGAGCCTCAGTTTCCCCATCTGTTAAATGGGACTGCTAACCTTTCCCCAGGGGTAGATGGAAAAGGCAAGTGAAGGTTTGTGTGCACAGCGCCTGGGTTGGTCCGAAACTCATGATTCTGTCCTCGCGTCCTCCCGTGGCTGTCTGCACGAAGCCACACCTCCCGCAGAATGAATGCCGACCGCTGCCCTTCTGATCCAGGAGGGCTCCCTGGCAGAGGAGGGATCTGAGGAGAATGGGACAGCTGGATAGGGAGGACAAGGACAAAGGCCTAGACGCACACACCATTTCAAGGTCTCTTTGCTCAGCCAGGACAGACGTCCTTGCTTTGGGTCTTGTCCTTTAGGTTTAATCTACTCACCGGATCCCCCCAGTTGTGGTAGAAACCAGATGCAGATTATCCTCCACGAGGAATCTTGACTGAACGGCTCAGGCATCCGCCTGGTCAGAGAAACATGTGCTGTTTTTTATTGAATTTCCCTGGAAAAACAACGATTTGAATTCAAGCAAAGGGGAAGAACAGGTTTCCCTAAATTCTAAGCTTGGAGACTTTTTTTTTTTTCCCTTTTGAAGTGAAATACTCACCCCTACCCTGGTCCCCAGAGGTGTCCCCACAGCTGATGTTTTTCCAGCTGCCTGTCTCCCGGGAGAGTAGAGAGTGGGGTCAGGGAGGGGATGACTGGGCTGGGTGGCCTGGCCCCTCTCTGAGCCTCTGAAACTCACCTCGGCAGCGGGGGCCGATGGTCACCTACCGTGTGACCTCTTGTAACCTTGACAGTTATGCTTCCAGAGCTTCTCTTTCTTTACCTGTAAAAATGGGGATCGTGATTGCATAGGGCGGCTTTTGAAGAGCGTGTCACAGCCACAGAAGGTCTGAGCTGGAAAATGTTGCAGAGGCCTTCCCTGCTTTGCCTAGTGTGGAAACTGAGGCTCATGGGGTAAAGGGATGTCCATAAACTGCCCAGCAAGTCAGCTGCTGGGTCAGGCCTAGACTCAGCTTCCTGACCTTTGTTCTCGGCCTTCCCGCCTCCTCCTTCCGGGGGTCGGTCAGGTTTGGGGTGGGTATTTCCATGCTGCGGAGCATGGAGCCAGGCATTCGTTTCTTCTCAGATTCTATGTAGACAAGGAAAGGGCTCCCAAGCCGTGGGCCCCTCCCCAGTAGCCAGTCCCTGAGAAGTTCCTCATGTGAAGGTGTTTGTGGAGGTGACCCCATCGCCTGCCCAGATCCCAGAACCAAGGAGTGAGCCTGCGTGGACTTGTCCTTATGTGCCCCCAGGGGCTCGGATGGAAGCCGCCCCACAGGTAAAAACACTAATCTGCAGGTGTTTGTTCTCTCTTTTATGCCTTCAGGGGTTTCCTGGAGACTTTGGGGAACGAGGTCCTCCAGGACTGGATGGAAACCCCGTAAGTATTTCAAGTCTTTGGGAACAGGAAAGAGATTCCAGAACAAGCACACAGCGGGTTTGAGGAATCCAGGCTTTGGGGTCAGACAGATGGGATCAAATCCCAGCCCTTCCACCTCTGAACCCCAGGCTCCTGTCCGCCGTGGGTCCCCCAGGAAAGTCCTCCAGCCCACCGAGCCCTTGCTCCCCAAGCCCCAGACCATGCCCATCCCCAAGGACACAGGAAGATTCTCGGGTCGCCCCCCATTGGGGAAGCCAGGGCTACTAACATCTTCCAAAGCATCAGAAATGTTTATGGGAACGCAGCGCCCTGGGGGAGCAGATGGTTTGCAGGCCCGGTAAGGGAAGAAGAGCTGAGTTCTAAACAATCTTCAGCAGAGGCATGTTTATAGAGTTTGTAAATAATGGGAGGCCCATCAAGGAGCCAGGTCAGCCTGCCCTGAGGTACTAGCCCGCCCTCCCCTTCCTGTCCCAGGCTGGGGCTCTGCGGGAGGGGAAGCTTCTTCTCTGCCCGGGGGGAGCAGACTGGGAACAAACACCTGCCGTGTTCCCCCATCTCTCCGGGGCTTCCCACCTCAGCAGCTGTGGCCAGCTGTGTTTTCTGTAGAGGTGACTGCTGGATCTGCCATCAGCCCCTGAGTAGGCACTGATTTCAATCCCACAAAGGCTCCCTGAGCCCGCCCCAGCCTGGGCTAACCCCAGCTCCCCTTGGGGCCTAAGCCCTGGTCTCAGAGCCACACGGACTCGGATTTGAATCCTGCTGCATCACCCGGACACATCGGTTCCCTTCTCTGAATCTCAGTTTCCCGGTCTGTAAATCTGGGGGTCAGAGGGCTGGTGCAAGGACAGAACGAGACCCTGGGAGCGGGGATGGGGCAGTTGTGAGCAGCAGGTCACCGCAGGCACACCGCCTGCCCTCGAGGAGCTCACGCTGTCTGTCCGGTCCGTCGTGCCAGGCACAGTGAGACATGTGGGGTCGAAGGCCCCGGGGGCCGTGGAGGAGGGATAAAGAGACAGGAAGCCTCCCAGGGCAGGTGACCCTGGATTGGGGTGAGGAGACAGGTGAGGGGACATTCCCTGGGGAGGATAGGTCACCAGCGAAGGCACGGTGGTGGGAAATCAGAGCCTCTCAGGTGTATCAGTTACCGGGCCAGGCGCCCTAATAATAGGTGATGTCATCCCGGAGGCCGGCATCTGGGGTCGGCCGCGGGGTCTTCATACTCAGGTCCCAGGGGAGCAGAAAGAGGACCTGATGAGCGGCCCCGGCTTGGCCACGCAGCTGTTGAGACCTTGACAAGTCGCTGCCCTTCCCTGGGCCTCGCTTCCCTCATTTTAAAGGCAGAGCTGCTTCCCCCCCTCTCGTCTGTAGTGACGGCCTCCTGTTGGCGCACACGGGAGGCCAGACGATCACCTGGAGGGGGCTTGGCAATTCTCACTGATGATCGGCATTTCTAGAGGCCCCCCCCATTTTTATTCATGTCTTTGCATCTTTTTTTTTAAAAAAATATTTTTATTTATTCATGAGACACACACACACACACACACACACACACAGTGGCAGAGACACAGGCAGAGGGAGAAGCAGGCTCCATGCAGGGAGCCCGACGTGGGACTCGATCACGCCCTGGACCGAAGGTGGCGATAAACCACTGAGCCACTGGGGCTGCCCCATGTCTTTGCATCTTGAACTTGATCCAAGCCCCTCCACCTGTCTTTTCTGGTGCAAGCCATTGAAGGGAGGCCCCGGGAGGCAGAGACCAACAGCCTCCTTGCAGGGATGTTGGGCTCCTCTGAGGGCCCCAACGCCTCCCAGCTGACAGAGGGACAGAGGCCGGCCCCGTGGCTCTCAGTGGGACAGAGGCCGGCCCCGTGGCTCTCAGCTCAGAGCCCTCGCCCCTGTGTTATTTCCTTGCACTTGACCTTGGCCACATCCCATCCCTCTTGAGCCTCAGTTTTGCCGTCTGCACAGTGAAGATGAGGTGACACCTGGGCCAGGCGCCCGGCACATCTTTGTTGTCGTGATCAGGATTGTGCCTCTTCTCGGACACTGACAAGTGGAAAATCCTGGGTCTGGAAATCCAGCCTCCCCATTTTACAGATGCGGAAGGCCGATGGCAGAAGGGGGAAGGGTCTTCTTGTCCAAGCTTCAGGCCAGGCTCCGAGAGTCACTAATCAGGCACAGGGAATGGTCAGCTCCGAAGGATCCCGCCAGGTGCCCACGGGGGGATAGCACGGTTGGAGTGACTGGAGGGGAGACAGGGCAAGTAACCCCTTTGGTCTCTTTCTATTTGCAGGGAGAACTGGGCCTGCCAGGGCCCCGAGGAGTGCCCGGCCTCATTGTAAGTACCCAGATGCCTGGTTGGTGGGGGCAAGAGGCAGGGTGTGGGGGGTAAGCAACAAGCCCTGATGGGGAAAGGTCCTCTCATCAAACCCCAGGAGGAGCTGGGGAGCAGGACCTATCAGTCTGGCCAGGGGGCAGAGGGAGGAAAGCCCTGCCGCGGGTCCTCAGGTAGATCGCTCACCCTCTCTGAGCCCTTTCCTGCATAGTTCAGTGACTCTGGAGCCAGACCACCTGCCACATCCTGACTGTGTGGCCTGCGTGGAGTTACCCTCTCTGAGCCTTAGTTCCTCATCTGTAAGATGGCGATGATCATTGACTACTCTGGGGGTGGGAGGGGGCGTTGTGAGGAGTAACCGAGGCCTTACGCGGACTGTCCTTGGCACCGGGCCCAGCATTTACTAAGTGTGCAATCAGAGGAAAATATCGTTGTGTTCATCACTGCGATTACCTCCTGACACTCCTGGGAGTGAGGCCCGTGGATGGGGAGGAGGGAGGCAGGCTGACCTCTGACCCCACAGGTTGGGGTAGGCCGAGTGGAGTGGTTCCAGCAGCCAAAGCCAGGGCCTCGTGCTGGGCCCTCGCAGTAGGACCTTGACCCTGGGTCAAGCCGCAAGAGCCCGTTGAGAGGTCCAGGCCCGGGAAATGACTCTAAGAGCTTTCCCAAGGGTCTCATTCCCCCTTTGCTCTGTCCTCTGGTCACTCCTCAGGGGTTTGAGTCCGGGGGGGCCCCAGAGGGACAAAAGTAGACCATTCCCTTGTTGGACCAATGGGCTGCCAGCGTTGGCTACTCCAGCAACTGTGCCAAGAATTTCTGCTCAGTGGGAGGCTGGAGAAGGCCCCGGGGGAGTTCAGGGACCCCGTTGTTCAGGGGAAGCCAGTCCTGATAAGAGGGCCCCAGGGGCAGCATGCTCCCACCCAGGTGGGTGAGTGCAGAACCTGGGCAGGATAGGGGTGGAGGCGGAGGGTCCCTAGCCTCACCTCCTCCTGCTTCTGTGCTCTTCAGCCACGGCTCACTTCCCAGGGCCCCAGGCCCCCGCCCCCTCCATAAGATGGGATTGTTGTGCACCCTCTTATTAGGACCACAGATGCCCACGGTCTGGCGCTGTCCCTGGAACCAGGTCACGTGGGTTTGGGGTCCTAGCTCTGCCACTTGTTGAATTCGGGTTCTGAGCAAATTCCTTAACTTCCCTGTGTCTCACTTTCTTCATCTACAAAATGGGGATGACATGAGTACCCAAGTTAGACTTCCGTTGTGAAGATTTAGAGAAGCTAGCACATATAAAGGCGCTTTGTGCGCAGTGAGGACTCGAGAGGTGCTAGTCGTGATAATAATAGTTATTGTTAGTTCACACATAGGCGCGCACACACGTGTTATGCGTGGTAGCAGGCCTCTAGACCACTGTGTGGAGAAAGATTTCAAACTCCCGTTGGAACTAGTGGGAAGGAGGGGGTGTGATTGACAAGCGACATCTCCTTGACTTGGGACAGGGAAATGCCCACCTATGAGGCGGGCATCCGTCATCCCCGCTGTCCATTCAGCAGGACTTTGCTGGGCATCTTCTTTGGCCCGGGGCACTGAGCTAATGCTTTGGAAATGGAGTATCCAGACGAGAGTTAGAGAACCCCAGCTTAGGAGGACCCCAAAGTCTGGCCGTCCCGCCTCCTCTAAGCTCACGGGGACGCCTTCTGGAACATCCTGGTCGCGTGGTGATTACACTCCAGCTTGAGCGGCCTGGTGTTGGGCGCTCTTTCCCGTGGGAGCCTGGGCCATTCGGCAGAGCTCTCGCTGTGGGTGGCTTTCCTGCCCACTGAGCCCCCGTCATTCCCCTGCCCCTGGGGAGGCTCTTTGAGAGATAAAGAAGAGCCTGTCCTCTGTCCTTGCTGGGCTCCTTCTTCAGGCTAAATGCTCTCGGTTCCCAAAGCTCCCCTGAAGGGAGCCAGCTCTCCTGGCTTTCATCGTCGGCACGTGCTTCTCCTCCTCATTGTCCTGGTGTCCCCTATATGGGTCCTGAGAGGAGCAAGAATATCATTTGGCCAAATGAATGCAGGCTCTGGAGCCTCAAGCCCTGCCCGTGGCCCTCCTGACTCCTTCCGAGGCTCTTTCCCACCTAACCTCCCCTTTGCTTTCCACAGGGAGGGTTGCCAGATAAAATACAACACGCCCAGTGAAATTTGAATTTCGGCTGCAATATTTAGAACACATTTATACTAGAATAGCATTCAGTGTTTGTCTGACATTTGGATTTAGCTGGGCGAATTGTATTTTCGTTTGCTCAGCCTGGCAGCCCTAGCCACGGGCTCTCTGAGGGGAATCCCATTTGGCAGATGGGGAAACTGAGCCCCCCCTCCCCGCCCCCGGTCAAGATCACCCACAAGGCAGGGGAAGATGGAGACATGCTGGACAGGCACGCCTTCTGCCTCCTAATCAGGCCGCTCCTCTGTGTATCCTGTTTCTGAATGGCCGGAGTTGGGGTGTCCCTGCATTCCTCAGACCGTGTGCCCCCTCATAATGTCCAAATTGCTGACCTACCCCTCCTCAAGGTTCCCTCTTGGCCTGTGTCTTTCTCTGCCATTTCAGTCTCACTTCCCCTGTTATAAAATTCCCTCTGCTGTGTGATGGTGGTGGTGGTGCTAGAGTCACAGGCACAGACCTGACCCTGCCAAATCACCGCTGCTCCCCGAACTAGTGCCCTCTCTCACCCAAGGACCCCCGTCCGCCCCAGATTTTTGGAAACAGCAGCTTCTGTGCCCCGGGAGTGGGGGCGGGGGTGCTGGATGGAGAATAGTGGCCTCCCCCGAGAGTTGGAGAGGAAAGGAATTTTCTAACCAGGAGCTAAAGGGGGAAGAGGGATCATGAGTCACCTCTGGTTTTCCAGAGGATGTGGGTTTTTAGCTGAGCAAATGGGAATTCCACATATTGATAATCATTTTAGTGGAGATTCAGGATTATTCAGTGCCTTCTGGCTGGTCAGCTGAAGCAGCGTGCATGCAGACGGAAGCTGAAACATCCCGTCACCCTCCCTACAGGCCTCCCCCCCCCCCCATAGGTCCTTGCAGGCGGGAAGAAGGGTGTGAGGAGGCAGACAAACATTTATGGGGCATCTGTCTGTTTTGTGTGTGCTTCACGTGCATTAGATGGGGGTGGGCGGGAGGCCTTGAGATCCTTGAGGGGGGCGGCGGCGGCCCCGTCACCCAGCTAGGGAGGCTGGGGCCCGAGATCACCAGCCAGGACTTGCAGCCCAGGTCGGTGTGACCCGGATGCCACTACGCCGCCGCTGGCCCCCTGCAGCCTCCGAGGGGAGACCGCCTCAGAACGGCCCCCTTTGAGTAACTGAAACCCTTTGGCTGGCCCTCAAGAAAAGTGTGCCTGATTCCTGCATCTGCCGAACAAAGAAGGTTTGTCTTTTTGATTTGGAGTGACACAGAGGGAGTTTTGGCTCTTCCGTGGGTCTAATGAGACCCAAAGAATATGTGGTCTGGCCAAAATCCAGCACATGGGGCACAGTGGACGGGCCCACCATATTGTCAGTCCGTGATTATCTGGCTTTGTTTCCTCGTGATAAAGCAGGCTCAGGAGCCTCCCTCGCTGACACTTAGCAAAGCCTCGTGTGCCAGGCCTGGTGCTAAGTGTCTAATGATCATAGCAAGCCTCTGAGGGTAGGAAGTGGGGTTACCATCGTACACTTCAGGGAACGGCACAGAGAGGCTGAGACACCTGCTCGAGGTCACACAGCGAAGTGCTGGACCAGCAGGGCCGGTGTCCATCACCCACTCAGCTCTGTGTGACTTCTGGAGACAGCAGATGAGCAAGTGTGGACTGGACAGCGCCAGGGGCTGTTCTGTGTGAGCGAT
The DNA here is from genome assembly GCF_905146905.1 of Nyctereutes procyonoides. Classification (NCBI taxonomy): domain Eukaryota; kingdom Metazoa; phylum Chordata; class Mammalia; order Carnivora; family Canidae; genus Nyctereutes; species Nyctereutes procyonoides. Next base: position 5,886,293 of record NW_026575135.1, on the reverse strand, counting down.
GGTGCTTTTGTTAAGACCACAGCGCCCAGGTCCCTGTCCCCAAGCTACCGAGCCCCATCAGTTTCTGGAAAGAGGCCTTGTTGCCTTCAAAGACAGTTCTAGGAACATGGATTCCTCCCTAGAGGGTTCATAAATGTGAGCGTCATTTGCATCCGGTGGTTAAGCCACTTTGGGAGGCGGGGGGCAGGCGGTGGCCGCCTGGGCACACACAGAAATGGTTGCCCCGTGTGGCAAAGGCTGCAGGACCCGACAGCAGGGCCCTGAAGTGGCCTGTGGGATCAGGGCAGGGATCCTGGTGCCCCCGGCCGAAAGGTGAGGGCGCGTTAACAACGGGAGCCCAGGGCAGAATGTTCTGGGTACGGAAGCGGGTGGCCCAGGTGTCAGAGCTGCAGAGGAGCAGCAGGGCAGGGAGGTAGGACAGGTGTGAAGAGAGGTGGGAGCCCCGCCTCCCGGTGTCCTTTCAGCGGCCCCCGGCAGGCCCACCTGGACACCTGCGGCGTGTGCCCGTCCAGCCGAGCTCGCGCTGCTTTCTGAATCAAGCGTGACCTCCCGCCCTGTCGCTTGTGAGTGGCAGCCACGAGGAGCGGCATCCCAGGACCCCGGATTGGAGTACGCGGGGCCGGCCAGCCAGCCAGACCTGGGCTCTGGGCCTGCCCCCGTCCCCCGACTGGTGCCTAGTCTTGAGTGAGTGACACTCTCCGTACGCCTTGGGTTCCTCATCCGTGAGATGGGGTCACCACGAAGGGCCGGCAGCCCAGGCCCGGGGTCAGCTCGGGTGAGCGGCATCGGCGGGACCTTGACGTCGAGCGTGGTGTCCACTAGTAGCAGCAGGAGTCCCGTGGACGGTCGCCGGCCTGCCTGCTTGTGTTTTGGTGAGGTCAGCAAGACGAAGGGCAGGATGTGTAGCCGGCATCCGGGAGCTTAGGCACGGTGGGCCCGGGGGCCCGGTGCAGGCCGCGACTCGTCGTTTTTTTCTTGTGAGGACGTGACCCGCTGTGTGTCACCCGGCCAGGCTGCCCACACGGGGTCTAGCCCAGAGCCATGGTGTTAGTCTCTCTCCTTGGGCGGAGAGGCAGGAGTGGCCTAGAAGTTTCTCTGTTTCTCCCCCGAGTGCTCCTAGAGCCCGGCCCTGGGGTCCTGCCAGCAGGGGAAGCTGTGCCGTGAGCAAGCCGCCGCCCTCTCCCCGTGCGCCCGCAGCCGGAGCCCCTTGCCCCGTGGGGTTGGGCCCGTGCAAGTCCTTGGAGGCCAGTGTGGTGCTGCTGTGGCTCCCCAGGGCCCCGGGGCCGAGTACCACCTTGGGGCCTGCAGTGGGAGGGAGGAGTCGGTGTTCCTGCAGCGGTGGACCGGTCGCCTGCCCACAGCCCGGGCCCGGCTGGAGCCGGCCGTGCCAGCGGAGCCTACTCGGCTTATCGTGTACCACGGGGAACCCTGGGCAAGCCAGCCTGGCCCCCTTCAGCCTGGGAAACAGAGGGAGAGACTTAGGCGCGAGCACGGCCTAGGGAAGTGCGCTTCTCTGGAGGGCTGGCTTTTCCTGGACCCTGGCCTCTTCACTCCCCTCTCTCCCTCCTCTCCCAAGGCGACTTCAGAATTACCTGGAAGGTCTGGAGATGGACTGCCGGGTGGGGTGTGAATCCCAGCTCCTCCCAGTGCTAACGCTATGGAGCCTCGGGTCCCCCATCTGTAAAATGGGGATGGTAGTAGGGTGGCTCTCCAAGGGCGGCTGTGAGGAGTCCTTGGGTCGAGGCAGGTGAGGTGCTTAGCTCCCTGCCTGGCGGACCGTGTAGTTTGTGTCGTCTCCTCACCTGTAGAGTCCGTGCTTCCTTCACCAGAAGATTACGTGATGGAGCTGAAAGCGCCGCTGCTTGGCAGAGGTTCAGCTAGAGGGTTCGGTTTGACCTAATCAGGTGGGGGATCCCGAGGTCCAGAGAGGGCAGGTGTTTTGCTCAAGGTCACACGGCCCGTTGCTGGTGGGGGGTCGGGCAGGGATGTGATGGAGACATCTCAGGGCAGTCCCTGCAGGACACCCAGCTGTGGCTGTTCCCCTAGTGCTGCAGAGCACTTGCCAGGGGCCCCTGTGGAGCCTGGTGCAGGGATGCGGGAAACCGGGACCCAGGGAGGTCAGGGGTGTTGCTTGAGCACCCATAGCCACCAGACACGTTGACAAGTCCCAACAGATGGAAAAGGGAGAGGAGAGAGCATTTTTAGGGGGCGTGGGCTTAACGTTATGGCTGCGGCTGGGAGCAGCGGTGGTGGGGGTGACAGGAGGTGAGGACCCGAGAGGGGAAGAGAGGGTGGGCTTGTGCGGACAGGATCCAGCCACCCCTTCTGTCAGCCAGGGTTTCCCACCTCAGCACGATGGGGCATTTCGAGGCTGTGTTGTGTGGGGCCTTCACCCATTGGTGCCAGCAGAGCCCCTTCAGCTAGAATAGCACTAAATGCCTCCGGACTATGCCAAGCACTTCATACCCGTAGGTCAGTTCTTCCTGAAACAAGTCTAGGAGGTACATTGCGCTGGTCCCCCTTTTAGATGGGGAAACTGAGGCATGGAGCCGTGAGCCTCCCTGAATCCTGCACGCGGTGAGCGAGCCGCAGAGACCAGGTGGTCTGACAAAGCCAGTGGGGTTGTGTCCTCAGAAGCCCAGGCGAGGGGACGTCGGGAATCATCCCTCCCAGGCCAGACGCCCGGGAGCCACCTCCTCACCGTGCCCTCTTCTCTTTCTCTTGGCAGGGCGACATGGGAGCACTGGGTCCGATTGGCTATCCAGGACCCAAGGGCGTGAAGGTAAACCAGAGCCATCCCTTAATCCGGGTCTGCTCCCAGCCAGGCACCCCCTGACCCACTGCAGCCCAGAGGGAAGGGTGCCTGGGCACAGTGCTGGGGGAGGGGAGGTCGGGGGTTCACGGGGTGCTGGGTGGAAGCTGGCAGGTCGGGAGCGAGCCAGTCATCATCTGTATGTCGTTTATGGCTGACGTGTCCTTGCACAGCAGTCCTTGCGCTGAGCTTGAGTCTCCTGCGGGGCCAGATGTCGAGGCACTGAAAGGTCAAGGGGGGGCATCACCTGGGGCATAGAAACTGTACCGGCAAACAGTGGACTTGGTGCGTCCCTGGGTGGGCTGGGCGTGCAGGAAAGAGTGGCCCGCACTGCTCGGACCTCATTCCGGGAACGATCCCATTTGGCCAACGTGCGGGTGACGATGCACGAGGCTCCCATCTGTCCCCCTCGTTCCCCTTCTCCCCTGGATTCGTTCAGAGGGCTGTGGTTCATGAGTCAGCGGCCCCCTCTCGTGCTCCTTCACTCCACATCATGGCCCTCTGAGCTGGGGGTCATGGCCCCTTCGCAGATGGGAAAACTGAGCGCTGGGTGGGGCGCCCAGCACGGTGGACACAGCAAGCCGGTGGGTGCCAGGCAGGGCGCTGGGCTTCCGTGGCTTGGAGCCCCCCTCTCATCGCAGGATCTGGCCTTTGTCTTGCAGGGACTGATGGGGAACGTGGGGCAGCCCGGACTGAAAGGTGATAAGGTGATCTGAATACTCCCTTGTTGCACTGTGTTTTATCTGCATGCGAACCAGCCCCACCCGCACCCGCACCCGCACCCCCACCCCCACAGCGACCTCACTGTGGCTGCTGCTCTCTTGCCAGGTCCACTCCCCTGCACTCTCCTGCCTCCCCTCTGGCCCCCCTATATCTGTGTTCCCCAGCTTCCTCCTTGTAACTCAGGTGGAGCTCAGGCAGGTGCAGATCTGAGGCAGGTAGAGCACGGGGGGCTGTGGAGGCACAGGTCAGGGTGGGCAGGGGGGCAAGGCCTGGCCCTGAATTCGGAGAGCAAAGCTGAGGCCAGTGTCTGGACTTGGCGGCCAAGGCCAGAGTGGGGGCGCATGGGGGGGGAGTTGCTGAGATGACAGTCCCCGGGGCAGGTATGGTGTGGGGGCCAGAGACCTCTCCAGCCACAGGAAGAAATGAATCCACATAAGCCGCCCCAGTTAGAACTGGGAACCCGACCCCAGGGAGCACGTGGTCTGAGTGTGCAACAGAAAAGCTGGCACAGGCCTCTGAGCCCCTGACCCGCTTTCTTCCCAGTTGCCATGGGGAGGCCACCCGTGCCACGTGTCCTCCACACAGTCCTCCTGCTGCACTCACCCAGTGCCAAACCACATTTGGACGTGGGGGTCGGGGGACCCCGGGGCCCGGAGCAGGGCGGCGCCAGGGCAGCCCGTGGCCTGGTCATGCAGCATCTAAGGGACACCGTGACGCTGGGGTGGGAGGGGCTGGGGGCCGTGCTCCCTGTGCTCTGCCCCTTGCTCTCCTCCCGCCCTCCCCTCTCAGCCTCTCCGTGAAGCAGGCACCCCAAAGGGGGTGTGGGAGGGCTCTGGGGCCGGGTCCAAGTTTCCACGAGTCTGAGCAGATGAGTGCTGCTCCCGTGGGCGGGATCCTCCTGCACCTGCCTTCAGACCGGCTCCGCTCCTCATAAACCTGAGAGACGGGAGCAGGTGTATCAGGGCTGGGCACCGTGTAGGGGCCCCGTGGGGATTGCCCCAGCCAGCCGCTGAGCCTCCGTGGGCCTCTGTGGGCCTCCGTGAGCCTCCGTGGGCCTCCGTGAGCCTCCGTGAGCTAGGGAGCTGGCCCGGCACCTCGGCGAGGAGTGTCAGGTGGCGAACCCAGGCACGTGTCTCCGGAGGCCTCGCCACGGAGCAGAACTAGGGCAGAAGGGCAGGGCTGACGAGGCCCTTGGGGGTCACCACCGCCCGTGCCTGCATTTGCAGCCGGGGCAGTAGCCCCAGGGAGTTGGAAGAGATGCATCAAAGGCAACTCAGCCCTCAGACTCTTAGGAACGGGGAGAAGGGGGGGCCGAAACGGGCACACCCAGAGTGTCCTGGCCGCCCCATCCCTAGGTAGCCAGGGGTGCACCGCTTTCTCCGTTTCCGCCTCTTCCACCTCCTAACTGTCCTGGCCGGGAACCCCCGGCTGCCACCCCCCTCGGGCTCCCGTGCTCCCCCTCCGGCCCTGCCCTGCTGCCTGCTAAGCCCCCTCTTCTGTGGCCTTCCCCTTGAGATGCAGGGGCCTCCTGTCCGAGGTGGGGGGTGGGGGGGCTCCCGCACAGCTACCTGTTTGCTCTGGGGTTTTGAGACATCAGCGCTCTGGAAATGTTGAGGTCACGGACAAGGGAGAAAGGAAGTGGGGGAGCTTTTTATAGGCCCCTGTGCAGAGCTGGCCTCCCGCTCGCTTGGTCCTTCAGGAACATGGAAATAAACGTGTTACATGGAACTCGGCTGGCTTGCTGACTGCTGGTGCCTGGCTCGTTTTGAGATGTGAAAGCTCTGGAAAAAAAAAAAAAAGAAGTGGAGGAAATTGTTTTCCTGCCCATAGTTTTCAAGAACATCAAATAAGTCTTGGGGGTTGAAAAGAAAAGAAAAAGGACTTTCTTTTCTCACCCCTTTGGCTGGGGAGGGGTCTTCACGTTGCTGAGAGCCGGTGAGGGTGTGAGGGGCCCCTCCGCCCCCACCCCACCCCCGGCCCGGCCCTCCCCTGGGATGACGGAGCCATCCCTTCATGTTCCTCAGTCGCCCTGCCCAGAATCCCAGATTTTCCATGACCCGGCCTGGCCCCGGTCCCACTTACAACCACTTGGCTCCGTCTTCCTGCGTGGAGGCGCATTCTGGAACCGAGACTCCAGCTCCAGCCTGAATCCATTGTCCTGATTTCTTAGGTGTCTTTTTAAACTTTTTTTTTTTTTTCTAATCCCCTCTGCTCCTCCTTTGGGCATTTAAAACACACACACACACACACACACACACACACACATACACACACCCCAAAAAGAAACTTCCTTGGCTCCCAAACCTCTGGGATATTTTACAGATTTTTCCAGATTGGAAAAACCAAAGTACTTTTTTTTTTTTTTAAAAAAAAAAAAAGCTATTTATTTATTAATTTTAATTCTGGCTTTTGTTTTACCAAGGAAGTTCTTGTGCTGGCTCCTGGCCTTAGCTGCACGATGTGTGTTCTCTAAGAGTCTCCCTCCCTCCTGGGTTTTATCCCCATTCTTCCAACTGCTCCCCGGGCTGTGAGTGTTTGCCGAGTGCAGGGCCGGGGTACTGTGGGGAATATCCAGCCTGGCAAGCCGGAGATGACGAGGGCTGCGTGATGGGACTCTGGCCGGGAGAGGAAGCATCTTCCCATGTAGTTCTCCAACAGCTCGTTTACCAGGATGTAGCTGAAAATAGGGGAGGGACCCGAAGAGACCCCTGATGGCCAGGATCTGTGTCATTCAGGAAAGCAACGCCCAGAACTAACTCGAGACCCGTTTGCTCACTGTTTGCACATAGTGTTAGCCGCCGGGGCTTAGAGGATGGCCAGTGGCGAATTACAAGTAGCCCCCCGCTGACGGCTTGCATAGAGACTCCCGCAGAGGGAAGAAGCGAAGGCTCCCAGCCTGGTGGTGAAAAATGTCAAGCAACGGATGCAAACACTCTGAACCCTCTGTGATGGGGGTGGGGGAGGGGGTGGGCGTTGAGAGGGTGGCGCTGCACAGCCGGCACCTGCCCCCGTGTGACATGAAGCTGACGGTGAAGACCTGGAAGGATCAGGAAACAGTCCCTTTGATCTGCAACTGCCAGTTCTCCGGGAAAGGCCAGGCAGCTCGGCTGCCGTTAGCGGTGTGTTCAGCCACCCGAGCAACGCCAGGCGGGTGTGCGGCGAGGCCGGCTCCGTGCCCCCCAGGGCCTGCCTTCCCCAGCCCGGCTTCCCTGCTGGGGGGCCCTGCCCTTTGCTCTCACAGAGCTGCTGCTGGTCCGATCCAGTCTGGGAATGGCCTCAGCAAAGCCGTCCCTTGCCGGTGGGTCTGCGAGTGGGGAGGCTTCTGGAACCCGCCGTGGTCTCCATTGTAACGTTCTTTGCTGGTGTGCATTTAGGGTGAACAAGGGGTTCCAGGTGTGTCAGGAGACCCTGGATTCCAAGGAGACAAGGTAATTGCAGCAGATCCCCCCCCCCCGCCCTGCTGTTCTCTGGCCCCAGCTTCCTTCTCAGGGTCCCTCGTGGGCCAGGATCCCCCCCGCCCCCCATGCCCCCGGCCGCCGCAGATGGCTTTCACACAGCCCTGTCTTCTCCAGCCTCGGCCCCCGTCTGCGTCCCTCCCCCGGCGTTTACAACAGCCCCCTGACTTACTGCCAAGCCCCCGGCCTCTTCTCTCCCAGTCTGTCTTCCTCACAAGGCTCTGCCCTGTGCTCACAGACCCCCCGCGGCTCCCTACGGCTCCTCACGCCAGCACCCAGCACCCAGCGAGTGAGCCCCTCGGCCCCATTCCTGCCCTTACGGCCCTGTGCTCCGCTGATGGGCCCTCTGCACGGGCTCCCCGTTCCCTCCACCTGCTTGGACAGGGGCCACTTGCCTCTCTGCGTTCCCCGAGCCGCACATCTGTCCGCGACTGGGGCAGCACCTGGTTGATGGGGGCTTGTGCTCAGTCCCGTGCCCGACAACCAGCTCCCTAAGGATAGTGCCGCAGCCTGGCCTGACAAAGCTCAGCCCAGAGTCCTGCACAGAACAGTGAACATTTAGGACATGTCTGAGTGAGCGAGGCAGTAAACGGCCCTACTGACTGATGGATGGACCGAGGCCGGCTCCTCTTTGCCTGTGTCCGGCACCATGTGGCCACATCTGGCCCTCACCCAGCCGGTCAACAAGGCCCAGATGTTGGCCAGCTCTCCCTCTTCCTCTTCCCTCCCTCCTGGCTGGCCTGTCCTGACCCAGCCTCGGTGTCTCCGGCTCGTGAGCCATGTGGACCAGGCTGCTTCCCCAGCTGGGCCCCAGTCTCTGGACTTCCCCAGGCCTGCAGGGCACGGGGTGCCTGCTTGGAGCCCCGGGCTCCCAGGGTCCAGGACAACTAGGTGAGGACAGGGCCTGCTGTTTCCCCTTTGCCTCCCTGAGACCCAGGCCACGGGGGTGCCCAGCTGGAGCTTACAGGCAGGGAGATTGGGGGGGGGGCTCAGTCACCCCCAGAGGTGGGTGTTCTCGAGGCCTCGGGCGGGCAAGGATGACTGCGCAGCTGTTCGCCTGGCCGTTTCTGGGCCTTGCTAACCCCTAGCCTGCTCTTGGTCTTTTCCAGGGGAGCCAGGGATTGCCAGGGTTCCCAGGTGCACGGGGGAAGCCGGGGCCTCTGGTAAGTACCTTGTGCTCTGATACCCCCAAGCCTCACAGTCTCCAAGCAGCCGTGAGATGTGGCCAGGGACCCTGTCCTGTCCCCAGACCGCATTTCCTCCTGCAGCAGCCCTGAGGGACCAGCAGAGCAGGGTAGGAATGACAGTCACCCATCTCACAGAGGAGGACACTGAGCCCCAGAGGGACAGGACTCACCCAGCGTCATAGATAGGCCTCTGTCCCTGTCAGAGTCCTGGGGAGAATCAGAATCCGGGGCTTCCAAAGCCTTGACAACAGCAGTAGCGTTCATGACATGTACTTCTTGAATGTTCCAAAGTATTGGATCCTTCCCATCCTGTCCTCCTTTGAAGGCTGCCAAGGTGGTACCCAAGGGCTAGAGAATTATCGTTCCCATCCTACAGACGGGGAAACTGAGCTTACACATGATGAAGTGTCTTGCCCAGTGGGGTGTGGATGGTACCTCCTGGTTATGGAGGCCGGTTTCCTTCAGAGGCTCCTGAGCTTTTCCAGTCCCACCCCCACAGCAGGGGTGGGGGGGGCTAACACAAAGGATGGAGGAAGGTGGGCCCTCACTTACCCCGGCCTCCCCTGCCATCTCTTCTCTTCCCCAGGGCAAAGTTGGAGACAAGGGACCCCTGGGGTTTCCTGGGCCTCCTGGACCCGAGGTATGTGAGGCCGTATTTCTGCGTCTGGCTACGGTCGGGACTAGGTGTCGTCCTTGGGAAACCGAGACCCAGAGATGGGGAGCGGGGTGTCCTTCCCTGAGAGCGCACAGCAAACGGGAGATGGGGCTGGGGAGAGAAATTCTGAGATCAGACATCTTCCCTTTTCTGCCCGCGATGCCCCCAGCGGCTTTCCATGGCAGCGGGACAGAAGCTGGCCCCGGAGACCCTCCCTAGCGTTGTGGTCGCCTTTAGAGTTTCCAGAAAAAACATCAGGGGAGCCCTCTGAACTCGGGCCTGAGCCCTGAGCGGGAGCTCCTGTTTCTCTAAGCCCGAGCCCTGGAACGTTTCCAAACACCCACACTCCGCCCACAATCCCCCCACACAGCGGAAAACGTTCAGGGCTCAGGGTTGGGAGGAGTGGGGAGCAAGGAGCAGATGTGAAAACTCCGGTGTTTGGATGGAGAATGAGAACTCCTGAAGGATGACTGGGCAACTCCTATAACCCGCCTGCGGGGTCCTGATGCGCGTGAGCATTAGCGCAGGTCGGCGTGCACCAGCCAGCTTTCACGTGTCACTCACGGCGCGGGGGGCCGCCGGTGGAGCCCTTCCACCCGCCGCTCCAGCGGGGACCGTCTTTGGAGCATAGGGTGGTCCGTGCCAGGGCTGCCACCTGCCGGGATCCTCAGCACCCGGGCTCTCTTGGGGGGAGGTGTCTAGGCCGACCCCAGCCAGCCCCCACCGTGCGTGCACGCGCGCACACACACACACACGCACGCACACACACACACACACACACACACACCCCTTCCCATCTTCCCCAAGATCTCAGAGACGAAAGTCTTGCTCTGCCGGGTTCTCCAAACTCTTCCAAAGATCGTTCCTGGTGTTGCCCCGAGAAGATGAGGGATGGTTTCCTGAAGGCTCTGACTTTGCGCCGTGTTGACTTTGGCCGTGACACAGTCCCATCTTGAGAGAGTGGAGCTGGCCCCGATCCCTCCCCTGGCCACTGCGGAGGAAGGCTCCTCTGACAGTCCGGCTCTCCCGCAGTCTGGCCGCCTCCCGCTGCTCAGGCTCCACCTCGGGGCAGCAGGCCACGCAGCGTCCTCGGACGAGAGCGCGTGGAAAGGCCTCCCACGCACGCCCGGGAGGTACCACTGCCACCGGATTACAGAAAGGGAGACTGAGTCACGGGGTAGAGAAGTGACTTCCTTGGGGTCGCTGCTACTTGCAGCAAAGAAGCTCTGCTTTGGTTGTCTCTTGGGTCCCTGCGTGGATCCCGTCCTTGTGTTCTGTTTGGATTGGCGACCTCCGAGTCCTGCCCGGCTGGAGACAGAGGCTGAGGAGCATGTCAGCGCCTTCCTGGGTCTCTGCTCCTTCTGACCCCGTGCCTGGGGTCGGGGTCAGGGTTGGAGGGGGCGTGACTCTGGCTTTGCAGCCTTCTGGATACGGATTTTTATTGTGCACATAGCAGGCGCCAGGTGCTGAGCTAAGCCCTTTGCTTGCCTTTTTTTTTTTTTTAAGATTTTATTTTATTCATGAGAGACTGAGAGAGGCAGAGACACAGGCAGAGGGAGAAGCAGGTTCCCTGCGGGGAGCCCAATGCGGGACTCGATCCCAGGACCCCGGGATCACAACCCCAGCCAAAGGCAGATGCTCAACTGCTGGGCCACCCAGGTGCCCCTCTTTGCTTGTCTTATTCCCTTGGAGCCTCAGAACGGACCTGTAAGGTGACGTCGTCGTCACCGTTTTCTAGACGAGCAAGCCAAGGCCCAGAGATGCTCCAGAACCTGCCCGGGGTCATGCGGTGTGTTGGTGACAGGACAGGACTTTGAGCCTCTCGGTGTGAGGAGACATATGTGGGAGCTTGGGCATTCGGTGATAGCTCAGAGTTCAGACCCATTCTTGCCGTGGCCAGTAAGAAGGGTGAGAGGATGTTAGAGCGGGAGTTTAATGGGAGTCACCCAAAGATCAGAGAGGAAGGGAAAGAGCTACATACGGAGGCGACGCAGGAGGAGGCATTTCGGTCTCCGCGACTCACGTAAGGAGGTTTTGGTTTCTAGTTGTCAGGAAACTAAGAGAGTAGAGGGGCTGCCTGAGAAGTGCCTATGGTATTAGGATGAATCAGCAGAGGTATGACACCTCAAACAAGGAAGGGGATAGTCCTGTACTGGCCTCTGCTGGTCTGTTCGCACCCAGAGGAGCTTGGGCACCCTAGCGATGGCCAACCATGGACGCCGACCGACTAGAGGTTGGCAAAACGGAGGGGCCCCAGCGTGAAGCCACTGAAGGGCCAGCAAAGGGCAGGCCTCTGGGGGAGGGGATGAGTGGCCTCCGAATTATGCAAAGACCACTGTGGAAAGAAGGACCCCCTCCCCGCCAACCCGTCCTGAGCTTTGTGCAGCTTTGTGCAGCCCTATGGGGGTGGCAGGAGGTTGTCAAGGGGAAGGGGCAGGGTTCTGCTCGGCGTCGGGAAGAAGCCTGCCCTGCACAGCCGTCCATCGGGAACAGGCTTGGTGTGGGAGCAGCGAGGCCTCGTTGGTGGTGCAGGGGACACCTCAGCTCCGGAGACGAGGGGCTGAGCTTAATCATAACCTCGGTGTGTTCCAAGCCCTTCAAAGTTGTAGCACGCCCAGAACATTCTAGAATCGTAGCTGCAGGATCACTGCAATCAAAGGATGCCATTTCCCAGGGCAGAGGAGGAGGGCTGGCTGCGGGGCTCTGGCTGCCGCAGGCCCGGGACTTGGGAGGTTCTGGGTCACACAACCTGGAGGGGGCTGCACGCTTGGTCCGGTGCTCGGCACTTCCTTGCATTGTCTCGTTTCATCTCAGCAGCTCTCTGGGAAGTGCAGGCTCTCGCCCAGATCCCTGTTCTAGAACAGGACTGTGGCATCCAGGTGGTTAACCCGCCTGCCCAGGGTCCCGTCCCATGCAGGAAGGGACGGAAACCCCGGGTCGGTCTCCTTCCAAGCAGTTCCCTTCACCCATGGGTGACCCCTGCTCTCTGCTTCCCCTCAGGGATTCCCCGGAGACATTGGCCCCCCTGGGGACAACGGCCCAGAAGGCATGAAGGTGAGTCCCTGCGCAGGGCCATCGAAGTAAACTGCTGTGTGGAAGCCACAGGCCTCCAAGGCTGGCGACCTGACGTGGGATTGCTGGGGGCCTTGCCAGCCTCTGATGGACACGGAGGTGCCGCCTCTGAGACCGCTCTTTGTTCCCTTCTCACCAGGGTAAGCCTGGAGCTCGAGGCCTGCCGGGACCCCGTGGGCAGCTGGGGCCCGAGGTGAGACCGTCTGGCCCTGTCCCCGCCCGTCCCCTGCAGCCCTGTCTGCTCCGGCCTGGGTCCTGGAGCCTGAGCCGGGGGCCGGGGCCCTTCAGCCAGGACACCACCCTGGGCTGCCTCAGGCTCGCCCTCCCGCTCATCCCTTACAGCCCTAGCCCGTCACCTTGCCACGGTCTTTCTCTGGCCTGGCCTGGCTGGCAGGCGACCTTCTGCCTCTGTGGGGCCCCCACCACCCGGGGGCCTCCTCCAGGAGGCCACTGCCCCTGCTCCTGCCCACAGCACAGTTCCCAGAGGTCGGAGGGGAGGCCCTGGGCCTCGGGGGGGGGGGGGGGATACCGCATTGGGTACCACGGTTAGCGGCCGCAGGGTCGGGCTTCAGATCCGTGTCTGCTTGAACCCAAAGCCCGTGACATAGACCCGTGCTGTTAACTCCGTGCTCCTGGGAGCTGCCGGGTGGGGAGGTGGGGGGGGGGCATCCCAGAGAATGACAGGACTTGCAGAGCTAGCAAGCGGCAGAGTGGAGATTTGCGTTTCCTCATTCATGCTCAAGGGGATCGAGACGTTTTCTGTGGGTGGGCCTGTTGGGCACCCGGTGGGTGAGCCCCAGATTTTGCCTGTACCTGAGCCCTGCCCCCACCTAGGCTCCGGCCCCAAGGCCCCGGGACACACAGACAGCCCCGAGTGAGGGTGCAGGAGGCCCGGACTCACCACAACCACAGGCAGGCATCCAGCTGACACGGATCCCTTTGCAGGCGGGTTCTGGGTCTGGCGGGGCCCCAGCGCTGGCTCGGGGAGTGGCCACGTGGGGCTGCTTTCCTGGAAGCTGGGTTGGGGGGTGGCCCCAGAGGGGGCCTCTGGGTTAGGCCTGGCACGCTGGAGAGGCCGGTTTGGAGGCTGCCCTCGCCTGCGGGAGGGCCAGGAGTGGAAAGGGAGGGGTGAGGACGGAGGGCCGGCGCCAGCCACGTGCCCCCGTCTATACCCACATTACGGTGCAAGAGCCTGCTGCTTGCTCCCGTCTCCGTGGATTCATTCATCCACCCCTGCCTTCGTCCGCTTCTCCATCTGCTCCCTCCTCATGCCCCTGGACCCCACCTTCACTCCCCACACATCTGTGAGGCCCTGCACACCCATCCTGAATGATTTTTGTGGCGGAGTAGGGCGCAGGGCCTCAAAAAAGAGTAAGAGACCATCGCTGTCCTCCAGGAATGCAACTTAGGCTAGTCATCATCCTTAGCATGGTCCTCTCCATCCTGCACCATTTTAGAGATGGGGAAACTGAGGCACGGTGAGGCTAAGGTCTGCCACTGCATGGTTGGTGGAGCTCAGAATAGAGCTCATATCTTTGAGCTGTCGTCTGGGGCTCTGTACCTACAGTGTATGATGGGGTTTGACTCTCTGCCCAGCCCTGCCACGAACCCGGGGCCTGTCACGTTCAGGTGTCATGTTCAGGAGCCCCATTCACGTGGAAGGCCCTGTGCAGCCTGGGTGGGGGTCCAAGTGGGCGGACCAAGTGGACCATTTCTCGGGGTCCAGGAGGACTCTCCTCTGTCCACCCCCTCTCCCTCCTTACAGGTCAAGCTCTCCGAGTCTCTCCCTGGACTAATTTCTCCTTTTTCTTCTCTTGTGTCTCCCAACTCTAGGGAGATGAGGGACCCATGGGGCCACCCGGGGCCCCTGGCTTAGAGGTGAGTGTCCCTGGCGCCGGGCAGGTGGGATTTGTCATTCCTGTGCCGGCGGTGTGCAGAGAGGCAACACCTGCTGGTGCTGTGCAGAGAGGTCATCGGCGGGAGCCCTGGGCCAGCCGGTGAGGGGATTGGAACAGACGCAAAGGATAGAGAGACGAGGCAGGAAACCGACCGGCTGCGCTCATCCAGCTGCTGTGGGATGGGCTTTGCATCCGCTCTCATTCATTTGAGTCTCCGTGAGAGCGGCATTGCTGGTCTGAGTTTCACGCAAGGCCATCAGGCCCAAAGAGCGAGCGGGGCAGCCCAGTGTCTCATCGTCCAGAGCCTCACCTTGCTCCCCGCGACGGCCCTGCCCCGAGCCGTCTTCCACGAGGTCCTCCCCAGGCGGGTGGTGGTGTAAACCAGCCGTGCACAATCGCTTCATCCTTGGGGCCCGTTTACCCTCTTAAAAAGGAATGAATGGAGCCCCCAAAAGCTTTTCTCTGTGTGAGTTCCATCTATTGATATTAGTCATCAAAACCGAAAACTTTCAAGTGTGTTTATTAATCCATTTGAAATAATAATCATCCCACTCCATGTTCACAAAAATAATAGTTTCATAACAAAGCAAAACACCCACCAGCTATATTTTCCGAGGCAAAATAATCTAATGAAAAGAGTGGCATTGTTTGACCGGTTTTGCAAATCTCTTTAATGTCTGCTCTAATAGAAGTCAGCTGGAATCTCCCATCTGCTTCTGCATTCAACCCGTTGACGATACCACATGTCATGTAGCCTCTGGAAATCTCCGCTTACACTCATGAGAGTGAGACACAGGCCAGCGACGTCTAGGCACTATTGTGAACCTAGATCTGACGTCTCGGGTCTCCCGCGAGGGTCCCCGGGCCACACTCTGAGAACCGCTGGCATAGACTCTCCAGTCCCCTGGGCCCTGCCTGTATCTTCCATCCAGGTCCTTCCTCTTCCTCGTTCCTTGAAAGCAGGTTTCAACATCCCCATTTACAAACAGGACTGGCCTGGGAGGGGAGACGTCCCTGAGGTCACACAGCTGCAGACCCCCCACCCCCCCACCTCTGCATCTCCAGAATGGCTGGCAGCCTGGGGTCCTCCGGGCTCTGCACCCCTGGCCCCCTGGGGCATTGTGCCAGCACTGGGACCCCCCCCCCCCAAGCAACACTACCCACCCACCAACCCCCCTCACTCACCTCTCTCTGTTTGCAGGGCCAACCTGGCAGGAAGGGGTTTCCTGGCCGGCCAGGCCCAGACGGCGTGAAGGTGAGGGGACCTGGGTGTGACTGGGCTTGCGGGGGGTGGGATAGAACAACGGGGGAACAGAAGAAAGGTGGGACCGGCAAATGAGGGCCCTGTGAAGGATCCCAATCCCCGGGCAGGTGTGGGAAGGGGGTGAGTGATCCCCATTTATCACAGCACAGTGGTAACAGAGAGGAAAGAATGAGCAGAACCTAAATGTCCAACAGTGGGGTAGTGGTCACCTAACGGGACGCAGGGCAGCCACCAAAGACGGTGCAGAGGAGGAGTTTACAAGCTGGCAAGACGCCAGTGCGCACGGAGGTGGTGGTGAGGCCGTGGTAGGAGGCAGGCGACAGGTGGAGGGTTACGGGACCAACCTGCTGCAGGGGCCAGTTGCGTTCCCGTCGGCTCAGAGCAGAGGCTGCGGTGTAGACAGGGGCTCTCTCTCCGGGCGGTGGGGCAGTTCTGTTTCCTTTTGTGGGTCTCCAGCTTTCCCTCATTAGGTGCAGTAAATATCTATTACATTTGTTAGCAGTTTTTTTATTTTTTAATTTATCAGGAAAGCGCTGGCCTGGGTGGGAGAGTGATGATGCTCAGCACATGGGCAGCCTCGCTTAGTGGCTTTCCAAGGACTCCTCTTGAGGGCTGGATTTTCCAAGCCGTCCCAGGCGGAGAGTGCTGGGCCACGTTTACAGCTGGGCAGACGCATGAGTGTTAGCGCAGAGCCAGGGTAGCTCAGGTCATCCGCGGCCCCCTCCACGCAGGGGACATGGCCCGTGTATCTGTCTGGGCCCCTCTGCTTCTCATGAGCGTGAGGTCTGGGGGAAGAGCTGGAGGGAAAGATGAGGCTTGAACCCTGATTGTGGTGAGCCGCATCCATTTGTGAGCCAGGGTCCTGGCTCACTGGGCTAGTGTCACCCTTTGTCCTGCCCTCTGAGGTCTCTTTCTCCCTCAGAGGCCAGCTGGGTTTCTGTGGTGGGAGCGGTGACATAGCCTGGGTGGATTTATCCCACGGGGCTGCTCGCCTCTCCAGCTCACGCAGCGGGGGGAGACCAGGGGAGGCTGTGGCTGCCTGAGGAGCAGGAGCCACCCCAGCTCGGGACAAAGCTGGCAGACAAGGCTACATACAGGAGGCCACCAAGCGTGAGAGCTGGAAATAGCCTATGAGACAAACGAGCGTGATTTCCCTTATTTATGGCTGGGGGAGGCTGAGCCCAGGGCAGCGACAAGGCTCACCGATCCTTTTGCCAGCTGCTTTCAGAGCCCTGGTGGGTCAGGGTCTAGGATCCAAGTGCCCCGACTCTCTGGTTCCCTGCTCTTCCCGTGGTGGGGCAGCCTGGTAAGCAGTAGGAGTGGAGATTTCAATCAGTTGGACCAAAGTTCTAGCTTGCTGTGTGGCCTGGAGCAGATCCGAGCCCCTCTGAGCTTCGGTCGCTGCCTCCACAAAATGCAGCGGGTTGATGAACAGCCCAAATTCGATACAGACATCAGGGTACCAGGTGGTCTGCCAAGGGGACCACTCAGGGAATGGGCGGCTAGGGCCGTGTCTGGGGCCAGAGGTTCTGTGCGAGGGTCCCATTGCTTCCACCGTTTGTTTGAGGTCTCTGCAAGGCCAGACGCTGGGGTTGAGGTTTTCTGTCCTTCCCTACTGGTAGGGACGAGGCCAGTTACCTGTGGCTGTTCCCTGTGCGGGGGCGGGGAGGGGGGCTACACTCCCATCACCCATCCCAAGTGATGCTCCTCTTTTCCTCTTTGCAGGGGGAGCCAGGCGACGCTGGGCGGCCAGGGCCTGTGGGTGAGCAGGTGAGTCCACACTGGTCTCCCAACACAATGACTCTTTATCACACGCTTCCTCTGTGCCGAGCCCTTCGGCGCAGCGCTCCACACGCACCCCCCTTCCATGCCCGTGCAGGCTGCTGGGGTCAGTTAGCTTGTCTCCCCTTTGATCGGGATGGTCGCTGACTCTCAGCGAGGTGAAGTCACTGAGTGAGAAAGCCCCGAATCTCAGCGCCTTGGCCTGGCCCTGTGGATGTTTTTGGAGCATCTGCCCAAAGGGGTTCCATGACTCTGCTCCCAGAACATTACAACTGGAAGAGCCTTCGAGACTCGCCGGCTATGCTCCGTTGACAGATAGGGCAGCTGAAACCCGGAGAAGCGTAGCCACCTGCCAGGGGCTCTCGCTCAGGCAACCCTCACTTACGAGGAAAGTGAAACTCAGATCAGTGGCTCTGGCTAGGTGGGAAGTCAGGCCAAGGTCTGAAGAGGGGAAGAGTTTGTGAGTTGTCATGACAGGGGAGGTTTGAGAATCACAACCTTCATTTTGGTGATCCAGGGTCCTGGATGCTACGGAGAAGCAGCTGTGAGTGCCGGGGGTGGGTGGTGGGGGACGGACAGCCCGGCACCACCCGAAAGCTTAACCTCTGGGCTTGGGGGCCAGGTGGAAAAGTAGCAATCTCCTGCACTCCCTTAAACCCTGCAAGGGGCTGCCTCGTGCAGGAGGGGGGATAGCGTCGGGGACCCAGAAGAATCTGCCTCTGCTGAGAAACGCCACCAGTGGCGTGAGAGCGGTGCACGATGGGCTTCCTCACCAGGCCTGCAACATCTGTTGGCGGGAAGAAAGGAATTAAAGCAGGGGGTGGACTGGATTTTTGAAACCTTTCCAGTGTCATTCGAGCGCATTCTGTGGGAAGCCCAGGAGTTTGGAAGGGCTGTCACGGCCTGCATATATTTCCTGATTGGAAAAAAAAAAGAAGAAGAAGAAGAAGAAGAAGAAGGCCATGCGATCAGCAAATTTAATTTCATACTTATGCTGATGGGAAGGGCCCTCGGGAAATAGATCCTCAGAATCTTAGAATGTCGGGACACAGAGGGTCCTTGCAAACAAAGCACTGTGTCCCGGGGTCCTGTGGACCCCGTCCCGTAATAAAGTTTTAAAATGCATCAAGTGCAAAACGAAGGATTACAGAGGAAATCGATGACAATGAAATACAATCGTGAAAGTGCGTTCAAGGTGGCCTAGTCTCAGACGGGCTTCTTTATTAATGCATTGCATAACGAGATCCAGCAGCAGGCCTGCTAACGACCTCAAAGTTGAAGCAGCGACAAGCCTTAGTGACACGTTTTGAAATCTGCAGCAATGACTGTAATGGGACATGTGCCTATCTGTGACAGTAACAGGTACCGTGGGTTCGTCGCCTACGCTCAGATTTGAGGGATGTGCTGAATTTCCATCAGAGGTCGGTGGAAAGAAGAGTCGTGATTTTTTTTTTTTCCTCTTCAAGTTCAGGGACTGCCCCTGAATTCCATCCACGGGGCCTTCCGGAAACCCCAGCATAGACCCCGGGATCCTAGCCCACGTCGGCAATCTCGTTAACAAGAGTGACTGAGTAAGGTAGTGGCAAAGCGGGGGGTGGCCAGGAGGAGCGGCGCCCAGCCCCGTCTAGCTGCCCGGCTACTGGGACCCCCGCTGGAAACAGGCCTGCCTGAACCGTGAGGCAGCGCTGGGGCCCCGGGGTGGGAAGGGGCAGGCACCAGTCGTCCACAGCAGAATCCGAGGGTCCCGGCAAAGGTTCTGAGGTCCTCCTTAGGGACGTATGCATCGGCACTGATTGGGCTCCCGTTAGGGACCGGGCTCCAGGCCCAGCGCCCTCTCCACCACCACCTGCGCTCTCCTCCGCAGCCCCAGGGTGGCTCGGTAACCCCATCTCACGAGTGAGGAGAGTCCGGCTCTGAGAAGTGAGCTCACTTGTCAGGCTCTCCTCGACGGCAACACAGGCGTGTCAGAACCAAGGTTGACCCTCAGGGCTGCTGGGCTCCCAAGACGGTCCTTAGAGGGACCGGATAATCCTGTGAGCTCCTGAGCCCTTGCCCCTTGGTGACAGCTAGCGAGAGCGCAGAGGGCTCGTCAGCAGGCCCTGTGCTCGGTGCTGGGCGCACGAGGGTGAGCGCAGGCCGGGCCTTGCCTTGAAGAAGCTCCCTCTCCATCCAGGGAGGGGCCGGGGCTGCAAACGCACACCCGAGACACCTGTTCCAGCAGAGGACCTACCGCTGTCTTCTCCTCAGGTGCACTCCGTGCCCGAGCAGAATGCCATACGAGGGAGGGGGACCAGGGCCACCCCCTTCCCCACATCAGGGACTCTGCTCTGGTGCTGCCTCCTCCCCCGTGTCCTCCCGCGGCGGTCAGGGCTGCTCCTCCACCCCCTGCCCCCCGTCCAGGTGGAAGCCCTGGGCCTCCAGGCCAGCCTCCTCTCCACCCGCAGGACGGGCCTGCCAGGATCTTCCGGGACAGTGCCCCATGGGTGTCCTGGGGGCCCGGGCGGGGAGACGGGGCACTTGCTGCATGGCTCTTATTCATTAGGATCCTGCTTGGCTTCTTGTTTGAGGTTTATGACCCGCCTGCCTTCCAGGACCCAACAACTCATAAATTTAAAGTAGCTATGAAATTTCTGTTTCTCTGGGCCAGTCGGCCAGGGGCCTCTTAACAGAGCCGTTTTTATTCCTGTCGCTCAGCATCCTCTAAATGTCTGAGTGCTCCCTAGTGGGGCGCTCGGGCCTCTGTGTTAACCCTCTGCCCTTTTAAAATAAATTAGAACGGGATGGGAGGGAACTAGCATTTATGGAGTGCCTACATGTGCCATGCATTATCTTCAAGACTCAGAGCAACCCCGGGGAGATAGGGAGAGACCTTTATCTCAAGTGCTCCCCGCACCCCTCCCCTCCCCCCACCAACGATGAGGCTCAGAGAGGCTCCATGGACTTGCCCAGGGTCCCCAAGCCTAAAGACTGACTGACGATGCCAGAAAAAATATCAGGTTCAGGGCTTGGCCCTCAGTAAGTGCCAGCTATTGTTATTAATAATGCCGTCACCTTGAAATTGCTCTAATTTTTTTTTAAGTAAGTTGTTGTAAATGTCAAATACTTGGTCATGGTCCGTGACTTGCTAGCCATGACCTCATGCCTTGTACCTCACCCCTCACACCTCATGCTTCAACCCCGAAGGGTCTCTGAGCCCAGGGACCCAGGACCCTCCACCGTGTGGCATTGGTGCAGGCGTGCCAGGGGATCTGTGCCCTGCTCACGACCACTCGCTTTGGGGGTCCCCGGGTGGAGGGACGGGTGCATGGGCCTTGGAGCCCCACGGACCAGAGCTGAATCCCAGGCTGCAGCTGCAAGACACACACAGTCGTGGCCTGAGCTGCCACTTTACAACGGTCTCCGAGACCCACAGAGCTAAGCCTTTGGAAATGGGCACCGTTTTCTCACCCCAGTTGATTGACGGCTTGGCCAGCTTCCCTGCCTGAGCGTGCAGCTTGCAACTTCTGACCTGTGTCCGCTCAGCTTCAGGGTCTCGTTCCTTTCTGGATCTGCTTGGGGGACAGGGAGCAGCTTGTGGGGGACGGATCCACTCCTCCCTCTCAGTCGGCCTTTCCTGATGCTCCCGGAAACTCTTGGCTGCAAACCTGAGTCCTTCCAAAGCCGCTGCTGCCCCTCTGAACTGTGCGAGACACCCCGTCTGCCGGGGGTCGGGGGGCTTGGGGTCTGGACAAGGAATCATCTGCTTTCCCGGGTGTCTCCTCCGGGTTGCTGAGCCTGGCCACGCGGGCGTGGGTGTGTCTGGCAGGGCCAGCGAGGCCCACGGCCACCTAGAAGAGCCCCCGGAACCCGACGCGAGTTATCACCCAGTGGAGTTAGAGAGAGCGACAGGCGCCACAGTGTGAGTGCGTGTGCGCCCTTCAGAAAGCAGAGGGAGCCTTTCAGGGGACCGCGTAGAGGCCTCCGCGTCCCCCCTGTGAAGCAAGGCTCTTGGCGGAGGCTGCCCGCTGTTTCCATCCTGGCCAGCCGGTTTGCTTCTCTCTTGGAGACGGCCCCCGGAGCCCTGAGCGATGGGACCGAGTCTAGCAGGCAGGGCTCTTCCCAGCACGGCCACCCCCCAAACGCGGCCGCCTCCCAGCCTGCTCCTGGCGCGGGAAGAATGTGCGGCGCTCCCAGGGATGCTGGCAGCGGCCCCACCGCTTGGCTCCGAAATCAGAACCATCTGGAGGAGTGAGGGAAGTCAGGACAGTGCCTGGAGAGAGGCAGCTCCTCCGTGGCAGCCCCAGGCCTGCTGGGGCCCGGGCGGGGCAGGGGGCGCGGGCAGGGGCCGCAGGGCCGGGGAGCCGCCGCCCGCCCGTGGCCTTTGACTCGCCGCTTCCGGGGTTCACGGGCCTTCCTCTTTTCTCTTGCTCGCGGGCACGTGTCTTCTAGGGACTTCTGGGATTCATCGGTCTGGTCGGGGAGCCAGGGATCATGGGAGAAAAGGTGAGTTATGCGGGGACGGTACCGAAACAAGTGCAACTTTGCGGCTGAAGCTGGAAGAGGAGGAAGGGCCCGGGTGTCGTGGGGATTTCAGTGCCTTTCCCCCGGCTTCTCCTTAGCCACTGCCCCCGTTGCCGGCACTGCCCAGGGGCTCTGTCCTGCCCTCCCGGCGGCACTGCCACCGCCACGTGACTCTGGGTGACAGCCGGCTCCTTCGCGTGGCGTGGGCCCTCCTGGCTGCGCACGGGCCCCGAACAGGTGTGGGCGACAGGCGGGAGGCCGAGAGCCATCCTTTTAAGAAAGGACAGAGTTCCTCAGGCGTCCCTGTGACCGCCCCCCAGCAGCCGTGTTGTACAGACCAGATAACCGGGGCTCACACGGGGCAGGTGACCAGGCCCAGGCCACCCAGGTAGAGAGTGGCAGCGCCGGGATGTGAATCAGGTTCGGTGCCCGAGGCCCCCACCTCTCCCTGCCGCGGGTTAGCTCCCAGCCCGCAAGCACCCCGTGCCTCTTTCCCACCTGCTTTCCGTCAATGGGCTTATCCAACCCCCAAGCGGGCCTTCTGGGGAGCTGATGGACAGAGAACCTGAGGTCCTGAGAGAGGAAGCCTCTGCCCTGGTTCGGCCCCACCTTCCTTTCCAGGCTCTTCCTGAGACCTTACTTCTCATCACTCCTATCCCAGACCCCCTGGCCACCACCACCGCTAACTGCTCCCCTCCGTCTCCTTCTCCACCTTCCTGTTTTCTCCTCTTCTTCTTCTCTTAATTTAACGTGTTATGTTGAAGCAGTTAGAAAATCACAAGATGTTGCAAAAACCAGAGCAGAAAGGTCCCTCGTACCCTTCACCCTGTTGCCGCTGGTGGTCACGTCTTGCACAACTGGAGTGCAATATCAAACCAACTCTGGCCTTCTTTTGTTGCTCAAACGTTCTGGGTCCCTCCTCTGCTACAGACCACAGCCGGCGCTGGTCCTCCCGGCCAGGTGCACCCTCCTCCCCAACGCCACCCCTCTGGGGTCCCCTCTCACCTACAGACCATTGCCCGCACTGGTCCTCCTGTTCAGGTGCACCCTCCTCCCCAACGCCACCCCTCTAGGGTCCCCCCTCACCTACAGACCATTGCCCGTGCTGGTCCTCCTGTCCAGGTGCACCCTCCCCAATGCCACCCCTCTGCCCTCTTGGGTGTAGCAGGTCTTCCCAAGGGAGGCCCGCCCCACCACATCCCTGCACCTGATGGGTCAGATCCCCCACGGAAGGGCCTTAGCACGCACACCCTCATTGTGTGGACCTGTCTGCGCCTGTGTTGGTGCTCTGTGTGTCTCTCCACAGCACTCTGAGGGCTCCCCATGTGAGCAAGGTCTGTCTGCACTACTCACCTTCACATCTTTAGGGGCTAGGGTGTTGCGCCAGGCACGTAGTAGATGCTCAATAAATGGTGTCTGGGTGGATGCAGAACACAGGGCCTCTCAAACACAGAATCAGGATTCAAACCCAGAGCCCCTCCCTCCACCATCTCTGCCCGGTTGGTCTGGATTGGGTCAAGAGGAAAAAATTGCGTCTCAGATGCTCTGGCATCTCTCTGGGCAGGGGATGGGAAGAGTGAGCGTGCCTTCTATGGCCATCGCCCCCTCTGCAAGGCCCGCCCAGGGGATGCCAGGCCCAGTGAGGCCCACGTGACGTGGGCCAGCATCACAGGGGACAATGTCATCAGCGCATCCTTGATCAGGACCGCCCATGCCCGAGGGAAGCCCGCTGGGTGGCATGCCACAGAGGATGCTGAGCCTTCCGGGGCTTGCTGGGTTCCCGGCTTCTGCCGAGTGAAATCCCAGCACCCCTTCCCTGGCCACCACCCTGGGTGATGTGACTGTGGACTTTGGACAAGTCCCTGCCTCTCCCTCTTTGGCCTCTGGAAGACCTCTGCACCTGCCTCCCACAGAGCCACCCCACAGCCATGACCTCCCTGCCTTGCTGTCTCCATCACAGGGTGACCGGGGCATGATGGGACCCCCAGGCGCACCCGGACCCAAGGGCTCGATGGTAAGGAGCCAGCATGTGCTGCCTGCCTGCTCCTGTCACAGTGCTGGTGACAGCTTTGCTCTCCTCTGCCTGCTTCCATGTACTCGGGCCTCCAAGGGGCCTGGCTGCTGCCCCTGCGGCGCTGGGCCGGGGCGGGGACCAGGGCAGCCGGGGTGGAAGGAGGAAGAGCCACCTGCTTCAGCTGACTCCTTCTCTCTCGTCTCCTTCTTGGTAGGGTCATCCTGGAACTCCTGGTGCTGTTGGGACCCCCGGAGAGCCTGGACCCCCGGTAAGCAAAGCCCTCATGTTCCCTTTGCTCAAACCCACTGTCGAGTAACAGTGTGGAGTCTCCAGGTCTCAGAGTCAGACAAACCTGGATTTGAATCCCAGCTCCCTATTGCCAGGAAAGATCATCGTACCTAAAGTTTGCTCGTGGAAACATAGAGAAAGAAGGTCATCGTGGCCGTGATCGTGTCATCACGTGGGTTAGATGACACCAAGTCGCTGGTGTTGGTTACGTAGCGGTGTTGCTAGTGCAGGAGCGTGTTGGCCATCAGTGCCGTTGCTGCTTTGCCTCTTCACTCAAGAAATACGGTGTCGTGTGTGCCTGGAGCCGCTCTAGGAGCCGGGGGTGCAGCCATCAGCAAGGCAGGAAACAGCCACTGCCTTTAGGAGCTTATATTCTGCCATTTGGGGGAGAGAGAACCCAATAACTAAGTGACACCTGCTATGGAGGAAGCGTAGGGGAGAAGATGGGAAATGTTGGGGACACGGGCTGAGCACAAGGGTGAGGACTCAGGGGTCTTGGACTTCTTGGGATGACTGGGGAACCGGGGAGATTCCTGAGGATCCCACGGCAGGGAGGGGTGGGAGAGGCAGGGTAGCTGGGGTGGGGGTGGGCCCATCTACTCTCCCGAGGGTGATGTTGGGGGCAGGGAGCGGTGACTCTCATCCTGAGCCCTCGGAGCTTCTGCTGCCTCTGTTTCTGCTGACGGAGGACGGAGACTGGGAGGGGCTCTCCCTTGAGGCGAGGCTGGGGCTCAAGGCTGGGAGCCCCATCTGGAGAGGTGGAGAGGTGGGCTTCAGGCAGGTGGGAGGGGGCTGGAGGAAGGGGACCAGTCCAGGCACGATCCCGGGGCAGGGCTGGGGGACAATGAGTTCGGGCTGCCCAGCTCCCTCCAAAGGCCGGACTGAGGGACTCCCTGGGGTCTGATGAGGGAGGAAACGGGAGCCTTTGAGGGTCTGAATCCAAGGGAAGTGTGCACCACACACCAGTTCTTTGGGCCAATTAGGGAAACAAAGCCAGCTCAGTTCCCAGACTTTGCTGTGCACCTACCGCGTTCTGGGCCTACGCTCCATCCGAAAGGTACAGGAATGATTAGAAATACATGTGCTGGGGCACCTGGACGGCTCAGTCGGTTAAGGCTCTGCCTTCGGCTCTGGTCATGATCTCAGGGTCCTGGGATCGATCCCTGACTCGGGCACCCTGCTCAGTGGGGAGTCTGCTTCTCGCTCTTCCTCTCACTTTGCTCCTCTCCCCCCCTGCTCGTGGTCTCACCATCTCCGTCCCAAATAAATAGATAAAATCTTTAAAAAAGAGAAATATATCTGCTTTTAAGATCCTTAGTGGGATCCCTTAGTGGGGGTGATCCTTTAAGTGATCCTTTAAGATCCCTTAGTGAGAGTGCCGAGTAGAAACATCCTCTCACTAACAACTTTACTGAGCACCTACTACGTGCCGGGCAGTGCTAGGTCCTGAGGAGGGAGATGGAGGGACTAGCCAGGGATGAGAAGCCTGGACGCAAGTGCTCATCATCCCAAGACGGAGGTGCGAGGAGGTGCGAGCCGCAGGTGGTGCTGTCTGTCCTCTACAGTCCTTTCAATGATTGTGCAGAGGTGGGATGAGAGCCAGTGCTCTGGGCTCCTGATGGTGTATTTTTCCCTATTAATGAGAAGGAGGTGGAGAAGCCACTTCCTGCCTGGGGCTGGAGGGGCGGGCTGGTGGGCTGCAGAGCCCAACTTGTGACCTGAGGGTCCTAGCCCACCCAGCCTGAAGGCTGCTGGCCCATCTCCCTCCCCAGTGTTCATAGGATGAAAGTTTCAGGGCCCAGCAGATGCTCCCAGAGATACAGTGATCGGGGACCGTAGGGGTGGGAGGTGCCCAGGCGAGGGTCCATCATCAAACTGTAGCTCCTGTGCCCCTGGACCTCAGCCTCTCTGGGCCTCAGTCTCCCCACCTGTCCAGTGGGAGGAGAGGAGCCTGGAACGGAGTTGCTGGGACAAAACGGAAGGCCAGTGGGAGGTGGGAAAATAGTGGGGACGTCTAAGCCAGCACACGGAAGGGAGCTCTGGGCCTCCTCTGAGTCCCCTACTCCATGGCTCCCCTGACCTCGTCCCCGCTCTGCATCCTCGGCGCCTCCAACCGTTCTGAGTGAGGTCAGCCACATGCTGCCTTCAGACCCCGGGGTCTGCCCCTGACCTGCCGCACCGCTGCACATGGGGCTGGTCGCGTGGATCTCGGGGGGCTCCTTCTGGGCAGCCAGCTGCCCTGGTGCTGCTGGGGGAACAGCACGGCACCAGGGCCCGGAAGCCTGGCTTCAGCATCAGAGTCAAATGTGAGTCAAATCCCGGCCACTTACTCACTGGGTGATTGTTGGCAGCGTTCATAGCCTCTCTGTGTCTCAGTTTCGCCATCCGTAGGCCAGCATCGAACTCCCTCCCTTAGGAGGCATCAGAGATACGCCCCAGGTGCAATGCTTGGCGAACCGTCCACATGCAGACTAAGTGCGATGAGCCGCGCTAGTCATAATGACTATTTACTAGACGCGGTAATTACCACTGCCACTAGTAGGACTACTGCCATTAAGGTGACACTTCTGATGACACCGTTCACGTCTGATGAGCATTCTCCCCGCTTTTCCAAGCACATGAACATGCACATTCTCCTACAGCCCATTGAGGTCAGCTGAGATCATTATCCTCGTTTGCCTGGGGGTACTGGGGACACTCAGGTTCTGGGACCCCCCCATCGCTGACCCCTTCCCACATCGAGACAACTGATAGCTACCCTTTACTGAGGACCTTCCATGTCATTTCGTTGTCCCAGCAGCTCCGCGAGCTAGGGATTCTTCTTAACCCCATTTCGCAGATGAGCAAACTGAGGCCCAAAAAGTTGCAATCACTTGCCGACGTCCCAGAATTAGGAAGGCGGCAGGGCTGGGGTTTGAACCTGCTCCTCGGGGGAAGCAGTCTGTTCTCGTGAGCGCTCGGTTCGACTGCCTCAAAGCAAAGACTTGGCTCCTGAATTTCCCAGGGACGCATTACATGCCGTCTTGCTGTCCGAGGTCCCGCTATAAAATAGCTCATTCTCACCCAATCTTGCTGTCACCCGCCATCCGGGAGTCAGATCGGCCTTCATATTGGGCCAGGCGTGTGGGTCCACACCCTGCTTGCTCTGCTGACAAGGGGCGAGTGGGAACCAGCCGCACACATCCGCCCGGCAGCTGCAGCTGACCGAGGGTCTGTGCTCCTCGAGGCCGTGGGGCCAGAGAGAAATGGAACAGCCAGTTTTTCCCGAGGGCCCAAATGGAGCTGGGCCTCTCCCTGGTATTTGGAGGGGGATGAAGCCGCCTCTGCCTTGTCAAAGGAGCACGCCCAGTCTGAGGCTCGCTGCTGAGCCGGGAGGCTCCTGGAGGGGTCCTGGCTGGCCGGCGTGGGGAGGCGCCGTGCCCCCTGTGCAGCTGGGGCCGGGACCCCGGATCAGAGATCAGGCATGAGGCGCCTGCTTCCTCTCGGCTCCCCTCCTACCCTCTGACCCCTTCTGTGGTTCGACTGTTCGTGGTTCATTCAACAGATCCCCAAATCCTGGTCGCAGGCCTGTGCTGTGCTCGGTGCTGAGAGCTCAAAGAACAAAGGCAACCCCGTGTCTTCCTTCCCTCCCTCCCTGGGTCTTGCCACCCCACATCCCCGCCTCTCCCTCCCTCACCTCGGGGCTGCGGTCTGGTTCCTCCTCCTCGGACCCCAGGCTCTTTCTGCCCTGGTCAGAGCCTTCTGGACAGAAGGAGATGTCGCAGCTGAGGTTTGGTGAGGGAGAGCACGCGGGCTGCCGTGTTCCCCTTGCTGTTGGAAGGAAGACCAGGGAAATGGAATCTGGGGAGCCCTTTGGTCAGGAAGGTCATGGGAGCTTCTGGGTGTTGGTTTTGAGATACAGAAGGAAATGGCTCGTCCACCCAGGGAGGCTTCTCCTCACCGCTGGCTTCCCCGGGAGGGCTGGAGGCCCACCACGTTGAACCCAGGCCGTTGACCCGGGCTCTGGGGTATAGCTTGTGGGCTGCTTCTCCCCATCGGATGGCTTTTGCCACTGGGCCAAGCCCTTCTATGTGGAGGCTACGGGGCCCGGGCAGGGGCCATTCCCGAGCAAGGCCTGTTTGAGGGCTGTGGCCGGGCTTTGCCCCCACACTCCTAGCCTTCCGGGTCGCCCTTGCTACCTGAAAGGAGGCTTCTCCAAACTCTTTCTCCTCCCCACAGGGTCCTCCAGGATCTCGAGGTCCACCAGGCATGCGGGGAGCAAAGGGACTCTGGGTAAGTGGGGCCCAGCCCCCAGGGAGGGGGTGCTGAACCTGGCAGGGGCCACCTGACAGGGACACTACCTCCTGGTCCTTGCCCCCTGCCCAGCCCTGAGATCTGTGATTTTCATGGAATCAGGCAGGGTTCCAGGCTCATCCCGGGCCTGGCTGTCAGCCTTGGGACCCCCCCTCTCCACCCTATTTCTGAGCAACAGGCCTTGGCATCCCGTGGGCATAGCCAGGCTCCGAGGTACCAGTGTTTTGTCCATTCATTTGTTCGTTCGTTCATTCGGGCACCATTTACTTAGCACCGATGGTCTGAGAGCCACTGGTGGAGGCCCTGCAGAGGCCACAGAGCATGGGAGAGGCGTGACCCATGGCTGTCCCCATGGCTATCCCCATGGCTCAATCAAGTAGGTCAAATAGGTTGTCTGGGGGTATTGGCACGTGGACGGCGAAGCATAGGCAGCTTGGGAGCCTGGACAGGGTAGCAGAGAATGCTTCAGGGAGAGGAGGGTGCTGGAGCTGCCGCCAGGTTCCAGGCAAGGTCACCAGCCCTAAGGTAAGAGAAGGCACATTTGGGGGTCTCTGTGGGTTCAACAGAGGGTTGGAGGAGAGGGATGAGACAGGAACCAGCAGGTGGCAAGCCTGCAAACGACAGCTGGCCTGTGCGCTGTGCTCCCAGGGTAGTGGGGAGCCACAGAGGATTTTAAGCAAGGGCTGGCCTCAGCACAGTCGCCAGGGGCAACCACGGGTACTTCCTACGGGTCGGGTACTGTCCATCACATATGTTAACTCATTTAATCTTCAACACGACTCTATAAAGAAGGTGCTCCTCTGATTTCCATTTTACACACAAGGAAACTAAGGCACAGGGAGGTTGAGTCAGTTGTCTCGGGTTGTATAGCCAGAAAGTGGCAGAGCTGGGATTTGAAGCCAGGGAATCTGGCCCTCAGGCACCGTCTTAGTTTCGGTCGTGCAGGGAGGGCGGATGGAGGGGTTTTCTGCTCCCAGCTGGCGAACCGGGGCTAGGCCAGGCAGCCCTGGATGGAGGGACCGCCATGGCCAGGTAGCGCCGAGGGACAGCCCAGGCCTGCTATCCAAGCTCCTCCGTACGGGGGGGATCTGTGATTAGTCTCCTCTTGGCTGAATTTCAAGTGGTTTTAAATTTTCCCCCAAACCAGATGGCCAGCAGGCAGGCTGGGAGAGGGGGGATTAAGAGGCATTCCTCGGGCCCAGCAGGGCCCTTCCCAGTGCCGGGTCCCAGTGCCGGGTCTCTGCAAGTGGACCCAGGCCCATCGGCAGCCACTTGCACCCTGCCCCTGTGCACACTACCTCCTGCCCTCAGGAAGCCAGATGAGCTGGAGATTCAGGTCCTCAGCTCCCCGAGCTGCCCCAGCTGTCTCCAACACCCCTTCCCGGCAGTGGCTCGGAGAATGTGTGTCCTGCTTGAGGAAACCCAGGCTCCCGACCACATCAAAAGTCTCCAGGGCCGGGAGGGAAGCTTCGGGACGTGAGCTCCTCCCTGGCAGGAATGCAAAGCCTGTGGGACGGGCCCCCCTGGCTCCCTGGCCTAATAGTCCACCATTGGCCATTGGCCACTTCACAGGGGGTGGGCAGGGGTGTGCACGAGGGGACAAGACGAGGGCCTCAGCCCCTCTGTTCTTGGTAGAACTGCTGACAGGGTCTGGGTCCACAGGCCTCGACTGAAAGAGCGGGGGCTCTGGGTTTGGACAGGGGCAAGTCTCGGCCTTCCCAGTTACCAGCTCTGGGACCTCAGGCCAGCTTCTTCACTCCTCCAAGACTTAGTGGATGACATTTGAACTCACATCAGCTGGATGCCCCCCCTTTTTTTCCCACCACCACCAGTCAGTGCTTATCAGTGCAGGAGTGAGCTCCCCATCGGGGAGGGTGTGCAAGCCAGAGACTAGAGAAGCCTGCCTGGAACGCTCTGCCCTGCAGCACGGTGTTGGTGAAGACAGTGCCTAAAAGCCCTGTTACCTGGGAGACTCCACTATCTCCCTCCAGCAAGCACTTTGAGGGAGTCATGGGGATTCTAGGATTCACGTGCCCGACACTGGGCTTTGCTCCCAAGGAGGGGGCTCAGAGCTCAGCAGACCTGGCCCTGAATCCTGGCTCTTCCTCTGCGACCTTGAGCCACTGGCTCCCTCTCTCCAGGCCTCTAGTTTTCCTCTGTAGAGCGGGCGGGAGACAGAACTGAGCTCTCTGGAGGGCCAGGATCCGATCCCTCCACGCATGGCGAGCGGCTCGGCAGGTCCTTCCCCCTTGGCCATCCATCCCTTTGCCACAAGGCCTACGATTGGCCAGGTTTTCTCTGGACGGTAGCGCCAGCCGGGACTGCCATGGCATCTTCCTGGGGACTGGCGACCAGAGAACAGACACATGGCTCAGACCAAGCCCCAGAGGCCCAGGCCTGCCTCCAGCAGGGCAGGCTGACCCGTGTTTGCTTGGGGAAGGAAGGAGCAGGCCGGGGGGACGAGGGGGGGGGGCGGGGAGGACTCTTGGGACCCAGGACGAGCCACAGAGTGGCCCGGAGCAGGGGTTGGCATGCGCCCTGCTCATCTCCCCGCCCTGGGGAGCCAGCGACGGAGGTGGCTGTGGCTCCAGACAGCGAAGGCTGGCCCTGTATCCCGCTCCCCACCCCACCCCCCAGCAGCGCCCGCTTCTCCCTCAGCTCGCTGGTCTCCCAGGGAGTGCGCTCTCCCAGGACACTGTCTCCTCCTACGTCCTGCTCCAGGCTTCTCTGACTTGCACACCCCCTCTGATGCGGAGCTCACTTGCACACTGAGAAGCAGTGACAGGTAGAGAGGTGTGGAAGGAAATGGGCATCCGGCTGAGTTGGGTCCACTTCCCAGCAGTGCAACCACAGGCTCTTTCCTTGTGGCAAGAGGAGGACGATAGCTTTTAGGATCGTTGCTGCTGCTGCTGTAGCTACTGCTACTATTGGAGATCACGAATGCTGTCTCTCAGAAAGCTTGGCTTCCTGGGATTAACAGGGTGCTGTGTGGTTCAGACCAAGCCGTCAGCACCTCTGGGCCTCCACCGCAGGCCCAGAGCCATCCCTTTCCAGGCAGGTTCAAGCCTCAGCTAGAGACAGCGGCCAGGGGCCAGGAGCCGTCTCTCAGGAGGGCCCAGATGCCCAGCCAGCAGCTCAGCCTCTGTCCCAGCTCCTAAGACCCGGGATGTCCCCACCTGCACAACGGGGAGATATTCCCATCCCCATTTCAGAGACAAGATAACGGAGGCTCCATGTGGCCCCCCGTCCTGTCTTTACCCAGTCCGTGAGGCACTACTGAAGGCTCTGGTCTGGAGTGGAGGCATCGGGTAGCTGATAAGAGGAACTGTTGCTTTTTCTGGCTCAATTATTAATTGAAAATTTCCTTGCTCCGTTTTTATTTTAGTTTTTCAAAGATTTTATTTACTTATCCATGAGAGACACAGAGAGAGGCAGAGACACAGGCAGAGGGAGAAGCAGGCTCCCTGTGGGGATCCCAATGCGGAACTCGAACCCAGGACCCCAGGATCATACCCTGAGCCTAAGGCAGATGCTCAGCCACTGAGCCCCCCAGGCATCCCTTCTTGCTCTGTTTTTAAATTTCTTCACGTTGTTTTCTCGTCCCTTATCCGCACCCGCTCCACTCAGACACGTTCCTCAGCCCCCTTTGGTGGCTGGCCCCCACACTCCCAGGCCCAGGGTGGGCCAGCCCCTTGCATGAGACCCTCTTGGTCTCCCCAGCGTGACCCCCCCCGGGTCCCCTGCAGCACAAACACCACACTGTTCTCTACGGGGGGCCTTTGCCGGGGACCCCATTCCATCTGTGTCTCTGTGGGCGTCCCTGTAAAGGGGTCACACAGGCCCGTGGGTAGAACCCTGGAGGGGATACCCCTGCTGATGTGCTAAGGAACCTTAGACCAGTCGCTTCCCTTGGCTGGGCCTCAGTGTTCCCATCTGTGCAGTGCAGGGAGGGGGTGTATTGGACCTGCCTCACGGTGGGGGCACTCCCGGATTCCAAAGGAATAAGATTGTCCTTCCGGGGCTCCAAGGAACAGCTGCCTGACCCCTGCCCTGTTCCTGACCCTCCAACATCAGCCGTCGTCTGGGAGCTGGCTGGAGGAGGCTGCTCCGCACACCCGGCCACATGCAGACCCTCCCCGGGCCCTCCTGTCACTTCCCCCCAAGGGGAAACCTTGTTAGTGCCCCTTGTGTGCTCGGCGAAGAGGATGCAACAGCCGGGTGTGATGAGCTGACTGTGGGGACCTGGACACATGTGTCCGGCCCTCAGCCTCCGCGACCATGAAGGGCGTTGGCCAGCTGACCCCCAGGGTCTCCTTAACCACCAGCCCTGTTCTGGAACGATGGGGCCTCTAGCTGAGTCCCTCGGGGCTTCCCTGTGTCGCACCCGGGTGACCCGGCTCAGGGTGGGGGGCGGGCAGTGGGAGGACAGGCCCGAGGCCCTGGGCAGCCCCGCGCTCCTGGTTCCCAGCCCGAGGGAGACCCCTGCTGTCCACCGTGCTAGTCCCTTTTTCCTGTTCCAGGGCCCCCGAGGACCGGACGGACCAGCCGGGGAGCAGGGGTCCAGGGGCCTGAAGGTACCAACCCCACGGCCTGCCCTTCCTCGCGCCTCCCACGCCGCCCGGGACAGGAATCCAGGAACCGAGGCTCAGGCCCTCCTCGGGGCACTAGGCCCCTGGGCAGCAGGGAGCCCAGGAGAGGCTGGGAGCTCCCGGGCCACTCCTCCCCTCCCAGCCCTGCAGCCTGAGCCTGGGGGGTGGGGGTGGAAGAGCGAGGGGGGGGGGGGTGGCGAGGGGAGAGAAGTGGACAAGAGGAGGGCACCCCAGGAGGCAGGAGGCAGGGCGGGGAGGGAGCCTCCGGTGCCCTCTGGCCCCTTCCCCAGGGCCCCCAGCCCCCTCCAGAGCCCCCGAGAGCCGAGATTGCCTCTGGTCCCAGCAGGAGCAAGGGATCCCCGGCTCTCCAGAGCAGATGGTGACGGTGACGAGCCAGGCCCCTTGCCTGGTCTCAGTTTTCCCACCTGCACAACCGGGAGGGGGGACCCAGTCCCTTCCGTCTCCCCCGCAGCGTGGGTCCGGGCCCGAGAAGGGTCCTCCTAAGCACCCTGTCCACCTTCACGTGCTTTGCTTCCTGCAGGGCCCTCCGGGACCGCAGGGCAGGCCGGGCCAGCCGGGGCAGCAGGTACGTCAGGCCCAGGCTGCCGGCCCTCCCCTCTCCCGCTCCCTGCCCTGTGGTTTGTGCCTCTAACCCCCCCACGTGTGTTTCCAGGGTGCGGCCGGTGAGCGCGGGCACTCGGGCACGCGAGGCTTCCCGGTAAGTAGGTTCTGGAAGCCCCGTGGGGCCGGGCCGGGAGATTAGAGCCACGTTACCAAGTCCCCATCCTGCCTTGGAAACCACAGGGTTCTGGCTCCCCCCTTCCCTGCGCCGAAGCCCCTCCAGCCTGCCTCGCTCTCCCTGAGACTCAGTCTCCCCGCCTGTCACGTGGGAGGGTGGGCGTGGGACCCTCGCACCCTGCGAAGGCTTCCGGAGGAGGCCTCGGAGGGACTCAGACCACCTTGGTTCCCTCTGCAGGGCATCCCGGGCCCCTCAGGCCCCCCGGGCACCAAGGGCCTCCCAGGAGAACCGGTGAGTGCTCGCTCTCCTCCTCCTTTTGCCTCTTTGCCCCTAGCAGGCTGGTGTCGGGTGGGCCAGCGCCCCAGGGCTGTGGGACGTGGTCACACAAGAAGGAGGTGACAGAGGGACAGGCCTGGGCGGGGAGGGCGCTGGCCGGGGAGCTCAGGAGCTCTGGGTTGGAGTCCAAGCTCGCTTGCCCCTCAGCCTAGTTTTCTTGCAAGAAACAGGAAGAATTGTCCCTATTGTGCCATCCTGTTGTGAAGATAAGAAAATGTAGGGGCGTCTGGGGGGCTCGGTGGTTGAGCGTCTGCCTTCAGCTCAGGCCCTGATCCCGGGAGGGTCCTGGGATCGAGTCCTGCATCGGGCTCCCCGCATGGAGCCTGCTTCTCCCTCTGCCTGTGTCTCTGCCTCTCTCTCTCTCTCTGTGTCTCTTGTAAGTAAATAAATAAAATCTTTAAAAAAATGTATACAGGGTGCATTGCACAGTGAAAAGCTGAGGGAACGGGGTACTTGAGTCTCCAAGGGAGGCAGGATGGGAATTGCAGGGTCCCGACAGGAGCCAGTGAGGGGTTTGAAACAGAGATAGCCGTTCAGGAGGTCTTCCTGAGAGTCAGCCCGAGAGTCAGCCCCCCGCCCGGGGAGGTGGTGAGTGGTACCCCTGCAGAGGGACGGGAGGGGACAGTCTGGGGGGGCCCCAGCGGGAGGGAGCCCTGCATGGGGCAGGAGGAGAACGGGGGCTCCTGCCTCCTCCCGGGGACCGAGCCATGGCCCCACATCTCTAGGCCCAAGGAGATGCCATTTTGAACAGTGAATTGACCAGGAGCCTGGGGGGGCTTTAGCAGGCGGATCCCAGGTGGAAGGGCGTCCAGGCAGGGGGAACAGAGTGAGCAAGGCTGCTTGGAGGAGCTGGCAGGTTTCTGAGTGGGGGAGGGACCCCCGGTTTGAGGGAAGGAACGTGAGAGAGCGGGTGGTGAGGAGGGAGCTGCAGGTGGCAGGTGGCAGGTGGCAGGGGGTGTGGCTGCAGAGTCCCAGGTTCCGGGATCCTCTCCCTCACCCGCCCCTGCCGACCCCCAGAGGGCCCAGGCCACCTTCTCAAAACTGTTGCGCACCTGCTTTTCTGTCTTATAGGGCCCACAGGGACCCCAGGGGCCACTTGGCCCTCCAGGAGAGATGGGACCCAAGGTGAGTGCCACAGGCCCCTTGTGTGTCCCGTGACGCTGCTGGGGAGATGTCATCCTCTGCAGGGGGGTGGGGGCGCCCTGGCCTGGCCTGGGGATGCGGGTGTCCTGTGTCTTGCAGAAACCCAAGGGCAGACCTGCTAGGAGAGAGGGCAGGTCCGCCCCTGGAGCATAGGGCGAGGAGGGGCTCCCCAGGGGCCCCTCCCAGGGGCCTCAGACACCTGTGCCCTCTCGGGGGCCCGGGGGGGGGAGCCAGCTGCAGGCTTTGTGCAGGGGCTGGGGCCACGCCGATGACAGGAACCAGCCCCTGTCCCACGCCTGTCGTCCTGGCCCCGCTTCCGAGCAAGGACGGGACCGCCAGCCCGCGCGGCCCCCGCTGGCTGCCTCCCCTGTTGTCCGGTGCAGCAGGATCTTTTCTGCCTTGTGCTCACCAAGGGCTCTTTATGTGGCAAACCACGCTTGTGGGGACGCAGAAGGGTCCGGCAGCTTCTGGGTAGCCCCGGGCCCAAGGCCGCCGTGTGACCGGGGCCCTTCCCTGCCCTCTCTGGGCCTGCCCAACCGGCCTCCTCCCTCCCCCTCCTCCATCCTCACCCCCCACCCCCAGTCGGAGGCCCTCGCTGTGCGCTGGCTGTACGGGGACCAATGGCTTTCCCTTGCAGGGGCCACCCGGTGCCGTGGGAGAGCCGGGCCTTCCTGGGGAAGCCGGGATGAAGGTAAGGCGGGATGAAAGAGCAAAGTGACTTGTGGAAACCGGCTCCCAGCTGGCGGCCACGTCCTCCCCACGGAAGAGAAATGGGCCTTTCTTGTGTGGGGATAATAGGTCCTCTGTGTCGCCAGCCGGCCGGGGAGCGGGGAGCGGGTCCTGGCCGTGGCCACGGGGGCGGGCCCAGCTGGCCCGGAGCCCCCACCCCTGCCCCCCTGCCCAGCAGTGTTTTCTCTGGCACCTGCCCCCTGTCCGGAGGCCACACCTCCCGGCCTCCCGAGATACCTTCTGCATTTGGGCCCTGTGGCCCTCGCTACCTGCGGGGACCAGGTGCCCCTTGATGCCTGGGCTCCGGGGGAGCCGTGGAGGAGGACGCAGGCCCAGGGCTGACGAGCTCGGCTGGTGGCCTGAGGGCCTCACTAGGGCAGGGCCCTGGGGTGGGGGGGACTCTAGAGGCAGACGCCCCCTCCCCAGCGGTGGCTGAGCCTCCCGCCGTCCAGAGGGACTCGGACCAGCCCCGGGACTTCGGTTGTTGGCTTCGGTCCAGAAAACTTTGCTGCGACAATGCGGAAAACCGGCCCATCTATAAAAACGGACAGAAATGGGATCCTTCTAGTTCGGGGCAGGGCCGGGGGCTCAGCGCCCCGCCTCCTCCTGGTGCCCCCACCCCCCGGACGTCAGCACGGAGGGAGACTAGGCTGGAAATCCCCACGTGGTGATCTTTGAGGGGAGGGGGGCAGGTGACATTTGTTCCGGCTCGTTTAGGGCCTCTTCCTCCTTTGGGTTTCTCTCCAAGGCTCCCGGGGAGAGTAAAGAAGGTGGTCAGCCACAGACTTGCCATCCCTGCGTCCGATCCTCCCTGGAGCCAAACTACCCAAGGTTTGGGTCCCGAACCTGTCCCTTCTTAGCCTCATGGGCTCGGGCCAGTTACGGAGCCCCCGTGCGTGGTCCCTTGTAAGAGAAGATCTGTTTTCCGGCAGGGTTGTTGTGGGGTTTAGGTGCGAAGTCAAGAGGCACGTAGGGCAGCGCCGTGTCAGCGTGAGCTCGATGGTGGTGGCGTTGGTGGTGGTCCTGACGCGGCCAGGGCTGGCGAGGAGCAGGGGCTCTGGCTGGCATTTTGCCGTTTCGCTTTGGTCCTTGGGAACGAGGTGCTTCCCCGGCTCCCCGCCCAAGTCAGAGCTGCTGAGAACAGGAAGGCGAGGCCAGGGCCGGGACTGGCCCTACCCGCCCCCACGGACTTGTGTTTGGCTTCTCCTAGGGTGACCTTGGGCCTTTGGGCCCCCCTGGGGAGCAAGGCCTCATTGGGCAGCGGGTAAGTGGAAGACCCCCCTGCCAGGGGCACTTGGGTCGGGGTGGGGGGTGGGGAAGGGCTTTATTCAACCTCCCTGAACCTCAGGGAGAAGGAGACTGTGAATCCCTACAGCCTCATCCCGCCTTTCTTGGCAAGCCAGCATCTCCACAACGCAGAGAGTCTCCTGGAAGAAAAGGATTGTGTGGTCAGAGTGTTTGAGACTCACTGCATGCTCCGCGTTCCCTCGTCCACACTAGCCGTAGCATCTTCAAGGCTCTGAGAAGGCCTGCAGCCAAGACATTGGTTGCTTTTGGATTAATCCCAATTTAGTTGACCCACAAGCCCTTCTGCTTTTTGAAACACACCTGCTATGCTCCCTGGAAACTGTTCCATGGAAGGTCATCTCCCCCACAAAGCTTGTCTTTCGAGGAGAAGCTTTGGGATGCCTCTCTGTCTGCCCCTCTATGCTCTGTGCCCTGTTTATAAGGTCTCCGCCTGGGAGCGGTACAGTGCAGAAGGTGGGGTCCAAGTGGGGGGACTTAGCCCCTTGCCCATATGGAGCCACGTTCTAGTGGATCCATTAGTGACATCCGCCACAGGCATGAGGAGGGTGGGGCCTACACACCTGTCATGCCTTTGCTGTCCCTGCCTCGATGACCTCTGAGGCCCCTTTGGGCTGAGGTACCGAGCAGCTATGAACTCTGCAAGCCACGAGAGACCCCAACTCATGCGACAGCTGATCTGAGAACTGAGAAGTTCAGGGGCATCTCTGGGGCAGGGACTGCAGGCCGAGAACCTAGCTGGGGGGTCAGATGGGGACGCAGGGTCTTGGTATCACTCCCAAACTGGCTGGTAACAAAGGTCTGAAGGCTGGTCTCCCTTTCCTCATCTGAGAGATGGGGTTCCGCGAGGAGCTCGCTGCAGTTCCAGAAACAAGGTCCCTAACGGCTGCACCTGCGGGGCGCTTACCCTGCGCCTTCCACACACCCTTAAAGGACGCGGTATCCGCCCAATTTTCCGATGAGGAAACAGGTGCCCGTGGGGGCTTGTGATCACACTGCCAGCGAATGGGGAGCCCAGTGGGGAAACTGAGGTCTGTATGACATCCAAGCCTTTCGCAACCGCCGGGCATCTGTGCTTCCCAGTCCAACCAGCCAGTCGGACCCTTC
Source organism: Nyctereutes procyonoides (assembly GCF_905146905.1). NCBI lineage: Eukaryota > Metazoa > Chordata > Mammalia > Carnivora > Canidae > Nyctereutes > Nyctereutes procyonoides. The sequence continues at coordinate 5,848,402 of NW_026575135.1, read as the reverse complement.
GTAACTCATAGTCTCACGTAGCCTGCACTGACCAACCCGGCAGATGGAGCAGGCCGGGCTTGGGGGTCTGCTCCTCGTTTCTGAAGAGCCGGGAGCGGGTACCTCAGCCCCCCGGCTCACTCACTAATTCGGCCACTGTTCACCGGGCACCTGCCGTGTGCCGGGCGCTCCAGGGCCCTACTGCCGGGAGATAGGGGGTTGGCGTCCTGCCCTGGGGTGGGGGGGGCATAAAAGCGCATTGGGCCCCTTCCCCAGGAGTGTCTCCTCATCTTTCTCTACCGCCCTTTGCAGGGAGAGCCGGGACTCGAGGGAGACAGTGGCCCTGCAGGGCCCGATGGGCTGAAGGTGAGTGTCCTGCTGCTGGCAGGGCTGGGGGAGGGATTTCTGGAACTGCCTTCCATCTCTGCCCCCCTCCGCTCCCGTCCAAGGCCTAAGCTGTCTCCAGGAAGCTCTGTGTTCCCATGAAGCTCTGAGAGCAGACCCCTGGCTCCTATGCCAAGGAGCCCTGCCCAGCCCCCGCACCCGCACCCCGACCCTGCCCACCACCGCCTCCTGCCCTGCGCAGATGGGACCATCCTACCACCCACTCTGCTCTGCTACCTTTCTCCTCAAAACTACAGCCTCTCTGGGGTAAGGGTTGTGCCTGAACACCCCCGCTCTGTGCCAGGCCCAGAGCCAGCAGCGTTGATACCTGTCATCTTCCAAACATCCTAAAAGATCAGGAAAATAATAATCCCCCCGTGACCTGTAAGCCACTATTTATGGTGGACTAGTCACGTACGCATCCGGGACGATGCTAAGCCCTTCGTATTATGTAACACATCATTAATGCGACGGGGTAAGTTCTGTCTTTTACTTATTTATTTTTTCATGTTTAAAGATTTTATTTACATATTCATGAGAGACATGGAGAGAGGTAGAGACACAGGCAAAGGGAGAAGCAGGCTCCCTGTAGGGACCCTGATGCGGGACTCGATCCCGGGACCCCGGGGTCACGCCCTGAGCCAAAGGCAGATGCTCAGCCTCTGAGCCATCCAGGCATCCCAAGTTCTGTCTTTAAATGAGGAAACGCAGACACAGAGAGGTTAAGCAACCTGCCCAGGGACACACAGCTAGTAATTGGCACAGCCGAGACCCAAGCCTCGGCTACCCGTCTACACTGTGCACCCATTCTACAGGTGAGGGGATTGAGGCTCAGTGGAGGCAGAGGTGCACTCATCCAGAGTCTAGGGCTGTGAGCGGAGAACCCAAAATTCAAACCCAGGGCTCCCCAGCACTAAAGCGGGTAGGTCGGCCTAACCGTGCCCTGCTGCATCCCGCAGATTCTTCTGTCAGCCGCAGGTGCTGGCACCTTCAAGAGGCGCCAGGGCTCCCCTGAACCCCGGGGCAGGTGGGAATCGCTCTCCCGACCTACCAGCTCCACCTCTAGCCCCAGCCTGTCGCTGGCAGCTGGCCCCGGCCCAGCCCTGGAACAAGGATAGGTGGGCTTTCCCCAGGGCTGGCCCGTCACCCCGTGAGTCAGCTTCTCAGCCCAGGGCTCAGTGCCACATCCCAGAATCCCTTTGTCACCCGTTTCCTCTCCATGTGACCCCAGATAAGCAGCCCTCAATTCCCCATCACCACGCCCCCCCCGCACCGCCCAATCCCCTAGTTGCTCTGGGCCCCCAGGGCTTCCCCATCTACCTGGACGCCCCTGGGACAGGCCCCTGGCCGGTTCCCCATCCCCACCCCTGGGGTTTTCTTGCAAGGCCGAGAGCGCCCCCCTGTCTGTCTGCCAGCGCCTGCTTCTCTCCTCTCCAGCTGGGCCACCTCCCAGGGAACCGCGGGGGCCTGGCTGGGGAACCCCGGACCCCTGCGGCCCCTGCACACCCTCTGCCAGGTGCCTGCGTGAATTGCAGTGATGCTGGAGAACATTCCAGCTGAGATGCTCTGGGTGCTCACCGTGCACTCGCACCACCTGCCTTGGGCGCTTTATGTGAACAAACCCGTTTAATCCTCCCAGCCACCCTGTGAGCTACACGGGTCACCGTCCCCACTTGACAGATGAGGAAACTGAGTCCCAGCGCGGGGGCCTCTTCTGCTTCTGGCCAGCCACCGTTCTTCCCCTTGGATCTTCTTGCTGGGGTGGGCTGGGAGCGGGGTCTTCGAGGTCTCACGCAGCCTTCCCCGCTCTCTCAGCGCGGCACCTGGCGCCGCCTTCATCCTCTTCCTCTCCTTTCAGAGGCAGCCCAGCCCTAGACCTTGGGCCGGAGTAGCTGTGCGGGCGTCCAGCGTCTTCTCTCCTCATCCTTCCTGCCGTCTGTACGGCCTTTGTCCCGAGAGTCACCTTCACGGTGAAAACCACCTCTCGGACACCACGCAGCACTTGGTAGTTGATAGAGTGTTTCATGCTGATCGTGTCCTTTGAGTTTGCCGACAGCCAGCGGGTGGTGGTGGCGGTGGTGGCGGTGACTCCTGCCAAGACTAAGGTCTATCCAGAACTCCCGCGCCAGACGCTATGCTAAGCTACTTACATGGATTAGCCCTTTCAATCCCCGTAGTAACCCTGTGCTGCTTATTTTACAAATGAAGACACTTGCCCAGGGTCACGCAGCTCTTGAGGGGTGGCAGCGAGATTCCAGTTTCAGCAACAGAACCCCAGCAGTGAGGGGGGTGACGTCCCCTGCACAGAGAACCGCAGAATTCCAAAGCGCCAGAACCCTAGGGTCGCACGCGTGCTCTGCCACTGGCCTAACGAGCTGTTGCGAAGCCTCTTCCTCTCCCTGGGCCTTAGTCCCCCAGCTTGAACTCCAGAAGGTTGAGCTAGACGACAGCTAAGGCTCTCCTGAGCATTCGCAGATGCCCCGGGACTCTAGAATTCTCCAGGATCCCGCCCCCCCGCGCCCCTGCCCAGAGCCCACTGTGCAGGGGATCCTCAAGTACGCCACCCCAGGCTGCGGGGGTCTGCGCGGTCCCTGGGGCCAGGGCCCCTGCAGGTGCCAGGCCGGGGCTTCTCTCTGAAAACCAGCCCAGCCGCCTGGAGCAGGCCGCCTGCCTCTGAGAGCCAGGAGAGCAGGGGCCCGGGGCTGACGAGCCTGGGGGGAGTCCTGGAGCTGGAGTCTGTAGCAGGTTCATCGGGGCAGTGCCCCGTCTCCATGCCGGGCTGTGCTTGGAGCCGAGAATCTCAGTGGGACGGGATCTCACAAACCAACCCGTCCCACCCTGCCCTGGTGCCCAGGTCTGCTCTGAGCCGGCCCACACCTCAGCTTGGTGTGTTCCTCCCCTATCTCTGGACCCCTCTTCACTGGGAGGCTCACCTGCCCCCAGCTGAGCTAGAAATCACCCCCAGAGGCCCTTGTGCCGGCGTCCTGCGCCCAGAGCCCAGGCCCCAGCAGGTCCGGCCTGCAGGGTCAGCTCTCGGCAGACCTGTTCCCAGGCTCCGGCCTCATGCCTTCTGCACCCTGATCTTTCTCCTGGACCTGCCCCAGTTTATCAGCGTTCCTTGTAAAGTGTGGCGCCGGGACACGGCGCTGGCCAAGACACGCTCCCCTTCTCCCAGCCCGCTCCCCCCGACAGCCGCCACCCACCCCTTCCTCCTATGCATGACTTCAGACGCTTTCCCACGGGTCCCTCTGCACAGTCCCAGCTCAGCCACTTGCAGACTGGCCACGAGCCCCGCCGGGCCTGCCAGCCTGATGGAGGTGGCATTCCGATGGGCGCCACCCTGTTCCTCTGTGCCCACGGCCCGTGCTGCCTCTCTGCCCGTGGCTGCCAGGGCACCAGCCCATGCCCCGGCCTGGCACAGCTCAGCCTGCCAGGACGTGGCCTGGACGTGGCAAGTGCCATGCAAGTGGTAACTGCTGCCCACTGGACGGAGGGAGGGCCCCGCGTCCGGCGAGGCTGAGAGCTGCTGGGCTGAGTAGACAGCGAGGGGAGGTGGTGTTCGCTGTAGAGTCAGACGAGTAGGAAAAAAAAAAAAAAAAGCAGAAAAAAATAAGATGGAGCTAAGCAGTGCGGTTGGATTAGACCTCTAAGGCTTCACGTACTGCTGAGGAGCTTCCTTGCTTCGGGTCACCTGTGCCTCGGCCGCGAGCCTGGTGCGGAGCGACGGGAACTGCGACCTCAGGCTCATTATTGTCACTGTCCAGTTTTCATGCAAGCAGGGGTTGAAAATGCAACTCAAAAAAAATGGAGTCATTTCAGAGAGGCAGGATTGGGTGAATTGTTTTACTTTTTTTAAAGTTTCCATCAGCATCTTAAGACTCTTGTCCCCCCCAATAGAAATATCTGGGGAGAAATCGCCCGAGCCCGAGGCTCCCAGAGCTGCCCCCTTCCTGTGAACTCCTTGGGGCAGGAGGGGTCGGGGTCCCGTGTTCCCTCTGAGCGACTTCCTCCCTGGCCCAGGTACCATGTCGGGGGTGTCCCCTGTGCCAGCCAGGCCAGGCCACCCTGACCCTTTGGGTGGCTCACGAAACCATCAGGGAATCCAGGGGCTGCTCGGCTGTGGACAACCAAATGGAGCCTTGAGGTTTAGCATCTCTGATGGGCTTAGTGACTAATTTATTCTCTGTCTGCCTCTCTCTCTCTCTCCCTTCCTCGTGTTCTTCCAACCTAGGGGGACAGGGGTGACCCTGGGCCTGATGGTGAACGTGGCGACAAAGGCCAGGAGGGCCTGATGGGCGAGGACGGGCCCCCCGGCCCCCCTGGCATCACTGGCATCCGGGTGAGTGTGCACGGCAGTGCGCCGTCACTTGGGGTCCTGGGTGGGCGTGCCACCCACGCCTGTTCAGGCAGTTGGACAGGAGGTCTCTAGATAGCAGCCACCTAAAGGTCTCCGCTGTGATCCTTCCTCCACCTGCGAGCTTCCCAGAGCACTGTCTGCCCGTGCCCCGCCCCTGCCTAACCCTCCCACGGCTCGGCTCCCAGCGAGCACCCTTGGACCTAGCATCACATTCCTCAGTCTGGCTGCCACGCCCTCCACAAGCCTGGCCCTGCTGAACTTGTCCCACATGCAGCCACCCTGAATTTAGCAGGGGGGATTTAGAATCTGTGATTCCTCACCAGAACTTGCTGCTGCCCTCCCTGGGTCACGCGCTTGGTACGCTGAAGGACTGGGGAGGAATGCGTGCTGAGATCACTTTGGGTTCCAACATTCCAGGGGCCCTTTCTTAGTAAACTTTTGAGTATCATGGCCGTGGAACGGGTGGCAACATGCCGCAGAAATAGCCCTGGGCCTAGAGTCCAAAGGTTGAGTTCTAGCTTGAGAATCCACTGTCTCTGTGACCTCAGGCAGATCACTGCTGCCCCTCTATGAGCCTTGGTTTTCTTATCTTTAAAGAGTCAGTGAAACTTTGGAAAAGAAAGCACTTTCGACAGTGTGCCAGAAAACAAATATTGTCTTTATGAATCTGGAGGAGAAAATGACTAGAAGCTGGTGGTGGTGGTGGTGGTGGTGGTGGTAGTAATGGTAGTAATGTTGATGGTTGGAGGTGAAGACGATGATGATATTGATGATGGCGATGGTAATGGTGATGATGGTGGAGACGGTGATGGTGGAGGTGATGGTATTGGTGATGGTGGTGGTAACAATGGTGATGATGGTGGAGATGGTGGCAATGATGGTGATGGTTTTGGTGATAGTAGCAGGGATGGTGGTGGCGATGGTGGTGATGACCGTGATGATGGTGATAGTAGAGGTGATAGTATTAGTGATGGTGGTAATGGTGCAGGTGATAGTGGTGATGATGGTGAAGGTGGTGGTGATAGTGAGGATGACAGTGATGGTGACAATGGTAGCAATGATGATGGTGATGACGGTGATGGTGATGGTGGAGGTGATAGTATTAATGATGGTGGTAATGATGTGAAGTTGGCGGTGATGGCGAGGATGATGGTGATGATGGTAGAGGTGGTGGTGATGATGATAGTGGCAATGATGGTGGTGGCAGTGGCAGTGGTGGTGACAGTGGCCATGGTGATGGGGCAGTGGTGGTGGTAGCAGTAGAATTAATGTCCACGTTTTGCTATTTCTGCCAATTTTTATATACTGGAACTGCAAGGAGGTTCCCTGGGGCCAGACTGAGTGTGTGTTGGGTGACAGAGGTGGTGAGAGGCTTGTCTCTTTGGCATCAGGGCTACAGGACAAGCATCACCCACTCTGGCCAGGAAACAGTGGAGTATTTAAAAATAGAATTTTATGAGCCCTCAGAGCCTCTCCAGAAACACATCTCCATGGATGGGGGCCCAGCAAAAGTCTTCATTCTGGCCCTGCAGCCTCACCCCGCTGGATGCTCCAGCTCTTACTCAGGATTTCCCACACCATGAGGGACATTCCCAGCTGGAGAGGGCCTGTCAGAACGAGTGGCCGGCCGCCCTGTCCTGAGGGAGACTCCCGGGGCCCTGGCCCTGTGCTGAATTCTTCAGTGCTGACTCATTTCTCCTTCTGACAAAGGGATCAGCCAATAACAATCACCTCAGCCCATTGACATGTTCCAGCAGCCCCTGTATCACGGTGTCAGTTGCCCAGATATGACCAGCCTGGGACAACTGAAAATCCACATCTCATTCAAACCCACCTAGGTTACGGGACCTGCGGGTGGTGTCTTCAGCTCACTGCGCCTTTGTCTTTGGCTCTCCAATGGAATAAATAACCCCTTCCTCCCAGGCCTGGGCCCGGAACGCAGACACGGTGCCTGGGCTGTGGTTGAAGCCATGATGGTTGTGACTGTTCCATTACTGGCCCTGGTCCAGTTCAGTGCTGCCCGGTACAGACAGAAGACGAGCCACATGTGCAACTTAAAGTTTTTCAATCCTCACATTTTCAAAATGTAAAGAGAAGTGGGTGAAATACATTTTAACGGTAAATTACATCCAGCCCAATATATCCAAGACACGAACGCTTCCAACATGTAATCAACATAGAAATCATTAATCAGGTATTTTGCATTCTTGTTTTCTGCATGAATCTATGAAATCTGATGTGGGATTTACTTTTACAGCACATCTTAATTCGGATGCTAAATTTTCATTGGAGAGGCTCGATCTGTGTTTACATTTCATAAAATACACAGCTGAGAACGTAGATTCATATTTCCAGGTTGTTCCAAGCACACGTAAAAGTTTTACGACAACCGAATTATCCGTCTTTAAGTTTGATTTCAATTAAAAAGTCAACTGATTAAGAATTTGGTTTCTCCCTCCCGGTAGCCACCTTTCACACGCTCCGTAGCCCCGTGTGGCAAGAGGCCACAGACAGTACAAAGCTAGTTTAAGACCTACATATGAGAGGCAGGGAAACTGAGGCACACAGAAGGGGAGGGGGTTGTCCAGGGTCACATGAGGACTTAGGCACCAGAAGGTAGGGCAGTCTGTGCTTGGTCCTTCTAGGACCGCCACTGCCTCCTTCCTGAGGGCCTCAGGGTGATCTAACTGGCACTTTCCTTGGGGACAGAGAATCATCTACTCCAGTACATTTTGCCGTGTTTTGTCCTTGTGCTGAATCAAAGCGGGCCTCCCTGTAATTTCCGTCCACTGACCACCCCAGAGAACACAGCTGCCCTGCCTCAGGGCAGCTGCAGAAATCTGAAGATTGCCATCAGGTGCCTCTGAGTTAGCACATGTGTTTCCTGGCTCCTCTAAGATCCCATCTTCCTGCCTTCCCTCCGCCGGTCGGTGCCTCCTCCTATTCCAAGGTGGGGCCATCCCCTCCTCATCCTACAGCATGTACCTCTGTTAATACAGCCAAAGAGATTGAATCCAACTAGCTCTTTAGGGCTTGCCAAGAATGTCCATGTTTTTCCCAGCTCCCTTAGAGGTTTGGGTCTTGAGGGGCTGTCCTCTGGAGACCATCAGGCTGTCCTTTCCAGACCAGAAACACAGCCTGCCTTACCCCCTCCATCCCAACCCAGTGTGGCTCAGTGTTGGGATTCTCTTCTCTCCCTTTTTTTTCTCTCTTATGCTCACACATGCGCACTTATAGGCACTCCCTGAAATGAGTGGCCCTGACAAGAGCAGAGCAAAGGAGAGTAGCATTTTGGGATGCCCTATGGGGGAGGGTGCAGAGCGTCCTGTTGGAGGGAGTGGCCTAGCTACCCCAGTAGAGGTGCCCGCCCTGCTGTGGCTCAGGGTGGCTGGGAGGCTGGAACAGTGTGTGGCATGTGGCAGAGCAGAGAGCTGCTCTCATGCAGACAGCTTGGGCACCCAGCAGTCCCTGAAAGGGGGATTTATCCAGCACATACTATGGGTCAGGCACCTGGTGAGCAGGAGAGGCCATCCCTGCGTTGACTTCATACCGCGAGGCAGACAGGACTCCTGTCCCCACTTTGCAGACAAAGCCTCCATCACAAGGTCCCAGGGGTATTGAGCTCAGGGTGAGTTTGGAACCCAGGCAGTCCCCCCTCAGAGCTCCTGTCCCAATGCTCCATATGCTCCGTGGGTCTGCCTCAAGTTTCACTCATTTCTCACCCTTTTCCTTCCCTCCTGCTCCCCTCAGGGTCCTGAAGGAAAACCTGGGAAGCAAGGCGAGAAGGGCCGGACTGGAGCCAAGGTGGGTTCCACTCCTACAGCCATGATCTCCCCAGGCCCTCATCCTCTACCCCTACCCCACCCCTCTCTCCTTCCCCTGCTGGGGTCTAGTGACAGCCTGTGTCTCCTCCCCCTGCAGGGTGCCAAGGGCTACCAAGGACAGCTGGGTGAGATGGGCGTCCCTGGAGACCCCGGACCCCCTGGCACCCCAGGCCCTAAAGGGTCCCGGGGCAGCCTGGGACCAACGGTGAGAACTCTCGGGTGGGGTGGGGTGGGGGTGGGGCGGGTCAGACACGGAGTAGAGGTCGGGGTGGGGGGTCCAGGGGCAGAAAGGGGTATTGCCCGCTCTACTTCTCAGCCAAACCGCTGGCTGTGCCTTGTCCCAACTGCTTCTCTTGAATCATGGATCCTTTGGAGAAACAGTAGAAGCTGCAGCTTTTCTTCCTGGAAAACTACCCACAATGCCAAGTATTTCTTGCAGGTTGAAGGGGGCTGTGGGTCTTCCGCTGTCCTTTATAGACCCAGATTAAGAAGCCCCATTAGGGTCGGGGGAGGAAACCAGCCCCTCGGGAGTGTTTTTAGGGAACAAGGAGTTTTCCCACTGGAAACAGATTCATGAGGATCAGGGTGGAAATAGATTCATGCGGATCCGGCTGTAGATCCCTAGGTGACGCTGAAGGCAGCCCAACCTGTTGCAGGCCTGTCCTGAAGGAGGGTCCCAGGGGTCTGCCAGCAGCTAGGGGAGCAAGCAGGGGGGAGGCAGGCAAGTGACGGCATTCCTGAGCCGCCACTGTGCACAGATAAACAGCTGACCCGGTGCATGTGGCACTGACCGGCAGCATCTGTGCTGTAAATGCTCCCATCGCGGCTGATTTCGTGCCGTCAGCTGGGTGTCCTGAACGCACAGTTGGGAGGAGGTGCGCAGGATTGTCTGTCATCTGGTAGCTTTGCCACACGAACTCCATAGATGGAAATAGGCTGGAGCATAGATAATAGTAAAATTTAGTAAAATTATTAGGAAGGGATGAGTTTTGGGTATTTACCATCTTTGTTATTATTTTTTATTTTTTATTTATTTTTATTTTTTTAATTTAAAAAAATTTTTTAAAGATTTTATTTATTCATAAGACACACAGAGAGGAGAGAGAGACAGGCAGAGACACAGGCAGAGGGAGAAGCAGGCTCCATGCAGGGAGTCTGACATGGGGGACTCCATCCCGGGTCTCCAGGATCACGCCCTGGGCTGAAGGTGGCACTAAACCACTGAGCTACCTGGGCTGCCCTCATCTTTGTTTTTAATATGATTAATTTAACTGTAAATTTGTAAAACTTTCTATAGCAGTTCTGTTTAAAAGTGGCTCACAAAGGTGAAGACGGTTTAGCCACTGGGGCTCTGAACCCCTGGAGCTGACAGAAGGAAGGGTTGGAGGGAGAAAGGGAGCTAAGGGAGGAGGGGACAGTTGCCACTTGCTCCCCAGCCTGGGTTCTGGGCTGCGGATGTGCCAGTCTGCTGGGCTGGCCTGGGCTGGAGCCAGCGCCCAGGCCCTGCTGTGAGAACCACGCCTGTTCCAGCACGGGTCTGCTCCTCTCCTAGGGTGCTCCAGGACGGATGGGGGCCCAAGGAGAACCGGGACTCGCTGGTTACGATGTAAGAAAATCTCACCTCCCCCTCCTGAATTCTGTCCTGCAGGCGGGGCCCCGGGCGTGCCTTCGCCTCTGCCCCCACCACCCTCCTTGGGCCACTGAAGATCCCTGGTCTCCCGGGGCCCACAGAGCAGGGGCGCACAGATAGAAACACCCACCCCCTCCACGCGCCCTGGCTGAGTCCTTCCTTCCTGTGGCGGGTGCCACGCATGCTTCCCATCTGGGCGTTGCACCTGCTGTCTGCGGAAGGGGAAGAGCCTTACCTCGCTTTTGCATCCGAGCTGGGACCCGTGTTAGAGGCGGCGGAGCCAAACCAGTGTTAGACATTTGGGTGACTAGTCCTCAGAGAGGCTCGGGGCTAGCTCAGAAAGGGAAACGGAGGCTTGGGGAGACTCGTGACAGGTTGTTAGGTCTGAAGGCGGGATCCGGTGTCTGAAGGAGGCACAGCAGGGAGAGGAGGCGGACAGGAGGGCAGAAGAAGGGGCAGGGCACAGGACATGGGAACTAGAGAGGAGGCCCCCGAAGCCCCAGGGGGAGCCTGCCTGTGTGCTTCTCGCCACAGCCTGGGGAAGCATTTTGGCCCTGCCCCTGCCCCAGGGGACACAGCTGGCTCTCAGACATCTGGCCACAGGTCTGCTCCAGGCTGGGGTGACCCACGCCCCGACCATCCAAGTGGGCCAGCCCTTAGAGGGACTGACCCTGCCTGTCCGGGACGCCAGGCCCCAGGAGGCACACGGCCTGCTCAGGGTGGCACAGGGAGCTCGGGCAGAGCCAGGACCCAAACTTGCAGCCCAGGGTCTCCATCTCTGAGCTCCTGTCCGTCACTGTGCCTCTCGGTCCTCACTCCCCCATGCTCTCACCCCTTGCCATCTTGTTTCCTGCAGGGACACAAAGGCATCATGGGCCCCCTCGGACCTCCTGGACCAAAGGGCGAAAAGGTGGGTGCTCAGGCCTGGGAGGCAGCCACTCCCTCCCATCCCGGCCGGCAGGAGCCAGCCCGCGGGCACTGTGGCCAGGCTGATGGGGAAGTTCACGGTCAGCTCACCCCGCGGCCAGCCAGGAGCCGTTAGACCCACGCTGAACACAGGTGGGCTGCGTGTCAGGGCCGTGCCCAGCGCCGGAGCAAAACCACAGCTCTGCCCGCCCGACATGTTCGGACTAGAACTGCAGTTCCATCATCTGTGTGAATGTGGGCATTGAAGCCTTGCTCAGGAGCGAGAGCCCCCAGCGAGGGCCAGCGGAGGGCCGCCAGTGAGGCCAGCCTTTCACAGCCAGGAGGGAGCCACTGAGGCAGAGGGAGGGCATGTCCATACCCCACTGCTTGGCTCCAGCCTCGGTGGAGGAGAGAAATTGCTAGAAGAAAGCTTGCCGATCACTGTGCCCTGCTGCATGGTGCCAGTGGGGACGTGGGGCCAGGGGGCCAAGGCATCGGCCCTGGGTCACAATCCAAGGCAGCACCAAACTGGCCCTGGACCCGGGCTTTCGAGTCCTACCTTGGCGACTCTGAGCACCCCTCTTCTTGCCTCCCTCCTCCCCTGATGGCTCAGCTGGAATGCATCCTAGCAGGCGGCCACCCCTCTCCCCATCTCCTTGCCCCCCTGCCTCCGCCGCCATCCCTTCGTTCGCTGAGTCAGCTACCCACTAACTACATCCCGCTGCCGTGTGAATCACCCTGGCCTGGCTGGCTGTCCAGCTGGCCCCTTCCTCCTGCTTGGAGAGATCTGCAATCAGTGGGCTCCAGCATCCCACAGGAAGCTGCTGGAAGTGCCACTCAGTGCCCTGAGTCCCCCGCCCTCAGCCCTCAGTCTCCCACAGCTGGCACAGGCGGGGTTAACATAGACCCTGACACAAGGCTGAGCGTCCCTCTGAGCCACCTGTGGGCCCCAGGCCCAGTCCCTATGGCTACTGAGAATGGGTTCCTAACCCTAAACCTAAGGGCCAAGGCCTTGGGCAGGGCCCCAGGGTTCCTGAGCCTTGATCACCCCATCTGTTAAGTGGGTGGGTACCTCCCGAATGTGCGGCTAAGCAGGACATCGTGTATATGGCAGCCAGGCCACTTCCTTAGTGATAAGGTATTAGGTTCAGTCATTCATTTGGGCATCTGACAGGTATTTATGGATTTATGATGATGAAGTGTTTTCTCGGCCCTGAGCTAGTGGCTGTGGACTGATGCCCTAAAGACCTCCAGAGGGGACTAGACGCAAGAGCAAATAGCCAGGCACCAGCTGGAGGGTGCTGGGAGGGGGGAGCAGGTTCCGGGGGGAGACCCCGAAGCAAAACGGCCCTGAGCAAAGCTCCCCCAGGACTTCCCCATGGTCCTCACCGCATCTCCATGCGGAGGGGTCAGAGTCCCACATGACAGATGGAGAAACGGAGTCTCCGGGCAGCTTAAGGACTAGGTCAGGACCAGGGACCAGGGTTCAGACTCTGAGGTCAGGCTGTGCCTCCCAGGCCGGAAACAGGCACCCGGGTGAGCTAATGCATTGCTCGACTGGTGACTTCCTTGGGTGGTATCTCGAGGGATTAGCGATGGGACTTTGGGAACAAGGAGAAGACGGGGCTCCACCAGCGTCCTGGTGCTAAAAACACATCCCCAAGCTACAGCCACAGTGTGTCTGGGTCGAGGGGCGAGCGGGGGAGATCCGTATAGCCAGCTTTGGGTTCAGCACCCTTTGATTCCTGTGTGGCCTTGGCTAAGACTCTTCCTTCCCTGGGCCTCAGTTTCCTGGTCTGTAAAATGGGCCAACAGCCACAGCAGCGAGGGAGGCCGTAGGGACACCCGGTAGACACGGCCTCCTTCTCCAAAGTGCCCCAGTCGCGCTGCCTCCCTCCACGGTGGGACCGAGGCTTGGGACAGAGAGCCATAGAGGGAGGTCAGGGAGGAGAGGGAATCCCCACTCCCTGGGCCACCCCCTCGGGTCCAACTTGTTCTGAGCCTCGGGCCAAGTCCCTCCCGCCTTCGGTCTCTGCCCACAGGAGCCACAGAGGCTCTGGGCCAAGGCGCTACGGCTGCCAGCCCTCAGGGCTGATTTGGGCCTGGGACGGGCTCCAGCCCCAGGGATGGCTCCCTCTCCTGCCTCTCAGGCTTCCCCTTCAGTCCCTGCCAGCATCCGGGGGGCCCCAGCTGAGCCTCCGGCCCAGAATGCACCCCCAGGGGAGGGGACACCGGTTGTCCAGGGCTGGAACGTTGCGAGCCCTGGGATCCTGCCACTTGCAGCTCCGATGACACCTTCCCTGTAGCTGGCACATGGCATCCAGCCTCTGGGCTGGGTGGTGGCCCAGGGCCCGGAGTGGCCTGCCAGGGCTCAGGACCTCCACTCCAAACCCTCCCCCACCCCATCCCTCTGACTGCATCGAGGCCACACACCGTCCCCCGTTACTGTCACCAACAGCCAATTTCATGGCCATCTGAGCCCCTACTACGTGGGCAGTAGCGAGCTTTCCTCCCTGGTCCTCAGAGCAGCCCGGCAAGGCATCAGTCCTGTGTCGCAGCTAGGGATCTGTCCTGTGGACGAGACTCTCCGAATTGGCCCACGGCCGAGGGCAACCTGGGGCCGCCCAGGGCCTGCTTCCGGGGCTCCCACCCAGGGTAGGAGGTTCCTGTTAGAGCTACAGCCCTCTGCCCACCCTATTCCAGCAGAGATGGGAGAAAGGGACTCTCATTCAGAGCTCAACAGTGCAGCAGCCCACGTCGCCCCTCTGTGCCTCAGTGTCCTCATCCGTCAAATGGGGAGAATAACATTACACGCTTCACAGGGCTGTTGGGACTGTTGTCACTCCCTGCCGAGCACCACGCGGGGGTTTCTCGCATCATCTCCCCAAATCCTCCGCCCTCCTCACTCCTGGGTATGGCCATTGTCCTCTGCCCCGCCTCACCCCCGTCCCCCAGCTGAGCAGAAGAGCTCCCAGCTGGGAAGAGACCTGGGGAGGGTCTGAGGCCTGGGTCCTGTGCAAGCTGGTGTGACCACGGTCTGCTCTGAGCCACCTGGGTCTTGCGGCCTGAAGGTACCCACGGGGTGGGGGGGCAGGCCCGACAGGAAGGAGCGCTGTTCTGGGTTCCACGGTCCTGGTCGCACGCCCTGGCCTGCCCCTTCCCCTCTCTGGCCTCAGTCTCCCCGTCTGTAACCCTGAGTCGGCTGGACTTCATCTCTGATGAAGGCCTCTGCGCCGTGTGGAGTGCCTGCAGTCCCCCACTGCACCAGGAGCCAAGAGCGGGTCCTAAAGCTGGTTGTGTCCACAGGGGGAGCAGGGCGAGGACGGCAAGGCCGAGGGGCCACCCGGGCCCCCTGGAGATCGGGTGAGCCCCCCGTTTCTGTCCCCTGGACCTCTGCCAAGGGGGAGCCCGGGCTTGATGCTGGGGGCAGGGGCGGGGGATGCTGAGCAGGGGTGGGGCTGCTGCAGGCGTCAGAGGGGGTGGCCCGTGAGGCCCAGCTCTGTGTCCCCCGCCCCTGGTGGCTCATGTGTTGTTGTCCTTGCCGTCCAGGGCTCCGTAGGCGATCAAGGAGACCGCGGGGAGCCAGGGGACCCGGGATACCCTGTGAGTACCAGGGCTCTGACCCCTCCGGCCCTCAGCAGGAGACAGGCCCTCCCTCCCCCTGCCAGTGCCCAGCCCGAAGCACAGGCCCCCTCAAAGGGCTCGGGTCATGCGCACGCTGGCAGGGCTGTGGCAGGGAGGGGGGTGGATGGAGAGACCCTTCCTGGCGGGGCCTCAGTCTCCCCTTTGGGGCTGGGCATGGCTCTCCCAGCCCAGGCAGCGCACAGAAGTGGGAGGCGGGCCACTGAGGGAGCACCAGGCCCCCCAGGCTCCTCCCTGCCCCTGCCCCTCCATCCTCCCCCTGCACAGCTTTGCAGAGCAGCAAGCTGAGAGGAGACGGGCAGTGACACCTGGATAGGAGGAGCAAGGGCTTCGGGGGTCCCCCGGGGCTGGAAGCTACCCGGCCCCCCCAGGATGGGCCCCTCACCCATCTCCCCTTGGCTTCCAGGGTCAGGAAGGTGTGCCAGGCCTCCGAGGGGATCCAGGCCAGCAGGGCCTACCAGTGAGTGGCGCTTCCTGTCCTCTCCCTCTCTTCCCCAGGTGGGCGGGCGGGCAGTGGGGGGAGTTGGGGGCCCTGCTCCCCGCAGGTCGGGCCGGGGCAGTCCACTCTGGCTTCTCCCGCCCTGATGCCGGGGGCACCCCCAGAGCCTGCCCCCCCAAACCCCTCCCACCCCTCCCCCTCTAGGCGGACACTGGCCACCCTCCCCGGGAGAGAATCCTGGGGCCGCTTTGCATCATCTCACCTTGGTTTGCAGGGGCATCCGGGACCCCGGGGGCGGCCGGGACCCAAAGGATCGAAAGGGGAAGAGGTAAGGGGATTGATGTCCTTAGGGGGCGGGGGGAGGGGCGCTCTGGCAAGGGCGGACACAGGTCCCCGCAGGTAGGAGGCTACAGGAGGCTGGGCCCCTGGGGGCCTGCGGGGTGCTCCCTGGCCAAGATCTCTCCGCCGCCAAGGGCCTGAGGGAGGGAGGATCACCGGCTCCATTGGCAGGGCCTCCAGGAGGGGGACCACCTGTGGGGCCAGCAGGGGGATTTGAACACAGGGCAGTCAAGAGCCAGCCCAGCCATTCGTTCCACACAATGGGAGAAAATTTGGAGAGGCCAGGGGTCCGGAGGGGGGCGGGGGCAGCGATGCTGGTGGCAGGAACTGAGGGGTGGTCGAGGACTTTCCCGCCTCGCACCCAGAGCCCGTGTCTGCCTCCACTGAGGCTGAGCCAGTGCTGTCTTAACCGCCCCCACCCCCAGGCCTGTCTCCTTCCTCTCCATCCCCCCTCCCCCAGGGATCTAGCCACACTCTGGAGGATCTAAGGGTCTGGGAGCCCAGCCAGCCGTGGGCCCAGGCTCCCCCTGGGAAACGGCAGGGCCTAGAGCCTCTGCAGCACGGGGAGCCAGTGGGGGCCCGGGGCCCAGAGCGGGGGCCGTGACAACACTGGAGGTTCCACGCCCGGAGTGCTGGGGTCCATCTGCAGGTCCAGATACTGAGGCCCAAGAGGTGGAGGGGCAGGGCCGGGCCGCACAGGAGCCCGTGATCCTTTGAGCCCCCCTTCCAGACCTCCCAGGGTTCCGGCCCCCCTCCCGGCAAACTGTCACGTGCCCCTTGCTTTCACAGGGACCAAAGGGAAGGCACGGCAAGGCCGGGGCTCCAGGACGCAGGGGGATTCAGGTGAGTGGCCGCAGCCCCGGCCGGTCCTCCCCGCCTGCCGCCCTGCCCTGCCCTCCGCAGAGGCCCTCACCCGCTTCTCTTATACCCCCAGGGCCTGCAGGGGCTGCCGGGGCCCCGGGGCGTGGTGGGGAGACAGGGCCCCGAGGGTGTCGCGGGACCAGACGGGTTTCCCGGCAGGGATGGCCCAGCAGGACAGCAGGTGAGCAGCACCGGGGCTTAACAGACCGTGTCTCTGTCCGAGACCAGGTGTGTTGTGTGCGTTGGGGCGCGGGGGGGTCCTGCCGTAGGCCACAGGCCAGGAGGAGCAGGTTGGGAAGCCTGGACGGGGCAGGCCCAACCGTCCAGAAGTCTCGGGCGTGGGCCCAGCACTCACAACTCTGCAGCTCTGGGCAGCCGGGGTGGCTCCGCGGTTCAGCGCCGCCTTCGGCCCAGGGCGTGATCCTGGGATCCAGGCTCGAGTCCCACGTCGGGCTTCCTGCATGGAGCCTGCTTCTCCCTCTGTTTGTGTGTCTGCCCCCGCACCCCCCCACCCCCTCCATGAATAAATAAATAAAATCTTAAAAAAAAAACCAAAAACCTGCAGCTCCTCTGGTTGCACCGGTCCGGTTCTCCTCGCCCACAGGCAGGATGACCTCCCTCCCTCCAGTTCCACTCAGAGTCCACCCCAGACTCTGAGACGTCCTGCACCCCCCCCCCGCCCCGCCCGGGCCCCGGCTGCCTGTTTCCTGCAACTTGAGCGGTCCTCCTTCGTCCTCTTTCTGTACAGGGGGAGCAGGGAGACGATGGGGACCCTGGCCCCGTGGGCCCTGCCGGGAAGAGAGGAAATCCAGGTGTGGCCGGCTTGCCTGGAGCGCAGGGGCCCCCGGGATTCAAGGTCAGACACCTGCAAATCCTTCTCACCCGCCTTCCACCCTTTTACCCTGGGCACTAACTATAATGACGTGGGTTAGAAGGGCGACGCGGGCGCCCGTGTCCCGGGGCCTGTGTGGAAATGGAGTCCCTGGCGCTGACGGTCCCCGGGGTCCCCGGCCCACGCGGGCGCCTGACTTAGGGGACAGTTCACCCCGTAGCTGTGCATACCCACGGGCCCTGGGCGTTGAGCTGCCCTTGGGCGCCCTCCTGTGGGCCTTCGTGGGACAACGGCTGCTGCTCGCAGCCAGGAGCTCGTCCAAAAAGCATCTTTTTAGAAAGTGTTCCCCGCGGTGGGGGAGGCAGCCACCAGTGGCCCTGAGCCCAGGGCTCCACACCCAAGGGGAGGTCGAGGTGGACGACTGAGACATGGCTCCTCTCGGCCTCCCCAAGCGAGAGGTTTAGCTGGGGAGAGGCTGGAACGCTCTGCGGGAGCAGCAGGCATGGGGTGGCGGGTGGCAGGGAGAGGGGGCCTTGTCCCCCCACCTCCGGGGGGGGGATTTACTTGAGGAGAGAAGGGGAGGCGGCGGCAGTGGGGTGGGAACTTCGCGGCCTGCTGGGAGGAAACAGTGAAGAGGACAGGCGGGGGAAGTTGGGGCTGAAGTTCTGAGCCCCCGCCAGGCCCGCCACCTGAGCCCCAGCATCCCGTCCCCGAGATGTCAGCGGGGCCTGGAATCACCACTCTGTCTCTCCTAAGCCCCCCTCCCCTAGAACCAAGTGCCCCCCCCATTGATTGGTCATTTTGGTGTTTTGCTTTTTCTTTTTAAAGGGTGAAAGTGGGTTACCTGGGCAGCTGGGTCCTCCTGGCAAACGAGGGACAGCGGGAGGCACCGGGCTTCCTGGGAACCGGGGAGAACCTGGATCCAAAGGCCAGCCGGTGAGTGAGCCCCAGGGAAGGCAGACGTTCTCGCACTCGCACGCCTGCAAACACGTTCACACACGCACTCATGGGCCCAGAAGCCTCCTGCGGGCCCTGTGACACGGACCGGGCGACACCCTCTCTGAGCCCCGGGTGCTCCTCGGCCTCCCCTGAGTGGGGAGGGTTGGAGGGAGGAGGCTGAGAGATGAGAACTGAGTGGTCCCTTCAGAAAGAGGAGAGGTGGCGGGTGCCAACCTGAACTCGAAATAGCCTTACGTCTATCAAAGGAATCCAACCCGTGGTCCAAAAAGCATCCCACGTGGAAAACCTTGGGCTCAGAAGACTTCCCTGGAGCATTCTAGGCAGAGTGAATGGAAGAAGTAATGCCAATTCTGCATAAACCCTTCCGGAAAATTGAAGAAGAAGGAATATTTGCCAGCATATTCTATGAAGCTAGCATCTCCCTGATGTCAAAGTTGGACAAAGGCATCGCTCCAGACTCATATAGCTCAGAAATAGAGGGACGCCCGGGTGGCTCAGTGGTTGAGCGTCTGCCTTTGGCTCAGGGCGTGACCCCGGGGTCCTGGGATCGAGTCCTGCATCGGGCTCCCTGCATGGAGCCTGCTTCTCCCTCTGCCTGGGTCTCTGCCTCTCTCTGTGTGTCTCTCATGAATAAATAAATAAAATCTTAAAAAAAAGAGAGAGAGATGGAGATTCTCAACACAATTGTAGGAAAATCAGTCTAAGAATGTGTAAAAAAAAAAAAAAAAAGCTAGGACACCGAGACCAGATATACCCCAGGAATGCGAGGGTGGTGTGATATTTGAAAGTAAGTCAACATAATTCACCGTCTTAACGAACTGAGAAAGAAAACCTATTTGATCCCCTCCGTGGATGCAAGAAAAGCGTTTGCCAAAACGCAACCCCATTTCTGATAAAAGCGCTCCACAAACTTGGTATACGGAAAAGGAGCTTCCCCAAAATACGGGGAGGAAGGCGTTGGTGAAAAACGGACACTTAGCATCATCCTTAATAGTGAATGGCGTGGTGTTGTGTTTCGCTTTTTTTTTTTTTTTTTTTGTCCAAGAAGCAGAAACGAGTCGAAGATGCTTGTTCCCACTACTTCTGCTCCACGTTGGGCTGGCAGTTCGAGCCGGTGCCGTAAGGAATGAAAAACAAAAGGCATTCATCTCAAAAAAGGAAGAAGTGACTCTCTTCACGGGTAGATAGAATCATCGTCTGTGTAGAAGCCCGGATGGAATCCGCAGTGAAGCTGCTAGAACCAGTGGTACAGCAAGACGACGGGACACCAGCTCCGTGTGCACGAAGGAACTGTACGCTAGCCACAATCAGAACTTGAAACCCAAAAAGCAGTGCTGCTTATAATAGCGAGAAAACGGCAAACTCTTAGACATCCGTGTGCCGACGGGCGTACGTACGAGGCAGGTGCGCTGCAAAGCTTCGAAGCGTTTCTGAAATCAATCGGGGAAGATCAATCAAGCGGAGGTGCTGTGCTCAGTGGTCAAAGACTCGGTGTTGTTAGGATGGCAGTTGCCCTCCAGTTGGTATATGGAGTCGGCACGATCCCAACCAAAATCCCATCAGGCCTTTCTCGTGGAAAAAATAACAAGCTTGAGTCCCACATTTATTTGCAAGTGGGCAAGATCTGGAATAACCAAAGCAACTCGAAAAGAGAAGGCTTTTCTTTTGGGGGAACTCCCAGTAGCTGATTTCCAGACATTATATAGGAAAAGCAACCAACAGGGGAGGCACCGCCATCAACATACTAATAATAGGCCAAAGGAACGGCACGGAGAGTCCAGAAATATATTCACACGTGGGTAACGGACTTTTGACAAAGTCGCAGAAGCAACTCAGTCTTTTCTAGCAACGGGACACCTTATAACGTGGACAAAATGAACTCAAGGTGGACCACACACCTAAATGTAAAACCTAAAATGCTCAACTTTTAGAAGAGAGCGTAGCAGAAAAATCGTAATCGTCGAGACCTGGGGTTATACGAGGATTTCTTAGATGTGGCACCAAAAGGAGTGATGAGTGGGGCTTTATCAAAATGTAAAGCTTTGGCTCCTCCAAGGACGCTGTTAAGAGAATAAAAAGACAAGCCACGTGGTAGGAGAACGTGCAAATTGTGTATCTGGTAAAGGATTTGTATCTAGAATATGTAAAGAGTTCTCAAAACTCAATGGTAAGAATGGCACCCGTGTGACGACGAGCACGTTCCTGCTCCCTGAGCCGCAGGCCTCTCACCTGTGCCTGTTACGCCTCCCTGGGCCGAAGTCGGAACGGGGGTGCATGCCAAGCACCTGGCACGTCGGGGCCCACAGCTCATGAGCTCCTTCTGGGGGGCCTCGTCCTTGATGGAGCCTCTGAGATGGGTCCAGGGAAGCGTTTGCAGGTCCTTTCATTCACTTCCTTGAAGACGTGGGACAGGCGACCCCCAGTGTTCTAGAACATTCCTCATGGAATCCCTGAGTTGGCCTCCGCAGAGGGCACAGGCTCCTGCCCGCTCGGAGCCCAGGTGACCACTGTCTAGCATATGAGCCTTTGCCTGGAGGTGGTGTCGCCGAAGTCCGTGGGGGAAGGCCAGCCCAGGGGTCCCGGGTGATGGGCTGGGCCCCCTCACCCTGGCCGCACCCACCACATCTCGCTCTGCTCTCCCTGCAGGGTGACTCTGGCGAGATGGGCTTCCCAGGAATGGCTGGCCTCTTCGGACCCAAGGTACGGGCTCCCGCTCCACCGGGTTCCTGTTGGGGTCCCCTCCATCCACCCCCCCCCCCGTTCGTTTATCCATTTACTCAACAAATAGTCCTTGACGCTCCCATGTGGGCTGGAAGGCCGCCAGCACTGGGCGTGAGCATCCGCGTTCTCCAGCGGACCTGGGTTCCCAGCCCGGCTCCCCTGCTCTGGGCGTTAGGCAGGGGACTCTGTACCTCCGGTTGGGCCTCAGTGTTGCCATCTGTGAAATGGGCAGGATGCCCGTAGAGGGTTGTTGTGGCAGAGGCGTATGGCATATAGCGCTGGTACCTGCTCGCTAATTGTGGACATTTGTGACTCTTCCCGGAGCCTCCAGGTAAGGCCTCTCTTGACAGGAAGGGCGAGGTGTGGCCAGCGCCCAGGGGTCGTGGAGCCGTGGGAGCCCCGACCCGGTGGCCACCCAGACACAGCCCTTCTTCTGCCTCCCACAGGGCCCCCCCGGAGACGTCGGCTCCAAAGGCATCCAGGGCCCTCGGGGGCCCCCAGGCTTGATGGTGAGTCCCCTCCTGGTCGGTCTGAGCAGGGCCAGTCGCCGGGGCCCAGGGCTGGCCGGCCGGCCGCCGGGTGGAGGCACACCCCGCTCCCCCTGTTCCGTCAGGCTGGAGCCCTCTCTGCCCACAGCCTTCCTTCCCACTTCCAGCCCCTTGCTTGAGCCATTCCCGCGCCCCCCTCCCCTGCCCTCTCGCCCCCCACCCTCGGAGCCCACCCCAAGGCACACAGGAGGGGCCCCCAGGCCCTGCGATGAGGGCACACAAACCCTTCTCTCTCCTCTAGGGAAAGGAAGGCATCATTGGGCCCCTCGGAATCCTGGGACCTTCGGGACGCCCGGTATGTGTAGGGGGCCGGCCAGGAGGACTGCGGGGGCAAGCTTATCTCTACGGCCCAGGGCCAGTCTGAGCCTCAGTGTCCCCATCTTGGGACTAGAACTTCCTGTCTGAGTCCTCTCTTACCGGGCCATGGTTTATTGCAGGGTCCAAAGGGTGACAAAGGCAGCCGAGGGGACTTGGTGAGTTGATGGGCTGGGCGGGGGTGGAGGGGGAAGCAGAGCTGCAGTGGGTGGGGTGGGGGAGGGAAGGAGGGCATGGCTCAGCCCCACCCCCTGACTGTCTCTCTGCTTCTGTCCTCCTCCAGGGATTGCAAGGTCCGAGGGTGAGTGGGCCGGGGGATGAGGGCTGCCGGGATGGGGGAGTGGGACGGGTGGGCGCTGTGGGCTCCCCTGCCCATGAGCGCCGGAGCCCTCAGGCATGTTCACTGCCCCGGGCCTCAGTCCTCCTCTGTACCCCTCTGTGCTGGAGCCATCACTGTCCCTGGGTCGCACGTCTGCTCCGGGAGGCCTGGGTGGGGAAGATCGAAGGCCTTTGGCCAGGGCCTCACTCTTCTTCTTTTCCTCCAGGGTCCTCCTGGTCCCAGAGGGCGGCCTGGCCCACCGGTAGGTACTCGCGCTCAGCCGCCCCTTGGACTCCAGGGCAGGGGGGCAGAGCTCCTTTGAACGAGGCCCCGGGCTTGGCCGGCAGTTGCCTGTCTTGACCTCACAAGCCTCCACAGACTTCTAGGAAGGTCTAGGGCTGCCCTGGCAGGACCAGGCCCCTAGAAGAGCAGAGACCAGTTGTACGTGCCCTCTTGTGCCCAGATGCCCCCCTCCCCCGGCTCCTGACAGCCACTGGGGCCCTAGCACCCAGTCCATGCCAAATAGTGACCGAGCGTCTTCTTTTGCAGGGTCCTCCAGGGAGCCCTCTCCACTTTGTAAGTTGGCGAATGTTCTCTTTGGCCGGCTTGGGGTAAGGCCTGGGAGGGCAAGGGGGTGGTTGGCCGCTGACCTCTTTTTGGTCACAACGGCTGGAACCCTCAGCCAGGCCCAGGGATGCCCGTGTGCTTTTGTCCATCCATGCTGGACCCCGGGCTCTGAATCGGCAGAAAGAGCCCTGTGCCAGGGGATGGGGGGATCCAGGTTCTAGCCAGGACGTGCCCCCCGACTGTGAACCCAGGAAGACCCTCCAGTGGCTGGGCTCCTGGTCCAGTCGGCGTCCTCGGTGCAGATCAGCCTATTGCCGAGGGTCTACATAGGTCATGGTATCAATTCAAGCTTGGAGGACGGGGGTGGGGTGGTCCCCATACCAAAGAGCGATTATGGGACACCAGCTGGGTGTCCTACAGGTCAACTCAATCCTGACACTGTGCACCAGGACGAAGCATCAGACCCCACGGGTTCCCAACCCCACAGGACGCACTCCCCATCCTGCCCACCTCAGATGCCGGCTTGTCACCTGGGCTTCTGGCCCACCGGGTATAGACCAGGGGTTCCCATGCCCTGTCATCAGCGTCAATTAATTTGCTCAAGCAGCTCACAGATCAGAGAAACATTTTCCCTACTAGATTATCGGTTTATTATTAAAAAAACTAATAATAATAACTCAGGAACAACCAGGTGGAAGATGGGCACCAGGTGCGGCGGTGGCCCAGAGCTCCCGAGCCCTCTCCAGGCGGCCACTCCCCAGATCTCCACGTGGTCGCCAACTCTGAGGACCACCCTTTTGGGTTTTTATGGAGGCTTCGTTACTAAGTGTGACTGATGAAATCATTGGCCATTGGGGTTGATTCACCCTCCAGCCCCCCTGCCCTCCCTGGAGGTGGCGGTGGTGAGGCGGGTGGGCCAGGACTACAGCTTCTAACCCACTTATCCCAAGGTTGCTTCTCTCAGCAATCAGGCCCCCTACCCCGTGGTTACCTGGGGGCTTTGCGAGAGTCCCCTCAGCAACATGACGAGAGACTGTGCCAGGAAGAGGGCCGAAGACCAAATACATATTTCTTTTTAAGATTTTATGTATTTATTCGCGAGAGACCCAGAGACAGGGAGAGGCAGAGACACAGGCAGGGGGAGAAGCAGGCTCCATGCAGGGAGCCTGATGCGGGACTTGATCCCAGGACCCTGGGATCACGCCCTGAGCCAAAGGCAGATGCTCAACCACTGAGCCACCCAGGCATCCCCAAAATATATTTCTTATAGGTCACAACATCATAGGGTCCCTTCATCTCAGATTGAGTCCAAAGAGGGTCGGGCAAGGGAGCAGACTGGGGCAGGGAGGCTGCGTTCCTCCCTGGTGGGGGCCTGCCTGAAAGTATGGCCCCTCCCAGGCTCCACCCCAACCAGGGGCCCTCCCCGTGTTACCACTGCGCCAGCTGATGGTCACGCTCAGGTCCTGACAGCGTCCCCCGGATTGACTGAGCCAGGCCCTTGGATTCTCTGCTCTTCTCATCTCTCAGCTTCCGTCCAGCACCCCCTCCCCCGGGCATCGTTCACGAAAATGAACTGTTGGCCCCAGCCTCCCCTCCACAGCTTCCGTAGCCCTTTCATCACTAAGGAAGCCAGACAGCTGGGGGAAAGTGAAGAGATCCAGAAAAAAAAACCCTTTCCTTCTAAAAAAAAAAAAAAAAAAAGGAAAATTTGAGGATTTTTTAAATTAAGATTTTAATTATTTATTCATGAGAGGCCAGAGAGAGAGAGAGAGAGAGAGGCAGAGACACAGGCAAAGGGAGAAGCAGGCTCCATGCAGGGAGCCCGACGTGGGACTCAATCCTGGGTCTCCAGGATCCAGGATCATGCCCTGGGCTGAAGACAGGGCCAAACCACTGAGCCACCTGGGCTGCCTAAGGATTTTTTTTTTTTAAGATTTTATTTATTTATTCCTGAGAGACACACAGAGAGGCAGAGACACAGGAGAGGGAGAAGCAGGCTCCCTGTGGGGAGCCCAATATGGGATTTGATCCCAGTACTCTGGGATCATGCCCTGAGACAAAGGCAGACGCTCAACCACTGAGCCACCCAGGTGCCCCAAATTCAAGGATTTTGAATGTTTTGCATAGGAATGGATATACTGAGTGTCTGTGACACGTGGACACTGGGAGGTGGGCTCTTCCTGGATTCGCTCATTTATTCCTCTCGAGATTCCAAGAGTTTGGGTGTCGTGCCCACCCTCAGATGTAGGGAGGCGGTAAGCCGGCTGCCCGGGTCACGCAGTTAGCAGGGAGCAAGGCTGAGATGTGAACTTGAGAAACAACCTCTAGAGTCGGGGCTCTGGACCTCTTGGGCCTCACTCAATGTCACAGTCTCCCCAGCAAGGCCATTTCTGGGAAGCTCCAGGCCAGGGTCAGAGGCACGGGTGTGGGGTAGACAGTCACACCACAAGCCAGAGGAGAAACTCAGGGCCCGTGGGTACACAGAGAAGGGGGCCGCACCCAGCCTGGGGGTGAGCCAGCGCACCAGGAACAAGTTCTGACGGAAGTGGACGTCTGTAGGATGAGTATAGGGCCGGATTTCTCACCGTGACATGTATAGACCTTGGGAGACCAGATGATTTTTTTGCTGCACGTGATTGTAGGATGGTTAGCAGCATCCCTGGCCTCTACCCACTAGATGCCGGGAGTACCCCCTTCTCTAGCTGTGACGGCCAAGAAGTCTCTAGACATAACCACGTAGCCCCTACAGAGCACCACTGCCCCTGATTGAGAACCACTGGAGTAGGAGATAGGCAGGTGGGAAGAAGAATGTTCCGGGTGTTGGGAGCTGCATGTGCAAAGGTCCTGTGGCCAGATTGAACATGATGCTTAGCAACTTAGCTGTTTCATACTGTGTCTGGTGTGTGGAGCGTATGTGGGCAAGAGAAGAGAGGCTGGGCCAGAGACCGCAGTCCTCAGGCCAGGTCTTGGAACCACGTGGGTGGAGGAATTTGGACTTAATCCCGAGGGCGATGAAGAGCTATGGAAGTGCCTGATAAAAGAGAGTTGAAGGGTCAGCCCTGACTCCATAAGTGGAGGGAGGACGAGAGAGCTGCGCAGGAGGCAGGTGGGTGGGAGAGCTCGTGCTCCAGCCCTGGGTCTCCCTCCCGGTGAGTCTGGGGCCCCGGGGGGCAGGATGCACAGCCTGTCTTCTCTGGGCACAGCAGCAAGATGACCTGGGCGCAGCTTTCCAGACGTGGATGGACACAAATGGAGCACTGAAAGCAGAGGTACTCCGGCCGCCCGCCCGCCCGGGCCCCCTTCCCGGGCAAGCTTCCCAGCTCTCACGGCAGCCCCCACCCCGGGGGGCACCCAGCTTCCTTGCCTGTCAGGTGGAGGGAGCCCCTTCATGCCCCTGGGGCCTCAGGGCATCTCCTGAGTAGGTGGGGGGGGCCGGGACTCGGGGGGCCGCTGGCCAGCCGCTCTCCTCCGTGCCAGGGTTACAGCCATCCGGACCGGCTGGTGCTGGACCAGGGAGGGGAGATCTTTAAAACCTTACACTACCTCAGCAACCTCATCCAGAGCATTAAGACGCCCCTGGGCACCAAAGAGAACCCCGCCCGGGTCTGCCGGGACCTCATGGACTGTGAGCAGAAGATGGTGGATGGTATGAGGGCCTGTGGGGTCCGGGGCTGGAGTGGGGGGGGCAGGGGCGTTCCAGGAGGGGCTGGGGACGTGGAGCATTCCCGTCTTGGCTCACCGGGGTCAAGTGTCTATCCCTGGGGACACAGGCGCGTGAGGCAGTCACTTCTCCCCTCGACAGCCCCCGAGCCTCACACGCAGACGGACCCTGTGACTCTTGGGGTGTGGGAAAGTGGGGACAACCGTCCAGTGCAAGGAGACAAGAGCTTGGGCAGGCCGAGCGCCCAAGGCAGGAGGAGGCTGCCACGGATTCCCTGAGAGCCAGGATGTCCCCCCCTTTCTGTCCACACGTCTTCCCTCCACTGACAAGAAGGTGGACCGGCGCCGGTCCTCTCAGCTGTGGGGCCGTGCGTTCCCTTGGGAGCCCAGTGGGGAAACCGATGCCAGCAGACGTGCCCAGCTGACGGGGTGGAAGCCTGACCCCCCTCCCCCCCGGCAAGCCTTAGGAGGATCATCAGCCTTGGGGGAGACCCCATTCAATTGGATGATCCCTAAGTCCCCGGGCTAGTGGTTCAGCCTCTCAGCCTGAGCTGGCCCCTCTGTAGGATGGACACGGGCAGGTGCTCAGCCGTGTGGCTCCGCCAGGGGCCCCGCCAGCCGTGAGCTCTGCCCTGAGCGTTTCCTGCCATCTCAGTGGCTCCTGGCATCCTTCTCCGCGTCCTTTCTTGACACCATTGCCCAACTGGGGCTCAGAGGGTCACAAGGTTGGGGTCCACCTGCAGAAGCAGGCCCTGGGCTCCTCCTCACGTACATATACCACCCCCCTCCCTGCTGCCTGCAGGTACCTACTGGGTGGATCCAAACCTTGGCTGCTCATCCGACACCATCGAAGTTTCCTGCAACTTCACGCACGGTGGACAAACGTGCCTCAAGCCCATCACAGCCTCCAAGGTAGCAGTCTGCTCCCCACCCCCACCCCCGACTGGCCCTCTCTGTGCCCACCTTGCCCTGGGCCACTGCCCACCTGAATTTTGGTCTGGGCCGTGACCATGGCTTCTTTATGAACCTCGGTTTTCTTTCTCATCTATAAATTGGGAAATGGTTTGTTCTAAATCTGTGGGTTCTTTTTTTTTAAGATTTTACTTATTTATTCATGAGAGACCCAGAGAGAGAGGCAGAGACACAGGCAGAGGGAGAAGGAGGCTCCCCGTGGAGAGCCTGGTATAGGGCTGGATCCCAGGACCCCGAGATCACGACCTGAGCCAAAGGCAGATGCTCAACCGCTCAGCCACCCAGGCGTCCCTAAATCTGTGGTTTCTAAACCCTTTCAAGACATGTGATGTTAATGGTTCTTATTTCAGGTAGAACTTTCTGCCTAATATCTAAAACAGCACAGTTGGCCAGGCTGGCCGGGCTCAGAGAACCATGAACCATCAGGACAAAATAAGTCATGGTCTCCGAGGCGCGTATGCAGATATTTAATTAACGTTCGGTGCCTGCTTTCCATGTGCCTGTCTCTGGGCTGAGCACTTGAGGGGGCTCAGGGCAGCTCAACCACAAGCCAGGGCAGGCGGGGCAGTGGGGTGCAGTCACTCCCCCATCCGCGGTACCCCACAGTGGACTGTGGGTCTCCAGTAGCGGCAAGTCCTCCATATGGGAGGATTCACGCTGCAGGGAGAGGAGCCCACCTGCCTGTAGGGGGGGAGGCAGGAACCCAGAGCCCCTCCCATCCCATCAGCCCTCCTGGGGAGGCTCTGGGAGGTGCCTCATGCCGACTGGGTCGGACCCAGGGTTTGAGCGTCTCCATGTGGGCCAGCTGGCCAGCAAGCCTTGTTAGGTCCCTACCATGTGCCAGATGCTGTGTCAGGCACTGGGGCCACCTCACCCCGGGCCCCACCAGTCAAGCCCTTTCCTCTCTGACTCTGGCTCGGAGGTTTGGGGTCCCCATAGCAAATCTGGCGGGCAGAGGGCTGAGGCCAGAGTTGGCACCTGCATTGGTGACACGACTGCCCACCTGGGTCGCCGTCCCCATGAGGAGCAATGACCCCTGTTTCGTACTGGCCTCGGCCTACCAATAACCGACGTGGTGTCTGGACCAGCCCTCCTGGTTCTTATTATGATTGCAAGATGCCCTTCGCTATCCAGAAACTTTGAAAAAATAGAGGTCTGTGATTACAGGACCTGGAAATGACACAGCACACTGGGGACCACACAGCCAGGTCACCGGGAGAGAGAGAGACAGAGAGAGAGTAGGGGCCTGGGGTTCTGCTTCTCTTGGGGTCCAGGGTGGGGGCTTAGGGTTTCCCGGGTTTGCTCTTAAATTGGTGAATTTAAAACAGGAGAGCGGGAAGGTTAAGCATGTGAAGAAAGAGAGCAAGTGGCCCAAACAGGCAGCTCTGGCAATCCTGGTGTCTAAAACAAAGGAGCGGGCCTGGGTGGCTCAGTGGTTGAGCATCTGCCTTCAGCCCGGGGCGTGATCCTGGAGTCCCAGGATCGAGTCCCGCATTGGGCTCCCTGCACGGAGCCTGCTTCTCCCTCTGCCTGTGTCTCTGCCTCTCTCTCTCTCTGGGTCTCTCATGAATAAATAAATAAAATCTTTAAAAAAATAAAAATAAAACGAGGAGCCTCAGGGCAGTGGGGCAGGCTCTTCACCTGGCCTTGCGGCTGGCATCACATTTATTCCATTCATTCGCCATAGCAGTCTTGAAGTGGATGCCAGACCATGAACGCTTCAATCAGGCGCTTCCCTTACAAAAAGAAAAGCCAGCCGGCAGGGCTGCCGCTGCACCCGCTGCACCCGCTGCACCTGCTGCACCCGCTGCACCTGCTCCAGTCGCAGATCCCTTCCCTGTTGGGTGTCCCTGCCATCTCTGGCATCTTGGGACTTAGAAAGAGTGGGGAGGGCACTTCTCATCTCTCCTGCACTTGAAGAGCCTCCGGACCTTGGGCTAGTTCCTCTTCATCTCCGGGCTTTGGGATCCCAGCTCAGCTCCAAAGACAATGCCCTCCCCTTCTCCTGGCCGCACCCATGCAGTGGAGGGTGGCTCGGGTTCCCTCAGGACCCTCGTAGATCGGGCCCTGCAGTCGGCCAGGCCTTGGTATTTTTTCCCTTCCTGTTCCCCCTTGGCTGTGGACCAGTTCATGCAGACCTTAGTTCCCCGACTCGATGGCCACCGGTCTGGAAGCAAAGCCGGGAAATGCTTACGAGGAAGGAGCTTCTCTGCACGCCCTCCAGGGAGAGGGGAGGGCTTGCGAGAACCTTGGGCAGCAGGCCTGACCCTCCCTCACTGCCGTGTCCCTGCCACAGGTCGAGTTTGCTGTCAGCCGGGTTCAGATGAACTTTCTGCACCTGCTGAGCTCTGAGGTGACACAGCACATCACCATCCACTGCCTTAACATGACCGTGTGGCAGGAGGGCACCGGGCAGGCCCCAGCCAAGCGGGCTGTGCGCTTCCGGGCCTGGAATGGGCAGATCTTTGAAGCAGGGGGCCAGTTCAGGCCAGAAGTATCGATGGATGGCTGCAAGGTAACCCGTGGGGCCAGTCAAGTTGAAAAGATGGGTTTTTATAATAAAATCGTATATGACGGCACAATACATACTGCTGTATTGCCTTGGTACGTTAGTATGAAGGGTATATTGTATTAGTATATTATTATTATTATTATTATTAGAGATTCTGGGTCTTTTTTTTTAAAGATTTTATTTATTCATGAGAGACACAGAGAGAGAGAGGCAGAGACACAGGCAGAGGGAGAAGCAGGCTCCGTGCAGGGAGGCCGACGCAGGACTTGATCCCGGGTCTCCAGGATCACACCCTGGGCCAAAGGGAGGCGCTCAACTGCTGAGCCACCCAGGCGTCCCTATAACAGTTTTATAAAATCCCTTTTATCCACTATCCTCTCTGGGAAAACTGAGAGAAGATCCAGCTGATTGGGGAAAAAAAAATGCACGGGCTGATAGATGCTGTACCTCTTTGCCAGGCTGCTTGTAGAAGCAGAATGTACTTCTATGCTCTCGGCCCCCGCCCTGGCCGGGCTAATTTCTTCTGTTGACATTTTTGCTTATTTTTCAATACCACCAAGTGTGTGGGTTGTTGGTGGAGAGGGAGTCAGACATTTGTCCCCAAAACGAGTTTCGCAAGATTAAACAAAACTAGTAATGCACGACGTTAGTGAGGGTGTGTGGGGAAAGCCACACTCTTTCTTGCACAAAGCTATTTGGGGAAAAAAAAAATTGGGAGAGGCTTTTGGGATTGCAGCTGTGTATACACGAGGATACCTCAGAGAGATTGTGGGTTTGGCTCTAGACCATGGCAAAAACGTGAAGGCGGCGATCAAGTAAGTGTGATGGATTTTTTTGGTTTCCCGGCGCACATCGGAGTTACGTCTACGTTACACTGCAGTCTACTAAGTGTGTAGCAGCACCGTGCCTACAAAAGCCATGTCCATACCTTAGTTAAAATATACGTCACCGATCAAAGAGGCTGACCATCGCCTGAGCTCGCAGTGAGTCAATCACTGATCACAGGTGGCCAGAACAAAGGTCACGGTACCGAAAAAGTTTGAAATGTTGCAAGAATTATCAAAAGGTGTGGCAAAGTGAGCAAATGCTGTTGGAACAACGACGGGACAGACTTGCTCCATACAAGGTTGCCACTGAATTTCAATTTATTAAAAAACACAAGATCTGGGCAGCTCGGGAAAGGGCAGAGCAATGGGACCAGGTAGGCCCGTGCAGCCCACAGAGATGCAAAGCCTCAGAAACGTACGGATCCTTGGAGCCCGCCAATCCGCTTCTAGACTGTGTCCTGGGGAATCAGGAAAGGAGCCCAGGAGGGCAGCTACGGTGATATTCATGAGTGCATTCCCTCCCAGGGTGGAGGTAGCAGAAGCAGTCTCAGTGGACGCATGCAGGTCGTGGCTGCAGTGACATGCCAGGGGTCCCTTGCACGGTGGGAAACAGGATGGGGACGCGCACATGTCGACGATGAGGGTGGTGATGCTCTTGCCTCCCTCAGGTCCAGGACGGCCGCTGGCATCAGACGCTTTTCACTTTCCGGACCCAGGACCCCCAGCAGCTGCCCATTGTCGGTGTGGACAACCTCCCTCCTGCCTCATCAGGGAAGCAGTACCGCCTCGAAGTTGGACCTGCGTGCTTCCTCTGACCTCTGACCTCCTGGCTCCTCTAGGCCTCGACAGGGAGGGAAGAGGAGGAGGAGGAGGCCAGAGGAGGGTACCTAGGGGCAGGTGGGCCCACGAGAGGCAGCTCACCTGCCCAAGCATCCTTGGGTAGGCCCCAGCTGTTGTCTGCCCTGTAGGAGTGGCTGGGGGTGGGGTGGGGCGGGGGGCGGTGGCAGGGAACTGGGTATCCTTGGGACCAGCTGGTCCCAGCTCAGTCCCCCAAAGACCAACCAAAGAGCCAGCCAGAGCCAGCTGGGCCTGCAACCCGCCTGAGCCCCGCGGCCTGTCTCCCAGCTCTGCGGCCACCCCCTGCCCTCCCCAGCTTCCTGCCCAAAGAGCCCCACGTTCCAGCCCGCCTGAGGGGAGGGGGCATCTCGCCAGCTGGTCCCTGCCAGGGAGCTTTGATGTGCAATATTAGAGAGGAGACATGAAAAAGGAGAAAAGGAAAGAAAGAAGTATATATATTTTATTTAAACAAACACAAAGAAGGTGCATTACTATTTTTTTTTCACCTGGGAAAGAGGTGAGAGAAGGAGCGGCCAGAGGGTGGGATGCTGTGGAGGCCGAGAGGGGGGCGGCACGACCCTCGGGGCCGGGGGTGCCCATGCTAGCTACCTCCCACTGTGAAATCGCTGGTGCTCGCAATTGTCTCATAGTGTATGTGATTTTTTTTTAAGGGGAAAAAAAAAAGCCTATTTAAGATTTTGAAGGTGCTACCATTTTTGCTACAGACTTCGAAGAACCATTTATTTTGATGTGGAGTATCGTCCACATTTTGCTTTCTCCTCCAAATGACAAAGTTTGGGGAATCTAAAAATGTCCTTAGTGTCGCCCTCGTGTCAGGTAATCAACTCAGCGGGGGGAGGGGAAGGAAAAAGAAAAAAAAAAAAACAACAATAACAAAAAAAGCAAAGCCGGAAAAAAAAAAAAAAAAGGAAAAGGAAAAAAAAGAAAAAAAAAAAACCTTCCAGAAACAGAAGCAGAAAGATTTACATTTTTAATTTATGGACTTTGAAAGGTTTGTCCTCTTCAGGCAGGGGGAGGCCTGAGCATCAAGGATTTGGCTTGGCCTCTCATGGCCCCTTGGAGGGAAGTTAGGCTGGTCTTGGAAGGTGGGATCTAGACTGGAGGGTCCTGGGAGAAGCCTGGACCTCGGAGAAAGCGGTGCGGGGTCGGCGCTGGCCTTGGAGGTGACCTACCAACCGGGAGCCGCCTTACAAGGCCCCGTACCATTCCCCAAATACCGTTCCCCACGATCCTCCCTCCCAGGAGCTTGTCCCCTCCAAGAGGCGGCCGTCACTCTTGCTTTTCCACCGTCACTCAATCCTCTAGAAACCCAGCATCATTAGCTCCAAATGTAAATGCGGACTGAGGAGAAAGAATAATTATGGGGATCTCGGGGTTCAGCGTGATCGGGAGACTCAGTGCAGTCTGAGCCGTCCTATATCCGAGAACCAGGCGGCACCCAGTTGGATTTGGAGGTTACTTTAAGTATGGAATTATTTTTCTAGAAGGGGAAATTTTATGTGAACGTCTATTTGTGTCTTTCTCTCTCTCTCTCTCTCTCTCTCTCTCTCTCTCTCTCTAAAGTTGTGTTTCTTTGGGAATTGGATTTGATTTTCATTATTTAATACCTCAGTCCAGCCCACCTTCCCCACCAGACACTCCCTGTGCGCCTCGCCCTCCCGCCCCAGCCCAGACGCTCCCCACCGAAGCGTGTTGTAGCAGCTCGGGCCTCATCTCAGCCCCCGCTCCCCCCCCCCACCCCCGCCAGCGACCGCCTGGCCTCTGTCTCGTTCTCGGGATCTTCTCCTGTCCTCCTATATGTCTGTCCACATGTCAGTGTGTTAAACCCCCAGTGGGTTCCGTTTCTCCTTTTCCCTTCTGGATTTTAAATAAATATTTAAAACTGAGGCAATGGAACGACGCATCGGTGGCTGTGTGCTTCTTTGAAAAGCCCAGACGGAGGAGGTTCCGGCCGGGCGGGGGGCTGGAGGGGACAGGAGCTGCTCAGAGGATGCTGCTTCCCCCGGAGCAGGCGGGTGGGGGGGGTGTCCCACGGTGCATGTGTTTCTTAGGGTTGCTGCGACAGTACCACAAACCTGCAGCCAGCAGAAATGCATTCTCTCCCCGGTGGAGGCCGCAAGTCTGAAACCCAAGGGGTGGCAGCTCCGTGGTCCCTCCAGCGCTTCCAGGGGAGCCCCCTGACCTTAGCTTCTGGTGGCCGCGGGCGTTCCTCGGGCCTAGCCGGAGCTCTGCAGTCTCTGCCTCTGGAGCCACCCGGCCTTCCTGCTCCCTGTGCGGCTCCGTCTCCGTCCTCACATCTTTTTACAAGGACACCAGTCCTACTGGGTGAGGACCTACCCTAATAAGCTCATCTGAACGTTTTTTTTTTAAAGGTTTAATTTATTTATTCATGAGACACCCAGAGAGAGAGAGGCAGAGACACAGGCAGGGGGAGAAGCAGGCTCCCTGCAAGGAGCCTGATGCGGGACTCAATCCCGGGACCCTGGGATCAGGCCTTGAGCCAAAGGCAGACGCTCAACCAGAGCCCCCCAGGGGCCCTCATCTGAACTTGATTACCTCTGCAAAGACTATTTCCATGTAAGGCCACGTTCACGGGTAATAAGCTTAGGACTTTGACGTATCTTTTGGGGGTGGGACACGATTCAACTCATGACCCACAGGGAGGAGGTATATTGAGGTTAACTTGAGCGATTCCTTTTTTCTTTTTTAGCGTAGTCACACACAGGAGACTTACCATTTCGTATACTCACCACGTACAACCTGTGCAACCATCCCCACTGCCTAGTTCCAGAACATTCTCATCACCCCAAAAGGAAACTCCATACCTGTGAAGCAGTCACTCCCCATTTCCCTCTGCCCAAGCCCCAGAAAAGCACTAACCGGATTTCCGACTCTGCCTACTGTGGGTATTTCACAGACGAGGAATCCTATCTCAGATAAACGGGATCCTGTTTTGCACATGGGAAAGTTCAATTTAACGTGTGCTCCCCACCATAGAAAGCTCACGATGTATGGCCTCCTGTGACTGTCTTCTTTCCCGTAGCGGGATTTCAAGGTTCGTTCTTGTGGTGTGTATCCGTCCAGTACTTCATTCCTTTTTATGACTCGATAATATCCTACTGTGCGGACGGGACGCACTTTGATTATCCATTCACCCACTGACGGACGTTTGCGTTGTTTCCTTCTTGCGGGGCTTGTGGACGGTGCTTCCACAAATAGGAGCGTTTGCTCCTTACCTGGGAGATGCTTGAGACAGGCCACGGCGACACCTGCCTTGGAGCCGGTGAGAATCTGAGAGATAATTAGCCAGAGCTAGCAAATAAACATACAGGACCACCCAGATAAATGTGAATAGATTTGAATTTCAGATACACAATAGCTAATTATTTTTAGCATGCGTGTGGCCCCCATGTGATACCCGGGATATATTAGGACATATTTATACCTGCTGGACCTGGAACCCGTATCTCCTGACCCTCGGTGCAGTTCTTCCTCTCTCAGCTTGGTCCTCCCACCGTGGGACCTTGAGTGAACCCGAGCCTTTCTGCCCTTCTCCCCGAGGAGAAAGAACAAATCGCAAGCAGTTGAACTCATAGCTGGGATTTTATGTATTAAAACCTTGCTCGAGGGGCGCCTGGGTGGCCCAGTGGGTTAGGCGTCTGCCTTCGGCTCAGGTCATGATCTCAGGGTCCTGGATGGAGCCCGGCACTGGGCTCCCTGCTCAGAGGGGAGTCTGCTTCTCCCTCTCCCCCTCTCCCTCTGCCCCCTCCCCTGCTTGTGCTCACTCTCTCAAACAAATAAAGAAAATCTGGGCAGCCCGGGTGGCTCAGTGGTTTAGCACCAACTTCAGCCCAGGGCGTGATCCTGGAGACCCAGGATCGAGTCCCACATCGGGCTCCCTGCATGGAGCCTGCTTCTCCCTCTGCCTGTGTCTCTGCTTCTCTCTCTCTGTGTGTGTGTGTGTGTGTGTGTCTCATGAATAAATAAATAAAATATTTTAAAAATAAACAAAATCTAAAAAAAAACAAAACAAAACCCAAAAACCTTGCTCTAAGTATCCAGGTCATTAGTACACATGCAGCTGGGCCTCCACTCCTCTGTCTGCACCTGGCACCTGCCCCAGGCAGCGAGCACCGAGCACCAGGTGCTGCTGCTTTGCCGTGGATCGGAGAGTCCCGTCTGCAGAGCCCGGGATTCGTGGTCTGGAAGGGCTTGGAGAGTCCCACGTCCCAGGTACACCCTGTCACGTTACATACACTGTGACTGAAGCCCAGTGCAGTGCCCGAGGTCACCTCCCGAGGCCGGGGCGAAGCTTCCATTCAAACCCCACACTGCTGACAAGTGGGGCTCAGCGTGGCCCCCTGGGATTAGCCTGCGAGTTGGTTACTGATGCAAATTTTCAGCCCCTTTCCAAACCTACTGAATCACAAAGTCCCAGGTGGGGCCCAGCGATCCATGATTTAATAAGCCTCCCTGAAGAGTCTAGAACCTGTTCAAGTCTCAAGAATTGGGGCCTTACACTATTTCCTAAATCTGGAAAATGGTCTTCTAAAACTGGGGGGAGAAAAAACCTTGGAAATGAGATAAGAATGTTCTTTTTATTTCTTTGGGGGGCACCTGGGGGGCTCAGCGGTCATGCATTTGCCTTCAAATCAGGGTGTGATCCCAGGGTCCTGGGATCAAGTCCTGCATCGGACTCCCCGCAGGGAGCCTGCTTCTCCCCCTGCCTGTGTCTCTGCCTCTCTCTCTGTGTCTCTCATGAATAAATCTAAAATAAGAAAAAAGAAGAAAAAGAATGTTCTTTTCATTTCTTTCAAAATTCACCAGAAATGAAACTGAGACAGGACGTCCCGCTTCTTGAATCCTTTCCTGAGGCCTGCCCTGTGCGATCGCCCCCAGAGAGCCCGCCCCGCTGTTGGATCATGCTTCCCATTCTGCAGATGGGAAGGTTGGGTCACTCTGACGTGCGTTGTCCCCGCGGGAAGCTCTGTGAGGGCCGGGGATGGATCCTGCCCTCCCTCCAGCCACGGAGTACAGCACATTGGAGGCACTCGAACTGGTTGAGCTATGCTCGCTGGAACAGCCCCTTGACATGTCTCAGCAGCTCCCCTCCTGTGCCAGGCCGTATGTGGGTGCTGGAGTTACAGGGACGGGCCCGGCAGGGGGACTCAGGGGCTCTGATTCTGGCGGGGGGGGGGCAGCTGGAGGAGCAGGACCTTGTGTGGTTAAGGGCGGGGAGAGCCGGGGGCAGGAGGCCCGATGGGGGGCTGAGGGCGTGGGAGCAAAATGAGAGCGTGCCCGAGGCAGCGTCGGCGCAGAAGGGTAGTCAGGGGTGACACTCGTATTAACCAGGGTCTCCAGAGAGACGGGACCGGTAGGATGTGTGTAAAGAGATTCATTTACTTTTTTTTTGAAGATTTTATTTATTTATTCACAAGAGATACAGAGAGAGAGGCAGAGACAGGCCGAGGGAGAAGCAGGCTCCATGCCGGGAGCCCGATGCGGGACTCGATCCCGGGACCCCGGGGTCACGCCCTGGGCCCAAGGCAGACGCTCAACCGCTGAGCCCCCCAGGGGCCCTGAAGAGATTTATTGTAAGGAATGGGCTCACGTGACTTTGATCGCTGGCAGGTCCCAAGATCTGCAGACCGAGCTGGCCAAGTCACGGCCCACGCGAGCCGACAATGTTGTTCTAACGTAACGGCCCGCAGGCGGGAGAGCGAGGAAGAACCGGTGTCTCCTAAAGGCGGGGAAACACTGACGTCCACCTCACCCAGTCAGGCAGGAGGAGTTCCCCCTTCCTCAGACCTTCAGTGTTATTCAGGCCTTCCACTGATGAGACGAGGCCCACCCACACTTGGTGGCGGGGTGGGGAGCGGGGGCGGGGGAGGCAATCTGTTTTGCGGGCTATCCATTCAAACGTCGGTCTCACCTAAAAACACCCTCGCAGATATGCCCGGAATGTTTGGCCAAGTACTCGGGTGCCCCATGGCCCTATTAACTCGGCACGTATAATTAGCCATCCCACGCTGAGGCCGGTAGAGGATGAATAAAGGGTTGCCGTGTGTGTGTGGGGGAAGGACACGGAGAGGAGAGGGACCAGCGCCGAGGCTGGGGAGTAAAGGTGGCCTCTGTGTTTGGGGAACAGTATACTTGCCGTTCATTGTGATGCCACAGGGTAGCGTGGGGGAGCCCCAGAGCCCTGGGCCGGGAAGAGGACAAGGCTGCGGGTGGCAGGGGACAGCGGGGCTGGGCTGAGCTGCAGCGGGGCCCTGCAGGGCTGTCCCGGGGGCGGCGGGCTGAGCCGGTCAGAGCTCCAGAGGTGTCAGCAGCCCCCGCGAGGCTCTGAAGAGCCGGAGGGGACGGGAGGGCCAGGAAGATGGGGGACGAGAAGGATGGCCGTGTTAAAACTGCGACACTCACAACTGTCCGTGGGCATTCCAGGGGCCCCGGGAGCTGGCCAGTGAGGCCTCTGAAGCCGAGCCAGCTCCTTCCCGGCAGGGGCAGGGTAAGAAGTTATCGGGGAACAGAAAAGGCAGCTCCTGGGGGGCCGGCAGCAGCTGTGGTTCCCTGTCTCCTGTTGCACAACCGAGTGTCAGGAAGCCGACAGACTGGATTTCCCAGGTGGGGCCAATCCTGTGTTTGCTCTGTCCACAGCGAATCGAGCCACGGCCATGGACCGTCACTTGCCCCCAGTGACCAGCCGCCCGTGCTGGGAGGAGGGGGGGTGAGCAAGAAGGGGACAGGCTGGCAGGTGGATTCCAGTCCCAGCTTCCTGACTGGGACGTGGCCTTGGCTGGGTCGTTCCTTCCCTCTGGGCCTCAGTTGCTCCCTCTGCAAAATGGGGGTGCTATGCCCTTTCCTGCTTGCTACCGCACACGGAGCTGCTGTTCTCTAGCAGCAGGGCGACTCGTCTGAGTCTGAATGACATCCACCTGCTCCGTAAGAATGCGGTGTCGGATGGTTCCGCATAAATAGCAGCTACGGAGTCTTGCACACTTGGGACGAGCAGGAGCCCGGTTGAGCGCAGTACGCTTTCGTTCTTGTGCGCGACCCTCTTGAGACACATGTCACGGCACCGGCTCGTCAGACGAGGGAAGCCACGTCTGAAGAGGTTACATAAGTTGTCCAAGGGCAGCCCGGGGGGCTCAGCAGTTTAGCACCGACTTCGGCCCAGGGCGTGATCCTGGAGACCCGGGATCGAGTCCCACGTCGGGCTCCCTGCATGGAGCCTGCTTCTCCCTCTGCCTGTGTCTCTGCCTCTCTGTCTGTCTGTCCGTCTCTCTCTCTCTCTCTCTCTGTATTCTCATGAATGAATAAATAAAATCTTTAAAAAAATAATAAGTTGGCCAAGATCACAACACATGGTCTGAACGTGAGCAAGTCTTGTCGAGGGTTTTCTCGGCCCAGACACAAAGGTCCTAATTAGGATCTTTTGCTCTGCCGATGTAGTCGCTGCGGCTGTTCACGTGGAAGACCACGAACCAGTCGTCGGACACAGAGCTGAGCCCTGACCTGGAGGGAGAAACCCATATCAAGTGGCTTTTCCGGAGACGAGCCTGTCAAGCGGGTGCATTGCCCCAATGATGTAACCTCACCTTTCACCTGACCTCTCTGAGTCCTTTGTTTCCTTATCCAGCCGATGGGGAAAGTACCCAATTTTCTCGAGCCTACTATTGACTTTTTTTTTTTTTTTTTTTTTTTTTGCATTTTGATGTCTTTAGATGGGGGATGTAACCTGCAGCCCTGGAAGTATTTCTGTAATGCAGGAGGCTGTCTTCTTTTCTCCTTAGCCCAGCTTGACATTACACTGACGGTGATGGTTATTAGGGCCGGCGGACTCTGAGAAACAAGTGTGTTTCGTGTAACAAGCACTTTACAAATGTGAACTGATTTAGTCCGCTTGACAACCTGCTCGAATAGCCACAATCCATATCCCCATTTTACAGATGGGGTAAATTGAGACACAGGGAAGCTGAGTAACTTGCCCAGGGTCACATGGCTCACAGGTGGTCAAGCTAGGACGATACTTCACCACCATCCTGCGTGACCCTGATCGCTTTTCTGTTTTCCACCAACCTTGTCTCGACGTTGTGCCTGGGGCCAGATGGAGGGGCGGGGTCGGGAGGGCTGGCCAGACCCTCAATCCACGGAGGTACTGAAGCATCCTTGAAATGTAAGACGACGGAGAAAATCGCACTGTGTCGGGGGAGCGCTGGGTGCACATGGAGGAACCACTTGGAGAGGCTCTCGGGAGGGGAGGGCAC
The DNA here is from genome assembly GCF_905146905.1 of Nyctereutes procyonoides. NCBI lineage: Eukaryota > Metazoa > Chordata > Mammalia > Carnivora > Canidae > Nyctereutes > Nyctereutes procyonoides. Next base: position 5,808,683 of record NW_026575135.1, on the reverse strand, counting down.
CTCTCCGAGGGGTCCCCGAGTGACAGTGAGGACCGCTCACTCCTGGGGAGTGGCTCTCCGTCTACCCGCTGTAAGAGAAAGCATTCCTTTCTCTCCACGCTACTCACCAGACATCGGGCCGGGCCGTCACATGCGATGCAAGGAGAGGGTGTAAGAGGGAAGAATGGTTTCCCTGGGGCCTGAAGAGCATCGGTCGTGAAGAAGGATGTTTAGGGCACAAGATCCCAAGGGACAGAGGTGCTTCTGTGTTATTTAATGAGTTTTGTGCGTGCATGCACGTACGTGTGCCCACATGGGTACGGATGCATGTGCGATATGCGAGAGCCTCTAAAGCTCTGGGCTCTGGGCAGGAGCCCCGGTGGCCGGGGCAGTGGTGGTGCTGTCCCCATATAACCATCAGCTTCTCCTTGAGATAAGCAGTGTCTCAAATGTGTCCCCAGTCCTGCCGTCTTGCACCTGGACCATTGCTGAGACAGCCCCAAGTTGTCCCCCTACCTCGGCCCTCTGCAGACAAAGGGATCTTCCTAAAGAGCAAATCTGATTATTCATTCATCTCCGCCCCACTTTCCCTCTTTCCATTTCTCCTAATGCCTGCAGGGTCCACTGCGAATTCCCCAGTCCGGCTTCTGTGCCCTGCAGGCTCGGTCCCGCCAACCTCTCCAGCACCGCCCACCCCACCCCACCCCAGCCCCCAGTCATCCCACTGCCGGCCTCACGACCCTACGTCCTTCACTTCACGTGCCACGCACTCTCTCGCCTCCGCGCTTCCCTGCCTACAAGCTCCGATCCTTGTTTCAAGACTCAGATGGGAGCAGTGCAAAGTCAAAACACCAAGTGAGCTGGCAAAGAAAGAAGAAGAAGAAGAAGAAGAAGAAGAAGAAGAAGAAGAAGAAGAAGAAGAAGAAGAAGAAGAAGAAGGAAGAAGAAGAAGAAGAAGAAGAAGAAGAAGAAGAAGAAGAAGAAGAAGAAGAAGAAGGTGAATTCCACTTCTGACAAGGATGTGGAGAAAGGGACATTAAACAGCATTAGTTTTTTTTTTTTTTTTTTTTTTTGTCTTCTCCGTTTGGGAAGACAGTTTTTTTTTTTAATCAACTTAATTGAGGTATAATTGGTATACAATAAAATGCGCACATTTTAAGCCTAAAACTCTGAGTTTTCACCAATGCACATCATGCACATAACCACCCCGTGGACTCGCGGAGCACTGCCGTTTATCCAGAAAGTGCTCTTACCACCTTGGGCTCTTAGACTGGCCTCCTTGCCCTAGGCGACCACCGATCTGATAGCTGCCATTGTAGACTCCTTTGGTCCATGCTAGAACTTTCTCTAAATGGGACCAGACACTATGTACCTTATTGAGTCTGCCTTCTTTTGCCAGCCTAAGATTTTCCGAGTCATTCGTGTTGTCTCCTACACCCGTAGTTGGTTTTTATCGCTGAGGAATAGTCCATTTATGAAGACGCCACGACGCGTGTTTCCCATTTTCCCGAGGACGGGCATCTGAACTGCTGTTCCTCGTCTTGGGCTATTCTGAATGACACTGTAGTCTTGCATGTGACGTGGTTTTCTTCCTCTTGAATGGGAGGGTAATCTGAGAAGGCGATTTGGTCACTTTTCCGACACTTAGCATCTGAGGAAACCTCACCATGTGAAAAGTCATAGACAAGTGTAGCTCAATAAAGCTGGAAAAGTAAAATCAGAGACCAGAGGCAGAGAGCGAGCACATCATTAAGGACGTTGGAAGCTGGGAGGAGCACAATGGGGTCATCCGTCCATTACAACTACAACCACTAACTTCCACTGAAACATGAAAAATGACCCAGAATCTATGAGATGAATAAGGATACAGAATTGAAAGCGTCACATGATAAGGCTTTTTGGGGGGGAAGTATCTGTTCGTGGGGCTAAAGATCTGTCCCGGCCGGGCGGACTCTCCCTGTGGACGTGCTCATTCTGCAGTGCGGGGCACTGTCCAGGGTGGGGGACCTGCTGGTGATGACACCCACGGTGGGCGGTGGAGACCACACGTTCCCGCTATGGATGTTGGGAGCTCGGTCAGGTAATGCTGCCTTTACTGGTAATAGACATATAACTTAGACACCTCCTGCTTTGGGAAGCATCCCTGCCTCCCAGGGACTGCTTCACGGGCTCCCCGCTTCCAGGCTGCGTTGGGCAACCAACCACCCCCCTCACCCCCCACCCGCCGCCTGCTGCCCACGGTCCCCGTCACTGGACTTTTGCTCTCCCAGCTGTTACCACACTCAGCTGGGATAGAATCCAGGTTTGCCTTCACCCCCGCCCGCTCCCCATCCCATCCCCCACGCACCCCACCTAGCCTGGGAACTATCGCCTTCAGCATTTGATTTACAGGTGGGCCTCGCCCCAGTCTGGCTGCCCAAGTGGGACGCGGATTGGGTACGGAACATAAGAGCTCTCAAAACCAAACCAAACCAGCACCGCAGGGCTTGCCACACAGGTTTCATAACGAGCGCTCCAGCCCATGCCCACCTTGGCCTTGACTGGCCAGGCCTTGGGGCCCCGGTAGGCCTTCCGGCCAGCGATCCGGAGTACACCGAGGCTGGGCGGAGGCTTCGGCTAGCGCTGGCTGTGTGGAAAGGCGGGAAGGATGCGTGTGGGGCACTTCGCAAGCGTGTCACAAGGGCACCCCAGGGCTCTGCCCACACACAGCCCGTTATAAAGGGCGCTGCGCCGCCCGGCTGCCAGCTCCGGCCGGCTTGGGGACCCATCGTCTAGGCATGGCACTGTCCTGGGCCCTCACTGCCCTGAGCCTCCTTCCCCTGCTGGAAGCCCAGAGCCCGGGGTGTGCCAACCTCACGGCGAGGCCTATCACCAACGCCACGCTGGAGCAGGTGCGTCCCTGGGCCCCCGAGCGCCCTGGGCTTCCCTTCCTCCTGCTGGCTTGTGGTCAGCCCCTTGGCCTGGTTCTGCCCATTTCTCTCCCGGGTCCCGGGGCGACATTCCGACCAGCCTCTGGCAGCATTCTTCTGCTTCCAAACTCAGAAGCCTCATTGCAAGGTCCCTCAGAGGGGACATTCTGTCCTGGGCAAGGAGGAACCTCACCATGAGCTCCTCGCCGGGGGCCCCAGACTACCTGGCTGCAAAAGGAGGGGTGCGGTGAGACCTGCCCCCTGGCTAGCAGGGGGATCCGGCTCCTGGCCTCCATCATCCGGCTCTTGGCTTCCCCCCAGATCTCTGGCAAGTGGTTTTACATCGGCTCGGCCTTCCGTGACCCGGAGTTCAATCACTCGGCTAGAACGATCCACGCGGCCTTCTTTTACTTTGACGTCAACCATACAGATGACACAATCCTGCTCAGAGAGTACCTAACCATGTAAGACCCCCACCTGCAGGCTCACCCCCGGCCCCAGGCACCTGCTCCTAGCTGCTGGAAAACCTTGAGCAGTTCCCTGCTCCCTCCCAGCCTCAGTCTTTCCATCCACAGAATGGGGAGGGCTGACAAATCGCCAGCAACTCTTGCCCCTCGATGGTAGTGACCAGTGATCATCCATATTTCTCCTGTTTTTCTCCCCTCTTCTGTCTGGCTTTAGTGGGAACCAGTGCGTCTATAACAGCAGCTTTCTGAATGTCCAGCGGGAGAATGGGACCGTGTCCAAATACGGTAAGGACCAGCGCTGGGGCAGGAGGGCTGCTGGGCGTCGTGGGGGGGGGTGGCGGGGGGTTGGGGGGGGCCCGCCCAAAGTGGGGACGTGCCGGGGCTCAGGCTCGGAGAACACGGGACAGGCCCATGCTCCCGAGGTCCTGGGGCCCGCACGCTGCAATAACCGGTAAGGACTGCCCACATATCTGCGCTCCATGTGCCAGGCGCTGTTCGCCGTACTTTACTAGAATTAATCCCTTAATACTCACAAACAACCCCAGGAGGACATTACGGGATTAGATGAGACACTGGGATGTCGAGCAGTTTCCCTGGAGTCACGCAGCCTATTAGAACTAGAATGCAAAGTCAAGGCTGGCTGCAGTCCTGCCTCTCTCAACCACTCTTTATCCTTTGGGCTCAGAGGGTGGCAGTCTGTGTCAGGCAGGCAGTGACCTCACTCGTGCCCCCACCGTCACCCCAGAGAGGGCGCATCGAGGGGCACACGAATGCTGACGGGCTTAAACCAACAGCCCCTGAGCAGCCCCGAGGCCCCTGTCTGGGCCTTACTTTCCTGTCTGGAAAATGGGGAGAAAGGCCCTGACAGTCATGGTCCGCATAAGGCTCCCCCGACTCCACATCTCAGCGCAGGGCCTGGCACACGGGAGGAGCGAGGGGTGTGCGTCCCGGGTGACCTCGTGGCCGTGGGCGCCCCCAGGGTTCCTCGCCTGGGATCGGGACCCATCGTGCCGTGCGGCCTCACCCAGAGTTCTCTTCTCCAGAGTCTGGCAAAGAAAACTTTGGCATACTCCTGCTCACCAAGGATCCTGAGCTCTTCATGCTTGGCTTCTCCCTGAAAGACGAGCAGCGCAAGGGGCTATCGTTGTACAGTAGGTGCCCCTCCAACCTCCACCCCGCCCAGCCCTCACCCAGCAGACCGCCTGCCCCTGCGGCTGGGCCCCCAGCACCCCAGGCCTCCCCCCCCACCCCGCCAGGGAGACCCAGCCCCCTTGCTCCCTCCTGCAGCCAGGAAGCCCGAAGTGACCCAGGAGCAAATGACGGTGTTCCACGAAGCTCTCACATGTGTGGACCTGCACAAGTCGGAGATCGCGTACACCAATGAGAAAAAGGTGAACACAAGGAGGATTAGAGGTGCCCGGCATCGGGGTGATCCTGCCCGGGGTGGGGGGCAGCCCCAGGGGCCCACACAGGGAGAGCTGCCGGCCACGACCGTATGGCGCTGAGGCACCACGTCCTACCTTCAAGCACCTGCCTCACGGCAGGGACGGCTGAGCCTTCTGGAAGCCCATGGGGATGGGGGCCCAGGAGGGAAAAGTCCCTGCGAAACAGGCAGGACGTCCAGGGCGGGGGTGAGGCCTGGGAGGGAGGAGGGATGGCAGGGATTGGGGGGGGGCGGGAACGGGACAAAGAAACACCCGAGGGTGATCACCACTGAGGACTGCGGCCACACCCCAGCCGTCCGACCCCCGCGGGTGGCAGCTGGTATCGCGGTTGTTAGCTTCACCCAAAGGGCCCCAAGGATTGTTGCTGTGAGGGAGAATCACCCGCCTAATAGTCTCCCTGATACTTCCCATTCAACCCGCGTCACCGTGCACCCCGCTCGCCGCCCTCTAGGATCTGTGTGGGCCGGTGGAGAAGCGGCACAAGGAGGAGAGGCTGAAGGAGCAGGAGGCAGACACGACGCTGGGCTAGGACCCTGGGGACAGTGGGGCCCATCCCCAGCCCTACGCCCCCACCCTCTGGACATCTCAGGTTTTGGTCTCAGTTGCATCAATAAAGCTTCTGCATTTGTAACAGGCAGGTCGTCGTTGGCTCATTCAGTCACTCACTCATTCGTACGTGGGGCAGCCTGCCGGTCTGAGCCGGGCCCCGGCTGGCCGCGGGGTGCGCCCCTGCCCCCCGCTGTAACACCCAGCACAGCCGGCACCCTGATAGGCACCGAGTGCTGTGGGAGCCCAGCACCTGGGGAGGTTTCTCCTGCAGCGGAAGGCTGGGAAGGCTTCCTGGAAGGGGCATCTGAGCCAGCCTAGAAAGCTTTGGGGCTGCTAACACCTGCTGCTCCAGCTGCAGGCCAAGGATCTGAGAGGACGGGTTGGAGAAACATCGAGGCAGGGGCTCTGGTGGGGAGTCAGGTGAAATGAAGGGTGGGGGCAGCTCAGAGCCAGGCGAGTGGTGGTGCCAAGCACCAGGGGCCTCACCTCAGACGTTACCCTGGTCGTCTGGGGAGCCTGGAGGCAGAAAGGCTTTGGCGGGGCCACTGTGAGCGTCCCAGCAAGAGGAGGGTGGCCGGGCAGGGGCGGGACGGGGAGGCGCAGAGGCCCGGGGGCCGAGCCGGAGGGGCTCTGTGACGCATCCTCGGGGGGCCCGTCTGGTGCCCACAAGGAAACTGGGGTGACATCGGCCCCTAGAAGCCCGCCGTCCTGCAAATGCATTCGGAGCCCTCGAGGGGGGGCCTTGTTGGAGGCAGGCCCACTTCGTGCGGCAAAGAGAACCGAGCCCCCCAAATCGAGAGTCCAGCAAGGAGGGCGGGCTTCCTCACAGACCCGATGGCGTCGAGGGGGCCATCCTGGGCGGGGAGCACCACCACCTGGGGGGGCGGGCAGGCGGGGGCCCTGGGGCTCAGGCAGCCAGGGTGACCGATCGGAGCCCGGGCACCTGACGCCCAGTCCTGTGGCCCTCCCGAGAGCCAGGCTGCCCAGGCCCAGGATCCCGCGTCCCCTTGCTCACAGCTGGAGCCACGCTGTGCCCGGGGCAGGGGCTGGGGACGCCGTCCTGGGCCCCCACCCCTGCGCCCCGCCTGGGCTCCCCATTCCCGTCCGTATCGCCCCGCAGCAGCCTGCTGGCACCCAGCACGGGCTGGCCTCGGACGCTCAGAGCCTACAAGAGATCCCTTCTCGGCTGATTGCCACTTTCAACTCCAGATGATGACCTGCTGACAAGTGCAATGGGAGCGTGTCCTGGTGGGCGCTGGGCGGGGGGGCGCAGGAGTGAGCGGGGGAGGCGGACGAGAGACCCCAGGAGGGAAGGCACAGCAGGCGTCGGGGAGAAAGGCTCAGAGGTTAGGAACGCCAGAGAGGTGACAAGAGAGACTTCGGAGTGAGACGTGCCCCCGGGGGAAGGGTCAGGGTCCTCCTCCTCGAATCTTCCGCCCCACAATCTTGAGTCAAGAAACCACAAGTCGACGACGACAACACACACCACAGATGTGGGCAGCTTTGGGAATTTTTTTTTTCTTTTCTCTTTTTTTAAAAGATCAATATTCATTCTTCTTCATTTGCCCTCATAACGAAAATAGATTTTTAAATGCCTCAAATATACAAATATCACCGATGCATACACATTCCAGAGAAGCTGAGGTACGTGCTGCTTCAAGTTGGGGAGCCGGAGGTGGGGTGGCCTCCCGGCTGCAGAGCGGGGCCTGGCAGGTCACTGGCCGCTAGCCCGATGCCACGGGGATCCCAGGGACAGAGCCGAGGGTGCCGGGATGAGGTACAGAGAGGGACCATGGGGGACAAGCTTCCTGGGCCCTCCCCGGGGGGGCTCCCTCCCCAGCAGGTCCACGGGAAAGGCCTCTCCAGCCGCGGAGAAGCGGGGTGCACGTCATCCTGGGGACGCGACATCTGGACGTTTCAATGGCGTCGAAGGGCCCTACTGACCACCAGTCACTAGGAGGAAAGTGCACAGCCACGTCCCTTCCCAGAGATGCCTACTCCGGAGTGGCTAGTCGCAGGAGGCAGGTTTGCACCACAGACCCTGGCCCTGTCCCTTCTTATTTGGCCTTCTGGCTTGGATCTAAGACCAGGAAAACTCAGTTTAAAAAAAAAAATCTGTCCATCTGTATATAAAATACATATTATTAGCCAGAGGTGGACAGTGCAGGACCAGGAGACCCCCCCTCCCCATCCAGAGGCCATCTGGGCAGAAGGCGGGCTCGGTCCAGCACTTCCTGCAGGGGCTGGTCCCCTGGGAAGTTGCTCCTCTCGATGACCAGGCCCACCCCCCCGCCCCGTCCACGCTGAGAACACGGAGCGGGCAGGGCTTGGGCTAGAAGGAGACTCTCAGGAGGGGTCTGTGGGGCCTTCGGGAGTGGCTCCAGCCTCCCGGCCCGGGGCACAGCAGCAGGCCGCCTGCCCACCCGGCCACCCTGTGTTGCTGAGTCTCCAGTGAGGTCAGAAGAGGCAGGAGCCCCGCAGGCTTCGGGCCTGGCGCAGGTCGGCGGACAGGGAGCGGCTCATCTGCTTGGTGGTGGAGCGGATGTTCTCCGCAGCCTGGACGGCTTGGTTCAGGGCCTTGTTGAGCTCCTCTAGGTCCTCCAGGTTCAGCTGGATGGAGTGTCGGGGCGCCCTGGGCAGGCGGGGCGGGGCTGGGGGGGGCCACTCGGCGGGGGCCGGCTGGGCCGAGGAAGCTGAGGTAGGTCCCGGGGGCGCGTAGTACCTGAGGAGAGAGGCAGCTGCGTTGGTTGACCACGGACACCAGGTTTGGCGTCAGCCCCGTTCCAAGCCCCACCTGGGCCACTGGCCCCGAGTCTCAGAGCCTCAGTGTCTTCACCTCGAAAATGGGAATAGTAAATAGCTGCTTCGAGGGATGTGTTGGAAGGACGAAGGATGGTAAAACGGGAGTGCCTGGCCCAGAGCAGGTGCTCAGAGACGGTCAGCTCCATCTACCTGTTCACTTAATAAAGATTTATCCATCCTAGAGTACGGGCCAGCCCGTGTGCCCTGGGGTTACTTGGTGACCCGCTGCCTTCCCGGGGCTTCTCATTCGAGAGCTGGATCTCAGGGAGACCACGATCACCCCTGGGCTCTGCAGCAAACCCCTTCCATCAGAGAGGTAACAGATGGTCCATTTGCCAAGTGGGGAGCGGTGGAGAAACATGATGGTAATTAGGGTTCTGGAGGAGTGGGAGGGTCTGCTTTCACTCCTCTGGGGCAGCAGGTGGCAAGGTGTCCTTCCCGGCCTGGCCCGGCCCTACAGGAATGTGGGGTATCATTTAAAGTACTGGAGAAAACGGCATGCGAGCCAGGAGCTGAAGCACAGATTTCTCCAAGGAGTGCCTACGGTTCGTGGCCAGAGCCACCAAACCAGCAACGGGCGGGAAGAGGGTTGCGGCCTCCGTGTTGTGGGATGGAGTGAGTGGCCGAGGGAAGGAGATAAAGGGTTTTGCCAAAATGAACCAGGATTAAGTTGACGAGGACTCGGTCAGAAGCCCGTCATTGGCGTCTTCCTTGGCAAACTTAAACTCTGGTCTTACCCCTGATGCTCCGCTTCTTCCAACCCACACTGTTGTATGGGGGGGTGGGGAAGGGGGGGATTCTATCTCCAAAGAAGAGACACAAATGGACGACAAGCACCTGTAAAGATGCTCAACAACATCAGCCACCGGGGGAATGCAAATCAAAACCACAGGAGAGGCCACGTCCAGCCCCCTGTCCCCTGCCGACACCGGGTGGCTGCAGGCAAAAGGACGGATGTTGGCGAGGAGCTGGAGAAACGAGAAGGCCCAGGCACTGCCGGCGGGAACACACAGTGGTGCAACCACTTTGGAAAACGGTCCAGCGGCTCCTCAACCAGCCAGACGCAGCGCGTGGCCCGGAGCGGACAGGGCCCCCTGGGGACCGCGTGCTGGGCTCTGAGCAGCTTGTTTGTTGGGTGGGTACCGTCCTGCGTCTTGCACGCATTGGCACGCGAGGCGCAGCGGGGCCAAGTGACGCAGGCGGCCTGCCCCGAATCCTAGCCAGCTGCGGGACGCTGGCCCCGGGGCTTGACCCTTCAAGGACTCTGTTCCCCCGCCTCAGAGCCACCGAGGGCCACCTCCCAGGATACATAGACCCAATAGGAAAATTCAGTTAAGAAGCTCTGTGCGCCGCCCGGCCACTCTCAGTGCGTCCGTAAACGTCAGCTCAGAGTCAGAGGCTGGAAGGGGCGCCGTGGACTCACCCCCGGCAGAGGCCAGTACCTGTCATCTGGACCCAATGAATAGGCTTCTTGGCTGCAGCTCCCTCCTTCGGGGACACTCTGCTCTAACTGCTGGGTTTCCACACAGCCCTCCCTTGCAGTAATTTGCTGCCCAGCCTGGCCTCAAGGTCGTCCAAAAGTCCCCCTCAGGCAGAAGCGACAATGCCCGCCCCCCCCCCCCCCCCCCCGCCCCGTCTCTACCAAAACAGAAGCAGAAAACCTTTCTAGCTACAAAGCCTTTGGTCCCGGGGCTAGAAGGCAGGTGGCCAGCAGGTGTCAGCACAGGCCCACAAGCTTTCCACCCGTCACGGAGCACGCTCAGTCCTGCAGGTGACGGTGGGAGAAACAGCATCATCACGCCCGCCTTCCAGCAGCATCTCCGGGACTACGGTTCCTGGCCAACTTCTGTGTATTGAGGGCTTTCCGTGCATTAGCTCACTTGGTCCTTACCACAACCCATTTCACAGGGGAAACAACTGAGGCACTGAGGACCAAAGTGGCCCCTGTCCGCAGTCCTGTGGCTCCCCCACTGGCCAGGTCTGTCGGGCACTATAGCTCAGGCCCTTTCCCCTTCCCTGGGGCCAGGCGTGGGGACACAACCCGGTTAGGTCTGTCCACAGGTCTGAGCCTGGAGGGATACGGAAGAGCCTCAGCAGCAGAGGGACCCAGGCCTAACTGTGGGCACTTGGGGCTTTATCCCGGGGCCACCGAATTCCAGGCAAAAGCTTTCCCGCCCAGCGAGTGGGAGCATGGGCGCTCCGCCGGAGGCCCGAGCATGCAGGCCTCTCCTAGCTGACGGGAGCTGAATGCTCCCAGACTCAGCCGAGGGCAGCGAGAAACCACTGCGCGCCACAGTCCTTACAGGGGCCGGGGGCCGCGTGGCCCCGGGCGCCCCTGCTCCCACCAAGCGCCAGCCCCCACAGCGACACCGGCCTCTTGCTGCCCACAGACACGGGCTTCTGACAAAGAAGACTCCCGACTGACTCATCTTCCACTGAGGGAAACTGAGGCACACTACTTGCCGGTGATAGTTGGCACGAGCAGACAGGGTGCTGTGTTTCCCCTGCTGCACGAGCCTGTCCTGTGGAAGCCACCTTGACTCGTTTTTCTTCTTCCCAATGACAGTACTGCGCCGCGGTAGCGCTCTTTGCAGGGATGACAGCGCTGCCCTTTCGTTGGGCAACGAGCCCCTGCGGGCACCGCACTACACAATTCCCCACACATCTGTGCGTCTGGCCACGCGCCTCGTTTGACCCTCGCACAACCGTACGTGGTCGAGACTGTCACCCCATTTAACGGATGGGGAAAGTGAGATTCAGAGAGGGAGTAGCTCGACCGAGGCCCCAGCAAGCAGGGAGTGGCAGACGGGATCCCACTGCAGCTCCGATTCTAAAGCCCGAACGAACCACTTCTGCCTCAAGCGCCGCGCCTCTTCTCTCCTGGCAGGTGTTCTAGCCAAATCCCCGTAAAACGCGGAGTGCTCATCCTGCCCTATGCCTGACCGGTACGCTCCCCAGAGCTCAAGGGCCTCAAAAACAAGGAAAAGTCTGAGAAAAGGTCGCAGCCAAGAGAGGTCCCCAAGGGCCCGTGACAGTGAACTAAGGGGCATCGGTGTGGCATCCTGGATGGGATCGCAGAACAGAAAAAGCAGCGTAGGTAGAGACTGAAGAAACCCGAGCACACGGTGGGCGTTAGTAGGGATAACGTATTCCCATCGGCTCACTAAGGGTGCAAATGTGCCGCATGCAGGTGAGATGGGAGGAATGAGGGCATGGGGCGGGGTGCGGGGGATGCAGGGGGGGCGTCTGTGCTCCCTGCCCCACTTCCCTATACCTCTAAACCTGTGCTAAACAGTCAAGCCTATTGGAAAACACTGAGTGTGCAATTACTTGCTGGCTGGGAAGACCCACAGGGAATGGGAAGAGTCCCCTGCACGTCCCCGGGAGCTCCTAGAGGGCAGGGCCCTCTGCCGGGCTGCTTCACGGCTGCCCCCCCACCCCCCACCCCCGGCCAGGGCCAAGCGCACTCCGTGGCAGGCAGGGAGCACTCGGTGTTCTGCACACTGTACCCGCAGGGGAAACGCGGGAGGCCGTGGCGCCCGGGGTCTCAGCTGCCCGGCTCGGGTCTGATCGGGAATCATGAAGCGGGTCAGGTAGGCGAGGAAGGTGGGAGAGGAAGGTTCTTACACAGTGGCTGACGGATAAGGCATGATGGGAACCGAGGAGACGTAGGCGAAGGCAGGAGGGGCTGGCGCTGCGGGCGCCGCAGCCAGATACCACAGTCCGGGGGGTGGCCGGGCCGGGGACCCCGTGCGCTTGCTCCGCTGGCTCGGGCTGCAGGCTCTGCGTGCGTTTCTCCTTGCGGCAGCCCTTTCTGGCCCTGTGAGGGAGGGACAGCAGAGGGGACAGGCTGAGGTTGGCAGGATGTAGCAGAGAACAGGGCTGGCCACCCCGGGGAGCGCGTCGCTTTGGGAAGCACATCCTGTGCCCGCCCGGTGTGCTCGGTCCCAGACTGGGAGAGCCGCCACCCCAGCTAGGCACCTCCACCCCGGGGCCCCGAGCCCCCATCAAGGACAGCTGGCGGTCTGTCTGGGAGGAGACAGTGGGCGTCTGTCCCTACCACAGGGGGCTGAGTCTGGGCCATCCGTCTCCGGGGAGGACCCGCCTCGACCACACAGGGGACATCGCACGGTGTCAGTGGGAGACGGTCCCCGTGGGTCCCTGGTGACGGTACCACCTAGGAGAGGAGGGAGAGATGTCAGGCGAGGATCATGTCTGGGTCACTGGGCCTGGAGCCCCCAGCTGACCTCCGTCAGCACCGAGCTTCCCTCCGGCCACGGGGAGGACACCAGCTGCCTCCGCTGGGGACCGTGACAGCGAGAGTCAGCATACGGCGAGCCTTCGTGCCTTGTTGTATCAAAGCCAGTGAGCCACTGGGCTGGCTACTATCGTCGCTCCCCCATTTGACAGCCCGGAAAACCGAGGCGCCCAGAGGTTGAATGATTTGCCGAAAGGTCTGAGTGGGAAATGGGCAGTGCGCTCGCTGTCTGAGCCCAAGCCCGGGCGTCCGGAACCCAGCCCTTCACCCTGAGATGGGCCCCTTCTCCCACGGGAGTGGCCCACAGCGGCCCCTCAGGCCCCAGGGGTCCGTGGAGGCCGAAGGGGACAGGCGGAGAGCGGGCAACCTCCCCCTCCTCGCACACCCCTCCCCTGGGTGGGGTCCCAGGGCTGGCCCGTGTCCCCTCCAGGCCTCGGCTCAGCTGGAAGGCTTCCCACCCGCCTGGCGGGGTTCCAGCTCCCTGCCGGCCCTGTGTCTCCTAGCTCGGCTCAGATCGCTTGTCACCGTCTGCTTAGCTGAGGGTGCCTTGGGGCCAGGGCCCGGGGCCCAGTAGGGGACGGTGCTCGATGTGTGAGTGAATGAAGGAATGAACAGAGAGGCCCGCTGGCACTTGAGCAAAGGCAAAGCAGCGTAATGGTGAAGAGCCAGCGCCTCGGCGTCACAGCTTGGGTGCAACCCCGGGCTGTGCCACACGGAGGCTGAGTGCCCTTGGGCAAGTAAGTTACTTAAGCTCTCTGAGCCTCAGTTTCCTCACCCGTGAAATAGGCACCATAATCAAACGGACAAAACCTATTTCACAGGGTCGTGAGGATTAACGTTCATAAAACCTTTAGCATCATGCCCTGGTACGGCAGGGGCTTGATAAACGGCAGCTGACCCCTTCTCCGGGCGCCGCCCCTCACCTGAGTCCTGAGTCCTGGGGGGCCGGCAGTGGGGACAGGAGATCGTGCCACCGCCTCTTGGGGCAGACGTGGGGGTCAGGACACGGTACTCCTGGCCTGGGGAGGAAAGCAGATAGTCAGCTCCGCGTGCTCGGGGCTGGGAAGATCGGGGAGGCGTCTCCTCTCCCCGTCGTGCAGAGGCGGTGGGCGAACCTAAGCTCCGTTAGGCCGGGAGGCAGGCCAGGAAGCTCGCCAGGAAGCTCGGCTAAGCAACGGCTAACAGGGCCGCTACGCCCCCGGGCCCCCACTCGCTGGGGTGGGGGGATTGGAACGGCTTGGCCTTGGGGTCAGCCGTGTCTTCTCCCTGTTGTCCCAGCGGCTGTGAAACGGGGGCAGTCCCAGGACGGGTTTGGGGGCCACATCCACGAGGCGTGCGGCCCGGCACCCGACAGATGGAAAGTGCTAGAGGTTTTTAGGAAGTTGGACAGATGCTTGGGTCTTGACCGCGCCCTGTCACCTGCTGCCTCGTCTATCCCTCCGTCTCAAGTACCTTCGAAATGGGGTCCGATCACTTCTCTCCTCTTCCCCGGGGCCTGCAGGGCTCCCGAGTCCTATTGGGCATGTGTGTGTCGCCTTGGGGCCCGCCGTTCCCGCCTCTAACCCCTCAGCTGTCAGGGCAGACACGCCTCTCTCACCTCCGGCCGCGTGGATCTGGGGTTAACTGCCCCTCCTTCCCAGCGTGCTAGGGGTGACAGTCACACCTATAATCGACTCACTAGGACTTACACACTTGCTATAATTGCTTATTTGCTATCGTCTGCTATGCAGACTCGCGAGAGTTGGCGCCGTGTCCACGCTGGTTTGAATGTTACGCGCTCTGAAGTCCTACTGTGTGTCACATGAAGTCTTACTAGGCGCTGGGAGCCTAGTTCCTGACACACAGGGCGCCCTGGGGAATGCGACCTGAAGGGAGGCCAGGGCTAAGGGATCTGGTGTCCACCCTGCAAACGGCAGGTGCTTCATGACCCTCCGTATGACTGGCCAGCTAACGGGGCTCCCCCGGAACCACACGTGGGCCCCGGCGGCGGGGGACACATCAGAAACTGTTGGTGGGATCAATGAACGGGTTCATAGAGGCGCCCCTCCCCGGTGCTCCCTGCGTCACAAAAGTCACAGAAGGTGACGATATTTCAATGGCACCTGGTGAGGTGGGGAAGGCTTCCGTGATGGGAGTCCTCCCTGGGGGCCGGACCACCCCACCCGCCCACCCCCGCGCAGCCCACCTGTGTACTGGCCCCGGAAGGTGACCCTGTCGGGCCGCCTGGCGCCCGACCCCGCTCCTTTCACTCCGTCCCGAGCTGCCTCTGCACTGTCCGCAGACGCTCGGCTCTTCTCAGGGAACAGCTGCGGGGGGGTTGGCTCAGATTCGGAACCTGGGGTGGAAAAAGAGGGGCATTAGGGAATGGGGATGGGGGTGTCGCACAGGTCAGGGAGTGAGCAAATCCCACGCTCAGGCTCTGAGGCACAGCTTGGGCTTTCATCCAGGTGTGTCCCTTAGTAACAGCAGCTGACGCACGCGGACTCCTGACCTGTGCCGAGCTGCCCCTGCCGCGCGTGCACCCCCACGGCCGTCCCAGGGGGCAGTCAGCTGGCCCTCTCAGGGCACAGAGCGGGGCAAGGACCTGGCCGAGGTCACCCCGCCAGGAAGGAGGGAGGCGGGCTGGAGCCCCCTTCCCCTTCTCTATCAGGCAATCCCCCTGCACTTCGGGGCATCCGTCCACGTCCTCGTCTGCAGGACGTTGGTCACATGACCCACCTCGCACCGACCGCCGGAGACGGGGGCCCCACAAAGCCTTTAAAGAAATCCCTGCACATAGCAGGTGCGTGACTTACAGTGGCTATCGCTGGAAGCGCATTTATATTAAGAGCACCACGACGGGCTAAACAAGACACACAGAACCGTCTCCGGGTTCCTCCTAAGGCTATTTCTGGGGTCCCTGACCACTGAGCTCAGGCCCAGACTGTGGCCTCCAGAAGTCAGGCCAGGCAGGCAGCCACTTACTCACGGACAGTTGGGGCATCTCCCGAGGCGCTGAGGAAGACCTGGCTCGCCGCCTTCCTGCAGGGTCAGCTTGCTGCGCACCCCCGGGCTCACCAGACAATCTCTCTGTGGATTTACTAGCAAAAAGGAGAGAGAGAGAGAGAGAGAGAGAGAGAGGGATGATGATGTCAGTGGGTGAGGTTTTACGCAGACTTTCAAGATGATCAGCCGGGAAGCCAACCTCCGGGGAAAGCATGAGCGTCAAACTCAAAGACTCATGAGTCAGACTCTCTGTCCCTCAGTTTCCTCATCTGTTAGGGGAAAAGAGCAGCAAATACCTCGGAGGGTTCCGGGAAGGATGAAGGAGACAATGTCCACAGAAACCTGAACCTAGCGCCCTCCCTTAGAAACACTTAGAAACCAAGACTGAGCTGGTTTGAGAAGTCATCACAGACGTATGGCCAAGGAGCAGACGTCCCGAAATGTTTGCGCTTCCCTTGGGTGGTGAGTTCAGATTACGCGTTAGCTATTTCATGCATCAAATATTGCACAGTAAAAAAAAAAATGTGAGAGTAGGAGAGGGGTGTGAGTTCACACGTCTGGAGAGACCCAGAGGCGGCCAAGTTTTCCTCTGCCGCTGGCACCAGGGCCCAAGGGCGAGTGTTTTGGGGTCACCCACCTGCCATAGTGGGAGCCCCAGGCAGCTGGGGGGTCCAGTGGCCGGGCGCGGGGCCGGGCGGGGCGGTCGAAGGCGGCCGCTGGGGACGCCGGGCTGCCCTGGGGCGGCTGGTGCAGGCTGTCTTCCAGCCTCAGACGGAGCCGAGACACCTCCTCTTGCAGCTCTCGGATGGCCTGGCTGGGGACGGGGGGCGAGGGCAGAAGCGGAGAGCAGATAAACCACGGGCTGAGCTGCAGCCCCCGCCGGCGCAGTGCTGCCCCGGTGCCCCGACCCTGTCCCTCTCCAGCAGCCACCGCGTCCCATCTGCCCTCAACCGATCCTGGAACTTCCTCGTGCGTCCACCGTCCTGCAGGGACCCGTGCACAGCCCCTCCCAAACCCCAGTGGCGCACCGGCAGGATCGAGGGGTGGATGCACAATAAAGGGCCCCTCAACACTCCGAGCTGTGCCCTGCCGGGGCGCCCCCTCTTCCTTTCCGCCGTCTGCAGAAATGCTAAGGACCAGCCCAGGCCGCCTCCTTCCCACCCTCAGGCAGCCCCTCCCTGAACATCCCCCGTGCTGCTCATGCCCGCCCACCTGCCGGTCCGTCCGTCCGTCCATCTGCAGACGGCAGAAGATGCCTGTCTCTCTGTCTCCCCGCCAGGCAGTGGGCGGGCCTCCCCCCACCCCTGAGACCCTTAGACCACAGATGCTCAGAAATGGTCCTGCACTGGACTCCAGGCCCCAAGCGGCAGCAGACGAAGGGCTTATGGGAGCGGGGCTAAGGGGACGCCGCGGCGCTTCCCGTCACCCCCCGGAGGCAGGCAGGCTGGACGTGCACAGCGCTCTCGGCGGCTGCCCGGACCCCCAGGGGGAACCCCCAAACACGGCCCAGCCTCTCACTGGCAAGGCATCTCGCGGAGCCGCTGGCTTCTATGGAGCAAGGACAGTTTGCACGTCTGTCCAGCCAGCACCCGGATCCCTGGGGTCTCGATGGGGGTCACGGCCGCCCCTCCTGCCCGACATCCCCACGCACGAACCCCACACGCGGAGCGCCGGAGTCGGGGCTCAGCCTGGCCCGGCCTGGTGCACCTTCTCCATCTACTCCTGGGGCTGGCTTCGGGGCGGGGCTCTCCTCGGGGTCCCCTCTCGCTTGGTGGCCCCGGACTCGTGGCTGAGCGTCTCCTGGCGCCACCTCCAGCTCCCAGGGAGTGCCAGGGACGGGGACCTCTCTAGCTCTGGCCCGTGCACTGTGTGTCCAGGGCGGCCAGTCCCCAGGGAGACGTTTGTTGGCGTTTCCAAGGCAAACGGCAGGGTGCCTGCGGGACAGCCAGAGCTCCCGCGGCCAGTTAACTCCTGCGTGCAGGCCTGGAGGCCGCGCCGCCTTCCTGTCCTGGGCGAGGGACCCAGAACACTCACTTTCTGGGTGTTTCTATCGGGATCTCAGTCTTTCTAATTCTTTGGTGCCGGGAGCCAGCTGGCACCTCAAGTTCATCTGCCCTGCAAACTCCCCCCCCCCCAGGTCCCCAGCTCTGTGTCAGCAGCATCCACTGGTTGGCCAGCCAGAGGTCTGAGTCACTCAAGACCCTCCTCCCTCCCTGAACGCCCCCGGAAGTTAACCAATGCCAAGTCCTATGGGCCCAATGCCTCAACGGCTCTTCTCAAATGCACCCTCCTCCGTCCGTCTGCCTGGCCCCGCATGTCTGTCCTGGGGGAAGGGCCTTGGTGGCCGTCTCCCCGCCTTGCCTCCATCTCACCCTGCTGGGGACCAGGGAAATCCTAAAATGTGAACCCAACCTTGCCACTCCCTTTTAAAATCCCCCTCACCCTCCTCGGCAGCATCTATGCATTTGCGAATATTCAGTGACCTCATTTCTCTGGGCTGAGCCACCATCCAAATCTCTCACCATGGTGTTCACCGCCAGTGTTCGAATCCCTGGGAGACCTACCCCAGGTCCCCCTGCCTACCTCCCCGCTGCTCAGCACTCACCGCTGCACTCACACTCGGGGACCCAGCTAAAACGAATGGTTGGCTCTGCAGAGGTGATGGGTGCTCTCCCACCCGTAGGCCTTTGCACATGCTGTTTGCCCTGCCCAGGAACACTCCTCTGTCTCTCTTCCTTCTGTTCTCAGCTGAGATGCCACTTCCTCCGAGAAGCCCTCCCTGAAGCCTCTGAGCGGGCCAGATGTCCCTTGTGGGCATTCCCACGGTCCTTGGAGCCTCTGCACTTACACTGGGGAGGGTGACCAGGTGTTTCTTTGTTCATCCTACAAGATGATGAGCCTCCTAGGCCAAGGACTGGCTACTCCACTGCTGTATTCCCAGGGCCTAGCGTATCATTGACACGTAAGCCTGGAATTCCTCTGCCGGTGCCACAGGACACCGCAGGAGTGCACGTACTAAACTCAGGCCTGCGAGCCGAATGCCAGCCCTGCACCCGCCTTTGCACATAGGTGACAAGTCAGGCCCAGGAGGGCACAGGCCCAGGGCCTCGGAGGGAGTCCTGCGGAGCAGTCTTTCCCGTGTACCTGGGACGGACACCCCGGTCCAGCAGAGGCATGTGATTGATTATTGGCCAAAAGCAACTCAAAGGAGAGGTAAGAGGGCTGGCCAACCTATTCTCCCATTGCTGTTCACTCACACAAGGAGCAACTTTCGTAGTAGAACAATTGTGCTTGGATTAAAAAGAAGAGAACTGAAGACCAGGCCGTCCTCGGTTCATGCAGTAACAGCACCACCCACTGAAAATACAGGCCTGGCAAGTGGAAACCCGCCTTGGAGGAGAAATACAGGGAGCGAGGTCTCAGCACCAGGAAGGTGAACCTCTAGGTCACTTCCCACCGGCCAAGAAGTGTCCTCTACAGTGTGTCCACATCAGTGTGGTCCCACGGAGGGGCCCTGTGCTGGGCGGCAGGACAGCTGGGTCCGTCGGGCCCCCCCCCGCTGCACAGCCACCCCCGGATGTGATTGCTGAGCATTCCACCTCCCTCGGGCATCACTGTGCCATCCCTGTGCTGGTCCGACTTACTCTCGCCCTGTCCTGGTGAGGAGGAAGGTGTGGGTGCTCTCTGCTGCTCCATGGGGCAGAGGGGCGGCGGCAGGGTCCAGGGCGGGCGGGGGGCTGATTGTCGTGCTGCAGGGGAGACGCTTGGAAATCCGCTTCCGCCCCTCGAACTCGGAGCCGGGGACCTCTACGGGAGGCAGAAGGAGACCAAGGTGAGTTTACCCAGAGAGGACCCTCGAAGCACGAATTTCTGCGGGCAGAAGGGTACGGACAGAGTGCCAGCTGAGGTCATAATGGAAGTTTCCAGTGAGGTCACTGGCCCACTGACCTCAGAAAGAACCAGGAGATGTGGTTTCTGCTGGGAGCTTGGGGTGCAAAGCTGGGCCTGCAGAGCTGTTTCTACCTAGACGTCCCCCCGTCCGTCCACCACTTCAGCACCAGATGTGAGTATTTGGGAACATTCCCCAGTACAGAGCTCATCGCTCCTTCGCGTGGACCAGCCCAGACCCTGCCAGGCATCACCAGGCTGTTCCGGGACCGGCTCCACGGCCCCCACCTCCCACTAAAATACAGTCACACCTGCCTGCATGCTGCTGGGGAGAGCGTGCAACTTGGGGGATCCTGGTTAAACTCTGCACCACGGTTTTTGCAAGATGTTATCAGTGGGGGAAACCAGGTGAAGGGCACATGGGATCTCCCTGGATTATCCCTCACAACTACACGGGAATCCGTGATTGCTGGAACATCTAATTAAAGTTTAATTTTAAAAGTTTTCCATGATGAGCCTTGAAAGGGGCACAGTGAATCTGCGGTGCAGAAGTCAGAGCAGTGGTCACCTCTGGGAGGGGCTGGGGTTCCGGTCAGGCGGAGTGTGCTGGTCTGTGTTCATTTTGTGAAAATTCATCAATTTATGTTCTTTCCTGTGTGTGTGTGTGTGTGTGTGTGTGTTATTTCACTAGAAAGCATACATGCATTTTTTTAAAAAGGTAAAAAATTAAAAAAAAAACTAAAACCTAAAAAAAAAAAAGGTAAAAAACTGAAATCACAGGCTTCATAGACACGGAAGTGTTTGTGGCACAATGTTTAGTGCAAAAAGGAGGTCATGAAACACTCGCATTTCTGTTTGATCCTATTTCTGTTTCAAGTGTATCTAAATAAACACGCACACATTGGCACAGAAGACAGCCCGCGGGCTCGACACCAAAACGCAGCAGTGATGGTTTTCAGCATATTTTTTTTTCCTCTTTTCCCTGTAGTTTCAAATTTTCCTGCTATGAACCTGTAGGGTATTAGTGTATCCTAAAGGGTAACGCAAGTGTTTTTTGTTGCTGTTGTTGGTTTGATTTTCCAATCCGGGCCATCCGGGCTGCTCCCAGGTTCTGGCCAACCCGGATGCATCCACTCACCCATCTCGGCCACCAGCGCCCGTTCCAGGCGGAAGCTGGGTGCCCTCTGCTGCAGAGGGCTGTCCCGGCCCGAGGGGCGCCTCTGGGCTCGGCTCCTGGGTGTGCTGGGCTCCGCGGCTCTTCTGGGGACTGGAGGATCCCTGGTCTGGGGCGGGGAGGCTGCGTCCTGGGGGTGGGAGGAGGCTGCGTCCTGAGGCTCAGATGAAGTGAAAGGCTGGGCCAGTGTTCCTGCAGTGCTGAGGGGCCGTGGAGGGAGAGACGTGTCGAGATCGCACAGACAGGCCCTGGCCTCTGAACCCCTCCACCTGCTAAGCCAATGAGCTCCTGACCCTTGGGACCGGGCACCCCCGGCAGTACAGTGTTTCTGAGGCTGCACCCACACTATACATGCATTTCTGGGTAAAGTGCAGAGCTGTACACCTGCCTGCCCACAGGTTATAAAGCTCAAGCTCCTTTTTAGAAAATATACAGAATTTCTAACCCTTCCTTCCCATGCAGCCCTGGGGTTTCAGGCAGGCCTCCCGGGGTGGGGGGGCTGCACCAGCTTTGGAGGCTGTCACTCCATCCTTCACCTGAGTCCCCGCCTCAGTCCTTGCCTTGGGGTTCCAGCCTCGTCTCTTCCCAGGTAGTCACCCCGATTGCCCTTTATCCTCGTCTACTGCTCACCCCGCGCCGCCCTCCTGTAGATCTTCCTTCACCATCCACTCATTCACTCAACAATACTTATTCCCTGGTGTGCCGCTGATTGGCTGAGTGACGCTGGGCAAGTCACTTTCCTGTCTCTGCACCTTGGCTCCCCTCTATTGATAAGATGGGGGCAAGGAACCATGGTTGGGGGATGAGGTGAGGGCTCTGAGAATGCCCAGACCATCGACCCCTGCTCTGGGGCTCACGGCACCTTGATTCCCAGGCTACCCCTCCATGTGTGATGCTGATGGGGAATGGGGTGGCGGGGGCCCAGGATACCTGATGTGGGAGAGCCGGTGCTCTGGTGTTTGGGTGAGGGGCGACACTCTGCTGGTTTCTGAGCCCACAAAGCCGCTGTCTGTCTCGGGGGACGCCATCCAGGGCTCCTGAGGGAGGCAGTGTCCCTTTAAGTCTGAGGAATGTGCCTGAGTCCTGGCCTGGGCCTCACATTCCAGAGGCTCACAGGCAGGCGGGGAGGCTGGCCCAGCTCCCGGCAGCCAGGCCCTGGGGTGTGAGGGTCCTCAGGCCAACAGCAGGGACCCCATGCCCCAGAGGACCCTGAGCAAGTCCTGCCTCCCCGAGGCCCTCGAGGCCCTGGGAAGGACACTGTAGCAGGTTTCCCGAGCTGAGGAAGAGGGGAAGGATAAGAAGAAAGCCGGCCCATCGCTGGGGATGTGATTCACACCTCCACAGGTCTTCCAGCCTGGGCCTGGAATGCCATGGTCCTGACTGTAGAAATGCCCGTGCCCAATTCATCAAACGTGCATACCCCCTCAACACTGGGTCTAAGGGAAGATACAAACAGGTGGCACAGGTGCCTGCCCTCAAGGAGTTCACAGTCTAATGCAGATTTCCTACCATGGGGTCATTCGGACTACAGGTGTATGTGTGTGTGTGCATGTGTGTGTACACAGGCATGTAGATGCACAGTTCTATGGGAGGATCACAGCATAAGTGACATTTCCATAGTGATCTGTGGCTCCCCAACAGTTTAAAAACTGCTGCTCAAATGTCACAAACAGGCCATGGAGTCAAGGACTGCCCCTCACCCCCCCCCCCATCTGCACTAATCAGACTCAGTGAAATACAGACAATGGGCCACAAGCTCTTGGAGGACAAGCAAGAGCTCCTGACAGGGCAACAGGGGTAGGGGGAGCCCCAGCAAAGAGGCAGCACTGGGCATAAGTCCTGAATGTTGGGCAGAACTATAACTGACTGGGATTGGGAGCAGCAGGCCTTCTGGAAGGGTGTGACCAAAGGCCCTGGGGCAGAATCTCCGGGAGATACATGCCCCATGCAGATGCTTACCTCTAGGTGAGGCCCCCCAGCCTGGTGCAGAGACTTCTGCGGAGGGTGCTCAGAGATGCCACTTCCCTCTAAGCTGGTCAGACTGCTCTGGTGGGATGCTGCAGTCCTGGTGGCCCGGGGGCGGGGCGGCCGGGTAGGGCCTGGAGGAGTTGCCTCGGCTTTGTCCAGGCCCTGGAGGTAGCCATCTCTGGCCGCGGATGCATGGAAGCCTGCTGGCTTTACAGACCCCAACTGCTCCACCGTCTCCCTGGGCGGGGGGGGGGGGGGGGGCGGGGAGGCACACCAACTCTGAGCCGGGGTGCAGCCCAGTCCTGGGAGCCAAGCAGCTCTGGACACAAGCTGTGGAGCCAGACGCCCCTGCCCACCCACCCTGGTTTTGTCATCTTCTAGCTGCGTGGCCTTGGGTCAAGCACCACTTCGCTCTGAACCTCACGTAAAAGGGGGATGGCCAACGAAACCCACCCGACACACCACCACGGAAACAGTGTGGGAAACAAATGCGCCACGGTGCCATTTCTCAGGCTTCAGGAATTTGGGTACCCCCTTCCCGACTTCAGCCACTTTTATAAACTTCCAACTACTCAAAGGCTTAGGGCCTCATTAGAAATGGAAGATCAGTCTATTTCGTGTGACAAAGAGAAATGAACTCCGGAAATGGACGGAAGAAACATGAAAATGGTATTATTCTCTTCTAGACAGATCTGGTTGGCGGCCAGAGGCCCTGGGCCCGAGGCCTGCTCCCTTGTTCTGTGTCTTTCTTTCTCTTTTTCTTTTAAAAGGAAGATCAAGAGAGGCACTAAGGACATACGAGCACTGAAGCTTCCTCCTTGATGAGCTTGGAGGGCCTGAGACTGCAACGGAGCGTAATCCCATCCAACCCTGCCTCTGCCCCGCGCCACCCGAGATCACTGCAAGCGCTGTCCCGGGTGGGCACGTCCCACCGTTTGGAGAGCCGTCTAGCTCATGACAACGGTTACCACCCCTGGGGTTTTGGGATTGGTGCGTGGACGAGTCGGGGAGGCTCCCTGACGTACTTGGGGGGGGCCCTGTGACTTCTTTCAGCCAGGGCTGGGAGCTGCCTTATGGGGATCCTGGAGGCCTC
Organism: Nyctereutes procyonoides; assembly: GCF_905146905.1. Taxonomy (NCBI): domain Eukaryota; kingdom Metazoa; phylum Chordata; class Mammalia; order Carnivora; family Canidae; genus Nyctereutes; species Nyctereutes procyonoides. Next base: position 5,785,166 of record NW_026575135.1, on the reverse strand, counting down.
GGCTTTTCCCGGAGCTGGAGCTGGCCCATCCACTTCCAGGATACGGTCTTGGCCGTCCTCCTCCTCCTCCGCCTCATCCCCCTCCTCCTCCTCCATCCTCATGGCTTCTGGGAGAGACTTCACGCTGAGATACCTACAGAGCACAGAGAGGAACATGACTTCGGTCCAGCGAGCCAGCCAAGATCCAGTCCCTGGCTCTCGGGGCCGGACTCCCCCCGCCGGGGCCTTGGTCCTGGTACTCACCGCTCCAGGAGGCCATGGAAATCCTGCTCCACCTGCAGCTCCTTGTGCCTGAGTGGGGCCGGGAGGCCCAGGGGCCTGTCCTCCACCTCACTGCTGGCGGCGCTAAGCTCCACGTTCCCGTGCGACACACAGAGGCCCAAGCTGGCGGCGTCAGGCTGGGACCAGAAAGGCGGAGGGACAGAGATGTAGCAGATAACCTAACACTACTGTTTTAGGGACCTGCCTTATACCAGGCTCATGCTGGATGCCGACAATAGGTCAGACTCACCAACCCTCTCACACTTTCACGTGTGTGCAGAACGCAGGGGCTGGACTGTGCGATCTTTACTACCGAGGGCCGTTAACTGAACATCTACTACCCGCCAGGCTCTGTCCAGACAGCACTGCATGATGCGCCCAGCAGCGACGGCTATCACAACCCATTTTACAGACAGGAACCCGAAGCTCAAATGATTTGCCTGAACTTACAGCAGAGGCGAGGGGCAGGGCTGAGATTTGAACCCAGATCTCCCACAGAAGCGCCTCTCCTGTCCCGCTCCATCCCGATATGGACACCCAGCCTCCAAAACAACCATCCCTGGGGGAGCGCGGGACCCCTCGGGATGATGTGCTTGGGTTTTCGCCCATTAGTGCATGCAGCGCCCCGGGGGGACCTTCCCCAGTGGGGGAGCCTGCGCACAGCCCCCCGTCTGCCCACCTCACCCACCACGCTGGCCCTTCCTCCGGCTCCGTCCCTGACAGACACATCTGTGCAGTAGGGCAGCCAGACAGGGAGACTCTACTACTGTCACTGGTGTGACTGCTGGACGCTCACTCTGCTCGACAACACCATGAAGTTCACCATCTTGCAGGGTGACGAGGGCCGGAGAGACTTCTAAAAGTCCCTTCTGCACATGGCCCTTGTCTTGAGTGCCCTGATCTCTGAACAGTCCCCAGGGACGCTGGAGGCCATCCCTTGCCCCCGTCCTTCCTCTCACCAGCACCTCAAGGCCAGGCGAACGTGCCTTCTACACCTCGCTCAGGTCCACACACAGCCTCCATCTCCCTGCTCCCCGCCCCCCCTCCCTGCACACCCTCTTCTCACACCCCCTGCTGGAGAAACCCAGCAGAGTTTAAGGCCAAACCCTTGCCCTGCCTCGCAGGCCCCTACACCATGGGGCCCCTGCCTGCCTCTCCGGCCGCAGCTCCCAGACAGCAGTCCCCTCGCTTTCCATACTGGAGCCACAGGGTCTTTGCACAGGCTGTTTCCCCTGCTGCGCCGTGTGCCACGCGTGCTGGCATTTGGTACATAATTCACAGCAAGTATGTAGTGAGGAGGTCAATCAATGAAGAAGAGAAGGAACGGTCAGGATGGCTGGGAGGGAGGTACCTGAGGGCGGCGGGGTTGGCCGGCGGGCGTGCGGCCTGGGCCTGAGAGAGAGGGCAGGTCGGCCGGCTGGTGCAGGGACGTGGTGGCTGGGGGGCTGTCCGGTGCCGAGTCCGACCCGGCTCGCTCAGGCTCTGGCTGCTTCTGCTCCATGCGGTCCTTCAGCTCTTCCAGGCGAATTCCCAGCTGGAATATCTCCTCCTCTAGCTCCCTGGAACGGGGAGACATCAGCGCCCGGAGCCTGTGACAGCAGCCCCAGGGGGGCAGGGCGGGGAGGCCGTGCTTCAGGGCAGAAACCCCAGAGGATACCCCCAGGGGGGGCCACCTAACGCCCTGATTTGGATTACGTGGAGGACTCGAAACAACAAGGTGAAAAGGGAACTGTACTGGGCACCAGGAGCCCTCTACCTGAGTCCCCCCCGCCACTCCCCCCCCCCAACCCGTGCACCTGCAGGCTGTGGGGCCTTGGCTAATCCCTCCCCACTCTGGCCTGTCAGGTCTCATCTCCAAGGTCACATCTCATTGCAGTGAGTCTAAAAGGACACAAATCTCAGCCTCCAGGTGTCCCCCCGACCTGGCTATGCTGCTAAGCGGGGTAGGGTATCTCCCTTTCCTGTAGTGTATGAATCATGAGGATGAAGTGCACCCCTCTCCATGGCCAAGGGAACCAGCGGCCTCCCTCCCTAGCACGTACCTGCCAGGATCGAATTTTCCAGACATCCCCTGGGAGCCAGGAGGTGGCTGGGCCAGCTGCTGCTCCCTGCAGGCCTTCAGGTACTCCTCCTCCAGGGCTGCGTGGGCAGCCTTCAGGCGCTGGAAGCCCTGAAACCAGACCAGGCCAGAAGGACTGAGTGCCCAGGCCCGCTGGGCTCTTTCCCTGCGATCCAGTGAAGCAGATAGCTAGCTCATGGTGGTGGGTGGGGGCTAGGGGTGGCCGGCAGAGACCCATCTTCTGGGCTCCCAGGTCCCTGGAAGGGTGGAGTCCAGACCCTAAGACCTGCCCGCCCCGGTCTAGCTGTCTGCCATCAGATTGGCAAGGCGGAGGCACGGCGTGGAGCCTTGGTCCCAGCTCCAGAGAGCACCAGTGTCTCCTGGACAGAGCTACAAGTACTCTGATGTTTCATGGTGGTCATAGTGGCAAATATGCCATCACTCTGTCCCCATAAGGACCCAGCTCTTGAGAGACCAGGGATCCTCAGGCTTAGTTTCAAAACTGTGGATCTGGGAACATGAGTCAGTCTGTTCCCAAATCCTTCGAGACTGTCACGACAGGTGATCTTATCACCACCATACTGGTAACAGCAGGCTACGGCTACCGAGCGAGCGCTGAGGCTCTGTGCTAAAGCGCTTTGCATCATTCGTTTAATTTCCAACACAATCCTAGTGAGAGGGGTGACTTATCATCTTCATTTAAAGAGGAAGAACTGAGGCGCAGAGAGGTCAAGTTGGTGAAGGTCACACAGTGAGCGAGCAAGTTGTAATCGGGGTTTGAACCCGGGGGCTCTAGCTTCAGGGCTCGTGGGCCAAACGATGATGCTGGGCCTCCAGAGCAAAGGTGGTGATAGCTCACGGACGGCTAAAACTGCGGGAGGTCGGATCATCATCCCTGGCTTATTATCGTCCCCATCCCACTCCTTCTATGAGGACAGCAGACAGTGCAAGGGCCACCTCAAGTCTCGCTCCCGGGGAAGCTTGCTCTTGCAGCAGCTCTCCACCTCCCCGGGTATGGGGGGAGTTAAGACGGAGGGGAGGAAAAAGCATGGTTTTGATTTTCAAGGTCCTTGCTCATCTGCTCACTGAGATACTGTGACACATAGCGCACATTTTGCAGTTGGAAAACAGATGATGTCTCCGTGGTAACAGAGTCATTAGTAACATAGTAATGACGTGGTGAAAATGCAGTATTTATTACAAACCAGGGGTGTTGCATTTGCCCCTCTCTGCCCCGCCTCGGCACCTCCCCCCACCCTCCTCTGTGCCCCCAGTGGGGTCTGAAAGAGACCTGGGAGGGAGCAGCCGGTCCCCGAGCCCCCCTGTTTCTTGTCAGATCCCCCGATGCCGTCCACAGCCCTGCTAACGGCCCCTTCACGGACCCCCTCACTCCCAGCTTGAGAGCTCCCCCTGCTTCTTCCCAGGATCCCGGCTGATACAGCAGAAATCTAGATTCTACATATGACGATAGTTCACCCAGAAATACCGAAGTCCAAAAGGAAATAAGCCAATAAGGGTTGGATTAGGGCTCTCCTCCCCCTTTCCCCTTGGCTTTCAAATATTGGGCAATTACTTTTATAATAAGGAGAAATAAGAAAAAGAGAGAGAGAGAGAGAGAGAGAGAGAGACTTCCTCTGGTTGCTGAGAAGCAGGATACCCCGCAGCAAGCGGTGCAAGGTAGCGATGACCCCCCTGGACTCGGGAAACAGATAGACCTGGGTCTGGGCTCTGCTGCCTATAAGCTAAGCGGCCTGCCAGTCGCCGGAGGGGTCGCCCCATTCCATTCCAGTTAAATGGGGGTGATGACTGTAACTGCCTTACCGGCTTTCTATGAGAAAATGAAATCAGGGCATCAAAGGCTTGCACAGCGCCTGGCACGCCAGCACCACTGCCCGAGAAGTGGTAATACTGTGATACAACGACCGTGATCACGACAAGCCACGCCGGGGCTGTTTGCTCTGAACGGAGACAGTGTGTCTGGGATTCTCTGGCCTGTCTCGTGGCAGACGAGGCCTCAGAGACTCGGCCAGGGGAGCCGGACGGTTGCCTTGTGTGGCAGCTCCAAGGGCATCTCCCAAAGGGGGCAGCAGTACCTTGAGTTGGTCCTGGGGCGTGAGCCGTCCTGCCTGCAGCAGTCCTGTGAAGGACTCCACCTGGACATTGGGAGGGGAAGGAAACACACTCCATGAATCCAGACCCCGGAAGAGGAGTCCTGCAGGCCCCCACCCCCACCCCACCCCCGCAACACACACACACACACACACACACACACACACACACACACACTTAGTCACATTCACAATCTGGCACGGGGAGCTGGGTCCCGCCTCCGGGTGCGGGTTGCCTGCCAAGCGCGGAAAGGCGGATGCCAGAAGTTGACTCCACCACTGGCCTCGGCCACAGTAGCCTTTGAAAAACATCCAAGCGAAGCCGCCCAGAATTTATCAATAGCAAAGCACACTCACTCGTGTGCGTGGAGACCTACGAGACAGGGCTGTTCGCTGCAGCATCACTGGGGCGCAGCGGGAGACCATCTAAAAGCCTGTCTGTGGAATAGTATGCAGCCATCAAGAAGAGGAAGGGGTAGGTGCAGGTGCTTTCTTATAAGTTAAGACCCACTTTTCAGTGTCAAATCAAGGTACAGGCCAGGCTCTATGCTATGCTACCATCTGTGTAAAATATAGCGAGAATTAAAAAGGACAAATATAAACACGTTGGCTTGTAGATTATAAACGACCTCTAGAAGGAGGCAGGGAACTGAACGCTCATTGCTTCCGGGGCAGAGAACTGGGTGGCAGGGGCGGGAGCAGGCATTTCTACTATATGCATCTTTCGAACTTTGAACAAAATGAATTCATTGCCTGCCCAGAAATATTCAACTTCAGCATATTAGAGAAGTCAGGGTACAGCACAGCGTACATACTCATGTGACCATTTCTATAAACACGTATGTGTGTGTTGAACATTTTTGCATGAAAGAGAAAGGCAAGTACGGGAAAAGAGACTTTTCACTGAATATGCGCTTTGTACTCTGTGAGGGTCTTTACCATGTGCATCTATTACCTTGGCAAAAAAAAAAATTTTTTTTTAACTGGGAAAAAAGGGGCCAAGGGGATTTGGGGCTTTCTGGGATTTCTAGGAAAGCTCTAGGTTACTGCCAAAATATAATATAGAAGTTGATATGATACAGTGATATTACATAAGTTATATGACATATAAAACAGAAATATAATGTAAGCTACATATGCAGTTTAAAATTTTCTTTTTTTTTTTTTAATATATCACTTATTGATTCATGAGAGACACAGAGGCAGAAGCAGGCTCCCTGCAGGGCACCTGATGCGGGACTTGATCCCAGGACCCCGGGATCACGCCCAGACACTCAACCACTGAGCCACCCAGGAGCCCTGAAGTTTAAAATTTTCTACAAAATAAAATTTTCTAGTAGACATATTTAAAATGTAAAAAAGAAACAGGTGAGGGACGCCTGGGGGGCTCAGTGGTTCAGCGTCTGCTTTCGGCAGCTCAGGGCATGACCCCGGGGTCCCGGATTGAGTCCCGCGTCAGGCTCCTTGCATGGAGCCTGCTTCTCCTCTGCCTGCGTCTCTGCCTCTCTGTGTGTGTGTGTCTGTCATGAATAAGTAAATAAATCTTTAAAAAAACAACATTCAAAAATAAATAAATAAATAAAAAATAAAAAAACAACATTCAGGACAAGAAGCAACATCCCTCCAGTTACGGGACTCAGAATGGTGGTGATTGAACAAGACAAAAGTCCTTGTTCATGTTACTATGATGGATGAACTTGAAGATGTTCTGCTCAGTGAAAGAAGCCAGGCACCAAAGGACGAATATTACGTGACTCTATTTATGGGAAATGTCCAGAACAAGCAAACTCTTGGAGGCAGGAAGTAGATGCACAGGTGCCAGGAGCTGGGGCGGGGGGGTGGGGGAGCGACCGCTTCATGGATAGGGAGTTTCTTATTGGGGGGATGAAAGTGTTTGTAGAGTGACTTGTAGGGATGGCTGCATGACTGAGTCCACCGAAACCCACTGAAGTATGAATTTCCAAGGAGCAAAGTGTGCGACATATGAATTCTACTTCAATAAAACTTACCAGAAAAATAAATGAACAAAAGCAAGGCGGTATTTCTCTGAGGGAACTGTTTTATGGACATGGTAATATGTGTAACTGTTGCATTTCCCTTTTTGCATCGACAGCTAGGAAGCTCAAAGCCAAACCTCGACCTGCCAAAGGGTCCGACGGGGCATTTTGTTTCGTCACTTTACGCTAAGTTCACACTAGTTTTTTCTACTTTTACTTCCCCTTGGCCCTGGTTTCCAGACTTCCGTCTCCGGAATACGGTTATAATGCAAGTATTTTCTCAGCCCCTTTAAAGCGCTTTTGGCACAAGGCCAAGTGTATGGTTATAAATAGACCTGCAAACAACTCCCAGTTATTTGGACTGTTTGGTGAAAACATAAAGGCCCTTTGACAAATGACTGAGAATTGATTTCTGTAATGAATAAGCTAAAAAAGTGGGGTGATTTACGCCGAAGATGAAAAGGTACAGCGGAGATCCGTTGTCCTTCCAGAATCCTGAAAAGAGCGGGGAGTCTCCCCTGGGTGGGGGGTGGGGGTGGGGGTGGGGGTGGGTGTATGTGTGTGAACCGGGAGATGCTTTCAAGCACAACTGGAGGGAGTCGGATGAGACACGGGGCCAAAAAAGGGAGTTAGACCCCGCGCTGAGTGACAAGGCGGGGGCTCTAAACCGGGGGAGAGCCTCACGGGTTCGAGATGGCCAAGATCCCCCCAGCAGGGAAGGGACAAGCCAGCCTGGCGGAGAGCTTCTCCCTCAAGCGGGCTGAGGCTCTGCTCTCTCGGGGTGAGTCCTGTGTGCCCCCTGGGGAAGGCTGGGGTGGTCCTCACCTTGGCCAGGAACTGGTTGGCCCAAGAAGCCAATTCCTGGGTCCGCGCTGCTGAGGGCTGGTCCTGGGTGCTGCCTGGGTTCTCCGCGGGCCACGCTGGGGCAGACGAGCAGGGGCTCAGGTCTCCTTGAGCGGACGGCCACCCTGGGATACACCACCAGTTAGCGCGGGGGCCAGGAGCTGTCCTGCCTGGGCTTGAGCCCCTAACCCCGCGCCTCCACACCACACACCCTCCACTGTCTTTACATGGGGCCCCAAGAAGCAGGCTGCGCGGTGTAGACTCCATGCACGGGGGAGGGCGGAGAATGAGGTCTGGGTCTGCCCCAGATCACATAGCTGGAGCCAACACAGGCCTCTGGTTTCCCGCACAGTAGTTCAGGCTCTAACTCAGAAAGACTCGGGTTCCAATCCCCATCCTCCCTGCTCCCCTGCGGCAGTGTAACCTGCAGCATGTCCTCGCCCCTCCGAGCCTCAGTTTCCTTAACTGTCAGAAGGCTTGATGTGGAGATTAATTGGGATCATGCACCCGGCAAGCCTTGGCCCCCATGTGGGGTCCTCTGTTACGCATTTGGGCCTGAGATCCCCCAACCGCTAAGTGCAGAGCTTGGGCTTTCCCCAGGCTGCTCCGGCTCTGGGTAAGATGCTCTCCACATCTCCATTTGGCCTCCTCAAGTCATAGGTCCCAGAGAAGGGCCTCGCCTCCCTCCCTCCCCTGGCCTGAAGCCAGTGCCACCCCAAGGTGACCCAAGTGCCCCCAGAGCAGAAAAACAGGCAGAAGGCTCCCCAGTCCCATTTCCACTTGCAGACTCACCTGAGGCCCCAGAGATCTGTGAGGCTTCGGTGGGGCCTGACCACTGTACCACCGACTGGGGCTGTGGGATGGTAAAGGATAGGACCTTGGTCCCCTGGGGCATCGTCCCTGTGTGGATGCTGTGGCTGGGCTGAAGCGGGTCCGAGTACAGGTTCACCTGTCAGGGAGGGGAGACATGAGCAAAGCCAAGTCAGGGTTGGAGCAAACCCCACAGCAGGCCTCACCTTCATTCACACCATCACTTAGGCGCTCAACAAACATGCCTCGTAATGATAAATACTACTTTTAGTGGAGCCCTTGGGTGGGGAACCAAACACTGGGCCAAGGACTTATATGCCGCTCCATCCTCTCTACGGCAATCCTGAAGGGGAGGCAGGGCAGGGACGATCATCCCCATTTTACAGAAGAGGAAACGGAGATTCGGGTTAAGTCTCTCACTCAAAATCTCCAGCTATAAATCCTTGGGCTGAGATTATAATCCTGCTGTGACCCTAAGGTCTATGGTTTTCCATATTAGTAATTTTTAATATTTGTTACAGTAATTTACAATGTAACCACAATGATAATTAATGTAGTATTTCATATGCTGCAATTATAATTACAACCATATAATATTTCTCATAAATAAAAACATTTTCAATCATAATTATCACAGTGATAATAACAGCAATTGATGGTTGTTTGAATGGGTGAGTAAACCAACAAGTGAACTAGCTGATCTCTCCCCTGTCGCAGGTCTCCAGCACTGGAGGGTGGACTTCAAATGGTAAGCAGCCCAGTGTCTGAGGGAGCATCTGGAATCAGGCTGATGGCCGGGGAGGCCAAGGTTAGAGAAGACCGTGTGCGGACGGTGGTCCAGGGTGGGGGTTGGCAAACTATGGTCTGTTTTTGGAAACAATGTTCTAGTGGACACAGGTGTCCTTGCCTATGTATTGTCCATGGTTTTTCATGCTACAACAGTGGGGTTGAGGCATCACCACGGAGGCTGTTTGGCCCACAAAGCTGAAAATAATGACCACTGGGCCTTACCCCTGCCCACATTCGAGTCCTAGAACAGGTGATTTAGCTAATTCTCTGTGCACAAAGTGAGAGCTCAATAAACAGAAGCCACCACCCTCACACTCATCATCACCATTATTACTGCTGTTACTATCACTGCACATCACCATTATTATCGCCATCATCACCACTGTCACCATCATCATCACCATCGTCATCACCATTGTCATAACCATCACCACCGTCTTTATCACCATTATCATCATCACCACTGTCATCACCATCACCACCACTATCACTATCACCATCACTATCACCACCATCACCACTTACCATCATATCATCGTCACCACTCACCATCACCACCACTATCACTGTCACCATCATCACCATCACCACAATCACCACTATCACCATCACCATCATCACCATTCACCATGACCATCATTATCACCATCACCACCATCGTCACCATCACCACCACCATCACTACCACCGCCATCATCATCACCATCATCACCACTCACCATCACCATTATCACCATCACCAACATCACCACCACCACCATCACTATCATCACCATCACCACTCATCATAACCATCGTCACCACTGTCATCACCATCATCATCACCATCTATTACCATCACCACCATCATCACCATCGTCATCACCATCACCACAGTCACCACTATCACCATCACCATCATCACCACTGTCATCACCACCATCACCATTATCACCATCATCACCACCATCATCACTATCACCCCAGCCATCATCACCATCACCATCATCACCATCACCACCATCATCATTATCTTCATCATCATATCACCATTACCATCACCATTGTCATTTATGCAGCCATCAAGGAGGCAGGTCCTTGGAAAAGCTATTCCCCTCAGTGCCCCACAGCGGGTCAGGCAGCTTATCTTACTGCCCCCTGCTGCCCCAGGGTATGCCTGATGAAGGGCGCTCCCTAGCCCCCTGGCAGGCAGCCTCTCCCTGCTTAAGCTGCTCTTCACGTCCGGGCTGTGGCAGAAAAATCTACTCCAAAGTGAGGGACAATGGCCCAGCATGGCCTGGCCCCCACCGCCTCCCCCTCCTTCAGACCCAGCCTCTGATGAGAACAAAGCTGGATTTTAATAATCCCCTCCACCATCTGCTCAGACCCGCCTGTGGGGGCTTTTCCATCAGCACCCCTTTCCTCCCAGGGTGACCCAAATCTGGGGAAAGCCCAGCCCTCCTGCCTGCCTCACCTGCCCACCCCGCCCCTCCCCCAGCCTCAGGCCTGGCCCACCAAGGCCCAACCTTGGGAGTGACAGGACCGGGCTGTTTCAGGGGATGGGCTGGGAAGGGGGCGGTGAGTGTGGGTAATTCGAAGCTGCTCAGGCCCCTCCCTTTGGGGGATCTGTCTCTGGCCGTAGCCAGGCCCGCCCAGCACCCCCGGCACCCCTTTTAAGGCAGGGTGTCCCGCGGAGCTCCCTGGGGCTGGATCAGCTCCCTCAGGGGGGTTAATCAGTGAACAGTAGACCAGCGAGTGTGGGAGACGCGGGGTTAAGTAACCGCTAGTCTCCGCACAGATGGGCTGCTCACAGCCTTTAAAATGCTAATGGGCTTTATGAATGGGGCGAGGAGGGGGGGTAGAGAGAAGAGGAAATGCTTCCCCAACTCCTCTGAAGACTAACCTCCAGGCCCCCTGCCTCCACCTCCATTAGCGGGTTCCCCGACCCACCACGAGTGGTCAGCAGAACGCACATTTTAGGAAAAGCAGCTTTATGTCACTCCCCGCCCCCAATTCTTTCTGGGGGAGTATCTGGTCTGGCCCTGATCCAGATGCCCCTGCAGCTGAGCCCAAGGACAGCTGGGGGGAGGTGACAGCGCGGCAGCGCCTCGGTGAGATCACCACCAACTCTGGCCCTGAGCTGGAGCCTGGCAGTGACTCCTGAGCAGCCCTGGGTCCGGATCCAGTGGTGCCCCCACCCAGCCGGGCCTGGGGACTCTCCGGCAGCCTCCCCAGCTGCAAGACCTGGTTCTTCTAGAAGAGGGTGGGCTTGACGGCAGGCTTAGGAGCCAGGCTGCTGGGCTCCAGCCCGGCTCTGGCACCTGCTTGCTGGCGATGGGCAGGTCTGAGCTTCTCCGAGCCCGCGCGCCCAGTGGTAAATCACTCAGGACGGTGGTCAGTAAACCTCACTATCGCTGCTGCTGCTCCCGCGCTGGCATCATCAGGCCCCCCGACCCCCACCCCGTCCGCGTGCCTCGGCCACCTACGCAGCGCCACAGCCAAGTCCTGCTCACCCGGGCGGGCGTGGGGACAAGGGCGCCCACTGTGGCATCAGGCAGACATAGGTTTAATCCCCCAACGTTTAATCCCTTACCAGCTGTAGGGTGTTGAACAAACCACAGCTTGGCTGTGCCTCAGCTTTCTCTTGGGAAGCTCAAGCGAGGTCCCCTTGGTAGTACTTAGCCTGGGGCCTGGCACCCGTTTACCGTGAATGCCAGTCCCCTTCCCCTGCGTCCCCACCCATTGCTGGGCTGGCCTGGGCGTCCTGAGGGCAATGTTCCCGGCCTGCTCCCTCCCACGTGGCCCCAAGCCTCCCCCTTGCGCTCTGAGCAGATTGGGGGGGGGGCGCAGCTCAGCAGGTCCCTGGGGAGTCCACTCCCACCAGGTAGTATGAAGGAGCAGTGACACTCCTGCCTGCAGGAACTGGCCCTCCTGGGAAGGGCTCTGAGCAGGAAGCCACTCAGGAGTCTCCGGAGTCTTCAGGGTAGGCGCTACCGAACTGGGTGCAGGGTGAAGAGCCCCCTGGAAGCCAGGCCCCCTCGGCCCCGTAGGCCTCCCCTGGGCTCCGTGTCCTCTTCAGCCCACTGCGATGGTGAGCCCTGCCTGTACCACTCCCCAGGGCAGCTGGGAGACTGGGGGGCCGGGGGACAGTCATCCTGCTTCTGGAAGAGTCTAGCTGACCTAGGCTCACCCTTCTCTTGAGGAGAACCCCCAAACTAAGGGGTTGTTTTTCCAGAAAGTGAGAGTGAGTGAGATGGTGCTGAACCGTTCCCAGCCTCTCCCACCTTCCCTCCTACGCTGCTCCTGACACACACGAGAGATGGGTCTGGGTCACCAGCCAGGACAAGGTGACCGCCCATGGGGAGACTCCGGGTCCCCCCTAGGCTGGGGAGCACCCATGACCAGAGGCACCACGGCTGTGCTCCCACGGTGTCCACGCCTGCCCTGTGGACCAAACACCTCCATGTCCATATTTCTCCAGGGAAGAACGGTCCCCATCTCTTCGGGAGCATTTGCCAGGCCCTGGTACGCGCTTTCCACATACTGGCTCGTTCTCTTAAGTGAGTAAAGGAAGAAGCAAGGAGGACAGGGAGGGAGGTGATGCTCTAAGGCTCTGCCCCTGACCTTGAACTTTGGCAGCCTCGGCCCAGGCCCCGGCCCCTCCCGGGGGACCAAATTCTCAATTTGTTAGATGGGGGAGCTGAGGGTTTGGATTTGATCACCAGGGCCTTGCTCCACGGAGCTTCTAGGAGGCTGCAGCCATGTGAGCATGGTCCATCCAGGGAGGGTGCCTCACAGAGGCACCCACATCCTCTCCAGCTTCCCCTGCCCTCCCACCCAGACTCTGGCTCCGTAGTTTGGAGAGCTAGAAGGGGGAACCCACTGGCTCCCAGGAGGAAGGTCTGATCAACCCCCTACACAGATGCACCCCAGGAGGCCAGGATCGAAGGGACCTGCTGCGTCCTGAGGCCGGTGTGGGGACGCAGGAGAAGAGCTCCTAGAGCAGGACCTCTTCCATTTTCTTAACTCGGCCCACTGGCTGTCTCGGGGACACTTCCCAGAAGTGCCCCTAGAGGCTTGAGAGCAGCCCGTGGCAGGGGAGGGGTCCCAGAGCAGGACAGGGGCCGGCCAGGTGGGGGCCCCTGAGAGGGAAGGTCTGCATCTCTGCACCTCAGCCCCCACCCCTCCTCCTCTGTGGCCTGGTGGTGAAAGAGGGGGTGGCGGAAGCAGGAAGCCACGAGGGGCTGCAACAGGCCCCACTTCCTGCCTCACCCCCAGAAAGGGGAAGGTCCCAAGTGAGAACTCACAGCCTCCTCCCAAGTCAGGGTGGGGGCTGAGCAGGGTGGTGGGGGGATGGATTTCCCCCTCCACACTCCCCCTGCTACATCCTGGGCACAGGGTCAGGGGGTGAGGGGGAGGCTGTGCGGGAGACATTCAGGAGGGATCAGGCCCAGGAAATAAGCACCAGGAGCCCAGCAGAAACTCTGTGCTACTCCCTTGAGGCTCAGAGAGCCCAAGAAACTTGCTTGGGGTCACACAGCTGGTCGGTAATAGAGGCAGGAGCGCAGCCCAGGTGGTCTGACCCCAGAGCTGTTCCGGTGAAGATCCTGGGAACCCCCGGATTCTAGGATTCAGGGACCTCAAAGCTCATCGATGATGAAGGACACAGAGCCCAGAGAGGGCAGGTCACTGCCCAAGGTCACAGAGGGACCTTGTGGTAGATGGAGGACCGGGTCCTTGTATCCCCAGGGTCTCAGGAGGCAGTTGCAAAGGCCGTGGGAGAGCATCACCTCAGGGGCCAGGCCCCCCGCCCACCTCCGCCCTATGCAGCCCGTACCTTGGCGCCAAGGCGCAGCTGGTCAATGGTGTTCTCGGCCTCGGCGTACTTGGTGAGGAGCTTGTGGTAGTCCTCCTGCGGGAGAGGGAGACCGACACGGTCACGCACCCACGCCCCTCGCCGGGAGGGCCCCCCACCCAGGCTCGCAAGCAACACACGCCCCCGCGACGGGGCCAAGGTCCGAGTGGGAGAGGCGGCAGGACAGCCTGCTAGCTCGGCTGACGGTGAATCGGGGTGGGGGCCCCGTCCCGGGGGGCCGCACCTGCCCCTCCGGCCTCCTCCCTGCGCACCTGTCGGCGCTGCGGGCCGAGGCCCACGACTCTTCCCCGCCTCTACCCCCAGCGCTGGACGAGCCTGGGCTTCCTGGGTGTGTGTGTGTGTGTGTGTGTGTGTGTGTGTGTGTGTGTGTGTTTTAATGGGAGACAGAATCAGTCCTCCGAGGGTCCCACAGAAGGCTCGGAGAGCACAGTCGCGTGGACCCGGGGTCACTGCTTGCCCTAAACAAAACTGAACGGCTTCCTCAAACAAGTCGCGACACGGGAAAGGCAAAAACAAAGGCACCCGGTCACCTTTGAGGGATGTCGAGGAACACAGCTCTGAGAACTGGGAATTAGGACGGAAGCGAGCACTTCTCCTGTGTTTCCCACATGAACAAGACCCCAGTAACCAAACAGCTGACGACGGAAATCTTTATAGAAGATTTCCAGCAAGAAGGAATGGTGGCATTCGGTTACTACCACTCTGCCACCCCCGAAGGGAGGACTGGGTCACGGCCACGGCCACCGGTGGCCACTGACATCACAAATGAGAGGCGAGCAAGCAGCAGGTGCCTCTTCAACGAGCCACCTGTGACGTGCTCTTGCCAAAAAAAAAAAAAAAACCTACCCGCGTGGAGCTCGTGGCCTGGAGGGGAAATGGGGAAATAAACAGACGGCTGCAAGCCCACAAAGCTTCTAGCTCTAGGCCGAGGATAAACAGGACAAGGAGAGGGCAGGGGAGCTTGGGAAGAGATAGGAGACGGCGCGTCAGCAAACTCCAGAATGTGGGAGACTCTGCAGGACAGAACTGGTTTCCTCAACAAATAAATTATAAAGGGGATCCCTGGGTGTCGCAGCGGCTTAGCGCCTGCCTTTGACCCAGGGCGCGATCCTGGAGACCCGGGATCAAATCCCACGTCGGGCTCCCGGTGCACAGAGCCTGCTTCTCCCTCTGCCTGTGTCTCTGCCTCTCTCTCTCTCTCTCTCTGTGACTATCATAAATAAATAAATTTTTTTTAAAAAAAACAAATAAATTATAAGGAAGATGGGCCGCCCGGATGGCTCAGCAGTTTAGCACCGCCTTCAGCCCAGGGCCTGATCCTGGAGACCCGGGAACGAGTCCCACGTCGGGCTCCCTGCATGGAGCCTGCTTCTCCCTCTGCCTGTGTCTCTGCCTCTCTCTCTGTCTCTCTCATGAATGAATAAATAAAATCTTTAAAAAAAAATTATAAGGAAGAAAGAGATTTGGAAAAAAAAATGGGGGCAGGGGAGACTGAAAGTCACATTGCTCACATGCAATAGATGAGCTGTGTTTGGACCATGATTCGAACCAATCAAAATACACGAGTGGAGGTAACGGGCCGGGTATGGACAGTATTAAGGAACTGGTGCTGGCTCTCAGCCACGCTCATGGTATCGTGATGCTTCAGATGGAGTCCTTATCGTTACACATACACACTAAAATGCTTCTGGGGAAAGTGATTTGATCCCTGAAAATTTGCTTCAAAATATTCCAATAAGGTGAGTAGGAAGAGGCGAGGCCTTGAGTGAAGACGGTTGCTGGGGGCTGAGCAGCAGGTACATGGGTGGAGCCCCATGGCTGGTACTCGGGGGTTCATTATACCATGTTCTGTGTTATATATGTTCTGAATTTCTCACAGCAGGAGTTAAAAACCAACAAAAGCGCAAACTATCCTTGTGGCATGGCTGCAAGCACTGCTGTTTTTTTTTTTTTTTTAAGATTTTATTTATTAATGAGAGACACAGAGAGTTGCAGAGAGAGAGGCAGAGACACAGGCAGAGGGAGAAGCAGGCTCCATGCAGGGAGCTCGACATGGGACTCGATCCCGGGTCTCCAGGATCAGGCCCTGGGCCGAAGGCGGGTGCTAAACCACTGAGCCACCCGGGCTGCCCCAGCACTGTTCTTTCTGAGCAAAGGGCTTAGAACTATCTTCCTAACAAATGTCTACCAGCGGGGAATTCCTGGCCCAGTCCTAAGACCTCCTACCCAAACTGCCTCAAACCCAAACCGCCGCAAACCGGGGCCGGCAGGTGCCTTGGTGACATGCCTAGAGACGTGAGTCCAGCTTACCTGGAGCTGATGGACCAGCTCGGTGGCTTGTTCGGGTGTCTGAAATTCTTGGGGCACCCTGGTGATGGGGTGGGTAGGAGGTGGGTCCTTGGCCGGGCAGGCTTCTCCGCTGCTCAGCAGTACCTCCCGCACAATCTCAGCAGGTGACTTGAAGATCAGAGGCCTGGCAGGGCCCTGAGGCTGCCTGCCGTGGCTCTTGGCCTTGGGGGGGTGGTAGCTCTCATCTTTGGGGAACCTCACCCGCGGTCCCACCTTGGAGAAATCGGGGAGTGGGTAGTTCAGCTGCCCCCGCCCGTACTTGGAGGCATCAGCAGCCGAGTGGCCAGCCAGAGCGGCCCCCTGCCGGGGCAGCAGCCTGTCTTGCCGGGCTGGCCTGGGTGGATTCAGGGGGCTGATGGAGCCGGTGAATCGAGAAGGGAGTGGCTTGGGTGACGTCCGTGTCCGTTTCCAGGCATGGTCCTCCAGGTGAGGGCTGGTACTTTCTTTCCACTTATCGGCCGGACGCTGGAGGCTCTGGGCCTGGGGTACCGAGGAGTCCTGGAATTCCGTGGCCGTTGCCAAAGCAACACTGCCTCCGGTTCTGGTGTTTGCGTGTAGCAGGTGGTGGCTGGAGCTCCGTGGTAAAGTTTCTGCCGGGGCGGCGGGCTGGGGGGCATCAGTTTCCCCTTCCCAGGTAGATTCGAGGCTGTCGTTGGGCTGGTCGAGGCTCACGGTCCCACTGCTCCAGGACCTTGCAGAGCTGAGGTCAATAGCTGGGTTGACCTCAGAATGTTCTGGAAGTTTGTCTCCACCGGCTTGCTTGCCAGCGGCCACCCAGCCTGTGTCCTGACCCCACCCCAGAGCCCCGGGGCTGGTGTTTCCATTGCCTCCTGAGCTGAGACCAGTCTCATGCTCCAGTCTAGGGGAGCTCTCTCCAGCTTCCTCCACCTCCAGACCTTCAGGGGCCTCCTCCGGTTCCTCTTCAGTCATGGCCAGTTGAGGATCCTGCTGAGGGAGCCAGCTGAGAGGCACGATGGAACTTTCTGGGCTGTCCACATCCTCCGCTTCAAACTCTGGAAAGACAGGTCACTGCTTAGGATGTACCAGCTCTGGACTCGCTGTGTAACATTCCCAGAGTCATTTCACCCCGCTGGGCTTTCATGATGGCAAGAATCCCACTGGTCCCCCCCATGTGGCCAGGTACTCACCTATCACCTCTTCTAGTTGTCTCCGGTCCCTCAATCCTGATCCCCAAACCCCGCTGTCCCTTCAGTATTTCCTGTCTCAGCAAATGGAAACACCACCCCATCTAGTTGCACGAGCCGGAAGCTTGGGCAGCACCTTGGCCATCTGTCCCCCTCATCCCCATAGTCTATTCCGTCCCTGATCCTGTCACGATCACCTCCTACAGACCTCTCAAACTCCCCTAGTACTCTTAATCCCACACGACCTTTATGCTGGTCAACATCCTCTCTTGCCTGGACCCCTGCAGTAGCCACGTAACAATCTCCTTTATCCTCACCCTCATCCTTCCTCTGAAGACTCAGCAAAATCTTGCTGTTCCCAGGACAGAGTATGGTCCTAAGATCCCTGTCTCTATCCCCCATCAGCTTTCCTGATCCATCTCTCCCGTATGGTCGCCCCCCCTTCCCTGCTCTAACCATGCCACATTGCTCCAACCACAGGGCCTTTGCCCATGCTGATCTCTCTGCCAGGCTCCCCCCTCCTTCCTTTTGCCTAGTTAACTAACTCCTAACTGTCCTTCAGGCATTAGCTCAACCTTGACCTCATCAGGGAAATCTCAGATCTCCCTAACTGGGTCAGATTCTCCCTTTTATAGGTTTTCATAGGGCTGAATACTTCTACTTTGGAACACTTATCACAGCTCCGGTTTTTCATGTATTTACACGATCATTTCATTAGTATTTTTCTCCCCCACTGCACTGTGATCTCCTTGGGGGCAAGGACACCTCTGTTCTTGTTTACTGTTGTATTTGCAGAGTAGGTGCTCAATACTTGTTGACTGAATGGAAAGAAGGAAAGAAGGGAGGGAGGGAGGATGATGTGGCCAAAACATATCGATCCACCCATCCATTCACTATCCTGCCAACCACTTACCCACCCAGCACCCACTCACCCATCTATCCACCCACCCATCCATCCACCCATCTCTCCCTTCCTCTGTCCACCTATCCACCCACCTACTAATCCTCCTAGCCATCCATCTACCCATCCACCCATCCAGCACCCACTCAGCCATCTATCCACCATCCATCTGTCCATCCCATCCATTCACTATCCTCCCAACCACTTACCCATCCGTCATTCATTCACCCATTGGCCCAACCATCCATCCTTTCAAACATCTATCCACCTACCCATCCAGCACCCACTCACCCGTCCATCCACCCATCTCTCCCTTCCTCTATCTATCCCCCTTTAAACCATCTACTTATCCTCCCAGCCATCCATCTATCCATCCACTCCTCCATCTATCCATCCACCTGTCCACCACCCACTCATCTATCCATTACCCACTCTCCCATCTGTCCACCTCTCCACCCACCCACTCACCCATCCATTACCCACCCACCCATTCATGCATGCAACTATGCATCCTCCATGCAGTCAAGGTTTATTGAGCACCTTTTTTGTCCTACAACTTGTCTCAGCCTCTGGGATAGACCCAAAGTTTCATAACATGCAACCTGGGACCATCAAACACAGACCCTGCACTCCGGGCAGATACACCTTTGTCATGACCCTTTATCACTCTCTGCTCCCCCGTGGCCTTTCCCCTGGCACCTCTACATCCTTCAACTCCTTAAAATCCCCTTCAGCAAGTCTCTCTTGTTTACAGCAGCACATGTGAAGGCCAGAGAGGTTAAGTAACTTGCCGAAGATCATGCAGTGGCTCACAGTAATCGTGGACTTAGGACCAAGGTCCCAGCGAGTTAGTAGTCTCCGATCCGTCCCCGATCATGGGGTCATGCAGGGGGCGTGAGGAAAGCAGGCTTTGGAGCCAGGGAGTCCTGGGTTCCATCGTGACTCCTCTGATCCCTTCCTGGGGGCCATGGGCAAGTTGCTGACCTCTCTGGCAGCCCTTACTTGGACTGGAAGCTCATTCCTCCTACCTGGCAGACGGTGGGGAGGAGGGAAGGAGACATGGCCTGCTCCATGCTCAGCCCTGCGCCTGGCACACAGGAAGGGCAAAGGACATAGCAGCGGCTATTACGTCATAGCAAGGGGTTTCTATGTGACCTTAGGAAGAGCTGCCTCTGCCCTTTCCTCCCAGTGAACGCCAGTGACCTTTCCCTTCGGGTTGGAAGTGGCTCCTGACTGGGAAAACCCCACTTGAAGCAGCCCCTACAATCTGCCTCCAGCCACAGGGCCCTGCCTGATTCACAGAATCCTGCGTCCGGGCGTTTCGTTCACGCTGGGAGTGCAACCAGCACCACATCACAAGCTCATGCTATTCTCAGAGGCATCACTGCTTCCGTTTCACAGATGGGGAAACCAAGATTCAGAGACGGGAATTTCTCGGCAAAACTAGGAATTTAGTCTAAGCTGGTCTCCATGCAAAGGAAGCACTCACTTTAGAAAACAAAGGATGACAGCATTGTCATCGCTAATTGGGCTTAAAAAAAAAAATCTTAAAAATGGTCGCAACCCCGGGACCAAGCATTTCAAATGACCAAGGTTATCATCAAATCACGTGTGCACTGATCTTCATCTCTGCATTATTTATAACAGCAAAAACTAGAAACCACCTAAGTGCCCAGCAAGAGATTGGTCCCCAAATCACAAAACATCCACCCCCTGGAATTGCTTTGCATGCATTAGGAATGACTTGTGGAGGGACATATGATGAGCTGGGAAGACGTTCACGTCTATTAAGTCACAAAAGAAAGCAGGTTACCCTATCATTATTGCAGAGCACTGTTCCAAATGCATATTACATTTGCATACATACATATGGAAAAGAGCAGTTATCTGGATAATAAGTCATTTTCCTCTTTTTGCTTCTATTTGCTGATCTTTCCGCAATGAACATTACTACCTGTGTAATTCAAATCTTTGAGATTTTTAAATTATAGGTTTTATGCATTTTAATTTTTTTAAAAAAATCACCCAAACACCCTCCATTCCCCACCTCCCACTGGAAGGTGGCATGTTCGGCTCCCCCGGGGGTGGGGCTGGGGGGGGTCAGTCTCACCCTCGCCCGCAGACTCTCCCGATGCGGAATCCTGGCATTCTGCAGGCTGCGGGCCCGGGTCCCACTCCAGCGGCGGCAGGCACTGCTGTGCCAGCCGGAAGTCATCCAGGAGCTCGGGGCTGGTGGCCCCGGGAAAGGGCCCCTCTTCTCCCCCGCTCCCGTCGGCATCCTTTTCCTCTTCGGGCCAGGCCCAGCGTCGCCGCTGGGGCCCCCTCCCCAGGCCCAGCTGGGCCCAGCGCACCTCCGTCCGGGAGCTGGCCATTGGGCCCAGCCTGCGCTTCACCTGGGCCACTTCATCTTCAGGAGACGGAGCTGCCACCGTGGGTACCCGAGTCACCGCCAGCTCCTCTCAGGACCAGCCATCCTGCCTGCAGCCTGGGGGGACACAGCCAAGGGACAGCATCACTCGTCCAGCCCCCTCCCTGCTTCACAGCGGCTCACCGACAGGAGCGCTGGCAGCAGGCAGCCGTAGCTCCAGCCCCTGGAAGCCCGTGACCCCGGCCAGTCACGCCACCTTCCTTCTCTTTAGAGAAACCAGGAGGATGACTCCTCTTCTCCCTCAAGGCTTTCATAAATCAGTCGAGATACAGGGTCAGGAGCCAGAGGCCAGCACACTGGCAAGAGGTGCCTGTGCACTAGCGGTGGCCACAGTGGGCCAGGCCCCAGGCATGGGTGCGGGGACAGCGGCCCTGCCCCCCTGAGAACCGAGAGCCCAGGCGGAAGCGGACAAACAGGCAGCAACTACAAATCGAGGTGAGCAGGACCGGGATGCAGGCAAGACTTAGCCCAGAAGCCGCTTCCTCCGGGAAACCTTCCCTGACCCCCTCTCGGGCCTGAAGAACGCAGACTGCGAGGGGGGTGAAAAGAACATTCCAGCACTCCAAATAATTGAAAACAGGTACTCAAACCGGTAGGCGTATACACGCACGTCCAGAGCAGCGCTATTCACAATAGCGGGAGGTGGAAAGGGCCCAGATGTCCATCCACGGGTGAGTGGATCAGCACCGTGTGGTGCACACGCACGACCTAGCGCCGCTCGGCGGGCCAAGGGGGAAGAAGTGCTGGCACACGCCACCCGGAGGGTGAGCCTGCCAACACTCGGCGAAGTGAAAGAAGCCAGGCGCCGAAGGCCACACGTAGGATTCCATTTCCACGAAATATCCAGAATAGGTAAATCCATAGAGACGGAAAGCAGGCTGGCAGTTCCGGGGGGCAGGGGAGGGCGAGATGGGGAAGGGCTGCTTCGCGGGTATGAGGTTTCCTTTCGGGGTGATGAAAATGTTTTGGAACGAGATACGGGTGGGGGCAAGGAGGGGGACGGCCAGATCCAGGAGGGCCTCTCGGGTCCCAGTCAGTGTAGCCCCCGCTCAGGACAACACAGCACAGGGGTTGCTTAGAAGTCCCTCTGTGACTGGTTGGGGAGAAGGAGCCAGAAGATGGAGTCTGGCTGCAGAGGGGCCTGTGGCAGAGCAGGACGGCTGGCGGGGCTGCTCCTTCCTTCCATCCTCTCCTCCTCTCCCTCTTTCCCTTCCCGCTCTCTCATCTCCTGCCTCCTTTCTTTCTCACCCACCCTGCAGGCACCCAGCCGATGGTCCCACCTGCCTAGCTCCAGGGCAGCTCACGCAAAAGCCCCACTCTACAGGTGTGAAAACTGAGGCCCAGAGAGCAGAGGGCCCGCACCCCAAGCCACCCACAAGGCTGGGGTGAAAGGTCACCTCACAGCCTAGGCCAGGGCTCTTCCCTCCACGCCGAGGAGATGATGGTGTCTAATCCCAGGCCTCCCTGGAGGACGGGCAGGTCTGTGTCCCTGCAGCTTCATGAGCACTTGGTCTTGCTCAGAGCCTTGATTTACACGGTGGAGAAAAGTCAGCAGGCAGCTATTTCTGGATAGAAAGCTCCCCGGGGAACGGT
Organism: Nyctereutes procyonoides; assembly: GCF_905146905.1. Taxonomy (NCBI): domain Eukaryota; kingdom Metazoa; phylum Chordata; class Mammalia; order Carnivora; family Canidae; genus Nyctereutes; species Nyctereutes procyonoides. The sequence continues at coordinate 5,763,028 of NW_026575135.1, read as the reverse complement.
GTATCACAAGAGAGGCTGCAGCCTTCCCGGGGCTGGGGCAGGGACAGGGAGGGAACCACACCGTAAGGCCTCTGGCTGCCACCCCTGCTCCTGCACCAGGGCTCAGGGGCCTCACCCCTCCCCTGCACCCAGTCTTCCTCTCTCCCCCCAGAATTGCCTCCAGATGACCCCGTGGGCCTCCCCACGACCCCCACCCACCCCCGCCACCGCATACGCTGTGCGCTGAGCCAGGAGTCCTCCCTCTGCCCTCATCCCGAGCAGGCGAGTGGGTCACAGGCACAGTATTTTTCAGAAGAGAAAACTGAAGTGCGGCCTGGAAAGGTGACTTGGCCAAGATTACCCAGCTGGTTACTGACAGAGCAAGACCTGAAACTATTAATTTGGGCCAGGCAGCTCCAATTATCTATCACAAAACACATCAGGAAAGTATATTAGCTCTCATGCGCTCTCGCCCTCTCGTACCTTTACAGGTACGTATCCTCATACTGATGTATTAGGAAAAATAACATAATTTTTTTTTAAAAAAAAGCAAAAAAATGCAATATTAAATCAATCTTTTAAAAAGAAGCTCTAGGGATGCCTGGGTGGCTGAGCAGTTGAGCATCTACCTTTAGCTCGGGGTGTGACCCCAGGGTCCCGGATGGAGTCCCACACTGGGCTCCCTACACGGAGCCTGCTTCTCCCTCTGCCTGTGTCTCTGCTTCTCTCTCTGGGTTTCTCATGAGTAAATAAAACCTTTAAAAAAAAAAAAAAAAACAGAGAAGCTCTAACCCTTGCTTCCCATACCTTATGTCCGGGGCCTGTACTCCTCTCGGGAATCCCTGCCAGCGGGCCTTTAGCTGGACTGTGCTTGAGAATTCTCTAAGAATGCAGAGTCCTAGGTTGACCCAATGAGAGCCGGACTCAGTGGCCCTGGGATAGGGCACAGGAATCTGCATTTCAGTGGCCACCCCAGGCAAGGCCACCTTTTGGGGGTGGACTAGGCCTTCTGGCCCCTGCTACTCGGGGGGGTGTTGGAGGTGCTGAGGGCCATTGTTTTTTCTCTTCCCGAAATCTGGCGGCAACTTCTGGGTGGCTGGCGAGGCATGTGGTTTTTTGACTTTTTAAAGGGGCTTTTTCTAGCCATGGGACACAGCCAGCTGTCCAATCACAGGGGTGTACAAAGAGGAACATCCTGTCTCCTGGGATGACTCAGTCCTCGCTGAAACTCGCTGCGACCAGGGGCAGCTGCACATCAGAGCAGAGGGAGCTGCGGTCACTGGCCGCAGTTGTGCACATGCTCCCCAGGCCCTGACACCCGTGAGCCTCTCCTGAGCAAGGCCTCTGGCTTCCACGCAAGCCTTGGCGCCTGGTGCCATGGAGCCCGGGCCCGGCCAGCCGGCCAGTCAGAGGGTCAGTTGACAAACACATTCAGGTGCCAACCACGTGCCAGCCTCGGGCTGGGATGAGGACATGCCTCGCTGGGCGGCCCACAGAGAAGTCGCTGGGGTGGAGACCAGGCTGCAGGTCTGGTGCTGTTGCTTCATCGTCAACGGCCGAGCAGAACCTCCCCTCCCTGTAAAAGGGGGGGAGCACCGCCAGCTCCAGCTTCTGCAAGGAGTTACTGCCTGTGAGGGTGCACTGGGTGGTTGCTGAACGACCTCTGGGGTTCCTGGGTGACTGTGGCTCCTGAGGGCAACAGCTTCGGAGCTGTTAACTCCCTCCCCCGTCCTGAGGACCCACTATAGAGTCACAAAGACGGACACTGAACACCCAGTGGGTGCAAGCCAACTTTAAAAAACCCATGACCTTCTGCTGTGTGCCAAGCACTCTAGGAGACACAGGGACTACTGACATGAGCCCAAGTGTTCCGAAGTTTCGATTCGGGGTGGGGTGGAGTGGGTAACCATACAGGGGGTTATTGATGAAGGAAGAATTAAGCTGGGCAAAGAGTATGTGGGGCCGAAGAACGGGGAAGGGCATTCCAGGCCGAGAGAACAGCATAGGCAATGGCCCAGAGGTCTGAAAGTATGAACAGAACTTGACAGAGAGCTGCGGGCAGAGGTTCTCAAATGGCAGCCAAAAGCCATCTGTGAGGCACACAGGGCTGCTCCGGAAAGGCGGTGGGGGTGGGTGGAAGCCCCAGCCATACCAACTGGGGGCTGAACCCGAAAAGGCTCTGAGTGTGAAATCCCCCACAGGCGCCGGGCTGTCAGGTGCAGGCCCTGCCCGCCTTGCAGAAGGCAGCCTCCCGGGAAGCACCGGCCACTCCCTCCTCCTTCCCTATGGCTCCTCTCTCCTCCGCTCTGTCCTCCTCTCTCCTCACCCCTGCCCGAGGGTCCCCGGAGCCCCTTCTGGTCTGATCTCCTTCTCCAGGTCCCGAGTGGGCCTGCCACCCCCGCAGGGCTTCCTTCTCTGCCCCTTCAGCCGCTCCAAAGCTGAGGACCCTCGTCTTTGCAGCTCAATCTCTCAGGTTCTCCTTGGCCAGCTGCAGCCATGCACCTACCTCGGCCTCCCCAGGCCTTCTGAAGCTGCGCGGGGCACCCCCTCCCTGCTCCCACCTCAGCCTGACACCTCCCAGATGGGGAAGCAGTCGTAGAGGGGTGGCGGGCTGTCACCACACCTTGCAGACAGGAAGTGCAGCTCGGGGATTCAGACCTTCAAACCCAGGGACCGGGACTCTGAAACCATCAGACCTGGGCTGGGGGTGGGGCGGGGGGCGCCGGGAGTGAAGGGGAAGGAAGACTCCTCGTAGCGAGTGACTGGGCCCCTCCAAAAAGGCTGAGCGCAGAGCCCCCGACTCAGCTGCCCTCCCTGCACAGCTGGCAGGCCACAGACCTCCTGTTCTCGAGGGGTTCCCGCCAAAAACTAGTGCCTTGAGGAAGCCCAGCGCTCTCCCGTCCAGATGGCCCCCCTCCTGCCCCCAGCTCCCTCCAACATCAGAGGCAGAGGCCGAGGAGGAGAAAGGCGAGGAGCCCGGGCTCTGGGGACACGAGCCTGCGGAGTCGCGGTGTCTGCCCCTCTCTGGGCCTTTACATGCGGCGGCGGCGGCAGAGAGGCAGCTCGTTAGTGGGGACCCCCGCTGCCTCCTGGCCAGCCCCCCCATCCGAGCATCATCTTTGAGACCCCGTAGCAGCCGCAGGACTAACTCTCCAAGTGCCGATGGGGCCGCCCCGGGCACAGAGAGGGACCGGCTCGTGTCCAGGGTCGCAGACATCAGATGGGGAGCTCGGACTGGGATCCAGCACTCGGGAGCTTGACGAGATCCCCCGAAAACCGACCCAGGCCCCGTGGGCCGGCTCCCTAAGCTGCCAGAGAAGTAGGAACAGCTGCGGCAGCTGTGACTTCCTGGCTGGGCTGGTCCAGCTGCCCTGACGGTCCGGAGAGCCCGCGCCTGGCCCGTCCAGAGGGAAGGCGGCCTGCCCCGCCCGCCTCACCCCCTTACCTCTCTCGGGCTCCAGCACCGGCCTGCAGGCCCAGGCTCAGGGGACCTGCCTGAGAGGTCTTTGTTCCGAACCTGGGGAGCCCCCTGCCTCCATGGCGCCCTGGCCCGCCTCCAGGCCGCTCTGCCAGCCCGAGCAGCAGCTCGCAGACAAGCATCGCTCCCCACCTCTCCCCGCCCCTGCTGCGGCTGAGGCCGCCTCGCCTGGGCAGGAAGCGCCCAGCCTGATTTCCTACAAGTGTTTGTCAGAAGGAGGGGGTTTGTCTGCGCAGAGTGCGAGTCAGCAGGAGGAGCTTAACCCCTTGCAGGCCCTCCGCGGGTCTCGCTGCCTGGGAAGGGGGAAGGACTCGCAGCACAGACCCCCAAGGGATCGGGCCCATCGGGGCCAAAGTACTGACTGACATCCAGAGAAGGTCAGAGGCTTGGCCAAGGTCACACAGCGTGCTGAGCTTGGAAGGAGGCCTCCAGCGGCTTCCACCTTCTGGGAGCTTCTTCTGCAGCCTCTCCCGTCCAGGGCATGGTCTGGGCTGAGGCTCCCTCCCTCGCCAGGCCTTGGTACCCCCATCCGTACAATGGGAGCCCAGCCTGCACGCTCGCTCAGCACCCTTCCAGCTCGGACTTTTCTCTCCCATCCTCCTGCATGCAGCCTCACACCTCAGAGAGGCTGCGGCCATCCCTGCCGCCCCACCCGCAGTCCTCACCCCTGGCTTCTGTAGGTGGCACTGGCGGTGGGTGACTGACCTGGGAGCTGAATTTCTCCTGCTGTGCGCCCAGGACCTACCAGAGGGCAAGCTGCCTTTCCCCCAGCTTCCCTCTTCCCCATCTCGTTCATTCGACGGGTCCTCGCCCAGCTCCTACCGCCTGCTGGGTGCTCATCACTGGGCTGGGAACACGGCAAGGCACACGACAGGCCGAGTCCTAGCTCCACTCCACAGAGACACAAGACGGTAAGAAACGTGGAGAGAGGTTTGGACAAGGCTGATCCACGATCCTGATGCCTGAGGCTCACCCGGACCAACAGAACCAGTCTCTGGACATCAGCAACTCTAGAGCGTCCCAGATGGGCTGGGATACATGGCCCAGGGGGAGAATCTGAGAGAGTAGCAGGCTGGAGAGGAGGGTGTGGGGTCGGCCAGGAAGATCTCTGAGGGAAGGTGACATCCCAACAAGGGACCAAAGGAGGAGAGAGGCAGGAGCAAGCCACAGGGAGGGCCCGCAGCAGAGGCTTCTGGAAGGGCAGGTGTAAAGGGCAAGGTGGGAGGCTGCTGGGCTTTCCCTGAGAACAGCAGGCTGTGCACCCAGAGCAGAGGGAGCCAAGGGGCAGGAGCAGGGGCGGGGGCGGGGGGGGTGGGGGGGCAGGCTCAGGGCCTGGTCCCCCCTCTCTGTGAGTCCTCAGCCAGCCCTGCCGAGGATCCAGGGGTTCTGATTCAGAAAACAAAAAGAGAATGGAAAAGCTCTGGCCTCAGCTTTGTCCAAAAAGCCCTCCGGGCAATTCCGATGAGCAGCCAGGTTGGGGAACCACCATGTAGGAGAGGAAAATAGATCCCGTGTAGACTTGGCTTCCTGCGCCGGCCCCACCCCTTGCCAGCTCTGTGACCCTGGAGGCTTCGGGGTTCTAAGCCTGTTTCTTCAACAGTGATGCAGGGAGAAGGAGGCGCCACCGCACGGGCCACGGTGTCCAAGCTGGGGGCCTGGAACACGCACGAGTGAGCGAACAGACCCTCTCAGGGTCAGGCTGTGAGTATCTGGCAAAGCCAGGGCCACAACCAGGTGCCCTCATCGCAGCAGTCAGGCCAGCCCTCCCCTTCCCTCCCTGCCTCCTCCCCACATCTGGGTGGCGGGGCTCTGGCTGCGTGGAGCAGAGCCAAACCCTAATGAGGCCCCTCCCTGCCAGCTCTGGCAACCATGTGGGCCATTGTGCGAGGGGCGGGCTCCCCTGACGGCCTGTCACTCACTCTCCCACCCTCCCTGGTCATTAACCCAGGCAGCACTGCCAGCAACCCATCAATGGCAGGTGGCTGCCGCCGCCAGGCCCGCCCCACGGCCCCCGGATAACCCCAAACCAATCTTAGGGGCAGGTGCCTAACACCAAGGAAGAGAGCCTCCGATCATCGCCTTGCCCCCGGCCCCCCAAGCCTTACCAACCCTCCTCCCTGTCGCTGCTCCTGCTGTGCTCCCTCCAGGCACCCAACTCCACCCACAAGCCAAATCCTACTTAATCGAAGCAACGTGTCCCCAAGTGACCTCATGACATTGCCACCCTCCATACCCACCCCTCTCTAGTTTGGCCCACCCCTTGTCCAGGTGCGCAAGCCAGAACCGACCGTCATTCGGGACATGTCCCTCTCCCTTACGCCCCATAAGCAATCCATCATCGACTCCTCAGTCTCACCAGAACCTGTCCCATGTCTGCACCCACGCGGATGGGTTGCTCCTGCCACAGCCTCTCCCAGGAAGCTCTGCTCTGGGGTCCCTCCAATCCGTTCCTCACATGCACCACAGGGACAGTTTCCAAACCAGGATCCTGCAAGTACGGATCCTGCCCCCTGCTCTGAGAAAGACCCCAAGAAGGCGCTGCTCCAGCCTCTCCCCCACTCTCCGCCCTTCCTGCTGTTCCCAGGACAGCCCTGCAGTGCTCCCCGTCATCACCCAAACCCACTTCTTCTCCCTGGGACCTCCCAGGCCACCTGTAGATCTCAGTCCCAAGTGCCCTCCTCCGGGATTGATTGGGAATTAGGCTTCAGGTCTCTTTCTGGCACCGGGAACTCTGAAGTACTGGCCATCATATCCCCAGTGCCCAGCGCAGGACTTGCTGCCTCACAGGAGAAGCGCAATAAATACACGCGGGATGACCTACTGACTCGAGCGGGTCGCCCGCACCTGGCTGTGGCCCCCACAACCCAGGCAGGCTGGCGTGACATCCCCATTTTACAGGCGGGTAAATAGAGGCCCCGGGAGCCCGCGCAACTTGCCTGCAGCCACAAAGCTGGTGAGTGCCAGGGGAGATTGAAGCACACAGCTCTGCCTCTTAGCAACCATGCTCCGTGCTCACACCAAGAGATAATTAATACCTGAGCAGGATGAGACTGGGAGTAGAGCTGATTACCAGCGAGCGGCAAGCCCCCAAGCCAATGTTCTAACCTGGTAACGGAGCTCTGCTTGCACACACAGCCTTTCGGGGGCTTCTCTAAACTGCTTTCTCGGCCTGGCACTAGATGCTTTTGGGAAAAGCCTTGGGAAGGGGCGGAACAGGAGTGTGATGGGGTTGACAGGTGAGGAAACCGAGGCCCGGAGATGGGGAAGTGAGTAGCTCCTGGCCACCCAACAATACCGTCCGGCCGCCAGGCTCGAGTACTCGTACCAGCAGCAGGCCGCATCCACACAGCCCTGCCTGCCTGACCGCAGGACCCAGCACCGTGACCCCCCCCCCATCTCACCACCACTCAGCCATCCCCTCCGCCTGCCCTCCACACTCCTCCTGAGCCCCAGCTAAGGGCCCGGCATGGTGACGGAGTGGAAGGTAGGTCTGCCTTCCCCCCAAGACTTCCGGGGCAGCCCAGGACACGGCCCGGGACCCGGATGGGCACTGCTGCCTTTTGGCACCATGTGCCCCGAACGCTACAGTGGGACCACGAGGCTTTCCACGGGGGAAAGCAGCAGCTGGCGCCTTCAGAATTCACAGGGGCTCCCTTCCTTGGGAAAGAAATGAACACCCTCCCGAAGGTCACCCGGTTCTTCCAACCCCAGTTGCTGAATTTACCCTGTCGTTAAAATCCACAGGGAATCCGGATGGCAGGTGAGGATGTGGGGAGCCAGCCAAGAAGAACTGGGGAACTGGACACCCAAGGTATAGCCTTCCCTTCTCTTAGGAACCGTGGGGCTTAATGAGGTTATCAGAAATGACCTTCTAGCACTAAATCTTCTGGGTTCTTTGATTCCGCCTGCCAACACAGGTGGACATGCCATGGTGATGGGAGGCCGCACGGTACAGGGGTTTATGGAGCATGTGCTTCGTGGGCAGAGACCTCCAGCTTCTCTTTGAAAGCTGTGTGGCCTTGGGCAAGCGGCTTAACCTCTCTGAACCCCAGATTCTTTTCCTGTAAAATGAGGGAGTAATAGTGACTTCACAGGATCATTGGGATGATAAACGAGACTATGTACATAAAGTCCTGGCCCACGGCCCAGCTGGCACAGAGCTCATGAATAAATGACTTTGGCCAGATCTGTGAAACACCCAGATGGCCTGCTCCCCGCAGGACCGGGTCTAATTTTCCTGGCTCCAGAGCTTCCCTCGTATCAGCCACAGCCCTCGCTTTGGGTCTCGTACAGAAAGGGGGATGGCGAGGTCTCCCAAGTGGAGAGAAATGCTGCCATTTCCCTGGGACCCTTTTCCCTGTGGCCCCCAAATGATCGCAGGGTTCACCAGTCCAGATGGACACCGTGCCTACTGCCTGAATAGTGAAGGAGGAGAGGAGGCAGGCCTTCCTCAGCCAATCAAGACATGGGTTACGAGGAGGATGTGGCCATATGGAGGAAAACACACACATGTACACATCTCTGCACACACAGACACCCACACTCTTCGATTCACGCTTTGTGAAAAGAGTCCACCCCCCCTCAAAAAAATGCATAATTTGTGCCAGGAATTCATTGCTAACAGCAAAACTTCATCACGCACCTATTACGTAAAGGCCTTTCCATGGATTCGGGTGTCCTTTATGTAATTCTCGTGCCAATGCAAGGAGGCAGGAATTAGCATCCCCATTTCACAGGAGAGGAAGCTGGCTTTGCACCAAGCTGTCTGAATCCAGACAGTACGGTCTTAATCATTTGCGACTGAAGCTTGCAGTACGTGAAAAGATCGAAAGCAATCCCAGTGTCCAATAATAGGGGATCGTGGAAAAAAAATTATGATATTTCCACTCAAAAGGAATCCTACAGGGATGCCTGGGTGGCTCAGCAGCTGAGCGCCTGCCTTCGGCCCAGGGCGTGATCCTGGAGTCTTGGGATCGAGTCTCACATCGGGCTCCCTGCATGGAGCCTGCTTCTCCCTCTGTCTGTGTCTCTGCCTCTCTGTGTGTGTGTGTGTGTGTGTCTCTCATGAATAAATAAATAAAATCTTAAAAAAAAAAAAACAACAGTAAAATAGGGAGGAAGAGAAAACTGAAGGAAGAAGGGAAAAGGGAGACCGAGAGGTACTCCTAAATGTTTACAGTAATTAGTAGCAAGTAGTATAATAAAAGGTAAGCGTACTCTTTCCTTCCATGGGTTTTTGAAAAATCATAGTTGCTATACAAAAAATAGTAAAATGAATATTTCCTGTTCCTTTTTTTTTTCAAAGATCCTGATTTTTTAGAAAGATTTTATTTACTTATTTGAGAGAGAGAGAGAGAAAGAGTGAGCATGTGAGGAGGGGGTGGGGCAGAGGGAATCTGGAGCAGAATCCCAGGCTGACACCTAGCTGAGCTCGGAGCCCGACGCGGGGCTCGATCTCATGACCCTGAGGTCGTGACTGAGCTGAAGTCGTGAGTCCGCAGTTTAGCCAACTGAGCCACGCTGTGAGCCGAGTATTTACTATTCTGAAAGAAAACCAACAAGCAAAGTAAACAAAAGCCTCCACTGCATATTTGGGCAGTGCTTCGATCTGATGAGACCTGGGGTGTGCCCCGCCTCAGTTTCCCTGCCTGTGCAAGTCAGGAAGGGTGGCTGAGCCCTTTGAGGCCCTTCGGAGCACTGACACTCTTTGTGACATTCTGTAATTCCCTTCCCACGCTCTCTCTCTTCCTCTTTTCGAACTTTGATACTACGTGCTCTTTTCTGCACATCGAGCCATTACGCAACACGTGGGAACATATGAAAATCACAGAAGGGAAAGGAAGCGATCCCAGCCTTAGCCACTCTTAACATTCTGGGGTAAGACACGTGCTCTCTGATTGGATCCTCACGATCAGGCATTTAACGGATGAAGAAAGGCCCAGAGAGGTTAAACCACTTGCCCACAGTCACACAGCACATCGCAGGCAGAGTTGGAGCTGCAGCCACAAGCCAAGCATTACCCTCCAAATGAATCCTTTACCTGGGTGGGCTGCACCTGACGTGGGACTCCGTCCCGGGACTCCAGGATCTGAGGCCCTGCCCTGCCTGGTCCTTGGTCCTTGGCTGTGGCCTCAAGACTCTGAGAAGACTGCCAGCGGGGCATCCCGGTCTGGCTCTGATCGCCAGCCTCTCCCCCAGAATAGGGAATGCTGGCGGGGGTCTAGGGGCTGGCTGGGGACCAGGCCTGGGAGCAAGGGGGCGCTCCTGACATTGGAACCGGAGTTTGGCCGGCACCGGGCCAGCAGTTGTGTTGGACGTTGGAATGAAGGAGGGACCCAGGAGTGAAAATGTAAAGGGTGTGGACAGAAAGGCCTTGGTCCAGGTCTGGTGGCTCTTCTAAAGCCCGCTGGCATCCTCATCTGCACGGAGGGCAACACCTTCCTCAGGGGTGAGCCCGTAAAGTAAGGGGACCAAGTGTTCACACGGCCTAGCACCCGGGAGGGCCTCAGGAGACAGGAGGGGCGCTGTTGGCCTCCTCCTGGCCCCCAGCTCCGCCAGTACCTCTTCCCAGTCTCCCCGCTCCTGGCGCGGCCTCCCATCCCTTGGACACACCCTGCTGGAAAAATCTTCCCAGGGCATCATTCTGGTCAAGCCTTTCCCTGCTTACAGAACACTGACGGCTGCTGTCACTTTCAGGTTCAAGGCCAGACACTCTGGCCTGGAATTCAGGCTCACGCTGACCGGCTGACCGGCTCCCACATCCGACGGCTGCTGCACTGCACAACTCACGTGACAGCCTAGGGGCCTCCTCTCACAAAGGTTTCCTTCCCCAAATCCCACACTTCGGGAGGAGCTGCAGGAGGGTGAGGGCCTTCTGGCCTGGCCCCCCTGGGGCCCCCTGCACTGCCGGGAGCCCTCCACCTCCTGGCTGCCCTGCGGAGCAATGCTGGCCTTCCAGCCCACAACACGCGTCACGTGCAGCTCTCGGAGAAAAAAAAAAAGGAAGGAAAAAGCTTGATTTGTGGCCTGATTTCCATAGTGTAAATACCCGTATTATGGCCAATTTCAAGCTACCCAGTGTGCTACCGCTGGCACAGCACTGGAAACAGATGCACACGATCAGCTCTCCCAACATGACGCACCGCTGCACACCCCAGAGTAAGCACCAACTAACCCCCGTGAGAAGCTGTGTGACCTCAGGCAGGTGACTTAAACTCTCTGCACCTCCTCAGTCTTCTCAGGTCTACAATGAGGACAGTAACAGTCCCCACTTCACGGCGACGATGTGAGCACCTAGTTCTAGAGTCTGGATCAACAGCAATGCGCCAAACGTCCGCTACGTGCAGGGTGCCGTACTGGGCACCCGGAAGGTGACTGGCGACAAAAGCTCCTGGCCTCCCGGACCTCAGTCACTGCAGTAAAACCCTTGGCGCGGTGGCTAGACTGTCGCAAGCACTAACCCAGCGCTGGTACCCACGGAGCGTCGGGACTCCCTTTCTCCCGGCCTGAGACGCCTCCTCTCCAAACGTGGGATGTGACCTTCTGTGATTCCACCTCCCTTCGGCCTGGAAGCCACACCGGAGTGGCTGTCACCGTGCCCATTTCAGCGAGGGGAAAACTGAGGTGTTCAGAATGGAAGCTGGGCGCGGGATCCAAACCAAGGGCTCCTAACTCCCCGTCCCCGGAGCTGTCCCACCCCCCAGGACTGAGGAAACATAAAAAGGACCTGGCATTTGCTGGGTCATTCAGCTGGAGGCTTTAAAAATACTTTCTCCCCGCCCCCCAGCCCCGTCCCTGGGGGTAAATTGAAATGTCCTTGGCAGAGGCACCAGTTTCCAAAACCCGCTCTCAGCAGGACGCGGCCCTGCCCAGGAACACCCCCAGCTCCAGGCTAACCCCGGGCGCCCCCCCCCCCCCCCCCCGGGCTGGTGGGAGCTGATGAAATCCCCTTGCAAGAAGGGCTCCCAACACGTGTTTCGAATGCAAAGCACTGGACTCGGGGAGGCGAAGGCCCCACGTGGGCCCCTCTTCCCTCCTAGAGAAGAACCGAGATGGCCCCGGACAATAAACTCAAAAAGAACCCAAGACACCGCGGGGTCCATCCCCCTGAGCCACACTTAGACCCCCTCAAAACAGATGGGCAGCGATGCTGCTTTCTTGACAGCGCAAAACCACCAGCCAGTAAAACCCACCCACTCCAGGGGCGGCACCTGGGGAAGGAAAAAAGAAAAAAAAAAAAAAAAAAAGGTCTCGGTAAGTCCCTGCAGGTGTCTAACCTCAGCCCTGAGGCTTCGGTTTCCAGGCTCTTCAGTTCTAAAGGACAGAAACGGTGTCTCTTTTCTCTGCAACCTGAGTTCTCTGTGCAACCGCCCGGGTTTGCCGTCCGCCTCTTTCCTTCGCAGCTTGACGGCTGGGCGCTCGGAGCCGAGCCGCGGGTGAGGATCCCCTCCAGCCCGCAGGGTCTTCCCACAAAGCCGCGGCAAGGGGCAGGGAAGGGCCTCCCCGCGCAGCCGCGTCACCCCGCTGAGCGCCTCGGGCCACGCGCGCCCCTTCTCCGGGCCTCAGTCTCCCCATCTGTGCACCCGGACAGCCTGGCCCCATTTCTCAGTCCGATCCAGCTCGCAGCCGCGTCAGCGCTGCCCACCCCCGTGCGGGCCCTTGCCCCCCCCGCCCCCCTTCCCCCCGCCCCCTCCGCCAAAAAAGAGGAAAAGAAACTCGCGTTAGGCGTCCGCGGAGGGTGCGCGGCTCCGAGTCGTCAGGCTACGCGGGCAGTTGCCGGGTGAACCGACCTCGCACAAATCCCGGACTGGTTAGTCCCACCTCCCGGGTAACCACAGCTACCCGGGCCACACCCGCAACCCAAACACAGCCCGAGGCCCCGCCGAGGACCAGCCCCGGGCTCCCCGGGGACCCCTCCCCTCCCAGCCGCAGCTGGAGAGACAGAAAGCCAACGCCCCCATTGTGCGGAGGTGGAGACTGAGGCCCAGCGGAGCCCGCGCGGGACGCAGCCGGCGGGGGGAGGACCGGACCCCCGCGCCCGCCCGGCGCCCCCGCCCACTCCGGGAGCCGCGCCCCGACTGCTCCCGGGCGCCGGGGCTTCCCACGTGGGAGCGGCCGAAAGCGGCGCGGCCCCCGGGATCGCCGCCCTCCCCATTCCCCCGACCCGGAAACTGAGGGCCGGCGAGGGGCCGCCGCCCGCCCCGGCCCCGCCGCAGCCCCCCCGCGCGCCTCACCTGCCGCCGCGGGTTTCCTGGACTTGAGCGGCAAACAAAGGCCGCCAATCCCCGCGCGGGGCGGGGCGGCCACTGGGCTCAATCCCCGGGGCGGCCTGCGACGGGCGGGGCGGGCCCGGGAGGCGGGGCCTCGGGAGGCTCCGCCAATCGCGGCGAGGCGGCCTCCTGCGGCCCGCCCCCTCGGCGCTGGGGCTCCGCCCCCTCGGCGCTGGGGCTCCGCCCCCTCGGCGCTGGGGCTCCGCCCCCCGCGCCCCAGCGCTCCCAGCTGGGAATTCGCGGGGCTCCGGGAGCGCGTGTGCACGGTCGCAGCAACCGCAGCTTTCGCAGCCCCCACGGACTGCTTCAGAGCAGTAACAAGAATCTTTTTTTTTTAATTTATTTTTTATTTTTATTTTTATTTAAGATTTTATGTATTTATTCATGAGAGACACGGAGAGAGAGGCAGAGACACAGGCAGAGGGACAAGCAGGCTCCCTGCGGGGAGCCTGATGTGGGACTTGATCCCAGAAACCTGGGATCACGTCCTGAGCCAAAGGCAGATGCTCCATCACTGGAGCATCACCCAGGCGCCCCAAGTTGTTTTTTTTTTTCTTTTTAAGATTTTATTTACTTATGCATGAGAGACAGAGAGAGAGGCAGGGACACAGGCAGGGAGCCTGATGTGGGACTCGATCCTGGGTCTCCAGGGTCACGCCCTGGGCTGAAGGCAGCGCTAAACCGCTGAGCCACCCGGGCTGCCCCCCCCCCGTCTTTTTTTTAATTTTATTGATTCATTCAAGAGAGAGAGAGAGAGAGGCAGAGAGACACAGGCAGAGGGAGAAGAGGCTCCCCAATGCGGGACTCCATCCCTGCACCCCCAGGATCATGACCTGAGCCGAAGGCAGGCACTCAACTGCAGAGCCACCCAGGCGTCCCATAATGAGAATCTTAATAATAAACTTTTCTTGAGCTCTTCTGTCTGTGTCAAGAAGTGTTGTAAGCTCCTCCCATGCTCCCTCCTCTCCCCTGAGATGGGTGGCCCTGGGCATCACCTTCCAGGTAGGTTCTCCTCCAAACCACCATGAGCAAACAGGAAAACCCAGGTCTCCAGACGGACAAGAACGTGCCCAGGACGGAAATAATCCGCTGTCCACAGAGAGCTGGCCTGGAAGGGGTGTAAAGTGTCACAGTGACCTCGGCTCCTGCCCCAGTTCTGCCACTGAACTCCAGGTAAATGGAATCCCTAAGGTCAGCCTCACCAGGGGATGAACAAAGCGCTGAGTCCAGAGGAAAGAAACCAGTGGCACTCGCTTAGAGAGCTCCTCCACCAACCCTATTTCACAAGGGGGCTGATGGGGCCCAAGACGGAGACTTTTGCTGTGGGGGTGGGGGGGAATGCATCCAGCCACTGCATCCAGCTATGTTGCAGCTAATTCTCTAAAAAGCTCTCCCCGGTTCCCTAGGGATTTGAGGCTCCCTACCTGCTCCCAGTAATAATCACAGCAGCTGCTTCTGTTCAAAGCGTACTCTGTGCCAGCGGCAAACATTTTAGCGAATCCTTATAATAACCCACAAGCCAGATGAAGGCGATGCTCTCCATTTAAAGATGGTGAAAAAAAAAAGAAGAAAATAAAAATAAAAATAAATAAATAAATAAATAAATAAATAAATAAATAAATATGGTGAAACTGAGGCTCAGAGAGGTTAACTTGTCCCAGCTCACACAGCCAGGAAATAGTAGAAGTGGAATTCGATTCCAGATGTCAGACTCTGAAGTGTGGACCCCTTGAGCGGTGTCTTGTTCTCTATCCTTGTACTCCTCCCATCAGGCTATTCTCTCCCGCACCCTACTTTCTCCCAAGCAGAGGGAGCTCCAGGTAAGTTGAAGGCCACCTCAGCACTAGCTTGCGCAGTCCCTGGCTCAGGCCAAAACCTCACCCCCTTCCTGGCTTCTTCATCCAGCAGCAGACCCAGGGATTCTCCAGCAGCACCGGCCCCACACCACCCCCTGCCCAAATTCTGGCATCATGAACAAAGATGTGAGGGCCCCTGGGTACATCCGACCAGGGTGGACCTCTGACCCCTCCATCCTCCATTATTCAAAGTTGCCTTAACGCAGGGTCTTGGGTCCCTTCAGAAGACAGCAGGATACATGCTTGTGTTTGACTTTGTAATGTGGACTTCAGGCAGCCTTGGGTCCAAATTTGGCCTCTACCATCCACTAGCTTATGCAACTTTGGGCAAGAACCTTGACCTTTCTAAGCCCACTGGCAAATGAACTTTAAAAAAAAATGGTTTAAAATTTCCCTGGGTGGGGGACCCTAACACCCAATGGGCCACAGCCCCGGAGTCAGGCCCAAGAATTCTAGAAATGACAGTTCCAGAAACTCATTCTTGTCCTACTTTTCCAGAGTTCAAACTTGGGGCAGTGGGCAGCAGCTGCTGGGAGCTTCCTTGTCTCCCAGCATTGGACCAACCAAGTGGAGAGATGGCTGGTTCAAAGCATGGGACGTCACCAGGTCATGACCTGCCCAGAGCTCACAGAGCAGGTCAGCGGCTGGCCTGAAAATCACCCTGGGCTGGTGATAGATGAAAATCTCTTGGTTCAGAGCAAGGTGCATGAGGACTTTCATGCAAAGGGAGTGGCGTTTCTAAGGCCAGAGGGCCCTTGGTTCACCACTGCCATCATCCGGACAGTGATGATGTCCAGATGTCATCCAGGGCTGAGTCCGAGCCTGCCTGAGCCAGGGGCCCCAGCACAGCACCCGGCCTCCATCAGAGGCACGTAGCAGTATCCCCGCTGCACTGGTTTCCTGGGGTTGTTGTAACAGATTATCACCACGTCATGGCTTCAAACAGCCCTAATTTGTTCTCTTACAAAGAGAGGTCAGAAGTCCAAAGTCTGTCTCACGGGGCCATCCTCAAGGTGTCAGCGGGGGAGGCTCCTGCTGTGGGCTCTGAGAGCAGAACCTCTTTCCCTGACTCTTTCAGCACCTACTGGCTGCCTGTATTCCTGGGCTGGTGGTCCCTCCCTCCACACCCCTTTTCCAGATGGGGGAATTTGGGCCTAGAAAGGTGAGATCACTGACCCATGGTCATGCAGGATTTGGCATCTGATGCCAGCAGATCTGGGATCTGCCTCCAGGTGGAAGTTACTCCCTGCACAGGTATTAGGACTGGGGAGGAGCATAATGAGTCCCCCAGGAGGGACTGGGGCTTCTGGGATGCTGGCTGCTTCAGAGGTCACGTGGAATCCAGGGCTCCGGCCTCGGGCGGTCTCCTTGGCTGGGAAGCGGAAGCAGCTAAGAGCAAGATCTGCTGCTGGTGTATGGAACCAAACTGCCCCTGACCCACCTCTGGCTGACCTCTGAACACAGGGCTGGACAAAGCAGGCCCTCTCCAAGTCCTCTGTCTCAGAGAAACCCCAAGGTTGAAGGGAATAGGCACTGGGGCCCTGTAACCCATCGTCTCCCGCCCCCTCCCTTCCCTGCCCTTGTGTTTCTGCTTCTAACACCCCTGCCCCTTGGCGCCTGAACTGCACTGGTCAAGAATGGGAAGAATGGGAATGTGACCCTGCCGCCTAATGTATGCCTCTCCCCCACCTTCCCCTCCCCAGACCTTATCTATCCAAAGACTGACACCATGAAAGCCCCGCCCCCTTGCCACCCTGATGGGGACAACTCTGGCCCAACCTGTACTCCAGAGACCCCTGCGGAACCAGACTGCAGCCACCAATCCCACCCTTCTTGGCTTCCTCCTTTTTCTCCCTCCAGATTTCTCCACTCCCTTACCAGGCCCGGGGGGGGGGGGGGGGGGGGGGGGGCAGGAGGGAGGGGGCGTGGCCTCAATGAATCACCTGCACACAAATCCTCACCAGAGTCAGCGTCTGGGTTCCACCCTGAGGCAGGCCACCTCCCTGTGCCTTAAAACATCCGTGCACATTGAGCATTCCCCCCCATAACATACTTGTGTGCTTTATTTATTTTTAAGAGATTTTATTTATTTATTCATGAGAGACACAGAGAGAGGCAAAGACACAGGCAGAGGCAGAAGCAGGCTCCCTGCGGGGAGCCCAATGTGGGACTCGATCCCAGGACCCCGGGCATCACACCCTGAGCCAAAGGCAGGTGCTCAGCCACTGAGCCACCCAGGGGCCCCTCCTGTGTGCTTTCACTTAAAGGTATTTTCTGTGAATAACCAAGAAGGGTGCCGCAGGATGTGGGCGTGGCTCGGGTGCCCCTGCACCCCCACTGTGCATCCCGCGTTGAGCCCTGGGGGGCAGGGGGAAAGGCCGCTGCTGCTGCTAGGTGTTGCTCTGAGCGCCTAGCATCTGACCGACCCATCCCTCTTTGGTTGAGCAATCAGAAACCCCAGCCCCAAAGGCAGGCCACACAGCACGCTGGGCCTCAACCTTGTTCAGATTTCTTTATTGAAAAATTAAAGTCATAAGCTCTGTATATAAATACGCTGACATCGCTGGTCACCTGCAAGGCCTCTGGGATAGGCTGGGGGCGGGGCTGGGAACCTGGGGTCTTGGAGTCCCCAGGGGTGAGGAGAGGGAAATAAATAATAAATACTATAGGGGGATAAGGAGCCAAGAGGAGAGGGGGTGAGAATGGAGGGGGGGTTGCTTGATGCTTATTTGTGGCACTAAAGGTCCTGCAAGATGCCCCCCTGGCTGGGGGCCGTGTCCTCGAATTCTCATGTGACCTCACTCCAGATAAAGGCTCAGACAACCTGAGGATGGGCCAGGTCCTAGCTGGCGGGGGAGGGGGACACAGTGCCCCCTCCCCAACCCAGGTAACGGGCCCTGGCAGGCCTCAGGTGGACCTTCTCTCCTTCCCGACACCCACGCTTGTACTGAGCGCCTACTGTGTACCCCGGGCATGGCACCGGACCCCAGCCTGACCTTCTGTGTGCCTCACCCGGCTTTCTTATCCTGGTTCTGGGCCGGTGCGCCAGGATAGAGTGGGGGGATGTCTTCCTGCTACCCTGGCTACGCAGCCCCAGCCCTCCAGAAGCTTATAGTGCTGGGAGGGAGGAGGGACCGGGGCCAGGGACTGGGCAGCAGTGGGGGGCCTCCGGGCCTCAGCCTCTAGAGCATCACGTTGAACTCCGTGACCAGAAAGTCGATGTAGTCTCGCTCCTTGGTCTTGAAGGCCTCCGCAATGATGCGGGCCGCCTCCCGATGCTCCTTGCCCCGGAGCGTCAGCCCGTTCACTTCCAGGATCACGTGGCCCACCTTGAGCTGCCCACAGTTGTGGGCCGAACCGCCTCGCTGCAGGGGCGAGACACAGGGCCGGGGTGCGTGAGGCAGCTGGGGGTGAGGTGGGCGGCCTCAGACACCCACCGGGTCAGGCCCGGCACCGCCAAGCAGCCTGCAATCTGGGTGTCCACTGCCCTGATTAGGAAAATGGCTCAGTGAGGGGCAAAGGGCCTGGCTCTGCCCGTGGGTGCTGGGTCACCCCGGAGATGGCGAGGGAACAGCCCTCGGGGGGTAGGGACAGACCTGTCAAGCGGGGCCCGTGGAGGGGTACCTGAATCGTGACGATCCGAGGCAGGGGCTGGCGGGTGTTGGCGCCACCCTCGATGGCAATGCCCAGGGTGGCTGCACTTTTCTTCACGCGGACCACGGTGGATGTGGGCTCCAGGAGGCCAGGCTGCAGGTGTGAGCAAGGAGACCAGTGCCTGAGGCCTGGTCAGTGTTCAGGCCTGGCGGGGTGGGGGGGCTGGCCTGGCCATGACATGCACCCCACCCCCGGGGGTCACAAGGGCCCAGACCCCAGCCCAGTGCTGGGAGCCGCCAGTAAGCTAGCGCTAGGCTAGGAACTGGTGTTAGCAGCTCTCTGATTGCTACAAACCCCGAGGCTCAGGAGGTTAAGGGCCGGCCCCAGGCTGCCTGGGGGTGGCGCTAGGACTCGGACCCAGGCCTGACTCCCTTAGCCAGGACACCCGCTCAGAGCAGAGCTGAAAGGCCCTCAAGACCTAAACTGGGCCCCCAGACTCCTGATAGTGTTCGCTCCGGTACCCACATCCCTCCGGTGATGGGGGCTCACTTCTTCCCCGTGGTGGTCAAGCTGAACCCTGGTCGGGGACCTCCTGTTCCCCTCCTCCCCTAGGGGCCTTGCTTTCCCCTCGGTCCTCTGTATCCCCTCCTCCTCGCTCACCGGTTTGGTGGCCCCCTCTGCGGTCCTCTCATTCCGAGGTGGCTCCTTGCTACTCCTGCTCTTGGTGGATGCGATCTGTCTGCCTCGGCCTGGGGCGCTGGCCTCTGCCTCACCGGCGTCCACACCGCTGTCCTCGCTCAGGGTCTGCCCACTGTCCGAGAGCTGGGACAGTGTGGAGGCTGCTGGGGGTGGGAAACGGGAGGAGAGTGGTGGTTTATACAGGTGGGGTGGAGGAGGGCTTCCTGGAGGAGGTGATAGAGCTGGGATGCTGTGGGGATTCCCCAGGCATGGACTAGGGAGGAATCCGGGGAGACTCTCCACCACTACACCTGTCCTTCCAGCTGGGCCTGGCCCCACGGCCGCCAGGACTTCTGCTCTGACCCCCTCAGTCCTCAGCCCGTGGCGTAATGATGAACACGGAGGTCAGGAGGCCAATCCAGTCCACAGATGTGGGTCGTTATTATTATTATTATTATTATTATCGTTATTATTTTTAAACTTGCACAATGCTGTCAAATCGTAATGATGGATGAGCACATGGATGTTTGAATATTTTGCACAAAAATTAAATCTCTGGCGTCTCAATAAGACAACGGAAGCTTTGCCACACCTGGTCTGTACCCTCCATGACCCAAGTGGCCTGAGCTGAGCAGTGGGCACATACCCGAGCTGCTTTGCCGTGTGCGTGATGGCTTGACCCCGAGTCTGAGACACTCTAGAGTCCAGCAGGTCAGGCCTGACTCCCCTCTGACCAGCCCGAGCGACCCCGGGTGAGTTACATGACTTCTCTGAGCCTCCCTGGCGCTGTTCCACGCCGCCGCCCGTCTAGCAGCATTACACCCAGACTAATTACATACGACGTGTACAGTGAAGCCCGCAGGACAGCAGACTTGGCGCTAGACACTCTGCTCCGAGGTTGCTACGTTCTGTGTCTCAGCTTTTTCCTCTGTAAAATGGGGATAAGGGTCCGGCCCTGCAGGGCTGCTGCTAATACAGGCAGGGGCCCCTAGAACGAAACGGCACACAGGAAGCCCTGCACAACAGACAGCTCGATGGCAGGTGGCGCCTCGGGTCTCCCTCACCACATCCTGCCTGCTGTCCCCCTACCTGCCCTCCCTCACCGAGCTCCCGAGCCCAGGGACCCTGCACTCAGCACCCCAGCCTGCCCACTGTCTGGCACACAGCAGGCGCTCAGTCCGCAGCCCCCTGACCTGCCCTGCCGCCTTCCCTGGCCACCGCGGGCCCTCCGTAGCCCTCGAGCCACAAGATGGCAGCAGGTTCCAGCAAACTGCACCCAGCTTGCTAAGGGGAGGGAGGAGATCTAGAGCCCACCAAGGTTCCAGGCTTCCTGGGAGCCGAAAGCCAGCTTTACACTGCGGTCCACCTCCTCAGCTGGACGCCCTCTGCAAACTCTGGGGCCGCAGCCTCGTCCCAGGGGTCTGCGAGGTCGAGCCTGCACACTGACCCTGCAGCCCCCCGGATCTGGAGACTCCCAGGGGTCCGGAGACAGTCATTTCAACACAGGCCTTTCCCCCAGCACTTGCCTTGTGCCAGGCCCCGGGGACAGAGGTCACAGAGGTCACCCCTGCCCTCACAGGGGCTGTTTTCCCTGGAGAGACTGTCGGGGACTGCAGGGTGGCCAGGACTGGGGGTGCTGGAGAGAGGAGCCCAAGCCTCCCAGCGACCCGGCGGGGCTGTCACCGAATCTCCATCCCACGGCTTGTCCGTGGTCACCCGGTTTTTCAGTGGCAACGCTGGTGCTCAGGACCCTGTCCCCGGGGCTCTCTGATGCCCCCCAGGCCAGGAGCAGGGAACACCTGCGCTACAGCACGCTGGGCGCACACTGGCTCCCACTTTGTGCCGACGGACAGACCACCCCAGAGCTGCTGGGAGCCCCCCCCCCTGGCCCTCTCGGCAGGTGCCCCGCAGCCCAGCCCGGGGGGGGGGGCAGTACTCACCGCGTGTCTGCGGCAGCGCCCTCACTTCGTTCACGTCGGGCTCGCTGTCGGGCCGGTGCACCTCCACCATGACAAAGTGCTGGTTCGTGCCCGTCGTATCCGGCCGGCCCGAGGGAGAGGGCGGCGGGAGGCAGCCCCCCGCCGGCGTGGCCTCTGCAGGGGGGCTCTTCAGGTGCGGGGGTGACCGGACGCGCGGGAAGGGGCCGATGGGGTGCTGGTTGACCAGGGCCAGGTGGGCGTCCAGCGGCCTCTTGGAGCCCGGGTTGGCGGGGGACACAGAGGCATAGATGGGGGAGGAGGGTGGGTCTGGGGCCGCCGGGGCGCCTGGGGCCGGTGCGGTGCCCGCCGGTGGGCTGTGGGTCCTCGGGGCCGAGAAGACGATGCCCGAGTGGGAGGACGCGGACGAAGGGGGCTGGACGTCCTCTTGCGCTGGCTTCCTCCGCTGGGTGGGCGGGCGGCCGTGGCCTTGGGCCAGGGGCGGCGGGGGAGGCGGCGGCTTGCAGCCGGGCAGCCCCTCGGAGCCGGAGCGGAGCCGGCTTTGACATCATCCTGCCAAGAGACCCAGCAGGAGTAGAAGGCGTCAGAGCCCATGGCGGCGGGGCGAGGCGAGGGCCCCGCTGGAACTCCGGCCTGCTCTGTCAGCAACCGGCCACGCCGCTCTGAATAATGCAACACCCCAGTGGAAAACTTCTCCCCCCCCCACCTCGGCAGCTGATAAGCGTCGGGATCTTGGCGGGCGTCTCTGGGGATGGCATCGTTACCTTTGGGACCTGAAGCTCTTGGCATCAGCCAGGGCTTGTCACGGGGAACACGACTCAATTAGAGGTGGATGCGGAGAATGGAAAAACAACAACAACAGGGGCACCTCCTTGGCTTTTCTTTTTAGAAGATTATCACGGCTGCTAGAGATTGGAGATGTCCGGGATTAGAGGGAGGGAGGACGGATGGGCGGGGACAGTCCCCTGGGCTGGAGGGCTGCGCGGTCCCGGGCAAGGCACAGCCCCTCTCGGAGCGCTGCTCCGGGCCGCAGGGAGATGCGTGCCTGCCCAGCGGAGGTGTGGGGACGTGGAAGCACACGTGTCACGTGTTCACAGGTGCCTGCCATCCAGCAGGTGCATGGTGAGGGGTGGCTATGGGTACATGGGTCATTGCTCTCTCCCCTCTGCCTAGGCCAACCTCCGACACTTGCAGAGCTCCGATGGCAGTGCAAGCATTGCCCCAAATGCTTTAACTTCAGTGGACTCACGTACCCCTTGCCACAAACTCGTGGGGTAGGTACACTAGTACTGTCCCCATTTTACAGAGGGGAAAACGGAGGCACAGAGAGGTTAAGAAACTCGCCCGAAGTCATGCAGCCAGTGGCAGAGGTGGGATCTGAGCCCAGGCAGCGGGCCCCGGCGCCCAGGCCATTCAGAAGTAATTTTGGTCAGAAATTGCCAAGTGATGCTGCTGACGTGTGCACAGGGGCCCGAGGGGACGAGGTCACAGGTAGCCTCCATATCCAGTGTGGTCAGACGGCCCCTTCGGGGAGCTCACACACTCGTTAGAACAACGTGCAGATAACGAAGCCAAAGTTAACACCAGCTCGGCAAACAAACAGCCCAAGTCCCCACCTCGCGTCCCCCGAGGGAGCGGAGAGCGGTCCTGGGACCTGCCGGAGAGGCGGAGGGACGCCCCTGTGCCCAGGCCCCAGTCTGAGGGCCCCAGTGCCCCCCTGTGCTCTGCCCGAGGAGCCGGCCGCCAGGGCCTCCGGCAGGCCCAGGGAGGGCAACACTCAGTGCAAGAGCCAGAGGGTCTCACCAGGGCAACGTCTGGGAGGGTGTTCGTACTGCCCTGGACAGCCTCACCAGTTTCCTCGAGGTCCAGAGTGTTCTAGAAACGGAGAAGAAAGCAACGTGAGCGGATATAAATGCAGAGGGAAAAAGCACTGCGCCCTCCGGGACTCCAGAATCCTCCCTCCCTGCGGCTCACGCTTGTCCCCACACGCCCCACCCTGGGGAAGCTGACACGTTAAAATTAATGTTAATTTTCCTGCCGCTCATTCTGAAATCAATTTTTTGTTTGGGGCTCTCCAGGCCTCCCTTGAACCCCCTGGCGATGCTGTGGGGTGGCTCCGACCGGGACTGGGGATTCCTGAAGCTGGGCCCCGGGTGCCCTGCTCCACGCGCTCCCAAGCCCAAAGGTGCTCCTGGCAGCAGCCCCAGGAAGGGGTGACAAGGGCAGGACGCAAGTGAGAGGTCAAGTCTCTTTTTTAATGTGAATGGTTTCAACTGTGAGGCAGGTGGGAAGGTTTAAACAAACCTTACTTCGCAAAAACATGCCCATTTCTTGCTTCCTTCTCTAACTCACCGGAAGAAGCCTCACGCCCCCTCAATCTCCAGGTCATTCCCAGGAGGCCGGGCAGCGCCCCTCTCGGGGGCCCAGGGGAGCCCAGGATGGCAACGAGCCCCCCGCGACCAACGCCTGGCTCACGTCTCAAGTGCAGCCGTCAGTGTCAAGCAGCCTCGACGCCGGACTGACGAGGAGGGCCCGGGGCCCCAGAGGAGGTGAGACCCCAGCCCTGCCTTCAGGAGCCTACAAGCGGTGGGTTGGACACAGGCAAGCAAGGAGGAGACTGTGCACGGAGCGAGGACACACAGGCACAGAAGCGGATGGGGAGGGGCCGTCAAGGAGGGCTTCCTGGAGTAGGGAGCGTGGCTGACAGTGGAGTCTTGGGGGCGAGCTGGGCAAAGGAGGGAAGGACGGGGTTTCAGAGGGCAGGGCGCGCAGAAAGCGGGAAGGAGGCAGAGAATCTTCGAGCGCTTCCACCCGACTCAGGCACGGATGGAGCTGCTGGGACCTGAGGCTGTGGGGCGGGTTGCCATGGCGACATGGCCCCAGTTTGTCTTCTGGGAAGATTCCCTTTGCTCACTTCCTCTCCAGCCACAGCAGAGCAATGCGGGTCGGGGCCTTGACCCACGTGGCCTGTTCCCTGTGCCTGCAACGGGCTCCGCCTCAGCTACCACACGGCCCGCTCCGTTCTTACCTCCTTCAACACCTTCCCCAGATACCACCTCCTCCAAGAAGTCTACCCTGACAACCCCCGCCAACCTAAAACCACAACCCTTCCCTCCTGCCCTGCTTTATTTTTCTCCTTCTTACTCTGATCCCGTCCTTCACCCAGCAGCCCTCAGGATGTAACCCTTGAAACGTAAATCAGATAATATCCCTCCCCGGCGCATAACCAGGGTTTCCTTCCATGGAGAAAGTTCTAAAGTCTGTACTCATCGAGCGAGCCTCGTGGCTGGGGCCCTTTCTTGCTACTTCTCCGACAGGATGGGATGGTTCCTGCCCCAGGGCCTTTGCACTCACTGCTCTCTCCCTGCCCCCAGAGACTCGCTCCCTCACATCACTTAGCTCTGACCTCAGCGAGGCCTTCCAGGACCAGCCCTGTCTAAAACAGCACCCCTCCCCACCTCCGCACCCGCCCCCGCCCAACCCCTTTCTGTATAGGATGTATCAGCACCTGATGTTATATTATCGATCTGTTTATTGTTTGTCTCTCCCATTAGGATAAAACCTCCTCCAAGGCAGGACTTGTGACCACCTGGTCCCTACTCCCTCCTCAGTGTTTCGGATTGCTGCTGCTCGATAAATATTTACTAAGCAAATGAATCCACGAGTGCATCGATCGATGGTGAATGAATTCATCGATCACTCTGGCTGTCACGCAGGAGGCCCCAGAGAATGAGGCCAGGCAGCCCGTGCGGATCATCGTGGAGAGCATAACGGTGGGGCCTGAATTAGGGTAGAGCAGTGGGCAGGGATGGAAGGGGCTCCAGGTGCCAGAGTCCCCGGGCCACCGGCTGCCAGGTCACTCCACACTCAGCCCCATCTCGAGTGATGCTCCTTGAACATTCTGGGCGGGCGAAGGGCATGTAATCACGAACACCTGCCATGGGAACCCACCCCCGAGACACTCGGCCCTCCCAGCCCGGAGCCTTCCCCACCCAGGGCTCTTTTTCTGGTCCTTTGACGTCCGGTGGCGGGGGGTGGGGGGGACCATCAGGCCGAGACACCTGCTTCATTTTACCAACAAGCTGAGGCATACGTGCAAACTTCAGCGTCCCAACCCCGTTCCCTGCACCGTGTCACAGGAAGATGCTTCTGGATGCAGAGATGGGAGGGGTTCCTCGGGAGGGGGAGTGACGGGGCTGCTCTCCCCCCCCCCCACCGGGGGAGTGGCACCACTTCTGGCGTCTACGAGATCACACCCGGCTTCTCCGCTGCTCACAGCCACGGGGCTCGAGGGGGGCGGGGGGCAAATCACAGACGTGCCCCGTGCCGTTCCCTCCTCCGCAGAGCGGGCTGACGGCCGTCCCTCTCTCGTGACATGCTCAGAACAGGGCCTGGCACAACCCACGAGAGCAGGTGACTGTCGTCGTATCAGAAGCTTGGGACCTGGCAAATCTGCCCCAGTAAGCCCAGTGGCTGCAAAACCCTGCCCTGGCCCACGTGACCGCTTCAGTGGAAAGGAAACGGCCTCCAAAACCAGGCCGGGTCCAGTGCTCCCCGGAACCGGTACAGCTGGGCACCCCGAGCTGCCCCGAGCTGAGGTAGACGGCGAGGCAGGGCTGGTCGTGAGCAGAGGCTCACAGAGGCAGCCCTGGCCTCTGCAGCAGGCACGACGGGGATCAGAGGCCGGACGGCTGTCTGTCTGCAGGAGGGCCAGGCGGCGCCTCTGCCACACTCAGCCGCTGCCACCTGCCCCCGGAGTCAGCCCGCAAGCACCCTGGGGGCTCAGGTGACGTCAGAGACGTGGGATCCTGCCCTGGTCTGGCTCGTCCGGAGCCTTGGGCCCTCATTCAGCCAATGAGCATTTATCAGGCAGCTGTGGCTCATGGGGATAAACGACGTGGTCACCGTGTCCCCAACACCCGCAGAGGGCCATGCACACAGTACGTGCCCGTGCGCTTCCGCTCAGGATCACTGATGGGGGTTGTAACGGGGCCCCTGGGAGGGACAGGAGGGATCCGGGGCCCGGACCACACTCCAGAGCAGGTGTGGCTTTCTCAGCAGCACGGCAGCGAGCGGAGCACAGGCCGGGGAGGGCGAGGCACCGGGCCCTTCTACGATCTCACTTGCTTCTGCATGTGAGGTGCGCCCCACGGTCCTCCCTGGCTCACAGCTTTTAGGTTTCCAGCTCAGAGAGGAAGTGACCTGTCCAAGGCCACGTGGCCAGTCTACCGCGGATCAGGTTTTTAACCCAGGTGGGGTGGCCCCAGAGCCCAGGCCGCGGTACCCTGACCCCAGAACTGGAGAGGGCCCCAACACCGTGGGAGCCAGAGGGCCCCGGGAGTGCCCCTCGCCCAAGCGCAATGGTAGGGCCATCCCTGGCCCCTGGCCTTGGCCCTTCTTGGCGGTGGACGGCATCCTGGAGCCAGCTCGGGAGGCAGGGAGGGGGAGTCGGGAGGTGAGGGTACGGAGACCCAGCCCTGGGAGGAAGGCCTCAAGTGGAGCAAACGGCAGACGGGTCGCAGCCCGGCCCCGCCAGACTCCATCTGCCGGATCCAGACGCTCAGGAGCCCCGAGGCCCCGAGCCATGTTCCCTGAGCCTCTGAAATAGCTACGGACAGCAGGTGGAGAGCCCCGGGGAGGCGTCAGCAGAACCGCTCGAGGGACGAGGAAAGGGCTTCCAGAGGAGGATCAAGGTCAGAGCTCACGCAGGAGCCCGCCCCGCATCCTGGCCTCCTCCTCCTGCGCCCGCCCCCGCCCGCTGCTTGGGGGTCCCCCCTCCTGCACCCACCCAGGCCACAGACCGGCGGAGGGCTTAGACTCAGTGGCTCCACTGGTCCTGCTAGACGGCCCTTCATCCATCTGCAGCTGAGGTTGCGAGGCCCAGAGAGGGAAGGCCACCTGCCCAAGGTCACACAGCAAGGACGAGGCAGGAAGCGGGACCTGTTAGGCAGACCGCTTGCCGCAGGAGCCAGGACGCCCTCCCGGCTGGCTACTCCCCCCACCTCCCATCTCCTTCCTCCCCAAATCAGCGACAGTTCAGAAAATTCTCCTCCCTTCCTCTCTTTTGGTCTGAGCTGCCCCAGTCAGGGCCCGGATATGCCAGGAGCCTGGTCTGGGGGAGCTGTGCGGCCAAAATAAAATGACGTGATGGAGGGCGATGACCCGTGCTGACCTCCGCCAGGTGGCCTCCTGATTCTGGAAGCGGTGACACTTCCAGGTGACTGTGGCCTAGGTGTCATCTCAGCAAAACGAGCCCCCCCACCACTGCCCCCGCCACCCGCTCCAGCCCAACTCCCTGGTACCTCAGCCCCTCATCACCACGGGAAGGCTCTTACATAAAGGTGCTATTTTCAGCTCTTTGTTCTTCTTGCTTCTTTACTCTGATGTCAGGACAACAGGCTCCCCCCCACACACACTCTGCCCCAAAATGCACCAGAGGCCTGATGCTATCTGGGCCTTATCCTGCTCTGTCCAGGGGAAACTGAGACCCTGAGTCACAGAAGGTCCTGGAAGGTCACCGTGGGGGCGGAGATGGCTGGCAGAGGCCAGCGGGGAGGGGCAGAAGAGGGAAGGCAGAGAGGGGAGAGGGAGCCGGAGGGAAAGAAGAGGAGGAAGGGGGGGGGGAGGTGGAGAGCAGGGGATGAGGCAAGCGAGGCGTGGTACTGGCCAGAGCTGGGGCTGGGGAAAAGGGGCCATCAACCAGGGAAGGTCGGGGAGGGGAGGGGACCGGCTGGGTGGAGGCTGAGTCCTGGAGCTCCTGGGGGCACGGGGCGGGGGGGGGGGCAGTGGGGCTGCCTGGAGTGCAGGGGATGGACTGAGAGTCCAAAAGGATCACGGAGCCAGGCCACGGGGTGCTGGCCACACTGGCGGAGACAGGCTCATCCTCTCCCGAGCTGAAAGTCTGGGAGCTGCCAGGGAAGGGCAGGGTCCCCAAACGGAGGACTGGAACCCACCCTCACCGGCGTGGCGCAGGCCGTGGGAACTGCCTCGGCTCCGGCCGGCTCGGGGCGCGTTTCCCAGCTGCCCGCCGCGGCACCGCGTTCGACCACCCAACCACGCACGGCCCCCAGGCGCCGCCCTCCCAGGGGTCTCAGGGAGAGGACTTCACTCAGCGACAGACGGTGACCCAGAAGCTCCAGGTCAGGCCCGGAAGAGCCCCTAGGACAGGTGCTGGAAAGCAGGGCTCCGGGAGGGATGCGGCGACCCAAGAACCCAGCCGAGGGAGAACACACTGCCTGTGTTCACCAACCTCCAATCCACGTCTAACATTTGCTTCCTTATAAACCGGGGGCGAGGGATCCCTGGGTGGCGCAGCGGTTTGGCGCTTGCCTTTGGCCCAGGGCGCGATCCTGGAGACCGGGGATCGAATCCCACGTCAGGCTCCCGGTGCATGGAACCTGCTTCTCCCTCTGCCTATGTCTCTGCCTCTCTCTCTCTCACTGTGTGACTATCATAAATAAATAAAAATTAAAAAAAATAAATAAATAAACCGGGGGCGACGCAGCCCAGCCGGAGACACTGTCACCAACCGAAGTCGCAGGCCTATCCCATCACATCCCAGATCCCTGTTGTCGCAGACGCCACAAAACCACTTACGCTCACCCCGGCTTCGCGGGAGGGACGGCCTCGCCGACCTGCCGTCAGACCTTGCCACTGGGCGTGCGAATCAAGCACCCGCTTTACAGCTGTTTCCGTATTCTGAACGTGGCATTTTGCTCCGGGACTTGGGCTGGTTTGTTATGATCCGATGTATTTTCTTTTAAACATTTAAAACTGCTATTTCGAGCAGGGGTGCTCGGGCTCGCCAGCCTGCCGGAGGGGTTCAGGGCACGGAGAAGGTAAAGACCCCAGTCTCAGGTCAGCGCTTAGCCTGACTCGCCCGGTTTATACCTGGGAGGGTGCAGGCTCCGGAGGAGCAGGGCGGATCCGTGTGGACTTGGTTCTGTTTGCCGGAAACAGCTTCCAGCAGTCAGTCCCAAGTCCCCGCGCGGGGAGGCCACCGCCCCCCAAAAGGACCGGCCGGGAGGATCGTGTCTGCTACAGATACCAGCTAAGGCACCGCCGCGGCCGCCCCGAGGCTCACCGACGCCCCCGATGAATTTACGGCTCTGAAGGTGCAGGGCGCTCGTGTCGAGGCCTCTTAGTGGGGAATGGGCTGTTCTACTCGTGCAGAGAAACTAACTCCAGCCTTGTCGTGCCCCCCCACCCCCCCGCCCCGGGCACCGAGCAGCCTCCTGGGACAGGGGCCGCGGAGCCCGGCCTGACCGCAGACCCGCCTGCCCGGACGGCAGCAGGAGCCTCGCCAGGTCACCCCACCGCACGCGCCCCTGAGCTCTCTGCGCAGGCAGGGGAAGCATCTTAAAAGAGGCCAACAGGATCTTGTCACTTCCTGGCTGAAGACCCTCAGTGGTGTTCCGGGGTTCCAGGGTTAGTCGAGTCTCTGGTGCCTCCTGCTGCTAACTCGGCGCCCTCTCCCCATCACCCCGGGCATTCTGGCCCTCCTGACCTCCCCCAGCTCCTTCTGGGGTCCACAACCCTTGCGCCCAGGGCCTTTGCACATGCCGATCTGGCCAACCCGGCTCCTGGCCTTGTGGATTGCCCGGTTGATGCCAATGACTTCCGAGCTCTGCTCAAACATCCCCCTGACGCCCTGCTCTGCTCACCAGGGCCCCAATCCTCCCCCATCTCTCAGGGTGTGAGTTAGGTAGGTGATCTGATCTGAGGCTGCCTCCCCGACAGGACTGGCTAAGCTTCCCCACAGCAGGTGCTGTGGCCTGAGAGCCCAGCACAGGGCAGGTGGCGGGGGGAGTCTCAGTGGATGCTCACCGCAGGAGTGGCTGATGGATGAGTCAATGGTTGGGGTCCTTCCTGCTCCCCCACGGCGGGAGGGCTCGCCCAGCAGAGCTCGCTCTGCACCCGGCCAGGGCTGGGCCACAGACACGGCACAGGAGGTGGGAAAAGATCCTCCGATGGTTTGCTCCCCGTGACAATCAGGGGAAGAGCTGCCTTGACAATCAGGGGTCCCTGCGGCCGGAAGGGCCTGAGTCAGGCCTGAGCATCTCCACCCTCCTCTCGCCCCAGAGGAGGACAGTGTGGAGGCCACAGGGGAGCAAAGTGCTGACAGCCACACCTGGCACCCACTTCTCACCTTACTGCATGGGGACGGGGGCGGTAAAGCTGTTAGAGGCAGGGCCCCCACCCCAGCATCCTCTGGCGGGGCCCGGGGAGCCCCTTTCCAGGCACAGGAGATGCCTGGAGTGCAAACCTCTCAATTCCAGGAGCAAAGTGGCTGTGGTTAAGGCTGGAGACGTCCCAGCTGCCACCCCCGACCTCAATGGCACCTGCTATGTGGGTACAAGGCTGGCCTTGGTCTCTACAACCCCTCTGCCCTGGAAAACCTCTGCAGCGCCCTTTGCCAGCCCTTAGAGCATCCAGGGAACTGGCTCCCCCGTTCTCCACACCTGCAAGTCCGCTCCTGAGCTCACTGAATTTTCACGACAACCCACAGATGACTGGTCTTATCAGCTGGTGTACAGATGTGGAAACTGAGGCTCCAAAAGCTGACGTCACCTGCCCAAGGTGACACGGCTGCTACTGGGGAGAGCCAGCCCCGGGCTGCGGGACTCTGCACCTGTGCACCTAAGCCCCCCTGCCGCCGGCTGGCTGGTATCCCGTGAAGGATTCAAGAAATGGCAGGCAGGCCCTGCTTCCGCTCAGCTCCCCTGGCTGACGTGTGCATGGGAGGGATGACATTGTTTGCAGGCAGGACAAATTTCCAGGGCCGGCTCTCTATTACACAAATGGAAAAGAAACGCAATTTGTCATCGGGGGAAGGCTGTATCTGATCTCCTTTGATCGATTTTGTCTGGTTTAAGGGAAAAAGCTGCAGAATGAGCCACGTTTAACCTGCGACTGCTAACTGCACAGCGCGGTCCACGCTCAGTGGAAACTGGCTCCATCTGGGGCAACCGTCTGGGGCATCTGGGTCAAGAGAGCCAGCCGCCTGCCACTCCGCCGGTCGGAACACTGGGGCAAAGGACATTTTCCTACGATGCGGGAGGCACACGTTTAGAAGGCTGGAATGTCGGAAGATAATCCTGAGTGGCCAGGGCGTGCGGATCCATTTCAGTTTCTGCCCCACATTTCCCGGCCCCGACTCACTTCCAGAGCCTGGGCTGGCACTTGGGCACACAGGCAGGAGAAAGGTGTGGTCCCCGCCTGGCCCCCGGTCCCTCCTATTTACCAGGGAAGACTAACTCAGAAGGAGGTTAGAGCCATGTGACAGGTGTTTGAACAGAGACAGGGAAGCAGGTGAGCTGCATGAGGGACAGGAGCTGGGTGATCACAAGAAAGAGATGCCGTGGGGTCTTGTCCATCTAGATTTGGGGGTTCAGCATCACTGCAGTAAAAGCTCACGGACACGTGTTGGTCCCGCAGACCGGTGCCGGGTGCTCGGTGGGGAGTAAATACTGAATCCTGACTCCGCCACTCACTAGCAGAGTGACCTGGACCAAGTGGCTTCCCTCTCTGACTTTGGCTTTCCTCTCTGTACAATGGGAATCGTGGCTGTACCTGCCCCTCCCAGTTACCGGCAAGGTCAAAGGAAGACACAATTGGAAAGTGTTATCACGATGCCACAAAGAACTCTCGACGAATGCCAGCAGTGCTTATTATCAGTTAAGGCCCCAGTTGCATCAAGGAGGGCACGTGATGAAATGAGCACTGGGTGTTATACTACATGTTGGCAAATCAAATTTAAATTAAAACCAAAAACCAAAAACAATGGCCTCAGATATTAATATGGGTCAGGCTCTGGGCTGGGCACTAGGGATTCATTGGTGACTCAGACACAGTAGCCGCTGTGGGCGGGGGGGGGGGGAGGAGGGAGTAGCCAGCCAGGCTTGTCAACATTATTAGAATATGATGAGACAAGAGTCATGACAATGGGACGCTCAGGGGGCTGGAGGAGCCATAGGGAAGTCAGAGAATCAGGGAACTCTTGGGGGAAGAGGTGACCTGTGAGCGCAGGGCTGATGCACACGCAGGGGACAGCCAGGCTATGGGAAGTGGGAAAGAGAACACTCCAGACAGAGCTTATAGCCTATGGAGGGGCAAGAGGTCTCACAACGGCTCCACACCCCAGAAATTATCATCCTTATCTTACAGATCCTAAAACTGAGCTCAGAGAGGTAAGATCCCTTTCTGAGGTCACGGAGCAAGGAAGGGGCAGGGGCTGGGGTTTAAGCGGAGAGCATTCCCACTCCAAAGCCTGAGGAAACCTCATGGGCTGGCCAACCGGAGGGACAGCGAGCACGAAGGAGGATCCCAGTTCCCACCAGGGCTCGGTGCAGACATAAGGGGGTGGCAGGAAGGGCCACGGCCCCCCTACCTCCACCCCGCCTAAGGGACCCCCCAGCCCCGCCCGGCAGGAAGGACGGTACCTCCATCAGGTCTATAAGCCACAGCAGCCGCTCCTGGGGAGGATGGGTGGGCAAAAGGCAAAAAGAAAAATACATCAAATAAATACCAGGGATGGGGTGGGTGCAGCAGCCGCCCCTCTGCCAAACATGCACGCATGCACACACCCAGAGAAAGGCACAATGAACACGATTCTCTAAAATCCCCTCTCTCCCCTAGATGCCTGGGGGGCGGGCATAAAGGACGGATGAAGAGAAGGCCCTGTTGCCACAACTAGCACCCCTCCATCCTAACTGCGTCCTCGCAGGAGACCTGGGGCCGCTGCGGCTCTGCAGAGATGGCAGCTGTGAATAGACGACGGCTATTCACCCGGGGGCCACCCTGGCACTGGCCAGCAGGCAAGGCTGGATCGTCACTCCCATTTGGCAGATGGAAAAACGGGAGGCCCAGAGAAGAGCAGGGACTTGTCCAAGGTCACACCTGCTAGTGGAAGGCAGAGCCTGAAGGGGGACTTTGCTCCGAAGACTGGACCAGAGAAAACCTGGACTTCACAGAGGCCCAAGCCCTGAGCCGGCAGTGAAGCCCTGAGTCTGAGGGATGGGGCCCCAGGCTGTACATGCAAGGGCACCTGAGGCACGAGAAGAGTGAGGGAGGGTAGCAGACCCTCAATCCAGTGCCTTCCAGAAGCTTCCAAATGTCTGCAAGGCCCTGGATGCAACTCCTCAAGGTGGTTTTCTGCAGTCGGGTCGGGGGTGGGGGTGGGGGGAGTGGGTAAGAGCAGAAGCTTCACCTGCCCTCGGGGTCTGGATGGCGTTTCTGGGATGCCGGTGCCAACAGGGAGGTTACTCCTCATTTAATCCTCCCAACAAGCTGGGCATAGCCGCATCCCTGTCCCAGTGCAAGTGGGGAAACTGAGGCACCAGGCAGTGAAGCACGGGGCCGAGACTGGGGGTGGGCAGCACCTCTCAGGTTTGGGGGCGACCCCAGGGCTGGGCAAGGCCACGGCAGGCCAGTGCTGAGCTGGACATAACAGTCACCCTGACGGCCATCAGGGCCTCGGACGAAGACTTTGGGCCATTCTCCTCATGGGAAAACTGAGGCCCGGAGAAACCGGGGCTCAAACCCACATGTCCTGCCTCCCAGGCTAGAACACACCCCGTTCCCCCCACTGGATCTCCCATCCCCGTTTCTAAAGGGACTAGCCCAGAATTACAGCCTGCAACCCCCCAGGTTTTAGAGCAGAGGCTCACGGCCCCCAAAGCCCCACAGGGATATTACTGAGGCCGATCTCAATGGAAATGGAGCTGGTCCCGGAGAGAACCGGCCCCTTGGGCCAGGGCCCTGCCCCCTGCATCCAGCTCATCACCTGGGTGCCCCATCGGAGCATGTGCACAGAGCCAAACACACAGGCAGCCCCGGGCGGCGGGGACCGCTTCTTCCCCGCCCCAGAAGCGTGATCTGCTCGTCCCGAGGCCTGGCACTGCCTCCACCGCAGCCACAGCCAGAGCCCTAGAGGAATGCCTGGCAGCTTGCCGGTCACCCCAGGACGGGACCAGGACTCCGAAGGGGAGGAAGGTGACTCAGAATGGTAGGGGTAGGAGACAGAGGGATAGAAGTTCCCCAGAAACCCAGATCCCCAGAGCTAAAGAGGAACCAAAGCTCTGCTGGGATGGGCAGGCTGCAGAGGCTCCCCCGGGCTGTTCCCTGCCGGGCCCCTAACCACGGTGCACCCCCGGGCTCTGCTCCTCCAGCAGGCCCGCTGACTGCGTGTGCCCCAGGGCTCCGGAGACTGCACCCGTAAGATCTCCCAAGCCAGCATCTGGGAGCAGCAGGGCTTGAGAAATGCGGCTCCACCCACCCCACCCCCCGCCCGTCCTTTCCACGGGGCAGTGGTGACGAGGGATCTAAGGACAGCAGAGGAGAGCGTGAGCACGCGGGCTCTCCTGACCCCCAGCCCCGCGTGGCCTGAGAGCCTCTTCCCTTGCTCCTTCCCGGCAAAGGCCTCCTGGGGCTAATCTGCCTCTGAGCATCCTGGGGGCAGAACCCAGGAGGGACTCCAGGCTTTTCTGGGGGGCTGGAGAGTCTGGGAAGAGAGGCAGGGTGGGGTCCAGAGACAAGACGGTGCGTCTCAGGTGAGATGCCACCACGATGACCCGCAGGAAGGCCCCGCCATGGTTTCTGGTGGGATCCTCCCACGGGCCGTTACTGATTTTTCTGTCTCATCCCCCGCGTTTTTCACCTCTGTCCCGAGCCTCCCCCTACGCACCGCGAGCCCACGCCTGCCTTGCTGGGCACGCGCGGGGCCTCCAACAACGATGAGGTTTTTCCAAGGGAAGAAGCTGCAGCTCGGAAAGGCAAGGGACAGAGCCGGGAAGGGGTGGCGCTGAGATGCGCACCTAGATCCGTCTCACTGCACAGCCGGCATCCTGAGGCCCCCCGGCCCCCGCGGGCCAGCACGCCAGGGACGGGGCGCGGGCAGCTCACCCTGGCCGAGCTGACGGTGGTGGAGGTGCCGTGGCTGCCTGTGGACGAGCCCGTGTCGCTGTAGGAGACCACGGAGTAGGTGTCCCCGGCCCCAGGGCCCGGGGGCTGGCGCGCCTTCATGGACTCGATCTCCCGTCTCAGCACCAGGTGGTCGAAGCGGTCCAGGTCTTGGGGGGAGATGGTGCCCCTCACTTCAGACAGGAGCGAGAACTGGGGATGGAGACCAGCAGGGCAGTCAGCCGGAGCTCCACCAGCAGGCGGGCCCATCCCCTGCTGCTCCAAATGACCACGTGCAGACTTGGCCACCGGCTTCCCTCAAGCCGCCGTGGCTTCCCCTGCCCCGGGAGACGTCCATGCACGGTGTGGCCTGGACACCGGGTCACCTCGTCCTCGCTGGCATCTTGGCACGCCCGCGTGGCTGCAGCCCCCCGAGCACACCCGGAAGCCCCGTCTCTCCCACCTGGAACGCCCTTCCCTACTTCTCTCCAAACCCCGTTTCCTCTGTTAAGCCTCCCCACACGCGACCACTCCCTGTGGGTTTAATCACTTCTTCCTTCATGCAGCCTCTGGAGCCCGGACCTCCTCTGGCAGCAGGGCACGGTACCCTGGGGGCTCGCGGCGGGCTCCCACCCACAGATGAGTGGAGTTAACCAGCCTGGGGCAGGCCCCGGCCTTGCTTTTGAAGAGCAATCCAGAGGATTCTCAGGGTAGCTCAGCATTGACAGCCACCTCGTCAGGGCCCCGTCCCCGGGAGTCTGTGGGCTGGCTTCCCCGGGACAAGGGGCCCACCTCGGTCACTAGCTTCTGCCCAGGGCTGTTTCCACCCGATTCTTTGGGTTCTCAGGAAAGGAGCAGGGGATGGAGGGAGGCAGGGGTGCTGCAGAGCCCTTGAGAGCCTCCGCCTCGCCCAAGGAGGGCCTCATCGTCACCTTGGCGTGGGTGTTGAACAGCTCAAACAGGGCCATGACCAGGGCCTCCACGGAGACGCTGCCGCCGCGGTACTCCTCCAGGTAGTAGGCCATGGTGGCGCGCTCCTGTGGGTTCAGCAAGTGCCGTGCCTGCTCCTCCAGCAGCACACGCGTCTGGTGGCCCAGGCTGCTCAGGGTCACCTGGGAGCCAGCCGGCCCCTTGCACAATCCCAGCTGAAAGACAGGTGACAGGGAGCGGGGGATTCGGAGCTGCTCGGGGTGGGGGTGGGGGTGGGGCCGAGCGGAGGGAGGGATGGGGGCGCCCCGTGGCCTCAGCCTCCACGGGACTCCTGCAGGAGAGGCCGGTTACAGGCCCCATCTCAGACAGGGCAGCTCGTGCGGTTGCAAAGCACTTTCACGTGTCATCTCATCAGATCCTGGCACCGTTCAGAGCGGAACAATTTCAGTGTGTGGTTTCCAAATCATTCCCCAGGCTTCGGTGTCCCCCTTGCTAAATCCGGGATAAGTCACCTCATTTCCGAGAAGAGCGCAGACGTGCATCCACCCCCTTGCCCTCCCGCCACCACCTCTGGCATCACCTGGAGCCGTGGCCACGACGATGTGGGTGTCCCCTGTCATCCCCTCTGCCTCCCCCATCACCTATGCAGAGCTGCTGAAATGATCTTGTGAAAACATGACTCCCCTCGTCGCGCTCCCTGCCTAAGCCCTTCTATGATGTCCCAGCATTTCGGGCTAGAAGCCAAGCCTCTCAGGTGGCCCACAAAACCCCGTGTGATCCAGGGACCCCGCCTGGGGTCACTCGGTTCCCACCCCGTGCTCGCTCACCGCACCCCCTCGTGCTCTCCTTGCCTCCACCAGGCGGCCCTTTGCCGCTGCGGGGCTCTGGCACACGCTGCACCACCAGACCAGACCAACCCTTCCTGCCCCTGCACCAGACCCTGGTGTGGCTTCTAGTTGGCATTCAGGGCACAAGCCCAAGTTACGGCGTCACCGACTCCCACAGAGCCTCCGCCCTCCCGTCTGCCTCTCAGCCCACCTGAATCAGATGTCCCACCTGCTACTCCCTCTCATGCTCCCGGCACCTCGCCTGACGGCACCCAACGACTTCTGTGACTATAGAGACCCGTGTGCGCAGGTTTGATTTTCTGTGTCTAGGCGTCATCTCTGCGCGGGCAGGGATCTGATGGGTTCTGTTCAGTGCAATTATTCCTGGGGCCCGGGGTGGTGCCCAGACCTGGTGGCGCTCAGTGACGTGCGGGGAGTGGAGGACGGATGGACCATCGGCGGGCTGCCCGCCCCAAATGAGGGCATGCACGCGAGTGGCTCTGCACACCCGGCCAGGCCCGGCCCCCACCCTCACCCCCCATGGGGACCGTGACGAAGCCGAGGATGGCCGCAGGTGGAGAGTGCCCTACCTTGCTTGTTCCTTCCGTGGGAAGATCCCCAGGGAACCTACGGAGAAAGACAGATGTGTTGAGCTGCATGACCGAGAGGTTCCACAGGCACGAGCAAGGGAGGGGAACGTGTCGAGGGCACCCTGGCCCAATCGCTGGGGCACCTCAAGGCACGGGGAACCCCTGGCAGCGGCGCCACTTCTGGCCTCCCCATCAGCCACGTGGGCAGCGCGTCTAAAACCACGCCCAGGTGGGCTCCTGACTCGTTTCCAACCCTACAGGCCCAGGAGGCAACAGGACAGGAGACAGCAGCCCATGGCCTCAGGGGAGAGGCCAACCTTAGGGAGGGGGAAGACCGGGGGGGGGGGGCAAACTGGAGACCCAGAGATCAGCTCGCAGGTACAGCTCAGCTCCAGCCCAATTTCATGAAAAAACATGCGCCCAAGCCGCCAGAATGCCTAATTTTAAAAGCAGCCAGAAATCCGCTGTTTGTTTTTCCCCATGGGAAACCTGATGGCCTCTTAAATGTTGGTAGCTAATTAAAAAATTTATGATGTTGTGCTGGCGAAAGGGGAGGGAGGCAGGAGGGAAAGAGGGAAGAGGGAGCGCGATGCTCTGGGTGTCGCTGGCCTGGGCGGCCCCCAGCCGCTCTGAGACTCCTGATGGAAATCCAAAGGGGACACCTGGCAGCATCAGCAACGACAGTCACTTTCTGACTCCCAGACCCCTTTCCTCGGGTAACTTGCAGAGTCCTCATCCCCAGGGCTGGATGGGGGCAGGGGTCGGGAGCCCCCCCTTTCCACAGGAAGCAGCTAAGGGCCCCAAATGACTTCAAGATAAAGAATGCGGGAGCTGGATTATGCAGGTCAGCTCTCCACAGAAACAGGCCCCGGAGGAAAAAGGACGTGCCCAGGGTCATGCAGAGGACCCTGGTATGGGGACCCCGGGCTCTCAGAATCATCACAGGTCAGGGTGTGGTGAGGGGACGGCAGGGGGCTTCACAAGGAGCGAGGGGCGCAGCCGGACCCTGCCGTGTTTGCGGTGGCGTCCTCGATCCGGGAACTGGCGATCCACTTGGTCTCGTCCACCGTGGTGCGGGCGTGGGGCAGCCTCCCCACGTCCTTCACCGTCAGGATGAGGTGCTGGGATGACTTGAGCAGCCTGACCGCCTCGTCATGCAGGATGTTGAGAAAGCTCCGCCCGTTCACTTCCAGGATCTGGTCCCCAACCTGCCAGGACCACCAAGGGACACAGTAACCCGGGCTGCTTGGAGGACACTGGCTCATGCCAGAGGCGTCCGAGTCCCGACCCCAGCCTGCCGAGGAGGTCACGGGGGCCCCGAGAGGTTACAGGGGCGCCTGCGGGTCACGCAGCAAGTCAGTGGCAGGGCCAACCTCCCCATCCTGAGCCCGAGCCCACGCTGCTGTCATTACAAAGGGCCACCTCCCCTCAAGGGGTGAGTCCACAGCCGGCTTCTCAAGAGGCCCCTTATCCAGACGACGACAGCCCCACGAGAGGCCTGGTTAGGCGGGGCAGGGCAGGGCGAGGGACGGGGAGGCCCGCTTCCGTGATCTCCCTTCTAGGCTTCCACGGGGTTGAGAGGTTTACACCTCAAGCGGGTTGAGAGGTTTACACCTCAAGCGCGCACGTATTTCCTTAAAATACAAACAACATTTTAGTTTACTCAAGAAAGAAGGAGTAAGTGAGAAAACGAGCCTCCCATTGAACCAATAACATATCGCTTGGATTGTTACGAGGAGGCAGTTTTATTTTGTAACGTGAACCCCCCCTCCCTTTTTTTTAGCGGCAGGATTCAAAAAAATAAAAGGGGGAAGAAAAGTAGCCTTCCCATACACAGGAACCCATCACCGAATCCCAGGAGGCTGGAGGGCAGGATGCCCGAGACACGGGGCGGCGTCTCTTCCTCGCTCTTCCTGGAGGGGGCGCTGCTGCCCGGGCGGCTCCCCACCGCGGCCTTGAAGGGCAGCCCCACACGGCCCAGGGTCCTGCCTGCTTTTCCCTCCCCCAGCCCCCCTGCCCTGCTCACGGCTCCGGGTCAGTCCCCAGGGGCCAGGAGAGCACTGTGGCCAGGGCTTAAGGGTTCTTTTTTTTTTTTTTTTTAATATTGAGTCTTCTAAAGTTTTTTTTTTTAATTTTTATTTATTTATGATAGTCACAGAGAGAGAGAGAGAGGCAGAGACACAGGCAGAGGGAGAAGCAGGCTCCATGCACCGGGAGCCCGACGTGGGATTCGATCCCGGGTCTCCAGGATCGCGCCCTGGGCCAAAGGCAGGCGCCAAACCGCTGCGCCACCCAGGGATCCCAAGGGCTTAAGGGTTCTAAGGGACATCACAGCTGGGGTTGAATCCCGACTCTGCTACTTCCGTGCCATGTGAGCTCAAGTGGATCCCCCACAGGCTTCTGTGCCTCAGTTTCCTCAGGTGTACAAATGGGGTGTGAGCCCAGGACTGTCCTGCAAATGTCTCCAGCCACCAGCATGTTTCCCAGGGCTCCCGGCCATACCTGCGGGTCTGAGTCTTTCCGCACCACCCGTGAGCACCCGGGCTGCCGAGAGCTTAGGCGGCCCCAGCTGGCCTCCGAAGACCAGCCCCAACCCCTGCTTCTGCGCCTGGCACACAGCAAGTGCTCAATAAGTGCTTACGCAGGATGGATTTTGCCCCTTCCCACCCTGTCTCGGCGGCCCCAGCTGGGCCTGCCTCCCGTCGGCCTGCCCCAGCGGAGCAGCAGAGCAGAGGACCACTGCGCACCGGGCCCTGCTGAGCGCGGAGGGCACCTCCCGCCAGGGCCCCGGCACCCCCGCCCGTGCCCCACGGCCCCACCTCTGCCCTCGGCCCCTGGCCCTTTGCCCGACCCTGGCCCCCTCCACCACCCCCCTGCACTCTGCCCTCTGCCCGGCCTTGGCCCCCTTCCGCCACCCCCCCACCCCCCTGCCCTCTGTCTGGCCCCCTCCGCCACCCGCTGCCCCCGCCACAGCTCCGGCTGCAGCCGGCCCACACCTCCCATCCGTCCGCTCAAGGGCTCTGTTTCCTCCAGTATCTCTCCCAAGAGCTTCGGCTTTGTTAAGGGAATCGGTCGTAATCTTCCCTACACGCTCTATTCCCGTCCCAGCAGTTTAACTAAAGGGACTAGCCTCTGAGAGCCCGCACACGTCAGGACACCCTTTCGTGCACGAGCTTCTCCCGCCGGGTCCCCAGGGGAAGACAGCTCAACTCCGCGAGCACCCACCCGGCCCTCCAGGGAGGCCTGGGGTGGGGGGGTCCATCGCAAATACCGCACAGGCCAGATATAGGCTAAAGGAAGCATCTGTTATCTGGGACACATTTAGAAGGGCAGCCTGTATTTCGATGCGCTAAATCTGACGACCCTGGGGTGTGGTGTCAGTAACCATAGGGGAGCAATCGGGGAGGGGGGGCCCTGATTGCACACGGTGGTTCCAAACTCCAGTTACTCTCCCTGGCCCTGAGCCCGGCACCTGTCACCTGTCACCAGTGCAGCCCCGTGATTTCCCAGCACACCACGCACTGCCACCCCATCCTCTGCATTCACATCCCCGAAATCACCAGGCCGCGGTGCTGGTCCTATTTCCCTTCCTGCCTGCTGAATAAATACACCTCCGCCAGATCCGGGCAGGCGGCGTGGGGTTCGTGTGCAGCCCGCCGGGGGAACGGGCGTGGAACGGGAGTCACACTTGGGAAACCCCAACTGAACGGGGGTACGTGAGCCCACCTTCTCAATCTCCTTCCAATTTTCTTCTGTCTTTCTTCTTCTCCAAGCAGCATCGGTTTTAAAACCCCAGTTCCAGACAGGGTCAGCTTCGGGTCCCCACGCAGCCGCCCACGGCATCTGAGTTGGTGTGAGATGCTCCCGCGTCTCCGTGTCCGGTTCTCGGTCACGCTCTGCACTCGCTGGAGGCCTTCCCGGGTCCGACAGCGCCGTCAGCACAGGGGTCGGCTGGCTCACTGTCGCCGTGAGTCCACAAGCCACTTGAAACAAATCCGGGGTCTCCCCAACTGCTCAGAGCCGGTGCAGCTGTGGGTGTGGGTCTCGTCCCCACGGTGCAGCAGAAAGAAGCCCCTGCTTCCGCGGCCGGACAACCGTGAAACAGGAGGGGGCGGCCCTGCACTGCTCCTGAGCACACCCTGAGGCTCAGTGTCCTCTCTGTGGAGTGGGCTCGATACCACCGGCAAGGCCCGGGAGGCCAGAGAATCCAAGGGGCCCGCCGGCCCGCGAGAAGCTGTTCATTCTCTCCCCTTCCAAATCAAGGGGATGGGTTTGGAGATGTCAAGCGACTTGCTCAAGGTCACATGGGATGGGAGAAAAGAGCCAGGACCCGAGCCCAGCTGTTTGCACATTCTTGGCACCGCTGCCACTTATTCCCGGTGGTCCGGGCTGGCGGGGGGCATTCACGGTGAAGGGCAGGGAGGCCCCCATTCTCCCCACCTGCCCCCCCTGCCCCTTTGCCTTGGCCTGTTGGAGATGGCACGTTTCAAGGCCTTGATCGGGCTCCTTCCCCGCCAGGACTGAGTGCCATGTGTTCATTCAGGGCAGCGTTCCTTCCTCTGGGCCCCGGCGCCAGCCCGGAGTTAGAGGCAACAAGCAGGGAGGCCGAGATGCCGTGCTGGCCAGGGTGGTCCAAAGTCTCCCGCAGATGGGGAGACTGAGGCCCGGACCGCATGGGCACGTGCCTAGGGCCACAGCGAGGCCACGGCGAAGCCCAGACTCTGAGGCTAACTGAGCAAGAGGACACCCACGCCACCCAGAGCTCCTCAGGACACGACCCCCCGGAGAAAGGGGAGACAGACGCGGTGTGATCGAGTGTCTGACAGCGCTCAGCTTGCACACGGGATGCCGATGGGGAAGACACGGGAGGATAAACGGATAAAGGTGGCTTCATTTTATTTGTCCCCACGGGCATCCTGTTTATCACCAGGGACGGGGTGGGGAGGAGGCGGTGCCAGGGGACGGACCACGGGAATGACCTTTATTTTAAGGCAGAGGAGAGACTCCTCCGTCATCCACAGCCCATCAGGTGACAGGCTCAGATCTGGGACACTCCGCGGAGGGCACAGAGACCTGGCTAACCACCAGGAAGCAGGAGTTCACTCCCTCTGGGTCCGAGGCCAGCAGAGGAGCACAGAGGAGGAGGCCCTGCAAGCGGCACAGGGCGCTCGGCAGGCGTGGGACTGACCCACGTCGACTGCTGGTCCCCTCTTACTCCCTGAGAGACCCAGGGGAAACAAGTTCACCGTTCTAGGCATCTCTTCCCTCAAAACAGGAATGAGACACCAAGTGCTCCGGAATGACACAGAGTAAGTGGCAGAGCATGTGAGGCACAGGAGTCGGCCTGCCCGGTCTAATCCCACCTGCGTGACCCTGGGTAACCCCCCTCTCTGTGCCTCAGTTACCTTCCCTGGAAAATGCGGGTAGCGTCAGTGCCTACCCTCGTGGGTTCCAGGACTAAGGGAGTTGATAGATTCCGCTGGAGCCCAAGCACCTAGAACAGCACCTGGCACGTAGTAGGTGCTCAGTGAATATGTACTGAACAGGTGCACAGAACGCAGTAAAATAGTGTCTAGCATCCAGTAAGTGCTCAATTAATGTTAGATGCATTTTTTTTAAGATCTTATTTATTTATTCATGAGAGACCCAGGGAGAGAGAGAGGCAGAGACACAGGCAGAGGGAGAAGCAAGCTCCAGGCAGGAAGCCCGATGTGGGATTCGATCCCAGGACTCTAGGATCACACCCCAGGCCGAAGGCAGATGCTCAACCACTGAGCCCCCCAGGAGTCCCCTGTTAGCTGCATTTTTGAGAAACTGTGCTGACAGGGTCCCTGGAGCGACCTGTCCTCTGAGACACTCAAAATCATGCCCTATCTTTTCACCTGCCTCCCCGCTGAGCCCTGCCTTCAGCTTCCTCGGAATCACGTTCTGACCACATCTACGAGGTACGTACGGTTACCCCCATTTTACAGATGGGGAGACTGAGGCCAGGACATAAAGTGACCAGGGCTGGGATGTGGCCTTTGTTCTCCCAGCTGGCAAAGCTTGCCTGCTGCTCGTGCCAGGCACAACTCCTTTAAGGAGCTTAAACTCCTTAAACTTTAAGGTTGAACTCCTTAAACCAGCCGATCCTTCTGTCTTCCACCCCTCAGCCCCCCGCTCCGTGTCATGCACACAGTAGGTGCTCTATCCTGCCTGCTGAAGGGAACTGAGAACGAAGGAGCCAAAAGAACCCGTGGCGTGGCGGGATGACAGTAGGCCTGAGCTCCCTCCCCAGGGAGAGTCAGGAGAGAAACCTGCAGGCAGCTCGGTGGGAGGCGGGCGTCCATCCGCTCCACACACGCTCCCCACACGCTCCCCGGTGCCAGCCGCTGGGCGAGGGCCCCGACGGAAGCGCTCCCGGGCCCTTCCTCGCCACCTCCCCAAGCCTTTGTCGAAATGGCTTTTGCAGCTTCAGAGGAGGACCAGAGGAGGACCCCGCTGACTGTAGCATCACCACAATGACAATTTCCAATTCTATGAAAGGGTTTTATTACAATTATGAATCTTTAATAGTCTTCCATGTCAGGTATGAAACTTTAATGGGCTTTTGTGGGGTTTTTTTGGGGTACAAGTGAGCAATGCAGTTTTAATGAGACAACACTAGTTTTTCCCAACAGTTCAGAAGTCAGTAAACCTTGTCCATGTCTTAGAAAAAAAAAAAAAGGATCAAGATAAATGCTAAGATAAGAAGGCTCCTGGAGAGGCTGGGGGCACAGGCTGGGCCGGGGTGAGCTCTTCACGCAAGCCCCTGGTCTAGCGTAGGGCCCCATGAGAAACGCCACGGACGGACCTGGCAAAGCCTGTGCATGCTGACCTCTGGTAGGAACCCCCACTTACTTCTGGTTCCTTCTACTTCTTCTTCTTTTTTTTTTTATGATTTTATTTATTTTAGAGAGAGAGTGGGGGGGGGAGGAACAGAAGGAGAGGGAGAGAGAGAGAATCTCATGCAGACTGAGCACTGAACGGAGTGCAGAACCCGACGTGGGGCTCGATCCCAGGACGCTGAGATCGCAACCCAAGCAGAAACCAAGAGTCGGACACTTAACCGACCAAGCCACCCAGGCGCCCCTGGTTCCTTCTGTTGACACGAGCTCAGCAGCTGGCAGTGCTTGTCACTCTCTTCGGCGTGTGGGCCAGCCCTCAAGGAGGGGCTGCTCTAACGCCCACATCACCAACGGGGAAACGGAGGCCAGCAACGGGAAACGACTTGCCCAAGGCCCTACACTCTGCATCAAAGCCGGAGCCAGGGCGGAGAAGCCACCCGGGAGTTCTTTCGTCCAAGGAAACGTATCAGAGCAATTAGAGAGGTCCGA
Organism: Nyctereutes procyonoides; assembly: GCF_905146905.1. Taxonomy (NCBI): domain Eukaryota; kingdom Metazoa; phylum Chordata; class Mammalia; order Carnivora; family Canidae; genus Nyctereutes; species Nyctereutes procyonoides. The sequence continues at coordinate 5,718,636 of NW_026575135.1, read as the reverse complement.
TCCCGGGGGAGTAACAGGTATCCGCGCCAGCGAGGGCCTCTCCAGGCCAGCCACCTCCCGCAGCGGAGCTCTACGCTTACGCAGCACCGCACGACGCACGGATGCAACAGCCGGTTTCACAGATGAGGGTGACAAGGCTCGGAGAGGTGAAGTCACTTGTCCAAGGACACCCAGCATGCAACCTAGCCCGGCTGCTATTCTGAGCCCCAGACTTAACATTTGTCCACTCAACGTTTCCACTCAGATGACTCACGGGCACTTGCAACCAGCGCCGTCCAAAAGAACTGCCTGCGATAATGCAAATATTCTCCATCTGTACTGTCTGATACGGTAGCCACTGTTACTTAAGTTTAGATTAATTGAATTTACATAAAATTAAAAATGCATTCCTCTGGTCACACAAGCTCCACGTCCGTGGCTGCCATACCGAGCGGGGCAGCTGCACACGCTGGTGCGGACCTCCTCCAGGGCTCCCGTCCCAGGGCTCGAGCCCCAGACCTCCGAACCTACCAGGCCCATCACCCTCCCCTCCAAAAACAGTCTCTACTCCACTCACTCCCCTCCATCGCCCCTCATGCCCCCGGGGTCCTGGCCTGGACCGCTGTCTCGGCTGCTAACCGGCCTCCCTGCTCCCACCCTCAGCATCTTCTCTGATGGGTGGTGGTGGTGGCCTGTGCTGGCGTGACCGGGCTCACAGATGCCCACGCGGCTGGGGAACCCTTAGTTCTGGGTGTGTCTGTGAGGGTGTCAGGAAGACATCAGTGTCTGGATCGGGAGGCTGAGGGATGAAGGCTGCCCGCAGCAATGGGGGCAGCGGCGTCCGATCCCCTCGGGGCCTGAGAAAAACAAGGACGCGGAGCAAGGGGGGATCCAGTGGCTCTGCTGAGGCGGAGGTAGCTACTTCTCCTGCCCCGGGAGCACCAGGCGGTGCTGCTGCTCTCAGGCCTCAGGCCTCCGACCGAGGTCTACATCACCGGCCTCCGGAGTTGGGGCCTTCAGACTCGGACTTCCATAATCGGCTCCCCTGCTTCAGGCCTTTGGACTTAGACTGAATCGTACCACCAGCTCTCCTGGGTCTCCAGCTCGCAGATGGCAGACGGGAGGACTTCTCTGTTCTAGAATGATGTGGGTCAGCGACTGTGATACACTTCATCTCTACCTCCCTCCCTCCCTACCTGCCTCTCTCTCTCTCTCTCTTTCTCTCTCTGTCTCTCTCCTATTGGTTCTATTTATCTGGAGAACCCTAATATATCTCCCTATGTAGCAGAGGGATCAATTTAAAGATTTTATTTATTTATTTGACAGAGAGAGAGAGAGAGAGCACACGCATATACAAGCAGGGGGAGCAGCAGAGGGAGAGGGAGAAGCAGGCTCCGTACTGAGCAGGGAGCCCAATGTGGGGCTCGATCCCAGCACCCTGGAACCATGACCTCAGCCAAAGGCAGATGCTTTAACCGACTCAGCCACCACCCAGGTGTCCTCCAAAGGGATCAATTTGAACTGCAAACCTGATCTTGTCAAACCTTCCTTAAAACTCCCCACTGACTTCTAAGCTCCTTTACCTAGCCTGGGAGGGGTCTTACCTTGCTCACACTGCCATCCACCCATCTCACACTTCTCTCCCTCAGCATTTTCTGCTCTGTTCACCCCTGTTATCTCTCAATTCTACAACCAGATGGAGCCTCCGGTCACCTCAGGGCCTTTGCATATGCTGTTTCTCTGCCCCAAAGGTTTTTCCCTCTGTTCCTTATGTAGGTGACTCCTATTCAACCTTCAGATCTCAGCTCAATTGATGCTTCCTCCAAGAGGCCTTCTTTGACCACCCCCTCCAAGGCAGGGATAGCTGGTCCCCACCCAGAGCGCCAGGCAGCCCGCCCCACAGCTCTTACTGTGCCTTGAGGTCATGCTGAGCTATAAGCACTGAGTTCAGGGCCAGTGTGTTGCATCTGCCTTGTAGGGCCTGTGAGGGGCACCCAGCAAGTGCCTGACAGACTCAGTGAGCAAGTGAGCACACAGTTCGGTGTTCACCACGAACATATACACGAGCAGGCCAGCCCTCTTGCCCCTTTCTGTTTCTGCAGACAGGCAGGAGACATTTTCCATTTCTGGAAAGGTTGAGTTTGACAAGGCCAGGGCACGTAGGGAGCTGGGTGCTTGCGGCCTGGCCCTGTACACTGCAGCAGGGAAAGAACGTCGCATTTTTTTCTTTTCCAATCAGGTGAAAGCCAAAGGGATAAAAACACAAATCATAGCTTGGTTTGATTACATCAAACAATCATAGCTACAATTACATTCTGGAAAATGGTGCACACTTATTCAGTCCCTCATTTTGGAAGCCAGAACACGGGCTGAGGACTTGAGAAGAGATGTCACAGGCCCAAGGCCTCCCAGGGCCCGGCCCTATCTATCCCCTGCTTCTGGCCGCTCCGCAGACCTGCAAGAATCTGAGCTTTCAAGTTCAAGCCCACAGCCTTCACACGCACGAGCTACTGGCCAGCTGGAAGATGCGACGACAGGGCAAGCCCCGTTTATAGTAGCAAGAGAAGAGAGGCAATACTTAAAAATAAATATAACAAGAAGCGTGCAGCACCTAGGTAATGAAAACCTAAAAACACTCAAAATGAACCCACAGAGAGAAACAACTTCCCCTGTTCCTGGAAAGGATTCCACATCCTTAGGATGGCAGTTGGCGCTCAGCTGAAAACTGAACATTATCCTGATGAAGACACCAACAAGTTAGATAAGCTGACATAAAAGTCCGTGCGAAACAATAAACCTGCACGCGCAGGAATCTTCGGTGGATGTAACTAAGCATGAAAAGGCTACGCACTGTACACCCCGACTCTAGGACATTCTGGAAAAAGCAAACTATGGAGACCGAATAAAGATCAGAGTTGCCAGGGGTCCAGAGAAGGAGGGAGGGATGATAAGGGAAGCACGGGGGATCTTCTGGGCGGCGGAACTCTTGTGATGGTGGATGTGTGACATCACACATTTGTTAAAACCCACACAATCTGTACAACGCCAAGAGCGAACCCTAAAGTAAACTAGGAATTTAAGTAGCAATGACAACAGTCATACTGCATCAATATTGGCTCAGCATCGTAAGAACACTGAAGATGTTAAAAGTAGGGGGATTGGTTATGGGAAGGGCCGGGGTGGTGGTGGTGAGGCATACGGGAACTCCGCACTTGCTGCACGGTCTTACTGTTAATCTGAAATTGCTCTAAAGATGAATCTATTAATTCCTTTTACAGTAAAAAAAAATCAAAATGAAAAAAATGGCTATGAAAACCCTGATACAGAATAGTTACGAGAAGACGTGCCAGATACTAAAATCTGCTCTAAGCCTCTATAATTCAGATGGCGAAGCACAGACTCACAGGTAGACAAATAGGAGAACAGGCCAGAAAGAGGCCCATGGACACATGGGGATGGATTTTACGATAAAAGCGACATTGCAATCTCTGTGGCAAAGCTCAAGTACGCGGATAACTACATCCCCATTGGAAAAGGGATAAAACTGGATCAATATTTCATATCCTGCACAGGAGTAAATGCCAAACACATCTAAAGGGGAAAATGTACATAGGGGTATTTAAAAAAAATGGGTACAATCCTCTACATCGTGGGGGCTTAAGGAAAAGTTCTCTAAAGAGAACTCAGATTTAACAAAAAGAAGGGATTGATAATTAAACAAAATGATGATTTAAAAAACCTTTCATCCTGGGGGCAAAAAAACATCAAAGCAAAGTCAAAAGAAAATGACAACCAGGGAGAAAAAAAAAGCATTTGTAATATAGATCACTGATAAGGGCTAATTAATCCTAATGTATAAATAATTCTTAAATTTTAGGGGGGGGGGGAAATCCAAAGTTCTGATCCCAAAAGGATAGCGAAAGACATGGACAAATTACAAAACAGATATTTTAAATGGTCTTTAGTCCTGTGGAAAAGAGATGTTGGACGTCACTTATAAAGAAAGATAAGCTACACCCGGATTCCATCTCTCGCCTATTGGACTGGAAACCCTTAAAAACCTGACGGCACCTGTCGGGGGAGCGGTGGGGAAGCAGGCGGGCACGCTCCTGCGTGCTGGTGGGGATGCAGGTAAAGCAACTGGGCACCAGTCCACAAACTATGTATGCATTTACCATCTGACCCAGAAATCCCACTTCTGGAAATCCACCCTGCAGATACGCTCGCAAACCTAAGAAAAGGCACATGTGCACAGTTATTCTTGGAGCATTGTTTGTCATTGTAAAATACGGAAAACAGCCCAAGTGCTGGTACAGAGGTGAGTGGCTGACCGAGGCCCTGCTGCAGCCTCCTGGGTGATGTGGGGGGGGGAGGGGGGATGCTACACAGCTGTGGAAAAGAATGATGAAGATTTCTGAGCACTCACATGCCAGGATACTCAACTTGGAAAAACTTCAGTGCCAAAGAATCTCTGCAGCATCCTACCGTTCGGACAAGAAAGAGGAACGTATGTGGGTACCTGCCTATTTCTGCACAAAGGAACAGCAGCAGTGGAGTCCCACAGACTCCAGGGAGTAGGCGGGAATGGGCAGGAGGGAAGACACGAGAGCAGTGATACCCAAGCACAACTCTTTGGGTATAGTTTTGATGTTTCAGTTACTCAAAGAGTAAAATTAAATTACTAAAGATGGGGGCAGGGCCCCTGGGTGGCTCAGTCGGTTAAGCATCTGCCTTCAGCCCAGGCCATGATCCCGGGGTCCTGGGATCGAGTCCCGCATCGGGTTCCCTGCTCCGTGGGAGCCTGCTTCTCCTTCTCCCTCTGCCTGCAGCTCCCCCTGCTTGTGTTCTCTCTCTGTCAAATAAATAAATAAAAATCTTATAAAAATAAAGAAAGATGGGGGAAACGCCACTGAATGCCAGCGGAAATAAATGAACCTGTTTTAAAGGGATAACAGAACCAAGAGAAAGAAATGATCCAAGCATCACAGTTCTTTGCCTATTAACCCCTCAGTTTAGAGACAAAAGGAGCTGCAAAAAATAGCAGAAACTCGACCTGCTAGGTTTGCTCTGCACAGCAGTGTGCAGGGGGCAATTCTACTTTTTGCGTCTTGGAAGACTGGGCAAATGAGTAAAACGCCGAACCATCTGGACGAGAACCAAGTACCTGCGAAGGACCAGCACTGTGCTCGACGTCAGGAACGCGGTACAGGTGAAAAAATTACCACCAACTGTGTGGATGAAAAGAACACGAATTTATGACCAGACAGTTCTAGAGAAGTCCGACATGGGCGTTAAGATCAAGACGTCGGCAGGGCTGCGTTCCTCCCTGGGTGCTCCAGGGCACAGCCCATTTCCTAGCCTTTTCCAGCATCGAGAGGCCACCCCCGTTCCTTGGCTGGTGGCCCCATTCCTCCACCTCCAGAGCCAGCCTCTGCCAGCCGAGTCCTTCTCCCACGGCCATCTCTCTGGCTCTCTCTTCTGACTTCCTCTCCGACTTTTCAGATTCCTTGTGATCCCCCTGGGCCCACCTGGATAGCCCAGGATCACTTCCCCATCTACCTGCAGGTCAGCTGATGAGCAATCTTAATTCCCCTTTGTCACATCACCCAACCTAGTCACAGGCTCCGGGTAGATTAGGCCATAGACAACCTTGGGGGGCCCTTTGTCCTGCTACTACAAGGGTGGTGCTCAGCACAAGGGAGGCACTCAGCCAAAGACAGCGGAACACTAAAAGGCTCCTACTACCCCATCTGGGCGAGGAAGGGTTCCTCACAGGGCGTCTGGCACTTTGCCGGCTGGAGGCACCTTGGTTCGAACTTGCGAAGAAATATTTGATATAAATGGCGCAAGAACCTCTGCAGCTTTACGTCTGGGAATTAACCCCAAGAAAGTCATCGTGGCTACGCAAAACAAACAAATTACCAACAATAATGATGATAATTCGGACTCCCTCCTAAACGCCTGGGAATTTCTCAAAACACCACGTGATATATCTATAAAGTGGGAGTGTGACACCATAAAGACTAACGCTGTAAGATATTTTTTATTTTTTCCAATGAAACTTTTTAAAAATTATAAAACCAATATGAATAGCGAGGGATGCCTGGGTGGTTCAGTGGTTGAGCATCTGCCTTTGGCTCAGGGTGTGATCCCGGGGTCCTGGGATCGAGTCCCACATTGGGTTCCCCACGGGGAGCCTGCTTCTCCCTCTGCCTGTGTCTCTGCCTCTCTCTCTGTGTGTCTCTCATGAATAAATAAATAAAATCTAAAAACAAAAACAATATAAACAGTGGAAATAGTCAAACAGTAAAAAAATAAAATAAAATAAATAAATATAAAAACTGTACAAATCATGCTCCCTAAAGTTCCCTACCCTTAAAACCCCATCTCAGGCCCTCAGATTGAGACTAAAAAGTCATCACCAGTGACAGTGTCCTGGGCAATCTCGCAGGCCCTCTCTCCAGCTATGTAACTAGGGACCGACGAATGTGTTTCTCTTTTTCTAAAAAAAAAAAAAACCAACAAAACCAAAAATGAGATCCTGTAAACACCACTGTGTACCTTCTTTTTCTGCAAAGGTCTTCCTGAAACAGAAGAATCTGGACGATCCACGGTCACAAAGGGTGGGGAAAAGCAAATCATCTGATCCCAGCTCTGCTGAGCTACCTCCGTCCCTGTGAGCAGAGCGCTCCGGAAGGGCAGACACCAAACTCGTGGCAGTGGTTTTTCCACGAGGGCACGATTTGCTACACCTTCTCCGGTGAACGTGCTTTACTTCTGAGTCCAGGTGTTAAGATATTATCTTAACATTGCCACCTCTTGGGGCCTTCAGTTGTATTAAAGGGGCAGGGAAGGAACATGCCAAACTCTTCACAGAAGTTGCCACTGAAGGCGGCACAGCTGGCTCAGCCGCCTTCAGCCCAGGGCCTGATCCTGGAGACCCGAGATCGAGTCCTGCATCGGGCTCCCTGCATGGAGCCTGCCTCTCCCTCTGCCTATCTCTGCGTCTCTTTCTCTTTCTGTCTCTTATAATAAATAAGATCTTAAAAAAAAAAAAAGAAGTTGGTTGCCACTGAGTCGTGAAGTCCAGGCTATTTTATTATTATTATTATTATTATTATTATTATTATTCCAAAACACTTTAAATGTACAGTGATGTTGTGTGTCAGTTACATCTCAATAAAAATGTTTTCTCAAAAAAAAAAAAAAGTGGGGATCCCTGGGTGGCTCAGTGGTTTAGCGCCTGCCTTTGGGCCCAGGGCGCGATCCTGGAGTCCCGGGATCGAGTCCTACATCAGGCTCCCAGCATGGAGCCTGCTTCTCCCTCTGCCTGTGTCTTTGCCTCTCTCTCTCTCTCTCGCTATGTCTATCATGAATAAATAAATAAATAAATCTTTTTTTAAAAAAAGTGTTTTCTTGGGGCACCTGGGTGGCTCAGTGGTTAAGTGTCTGCCTTCGGCTCAGGGCGTGACTCCAAGGTCCTGGAATCGAGTCCCGCATCGGGCTCCCTGCAAGGCACCTGCTTCTCCCTCTGCCTGTGTCTCTGGGCGTGTGTGTGTGTGTCTCATGAATAAGTAAATAAAATCTTTAACTTAAAAAAAAAAAAAAAGAAAGGTGTTTTCCCTTCTGCTTGGGAGATGACAAAGAAAATGTGCTCTGAAAGGCCAAACGCTGAGGTTTTCTAATTAGAGAAGTTTCCAACGGGTAAAACCTATACTGAGGTTTTCTGCTAATTAGAGAAGGTTCCAAGGGGTAAAAACCTGGTCGCATTATTTGACTAGACCGTATTCAGAAAAAAACTGATAAAAATATCAGTCCTTGATATTCTGGAAGTCGTTCTCACGTTAGGTATGAGACAGGCAATCTTAATTTCAAGCTCTTTATTCACTTTCTGTGCTTTCAGGATTGTACGTGAAGACCACGCTGGTGAGGGAAGAAATAACAACAGTCCTAAGAAGAAACGGAAAAATTCTCAGGCCGGGAGGGAAGGGGGTGGGGCGGGCCTGATAGAACATCTCCCATCCTCCTTGTTTGGGGGTCTGGGAAAGAACGGGCTGGGCCCTTGGCCAACCTGCTGTGCCGCCGCTGGGGGAGAATCTTCTTTATATCACCCAGTCCAACCCCTGACTCGTAGTAATTTGGGATAAATCATTCCCGTTCCCCCACTGAGCTCAGCGGCCTGTTGGCACAGATAGGCTTGGAGGCGGTTTAAGCTTTTCTGGAAAAATCCTCAGAGGTTTCTCTCATTTGTTGCTCCTTTTAAAACCCTATTTCAATTGGAAACAACTAAACAGCTGACTTCAAGGGAACGGTTAGGTGAATTATGATTCAGCCACAGGATGGAGTATCACGCGGCGGTTACAAATTGCGCTTCTGGGAAGTTCCTAATCGCGTGGGGGAGACGCAAGTGAAAAACACAGGATGCACCGTGGTGCACGGCGTGTGCTCTCGGTCGCGTAGGAGCGCACAGAGATAGGGACGCAAGAAGCTGCGTTGAGGTGCAAACAGACGGAGACAACCCGGCGTCACCGGCCAGCGCGTGGATAGACAGACGTGCCACGGGCGCGCATCGAATATTCTTCAGCCGTAAAAAGGCATTTACTGGTATGGGCTATGCCATTATGCTAAGCGAGCCAGACAAAAGGCCACATCTTTATGACTCATTGATATGAAATGTCCCAAATAGGCAAATCTACAGAGTCAGAAATGGAGACTGACTGCTTAATGGGTATAGGATTTTTTTCTTTTAAGATTTTATGTATTTACTTGAGAGAGAAGAGCAAGAAAGAGCAAGCACGTGCAGTGGGGATGGGCAGAGGGAGCGGGAGAAGCAGGGAGCCCGACGTGGGACTCGATCCCGGGCCCCGGAGATCCCCACCTGAGCCAAAGGGCAGACGCCTAACCCCCTGGGCCACCCAGGCGACTCTGAATTTTTTTTTTTCTTGAGGGGGGATGATGGAAATGCTCTGTAATTAGACAGTGGTGATCGTTGTGCAACCTCGCGAATACACTAAAACCCACTGCTTTGTACACTTTAAAAAGGGTGGATTTTATGGTATGTGAATTATATTTAAAGAACTAAAAGATGCCAGTAAAGGCTGTCTTTAGGAGGTAGGACATCTGGTCCCACTTTCTGCATCTGTTTGTGCGCGTGTTATGTATTGAATCTATTACTCCAGTAGCTGGGAGGGGAGAAAAAAAAAGACAACTAAAAACAAAACAAAACAACACAAAACCCAGCAAAGTTTCCCAAGCGATTTGGGGGTAAGAGCCCCAGCAAAAGCCCCACCCGGGTCTGGGGACACCCAACTCCCCGAAAGCTCGCGCCTTCTATCTGCCTTACAGCAAACAGCTCCTTGACTTTGGATTTAGCACACTCACCTCTAGGTTTGTCTAGCCACCTGCTGAGGTCGGCGAAAAGCCTTTGGAGCCTGACCCCCTGGTGCCCCGGCCCCCGCCCCTCCCCTGTCACCTCGTCCCTGTCTCCCGCACACCTGCGCCCTCAGCGGCCCCCCGGCCCAGGTCTCTGTGCCTTGGCCCTCCCGGAAGATCCCTTCCTTCACCCGTCTGCCTCGCCTAATCTCTCACCGTCTACACCCCGGCCCGACCACACACTGCAGGGGCAGGAAGGCCTTGGGGTTTCTGCTCGCGTGTCAGGTGCCCGCACACGCCCCCGGCGAGTCAGCGCTGACCCAGCGGATGCCCAGCGGGGCCCAGCTGGAGTGCAAGTGTCCTCTCTGCAGCCACGACCGCTCCTCCTGCCCTGGACTGACGGCCCCCTCCCCGGGCCCCAGCGCAAGGGAGGGTGGTGCAGGGGTAACCACGAGGACTCTGAGTCAGCCTGCCTGGGTTCGAGTCCCAGCTCCACCACGTCCTGGCTGTGTGACCTTGGGCAGGTCTCTGAACCTCTCTGAGCCTCACACCTGGGAGCAAGGGTAAGAACCCTTCTTGTAAGGCTGCCGTGAGGGTGAGAGGAGCTCACACACGCAAGGTGCCCGGGGCGGTGCGCGGGACGTGTTCTTCTAGTGCTGGGCTAGCATCAGTGTTAACAGTTGGGGAGCTGGTTTGCTATTTACCCTTCCCTCTTCCTCACTGGCCTGTCACAACTTGAGAGTGGTGCTGTGCATCCCTGCACTCGTGTGCTGGCCGTCCACGCCTCCTAGACGTGCAGCACCTCGGTCTCCACCCCAAATCTGCTGAGGCGGACTGCAGTCCCCCCCCCCCCCATGGCCACAGCGATATCCACATCCCATGTCCTCTCTCAGAACCTTGCCCCTCCCTGTCAGGACGTTGGTGTGGACGGCACCCCCAAAAGCTATGCCCAGACCTTAACCCCTATGCCTGTGAACGCGTCACCTTATTTGGAAACAAGGTCTCTGCAGGTGCGATTAAGGATCTCAAGGTGAGATATTCTCGGGTCTGGGGTGGGCCTCCAATCCAATGACGGGGACCCTCTGAAGGGGAAGCAGAGGGACAGCGGAGACGCAGAGACACCGGCAGGAAGACCACATGACGTGCAGAGACCGAGGCAGATTCGGGGGCTGGGGGGCGTGCAGCACAATCCAAGGTGGCCAGGACTCCCCACCCCCCCACCTCTGAGGCTGCAAGGGAGGGGTCTCCTCAGAGGCTCGGGACGCAGCACAACTCTGCTGCTGACACACCTCGCCTGGTGACTTCTGGCCTCCAGAAGAGAGAACAAACTTAGGTCGTTTTAAGGCACGACGTGCCTCGGAAACCCCCGGAGGTCAGGGGTAGCCTGGCCCCACGAACCTGCAGGCCCCGCGCCCGTGAACAGCACAGCCCACGACGGCTGTCTGGTGCCTCCTGAGGCTTGGGGCTTAAAAAGAACACAGCTCGACCTGCCTCTGTCCTGGGACCTTGGCCCTAGACACCCAGTCGAAGCCACCTTGCTCAGAGGAAGCCCGAGTTCACCCTGTGGAACGATGGCCCGGGGAGGCCCTCGCAGGGAAGGACGGGGACCCCAGCCAGAAGCCAGACACAAAAGGCAAAGAGCCTCTGAGGGCTCTGGTGCCCAGATCGGGAGTGTCCTGGCTGTGGGGCACCTGAGATGCCGGGGGGGCGGAGGTGGGCCGCCCTGCTGCGCCCTGGCCGCCTCCTGGCCCTCGGTGACCCGAGCAGAACCGCGCGTGATGCGCGCCTCCAGGTTGCGAGGTTGTGCAGACGTGATAACCGCAGCCCTTGACAGAGACCCTGGTGATTCGTGTGCTTGGTCAGGTGCCCGAGGCACCGCCCGGCCTGGTTACTGACCTTCCACCTGCGCCCTATGCCACGGCTGCCCTTAGCAAACGGGGGAGCATGCTGACCTCAGATCCAGCAAACACTCTCGAGGCGCGGGCAGTGATCTTGGCAGGGCACGTGGGAAGCCGGAGGGGCCACCGATGAGCCTCCATTGCCAGTCAGCTGCCACTCAGCCACTCCAGGCCCTCAGCTACTTGGAAATGAGGGATCAGGAGACCTACAGCCAGCCCTGGGGCCACCTCCCTCCGGTGGGCAGGACACTTCGGGGCTGGAGCAAGTGGTGGGGAGCTGGACACTTGAATCCTGTGACCAGGGCAAGTCACAGCTGGGCTGCTGCCCTGATAGGCCTCCTTGCAGAAACGAAGTGTTTCTCTTTCTGCCAGTAGCCTCCCTGGGAGCAATTATGGCCCTAGCGGGGGCCCCTTTAAAAACCAGGCAGCCTGAACGTTTGCAATGTATTAACCAACCATGCGGAGGCCAGGTCACAAACCCAGCTAAGAGAGCATCCTAAGGAAGCGTAGAGAATGTGGCACCATCAGGGGTGGGGTTGGGGGGGAAGAGGGTAAAACAGTCCCCTGGTATGTGCAGGGTTTTTGGAAAACAATCCCCTTCCGGCTCTTTGGGAAAGACGTGCATCAGCCCAGATTCATCAGCTGGCGGAGAGTTTCAGATGCCAGTACAGCCCAGTCTCATCCACCAGCACCCCCCACTCATGGGGCTAGTGAAAATCACCCACACAATGGGTTCTGGGAGGTGCTTATCACGTGCCAGGCACTGGGCTTTACACGCACTAGCTCACTGCATCCTGACAATACAGGACTAAGCTAACAGGTGCTGGTGGTATTATTATTTATCTTTTTATTGGTTGGTCGGTTGGTTGATTTAGAGAGGGCATGCATGCGCCGGCGCACATGGTTCACAAGCAAGCGAGCCTGGAACCTACAGGGAGCACGCTTTCTCCTCCACGGTGCCTGGGAAGGGAAACAAGATCCCAACTTTGAGGTTCACAGCTCGTGGACGCCTGTCCGGGATCGAGAGGGGGCCACTGTGCCTCAGGGAGAGGCGGCCCCGAGGAAAAGCTCCAGAAGGGAAGCAAAGCTGGTCCTTTAAAAAGGTCAGAGCAAAAAAAATAAATAAATAAAAAATAAAAAGGTCAGAGCTTAGCAATCGCTTGAAAGTTGTTATCCTACTTCTTGCTCAAAGAGTCGGGGGACTTTCAAGTCCCCAAAGCAATCAGGGGCTGCTCTGCCGCCGTTCCTCCCAAGAGGGCCCGGAGGGGGGCAAGGCTGGCACACCAGTGAGAGACTGGAAGGAACATCCTTAGGGTTATTCCACCCCGGAGAGGCAACGCAAGACCCGTCCCTCGCCTGGAGGCAGCCCATGGTGGACACTGCATGACGGGTGATCAGAGCAGAGAGCCAGGCCCATGACCTTGGCCAGCCCCTCCTGGCAAACCGCTCCTACTTACTTACTTACTTTTTTTTTTTTTTAAAGATCTTATTTATTTGACAGAGAGAAGAGAGCTAAAAAGCAGGTAGAGCGGGAGGGAGAGGGAGAAGCAGGCTCCCCGCTGACCAGTCAGCTGGACGCGGGGCTCGAACCCGGGACCCTGAGATCACGACCTGAGCCAAAAGCAGACGCTTAACCGACCGAGCCACCCAGGCGTCCCAAACCACTCCCGCTTTCTGAGTCCCACCTTCCTCGTGAACTAAGGCCGGGTTAGACGGACACCCAGAGACCATGTTTAAAGCCAGCGTCTATTGGACACTTTCATTTGTGTGAAGTGCTTTATAGAGGTTCTCTGGCTGTGTCCTCACCACGTTCCTAGAGGTATTATTATCCCAGCTTTACAAATGAGGAAACTGAGTCCAGGGAGATAGGGACACAGCCAGTAGTTTCGACTCCAAAGAGCTGGCATCTAGCCGCCGTGAGACGGCCTGGGAATGACCTCGAGGGCCTGGCACACAGCGGCTGTGCGTGTTCGCTGTTGCTGTTATCAATCCCCCCGGATAATACCTTCGTGCTGTTCTTACTTAAATAACCTTCAAAGTCGAGCTGGGCCCATCCAATCATCGGGGCGACGGGTCCCCCCCTCCTGACCCACGGCAGCCACGACCTAGCAGTCCTCAGCGCAGCTAAGTACCCTTCCTGGCGGAGCCGAGTTGCCACCGCGCGTGTACTCACACTCGCGCAGCCACGCCGCCGGCAACAGCGCGCACAGGCGAGCACGGGGCCTGATGGGCCCAGCCAGGGTCTGGATCGCCCGTCCTCGGCCGGTGAGGAGCGTGCTGTGGGCAGGCCGCCTCCTCTCACCAGGCCTCAGGTCCCTTCGTGCGTAACACGGGGATGGTGACGATCAGCACCCCTCGCGCGGGTGACGGGGACAGAGCAGCACGTGCAGAAAGCCCCTAGGTGGGACTGCGCCCGCTGTGAGTGGCCAACAGGCAGCCCGTCTTGTGCCATCGCTGTTACGCCGACCGACCGCGGAACATCACTCGGTCCCCTGCTCCTCCCCCAGGTCCCCCGAGAACCACTCTGCAAGGGCACAAGCTCTTGTAGTTTTCCGCAGGAGCCACCGGGCTTGGCGGAGGGGAGGGAAGGGTGGGGACGGGACTTGCGTGGCTAAGCGCCAGTCGTGCCCGAGCTCCAACACCAGCTCCTCCGCCTGCTGGCTGTGCGACCTCGGGCATGTTCCTCGGCCTCTCTGGGCCTCGGCTGCCCGACTGTAACGGGGGGTGGGGGGTGCTCCTAGGGCCTCCTACGGGGTTGCTGCGAGGACTGAGGGACTCTGTGTGCACCCCAGCTGGCGCAGAGGAGGCGCTCCCCAACCCTGGGGATTACTATTATTACTGTCAGGTAGAAACAGCTGGAAGACTGCTCTGCCCTAACTCACGTCCGTGGCTATCATCCCCCCTATTGCGATGATTACCAACCTCCCCTGGCCGTACCTCCTGCCATTTCCACCAGCTTTGGGACGTTTTCTGAGGGGCTGGAAGTTCCCTGCAGGTTCTGAGGCACGCCGGGCGGGTGTCGCTCATCTGCTGGTGGCTGGGACCCCAGGCAGGGCCAGGGGGTGCTGAGCGGCCGCCATCGCACGACCGCAGGGCTGCAAGGTCAAGGAGCTGACCGGAGAGTTCTGGGGCCAGTCCCCACCCCACTTCCCCTGCTCCCTTCTGTGGGACCTTGGGCAGGTGACGACGTCTGGGAGCCTCCGTCCGCTGGCCTCTCTGTGAAGGATGACACAGCGTGCACTTACTGCGGGGACTTTTTGGGTTTCATTAAGGTGGGACCCTAACAGTCACTTCGGGGGGCGCCTGGCTGCGGATAATCGCCAGTTCTTCAGCTGGGGCTCCGGGAGTCTCCGTCTGTGTCTCTCACACCCACTCTGGCCGATCGACACGATCTCCACGTGGAGCACTTATGGAGCACAAATCCGGGTGCTGTGTCCCCCGGCCCTCGCCATGCTCCCCAGGCCACCAGCACCGGGCGCCCACCCCACTGCCCGCAGTGCTCCAGCGACGGGGGAGGCCCACGGGGCCCTGGGGTGCGGGGTGGGAGGAAGGCGGCCGCTCCCCTCTGCACCCCCCTCCCGACCCCCCTCGAGGAAGACGGGAGCCGGTCTGCCCCTGCCCCGTGGCACGACCCGCTGGCAGGGGGACCACCGCAGGCCTTAAATCTCAGCACCGACAGGCGAGCGTAACAAGTGCACTGAAACACGCGTCCGCTACACGTTTGTGCTTTGATTTTTGATCAGGCCCATCTCCACGCTCAAGTGGCAATAACTTAGTCAAAATCTGACAAATCAGAGACGTCAGGTTGTGAGCTACAAAGGGGAAGCAACCTTCTGAGAAGCAGATGGTTGGGGCATAAAAGGAACAGAAGGGAACAAGAAGAGCGCCCGGGACACCGAGTAGGACAGGCCAGGAGGAGGTCTGCAGACAGGCCCGCCGCTGACCGTCGTCAGGGTCCCGGGGCTGCAGGCCGAGTCGGGGCGTGACTGGGTTTCTCTAACACCTGCGTTTACAATTAGGAAAAGATAAAGATTTTTCGGAAAAAAATTCATTACACGTAGTCAAGGTGGTATCTGCAAGGATCCTCTGCCGCAAACTGATTGTTTTTCCTTTT
Source organism: Nyctereutes procyonoides (assembly GCF_905146905.1). Classification (NCBI taxonomy): domain Eukaryota; kingdom Metazoa; phylum Chordata; class Mammalia; order Carnivora; family Canidae; genus Nyctereutes; species Nyctereutes procyonoides. The sequence continues at coordinate 5,703,273 of NW_026575135.1, read as the reverse complement.
ACAATTAGGAAATACGGGGGACACCTGGGGGGCTCGGGGGTCGAGCGCCTGCCTTCGGCTCAGGGGTCCCAGGATTGAGTCCTGCGTCGGGCTCCCCGCAGGGAGCCTGCTTCTCCCTCTGCGTGTGTCTCCGCCTCTCTCTCCCTCTCTCTGGGTCTCTCATGAATAAATAAAAATTTAAAAAAAAAAAGGAAATATATATTGGTAGAGAGATTTTCACACTAGGCAAGAAAAATCCTGTTTCTGCCTCAACCTCTGCTCGCTGTTTAACACTCCCCGGAGCATCTTGCCCGCGGCAACTGATACTGTAATGTCATGTTTGGACGGCGGGCTCCTGCTCCCTTATTCCGTGTTTATTAATGGGAATTCCTCCTTGGAGGAGAGCTGCTGCTTCTCCCTCGTCTATTTATTTAGTTCTTTATGCAATTACATCAGCACGGCCCCGTGGCCGCTTCCCGCCTTCTCCTCCGGCCCCGGGAGCGCTTCCGCGGGGCTCCGCGCGCACCCCACAGGCTGAGCGGTGCGGGGCTGATTCTATGGCAGATCCTCACTCTGTGGGGCCCACCAGGATGCCCCAGGCTCCCCCTGGACTTTCCCTGCCCAGGGCCTGGACTCACCATTTCTACAAAGATCCCGGGCTCCTTTTTTTTTTTTTTTTAAGTTTTTATTTATTTATTAGAGAGAGAGAGAGAGTTTGAGCAGGAACAGGGAGGCAGGGGCAGAGGGCAGAGGGAGAAGCAGACTCTCCATCGAGCTGGGAGCCCGACATGGGGCTTGATCCCAGGACCTGAGCCAAAGGCAGACACTTAACCAAATGAGCCACCCAGGCACCCTTCCCACCTTCCCCACCCCCCAGCTCCTTTTATTTAGAAAATAGTACTTAGGAACTAAGATCTGAGCACAAGGGGTACCCATTTTTATTGGGGTGTCCCTACTTCCAGCCCTTCTCCACGGATAGAGCAAAGAACTATACATACGTGCTCTAGGTCACCCCCCCACACACACGGCTGTCTTTGCGTCTACCTATGTGCCCGTGTACGTATCCACGTTCTTTCTCTTGGTAACTGCGTCCACACTGATACCGTTGACTGATTCAGTCCCACGGGGTCCATTTCCTCCTTTCCTTACTGGAGCGTTTTGCCAGAGTGAGAACTTGGCTCTCATTATCTAAAACATGATTACTTAGTGTTTCAACCCGAGCATACAAATGAAGTAGTTTCAGGATTCCTAACCCACATGCCTTTTTTTTCTTTTCTTTGTTCAAGAGGTACAGGGGAGGGGCAGGGGCAGGGGCAGAGGGGGAGAGAGAGAATCTCAAGCAGTTTCCGCACTCGATGCTGAGCCCGTCGCGCGGCTCAGTCCCCACGACCCTGAGATCATGACCTGAGCCGAAATCAAGAGTCAGCCGCCTAGTGGACCGAGTCACCCAGGTGCCCCTGTAAGCTTTTGAGAGAGAGAAAAAAAAAAAAAAACTCCTGCCAACTGGAAGTGTTTGTGTATAGTTCTACTTGTCTTTTTGCCTTACAGCATCAGTCAAAATAATGTTTTTCAAAATTACTTAGACTAGTGCTTTTCTTCTCCGTTCTGAGTGTGTTGGTGTGAATCATCGGTAATACACTTAGATTCCTTTACCTTCACTTGGCTCAGTCTGCACTCTATTACCACCGCCCCCCCAACCTGGCTCATTTTTAAAAATTTACATGCAGGGCTCCTGGGTGGCTCAGCGGGTGAGCACCTGCCTTGGGCTCAAGGCATGATCCTGGGGTCCCGGGATCGAGTCCCGCATCGGGCTCCCTGCATGGAGCCTGCTTCTCCCTCTGCCTGTGTCTCTGCCTCTCTCTCTCTCTGTGTCTCATGAATAAATAAATAAAATCTTAAAAAATAAATAAATAAAAATAAAAATTTACATTCGGTACAATCCGAGGTGGACCCTGCGGTGTACGGTCCCGTGGGTTCCGACAGGTGAATGGAGAGCCACGTGTCCACACTGCAGTTCCGTACAAAACCGTTTCCCAGACCTGCTGTCCCTTCCTTTATAAATTCCTGAGACAAGTCCTCCGTCAAAAATATGATCGGGGGGATCCCTGGGTGGCGCAGCGGTTTAGCGCCCGCCTTTGGCCCAGGGTGCAATCCTGGAGACCCGGGATCGAATCCCACATCGGGCTCCCGGTGCATGGAGCCTGCTTCTCCCTCTGCCTGTGTCTCTGCCTCCCTCTCTCTCTCTCTGTGTGACTATCATAAATAAATAAAAATTAAAAAAAAATATGATCGGAACTTATTTTCTTCTCCAACTTTGTGGCTTGTCTCTCTGTTCTCTTCGAAGTGTCTCCCGCAGAGCCAGAGTTTTTCATTTTGATAAAATCCAGTTTGTCGGATTTTTCTTCTATGGATCTTGCTTCTGATGTTATGTTAAGAACACCCAGGTCGCCCAGATTTTCTCCTATGCATCCCCCCTACAAGTATTATCGCTGTATCTTCTCCATTTTGGGTTAATGTTCACGGAAGGTGTGAGGTTTAGGCTAAGGTTCACTGGTTTGCACACAGACACCCACTGTCCCAGCACTGTTTATGGAGAGGATTATCCTTGGGGCATCTGGGTGGCTCAGTGGTTGAGCGCCTGCCTTCAGCCCAGGGTGTGACCCTGGAGTCCCGGGATCGAGTCCCGCATCGGGCTCCCTGCATGGAGCCTGCTTCTCCCTCTGCCTGTGTCTCTCCCTCTCTCTCCCCGTCTCTCATGAGTAAATAAAATCTCTAAAAAAAAAAAAAAAAAAAAAAAAAGACTGTCCTTTCTCCATTGAATTACCTTTGTGCTTCTGCCAAAAATCAACTCAGTGTATTTGTGTAGGTTTATTTCTGGACTCGCTCCGTGTTGCGCTGATGTCTGTGGGCCCGTTACTAATCCTGCCACTGCAGCCTTACAGTTAGTCCTGAGATGAGCAGCGAGTCCTCCCACAGCGCTCTTCCCTTTGAGAATGGCTTTGGCTCTGCTAGTTTCTCTTCACTTAAATGTTTAGAATCAGCTTATAAATACCTACCAAAAAATAAAAAATAAAAAAATAAAATAAAATAAATAAATACCTACCAAAAAGCCTACTAGCACTGGACATGGGGACTGCCCTGAATCCAGACCAAATTCGGGAGACGTGACATCTCCATCACACTGAGCCCCCCCACCCACCCACAAACACTGTGTCTCTAATTATTTATGTCTTTTTTGTGTTGCACTTGTCAGCAAACACGACACATATTTTGTTATTTACACCTAAGTACTTCTGGGTGCTCCTCTAAACTGTATTTATGAATTCTGAATTCCACTAATTCACCGCCAGCTGATAGAAATACAATTGATTTCTCTATGCTGACTTGGTTATCATTCCACCTTGCTAAATTCATTTTTTCTAGGAGCTTTTTGGGAGATTCTTTGGAAATGTCTCCATCGACAGTCTTTGTAAATAGGGTTTCATTTCTTCTTTCCATATCTGTGTGCCTTTCATTTCTTTTTATGACTTACTGCACTGATTACAACGTCTCGTAGGATACGGAACAGGCGCGGTGAGAGAAGACATTTTTGCCTCATTTCAATCTTGGAAGAAAGCGTTTAGTAGAAAGCCTTTCCCTTTCTTAGAAGAAAGCTTTGTTGTAGATGTTTACAAGCTGATTCTGAATGTTTTTCACCATTGAGGACGTTTAGCAGGAGGTTTGTGTGGATGCCTGTCACCGAGCCAAGAAAGCTGCTTTTTATTCCCAGTGCGCTGAGAGCTCTTATCATAACTGGACATTGAATTTTGTTAAATGCTCTTTCCATTCATATGTAGGGGTTTTTCCCCTTTTAGTCCACTAAGAACACTAATTTTTCACATGTCCATCCAGCCTAGCATTCCTTGGATAAAGGCATCCCCGCTTGGTCCCCGTATATATTCCTTTTATAGATCAAAAGATTTGACTTGCTAATATTTTGTTGAGTGTTTTCACACTCAGCACGTCCTGAAGGGCAGTGGTCAGAAGTTTTCCTGCAATGTATGGATTTGGTCATGTTATTACGTGACACTGGCTTTGTAAAATGAGCTGGGAAGCACTGTCGCATCTTTGTTTAGTTTTTTTTTTTAATTTTTATTTATTTATGATAGTCACACACACACACACAGAGAGAGAGAGGCAGAGACACAGGCAGAGGGAGAAGCAGGCTCCGTGCACCGGGAGCCCGACGTGGGATTCGATCCCGGGTCCCCAGGATCACGCCCTGGGCCAAAGGCAGGCGCCAAACCGCTGCGCCACCCAGGGATCCCCTGTTTAGTTTTGTTTTTAAAGATTTATTTACTTATTCTAGAGAGAGTGAATGGGGAGCACAGGGCAGAGGGAGAGAGAGAATTCTCCCTGCTGAGTGTGGAGCCCAATCCAGGGCTCGATCTCACGACGCTAAGACCATGACCTGATCCGAAACCAAGAGCTGGACACCCAGCCAACCGAGCCACCCAGGCGCCCCGCACTGTCTCATCTTTTAATTCCAGGAAGAGATTGCATAGCATTTTTTTTTCCCTTAAGTGTTCAAAAAAGGTTCATTAGTGAAATCACCCGGGCCTGAGTTTTCCTTTTTGGATGGTTTCTAAATACAAATTCAGTTTCTCTGACACATACACGTAGAACTCCAGGTTTCTTTTTCTTTCTTGAGTGTTCATAGTTTACATCTTTCAAAAAATTGGTCTCTTCATCTACATTGTAGAATTTATAGGCTGAGAACTGTTGGTAATGTGCCCTAATTATCTACAATTTTTATCCACTGTCAGGAATTATATAAATATGAATACTGAATTTTTGCTATCTCATTAGGACTGCCATAAAAATCAGCCACAATCACAAATAAAAAATACCCTGAGGATTCTCATTAGGGACGTCTGGGTGGCTCAGCAGTTGAGCATCTGCCTTTGGCTCAGGGCATGAGGGACCGGGATCAAGTCCCGCATCGGGCTCCCTGCATGGAGCCTGCTTCTCCCTCTCCCTGTGTCTCTGCCTCTCTCTCTGTAAGTCTCTCACGAATAAATAAAATATTTTTAAAAAAAGAGGATCCTCATTAAACAGGTAACAGAGTAGCCACCACCCCCCCACCCCCCCCCCACCCCCGCTGCCAAGAATAAGCAGTAAGCAGCCTCAGAGTTTGCCAAGCTCATTCGTCTCTCCCAGCAGGGCTATTTCGGGGAAGTGTGGAGACCCATGACTGTGTGGCAAGGTCAAACTGTCTGATGGGTCCCAGCCCCACCTCTCCATGACCCTCAGCCAGTGCCTTCCTCTGCTGCTGGCCCTTGACACCCCCATGTATAAAATGGGAGGTTGGGAGGCTGGGATGTGTCTGCCTAGATGGATTCCCACCACCTACTCTCCATCAGGGAAGAGCGGGGGCAGCACGTGATGCCCACGGACCCCGGTGATGAGCAGACCTCACTGCGGGCCGTGGCTGCTCCTCAGCTGCTCTCAACGCAAAGGCGAGCATCTCAGAGGGGAAGGGTCTGATTTCTCAGCTCACACCCTAGGTGAGTGGGAAGATCACTAACCCTCCCTAGTGGGATTTGATCCTTAACAACAACAACAATAACAAAACGCAGGCCCTGTGCTGTGTTCGGGCCAGGATGCAAATGAAAGGGTGGTCAAGATCGGAGCTTTGGGGTCAAAAGGCCTGGTCTGGGGTCTGCCTTGGCCAGACTCACTCCTTCACTGAAGAACTCTTTTCTGAACACCTACTGTATGCCAGGCTCTGTCGTGGGCAGGGAGATAAAATGTTTAAAGAATCACCAGGGATCCCTGGGGGGCTCAGAGGTTGAGCACCTGCCTTCATTCAGGTCATGATCCCGGGGTCCTGGGATTGAGCCCTGCATTGCATCAGGATCCCTGCTCAGCTGGGAGCCTGCTCCTCCCTCTGCCTCTGCCCCGGCTCCTGTGCTCACTCTCTCCCGCTCACTTTGCCTCTCAGATAAATTAATGAAATCTAAAAAGAAAGTGGGGTGCTGCCGAGGCTCAGTCCAGAGAAGAATAGTTAGGAGAATAGATGCTGGCCAAGCCCATCCCAGGAGGGGTCAGCCCCAGCCCAGCTGGCTTCCCCGCTGACACACAGCGTGGGCTCCCAGAAAGCCCAGCACACAGCGCCGACCTGCAGGCTGTCCCCAGCCACGGAGACACCGATGCCGCATCGGACATGGTCTGTGCCATGGCCACCAGCAGCGGGGTGATGATGACCCCGAAACTGGGACACCCTTGGGAACAGAGATCCTGCGCAGATGAACCCCAGCCAGGGTGGCAGCCGACTGGGTCCAGTGGGCCCCCCTCCCTGGCATGACCTCCTGGGTGAAGGCTGTGCGGCCCGGCAGGACTGAGGCCTGGCAGGACTGAGCGCACGGGGCTTGAGAAGCTTGGTGACTTCTGAAAAGAACAAATGTCCTTCATTTCCTCTCGCTGCATTCTCTTGTTATTGGGGCAAGTTAGGGTACCAGGCAGGTGACAGCACAGCATGTGGCCTTTGGAGGGCCCCAGATCCCTGCATGGTCCCGAGCAAGTCACTACATGTCTCTGAGCCTCCGCTGCTCATCTATTAAACTGCACTTCTGGGGCCCACCCTGGGGATTATGTGGGAGTGAACCCTACGGGGTTTAGCACAGTGCCGGATTCCTAATAGCTGGCTAATAACTAGCAACTGCTATCATCATTATTATTATTTCTAAATGCCAGTCAATCTGGTTGTCCTCAAAGGAACAAATGAGGCTTTATGGTTCATTCTGTGCTGGGGCTGGAGGCTGGGGGGGGGGGGGGGGATGGCAGGGCAGGTACAAAGGAACAAGAGAGGTCTAAAGGTAAGTGCTGGAGGTGGAGTTAGCCCCTCCCAGGAGGCTGGGACAGCTCCCCCTTCCACCCTGGCCACCCCCTGGGTAAGTGCTGGGAAGTGCCTGACCTCCTCCTAAGAGCTTCTCCTCCCAGAGCTTTACACCCTCCCCTCCCCTCCCCTCCCCGACTCCCTGGCTCCCTCTGACTCACCCTCCCCTGCTTCCTGGGCTCCCCTGGCTCTCAGGCTCTGGGAAGCCAAGTGAGCCACTGGAGGCTGGGCCGGAAGGCAGCACTTCCACCCAGGGGAGCTCTGCACCCTGCAAGGAGGCCTACTGACACATAAAGCCTGTTCTGGGCTCCGCCACCCCCCCAGCCAAGCCCCTTCATTCCATTTCAATGTGCTGATCCCACTGACAGCAGAATTAACGAGCACTGGGTGCTCCCTGAGTGGGCAGGGGTGAGCACCCTGGAGGGAGCTTGGAAGGCGCACGTGGGCCAGTGGCAGGGAGCGTGAGCGGCGGTGGAGGAGAGGGGACCAGGGACAGGGAAGGAAAAGCCTCTCCTGAAGCCGGAGCATTTCACAAGCAAGGAAAGCCTGTGACTGCGGGGACTGGGAGGTGGGCTCCAGTGACCCGGAAACTTCCACGGAACCTTTCTCTGCGGCCTTGCCTCAAAATGGATATGGCTCTACTGTCGCCGCTTTTACGCTTAGAAGTGGCGCTTGCTCCTGCCGCCCCCCGCAGGGATGTCCAGGCCCCCGAGTCCTCTGGCCTCTGGTCCTCTCGACGCCCTGGGAAGTGCACTGGCGCCCTGGCGCCCCGGTACCCCTCGCAGCTCTTCCTGGGTTCCCCCGAAGGTGCTTACACACATCTCCAGCCCGATGAGCTGGTGTTAGGTGAGCGGCTTGGCAGCCCGTGCTCCCCACCTAGTGAGAGGCCTTGCACGGCCTCCCCAGCACTGACCGCGGATCCCGGGCATCACCTGTTCGCAGCCGCTTGGCCTTGGGTGAATCCCGCGGCCCGTGGTCATCGTGCTCTGTGCTCTGTCGGCATCATCTGGCACCTTCTCCCCACCGGCTGGCGGCTCGTGCTGGCCGTCCTCTGCATCTGGGAACCCTTCCTGCCACTTATAGGCACTTAAGCATTTGCGTTGTTCTTTCTGCCCGAAATTCTCATTTCCTCCTTCACGTCATTAATTTTCTACTCTTAAGTTTCAACTGAAATGTTTCTTCCTCCAGGAGGCCTTCCCGGATATCCTAGATCAGAGACGGTCTCCCCCATTACCATACCCACGCGGTGCCATGTGCTTTGCCCTCTTGTTACTTATCCTGATTGCAATTCACCCATCGGGCGGTCCCACCCCCTACCCGCCCCGTCTTCCCACCACAAGGTAAGCTCCTGGAGGTCAGACACTGTACCTGTGGTGCTGGCTCAGAAGCCACAGGGCGAGCACGGCGTCTGGCACGCGGGAGTCCTCAGCACACACGTGCTGATTACAGGGAAGGCGGGGCAGCCACGGACACTCACTGCCTCTGTGTAATGTCCCCTCCCACTGTCCCTTCCTCCCACATGAAAGACCTGCCAGCGGGCTACCTGTTTGGGCATCTCTCCGTGGCTATGGGGACCCGCAGGGGAAGGAGAATGGAGTAGGTTCTGGGTCTAGGCACCCTCTGGCTCTCTCAGGCAGGGGAAACATGCAAATCTAGGAGAGAGCCTCCAAAATCATCCAACCCGACTATTCAACAGCCACTGTCCAAGCAGAGAGACCGAGGCCCATGAAGAGAAGGGCATGGCCACCCCCACACAGCTGGGCCGCGGGTTCCAGGGCCCGTCCTCCCCTACACAAGGCAAGCCCAGGCTCACGGCGAGGCGGTGGAGGCCTAGTGGTTAAGGACGTGGAGGGGACGGGGTGGGGGGGACGGGGTCCCCGGGTGATGGGCATTAAGGAGGGCACGGGATGCAACGAGGCCTGGTTGTTACAGACAACGGATGAATCCCGACCTGTACCTCTGAGACTATGATACACTCTATGTTAATTCATCGAATTTAAATAAAATCTAAAAAAAATTAGAATTAAAAAAAATATGGGCTTAGAGTGTGCTGGGTGAGCGCAGGACTAGCACTTCTTAGCTGGGTGACCTTGGGCAAGTTGCTTAATGCTGCTCCCGAATCTGCCACCTGTAAAATGGGGGCAAGAATGTTCCTTTCTCACACGTTGTCCTAGAAATCACGTCACACTGTGTGACGTGTTCAGCACAGTTCCCAGCACGGTGACTCCGCAGTGAGTGGACAACACGATAATAAAAGCTGCCACCTGTCAGTGACGAGAGGGACAGGTGCAGAGACAGAGAAGGAGAGACCGGAGGACACTGCTCAGGTCATCACACAGCATTCCCTCTACGAGACGCCAGACGAACACTGCTCTCAGGCCTCAGGAAGAGGTACAGGCGGGCTCCTCAAGCACAGCTAGTCTGTTTTCATCTCACAGACGTCTCTGACCTGCTTCCCTCTTTGCATTGGCTGCCGGGAAGCTCAGAGCCAATTCTGCATCCTGCCTGCAGCAAGTGTTCCTGGCTTCATCCCTTTCGCTCAGCCCCCATATTTCTTCTCTCCAATCTCCTCAACTCATTCATTTAAGAAAATCTTGGGGTGCTTGGGTGGCTTGATCAGTTAAAGCACCTGCCTTCAGTTCAGGTCATGATCCCAGGGCCCTGGGATCAAATCTCAGCAGAGAACCTGCTTCTCCCTCTCCATCTGCTGCTTCCCCTGCTTGTGCTCTCTCATTCTCTCTCTGTCAAATAAATAAATTTTTAAAAAATATTTTATTTCTTTATTCATGAGAGACACATGGACAGAGCGAGAAGCAGGCTCCATGCAGGGAGCCCAACGTGGGACTCAATCCCAGGACCCTGGGGTCACGCCCTGGGCCAAAGGCAGATGCCCCACTGCTGAGCCACCCAGGCATCTCAATAAATACAATCTTAAAAGAAAAATCTTTACTTGGTGCCTAGAAGCTGCCGATTCTAGGGGGTGGGTGGGAAATAATGGAATTACAACCGCAGGCAGGCCAAACGCAACGCGGTGTGGTGAAGTCGACTAGGCTAGTGGGAAAACTGGTGACCCTGAACGAAGTGTGTGGTTTGTTGAGCCGCATCGTACTGACGTCAGATTCTTGGCCTTGACGGCTGCGCCGCGGTTACAGATGTTGACGCTGGGGGAAGCCGGATGAAGGATAAATGGGGAGTCCCCCTGTGACTTCCCAGTATATCTAAAATGATCCCCAAATAACGAACATCTGCAACAAAATGCACACGTGGGCTACGAGGAGATTGTTTCCTCCTGGGAGTCCCGTCGAGGTGTCACCTTTACCTGAGAGCACGGGGTGCACTCAGACCGGGGGGCATTTCACAATCGTTTGGGGAGCCTCGAGAGCAAGGTTCTAGAAACCAGAATCCCCATTCCCGCAGGGAGTCCCAGCTTTTCAGCGGCTGCGCCTGGAATACGCGTCCCCTCCCTGAAGCTGCACTCACAGGGCCGGAGTGGTGGGAGTATGTGATCTAACGGCACCAAAGTGCTGGGGAAACGGGGGGTGGGGGTGGCCTCGGGCTGTCCAGGCTGCTGTGACAAAGCCCCGCAGACCCGGAGGCCTATAAGCAGCGGGTATTTACTTGGCAGGGCTCTGGAGGCCCGAGGTTGGGGTCAGCAGCCAGCACGGCCGGGCTCTGGTGGGGATCCTGTTCCCAGCGGCAGACAGCCCACCCACCTCGTGTCCTCACGTGCGGTGAGGGAGGCCCTGGGGTCCCACTACCAAGGACACTCCACCTTCGTGACCTGATCACCTCCCACAGGCCCCTCCTCTACCGCCCTTGTGCTGGGCTGAGGGTTCCACAGAGGAGCGTGGAGGACGCAAACCTGCAGCCCGTAACCTTCGTGGTTAACGTTCCGGTCAGCTCAGCCGTCCCCTTGTCCTCTCAACAGCCCTGAGAAAAAGCTGTCACTTATGATGCTTTTCTGGGAGAAGGAAGGGAAGCACGGACAGGTGGAGGGGCTCTCCGCGGTCACCGCGCTATTAAAGCAAAAGCAGCAAAGCGGGGAGTGGAGCCCCATCTTCCGGACCCCAAGCCCAGAGCTCTTGCACCTGCATCGTCGCTCCTAAAAGAAGCTGACAGATGCCCCCGCCCCCCCTCGACTGCTACGGCCCATCCACGACACGCACAGGGCACCTCCTGAGCACCACCCTCACTTGCCACGACCTTTTCATGACCTTGTCTGCTCCTCCATGTCCAGAATCAGTTCCCCCCGCATCAGTGGGGCATTCGAGGCCCTTTGCTACGAGGCACAGTCTCATCTCGTGTCTCGTTCCCCGGCCGCCCGGTTGCCCACGGTCCGGCCTTCTGGCTCCCTCAGTGGCACCCCCTTCTTCCCCAGGCCCTCCTCCCCAACCTGCCTCCTTCCGCAAGGCCGGCTCAGATGCCACCTGGGCCCTTGCTCACTGCTCCCATCGCTGCTGCCTCGGCTTCCCCGGCATCAGGATTTAGCCCAAACACACGCTGCCACTTATTTAGGTGACCTGTGTCCCGGCCCAAGGTCCTCGTCCCTGCCTCCGGACGTCCCGGGCTCCGGCGGGCAAGTTCTGGCAGCGGGACTGGCAGCGGGACGGAGCAGCGAGGCGGCTGAGACCCTGGGCGGTGGAACAGGCGCTGCCCGGGCGGATCCTGCCCTGCAACCGCCCGCCGCGTGCTCGGCGAGTCCGTGACCCCTCCTGCGCGTGTCCACCCGCAGACTGGAAACTGCGGGTCACGGCCGCCTACCCGGGGGCAGCCTGAGGGTTCAATGAGCCCCACGCACAGTTGGCTACAGCGCCTGGCCCATCAGCCTTCTCTAACGGGACAGCGTCGCCCCGGCCGAATGCCAGCGGGAGCTGCTCGGTGCCACCCCCACTCTCCCTCTCCGTGCTCCCCGTGAACCCGAGGTCACCCCCACTCCTACTCCCTCCCTCTCCGTGCTCCCCGTGAACCCGAGGTCACCCCCACCCAGCTCCTGCCCTCTCCCTCCCTCTCCGTGCTCCCCATGAACCTCCCGGAAGTCGGCCCTCGGGGCCCTCACCTTGAGCCCACTGCTCTCTGCTTCTGAGCCCGCGTCCACGCCGGTGACGTAAATGCCCAGGCCGTACTCGGCTCCCCCGCGGATCGTGAGGCCCAGGGAGCGGCCGTCGCCCAGCACCAGGTTCACCTGCAGGAGGGACAGGAGACAGCTATTCGAGGGCCTGGAGGGTGGGTGATGTGAACTTCGCGGGGGCAGCACAGCAGGCTGGAGTCTTGGCATACCCCGAAGGGCACTCCCATTGAGGCCTGGAACATTCCGGGTCCCCTGCCCCAGCTCTGCCTCCGAACTCCTGTGTGACCTTGGGGAAGCCCCTGTCCCATCCTAAAAGAAAGGCAATGAGGGAGGTGACCTCCAGAGACCCCCCAGAGTGACGTGACACCTCAGATTTTCCATGTGCTTCACACCGTGGGGGCGCAGGCACCCCAGCTGCCCTTCACCACCTGCTTCAGCCAGGGAGAGCCTGCTCTGGCCCAGGCTCCTTCACCCCTCATCCTCCTTAGGGTCAATGCTATGTCCACTCTGGTGCCCAGGGGTCCCCTGTCCCCTGGGGGGGTCTCCTGGTCTCCCAGCAGCCCACGGCAGCCTTGCCTCAGCTGCCCTCCTGTCTACAAACAGCGGGAGCGCCTGCTGAGTGCAGACCCAGTGCTGGGGGGGTGACCAAGCGACACCCCAGAAACACTCCTGCTTCCGAGGGTCTCAGCAGAAGAGCACAGAGACCAGCAAGCAGAGCTTCAGAACATAAGTGCTGGCTCAAGGCCACGACGAGGCACAAAAGGTGCAAGGTCCTGACCGGGGGCGGGGTGAGCGGGGTGGCGGGAGGGCTTCCTGGAGAAGGCGGCATCTCTGAGATGGGAGTGTGAGCAGGAGTGAGCCAGCAGGTGCAGGGCAGGGGGGAGACAGGCTTTCCAGGGTCCCAGGGACAGCAGTCCTTGCTGTGTGCCGCCGAGAGGCCGCCTGGCTGTCATGAGGCTCGACCACATGCTCCGCGGCGTAGCCAGCACGGATTCGTTACCTGGGAGGCCCTGCGTCCACTGGGCAGCCTTCCGTCCAGAGGCTCCGGGTGGGGGGGGATGGGAAGGGGACCCGTTTCCTGGCCTCGTGGCTTTCAGGGACCACCTGCCTTCTTGGGCTCATGGCCCCATCCTCCATCCTCAGGCCAGCCGGGAGCACCTCCATGCCCAAGGCAGCACGCCCCCCTTTGTCTGACTCTGCCTCCCAGCCTCCTCCTCCCCAGGACCCCATCACAGCACGGGGCCACCCAGAGAATACAGCAAACTCTCCCCATCTTAAGAGCCTCAACTTGCCCGCAGCCGCCAACTGTCTTAGGCCATGGAAGGGGTCATCCTCGCGGGCCCGGGGAAGAGGCAGCGGGTGGCCTGGGTCATCATTGTGTCGGCCACAGGCACCCCCCCAAAGAGCTCCTAGGGGAAATCCTCATCTCGGAGTCCATCCTGTGGAGCCTGACCTCAGGCAGGGTGTTCCAGAAGTGTGACCTCCGAGCCATGAAGGCCTAGGGGTCAGCCAGGGGAAGGGGGAGGGATGACAAGTATTTGGGGTGGGGGGGGGCAGGAAGGTGTGCAAAAGCTCAGAACCTGGACGTGGCACGGCCCCCAGGGGTCCCGCAGGGCGCTGTGTGGCCAAGAATGGTGGGGAAGGGAGGCCAGGGCAAGATTGGCTGCGGGGGGCCTGGGCCGGGCCGAGAAGCTTTAGGGGGACACTGACCGGCTCAGATTTGGGCCGAGATGCATTAGGGGGAACACAGACTGGCTCAGATTTGGGCTGAGATGCTTTGCGGGGGGACACGAACTGGCTCAGATTCGGGCCGAGAAGCTTTGGGGGACACAGACCGGCTCAGATTTGGGCTGAGATGCTTTGGGGGGGGACACCGACCGGCTCAGATTCGGGCTGAGAAGGACAGAGGGCTTGGAGACAGACGGACGGGGCCTTGCCCCGGGACTGCGCGCTCTCCCAGCTGCGTGATGCCGGCCCCGTCACCGGTACGCCATGGCACACGGTCCCACGTGAATACTGCTCAGGGAAAAACCTCATTCCCCGTCCCCCCAGGACAGCTACTACCACACACAAACACGCCCCTGAAAATACCAAGTGCTGACAAGGAAGTGGACGGAGCAAGTGGAACCGTCGTGCCCCATCGGTGGGCACGTAAATGGGGCAGCTGCCATGGGAACCTGTCAGGAGGTCCTCGGAGCATCAGAAATACAATTAGTATCACCCCAGACTCCAGCAACGGCGCCCAGGAGGCCTGAGAGCGGGTCTCAAGCACGTCCTTGCAGGCCGGCAGCGAGCTGTGTTACCTGCAACTGCCCTTGGGGTGAGGATGCGAGCCTGGTGAGCGCAGGGGGGCCGTCTGACGGCCTGGATGGGGAAAGAAGCCCTGGCACGTGCCACAGCCTGGACGAGCCTCGGGATGGTCAAGGTAGAGTGGAGTCCCCTGCAGGGAACCCGATGCGGGACTCGATCCCTGGACCCCGGGGATCACGCCCTGAGCCAAAGGCAGACGCCCAACCGCTGAGCCGCCCAAGTGCCCCCTCTAAGCCACTTCTTGATGTCTTCAAGCGGGGAGGCTGATGGGCTTCACCCCATCAAACTGGGAAAGAACCGTGAAGGGTGAGGCCCGGAGACCTGCTGACCTCAGGTGAGCGTCACCTCCCGTGGGTGAAGGAAGGACAAGTGACAGAGCCCAAGCAGGTGCTCATCCTCCCTGGAGGGTGATGGGCTGGGCACCAGCCGCCAGGGCCACACGGCTGTTCAGGCCGCCACGAAGATGCCAACTTGGGCTCCAGATGGCCACAGCCTCCTCTGTCCCCTCGTGACAATGGTGGGGAGGTCTGGCCGCACAGGCCTTGGCTTGGAGCGCACCGGGCTGCTGGCAGGCGAGTCCACGGCCGCCCGGTCACTCCCGTAGCAAGCGCTGGGCGCACCGGCATGGGCTCCACGAGGGTGCCAGGGTGCCAGGGCCCCACGGCCCCGGCGCTCACCCGGTGGTGGGCGGAGGAGCCCCTACCCTGGTCTCCACTTTACGGGGACGCCGGGCTCACAGCCCTTACACCACTTGTCCAAGGTCACACGGCCGGCCACGGCGGAGCCGGGATTTGGATCCGCTCGTCCTCGCGGCCCTGTCGCATGGATGCTGCCCTGGTTAAGCCCCCCCGCCCCGACGTGTTCCGGTTTGTTCCCGCTGGAGAGGCTGCGGGGTATTCGAGAACGGGAACCCCGGGGCAGGAAAACCCCGCTGCACGCCGCCCCTCTGGGCCTCGGAGGACGTGGCGTCACCAGAGTGCGGTCGGCTCTGATCCCCGGGGACTTACAAGCCGTCCTGCCCCCTGCTCCCCGCTTCAGCCTTAGGGGGCGGCTCTCACGCCTCAGGAGGGAGGACCGCGTGACGCCGCAGCCCGAGAGCCGGCTTCCCCGACGGGCCGGTCAGGGTCCCACCCACGGTGGGATTTTTTCTTCCCTGCCGCCCTGGGCAGGCTCCCTGGGAGGAGGAGGTGTGAAGGCTGGCGCGGGCAGTCTGGGCGCCTGGTTGCCGTGATCTGTAACGTCAGACAAGCCCAGGACACCGGGAGGAGAGACGCAGGACCCGCTGGGCTCCAGGGCCCCGGGAACAGAAGTGCGGGCCCCCCTGCCCCGCACAACAGGAAACGGGGGTTTCCGGGCTGCGTGGGCGAGAAGAGGAACAGAAGGGCGGCCAGAAGCTTGTCTGGAGCTGTGACATCTGTGAAGGCGGCTCTGGTGTGGTCCGGGGTATTTCCTGCCTCCTGAGGTCTCTGGGTCCTCCCTGGAGCACAGTTCTCTAAGTATCTGCCTTCCGCGTTCCTATGTAAGTTATTCTAAGACTCTGGGCGGGGGGGTGGGGTGGTGAGCACCTTATCTGCTCCCAGCCCTCTCACCCCCTCCATTCCAGCGGTAGGGCCCTTCTGGTTGAGCCTTGAGGACATGCGCTGGTTCCCACCTCAGGGCCTTTGCACATGCTTTCCTTGCCGCCTGGGGTTTTCAGTCCTCTGAGTGCACGGCAGCCCCTTCTTCCCCTCCAGGTCTCAGCTCACAAGTCAGGGCCTCCCTGTCCCTCACGCTCTCCCCGGAGTTTACTTCCTTCCGTGGCTCCTCACCACCTCGATGGCCTTGCTCACTCACGCTCCTCTCTGGATTATTGTCTCACTCGCCCTGTGACCTCCAAGCTCACTGGGAGCTTCCCCACAGCAGGGCCTCATCTCTCTCGTCCACTTCTCTGTGCCTCCCTCCCATCGCCGCGTCAAGTGCTCCGCAGGTGCTAAGTACGGGGTGACCTGTGGAACGAGTCCTGGGTGCCACCGTGTTCTCTGTGGGATTCCTGTGCCTTGAAATGTGGAGGAGGACAGCCACCCCGCTGGGCGGCCGGATTCACTCGGATGCCGGCAGCACAGAGCCCAGCCCCCAGCGGCGCCACGGCCCACAGCCCACGCAGGAGAGGCCCAGCCCCGGGAGGCTGACCTTGAAAATGACTCCAGGCTGCAGGCTCCCGCTGGCTGGCTCGAGATTGCCCGGCGGGGAGGGGGCCCAGCCTCCTCTGCCCCAGCCCGCACTGGCCATCAGGCAGCTCCAGAGGGGGGACCTGCCCACTGGCTACCCCTCTGCTTGCTGCCCAGCACGGGAGCCACCGCCCGCAAGGCGACATCTGCGAGAAGAACACCAAGCCTCGGGGGCACCCTGGTGGCTCAGCGGTTGAACATCTGCCTTCGGCTCAGGGTATGATCCTGGGGACCCTGGATGAGTCCCGCATCGGGTTCCCCGCAGGGATCCCGCTTCTCCCTCTGCCTGTGTCTCTGCCTCTCTCTGGGTCTCTCATGAATAAATTAAGTCTTTAAAAAAAATGAAAAAGGGGCAGCCCGGGTGGCTCAGCGGTCTAGCGCTGCCTTCAGCCTGGGGCATGACCCTGGAGACCCGGGATCGAGTCCCAGGTCAGGTTCCCTGCACGGAGCCTGCTTCTCCCTGTTTCTCTCTCTCTCTCTCTCTCTCTGTCTCTGTCTCTACGAGAGAGCCGCGTGCAGGAGGTACACTCCTGGTCTCCGCAGCAACCGTGGCTGGCAAAGCAAACAGCACCAGAGCAAAGTTTAAAAATTGGGGCGCGGGGGGTGTGGAATTACCTCCTTTTCTGGTCTTTTTAAAAAAATTTTTATGTAAACAGGTGCAATATGAGGGGAGGAGGGCTTCAACAGCCCTGTGCCCCTTCTTGGGGTCACAACAACCCATGGTGCTCGAGGGGCAACATGCCTGCCGCCACCCACTCCAGCCACACTCTCCAGGCACCCGCTCCGGCCTCCCCTTGCAGCCTCCCCCTCCAGTGGCGTTGGTTCTGTGGATCAAAGCGCCTGCCCTGCAAAGGGGCAGAGAGCCCACACGCTGGAAATGCCTTTCCTCCGGGAGGCGCACCGAGCTCCTCACCTTCAGTTCTGGGACTGCCCTCGCCGGCTACGAGGTGAGCAGCACCAGGTCCTGTTCCCCCCAACCCAAGATGCACAGGGGCAGGAGGTTCCCAGTGGAGCCCTCAGTCCCAGGGCTGCAGGTGGCCACACGCCCAGGAAGCTAAATCATGTCAAATTTACGGGGGGGGGGGGGCTCTGAGCTGTCTCTCCTCCCTTTTCCACCCCAGGGGCTAGAACGGGGAGCGGGCACCGTGCAGCTTCCACCATCAGAAGGGGCAACAGCCCCGGGGATGATGACGGGAGTGCATATGGGCCCCAGAATAAGACGTGGAGCAGGGCTGCCGCTCCGGCCCAGACCGTCCCCTGTTCTGCGTCGGGGAGATGCAACTGGTCTGAGTCAAGCCATGGCCTTTGGGCGCTGGTTGCAGGCTCGTAGCTCGTATCAGAAAATACATCGCATGGGTCGAAAAGAAAAGAGGAGGAAACCCTTCCGTAGGTTCCTGAGAGGACAGAGCCCCGAAAGAACCAGGCCCCTTTGTCCAGCCCCCAAGAAGCTTCCCTGTTCTGGGTCAGGCAAGGAGAACGGGCCGTCGGGGGGATGAGCCTGCCCCCCCCACCCCAACGTCCACCCCTCGCCGAGGCCGGGCGGCTCACCTTCTTCTCATCCCCGCCTTGCAGGAGGTGCAGGGTGCTCCTGGAGTCACCCTCACGCTGCCTCAGGGTGCTGCCGTGGGTCTGGGGCAGGCCTGAGGGCGGGGAGATGCTGCGGCCCTGGGGGTCCACCCAGGTGTAGATGTGGTTGGTGACGTAGCCCCCGGGGATGCGCCCTGCCGAGTACACGGACAACAGCAGCTTCTTAGAGCCCTTCAGAGCCTAGAGAGAGAGAGAGAGAGAGAGGAAGGGAGGGACACACGGGTTAGCAGGAAGGGGGCATCGAGGGTCGACCCTCCCTGTTCCCAGAGCTCACCTCTCCCCAGACTCCCCGCCACCCCCACCGCCCCCCAGAGCAGGAGGCCAGCCCCTGAGTGCCCCCAACCCTTGTTTTTCTTCCCCAGCCCTCCATTTTTGTCCTCTGGAAACGAGGACACCCGTTCCACCCCGATCTTGGAGTGGTCCACGTGGACGGGCCCCCTGCCTCAGCCCAGCCAGGCACCAAGAGTTCCCACTGCGCGCCTTTGGGAGGCCTGCTTGGCTGGCCCCGGGGGACCTGGCCGGGAAGGGCGGCTCCCCGTGTCTCCGTTACCCGTACAGACTACGTCGGGGCCTGGAATGCGGGGTCCAGGCCGAGGGGCCCTACGTGACCAGACCCCCACAAATACCCTGGCGCTGACTCTGACGAGCATCCCTAGTAGCGACCACAGCTCATCCTTGCTCCTCCTACAGCGGAGGGAGATTCCGAAGCCTGTGCCTGGTTTCCCACACACGTTGCCCCCTGCACCCGTTCCCTGGGCTCACTTCGCTGTGTATCATTTCACTGGCGTAAATCTTCTTTTTTTTTTTTTTTTTAAGCCTTTATTTGAGAGAGGCAGAGAGAGAACACGAGCCAGGAGGAGCAGCAGAGGCAGAGGGAGAAGCGGACGCCTGACTGGGGGCGGGATCCCAGGACCCTGAGATCAGGACCCGAGGCGAAGGCAGATGCTTAACCGACGGAGCCTCCCAGGCGCCCCTTGCTGTCATAGATCTTTGTCCCAGGTTCGATGACACGCTGGACCTGTGAGCCCTCCCAGAACCCGAACAGGCAGAGCAGCATCCTTGAGAACGGAGAGGAGGCTGGTGCCTTTGACGAGAGAGAACACCACGCAGAGCCGGCCCGGGGAGGGCCTGGGCGGTCACCGCGTCTCCCACGCGTGCCCGCCTCCAGCAGTTCTCAGAAGGGGTCCCTGGGAGCCCGCGATCGGGAGGGACAGAGAGGCAACGAGGATGCAAAGCACAGCCGAGGACACAGGAGGCCAGCCCCGGGCAAGCCACTGCCCCGTGCGCCTCAGTTTCCCCAGCTCAAGACTGTGGGACTAGAAAATCTGACGACCACACGGGACACCTGGGGGGTTCAGGGGTGGAGCGTCTGCCTTGGGCTCAGGCCGTGACCCCAGGGTCCTGGATCGAGTCCCGCATCAGGTTCCCTGCACAGAGCCTGCTTCTCCCTCTGCCTGAGTCTCTGCCTCTCTCTGTGTGTCTCTCATGAATAAATAAATAAAATCTTAAAAAAAAAGAAAAAGAAAGGAAGAAAATCTGACAGCCACTCAGGCTGAGACCCTTCCAGAACCTCCAACGCTGGCGTTTTGGGTAAATGTGGGCTTCCAGTGGGTCCTGGAGACCAAGAATATTATCCTCATCCGCTCCTGCCTCCTTTATTTTTCTGGCAAAACTGAACAAACACAAGATTCCCGAAACAGCCGTTGCCGCGCCAGAGCAGGCTCTCGGAAGGTGGTCTGGGTGCAGGGCCCTCGGAGGCCGCGCCGACGGCTGCGCCCATGGCCCCTTCCAGCTAAAACACGCTCGTGTGTGTGTCACGCGGGGGACACATGTTGGCAGAGACCGTCTGAGTTCCTGGTCTCCGTCTTCTTTCTGCCTTTTTGTCTCCATTTTCACCAATAGCCACTTGCTGGTCTTCCAGAGAGGCTCTGAGCCGACAGGCGACCCCCTAAAGGCCCAGGTGACGTGGGCTCCGCCGCAGAGCACCCCCCTCCCCCAGCTCTCCAGCAGGCTCAGGCCCAAGCGGGGGGCAGACCTGAGATGCCCTCATTTCTCAGAACCCCCAGCAGCTCCTGTCTCCACAGCGAGCGGCTCAGGCGGCAGAGGACACTAGGAGCTCTGCCCGGGAGACAGGCCCAGCGCGTCCCCACCGTGTCCTCCCCTGGCCGGGCCCGGTTCCGCCACCCAGCAATGAGCAGCGTGAGGTCACTCATCACTGGGGTCCCACCCCGGCCTGGCGAGCGGCTCCGGCTAGAAGGAAAGGCTGCAGCCGACGGTCCCGACGGTCCTGAGCCGGGGCCACAGGGGGATCAGGGCCCTTGGCCTACGGAGCACACACGGTGCCAGTGGCCCTGGGGAGTGAGGACTCAACGCCGTGCTGGCGGAGTCCTGGGGCTCACCTGGGGGCTCCGAGGATCCCTGTCACCTGGAAGGGACCAAGAGGGTGTGAGAGACCAGGAGGGCGGAAGGAGCAGCTGAGGTCGGTGTTGTCACGGCCGCGGGGACGTCCCCAGGGCCCCCAGGGCCGGGCAGGCGGGCATCCTTCCCATGGCTCTGCTCCTCGCAGCCGGCTGCCTGCGGGTGGGGGGCGACCCCCAGCACCCACCCGAAAGCCACGTGGGTGTTCGGCCCGTGCAAGCTGGTGACCGCGAGCCATGCCTCTGTCCGGCAAGGCCGCCTGCACAGCCAGCCCATCTCCTGAACCTGCTGCTCATCGCCGGCCCTCTCTGTGCACCTGGTCCTCTCCTGTAAGATGATTACAGTCCGCTCTCTCCTGGGGCAGGGGAGCCCCCGTGGCACCGTGCCCGTCGCCAAAACAGCAACGTGAGATCTAAGGGGAGGCCACTACGCGCGGGGCGCCCACCAGAGGCTAAGCTCCCCACGCTGCTCCATCGCGCGTGTGCTGGGAAGCCCGGCCCAGGGCCTGCTGCGTTCCGCGGAGCCGGCTCATCGAGGCTCAGGCTCCAGCCGTCGGCCGAGGACTGTCGAGGCAGCGCGTTCTGATTGTGGAAACCGGAAGGATGCGTGTTTGTCTTCGAACTTAATAGCTTGCTACTTGGATTAATGCTCTCGGGAGGCAAATCGGCCTCACGCGGCTCCCCAGAGCTGACTCTCGAGGCCCCCAGGTCGCAGACCGGGCCGTGTGGCTCCGCTCAGCAGCGGACGGAGGGACGGACGGGGCGGCCCCCGCGGAGTGGACCGGGCGCTGTGCGATCGCGCGGCACAGGCCCACATGTCCCGTGTCCAAGGGCACGCAACTGACGTGCACGAGTGATGTGGGCCACGAGGTCACAGGACAACGGACTGCGATCCCCGGGGGCACGGGCACAGGACGCGCTCCGGCGAAGTCTCAAGGAAGGGACATCCTGGTGACTCAGCCAGCTGATTTCGGGACGCAGACCTCGAGGGGTGAGGCTTTCTCAGGCACAGAGATGCTCAACCTCAGGAAGAGGGCCCGGTCTGAGACCCAGGCCCAGGTTAGTGATCAGGAAAAGAGGAAAGGATGACACGTGTGCGCTGTCCCCAACCCCACCTTGCCCAGCTGGGCCCCTGGGTTCCGAGTCACTGGGCCTCAATCCTGATCCGGCTGTCGGCTTGCTGTGTGACTCGGCAAATGGCCTAACCTCTCTGTGCCTGTGTCTGTACTTCAAATGCAACTGTTGGGGCGCCTGGGGGGGGGCAGTCAGAGGTTGAGCGCCTCCCTTCGGCTCAGGGTGTGACCCCGAGGTCCTGGGATCGAGTCCCGCATTGGGTTCCCCGCAGGGAGTCTGCTTCTCCTCTGCCTGTGTCTCTGCTTCTGTCTCTGTGTCTCTCATGAATAAATAAAGAAAGTCCCTTAAAAAATGCAACTGTTCTCAAGCATTATTAAGATAACGTAGAGGGGCCCAGCTGGCTCCATCAGAGGAGCATGCAACCATGGATCTCGGGGTTGTGAGTTCGAGCCCCGCGTTGGGTGTAGAGGTCACTTAAACAAATAAAACTTAAAAAATATACATAACATAGACTTCTTATATATAGTATAAAGCACCTGGCACATAGTAGGTGCTAAATATGAATTTTCTTCCTCAGTCTACCAGCTTCTTCTCCCAAATCCAAGCCCTAGAATTCTCTAAAGTCCTAATCTACGTGGACACAAATACAGAGGCAGTTCTGGCCTCTCTTACAACTTTCCTTTTTTTAATTTTATTTTTAAATTTTTAAAAAAAGATTTTATTTATTTATTCATGAGAGAGACAGAGAGAGGCAGAGACACAGGCAGAGGGAGAAACAGGCAGGACTCGATCCCAGGACCCCGGGGTCACGACCCCAGCCAGAGGCAGATGCTCAACTGCTGAGCCACCCAGGCGGCGACCCTCTTACAACTTTCCTCATCTGCAGAAACATCCTTCCTTCCTCTAATCCATATACTCCCTCACATCTGCCCCGCCTCTGGCATTCAGCCCATTCCCACCACCTCCAGGAGGGCCTCCTGGATGGTGACCGACTCTCCTCCGAGGGCACCCAGCACGGTTTGTTGCCATGTAAACGACGGTCTCCGCCTCACCTTCCTACACCCTGTCTCTGGGAACACAAGCTATGTTCCTTGAGGCACACGGCATGCTCTGTTTTCTTTAGACCCGTTGCCAACCAGATATTTATTGAGCTTTCTGAATGCCAGGCAGCCCCAGGGAATCTTTTAAATGAGGCCGCAGAAAGATCAGCGCAGCTGACTAGGGCCCAGGCAGCCTCGGGTCACCGCCCCACGCCTCTCCACACTCGTGTGCGCACACACACCTCGGGCTCACACAGAACTTGGCGAGAGAAGCAAGAGAGTGGAGACAGGCCGCAGAGAGTCCCGACCCAGCTCTGCCACCTGCCAACGGCAACCTGGTGCAGGTCACTGGGGTGTGGCCCAGTTTTGCAGGCATAAGACCCTATAGGGGTGGTATCCTATCATAGGGTGCTGGTGAGGGTTAAATTAGATTTTTTTTAAATATTTTATTTATTTAGTCATGAGAGACCTGGCGGGGGGGGGGGGCAGAGACACAGGCAGAGGGAGAAGCAGGCTCCATGCAGGGAGCCCAATGCGGAACTCGATCCCAGGACCTCGGGGTCACGCCCTGGGCCAAAGGCAGATGCTCAACCACTGAGCCACCCGGGGATCCCGTGGATTAAATCAATGTAAATGCATGAAGTGTTTGATGCCTGGAACACAGGTCAGAGCTGCAAAAGGCTGAGGTCTGACTACTCCAGGGAAGCAGGGTGGCGGCCCCAACGCACCATCCGTGATGACCGCTGCGCATCCTCCCCAAACGTTCTGTCCTTTTTCTCAACAGGTGGACGGACATGTGCAAAAGTACCGTTGTTGATCTTTACATAAATGGACTCACACTTAACATGTTCGCCACCGTGGTTTTTCCAGCTAAAAGGGCGTGTGTTGAGGATCTTCGCTCCCTGGTTCCCTGACATGAGCCAGGCTCGTTCTCTGTGCCCTAGGGCGCGCTCCCCGGCAGCGGAGCACCACGGCTCAATGCCCACTCCTCCGTGGCTGGACGCTTAAGATGGTTTCTCGGGCTTTCCCACCGCAAACAGAGCGACGGTGACACACCTCTTCGTGCATCTGGAAGCACACGCGTGTCTAATCCTCTAGTTGGGGGATGAGTGGAGTTCCCGAGGCCGCGAGCAACGCATCTTTTTTCACATGCGCCCGCGTCCCTCCCTGCTCTAGCTCCTACAGGCACCTGCAGGGGGCAGCACTGTGACATCCGAGCCGACCCCTGTGCATCCCCCTCCACAGGGCTGTGGATGGGACCAGGCGGGGCTTTTCCGATGCCTTTTCCCAGAGCAGAGCTCACTCTGGTGCAGGGGCCTCGCCTCCTTTACGCTCTTCCACACGCTCGAGAAATCTCCTGCTTACGGGCAAACACCGTGGCTCTATTTTCCAACCACATCTGGAAACCAGAGGATTGCAGAGCACCGAAATAAAAAGGTATCTTAGGGGGAGGCTTTCCCCCCACCCCACAGAGTTTTCAGTGAGAGGTAGAGTCACTAGGGAGGCCATTCCCGAACAAAGTTCTGCTCTTCCTGGCTTTGAGACTTTAGACAAGCTGCCTCCGCTTTGGACTGGACGCTGTACACAGAGCGTCCTGCACTCGGTAGGGTGCATGGCGGGTGCCCAACACGGGGGCTGGTGTTCCTGGGAAGAGCGGAATTACGGGGATGACCACACACTTTACTGTTCCCCTTGCACAGGTGAGGAGAGGCGCTCCAGGGGGTGGTGTGACCTATGCAAGGTCATAAAGAGGACAAGGGGGCAGGGCTGGTTGGACTTTCCAACTCACGCTTCTTTCACCAGCAGTGCAAGACGGTTCCGATACCCAAGGCCAGCCCTCTGTCCTGGAGAGGGTCTGAGGAGGGGCCGTGGGGCTTACAGGCTATAAGCAAGGGAGAGGCCCCCGAACTCTGGAACCCTGGGCTGGCGCTAGGTACAGCCACATGGGCTAGAGGGACCCTCCCCATTCAGCCCCACTTGGAGGGAGGACAGAAATGAATGGTGTGGACTCTGTGCCCCAGGGGCGTGTTTTAATATCATGAGAAAGTAAAGCCCTAATTAGCCCTGTCTTCAGAGCACCTTCCCCTGCATCCCATTTTTATCTGCGTTAATTACCTCTTACAGGGACCACTAACTGCAAGAGCTTCCCAGCCTCTAAAATCAGTCTCTGCTGGGCACCCAGGACATGTTTATTTATTTATTCATTTTTAAAGATTTTATTTATTCATTCATATGAGAGAGAGAGAGAGAGAGAGAGAGAGGGAGAGAGAGAAAGTAGGGGTCCCTGCATGGAGCCCAACATGGGACTTGATCCCAGGTCTCCAGGATCACACCCTGGGCCAAAGGCAGTGCTAAACCACTGAGCCACCCGGGCTGCCCGCCAGGACATCTTTTAAAATGCAGTGGACCCAGCCCCCTGCCTGGAGCATCTGGCAGCCCCAGACCTGCCCATGGGGGTTGCAGGCTGCCCCCTTCCTGCCAGACCGGAGGGGCTGGGGGGATCCCAGCAGGGGGAGGGCAATCCCTTCACCCCAGTTGCCAAACAGCCCCCTCACCCCCTGGACCTTCCTCCTCCCTCTATCCCTGACGGTTCTGGCTTTCCCAAACCGCTTTTGATCTTCTGATTCTTCTTGGGTTGAAGCAGACCAAGTTCCCCCCAGGCACCCCAGTTTGGGGGGGGCCTTTATGTTTTTTAACGACACCCCAGTTCCCCACCTGTTCCTCCCTTTTCCCATGCTGCCAACTTCTAGCCGCAATAGTGACTCTGTGCTTGTCCTTTTAGTTCTGTGTATAAATGGAATGTTGTGGAGATGACCCTTCCTTGCGCCACCTAGTTCCCCTCCCCTTTACCCCTGGTCTTGGCACTCATGGAAACAGGACCAGTAAGGTCCTTCAATTAAAAAAAACCAACAACACACACAACAATAAAAAGGCTCACTAATGGGAAAAAAAAAAATGCAGTGGACCCTGTTCCTTCAGTAAACTCTCCCGTTGCTTCTGATTTAAAATGCAAACTCCTCACAGTGTGTCTCAGGCCTGAGCGGCCTGCTGCGGGCCCAGCCCCATCTCCTGTCGCTGCCACCGGCCCTTCTTACAGTAGCAAATGCTCTGAGTTATTTGCAGGTGCTGCTCCCTATCCCTGAAAGTACGTATCTCAACATGCATATACAGTGGCTATTTAATTTATATCCCTCTCAGTCACTAGAGGAGTCAGGGAATTTTTCTGTTTTGGTCACAGATGTGTCAATAAATACGAAAGACTGGAGATCGTGGGTGATTCCACAGAAAATGAGAAACAATGAAGAAAAGCAGTTGAAATTGCCTTCCTCCCGAAATGAACTGCCTTCCTCTTAAAACTGGCTGCCAATGAAGAATTTCACCTGAAATACCAGTGAATTCTCTAGTAGAATGTAAACAATGCATGCATTTCCCTTTTTGCCTTGGTTGCTAGGGAGCTCACACTTCCATTTGAATATGAAATATCATTCCTCTTAAAGGCAACACACACACATACACACACACTTTCCAATATGGTTTCTGGTTTTTCCCAATATGGTTTCTGGTTTTCTGTACTTTCTAGGTGAAGTCGCTCGATTACTTCTAAAGTACGAAGAAATACTCATTACAAACGTATTAACAAGTAAGTAAATAGGATATGTAGAGTTCAAAGAGGATGTTAAACCACACCAATCCTATAAGAGGAGCTCAGGAAAACAACGGCCGAGGGAAGGAATGAATGTGCAAGCACATCTCCAGCATCAGATGCCTCATACGTGGAGCTGGAGGCAGAGATATTTTTTTACAGACGCCTGGGCAGTAACTCTGCTTCCTCATCCTACTCCCTCCTTCCACTCCACAGGACTACTTTGCTGCTGCTGCTGCTGACTTTGGCCTAAGAATCATGCCATCTAAAAACATCCCCTTAAATAAAAGTCTGAAAAGCGTTAGTCTATATTCTGCTGGAACGTTGACGTAAGCGAGCGGGGGTATGCTGCGAACTCATGTTACCTGGAAGGACGGTGGCTTCATTTTGGTGTCCCTGACAGCTGCGTGCCCGTTAGGAGACTAGGATCTGGGGCAAAGCTTGCCGCCACGTGGCTCACCAGCTCGGGCCCTGTGGCCACCTCACCTCTTTGGGTGGCTACATCCCGGGGGAAATCACTTTGGAGGGCAGAGCAGCTGCAGGGGCCCATCCAAGACCCTTCCCTGAGATGCAGCTCAACACAGGCATGAAGCAAAAGTAAGTGGAAGCAGGTTGATCCAACCAGCAAGGAATGTGAATGCACAGAAAATAAAGGCCGGGGGCCAGGGCAGAGAATGACAGCTAGTTAGGAGGGTGGAGAGTAATCAACATCTTCTTTTCCCCTTTTGAGTCTTTTTTTTAAAAAAAAAATTTATTTGCCTTTAATTGGAGCCTTCCAAAGAAGATTTCAAAAAAATCCAACTCTTCATTGCTTCCATTGTCCTTTCTTTATGAGTTTGACCTTCTCCAAAGGCTAACTGCGAAGAAGGAAGCCTTTGCTCCCGTGCTAGGAACACCAAGATCCCAGAGGCTGGAACAGGGACCTGAGATTTTAAAGCCTCTGATCTCCAGGATCTTTGCTCCTAAATGTCTCTCAGTGAGTAAAACCTGTGTGAAGAGGGAAAACCTGAAGGACCAGAGAGAGAAAGAAAATGTTGTCCTTGCGGGTAACGCTATGGGAAATTTGCAAGCCGGTGACACAGGGGCCATTCTCCTTGCAAAACAGCTCAGAAGCTGAGGACTGATTCCAGATTCCAGAAAGATATTGATTCCTTTTTAATGCAATTCTTCAATTATCCACTAAGCCTGGCTTTTAGTCTCTTATAATTTAAGTAAATTGCTTTACAAATGTTCTTTTAAATTTGGTCTCTTTATTCTTTTCCCTTTTTTGGGGTGGGGGAAGAACTAACAAGATTCTAGGAGTCAAAAAAAGATGAGCCTTGATGGGTTTCCAATGTAGTTGTGATCTAGAACCAATGTCCATAGCATATCCATCCATCAGAAAAATCTGATTATATATCAATATTCTCTTGGCCCAAGAGTAGATACATGGGTGGGTGTATTCTCCTCAAGGGCACTTAACATTCCTGTCCCTCATCACTTTCTGTGCCTCCAATTTAACTCACCCTCGGCCGGAAGAATCTGAATTCCATGGGATCCCTGGGTGGCGCAGCGGTTTGGCGCCTGCCTTTGGCCCGGGGCGCAATCCTGGAGACCCGGGATCGAATCCCACGTCGGGCTCCCGGTGCATGGGGCCTGCTTCTCCCTCTGCCTATGTCTCTGCCTCTCTCTCTCTCTCTCTCTGTGACTATCATAACTAAATAAAAATTAAAAAAAAAAAAAGAATCTGAATTCCAGGTGGAGGAAGCAACCACCTAACAGCGACTCCCAACCACCAGCTCTTACAGGAAAAGACTGATAGGTCTGAGGACCTGGAAATGTAACACTCTTGGATTAAACGGGCATCGGACATCAGTAAGTTACACACCAAAGATAAATAAACGTATATATAGTATATAATAATATAATAAATATTAAATAAAGATAAATATAAAATAAACGTATATATTATATAATAAATATAATATGTGTGTAACATTGTGCCACACGCTATTTATTACGTATTAAGTGTACGTATGCACAGCTTTTCGAACAATAAACATGCAAAGGAGTTCAACTTCACTGTTTTAAATGATGCAAATTAAAACAAAACACTTTCTTTTTTGCCTATCAGATCAGCAAAAATGGGAAACAAATGTAATATCCAGTGTTGGCAAGGCTGGGGGAAAATGAAAGCATCTCATCCTCTGCTAACATTGGTGGAGGGGGCTGTAAAATAACAAACTCTTCCCCCAAGAACAATCTGGCAACAGTTACCAAAGCCTTAAAAATCTGCCTACGCCCAGAACCAAGGCCACCTCTAGAAACACAGCCCAAGGCATTTTTAGAGACCGAGCTTACAGATGGATGTGCCAGGACACATTGTCCACGGCAGCAATAACGGATAACGTTCAAAAAAACCCAACTGTCCAACAAGAGGAAATGGAATCAATCACGCACCTCTTTGCTTTGACACCTGTTCTAGAAACACGTACTAGGGCAGAAAAAGAGTCAGACTCAAAAACTGCGTTCAGAATGGCAGTTTTGTAGAAAATCCTCAATACAAATCTATGCACGTGGTCACATGGGAGACTGCAGAGATGGCCATTAGGCTGTCAACAGTGATTATTTCTGGGCGGAGCAGATTATCGATGATTTGGAGGGTTGTTTTTTTTTTTTTTTTTTTTTTTTTTTTATGTTTTCCTGGGGTTTCCAAGTTCTCTACATTGAACCCATAGCTCTCGGGTCATTAACTCACCGGCGCGCACATATCTCATCGCCAGTGCCCGGGGCGGACTCTTCTACTCCTCAGGTCTCCCATGAACCAAACACAACGGCCCTTCCTTTGTCCAGCCCACGGTGGGCTGACGACCACGACCTTCCACACGAGGCCCGGGACACCGCGTTCACGCCTCACCCACGCGTGGCAGGCCGCACAGACGGATTCGGAGCCTCCGCCAATCAACGGGAGGATGTCCTAAGTTACACGGGTTTATCCCAGTGCGGGGTGAGCTGAGGTCACAGTTAATCTATTTAGGGAATTTCCACAGAGGAGGCACAAAATAAAATCGTGACAAAGGTCGGGGCATGGCAAGAGAGATAAGAGGGAGACGGTGGGGGAGAAAAGGGCAAAACGTGCCCAGGGCCGCGTCTGTACCTGAAGTCTAGTCAATAAGATGCACAGAGCTCGCCCGGGAAGGGGCCGCGAGGCTGCGGCCCGGGCTGTCTGGTTACTCGTTGGGGTTTCTAATCAGTGGCTGCAACACCGTTTTTAACAAGAAAAAAAAAACATTCAGAGAAGAAGTGTACAGTTACCCAAACGTGGCTGGGCCAGCGCGGTGCTCGGCTGTACACCCGGCAGAAGGTGGCAGTGAGCACACGCTTCGGGCACCGCACGGACTCGTGCGCGCGGTACCAGGAGCTCGGGAGCATCTCACGTGCTATGCACTTTATACCAGAAGAATCCCCCTGGCAGGAAAAGACCCCAACACGGCGGTGTGGCAAGAGCGGGCAATCGTGAAGTGTTCAAAGGCACAGATGCCTCCGGTGCCTTCGCAGGCTGCCTGTAGGGTCAGTCGTGTCCGCGCTCTACGGGTAAGGGGACTGCATAGGGAACCTAGAGACTTGCCTGCCCTTGGACTATTGCTCCCATTACAACTTTGTCGAAGCGGAATTTCAGAAGCAGAGAGGTTAAGGAGTTTGTTCAAGGCCCCACAGGTACAAAGGGGCAGAGCCAGGGTCTGAACCCAGAGCACCCGGCTCCAGAGCCTGGGCTTGAGCATCCCGATGGGAGGCCGCCTCGCCCTGGCGTCGGAGTGACCGCCACGTCCCCTCACGTCGACAAAAGCTGGCTTTAATTCCTGGCTCTGCCCCGTCCACCTCTGTTGACGATAGGCAAGTGACAAGCTTTGGGCAATTTCCTGTACAACGAAGGAATCAAAGTGGTGCCTACTTTGAACCTGTTGGGCTGTGGCGAGGGCCAAGTGAGTTAATACGTTGGAAAGTACAGAGAACGCCATCTGGATTACTGTAAGCCCTCAATATAAAAATTATTATGGGCCGCAGAGCCATTCAAGGAAACACTAAGAGATGCATCATTGTGTCCAACGAGTGAGGCAGGTCCCTACGCTGACAGGGCGGCGGGGAGAAGACGGGGGTTCCCGCAGGTGGGGCAGCTGAGGGTGGGCGGGACGAGCCACTGGGGCCGGCCTCACAGGGCCACTGTGTCCACAGGTGCCCAGAGACAAAGCCGGCTTTCAGGGGAGGGCGCGCTGCCTGTCTGGTCACGTGTGGACTGCACTCGGGACAGCCAGAGAGAAGGACTGTCTGCAGGTAACAGGGAGCCGGAACACCAGGTTCAGGAGGGGGCTTCGCAGCTCCAGACACATCTAGAAAGTGTGCCCAGTCTCCAGGATGCTGAATGGACGTGTGGGTAGATGAGCAAGCCGGGAGACAGCCAGCCAGCCAGGAGGCCGCTGCACTCCGGCCTCCAAGGGTCCAAGGGCAGGGAATGGGGGAGTGTGGTCTGGGATGAGCTGGGGACAGATCAGGCCTGGAGGGCCTGACACCCCCGGGTGCAATCTCCAACAGGGAGCCCGTAGAGAGGAGAGCGGGTCAAGGCCAGGAACTTGGGAGATGTCCACGATTTGTGGGCAAGAGGATGAGGTGCCCTGAAGGGGGTCAGGAAGAAGCCAGGACTTCCGCAGCAAATAAATGCTATTCCTAATACCGGGGATGAGCTGGAAATGGAAAAAGAAGTAAATGAGGACACCAAAGGGAGGTCCAGACCCTGTTCAGAGACAACACAGGAGAGAGGAAGGGATTTGTGGGGAACCTGAACATCCTGACTTAAACCCCCAGGACCAGAAGAACTCGTGGAGGGAGAAGAGGGTTTCAGAGGGTCTGGGAACACCTGGCATCGGCTTGGGGCCCCCTGAGGAGAGACAGAAGGTGGTAGGAGAGATGGAGCAAGGATGATGATGGTCATGCCAGGCTCAGACATGCTGCAGGACACCACCTCCCACCCCTCCACGGGCCCCCACATGATGGAAATGGCAGAAGGAAAGCCCCTCCCCAGACTTCCTCGCTTCCCCACCTGTGTGGGAGGGTAATTCCTGAAACCTGGACCACTTTCTTCTCCTTTCTTAATCAGAAACCTCCTAATGAAGCCCCACACACCACTGCAGATGTGGTTCGAATACATTCCAGGTTTTGGCTTGTCTTTTATTTAAAGTACAGATGCCATATTGTCGAAATTCACCACGTTCAACCTGCATTAATTGCTTTAATGGGTCCTGGAAAAGCAGCCACCTTCTCTCCCTTCTCATCAAGGCCCCTGGGGAGCCCAGCAGGGAAGGATGCTGGGGAACAAGGACGGGGAGGCAGCTGATCTGCGCGCCACGCGGTCACACACTGGCCTCTGAGCCCTGCACCTGCCCTGCCGCCCCACATTTCTAAGGGAGGTCGGGACATACAATTCCATCCAACCCCTGGACTTTATGACCGCTGTAAAACAAAGATGCAGATGCCAAAATCCAAATAGGAGCAATTACATTTTTAAAGAAACCCTGTCTGTGTGGGAATATTGACCACATTAAGTAAATGACTCTGCAATTCAAGCAGCTACAATGCATCAAGAGGCCCCTGAGCCCCACTCTTTTCTTCCAAAGGCACCTTTTTTTCTTTTTTTAGACTAAGCAGGCACAACAGAAGACTTTCAAAGCTAAGAGGATGCAGTCAATAACATTTTTCATTACAATGCCTGCAGTGGGACCTCCACGGTCCCCTATCTCTCAAACTTTTGATGTGTGACAGCATCAATAACCTGTTTGTGAGGGCTAGGAGCCAAGTTCAAGGGGGAGGGGGGTCTGTGTCACAGAGAGGCCAAGGGAGCTGCTCAAGGTCACAGCCAAGTAACACAGTCAGATGAACCCATCTCTAACCTCTTGGGTACAGACCTCTCTTCCCTGGATTGTCCAATATATCAACTGACCTTGCACGTCTAGAATCACGCCCCAGAACAGCTAAGGATGCGGACAGGGTGGGTCCACCTCTCTGGTCTGTGGATAAATGTTGGGGGTGGGGGCAGAAAGCAAAGGCAGGTGGTGAGCCCCAAACCTCAGTGTCACTAAGACTTCCCTAGGGAGCTTGTTCATCCTCGGGCAAGCTACATTTCTGACGCACCACTTCCAGAGTATCTGGAAACACCCTTTTAGATGCCACTTGACTATGTTCTTCCCTGCAACCCGCAGCTTTAGAATCTGGTGAGGAAGACATCCTGGGACTTGTTTACAGGAGGCTGAAATATCTGCTCTGCGTTCAAAGTTGAGAGGATGCTGATATTACGAAAATTCAGGTAGAGAGGAAAAATAACTAAGAAACCAGCTGCCAGCTGAAGCAAAACCACAGCCAATTTAGCAGAAGGAACACAAATTCTCAAAGGGGAAGGAGGTAAAGAGGTTGGGGACTGGAAAAGCAGAAAAAAATAAATTCACTTGTGCTTTCCCGATAGAGGATAATGCAGCTTTTAAATGTATGATGAGCAGGAACGTGGCCTTTACCTGAAGTGCAGGGGTTTCTTGAAACCTGAACAGTGCTGGGTTTTGTCTCTTTTTTTTTCTTCTTTTTAACAAAACACCAGAAGATATATCGCACCCAAAATTGGTTCATTGATTGCTTCAGAATGCGTAAATGATTCTATTTTGGAATCACAGACACAGGCTGCAGAAATAACCCACTTCTGGGAATGTGGTTTTTGAAATTAAGAGCAAAGCAACAAATGAACTAACCAAAGAGGTCTTGGAGGGTGGACTGGGCCGTGAAGGATGGGAAAAGCTTTTTCTTTTCCCAGGCACAGAACACGTTGTGTTTTGTTTTGTTTTGTTTCGTTTTTTTTTTTTTTTTAAAGGCCTCTCGCTAAAGTAGTGTATAGAGTTTCCTATTTACCAGTCTTTGTACCTATGAAGTCATACGATTCCATACCCATCCCGGGAGGGGCAAGTGGGAAATGGCTATGCCTAGTTCACAGCTCCAAAGACTGAGGAATCCAGAGATGTCATGTGATCTGCTCACAGCCACACAGTCAGCTTCATGGTGACGCACACATCAGAGCCGATGGTGCTCCTCGGTTTTCTCCCCCAGCACCTGCTGCCTGCCTTGCAACACGTGGACTTTCTTCAGACATCACACCCAGGAACCAAGGAATCCTGAACTCGCCAGCACCGCACTGGATGCAAGCTCATTCCATGCCTTCGGCGAATGTTTATTAAAGCGCCTACTGTGTGCCAGGTACTGTGGAGGTGCCGGGCCACGTGAGGGAGCAAGGCAGACCAAATCTTGGTTTGCGTGGAGCTTATTTGTAGTTGGGGAAGGCACAGGACAAACAAACGCGGTGAAATGTCCTTCTAGCAATGACAAGCGCGCTGAAGGTAATTACAGCAGGATAAGGGGATGGAGCGGGGGCCTGTTTTGGAGAGAGGGTGGCAGCGATGTGGAGGCATGTGCATGTTACAGCACTTAAAACCCTTGGTGACCTGCGGCCACGGGTGGGTCCGTACCCCACCCCCACGGCTAACCGAGGGCAGGGGCACTGGTACTCTGAATTCCGAGGACCAGCCACCGGCCTGTGTGCCGGGTGCCGCTCAGAGCTCGTATGGATGAAAGGTTCCCACGTGGACAAGCTGGGCTAACACATGCCACCTTCCCTTGATGCATGGGCATCAGACTCCCCACTTAATAAAATGAAGTCTTTGGATGGTTCCTAAAAGGCTCCTGAATGTCAGGCACAAAGTATGACGTCTGCTTGCCTTCCAGCAGGGGGCCTGGCGGCGGCGTCTCCCAGAACACTGGCTGCATAACAACCGGTGCTGGGTCCCGGGCAGGAAGGTAGGGGAGAAGGGTCCCACTTGGTTCCTAATCCCAATGGTGACCCCGAGCTAGTCAAATGTCTCCTCCTGGACCATGACCTTCCTGGCCTCCCTGCCTCCCCTGGAAGGAGAAAGCACCGGGCACACGGGAGGCACTCACTCACTGCCGCCAGCCTCTGCCGCCAGCCTCCTCTCTTCCCGGTAGCGTTCCAGTAAAGCAAAGTTCAGACACAAGTGCACTGGCCCCATGGTGCTGCCTCCCGCAGCTGACGCCAGGAGAGCACAGGAAACAAATGGTCTGACTCCTGTTCTCTGCACCCTTTGCCACCTGCCCTGCTGTAAAAGTAAAATGACA
Organism: Nyctereutes procyonoides; assembly: GCF_905146905.1. Lineage (NCBI taxonomy): Eukaryota > Metazoa > Chordata > Mammalia > Carnivora > Canidae > Nyctereutes > Nyctereutes procyonoides. The sequence continues at coordinate 5,668,872 of NW_026575135.1, read as the reverse complement.
TGTCTGCAGCACGGGAATCTTTAAAAAGCAGCCCCCACCCTGCGGCACAATTACAAGTCTGTGTGAGCTGCATGTTAACATCAGATTCTTGCTTGGGGGTTTAATAAAAAATAAAAAAAAATTTAAAAAGGAAGAAAAAGAATCGGTCTTGAAAGATTGGTATTTCAACCTCCAACCACCTCCAGCCGTTAAATGTCATTCCTTCTAATCAAATTCTCCGGTCCTTGCTGGGCACTAGTTTGGGGTCCCTGAGCAGTGGAGACCAAACGCTGCCCTTCCAGGCTATGAAAGTTCCTTGCTGGAAAGCCAGTTGGAGCCTAATCTCCCCACGGATGCCTGCTTCAGTGCAAAGCCCTCTGCAGGGCAGGGTGGGGGGTGGCGGGGTGGCGGTGGGGGGTGGATTATGACTCTGGAGCTGATGCACATGGTGCTGGGCGCATGAGCAGACAGGCCTATGAGGGGCTGCATGCGCCTGACAGGTGCGTACAGGCCGTGTGCCGTGTGGCGGAGGTGGAAGGCAACAACACACACAAAATCCAATTAGTCGGGGGTTAAAGGATCATACTTATCTTTGCAGCTCCATCCAAATGATGAATCTCTGGCAGGTAATAAACAACGCCAGGTTTGCGGCAAGAGAAAAGTGACAGAAAAACAAGCAGCTAACACTGGGGTAATTCTCTATCTCTTTTGTGTCCAGCTTAAAGTCAAGAGGCAGGAATCTTCTACGATAATAATATCAATTCCTAAAAAAAAGAACAAAACTAAGGGCATTCTCTTCCAGCCGACAAAATGCTGCTTTTTATTTGAAGAGGAAATAACCAGTTGAAAAAGGATTGTGTCCTACCCGGGCACTGTAATTGTCTAAAACCCAGAGTATCAGCTTGGGCCACATAAATAAATAAGATTAAATTAAAGAAATGGACCCTCTCAATGTACTGCATCACGCCCTGGATCCAGCAAGCAAACATCTATTCAGCGAAGAGTTTATTAATAGTGAGCTTTCAGCATGTCACTGCTGGCAAGGCCCCCAGGACCCAGGAAAGAGGACAGGGCCAGAGGAAAGTCTCTGCGTACCCGTGAACACATTACCCGTGGCTTCCAAATTGGAATACGGTAATAACACCAGTGGGAGAAGCTGCATTTCAGATACAAAGTTGCAAGTGGTAATAATCTATAATGGCTTCAGCTAACCATGTACAACAGGAAAATGACAAATGTGTCATTTAGAATGTGCCGGGCTAAATGCAATGACTTATATTAATACGGACAGGTTCTTTGCGGGTCATCATGCAGAGGGAGGGAGGGTGTGATAACTCTGATTAAATGAAAGGGCCGCTGTTTTTAACTTCTGGAACGTTCCAAAGTCTAATAACATGCCCCTCGGATGCCCCCGGGGGGGGGGGTGCCGAGACTGTAATGAAGCCATTTCATTTTCATCGAGATGAAGCACACACATCCACACACACATCCCAGCAGCACCCCGCTACCCCGCATCCCGCTACCCGCAGAATTAGGGATTCGGGGGGCCAGCGGGTAAGTGAATGGGATTTTGAGGGCTCCCGGGGCAGCGCCAGGCCCGCCTCGATCCTATGCTCGTCTTCTCGCGGACTCCGGAAAGGCTCTAGGGTTGGTGTTCTCGGGCCCAGGGAGGGCAGTCACGCTCTCATCATACAGGGTGCAACCCGTCAATCTCCTGATTTAGTAGGAGGCTACACAACCGCGCCAAGATCCTCATCGCCCAGTCCTTAGCCAGCGTTCCTAACTCTGCCTTAAAGGAAATCGGTTCCAAAAGAACAAGAAAACACCAGATTAAATATTCTAGATGCCTTCTGCATAGCACATACTGAGCAAACCACAGATTTCTCAGAGCCCAGAAGGGACCCTGGGCAGCCACTGGCCCATCCAGCCTTGTGCACGGAGAGGGTCGGTGACTGGCCCAAGGTTACACAGCAAGCGTGTGGCAGAGGCCCAGTGCAGCATCCCTGGTCTGTGGGCTCCTTGGCTAACTTACCAAGCCTTTTTGGCTGAAAAGCTTTGAGAGGTCTACTTTTATTATTATTATTATTATTATTATTATTATTATTATTAGATTGGCTCTTGTTCATTCAAGATAGATTTTTCAAAAATCAAACATTTCAACATAATTGCAAATAGTAAATGGCTTGCCTTATCTGGACCTGTCAACTGTTGATTTAGCAAATAGCCTTCAAGAGAGGGATGGGAGCCCCCTGGAGAGAGGATCAGAATCCTCCCTGAACCGCTCTGGGCAACAACGGATACCTGATTTGTGAGAGAGAGAAGTGGAAAAACTTTGTATGTTCAAGCTCCTCTGTTCCCTGGGAGGAGGTGACCCTCTCTGATTCACAAATTCACTGATTCCTAAAATTTAATTTTCTTTTTATTACACACACACACACACACACACAAAAGCTTTCCTTCGGGAAAGCTCCTTGTATCTGCAGAAGAATAAGGTTTTGGGATTGAAAACACATGCCAAGAACCAAAACAGAAACAACCGAAGTGTAGACTGACAGATGAAGAAAGAAGGTACACACAACACACAACACACAACACACACACGCACACGCAGTGGAATATTATTTGGCCACAAAAAAAATACAAATTCTGCCCTTTGTGACAACATGGATGAACCTGGACATTACACTAAGTGAAATAAACCAGACACATAAAAACAAATGCAGGACGATCTCACTTACATGTGGAATCCAAAAAAAGCGTAACCCACAGAAGCAAAGAGCAGAGCAGTGGTTCCCAGAGGCCAGGGGTGGAGGAAACAGGAAAATGTTGGTCAAAGAGTAGACTCTCAGTTAGAAAATGAGTAAGTGCTGGGGAGGATCTAATGCACAGCCCGGCGACTATAATTAATAATTCTGTATTGTATGCTTGAAACTAGCTAAGCGAGTACATCCCAAGTGTTCTTAACCACAGAAATAAAATAACTGTGTGAGGTGATGAGTAATTTAGCTTGACTGGGGTAACCCTTGTATAAGGGACAGGTGTCGCAAATCACTACACTGTACGCCTTAACTATACACAATTTTTATTTGCCACTTCTACTTCCATAAGGCTGGGGCAGAAAATAAACAGACGAGTAAATTAACAAATAAAAGCACACCGAAGAAGAACGAAAACGTGTCTTGTGCTAAATGCAATGTGGCACATGGAGCAGAAAGGACAGAAAAAGCGGTGATACTCGAATCAAGTCTGATGTTTGGTTGAGAGGAATGTAACTTTATCAGAAAATCCCTGACACGGTGCCCGACAGCAGTGTAGCCAATAAAGAGGGCCTGGAAGTGGAGAAATCCGGGTTAAGGGCCGTTTGTAACCAGCAGAGAGGCCGGGGCCTCTTGTGGCTCTCGGTTAAGGGACTTAATGCCCTCACTTTTGTGGAGATGTGTCAACCGCGCCGGGTGTTCTAGGCTGTCCTGAAACTGCCTGCCCATCCTGCAACCCGGAGGTGCTCGCAGAGGCCACAGAGATGAGGTCCCGCCTCCTCCGTTTTAAATTCCACCCACGGAAAGTCTGTTCTCCTGTCCCCCTGCAGTTAAGGTGACACAAAGCAGTATTCATGTTGCCTGTTGCTTCTGTAGGTTGCAAAGGGGTGCGTTCCGGGCAGGCTGTGTCTGGCGCTGGCAGGAAGAAGGGCACCCCGAGGCAGGAGCTCCTCCTGCCCTGGCCGGCCCCTCCGTACGGAAAGTGACAGTCGGGGACACGGTGGGTACTGCTCAGCTCCCAGGGCTCCTGCACCCATCCAAAGGCAGTTCTGCTCCTCTGGGTGCTCAAAAACCATACCATGGAGAGTTTGGGTTTTACTAGACCAGCTAAGGCCCGCCCTGAGTCACAGAGTTAGGGGGAGCAAGGTGAGCCTCCCTCCTTCAGGGAGGCTCAGACACGCCATGCAGGGCGACACCCACCCTGGAGGGCCGAGCTGAAGCTCCCGGCCCCGGCAGCTCCGGCCCCTTGGTGTGTCTGACACTGGGATGCAAACTGACAGGTGAGCCGGTGTTATTAACGTCCGGGTTACCTGAGGCCTTTCCAACGTCTGGCACCTTGTGACGAGTTAGTTTGCCACTAAAGAAGATTGCCACTAAAATTGAATCCACGTTTATAACTGACCATCTGGACCAAGTTATCTCTCGAGTATAAATTTATCATCTGGGAACTCTAGACCTTTTAGGGCCAAAGGCTAACAGACTATTTCTTTATAAACATATGGAATGTCAGATAAGGGGAAAAGACTGATACGGGGGGGGGGGGGAGGAGAGAGAGGAGGACAGACGCATGGAAATGCACAAGAACCTCTGTCTGACCACAGGTCACCGAACGGGGCCCAGGAAGTAGCCCCGGACCTCTGCGGCCTGGCCACTTCCCAGCAGCCAGCGGGCCCTCAGCCGGTGTCCTGACCACCTGCACTGAGGAGGACCCAAGGCACGGACAAAAGGCGTGGTGGTGAGAAGCTGGGTCACAGGACACCCTAAGCCCCTGGGAAGCATTTTCCCTGCACGAGCTGAGTATGTCACTGTTTTTTTCCCCCCAAATCCTTTACTTCCTGTACAAAGGTGGGTGAAGGCCAAGGTGGCGTGTAGGTGTGCGTGTGCAAACACCCCCAAGGAAGGGATCCTTGAGTCCCCATGTACACCACGCTCTACCCATCTCCTACTCCAACTGGTTGCCAACAGCCCTAGGCGTGCGATTAGCAAACTCCAATCTACTTTAAACAGCTTGATTAAATCCCTAGGAGACCGCTGTCAGGGGGTTATTTTTCTCAATTAACAGACACAAAAAGCGCAACCACTCTCAAGGGGGTGGAAGATTTATTCCTGACATTCGGGCAGGGGCCTCCTTTCCAACAAGGTTAGGGACACTGGGCCCAGTCAGCTGCCCCATTTTCCAAGCGGAAGACCCAGGGGTCTTGGAGAGGAAACGTGTCTGGTCCCAGGACACACAGCCTGGGTCATGCAGACAGCAGAGCCAGGTTAGAGCTCTAGGATCTAACTGTGGATCACCAGGGCGGCCTCCTCGGGCCGGGCGGTGCTATAACAAAACTTTCTCTCTTTCAGGGGCATGAACCCTACCAAAGGATGGGAAGAGCACACAGCACAAGTGGAGAGACACCCGCTGATCACTAAGATGTGCCAAGAAGGGGACCTTACCTTTTTTTCTTTAAACGCTCATGAGAATCCCTGTGCCTTTTCACAATACACGTGTCTGAGTGTTTGATTACGTCTCCCCCCACACTGCCAGCCCTTATACCCCGCACGGAAGCGGGTCCACGCCTGTTCCCCCCCCCCCCATCACCGTGTCCCCACCGCAGTGCCGGGCATCTATTTGCTAAAACCAAACAAAACTAGACGTTGCTGTCTTAAGCAAGCAATGAAAGAAAGAAAGAAAGAAAGAGAGAGAGAAAGAGAGAGAGAGAAAGAGAGAGAGAGAGAGAGAGAGAGAGAGAGAGACGTGGCCCAGGAAGACCAGGTGAACCGCCTACGGCCACACGCAGGCAGAGAGCTCCCGTCCCTCCCTCCCTCCCTCCGTCCCTCCATCCCTCCGTCCCTCCGACCCCCCGACCCCCCAGCGCAGCCTTACCTTGACCGCCTCGGCGTGGGTCACCCGGGCCAGGGACCTGTCGTTGACGCGCAGAATCTGGTCCCCGACCCGCAGCCCCTCCTTCTCGGCCAGGGAGCCCGGCTCCACCAGCGACACGTAGATGCCCACGCCGTGCTCCGCGCCCCCGCGGATGCTGAAGCCCAGGCCCTCGTGGGCCCTCGCGCGCCGCAGGCTCACCAGGCGCACGTCCCCGGGCCCCGCGCCGTCGGGGCCGCCCCAGGCCGGCGGGCGGCAGGCGGCGGCGGGCAGGTAGAGCCCCTCGGCCGTGTACTGGTCGAAGAGCAGCTGGTCGGCGCGCGGGATGACCAGGCGCAGCAGCGGCAGCAGGCGCCGCTTGCCGGGGCTGTCCAGCAGCACGCGCAGGGTGCGCACCAGGTCGAACACGTTGCGGCGCGCGTGGTAGGCGTTCAGGCAGTGCGTGAACTGCTCGCGCTCCGCCTCGCTCAGCAGCGCCGTCAGCGCCCGGTGCAGCTGCCGCACGTTGGCCGACAGCAGCCGCAGCCCCGCGCCCGCGCCCCCGCCGCCCGCGCCCCCGCCCCGCCCGCGCCCCCGCCCGCGCCCCCGCCCCGCCCGCCGCCGCCGCGCCCAGCGAGCCGCTGCAGGACGAGCTCCCCGACAGGCCGTCCAGCTGCGCCTTCATGTCCCCGCCGAGGCCCGGGCGCACGCGGGGCGGAGCGGGGCGGGGGCGGGGGCGGGGGCGCCGGGACGGGCGCAGGCTCCGCGGGGAGACGGAGGCAGCCTCCCGGGGCAGGGCGGAGGGAAGCGCCTGCTGGAGTCCGAGGGGCTGCAGCGCGGGCGACGCGGACGCGGACGCGGACGCGGAGGCGGAGGCCCGGGACCCGGGACCCGGGACCCGGCTGGAGCCCGCAGGTCGCGGAGACGGTGCGGCCGGAGTCCGGGGGGCGCCGAGGGAGGCGGCAGCTACATCGCGGAGGGCGCCGGGGCGGCGGGAGTCGGGACACGGCGCCAGGGGCTCCCCCGGCCGGGCCGCCCGCTCCTCTCGGGCTGCGGGCCCCCGAGGTCCCCAGTCGGGGTGCGCGGCGCCCTGGCCGGAGCCCCCCGAGCCGCAGCCGCTGCAGCCGCCGCAGCCGCCCGCCCGGGGCTGCGGGGCATGTCCGGGGCTGCGGCGGCCCGGGGACCCCCGCGCGCGCCCCCCCGCGCGCCCTCCCCGCGCGCCCTCCCCGCGCGCCCTCCCCGCGCCGCCGGGGCGCAGGCGGAGCCGGGACTTCGCGAACTGTTGAGCTGCCCGGGGCCGGTGTTGCAGCGAGTTCCGACGCCGCCGCCGCCGTCGCCTCGGCCCCGGCTTGGCCCCGCCCCCGCCCCGCCCCGCCCCGCCCCGCCCCCGCGGCCGCCCCCTCCCCCCCCCCGCGGGCTCTTCAGGAAATGACGTCCCGCCTCGCGCCTGGCGGTTGCCTGGAGACGGGGTGAAACAGTCCAGCCCGGGGGAAGAAAGGGGCGAAAGTGATGGGGGGGTGGGGGGAGGAGCTCGGGGCGCGCCCCTCCCGCCTCCCCGCGCCCGTGCTGCGCTCCGAGCCTCAGCCTCAGCAGCGCTTGGGAGCAATTAGCCGCCCAGAAGCTAATTCACAATCGTGGGGGGTGGGGGGGGGCGCGGCACGGGGGTGGGGAGTGGGGGGGGGGGAAGCCAACTTTTTTGCCGCTGAAATGCTAAACGCTCCAGGCTCGGCGTGGAACCTCCAAAGGGGCGCTCCCCTCCTGCACGCCCAGGCGCACAAGTGCGAGGGGTTTGTGCGGGGCGGCCGGTGGGCACCTGCCGTGTGCCAGACCCACACCCAAGCCTGTGGGTGCTGGCGCCCGCCGGGGCGACCCCCCGTGCAAGGGGAGGTCAGGCTGCACCACCGCCGGGGAGGCGGGGAAGCGGCTTTCCAGAAATGCAAGCGCACGCAGTCCGGGGCGGGTGCGTGCAGACCCGGTGAGATCCCAGCAAGGCGGGGGGTGGATTGCATATCGCTGTCGGCGTTCTGGTTGTGCCCCCGTCAACACGGGGGGAAACATGGGATGTCTGTGTATTACTTCTTTCACCTTCATGCGAATCTGCAAAAAAAAAAAATTACTTTGGAATGTATATGAAGGAGTCGGGGAGACAAGCACTCTGTGCCTTCCCATCCCAAGACGACAGGGGACCAGGGGACGGTAGTGCAAGGTGTGGCCTAAAGCTCTCCTCTCCCACCCCACTCCCCCAGATGTGATCCAAGTGAAAGTCCTGTGCTTTTGTTCCAAGGTGGCTTTCCAAGGAGCCCGTTGGTGTTCCTCCCCCCCCCCCCCCACCGCCACATCCCTTCCAATCAATGGACTCTCCTAAACTATTCCTGGCTTTATTGTCCCTAAAAACAGAGTGGAATTACCAGTGCGAACTTCTGTCTTGGGGAAAGAGAGATTGGATATCACCTAACGGAGTAGTTTGAGCTGGCCCCGGAAAGATGGAGCATTCGCTCCTTCATCCACTTACTTATTCGGTCGCTCCTTTATTCGGTGGTTTCCAAGCACCTGTTGGGTCCTCGGTCCTGTCCTGGGTGCTGGAGACACTGGTTTTAAAAAAAGGAGCACTGAGGGGGGGGGCACTTGACGGGATGAGCACTGGGTGTTATTCTGTATGTTGGCAAATTTGAACCCCAATAAAAAATGAATTTATTATTTAAAAAATCAAAATAAATAAATAAAGGAAATCGCTAAAAAAAAGGGGGGGGGGAATTGGTGATTTCAAGGAGGTCACTGTTTCCCAGGGGAGAAAGACCACGTGAATAAAGTCAAAAACCAGCATGGTAAGTGTCGTGATGGCTGAGAGAGCCCGGGGTTAGGGGAGGGGAAAATTTGAAGGCCTTTATCAAAGAGGTGACACCTGAACAAAGGTCCCCCTAAGGAGAATGGACTTTCTTTGCTGGGCTTTGGGTAATCACAGAAGGATTTTCAGCACTGTCGGGTTAGTGCATGCCCAAAGCTGAGGCTGGGAATTGAAGCTACTCCCCACCCCCCAAATCTTCAACTCTCTTATTCACTTCCCTAAGACAGATCTAGGTTAAATTAATATCCAATGAACATATTGGACAGAGTGTTTTAAATAACCAGTTAAGCTACCTCGGGACATACGTATGTCTCACAGCCCTCAGTTTAGCAGCTAATGCTGTGTGTCATTCTTCCTCCTCCTAACTGCCATTGAAGAAGCCTTTGATGCCACTTGGCAAAGGTATTTAGATTAAAAAAAAAAATCTCCCCCACTCCCCAAATATATAAATGGCATGCCTCAAAATGACACCAAGCAGGGCTTAATTATATGCAGTTCAGGTTTTCTGCAAATGTATTTCATGCTCGGCTTTCACTTAGTTTGTGTTTCTAATTATAATTACCGTGATTGGCTTGATAAATGCACCTAGGAGCTAAGATCCCCATTCCCAACACTTTATCTCTGTGCAAGGATGCTGGGGAGGGTGGGGGGAGGAGAGAAAAAGGTATTTTTGCCTCAGGCAGTAGAAACTACATCACACAGGCTTCTTAGTAGAAAAGAAACACTTTTCTTCTGCAAACATCAGAGACCATCTGGGAGGCCACACTATTGTTTAATTTCATGGAGGCCAATTGCAAGGGGGATGGGGGGACAGACAAGTGCAAGAGCCCGGAAAGAGAACTCGCTGGGGCTTCTTCCATCCATCTTGCATAACCGCCTTAGTATCGGCTTGCACGGTGTACCCTCTGATGAGAGGCAGTGTGTAACTGTGCTCAAACCTCAAGAATCCTATTTCATGTCGGAAGATGTGTTTGTCCTTCAGAAATAAGCTCCTGGAAACCCAAGATGCCTGGGCTCCTGAGGGCTACACTGCCTCCGGCCTTCCAGACCTGGAAGGAAGCCCTGACCACGTGAGCAGACCTGGCCTTGGTTGCATGCTGCCCTCTTCAGAAGGAAAGTGTTATTCTTCTCCCGTGTGTGCTGCAGCTCCCTTTGGCTGACTTCACCAAAGTCACTTTCAGTGGGTCGCTACTGTTCCCCAACTCTGGCGAACCGATGCCCTTCTCCTATGGATGGTTCTGGAAACTTGGACACGCTGGAGCAGTTGAAAGGCAGAGGGAAGAGTGAATTGCACGCCAGCTCCGAAGGGCTTTGTGTTGAACTGGACTCTGGGTTGTTTGTTTTTTATGCATTTGTTTTAATAAGAGGCAGCGTACGGAGTTGCACTCTGGATCTCGGGAAGAAAACCATTATCCTGTCCCTTTACTAGTGAGCGACCCATAACAAATGGCTTCCCTTCTCGTCTGTAAAATTGAGTTTCTAAACCTTTCCTGTGTCCCCAAAGGACAGTTGCAAGCAACCACGTCCTGCCCAGTAAACGAAAGCTCGCAGGTAGAGGACCATGAAGCTGTCGGCTCTTTTCTCCTCTGTTTTTATGGCAATCTTAGAAAGCCTTTTTCTATGGCATAGTCATTAGGAACTCCTCCCCTTTCCTCTTCTCCACTGGAATGTATCTGTGGAAGGCAATAGAGATTAATTTAATTTAAGATGCATTTCCTGTGGGACGTAGAGAAAAATTAAGCTAATGTTTATTGAGTGTCAGGCACTGTTTTAAACACTTGTAACTCATTCAGTCCTCCTAACTATTCTGTAAGGAGAGACGCAACCACCACCACCACCACCACCACCACCACCACCATCACCACCACCACCACCGTCATCCTAGTAAAGCAGGTAGAAAAATCAGGACATAGGGACGTGACCGTCCCCAAGATTACAGAGGTAGTTAATGGAAGAGCTGGCAGTCGGGCTCCAGGGTTCTTACTCAACCACATTGCTGCGCAGCCTTCCAAATGCTTGGTTCAACGAGGCTGAAAGGCCGTAGATGGGAATGGTATGAAGACCACATTTTCTTGAAAGTCGGGCTGGGAACATCGGAGGTCGAACACAAGCCACATATTAATGATTCCCAGTTGGCAAGCTGACGTCTGCTGGAGGGGAGAACGGGTAGGGGTTTGTTTCATAAGGAACGCCTGCCTCATTGAGAGAGATGGGCGGTGGAGAGGAGTGGGATCCCAGCCTGGACACAGGCAGAGGCTCAAAGCAGTCTGATGCAGGATGTCGTAAGGAGTATCTCCCAGTTATCACTTCTGCTTTAGGACCACAGCCCGTCTCTTCCTTGCAGCGTCAGTGGGGATGGTGTGAGCAGAGAAAAGAGAAACGTTCACCGTTCACCTCCATGCCTGGTAGCCAATGCAGACGGTATTGTTGGAAGTGCGGGGAGATAAGAGAGAGGCAGGAAAAAGAGAAAGCGCGAAATACCAGGAAAAGAGGGCACAGGTACAGGCTCCAAACTTTCGGAAGCTGAAATGGCATAAAGGGAAGAAGCAGATCACAGTATTATGGAAAAACTTTGGAGCGTCCTCAGACCCCAAAAATATCCTCTCTCAGGCTTCTCTGATACCTTAGGGCACATCTTGCTAACGGCTGCACAAAACAAGTCAAGATCAGACACAGATGCTCACAGACGCAGCTCAGGGCTATGGCTGCTTGATGCTGAGATGCTGAGTGGAGTTTCTGGGGAAGGAGCTTGGCGGGCCGCGCTTGCTGGGGGGGTGGGGGGTGCGCTGCCTTTGTAACAGCTCGCTGCGATGCACAGACCCCGAATGCTAGTTTTGCTTTTTGCCCCCACCCCCGCCCCCCGAAAAGCAAAAACCCTCTTCAAATTTCTTTGGGTCCGTGAAAGCAGATACCAGTGTAGGTCTTTTGTCAAAGTGAGGTGACATAAAGCAAATGTCTGAAAAGCGGGGGATACCTGTGTTTATCTGGGCCTTGGCACAATCTCCAAAGCGTCTGTCTCATGGTTGTAGAGAATCACATGATATTTATGCTAGAAGGGTGCTAGAGCAGAGAATTGATCTCCAGGTTTCGAGCCCCACTCTGATGTCACTGGGTGACCTTGGCCGAGTCCTGGAGGTCCTATGTGCCTCCCGATGCCCTTTAAAACAGGGACAGTGGCGTTGTCATCCGCATTATGATTGATGGAGTTCATGGATGTGCAGTGCTTATCACCCTGTCTGGCAAGCACCGGGTCGTCCCGCAGTGCTTGTATCTAACCACACAGGAGCCCCCCCAAAACAGGGCCTTGGCTCCTTTATCTCTGTGGCTGGGGCTCAGCCCCGGGGCAAGCACACAGTAACTGCTCAGGAATTAGCCGTTGGGTGCCTTCCTGATTCCCTCCCTTGTCATACAGATGACAATCAAGGCCCAGAGAAGGTCACTAGCTCATCCACAGTCCCGCGGGGCACCAGCGGTGCCTGTCTCAGGGTCTCGTTAGCAGCTAGAAGGAAATCGTACTGAGAGCTTGCAATGAAAAGGCTAAGCACTCGACAGGCGTCGCGTCTTTAATCCTCACAACAATCCTGGCAAATGGACATGATGATGACCCCTACTTTATAGATAATAAAACAGTGTCCGGCCTATGAGGCGGTTCCCCCAGAGTCTGTCCCATTAACCGGCACCGGCCCACAGCCTGCTCTCACTGCACCTGGTATCAGGACAGATGGGATTGATGCTGATTTCTCTCATACAGCTTTGAGGGAAATAACAAATGATAATGACGGCAATAATAAATCGCAGGGAGCCAATTTGTGGCTAGAAAGAGGCCGAGCGGTGGAAACGACCCCGTCGGGCATGCTGTGCTGTAATCCGATTGCTACGTGGAGAAGAGCTTCTTTAATCGGAGGATTATATATTGGTTACACCCGGATACTCACTCCACATATCAGTTTGGCTCAGATTAGAGAAGCCCCCAGAGGACACATCCCTACCGTGTACACATCCGCACGGCTAACTGGGGCACCCATTCATGCGTTCACGCCGTTCATTCATTCATCCTTCCAACTTTACTTAGCGCCTCCTCCGTTGGGCCAGGCAACACTCTGGAGATCCAGCAGGAACAAGGCCACCAGGGCTCCTGCCCTCCTGGGGTTGACAGTCAGGAGCTGTTGCGCTGTGCCGTGAGCTTGCAACAGGCTCATGGTGACCTCTGATGTTAGGGTCCCAGGCAGGGCTCCCCCGCTGGCAGCCCCTTCCCTGAGCTTCAGTTTCCCAGGCTTTTTGGCATCATAGCAAAGTGATTATCAGTACTGCAGACCGACTTGGTGAAATGATCCCTGGTTAGGTAACCTCGGAGGAATCGCTTCTCCTCTCTGAACCTCAGTTTCTTTATTTATTAAAAAAAAAAAAAAAAAACTATAAAAAGGGCTCTAAAAGAGTAATGGTTGGAAAGTTAGTGGAAATAATGCACGTAAAGCACATAGCATAGCACATAGCACATAGCACATAGCCCACCGAGGGGCGCCTGGGTGGCACAGTCGGTTGAGCTGCTGACTCTTGGTTTCGGCTCAGGTCGTGATCTCAGGGTCGTGAGATCAAGCCTCGTGGCGGGCTCTGTGCTCAGCGTGGAGTCTGCTGGAGAATCTCCCTCTGCCCCTCCTCCTTGTGTGCGCTCTCTTTCTAAAATAAATAAATCTATTCTTTTTAAAAAAGAACTGCCTTGAGAAAGGAACTCAGAGTTTTGCTTATCTGAATGGATCCTGTAAGACTTTTTTTTTTTTTTTTTAATGATGAGGTAATGAGGTGGCTAAATTTCTGGTTAATTGCTTCATGTCCTCGCTGATGCTCAAGGAGGTTTCTTGTTTTGTTTTTATTTTTAACTCCAGTCTTCAGGGGATTCTGAAAAAGAATGCTGTTCCCGGGACTTTCTGTACACTGTCGGCCAAGGTCTTCCTCTCCCGGCCTCAGTCTTCCCGTCTGTACAATGAGGGGCTTGGAGGCGATGGCCTACAGGGCTTCCTAGCTCTAAGAAGGGTGTTTTTGTTTCTATGGCAGAGGAGGAAGAGGGAGGGGAAGGCAAGGATGAGAGGGAAGCAGGAAGAGCTTTCTGGGGTTCCGGGCAGATTCAGATTTAGAATTCCGTCCCTGGCTCCCTGGCTGAGTGATGACTCTTCCTCTGACTGGTTTGAGGCTCATAATGTCTCTTTGCCTCCGGGTTTCAAATAGCAGCTAATGGTCCTAGCTGCCTTTCAGCAGGTTTTGTGATTTTGACTTTGACTTTGACCATCTTCAAAGACACTTGGCAGACATCGTTATTACATTTACAGGGCCCGATGTGCCCAACCGCTTGGCAAATTGTGTCAAAGAATCTATAGCTGTTACAGAAGAATGCTTGCTCTCTGCATTCTTCTTTATTCCTTGGAAGTTTGATATCCTCATTGACCTTCCACGGAGGTAACAATAAATGGAGTCTCAACATCCTGGAATTACAGTGACATTTCTTAAAGCCGGTGGAACCATAAAGACCACATTCATTTATTCATCCAACAAATGTGTTTCAAGTGCCTACTATGTGTCAGGCACCACGTGAGGGCTGAAAGGGCTGACCTATCATCCTTATTCTCAGGCCTCCCATCTAGTTGGGAACAACACGTAAAGACTAATACCTGCTCTTTGCTCTAATAGAGTGCCTTAGTTATCTATTGCTGTGTAACAAATCATTACAAACCTGATGGCTTGAGCAGCACACATTAATTGTCTCATAGTGTCCAGGGGTCAGGGGCCTGGGCATGGGTTAGCTGGTTCCTCTGCTCGGTTTTTTCTTCACAAAATGGCAATCAAGGTGTTGGCAGGGCTGTGTTTTCATTTGAAGGCTTGACTAGGGAGGATTCACTTCCAACTCAGTCAGTGGCAGAGTTCGTTTCTTATGACATAGAGGATGATTGGACGTCCCACCTTTTCACTGGCTGTTTCTCATCTTGGGAGCCAGGCAGTTTTTTTGCCCTGTGATCTGTACATGGCAGCCGACTTCTTCAAAGCCAGCAAGGGACTCTCTATCTCTCTCTCTCTCTCTCCAGTCTGCTAAGACGGAGTCTTCTATAATGTAAGGCAATCTCAAGAGTGCATCCCATCCCCTTTGTCATATGAAGTAACCCAATCAAAGGAGTGACATCCTATTTTGCCTTAAGCCATAGTTAGAAGCAAGTCATCGGTTCTGCCCAATCCGAAGGGGAAGAGATTATATAAGGACGTGGCTCGTTGCAGGGGTCACTTTGGGGTACGCCTGCCACACAGAAAATGGACAAAGTGTAACGAGTGTGCAGAGGAGGAAGCCCCTGTTCCTTTCAGGGGAGGTCAAGAAGGTGTCCTGAAAGAGGAGACATTTGAAGGGTGACACTTGAAGGATGAGGAGGGGGTCGCCAGGTGGATAAGGTGGAAAGGGCACTCTGGGCAGAAGGAACAGCAAGGACAAAGACACGAAGGCGGGAAAGACTACAGATTGTTCAGGGAACTTGCAAGGAAGTTCTGTGTAGTTGGATCCAGCAAGCATGTGGCCGGAGACGTAGCTGGAGGGAAGAAGGTGGGCAGCATTGAATCGGGACAGCCGTGGAATGGGGGGCTCAGCACCTTTGACTGTATTCTAAAAGCAACGGAGAGCCATCAGTTTGCAGGTGTGGATTCAGATTCTCCCTGGAGGAGCCACCAGCACCTTTTCTAATAGTCCCCAAAGATTTATAGAAGCACTTGGACTTCATAAAGCATCCTCAGGGAAGGTGGCACTTTTTTTTTAAAGAGCGTGATAGACACCAGAGCCTGCTAAAAATAGGTCTGAGCCTCCATGGCGAACCAAGCCATGAACCATTTATGTTGGAAGGCACTTTCAATCCTCTGACTGCCTTTTCTCCTCGCCTGTTTGGTGCAACTTGGTCATGTGTGGCGTCAGAATTAGACTGACCTGGATTCAAATCCTGCTGCTGCCACTTGCCGGCTCGTAAGGTCTTGACCAAGTAACTGCAGGGAGAATCAAATGCAAGCATCTCCGCAGACCATCCCTCCGGCTTGTGTGTTAGCCTGTCGGGGCTGCCATAACAGAGGGCCACAGGGGGCATAAACAACAGAAATTTATTTTCTCAGGACGCCCGGGTGGCTCAGCAGTGGAGCATCTGCCTTCAGCTCAGGTCATGATCCTGGGGTCCTGGGATCGAGTCCCGCATCGAACTCCCCACAGGGAGCCTGCTTCTCCCTCTGCCCAAATCTCTGCCTCTCTCTCTCTCTGTCTCTCATGAATAAATAAATAAAGTCTTTTAAAAAAAATTATTTTCTCATGGTCCTGGAGGCTGGAAGTCTGAGATCAAGGTGTCAGTAGGGTTAGTTTCTCCTTGAGGCCTGTCTCCCGAGTTTGCTGATGGCCACCTTCTCCTGGGGTCTCTACTTTGTCTTCCTTCTGTCTCTGCGGGCATACCTGCCAAATGTCCTCTTCTTATGAGGACACAAGTCATAGTGGATTAGGGCCCATCCTGGAGATTTCATTTTAACGTAATCACCTTCTTTAAAGACCTAACCTCCAAACATGGTTGGTCTGAGGTGCGAAGGCTTAGGATGTCAACATATGACTATCATCAGGGGACACAATCCAGCGCAAGATAGTATAGTCTCAACTCACATTAGCTACATCTTCCTCCACCTCCGATGGTGAACATGTCCATGCTCCGGTTGGAGGCATGATTTCTCAGCCTCTCACACTCTAGTTCTTCCACGAGAGCTGCTTTGTCTCATCAATCACCTTCCAGAAGGACGTGCGTTCACTCCTTGCTCTGTAACTAACGGCACCAGCAACACCGGTCCAGACGGGCTCCCAACGCCACTGAAATATGCCTAACAAAGCAGCTGAATAACCTTTCTTTAATTTAATCCAATGGCAGTAATTTTCCAGAACACACCATTACAAGGGAGCAGGATGGTCTCCAGGGCTTTTGATGCCTAATTAAAAGGCACTGTTGCAAGAAGGAGATTGCAGTTACGTCTCAGAATCACCTCGTTCTGAGTTTGGAGTTGTAGAAAATGAGGAGTTTTTACCCAACTGTGAGGAGGAAGGGGCCAGGGGAATTGTGGGGGCCTCTGCTGGTCACACGGAGAAGGCTTCGTGCCATTGTTTCGGTTTGTCAGAGTAAGCCAAGGTCATTCCTCTTAATGTTGTGGGTGACGGGGCCAGGAAGCTCTGACCCTGGGCCTCGGAACTTCAGGGATCGCCCACCCATTTTCAGTATTTGCTTATCCAGCGGCACCTTCTTCTTGAGCAGGTTATTAGGTGCTGTGGATGGTGGGCACGATCATCAAAATAACAGAAAAATATTTCAAAATCACAGATTCTTCATTTGAGGCTCATGCTCCAGCACATTTGTGAATTCTGGTCCCCAAAATTGTGCGAGAACCAATTTCTGTTGTTCTGAGCCACCCAGTTTGAGGTAATCTATCAAGCAGCCTTAGGAAATTAATACCCGTGGTTAATAATAATTACCTGAAGTTGATGTATTTCAAGTGTTACGTTATTTGAGGCTTCCTATTCTTGTGGTTGTTTTGAGAAGTCAGTGAAATAATGCATATAATGTGCTAAGCATGGTTTGTCCTCCATAAATGCCATACAAATACATTCATTTGGTTATTTTTTTTAAAGATTTCATTTATTTGTTCATGAGAAACACAGAGAGGGGAGAGAGAGAGGCAGAGACACAGGCAGAGGGACAAGCAGGCTCCACGCAGGGAGCCCGACGTGGGACTCGATCCCAGGTCTCCAGGATCACGCCCTGGGCTGAAGGTGGCGCTAAACCGCTGAGCCACCCGGGCTGCCCATTCATTTGGTTATTAATATCTTTATCTTTTTTAACAAAGATTTTAGTTTTAAGTAATCTCCTCACCCAACGTGGGGCTCGAACTCACAACCCTGAGATCCAGAGCCACACGCTCCACTGACAGAGCCAGCCAGACGCCCCTGTATTTATTATTATTTTGTTGTTGTTGTTAAATCAAAATCAGGTAATGAACTTGGAAACACCCCGTAACCCCTAAAGGCAACAAACAAATGTGCATATAAATGGTGTCAAGGTAAGTGAAGTGAATTCATTTTTGTCCTTTTGACTCCTCTTCTCAGAAAGCTGTTCAGGAAGGAGGTCACCTAGGGTCCAGCACTGGGCTTATGGGCTAGGTCCTAGAAAGGGAGGCCTGTGTACTGGTCCCCTGGTCCCCTGACCCCTGACCTCTGCTCCAGAGGAGCGGTTACACAATTACACTCCAGTGGAGCAGGCCATCAGGCAGAGGAAGCTGAATGGGGCAACAGGGGAAGAGGGAGCTGGATGTCAGGAAGGCTTGCAGGAGGAGTCAGTAGAGAGAAGCAGGTGTGAAGGGCATTCTGGAAGTGAAGCCTAACTTCTTCGTGCATCTGAAAAGACGCCTGGGGCTTTGCCAGGAAGGTGGAGAATACAAGTCTGAAGGAAACCCCATTCAACCAACTAACTTCAGAAAAGATATGTGATTGGGGAAATGAATATTGCATCCATAAGATACCGGGCACCTGCGTGGCTCAGTGGTTGAGCATCTGCCTTCAGCTTGACTCATGACCCCGGGGTCCTGGGATTGTTGGGCTCCCCGCACGGAGTCTGCTTGTCTCTTTGCCTGTGTCTCTGCCTCTCTCTATGTATCTCTCAAGAGTAAATAAATAAAATCTTTTTAGAAAAATCAGTAAGATACCATTTCATACCTGCCAGGTTGACAAAAATCAAAATATCTGACATTACCAAGTATTGACGGGACCGTGCTATAAGAGGAACCCACTTGCAGGGCTAGTGGGGTGTAAAGGGGCATGATCGCCATGGAAAATACCTGGAAGTATCTAGCACGCTTGAGGAGGTGCCAAACTTAGCAGCTCTGTAGCTTGGTATATTCCCTGGAGGAGCTCTCACACATTTGTACCCAAAGTGCGCCGGTTAGTTTCTGCTTTGTAACAAATCATCCCCCAAAACACAGCACCTTGACCAACAATCTCTTATTTAGCTTACACTTCTACGGGTCAGCTGGGAGTCTTTCTGGTCTGGCCCAGCTTGCTTGGCTCATCTCTGCTGGGCTCTTTCCGGTAGGAGAGGTTGATGGGCGGGCGGCCGGCAGGTGCATGAGCTCGCATGGCCTCATCTCGTGTCTGCTGGTCAGCTGGCTGTTGGCCGCAGTGACTGAGCTACATGTCTTGTGTCCTCTAGCCCCAGGCCGTGGTTAGCACCCTTGCAGGGTATAGGGGATGTCGCTAATATATGGTGGTTAATGACACACTTGCCTGCAGGATTATCTAATGATGTGGATTAGGAAAAGACAACCTTGGAAGTTTTATCCTCTTTTCTTTTAAATCATGGCTTCATTGAAGTATTATTCATATACCATTCAACTCTTCCACTTAAGGTGAACAATCCTGTAGTTGTAAATACATTCACAGTATTGTGAATCCTCTCTGCAGTCAATTTTGGAACATACTCGATCACCCCAAAAAGAACTCCATATCCTTTAGCCATCAACCCCCCAATCTATTGTCCCCTGTATCCTAGACAACCACCAGACTACCTTCTGTCTCTAGAGATGACTTGCTTATCCTGGACATTTCATGGAAATGGAATTATATAATTATTTGGCCTTTTATGCCTGGTTTCTTTCACTTAGTGTAAAGTTTTCGAGTTTCCTCCAGGTTATAGCATATATTCGTTCTCCGTTCCTCCTCATGGCTGAATGCTATCCCACCGTATGGCTATACTACTCTTTGTCGATCCTCGCATCAGTTGAGGCACATTCGAGTCGTTTCCACTCTTGGCTATCGGGAACAACGCTGCTTTGAGCGTTCACGTACAGGCTTCTGTGTGGACATATGTTTCCATTTCTTTCAGGAGTAGAATTCCTTGGTCCTATGGTAGCTCCGTGCTTCCCAAGCTGCTAGATCGTTTGCAAAGTGGCTGCACTGAGCCTTGGAACACTACAGCCCTCAAGAGTCAGCCTTTGGGGCCTTCTAAGCCAACATTTATACTGGTAACTTTTGGTTCTTTCTTTGCTGTTGTTGTTTGCTTTGTTTCTTTGTGGGCTTTTTTATAAACCAGGAATCAGATGTGATGTGGCTTCAGGCCCAATGAGGCCAACTGGGTTTGGGCAAGCTCTGTAAGTGCTTCCGTCCCACCTCTGATGATCTGGCAGGGTTTGTGGCCCGCGGCCCCCTCACCTTCCTGCTTGCATCCAGCTCGTTCAGAAGCTTTCTGTTCTTGGTTCTAGTTCATTCTCGTTTCCTCCTTGGTAGAGCCTTCCATGCCTCCTTTCCTCCACCAGGCCACCGAGGAAGGTTCTGGGGGTCATCTCACCAACCCCTCCCTTCTGGGGACTGAGGCACGAGGGCAGTGTTGGAGTTGTGGGGTCCCAGATCTGAAAATAAGTTGAGGGCAGAACTGAAACAGAAAACTAAGATTTGGGTTTTTTTTTCCCCTCTTCTTATTAAAATTATAATGCCTGCTTATTGTATAAAAATGAGAAAAGTAATTATAATTCAAAAAGAATAAAAACATTTTTTAAAAAAAGATCACCCATAATTTCACCACCAACAGAAAGTTAATGTTAACATGTTTGGTTTATGACTTTTATTCATTTAATTATTCATTAATTTTAGTATATGTGCTGCCAAAGCGAGCACCGATTATTCATTAATTTATTCAATAAATGTTTATATGGCGTCTACCAATTGCCAAGTATTTTACTAAACCTGGGAGACATTTCTCTTTGCATATGTACATATGTATAAATATATACATCATTTCCGACAAAAATCAGGATCATCTTACATACGTGCTTTATCATTTAAATTTCTTTTTTTAAAAAAAGATTTTATTTATTCATGAGACACAGAGAGAGAGAGAGAGAGAGAGAGAGAGAGACGCAGGCAGAGGGAGAAGCAAGCTCCACGCAGGGAGCCCGACATGGGACTCGATCCCGGGACCCCGGGATCACACCCTGAGCTGAAGGCAGACACCCAATCATTTAAATTTCTCTATCATTCCAATGATAGGTTATACATCCCCTTTTTATGAAAATACATTTAAAGCTACATTCTCATTCCTTTTTTTTTTAAGATTTTATTTATTTATTTGAGAGAGTGAGCATGAGCGGTGGGGAAGGGGCAGAGGGAGAGGGAGAAGCAAACTCCCCACTGAGCAGGGAGCCCGATGTCAGGACTGGATCCCAGGACCCTGGGATCATGACCTGAGCTGAAGGCAGCCGCTTAACCGACTGAGCCCCCCAGGCGCCCCTACATTCTCATTCTTAATGACTGCAGAGAATATGCAATGAGTTATTTAAGCAATCCCCCCTTGTTGAACACATTGGTTACGTTTAACTCCCTATTATCAACTTGACTGTAACCACCTTTTTGTCTTCTTGGTTTTCCAGATAAATTTGTAGAAATATAACTGCCAGGTCAAAAGATATATAAACATTTTTAAGACTCATGTTGATACATTTTGCCAATTGACCTGTCAAAAATAACTGTTCAAGTCTGGTCTCCCAACAGCCACGCATAAAAATGCCTGTGCTTCACTCCTCGTGAACATTCTACGAAGCCCTCGGTAATTTATTCGTTTCCAATACGAAAAATAAAAAAATGGTTTTATGGGTTTCCTAGGGCTGTTCTCACAAAGTACCTCAAACTGTGTGGCTGAAAATAACAGAAATTTATTGTGTCACAGTTTTGAAGGCTAATGTCCCAAATCAAGGTGTTGGCAGGACCGTCCTCCCTCTGAAAACTGCAGAGGGATCTTTCCTCCTCTTTCTGGCTTCTGGCAGTTGGCCGGCGGCCTTCTGGCTCCTCGGCTTGCATCGCGTCACTCCAGTCTCCCCACTCATGGCCACACAGCTTTCTCCCCGGGTCTGTTTTCACACGGCCGGCTTATTATATGGACGTGAGTCAGAGCGGATCAGGGACCTGTCCTACTCCAGTAACTCACTACGTCTGCAATGACACTATTTGCAAATAAGATCAGATTCTGAAGTACCCGAGGGTTAGGGTTTCAATATATTCTCTTTTGCAGGGTTGCGAGGGGGACACCATTCAACTTAAGACAATGGTATCACACACTTGAATTTTTTACTGATTTGCGTTTTTGGTTACATACTTGAAATTTTGATTGATGACTGGTAAAATTGAACATTTCCCCATGCGTACCTTGGATCATTTTTCCACGGGGGTATTTGTCTCCTCCTTATTTATTTATTAAAAAAATTTTATGCAGTAAAAATAGTCATGCTTAAACTCTAGGTTTTTCTCTTTTACTGAGATTCTTTTTTTTAAAGGTTTTATTTATTTATTCATGAAACCCAGAGAGAGGCAGAGACACAGGCAGAGGGAGACACAGTCTCTCTGCGGGGAGCCCGATGCAGGACTCGATCCAGGACCCTGGGGTCACGCTCTGGGCTGAAGGCAGACGCTCAACCGCTGAGCCCCCCAGGCTTCCTTTTTACTGAGTTTCACATGCAGCAACAGTTGCTCAGACTTTGGGGCATTTGAAAAATTGCCAAACTGTAGCTTGCTCCGGGTGTGGTTCTCCGGCCACCGGCGCTATGAGAGAGTCCTCCCCAAAGAGGCCAGCGGGAGGACCATGTGACTTCGAGGCTCCTGTGTGCGTCGGGATAGTCTGGCTTGTGCTGCCTAAAAGAATGACCCCAGAAATCTGGACAGGCTGCAGCGTGAGGGTCTATTTTCCGCTCAGACCATGTGTCTGCCGCAGGTTGGCCGAGCCCCTGCCACGTCGTCACTGCAGGATCCAGGCCACCCGAGCAGCTCCCCTGCAGCCCATCGGGGAAACAGAAACAACTGTGTTTTCTAACAGAGAGAACTGAACACAGGGAATTATCCTCATGAGTGCGGGAGGACCGACAAAGGGAATGAGGAGGAGGAGGTGGTGCAGAGAGCCCTGCAGGCGGCGAAGGCAGCCCAGGTCCGGGCACCAGCGGGAGGCTTGGGATTGTCAGGGGCTGGCTGCTCGGAGGCAGACCCCTGGGAGCACGGAGGCAGACTGTGGGCAGGACCTGGAGAGCAGGTGCAGCTGCGGGCTGCTGGCATCCCACGGGGGCGCCGCCAGCCCGGAGCCCCAACCAGTGGGGCGTGCAGGACCGGGCCGCTTCGGGGCAGCAGACAGACCAGCAGGCAAACGGGGACAAGGGAAGTTGGTCCCCCTCCTCTGGCCTGGGAGCCTGGCCTGGTGCCCCTACTGCCGGCCTGCCCCCGGCTGCTGTCCCAAGATGCCATGCACCAGGTGGCTCCGGGCCCCAGAACTGAGGTGTGTGTGTGGGGAGGTGGGAGGCAGGATGCTGTGCACCAGGTGGCTCCAGGCCCAGGACTGTGCTGCTGCGCTTCTGGAGGCGGGCAGCCTGAGGTCGGGGGGCAGTGCAGCGGTTTCCAGGAGGGCCACCTACTCGCTGGCTCCTCGGGAGCTGCACAGAGCCGGACCTCGTGTCTCCTCCTCCCTTTACAAGGAGGCCCCACTCCATAACCTAATCCACCCCAGGTACGTCCCAAAGATGCCACCTCCAGGCCTCATCACGCTGTGGAGTCAGGTGGCGGAGGCAGGAACATTCAGTCTGTCCCAAGTGGTGAGGCTGAAGGGGACCACTGGCCAAGGAGGCTGCGCTGCAGAGACTTGTGGGTCCGGGCCTAGGAACTGGCCCCGCCGGCCGGGGGTGGGGTGGTGGAGGGGAGAGCAAGCAAGCGCTGCCCTGGAGCCTTGACCAGCGGCACCACCAGCCCAGTGCCTGGCAGGTCTGGGGTCGTGGGGCGGAATGGCGACATCCTCCTGCACCACCCCCCCACCCCCCGCCATCCATCACTGACGGTCTGCAAGAAGTCACGGCTTGGTTCAGCTGCCTCCCCAGGGAGCTGCCCTTGAGGCCGACTGCATCCCCTCCCAGGCCCAGCTCCCCGTTCCCAGGCCACTGGGAGCCCCGTTATCCCAGGCTGCACCTGCCGGCCTCCTCCCACACCTGCTGCACCAGAGCCTGCAGGGGGGGCAGGCTCCAGGAGCTCCTCTCTGCGGCCTCTGTCCCTGGCTCGCTCTCTTACCTGGACCGAAAGGAGGGTCCACCGTACCCCCTACCTAAGCCTGGGTGGGTTTTTCCCCGGGTCCCCTGCAGCAGTAGCCTCGGATTAGCGTCAGTTCCTCGCACTCTGGCTGTAATTCGAAGCTCCATCTAAGGTTGGTGGGAACTTTGTTCTCGTTCTTGTTTTTTGTCTAGACATAAAGATTTAGCGAGAGGCTGGCAGGGGCCGCATCAGGGTCGCCAGCCAGTTGCCACTCTGTGCAATTTCTTGATTCCCATTCCGTGGCTCTGACTTGCTGCTCAGGGTCCAGGTGGACATGAATTTGGGGGGACACAGTTCCACCCACTACAAGGTGAATTTTGCAGGGGGGGAGTCCCTGGGGGTCACTCCAAGATTGAAATCCCTTTGTTGACTCCATGGTTCCTCTGCCTGGAGGCTTCAGAACGCCTTGGCCTCATGCCCTATCTCCACACTAAGGCACTTTGGTGACAAGAGGCAAGTGTCCCCCCCGCAGCCAGGATTGCACTAAACCTCACATCCAAGTACTGCAAGATGAGTTAATTAAGAACAAATCTCTTTGCCTTTAAAGCATGCAAATCCGAGGACGTGTGCAGCAATTGACTGTACAAAACCAATTATTTTAAAAAGTGTTTTAATCTTCCCGATGCTGTGATCCTCCTCAAAGCAGCAGCCTGGGGCAGCTCTAAGTAACCAGGCAGCTGAAGCCGGTACACGGCGCGCCCGGGCGGGCTTCTCCCTTCCTCAGGACTGTACCCAGAGGTAGCAGGGTTATTTGCGAAGAGGGGGCCTTGCCCCACGTGGTCCCCCCGGAAATGCGAGCTCTGGGAGGGCAGAGACCATGTCCCGTGCCTTTCTCTGCAGACAGGACAGTTTCCAGCACACGGCGCTTAGTGGACTTGGCCAAGTTGCCGTGAACAGAGCCCGAGCGCAGCTGTGCGGACACCAGGTATCATGAAGCACTCCCAGGGGGGCTCCGTAGGGGAGTCGGGGATGCAACAGGGAAGGGGAGGAGAGCGAGAGCCTGGGGAGCTGCGTGAGGCACCCAGGATGCAAAACTGTGGACGTTGGTGCACGAATCTCAGAGTGAGTGTCCCCTTAAATTTGGTGCCCCATTATGTCACTTGCTTCACCCTAGCCCCAGCCTTCTGGGCAGGAATGTGACTTCAGACAAAATCTCTCCCAGGCAGCTACGGCCCAATCCTATGGGCCGCTGGAATATAAGTTGCAGTCATTGGTTCAAGGCACCCTGGGAATGGGGAGGACGTACATCCCCAAGGGCAGGGTTGGTAAGAGTCACAGATGTGGGCTGCTGGAAGGGAAGGCCCACCTAAGAAGCCGGTGTAGGGCACAGAAACAATAAGAAGGAATCTGGGTGCAGCATTAATAATTCACCTCACCGATGATTGCTGGGTGAATGAATGAAGGCAGAAAGAAATTTATGAGTGAATTAACGATCCAGCAAAAAAATGAATTCACTGAAAATTGAGAATGCTCATAAAAATCCTATTCTACAACCAACTCTGAGCTTCGACCCCGCTCAACCCGTGGGGCTAATGTTTATTTAATGCTGGGTGGCAAGCTTAGAAGGGGATTTTGTTGCAGCAAAGTCTATGTCTCCGTCACCAGGAGACTTCCCATCACTGGTGGAGAGACCGAGCGCCCACTGACATGATCCAAATGCTGGTGGACATAGAGGCAAAACGACAGCAGGGCAGAGTGTCCTTCCCTTCCCTGGGAGCATCCCCTGAGAGAGGGGAAGGGAATGAGGACCCGAGTTACTGGTATGCTAGTGCCCTGGCTGGGGGACTCTTGCCTGCCCAATCCCAGCTCTGCCCGCTGACTAAGGGCTCCTGAAAGCAGCCCGGCATATTGTATCAGCATTTAAATCCCATCACATCTCCCTGCTGACTCTCATTCCAAAATATTTATTCATTTGATGGCTCAGAATAATTGCCTCCATCCCCGGTCTCTGAGACTGACAGTGTAGAACAGCAGAGAATTCCCATCCTTGCCTGGCGCTCCTGCAATCAGGGGAGAGGAAGTGAACCATCAATCGTGAGGTTCAATCAAGCACTCTGCCTGGCATAGCTCCATTCACCCCAGAGCCACTTTTCAGGCCCATATTCTCATTTTACAACAGGGGCATTATCATCCTAGGGACCCAGACTTAAGATTCAGGTCATCTATTGATCCATTCAAACACTTACTCAAACACTACTTTGGGCTAAGCTTTGTGCTAGCTAAGTCCTCATCCTGCCCAGTAGCTGTGTGGTAGATGATCTGACATGAGTGCCTGTACGGTGCCAAGCATAGAAAAAGCTCTAAAAATGCTTGTAAGATGGACAAATGGATGGATGGAAGATGGAAGGATGGGTGGTGGATAGATGGTCGGATGGGTGGTTGAATGGGAGGATAGGTGGTGGATGGATGATTGGATGAGTGGATGGATGGAAGGATGGATGGGTGGATAGATGGACTGTTGGATGGATGGGATTGTGGGATTTGTGGTTATGTCTCTTCAGTATCCTGTACACATTCCCTGTGATAGGTGGGGTTGAACTTGACCCTTCACATTCTCTACCCTGGGCATGTATCCCAGCCCAAGCTAATCAGACTATTCCAAACTTTTGGCCACAGAAATCAGCTTCAGGTAGAGACATATAACACAAGACAGATTAGAGTTCACCTTGGGATTTTTTGGTTGGTTCTAGCAGTGGATAACATTTGTGCTAACCTGTCGGGATGTTTATTTGAAGTTGCTGGAGGCTCCTTTACTTGCCACAAGGAAAGAGCCTGACCGAACGATGGGAAGAGGAGAGGCAGCAGAAAGGAAGAAGGAAAATGAGGAGAGAGGAAGAAGGAACAGAAGAGGAGGACACATTTGGGGCCATAATTTAAGCCCCCAGTGTGGGAAGCCAGTTGAATTCTTGGACTGTCCAAGTACAGGAGCCAGTGAATTTCTTTTGTCTGACTTAACACAGCTTGAGTTCTGTTTCTTTTATTTGTAACCAAGAGAATCTTGTCAGTGCAGAGAGAGTGAATAAATGAGTGAATGCATATTGAATGAATGAATGCACTCTATAAATATCAAGCCAGTCACATGTTTTTTTCCTCCCTTGAGAACCAGACCTGCAAATATAAGGATTTAATTAGATGTTCCTGGTTTCCACTGGAGCCTATCTGATTGCTTCTATTATGCTTGGTGTTGACTCTAACTCTCAAAATGTAAATGAAAAGTGAAAAGGAGAGAACAGCCCACTAAAATTAATAATTTTCTGAGGCACGCGTTCACTCTGGCTGCAGATCCCAGTCTCTAGGAGTTATTATAAATGAAGGGCCGAAACAAAAACCAATACAGTTTACAGTCTCCGCCCTCCTACCTCCATTCAAGCCAAAGCAGTGAGAGCAGATGGGCATGTAAATCTGACCACACAAACACATCATTCCATTCCTCCCTTCCCCACCTTCTGGAACATTCTCTCCATCCGGAACTTTTCAAGGGCTCCTCGGTGGTCAACAAAAAGCACAATCTGAGTGTTCCTGGAGGACTCCCCGGGTGAGGTGATACCTAAGCTACATCTTGTGGTCTGGGAAAGGCCCAGGGCCAGAAAGGCGGAAAGAGCTTCATAGACATGGAAACGGCACAAGTCAAGTCACCAAATGGAAGGTTCTGGGCAAGTACAGCAGTGGGAATGGCCAGAGATGAGACCAGAGAAGTTATAGAGGCCAGTTCTTAAAATCCCTCATAAACACAGCATTTGTATGTTTCCTTCCTTAACCATCTAAGTGTAAGTTCCAGGATTTGGTGCTTTTCTCATTGGCCTACATGACACATCAGTAGATACCGGTTGCAGACCCCCCTGCAGATCCGCGTAGACTAGAATCTGTTGGGGTGAGGTTCCCACCCTGAATTTGTATCAGGTGCCAATTTGGATGCTCACAAAAGTTAGCAAACTGCAGCTCTAGATGATGGGAGAGGGTACATCAGTTAAGGCCGAGGCGGACTTTAGTGACAGGAACCAAAATGCGGTTACTCAACCGAACAGAGATTTCTCTTTCTTGTGTCACAAGAAATCGGGAGCTGGGCGGTCCCGGGTGACTGTGGCTGGTCCAGGAACTCATTGGGCAAACAGGCTTCCTCTAGCTTCCTGCTCCACCAACCTTAGGGGATGACTTTCATCTTCTTGGGATCAATCAGGATGACTCTTCCCACAGGCATCTGCCCAGGTACCAGACAGGAACAGGGAAGAGAAAAAGTTGCATTGTACCAGTTGAATTCCTTCCTTTTAATCAGGAAAATACGGCTTCCCTAGAAGCCCAGCCCATAGATTTTTGTTTACATCTCCTTGACCAGAACCTGGTCACAAGCTTCCAGGAAAACTAGAAAGTAGGATTTCTAACTAAGCATATGGCGGCCCCAAGCAAACTTGAGATCATTGTATGGAGGTTGTATGGAGAGTCATGGAAGACTCACAGCAGGAAAGACCCGCAGGTGGATTTCATTCAGCCTCACCAGAGAGGAGAATGGGTGGACATCGGGCAAGGCCACAGCCGAGACACCAGGGTTGGCGGGAGGCTGCTGCAGCCTGTCAGGAGAAGGGGGTGACGACCTGGAGAGGGCCATGGCTGTGTGCGTGGATTCAGGAAATACTTAACCCGTCAAATGGACAAGGCTTGATTGTATGGGATCAGAATGGGGCAATGGGCAGGATGGTGAACAACACAGGGCGCCGGAAAGGAGAAAAATGAGCTTCTGAGGGTGTCAGTAATCTTTCCATCTTCAATCCCTGGAAAGATGATGCCATTCATAAGTGAGTTTGCAGCCACAGAGAGGGGAACATTCTGTTTGGGACAAGCTGCATCACCCAGAGATAGGACATCTTAGCATATCGGGTGGGAGTTCAAGCTCCGAGCATAAGGAGCATGAGGCAAGAAAATCAGTGGACACAGAACTTATGTAGCCCACACCGAGGCTGCTCTGGCCTTCAGATGGAAGTAGAATCAATCTGAATTTATCTTGAAACCTGTGGTCTGCGAGACGCCTTGGGGGGCTCAGTGCATTGAGCATCTGCCTTTGGCTCCCGTTGTGACCCCAGGGTCTTGGGATCGAGTCCCACATCGGGTTCCCCGTGGGGAGCCTGCTTCTCCCTCTGCCTGTGTCGCTGCCTCTCTCTCTGTGTCTCTCACGAATTAAAATGAATAAATAAATAAATCTAAAAAAAAAAATCTGTGGTCTGCGCGGAGTAGGAACAGAATGTTCTAGTTTCCCAACCCCACCCTCTCTCCCAGGCCAGGGAGCCACCAAAGTGATTGCCACCCTCTGTGGGAAACTGTTTAGGATCTACTCCTCCTTTGGCCTGGGAAAGCAATTAATAATATGAGGTAACTGACCCCGAGCAATGATCTAACTACCTTACATACCTCACCTTGTTTGATTCACGCAACTGCTCTCCTATCTCCAATTTACCAAAGAGGAGACCAGTGGGAAATACAGTGGGTCAGGAAATAAAACGACTTGCCCAAGGACACGCAGCTAGTCAAAGACACAACCAGTAGGTTCAACCCAGGAGGTATGACTCCAAAGTTCTAAATCTTAACTACTAGGCGATGAACTTCCAAGCCCTAAGCATTTCCTACCCTGAGTTCTGATCATTTATGTCTTTGTCTTATGACCCTTATTGAACCACATCCCCCTGAGACTAGATGATCTCAGATCTTTTCTTAATAACTGTTGAATAAAAGAGTCGATGCAAGCCCTAAACCATGGCTCTCGGTTTGAGGGCAGACGTGATCCCCGAGTATCATGGATTCTTTCATAACCCATGAACTCTAATCCACCCTTTGGGACCTGATTTCATCCTTTTTAGTGCATAGATATTTGTGAAAAATCTGTTCGTGATTATCTTGCTTTTAGAGATGGAAAAAAGGGCAACTGCCAGTTTGTTAATGAACTGCACGTACCATTATGAGAAACCAGCGTAGCCGTCGTCATCGCTGATTCGGGCATATGGGTTTTAGTTCCTATGACATAAAGTTGCTTTTCTTACACAAGATAAAGCAATACCAGGGGGCTCCTGGCTCGTAGGAGAGTGTCTGGGGGATTAGTAAGCCACAGAGCCGGAAGTCTCCGCACCACCTGGGCAGATGGAAAAGCACGAGCAGACTCTATTTCTGGTCTGGGAAGCAGGTGGTGGGAGAGGTCTCAGGGGAAGAATGAGATAGAGACTGTCGGACGCTGCCCTGGAGCACATCCTTCTTATTCAGGTGACACATTGTGACCTGCCTCCCGTGCTGGCTTTCCCCAGGCTTCCAGGATGACCCAGTCGCATGTCTGGCCCATGACGAGTCATGAGCATCACATCTGACACCAACCACATGGCACCGAAGGAGGCCGTCTGAGAGCCAGGAGTGGGAGATGAGGGGCACTGTGGGGCTGGGCTCACTATATCTTTTGATTCAATTGCATATCCCAAATAGCTCATTTCCCTTTTTTTGAGAACCGAGTTCTCTGCCCCATTTGCCCAGATGGGCACTATATCTTTTTGATTCAACTGCGTATCCCAAATAGCCTGTTTCCT
Organism: Nyctereutes procyonoides; assembly: GCF_905146905.1. Taxonomy (NCBI): domain Eukaryota; kingdom Metazoa; phylum Chordata; class Mammalia; order Carnivora; family Canidae; genus Nyctereutes; species Nyctereutes procyonoides. Next base: position 5,638,748 of record NW_026575135.1, on the reverse strand, counting down.
TTTTTTGAGAACCGAGTTTTCTGTCCCATTTGCCCAGATGGGCAAGAGAAAGCGGCTTTCTCTTTCCTGCCTTGAATTCTTCCAGTTAACTCAGACACTGACCTCCAGACTCCTATGAATTAAACTCTGGTTTGCTCTTCAGAATATCCTTGTTACATTAATTTAGGGAGCATAATAAATCTGGAGTGAAGTATGTTTGCTGCAAATGCTAATTTGCTCGATGAGAATATCAATTAGATCTCTGAGGCATAGAAATTATGGCTGTTAAAGATCTCAAAGGTCATTCTTAGCTGGCTCCAAAGTAAGAGGATGAGTAGTTATCTGCTGGAGAGGTCTGGGTTAGAATTCTAAAGGCACAAATATTTAATACCAATGAAGTGTCAAGCACTGAGCTTGGGAGCGAAAATTCAGGAGTTTCACAGGTAGATCCCAGATCCTATGATACTAACAATAAACAACAACAACAGGAATCGTAGCAGCAACAAGGGACAGCTTCTACCTACTGAGCAATTATTATGCATTAGATTCCAGTATTCGTGCCTTTGATCCTGACACAGCTCTGTGACATAGGCACTATTCTTAGTCTCATTTTATAGGTGAGGAAATGGAGTCACAGGGAATTTAAATACGTAACTCTCCTGGCGTCTATTTCTGGCCAAACTGGAATAGCAGGCAGGCATCGGATTTGCTCTCCTTGAAATAACTGGAAAAGCAAACGACAGCTCTCAGGACGGCGGCTATCGGTGAGCGAAGGACAGTGAGCCCTGAGAGATGGGAAGCAAATGAGGCGAACCTTAGGCAGGCTCCAGCTTAGTGCCTGGGGAGTTTCCACTCCGAGGTGCAGTTCCAGGGAATCTAGCACATTCTTGAGTTGAGGACTCCAGCAGCACTGGGAGTCCAAGGGAGTCAGGGTGCCTTGGGTTTGCAGGGCAGAGCACCAGAGGGAGGGGAGCTTCGAGGACAGAGGCCTCGAGCTCTCTGCAAAGGGTCATTCATGAGTATCCGGTTCACCGATCACTGCTTGAATGTGAAGAAACTGAGTCCAAGGAAAGATCCGCCCAAGAGAGTAAGAGGAAATACTGCTTGCTGAGAGCTCCCCCGGGATGGGACTAGTGCCTGTTCCCCATGGCCAGCGTGGGAAACTCTCATGATGTGGGGTCGGTTAGAGGCCTGGGAAGGGCATTGCCTCGGTAGTGCGGAGAATTAGCACCTGATACTACTCTGGCCCTGCCAGGGAAGCCCAAAAGGAAGCCCTCAAAGGATCAAACTGCTTCCGGGGGGTGGGGTGGGGGGAACAAAAAAGAAAAACAAACAAACAAACAAACCTGCTTCCAAGGAACAGAACCACATTCCAGAAAAACAGCTACATTTTAGAAATAGGTAACTGTGGCCTGGCCAGAGAAAATGTTTAAGTGGACGGACTAAATGTGTAAAAAGGTAGAATATAAAAACAAAACCAAAAAAAGGCTGTACATTGTATCATTGCTGGTAAGAAGTGTACTAAATGAAAATGGGATCTGTTCACATCTGTTTTTGTTTGTTTCCGACAATGATGTCCAGCACGCAACCAGGTAAAATGTACAGTGTCTGGCATCCAGGAAAGAAATGACCAGCCAGCAAGAGCAGCAAAATAAGCAGAAAAATCAATCACACCTGACCCAGAAATGACACCGATGATAGAATTAGCAGATAAGAACAGGAAAACAGGCATTATAACATCATTTCATATGTTCTGGAAGCCAGAGGAAGATCAGACATGGTAAATAGATGCAAGGAAGAGGGAGCCTGGATGGCTCAATTGGTTTCAAGCATCGGGCTCTTGATTTGGCCCAGACCTTGGTCTCAGGGTGGTGATCTCAGGGTTGATCCTGGGCTCAGAGCCTGTTTAAGATTCTCTTTCTCCCTCCCCACCACCCTGCTCTCTCTCTCTTTAAAAAAAAAAAAAGTACAAGGAAGATATTTTTAAAAACCAAAATACCCAAACTGAGGTTCTAGAGATGAAAACTGCCCTGTCAGAGGTAAACACATATCAGGGGAGATTCCTGGGACATTAGATGTCCGAGATCGGTGGACTTGGTGACATTGCAATAGGAACTATTTGAAACTAAACAAAGAAAATGCAGCCTGGTCTGTGGCCGTGGTTTCCTGGAGGTGAGAGCCCGGGAGTGGGGGCAGCACCACGAAGCTTGACTGGCGGGGGACACACGTGTTCGTCGCCTCGGCTGTGGGGACAGTTTCCCGTGTTTGTGCGGGTCCAACCTCGTAAAGCTGTACGCTGCCAGCATGTGAGGCTTCTTAGATGTCAATCGTGCCTCCACAAATCTGCCCCAAGACGAGTTTCCAAAGGTCAGACAGCTAATGAATTGCAGCCTGGCTCCGGATGCTGAGCCCTTACCTACCGCTCTACGTGGCGAGGGAGAGATTGTTGGTCCCATTTTATAGAAGCAGGAGAAGCAAAGCGACGACGGGCCTCCTCCGGGCCACACGGCGGGCAAGGGACAGAGCTAGGATTTATACTCACGTCTGGCTGACTCCAAATCAAGTGGTCTTTCTGTCTCATTCTGTTTTTGCAGAGCCTCTGCTCCCTCACGGGACTCTGGGTCACCTCCTCCCATGCTGCACCTGTTCCTCGATGCCCAAAGGCCACCCTGGATCGGTCCTCACCCACGGATCGTTACTCAGCTGCCCGCCACCGTCTGCACGTGGAAACACGGGAACAAATCAGTGTGTAAATGCCTGGGCGGGAGCGGGGCTGAGTGATAGCCGAGGCATCTTCATCTCCGAGAGAGCAGGAGCTTGCTGGGCACTGGGAAGGCGGCCCCTGACTGTTTTAAGGACGTAGGGACTCTGGACCAGCACGCGCAGCACTTAGCATCCCGAGAGCCCTCCCCCGCCCCTCTCCCATCTCTTTACAGCAGCACAGGTACCTCAGCCTTCTCTCTGCATCCCCCCCCCTTTCTTTCTTTCTTTTTTTTTTTTTTTTTTAGATGAAGCAACTGGTGCTGAAATTGGTTCCGAGGAGTGCAAAAATGTAAATAGCTAAGGCTGCATTCAAACTCATCCTTGTTGGGGGAAGGGGGTTGCTTTGAAGTCTAGATCTCATTTAGTTCACCGCAGAGTGAACACCTGACCACATTTTTCATCACAAGCATGAACTTTATACAGCCAGAGCTGTTAAAAAACAAACCCCCAAACCTAACCACCTGGGTCTTTGGAGTGAGAGAGGGCTTTCCATTACGAGAGAGAGGTTCCAGCGGAAGCCAGATGGCTGCAACCATCAAGCCTTGTGCAAATGAGCCTCCTGCATGGGGTGGAGGGCCCACCCTGAGACTTCTGAGGTCCCTTCCCCTCGGGGGTGCTAAGCTCACACTCAGAAGGCTGCTGCTATCATACACGAGGTGGAGGGTGAGAAGGCATCCCTGCCCTGTGGCCTGCCCTGCCCCTGTCCTGACTAATTCAGCATTTCTCAGCCACTGGATTGTCTCTACCTGCCTGGGGCGAAGCTTTAATCACTATGTAGAAACGTTTTACCTAGCATCCTGAGAAAGGATGCTACTCTGTATCCTCCGTCCACCAAACCCTGAGTGGTTGTAAGATGCAGGGCAGAGCAGGACATGCTCTGTACTCCAAGCGAATCTGGATTTTGTGAACTCTAAACGTTGTGATATAAAACATATCCATTAAGCTCTCATACTGCATGCAAAATTTGAAATGATGCAAATTCCCCTAAATTGAAATAAAAAAAAAACGCACTGTGGAAAGAATGATTTCCAAGCTGGAAAGGGAGGTTTGTATTCTGGGCTTATGCTCCTGATTTATGGCTTAAGCAGGTAAGCGGCAGTACCCATTTTCCTTGCTCAGGGTTTGTCTTAAATCACGTGAGATCTTTCAGGAACCATGTCCCTTGCGCTGCCCTGTTACAGGTAAAAAGCAAAGGGCAACATCAAGCCGGCTCTAATGAGGTGTTTTTCTGTATTTTCCGGAACATGGGAGAACTTGAACTCTAGAGCAGCACGGTCCGATAGAAATAGAACGTGAACAATATACGTAATTTTAACTTTTCTGGTAGCTAACTTTTCTGGTAACGTAATTTTAACTTTTCTGGTTAAAAGAAGTTAAAAGAAACAGGTGAAATGAATTTTTGTAAGACATTTTATTTAACCGAATATATTCAGAGTGTTCTTTCAACATGGAAACAAAAGAAAAAAAAATGTTGAGATATGTTACCTTTCCTTCCTTGTTTTTTTTTTTAGAAATTTGAATATTTATTTATTTTTAATTTTATTTATTTATGATAGTCACAGAGAGATAGAGAGAGAGGCAGAGACATAGGCAGAGGGAGAAGCAGGCTCCATGCACCGGGAGCCTGATGTGGGATTCGATCCCGGGTCTCCAGGATCGCGCCCTGGGCCAAAGGCAGGCCCCAAACCGCTGCGCCCCCCAGGGATCCCAACTTTCCTTCCTTGTACTACATTTTCAAAACCCTGTGTGTACGTTACACTTACAGCACATCTCAGTTCAGAACGGCTGCATCTCAAGTGCTCATTGGTGGCATGTGGCTAGTGGCTGCCATATGGGACAATGCAGGGCTAGATACGGGGCCTGGTCAGGGCACTATAGGAGTGTAGGTGGTGAAGGGCATGGTTGAGGGGTGGGGGTGCCTTCCAGGAAGCAGTCCTTAAGGCATCCTTTAATGGCTTCCCACTCTGGCAGCCACTATACCATAATTACTGCATTTTAAGTATTTTCCCTCCAGGTGACCTGCCCCAAACTCCAGTTTTCAAAGGCATCTTCTCCCACAAGGAGACTGAGAACCACTGGATATGTCAGACAAGCCACAAGTCAGTTAACTACTTTTTACAATAAACTCCCCATCTCTAGAGTGGGGATTGGCAGGGATACCAAGAAGATAAAAGAAGACAGATGATGTGAGTGGTACCATTAAATTTTATCAAGAATAGCTACAACGATATTGCCTGGCTTTATTGCTGGGTGTCTGTCTGTGTATTATTTTATATTTCATTTCATCAGACCTTTGAAGCAGGTATTTTTAAAAAGATTTTATTTATTTATTCATGAAAGATACACAGAGAGAGGCAGAGACACAGGCAGAGAGAGAAGCAGGCTCCGTGCAAGGAGTCCAATGAGGGACTCGATCCCAGGACCCGGGATCACACCCTGAGCCGAAGGCAGATGCCCAACCGCTGAGCCACCCAGGCATCCCTGAAGCAGGTGTTTGAACTCAAAGCAAGCAAAAACAAACCTAAACAAATTTTAAAAGTTCCAAATTGAATTACATGTACTTGTTGAACCTCCAACAAACCAAACCCAAGTATTTTTGGAAAGTTTAACAGAGAATTGAACTGATCCCCCCAAACAATACTAACAATAAAACAAAAGACCCCCTAAGTCATTTCTAACTAGTCTAATGGTTCCTTGCCCTCCTCTTTGCTGCAGACCCCAGTCCTAGACCTCAGTGCAGTCCGAGAACATCCACCATAGATCCCCTCAGAGGCCAGAAAAACCAACACATGTGGCTCGGGTGGAGGTGTGAGGCATCAGCCAAATAATCATTGTTTGCTTATGGTGTGGATGCAAATGCACATTGGGGCTTGCATGTTTATTTTACAGAATGTGCAAAAAAGGGATCCCTGGGTGGCTCAGCGGCTGAGCGTCTGCCTTCGGTCCAGGGCATGACCCTGGTGTCCTGGGATCGAGTCCCACATTGGGTTCCCTGCATGGAGCCTGGTTCTCCCTCTGCCTGTGTCTTTGCCTCTCTCTGTGTGTCTCATGAATCAATAAATACAATCTTTTTAAAAAAATAAAATAAATTTTATTATTTTCTTAAAAAAAAAAAAGAATGTGCAAAAAGGGATAATTTCAGAGGACCTTCCAAGCTGCCAGGGCAGGGCAGTCTGTCCCCAGTCAATTATCACAATATGTTCAGGTACCTTGATTTAGAACTTGTTTTAAAGAAAATGCCCTGGGATCCCTGGGTGGCGCAGCGGTTTGGCGCCTGCCTTTGGCCCAGGGCGTGATCCTGGAGACCCGGGATCGAATCCCACGTCGGGATCCCGGTGCATGGAGCCTGCTTCTCCCTCTGCCTGTGTCTCTGCCTCTCTCTCTCTGTGTGTGACTATCATAAATAAATAAAAAAAATTAAAAAAAAAAAAAGAAAATGGCCCAAGCGAGAATCCATTCAGTAGCCTGTTCCACCCTTCCTGCTCAGAATTGGATTATTTCCTCCCCGTTTGAATGATAGGCTATTATTATGTACCTGGGAGATGATTTGAGGCTACGGAACGTGGGTGTCTGGGTGTTGTACAATATTTCACTCAACGCAATTTTATGGAGAAGGACCAGAATAGCTATGCTCAATCTCCTTTGCATAAACAATGAACGGCATGTCCAAGCGCTGAATTCTTAAGGACATAGCAATTTAGGGGCAATTCTTGTGGAGTGGGGCATGCCTGGTTCATATGTTAGTTTTCCTCCTTAACACTGTATCTTAGTCTTTCTATCGGTAAAACAGGACAATCATGGCTGCCCAAGAAGAGCTACAATGAAGTCATGGGAGTAACTTCTTGGCACATAGAAGGTGCTCAATAAATACTTTTCTTTTCTAGTTGCCAAGCCAGGATTGCCCTCCCAAAGTGATCTTTCAAGTAATTGCTGGGTGTTTTCCAACTGGCACAGCAGATGATGGAACTTGTTGACCCTATATAAATCATGACCAGCTTCATTATAGCAACCCTAGAAATACTTCCCCCAAGCTGCTGTCCAATAACTGGACCACCACCAAACTAGGGGAGTTTCTGCTCTTGGCCCTAAATTGGTACGATTCCATGAGCGGTAAATACTGTCAGCCCCTGCGACTGTAGTGTCAGTCTGTTCTCAGAGGCAGAGCGATCAATCCGAAAATACTGAGGAATTAATGGGACCTGGGTGCGAAGATGCACATGTATTACCAATTAACTCCTTGGAATTAAAATTCTCGGAGCAGAATGGTGGCTTAGGAGGGGCTGCACATGTGAAAGATGTTTAGAGCATGTGAAAATGAGCCTAAGGTGCTCTACTAGCAGTGGATCAAAGTGCTCCCTTCCGCACAACCTCATTCCAACCACCTATTGCCACTTTTCGTGTTTACTAATATGAAACATAAAATGGGATAATGTTTAATTTGTAAGGCTTTGTTGGACATTTTTTCCATGTGCCTATTGGCCATTTGTGCTTATTTTTTCCTACTTTGTGTTGTTAGCATAGTGTTCTCCAGAGGTTAAGTTTTTCCTCATTGGCTTATAAAGGATCTTTGTAATATAGATATATGAGCTCTTTATCATGTCTTTAACAACTGTTTGGGTTTTTTTTTCCCCAGCGTGTTATTGGACTTTAAATGTCTATTATTCTGTTGTTCAAAATTGCCTAAAAAGTAATGAGCAAACATTTATCCATCCAATAAACACTTGCTGAATGCCAACTATATGCCAGGCTCTGTGCCAGGCATTGGCATTGCTAGAGAAAAAAAAAGCCTAAATTTCTGCCCTCTAAGACAGCAAAGTCTAGTAGAAAACAGACATTTTTGTGAAGGTGTCATGAGCACAGGGTGATAGCTGCTATGGTCAAGGGAAACACTGGGGTCCCTGGGTGCAGAGTAAGGGCGTCCTAACCAGTTGTGGGGGAGGAAGGGATTGAGGGAAGGCTTCATGGAGGTGGTGGCATTAGAGCTGAGTTTCAACTAGACAGGGCAAGGAGGGCATTGTAGGGGGAGGAAAGAACACAGGCCAAGGTCCCAGGACTACAAAAGGCTCGATCTTTTCAGGGATCCTAAATAATTCAGAGTGACTGAAGTATATGTGATATAATGGGATGCGGGAAACTCATCCAAAGGACATAGATTTGACAGCAACAAAGAGACCAGTAGACGAGGACTAGATGGTGAAGGCCCCGTGCCGTACAAGAACCATACAATTAGAGTCTAAGACTTAGGAAAAGCATCAAGGGGTTTTTGGAAATTGGCTCTAAAAGGCTGGGTTACATTTCAGGAGCAAGAAGGGTGGAAGAAGGAATTAGAAATTTCAGGTAAAGGATGTGACCTTTCAGCCTCAAAGAAGGATTCAGAAGTAAGGCTGGAAAAGGAAGTGGAACCCAAGGTGGTAGGGGGAGTCACTGACGACTTTGACTAGGGAGCACCAAGGAAGTGCTTTAGGAGGATAATTCTGGAAGCAGATGTGGATAGACCGGGAACCAAGAGGCCACTGCAACATCCAGGCTGCTCTGAGCGGTGGCGGCCGGGATGGAGAAGAGGGACAGCTTGCAGGGACCTTATGAAGGTCGAAGGACCTGAGGGATTCAGGTATGGGGGACGGTGATGCTCTTACAGAGTCAGTTTAGGGAATCGGACAGTTGTTCCTGGAATCCAAGCCTTCAAGCCACGGGACAGCTGAGCTAGCAGGGCCCTTCGAGTTCACTATGGTAGGTTGTAAATGGCGGCAAATTCTTTCCCTGCAGTTCATTCCTCCTAGCGAGAGGTGGCAACTGTGGGTCCTCCCCCTGAATCCAGGTGGGCTCTGTGACTACTTGGCCAATAGTCCACCACTGCGCCAGCTTCTGAACTCAGGTCTTGAGACTCTGACGGCTTCTACTTCCCAACTGTTGGATGAGAACAACTTTTGGGGCCCAGGCAACCCCATGAAGAAGCCCGCATGAAGCAGTATCAAGCCCCCGGCCGCCTGCCCCACGCGAGTTCCCAGCGGACAGCCAGCACCCACCTGCCAACCACGTGAGCGAACTGTCTTGGAAGTGGCTCCTCCAGCTTCCGTGGAGCTTCCTCAGCTGCAACTGCCTGGAGCAGAGAGGAGGTATATCGGACAAGTCTCCCAGATTGCAGATTCATGGGCAAAATAAATGATTGCTGTTATTTTAAGCTGCTGAATTTTTGAGTGGACTGCCACACAGCGATAGGGAAAGGAAAGGGGAAAAAAATCACATATTAGAGAGATGCCAAATGTGGGCCACCGCCTGTTTTTGTAAATAAAATGCTATAGGAACACAGCAATGCCTGTTCATTCACATATGGCCTTTTTCTGCTCTTGTGTTTTAATGGCAGAGCTGAGTAGTTGGGAACCCTGTGGCCCACATAACCTAACATATTTACTCTCTGGCCCTCTACAAAGAAAGTTTGCTGACCCCTCACCTAGTATAGCAGAAAGAGACCCAAGGAGAAGAAGGCTTGCCTCCAAATTTACATACAAGTTGGGGACAGAATCAAGATAAAATTCCAGAATTTTAAAATCCCAGTTCTGTGTTATTTACACCATTCTACTAGGGTTTATTAAGCACCTGCTGTACAGTAGATGTTGAGCGACTAGTGTCAGGATAATAGGAGTCATGGCTGCTCCCCCAAAGCACAAAACCAGTGGGGGAGAGTAAAGAAATAACAATCTAGAAAAATCTGTAGTAGAAAATGAGCATAGAACATGGGAGAAGGCAGGGCCAGCGCTTTTCATTGCTTCTGTGGCTGGGAAGGACACCAAGTGCCTCCCTAGCATCCGCCCTCGCCCTTTGAATAACAGCACCCGATTTTCCCTTGAGAAGCCTTTGCCATCCTGCCAGTTCACATGGGTTGAGTGGAGCTCACTTCACCTCTCAGCACCAGGCCTGGCCACTGGGCTTTGTTCCGAGATGTCACACCTGCCAGTGAGATGGCCCTTCCAGTCTTTTGCTGGATGTTCTAGGACAGAGAGGATGGAGAGGCTAAGCCGGTAGCCCATCCGCCCGGAGCCACAGTGACCATCTCTGCCGCCACGCTGGGTGGGCCTGGCCAAGACCGAAGACCCCACAGAGGAAAGCGGAATCAGGAGCCGGAGAAAGATTCCTTGCGACACCGAATCAGATATAACTCTGGGCCACTCCACGAATGCTAACAGATACCTTTTTTTTTTTTCTCCCTGAGACCACATAGACTCTGCCATTATAACTAAACAATTCCAGCTAATAGAGGTTTTCTCCTAGGCAACCAGCCCCCCACCCCCGGGCCGCTTCTGAAGCCTTCCCTTGCCCACACCGTCTCAGCTGCCTGCTGTCTGCGGCCCTCTCCTCCATCTAGGAATGCAAATCTCAGAGCCGAGAGTGCCAAAGGCACGTCTGCGAGGAGCGGAGCCAACTTTGATAATGAATTCCTGCACACTGTGCGAGCCATTCCGTGGTTATTCAAAAACCCATTCAATTTTTTTTTCTCCAGTGATAATAAGTACAGTGCTCTGGGTCTCATGTGTATCGCCAGCTAAATGGCAGATGGATTTCCACGCAGGGTCTTGATAGGCCTGTGCCTCTGGGGTTGGTGCCTCTCAGAGGGGACTGCCGGTGCGGGGCAACGCATGTGTGCAGGCTGAGTGGCCTTGGGGTAGCCGGCAGCCGGAGATCCGCTGCCCTCAGAGGACCTGGCTGAGCTCTGGACCCCATTGCTTTGAGAGATTCCTGGCTTCAGAAGGCCTATCCTTTCCTTTCCCAGTGGGGCCCGTGCTGGCCTGGTGCAGGCCATGGAGCAGCTAGAAAGGGACAGTCAGCAAGCGGCATGCTGGGTGGGCTCAGATCTTGGGTCCCAACACCAGCTGCTCCAGAATTTCATGGAGAGCTTTCTAAAGGTGGAGCTGCTGGTCCCATCCTCTGCAAGGTTCGGAGTCAGGAGGTAAGGGGGTAAATCCCGATACTGGCGAAGCTCTCTGGTTGGAGAGAGCAGCCTGGTTGGAAAGCCATAGGTAGGGGCTGCCCAGAGGCCCGGGCGGGCCCCCTTCCTCCACCCTGCCCCCCGTTAGTGCTCCAGGCACCTCTCCCCCGGCCTCCCGGGATCCTCACTGGAACCCTCCCCGAGTTAGCTCATGCCATCAGAGCCAACTGGAAACAATAGTAAAAACCAGCCCCGTAACTTTCTCTTTAAGGAAACCAACTGAGAACCAGACACGTTTTCCGAGATCACGTAAGACGTCCAGGGCTTAACCAAGGTGCAGATGGGAGAGGCTGAAGAGAGGCACCTCTCCTGGGCCTGGTCTCAGCCTGAACGATGACGGGGAGAGGGTGCCACCCTCCAGTTAGCTCACCCAGCCTCCCGAAGCCGACTCAGCAGCAGCCTGTTCTCCATCCCGATGGGTGGGGAGGAGCTGCCTGCCGAGGGAGGGAAGCGAGGGGCTCCTTTCAGTCCCCCACTTCCACGTACAAGCTTTGGGCCATGCACAGGCTGCTTGGAACTTGCCAGGTAGCTCGCCAGCCTCCAGCATCTGTAAGCAAATTCCTGTCCCCTCCACATGGGTAGAGTACATGTGCTTGGTGGATACTGGCTCTACCTCCATCCCCGCCCCTGCCCTCAGGATTCCGCCCACACGACCACTCACCTAGAACCAGCTCTTCCCAGTCCCGTGGGTCAGCAAGCGTGAGTGATGGAGCCCACAGACCATTGTTCAGGAGCCAGTAGTGGTGAGTCATGGTGAGAGACTCTTTCCAGGCTGTGCTGGGACACAGAATAATAGCACCATTTGGACTGGCCTCTTAAAAATGGAACAGATGGAGTCTGTGACCCTGGGAGGAAAGTCGTAGGACTCCAGTGGCGTCCTGGGAGCTCTGGGTGCTCTGCCCAGGCAGGTTACAGGTCACTCTAGGACGCTGGCAGCTGGTGTGCCCATGGGGTGTTGTAGGCCATTTGCGGTGGGGCTTCCGAGTCCTCTGGTGGCTACAGAACCCTTCAGGATTCCATAGAAACCAAGGACACACGCCATCTGAAATTCATATACGCGTTGATGCAAAATGCTTTGTACAGTTTCAGGGGGTCATGACACTCAGTCATGGTCTCCTGGCAAAGAACTCCTGCTCTTGGGTTCTATTTGCTCACTAAGTCAATGGAACACATTTCTCCCACATTCTTCTCCCCATACCCTCCATTAAACTAACCCCCTTTTTTCCCCCCCATTTTGGTTGTCATTTCCTTAGAAACATTTATCAAGTGCTATCCAGCTCCTTATGGGAAGTACAGTATTCCTGGGAGAGAGAAGAGAGGAGGAGCCACCACTTTGGGTGTCTGCAAGAGGGGTGCAGGCATTGCAGATGCAGAGGCTCTGAGGGACTGACCAGCAAAGGGAACCAGGTGGTCCAGGTAGGCCGGCTTCAGAGCCCAATGGCCATTCCCCACTCCTTCCCTGGGGTGTAGTTCAGGGCAGTGATTCCTCTCCAGCCCCGGGGTAAGTCACCACATGTCTAAGGCAGTCCTGGCAATCTCATCCCTCTTTATGAGTGTTTCTGGCTCCCATTCTGGCCAAAGAAATCAGAGGGGAGGTCTGCTTGTGACCCTCATTTCCTAGAAAAAAGACAGAGCCTCAGAAGGAAAAGCCTTTTTGCTTGTGGCCCTTCTTTCTTCTTTAGGATGTTGTGTGAGGACCTAACACCTGTTATGGCCATAGTATGACCTTGAGAGGATGGGCGTGAAAATGAACAACAAAAAACAATACAAAACAAAACAAAACAAAAAACTCTAACAACTTAAGAAGAAGGAACCAAAAATTGGGAAGAGACTGGGGTCTTGAAGGATTTCCCTGGACCTCTGACCTACCCTGGATTCTCAGATTCCTTGTCTTATTAGGCACAGAAGTAAGTGTCTGCTTTATTTAAGCCACTGGTGGATGGGTTTTCTGCTAGTTGTAGCCAAAAAGCATTCCTAAGGGCTGAAAGTGAAGCCCTGAAACCTTAGGTCTCTATTAGGGGCAGGAACCTGGTTTACCATCAGGGCTCAGAGAAGGAGGTGATCTACTCTAGCTGGTGGTGAAGGAGAGATCGAGAAAGGCTCCAAGTAGGTAATACTGTTGGACCAGGCCAATAAGATCGCCTCTTCCTTCTCTTTTATTAGATTAGATTGAAATCCCCAGTGCCCAACACAGGCCCATACTTGATAAATATTTGTTGAATGAACACACGACTGTGTCTATGAATGAATGGCTATTCCATTTTGAATGCAGGACCCCAGAGCCCAGTGACATCTCACCTAATATTTCTAGAAGGCTCCTGTGGAGTAACACAGGTGCTTACGAACAGAGGCCTGGGTAGCCTCAGATCTCTTCCTTGTGAGCAGCGGGACTCTGGCAGATGTGTTAACCATGTCACTTGCTGTGATAGTAGATACAGGTCCTCCTCAGAGCGTGCATGTCCCCACAAATATTACTGAGAAAAGATGAAATTGATTCACACCCTCCCCAAAAGATAGAAGAAGGGGGCAGAGGGAGGTGGAGGTGGTTGGCCTTATAGATAGGGTAGCATTCAGGCAGGGAGACTCTCTTGTTCCCTCCCGAAGACTAAGACTAGCACAGGGCACTGGCACCCTGTTGCACAGTTAGACCTCTCTTTAGCCAGCTGGTTTGCAAAACTTCTCATCTACTACCTGAGGAGGGGAAAAGAAAATTGTTAAGAGATGTAGAGTCAGGGGTGATCAGATAGAGAGGGTGCCAGAAATGTGATCCTGAGGTCCTCCCTCCTAGGAACTAAAAGAAGATGGGGTCCGCCCTTTGGCGTGAAACACAGTGAATGGCACCCAAGGGAGTGTGCAACGTGGCAGCCCTGATGTGTATCAGGGGGCGGGCGGCGGCCCAGGATCACTGCTGCTCTTGTGGGGGAGGGGGAAGGACGATTTTCGGTTTGGTGTCTGCCACTCAGGTCTGTCCCAAACCATTTGTCTGGGACTTTAGGTCTTCTAGGGGGACCTAGAATGAACACTTGAAATGGCTGTCTCTCATTCTCTGACAGCAACAGGGCGTCCAACATTTCAATCTCATCCTGACATAAACCACCCCGAGCTAGAGACTCCATTGGTTTCCGTGTTCGGGCCCATGAGACTGAACCAGGCTAAAGTCCGGGGGCCCCAGGCTACCCCCACTTTTGTCTGGCTTGGCTACGGATTCAGGGGCTCTCTCTTACGGACTCTCCCCCTTCAGGGTTGTTAATATGCTAAGAATAACTCACAGAACTCAGGAAACTGCTATATTTGCTATTATTACTGTTTATCATAAAGGACACAAAGAAACAGCCAGATGAAGAGGTAGATGAGTGAAGTTCTGAAGGATCCAGTGTGAAGGGGCCTCTGTCCCCAAGGAGATGGGGTGTGTCACCCTCCTGGCACTTAGATATGTTCACTAAGCCAGAAGCTCCCAAATCGCAGGGTTTTGGAGTTTTGGTGGAAGTTCCACCTTGTAGGCATGATGGTTAATCATTGGTTATTGATGATTGAATGTAATAGACCCTCTTCCTTTCTCAGAGGGAGGGTTCCAACGGGTGGGTTCCCAGGCTGAAAGTTGCAACCCTATAATCACAGGGTTGGTTTCTCTGGGGACCAGTCTCCCTCCGGAAGCTCTCTAGGGGCCCACCAAAGACTCATCTTATTAGCATAAACTCAGGTATGGTTGAAAAGAGGTCATTGTGCATAATAAAAGATGCAAAGAAGAAGAAGAAGAAGAAGAAGAAGAAGAAGAAGAAGAAGAAGAAGCAGCTCCTAATCACTCAGGAAATTGCAAGGGGTTTAGGATGTCTATGCCAGACACCAGGGACAAAGACCACACGTATTTCTCATTTCACCACAGTTTCACCAAATATTTATTAGGGAGTCTCAATTCTTTGGAATATAAATAGGGTGAGTGGAACCCTTTTGGGAATAAAAGGGATCACGTTAACCAAGACTATCCTGGGTACATTGGGATGTGTGGTTACCTTAATACAGAGACAGCTTTATTTCTTTGAATAGGTGTTTCAACTATTGCATACCTCTCCTTCCCTCCCCCTCTCTTCCTTTCCCATTGAGTCATGGTCCCATGATTTCACTGTGGTGAGATTCTCAATTTTGCCTTCTTTTTAGGTCAAAGCCATTCATGGCACACTGGACTCTGAAAGTGCAGGGACCCTGGATCCAGGTGCAACCTGGATGGGGCCTGGGGCAGTCGGAGCTGGCCTAGTTGCCTTGAGCCATGAGCAATTAATAAACATCATGTTTTTAGGAACAGTTTGAGAAGAAAAGGAATTAACTCTATGAGGTTTCGAAGCGCTTCATTAGGTTATTAGTAGGGTCTCATTTTGGTGTTTAAGATACAATCTTGTTCATTTAACTAACTCACTCCAATTCCAAATGCAATTAAAATTCTCCTCCTGCTTTTTCACATGTGGGTTCAGGAACTCCCTCTGAGCAGAGCCATGGGTTCGGCAGGCAGAGCAAGCCCTGGATCTCAGCCCCCACCCGACCCAACTACCTTGAGACATGAAACCTTTATGGTCTTGTGGAGTGTTGTGCCACAGAGAACGTGGGAGACCCGCGTCCCCTAGAATGTGCTTCACTCACTCAAGAGCATTGCTCTGGGGTGCTTGCTGTCCTAGGAAGCTCCTTGGACCCATAGTCAATACAGTCAGTTTTGCTATGATATGACGTGAACTCCTGAAAATCATCGTGCTATGAAAAACTGCAATTATAAACCACAGGGCTGATGGGGGAAATGGGTTTAGGGCACAACATTCGAAAACTTTTACAGTGACACACACAGACAAAGAGAGAGAGAGAGAGAGAGAGAGAGAGAGAGAGAAAGAGAGAAAGAAGGCACCTAATAAAAATGATGTCATAATCTTGCACGTATTAAATGGTTAAGAAATACATAAACACCGCAGTACACATGGCCCCTTACCTTGAGAAAGACCGGAAACGTCCTATACAAGTGGGGAAAGGCTACAGCTTGTGGGTTATGGTGGTGTGGTGGTGGGACGGGGGGTGCTGGTTATCTGAGACAGAGCTGTAACCTCAGACTGGGGGGAAGAACTCAGGCAGCTGATGACGTTTGAGGTGTATGTATGTGTTTTGTGTAATCCTACTGACAATGTGAAACTTAACTGGAGTCCTATGATCCTGGAAAACAGGGAAGTCTAGAGGACTCCTTCTCCTTTCCGTGTTCCAGAAATAGCTTACTGCAGAGAACCATACTTCCCATGTGATTTAGATAAGGCTCACAGATGACCCCTTGTTAACCTACGGTAAGGCCAGACACAGACCCTCCAAATTCCCTTTTTTCACCTTATAAGTGATTAGCTGAGTTGTTTTGTCTCAGTGATCTGTCGGAACACAGTGCTTGCTGACCAACCTTTGGTTAAGCTTTCTCTCCTTTCCCCGGGTCCCTGAGCTTGGTTGGCCCACCCTCAACCTGAGCCAGCATACAGCCCCTCCTTAGGGTCCTCCTGAGGGTAGGCTGACGTCCTCTGAGCTACTCTGTTTGATCATGCCAGCCTTCCATCCTTCTCTCCAAGCTTGGTTCCTTCGGGCCTTGATTACTTCTCTCCAGAAAAGAAAAGATCCGTTTCCTTAATCTTTGAAAGCCTTGCAGGTCTCACAGCAGGAGTGTCCTCCCTAACGTGATTGTCTCTCCACCTCCCTTGCAAAAACCTTTCAAATAAAGTGTCTCCCTGTCTTGGTCCGGATTTTGGGTTTTATCTGTTAACACAAAGTTGGTTCAGGAGTTTGCAGAGCTCTGCTTTCACCTAGCGCTCCTTGGGGATGAAATAAACATTTGTATTATGCTCAAATTATTCTCCGAATTGTCCGTGGCACTGGGACAAATTCACATTTCAAAACAAATGTTAAATCTGAACCGACTACGGATGTCTGGCCCCGACATATTCCAAAGCTCAGCAGTGGATGCAGCTTATTCATACGCTGGGGTCCTAGTTATGTGATGGTCTTTTAAACTTAGGGAAAGATTCTGGTAATATTTTAGATTCTTCGAAAAACCCATGATATTTCCATTATCTCCCAACCTTATCTTTATCTTCAGGTAAAGCCTCTTTTCACAGGGCTTCCTCCTAGAATCGACCTCATAGTCATAGCCATAAAAATCACAGAATTTCAAGGTGAGAAGGGATTTAAAGATCACTTGGTCCAATGCCTTCATCTTATGAAGAAGGAAAATGACGCTGCGGACGGTGAGCTCCTTGGGTCAGGTCCGAGGCCAGTTTCATAGCTGAGACCCTCCCGCTTCGCTCAGGACCTGCTACGATCAGGAACTCAAGAGGAACTGAAATGAATTATAAACCTGAAGGGAAGGAGGGTGGAGTGAAAGGCATCAAGGCCGGCAGCCAGCTTGGTGGTCTCTTGAATCACACCAACTGGCCAAAGTCTGCTTTTCCTTCTAAAACCACCCAACAACTGTTCTCATTCCTGCCCTCTCGATGTTCCCTGAACTATCTAAGATAGTTAGATATCTAAGATCTAACCCTGTACAGAGGTGGCTCTGTGCTCAGGGAAGACTGAATCAAGCCTTTTCTATTTTTCCTATTTGACTGTTTTTGCCGATATCACAGTAGATGATGTGGATTATAAATGGCCAGACTGCATACTCTTAAAATGTGACTCCTCTGGGAGTTTTTAATCTATCCAAGACACAGACAAGCACAGCAGGGAAAAGTGAAAATATCTCAGCTTCATTAAAGGAAATTTATGAGCTTGTCTGGGGTCTCCATGGTGACCGGGAGACAGGAACTATTTGTAGATGCCAGTACCTGTAGAAGATCTCAGGTAAGGGGCGATGCTATGTTTACTGACAATAAACGACTGTACCAGCTTGCTTAGCATCCGTTTAGCTGACCCTTACAAAACCTGCAAGGAGGTTAGTATTGTCCCATTTAGAACTAAGGTAACTGGGGATCCCTGGGTGGCGCAGCGGTTTGGCGCCTGCCTTTGGCCCAGGGCGCGATCCTGGAGACCCGGGATCGAATCCCACGTCGGGCTCCCGGTGCATGGAGCCTGCTTCTCCCTCTGCCTGTGTCTCTGCCTCTCTCTCTCTCTCTCTCTCTCTCTCTCTCTCTCTCTCTCTCTGTGACTATCATAAATAAAAAATAAATAAATAAAAAATCTTATAGAACTAAGGTAACTGAGGCTCAGAGGGTCTAGGCAATTTGCTGAAGACCACACAGAATGGATCTGAACTTGAGACTGTCCGACCCTGACATCTATGGGAATCGGACTTCTTGGAACTGTGAGGATCACCATGCTTTGACTCGGGTGATGGAAGTTGGCATAAAGCTGCACAGAGAGGGCACCCGGGTGGCTCAGTGGTTGAGTGTCTGCCTTCGGCTCAGGTTGTGATCCCACGGTCCTGGAATCGAGTCCTGCATCACGCTCCCCGCATGGAGCCTGCTTCTCCCTCTGTGTCTCTGCCTCTTTCTCTGTGTCTCTCATGAATAAACAAATAAAATCCTAAAACAAAACAAAACAAAAAAACAAAAAAAAACTGCAGAGAGACAAGCACATACCCAGGAAAGTGCATCCCTCGGGATGGCAAAGCCGTCACTGGCCTCCTTCAGGATGCCACGGGCCACCAATTCCCAGGATCCAGCTCATCTGCTGCTGTCTCCTTTTTCCTCCTTTAGTTTCTTCTCTGCTCCTTGGGAAAAAGAACCAGGTGGCCTTGCTTAATCATAACCCTGTACAGAGTGGAGCTCTGGGCCAAGGGTGGGGGTGGCTGTCTTAGATCAAGGCTGAATCTTCATCAAATCAGTTGAAACCGATGGTGAGCGTGGGTCCTCTGAAGCAGGGAATTGAGCACAAGATTTCACTGGGAAGGTGCAGGGCGGACTGGTAAGGGAGTATAAACATGGCCCAAGGAAGGGGAGGTGTATTATCGAGCTAGCTACTGCAGTGGGAGGCTGGAGTTAATTCCCTAGGGAAAACCCAACACAAAAGATCTGCCTCCGAATTATTCCACTCAAAGGTCAAGGGAATAGAGGTATTAATTCATCAACTCCCCAGCGTCACTGGGTCAGGGCTGCTCCCCAGGGATGTCAACTCCTGGCCACTTTCAGCTGAGTCTGTACCTGGGAAGAACTACCCTCTTAATTTGTAGAAAATAAAAGGCTTCAGGCTGAGAGGTGCAGATACAGACCCCTGGAAGTGGGCGAGAGGCCGCTAGAAGTTCGCAGGTAGCTGGCGGGGCAACGAGAGCATCTGCTACACCAGGGTTGCAGGGTTATATGAGCAAAAGCATGATGGCCTGTGTGCGAGGATTTGCCTCTGGCCACTTGGCTCCTAAGTGAGCTGCGAGCGTGGCAGGCACTGAAGGTGATCTAGGTTCTTCTTGTAGACAATGACCTCTCCTTCCAGAAGACTAAACTGTCTTCCAACGTAGTCCATAAAAACAGGATAACATTTCTTTTTTTTTTTAATTTTTATTTATTTATGATAGTCACACACAGAGAGAGAGAGGCAGAGACACAGGCAGAGAGAGAAGCAGGCTCCATGCACCGGGAGCCCGACGTGGGATTCGATCCCGGGTCTCCAGGATTGCGCCCTGGGCCAAAGGCAGGCGCCAAACCGCTGCGCCACCCAGGGATCCCCAGGATAACATTTCATGAATTATCTCGTTGACCGCTCAACCCCAGCCCTGCAACATTCCTGTAGGACAGCGCTATTAGTTTCATTTCACAGAAGAGAAAACCAACCCTAAGAAAACAGAATAATGCCTATCTGAGGATATCATTTTCCTTTTTTTTAAAAAAAAGATTTTATTTATTTGAGAGACAGAGAGAGAGAGAGAGAGAGCAGGAGCAGGGGGATAGTCAGAGGGAGAAGCAGATTCCCCACTGAGTAGGGAGCCTGACACGAAGCTTTTTTTTTTTTTAATCTTTTTATTTTTTAAGTTTTTAAAATTTTTTATTGGGGTTCAATTTGACAACATATAGCGTAACACCCAGTGCTCATCCCGCCAAGTGACCCCTTCAGTGCCCGTCACCCAGTCACCCCAACCCCCCGCCCACCTCCCCTTCCACTACCTCTTGTTCATTTCCCAGAGCTAGGTGTCTCTCGTGTTTTGTCACCCTCACTGATATTTTCACTTATTTTCTCTCCTTTCCCTTTATTCCCTTTCACTGATTTTTATATTCTCCAAATGAATGAGACCATATAACGTTTGTCCTTCTCCGATTGACTTACTTCACTCAGCATAATACCCTCCAGGTCCATCCACGTCGAAGCAAATGGTGGGTATTTGAAGCTTGATCCCCAGATCCTGAGATCATGACTTGAGCCGAAGGCAGGCGCTTAACTGACTGAGCCACCCAGGCGCCCCTTGAGGATATCATGTTCAAAAGGTTGTCCTAAGGGCTTAATGAAAATTGTGGTGATGACAATTTTTTTAAAAGATTTTATTTATTTATTCATAGACACACAGAGAGAGAGGCAGAGACACAGACAGAGGGAGAAGCAGGCTCCATGCAGGGAGCCCGATGTGGGACTCGATCCCGGGTCTCCAGGATCACACCCCAGGCTGCAGGCGGCGCCAAACCGCTGCGCCACGGGGGCTGCCCTGGTTACTTTCTTTTTAAACTTAAGATTAGAGTTTTATTACAGCAAAAAATCAGAACCAGCGAAAATAAAGGTACACAGGTCTGGAAGGGGTCCAAATGCAGTTCTTGTTGTCTTCTCTAGGTAGAATTGTGGGTGGTGTTACCTCCTTTACAGGCAACACTCAGAGTATTGCCAACCAGGGAAGTTCATCCAAACTTAAGTATCCAAAGTTTTTATTGGGCTTTCATCACGTAGGCATGATTGGCTGAATTCTTGGCCATATGGTTGAACTCGGTTTCCAGCCCCCTCTGCTTCAGGGAGATGAGGCTGGTATCCTTTAGGCTACCTTTAAGTTTGTGCTAATGACAGGTGTCATGGAGCTGCACTGTTTCTGCCGCTGTCATTGTCCTAGAGATCCAGGAGGATGTGAGGGGCCAGGGCTGTCCCACTCAGCCAGGTGTGCAACACACAGCTCAAGCGTGTGTCTCATGCACTCACCAACTGGGGCCATATAAAGAGCATCCTCTTCTATATCCCTCAGTGTCCTCCCCTGGAGCCAGGAGTTCTAAATTCCACTGGTGCCAGTTTCTAAATCCTGATTTGGTTCTAAACACCAATCCCATCTTCGGTATTCATCTTGTGTCTGGTGATGACAATTTACTTACGAGGTAATTGTATATTGCTCCTGGCAGGTTTATTCATCCCACCATCCAGAGCCTCGCAAAGTGCTTTGCACATGGGAGATGCTCAACGAATGGTGTGTTTAACTGAATTAAATCCATCCTGGCTGCAGTGTACGTAAGGGCACCTAAGATCATAGTTTCCAAACAGAGAGGTTCTGATTTATGAATGTTTATCAGGAGGATCTTGTCAGAGACAAAATGCACAGGGGAATTAAGAAGATATTTTGCTCGAGCCATCACAGCAGAGAGAGCCATCCAGGTGTGAAGATCAAAGTGTCCTAGCAGGGTGGCTTTAGAGTTAGAGGGAGGAGTCGACAAGTTATAGGAAGGGTGACGGAGAGCTAGGATGGTTTTGCAATCAGGGGAAGTCTCACCCAGCTGAACAGGAAGTGTTTATCTTTATGTCTGGCTGGTTTTGGAGGGGACAAACAATTCTAATCTTAATCACTGGTGAGACAAAGAATGGGAAGTGGGAGGGTCGTCTGTGTTCGGGTTTTGTCACAGGTAAATGAGGGAGTCATCTGGAAATTTGTGGTAGTCATGACAACCAGTGTACAGGGAGTCTTATCTAAATTATATGGGGAAGAGTGGTTCTTTTGGGTAAGTCATGTCTAGGAACACACAGGATGGGTGGGTGGGGGGTGGATTTTGGAAAACAAAGGTTAGGGAGATTTCTGAACTGCTGCTGTCTTCCAGGATCACAGGATTCAGAGAAAGTCTAACATCGTCGATTTCACACATGCACACAAAACACCAAAACTTAGACTACATTTAATTACACAGCATGCCTCATTTATCTAAAAAATAAAAACGGGGGCGCCCGGCTGGTGTGGTGGGTGTGGAGCATGTGACTCTTGATGTCAGGGTTGTGTGAGCCTCACGTTGGGCGTGGGGATTACTTAGAAACAAAACCTTCAAAATAAATAAGTAAATAAATAAATAAAAACAAGAACTACTCGCACATAGTACACATAGATGCGGCAAGAACAATCTTTTCCAAAGACAAATGCATCCCTGTCCCCTCTGCTGGCTTCCCACTGCTTTTGAGTTAAAGATCGAAGTCCTGAGCAAGGCCTCTACATCCCACCTGATCCAGCCCCCAGGTGCCCCTCTGACCTCACCTCAGAGCTTCTACCTCTCGCCTGTGCCTTCCAGCCTTCATTGCTCTTTCTAGAATGTTCCATGCACTCTTTTGCCTGAAAACTGTTGTCCAAGTTGTGTTCTCTGCCTCGAAGGCTCTCCATCCCTCCTGACCTCAACCCCACCCCTGTATAGACACTTCAAGCTTGTCTGGTTACATAATCCTCTTCAGTATGGATCAGGTTCCTGAGTTAAAACCCCCCAGGGATGCCTCGACCACCAGAAGTTTATCAACCACTTTGAAGTGACTTCTCTTCATTTGAATGTCTTCTGGAATATGTAAAAAGTGATAAATAACTGTATCTTCCATGATATATATATATATATATATATACAGTAAGAACTTCCCTAACCGTACATATGCCTTTGATGTATTTTCCCCTCAAGATGATCAGCTATGTGTTTGACAAGTGACTGTTACATAAATCTGTAATCTCTTGAAATTTGGGGTTATCAACATTATAATAGAAATCGTTTCACAACGCGACATGTGAAGCACTATTAAATTTTGAGTAAACAAGTGTTCTGCAACGACTGTAATGAACGGCTAATTTACTCTTTTCCCTAAAAATGAAAATCCACGGGGATCAAAATTCTTTTCCTCTCAGGCAGCACCCGTAGAAACACAACGTGAGCCGCATGTGTAATATTAAATTTTCCTATTGGCAAATTTGAAAAAAGGTAAGACACGAGGTGGAATTCAAATTTTTTGTGGGTTTTTTTTTAATTTTTGAATTTTTAATTGTAGGGATATGTACGTAACACAGAACGCACCATCCTAGCCATTCTCAAGCGTACAGCTCGGTAGCGGGGAGCACCCGCGGCCGTGCTATCAATCTCCAGAACGTTTTCATTTTGCAAAACCAAAACTCTCTACCCATCAAACAACTCCCTGTCCCCCCCTCCCCCAGCCTCTGGCAGCCACCCATCTACTTTCTGTCTGTAGGAGGTTGACTAAGGACCTCAGATAAGCGGAACTACACAGCATTTGTCTTTTTTACGGACTTCTTTCACTTAATCATGTCCTCAAGCTTCATCCTTGCTGCAGCAGGTAGCAGCATTTCCTTCCTCTGCAAGGCTAAACAACATTCCACTGTACGGTTTGTTTATCTGCTCAGGGCCCCTTGGGTTGCTTCCACATTTTGGCTATTATGAATAGCACTGCGATAAACGAGGATGTACAAATATTTCTTCAAGACCCTGCCTTTGATTCCTGTGGGATATATATATCCAGAAATAGAATTGCTGGATCATTTGATAATTTCACTTTTCATTTTTTTTTTTTGACAAGCTGCTACACTGCTTTCCACAGTAGCTGCACCATTTTATATTCCCACCAACACCCCACAAAGGCTCTCATTTCTTCTCATCCTTGCTAACACTCATTTTTTTTATAACAGCCATCCTAATGGGTATGAGGTGGTGAAATTAATTTTAAGAAGACATTTTATTTATCCCAGTCTATCTAAAATATCAAGCCTACTTATAGTCAATAAAAAATAATTAATGAGATATTTTACATTTTGGTGGTACAAAGTCTTTGAAATCTGTTATGTATTTTATACTGAGGGCACGTTTCAAGGAAGACTAGCCACATTGCAGGCACCTGGTGGCTCAGTGGTTGAGCGTCTGCCTTCGGCTCAGGGCATGATCCCGGGGTCCTGGGATCGAGTCCCACATTGGGCTCCTTGCAAGGAGCCTGCTTCTCCCTCTGCCTGTGTCACTGCCTCTCTCTCTGGGTCTCTCATGAATAAATAAAAACTTTGAAAACAAAAGACTAGCTACATTTCAATTTCTTAAAAGCCACATGTGGCCAGTGGCTCCCATGTTGGATAACCCAGTTGTAGAGCATTTAACTCAGCTAACTATTATGCATCCATTGGTGGCCATTTCTGTTTGGCTGTCTCCTCCCTTAACTCCCAAGTTCCAGAAGGACAAGGAATGTGGCTGTTTTGCTCATATACAGTAGCTTGCTGAAGGCTGGTGCAAACCAGGTGTTCAATAAACATTTTTAAATAAATAAATGAATGGGGATCCCTGGGTGGCTCAGCGGTTTGGCAGTTTGGCGCCTGCCTTCGGCGTGATCCTGGAGTCCCGGGATCGAGTCCCACATCAGGCTCCGTGCATGGAGCCTGCTTCTCCCTCTGCCTGTGTCTCTGCCTCTCTCTCCCTCTCTCTCTCATGAATAAATAAAATCTTAAAAAAAAAATGAATGAATGAATGATCCCTATTAACATCTCTTTGCTTGTGACTTTGTTCAGACTCATTTGTAATTAATTTCTAGGAATAATTTGCGATGCTTTGTCCCTTGATCCACTTTCCAGACATGCTTCTCAGCCCCAGGAAAGCACGGGAATAAATGTTACCCAGGCAGATCTTGGATCTGTGTCTGTGAAGAGATGGAAATAGCAAGTAAATGCTATTGTAAGGGAGGAAAAATTTCTTTCTTCTGCCCAACATAGATTTTTGGCTGGGTCTTTATAATAAAAGACAGATTTACAAAAGAAAAGCATCCAAATTTAAGGTATGTTTTACGTGGCATGGGAGCCTTCATAAGGAAATGAAGACCAGAGGAAGTGCTTAAACCTGAGTGTTCTATTACTGAGTTGAAGAGTGCAAAGTTGTGGA
Source organism: Nyctereutes procyonoides (assembly GCF_905146905.1). Classification (NCBI taxonomy): domain Eukaryota; kingdom Metazoa; phylum Chordata; class Mammalia; order Carnivora; family Canidae; genus Nyctereutes; species Nyctereutes procyonoides. The sequence continues at coordinate 5,613,959 of NW_026575135.1, read as the reverse complement.
AAATGTGTTAGGATAAAAGGGGTTATGAGCCAAGAGTAGGAAACTGGAGGAAATTTAGCATGGCCTGTTTGTCCTGATTCCTTTCAAGGCCTCTTGAGGTCCCAGAGATAAGGATGTTCCTTTCCTTGTAAGGATATAGGGAAGGCGTTTCTTACATGGGGGTCTCATGACCTGCTTCAAGGGAGGGTCAAAGAGTCCTTCCTGCTCCCGCTCATTCTCAAATTCTTTCAGTTTAAAATATTCAATATGTCAAGATGCCATATTTTGGGTTGGCTTGTCCTGAACCCCATCACTGTCACAGCAACACGCAGATAACTGGGTTCACTGGAGTATAAATATTCTCTAACATCAGTAAGATTTGAGAATGTAATCTTCGTCTTTTTAGAATTATTTTCAGTATAAGTCAAGGAAGAGTAAGGGCTAACTATTAATCACCAGCATTCCGATGTGGAAAATGTATATGCAGAGGCCAGGAAGCCGTCTCACAGCAGGAACCTAGGTGGGGCTGGGGCATTTAGTTCCTTTTTGAGTTTCCTATGGGGCAAGTCAGGCCCCCACTCTGGATTTTGTTACAGGACTACTACTCGGTCACATGCAGCCTCTGAATGAATTAGAGAAAGGTGCTCCCTGTGGGTAGAGTAGTGGAGTAACGGCTGGATTTTAGTCTCATCTCACTGTCTTGTGCAGTGAACAACCCGTTCAACTGTAAGCTCTGGCCCTGCAAAGTCTCTCTAGAGCCGTGACTTTGTCTTAGACAAACCTCCATTAACTAAGTTCGCTAGGTTGATAGATAAAAGGCCCACTGATTATTTATCTTTGAGAAGCCACTATCACGGGGATTCAGATACCTATGTCATTAGTAGTGAGTACATTCGGAGCCAGTTACATGTATCAACTAATTTAACCTTCACGATTACCCTATGATACTACCATCAACTTCATTTTGAACATATGAGGAGTCTGAGGTTCACAGAAGTGAGGTAGTCTGCTCAAGGTCACCCAGCAAGTAAAGGACAGAGCTGGATTTGAACCCAGCTGTCTAGTTTCCTCAGGCAAAGCAATGAGAGGCCCCACCTCCCTTGGTCGTTGCTGAGCTGGGACCTGTGAAGGTCATTATTGGCTCTTCACCTTGTTTCTGGCTTGTGTTTGAACAGCCACACATCAGAACGGGCAGTCTTTTCTTAGATGTGCTAATACTTTCACTCACCAGGGGTACAAAGTCTGGGATCCACTCTGTAACCTTCAGACAACTTTGTGAATCTTTGCTCTGGACTGCAGGCTCAGGACTTCAAGGCTTCCCTTGGAGGGCAGTTGCTTCACCCTCATTTCTTAGTTATTTCGGGACATCTCCCCAGAGGACCCAAGTTCTGACAACCAACTCCCACTCAGATAACCAGAAAATACCAACCAGTCTGAACATTTCAGAGGGCGGATTGTCCAGTGTTGCTCTATACAGTGAAATTTTGAAACGTTGCAAGCAAAATAAATAATTTTTTTTTTTAAAAAAAAGAGAAAAAAAATCTGGAACATGTAGATATTTTGATGCTTTCAGGAAGCTGTTAGAGGAACCCTAGTGTGAAGCCTTTTGTTAAGTCCCAGGACCAGGTTTGTAAATCAAACAATTACCCTCTAGCCAGATAAAAACAACAGCTTCCATTTCCTGGCATTTACTACAGACTAGAAACCGTGCAAGTGCAAGGGCTTCACATCCTCCTCCTCCTCCTCCTCCTCCTCCTCCTCCTCTCTCTCTCTCTCTCCTCTCTCTCCTCTCTCTCTCTCTCTCTCTTTGTAGGAGTTTTATTGTGACATAACTCACATACCGTCCCATCCACCCTTTTAAAGCAGGCAGTTTGGCATTTTAAGTATATTCATTCACAAGACGTGCGACTGTCACCACTACCTCCATCTGTCACATTTCCGTGATCCCAACAAAGAAACCCAGTTAGCCATCACTCCTCGTTCCCTCTCCTGGCTAGCCACTAACCCACTTTTGTTTTCATGGATTGGCCTGTTCTGAACATTTCACGTAAGTGAAGCTGCACCTGTGGCCTTTTGTGCCTGCATCTTTTCACTTAGCATAAGGTTAACCAAGGTCCATCCAGGTTGCCGCCTCTATCAATCACACACTTCGCTCCTCTTTAGGATCAAACAATATTCCATTGTGCGCACGTGCTACATTTTGCTTATCTACTCATTTTGCTTATCAGCTGATAGGCCTGTGGGTTATTTCCACTTTTCGGCTACCATCATCTCCTAATCCTCTCGCCACTCTTAGAAATTATGTGTTGGGATCCCTGGGTGGAGCAGCGGTTTGGCGCCTGCCTTTGGCCCAGGGCGTGATCCTGGAGACCCGGGATCGAATCCCACGTCGGGCTCCCGGTGCATGGAGCCTGCTTCTCCCTCTGCCTGTGTCTCTGCCTCTCTCTCTCTCTGTGACTATCATAAATAAATAAAAATTAAAAAAGAAGTATGTGTTGTCCTCTGTGGACTGACTGGATGAAGCACACTTTCTTAGAACACTGAAAAATGACAGATCTTCCTAGGAATTGGTTGGCTGGACTTAACAGTCCCAGGGACCAGTCAAGCACCGCTTCCTTCGTCAGAAAAGAACAGGTGTTCTGGTTTGAAACTGGACCACTCTCTTGCACCATACACAAAGATAAACTCAAAATAGATGAAAGATCTAAATGTGAGACAAGATTCCATCAAAATCCCAGAGGAGAACTCAGGCAACACCCTTTTTGAACTTGGCCACAGTAACCGGAGAAGGACAAACAGTGTATGTTCTCATTCATTTGGGGAATATGAATAATAGTGAAAGGGAATAGAAGGGAAGGGAGAAGAAATGGGTGGGAAATACCAGAAAGGGAGACAGAACATAAAGACTCCTAACTCTGGGAAATGAACTAGGGGTGGTGGAGGGGGAGGAGGGCGGGGGGTGGGGGTGAATGGGTGATGGGCACTGAGGGGGGCACTTGACGGGATGAGCACTGGGTGTTATTCTGTATGTTGGTAAATTGAATACCAATAAAAATTAATTCATTAAAAAAAAAAGAACAGGTGTTCTGGATTTTAGCTCTTTTCCCAACCCCAGGTCTGACTTCAATCAACCGAAGATGTCCTGAGTCATGGATCCAGCTCCTCTTGGAGTAGAGAGAGATATTCCTGTCGGAAAGTTCTGGCCTCCCTTTGGTGCTCGGAGGACTCCGGGGGACCATCTGGCCCTTCCCCAGCCCCCAAGAGGCTCCCCACTTGCAGAAGAGCGCAGTGGACCAGAGGCTCCGTTCAGGTACCGCATCCGACAGAGCGGGGTGGCGGGGTGGCGGGGGGAGGGGGGGTGACTTGGGCAAGTTGCAGACCCTCGCGGGGGCTCTGCTTGGTTATTGGGGACCCGAGGGCGCAGCGTGGCTCCAGAGCTGCTCAGGAGCGGGTCAGGGGCCTGATCTCCTGGTCAGCGCCACTTCCTTGGGAAGGCCTGGGAAGGCCTGGGAAGGCCCCCGGGCACCTCCCCGCGCCCCTCGGGCCAACGTGCTCTGCACTTCCCCTTCATTACTTGATCAGTCCACGACTATGGATTCTGATGCTCTTCCGTGCGCGTGTGCACCCGCCGTGCGCGGTACCGGGGACCCCGTGGCCTTGCCCCGCCCTCGGAGCCCACCAGGGCCCGGGCCGCCGCGGGAAAGCGGCGCAGAGGAGGGAGAGCGTCCGCCCCGGGGCACGCGGGGCTCCGCCGCACACGCCGAGCGCGCTCTGCCCCCCTGGCCCGGGAAGATTTTCCTAACGACTGTCCTCCCGCAAGCGCCAACGGAAAACTGCAGCGCGGGGACAGCGAGCGAGGCGCGGGGGCACTGGAGGGGAGAGCGGCACCTGCGCAGCGGGGGGGGGCACCTGCGCAGCGGGGGGGCACCTGCGCAGCGGGGGAGGGGAGGGCCGCCGGCGGGTCCTGCGCAGGCGCAGCCGCGCCCCCGCGCTCCTGGCCCCGCCCCGCCCCGCCCCTCCCTCTCCAGTCCCCGCGCCCGAGCGCGATCAGCTGACGCGGCGCCGCGGCCGTCACGTGACGGTGGGCGGGGCGTCGGCGCAGCGCGCAGGCGCAGATCCCAGCGGCTGGGTCAGCTGACCCGAGGGAGCCGCTCGAGCCGACTTCGGCCGCTTCGCTGGGCCCCGGAGCGTCCGCCGCCGCCGCCGCCGCCGCCGCCATGGCCAGCCAGTCGCAGGGCATCCAGCAGCTGCTGCAGGCCGAGAAGCGCGCCGCCGAGAAGGTGTCGGAGGCCCGCAAGCGTGAGCTTTGGGGCGTGGGACGGGCAGCCGGCGGGGCGCGGGGTGCAGGGGACGCGGCCGGGCCGCGGGAGGCGGCGGCGGTGGTGGACGAGGCCCGGAAGGCGGGCGGCGGGGGGCCTGCGGGGGCCTGCGGGGGCCTGCGGGGGCCTGCGCGCGCGGGAGGGGGCTGCGCCGGCGGAGCGCGTCGGCCCCGCCCCCGTCACTCGCTGCTCGGGCCCGCGGTCTCATTGTGCGCGGCTGCGGGGCCTAGAAACCGCCCTCCGCGCTGTTGTTCGGCCTAGAAACCGTCCTCTTCGCGGCTGCGGGGCCTAGAAACCGCCCTCCGCGCGCCTGCGGGGCCTAGAAACCGCCCTCCGCGCTGTTGTTCGGCCTAGAAACCGCCCTCTTCGCGATTGCTTGACCTAGAAACCGCCCTCTTCGCGGTGGCGGGGCCTAGAAACCGTCCTCTCTGCCATCTTCTCTCCCTCGCGGTGTTTAGCCAGTCGCCCAGGTGTTCACTCCCCCTCCCCCCTCCATCCCGACACCTAGCATCTTAGGCCGGGACACTAGGTTTTCTGAGGCTCCGGTACCAGCCTAATTGTTAATTCCTTCCCCCCCCCCCCCCCCGTGGTTACTGTGCCAGAGGCCTTGCCCGGTGCACCAGCGTTTCCATCCTCACGGTATTCGGAGTCCCGGTGAAGGGAGCAGAGAGTGGGCCGGGTAGTGGCAGGTGAGACAGGGTTAGAGTTGAGAAGTGGAAGGTTGCTCAGGAGCTTCGCAGGTGGATCTAACCGGGACTGGTGAGCGGAAGAAGGCCGCTGCCGCCTCCCAAGTCCAAGTGTGTTCTCCCCGCTGGAGTGCGAGCCCTCCCGGGGGTGCGAATAGGACTTCCCCACGGCCTTAAGGAGCCTCAACAAATGTTGAGGGCCTGCAGAGTAACTAAAGCCCAGGTTCCTTGATGGGGGGTGGGGGTGGGGTGGGCAGCGTTTTTGGATCAGGAGCTAGCTTTCTTCCCTTCTCCCTCTCAGGTTCTCTCCTCCAGGCGTCCTGAACCACCCGAAGCCTTATTTCACCTGCAAGCCTTTGCACAGCTCTTCTCTGCTTGGAGGTGCTTCTTCTTAGTTTCCACACTCTTTTCTCTGACACTTAGGAGTCCTTCAGATCTCAGAATGTAGGCAGCAGTTCTTCCAGGAAGCCTTCCCTGCTTTGTCCTCCTCCGCTCCAGCTAGGCCAGGAGCCCTTCCTAAGAGCTTATTTCTGTCTTCGCGGTGCAATGCCTTGTTTCTTTAGGTGGCTCAGTCGCTAGACCAAGCTCCTGGATTACAGGGACTGTGTGTCATTTAAGGGTACGTATTCGTTTCCCCGCCTGGTGAGGTAGGTCTTCGTGTCCCTGTTATACAGTTGGGTGACGCGAGGCGTGAGAAATGGTTTGACCCTGCCCTGGGAAGCAGCCTAGAGGCCTCTTTTCCCTTGCAAGGGTAACATAGCAAGATCTGTTACTGTTAGTAATTCCTTGGTGTTTCTCCCCTTACAAGACTTAGGATTTTATCCCACACCCAAGTAGATTTCAAGCATGGCTCTTGTACTCTATGGCCAAGGGCCGTGTGAGGCTCTGTGCTTCAGAGGAAAAGTTTTCTTTGAGGGAGCTGGGGGTGGGAACAAGCCTTTTATTCTTGCTCTGGTCACTGGAAAGAATATTTCTCATCACGCCCTTGATAAGCTATTTCCAGAATGACTTCTCAGAGTATGTCCTGTGATGGCTCCTTAGTAACAGAAGTTGTGTCTGTGGGGAGGCATGTGAGATGATTCAGGGGAGGGGCAGGAACAAATACTGGGAATATAGGAAGAAGAATTGAGTGCCCCGGAGGTAGGGGTCACGTTTTACGCTTCTCTTTATCTCTTCAAACTTGGTGCAGGATCTTGTGTGTCTCAGATAGCTTTTTGATATATACTGAATGAATTTGTTTTAAAGGAGTAAGTTTATGGCTAGAATACATCTCAGAATTTGTAGTACTTAGGAACAGAAGTATTGACAAGAGCTGTAATTTGAAAAGAATCACTGCCCTTCTTGATCAGAAACAAAATGCTCGCTCCCTGAAAAATAAGGTTTAAAAGAAATATGATTTCCTTTTCAAATATTTAGTTTTGGTTTTCGGAGAATCCCATCAGAAATGAACTTTGAAGGTATGATGGGCAGAGCATGATTTTATCTTCATTCAGAGAGCTGTGGGAATTGAGAGTGACAAAAAGAGTGGTATTGTGTAATTATGTGGAGGTAGCATAATGTTTGAGCCGTAAACGTTATTTGTAGATTGTTGGTTTGGAAAAGATCTTCGGCTCTGAAATACGGCTTTGAATGTAGCCGATGAGGAGGATGGCACTTGGAGGAAAGGGGAATTTGGCTCACGTGGACAGCAGCGGGCCCTAAATAAATACCGGAGTAAACCTGCACTTGCAGAGATAGTCTCTGGGTGCTTAAATCTGTTGATTGTTGTACCAGAAACATCAAGGAGTGTTGATGTCATGGGGTCATTATACATCCAAAATCCTGTTCTTCGTTAGGAGACAGAAGGTTTAATTCAGTTTCATTCACGCCTGTGGGTTGAGTGGGATTTGGGAAATTATATACATTGATGTCTAACAAAGCTTGCTTTTAGATGTAGGATGTCTTTGCTCTAAATTCAATAAATGCTCAGGTTGATCGTCTTAAGTTCTCCTCCCCTCTCCCCCCAACTAATTTGGGTATCTGAGAAGTTTGATCAGCGAGCCTAGATTCAAAACAAAGAATATGTGCTGGTTGGTCTTGTGGCCTGTTTTCATACAGGCTCCCATGGCATCTAGAGAATTTTCTCAACTGTGTGTTTATTTTCTTCAAGAAACCAGAGCACCTGTGTCTCCTCGCTTCTTAGATGCTTGCGCAGTCTTAACTATCCAGTGCTCCCCATTCAGGATTCCTTTCCAGAATCCCTTTCATCGCTTATTTTCTTGTGCACAGGCATGGTTTTTAGTTTCCAATATTACATCATCTGTTTCATTAGTTACAGTTTAGGTTGATGTCCCTTGGGAGCATATTAGTCTTGCTCAGCTTCTCAGCAGAGCTCTGGTTGTCATCAGCGAGCTACTTAGGTGTTTACTTGTTGGGAAGAGGAGGAGTTCCCCCCAGATGGCTAATGTCACCCATTTTATGTTCTTAATAGTGGAGATGGAGAGAATATTCTGACACATTCCAGAATTTTTCCCATCATTTACAGTATCATTTGGGAAGACTGTCCTTTTGACCTAGTCACTTCCTAGTTAAGTACAGCCTGAAGGAGGCAGGAACCTGTACCGGCAGTTAGCTCTGTATTCCCTCTTTCCCATGCATGTCTCTTGGGACTGCACCTTAAAATTTTTTTTCCTTGTTTACTGTTAGAATTTACCATCTCAGTCTCTCCTTCCTCTTCTGCTTGTCTTTTAACCACTTCTTGATGTAGCTTTTTCCTTTGAAAACAGGAAAGAACCGGAGGCTGAAGCAGGCCAAAGAAGAAGCTCAGGCTGAAATTGAACAATACCGTCTGCAAAGAGAGAAGGAGTTCAAGGCCAAGGAAGCTGCGGTGGGCCTGGTTTATTTTCATTATTGCTTTAATTCCTGAGGCTTTCCTCTTCTCCCCTTTTCCCCAGGGTCTCAAAATATCCAGCACAGCTTGGAGATTGTGATTCTGAAATTTGAAATTTGAAAATTTGGCTATTGCATGTCCAGGCTGAGTCTCCTAGGTGATCAGCTTTTAACTGACTTTGAGTGCTAGTGTTCACTTACTCAGTCATTTCACAAATATCTATTCAACATGTTAATCTGTGCTAGATGCTAGGGGATCAGCTGTGAACAGAGATAGACACAGTCCCTGTCTCGTGGAGCTTAGTTTATAGTCTGATGGTCAGTCTAGTCTGACTCAGTAACAAAGTACAGGTCATGCAAACCTACAGCTGTGAGAAGGGCTGTGGTGGTCATAAACATCTGCCAGCTGGAGCCCACTCCAGTGTAGTCGACACACTCAGCAACAGGGTAGGCTGGGCTATGAAGCAGAAGATGCATGCAATAACAGTACAACAACAGATCATGAAACGGAGAATTCTGGAAAGGGGGAGGATGGCGGAGGGCTTCACAGAGAAAAGAAACTGTCAGGACTGTAGGATACAAGTAATAGAAAACAATTCAAACAGGTTTTAAGCAAAGTGAAGTTTATTGGTGTACGTAATTAAAAACTCAGGTGAAAGGCTAACTTTATTTTGATCCAGGAGCTTAATCTCTCAGGACATTATTTCCATCTTTCAACTCGGCCCATGTCTTTGTGGGCTTCATTCTCAAGTCTACCTTGTGACCTTCACTGGTTCCAGGCACACACCCTCTCAGGCCCAAGTCCAGTGATTAAAGCCACATGCCTCTCTCATTGCAGTAAGTGGCAGAAGTGTCTTTCATCTTTGCACTGGACTGTTTCAGTGCTATTGAGACTTCAGATATCTCTGACTCGAACTGGGGCAGATCGGTGCTGTAAGCTGCCAGACTGCCCACAAGACAGTGTAGAAGTACTCTTGTCAGGGCAGCTGCCTCCTCTAATTTGTACATCGATGCTGCAGTTGCTTCTAGAGACAGGATCAGTGCTGTGATACAAGCATGAGCTCTGAGGTTTCCTAGCATGTTCATTGTAACCCCTTCAGCTTTGAGACAACTTACTGAGGCCAGGCATATAGTTTATATTCATAGAATGGAGGTACTGTCTGTCCCCTTTTCTCCTCCCTCCTTCCCCCCAAGTACTGGGTTATGGACCTTTTAAAAATAAGAGCAACTGAGCTAACTAACAGGAAATGCCCCTCTGTCTCACCAATATGAGCAGTTACGGTAACAATAAAGGATGAAGAGTCCTAAGTTTGAACTCGGGAAACTGCATGTTCACTTTGAGCTCTTTTTTTTTTAAGATTTTATTCATGAGAGAGACAGAGAGAGAGGCAGAAACTTAGGCAGAGAGAGAAGCAGGCTCCACGCAGGGAGCCCAATGTGGACTTGATCCTGGGATTCCAGGATCGCACCTTGGGCTAAAGGCAGGCACTCAACCTCTGAGCTACCCAGGTGTCCCTCACATTGAGCTCTTTTAGCTTTGGTTTTCTCATCTGTGATGGCCTCCTTACAGGTTATGGAGGACTAGGTGACATGTGAGAGAATGCTTTCACCTTGTGCACTAGAGAGCATGTACAGCTTGGAAGGGACATAGTTGTTAATACATATGGAAAGAGGCAAGAGCAGCTCAGAAGATAGGGTCAAACACAAAAAAGTTTCGTCTTCAAGAACCTGATGGGAGACTTCCCTAAGCTACTTCCTCAAGCTCTGGGATGAGCCCTCCCCACCCCTGTTCCTGCCCGGGGACTCCTCCGGCTCTCTGTGTGTAAACTGCATGTAGGCACTGGCTCTCCTGTGTGTCTGCCCACGCAGGGGAACACAGTGCTCTGGGCTTCCTCCGGGAACCCCTCACTCCATCCCTCCCTGTGCAGCCTCAATAACGTTTGCACATTCCCTGCCTGGGGCCCAAGCCGCTCCCTCTTGGTGCCCCGGGGCTGCTGTTCCCTGGACAGGGCCCTCATCTCTGTTCTGCCTCTGGCTGGGTTGCCTTCCTGGGCCTGCTAAGTTCTGACAGTGCCTGACCCTCCCGAGGGCCTCCAAGAAAAGTATTCTTACAGCTTTCTCCCTTTCTTATTGACTTGTTAATAAAGGGCTTATAGAAGAAGAAGAAGAACCTTGATCAAGGTCTCATTCTAACAAAGTAGGCATACCCTTGATGGAAAGCTGACTATACGGTGAAGACTAAAGTATATATGTCAGTATCTATTAAAATTGTGAATGGAGATTAAAAGAATAAGACGTGAATATGGCAAAAAATTCAAGCGGTAAAATAGGCAACGATGAAGTTAGTCTTAGTCTCCCTCCCACCCAGACCTGCAGTCCTCCTCAGAAATAGTCACTTATTAATAATTTCTTGCATATTCTTCTAGAGTATTTATGTATTTGTTTCCTTTTTTTTTTTTTTTTTAAAGATTTTATTTATTCATGAGAGACAGAGAGAGAGAGGCAGAGATACAGGCAGAGGGAGAAGCAAGCTCCATTCAGGGAGCCTGATATGGGACTTCATCCCGGGACTCTAGGATCATGCCCCGCGCCGAAGGCAGGTGCTAAACCGCTGAGCCACCCAGGGATTCCCGAGTATTTATGTTTGAAAGAATAGATGTCATGTATACATAATACTGGTGAATCCAGTGCTGAATATAAGAGCTAGAATGTTAACTAGTAATGTTGAAACTGTTTCTTCAAAATTGCATCCCCTTCCACCCTTATTTTTTTTAAGAGGTGTTCTTTTTTTAATAACCTCATTTATCTCTCCCTTTTAAAACAACACAAACACATTTACCAACCACACTGACACCATTTTATATCTTGCTTTTTCCCCGTTAAACTGCATATTTTACAGTTCGTTCTGTCTTGCAGCACACATCTACTTTATTTTTCTTTATAGCTGAGAATGTTCTCTGGAATAGGTACCCCATGATTTGTTTAACCAGTCCTCAGTTATTGGATCTTTAGGTTCATTCCAGTCTTTGGTTAGGGCTATACGTTTGACATAGAATGAATATATTGCTCTCTGGGGTGATTTCTGAGTAGGGGAAATGTGCAGTTTACCTTTGATCGATGTTTGAAGGTTGGCCACCAGAGTGATTGCATCAGTTTTTGCTCCCATTAACTGGGAACGCCACCTTCCCACCTGCTCTTCAGTCACAAGGTTACGTTGCCTGTTGCTGATGATTTGTATTCACTGATGAGACTGGGTTTTTCCAGAACTAAGGAAGTTGGACCAGCCTGAGTGTCGACCTGACCTTCCCTATGTGTCCTTACCCCTCCCCCGACTCCAGGCTCTGGGATCCCATGGCAGCTGCAGCACTGAAGTGGAGAAGGAGACCCAGGAGAAGATGACCATCCTCCAGACCTACTTCCAGCAGAACAGGGATGAAGTCCTGGATAACCTCTTGGCCTTTGTCTGTGACATCCGGCCAGAAATCCATGAAAACTACCGCATCAATGGATAGGAGAGGAGGAAGCAGCTCTGTGAGCAGATTGGCATTTTATATGCCTTCCTGGAATATGAAGCTTCAGCACAGCTTGAGTTACATCCTTGTGAAAAGGCATTAAATTATTTCTGTATATTATAGTGTAGGTCCCTTCACTTTTTGGAGAATAGCAAATCGAGCTTCTTTGTACAAACGTAGAGCTTATCCAAAGATTTTCTCCTTTTACCTCATTATTTCTTAGAAATTTAATGTGCATATGTTCTGTTTTCCTATGCCTTTTAGCTCAAGCAACATATATATCGGTACTTTTTCTTTCTTAGATGTAGTTAAAATAATTTTTTTTTTTTTTTTTTGTTTAAAAGAAAGAAAGGGATTAAATATTTTTTTCCCTAAAGCTTTCTTGAAGGTCAGGGGCTTTATCTATGAAAAAGTAGTAAATAGTTAATTGTAACTTGTGTGAAGCAGCAGCCAGCCTTAAAATAGTCCTTTCTGGCTAAGGGGCAGAACAGCAAATACTAGTATAATTGTTTGGGCTGCTTTTATTTTCTCTCAATCAAAATTATTAGATGATAGAATTCAAGAACTTGTTACATGTTATTACTTGGTATACTGATAATCATTAAAAAGTAAAGACTTTGGCATGCAATCCCCTCCTGCCCCCCCCTTCATCCTTTTTGATGATGCAGAGTACACTTTGACCTAGATGTTCTGCAGAATTTCACGTAGGAAATTAAATTAGCAGATGTATCACATACACATTTGCATGCATACTCAGAAAATATTTTTCGTATTTATCTTAGCAGGAAGGAAATCACTTGTGATTTAGCCCAACATCCGGTTCGAAAAACAGCATCAGACTAGTAAGTCTGCAGTTTGCCTCTTCTCTAGAGCACGCTGGACTAGTGCAGCCTTGGGCCGGTTACCAAGCAGATTTCCTCCCTGGCGGGCTAAATGATATGTGTAATACCTATAGGAGCTTCACACTAGCTCTGTAAGAGTTCAATGCTCTGTGACTCTCTGTTAGCTGAAAGTCTTTGGCTGCAAAATAATTTCTAGTGGACATAGAGTTGAGAGAGAACATGAATGGGATTTCCTTGCTTGTTGTGAAATAGCATGAGAGCAGTAGACGCCCTTATAGGAATCACATTTTATGAGACTCACGATGGGTTGCTTGCAGGCCATGTTCGTCACTAGTTACTATTCCGTTTTATAGTGCGATTCCTCATAAGAGTTTTCTAGGTGAGCTTTTCCAGTTTTTACTGTTCAAGCACTCCAGTCAAGCTTTCCACTCCACTGAAACCACATGTCAAGGTCAGCAGTGATGAGCAGATTGAGAGGTCCAGTCTTCTTCCTACTGGACTTTCAGTCCTGTTGGACAGGGTTGACTAGTTCTTCTTGAACCCACTTTGTTAGCTTTGTTCTGCAGGGATGTGCTACTTTGCTCCTCCGTCTCTTGCTTTAGTTCTGATTCTTTTTCCAGGGATTTGTTCTTGGACGTCTCTACACTCATTTCCTTGTTGAAACCCACCTTCTTTTCATGGCTTTAAATATTTGTGCTGAAGACCCAAAATTTATATCCAGCGTCTCTCTCCTGAACTCTAGAGTTGTCAATTGCTTATTTGCTATTTTGATTTGGATATCTAATAAACATCTCCATCTTAACATGGTTCCACACTGTACCCAGTTTTGTTAGGACTTTACTCCTGATGCACCAAACCCCACCTCTGTCTACTGTAAATACAGATTTCCCGAACTGGAGGACCATGAAGAAGCAAAACCCACATTCACCAGTTGAGAACCAGTATCTAACCTGTTGGCCACCAACATTTTCATCCTGGGTTAGTAGGGTTGTACTTACATATGCTTCTGCTGACTCTTCCCTTCAGGCCAACCAGCTGAATGTTGGTAGAGCTGAAGAAGCAACCTAAGGAAGTACTTAAAAAATGTGATCTAGGGTCAATTGAGAGGAAAGATAACATCTGAACAGAGCTTGGTGATCTGGGAGAGAGGAACTGAAGTGGTCTGAAGAGTGACTAGAATGTAGAGTGAGTGGAGAAACTTGGCTGGGAAGGGGAGGGGGCAGGGGAAGAGCGGCAGTGGCGGCTGATGGAGGGCGTGGTTTAAGGGAAGGGAATAGAGGGAGTGAGATCCCCAGAGGTATGGAGGCTGTAAAGAGCACAGATGGGGGGACTAGCTCTAGCCTTCCAGCTTGACGGTACTCAGGGAAAATGGGTGCTTGGGTGCTAGTAGGCCAGTTGAATCGATTGCTGGGAGTGGGGCCAGGACTTGGGTTTTAAGAGCTCCCTTCTATTGTGGCCTGACATGATCAACTAGCATCTGTTTGGTTCTTTGACCACTAAGGCAGATAATGTTGGTTCTGACATGGGATGAACTAATGACCTCCAAGATACACATATATGTAGAACAATGTGTGATTTGTTCCCACTGAGCATAAAAAAAGGATATTCACATGCCTCTATTTGTATTTGCAGAAGGTACCGGAAGGTAAAAGAACATGGCACTAATAGTTCATCTCAGAAGAGAGGGTCTGGGCTGCCGTGGGAGGGCTTTTTGCGTTCATTTACAAGGTCATTCAGCAGTGTCCTTGGCCTCTCCTCATTGGACACCTGTACTGGCCCTTCAGTTGTGACAACCAGAAATACCTCCATTGTCAGATGTCCCCTGGGGGCCCAAACCACCCCCAGTTTAAGAACCACTGTCCTGTAGCAACAACAGAATTCTCAAAAACAAAGTACCACATGTGATTCCTGGAACATACCATTTGCTCAGCAAATGTTTCCTAATTTTCTAAAACCTGCTTTTCCTTTCCCCCTCCTAATCATCCTTGATTTATACGTCTAATACTAGCTGTTACTTGTCAGGGCAGGATACACTGAGACCTCGGCTTCATAAAGGTTTATTTCTTATGATGTCGGGTACAGGTTTAGTCACCACAGGGCAGCTGTTCTCCATGCAGTCATTCAGTGACTCAGTTTACTTCCCTTTTGCCTCACTACCATCTTAGCACGTGGTTTCCACGATTGCAGAGGCAGGGGAAGGAAAAGTTGGCAAACATGCACCACCAGCTCTTACATGCTTCACTCCTGAAAGGACACGTGACACCTGTTCTCAGCCCACCGACCAGCGTGGGTTGCATGAGCCAACCTAACTGCAAGGCGCCTAAGACGGGAGAGCCCAGGCATACTTGGATATTCGGTTAGTAAAAAATGTCCGCTGGAGTTGTTCACAGCTTCCTCCATGCTGGCTGCTGTTCTGAGGGCTTCTGCATCGACATTAGCTAATCTAGGCTATGAGGCAGTGAGGGTGCAAGGATGAGCGGTGCGGGAGCCAAGACAGGGACTGGCAGTCTAGCTTAGCATCTGTGCTTAACCACTGTGTGTGCTCAGCACTGAGCAGATGTGTCTCCCCGTTTACGCTTCTCACCTATGTGATTCTTTCCACTTTACATCTCTCGCATCCTAGATTAATTGCTCCTCTGGGCAATTTCTCCTTTTAAATTTTATTTTAAGTGGGCTCCCCGCCCAGCACGGGGGCTTGGAATCATGACCCCGAGATTAAGAGTCGCATGTTCTACCGACTGAGCCAGCCAAGCGCCCCTCCTCCGGGCAATTGGATGTCCTGTGAACCGCTGTCTAGAAAGACGGATGCCCTCACTATTGCCCATTACAAGCACAGAAACTCTTTTGGCCATTCTATTTGGTGCCGTAACTCAGACCCACTGAAGTTCTCCTTGACAGAAGGCATAAAATGGCTTCTAGCAAGTCAGACCTTGTGTGTAATCCCTACAAATTTCCTCAGGACATACCTTCCCGCCTTATGGGCGGGGGGAAAAAACCCCCTGAGTTTCTGAAAGTTTGTTGGAGGCCATGCGAGGAATCACTGCGCTTCGAGTGAGGGAGCCTGTGTTCCAGGCACCTGTGTGAACCCGAGGGCCCTGCAGTTCCGGTGTGTGATGCCACTTCATGGATGGGGAAGCTGAGGCCTACAGAATGCTCCTGGTCACGGAGTAAGGAAGTGACCGTGGGCGTCCAGTCCAGTCGGGTCAGCCTGACAGCTGCAAGGGAAAACCTACCCGCAGGCTTTCCCGAGGCCTGTGGTGGGTGGGGTACTCCCTAACTAAAGCTTCAAAGCCTGTAGCTAAGGTTCTTGGCACACTCGTCTTCCCGCCAGGAGGCTGGCGGTACCAGGAGTCGAGGGATGCCGCTCGGTGAGGGGGACCTGTTCCAACGAGTCTGGCACGCTCCTCGTCTCTCACCTTGCACACTTCTTTCCTTCAGGGGCAATCCGGCCGACCTCCGAGTGTTGTTCTGTCAACTAGCTCCTACCACTTCGGCGGCTCTGAAATTACCGGAAGCGCTTCCATACAGGCAGGCAGCTTGGGTTTTGCTCCTTCTACTCCCCTTCCCCTGCGTAGGCTGCTCTGAGAGGCAGGAGAGGCACCATCTTTACTGAAAGATTTGGCCAGTAGTTCTGGGGGAGGAAGCCGCTGGATCATGTCAACATTTATCATCTCTGGCTTTTTTTTTTTTTTTAAAGATTTTATTTATTCATGAGAGACACACAGAGAGAGGCAGAGACACAGGCAGAGGGAGAAGGAGGGAGAAGCAGGCTCCACGCAGGGAGCCCGACGTGGGACTCGATTCCGGGTCTCCAGGATCACGCCCTGGGCTGAAGGCGCGTTAAACCGCTGAGCCACCCCGGCTGCCCTCATCTCTGGCTTTTGAAGAACTTCTGGGTCAGATGTTAATTCAAGGCTCACTGTTTGGAGGGCATGAGAGTTAGGAATGGGTGGGCTTGGGGGGCCAGGGGCACACAGCCTCCCCCCCCCCCCTTTCTCCTCCTTGAAGGGAGGGAATAGTGGCAGCATTCTGGAACACGCGGAGGAAAGGGCCCTGAAGACAAGATGGGAGAAGCTAGGCTGGAGGTTCCAAGGACATGACTGGGTTGGCTGCCCGTGTGCAGTTTGTAAAGGTCCAAAGACCAGAGGGTGGAGCTCCCTAGTTGAGAGCCTGAGTCCTTCCCATTGCCCCTCCCAACCCGACGTGAGCTCTCCCTCTTTTATTCTCTTTGTATCTGTCAGTGGCTCTTCAGCAGAGTGGAAACGGCCTGGACACCCCAGGCCTTCTGGGCAGGAATTCAGAGTATTTCTTGTCTGGTTCTGACCCAGTTTCCCGGCAAGCAGCGTGTGACTTGTCTTCCTGCCCGCGCACCTCCTGACCAGGACGGCTGTGTGTGGGGTTCCGGGCTCTCGCGTGCGGTTAGACCTACCTGCTTAAACCTACCTGCGTCTATCCCGCCGCCGAGAGCTCCCTGCGCAACTGCGAGTCCACGTCCTGGAGTCCTCAGCCAAGGAAAATTCTGTCGGAATTAATGCATTGGAAGTAATTTTAAAAATAGCTCACATTTACTGACGTTTTATACCAGAAAAAAATTCCAGGCGCTTTATATACACAGTTAAATTCTCCCAGTGTCTCCTGAGCTAGGTAGGTATCCTTATTCCCAGTTACGCATTAGGAGGCCGAGGCGCTTGGCGCTGAAGTCACTTGTGCCCAAGGACAGAGCCAAGTTAGCGGCAAAGTCTGGATTTGAACCCGGGTCTGTCTAGCTTCCCAACCTGAGCCTCGATGACTCAGTTGAGATTGTTCAGGCCACGGCAACGTTTTAAGTGGTAGGTTTCTAAAAGAGGAAGTCAGTGATACAGAACAGACCGGTTTCAAAAACAAGATCTAATTCCTAAGCGTGTTTATCACGTACCCAGCGGTTCTGAGCTGCCCCCCGCCCCCCGCGTGTCCCGTCTGCCAGGCTCGGAGGAGCTTCGTTCCTTCGCACCTCATCCAGGTTGGCGGAGAGTCGCGGCCCGCCCTCGCACACGACTCTCTAACCCTTGCGGACACGACAGGACAGATGGTGAACTGCTGAGTAATGGTGACTGGCCGGAGCGTGTGCTTATTTGGATCTATCTGCAGCTGAAGCCCTGATGGTTTCACTCACGGCCGTTCATTCACTACTCCGGACGCGTGTGGCAAGCGCCGAGGGCAGGGAGCCGGGGGGCAGCGGGGAGCATGGGCAGAAGTAGCCTGTGCCCCAAGGTGGGCACTTCCGCGATGTTAGCAAGGAGCACCTCGCGGGCTAGGGGCGGCTGCAGGGTCAACGAGGACGACTCTGAGAACGGGGGGACTGGCCGGGGCCCCGGGATAGGAAAGGGCTCCTGGAAGAAGGGCCCTTTCACCCGAGACCTGAGACTGTGTCCGGCAGTCACGTGGTGAGGTAGGATGGGGTTTGGGGTTACTTTCCAGATGCAGAGGGATGGCAACCACTGAGAACTGGAAGTGAGAGAGGGCATGGGGGTTAGGAGGAACCGAGAAATGCTCTGTGTTCTTGGAGCTTAGGGGCTTTTGGGGTTGAGGGGAGCCTGTATAGATGACTCTGGGGCAGGCGGGGAGGGGAGGGGGCCCCACGTGCAGCCTTGCGAATCTGTGGAGATGCTGCTACCCAAGTCCGCTTCCCAGAGAACTCCACTAGACTAGTCCCTGTCCCCTGGATTTTATTCGCCTTTCTCTACCCTGTGGGGCCCGTCTCCCCCATGCCGTGGTGCCGGGACCTCCCGTGCGCTGCACTGGCAGAGAGGCGAGGGGTGCTTTCCTGGCTGGCCCGGAACGCACCTGAGTCCCCCTGAAGACCTCCCGTGACGCCCTTCATCCTCCAAGCCCTACCATCAGGCTAGCAGACACCGATGCCCTTCACGAAGGAGGGAGCTGAAGCTCCGAGGGGTGAGCTCGGCCGTGCAAGTTCACGGGCATGAGTGCTGGAGCCCGGGCAGCCGGGCCCAAAGGCCCACGTCTTCTGGGCCCCCCTAGCCAAGGAGACTCACGTGTCCAAGGGTCAGTTCATGCCGCAGGGACAAGCAGTGAGAGCGTGGGGGCCAGGTAGCCGGGTGGAACAGGCGGGCTTCACGGAGGAGGTGGGCCGTGCAGGAGAGGCGGGTCGGACAGGAGCTGACCAGGCCACACGCCTGGCCTGTGGGAGGATCGATCCCCTCAGTGGCCCCTCAGCACTCAGTGTAGCTCCAGGATCCCAGGGGCTCTCGCTCCCACGCCCCCAAATCGTGTTCTAGGAAACAAGACTAAAGTAGGGGCCTTGTGGAGTGCAGCCCAGCGGATGCCTGTCCTCCGGTGCGGGGGAGGTGAACGGACCTCGCCTCCAGCTGCCCGCTGCCCGGACCCCGCGCCTGGACAGCGTCTGCTGCTGTGGCTCCGTCGCTGGCGCCCCGAGCTCAGCAAGGGGGCCCCGTGGGCTCGGAGGCCCCGGCCACTGGGCAACGTCTGTCGGAGGTAAAAATGCGTCCACTGGGACTCGGCCCGTGCCCTCCAGGAAGGCCGGCGGCGCACGCCCCGAGCGCCGTGGCCGTGGTCGTGGCCGTGGCCGTGGCGTGGCCGCGGGGCCTGGGAGCCCGGGGCCGGGGCCCTTGGCGCGGGAAGGTCCTGGGGCCGCCTGCCGGGGGGGGGGGGGGGGGGGGGGGGGGGGGGCGCTGTGCACGGCAGGCCCGGGGCCCCGTGGCGCGGGGGGCGGCCGCCAGCGTGTGCAGGGCCCCTCCGCCTCCCGCCTCCCGCCTCCCGCCTCCCGGGACCGGACGTGCCGGGGCTGCCCGCGCAGGCGGGGCTGGGGGTGCGCCAGGGCCGGGTCCCCCCCCGCGCGCCCCACACAGGCCCCGCGGGCGGGCACGTGCTCGGCGGCCGGAGGGAGCCCGGGCCGATGATGCAAGGGCGCAGCCTCCCCTCGGGCCCGGAGCCGGCGGCGGCAGCGGCGGCAGCGGCGGCGGCGGCCCCTCCCTCCCGGCGGGTGACGGCGCGGGGCGGCCCGGCCGGGGGCGGGGGCGGGGCGGGGCCGCGGGGCGGGCGCCGGAGGCTGCGGCGCGGAGGGGCTGCGGCGGCCCCGACCTCCCGCGTCCCCGGGGGCGGCGGCGGTGAGTGTGCGCGGGGGCGGGGGTGCGCGGGCTCGGGGGCGGGGGTGCGCGGGCTCGGGGGCGGGGTGCGCGGGCTCGGGGCGGGGGTGCGCGGGCTCGGGCGGCGGGTGCGCGGCTCCGGGGGTGCGCGGGTGCGCGGGTGCGCGGGTGCGCGGGCTCGGGGCGCTCCGGGGCGGGTGCGCGTGCGGGTGCGGGTGCGGGCTCGGGGGCGCGGGCGCGCGTGCGGCGGGGTCGGGGCGCCCCCGGGCTGGGGTCGGCGGCGCGGCGGTCCCTCCGAGCTCCCGGAGCGGCTGGCGGGGCGGGGCGGGGCGGGGCGGGGCGGGGCGGGGCGGGGATCCCGGCGGGGGGACACCCGGGCCGGCCTCGAGGGCAGAGACCGCGCGACAGCGGGCCTGGGCCAGGGCCGGGCGCGCCGCGACCTCCCTCCCGGCCCCGCTCGGCCTCCGACCCGGGCAGGCTCTTTGACCTTGGATGGTTCGCTTTCATCTCTGGGTCTTACTTTCCTCATCTGCAAAATGGAGAGCTAGGGCCCGTCGTCTCTTAAGGCTTTCCCACCCGGCCGCCTCCGTGACAGGCCCCCTTGCGGCCTTTTGCCGGGGCTTTCCAGTCTAACAAAAACAAAACCCGATTTGCGAAAAGTAAGTCTCCCTCCCCTCTCTCCCCCCCTTTCTCCCCCTCTCCTCTCTCCCTCTCTCTTTCCCTCTCTCCCCCCTCTCCCCCCTCCCTCTCCCCCTCTCCCTCTCCCCCTCTCCCTCTCTCCCTCTCCTCTCCCTCTCCCCTCTCCCTCTCTCCCCCTCCTCTCCCCTCCTCTCCTCTCTCCCTCTCCCCCTCCCTCTCTCTCCCTCTCCCTCTCCCCCTCCCCCTCTCTCTCCCTCTCCCCCTCTCCTCTCTCTCCCCTCTCCCTCCTCCCTCTCCCCTCTCTCTCTCCCCCTCTCTCCCTCTCCTCCCCTCTCTCCCCCTCTCTCCCTCTCTCCCTCTCTCCCTCTCTCCCTCTCCTCTCCCTCTCTCCCTCTCCCTCTCTCCCTCTCTCCCCTCCCTCTCCTCCTCTCCCCCTCCCTTCTCCCTCTCTCCCCCTCTCCCCTCTCTCCTCTCTCTCTCCCCCCTTCTCCCCCTCCCTCTCCCTTTCTCCCTCTCCCTCTCCTCTCCCTCTCTCCCTCCCTCTCCACCTCCCTCTCCCTCTCTCCCTCTCTCCCTCTCCCTCCCTCTCTCTCTCCCTCTCCTTCTCTCCCTCTCTCCTCTCCCTCTCTCCCCCCTCCCTCTCCCTCTTCCTCTCTCTCTCTCTCTCTCTCTCTCTGCCTGCCTGTCCATCCCAAGGAGGCACCTGGTTCCCGGGGAGACCCGGCATTCTGTCCCCAGAAACGGAGACCTCTGCTGAGCGGGACTTAGGGACACCACTCTTCCTTGCAGGGGCTCACCCGCTCATTAAAAAAAGAAGTATGACTGGAAGGTCTGGTTGAAATGCAGGATCAGCAAAGGAAGAGCAGGAGCCACTGAGCCTGGGGCTGTGCTCACTTGCTGGCTCTGCCTCCCTCCTGGGGCTGCTGCAGGGCTGAGTGGAGCGGTGGGCCAGGACACAGTGGAGGGTGACAAGCAGTGGGCCAGGACACACTGGAGGGTGACGGGTCCACCCTGCCCTGGGCCGGCGTTGCCAGCACCCACAGCTTCCACGCTCTGCAGCCTGGGTTGGTCCAGGGGCTGCAGGGTGAGTGCAGAGGGCGCTCCGTGGACCCATCCTGGCCTCTGCTGCTCTGCTCCGAGATCCTTGTCTTGCCCGCCCGTCTCCACCTCTGCAGAGCAGTCCTCCCATCCCCTCCCGTCCCCTCCGACCACCTTGTGTGGTCATCTCTCTCAGTCCTCTTTCTCTGAGTTCATCTTTCCCACCAGATGGGATCCCCAGCACGGAGGGCTGACCAAGGGCTTGAGATTTTATTTTTGGTGTCGGAGCTGAGAAAGCACAGGGCCTGACACTTGAAGGTTCCTCGGGAACGTCTGTGGAGGAAAACTAGTGACAGCTGTGTTCCTTGGGTGATTCCTATTTGCCAGGTGCTCTCTGAGTGATTGATGTGCCTGGGCTTTTTTTTTTTTTTTTTTTTTTTTAGCCTCGGTTACCATATTATCTGCCTTTAATGTAAAGAAACTCGAGGGAGAGAGAGAGTTGAGTGACTTGCTCCAGGTGACACGGGCGGAAAACAGCAGGACTGTACAGGTGCTTCTTAACCACTACGTGTTATTTCGGACGAGTGGATGAACTCTGATGGAGACTTTGCAGGAGGCTAACTGGGCCGACTGCGGTGCTGGGACTTCTTCTCCAAGACAGTGCCACAGTGCCTACTTGTGAGGTTTTGTAACTAATGGAAAGTTTCCACGGGGGAAGGATACCTGGGCAGCTCTGGCTTGTGGGTGGTCCCTCCTGCCTGGAGGAGGGTGGGTGCGTTCCTGGGTCCCCCAGGCCTTTCTGAGACTCCGGTACAGCTTCTCTGGGCTGTAGGCTGCTAGCTATGACATCCCTGGGGTGTCTGGGAAAACAGAGATGCTTTCTTGCCTTGGAAATGGGCCTGAGGATTATATTTGCCTCGTGGGCCCAGGAGGTGACGAGAGGAGGCAGGGAAGGGCTTCAGACATCGCCAAGGGCAGGGCAGCCTTCCTTGGGCTGCTGTTGTTGCTTTTATGCTAACTCTTGGGGTGGGGGTGCAAGATAAGAGGAAGGAAGTAAGGGGTGGTGCCATTGACTGGTAATGCTCTGCAGTATTTAGGGATGCCTGCTGTGGGCAGGGCTTGGGGCAGGGGAGGGGGAGATGGCCTCTCTGAGGCCAGCAGGACTTTGCTGCCTGTCACACCTGGGAGATGTAGCCTCTCTCAACTGTGCTTTTTTTTTTTTTTTTTTTTTTTTTTTTTAAGATGTGTTAAATAACAGGCTCAGAGACAGCCAGACATGGGTCCTGGGGCTCAGAACCTAGGGATTATGGGCTTGGACTCTGGAGCCAGGTGGCCTGAGTTCCCCTCTTGGCCCTACAGCTTCCAGCCAACCCACTGGCTGTCATGCCTGTGTCTCCTTCCGTTATCCCTGTGCAGCTATGCCAGGTGGGATTCCCTGAAGCCATTTTACAGATGAGGACAGCAAGGCTCAGGGGGTTGAGTACCTTGCCCCAGAGCGCATGAGTGGCTGAGCTGGGATTCAGATCCAGGCTCTTGGGTGTTCAAGTCCTTGTTTTTTCCTGACATTTTGTTGCGTTCTGGCCTCAGAGCCAGGTACAGGGCAGGTGTGTGATACCTGTTAGTGAAAGGCTCATTTTTGTATATTCCTGGTTGGTGGAGGGGGCTCCCAAGTGATCTTCTGGAGGTTAATGTCACAGCTGGCTTCAGGTGCCTGCAGTCGGCGGGGTCACACAGGTTCCCCACTTAGAAAGCCATGCCCCCCACACCTGGCTTAACGCTCTGCTTGAAATCCTTGAGTCATTTTTGAACAAGGGACCCCATATTTTCATTATGCACTTGTAGAGCTGGTCCTTTCTAAAAGACCGAGTGAAATGGAGGGTGCGGAGGGTCTGGAGTCAGGCTCCCCTCTTCAGGGGACCGGAGCAGCTTGGAATCAAGCAGATGTGTGCCGACTGGACACTTGTTTTCACCAGCGGCAGGTACCATGGCCCCAAAACCCAGTTCTAGTGGGCTTTTCACCGAGATGGTTGGCAAGGCCGGCGTGTCATCCCAGGGACTTAGGCATGGTTTTCCTCGGTGATGGATGATTCTTAGGGCCCCGAGTGGACACATAACAGGAAGAGTAAGCGTGCAGGCTCCAGCCAGAGTGTGTGGCACCGGAGACTCCGCGTTGGCATTGAGAAAATCTCCACGAAGGACATTTCTGCTTTCCTGACACAGGTGTCCTAAGGCCATGTTCATGGTCACCGTGCTGTCTCTGAGCAGCTCCCCAGGCTTTGCAAGCATTTCCGAGATCTTTTGGAGCTAGGTGCCAGGAAGATGCATTGCTTTCCTCACCCTCCTGTGTCCTGTCTCCTTGTAGGTAACAGGAACTGTTCCCCTGACAGCATTTCTAGTTTTGCTTTGGCCGCCTGGAAGCTCAAAACCAAATTTCTTGGCTCAGGCAATGCAGCGGTGCCAAACTTCCAAGCAGCAACGGTCAACGCTAGTATTCCTGGGATGCCCCCTTGGTCCTAGATGCCGTCACCCATCCTTTTGTATTTATCATCCCGCTGAGTCTGTGTAGCAGCCCTGTGGGGAAGATACCGTTGAGGAGAGGGAGGCAGGTGTCTGTGAGGCTAACCCACTTGCCCAAGCTTACGTAACTAGTAGATTGCAGAAGTGTGGAGCCTGATTAGTCCCGAACCCGGAGCCCATGCTCTTCAGCAGAGACTTCCACTGCCTCTGCCAGGGACTCTGATTGCCTGAAAATCTGGGTATTTTTGTTTTTCGTGGTTGTTATCATTATCATTATTATTACGAATTTGTGTGTGTGTGTGTGTGTGTGTGTGTGTGTGTGATCTGTATTTCCCACCATCCTGACTTTTTTCACTTGTACTTTGTCACGTCTTCTGGGGAGCTTTGCATAAACAAGCCTCCCCGTGATGAGGGTTCTGGTCCTGTGCCTGGCTGCCGGGGCTGCTCTCGGGAGGGGAACGGAAGCCCCAGATGCCTGGGCAGCTCATGGGCTCCCGGTGAGTGCCCGCGTGTCCGAGCAGAGGAGACCCCAGCCCAGGGACAAGGTCTCCCCCGGAGCAGGGTTTTATTTCTTGCTCTTCACTCCCGAGAGTGTCCCTCAGCCTGACTGGAGAGAGCAGAGTCCGGGGAGAGGCTCTTGGCGGCGCTCCGTGGCCCTGGGGTGACTTTGCCCTTGGAGAGGGCCAAGGAGCCGGCCTGCCCGGGCCTGAGGTCGCTTCTCGCACTGTTCTCCGAAGGCAAGTGAAGCCCATTCGGCTGCTCCAGGATGAACCGGGGTTCCAGGAAGGGGAAGTAGACGCCCGGCGATGGCCTGCGAAGCACGGACGGGCCCCGGCGCCGCCGCCAGCCCCGTGCCCACCGCCTCCCCTGGCTGGAGTGCCTTGCCTGGAGGGAGTCCTCCGGGCTGGGGCCAAGGTAAGGCCGTGACCGCCCCCCCCTCCCGCCAGGATGTGAGCTGGACTCACTAACACATGGGGGGGGGGCGGAGGGCCCAGAATGGGGGGATTTGGGGAGACACTTACAGGCCAGTGTGTCATTTGTACCCATTCTCTCTGTCCCCTTGCGCTTGGACCTCCTGCCCTATCTTCCTAGCTGCTCTCTTCTTCTTGCCCCTTCCACTTATATGGCATTTAGAGCTTTTAAAAATGCAGAACAGACTCTCTCACTTTCTGCCTCCGTGTTTCCCACGGGGCTTAGGGTGAAGATCTGTCAGGCAGCAGCCCGCGAGGCCTGCCTTCTGGCCCCCGCTGCCCGTGTCCTCTGCCCCCGGCACGCGGTGCTGCCTCAGGGCCTTTGCATCTGCTGTTTCTCCTGCCTGCTGGGCTCTTTCCTTTCCTCCTTTCCTCTGATTAATTTCTAGTCGTGCTTCAGAGCTCGGCTCAAATTCCCCTTCTGTGGGGAATCCTAAGTCAGGCCTCCCTGATGGGTTCCTGCTTCTCTCCACCGCACTTCCCTTAGCCTGCACCGAAGTAACGGCCTGTGCGATGAGTTGAGTGCCAGCTTCCCCACTAGAATGTAAGCTCCCCGAGGGCAGGGGCACGGTGCTGTCCTGCTGTCCCCGCACACCTCCACACGCCCGGTCCCCCGCAGACGCTCAGTAAGCGAACGGAGAGAATGGGTGGCTGGGGGTGGGCATCTTGAATTGCGGCTGCCTACCTAGACCATTTGAAACCCGACTACTGAAGAACAAAGGTTTCTTTTTCTACGACTGTTATTGGGGAGGCAGTTTACACACCCACACAGATGCACACACATGCACACACGTGCACACGCGCACACGTTCCCCAATAGAAGAAGACGGGATGAAATAATCTTCCTTTAGAACTTTGAAGACTCTGCCCCACTGGTTTTGGCAAGCCAGTTCTTGCTCCTTTGTAGGAAACTTCTCCTTGCTATACACACACACACGCGCGCGCACGCACACATGCATGCACACGCTCACACATGTGTGTGCCTGCCCACTTCTTTGGTAGCTTTCCAAGTTCTTTTTCTTATCTAGGTGTAAAAAAAAAAAAAAGTGTTTCTAAGTGGGGACTTGCTGTTCCCAGTTTAAGGAACAGATGAGAGAGATGATTGCCAAGAATCCAGGAACTTGGTTTGAAAGGCAAACAAAGACACCTTGGAAAATCTTTGCGTGGCCGGGGCCACAGTCTCCCGGGTGTGCAGAGAGCCAGGCTGGGGGAGCAGCTGGTGTCCCGCAGGCCCGGCCCCCTGGTCCCCGTGGGTTTTCTCCTCTGTGCCACCAAATGCAGGGCTAGCCTGTGGCCCCGGCTGGCGTGCCCGCCTGCGTTTTGGGCACTGCCTTGGCCCTGCTTCTTCTCTTTCTTACTTTCATTTCCCCTGGTAACTTTGGGCAGGTCTGTCCGCGGTGCAGAGGCCCTGTTCCCTTTTCCACGATGGTGGTGTCCCTGTCTGAGGGGCTCTCAGAGGATCAAAGGAGATTAGGACCGAGAAGCCCCAGCCCTGTGCCTGGTGCCCAGCAAGGGCTCCATGCCTGGGAGCTCTTCTTGTTTTTATCCGATTCTATCTTATTTCTGCCTTTGCTTTCTTTTTGTCCAATTTCTCTCATTTGCTTGTTTTCAAATATAATTTTGTAATTTTATCTTTGCCTGTTTTCTTTTTATGAAGTCACCTTAAATCCTTTCTGGCGCAGGTGTGGGAGGGTAAGAACACAAGTAAATGGTGCGCGTGGGTTGCTCTGTTGGCAACTTTTGAGTCCTGACAAGCTTGCTTTTACGCTGGCAACCGTCGTGGCCTGTTACGTTGTCCCAGGCATTTATGTTCATCCTCTTAGCTCTCAGTAAAATCCTCTGCAGTGGATACGATTCCCCCTCCGAGGGAGGAAGCAGGCCAGGGATTTGGGTCACTTCTGCAGGGCTACTCTGCGAGCGAGAGGCTGGGCTGTGCTTTGAGTCCAAACCCAATCTAGCTTGTGCTTTCCCTGCCCCGCCACCTTGCCTCCACACCCCTCGCCTCTTGCAAAGACTTAAAAAAAAAAAAAAAAAAAAAAAAAAGGAGGAAAGCAAATAAAATTCTTTTTAGCAGGGGGATCAAATACTGTGTCACCCTTGAGCTCATAGGTGATACCCCAGGGCACAAAAAAAGAACCCTGTTGGGATTGGGGACCAGAGTTCTATCCTGTCGGTTCATCTATATATCAAACCTTTATTTAGTGTTCCCTGAGCAGGGTTTAGTGCCCGGTACTGAGCCCTGCTCAGGGGATTCAGTGGTGAGTGGAACCACTGGGGGAGCACGTAGTCTAATGGGCGAGGTAGACTCTGATCAACTAGTTAAATACACGCGTAAGCAAAATAATTGCAAATATACGTACTTATCTTGGATGAGAAGAGCAGTTCTGAGTAGGCTTATTGGGGGTTTGGTCTGTTAAGGGTATAGTGTCAGGGAAGACTCCCTGAGAAGGTGGTTAATGAGTCGGGCTACTCATGGTGAGTCGGATTTAAGTGTGTGAACCCCGGGGGACGTGCTCTAGGGAATGGGAGCAGCATGTGCAAAGGCCCTGGGGTGGGAGAGAATGCTGTGTGTTCTAAGAACAAAGGCGGCTGGTGTGGTGGGACACAGAGCTGAGTGGCCTGAGGCGAGTTTAGCAGGAGGCTGGTGCTTCTGAGGGCTGGGAGAGTGCAGTGAGGGGGTTGGTTTTGGTCAGGAGAGCACCGAAAAGCTATTGAAAGTTTTACCCTAGAGGATCTTGGGTCTCATCCGGTAGGCGTGCTGGCTATTGTGTGGAGGGTGCATTGTAGGCAGGAGCAGTAGGTGTGGAGAAACCAGTGAGGAGGCTGCCCCAAGGACGCGAGGGCGAGGGGAGGTCGCCTGGCCTGGGCTTGGGGTGCGCGCGCCAAGAGGTGGGTGGGATCCAGAGATGTCTTGTTGGCCCAGTTGGCAGGGCCCAGCGAGGGGCTGCGTGAGGGGCAGGATGGATGGGCCGGGAATTCCCAAGGAGGTAGGACTGAGTCATTTTGGGTTAAGGACTCAGGCACTGCCCAGAGCCGGCCCCCGAGGTGACCGCTTCTGGCCAGCACATAACGTGTTTACGGTTTGCTGCCTTCCCTGCTGCTCCATCTTCTGGGCCTGCCCACAGAAGGGGCGCCAGCATATCCAGTCCCCAGCCTTGCGTGGCCCGAGCACCCGCTGCTCCCCTCCCCGGCCTGCCCCCAGGCCCCTGGCTGTTGCCCTGACCGTGGGGGTGGTGCGGAGGGTTTGGGTGCTGTTGTAACCCGGCTGGGTGGATGTGGTGTGTTTTTTGAGGTTAGACTTAATTCACTTGGTGCTTTTGAAATGTTGAGTGAGTTGCAGATACCCCGGGGAGGGGGTGACCAGTAAGGCAGTGTATTAATTTCCTGTGGTCGCAGTGGTAAGTTGTCACCCACACCGCGGCTGGAGAAACACAAATCCATCCTCTTACACAGCTCAGGAGGTGGGGGGGTCTGATGCTGGCTTCACTGAGCTGCAGCCCTGGCGTAAGCACCTCAGGGGGGAAAATCCGTTTCCTTTTCCGGCTTCTAGAGGCCACACAGGCTCCTCGGGCCATGAAGCTCCCTCCACCTCCAAAGGCAGCGGCGCTCCGTCTCTGTGCTCCCCACCCCCATCACATCACTCCCGATGCTTCGGCCGCCTTCTTCTTCCATTTTTAGGGACCCTGGTGATTACATCGGTCCCACCCAGACAGTCCAGGAGGCTCTCCCGATTTCAGGCCAGCTGATTAGCAACTTTAACTCCGTCTGTAACCTTAAGTCTCCTTTGCAGCGTAAGGTAACAGATTCACAGGCTCTGGGGAGCACGGCAGGGACATCTTTGGGGGCTCATTGTTCTGCCCACCGCAGTCACGCTGAGCCCACTGGGAG
Organism: Nyctereutes procyonoides; assembly: GCF_905146905.1. Lineage (NCBI taxonomy): Eukaryota > Metazoa > Chordata > Mammalia > Carnivora > Canidae > Nyctereutes > Nyctereutes procyonoides. The sequence continues at coordinate 5,585,597 of NW_026575135.1, read as the reverse complement.
TGTAGTATTGGGGTGAGCTTCCTTTGCGGTGATCCTACAAATGTCACCTTCCCCATGTCGTTAGTTGTTCAGGCTCCGTTTAAGTATCTTTTGTGATGGGGACCGCTCTACCTGCAGTTCGTTGTGTGGACAACTCTCATTCTTGGAATCTTCTTCCTTATATGGTCTTGCACAGTGTCCAGGTAGCCTCCACGCTCTGGTCCCCATTCTGCCTCCTTGGGGGTTTCTTGTGAAGTTCAGTCCTTCTCACGTAGGGACTCAGGGACTGCCACTATGCCCCCTCCTTGCCGTGAGAAGGACCTCAGAGCCCGGAGGAGGTGATGTCATCAGGCTCTGGGCTCGTCCACAGTAGTTCTCACCCAGCCAGGTGAAGCTTCTGGTCTGCTTTCAGAGCTCCGCAATGGCCAGGTCCTCACGGTTCTCCGGATCGACAATACCTGTGCCCCCATCTCCTTTGATCTGGGCGCCGCAGAAGAGCAACTGCAGACCTGGGGCATTCAGGTGAGTGCTGATTTTATTGAGACCCTGCCATCTTTCCTTCCATCCGCCCACCTGTCCGCCCATCCATCTATCCATTCTTCCGGTTTTTCACAAAATATTCGTTCAACACTGACTCTGTGCTCCGTGTGGTAGGGCACGCACGGAAGATGTATTAGAAGTGTCCTCTCCTCCCAGTTACTTCACTTAACAGATACGTGTTTTGGGGTGCCCGTCATTTGCCAGGCACCGAGCCGGGTGCCGGGTACTGTAGAGGTGACCAGGACCCAGCGCCTGTGTTCCCACAGCTCTTAGAGCCCAGGGCGGGAGATGGGCTCACTCTGGGTTAACTTAGGACAGCAGGCTCTAAACGTCGAGGTAGAAGGACGTACAGGGCACTGAAGGCCTTCACAGGAGAAAGCGATGAACTCCCCTTGGGGAGCAGTGGTTTGGAAAGCATCACGGAGGGGCAGATACTTGACCTGGGGTCTTGAAGGAAAAATAGGAGTTTGCTGGGTAGACAGGAGGAAGGGCATCTGAGGAGACGGAACTGCATGTTCAAAGGGAAGGTGCATGAATTCATTCTCTGATAACGCAGTGCCCTCGAGCATGCTGAGTTGAGGCAGAGGCTTCTCAGACCCAGGGGTCTGGGTGCAGATCCAGCTCTGCGGCTCACCGCCTGTGTGACGTTGAGCAGACGACTTCACCTCTCTGAGTGACAGTCCCATCCTCTATACAATGAGGGCAATATTGAGACCTACTACCCAGGGTTTTCTTGTGAAGAGGACGTGAAATAATGCTTGAGGAATCGTTGTACTGTCTCTGGCGCACGTAGTACACGTTCTGTAAGTTGTGAGGTATTGGTGTCGTGACGAGGTACCCACAGCTGTGGTGTTCTCGCTTCCCTAAGCCCTCAGCATCACCAGGCCTTTCCCCTGCACTGTCTAGGGAGGACTCATTTATTTATTTTTTTAAAAGATTATTTATTAGAGAGAGAGAGAGAGCATGAGCAGGAGGGGCGGAGGGAGAGAGAGAGAGAGAGAGAGAGAGAGAGAGAGAGAGAGAGAGAATCTCAAGCAGACTCTGTGCTGAGCTTGGAGCCCCGAGATCATGACCTGAGCTGAAACCAGGAGTCAGGACGCTTAACCGACTGAGCCACCCAGGCTCCCCGTGGGGAGGACTGATTGTAGAGGGGAAAGACACACCACTAATTTTACCCTGAAGATTTTATTTATTTATTTATTTATTTTTTTAAAGATTTTATTTATTTATCCATAGACACAGAGAGAGGCAGAGACACAGGCAGAGGGAGAAGCAGGCTCCAACGCAGGGAGCCCGATGTGGGACTCGATCCCAGGTCTCCAGGATCACACCCCGGGCTGCAGGCGGCGCCAAACCGCTGCGCCACCGGGGCTGCCCTACCCTGAAGATTTTAGAGTTTACTTCCCTCAAATTGAATTGAATGACTGCCTAAATGAACATTTTATCACTTAAAGGGAAACTTTCCAAATTGACACTTCTAACCCCACGCCAGCGCAGCGGCTGGCTTCTTGTCCCACGTTACCTGTCAGCCTTTGCGCAAAGGAACACTTTGCTTTTTTCTCTTTTATTTTCTTTTCTTTAAATATTTTATTTATTCGAGAGAGAGAGTGCAGAGTGAGACAGAGAGAGAGAGAGAGAGAGAGAGAGAGAGAGAGAGAGAGCGCGCACATGGCGGTGGGAGGGGCAGAGGGAGAGGGAGAAGCAGACTCCCCCCGGAGCAGGGAGCCTGACCCAGAGCTCGATCCCAGGACCCTGAGACCATAACCGGAGCCATAGTCAGACACTTAACTGATGGAGCCACCCCGGTGCCCAGAACATTCTTAAATCGTCTTCAGGTGGGGTTTTCTTAACCGGGAACAGTTCACATATTCTTCTATCATGTTCCTAAATATTGTCTTTAATGGTCAAATTCTGTTTTCTTAAGCAGTCTGCTCTTGCAGAGCCTTTATCTGCTAAGCCATTTTCTTCTGGGGGGGTTGGGGAGAGGAGCGGGAAGATGGGAGCTTTCAGTACCTTGGGCTGCATTTACAGTTCTTGATAACGCAGTATTGGCAACAGCTCCCGTGTATCAGGTGTTCACTACGGAGCGTGCACCGGGCCTGCGTGCACATACGCTGAGATGCACACGTCTGCCAGAGTATCACGTAGCCGCTGGAGTAGAGGAACAGGGGTCCCCCCAAGGTGCCCGTGTGTGTGTACATGTTATACATACACTTACTTTATAGTATATACGTTAGGACCGCACATGTGGCACGTTATTTAACGTGCAAGTCGCCCCTACATGGTAGGTATTCTTACCCTCGTTTGACAGAGTGGGTACCTGAGGCTCAGAGAAGTGGGGGTCCTTGCCCCAGGTCACATGGGACATGAACAGAAGGGCCAGGGTTGGGACCCAGGCTACTGACCCCAAGGCCTGTACCTTAACTGTTAGGCTGTCATGCGCCCGCCATGAGGTCCTGAGCCTTGGGCGCCCAGCCTTCCGGGTGCCTAGGGCTGTGTCCGGTGATCGCCTCTTGGAGTACTCCGAGCTCCTCATCCTGCCTTCCAGGGCAGTCTGGATCCACATGATCGTCACAAGAACTGGAAATGACATGATTACGTGCAGGAAGGAGGTGGGAGTGGTTCTCTGTGGCTGATTGGTGTCTCTCCCTCGCATGGCCCAAGCAGGTCCCTGCCGACCAGTACAGGAGCTTGGCCGAAAGCGCCCTGTTGGAGCCCCAAGTGAGAAGATACATCATCTACAACTCCAGGCCTATGCGGCTGGCCTTTGCCGTGGTAAGGAGGCAGGGGGCTGCACGCCCGCCCTGCTGCGGCCCCGCGTGCCGCTGCCCATCTGGCCTTGTGTTCTGGGGCCCGCTGGTGTGGCCGAGGGGCTTGTGGCCTGTGGTCTAGCCGCCTGGGGTGGAGCAGGCCATGTGGACCTGGACTTGGTGTAGGGCGGCTGCGGGGAGAGAGTCGCCACCAGATCCCTGTGTCCAGGGTGAGGGGGGAGCTTACTAAGGATAGAGCTTGGGACTCGGAATCTGCGGACCCACCATTGAGACTTTGGACTCAGTGTCTGGCTTGGGGGAAGACTTGTCTTCTCTCTGGAACTTGGGTCCCCGATCTGTTCCACGGATAGGTCCATTTCCTCTCTGATCACATATACACGGAGTGTGTAAACATACGTGTGTGTATGTGAACCCATGAAGGCACACACATGTGAGCATCCACATCCACCTCTACGTGTGTACGTGTGCGCGCACACCCACACGTACGCACCTAGGTACATGCAGCAGAGCCAATATCTGAGCCCAGGCAGTCTGGTTTCAGCGTCTGTGCTCTCAGCTACTCCCATCTGCTCCGTGTCTGCACGTATGCATGGCCCCACAGTACTCTTGACTCCCACTCTGCTGCCGGGGATGGAAAACGGGTGGCCACCAGCATTGTTAATCCTGTAACACGTGCTAGGCTGTTACACCTGTTGTCTGATTAACCCTTATAACAACCTGCGAAGCAGGTAAGTGTCCCCATTTTATGGAAGAGGAGATGGAGGCTCAGAACATTGCTAATAACTTGTCCAACGCCACACATGGCTGTTGAAGGATCAGTGTGGGTTTCTTTCTTTCTTTCTTTTTTTTTTTTTAAGATTTTATTTATTTTTTTCATGAGAGACACACAGAGAGAGGCAGAGACACAGACAGAGGGAGAAGCAGGCTCCATGCAGGGAGCCCGATGTGGGACTCGATCCCAGGACCCCAGGTTCATGCCCTGGGCCGAAGGCAGATGCTCAACTGCTGAGCCACGCAGGTGCCCCTCAGTGTGGGTTTCTGAATCAAATTTATCTCATTCCCAGGCCCCCTGCCCTTTTCTGTTTTATTTAAAATCAGGGTAAGCAAGGATTCGGAGTAGCTATCCTGACCTGTTTCCTCTACTGTTGCTTATGGACGAGGAGCATGGGCTCCTCCTCACAGACCCCGGTCTGTCCCTTCCTGGCCCTGTGAGCTGCGTTTCTGAGGAGGGCACCGGGTGCACCCAAAGGGTGTCTCCCTTTGAATGGAGCTGCTTCGTTCGAGCTCTGGAATTCCTGATCGTGCTTGTCTCTGGCCTCTTGCAGGTTTTCTATGTGGTGGTGTGGGCCAACATCTACTCCACCAGCCAGATGTTTGCCCTGGGGAACCACTGGGTGGGTGTGCTGCTCGTGACCCTGGCCGCCATGAGCCTGACCCTGACCCTCGTGCTCATCTTCGAGAGACACCAGAGGAAGGTGAGATGATCCGGAGACCCCGGCCGTGCTCCCTCCGGGAAGGACATGCCGGCTGGAGAATCCCAGGTCCCATCTTTCTCTTTTCCCTGCCTCCGAGAATTACTCCAACCCTGAAAATTCATGCAGGCCCGTGTGCCCAGGGACTAAAAGAAATGAAATCACGTGTGTGGTTAATTCCTCTCTGTTTTTCTTGCCTAATCCTTGTGGGTTGTTTTTCTGGAAGCGAGCTGTGCTTGGAGAGAGTCTGGGACGGGGCGGGGGAGGAGGGCACTTGGGGTTTACTGAGCCCTTTCACACTAAGAAATTGGCTGAGCTGGAATTCAAGACCAGGGCGCTTGGATCCCCAGCCGTGTTCTCAGCCAACAGCCTAGGGCACCGGTGGTCTGCGTGTGGAAGACCGTACACGTAGTGGCTCAACCCAACGCAGCGGGGCGGTGGCTTAGCTTAGAGCTCCATACTTCAGGGCTGCGTCCTCTCTGGAACCTCTAGGGGAGAATGTATGTCCTGCCTCTTCCAGTTCCTGGGAGCCACCTGCACTCCTGGGCTAATGCCACATTGTCCATCTTCAGAGCCAGACATGGCGGGTCTAGTTCTTCCCACATCTTTGAGTCTTCTGGCTCCTTCTTGGCTTTTAAGGCCTCTTGTGATGACATTGAGCTGCTGGGGTTATCTGGGACCATCTCCCTTTCTTTTAAGGGTCAGCTAATTAGCAGCGTCCATTCTACCTCCAACCTTGATTCTCCTTTGCCGTGGAACGTGGTGTAGTCACTGGTCCCGGGGAGCAGGACTTAGGCGCCTCGAGGCCGTACCTCTGCCTTCCACACCGCCGCTGCCTCCCCAGCCGCTGCCGAGGCTCCCGCAGCCCCCGGCACAGAGTTGGACTTGGAGGTCTGTTCTTGCCCGACTCCGGAGGACAGGGATGCTGGGAAATGTGGTCAGGCTTTGGGGTATGAATTCTATTTAGTTCCTGTGCTCACAGGGACAAATAGGAACTTTATGGCTTAATCATCCTGAAAAGATCTTTGTTGGGCTTTGCGACGAGGCTGACGAAATAATGCTGCCCTTGGGCTCTGTTGAAGCTTCCGTGGCTCTTGTGCTTGGCATATAAAAAAATAATAATAATAAACTGGCTGCTCCTGCAGCCTTGAAGCCACTTCTCTTGGGGAGGGGAAAAAGCAGAGTGTCCGGCCTTAGCAAGAGCAAGGGACGTCCCTGGGCCCTGTCAGGTGCTTCAAGGACGCGGATGTCGTTAATGCAGTTGAGAGAATGTCCGTGGGGGCCGTCTGCCCTCTTCTCCCGCTGCCTGTTCGGCTGGTGTTCGTGGCACACAGGTGAATAAGACCCTGTGTCTTTCTTTACTCATAGGTGCTGCCGGGGGCCCCAGGTGTGCAGTGGTCCTGCTGTCGTCAGTGTTTGCTCTTTCAGGGACCCTGAGGTTCCTTCAGTCCTAGGCATTTATTTTTTTTTTAAGATTTTATTTATTTATTCATGAGAGACACACACACACAGAGAGAGAGGGGGGCAGAGGGAGAAGCAGGCTCCATGCAGGGAGCCCGACATGGGACTCGATCCCAGTACCCCAGGATCACGCCCTGGGCCGAAGGCGTCGCTAAACCACTGAGCCGCCCGGGCTGCCCGGTCCTAAGCATTTCACGAGCACCTACTGTGTGCTCTGTGTTCGGCACCTGCTGTCCGTGGCCGCCAACCAGACAAGGAGGAAGAACTCTGGCTCTGCCGCCGGGGGTGGGTTACTAGTTAACCCCTCGGGGCGCCTGGCTGGCTCATGACTTGTGATCTCATGGTTGTGAGTTCAGGCCCCACTGGGCCTAGAACTTATATCAAAAAAAAAAAAAAAAGGTGTAGCTCCTTCATAAGATTATTGGGGGAATTGCATGACGTGATCCGTGCAGAGTACTTAGAACAGTACCTGGTGTAACGGAGACGCTCAGTAGCGTTACCTGTTGGGATTATTGGCGCTGTTTGCCGGTGGGGCAGCCAAAGCTCAGGACGTTGCGCAGCCAGTCTGTGGCCACACAGGCGCCTCATCCCTCGGGACCTCGCAGCCCCCCTTCCTGACCACATTGTCCCTCTTCCTGTCCTGCCATCTCACAGCATCCTTGGGAGCCTGAGCACTTTGCGGGCACTGCCTTGTTTTCGCCTTTCTCAGGGTTGGAAGTTTTGAGAAGGCACGTGAGACCCGGCCTCTTGTCGCGGACAGAGGAAAAGCACGCTGCTGAAGCCTGCGGGAAGTCCCTAACACTGTCTGTGGCCAACGAGGCGCAGGGGAAAGCGGTGTTGTCAACTCCGTATCATCTCTGAGCTGATGCCATGAGCTGACGGGCACTGCAGGTTCTTTCTTCTAGGTGCTCTACGGGCGTCGACTCATTTCGTCCTTACGGGGGGTTTTGCTCCCCTTCTGGAGGCGAGGGGATGGAGACGGAGAGGTGGGGGGTAATTTGCCCAAGGCTCCCAGGTGGTGGGAGGCAGAGCCAGGGTTTGAACTCCTGGTGGCGCAGGTTTCAGAAAGGGTGCACAGCCCTTCCCGAGGCTCCGGGCAAAACAAAATGGAATCACCCCCTGTTCTCTTGGTCGTGGCATCCCTGGAAAATTCAGTATATTTTACACCCATTAAAAACAAAACAAAACAAACCATTTCAGGTTTCCATGTCAAACGGAGCCAGGGTTGGCTGCTCAGAACCGTAGGTAGACTTTCCACCTGCGTTCACACCCAGTGGGGAGCGTGGAGCCTGGAGAGGTGGGGAGACTGCCCTTCCGAGGGTGGGACTGTCTCTCATGGGACGCAGCCTTCGGAAGAAGGCATCCCGGGGCCTCGTCCTAAGTGCCACCAGTGCCCGTCCCATCCCTGTGACAACCATGGGGTCTTCTCACAGTCCTAAAGCCTCCCTGCAGGAGTCCTGCCCTCCCGGGGACCGTGATGGTCCTTGAAGGGGTTGTCATCTAGTTGCATCTCTAAATCCTGATGGGGTCTCTTCCCCAAACCAGCCCTTTGGGTCCTGACACCTTTCCTCCCGCCCTTCCTCTCTCCTCCCCACCCCAGCCTGCATAGTTAGCATCTACTTTGCCAACCGGATCCATGGTGTCTGATTGGTTTGGGTAGGAAAAGAGGCAGATGGATTCCCAGAGTCCCCCTCCGCGGGCCTGGCGCTGCGCTCGGTGCTTTGGGAAGTAGGTGCCGTATTTACACACTATGTGCTCGAACCCGTCCACCCCCCGCCCCTCCTGCAGATGTCTCTGTCAGCACACCGGGCTGCGTCCCAGGCGCTGGGTGAAGTGCTTCACACACACAGTCAAGTTCAAGCCCACCACGCTCCCGGGTGGCAGGGATGCTCTTGATCTTTATGCTGCAGCTGAAGAAAGCAGGACTCGGGAAAGGAGCGTAACTTGTCCAGGGCCACGCAGCTGGGAGGTAGCAGGGCTGGGCCTCAACCCAGGGCTTTCTGACACTATTGAATTTATTGTCTCCAAACCCTGCAGTCCCATTTTTCTAGGGGAGGCAATGGACATGTCTCGAAGGCCAGGATCGCCCCGTGGCGTCCAGCGGTGGGACAGTGCGTGGATGTTGTCAGGGCCCCCGAGTTCCCTGGCAGCCTGGGCGTCTGCCACGGGGCCGGCATTTGTCTTGCAGGCCAACACCAACACGGACCTTAGGCTGGCAGCTGCCAACGGAGCCCTCCTGAGACACCGGGTGCTGCTGGGGGTGACGGACACGGTGGAAGGCTGCCAGAGCGTGATTCAGGTACTGTGTCTGGGCGCGCCCTCCGCTCGGGGGCCCGTGTGAGGACTGGGTTGATGGGGACAGGCGGCCCCAGGATCCCCCGGTCTGCATGGTGTCTTGGGGTCTGCTAACGAGGCAGGCGAGGGCAGCCCTTCCCTTTCTCTGCCCCAGTGCTGCTTCCTTGGGGTGCCGACCTGCAGCCTAGGACCTGCCCAGGGCGGGGCTGGAAGGAAGCGTGGAGACCGGCTAAGCCACGCTCCTTAGTCAGCATTTGTTCAGCAAACAGAAGGGGCCTCCTCTGTGCCGGAGCCTTCGACGGGCAGTGAGGAGCCCTGGCCAGGTTCCTGAGGAGGCAGTCAGACCTGAGGCCTCGTCCACCTGGCTCCGTTGTTTTCTTTGTTCCAAGAGCACTGGGGAGATCTTCAGTGACAAGTGTGAGGTCACACAGTGGATCTGGGACACAGCTGGGGCCCAGGTCTCCTATCCTGGCCTGGTGGGACTGCTGGATCTCAGAGCCACATCTGCATTCTCACCGGGCCCCTCGCCTGGTTGGAGCCCAGGGGTGGGCGTGTGGGCGGGACCTGGGAAGAAGCTCCTTGTGCACAAGTTCATCCTACAGATATTTATGGAGAGCCTCGTATGTGCCAGGCCCGCCCTATTCTAGGTCCTGGGGCCGCCCCAGGGCACAGACCTACATGGATCCCTGGGTTACGGGCTCCAGCACACCCGAGATGGTGTAGGGCACAAGGGGATCTTGCCTGAGACCGTGTGTGTGTGTGTGTGTGTGTGTTGAACTCCGTGACATCACAAGATTTCTGGCAGTTCAAGTGTGACATCATCCTTTTAGCCTCATTTGTTCTCAAATCCTTTTTATGGATTGGCATGTAGGGGTGACTCCGCAAGTGTTCGCTCAATGCACGGGTGACTAACGAATAGACACATCCTTTGAAATAACGGGGAGTATCTTTTAAAATAAATAACTAAAAAAGCAACTTCAGTTTCCAAATAGTATCCTAGGGTGAGCAGATGCAGTATCTTGGATTTTCGTTAACATCTGGGGTGGGGAAGGGGAAGGGTGCAGGTGTCTGGGGTGAGTGATGGTGAAATAAGAGGAGCCACGAACTGAGAACCGTCACCCCAAGATGAGGGGCAGCTCGAAGTCAGTGACCTCATTTGCTCCACTTAGTAGATGTTTAGAAAATTTCATAATAAAAAGCCAAAAAAGAAATTTGTTATAAAAAGCTTCCCTTGGGGCTGAGATGCCGAGAGAGATTGGTCGGCACTAGGGATGCGACCTTGGGCCTCCTGGGTCAGTCGCCGGGAGGACGGAGATCTGGGCCCAGAGGATGCGGTCGGTGGCTGGGGGCGCGAGGCGACGGCCACCAGTGTCGTACGTACAGAACTTCAGTTGTGATGTGTGTGGCCTGTGTGGACCTGGCCGGAGGTAACGAGTGAACGTGGAGCGCTTCGGCCTGGCCGTGTTGGCCCTGACCTTCTGGGGACCGTCAAGATTGAGGAGGAAGGGGGGGTAACGGCGAGGTGACTTTTTACCCCGTCCCCCCACCCCTGCCCACAGCACCCAAGTTGGATTTGCGCCTGCCTGGCCTCGAGCGGTGGCAGTGAGCAACTGAAGGGGTTTCACCCATCTGCATGTAGGGGTCCCAGGCAGCAGGGCACCCCAGCCCCCGAGGATGAAGGTGGCAGCCCCAGATGGGTACGTGGTGTCCAGGATGGTGTGGCATCTCCCTGGGATGCTCAGTGCCTTGTAGGAAGCGAACCCCCTTCTGAACGGGGTTTGACGTTTTCCAGGTGTGCGCACAAAGCCACTTTGTACCGCAGGAGGCGTTGCTGCGTACGAGGACTCTGGGAGGGGGCTGAATGGCATCGTCCCACCGGAGATCAGCGAAAATGAGCTCGTCCTCAGAAGGGCGGACCTCCGGGGACGAGGCCGGAGGTGGAAGATGGTGTCGGGGACGGAGGGTTCGAGGTCGGGCTGGCTTTGGGCCTCAGCCGGCGTGGCTTCTCTCCCCAGCTCTGGTTTGTCTACTTCGACCTGGAGGACTGCGTGCAGTTTTTGTCTGACCACATTCAAGAGATGAAGACTAGCCAAGAGGTAAGATACCGTCAGCGAAAGAGCAAGCAAACAAAAATAAACCAGGGCCCAAATTGTACAGGCTGCATTTTCTTTTTTAAAGATTTTATTTATTCATCAGAGACACCGAGAGAGGCAGAGACACAGGCAGGGGGAGGAGCAGGCTCCCCACAGGGAGCCCAATGTGGGACTTGATCCTGGGTCTCCAGGATCACACCCTCGGCTGAAGGCAGGCACTAAACCTCTGAGCCACCTGGGCTGCCCAACAATTAACTTTTAATTGTTAAAGATAGGTCATTAGTTACATGAAAAAATAAGCAATATCATAGGTTTTTTTTTTTTTTTGAGATTTTATTTATTTATTCGTGAGAGACACAGAGGCAGAGACACAGGCAGAGGGAGAAGCAGGCTCCATGCAGGGAGCCTGATGGGAGACTCGATCAGCAGACCCCTGGGTCATGCCCTGGGCCGAAGGCTGACGCTCAACCGCTGAGCCCCCCCCAGGCGCCCCAGATTGCATTTTCTCAATGTTGGAAAAATAGCTAAGGAAAAGTTACTTGGAAGGAAGAAGATCTATGTGGAATCAGCGGTGGGTTTTGCCTAGGAAATTATTACTTCTTCACTAGATTTCAGTTAGGCTCCTTTTCAACTAACTGCATTTTCCACATTTCTGAGAGTGCTCACGTATTTATGGATAACACGACCGTTATATTGACGATTAATAGTAATAATACTAGTAAAGATTCTGGCAGAGGAACGTACCAGGTATTTAGACGACTTTCTCTCGTCCAGAAGGCCTTCCTGCCATTTATGATCAGCGTGCTCTTACTCCATCCCCCACACAGGGAAACTGAGCCTCTGAGGAGTCCCGGTGCCGCCCGAATTGTGGCCACGGGGCCCGCAGGTGATGCTGGGTTTGCAGCGCAGCCTCCTGTCTCGGAGCCCTGGGCTCCTTCCCTGGGATCAGCCTTCCCCTGGGCCCCGCAAGTGCTGTAGAGCGGGTCTTGAAGTCAAGATTGCAGTTTGTCCCCGTCCCAGCCCATTCATTCCCGTGTGGCTTTGGGCAAGGCCTCTGAGCTGTACGTGGCTCATCTGCACCATGTAGATAGATAAAAGATACCCGTGACCTGGGCTGCCCCGAAGGGCAAATGAGAGCATGGAAGGAAAGTTGCTTTAGAAGCTATCAGAGGCTGTGGGGGACCTTGTAGGCAATGACCTGACCCCTCGAATGTGGCTCGCTTCCCGACTCTCCTGAGGCCGGCGTCCCAGTCCAGGAAGTGACCCGGCCTCCGACATGCCCCCCAACCTGAAAGGACACCATCCACATCCCCTCTCTCTTTCTTTTGCAGTCCTTGCTGAGAAGCAGATTGAGCCAGCTGTGTGTTGTCATGGAAACCGGGGTGAGCCCCGAGACAGCCGAGGGGCCCGAGGACCTGTTGGAGGATGCTCCCCTCCTTCCCGGCGGCCCTCAGCCCGAGGAGAGGCCATTCATGCAGACTGAGCTTCGCCAGCTTATCCCCGAGGCTGAGCCGGGGGTAAGGGGCAGCTGGGCTGGTCGGGGGCCCCCTACCCTCCCCGGGGTGTTTGTGGAGTCCGGACGGGACCTCAGGTTGTAAATCCCAGGGAACGTGACTTCACTGATTGGTAGAGGCCATACACAGCTTCTAGCCTGCTGGTTTTCATTATATATTTATTTTTTCCCTTGTAGCACTTTAAAAAGCAGTTTATAGGAATCGTTTTCTACTTCCTGGGTTTTTTCCCTCCCCATTTAAGAAAATATCTTGGATATTCTTCTTGGTCCTTCCATGGGATATCTAGTTGCATGTTGATGGGTCATAGCCTGCCTAACTGTGAATGTGTTGGTGAACATTTGCGTCATTCTAAAAATCTCTTTCTCAGTCTGTCCTCTGTCCATCCATCTACTTAAATTGCAGTCAGATAGATAAGTCTCGTGTGCATTTCTGTTGGATTCCAGTGTCCCCAGCCAGCCCCAGAGCCCCGTCACAGAGAGCCCCTGCTCTCTGTTGGGTAGGACCGAGTGCCGGTGGACCAGATACCCGATAGCATGGTGTTTTATTTTTTCAGTCTGTGTCCTCCATGAGGACAGACTGACTGGGAGACACAGGCCAAGGCGTGACCTCAGGCGTTCTGTGATGCAGGGGAGCACCTGCATTTTCTTTTCAGCCAACAGATTTGAGGATTAAAGGCCCAAACCAGCCCAAACTTTCCCTTTTGCCTTGGTGGGGAGGAAGGGAGTCCGGCAGGCAAATGGGACTCATCAAAAGAGAGAATGATAAATATAGTAATCTCTTCACTTGAATCCCACTGAGCGTTTTAATTTTTATTTATTTTAAAGATTTTATTTGTTTATTTGAGAGGCAGAGAAAGAGTGAGAGAGAGAGAGCACGAGGAGCTGGGAGGAGCCGAGGGAGAGGGAGAAGCAGACTCCCCGCTGAGCAGGAGGCCCAGCACAGGGCTCGATCCCAGGACCCCAGGGTCATGACCCGAGCCAAAGGCAGATGCTTAACTGACTGAGCCACCTGGGCGCCCCCGCTAACTTTTTTTTTTTTTTTTTAAAGAGCAGAAAAGATTGATAAGATCGTGTACTTTATCGTGGCACGCCCGGGTTTATGTGACATAGCCTGTTAAATCTGATGGGTTTTTTAAATCATTTTTTTCAAATTCATTCAAACCGATGGCGATATAATATCCTGTCATGAATATCAAGTGTGCGTGCGCATGTTTTTAAAGCTGCTGCCCTTTATAACTTCGCTGGGGAAAATGCAATCTGTGCCGGAGTCTCAGCATGGGCCACACACCGTCATATTTCAAGGGGAAACGAGCACCTGTGAAAGACAGAGAAATAGTTATAATCCCCTCTTACCTTGTAACCGATTTCTTATGCATAAAGTCCGTCGGCATACCCTCCTGGGTAGGGACGGTTTTTCCTTCTTCATTGGGTTGGGTGAAATAAGAAGTCAGCTGACCTGCCCAAGGTCACAGAGCAAAGGGAGAATGTGGCAAAGCCACGGGCAAAAGGCAGCCCTGCGGGTTCTAAGTACACTTTTCTCGCCTTGGTTCTTTGCTTCTTACGCTCTTGATTTGATTTGATTTTATTTTATTTTATTTTATTTTATTATTTATTTATTTATCATTTTATACTTTTTTATTTTTTAAAGATTTTTCTTTTTTTTAATAAATTAATTTTTTATTGGTGTTCAATTTACCAACATACAGAATAACACCCAGTGCTCATCCCGTCAAGTGTCCCCCTCAGTGCCCGTCACCCATTCACCCCCACCCCCTGCCCTCCTCCCCTTCCACCACCCCTAGTTCGTTTCCCAGAGTAGGGAGTCTTCATGTTCTGTCTCCCTTTCTGATATTTCCTACCCATTTCTTCTCCCTTCCCTTATATTCCCTTTCACTATTATTTATATTCCCCAAATGAATGAGAACATACACTGTTTGTCCTTCTCCGATTGACTTACTTCACTCAGCATAATACCCTCCAGATTTTCTTTATTCATGAGAGAGACACAGAGAGAGAGGCAGAGACACAGGCAGAGGGAGAAGCAGGCTCCATGCAGGGAGCCTGATGTGAGACTTGATCCCGGGTTTCCAGGGTCATGCCCTGGGCTGAAGGCAGGCGCCAAACCGCTGAGCCACCTGGGCTGCCCACGCTCTTGATTTTAGAGTAGATTGGCCGGGAGGCCAATGTGAGTTAGAGAGTAGGAGACTACCTGAGGTTTTCAGTGTGTTTCTAGCACGAAGGATGACTCAGCAGAGGCTCCAGTCCTACAGAGCGAGGTGGTTTCTGCTTCCTAGAGTAATGATAATAATAGTGATATTAGTGACACTGAGCACAAGGTGGGGAGGCTCTCTGTTGATTAGGTGCTGTGATTTTTCTCTGTTTTACTGTTGAAGAAAAGGGCAGGGTGAAGTAACTTGTCAGGGTCTGTCATAGGGTGCCAGGTGGAAATTCCTAGTCAGCCCCTTCGATTTGGAAGCCTGTTTTTTTTTTTATTTTTAATAATTTATTTATTCATGAGAGACACACAGAGAGAGGCAGAGACACAGGCAAAGGGAGAAGCAGGCTCCCTGCAGGGACCCTGATGCAGGACTCGATCTCAGGACCTCGGGGTCATGCCCTGAGCCGAAGGCAGGTGCTCAACCACTGAGCCACCCAGGCATCCCTGCAAGCCTGGTCTTAATCAGTAACCCCCCCTGACGTGAACAGCCTGATGTGACCCACGCCTTATTTTATTACATTCACACTGGACACAAGGGATTGTGAAAAACATTCAGTGCCACGCCGACAGGGCTGAAGCATCTCTGGAATCCCAACCGCCAGTCTAACAAATGGACAAATGTGTTGATAAGAGCGTGCATTAAATCTAATTTTTTAAATTCTTTTTTTTAAAATTCTTTTTACTGTTTAAAATTTTTTTCACTACACTAAAATACATATAATAGAAAATTTGCCACCGTAACCATTTCCAAAGGTATGACTCAGGGGCCTTCAGTATGCTCGCCTTGTTGTGCGACCATCAGCAGCAGACATCTCCAGAACCTTCTCATCTTCCCAAACTGAAACTCCATACTCACGAAGCAGGAACTTCCTCTTGTCCTCTTCCCCAGCCCCTGGAAATCATGTTCTACTTTCAGTCTCTGTGAATTTACTTCTCTATCTGCTTCAGATAAGGAGACTTGTATATACGGTATTTGTCTTTTTTTGTACTAAATCTGCTTTTTTAGAAGCAAACTCTTAATATGGTAGGAGTAGTTGTCTAAAGAAATCCAGCAGGTGCCAGCATGGGGATGATCCCACAGCCCATCCCCCCCCTTTCTTTTAAGACTTTATTTACTTATTCATGAAAGACAGAGAGAGAGAGAGGGGCAGAGACACAGGCAGAGGGAGAAGCAGGCTCCACGCAGGGAGCCCTACATGGGACTTGATCCTGGGACCCTAGGATCATGCCCTGGGCTGAAGGCAGTGCTAAACCGCTGAGCCTCCCAGGCTGCCCGACCACCCCTGTTTACTAATGATTTTTATTTGAGTGTATTATGTTGATCTCATGCACTTTATAGCCTTGTGGTCATTTGACTCTGGAAATAGTGCGCGTATGTGTGTGATCGGTTGGTATAGATCAGTGGTAACTTCTCTAGCTTTGAGGCCCCATAGCTTTTTTGTGGTTATTCTTGTTGCCCACGAGCGGTTAGGTCTCCCACCTTGGAGGTGGGGAAGCTGAGGCTGCAGGCACCCCATGGGATGAGTGGCAGAGCTGGGGGCCAGTCCAGGCATCTCCCAAGAGCCCCAGGGGAGGACCTGGCACGTTTCTTCCCAGTGAGCATCACTGCTGGTCCAGGGGTGTGAGGACCACTTGGCTTTCCCCTCGTGCATTAGATGCTTCTCGGTGGCCCTCACTCCGCTCCCCTGCCTCTTCCAGGAAATGGCCCAGCAGCTCCTGGCGGTATTTGGTGGCTATTACATCCGGCTCCTGGTGACCTCGCAGCTCCCCCAGGCTGTGGGGACACGACACACAGACTCTGCAAGGATTCCCTGCCCCTGTCAGCTCATAGAAGCCCATATCCTGGGTACCGGGTGCTGCCCATTCCTGGCCAGGTGACCTAGGGAGGAAGGCACCCAGCATCCTGCAAGCCTGAAGGTGAGACATCGGGAAGACTGGGAGCCCCAGGTGGCTGAAGGCGAGCCCCAGGTGAGGAGAGAAGCATCTGGGAGTTCTCTGAAGAGCGTCGGTCACGTCAGCGGGGGTATCGTGCTCACTCTAGGACTCCGCACAGAAATGCCTGTGGACATCCCATGCTGACCCCTGACCCCAGAAGCTGCTGGTAGCCAGGCTGGTCCCGCTCCAAACTACTCTCTGTGCTGCTTAGAACCGGGAGCACGGATGGAAGGCCACCCTCCCATGCCTTTCATTGTGTGCGGAGCCCAGGAAATGTGAAGAGGACCCAACCACGTGTCCAAAGCTCGTGTCCAGATGCTGCTCCCGTCTTCAGCTACTTCATGTCGGATGGGGAAACTGAGCCTTGGAGAGGACTCTGTTCTTTGTACCTTGCCTTGGGCCTCTAGAATTCCTAATATGGAGGACAGAAGTAAATTCTCAGAACCTTCTTCACTTTTAAGTTTCTCCTGCCCTATATTATATGAAAAACTCTGGCCCCGTGTTGTTTGCTAGCGCACAGGCTTCCAGGGGACAGGAGACCGGGACCAGCAGCACGTAGCTGATAATGGGTGGGACTATTTGGAAAAGATCGGTTCTGGCGGATTTGAGGCTGTATTTTGTGTAGAGGCATGCATGCTTGTGGTTGTGGTTGTGGTTTTATACTTCAGGCCTGGGGCCACGGTCCTGTGTTCTGACACTACTACCGTCCCGGAGTGGAGCATCATCTGTCACTCGTGGCGTTCCTCGAAGAGCTTGGGGGCTTCCAGGTCTTCTGCTCCTGAGCAAGTTTGAAGCCCAATTATTCCAAAGGCCCAAATCCTAAAGTCCTGGCCGGGCATATAAAGTCTCCCCCATCTCCAGGACCCAGCCCCCATTCTGTAATTTTGGCTTCATCTCCCACAAAACTTCTCAATACGTTGAAACTCTTCCCTGGCTAACATACTCGTTCCGTTGCATCTGTCGAACTCCTGTGCACGCTTCAAAGCCCAGCTTTACGTCCCCTTCCTTCAGGAAGCCTTTCGACATAGACCATGCCCTGCTTCTCTGCCTCCTTTAAATTCTTAACGTAGCTGCTACATCTGTGGAGGTTTTTATGTTACTAATTCTGTTTTCCTGGGCACATGTGTGTTTTTCGAGCTAGACTAAAGCTCCTCAAGGACAAAGATCTCACCTTATAATTTTTGTGCATGGGCCTGGACCTGCTAGGGGAAAAAAAAAATCTAGTGGGTTGAGTGCTTTGTCATCTCCATAGTAACTTTTGCAGATTGTGCTGTGTTCTCCGTTGAATGATGAGGTTAGCACAGACCTGGGCTCTGGTCCCGCCTGACATTTCTAGCTGTGCAACTTGGGCCAGTTCTCAGTTAACTCATCTTTATATATATGGGTATAGAGTGGACAGGATGGATGATTCTTAATTGCCCTTCCATAGCCAAAGTGCTGGCTTTTTCCGCTCCAGGCTAGCCCTTGGCCTGTCTGTTATGTTTTTATCTATATGTAATAGGGTCCTCTAGCCTCGCATGACCGGGGTGTCCCAGCCCTGATGGGCCTTTGGATAGAACAGGGGCCTTGCAAGCAGGAGACCTGGATTCTCATCCCAGATACTCCGCTTCCTAGAAGCATGAGCGTGGCTCCGTCACTTACCCTGTCTGAGCTCCAGTTGACTCCTTTCTAAAACAAACAGATCTGCTGAACATGACAGGTAATCATGTGGGTGACTTGCTCGTGAGAGACCAGTCTGTTCATTTGCTTTCTCTGGGCCAGAGAAGAGAAATCATGTACGTAGACCCACCCTTGGAAATGGCCATTTTAGACCTTTTTCTTTAGCCATTTCTCTGCGGGCAGCTGTGCTTAGTTAAGAGTAATTCCTGGAGGCAGTCTCTGTCTTGTCACCTGCCACAGAGGAGATGCGCGCTGTGAGTGGGATCTGTAGAAGCCCGTATTTATCACCCAGCCATAAAACCCTGGTAAGTCTCAAACAGAATAAAAATGTGTATGTTAAATGACAAAACAGCCGTTTTTCCATTTTAAGGCTTGCTTACAGACCCTCCTCCAGGTGTTCCTTCTAGCCTTTTCCTCTCTGGAGTTTCCAGTGGTCTCACCTGGTGGGCAGAGCAGCGTTCAGGTGCACCCCCAGGGACTTCCTTTGCGTCTGCCCTACGGTTTCCTCATTTCAAAAATTCTGTGATCTCTGCTTTGCCCCATTCCCAGGGTTGTGTGAGGATCAGATTCCATACATGGACCCGCACTCTGCTCGAAGGCTCTGTGTCGAGGACAGGCGTGGAGGCCTGGCAGGTGATGCAGTATCTTGAAGTGGGCGCCGAGGGAGTAGCTCAGAGCTCAGGTTCTAGACGTACTCAGATCCGGGTCGTGGTGCTGGGAGTGGTCCTTCCCATCCTTGGGTGGCACTCCTCAGTGTGGAATGGGGGCAAGAGTACCTCCTTGGCAGGTGTTGTGAAGATGAAGGGTAAAGCCCTTGCAACGTTGAGTTGCAGGTTTGAGTAAGAACGCAATAAATTGTTGCTATATATACTTTTTTAATCTCTCACTCTGTCTTCTTCTATTCTGCAGGTGCCCAGGATATATATTTATTGATGTAGTAGGTCATTGACAGTTAATATTTATTCAGTCTGCATCAGACCTCAGTTACTCCAGCACCATGGGGTGTGTTTATGTGAATAAAGGTCCTGGTCCAAGTCTCTCTGAAATTCAGGACCTGGAGATGGTGAGCAGGGAGGTCAAGAGCAAGCTGGTGACTGGGCCAGATGCTCACCCTCTCTCCTCCTCCTATACCTCTATTTCCTCACCTATAAGGGAGAGTGTGAGAATAGAGGCATTAACTGAGGTGTTGTGCATGGGAAGTACAAGGTCTGGTCCATAGTATGGTGTAAAGGCCAGCTCCGTCAGTGACTGCGTTTCTCGGCTGCTGTTGCATGCTGTTTGCTACCCGTGTCTGCAGTGCAGGCTTATTATTTTTTTTAAAGATTTTATTTATTCATTCATGAGGGACACGGAGAGAGGCAGAGACACAGGCAGAGGGAGAAGCAGGCTCCCTGTGGGAAGCCCGATGCGGGACTTGATCCCGGGACCCCAGGATCACGCCCTGAGCCGAAGGCAGACGCTCAACCACTGAGCCACCCAGGTGCCCCATGTCAGTGCAGGCTTACACCTGCCTGGTTCAGATCCCTATCTTCACCGATTTTGATTTGTTTGTTTTTTCTATCAGTGACCAGGGGAGGAAAATCTCCCAGTATGGTTGTAGATTTTCTGTTTTTGCCTTTTACTTTTGACACATTTTTTTTTTATTACATAGTTCTTAAAAAGTTGAGATGTAATTCACAGAGCAGAAAACTCACTGTTTTAAAGATTTATTTATTCCAGAGAGAGAGTGTGTGCGAGACAGAGTGCACACGTGCGAGTGAGGGGAGGGACCGAGGGAAAGAATCTCAAGCAGGCTCCATGCTGAGTGCAGAGCTAGACTTGGGGCTTGATCTCAGGACCCATGAGATCGTGACCTGACCCGAAACCAAGGGTTAACCACACCTAACTGAGCCACCCAGGTGCCCCCAAAAACTCAGTTTCAAAGTGTACAGTTCGGTGGCTTTTATATATTCACAGGATTGCATGACTGTCACACTATTTAATTCTAGAACATTTCCATCACCTTCCCTGCCCCTCTCCCCTCAAACCCCATATCTACTAGCAGCCACCCTCCATCCCCGCCCCGCTCCCCGGCCCTGACGGCCACTGATGTGCTTTCTACCTCTGGATTTTCCCGTTCTGGACATTTCATATACATGGAATCATACAGTAGGTGTCCTCTTGTGTCTGCCTTTTCTAACACCAACATAGTATCTTCAAGATTCATCCGCGTTGTAGCGCGTGTCATTATCCTTCATGATTGATTATTAATTCCTTATTATTCCTGAATAATATGACATTACGTGGACATATATCCTATTGTGCTTATCCTCCTTCAGCTGGGTGGTTTGTACTTTCTTGCTCCTGTGAATAATGCTGCTGTGAACAATCGCAGGTAAGTTGTTGTGTGAATGTGTCTTTTAGTTCGCTTCCGACAAGCGTCGCCCGTTGTCGCCCTGTTGTCGCCCGCAGGCAAACTTCGAATGGTTAAAACTTCCCGATGGGTTGGCCCTTTGGTATCTGTGAAGTGTCCCTTCTTACTCTATCGGACGAGTGCCTTAAAACCGACTTTGTCTCTGGCTTAGGGATTCCACAGTTTACCTTGGTTCACCTTTTTACTTTCAGTTTATCTGAGTTTTTCTATTTAAGGCGCCCCTCCTGTGGACTAGGGGAATTAGAAAGAATCAATTCTTTGCTTTTTATTTTATTTATTTATTTTTAAAAGATTTTATTTATTCATGAGAGACGCAAAGAGAGAGGCAGAGACACAGGAGGAGGGAGAAGCAGGCTCCATGCGGGGAGCCCAACGTGGGACTCGATCTCGGGACCCCGGGATCATGACCTGAGCTGAAGGCAGATGCTTAACCAACTGAGCCACCCAGGCACTCTGGTCGGTTGGTCTTTCTCACCTTCTGGTATTCTTGGTATTTTTTGATTGAGTGCTAGACTCCAAGACTGGATATTCCTGCAGAGCGGATTTACTTTTGCTTCTGAGAAAAATAGGTTGGGATAGATTGGACTCTCGGTTACAGTCCTTGTGAGGCCCAGTCGATTTCTCGATAGCCCTGACTTCCCCTTCCGGGATTTTAAATGAAAACCTGTTAAAAAAAACCAAACCAAACCAAAACAAAACCAAAAACCAAACACTTTTTAAAACCAAGACTCCTCCTCCAGGGCGAATTCCTCATTCAGAGTGAGCCTTCCGCTTCCAATTTCTGCTACCCCGAGCTCTGAGTCTGCTGAAAGTCCCTCCCCAGTTTTTCAGCCTCGTAGACCCTGCGTAGGAATGAGCAGGTGCCTCGAGGAGGCCAGGAGACCTCAGTGTGCATTTCATCTCTGCACTTCCTTACTCTCCAGGATGTTGGTTCAAGTACAGCCCTGGGAGCTCTCTGATGCATTCAAGCAGATTTAAGAGAAAAAAAGAAAGAAAGAAAGAAAGAAAACAAAAATCCCTCAAACTACAGCTTTTTAAAACTGCCCTCAGCAGGAGGATTGGCCTGACACCAACCAGTCTGCCAGAGTCAGAGGTCAAGTCCAGCTGTGGCTTGTTATTATTTTTATTGTTATTAGTTGAAAATCCTTCAAAGGAAGGTCTCACCCCGAGGCCACGAACCCCTCTGGCAAGTTCCTAAGATGTGAGCCTCTTCTCCTCCCTCTGCGGAGAGGCCTCTACATGATCAAAGCAGGAAGCGGCATTTAGGAGCGTCTTTTACCTGCCAAGCACCCACTGGAAATGGTTCCAGCACAGAAGGAACATGGGGCCTCGGCATGGGAGGTGGGGATGGACGGGTAGGAGGAGAAAAACCCGGGTCAGAGGATGGGCCCGGCGCATGGGCCCAGGGCATGCAGATAGAGAGGCCCCAGGGGAGTGTACTTTCTCTTCACCTGGCTGATGCTCCTGGGGAAGAGGTGCCGGAGCCGAGTGAACTGACAGTGCACACCCAGTTCACAAGCCCTCTTGCTTCCCTCCAGCCATTGTGCTTTTACCCCTTCCTGCTGCATATTTCCAACCCTTCTGGGTGCGGCCACCTAGACATCCCTTAGGCACCTGCGGCTTGACGTAGCCCAAGGGGGAATGATCCTCTGTGTGTTGTCAGCTTGGCCTCAATCTCACCTCCCTTCTCAGTTCTCTGAGTGGCAGGAGAAGTCGAGAAGATTCCCAGACTCTTCTCTGTATGCTGCTAGGTTAGGCACAGGCCAGCTTTGCCTGAGAAATCTATAAATGGGGGCTGCGGTCCTAGTTCAGGCCTTCTTTCTGGCTGGCTTCCCCGGCAGCCTCTCTCCTGGGGTGTTTGTGTCCGTCGAGGTCCAATCTGAAGGCAAAAACCTCATGCTACTTTGAATACGGGAAGTTGAACATAAAGAGCGATTACGCGTAACAGGGCCGTTGAATAATAGATTGGTCAAGAAGAGATTCCAAAGAATATAGACGAGCACATGTAAGGAGCAGCCTCTACCCCTGGGGTGGAGACAGAGGCCCTCCATACCCCATCCCTAGCTGAAGTCTGGCTCTTGCTGGGAAGGACACCGCTGCGGCTTACCGGATGCAGAGAAGTCTCCGAGATGCTGTCTTGATAGAATGTTCTAGAAATCTGCCCTTTGAGGTGCCAGGGAAAGCTGTCACAGAGAGATGGAGGTACTTCCCAGTTTGTTGGTGGGCACTGGGAGACGCGATTGGCTGCCAAGTCCTGCTTACAACCATGCAGGATGTGGGTGCTGGAAAATCGTCTACACTGCAGGAGCCTGGATGTTGGAGAAGCTTCTGCACAGCAGCAGCTGAGTACTGAGGAAGCCATGTGCACCCCCAAAGCCAGATAATTGGAGGAACTGCGTGGACTGCAGGAGCCTGCTAGGATGAGGGCCCCAGCGCCAGGAGGGAAAGCCCCCCGTCCCCCAGTGTCTCCAGCCCCTCCTGCTGACAGAGCCAGTTGCCAAAGGAAAAGGATAGAAAGGGCCCAGCTCCACGTTCGAAGAGCAGGCGACGAATGGCCCGTTTGGGAGCCAAGAGCAATAACCGCATGTCACTCTGCCGTCATCGTGCAGCGTAACCGGCTGCTTGAGAGGCTCAGCTCTGGGGTCAGGCTTCCCGGGTTCAAGTCTCGGCCCTGCCACTACTGTTGGTGTAACCTTCAGAGGCTTAAATGAGCTCCCTGTGGCCCGGTTTCCTGCTCTGTGAAGCCAGGGAGTGATCGCACTAACCTCGTTGGGTTCTTACGCCAAGTGAGTAGATCCTCAGAAAGCAACCTCGCGGACGAAGCGCCACGACGGAATTTACGCACTCCTTTCTTTAAACTGCGCATCCTTCAACCCGCAGCCTGGACGGGCTTTCCACGTAGGTAGGAGCCTCAGGCGACAGCCCTGTGGCCTAAGACATCATTTTTCTTTCTCTTTATTTTCTGTGGCCGGGGCCTGGCACAGGGAGCCCTAGTCGGAGAGATTGTCTTCTTAACAAGTCCCCATGTTCAGATTGCAAAAATCAGAAACTGGCTATGTCATGTTGCCTGAAACTCCCCTGTGGCTCCCCCCCCCCGCCCCCCATCAGGTGACAGAAGGATGTCCGGTCCCACATCCCTCCCAGGAGATGGCGCTTGTAATGATCCTCTGCCCCGCTCACCTCCCACCACACCACAGCTCAAGTTTTCACGATCGTCGTCCCCGAACATTGAAATTCAGTTCATCCACCCTCACGTCCCTGCCGTGTTTGTGCCTCTGCTTTGCAGCTTCATTTGTGTTGTCCCCCCTTCTGGAATACCATCCCCCCTCCTGTTTGCTTGGTGAATTCCCTTTCAGCGCTCAGAACACTCAAGCACCCATCTCTTCCAGGAAGCCTTCCCCAACCCCCCAGGTGGGTTGCAGAGTGCTTCCCGTTCCTTCGTTCCCCCAAACGGTCCTCTTGTGTTGAGGTCATAGGCTTCTGGGCTTCTGGGCCTGGTTCACTGGCTAAAGTGGAAGCCATGGGGGGTCTCCCGCATATTACTCACGTTTGCATGCTCTGCGTTTTAGCAACCCCCACCCCCACCCCGTACCTCTGGGGCGCGCTGCATCGCTCTAGGGCTGTCGATCGCAGAGTTGTGCACAACCTGCTCCCCTGTTCTATGGCCCTGAGCACCAAATGGAGTTGCCCCATGGATGAGAATGGGATGAGAATGGTGCCCTCAAGCTCTAGACATTGGTTACAGCATCCACTTAGAGCCACCTGCCACACTGGCCAGCGTCTCCTGAGCACTCCCTCGGCGGGCTGGTTAGGAGGGATTGAGGAGGTTTGGAATCATCAGACCACATTTCTTTATGAGAGATGCCAGGTTCCAGTTGTGCCCCATTCAAAGGAACCTCAGAAGCAGGGGTGGGGGGAGAGGAAGGGAAAAGAGGAAGGACACAGCCCTGTGATGCAACCAAGGGCTTTAATTAGAGCCCGCTCCTCCCGCAGTGGCTGGGGTGACTCTTGCTGGTGGCACAGGGGTGGCTCAGATGTCTTCTCCTCCAGGGGAGTTTCTGAATTCATCTTCATAGCTCCTGCTCACCGCCCTCTTCCTCCCGGAGGAGACTCGTGGGCAGCCGCCCAGCGTGGGGACTGCCGGCTAGAACGCTCAGGGTCTCCCAAGAGTGCACACTCTCAGCACCCAGTTATTGGTGACGTACCGTGGGTATCTCCTTTTCAAACCATTTCTGCGAGGATCCATATTCAGGTCTGAAAGAGGGAAGGAAAATGTTGAGCCTTGGGGAAGGCTGTGGATTACCCCTGGATAGACCCTCTCGGGCCGACGCCACGCGGGGACTGCTCGAGTTACTGATGGCTTTAAAAACAATGCTGCTCGCCTGAGCTAAAAATAACCCCAAACTGGGTTCCGCAAACGAGATTTTGAAGTTTACTTGTTACACCAGCGTGGCCTCGCTGGTCCTGACCAGAACACGTACACAGCCAACGTCTGCTGGGTGCCCTCTCTGTGTGGGCCCAAGTTCTAGGCACGGATACGTGTTGCCTCATCTCATCCTCCCCACAACCTGTCGGGTACGCAGTGTGCTCCCATTATCCCCGGTCTGTAATGAAGGATGCTGAAGCTCAGAGAGAGAGGTTCGGCGGCGTGCTCAAGCTCCGGACGTGGCTGAAGCAGAATATGACTGGTCTGTCGGACTAAACGCCAGTGATTTTACCTAATATCTCATATCTGATAAATAGTCATCAGGCTACACTGTTACGGGTGTGGATAACTAGTCCCGTGTCCCCAAAGGGCTCAAAGAAGTCTGATGTGTCCCAGCAGGGAGTGGCTGGGGAGACCGAAGCCCAGAGAGGTAACTCCGGCCAGTGTTCTTGCACCTACCGCACCCGCACCGCACCACCTACTGAGGGCCCGTGGCTGATGCTGCTGGGGTGTGCTTGGAGGGCGAGAGCCAAAAGCGGTAGAGCTCCCCTTGCTGGCGTGGCAGCAGCAGCAGAAGAACTTGGACGCCATGTGTTGGTGGGCTGGGTCAGAGGAAAGGGCCCCGGGGCTCTGCAGCCCCAACCCCAGAAGCCCATTGTTGTTTCAGCGCTGGGTCACACTGGGCCAGCCTCTCCCAAGGCGTCATACCCCCTCCCCTCCCAAAGCGCCTGCGCTCCCTGTGGCCAGCACGTCCAGGCCCACCTGTGTGGACCTACTTCTGACCAGTCCTTCCTCGTCTGTCCAGAGTTCTCTTGCCTTTGAAAAGGACCTGGAGCCTCTGCTCTGCTCGTCTTTACCTGCAGGGGTGTGTTGTTGAATCAATAGATTTGCTGCTGACCCAGCTCAACCTTGCTGATTCACAGCCTGGCTCTGCCACTAATTTGCTGTGTGGCTTTGGGCTCCTCCGTGCCCGTCTCTGGGCCCGGGCTCCCATCTTACGGGCAGTGGTTGGGCTGCACCATTTCTCCAACGATACTTGAAGCTCTGATGACCCAAGGTTGTACATCCTTGTCATATTCCCAAACCTCTCTCTCTTTTCTTCTGGGCCTGGTTCACTGGCTGAAGTGGAAGCCATGTGGGGTCTGGCCCTCTCCTGTTCTCACTTCCCTTCCCCTGTGGCCAAAGCCCCACTCTGGGAATTTCCATCATGGTGGCTGTATTCACTCGCCGCACGCTGGGTTCAGTCCAAGCCTCCCCCTTGGGCACTGGCTCCCCACCTCTGCTGGGCACCACCAGGTCTCACCTGGGTCATTGCAGTGGCCTCCTCACTGGCCTCCCTGCTTCTTCCCCCCTCGTCTTCATTGGTGTCCACGCAGCGGAATCCTCCTGGAATCGAAGTCACGTCAGTCACCCTTCTGCTCGGAGTGTCCATGTGCCATAGTGTCGAGCTAACTGATGGCTCTAAGGACAACCAACCGACAGGTTTGCTTTTGGCCACCTGCTGGTGGGGCCCTCTCCCTTCCCCACCCTCATCAACCCCAAACTATTTCTTTTCTGCTCATGTCCCCTATTTTGGGATCAGGTCCCACTATTCCCTTTGTGTCTGGAGTCAGAGAAAAGGACCCTCCTCCCCCGGGCCCTGCCTCCCCTTCCTTCTGCATTCAGTCATCCGTCAAGGCATTGTGATCCTGCCTCATGGATATCCTCTCCATTGCCTGCACCCTCCGCGCCCGCCGCGACCACAGCTTCCCCACTGAACCCTGGCTCACCTGCAGGCTGGTCTGCCTCTGGAGCCAATCCCATCATCATCCTCTTCCTCAAACCCTCAGTGCTTGACACTACTTGGTGGTCTGGCCCTGCCCATTCTGCCAGCTCCTTCCCTCCCAGCCTCACCCATTGCCCTCCGGCTGTAGGAGCTGCTGGCCGTCCCCCAGACTTGCTCTCACTGTGTCACCACCATGCCTTGGCACAAGCTGTCCCCCTACCTCTGTGTCCTCACTCCCCACCCCTCACGCTGGAGACTCCGCTCTGGGGCTGCTCCCTCCTGAAAGCCATCTCTTACACCTGGGGAGGAGTTAGGGGCCTGTCTTGTGCTCCCAGGCCCCCGGGCTTCCCTGGGTCATGGCCATTGCCTGTCTTCGCATAGCCCCATAGCAGGTGCTCAATACATATTTGTTGAATGGATAGTATTTTCACTGCCTGTGTAGTTGCCTGTGAGAGTGTAGACTCCCAAGCTGTGATATTAGGAATTCGTCCCGCATGTGCTCATTGAGGACCTCCGGTGTCCGGCACTAGCTGAGGGGTGCAGCAGTGAGCACGAGCAAAGAGATTCCTGCTCCCAAAGAGGCAGGGATGTGCCCAGTTCGCCTTTGTCCCCAGTGCTGAGCGCAGGGCTTTGCAGAGAGCAGGTGCCCTGTCGGTAAACCCAGCAGCCCTCTCTGGTGCACGATATACACAATATTTTCCCTGCTCTCCCTTCCACTAACAGATGTTGTACTTCTGCTCTTAGAAATGGGTAGAAACATCCCGACTCTGTACTTACCTCAGTGCCCCTGGTGACTTCAGTCTTGGAAGTTAACAGGGCGGGAGAGACAGCCACGGTGTCAAGGACGCTGGCCTTTCACTGGGCTTCTTGGGCAGGTCCTTTGACATCTCTGAGCTCATGTAGCTTTTCAGATGGTGGAACTGAGCCCCAGATAGGTGACTCCCGGGGCTCACAGCCAAAAGGGGCAGCTGGGAGTTCAGCGTAGTTTTGTCTGGTGTCCGAGCCTGTGCTGCCCAAAGCCTTGCCCTCCAGGCCCTTCCAGGGGCCGAGAGATGTTCAGAAGCACCTCATCAGAGAGTGGCTGGCAGGTGGCTTTTAAAGGGAAAGGCTCCCCTGAAGCTTGGCTGAGCCGCGTGGTAGTTAAGAGCATATCTGTTTTTAAAGATTTTATTTATTTGAGAGAGACAGAGAGAGAGTGCACAAGAGCAGGGAGAGGGAGAAGCAGACTCCCCGCTGAGCAGGGGGCCTGACGCGGGTCTCGATCCCAGGACCCCCAGGTTCAGGACCTGAGACAATGGCAGAAGCTTAATGACTGAGCCCCCAGGCGCCCGAGAGCGGGCCTCTTATTAGATAACTTGGGATGTGCTTCTTGCCGCACCCTGCTGTGTCGTGGAGCGCCTTTGGCCCCTTGAAGCCCCCTTTCCTGTCTGTAAAACGGGGATGGTAAAGCGCACCCCGGAACGTGGAGAGTCGGGGGGCGTGGAGAGTCGGGGGGCGTAAAGGACAGACCGAGGGTGCCCTGGGGGCCGACGGTCTGGGCCGCAGGTGCGCGGTGTCCTGCGCTACCGGGGCCCGCCTCTAGGTGGGGGCAGGAGCCAGAGCAAAGGGGCCTCGGCTTGGGCCCCGCGGGCTGTGAGCCTCCAGTATCCAGGGCCCCAAGCCCCGGGAGGGGACAGAAGGACCCAGTGGGGCCACCCTGGAAGGCTCCTGGAGCTGGGAGCCCCCGGCTCGGCTGGCACGGGCGGGGAGGCCGGGGCCCAGACCCGGGGGGTAAGGGGGGTCAGGGCAATCGGGGCTGGTGGACACCCCCTGCACCTGGGCGTGCAGGCTGTGCAGCGGGGACGGGCACGCTGTGCCTGTGGGGCCCGGGGAGCGCCGTCCTCCGCCGGCCTGGCCGGGGGCTCGCTCACCTGCAGCTGGCCGGGCACATGGGGTCTGTGATGTCACAGAGCCAGGGGCCCAGGGAATGCTGGGCTGCGAGGAGGGGGCAGCGGGGACTGTCCCTGTGCGGCCCTGCGCTGTGTGCCCGGGCCGTGGCCTCCCCCGCGCCCACTAGGGGTGGTTCCCCGTCCCGCGTGTCCCACCTCCTTAGACCAGTACAGGCTGTGCTGCTCCCGGGCCTTGTGGGCCCTTAAACCAGGGGGTGGGAGCTTGATGAGCCACAGCAATCCACGGCGTCTCTCCACCCAACGCCTCATTCCTTCCAAGGGGCGAGGTCGTAACCTGTGGAGGGGAGCCTGGCAGTGTAGGCGTCTTCGGCAGGTGACCTAGTTCATGTCACCCACGGCAGGACCGCCCTATGCCGTGTGTCCCCTGACAGGATGCGCTGGGGGGACAGCGTCACTGCTGTGGTCTTCCTGCCAAACACGGGAAACCAGAATCCAAAAATGAACACAAATGGGGGGGGGCACCTCGTAAGACGGTTGTGCCCGTGTCCCTCAGAAACGGAGAGCTCCCGAAGATAAAGACCGAACTGTTCTGGGTAAGGACACGCGGTGGGGACACGGCAATGCCCGTGACTCATGATATTGGGTTCGACCCTGCACCGGGTGGCGAAGCAGCTGGAAGACATTTGGGGGACCCTTGGTGACACTAGCATCTCAGTGTCGGATTTCTTTTTCTTTTCTTTTCTTTTCTTTTCTTTTCTTTTCTTTCTTTTCTTTCTTTTCTTCTTCTTCTTTTTTTTTGAGAACTGTCCTGGAGTTCTTCTCTAAGAGAATATGCTTGTTCTCAGGGCGCGCACACCGACCTGGTCGGGGGAACCAGGTCTGAGGGCACCGCTCGCTCTCAGATGGTTCGGAAGGAACTGACCCGGGGACACAGAGACGAGGCAGGAGGGAGCAGGTGGGGGGAGATGCAAGCAATCGTGAGTCTGGGTGAGGCATCAACAGGGGTTCTTTGCACCTATTGCAACTTTTCAGTAAGTCCAAGATGGTTTCAAGACGAGAAGAAGCTGTCCGCAAGGCTTAGATTTTTTGTTTTCGGCGAGCTAGGCATGACCATGTGCTTAAAAACAGTAAGGAGAAAAAGAAAAAAAAAAAAACCAGTAAGGAAGACAAGCCAGTAAGGCTTTGGAAGAGCTACTCCCTGGCGAGGAGGCGGGGAAAGAGGAGACACAGCCTGTGCTGTCACCAAGTGCTTTATTTGGAGGGAGCCCCCCCTCCCCGCCCCCGACAGTGGTGCTGGTGGCACAGAGGTGGCTCAGACGTCTTCTCCTCCTCGGGGGGGGGGGGGGGGGAGTTTCCGAATCTGTCTTCACGGCCCCTGCTCGCCGCCCCTTCCTCCCGGAGCCTCGCTGGCAGCGTGCTGGTAGCAGACTAGAACGCTCAGGGTCTCCCGGTGTGGCATGGCTGGAATGGCCAGCAATCCTGGGAGTAGTGGGTTGGGTTTCTCTTGTAAAAACCTCTTGGGGAAACGTGTGTATTCCCTTCTAGAAAGAAGGAAGGATGGAATTATGGCGCTGGGTGGAACCTTGGCCCTGGGTGTGGACGGAGCACCCTGGTCACCTCCATCCCCAATCATGGTCAGATTCTGGAACACTGGGTGAGCCACGTGGACCCCGGGCTGGGACTCGGGGGTCCTGTGTGACAGGGACACGTCAAGAAGTTCCATGTTTGGGGCAGCCTGGGTGGCTCAGCGGTTTAGTGCTGCCTTCGGCCCAGGGCGCGATCCTGGAGACCCGGGATCATGTCCCGCGTCAGGCTCCCTGCATGGGGTCTGCTTCTCCCTCTGCCTGTGTCTCTGCCTCTCTCCCTCTCTCTGTATCTCTCATGAATGAATAAATAAATAAAATCTTAAAAAAAAAAAGAGTTTCCGTGTTTGTACTGCGTTTGCACGTTGAGTGATGATGAGGGGACTTGCAAAGAGCAGAGGCCTGGAAAGTGAGAGAATGGGGCCCGTCCTGTTCTAACGCCACCCCCTGCCAGTGGGCTTTTGGAAGGTCCCTTCCCCCTGTGGACGTCCGTCTTCTCTATGCAACGGAAGGTGGGATTTTGAACTGGGATGCACGGAGCCACACGCGGGAGGGAGTGGCGGCGCTCGTGGAGCTCCCAGGCCCTGCCCTGGATTCAGGGGCAGTGGGACCCCTTTCGTCTCTTATTGCAATTGGACTTTGTGTGAGGTTCTGCTTGCCAGGAGGGTGTGGCTGTTTTGAGAATTCTGAAACGTCTGGGCCGCGCTGGCCCTTAGCTCTCAGCAGCCGGCCGCCCAGGGTGTTTGGGAGCTGAGCGGAGGAGTCATTTGTTCCTCCCGGACTGGGCTTCTGTCCTGCTCCTGTTGCCCCTGAAGTGTTTCACCCCCAGCTGAACTACACTCCAGTCCACAAGCATTTTCTGGCCTTGTTTACTTGCCACCTACCTGGCTGGGTTTGTCCTCCTGGGACTTACCCTCTAGCGGCCAAATCAGACACGAGAGCAACAGCCACACCCAATACACACATGAGACAAGGCCCCGGGGCTTAGGGGCATGGATGTGTGCTCCATGTGTGAGGTCTGCTGCTCCTCATGTGATTCCCAGCTCGGGAGGTTGTGCAGGCAGGTGTCAGACTCCAGGAATCCCTCCAGTGTGTTCTAGAATATGACTGTGGCTTCCTGGAGGGAGTGGTCCCGTCTCCTCTGCCACCCCACTTAGCTCAGATATCAAAGGGATTTGGTCATCTGGACGGTGGGGGGGTTCCTGGTTGGCGCTAGGATCCCAGTCTGGGACTCACCCTCATGCTCATTATTGCTGGTGGAGGAGGCTAGCTTTTCTGGACCCATCAGGGGTTGTCCCAAAGGCAAGCGGGAGGCTTCGTTAGCACGCTTGGGATTCTTGCTGGCCAGCTCCTCCTTCTGTAAGCCTGGCGGTCATAATTCCACACCGTCGGGGGCAGGGGAGGCTCAGGAGAGGTGGCGGGAGTGAAGGGGTGTCACCCAGCTTGTCGGGGTGCACGTGGGCCAGAGGTGGTTATTACAGGGTAGGGACCACGTGGATCTCCCTCCTCCAGTCCTCTGAACGCTCTGCCTCCTAAGCACATGCTAGGTTCAAAATATGTATGCTCTTTCAAAAATCATAAAGTTTAACCTTTTTCTCCCGTTTATAAATGTGAATGCGTATCCGTTACGGAAAAACTAGGGGACACCGAAGAATGTGAAGTAGACACAGAAATGCCCCAAACGCCCATCCCTTCAGATGTGGTCACAGTTCTCGTCGTCTCTTATGCATTTTTTTTACGTGGCCCATCGTATCCCACATGTCGTGTATGCATTTTATGTTTTTCATATACGTCATGTCAGAAATGTTTTTCTCGGGTCGCTGAATTTTTAAGAACCAACGGTTGTATAACATTCTGTTTTGCAGAGAATTCAAGAGTCACTTAATCTTCTTTTGTCGGGAGTCTAGGGTGTTTCTGCTACATAAACACTGTTATGGTGAACATTGTACCTAAGGCTTTGTTTTTTTTTTTCTTTTTAAATTTTTTTATTTATGATAGTCAGAGAGAGAGAGAGAGAGAGAGAGAGAGAGAGAGAGAGAGAGAGAGGCAGAGACATAGGCAGAGGGAGAAGCAGGCTCCATGCACCGGGAGCCCGATATGGGATTCGATCCCGGGTCTCCAGGATCGCGCCCTGGGCCAAAGGCAGGCGCTAAACCACTGCGCCACCCAGGGATCCCTAAGGCTTTGTTTTTATGTAAAGACCTCTAAATTCTTAAAAGTATAGCAACTGACTGAGCTGTGTCCTGTAACACAGAGCTCTGTCCTTTACCAGATGCCTAACTGCAGCAAATTGCTCCCCTCCCGTGCCTGTTTTCAGAGCTGCGAAATGACACATCCATTTTGGGTCATCATGTCCCCTTCTCAGAATTATTGTAGGGATCAGATAATATCACTGCTGCCCGATGTCAGCTCTGAAACAGTGGGGGACTTACCTGATCGCAGCCGGGTCCCTAGTGCTTGGACAGTGCCCTTGCATGTAATAGGGGCTCAGTCACTATCACTGTTATTATCTTGGAAAAAGGGATGGGCGTTTTTCAGATTCTCGGTTTCTATTGTGCAGTTATTTTTTGCGGGGGGGGGAGGGTGTGTGGTTTCAGACCCTCTCTGTGGATTTCTGGCAAAACGTGCCAGGAGAATTTTTCTCCTGCTGTTGAACCTGTGCTGGCCGCCTCCCTGGCCTCCCTGCCTTTTGTTTATTGGTTTGGGTTAGGAAGTCCCCATCTGATATTTTAGGTTCGAATCATCATTCAAAAGCTGAAGGAAATCTGAGGGTATCTCAGCGGAAGGGGGACAAACACCATGAGGTCTAGAGAGGCCAGGCGGGGTGTTCTTGTCTGGTACCTACTGCAGGTCGATGGCTGAGGCTCTTGGGTTTGACTGGGGACCTTGGAGTCATCCATGGAGTGGGGCTCCTCACAGTCTCTGCAGCATAAGCTGAAAATCTTCGAGGCCAGGTTTTGGTGGGCTGCTGTAGAGGTAAAGGAATGGGGGCCATGGTCTCTGGGACCTGGCCTCTAGACGCTCATTGGAAGTTCTCCATGATGGGCTGAACTGGGTCAACCTCTCCCAAGGGATAATAGCCTTTCCTGTTCCCAAATCTTGCATAGCTTCCCATGGCCGTGGGCCCAGGCCCTTGTGTCTAGGTTACCCCCTCTTAAAACTATTTTTCCCGTTCTAAATAGTATTTTCTTACCCATGGAGAGGAGTTGAAGCCTTTACTCTGCCAGCTTTGCCGGTAAGGGCACTGTGCTGAATCAGCTGATCTTGATTTGGAGCCCAATTCCCTGGGCAGGACTGTTTCCTAAATAATCATAAGATTATTATGGGTAAAAAATGCTGGTCCTTTACCTGTTCTCCCAGTCCAGTTGGGCTCCCCCTACCGCAGATTCCTGGCTTGTACAGAAATATGTAAGGACATGCTCCATAGTCAAGTCCATCCACGTTCTGGCCCATTTCTAGGTGCACATTCTTGGGTAGATTCCTTAACTTTCTTGAACCTCGCTTTTTTGATGGGGAAAATGGGAATGCAGTGCCTCCTTCCAGAAGTAAAGGGTTAAAAGTCACCCCCGTGGTGTTTGGCACATAGTACATGCCCAGTAAATGGCCATTCCATTCCCTTTCCCATCCCTTCATGTGGCTTGCTGGCTTCCAAATATCCTGGCTGGTCCAGGTCCTGGGGGGACGCGGCCGTGAAGCACAGGCCTGCAGGTGTAGGGCCTAGTGCTGCCATCAACTTGCCAACTGGCTGTGGCTAAGTTCATGTGTAGCTCTGTGTCTCCGGAGCCTCATCAATCACAAGAGAAAGTTAGGCTACACGGTATCTTCAAGGACCTTTCTAGATCTGATGGTCCAGAATTAGAAAACCTTGTTTTAGTCCCAAACTCCTTTGTCCCTGGGCACTTCCTGTTCTTACTCCCCTTTCCATGGCAAGACCCCCTTTTAGGAAATTCTTATCATGTATGGGCTGAGGCCCCTCACAAGACCCAATTCACCATGTGAGCTGCCTCACTCATGGCCACTTGCTTCTCAGTTTCTCAACTACTATCCCCTGCTCTGAGCCACCCTTATCTCTTGCCTGAATTAGAATAGTCTCCTAACTGGTCTCTCTGTTTCTTTTACTCTTGACTTTTTTTTTTTTTTAAGATTCTATTTATTTATTCATGAGAGACAGACTGAGAGAGGCAGAGACACAGGCAGAGGGAGAAGTAGGCTCCCTGCAGGGAAGCCCGATGGTAAGACTCGATCCTAGGATCCCGGGATCACACCCTGAGCCGAAGGTAGAGGTTCACCCACTGAGCCTCCCAGGCCCCCCTACCCTTGACTTCTTAAATTAATACAAGATCTTTAACTTCCGGCACATAACGCTGTTTGATGTAGCACAACTTCTATATTGTGCTTAGATACAGCCGGCAGCCTCGACGTGTACCAATGTCCCCATCTTGCAG
This sequence comes from Nyctereutes procyonoides, assembly GCF_905146905.1. NCBI lineage: Eukaryota > Metazoa > Chordata > Mammalia > Carnivora > Canidae > Nyctereutes > Nyctereutes procyonoides. The sequence goes on along the minus strand of NW_026575135.1, from coordinate 5,551,140 downwards.
CATCCTTGGATCAAAGGGGTCCTCCCTGGGTTCGGTTAGCCCCCATCTCCAACAGTCTTTTGGATTTGTCGCCAAGTGAGTTTTTCAACATGATTTGAGCTCTGATGCATTTCCTTGAGCTCTCTTCAGTGAATCTGTTGTATCTCCTTAGGATTTATAAGCAGGTAGAAATTTATATAAGGCGACTAGGTCTTTTGTTTTGGAGACGCCCCATTTAGCAAATAGGCCTGACGTTAATACGCTTATTCTGCTGCTCGCTTTAGTTTCAATTTCCTTCATGTAGATTCTGGCCTCATGGGATTTGGCTTTGTGCTGGATCGCCTGACGTATGCTGAATGTGGAAGGAGGTGTTTCCTGAGGAAGGAGTGGAAGCACAGGTCTTGACAAGCCCTCACCATAGGTCAGCCCCGAGGACTAATGGTTGGGGGTCTGTTAGCCGATGATCAATGTGTATAAAGGTAATTGCTAAAATTCTGCCTTGGGTCCGTCTGGACCCTCGTGAGCACATGTTTCGTCTTGTTAACTCAATGAAAGGTCACTTGACTCAGCCTATGTTCTGGAATAAGTGATTTCCAGGTTATTGATCAGTGGCCTCGCTTAGGCGCTCTTAGGCCCGGGAATTCAAGACACCACGCGTAACTGTGGTCACCTGTGGAGTGTTCTCTGCTGCTTGTCGTGGTTTCATCTACATTAAAGTTGCTGCCTCTTCCTGGAAAACAAACTTCTGCCTCACATATATATTCACATGCACTTTCATGTGTGTGCTTATATTAATAAATGAAAGAATTTCACCAGATGACTTGGAATTACGGGCACTATGGCAAACCTTTAATGTCTAAAATAAGAGATTGAAGAGGGGCTCTTGAAAAAGAAGACAAAAACACCAAATATTCAGTAGAGAGAGCTTCTTTGATTGGTATGTTCTGATCTCAGAAAGAAAGAAAGAAAGAAAAAAAAACCGTACTCCTACTCAAACCTTCTGAAACCTACTTTCTTTACATCTCTTTTTCTCTCTCCACCCAGCTTTATCGTTACCACCCACTTACACTCTTTCTATTCCTTCCCGTGACTGCCTAAATAAACTCCCTTCATTTCTGTAGAAAAGAACAATCAACTTTGCACCATATCCCCCAGAAACTCCTGTACCAGGAGGTGGGTCCAGAGAGGCTGAATTCAAACCCTGGGTGACAGTTGAGTCGAGGGCACATATTTAGAATTATCCCAAATTTCCAAATGACAGAAAGTGGCTGTATAATTCGGGGTCCTGTTATTCTTTCACTTATTGCCATTTGTACCAATCATTTCACTTAATGGCTGACCTTCAATGCGGAGGGAGGAAGCAGGATGGAAGAGGAGCAGGATGGAAAAGGCCAGAAGATTTAAATAACCCACCTACACATAATTCAAAAAAGTGGGCTTGAGGAGAAAGATAGGAAACGTACCACCTAAAACTATTTCAAAAGTCTTTCCCTGAAGGGAAAGATTGGACAGAGATTCAAAATTGCAAGCAAAGATGAATTACGAGGAGATTTAATAGACTTCAGGACACTTTCAAAGAAATCCTAGGGCAGCCCAACAGCTTAAGTAAAGGGAACCTTTCCTTCTCTCTTTGGGGGAGGCTCAGACCCAAGATAGGGAACTTAGATAAATCGGCATGGGAAATGCCAGCTTAGACCTCCTGGCCATTTTCAAAGAGTCCTCATGTGGCTCCTTGGAGAAAACAATTGGTTCCTGAAATAAAAACAAGATCAAAACCCTCCTGTCTACATAAAGAAGGTGGAGCCTGTTGACGAGGACCCTTGTATTTACTGTGAGCAGAAAACCATTTGGAAGAACTCGTGGTCTAGATCGGTCCGGTGATGCCCCTCTGAGGAGACCTTAGCCCTCAACACAGTCCTCTCCTTCCCCTAAACTCTCAAGGGGAATCGTGAATAAATATAGTCAGACGACGGTGCTGCTTGTTAGCATGAAATCACCCTCTTCAATGCCAACTAGAACCAGGACTATTCCAAGTCCCGGTACAGGACCCAACACCCCCAGCAGACTGTGGGTCTGGTACAGACCCATGGTACAGCTGCCCAACACCCCCAGCAGACTGTGTCAGCTCACTCGGCATTGGAGAGCGTGAAGCCCTTCCTGAGGCTACCCATACCAGGAGGCGGACCAGACTTCTGAGGACAGAGGGGCCCCCCGTAGGAGCTGGACAAGCCGTGGGGCTCCTTTTCTCTCACCTTGACTGACATAGCAAATAATACAGCCCGTGCTCTGGAGTACCACCAACTGGTTGAAAATCCTTAGCTCTATGGATAATAGAATACCTTTGGATTTTTATTTTGGCTAATCAGAGAGTATGTACCTTTGCCAGCATGTCTTGGAGTCCCTGGATTAATACCCCATGTAAGGGGCCCAAAGAAAAGGCAGCCTGGCTATCCAAAATGGACATAGGGAATTTATTTTCTTGGTCATGCCTAGGAAATTGTGGATTATGATTCTGGTGTGCCTTCCAGACCCTTCTTTTAATTAACCTAATTATTTAATCTAATAATTAAACTCTTTTCATTATTATTGAAATTAATTTTTTTAAATTAATATTTAAATATTATTTAATTAATATTATTTGCCTCACACTCATTTAGCGGCTGCTGTCCAGAGAAGTCAAAGGATCTTAGGCGGCCATTGGCCCAATGTATAGCTCCACAGATGATTCAAAGACAAAACCAAAAGACATCAGGCCGGCCAATGCTCAAACTGAACATCGGATCGCTGCAGGCGGAAAAGAGGAACTGTGTCTTCAAGGAAAGTGGACGACAGTGGTTGAGCATCTGTGTAACCCCGGAGGGTCTTTCCTGCAGTTTTGGTTGAGGGAGGACCACAAAGGGAGAGGCCGAGAATGAAAAAGAAGTTCCCACTCTCCTAAGACCGATGGTTCTGTAACCACGGCTTAACAGGTAATCTCCAGAACCGGTTTCAAATCCATTTTAATCTATTGATGAAACTTTGCCTTAGTGACCATTCTTCTGAAAGCAAGAGGCAATAGTAGGTCCCCTTTCGCAGCTGCTGGCCTACCATTCCCAAGCACTCCTGCCCCCGAGATGCCACCTCCCATCAACTCAGCACCTCCCGGATCCCCTTGTAAATCAGCCGTTAGCTTTGTTCAGAGGCTTTGGCGTGGAAGCCCGATTCTCCCTTGTTGAGTGGGAAATAAATTCAATTTTTGTTTCACACATTGAGCGGAGGTCTCTTTCTCTACAGAGGCTCACATAGATGCAAATAGCCCGGAGATGGTTCCCTGTTAGCAGGGCAGCAGGGGTTTACACGTGCATTTGTCTGAATCTAGCATCAACGCATTCCACACCTTCAGCCCAGCCAGCAGTTTCATGGGAAAGTTTGGGGTGGTGGGGTGGGGGCAGAAACGCTTTCTCCTTTGAGTCCTGGCCGCAAAGAATTTTGAACTTTGGAGCCCCCTTCAGAAATGTAAGACTCTCAAGGGAGGTAGTGCTGGGGTCACAGGCACATTCTTTGGGGGATCATTCTTAAAGATCTACTACTGGGGAGCCTGGGGGGCTCAGCGGTTGAGCACCTGCCTTTGGCCCAGGGCATGATCCTGGGGTTCCAGGATCGAATCCTACATGGGGCTCCCTGCACAGAGCCTGCTTCTCTCTCTGCCTCTCCCTCCCTCCCTCCCTCCCTCCCTCCCTCCCTCCCTCCCTCCCTCCCCCCCCCTGTGTCTTTCATGAATAAATAAAATCTTTTAAAAAATAGAAAAAATAAAGATCTACTACTTATTAAGCTGTGGAATTTAGAAGAATTTTACTTCCTGAAGGCTGTTTTTTTTTTTTTTTTTTAATCTGTAAAATGAGGCTGACGATCATAGTATCTAGCCTGGAAGGCAGTTGCGAGGATCAGGTAATGGTGGTAAGTGCTGGGCGCCTCGGCCTGCTGCATCGCCAAAGCTTTGGCTCGGGAAGGTAAATGCTGACGCTGAAGGGGATGTGGCCCATGTGGCCGACTGGGTTGGGCTGCAGGTGCGCGGTGTCCTGCGCTACCGGGGCCCGCCTCTAGGTGGGGGCAGGAGCCAGAGCAAAGGGTCCTTGGCTTGGGCCCTGCGGGCTGTGAGCCTCAGGTGTCCAGGGCTGCCTGGGAGGGGACAGAAGGACCCAGCAGGGCCACCCTGGAAGGCTCCTGGAGCTGGGGGCCCCCCTGGCTCGGCTGGCACTGGCGGGGAGGCCGGGGCCCAAACCTGGGGGAAGCGGGGGGTCAGGGCAGTCGGGGCTGGTGGGCACCCCCTGCATCTGGGCGTGTGGGGGTACGGGCAGGGGGTACGGGCACGCTGTGCCTGTGGGGCCCGGGGAGCGCCGTCCTCCGCCGGCCTGGCCGGGGGCTCGCTCACCTGCAGCTGGCCAGGCACACGGGGGCTGTGATGTCACAGAGCCAGGGGCCCAGGGAATGCTGGGCTGCGAGGAGGGGCAGCAGGGACCGTCCCTGTGGGGCTCTGCCCTGTGTGCCCGGGCTGTGGCCTCCTCCCAGCCGGCCGTCGGGCATCGGGACAGAAGTCCTGGTGGCTGCTGTGACGCACCTTGAGGACAGCGCGGCCAGAGGTGGGCCCGACAGCCCAGGTCTGTCTTTTGTCTCAGAGACACCTGCCGGGTGCTGACCTTGGGCACATGGACTTCACCTCTGTCTGGGCTTTCAACTCTGCAAAGTGGAAACAATGCTGCTCCCTGGTCCCAGATGTATTTTTAGGATGGAGTGAAGCCAGGTGGGTGGAAGACATTTGGCGCGGTGCCTACGTGTTGTGAGCGTTCCCGCCGTCGTTGCTGTTGACAACACGTGCAAGAACAGGTGACACCTTCCCAGTCTGTCTTTCGAAAGAGGTAAAAGAGGGGGTTGCTTTATATCCGAGTTCTCACAAAATCTCTCACCTGAAGGGACACTCTTTCAAGTCCTTTATTTAGGACAACCAGGTGCTATTTGGGGAAGCCGAATTAGGTTAAAACATTCTCCATCAGTGCTGTCTTTGGATGCTGATAGAGGTCACCTGGTATAGGAAAAGGAAAAAGCAAGGGCGGTCCACACAGTTTTGCAGCCACGGGGTCAGTGGGGTAGGGCTTTGGGCGGGAGGGGGATGGGATCTTACCGTCCCAAGAATTTGACGGTGGGTTCAACAGTCCTTTGAACCTCACTTACAAAGCGGTCCCCGTAAGTGGCAGGTTCTCAACTCTGGCTCCGAGGTGGTTTTGAAATGTAAGAATGCCTTGAGGCCTAATTAAGTTAGAGGGGTTTTTTTTTGATTTTTAAAATTTTATTTAGTTATGTATGTATGTATGTATGTATTTATTTATTTATTTATTCATTCATTCATTCATTCATTCATTTATTTATTTGGGAGGGGAGTGGGGAGTGGATCCTGGGCTTCAGTATTTTTACAAAGCTTTCCAGGCGATTCTTGTGTATGAACAAGACTGCGACCCACAGAATTACACTGTGGAGATCGCAATGCCTGTAAACAAGTGGTTCTCAGCTCAAGGCTACACTTGGGATCACGAGAGGAACTTGAAAGAGTGCCACACCCCGTGTCCACTCCAGGCCAGCAGACTCACTCTGTGGGCTTTGATAGTTTTTAATGCTCCCCAGGTGTTTTCCCCAATTAAAATGTTGCCCTAGAACATCGTGTAAGTTTGAGGCGTCTAACGTGCTGGCTTGCTCCATTAATGTGTTACAACGGTATGACTACAGGAGCGTTAGCAAACACCTTTATCACACCACATAATTATTGTGTCCTTTTTGCGTCGTGCACGATGAAGATCTAGTCTTTTAGCAACTTTGAGGTTTATATAATACCGTATATTTTTTTGACCTGTCCTTATCCTTTTAAATACAGTATGATTTTAATTCTCTCTTTTTTAAGGGATTAGAATTTGACTTTATTGCTTTGAGTATTTTTTCTTTCACTTTTTTTTCTTTTTATTTTTTTTTATTTATGATAGTCACACACAGAGAGAGAGAGAGGCAGAGACACAGGCAGAGGGAGAAGCAGGCTCCATGCAGGGAGCCCGACGTGGGACTCGTTCCCGGGTCTCCAGGATCGCGGCCTGGGCCAAAGGCAGGCGCCAAACCGCTGCGCCACCCAGGGATCCCTTCTTTCACTTTTTTAATTGAAGTTCGATTTGCCAACATATAGTGTAACACCCAGTGCTCGTTCTGATTTTAATTCTCTTTCAGTGTTGAGAACCACTGAACAACATAGCTGAGTGTGAGAACCACATAGCAAAGTTTTTTTTAAAAAACCTAAATTTATCCTTAATGTTGTCTAAATGGGTCCTTTTAGCTTTTTCAAGGACAGCATTGTCTATGGGCTCAAAAGCACTATTTTCAAATAAGAAATCGAGACAATATACTTGGGAACCCTGTGTTAGATGAAGGCTGACGTTAAAGATGTCTGTGAAGCATTTAAGTGGAATTGTTTCAGGGAGCGGGTGAGGGTAGCAGTACATCCGAATTAATGGGTTTTATGTAATGTGCCACTGTAAACACGTCTATTGGATCTATATAAATAGAACTTGGTTATTTCATCCACGAACGTTTACATGTGTATGCAAGCTGTGGGACCTTGGCCATAGTTATTAGCCCCTGGAACCCTCATTTCCTTACCTTTAAAATCATTTAAGAGTTGAGGTGAGGAGTTGATGATGAGGCCATGTGTGCTGTAAGCAGGAGGGTAGAGAAGAAGTATTCCATAAATATTGTTTCATTATTTTCATTGTCACCATTATTATTGTTTGATGATGACAGGGATGGATAAGGAGGAGTATGGGCTGATGCCTCTGTGTCTGGCTTTCCCATTTATGGATATGAAATGAGAAAATTGAGGAAGAGGAGCACATTTTGGATGAGGACAAATTTAGGCTTTTAAATACTTCTGTTTGGAAGATAATTACACAGGGATCCCCGGGTGGCTCAGCAGTTGAGCGCCTGCCTTTGGCTCAGGGCGTGATCCCGGTCCCGGGATCAAGTCCCGCGTCGGGCTTCCCGCAGGGAGCCTGCTTCTCCCTCTGCCTGTGTCTCTGCCTCCTCTCTCTGGGGCTCTCAGGAATAAATAAATAAAATCTTAAAAAAAAAAAAAGAGGAAGATAATTGCACATTTGCAGGAAGTTGTAAAAAATGTGCAGAGAGATCCCGTGAACCTCGTTCACCCAGACTCCCCCAGTGTTAACATCTTGCGTCACAAACAGAATCAAAACCCAGGGGCACACCTGGGTAGCTCAGCGGTTGAGCATCTGTTTTTAGCTGAGGACGCGATTGTGGTCCAGGGATCCAGTCCCCCATCGGGTTCCCTGCAGGGAGCCTGCTTGTATCTCTGCCTGTGTCTCTGCCTCTCTCTGTGTGTCTCTCATGAATAAATAAATCTTTTTTTTAAAAAAGAATCAAAACCCGGAAATCAACATTGCTACAATCCATAGTACATGTGTGCTGTGCGTGGCTGTGTGTCATTTCACTACATGTGTGGCTTGTGTGAGTGCACCACAATCAAGACACTTAACTACGGTCGCCACAAGGCTCCTGTGCACTAACCCCGTTGTTGTCACACCCACCCTCCCGCCCCACCATCTCTAACCCCTGGAAACCACTGATCTTCCATTTCTGTAGTTATGTCACTTCATGAATGTCACATAAATGGAAACATACAGTATACATGTATCTTTTTCAGGTTGCTGGGGGTTTTTTTTGTTGTTGTTGTTTTGTTTTTTTTCCTTTTTTTTTGTTCTCACTGGGCCAAATTTTGTTGAGGTTCATCCGAGTACAGGGTGTATTAGTAGTTCATTCCTCATGACTATTGAGTCGTAATCCATGTGTGTTTAACAATTCACACATTGAGGGATGTTTGAATGGTTCCTGGTCTTTGTCACAAACAAAGCTACTATGAACACTTAAGTATTATTTTCTATGTGAAAATAAGTTCTTCATTTCTGAGGGATAAATGCCCCAGGATATAATCGCTGGATTGTATGATAAATCCATTTTTAGTTGTTTTTTTTAAGATTTTTAAAAATTATTTATTTGAGAGAGAAAGAGAGAGAGAGAGAGAGAGAGAGAGAGAGAGAGAGAGAGAGAGAGCAAGCAGGGGGAGCAGCAGAGGGAGAGGGAGAAGTAGGCCCTCCTCAGTTCCAGGACCCCGAGATCATGACCTGAGCCGAAGGCAGACGTCCAACCAACTGAGCCACCCAGGTACCCTCCATTTTTAGCTTTGAAAGAAAGTGCCAAAATATTTTCTGGAGTGACCGTCCCATTTTTCATTCCTATGAATGAAGGATCCTATTTTTCTGCATCTCCTCCAGTGGGTTCCCCCCACCCCCACCATTTTTTATTTTTTGCCATTTAGCCAGGTGTGATCTGGTTTTCACTGTGAGCGAATGTACAGGTTTCCAGTGGCTAATGATGTGGGATATCTTTTACTATGCTTATTAGTTACCCACGCATCTTCTTTGGTACAATGTCTCTTTGTGCCTTTTGCCCATTTTCTAGTTGGATTCTTTAAAAAATTCATTTTTAAAATGATAGCTTCATTGAGATATAAATCATATACCACAAAATTCACACTTCTGGAAAATTCAGTTTTTCGTACATTCAAAAGGTCATGTCACTATCACCACGGTCTGATTCCTAAATTACCCCAAAAGGAACTCCATACGCATTAGCAGCCACTCTCTGTTCCCCTTCCTTCCAGCCCCTGGCAACTACGAACCTACTTTCTGTCTCTACGGAGCTGCTTGTTCTGGACGTTTCATAGAAATGGAACCCTACAATATGTAGTCTTTTGTGTCTGGTTTCTTTCACTTATCATAACCCTTTTCAGGGTTCATCCATCTCGGTCTTTCATTTCTTTTTTCAAATAATGTTCTCTTTATATGAACATATCCTATTTTATCTGTTCACCTGTTGATGGACATTTGAGTTGTTTCCACTTTTGGGCTGTGGAATATCACTATGAATGCTTGTAAGTCTTTCAATTGGCATGCGATCGGTTTTCTTATCTCCAAGAAAACCGATCGCATGCCAATTATATATGAATGCTTGTAAGTCTTTCAATTGGCATGCGATCGGTTTTCTTATCTCCAAGAAAACCGATCGCATGCCAATTATATATGAATGCTTGTAAGTCTTTCAATTGGCATGCGATCGGTTTTCTTGGAGATTATATATATATATATACCGATCGCATGCCAATTATATATATATAATTATATATATAATTATATAACACCAATTATATGTATTATATATTTATATATTATAATGCCAATTATATATAATTATAAAATATATATAATAATAATATATATATTTTATATATACCTGGAAGTAAAATTGCTGAGTCAATGGTAACTCTATGTTTAGCACTTTGAGACATTGCCCACCTGTTTTCAGAGTCGCAGTGCTGTTTTGCAGAGCTTCCAGCAATGTCTGAGGGTTCCGTTCACTTGACGCCCTTGGCAACACTTGCTGTAATCTGTGTTCTATTTTAGCCATCCCAGCGGGTATGAAGTAGCATCTCATTATGGCTTAATTTGTGTTTTCCTAATGACTGGTGATGTTGAGCATCTTTCCGCGTATATATTAGCCACTTGTATATCTTGTTTGGAGGAATGTCGATTACAATCCTTTGCCCTTTTGAAAGTTGGATTGAGTTTTAAGAGTTACTTCAGTCCATGGTCGTACCTTTGCCACGGCACCGACACGGGCAGAGTATATTTCCTTGTTTCTGATTTTGGACTTGACTAAGTGACTCGTTTTGGTCCATGGTTTGTGGGCAAAAAGGATTGTATTAGAATTTCAAGCCACTTCTGCTCCTGCTGTTGACACAAAAGTACATGACCCCATTAGCCCGTTAGTTCAGGAAGAGGATGAGAGACAGATCAGGGTCACTTCAGATGAGCACCCCAGCTAAGCCCAGCTGAGATCAGTCAACTCCCATGCAACTCACACATGATGATCATAAGTGACTGTTTTAGGGTGGTTTGCAAACAGCTGTGGTTAAGTGAGACACAGGGCATGAAGTCTCTTTACAGACACAAAGTACTGTCTACATGAGAGGAAAGATAGATTGCTCACTCCATTTTATTTTAAGTTTACTTCTTTTTTAAAATAAAGATTTTATTCATTTATTTGACAGAGAGAGAGAGAGAGAGTGCGCATAAGCAGAGGAAGGGGCAGGCAGAGGGAGAGGGAGAAACAGGCTCCCTGCGGAGTGAGGAGCCTGACATGGGACTCGATCCCAGGACCCTGAGATCATGACCTGAGCTGAAAGCAGATGCTTAACCAACTGAGCCCCCCAGGTGCCCTTAAGTCTACTTCTGTTTGAATGAGAGCTCTGATCATTCAGAGACCTCAGGATGTTTGCTAGGTGTGGGCATTACTACTACATTTTTCCGAGGTGTGCAGCCCAGTCCCTTGGTGGGGAGTAGAATGATGTGAGATTGAGCATGGGCATGATATTATGTAGCACTAAATCCCATTATGGGAGAGAGAATCCCTTCTTAGTCCTTTCACTTTTATTCGTATTTATTTTTATGGAGATATAATTGACAAGAAGCGCTGTATTAGTTTCAGGTGTACAACGTCATGATTTGATAGTTGTGTACACTGTGAAATGATCGCTGCAGTAAGTCTAGTTACCACCTGTCACTCTGAGTAGTTACAAGGTTTTTTTAAATTTTTTTTTAATTTTTATTTTTTTGTGATGAGAGCTTTTAAGATGTAGGATGTATTCTCTTAGCAACTTCCAAATATACAATACAGTGTTATTAACTATACTAACCATGCCGTACATGACTTATTTATTTTATAACTGGAAGTCTGTGTCTTTGGACTCCCCCCACCCATTTCACAAACTCCCAGCACCAATCTGTTCTTTGTACCCATGAGCTGGTTTAGTTTATTGGTTTTTTTAGTTTCCACATATAAGAGAAATCATACCTCTGTAGTCCATCCACTTACACGAAGGGGGAGATCTCCACTCTTAGGTGATCCCCACTCTGTATGGCCTGCAAGCGGTTGCTGATTCGTTGTGTGACCTACATAATAAACGTGATGGGATGCACTCATGTTCCCCTCTACAAAGCTTGTGGAAGAGCATTGTTTTGAATGTGAACTCATCTCTTGTCCATACTGTTTGAGCTGGAAATTTGGTTTATTCTTTCAAAGGATTTAGGCCTCTCAATTTCCAGGAATCCTAACCCCTGCGCGCCCTTAAAAGTTCCAGGGCGATTGTCGCAAATAAAACCCTTTTGTAGCTCTTACACAATCGATACTTAAGAAGCCTTTGGAAAAATCCTCTGTAAATTCACATTCTAAAAATAGGCTTGACTTTTGGATTGCTTCTAAATAAAAACACATTTTTCGATTACGCTGGAGACAAAGAAAAAAAATTTCCAGTATCAATTTGAGACTTGTGGGAAAATGAAGAGAAGACAAGTTTCACTGTTCTCGGTGGAGGTTTTGGTATTGAAATTTTGTCACACTGGCTGGCTTCTGAGTGTGGTGGGGGTGGGGAGGAAGGAAGGGTTAGGACTGTCACCAGTCATTTAATATATCACTTATTACTCAGCTCTGACACCAAGTACAAAGGCTGGAGCAGGAAGACGGAGCTCGCATCACTGTACTTGCTGTGGTCCAGGAGAACATCTCTGAAATTCTATGGTTGCTCTGAGTCATACGTGAATCACCTCTTTGTTACACTGAAACTTCACCGTGGCATGATTTACCATGGTGCAGAGACAGAGGGCTTCATTCTGAGACTTTTGGGGCCGCAGCTGAGAGGCCCGCGCTTCCGAAGAGGGGATGCATGCCCCTGGCCGCTCTCTGTCACCTGAGGCGCCACGCGACAGTGGCAGATCATTTCTCAGGAACTCTGGTGGGCAATCCTGCTTGACTCTGAGTTATACTCTTCCTCCCTCCCGTTTTAGGAGAGTGGGTAGACACAGAGGAGCCCTGGGTAGTGTAGGGCCGCATACCATGCAGAGGCAAAATGTGGGCTTCCCCCATCCCTCCCAAGAATGTTTTCCCCTTAACACCAAGTCATCTGGGAGGTCCACGGCTCCAAAGATTACTCAGCCTTAGGTGGAGTCACACTTCTGCTCTTCCCACTCAGGGCAAATCACTTCCCTTCTCTGGGTCTCATTTGCTCATGTCTAAAATGGCACCCACAATTCCCACCTTGCCTAGGGCGAGAAGAACCATGTGCATCAAGTTGCTTGTTGCACCGCATGGTGTGTTTTGGAGGGACACCTGTGCTTTCCCTGATGTCACACCAGGCCGGCTCTGGAGATGTGGCCACCCACATCGCTGTGCTCCCTTTGTGAGCTTTTATGCTCACGAGGCTCCATCACTTTACCTGACCCAGAAGGGATGGCATAACGAGATTGAATGATAAGTGAAGAAACTTTTGGCCTCTGAATGGCCAGGCCATTTATTGTATCTCCATATGGTACACACAGATCCCAGGGCAGCGCCATATATACCCGGGAGATGGTGCATAAATATAACTGGATTTGAGTAAGAATCTCTATATATTGCTGCCTTGCTGCTTGAAAGACGTAAACAGAAGGGATGTAAGAAAACATACGCTCGCATGGTGGTAAGGGACAGGGGGACAGAAGAGCACTGTGTTATAAGGCAAACACCAAAGTGTTGCAGAAAATTTTTTTGTCAAAATAATCAAGAAGGAGATTCAAGGTTTCCAAGTCAGTAGATTTATCTACTGGTGTATCCACATCCATTCTTCCAGGGTTTTCTCTGTCTGCTAATAGGTACTAGCAGTGACGGTGCATCCGTATGTAACATGCAGCAACTTTTCCATCTCGAACATCTGACCACCCGAATGTGCTTCATCCGTGGTCTCCGGGGATAAATGAGAAGCTGCTCTTTGTGAAGGAAGGTTTGAGGCCACCGAGAGGTTCCACCCTTTTCAAGTTCTTCACTTGGCCTTTTAACTGATTTCCAAGACAGTAGATTCTTAGCTCCCTGGGGATATGGAAGAGATGATTTCTTAAGACTGTTCTGATGAAACCCTAAAAAGTGAAATGCAACAATCTCAGAAACCAGCAACATACGAGACAAATCCTCTGGTTCTGGCTGGGGGGCTGGAACCCCGCAGGAGAGCGTATGGGCTTCTCCCACGGAAGTCAGCGTGGCATGGGGTTGAGCCCACCTTGCGACCACCTTGCCCAAATAGGCAAGAATCATTTCACGGGGAGTCAGCATAATAGTAACATTTATGAGTCTTAACGACGTGCCAGCTATTGTACGAATCGCAACTCAGCTGCGTGTTGGCTGTGTGACCTTGGACGTGTTGTGTGGCTTCTCTGAGCTTCAATGTTCCGTGTCTAAAAATGGGATTATCATACCTCTTTGAGTTTTTAAAGGATTCTTTGAGACCTTGAACCCAAAGTTCTGGGTCAACATTCCATACCTGATGTTGCCAGTTTTGTTTTTGTTATTTGGACATTTCATGTGAAATTCAGGGCAGCCATGAATTTTGCAGCCAACAGAGCATTCTGCTGGCCCTGGAATTTCCGTGCCATTCTGATTTTTTTTTTCTCCCAAGGGGAGAGATAAATACATATTTGAATCTCAAAGTAAGAGGGTGTATGAGTTGGAAATGAAATGACTCTAATTTATCAGAGTGTAATAACGTCTGCCACAAAGCCAGTAATGATGATTTCCAGGTGGATAAAGACAAAGCCCATAGATCTAGGCATTTTTTTGGAAAGAAAATCACAGAACTGTGAGGGTTTATAACGCTTGTAGAAGGTCTTAATAAGACTCTGAGCAAAGGTTTCTTCCCTGTATAAAGAGCACATATAGGCTATACAATTTGATGGTAAATTAAAATATATTTTTCTCTCTTCTCACTCCATACAGGGCCACATAAATGTCACCTGGCTGGATTTTGAATATCTGACTGCTCCCTTCTCAAATCTTTTTGAGTCACATAGCTCCCTTGTAATGGGTCCCGGGCAGGAGTTGAACAGCAAAATCAGATCTTTGTTCTCTGACCATTACCGGGTGCCTGAGGGTTATGGCGCCGAGAAGCTTCTAGGCCCCCAAGACAGCCACGTCTATATGACTCGAGGAACAGCCATGAGAGAGCTCACGTAGCTCTCTCTCTATGTCTGACACAGGTTTGTGCTGGATGCTCACCTTTCAGTTCCATAAATGCTTTCAGACTGAAGAGGGAATGTCACCTGGGTGTATAAACAGGTGTGTCTCTGTGAGCATCTGACGGAAGGCCGACCTCATCAGGATCTTCACTCTATGACCCTGGAAAGGAAAGAGCCAGAAGGGACCTAAGAGGCCATGTGGACCTACTCTTTCCCTCATCCCATTATATATAGGTCGGGATGCTGAGGCCTGAAGAAGCAAAGCATCTTCCCAGGTGAGAGGTTGAGCCCCCAGTTGAGCTGTCATATGGACCTAGGTCTTTCTGATCTAAAACCTATTTATACTTAGAGCAGAAGCTACTAGTTGTTTCCCAATTTCCATCCTCCATTTCCCTCTTCGTAATAGAAGAAGCTCCAGTTTGTGACTAGGCTTACAAAGCCGGTCTTCTTTGCAGTAGAGGTGGCCATGAGACAAAGTTCTGGCCAATGACATATAAGTGGTAGTGTCTTGTGTGACCTCTGGAAACCTTCTTTTGTCCTTCCTCTATCTTGCTGGCTGGAATGTGCAGGTGATAGCTGGAGCTTGAGTAGCTATCATAGATTATGGAGGTGGAAGGCGTGTTGAGGATGGCATCCAGATAAGGATCTTGGATGGCTTTGCAGAACGTTATACAATCCCTGGAATGCCCACCTCTGGGGTTTTTATATGGGAGAATAAAAGCATGTGTGTTTAACAGCGGTTATTTCCCTTTTTTTTTTCCCTGTGGTTATTTCCTAAAAAGTTATTTGTCATTCGCACCTGGACCTTGTCCTTAATGAGATTCTGCTACTTCATTCTGCCTTCAGATCATTTTTCTTGTTGTTAAGAGGCCAGGAGTTAGGCCTTGAGAGTTCTGCTAGGGGATGGTGGGACAAGATCCTCCTAGATAAAAAGACGTTCTGTCCCTGGGGTCAGGGACAGAACTGGAGTCCCAGGAGGAAGGGCCATGACTGATTTTCCTCTATTGTTCACAAGTCAGCATAGGACATAGAAGACACTGGTAAACGTTGCTGGGTCTTGTATCAAATATTTATTGCCACGGTCATGTTGAATAATAAATAACCACAAAACCTCAGTCGCTTATGACAATGCCTGTTTATCACTCATGTCTCAGGTTGTCAGCTAGTCAGCTCTGTGGAAACTGCCTGAGCTGGTCGCCCGTCTGGGGAGCTGGCCAGCTGCTGGGTCATCATGGGCGGCTGTGACTGTGTAGCTGTGGGGACTTGACTCGGCTTCATGTGTCTCTCATACCCCAGCAGGCCAGCCCGCACTTATGGAAGAGACCACAAATAATTGAGTACAAACGTGCAGGTAATTTTTCTTGCCTCTACATGTGACGTGTCTGTGAGCATCCCACTGGCCAAAGCAAGTCTCAGGGTAGGACCCAAAGACAGAGCGGGAGAGCACTTCACTGTTACATGGCAAACGTATGAGCGTAGGAGGGGATGAGACTTGGGGCCTTAGTGGAGCCAATCTACAGCAGATGGACAACGGAAGGGATAGAGGGATGGACGGAAAGAGGGAAAAAGAGACAGACGGTGGGAGGAAGTTCTATTCACTACGTCCGTGATGAGGGCAAAGGAGGCACTAGAGGGCATTTTCCTGAGTTTCTAGTGCTCTCTGGGGTTAGCCGCCCTGGGGCCATCTTGGTTTGGGGACTGCCCATGGCACACAGGGGCTGGAGCTTTGTCACAGCCCCAGGCTGTGGGGTGTTTATATTATGACTTGCTTCTGTGCTGGGGAATCTTTGCTTCTGCGTGAGTCATTACGAAAGGCTTCACAAGCTTTACCTCGTGGTTGGGAAGAGTCCTATTTTGGAGACAAGAAGCCTTTTCAGAGAGAACTAATTCATAACATGAAGACAGTTGTGCTGTGGCCTGAGAACTGAACTGGGAAGCAAGGGACCTGGGTTTCAGTGCTGCCTCTGCCAAGTCAGAAAAAAATAACACCACAAATATGAGCTTCCCTTGGGCGATTTCTAAGTATCACAGTACTTGTCAGCAGGAGAGGAGGCTACAAAAAAATACATTTTCTCTCAGTTTGCATATTTGAACTCCTGATAATATATATTCTCTTCTTTTTAAAAAAATATTTATTTATTTATTTGAGGTGGGGGCAGAGGGAGGAACAGAGGGAGAGGGGCCCAGCACCAGAGCCTGAGGCAGGGCTCCATCTCACAACCCTGAGATCACGACCAGAGCCGACATGGAGTTGGACGCTCAGTTGACTGATAATACATTCTTCAAGAAGATGAACATTCCCCGGCTGCTAATGACTTCGGTAATTTAGTTTTCTACGCAATGTGTTAAGGATCCTTGATCATTAATTTCAACTACTTTCACAGTAATGCTCAAATATTTGTGTAAGTCATAAAATGATGGCTGGAGGAGAAATCAAAGTCACAACATGATGGTTAGTGTGGGAATTAAAGCCAAACATTGTTAATGTGAAAATTAATGATTTTAAGTTTCGTAATAGTTGATGCAAGCGAGTTAGCAGTTAAAGCGTGACCATGCTTTCCTCAAAGTCGGGGGAAAATTTGTTTCGATGGCGTTGGGACAATCTTCTGTCATAGAGGTGATTCTGGCAGTTTTCTTGAATCTTCAACACCAAGTAAATGCTTTGTTTGCTGTTGGTTTAAAGTCAAACAAAATCAGGTCCAATGCCTTGGCACCTGCAGATCCTGCTGGTTTTTGAGGGTCCAGGGTAAGGGCCCCAAAGCAGGGCAATTTCTGGGGAGCTGAATTCGGAGTGCCTGAGCTGGGTGTTTCTGATCCTTCCCCACGCTTAAATTCTGGGGAACACTGAGGCCTGGAAGGGGAACGAGACTCGCCTGCAGGAGCGTCAGAGGACCACCTGGAACATGGGATCCTCATCTTGGTTCCCTGCACATGGTGTCAGCTCACTTTCCTCCCTCCTACACAGTACGTGTCCCTTTAAACGGTGACTTGCCAGTTCCTAGAAGCCCTAATTCAAGACGTAATTTGTCTCCCTCTGCTTTCAGAGAGAGAGAAAACAATGTCATATAATGTTGCCCCAGGGGAACGTGGACGGGAGCCGTTTCCTGCGCTCGCCACCTGAGCACACTCAGCCCGACCCCTGTGAGTTTGTTACGTGGATCCGGGGCCTGTCTCGTTCTGTCTCAGGCTTCCCAGCCCTCTCTTCCGTGGCTGGCCCTGGAATATCGCAGGGATGCCTTCTTTGCCTCGGTGCCTGGTGTGTGATCCCACGTTATTATGAAGTCAGGGCGGGAAAGAGGTTGAAGGTGTTAGCATCTGGCACCGACAGGTGTGAGATGGACGAACTCCTGGGGTGGGGGGTGCTCAAATCTCCCCTGATCAGAGGGCAAATGGATCTCAGGAGGAGTGTGGCCCGGGGACTCCGTTCCTGTCACTCTGATTCACGTGGGACAGTCGCGCCTGTGGGCAGAACGATGCCTTCGAGTACAGGAGAGGCACCTGCTGATTTCTGGAGCCTCAACTTGGCATCTGGAGTCTCTCACTTCTTCGGAGAGAAGCAACAGGCTGGCCTCACTTGCCGACAGCGGCCACGATTGGGTTTGCCTCTGGAGCACGGTTCGGAATGATTTCTCCGTCTGTATTTTGTGTTGTTCTAAACAGGATGAACATGACTGCCTCCAGGGTATTGGTTTGGAGGGCATCGGGGTGCTGGAGTTTGGAGGGAGTCTTCAGGGACCCTAGCCTCGCATGGCCTTCTCATTCTCTGCAGAGAATCCCTTCTCCTTCTTTAGCCCTCAGTGTCCCCATGGCCAGAACCGCGCCCCGTGTAGCTATCAGCCCAGGGGACCAGACAGAGGCCGAACCACAAGGGCCTTGGCTCCCACACAGGGTCCCCCAGAGCAGCAAGCTGGAAGCAGCTCAAATTCTGATCAACTTCAGGTTGGGGACACATGTAAGATTGTGTTCAAAGCATTCTGCTGCTGCAAGGGAAGCTTGAACCCTTTCTCATCTCGTCTCTTACAAATGCGGTCGACCCTTGCCATCTGAGAACCTCCGTCCCTCTATACCCCCAGGGAGGTGAGGGGGCAGCAAGGAAACATCATTCCCCAGACCCCTCACTGTCCAGAACATCTCTGCAGTGAGTGGACGTTTGTGTGTCCTCTTATCTGCAGATCCTGTCTTCACCTCTCTGGTTGTTGGCCCTCCTTTGAACCCCTGAAGATATCCTGAGTCGTCGTTAGTCTCACTTTGCTCAAGTTCATGAGAGACCGATGTGCAAGCTAGATGCCATGGTGTCAATTCACAATCTATATAAATTATTAAAAGGGGGACATTTTTCTGTATTACGTGATACGAGAATATTGATTAAATTTCAAGATTGTTTTGGATGAAATAACCTACAGAACAGTCTGTGTTTTATTATTATTTTTGCTTGATAAGGCTGCAGAGTAAATACCCTCCCCCCACCAGTGGCTTGTAATAACACATATTTTTTTCTCTCTCTCTTTTTTTTAAAAAAAGATTTTATTTATTTATTTGAGAGAGAGAGAGGGAGAGAGAGAGGGAGCACATAAGCAGGGGGCAGGGCAGAGGGAGAGAGAGAGAAGCAGGCTCCCCGCTGAGCAGAGAGCCCAATATAGGGCTCGATCCCCAGACCCTGAGATCATGACCTGAGCCAAAGGCAGATGCCAAACCTACTGAGCCTCCCAGGTGTTCATAGCATGTATTTTTCTTACATATTTGCAGTCAGTTCACGTGGCTCTATTGGGTTTAGCTTGTTGGATCAACAGTGCTAACAATAGGAAAGGAGTCCCTTTGGGTCTGTTTCCCATGTCTTTGTTTTAGGGACATGAACTGAATGAGGGCAGAAACTACTTGGGGGAAACTCTTATCGTGGCAAACAGCAGGAGTTGAAAAGACGTGAGCAGAAGCACAAGGTGCCTCCTAAGGTGGCTTTCCAGAACAGACACCCTGTCACTTCCACCCATGCCCCATCGGCTAAAACAAGTCTTACGGCCAAGTCCGGAGTTGACGGGCTCGGTTGCGTACTTTCCCTTTTCTACTCAGGGGTAGTGTCAAGTCACAAGACAAAAAGAATATGTAGGCCTAATAATAATTACAGGGCCAGGAAGAATTGGGAGCAGTCATCCACCCCCCAACGGGGAAGTGTGTTAAATTCCCATGTTGGGAAGCACTGGGGGAGCCGTTCACGTCCCAGCGTAGCTGTGGACTCCGGTGATGAACTTTGATTTTTCCAAGAGACTGGAATTCTTCTCAAGATGGCAGATCTCAGGAGTCGGAAGTCCACTTGTCTTATTGTCAACCTCAAGGAGTAGACCAAGCTCTAGATTGGACTGCTCCTGCCACTTCCATGGTCTGCCCACAGGAATGCCCTTCATCGTGGGAGCAAAGGGAGTGAAAATGGAATCTGGGAGTCGAGAGTGGCCGGTCTGCCTCCGATACCCACGGCCGACCCGGCCCAGCAAGGCCCTCTGCCCTGGCGAGCTCACGTTCACCCAAGGTCTTCTCGACAAGGAGATCCACGCAACCACTGCCGACCCACCCTCGAGGAGAAATAGAGAGGAAACCTCTTTGCCATCCTTGAGCTGCGAAGAGCTGCCTGTGGTGCCACAGATGGAGCTTCTGTGGCTGGAGATCTCCAAGGCGAGGCGCCAGGTGGTGGAGTGACAAGAGCTTTGCCCTGGGCCACCCCCTCCCAACCCCCGCCCCCCTCCGGCCCGGGTTCCCATCCCAGCCCGGCTGGTCACCTGCTGTGCCCGGGCTGATGCTTTTTCCCTCCTCTGACCTCAGATCCCCACCGCTACGGCTGACGTCTGTGCTGGAAGATGTGGCTTCTAGTCCCCGCTTAGCTGCGTGTCCCCGCTTCCTCATCTGGCAAAAGAGGGTCGGTTTTTCTCAAGTGCCTGGGACGAGCCGCTGCTTTTGCGGACCCCGGAGTGTCTTCCTCCCGGGCCTGTGTCCTCATCAGTCCTGGAGGCACCGGGATTGGGCCTGCGGTGGCTTTTCCAGTTGACCCCGCGGGAGTCCCCGGGCTGGGTCCCGAAGCTTCGGGGGTCCCTTCCTGTCCGACCTCGATGCCCTTGTCCGCTCTTCCTCCCAGAGAAGGGGAAAGGCCCCGTTGCCCATTGGAGGCGAGGGTGCGTGTCGGAAAAAAGCAAAACAAAACCCCACCACTTTCTAGCCTGGGGCCCCTGCAGAGGGAAATTAGGGATGCCCCGAAATTGAGACTGTGGCAGAGAACCGAGACCCGGTTGCTCACAATAGGGTTATGTGACGGGTGCTCAGTCATACCAGGACCCAGAAGATGCGCAGAGCCCTGCCCTGCGGGCTGTTTGAAGGTCATGCCGACTTCACCCTGCTGGGAAACAAACTCGGTGTCTCTGTTTGCGGCTTCCCTGGGCCGGGGGGGCGGTTCCCCGGGGCTCTGGGTGCCCCCCGTTCCCACCGCTGCCTGCCTGGCTGTCTCCACCACCCACCGTCTGAGCCCCACTCCGGGGCCCCTCCAGGCGGGAGGCCCTGTACACTTAATTTTTTGTGCACTTATTTTTGTGTGTGTTTTCCTCAAAATGGATCTTAATGGGCCAGCCTGGCACAGGAAATGCGGTGGTAGCCCGAGGCCGTGCCAGTCGAGTTGAATCTGGGCCAGAAAGGGGCGGGTGACTCATCCTGGGCGAGAAGCTGCGGTCTTTCTGTTTTGTTGCAACCCGTTGGGGGAGTGAAAGCAGAATGACCCCTGTCACTGCCCTGGGGTCACAGGGCCACTCAGGAGGGCGAAGGGAAGTGACTTCAGTGGAGCACCTGCTAGGAGGCACTTTATCCAAATCATGCCATTTCGCCCTGGCATCGCACAGCTCAGGGAGGGAGGGGGGGTGTTATTACCCCCCCACCCATTCTGCAAAGACGATTCCGGGAGGGAAAGAACCGGGAGGGGCAGGAAGGGGTCGGGCTCCTGGGTCACTGTCCTGAGGCCAGGGGACCGAGTAGCCCCTTGGGATCTCCTTTCTCAGCCTCTCTGCCTTCAAAAGTGCCCAGCTCTGCTCTGCCTTTGGGGAAAAACCCCTTCCTCGACGGGCCTCAGTTTCTGCTTCTGCAAGATAAAGTCTTCAGCATTCGGGCTCTTTGAGCTGGAGAGTCCTAAGGCACAGAGCCCTAGTGCTTCCATCCCCTTTCCCAGCTCCCGAGCAGCCTCAATTTCCTGGAGCGGTGGCATCCAGTGTGAGGGGTGATGCCACCGACACCTACGGGAGGTACAGCCTCGACGCCGTGGGGCCGATGCTGCATGACGCTGCCCTGGCCCGAAAAGATGACTGGGTGTCTTCAGTGGAAAGCGAGGTATCTCTGTGAGGCCTCTGGGACTTTCACTGCCTTTGAACTGTTTGAAAACCCTGCAAGTTGTAGGTACAAGGGTGATGCGGAAGGTTCTTGTCCAGGGATATACAAATGATTCCCCCCACTCCACCCGCCACCCTCGCTCCGTGGAAATACAGTTGGTTCACCACACCCCCTGTGGAATAAGCCAGTTGTGTGTCTTTTTGTGATTTCCTGCAGCATTTCTCCTTGTGTGTGTACATGCGATTCTATGAACCAGCTGGTTCCATCACAAACTAATGAGCTAAACAGGATTTTTGCTACCTGTTGATGTCATATTTCTTTTTTTTTAAATTATTTAATTTATTTATTCATGAGAGACACAGAGAGAGGCAGAGACACAGGCAGAGGGAGAAGCAGGCTCCATGCGGGGAGCCCGACGTGGGACTCGATCCCAGGACCTCGGGATCACGACCTGAGTCCAAGGCAGATGCTCAACCACTGAGCCACCCAGTGGTTCATATTTATGAAATATGACCAGAGTTCATATTTCTATAAGAGTCATGATGATACCTCTTTACAAGGGGACCGTCCTGAAACAATCCAGAGCTAACTACCACACGGATCTCTTTGTGGGGATCTGTTCTTACTAGCTCCCCACTTCGAAGCTACCCTGGGAGCTTTGCTAATCCCCTACTTGCTCTGTGTTCGGATCCAACCTGTTGCGATGGGGGGGTGGTGGCTACTGTAAGTCCCTCCCACGGGGCAGTGATAAGGATTCAGGTAGGTCGCACCTGTTGGTGGGTACTGATCCTATCATCATTCTAGGTACGTCCTTGATGTGGTCCCTCAAGGGCTTGGTGCCTTGTGCCTTCGCCATACTGGTTTATGAGAATTTGACCTCTCCAGCTCCCGGCCACCCCATGTCCCCGATCTGGCCCTTAGCAAGGTGGGTGGAATGCTCTACAACTTAAAGATGGAATCTAAGAATAATTAATTAATTAATTAATTAATTAATTAATTAATTAAAATAAAATAAAGATGGAATCTGAGCCTGAAGAGCCAACCGGACCAGGCTGCCAGGTGCTCCTGTGTGTCTCAGGCTAGGTGCTGGGACTTCCAGGAATGTTCTTCAGCGGGAATTCCTCACTAGCACTTTCCTGTGTATGAACTGTATTTCCAGCTACTCTAGGTTGGGCCCTATGAGTTATTGCCTTGAGCTAGGTGGGAAGAGCTTGGTTGTCTTCCACTTTACACACGAGGCATATGAGCTCCAGAGAGAGGAGGGTGACTTGCCCCAGGTGAGTGTAGCCAGGAAAGGAGCCAAGCCAGCACCCAGCGGCCTCCCTGGACCTCTGCCTCTACACTGTGTTTCTATTTTATTTTATTTTATTTTATTTTATATTTTATTTTTTATTCATGAGAGACACAGAGAGGGCCAGAGACAGGCAGAGGGAGAAGCAGGCTCCATGCAGGGTGCCTGATGTGGGACTCCATCCCAGGACTCTGGGATCACACCCTGAGCCAAAGGCAGATGCTCAACCGCTGAGCCCCCCAGGAGTCCTTATACTGCATTTCCATCCCGGCTGCCAGCTTCCCCCAACCTTGGGTGTTTAGGCCTTTGTGGTCTTGGTGGAATAGAGATCCTGAGGGAAGGAGGGGAGGGCTCCATTCCATCCTTCCCTTCTGTTTGGGTCATTCTCCTACCCTGATACCAGCTGGTGTCCTTTGAGATGCAAATAAAAATCCAGTTGACTGCTTGCACATGATCCCCTTGGCAGTGGGAGCTCTGGGGCTCCCGGGGACTGTCAGGATGCATTTAGCAGCAGGTACCAGAAAACTCCATTTACAGTGACCTAAAAAATCAGGGATTTATTTTTCCTACATAACGAGTGTGGGGTTAAGTGGCTCCTAATTGGGGTCAGAGATTTTAGCCTCGCTGTCCAACAAGGTAGCCCCTAGCTGCCGGCAGCCTGAAATTTAGGTCAATCAAAAGTCACTAAAAATAAAAACGGAAAAGAATTCGGTTCGTCAGTCACGCTGGCAGCGTGTCAGGAGGGTGCTGGCTGCTGCGGCAAGTCGCGCGGGCACAGGCCCGTTCCACCCCGCAGAGTCCTGCCGGCCGCCCGACGGCCCCCCCACCTGGGCTCTGCCGACTGGGTCAGAGACGGAAGAAAAACCGATCGTGGTGCTGCTGGCCGGGGCCGCTCCTTCTGATCAGGAAAGACCTGCTCTCCCGGGGCCCTGCAAGGCCTCTCCTGCGCTAGCCTACCGACCGGGACTATACCTCGTGGCCAGTCCTTGTGGCCCTTCCTGGCCTCCGGGGGAGGCAGGACGTTGAAGACGTTGAATAGGGTCGGGCACTTGGTCGTCCCCACAGGCCGGGGGTTCTGACAGCAGCAGGAGCCGGGAAAGATGCGGAGCACTCGATTCTGCGGTGGGGACAGGCTTGTACTGTCCTGGCCACATCTCCTGAGATTCGCTCTGCTGGGTTTTTTCCCCTCCATCCTCAGACTGCCTCTGTGGGGGGCGCCGACCTAGGTCACCCGCTGTCCCTGGCCACTCTTCAATCTGCTCAAAAGACAACCACAGAGATGCCCGTGCGAGGAGGGCTTTAGTCCGCAGCACACTCTAGGAGGGGTTCCAGGGATGTGAAGGGCACAGTAGGTCCTATAATGCAAACCCCTTAATGCTGACGTCCGACATTCCTCGTCTTGGCACTCCGTCTGCGCCGCATCCTCACGTCCCTCTGCCACCCTGTTTCTCCTCTAACTCCCTCTCTGTTCCCAATCTTGGAACCTCCACCCTGGATCCCCCAATTCTCCTTCTTTTATTAAGTAGAGCAATTTAGGTCTGGGTGGGGGGTGTCCCTTTACACAAAGCGGAGCAATGGCAGTCTTCCTCAACACCCCTTACACCTGCCTTTTCACTAGTGCAAGAGAACCAAGATGGGCCTCGAAATGTCCGTCTGTCCTTTCTCTCTCCTTCCCAGCTCTGCCAGAGAAGAGGGCACTGCACAGATGTATCTTTCCTCTGATAGGAATGTTTTTTTCTTTTTTTTTAAAGGTTTTATTTATTTGCAAACAAGCAAGTGAGAGAGAGAGAGAGAGAGAGAGAGAGAGAGAGAGAGAGAGAGAGAACCAGCAGGGGCAGGGGCAGAGGAAGAAGCAGGCTCCCCACAGAGCAGGGAGCCGGATGCAAGGCTCCATCCCAGGACCTGGGCCGAAGGCAGACACTGAACCTACTGAGCCACCCAGGCACCCCTGATGGGAATGTTTTTACTCGCCTTTGGGAGGCAGAAACAACCACAGCTAGTTTAGATTCTAAATAACATTTTTCTCTCCCATTGCATTCATGTACCACATTTGTACTATTAAATATCAAAAATGCAATTAATCAAGTATTTTGGTTAAAAACTAGAGATTAAACAGATTTTTGAAGAAATTGAATAAAATAGAGTATTCTTAATTCTAGAGGCAGGGCGGCCCCAGAGTCAGATCTGAGTATGAGTGACAGTCCTTATCACTGAGTGACCCTGGGCAAATGCACTGCACACTCTTTGGACCTCACTTTTTCTATCTGTGCAATGGGAGGGTTGGCTGAATCAGAGATCGCAGACCATGGCCTCGGGGCCTAATTCTGCCCCTGGCTTGCTTGCGCGTAGCTCTCAGAGAGAATGATTTTTATGATCTTAATGGGCTTTTAAGAAAATAAAGCAAAGAAGAATGAGCTACAGAGCCTGGATGTGATCCACCAAACCTGACATACTTATTCTTTGGCCCTTTACAGAAAGAGTTTGCCCATCCCTGGATTAGTCTCTGGGATTTTTTCCCCCTACTCTTAGAAGTCTGGGGTGCTGGTAGCATCAATATACAGGGCCTGATGGGGCTCAAACAATGCCAGTGGTTTCCCCCATTTCTGGGATCTGTCTATTCCCAAATCAAGGGGAACCGGTAGGGGACCTGACTAATCAGAGCCTGGGGCTGGAAGCTACAGAAGGCGACTGACTTTACCGTAAATCTGCTGACGAGTCTGGGGAGAGAGCTTTCCCTCAGCAGGTGAGCAGCGGGCAGATACGTCAGATCCTGGAAACTGTGGGGCGGAACCTTCTGGCTTTCCAGTCAGAGCCAGGCCTGCCCACCTGGAGCAGGTGTCAGAAGCTCCGATTGCGGTCAGTTGGGCCACTCTGTGTGTGGGGGGAGGCTGAGCCGGGGAGACTGAGTCACATTCACTCTCCAGTAGGAGAGGAGGGCATTTTGTGGAGGTCACCCTTGGCCGCCTGCTTGGAGGCCTGTGGAGACAGCCCTTTAGGGACACAAGTGTTCATTCTTGTTCATCTGCAGTATGACCTTGGGCAAGTCACTTCACTCCTCCGAGACTCCATTCGGTCCACACTAAGACGGTGCTAATGAGTCCTAATTTGTTGACCTTCTTGGGTTGTTGAGAAGCCAGAAGGAATGCAGAGTGTCCTGCTCCCAGCCACTGGGAGACCTACAAAAGGCAGCTCCTTCTGGAGCTGATGCTTTTAAGTGGATCTGGATTTCTTCATCCCATTGCTGGGAATGGCCAAGGGTGCTTGAGAGTGGCCTCGTAGGTGTTGTCTCATACCTCTTATTTTGGCTTCCGACAAATCATATGGATGATTGTTCTTTTTTTTTTTTAAATATTTTTTCTTTATTTATTTATGATAGTCACAGAGAGACAGAGAGAGGCAGAGACACAGGCAGAGGGAGAAGCAGGCTCCATCCACCGGGAGCCTGACGTGGGATTCAATCCCGGGTCTCCAGGATGGCGCCCTGGGCCAAAGGCAGGCGCCAAACCGCTGCGCCACCCAGGGATCCCGATGATTGTTCTTATTAAAGCTTTTGTGTTTATAGTGTTTGGTAACTTGAGAGAAAAAAGACCAACGTTCTTGGAAAATAAACACAAAAAAACCCCCCAGCCAAATAAACAAAAAACCTCCGCCGAGAGAGCATGATGGCAACGCAAAACCAGTTCAGATGAAATTCTGATGCTCTACTTCAAGTGAAGTTTTACGCCCTTAGAAGGTTTTAAAATTCTTTGATTTCCTCTGAGCTTCCTCATTACTAATTCTCATCTTTTTCTGCCCACATGTTGGGTAATTGTGGGATGAAAGCATTTTAGCATTACAGATGCAGTCCAGTCACATCTGAATAATAATCATCCTTGGATGGAGTCATGCCACAGAGGCTTCTAACCATTTTTATTTCCGTTGCTTAGATTTTGCAGAAGCCTTCTGAGATCCGGGGAGCATTATGTCTACCGTCTATAGGAGGGAAACGGAGGCTCAGGGAGGCTCAGTGACTTGCTCAGGATCACACCACTACTACACAGCACTAAGTACTAAGACTCACCACACCTGGCCACCTTCCCCGGGGGAATTCACGGGGCTGGTATTCCCAGCAGCAACCACCACAAACGCCGGCCGACCATGCTTTGATGACTTCTCCTCTTTTAAGCTTCACAACTCTGCAAAATAGGTCTTTGTTGTTTTTGCAGTTTTACAGGAAAGGAAACGAAGACTTAGAGATGTGGGCACTTGGCCAAGTTTATCCAGCCAATTCGAAGCGGAGGCAGGATTTGAACTCAGCGCTGCCCGACTCCAGAACCCATGCTGTCGCCCACTGTCTTCCACGCCGTCACTGGCACAGGCTGGGGAAGGTTGAGATGAGAGGGAAGAGAAGGGCTAGGGTGTCTTGCTTCCACGACCCACTGAGGTTTTGTCTGGTCCATCGGAGAGCCAGGAGTGAGTCTGCCAAGCGACCTTAATGCAGGTTGGTCCAGACTCCAGAAGGTCGTCTATCACCAGAAGCCCCATATGGATGAAGGCAGCCAAAGGGGGGGGGGGTCTAAAAACAGCCCCAAGTCTTGCCAGTCTGGGCCGATGACCTCTGTGAGCACCTGATGGGGGTCTTTAGCTCAGGACTCAGGAGTTAACATTTACTGAGCCTCCTTCTACACCTTCAGCTCGCACCAGATGCATATTTATGGTCTCCATTTCAGAGGAGAGGAACTGGAAGCTTCGAGACCATGCCTCGAGGCCTCTCAGTCTCAGCAGGGACTTATGGGATTCCCCCTCCCCCCGCCCCCCACTGCCTTTCTCTGCCTTTCCTTTCAGGCCAAGACCCCTGCTTTTCCAAGGGCTGTGCCCACTGCATCTCTCATCTGATTCTCCCCAGGCCCAGCCCAGGCCCCCGGACTCGAGAGAGCTCTGTCCCCAGAGACCCGGACGCTGTTCCTGTGCACGTGCCCGGGGGGCGGGCGGCCGGCTCCTGTCCTGTGACCTGGGACCTGGGCTGGCCGTCCCCTCCAGGACCGGTGGCCGTGGTAGCGGACGCCTCGACGCACGGCCCTTCACCCTCCCAGGCATCCTCCCTCTGAACCGAAGGCTCAGACGCTTCTCGGCTGCTTCCCCTCCTGGGGGGAGGGGGGTCCCCGGGTCCTGTCCTGAGCTGGGCTGGTAATCCGTGCCTTCCCTCCTCGGGACCTCAGCTTTTCCCTCCACATTAAATGAAGGCGACCCTCCGAGGTTTCTAGGGGATGAAGTGGAGGCTTCCGGCTTCCTCTGTCCTTTCAGTTTTGATCAACGTAGACAACTCCCTCAACCCCCTTTTGGCTGTTGTTGGGGGGGTGGGAGGGCATTGTTTTCTTCTTACAGTGTGACCTGCGCCCACACATAATTGACCGTCCTCCTCTACCCCACCCCCCAAACTGGGGGCGCGGAATGTAGCTTTGAGGCCTCGGATGCTAAGCAGCCGAGCCTCCCCGGCCCCGGGCACAAGCTGTGCTTCTCACAGCACATGGGAATAGAGACACACACATTTCCCACCCAGGGGACTGTACCTATTTCTGTCACCAGCCTTGTCCTCTCGCTCTACCAAGTGCTCAATTTGTGAACAATTTCGAGAGCTTGTTGCAGGGAAAAGCCCATTTTCCGCCTGGCAGCAGAGCTTTGGGTTTGAATCAGCTTTGGAAACTTATACAGCCCAGGGCTTACAGACCGCTCCCTCTGCTTTGCCAAATGCTCTGTCTTTTCCCTAAAGGGTGTCACTTCGAAAGCGTCCCTTTGGCCACCACTACCCCACCCGTCACCTCTGTACTAACTGGAAGCACAAGTCTACGATGCTAAATGGGACATCAGACTTGGAGCGGTGTCTTACCAGGCTGCAAGGACAGCTGCAGGGGGAGGGCTGTGGGGTTCCATATTCTTGGCCACCTGGTCCTTTACGCTGTGCAGCATCTCCGGGGCCGGGCTGGGGACGGTGTCCTCACTTCCTTGGAAGCAGCAAACATCAGCTGCTCCTTCCCTATGACCAACTGGGTTCTGGAGGTTTGCAGAGAAGCCTGAGGTCTACGTTTTGTCCTCGGGTGTTGTCCCTTTGAGACAAGTAGATTTGATGGAAAGCAGTGCAGGGTTCACACCAAGCATGGTGGCCACACCGAAATTACTAATTTGCGCCTGCCCCGCCCACGCAGCCTGGAGCTGCAGGCTCCTCTGGGTGTGTGCTAACCACCTAAGGCTTTGCACACCCAAAATAAATTTGGCTATTTGATCTTCGGGGGCTACAGGTAGCCTATAAGAATCCCACTTTCATTGTGTCCCCGCTTTGCTCAAGGGTATTCAGCGCCTTCCTGGCATTGTTGTTCTGTGTCTGTGTAACACAATTTACTCCCCGACTCAGTGGCCGGGGATCTGGGGGTGCTTCTAGCTGGGTGGTTGGCTTCAAGGGCGTGCGCCTGCACCCCTGAGCGGGGGAGACAGATGTGTTCACAAATATGACACCTGCGATTTGTCTCTTCAGCCTCAGGCATAAACATGGTCACAGGAAGTTATTAGGAAATACATCTCAAAGACAGAAAGGCCTAAAGAGTTGTGTGAGATGAGTGTGCCTGACCTATCCTAAGAAACAAAACATTTCCAATGCTGTGAAACCCCTGGGTATCTCTTCCCTATTACGTCTTCCCCACCACCTCTTCACCCAACAAGAAACCAGTTCCTAGAATAAGGCCTTTGTCAGCCCCAGTCATTTCTGCCTCAGCACGTCTGCCTCTGCACAGCATCGCTCGCCAGCGTTTGAAGTATATAAAAGTATGTCACGCGGCGTGTGTTTTTCTGCAATCTTTTGTTTTCACCTAACATGATAGTTTTCGGAGGGATACCTTTGTTCACCCTTTTGCTGCGGCTGCGTAGTATTTCCCCGTGTGGACACACCGTAATTTATTTATTCATTCTTTCCTTGATGGACACTTGGGTTGCTTATAATTTCTTTTGAATTGATTGCATGAGCTCTCCTTGCCCCAATTAGCAGGAAGTTTCCTATCTCCCCCTTGAGGCTCTGTGCTACACCCCCTCCCCTGCCAAATGGCTAGGAATCTTAGTGACTGTCTGAGGTGTAAGAGACGAGTTCTCTGCTCAAGAGCCGAAAGAGTCCATGCTTCTGTGATACTCACATGATGTCACTGTTGAAAACTTGTTCCATGTGGTTCTTTGTGTCCTCATTCCCTGACAGGGTGGCACCCTAGAAGCCCAGCTGAGCTGGTGAGTATACACTGAGGAGCCATAACCTGATGTGTGAGCCTGGGCCACTGCCGAATCCCCTGCAGGGGCCCCAGTCATGCGCAAAACTGTCCCTGCAGCAGGGGAGAGGGACAGAGGGCTATGATCATCTCCAAAGAAGGCCAACTGAACCAGCTAAATCTAGTAAGAGGATTTAGCAAGATCACCAGACACAAAATCAACTACTAAAAATCAAGAGTGTATCTCCACACCAGCAAATACCAGCCATAAAATATAATGGAAAGGCTCATTCAGAGGCGCTATCAAAATGCCTAGGGATTCATTTATCAGGGAATAAACAAGTCCTCCATGGAAGAAAACTTTGAATTGAATTAAAAGACATAAAAGGAAGATTTGAATAAATGGAGAGCTCTCCCGTATTCATGATAAAATAACATAACACTGTACAGATGTCAGTCCTCTTAGAATTGATGCATCTTCTGATGCAATTGCAGTCAGAATTCCAGGCAGATATGTTGAGAAACTTGGCACACTTGTCCTGAAATGAATCAAATAAAGGTCTGCAAGTAGCTGACTCAACTTTTAAAAAGAGGAGGGACTTGCCTCCTAGATATTAAAATATATTAAAAAGCCATAATCATGGAAGGATTACTTGATTCTGGTGGAAGGACAGGGAAACAGAGCAATGGATAAGAGGACAGAGAGTTCAGAGACAGACCACACCTATAAGGTAGCTTGTCACGTGACAAACACAGCACCACAGATCAACGGGAAAGGTTCCAAGGACTCTAGATGGCTTTGGAAAACTGGCTAACTGGCATATATCGGGATAAAACTGGATCATTGCTTTGCCTGGAAAATAAAAGTTGACTCCAAATAAATTAAAGCCTTAAATGCCAAAAGTTAAACAGTAGAGCTGATTGGATAAATGTAGGGGTAGATTTTTATAACCCAAGTGATGAAGTCTTTTCAAACAAAACTTACAAAACACAAAGTGTGATATGAATTTTATAATTCATAATTTTATAATTTTAAATCAAAACTATAGGTTTCTAATCAATGGGGTTAGAATCCAGTGGAGAGACAAATTACAGACCAGTGGTTCTCAACACGGGGGTGATTTTGTTCCCTGCACCCCAGGACATTTGGCAATATCTAGAGAGATTTGGGTTGTCACAGCTGGGTGGGAGGTGCTACTGGCATTTAATGGGTGGAGGTCACGGGTGTTGGTAAACATCCTTCAACACAGAGGACAAACCCCCGACGAAGAAGTATCTGGCCCAAATGTCAAGAGTGCTGAGATTGTGAAATCCTCCCGTAGATAAATATCACAAACAGATGTGGCGTCTAAAACCTACATGTGGCTAAAACCCAGAATATTCAGGAAGTCCCATACGTTGTTAGGGAAAAGATAAGGAACCCAACAGGACACCAATGAGCAAGCAATTCACAGAGAAGAAAATCTTAATGACTAATAGGTGTGTGAAGAGGCCTCCGAGTCCCCAAGGATCAGATAGACATCAACACAACAGTGAACTGTCACTTCACACTCCCTGGACTGGCGAACTTAGATGGATAAACTCAAGTGTTCCCCGGGATGTGGGGAACCTGGGACTCAAGCACACCATTGGTGGAGCGTAGACTGACGCGGCGACTCGGAGAGCCACCAAGCAGAATGTAGGCCAGGGAATGCAACCACACGCACTGGTGGGCGCGCAGGTGCTCCGCACAGATCCTGAGGGGGACAAGCTCAAACACGTTCCGTGCAGCATCGCCTTTGGCAGCAGGATGACTGCGGCTCTTTGGGGTAAACCACTGGGGAGAAGTAAACGGAGAAGTAAACTACGGTGCAGGCGCATGAGAAATACTCCGTGGCGGCCAGAGTGCACAAGTTAGTTCTACGTACACCAACGTGGATAGGATTTAAACAATTTTAAGAATTACTTGGAAAAAAAGATCAAAGTAACTGAGAACATAGTTAGCTTTGAACTATCTTTGCAAAGGCTGTTTAGGCAAATTTAAGACCTACGGGTGCACAGATTTTTACCAGGACTCGCACACCTGTGCTTTAAATGCACCTGAATCCATTCTATGTCTTGCTTTGTCCACTCAGCACTACGGCATAGAGGTTGATGCTTATTCCGAGCTTCTCGTGTGCCAGGCACTGTTCTTTTTATTCTCCTCCTCCTCGTGCCACTGTAGGTAATTATTGTAAACAGTTTGATCTATATCAAGGGGGGGCAGTTATAAAAAGTAATAAAATCAAAGCAGGAGAGAGGCATTGTATTCATTAGACTTCTTAGGCTGTTGTAACAAAATACCACAGACTGGGGGTGCTAAACCATAGAAATTTATTTTCTCATACTTCTGGAGGCTGGAAGTCCAAGATTAAGGTGTTGGCAGGGCTGCTTTCTCCTGAGACCTCCTCCATGGCTTGCAGATGGCTGCCTTCTCGCCCCATCCTCACGTGGCTTTTCTCTGTGTGCGTGCCTCCCTAGTGTCCCTTCCTCTTCTTACAAGGACACCAGTCCTATTGGATTAGGGCCCTCCTTTGTGACCTCACTTAACATTCATTACCTTCTTAAAGATCCTATTTCCAGGGGCACCTGGGTGCCTCAGCAGTTCAGTGTCTACCTTTGGTTCAGGGCGTGACCCCGGTGTCCAGGGATCGAGTCCCACTTCGGGCTCCCCTCGGGGAGCCTGCTTCTCCCTCTGCCTGTCTCTCTCTCTCTCTCTCTCTCTCTGTGTCTCTCATGAATAAATAAATAAAATCTTAAAAAAAAAGATCCTATTTCCAAATGTAGTAAATACTGGTGGTTAGGGCTTCAATATATGAGGTTGCAGGGGCAATAGTTCAGAAGCTAACAGGCCTGTGGATTTGGAAGGGGGCCTGCACGTTCTGTTTCCTGATCCCGGTGCTGGTCACCTAGATGTGTTTAGTTGATGCAAATTCATTGACTGCACACTTATGATTTGTATACTTGCCTGTAAGTACATGACCCTTCAAAGAAAGTTTTTTTTTTTTTAAAAGGTGGACTTTCAGTAACTGCTTTTTACCATATTTGCTGATATGCTTATATGGATTTTCTGTTTTGCTCTTTTCCCCTGGTATCGTTTGCTAGGGCAGCCGTGTCAAAGTGCCACCCGCTGGGTGACGTGGACTACAGAAATTTATTTTCCCATACTTTTGGAGGTCGGAAGTCCAAGATTTAGGACCCACCCTAATGACCTTAGCTCAGCTCAGTCGTCTCTCTAAAGACCCTACCTCTAAATACGGTCACATTCTGAGGTCCTGGGGGTTAGGGCTTCAACGTGGGAATTTTGGGGGTGCGGGAGACACAGCTCAGCTCATACCAGTCAAGTTCTGCTAATGGGTTACCTGGAGGAATATGTTTGTGGTACTTGATCATGAGATATTCTGCACTCTGCTGAATTCGAGCTGCTAGCATCGCATCTAAGAGTTTAGGAAGTCTATGGCCATATGTAAATGTGTCTTGCATTTTATTTTACGGTGCCATCCCTATCAGGTTTAGGCATCAAGGTTAAAATAGCTTTATAAAATGGGCCAGGTAATTTTCACTCTTCATTATATTCTGCAAAACAACGGCTGTAATTTCACTTCACGTGTGCCTTGAAGGCGTGGTGACACCACACAGTAAAAATCTATGGCCTCAACAAAAAGTAAATCAATGGGATCAATGGGGAACACAATGTAGGGGGGCCTTTGTAAAGGGGCTTGAGGAGCAGCCCATGAGTGTGTTGCCCGCATCCAAGGTCCCAGTCCCACGTCCTCCAAACATACAAAAAAAAAAAAAAAAAAAAGAACAGTCGGATCAAGCTGTTCTCCTGCTCGGACTCTTCAGTGGCTCCCCGACGCCCTGGAAAGAGTCTACTCTTCACCACAGAACTTCTCTGTTCTTTGGGTGTTGGCATTGCCAGCCTGCCCCATCTGCCTCTCTGAACCTGGAACAGGCTCAAATGCATGAGCTTTCTCTCACTCCTAGGTGGGAAGGGGTTGGGTGGGTGGGGAAATGCACGTCCCATGCCACCTCTCTCAAAGCACAGAGGCTTCGAGAGGCAACTTCTTCCAGGGGAATCCGGGGGTCGGCGGAGACAGACCCCCTCGCTCTAAAGGGGGCTCCCAACCTCCAACCTTCGTATGACCTCTCTTCCCTTCTTTCTGGCCTTGCATGGGCCTGTTTGAAAACTCTCCGACTTTGAGACCCAGAGGCATTCACCCCTTAGCGACAGCCTATAGGGACCCGGGGATCTTGGAGGAGAGGATCCCCTCCTGCAACGTAGCTACACGGAAACAGATTGGGGGGTGGGAAGGGGCTTGTCTAGTGCACCTGCTGGAGACGCAGAGGCGGGTCTGGACACAGGACTCACTACCAGGTGGAGACTCTTGGCTGCCTGTGTTCTAGGCCCAGTGAGACGCCGGGACCTCCCACCTGGGCGGCCAGCTTCCCTCCTGCTGTGGACTGAATGGTGTGTCCCCCCGGCCCACTGAGATGTTGAAGCCCAAACCCCCAATGTGACTGTATTCAGAGTCAGGGCCCCCAGGGAAGTAAGTGATTAGGTTGAGTGAAGTCACAGGGGGACACCTCGGTAAGGGTGGAGCCTCGATCCAATCGGCTCTGCGGCCTTGTGAGAAGAGACACACATGGTGGAGGACACAGCAAGGAGGTGGCTCATCTTGCCAGCCAGGAGGGGAGCCCTGACTGGAACCCCACATGCTGGTGCCCCGACCTCAGACCACCAGCTTCCGGAGCTGTGAGAAAACCACCGTCCGTCCGTTGTGCCGCCCCGCCGGTGGTCCCCGAACCGAGACCCCTTCCAGCCCCTCCTGGCTGTCTTCTCCTCGCCCCGGGCTGCTGCACCCACCATCGCTTCGGCTCCTTTCCTTCCTAAGACCCAGAATGTTGGTGTTCTCTGAGGTTTCCCCCTTTACTCCCAGTCTTCCCCTCCTTCTCTCCTGTTCCCTCTCTTTCTTCTCTTTTCTGCGCTCGGACTCTCATTTCCGCAATTGTAGCCTCACCGCAGGTGATGTCCCACTTATCATCCCCCACCACCACCCCGATCCTACCCAGCACCTCCTGGCACCTCCCGGGCTCTTCTCCTTGGGCCTCCTGCGGTCAGAGACGAGCATCCACGCCCGGACCAGAGAACTCAGGCCCGCTCCCCGCTTCCCTGCTGAACCCATTGGGGCAGTGGTGGCAGTGGCCTTGGGATACGTTTCCCTGTCCCCTTGGCCCTCCACTCCCTGCCTCTGGAGCAGAGATGAGTGGGTGTGAGGTGCAGCCGTCCGGAGTGGTTAGCAAACCTAGGCGACAAGTCAGAATGCACAGCTGCTCTAGCCACAGGATTTGAATAGCCGGCAGGAGTGGCCTCTGTGAGTCATGAGGGACGAAACCACGCGGCCTCCACCTCTTGTGTTTTTTCTTGGAATCGGGTGCGTGGGTGTGAGCACCCTCTCACGAAGATCTCAGAGGCGCTGCGTCCTGAAAGGAGGCGAACAGCTGACCTGTAGAGAGCACTCTGCAGTTGACAAAGTGCTTTCACACACCTTGACTCATTTCTACCTGCGACAACCCCATGGGGCTGGGATTGTTCTTCCCAGTCAAGAGCTGAAGAGACTGAGCCCCTGAGAGGGGCTTGCCCACGGCTGTTACTGGTAGATGGCCAGATTGGTCTTCCTGCTTACGGATGCAGGGAACAGTGTGCCCGGGGCCCCTCGCCCTGTCGGGGTCTTGCCTGGTGTCACCTCCATGCACAAAGGAAGTTGAGGCTTAGCTACATGGGACCGTTTGCTCAGGGTCTTCCGCTGCTGAACGCTGTCTTGAGGATCTGAGCCCATGTGGCTCTGAGTCCAAAGTCAATGGATGCACAAATTCACCAGGGGCATAGGCCTCCCGAATTCCGGGTCTTCCATGGACCCAGGAGGACTTCCCAGCGGCCCCTGAGCTGTGGCTTGCCACCCTGTCACAGTGGCTCCCGATCTAGAGGGAGTCATTGTCTCTATCCACCCCCTCATAAGTGCTTACAAGTGCCAGGCACCGCGCCAGATGCTGTATCATGTAACTAATGTTCTGGGCTGAGTTGTGTCCCCCCCAAATTCATGTGCCTAAGTCCTCACCCCAGATACCTCAGATTATGGCTATAGGTAAAGGTAGAGTTTAAAAAGAGATAATTTAAAATGAGGTCATTAGAGTGGGCCCTAATTCGGTACGACCAGTGCCCTTACAGGAAGAGGAAATTAGGACAGAGACACCCATAGGGAAGACCGTGAGGACACAGGGAAAGGTGGCCATTGCAAGGTGAGGAGAAGGTTTCTTCCGCAAAAGAAACCAACCCTGCTGACACTTTGATCTTGGCCTCCTGGTCTCCAGAACGGTAGGGAAATAAATGTCTGTGGTTTAAGACCTGTGGAATTTTGCTACGGCAGCCCCAGCAAACTCATACACCTGCTCTCCTTTGGTTCTCAGGTGTTTCGGGGAAGAGAGGTTCTTGGTTTTGTTTGTTTGTTTTTGTTTCAGAGGTGGAGTTAGTGATTCATCAGTTGCATAGAACACCCAGTGCTCATTCCTTCAAGTGCCCTCCTTAATGCCCATCACCCAGTTACCCCATTCCCCCACTCACCCCCCTCCAGGAACCCTTAGTTTGTTTCCTAGAGGTCAGCATCTCTTATGGTTTGCCTCCTTCTCAATTTTCATCTTATTTTACTTTTCCTTCCCTTTCCTTATGTTCATCAGTTTTGTTTCTTAAATTCCACATAAGAGTGAAATCCTGTGGTATTTGTCTTTCTCCGACTGATTTGTTGGCACTTAGCGTTAAGACCCTCCAGTTCCACTCATGTCGTTGCAAATGGCAAGATTTCATTCCTTTTGATGGCTGAGAAATATTCCAATATCTCACATCTTCTTTATCCATTTATCTGTTGGTGGACATCTGGGCTCTTTCCATATATTGGCTATTGTGGACATTGCCCTATAAACATTGGGGTTCAGGTGCCTCTTCGGATCACTATGGATAAACACCTACTAGTGCAATTGCTGGGTTGTAGCGTAGCTCTATTTTTAACTTTTTGAGGAACGTCCATACTGTTCTCCAGAATGGCTGCACCAATTGGCATTCCCATCAACAGTGCGAGAGAGTTCCCTTTTCTCTGCATCCTCGTCAACATCTGTTGTTCCCTGAGTTGGGAAAAGGGTTTCTAATCCCAGGGGTGTGCAGAGAAGGCAAGAGTGTGAGGGAAACTGGCCTCATGAGGTTGTCTGGGAGACCTGCTGACAACCAGATGAGGCCCACAAAGCGGCAGGTATCCTGGTGAGATCTCTCCATCTTGGGGCCTGGTGGCCCTCAGCTCTGCAAGTTCAGAAACCCCAGGGTCACCTCACTGAGAATGGAAATCACCCAGCTGCCCTTGACTGACCTCTGCCCCTGTGTCGTGCCAGGCTCTTCCTTGGTGCTGTACACAGCAGCCCTGTGGGGCAAGTACCGCCATTTCTTTGCTCTACTGATGGGGACATGGAGGCTCATGGAGTTTCCCTGGTTTGCCCAGGACAACACAGCTTGTAGGGACTAGAGGTAGACTGTGAACCTGGTTTTCCTTGGTTCTGGAACTGAGTCACACCAGCCAACTCAGAAAGAATAGTACACACACACACACACACACACACACACACACACACACCCCTTATGTCAAGGGATGTTTATCATGAGAACGCACCCCCTACATGGCCTGGGCTGTCCGGGGGCCCCAGTTGGTTCTCCATTGCCATGCTTGTCAGAAATGGTTTGTAATGTTGGAGTTGGGCTGAGGAGAGTGAGGAAGGATGTGCTTCTTCATCCCTTGAGTGCTAAGGCGGAGTGGATAGGAGAACACACCCCTGGCGCCAGCCTGCGGGGATTTAAATCTTGGCTTCATCTTCACCAGGCACGTGACCTGGGATGAGTTGTGTAACCTCTTGGGGCTCGGTTTCCTCATCCACATGGGAGGTTGTACTCACAGAGCCCCCTCCTGGGACTGCCCGGAGGACTGGCGGGTCCACGCTCCTACAGGCCCCACGGGCGCCCCTTCCAGGCAGGGTAAGGAGGGAGCACCCTTCCATCGAGGGGCCCCCTGTGCTGAGAGACCTGGAGGTGCAGACACCTTCGGGGCCATCTGGGGTGGCTCCGCCAATGCCCCCCCCCCCCCCTGTCTATCCTTTCTTGGACCTCTTGCCCGACTGACCCTCCTTTGTTTACTATCTTGCTCCTCACAGAACCCAGTCTGATGCCTGCAGATCATCCTCCCTGGAGCTTGGGAAACCAGGCTCTTCACTCACGCAGTCTCCTGCTCCACATGAGGTCTCACCTCATCTACCCGTCTCATTTGCTTCAGGGCCTCTGTGCATGGGTTTCCGTTTGCTTGGAAGCTTCTCTTCCTGCTTCTTTGCCTGACCAACTCCTACTCACGCCTCAGGTGTCAGCATAAGTGCTGTGTTCTCTGAGAACCCTGACCTCATCCTAGTCTCTGAGCCCCCACACATCCTACCCTAGAAATGGCCACAGCACCGCAGCTGCTCCTTCCTTGTAGGGGTCTCTCTGGCCCCCAAGAGCCATTAGACATGAGCTCACCAAGGGGCAGGAGCGGGCTCTCTTGCCCACCGTTGGACCTTCAGCAGGTGTCTGACACACAGGGCATGTGCCTCACACACTTTTAGGGACTGGATAAGTGTGAAGGTGATGTCACACAAGAGAGCACAAGTGATGGAAGGAACTTGCCCACCTGGCTATCCCTCCTCCATCTTGCAAGAGGTGCCCTTGGTCGGGGTTGCCTACTGGGGTGTAGAGAGCAACAGGGTGGAAGTCTCTGGGGTGGGGAAGGGAAAAGGTTCTAGAATTTGAACAAAATGAGAAAGACTGGGGAAGAGGACCCTGCGAGCTGGCACCATGAGGAAGAGAACTTTGGGGGAGGGAGGAAGCTTGGAGTATTTTTAGGAAGTGTGTTGTGTGTGTGAGCGGTTGTCAGTCTCCGTCCTCGAAGGGCTTTCAGGAAAGCAGTAAAGGATATTCAGTGAAGTGTGGTTCCCAGACCATTGGCATCTCAGGAATGATCAGAAATGCAGGTTCTCTGGCTCCTATTGAACTGGAAACCCTATGTATGAGGCTTGGGAACCTGTTCTGGAACAGACCATCCCAGGATGGGGGGTGTCAGGGTCCCAGGGACCAACTGCTATAGAAACTTACGTATCTCCTATTGCTCTTTAGGGCTGCCCTCGTGCTTGGTCTTGGGGAGGGCTGTCCGGGAGGAGCTAGGTGGCAGGGTGAAGCAGCGAGGCCAAGTTCTAGACCCTCAAGGTCTCTACACACATTTGCTTTACCCTCTAGATCCTGACAGTGATCTCTGAGGGAGAAACTGAGGCGCCGGGATGTAAGGAGCCTGCTGAGGGAGGTCACAGGAGTGAATGAGTCAGACTTTAGGTCTGGAGCTGACTTCTAGCATCACTTTGTGCTTTCCTAAAGCATTTTGTCACTGAGTCCAAGCTTCATTATCTGTGAAATGGGTTAAGATGTAGAAGGAAAGTGCAAAGAGCCTCATATGGAAGATGCTATAGCCCTTGAAGTGCGTGTTCCGTTGCTTACTAGGGATGTGGCTTCACTGATATGACGCTTCTAGTAATTTGGGGATGGCTGTCACCAGAGGGTACTGTCCAGAACTGGGAGCCTGTCAGTGTTGCTGTAGAATCTCTGCTGGAGAGAGCGCGAGGGAGCGAGGGAGTGAGGGAGGAAGACTTGGTCTGCACCTGATTTCACCGCGTCTATTCAGGCCTGGAAGGAAAGACAATAGTCCAAGTCCTGGCACGTGGCTGCAGAACTGTGATTTGAAAACTTGCATGCTTGTTAGAATCCCTGGGTAGATTTATTTATTTTAACTTTTGAGAGAGAGAGAGAGAGAGAGAGAGAGAGAGAGAGAGAGAGAGAAAGAGAGAGAGCATGCAGGGTAGAGGGTGGGTGTGGGTGTGGGGTGGAAGGAGGGGCAGAAGGAAAGGGAGAGGGAGAGAGAATATCTCAAGCAGACTCTGCACTGAGCATGGAGCCCGATGCAGGGCTCAATCCCGTGACCCTGAGATCATGACCTGAGCTGGAATCAAAAGTCAGACGCTCAACCTACTGAGCCACCCAGGCGCCTCTCCCTGGACAGATTTTAAAGACTTCAATGTCCAGTGGCATCTGAGACCAGTGACTTTAGAGTCGTGATGGATGGAGCCTGGGTGGCTGGTGAGGCCTCCTCAGGAAGAAAAGATTTCTGATTGACATGACAAAGCATCCAAAAAAAAAAAATCCCAATAGAGGGGAGAAGAGAGGAGAGATTGATTTATGGAGCACCTGTTCCTCCACCGTCACGTCTCCTGAGCACTGCTGGGGAAGGTTCTTGGCTTTCAAGGACCCAGTGGTTAGACTGAGAATCCAGAGTAGGCTCGGACAGTCTGGGATAATCTCCCCACTTCATGGTCCTTAACCTAGTCACATCTGCAGAGTCCCTTTTGCCACATAAAGTAACAAATTCGTAGATTCTAGGGACTAGGACACAGACGCCTTTGCTGGGCCGTTATCCTGCTTAAAACCAGTGCTCAGTGAAAGTGAGCTGTGTTCCAGCAGTGACTTGGGGACGCAGACGCTATTATCCTGCCCAGTTTCAGTCACTGCCTTGCTGTGTGACCTCGGGCTGGTTACTCAGCATCTCTGAACGTTAGTTTCCTCCTCTGCAGAAGGCGGATAACGGCGCCTGCTTTACAGCGCTGTTTGGGATCACTAAGGGAAAGTAAGGCAAAGCAAAAGGCTTACCACGCCGTCAGGCGCATGATAAGCCCCCGGGAGACATTACCTAAAATAGTATTGATGACAACAAAATAGCATCGTCACCATCTTAGGTGGCACAGAGGAACAGGCCGCCCGAGACGGCAAGGCCTGCTGCAGACACAGGTGTGGGACCCCAAGCTCTGTGCTTTCCTTAGGTGAGGTGGGGTTCGTGCAGGTGTGGGGGGGGGCGCACTCTCCAAGGAGCACAGCTCAGCTCAGCTCAGTGAAAGATGTTTCTCTCCGGCACGGAGTCTGGCAAAGGGGAGCCCCCCTCCCCCGTCCCCGAGGCTGCTGCCGGGAAGCCCCTCCACAGCCCCTTCTTCTAGCTGCCGGGCCTGTGAGTCCAGCAGGCGAGCAGGGTCGGGGCCCAGGAGGTCATCGGATGCGTTTTGCCGGCTTCCTGGCCTGCTCCCGCCGAGGGGCCGAGGGCGCGGGGTGCGGGGAGCAGGTTGCGGGGTGCGGGCAGGTGGCTGGGCAGCATCTCTGTCTCAGGAGACCACAGCCCTGTGGCCGCATCGTCGGCAGGGGCCACGGGGACGCAGGCCCTCCCGTCTCACAGATGAGGACACTGAGGCTCAGAACGGGGCCGGGATGAGCCTGCGGACGGAAGGCGCTGCGGGAGGGGAGTCCCTCCCAGGACCGGCGCGGGCGGGGCAGGGGCCACAGAGAAGTGTCCCTGGTCCCCCGGACAAGGCAGGCCTCCTGTCCGGTGGCCCCGGGGCTCCCTGAACGCTTCCCCTACAGGACTCAATGCAGTCACACACATTTGTACAGTTAGCTTTCTTTTAACTGCGATAAAATACACATAGTATAGAATTTACCGGTAGTGACATTTAGTACCTTCACTACATGGCCCGACCATCACCCAGACCTGCTTCCAGACACCCTTCACCCCCGCCCATGCCCGCCGCCAGCAGCCAGAGCCTGTTGTCCCGACTCCCGGGCCCTCTGAGCCCATTGGCCCCATTCCCGTCCCTATGGATTTGTCTATTCTGGATATTTCACGTTCGTGGGATGAAGTTAGCATCCAGAACGTCTTCTCCTGTGTCATCCTCTCCCCGCCGGGGAAGGAGCTGTGCCGGCCGGCCCGCTTGCCTTGGCCCAGTCCCCGGCACAGCCCAGCTCCTGACGGGACAGGAGGACGTCTTCTCCACCAGAGGTCTGCCAGCTCACGGGAGGCAAGCTGTGTCCTCGAGCACGGGCCAGCGGGGGTGCTGGGGTGCAGTCCCTTCCGGGACCCCTTGCCGCGTCAAGTGTTGCCTTGAAGACAGTCACCTCATACTTGGAAGCATCAGTTTCCTCCTCCACCTGATGGGGACGATGACGACGTTCGTCTCCCTCGGGTGACGTGACCTGATCGCCACGCTGTCCGCACGAGGGTGTGTGGCCTGGCGCAGATCCTCAAGAACGTTAGCTGTGAGGGTGGTTGTCCCGGGTTTGGCCTCCCCAGGCTCTGGGCTGGACAATAGGAAGAGTTCAAACTTGGTAAATGCGTTTTTTTATTTTTTTAATTTTTTTTTAAAATTTCTTTCTGGTAAATGCGTTTTAATTGAAATGATGCCTCAAAGGGCCTTAAAAACGAGATGGGTGGACGCACAGGTCAAAATTGCGGGGAATTCTGTGGGATGGGGACAAAGAAGGGATCCTCTGCGTTAGCCCTTGCTAAGTGACTCCACGAGGATGAATTCCACCCCCACGTCCAAGGCTTGCGGCGACGGAAGGCTGTTTTGCTCGCTCTGTAGGTCCCCGGGGGCCAGCCGTGGCTCTGCTCTGCCGGCTTTAGCTTCATCCGGGGCTCCGGGCTGAGGGGGCAGCCCTGTTCTGGGGTGGAGCATCCCTCCAGCTGAGGGAAGAGGCTGCAGGTGGCTCCTGGAACTCCTGCCCCTGTGTTGCTTGTACCATCATTGCTCACGGCCTGAGGCCACATCATTCACGTGGCACCCCGGCTGTCTGGGGTGGGATGGTGGTAGGGACTGGACTGCCCTTCTCTGAGGACCCACTTCAGAGGTCCCAGAGCAATGAGTGGGGCTGGATGTTCCTCTTCCAAGGAGGACAGCTTGTCATTAGAAATAATAGCACGCTGACCGCCCTCTGTTCTGAGACCTTCAGGTACTTTGGGGACACGGTCTGGTGCATTCCTTCATCTTGCTCACTTTGAGCCTCTACCCCCAACCCTAGAACTATGCATAACCCTAAGCGGCTTGGTTGGGGAGGGGGTTCAACTAAGTAGGACAAAAAGTGGTCTGTGAGGGTCTCTGGATGTACAGAGACCCTCTCTGGTTGGGCCCACAGACTAAAAACTTTGAAACTCCCTCCATGGCAGTGATTTCCTGCAGTAGAAAACCGAGAACAACTTAAAAATCCAGCAACAGGAGAACGGCCAGTGGACAGGGGTTTCGCTCATGCAATGGCATCTGGTCCACCATCGAAATAAATGAGCTACAGATACATAGAAAACCGCAAAACTCCTCAAGACATGATGGTGAGCTGAGAAGGCGGATGTAGGAGGAACCTGCCGTCTTGGAAGCAGGCAGGCAATTCCTCAAAATGTTGAATGTGGGGT
Source organism: Nyctereutes procyonoides (assembly GCF_905146905.1). NCBI lineage: Eukaryota > Metazoa > Chordata > Mammalia > Carnivora > Canidae > Nyctereutes > Nyctereutes procyonoides. The sequence goes on along the minus strand of NW_026575135.1, from coordinate 5,507,705 downwards.
TGCCACTTGACCCAGCAATCTACTGCTGGGCGTATACGCAAGAGACTCAAAACCACTTGTCCACACAAAATGTTGCGTGTGAAGAGTCACAGCAGCCTTAGTTACACCAGCCGAAAAGGTAAAACCATCAGCCTGCCCATCGACAGATGAGTGGACCCGCGAAATGTGGTGTGGTCGGCAAAAGGGGATGTTATTCAGCCGCGGAAAAGAATGAAGCGCTCACATGTGCCACGACATGGATGAGCCTCGAAAACCCCATGCTACCGGGAAGAAGCCAGGCTCAAGATGCCAGAGGTCGCAGGGAGTCTATTTGCATGTCCATGTCTGGAATACGCCCACCTGTGGAAGGACAAATGACATCGGTGGTGGCCGGGGGCAGGGGCGAGAAGCGAGGGGCTGTATAAAGGGGGCCTTTGTGGGGATGAAATGTCCCGGACCTGAATGGTGGTCATGGTAACCCAACATGTGCACGCACCCTGGATTTTATGCTCTGCGGGGATTGAAGTGGTAAATTTTTATTATGGCTGCTTCGCCACGGTGGGGAAAAACCAGAACAGAACACACATACGTGTGCGCTCGAAGAGCTGCGTGGAGGCGCGTGTCCCCGGGTCAGGACGGTGGTGATTTCAGGGAAGGAGTGAACCGAATGGGGGTGGGTGGGTGGGTGGGCGGGGGGGACGGGCCGTGAAGGAATTTCAAAGGTATCTGTAATATTTTAGTGCCTGAAAACACCCTGCAGTGTATATGGAAGAATGTCAGCACTTAACAAATCTGGGTTAGCGTGTATTTATTGGCACGGTTCTCTGCCTTTTTCTAAATATTTGAAATCCATCCTAATTGAAAGAGAAGAAAGCCCGGTGGCTTTGAAAAATGCTTCCGAGCAGCTCTGAGTGTGAGCGCGCCTCCCGGCCGCCTGCCTTCCGAAAGCAGGTGACTTAGGGACCAGGGAACATTAGATTTCATTGTATTTTTGCCTGGCTGTGTCCTGTTATTTTAGATTCTATTGAAAATTAATGATGCGGGGACCTTATTTTTTTCCTGCCTAGACCTGGAACTTTGACTCTGATCAATGAATTCCATCTTCCGGAGGCATAGCGATGGGCTGGGGGTTTTCATCTCAGATAATTGCTTTTTCCCCTTTATTTGGCGGTAGACAGAATTTTCTTTTCAGGCCCAGAGATAAGACAGGAAACTGGTATTCTCAGTTTGGGATTTTTAAAATGAGTTATTCCATTGTCATTAGGGGCGGTTCTCTGATCTATAGAACCTCTCGGAGATGATGAAGTGGGAGAGGGGAGATGCTCGGGTGCTGATTCTAGATGTTGGAGATTATGTCGCCAACAAGCAAATTTGGGGAGTACCACTGGGGGTGGGGCGGGAGTTTTCCTCAATAAGGTTTAATACCTTTTTGCCTATCAAGTAAAGTGATTGTCCTGGTTATTTTGGAAGCATAATCATTTAAGCGCAATAATTTAAATCAGATCTCGCCACACTTAACATCCAGCAACAAGCACGAGGCCACTGGGGTTGGCACCGTACAAATCCTTCCTAAAGGTCCCTCCAAGGTCATGTTGTCCAACAAACTCATCTCGCAGGTGAGGAAACAGAGGCCCAGTTTGGCAACAAGCCTCGCCCCAGCCCCCGAAGTCCCTTCTCCTATTTCAAGGTCAAATTCCCACGTGGTCCTCCCCGCGAATCTACCTCGCTTGCCGAGCTTGACTTCGAATGTCTGTTGTGCTATTTCTACAAGACAAGCTTTTCCCTCCAAGACCATAGGTTCCCCACTGTGATGGTGCTATGGAAAGAACCCCACACACGGAGTCAGAGAACCTGGTTCGAATCCTCGCCCTGCCGGAGAACCCGCGTGATTTCTTTTGCACGAGTGTCAGCTTCCGCCCCGACAAACGGAGCCCAGGATCCCCAAGTCCAAGGGCTGCTGTGACCCGTGAGGAACTCGACGCCAAGGAAGGGGGTGCAGCTGGGGCCCGTGCATGGGAGCTGGGCCTGTGCATGAGGCCAGGTGGCCACGCAGAGGTGGGCCTCACGCGCCAGCGCGGTGCCAACGAGAGCTGGCTTCTCCCAGGCCCTTGCTATGGGCTAAGCACGTGGCTGTGACTGTCACGGCGCGTGGACTTTCTCTTGTAAGCCTCGGACAGCCCTACAACGTAGATGCTGCCATTTCCCATCTCCTGATGGGAAGGGTAGGCTAACCAGGCTGCAGAAGGTCACCGTGGTGGCTGATGGTGGGGGCAGGATCTGCACCTGGGGCCGCTGGCTCCGGGCCTCCCACGCGCGAGCCTGCAGGGCTGGATTCTTGTTCTTGCAGCCTACGAGGCATTTACGGATCGCGCCGTGTCTTCTGCAGATGAGCACCAGCCCCTTCTTGTTTCAATCCTAGGAATCCTTGGAGCATCTTCATGAGTGAAAACATCCCTTCAAACACACAACCTCCAGGGGCAGCCCTGGTGGCGCAGCGGTTAGATGCCGCCTGCAGCCTGGGGTGTGATCCTGGAGACCCGGGATCAAGTCCCATATCGGGCTCCCTGCGTGGAGCCTGCTTCCCCCTCTCCCTGTGTCTCTGCCTCTCTCTGTGTCTATGAATAAATAAATAAAATCTTTAAAAAAACAAAACAAAACACAACCTCCAGCCTCTCCTTGTCCCAGGCAAGTGCGAGCGGGCGCCTTGTCTGATTGCCGCTGCTTCTCGAACACCTGCTGTGCGGCTGCCAGCCATGGCCCGACACTCACAGATGGGCCTGAATTAATTGTCCCGACGACCGTATCACGTTGACACTATTGTCCACATTTTCTAAGATGAGGAAATGAGGTTGCGAGTGAATAAGTATCCAAGAGGCAGCAGAGTTGGGTTTCCGATCCAGGTGTGCCTCACCCCAAAGCCTTTATTCTTTCTGAGAACATCATATTGCCTTCAGAAGGAGGACACGCCCGAGGAGCTCCCAACGCGGGGTCGCTTCCTCTCTGACTTGATTGTGCGTGTGCCCCTGGGTTGCTGGAAGGAGGCAGAGCGAGGGCAAACATGCTGAGAACGAGTGTGAAAATCCAACCTAGAGATGCCGTGGGGGGCGGGGGCAAAAAGAACCTTTTGTGATTTTGACCTGCAACCCCTGACCGCCGTCCTGCTCCCTGCTGGGATCTAGCTAAGGGCTGGTGAAGACGGCGGTCTACACCTGCACGGTGTCTTCCGAACGGGACCGAGTAAGGACTCCGAAGCCGGGTGGGCTTGGCTTCACGTTCAGACTCTCCCACTTAGCAGCTGTTTGATCTTGGGTGGGTGACTTCCCCTCTCTGAGGCTCGGCTTTTGCATCTGTAAAATGGGGGTAACGTTGCCTTCTTTACCAAGTTCTGGTGGGGACTGAGTCGAGTCGTGCAAACCTCTTGGAATAGTGCCACCGTAAACACTCAATACCGACACTCGTATAATAATAATAAGTAATAATAATAAGGAAACAGAGGAGTGAATCAAGCTGAGCTTCAGAGTCCTGTCAAGGAATGAGAGAAGTACTCAGGCCATTCCTTCTTGGGTGACTAATATGCTGCCCACTTGTGGTGTTTCTGATCCCGGGGTAACGTCCAACTAATTCCTCTCAGGGACCCTATAAGGCCGGCAGCACCCGCTGAAAGCTGGTGGTGGTGACGGGGGGGATGATTCACTCCAGGTTCCACCTGCTGTCTCTGGGGACAGAGCCAGGTGGCTTATTTGAGGCTTACCTTGAGCCGAGTCTTCCCCAGGGCCTTTGCAGGTTCTAAAACGATTTAGGGGCTAATGCAAAGGCTTGTAGGAATTTCCTTTGGTGTTTACTAAGGGGGCTGATGGGACACCATCAGAACACAGCTCTTACGTAAGCCGTGCTCAGGTTGGCTGCTGTGCTGGTGGGAAGGCGATTCGCTCTGAAGTCCCCTGGACTGTTGCATCTTCAGTGACAGCCACCCATGGGAGACACTGTGCGGCCTCAAACAACGGACGTCTCCAGTTCATGGAAAACCCAATCATTCTGTCCATCTTTTCTCTTAGAACTATCCAGTCGCGCTCGAGAGTATTTTCTTCCCCGAGAGGTTGCCATGGTTACAGCTAGGTTTGTTTGTATGGGAACGAGAACTTTAACAGGGCAGGTTTTAAACAGAAGTGTCACTTTTGGACCACGTAATGGGGATGGGAAATGCCGCAGCCCCTCGGCAGGGACAGGGGGACACTGAGCAGGGAGGGCTTCTGTGCTTCAGGTCGCAGGCGATGCCCTGGGCTCTGGGTGGGCCTCGGGCTCGGGTCCGTTCCTGGTTTGGCCTTGGGCGCGTCACTCTCCCTCTTAAGCCGTTTGTCATTGTCCCAACCTTAAATGAGGACGTTAGACCAAGCGGTCTCCAAACCTCCTTTCAGGTCTGGAATTCCAGAATTTGGAGTGGTCTCCGTGGCTTTCTAGGCCACGTCAGGCCACCAGGGGGCGCGAGGGCCTGTGTTTTGACCACGCCCCGGGGCTGAGACATCAGCTGAGGATGACCAACAAGAGGAAGGATCTTTGAGGTCCAGCCCTTGCTTTCTGGGGGAAGCAGATGACGAAAGAAGACACTGCTGACCTTGACACGGGGGTGGGGGCTCTACCCTTGGCAAGGGGTCTTCAGATCTATTGTCACTCTGATGTCACATCAGTTTCCTGGGCCAGATGCTATCTTCCCGTTTTCCCTGGCCCACGGCACTGTGAGAACTTGCTTTGGACCGCGTGGGCTTCCAGGCGTGGACTCAGACCTCACCTCCTCACTCTGCCTCACTCCCTGGCCGTGTCCCACTGTACTTCAAGAGGCTGCCTCTGTTTCGAAAGGGGCCTCCGTTGCACCCACAAGACAACTCACACCCAGGTTGGTTGGGGCAGCCCTTGAATCCATGGTAGGTAGAGCCAGCAGCAGGTGCTGAGCTGCCGGGGTAGACTAGAACTTCTTTCCAGCGAAGCTCCTCTTTGGGGATTTAGACCAGATCCTGGGGAGAAGGGGGTGGCTGATGGGAGCTATAACCGTCTGGGCCCTGCAGGTAGCAGAATCTACCCAGGCTCATTGAAGTGACGAAGGAATTTTTGAAAGGGTATCAGGAAACTCTTGGAATCTCCAGGAGGGCCAGAGAGCGAGAATCTGAAATTACGTATCCAGAAAGCATGACCAGTCCCAGTGCGGGGGCTTTTCTAAGAAAACACCACTGCCCCAGCGGCCTGGCCCTCCGGGGGCTGGGGGACCCGGTGGCTGCATGGGAACTTCTGGGGACCGAGCCCCTCCTACGTGCTGGGCGTGCACCTGACCTCAGCTCATCCTGTGGGATCCCTACCACTGCCCCTCATTTACAGATTTTTGCTCGAGTAAATCCAGGCTTCTCTGGCCTCAGTGTCTGGGCTCTAACGATGCATGAAGGTACAGACCTTGGGCTGGACCTGAGGGTTTATGGCTCATTGGTCCTCGGAGGGCGATTTCAGGAGAGGAGGGATTTTCTGGGTGTTTCTGCTGTCGTAATGCCTTTGATTTCTAGCAAAAGTGGAAGGAGTGGAACAAAAAGGAATGTTAAATTCTCATTTGCTGTTTATTTTTTTGCGCCTCGGGTCCCCCTGGCAGTAGAAATAGCCCTAAAGGAAGGAAGTACCTCCCACCTGACCCTCTGGGGTGTTATTTGGATTTGGCTCTCTTTGGATAAGGAGTCCTTACATTTGGAAAAGACCGTGACATAGAGTCATGCAATCCTGTTAGTTTATAAGCTGAGAAACTGAGGCCAGAAATTTCTTGCCCAAAGTCATATAATGAGAGAGTGGCTTTCATGCGTTGAACAGTTACGTAGCGAGCGCCTGCACTGTGCTGGGCGCTGCACACTCTGAGACAGACGACTTCACTGGGGCCACGGGGCTTTCGGTGAAGGAGGCGAGCTCCACACACAGCCCCGCCTCTAGTTCTCCAACCATTACTCCACCTGGAGCAGAAGCACCCTTGGCTCTTTTTCTTAATTTCTAAAAAATTGTAAAAATACAGACTAACCAATGGCATATAAACAGGAAAAAAAATGACATTTTTAGTACCAACTGTGCAGATGAGCCTTCTTTTTCCTCTCTAGCACGTTGCAATACTCAAGAAAGCAGTTTTCCCAAAGGCAGGAGGCGCGTGGAATTCTGAAGATCGTCCTCTCCACACTATTGATGTGAGTGTAAATTAGCCTTTGTGGAGGAAAAAAATTTCAATGTGTGTGAAACATTCTTTACCCAGAGTTAACTTCCTAGACCGGCTCCTAGGAAAACAGCTACCAACGTGCCTGGAGATACGTCTACTAAGGAACCCTAGGTCAGGTATAGTCAGTAGCAAAATCTGGAGAAACCCTAAATGTTCAGCAGTTGATCGCTTATAGGAAGCATGCTGTAGCCACTCTCCCAGTCAGGATTAGATTTGGCTGAGTGTAACAGAAACCCCCAAATAACAGTGACTTACACATGTATGGATTTATTTTCCTCCACCTGAAAGAATCCTGGAGGTACCGTTTGGGGGTTGGCGTAGAGTGGTGACACAGTCACCTGGAACCCACGTTCTTTCTCTCTTTTGGCACCACTAGGCTTATTGCATGGTCTAAGGGGGCTGCTGGAGCTCCAGCCAGGTGTTCACACTCCATGCGGAAGGGAGGATTGGCAAAAGTGAGTGTGTCCTTAGCACTTAGTCCCTTGGCCGAATGTATCTTCGAAGAGAACCCGAGGGTGGGTGTTCAGCTGGGCACATTGCCTGCCGTTCTGGCTAAAGGAGTAAAAGAAAGAAGAAAACAGGGTAGCCCAGGTGGCTCAGCGGTTTAGTGCTGCCTTCAGCCCAGGGCGTGATCCTGGGGTCCCGGGATCGAGTCCTGCGTCGGGCTCCCTGCATGGAGCCTGCTTCTCCCTCTGCCTGTGTCTCTGCCCCCCTCTCTCTATGTCTCTCATGAATAAATAAATAAAATCTTAAAAAAAAAAAAAAGAAATAAGAAAACATGTGGATTGGGTAGGCCTGGGATCTTCAAACTTTTTTGCTCACACATCCCAGAATTTTGTAGAACTTATTGACCACTGTGTACAGTTTTAGATTGTCCCTGAATTTTTTTTAAAATCATAGGTGTATATGGATGTGAAGGAGACAATTTCTGGCCCATTTTTATATTAACACAAAACAAAAAAGTATTGTGTCATCTTAAAAAAATATATCCAGTGGAACGCAAATACCTCTGTGATACGATAGCCACCCTCCTCCATCTAAAAGATTAACAGGCAAGGTCTTAACCAATTGGAAATTTTCTATTTTTTCTTTTTCTCTCATTCTACTCCCTCTACAGATTTTTTCCTAACAAATGTTTTTCTGCTTGAATTTCTTCTATTGATCCCTTTGTCATACCTCTCGTCCACAACAGTAGGTATAGAAGGAGAAATTTTTCTTTTAATTTCACATGGCTATAAGACTCTACTAAAATTCTTCTTTGAGTTAACATTACAGTGGTAGATACCATACAATTGATAAAAATAATATAAACATAGCATACTTTAGGCAATATAAAACAAAATGAAGCTCTTTGATTTTTTTTTTTTAGATTTTTTACTTATTTATACATGAAAGACACAGAGAGAGAGCCAGAGATACAAGCAGAGACAGAAGCAGGCTCCATGCAGGTAGCCCGATGCAGGATTAGATCTTGGGATCGTGGGATCACTCCCTGGGCCAAAGGCAGGCATTTAACCGCTGAGCCACCTGGGCATCCCTGACCGATTGATTGATTGATTGATTGATTGATTTGAAGTACCACATACATGGTTATATTGGTTTCAGAGTAATGAGGCTTTTAAAAAACGAATTTATATGTCTTTGGATGCTATTGATGGTAGGAAGAGCAGGGATAGCCCTCAGTTATATTTCTGATTTTTTCCCCCACAGACTCAAGCATTGTAAACCTTGTTCCATAAATAAATAAGCAGAGATGGAAGGGATTATTCTAAAGCAGTAATGCCACCCACATTCCCTGAACCCTTCTGAGGTGCACATCAAAAAACCACATAGTGGCATATCATCAGCCATTATTTTTAATCATTGACCAGCTGACAGCTCACTCCTTCAATTTTGTTGAAAACAAGAGTTAGAAGTCACCTGACCTGCAAAGAGATTTCTCATTCGGTCATTGAGTTCATTGATGATCTCAGTGTCGACACCAACACTTTAAATTGTCGCTTTTCACAACCTGCATCATTAGCAGCAGCAGCAGCATCAATGATAATATTCAGGATGGATGAAAAGTGTGGCTTTCTGTTGTACAGTGTGAAAAAAAAAATAGACTTTGAAAGGAAAGTAGGAACCAAAACCTCACCTTGGATAAAGGTGCATTCTCAGGCAGGTCGGTTTTAGGAAAGTTTCCAAATGGACATGGATGATCATTGATTTCCAAAGACTGTCCCTGCCCAAGTACCCCTCGGGATGATCCCTAGGAGGTAATTAGCAGTTTTGGCCACATCTAACCAGGTTATAAAATACCATTGTGCTCACAAAGCCATTGCATTCCAGTAGGCGCTCTGCTATAAGGGTAAGTTACGAGATCCGTCATTAATTTAGAAAATGCCTACAAATCAATATGAGCAGAATGATCCTATTTTTGTTATATATGTGTAAGTTCAAAAACAATGACTTTATCTAGGCAAAGGAATTAGACAAAATTTTAATTTTTCTTGTACTCCAAATGTACGAGGCTTAAAAAACATCTTCCCTCCCTCTATTTTTCCTCCTCCTTTCCACACTTGAATATGTATTTTACATTGGTTTTATATTTTTTTTAAATTTCAAATTACTTTTTTTTTATAATTTTGCATTAATTGATAATATTTATTTATTTAAATGTTCTATTTATTTATTTATGAGAGACACAGAGAGAGAGGCAGAGACACGAGCAGAGGGAGAAGCAAGCTCCGTGCAAGGAGCCCGACATGGGACTCGATCCCGGAACCCCAAGATCACGCCCTCGGCTGAAGGCCGACGCTTAACTGCTGAGCCACCCAGGTGTCCCTATAATATATATTTAATCTCCATACTTAATCCGGATCTGAAGGGTACCATTCAAACAACTTTGATGAATGCACAAGACACCAAACATTTCCATCAACTCAGAAAATTCCCTCATGTCCTTCCCAATCAATCCTCCCCTTATTGGTATTCCCCAAATAAGCACCGATTTGACATTTGTTGACGTAGGTTATTTTTGCCTATCCTACAATGCCAGGTAAATGGAATCATACAGTGTGCACACCTTCGTGTTTGACTTCTTTCACTTAGTACAATAACCTTAAGATTATTGTTGTACAACCACGCTGTAGCGTTTACTAGTAGTCTGTTCCTTTATATTGTTGCTTAGTATTCCATTGTATGAAGATACTACAGTTCATTCCTTCCCCTGTTCATGGACACCATTTCTTAAAAAATATTCATGTTAGAGTAGCTTTGGATTTACAGAAAAGTTGCAAAGATACTACAGTTCCCCCTATGTTAACAATTGGTCCCAACTCATGAAGCCATACTGATACAATATTAAGTGAAGCCCACAATGTATATGAATTCCGCAGTTTCCCCCTCATGTCTTTTTGTTGTTGTTCCAGAATTCTATTCAGGATACCACATGACATGCAGTGGGATTTTGGTTTTTTCTCGCTCTCTTTTTTAAAGGCTCCTCTGAGCTGTGACAGTTTCTCAGACTTTCCTTATTTTTGATGACTTAGAGAGTTTTGAGGCCAGGTATTCTATAGAATGCCCTTCATTTGGGATTTGTCTGATGTTTTTCTCATGATTAGGCTGGAGTTTTGGGTTTTGGAAAGGACGACCGCAGAGGCGGAGTGCCATTTTCGCCACCTAATAAGGATATATGCTACCACGCACCTGCTATCAAACATATACGCTGTCCACAAGAATTACACTGATGATGTTGAGCTTGATTCCCTGGCTGAGGGATTGCTAGTCAGATTTCTCTCCTCTAAAGTTATCCTCCCCTCTTCCTTTTCCATACTCTGCTTTCTGGAAGGAAGTCACTTTGCTCAGCCCACGTTTAAAGACTTAATGGAGTTATGCTCCACTTCCTTGAGATCAGACTACACAAATTATCTGGAATTCTTTGTCATAGAATATTTATCTATTCTTGCACTTTTGTTTATTTACTCATTCATTTATTTATATCAGTAAGGACTCATGAGCACTTATTTATATTTTGGGGTAAAAGTCCGACACTAGCTATTTATTTTGTTGCTCAAAATTGTCCCGACTTTGGACATTGGGAGGTCCTTTTAGTTGACTCCTATGTCCCTTGGGTGTGCTTCCAACCTTTTGTTTTTTTGAACATTTTCTTACTTTCTGGCAGGTAAACTTGTTCCAGGTTTATCTTTTATATTTTCTATCCCAGCCTTAAAATCAGCCATTTCTCCAAGCAGTCCTGTTTTTTAAATTTTCATTTCATTCATTCATTCTTTATTTCTTTCTTTATTTATTACTGGAGAATGGAATTACAAACTAATATCTGGGTGCTGGGTCATGCCCTTCTTTTTTATACAAAACTTTTTACCATTTACAGCTCAACCCTAAAGGCCTTTTTTGATAACCCAGTTTCAGATGGTACCCTATCCCCAACTCATCAGTGCCTAGGACATAGTCTTTAAAATATTTTTATAGGACTTATTATAACTTAATATATCAATTCTTTTTTTTAAACATTTTTTTTAATTTTTTTTATTTACTTATGATAGTCACAGAGAGAGAGAGAGAGGCAGAGACACAGGCAGAGGGAGAAGCAGGCTCCATGCACTGGGAGCCCGACGTGGGATTCGATCCCGGGTCTCCAGGATCGCGCCCTGGGCCAAAGGCAGGCGCCAAACCACTGTGCCACCCAGGGATCCCCTAATATATCAATTCTTGTAATCAATCTAGGCACTGTGTTCTGCAACTTGCTTTTCCCAATCCCACAATATATTATGGATATCTTTCCAGATCAATATACCTGATTCTATCATATTTTTAAAAATAACTATTTGGTATTCTTTCTCTCTGTTCCTTTGCACACACATGTGATAATTTTTGCATGGATGGCACTTTAGAGAATTTCAAATTTTCTTTTACAAGCAGTGCTATGAAGAATGTGTATGCCATTGTGAATTCTTGAGTGTTTAACAGCAGCTAATATTTTTAGAAGAAATTATGAAGGGCTTTTACATGGAACCCTCATATTTATGGGATAGCTGCTACCATCATTCTCACATTACAGATGAGAAAGGCTAATAAGCTAGTCTGGACAATTTCCTCCATATCACACACTTGGTAGGTGGCAGTCTGGATTTGAGTCTCAGATATGTCTGACTCCAGAACAAAAGAGCTTAAATATTATGCAATTATTGTATTTAAAGAGAATTTAAGGGTCTAATGGGATGCACATTATATATATGTGTATATATGTGTATATACACATACATATATACATACATATATATGTATTACTTTATGGCAGGTATATATATACACACACAAACTGCCTTTCCAAAAGCTGTGTGTGATTTTTCAACCTCTAATTCTGTTCCAGAACTTGAAAAAAAAAAAAAGAATTCCTGCTTTTGAGAAGTGTTAGAAGGTTAATCCTCTAATAAAAATATTTCCCAAAGGAACGTATGTTTCTTTACTTTGATTTCCAGGACTGTCCCATGTTGATCTGATAGTAGCCATTGGTACTGCTTACCAATATTTCCAGATGTTTGTTTTCTGGGTATATGGTGGAATTGTACTTGAGTTTAAGTGTGATGATATTTTCTTTTATTTTTAAAATAAATTTATTTTTAATTGGTGTTCAATTTGCCAACATATAGAATATCACCCAGTGCTCATCCCATCAAGTGCCCACCTCAGTGCCCGTCACCCAGTTTTCTTGACCAAAGAAGTGTGATCAGAAGTGATGTGTGTCAAACTTCTGGGGCCCTGCACTGGACATGTAGTGTGAGCCACAAGTAAACTCTACTTGGAATTAGCCACTGAGATTCTGATTCTGTTTGTTAATGCAATACGACCTAATTTACCCTGACCATTACAGCTCAGTGTACACTTCCAATTCTCGCTCTTGTAAATCTCCAACGTAGGACATTTATTCCATTGGCATTCCTTGAGAATACTTCTTCTTTTCTCTGACTCTTTTCATTGCTACTTTCCTTTCTGGCTTTTTAGTCTTCTTCCTTAGACCACCCAAACCTATTGGCACAATATGTGACAGAGTGTCTTTGGAATAAAGTTAAACCTAAATTCAAATCTCTTCTCTGCCACTAGTCAGTTGGTGGACTTTGTGCAGGTGGTTTGATGTCTTTGAGACCTACTGTACTCATTAACGAATGTTACCTGCAGGAATGGATAAATTCCTGAACTTTGGTGGCTTATCGCAATAGAGCCTTTTTTCTTGGTCTCTTGAAGTCCAATGAGGAGGCACTCTGCTCCATCTGACGATTCAAGGAATTAGGCCAAAAGAGTCTCAGTCATCTTTGTCATGTGACTTACAGGATTCTCCTGGATGTGACGGAAAAGAGGGAAGATGAAAGCTCACACAGAGCTTTTACAGGCCAGGTCTGGAAGTGACATACGTAACTTCTATTGGTCACGACTCATACCCACGGTGATACCTACAAGGGAGTTTGAGGAATGGAGTCTATGTGTATGAACAGGAAGAAGAGAAGTGAGCTTATTCAGGGTTTACTTGTCTTTGCTATATCATCTCCCACTGTACAGAAAACATGAAAAATTATTTCTACTTCATGGCTTGTTTTGAGGATAGGAGTTACCATATGGAAAGCACTAATATGGTACCTGGCATCTAGAAGGTGCTCAAAAGTGTTGTTTCCCCATCTTGTGAATCTTTGACTTTAGTTTGGGTCTTATACACCAAATTTCCTTGGCTCATAATGAGTCTTCAGGCCTGAGCTTTCCATGGGGCCAGATATGATGACTGGCACAGGGATGGTGTCTGGTACAAATCCTGATGGCTGACTGTTAAAAGTTGCTGGGAGGGGAGAAGGTTGAGGTCTGCATGCTCCAACATCCAGAAGTTACAGATGTCAGATAGCAGGGGTTGAACTAGGCTCATCTTGAGCAGAGAGAAGTGGTTTATAATTGTGGTGGCACATTACTTCCTTTTTGCAGGATTGCTTGAAGACTTGAGGGGAGTGGACCCTGCAGGAGCACCTATACCACAGTAACCAAGGAGCCATGTGTGTGAAGTGTGCCTAGGGAATAGGTGGAGACAACTCTCCCAGAAGAGGAAATGCTACCTTTTGCCTGATGTTATCTCCCTTCATAGAAGGACCATTTAAACCATGTGTGAACCATGTGTGGCAAATTGTGCCATTGAGATAAAGAAACCCGGGACCCCACCCTGTGTGGTGGGGAATTTGAAATAGACAGAAATGACTAAGAGTGATATCTCCTGGATTTTCTGTCTTTTTTCCTTTAAACATGAAGAATGAGCTTCTAGGCTGTATTAATGACGGTCAGCCCCAAGTTGGTCTTGGGGATTTGGCCTGTTGGGGTTCCCTTGTTCCTTGGGGCCCCTGGTGTCAAGAGGACTTCTGCCCCAGCTCCTTTTCTTCCTGGTTTTATGACCTTTCACCTCCCAGATGGTTAGTATCTCTGTTTATGAGGTGGAAAGGGTGTTATCGATCCTATAAAGTTGTTGAATGGGGTATGCAAACCACGTCAACTATTAAATACATCACCTTCCTATCCTCTGAGTCAAATCTGTTTTCCCCTGGGGTCATCCACCTGTGAGAGTAGCACTATCATGTACTCAGTGACTCATGCCAGAAACACGGGCATCATACTTGCTTCTTTCTCTTTCAACCACTACATTCTATCTGATTAGTTGTTGGGGGCTGCTGGATATGCCCCCATATCTCTGGTCTTCACTCCTCTCTCCATCTCTCTGACAATGTTTTAGTCCAGGCCACTGTCACCTCTTCCCTGGATGACAGAAATAGCAGCCCAATAAATCTTCTTGATTCTAATCTTGCCCCCGACCAGTTTTTTTTTTTCTCTTGAGTGTAGCCAGAAAGCATGGGACCTGCTTAAGATTCTCTTTCCTCTATCTGCCCCTCCCCATTCATGCTCTCTTGCTCTCTCTCTCTTTCTTAAAAAAAAAAAAAAAAAAAAAAGCGGGACACCTGGGTGGCTCAGTGGTTGAGTGTCTGCCTTTGGCCCAGGGTTTGATCTTGGGGTCCTGGGATTAAGAATCACATCAGGTTCCCTGCACGGAGCCTACTTCTCCTTCTGCCTGTGTCTCTGCCTCTCTCCTTCTGTGTCTCTCATGAATAAATAAATAAAATCTTAAAAAAAAAAGCCAGGATAAGGAGAAGTGTGGAGGTGGAGAGCACTGGTTTCACTCTCCTCCTTCCTCTTCCCCTCCTCATGGAGGGGCACTTAACTTGCCTCTCTCCTTCCTCAAAACTGAGAAAGCCTGACATTTGTTCCCTCACCTTCCCTACAAAGCTGGAGAGGTCTGATCATTTCATTTCTGAAATCTTTTGAACATCTGGACCTTTATAGAACCTGATTTTTTTTTATTATATATTTCTTTTTTTTTTTTATTTATGATAGTCACAGAGAGAGAGAGAGACAGGCAGAGACACAGGCAGAGGGAGAAGCAGGCTCCATGCACCGGGACCCCGATGTGGGATTTGATCCCGGGTCTCCAGGATCGCGCCCTGGGCCAAAGGCAGGCGCCAAACCGCTGCGCCACCCAGGGATCCCAGAACCTGATTTTCTATGGCTGATGGTGCTGGTTGTGGAGAAGGGGTAGGTGAGAGATAGTAGGTCTGAGAAAAGCATGGGGGAGGTGTATTATCACTGAAATGATAGAGGAGTCTCCCTTGGGTGAAATGGACCCCAAGGAGGTGCCTCGGGTTTAAATCTTCTTGCTGATTCTTTGAAAGGACCACTGATGGGAGAAGACGCCTCTGCAGACAGAGGATGAAGGACAGGCTGCCTAGGGGTGAGAGAGTTGGGAGAAGAGGAAGATGTCAAACCTTACCCAGGTTCCCAGTTCCCACACCAGGGGGCTGGGTAGAGGGAAGTCCCTAGAGAGCCTTCTAAAGAACCACAAGTGCCTCTATGAAACAGCCTGCATTTGAATACTGCCCCCAGAGAGAATCAGCCAGTCCTTCAACAGACAGACTGAGAAGCAGAGACACCTGACAAGAAGGGGACTCACCTTCACCCTGAAAGATCCCTGTGTGTTTGCTTACACAAGGGAATGAGTGTCATGAGCAGCAAAAAAAGTAGACTGTCCCCCTGCCTGTAGTTGGACGAGGACAACATCACCTTCCTTCTCTCCTCCTTCCCGCCCCAACAGTGGAGGCAGAGAGGCAAGGAAGATGGAAGGACTGGGCGTGCACCAGATCCAACTCCTTCTGCCCCCAGCTGCTGGAACTGCAAGCATGACTGGGCTGGACGGCAAGGGAGGAGGAGACTTCAAAGAGACAGGAATTAAAAAATAAATGGACCAAGCTATAATAATAGAAACAAGACTGTTTTTAATATTTAAGGTGACTGAACAGAAGTAGCGTTGGACTGAACCATATTTAAGGAAGTCCATTACCCAACAGCAAGGGAAAGGTGGACGGAGTATAAAAAAGAGCAAGAATTTGAAAAGCAGCCATTTGTTGTTCACATATCAACAAATTGAGTATCTTAATTTTTCCAGTAGCCCTGCAGAATAGTTATTAACTTCATTTCCAGATGAAGAGCTTGAGAATCATCGAAGAGACCTGCAGGAAGATGGCCCAGCCAGAAGGTGGTTAATCATATTGCAGTGTGACAGGAGCATAGACTTGAGAAAGGCACAGAAATCGTATGTGGGAGGGTGTGGTTTTTCCCACCTTGGAGAAAGTTGAGTTTGCAGAAGTTCTGCTGGAGGAATTCAGAACTGAGCTGGGTTTTAAATGACAAATAGGATTTTCCTACCAATGGAGTGCAGGAGTAAGGAACCCCAGAGAGGGGGAAGGGGCCTGGCAAAGCCTGATGATAAGAAAGAACAATCTGTGTTTGTAGAACAATGGTACCCTGTATCCACCCGGGAATTTTGATGAAGAATGCTGCATTTTCCTCCTGAAAGGGATGTTCCAATGCGTACTTTTTCTGGCAATATCTGGTGGTGCCATCGAGTGATGACTTAAAAACAATTGCCCGTTAGCTTTTCAGAAAATGCCATCTTAACATTTTATTTTGCATTTTTTTTTATTGCCAGCAAAGCTTTAATGTTTTATTATCTATTTATCGGTTGTTTGGTTTTTCCTTTTGAGTGTATGCCCTTTGCCCATTTCTATTGGGATGCTTTTTTTCTTGATTTGTAAGAATTCATTAGCGATTTTATTAATATTCCATAGTTTTTGGTTGATTTTTAATTTTTATTATTATTTATTTAGTTTTGGTGATTTTTAAAATCTTACTTTTTGATTTATAGAAATTTTAATGTTCATCTAGTCCAAATGTCTTTTATTTCTTGGCTTCTACTGTCAGAGTTCTTAGGAAGACCTCCACCTTTTTATGCAAAATTATTTTATCACTATTTTCTTGTACTCTTACTGTTTGTTTTTTTAAAAAATATTTATTTGAGAGAGAGAGAGAGAGAGAGAGAGAGAGAGCACATGAGCGGTGGGGGAGGAGCAAAGGGAGAGGGAGAAGCAGACTCACTGCTGAGCAAGGAGCCAGACTTGGGGCTCCTTCCCAGGACCCTGAGATCATCACTTGAGCCAAAGGCAGATGTTTAACCGATTCAGCCACCCAGGCACCCTTGATTCTTTATTCCTATCTAATTTCATATTTCTCAGTTTTGATAGGTTGTAAATTGAGAGTTAAGTTTGGAGGAATTAGTAGTAGGATCAGAATAAGGACCTTGTTTTGTTTTGTTTTAGCTCAGCTCATGAGTGTGTGTGCAGGCAATTATGGATCGTCTGAGGTTTTTTGCTCCCCTTCCTCCCCTCAAATTCCCCTCTCAACTTATTTCCATCAGGCTATGTCCTATGGAAGATAAAATATAGCGACATATTCTTTGCTAATCTCCTATTGAAAGGTGAAATCTAGAAACAGACCGGTAAAATGGAGAATAAACTGGTGGTTGTCAGAGGGAGGGGTTGAGGGGGATGGGCTAAATGAGGGAAGGGGGATGGGAGGCACAGGCTTTCAGCTATGGAATGAATAAGTCATGGGGTAAAAGGTACAGCATAGGGAAGATAATCAATGGTATCATAATAGTGTTGTAGGGAGACAGATGGACTTGTCAAATTGCTGTGTTGTATACTTGAAAGTGATGTAACATTGTGTGTCAACTCTACTTTAATGAAAAAGAAAAAGAAAAGGCTGTTTCCCCTCCCCCTTGATTCTGGGCTTAGTTTGATCAGTAGAACATGATAGAAGCAGTGCTCCATGACTTCTGAAACTAGCTCATAAAATCCCTGCAGCTTCTGCCTCGGTGGATCTCGTGGACTGATCCCGCTTGGTTTCTCGGTGGATCTCGTGGACTGATCCCGCTTGGTTTCTCAGAAACCTAAGCCGCCTGTAGCTTCTCTGGTCCACAGCCCAAGTGGAGCTCCCAGCCAACAGCCAGGATCAAATTCTAGCTACTGAGCATTCAGAGTGAGATGTTCTAGCCCAGTTGATTCCAGTTGACTGTAACCAACCCAGCTCACCCTTGACATCACATGCAGAGAAACTGTCCGTCAACCCACAGAATCGTGAGATATTATAACTTGTTCTTTTAAATCATTAAGTACTTGGCAACTTGTTGCTCAGTGAGAGGTCACTGACGCAGATGCTCCCCACCATACTGAAACACTGCTTATCAAGTGTACCAATGGTCTTAATGTTGTCAAATCCAGTGGTCACTTCTTAGGTCTTACCTTGTGTGGTCTCCAGCACCATTGCTTCTTGAAAAATTCTTTTCTCTCAGCTTCTATGACCTCCCACTCCCCTGGATTTTCTTTTACTGCACTGGCTGACACTTCTCAGTTTCCTTTGCTTTATTTATTTATTTTTTTTCAACCTCTAAATCTTGAGATATCTCAGGATGGTCTTGGCTCTTTCTTCATCTATATTGATGCAGTTTTTCTAGGTGACTTCCCTCAACCCATGACTTTAAAAATATCTGTGTAGTCAACTATACTTCAGTAAGAAAAAAAATTCTCTGTGTTGATGATACCCAAATATATTGGCTATTGTTGACTACCACTGGGACTGTAGATTTTTATTGCTTATTAATTGTCTGACTTGTTCAAAGGCATCACAAAACTTACATAGTCAAAGTATAAGTCTGGATTCCTCCCACACCCAGGGCCATTCCTTCATCCATTGACTTCACTTAAGTAAATGGTAGCAACACTCTCCCAGATACTCAAACCTAGACAACTAGGTGTTACCATGATTACTCTCTTCCCCTCATTCCAGTATTAAATCATGTGGAATCTATTTGAAAAACATAATTCAAAATAATCCACTTTTTTTTGAATCTGCATCTAGAGACTATAGCCCCATTTTGTTGCCTTGGACATCCAGATGATCCTCTAATTGGTGTTTTTCTTTTCACATTTGCACATTTGTGCTCTAAACTGAGGGCAGATTGTCCTTTGAAAATATACTTGGATTATGTCAATACCTTGCTTACTTTTTTTTTATTAAAGTTTTTTATTTATTTATTTGAAAGAGAGGGAGAGAGAGAGTGGGCATGAACAGGGGGAAAGAGCAGAAAGAGAGGGAGAAGTAGACTCCCCACTGAGCAGGGAGCCCAATGTGGGGCTCCCCAGGACCCTGAGATCATGACCTGAGCCAGAGGCAGACACTTAATCAACTGAGCCACCCAGGTGCCCCACTATCTTGCTTACTACTTATAATGGCTTCAGATTGACTATAGTTTAAAGCTCTACTCTTTCTCCTCATACAGAGCCCTACATGGTCAGGCTCCTATTTTCTTCTCTGATCTCATCTCTTAATGCATTGTTTCCCTCCCCACCCCCCTTCTGAGACCACACTGGCTTTCTGTTGGTTCCTTGAATACTTCAAGCTTTAAAGCCTTTGCACTAGTTATTCTCTGTACCTAGAATTGTCCCTCTTTTGACCAACTGCAATTGGTTCCTTTCTGCCCACCCAACCACTCCTGATTCCATCACCATATTTTAGTTCTCCAGGTAGTGATTGGCTTGTTACTAGTTTTCCCCATTAGAATATTATTTTCATGAGACCACAGATCTTTTCTGTCCTGCTCACAATGGTATCTCTGGCAATAATGTCTGGACATTATTTTGTAATTATTTGATATCCTAATAATGTCTGCTGTGTAGACACTCAACAAATATTAACTGAAATGAATAGTCTTAATCCTTTTTCATTTCCTCATTTTTTCCCTGCTCCCTTTGAGCCAGAAATAAGTAAAATGCCATTATAAGTGAGAAATGCCAGCTAAGCCACCAGGGCAGGAAGCACACTAGATGAAAGGAATCTCTTCTATGCATCATCTTGCCTGATGCTTGTAACTCTCAGAATAAAGGCCAGCTCAGGAAGTGCACACCAGCTCCCCCAGCTGCCTTGGTCTGATTGGGCATTCCTACTCTGTGCCAATCTCTCTCTCCAGTGAAGTCATCTTCCTCCCTAAATATCAACTCTCTTCTTACTTCTTGTATTTTTCATAGGAAATGTGTTGGTCCTGCCGTCAAAATGCCTGTTCTTTTTGTCTCAATAGATCCGTCAAGATCCATCTTCAGCCCTATTTCAAGAGGTTGACACATCTTAATTGAGTTCTGACGACAAGTTGGGCCTGTTCAGTCCTGTGATCTCTCGCAGCCCTTTCCATGGCAAGCGCCACACCTTATATACATTTTACAGAGAGCTCTGGATTCAGTCTCTAGACAGGTGAAGAGAATCAGGGGAGGCTGCATGGGGAAGGATAAGGCTTTTGGAATTTCTCCCACATAACTTCATCAGGGCAGTGCTGCTTTATCTGCTTTCACCTGGTGGAACTCCATCCTAACCAGGGTGATGTTTTAAAGGCAGCCCATGAAAATTCCTTTGAAAGACACAGCTTGAGAGGCTCTAGAGGGGCTTTGGGAGGCAGGACTCTCAACATACACATCACAGCCAGTTTTATCTCTAAGTGGAGGTACTGTACCCTCAGCTGAGCAATATTATCCATGTTGTGTGGATAGCGGCTATTCATACCCTGAAATGATGAGGCCACCTTCAGCTCACATTCTTGAATGACATGTGGCCTGAGATACCTGTTCACCTAGTGGAATGACCAGCAGAACCCCACTCATTTAACTTGCTGACCTGTGTTCACATATATAGTAACTGGATTAGCTTAGTGTCTTGCCCCCTTGAGTGTCTCATTTTCAAAGCATCTCACATCTCATTTTAACAGAGGGGCTCTGCTGTTAACATGTTGAAACCACAGCTCTATACAGTGTCTTCATTCTTTAGCAAATTGCTGGATTTGCATCTTTCAATAGGCATATGCAATATGCCTTAGGAAGGAAGTGAGGCCCATAATGTTATTATTGCTTTGAAGTTTTAGGAGCTGGGAATTCATTGCCTTGTGCCATTAATACAGTCATGAAAAATGTGGATCCATAGAATTAAATTAAGCTGCTTTGGTGAAAAAGAATGCTATTGAGGTGCTTTTTTCCCTCCTTTTTATTCTTACTTCTCAGAGTTTAGGGCCATTCAATCAGCAACGTCAAGAGAAAGAAAGGTTTTTAATTGAATAAACTGAAAGCAGCTTAATTAAGCATTGTGTGACCTGAGTAATTAGGATTTCCAATCCGTTGCTAAAATAACCCAGTGAATTTTGGGAGAGGAATTTCCCTGAGATTCACAACATATCAACAGAGTAGACCGACCTATGGACTTGACATCATTTTAGGAGGCCAATGCACTCTGTTCATTTATTCAATCAGTATTTGTTGAGTGCTTACCTTGTGTCACACTGTGTTCTGTAGACATTGGGCCATAACCATTCGTAATGTATGCAAGGTCTCTGCTCTCAATGAGCTTACATCCTAATGGGGATGGAGAGAGATAGACCATAAAAACAAACGTGATTATGGGTTGGGCTACATGGCGTGCATGGGCAGTGGGAGAAAGTAATAATCAGTTGGTGGGGATCCGGCTTGCTGTGGTTGGGGAAGGCCTCTCCAAAAGATGACATTTGAGCTAAGAATAACTGATGGGAAGGAGCAAACCACACAAAATTCTGGGAAAAACAGTATGAACATGAGGGCAGCCAGTGCAAAGTCCCTGGGTATCCCTGGAAGGGGGGTGGTAGGAATAGTGGTCAAAGCCAAGAGGGACCCTGGTTATATAGGGCCTGGTAGACTGTGTCAGAAAATCCCCACAGTGGGCACTTGATTTTAATTGCAATGGGAAACCACTAGAGGGTTTCAAGAGAGAATGGGATTATGCATGTTTGGCTTGCTGTGTCAATCTACTCCCCTCCAGAAGGGATAGATCAGAGGTACTGAATCATACCACATAGAAAGATTTAAAGTAATACCTATCCAGGTCTGACCCTAGAGATTCTGATTTTTCAGGCTTTCCAAAATTGGCATGTTGGCCCCTTCTTTGAAGTTTCTCGTGTGCTGCCATGGTTGAATGCCACTCAGTTGGGTCCTCTTCTGCAGCACATGTTTACAAGTTGGGAAAAGAAGATCATACATTATTCATACATATTATGAATTTTCCTACTTAGATGGGAACGGAGTGTACAATTAAATAAATGCAGAGGAATGGCTAAATTCAGAAATTATATCGGAAATTATACCGATAGGCACTGGGCTAGTGGTTTACGCCCTATTTATACCTTGTAAGAAGTATGTGTGAGAGAGATAAAGTCCAAGGTCATGGCCAGAAAGTGTTTGGTTGAGCCTCCAGGTCAGAAGAGAATTGTTGCAGACATGGGACATTGGATAGGACTGGGTGTTTCCCTCTTCTTACGCAGAGCTCTTCATCATTTTCCCATTGCATCTTGAATTCAGGATCTCTCATATATTCCTTAGCAATCATCAAATAGGAAAAAAATCACTTTTTTTGAGCTGGTCTAAATTGGCAATAGTGTATGGTTGTAGAATTTCCAAGCCCCATACCTTGCAGATTTCATTTCCTGTGAGGGAAGGCTAAGATGTCTTGATCACCTACAAGGGAAATTAGTGCATTCGCCCAAAAGTCCTTTAAAATTTTTAGCTTCTGTAATGTTTTGGGTAACTTCTTTAACCTTTGCAATGGGGGAAGTGACTGAGCTTCCAAAGCCACACCCAGGCCCTGATGTAAGGCTTCACTCTTCTTCCTGAATCTGCCCCAGGTAAAGAGTGTCTTCTCCTGGTTCTTGGAGCTATCACTGCTGTCTGGGAGAACCTTCTCTTGAGAGCTAAATAAATGAATGTTTCACAACCATTTATCAAGGTCCATGGGGAGGGGGGCGAATGTGTGTGTGTGAATACGTGTGTGTGTGTTCAAGCTTGGGAGACAGTGTGTGTGGGCGTGACGGGGTTCGTGTGTGTATATGAATGTATGTGTATGCACCCATGACTGTGTGTGTATATGTCAGTGTGTGCAGGGGGGTGAATTGCATGTGAATGTGTGTGTGTCGTGTACCTGCATCTGGAATGGGAGTAGGGAGAGGGCTGCGAGCCAACACGAGGAGACGATAATGAACACCTTTTCTTCTTCTTTTTGTAATATGCATTTTTAAATCGAAGTTCGATTTGCCAACATATAGTAAAACACCCAGTGTTCATCCCGTCAAGTGCCCGCCTCAGTGCCCATCACCCAGTCACCCCATCTGAAGTCCCACTTCGTTGCAGGAGCTGAGGGGTTAATACCGATTTCACAAAACTAGGGTCTTGGGCTGGAGAAGCTGCTGGCAGCTTATCTCACTCTCCCCAGGATTCTTGTTTCACCCTTGTAGTAGTAACATTTAAATTAACTTGCTTTGATGGTCTCGGAGTCCAAACGGCAGACTACACGAGATAGAAATGTGCTCACATTAGCAGAATGAGAAATAAGGAAGCAGGCTTGCCCACAACAGCTGACTCAAACTGTTTGCGAGCTGATATCCCTCAAGAGAACTCTGGCTTTTCCTTCTTGAATATTTTGCAGAAATGGGGAGAGGGGCACAAAAACATTAGTGTTCAGCCGGCGGAAATAGAAGTCTGAGATAAAAGTAATAGTAGTAGATGACATTCGATGGGGAATGGAGAGGCCACTGAGCGGTTTATACGCGGGGTCTCTTGTAATGCTCATGACAACTGAATGAGGAGGTGTCACCATCCTCATCCCCGTTTTGCTCATGAAGAGGGGGAGGTCCGGGGTTGTGCCGCTGGTGGAACTTCCAGGCCCCAAGTCGTGCGCCCACAGTCACCCAGCAGGCCAGGAGCATGGAGAGAGCACCAAGCCAGTAGTTTGACTCCAGGCCTTGCAAGCCTGATCACACTGAACACCACCTCGCAACGTGTAATTCTTTGTTGAACGTTTTTGAAGTTTTACCATCACAATGTGGCTTCATTTGGGAAGATGCTTACTTCTTGTTTCCTAGTGGACTAGGGCAGAATTTTTTCCTTATAAAGAAACCCTCATGGACCTTCATTTTCTGGAGATTTTGGCTTTGAAATGCTCGCAAATTTCATAAATTTGGTTTATGTAACGATTCACATCTCAAGAGGCTCCCGGGTGCATGTGTGTACGTGTGTGTTGAATGTGTGTGCCTGTATCGGTCCTCGATCTGAGTGTTTACAAATGTCAGGAAGCTTAGCAATTCTTTTCTCCTGGGTCTCCAGTGTTCTCTATGCTTTGCCTGTTTCCTGGGTTCTGTGTGAACACCCTCTCTGTTCTGTGCATCTTAACCAAGGCTTTGCAGAAGCTAAGGTTTACTTTCACTTCAAAACATCATATTCCTTGGCTCTCAGTTTCACTCTTTTCTATTACTATTACCAAGCTGGAGCTATTCAGTTAGATGAAAATTAGAATTCTTAAAGATACCAAAATAAAATTCGTGGGTGCTTAAAATTCAGCATAGGGGGAACTCTTCTATCAAGGAGTCAGTGTAGCTGTTTTCTGGCTTTAAAGAATTTTTTTTTTAATGATGATGCTTAAGCTGCAATATTTTTATATGTTTCAAAGCATTAGTATGTCTCAGGAATAGAATTAATATCCTTTGGTAAGAATGTTTATATTTTTATACTTTAATTCAAAATTTCAAGTCTTTGGCTCACTAGAATGAAACCCTACAAGGCTACTACTCAATGCGAATATTTAGGGATGTTTAAATCTACATTTCTTCCTTTCAGTAAGCAATTTCCCAGTTGAGTATTCCTTCACTTGACACCTTTTCATTATGTACCCACTATTTTCCAGGCCCTGTGCTAGGTGCCAGGATTCAGCAGCAAAAGGCAGATGTAGCCACCGCCTTATAAACACACAAAAATAGATTACATAAGGCCCTATGAAGGAAACGAAAGAGATGTGGGGCTCTATGCAGAGCCATCAGGGAAAGCTTCACTAAGGAGGTAATCCATGAAGTGCAGGAATTTGGATAACTACTGATAAAAATGTGGATGGGATGTGTTTTGAAGGGCCATCTGAGACAACAGTAGACTCATTTCAGGGTGCTCATGGCACTATGGGATCCAGTTTCCTTTCATCCAGTCTTTGTTTCTTTATGTGGCTGCTGACCTGCAGCCATTGCATGTAGGTGCAGCTCAGCCGCCTTGACTGCCGACTTGTTGGCGCCCTGCTGCCCTGAAGGGGCTGCTGCTGGGAACTGTGGTCTCTGGGTCTGTGGGATCTTCTGAAGAGCCCACTGGTGCCTAAAAACCAAGACTGTAAAATGGTAAGGAATCCAGATCTCCTTGTTCCAGGCATCTAGATTCTGAGTCTCAGGATTTGAAAGCTCTTTAAGTAGCGCTTCATTAGCTATAGAATTAGGAAGAGGCCCTAGTTCATCTGGGGGATTACTACTGGGCTCTAGATGCTCCACTACCTCAGTTGGGGAGATTTGATGACTCTTAGGAGTATAGTTAAAATCTCTGCCATTAAATTCCTTTCCATTTGATTTTTACCCCCCCTCATTTATTTTAGAATCATCATCATCATCATCATCATCATCATCATCATCATCTCCCTGCTTAAGGTCTCAATCCTCACTCCCATGACTCTTTCCATTGCTCCTATTACCCATACATAGCATGTACATGATCCACAATCACTTTTAAAGGAAACTGCCCACCCCCCATGCCACTAGAATGTAAGCTTCTTGACAGCAGAGACCCTGCTTATGTTCTTAGTGGGTATAGTCTAATGCAAACAGAACACGGCACAGGGTAGGTACTCATCAAATGTTGGGTGAATGAATGATTGCAATGCACTGGCCTTCTAACATGGCTCAGGCCCATTGGTCCTTTTGTTGATATGTTGTCAGTTACAAGAAAATTCCCCCTCCTGAAATTCTCTGGGGTATTTTTAAGAAGGGAATCCTATTTACTTAGTTCACACACTGATTTCTGATCATTGGAGACAGTATCACATTGACCTCTTTGATTCCATGCAAACCCTGTCCAGATTTTTTCCATTCCGTCACCAGGTGGGACACTGAGTGATGGGAAGTTTCCGGTACATTCTCTCTCCATTCATCACTCTGCTAGAAATATGCCTTTTTGTCTGTCTTTTGCTAAGATTCCCAAAGAAAATTTCTTTCCCAGAAAAAGTTTTCAAAACTTTTTGGTAGGCAAAAGCTATTTCTGGAATGAGTAACAGGAAGAAATTGCCCTTCTGAGTGGGGGGAAGGGTGTCAGTAAAATTGCAATCTTCTCTCTCATTCCCCAAGATTTCAGGGAAAGGGCCGGAGAGGCATGATTTCTTTCATCCCTTGATTAGTCTAGACTCCTACATTGCTCTCCTGTCTCCCAATAGAGACCATCTTGTCTCTATTTTGCCTTCATTTTTGAAGGAGAATTTCACTCAGTATAGAATTTTGTGTTGATCCATTTTTCCCTCAGCAATTTGAAGGTTTTATTCTATTGTCTTGTTTCTGTTGAGAAGCTGGATACAGCTCCTGTCATTGTTTGCCTGAATGTAATGTGTCTTTTTCTCTGACTGCTTTTTAAGATTTGTCTTGTCTTCATTCATTAGAATATGATAAGCCTTTGTTTGGTCTTTCTTTCTTTCTTTCTTTCTTTCTTTCTTTCTTTCTTTCTTTCTTTCTTTCTTTCTCTTCTTCTTCTTTCTCCTCCTCCTCCTCCTCCTCTCTCCTCCTCCTCCTCCTCCTCCTCCTCCTCCTCCTCCTTCCTTCTTCTTCTTCTTCTTCTTCTTCTTTCTTCTTCTTCTTCCTCTTCTTCTTCTTCCTTAATGTATCCTGTGTGTGGCTTATTGAGTTTCTTGGGTCCATGGGTTTTTTTTTTTCTTATAATCAAATTTGGAAATTTGGGGTTATTATTTCTCTTTGTGCTGTTGCTGTTTCTGCTTCCAATCTTTTTTTTCCCTCTCTTCCTGGGGCTCTAATAATATATATGTTGGACCTGATTTTGCCCCTCAGGTCACCCAAGTTCAGCTTCAGTATTTTTTTTCTCTGTATGCCTTAGTTTGGATCATTTCTAATGACCTGTCTTTGAGTTCATCAGTACATTTTTTTCCCTGCAATGTACATTATGCTGTTTAATCCATACAGTGAATTTTAAAATTTCTGGTATGGTGTTTTTTGTTGCCAGAATTTGCTTTTGATTGTTTCCATGGCTTCTAGTTATTTACTGAGAGTCCCTAGATGTTCACTTATGCCCATTGTTTTCATTTAGAACTACAAGCATATCTATAATGACAATTTTAAAGACATCGTCTCCTGATTCCAACAGCTCTGCCATTTCTGGGTATGTTTCTATCGATTTCTTTCTCTTTCTGGTTATGTGTAGAATTTTTCCTGATTCCCCCCCACACCCCATTTTTCATGACTTTTTATTGTATGTTACATATGTAGATGCTATGTCATGAGCCTGGATTTTTGTGACCTTCTCTCGAAAGGCATTGAGTTGTTGTTGGTGTTGGGTTTTTTCCTAGTGGGCTTGATCCCATCAAGGCTTGTTCTAAGGGCTTATCAGGATGAGCTGCATGGAGTATGGTGTAGCCTCCTCCTAAAAATGGCCTTTCTGAGGTCACAACTGAATGCCTGGGCTTCCAGTCATCTGTTTTGACTCTGGCTGGTCAGAACCCCATGGGACCCCAGTAGTGTGTGACCTCTGTGATCTCCATTCAGCTCTTGGGTCCCCTGGTGGCTCCCTCTGCAAAACTTCTGCATGTGCACACTTTAATACCCAACCAAAGGGACCTGCAGGAAGATTTCTGCAGCTTGTCTGCATAGTGTCCTTTCTTCCTGCAGCTTTCCCCACAGATTCTAGCTGCCTCAGCAGTCCCACAACCTGACATCTGCCAAAACCCCAAGGCAGCTGAGTCACATATATGTTCGGTTTTATGGCTGTTATGATAGGAAGGTAAGACCCTTAGCCACTATTCTGCATGGTAGAGCTGGAAATCCCAACGTCTTCTTTCTCTTTGTTTTCTCAGAGCTCAGGGTAGAGCTCAGAACCAAGTGCTGCTGTTAGTTGGATGAATGCACAACAACTTTGTTGTGTGACCTGCCTAAAAGCACTTGAGGGAGCAACATGTAGAGACCAGGTCTTTCAGTCTGGGCTTTTCTATGCTGTATTGCGTGGGGCTGCATTTTCTCTCTGTGGTTTTGCACTGGGGTCCAGAGTTCATGTAACATACCTTTATGTAAAGAAGGCTTAAGTCCCGTATGAATGACTTCTTCTCTCTTGTATGAACTTGACACCCACACTGGTGATGAAACCACATTTAACCTTTCAGGATTTGTTTCGGGGGATGATTGGGGAAGCACAGGGAAATGTCCAGTGTTTTTCAGTACTCTCTTCTTAGCTTCCTTCTTCATTTCACAAAGCCACGGGACACTGCTTAGAATATCTGGCTGATGCAATCACTACTTTCTTGTCGTCTTGAAGAATCCGGATGCTGAGCCTGGTCCTCCTGGAGCAACCATGTGTTGATTTACATTCTTTGGAGCTGATGCTCAGATACTGATTTGTACTGCTATCCTCTCCTGGGCGTGGCTGCACGTGGAAGTGGTGCTGGGGGGACTGGCGGGTCAGAAGGGAGAGGTGGGGAGCGTGGCAGGAAGAAAGCCTTTGGAAGCTGAGTTCTGCTTATGAGATGTGCAGCATTGGCCAGTTTTCTTAAGCTCTCTAGTCTCAGTTTGCTTGTGTATAAAATGGGAGTAATAATACCTATCTTCTAGGGAAGGTCAAATGAGTTAATGAGGGTGAAACACCTAGTGCCGTATCTGCCTCGGGAATAGTTCTCATTAATGATAAGTGTTCCTTCCCTTCCCTCTCTCCCTCTATCTTTCCCTCCCTCTTCTATCCTTTCTTTCTCTTTCTCTTTTTCTCCCTCCCTTCCTTCCTCTCTTCTTTCCTTCCTCCCTCTCCCCCTTTCTTCTCCTTCCTTCCTTCCTTCCTTCCTTCCTTCCTTCCTTCCTTCCTTCCTTCCTTCCTTCCTTCCTTCCTTCCTTCCTCCCTTCCTTCCTACCTTCCCGCCTGCTTGCCTGCCTTCTGGAAAGAAGAGGACAAAGCAGCAGTATATTTTGTTATAGTGATTAAGAGCACTTAACAAAAACTGCTTCACTGAGGTGTAATTAACTCACGAAAAGCTGTAGAACATGGTTTTTGTCATTAGCCAGCCATCCGTTTAAATCTTAGCTCCCAAGCTCATGACCTATAAGACTTTGGAAGAGTCAAAGTATTTCTTCAAGCCTTCATTTATTTATTCAGCTGTAAGATGGAGGTAATAATTCTGGATGGATACTATCTTGAGAATTGAATAAAAATTGAGCAAATAGGAAGTGTCCATCAGAGCCTGCTCTGGCAGGTGCTTGTGTTCTCTTTCCCAGTTTGTTCTGCACCAGTTCCAGAGCAAGCTTCCTGCTTGGTTGGTCTACCTTCCTCCTGTCCTGACTTTCTCTCCTGTCTTCTTGCTGAGGAGAGTTATTCTGGAGTGGGGTGAAGGTGGCATTTGAACTTACATATCTGCCAAAACATAAATGATAAAAATTTATTTTGTGGATTTTGTGTGGAAACGTCTACTTCCACTTCCCCCAACTTGCTTCTCTCCCCCATGTAAAGCATGTTTGGGCAAGATCAAGAGACAGGATTGAATAAATCCTCTAATAATTTCTGATTGGAAATGCATAATTATAAAAACTAATAATAATGAATAATATATAATAAAATTAATGATAATAATATTAAAACAATAAATAATCTCCATTTGGGAATTGGAAGATAAATTAACAAGAAGGGACTACAGGTACTAGTTTGCTCCATGAACATTATTTAGGCTCCACTTGATGCTAGTTTCCAAGAGGCAATAAGATACCACCTAATGGGGGAAAGACAGAAAAGCAATGAGCTGTGATGGAGGAGGGGATGGGGTGGGGTCTGAGGGAGCCCATGGGGTCATCCAGGGAAGGCTCCACAGGGGAAGTGATATTGGAGCGGAGTCTTCCCCTTGAGGTAGGGAGGAAGGCAGGCACTCCACTCAGAGCGAAAAGTAGGCCAAGAAATGAGGAAAAGCAGTGCTTTAGCCAGTGGGGCGGAAGCCAACGTCTACCAGTTTACAAGAGCTGGATGTTAACTTTTCAGGAATTTTGTGAGCTGGTCATTAAACATAGCCATGATTAAGAATTAAATTACATAAACTTCCATTCAAATACATTATATTAAAGCTAATACTATAATTAAAGGTAATAAATCCTCAAAACTTGTCACTTCTTAATTTTCACCACATTTTATTATCCTCTAGCCTCTTGCAGTTACTTATTTCTATGGTATCTGAGGGTTGGAAATACTATGTAATGGTGTGCCCATACCTGTCTCCCCTCAACTCTCCATTCAGGGGCCCTATGTCGTTGGCTTGGAATTGATCATGGTGCAAATATCCACACCATGGATAGTTGTAAATGGTACAGGTCAGGGCTTTATTTTGGAGAGCTGATTGTTAAACATTTATTAGCATACTGCTGCCCCCAACTTAGGGGAAGGGGAGCACCAACTGAAACAGGGACCCGGATGGAGGCCAAACCAAGACTGGACTTCAGTGCTCTCAAGGTCAGGAGCTTGGATTTCCCCCCAGAGGAGATAGGAAGCTCCTAGGGCATTTTAAAGCGGGAGAGTTATATGATCTGATTTGTTATAGAAAGACCACTCGGGCTTCTGTGTGGTGAGTAGACTGGAGTGCGCTGCACATGGGGCAGAGGGACCAGTGAGCAGGAGTGCTGAAATAAAGAATAAAAGATGGGGTCAGCCTTAATGATTAAATGTCGGGGGTCAGGGAGTGTGATCAGTCTAAGATGGCCCCAGGTCTTGCCTTGGAACATGTGGTAGAGGATGGCAATGCCTCCAAAGTGTTGGTGGACAGGGAGAGTGTCCTGGACACAGGAGAACATCCCTGAAAGTGCCTTACTCTTCTGCTTCTGCCTGCATTAAATCTACAAGCACTTATAGGGATTTACTTTGGCTGTGTATCTTTGACCCTTTGCCCATGGACTGCATCTTCTAGAGGCATCATAGGGCTGGGGACACGGTACTGGGGTCAATCGGACCCAGCTCCCTTTATTCCGATGACTCCTTAGGCATGATGGCCTCTTCCCTGAGCTTCAGTTTACTTCTCTATAAAATGGATATTGTCACCCACATCTTATTCTCCTCCCCATGGAACTCTTGGGAGAAGGGACACTGCCAGTGCTTTTTCTAATGGTGTCAGATTGTTTTCCCCAGTGCAAGGGTGAGAACTGGGAGAGTTCCTAGCAGAGAGGGAAGTAAAGACTAGTTAGGTGTCATTCCTGAAAAATAGCAGGGAGTATGGGACCCCACGTGGTGGCTGCAGGAAAAATGTTTTCCGTTTGAGAGCTTGGAGCGGTGTACGAGGGCTTGATGGGGTAATGTCACCAACCGTGCCGGAAGAGTCCAAGGTGCGACTCATTTGCTTTTGGCTCCAGGACAGCTGGCAGCTGGCCAGCACTCAGCCATCTTGTTCTTTGCCCCTGAATGTCCTAGTAATTAGCAGTTCCCACTGAGTGAGTCACACTTGATATCAGTTATTGATTGTGCTGTGGAGTCCCAGGTCCAAATGTTAACTAAACCAAACAAACAGACTCACCCATATGGGATGTGAGCCCCCTTGTTTTCTGTCTTCACACCTTGCTTTTTTCCTTTAGGATCACTTACCAAAATTTGGTTTTATTTGTTAATTTCTTCATTGCAGCCCCTCACAGTTTCAGCTCAATGGTGTGGAAGCTTGGTGAGACAATCACTCACAGCACCCAGCAGGGGCCCACCCATTGAGGTTGCTTATTAAATATCAATTGATGAATGAATTAACCAAGCCCTCAGCCCATCATTTACCCTACTTGCCTTTATTAGAATTTTATGGCTTCCATAATTTGGTTTTTTTTTCATTAAATGGGGAAGGGAGGAAATATAGAGAACAGAATTTCCAGGTCATTTTCTGCCAGAATGACAATGGTCATTATTAAGCACTGACTAGGGTCATGCACCTTCCTGGGCATTATCTCATTTTATCTGCACAAGGGCACCTGCAGATATGGTCCAGTGTTATACCCATTTTGCAGATGAGTAAGCCTCAGTTAGACTAGTCAGCTGTCTGTGGTCTCCACAGCTGGAATGTCATGGAATTGAGAATGTAGCTTCAGGGTCTGGCTTTCTGCTTCATGTGCCAGTGCCTTGAAAATTCTGGTTCTCAACTCTAGCTGTATATTGGAATTATCTGGGAGTTCAAAAACATATGGTTGCTTGTCTCCCACAGTTGGGGATTCTGATTTCACCAGTCTAGAGTATGGCTTGGGTATCGGGGTTTTTAAATCTATCCCTATTTCCTGCACCCACCAACATGCAGTCAAAATGGAAAATTATTGCCCTGATAGACATGGAACCAGTCAAGCAGCATTGTTCGGGGGCAAATCTAGGTAAGGCTCACTAGGAAAGACTTTGATGATGGTGCATCCTGGCCTCCTGGGATGAATGCATATCCTGGAGAAGAGAGGGCTCTTGGTAGATGTCCCCTGAAAAGGTGAGACCTGATGTTACTCATCTGTAGTAGTATTGGGATGATGATAATTCTGGTTACTCATCTGTGGTTTGGGGTGATGACAATTATGGCATTGCTTAGCTGGGATCCTAGAATCTTGGGGCTGGAAGTGAACTCAGGGATTCTCACTGACGTCCAAAGAAGTTAGATAACTTGTCTAAGCCTATATAGTGAGCAAGAGGAAGAGACACAGAGCAAGACAGTGAATGAGAAGCTGAAATTAGACTAAATGGTAGGGCCAGCTCCAGATTTATGACTCTGGCTGTGTGGCTCTGAGCAAGTCACTATACCTCCCTGACCTCAGATTCCTCATCTGGAGAATGGGCATGATGATACTCTATACTCTCAGGGTTCTGCGATACTGAAAGGACAGTGTGTTTTTAGCACAGTGCTTGGCACATAGTGGGTGCTCAGATCTTTCTGTGGTTGACAAAAGCAGAATAGAGAATACACACAAAGGCAAAATGGAGCTCCAGAGGTCACCCCAGGTGGGTGGCGACATTGCAAAGGACCTGGGGCCAGTGGAGAAGTTACCCAAGTGATCTTGTGGTTGGGAGCTGGGGCTGATGTGAGGCCTGCATGTGGTCAGAGTTAGGACACCCCAGAATGGGTAAAGTTGGGTTGATAGGAGAGTGGCAGTGCCAGTGTTCCTATTATAGGTACTAGGAATGAGACATCAGGTATTGCATGGCATTCAGGAAGGGACAGCATCCTCAGATCCTTCCTGGGGTGAAAGTGGTTGTTCAATCTATGGTTATTGCATTAAGTAAAAGACCCAGTCATCTTTTGAGGATTTGGCGGTCCATTCCCAGGAACGCCAGTCTGGAAGGGGGGTGGGTGGCATGGATGGAGAAGATGAGTTTTACTGACCTGAGCCTAGGGAGGTAGGCTCCGACTGAAGATTTAAGGAGATAGTGCAGGTGAAGCATTTAGCACTCCAAGTGCCCAATAAACATCAGCTATTGTCATTTACTGCTAACAATAAACTCAGAGCATTGGGCACTTTTACTCTGCCTGGGTTCAAATCCTGGCTTAGCTGAGTAATTTTGGATAAGTGGATTTCATCTCTTAGGCCTCATTTCCCTCATCTGTGAAATGGACTGATAGTGTGATTCCATCCCATCTGTGGTGTAAGATGAACTACAGGAAGTTGAGCTCCGTGTCTGACATAAGGTAAGAACACAGGAAATGCATGCCCTGAGACTGGTGTTAAAGTCTGGGTTATGTGGAATGGCCAGTCTGCTTCCAAGCCCAATTATAAGCCAGAGGGGGAATGAAGATTGCTGTCAAAACGGAACTTTTACTTTGCCAACTCTGGACTTTACATCTCAATTCTAGTTACCTTTCTATGTCCTGCACTGATGGGGTGAAAAGTCCCCACATACCAGCTGGAGAGTTTTGTAGTATAAGGTACAAGGGAATTTTGCTTTCTCTTGGAGAAACCCTCTTATCTCCAGAAAAAGGGAAGCTCACTGGAAAGTCAGGCATTATAAACCCAGAATTCTTGAAACCTGTTTGTAAACAGTTTATGGAAGGGATTTTAGCTGCCTTCATTTACTTCTGCTCAGGAGTCTCAGAGAAAAAAATGGAGATCTACAGAGATGAAATAGTTGGTTGGCCCAAGGCCTCAGAATTTGCCAATTGGCAGACATGGGCCTGGAACACAGGTCTGTTGATTCTGGGTCTACTGTTTCCTATAATTCCACCCTTGGGCATTTTCATTGTTACTATTCTGTTGTTGTTGTTATTATTATTGTTATATGTGTGTGGGTGAGTGTGAGCAATGGAAACAGGGATGGTAGTCAGAATGTCTTAACAGTTGGTTAGTTTTGCCTTTTTGCTCCCAAGTTCCTAGGGATGGAGAGTCCTTTTGAGAATTGATTGAAAATGTTGACTTTGGTGAGCTGGATTAGGAATGGTTTTTCTCATCTGGGGAACTAGCATTATGACTTTTGTAGGTATTTGGCTTTTAGTAAGCTAAGGGCAAATAATTCATTTATCTCTGTAAGTATAAAAAATGTTTTGCCCTCATCACTTCCAGGAGTGGGTGCGAGCTGAGCCTGAGAGCTGAGTTTCCGAAGGGCACCCCTACATTCAAAGGTTTTCCCACTGGGAGAGTAATTTTTGAGATTGAAGTTTTAGAGGAGAGCCTTATCCTTCTCCCTTGGTCCACATCTGATTTTACCTGCGGCGATGGGCTGGCAACAAATGAAATTTCTATGTGACCATTTCTGACCCATGGAAATGGCAATTTAATACTGTCCCCAAGTAATATTGGCTGGGCACCAGCGACGGAAAAGGGTAAGAGATGGCTTGAGTTGAACCCTTTTGATCCTTGCCAATTGCTGTTTTTGTAAGAGGCAGGGTGTATAGTGCCAGAGAGTTCTGGGCTCCGTCAAGCACTAACACAGTCCTGGCTTCACCCTCTCTTTTTTAGGGTGGTTGGATATGTCACTTACCCACAGAGTCTTCTAATTCATAGAAGAAGCTCAGTGGATTCCCTCCTTGTCTCCCTTCCCCTCATTTGACCAGAGTCCCTCAATTTGTGGGACTTGAAAAGTTTTGTAATATTTATTATAACTTGTGAACAATCGGTTGCCATTTTGCATTCGAGTACATGGAGAGCTAGATGCATTAAAAAAAAAAATCCCAAGAGGTTATCCTTAGATCTTAATCTAGAAAGAAAATTAAATGAACAGATAAACAAAAGAATTGATCTAATTATTAAGATTTTATGGCTTTCCGTGCCGATTTATTAAGTTACATCTATTAAATACATTAACACATACAACATTTCATTCACAGTGATTAGAATTTGCACAGTAGTGCCGGAAGATATAAGATGTTTACCAGTTACCAGTATCCAACAGTATACAATATGCATTTTACCTTGGGATTGTGACGTTTTAACATAAAACATAGGATCAATGAAAGCGCTTGGGGTTTATCAGTAAAACCACATAAATACCTACATTTGTTCAATCTGTATACCCCTGGAACAAAAGCGGGGGCAGTTACATATTTTAATGACTTTATGAATAAAGTCATTTGATTAAGTTCAGCTACTTCATTTGCGCAACCTCGTGTTTTTACCTCCTCTTGAATGCTTGCAATAGGAGATTGGAACTTGCCCGGTCATGTTCCTTCTTGCCTTGCTCTCCAGTCTAGATAAGTGCTGTCACATGACAAGTGCTTAAAAAAACAAAACAAAACACAAACCCACAAAACTGATTCATGGATGAAATGAAAAGACTGCTGGGCTGGGTGTCAGGAGCTGTGAATTCTAGTCTCAGCACTGCTACCAGCTACTGTCTGACATTGGACCATTTATATCATCTCCCTGAGCCCAGGTTTCTTCATCATTAAAATGATCTAACTCGGAGTAGATAAACTCTGTAGATCCCAATGGTTCTAAAGTTCCATGGCATTCACTACTGGTCAAGATCAAACAGTTAATCTGTGTTGGACACTCTTGGAACAAAGTGGGAAATGGCGGCCACTTGTAGGCTGGGAGCCACTCAACTCTTGACAAGCCCTGCCAGGTTCTTAATAATCCAGTAGAACACACAGAAGTCAATTTTAAAAATGCCTGCACTAAAAAAATGCAAATGGCTGCATAATAATAGATTTGGAAAAGACCTCAGACATCCTTTGGCTCTATCCCTCCTACCACCTCAATGATGGAACGGCTTCTCCAGAACCCTTGAGATAAGCCCTTTGCTTGAATATATCCAGGGACTGAGAAATCACTATCTGGGGATATTGTATTTCGGGGGGTAAAAACTTTTTCTGGGTATTGGGCCACAAACGATGACCTTGTAAACTGCAACTGCTTAGCCCTAGCTCTTTCCTCTAAGGGACATGGAAGTAGTCCCCTCCCCACTTCCACATCCCCCAAAGGTATCTGATAATACTTCTCATGTCTTCCTCCAATCTCTCCTCCAGTTATTAAATACTATTTGCTAAGAGCAATGATGAGCCCAGGATTATGATTCGGGAAGACAGTATCTCAGCCCTAGATCTGCCAAGAACTCATTGTGTGACTCCGAAAAAGTAACTTCCATCTGGGCTGGCATTTTCTTCTTAAAATGGGGTGAGAGAAGGGGTGGGGGGCAAATCTGTCTCAGAACTTGGACAGCTCAAAATATGGATGCCGGCCTGCGGCAGGCCACAGGTGTGACTGCTCTGATCCACACTCTGCTTCACCATTAGAGCAGAAGGATTCAGGGGTTAGCCCAGGCTCAGCTGCCAGGATGAGGCCATCACTATCAGAATCCAGGAG
Source organism: Nyctereutes procyonoides (assembly GCF_905146905.1). Lineage (NCBI taxonomy): Eukaryota > Metazoa > Chordata > Mammalia > Carnivora > Canidae > Nyctereutes > Nyctereutes procyonoides. The sequence goes on along the minus strand of NW_026575135.1, from coordinate 5,471,190 downwards.
AGTGGTGCACACAGGAAAAAATTTCTGCTCCACAAGGCAAAACACTTTCAGGACTCCAAGCCCTAGAAGAGTAAGAAATCTTGAGACCAGAGACGACTGCATGTGTTTAGCAAAGTGCAGAGTATAATGAGCAATCCTGTCCTGAGGAATTAATCCCCAGTGTTGCAATCATGGGAACAAGATGGGGGAGGCCTGGGGAAAAAAATCTTGCAAGAGACTGTTGGCAACTGCTGTGCCTCGTGCACAGTGAGCTCGTCAAACTTTTAAAATCCAGCTCGGTTTACTGATGAGCACGGATGTGGAACTTCCTCTGGGGTGACGTGGCTTAGGTTGAAATGGAGCCAAGGACCTAGTCTGCCCCTCTTATTGAACGAACCAGACGTTTTCGGGATGTGAAAGTCCTCTTGTACCTTAGTCAAAACATTTAGGAATTTTCATAGCCTAAGCAATGCCATCCTGCCAAATAGATCTAAACCATGCTAGGGTCAAAATGCTAGTGACCCTGTGCATTTTGATCACGATTGCTGGATTTTCGGAAGGCACACAAGCTTTTCAGAGCACCTCTGGCTCATCCACAGGTTCTGATATTTTCAAGGGTGTTGATGGCCAAACTCAAGTCCTGAGGATGATAACCTCTCTCCACGTGTAGCGTAAATAATGGATTCTATCAGACGAACTGGTATCTTTATTTCGTCCCCTTTTATTAATGGAAAACTCTGAGAGTAGCTATTTAAAAAACCCACTTGTGTAAACACAAATCACTTTGTTAATGATCATCCTTCATCAGATGGCACGTATTTTCCTAATGAGAAAATTTCCACGTGCCTAAAGTTAGCTAATTAGCTAGCTAATACTACCAATATAAATGGAAGGGTCTGCAGGCAATGGACTGCTGAGCAGTTACAGTAAACACATCTGAGACTAAAATAATTTCTCTTTGTGTCCCCCGGGGCGAGTAGGCACTCGGTAAATGTGGACTTGATTTGAATTCAGCCCTTTGAGAGACATTGGAGCAGCAAAGCATCTTCCCCCTAAATTAACGATTTTCTGAAGCACATGGGCGTGCTCCTTTCCTTGAAAATCCTCGACTGCATCTCATTTACTCTGTTTAGGAGACCACCACATTCTTGAGTGTTCTCTAGCCTCATTTTTAAAACTAGTGCACAGAATTGAGCCATAGAGATAACACCTAGGAAACAGAAGTTTTGACCTGAGTTCTACTGGAAACTCTCAGCTGGCCCTCTCTGAACGGTACCAGATGTTAAGGATTTAACAAATTTAGCCAGGACAGCCTCAGCACGATATTACTCTTCAATAAACAAACAAGCTTATCACAGGAGCAAAATAAATATGTGACAAGGATGTTCCCAAAGCGGTCAAATCTTTCAGAACAGCAGGACACTTCTGTTTCTTGGCTGACTCAAGGCCCACCGGCAGGTCCGAAGACCCTGGGTTAGTGGAGAAGAAGGTGAGCTGGGCGGGACTCTGGCCTCCTCCGTGCAAATCCTCTCTCGTGCCCCACATTGTTGGGAACCCATGCAAATGCACACCGAGCATTTTCTTTACTTCCATGGGGTGTGAGTTCTGATCCTGGAGGCAGGCTGGAGCTATCGATACAGTCATCCCGATCTGCCAGCAAACATTGTTCTAGGAGTAGGTTGAGGGAGCAATGTTTTATCAAGCTGGTTTTATAGTTACTGAGAAACCTTTCCTTTCTGCTTTAAGTAAAGGGTAATTCCTCAGTCTCAGATGCCCTTTCCCCAGGGCCATCTGTCGTCCGCCCACCCTCTTTCAGGGCTCGTTCAGGCTTCACTTCCTTTATGCAGACTCTTCTGAATCAGGTGGCAGTGACCACACCCTTCCCTCTGCTGCTCCCCCTGAGCCCCGTGCTCACCGTGGTGAGAAGCTGAAGGCTCTGGAGGCCTACTCGCCTGAGAAACCAGAAGTCAATTTTTGTGTCATTATAACCCAACACATATTGATCACCTACCGCTACACCAATCATCCTGCTTAGAAGCCCCACCGCACACCTTCCTGCCTCTGTAGTCTCCTGGCAAAAGGATTAGAGTGATTTCGGTGCCAATTTTGCTTTATACCCCTTCGGGAGGTTTCCTGCAATTGGCAGCACTTATAATCGGGGCCAACGTGCTGGAGGTCACTGCCCATGTCATAGCGACATTCTCTTTGACTTCACAGACTGCTCAGAATTAACCGGTTACGTCCTCGTGAGCTCATTTGATCCCGGGAAACAAATTGGTGGATTCCTGCTTTACAAAGTCAACTGAGGCTCAGAGGACAAATTCTCCTCTACCCTTGACATATTTGTGCCAGAAAATCACACAGATTAGAGAGGATGAACTCACTAAAGTGTAGGGGGGACGGTCTTAATGTCCAGCCTCTCCTCCACGGGAGAAGCCTCGGCTGGGCTGATCAGCCAATTCCACATTGAAATCTCTTGAATATTTTAAGAGAAAAATACCCAGAAAACATCTGCATGTAAAACCAAGAGTCAAAACTCAAAGCCGATCTAAGTCAACTTCTCTAAGATTTGGTGATTGACTCTTTATCCCCCCAGAGAGTAAGTCTGCTGTCTCTTGGCATCAATCAGTCTTGTAGAGTTGGGCCAGTCGGCTAGAAATCTGTCGGGTTTCTTGAGTGACCTAATCAGCTGGATGTCTTAGGAAAGCTTCAGAAATCTTACATATCAAGGTCAGATGATATGTTATTTTAGGACTTGGAGTTAGTCCAATTACGTTGGACTTGGAGTACATTGAGTGATATTTGATGAGGAACCAGGGAGCGGAATTCGTTTAAGTTTTGCGTAGTCTGTCTTGTTTTTCGTAGTATCTTCTGGGCTAAGGAAGTGCGCAGGACGTAAGAGGTGCTCAAGAGAACTGTGCTGAGTAAATGCTATTGTTGTATTTCTGATATGCATATGGAACTCATGCTTGCTTGTTTTCATGCCTCTGTGCATAACAAAAGGAGGGGTTGCTTTTCTCCTTTGCCATGAAAACCAATTCTTTCTTCTTTCGAATGTTCATGAGAAATACCAGCCCTCTTTTCATTTTTTTTTTTTTAAGACAAGCCATCATTAAAGTGTTTGGAGATACCGATGAAGGATTTTGCCTCTAAGGTTTACACCATTTTCTAGGACTTTGGATTTTGTTCAGGGCCCCTGAACTGAAGCAAATGTTTCATGATCAAATCACACAATAATTGGGCCCACTGGTGACCAAGGTGTAGTTCGAAGGAGTGGAAATGTTCTGAGTGGACCTCCGTTCATTTGGTGATCTGCGTCTCAGTGTTTAGAAACTCACCTCTTTTCCAAGCAACCACGATCATATGTCTGCTCTGTTCTGCTTTTTTTCCGGTTAAGATTCTCATCAGAAAGGCATATAAAGTCTGAAATTTCGGGCCTCAAATTTCATAGCTAAACCACTGTTTCTGTGGAATGTTCCCAAAAAAAAAAAAAAAAAAAAAAAAACACCAAAACAATAACAAAAAAAAAAAAAAAAAAAACAACCCACCAACCTTGTTATAATGACATATCACTGAAGAAAATTAGAACTAGGAGGCAGAGGACCTTCACACAAGGATGTGTGCCTTGCCCCTATAGCAAGAAGGCTCCAAAGAAAGTTTTATCTTCTTTTGTGTAATCCACCAAAGAGATGTCACTGACGTTCACCATCAGCTTGTCTCCTTCCTGCAAGGAGAACATGGCCCCTAGGTAGATGGGCTGGAACCAGTTGCTGCCTACTTCACACACTGACTTGGTCCCCATTAGGAGCTGGGTTGGCTCCGGGTAGCTGTCTGTTACCTTGGTGATTACGACGATGATGGAGTCTGGCTTGTTCAGTCGGCTCCCTTGGCGGGCTTCACCACACTCAGATGTGGTCCCTCGGAATGTGACCTGAGAGTAAACAAAGTAGTCTCCCGACTCTGGGATCACCAGGAATTTATTTGTGTAGTTCATCCGGTTCTTGGTGAAGGCCAGGCCAAGTTCATGTTCCCAATGCAGAGCCGGAAACAGACTTTCCAAGGATTGTGTGGGACTTTGTCTCACAACTGCAAAGACAAGAGGGAGGTTTAATTTGCTTATGTCAGAACCTGTGGACTTCGCCAGAAAGAGTCTCGTGTTATTTTCAGAGTAAAGTGATTGGATAAAACCAACAGCTAACAAGCTCCCGGAGAAGGAGTGGAGGAAATGTAAGCAGACACATACTTTTGTTCAGAGAGTAGCATCTTAGGGGCAAATGGCTTTGCTTCTCTGAGCCCCAGTTTTCTTTCCTGATAATTTAGAATTTTACCCGAGCTCTCTGATCCTGAAAAAGAGTGGAGGTTAAGAAATCTCACTCTTTTGTGTTTTGGAAAACAGCTCACGGCAATGGGCTTCGATGAAATGACTTAGATGAAACTGGTGGATGCCCCCCTTGGGGTAGAGGTACCCAACCTCTGACCAGACCGGACACCAGATCTTCCAAATTCCCATTCTCTACCTCATAAATGATTAGCTGAACTGTACTGTCTCTGCTGATCCATCGGAACATGATGCTTGTTAACAAAACTTTGGTTAAGCTTTTCTCCTGCCTTCTTCAGGCTCCCGAGCTCCCGCCTACCCTCAGCCTGGGCCAGCAGACAGTCTCTCCTGAGAATAGGCTGGCCTCTGGGTAAAACATTCTCTGATGCTAACATGCCAACCTTTTCCCCACTTCTTCCCACCTGGTTCTTTGTAGGTTCGTTTACTCCTTTCTGTACAAGAAAACTCCTTTTACCTTAACCCTGGCGGCACTTGCAGACCTTGTGGCCAGAGCATTTTCCCAGTTGTCACTGAGCTTCCTTCCCCAACTTTGCAATAATCCTTTTGCATGAACTCTCTCATTACCAAGTCAGGATTTGTCTTTCATTTGACATATATTTTCCTTTTTTTTTTTTAAAAAGGGCATAAAAATACCCATGGAAAGGATTAAAAGGGATGGTGTGTATAAAATCCCCAGCTATGAGGAATACCCTCTAAACTGCATTCACTTTCATTAGCCTTTTGTTTCAGACATACCCTACTACAAAGAGATCACATTTCAGGGAGTCAAATATTCCCCATAGCTCCTCTGCAATGAAACTGTCCGAAGTTATTGAAATGCAGGCAATGATTAATAAAAAATCAACATGTAAGACAGATATTGGAACTAGAGATCTAGAACATTCTGGAAACGCTTCTCTAACACCAAACTACGAGTTGATGTAATTGGATTGCGGAGTGTAAGGGATGGGGGCTTTTGGCCACTTCAGCCAGGTTCCAAATCTGGCTCTATGGCATACGATATTATTAACCAGTGATGCAGGTCCCTGCTCTCTGAGTCTCCATTTCCTGTCTGTGAGCTGGAGATAAAGCCCCTTCCTAGTCTCATTTGGAAGATCCAGTGACTAGAGGAGAGATGGACATTTTTATCATGAGGCTAGCTATGGCAAGTACTCAACACACATTTACTTTCCCCAAATAAACCAGCATCTTTCATTTTGACAGATTCAAAAAATAAGCCCATTTCACCTTATATAATTTTATATGTTCTTCTGTTTGCATTGTTTATGAATGTGCATTATATACTTGGACATATAAATGAGTGCTTCTATGAAGTATGTGTATAGCAGAAAAAAATGAATAGAACCAAACCATTGATTTCAAATAAAATAATCTGCAGTAAAACTAATACTTTTCAGGATAATAAAAATGTATTTGAACTTCCTATGAGTGCCTTGGAAATCCATAGCAATCACCAATATATGCTATTCGTCACCATTTGCAGATAGGTTATGTTTAAGGAAATATTTAGCGAACTTCATACCTGGTGGCTGACTAGAAGCCTGGTTCCCGGATTTTTCTAAAGCATCTTTCCTGATGCTGACTGGATTGTGGTTTATTTTGCACAATGACACACGTTCAGAATGCATGTGGTCTCTCTGGTCTCTAATGCTCAGTGGGCCCTGGAGAGCTCTGTTGCTTCTTTGCAAAATCTATGAAAGGCATTTTTATTAATCACCCCAATCATCTCCACTCCTTTGTGGATGATGCAGTAGATTAAAAAAAATCCTCTGGGGTGATGCAACAAAAATCATTTCGTCTCTAGACAAAGCAAGTTTTGTTAAACTGGTATGCAATTAGCTATGTCAACACAGCAGCAAGTGGGAGTTAGAGTAGGAAGTGTGTTGTAATGGAAACAGTGCAGGTCTAAGAGTCAGACTTGAATCTCAGCTCTTCCGAGTCACGTATGTGATTTGGGATAAGTGACTTGGCTTGTCAGAGCCTCAGTTTCCCCTCTTGTTGGGACTATATGCAGATTAAATGAGATCATGGTTGTAAAATGCCTACCATTGTGCCTGGTACACGTTAGGAGCTCAGTACAACGTAGATACCCTCCCCTTGCTCCCCCATTCAGTAGGAAGAGGCATGATATCTTCATACTCTGTTGCTAAGGTTTTCCTGCCCAGCTTGTTCAATCTCTTCCGTTCCTAAAGGCAAGTGATGATTGGTGATTTGATGTCTCACTCTGGTCCTAATCCTCACTCAGGACTCACCACAAACACTTTCCTCTTGATCACATGTAAGTCACATGTCTTGGGCGCCAGGGATATTCCCCTGTGGGATGCAAATTTTCTTATAGGTCAAGAGAGTGTGCTTGCTTTTAACTCCCTAGTTTTTCAATGAGTTTTTAACACATATTTGTGTACAGTCTTGCTCTTTTCTCTGGAGTCTTAGAGGTATATGCAACTCCAGGCATCAGATGCCAGGAATTTCAATGCTAGGCTTGGGATACTGGCTGGCTGGTGATATTATGAGGCCACTTCTAATCTCTTCACATCAACAAAAATTCTTTGCAAATGTCTACCTGAACGCAAATGTCCAATCACTTCATTTTGAATAGAGTACAGATGGACTCCGTACATTTAACAACTTGGGATCTTGCATCTTTGACTAGATTCAGAATTACGTGAATTGCTGAGTCTGAGGGAAGCTGTTTCTGAATGACTGAGAGTGTGCATGAAAGAGAGACAGAGAGAAAGGAAGAAGACTGATAGAATCTGAGAGAAAATGCCCAAGAGACGTGGGCCTTTGGACCCCTTAAGGGAGGAAGACATCTAAAAATCCTCAACTGAGAGGAGAAGTCTGTTACCAAGGTATGGGGTTTCCAGTTTGAAGCTACTAGAATAAGTTTTGGCAAACTATCTGGAAGAAGTCTTAGGCCCATGGCCCATGCATGATCTGGAAAACACACCAGGGAGAAATACCTGTCAGGTGTGCCCTTGGCTTATCCCCACCAGCTCTGGGAGATGCATCTGTAAGGAAAAGAGAGAGAGATGCTTTGTGTGAGTCAGAGGGTAGCTGGAGTGAAGATTGTTTTTGGAGTTACATGGTGCCTGCAACTGGAGAGAAACATCCCCCCCCCAACCCACCCTTCAGCTTGGTCTATTGTGGATTGTTGTCATTTTTCCAGAGACAGAGAAATCTCAGGAGAAAGAGTCTTGAACACAAGTGACTCTTGGCCTGTAACTTTGGGCAAGTTTCCAATGTGTCCAAGACTCTGTTTTCTCATCTCAAAGATGGGTGCATCCATTCCTATCATGAATGGAGAGTCCTTAGCATGATTCCTGGTCTATGCTCAATGAACTCACATTGCCCTTCTTTCCCTGCTACTGCTTCAGGGGAGCAAACTGACCTGTGGCCTTAATCAAGGACCTTTAGCCATATCCACTGAGACATCTGGATGGCATAACAAATGGGGTAGGGAGTGGGTAGGATTAGATATTTTGTTCTAATACTTTTATAGGAATTAACTGATTTAATCCACACTAACCTGAGAGGGTAGGTATCATTAGAACCAATTTACAGGTAAGTAAACAGAGACAGAAATATTTGCTCAAGGCCATCACCTCCATAGGCCACCCACTTGGCCACACTACCATTTTGTCTTTTTAGTGAATGGGAAGCAACCTCATTTCTCCTCTGGGTTTTCATCTCTCTGAACCTTCTATATAGCAAAACTACTAGATAATGCTCTGTTCCTCACAAGGAAAGGCAACAAATATGAACACACTTACAAGCTCGCTGATGGGAAGGTCCAAACTCTTGTCCTTTTGGAGCCTAATGGAAAAGAAAAATATGATTCAGACCACCTGTGGCCCTTTTGTCACCCAACCCCACAGCTGCCCATAACAAGGGCATGATTAAGATGCTGCTGCTACCCAACCTGGGCACTCGGAGATGAGGGACATGGCAATGAGAATACTTGGTTGAGAAGAATCTTGTGCCTGAGTGCTCCCCTTGCATCCTCCAGCATCCTGATGACCTTCTCTCTCCTATCCTTGTCTTGGAAGCTCAACTTTGAAATCTGTTCTGAGAGCTTTCCTTGTTCTGTTCTAGGACACTCTGACATCTGTCATTGCTTCTATTATTTGAACAAATGATGGCACTTGCTTTATTTTCTTTTTTCCATCATGGAAAAAATTTAAAAATTGGAACCTTTTTAAAAAATGATACAGAAAAAGAAATAAGGGCTCTGTTCTCCTTCAGATGAACCCCTTGTTTCCATGCACTACATGGAGGCATATCCATCCTTGCAATCCTAGCTTGTGGGCCATTTCAGGTACCACATGGGAGTAGAAGAGTAACTTCTTTGGAGGCAGATAGACTGAAATTTGAGTCCTGCTTTCACCTTTTATTAGCAATATGATCTCGAGCAAGACACCTTTCCTCTCTGAGCTCTGGTGTCCTCATCTGAAAATGGGAATAATAACATCCCTAGCCTCAGATAACTCCCAGCTTTGAGATAAGGATCAAATCAGAAGATGTATGAGTCAGGGCAAAGAACACATGGAAAATGAAGGAATCACCACCACTCATGTGTCTGAACACAAAGCTCAGGAACAAAACTGAGTCCTTGACTTAGGAACAAAATCATCACTTTACATTTTACAGTTTCCAAAAAAAACCCTTCCCTGATATGATATTGACTCAACTCATAGTCTTCTGATTGGCTTCTTGTAACTACATAGTCCCCACGGACAGTGATCCTCATGTAACCAACAAGTTTTACATTTTAGAATCCGTGTATGTGTGAGATTGTACTTGTGAATGAGGAATTGTGCATCCATGTGGGTAACAGAAAACAGCGGCAGCAGTGAGGGAGGTAGCAGCTGATGTGTCTTGTGTGTCTACATGTATCTGTGGTGTGGTGCTATGTGCATGGATGTCTCTACACATGTCTGTGTAGACATGTGGGTGTAGCCATGTCATTGCTCGACTGTGAGCAGGTCTGTGACAGTCGTGACCTTGTTAAAGCCCAGACTGTCAGGCTCATTTTATTCCCAAGCCATGCTACCTAACCTTCACTGGAAGCCTTCTTAAGGCCAGAGATCTTGTCTTTGAATGACAGACCCCATTGTCTCTCCATTGTCTACATCCTAATTCTGTGAATGGCACAATTGCTTTCCTTGAGTTGCCAGGCTTGAAACTTGGGGCTTTCTTCTCCCACAAACCCAAGCTGCCATGTTCTATTTTGTAGTTTTTCTCATTCATGCCTCCCTACCAGGCCTTAGCATTCCATTCTCCTGGGTTCTCCCATCAGCCTCTTAACTGGTCCTTTTGTATCTGGTTCTCCTTTCCTTGAAATCATCTCCTTGCCTGCTCTCAGAGTGCTTTTCCTGAAGTATCATTGTATTGGGATACAATTCTGTTCATAAAACTTCAATGACTCCCCGTGGCCTTCCAGACATAGGCCCAAATACTTCTGGGACTCAAGGTCTCAGTTGACCACCCCATTCTTGTTACCCACTATTTATCCCTCTCAGAGAATTCTGTGCTCCAGTCATGAGAGGCAACCTCAGGGAATGATTCAAAGGACTTGAAAAATGCAGTAAGGGTAGCTACTACCTATTGAATGATGAATGGCACTGTGCTATGCTTAGCCCTTCACACACCTCATCTTCTTCAGCTTTGTCATGACTCTTAAGATAGATGCTATTCACATCCTTATATTGAAAATGGGGCTCAGTCAGGTTAGGTAACTTGCTCAATGTCTTACAGCTGGAAAGTAGAGAAGTCGGATTTTAACCTATGCCAATCAATTCTAGAATCTTTGGACCTAAGTCATTGCACCTTCTCACTTCCAGATAAGATCCCCCTCTGGTGAGGTGGATGGAGGAGTACCAGCAGTTCCATGCACTGTGACAGTAGGGGAAACACAGAATTCAGAAAACAGAAACCTGACCCAGAAGTGGGGGAATCAGGGGAAATTACCTCTGAAGTGAGTCTTATAGGTCCCACAGGTATTAGCCAGGTGATAAAAGGTAAATGACCATTCCAGACAAGGCCAATAGCTTGTGCAAGAGTAAGGAGGCTCAACAAAGCATGGGAGCTGCTGGAAAACAGGATTTCCACTGCCAAATGAACCCATGTATTCATTTAGCATATGGTCATGGGTACAGTTGCTTTGGAGAACCTAAACCTAATTGATGCGATTACTTGTCCAGCATCAATAATTCTGATGGACTTTGGAGGTGCGGGGGGATGGAGAAGCAGCTTAGAATTGAGCTTATTCTGTAGCCTGTTTCCTTATTTGCTATTATCAGAGCTGATAAAGAATTGGTCTTTGGTGAGGCAGAAAACTGAAAGTGAGCCCAAAGAGAATTGGGCATAGCCCATAGTATGGTTGTATCCTCTCGTGTATGAAATCATGAAATCGTACTGCCGTGGCTGGTCTTCCACTTCCATTTCATTTCTCTGCTGAGAAATCTTCCTGAACATCTGCTTATTTTTGTCTAAGCAGATACTCAGCTAAGAGATTGGAGCATTCCCTTTGGCTCAGAGTCTCACTGTCATCAGCATGGATCTGCGATGTGAACACATTTCCCTATTTGCTCTACTGGATTTCTATAACTTGGGCACACAGTTATTTTCATGCGTGGTTGGACATGTATGGATTTTAGTGGCCTGGAATCCGCTATACATCTGGAGCCTGTGATAGTGCCAGTTGGCAGGTGTTGAAGACCTCAGTAGTCCAAGAGTCTCCAAAAACGTCAGCTGGGATTCTCTTTCCAAGAACAAAAACTAAAGCCTTCAATTGCTTCTTCTCTTAATGAGCCTCTTCATGGGAGGAAGGTTTTTATGATGGGAAGAAGGAATGAGTGAAGAGGAGATTTGAGATGAAGGAATAGTAGCTTATTGGGGAAAGGTTTATACATTGGAGCTGGTTCAATGCCTGCTCTCAAGGTGACCACGGGGAGCAGAGCTTTTCGCTTTCTAGTACAATTCAAGCTGCCTGTGGGCAACGACCTTGTCTGTCTCTTGCTTTCTGGTGCCTCAGACAGTGCCTGGCATGTCTGTCAGATTATTTAATCAGCAAAATATGCTGATGCTTATGTGTCAGAAAGACAAGCAGGAAAGAGAGCTGGAAGATGGAGGAGAAGGCTCAGCTTCTGTGACTTTTGCCTGAGTTTTGCAATCCAAAAAACTAAGCAAAAGACTTTTTTTTTATTTTAGAATACATGCCACATTTTGAATTCTTGTTTAAATTTTAAAAATTAAGAGTTAAATGGCCGTAATCTTTTAGTTACTGGTGCCTCCAAGTTTTTCATCAGGCTCTCATTGGAGCATAGTCATGGCTTCAGAAATGTTTGTTGAAGGTTGTGAGCTTTGGCCATGACTCAGAGACAGAAAAGGCGAATGTGGATGCTCATGGGGATTCGTGTTTAGTAGAATAGTGAGGCACCTGTGGCCGTCAGCCTTGATTAGCCCAAGAAAAGCAAGCTGGTGCTTTTCACCCCTTAGTTTCTAGAGGTCAGGGGATTTTTCACTCTCATTTGAGTTTCTTTCTTTTTTTCTTCTCACTTTTTTTTTATATGCTGATTGGTAATCCCTGACACTTCAATGAGGGAAGAAAGAAGGATGGAGGGAGGGAGACTGCTGTCTAGTCAAGTGCTCCTGGGGTGCCAGGTCCTGAACTAATGTTTACGCGTGGCCCTTGTCTACCACTTCAGTTACGCTCAAAGGAGGGAATCACCTTTCTAGAGGCTTTGTAGCCCAAAGGTCAAAGAGTAAATGGATATTCTGGGATCTGAAACTTCAGACCAAATCTAGACCCTGCCTGGCACGTGTCAGGAGCCCCATAGACATTGGCTGAGTATATATCATGGATGACGGAGCCCCAAGCGAGATGATCTTTGAAGTTCTCTTATTGGCAATTCCCCAGAAAGAAATCCCTCGAGTGTATTTTAACTAATGACCCATTTAGCCTTTCTCCCATGTCCCATACCCACGTCTAGTATATTCATAAACAGGAAGAGAGATCCATTTCTTGCCGTCATAAATGCCGCAATTGCAAAAACATAAATATTTTATGACCCATAACATCCTCCCAGCACTTCTATGAGAAAAACACACTGTTGCCTCCTTGTCTTTGGCTTTTGCTTGCACAAGCATAAATCTAACCTGGAAATGTTTTATCCCAAGACCATTTCATTCATCACCCTCCCAGGTACACTGGACAGGGCTTCACACCCAACATTCAGAGTGGTGCAGAGCTGAGCATGTGGTGTTTACAGCCGAGCAAATGTGGGAATCCCAGCTCAGAGTTTCCTAGAAGTCTGACTTTGCTCTGTCACCTAACCTCAAGGAGACTCAGTCTCCTCCTCAGTGAAGGCAGGCAATAATTCTTTCCTCCTGGAAGCATTGTGATGCCTAAGGAAGACCACACACATACAGTGGATCTCCGACTCATCTTCCTTCTTTCCTTGGGCTCAGTCAATGTTTATGGTGCATGTTGTTGGTTCTGTGTAACTTCCCTTTGGTTTCACCACTTCAGTGATACTCAGAAGCCATCCTTGAGTCTCTTCATGAGCAGTGGCAGATCTAGATCCTTTGAGAGCTCTGGATGGCCTCTTTCTTCTCCCAACAGAAGAGACTTCCCCTCTCCACAGCTGGCTTCTGGACTTCTGCCCCTTCCAGTACAAAGGGCTTGAGGGGATGGAAAGTAGCCTCCATCCACTTCAAAACCCACACTTGTCACTGCTGTCAGCAGCTGGGCCTCATTAAGGAGACCAGGTTGGGAGATGACCTCTTATAGCCAGACAGTGAGTGGTCTTTCAGGTGAGGACCAGGGAACTCCCCATGCTCCCTGGAGTGGTGTGTGTGTGTGTGTGTTTATTTAGAAGGGGAGGGGGTGGAGGGAGAGGGAGAGAAAGAATCTTAAGCAGGCTCCATGCCCAATGGGGAGCCTGGGGTGAGGCCATCTCACAATCCTGAGCTCATGACTTGAGCTGAAATCAAGAGTTGGATGTTTAACTGACTGAGCCACCCAGCGACCCCGTGTGTGTTTATTTTAACAGGTGAATGAACAGATTCTGGAGTCACCAGCTCTGAGTTGCAGATGTTTGGGACTCACACCCACAGCTGGCTCACCCTGCCTTCATGCACCTTCACCAGTTCTGGCCCCTCCGCCCTTCCCCACAGCCTGACCTTTGGAGTGAGTTGGCTTCTTTTCCAGGAGTGCCAGGACTTGCTGAGGCCACAGCAGGGGCAAAGCCACTGAGTGCTCCATGTTCTGCAATTTCCAAAGCACTTTTATCTCAACCATCTGTTTGTTTTCTCTAGACAACACGGAAAGGGGGTTGTCAGAACTGTCCCTGTTTCCAAAGAGGAAACAGCCTGAGTGAGATAAAAAAGGCTCACACCCGAGGTGGAGCAAGCAGGGAAATCATGTCTGTTGAGCGTCTACGTCATGGCAATACTTTCCAACATCCTCTTGTGGAATTCTCAGCGTGGGGCTACCAAGAAAGTGTGTTCACCTCTCTGTTTGATAGACAGGGAGCGGACAGCTTAAGGAGGTCAGATCACTTGTGCATATCTTTCTCTCTCTCTCTCTCTCTCTCTCTCTCTCCATCCAGCTAACACTTAGCGAGTGCCTTCTGTGTGCCAGGTACCTCTAGGTGCTCCCAGGGGCTAGAAGAAGACTAGCATCTACTCAGCACTTACTATGTGACAGACACTTTTTAGGGAACCCTTATTACATGTTCCTGACCCCCTCAGGAAGTGAGTGATTTGCTGGGTTTACATCACAGGCAGACCAGTACGGTGCTTAGAAGGAATGTGTGTAGTGGATTTGAATTCCAGTGTCACACTCAGTGTGCCTTTGGACACATGGCTTCAGTTTTCTAAGCCTCAGCTCATCATCTCTGAAATGGAGATTAAAGCAGCACTTTCCTCACTGTGTGACTTCAAGGACTAACCTAGATGATGTGTTTAGTAATAAGGGCAAATGTATCGCACATGTACATATGCCAGACGCCAGGCTGAGGACTTTTATAGACACAATCTCATTTATTCTCCTCCAAACCCTAGGTGTGAAGAAGCTTAGAACGATGGTTGGTACGTAATAAGTTATTATAAGGCCGCAGCTGTGGGGCGGTGGAGCCATGGCATTCCCTCAAGCCTGCACCACCCTGAAGCCTCAGCAGGCATCACGATGGGGTCCTGTTGGTCTGGATGGAGATGGGGGTGGGGATGGGGGCTCCGGGGCAGGTGTGGGGGGAAGAGGCGAGCAGGGATCAAGGCTTAGGAGCCTTGCAGGGATTTCTCAGGAAGGAGTAGAAGTGAGATTGCACGGAGGCAAGGAGACTGTGGGGAGAGTGTGTGGGGATTCCAGAAGCAGATGTGGAAGGACGACAGAGATGGTTGGCGGTTCAGTGCAAGGAGGCAGTGCCTCCTATGGCCTCCCTGGCAATTTATTGCACAGAACTGGGTGTCCCTCTGTGCCAGGCTGGGGCCGAGCCAGCATGGTGCACTGCGTCATGCCCGGAGTGCAGAGCCTGAGTGAGGCCGCGGAAGACGGGGGCCTGCTCTCTGCACCTGCCAGGCCGCGTGGGGCCCATGGAGTGGGGGGAGCCACTAAGGGCAGGGCCGCTGGGCCCCGGCTGGCTGGAGTGTGGGCTGGGGCACAAGGCCAGGCCGGGGAAGGAGGCACGGAGACACTCTGCACGGGGTGCAGAGATCGAGGGGGGCCCTCGGCAGGTCCCAGAGCAGGTGGAGAGACTGTCGCCGCGATGTCATTCCCACAAGTAGGGAAGTTCCTCGGCCATAATGACCGTAGGTGCTGCCATTTACTCATCTCCCACCTCCTGCCAGACACTTTGCTTTATTTCTAAGTATTCCATTATGTGCACAGGGAACCCGAGGCCCAGGAGGTTACGTAACATGGCCAAGAAGTGGCTAGGCCGGGTTTCAAACTGTTTTTTTCTTTTTTCTTTTTTTAAAATATTTTATTTATTTATTCATGAGACACAGAGAGAGAGAGAGAGAGGGAGAGACACAGGCAGAGGGAGAAGCAGGCTCCATGCAGGGAGCCTGACTGTGGGACTCCATCCCAGGTCTCCAGGATCAGGCCCTGGGCTGAAGGCGGTGCTAAACCGCTGCGCCACCCGGGGATCCCAAACTGTTTTTTCAACACCTGAATCTACCTGACGTTCCCCAGGAGTCTAACGATCCTAAAACATTTTACTATCTCTCTATTTTTTTTTTTTGTAGATGTGACATATACATTTTGTACAAAGGAAGGGAAGTTTAAACATGTCTCTCTTAGGGGGTCTGGGGGGCTCAGGGTTTGAGCGTCTGCCTTCGGCTCAGGTCGTGACCCCAGCGTCTTGGGATCGAGTTCCGCATCCAGTCCCCGCAGGGAGCCTGCTTCTCCCTCTGCCTATGTCTGCGTCTCTCTCTCTCTTTCTCTCTCTCTCTCTCTCTCTCTCTGTGTCTCTCATGAATCAATAAATAAAATCTTAAAAAAAAATCCTCTCCTTTCACTTGTCACCCAGTTCCCCAAGCTAGATGCTGGGAGATCTACCAATCTCTTGTCCTTTTCCTGAGATAGTCTGTGAATTTATAAACACATTTATAAATGTGAATATATATATATTCACACATATATAAATAAATATATAATATAATTAATATAATTTATAATAACATATTATTATATATTATTATAATACATATAAAATATTATTATATATTATGTATATTATATTACATATAATTATTATATAATACATAATTATATAATTAATTATACTATAATTATATATTAATGTATTAATATAATCATATATAATTATTATAATCATCTATATATATATATATGATGAATGTCCCCAATTCTATATACTGGTTATGTATTGTTTTTCTCCCACTTAATAATGTATCTTAGAGAAATTCTCCATCCTTACACATAGAGATGCTTTATTTTTAAGAAATGATGGCAGCTGTGGGTTTTCACTGCATGGAGGCACCAGGCTGTATTTAATTGATGCCATATTTATGGACAGTGCCCCTAAAGGCAGTTATCCCAAATCTTTTCGAGTCTGGTTTTGATTTCTGCTCTGCAAGCTTACCTGGGCAAGGGTTTCGTCACATCGACTATTTCCTTACATAACTCCTGAAGGAAGAGTCCAGTTTAAAAAATATATATATTTAACAGTTCTAGTAACTGTTTTTGTTGCTGCTAATAAAAGCCTGGAACATTCCTCCACCCGTCGCTGTTGCTTTTCGGTAGTCACCCATGCCTGGCACAAAGTGGTGATGACATCCCAGGAACCGGGTGCAGACCTCTCCCCACATGCCCACCCGACAACCGGCTCCTGCACTTGCCTTCCTAGAGCCGCCAGGGTATTGACATTAGCATCCTCTTTTGGTAGAAAAGGAAACAGGTTCAAAGAAATGAAACCACATGCTGGTTCTTACCCAGCCAGAGGTGGTGAGCCGGGATTCAAACTCCCGTGTCTAATGAGCCATGACATTTCACAGTTATGTCCACTCACACTCTCCTCGGTGACTTCTTTTTCCCTCCTAAATCCTGTTTTCCATCTTTTCTGAGCTGATTATTCTCCAATAGCCCAATGGAACCTCTCTTTGCCCTTCTTGGACCTGCCCTGTGTCCTGCGAGGCTGACCTCTGGGCTCACTTGCTTTCTGGCTTTTGAGCCGGACCTCCAGTCTGGCTGGCGGGTGAGAGGCTGGGAGCAAGAGTGGCCAGTTCTCCCGGCCTTCTTCTTGCTCCCTCTCTGCTGTTTGGCAGGCAGGCT
Source organism: Nyctereutes procyonoides (assembly GCF_905146905.1). Classification (NCBI taxonomy): domain Eukaryota; kingdom Metazoa; phylum Chordata; class Mammalia; order Carnivora; family Canidae; genus Nyctereutes; species Nyctereutes procyonoides. Next base: position 5,454,073 of record NW_026575135.1, on the reverse strand, counting down.
TGCTCCACTCCGCCCTCAGCTCCTCCCACTAGCCCTCTCCTACATTTTCCTACTCCCTGGGTTCCTCTAAAACTGCTCCCTCCATCTGCCCCTTCAGGCCGAGAGGTGATGACTGGCATCCCATGGTTGCTAACCCCAGGATGCTTCTAGCTCTTCAGTTCCCTTTGCTGTGTCATGTCTCAGCAAGCAGACTCTTCTTTGAAACTTTTCTCAAACTCTTTAAACAGTCTTCCTTAACCTCTCTTGTTTGAATGGGCCAGGTGTTTCTTTTCAGGACTTCGATTGCTACATGTGTCCCTACCTCACCCCTATTTCCCCTTCTCTTCTTTGGATGACTGACTGAGAAGTTCTGCAGCCTGGACAAACCACCAAGTGAACCATCTCTGCGGGTCTGCTCTCCAGGGAGATTGCTTGAAATATCTCAGAATGCAATGTTAGCCTTCTCATTTCTTGAGTATCTATGGCTTCCTGTCTAATGACAGCTTGTGTCTCGAACTCTCTTCCTGACAGGGCAAGTCACTGGTCTCTCTGGACCATGGCATTGCACCACTGAAGCTTGTGACTGGCTTCCCATGGTCACTAACTCCAACGTGTTTCCAGAGCCTGATGGTCTTCTAGATCAACAAAGTATGTTTGTTGGCATCTGCTGAAATGGGGGACCTCAAGACACCACTTTAGGCGGAGGCACTGTTTTCGCATAGAACCCAGGAGAGTTCAGGTTATGGGAAGTCCCTCAATGCCTCATTCAAGAACAACTATCTTTCTGGCTAAAGCAGAGTCCCAGAACACTGGCTCAACACTAGTTTGGCTTCATAAGAATCCACTCCATGGTGGCCTGGGGGACACAGCCTGACTTCCTACACCTTGAATTTTTTTTTTCTCTAACATGAACAGCATTTCTGAGTCATCTGAGTATTTCTACGTATTCTCAATGCTGGCATGTGGCCATGGACGCTGCCACCTGAAACAAGGTCTGTTTTCTGACCCTGAAGGGGTGGTGAGAGTTACACATTAGCCATGGCTTGCTGTCTCGTTGTGTTTCTGCTTTGAGGTCAGCCAGCATCGCTCAGAAGACCAGTATCCAGTTAAACCAATGGAAGAGCATGTTTTCCCCTCTGTAATTTAATATGCTTGGGACTGAAATGAAATCAGTCATCACAGACTATACAGATATATTTTTCTTGTATATACAAAAGGGTATTATTTGAATAACACTGTCTTCAGTCTTAAAGATTTTGGATGTCCCTTGTCTAGAATAAGTGTCTCCTTGATACCTGTACCCCCTACTTGGCACCATTGTTCTCCCTATACCTTATATTCATTTTTGCCTAAGCTCCTCTACCCTGAGCCCCCAGCAAGATCTGAGAGGTAGACAACCAGGCAAGAGGTACTTTCTTGAACATTGAAAAAAAAAATTTCTGAACCCAAGAAAGGGGGCTGATTAAATAAATTATAACACATACATATACAAGAATATAATACAACCATCTATATCCTCATGCTGCTCTGAATTTACTACCAACAAATAAAATCATAACATATTTGGAGACTCCAAATAATTTCATCTTATTAAAAATACAGAATAATATACCCCAAAATGTCAATAGTGGTCACCTCTCTGAGGTTATGGGTAATGATAATTATCTTCTTTTCCTTATCTGCGTTTTCTAATTTTCTTCAATGACACATGTTAGTTATGCAACTTAAGGAGGTTTATTTTTTTTGGAGAAAAAGAATGTTCCGAAATTATCAGTACATGATGATTATAATGATCTAAAAACATGTTATTGGAGATTGTTCCATATAAACATAAAGAGGGACAATTCATCCCCTGGAATTATTGAGGATAAACACCAGATCAGACCTCTCCCCCGCCGCCCCACGTGCTGCTTTCTTTGCATGGGGAAGCAGGGAGCAGGATGGGTCAAGGGGTTCTGTCCAGAGCTGCAGGGACCGCCAGGTGCCTACAGCAGGTCCACGGAGCCCCGGGTCAGTGCAAAGATTGCTTACCTGGAACACACAGGTGTCTCCTTGGGCCCGGAGCTGGCCTATGAGCAAGTAGGTGGTGAGTCCTGCCAGGATGGGGAACGATACCAGGCAGCAGGTGAGAGCCCAGCATGCGTGGCTCCTGGTTGCCAGCCTGGCTCTGGCCTTGGGCGTGCAGCTGCCTTCCTCAGGCAGCATTTCCACACTGGCTGTTTCCCCGAAGCCCAGCCCCAGATTCTCTGCCATGCTCCTCCTGGTCCTGGAGATGGGTCTGACTCCCCCGGGGCAGAGAGACCCTCCATTATATAGAAGACAGACTCTCAACAGTGGGTGCATTAATCACTGCCTACTCCTCCCCCTCGCCTCTCCCCTCCCCCCTCCACAACACACTGGGCCCCGCCCTGCTAGGGAATGCACCGCCTACAACAGAAACCAAGTTTGGTTTAAAAAAAAAGAAGAAGAAGAAAGCTTTCCCAAGCATATTTATATACAGTGTGCTCATGTGCTCCTTCCTTCGTTTACAGAAGGAAGTTAGGAAAGTCCCTGGAGGAGGAGAAAAAGAATCCATCAAGTCAGTGGGCAGGGTGAATTAAAATATAGCTGTCCCTGCCCTGGCAGCCTGCCAGCCAAGCCAGTCTGGTGAGTGTGATGCTTCTGGAAGTGAAAGTGAAGGATGGGGAGGTGTGTGGTATGGCTAGCAGACTGGGAAATAGAAATCATGTTTGCATCACCACTTTGCAAAATGCTGCCAAGCTTTCTGTCTTTTGGGGCTTCATAGGAGCTCATTGTCTTTTGTGCAGCCAGGAATACCGAAGTTCTGGAAAGCGAAGGCACTTGCCTTAGGTCATCCAGGGATTGAGACAGAGGAGCCAGGAAGACGGTCTAGTTCCTCTAAATCACTATTTGGGATTCTTGCTTCTACTATACATCCACTTGTGAAAGGAGAGTGCATAGCTAGCCTGTGTTGACCAGTTGTCTAAGCAAAGAGCATGAGATCATAGAGGTGACTGTCCATGAGGAGGAGAGAACATTGACTTTTCCTCTCTGATTAGTTCCAAGTTGACTGAACTCGAGTGATAGGCCTTGCCCACATTTGGGTGTGTATGGGGCCACATCTATTAAACATTTCTTTGGTGCTAGTCACTATTCTAAGGGAGTTAAATGTATCAGTGAAATTATTCAATCCTGAGATAATCTTTTGATGTAGTATGTTATTATTCCCACTTGGCAGATAAAGACATGGAAGCATGGGATTGGACTCAGGTCGCTGGCTCTGGAATGTCATAACCACTGTACTACATTGCACGTGCTGCTGTATTATGCACGTACACGGATATCACACGTGATGTGTCCAGGAAGAGGCCATTCTTTCCAGTTAAGGGTTGGGGAAGCTTCCTGGAGAAAGAGGTGATGTTGGAACTAGGCCTTGAAGCTTACAGGGGGTGATGTTGGAGAAGAGCAGAGGACCCTGAAAAAAGATGGGTAAGACACCACTTGCTTTGACGTGGATGGAACTGGAGGGTATTATGCTGAGTGAAATAAGTCAATCGGAGAAGGACAAACATTATATGGTCTCATTCATTTGGGGAATATAAAAATTAATGAAAGGGAATAAAGGGAAAGGAGAGAAAATGAGTGAAAATAACAGTGAGGGTGACAAAACATGAGAGACACCTCACTCTGGGAAATGAACAAGGGGTGGTGGAAAGGGAGGTGGGCGGGGGGTTGGGGTGACTGGGTGACGGGCACTGAGGGGGGGCACTTGGTGGGATGAGTACTGGGTGTTATGCTATATGTTGGCAAATTGAACTCCAATAAAAAAAAAAAAAGATGGGTAAGAGAAATAGGAAACCTTAAGGACATCCTGTGGCATGTGGGGGAAACCAGTCTGATTAGCACCTCCATTCAGTTGCTACTCCTTATTTCTTATTTCACAGCCTGGACCTTGTGGGCTACTTGGAAAGGTGTTTCATGACCTGGTCCCTGTCCACACCACCCCGCAGTGTCCAGCCTCATCTCTTGCTACTTTCCCAAGCTGCAGTTCTCCCAAATGTATTATGAATTAGCTGCATTGTTGCACATTCTGCTCCCTCCACTGTGACATCTTCTAGTCTTTCCACTTCGTATCACCATGCTCCCCTATTTTAAAACTTTGTATTAAAATCTTTCCTTCATCATCTGCTTCTAAGATCGGGTGAGATGCTCATCTTCTTTGTTCTTACAGCTTCCTATTCTTCCTCTATCATCAAATATTTCATACAAGACCGTGACTGACTTCTTTTCCATCATTTCCATTAAATCATCAGATGTAGGAGGGCAAGTGCTAACTCCTATCCCTTCCCTATGGTTGTAGCTCCTAATGTACTGATGGTCTTAATAGACATCTGTTGAAGTAAGCATCTAACATCTTTCCAAAGAATCTGGCAAAGGATGATGTTTATGTCCCTTGGTTGCCCATTCTTGGTTTAACAAACCTAGTAAGAATCTTTTCTTTAAGACTAGCCTAAATCTTTGCCATTGCCATTGTAACTTCTGAACACACACTCACACTTAATATTGAATCATCTTGAAGGAGTTTACAAATGTGTTCTTATTCTTGTGTTACTTTTTTAGAAAGTTGGTATACCTAATCAAACCAGGTCTTTTTTATATAAATTTATTTTTTATTGGTCTTCAATTTGCCAACATATAGAATAACACCCAGTGCTCATCCTGTCAAGTGCCCACCTCAGAGGAACCAGGTCTTAAAAGTGTTAGATATATGGGTTCACATGAAGAAGTGTGTATTATCATGCAAAATATAAGAAGACCTCAACAGATGGGAGAACACTAAAGACACCAGACTGGTGATATGGATATTTGGGATTTAGTCCTTCGATTGTGTGACCTCGAGAACTCTAGCAGATGCTCCTCATTTTAATGTACCCAACTATCTACAAAATCTGGTAACAGCCTTGTTGTACTTCTGTTTAAAGTAAGGGTCAATGGATTCTGAGTCTGTGCCTGGGGAATGTCCTATGAGAAGAGAATAAGAGTTTTAGGGCATGGACCTATGGGCATCTATTTGAGATAGCTGTAGATATAGATTTACATGTAGTTGTAAGAAACAAGACAGGGAGATCCTGTATACCCTTCACTCAGTTTTCCCCAAAGGGAACATCTTGCATAACGAGATCATAACATCACAACCAGGAAACTGACATTGACATTCAGATTCTATCAGTTTTAAATGCACTCATTTGTGTATACATATTTAGTTCTGCGCAATTTGTCACATATGCAGATGTGTGTGACCATCCACCACAGTCAGACACAGAAAAGCTCCATGTCAAGGATCCCTCATGCTATAGTTCATAGCCACTGCCTTCCCTTCTGCCCTTACCCTTTGGCATCCTCCAGTTTGCCTTCCAACTCAATGATCATGTTATTTCACAAATGTTATATAAATGGAATCATGTAGTCTGTACCCTTCTGAAATTGACTTTTTATTTTCACTCAGCATAATTTCTTTGAGGTCCATCCAGATTATTATGTGATCAATAGTTCATTTCTTTTGATTGCTGAGTGGTATTCCATGGCATTAATGTAGCATAGCTTGTGTAACCAGTCACTCATTGAAGGACCCCTGGGTTATTTCCAGGATTGACTTATTATGAATAAAGCTGCCATGCGTATTGGTGCACAGGTTTTTGTGTGAACATGCCTTAATTTCATTTCTGATGTAAATGCCCAGAGTGAAATTGTTGGGTCATAATGGTAGGCACCTGCTTAGTTTTGTAGGTAACTGGCATACTGCTTTTTCTAAAGTGGTGGTATCAGTTTATTTCCCACTCACAATGTGTGAAAGAGCCAACATCCTCTCTGTATCTCCCTTCTTGCATTTGGTGTTATCATTACCTCTCATTTTAGTCCTTCTGTTAGGTGTATGGTGATAGATCACTGCAGCTTCACTTTGCATTTCCCTAATGGCTAACAATGTTGAACTTTTTTTCAGGCACTTACTTGCCATCTGTAAACTCTGGTGATGCAAACATCTATTTTGGCTCCTAAAAGTTACTTCTCCTTCCTTCTTGCTTCTCAGTGGATTCCAAGGCAGAAAGCAAATACCTACAGATAAATGATGAGTTATTAATTTGAGTGCCAACTGTGTGCAAGGTAGTGTTCTAGGTACTGGGAAGAAAGCGGTGATAAGAACAGAGAGCAATCCGTATTGTCATGAAGCTTATATTCTAGTGGATTGAGATGGCCAGTAAATAAAATAAGTTAAGTGTATAGGGAGATGGGCAGGTACTTTAGTTACATTTTAATATAGGGTGGTCAGACAAGCCCACCCTTGCTGAGAGGAGATGCTTGCATGAATACCTCAGGTAAGGCAAGCCATGGTGTCTGGTAGCAAACTGCTCCTGGCTTTGAAGCAGCCGTGTTCCAGAAGTATTGGGGTGGCCAGGAAGGCTGGTGCAGTGAGTGAGGAGGAGACGGGGAGCAATGAGGTCAGAGCAGTATCAGAGAAGGCTGGCCACCCAGGGCTTCTGGGCATGGGTAGGACTTGACTTCCCATTCATTGTTGCGGGGAGGTTCTCAAATATGTAGGGCAGAGGAGTGGCAGGTTCTGATTTTGCTTCATAAGGATTATCCTGGCTGCTATGTTGAGAGTAGCCCGAAAGAAGGGTGGAATCAGGGAAACCAGTTTGGAAACTACTGCAATTATCCAGGAAAGGCAAGATGGTGACTTGGACAGGGCAGTGACAGTCAGGGTCATAAGAAATGGTAGGTTCCGGATCATATTTTGATGTAGAGCGGACATAACTCCTTATCCAGCTGGATGTAGGGTGAGAGAGAAGAGAAAAGTCTGAGTTCAAGGTTCTTGGTTGGAGCCTTGGAAGTATTGAGATGCCATTAGCGGAAACAGCGAAGGAAGCTTGAGAGCTCAGATCAAGATGTGCACTACTGAAGGTAACTTTTAGACAACCAAGTAGAGGTGACATTACAAGGAGGCAGTGGATGATGAGTCTGGGGGTCCCAGGCAGAGGCTTGGGTGCAAGATAAAAAATGTGAGAATCTTGCTTGGCACAGCACCTATCATATAGTGCTCTAAAGTGGATGCTTCTCTTGACTATAGGTCCTTAATTTCTTAATTCAAAATCTTTGGTGCCAGGTTTTGGTATTAAGTTGAGCTACATGATATCATCTGACTATTTTTGACCTACAATAATAATAATTTCATATGGTTCACCTTAACAATCCCCTCCACATGCCTTATATCGCATAATACTCTTAGTGGGGTTTGAAACAGTGTCCTATCATCAAACACAGAAGTATTTCTGCAGCCTAGTACACTCATGCTAAGTGGGACAGGTAAGGACCATATGCACCAACATATGTGCACCCTTTCAACTTAGCTGACCAGTGTAGTATAACAGCTTTCACATTTTTAGGGCTTTTTGGATTGCATGGCATCCAGAGGGTCGAAATAGTCTCATGAGTGAAAGGTGCTGAGAAGCACAATTCAGCTCAATTTTAAGATTATGCCAATGCTGTTCAATGATTTATCATGCTTTTCCCAAAGGTGGGAGCTGTCTGTCCCATGAGTACACGTGGGATATTCAACGACTGGAGAGATTGTTAGAGTTGATGTCTTTTACAGGTCTTGATCTCCCTGAGACAGAAATGACTCTAAATCATTTCTATATTTAGACCACATTCTCTCCATCTCTAAAACGGGACCAGGGAGCTGAACTTTGTGATTGCTGAGGATACATCTGGCATTAATGTTTTCAGGGTCTCTATGCTTCTCTATTCACTAGTTGTTCCTCCTACCTATCTCTACATATCCTTGTTTGTTGAGTAACCCTCTTTCCAGACTGTACCATGGCAATTTTCCCAGGATGTGCAATGAATAATTAGCATGGGCAGCTGGATGGGGAGACAGACGTTTTCCCTGTTGCTTCCCAAATTGGGAAAAATGGTTATTTTTTTCAGTAATGACTTCTGGACATCCAAGCGTCTTTTTGACTTATGCAATATCCACATGCTTCCTGCAAGCGTGTTAATCTAGGGCACAGTTCCACCTTCCTGGAATGATGTAGATGGTGGCAGGGCCTCCCCTTTCTGGTTCTCTTGGCAGATGAGCTATTTGATGAAAGACTTTTTCAATGACTGATACAAGCCTTCTAAGGGCAACCTAAAAATTCAAACATTTTGAATGGAAACCTTTCTAAAATGTAATTTACAACTTTAAAACAGGTTTTTTAAAAATTTTTGATTATAAAAGTAACATATTTTGACTCTAGGAACCAAAAAAAAAAAAAAAAAGGTGGGGGTGGGTGGGAGGAAAACAATTATCATAGTCCCTAAACTGGGGATTGGCAGACTTTTCCTGCCAGATGGTAAGTATTTTAGAATTTGTGAGCCAATGAGCAAAAAGGACAATATCATATAGGTGTTTATACAATCTGGAAACCACTCTTAGTGTGCAGACCATACAAAACCAGGGCTGGCTAGACTTAACCTGTGGGCAGTAGTTTTCTGAGCTCTGGTCTACACATACCATCTAGAAATCGGTATTGACCTTTAAGAGTATATCTCTGCAATTTAATTTTCTATGCTTTTCTTTCTTGTTTTTTAAAAAGGGATTGCCTTGCATATCCCATTTTGATTTCTGTGGATCTCACTGAATAGCAGCATTCCAGTAATAAAGTTTTTCAGGGCTATGTAGACCTTCTCTCAATTGGAGGTATTATAGTTCATTTCAACAACTTCCACTTAAAGTGCTTTTGTATTGTTTCTTACTAATTTATAGATAAAACGTAGTTCTTTTGTTGTTGTGTTTTGGGTCTTGCATGGAGCCCAGGAGGGGCATCTCTAGGACAGAGGCTATGAACCTGTTTGATGCCTTACCTATGTAGAGGTGGGACCACCCATCACCCCATCTCTGTCAGGATTGGGTATTTTCCCAAAACAACAACATCATTTACATTATTAAGTGGGGTGTGACAGCAGATTTAACCTTGTCTGGATAATTCTGGTTTCCACCATGAACATCATATAGTCTGAGCCTGGGTCCTTTGCAGCCATTGAATGAATCACAAAGGATAATGTTGCTCGTATGCTGAGTATGCCCCCAGATTAGACTTTTAGAAACTTCTCTTCTTTTCCTTTTTTTCCTATATGCTCTCTTCCTTTCTGCTTTGCTTGGATCTAGCTGCCCTTTAGATTCACCAAGATTCTCACACAGGTTAAAGCCAGCTTGTCCACTCTTAAGCACATGCCTAAGAGGATCTCTTACACACATTCAGCAAGAGGTGACTACAAAGACCTTCATTACAGCAGTTGCCATGGTAGCAAAAAGCTAGATGCACACCTGGTGCTTTTCACCAGGAAGGGCGGTGAATACAGCGTGTGCAGTGCTGTACAGTCATCCATGTGAAGGAAAAATGTAACATGCCTCAATGGGGATGATTCTTAGCAAAACAATATAAAGTGGAAAAGTAAGTTCCCAAAGATTTATACAAGCAAAGTTTATATAAAATTAAAAAATCATGCACACACACAAATACATATAAATACAACAAATTAAAAAGGAGAGTAAACACGGCTAAACACAGGGCTCAGGAGGATGGATACCCTGAGCTGGGGCAGTTTAGGGGTGGTTGCAAGGAGCTTCAGGGGGGTATCATCTGATATCCTTCAATATCCTGGCTTTCATTTTATGTCATAGGTTTGTATTTATAATGTCATAACTAATTAACTTGCCTTATTTTATATCTAGGTTCATAGGTATTTATAAATGTCGTAACTAATTAACTGGCTAAATAACTAATTAACAGTCCAAGCATGGGCCATGATGACAGTAGTACCATGATCCAGGGATTATGACAGTTCCAATTCTATCCTTCTGAGATCTAAAACTAGACAAAAATAACACTCAGTGTGGTCCTGATAAGACTATCTGACAAATCATATGCATGAGTATTAGTACATAGATTCCAGGGTGTCTGTTTTGTCTGTCTCACAGAGGAAAGTTTTATTTATTTGGTTTTTTTTTTAAGTTCTTGATTCTGGTCCAGGCAGCCAGTATTGCAAGATAAACATCTTGAACGAATCTCCATTATTAGGCTCATAAGTATTCCCTTAAAAGAGCCTGAATATAAATTGTGTACTTTTGATTATTTGTTTACAGCAAGACTGTAGGAGGAGACCTGTCTCTGGATAGATGACGTACTGCAGCTAGGAGAATAGTGCTCAGCTGGACCGAGGATTGGCAAAAGTCTAGGAATGAAGCGAGGGAGTGTACCAGGCAGCGACAGAGTGCCTATAGGTTTGGAGCACGCAAAAGGGAGGAAGGGAAACTGAGAAGTCTTGGCCAGGCCAAACAACCAGACCATATCTTTCACTCTTTCTCCCTTCTCTAGCCTTCACATTATTACTCAGTTTCAGTCAAGAATGCTGCTAGGTTGTGAGGCTTGGCTGTGAGTGTGGGCATTCCCTCGTTCCTCAGGTACTTTCTCTGTGGCCTCAACTGAACCAGAAACTGGAGATACAGATTTGACCCAGATGTGAGATAGAAGACCCCTATTATTTTGTCCATGGTTGTATAGGACAAGCCTTATTTCGAACATAGACGGTATTGGCTCTTAGTGCTCAACTGAATCGAGTGGTTCTTAAGCTAAAGGAGCAGAGGGCTAAGCAAGAAGTTGCATTCATAGTGACAGCCCCAGGCAAAGGTAGCACTCCCTCTTCTCCATGTGTTCAGCCCACACCTCAATTACTGAAGTCTTATCACATTGCATTGTCATGATTTATTTATACAGCTCTCCTACCCACTAGCCTGTAAACACCAGAAGGGTAGAGGCTGTGTCTTTTTTTTTTTGCCACGTCTCCCAAATTCAGGGCATAGAGTGGATGCTAAATAAATGGGAGAACATTGTGCACTTATCACCCCTTGTTGTTGGTGCCCAGTGAGTGGGACTCAAAGGGGAGACAGATTATCACACTTAAGAGGGTCCAGGGAAGCTCAGAGAGGAGGGGGCGCATATATTTGGGGTTTGAATGGGTTTCATGGATGGAAAGGGAGGATGGAGAGTGGGAAGTGGGGTGGTGGTGGTGAGGTGGGGATAGTCGAAGTTAATAGCAACTGACTGCATGCCTACTGACACACTGGAGTAGACTGGTGGCAAGTAGTCAATATTGCTGTCCTTGTGCCTACTAGCTACAAATCAACCTGGAAGATGAGGAAGGACCTGGGGTTTATGTGAAGAGATAGAATGGGAATAAATGTTATGTGGTTTCCATCTTTATTACAGCTCTGCATCAGGCTTTACTTGATTCTTATATAACCGTGGCAGGCAGGCATTATAACTCCAATTTCTAAAAGTAGGAAACAAACAACAGGGAGTGATACAAGGTGCTTAGGACTACCCAAAAAGTGAGTGGATAAACTAGAGCTGAAGTTGAACCCAGACCCCTACATTCCTGGGCCTGTGCTCTGTTTTCTCTGCTGTCCTGTCACAATGCCACACATAGAGTGTGTGGTCAGTGGAGGTCAGGGCAAGAGCCAGGGTGTGAGCAGGAGCCATCAAAGGCATCCAGGAGACTTAGGAGACTTTGTGGGGGAGGAGCAGAAATGAGGGCAAGGCCTAGGGCTGGGCAGCTTCCTAGGCCTGGGTGGGTGTTCCTAGCCAGAGACATTCTATTTGGAGTCTTTAAACACTCCACCCTTTGTACCCAATAAAGTTCACAGTGTCCACACCCTTGTCATGGCCTTTCTGGGGAATGTTTCTGGAACTGGACAGAGGTCTCAGGCAGGGAAAGAGGGGGCAAAGCATTGTCCTGGAACCAGGGCAAGATTTTAAAATCATATTTTGGATTTTATATGAGAGAAATTGAACATAGGTTTCAGCTGGAGAACTTGAGATGAGTAATGCCTGGTTAGGGGAGGCGCTCCACTCTAGAGATGAAAAGGAAGTGGTAATAAATAATCAGAGACTAAAGATGCGACTGAGCCAAGTAGATGGTTTTAGTGCCAACTATGATGAGGACTGGTTTCATGGGGGCCATTTTTCATCTAAAACATCTGAGTGATACATTGATGGAGGCAATGCATGTAGGAGAGGAAAATAGGGGAGGCGGAGAAAGAGGAAATGAAATGGATAGACACAGAGAGACAGAGCTGGAGACAGAAATACACAAAGATAAAGGAAAAACACAAAGAGATACAGAGAATAACACCCTGAAGATCCAGGGGCTCATGGAAACCAGGACAGTGAGATAAAGAGAGAGAGAGAGAGAGAGAGAGAGAGAGAGAGAGAGAGAGAGAGAGAGATGAGGACAAAGAGAGGAAGGGGGACAGTGACAAAAACACTCAATGGATGGCTGAGTCTAATGGAGAAAATACACGTGAGTCCCCTGAGAAGGAAGGACTGCATCTGGGCACTTTGGACCTCCACAGGAGGATGTGTTCTTTGGCTTGGCTGAGATACTGGCCAGTCCTAAGTTTCTGTGTTTTCCTGACTGGCAGGTGGAAACTCCAGAGTAAAAGGTCACCTACAGCATAGACTTTCCCTGTAATCAGCCCTCATTTCATTCTTCCCTCTCAGACACCTGCTTGCACCTCTGCAGTCACATCCAATGACCAACTGCTCAATACTGACCCTCAGAACATTCTTCCTTGGGCTGGGCTACGTTCCTGTGGCTTCCAGTTTGGAAGCAATACATGAACAAAGCTAGTACTACTTTTTCACTTAGCTCTTCAGGTGGTTGATGACAACGACTGTGTTCCCACTGTGTTCTCTCTTTGTCAGGATCATCTGTAGTTCCTCCACTGGTTTTAGTGGGCAGCATGGGCTAAGTTCTGCCATAGTACTAGATTATCCCAGGATTTTAGGGGCTCTCAGGAACAAAGGTTTAGTCCTTGTGTTATTATTTTTTTAACATAATTTTAACAGCCTAACTGTTAAAGAGTTAATTTTTCAGGACACTTGCTAAAGACCAGTAAGGCAGACTTTATTAAAAGGGGGATATCACAGTGGGTGTAGGGATCCCTTCAATGGGGTCTTGCAGACTTTGCACTTGGCTCCGAGGACAGTATGGGCAAGTGGAAAATCTATAGCTAAGGAGTGGGGTGAAGATCAGTGGATGGAAAATTACTAAGGAGAAATATTAGGAATAAGGGGGACTTTTGGCTAGACTGACTCAACAGGATTCTTACTGAAGGCAGGCCAGGGTGAGCAGATGCGGCCTGGGCGGTGGTAGGGAATAAAGAGCCTGATTGGATATCAAGAGTGATCAGATATGGAGGATGGAGGATTCTGGCTAAACCAACTTGGCAGTTTTCTTGCTAAGATGGAGTAGTGCAGAGATGACCACTAAAGCTCAGAAGTCAGAGCCTAGTTAAGAAGAGGGTTTACAGAAGCCTGAGTAGATTTTTGGCCAAAGAGAGAGACTCTTTGTAAGTTATTTACTCTTTATGTTCATTGCAGGCTGGGACCATTGCTTCGATTCCCATTCACCCCAGGACCCAAGCTGAGTAAGCACGGCTAAAACATGGCTGCTCACGATGGTTGAAGAAAGGGAATGTGTGTCTCCACATGTTGGTCCTGAAAGCTTCTACCAGAAGTGATACATGTCACCTTCAATCATGTTGCATTGGCCAGAGTCTTATGTCCAAGAGGTGGGGATGGGAACTCTGTGCTCAAGAAAGGGCAGCATATATTTGTGAACAGTGACACCAGAACTGGCTTTTCTCACAATACAGTCTCTAGCTCTCTCACTAAGCTAGTAAAAAAATAAAGATTTGTGGAGGCTCCCAAGTTTATTGATACTCCTTTGGGTGTTTGAGGGTCACCACTGGACAAGAAACTTGAGGGGGGTGATGCTCCTGGGGGCAGCAGATGATTGTGCCCATGAATGGTTCTCCTTATCTTATAGCTACATCACATAGAACATATGTTCACCAAGTTTGCCAAGGCCACAAAAGATAAAGAGGGAGAGGAAACAATTTGATCTTTCCACCAAAGTTTTACTGATGAATACATGAGAAATAAACGTTTATGGTGTTGATCTACTGAAATTTTAGGATTTGTCTGTTTGGACAGTTACTGTTCACTATTTTGATGCAGAGATTGGGACAAAAGTAGAGTGCTCCAAAACAAAAATATTAAATATATGATGTTAGCTGAGTGATCAGGGGACAGGTAATGGGAAGCTGAACTTAGCACTGAAAACATGGAAGCCAGGGTGGGAAGTGGCAAAGGCATTTGCACAGTTGCTGCCTGGGATGGCTTGAAAGGTAGATCCTGTCCTCGTGGAACTCATCACCCCACTGTGAAGAGACAGGAAAATAGGAGAATGGTATGACTGCATGAGTGGAGCATGACTGCATTTGGCAAAGTATTACAGGTGTTGAGATGAGCTCAGGAAATTATTAGGTGGATTGTAAACAGGAGTTAAGAATAGACAGAGTCCATAAATGTGAGGCCTTGAATTTAAAATAGCATACTGCATTAGATACCACACAATAAGGGATGGAATTCACAAAGGATTTAAGTGGCAAAAGCCTCGTAGAACCTCTCAGTTGGAAAAATGACTCGGGGCACAGATCAGATGAAAAGAGCAGCCTCTTCATTGATTTTTCTATATAGCCTCCTGGTAGCTGCCATTAGCTTAAGAGATAGAGAAGCAAGGAAGTGGAAAATCAAGTTAAAAGACAGATTTCAGAAGTACATCCTAAAAAGAACTTTAGCCATAGTCACTGCCAATAGATTAGAAACCTCTTATGTTATTGAGTGAAACATAATGCAGAGAGACACCATGAGTCTGGTCCAGGAAATCTTTGTGGCTCAAAACTACCTCTGGGATGCCAACCTCCCATGAATGGAAAGTAGACTAAGGAAACTATGCCCCAGGTGTGGGGGTTATATCAAATACCCACGTCATAATATCAAATATCCACTTCATATGTGTCCAAGGAAGGTCATGGCTCCCAAAGGGTGCCTCAGGGGTCATGAGAACAAGGGACAAGCATGAGCTGCCCTGAGAGGAGATTCACAGTCCCTCACCCAGTGCAGGAGCCTTCCTGAAGTCTGCCCAGCAGGCTTTGTGTATTCCTCATTCTTTCTAAGCAGGTGTGTGGATTGTGGCTGACCTGTCCTTCTTTTCCTCCACCGTATGTTGGATGTGTGGTGTATGTGTTGGAGGGTAGGGGTTGCTGGAGAGAGGGATATGTAACTCATCCTTTTAGATCATAGGTCTAGGGTAGTGATTCTCAACTAGGGAACACTTGGCAATAGCTGGAGGCAGTTTTGGTTGTCACAACCAGGGGTGGCGGTGCCAATGGCATCTCATGGGTGCCAGGGATGCTGCTAATCATCCTACAATGAACAGGACAGCCTCCTATGACAAAAAATTGTCCAGGCTCAAATGTCAGTATGACCAAGGTCAAGAAACTCTGGTCAAAGGAATAAAAGGTGTAACATCCTGACCGAATAGTAAGATTACAAGACATTGCCTGGAAATCAGAGAGCCCAAGAAGGAGTTGGTGCTCATTCCCTCATTCAACATTTAGCTGAGTGCCTGCAAAGGGAAGGGGGTGACTGGTGGTGGTGATGGAGGGATGGGGGATTTGTCAGTAATTCATGCTGGTTGTTGCAACAGACAATCTCCCCAAATCCCAGCATCTTAAGCAACAAATGTTATTTTTTTTTTGTCATGTCAGGAAAGATCTGTTTTTCTCCTGAACAACTAATCTTATTTTTCTCTTATGGGCATTATGATCCTGGTAATGGACTGATTTTTGTCATTGGCTTGGCTACTAGGAAGCTCATTATAAGAACTATTCATTACTTGACAGACGAATGGATAAAGAAGATGTGGTGTATATACAACGGAATATTACTCAGCCATCAGAAAGGATGAATACCTACCATTTGCTTTGAGGTGGGTGGTGGACCCTGGAGGGTATTATGCTGAGTGAAATAAGTCAATCAGAGAAAGACAATTATCATATAATTTCACTCATATGTAGAATATAAGAAATAGTGAAAGGGATTATAAGGAAAAGGAAGAAAAGTGAGTGGGGAAAAATGAGAGAGGAAGACAAACCATGAGAGGCTCCTAACTCTGGGAAACAAAGGGTTGCAGAAGGGGAGGGGGATGGGGTAACTGGGTGACGGGCACTGAGGAGGGCACTTGATGGGATGGCACTGGGTGTTGTACTATATGTTGGCAAATTGAATTTAAATAAAATATTAAAAAAGAACTGTTCATTGCTGGCTCATCTTCCTATCTGACTCTCATTTGCCCGTGAGTTTGACTCCCTCCCCTTCCTTGCTCCCATATTGTTGTACTTTTGTTTATTGCCTCACAATATCTTTGGGCTTAAAGGGAACTGTGGGATAATTGAATGAATCAATATCATTCTTGCTGAGAGGTAGCTGTCCCCAGTGAAAGGGACATTGGAGAACCAGTAAGTATCCCTTTACTTCTTTAAAATGGAAAGTGGATCTTTAGGTCCCAGCTTGAAAATTTGCAGAATTGAAACTGATGTTTGGGGCTGGAATCTGCAAATAGCTTTTCTTTTTTATTCTACAGTTTTACTTACCCCTTTTAAGTTGCTATTTTAACAATCCAGAGTCTCATTTGCTCTAGCTGACAGAGGAAGGAGGCAAGAAAACCTACTCTCCAAGATCTTTTGGGGAATCACTTCATGCAAATATCTTTGTCTCAGAAGGAAACTGCCCAGGGGTTGGGCCTCTGCCCACTCCAGAGAAGGCAACTTTCAGAGTTGGTATTTTTCCTTTTGCTTTTCTGTTTCCAAAATGAAACAGATAGGAGTCAGGAGACCAGCCACAGCCTTGCTTTGTGATCTCAGGATATTTTCACCCCCTCTCAGATCTCTGGAAAAACAAAGTGCACTGAGAACCCACCAAGATATATGGTTCTTGTCTATGTATCAAAAGAGTGGGCTCTTCCAGTGAAATGTGCTTTCTGGCGATTCTGGCTGAGTGGGATTATAGTGACACTTAAATCATGTATTTGGAAGAAGTAGCTCAGCTTCCCGTAAATGTGGAGGAGATGATGGGTTTGGAGGCCCAGGCCAGGGTCTCACTGGTGACAGGCTTGAGAGATGGGTCAGTATGTACCTAGGGGTCCCACTGCCCAGCTGTGAGTTCCCACAGCATCCCTCAGTTGTGTAACTGTGGGTGAATCATGTTGCCTCCTTGGGTCTCAGTGTCCTCACCAGCCCCAGTGGGATGATTACAATAGGATCACGTGTTGTGCAGAGTCAATGACATAAGATTCACAAAGTTCTGGCCACATGGTGCAACAGATATTCCTGATTTCTCCCTTTAATTGGGCCAGGCACTACTGGATTGAGATGTGGCCACCAGGGTGACTGATCCAGGACACCCTCAGCCAAGGCACCACTGGACCATCTTTTCTCCTTTTGAAGAGACTAGAAAGGAATTGCCCGAGACACTGCCCCAAAATAGGATGGCAGGAAAGGTATGGAAACATTCTTATGGTGAAGCTTCTAGACAGCCAATTTTCAATCTCCAGGGCCCTCTGCCTCTGCATCCAATCCCTCTTCAGGACAGGAGTCCATTTCCCCTTCGGGTTTCCATTTTTCCTTCTTTGAAATGTGTAAGTTAGACTAGATCGTTCATAATCAAATGCATTTTATCTTACCCCAGTTTAGGTAAATTAAAGCAGGATTTCTCAACCTTAGCATTATTGACATTATAGGCAGGTAATTCTTTGTTGCCCTGTGCATTGTAGAATGTTCAGCAACAGCCCTGGCCTCTACCCACTAGATGCCAGGAGCACCTCTTCCCCAAGTTGTGACAACCCAAAATGTTTCCAGACATTGCCAGATGTCCTGGGGGTGGGGGAGCAAAATCCCCCTGAGTGAGAAGCATTGCCTTAAGAGGACTTAAACATAATAATGCTGATTGCATTTATCAAGTACTTTTTTTAATGCCAGTCACAATGTTAAGAGATTTCTGTATCAGAATCTTACTGAATCTTCACAATATCCTTGTGAAATGGGTATGAATGTCTTCTGCTTTGCAGATGAGGGTGTTGAGCTACTAGCAAATGATGAAGCTGGGATTTGAACCCATGTCTTCCCAACATCAGATCCTATAATGCCTCACCATTTTAAAGGTGTATTTATAAAAACACAGTGGTATTTTAAGAACAAATGATGTGGTTTATTTAATAAGAACACAGGGCTTGGAAACAGCAGACCTGTTTGGAATGTCAATTCCACAATATGAAGTGGCACCATGTCCTCCTGAGCATCATTTCTGCACTTTTAAATTGAGGGTAATACCAACCTTGTAAGTTGTTGGAAGCCCAAATGAGGTAGAGACACCCGGTACACCAGGTCCTTCTCTAGCTAATCAATGCTAAACAATGCACTGGACAATATTGAGGAACACTGTTGACATTTCTTTCGTTCTTTCCCTGTAGCCCTGGGTGTGGCATAGTGCTCCCAGGGTGGATGAAAACCTCATTCCATAGAGTATCACCTCATCCTTATCCCACACTGTCCTGGGTATCTGTCTGGGGCTTTCTTTTAAGCTCCAGACCAGCAGAGAGAGTGTTTTGTGGGAAAATCCATACTCAGTACAACCAGAACTGAAACAATCGTGCTGTCCCTAATCTGCTCCACATTGTGTCCCCTTTCTCAGTGACCCCAATCACCCAAGTTAGGTCTCTGAGAGTCATTCTTGACTTCCACCTCCTCACTTCCCATAGCCAAGAAGTAACGAGGAAGCAGCCATTACACTCGCCAGGCATTTGTTTATGTCTCTGGGCCAGGTCACCATACTTCTCCCCTGGGTGCTAGAAGATGCTCTCTGCTTCCATTCTTGACCTTCACAATCCATCCAGACTGTGGCTAGAATGATCCTTCTCAGCTGTGCATCCTACCACATCTCTACCTCCTCCTTCCCAGGAGAAAACTCTTGTTCCTTAACTGGGACTTGAGTGTTTCTCATCAGGGCTCCAGCTTCTCTTCATCCTCACCTTGGGCCTCTCTTCCCTTCTTTTTCTCAGTTTCGACCATACTGAACCACTTAGAATTTCTGGAAGGCACTCACCACGCTCTTCCTTCTCTTAGTCATCTGAGTATGTTTTCACCTAGTTCAGAACACTGTCATTTTGCTTTGGCCTAGGTAACTCCAGCAAGCCTCAGCTTAGGGTTCACTCCCTCTCTAGGAGGCTTCTCTCCTCCCTAACCCTGGTCAAGTAACTTTTGGGGCTTCCTCACTAAGACAATTACTCTGATGTGCTATGAGCATCCATGGACAGGTCTGCCCCCCACCCCAGCCAGACTGCAACTTTTTTAGGGCACAAGTGTGCCTTTTTCTGCAACCCCCCAGTGCCCAACATGGGCCTTGTTATACTAGATATTTGTACCATCAATGAATGATACACTATTTTGCCTAAGTCAAAGAGTAGGTGTGAAAAAGTGTTAAGAAATCAAGGCAGTGTCTTAAAGAAACAGACATATGAATAGTCCATGGTCAGTCCTGACACTGGCTCTGGGGCCCCTCCTTTTATCTTGTATCTCCAGGAATTCAACAGGAAGTTTATCTAATTTGGTAGAAATGTGGCTCAACGTAACTTTATCTTTGACATTAAGATTGAAAAGAGGTCATCTTTGCCCCTGACAAGGAGCCCAAGCTGTTGTTTGTGATATTAATGTCAGGTGGAGAGAGTCAAAGAACCAGGAACATGTCACTTTTAGCTTAGCCGTTAGAGGATTAATTAAGGAGCTTCCCTGATGATGTAACTTGAAAAGCCAGATGAGCTTTGGGTGTGATTGAGAGCAGGATTTCTCAACCATGGCATTATTGGTATTCTGGGCCAAGTAGGTCTTTGTTGTAGGGGTTACTCTGCACATTGTGGGGCACTTAGTAGCAACCCTGGTTTCTACTCACTAGATGCCAGCAGGACTCCTGTCATCTCAACCGTGACAACCAAAAATGTCTCCAGACATTGCCAGATGTCCTCTGTAGGGACAAAGTTGGTCCAGGCAGAGAACTACTGCTTCAGAGGAATCAGAATTGGAGTCCATATGGTAAAGCCAAAGGAGTACTGGAGGAGGGGTGGCTTTGAAGTCCATCTCCAATTCTGCCATTGACAGAAGATGTTTATCGTAAGTTCTCTGTGAATTCAAGTTCAGGATTTTTGAAGTTGGGGAATCAGCTTGACCTCTCTTCTCATCCAAAGTAATAGAATACTGCAAGCCCAAAATGTTTTGGATGCTTTCAAGTTCAGTTTTGGTCTTAGGAGTGGTCCAGTGAATAGGATGGGTTTAGATCTTGGGTTGGGATTGATGGCCAGCTATTTATAGTCAGGCAATGAGATTCAGGTCCCTGCTTGCTCAGGAAGCCCTGTCTCTACAGGCTAACCCAACTCTCTCCTTAGAGTTTCTCAAAATGCCCCAGGGAAGACCTACCTCATTCAGTCACCTCTCGGCTGCTGTCTGGTAACTTAGACTGTCAGAGCTGGAAAGTGCTTAGAAATATTTGATCTGAGACTTTTGTTACAGAGGAGGAAACTGAGGCCTGGAAGAAGGAACAGACTTAGCTAAGGTGGTCCAGGGAGTTAGAATAAGAGCTGTTATTGACCCAAGTTTCTTTTTTTCTTTTTAAAAACTGGGAGTGCCTGGGTGGCTCAGTTGGTTAAGCATCCAACCCTTGGTTTCAGCTCAGATCATGATCTCAGGGTCATCAGATCGAGTCCCACGTTGGTCCCCATGCTCAGTGGGGAGTCTGCTTATCTTCTTCATCTCCCTCTGCCCTTCCCTCTGCTTACCGCCCCCCTCTCAAATAAGTAAAATAAAATCTTTTTTAAAATGAGTGGGAAAAATTAGAGAGGGTGACAAAACATGAGAGACTCCTAACTCCGGGAAACTAACAAGGAGTAGTGGAAGGGGAGGCAGACAGGGGAATGGGGTCACTGGGTGATGGGCACTGAGGGGGCCCTGGGTGTTATACTATTTGTTGGCAAATTGAACTTCAATAAAAAACATAAATAAAAAAAAGGAAGAAGGGGAAAGAAAAACTCATTTATTGAGGTATGGTTGACATATGAAAAACTGTACATATTTCATGTATACAGCTCAATGATTTTGGGGCTGGAAATCAGCACCCTCAAGGTCTTATAAATGTCTGTCACTTACCAAAGTTTTCTTCCATCCCCTTTATTATTATAATTATAATAATCATAGTAATAATAATGTTAATAACATTTAACATAAGATCTACCCTCTTGGCAAGTTTAAGATATACAGCGCACTATTGTTAGCTATAGGCACTATGCTGTCTAGTAAATCCCTAGAACTTACTTATCAGTTTCAGTTATGACCCATGTTTCTTGATTAGGGATCTAGGTAGTATTCTCTCTCCTGCTCTGTGCTGCCTCACTCTGGGAGCCTAGCCCCATGTCTGCTCAACCCTTGACAGAAGTCTTTATCATAGGCTTTTCCTGACGTTTCTATTAATTTTGTTGAAATGTATATCTTTGGGTTTATACTTCCTGCTTTGAGCTTGGTAATAACTGTCTTATGCAAAAAGTCTGGGACACATTAGCAAGAACTAATATGCTTACCAAGGGAAACATTTGGCTTTTAATTGAGCTTTGCCCCAAAGAAATGAAACTAATAGTAGGAATTTAAAGCACTGAGGTAGGTTTAGAAAGACTTTTGGAGCAGCTAGATCCTTTTGGGAAATTCCCCATCTTTGGGAGGTCATGTAGCCAACCATTTTGTACAGAGTTACACACTGGGGTTGCTTCCCCATCATGTGATTTAGAGGAAAGAACCTGAGCTTTGGACATAGGTTCAAACTCCAACTCCACCACTTCATAGCTGTGCACATTCACCATGAGGGAAACATCATTTCTGAATGGTCACTGGGGAGGGGTATCATGTTACATATATCATTTCATTAATTCTTAACACAACCTGGGGAAGAAGAGTTTACAGTTTATATGGGAAAACTGAGTTTCAGCTGAAGGCACAGAAAATTAAGTAACAAATGTTAAAGGATAGTAGAGCTAGGAGTTGAACCCAAAGCAATCGGGCTGCAGATTATGAATGACTAAAGTGACATTGGGAAAAACGAAAAAGATTAGGCATAACGTGACTTCAACTTCAGTTTCTTAGGATGCTAAATTAATAAGTATTAATTTAGTTCTTATTAATAAGTACTAATAAGTTCTTCCTTGGAAGAACCATTGTGAGGATTAAATAAAAATAATGCCTGCTCAGCCCCTGGTACTCGCTGAGTGTCTAATACTTGCTCAGTTTCCCCTTTACACAAGTTGCTCATGTTAGTTGAAGGTCAGCCACCATTTATTAAGTGCTAATGGGGTGTGGGGAAACTGCTAAGTCAGATTACATAAGTAATTTCACTTACTTTTGCAAAAACTATATGAAGGAGGTCAATACTATTTCCCCCCTATTTCCACTGAAGAAATCGAGGCACAGAGAGATGAAGGACACGGTGGAGCTCAAACAGTGAGGAAAGACCGAGTCAAGATTTGCATTCACTTCATAGTAGAGCTCTTGACCCCTTGGCTATACTCACCCCTCTGTTACTCCAAACCACAAAAGAGCTTTGGAAACTCTCAGGTGCCTCAAGTCTTCCCCGTGGCATGCTTTTTACCTTTTGAGACTAGAATAAACCAATTTTTCATCTTAATTAGTAGATCTTTTCCTCTCCTAGTTGTTGGTGCCTTGAGGACCATCCGAGTTCGAGTCAGCCTTGAGGATACTGGAGTCAATTCTTGCTTATCCCTAGTGAATTTCTAATTCAGATTCATATTCATCTCTCTTCCTTGCTGCCCAATATGGCCTCAGGGACTTCATATTAGTCTTCAGCCAAATTGCATTGAGATCTAATTGAAGCTGTGCAGGGCCTGCTTCCAAAGAACCCAACCAACCCCTCATCCTTCAGTCCCCCTTATGAATTACAGTTTCCTAGACCCTCTGAATCCTTTAATCTTTCATGTTGCCAGTCCTCTGCTTAGCACAACCCTTTCATCTGATTGGAATTTCTTATTTCCAAAGCCATGCCTGCAAGTGTGAAAAATTTGGCTGGGTCATAGTCACTTTGTTTTCAGACCAAACTGTTGAGACTGGAAGCCAATTTCCTCTTCATTCTTTATCTCAAGAGGTCAACATAGTGCTCCCATGGTAGGCCCTGCTAAATGTTTGGTGGTAAAAGAGGAAACTTCAGAGTCATAAAAGCAGGGGTGATGTTGGCAGACAGACCTGGCTATGATTCCGAGAACCTAGTAGCTCTCTGGTCTTGGCTAAGTTACAGAGAAGCTCTCTGAGCCTCAGTTTTCTTATTGGTAACCTGGGGGCAGCAATGTGGTTATTGTGAAGATCCAAAGAGGCCATGTCTATAAAAGCACTTAGCACTGCTGAGTTTGAGCTAAGTAGATGTTTGCTAAATCACAGTGGACACAGAAGTTGCTCTCCTTTGATATGATCTCTCACGGCATTTTTGTTGTGTCTCTTTGATCCACTTATCTCTTTCTACCCTGGTTGTGATGAACTGGGTGTGTACATACGTTCTCCTACTACTCTGAGCATCTTGGAAAAAGGCCTCATAACAGACTCAATTCCGAATTCCTAGTCCATTAGGGCCATGGTTTGTACTGAGTGATTAATAAATTGTTGCGTTAAGGAACAGAATGAACAACCATGAGAAATGCATAGGGAGAAATGCATGCTTCAGAGAGAAATGCATAAGAATCAGCCTGTGTAGGTAAGAATTAGGTCTGTCTTAGTCTCTGATCACTTGGCACAGTGCCAGGTGATAACCGATGTACAACAAATGCCTACTGAATAAGTGAACATGGGGTCCAGGAATATTTAACTTATCAGTCTATAGAGCCCACTTGAACTGATGTCCAACTAGTCTCACTAGGAGAAACTGAGGCCCAAGAAAGGGGAAGGACTGCCCATTTTGACACAGGAACTAAAGAGCAGATATTT
Source organism: Nyctereutes procyonoides (assembly GCF_905146905.1). Taxonomy (NCBI): domain Eukaryota; kingdom Metazoa; phylum Chordata; class Mammalia; order Carnivora; family Canidae; genus Nyctereutes; species Nyctereutes procyonoides. Next base: position 5,430,069 of record NW_026575135.1, on the reverse strand, counting down.
TATACTATCTTTTATAAGATTTTCTATAATGTGGGATAACCATAGCTTTTGGTTGACAAAGACTGACTTTGTGTGGTTAGTCACAACTGAATCTAGCCATGGGTTTTTTTTTTTTGTTTGTTTGTTTTGTTTTTTTTTTTTTTTTTGCCCCTCAGTGGTTGGCAGGAACTGAATCAACCAGAGAATAAAAGGAACTAAAGCAACCAAGAGGAAAAAGCACTGTCACAGTAATCTATTCATGTTTGGGTTCTTCTGGGCTGAAAATCAGTGTATTCCTAAGTCAAGCTGGGTGGTTTGGGAGGATAAAGAGCCTTGGTTATTTTTACATTGCATACCTTGGTTTTTACCACGTGGAGTTTTATAGCCAGGTTCTGTTTCTTTTTTCCCAAAGTATGCCAGGCCATCTAGTTATGTCTTCCTTGGAGGAATTCTCCTTGGGAAGCAGAGTCTAGACTTATAAAGCACCAGCATATGTTGTATGGCCTAGAACAATAGTTGGAGTCAAAGTCTCTTTTGGTTTCCTGATTCTATATTCATTGTCTTTTCTTTTGATCATGGGTTCTTTGAAAAATAAGTCTTTCCTGTCATTCAGATGGATCTATTGAAAACAAGGCTAGGGACTAGAATGTAAGTTTCATGAGGACAGAGACTTTGCTTTTTTACTGCTCTATCTTCAGTACCTAGAATAGTGCCCTGTTTACGGTAGGAACTCAGCAAATGAATGAATGGATGGATGAAGAATGACTGAATGAATGAATGAATTGTTCGCAGGGCCTTGTGCTAGGAGACCCTGAAGCCATCTGGAATTTTACTTATGACCAACTATGCAAATCTGGGTAATTCCTCATCCTTTCTGAATTGCTGGCTTGTCTGGAAAATGAAGTGGGATGAGTGGATGTGAAGAGGGTTGAATTCAATAATGAATATGAAAGTATTTTGGAAAAAATTGGCTTTCATCTTTTTCCTTTCTTTGAAATCTCTCTATGGGAAAATATCTAGATATGTTTGTTTGGAATCATAGTTGACAACCAGATGGAGAGGCAGAGAGAGCAGAACAGATGTTAGTGCTGCTTCTTTGGGTGAACCCAATCAGTGAAGCTTTAAGGTGAAAATTAGGGTTGTTCAGGTCAGCTGTGTGTTATAAAAGGGTGGAAAGGAAAATGAGGAAAGGTAAAGTATGCAATCAGGTCTGCAGGATTGAGAGAAAGCAGAGAGGAAATGGGTTTATTAGGAACTAGTTCACATTTACCTCTTTCAGTGTGGTGACCTTGGGTAAGTCATTTCTTTCTTTTTTTTAGAATTTCTTTTTAAAAATTAATGAATCAATTTTTAAGTTTAAATTCAATTAGCCAATATATAGTACATCATTAGTCTCAGATATAGCACTCAATAATTTATCAGTTGTGTATAACACCCAGTGCTCATCACACCCCATGCACTCCTTAATGTCTATCACTCCATTCCCCCATTCCCCCATCCACCTCCCCTCCAGCAACCCTCAGTTTGTTTCCTATAGTTAAAATTATCTCATTTCTAAAAGATCTATGCATTGTTTTATACTCCTGGGGAATAGAGATGTAATATAACTCAGCCTGCACAGCTCTGGGAGAAGCAGACAGGTAAAACTGATGAATGAAAGATGAGAGTGATGATTGCTGAGATGGAGGATGTACCAGATTCTATGGGAATGCAAAAGGGGGAGGAGTCTGAAACTGTGAATGATGGGAGATATTCAAGGGGAGGTGGTGTTTGAGATGGGCATTAAGAGGAGAAGCAGTCTTTACGAGGTGGAGTAGGAGTGATGATGGGCCAGGTGGCACTGTTCTCAAGGGAGAGAGTAATTTGCACAAAGCTCATGGAGGCATGAGATAGATGGTGTCTTTGGTCAATGAACTATGATTTACACCAGTCTAGCATAGGCTATATGAAGAAGAAAGCAGGGACGAAAGGAGGGCACAGATCGTAAAGACCCAGTAAACCAGGCTCACTGAGACTGCCATATCTGTGGACAATGATAAGCCATGGAAAAAATTGTAGGCCGAGGAAGAACATGGTCATATTTTCATTTCAGAACAATCATTTCAGCGCTGTGCAGGGGATGAATCAGAGGTGGGAGAGGATGGTAGTAAAGGTCTCCAGTGAAAGCTTAGAACACTTGTCCAGCTGAAAGATGATTAAGGCAGGGGCCAGCAAGATAGGATAGAGGGATAGATATAAAAAAAAATTAAGAGGTGATCCTCAGGGCCTCAGATTCCCCATCTCATAAAGTTAAATATTTCTGAGCCCAAGTTTCTATGATGGTCTCAAAGATTACTAAGATGTATAACTATGGCTGGGATTTGGGGACACCCTGGGAAAGGAGTGTTTTCATGAGGAATACCATTTTGTAGACTCCCTATAATTGTATTGGCTGGGTGTGGGAGAGTGTTAACAACAGCCCTGCCAGAGGGTGAAAAACTCTGCTTTGAAATTTGAAGGCTAGGATCTGAGGAAGGATGTATGTGAATGGTGGCAAGGCAGTCTCAGGGGTGGAAGAACCTTGAGAAGCCAATGTCTTGGGTGCTTTCAACATCCCTGCAACATGCTCACTAAAAGATTGTCCAGTGTCTTCTCCAGGAATGAGAGGACATCCACTTCCTGAATAGCCTGTCCATTCCTGAAAAGTCTCAGCACTGAAAATCATCCCATCTGTCTCATTTCTAGCCCTCCTTGGCCAGCGACGGTAGTCTTTGAAAGAGACCATCATAAGAATCTTTGCACAAAACATGCCTGATTAATGCAGGCATCACAGAAGCAAACCATTGCCTTGATTAAAATTGATTTTCATTTTTTCGCATTTGAGGCTCAGAAGTATTTCAAGCCCCATGCCAGAGAGAGACAGAAAGATGATTGAGTTCAAAAAGGATGTTTTTTTTTTTTTTTTTTTTTTTGGTCAAAACAGAGCTCTAGCAGCCAGAGAATTCTAAGGCCAATGGTGCAGTGGACATGGCTCCATCATGATGAGGAGTCCGTACGGGCAGGAAGGGCACAGGATACAGGCTGAGAAAGTCAGAATCTATTCTTGGTGGTAGAGATGTTGTAAAATCCCTGTCTTAGGATACACACAGGAACTCTTAAGAAATAAGGAAGAACTGGCTATAGTGAGTGTGACTAGAGGGCTGGACAAATATTGAAGCAATGCTTACAAACGTAATGGGCTGCTCACTGCCCCCTCTCGCCCACTTCCCTTATCCTCCTCCTACTCCAAACCTCTTCTTCCTGGTTTCTTCCATTGTCCTCTTAGAAACTGGCCACCTCCTTCCTCCTGCCTTCCCCACCCATCTCTTTCTGACCTTAGGTTTCTGTATCATTCCCCACATAGAAGTGATGCCTTACATTTTTATGATGCTTCGCAGTTCACAAAGCCAGTTGGAATACGTGATCTCATCAACCACATGTATAGGAGGGTGCTGTCCCCATTCTGCAGATGATGAAAACGAGGCTACAGGAGATGAAGTCACTTGTCTAAAGCTACATAGTCACACATCATGCACAGCACAGCAGGTGAAGGCCTGTGCCCTTTTCTCCAAACATCATTCCTTCACTCTAACTGGACAGGTTAAGTGTCTGGTATTCCTGTGTCTTGACTTAGACTGAACATGGGGAACTGAAATGCTCTCCTCATTGAAGGACCCCAAAACAGGGCTGCTTTCTCCTGGAGCTGTTTTTAGAGGAGGTCCAAGGAAAGTTTATCTCCCTGAAAGTTTTACTGAACTCTGGAGAAGTCCTGTTCTAAGTCAATGGAGTCCTTTACTGTCCAAGCATACTGCATATGCCTGACTCCATTCTGATGACACTGATACTCAGGCAGAAGTAGCTAGAATTAGTGGTGTGCTGGAGCCAGCTCATAGTGGCTCATTTGTTAAATTTTGAAGAAATTTTGTGAGCCATTTGTGAAACACAGCTATTATTGGGCATTATATAAACTTATAGCCAAATGAATGATGTTGCAAATAAAGGTAAGGAAATTTCAAGACATCACTTTTTTAATTATTTGACATTTTACCATTACTATAATTTCCTTACTACTTTCATCTATTGTATTGAGATTATTTATAGCTGTTGTAACAGGATGGTGACAATACCATGTAATGATATGTTATAACTTGTCTCTTACTCCTTTTGTGTTTAGTAATATCACATCGGCAGCTTGAAATTGGCCACAGGAAGAATATTTACACCATGGAAATTGGCGAAACCTACAGATCAAAGCTCTTTTTTTTACTCCATTTACCATTTAGCAGCCCAGCACTGGCTAAGATAGATAAAAGTTTGTGGTGATTGGACCTCTAGAATACTGAATGCCCAGCACGGTCTTCCTTCTTGCGAGCATTACTTGGGCAGAGGAAGAACGGGGTCTAGAGAGGGATGGAGAAAACAAACATTGGGAAGTCACTCGCTATTTGTCCTTGCTGGTGGTGATCATAGCAACGGTATATAGCATTTAATGTCCATTACAGACCTGGTACTGTATTAGACATTGTATATGCCGGTTCTGTTTCATTCTCACAAAAGTATTACTTTTGTACATACATACAAAGTAAGTATTACTGTCTCCATTATTACAGATAGAAACCCAAAACTCAGGGAAGTGGAATGACTTGCCCAAATCTACCTAGAGAAAAAGTGGTGGAGTTGGGCTTTGAGTCCAGGTCTGTCTGACGCCAAATTGGTGCTTTTTCTGAAATGCTAGTGGTAAGGGAAGTCACTAAAACTCTGTGGACCATCCTTCACATTTGTTCTCACCTCCAGAAGCTCTTTCATTCATGTGGATCAGTGATATGCCAGGTGTCTTTTGTTGAGATTAATCATTGATTTCAAATTGAAACCAAACTCGAAGCATCTATTCATTCAACTGATTTTTTGAGAGCATGTTGTGTGCCAGGTACTATCTCAGGGGTTTGGGATCCAGCAGTGGATAAGACAGATAAAAATCCCTGCTTTTGAGGAGCTTAGGGACCAGCAAGGGGTCGACTTTAGGCCTGGTGAGATACCCATAAGGCACCTTTCCAATGCATCTGTAGAACATATTCTGAGGTAATTATGCTCGGAAAACCGGGTGATAATCATGCGCTTCTCTGTGTCAGCAGACCTTGCTCAGGCCTGGCAGTCTTTACCTCTGGAGTTAGGAAAAGTCCTTCTTTTTTGCAAAACAAGACTGGCCAAATTCACTACTGCTTCAGAAAAGAAAAAGTAGCCCTGGACACTGTCCACAGATTGTTTCCCCTTCCGGGGTAAGAGGACTAGGACAGAGGTATGTGCATGATTTCCTCAAATTGTGGTTTCCTATTTGGGTTTGTGGTTCAAATCCCTATTTTTGGCAGGCACCTCTGCTATAGACCAGCCAATCCAAGGGTAGGTCCATTCCACACCCTATTGCACAGATTTTGATGTTAGAGGGGGAGGTATCTGATTTATTATTATTCCATCCCTCTTTTGGGGGAGGAGAAGCAAAGCTAGTAATTGAGGATTTTTTGTTTGTTTGTGTTTCTTCTTCAAGAGCAAGGTCAGACCATTCTGAATGCTTTACTATAGCCATACTCAGGTTGCCTAAGGAGATTTACCAAAACCTCTATTTTAGCTTTGAAATAGACAATAGAACTCTTTGGGAGGTCGAAGAGGTGCAGTCATTTTGATTTACATTGTGCTGATTTCCTTAGACCAGCTAGAGTTATTCCCTCTGTCAAGATGGTGGTAGAAACGTCTTGAAAAGCCCATCTGATCATAGCCTCATTCAAATGTGGCTGGTTCAGTTATCTGAATTTTGGGCTTTCCATGGCTGCCTTCTCTCTCTCACTTGCCATTTGTAGAGATGAATATTGATTCTACTTGAAAAGCATGCTTGGAGGATGGCATTCATTCCAGTTGGATGATGACAGTGGCATGGGCACTGGGACATGGCAGGCTGGGAGTCTAAAAATGAAACAGAGGAAAGCACCCAGCAGAGCTGGTGAGGTGTGAATAAGGAGAGTCCCGACCTGACAGGGAGGGGCTGCACACGCAGGTGTGATCTGAGCCAAATTAGTCTTCCAACTTGGGATCCTTTCCTCTTCCTTCCATCAGGGACATGGCTATATCCTCTTCTTCAGGGCCCTCCAAAGAGGGTCCTGGTGTGGTCATTCAGGCAAATAGTGCTGTTTCCCCAAGCTGGAATCATACACCTTTCTGTCCTCCAGAGTTCTTGACTTTTGCATTGCTTTTGACTGTATCTACCCCCTCTCCTTTGATAGCCCTGCCCACAAGTAGCTCCATCTTTTCTCCATCAGAGGGGATCTTACCACTCTACAATTCTGCTGCCCTGACAAAACTCTGCTTGGAAAGATGTTTCCTACTAGTAATTTATTTTCCTAGTTTGCACGGACCAAAGACATTGAAGGGGATGATTAGAGCTTCTGAAGTGCATGAGATAATCAGATTTACCACAGCAAGTTCATTACTCACTAACTGCAAAATCTTGGGCAGGTCTTTCCATGTAAGCTGCTGTTTTTTAGGCGAGCATAATAACAACATAATGATACACAGCTCAAAGAGTTGTTGAGTGGATTTTAAAGATAATGAATATAAAATGCTTAATATTAAACTCAAACTTGCTGTGGTCTCTCATTATCTCATGCATGATGGATTACAAGAGTAGTATTCTGGGACAGCGTACTCTGTGCCTGACTCTGAGCTTAGTTTTGGAGATTCAGTGCTAAGCATTCCTGTTCATAGGCTCTCTGGTCTCTTGAAGCTTCGAGTTGAGCAGGGAAGGAAATAAAATCAGAATAAAATCAGTGTGTAAGAGTGCTGTCCCCACGGACTCAATGTGGTTCAGGTGTTCCACCGCCTATCCCCACCCCCCTCCACCTGTGGCCTGCCCCTTGTGGACAATGGAAGATTTTCCAAAGTCTCTTTTACTTACTGTGACTGAGAGTTTAATGTTTTCAACTTCCTAGTGGACACGTCATTAGCTGTACCACCATCATTTTAAACTGTATATGTCTAAAAGCAATTTATCCCCTTCCCCTCCCCATCTTGACATTTCTTCAGAATAGCACTGAAGTTCCCTTGTTGAGCTCATTACCTGGGCACTCTGGGTTATCTTCAGTGCTATTATTCTTTTTTCTTTCTCTGTGCCAGCATTCCTTCTGGAAGGCACTAACATTCCCTGGTTTAGATGGCTAGCTGGCAAACTATCTTCATCATCTTTAGTCTGTCTTCCATCTTGTCTCATTTGTCCTCTTAATAGCCAAATCTTGTAAGATTCTAAGCCATTATCCCAATCTTCCTGTATATTATAGTCATCTCCCTGACTCTAATTCATCATGCATACTCATTTCTAACAGATTAATTTTACCCAAACATGACTTCGTGGTATGACTTGATAGCTGCCATTTATTGAGCACCTATTATATTCCAGGTTCTGTGCTAAGCATTATATAGTCATTGTCTTTTAAATTTTACTCAATGACTCTCTGAAGTGTATATTATTATGTCCACCTAAATAACAAAAGTTTATGGGAAGTGAGATGTCTAAGATCCTGTAGTTATTAAGCAACCGGATTTGAATGTAATGCTTTCTCCAATCCTGAAGACTGTATTCTTAGCCATCATACTAAATGGCCTGTAGATTTTTTTTAAATGTCTGTTATCAGCTAAAAAAAATATTCAGAGGCTTCCCATTGCCTAAATGTAATGTCTAAATATCCGGTCAGGTTCTCTTGTTGCACATTCTCTCTCATCATTTTCTGGCACGAACTTACTGCTAGGGCAGGCCAGTGTCCTGAATTCCCCTTCAATGTCTGATTCATTCCAACCTTCCCATTTTTGGTCATGCTGAGAACTATCTGAAAAGTCAAGAGATTGATAAAGGAAACCGATTTAAGCACTGTTTAGAAAGCAAGAGAAACAACTCAACTCTACTTAAATTAGAACAAGAAATAATTAAGTTTAATGAAGATGATAAATATTACCAAATGAATTTGCAGCACATGCCATTGACTTATGGCCACATGAGGTCAGTCTGTCTTTTGATGTTTCTGAGCTAATAAGATACTAAGGATTAGAGGGGATTACACAATGTTGCTTGAGCAAATGAATAAATTTCAATATTGCTTGACTGAACAAGAAAGCAAAAACACAAGACAAGAAAGATGGAGATGTGTATGGGGAGAGGGGTTGATGTGGGCAGGTTTTCTTTATATGTTGGGGTATTTACCATTTAAGTAAGGATTAAAAAACAGAAATACAGAATTTGTGTTATTTTAAATGTAAAGATTCAACAACTTAGAATTTCTTCCCCCCCCCAAAAAAAACCCCACTGGATCCTGTGTTTATTTTGACCTGCCTATTAAAGGAATCTATCTTTTTCAATTTATTTTTTATTGGTGTTCAATTTGCCAACATATAGCATAACACCCAGTGCTCATCCCATCAAGTGCCCCCCTCATTGCCTGTCACCCAGTCACTCTGTCCCCCTGCCCACCTCCCTTTCTACCACCCCTTGTTTCTTTTCCAGAGTTAGGAATCTCTCATGTTCTGTCTCCCTTTCTGATATTTCCCACTCATTTTTTCTCCTTTCCCCTTTATTCCCTTTCACTATTTTTATATTCCCCAAATTAATGAGACCATATAATGTTTATCCTTCTCCGATTGACTTATTTCACTCAGCATAATATCCTCCAGTTCCCTCCATGTCGAAGCAAATGGTGGGTATTTGTCATTTCTTTTTTTTTAATAATAAATTTATTTTTATTGGTGTTAAATTTGCCAACATACAGAATAACACCCGGTGCTCATCCTGTCAAGTGCCCCCCTCAGTGCCCGTCACCCATTTACCCCCACCCTCTGCCCTCCTCCCCTTCCACCACCCCTAGTTCATTTCCCAGAGTTAGGAGTCTTCATGTTCTGTCTCCCTTTCTGATATTTCCCACACATTTCTTCTCCCTTCCCTTCTATTCCCTTTCACTATTATTTATATTCCCCAAATGAATGAGAACATATAATGTTTGTCTTTCTCCGATTGACTTATTTCACTCAGCATAATACCCTCCAGTTCCATCCACGTTGAAGCAAACGGTGGGTATTTGTCGTTTCTAATGGCTGAGGAATATTCCATTGTATACATAAACCACATCTTCTTTATCCATTCATCTTTCGATGGACACCAAGGCTCCTTCCACAGTTTGGCTATTGTGGATATTGCTGCTATAAACATCGGGGTGCAGGTGTCCCGGCATTTCATTGCATCTGTATCTTTGGGGTAAATCCCCAACAGTACAATTGCTGGGTCGTGGGGCAGGTCTATTTTTAACTCTTTGAGGAACCTCCACAGTTTTCCAGAGTGGCTGTACCAGTTCACATTCCCACCAACAGTGTAAGAGGGTTCCCTTTTCTCCGCATCCTCTTCAACATTTGTTGTTTCCTGCCTTGTTAATGTTCCCCATTCTCAGTGGTGTGAGGTGGGATCTCATTGTGGTTTTGATTTGTATTTCCCTGATGGCAAGTGATGCAGAGCATTTTCTCATGTGCGTGTTGGCCATGTCTATGTCTTCCTCTGTGAGATAAACCTAACCAAAGAGGTCAAGGATCTATACCCTAAAAACTATAGAACACTTCTGAAAGAAATTGAGGAAGACACAAAGAGATGGAAAAATATTCCATGCTCATGGATTGGCAGAATTAATATTGTGAAAATGTCAATGTTACCCAGGGCAATTTACACGTTCAATGCAATCCCTATCAAAATACCATGGACTTTTTTCAGAGAGTTAGAACAAATTATTTTAAGATTTGTGTGGAATCAGAAAAGACCCTGAATAGCCAGGGGAATTTTAAAAAAGAAAACCATATCTGGGGGCATCACAATGCCAGATTTCAGGTTGTACTACAAAGCTGTGGTCATCAAGACAGTGTGGTACTGGCACAAAAACAGACACATAGATCAATGGAACAGAACAGAGAACCCAGAAGTGGACCCTGAACTTTATGGTCAACTAATATTCGATAAAGGAGAAAAGACTATCCATTGGAAGAAAAACAGTCTCTTCAATAAATGGTGCTGGGAAAATTGGACATCCACATGCAGAAGATGAAACTAGACCACTCTCTTGCACCATACACAAAGATAAACTCAAAATGGATGAAAGATCTAAATGTGAGACAAGACTCCATCAAAATCCTAGAGGAGAACACAGGCAACACCCTTTTTGAACTTGGCCACAGTAACTTCTTGCAAGATACATCCACGAAAACAAAAGAAACAAAAGCAAAAATGAACTATTGGGACTTCATCAAGATAAGAAGCTTTTGCACAGCAAAGGATACAGTCAACAAAACTCAAAGACAACCTACAGAATGGGAGAAGATATTTGCAAATGACGTATCAGATAAAGGGCTAGTTTCCAAAATCTATAAAGAACTTATTAAACTCAACACCAAAGAAACAAACAATCCAATCATGAAATGGGCAAAAGACATGAAGAGAAACCTCACAGAGGAAGACATAGACATGGCCAACATGCACATGAGAAAATGCTCTGCATCACTTGCCATCAGGGAAATACAAATCAAAACCACAATGAGATACCACCTCACACCAGTGAGAATGGGGAAAATTACAAGGCAGGAAACAACAAATGTTGGAGAGGATGCGGAGAAAAGGGAACCCTCTTACACTGTTGGTGGGAATGTGAACTGGTGCAGCCACTCTGGAAAACTGTGGAGGTTCCTCAAAGAATTAAAAATAGACCTGCCCTACGACCCAGCAATTGCACTGTTAGGGATTTACCCCGAAGATTCAGATGCAATGAAACGCCGGGGCACCTGCACCCCGATGTTTCTAGCAGCCATGTCCACAATAGCCAAACTGTGGAAGGAGCCTCGGTGCCCATCGAAAGATGAATGGATAAAGAAGATGTGGTTTATGTATACAATGGAATATTACTCAGCCATTAGAAACAACAAATACCCACCATTTGCTTCAACGTGGATGGAACTGGAGGGTATTATGCTGAGTGAAGTAAGTCAATCGGAGAAGGACAAACAGTGTATGTTCTCATTCATTTGGGGAATATAAATAATAGTGAAAGGGAATATAAGGGAAGGGAGAAGAAATGTGTGGGAAATATCAGAAAGGGAGACAGAACATAAAGACTCCTAACTCTGGGAAATGAACTAGGGGTGGTAGAAGGGGAGGAGGGCAGGGGGTGGGGGTGAGTGTGTGACGGGCACTGAAGGGGGCACTTGACAGGATGAGCACTGGGTGTTATTCTGTATGTTGGTAAATTGAACACCAATAAAATTTATTTTATTAAAAAAAAGAAAGAAAACCCAAAAGACTCCACCCCAAGATTGCTCGATTGACTTATTTCACTCAGCATAATACCCTCTAGTTCCATCCACTTCGAAGTAAATGGTGGGTATTTGTTGTATCTAATGGCTGAGTAATATTCCATTGTATACGTAGATCTTATCTTCTTTATCCATTCATCTTTCGATGGACACCAATTGAAAATATATTACAATATATTTGTGCTATTTGTAGGATGAAATAGACTTTTTAGAAAAGTGTTACTGGGTATGCCCCGAGATAAAGTAAGGTCTTTACCCAGACACTCCCTGATTACCCCTAAGAAAAGGTGGTTTCTTCATCCTCAACTCCTATCCCTGTAGAGTGTCGCAGAGTATATCACCAGTATAATGGTGGAATGTTACAGATTATATCACTGATATAATGGTGGAGGAAGACAATTAGTCTGAAATGATCTCAAATAATGCAGCGTTTAGATGCCCCCCCGAGCTTATCTGATGTAGTTAGAAACTAACCGAAATTTTAAAAGTTTTCTTGAGCTCTGTTTTTTAAATGTAAGTGATGGGTCAAAGTACAAATGAGCTTTTAACAAATGGCTTCCTAAAGCAATAGAACTAAGTGCTTATGCTTTGAATATGACAAATACATACCAGAAGAACAATGAAAACAAAATATTTGAATGTTTGGAAAATGGGTACTATTGCTAAGGTTACATTTGCTGTGTGACTATGATTCGTGAATTAACTCATAGCCCTTAAGCAGAAGTGTAGATGATATGCTCTGGAAAACTGAATTAGGTAACTCAAAAAAATGCCTCTAGTGATGACAAAGACACTAATATTGAAGACGCATGTGGGAGAAAGCAGTCTTTCAACATAAATATGATTTTATATATGAAATTATTTTAGATGTGTTGGTATAACTTGTCCTATTAAATATTGTAAACAGAACTATTGATCTTTCTTATACACCCCTAAAAGGCTCTATATTCAGCTTGGCCAAAAATATTTTTTATTGGTATTTTCTTAGGAAAAATGGGGTCTCCCTCTACATGTATGGTTACCTTATATTTGGACTTACTTGGCATTCACCAAATTCTCTAAAAAGAGCAGTTTGGTTGTTAGCACAAGTGAAAAGTTGTATAATGGGCACCTTCTTTCCATCCCTACAGCACCAGTCTGTGATGTATAACTGTAATTGGAATTAAGGTAAAAAAAAGTCTAAAAGGTGAGTCCTTTGCGAAGCTGGGGTTTTGATGTGACTTTCTAATAAAAGGGAAACCATAGGAGAGAGTCAGGTGAGGAGATCATAAAGGTAGACTACTAATTAAAGTTCTAGAACATTCTTTTCCTCCCAGGCCTCCAATATCCAAGAAACCCTCCTTCTTATGCCATTCATCTAGGAATCAAGCTCCTTAGTCCTGCCTCTCTCTATTCCAGCCTTTCTCAACTGGGTGACTTATCTGAGTCACAGAATACAGAAAATTATTTGAGTAACTATTTTCTCATTTCTTCCAAGGGTGCTTCATTACTAGCACCAACTGGATGCAGAGGAGAGAAGTTAATGGATTATGTATAATGGACACCTTAGGACCTCTCTATTTTATCTCTTGGGATTTTCTTTTTTCTCAGGATTCCTATATATGAAGACCTCATACCCTCATTAGATGAGAGATACTACTTTGTAGTCCTTATTGTGGTCTAGGGCTGTTGGAGATATTTTACCTTTATCTCATTTAATCTTTCCAATGAGACCTGTGTGCTGTAAATTGCATTTTGTGATGAAGGAGACTGGGGCTCAAAAACCTACTTTGGTGTTGGTTAATGGTTAGTTATAGAGCCAGAATTTGATCCCGGGTCATCTGGACTCCAAAAAGAGTTTTTAACTATGGCTCTATATTGCCTGTAACTTGGTATACATGAGATTTCTTCCCTTTTGATGATGAAGAGTTTAATAAGACTAAGGCTTATAGGAATCATAAACAAGCTCTCAACCTATTGCTTGGTCTTCATTGCCCGTCTCATATCTTTTACCCGAGTCCCTTCTTACCTGAACTTATCTACATGTTTCCTGAAAATTTGACTTAAATGAATACTTACGGGTTCCTGCTGTGAGCTGGGTGCTGTGCTGGATAGTAGTGGAAAAACAGTTAAAAACAGTTCTGGAATTCTCCCCTAGAGAAGGTACTCTCTTTAACAAGTATCACCTGGGATTGAGAGTGAGCCCTCCCCAAAGGGTCGAGTTAGAGATAAGGAAAAAAGGTACAAAAAGATTATGTATAATAAATCAGCAGGAACTTGGGCATAGAAGGATAAGAAGAGAAAAGAAGGATAAGGGCTGATGTTGGGAGAGAAGCAGCAGCTGAGGATTTTTTTTGAAAACCAGGGTTGCCCATTATAGAATTCTAACATGATTAGGCTACTGTAATGTAACACCATCTTTACTCCTATAATCTCCATAAATCGCTCATAAAATGAGCACTGCATGAGGAAGAGAGAAAGCACATATTAGATGACAGGACAAACTATGAAGTGAACTCACTTGGTAGAAGCTGGGACTCAGAGGTTTCAATTTCCTGGTGTCCTTGGAATTGTCCCCATGTTTTCCTCAGGATGAGTGATGGGGGTTCAAGACCACTTCAGCTAGGTCTTAAGAGGTATACAGTACCTGTAGCTCTGAAGCTGGTCTTTGGGTTACTCAGAGAACAACAAGGTATAAAGATTTCGTTCTCAAGAAACTTATGGTCTAGAGGGAAAGGCAATTACATAAAGAGATCATTTCAAAGTCATGTCCCAAAGCTGAGGGGAAAAGGGAAAAGTACTGGGTCCTAACAGTGCAAAGGAAGGACACAAAGACTGGTTGTGCTAGGGCCAAGAAAGTCTCCTTGAAGGAGATAACAAGAATTTTAGAGGAGGATTAGAAATTATCCAGGTAAAGAAGAGCTCTTTCAAGATTCTAGATAGACAAGTTAGTCTGAGCATACCATTCACCACCACCACCACCACCACCACTAGTTCTGCTACTATTAGTACCGAAACTACTATTTAACATTTACTGAGTGTATACTGCATGTACCAGGCCCTGTTCAAAGCAATTCATACCTCATTTGTACCTCTCAACCCTAAGAGATATGTACTATCATTGTCATTATTTTATATATGAGGGAGTTAATCACGTGATTTGCCCAGGGTCACACAACCAAGTCAGTGATAGGGAATTGAACTCACATAGTCAGACACAAGAGCCTGGCAAACTTAATCACTACACAAAAGTGACTGTCCATACTGGTAGGGAAATTTAGGGAGTTTGGTATCACTGAGAGTAGGGACAAATGCTGGAAGTGGTCAGAGATGAAGCCAGAGTTGGTGATTAAAGGCCAAGTCATGATGTCCTGTTGGTCTTTTCTCCTGGGGGAAGGGATTCCTGAAAGTTTTCTTCCTGTCTCTGTCAAGAAATCTCTTTCCGGTTGAGATGGACCAATATTTGTGGATTGGATGGGTGTTGTTTCAGTCTTCTATTGTTACATAGATGCTGTGTAACCACCAACCATTGAATACTTCAGGAGTCAATGGGATTCAGATGATCTGGGTTAGACTTGATCTTGTCTGGGCTTGAGCACGCATTTGTGGTCAGCTGTGAGTCAGGTAGTAGCTCTGCAGATCTTGGATAAAGTTGCTCACATGTCTGGGGAGTAAACCGACTGTTAGTTGATCAAGGCTGGGTGCCTCTGCTCTGCTCCCCTCCACACAACTCTCATCCTCCAGAAGGCTAGCTCAGGCCAGGTCATATGGCAACAGCAGATGTACAAGAACCAAGTTGAGGGATCCCTGGGTGGCCCAGCAGTTTGGTGCCTGCCTTTGGCCCAGGGCGCGATCCTGGAGACCCGGGATCGAATCCCACATGGGGCTCCCGGTGCATGGAGCCTGCTTCTCCCTCTGCCTATGTCTCTGCCTCTCTCTCTCTCTCTCTCTCTCTCCCTGTGTGACTATCATAAATAAATAAAAAAATAAAAAAAAATGTTTAAGAACCAAGTTGAAATGCTCAAGCATTTTTTCAAGCCCCTAATGGCATCCTGTTTGCTAACATCTCCTTAGCTAAAACATGCAACTAGGCCAGCGCAGATTCAAGGGGTGGGGAAATAAACCAAGCAGCACATGACAAAGACATGATATATGAATGCATGAGGAACTGGATCATGAATCCAGCTGACCTACCATATATATTCCCCTGCTGTCATCCTTCTACTACAAGTTATCCATGTGATCACTTGAAGGAGCTGCTTGAGGATTGTGCTTATTAAAGCAAAGAAAGGAAAAAAGAGTGAAGAAAAAACAAGACAGCATTCATTTTAGAAGGAGGGAAGGATGTATTTTGGAAAGAAGTTATGATTCCACACGGAGGGTTTTTTTTAAATAAACCTCTTATTTTAGGAATTTTAGAATGGCTTTATATTTATAGGAAAATTACAAAGCTGGTACAGAGAGTTCCCATATACCTGTAGCCAATTCCCCCCTATTATTAACATCTCACATTAGTATGGCACGTTTATCATGATTAATGAATCAATACTGTTACAATATTATGAACTGCAGTCTATATTCTATTTGGATTTCCTCATTTGTTTTTTTAATCCAACATTCTGTTTCTGTTCCATGGTCCTATCCAGGGTGTCCCATTACATTTAGTAGTCCTGTCTTCTTAAGCTCCCCTTGGTTATAGCAGTTTTTTTGGGCTTTCTTGTTTTGATGACCTTGACAGTTTTGGGGTGGATTGCTCAGATAGTCTGCGGACTACTGCCCAATGAGAGTTTGTCTGACATTTTCCTCATGATTAGACTAGAGTTGTGAGTTTTGGAGAGGGAAACCATAGAGGGAAGTATCACTTTCACATATAGTTTATGTATCAAGGTACATAAATACATAAATACATCCTTCCCTCCTTCTAAAATGAATGCTGTCTATGTATCAAGTGTACATAAACTATAGGTGGAAGAACCAAGAGTATCTCAACCATTTTAAATACCACTCATGACCAAGTATGTGAGATCTTAAGTCAATGAGTTTATTATATTCATGATAAATAAGTTTAATTTGTCAAAATGAGTATAAGGTGAGTAAATACAATTTCCCAAAGTGAACAAAAGGTTTTAGTGTCAAGGTGTCTATTGAACCACTCTACAGTGGAGAGAGTAGCTCATACGAAGCTTTCTTGTAAATAAAGACTTTGTATAGGATCAGGCCTTTAATTTTCAGTAAGATCTTTCTTTCTTCTTCTTGAGTATCACTCCTTTCCATTCCAAGTTGTTTCTAATAATTGGAAACATGGTATTGTCTAGCCAGCATGTTTCATACCCCAAAGCACTCCTGGAAGAATTTCTTTTTATTCTTTCAGGGTTTTTCATTTCCTGCCATAAAAGCGTGGGGTCTCTAGTTTCGATGACAATACCAACCAAAGCTGAAACAAGATATTGGAACACATAATTCTCTATTTCTATAGTCTCGGGGCACAGGCCTAGAAGATGCAGGCAGGGTGAGCATTCACTGATGCAGCAAATATTTATTGAACGGCAGTTATGTGACTTGGCTCTGGCCCAGGGGACAATGAGACAGTCGCCACCCTAAAAAATTCAATCGTGCTACAGAAGCAATGACAAAGCAGTGTGAAGAGTGTTAGAGGGAGAAAGCCCTTGTGTGGTGGCTACACAGCAGAGATGCTGCCCTCTGGAGAGGAGGCTGTGGGCACCTAACAGGGAAGCTTTCTCAGTGCCCTTAACTCTAGGGTACCTGAAGGATGAGTAGGATTAGGAGACAGAGGCATTGCTGCATTGCTGCAGGTGTGTGAGTGTACGTACTTGTGCTTGTACTTGTGCGTGTGCATGTGCGTGTGTGTCTGTGAATAAAGACTATTTAAGAAATGCCTGAGTAGATCAGTGGTTGAGCTCCTGCCTTTGGCTCTGGGCATGATCCTAGTCTTGGGATCGAGTCCCCCATCGGGCTCCCTGCAGGGAGTCTGCTTCTGCCTCTACCTATGTCTCTGCCTCTCTCTGTGTGTGTCTCTTGGGAATAAATAAATAAAATCTTAAAAAATATATATTTTATGTGGAGGGAAAAGCATATTCATAAAACCCAGAAATAAGCACAGTTGTGGCACCTCCATAGAAAGGCAAAAATATCTCTGTGTTTAATTTAACCTGAAGATCCTGAGGCTCAGGAGGTGTTCCTGGGTGCAATAATGCCGAGCTGGTCGCAAATGGTGGGTAGGAATACAGGGAGCCAAGTGAGGTGGCAGGATGGCAGGGCTCTCTGAGCAGGGGCCACAGCTTCGACAAAGGCACAGAGAAATGAAATGCCTGCTGCCTTCAGCAAAAACTCAGCCAGACCAGAAAACAGATTGGGAGTGAGAGGAGTGTCCCAAGAGAGGGGAGACTGGGGAAGTGACAAGAATCCCATGGCTGTCACTCACTAGCCTTGAGGTCTTGAATGGCATCATCGAGCCTCAGGTTTTTCATCTTGAAGTGGAGATAACAATAACCACGACAACACAAATAGACCCGCTGCCCAGCATGGTTGGGATGATGAAATGAGTTGAGCCTGCAGACCACCTAGCACAGGTTCCCCCCAGAGCTGAGAAAGGGGTAGATTGGATTGTCATTTACCATCTTTGAATTGCTAACACACAGGTTAGTGACCATTGTCGGCAGCTGGAGGTTTCTGAAATTCTCCATATTTCCCTGGGGTGCTTCTTGGAGAGAGCCTGGCTGTGCACAGTGCCTGGCACATTGTTGGCAGTCAAGGGGCATAGAGGTAAAAAGAGATTATTCTTTGGGTTTCAACCACAGAAATAAACCACAGCCTTACCCAGGCTCAAAGTTAAATACACAGGAAGGCTCCACTGGGCTTTGGTTCTTACTGGAAAGTTTCCCACTCTTGACGGAAAGATTTTGGGCAGAGGTGACTCCTTGAAAGTCACTCCGGGTTCCTGTACACATTTTAATCCCCTCGCCCTGACTTTTTACCCCCTGAAATAAGAACGTGCAGGTTAAGGGTGACGGAGGTAGGAAGCAGTGTTACGCACTACTCTCATTTGGCAAAGTACTGCTCTGCCAGCGTCTACTTGTGGTTTTCCTCTTTTCAGTTGAGTGGCTGACTCTGGGTGTGTAGCACGTTTAATGAAACAGAAAACTTTGTGCCTTTAATCTTTACAGGAGCGAAGGGAACTTACCTCCCATGGACTGAATGTTTGCGTCCCTCCAATATTCACGTTGAAATCTTAAATCCTAACTCCCCAGGGTAATGATATTGGGAGGAGGGGGCTTTGGGAGGTGATTGGGTCCTGTGAGTGGAGCCTTGGGAATGCGATCAGTGCCCCTGTAGAAGGAATCCCAGAGAGTGCTGGTCCTCTTTCTCTCATAGGAAGATACGGTTAAGTCTGCAACACAGAGGAGGATCCTCATCAGAACTGGATCATGCTCCATAACCACCCTTTAACCCGTAGCTATATCATGACAATCTTTTCTGCTATTAAATATTTTTGTTGTAACCGCTGCACTATACTCTGAAGACTGGAGGGTGGGGCTGATAGCTCCAAGCTTCTAATCAAGTCCTTTTAGTGATCAGCTCCCATCCAAGGCTCCTATCACCCTTATTACTCAGGAAATATCAAGGGTTTTAAGGAGCTCTGTGCCAAGAGTTGGGGCCAAAGACCAAATATTTTTTTTATTATACCACAAAAGAGCATTATCTTCATTTTTCAGAGTAAGAAACTGAGGCAAAGAGGGAATATGGTACAAGTCATACATTTGGCAAGAGGCAGCCTTGGAGATGACTCAATCTGTCTGCAAAGTCCATTTCTGAGTAAAAGGCTACATGGCATTATTATTATTTATTAGCTTTTCATATATTAAATACAATAGCTTATGTCGCTGGTAGATGTTGCAAATAAATTTTCTTTTTGGTATATTATTTGCATATTATTTTTTGAGCATAGAAATTTAAATTTTTGAATTATTATTTTATTATTTCAAAAGTTAATCTATAGACATAAAAAAGCACAATGGCAAGTTATTCAAGTTCTCACTCCTGGTCCCCAGACTTCAATTTTCCATTCCAGAAGTTCAAAAAAAATTTTTTTTATAGCAAATCCATTTATCTTTTCTTTTGTGGCTACTACTTTAAAATACCATATTCAGAAAATATATCACTACTCTTAGATGTTATGAATATTCATTTATATTTTTCTTACTGCTTTTACAGTTTCCTAAGACCTAAATGTTCGATCTTATGAAATTTATTTTTACTTACTCCGTGAAATAAGGCCCTATTTTTTTTTCTGAGTAGTTAAATAACATTTGAATTTTAAATTTGGAGGGAAGACAGAGCATATTTCATGTCCAGTTGTGCAATCCAAGAGAATTAATGAAGCAGCAACAAAAAAGAGCAGATGCCTCATCTGGAGGGAATGAAAAAGAACCGCTTCTGCAAGAGAAAGTGAATACACTCATGATCTCACCAGTGGAATCCACAACTTTTAGCAGGACTAGTTTGAACAAACTTGTATGATGAAAGAGGAATCCACAGGGCCACTCCCAGTAAACTCGCCCGCCCACTTGGACATCTGCCACCATGTTCTACTGCAACATCCAGGGAAGAATGAAAGAAGGGATTCTCCTATGCATACCAGATTTGGGGATTTTCTCAATTTTCCTGGGTGGAGATCCATCCCCTCACAGGATTAATATCATTGCATCCTTTGGCAAAGAGCTAATCCTGAGAGCCATGAGAGGAGACCTTGGGTTTGTGACTTTACGTGGCTCCGCCCATGCCAAATGAAAACCAGGACTTGGGGAGCAATATACTGGAAGAAAGTGATGAGTTAGATGGAGACTGTTCTAGAGAGTCCTAAACTTGTTCTAGTTTCCTTTTTTTTTTTTTTTTTTTTTACTGACTCCTTGGGTAAATTTGAACACACTAAAAAATCTATAGGATCTCTAAGACCTTCCCGACCTTCCCGACTTGAAGTTTATGATACTTCTGGGCACTCCCCATTGTCATTCCCATGGGCTTCGGACATTCATACATTTTTATTCATTCACTCAGCAAATACTTATTAAGCAGCTACTTTGTAGGTAGAAATTTACTGTTACAAGTAGCTCAAATGGTATCGAGAGCTTTTCAAGAAACTAAGACCCCCCCCAATAAAAGGGACTTAAATAATAAGACAAAAAAATAACCTTACATAACAAGATATACCAAGATAAGAAGATACAAAGATAGGTTAATTTTGATGTTGAATAACAAATTCCAGGTTCCTCCATGCCATTTTCAGCATGTTTGTTTGGTTTCCTCATTTTCTCAGCATGGCTGCAGCATCTCCAGCCATTGCATCTGCATGCATCTAGGGGAAAATAGAGTGGGGATTTAAATGCCTTCAGCTCTCTTTTTAAAATCCAAGAAATTATTTCTAAGAACTTTCTCATCCATCTCAGTATGTTTCTATCCATACCATTAGCTTAGAATTAAAATATGTGTCCCCTCTCAGCCAATCACCTAAAGAGAATGGAATCACCATTCTTGGCTCAGACTAATATCAAGCTTCTACCCTTCTGGGATAGGGTTGGATTAGGACCTAGAAAAATAGAGCTAACTGGAAGACTCTGGCTAACTAAGAAAATCTAGAGTTCTGGTGGCAAGGAAGGATGCTGTTGGGTGGTCTCCCTTACCATTCTTTCTATTTTTTTTTTTTTTTGCAAATCTTAGAGGGAAAAGTGTTATTTCATATTTTTTTGTTTGTTTGCTCCTCAATTCAGCTAGGCATTCTCTTCCATATTTATTGGATCATTTTTATTTCTTCTTTTATGGATTGCTTGTTCATATCCATGGCATATTTTTTCTATTTACATATTCCTTTTTCTTATTGATCTGTAAGAGTTCTTTGCTTATTATTTTTCTAGTGGGGCTATTTCCTTCCTATTCCTGTACTCTGAATCAGATAATCCTGAGTTCTTTCTCTTCCTCAGTCCAGTATACTATCCAATTTTACCTTTTTGGAGATGTCTCAAAATTCTTTCTTTTGTAGCACACGTAATAGTCCTGGTCTAGGATAGAATACCTTCCCACCCACATCAACTTAGTCTCCAATCTTCTGGATTTTTCCTTTAAAATAAATGTCACATCCTCCTTTCCTCTTCCCATCACAAATGCTCCAACCACTTCTCTCTTTGGACTGTTGTCATGGCCTCATAATTGCCTTCCTCTCCCCTAGTGCCTTCCTTTTCACCTACCCTGCAGTAATCAGTGATAAAACACTGATGTGTGTTGATGACATAGCTTTATATCCATTGTTGCTCAGGCTGCCTTTTTGCTTGTTGAGTGAAGTCTAGACTTTGTAGCCTTGCATGCGGGACCCGCTCCACTCAGTTTCATTCTTGCCTTATGGTCTTATTAGATCACTCCACCACGCCTACTCTTGCTTTCTGTTAACATGGTTTCCCTTTCTCTTGCATGCTTTTGACGAAATTGCACTCATCTTTCAACACCCACCTCAAAAGCTACCACCTTGGCAAAGCCTTCCCAGCTTCCTCAAGTCAGAACGACCTTCTTGGGATGCATGGGTGGCTCAGCAGTTGAGTGTCTGCCTTTGACTCAGGGTGTGATCCTGGAATCCCAGATTGAGTCCCGCATTGGGCTCCTTGCATGGAGCCGGCTTCTCTCTGTGCCTATGTCTCTGCCCCTCTCTCTGTGTCTCTCATGAATAAATAAATAAAATCTTAAAAAACAAAACAAAACAAAGAACGACCTTCTCTTCCTTTCCTCTTTCATAAGCATTTTTTGTTTTCTGTGCATGAGTATTTAGGACATCTTGCTTGTATCACTGTTCCATACACATGGAGCTCTCCACCAGTCCCGAGGGCAGGACTCCTGTCTGCTCCAAGCTGCTCTAAGGTGTCCTCATGACCGACTGGGGTTTATGTAGAGTGATTTTCAATGTGTATTTGTTGAATCTGTTAATGTTCAGTAAATGCTCGACATTAACAATTCTTCTTGGTGTACAATTAACCCTAGGGTCAACTTAAATTTAATTGCCATTTAGCACTTGCAAGAGCAAGGCTGACTGCGACTATAAGCACAGATGCTTTTGGGATAGGCAGTATTTTCCACAGTTTGTAGTAGTATGGATTTTCCAGCCCTCCCTCCCTTTAAAATTTTTTATTTAAATTCAATTTGCTGACATATAGTATAACACCCAGTGCTCATCCCATCAAGTGCCCTCCTTAGTGTCCATCACTCAGTCACCCCATTGTCCTTCTCTGACTGACTTATTTCACTCAACACAATACCCTCCAATTCCATCCATGTCAAAGCAAGTGGTAGGTATTCGTCCTTTCTGTTTCCAGCCCCTTTTTTGATTTGCTAGTTTATGACTCCATAATGGTGCCTCAATGAATTGATCTTTTTAGGGTAAGGCTATTATAAGTGAATTCAGCCTTAAAATTATGACTATAAACAAATCTTTAAAAGCTACACTAAATTATGGGGAAAGAGGCTAACCACAAAAATGTACTTTTCTTGTTCTTTTTAAGAAAATTTAGGGGATCTCTGGGTGGCTCAGTGGTTTAGTGCCTGCCTTTGGCTCAGGGTATGATCCTGGAGACTCGGGATCAAGTTCCACATTGGGCTCCATGCATGGAGCCTGCTTCTCCCTCTGCCTGTGTCTCTGCTTCTCTCTCTCTCCCTCTGTGTCTCTCATGAATAAGTAAATAAAATCTTTTTTAAAAAAGAAAAGTTAAAAGATGTATGATAACCAATAGTTACTGACAATTTGTTATTTGTCATGCATTGTTCTGAGCACACTACATGTATTAATTAATTTAATTGTTATTTAATCTTTAATAATCTTAAATTATTTAATTTAATTTTATCTTATTGATCATTTTCATCTTAGATGGGGGAAACTGAGGCAAAAGAGCTTAAGTAATTTGCTTTAATTTACACAATTAGTAAGTGGAGAAACCAGGACTTAAATTCAGGCAGTTAGATTTCTGACATTGCATTCTGTGGTGAGCTCTAAGCTATATCTTTGCTAACTACCAAAGAGATGAGACAGTTGGAGGCCATTCAATATAAATTACTTTTTCAATAATCTTAAACTGTAAGGGACAGGAGGACAAAAGGAAGAGTTAGGTGGTGAAAACTTTGGGCTCCATCTACATACAGTTTATCTCCCATACAGCTATGGGAATTAAAAATCATATTCATCTACCATCTTATACCATACTTGGTTTCCTTGTTAGAACACCTGCTGATTTGGGAACCCCAGGAAACGATGCAGAAAGATGATAAGGAATAAATTAGAAGGGCCATTATAGAATCTGTGGTTTTATGCTGCTGCTATGAATATTCTGTTTCATGAATATAAGCTTTTTGTGAATTTTATCATCTATAGTATTTTTGGCATTTAATAAGAATGTGCATTTGAATCCCTCTGCTATGACATGGCAGTGTATAAGAATTTATCCTAGTGAAATAAACAGATCCTTTGATTAATTTTTCCTCCTGTGTGTAGAACTTGTATTATGAAATGTGTGGAGAAATTGTTCTCAAAGTATGGTCTAGGGATCCCTGGGGATCCCTAAGACCCTATCAGCAAGTCCACAAGGCCAAGACTATTTCCATAAGGACATTAAGATGTCATTTTCCTTTGTCACTCTCATTTTCTCATGAGTGCACTGTGGAGTTTTCCAGAGGTAACAGGTTGAAGGCCAGAAACAGACTGTAAAATCCAGCTGACTTCCATTACATAGAATATTTAAGAGATTTGCAAAATGTAAAACAGTGCCACTCTTCTCATTAAATTATTTTTGCTTTGGAAAATAGCTATTTTTCATAAAAATGCATTATTTATGTTGACCCATTAACATGAAATGGGTTTATTACTGTTATTTTAAAATAAATAAATATTCTTAAATGATCAGTTTTCATTTTTTAATACAGTCCATATCAATAGGTATAACCCACATAAACAAAATCTCTTTAATATCCTTGATAATTTTTAAGAATGAAGAGAGGTTCTGAGAGCAAAGAGTGTGAGGACTTCTGGTAGAGAGACCAGAACAAGCCCAAATCATGAGTTGTATCTAGGTTAGCTTCTAAGATCCTTTTTTTTTTCCATTAAATTTGCCAACATATAGTATAACACCCAGTGCTCATTCTATCAAATGCTCTCCTCAGTGCCCATCACCCAGTTACCCCACCTCCCCCCCCCACCTTCCCTTCTGCAACCCTTTGTTTGTTTCCCAGAGTTAGGAGTCTCTCATAGTTTGTCTTCCTCTTTAATTTTTCCCCACTCAGTTTCCCTTCTTTCCCTTATAGTCCCTTTCACTATTTCTTATATTCCACATATGAGTGAAACCATATATAATTGTTTCATATAAACCATATAATAATAATCATCTCCCTCTGATTGACTTATTTCACTCAGCATAATACCCTCCAGTTCCAACGATGTCAAAGCAAATGGTAAGTATTCAACCTTTTTAATGGCTGAGTATATATATATATATATATAATGCAAATGCATTTATATATATATTTTGTATATATATATATCACATCTTCTTTATCCATTCAGCTTTTAAGGTCTTAATTTCAACCCTGTATTTGCTGAAGTATTTGTAGCTTGAAATGTATTCATGTATCCAAAGGATATTTTTTGGAGAGTAGTGTGCTAGGTACTGGATGAAACACCGAGGATATGATGGGAAGCAAGATAGTCTGCCCTCCCAGAGCCTAACCTTGGCATTTATTCCTGCAGATTTCCTGGTAACAGCTATACTCAGAGTCTACTTTAGTCTTTGTATGGCCCCCAAGGAGCTTATAATCCAGGGAGGCAAGATACCCCTGTGGAATCTTTAAGCAAATCAAAGGGAATGGAATTAAGATGTCACCATTAGCAGGTATTATGAAGCAGGAGCTCAGAGAAGGGATCAATTGTGTGGGATGGTAGGATAAGGGATTCTGGGACTGGACTCAAACCCAGAAGTACAGGTAGACTTAAGGCAGCCAAATTGAGTGGAAGGAGGCAGGCTGGATGGGGGAAGAGATGAACAGGCTTATGGAGTTAGATCGTTGTTCACTATGTAGGATGTAGGGAAGGGCTAGGGCCTGCCTCTAAGGAGAAAGATGTTTATGGTGGGGAACTCCTGGTCCAAGATTGGGTTTTCTTCTGTATTGATGGAAAGCTCCTATGTCTTCTAAACCATTGGTTAGTGAATGTCTCTCTTGGGTGTGATTAAAAGTCCACGCCATCATTCCGTGTTTCCCAAACTTGCCAGATCCTAAACTTTCCCAAGTTATAAGAATTGTCTGGAAATACTTGTTAAGGGCACAGATTCTGGGGCTCCATCCAAGATAAACTGACCTGGGGAGGGGCTTGGAGTTCTGTACCTTTAAGTCATGTCAGGTGATGTTCTTTTCTTTTTTTATTATAAGTAAATTTGGGAAATATAACTCAATGCATTACTGATGTTTCCAATCCTGAAGCTGCATAATAGGAAGCTCAAACAAACAAGCAAACAACAAAAACAAGAATCCACTGCTCAGGCTTATTCACAGTAACCTAATTTAATTAAAATGATAAAAATGTAGATAACTAACAATAACCACAATGAAATTATGAGTGATTTTGGTCCATAATTATTTCTTCAATTGAGCCATATTCCCTATAGCCCCAGAATCAGCTAGAAGACTCACATATGGCACCACTAACAAGTTTTTTTTTTTCCTGTTCTAAGATGCCAAGACTATGGCATTGTAAACTGAGGGTGTGATTGCTGGTGGTGGTGTAGGAGGGGAGTGACATAGTTTCCTTTGGAGGAAAAAAAAAACATTTATGGTTACTCTGGGCTATTACTATCTGTTCAGGTCACAGCAAATGTTAAAAGCAGCCCACTGGAATCATGTGGGAAATAATCCTCCTGATTCCACTTAGCTGGAACCTATGGGAGGAAACAGAGAAATAAAAATCACACAAGAATTTTCATTGTTACTGAGAACTTTCTGAGTAAAGGCAAAGCATGTGCTGTTTCATCCCACAGGAAAATCAATTCTATTTTTACTGGGGAATGTGTTTGTGTTTTTCCACTTATGAAATCATGGACTCCAGGTTTTGGGAAGTTGCAAAGCCAGAAGACATTTCAGAGGCCATTTGGCTCTACTGCTTACACTCTTTCTCTGTTCTTCCTCGTGTAAGCTGAAATGAGTACCAAGAGCTATGAACTTTGAGCTACCTCTGACATTGGCTTGCTGTGTGATTTTGGGCAAGCCCTTCACCCTCGCTGGACCTCAGCTTCCCCATGTGTTCAAAGAAAAATGGGCTTTAATTGAGCTCTTCTATCTAGAACCTTGCAAAAAATGTAAAACTCTCTCATGGCATTGTTCTGGCACCTTCCTAGACAAAGGACACCTAGTTTATAGAGGTTCTACTGCATCTAGAAAGACCTATATTTGTTATGTGGGCCAAAATGAACAGGATCTGTTCACAGACTTAGAAAAAAACTCTTAGCATTCAGGAAACCTTGTCTGATAGTCTGAAAAAAGGAATTGTCTGAAGGTTGGCCTTGTTGATTCAACACTCTGTTGGGTTGCATCATCTTGGACTTGTGAATTATACTCATGGAATCCATCTTCTTCATTCATAAAATGGGGATAAAGATAATAATGATGTCTATCTCATGAAGTTGCTCTGACAAGTAAAGTAATATACTTAAGGTTCAATAAAATTAAATATCATTATTTTCCCCTTATAATTTTGGTCCCCAAAGGTGTTTTCTCCTTTCCTTGGTGTATCCCCTGGTACTGTTCTAGCTTCATTTTGTTAATGCATCTTTATTACCTTTCCATTCCGTTATTATTTAGGCTTGTTTCACCTGAGGGAATGAAGAAAGGAAATGTTTCTTAAGGAGTCAATTTTTAAAGAAAAACAACATATCTGATGGGAGAGTCAAAGTAGGTGACAAACCACCAGTGTTTCATTCTGTCAAAACAGAGGTAGAGTCCAAGATCCGTGCAGGGGAGCAGGTTTCTGGATGAAGGGTTACCTGCCCCGCCCCCAGAACTATACTTTATGACCATCATTTCCTGAGTAGGAACTTCCTATTTAAACCATTAGGATGAGTTAAAGGACATTCAGGTTCTCTCAGAGGGAGATTCCTAGGGCAGGGCAACAATCAAGGCTTTTTGTTCTTTTCCCTTCACCTCTCATCTGCCCAGCACAGTGAATGGAACAGTGATGGTGATGAGCTCACAACACAACACAGCTGTAATACAGCTTCCGGGTGTCAGGTCAGGAAGTCTAGACTTTGGATCTAGTCCTAGTTTTCACCTTCTTATTCCCCATGGGTCTGTGAAGGGGTCTCTTGCCCCATCAGCCTTACTCAGGATCTGCACCTATGAATGGGCAGGTTAGAATGGATGCACAGAAGTGCCTAAGGGAGTTTTGTCAAAAATACACAGGTCTGGACCTCACTCTCAGAGATTCTGGTTTATAAAAGCTAAAGATGAGTTGTTCTTGTCAATCATTGCTTCTGACCCAAGGCACCTGCACATTTAATCCTAGATGTCTTCCATTTGTGGTATGTGGCATGACTTACCCACCTATTGGAATGTGAGAGAACACAAGCTAGTTTACTTTTTCACAGGATTGTCACCCAGGCTGTGGCTCTGGAAGTGTGGTCTATAGGTCTCCAGTGAGCCATGAGGATCTGTATGAAGGTCTCAGACAGAAACAAATGTGAGTCCTTTCTTGACATTTAAAAAGTTAATGGCATACATTTCCATAAGTTGATATCTTTGTATATGATCAAGAGCTACTTACTAAGAATCCAATATTCAACTTTGGGCTCCCCCTGAAAGCAAAGCCTAAGGCAAAGACAGGTGAGTTTATTTGTTACTACCATCCTTTCCTTTGGTTTCATGATGTGTGGGTAGAGAGCAAAGAGGATAGAACTTGGAAAAATGAATTTTAGTTCCAGGCTGAGCTTTGTCATTCCCTGGCTGTGGATTTGGAAAACCAATTTTCTTCTCAATTTTCACATTAATAAAGTGAATATAACCAAGTCCTGATTCACTATGTTTCTACGAGACTTACATGAAATGGTACCAGCAAAAATGTAGGAATTGCTAACTGTGCCAATAGTTTATTATTTTATTTGAATGTGCAGTGTTCTCAACTCCATCTGGGACTATGGAGCTTTAAAACATACAGATTTCTGGGTTTTAGCCCTATGATTGTTGAGTGAATCTGGAGGGGGTACCAAGGGAATCTATAATAAGATTCTAGTCATTTTTGATAATCAGCCAAATTTAAGAACCACTAAACTATACTGTGAGTGCCATGGAGCAGGGATTATGTCTTATTCAACTTTGTATTCCCACTGCTTGGCATAGTTGTTAGTATACAGTGTAGTCAATGAATGCTTTTTTAATGAATAAAAGAGCAAGCCTCTATACTTGATAACAACAAAAAAAGTAAAAGTACAGCTCTCCAGGAGTCACCCTGTTCCTGTGATCTACATGTCTGCCTGACCTATCTTCCTCCACTGAATTAGTCTGTTTGCCCCAGAAATACCTAAGCTAATTTATACCAATAGCAATAAAATTTGAGTAGTTTGCACTACATAATGCTTAGAGTCACCATGGGTGACTATCTTCTCTTACTACTTCAAAGGTGGTTGTGAAATATAAGGGGATAATAAATAGGGTGATTTTCAGGCTGCAGTATGCCATAACTATAGAGGGAATTAGTATTATTAAGCAGTATATGCTAAGTAACTTCATAGTTCTTCAAAACTCAATAGATTACGTGGCTCTAGAAGAGGAGATTCTTTAATGAGAGCCTCTAGGCCCACAAATTTGCTGCTAAGTTCAC
Source organism: Nyctereutes procyonoides (assembly GCF_905146905.1). Lineage (NCBI taxonomy): Eukaryota > Metazoa > Chordata > Mammalia > Carnivora > Canidae > Nyctereutes > Nyctereutes procyonoides. The sequence continues at coordinate 5,400,818 of NW_026575135.1, read as the reverse complement.
TTTAAAGTGATTCAGAGGACAATTTTAAAATAATGAAACATGGAGAATTGAAATTATAAGACTGAGCAGAGGCATACAAGCCAAGACAATCCACAAGAACACAGAGGGATCTCAGTATTAGTATCAGGAAAGTGTAATGCAAGGCAAAAGATGTTGAATAGGCTGAAAAGGAACTTTTTTATAATGATGGAATATGTGGTACATAATGGAATATACTATCACGAATAGTTATGTGCCACAGAACATAATATTATAGAAAGCAAAATCTTCAAATATATAAGGAAGAAGAAGAAGAGGAAGAGGAAGGAGAAGAAGGAGAAGGAGAGGGAGAAGAAGAGGAAGAAGAAAAGGAAGGAAGGTAGGAAAGAGGAAGGAAGGAAAGGAGGGAGGGAGGAAGGAAAGAAGGGAGGAAAGAAAGAGAAAGGAAGGAAGGAAGGAAGAAAGAAAGAAAGAAAGAAAGAAAGAAAGAAAGAAGAAAGAGAAAGAGAGAGAAAAAAGAAAGACCCCAACAGAATACAAATTGTAGTGGGGAAATTGTTATTCCTTTGATATTTGGGCAGATCCAGCAGACACAAAAGTAAAGATAAAGACAGTGTGAACAAAACTTACAAGCTATTTTTAGTACAAGTGTACTGAACCGTACGAACAAAGAACAAATCTTTATAAAAGCATCTAGGGAACAAAACCTCACCATATTTTGAACCTAAAAATACCCTAATAATTTCTCCAAAGAAAAAGAATATTGACCTGGGTTGTCTAGTATAGTAACTATGATCCATATCTGGCTATTGAGCCTTCCACTGTAGAAAATAAAGAATTTAGGAAAATTAAAACCATCCTGTCATAGAGGTCTATGGTCAAGTTGGAGAAAGACACCTACCACTGTACAATGGATATCTAATTACTCTTAGTACTGAGTGCCTACTGGGGGCTCAGCAGCAGGACCTCTGCTATATTACTGTAATCCTTTTGAACATATTACAAGGTTGGCATAATTATACCCACTTCTCAGATGACCAAACAAACTCAGCCAGGTTGAGTGGCTTTGTTGAAGGAGCAAAGTAGCAGATATGTGGTTGGCTGGTTCTAATGCCCATGCTACTTCCACACGGGTTCCATAGAATGTTCAGCTCCATGATTGAAAGTCCACAGGTTATAGGATGGACATTTGAAGGTGAGAGAATTAAAAAGCCCAAACCATTACATTTGCCTTGATTTGGTTGGCATATTGGTTTAGTTTTAGGAACTCCAATCTCCTTCTTTACAAGACAATAACAAGAGTTGATTGTTTACGATCCCTTTCAGAAGATAGCAATGAGAGACACTTTGGACGGGTCAACTTTTTTAGTATGTGGAAGTATGCAGTCGCATGTAGGGGGCAGTCCTGACAGGTGTCCCATTAAGAGTTTCCTGGAGTTTGGGTTGTCTGTCCAAGCAAGACTCTAATAGTGACTTCACATTTGGACATATTGCAGTTAAAGCTCCATTAGCTGCAAAATAAATTTTGCCAGAATTTATTCCCTCTTTCATTTTAAGAGAAAGGGGAAAATCATACAAAAATCCAGAATTAATCAATTCCTTGGAACTTTCTGGTCAGTTGAATTCATTTCAACATATTCTTTTCAGGTTCTTGCTTGTGTGTTGGCCCCAGGGACAGAGTTGGGAACAAGACAGAACAGTAACTCCAGGAGGGACCATATAGATTCTATCAGTGTGTTATTTTTTTCCAGTTGTAAGAACAGAGGCACTCCCAAGTCAACTCAGGAGCTATTCAATATTAGAGTACTACTTGGATAGATAACCCAAATTCCAGAAACCCAGGTGATCCCTCAAGCCTGCTGCAGGGACATGCACAGGAAGCAGGAAGAATAGAATCTCAGTCACACAGCTAACCCTTAAAAGACTGGCTCATTATGAAAGTGCTGGAAAGTTCAGGACCAGAACAGCACTTGACCACTGCTGCTGTTTCAGCTACCATGAACAAATTTCTCTTTAATAATGATTATGCCTGATAAGGGTCAAGTACGATGCCAAACACTTTCTAATTATTTCTCTTTTTCATATTGTTTACTACTTTTTAAAATAATTTTTTATTGGAGTTCAATTTGCCAACATATAGCATAACACCCAGTGTTCCTCCCACCAAGTGCCCCCCTCAGTGCCCATCACCCAGTCACCCCAACCCCCTGCCCACCTCCCCTTCCACTTCTTGGTTGTTATTTTACCTTTCTTTACATGTGTGCTTTGGCTTCTGGTTCTGTTATATGGGTGCCTGGGTGGCTCAGTTGGTTAAGTGTCTGCCTTTGGCTCAGGTCATGATCCTGGGGTCCTGGGATTGAGCCCCATGTTGGGGAAATCCCTACCTGTTCAGTAGGGAGTCTCCCTTGGCCCCTGCCCCGGTCCTGTGCTCTCTCTTGCTCTCTCTTTCTCTCTTTCAATTTCTCTCTCTCTCTCTCTCTCTCTCTCTCTCTCTCATAAATAAATAAAATCACAAAGAAAAGAACAGTGGTTTTGGGTTGTGCTATAAATTTCTCAGCTCACTGTCCCTGGGTTTCAGATGATCATAGAATTCCTTGATAGCTCCACTTCATTGATTTATCTAACCAATATTTATGGTCCTCCTGTTAAGGGCCAGTCCTCAGCTAGATTCTGGAGTTTCCAAATTTAATAAGATAGTGGTGGGTCCTAAAGAGTGTGTGTGTGTATGTGTGTGTGTGTGTGTGTGTGTGTGAGAGAGAGAGAGAGAGAGAGAGAGAGTGAGAAGGAGAGAGAGAGAGAGAGAAGGAGAGAGAAAGAGAGAGAGAGAGAACGCAACATAATCCAAATTTATTTTTATTTTTATTATTTTTTTAGAGAGGGAGAGAGAGAATCTTAAGCAGGTTCCATGCCCAGCTTGGAGCCAGAAGCAGGGCTCCATCCCACAACATTGAAATTATGACCTGAGCTGAAATCAAGAGTCAGATGCTTAAATGACTGAGCCACCAGGCACCACAGATCCAATTTTTATTTTGAAAAGATCCTTTTTCATGAGTGGAAGATGCATCAGGGGTGGAGAGGAGGCAGCAAGGAAGAGGTGAGAACAGGCAGGAGCCTATTTTAGTAATCCAGGTGAAAATGATGGTTTGGATTACAGCACAAGCCTCTTATTGGTTGCTTGGATGTTGCATATTAGTGAAAGGGTGATTTTTTTTTTTTGAGCAATTGAGGTGACAGGATAACTCTGAGGAAGTCTAGAGAATGGGAGGTGGGGTGTGGAATAGAAGATGTAAAGGAGCTTGGTACATTTTATATTTGAAATATTAGGGAGAACCTGTTAGTTGACTTTGTAAGAGTGGATTTCAGGGGAGTTATCTAGAGTGGAGATATACATTTAGTAGTCATAGCAAAAAGATGGTGCTTGTAGCCATGGTCATAGAAGAGATAATGATGGAAAGGACTATAGAAGTGGATGAGAAAGATGCTCCAAAGAATAATAAGTTCAGAGAAGTGAGGAGGATCCAACTAGGTGACTGAATAAAATGTCCCAGTGATATGGGAGAAAAAAACCCCAGGTGTTTGCAGTGTTACAGAAGCTGAGAGAGAAGCCATAGGGTGGAATTCAGAGCCCAAGAAGACGGTTGGCCATTAGTAGGCTTGAGAACACTTCCTCCATCATGGTAGGCTAAAAGAAGGAAAAAATGACCATGAATACTGTAGGCTTGAGCATGGGTGGTGAGAAGCTGAGGGAGTTTGCTTCTGCTAATTTGTATTTTTCTCAACTAAGTATGAGACCAGGTCATCAGAGGAAACTGTGGATGGAGGAGGAAGTGTGGGAGGCATGAGAGAGAAATTATTCACCTCAGTGAGTGGGAAGATCAGCCTGTGAGAGAAAGATGGTCAGGCCTTTGGGCAGTTGTGAAAGTCCACCGATACCTGGGACCATACATAAATGTGAACCCTGTCAGCTCAGTCATGTGATTGTTTTCTCTAGCAACATACAGCTTCTTGGGGACACTGAGAGTGAGGGAAGGATGGTGTGTGCAGGCCAGAATGGTGGAGGGGGGCAGGGAAAGGAAGTTGAGGATATTTTCTAGGAAGTAATTGCAATGAATGTTCATGCAATCTGGGATGAGGAGATTGCATGAAGATTTCAGGAGAGACTAAAGGGGGTGAGAAGATGGTAAGGAATGAAGGGTAATGTCCAAGAATTGTGGCAAGGGGAGAAGGGCTTCTGTGGAGCATGAGACTTGGAATGATGGGGTGGGGGGGGTCAAGGTAGGGGGTGCATACATTGATATTTTACATATGATATAGTGTCTGTTGGTGGAAAAATCCAGGATGTGACCCATGGCAGTGGGTAGGCTAGATAGAGAGGGGGGAAAAGTTGAAGGGGCAGGAGAACAAAGTCCTGGATAGGTTCATGAATGGTTGTTGAGACCAGTAAGAATGATACAGGAATTGATGTGAGGAGGAAAACAGTCCCCAGCTCAGGTCTTTAAGTCTTTTATCCCTTAACGGACCGTGATCAGGAGGTCAGTAGATAATAGCAACAAGGAGGTGTGAGTTCACCAAATCCTGAATGTTTTATAAGAGTAAAGGGGAGGAAGGGTGTAGAGAAAGAAATGGGAAACAGGGAGGACACCTACCCCATCCTAAGACTCTGATGGTGTGGGGTATGAGAGAATAAAGCACCTTCCAATGGTGTCTCAGAGAACAGATTTCAGTTAAGGGAAAAAGGCAAAGAGAATTTACCAAGAAAAGTTGATTATTTATGGATATTTGCTGACCCCAGAGTTGGATTTTTAGAGGGTTGTAGTGGAAGGGTTTGTTGGGGAAGGATTGGGTGAGAATAAGAGATGTACAAAGCAGCAGGACATGTGTACCCACCCAGATTTACAAAACCATAGGTAACCAATCATTCTATAGGCTCAATAAGGAGTAACTTGTCCCTAGCCAAATCCCCTAAACCCAAATGGCAATGATTTGGGTACAGAATGTGGCTTCCTGTGCTTAAGAAGGTACTGAGAACTATGTCCCTCAGCAAAGGCTAAGAACAGGACACAGGGGAAGAAAAGGTGAAGGATGCAGGAGACCAAAGTGCGGGACAGGTTCATGTATGAATGATTAGGGCAATGAATTCTTATAGAAAACCTTATCCAATCCCAACTGCTTTTCAAGACAGAAGCCTTCCCTATAACACACTCAGTGGCTCATGCTTAAACATGTTTCATTAAAATGGTAATATTTCTAGAGTCTAGTTCATATTAACATAGATATGTGACTAAGTTATTTTTAAATGCCAAGTAAAATGTCAGTGAAAGGTCATATAATCCCCCTCAGATTAGCAAAAGTAATACAGATTGGTAGTACTCATGACTGGTGAAATTGAGGGAGGTGGGCACCGCTCTACACTACTGGGTGGAGAGTGAATCCGTTTAAAATTTGTGAATGATAATTTATAATATCTTAAAATCTTAAATGCTCATATCCACTGACATTAAATTCTTCTTTCAGGAATCTAATCTATAAAAAATTCTCACTATTTAAGGTACATACTGATGTAATTTTCAGGGATGTTAATGGCAGGTCTGTTGAAATAGTAAAAGCCACAAACAAGGTATTCATCAATGGAGAAATGATCTGAAAATTATCTTTTTACAAAGAAATACTAGCCGGTCATTTAAAAGAATAAAGAACAATGATAGCAAGGAAAGATCTGCAGGCACTGCTGTGAAAAGAGGTCTGTGCTATATTCTTAACCCAAAAAAGTAAAGTACAGACCAATATGTATGGCATGATTGCATTTTTGTAAAAGAAAATGTATATGGGTCATACACACACATATGCTTATGTATATATGTAGATATATATGTTTGTATGTGTTTTACCAATTTTAAGACTTAAATTTTCATGTCTCTGAAATCAGGATATATCTTACAATGTGTGCAATGTGTGGTGTGTTACAGTTTAATTGATAGTGTTCTTTCTTTTCTTTCTTTCTTTCTTTCTTTCTTTCTTTCTTTCTTTCTTTCTTGGCCATACAGAAATTGATGGCTCATTTTACAATGGACAGATTTGGACATGATGAAATGTGGCAGGTAAATCAGAAAGAAAGATACGAATGTATAAGCATAGGAAAAATAATACACATCAAATATTTACTAAGGGTCATCCTTAAGGATGGGGTTGAAATGACAGTAGGTGAGGATTTTTCCTTTCCTCTTTTTAAAAATATTTCTAAATGTAATTAAAATTTTGATTTGTGGTAAAAATGCCTAAAATTTAATTGAACACTTTGATGAATTTTTATAGATGTAGAGGACCTATATAACTATCATTCAGAACAGATTTAGAATATTTTCATCTCCCCAGAAGTTTCCTTCACCCCCAATCAATAGTCACCCTTCCTCCCTGTAGACTCTATTTTGCCTTCCATCCACACAGATTCATTCACCAGTTCTGAACATTACATAAATGCAATCATACATGAATGCATTCCATTCATCAAATGGGATAAAATGAAATGTATTCTTTTGTGTCTGGCTTCTGCTTAGTGTAATGTCTATGAGGTTCATTCCTATTATTTGTGTGGCAGTAGTTTTTCTTTCCTTCATTGATGTGTAGGATTCCATTGCATGAGTATACCACTACTTATTTAACCATTTTTCTATTAAAGGACATTTGAGTTATTTTTGTTTTGGGACTATCACAAAGAAAGCCAATGCATTCATGTACCTGTCTTTTTCTGGACATATGATATGACCTTAATTCTGTTAGGGCTGACCATGCCTAGGAGTAGTACGGTAGGGTCATTGGGCAAACATATGGTTAGCCTTAGTTGATATTGCCAAATAATTTACCAAAGTGATTTTACCATTTTCTCTTCCTCCTGCAATCAGATTTCCAGTTGTTTCACACCACCACCAATATCTGATATTGTCTGTCATCCTAACTTTTGCAATTCTGGTGCATACGTAGTGGTATCTCGTGGTGGCTTTAATTTCCATTTCTCTGACTACTAATGACATGCCTTTCAAAGGCCTTATTGGCCATATAGATATTCTCTTTTCTGAAGTGCTGTTCCATTCTTTTTTTTTTAATTTTTTTTAAAATTTTTATTCGTTTATGATAGTCACAGAGAGAGAGAGAGAGAGGCAGAGACACAGGCAGAGGGAGAAGCAGGCTCCATGCACCGGGAGCCCGACGTGGGATTCGATCCCGGGTCTCCAGGATCGCGCCCTGGGCCAAAGGCAGGCGCCAAACTGCTGCGCCACCCAGGGATCCCCCATTCTTTTTTTTAATTTGACTTATGAAAGTTTTTATATATTGTGGATGTGAATCCTTTGTCATATATATATGTATTCATATATATATGAATTTGGGATGAATTTCGTCCCAAATATTTGTGGCTTTTTTTTATTTGTGGCTTTTCTATTCACTTTCATAATGGTATCTTCTCCTGAACAGAAGTTCTTAATTTAGATGAATGCCAATTTATCATTCTTTTATGGTGTGGCTTTCATACACTATTAAAACATTTTAATAATGGGGGTACCTGGGTGGCTCGGTGGTTGAGCATCTGCCTTTGGCTCAGGGTGTGATCCTGGGTCCAGGGATCAAGTCCTCATTGGGCTCCCCGCAGGGAGCCTGCTTCTCCCTCTGCCTGTGTCTCTACCTCTCTCTGTGTGTCTCTCATGAATAAATAAAATCTTTAGAAAAATAAAACATTATAATAATAACATTTAAAGACATTAAAAAGATATATTTTTCTTCCCTCATTGCTCTGGCTAGGACTCTAGTTCAGTGTTCATAGAAGTGGCAATAATGGGCGTCCTTGCCTTGTTTCTAACCAGTGGACACATGTTTACTCTTTCACCACTGAGTGTGCACCACCATATGTGCACAGCTAACCTGTCCTCTGATGGGTCATGGGTGAGGCTCTGCAAAGCCAAATGTCATAGTTATCACAGGTGTTCCATCCCTTAGTTGGACATTTCTAGACCGGCCCTAACATAAATGACCCTCTCAGGGCTTTGTTTCCATATCTTTAAATAGGAAGTAATAATAGGACCACCCTCATAGGATACCTGTGAGGATTAAGAGGATTATTTAAACATAAAAGCACTAAAACTAATGCCTCATTCAGAGTAAGCTCTTATTACATGTTAGCTCTTATTATTAGCTGGTTTTATTGCATTTGTTGGGCATTTCAATACATCATTTTATACTTCATTCAGGGTGTCTTGGTTACATATAGCTTATTCTCCACATCAATTTTTAAGCTCTATAAAAGCAAATCTGGGCCTTGTACTTTCCTCAAACTTCTTTTGCACTAATCAAATTTATGGTCTAATAGCACAGCAAAATAATAATATTGGGATTTTTTTTTCCATCTGTATATCTGAATTAGCATTGACTTGATCTTTTTTGGAGAAGTGACATTTTGGGTATCATGGTTGTGTCTCTAATATGCAGAGATTTTACTTTCTTTAAGTATTCAGATAAAGAGATGAAGAAAGTTTCCCAAAAATAGAATAAAAACTACTTTGCTGAAGATCTGGATTGGAGTCCTGGTTTTTCCATTTATTTGTTAGCTAGGTGATTTTCATCTCTGAGCCTCAATTTCTTTACATCTTATCAAATGGGCCCAGTAATACCTTGTTTTTAGTGCAACATTTAGCTTTCTTCCCTATTTGAATATTGGACTGAAATACAAAGTAATCATATTTCTTCAACAGAATTGCTATTCAAAAGGAGCTGAACCATTAGTACACTATAAATCTGTACTGTAATCACTAGTGTGTGTGTATGTGTGTATGTGTGTTGAATTAATTGCAGAAAAGGGTATAGACCAATGTTTATTGAAGAGGTTTCTCTTGAGATGCTAATAGATGTTCCTGGGTTGGGGAGAGGGTTACAAATAGAAAATTTGCAAAACTGGTCAATATTCACAGAATGATAATCAGTTATAGTTCTAGGACACAATTTGCATCTTTATGGATGAGAATTATTTGCATTACTATCAATTTTCCTCAATTTCAGGGCAGTAAAAAAAATCTCAGAGACAATGAAAGCTTAAAACGATCTGAATTCATGAGCCAGTCAGTACTCTCTCTAAATTTCAATCTTTCACAATTTTTCCCTTTATTACATGTCTTCTCAAACAGAATGCTATTCTTGCTAATCTTTTACTTAAAAGGAGCCTGGAGTTAATTATTTAAAAAATATATGCACATATAGCTCAGTTTAATGAGTATTTGGAGAGAACATCTTCAGTTGGAAAGATGTTGAGCTAAAAGGGAAAAATTCAATATAGCAAGTTTTTAAAAGGTGATTTTAGCTTATATTCAAATCAACAAATATTTCATAAGTACCTACGTTGTGATTCAAAGGAGAATAATGGTACCTTGTCTTTTGGGGAACTTAACAATGTTCTACCTTCCATAGTATTGGGTTTGGCCCCATGTTTGCATAGGATCCCATGCCTGGTAATGCTTATTTCTAGAAGTCTAGATAGTTCAGTCTAGAAAATACCCATCTAGGGGGTTCCATAATTCAAGTAGAATCCACTTAAGTCCCCTGTACTAATGTAAATGGAAGACCCTCCACTTACCATCTTGCCTCTGTTTCCAAATTCCCCTGGGAGGCTGATGGAAGAAAAATAGACAAATCTAAGAGCAGACAATTGTCCTGGAGCAGTACATTCTGAATCCACATTTTGGAAAGAGACATTTGCATTAAAAATATTATTATTATTATTTTTATTTTTTAAAATTTTAAAAAAGATTTTATTTTATTTATTCATGACAGACACAGAAAGAGAGAGAGGGAGAGACACAGGCAGAGGAAGAAGCAGGCTCTATGCAGGGAGCTTGACGTGGGACTCGATCCCGGGTCTCCAGGATCATACCCCAGGCCGAAGGCAGCGCCAAATCGCTGGGCCATCGGGGCTGCCCAAAAATCTTTTTATTATTATAATGAAGCTAATTATATTATATAATAATAATTATTATAAAGAAGCTCAGCTCCTCACATTTCAAACCACTTTTATTTAAAACATGATCTTTATTTTTGTGTAACTAAAAGGTCTATTAATTTTCTTTTCTAAAAACAAAGCAAAACCAAGACCCTTTGTCCTCAAAGTTTAAGTTTCTGATATTATAAAGCTCCTGGCAGCTTTAATCATCAAGATTAAAAAATAATAATAATAATAAAATTCTATTTCAGTGTCAGCTACTATACTATGTACAACTAGACTGAATTGGGTCATTATAATGATGTGCAGGAATTTCTTGGAGTTAAGGGGTCCAAGTTGTGATCTTAATACTATTCTCTTTTTCATAGTTCTTCTGTCCCTTCTTATTGGAAGTGATCCCTCCTCACTGCTTTTGGTGGATTTGACTGTAAGATCTTTTAGTGTGCCACTTCTTCATATTGTTCGGATAGATACTACCATGGTCAAAGCCCATGCATTTGTCCATAGAACCTCTTACTCAGCACTTATAGACGTGGTCTCTACATAATTCCCAAACACTTCACATTCCCCTCTAACAGACAACATTGAGAAATTCAGGTAAAGGCAGTGGCCAAATGATTCTCTTTGTGGGTGAATTTAAGATGTATGGTATATAAGTGTGTATATCCGAACATATAGAGAGCCATCAGTAATATATAGCAGATTCCGCAAACATTTTCTATAAAGGACCAAATAATAAACATTTTAGGCTTTTCAGGCTATAGGGGCTGTCCTGCATTCTGGCACAGTTACTTAACCTGTAGTCATCACAGCACAAAAGCAGCCTTAGAATGTAAGCAAATGGATGGACACGGCTGTAGTTGCTGACCTCGAAATATAGTATAATCTGGACAAGAAATCATAATGCCAGGGCATGCCAGATTTGCCCCTTACCAGCTGAGTGCACAGTTTAGTTCTCTTGAACTAATGTCACTTGAAATAATCATTTTATAAACTCTAAAATACTGTGCAACATCTAAGATGGTATTCATTCAATCGTTCATTTATTCAACAAATTTGATATATATCAAATTCCCATTGTGTGTCAAGAACTGTCCTCGGAACAACAAGGTGGTAGCAGGTAAGAATGAGTCACATAAATTTTGGGAAGCATACCAATATCAGGCTGTTGGGTGATTGTCAGGTTGGGGTCATAAGGTAAGATGACACCCTGGTGGGAGTGGGGGGGTTCCCCTGAAAGGAATTGATGTTCACACAGTCACTTATTTTGGGAAGTGGTTAATTCTAGGCAGGAAATGAGTTGGCACTTTGAGCTGGGGGTGGTCACACTTCTTTCTCCCTGTGGGGCCAGGAAGAGTTGGGCTTAGATTCTAAGTCACAGAAAGGCCTAAGTAAATCTCACTGGGGAGTGAGATGTTTCTTAACTGTATGGAGTCAGGCCTATAGCGATTGATATCATCAGATTCATGATTTTCCACTTAGTGGGGCCAGCAACCAAGGGTGGAAGCAGCCAGCATTTCTGGGGCAGCCAGTATGAAGACTCAGGGTTGTAGAGTCGCTGGCCTCAAAAAAGCAAGATCTCACGCAGTATCCAGAGTAGGGTGTGAGTGATGCAGGATCAACCAAAATAATTTGGAAGCAAGAATCACTTTGTTTTGTAGATACTGGCAGCTAGTGAACTATGTGTAAACATTGTTCTTAAAACCAAACAATTATAGTACAGTGTAGTAAGTGTTTAGATAGAAAAGAGGATGTCAAGGCAGAAATTGGATGCCTAACTTAATCTGGGCATGATTCTTGAGAAATAAGGTCTAAGTTGAGATTTTAAGAGTGGGGTCAGGTTAACCAAGTGGAGAAGGGAGGGGAAGCACAGTGCAGACCAAGGGATCAGCATGTGCAGAGTCAGGCAGCCTCAGAGGCAAGAGTGCAGTGTCATTAGGGATCTGATTCTGGAGTCAGACCATGGGCATTTACATCCTGGCCTCTGAACACCTAGACATGCTTATGCATTTCTCTGAGCCTCTGTTTCCTCATCTAACATGTCAATCTTTATCTCATTAAACAGTGTCGAGGATGAAATAGATAACAGTACTGAAGGCTTCAGTATGATGCCTGGAACTCGGTAAACAAGCCCTCAGTCAGGGTTAGCAATAATAGATATTGATGTAATATAAAGCTCTTTAAGTAAACACACCAGAATTGATGAAGGAGTAGTATGAAAAGGTCAGATTCGGCTGAGGGCTATGTATTTGAGTGTATGAAAGTAATTTTGGCAGTAGGAATTAAGCTTCCTTAAGCATTTTCTTGCTTTTCCCTCGTCTCAATGTGTCAATCCCATGATGGGTCATGGCCTTTCTTCCCTTGACTACTTCTGCGCCTGATGCTGAGTGCGCAAGGCCAGCTGTTAAAATGAAACTAGTTGCAAGAGCGGAAGGCAAACTCAGAAAGGTCACAGCAGTTATGTTCTCTGTGCCCCAGGCAGTGAGAATGGAAGGATGAAATACTTCAGCTGGTTTTCACTTGGAGCTTTTTGTTGGTGAAGGTGGATCAGACTCCAATTCAGCATGTTCTTAACTAGTTAAGTATTTCCCTGTCTCGCTGCGAGTGAATCTACACATTTCCCGAGCGCCGACTCTGTGCCAGACTCTGATCTGGGTGCTGGGGCTCAGAGTGGATTCTTGCTTCTAGGAGCTCAGCTCTAAGTGCAAAAACAAAAACAAAAACAAAAACAGGAACAGAAACAAAACAAAACAAAGCAAAAAAACTGGCAAACACCAATACTCCAGTGTGCGAATACTGTTGCCATGGGGGCAGTTGCAGGGAGGGGACCCCCAGGACTTCATTTCTCAAATATTTATAGGTTTTTCCAGGGTAGTTTTCCCTAAAGTATGAAAGTATTCATTGAGCATTTGCCTCATGATCATCTTTGTTCATCCAAATAGCTGGTTTTTCCAGATGCAGATGGAGCTGGCTTCAGTGAGTTGGAGGAAACATCGTTCCTCTCACATTTGCCCTTGAGCTTTTCCCTGCTCCTCTCCTACACTGAAACTCCTTTTCAGGTACTGACTGTAATAAAAGACCCCAAATTTGTATCCTTTTCAAGCTTATTGTATGTTCTTCCCAGAACTTTGGAAAGGATTATGCTTATTTTACAGTTGAGGAAATTTAGAGAGTGTCTGTGACTCATCAAGATCCTCCTGTTAATCACTGCCTGAGCTAGGATTCAAACTCAGGTTTCCAAACCATCCGTTCCCATCTGCCACCCCCAGACTTGGTTTCTCTCTTTCCTTGGCCCTAGGGAAAGTACATCCTCTACTCTGGACTACGTTCCAAGCTTTCAACATATTGGTTAGTCTTGTCCCGGCTCTTGCCCAAAATACCCAAGGGAAAGACTGGACCGAAAGCAATTTTTAAAAACTCAGTGATAATTAAAATGAATATCATCATGGTGACTTAATGATGCTTTTCGTAGTGTCTAGACCCTCATATTTGCATAAACAGCAGAAGGGCAGGAGAATCCATTTCCCAAAGTCAGCTGGGAGGATGCAGGGAAGCATAATGGATTCAGAGAATCCCTACACTTTCCCTACACTTACCAGGGAAAATCATCTGAACCAGCAGCCCTCAAACTGTTAGGTATCCAGGAATATCAATCTTGTGGATCTTATCAAAATGCAGATTTTGTTTCAGTAGGCTCCTAGGTAGATGTGAGGTTCTGCATGTGTAGCAAGCTCTCTGGTGGTGCCAGGGCTGCTGGTTCAGGACACAGCATGGATAACGAGGATTTAAACCACTGACTCTTGAACTTAAGGTTTAGGAGCTTAAAATAATCCTGATGCCTGGGTTCTAACCCCAGAGAGTCTAATGTAATTGGTCTGGGCTGTGGGCTGGGGACAGATGTTAAAAAAATGTTTCATTTGATTATAGGCGTGCCAAAATTTGATTTAAACTCTAGAGTGAGGGGATCCCTGGGGGGCTCAGTGGTTGAGTGTCTGCCTTTGGCTCAGAGCGTGATCCTGGGGTCCTGGGATCGAGTCCCACCCTGCATGGAGCCTGCTTCTCATGGGTGCTTGCTTCTCCCTCTGCCTCTCTCTCTCTCTCTCTCTCTTTCTGTCTCTCTCTCTCTCTCTCTCTGCTTCTCATGAATAAATAAATAAAATCTTTTTAAAAAATAAAAATAAACTCTAGGGTGAGTATACCCCCCATGAGATGATTAGAACAGCATATAGCTGTCTCACAGGGGCAAAAAGGAAATGGATTATATAGCGAATATACTACACCTAGCTCAAAGAAGGGGTTCAGCACACCAAGCGAGGGTTTGTTTCTCTTTTTTTCCCCTCCAAATTCTCAGATGCCACAGATGAATTCTGGCATCTGGAAATTTGCCCCTTCTTTGACAGCTGCTGTCTTACTCTCCTGAGTGTTGAAAAACATTTATAAGAAAAAAGGTAGCTTTTAATTCACATTCCCATACTTTTGAAAGGATTCTTAGTCCTTTTTTCCCTTTTGGGTGGCTTATGTGGTATCTTTTCACACAGAATGTGGCCTGTGTTTAAAGAGATTTTCTCTGATTATTCATTTAAGAAATAGTTACTGAACAGCTATTATGTCCTAGGAGCTGTGCTGGGCTGTGAGGACCCAGTGCTGAATAAGAATGATAGGATTCCTGCCCTCCAGGAGCTTGGATGCTGGAGAGGAAGTATAGAGAGAGCCAGAGTGAAGAGCATCATGCACTAAAGGATCGGACAAATGGGGAAGACGACAAGCAGGGAATTAGGTGAAGCTAGAAAAGTCCGGAAGACTTCTCTAAGGAGATCAGAGCAATGATAGGAGTTAGGCGGGCAAAGAGAGTGAAAGAATATTCCCGACAGAAGGAAGAACACCTACAAACACCGGGTGGCAAGGCTGATCATGGAAGGTTTGAGGAAGTGAAAGAAGTTCAAAGCTATTTGAGTATCAAGCACAAGGTGGGAGGTGGCATGAAGCGAGAGAGGAAGAGGGAGGTTGATGGGGAGGGGGAGAGGTTAGATTTTTAGGAAGGCTGGGTCCATCGTGGTTGGAGGGTGGAATGTTGGAGCAGAGATGTTCACACACCAGGTGAATTCCAGCTCTCCCACCCTCTGGCTGTGTGATGTTGGCCATGCTACTCAAAGTCTCAGAGTTTCGATGTCACTGTCTGCCATGTGGGGAATACAATAATGCCTGCCTCCCAGGGCTCTTCGGAAGGTTAAATGAATGAGAATGTGAAAAGTGCAGAATGTGTAAGAGCTTGATAAGTGGTCATTGTTGTTATCGGTACCCAGAATGACAGTGCCATCTAGGGATGGGATTTGTAAGGGGTAAGACAGGAGCCAGAATGTGAGGCAGGAGGTGGCAAGGGTAACGCAGGTGACATGGTGCCGGCGGGCACAAGACGACGGATGAACTGGCTAGATGTTGATTGGATGGGAAACAGGAAAGAAGGGTCATAAGAGACTCAGATGATTCTTGAGATTTAGAATGTAGGAATAGTGACAAGTTGGGATGAGTCTTGTGAAGTCAGTTTTGCATGGTGAGATTGTATCCATCAGGGATCATTTGCAGAGACCAGATGTCACTCTAGCTTGTTTAGCAGGAAATCAAGTATCACAGGGTATTAAGTGGCTTACAGACTCGCCGAGAGGGCTGAGGAAACAGAATCCAGGTTGAGCTTTCAGGAGCAACTTCTTTTTTTTTATTTTATTTTTTTAGATTGGAGTTCAATTTGCCAACATATAGCATAACACCCAGTGCTCATCCCGCCAAGTGCCCCCCTCAGTGCCCATCACCAGTCACCCCAACCTCCCCAACCCACCTCCCTTTCCACTACCCTTTGTTCATTTCCCAGAGTTAGGTGTCTCTCATGTTTTGTCACCCTCAGATATTTCCCACTCATTTTCTCTCCTTTCCCTTTATCCCCTTTCACTAATTTTTATATTCCCCAAATGAATGAGACCATATAATGTTTGTCCTTTTCTGATTGACTTATTTCACTCAGCATAATGCCTCCAGGTCCCTCCATGTCAAAGCAAATAGTGGGTATTTGTCGTTTCTAATGGCTGAGGAATATTCCATTGTATACATAGACCACAGCTTCTTTATCCATTCATCTTTCGATGGGCACCGAGGATTCATCTTTCGATGGACACTGAGGTCAGGAGTAACTTCTAATGCCACCTCTCAGAACGGGGCCGCTAGGATAGCTGCTGTCTCTTCAATAATCTTGCAGTCAGGAAGCTGCCCCTTTAGAGCCACAACACTGCTGTTTCAAACAGGAAACCACCATAATCAGGAAGCCGCTACTGCTATCAGGTCTAGAACCACTGCGAATCTGCAACAGACCATGTCAGCAGAGTGGATGCTCCTGTCCCTACACCCAGACTCACCTACCAACCAACACTGAACATATATATCTGAACACTGGTACCTATGCAAGTGCACCTGTAGGAAAACCAAACACCTCCACAGCTGGGCTCGCTGGCACGGTGGACAAAAGTTTAAAATCTGGTCCATCTTGGACTAAATTCTTCTAGAACTCAAGCTACAAGGGATTAGAAAAGTATGTTTTGAGCCTTCCAACTTCTGGAGCAGGGAAAGTCACACTAGAACAGCACTTTGCAGACTGTGGGCTGTGACTCATTTTTATGACAGCATCATAGAAATCAATTCAGGTGGTCACAACAAAAATATTTTTCTTAGTCACAAGTAGTATTACTTAATGTAACCTTTGTCCTAGGGTTTTGTGTGTGTGTGTGTGTGTGTGTGTGTGTGAGCGCGTGTACACATCTTTGCAAAGTGAACCGTTTCTTCTTTTGAGCCACAGTAAAAACAAAACAAAACAAAACAAAACAAACCTTGAAAGTCACTACACTAGATGTGGAGCGCCAATCTTCTATTGCGAGGTTACAGAAAGAACTAATGGGCAGAGCCCACTGACTACTGAATATATGGGGCTGAATTTTAGGAGCAATTAAAGCTGGAGATATAGATTATGCAGTCATTGGCAAGAAGATGCCATTGAAGCCCGGGGAAGTTGATTAAGCCATCCAGGGAGACAGCATGGAGTGTGAAAAGAAAGAGGTCAGGGATGGACACCAAGAAATACAGACATTTGGAGAATTTTCCTTCTGGAGTTGTGCTCATCCTTCTTGCATTCTGGTGTTTTTCATTTACTCGCCAGGGAGAGAACTGGATCCAGGGAAGCCTCAGAATGCTTTGGAAAGGTGTGTTTCAAATCCCACGTCAGTCCGAGCTGAGTGTGTAGCAGCCTGAGAGAGCTGTGGCGCC
Organism: Nyctereutes procyonoides; assembly: GCF_905146905.1. Taxonomy (NCBI): domain Eukaryota; kingdom Metazoa; phylum Chordata; class Mammalia; order Carnivora; family Canidae; genus Nyctereutes; species Nyctereutes procyonoides. Next base: position 5,383,558 of record NW_026575135.1, on the reverse strand, counting down.
TACCGTGCTGGATCATAAACCAGCACCTGGCATGAGGGCCTGACACCACACCCACACTCAGGCCTTGTGTGTGGAATGGATGTTCAGAGCAAAGAAGTTCTAGGAAAGATGGAAAGAGCTTTTTTTAGATTTCAAAGCTCCGGCTCATGAGCTGCGACCACAGAGGGGTCTAACCTCACTAGCAAAGGATGACTCAGTAGTGTTAGGGTACAAGGTATAATTTTCAAAGAGTATTTCTGTTATATAGAAAAGTGGCAACAAGGAGTGGGAGCTGTATAGGAAGATATGCTCGTTGCAGCAAAATTGGGAGGTGAACTTAAATGTTCATCGATAGGAGCCTGGGCAATCTAGCGTATTCAAACAATGAAATGGGATACAGCAGTTAAAAGAGTGAGCTAGATCTGTAGTCTGTATAAATCTGTATAAATCTCAAAAAAATTACATGAAAAATTTAGTCACAAAATGTGATATTAAGTATGATATCATCTATTTAAAAATTCATTCATTAAAATATTTAAAGCCACACAAAACTGCACTATATATTCTTATGAGGAAACAAGTATAAAATTATGTAAATGAAAGGGCTGGGCAAACTTTGGGGCAGTGGCTGTCTCTGGGGAAGGTAGGAAGGAAATGGATGGAGGAGTGAGGCTTTGCTTTATCTGCGGTGTTGCATTTTTTTTAAAAGAAGCAGAAGCAAATATGACAAAATATTAATAGTTTTAAGTAAGCAGGTGAGGCATGGGAGAAATACTATTTTCTGTTCTTTTCATAATTAAAAATAAATCCAAGTGCATATGTTATGCATAATCCAAATGCATATGTTATGCATAATCCAAAACATATGTTTTGGGGATCCCTGGGTGGCGCAGCGGTTTGGCGCCTGCCTTTGGCCCAGGGCGCGATCCTGGAGACCCGGGATCGAATCCCATATCGGGCTCCCGGTGCATGGAGCCTGCTTCTCCCTCTGCCTGTGTCTCTGCCTCTCTCTCTCTCTCTGTGACTATCATAAAATAAAAATAAAATAAAAAAAAAAACAAAAACAACAACAACAACAAAAAAACATATGTTTTGCAATGCCCAGAGCAAGAGCCAAGCTTCTTTCCCTGACTGCAGGTTAAGCAGATGACCTGAAACAATTACTAGAAGAAATTGGACACACACACACACACACACACACACACACACGTGCATATACACACATATAACACACGCGTATGTATAATACATATGTGTGTGCATCCGCATATATATATATACATAAACACATATATACACATATACACGCATATATGCATAACTTCAGATCAAAACAATAAGCTTTTAATTTTTAAATTATTTCTTCAGTTTCTGAGAGGTTGAACCTTTATGTATGGGACCCTGGCCTTTTTCTGTGATTTGACCGTGTACTGAATCTAGAGACTATCTGTGTCTCACATTCGAATGATAATCCTTGAGGATCTGGGTGGAGGCAACGAAGAACAGAGGAAATCCCTGAATGCTGGGACCACCCCATTGCAGGGCTGCAAAGATGGGAACCAAGGAATTACAGAAAGGCTACAGGATGAGAGCAGTAAAGCCTGGTGGGAAATCCTGGGCTCCACTGCTAGCTCAAATCCCAGCTCTGCTACTAACAATCGTGAGGACTTGACAAGTCACAGCCCACTCTTGGGCTTGCATTCAAACACTGGCTTAGCTTATCAATAAGGATCTTTCCAGAGATGACACGGACTGACTTCTCAATCCTCTTAATGTAAGTGCCAGAATAATCAGTGGAATTCCAGGGGCTTTGAAAGGCTCTCCTGTTTGGTAAATTCTGCCCAAATTCCCTCAGCATTTCCTCCCTTTAGAGCCTGTTCCTATCAACCCTCTTGGGGGAGCTGGGGCCTCCCCTGAGCCAACCTTTGTGTGACTGGGGAATTCTGAAAGGGAATACGGTAGATTAAGGAGGCATCAGTGGGTGATAGACAGATGGGGCGAAGAAAAAGTTACTAAATGTGGAGAAAGAAAGTCTTATGAATTCCCCAAGGGAAGGAACTTATTTAGTCTACTAAACAAGTCTGACTTGTTTCATATCAACTTACACATTGCCCTTTCTACACTTTCTGCAAGTATACTGTGGAATGTGTGTGTGTGTGTGTGTGTGTGTGTGTGTGTGTGTGAACTCCAGGTTTTTGGGTACCTTAGTTCCCAAGTTAGAAAAATTATTTATTTTACTTGTGTAAATGCAATCACATTCCCAGGGGCTGATTAACCCTCAGGGAGTAACAGAACCTGGTTTCCAGCTTATCCACTCCCTATTATTTTCAGTTGAGTTACTAGTGATTATTCCCTTTTACTAGTTTGTCTTGCTATGAGGCTCCTTTAAATGCTGTGCCCCCTGTTGTCTTCAGCTATTGGCTTTCAGAGTATTGTTTGACAGAGACTGAGAGTAGGAACCACTCAAGAATAAAAGTCAGGTGCCTCTGCTCAGAGAAGGGATGGAATCTTTGTCAAATTTGAGTATGAGACAGTAGAAAATTTGCTTAGTGTACACAAGCTTAGATTGCAGATACCTTTTCAAGAACGCATGAGTTGGCTTAAGCAAGGTTCATTTGTCCTTCAGAGTTAGGGTATAACTCAAATGCCAGTGCTCCCTTACTTGTTAGTTTGGGGTCCTCAAAACCTGTTTCTGTGTTTACCATATACTTAGTTTGCTGAATTGAACACTTCTTCCAATGCCCGCTCCTCCCAAAGAATCTAGTCATAGAAAGCATTAGGAGAAATGTAGACTTTACTGAATATTTCAAAGAGGAGACTCGGAGGAGGTTGACATAGCACACTGCTCAGCAAATGACTTCAATTTTTCCCCTAGTTATTTTATTTTCCCAAGTCCTTCTCATCCATACCAACACTGCTGTTTTTTTTTCTTTTCTTCTTTTAAGTTTTTTATAGTCTTTCTCTGACAAACCTTCCTGATTTCCTACATTTTTCTTTTCCCTCCTCCTTTTTTGAGAAAAAAACGCAAATTTTACTCCCTTCTTCTGCATGGCAGTTAAGGGTCCCTTTTGGTTCTGAAGTATAAACTCTGGAGCTTTATACTTCAAGGGCAATGGTCTTTTTATACAGGTAAGGTGCTCCTTTGTAAAAGGACAGATGTCAAGGCAGGTTGGTGTAGCTAGAGAAATCTCATGGCTACCCAAGTCAGGAGAGGAGGTTTCCATTGCTCAGAAGTCCTCACAATTTGCAGGGTCATCATCATTTATCAACAACATTTTGGGGCCTTAATAACCCTCCACAGAAATGATTTCCTGAGAGACATTTGAAGCAGGGAGCAGAGAGAGATCATGTGAGAAATGAAAGTAGCTGATCCCTGACCAAATGGCCGCATTACCATGACCACCGCACTACCATCAGCATGCGATGGAGTGCTTGCTGAATGCACAGTCCTTCCCTACAGGAAATGAAAGCTGTCTGTTGTTGATGTATTGTCATTCTGAACTTGAATGGAGTCAAGCCTGGTCAGATGGTTTTCCAAATACCAGGAGGCTTCTTAGATTTTGGATGATTAGTTGGACAGTCCTTTCTTTTATACATTTTAGATCCCATAGTTCACATCCCACCGTTTACACTGAACCTCATCCCCAAATTCTGACTCTGTTGAGGTGACATGCAGCCAGATCCTAACAGTATCATTGGATTTATACTGGTGTGAGTTGAGGGCCTTTCCTTTGGTTGGGGGCTTCTAGAACACCACTTGGAATCTTAGTTGGCAGATCTGGGGTGAAAGATCCTGGTCTTCTGAGATGGAAGAGATTTTGGAGAGATTCAACCCAGCCCCTTCATTTTTTTAGTTATGGATCCAGAGTTCCAGGGAGGGGAAAGGAGTAGTTCCAGGTTGTACAGTGAGTTAGTGGATGGGCCAGGGGATAAATCCATCCCTTCTGATACCCATGTCGGGCTTTTCCCACCATACTGCCTTGCTTCTCCGCCTTCTATTTGAAAGACACTTCACTCAAAACTGTTTTTTTTTTTTTAAACCCTGGACCTGTATCTTCCCAAGAGACAGAGGAGAAGCATATTATTTAATACCCATTGTGGTTTCAGTCTTGGTCTAGAGTTTTCTTTTTCCCCAAGTGTTTGGATGGATGAAGTACTGTATGGCAAAGTACTATATGCTTTCTTCCTGAAGGCCAGAAGAAATGGTTCAGTCTGAACTACTATATAAGAAGATAGACAACACATTCTCAAGAGGAAAGGTGTTTGTATCCACATACTGGAATTTATCCACCTTGACTGATATGGTGCTGTTGACCTGGAGGTGCTCCAGCAAGAACTGAGAGAGATTTTGGTATATGTTCTTGGTTTGTGCTCCAGACTCACACACTGTAACCAGCGTCTGCTTTTTGACATCTTTGTTGATGAGAAGCTCCAACTTCAGGTCAACAGAATGTTCTGGGCATTTTACTAGAAATTGCAGTTGGCAAATGATGACATACCAACCTGGGAACTGGATTACCAGATTCCCATCCTGATACCTGACTCCACGGACAATGCCATCTTTGTTCCAAGATAACTTGGATTTGTTTATATGCTTGGACACTGGAAAGAGAAGGACAAAGAGACAGAATTATTGGACATATTATAGGTGCAGATTGCAAAATGTGAAATTTTTATTCAAGGTTTCCCACTCAAGATCTGTATTTTCTATAACATTGCCTGATATTCCAACCATCTGGAATATCTTCCATATTACTCATTCTAGGTGCTGCTTAATATTCAAGGCACAGGTGAAAAACCACCCCTCTTCCTTTTCTCTAATGCTTAAAGCTGGAGGGCCAGAGCACACATGGTAATGGACCGCTACCTCGTATAGAATCATTTTCTACTTATTTGTTACCTTATAGTATTCTGTTATTGTTATAATTATTATATTTCCCTTTTCAGACCATGAGCTCCTGAACTATAGTCCCCACAAGTTCTGGACCATTCATTCATTCATTCAATCAATCAAAGCTTCATCACTAAGGGATTGCTCTTTGGTAGGCATTGCATAAAGTATCTGAAATAAGATATTTATTTAGTTTTATTCAATTAATAACCAAATTAGGCATTAAGATGTGCAGGAGAATCTGTCAATGGATCCTTTAACAATTTCTTGTCTCAATGTTTAAATGTCTTAAATGTCTTTCTCTCTTCAAAAGGGCAGCCAGGCATAACTGCACAAGTGTACACTAAGGGGCTCTTCCCAGCTGGGATTTTTTAGAGAAGCAGAGGATTGGCCGACCCTGTGAGCCGACATGTTCCTGTGGAAAGCCAAGTCTCTCTGAGTCCTAACAAGTGAAAATCAGCACTGATTAGTCAGGGTGCCTTTCAGAACTGGAAAGCTGGCCTTCGTTTTAATTGCTTCCATGCCTTCTCTTTAAACCTCATTGCAATTCAACTGAAGAGAGAGAACTAATCTAGCAGCAAAATTGAATTTTTAAAATGGGCAGAATGGCTATTCAGAGAATCTTGGCCATCCTCTCCATATCTCGGCTTTCTCAGTGTAAGTGCCTTGCATTGTTTCCTTTATAAGGGGTCTCTTACCTGAAGCAGACTGCAATATGCAAATAGGCCACGTGCAAGCATGGTCATTAAGCTGTCAATCTGGGGACAAGGCAATTTTGTGTTTTCCTTGTGAATAACTAGACAGAGGCAGAGACCAAGAGCCTGCTTCTCTTTCATGAGGAAAAGCAGACTTGCTTTTCCTTGGCCCCAGACTTGTAGGTGACTGAATAGAGAGGGTGCTTGGGGATCAGATACAAATGCCTTGAGAGGCCAGGTTGGCAACACAAAAGAGTGAAGAAGGCTGAGAGGGGAGAGGTCTTGTGGCTTCCTCCCCTTTCCCCCTAAGGTCTTGAAATTCAAATTATAAAAAAAATGCATGCAGGCTACAGACCACATCTGCAGGTCATATTTGGCCATGGGCTTCTACTAGTGATCTCTGGCTTGGAAGCTTCAGAAGGGCCATAGGAAGTGGCCCTCATATGGCTAGAGAGTTTCTGGATTCAGTTACTGACCTTGGAGGTAGGCCCATGACTTCTTGAATGGAGCCTTTTCCAGTATACATGAGATGTCCTCTGAGCAATTCCCTAAAAAAAAAAAAAAAAAGGAGGCCACACATTAAATGTCTTTCTCTGCTCTGGGGACTTGGAGACACCAGATCTTCTTCCATGACCCTTTGATGGAGGCAGTTAGTGTGTTCTGTTTCCATTTGGGGGCCTAAAAGGAAACCTGTTTATTCCTCATTTTGCCATCAAGTACTTTAGGATTCTTTTAAATTAGTTACTTCCACTTGGCTTTTATAAAAGAGTAGAAGTTGGGGGAAGAAACCAAATATAACCTGAGTGCCCATATGTGTCAGGTGCCCTTCTTGTTCCTTTATGTACTTCACTTAATCCTTGCAGCAACTCTATGAGAATGGTATTAAGTTCCTTTTACAGGTGGAAAAAAGCCTGGGGACCAGACAGATTAAGTATATTGTCCCACATCACTCAGCCAGGCAGTGGTGCTCAGAATGATAGTACTAATAGTAATTACTGCTATCTTCCCTTTGAGAGTGCACCAGATACTAATATGTGCACTTTTACATATTTCTGTTGATCTAGTTCTCTGAATAACTGATGCCTTGATAGAGTCAATGATACGAGGTCAAGCAAGTTGGTGGTAACGTTGAGATTCACCCCCATGTCTATCTGATTCCAGGCACCAGTTTTCCTCCACAAAGCCATTCACTGGACAGTGGAGATAAATACGTTGCTGTGCTCAATTTTAAGAGGATATAGGATTATAGAGATCTAAGCAGGAAGGCTGCTATCTGGAACTTCCTTGGCAGGGGAAAAAGACAGTGTTTACGTCATTATGGTATTTACGAAATAAAAATATTTTTAATATATTCACCGGTGATGCTGGCTTAGCAGCTTCTTATTGTAAAAACAATTTTATATGCGAAGAACCAAGTTATACATTTCCTGTAGTGACTCATGAATTCAACTTACTCTGGGTAAATTCCTTCTTCTCTTTGGATGTTGGTTTCCTATCTATAAAACTGGGAGATCTCTTCGATGATGGCATCAGAGTGACCATTCGATCCATCCATCAGAGTCTAGGCAGCCATGGGCCCGTTCAGTTGAAGCAGCCACACTCTGATGTGTTTGCTCACTGGATCTCCAAGGGGTATCTGTTGGGCTCACGATATCCCCCCGTTTGCCTGTCTGCCCCAGGCCTGAGGAAATCCCTCCTGGCTTCCTCACTTCCCCGTGGAGCCTTGGAGAGGTTGGAAGTTAAGTGAACAGTTCCCTCTGCTGTCTGAACAAGCTCACTGCTCGCAGCAACCCCTGCAGAACCAGGGGGCAGTTTTCATCCTTGTCTGCCCTCAACCCATAAAGACGCTCTGGCCCAAAGGTCTCCTTGGTGATGAGGGCTGGTAGGCAGCTGCCATTCTTTTGATCCCATCTCTTTACCTGGCATTCTTGTCCTGCCTGTTTCAGCCACAGCCCTCACTCTTGAGGTGTTAGAATCAGAGTTACAACATGAGGGCTGCTTATTTTCTAATGCACTGTGAGTGTTGTTAGGAGAGTCCCCCTGGCCAGCGTCCCCTTTTTTGGGGATGTGAAACATTGAATCAGAAAAAAAAAAAATGCAGCGAGGCATACCTGGCCGTGTCTCTTCTCTGCTGGGAGTCCCTTTCTGACCTTGCTGTGCCTGCTGGATTGGGGCCAAGATCCTCCACAGGTGTTCTTGGTCCCTACTCTTCTGTCCCTCCTGCATTCTCCAGTCTCACCTCCACCATCCCTCTTTCCCTTGTGCTCTTGATCCCGATAGTAGTAGCAATAGTGCAGACAATAATAAGAGCTGATACATACAGAGGGACGGCGATTTCCCAGGTACTCTGTGAAGCATGCTGCATCCAGTCTTTCACTTAATTCCTACAACCACTGCATGAGAAAGGTACTACAGTGATTTCTGTCTTGTATATAAGGAAACCGAGGCTTTAAAAGGTTCATTACTCATTCACATTTGCACAGCTAGTCAGTGGTAGAGTGAGATTCAAACTCAGGCTGTCTGACTTGAATGCCCAGGGCCGGTTACTGATGGCTGTATTGGTGTTTGGGAACCGTGGTGCCTCCAAACACACATGTTAATTTGCCTCACCACCTGGAATCCCCCTTGCACTGCGAAAGTTATTCCTTACTTAAAGCATGGCCTTGAAGTCATCTCTGACCTTCCTTCTGTTTGCCTATTTGCCTCCTCCATTAGACTGTGAACCCTCAGGGCAGAGACAACTATTTATATATCCCCACTGCTCAGGCCGAGAGATGCTCTGTAAATGTTTGTTGAATTGAATCATCCAGTCTCTCCCTCTTACTTCCCTCCATGGAGGTCAGGTGGGTTCTGGTATGAGTGAGTGAATGGGGATGCTTGTCTTGCCTTTCGCCTTAGGGCTGGAATAACACTCAGCCTCATTTTCCCATAGTTCTTCAGGTTAGCTTAGATTAAAGGAGAGGACAAGACTCATGCCCTGGGCTGAGGCCAACACATCATGCCAAGAACAGGCTCTGCTCGTTGGCTGGAGGCCCCCTCACATCATGTCACTTGTGGTGGCATCTGTCAGGTGAGCTTCTGTAAACAGGTGGCTAGAGAAGTACAAGCTGGGGCTTGCCTCTCACACATACACATTCTGTTTTTTCTTTCCCCTTTGGTCTTTGTATGTTTGGTTGGTTGACCTCAGCTGTAATTCTGAGAAACCCAAGGACGGAAAAAAAAACCCAACCAACATAACACTCCTTCTGAAGCATTTGTGTTTCCTGAAGTCAAATGGCAAGGTGTACTTTAGTTTTTCTTTAAGAAACTTTTAGATGGTTTCAAGCAAAAGGAAAAACATGGGCAACCTTCTCTGAGAATGGTGTTGCTGGAACTTCCTGAAGGAAAGGGCCTGGGAAAGGGATGCTGGAGAAGCTGTGGGTGGAAGGGGGCAGTTGAATGTGGAGAGGAGCCTAGAAGAGGGCATGGTTGTTGGCCCTTCACATCTGACAGGCTGTCAGCAGGAAGGTGGTGCAGTCTGCTCGTTGGGGCCCAGACACCAAGGCTTTATGTGGAAGTTTGAAGAGGTGACACACTCAGCTCATAACTAACATTGCCCTTGTCCCCATTTCTCAAATGAGGCAATGGTAAGACCTTCTCTAAGGACACACACAGCCCAAATATTTGACCAGTTAGTGCTATTCAAACATGCGCTGGGCTGTTTTGAGGGTCATGAGGCTCTTATCGAGAGCCAGATGGGCATTTCGCCAGCCATGTGTCATCACCCTGTGTGTCCATGATATGACTTTCTTTTTTGGTTATGAAGACAGGAAGGAGTGATTTACAAATAGGTAGTGCTACCCGTAGCTGGAACCCTCTGATGTCCCTGGAATTTTTGAATGCTGGGAGTAGGGGGAGCAAAACACCCCTGTTGCATTCATTTCCCAGATGAATTCGATGTCTGGGGCGGGAGGGGGGTGGGTCTTAGTTTGAAGAACTGACTGCTCAGGTGGCGGAAATAAGAACTGTTTGCAAGTCATGGCTGAGTTGACGGCATGGGAGTTAGAATCTGGGAATTTCCCCTCTCTGGGCCCTCGTGTCCTTAGATAGATGAAAAGCAGTGGGGATTTGATGATCTAGAGGGGCCCTTGTAGTTTATTGTAGCAGGCCGTGTAGACTCAGCTATACGTGGCCAGGCTTGCTGCAGCAGGGGGAAAGTCAGTCCCCGTTCCAACTGTCTGTCTTAGTGGGCATGTTGCTCTATCCCATCTAGGAGACTATCTTCACACATTTAGATTTCCAGACACCTGCAGTGGTAGAAGAGGACATTTTAGATCTGGGGACAATCTAAGTTATGAGCAGCCTGATTCTATGAGAATTTGCATGGTTTGTAGAAATGGAAGTTCCTTGAGAGGTTACATGGTCCAGTCTTGGTAAACATATAACACATGTGCTCCCCAGTGTTACTTACCCTCATGGCTGATTAGCCCTAGGTCACCCCTGAATTAGCGACAGAGGTAGACTAGAGTCTGAACACCTTACCTCTTCTATGGGGGTATTCCATCTTTCAATCAACTTAAGTACTCTGAATTTTTCTAAGGACCAAGGCCTTTATATGGGCAAGATTTATAAGCCTAAACTTGACCTCCTCTAGGATTGTGAAACTTTTCTGGGCATTGCTTGGAAGCCTGGAGAGAAGTATGTGCCAATGAAACCCTCTTGTCCAGTTTCACAGTAGAGCTAGGGAGAGAGAAATGTTGCTTAGGTAGTTGAATAAATCATGTTCTAGGGGCACCAGGGTGGCTCAGTCGGTTAAGTAGCTGCCTTCAGCTCAGATCATGTCATGATCTCTGGGTCCTGGGTTGGGTTCCCTGCTCAGGGGCGGTGGGACGGGGGGGAGTCTGTTTCTCCCTCTGCCACTCCCACCCCACTCATGCTCTCTCTCTCTCTCTCTCAAATAAATAAAATCTTAAAAAAAAGAAAACAGAATATTTTAGAAATCAGCATTTTGGCAACCTAAAGACTGGCCCTTGCCTTGGGATCTCAAGATGTGGGACTTGAAAGGGCCTTTGATGCCAACTTAACCAAGACCCTGTTCTATGAGTGGGGACACTGAACCCAGAGGAGCTGAAGGTCTGGCCTAAGATGTCACTATAGATTAGTGGTAGAGCTGGGTCCAGAGCAAATGTCTCCTGACTCCTAGTCCAGGGCTCTGTCTTCCATTAGTCTTTCCATGGAGGAGGGAGGGTTAAATGTAGGATGAAGTGGGTTTGCAGTCGCCATACACACTGGACTAAAAACTGACGAGACAGCTGGAGGTGCTGGGAAAAGAGCACTAATGAGCCTTCTGGCTTCCTCTTGCAGAAGAATGCCAGCAGGTGACTTCAGGACCATGTGCCGAACCCTGCCAAGTCATAAGTCATACGCCTTGATTAGGCTTCCATCAAGATGCAACAATGCCCAAGGCGGCAAAACAAACCACACCAACCATTCTGGCCAGATGGTATGTGGTCAGAGTGCCAGGTACCTTCCAGGTTGGTATTAGGACAAGACAGACACAATATATCTTTTAAAAAAGAGCACCTGGGCTCTGGTCAAGGCTTTTAGCTGTCACTTCTCCTTACTGACCCCCAGTTAGTGCATACCTGTAAATTCAGATGATAATAATCAACCCAAATGAATGGTTGTTGCAAAGATGCAATGGATGTAAAGTAGCCAATGTAGCATGTGGCTTAGAGGAGATATTCAGGAAATAGTATCCCCCTCTTCCCCTACTCCCCTTTTCCATCTTATAGTAGACAGCTTAGCCATGCCACCTAGCAGAGCCAGCTGGCTGATGAAATGCTCATTAAAGCAAAGTTCAGGGCATTGTCTGATAGATTGAAGTTTCTCAACTATGTGCATGAATGTTTGAGGCCACCTGAAGGCTTCCGGAAGTGTGTGTGGAATGCTCCTTCCAACTGTTGAAAATATTTTAAGCCATTGAAGAAGGAGAGGAATTATCTTAATGATGGTATCTACCAAGGTCCCGGCAGTCCCTTCTTCTGGTGGAATATCCAGGAGAGTCCCAACAGTGACATCTAGGGGACAGTCGCTCCATTATCAGTAGAATTGGGAATTAGAGTGAATCCTCAACCTAAGGGTCATCTGAGCTGTCTTCAACTTGACCATTCCCTTGATGCCACAAAGCCAACTAGTGGTGGAAGGACTCCAAGATGGGTTATTTGTTAAACAAAGGACAACGAGGTGACTCCGGATTTACAACCAGCACTTGGGGAAAATACTCATCTCCGGGTGCTCAGTGTTAAGCACATAGAACGTGACCAGTAGGTACAAATTGAGGTCAAGCTGGAATTCACTTGAATTTCTTGACAGCTTTTTTAGAATGTTGGAGTCTACTCAATCCTGAGCTGTTGCAGTATGTGAGATAAACCTATCTGACTATCTGACTTTTTGGAATTCACTTAATCTAAAGGCAGGTGGAATTGATATTATCGGGGGTAGTTAAGAAGCATATAAAGTATGTAATTCAAAAGGCAAAGTGAATCTGATTTTTACATGGTAAAAGCTGCTAACATTTTAAAAATATATATATTTTTAAGCCTCCTAGCTATTCTAGATGCTGAGGTATGATACACACTTAGGAAGTCAGGCTTAGGATCAAACAAGCTTGGGTTCACGTTCTATCTCTGCAACTTCACTGAGTTGTGTGGCTTTGCGTAAGTCACCCAGCCTCTTTGAATCCTCCCCAAAGTGAGGATAGTAACAATCTTCCTTGAAGAATTTCTGGAAGGTCAGATGGGATAATACCTAGCAACCAGCTTGGTGCCCAGCACCCAAAAGATGCTAGGTGATGGTTGGCTCCCATTCCCAGGTCCAGGGCTCGTGCTGCTGGGCCTGTAGAAATTCAAGCCAACGCAGGCGACATCCAGAAAATTGAGTGAAATACATCATCCACATTCCGCTTTCTCTCTCTGTCCTTCCTTTTCTCCCTCTGTCCCTCCTTCCTTCCCCTACCTCTCTTTCTTTCCTTTTTCCTTCCCCGATGTATTGGAAAGATGGGGATTTCTTCTAGATTTAGAGACCTGCAGCTTGTGTGTGCTAAATTCAAGTATAAATTTTAATATGTTTCTCAGCGATCTGAGTATGTTTTCCTCTGCTCCCGTCTCTTTTTCCCTCCGTCCCTTTCCCTGGCAGTGGGGGATGGGGATTACATATGGCTTGCTTTGGCACTCTGGATGGCCCCTGCAGGACTCTATTCCACTTAATTCTGAGTGGCCTGTTTTCTAGCTTATTTCTTGTGGAGAGATTCCGGACTCCTGTTAGCTCTGCCTTAAGAGAAAGTCAGTGTAAAAGTGGGCTTTGCGTGTGTTTAAAGCACATGGAGAAGCAAATAGGCTCTTTAAGGCCTGTGACTATCTGAAAAGCATTTTGCCCCCTGAGCAGAAGAAGTACCCCCTCTTGCTGGGAAAAGTAAAAAAAAAAAAAAAAAAAAGCACATGGCAACTGTTGAATTGGGCAATGGAGAACCAGAACAATCTATCGGATAGAAGTGAGGACTCTGCTGCTTTCAGCTGTTCTGGGGGTGTGGGGGCTGCTCCTTCACTACCTGCCTCTGCTGCTGCCAGCGCGGCATCCCGGTGGGGCTGTGGCCTCTGGATCGCACACGGCCACACGACAGCAGGGATACTGCCTGTCTGTGGGCGGGTTCACTAGGTACGGTGGACAGCCACCCTTACTTGAGCTTTTTTAATGCCCACATTTTCTTTTGGGCAGAGGGAGTGGAGAGGGCAATCCTAGATTGCCAGGATGGTTAAGCGGTCCCCTTGTCTAATCCCAGGAGTGTCGTACTCGAAGCAAGATCCGCGCCAGGGTCAGGCCGTCTGGCTTGCTCCCCTCACTCTTGATATTTTAGACAGTAGGAAACTCCAGCCCCCGAGAGGGAGAATGCATTGTTTCAAGTCCCAGGATGGGAACGTAGATATTCCAAAGTCCAACCCGGTTCTCTGTCTTTGCGCCCCCCTGTCTCCAGCTGGGTACTGGATTCGGGAGAAGGTGCTCAGGAGGGCCAAGAATGTGCCAAAGGGGCTGCAGGACCCACATGTGGTCTGTCCACTGGTCCCCCCCTCCCCCACCTCGGGACCTCCAGGAACCTGGGGCCCCATGACATTCTCAGGAAAGGCCGACAAGGAGTCCTCCGGCCTCATGATGCCTCAACCTCAAAGCTAGGGCTTACTTTCGGAGTCCAGACCCCCTGCCACGGGCTGTTTACGCCCCCCACCGCTGCAGAGCTCCAGAACAAGAAAACAAAGAGCTGTGGGAGCGGGTGCCCAGGAAGCCATAGGGTTGGAAGTGTGCCCAGCCTTGGAGAACCAACTGGAGGGACCACAGCGGTGTTTTACTGAGCATCTGGCAACATCGTCCAGGAGAAGCAAAAGTGCTCCAAGGCGACTCAGCCTGGATCTTGAGGTCTTGCCCCATTTCTTACCAGCTGTGCAAGCTTGGGCAAGTCAGTAACCTCTCTGTGCTCCAGATTCGGTCCCCGTCACACAGGGAGAGTAATATCCTTGGGGCATGTTGTGAGGACTGCCGGGGGAGTCTGAGCACTCAGCCCAGCACCGGGCACAGGTGGGTGCCCCTTGGCGTCTGCTGTTTTCACCCCCCTAGAGCCTCGTACACATGTAGTGGGGAAGACAAGACAAACCGGCTGAAAAGTCTACAGAAATCCTCTGGTGCGGGAAGGACTGTCATTTAGTGGTTGGGATGTTGGGAAGGCCCAGGCCCACACACCGAGGTGGCCAAACCCGTTTTATAAAATAAAGGCAGAGTGTGTGAGGAGAGGGGCTGGGGCTGGGGAAGACAATTAGGTAGGAGGAGAGTGGGGGAGCCTGTGGGCCGGGGGCTGAACCCCAGGGCGGAGAGCTGTCCCTCGAGACAGTCCCAGGACCTGCAGCGACAGGAGTCTTACAAGGCAGGCCCGGGATGGAATGCGCCGCCCTACCGCCTTCTCCGCGACCCTAAGTCACACCAAACCCGGCCCTGCGTGGGGGCGGGTGCTGTGGGGGCCCTGGGGGGGTCAAGGCAGAGGGGCCTGTGTTCTGTGACTTGGGCAGAAGTGCCACATACCGTGGGCGCGTGGGAGAGTCAAAGTGCAGCAGAAGCAGAAAATCAGAATAAGAAGTGAGGAGAAGCAGCAGGAAGCCCAGGCTCTCCCCACAGCACCCCTTGCTTGCTCACCCCTTGTGGGGTGGGGCGGAGTTGTTTCATTTGGAGATGAAAGAACAGAGTGGCTCTTGTGTCCCAAGGATGTAGGCTCAGCCAGGTAGAGACAAAGGTCGTGTCGGCTGTTCCCTGTCACCCTCGTGGTGGATCCGGGTGGGGGGGTCCTTATTAACCCCGTTTTCTAGGAGTGCCTGGGTGGCTCGGGGATTGAGCGTCTGCCATTGACTTAGGGCGTGACCCCGGGATCCTGGGATCGAGTCCCGCATCGGGCTCCCTGCAAGGAGCCTGCTTCTCCCTCTGCCTGTGTCTCTGCCTCTCTCATGAATAAATAAATAGAATCTTAAAAACAAACAAATAGAAAAACTCCATTTTCTAGATGAGAGGAGAAGGATGTGGGGCAGGTTCTCCTCCCCATGGTCTTCCTGGCCCACAGTCCCTGCTGAACCCCCTGAATGGCCCACCGTGGCCTCAGCCCCGTGGAATGAGTGTGAGGTGGCATTCTGCTGGTGACCAGTCTCCCGGCCAGAATGGGAAGCTTATGTTGGGATTAAGAAATCCTTTCATGGGAATATAAGGGAAGGGAGAAGAAATGTGTGGGAAATATCAGAAAGGGAGACAGAACATGAAGACTCCTAACTCTGGGAAACGAACTAGGGGTGGTGGAAGGGGAGGAGGGTGGGGTGTGGGGGTGAATGGGTGACGGGCATGGAGGGGGACACTTGACAGGATGGGCACTGGGTGTTATTCTGTATGTTGGTAAATTGAACACCAATAAAAATTAATTTATTAAAAAAAAGAAATCCTTTCATTACAAAAAAAAAAACCAAAAAAACAAAAAAACAAAAACCCTGGTTTTCCAATGGTTATCCTGCAGCTACGTGTCATCCTGGGTTGATACCTGAGTGTGTGTGTACCTGGCTCTGCTTCCCAGACTCTGGGCTGCGGCCGGCTTCCTGCTGAGGATGTACAGTTTGCATTAGCTCATGACAGAGGGCTCCCTAGAAAGTGTCTGGCTCCTGCCCTTGTCCCCTCCGCCCCCCTCCCCCAAGTGACAAACCACATGCTACCTCTGGAGCTTCCTCCAGGGGTTTCTGGGAGGTGGCTCCCGTCTGCCAGATGTCTCACAATGGCTTTTTAAAAGGGGCAACGTGCTGCCTGTATCTGCTTACGGGGGGCTTACTGGGGAAGGGGGCTGTGGCTATGGACTTCCTCAAGGTGATGGTTAGATTTGTTTTCTTCTATATTCACACCTTAAACAAAAGAATCGGAGCATCGTGAAGTGTCCAAGCTGGAAGGCCCCTCTCATTTCAGTTTAGTGGAACCTTGCTGTTAGGACGAGGAAAGACTTGCTCAGAGAAACACAGCTCCATGGTAATACTGCTTCCAACCTCACCCTAGTGCCGTGTCTACAGTTTGCCTGTGGCTGAGGGAAAGGTAGGTGTGCATTACAAACAGGGGACAGCCAGGGAGCACGTCGCAGCTGGTCGCTCGCATTGCACGGCCGAAGCACATCATGCAGGGAACAGAGAGGAGCCCTAGCTGCTGACCCCTGCTCTGCCATCAGCTCCTTGGCTGACCTTAGGGAAGTCACTTTGACGGTCTGGACCTCAGCTTCTCACCTGCCATCTGGAAACTCTAATCCCTGTGTTGCTCGCTTACAGGATGGAGGCTAAGAGCAACCCAGACAAGGCACGGGAAGATCCCTGACAAAAGTTTCCTAGCCTCGGTGGGGATTATTATTAACATTTCTAAAACCCGGTTGCAGAAACATTGACTTGTAGACTGAGGCGGGCCTTGGATTAGTGCATGCTCTGACGCAGTGACGGCAAGATAAGAAGGGATTTGATAAGGGGCCTAGTCCATGGCTCCCACAGTTTTGGGTTTCATGGGTCAGAGAAATTTACCCCCAAATGAAAATTCAGTGACCAATATAGGGCGGGTGGCTTTTGGTTTCTGTCTGTTGTGCCCATGAAAACTAAACAAAATAAAACAGAATCACTCGGGCAAACAGCAAGCGAACTCAACTTGCCTCCGTAGCAGCTTCAGGTTGTAAAAGGAAGGACGTGTTTATGCTTTAGGGAAGGATGTGCTCTCAGAGGAGAGGGCTGCCCCTTATGTTGAAAATAGGTGGCCGTGGGAAGAAGGGCTACCTTGTCCTTCTCTTTTCTATTTCAGGCTGGGCTGGTGAAAACCATCATAGGGACAGAGCCAGCAGTGAGAGCCCCGGTGAAGGCTGGGCTCTACAGGTAGAGGACCTGTGATCCAGAAGGGCAGGGGGTCCCATTGTCTCATCAAAACTACCCTTGTCATTGAATCCTGTTCCTGTCCAAGACGGCCTCTCTCCCTCTCTCTCAAGAGGTGAGAAGTTCTGGTCTCACTCGGAAGACCCGAGTGGATGCGGTGGTGGAATGGACGGAGCAGAGGAGGAAAACGGACAGTGACTCAGTGTGCCTGGGTTTCCTGCAAGGCTCCGCGAGAACGTGTGTCCCATGTCCTGACTCCAGAGCCTGTGCTATTTCCATAATAAGGCTCTCAACTTCTGTCTGCCCTGTAGGCCAAATCCAGCCTCGCACCTCATTCTAGAAATAAAGATGTGTGGACCCACAGCTGTGCCTGCTGGTTTTCAGAGCCAAGGGCTTCCCCTGCACGGCAGAGGCTTTATGGGAATTGAGGTCGCTTGTGAAGTAATTCCAGGCGGGGTTAACATACTGTTGATGAAGCTGTAATTATCAGTCTTCCTTGAAAGATCCAGAATGCTTGTCTGTTTGGGGCTTTTCCTTCTCTGTGTGGTAGGTAGCAGGAAAGGCATGCCTAAGGCTGCCTGAGGGAAACTCCAAGTGGAACGCTGTTGGTTTGTGGGGCTGTGTTCAGACACTTGTGTCCTCCGGGCCCATGGATGCCCTGGTGTCTCTAGCTCTATGATGTCTCACCCTTTCTTTTTAACGTTTTTTTCTCTGGGCTATCTGGTTATCCCGCTGTGATGCTGCCTAGGTTCAAAAGTTTACAGGGTGGAGGTGGGTTCATGTTCTGGGGTGGAAAGAACAATGGATAACACATGAGGACATCTGGCTTCTGGGTTTGGCTCCACATGACCTTGGACATGGCACTTCACTGGGTCTTACTTCTCCTCTTCTGTGCAAGGAAAACATTCCCCACATGATCTCAAAGTTTTTCATCCTCAGTGTTAAGCTAACTCTGCATATCCCCCCTGGGGCTCATAGAGACGGTGCATTAACTAGTACCTGCAATGATAGGAAATGTCCTCACCCCCTGGTGAGGACGAGGTCGGTTCTTACAACCCTACCTTCATCAGGCATTTTGACTACTACCAGTTATTTTTTTAATGATTGCTATGTGCCGGTGGCCAAGCCCAGCAATTTATGGATAAGATCTGATTGGCTTCTCCGATCCCTTCGTGAAGTAGGTAGCATTATTCCCATTTTACAGGTAAAAAAGCCTGAGGCTCCCAGGTGGGATGTAGAGCCAAGATTCATACCCACATTTGCCTGACTCTAGATTTCAAACTCTTTAACACAACGGCGCTTTGCATTCCTGTCCGTGTCCATGTGAGGGCCTATGCTACTTCATTAGTGGGAGAGCAGCGGGCACCAGAGTGCCCAAGGGAGGCTGCTCGGGTGAATCCAGATGCACCCGCTCAGCTCTGAGCAGCCTCCACCTTCACCTCCACCCACTTTTCTGTTGGGCACTGCTATGATCCTTCTGGCTGTTCACCCACTATGATGCCATATGATTCAGTGTACATTTACTCCCAATTCCAAGGTCTTACCTCCTTTAAGGGGAAATTTTCCTGGTGGGTTGGGAATGGAGTCCTGGAAGAGAGGAAAGAAAAAAAGAGGCAGTGTGAGATTGTCATGAATGGAAAGAACTCATCATTTTCTTTTCCATTTCGGTTGCCCTCCAAGTGCTGTGCAATTTAGACTTCATGTTCCATTTGACTCTTCAGTTAAAAAGAATTAATTCACTGACCTAGTTCACGCTGGGCTCCTCTCATCCCTTGGCCCAATAACTTGCCTATCAGAGAGACAATTTGAGGGGCTCACTATCCATATTTCACAGGTGAGGAACTGGAGGCTGAGCAGGTAAAAGGAAAAGTTTGTGGCAGCTCAGGGGACCAGAATCTGCAACCCATCGCCCTGTCCAGGGTTTTCGCTTTCACCTCCACATTTGATATTTTCCCCCTTTCCGTCAACAAAAGAACAAGCAAGTGTAATATATAAACATATGTGGGTTTTTTTCCATATTTGATTCATCAAACAGTGAAAATATGCTGCAAACATACCTGGGAAGGTACATATCTATCTTTCCTGTGGTTGGAAATTCTGAATTAATTGAATGCTTATATGCCAAGCATTGCGATGATACCGTAAATAATGAAATAGGCTCCCTGCTTTCGTGACTTTATTATGAATGTATATATGATTATCCTATCTAAATTTTAACTATATAATATAAACTCAAAGGAATATCATGTATTTATAAATCCACATTACATGTTATGTTATCTATTCTCTAATACACATAAATATATGCATATAAATATTTATACAGGTAAGTAAGAAGTTGATAGAAGTGACTTGTCTTCTGAAAGGGGGCCTCCTCCTGGGCTGGGGGATTAGAGATACTATTAGGGAAGTCTTGTTGGGGTGCTCTGAGCAAGTAGGCAACAGAAGCAGCACTGCTCTTTACCCCTAATAAGTCCCTTAGAGACTGATGTCTTCACCCCAAGCCTCCTTCCCCTTTCTCCCCACCTCAGCCGTGGAGGTGCACCTCAGGTGTCTTGCCAATAAAGAATAAAGTATCTTATTTCTCTTTTGACTTGTCCACGTTGGGATCTCCTGTAGTGCATTGGATTGAAATATTAATAAAGACCCAGGTAGACGTGACATTGATATGGGTGAAAATAACTCCTCAACCTCTTCCAGAGCAAGAAGTTAGAGCTCTGCAAATCTTACTTCCTAAGTGTTTGGTCTGAACACCTAGAACCATCTGGAGCTTCCCTTTAATCCCACCATTTCCATGGGGGCCTCTGTCCTTTGCCTTCCACCAAGGGCTCATTTTCTCACAAACGGATCTCTTCTCCAGCTCAAGCGTGTTGTAATGAATTGAGGAAGCCTCCCGAAGACAAAACCCTGGCATAGCACTGCTCTGGAGATAGCAGAAATCAGCATACACTCCAGGGCGTCAGCTTTTCAGGGCAAAGGAAGTGAACTTGGCTTGGAAGGTCCTTCCCTCTCGGCTCTAATAGTCTATGATTTTATTGCTTTAGTTGAAAGCTCTTAACCTAAGTAACTTTGTTGTGCATTGTGGTCTCTCAATTACGCATGCCGTTCATAGGAAAACCTGACATCACAAAATTCCCCTCTGTGTTGGCTCTGCAAGACTGCAAATAGCATTTCGAAATCTAAGGAACAGCTAATTTGCTACAAAGCATGGTCGTCAATGGATGTGATGTGCAAATGCACATAGGAGGAAAACATCTATGTTTAAATGGGGTGCTAAGATGGCTAAATTCATCGGTCACCCAGGAAAACATCCATCCATGGACGGGGAGAGAAGGCTGGCAGCGTAGAACCACTGTGGCCATCCCAGCCTCCACGAGCCGTCCGGGAAATGCCAGAGGGTTATACATCCAGCATATATTGAGCACCTGGTCTGGTGTGTGCCAGGAATCACTTTAGTCACTGGAAGATGTCCCATGGAGTTTATGGTTTAGTCATGAGAGCAGTCACTTAAAATATACAAATAAATATATCATTGAATTCCAAGTTGAGGCGAGGACATGAAAGAAGAGAGTTTCAAGATAACCCTTCTCAAACTTCTACACACGTTATGTGCATCACCTGCGGAGCTGGTTAAGATGCAAATTCTGATTCTGCTGGTTTATCTGGAGCTTGAGAGTCTGTATTTCTGACAAGCTCCCAGGTGACGCTGAGGTTCTTGGCCCACGGAACGTAGGCCAAGGTTATAAGAAATAGTATCTGGGAGGAGGACCTCATTTATATGGGGGCCAGAGGAGGCCTCTGTCTGTCACTTGAAGGCTTTCTGTTTTCCTAACTTTAGGTGGGAGTATGCCAAAAACAACACATCTTAGTACAGGAAAGAATCCTGTTGCTTAAACCTTCACCCAGAGCCCAGGGCATCCAAGATGGAAGTGTGATTTTTCCTATTTTGGAGAGCTCCTGGGATGAGGTCTCCTTTACTCCCCTGGCTGCCCACGGTAGAAAAGCTCAGAGAAGCAGAGCCAGAGAAGGAACCTAGACGTCTTTCAGTTCATCAAGATAATTTAGTAGAAGAGGAAATCGAGATACTCGTGAGTCAGTGGCAGATCCTGGATTGAAATCCTCTGGTGTTCTTTCTACTGCCCCAAGACTCTTAGCTTTGGAGCCAAGGAAGGAGACGCTCATTCTCCCCTCTCTTTAGCAATCCTTGCATTTATAGAAAGGATTCTGTAGAAAGGCAGGGTGTAAGGAGATGTGACTTTTACAATTTTCTGGGAGTTGTTTATGCCCTAGGCAGTATCTAGTGCTGTCTATCAACTCCTCTTTGGCAAGGTGCCTCCCGGTCCTAGCATTCTCTCCCCAGTCTTGCCTGGGGACCTGGGTCCTGGCTGGGGAAATATGGACCATCTTGCTCAGTGAACTTGGCTTTGAGGTCAGTTGCACATAGGATGGACATGGACACAGACACAAGCTAATGCACCCTCCCAGGCTGTCATTCCCAGCTCCATTGAGTAGCTCAGGAAACTTTATCTCCATGGCTAACAATCGGCTGTACTTCCTTCATTGAACTTCTTTTGTTTCAGACTCCAGGTGTCTGATGGGTATTTCCAACGATGTTTCTGTGGAGGGAGGGAGGAACCATCACGTTTAACCTGCTTGTCCCCAGGTGGAATGACTCAGTCCCAAACATGTTGCCTGCCCACGACTCTGTTTTCCTGTTTCCTTTTGTCACTGGGATTGGAAGGCAAACTCCTCCCAGATACTATTTCTTTCTTTTTTTTTTTTTTAGATTTTTATTTATTTATTCATGGGAGAGAGAGAGAGAGAGAGAGAGAGAGAGAGAGAGAGAGAGAGAGAGAAGCAGAGACACAAGCAGAGGGAGATGCAGGCTCCATGCAGGGAGCCTGACATGGGACTCGATCCCGGGTCTCCAGGATCAGGCCCTGGGCTGAAGGCGGTGTTAAACCACTGAGCCACCCCGGGCTGCCCCCTAGATACTATTTCTTACAACCTCCCTACACTGGCTTGTTGCAGACACAACAAGATACTGTATATAACGTGTTGGCAAGTGCTTGAAAAATGAGAGCTATTTTGGTTATTCTCTTGATCCTGATAATGTGTTTAATTTGCTCCAAGACCTTGAAAGACTCATTCCTTTCACAGAGCAATGCTGCATGGAAGCAATCCCATTCCCAATTGTGCTTTTGTTCAAAGATGTCCCTTCTGGTTGAAAATGGCCAAAGGCAACTAATGGTTGGAATATGCCAGGGAGATTCCATATCCTGTTTCTTGCTGGCCTCACCTTGTCTTATAAGGTGGGTCATGGAGACTTTTGGCCAGGAATGTTTCCCTTACTTTCGAGCAATCATAAGGAAGTACTTCATGAGGGTGCTTAGTCCTCCAGGGCTAAATGCTTTCCATGCATTTATTTCATTTGGTCTTTACCCCAAGAGTTAGTGATTGATGAAGGCTTAGCGATTTCAGAAGATCCTATAAATGGTGAATAGCAGGGAAAAGATCCAAATCAAGTGTCTTGACTTAGAAGGCTATTCTTCAATACCATGCTATGCTTCCTTTCTAGGGTAGGGCAGGATGAAGCTGGGGCAGAAAATTCTTCTGAGACTCAATTAGAAAGTAGATGGAAGTCAAAGAAAATCTTCAGGAGAAAGACAATTTTTTTTGGGGGGGGCAGATTTTTTTTTTTTTGGATAGCTTAAAGCAGTGCTGAAAGGACCAGAGTGGCTTAAAGCAGTGCTCTTTCCACTACGGATCCTGTTAAAATGCTAACTCTGGTTCTGGAGGTATGGGGTGGATCCTTAGGGTTTTCATTTCTAGTAAGTGTTTAGACGATGCCAGTGCTGCCGGGCCATGTTACTTTGAGTAGCAAGGGCTGAAAGACGTTACTCATTAGGCAATCAGAACATCCAAAGTCTTCCTTCCCCAAGGAATGGGGAATGGCTGGCTACAGGAGGCTGGGCTCATACATGGGTTTAAGAAATCTTCTTTCTACTCTGCTGGTGGACACAGCGTCCTACTCTCTTATCTACCTCTGTCAATGCTTCTTCCCAGCTACCTCTAGTTCCTGCTGTTCCCTGTGCAATCTGGACTGACTTCTGTTCTGGCCCTGCTACTCGTCTCCTGACACCTGGGCTTGCCTTCTTCTGGGCTGTGCCTCTGCTCACTGTTCTGCCTCACCTGGAAAGCCCTGCCCCAGCTCCACCTGCCACCAGCCTTCCAATGGAGAGCTCTTCCCTACTGAAGAATATCAGTTAATAAATGCAGAAAGAATGATAGGATTAGGCAATCATCATTTTTCATCCCTTGGTGCATTTCCCGATTCAGACAAGGATCATTGAGGAATGCCTAAACCGCTTAGTTAAAGATATTTGTGTGTCTTTAAAGTGTTACCCCACAGATTAATTATTAGTAGGAGAGAAAAAAGTGCTCACCAGCGGTCATCACCTTAATCAAGTAACTAAGCATCATCACCAGTAATGGGACAAGTTGACATATGCCTCTAGGTGTGCTGCAATAAGAAGTATGTAGCATTGCCTATGGACTGTTCTTGCCAAAAAAGTTTCATCTGAAGGTAGTCACAACAAACACTAAGCCAAATCCAAAACTTGGCCAATTCTACAAGTGCAGTGGCCTGGACCCTTTGAAAAAGTCAATGTCCTAAGAAATAAACAACGAAGGGCAGAAGAAATTGTTAGATGATCAATTCTCAAACTTTAGTGTGCCTATGAGTCACCCAGGGAGCTTGTTAAAAAGCAGATTTTTATTGAGTGGGTCTAGAATGGGGCCTGGGATTCTGTATTTCCAACAAGCTCCCAGAACCGCTCTTTAAATAGCAATGTTCTAGACTGAAACAGACATAACCAAATGTGGTGTGTGACCTGAGTGTGGGTTCAGGATCCCCAAGCAAAACAAGGCACAAGAGCTGTGGAAGATATTTTTGGACAAGGGGGCAGTGGGCATCGTTATATGGACTGTACATTATTACTAGATGGTATCACTGAATGGACATTGACTCTCTTGGCTGTGACATTGCAGTAAGGAGGATATGGGGGCTGAGACACATGCAGGCCATGCCGTCTGCACCTTACTGTTATACACATAAAAAGAGCACAAACAGGACAAAATGTTAATACAGCTGATTTAGGTGAAAGGTTATATGGGTAATATGTTTGTTCTATTTTTCTGTAGGTTTTGAAATTTTCAAAACAAAACTTTGGGACTAGGGCATCCTTCTAATTCTTGGAGGAGGTTCAGCTTCTGTTCTAGCACTTCTGCAAGCCCCCCCACCCCTTCATCCCAAACAGAAACTCTTCCTCCCCTCCCATCTATGGGATTCTGTGACATTCTGTCCTGAGCTCTTGGGTGTTTGGGCCTTGCTTAGAGAATCCCCAGAAGATGGGGCATCCTGTCCCATGCACATGGGTCCTCCCTTCCTAGCCTAGCACAGGGCTTGCCCCTATGAAGACTTTCAGTGGGTTTTTTTTACTTGATAAATTGAATGCATTGTGACAGTACCATGGGTAGACAGAAGCATCATGGGGTATTTCAACTCACCCCTATATTGTATCTGAACATAAAAGCAAACCAAAAACCATACAACTACCACCAACAATCTCTACACCTAACCAGATGCTCAGTCTACTCGGTGGGGAGGTGGAGAGTGGTAAAGTCCTTAAAAAAAGGAATTTCCTTCACTTATAAAGGGAAAAGAGGCAGCTGCTTTCTCTTTCTAGAAAGGATCTTTTTGAAAACCTAAGGATCCTGAGCCCTTGTTCTAACCCTTTGGAATGTAAATAAATCCCTAGGTTTATAGAATTGGCCCTTAGATTGAAGACTTTAGAGACTTTTGAAATGACGCCTCTACTGTCAACCTGACAGCTCATCTCCTTATATCACCCTTTGTTTCTGGAAGAGATAAGAAGGTAGTCACATAACAAAACAAATTTTATTGTTTTTCATTTGTTTTGCTGTACAAATTTTGTGAAATTTCATCCTGACAGATACGCATGGACTCTGTTGTGTTTACTTAATAAATCAGTTTTCTATCTTTCCATATGGATGTGAAGAGGTGTTTCTTTGTTAGCAGGACTTTTACTGCCTCCAGAGTATGTTGGTATAATCTCTGCTGAGGCTGACTGATGATATTTATTGAAGCGAAAAATACACATTCTATTCCCATCACTAGGAATTTATCCCACAGATATACTTGCAGACGTGCACAGTGGGTAAAGCGACTAGAGAAAAATATAAGTGTCCTTCACCAGGTAGATAAAATAAATTACGAAGCAGTCATACAACGCAATACTATGTGACTCTTCCAAAGACTGAGACAGACTTTCGTGTGTTGGTGTGGAAGGGTCTCCAAGATACACTGTCAAGTCAATAAAGCAAGGTTCAAAAACATGAGTCTACTATAATGACATGTTGTACTATATATTTGCAGAGACACAAATTTCTGTGTATTTTTTCAAAGGACATGGAAGAGTCTGTTAGTGGTGGTTGCCTTAGGGAAGAGGGAATGGTGATTGGGCGGGCAGGGTGTGAGTGAGTTTTAATTTCTTTTCACTTATTTACTGTTTACTTTTCTTAAACCATATGAATAGAATATTTTATAATAAGTATACTGGTTTAACTGTAAATTAAGGAAAACTACCACAGGGACTCTAAAGACATTACTACATGATAAGTTCTATAAGCAACACAAAAGCAGGAATTCTGTTGGCTTTGTTCAAGCTGTATCCCCATTGCTTAGAAACAGGTAAGATGCCCAATAAACATTTGAGATTGAAACCTAAGTTTCTTCTTTGTCTCCCACAAGGAGTCTGACCTTGGAGTTTTTTGATCTTCAGGCCAAATCTCAAGGCAATCTTTGCTGGTTTTTCCTACAGGCCCTGTGTCTTCTCTCTTCTATCACTTTGTTTACCCTGTACCATTGGCCAGGAGTGCACTCTCCTCTGATTCCTCTTCCCCACCTGCTTCAAATTTCTCAAGCCAGTCTGGAATTCCAATCTCCAGTGAAGTTTTTCTGAAACCTGGGAAAACACTCTGTCTCCTTCATTTGTGGTGTCATGAAAACCCTATGTAACAACCTTCCATCACTTATTATATATTATGACTTATCTTGTTTTATTATATTTTAAGACTTATCTGTTCATGTGCTTCTTACCTAGAACTGTGACTTCTTAGGCTGTAAAACCATTCTCATGGTACTCTATCCCTACCCCCTTCCAACCTCACACAGAGTGCTATGTAGCCGCCGACCCATTCCATTTTTTGATAGTTGGGATGTGAGTTTAAGTTTCTCAGGCCTATCCCATTGATTTCTTTACCAGGGGTCCTGTTATTAGAGTCTTTCCATTTACCTAAATTCCTAACGTCAGCCTGCATTCCCTCTTCCTGCAGAAAGCCTTCCTTGATAACCCAAGGGGATAACTCTTCTTAGCTCTTAGGATAGTTAATGTCTGAATAATTTATTGGAAATGATAGTTTATTGTGCAGTATAAAACACCGCACATTTAATATCACAATTAGTATGACAAGCCTTAGCTTTTAAGCAAGTAACTGATATCTCCCAGACTAAAGAAACCACAGCCCACCAAACCATATAATCAGATTGTGAAGTGAATCTTTTCATATCCTCATATGAGAAGTGAGTCAAGGAAATGGATGCGCAAGAAGATAAAGCTCCCGAAAGAGGAGCAGGAACAAAATTTCGAAGTGCTTCTGTGGCTGGCTGTATGGGTAAAGGGAGTGCTGTTCTCATTAAACAATCGAGCACAGTCTTGACTCTCACTTTCTCAGGATGACTTAGTTCAAGGCCCTTCTCCTTTCTGTTCCTGCTTTTCCACACATACAAAAATGGGCCAGAAAGATCCACTCTAGTTCCTTTCTGGAAAGAATGGAATTGCATAAGGACACTTCTAGAGCTCTCTCCAGCTTTAGAGTTCACCATCACCCCCAATACCTTCCTTCCCTTCTTCTTTCCTTTCATTTTCTTTCCCTTTCCTTCCTTCCTTCTCTTTCCTAGTAGTTCTAGATGCAACATTTAACTAAAGAAACCTCTTAAAGACCACTTCAGTTTCTTTTCTTTGGCCATTGCTATAAAATGATATACTTCTGGTTTACTTCAAATTAGAATCACAGAAACGATGTAGCCTCTACCAAAAAAAAAAAATGCCCTAGAATATTTCCAAAAGTATTATTCTTAGTAGACATGGATGAACTCATTCAAGGATGCATTTTATAAACCTTACGATCTAAATCAAATGTTAGTAACTCTGTTTTCTTTCACTTTTATGGAGGTATGAGCCTCAAAGCTTCATTTAAACTTCAAAGCTGATGACCCTTGAGAAACAGATACCCAAATCTCTTAAAGCCTAGTTCCATTCAGCAATCCATGAGGTATAGAACATTCAACCTAAGACAACTGCAGGGAAACGGAAATCTCGCAGGATTGTAAGAAAAACGGGAGCTCTGAAAGAATAAGTAGAAGCATTCTCACCTTGGCAGGGCACGAGGGGGATCAAGTTCTCAAATTACCAAAATAACAAAAACTTCTCTTCATTCAAAAAATGCATGAGCGGAATATACCACCAATATGGTATTTTCTACAAAATGCACACTGGCCGTATTCTCTGTAAACACCAATTTCCTAAAATATGAAGAAGTGTCCTCCTTTGTCTCTTCTGTTTTTGCAACAAATCTTACCATTTCCTCCAAACAAAGCCAATTTCCTGAGATGTTTGCCTCTACAGTGGGTACCCATAGTTGCTTGTAGCTTTAGTATTCTGAGCAGTCTCAGAAGCAACAGGCATTACAAATATTTCTATGTTCTGCCCTCGTGCTCTGGGTTTCTCGTGACATCCTAAACTCTTCCAAGCAGTGGCTCAGGAGGAAGCCTCCACTTGCCTTGTAGGCTTTAATTAGCTCTAAGGACCTAAGCCTGGTCTCCTGTCTTGCTCCTTCTCTTATACACCTGCATCGTTGAAACCTAGCTCCTTGTTGAGAAAGCTCTTGGCAACAGAGGAGGCCCCGGAGAACTCAACACTGTTTGGACTGAGAATAGAGAACCTTGAAGAAGACATGGCAACAAGTCGTGTGAATCTGTTATCACATTTCCTTATCGCTTCCTTCTCAGATACGCATCTCTGGCCCAGCAAAAAATTTAAATCTTAATTTCTTAATACTAATAGCTCCTGTCTCTTCTTCTGGCCCATGTGAGTCTGCAAACTTTTGAGGTGACGGCTGAACACATTTTCTCTTAAAAGCCAAATTATTTCAGAGAGTTGAGTTCCTGTTTCTTTTCTCCCTCTTTCTACATGATATATGTACCAGATGTTGGTTTTTTTTTTTTTCTTTCTTCTTCTTCTTCTCAGCTACTTTTTTAGTTTTTTTCTCAAGCCCTTCTCTCTGGGGAACACTGAACGCAAATCAGAAAAAAGGTGACCAGAAGTCCACTTACCGTCTTCTGAACTACCAACATCATGATGGTCGCCACAGCAAAGATGAGACACAGAGCCAGCGCCGTGGTGGTGAAGTAGAAATAACCACGGCTTGTGGTTCCCAAGTGGCTGGCGACAGAGCCTGCTGGCACATGCATGGCTGTGTCTTGAGAAGGGGCCATTCGGTTGAGTGCTTGCTGCAGCCCTGGGTCCATTCTTATATAGTCTTCCCACAGCACACCTTATCTCTCCTCATCTGATTCAGTTCTGAGCCCATCTCTGTTCCAAGAAGGATTCTCCCCCTGCATCCTGGATCATGTGACGTGGAAAAAAACCTTCACCAGCTGCCACACGAAGAAACTCTTCTCTGGGGGCGTGAGGCGAAAGACAGCAGCAAGGGTGGGGGAGAGGCTCATTTTTCATTGCCAGGGATGAATTTGAGGGCAGAGAAACTGTAGCTACAGAGAAGGTGGTTGATGTCAGAGGGCGAGAAGGAAAATGACGGTTTCCCTACTCTGGGGTGTGTGTGTGTGTGTGTGTGTGTGTGTGTGTGTGTGTGTGTGTGAGTGAGAGAGAGAGAGAGAGAGAGTGCACAAAGCGACTTCTGTTTCACTTAGACTCAGCCACAAAACGCCTTCCTGCTTGAGAAGCCGCATCTTCTCTTCAGCGAGGCCTGCAGCTCGGAGGACCTCGTCAGAAAATGTCTCTGTGCTGGGCCTCGGGGAAGCTGGCGTCCTCGCACTGGGCTGTGATGACTCCAGAGAGTTCGGTTTGATCGGATCCGCTCCTGCTGGAAACTGGAGATCCTTCCAGCTGCCTGGGAAGGAAGCGCCCACAAGCGTGGCCATGGGGCCAAAGGGGGCGAGCCCACCGCAGTAGGAGATGTGGGGGCAAATGTCAAGAGAGCAAGAATCTGGAAATGCTGATCTTTTCAACAAAAATTCCTGCCGGCCCTATTGGGAGGGGTCAGGCCCGCAGATAAACCTGGGCTCGCCTGCCCAGTTGCAGAAAAGGGAAGGGACTGGCGGTGGCGGTGGTGATGGGGGTGGGGAAGCAGCCTGGTGCAGAGCGTGGGGGGTGTGTTCTGTGGGCGTGTGCATGGTGGGCGTGTGGTATGCTCGCGTGTGGTGCACCTACGTGATGTGTGGCGTGTGTTGTGTGTCTTACGCACGGTGTGTGTGTTTGTGTGTGTGAGAGACTTGCAGCCGAAGCTCTGCGATCTCAGGCACACTGCTAGTGCCAGGTGCACTTCACACCTTGCCTCACTCCACCCTCCCCTCTGCCCTCTGATGCACCTAACACTGGCTTTTCACACATGGCAATATTGAGGCTCAGAGAGCATGAGGACGGCTCATGCTTTTTTTTTCTTTTCTTTCTTTTTTTTAAACACACATTTATTATCTCACAGTCGCTGTGGGTCAGGAATCCAGGCACAGCTTAGCCGGCTCTTTTGCTTCATAGTCTCTCACAAAGCTGCAATCAAGGTGTCAATCCAGGACCTGTCATCTTCTCTGAAGGTTGCACGGGGAAAGGATCCACTTTCAAGCGCACTAAGTAGTTGTTGGCAGTTTTCAGTTCTTTGTGGATGTTTGAGTGAGTGTCTCAGTTCCTCACTAGGTGTTGACCGGAGGGGCTACTCTCAGTCCCTTACCACACTGGCCTCTCTCACATGGCAACTTGCTTCATCACAGCAGACAAGTTGAGAACTCAATAGAGTCTCTCTAAGATGTAAGTTTTCCTTCTCTTTCTGGTCTAAAATCACTTGCAAGTGGCTGACTTGAGACTCAGGTTCTGCCATCCACCGTGTCTGTTCATTGTCATCCATCATGTTGATCCATGAAGTCACCTGGGTGGCAGCCATATCTGTCGGCGCCCACTGCCCCATGTTAAATCATTCAATCGTCACTGTGCTTGAAAGCTGAAAACCTGAGGTCTGGTCTCAGCCATGCCCACTCTCAGCCTTGGGTCCTTGTGCAAGTCCTTCCGTCTCACTCCCCCCCCCCCCAACCATGCATTGACAGCCTCTGTGGGCATCACATCACCCTTAAGTAAGGACACTCTGTGAGGGGGGATAGACTTGGCAAAGGGGTTGGCCTGTGCTGGTTGACAATTCCAGTGGTCCCCTGGGCCGAGTCTAGAATTTCGACAGAGATAATTGATAGACTCTCTAAGGGACAGAGCTGTCGCATCTGTGGTTACTGGCGATCTCCACTTCAACACACCATTTAAAATCTGAATCACTGCAGAGCTGGTGCCTGCAGAGTAGCTCTTTGAAAACTTCATTCGGAAGTACCCAGTGCTCTGTAGCGCCCGCCCTCCCTTGCCTTTCTGCTCATTTGGGGTTGCACTCTATCTCTGAGAACCAGCAGAAATCCTGGCTCCTCCTAAGGAAATGTTCTGTATCCAAAGCCAAGCTTGGATTGTTCCCCCTGCTGCAGCGGCAGTGATCCCAGACTGCTGAGCATCACCTGAGTTGGGTCAGACTCTGGGGACTGGTCTGAGTATTCCTTCCCAGTGAATCCATAAAAATCACAGATCCTGGAGATGGAAGAGCCATCAAGAGGTAAATTGTTTTCTTGAGCTAACCAGAGGGGTATAAACTTTATAGACCTGTTTTACAGTCAAGGAAGCAGATGCCCCCTGGACCCCAAGTCGGGCTTCCTTTTGGAAGAAGTGGGTTGCACGTGTTCAGTTGGTCTGTAAACTGAGGAGGGGATGAAGGGAGGCAGTGTCCTCCAGGGCACGTAGCCAGCGGATCTGGTGAGAAGGCCGTGTCCAGTGTCGGGCGCGGACAGGGAGTGGGTAGCGGGGGGGGGGGGGGGGGGGGCTCTGGAGTCTGCCCAGCGCTGCTGAGAACAGAGTGCTCCCTTGGCCCATGTCTTCAGTCTCTTTGATGAAAGTGGAAAACTTCTGATTGTGGAATGGAAGCTGTGGGTGTTGAAAAATAAAAGGGCTTTGCTTGAAGTACAGGTCTTCCTGAAGGCCTGTGGGGCTGAGAAGGGCAGTGGAAAAAAATGTTTGTCTTACAGTTACACATTTTGCATATAGTACGATGTCCTGAGAGGGAAGGCTGACACGGGGGAAAATCACTCTTTGTTTTTACTCAGAACCTTCTGAGCAGTTGAGATTTTCAGATCCGTTTGCTTCTCCAGCAGCCTGTGGGCCCGATCTCACGGCCGTCCCTGTGCCTCTCCTCCACTCCACCTGCGGGCTTCCCTGCTTCCCACCCCACCGGTCTGAGCCCCTCTCGCTGCCCAGCTGCTCCAGGATCCCGCCCGGCCAGCCAGGTGGGCCCATCCCTTGTGCGACCCGGCTTCTTTCTCTTTTCCATTCGGTCACCCGATGTACAAATGGAAAGAGCTTTTACAGAGTTTCTCACTGAGTGACTTTCAAATCCCTTCTGGAAGCGAAACTGTACAGTGAGTATAGAAATGTAAGAAAGAGGAGCTTTTCTGGCTGAAGCGGAGGCAGGACCACAACGATGACGATGAGGGCCTGGCCCAGTACGCTCATATACCTCTTAATGGCCTGGGGTATCTCCAGGATGGAACAAAACTTGCAACCTTGCAATTTCGCTCAAAACCCTTATTCCTCAAATCAGGAAGCTGAGGCAGAGAACTGGAGATGAGTTGCGATGGGGTTCTCAGGGGAAGGGACAAAGTCATGCTTAGGAGTCTCCTGTGCTCATTCTCATCCCCTCCCTGCTAATAATATTCCTGGTGCAGCCGCATTGCGTGCCAGACTGTCCTTATCCTTCCACTGCTTCAGACCCTTCCTGCCCCTGTTGCCTGACTGTCTCCCAGGGAAGCCTGCCCAGGCCTCTCAAGCCCACCAATATCCTCTCTCCACAATACTCCATGGTCATGCCACACGATAGTGTGTCCAATTATCTACTTGCTTTGACCTCTGTCAAGTGTGTGAACATGTGACTTTGGCCTTCCCCATAAGACTGAAGGTTCCTGAGGGCAATCTTTCTTGCTCCCACCGTGCACTATTTGGTGCTGGACCTATGTATGATCAACCCTCAGTCAATTCTTGTGTTGGCTTTGTGTTTATGGGAAGAGAAGGCTCTAGAAGGTTGGTTTATACAAAGGAATTGTTCGACGCTGTATTTGTCTTTCACCTCTCAATGGTCCCCTTTCCCTGTCCTACAGGGCTTACTTGGCTGCCCATTGGCCCTTACATTCCAGCATGGCCCCATGCCTCCTTCAGCCTGTAGTTAGTTGCTGAAGTGTGGTTGTAGCATCTGAGACTCAGTGAGCAAACAGACCGATTCTCTTGTCCCTTCCAAAAGGAATGGCATTTTGGAAAAATGAAGAATAACCAGTTGTAGGACTTTCCCCCACTGCCCTGCCATTGTTTTCCTGTATAAAGAACTGTGAGATCTCTATCATATAGACCCAAAGTGTGGTCCCTGGGCCAGCGCTAGAAC
Organism: Nyctereutes procyonoides; assembly: GCF_905146905.1. Taxonomy (NCBI): domain Eukaryota; kingdom Metazoa; phylum Chordata; class Mammalia; order Carnivora; family Canidae; genus Nyctereutes; species Nyctereutes procyonoides. The sequence continues at coordinate 5,350,661 of NW_026575135.1, read as the reverse complement.
TTGGTGGCACTGCAAATCCTTCGGCAACACCTTAGACTTAGTCAGAAAATCAAGCTAGGGTCCAGCAATCTGTAGTTTAACATGTACCCCAGGGAATTGCAATTCCTGAAACCAGTTGGAAATCGTTGGTTTAGGAAAATAATCCATCTAAATTCTAGTAAGAGTCTATAAAGGATCATCTGGTCAGGTTCTGGCCTTTGGGCAAGTGAGGTTCTATCCCCATTATGTAGATGAGAAAACTGAGGCATAGAAAAGTCATGATCAAAAAAGACAAATAAATAAAAATTAAAAAAAAAAAAAAAAGAAAAGTCATGACCAGGGTCACGTAGTGTAGCTGAAGAATGTTGGTATGAAGACTCATTTTTCTGTCTCTCTCTTGGTCCCACTTTCTAAACTCAAATAAGGCTGTGGCTATAAAAATACTATTGCAGGTGGAGATAACATTTGTAATATTTATCCAAAGTTCTGTTGTAGGGAACACAGTATTTGGCAGAAAGAAATATTTTAAAAACAATTGGTATTTGTGAGAGAAGGGCAAACTCCTCTAGGGTATTTTCAAGCAATAAAAATGCAGGAAGGATCTTGTCCCACTAACTGTCTGATTAACTGTTTTGTAGTCTGACTTGAGTAGATTGGACTTTGGAGTTGGCCAGAGTGATCTTGCACTGAGGATCTAGTGACCACAGATACAGTGGATGTGGGAAGGCTTAGGGTCACAGCAAACTATGGTCAGGGAATATAGGTAGAGCATTATTGACACACAGTCATGCTCATTTGTTTATGCATCACTGTGGCTGGGTTTGCATGACAATGCAGGGTTGAATGGTTGTAAACAAGATCTCAAGGCCCATAAAATCTAAAATATTACTATTTAGCCCTTTACTGAAAAAGTGTACTGACCCCTGATTTAGAGTATTAAAACAAACCCAAGTCAGGATTACAAAAGAAGGGATTTGGAGAAAAGAACAGAAATGTGTTTCCTCAGACTCCTCCATAAAATCTGCACGTAGGTTTAAATTGCGAACTCATGTTTTCACGCAAGGCGATTCTTTCTTGGGATTCACTAACAGTAAAGGAGCTAGATAGCCTCATTTATGCATGACCAAATTATACTACTGGAGAGGACCCAGGAGCTGAGAGAGAGGCAAGACAGAAGGGATCTGGGAAATCTGTAGATGGACACACTTCCAGCATTGGGAATTTATGTGTATGTTCATGAATAATATGCAACGTACATATACACAGATATGAATATATACATTACATGCACGTGCACACACACGTTATTCCTGCCTACTTTAAAAAAGTTTTGAGGCAAATTAAAACAAATGCACACATGTATAGGAACCGAAGCCATTAAAACAAGGCAAAAGGTAGGAGTCATCATATAAAGGGAGAGAGTAAAGCGACAGGATTAAGACATGAACACACCCTGGTAGGTGACAGTGTTCAGCGGCTGAGTACAAAATGTATACTTCTGAGCTTCTTGGTAACCAGCGCAAAGAAGAAAACATATTGGGTTGCATAACTCTTTGATCGTAAAAGCGGATGAGTTCAAAAGAAAAAAATGGACCCTTTGCTGCTTGTATAGGTGCTTTGAAATATATAGCATATTCTGAAATGGCTGATGGTAATCTATGAATTTAAAGCACGGCATCACAATGAATCAGGATAAAAGTCAATTATAAGAAGTGAAAATATTGGAATATTTAAAAAGAAATAGGGTCTTATGATTTTCCGTGATGCAGAATTAAAGATGAGCAGACACTAGGGCACTGGAGGATTCAATACAAAAAAAAAGGGGGGGGGGCATCACTTTCCTGGCATCTAGGAGCTTCCAGGAAAGCTGATGAACTAGAAAACTCTTAAGCTAGATGGTCCTTAAGAACTCCATTGTCATTCAAAGAAGAGAGGTGAATCTGCATTTTTTTTTTTTTGCAAAGTTGGGGAAAGGTCCTTCCATATTAATAAAAGAGGAGAAGAGAGAAGATGACATGTTCTATGGTGTGTCACCCATTGGGCATCTGTGGACACTACTATGTGCTAGGCACTATTGCTATAGCAACCAACACCCACAGACATCATCCCTGACTTCCTGAAGTTTACAATTGGGGGAGCAAGATGGGCAATTAAATATGTAATCACAATATAGTGTAATTGATATTAATAACAGATGATTCGGGGCATTATATGTGCATGGTGGGAAAACCCAAGTTCATCTACCTGCCATTCCTGGGAGGGGGGCGGGGAGGATGGAGAGGGGTTCCTTGAGGTAACATCTTTGATATGTACACTGGTTTAATAAGTAAAAACTCAAATTCTATTAGGTCACTTCACTCCCTTCCTCTTCCAGTTTAAAATCTTTCAGCATCTGTCCTTGTCTGTGGAGTCCCGGTCACGTTTCCTCGCACAGCCTCCCTGGCCCTCCCGTAAGCTTCATTTTCAGCCTCTGATTCCACTAAAAACCCAGCTCCACTCCAGGTGTCCTGTTTATTCTGATCCCCTCGCCTGCTAATCCCTTCCCTGACTCCGTTTTCATGCAGGCAGCATCCTCACTGCAACACGAAGTGCCCTTTCTTCTATCTCTTGCTCTGGCAACTTAAACAACCGTTCAAGTTGCCGTTCAAATATTGTCTCTGCTCTGAGCATCCACCCCTGACTTTCAAAAGAAATACATCCCTCTTTGCTTTGCAGGGTTTCAGAGCACACTTCCACCGCTAGTCAATAATGATGTGAGTAATAGTTTTATGATTACAACCACCACCTACATTTGACGATCATGAGCTCGTTGTGTGCCAAGCAAATTACATTCATAGTTTCACTTAATTTGTGCTTATCCTGTGAGTGCTCTTATTCCCCTTTGGCAGATAAAGAAAGTAAAGCTTGGAGCTGCCAAATGGCTGTTCCAAGGTCATACTGCTATTGAGCGATAGAGCTGGCATTCTGGCCCAGGGCTGCCTGACTGCAGAGCAAGTGGCCATAAACACCGTGAGATTGTATTACCTGTTTTCTAGGTAGTTACCTAGGGCTCTGTCTTCCCAGTGGCACTTAATCACCTTAAAAACACAGCAGATCCCTGGAATAAATAAACGACTTGCACATGTCCACACCTAGCAGTCTCCCAATAAATGTTTAAACTATATATTTACCTAATAAATCCACTTTAAGTACCTAATGTTGGGGGAAACACCATATTTTTTAAAGACACGATGCCATTTTCATAAACAAGATCTAAATATGAGCCTGTTTCAGAGAAGAGATCCAAGGCTTGATCTTCTCTTTGGCCTCCTCTCTTGCCACCTTCCATCCTCCAAATTCCCATCTCTCTCCCTACCCCAGTCCTTGCCCTAGATATATGTGCACACACATGTCTTGAAATAGAAGCAGACAGAAACTATGATACGTAGATGCCTAAGGAAATCTGTGTCTTCTTGGAACATGATTGGTGGGTAAAGAATTTGAAGAACAAATGTTATTTGGAGAAAAGGAGAAATAGAAAACGGGGGTGGGGGGGTGGGAGAGAGAAAGAAATTTGGAAACTTTTCAGAAGTTTAGGATCTGTTTTGTTTGAAGAGAATGGCTCATTTCTGAGTTACTCAGACTTCTTTCACATAGAATATAACCTCTAGCCTCTGGGTATGCTAGATTTATGGACTTTGCTGAGGGTGGAGATTGATACTGAAAGATGTCCTGAAGTGTTTTTTCCTGATGTTAGCAAAATCAGGAAATGACCTTTTCTTTTCTCTTTAAAGTGGGCTAGCTTTTTTTTTTTTATTTCTACAAAATTTTAAGCTCAACAGGTCCTGCTTTTGAAGTAAAAATCAATTTATACCTAGAGTAAATGATTTCAAATTGAACAGACGCTTTAGCTGTGCAATGCCACATATTTTCAGTTGTGAAGCAACAAGCAAAGGAGAAAACATGTCAACCACAACAGAATGCACCAATTCACTTTTTGCGGTTGTTATTTTTACTGGGAAGAAGAACAAAAAAGTCCCAACCGAACCTTGCCTTCTTAGCATCAAACTTTCAGCCATGTAAAGAATGGGGGTTACGGGCAGACTGAGAGACCAGAATGTGTCTGTAGAGGGGTAATCAAGGAAAGGGAACACAAAAGAAGAACACATGGAAGGATGTGTAGCAGAGCACCTTGCTAGAAGGTGAAGTGGTAGCAGAGTGTGCACAGGTGGAGAGGGGTTCAGATCACTGTCCTGGAAACACAGGCCTGACTTCACAACCCTCTCCTCCTTCCTTCTACTCAAGCAAACATCTACTGAGCACTTGCTGTGAGTTAAATGCTCAAAAGCTTTGGAAGGGGGTCTGCTTGGCCACCCATCTCACTTGTCATTGGCCATGGAACAGCAAACATTTATTTTCACTTTTAGGGTAGTTAAAATATTGATACTGTGTTTAGAACACCTTAGAACACCTCCTGGTGCATGGTGAGCACTTGGTTTATATTTGTTGAAGGGATTGGATCCTTCCTTTTGTTGACTTGAAGTGTTAGAAACTAATCGAGCTGCATAAACCATTGAGTACCAAACTAGGCGACCAAACTCCTCCATCATCCTGGTCAACCACTGAAGACATCATTCCTCCTTTCCATTCTCCCCACCCCTCCAAGCTCTTTCCTGCCATCTTTGCTCATTTGTCCTCATTCCCACCTTTATTCTTCTATTCTCTCCTACTGATTTCCCAGTTGCAATTTTACTAAATATATTTAGCCTTCTATTTTCTTGTTGTATATGTTTCTGTTTGTCCCAAATTGTTTACAATGAATACGTATTGCTTTTTTTCTACGGAAGATACTAAAAACAATCCAGAATCTGTACCCAGTGGGGAGACCACAAGTAATATCTTGGGATCATACTAGACATATAATGTTGTTTTCTTTTTTAATATATGTAGTTTCCTATAGGTCATAGGAAAATCTATTATTTCCTTATCTGAATACCATGCACTACCTTTCACTACCTCTTTCCAGGGAATGTGGAATATATAAGAATTTAAATTTCTCCCTCTGAAACCAGCCCACAGAGTGGTTGACACAGCCCTGTGTGCCCTTTTCTCCTCTTCTGTGAAGCTGCTTTCTGGGGTATCCCATTCTGTTCTTCACATTGGAAAATGTGAGCATAGCTGACAAATAGCTGGACAAGCTGGAAACCCTCAGTGGGAACTGAGAGAGCAAAAGGTATCCGTCCAAGGGCTTCATCTGCTCATTTGGTAAAACCTTGGGCGATGAGCCCCTTGCCCTTAGGGAACTTGCCCCCAGGTGTGGCTTGGCAAAGCTGTTGGTTCTGAGCTTTTCTTGTGAGGTCCTGCCCTTGGTTTCCCTGTGAATGCCCCTTGAAGGAGAGGGTTGAACTTCATGGGCTTCTACCCCTTGAGGCCACATGACTTTGCCTTTCTTGCCTCTTTCTCTTGCTTTGATGTGATGGAAACTGATGGGCATTTTTGGGGAGAGGAAATAATGCCTAAAACCTAATAAATTTAGAGCATTGTGGAAGCTGTTGCCTCTGCTGCATTGGGACTGAAGGCTAATTGATTAATTGTAAATTAAAACAAAAGGACCTAATCTCTCTTACAGAGTCCTCCTAAGAACGTCAGTAATTCCATGATTGTAAGTGAAAACTAGAAACAACAAGAGTAAAATATACATGAATATTGTTTTTACCTAAGAATGAGTAAGAGTGGCAGAAATTGGCTTGTGTCCACTATTACGCCCATTCTGAGCGGCCACCAGTTCTGGTCCTGGGTTCATCTATACCACTGCCTCTTGAACTTAGTGCAGAAGAATTGCCTGGGGATCTTGTGAAAATGTCAAGTCAGATTCAGTAGGTCCGCAGGGCTAATTGCATCTCTAATACGTTTCAGGTAATTCTCATGTTGTCTCTCCAAGGGCCATACTTTGCATAGAGAGACTAGATAATCAAACCCACATGACTGCAGAGGTCCATTTCACTTGGAAAGACACAGCAGAGGAAACACAGCAGGCTAAGACCTCTGTGCCAAATGAGTCTCCTCAGTGGGCATCTGCATGGCAGTCTAGGGTCTGTATTTCTTCTCCTCCCAATATCACAGGTGTTTCCCTGGTAATGAGACAACACAACTGGGTATAGGGGCCACTCTGGCTTAAAAGTCCCAAGCTCCATTGGAACCAATATGTATTTTCACAGCTACCGAGTCCTAAATCAATGCTTTCCACATTTTCATTGTTCATGTACAGTTTGTCCCATCTAGAGGCTATTTATCATCCAGAGGCCATTTTTCCCCACTAGCCATGTCATCCTATCTTTATCAGGGAATAGTGCTTTGAGGTTAAGCCATAGTCATTTTCCCACAGAGAAGGCAAAGGCATTTTGTTAAACTTTTACTCATACTTATTTATTTTTGTTTCTGAGAACATAAGATCACTGATACATTAATCTGTCTTCCTTGCGGTTAGGGTGAAGCCATGTGACTAGTTTGAAGCAATGAAATATGATGCAGAGTTATGAGTTGGTATATTTCTCTGAGCTCCTTTTCAGCTAATGAACCCGTGGCAGAAGAATCAGTAAAGGACTCCAGAGAAGATGTGTGGGGAATGGTGGAGTCTCAGGGAGGAGGGAAAACAACAGAGAGATGTTGGGTAAGGGTTGCTATATGTTGCATGTAATATAACCAGTTTAGCATATAATTTTCTTGTTTAACCCAGGATGCCTTAGAGTGTTCAAGGATTGTCTTATATTAATAATTATACCGAATCCCACTGGGGCAATGGGTCTAAATGGGCACCGTCCCAGCCAAACTATAGCACATATGGTCACTCTAGATATAATCCTTTTTATTGCCCAACAAATTCTTGAGTAAAACAATGTGATTTATCTTCACTTTCAGAGTTGTGTAGGTGGGTGGAGGAGGAGGATATGTGAAATACTGAGTCCAGTTTCCAGGTAATATGCAAAATCAAGGACCATCTGTGGTCATATATTCATGTCTAAGTAACATGGATGAAAAATTCAGTTCCAGAGAGATATCTTTCCAATGTCATAAACTAATGCCGGAGTTAGGCCTCAAAATCTTGGTTTCTTCATTTTTTTTTTTTTTAAGTATTCCACTCTGCCTCTTCGTATTAGTCTGGGTACTACTCGTAGTAGTAACAAGTTAGTCCTGAAATATCAGAGACCTAATAAAATAAAAATGTTTTTCTCACTTACATGAAGTCTAGCAGGTGATAGGAGCCTGTGTAGCCTCCAAGTTGGCTATGGAGAGGGAAGATGGTTATGAAAGTTTACACATGGAATATTCTATGGATTAGGCCTGGGAGTGGTTTATACCACTGCTGCATGAACTCTATTGGCCAGAACTAGTCATATGACCCCAATCCAAGAACAAGAGAGGCTGTTGAAATGCAGTTTTTCTGTGTCTCAGAAGAAGAAATAGTGTGATGAATGTAAGAATTTTCTCCACACACTCTCTCAGAACTATGCTTTAATAGTTGGCTCTAACAATTCTGTCGGGAATTATATAAAGAAGATCGGGGGCCTCTTGAATACAGCAGAGTATCCCCCTAACTCCTGTCCTCCATAAAAGACTGTATTAGTTTACTTAGGCTTCTCAACAAAATGTCATAGACAAGGGGGCTTAAACAGCAGACATTTATTTCTCATAGGTTTGGAGGCTAGGAAGTCCAAGATTGGGGTGCTACCATAGGTGGGTACTCTTGAGAGTTCCCTTCCTGTGCTGCAGATGGCTGCCTCTTTGCTGTACCTCACATGGCCCAAGAGAAGGAGAGAAAACTCCCTGGTCTTTTCTTATAAGAGCACCAGTCCCTTTATGAGGACCTCCCACCTGCTCTGGCCCACTGCCAGCCCATGACCTCATGTAAACCTAATTATCTCCAGAAGCCTCATTTTTCAAATACCTTGACATTAGGGGTTATGACATTAACATATGAATTTGGAGAGGAGACATTCAGGCCATAACAGAGAACTTCTGCCATTTTCCACTTGTACTTGATGCTCTATGATTAGAAATATGGATATTTGGCTTCTGGTCTACCTGTGACTCTGGGAGCTAGAACCTCTGGTCATGTGGCTTCTTGATGAATCCATTTCCCCAAGTATTTATCTTTACAGCTCTTGAAATAATGAATATGAAGGAAATGCGTAGGAAGGGGTGGTGATTTTTGTGGCACAGTCAGAGAAGGAGATGATGTCTGTTCATCTCATTTCACATGCATTTTGACCACTAAGTGTGAAATGCTTTCATAGAAACTAGAAATACAGTGGTGACCAATAACTACTTGCTGCACAAATTCTCACGTTTGTTTGCTTGTTTGTTTTTGACCTCGTCAGGGACATATATGTTATTTTCATGATTATTTGAATCACACCTAATTATGAACTGTAATTAGTGCTATGAAGGAAAGGTACCCATCCCATGAATGGGCATGACTGGGACACCTAATCTAATCTGGGGGACATAAAGTATCCCTGAACAAGTAATATCTGACAGCAGATCTGAAGATTAATTTGGAAGTAATCATTAATGATGATGATGATTACATTTATCAAGATCATGGGGTGCCTGGCTGCCTTGTTCAGAGGAGCATGTGGCTTTTGATCTTGGAGTTCTCAGTGTGAGACCCACGTTGAGTGTAGAGATTACCAAAACCAACCAACCAACAAACAATATTATACTATATGCCAGGAGCTGCTGTATGTGTCTTATGTGTACTGTCTTAATTACATTATTATCTCAATATTGCTCACAAATGCACTGTGATCTAAGTCCAAATATTAGCCCATTTTAGCAGAATTAGTTGGAGAAAAGAGGGATGTATCTTCCAGTGAAAGGGAGCGGCAAACATGAAAGTCCTGTGGTTGGGGAGAACATGGCACATGACATATTTGAGGAAGTGAGAGAAAGATGAAGTATTTGAAATCATACTGTATAAAATGCTCTAAAAAAAGACTTTCTCCCTCCTCATCAAATTATGAATGTGTTGGGGGCCAGAGGAGAGAAGCAAATGCGGACATTTGTGGTTCGGCATCAAATTCAACTGTCTATAAAAATACACTTACCATGTAAACAAACCTATGTCAAATTTGATTTCAAAGTTTTGTGTGTGTATTCCTCACCGTGTTCCCACAGGAGCTCAGAGAAATCGAGGCTTTGGGAGATGCATTAAAACCTAAGACCAGGAGGAGGGGTTGGAGGGTTTGCTAGAACTTTCTTTCTCTTGCAACTGTAAATCAGCTGTGGGAGCTGCTGAGGAGTTCAAGAAAGAATACTACTTGCACTTGACCTTATTTAAACCTACAGTGTGGACTGGGGACGAGGACAATTTTGTACACTACAGCAATAGCTTATCTAGTCTGGTTCCGAGTGTTTTCACAGCAGGTTAATAGGAAAGACTTTTTTCTTCTCTTCTTAGAAAATGATCAGCTTTTTTTGAAGTTAGAGTTTGATTTTCTATGCTAGGCAGCATTTTGTTTTCATTGAATTGACTTTGATGTGAAATTTCCTGGCATTTCTTAATTCTGTAGAGGAGGTTTCTCTCTTTGAAACTGAGATGTGTACGTGTATAATCACATGTGTTACTATGTCTGGCTGATGTACGTGTTCATGTGTTCATTAGCAAGTGTTTATCCAGCACCTACGATAGGATAGATTCTGGGAATGCTGCACTGAGCACATCAGACGAGACTTGTACCTTCACAGCCACAGAATTTACAATTTGAAGGTGCTTATATACAGTCAGCAAAAAGATACAAGAGTGAATATTTTATTGAATATGAAGCAGAAGAAGAGCATGTTGCTACGAGGCAGGATGACAGGAGGGTCTACCTGGGAATGGATGGTGTGCTGGGTGGCTTCTGTCATCCTTCTTCCCATCCTTCTCCATATTCCAGGGAGGCTGCCTGGCGGGGCTGCCTCAAGGGCTCCTCTGCTCCCAGTTAGGGGTTGGCCACTGGGGCAGTGGGAGAAGTGGGAGGCTGGGGTATTGATTTACTTCCTTAGTTCCTTTTCTACCACCTCTTACTGCTCAGTTGTGACCCTCTAGTGAAGACCATCAATTGTGTCAGGTAGCCTTCTTCTTACACCTACTGTCTCCAGGTTCGGGTACCTGTTCCATCCCTTCCTGCTTCAGGGCTGGATGAGGGAACAGCTCCCTGCCGGTGCTAGGCATGGCATCCTGTGCCATCTCCTGCTGGTGTCCCTCAACCCTGGCCGTACCTTTGTAGATAGGCTCTTTATTAAAATATTACCCCACTTGGTATGTGACATCTGTTTCCTGCCAGGCCCCTGACTAAAATATACTCCAGAGGGTATTTTGAGGATGTGGCTTTTAGGTTGAAACCTGAAATGTCAGAAATTATGGACTAGAAAATTAATGGGAGGAAGCAGGTTTTAGAAAGAGGGAAGAGCATGGGTGAAGGCCCCAAGGCCAGAAAGAATTTTATGTGTTCAAGAGACATATGGGGGAGAGACATATATGTAGGCACAGAGGAGATGTGGCACCAGATGGGGCTGGAAGGGTGAGCAGAGACGATCATACCTGGCGTCATAGCTGCTGCTAGGGAGTTCAGATTTAATCTGAGTGCAATAGAAGTCATTGAAGGAGCTTAGGCAGGGAGAGTGTCATGATCAGATTTGACCTACTTATCTTTTAATTTGCTTAAGGCCATTAACTGACACTTACTATATGCCAGGACCTGTACAGATTATGGGGGAGAGGGAGGCAGAAATAAAGGCATATAAGGCATAGCCCTTCCACCAGGCAGCCTATTGGAAGAGTTAGGATATGAGTGTATAGACTGTAATAGAAGACGTGATAGTAAGTAGTGTAAGAGGGAGTGTCAGTGACAGATTGTTGTCAGTGGAGCTGAACTGGAAAGACTTCCTGAAGATGGTAGCATGTGAGCAGGGCTTTAAAGGATCGATAGATCTTACCTTTAATGGTGGAAGGCATCCCAAGGAAAGAGAAACTGTACTAGGCAGGGTTATTGCAAGTAGCTGGCTGGTGTACCAATGAGATTAAGAAACTTGTGCTTGAACGTGTATCAGAGCATTGCTCCCTTCACCAGGACAGCCTTGCATTGGGCTACCTGACATACATAGGTAGGAGGTGAACTTGCAGAGAGAAAGAGCAATTTGATGAAGTGCCAGAAAGATGCAGGTATCAGGGTAAGAGGTTGACATTTTAAGACTGGGCAGCAGTGGGACATTAGACATTTTGAGAAGAATAACAAGTTTAGAGCTGTGGATTTTTCTTTTATGATTTATTTATTTGAGAAAGAGAGAGAGAGAGAGAGAGAGAGAGAGCAGTCAGGGGGTTGCCAGAAGGAGAGGGAGAGGAAGAGAAACTCAAGCAGACTCCCTGCCTACTGCAGAGCCCGATGCGGGGAGTCGATCTCATCAGGCTGCGATCACAACCTGAGCCGAAATCAAGAGTCAAACGCTTCAGTGACTGAGCTGCCCAGGTGTCCAGGGCTGTGCCTAAGGACATAATATAGCAGGACAGAGCTGGACAATCAAGGGGGAAGTGTAAGGCAGTGATGAGAAAGTCACTGTGGAAGCCACCGTGGAGATGCAGTTCTCTCTCTTGTGTTTTCGTCAATTTAACAGGAGCTGTTTTATTTTTGAAACGAGGGCTGCTGTTCACCTGTCCCCTTTCCATGCTAATTCTCAGAATGCTGGAATAAAGCCAGGAGTCTTCAATGGACTAAAACAGAAGCCTTGAGAACAAAAGTGAATGGCGCTGTGCTAATTTTTAGCTTGCTGATGGGTGGAGGAGAGGGGGAGGGCTTACAATCTGATCTGTGACCCCCCCCCCACAGTGGGAACGTGAGCAAATCACGGAGTCTCACTACGGCCTATTACCTTCCCAGTAATGTTCAAGAATTATGCAGAGAAAGAGAAACTTGGCAAATTATCTGCATGCTCTTTCTTTGTAGGCAAAAGAGGTCAGCTGGTTTAATTAACAAAGTTTCCAAACAAGATTTACAGAAGAAAAACAGCAGGGGGAGAGGAAAACCCAAACCCCAACCACCAGGGGCTGTCTGGGAAGGGCGACTATCGTGTGCACATTTTCTGGGTAAACAAATGAGCCCGTATCAAGCAAACAGCTCAAGGTGCACTGTGTCCTTGAGGAGACTGGATGGGGGTGTCAAGGAAAACCTTTCCAGTTGTTTGTGGATTCTCTGGAAAACCTGGAGAGCTTAGCTGGGGCACACACACGGCACACCGGGTGACTGTAAGCGTGGAGTGTGTAAGTGTTCAGGAAAATGCTGGAGGCAGCAGGAGCCTGGCGTGATTGAGGATCTGTAAGACGGCCCTTGAGGCTAGAGCACAGACACAGGGAGATAAGGAACAGATACAGCCACTGTGTTGCAGTCCACTCTATTACCTGAGAAGGACTGATTATAAACTGAAGACCCACTGATTTCACATCAATTACACTCCAAACTCCCAGTAATTGGGGCACCTGCATGGCTCAGTGGTTGAGCATCTGCCTTCAGCTCAGGTTGTGATCCCAGGATCCTGGGATCGAGTCCCATGTTGGGCTCCCTTCGGGGAGCCTGCTTCTCCCTCTGCCTCTGTCTCTGCCTCTTTCTCTGTGTCTCTCATGACTAAATAAAATAAAAATCTTAAAATAAATAAATAAATACATTTTGCTTTTTAATTTTAATAAAACCAGCAGTTCTTAAAATGTGGTCCAGGGAACCCGAAGATCTCTGACACCTTTTAGGTGAGGTTAAAGTTATTTTCCTGACAATACCAAGATGTTTTTGGCTTTTTTTAAAGCTCATTCACTTGTGAGTGTAAGTGGAATTTTCCAGAAGCTGCATGACGTGGAATATCTGCAAAAGGTTGAATGAAGAAGGAGATGTAATTTTCCAGCTGTTTCATACAAAGCCAGGCACGAAAGAAATTTGCAAAAACGTAAAACCAATGCCATTCTTCTTTCTGGTTTTGAAAATACAGTGTTTTTTTTTTTTAAAAAAAACAAAAAATATCATTTATGTCAACATGTCATTTACTATTGATATTTTTAAGCCAATGAATAAGTCAAGTTTCTCAGTTTTTATTTCAAATAATATTTATTGATAAACACATGCAAACACAAAATCCTCAGTTTCTAAAAGGCTAAGGAGTTTCGAGAACAAAATGACTGAGAATCACTGACTAAATTTATGTTTAGGACATATTATTAATTCTGTGCTGCCTCATCTCAACACAGTAAAAATAATTTATAATTAATTCTTAGGAATTCCTACAAGAAAATGTCAGCAGCAATAATGTGGAGGCTTCCTGCTACTTCTAAAAGAAGTAGGAGTTAATATGCAGAGTCTTAACTGCTATTTCACAAAAATAATTACATCTGAGTACACCTTAACCCAAGCACATGGATTGTAAAATAAATAGAACACATTTCCCCAAATATTAATTGCTATTTCTTTAATAGAGGAAAAATTCTCTGTTATGGGGGGCGGGGTGGAGAGGAAATTCCTCTCTGAGAATTTCCCAATCTCAGGCTCTTGCCTACTGGTGTATAATAGCTTTTTTCCCTGAAATTTTGTTGTTTTTTTTTCCTCTTTTTTTTTTTTAAAGAATTTAAGTTCAGTTTAATTAACATGTAGAGTGGTATTAGTTTCAGAGATACAATTTAGTGATTCATCAGTTGCATAGAACACCCAGTGCTCATTTCAACAAGTGCCTTCCTTAATGCCCATCACCCAGTTACCCCATTCCCCCACTCACCCCCCTTCCAGGGACCCTCAGTTTGTTTTCTATAGTTAAAGGTCTCTTATGGTTTGTCCCCCTCTCTGTTTTGGTATTATTTTATTTTTCCCTTCCTTCCCCTATGTTCACCAGTTGTGTTTCTTAAATTCCACATATGAATGAAATCATATTATATTTGTCTTTCTCTGACTTATTTTACTTAGTGTAATACCCTCTAGTTCCATCTATGTTGTTGCAAATGGAAAGATTTCATTCTCTTTTTTTATGACTGAGGAATATTTTATTGTATTGTATATTGTATATCTCACATCTTATTTATCCATTCATCTATTGATGGGCAGCTGGGCTCTTTCCATAGTTTGGCTATTGTGGACAGTGCTGCTATAAACACTGGGGTGCGGGTGCCCCCGTGAATCACTATGTTTGTATCCTTTGGATAAATATCTAGTAGTGCAATTGCTGGGTCATAAGGGAGCTCTATTTGTAACTTTTTGGGAAACCTCCATACTGTCTTCCCTGAAGTCTTGAAGGGAGGCCCTCACAAACCAAAAGTGATGCAATCTGCATTGTGATCTTGATTCTGCCCTCAGGTTGCTGCTTGACATTGGGGAAAATAATTTCTTTTTCCTCATGAAGGTAGGGAGAAGGCATCTCTTGGGTCCTTCCTCGGAAGATCCAAGTCTGTTTTGAGACATCTGGAACAGAATGATAGGGAATGGAGAAGAGGGCACTTCACATGATGGCAAAGACCAAGACTTTGATTTGGTGGAATAGTGGCAAGTGGGAGCTCAAGAAGAGATTGAAGGGAATTCTGCATCCAGAATTCCAAGGAAAATTAAGGGGATAGAGTCAGGAGGTGTGGGAGCAAGAGCTTACTTTAGAAAGGCAGGTCACTTCCAAAGCTGGCAAGGATATTTGTAGGTCCCCTCACCGCTTCTAGAAGAATTTGACATAACATCTTGAAGGAAACAGTTGCCATTTGGCTCAACTTTCTGATTTGTTAGGTTATGGATTTGAGTCTGTTTTTTATGCAAAAATATTCCTTACAAAAGAAAGACATGTGCTCCAGATATTGGTCACAGTCTTGTGAATCCATTGATGATATTATCAGCCCGTGATTGAGCAATGCCTTTGGGATGCTTCATGGTGACATCATGGTCTCTTTCTTGCTGTCCTTGCTAGTTTTGTTCTTAATCCTTCCAGATCCACACTTTCCCCTTCAGCCAGTCCCACCCACTTCCAGTCCTTTAAATCATCATACTTGATGTTACCTCTGGCCCTTTGCACATGCTAGTCCTTCTCTCTGGGGGAGGTCCTTTCACCTAAACTGGCTGGCTGGCTAGCTTTTATTCAACCTATTGTCTTTTGTAATTTTTGAGATTCTGTATTTTTAAAAAATTTGTTACTTCATCAAATAATACGCATACACAGTTGAAAAAAAAAAAGATTGGTGTTGGAAGATTTATGATGAAAACAGCAGTGCCCTGCTTACCAATCCCTACCACATTTGGTCCTGTTCACCAGACAAACTACTTTTTAACCTTTTCATTTCTTCTTATGGTGTATGTCTCTATATTTCTGGCAAATATGCCTATATTGTTAATTTCTTGACTTATGAATGTCAGACTTCTATTGACTTCCAGCTAGAGTAGATGACAATTTAGGCCTTTTATACATCTCATTTCTCCTCTCCCTTTTCCTTAATAAATTTTCAGATGA
This sequence comes from Nyctereutes procyonoides, assembly GCF_905146905.1. Classification (NCBI taxonomy): domain Eukaryota; kingdom Metazoa; phylum Chordata; class Mammalia; order Carnivora; family Canidae; genus Nyctereutes; species Nyctereutes procyonoides. Next base: position 5,335,211 of record NW_026575135.1, on the reverse strand, counting down.
ATCAGAATAGTGTGTATATTTTTACTATCATGCGGATATTATTCACTGCAGAGTCCAAGTAGTATCCTAGGATCATTTCTTTTCTTGTACAACCTTGTATTTCCTGAGTTCACAATGATGGCCTCTTTACCCCCAATTTGTGTGTTTTTTCCCCTTTCTATATCTATTCTTATGTTTGTTTGTTTTTTAACCCATTCTATTGGATCAATACATTTTTTTACCTTTTAAACAGGGGTTGACAAAATCTTCCTCTAAAGGACCGTATAATAAAAAAATTTATACTTTTCAATCTAGAGAGTCTGTTGCAATTACTCAGCTCAGCTGAGGGAACTCAGTCAAGGACAATATGTAACTGAGCTCCTGAAAGGACCTAAATGAATAGGCATGGCCATGTTTCAATAAAACCTCATTTAGGAAAACAAGGGGCAAGCAGGATTTGGTCCACCAGTGGGAGTTTGCAAACCCAGGTTCTAAGTGATAAAATATGTCGGATATTAATGTGCACTATATTTGTTTTCCTGCATCTCCTGTCCTGGAGCCTTCCACTTCCAGGCTGTCTATTGCTTTTCTGCTTACATCCTGCCCTGCTAACATCCTGGAATCCCCCTTCACTGCTTTCCTGTTTTGGACTCCTTATTTCTTGGGTGTCTGCATCTTCCTCTTTCTAGCTTTATTCCTTTGCTTGGCTGGAGGACATTCTCAAGCAACTTCCTCAAAAAAGAGGGTGTGTATGGGAGGTAAATTTTCTGAGTCTTCCTATGTCTGAAAATGTCTGTGTGCACCCCGTTTGTCGGTAGTGTCATTAAGTCATGAATTCTAGATTAAAAATTTCCCCAGAACTTTGGAGGCTTTCTCCAGCTATCTTCCAGCTTCTAGAATTTCTGGTAGATGCCTGCTTTCAATTTTGTTCATTTGTATATGTTTGCATGTGATCTTCTCTCTCCCAGCTCCCCATCTAGGAACTTTTAGGATCAACTTTTTATCAGCACAGTCCTGAAATGTCACAGTGACGCCCCTTGGCATGATTGTTTTCAGCCCCATGCCTCATCTCTGTTCTGCTCTGTGTTTGGTGTGAATGGGTCTGGAGGTTTTTCTGACAATTTCTCCAAATACTAGCTCTTATGTCTTCTGTCTGCAGGGTGGACAGCAAGCTCTGTGGGACCAAGGGGGCAATCTAATGGTCTTACTCTTCCTGTGTCGAGATAGTTAGCCTCACATCTAGCCCTTTATTTCTGTTGAGCAACAAATCCCTGAGAGCCTTGCCTTGTAGCCATTCAGCAAAGTGCATGACTGATTTTGGTCAGCACACATGTCTCTAGGCCTTTACGTTGAAATTTTCTCCATTTTGCTAAGTTGATCATTGCTCATGTGTCTATATCTTGTCTCCCAACATGTCATTATAACTTGTTATCCACTTATATCTTACACGTTTTTTTTTTTCACTTCATATGGGGAAGGAAAACATGCAAATGCTGTGGTCAGTCCATCATGTTCAACCAGAAGTTCACAATTTGTCATTTGTCTGTCTGCTCCGCTACAAAGAATCTGTGTCTGTTTATTCACCCACTGTGTTCCTAATGCCTGATTCAAAGTAGGAATTCTGCAGATACTTAGTGAATAGAATGAATGCATGTATATTGAGTGAATGGTCTTATGGGAGGGAAGGCCTTGGGTAGAGGAGATGATACTGGAAGAAGAAGCTGAGGCCAGATTGTGAAGACCCTTGAGAATCAGGCCGAAGAGTTTGTAGTCTTTTCTTGGTTGGAAGGCCATTGATGGTTTTTCAATGGTGGTAGAGGTGATACTGGAATGGTATTTTGGTCAAGGTGATTTTTCTGGCTGTGGTTTAAGGGCTAGTTTGAAAGGAATATACAGGCAGGGGAATAAAATGCCATGAACTGAAGAGAACCCGTGAAGAAGGAAGAGGTGCATTACAGAGCTATGAGGGAAGAACCAGCAGAATTTATGTTCTGATTCGACATGACTAGAGGTTCCATGGGCAGAGAGATAGAACAGTACAAAAGACATTGTGGGGCAGGCGGAGAGTAGATAATGGTTTTGACTGTTCATATTTGAAGCAATGAAGGAAATTCCAAGTGAATGTGTTTAGTGGACAGTTGGCTGTATCAGTAGAAAATGAAGACATAAATCAGGAGTCATTTTCACAGCAAAGTTGAAGAAGAGAGGGCCATGAAGGAAGATTGTGGCTTGCACAAAGGTACATAGATGGTGATAGATAGACCCAGAATTTGAAGTCAGGTCTGTCTAAATCTATAGCCCATCTTCAACCACAGACTGTACTAGCTCTAAAACTTTGCCAAGAAGCAAGAGTACAGACTTAGTTTTGGCCTTGGGCAAGACTCACATTTAATGGAATATGTGACTTCTTAAGAAAACAGGTCCAAAATGCAATCAGAAACTAATGGGGTGCGAGGGAAGAATGCTGATACTGCGAGACTCCCCATAGTCTGGGCGAGATTGAGACCCGGCAGCTTCAGCCAACTTGGCCTCCACCAGAGCCGAGGTCTCCCGCAGACCCCACCTGCTTTCACTCTGATGGCTTCCCCGAGAGCACTTTCTTCTCTAACACTTTCTACCCTTCCTGCTGCTACAGTTCAAACCAGAGAAAACTATGGCCAAGTAGCAATTCTCAGAACCCAAGCAGGGCTAACATCCTGCCTGGTTTCCTCCTTGCTTGCTCAGCCCAGAGCAGCCTGAGAGAATCACAGAAAGGTGGCCTCTGGAGATTTGCAGGAGAGCCCCACGCAGGGAAGGACTCCTGGGCTCCTCTCCACCTAGCCCCCTCCCATAGCATGCCTCCGGGTTCACCCATGGGCTGAGGGAGGAAGAGGAAGCAGACGCCGTGAGAGTGAGGGTGTGGGACATGCAGGTTGCGAAACAGTATGAGAAACCTCCAGAGCCAGCAAAGTAAATTTTATTTCTGGAATTTGGAATTCAATGTTTTTCACACTCACCATTTCTGTGACTAGAAGGTGAGATAAAAATCTATGTCATTCCATTCATTTTCACCTTCGTTTTAAATTACCAGATTTTAAACAGAAATTATTATCAGTCCGATATTGTTTCCTATTCTAAAATGTGGTTTAATTTCGCAAAAAGCTGAGTAAGATGGCAGAGCTGAATCATAGGAAGTGTCAGCAACGCGAACTCTACACCCATTATTACGAAACCATGGCCAGGGATTTGGTATTCTCCTTGAAGAAAGTGTTCCTTATTCCTAGGTTTTTGTTTTTAGCTGGGGGGCTTTTTCTCTTCCTTTCTTTTACCAATATGGTCTCTTTGACTGCATGTGACTGGATGTTTCATCCAGTGAGGAAGCCTGGGCTTTGAATTTGAAAGCCACCTCCTCCTCTTCCTTATTTTGACAGTCATTTAACTTGAGTCTCAGTTGTCTCCCTATGAAGGGAAGTAAGAAGACAGAGAACACATATTATATAAGAATATACCTAAATCAATTATATAGTATAATACATTATATATGTAAATATATAATACGTGATTTATATGTTAGATCTATGATTCATTATCATATGTATATGCCTAACACGACGCTGCTAATTCGTAGGTAATGAAATCATCTTAATTCCTACTATTGAACAGGGTCGGATAATTTTTTTTCCTATTGATAATCACTGACTCACCAAAAAAAAAAAAAAAGAAAGAAAAGAAAGAAAGTCAATTTAGTGTATGCTATTAATTTGAGGGAGAGATTTGTGGGTGTTTGTGTTTTGGATCTTATTTTTAGACATTACAAAAATGTTCCATCCACTGGATTTTGAAATTAAGAATGCGGAACATTATTTATATCTGAATCATATATCACAACACATGAAAATATTACATGCATGGTTTCCATTCTGTATTGTAGGCATTTAAAGGGAAGAGGGAGAGAAAGAGAGAGAGGATGGGGGAGGGAAAGAGAAGGAAGAGGAGGGAGAGATAAGAGACATGCGAAATTGGCATAGGTAAGAAAGACACAGCAAGGGCAAGATTCATGGGCTTAGGCATCAGTGTTTCAAGACAAATAGCTTTTGGTTCTTCCCTAATTAACACTTGAGCTATTGATGCTAGAGTCATACATCTGCTGCTACTGCTTTCCTTTGAAACTCCCCCACCCCCCACCCATCCATTCATTCTTTATTTTTTGAACCAATGAACAAATACTAACTATATCTTATGTGTTTAGCCCTGTCCTAGGTGCTAGCAAGGCAAACCATGAGGTCAGTCCTGCCTTCTAAGAGCTCCCAGTCTTGTGGGAGAGGCAGACAGGTAAATATATAATAGCAGAAATAAGTAAGTGACTGGTTCAGAGTTGGGATGTAGTGGGAAAGACTTCACAGAGGAGGTGGCCCTATACAGGGTCTCAAAGGACATGCAGTAATGTGTTAGGTAGACAAGATTGTTGGATGGGAGATTAGGAGTGTGTTCTGGGCACCCAAAAATTCAGAATAGCTTTTGGAGTCACCCAGTCCTGTCTGAACTGGGAGCTGGTTTACTTGAAATGTAGCTCTCTGTGGTCATGGAGCCAGTGTGGCAACTGGTTAAGGCCGGAGATACTGTAGGATAGATATGGGTTTAGTCCTGATTTGGTTTGGTGGCGTTAGTCAACTATTTATCTTCTCTGAGCCCCTAGCTTCTTTATATTTAAAAGGAGGTTAAAACTCAGGAAGGTTGTAAATTTTAAGTGAGTTGACATAATATATGTAAAAGCTTTGCACACTGCTGGGCCCAGTAGTGAGACCATTATTCTCATTTCAGTATTGTGATCTTTGGTAGAGTAGAATCTTAGTGGCCATCTGAACGAGTTGGGTTAAGGGTGAGAAGCAATGCTTCAAAAAAAAATTATATTTTTTATGACTTTTCAACTATTCTCTTGAAATGTCTCAGAAACTTTTCTGAATCACGGCAACTCAGATAGCAATGTCTGATTTTTTTTTCCCCTTGGGGTCCATCCCCCTCTGTATTTTCTAAGGCTGGACTGAAGTCGTAGAAGAGGTGAGAGATTCACAGTCTTTGCTGTAGATTACCTTTTGGTGAAAAACCTAAGCTTTAGCTCCTGAGAGCAAAGCTCTTTGGAAGGCTTTCAGCCATTCCTTCAGCACAAAGCTATTTTCTAGCCTGTAATTATGAGCAGCACCAAGGATACCCCATGGAGAGGACGGCGAAGATCTGGGTCAGCTCTTTTGGAATAGATGCTGATATATAGGATGTAGCTAGAGTAAGTAAAACCATGAGACAAAAATGTGAATGGAAAGAAGCCATTTTTTAACACAGATCGATTTGAGGTTAGCTTCTCTTCCATTGGAGTAGTATTAATTACTGGAAGGTTTTTTTTTTTTAAGATCTTATTTATTTATTCATGAGACACACACAGAGAGAGGCAGAGACACATATGCAGAGGGAGAATCAGGCTCCCTGAAGGGATCAGGATCCTGGGATCACAACCTGAGCTGAAGACAGATGCTCAACCACTGAGCCATGCAGGTGCCCCAATTACTGGGAGTTTGGAGTGTAATTGATGTGAAATGAGTGGGTCTTCAGTTTATAATCAGTCCTTCTCAGGTAATAGAGTGGACTGCAACACAGTGGCTGTATCTGTTCCTTATCTCCCTGTGTCCTTGGACATAGTTGATTCTAGGGTAGTTGTTCCCAGACTTGAGTAGGCATCAGAATCCCCTTGTTAAAACAGGAATTTCTGGGTCCTGTCCCCAGAGTTTTGGATCCAGTAGGTCTAGGGTGAGGCTTGAGAATTTGCTTTTTAGAAAGTTCCAAGGCATACTGCTGCTGCTGACCTAGGAGCATACCTTGAAAACCACCCACCTAGGAGTAGGCAACTGAGCTCTCACTGTATTCTTTCTTCTAGTGCACCCATCTACCCTCAATCTTTTTTGTGTGTGTTTGCTGGATATAGTTTCCATTGCTCTAAATACAAAGTATTTTAATGAATACAAAAGAGGGGTGGATGGGTCTTGTCTTTGGAGACGGGTCCAAGGGGGGAAAGCAAGGTTTTCTCTAACATCATAACACCTGTTGCATCAAGACAAGAATGGGAGGTGAATCTTACTAAGTTTCCCATTTTGTCTCAAACTAAGCAAGACTTTTTTAACCATTTAAATTACGTAAAAACAGACAGCTTTTGGTTAATGATAGACTGAACATACTCGTTTATTCCTGTTCTCTCCTGAAACACCGACAAAATGACAGTGACTGGGATTTTAGTGTAATATATGGCTTAAACTCTTAAAGACAAAAAGAAGGGAAAAAGGAATGGTAAGAAAACTGGAAGCTGGAAAGCAGATGGACAACTGGTGCCAACTGATTTTAGTAGACCCAGGAAGTCTGATTCGTAAGCTGGCAAAAGCAGAAGAGCAAAGAGATTTACATTCCAGAGCTCTAAAAAGATTCTGACGAGATTGGGCGCGTTCAGGGTGGTATGGTCATAGACTCTAAAAAGATTCTGGATTCTGGGACTTCCAAACTGGCTGAAGTTGAGCCTAACAACAGGCAAATGGGTTGAAAATCAGTAAAAGCCAAGGAGCTTCTAGATCACCGCTACCAACCACATCAGCTGACATACGCTCCTATAGCCTGGCCCATAGTGGGAGGTTTACTTTTGAGGGAAGCAAATTGGGGGGACTCTGGACTAGTAGAACCAGATGCAGTTAGAAGTAGGGGTACTTTATAGAAAATGCGTGGGGGCAAAATGAAAGTCAACACATGGAACTTTGATACCTCCAGTCCTCTTCCCACACTGAGCTCCCAGACTTGTGACCTTCAAGTATGTGCCTTCTAGATAGCAGTATGGTGTTGGGATTTAGAGGATCCTCAGCAGCTTGGAGCTATTACACAGAAAGCCTGAAAGGGCTGGAGGGGGTTTGAGATAGAGGGCAGGCCTGATGAGGGTGTCCAAACTCAGTTTATGTCCGCGCTATTTACCGAGCAGCTCCACCTGTATGTACTAAGAAGCAAGCTCTGTGTTCTAATAATGGTTCAATAGTGAGTATGATTCAGTGTGCCCATCCCTCAGTGAACTAGAGGGGAAGGTTGGGGGAAGGAACAGCGTGCACAATGGCAGACAGTAGTAAAATAGTGTGCTGAGTTGGTGGAACTACAAGCACTCTGTATCGTTGGCGTGGAAATTATAGACACACAGGGAGTGGGGGAGGAGGGGAGGCCAAAGAGATGCTATTAAATTTCTGTCCCTCTCTTTATTTGTACGTGGTCTCTCAAAATATATGTGCATGTTTTGAATCTCCACAAATGTATCCATGATGGTTTTCCTTTTTTTCCATCATGGGAATGTTCATTTTGTTTGGTTTTATTTTTTTTTTAATTTTAATTCTAGTTAAGTAAGGGCAATGTTTTTAAGATCTATCTATGCTGCTATGACAATAATCTAAGCCATTCCTTTGAACTCCTGCCAGATACTTTGTGGTATTTTATGGCATGAGGTCACCTCCTTTTACCTACCCATTGTCCCAGGGAAGGACATCAAAATTATTTTCCAGCCCCTCCTGTTTCTTGCTTCCTCCCCACCAAAAAAAAAAAAAAAAAAAAAAAAAAAAAAAAAAAAAAAAAAACCAACCAGCAATAAACACCCCAGGCATGTCCTCTGATGAACCTATATGAGAATTTCTTCTGCTTCTTCTGCTTTATATCCTGGAAAAAAGATTTCTGTGTATCTGTATGTATAATGGGGCAGAATATTGATACTTTGTCCTCCAAGATTGCCCATCACTGGGACACTGGTATTTTCATATTTCTACTGATCAAGTTTTTTTCCTTTCTTTTTCTTCTTTCTTTTTACTCCAAAATTTTTTGGTGCTTTGGTGCTTTTTTGGGTTATTCTTTTTTTTTTAAGATTTTATTAATTTTTTCATGAGAGACACACAGAGGGAGGCAGAGACATAAGCAGAGGGAGAAGCAGGCTCCATGCCGGGACCCCAATGTGGAACTTGATCCCGGGACTCTGGGATCACTACCTGAGCCAAGGCAGACACTCAACCACTGAACCACCCAAATGTCAACTTTGGGTTATTCTTGCTATTATTTTAGAAGATTTAACAATGAAATGAGATCTATTCTCTTAACAGATTCTCTGTGTGCACAGTATAGTATTGTTAGCCATAGATGTTGTGTTTTACAAATCTCTAGAACTTAGTCATCTTGCATTATTGAAACTTGATCCTCCCAACCTCTGGCAACCACCATCCTATTCTCTGCCTCTATGAGTCTATTTTAGATATCTCATATAAATAGAATCCTGCAGTATTTATCCTTCTGTGACTGGTTTATTTCACTTAGCATAATGTCCTCCAAGTTAATCTACATTGACACATTCGTTGCATATGGCACAATTTCTTTCTTTTTAAGGCTGAATAATATTCCAATGTGTGTGTATATATAAACACACACACATACACACACACACTCCACTTTTTTATCCATTCACCCATTAATGGACATTTTGATTCCTTCTGTCTCTTAAATATTGTGAATAATGCTTCTGTGAACATGGGAGTGCAGACATTTCTTAGAGATCCTGATTTCAATTCTTCTGGATATATAACTAGAAGTGGAATAGCCGAATCATATGCTAGCTCTATTTTCAATGTTTTGAGGAACTTCCATACTGTTTTCCATAGTGGCTGCACCATCTTATATTCTCACCAACAGTGATTCCAATTTCTCCACTTCTTCACCAACAAAGTTTTTAAAACACAATTTTATAGTTTTTGCTAGCATGAAATGTTTATAATTTTCCTGGGTCCAAAATGTGTTTCTTTAATTGCTGATGATTTTAAATACCTCTTTATTAATTTGTGAGCTTTTGAGGTTTCCCTTTCTGAAATTGACTGTTCACATCCTGTCACCATATTTCTATTGGGGCAGCTGTCTGTTTCTTGTTGATTTGCATGATTTTCTAAAAGATTTTAGATATTAATCTCTTGTTAGCTGCTTACTTAATCTACTTGTTAGCTGGGGAATGCCCTCAACGGCAAGCCCTGCCTCAAGATATAACCATAGCGTCTCAGAAACAGAAAAATGACCTTGAGACCTGAGACAAAATAAACTGCCATGATCCTCTAGGAGACAAATTCTTGTTTATGATCTCAAGGGGCCACTGGGGTCATCTCGTCATTAAGTCTGCTAGTGTCAGAATTCACTCACAAATTTTCCCTTTATCACTTCCTTCACCTATCTAATCTTTAGCTAGGCACGGCATACTACCATCATTATCATTTTACCTTTATTACATATGTGAAAAATGTTTTGCTGTTGAAAAACTGGAATATTCAAACTGATAACAATTATTATTTTTTTTTTAATTTTTTTATTTATTTATGATAGTCACACAGAGAGAGAGAGAGAGAGGCAGAGACACAGGCAGAGGGAGAAGCAGGCTCCATGCACCGGAAGCCCGATGTGGGATTCGATCCCGGGTCTCCAGGATCGCGCCCTGGGCCAAAGGCAGGCGCCAAACCGCTGCGCCACCCAGGGATCCCCACTGATAACAATTATTAAAAACTACCCACAACTCTGCCACCAGGAGACGATGCCCATTAATCTTTTAGGATGTATTCGGCTCCGTGGAGGGAATGGCTGAGGACATAAGCATCATTACGATCAATGAGCCTCCTTCTACCCGTGTGTTCTATATAAATCCCTCTCACAGAACTTCCAACATTTTACTATGATTATTTGTTCAATAACTATTTGTAAATAACTATTACAGTAATTCTTTCAGATATTCTTGGGACAGGAGTCAGTGGACTTTGTTTTAGTTCCATCTTTGATCTGCCAAAGCTCTTTTTTTCTTCTTCTTTTTATTTTTTAAAGGAAAGGAGCTTGAAAATCATACCAAGTGGTTTTCACCTTCTTCTGTAAGTGACTAGGAGCCACTGAAGGAGTTGAAGTGGTTAAATCAGCCAAAATTATTTTGGTAGGTGAAGTACTCCCTAGAAGCCTAACAATACCTAAGTGGATAAAACTGATATTAACCATATATGCACCAGGTATGGTGCTACCTGTATATTATCTATGAAATTTCAGCAGATCCCTTTAGTGCTCCAGTTTAGGGATAATCATCCACAAGTTAGGGAGAGCAACTTGTAACTCAGGGAGGTTAAGCAGTGTTCTCAAGGACACACAGCTGTTAAGTGTTGGGGACTTAAATCCAGCATGATTTCCTTCTCTTGAGGAATGATTTCTTTCCAGGCATGGAGGCTGGTTCAAAAGTTCCTTCAGCAGTCTAGGTGAGGTCAATTCCCCCTTGAGAATGGAACTTAAGTGCCTAGCAAGCTACATTTTTATAGCAGCAGCATTCGTTGGTTGGTGGCTGTCCCCAGGGGTTTTTCCCTATGACTCATACATAGCAGGGGAATCCTGAGGGAAGCTCAGCTTTTACTTCTTGAATTTCAGAGTCTTGACAGATGCTGTAGTGACTTCAGATAGCCATCTGAGTCCTTGCCAACAAAGAGATTGGAGGAGGGACCTTCGGTAAGTCCCTTTCTCTCTGGACCTCAGTTTTCTTAACCACAAAAGATGAACAGTCTCTGAAGTTTTTTTTTTATGTTTGTTTGTTTGTTTTTTTAATTTGAAAGGATCTCTCACAATGCCTGATGTGATGCTGAGTTCTCATGGAACTTAATGATATTGGTGACTTGTGGGGATTAAACCAACAGAACATCATTACACACAGAAGTAGTTGAAAATAGACTGTAGGAAGGGTATAGAAGATACATGTTCTTAGTTACTCAATTTGCATCTATTCACTCAACTGTATGATTTGTGTGGGAGGGTTGTGCCTAGGATGGTATGTTTGTTCATCCTACATCTTAGAATCTGTCGTTAGTGCGTTATATATAGGTGGCCAGACTATTTTGTTGAAGGAAAGAATGAAAAACAGAATGGCTACTTGTCTTCTAATATCCATCCTCCCCTTCTCCCTCAATAATGCAGTATGTAAAAGTTACTAGGAATAGTAACCCAGGACAAAACCTCATTCCCCATACTTCCTTGTAAGTTGGATGTGGCCACATTATTAAATTCTTACCAATGGAATGTACGTGGAATTGGTATTGACAGTTTTTCAGGAAAATATTCTTAAAGACTGACACTTGATTCTCTCCTTCTTATTTGTCCTTCTGGCTAAGATAAAACAGATGCATGGAAAAAAGTTTGGATCTTGGATCACAAGCTAAGTGTTGAGAATAATAGTCAAGCAGTAAAAGGGATGGAGTCTGGGTCTCTGATGATATTCAAGCCTCTTTAGAAACCATGAACTGCTATGTTAACATAAGCATGAGAGAAAAATATATTTATATTTTGTCTTAAAAATTGTTGCTTTAGTTTAGTATTTTTTGCAGCTGGTAAAAAATATTATGGGTGTCCCATAATCTCAAAGAGCAGCTGATAAAAAAATATTTTGATCCTGGTTGCCATAAACTTCACAATTAAATATGGCATATCTGAATTGGGGGATGGCCAGGGGATGCCTACCCAGTTGGCCAATAGTTAATTTTCAATGGGGCCAGTAATTTTTGTATAGATTCATACAAGTTTTGCTAAGGCAATAACTTGAATATCTTGTATTAAGTTTCTAAACTGATCCTTTTACTTTTGCTGAAAAATTTTGTCTTTTCTTTACATGAGGTTGTTAATATAGAAACAACTCATTTGCTGTGAGTGGCATGGGGTTGAGGAGACCATAAAGACAGCCAGTTGTTCAAAACCATTTATTTCATAAGATATTTTTTTTTTGCCATCTATATGAAAAACACAATTGTTAGGACCCTGGGTGGCTCAGTGATTGAATATCTGCCTTTGGCCCAGGTCATGATCCCAGGGTCCCGGGTTTGAGTCCCGCTTCGGGCTCCCTGTGGGGAGCCTGCTTCTCCCTTTGCCTGTATCTCTGCCTCTCTCTGTGTGTCTCTCATGAATTAATGAATAAAATCTTTTTAAAAAATAAAAAACACAACTGTTATATACTAAATTTCTACATGTTGGTAGGCAGAAGAATAAAGGCTAGGAGTTTTAAAAACTCGATAAAAAATATAAATTTGGAAATCTGAGATGGTCAACACATCTTAGGCTGAAAAAAAACAAAGAAAATCACACAAATATATTAATTAAATTTCTAAAAACTAGTGATAAAGAGAAAAATCCTAAAAATGCCAAAAAATACATACAGGGGAACAAATATATAAATCCAACTACTCATCAACAACTATGTATGCTGGAAGAATGGGAAGTGCTGGAAGAAAACAGAAAGTAAACCTTTACTTCTGGTGTGATAAGAACATCCTCAAAAGGGATAGATCTGGATTATAAGAATGTTAAAAAAAAAAGGTTCTTCAGGTTGAAGGAAAATGATAACTCATGGGAATTTGGATCTGCAGAAAGGAATGAAAAGCTCTATGAATGGTAAATATGAAATATATTTTTATTTGCAAAATTCATTAAATTTCTGTGAAAACCCTCAATGAGTGAAAGTAAAATCATACCAAATGCATATGCTAAATCAGTGACCTTTATGTGTTACTGCATCTTCAGAGGTAAAATATATAGAGTGGTAACCAAAGGAGTAGCCATGGGTGTGTCCTCGCTTGGAGAATTTATGGGCACAATTATGGCAAATCTGAATTCTGAGTGTTTAGAGATCTTGGTTTTCAAAGGAAAATACTTTCCAGGTAACACAGAGAAAGACCCATTGAAATATCCTACAACTGTTAGGAGCTTTGGGCTCCTTGTGCCAAGAGATAATCATGCAAGAAGAGGAGTCACCATCCTGATAGAGGTAATTATTTCTCATCATAGGAGGAGGAATTGCTTAATGGAGGTAAAAAGGAATGTTTGGTTTCCACGTGATCCACGTTGGCATTGCCTTGGTGTTCCTTGGCCCCATTTTGATAGTAAGTGAACAAATGAAGGGGGGCTATGGCCTCAGACCCTTCCAGAATGAGTGTATCATGCCGTTAGATAAGCCACCAAGAGTAGCAGAGGTTCTAGCTGAGGGTGAGGGGAATCTAAAATGCGTAGCAGAGCAGGTAATGATGAGTATCACTTAAAGTCCCCAGACAAACTGCATTGCTTTCCCATCAACCTCTTAGAATCTTGACGTCCTGAGAACGTACATGAAAAAGTCGATCCAAACTGCCTAAGCGGCAGGATCTGATGAACACCGTGTTATGCCTGCCACCCAGATCTGTCAGGAGTGAAGGACTGTTTCCTCAGAAGTTTATTTTATGACTGTCTCTTGCTCATGTAAGCTGCTGTTGCATGGTTCATACCTTACACAAACCACTGAGGTTTTAAGGAAGTAGTTTAAAACAGTGATTATGTGAGCGAATGGCGATTCTTGTCTCTTGGATACAATAGCAAATAGCTCACTTATGCAACCTATCTTCTGGAATGCATTTTTATGAACTGTAATTGGATGTGCTGAGTACAATGCATAGTATGGAAGGGTAAACAATTAGAAGCCCCGGGTTCAAGACCCAGCTCTCATGCTAAGTTGTGTGACTTTGGATCCTCTAACCCTCTCTGATACATCATTGTCCTGTGCTATAGCTAGGTTAAAGAAAAATGGTTGTCAGCATCTCTATTGATTAAGACTAAGGTAGTTGAAGGAAACTGATTTATTTATTTATTTTTTAAAGATTTTATTTATTTATTCTTGAGAAACACGGAGAGGCAGAGAGACACAGGCAGAGGGAGGAGGAGGCTCCATGCAGGGAGCCCGATGTGGGACTCGATCCCGGGTCTCCAGGATAACGCCCTGGGCTGAAGGAGACACTAAACCACTGAGCCATCTGGGCTGCCCGAAACCGATTTAAATAGGACACAAATGTCCTTCCTCATGTAGAGGTCTCAAGACCCTTGGTTGACAATCCATGAATTCTATCTTTGAAGACACAGTAACATATAAAGGTCACTGATACAGAGTATGCATTCCATGTGGACTGCAAAGTGCCTTTACTCAAGAAATCCTGAAGGACCCAGGAGCCTTTTGTTTTTCCAGAAAGTGGGAAACTATAAAGAACCAAGAACATACCACCTCTAATGATGAACTATACAAGCTGGAGGCTGCACATACCATTTCAACTTACATCCCATAGGCTGAAACTTTGTCATATGGCCTCATCCAGCTGCAAAGTTGACCGGGGAAGAGTTTTTACTCTTAGCTGCTACAGTGACAGCTAAAACCTGGGGTTCCCTCACTCTGAGAGAAGAGGACAATGGATATTGCAGGACGATTCGAAGTCCCTGCCAAGAGTTCCTTCCAGAACTCAAAATGTGGGATTCTAGGTGTTATCTACAGATTAGATTAACAAAAATCAAGTTGTCCTCCACTAGGGCGTGGTAGTCAAGGTGCCTCGATCACAGAACTAGCAAGCAGTATACGAACCAGGGTGGTCCCAGGGAAACAGACCGTGAGCCACATAGACATTTTTTAAATTTCCAGTCACCAGAATAAAGGCAGCAAAAGCAACAGGTGAAATTGATTCTATTCATGAATGTAACCCAATCATGCAACCAATGGAAAAAGTTATTCGGGAGATATTTTACATTCCTGTTTTCATACCAGGTCTTCGAGTTTGAGGTTTGCATTTCCAGTGCATCTCAATTTGAACCAGCTGCCTGCATTTCCAGTGCTCCATAACCACATGTGGCTAGTGGTCACCCTGGAAGACGATATCGTTGTAGATTGTGTCTACTAGAACAATAGCACCATTGTATACACACATAACTTACTTTGTTATAAAAAGACTCTGCTAATTAATTCATGCAGATTTAATACACGAATATGTGATATGAAAGAGGACATTATCCATCCCCCCTCCTAGCCCAGGATTTCTATGGATAAGGACAGTAGCTATTGGCTTTTTCCATTGTCAGGTATCTCACACATGCCCATAACCAACGAGCCAAGTCAGGCTGAACTGACTGGAATCCAACTCCGCCATTTACCAGTTATGTCATCAAGAGTAAGATGTTGAATTCCTCTGAGCCCTTATCTGTAAAAATGTCGAGGTGTCTTTTTCTTTTCTTTTCTATTTGGATTATCTCTTGGAAGCTGGACTCAGCAGAAATAGTACTGGACCAAGAATAAAGAGTTTGGATTGCAGCCTCACCTCTCCTCTGACTCTGGGACTATCCATCTTGTCCCTCCTCTGGGTCCTACCTTTCCTATTTTTGAAGCTAGAGGTAGGGGTGGTATTTTAGATGCTCACCAATTTGTCTTTGTTCTTTTCAGGTGAACCACTTAAAATTAAAGTAAAACTAGTCACATTTCTAGGATATGGTTAGGGAGATGATTGCTTTCTCAACTCGGGATGACTTCCAATAATTTCGTAAAAGAGGGAATTGAGGCTTGGAAGGCTGAGACATCCATAGTGGTCCAATGTTTGTAAACAGACACATTCTTTGGAAAAAGGAGTGAGGAGGGGTCAGGTAGTGTCGGAGCCTTCAGCATAAGGGTTGCAAATAAACTCTGGGTTCTCTTGATCATTGCTAGTGAAAGTATATATTGAGGAGATCTTTCTGGAAGCCAGTTTGGCAACATGTATCAAAAAGACAGAAAATGTGTACATCCTTTCACATACCAATATTAGGTAACAGAATTAAGGAAACAATCTGATGTTCACAAAGATATGTTTAGTCAAGTGTTCCCTTCTCTATTATTGACATTCCACAAAATGGAAATACTCTGACTATAAAAATTAAAGGAAATAGTCCAAAAGTTATGGTATAGGCGTATGTGTGGATATTATTAAACCACGAAAAGCCGTGTTTTCAAAGAATATTTAGTGATATAGGGAAGCGCTTCACTACAGTGTCGAACCAAAGAAGATCACTAACAATGCATGGTTCTAAGGCAACAATATGGTTCTAACCCCCTTTGAAATTTGACTTCTTCCCAGAGAGTCCCCCAGGGACCCTGTCCTCCTTTTCCTGTCTTCTGAACCCTGCTTCTCCCCTCTTTCCTATGTCCTCAGTGTGAATCCTCTTTTTTGCTTTTTTTTTTTTTTTTGTCGCTCAAGCTTTCTTAACCTTGACACTTGATATTGTGGGCTGGGTGATCCTTTGTTGCAGGTGGGGGCAGGGCTGTCCTGTGCTCTGCAGGATGCTGAGCGGCATCCCCCCCCCCCCCCCCCGTGTCTCCTCCCTAGATGCCAATGGCACTCTTCTTCCAGGTAAGACAACCAAAAATGCCTCTAGACACTGCCAAATGTCCCCTTAGGGACTAAACCACACATCTCCTCCTCCAGTTTTGTGGTTAGCCAAGTTCGGTGATTATTCAATTCTTCTTGCCAGTGAGAGGTGGAAATTGAAGATACTTCCTGATTACCCCTCGCCTCCCTCAGCTGTCTCTCGCTCTCTCTCTCTCTCTCTCTCTCTGTCACACACACACACACACACACACACACACACTCACATGCACACTCTCGCACACACACCCGACTCCAACACATCCTTATACTCTCATATTAATACAAATATTAATTCACTAAGGCAGCTCAGTCTGTGTGCACGGTTGGTATTTCCCTCCATGGAGTATTCCCAGAATGGTCTCTTTCCACCATGGGAGTTGAGCTCTCACAGAGCAGACTTTCCTCGCTTGGTTCATCTTCTGGTTTCCAGAATGAAGGGAGATGCTTGTGCTGCTAGAGCTCAGTGATCAGAAGGTGAAGCTGAGGCCCAATGTGACTCTACCGTTTGTCTCAGTAAATTCTTGTCCATGGAAATAAAGCTATAAGCCAATAAATGACTTCATCATTAACCTCAGGCACCTCATTAAACCCATTTATCCTGCTCAGGATGATTGAATACTCATCTAGGCAAACACCATCCTTCTCAGGACAATAGCTTGCTCAACTGAGTAAACCTTCTTGCTTATCAAACAACTGTTTAATCATCAACATTCTCCCCATGACACTAGACTTTCTGAGTCCTCTAAATATCAACTATTAGGACAAAGATCTGCCTGAAACACTCAAATCTGGATCCTCAGATACTATAAATGTCACCTTTGACCTCTCTTTTTGAGGCATGCAAATACTCTCAAGATGGTGTTCTGCCTTATGTTACCAGTAAAAACTCCGCTTTGCCCAATAGATGGAAGTCTCTTTGGGGAAAAAGCAGTCCTCCAGGGCCTGTCTCCTTTTTCTTTTCTTTTCTTTTCTTTTCTTTTCTTTTCTTTTCTTTTCTTTTCTTTTCTTTTCTTTCTTTTCTTTTCTTCTTTTCTTTTCTTTCCTTATTTTCTTTTCTTTCTTTTCTTTTCTTTTCTTTTTTTTTTTGCCTGTCTCCTTTTAAAGAAGGGGGCACCATCATAAAGCAGGGGCCCCAATGATGCTTACAAAAAGATCAGGGGAAAATTTTGACACAGCAGCTTCTCTGCAGCTGTGGTCAAGTAAGATTCCTAAGTGATGGTGTTGTACTGCATTTCACGCGTAGAGAGAAGCCAACAGGAAGTTTATGCTGGTCTTCCTGCCCACAGCATGTGAGTGCAAGTGGCACAAAAGTGAGGGCCACAGGTTTCAGAAGCAGAGGAAAGAGAAAGCACAGAAAACACACACACACACACACACACACACACACACACACACCCCATGGAATAATGGCTTACTTCATTTTTGTGCTTTTCTATATTTAAAATTATTATCTTATTGAAGATGTCTTCCTGTTCATCAAAGTAATTATGCTTATGATTTTATTTTATTTTTTAAAGATATTATTTATTCATTCATGAGACACACACACACACACACACAAAGGCAGAGACACAGGCAGAGGGAGAAGTAGGCTCCATGCAGGGAGATGGGAGGGAGCGTCCCAGGACCCCAGGATCATGAACTGAGCTGAAGGCAGACGCTCAACAATTGAGCCACCCAGGCGTCCCTATGCTTATGATTTTAGATAAAATAATCAGTGAATAGAATTCTCTCTAGAATATACTGGGAGATCTAGGATATTGGCTTCAAGCAAGTGCCAAAGAAGTCAGAGAGCCTCAGCCCTGGAGATTTTCCTTTTTCTACATGGTTCAGGAGAGCACTAGCAAAAATTACTACAAGGTTGGGGGTATGTCATTTAGACCAAGAATTACTTTGAAGTACAAATGAAAAGGATTGCAATTACTTCTCCACCCACTGCTCCCCCCACCCATATTTTTCAATCATCTCATGGCTATTAGGAGATGCACTCAGTAGTGAGATGGGGTAGGTAAGCCATGGGGCGAATGACAGGATATAATGAAGAGACACCAAAAGAAGTCATCTGGCTGATAGCCAGGGGCACGGACAGATGTATAAACTGAGTATGTATGCCCTTGATCCCATAAGTCCCTATAAAAAACAACCCTCTGGGTTTGACTTCAATCCTACCACTTATTATTTTGCAACCATGAGCAAAACGCTTTACCTTTTGACAATAGTTTCCTCACCTGCAAAGGCGAGATACCTACCTGTACCTTGTCCAGTGAGCCTCATGAGTTTGTTACAGAGATCAAGAGAGATAATAGATATACACATGTTTAGGAGACAGTTCAAATGCAGGGCATTATGAGAATACCTCTCAGTTTTTCAAATGTCACATTGCCTGTTCTTAACATAGATTAAGATTTCAGCCCACGCTCAATTTAAACGCCAGCGCTATTTAGATCTATGAGACTGCTTGAGGCAGAGATATAGTCATTTGGGGATCTCCACCTAATCTTGGAGCACTCTGGCCTGCCACAGCACCAGGGACCTGGCTGGAGGTCTCCAACATGCAGCCTGGTTCCCACAGGGCGGTGTGGGGCTGGGTATGCCCATCGAGAGCACACCTAGAGGAAGGCTGGGTTCTTGAGAATGCTGGCCACAGCTGCCCACCATCCATCATCATTAACCTTTCATGCCTAGCGTGGAATCCACAAATCAGATTTTCCAGGGTGGAGTCAGAGAAATGAGAGGAATGAGGAGGAGCAGACTGGGAGTCATATCTCCTGCATCTGCTATTTACTGATTGTGTGTCCACCAAGTGTAGAGTACATGTTATCTCATAGAACACCCAGAACCAGAACGACTATGAAGTCCGCGTGATCGTACCCATTACAAGCTTCAAGGGTTTCAGCAATTTGCCCAGGTCATAGGGCTCATCACTAGCAGAGCAAGTATTCACACCCAGCTGCATAAATCCCGTTCTGCCTAATTCCAGCCGAGCAAGGAGAGACATTTGGGATTTGTAGATTAGCCACCATAGGGTAGGACAGCTCAGTACTAGATTTCCCACTATGAATTCTCTCCACCACCTGCACATGGCCAGAGGGCAGAGGGCAAAAAAAAAAAAAGGTAAGAAGAAATGAGACCTTCGATGTTTAGTGGTCCTATGTCTCCCACACAAGCAGAATTTATGCCTAACTATGCAAAATGCATAGAAGTGGGTTACATTTTTATTGAGCAGGTCCTGAGGCTAAAAAGCCTTTTGATTTTTTTTCCCCTGCCACTCTCCACATTTTGGTTTTAAGATTCAAATAATCCAAGAATGTCATAATCCAGTGTTAACTGAATGACACATGCATGAAATTTCATGAAAATGACTAAATACCCTTTTTTAAAAAAAACTTAATTTAAGGTGGAGGGTGGGATGACTTTAGGCAGCAACTTTTCTTCTTTCTTTTCTTTTTTCTTTTTTTCTTTTCTTTTCTTTTCTTTTTTGCTTTTGAGATACAAAGTGGGGAAAGTCTGTCAAAACAGTTTGATAGGTCAGAGGGAAGATTTTTCCACAATCCCGCTGACATGCTCAAGATATGAATAAGGTCACAGTCATTATTGCTTGTGAACCTACGTGCCTACTAGAAGAAAATGTAGTATTTCTTTTTTTTTTTTTCAGATTCCCCCAATTCTCCAGATTTTCCAAGAACCTTAGATGCTTGCTCATTCCATTCTAATAGGATTAGTGTTTTTTCTAAATTCCAAGCCATGAGGGAGAGCTAGATCTCAGCCCCTGCTTCTCCCAACCTCACGGTGGCGGCACTGCAGTGACTCAGTCCTGGGAGCCGAGTAATGGCTTTTCCTGTCCACTGTCCTGTGCTTGCGGGTCCAGCTCCTTGTCCGGGCTGCAAATCTTATGTGGTCTTCAGAGGATTGGTTGTCTTTGGTCACATCCACAAGCCTAGGCACTTTTGCCCACATCATTATGGTTTTCCCCAAGTGCTGTACCTGCACCAGCTTTCCTGTGTACCCGTGTTAGCTTTGAATGGGGGACAGCCCGAGTCTCCCCTTCCTAAGGGTAGCTTTATTTCTGGTGCCTCTTGCTTCCTCTAAGAACCTCTGATTAGGTCAAGGCCTTCCTGTCCGTACCTTCTACCTTTTAGAGTTCTTTCTCATTTTAACTCTCAGTGAACAGCAATGGAGGTCCTCTTATCCCTCCGCTCCCAGAAGGCCTGCCCTGTGCTCCTTCCATGAACTGACCCCTCTCCTTAGTGAGCTGCTCTGTAGACAACCTGTCTCCATAAGGGACAGCTCTGATGCAATCATACAAGATTCTGTTCCCGACTTCCCCCTTGTCCCACAGTGATATTGACATTTATGAAACTCAGGGAGCCCAGAACACATTTTTTTCGAAGTGATTTCTTTTTCCACATCTAAATAGAAGAGTGACTAGCACAAATTTTAAATCCATCCCTTCGGATGGAGTCAATCCAATGGATACCCTGTTTGATGTCCTGACAGCACTCTATTGGTGATATATTACATGACATTGTAAAAAATTATGGGGTTTGCTGTCCAAGCAGTTAGCCTTTGAAGGATGGCTCCCAGTCATCACTTGCGTGACCCAGTTATTATCATCTCAAAATACTGTTATCCCAGGGTGCCTGGGTGGCTCAGTGTTTCAGCATCTGCCTTAGGCTCAGGGCGTGACCCCAGGGTCCTGGGATCGAGTCCCACATTGGGCTCCCCACTGGGAGCCTCCTTGTCCCTCTGCCTGTGTCTCTGCCTCTCTCTGTGTGTCTCTCATGAATAAATACATAAAATCTTTAAAAAAAAATACTGTTATCTCAAGGATTCCTCCCCCTTGCCTCTTGTTTCCCCCTCACTGATCCAGCCTCCATGCTGCAGCCAGATTGATTTGTCTAAATTATAGCTGTGTGACAGGCTTAAAAAAAAAAAATCCCTTTCCTGTATTTTGAGTTTTCTGCATTGATCATGCATTCCTTTCGTGCTTTAGAAAATAAAGCAGGGAATGCATAAATAAAACATAAGGGCATACATATGGCAGTTAAAATGGAATGAACTAGATGTAAATGCGACATCAAGGATAAATCTCCAAATCTTTTTGGTGAGTGAAGAAAGCATGTTGCAGACGCGATCTGAATGGTTCTGTGTATGTTCAATTTTAGACACACAGAGAGTGAAATAAGCTGAGATTTGAAGGGCCCAGAAACTAGTACTTCCCTTCCCTACCAGAGTTCAGAACCATCACACTGGACAGGCCACAGGTCAAGCTCTCCATGTAGCCTCTTGAAGGGCTCTTATTTGGGGCTTGGGCAGGGCGTAAGGGGTAGGGAGGGGGAAATCCTCTGCTCCTTCCCTATGATGGGATGGGGTGAAGAAAAGCAGAGCACCCTGGCAAATTCTTTCCCTAAAAATTTCCTAATTCTTTGATTCCCTAAAAGTTCCTAATTCTTTGATTTCTTTTTCCCTCAGAAGGATTCATTTGTACTCTTTCATAAAGCCCACAAGTGAGCAACAGGGCATTGTGGGCCACCTGTCCTCAAGTCTTAACATAGAATTTCTATGCTTCAGAATATGGGGTTATTTGATGGGTACTGAGTTACAGGTGTTGGGGGGCGAGGAGAGGTGGTTTCCGCACAAACTCCCAGGTAGTAGGAGACAATGTTCACGTTTTATGTTGCATCAAGGCCCAAAGTTTTCCTAGTCGGGACCCACTGGCATCCATTCAGTACCCGCCTCTTCTGGGTCCAGCCCTGTGCTGGCTGCTCAGACACCAATGATGAACAAGGTTAGACTCCCAGCTTTGCGGGCCTCAGAGCGGTTGGAATTACCTCCCGAGTCAGTTCCCTGCAACTGTCCTCTACAAACAAGCTGAGCCTCACAGGTGTGACTCACCTGGGTGACACCGTGTACGCTCCCTCCTCCAGGCCTCTGCTGTGTGTTTCCCTCTGCTTGCAGTGAGCTTTCTTCCCCTAGTGAGCTCACCCCACGGGCCAGGGCAACTTTGCCGATGCCTCGTGCACTGCATTTCTCCCGTCCTGACTCAAACCTCTCCTGTGGGCATGGCTAACCCTTCTTCCAGTCGGCCTGAGGTTGTCCCTGTCTCCCGTCAGCAGACTAGGAGCTCCATCAGGGCACAGTGCTGGGCTTTTTCTTTCTTTTCCAAGATGCCAGATGTAGTGACTGGCACCGGTAGGTTGGATGACATCTAAGTGTGTCTTTTGTGCCCTGAGCTGCCAGGCCCTTGGCACCCAGAACTGCCTCCCCTCCTTCCTAACATCACCTCTTATCCTGAAGGGCCTGGATTCTAAAGGGGCCTCAGGAAGAGTGGCTGTCCGGAGGTGTGGAAAGAGCACTGGGCGGAACATCAGGAGGCTTGGCATTCCCCCCCCCCCCCAGCCCTGCCCTCTGAGCTTCCTGCTCCAGGGACAATGACTTTCCACATCTGGGCCTCAGTCTCTGTTTGTGGGGGGACAGGGGGGGGCTGTGGGCTCAGAGCTCTGCACATGCCTCTTGCTATTTGCTGTGTTGCTTTCAGATCAAACCTCCCCTGTGTCCTGTCTCTCTTTCCCCCCTGTCCTTCCTCTTAGGTGCGTAATAAACCCAGAGTTTACAGTAAAAGCACAGGAAGAGCCGAATGATGTGTTCTCTTCAGGAAAGTACCTGGGCCTCCAGGGAGCCAAAGGCTGCCTCAGGAGCCCCATGCCTCCTGAGCTGTGGCTCCTGAGGGCTTTCAGTGTAGACCCGCCAACCCAACTCGGGCCTTTGATGTGGCTTTGACTGTGCATGGTGCACAAGCAGCCCTGATTCGGAGCTGCGGAAGGGCGTGCTGCTCTCTGCCACTGACCCCAAGGAGTGGGCAGCAGTGGTGGGGTACACAGGGAAGGGCCATCGAGGAGGGGGCAGAGAGCGCCAACCTCCGTGATCGTGCCCCGCGTGACCCCCGGGCTCCGGGCAGGCCCAGCCTCTCGCCCTGGAAGCGCTCCTAGGGAGGAGAACAGACATGCTTTTAGCATCTGCGTGCACTCTGAGAAGCCAGGCGATGCTCAGAGGGGATCCCTGGAGAGGCAACACGTCGAATAATCAGTCCCCGAATCTTCAGAGGTGTCTGTGCTCTCATAAGGACCCGAGGAATCCCCAGTGTGTGTATGCACGTCTTACTCTTGGTAGAAAAGAGGGTGGTGGAGGAGCCTGAAGACATGGTTTCAACTCTCGGCTTTCATTCAACTCATTCATTCATTCATTCACTCATTCACTTACTTGGCAAAGATTTGAGGACTTTTGCTATGCGTGGTACCCCTCCTGGGTACCAGGAGTACAAGAGTGTTACATGGATGAGAGATAGATGAATACGGACACGATACAGATAGAACATAGATACATAGAAACAGATGTAACTGGGTCCTTGCAAAGCTCAGGATCTGGTCAAGGACACGCATTGCACAAACAGGCACAAGTGGGGGCAGTGGCTCAGTGGTTGAGCGTCGGCCTTCTGGTCAGGGTGTGATCGCATGATCCTGGGATCCAGTCCCACATCGGGCTCGCCGCGGGAGCCTGCTTCTCCCTCTGGTTATGTCTCTGTGTCTCTCATGAATAAATAAATAAAATCTTAAAAAAAAAAAAACCAGGCATGGGTAATTGTGGTAATAATTGCCCAGAGGGGATAGACTGGTGAACCACAAACCTATAAAATGGAAGAATTGTGATCTATTCTGGGGGTCAGGGGAGGCTTCCTGTGTAGTCATTTGCTCGCCAAGCTCCAAGGAAAGGAGGCAGCCACCCCCGACCCCCTACCACAAACACCTGTCAGACTCACTGTAATGTGGGTTCTGAAGTCAGATGGCTTGAGTTTCTAATTTGTCTCTGCTCCGAAGTAAGTAGTTTTACAGAGAGGCGGACCCAGGCTCCTTCATCCTACCTGCCTAGAGCACTGCTTTCAGTTGGCCAAGTGCTCCAGGTATCGCGACTGTTTTCGGGCACAAAGAATGGAAGGACCTGATCCCAGAGAAGGCATTTCCTTTCCAAGATTCCCCCCCAGGGGGGGGTCCACACCTGGACTTCTGCCTACGTCTCATTGGCTGGAGCTGGATCTACCCC
Organism: Nyctereutes procyonoides; assembly: GCF_905146905.1. Classification (NCBI taxonomy): domain Eukaryota; kingdom Metazoa; phylum Chordata; class Mammalia; order Carnivora; family Canidae; genus Nyctereutes; species Nyctereutes procyonoides. Next base: position 5,310,876 of record NW_026575135.1, on the reverse strand, counting down.
CTAGTTGAAAGGATGTCTAGCGGGAGGCAAGAGGATTTCACAATGAACTGAATCGAATCAGAGGAGACTGGGTGGTAAACTAGCTGTGTCTGCCGAGCTGTGGGAGCTATGGGCTTCTTTTTGATCATCTCTGTCCTCTGCTCTTTTGGCAACACGGATCAGATTTTCTTTCTGGAAATGAACCTGCTCCCATGATGGAAGTGCCTGATGTTCTCTGCCTTCTTGAAACCAAATAAGGGACTTCCAGGACTTTGAATCCCGAGCAAAAGAGATAAAAATGGAACAAGGGTTGTACATTTATTCTAAGGCCTTGTCAAAACGACTGGTTATTTCCTGCTACCCCAGAACTGGTTCTGTTCTTTGTACACCGGGTTTTCTAGTTTTCTCTTAGATTCAGTGAGCTGAAGCCTCTGCTCCCTCTTCTTGGAGCAGAAGTGCCTCCCCCCACCCCTCCTCCTCCCTGTCTCCCCCCACCCTCCGCACCCAGCTCTCCAGCTCTTCACTTGAAGCTTATCCTAGTAGCCAAGTCGGTCAGGTTTTCTGCTTTAAGTCGTCATGTGTATGTTTGTGCTCTTTCCTGCCTCCGCTCTGCTGACTGTAAGCTCCTTGAGGGCAAGGATGAGTTGACTCATTCTCAGGTGCTAACACCTAGCATGGTGATTAGCATGTGGGGTCTCTTCATATGCATTTATTACAGCTGCAGCGAGGTACTGAGAACTATCACAGACCACACAAAGCAAAAGACAAGAGTCTTGGCCATGGAGAGGTTCCTGACCATGTCTCCAGAACTTGCCCAGAATCCTACTAGCTGCACAGACATAGTGACTCCTTCTTCTTTAGTTAAGCTTTGACTCCTGAAGTCACCCTCTCCTCTATATTACAACCAATTCTCTTCCCCTTCCTCTTCTTCTCCTCTTCCACCCCTCCTTTGTTATAATCATTACATTCATCATCATCATTGTTAACTTATACTAAGCATTTACTGTATGCCAGGCCTGTTATAAGTGTTAGAAGGATGATGAGGATCCTCATGTAAGAGGATGAGCCTCTTGCCCAAGATGATAACTAATTCACGGTAGGGTTAGGCCTCAAACTGAAGCCAGTTTAACCCAAAACCTGTGTTCTTAACTCCTCCTTCCCTCAGCCGCAAAGGCTCTGGGGATGATGGGAAACTTCTCTAGCCAGGCTCCACCTGAAAATCCTCCTCTGAGCTCTGTAGTGCCAGCTGTGTGCGCACAGACCCCCAAGCCTGACGGCCCGTGTTCACGTCCATCCATGTGGAACCACCCTTCACATGGGCCCCCTCTGTCCCGCACTCGCCTGACGTTCTGACCCAACCACCCACCCAGCACACCAGGCACGTTCCCTACATGTTCTCCCTCTCCAAAATGCCCTCCCCCAATCCACCTGGGGGAAATCACACCCTTCTCTTAAGATCTATGTCAAGCGATAGAGGCACACGATGTCCTCCTGGATTCACGCTCCCTTTCAAAGTTGAGCTCCTCTCTTTTCTAACCCTGCACAGAACATCTTGCTTTCTTCCTAGGTCTAAGGAAGCTGTGCAGGCGAGGGACCAGGGCGTTGGGAAGCGACACAGCTTGATGAATTTTGGCAGGTTACTTGGCCTGAGTCTTTTAGTATCTGTCAGAAGGAGATAATAGTATATACTTTGAGAATGTGAGACAATTCTCATAAAATGGCTCATGCCCTTGCCCACCTCACCACTTTTGTTACCTCTGCCACCCACCCTCTCTCTGAGGGCAACTTGCCAAGCAGCCCACAGCCTGACTTTCTTTTGTTTATCTTCCAGAGAATAGATTGTGTCAGTGATAATGGCATTAAGAAATGACACCGCTGGCTGTTAATCACTTTTGTCTCCTCTTCGAGGGCACTCATTGACCTCAGAGTAATTTCCTGGCCTCTCAATGTCTTTGGAGGCCCCAGTGGCTGGTGAGAAGCACCTTGGGCATGACTATCTGCCCCACTGAGGGTAGAAATCCTATTGTGGTGGCCTTGCCACCGGTCATGTCAGCAAGTCAGATAAAGGGCATCACAGACCATATGCAGAGAAGGGGAGGATGTGTGCATGCAGGAAGGAAGAACAACCTGATTTTAGTTATGAGACTGCCTCTGATTCACTGTGTGGTTCCATCAGGGTTCTGCTGCCTCTGGCCTCTGTTTCCTATAGGTACAAGGGGATGGAGGGACTCAGTTCCTAAGCAACGTCTTGCTGGATCAACTCATTAGGGTCTGTGTGTCCATTCCAGGGGAGTCAGCCTGGCTTTAGGTGCCTCATGGTTTTGGAGGAGGGGTGATTATTGGTGGTGGAGGGTGGTGAACTAGAGGAGTTCAGGATCCGTGTGGGGGTATGGGTGGGGGGGACCATGACCAAGTCAGGGGTCTGCTAAGGGACAGTCATTGGGAATTCAGTACCATTTTGAATTCTTGAAGGCACTCTAGGCAGCCTTTGTCGATTACCCTAAAGGCAAGCAGTTGCTCTTCACTGAGTGTCTACTGTATACCTATGTGATCCTGATAAGACTTTTACATTTATATTTATATTTTTTATATGGATAGTTGAGTTACTCAAATGCTTTGTCTCAGGGCACAGTATCATCTTTGGTCCAGACAGCCTTTTTTATTTTAATTTTTATTTTATCAATATTATTTTTCTCCTCTGTATCCTCACTCCCCCTCCCACCCTCCCCACAGCCATCCTAAAAATATGTGTGTATTTTTGAGTGTGTGTTACATTTATGGTGAATGGGTAAGCTTTTAATTTATATATACGATGCTGTGACATGTATCTCATTCAGTTTCTTCTTCCTTCTCTCAACATTCTAAAACTCCATCCAAGTTAATGGATGCCCTTCTGAGTTGACATTTGTCACAGCTACAAGAGCCCTCAGTGTGGAACACTACACTGTAGTCTTCATTCTGTTGGGGGCTGCAAGTCTCTCAGCTCCTAAGTCCCAGAGGCAGTGATGCAGGTCTTGTCTGCTAGGGTACTCTGCCTTTTTCCCCCAGTGCTTTTTAAAGGCAGACATTTTACTGCTAATGGACATAGTTTTAGGGGATGCATAGTGTGACTATTCATAACATGGATTAAGTACTACGTTGCATCATGAAGATCCTATCAGTTTGGTGATAGTAAGTTATCGGTGATTCTCTTTGCTTGCTCAATTTCCCTTTTTTATTTTTTTTTATTTTTATTTATTTTTTTTTAAATTTTTTTTTAAATTTTTTATTTATTTATGATAGTCACACACACAGAGAGAGAGAGGCAGAGACACAAGCAGAGGGAGAAGCAGGCTGCATGCACCAGGAGCCTGATGTGGGATTCGATCCCGGGTCTCCAGGATCGGGCCCTGGGCCAAAGGCAGGTGCCAAACCACTGCGCCACCCAGGGATCCCTCAATTTCCCTTTTTTAATAGGTCAGGAGCAGACCTCAGGCTAACATATTTGCAGGCAACACACTCTAGTTGAAATTTAATTAAAATGTCACTTAATAAAATGCATTTATTTAAAAGGCTCTTTCTATTTTTAATAAGCAACTCTGGGTTTCTACTTAAAGAAGTGACATTCCATATTTAATAGAATCTAAAATGTGGCTGATTGTAAAAAACAACATTATTATATATTCCATTAAGAAAGGAAAATAATTCTACTAATTAAACCATCCTACATCACTAAGGGTAAGAAACATGCTGCTTTCAGAGATGTTAAAATGTGGACAAATGTGCATCTGCCTTTGTTTCCTTTAACAAGTAAGGCTATTTAAGCAAAGAAGAGAACTGATTAAATTTAAAAACTAGTAAGTAATTGACAATTGCCATGATAAGTGAATTTGGGAGAAATGAGGATGCAGATGTGAGAGTGACTGGAGTTTGGAGAATTGTGTCCTGTAGGTGGTCGTCATGCCAGCTAACTTTGTAAGGGACATGTGGTTATGCCTGGTAAGCAGGCAGGGAGAAGTGGCCCTCCCAAGAGCAAAGGGTTAGGAGTAAATCTATTCTCAGGCAGGTGGGTCAAAAGTCCCCACTCCCAGATACCAGAAGTTCATCTCTCCTGCCCCTCCTCTCTGCATGGCGTTGGTGAGTGCCCAGGTCATATCCTGTTTGCCTCCAATCCTGAGTCCTTCAAAGTATCTGAATGCTTTCGTGTTAGCAGCCACCTTCACTTCTGCTCAAGTATGATGTAGTAGATTCTGGCCCCTTCTCACAGAGGCTACATTATCCATGAAGAAGTCAAATGATGAGGAGTGGACATTTCTGGCATTGAGGTACCCACCAAGGGTCGCATGTTGAGGTCAGGGAATGAGGTCTAGTCATAGTGGTAGTAGTCATTGCTTTGTTACCTATAAGATCTTTCACTTTTATTTTTATTTGACCCTTACCATAATCATGAATAGATATTATCCCCTTTTTTTCAGGAGGAGAAGTCAACAGTGTTAACCTGCTGCTAATCACACATTAATAATTGGTAGAACTTTAAGTAGATCCACAGAGGCTACTTACCTTTCTATTTAATTATTTGTTTATTTTAAAGATTTATTTATTTGTTTCAGAGAGAGATAGAGGGAGGGTGTGGTGGGAGGGGCAGAGGGAGAGGGAGAGAGAGAATCCTCAAGTAGACTCCCAGCTGAGTGTGGAGCCTGATGCGGAGCTTGATCCCAGGACCCTGACGTCATGACCTGAGCTGATATCAAGAGTGACTGCCTAACCATCTGAGCCACCCAGGCGCTCCTCTCTCTTTTAAAAAATTAAATTTCTATTTTGAGATAACTATAAATTTACAGAGAGATCCAGGAGATGTGCTGCATGACTGGACTTACCACTTTTTCCTATTAGTAACACCTTGTTAAACTGTAGTATTGAATTACAACCAAGACACTGACACTGATCTCATCAAGATGCGGAACATTTCCAAAGATTTGTCACCGGGTTGCCCTTTTAATAGACACACCCGCCTCCTTCTCTTGCCCCCCATTCCATCTCTGACTCCTGGCAACTCCTGGCAAAACTTCTGTTTTGCATTTCTATAATTGTGTTGTTTCCAAAACGTGACATAAGTGGAATCATACAGTATGTAATGTTTTGAGTTTTTTTTTTTTTTCACTCAGCTTAATTCTGGAGATTCATTCAAGTTGTTCAATGTGTAGCCTGTCCCTCTCTGTTACTGATTCCATGATCTGGATGGGCCACAGTTTAACCATTCACCTACTGAAGGACATCTGAATTCTTTCCAGTTTTTGGCTACAGCAAAGTTTCTATGAACAGCCTTGTAGGTGTTTATGTGAACATAGTCTTCATTTTTTTTAAAATTAATTAATTTATTTTGAGAGAGAGTGTGTGCAAGCACGAGTGGGGGGGTGCAGAAGGAGAGAAAGAGGAAGAGAGACAGACTGTATGCTGAGCCTGATATGGTGCTCAATCTCAGGACCCTGAGATCATGACCCCAGCTGAAATCAAGAGTTGGGTTCTTATCTGACTGAGCCACCCAAGCACCCCCATAAGTCTTCATTTTTGAGGGATAAATTGCCCAAGAGTGCAATTGTTGGGTTGTATGGCAGTTGCATGTTTATTTCTTAAAAGAAGCTGCCTGACTATTTTCCAGAGTGACTGTGGTATTTTATATCCCTTACCAGCAATGTCTGAGTGACCAAAATTCTTTGCATCCTCACTAATGTTTGTTTTTGCTACTAATTTTTGTTTTGATCGATTTGACAGGTGTGTAGATACATTTCACTGCGGCTTTAACTTGCTTTTCCCTAATTTTCCCTAATTGTCCCTTAGCATCCTTTTCATATGCTTGGTTGTCGTCTATAAATCCTCCTTGGTGAAATTCTGCCTTTTAAAAAAAAATTCCTTAATTTCCTTTTATTTTCCCCCAATTTCCTTTCTTTTTTTTTTAAATAAGAAATTGTACTGAGATAATTGTAGATTCACGTGCAGTTGCAAGAACTGATACAGAGATCGGTAATAAAAAGAGGAATAATGCAAGCGGTGGGCAAAAGATTTGAATAGGCATTTCTCCTAAGAGAGTACACAAATGGGCAAGACGCACATGAAAAGATGTGCAACTTCATTAGCCATCAGGGAAATACAAATTAAAACCACAAGGAAATAGCACTTCATATGCCCTTGGATGATTATAATAAAGAAAAAGACCCAAAATAGCAAGTGTTGGTGAGGATGTGGAGAAATCGAAACCGTCATACACTGCTGGTGGGAATGCAAAATGGTGCAGCTGTTTTGGAAAACAGTCTGGCAGTTTTTTGAAAGGTTAAACATAGTGTTACCATATGATTCAGCAATTCCATTCCTAGGTATACACTCAAGAGAATCGAAAACATTTGTCCACACAAAAACGTGTGAATATTCCTAGTAGCGTTATCCTTACTAGCCACAAAGTAGAAACAACCCAAATGTCCATCAGCTGATGAGTAGATAAATAAAATGTGGTCTATCCTTGCAAAGGAATCTTGTTCATCACAAGAAGGAAATGAAATATAGATGGACGCTACCAGAAATGCTAAGTGAAAGAAGCCAGTCACAAAGGACCACCTACAGTAGATTTCAATTACAAGAAATATCCAAAACAGGCCTATCTATAGAGAAAGAAAGTATATTAGTAGTTGCCTATGGCTTGGGGCATGGGGTTATTAGGAAATGATAGATAGAGGGAGCAGAGTTTCTTGTTTGGGATCATTAAAATGTTTTAAAATCATGGTGATGAATGTACAGGTTTGTGAACGTACTAAAAGCCACTGAACGGTCTACTTCACATGAGGAGATCGTACGGTCTGTGAATTGTATCTCAATAAACCTGTTTTTGTTTAGGGATTTTATGTATTTATTTGACGGAGAGAGCCAGCACAGACGCAGAGGGAGGGGCAGAGGGAGAAGCAGCAGCAGACTCCCCACTCACCAGGGAGTTGGATGTGGGGCTCGATCCCAGGACCCCGAGATCATGACCTGAGCTGAAGGCTGACACTTAACCGCCTGAGTCACCCAGGTGTCCCAAACCTCTTTTTGTTCTTGAAAGAAATAATATAGAGATACTGTGTACTCTTTACCCAGTTTCCGCCAGTGGCAGTATTTTGCAAAACTATGGTACCATAGGATACTGAGACCAAGACGTTGAGATTGATACAATCCACTGATGTTATTTAGATTTCCCCCATTTTACTTGTACTCACCTCTTCACTCCCTCCCTCCTTCCCTCTGTCTCTCTCTCTGTCTCTGTCTCTCTCTCTCTCTCCCTCCCTTTAGTTCTATACATTTTATCACATGTGTAGGTTTGTGTCAAGACATTGAAGGGAATTTCACCTCTTTTAAAGCTTGGCTCACCCCAAATTCTGTTGGAAGCAGTGCTCCAGAGACCTTTAGTCGGCCCTCACTGTTACTAACCCCACACAAGGAAGCTTGCCTCCAAGCATCTCCTCCTTGCTGTCAAAGGGCAAGAGTCACAGAAGGACATGAATTCCCACCCACACCGGAAGAACGGGAGGTTGGGATTGGAGGCCCCATTCATCTAGATTCTAGAATCACCCACACTTCTGAAAGAATAGGAAATGATCTTACCAAAAGGAAGAATGTGAATTCTGGAAGGGGGGTACGCCTCCGTGTCTTCACTCCCCGCTTTCTCCTCCCACCAATTTCAAAAGCCATCTAACTCCCAGGCCTGGTGGGTAACTTGTCAGCGCTTTTGGAGATCCGGTATTTATCGGGTTGCCACTAGCAAACGCTGTCAGGGAGAGGACTGGCAATGATTCATCTGTTCTAATCCCTGTGTTTTCATCAGTCTTGCTGCTGTTCGAGGGGACAGCCCCGGCCGCTCTTCCACATCATCATCACTTTGGTTTCTCTCAAAATGTTTGCTCAGAAAAAGCCCAGAGTTTGGCCTCGGTTCTTTCTGGGCTTCCAGGGGAATTTCCCGTCCTTCTCGGACTCCAAGGGTGAAGTTGCTAGAAGGTTTGCTTCTTACCTGGCAGGGCAGAAGGTAAAGCTGGCTCCAGCATGGATTTTTTTTTTTCCCCAATCAAAGACAAATTTGCTCTGATCACATCATTTGGGACAAAGAGCTATGGGAGGAAGTAGCTGATACTACTCTCTCTTTCTCAGCTGTGATCCCACTGCCCCCAGATCACTGGTCCTGTCATAGCTGAACACATGCTAGTCCCAGCTCGATCCTCCACCTGGATTTTAGAACCCAGCCATGATGTGGCCACCTAAAACTTATCTGATGCAGATCCCCTCCGTAGAACCCTAACTGTGGCCCATGAACACAGACTTCAGCATCTGACCCCCATCCCTGCAAAACCTCAAACTCTGACCCTCACCATCTCAGTGAAACTGCACACTCTGAGTAGAAGAATCTCCAAAAGTAGACACTACTACTACTGATAATAATAATACCTTGATGAGTTGGGTAACTTTGTGAGACAGAGAGAAGCTCGGAGATGCCAAGAGACTTGTCCAAAAATACACACTGTAATGATGACAAAAATTTATAGTAACAAATTTAAATTCCTCTCTTCTAGCCATGGTTTCCTTGCAGCCTCCTACCTCCTTTAAGTTCATTATCCTAGAAGACCTCCTCAGTAAGACCACAGCCTTGGAAACTAGACCTTATAGAGAAGAAAAAGATAACCGGCAGGCTGGAGATCCAAGTTGACAGTGAAGCTTGTGACTAAAGGCAATTCTGCTGACCAAATTCCCTCTTCCCCGAGGCAGGTCAGGCTTTGGTTTAAAGCCTTCATCTGATTGGATGTAGCCCGCCCACACTATGGAGGACAATCTGCTTAAATGAAAGTCTCAATGTTAACCTTATTTTAAAAAGTACCTTCACAGCAACATCTGGAGATGTTTGAGCAAATATCTGAGTACTGTGGTCAAGCCACATTGACACATAAAATTGCCTCTCACACCAGCAGAGGGTTTTGTGGAAAGAAGACCAGAAGGGAAGAAGAAGAGGGGACTCAGACACCCTATGGGGGCATTTGGCCAAGAAAAGAAAAGCACTTTAGATAAATGAAAGAAACATCCAGAACAGAAGATCTGGTTCTTCCTTTCACTCTCTGCTTGGGAGCTACCAGGCAGAGCCACCTCGCAGGACACCATGACATCAGGGCAGCCATCTCAGAATAAACAGGGTGTGGTGTGGTGTGAAGCCAGGGGAGGCTTAGAGGGTTGGCCCTCTCCAGCTGCCTCTGGTTCCCGCGGGTGGCCCAGAGCTGGGTGCTGTTTAGAGGGCCCGTCGGAGCGGGACCGTGTGGTTCTGTACAGAAGGCTGCAGAGGTAACAAACCACTTGGGCTGAAGCTGAATGGATTCACTGCCAGGCTTCACAAAGGTCTAGAGGAGGTGGGCCTGAGTCAGCCGGGGAGCACCCAGACTTCACCCAAGCAGAGACAGAGAAAGAGAGAGACACACACAGCAGACCTCAAGTTTCACGGTTGCAGACTTCAGATGCAAGCACCGGCAGGTCAGTCTGCAACCAGGTAGATCAAGGGGGTTGCTTCTGACGCCAGCATTGAACTGGCTCTGTGCCTCAGGGCCCCAGTGTTGCCCTTTCATCATGAGGCTGCGGAAACCACACCCAGGCACCATCTTGGAGCGGAGTCGGGGACAGTAGGCAACACCATGACCTTAGAGATTGGATGTTTTCCACCCAGAAAGACTGAGAAGTCCCTGAAGAGTCTGTTTAGACCATTGGCTGAAATGAAGTCTAAATTTCATAGAATGTAAAGTCCATCTTTTATCTATGGCATGAGGAACTGGCTTGAGGAACTAGCTTTGTTAGATATGGCAGTCGGTGTCCGAACCGACGTGTGACCTTGTTATATGTGTTGGGACCTTGTTATATTAGTCAGTGGTGAATGAGGAGTGAAGACCAGCTCTTTGCTTCTCCAAAGTTTCATTCTGACCCCCAGGCAGTGTCAACATGATTAACAGACACTCTCTGGGAGCCTCTGTGACCACTAACCAGCTCCTACCGGCCTTGATCTTGCCTTCTGACCACCCCCTTCTAGGGTATACTTAACTCTGAGGTCAGCTTAGACTAACTGAGGGAAAGGACACATTCATCATTCTTGGTACAATCCACTGCTGCATTCTGATTACTTTTATTTTGATAAATTTAAAAATTTCAGAAAGGTATAAAGAATAATATCACACCTGTTAACACTATCGAAAGCAACACATAAATGCTAAGGTTGCTTTCTAGTGTTTTTAAACTTAAACAAGAGCCAAACATTCCAGAGGAAATCACTGTCCCCTTTGACCATTATCCCTAGACCTATTTCTTTTCTACCCAGAAGCCATCAGGTTCAGGCATTTGATGTGGAGTCTTCTAGTCTGTTTAAAAAATATGTTTATACACGCAGTTGCACACATCTGTGAAAAATGCAGAATATTTGGCATGTGGTTTTGAAATCTTATTAAAGGGTACCCAAATGTATATACAGTCTGATAACGACATTTTCCACTCAATCTTAATGAGACTTCATGTTAATCATTCTAGTTATGTATGTGCTGCATTTTATTTGCTGTCTTATTGATGGACATTTAATTTTTTTCTACTTTTTAAATTGGTAGCCAAAATTTCAGTGGGCATCTCGTGGATACCATGTCTCTCTAGGGCATGTGTGAAGAGGGGTGGTGCTGGCTTCCTTATGTGTGTCAGGTAGTTATCACACTTAGGGGATCAGTAATCTTCGAATGTGTCTGTCTTTGCAACCAGACCAACATCCCTTGAGGTCAAGGGCTATGTTTTATTCATTCATCTCATCTCTGTGTTGCCAGATAAATGATTAGAGAGATAAATGTGTCGAGATAAATGATTGGACTTCATTAGAGTGAAAGAAGTGTCTCCTGGTTTCCCAAACCAGCTTCCCCCTTGTCCTAGCATGATGACAATAAAGGGAGCTCCCTGCCACAACTTACGTGTGTCACTTGCATTGTCTCCTTTAATTACCACAACTTTGTGAGATATGCCACCTTACCAGTGATAACATGGAGGCCTGGAAAGGTGAGTTCCTGCCAATACAAAGTCGTTAGGAGTCAAGGCTGAGATTTGAACCCAGGTCTTTCCAAATCAGAGCCTGTGGCCTCTTCATTCCCTTCGGCTACCTCTCCAACAGTGGGATTGGCTCATAATGAAATGGTCTGATCTTTTGCCTTCACAAACATGACATCAGCCTCAATAATTCTCTCCTTTTGAACAAAATCTTTTTTCCCTTAGAGTCTGGGGAAATCACCTTGGTTAATTAGCCCACAGCTTTGAGTAATTAACCCGACTCTTTCTCTCTCGGGCCTTGAATGTACAGGTTAGAATCCTGAAGTGTTAGTGGTTGCTTTGGTATCACTCAGGGCAACCTCATAGTTCTAGAGGTGGGAAAGTGAGACCAAAAACTGAGGAAATGTGCTCAAGGTGACATAGCAAATTAGAAATCTAGCTGAGGTCAGTATCAGGTCTTCTGTGACTGGATCTGGTGCCCTTTGATCTGGCTTTTGGATTATCTGATGAGGCTGCTCTTCTCCACCAGGGATGAGAGCTGGGTGGTGCTTGGCTTCATTGCCTCACTGATTTCCAGGGCAATGGGCAAGGGCTGGGCCATGAACAGACATCATAGAAAACCAAGGAATGTGCAGTCAGTGAAGTCCAGCTTGGAAAACACCAGATGGAAGCTCCAAATGATGCTGAATCCACCAGATTGAGATCAGAGAAGAAAACCTCCTTGACCACAGAGGGACTGTATTTGCCAGGGTTGGCTAACTGCTGTAACAAACAACCCTGTGAGCATCCTGGCAAAGCTCTATAATATGGTTTGCTCACGTCACGGGACAGTGCTATTGGTGTATTTAATCTCTGTTCTGTGGAATCAGGCTCCTTCTACTTTTGGAATATTTCCTGTCTACACAGCCTGCAAAGTCAATGTCCAGGCTGAATAGGGAGCCAGTAGACAGGCAAGGTCAGTCAAGGGCAGAGCTCGGGCTAGAGCAGGCATTCCTGGCTCTGTGACCAGGGGCTGGTATTTCTATCACACTGCCTCTCAACATTTCTGATCCTGTTTGCTCCTCTCTGGAGTGGGAATTATATGGGCTGCTCTCCCCATCCTCAGCATCATGATTTCAAGGACTAGAATATGTTTCATGAAGGGGAGCGTGGACTGTAGACATAAGCGTGGCTGTAGGTTCTTTTCTAAATGACAAAATATTGTAATCATCATGCCCACCCCAGCCTAGAGACCTTCCTCTTTGGGCCCTGAATGTAGACAACATATTTGAGAAACACTGTACAAGAATGGAAGGACAGTTGCAATGTGACCATGTAGGACACGGTCACTATCACTGAGTCCAAGGCATAGGTAACATCTTCCCCCTCAGGCAACGCTAGTGAACCCAGGCTATGCATGCATTTTGACACTTCTGCCAGCTCCTCCTGCCTGCAATCCTCAAGCTCACATCTGCAAGGTTATTTGTTGACCTTGAGCCTAGACTACAGCACCACTGGGTCCCAACAGGGTGGCTGGTTGGCCAGAGCCTGCAATTTGGAATCCAAGAACTCCGGATTCAAGTCTTCGTTCAAGTGCATAGTGAGCTCACTTTCCTCACCTATAAAATGGGGAGAATGACTTATATGGTTGTTTTAAGAATGAAATGAGCTCATTATGAAAACTGCTTAGCAGGTTGAAAATAGGCAGCACTCAGGAAAGCTGCGGTTATTTTCATGCCAAATCCAATGTGCTAGTGATAAGTTCTGGGCACTGGCAGATGGGCTGAGTCAGACCTTCACCTTGTGGCTTCCCTGGTGGCCCCATTTTGGTGAGCGGCCTTTTGCGTCAGTGTCCCTGCCCATCCCAGTTCTTTCCCTGAATCTTCACTGGCTTGGTGGCAGCCCAAGGACTCCATCTGGCCCCAGTGAGGCCAGATCCCCAGCCATCACTGCCACCCAAAGTCTCGTTGGCTGGATTCGCAGAGCTGGGCTCCACCATCTTGACTACTGAGGCAACAGAGTCTGAAATCTAAAGCTTTTCCATTGCCTTTAGTTCTGGCTCATATTGACCTCCTGATTCTCATTATAATGATAATGAGTTTCTGTCTCAGCCCATCAGGCCTAAAAAGCAGAGCCTGAGGCAAGAGTTTGGGAGATGATCCCGGATGCAGAAGTGAAGGCAAGAGCAGAGTGAGACCAGGAGGAAGGCTGGCCGACCTAGGCCTTGCTGTTTGGTTCCTGCTAGGACCCCTGTGGCTTAGTCCCACTGGGGTCCCTTGAGAGGGCATGCCAAACACGCCTCCTTCTGTGAAAGGAGAGGAACCCAGGACATTCATCCAGTCATTCATTCCTGTCCTTCCTTGGTTGAGGGTCCCAAGGCATGTCCCATCTCTCACTTTGAAACTGTCCCTGTGTTAGATGGGAGCGGCTTCCCAGGCTCTGAGGAAAGCACCAAGGCAGATAAGGGGAGAGGCTGAGAGGCCATCCCATGGATCTGCAGCAGCGCTGACATCAGGAATGAGGTAGGGCCCTGGAATGTCTGCTGAGGCCATGTTTCCCACTCTTGGCCGTTTGGACCAAGAGGAACCTTGTGCCGTGCTAGAGGGCTAGGTGCCAATGTCACCTTCCTATCTGAAGGAGCTTCCCTGTGGTCACTCCTTCCCATGATCCCATGATATTCTTTCCTCGAACCTTTTCTGGCAGCCTGGCCAGTGTAGATTAAAGCCCTCTAGCTTGCGCATGTGTCCTGGTGTTGGGATCAGTTCCAACAAGACCCATACCAGACTCGGGCTGGGCTCATTACAGAGAAAGAGGGTCAAATGCCAATGCCAATCCAGGAAGCAAGCACCAAAGGAGAGTCAGGCCCAGCAGGCAAGGCAAGCAATGAACAGAATTAACCAGGCAGCGAGACTGGGTGCTTAGGGCAAGGCCAGCAGGTCTGCTGTGATTTCCACAAACAGTGTCGGGCTGGTGGGAGGTTCTTTTGGGAATGCAAGAGTGTCACCTCCTGGTCCTGCTTTGCCGTTTCAAGGGCACTTCCATTACATGTATGTGGGTTCCACTCCCTCAGCGTGGCCACACCGGTGGTGATGTCATTAAAGTTTGGGAGAAGTGGTGACTTCCATGCACACCCCATGAAGATGCATTTCCACTGCCGTAGCTCATTCCAAATCCCTGATGGCGATGGGATTGTAGGACTTGGAAGGAGGCTCTTTTTTGAGTTTTGATTCACAGGCAAAACAGCCTGTTGTAGCCCCTGGAATTCTGGAGACTCTGGAATGCAGAACAGCTGGGCAGTACCTTCCTGTGCCCGTGGTTCTCCAAGCTGCCACTTCTGTCTCAGGCCAGCCCAGTAGGACCAGGTCGCTTGCACACAGGGTGCATCACCCTCCAGCCCGTGGGCTGGAGCTGGGGCTGCAGGTGTTCCCTCCTCACGATCCCCATCTCCATCCTCTGCATTGCGGGAGAGGCAGCAGGTCAGAAAGAGCCGGGGGAGTGATGTGTTGGGTCTCTTCTCCTTCCAACCTGGATCCAACAGTAACTAACCCCCTGGCTTGCACGGTGTCTACTGTCAGGTTCTGCACTTCCCGATACTGGAATGTGACAGGTGGAAGGAACAGGGAATTTACTCCTCCTCACGACAGTGGGCACCTGCGCTGTGTGGGCTGGCTCCAATGCCTGCATCTATAGCGTATTGATTATACTCATGGGTCCTAAACAATGAGGTTCTAAACAAAACACTCTGACCTCATTCGCCTTAAATAAAGCTCAACAGTGTGGTTTTGACGTCCCCTAACCTTCCCATGCCTCAGTTTCCTCCTCTGGGTGCCGGGTACAGTGATATCACTCACCTCACAGGATGCCACATACTGTTTTCCAACAAGGAAAGCCCAAACTGGGAATCTGTGTGCCATTTTCTATCTTTGAAATTCTTCTTGTTTATCTTTTTTTTTTCTTTTCCAGAAAGATTTGTGGATTATACAGAAAGCAAAACCAGACCGCTGGGATGAAAAAAAGAAGAGAAACTGGGAGAAGACACTGGAAAGATTAGATTCGACACAGACCTGAGCCACGATGATTGGAGTAAGTGGCAATGAGTCCGCCCTTACCGTCCTTGCCCCGAGACAGTGAGGGGGCACGTGGGGCACACGCAGTTCACTTCCCAATCACAGCATCAAATACACATTTATTTGCAGAAATGAATTCTTGGCAGTGGGGAGGGGGCTGGATGCAGTATGAATGTATTATGTGGGTCCTTTAAGGGTACATGGCTTAGAGTACAGTTCATGGTGTCTGTATGTTCAATTTATTAATGAAAAGGTGCTGAAGGCGTGAATCTTCTGTGAACCCTCCAGAAGATCTGGGCACTTTGCCTTTAGCAACTGAATGTCTTTTTTTTTTTTTTAAAGATTTTTATTTGTTTATTCATGAGAGACAAAGAGAGTGAGAGAAAGAGACGCACAGAGAGAAGCAGAGACACAGGCAGAGGGAGAAACAGGCTCCATGCAGGGAGCCTGATGTGGGACTCGATCCCGGGACTCCAGGATCACACCCTGGGCCAAAGATGGTGCTAAACCGCTGAGCCACCCAGGGATCCCCTAGCAACTGAATGTCTTAAGAGGAAGTCACGGCATAAATGAAAGGCAAATGCAACTCTTAGCTGTTCAGTCTCACAATTAGCTGTGATGTACTTAAATTTTGGATTTCCTTCTCTCCTCTGCCTCAAACTCTTCCAGAGAGCTGCCACCTGACCCAAGGCACGTGGCCTCGCCTCTCTGTGCTTCCTCCTCAAGGAACTGAGCTCATTCGCATTAGTTGCAACTATGGGTCAGCCAGGCAAATGTCTACTGGCCTTTCCTTTGTGTGAAGGATCCTCTAGCGGGGAGAGGGGCGTACTGTTTGCTGAGCACCTACTATCTGCCAGACACCTTCTGGGACACTTGATTTGCACTATTGCATTTATTGAAATCACACAAAGTAGTTACTATTACTTCTGATTTTGGAGACGAGAAAACTTTTTTAAAAAAGATTTTATTTATTTATTCATGAGAGACACGGAAAGAGAGAGAGAAAGAGAGAGGAGAGAGAGAGATAGAGAGAGGCAGAGACACAGGCAGAGGGAGAAGCAGGCTCCATGCAGGGAGCCTGATGCGGGACTCGATCCCAGGACCCTGGGGTCACGCCCTGAGCCAAAGGCAGACGCTCAGCCACTGAGCCCCCGCCCCCCGCAAGGCGTCTCTTGTAGATGAAAAAACTTAAAGCCCCGAGAGTCACCCAACTCCACCAAGCTCACACTGCTAGTTCCGTAGCAGAGCCAGGGCTTGAAAGCATCAGTCGATCGATTGATGCATTCATCAGTGTAGCGCAGAGCTGTCTTCCTTGCCAGGTGCTGCTGATGCAGAGTTTGCTAAAAACGGACTCCCGCCTCCAGCACCCCAGAGTCTGGTCGGGGGGCCCACTCTCCTGCCTCTGTGTCTAGTGGTCTTGTTATAATCAATCTCCAGCCTGCACATTAAAAACATGTATTATACACACATACACACACACACAAAACAAGAACAAAAAACAAAACCAAAAACAAAAGAGCATGTATTGTGCGATGTACATGAAGTCATTTAAATTCCACTTGAGTTCCTCGCTCCTGGCGTTTAGATGAAGCGGGAAGAAAGGGTTAAGGGGTGAGTGATGCTGGGGGCTGAAGGATAGCGTGATCTCCCCGTTTACACTCAGGATCTCCTGTCTGAGCCCCTGTAACCCCCAGTGAAGTTAGAGAGTGGACTCCGGCTCGCAGCAACCCTTTGCAGCAAACATCCCGGCCCAGGGCAGTGAGAGGCTCCGGCAGGGGGTCACGGTTGGGGCTGCAGGTTGTCCCTTCTGAAAGGAGCTTGCTTCCAAGAAACTCATCAAACCTAGAATTTTGGGGGCATTTCAGGTTTTGCCCACTTGGAAGTGTGGCTCCTCCCAGTCCATTCCGTGGAGGAAGGAAAGAGAACCCTCAACACCGTGTTTATCTCGTGTGTCCCCAAGGGGCCGCCTTCTTCAGATAACACCCGTGTCTTGTGGTGTCATCACTCTGTCACAGGGGCCTGTCCTTTTGCTGCATTGGAGACCCAGGCTGGAGGCTGAAAACCTGGCACAGAAGCTTTTCGACAGCTTGTATGAGAAGCTAACAGAGCTGGAGGAGCAGGATAATAAGTCCGTTTTAGGGCTGCGAGGCACATCACGACACCACTTTATTTAATACGTGAACCTCAAGACCTAGGACCCCTCCAGTATCGGGGCTCCCTGCCTCTCTGATGGCTTGCTTGTTCCCTGGATGGTTTGGGTGGTGACAAGTTCGGTTTTGTTTTTAAAGATTTTATTTATTTATTTATGAGAGACACACAGAGAGAGGCAGAGACACAGGCAGAGGGAGAAGCAGGCTCCCTGCGGGGATCCCGATGTGGGACTCGATCCCAGGACCCCGGGGTCACACCCTGGGCCCAAGGCAGGCACTCAACTGCTGAGCCCCGCAGTGTCCCAGTCGTGACAAGTTCTTTTCTTATTTGGGTGCCATTTGTCCCCATGTAGGTTTCAGCACGGACCCTCCTTCTCCCCTCTGTCACCCAACAGGGGACGTCCATCTTCTCTCTGCCACTGAGATTTCTCTCCGCCCTGCAGAGACTCTGAGCCCGAGCTCCCGTCCCTGCTCGTGATCCCATCTCTCTTCCTCTCAAAAGTCGCGGTGCTCTCAGTTTCTTCACTATCCGATTGCCTCGCGGAGCGCCACTCTAAGGATGTCACCTATTGAGTGAGGGCCATTCTCTTTCGGGCTGGACCTGCTTGTGACCTGAGAGCCCTGCCTGAGAACTTCCAGGCAGTTATGGGAAATTGATACCATACCAAGGAAATCTTAGGCGTGTGGCTACTGGGCCCAGCACTGTGCACCGTGGACGTGGTGCTGGAGACGCAGGGTGACTGCAGCAGGACCCGCCGGGACCAGCTGGGCCCTCCTGCAGCAGGACCTGCCGGGCCCAGCCGGGCCCTCCTGCAGCTTACAGCCCCCCAGTGGCCCTGGAGCCAGCCCCGTGTTGCCCTTAGTTGGAAGTTCTTTGCTGCCTCAGGACTGGGCTTTGGGGTGGAGATAGGTGCTGTCTCATACCCAACTGTGACGCTCCCCTGGGTGTCCAGGTGGAGTGCAGGCCCCAGCTTCTGCTGAGCCGGGTCTATGGTGCAGACCAAACCCCTGGGGCCTGCTCTACCCTCTCCTTTGCTTGGTGCTTAGAAGGCCTCGACCATCAACAAATAGATATACTTCTTTTTGGAGAAGCTCTTGAACCCACAATTAGGTGACTTGAGTTTATGATGCTTCTACCGTCCCTGGAAAATTTTCTCTGTCTCTGTCTTTGTCTTTGTCTCTGCCCCTGTCTCTGTCTCTTTCTCTTTCCCCTTTTCCCTCGGTGTCTGTCTCTCCCCTATTATTTCAGTAGATTTTTTTAAGTTAATTCATGCAAATAAAAGGCTTGACAGGTCACTAATTTCACTCACTTCCCATCAACCCTTGAGAAATGATGGTTCTCAGCATGGTGGCGTGGTACAGCCTCTGTCCAGCATTGGGAGGATTCTCTCCAAGTGACCACATGTGTGGAAAGTCCCTGGACGAGTGACTTTGGTTGGAGACACACCATGCTCTGCCTTTGAAATGACTGATATTTATGGTGTTTTGCCTCTAACTATCCTGCTGGATTTCTCCCAATCTCAGCCCACGGCCTCTCCCTCCCGAGGAGAGGCTGCTGCCCGGGACTCTGGATAGAGCAGTTCTCCTGCTGTTTCTTTAAGCCACAGAACAAGTGATGTGGGTGAGCAGGAACCGAATTGGAATCCATACCGGTTGCATGACCGTTCTGGGAAAAATCGCTGCTCTGAGCTTATTTCCGCTTACAATGATGATCCAGGGGCAGAGTTGATGCTCCATGAGTTAAACAGAAAAGAAGACGAGGCGGATAAGGCCTGCTTGCCAGTCTTCCTAGCACGTTGACACATTCGGTTAAGACGGAAGGACCGGGAAACCTCAGAAGGGCTCTCTTCTAGGTGCTGGAGGTACAGCAGGGGCACACACATAGGAAGGCTCCGTTGTCACGAAGCTTCATTTCTAGAAGTCACACCCACCAAATCAGGGGGGGAAGATGTGCTGTGGAGAGAAGAAGAGTATAGGGGATGCGAGGCGTGCGTGCTGGGGCACAGACTTGCACGTGTGGGGTGCACCTGCGTGTGTTGGCGTGGGGTGCTGAGGGAGGGTCTCACGGAGCAGACGGCTTCGGGAGTTTGCCCGAAGGAAGTGAGAATGCGGCTGTGACATGTTTGGGGGCAAGAGCATTCCAGGGGAAGGTTCCGAAGCGGGAGAGCGCTGGGTTCGAAGAACAGCGGGCGGGCCCGAGCTCCTCGACGGCCACGAGACGGGGGTGCGTTCAGGGAGGTATCACGGGACAGAGCACCCAGGGCTCCCAAGGCCGCTGTATCGTCTCAGGCTTTGCTGGAAGCCAGAAGGCAAGCTCGGAGGGGACGAGGTGATGGGACTCAGCAGTTTGGGCAGACGGTTCTACACCTCTGTGGGGGGGATAGGCCGATTCAGGGAGCCGGGCCCTGCGGACCCAGGGCCCTTGGTTACGGTCCCCATGCCCCAGCTGCTCGGGGTCACCCAGTGGGATCACCATCCCAGCCAGGCTTGTGAGGAGAAGAGAAAGTAAAAACAGTAGCAACGACAGCCGGAACCAGTTCACATTTCCAGAAGGGCCTCACTCTTTGCTGGAGGGTTAAGCGGTGGGCACGACGAAGTGGGGGGCTGAGGCGCCGGGGACAAGTCAGGGGAGCCAGCAGAGGAGGTGGAAATTGTGTGGGCTGGCCCGTCACCCCCAACAAGGAGGGGTAGTGAGGGCACGCAGGTTAGTGAGGAGAGCGCACGGCCACAGAGCCAGAGGAGGGGCTGGGCTCTCAGACTCTGCGTGGGGGCCGGACACCCATGGGCCAGAAGCCTCCCTGTCCCCCCTCCCCAGTGCACATGTGCCAGGGGATATATAAGCAAGAGGGTCTGCGGTGTCGACCTAAGGTTTGGGGCCGTCGAGGGCGAGACAAGAACAGAAGGGATGGCCTGCCGTGCCCTGCTGTCCCTGGGTAGGGTTCGAGCCTCTCATGGAGCAGAGGATGGGGGTGAAGGCGGAGAAGGTGACTCCCTGGGTCCCCAGCCACGTGAACACATCCCTAGGAGCACCTCTTTGGGTGCCCCTCCTAAAGCCGGAGGGGACTGCCATCTGCTGGCGACTTGAGGATCTTACCCTGATGCTCGGCTTGGGACCAGGGCCTCTCAGCTTTGGGTTGGGGGGTTGGGGGCAGGTAGGGTGGGCATCTTCTCCAGGCCACGTGCTGTCCATTTTCCTCCTTCAGATCATCACAGCTTCTCATCGGCGTATATCTTCTTCACCCTAATTTTAGGGATGCGCAGAAAAATTCAGCGACTGGACCGAGATCATCGAATAATCGGACGATGAGATTCAAGCTCAGCTCCGACTGCGAAGGTGATTACTTCAAAGAAGTCAGGACCGCGTTTGGCTTTGCAGACTCCGAAGGGTTAGGAGGGCACCAGCTTGCGGCAGGTGTTCCTCGTGTGCCGAGCAGAAGAATATTGGATAAAGGAGTAAGTGTGGGGCTCCCTGGGTGGCGCAGCGGTTTGGCGCCTGCCTTTGGCCCAGGGCGCGATCCTGGAGACCCGGGATCGAGTCCCACGTCGGGCTCCCGGTGCATGGAGCCTGCTTCTCCCTCTGCCTGTGTCTCTGCCTCTCTGTCTCTCTCTGTGTGACTATCATGAATAAATAAATAAAATCTTTAAAAAAAAAAAAAAAGGAGTAAGTGTGCGATAGATGCTCCCCGAGGCGCTTGGCCTAGTCGGAAGGCCAAGGGCGCAGTCCTAGGTCTGGCCCTTCAAGGTCAGGTGAACCTCAGAGAAGTCATTTCACTGCTCAGTTCCTTTCCCTGCTGCTGCAAAAGTACCGGCTACTGCGGGAGCTGCTCCGTGTGTGTGTGTGTGTGTGTGTGTGTGTGTGTGTCTGTAACACATTGACACCTATTTTCCAGTCGTGCTGAGGTTGGAGTGATGCTCCAGAGAAGGGCCCTTGCCTGCTTCCTTCCTGAGCTTTAAATTCACTTTGTGGGGCAGGCGGTGGAGGCAGGAGGACCAGGCGAGTGAGCCCTCTGCTGGCCACTAGGAGGCCACCCCCCCCCCCCCCGAAATCCTGGCGAGCGCGGGATGGAGGGGGGGCGCCTGTGCGGGCGTCCAGCACCCCACTGAGGCCTTAGGCCTCGCAGCAGGAGCAAATGCCTTTCTAGTCTGGGAGGGAGTCTCCTAAAGGGCAATGCTGACTTTGTCACTCTTGCCCTAAACTCTAGGCTGCACTCAGGACCCAAGGCCTTCGGGGCAATGCCCGCCTCTGCCTTCACCCTTCCCATTCTGCCCACAGCCTTGCCTTGGCATTGAACCCATTCTCACCACAGTAACCTCCAGGGAGCCCCCCGGATCCCCCCCCCCCGCTAAAGTCCGAGGAGCGATGCCTAGTACTCTGAGACCCTGAAGCTCTCCTGGTTCCTGGGGCTCAGGAGGCTTTGACTCCAGCCCTGCACACCCCTAATGAGACAACGGAGCTGCGTCTAGAAGACACCCCCGTGCAGGAACTGGGAGCAGTTCAGGAACTAAGACGTGCACCTGGAGCAGCTCTGTGGGACCCCAAGTCCTATGGGGTCTTCCCTCTAAACGTCTCCCAGAACCATATGCCCCATCTCCACGACACCATCAAACCCCATTGAACCCCATCGCCTTTCCCCTGGGCCCCTTCGGCACCTCTCGTCTTGCAAGCTGCAACAAAAAGATGGTTTAAAGAAAAGCTATAATCATAATCTTCCCCCGCTTCAAATTCCGTAGCAGCTTCCCATTGCACTTAGGAAGAAGATCAAAATCCTGATCCTGGACCAAAGGAACCCCCAGGACCAGATTCCTGGCTTGCTTTCCGCATAGCCTGACCTTCTCGGGGCCTCTAGAGATGCTCTGCCCCCTGCTTCCCCTGCCTTCTTCACTGGTTAATGCCCACTTATTATTTGGGCCACGATTCAGATGCCCTTGCTCAGGGGAGCCTTCCCGGTCAGGGTCGGGTCCTCGTTAGATATTCTCAGTGTCTCGGACTTGCTTCCAAAGTCTACCCTCTGTTTGCTCGTGTGACGCAGTGGCCGTTGCCAGCCTCCCCCGGGCATGGAAGCTGCACGAGGCCAGGGACTGTGGTCATTTTGTTCACTTTGTGCTGGGCATCTGGGGGATGTTCAGTACTGACTTCTAAATGGAAAGGGAAAAGAGGATGTTGGGAGAAGAGAGGCACAGCCCACCGGGAGCCCCCACCCCATGCTTGGAGTTGCCAAGACGTGGTTGGGAAGAAGGATGGCGCGGGAGGGGCAGATGGTGAAAGGGACAAGGTGGGATCCCCTAAAGGACAGGGAGGTGTGGGCAGACCCTGTGGTTGGGGTGGGGGGAGCCAGCCTCATAGGCTCCTTGATTTGCATTCCTTGCTCGAGATGAAAAGTCCCTCTGCCGGTATCAAATGGGCAAAGTCCCAGTTATGTGCCCTGGCTTCCACGGGAGGAGACAGTGGTCCCCTGTGGCTTCCGTGGAGGGAGGTCTGCGTGGAACTCATGGGGAGCGGCAAGTAGGCGGCTGTAGCCGTGGTGCCAGGAGCCCCGGGAGAGGCAGAGGCTGGGGGACTGGTTCCCAAGGGGCCAGCGTAGGTCCCAGGGCGGCAGCAGCCGCGGTGCAGGATCACCCTCGGGCCTAGAGGCTCGTTGCGGGGGCCGCGTGCCCGACACCGGCCAGGCGCTGTGCCTCTGCCGGGAGGGCGACTGTCGGCCCCCCTGATGCCTGGAGGAGGGGCTGCGAGGTCGGTGCCCTGACCCCTCAGCTCCCCGGCGCCCCGCCTGCAGTGTTCTAGCACCTTCCACCTGGGTGGCTAGCCCGAGACCTGAGGGCGCGGTACAACCCACACAGGCTGGCCCTGAAAGGGCCAAGTGGGGACAAGGGGACAATGGGGGTCGGAGGCAGGGCAAAGGGCAGGCCAGACTCCCCGCGTCTGTCCTCGGCCCAGAGCTTCCAGGGAGGCCGAAGTGGAGGAGGCCAATCAGGAGCCCTCGGGGTGCTGGAGGTTGCTTGGACAAAGCCAGAGTCGCCGACGGAAGGACCGTTTGAGGAACGGCGAGCTCGTGCCATGGGGGCCCCTTGAACCCAGCTGCACAGCCCTGAGTGGCTTGGCTCGGGCCCTCCTGCCTGCCCAGCCCCCGAGGGGGGGCACCCACGACCCCCCTTGGGCTCCTGCACCAACCAGAACTGCAGGCCGCTGTGGCTCCGGGCCAGTACGTTGGTGCCCCTGGTCTTGCTGGAGGGGCCGGGCGGCCCGGGTTGACACAGCGCGGCCGGGGTTGCTATGGCCCAACTGCAGGCAGCGAGTCTTATGATCTGGGGCAGCCAACTGTGTATATAACGTGACAGCATTTATTAAAGCAAGATAAACTCGGCAGCAAAGGATCTGGCCTGAGCCATGAATTCTTCTCGTCCTCACATCTGAGCCATCACATTCCATTTGAATGAGGCCTATCAGTCCAAACGTTTCCATTAAATCAGTCCATTTGCTGAAAATCTCTCAGAGGATCAGCTGGGGGTTGCTCCTCGCCACCCCCCAGCCCCCGCCCTGCTCGCAAAGACGAACGTGTCCTGTGGGGCCCCAGCCCGCTATGCCGTGTCCCCTGGGTACAAACAGATGTGCTATGCTGGGGGGCAGTTCCCGCCCCGCCAAAGGCATTCAGGCTGAGGCTGGGGACACCGGGGGGCTCTGAGGCGGGGACGCGGAGATACCCCTGACACACACTCCTTCTGGCTCTACGACCTCGGGGTTGTCGGAGGCATCCACTGGGCCTCCCCGCCCTTGATCATTCCGTAGCTCACGGCACACACACGTTTCCTCGGGGAAGGGGGGCTTTTCATCAGATCCCGAGGGACAGTGAGAATACTGGGGTCAGAGACCGGAGTTGAAATCCTAGCTCTAGGATTAATTGGGGGTGAGGGGTGGCCCAGGGCAAGTCATTGCACCTTTGTCAACCCCAATCTGTCACCGAAAATGAAGTGATAGTAGAGACAGCTAACACCTGCTGGCACCTGCTCCACCCCCGGCACCATGTTAAGGGCCGCATCTGGATGTTTTTTTTTTTTTTTTTTTTTTCTCTGAAGCAATACTATGAAGTTAAGAACTGTGAGTATCCCCCACTTTACTGATTAGGAAACTGAGGCACAGAGTGGTCAGCGAATTAGGAGTTGGTGGAACCAAGATTTGAACTCAGGCAGTCTGTCTCTGGGCATTTTAATCCCTGCTGGATTATCATCTCCTCATCTCCATCATGGAATTTCCAGGAGGTTGCATTAGAGGACGGATGCAAAAGCATCTTTGAAACAACAAACTCTTGGGACACCTGGGTGGCTCAGCGGTTGAGCAACTGCCTTCAGCTCAGGGTGTGATCCTGGGGTCCTGGGGTCGAGTCCCACATCGGGCTCCCTGCATGGAGCCTGCTTCTCCCTCTGCCTGTGTCTCTGCCTCTCTCTGTGTGTCTCTCATGAATGAATAAGTAAAATTAAAAAAAAAAAAAAAGAAAGAAAGAAACGACAAACGCTTAGTCTTGAAAACATTGAGCAAG
This sequence comes from Nyctereutes procyonoides, assembly GCF_905146905.1. Lineage (NCBI taxonomy): Eukaryota > Metazoa > Chordata > Mammalia > Carnivora > Canidae > Nyctereutes > Nyctereutes procyonoides. The sequence goes on along the minus strand of NW_026575135.1, from coordinate 5,286,126 downwards.
AAGCCGAATCTGAAGTGGTTGGTAACCTTTCCCCAACTTCATTCAACTTTGTTCAAAAAAGTGCTTTCTTCTTTCCCAGCCTGTAGCCCTGCCCCCTCCTTCCCCTCCCATCCTCCTCACCTCCCTCTCCAGCGTTCCTCCCCTCTGTTCAAATACATTGACTCTGGTGGAATTTAGCATCAACAATGAAAGGCAAAACAACAGCCGAATTTAAAAGTACTTGTGCTTTTATTAAAAAAAAAAATACAATCAGGTACTGTCCAGATGTGTTTTGGAAAGGAAGATCTCTTTAAAAATTCTTAGTTTTCATCATCATTATTATTATATTAATAATATTAATCATATCCTTAAAATCAAAACGGTATTGCTTTTCTGGTTTTTGTTGCATGAACTGTAAAAAAAAAAAAATTGGGGGACGGCCTCCCATGACACACGCCAAATCACTGCGAACAAAAATAATGATAATTATACAGTTTTGTGTAAAATACAGCTGGTTCTAACACAAACTACCACTGTACAGCCTACCCCTCTCCTATTCCCAGAGCCACCCAAGAGAAGGACAACCACCGTGACGCCGCCACTGGAAGATTTTGCTGATTCAAACAACAAAACAGACACCTGCGGAGACTGTTGTCTTTGGTGCGAAGGAAGTACTCGCAGAGGAGGTGAGGCCATTGCTCCTGCTGTTGGCCCCGATGATCCAAGGTCAGCTTTAACTCCTGCCAAATACCCGGTGTGGCTTGATGGTTGGACGGGTTGTATTGAGACTTTGGTAAAATTTGCTTCTTTCTCTGGGCCCTACTCCTCTCCCACCCAGCAGTTGTTCCTGGAATTTACGCCCGTTTGCGCCTGCCTTCGAGATTTCGGAAGTTGCTGGGTCTCAACTTCATCTCAGCAAACTGGATTGAATATTCGTGGCCCTTCCAGTGGAACCAGTTAACGCCCTGTAAAAAAGAGAAGACCTCCAGATTGGTTTCCACTAGTCAAGGTGGTCACTGACTGTTGCCGCTTAGTTGTTGGGAACAAAGGGAGCTCTGTTTCAACCCGACCATTTGTTAGTTCACAGCTGTCTCTCGCCTCTCTATGGATCTGGGCCGTGAAAAGTTGCAAAGGAGCGGCCCGAATCTGAGTCCATGTTTTAAATTTCAGTCAGAAGCCACCCGCATTTGCATTGAGCTGCCATCATGAGACAAAATGGTGGCCCATGGAACTTGCCATTGGTAGGACTAGGCGCCGGGGGAATTCAGGTCACGATTGGGGGTTACAGGATTGACTAGCTATGTGCAGGGGAGTCTCTAATTCACTCCTGTGGAGTGTTTTAATAAAGGTTTTTCTGCAGTAGCAGGAAAAACATAGGGGGAACACAAATCTTACAACCTGATAGATGGAGTTAAGTCTTAAGGCTCTTACTTGAGACATAAATGGTCTTGAACAAGCTGTGCCCATTGTTACTTTTTTCCCCCCATTGTTCCTTTTTGCATTTCTTTACAAACCTTTCTGGGCCTCAGTTTCACCACCTTTCCCCTCCCCTGCTTAGGGTCTGATAGCGCCAACCTAGAAAGGATACTATGAGGATGAAATGAGTTTGTAAAGGAGCAATCATAGTGCTGGGCACATTTTAGGTGCCAAGTATGACTTCTCTCATCTTCAGTAGGGAAAAATATCCTTGGAAATTTGGCCAAAGATTTTTACTTATTTTATTTTATTTTATTTTATTTTATTTTATTTTATTTTATTTTATTTTATTTTATTATTTTATTTTATTTTATTTTATTTTATTTTATTATTATTATTATTTTTATTTTTTATTTTTTTATTTTTTGCTCAAGAAAAGATTATATTTGTGTCTGGGCCCCTCAATTCCACGTTTGACTCTTCCACAGAGTCTACAGATGGTAGAGTCTCCCCATCAAAACTCACAAGGCCCGTTGGCCCACCAGAGGAGGGAGGTCTACTTCCAGGAATGCTCCTATGAGGCCACCACCTCATTCTCTGACCCCTCTCCTCTCTAAGCTGAGTTGGGCTGTGAAGGGACATGGAGGAGCTAATGGCTGGTAAAATGCACAAAAATAAAGACATTTTATATGATTCCATTTTCTTTTTGGCAATCATTGATCTCAGGTAGTCTCAGAGTCTGACGGGGAGGTGGGATTGGAGAATGGCTTGTGCACCCCAGGAGCAAATGCGTCTGTAACTACTCAGTTTGGGGGAAGTATTTCAGCCTGACAGCTTGGTCCCTATGCTGACTTCCTCCGCCCTCGGTCTTCCCTCAGACGGAGGTGCAGAGCTGCAAGCAAGCCCTCCTCATTCTATGCTGCAGCCTGAGGCCGGAGCGGGAAAGTGACTTCATGGAGTCACAGCTGCCAGGGCAGAGCCAGAGCTGGGACAGGACTCCTGACACCCCTTCACAGCCTTTTTATGTCAGCTCGTTCTTCTTCCCATATTGGATGGGAGGAGGTTGGAAAAAGAAGTTTCCTTTTGGGCATGCGTTTATGTTTGCTCACTTTTTCCAGAAGGACTTTGTATCACTCTGGTGGTAGGGGACGAGGAAAGAAAAGTGGTACCATAATGCTAGAGTGGACGTGTCCTGGGGCAACACAATAAGGTGGAAAAAACACCCCACTCTTGCCCCCGCTTCACCTAGACGGCCTCCACTTTTATCTACTTTTCCTTCTGGAGTTCAGACCTAAGTTTTACCTGGGGAGAGCTTCCTGTGTTTGGGATCCACATGACTAGGGGTCTCCCCGGGATCTTCATGGGTTATCATGTGCTGTTTCTAGGATTTTACCTGACTTGCAGTGTCCACGAGGTTCCTCCTTTCTGGGAATAGATGTGCCACCATGTCCCAGAGGTGGCTGCCCCCAAGTCTCGGCCAGGACCCAGGGGCTGGGGTGCCTGCCTGTCACCCACAACCAGCTTCCCAGGCCCTGCCCCGGACTCTGAAAGTTTGCTCACCTGACTGTGGTTGTTGTCCCCATATCTCCCCATCAGGTTGACACGGTGACAGTTCTTGTACCAGAAAGCCCCCTTATACGACAGGGCACAGTTGGTGATGGCTGAGTCCGTGTCCTTGTCGAAGGTAGAGAAGGATCTGCCGTTGTGGTAAGCCATGGAGTCACCTGTAGTGAGGAAATATGGATCTGAGGAATCCCAGCTGGGGTTTCCTTGTGGGCTCAGAAGGGCAGGACCAGGGTGGCAACTGAAAGATCCTGGGGTGGGCTGGCCTCGAACTTTGGACCCAGAATTAGTATCAAACACGGGACTGGAAGGGCCATAGGAGTGCCCTCCGAGGACTCATTTCTGCTAGAAGCAGCATCATGGGGTAGACAGAGGCTTGTGGGTGGCTTTGGAGGGTCCTGCTTTCACTCCCTAGTGTCCCCTTGCACACGTCAGCTCTCTCGCTGAGCCTCAGAGTTTTCTTCTAGAAAATGGAGCTAGCACATTGGTTCTATCCAGCTCAGGGTCCTGTTGGGACCCTCAAGGGGTATGAAGGTAGAGTGGTGTGCATGGTAGCTGTGATTCTTGTTACTTTTATCATGGATTTTGCATTCCTTTACACACTGGAGCTCAGAGAGCCAAAGGCAGGACTGACATTTTGAAGCAAGATACAAAGGGCCTCATTGCCTTTTCACCGAGGAAGCGACCAGGAGCAGGTAAGTAAGGATGAAACAAGATGCTCTCCTGTGGAGAGTCGGCTGCCACCAGAGGATGCAGCTTTACCAGGGCTCCCTTTGTGAAGAGAGAGGGGGGTGGAGGTCGCATTCCTGCTGCGCAGAGGCTTTGCTTCCTTCCCATAAGGATATCCTTCTTGCCCGAAGCCACTTCGCTCAAAGAGATATTTATTGCCAGATAATAAAATGTCAGAATTCTTTGAGGGATGCAAGAATGTAAACAATTTTGGCTCTTGGGTCTCTCTCTTCACTACCAGCACACTGGTCTCAAAAGAGTCCTGTCTCTCCTTAGACTGAGCGTGGCTTTCAGCAAATCTTTATCTGGAGACTTGGGGCTCAGAGAGGTTAGAGAAGTGCCATAGCTTCTGTCTTTTCTCTTTGCATAGACGTAACTGGGCACCACCCCAAAGCAGGTAAGGGTGGCGGGGGTGGGGTTGGGTGGTCGTACCGTCAGACCTGGTCCCTCCTCGATACCAAGCACATCTGTCTCCTGCCTGTCTGCCTCCCCCCTGGGTCCACCTTGGGAAATCATTCAACTTTTCTGGGTCTCAGTTTCCTCATGTGTGTACTAGCACCATCTTCCTGGAACAGTGTCTGTGAGAATTGGAAGGGGATAATGCTAGTGGAATATTCCCAACAAGGAGATGCTACCTCATAGGCCTGAATGCATGTGGCTTCCTTATTAATTTCTCCTCTATGGTGAAGCCAGAAAAGCACACAAAGGCATTGCAGGTCAATGACATCTGCAAGATCTGAGCTACATTGTGTATCACACAAGGACCGCGAGGACCCTTGGAAGGGAGTGAGCTTCTGATCGTTGGGGGTATGTGGGTTAAGGCTGGATGATCATGTGGCAGGGATGTCTTTGAAAAGATGCAAGCAGGTGGGTGATGGAGTGGACTGTCTGCTACTCAAAGTGTGGTCCATAGACTAGCAATATCCCCAACAGTGGCATTGCCTGGGAACCTGTAAGAAATGCAGAATCTTGGTGTGTCTGCACCCACACATTAACAGGATCCCTGGGGGTCAGAGGTACACAATAAATTTAAATAAATAAACTTAGATGCACTGGATTAGATAAGTGTTCAGGCCCCCAAGAGACTGCTCATCCATCTAAAGTTGATTTCTAAAAATGGGTGAGAGAAAGATATATTTTTCTGATTCCCAACCCAACTCTGTGTTTTGGTGACCAAAATCTACCCAGCTCTGTTTAGTTGCGGTTCTGGATAAGTATTTCATAAGGATTCATATATTAGTTGATCTGATAAGTCGATGGATTGATGAAAGAAACAAGGAGGGACGAATTAGTTAAAACACAAGGAAGGCTTTTGGGGTTTCAGAGGCCCGGAGTGTGCTATCCCATACCTGCAGTTCCGCTGTACCCCTCCACCTTCAGCTTGTAGCGAGTCTTGGCATCCCCCACGCTGAACCTGTCATAGACGGCGTAGGCTGTCTTCCCGTGGTCCCGCAGGTCTACCCGGAGCTCGTACTGCCCTTGGGCTGTGATTTTGTGTAGATTGTCCAGCCCTGGGGAGGACAGGCAAGGGTTACAGAAGAAACCCAAGTGACTGAGGCTATTGTTTCTATTCCATCCACCCTATAGGAGCAGCAGTTGGGCTATAAAAAGAGGTCCTTCTCACACAGACCTAGGCTTTGTACTTTGGTCTGCTCCTCGATGGCATAACAGTAGACAAAATATAGGGTGCTCCTGAGCCTCAGGTAGAATCAGGTTGACGCCTTGCCCTGCTAACCTCCTAGGGCATTGTGAAGATCAAAGGAAATAAGGTGGAGAAAGCACATTTTAACCTCCAAAGCTTCTTGCAAGAGAGAGGCAATGGATGCTAACTGGGTGGACATTCCCCGGCCCAGGTACCAGAACACAGAACAGTGCTCCTTGCAGAGAGATTGTTGGAAAAGTACTAGATGCATGGATAGATGGATGGATGGGTGGGTGGGTGGACGGATGGATGGGTGGGTGGGTGGATGGATGGATGGATGGGTGGATGGATGGGAGGATGGATGGATGGATGGGTGGATGGATGGGAGGATGGATGGATGGGTGGATGGGTGGATGGGTGGGTGGGTGGGTGGATGGGTGGATGGATGGGTGGATGGGTGGATGGATGGGAGGATGGATGGATGGATGGGTGGATGGATGGGAGGATGGATGGATGGGTGGATGGGTGGGTGGATGGGTGGATGGATGGGTGGATGGATGGATGGGTGGGTGGGTGGATGATGGCACTGAAGTGTTATTTGGGGAGATTTCAAGTTGCAGCTTCACTGTTTATTGGCTAGATTCCTGTGGGTATGGGACTTCATCCCTCTTTTCCCATGTGCAAGATGGGAATTTTGTACCTTGCACAGGTGCTTGAGGCTCAAGGTTATGGCTATAAGGCCCATCTCAACACCTGGAGCCCAGAACGGAAACAGTTAATAATATCAGAGAGGATGAGTCTATAAGTGGTTCAGTGAATGACTTCAGGCTAGACTCAGTCTGGTTGTTGGCTCGCCCAGGACCAGGTTTTTATTTTTAATGACCTAAAGAATTTAGTCTTTTCCATGGAAGAGCTGGTATCCCGTGTCTACTACCATAACTATTGTTTCCTCCTAGTCTGTCTCTCTCCTATGGGCGCTGTGGATTAGGAACAATGACAAGGAGGGGAGAAATGGGCATCTGGGATGCAAACATGCAGGGCTGCGTTACCAAGCCAGAATTCTTCTCTTCGGTCCCCGAACCCAGCAGCGTAGGCTTTCCAGTTGCGATAGAAATCCTCACGTCCGTTCTTGCGCCTCAGGAACACCTGTAACATAACCAATGCATCAGGGTGCGCTTTAGCTACTGCAAGAGAGAGAAGGCATCTTTTTGAGAGGAAGAACATCAGACCAGTCCCCGGCTTTGTCTGTGTAACTCTGGGCAGGCCACCTCCACGTGAAAAACAGGGATTAAAAGTGCCACCCAGGGGCCCCTGGATGGCTCAGCGGTTGAGCGTCTGCCTTTGACTCAGGGCTGATCCCAGGGTCCTGGAATCGAGCCTTGCATCTGGCTTCCATGCTCAGCGGGGACCCTGCTTCTCCCTCCCTCTGCCCCGCTCCCTGCTCATGCTCATGCTCATGCTCGCTTGGGCTTTCTCTCTCTCAAATAAATAATTTTTTAAGTTTATTAATTACAAAAAAAAAAAAAACACTATCCAGTTAGAAAAGTAATGAGACTGAAATAATTCATGTAAAACTCTTAGCACAGTGTCTGCTAGATAGCAAATGCTAATTAATCCACATAATGGGCTCTACAACCGTCATTTTTATGCATCACAGAGTCTTTTGAGGATCAATCAGATAAATTACAAGAACATTATTTTCTCCTAGCTTTTATCCCCAGCTTCTTTCCCATTCCTTTGTTTAAGAGATGGCTCCTGAGCATCTCTGTATGACAGGCATTATCTTGCAAAAACCTCAAAACCTGGGTGTGTCTGAGTGCACGGGGAGGACCTGTTCCACTCCCCACCCCTACTGTGCCCTCCACCCCCATGCCCCATGCCCCATGCCTGAGAGCCCTGGATACTCACGATCCATCCACCCCCATCGGAGGTCATGTCACAGTAGACTTCCAGAGCCTGGGCCTTATCACCATTCAGATAAATGGTGTAGAGGCCGGAGGTTGTGTCTCCATTCAGCATTGCTTGGGAGCAGTCCCTGGGGAATGGGTACAGGAGTCCAACTGTGGGAGAAGAAGGAAGAGTGACCTCTTAGACTAGGAGGATTGGGGTAGGAGCTTTCAAACTGCAGCTCCACTGTGTATCGGCTAGATGCCTATGAACCAGCCACTTACTCTCTCTGAGGCTCTGTTCTCTTGTGTGCACGATGGGGATAAGGCCTATTTTGCAGGGGTGCAATGAGGCTTTAGAAGTTAGGGATATAAGGGACCCAGCTCAGTCTCTTATATTCATGGCAGTGGCCGATGAGCTCAGTGGGAGGAGGGCTAAACCACGGTGATGAGTGTGTATCAGGCTGACCTTGATCTATCTTGAGCAGCCAGGCAGCACCTGGTGCAGACCTAGGTCCTGGCAGGATGGCCGGGTCTCTAGCACCAGTAGGAGGCTTGCTGTGGATCAGGACGCTCTCCTGGGCATCTAATAACAGTGCATCCCAACTTCTTCAGAGGATTTGGGAGCCAAAGGCAAGGAATCTCATCCCGAACTTGCCCTCCTTTGCCTCAGGACACTGGAGAAGTCATCTAACTGCTCTGAGCTTGGGAATCTTAGAGGGAACAAACAAGAATGTCTGGGGAATCTCCAAGACAAAAAAAAAAAAAAAAAGGTAAAACTTGATAGAAATGGATGATCTTGGGGTCTGCTCAGCAGACGGAACAGAGAACTGTTGGTTCTGATCTGACCTGACCTCCTCCTTGTACTACCCCTTTTCCTGAGGCCGTACCATTAGCTGTGTCCTTATTCACCTCCCGGCTCTGGTCTGGGAGCATCTTTAGGGCACACTCATATTTTTGTGTTCCCAGCACCTGGCGTGAGGTCTGGCAAGAGGGATTGTTGCTTTTGCACCTCCCTCGGCAGGTGGGTGCAGAGTGACTTGAGTGAAGGGTGAAGGGCAGGAGGCAGCTGCGGGATGCACTCTGTGTATCCCATGGTCAGCGCTTTCCAAAGGCCAACTCCTCCCTTTCTCAGAAACGCATGCTTCTTCTTAATTCCCTGTGAAACCTTGCCCATTTGCCATCTGCAGAAGACACCCAGTGGCAGGGTGCAGGGCTGGTTCCCTGGGCTGGGACACCTGAGCCGAGATCTGAGTCTCACTCATACTATAAGCATTTAGTCACTGGGAGCCTCTCCTTCTCCCGCCAGAAACCTGGGCCCTGATTATTCTACCAGCTTGGGTGGAGGACTGTTTCTGCTTTTGAACATGGACAGACTTTGTAAAGGCTGACATGCTGAAGGGGAAGAAAAGGGACACAGCTTACAGTGAGCCCTGCCCCCTGGGCTGGGAGTTCAGATACAACCCAGGGACCTGCACAAGGTCCTTGTGAAGAAGGGATCCTTAGTGATCCCATTGTATAGATGCAGAATGGCGGTAACTTGCCTAAATCACCCAGAGCGATGGGGGAGACGGGGTTTGTATCCAGATGTCTCACTACTGGCTCTCCTTCCCATTCACCTCGGGAAAGGGAGGCCCTTGCCCTCCTGCACCCACATTCCTGGGCCTTTCAGGTAGTAGCAGGCATTGAGCCTTTTAATGGAAAAATTCAGTTATAGTCAGAGGAGAAGTGGAGGTTTGACTTAGTCTCACAAAGTTCCATCTCAAGGCCCCGTTGCACCCTGAGCCCCTTACTTGTGGTAAAGATGGTCTGGACCAGCTTGCTCCTCAGGGGCCCATTCAATGCTTGGATCTTGGCCATGTAGTGGGTGGATGGGCTCAGCTCTGCCAGGTTATAGGAGGTGGTTTCTGGACCCAAAATGACTTCCTAAGGGCAGAAGAAAGAATATAATAGTGTTTTTTTTTTTTTTTTGTCACATAAACCCTCAGGGTATAGCTGATACATGCCTTCATTCACTCATCCATTCATTTCTTCATTCAAAAGAATCCACTGAGTCTCACTGTGTGTCAGGTTCCATGCTCACTTCTGGGACATCAGAGATGGGGAGAGTGCAGCATGAGCAAAGGTCCTGAGGCCAAGAGAGGCATTAAAATAATATGCAGAAGTAAGGACCTACCTCGACCACAGTTGGTTTTAGGTGGTGGAGTGGTGGAAGAAGTGGACAAAAACCAGGTTACAAAGGGTCTTAAGTGCCAAGCTGTGGAGTTTGAAGTTTATCATAAGGAACGTGGATTCCCCAAAGGTTTTTGAACAAGTGAATGATGTGAACCGAGCTTAGCTTTGTAACATGATGAACCATACAAATGGCAAAAGGATTAGATTTTGAGACCTGTCATATCAATGTCCCTAATATGGATCTTTTTCACAGTCCTCTGGGAAGCTTTAAAATAAAACAATGCCTGGCCTCCAACTCTGAGTAAGGGCCAGAAGTGGAGCTTTGCCAAGTGCATATTTAAGAAGCTTCCCACACGATCCTGTTGCAGTGACTCTGGGGCTCTCTTGAGTCAGGGGTGATTGCAGGAGCTTGGCAGGTATGGCAGGAAGCAGAAGCTGACCCTAGAACAGAGATGTCCAGGAGAGGCATGCATGCCTCTCACTACCCCTGTAGTTTGTGATTGCTCACTGGGCTGCTGTCCAGATTTTCCTCCTTTTCAAATTCTCTTTCTAGCTTCCAATGCCTGTGACTTCACCTTTTAGCAGATGACCTTGGTGTCTTGGTGTCTGGGATTGGAATCCAACCTACACTGCTGGCAAGCCTAACCCAACAGTGCTGTCTGCAACCTGCAAACACAGCCGACAAGGCACAGACAATAATGAGTCATGTCAGGACCCTGCAAGGTTCTCTTGCATCTTCATGCTGGGCAGGTGAAACCTCACCTCCTGATTCTTCCCATGAAGGGTGGGGGGCTGACTTTCAGAGAAGCCGAGGGACTTGCTCTCACTCCATATTTTGTTGGTGGCAGACGTTAGTCTCATCTCCTGTCTCCTAACATCCTGTCTAGGACTCTCCTCCTACACCAGGTTGATTTTCTTGAGTGAAACATACAGAGTTGGGGATTGGACAGGAAAGGTTAAGTCAGTAAGTTGACACCAGTGACCTTTATGTGGCCCTCAGGTCTGGTCCCTGGGGAAGGATCAAGTCTAAAGCTGAGTTCATTGAATTACTTGGGGGATACATGATGGCTCAGCTCTCTAGGCTGCTGTGCAAAGTCCTTTTCTAAGCAATCAGGGTAGATTGAAATGAGGCTCAAGACTTCAGGTAAACACAGTCCTAGAATGCCTGCTGGGAAGGGACTTTCAAGATTGGTCAATCCAATGCACTCATTTTAGTGAATCAATGCACTAGTTAAACATGGCAGATTGGACATGCCAGTTTAGCTCTACTTTCTTCTGGAACCCACTACAATGAGAGTAAAGGGATAGAAGGTACAAGCCCATGAGGATGAAGTGAATGACAGATGAGACACAAGCATGCAATGTCAACAGTATCTTGAGAGATGGGAAGGGAGTCCTGGAGTGACAACCCCGGGGGGTGCAGAACTCAGAAGGCTGGGGGGTAACTGACTGAGTGGGTGGGGCCAGTCAGAAGCTGGTTGATGAATGCTGCTGAGCCCAGCAAGTTCAGGAATGGAATTTTTATGAAAGCGAAGACGCCTTTGAAGGCCAGTGTGGGGCATGGGTGAACAGAAGTCTGTTTAAAAGGCTTAAACTCCAAGCTCTCCCCAACCCCCCTACGGTGTGGATGACTGGCTTTCCCTCCAGATGAAACAGTGAGGTTAACTCTCTGGAGACACTGACCAGAAAGAAGACTCTGGATTCAAATCCACCAGGTGGATGCACTGGAAACAGAAGTGAAGGTATGTACACAGTAGGGTCTCAGGCTCTTTCTCTGATCACTCTCCTGGCAGTTTGTTTTGAAGGGGTTGGAAGACCTCCAGGGAGGCGGGTTAGCTCCAGAGAAAAGGCTTACAGAACTGCTACTTGAAGTCCCCCAACAAAATAGCTGGGTTCTTGCCTACTCACTCTATGGTGACCCCCATTAGTTGACAAGGCCTGTGTCTGCAATCGGAACTCCCAATAAGCTGTTTTCATTCTTGGCTCAAGTACAAAAGGATCATCAGACATTGGGTGGAAGTCTCCAAAATGAAAGATAAAGACCCAAACCAAACAATAGCAATGACACAGACAGAGAAAAAAGAGAAGAAGAAGAAGAAGAAGAAGAAGAAGAAGAAGAAGAAGAAAAAAGAAGAAGAAGAAGAAGAGAAGAAGAAGAAGAAGAAGAAGAAGAAGAAGAATTTGGAAGAGACACTATGAAGGTTGTAAAACAAAAAACCAGTTAACATATATTCTTAGAGATAAAGAGAAGACAATGATACGTGGAATACAAACCATACGCTAGAGAAAGGTGAATGAGCAGGGAATAAGTAAAAGATCTTGGACAGGTAAAGAGCGATGACTAAAATGAAAAATTCAGTAACAGGTTCAGAAAATAAAGTTTAGAGGTCAAGTTCACTTGTATGAAGGGAAGGGCTAAAGTTATTTCAAATGGGAAAGTAAAATAAAAGAAGTTAATGGGGAGAGAATATAAATAACAATTGCTGTAAATAGTATCCACAGTTGATGTCATAAGAATGTGGTGACGTATGTTTCGATATGTAATGGAACTATGCCATGTGCAAGATAGTGTATATACGGCAAAGATGCTAAAGAGGCCCTTGGCTTCTGCTCAACAAAACATTAAAGGACCACGAATCCAGCTCCTAAAATGTCCTTCAGTCTTGTGAGCAGTGGTTCTTGACCTTGGCAGGCTATCAAAACTGGAGTCTGGTTAAAATGAGACAGGGAGGCTGGAGCATATGATTCAGAAGACCTGGCATGGCATCCAGTCCCTATTAATTTTTTTTTTTTTCCAGCTCCCTAGCTGTGCTGGGATGGAGAAATAGCCCCAGGGTAATTCTTCTCTCCTTTGAGGATCTTGTACAGGTTTCAAACAGCAGCGGGGAGTTTACAGACTTCAACATACCTTAACTGTCCCATCCACAGATTCATACACCAATAGGTAACCAGTGACAGATGCCCGGGGGGGTCTCCAGGTGAGGAGGGCAGTTTCTGACTGAACCTCAGTGGCAGTCAAGTCTCTTGGAGAATCAAGGTCTGCAGAAGGTAAGTCATCTGTTATCAAATACGTCAGCAAATATATCAACAACTCTAGGACAAAAATCCCTGGCTGGGTTATCAGGAAGCCTGGCTTCGAGTCCTTTCCCTACCGTTGACCTATGTGACCTTGTGCAGAACCTTTCATCTGTAAATGAGGAGATTGAGTCATGTGATCTCCAAAGACAATTCTCTGTGGTTTGTTTCACCTGAAGGGCCAGGTTTTCCTGAGCCCAACATACTTTTTTTTTTTTTTTTTTTTTTTGAGCCCAACATACTCTTGATTGGCCTTGGGTGGATTTGCGGAGAAAGACAGAGCTGTGAACGTCATCCCTAACCCCCCTTGCTCCTCAGTAAGCAGATAGATGAGTGCAGATATTGGTGTTCACCTCTACTGAAAGGATGAGTATTTCCCCATTTGCTTTCCCATTTGCTGCAGTTTGTAAAAAGATCTCAATGTATAAAACCCAATGGACATCCAGGAAAATGTGCCATAAAATCTTTCTCTTAAAAATATTTCCCTGCCTAGAATATGGATCATTAAATACTGGGTTTAGGGCCAACGGGGACTGGTTTTTCACTTAAAAAGGCCATCCTCTTAAAACTGTTTCCTAGTCCATGGGGAGAATAAGGTCATTTTAGTTCAAAAGGAAATGGTGTGTTTCTTAAGGTCCTGATTGAGTGGGCGCTGGTGAATTGAGCTGGTGCTGACATCATCACATTGCAAGGATCTGACTTAGGAAAGAAGGCTTGGAGAGCATGACCGTCTAAGAGGGAGGCTGTGGGTGGGCGTCTTCGTACCTGTTGTGAACTTGGTGGTGATGATTGAGCTCTTCTGGGGCCCTTTCTCGGCAAAGATCCTCAGCGTGTACTCCGTGGCAGGCTCGAGGTCGGTCAGGGCATACTCCACCGTGTTCCCGGACACTGTGCGTGTAATTTCTGGCACTAAACATGAAATACACACCGAGGTGGTTACCTCTCCCTGTGTGAGCCATCAGCACACGTGGCACACGGCGCACACATCTACTTCCAGCGGAAACTTTCAGTGACCCTGAAGAAAAGCAGGTCTGATTTCCGACTCACACCCTTGCCTCTCTCTTGAGTGCTCACCTCACATATAAAGGATTTATCATATGGAGACTGGATTTTTCCAGGCACAAGAACAAGAGGAAGCTAACGAGGCTAGCGAGCTAACGTCTCCAAGCCTCGGGCTGCCCAGATTTAATGTGTCCCCTTACATGGTCTCCCCTCTTGTTCTCTTACTCTTGTGTCCTTTTATAATTTGACAAATGTTGTGTTGAGAACCACAAAAATCAGGCAGACACAGACCCACTACAGCCTGGTTACTACTTCTCAGATCTATTGGGTCATGTCCAGTGCTGGAAACCAAAGCACGGTGCCAGGTGCATGTGTTTATTTCCTGATCTCAGGTGACCGACCGACTTCTTTGGCTTGTGGGGGACTGAGAGATTTCCCAGGGCATGGGGCTTTTAGTGCTGGCACTGGGAAAGCCCTGGGTAAACTGGAATGAGTCCATCATCCTGTTTATCTTCTATGAAACCTGCTTTCCTGGACCAGGCCCTTTTCTAGATCTGCATCTTCTGGCTCCATAATCCTTGTGAACTATATTCTGATTTGCTGTAGGTGTTATGACATCAGCTTCCTTGACTCTAAGGAGTTTGCTCATTGGGAATATTTAAGAATTGAAGAGATGAATGAATGAATGAATAAATAGAAGAGTAAAAAAGAATAAACCCCCAAATCTCCCTTCTCTCATTCTCCAATTCATTCTATGCTCATAAAGAACTCCCTGAGGTTGAGCCCAGGGAGGAATTAAGATTTTCAGGGGCCCCAGGTATGGGTTCTGGCACCTCCTCATGATGTCACTGCAAGTAAAACAAAACCGAACCATAAAATATGAAGCTTACACATACTTTGGGATTAAGATAGTAAAGTCTTTGTCTAGGGTAGCTCATTACAAAAGCATGAGTTCATTCACTGAAAAGCAGTATCTTTCTCCTCTCTCTAACTTATATTTGATCTTACATTTTGGTGGCCATGGAGTATTGCTGCCCCGAATAAGTGTCTAGTAGGCCAACTGAATAAATTAATTAGCATAGATGTCTGCAAAGACAGGGAGAAATAATTTCTGATTTCTCAATCTCATCTGTTACAACTGGACTCCTCTGTAGACCTTAAGAGGCCCGGGCTCCCCAGTGCCTCCTGAAATAGCCTGTTTAAGACTCTAGATTCTAGGGATCCCTGGGTGGCGCAGCGGTTTAGCGCCTGCCTTTGGTCCAGGGCATGATCCCGGAGACCCAGGATCAAATCCCACGTTGGGCTCCCGGTGCATGGAGCCTGCTTCTCCCTCTGCCTGTGTCTCTGCCTCTCTCTCTCTCTCTCTGTGACTATCATAAAAAAAAAAAAAAAGACTCTAGATTCTGAACTCATTCTTTGTAAGAGATGGGGGTAGCTGCCTAGAGAGGAAGGCTCACAGTGACAGGCAGGGAGACTAGTAGGAGAGATGGGACGGACTGGGGAAACGCATGCAGGCTGGACATGTGCCCTTTTTCCCCTTTAAATGGCCTGCTGACCTCCCTTGGTATAACCACAACATTGATGCTCTTCAGTTGTCAACAAGCAGAGGAGGATGGGTGACTCTCCCTTGCCACCCTCTGGCCAGACCCCACACATCAACTTACCCAGCCCCAGCCTTCAGCCCATGAGTCTATTCTGAGTTCAAGAGCCACAAGTTACCCATGTATTTTTGCCATCCTGGGCCAACATGACAGGGAAGAGGGATAACTGCATGACAGACACTCCTCCTGGTGGCGAGGGTCTTAGACATGACCTTACCTCTCTCCCCTGTGTAGGAGATGACATAACTGTCCACCGGGGCGATGGCTGGCTGCCACATGGCCAAGGCTTCCGTGTCGGTGACGTTGGCTGTCACCAGGCCAGATGGGCCATCCAGAGCTGCAAAGAAAGATGATGACATGTTGGAGAGATAGGCAGTCATGGGCTGGGACATCAGACCACAGCTGCTCGGCTGTCTCCCTGCTCCTGGACTCCTGGTGTTGGGACACAGTGCCTGCTGCATGGACAGTTCCAAGTCCTGGGTCTGGGGCCAGGACAACCTGGGTTTGAGTCATGATTCCTTCACTTGCTGGCTGGGTTATCTTGGGTCTCTATTTCCCCACTTGTAAAATGGGGACACTAATTCTGTCTGGCTTTACCCTCAGTGTTGTTTTGATGCTCACATGCTATGATAGGTGGAAAGGAGCTATATAAACTGGAAAGGGCTGAACACATGGTGAGGGTTGTCATTATAATAGTTCATACCACTTTTCCCAGTGTAAGAACTTACAAAAACAGGGAGCCTTAGAGAGTAAAGGCTGCTGGAGGCTCTTTTGGGCTTTGAACGATAGATAACTCCAGGTAGGTGGCTGGTGGGCAACAGGGAGTCAGGCCCCAGGGCTGGCAGTCCCCGGCTCTATTGTGGCTTCTCTGGCTAGTGTCTGTGTGCCCTTTTACAAACCTCATTTCTTCAGGTGTCAGAGGGTGGCTGCTGGATGAACTAGTCGATGTATGTGTGACGTGTGCTAGGGCAGTGCTTGCTCAGGGCAGCTGCTGTTCTTAACGTGACTATTAACATTGTTGGAGTCTTAGATATGACTCCCAGATGACTTGTACGGACAAAGAGTATGGGCCTGTTTAACCGACCACTGCTAAGACCTAACATCCCTTTCTCAGAAAGGAACCTGAATATGACTATTATCCTCTTGCATTTGCATTTATTACTCAGTTATTCCAGAACAACGGCCCTGGGAGGGTGGAGGGCAGCTGTCATCAGCTCGTTTCAAAGATGAGGCTCCTGAGCTCCAAGAGATGTGAGACGTAGGAGAAGGCAGAGTGATTTTGGGAGCCCGCATGGTCTACTCCAAGCCTCTTCCTGCTTGAGCCTGCCTGTACAGAATCTCCTTTAAATACTGAGGACAATGGGCCTCGGGAGGAAGTGCAACCAGCTTTTGCAATTGGAGAGTCCATGAATGAAAGAATTCTATGGGGGAAATAAGGGCCTGTGTGGCAGGGCGGAGAGGACTCTGGGTTCAGATGGGATGTTTTAATTGCATATAATCAACTTTTTTCGACTATTAGGATATTTTTAAAAATTTCCTATGAGGCCCATTCTTTGGATCCCTTAATGGATTAGACTGGATAATTGGTCGTCTATCAAAGGATAAATTGTTTGGAGACATGGCTGCCTGAAGAGAAAATTTCCACTTCATTCTGCTTCAATGCAATTCATTATTTCTCCCTCCTTACAGTATGCTGCACAAATCAGGTTATAATAGGAAAATAATCCTCTATTTTAGAAGAACACAGGGCTTGGAGTGAGACTGACCTAAGTTCAAATTTGCTTCAGCATAACTAGTAAGTGGTGTGGCCTAGGCCAAGGTATTTCCTTTCGTTGGATCTCAGTTGTTTCCTCTGTAAAATGGGAATGATAATAGCCATATTAATGGTTTAAACGCAAAGGGTTTAGTAACAGTGGCCGGAACACAGTAGCCACCCAATCAAGTGCAATTACTTTATAGCTGTCACCATTGCACATCTATGTGATGCACCTGCTTGAAAGGATTCTCTCAATAGGCAGGGAGGGAAAGAGGTGGATCAACGGGCACAGTCATTTACATGTACAGATGCTTTACATATATCATTTCATGTGATTCTTACAGCACCCTGCAAAGGAAGCAGACTTGTACCCATTTTACAGAAAAGGAAACTAGATCCTAGAGAAGTTAACTGACAGCTCAGGTATCTAGAAGTTGTAGACTTGGCATTTCAACCCAGGTCAGTATGACTCCCAAATGTGTGCTCTTTCTTCCACACCAACCCAAGAAATGAAGGCCCAGGGAGGTTAAGGATGAAGTCCAGGCTACCCTGCCCATAAGAGGCCAGGGACAGGCCAGAAATGAGGTATTTGGGCCTCAAACTCATTCCTATTTTCCACTAGGATTTCCCAAATAAAAGAGTTTTTTCCACAGGCTGAGTCATGAGCAATTATGTGGAAGGTGGGAAAAACACCTGTGGTGAACGATCCTGAGACTGGTTCACTTTCCTCGAAGCCCTTCATGGCGATGACACTGACAAGGTACTCTGCTCCGGGCAAGAGCTTCATCAGCCTGGTCTGGGTCTTGGTTCCATCCACATTTATCTCTGAGGATGTCCCTGGAACATGGCAAAAGCAAGATCGGGAATGGTGAACCTCACTGAAATTTACCGTTGCCCCAAGAACGGGTGTATCCTATTTGGAAATGAAACTGTATCTTGATCCAATACCATTTTCTTGACTTCCTCCCATTAGCTCCTACCCTCTGGCATAAGCGAAGAGGTCTTACTTTTTGTATAATGCTTTTTTTCCATCCATGCAGATGCCAAAATCCAAGCCAGGAGAGGAAAAAAACATGAAGTCACAATGTGCTAAAAATGGCAAGTTTCCGTTCAGTAGAGAGCTGGCATGTTTTTATTTATTTATTTATTTATTTTTCCCACAAAGAATAAAAAAAGCTCACTATGTAATGTATATTGGATATATTTAACCCTTTGTCTTAGCTTTGGAATGTAGTGGCTCCCTTACTCGCCGAGATTCTACTACTCTTCAAGGAAAGAAGATGGTCATGGTCAAGTGTGGTACTCTTATATTTGCTAAAAAGGCCACAAGTTATATTTCAGGGCGAGTTAGGAGCTTACATACCAGCCGGCGAAACTTCCGTAGAGCTGCCACAACATTCCTCCGAAGAGATATCAACCATCCCTTCTGTACATGCTTCTGCTTGCCAGGATGTCTTTGGGCAGATTTGACTGTGCATGCCCCCTCCCCGCCACCCCACCACGGTCTTTGTAGCCCCCTGGTGCTGAGCTAGGACTCCCAGTTCTACTGCCAAAGTCACAGCTCCCCATCTGTGCTGAGACAGACAGATTTCGAGACCAAAGGGTAAAACCCCACATGCAAGCAGGTCAAGATGAGCTTCTCAGATGAGTGTGCTCAGATGTATTTAGAGTCTCTGCCATTGAGTGAAAACAACATCGGAGTCCATTTCTCATGGGAATCGAGAGGTTCAACGCTGGAGAGGGTCTTCATAAAATGACCCTTCACAAGGCAGTTCTTCCAAAGATCTTACAGCATTTTACAAATGAAACCTACAGAGAGGGTCTCAAATAGAAGGAAGTAACTTCCTTTGGTTGTGTTTGGGAGATGGGATTATCAGACGCCCTTCTCTAGCCCACTCAAACAAACCCTCCAGGCTGCTCCTCCCCTCCCGTCTTGGAGTGTCCTACCTCCTGCAATGGGCACGTAGGTAACCCGGAAGCTCTCCACCTGGGCCGAGGGCGCCATCCAGGTGACAGTAGCCGAATCTTCAGTGATGTCTGAGAAACTGATCTCCTTGGGAGAGCCCATGGCTGTCAAGGAGAAAGCACAGGAGAAACCCAGAAATAGTCAACCATCTTGCTCCTCAAAGATTCTTCCTGGATTCCTTATCCAGGAAACCTCAGCCTCTAGAGTTTGTGTCTGAGCCAAGCCTTTCAGATGGAGAATACGGTGATCTGCGGTCAAGTTGTGGCTTAAGAGAAACTATTGCTCTCTCATTCAGGTATAGGGCCCAGAGCCTGAGAGCAGCCATTAGGTTTCATTCAAGTAGGATGCTAACACCACAGCTGATATCTGAGGAAATGAGTCTGAGCTGTGTCACAGCTTGGGAAAATATGCCATCCTACAATATTTCAGTTTTAGCATTTCCCCCCCCAACCTTAGCTTTCTAGTTCCTTTTATAAATGATACCAAGACTTGACAATTATGTAGTTCTTTGTAACCGATAAGGATCAATCCTCATTGAGAAACCCCTGAGTAGAAGGTATGGTTGTAGTCATTTTACAGAGGAGGAAACTGAGACTTGGTTCTCCAACACACGTGGTTGTGGTGTCACCTTTCTGGGTCCCAGGACTGCTGCAGCAGAGCCGGTGCAGCGTGGGGATCCTGGAAATGACATTGACAGGGAAACCGACTTCGACAAACCCATTCCCAGAACTGGATGGAGGTCCAGAGCCAGGCGAGCAAGCAAAGGCAACACCTCTGCGTACTGGGTCTACCTGCAGGGAGAGCCATGCCCACGGGACAGTTTCTGCTACATAAATACCTTCCCCCCAAACCCAGTTTCCGTTGGCTCTCCTCTGTGTAGTTTTTGGCTTAGCTCTTTGCCCTCTTCAGCTGACCATGTTTAACCAGAGAGATCAGGAAACAATTTTCAGGTCTCCGGGGAGCTCATTTCCTCATCTTTTCCCTCTCCAACCCACGTTGATCATTAAGTTTTAAAGCCCACAGCCCCCTGGGGGAGATGTTTTTCCCCTCTTCATTTTGGTTTCTCTCCTGTTTTGGCTTTCTTCTGTGACCTTTTCTCCTGGTCGTCAGCCTCTGTGGCTGCCTGGGGTTTTGCCCTCTCCTTGGAACCAAGCTTTGGAAACCACAAGGGCTCTGGAGCCTGGAAGATCTTGATTGTCCAAATACCAGAGAGGGCGAGGGCAACCGGAGGCGGTTCCCTTCACTTCTGTGAGCCTCCATCTGTCCAGTGGGAAAAGTGATGCCCACCTACAGGAATAGCTTCAGGATTAGCAGAGCTCATGGATATAAAACTCCTAAAAGAACCTGGCACCGAGTAAGAATTCAGTGAATGCGATTGTTCTCTCTTTATTTCCTTTCCCATATAACTCTTTTCCCCATGGGCTACCCTGGATTTTGAAGAATCTCCCAGGAAAGATCTAGATGGGCTGGCTGAAAAAAAACCCAAAAACCAAGAAACCAAAAAACCAGCGAGGTGTGTAAACGCAGGCACTGTGCTCTCCCGCAGCTAGCCCAGTCCATGCCGCCTTTCACTCCGACTGCAAACCTCAGCACATCTTAGATGTATCTTTGTGGACACGGCTTTTTTTCTCTAGACACCAGGCTTTCTCATCTACAAAACGGCAGTAAGCTCTGCCCGTCTTGGAAGTCATAAGAATTAGTAGCTTCATACATCAGAGTGGGATGTGCTCGATCAGAGTGGTGGTAGGAAAACAGCTATGCATAATAACCCGAAGGAATGGCACCGTAGTGATGGAATTCTAGGCTCAATGGTGTGGAATTTTTGGACAATAGGCCTCCCTAGGTGTGAAAGACTATTTGTTACTTTAGCATATCTCCTCTGTCATAAATAGTGCCCATAAGTCTCCAGCACCATCGTAGAGGAGATGGTCAATGGGAACATGAAGATAGAGCCCCACACAGCAACTAAACCCTACTATTGAAAAGTTGGGAAGACCCAAGCAAGGTGATGCCTGTGTCTTCCCAAGTGGGTGCTTGGTTTTCAATAAAAACTCCATTAGGGAAACATTTGGAATTGCTAAATGCTAATTGCTTCTATCTGCAATTTGCATAAAACGTTGCCTCCTCAAATCTGGAGCAAACGTCCATTGCTTTAATTATGTGGCCGTTGACAACCATTTTTAAAAATGTATTCTCCTTCCCACATATTTTTACTAAATACGTCATATGTCCAAGGTCCCATATTAAGCTCCAGGGGACAGCTACTGTAGCCAGTATGATTTAAGAGCAAGGATTTTGGGGTCAGATTGACCTGGGTTTGAATTCTATGCTGGCCTTACTAGCTAAAAACGCCTTACCCCCTTAGTTCTCAGTTTCCACATCCGTGAAGTGGGGCTGAATGCGGCACCCACTTGGTCTGGCCGTGTCATGGCGAATCATGGAGATAAAAGCGGGTCAGTTGCCCTGCTGCATGTGGCAAGGAGTGCATGCTTTATAATTGGTGGTTGCTGTGTTTATGCTTCATGGGAGTCAGAGCCAGAGGCACCGAGCTTCAAGAGCCTGGTTCATGTAGAAGGGAAGGGAAGATTGCCAAGCAAGTGTCTCTGCAGACCTGCTGAGTCAGGTCCCCTGACACATTGCCATTGTAACTTGGTGGGGTGTGGTTTCAAGTGCATCTGAACTGGAAATGGGCCGAGGAGTTTCAAAGTTGTCTGGCTAGGAGAGGAACAGTAGGATGGGGGGGGGGGCACATAGTGGGAGTTGGGAAGAAACACACATACGCCAGAGCATGGAAGTGTTCCCCTGAAACGATTCTAAAAAGCGTACAGATTTATGCCTGATTTTGTCTATTTGTATGGACAAGAAAGTGGTCATGTTGACCGCCTCTGTAGAGAGGAACTAGGGAGCAGGGACAGCATTGAATAGCGACTTTGCTATATATCCTTTTTTAATTTTTGAATTTTGAACCAAGTGGCTCATTAAAAAGATGAAATTCATATAAAATCACCCAACCATAATAATAGTATTGTTACAATGGGTAAGGAAACGAAGTACATGACATTCATGATCTTATTTAAACCTCATGGCTGAATTCTGAGTTAGATTTTACTTGCCAGATGAGGGGACCAAGGCTCAGAGAGGAAAGGAGTCCTGCCCAAGGTGACACAGCTGGTGGAGCGAGGCTTAGATATATTCCCAGGCGTGGGCCCAGAGTCTCCAGGCCAAAGCACTAGGTCTGCTGCCCTACGCTGCCCCCAACCTCCCTCTCTGCTGCCAGGCACTCAAGGCTGGCAGCTTGTGCCCAGGGAGTGAGAGAATCTGCAGCAGCTTTTATGAGGACAAAGAGGAACAGAACATCTCAGAGAAGGGTTTCCAACTGTGTGGGGGAGGAAAGAGGAGGAAGGATGGGAAAGACAAAAGGGGCGCTTTGTGAAACTGCTCAGGTGATGGTGGAATTAGACGTATGCTGTCTGATGGAGTCACCTGTCCTGTCCTGTCCTCTCCAAGTACCGGAGCAAGGGGGTGCGGGCACACATGTGTACACACACGGACACACGTGTACACACACATGCACACACACACACACACACACACACACACACTTCTCCTTGGCTGTGAAATATAAAGCCCCAAAATAAGACCTTAAAGAAAAGGCTTTCCAAAAGAGCAGGGTCTCTTTTTCTTTTCCTTCTTACTTTCTTTTCTTTTTTTTTCTTTCTTTCTTCCTTTCTTTCTGTTCTTAACAACACCCCCCCAAAAAAAGCTCTTGATTATTCATTCTCTCTCTCTCTCTCTCTTTTTTTTTTTTTTTTTGCTTTAGAACTGCAGGACCTCTAGCAAAAAAAAGACTGGCAAAACAAAATCAGTGATCAGAAGTAAACTTTGAAAGGCAGTGTTTATAAACCAAGGTCAAAATCAGGTTCTGTCTCTGATCTGGAGTTGTTTTATGGGCAGCCACAGGGAGGAGGAGACAGGACTGGCATCCCAAGGATAGGGTGTCCAAGTTAATAAGAAACAGGGTTTTTCCTCTGACTGAACTGCCGTCTGCACTTCAGCCTTCCCTCCACGCCCACAGAGGCTGATTATGGTTTCTGTAGGTGGCTTCTCTGAGTTCAGCAGGTCCTGAGACTTGACATCACAATACACCCAACTCTGGGCAAAGAGAAGGTTTTGGCTAATGCTGTGCTCTATGCCCGTCAGAGATGGCACGTATATATATTTGTTGGTTATCTGTCTTCCAGCCTGCTTACATTTCATAGAATTAAAATAAGTTGGTGTTTGGGTTCTACAGCAAACCCGGCCATGTGATGCTAGGCAAATCACATCTTCCTGGGCTTCAGGTTCTTTATGGCACAAACAGAAGAGGCTGGGCTGGGCTACACCCTTTCTCAGGACCCTTTTCCTCTCCCTGTGCTTTTGTGATTCTTTCTTCTGATTCCTCTTTGAAGCAGTGGTCTCCAGGGAATGCTATGCTTCTCTTTGTCCCTGAGTTTCAGGAGGGAATTCACCCCACCTGTTATATAGGTCTTTCCCTCTAAAGAGTCCTGTTACCAATCAACTTTCTTTTTTCTCCTTGAAACAACTCATATGGGAAAGGGTTTGCATTTCCCCCTCTAGTGCTTTTCAGAGTTGCTATGAGTATCTATCGTATCAAATCATGAGCTTCACGAAGAGCAGCCTGTTGACCTTGCCAGCTCCCTCCTTTGATCCTTCCTGA
Source organism: Nyctereutes procyonoides (assembly GCF_905146905.1). Taxonomy (NCBI): domain Eukaryota; kingdom Metazoa; phylum Chordata; class Mammalia; order Carnivora; family Canidae; genus Nyctereutes; species Nyctereutes procyonoides. The sequence goes on along the minus strand of NW_026575135.1, from coordinate 5,262,619 downwards.
GCATGGTACTGATTATTCACACATAGCATCTGATAAATATTCATCTTTATAGGCGGAGGTACCACTTCTCCATTATCCTCTGTATACTGTAAGGTCAAACATTTGACCAGAGGTACTTCTACACACACACACACACACACACACAAAATGACAAGATAATAGGGTGAAAGAAGGCTCTTTGGAATTTTAAAAATGCAGTAACTGTAATGATGATGATGTATTAATGAAAATAATGAAAATCCAAATAGCTTTAATTCGCTGAGCCCTTGCTCTGCACCAGATCCTCTGCTATGGGCTTGCCATGAATTATCTCATTCAATCCTCGCAATCCCATTAAATAAATCGCATCACACTCTTCTTGCCTAAAGGCTTAGCCAAATTGTCCACACTCACACCGTCTATAATTGAAACAGCTTGGCTGCATTTAAAGCTCTTATTATTTTGCCGCCCTGTGAATGAAGACCCCCAAGTCCCGACTTTTCTCTGTTATCTCCTGTTTATGTACGATACCTGTTGTTGCTATGGCACTGACTGGTTGGGATCGCCTTCCACTGCTTATTCCATAGAGTTCAATTTCATACTCAGTGGCCTCTCTGAGACCAGTTATGTCCCTGGTTCGTTCGGGGGCAAGTAGGGTTATTTCCAGTGGCTCAGACTGCTTTTTGGTATCTCTGATTTTGAGAACAAAACTGTCGAAGACCCCCTCATCAGCTGTCCAGGACAGACGGAAACCATCTGGGGTGGCGTCTGAAACCAAAAGGTTGTCAACCTCTGGCTCGGCTTCTAGAGGAGGAGAAAATGGTGGGAGGAGGAGAGAGAACATCATTTACCAGCCTGTGCAATCTTCTTCTTCAGTTTGGAGGGGGGGTGTCAATAGGCAGTGGCCCTGGCTCTCAGAGATAGAAGTGTCCTGAGATACCGAAAATAAAATTATTCAACACAAAACAAGGAGAAGGGAAAGATGGAGTTCACACATTCAGTACAAGCCAAGTGGGTGCTTGCATATGTGAGTTTTGTCTAAAAGCGATTCTGTAAATCCACATCTGGACTCAGCTTTGGCCCCTCCCAGCATTATTAAACAAGTTCAAAGCCAGTAACTTGTTTACATTTGCTGTCTTCCAATGGCTGAGTGCCCATCCTCTGTGAGACCTTTTTTTTTCCTTTTTGGAAAGACAAATAAACTCGTATTAACAATCTGTAGAGTTGCCCATGAAGATACTGCTGGGTGAATTTCCTTGATCCTGAGCAAAATGGCTTTTAAAATGTTATAAACGTTATGGTCTTTTTGCTTTTTTCTTGGAACTTTTGTACTAAAGAAGGCTCCTTCTCTTGACTTTTTTGCTTGCTTTTTAAACCATTAGATAAGTGTTCAGACAGTAGACCTGAGGCCCAGAACCTCTTGTGCTCCATACTTTGGACCCAAGGCGTTATCTTGGATTGCCTTAACTAGACAAAACTCAATGTCGAGGTAAATTTAGAGCTGAGTTTCCCAAAGTGTACTCAGAGCAAACTATTCCTGTTTGTTCTTCTTCCTTAAAAGGCACCCAATACCAAAAAGGTTTGGGGAATACTGCCTGGGTAAGTCCCTCTTGGAGAGACACATGCACATTGGGATATTCTGTGAAGCCTTGTTGTCAAGGATACTACTAAACTATGTTTAACTGAGTGTTTCCAAAACTTATTTAAACATGGAACTTCTTCACCAAGGAGGACCTTTGAATATCCTATGGAACTAGTGAACTCTAGAAAGACTTTGGGAAACACAGGTTTCTGATTGTTAAAGTTGTTAATGCTATATGTCTCTAGGAATTATTATTAGTCTTAAGAAAATTATGGATTTAGTCTGTGTCAAAGAATCTCTATGACATTAGTGTTTACCAGTATAATAGGTTCGCAGTAGGTTTCCAAAAAGGAGCCCACCTGGTAAGTTTATCAAGATCACAGATGAGATTTTGAGGTGGCAAATGCTGTAAATAGGCTTTTGAAATATACTCATTGGTATATTTCTTTTGAGAAGGCTGAAACATAGCTGAGGACCAGCCAAGATGTACACAGAAGAGGGTGATGTGGAATAAGCACAAAGAACTATGGACAAGACATGGTCTAAAGGATTTGGGAGGCCAAGTGGCAAACATTTCGACCTTCTCATTTCTGGAGTGAGAGAAGAGTGCTCGGTAGAGACATAAGACAAGGGGGAATGTGGGTGAGGGGAAGACAAAAGAGCAGACCACAACTATGGATTATGTAGAGAAAATGGACAAGGATGTTAAAGCCATGGTGATGAGGTAGATGGATTACACAGAAGAGAACCAAAGAAGGGAGAAAATGGCTCACTTGAATCCAAATACCTGTAACAATCTCAGCCCTCAAGGGCTTGGTTTGGTGCCCTTGGCTGAAGCCAGAGACCATAACCTCATAGCCAATGCCAGTTATGAGGCCTCTAAGCTTCAGTTTCCTCTGGGTTCCTGAAAGTGTGAATTCCTGGGGGTCCAGCAGCTTCCCAGAATCCACCACCGTTACTAGGAAGCTGTCAAAGGCATTCTCCGATGCCATCCAGGAAACTGTGAACCCGTAGGGATTAATGTCGGAAATGGTTAGGTTTTCCAGAAGGGGCAGGGCCTCTGAAAGAAGGGAGGAGTGAAAATAACTCAGGTTAGCAGCAATGACCCTGCTGGGATAGCACAAGTCTCCATGAATACCAAAGATACCCAATCAAACACTAAATGTGTTAAATTCTCAGAAAATGAATATTTAATGAGAGCTTATCGGGTGCCAGATGATGTTATCTTGTATCAACCTCTCAACAGGCCTATGAGATAGACATTATTCCCATTATGCAGGCAAAAAAACCCTGATTTCCAAGAGGTTGATTGGCTTGGCCAAAGTCACAGAGCTCGTAGGTGATAGAAGCAAGGCTTTTAGCTGGGTCTCATTCTAAAAGCCATACATTTTTCCATATAAAACTGGATATCTTCTGTTGGGTCTAAACCCCTTTCTCTGCTTCCCACTGTCTTCAGGTCTAGAGGAAGGAAATCAACTCCCCCCCCCCCAAATATGCTTATATACTTCCTTTTTGGTATACTTCATATGTTTCTATTCCAGTCCTAGTTTGCATTTTGAACCAAGGTGATGAGGCCCATTAGTGACATCCTCATAAGCCGAAATGGAGGCGGTAGGATTTTTTCATGAGTCAGAATTAACAAATCATGGTTGTGACCCAGTATGGAATATTAGGACTCGTTAATTCTTTTGCTGTTTGTTTTCCTGGATAAAGTCAGGAGATAAAGACAAGTCTGGATCTTTAGTAACTTCTGATGTCATCTGTTCATTCATTCACCAAACATGTGTCCCGGGCATTCGTATTTCTTAGGTGCCAAGGGGTTTTCAATCACTGAGATTTCCCAAAGGACTGAGCTCATTATCAGCTAAGTTTCTAAGTGCCAGCACTTTCCAATTGACAAGGCTTCAGGTCCATTCTCCTATTGAAGCCTCACAATGACACTGCGAAGTAGATATTGCTACCTGTCCCTTCACCCCCATGACATCAAAGGAAACGGAGGTCAAGGACTTATCCAGGATCATATATCTACTGGATGGCTACGCTGGCCTCCCACCCAGCTATCTGATTCCAAGCTCAATGCTCTTTCCACAACCTAAGCCAATGTCTAATTAGTCAGCCCCATCAGGGCTGACAGGTCTGGAGGCGTAAGCAGGATCGATGAAGAAGGTCCAGTGACTCCCCTCTAGCAAAACAAAATGTGATATCGGTGAATGTGTTTTTCATTGGAGGGGGCATGGGCCTGGGCATTCCATGACCAAGGCTGCTTCAGCTCCACCTCATTTAGAGGCACCTGCTCCATTGCTTCTAAACAGAAACTTTCAAAGAGATAAATGACCTTACACTAATCCCCAGAGTCTAACCCACGGAATGTTAAGACAAATGTTTAAAAAAAGAAGATTTTGGTGACTGAATGAACAAGTGAATGAATGCCCTCAGCCCTGCTTTCATCTGAAGCAGAGATTTAAATTTCGTTGTGGCTTGGACGTCCTATACATACTTAACACACTTTACATTTGTTTTGAGGATTTTTTTTTTTTACCATGTAAAGATCTCCTAAAAATCATAACTCTATCAAAGGCAGAGATGAAATTGCATACACTGTGCAAACAGACTTCTTTGTCTGCAAGACAAAGATCTCAAGTTCTGTTGCTGGGTTTTGTTTAGATAAATGGCGCCTTTTTTGATAGCTAGCCTCTTTGCACCTCCACCCCATCAAAGCAGCAGGTTCCAAAAAAAAGAAGGAGGGTGTTCAGGCTAATTAGTCAATTAAGGCCTTATTTATAGTCATTCATGTTCAGCCTTTTTTTTTTTTTCTTTTTAAAAAATATGTTTCTTTTAAGACTCAGGGTCTTTTCACTTCAAGGATTAGCTGAGACAATGCTGTAACCAGATCTGGGATTCCCAAGACCAGCACTCCCAGCCTGCCTTTCATCTCTCTGTTCTGTGGGAGGTCCTGTGAGAGGGCGACAAGTAAGGGCCTGACCTAAGGGATCTGTGGCTGGCCATTCCTCTCCTCCTGCTCTTCTCATTGCTTTGGGATGCAAGAGAATAGAAGTCCCCACCTCTCCCTCCCCAGCCCCACTCAGAAAGGAGCATGTTCTGCATTTGAAGACTCCTCTGAATGACTAAATTCACAAAAGCATGAAACAGAAAAAACAACCACTTTTTGATCTCACATTAAAACATGTCCTCTGTTCTCTTAAAAAAATAAGAAGTCACGATTTCATAACAGTAGTTGCCGAGTTTCTATCTAGACTTGTTGCTTATTTTTAAGAACACCACTCCCTTCCTATTGCTAAGAAATAGAGCCCAGGAAGACGCCTGCTGGATGCCAGGCAGGTAAATTCCATCATAACCATTTAATTCCTGAGACAAGGGCTGCTGGAATCAGCTGTGGGTGTCCCTTCTTCATTCATAAGGAAATTGGAATTCAGGGCAGTCAAGCACCAGCCAAGATTATGCAGCTAAAGAAAGATGTGGGAGAAAATGAGAAACCACTCAGGCCTGATTTCAAGACCCTCATGCTTCGAGGTCATCACGGCCGCAGTCAATTAAATATTTAATTGAACGTATTAACAAGTCTTATTGGCAGCAGTTTAGATGCTGGGAGAGGCCTGGTTTAATGTAACAATCAGAAGGCAAAGCCGGTCTAAAAATTATCATTAGTGGAAAGCAAGAGACTTCTAAATATTTGTCAGGCCTAGAGATTTGGTAAATCAACACCGTTCGCAGTCTTTGCCATTGATTTGGGATAATCTCAGGCAAGAAAATAGAAAACCGTATCTTTTTGTAATTCTTATGTAATCCAAGGAGAGGTTAGAGGTCAAGTTCAATAAATGGGTAAGCTTTAATTAAGTTTGGATTTGTCTGCTATCCCAGGTCAAACCTTCAGTAATCTGTTGTAGGTGTTGATTTAGGACAAAGTTTTTTTGTTTGTTTGTTTGTTTGTTTTTGTTTTTGTTTTTTTTTTTTAAAGCAAAAGGTAAATTATTGCATTTCTGGGGCAGGTGGTTTATGAACTGCCTTACATAACCTGATTTATGGACAAAATTCCTGCTCTTGGCTGTTACTAACTTAGAACTCATTCTTCAGCCAGAATCACTAAAATATGGATCAGCCCATATAGCTAGGCAGGGAAATCCCTGGAAGCTTTATGGAACTGTCAAGTACATGGTCTCCATTTCTCACAAATGGCTGCAAAATACCCCTTTTTGCAATAGGACCTGCTCTCTCTTCACTTAAACGTTTACATTTGGAGTGAAGACTGTATTTGGTGCCGAGTTTCCCTTTAGAAGGCCTGTCACATTTCCCTTCCCCGTTCCCCATCTCAGAATTCTAAACGGACAAGTGGACAAGCAAGAACCTCTGAATGAGTACCTGTCACGACAAAGGCAGTGAGGGGTCTGGTGGGGTCCCCAGCCCAGGTGGTCCCTGCCACACTAACGTCATAGCCAGTGTTCTCCACCAAGCCCGTGATGTGAGCGTGCTGTGTGTCTCCCGAGACCGTGAATTGCTGGGGCTCATACAGCGAGTGAGAATCGCTAACATTGACAACAATCTTTGCAAAAGGCCCGGCTCGGGTGGTCCAGGACACGTTGAAGCTGTCGGGAGTAATATTGCTAAGGATTAGCGTGCCCAACTGTGGCTCTGGCTCTGAAGGGAAAGGGGCATGGGTAAGAGAGAAAGAGAGAGACATTATTAGAGGAACCAGTGGATTTTTCCAGAATGTAGCCATAGGACATGAAAGTGCCAATCCCTCCAAATATTTTCAGAAAGGTCGTATGTAATCCACTGTAGCTACACTTGCATTGACCAAAATGCTAGAGAATACATTGATTTCCCTGTAGACATCGATGTGCATTCCTTGTAAGTATAGACATGGCCATTTGCTGGCCATGTGTGAAGAAAATTAGAATGGGAGACAGGAAAAATACAGAATATTAAGGGTGCATTTCTAAAGTTTGTAGTGGGGCACTACGTGCTCTAAGAAAAATAGCTTTATAGTGAAGCATTTGTGGATATTCTATCTCGCTCTAGAGATTCACAAAGCACGTTAGCATTTTATAGCCTCTGAAACGCTGGTTCTGTGAAGAAACTTACTGAATTTTGTGTAGCCCAGAATTTCACAGACTTACTGATCAATGGATACTCTCTCTGAGAAATATTCTTTGAACATCTCAAGGAGCTGAGCACATCTTAGAAAATGCTACTTTCAAGTTTCCTTATTTAGTCTTCTTTTGATCTATTTGGATTGTACAAATTAAAGGCTAATACCCGCACAAGAGAAATTCTCCACAGTGTTTAGGAATCTAAAGGTCTCCTATATACCTTGGGGAAATCTGCAACCAACCCGAAATACTGTAAAGTAAAAAGGCTTTCATGAATTTCCTCACGAATACAAAGTGAAAAGAAAGTTTAATTAGGTGTTGCATTTTCTGACTAGAAAATTCACTTACTGGATAATTTGCAAAGACAGCTGGTTCCCCTGGGGGTTAAGTTCCCCTTGTGCCTTAAAGACTGGGAGATCAGGGATGAAGGCAACTCATTTTGAATGTAGGGGGCCTGGGCTGCTAATTTCAACCAGGATGCGGACCGTCAGGCCTCCTCAATGCTCATTTATCAAGTAATATTAACATCAAAATAAGTTCAACTCAAACTGTATTTTAGAAAGAGGCGGCAGTCCTGCAGGGTTGAGGTACCAGGGTCGGCATTTAGCGTTAGGAAGAGAAAGACTTTTTCTTCCAAGGACTTAGGAGTCGTTTGGCTGCAGCTCCAGGATTAAGAGGAAAGAAGGGACTCACGTGGAGAAACTCTAACTGGACAATCGCACAACATAACTTGATGCCATGAAGTCTCCAAGGGCAAAAAAGGCTCTGGCTCAGAAGCAGAAGATAGCTGTAGGTAATGGCACACAATCTCCTACTTAGCAATTAGTTTGAGAAGCTAATGATGCTATAATTTTTAGCCACAACGTTGGCAAATTACCCCAACCACACCAAATAGGCCTCTGTTTGCTCTTTCCCTGTATTTGGCCGTGGAAGCAATCTCTCCGTGTAAGGATGTGTGTTAGGACCCTTCTCATGCTACCAGACAGGGACTGGCAGTGGCAACACATTCACCATGCAGAGTAATACCTAGGTTTTCATGACCAGTCTGGCCTCCAGCTGTCTCCCAGTGGGTATGATCAAGCTGGAAAGCGAGGTGCAAGAGGAACCCCAAAGAAAGAGAGAGAAGGAAGTTATGGTCAGTGTTCCATGCAAGCTGGGACATCTTTCTCTCACTATTTCTAACCCTTCAAAACATGCCATCTGCTTCCTGGGAACAACAGATCTTTTCAAGAATTTAATGCTCTGAACGTTCACCACATGCACCAAGATTTGGACAAGATGACAGATGAAGGCAAGACTGACCTTTTGTGACGGATGTCAGTAGATGACAAGACAAGGCATGCTTGACAGGGGAAAGGTCAAAAGAGAACAGTCTGTTTGTATGGAAGACAAGCAAATAAAAGTCTTAAGAACAAGGTGAGACCCCTGGGTCCTCTCACGTGGTTCCGAGAGTGTGCGTTAGGGTCTTTTCTCTGCATGCTCCTGGCTTTTTAGAGTCTCGGGGGGAGAGAAAGAGGATGTAGACCATTCTGATCAGAGAACCAAAACTGGCATGCACGCACCTCTTTGAACATGACACAGGCGAACTTTGATTAGACCACAAGCAGATGATAATGGGTGGAACTGGAAATGATTATTCAAGATCAGATGGAAGGAGGGTTTAGAAATTCAACCAAAGCAAGTCAGGTTAACTCTATACAAACAAACAGAGCAGCTCCAGATGTGAGTGCCTATTTAGGAAAAAAAGAGGTTGACATTGAAGTTCCTTAATTTGGGGTGAGGTTTTTTCTTTCTTTCTTTTTTTTTTTTTTTTTTTTAGTTTTAAAGCTCTGATTTGGGTGGCCCTATCAAATTGGAGAAAGATATGGAAGGAAAGGAGGATGGAAAACGAGTAGCAAGTGTTTTTTGTTTTTTGTTTTCTTTAAATGCTCCTCAGAAGAAGTTCAATGGAGACTTCCAGAAGAAGCCATCATGGGAAATACCTGTGGTTGCCTGGACCGTCAGAGTCTGAGCAGGGTGCCCGCCAATCAGCCCATGAAGGTGGGCAGTGTAATTAGAAGAAGCTTTGAGGTTGGTGATGACAGAGCTGCGAGCCGCTGCAGGCACAGAACGCACCACCGTCTCCTGGCGGTGGACGGAATTCCTAACTTCTATAAGAAAGCTATCAAAGGTAGCCTCCTGGGCTTTCCACGAGAGGGACACACTGGCCCAGGTCACATTCGAGACAGTGAGGTGGCTAAGGAGAGGTTCGGCTACTAAAGCAAGCAGAAAAAAAATATGAAAGCGTGTCAGTTTAAAATACGGTCACAGAGTCAAAAAAACCAAAACATGTAAGACTAAATCCATAAAGTTTCAGACTTCATCCTTTGGAAAAGGCACTGGTCCTTGGTGGAAACCCAGTTCAAGCCATGAGAAACAAATGGATTGGGGTTGGGTGGTTTTTTTTCTCCCTTTGGTTTGGGTGTACTTGAATCTGGAGAGGACGACAGCTCGACCACCCCGCTGGCCCTCTGTAATCTCACATACCATGGGGACAGACCCTCCCTGGGCCATGGGTGACTTAAGTGATAGATGAAGCTATGATGTCAACCCTTTTCTTGGATTCACTGTCCAAAACATGCTAAGGATGCTACTTTGAATGGACAACCTTCTCCTTTCTGAATTCAGATAGAGAGTTCTCTTTTGCTGCAAGCCAGGGAGCGTCTCGGGCAGCATGTGTACCACACATACTACAAATTTCAGGAAGAGCAGCTTTTGACTACTTCTGTTTTTGAAATCCACCATTCGCTCCTCTTGGGGGCAAGACAGCATGCTCAGATCTTTGCTCCCAGAGGTCGCAGTGGCACTGGGTCGTTCTGGATGGCACAGATTACTTGTGCACCCATCTGATTAGAAATCTGCTCTTAAAAAAAAAAAAAAAAAGAAAAAACAATTTCCCAGTTGAAAAAAAAAAAGAGCACCAACACAATCTCATTAAATCTTTGGGATACTTGGGTAGCAGGAGGCCAAAGACACTAGGATAACACAAAATATAATTTTTAAGACCTCTTTGATGGAGACACCTTTCCAAATCAAGGGCAACTCTGGCTTTTTAGGTACAGAAGGGAAAAATTCTTTTCTCCAGATTCCATATGGCAATCGGAACCAGACTACGTTTAGTGCTGCGCATGTGCTAGGTCAGTGGCAGAGCAGACAAGGGGCTTCGTGGAAATCCACCACTTGGGCTGCTGTTGGAAAAGTTATGTTAAGTGGTGCTCCAGCCTAGCGTTCTGGAGGAGTTACGTGCGCTACGGCTTGTGCTCCAGTGGGCGAGAAGGAGCAGCTTCACCTTGCAAAGAAGACTCTGCAGACCTAGAGAGAGGGTATCAGACATGGGAGGAAGCAGATGTACCTGTGGTGGCCGTGGCACTGATGATTTTGGTCCGGATGCTGGGAGCGAGCCCCGAGAGGTAGATAACAAAATGATTATTAGGGTGTAGCCCTGAGATGTGGGCAGTTCGTTCAGTGCCAGAGATATTGTATTCCATCGTCTCCAAAAACCTATTGGAATCAACAATTTCAATGGTAAAGGTCTCGAAGGCCCCATCGGTGGCTGTCCAGGAGAGATTGAAGCTCTCAGGAGTTATGTCAGAAACAGTTAAGTTTCCCACTTCAGGTCCTGTGGCTGAAAGGGGGTGGGGGAGGAGAGAAGACAAAATGAATCGAGGGTTAATTATTTGGCTCGTGTTTTAGGATGGAGGCTGTTAATAGAACGGCGGCTGGGTAAAAGGATCTGCTAGTTCAGGGTTATGGGGAAATGCAGCGGGTGTTAGCTGTTGGTGCCGAGGGGAGAGAAAAAGGGGACTGGTCAACAGGAGAAGACACAGAGGCAGGTGGGGGCAGCTGGATTGCCCTGCTCTGGAGCTGCCGCTGAGATCCTGCGTGTGAGAAGCCACGTAGCAGAGGCCAGCAGGGACCGTGGGGCCTGCGCTCATGCTCCCCCCATTGCAGGGCTGCTGGCCGTCCATCAAGAGGTAAAGGAGTGCTGGAAGCTTCCAGTCTCTGCTCTTGGGAGACCAGTTAATCAGCTCCCTCCTAGGGGCATCCTTCGCTTTGGGGGAGCTCCCATCTATTTAAATGAACACTGAGTGATTCTGATGCCATTACTCCCCCCCAAGGTGGTACCTTGAGGCTTCTGATTTCATGACTTGAAGGGAACTGGCAACCTGTCAGTACGGTTCTTGGGATTGTCTCCGTCCTCCTGACAGCAGCCAGCTGTTTTCATACTCTGCTAGAATAGCCCGTCCTCTCCTAACTGCCTCTGCGCGGGCCAAGAAAGCTACTGCTACCGCGTTGCCAGCCAGGGGAGCCGAGCCGAGGCCAGGCATTCAGGGCCTCCTCCTCGGCCAAGAAGTAGCATTTCTTCCGGGAGACAGTCCTACCAGTGCTTTTCCACGCAACAGGAATCAAACAGGCAGAGGGCAGGCGGAAGCGGGGTGCGAGGAGCTAGTACTGCTTCTCTAGCAGGGAAGGAGAAGGCGTCCCATCCCAACAGACGTGGTGAGACATACATCAGAGGGGATTACGGCTTCCTCCCCTCATTCCAATTCCTCACAAACAAGCATGCTGCTCTCATTAAGAAGAAACAGAACAAAACTGGACACACACATAAAAGGGCACCCAAACCGCAGGATCTGCAGGAAGGATCAGAAATGGCAGGTGATTTCTCTTGCCTTCTGGGAAGAGATGACTTATGGATGTCAGATCCAAGAGCCCTGGGTCCACCCTGGGCAGCCTCAGCTGCAATTTCTGGGCATTTCAAGGTCATCATCCACACAGTGGCTGTCTGTCTGTATAGTGCTTGTCTCAGCGAGGATTATTGAAATGATTGAGGCTAAAGTGCAGAGCTCTGCTTTTGCTAGAATCCAGGAGGTTGTATCGGTTTGCATGGTAGTTTCGTTGTAATAATTATCTAAAAATGGGTCAGGCGTATGCAGACCCAAACAGGACAACCTCTGCTGAGCTTCAGGCCAGTGAGGGCACATGCGAAGGCGAACAATGGAACACGGTGCTGGGGGATACTGCTCACTGGAGCAGGCTCCTGAGGAGCACGGAAGGCCCTGCCACTGGGTGAGTGCAGTTCACCGCACCCTCCTGGGCCAGCGCTGGGAGGGCGCCACGCAAGGCCAACACTCCAGGGTGCAGCTCTTGATTAAAAGAGCAAAAAGGGCATCAGATCTTTGACATTCATAGCCTGGGACATTCCTTGTTTTCAAATGCTGCTGTGTGGACGTCTCCTAATGAATGGCTTTTTCTTTGGTACCGTCTCCAGTCATAATTGTGTGATTTCCCTCCCCCCCCCTTTTTTGGTCTAGCTATTTGCTAATTTGGTGTTCTCTAACAATGACTCAGTATCTGAGAGAATTGCCCAGAGGAGGGTAATTCAGTTCTCTTATTATACTCAGTGCATTTTAAAGAAACATTTAAATTAAAACATTTCTTTTAAATGCAAGAACCACGGCGCCCATACCCTGGAGGGATTTGGGATGGTAAAGCACCCGTTGCCAACTAGCAGAAAGACTCTACAGTAAATCATCTGTGCTCTACCCGAACTCACACATGGCCAGGGGTGGCTTTTAGCTATAGTGCAGCACTGGAGAAGAGAATGAAAACCACCAGGCTGTCTCCTGAAACAGAAAGCCAACATTCAAAAAGAGGGGGAGTGGGAGGACGAGGCATCAAAGTCTGGGAGAGGCTGGAGGCTGGAAGTCAGAGAAGGCAACGTCTCTATCATTCATTCTCGAAATGGCAGAGGCTTGTAGACCACAGCACAGCCCACAAATCCCCGAGCATGCACAGCCAGCCACTAGGAGGCAGGAGGAAAGGGCCCAGACGCGGAGGGAAGCTGATTTTCTGCCCAGTCTCTTGGAGAGGAAGCAGGGGGACCCAAGGAGGGCGTGGACAGTGGGGAGGAAGGTACCTGTGGAGGCCTCGGCAGAGAGCACCGGTGTTCTATAGCCACGGATCACCCCGTAGATGGTGACTCTGTAAGGGGTGGCGGCCTTGAGGCCCGGGACCTCCACGGCCCGCAGGCTGCCCGGCACCGTGAGGTTCTGAGGTGCCTCCACCAGGTTGGCCTCCTGCACCTGAATGACAAAGTGCTCATAGGCCGAGTCAGCTGTGGTCCAGTTGAGTCTGAGGCCGTCCCAGCCAGCCTCGGTCACGGCTAAGTCTCCTAGCTGGGGGAGCTCCTCTGAAGAAGGACAGAGAGGTATTTGTCAGTTCTGCAAACCAGAAAAGGAGGAAACCAAACGTCCCCTAGCCCAGCTCTAGGGAAGAGAGAGAGAGAGAGAGAGAGAGAGAGAGAGAGAGGCAGGCATGAGCATTTTCCTGGGCATGTGTGGTCATTTGCAGTCTCTGGGCATTTCTTTACAACTTGGACTGCCATAACCTAGCCACAGCTTTCTTCAGGAGTTGAAAAAGGCCAGGAAGGGGAAGATCCTTGGGGTTCATCCTTTAGAAGGCAATGCCATCTGAACCACTGCACAACCCACAAGAGGTGTCTGGGCATGCGTGGCCAGAAGCTAAAGGGCAGTTGGAAAGGTGGGATTGTGGGCCAGGGAAAGGGGGGATTGTAGGCCAGGGAAAGGGGGGTAGGGATGCTTAAAGTGCAGGCTTTGCAGGTAGCTGGGCTGCGGCTGGAATTCCAACAATGAGACATCAGCTGGGTAGCCTTGGGCCTGTCACCCAGCTCATCCCTGAGTCTCTCTCCCCTCACCTACAAAGAGAGCTGATAGTGTCCTATTACTGGACCTTGTGATGGCTAAATCCCTTTTATAAAGCCCTGAGTGTCGTACCTGACCCACACGGAGTGCTTAGTAAGTGGCAGCCCAACAGATACATCATTATTTAGATGCGTCTCCCTGGCACGTCTCAGCCATATTGGAGACAATGACCTGCCTCATTTCATGGCTCCACGTGGGAGACATGGTCTGACTGCTGGCCACCTGCTATCAGACTGGCTTTATAAAGTGTGTGCGGTCTCAGTCGGGGCAAATGTGATGTTTTATCTCTGGACTTTGCTCGGCTTTCAGGGATCAAATGTTCTGTACTGGATTCTTGGCTCGGTTCGTTCCCTCCTACCTTCTGTGAGTACTTTGTGCCTGAACGAAGAACGGCTGTATCATGAAGCAAAGCCATTTGTGCAAAATGAGGGGCCTACTTTTAATTAAAAGTGATTATGTTTTGCTCGGTAAATGGTGCAGAACAGGGCCCACTATTTATCCCTCTACCGCGTAGGAAGGAAATTTAATGTAGTTCTTATTGCTGATTTAGAAAGTCTGGATTCGGAATGTGGCAAAGCCCACTGTTTAGCGGCATACCTCTCAGGATTAAGTGCAATCTCTCAGACTCTTTTTTAAAGGCTGCAGTGGCCATGGATTCAAAGTTAGAAAAGAAAATACCTGTAGGGATTTCAGCCAAAAAAAAAAAAAAAGGTGCACCCGAGGTACTTATTCTCAAGTATTTCAGGATTCGGAGGACTGCGAGAGTCTGAGCAAACTCAGCCTAGTAGAGGGGCCGTATTCAGATTGTACCACGTCGTCATGGTGCTTTTGCAGGAAAGCATCAATGCAGGAAGTCCCCTCTGCCTCCCTACCTCACCAAGGAGAGCTGCCACTTATCTGGGGTTCATGTAGTAGGGTTCCTTGTAAGATTTCCATGTACAAAAGGAGTTCTATTGCTAAAAACAAAAGTTTACACACTACAGTTAGAGCATTAGCACCCTGTATCCAAATCGCTCGTGCCTCAAAAGCCCATTTTGCTCATTTGGTTTGAAGGCCTTACAAGCAGCACAGGACAATAGGTGGATTGCAATATCACCTTTCTTATTTTTTTCGAATTGTGTGTAGCTTCTAGCAAGGACCAAATTTATATGGTATATGTGAACAAGAAGAACAACTTATTTGAATTAGGTTATTTGGGTGGTATTATCAAACCACAGGATGTATGGAGAAAGGCATGGATGGAGGGTCCAGCATAAAAACTCTATTACCAGAAATCTGGCCCATTTGCCCCTTTTAAGGCTGTTTCTAAAAACTTCATGAACAGCACAGAGTTTCCTATAACAGATGGAACAGCATATTTCCAGGGGACAAATTGAGATAAATTGTTTTTCCTCCCCAAACTGAATGAAAAACATTGAAGTCAAGTGTGGCTGTTCTTTCTTGGAAATCTGCCGTGAGTGTCTGTTAAGGAGAGAGAGAGAGAGAGACTCGGACAGTTTCAGCCAAAGATGGCTAGATGGTTTCAAAGTTTATCCCATGGAGATATGACTACAAGTCGGACGGCAGTCAATGACTCTGAGGCCACTAATGATAAGATTTCTCTAGAAAGTTCTGACCTTATTCTTGTGCCACAGCGCTACTGTGTCTGCTATTTTCATTATGATACGTTGGCTCTCTGATAGATTTAGCTCTTTGCTGTTCAGTATTTACCGCAGGATGGGACCTTTGCTAAGCACTTCCGGCTATTGTTTCATTCACTACTCAGGACGATGTTCTGAGGTAGGCCATTATCTCTGATTTGAAGGTGAGAAGAGAAGGCTCAGCAATGTCAAATGATAGACCCAGGAACATCCAGCCAGCAACGTGGAATTCCAACCCAGACCTCCCTGAGTTAGAACCTGCGTTCATGCTGCCCATCAGGAACATCGAGATAAAATTCTGATGCACGGGGAATGTTCTCTATTCCAAAGAGAGGTTGGCTCAGTCATGTCCCTGGTGTGGGAGGAGGGTCCTATACCTGTGATGGCCTCCACCACAAGGGGTCGAGTGCTGCGGCCCCCCACCTCGCCGTGCAGAGTGATGGTGTAAGGGGTCCCGGGCCTGAGGCCTGGGATTTCCACAGAGCGCAGGTTGCCAGGAACTGTAAGACTGTGAGCTTCCTTGGCCTGGTCAGCCTCCTGGATCTCAATGACAAACTGCTCATAGAACCCATCGGGGGCGGTCCAGTCCAGAGTGAGGCCATCCCAGCGAACCTTGGGCACTGTGAGGTTTCCCAGATCTGGAACCTCCTCTGCATGAGGACACAGAGTTACTGAGTTACTAAAAAAGGTAATTGCATGCTGGGATTCAGGTAAGATGACGCCTTGGCTGAGGTTGGGATGAGTTGTCTGGTTAGTGTTGATTACAGATGCATGATTTACAGCAGGTGCCGAGCACACTCTAATTGCTGGCACTAAAGCCAGGGTTTTTCTCCTCTGTCTCCGGGAATGAAAGATAGTTCTAGGAATTGTTCATAACTTCCATTCTTAACATATAAATGGGGCTTTAGGGAATCTTTTAGTGTGTTCTTAAAATGAGCTCAGACCAATTTTTTTTTCCACTTGCAAATTGTGCTTTCCAATTCCTTAGCTATTATGACTGAATCTTACTTTGAAAGAAAAGTCAACTCTCACTTTTGTAAGGGAAGAGTAGGTGGAATTTTCCATGGAATTGGCTACCATGATAGACTAGGACTTGGCCAAATAAGGGATATGACATTTGGATGGAAGTGGGGATGATTCACTGGTGTTCCCCAATGTGGCGGGGCCTAAGCCCAGCTTGCAGCAGGAAGAGCTCTGATCCCTACTGAGCAGAGAAATGGGGAGGAAGAGAATTAATGAACTAGTCTAGAGTACCTGTCAAGACTTCAACAGAGAGAGGAGTCGTGCTGAAGTCCCGCGTGAGCCCACGGATGGTGACGCTATAATGAGTGGCTGCTTTGAGCCCAGGCAGGTCCACGGACCTCAGTCCTCCAGGGACCGTGAGGTTCTGGGCTGCCTCTACCGAGTCAGTCTCCTGCACCTGAATGAAAAACTGTTCATAGGCCCCTTCCGGAGCGGTCCAGTTGAGTTTGAGGGCGTTCCAGCCCACCTGGGATACCGTGACCTCTCCCAAATTGGGAGTTTCCCCTGGAGAAGGACAAAGAACTAGTTTAATGATCAAACCACACAGCAGGATCCAGGGGACCTTTACGACAAGAATAGCTTTACATTACTTAGAAATACAAGACTTTCATTAGATAGACAGGTATCATGCAGCTTCCTGAATTTGAGAAATAGAGCAAAGAGCATGACATCTAGAAAAATATTTGTTATCTTATTAAAGAATTGCCCCAACCTTCAGTGGGCAGGGAGATTAATTATGGGATTTTTTTCTCCCTTTTAAATATAATGCCTTCACATCCCTTACCAGTAGGGAGTCTGGCTATGAAGGTAAAGATGCCCGCCCCTGGGGCTGCGTGTATAGTCCCCAGACAGGACTCTGCACAGCCCCGAAGGGTATTGTTCACATGGGGTGCAGAGTCAAAGGTGCCCCTGGAGTCGTAGAGCCTGGTAGCTCCCCTTTATTCTACACCGCAGCACGCTATAACTTGGGGCAGAGCAAGTCCATTCAAAAGTGAGTTGTGTCTGATGATCCGTGGGTAGTTTCCTGTTAGGAAAAACAGAAGCTAGAGACAGAATGGTGAGAGGTACCTGTGGAGGCCTCAGCAGAGAGCACCGGTGTTCTATAGCCACGGATCACCCCGTAGATGGTGACTCTGTAAGGGGTGGCGGCCTTGAGGCCCGGGACCTCCACGGCCCGCAGGCTGCCCGGCACTGTGAGGTTCTGAGGTGCCTCCATCGTGTCGGCCTCCTGCACCTGAATGACAAAGTGCTCATAGGCCTGGTCAGCTGCGGTCCAGTTGAGTCTGAGGCCATCCCAGCCAGCCTCGGTCACGGTGAGGTTTTCCAGTTCAGGGGCATGGTCTGAATAATGACAGAGATGGGTCAGTTAAACCATGCCTCAAATCCTTTTCCTGCTGGGAACCCCAAAATGGCAAACCCACTGCCAATGCTGAAAGGCCTGCGGTGGGGGCTGGGGCGGGTCGACCGCCATGTTTCTCTCACTGCCTCCCCTGCAGGTGTTGTCACCATCAAAACATCAACAGAAGAATCAATATAATGCTTATTTTGCCTTGTGGCCTGTTTGGGTGTGTCTTATGGAAATGGTATTTTTCTACTGACCAGTATCCTGTGGATCTAGAAAACTCTACACATCCATGTTAGTAGTGCCCTAGGCTTTGGTTTCCATTTTGGAAAGTGTCTCTCATCCTGAGGATGAGATCATAAGGAACAGCCTTTGGCTCTTCTCAGGATTCTTGGTTTGAGCTGCTCAGCCTTCTGTATTTTGAGAAAATTGGCTCCTCTTAGATTCCCTTCCTTTTCATGCTCCCTCAGGCTCGTCTGGAAGGGCTGCTTTATAGTCTCTAAGAGCTGGGATTTCTGTCAGTCTCTGGGGCTCAGGTCAGTTTATACAAACCACTTGAGGAAGATCAGAGATCAATCAGCACAGTCTAAGTACGGGCGTACTGAGGAAGGCGAGGAGCCTTGGCAAAACTGTCCCTCGCTGGAAAGAAAGTCTGAGGCCTGGGACGGACAGAGCTTATTAAGCTCAATTTACACCGGAGGTGCCATCGTCATTCATCTCCTGAACATACCATGTACAGCAACAGCACACCTGTCTGACTATGCCTTCCAGGTGATCACTTGCCAGGGGCTGAGTGTAAGCGGGCTTTGCGTCATGACCTAGGAAGAGATGATTTTCTCTGGAAATGGATCCTGTAAATAGCAGAGCAAGAACTCCCTCCAGCTCATTTAAAAGAACAAATTGTTTCTCTATTTATGCCTCCCATCGGCCGCTAGTTTCAAAAGAGCCCTATGCGTCCATTAAAGCGGGCTCCTAACCTGAAAATTGAAGCTATCCTTTCTGAAGGAAAAATGTTTCTTTTCAAGAATCTAATTCAGACTTTTCCAAGTTCTGGGGAAAGTTCTTTTTCATGTTTCATATTCACAAAGCTTGCCCGCCTTCAAATCTTGTTTGATCTGCAACAGGGGTTCTGCAAACTGTGATCTGATGGTCAAATCTGACCTGCTGCCTACTTTGGTAATAAATTGCTAACCATAGTTTTTGTATTTTTTAATACAAAACTGCGGCAAAAAGAAGAAGATTTCATGACATATGAAAATACCAATGAAATTCAAATGTTGGTGTCATAGATAAAGTGTTATTGGAACACAGCCAGGCTTGTTCACTCATGTATTGTTGATGACTGCTTTTTGCTCTAAAAGCACCCTTGAACAGTTGTGACAGAAACCTTCTGGCTTGAAAAGTCTAAAATACTTAATCTCTGGCCCTTTACAGGAAGTATTTGCCATACGTGATCTTGAACTACATCCTGTGGGCTCCTCATATAACCCAAATCCATGGCCAAAAGCTTACCCAAAGCCCTATAGCAGTTCTTAACCACACAAACATGATCTCGAAGAGAAAGAGAGGACCCAGCATATCTCGTTTGGGGGAACGAAAGGGAGAGTCAGCCATCCTTAAACCCATTGGCCCTGTGAGGCCAAGAGCAGTGCTCCTGATATAACAGTTGCCTTTTTTACCTTGGGATTTAAGCACAACTAAAATCAGGAGTGTGTCTTTTTCAAATATTCCAGCAGTCCTCATTGAAGAGATATAAGGCAAAAAACAAAAAAACAAAAACAAAAACAAAAAAACAAACAACAACAACAACAACAAACAAAACAGTCTAAGCAATACTTTAAGATTAGGGAGATTAATCCTATCATCCACAAATGCCCCCTATGACTCATCCCACTTTCCTCTCTTTTTCTCCTCCTGCTGCTTGTCAGGAATGTAGCTGGCATCAACATTTTTCCCCTTTAAGTGAATTAAGCCACCACCGTCTTTCCTTCTCAAGTAGCTGCTTTTTAAGCTGTCTCTCTACTCCTGACATAAAGCTTTATGACCCCCCCCCCCATGTGACAACAATGCCAGGGACCAGCTTGTAGGAGAGGTAAGGAGAGTTACCTAACTGGGGTAGGGAGGAGGTGATTATGGATTGTCTATGAAAGTAAAGATGGATGGAGAGAGGACAGGAGGGGATACGTGGTGGGAAATAGCTCTTCCTGGGAAAATGATCTTTTCTCTTCGGATTGGCATTTTTTTTGTATGCCACTGACACTACTATATGACACCCCTTGTGTCCTGGCTCATCTGTTCTTGCAGTTGACAGAGTGATTTTCACATATTGTCATGTTGCTCAGTAAATAGGAATAATCATGGTGATGAGATTTCCACCAAAAAGTTTCACTGTTCTTCCACTTTTTTTTTCTTAAAGTAAATCAAGGAAGACTATCAGTTTATCTTTAGTGAGTAGTAGTGCTGTGACTATCTCTGTAATGGGTGCTCTCCACAACCTTTCACTAAACAAATGCTAGTCAGATAAGTAAAAGGTGTAACTTCAATGGGAGGGAATTGATAGATAAGTTAAAGGGAGAGAGATCATAATCATGAAATTAAAGGGACTGATATGAATAAAAAGGTGGGGACCAAGAAGTTTCACATAAATGCAGACTCTACATTTCAACAGCAAATGACGCGCTGGTGGCCTTACTGCCCCAGGAGCCCAGCGTTTCCGCTGTATAGTTCCACATTGCATTTCTTGGCATTTCTTTATGAAAAGGCTGTTGTCTTTTTTTTTTTTTTTTTTTTTTTTTACAGCTGTGCACTGGCATCTACCCTCTGAACAATGCCAGTGGGCCTGGGAAATCAGAATTTCGAAATCCCATTTCTATGCTCATGGTGGGTTGACCAGCTGGCCTGGAGGAATTTCTGGCTGTGCCAACTCTCAGCCTTCAGATGTTGCCAACTTTAAATCTTCCACCATCTTGTAGATGGTGGTTACCAAGTGCTAGCTGATTAGGAATTCACTTTCAGCGTCCACTAATGGGAGAGAGTGATTCTCCCACAGCAGGTGGATGGCCAAATTCAAGCCTGAGGATCCCAAAGGGTAGATTTAATTGCTTTGATCTTATCTTGTAAAGTCAAGAGAATTAAAATTAAAAGACTTGACTGCTTTAAAACTTTTCAGTGACTCTTTATAACTGTCAATTATTGAGTCCAAGCCCCTTAGCATGATATTCACTGCCCTTTTTAGATAGCTTCTGATAATGTCTCCAACCCCATACCTTGCTGTGCTCCTGCTCCATCATACAGCAGGACGGGGCAGCTTGTGTTCCACTAATATGAAGTTAGTTGCTCACGCCTGTGACCTTCTCACATGCTGTCCCTCCTGCTGGAAATGTCATTACCCACTTCTGCATTTCCTTTCTCCTTTTCCTCTTTGAGGACTCAGCCAAGTGTCATATCTTCCAAAAAGCCTTCTCTGATAGCCTTCCTTCCCTTTGCTCAGGTCTGGAATGGTTACTTAAGTTTTTGCTCCCAAAGCTTCCCACATTTCCCTCTAAAGCAGACTAGTTATATTCTTATATTTCTGGTTTTGGTCTCTCTTTCTCATTGCAACGTGCATCATTTTTTTTAATTTTTATTTATTTATGATAGTCACACACACAGAGAGAGAGAAAGAGAGAGAGACAGAGACAGAGACATAGGCAGAGGGAGAAGCAGCCTCCATGCACCAGGAGCCTGACGTGGGATTCGATCCCGGGTCTCCAGGATCGTTCCCTGGGCCAAAGGCAGGGGCTAAACCGCTGCGCCACCCAGGGATCCCGCAACGTGCATCATTGTGTGCCTTCCTGTTCTATTCTATCTATAGATACACCAGCATTGCCTGACCCATAGCAGTTAAGTAATAAATATTTGTTGAATGGTTAAATATTTGAATAAATTCGAGTTTGCTCCCTGAATGAATCAAAATGGCATCAGAACAGAATGTTCTCTGTTACTTGAAGACTATAAGCAAATTTCCACCTTTCTGCTTCCCAAACCCATGAGAACTACTGGGGTGTCACTGTTGAGTCTTATGCAAGTATGGAAAGATGCTTTATTGGCCTTTTGTTTAACATATTCTCACTGTTTTATGTCCCTACTGCTCACAGCAAATTCATAGCGGTGTTACTGAGTTATCAGAATATAAATGGGGTGCAGGGGTGCAGGGTGGGAGAGATGCCTGGCACACACTGATTTTCCTCAACACTAATGTCATTCTACCTCTCTCTGTCTCTCTGTCTCTCTTTCTCCTTCCTTCCTTTCTTTCTCCCTCCCTCCTTCTCTTCCCTTCCTTCATCTTCCCTTTCCTTTCTCCCCTCTCCTTTCTTTCCTTCCTTTTCTATCCAGAATAAGCTTAATTAAAGACAGCAGAGTAATTTCCCTTCCCAGTGTCCTAAAGAGAGAGAATTTGGCCTGTTAATGCAGAGGTAGAAGGAAAAAACAAGGAGATTCAATGGAAACACTGCCCCTCTGGTGCAGCGGGAGTCCCCAGATGCTCACGAAGCACATGCTTGGCCGTGTCTAAGGCACTGGGGATGCAGCCCTGAATAAGGGAGACAACAGAGTCTTTACATTCTGGTCAGTAGGAGGAAGCAGGTCATAGGCAAATAAACCAATACTGAATAACATTAGGCCAGGTAAGTTGTCATGAAGAATTCTGGAGTAGCATGAAGGGGTAAATCAGGATGGGAACACCATTTAAGACTGGTGGCCAGAGAGGTCTACTGAGAGGACACTCCAGCTGAATGAAATGAAGCAGATGCCAATGAACCACTGGGAGAGGAGTGGTATTTACGCAGCAGGAACAGCATGTGTAAATGTCCTAAGGTAGGAGCAGGCTAGGCATACTCAGGGACAGCGAGAAGGCCAGGGGGACCATGGTGAAATGAACAAGAGGACGAGAGACGGGAGTGAGGTCACAGAGATTGGAAGGGCCAGAGTCTGCAGGGCCATACAGGCTGTGGTGGGGTCTTTGGATTTTATTTCAGGTGTGAAATAATGGGCAGCTGGCTTATGCATATGTTTAATTTGGTTCTGCATTAAGGAAAAAGTTTGCATTTTGGCTCAATTCCGTGGCTAGAGCTGTGGAATTCCCTGGGAAAAAAACGCTTTGGGGACAGCCAATTCCACATTTTCTCCATAAAACCCATGGATAATCAGCAGCACTTTGCAGACTTCTGTTATTAAGAATCTAGGGATGGGGCTTCCTGGGTGGCACAGTTGGTTGAGCATCCAACTCTTGGTTTCAGCTCAGCTCATGATCTCAGGGTCATGAGACGAAGCCCTGCCTTGGGCTCTGTGTTCAACGTGGAGTCTGCTTGAGATTTTCTCTCCCTCTCTTCCTCTGCCTCTCCTGGTCGAACTCTCTCTCTCAAATAAATAAATAAATCTTTAAAATAAAAGAAAAAAGCAGAGTCTAGCGATGCAGAACTGGGACCCCCTTTCTTTTGAGGTTTGAACCTATAGCCCTTTGACATTTCAAGACTGACAGCCACATGATACACTTGCCCAAGAGCTCCCACTTTATCTGTTTCTTTTTTTCTTTCCATATGTATTTTTCCCCATATGTATAAGGCTAAGTGCCTACACTTGTACTTATTTCCATATTCCTCAACACAGTCCTGTTTGCCTTTATGTGTCTGTGCAAAAGCTTCCTGCCATTTTAAGCCTTTCCTGATGCCAGAAGTCATCCTGCACTTCTGCTCTACCCTCTGTACCCCTAACTCTAGCAAGCAGAATGTTCTGTTGTTGTCTGTTCCTATGATTACCCACAAGTCCCCTGGAGGCACAATCTGGGCCTAATCTAGTATCCATAGAACTTAGCCCATAGAGCTCAGTTGTAAACGTTATTGGTCAACTAAATGTTGAAGACTTGAAAAGATAGAATTTAGGAGAAGGAAAGAAACATCCACCTCACTTTTAATAAAATAAAGCTGTTCCATGGAGAAAGCCATAGGGAAAAATATTCTGGAGACTGTGGAGGAAGAGCTAATAAAAGGGACTCTGCACATTTTTTTTTTCCTGAAATGAAGGATGTCTTTAAATAGACAACATGATTTTTATGAAACCATACGAAGGATTCATGGCTAGGGAAATGAAACCACTGAATCTTTGGGATGCCAAAACTGGGCTCTTAGTCAGAGACCAAGTAATTCCAGCCTGTAGTTCACTTGAATGCTTTCATCTTCCGGAGCCGCTGAGGCCTGGGGCTTCCCCTCTGGAGACAGGAGATAACCCAACTATGGCCAGAGGGTAAAATGATTGAGTAAAGATAGGAAACGTTCAGATATAGCATTTGTCAAACTCAAGGAAAGGTGAAAAGAGAGAGGGAGAGAGAGAGAGAAGGAAGAGGAGCAGGAGAGGAAGTAGAAAGAGAAGAGAAATACCTTCTCTCTTGTTTTTCTGGTTCATTTGCTGTCCCTTGACATCTTATGACAAGCTCATGTTTATAAAGCTGAAACATTCAAATCTCTACCATAGAATTTTTTCTTCTGGAGTTTATCTTGCTCCTCCTTTATCTAGGATTCAACTGTCCCTCCAGATCACCCTTGATGATCATCTCATAGCTGGGTTGGAGGCAGTACGTGTGCAGAGTCAATAGAATTGACCACTTGAGCTCACCTTAGACTTTCTAAAGAAGTTACTCTTTGTCTACCAAATATCCCTTCTCTCTCCCCTATAAACAACAATTTTATGTGGGCAGGAACAAGCTGAACCAGACCACTTTCCCTAAACTTGCTTATAGCTTGGAGTGGCCCATGAATATGAGCAGAAGTCAATGATGAGGTTTCCAGAAAGACTCATCTAGGAGGTACTCCTTCTTGGTTTTGGTTCTTCCTCCTTCTGGCTGCTTCATTCAGAGACATGAAGGCTGTACTGCAGCAGCCATATTGTGACATGAAAGTGACCTTGGGAATGGACCAAGCACTAAGAATGGTGGAACAGAAAAAGAGAGGTAGCCTAAGTCCCTGATAACTTGGAACTGCTATGCCAGACCTGAACCACCTAGTCTCAGATTTACCTTAGGAAAAGAAATCAACTTCCATTTTGTTTAAGTGAGATTTTTTGAGTTCTCTGTTTTTTTTTGCAGGTGAAGTTACCCATAAATGACAAAGACTCTTCAAGGCATTTACAAATTTGCCCATTATTATGACCTCTTCCCTGCTTATTGAGATTGTGTAAGACTAACATCTCTGCCATGACCCTTTCTCTGGCTGCCCCTGATTCTCCCATTCACCCCCTTTCCTTGACATTGTTCTGTCTGACATTCCGACTATCCAGTCTTCCCCATGGACAGGGAACACATGAGTAAAAATAACAATGCCGAGTACGTGACCCACTTCCCCCTCAAATATCAGCACACTAAAATGTATTCAGTGGGTCCTCAATAAAGACTAATTAAATTGGAATGAAAGACTATTACTTGCCAAGCCCTGAAGAATTAACATTTTCCACCTATACTTCTTGAATAGTTTGGGGCCACAATTATATGTGCAGATATTTTTTCATATAGGAAGAATGGAATTTTTTTTCCTGATTATTTTTTCAACTTGGCTACTGAGGAACTGTGGCAGCAGTTCAAGGAATAGGATACAAGGTACAAGGAATAGGATAATCAGGAAGAAGGAACACTGGTAATCAGGATTTAGCTGTCATGGAAAAATCAAGTTTGCTTCTTTAAGACTAAGAGGAAAGAAAATGAGGATGGTGCTGTGCAAGCCTCAAAGGATCATATGCAACTTCTCAGGTAACCTTAGAGGGAAGCAAAAGACCTGAAATAAAAACAGTTAGCGGGAGGGGTGCCTGGCTGGCTCAGTCAGTGGAGTACACGACTCTTGATCTTGGGGTCATGAGTTTGAGCCCCAAAGTTGGGTGTAGAGATTACTAATCATAAATAAATAAATAAATAAACAAATAAATAAATAAATAAATAAATAAGAAGTCAACTTAAAAAAAAACATTTAGCAGGAAATAATCAAAACATCCTTACCAAAATCTTGGTCATCTTGAAAAAAAAATAAAAAGTGAAAAGTAAATTAATTGTTAGTCACATGAAGGGGGCCAAAAAATAAGAAACAATGTAAAAGACTCTGTAAAATGCACAAAATTAATTAATTTAAAAGAAGAAGAAGAACTAGAACAGCAACAACAACAACAACCACCACCAAAGACAAACACAAACCCTGATGCTTTCAGTTCTCTTGGGAAGAAATATCTTAAAAATGCTAGTGATTTCCCAGCAAGAAGACTGCTGAATCAGCTGAGAGAGGAAATGGTAAGTGAATATCTCCTTCAAAGTGCTCCGTAGAAGATGCATAATTAGAGAAAGTTGTTCGTTCTCCCCCCGTGACTTTCCCTTATGAAGATGGCCCGACTTATGGGTGTGCGAACCTTAGACCCCACAGAGGGTCTGGAGGGAGCTCAGAGGCTGACCTCACCTGTGGATGCATTTAGCCGTGCAGGCTTGCTCTTGTGCCTGCCCTTCTCTGCTGTCAGGAGGATGGAATATCCCTTCCCAGGTTCCAGGCCTCTCAGGTCATAGGAGGTGGTATCTCTCGGGAGCTTCACCTCCACTGGCTGGCCTGAGGGCAGGCTGTAGTTGAGGCGATAATGGTCAAACTTGGCTGAAGGCTTCCTCCAGTGTAGGGTCAGGTGGGTCTCAGTAGTTTCAGACACCCGAAGGTCCTTGGGTGCGTCCAGGTCTGGGAGGAAAGCAGGGAGATTAACATGCCTCTCAGGCTGGAAGGCAGGGCTGCTTCTGGGGCTGAAAGGGAGCTGGGAGCTCGCATTCCAGCTCTGCCATCCAGAGGCTATGTGGCTGCAGGTGGCTTTCCGTCTGAGTCTGTTTTCCCCTCTCTAGGGTGCTGTTGTACAGTGCCTTGTTGGAATTTTGGAAGATTAAAAAGAATATGGAGGGATATGCATACCATGGAATACTACTCGATTGAAAGCATCTAAAAGAAGGAACTGACTATTGACACAAGAAACAATTTGAATGGACCTTGAGAGAATTATGTGGAGTTAAAAAGCCAGTCTCTGCAGGCTGCATACTGTATGTATGATTCCTTCTATGTAGCATTCTTGAAATAACAACATGACAGAGATGAAGAAAAGATTAGGGATTGCCCAGAGAGGGGGCAGGAGGGAGGTGCCCATGGCTATGAAAAAGGGGACAAAAGTGACCCTAGTGATGGAACTATTCTGTGTCTTAACTGTATTGATGGCTGCTTATGATAGAACCACATAGAACTAAATACATACACATACAAAAATGAACGCATGTAAAACTAGTGAAATGTGTATAAAGTTGATAGATGGTATCAGTGTCAGTTTCCTGGTTGTGCTACTGTTCTATGGTTACACAGCTGTTGACCTTTGGAGGAAACTGGGCAAAGGGTTTAGGGGGATCTCTCTGTATTATTTCTCACAACAGCATGTGACTTGACAATTACTTCAAAATAAAAAGATGAAAAAGAATAGGTGCGCAAGTGCTCAGCATTGGGTCCTGCATAATGAGGAAGCCCCGTGAGGCATGAGCTACATCCTCTTTGCACACTGGACCTCTTTCTTCACAGTCCCTAGGGGAAGTAAGGAGGAGACTGGTGGAGAAGTAAGGGAAGAGTTTTCTTTTCTTTAACAAAATTTCCAGGTGGAAAAACAACAACAAAGCAAACCTTGAAGAAAGAATCAGTGGCTTCAAATCATACAGCTCCTCACCACCCTCATCCAGAGGCTGGAGCTTCAGGATGTAATGGGTAAGAGCAAATGAAAAAGAGCATTTTCAGGATGAAAAT
The DNA here is from genome assembly GCF_905146905.1 of Nyctereutes procyonoides. Classification (NCBI taxonomy): domain Eukaryota; kingdom Metazoa; phylum Chordata; class Mammalia; order Carnivora; family Canidae; genus Nyctereutes; species Nyctereutes procyonoides. The sequence continues at coordinate 5,235,360 of NW_026575135.1, read as the reverse complement.
GGGTAAAGACTGTGGACTCTTATCCATAGTCTGAAACTATGTTCCTGCTACTTATCATCTGTAGGACAAGGTTATACTATAAAAGTCAGGTGTTTTCTAAGAGAAAACCTCCCAGATATGTTTTGATTTTTTTCATGGTTTATTAAAAAATGGAACTGATTACTAGCTTAAAAGGTTTCTTATAAAATCTGGTTCCAATTTCTCCTAAAAAAAAAAAATCTCATTCCCCTTCAGTATCATTTAGATGCAGCGTGCTTATGTTACCTTTGAATTAGACATCTGGGCTAAATGATGCTAGGGGTCCCTTTCTCCTCTGAGCATGTACTGTTCCTTTCAAAGTACGTTTTCTGCCTCCCAGGCCCCAGCACATTTGCCAGCACCAGCCCAGAGGTGACGGGGACCCAGGGGTGTCTCACCTGTGGCCGCGTTGATGGTGGCTGGATCGCTCTCCTTGTCTGCCTTCACAGCAGACACTCCAATCCCATATTCAGTTCCTGGCCTCAGACCTAAGAGAGACCATGCAGGTGGATAGTCAGCCCCAAACTGGAAAGACTTTCAAAGGATCATCAAAATAGCTCTGAGCTGCCTGTTGCTGGAAGCTATGATTTCTCATTGTCTGGTATGTTCTACAAACTGTCTCCCTGAAGTCTAAGTGGGAGGGATTGCTGGGAATTGCACTATTTTCTCTATGTGAAGGGCTGCAAAACAAGGACATGCCTCCTGACGAGTCGGCTGGGTTTGGGAGGTGAAGCTCACCTGTGAGTGTGGTTTTGGTGGTGGCCTGTGGGCTCCTTGGGACTTCGACCTCGGCATGGTCACCTCCAGAGATGGGAGCATACTTAATTCTGTAACTGTCAACAGCTGCCTTGCCATTCCTCCATTCCAGGGTGATGCTGTTGTCTGTCTGGGAGACACGACGGAGATTTCTAGGAGCATCCAGGCCTATTTGGAAGAGGAAGGGACATTTATATTGAAAACACAGGTGCCCAGGAGACTGGGAGTCTGACAATTCAAACTGAGACATGAAAGGCACCTGCCATTGGAGCAAAACGACAAAATCGTCCCCACCCACACAAATACTTGATGCACAGATCTAAATAAATACTACATATTGGCACCTTTCCCCATTATTTTATTTTATTTCATTTTATTTTTTTACCTTTCCCTATTATTGATGTATGTGATACTCTAATCATTCACAAGCTCCTCAGATTTTATGCTTAAAAAAAACTATATAGAAACTTACAAATAAATAAGATCTGTGAATGTTAAGAACTGGTCTATTGTGCCCATCACTGTATTTCTAATAACTCATATGGTGCTTACTGAGTTCCAAAATATATTAATTGAATTAGTGATGGACGCTCTGGGACTTTTAAAGGAATGCCACAGGTTAAGAGGTTAAGGGCATTTTGTCACTATGCTTTATTAAACTATACTTCATTATGAAAATATTTATTTGAATTTTATTTTAATCAGCCCTTTTTTGGTCTTAGATTGTGAGACCAGCATCTTCTATGTCTGCTGTTTTTTTTTTTTAGAAGGTTATGTGGATATAGTTTTTTTCCTTCAAAGTCTAACTCCTACAGTATTTTAAAATAAACATTTAAAGGAATGAAATCTCCCTTTCTATTTTCCTACTGACAAAGGAGCCTGGAAGACACAATCCTTTCTTTCCTGGCTGTTGACAGGGGAAGGCCTGTTACCTGTTGTGAAGGTCTCTTTGGCCGGGTTGCTGGACATGTCACCCCTACGGGAGATGAGAGACACCTCATACTCGGTGTCTGGCTTCAGGCTCCCGATGGAGTACTGGTTCTCATCATGTGTGAGATCGATGGTGGTACGGTCACCAGGCACATCTTTGATTCCGTAGGAGAGTTCAATGCCATCAATCTCAGCCAGGGGCTTGAACCAAGTGATCAGAGCAGTGGTGTCCGTGACATCTTTCACCTCGATTTGGCTGGGGGCATCCAAGCCTGTGACAAGCAGATAACAGAGAAGTTTCAGAGATTGGGGCCAGCATCAGGGGCTGAGCTGAGAGGGACTTGCAACCAACCGTCCAGCTCCATTTCTGGAGAGTTCAGTGTATACTGACCAACTGACCTTATTTTGTCTTTCTGAGTCTTGATTTCCCATTTGACAAGCTATAGAGAAAGATGATGACAACCACCTTGCAGGGTTTGTTGTTTTACTGAACATTAAAGGAGATAATGCTTGCAAAGCACCTAGCACAGAGCCTGGAGCATGGCAGTTACATGATAAATGCACCTTGCCCTGTTATTATTATCACTACGGTTCTCATGAGTTGAAGAAACATGCTAAGGGCCTTTTTCATTTAAAACAAAACAAACAAAACAAAACATTGATTTAGTCTCTCTGACTTTTTAATTAGGCAAAACTCCCTGGATGGTTGGTAACTTCTCCATCAGAATTATGGAGCCCAAAATTGAGGCCACCCCTGCCTTGGCCAGGTGTGGAAAGTTACTTATGAGGAAAGAATTCAGGCAGAAAGTCACCACTGTCCCAAGTCTCGCTATCTTTGTGCCTCCATCTCAGCCCTCCTCCCGCCCCTCCTGCCCTCATGTTGTCGTGTTGTATTGTGTGTGTTCCGTTGTGTTGTGATGGCAGGCATGCCATGCTATTTCTCGCCTCTTGGCCTCTGCACTTGCTGTTTCTTTCTGTCTTCGTCCTGAGATTGATCCTGCTCCCTCTAAAAATCTCTCATTCATCCCTCAAAACCCCACTTACATGTCCTCTTTGACCCTTGTTGTAATCAGAGGAGCACATACACCCTCCTCCAAGAAGTATAAAGTTTCAGTTATGTACGGTAAGTTCTAGAGATGTGCTGGACAACACAGTGTCTGCAGCTGACAACAGTCATGAAGAGAGTAAATCTCATTCTAAATAGTCTTAGCACAATTAAAAATAAGAGAATCCTCATGCACTTCTTTTCACTCTTTTGTAACATATTTCTCTATAGTTTATTCAAGCTGTATTATTCAATTTAGATAGGGATCTAAATTCATTTATTTAGAGAGTGGGTCTTTGACCCCTTTTAATTCCCAGCAGAGTGTCAGACTTTGTCATTTATGTCTTAATTCTTTTTTTCTAAGTATATAAACAATTTTAATGCAAACATTAAAACAGACCCAGCATTTGGTAAATGCCTAAAATTAAGATATTTAGGCAGTTAGTCAATGTTCCTTTATTTCTTCAATTTAAAAATAGCTAAGTTTGTGTTTTCAGCATTGGTTGAGGAGATGATATCAGATGAAAGGAACTTCAGTGTTATATGGAGAATGAGAAGGAGGGATAAGACATATTTGATTATAAGAAACCTGCAGAGTCTATTTTTTGACTTCTAAGTGTTAGCGCATCAGTCTCAGCTTACGGACAATGAGCCCACAAGATACACAATGAAAACAAAACTACAATTCAACAGTGAACCTGCCTGTCCTGTGTTCTTACAGATGCTAGCAAGCACCCAAACCATGCCTGCTACTAGCCTTAGCAGCTGTTTTGTAAGAAGTTGGGATTGAGTCATGCTCACTGATGTTCCCCCTCACCCCCCCAGCGACCCTTGAGACCCTTGAATAAGAGGAGACTAGCACTGCTGTGTGCTGACTACATGCCAAGCACAATGCTTTGTCATGTATGTCTTAACTCTCATGATGACCCCGCAAGGACACTATCAACCCATTTTCCTGATGGTAGGTCATGGGATTAAAGAAAAAGAATTGCACAAGGTGATGGTGAGCAATGAAGCTGGAATTCACACTCAGGTCTGTTTGGGTCCACAGCCCATGCTCTTGCTCCTTTAAAGGACTCTCAAAAGCATCCAGGTGCCAGAAACGGTTATGATACAGTCTTATACAGATAAGAAGAGAGAAGGAGCCAAAAATGCTTTGTTACCCAAACTTTAAGGCTAACCTTTAAACCTGGATAAAGTTCAGCTATCAGCAAAATGAACACATAAATGTCTGCCTCTCAATGTTGATATTTATGTGATTATGGAACTTCAGGTGTTGGAATGTTTGTCCTGAAAGAAGAATAAAGCAGCTAATCCCCAGAGTTAGATTAAAAAGAAAGAGGTAGATAAAAGAAATGGTGGTTTGTTTGTTTGTTTTTGGTGTGTGTGTGTGTATGTGTGTGTGTGTGTGTGTAGTTTCGGTGTGCCTTCTCTACAGCAGGTAAGCATTTACTGGGTCTTTTCTATGCCTTTCTGGTGATCTAATGATTTTTTTCCTGTTGATACCGCTCTCTACCTACCACAGAGGGATGGTGTCAGAATGATGGAAAACACTTGCTTATAGAGGAGACAATCTAGGAGTTGGCTCTGAGCTAGGCAAAATGTGCAAATATTTAAATGCAAGATGTTCTTTCTTGTCATTAGTCAACAGATTTAATTTTTCCAACAACTCTTGCCAAAAAGAATCAATTCCTTATACAGTTGGCACATACGCTATCCTGAAGGAGATAAAGAGGTTTTCCCAAAATGCAGTGCAAAATAAATTTATTTATTTATTGATGTTCATGATTTTGCTTCTTGGTAGAATGATTCCAAATTCAGACTTTCTTCCCCCCCCGCCCCCCCACCAAGGGATCTAGTAGTGCCGAATTCTGATCTACCTCCAAGAAGTTCTGACATCTTTATTATTGAGTGACACTTATGTTCCTACTGGAGATACGGGATGGACACTCTTCATAGACCAGCTCCTAGTCAATGCCAGTGGTAACTGAGGTGAAAGTCATAAAACTAGATCCTCACTGACAATTGTGGCCTCGTGGTGGCCCATTGTTAACCATGTGGTCTTTGTTAGAGTGATTTAGGTTCCCAAAGCCTCAGTTTCTACTCTTGAAAAGTAGCAGCTGTAATATGTGTCCTACCTCCTTCACAGGACTGGAGTATTAGATGATGTGGTGGGTTATTTACAGTGGTCTCTCTTATCTATCTTCCTGTACCTGTGCCCCTTTGAAATCGCTTTGAGGCTCCTTTCATCAAGGGATGGGTCTGTTTCCCCACCCCTTAAGTCTGGACTGGCCTTGAGATTTGCTTTGACAGAGTGATACAGTGCACGTGAGCAGGCCCAGGTTAGCAGGCTGGAGGCTGAGAGAGCAGAAAGGCACATCCTGGTTGAGGCCACCCAGGGCCGACCAGCCCCCAGCCCCCACAGATGCATAAGCGAGCATGCAAAACATGGTCTCAAACAGAGTTGCCCAGCAGAGCCCAACCCCAAATCACCAATGTGCAGAATCATTGTTTCAAGCTTGTTTTTTTTTTTTTTTTTTTTTTACGTAGCAAAATCTGGTTGATGCAGAAGCTATGTAAGAGGAAATGCTATCGAGCGGAGGCACTATGGGGGACAGTCAGCTATGTCACAGTGTCTACGCTACTAAAGGTGGTACTCACGGGTGGTGGTCACCCTCTTCAGGCCTGGGCCCCGGGTATTATTCTTCACGATGTGCAGAGAGATCTCATAGTCTTGCCCGGGCGCCAGGCCAGTCTGCCGGTATGTAGTCTCTGGCCTCCTCAGGCTTTTGGTGATCTCTCCCTCATCTTCTTTATTCTGGAAGACAGGAGGACCTTGGTAAGACCTAAAGGAGGTGCCAACCTCTTCTCTGTGACTCATTCCTTCCACATCCACTTCTTCGCTAAACTCTCACTGGGCTGCCGGTCAGCATGGCAGGTACTGGGGACACACGGATGATAAGGACACTTCTCGAGTTGACGTCTCCCTCTTGCTAACCTCTCTACTCACTCCTGTGACATTTCAGCCAAGGGACAGAATGTGAGAGCCAAAGTAGCTCTAGAGCCACAGATTCCATCCTTCCTATGACAGACCGAGAAGCAAGCATCAGAGAAGTTGGCTGGTTGTCCCATAGGCACCCAGTGAGTTAGTGGCCGGGCTCAGTCTCAGGAACCTGATTCCCCGCCTCTTCTGTGCTTTAAGGCCCAGACAGAAAGGATGCTCAACCTCAGATATGCCTGGGGCATCTGGAGACAGAGGTCATTTTTCCTCTTCTTTGCCTCTGAGTAGAAATTTGCCAGAATATGAGGAGCAGAGGGGACCCAGAGATGGCTTAACATCTACTTGAGTTCACAGCCCTCAGGGCTATGCTTACCGACTTCTTGAAACCCCTTAGATATAGGAGAAAACATGCGGGGGCTAACCACAGCCCTGTCCTCCCCCAGAAGCTAGGGAAATAAAGCCAATATGAGTCTGTAGAGCCCTGGGACCGTCTTTCAGATCCTCGAGGCCAAATATGCCTGCTCCCCTGTGCTCCTTACCATATTCCTGAAGATGATCTCCCAGGTTTCAAAAGCAATGTCCAGAGGATCCCACTCCACTTCCACAGACGTCTCCTTGATGGACTTGAACTTTAAGCCTTCAGGTGCCGGCAAGTCTGTCAGGAAGAACAGAGGGAAGGATGGCTGCATATTTGGGGTGGTGGTGGTGACAGAGTGATGATTCCCCCAAGCCCCACTGGTGGGTGCCCCAGCCCTGTCAGAGCCGGATTCTACTTCTGACCACATCCGGGATGCTGTTTACCGCCAGGCAGTATGAAAATTAGCATTAGGACCCACCATATGGGTAAATACTGGCAGTTTCACAGGGTTAAGCCATGTGAACACAGGGTTTGGAATCAGCCAGACTTGGGCTCGAATCTAAGCTCCGCCACTGCAAGTTTTGTGTGCAGGGACAAGTTGCACGAAGCGCCCCAAGCCTCGGCTTCTTTGCTCAGGAGGAAGAGGTACGTAAGGGAATGTAGAGAAGACTCAGAGATGTGCTGCCTGTAGACCGCTGGGCATGGTTCCTGGCCCACGGCATACGTTCGATATGTGGCGGCCCGTGGTATATTTACTAAGCGAAAATAAGGACCAGTTTCTAGCCACACCTTGCTCTTTAGGTATGAGGCTAATTGTACTGAAGTTGGATTCTTAAAGGAGTAACTGGAACCCTAATGTTTCTACTCTTTGTTTTATTTTTTATTTATTTATTTATTTATTTTTGATATGTGAACAATGAGCACATAGGTCGTGGTAGAGTGGTTAAGAGCATAAACCTGCAACCAGACCGCCAGGGATGAAATCCCACTTCCAGCACTTACTAACAGTCTGATTTTGGGATGCGATGCTGACCTTTCAGCCTCAGCTTTCTCATCTGTAAAATGGGTTAATAATTGTCCCGATCTCACAGGGTTATTGTGAGTTGAATGAAGTAGTAGATGAGGGGTTGCATTAAAGGAGGTTTCAATGGGCTGGACTGGATGCCAGGGTCCTCATCGGTGCAAGGATGGAAGGACAGCCGGGCAGCTATGGGGGCAAAGGTGAAGCAGTAAGTCATGGGGGCGGGTCCTGTCCTGGGCAAACCAAGGGCAATAGAGGCTGTGGAGGCTGGGGGAGCCTTCTGCGCACTCACAAGTGGCCACTCGGGCGCTGACGGGAATGCTCTTCTTGTTTTCCAGGATGGCAAACACGCGGATGAAGTACTCCACGCCGGGCTCCAGCTCCCGGATGGTGGTGGATGTCTGGTCCCCGGGCACGCGGAACTGCATCTCCAGGCCGTCCTCGTGGGTGGGTGTGTAGGTGACGAGGTACTCCGTGACCCGCATCTCGTTGTCCCAGGCCAGGTTTACGGTCTCTTCCGTCACCTCTGTCACGATGAGGTCTTTCGGAGGGGACACTGGCAGGAATACGAAAGGACGGCTGGGGTCAGGCGGGGTCAGTCGGGTCCCCTATAAAATTCGCTGTCGGTTTGTTTCCCTTCACTTGTCCCTTCCACTGTCTATCACAGAGCCCTGCAATCCAGCTCCCATTCCCTAAAATGAAAAACTCACCAAGGACCTCCTGCTGTGACCCGACCTGAAAACCTTTGGTGGCCTTCGGGCTCAAGCCCTGAGTCCGCAGTGCGGCCTTCAGCTTTCCTTGTGACCTGGCCCCTCTGAGTTTTCTACTCTCTGGACCTCAGCTCAGCTTCAGGCCGCCTGAGTGCAGCTCCCTGCTCTGAACTCAAGGTCACCCCTCATGTGCTGGAAGGGGACCTGGGGCTGATTTGGTCCAATTCTTTCATTTCCTAGATGTGAGCGAGGCCGAGGGACTTGCCTAACTTTGCTCATCTCATCAACTTTGGGACTCACGCCTCCTCCCCGCTAGCCTGGCGCTCCTCCCAGCTAGGCTTCCCTGCCTTGGGCACATTAGCCACATTTATTTATTCATTTCAACCACACTTTAGTCAGGGCGGAAATTCTCTATTACAGCAGGTGTGGTGTGGGTGGGTGAGAGGACCACAAACAAGACTCTCATCGAACGCCCGCAGTGTCATTCTTTGCTGTATTTTCACTCAAACCGGGTCTAGTGAGCGCTTACTGTATACTGCGCCTTGGGCTGTCTGGATAGCGCTCCTTTCAGGAGCCCGTAATCCCTGGGGTCAAATATAGTCATGAAAAACTGAGTTAAGAGTTAGTCATGACCTCCCTGCCTCCTAAGTGATTCACTGGCCTTTATTCTCTAGCTGGGTGTGCATTTAAAACGGTTTTACGTAATCTCACTGTTCAAATTGTGCTGAATTTCTGCTTCCATTCAGACAGAGGGATTCAGGTTCTTTGGGGTTCAGTGTCAGTGGGGAGAAGGACAGAAGGCTCATGTCTAGCAAAACGGCTGTTTTCCTTTCATCTCCCTCACCACAGGGCCCCGGGGGTTACACTTGGTGTAAACCAGGGGGGTAGACTCAGACAGCAGCTCCGAGGTGCATGAGCTAGGGGTGGCCTTGGGACAGTTCCACGACTGCCCTGAGCCTCTGAGCCCTCCGGTGTGTGGCCCAGCGACAGGTGGCCCGTGCGTGCGTCATGCACTGCGGCTGTGCAGGCCGCCCCGGGACGGGCTCCTGCAGCAACTCACCCTGGGAGCAGTCCTCCCCGGCGTGGCCCTCGCTGCACACGCAGCGGCCCTCCACGCACTGCCCCCAGCCGCTGCAGCTGTTGGGGCACGAGCGCTGCCCGCAGTCCGGGCCCGTGAAGCCCTCCTGGCAGGTGCACCGACCGTCCTCGCAGCGGCCCCGGCCCTGACAGTCGCCGGGGCACCTCCGCTCCTGGCACGCGGCGCCCGTGAAGCCCTCGTGGCACACGCACTGCCCGTTCACACAGCGGCCCTGGCCGTGGCAGTCCGAGGGGCACGCGAGGTCGGCGCAGTCGGGGCCCGTGAAGCCGTGCTCACACTCGCACCGCCCGGCCACGCAGCGGCCCCGGTCGCTACAGTCCCTGGGGCACCGCAGGTCGCGGCAGTCCTCCCCGGTGTAGCCGTCGTCGCAGACACACATGCCGTTCACGCAGCGGCCGTGCTGGTGGCAGTCGTTGGGGCAGCTCATGTCGCTGCAGTCGTAGCCCTGGAAGCCCGGCTCGCACACGCACTGGCCCTGCACGCAGCGGCCGCGGCTGTGACAGTCGTTGGGGCACCGCAGCTGGCCGCAGTCCTCCCCAGTGTGGCCCTCGTCGCACACGCACTGCCCGTTGACACAGTGGCCGTGGCCGCTGCAGCCCCTGGGACACTGGAGCTGGCCGCAGTCGGGCCCGCCGAAGCCGGCATCGCACTCGCACCTGCCGTGCACGCAGCGGCCGCGGTGGTGGCAGTCGTTGGGGCAGCTCCTGTCGCTGCAGTCGGGCCCGGCGAAGCCCGGCTCGCACACGCACTGGCCCTGCTCGCAGCGGCCGTGGCCCGTGCAGGCGTTGGGGCAGCTGAGCTGGCCGCAGTCCTCGCCCGAGAAGCCCTGCTCGCAGTAGCAGGTGCCGTTGACGCAGCGGCCGCGGTCGAAGCAGTCGTTGGGGCAGATGAGCTCGCTGCAGTCCTCGCCCGTGAAGCCCTCGTCGCACACGCACTCGTTCTCCACGCACCGCCCGCGGTTGTGGCAGCTGTTGAGGCACAGGGGCTCGCTGCAGTCCTCGCCCGCGAAGCCGTCCTGGCACACGCAGCGGCCCTCCACGCACCTGCCGTGCTCCTCGTTGCAGGGCACCGGGCACACCTCGTCGCCGCAGTCGGCGCCCGTGTACCCTTCGAAACACACGCAGACCCCGCTCACGCACTTGCCCTGGTCGTTGCAGTCGCTGGGACAGGCCAGCTGGCTGCAGTCCTCCCCCGTGAAACCCTCGTCGCAGACGCACTGGCCGTCCAGGCACTGGCCTCGCAGGTGACAGTTGCCGGGACATTCGGGCTCCGAGCAGTTGGGGCCTTTCCAGCCCGGCTCACACACACAGCCACAGCCTTCCGTGCTGAAGTTCCCGCGGCCGCTGCACAAGGGCCTGGTGTCCAGGCGGCCTGCAACGACAGAGCAGAGGCGGGCAGCTGAGCAGAAGCTGCGGCTTTCCCTGGCACTGCCTGCCAGACCCAGATTCAAATTCAGCCAGAAGGCGGTGGCACCCTCAGGTTTCTATCTGGCTCGAAAACTGGTTGCCTTGTGCGCGGAATGGGTGGGAACAGACATCTGACTAGTGGAGATACGGATTCTTCACCTGCACACTCATGCAAAGATTGTGTACTTATGTGTGTAGCTCTGTGTGTGTGTGTGTGTGTGTCTGCACCCCCCTACCCCCAACCCTGGAGGGGATCCATAGTTTTTATCAAATTTTCAAGTATTCCCATGACCCCAGGGATCACAAATCATTGCCTCGTGGAATGTGTTATGCTGGGCTATGTGATTTCTCCTGCACCTAGCCAAGGTCAGACACATTAAGAGAACAATTGTTTCACACAAGAAATATTTGTTGATCTGAGCTCAATTCTGATCTGGCTCAGGAGCTGTGCTGCATTTGGAAAGGGAGTTAGATGCTCTGGAGATCAGCTTCTTCATCGGTCAAGTGGGACCAATAGACTAGTTCCCTGCGGTGTATCAGGGTTAAGCGAGGACACCACAGACCTACTGTTGTTCTCATTGTGATTTTCTCTTGCAGAGTTGGATTTTTTTTTTGGGGGGGGGGAGGCTGACTCAAGTCAGTGTGTGGGTTTATGACGTGACCAAACTTTCTAATTTTCCGTAACTGAAATGAGGCAGCTCAGGAATGGCTTTCTCATTCTGTCACTAGGGCACTATGAGTGCCCCCATAGCACTCATGTGCATCTATCTATCTTTTTTCCTCCTCATCCCGAAGGCTGCAGTGGTGGGTTAATCTGAGAAAGACATGGTCAGGGTTGACATGACTCCAGCTCTTTGAAGTCTACAAAACGTCTTGGCTCAGCTTGCAGGAGTGACTGGTGTAGTCTCCATGGAGCCAAGGAGAGGAAACAAAGCTCACTCCATTTTCTCTGCACCCAAATACAGTCGCATTAATACGTTTTTTCTCCTTCCTCACAGCAGGGAAGAAGGCCATTAGAACAAATAGTTTGAAAGGTGAGAATCTAAACATACGTTTTCATGTAGGGTAGCCACTGGACACATGAGGCTAGTAGGAAACAACTGGATCGTGGCTAGTCTGAACTGAGATTTGCTACACATGGTAAAACATACGGCATTTCAAAGACTTAGTTTAAAGAAAGGAATGCAAAATGGCCATTAACAATTTTTGTGTTGATTCCAGGCCGGAAAATTGGATAATTTGGTTACACTCAGTTAAATAAAATAGCTGATTAAAAACTATTTTCACCTGTTCCTTTTTTAATTTCTTTAATGTGACTACTGGGAAAGTCAGGAATACATATCCGGCTCACGTTATATTCCTATTGGGCAGCACCGCACTAAACGATGACTTCAACCCATTCTTTAGCGTTCATCGTATTGTGTAACTTCATCTGCATTTTGCCAGGCAGATGATGAAAGTGGAGGATAAAGTAATTTGTGCCTAAAGAAACTTTTTCCCCCCTCCCCTGGAAACTTAGAGCATGTCCTATATAGTTCCCTCCACTTACGGGGACTAGGTCTGCTGTTGAAGGAACTTATCAAAGTGCTTTCTGGTCATTTTTTCAGGGTGGCAGAAATAAAGATGTTCAGCTCTGATTTGAAGCTGACAAAACTCCCATAGCCCTAACTCTAGGCAGTGAAGATGAAGATAATTCTAAAGTGGCAAAATCTCTGAAAAAAGGACCCAGTGGATACAGGCTATTTATTACGGTGGGGGAGGGGGGTGCGGTGCGTGAGCTCCGGTGCATTCAGAGTTCCTCTCTCTCATTACCCTGGTTGTCATGATGTGCCAGTTGGTTAACTTCTTTGAGTCTCAGCTGTTAGATCTGTAGAATGGGAGTATTAAACCTTATCGCAAAGGGTTGTTGGAAGGGTTCAATGAGGTAAAGAATGACAGCACCTGATGCACAAAGAGGGCTCAATGCATATTGTGATCGTGGTTGTTGGTGCCTTTAAACTGGAACATTTTTTCCAGTTTCCCGACTTTGTACGACCACAGGCAGCGCTGTGTCTTTGTGCGAACACCAGGGTGTGGGAGATTGTGGTTCAAGTCCTAACTCGGCCACTTGTGGCAGGACCATGAGGCATCCTACCCTCCTCTGGGTCTTAGTTTTCCTGCTGGGACAATGAAGTGATAGGGCCATAGATGAGCACTTTTCAGAGAGTGATCTGGGGTCAGGAATTTCATAATGTGCCCATAGGTTTTGGGATAGAGAATGTGTAGATCTCATGGTCAAATAGGTGTTAGAAACCAGTCATTAAAGTGAAACAAGTTTTTTTCCGAGCAAGACTTCTCAGGGGCCTAGAAACTCCTCTGAGAAGCGTTTGTCATTAAGGTTCTCCAAGAGCAGAGTGGAGATGGTTACATTCTCCACATTTATTTGACCATAAAATCTCTTCTCAATGAACACTTTGTGAGGCCAGTCCCCAGGGAAGGTGCTTTGGAATCAAAGTGACGGATCTGGCCATGCTCATCACTTCTCCCATCTGGGCAGGGAGGGGCTGGCTGTACCTTCGGCAGGCTGGAGACAGCAGCCAGCTCCCGTGGTGCACTGCTCCCGCAGGGAAGACACAAGATTCTCCAGCTCCTCCAATCTGCTCAGAAGCTCCTTGACATCAGGAGCTGCCGCGCAACCACAGGCCCGGCGGGGGATGTTGATGCGGTGTGTGAAGACAATTTGGTTTTCCCCGTCGACCGTGTGCTCCTGGAAGCTCTCGCTGGGCCCTGAAGGTGGGGCCAGCTCTTTCTCCCCACTGGCCGACTCCAGGTCCACCGAGCACTGGGAACCTATGGGCAGCTTGATGTTGTAGACGTGGTTAAACACCACTGGCTGGTGTTCCTCGGGCAGAGTGACATTCACTCCACTCTCTCGCTTGTGCCGGATGACTTTCTTGAGGACCCCACCTTCGGTTGTGAGGGTGAGCAGAGCTAGGAGGATGCCCGCCAACAGCCGAGTCGCGGCCCCCATGGTGGAGGTGGATTTGGCTGGGGGTTTCTGCGTTCTTGATCCTGGGGTGTCTCAGTCTCAGGCAGATGTGGGGACGTGGAAGCACAGAGTAGAATCCAGATCAGCTTGTTCCTGCTCTTCTTGAAGAACTCCCCTCTACAAGAAGGTGAGGGAAAACAACACACTTGTTAGTATCTAATGCTCATGGAATCTACTGAGTATCGTAATTCCCAGGGAATTCTGATGTTCCGTCCCTGGGGTGTTGATGCAAACTGGTCTCTAAAAGAATATCACCATCTCCAAGGGATGATTTCGTTCACTTTTCACTTTCCAGAAGTACACGGAGACAGCAGGGAATAGAGAAAGGGGCAAGACTTCAGAATAGTACAGACCAGACCTGGATTTGGATCTCAGCTCGAGGGCTAAGACATATAGCTTTTCTTTCTCCTATTTCTCTTTCCGTACGACGAATGACTAATGTTGGGGTTAAAATGATAGAAGTAAAGACTAAGTAGAAATCTTTCCTGTATTTATGAATCCCTTCAGTATTTACTTGGTGAGCCCACTGAGTGAGTCACTGTAGTGATATGAGGCTGTAGGCACAATAGATGTTCAGGTGGTTCCTCTCTCTGCACTGGGAGGCAGAGCCTCAAATGATGAACATGCTTAGAAGGCACGGCGAACTTTAATTCCAGCCCAGCTCCTTAACTGTTAGGTGGCCGTTGGACTAGTACTCTACCTCTTTGAGCCTCGGTTTCCCTTCTCCCTGCTTTATTTCTAAAACCTTAAAAAGTCAGGTTTTTTTTTTTTTTTTTTTGGAAAATCTAATAGAAGGTTTCTAAACCAGTAGTCCCAACTATGATGGAGGGTAGGAGATGGCTCAGAAAGAATGTCCATGAGCCTCTCTGGTGTGTTCTCTGATCTCCAAGTACTTCTACAATTCTCACTGCGTGTTATGGACTAAATCCTGTCCTCTCCTCCCCCCACATTCATATATTGAAGCCCTAACCTCTCATGTGACTATATCTGGTGATAAGGCCTGTAGAGAGGTATTTAAGTTTAAGTGAGGTCATAAGGGTGGGTCCTTAATCTGTTAGTGCCAGTGTCCTTGTTAGGAGGGGAAGAGTCACCGCATGACAGAAATCTCCCTCTCTCTCTCTCTCTCTCTCTCTGCTTGTGCATGAAGGAAAGGTCATGTGAGGACACAGTAAGAGGGCAGCCATCTGCAAGCTAAGAAGAGAGGCCTCACCAGAACTGAATTTCCCAGCACTTGATTTGGGACTTCTAACCTGTAGAACATCCAAAAATAAATTGTTGTTGTTCAAGCCAAAATAAGAGTCTGTGGTATGTTTGTTATAATAGCCCAAACAGACTAATACACTGATTTTTCTGCAATAATCAGAGCTCCGTGGGGGTTGAAATAAGCATAAGACCAAGTGCCTACCCTCAGAGGCCTTCACAATAGAATTATAAATAAAATGGAATCACACATTCAGTACTTAAGGAACTAAGCAGGATGGAATGCAAATTGCTGATTTTGTGGTATAGAGTACAGCTGGTTATGGAATTTGGGATAAAAATGAAAATAATTGTCAAAATAATGGTGGTCAGGAAGGACAGAATTTAAACTGAGCCTCAAAGAGTGAAAGGTTAAAAGCCAACAAAGTACGGAGGAGATTATGCTACTGTGAGGCAGTACTGACTTCACTAAATTGCCTTATTCATCTGTTTTATGACTATTTATTAGTATGGACAATCAGGGTAGCAGAGGAAAGGGCTGTTGTCAAAAGTGGTTGAGAAATTATTGGGTAGATAGGAAGACATGGATAAACCTTAGGTGGTTATAATATTGACGTGAAGATGCTCTGGATGCATGTGAGAATGATATATACAGGAAATGAAATCATTCATACTCCTCTTTTTTTTAAAAGATTTTATTTATTTATTCATGAGAGACACACACAGAGAGAGAGAGAGAGAGAGAGAGAGGCAGAGACACAGGCAAAAGCAGGCTCCATGCACCGGGAGCCTGATGTGGGATTCGATCCCAAGACTCCAGGATCACGCCCTGGGCCAAAGGCAGGCGCTGAACTGCTTAGCCACCCAGGGATCCCCCGATATTCAGTTTTTAATCAATCATTTCCCAAATTGGCATTTTTCTATGCCCATGCTATTATTTTTACACTTGCTCATTCAGAGTTAGCTACATATGTCAGTTAGATGCAGTGTTTGGAATGTGTATCCTATAGAGGTTCTTTAACTTTTTCTTTTTTTCCAGAAAGATCTTATTCCAATGATAGAATGCATCAACATGATCCACGTGATTGCCTCCTGCACAACAACAGAACGTCTTTGTGAACTCTGGAGAGGGATTATAGCAGGGAAAACAGAACCGAGAAGCATTTCTGTAGGACTGAGCAGGGATCTGGGGACTTAGAATGCACCGGCTATGCATTTAATCAAGAACTTCCTATCCACACATCATCATCACATCCTAATTATATTCATACTTGATATTTTTACCGCTATCCATGTAACATCTACTTAGGGCATCCACTCCCTGGTTAGGCAAAAACAAACAAAACCCCAAAACAACAGCAGCAAGAAAAGGAAACAAACACTTCTTTTGAGTATGCTTTCTTATTCAAATTAGTTTCCTAAATAAGAATGTTTGGATCTGTGATGTAGGCCAGCCCATTGAATAAAAATTATTATGAAGAGAAACTTGGCAAGTTCTTTTCTTTTAAAACAGCATAGCCCATCTTATTTGTTTACTGGACAAATATTCATTAATTGCACACTCTATTGCAATCACTTTAACTCTCTTTGCCTTCCACAAAGTCCTTCCTTCTACCCTCTTCCCATCAATTCTTAGCTTTTTCTTTTTCTTTTTCCTTTTTTTTTTTTTTTTTATGAGGAAGGGCCACAGGCCAAGCCTGAAATGCTTTTGGACTTCTATCCAACACTTTTTTGTGTGTTGCTAAATGACTTAAATTTCCATCTAAAAGGCCATTAGAGTTGCTGGTTGAGACTCTGAGGCAATGAGTCTAGGGTAATAATGACCAGAGTATGGGTTGAGTGAGGATTTTTCACTGCATACTTAAGAGACGTGCCCTGGCACAGCCAAACGCTGCATTGTTTGGAGGAAGGAAATGTGTTTCTTGTGGGTTGTGTATTTCCCATTGGCTCAGGGTGGTCTGAGGGCAGGTGGATATTTTTTGCCCTTTGGAAAAGACCCATTACATCTTCAGCACAGAGGAAAGTGCCCAGGCTTTGGAGCTACACACACCTGGGTTCAATGCCACTCACTAGCTCTGTGACTTTGACAAGCTACTTATCCTCTCTAACCATGACCTTATTTGTAAATGTGAGTTGAAGCCTTTCCAAGGGGAATTATGGATTAGAAATCAGTACAGAAAGCCCCCAGCATGGGGTAGGGCCCATAGTAGGCACTCATTAGAGAGTAGCTGCTATTGTGTTGCACAACTGGGAACAAAATGAAGCATGAGCCCAGGTCAATAGTTTCTCTCTGCTTAAGCTTGAGCTTGACCTCCACATTGAGTCCTGTCCTAAGCTCTGTAGCAACCTGGATCTAGATGAAAGAGGCACTGTAGAAATTGCTGATGGGGGAGGAGGTAAACTTTATAAAGATAAATTTTCTAGAGCTGGAAATATTTATGCCAGAGAGGAAAAAGATAATGAGCAAATAATAACCTTTAAAAATGTAAAATATTCTCACACAGACAACTGGCTGTTTAATGTCTCCTTTGAGGATAGAACTAGGGGTAATTACTTTAGATTGTAGTTTGCGATCTTTAGGTCAGATGTGAAGGGTCATGTTCTGGTGGTAGGGCTTTTAAAATTTCAGAATGAAAGTCTTACTCTATAAAGACTCCTTAAAAAAGCACAAACAGATTCTTATCTTTATAGGAAGTGATCAGGTGATAGAAGGTCTGGAAAATATCTTGTAGGAGGAATGAGTGTGGACCGTGTGTGTTTATCCTGTAGTTGCAAAAGCCAGGGTTGAGAGGGACAGGATGGCCATGTAAATATCCTAGGGAAGCCAGAACTGGCTGGTCCCTTGTCCTCTCAAAGGACAGAACAAGCACTGATGCGTGTTGATGTTGGGGGTAGGGAGGGGGGTTGGTTACAAGAAGGCAAATTTCAGCACAACCGGAGAAATATTTTTCTACTTGGAACTCTCCAGCAGAAAGGGCTTCTTTGAGAGACTATAGCATGGTCCAAGGCACTGGAATGTAGACTAGTGTGGAAAAACACAACTTCCGTAGACAAACTATCTTGGGTTCCAGTCACTGTTCAACTTTCTCTTTCTTGGGTAAAATATTATCTAGTATCCTAAACCAGAGACACATCATCATTTGAATGTGATACAGGGATTCTCAGGAGAGATTTGTTGTGAAAAGTGCATGACATCCTTTGTCAGCAACAAGAGCTCATCAAAGAGAAGCTTTTGTGGTGAAAAGTATGATCTTCAGTGAATATTTTGCCTGGAATTTTCTTTCTTCCAACTCTTGAAATCTACCTTGGCGTATGCAGATCTGTTTTTAAAGCAAGGATAAGAGTTCTGCTGCGAAGTAGAGATTTCTCTTTCAGAGTTCCCAGACAAATAGGCTCTGGAAGATACAGATGCACATGTAGATCCAGGTCTACCTACATTTTACAGCAAGATTAAAGGATCTAGTGAGCATTAGTGTTTGCAAAGGAGAACAGCAGGAAGAGACACAGCCTTCGTATTGGCTCAATACGTAGATTGTTGGGGTTACACATTTGGGACAAATGGGCTATTTCCAAACTTTGCATGTTGCCCTGCTCTTCATCCTGTCTAAGCATATATTCTGAGTGCAGAAAAGTACATGCACAGACCAGACTTTGCTTTGTATCTTTATCAAAAGCAATTTTCAGGTCCAAACGAACTGCTGTGCTTTATTTTTGTGAGACCCTTTAGATCCCTCCCTCCCTATTAATTTCTCAAAACAAAAATTATTCGGGAGAGAGAAAAAATACCATAAGCATTTCCCCACGAGATAGAAGGTTCAAGAAGAGGTAGAAAACGTGGAAACGTGGAATTAATTGGTCTAGAGTTGCTGTGTCCAATATGGCAGCCACTAGTCACAGGTGGTTGCTAAAATTAAAATGAATTAAAATGAAACATAATTAAAATTTCCATTCTCCGTGGTAATACTCATCATCCACATGTTTTATAGTGGCATGTGGCCAGGGACTATAACATCAGTGGATAAAGAACACTTCCATTGTCGCAGGAAACTCTATTGAGCAGGATTGGTTTAGAGGGCTGCTTGGTGATTTTTTAAAATTTTTTTTATTGGAGTTCAATGTGCCAACCTATAGCATAACACCCAGTGCTCATCCCATCGAGTGTCCGCCTCAGTGCCCATTACCCAGTCACCCCAACCCCCCACCCTCCTCCCTTTCCACTACCCCTTGTTCGTTTCCCAGAGTTAGGAGTCTCTCATGTTTTGTCACCCTCACTGATATTTTCACCCATTTTCTCTCCTTTCCCTTTATTCCCTTTCACTAATTTTTATATTCCCCAAATGAATGAGAACATACACTGTTTGTCCTTCTCCGATTGACTTACTTCACTCAGCATAATACCCTCCAGTTCCATCCACGTTGAAGCAAATGGTGGGTATTTGTCGTTTCTAATGGCTGAGGAATATTCCATTGTATACATAAACCACATCTTCTTTATCCATCATCTCTCGATGGGCACCGAGGCTCCTTCCACAGTTTGGCTATTGTGGACATGGCTGCTAGAAACATCGGGGTGCAGGTGTCCCGGCTTTTCACTGCATCTGTATCTTTGGGGTAAATCCCCAAAAGTGCAATTGCTGGGTCGTAGGGCAGCTCTATTTTTAACTCTTTGAGGAACCTCCACACAGTTTTCCAGAGTGGCTGCACCAGTTCACATTCCCACCAACAGTGCAGGAGGGTTCCCCTTTCGCCACATCCTCTCCAACATTTGTAGTTTCCTGTCTTGTTAATTTTCACTGCTTGGTGATATTAAACCCGTGGTACAGACAAGGAAGCTGAAGCTCAGAGAATCTGTATGATGTTGCTAAGTGTCCTGTCTAATGAAAATGGGTGAGTACCTCAGGCACAGGTGCCAGGAGACTAGCCTGAGAAGATGGCGTCTGTGTGGTAACTCAGCTAAACTAAGCAAATAGGCATGTGCAGTGTAATTTCCATCACGTTTTTGGACCTTACATATTCAAACATATCCAGATACAAGTGAGAAATGGTCTTTCTGGCTAGTGTCCTCTTCAAATATGAAGAGACATGCACCTTGCTCCAGACCAGTATCTTTCTCCTCTATCCCTCTATCCTCCACCCTACCCTTGGGATAGGAAATTTTCTTTCTCTTTCTCTTTCTCTTTTTCTCTTTCTTCTCTTTCTCTTCTCTTCTCTTCTCTTCTCTTCTCTTCTCTTCTCTTCTCTTTCTCTTTCTTTCTTTCTTCTTTCTTTTTCTTTCTTCTTTCTTTCTTCTTCTCTATCTGCATACTTGAGAGCCTCAAGTTCTCTGTGAGTTTCTTCTTCTTAAATCAAACCAAAGATAAACTACTCCAGGGACCACTCTGGCCATGCTTAACATCTTGTCCTGCTTTGCTCCACCCTTCTCTTGCAAGCTAGTAGAACTCGTCAAAGATAAGTTATTGTTCTCTTTCTGTTGACCCTATACTACTCTGCTCCAGCGTTTTTGAGAGGACTCAGTCCATTTACTTCAGCAATATAAACCATTCTATGGTTGATGAAGCAGCTGGGTGTGGGAGAAAGAGCCTGGTCTTCAGAGAGAAACTGATCTAAGTTAGAAACCAGCTCTTCCACTTAGTAGGGGCTTCTCACGGCCATTCACTACCCCCTAAGTCTCACTTACCATGTGATTCCCTACATGGCTATACATATGTCTATGTCATGGTGCTTTGGGAGAATGGAATGAAGTGAGATATATGTTAAGCTACTAGCATAGTGTCTGGCATACAGTAGGTGCTTTATATATGGTGGCTAATAATAGAAGCTATAATAACACTGGTCAAATAGAGAATGGATCAGAAAGAAAACTTTGCATCTACAAGAGATGGGAGAACCAGTGAGATACATCAACAACAACAACAATAATAATAATATAATAGATAACAAGAGAGATTGGCCAACCTCAGTCTATGCACGTGGAGGGAGTCTCAGTCTATAAAGTGGAGGGAGGCTGCATTTTTTTGGCGGGCTTAAGAAAAACACTTTGAAAGAGGTGCCATTTGAGATGGACCTGAAAGATGGATGGTAGTTTTGAAAAGCAGAGGGATACGATGGCAGTGGGTGGGCCGCCTTCAAAGCCTGTGGAAGCCTAGAAAGGGACCAGAGAGAAGCAAGGGACTTGGAATGCATGACTGATAAGAATAAAGAAGATGACAAATGCTCCCCTTTGTGGCTATCTGCTAGAGGCACAGGTAGGGTGATGTGGGTGGAATACTGAAGAGGCCTACTGCGGTGTCCAAGACATGCAGGGGAGCAGAAAGGAGTGAGCACAGAGTTGGTAGAGCCATAGTGAGGAAAAGGAATACATGAAAGACCAACGAGAACGGCTGGTACCGAGCCCAGTAAGCAATGGTTGTAGCTCTCTAAGGATAGGTGTCTAACTGCTCAGTGTCCTCTGCGGGGAGGCCTACATAGAACATGGGATTTTGTCTTTAGTCCCTGGTCTCCAAATACCTGGCATATTTATGGGTCCCCCTTCCAAGTTTCAAAAGATGAAAAAAATGGTCCTGAAGCCTTTTTTTTTTTTTAAAGTTGGGGAGGGCCTTAAACTGTTAGGACTTCATTACTGTTGCTAGATAAAAATTAGTTCTTGGTTCATCTTCTTTGGAAGTAGATGTTGCCAATGTAGGATCATTTTCCAGACCTTCATTTTCCAGGCCTTGGCATTATAGATTTTTATTCAGAACATTACTCTGAGGCAACCCTTTGTTTAACAGGTGAGGGAAGCAGGGTCAGGATCATGGCAGCCATATCCTAAGGACTTTCTGGTTAATAATTTCATACTTTAAGGTGTCTCTTGTCTGTTTATCAGATATGCCCTGACCCCAACCCCAAGAAATGCTGTTTGGTAGCTAACCTTTTGGAAGCAGCATGACATAAACTATCGGTTATTTTTAAGCACTTCCCCATAGGACAAAGACCTTTGCTGGATGAAGGAATCAACAATCTTTGAATTTTTTCCTGGTCACAGCTGGAGAATAAACAGTTTCATTTTTAGATAAAGATAAAATTTCCAACTGGTTAGAATCATATTTCAGAATTAGTTACTTATGACTTCATTTTTAGTGGCTCCCAGAATATATCTATCTTGTTGACTGAGGCACGCACATGAAATATCCTAGGTTGGGGGCAGCGAGGAGGATTCCTACTGTTTAGAAATGCCGATGAATCTCTTTCCACTGTATTTTGGCAACACAAGAGGCAGCTCACACCAAATTTTTCTTCTTGCTTACAGGCAAGAGAATTTTATCGCACACAGTCATTTAAGCACGGAGGTGCTTACATGGGCGTTCTTAAAGGTTCTAGAAATTCTTCACCCCTTGTCCTTCCCAACATCCATAAATTCCTTCTTGGAATGTGTCAGGAAGAGAGAGGAGCCAGGAAACAGCCTTAAGTGTGGATTTTTTCCGAGGACATCTGATCCTTACAGTTGAGTGAGGCCAGCACAACCTGTCTTAAAAGAATTAAGAGAACTCTGACTGCCAAACCAAAGCACCTCTAAGCCCTAGGTGTTTGAATCCTGGCATTGAAAAGCATTTATCCATTCATGTAGCACGGTGGCTTCATTGGTGCCCAATTCGGATGCTACTGGGGCCAGCCATCATCCCAGAGGCCTGAGAATTAATTCATTTGAAAAATTACTCATTCTTGCATTCAACAGAGATGAATTGAATGAAGGCTAAGATAGCCCAAGGGACATTAAGGTATCTCAGAGACCCGTGATGGATAATTCTTGCTCTCATTGAGTTCATGGTCCAGTAAAGGAAACAGACATGTCAACAGATCATTACAGGGAAGAATGACAAACGCTAAAATTAGGACAATTATCCAGGGAGAATCTGCACAGTGTTTGAAAAGATCTGTTCTAGAATCAGTCAAATACTATATTGAACCCTGGTTCTGCCGCTTGCTGTCAGTTGGACCCCTACGGAACTGCCATTTTTGTAGGTCGAAAATCGTTAGATAGAAGGCAACTTCATATGGTTCCATCTAGTATCTATGACCTTGGATATGTAGCATTGCCTCTCTGGGCCTCAACTTTCTTGTTTGCAAAACAGTGACACTAATAGCAACCCGGCAATAAAGTGCTTTCCAATGCAAGCGGGAGAAAATGAGATTAAGTGATAATTATGTCATTTCATTATTATGAGAATATTTAGGACAGTGCCTAACTGAGGGGAGAGACCTCAGTAATCTGTGTGTCTCGTTATTGTGTGATGGTTTGTGTCCTTCGTTTAGAGAGGGCAGTGAGCAGAAGGCTAGTCTCTGACGGATGAGAGATTCATAAGGGAATATGGGAGCATCCCCTCTTGTCCACTGGTGCTTTTTCCTTGGAAATGTATCGTTGTTAGTGCTTCAGTTTGTTAAGTGACGGGGATACTATGAAATTCATAGGGAAGTGAGGAGGCTGAGGCTATGGCCCTGGTTTTCCTCCTGGTGTATTCTCATTCAGTAGCAAGAAAAGCAAATCTGTGAGCCTAGGGTGGAGCTCTTTTCTGGGAGGTCAGTACCCTGGCCAAGAGGCAGTGCTGCTACTGGGATGGTTGTCCATGATGCTCTGCCAGAGATTTCTCCAGAAGAGGCTGCTTGTGGTTTAGTCTTTTAAGACATTGCTCCTGACGGGAAACGTTTGGCTCAGCTTCTCAGCTCTTTCCATAGACACAAACAGCCATGAGATGATACAGAGAAATCAGAGTTGAGCGGGCCTTAGAAGCAACTGTGGAGGATCACTGAGTCCAGGGGTGGCAAATCTGTGCACCCCACACCTCCTTCTAGTATACGTGGCAGGCATTGCTAATCCACACCTATCCTTTTCTTTGGAGCCCCACTTCAGAAGTGTTACGAATACCTCGCTCCAGGCAGCCCCGTCTGAGTAAGTAGAGGTAGTGCCTGCCATGAAAGGGAATTACTGAGCTGAAACACCACAGAAGGTCGGTAGCTAATTCGTGGTAAAGTTGACATTAAAACCCAGAGATCTTCCCTCTTGGTCATTGCATTCGATTGAGGTTTATCTCTTCCCCAAGGCTACTGAGAGCCCTTCAAAAATAAGTGCATAGAAGAGGCTTCTAGTAATTCTTAGTATGAGGTCATTGTAAAGATTCCCAGAGAGAAGTATCAGCAGCAGTATCTTGGAGAGACTCTGTGTTAAGAGCTTTCTAGCATTCTTGGTCCTGTAAGATTTCTTCAGTTCTCCACCCACCCAACCATCCATTCATCCATCCATCCATCCACCCATCCATCCAACTATCCATCTTTTCAGAACATAGTTGTTAAATACCTGCCATCTGCCAAACGTTGAAATAGCAATGAAGAAGATCAGCATGTTCTAATCATCAAGCTTACAATTTCCTTCTAGAAGGAAATTTCCTTCAAATGCATTTTATTTTATTTTTATTTTTATTTTTTTAGAGAGAAAGAGAGAGTGTGTGGGGAGGGGCAGGAGAGGGAGAGAGAGAACCTCAAGTAGGCTCCATGATCATCAACAGACGGATCTGAGCCTATGCAGGGCTTAGTCTTACAACCCTGAGATCATGACCTGAGTTGAAATCAAGAGCTGGATGCTCAACTGACTGAGCCACCCAGGTGCCCATAAATGCAGTTGATTTTAAGTCCATGAACTATGGATTTAATAGTTGTGATATTCTTACTGCAGATTGGGAACGTGGCACATACTCTTAAGCTGATGGCAAGAGTATAAATGTTAAGATTCTTTTAAGGGCCACTTCTTGTTTACTTTCTATGGGCTGCACAGCATGCTGAGTGCTAGGGATACTAAGCAGAAGAAGGACTTATTTTCTGTTTCCAGAAATGTCGGAAGCTAGAACATACATAGCGAGGTTCAATGGCAGCGCTGGTCTGAATGAAGGAATTGAAGAAAGTGTCATTCTGAGCATAGAAAGTTCCCAGAGGGCTTCCTGGAGGGGGAAATACTTAGAACAACCAAATATTGATTGAAAAGGCCTTGGAAGATAAGGAAGGGGTTGAAATCATAAACAGTGATGATAAAACTAATGAAAGTGTCATCTACGTCCATACACTGTGTACTTTGCCAGTAAGCATATTACGTTTCCAATTTTAATTTTTCACAAAATGATATGAGGTGGTATCTTTATTCTCATTTTGAAGATGAGGAAACCGAGGCAGAAAATAATTATATAGCTTATGTAAGTTCAGACATTTATTAAGTAGTGGAGTCAGAATTTGAACACAAGTCCATCTGAGTCCAAAGTAAATGCCCTGAACCTGATCTTCTACAGCCTTTTGTGCTGGAGGGCCAAGGAAGAACGTTATGGTTCAAGACCAGTCCCAAGCTCTGTTTTGATTACTCTCAAATGCCGGGTAATTTTTTCCCTCTGAATTCTCTGAGTTCTTGATTTGGTATGATTTCCCTCATGTATCATTCTAAAATTGATTTTGGGGTGATTTTATTATGTATGTGTATGTCCCTCTTTTAAAGTATAAGCCAATTTTATCTCGTATTTATTTTGGACTGTAAGGAGTCAGAATGTACGCAATCTATCAGCTCCATGAGGGCAGGAACTGCTTGTGGTTGACATCTGAGTCATTCATCTTTTTTTTTTTAAGATTATTTATTTATTATTTATTTATTTATTTATTTATTTATTTATTTATTTATTTCTTAAGCTCAGTGTCTCCATCATAGTGAAGGCACAATATGTTTATATTTACATGAAATAAAGCTGGATATATTTCTTGATTTGAACTTACACATAGCAGGGGCTCATATTCATGGGATGACTGAATGAACTAATACTCTTATTTTCCTGATGGCTCTCATGTAATGAGTTCTCCTGTGATCTCTTCTAAGACAAGATGTATCAAGAAATTCATCATAGCTGAATTCCCAGAATTAGTTCATTTTTTTTTTTTCACTTGGCTATTCAGTGAGTACATACTAAATGCCAGATACCATACTAAGCACAGGGGTTGCAAGAGTGCCAAGACACACTGGGCTCCTTCCTATGAGATTCTAGTCAATACCTCAAAGGCTCCCGAGAGCCCAGTACTGTCCACTTTGAGATAGAATTTCCATATGATCAAAGTAAACTCAACCAGACCTTTGGCAGGAGGTGAACTCAACCAGGCCTGTGATATACTCAGTGTAAAATTCTGGTTTCAATATGAATGAAGCCTCCTGGGTTATTAGTCAGCAATTCTTCCCATTTCACTGCAGTATTTGTTAATGGTTAAATTTAGGTCTCTCGTTTGGAATTTTGAATTTTCACTACTTATTTTTCAGTTTCCAGAGATTTGAGACTCTTCTGAGACTATGTGGTGGGGAGTACAGCAGGTTGAAGGGATAGAAGATGAGCTTTGAGGTACAGTCCTGCCAACCACTCACTCACTGTGGGTCCTTGGGCAGGTCCCATCACTCTCTTATCAAATAAGCAACAGTGTGTGTCCCCAGTCCTTGACTCTTTGGTTCTAGGGACTTGTGATCCATCGCTAATTTGGCAATATTTTCTGAACTTAGATTTGGATTTCATTTTAGATCCATGTCAGGTAGCAATATTAAGGACAACCCCCCAACCCCCCCAATACTGTTTCTTTCTTTAGTTGTTTGCCTGAAGCACTGGTGGTACTTTGTGTCTTCCTCCTTCCCATCCCCCAACAGAGGTTTCATTACTAACCAAATTAAGCTCACAAATCTTAATCCATAAAATATTTCCATCCAGACAAAATAATGAGATTCATATTTGTGGTTTAGTATACCTAAGAAAAGCTCAGATGAAATATGACTAGATCCATTGATACATTCAGACCATAAACTGCCCTGGTGTGGTCTGGTTTCAATTTTTGAAATAAAATTTCTGCAGAGCACTTGCTTTCTCGCTCCTCTTTCTTGCCTACACAGAAAGGAAAATAAAAAGGGGGTCTGACCAAGTGGCAACTATATAGGTTCCTATAAAATTCTGGAAAATTGTTTCAAATGTAAATTTCAGTTCATTTCCTAAGGGTACAATGACCTCCTCTGGTGTTCATGCAGAATTTTAGGAAATCTAGTTGACTCTTTTGTAAGTACTGGAATTAGGTTCTTGAGCTCTTGAGCCAAAGTCAAGAGATTAGATATTTGTCTAGCAAGGATGGGTTACAGACTGACTTATACCTCAATGTTAAATAAGAGACCTTCTAGAAAGGGCTGTGACATGGTGACCTCTGTGAAACTGCTGTTAGCTGTCCAATGCCAGAGATGTAGCCTTGAAAGCCTGAAAATTCTTAAGGATGCACTGTGATGGGATAGGGAATAATAGAGCCTTTAGAGCAGAAAGCCTGGAGATCAAACTCTACTTACCTGCTGGGGAGCCTTGGACTGAATCCTATAACTTTTCTGAATTATGGCTTCTTTAGCTCTAAAATAAGGATCTTTCCAGGGTTGTTGGAGACAGTGAATGGGATAATAGAGTTATAAACGCTATCCAAATGTTAGTATCCATTCTGCTTTTCTCTCCTCTTCCTCTGTGGCTTCCCTTATAGAGATCTCCACAACATCGGACAAATTAAAAAAATAGACAGTAATATTGTAAAAAGTGGTTCAAACGTTCATTGACTGCGAAGTTGAATTGGTTTGGGATGGCAAATGAGTTTCAGTTTACGTGTCAACCTCAGTGAGCTGATATGGCCATCTGGCACCATGTTGAGAAAGATTCCATGGCCTCGTTTGGGCTCATGGGGGGGTGGGGAGTGCTGTGATGGTTTAGCAATGAATGCCATGGGTACCGAAGTGAGGAAGTGTTGATATGTGTGCCAAATATTTGGCATAGCAAGGCTAGATGTCTTTGGCAATCTTTTCCAAGTCAATGTGCTGATATTCAAATGAATGGAATGCTGTTTGAGGCCTGATTCAGAGGGAGCCAGATGGAGCCTCTGACAATATAAAAGCCTGTATGAATCAAGGGCAATAAAGTTGAACACATTTTGATAGTAGTTGACTCCTGAAATGAAACTATGCTTCTAAGATTGGAAGCAGGAAACTGGACTCTAAGGGAAAACTAATACTGCTGCAGCAATTAATTTGTGTGATACCGTGCAAGGAAACATACTTCCATTGTCTACTTTCGCTTTCTCAGATGGGGCCATTTCAATGCCTCAATAATAGCTAATGTTGATTGAACACATCTGTGCCAAGAATTATGTTACATGTCTTACACGGGTTATTTCATTGAATCCTCTCCAAGACCTATGAAGTAGTTACCTTTATTATTATTATTATTATTATTATTATTATTATTATTTTAGTTCAGAGATAAGGAAACTGAGGCTCACAGAGCTTCAGCTCACCCAGCTAGAAAGGGGCAGCAGGGATTTAATTCAGATAGACTAACTCACATGTCAGAGAGCCAGGTCCTAACCCTCAGCTTTGGTGCCATCCGTGACTGATATCAAAGTGTGATTTGCACAACAAAAGTAAAAAGGCAGACTTCAAAAGGACCCGGTGGTCAGGGTCCAGAGCAACCACTGACAATGAAACACCTTTATGACTTCCAGAGAGAGTAGGGGAAGCTGTACGTGAACCTGAAAAATAGAGATATTTCTAACCCCTGACTTGGGTTAATTAACTGTATAACTCTAGACAGCATTTTGTAAAGTGTAATCTACAACATGTTAGCAGGTATTAGTGCAAGGGAAGAAAAGATTTCCTAGTTAAACATGTTTGGAAAATGCTATTTTAAACCAAACAAATTATACAGCTTTGTTTATTTCAGTGTCTTTAATGGGTTTGTGTTCATCAGAACTCTCCAAAACTGGGAGAGTTTATAGTGTTTTCCAAACCTACTTGATTATTTTGTATTTAAATACATCGCGGGATTAGGTTTGGTGGCACACAATGGGGAAAGTGCAGATTTGGAACAAATCTACAACCTCATCTTTCCATTTCCTTACACATTAGATGGGAGTAATGATTACATCCAACCATGGCCAACCTCTGAGTGAGGAGCTCATGGATGGAGACTCTTCCAATGTAAAGCATGAGTGAGATAGATAGTGTCACATGTATTCTGTGCCTGGAGCTATACAGATGCTGTTTTTGGTGGGGTTTTTTTCTGTTGTTGTTTTAAAGATTATTTATTTATTTGAGAGAGATTGAGAACATGAGCAGGAAGAACAGAAGGAGAGGGAGAGAGAGTCCCAAGCAGACTCAGCACTGAGCAGCACTAAGCACTCAGCAATCTCATGATCCAGAGGTCATGACCCAAGCTGAAACCAAGCATTGGATACTTAACTTACTGTACCACCCAGCTGCCCCCTCCACATGCTGTTTAACTGTGATGGCAACCTTATGAGTGAGGAAGTGCTATTCGTATTTTACCGTTAAGAGAGCTGAAGGCTTCAAAATTAAGAACTCAGTCCTATAATTCCAAATCTTATGCTCTTTCTGCTACACCAAGTTATCCTTTTAAACAAGATTCATTTTTTTTTCAGTTTAAGCAATTAATACGTATGCGATAAATATCAGAAGAACACCTAGTATCACTGATACAAGTAGAATTGTTGGATCCCTAAAATGAGGCCCCTTGGGAGGGTGGGGCTGGGGAGCTGGAGTGCACATAGACATTTTATGTATAGTTTTGAACTTGAGGGGAGGCACAGAGCCAAATGCACTGTAATATCCATGTCTCAGGCAAATCTTTAAAGCCCCCGGAAACAGCTTACTCTCTTTGAGTCTGGCCTGGAGAGAAAGTGAGTAAGTGAGAGGAAGATAAAGTGAGAAGTAGCAGACAGAGGAGCTTAATGAATCTCTTCTTTCTGGAAAACTGGCCCTCATGCTATGTATAACCAAAAAAAAAAGAAAAGAAAAAAAGAGTATGGTTTCAGTTAAGGCATGAGTGTCAGAGGGTCTAGAAATTACATACGTGAGAGATTGGACTTATATGAACAAACAAAAATATACGGAAAAGGCAGGAGGACCCATTCTGGACAGCAACATTTAATTCAGCATATCTCAGGAAAGTCAAGAAATTTAGCCTGAGAGAGATAAAAGGCAGAGATGGTTCTGGAGAAATCAAGGATGAATCATACAAATGTGTAACTCTTCTGTCATTCTTTGAAACTTCTTTCAACATCATGTTTTTGGAGGAGGACTTACCAGATAAGCTTTTATTTCTGCTTCAATCTCTTTATATATGTAAGTATAATATTTCATACCTTGCTAGGTTGTGGTGATTGGAAATTATGTATCCAAATTTAGCACACTGGCAGGAGCCAGTAAATTTATTTCTAAATGACCAGACAGTAAATATTTTAGGTTTTGCAACTAGATGATCTATGTCACAAAGATTCAACTCTACAATTACCAAGAAAGTAGCCATAGTCATGGCATGAATGAATGAACATGTCTGTGTTTCAATAAAACTTTATTTATAAAAATAGGCTGTCACCTGGTGGGTTCCTGACCTTTGCTGGAATATAGTAGTAAAACCAAATACAGACTGAAATGGACAAGAAAGAAACTACCATTTTGTTGAGAGCCTACTATATACCCACTGTGTGCCAGGCCTTATGCTAGATGCTTTTTATACATGTATCATTTATCTCGTCATTTGTCATGACAACCTGTTGAGATAGGTATTATCTGGAAGTTAAATTGAGACTCAGGGAGATTCAATGACTGGTTTACAGGGGCAGTCAGCATTTGGACCCTAGCTGCGACCCTAAAATGCATGCTCTCAACTACTACCCTGGGCAGATTCGTCAAGGGACCTCCTGCAGTTCATACAAGGTGAAAATGTAAATTAGCACTGCTCAATGAAGAGAGAGATCAGAGCCCAAGCAGACACCTTCACCTTCCATTTCCTAGATCTTTAACAGCAATCTGGTGGCTGTCTGTGTTTAAGCACTGAAATATTTGACCTCTGTCTTTCTCCTGGAGCCTCTGGCTGGACCTCAAGTTTTATACACTTCCCCTCTGGAGAATGCTTAAGCCAAGGTGTACTGTTTGCAAACACTTATTAGCTTTTAGGCAGATGTTGGCAAGTTTCCTTTGGCCTGAGATGGGATTCCAGAGTCTGTTGAAGCCTGGCTGTGCTCATTGATCATCTCAGCCAAAAAGAGTTGCTAATTAGGGTGACACCCTGCTTTTCTTTACCTCTAAAACTAGGGTTTTTTTTTTTTTTTTTTTTGCTCCAGGCGTGCCTATTTCAGACCAAGTGGTTTGCTGGGCTTTTTACTATAGGTCTAGATGAGTGAGAGCAAATTTATAGTCCTTTTAAAAATCTATGAAGCCTTGTGCTCTGTGCAGAATTTACCAGATTACATGCCAAGGTGTTTTTAGGTACATGTTCTGCAGAAAATGGCATCTGGGTTCAAATAACTTGGGGAGTGATACTGGGTTAAACAAAGCTGGATAGATTAATTGCTATAGGATTTCTTAGATCATGTACTTTTCTCCCCCAGATTTCCCATTGGCTCCTAGTTACACTCAGAATAAAATCTCAACTCCTACCCACTATCTACAGAGCTCATTTTCCTATTTAATTCTGCTCCCTGCTTAACTGTCATCTCTATGTCTCACCCTATTTAAAAGATCATCCTGGGCAGCCCTGGTGGTGCAGTGGTTTAGTGCTGCCTGCAGCCCAGGGTGTGATCCTGGAGACCAGGGATGCAGTCCCACATTGGGCTTCCTGCATGGAGCCTGCTTCTCCCTCTGCCTGTGTCTCTGCCTCTCTCTCTCTCTCTCTCTCTCTCTCTCTGTCTCTATGAATAAATAAATAAATTAATTAAAAAAAGATCACCTTATTCAGCACCACCTCATTGTTTGTTACCTTACTGTGATTTATGTTTCTTCTTAGCAAATACTTGCCTGAAATTGTACTCACAAGTTTCTTTGATTACTTGTAATTATCTACCTTCTTCCACCATAATGGAAGCTCCATGAGGAGCTTAAAAGGATCATGCACGTCCTCTTACCTACTGTATCTCCATCTTTGGAACCACGTATTGAATATGAGCTAAGAATTCCCAAGAACAGGACACAATGCCAAGGATCTCCTAAAAACCTTTGGCCACAGAACACCTTTTCAGTTGCATCTCATGAGAATGCTGCTTCACAGGCCACAGTTTTGGGAACCACTTCTCTAATGGAGCCTTATTACCCATGACCATTTCAACAACAGGTAGCAACAACGACAATATAACATTTATATCTGAATGTCAGTTCTGTGCTAAGCAGTGCACTCATCCTTACGCCATTTAATCATCACAATAACCTTCTGGAGTAGGTGCTACTATTTTGCCTTTATTATGGATGAAAATGAGGGTTAGAGAAGTTAAGTAGAGAAGCTAACATGGCCAACATCACGTTGATAAGAAAAGAGCAAGCACTTGAACCCAGCGCTAATGGCAAAACCATACTTTTACCATTAAGCAATCTTCCCCCTGCACTGTGAATTTCTCCGTGTCCTAAGATAGAGAGCTCTTTGTCTCCACCCCTCCCTTGAATCCTTCCCTTCCTCCCACTGGTTGTACATTGATCCTTGTCATAGCCTCCAGATACTAGGATCTCTTGTGACTCAGTCTCGAATTCCCCTACAGGCCTCCTCTGTCCTTGGTACTGTTTTTTTCAAATCCCAGGCAGGGCGTGCTTTGATTCCAGAAGCTTCCTCTGAAAGCAAGGGCATTCCTTGAAGAATGAGTACTAAGATAGTTTCCTGTCCCAGAACAGGGCTGGCTTCCTCCTGTGATATGTTATGACATCACTCTGCACAGTAGAGAGCCCAGAGGGCAAGGCATGAAAACAACTTCAAGTTCTAAGCTTTCTGAATAAACTCTGGTGAGGAAGAAGCCCAAATCTGGGACACGGTAAGGACTCTTGTCTGTGGTTAAAGATTAATTTTATTCCAATTGTGCTCAACTTCAGATGAACCAGACACAAATTATCTTTTCAAGAACTTCATTGACAGAAGGAGTTGATCTCTGAGTAGACAGGCAGTTCCAGGATGATAAGGGTGATGACAGAAAAAGATATGGGGTAGAATGGGTTGACAATAAAAAAACATCTCATCTACCCAGAGGAGGCAGGTGGTTCCTGAACTGAATTTTAAAAGGAGATTATGAGTAGATGAAAAACATAGGGAAGGATATTATAGGAAAGGGGGAATGGCATTTGCCAGGGCACAAAAAGCATGAAATAGATGGTGCTGAGAGCATGGATTACAGCTGAAGTACAAGGCCTGTTTGGAGGCTGGAAGAAAACCATGAAAGAATTTGAAAAGTCAGGCTGGAGATATGATTTTTTCCTGTGGCTAGAAGAGCATCATTTGCAAATATTTAAGCCTGGGATTGTTTACCTACAACCCCAGTTGAGGGATAGATTGAAAGGAAAGCCTGGTGGGATGGGAGCCAATGGAGAAACTATTGCTATGGTCCATCTGTGAGATGCATGACCTGAACTGGGATGATTAGGGAGGGGTGGAAGGCAATGAACTGATTTACTTATTAAGGCAAAAGAATTTACAAGATTTGAAATATGGTGGCTTAGTAAGGAAAAAGTGGAAAGGGAGCAATAATTAATCCTAAATTTTTAATCTTCATTATAACTGCTAAGAGAGGAATAGGTTGAGTTTCAGTTTTTGTCACTATGAATATCTTGCCTTTGCATGAAATACATTTGAAGTCATTGCCTTGGAAGGCCTTGTCCTGAGATATTCAAGAGGAATTATGTCTCCCCAATGAACTAGTACATCTAATGCAAAACATCTGGCTCCCCTTTATAAATGAATGGAAAGCTTAAATAAGATACAGCCCACTCTAGTGGCTGCCATAATTATTGATTGCTCATCAACAGAAGTGTAGGTGGGTTGGGTGAACTTGTTATTGTTAATAAGTTGTCAGAAATAGGTGACATTGGAGCACTGGGGTGGCAGAGAAGCTCTAAGAGAGGCCCCAATGATATGTCCCTGCTATTCACACCTTTGTGCAATTCTCTTTCCTTGAGTGTGGGATGGCCTAGTGGCTTATTTTTAACCGGCAAAATATGGCTAAGGTGATGGGTATCACTTCCACAATTAAGCTGTGCAAGACTGTGATGTCTATTTGCTTGCAGACTGCCCCCCCCCCGTTGGCTTTGATGAAACAAATGGTCATGTCGGAGAATTCCATGTGGCAAGGAACTGAGGGTGGCCTTGGGCCAATAGACCTCAAGGAACTGAATGTAGCCAACAACCACGTCAGTGAGCTTGGAAGCTAATAATTCCCCAGCTGAACCTTCGGATGAGACCCCAATTCTGGCCAACATTGTGAATGTAGCCTCATGAGAGACCATGAAGCTGAACATCCAGCTAAGTTATGCTCAGATTCCTAACCTACACAAATTGTAAGATAACAAATTGGGTGTTATTTTAAATCACCAAATTTCATGGTAATTTGTTATGCAGCAAGAGATAACAAATACAGTGCACTCTTGCTTCACCCCATGTGTGCTAAAGCTGTTCAGAGAATAAGACTCTACTAATTTTTCATTTGTAAATAATATACTAACTCTGACTCTTTTTTTTTTTTTAATATAGTCTCTGGCTTCCAAGAGCAAGAGTCAGAAGACCTCAGACTGAGTCCTGACCCTGTGGCCAACTGGCGTGGGATCTTAGAAGGACATTTCCCTCCTCTGAGTCTCAGTTTCACCATCTTCCAAATGAGGGAAGTTAAACCAGGCCAGCAATTTAGAAAAAAACTTTAAATTTATTTATTTATTTTTTTGCCACAGAACTCTTTCACCAAATGACATTTCATAAGGAAGCTCTGTGCACAAAACAGATACAAGTGAAGGGGCTTAAATTAAAGTAACATTGAATGGAGCCCCTGCTTGGCCTCACCATCTCTCCATGGTAGTCCCCAAATCACCTTGGAAGAGTCTTTTGAATCCTGTCTCCAAACCTGTGGCTTAGAGGCTGCCGATGAGCCCTTTTAATTCCAATATTCTACAGGTTCTAACAAAAAAAAATTTTTTTTAACAAACTACCTATAATTTAGAGCACTCTACTGTGACGTCTCTGCATCCAGCTTCCTCAGTGTGACTATCCCAGGACCTAGGCCATCCATTTCCCAGAGAGAAGCCACCCAAGCTTCCCTTGGGGACAGCACTAAAAGTGCAAGGGCCTGGCATGAGCTCATCTTCACTTCCCTGAGCTCCCCAGCAGGTGCGTTTTCTCCTGCTCCTTAGGTCTGCCTCTCCCAGACTGTTTCTTTCCTAGGTGGAAAGTCATGGCTTCCTTGTCTGGATGTACTCACAGGCTCTATTATTATTGCTGCTGTGGTGGTTATTTTGTATCTTGGTGCCTACCCTGGATGCAGTATTTCGGAGAGTCTCTGGCTGGTAGAGTGTCCAGTGCTGCTTCAGGCTCTCTTGTTCTGGCTGTGGTGCATCACTTTCTGCAGTGAGGCTGCATGTGTCCATAATGCACCCACCCCATGCCTATAGCAAAGTTCCCCAGCACACAGTTATTAGCCAGGACTTCTTTATACTGCATTTGCAGCCTTAGAGTCCTGAACAAAAATATACTGACTTGCACTCAATATTCAGTCCCTGCCATGTTTCTTTCTATCAAGTATGGTTTTGTCCCTGAAAATGTCCCTAGGTGATAAAATTTGAGTTCTGCTACCCCACCAGAGTAGACCCTTGCCTGAAAGGGGGGATACTACTGCCAATTATTTCTCTTATCTGTTAGACGTTGCCCCCTCTTCTGAACAACCCTTCAAAAATGATATATTCCTCTAGAAAGCAGCCTGCTTGCTGCCTTGAACCATCTTATCTGAGAAATGGGAATAAGACCTGAGTGCTCAGTGGCACAGTGAAAGGAGCATAGCTGCGGGAGTTGGGAGTGACATCACTTTGCACTTTGTGCAAATGACAGCTTTTCTAGGCCTCTGTTTACTTACCTGTAAGGTTATCTATAGTTGCTGGGACCATCTGAGAGTGAGGCATAGAAAAGCTATTTTAGACATTTATGGATTTATGTGTATCCTACTTTGAGAAAAATTGATTCAGGTTATGGAGATGCTTCAAAAACCATGAGACACAATTCAGAAGCAAGGCAGTGCTGTGCTATTGTTCCATTTCTTTTGGAACGGCAGAGAGGATCTCCAACAATAACCTGAGGGCCTGGCACCTGTCAGCAGCTGGCTAGGCTTTGGGGAAAATGAGCACCAGTGAGACATAGTTCCTGCCTCATGGATGACCTTGACCTCAGGGATGTGCAGTTAGGTGTGGTGGGGTGGGGGGTGATTATCGAAGTATTTATGATACACAGATATCAGTGGGGGAAGCAGAAAGTTCTGTAGGAATTTGGAAGAGGGGTATTTGAGCCAGCCTGTGGGGCAAGCATGGCTTCGTCAGGCAGCACTTGCTTAGTTTGTGTACACGCTTTGGGTCTCAGGCTGGTGAGGGGCCTGGGGTGTGGACCAGGCTTCACCCTGGGCTGCCTAGAGCCCAGGAAGAGGAACACATTACATTAGTCACTACACACTGATTATTTAATTATGGTTTCCACAGGAAGTGAAATCAGGAGGAACAAGTCAGAGATATTACCAGTGGCTTCCCTGTGGAAGAGAGCACTGGGGTCTGAAAGATGAGCTTTTGATTCTTTCCTAGCTTTGTGATGTCCAGCCCTCTCTGTTGTCAGAAGACAAATACAATTAAGGCGCCGAGCGTCTATCCTAATGGTTAGAACCACATGTTCAGGCCCATGAACTGGGTTTGGGCTCTGGCTCCAGTATTTACTATCTGGGTGGTCTTGGGGAAGCTGCTTAAACTTTTTGAGCTTCAGATTCCCCGTGTTTGAAGGGGAGGCAGTTACACTTGCTGGATGGTTGACAATTCGAAGGCAAAATGCCTGTAGAGTTGTTGGGAAACGTTAGCTATTACAATCACCCCAGCACCGCTGCTAGAAGAACTTTTTGGACCTGTTTACGCAGAAGTTCATAGCAGCCAACTCACCGCCTCCAGGGCAAGAGTGAACCAGTAGCTAGTCCTGAAGGAAAGATGTTGACTTTCAGAGCTTACCAAATCTCTCTGGCTCTTGACATAGGATGGTTTTTCATGGAGGGGCGTGGGGGTGGAGGCCAACCAAACAACCTTTGGTTGTTAAAGGACCAACCAAAACTATTCGAGTTACTCTGGCTACATAATTAAGAACCTGTGAATTTCAGGAAATTTCAAAAGATCAGAGACAACTTGGCATGTTTTTTTTTTTCACTTCCATCCACAAATAGACTAGAAATGAATATGGAAGGGGTTTTCCTCACACAATCTGCTTTCAGCGTGGGCAGTTTGCTTTGATTCCTTGATGGAGGGTCAAGCGATACAATGATAGTGCTGAATTAGGTTGTTGCTGGATAGAGGCTAGAAATATGAGACAAGGGAAAAGGAAACAGGACAAACAATTCTAGACTTAAGGGCATCACTGAAATAAAAGTCTGGTCACCAGGGTTAAAGTCAGGGAGGCACACAGACTCTTCCTCTCTACCAAGGAGTCACAAGGTATGCACAGCCCCTTGGTGGTAGGTCAGGCCACTGCGGCCCTTTGTTTGGATGGAATTAATCCCGGAGATGGCAGGAGTTGGATGGGATTTCCCCACCTTGGAAGAGAGCCTTCATCTCATGTTTCCCACATGTTGAAGATGTTCAAACTGGCCGGGTTTAGATTCACGGGAATCCCCTGTCATTGTCTCAAAGCGAGAAGTGACTGGACCATAGCCCTCATGTCTAAGACTTCAGGGGAATTTGTGGCTTGGAGCCTACAATCATTTCCTGATCATGCTGAGGTTCGCTGCCCCAGGGCTGGGCAACCTGATTCACTCTGTACCCCCTCACCCTCATCAACCCTTATAAACCAGGTGCTTGGTTCACCTGGCTCTCAGAGAGGGTGTGGACACAGGTACTTTCCTACTTTTCCCATCCGAGCTCCCGCCTGCAGAGCCCAGCAAAGTCTGTGCCTCCTTTCCTGGGATGAAAATCAACAGTAATGACCTGAAGGCTACCTTTAGTGTCATTCTTCTCTCCCTCTCGGGGCTGAAATTTGAACTTTGCTGTGTCCAGGCAGAGAATTGTGCCACTATAAGCTGACCTTTCCTGAGCACCATGAAAAATGATCTAGGCAGGACTATTCTGTAGAGTCAATAGACACCAATGCCAGTTGGGGGCTTCTCCACCATCTGGCCGATCACTGAAAGAGATCATTCAAGGTTCGATATGAGGTCAGCCCTGCCCTTCAGGAAGCAACGCAGCACAGTGGAAAGAATAGTAGAGTTTAAGCCAGAAAGTTTGGGTTCAAAGCCAACCCCTGCTCCTCACTTATGGAAAGCCCTCACTGAGCCACTTAGCTTCTTTGGGCTCTTGTTCTTTGTCCATAAAATGGGGCCATTTGTAACTTGTCGTGTTGGAGTAAGAATCAGATGAGAAACAACAGGCCCCGCTATCTCGCATGTGCTACACGGGTAGCTCTTCATGATGATCACCGTGTGTGTGTGTGTGTGTGTGTGTGTGTGTGTGTGTGTTTTATCAGCACCCCAAGGAGCCGTGGATTTGGAGTGAGCTAAATGTTCGTTACCTACTTTCTACTTTTTCAAACTATCGTGACTTCAGTGTGGGGGGACTTGACGTCAGCTAGATACTTTTCCCTGTAAGAAAACACGACCGACCGTGTGTCTCTGGAAATCCCGGGGAAGGAGGGACCAGGTGTTCTTCGTTCACTGTGAGCATCAGAAAGGGTAGGATTAAGGGGGACGTGTTTTTCATTCTGTCAGCTTGAATTCCCTTTCCAAATTCCATTCTGGTTATACGATCAGGCTACTGCTGTATTTATGGGTGGCCACAGTCTGGCTGGAGGGGTAGAGTTAGTCAGAGTTATTTTTCCTTTTCCCCTTCTAAAGGCAGCAAGCGCAAGAAGTAGCAGCATTCTGGAGGAACACAGGGAAGTGTGCTTCTGATTTGGGGATCATCGGGACCTGGGGCTGAAAACTGGCTCCATCACCCCGTGTTCTAGGGCTCTAGAAAAATTATTCATCCTCTCTACTCTTCAGCCTATGTCTTTGACCACCAGGCATGGTCCGTTTCTCGGGGATGTATTGCGGATATTTAGCGAGGTGATGTACACAAGGGGGCTGTAGAATAAAGTAGGCTCTCCATGTATTTTGCCTATTGTTATCACCAGAATTAATTAAAATAATCGTCCTCCGTTAAGCATTTCATACTTCCCATGTACTTGTCTACTGTACTGCTTGGGGAACTGCACTGACTCCTGTTACGGGTGGAGGGACACGGAGGGGCAAACATCCCCACTGAGGTGCAAAATCGCAGCCTGAATGTGCACCGCCCGGCTTCATGATTTTTAACTGTGTTCTGTGTCATTAAAGGTCCTGTGCAAATGCCCTGGGGGTGGAGAACAGTGGGGTGAGTTTCAGACCCTCCACCCCACTTCAACCAAAGCAGCCCCACATCTACCTGTCATATTGGAGTCCTGCCATCAATTTCATCTAAGGAATATTTCAGCTAAATATATGAAAACCCCTGTCTTAGAACACGAATTTCAGATAAGTCCTTATAAATTGATAAGCAAGAAAACCAAGAAAAACCTCCATTTATAGAGCCCTTGCCATGTGTCAGCTACTGAGTCCGCCCTGTATTATCTCCTTTGGATGTCGCGAGAGCCCTGAGGGATAGAGATCGTCATCCTCTTTGCACAGACAACAAAACCGAGGGCTGAGAGATCAGGGACTTCTTTGGGGAGAGGAGTCAGTTAGTAGAAGATGAGATAGGGAAGCTAGGTTTTTCAAACAAGGCATAGAAAAAAAAAATCCTTCCAGACTGTAGAGTTGGTAACATCACCTTTTAATCCTTTATCCGATGACACTGTTCTGAGCAAAACCGAGAATATTCATAGAGCGCACGCGTTTCTTCCCCCAGACGCCGTCACCTACCTGAATCACACGTATGCTCAGGGCACAATCACATCCACTGCAATGGGCTCAGCTGCACACGACACCAGCAAACTTTCCCCCGGTTTCTCTAGCGCCGGACAAACCTCCCCCCAGTCCTCCGTTGGGCTTATGGAAGGCAAGGCGGGAAGCTGGCGGGGGTGGGCAGCGGGTTTTATTATTTCTAAAGCACATATGGGAAAGCTTCATAAAAAAGGGGGGGAAAGGTCCACAAAACATGAAAAAGAGGCATTCATTCTTCAAGTGGGGCTCCCTGTCCCGCTCTCACTCTGGACGGAAAGCATTGCCAAGGAGCAACCTCCCCCCCACCAGCAGCATCGAGCTTTACGATGAATCTGCAAACGCCCCAGCCCGAAACCTTGTGCATTCTGGATGCAGAACTCAACGTTTACATCCAGCCCAGGGCTGCTCCCTTTCCCCTGACCTGTGCCAAACAGCCTCCTACTTGGAAAATACAG
Source organism: Nyctereutes procyonoides (assembly GCF_905146905.1). Lineage (NCBI taxonomy): Eukaryota > Metazoa > Chordata > Mammalia > Carnivora > Canidae > Nyctereutes > Nyctereutes procyonoides. Next base: position 5,195,331 of record NW_026575135.1, on the reverse strand, counting down.
CCAAGCCTCCGACCTGCCAGCCCAGCGAGACACCCTTAGATGGGGGAGATGAAGAGAAGGCGGTTGGGGGGCAGGGGTGAGGCGCACAGAGGGACCGGCCCCAGACTGCCTAGATGCCTCTTATAACTTCCGAGGAGGTCGATGACAGGGTTTGACAGTGACAATGATTATCTGAACTTCTGGTTACTGAGCACTCGCTCTCCCAAATGCTTTGTGCCCTGTTTCCTCCTCGGAATGACAACCAAGGTTGTCGTCCTCATTGGAGAGAAGTGGACACCGAAGCTCATAGGGGTTGCATAGTCTCATCAGGGTAACATCCTGATGGTGGTGGTGGGGACACCAGAATGACAGACCCCCTATCGCCAGACCCCGAGCTCCGGGTCCCCACTGATGAAAGAGAGGCTCAAGCTCCCCAGACATGCACACCTACCCGGCCCAAGGATCGGCGAATCAGGAGTCCCCCCCGCCCTCCAGAGTGGCAGCTGGTGCCCACCCCTCCCACCCTGTCCTCCGCAGCTGCTCATCTGGCCCTAGCAGTCACCTCCTCCCTCCTGTCCTCCAGCCCTCATCCCTTTCTGCATCTTGCCACAGGGAGCGTGTTGTGGAATAAGGGATGGATACAAAGCTTTGGTAAATTGTGAGGTGAGCACTGTTTGGAGATACAATTTTATTGTTTTCTGTGTAATCCTCTCTCAACCTGCCCCTAACCTGTCCCAGCGTGAGGTATGAACAGTCTCCACCTTCCCATCATCCTACCACTCTCACTCTCAAACAAAAATATTCACAGGTGACTCAGCCAGGGGCAGGGTGGGGGGCAGTTAAGAGAAGACTCTTACTTTTCCTGCGAAGAACACAGAGATACAAACTTTACAGAAAGTTCCTTCCAGGTGCGACTGTTCCTAGAACTAAGACAAGCCCCCACCCCATTCCCAAAGCCACAAGACGGGAAGGGGCAAGGAGAAGAGTCAAGGTGCATCATCCCAAATACCCCATTCTGGCAGCAGCGAAGACACAGCAAAAGTTGTCTAATTATGACCCCACAAGCCCTTTGGTACCAGGAATGCAAACCGTGCGCCCTAAGGATCTTAGGTGATGGGGGTGAAACACACTTACCTTTCCGGGTTCGGGAAAGACCTAGATCCTTGAATGGACCAGCTCCATGGAAGAAGTAGCTGGATGTGAGCAGCGGGGCTCCCACGTGTGCTGTCCCCAGGGTCACCCTGCGCCGCAGGGTCCTCGGGCGAGGAGAGGCGGGCGTGTGTGCGCCGGAGCCGGTGACAGTAGGCAGGCTGTGGCCAGCGCAGCCAGCTTTGGCTGGCTTATATAGCAGCTCCTTCCTCTGTAACGGGACGCCTCGCCTCCAGACATCCTTTCCTACTTTTTCAGTTGGTGAATTAAAGGAACAGCCCTCCCAGCTGAACGGGGTTAGCTCATGAAAGACGCACTCCCTCCCTGCTCCCTGCCAGGAAAGGAACCCATTTGCATACAATTTATGGCGAAAGTAGGAATTCCAGCTTCCCTCGGTCGGGTCGGCCTCCCTCCTCCCCTTCTCTCTCCACCCCCCCCCCCACCGCCCCATTCAGAGCAGCTGTTCGCTAGGTGTGATTTTTGCCCGGCTCCCCAAGCAGATTTTCTGATTGTGAGACCGAAGCCCCGGGAGGAGCAAGGGGGAGCAGGATCGCAGCCCGGGCTCTGCTGCTCAGGCAAGGCTGGAAGGGCGCCCCGGGGCTCGCCCGGGCTCTGGGCGGCAGCTGCTCAGGGGCACCTCGGAAAGCCAGCCAGGCCAGCCCGGTTCCTGGAAAGAGGAGATAAAGCCCTTCAGAACCCAGGATTAGCTCCCAGCAGGTGGGGCGGCCGGCCTGGGTGGGAGGGAACCGTGCCCAGCTGCCCCCAGGCTCCCCTGGGCAGCCCCAGGGCCCCTGTGCCCGGGCCTGTCTTCTAAGCAGCACTTCTGGGGAAAGCTCTCTATAAACTTTTCTCCCCGGTGCAGCAAGGTGCCCAGCAAAAAGAAAAAAAAAAAAAAAAAAGGTAACAACTCAATCTTTGAGACACAAGCTGTGCCTTTGCTCTCCAGCCTGCTGTGGATTCTTTCCAAGCTTTGAGTCACCCGGTGGTGCGGTGGTGCGGTGGTTAGCATGCGCTGAGCAGCCCCAGGGCACACTCAGGCTTTGAGGAGGGGGCAGCAGCTGGGACAGGGCGCTCCCTGTCAGCTGGTCACAGCACACCGTAGTATGTGAGCACGATGGGAAATGAGGCATCTTGTGACCTGAGGCCAGCCCTGGACCCACCCCTATGAAGTCTGTATCAGGTGCGCTGCAAGGTACTTCAGGGATGGTGTTCCGTGACCTGCCCGCCGACACCACGCAGGTGTCGGGCCCATTAGACAGATGAAGAAATCGAGGTTCAGAGAAGTAATGTTACGTCCTCTTAGGGAGTGTACCTGGGAAGCGTTCAGATGACAACACTGGACTCCGTCGTTCTTCCTACAACTGCACAGCATTGCCCACGAACATTGGCAGAGGATATTTCAGTGTTTTGCGCCCTATTGCATTATAACACTGCTTGTACAAAGATCACTGCTGTCTCTGAATGTGGAAACTGTAATTCTTTGTTCCATAGGAGCTAAAGGGGAGATCCTTGGTTTGGTTTGGGTTCTTAAAAAATTCATTGCTAATAATAGAGGCTTCAACTCTCTGTCTATTTTTAATAATGAATGATATAATTCCCATACTCATTATTATCGCAGTGGGCCTCAGTTTCTCCATCTGGAAAAAGTGGGACGAGGTTAGGTCATCCCCACGTTGCTTATGGCTCTGGCATTCTAGGATTCTCTGCTTACGTGACCCTCCCAGACAGCAAGAAAGCCCATAAATAGTCATGTCACAAAACAGCTCGTTTGAACTTTTGGACATTTTGGCTGATTCAAATGTTGGTTGTTTTGGAAGTTTTTAATTCTGTGTTTTAGCCAAAGTATGCTGCAGTAGCATGAGACCGTGTCTTTCATTTAGTAGCGAATGCTTCCATGCCTCGTGGTGTCCCAGATTCCACCAAGGTTATCTCCCATGCCGGGAGGGAATAAAAGAGAGCGGTGTATGGCCCATTTCATATGGCCTGGAGGCTGTGTTTGCATATAACATGGGATCAATACATGCTTGCAGTTGTGTCTGTATTTAACTGAGATAAGGAAGCATGTTAGAAAACTGGGTAAGAAATATGACTTCTGGGGATGTCCCAAACCTGACTGCCCACCCCCTGCACACACACCCCCCCCTCCTCCTACTATTCCACAGCCATTGACTAGGGTCTACTACAGGTGGCTTAGACAGTCAGAGGGAGAACAAAGCCAAATATCACCAGGCTGACCCTCGAGGCAGGAATAGGCCAGTGGAACAAACAAACAAGAATATTATGAGGCATTAAGTTACTACCAAAAAAAGGATATTCTGATAACACAGAAAAGAGATGAGTGGCTTTATTTACGTGTCTTTAGAAGAGAGAGGAATTTTAAGAATTTTCTCCAAAACCCATGCGGCGTCTTGAAGCCATACCTTGGTTTTTGAGTCGGTGGGGCGGGGGGCAGGGGGGACCCAGACAAGGACTCTTTTCCATCCATCCCTGGGTCTTTTGCAGCCTCCGAACCTTGGCTAATGCTCTACTTTACCTAGAAACGTCACCTCGGCGTCCTCACATCAGCTTATGAACCAGTTCTGATCTAACTCTACCATAGAGCTTCCTAGATATGTTCCATTAAGACGTGACTCCATGCACCGCAGCATTTGGGGACTCTGTTAGGACATTCGTTGCCTGTACGTGGTATACATATGTCTAGTTTTTACCTCCTACACTCTAGACTTCCAGAGGACAGGGATCACATCTGTGCCTAGCACAGAGCCTTGGGTATTGCCGACACTCGGCAAATGTTCACTGAATGAATACAGTAATGGAGGAACACGTGAATGTTTGACATGCTGTGCTTTATCACTAAAAATCTTCCTTTCTCATTCATAGAACATGAGACGGGAACGAGATTGTTGTGTCCAACACATCCATTGCACAGGTGAGGAAAGGGGACTCACAGAGGAGGAGTGACTTGTCCAAGGCCACCATGGTGGCTTCCACCCTAGACATTACAGCAGAGGATGTTTATAGAATTAATAACCATTCATCCTCCTGTTTGGCAGAGGCCACACCTCTTGGCATCCAATCTCTATGGTCTTGTCCTTCTTGATACTATAAGAGCTTTTTTCCACGTGAGAGGGTAGAGTGAATGCTTGTAAACACCACCTCTGCATGGGGCTCTTTGCCAAAGACTGATGTCGTTGCCTGTTTGTGATCCTCCCTCACTGGCTGCTGGTGGAGGCTGTGGTTTGGAGGCCAGAGGGAGCAGCATGAGGTTTTTGCCTCAGGTGAGATCATTCTCATTTCCTTGAAGGTCTGTGAAATGCAATACTTCTTTTGTTTTTCAGATAGACCAGCCAGTGAGTAGAAGGTTGGCCAGGACTAGCAGTGTCTGAGACAGTCAAGCATCTATTTCCTGGAGAAGCCTGGCACCTCCTTCCCACAGGACCCCTTGCTTAGCCACTCCTTTACTGTTTCCAACATCCTCCTCTTCTTGGGATTCATTTAGTGTGCTCACTTCTGTCCAGAAATCCCACATGGCCCTACAATTGCCAGAAATCTCTCCCAAAGCAGTGAAGGAGCTTTGACCCAACACAATGGGCTAGTCATTCAATTAGATGCATTTGTTTAGAGGCAAGGTTCCCCAAACTTGCTGCCTGCAAGACTTTCTTTGTTCAGTGCTCCTCTCCATCTCTTCTCATTTTTCCTGAGACAACAAAGGACAAAAAAACTCAAAGGCATCATTGAATGAGTCGCAAGCCAGAGGAGAACTTTCCTGTGTGATGGTATAGCACAAATCAAATCAGCTGCATAATCCAACAATTAGGAAGATTTTCTGGTCAATATAGCAGAGTGGATGGAGCTTTGGCCTAGCATGGGTTCAGGTCCTGATGCACATCAACTTACTGTGTGACTTTGGGCAAATCCCTGCCTTTCCTTGGCTTTGAGTGTCCTGGTTACCAAACAAGCCACACCTATGATCTTAGCAACTTAAATTTTTTCAAAAAAAAAAAAAAATCAAAGAAATAGTTTTGAGGGCCCTGAGACTTTGCATATTCAATTCCCTGTCCCTCGAACAACCTTTCTCCCACTTTGTCCATATGGCAGATTCCTGTACTATTTCTTAAGTTTTACTTCATAGTGCTTCCAAGAACATTTCCACGAGCTAACATCAAGAGAGAAGGGCTTCTCTTCTCATCTAGACTTTCATTTTTCATTTTTAGCACATTGTATATTTTATCCCATTAGACGATGAACACTTTGAGGGCAGGCACTGTACCTTTCCTCTGCTTATTAACAGATATGTCTGTAACCAGCATTTGTTCATAGTTGGTTCCTATGCCATACCACTCATTAATTATTGTGAATATCATCCCGCACATTATGGTTCTTAAAATGCCATAGACCCACATTAGAACCCACATTAGATTTTGGAGGGAAATAACAAAAACAAAACAAAACAAAACAAAAAAACAACTTTCTTGGAATGATTTATTAGATGATTAGAGACTTTATCATTATTACTGATTTACTCATCAGTTTCCCCATTGGGATTGTGAGAGCTCCTCCAGGACAAGAATTCTGCTTTCTATCCCAAAGCACTGGGAAGTCAGTTAACATTTCCATGAAATACTGACTAACCAATTGGCTAAATGATGAAGAGGCATAAGACTGGGGTTTCATCAAGAGGCATAGTTTGGGGTTTCATCAGCTTAACTATTAAAAGGTGAATTACCTCGAGGAAATCATGTCTGTTCTTTGAAATCCAGATTTCCCATTAGTGAGACAGATAAAAATTGCTACCTGTAGTACCTTTCAGTGTTGGTTTAAAGATGAAGGAAGAGAGTGGAAGAGAAATATACCCACATATATTTACTAATAACATCATAAGGCACTAATGAATGTTCTTTTTTTTAAGATTTTATTTATTTATTCATGAGAGAGACAGAGAGAGAAGCACAAACATAGGCAGAGGGAGAAGAAGGCTCCCTGTGGGGAGCCCAATGTGGGACTAAATCCCAGGACCCCAGGATCATGCCCTGAGCTGAAGGCAGATGCTCAACTGCTGAGCCACCCAACGACCCCAATGACCATTACTTCTGTTCTCACACCTAGGTTCCCCCTACGTTACCAGGGTGAGACTGAGGTGAAGAGAAATCAAGAAACTTGCTTAAAGTCACATAACCAGTACATAAGCAGTGTGACAGAGGGTCTCCCCATGCAAAATATTGGTTTTCTTGGTTTCTGCTGTGGAAACTGTCTATATGGAGTATTATTTCATCAGTTTTATGAGTACGGTGGCATAACAGAAGAAGCCTATCATTTGAAACTGGACAGACTTGGGTTTGATCCCAGTTCTGCCATTTATTAGTGTGTAAAGTGTTTCAAATTCCTTCAGGGCTGTGAGCCCCATCTGTGTCGCTGACTGTAAAACCCGGGTGAGAATACTCACTTCATAAGTGGGCAGGAGGACTATGGTAGGCTGTTTAACTCTCCCCCTAACCCCAAAGACGGCCATGACCTAATTCCCCAGAACCTATATATGTTACCTTATATGGCAAAAGGGACTTTGCAGATATGCTTAAAGTAAGGATTGCATCATCAGGAGATTATCCTGGATGCAATCACAAGTGACCTTATAAAAGGGAGGCAGAGGATGATTTGACTGCAGGAGACGAGAAGGCAGAGTGACCAGAGATTGAAGTGATGTGGCCACATGCCAAGGACTGCTGGCCCTTTCCAGAAGTTGAAAGAAGCAAGGAACAGATTCTCCCCCGGAGCCTCAGAAGGAACCAGCCCTGTGGACAACTTGATTTTAGTCCGATAAAACTCATTTTAGACTCTGCTCTCCAAATCTGTGAGGAATAAATTCCTGTTCCATGAAACTGGTGCTGATTTGTTACAGTAGCTACAGGAAACTAATACGAAGACTCAATGGGACCATGTCTGCCTGGTGCACAGCAGGGCCTTTAAAATGATCATTCCGTTTATCACTGGATTTTGAAATATCTTCTTATTGCAGCTCCTTTAATATGACTTTTTAGGTACTGTCTGGAAGACAGGGAAAGGAATGGAAACTGGAGGGAGCTCAGCCTCCCCCAGTAGCCCGACAGTTTTGAAGGGGCCTCTTGATGTGGGAGTTTTGCGGTGTTGAGTGATTTAGCTCGGAGACAGGGGTGAACCTGGACTTACACATTACATCCTTATCATTCTGGACCCAGCCCGACCCTAATAAGTGTCAGGCTTATCTGGGTGATTGCTCATCTGTAACTCCGAGGACTCCTCTCCAGTATACTTTGTCAAGCTGATAGAGCTACGAGATCATCGTGCTCAGGGAAGAGATAAGAAAAGGAGGCTCAGAGCAGTGGCCGGCTTTGCCCACACACTGTGAATTGTGGTCAGCTGCGGCTAAAATCCAGCTTTGCTGACTCCCAGAGCAAAGTTTCACATGGAGGAAGCGACTGGTCTGGATTTCTGTTAAGACTCACAGAAACCAGAGGGGTTTATGTCTTAGAAAATCCTTCACACGGAGTATCTTCTACTTGGAAAAGACGTAAGGGGGTGATTGAGAAGAGGGAGAACCTCTCTGCTTCCCTGCTGCGGTGCCCAATCCGCGAGTCCTCTCTCACCTGCTTCCCTCAGGTTTCCAGTTCACTTGGTGACAGATGGAGCTGTGGTATCTGGGGACTAGAGGAGCCCCAGAGTGGGATGCCAAGCCAAGTCTTTCAGATGCTGTCTCAGAGAGCCCCCTCTGTAGGGGAAGTTCAAAGGGTTTCTAAATTCTTTAGAACACCTGCCCAGGCCAGGAAGCGGCCTGACTCGCAGAAGGATGGTACACGGGGAGTGCTCTGCAGTAAGTATAGATACATGACTCACTGTTTGAAGCAGATGATGGAAGACTTCCTCCCTGGAAATACTTTATAAGGAAGTCATGGCGAAGCCTTGATAATCCCCATGGACGGCAGGGGCGTGGGGGCCAGAATGAATCAGTGAGACAGCTGCATTGTAGAAGCCAGCAGAGGGGGCTTACTTTGAAGCCTATTCCACCAGTAGCTCGTCTAGGCTAGTATAGTGTTGCCAGTGAGAGATCTTCTGGGAGCCTGGTTTAAGGAGCGGGAATCGGTAGTGAGTGGATGCTTCTAAAGGATATGGAAGTACTTTGGTTCGTTGGCCAGTTGCAGTCTTGTTTGCACAGTTAATCTAACATGATTTATGTGAAACTGCTGGCATTCGACTACATTCGACCTACAAAGATGGCACTTACATATTAGTTCAACTAGTGAACTTAGGCCTTGCTAAGATCCCAGCACCACAGTGCACAGAGCACTGGGTGTGCACAGAGCAGAGCCACTCACTTCTAGGAGTGCAGGTTTGCACAGCGACGAAATCTGCCACAGTCAGAGCTGAGGGAAGTGTGCAGTGGTTCCTAGATATTCTGGGACATGTAGGACCCCTGGGCACCTGAATAAACCAGGAACAACTCCCCATCAGAGTTGAAATTGAATTTTACCAGATACTCGGTGACTTTTATTTTATTATTATTACTTTGTTTTTCTTCCATTTTAATAGTTACCTGGGTGAGGATGTAAGAGCAGAAAGGCAGGATTGAGAGAAATGAGATGTTTCCTATGCTCCAGTATTGCATGAGGATTGTTATCTACTATAGGGCTACAGACACAAAGCTACCAGCTTATGGCCAGACACGGAAAATGCCAATTTCCTTCTTCCTTCCCATGGAGAACAATCACAAATGAAGTCATGAAGGAAGTTGTGTGTCAAGGGAGTTACATGATGGTTGGAGAGATGAGACCTATAAATCTGCCAGACTTCCCGATGCCCAGGCACCTGCTTTGGAGTCTACCTTGTGGCTAGGAAGTATCTGTGGCTTAATAACTATTTTCTTTGTGCATGAGGAGTTCCCTTCTCCAAAAGCACTGAGGTCAAAGGATGGAGAGTTTGTCTCCAAGACTTCTGAGTCCTTTTGTGCTCTCTAACCCAAACAAGGCAATAAGAACTTCCGGTTTCCTTTGGGTAGCTGAGAAGAATGCCCCATGGCATTGGTCATGAATGATCCAATGAGATTTAACCGGCCCCTTGCTAAGTGGCTGGCACACAGTAAGCACTCTGTAGACATTTATTTTATTAATGGTTGAATCTAAATATCTTTGAATCACAAGCTTGGATGTGAAAAAACCGGCTCACACTTTTTCCTTATAAAAGCAGCCAATTTAATTTAATAGAGAATTATTGATTGTTTATGTTTTTCTGTAGAAATAAAAATAATGAATGCAATCTTTTGTTCCTGATGGTCGGATGTTGCAGGAACAGAGTTGGTAGCAGTTAGAATTGCTGAAGCCTAGAATTTGTGAGTTGAATAGGAAGATGTCAGAGTGGTAATTTTGTCTGAGTTGTAGTCTGGTCATTGATGCCGTCCCTCTAAGACGTCAATGTCTTTATTTTATAAACTTTATCTATTGGATTCAGACATATGTCCCACCATGGGTATCAGTAACGGGGCCATGTCACCATGTCACAGAGATTAAAGGGTGATCTTTCCAGCTCTGTGGTTGTTTATCGCCCCATAGGAGAAGACACACAGAGAAACTTAGGTAATTGCAGAACAATGTGATATGTGTTGTAGTGAAAGTCACCGTAAGAGGCTGTGATAGGACACAGAGGTATAGAGAACCTAATGTTTTCCATTGCTTCAGTGCTTCCAGGATCAGAAGATTCATTATCTTACAAGAAAGTGCAGGGAGAAAGAGTGCATTAACGTTTTCTAATCATTCAGCTTTTTTTTTTTTGTAACGAATATCAATTATGTGCCAGGCACTAAGTCAGGTGCTGGAGAGGCAGTGAGTAAAAGGCACAGTCCTCACTCTCAGTGAACTTTCAGATTCATGGGTGAGATGACCATTAAACACATAAATACACACAGAAAGCATATAGTCATAAACAAAACAGTGATGAGTGTGGTAAAACAAGAACCAAGTGGCTGTGATGCTCTATATTAGTTCCCATTTCCTAGACTTACTTCAATCCTGAGGGGTGAGTATTTTTTTAAAATTTATATTTAAAAAAATAATTTAATGACCCTTTGTAGACAAAACTAATTTCTGCAGAAAATGCTTAGCCATTTAAAAATACCTTGCTATTGATAGAAAAAAAAATAACATAAGCCATTTTTCTTTATTCATGATACAGGTTTCCTTTGCAATTTTCACAGTGGGGATGTGAATTTTTACTTCATTCATTTAAAACATATTCATATAATATTTATTTTGTGTTATGGACTTTAAAGCATTACAGGTGCTAAACTCATTAAATCCTCATGACCTATCAGAGAGGTATTATTATCATCACTATTATTTCCACTTTTTAATTAAGGAGCTAGCTTAGGAACTCAGAGGAGTTAGATAAGATGTCTAAGGTTGTACAGCTGATAAGACTAAGGGTGAGCCAGGACTCTAATCCAGACTATCTGGCCCCCAGAGTCCCTGCTTATCACCACTGTACGGCTGCCCTTTGAGGAGTTACCAAGGCAGATGAACTCTGAAATGTGCCCATCTAACTGGTGTGAGAACTGAGTGTTTTAGTCTCTATTTTGCTGAGGAGTTAGCTGAGGCTCCCTATGGTAAAGTGCTTTGCCCAAAGCCACACAGCTGGTAAGTGTCAGAGCTGGAATTAGATCCCAGCACTGTTCAATGCCAAGTACAAGCCGATGGCTCCACGTCATCACTGAGGAGCCTCAGGTGTACCGGCCACCCAATTCAGGGACAGAATATTAGAAACCCAATCTTTGAAACATGCTCTTTCTCTTCGTCCTACTATTTATTTCCTATGCCTTTAACGTGTACTGCCCCCTTAGGGGTTAATTATGTGCTATCTCTTGTTGACTTACAAACGTGGGTTGGTTACTCTTGTGTAAGTAAGAGCATGGGAAGTCTGATTCTTCCACTCAAATCCACCCACCTCTGTCTAGGCTGACGCTGAGTGTAGTAGTTTCCATCAAATACTCACTGGTTTAAATCACAGACTTTGAAATTTTTATCATGTTGCATACATAACTCCAAAATAACACCCTAAGATAACCCAATGGCTCTGAATTTGTGCTTTATATCATGCAGACCTGGGTTCAAATCCCAGCTGTTACTTTAGAGCTGAATGCTCCTGGGCGAGACTGGTCATCTCCCCAAGTCTCAGTTTTTCCCTCCATGAAATGGAGGTAAGAACAGCTACATGCAGGGCTGTTGTTAAAAGTTGGTGAGATAGGGGCACCTGGGTGGCTCAGTTAAGCATCTGCTTTCAGCTCAGGTCATGATCTCAGGGTCCTGGGATCGAGCTCTATGCAGGCTCCCTGCTCAGTAGGGAGTCTGCTTCTCTCTCTTTCTTTGCCTCTCCCTCTGCCCATGCTTTCTCTCAAATAAATAATAAATAATTTTTAAAAAGTCAGTGAAATAAAGCACTTAGGACATATGAAGTGCTAAATAGTTGGAAATTATTATCGCTTCTAGATTTTTCTCTTTATTTAACAAATATCTGAACAAAGCTTCCTTACCAGCTTTTACTTCATTTCTAAAACTAGATAAGGATCTGGGGACTTAATGTATTTTGTTTTCCTCTTGAATTCTTTCTCCTGTCTTTGATAAAAAGGGGTTGATTTGTTTCACTCTTTGGTTTATGCCAGTGCTTCTGACCTGGGAGGGAAGGCATTTTCCTCCCCAGGGGGCATTTGGAAATGACTGGAGATATTTTTGGCTGTCACAACTTGGGTGGGAGTGCTACTGGCAACTAGTGGATAGAGGCCAGGGATGCTGTTGAACATCCTGTAATGCGTCCCATGCAAACCGAAGGCTTATGCAATATAAATATGCCAATAGGGCTGAGATTGAGGAATCCTAGTTTATACCCTCTAGCACCTCACACACATGCACATAACATGTACACATGCACACTGCACACAGACATGCTCACACTCACGTACGCCCCAAGTCCCTTGCCCACATGCAAGGAACAGTGTGAGCAGATCCGAGCCCTGGTGAACTCCAGGATGATGTCATGCTGGGGGAGACCCACACAGGCCTGCGGTGAGACACATTACACGTGGGGGATCTCACCATTTCCGCACAGACCCCTTACCTCGGGATCGCCGCCGCCTCATATCCTGCTCTGGTCCCTCCTGGGAACATGGGAAGGCTCGCAGCAGATGGGGTTTCACTTAATCACATTCTCTGTGGTCAGATCGGATTACATCCACAGCAGCTCTGGCTCTGAGAGACCCACAGTTGCCTGGTGCTCTCTGGGCTGGCCTATGACCTTCCAAACACAAATGTATCCCAAGACAGGCAAGGAGAGGGGTTCATTTGCTGCTCTAGCTATCAAAGGAAAGAAAGGTGAGAAATAGAAGCCAAAGGATGCTGATATCCTCTTTTGAGGGCAGGGACTGGATGTTTTTCTTGTGCTTTCCACACCAGGTGGCAAGTAGTCTATAATTTAAAAAAAACACAGAAATGTCACAAATTTTGTAGGAGTTTGTATTTCATAGGAAAGAGTAAGGATAGGTGCTAATTACTGAGTGGTTATAATATTACAAATATTGTTATGTGTTTAACAACTATTTTTTCATGTGACTCTGAAACAGAGATGTGTAGGTTAGCATCTCCACTTGAGAGCTCTTCTAATCCAGGGCAAGTGAAGCTGGCTGACCCAAGGGCACAGAGCCACTAAGTGACAAAACCAGGATTCGAGCTAGGTCTCACTCTTTTCATGGGCTGGGTCTTCACCATCAAGTTAGATGCCCCTCACTAGTACAGAAAGCATGGCTAACCCAAGAAGAGTTACATGAGGAGTGATGGAAGGATCTAGGACCCCTCTTGGAATTGCCCTCTAGCAAACAGGTGGCCACTGCCACCTCTGTCTCAAGCTTTGGGTGTTTTCTGCCCTCATTGTGGCCCATCCTCTTAAAATCCTTGCTCTTATGTTTATCTGATGAATAGTGCCATAGGCTCAAGGGTAACATATGTGTAGGTAGAATTAAACAGTTGCTGTAATGGGAAAAAAAATAAGTTGCATAATTTCTGTGGCTTAACACAACAGAAATTTCTATGTTGTCCACACAGAGCCCTGTTAGAGGGTGGACTCTCCATCCAGCAGTCATATCAGAATGTTTCCATCTATAGCTATATGTCCTTGACTTCCATGGAGATCATGCTTACTTGCAATAAGCCAGCAGAAGTAAAAAGAACAAGGAGGAATGCATGTGTGGGATTATGGAACAGTTGTAGTAGTGGCATTCCATTGGCTAGAATTACGAGTTTATCTAGGGGTCTTAGGAAAGTGAGGAAACACATTTTATGAAGAGCTAGACAGTCCTTGCCACCGTGGGGGATCAATGAACTTGTTCCTGAATTTGGAAGATCTTGGTCAGGAATATGGAAGAAATTTTGGTAGGTAACAGATCTGGCCATGCCCCTCAGACCTTACCTTTTAGTTGATTTCTAATTCTTTCTATGTGTAGACCTCTCTCCTGGGTGGCAATATGACAGGGTGGCGAGCAATACTCCCCTGAGGTTTGGAACAATTTATAGGATGAAAATAGAACTCTTTGGGAATAAGGATCAGTGGGGCCCTCTTATCTCTCTGTTCCATGTGAGTCTACCCATATTGTAACTGGTTCATTGGCTCATTTATTCCACAAACATTCATTTGAGTATACTATGTACGATGCTAGGCAATGGGGACCTAAACATCCAGTCTCTGCTCTTGGGGCATGTACATTCAAGTGTGGAAAAGATGAGCAATGGGGCTGTTACAATCCAGCAGAACGAGTCCCATGGCAGAGGTAGGTACAAGCTAGGGTCATCTAACCCAGGCTAGACGGAGGATTAGTGGACTTATCTCTACACTGAGTCTTAAAACATCTTGAGAGCAGAGCAACTGGGAAAGGATGTTCTAGTAGAAGACACAACACGTGCAAAGGCAAGGAGGCATGGAAGAATGTTCTGGAGCAGTGAATAATTCAGGAGGGATGAATATGGGATCCATAAGGGAGATATATGGCTGGACTAGATTATGATGAATACGGTGTGCTTGGCAGAGGACGAAGCATTTATTCAGCTTCGCTGACCTTCTGGAAAGGACAGTGTCTATGGGGGAACAGGGAGTTTCATGGAACCCAATGGATCTGCCCATGGCTAGCTCTGGTGAGAACTGGCTGCTTGCCTACAATGACTTGGGCACCACCAGCCTACCCATGTGCACCCCACTAGGCAAAGGACTTCCTGTAGTCACGTGCCCTTGCAGCTGTAGTCCACACACAATGTTTGCTACACATTCTAGCCTTTTATAGAACTTGTGTGTGCCAGAGAGGCTACTGATTCTCTACCCACTTAGGGTACCACTCTTGTTTTTTCCCAAGGACTCTCCAATAAGATGATGTCCTTCTTCCCTCCATCCCCAGGGGACTGATGGCTGTTTCCAGTCTCCGGAGAAAAAAGATTGAGTCACCATATCATCACTCTGCAGCAACTTAACACCCTGTAGTCATTGGCATTCATGAAAGAGACAAATTAATGAGGATGCTCTGGGAACTAGAATCTCAGTTTCTCGTTTGTAATCTATTTTTGGATAGGAAACAGAAACACATGGAAAAGATTTGATAATGTTAACAAATGACACAATAGTAACTAGCTGAGCCAAGAAATGTGTCTTTCCTCACTCAAGTGATGTGCTTCAGTTACACAGACTTTTGGGAAGACAGCCTTGTCATCCTATCTAAAATGCCATTTCATTCTCCACTGCTCAGCCTAAGTGCCACCTGCTCTGTGAGTCATTCTTCGATAATCCGCCCAGAACGCCTCTCTGTATTTTACTTGTGTCTCTGTTCCCTGATTACTCCCTTTGCCAGGATCGTAAATAATCCTTCCATATGTGCCTCTCCCATGCGATTATAAAATAAGGTAACATTTACTATGAACTTGCATGTGCCAGGCACTGGCATAATTGTTTTACACATTTCTTTTTTCATGGAATCTTCTCAAATTGACTGTGGGCAGATGTTACTAGTTCCATATTACAAGTGAGTAGATGGAAGTTCCTAGATGTTAAGCCCTGGAGGGTTTAAAAACGTGCATCTTCATCTCGCTCCGTATGCTCCGTCGGTATGGCACAGCAACAGTTCCTGAAAGTGGTGGGAACAAATATCCTTGGAATTCTTTTCCCTACCCACGTAATGCAATATCCATCCAAGGCTTGTTTTATATTAGAATAGAAATACTCGGAAAGCTCAACAGTGGTGTAACCAAGGAGTCAGAGCACTAAATCTTGGGCTTCTGCCACAGGCATTTACCATAGGACGCGTATTGTTCTGTGCTTCATCATGATAAAAAGAATGTTCAGTGACGTCGTGATATATTTTAGGATCAGATTTGCAAAACTTCTCCCAGACAGCTGTGTGTCACAGTGTGGAAAGGGCTTGGGCATCTGGACCACCCTGTGTCTGTCCTTTTTCATCTTCTTTCTTGACCTTTAGCCAGCCCAGTGTGCCTTTTCCTTGAAAGAACTTATGAGACACAACCCTTCTTTGGGTCAATCCTTGGTTAAAGGAAATCTTCAAATACCTGCTTCTCTTTCTCGATCTTTGTGTGTGTGTGTGTGTGTGTGTGTGTGTGTGTTGGGAAGGAGGCAAAAGTGAGGAAGTGGGTTTCCACTCAGTAGCCTGGGGCCCACAGTATTGGAAGATTTCCCCAAAAAAGGAAAAGTTGCAAGAACTCTTCTTCCGCAGAGCTTGGAGTGGATTCTTTTCTGTTTTTGGAAAAGCAGGTGTGAAAAATCCATTATGTTCTCATCCACAGTCAGAAGGTCTGCTCAGACTTTTAAAATTGTGGAGAAAGCATTTGTTAGCCTCTGTTTCCAATTAGCAGGATGAGTTGGTTCCCCTGCTAAGGGAACATGGTTTCATAAAGACGATGAAGCCTCTTTACCACGTGCAGGAGAGGGAGGCTGGGGTGGCCCTGGTGAGTTAATGACAAAGTTCAAGCTCATTTAAATTTTGCAATCACCCTGTTTGCAAATACAGTATCCATTATGAGAACATATAATGTCCATTATGAGGTGAAGATGACAATGAGTATGTTTAATACATAGATTCTGATCATTTGTTCTATATTTAGCTCTGTTCTGGGCAGTGAGGAATTTAGATGAACCACAGGGTTTGCCCTGAAGAGGCTTATAGCTCAGGGAGGAGACAGACAAAGGGACAGTTGTGATACAATGTGATGAGTGCCATGATGAAGCAGGTACAAGATCTACGTGGGTGGGAGTAGAGCAAGGTTGCTAGAGAGCGCTACACCTGAACAGAGTCTTGGACATGATGAGTTATAGTAGAAAGGGAAGGAAAGAAGGATGGGAGTCGGAGAAGGGCAGAGGGATCAGCATGTGGAGGTGAGAAAGGGCATCCTGCATTCTAGAAAAGCTAGCAGGGAACAGAGGGATAATTGGGGTTGGGCTGGTGAGAAGGGCAAGGTTGGTAGGTTCTCATGCAGGTCTTGAAAGCCATGTGAAGGATTTCGATCTCTCCTGCAGCCAGGTGATGAGAGGCCATTCTAGGATGCCAACAAGGCAGGGGCAAGGATAGATTCATTCATGTCTTAGAAATATCATCCTGGCTGCAGGATGAAGCAGAGTTAAGAAGGCAAATTGGAGTCAGGGAGACCACCGAGGAGCTGTCAGAGTCACGTAAGCAAGAGATGATGGTGTTTTGGGCCAGGGTTGGAGCTGTGGGGATGGAAGGATATGGAAGGTTTTAGTGATACTAGAGACAAGCTTGCCAGGGTTTGGTGATCGATCAGATGTGGGAAATGAAATAGAGAAAAGCAGCATCCTGGAGGTGGAGGCTCAGTAGACGGTGATGCTATTTACTGAAGTGAGATTAGGAGAGGAACGAGGACGACCATCCTTTGGACCTGGCAGTTCCAGCTCAGGAATAGAAGCAATAGCAGTGAAAAGACTCTCTGTGACCCTGGCCTCAGCAGGACCTAGAGCTCATGTTCCTTTCATCTCCAGACTTGGCCTGTGAGCACATATGTGTAGAACCTCCTCACTTGCAAGGGAGCCAAGGGCAGGCCAAATTCATCTCTAGAAGGGTTCTCCTCACTGGTTTGGTGTGTTTTTATTCTCACAGTCCAGAACAGTAGAATAGTTCGTGTAAGCCAGGCTGCCCGGGTTTGCAGAGAGTCTAATTCTTACAGCAGTCTCACCTTGGCCAAGTTACTCGGCCCACCTGTAACTCAGTGTATACGTTACTAAGGTGGGGCCCGTAGTTCTCACTTGACAAATTTATTGTAGAGAGAAAAAAAAAATGTGTGGAACCACATGTAAGGGACGAGGCACTGATAAACACTGATAAAACAAATGAATAGCTAACTTTCTGGTTCATTCCCTCCTCTTCTTAGTATAAAACATTTACTGGATGCACTGAATGCCATAGAATCAGAGCCCTTCTTTTTTTGAGGAAGAAGATGTTGTTGAGAGGTCAGCTAAGGGTTTCTGGAGAATCGGTTTGCATCCATCACTAGGATAAACATTAAGAAAAAAAAAATCTTTGAACCCATGAACACCCAGACTCATCAGCCTAGAATCCTGATCTAGTCATGTACCTTCCCATTGTACAAAGGATAAGGCTTTCAAGGCTCTCTGTGACCTCTCCCCAACTTCCTTCTTGAGCTACATCTCCTGTCCCCGCCTCCTGATTCTACCCACTGCATCAGCCACAATGTGTTTTCCATTCTTCAGATGTTATGATGGCACATGCTGCTGCCGTGTTACAGTATGTACTGTGCCTCCTGCTGGAACTGCTCTTACTTCTCACTTATTTAAAACCTGTTCAAACATCACCAGCTCTTACAGGATAGGTCTCTCCACCCTTCTCTGATCCCTACCACCTTGATGGTTCTTCTAATAAAATGCTTACTGCAGAGTATCTTAATTATTTCTTGACCTTTCCCTTAGTAAACTCTGAGCTCTTCAGGGCAGAACCTGCATCTTCTTGGCCTTGGGAGTTCCAGATCTTAACCCAGAAGTTGGCACCGACTGAGTGTTTAGGTAAAGTTACTGAATGAGTCAGTGGATAAATAAACCCCACTTAAAACTAAAGCAACAGCAGAGATGACACACATTTTTTCCTCCTACCACCTCCTTGACTTGCCTTCACCCCAGTTCAGCAATC
The DNA here is from genome assembly GCF_905146905.1 of Nyctereutes procyonoides. Classification (NCBI taxonomy): domain Eukaryota; kingdom Metazoa; phylum Chordata; class Mammalia; order Carnivora; family Canidae; genus Nyctereutes; species Nyctereutes procyonoides. Next base: position 5,176,988 of record NW_026575135.1, on the reverse strand, counting down.
TTCCTAGAAAGGAGAGCACATGGAATTGACCAAAGAAGGCAAGGGCATCCTAAAAAATGATTTTAAAATATTTATTCCTTTGCTTGTGTTCTCCAGATAAGGCATTGATTCCAAGGCGCCAGCATTATATTTTATAATTAAATAAATATATATATATAAATATAATTAAATATATATTTTTTCAATATATATTTTTCAATCTCTCAACAAAAGCCCTGGGTTTAAAAATCTTTCAATATCCTAATCAAGCTATGGTGCCCAGTTACAAAGGGTAACTTTGTAGTTACCCTTGAAGGTGGGTTCAGGTGTAGCAACACTGGACTGAGACTGACAACCAGGCCCAGATCTAGTCCACTCTCAGCCCAACTTGACAAGCAACATTTATACTTAGAAAATGTGTCATTCTTACCTCCTTTACACAGATTAGTTTATCAGCAAATAGGGTCCCTTTAAACACCTGCCATTTGATCTGTCCTGTTATAATTATTGAAGAAATGATAAAATACAGTAAAGGTAAATACAATAAATCTTCAAGTGGTAAATATAGTAGTCTTCAAGAGTTTGTTTTGTACCTCCTAAAGTAATCTTGGAAAACCATTTACCTTTTAAGTTGACAAATGCTTTTGTTGTCTGTTTAAGTAGTTGCAAAGGATATAACTTCAAGTATATTAAAAATACATTTTAAAATAAAACTCTTTTAAATAGATTTCACAAAATCTAAATTCCATAGTGATTTGGTGCTATTTATCCATTAAGAAATATGTGAATAAGACGTTTCTTAACAGTTGAAAACTTACATAGTTTCTTTTCCTCCTTGAATGTGTATTTCCATTCCATTTCCTCCATAGGAGTTTATTATATGTATTTTTATATTTGAAAGTCTTTCACTGATCATGTTATCCTGTTCCTCTAAAACAAAAGATGTATATAAATTGATATTATTTTTTTAATGTTCTGTAAGTATAAGGCTCTAGCACAAGGCAATTTCTTCTGATTGAATTATTATAGCGATTATTAGAAATAATAAATTGATAAATCCACTATACACTTAATAAAATTTTGATGAATATTTGTGACATGAAACAGAGGCTTATTGGAAATGCTTTCTTTCTTTTCTTTTCTTTTCTTTTCTTTTCTTTTCTTTCTTTCTTTCTTTCTTTCTTTCTTTCTTTCTTTCTTTCTTTTCTTTCTTCTTTTTCTTTCTTAGAAGCAGGGGAGGAACAGAGGGGAGACAGAAAGAATCCCAAGCAGGCTCCACACCCAGTGTGGAACCCAACATAAAGCTTGATCCCATGATCCCGAGATCTGACCTTAGCCAAAATCGAGAGTTGGACGCTTAACTGACTGAGCCACCCAGGTGCCCTTGGAAATGCTTTCTGAAAGAGATGGATTTTTCTTCAATCTTCTGTTAAAGAATATACATTATTGGTAGCATGAGATGGTATTATATAAATTCCATTCCTGGTTTTCATTTTTTTCATTGTAAGCACTGAGAAACCCATTCACAGCAATTAATAGATGAGACAAGAAGGACTATTGTGATAGCAATGTTATAATCTTCTACCAGGTTGTATGCCAAAAATCATTCAAAATGCTTTTTAACTGACTTTCTAATTAGGTTCCCCTCTAGTTTTGTTGTAATCAAAGCACTGGAAATCCTCTGACTTGCAACACGGTTTGCTACTAGATCAGCAGACACTCACTTTCTCAGCAGTTACAACAGAACTCTGAATTGTACTGTTGTTTGGTCTCCCAGAGAAATTTATACCCCAAGGCAACTCAAGATGAGTGAGAGGTGTGGCTTCCTATTGTAAAGTGGGTGAAAGGTATTTATGAAAAGGAGACTCCTTATTCTTAGATTCTTGAGAAAGAGTGCAAATGAAAGTCGAGAATCTAAAAATTCCCTTAACACTATCTGCCCACTGGGGACCTTGGAAAACCCATGAGTACCTCTGTGGGTATAGTGCACTGGACTTTGAAAATTGCCATATGAGATAACCTTTCTATAATTAAATTAAAGCTCCCCAGAGAGGCAGCAAGGTTGTACAGGTCATGACAACGAGATAATAATGGAAAGCAATTAGAAGTCAAGTTCATATTGACTTACATGGACCAGATTCTACAACTCAGAAGTGGGAATAACTCACATGTGTTTCTGCAATCCGGCTTGACTTCGTGAACAAGCTTGGATTCAGATGAATCCTTGAATTATGAAAACGGTATGTTAAATCTGGAATAAAGCTTAGAGATCATCTAGTCTGGAGGATGCAATGAACGTTATCTTTAATATTGGCTTGGAGTCATCCTTGGTGACTCCTTGGAGTTCTGTATCAAGAAGGATTCGGAGGAATCATCTGGGATCTGTTGGAGAGAATGCTACGATTGATTAGCCCAGTGTGTCAGTGCAAGCAGGGAGAGAAGTGGCGCAGGTGCTCTGTATAAGCCTCTCCCGGCATGCCACAGGACTGACACCCAGGGAGAGCAGGGAGCTCCATCAAAATTCCACAGCTGATTAGTGGCAGGGTGGGAAGAATGATTTTTTTCTTCAACATTTGGTGCTCATTGTGAATTTGGTCACATTTGCAACTGGAAAACGTCTGGATATTTTAAAGCTGGAAGAGGGAAAATTCTTGTTGTGCAAATATGAACTTTTCTTTCTCTTAGATTCCTTCACATTTGTTCTCTGTGGTATTTGGTGAGAGGAGGAAATGGGTCAACCATTATGAGGATGCTGAAAGTACTCCGAGTGGTCTCAGTTGCTCATCAAGAAGGAGCTCAGGAAAAGTCAAAAACCATATAAGCAATAAGCAACTCTCTACTCATCTGGCTGTTGATTCTATGTCACCCTGGCCCAGGGAAACCGACACACAGGGTGGAGTTACAGAAGCTTTCAAGGCTTCTCACTCTACTGTTCTACCTATGGATGGTTTCCACTTACCCCCAGCACCTCACATACTCATAGGTCCCTACATGAGTCTATTTGCTACATGAGTCTTATCAGATCCTAGAAGTGGAGTGGGATTAGATGGAAGTATAAGCAGAGATACAACAGGACATATACACTGATGGAGGGATTAGCTTCATAGCTAACAAATGGATTTGACCATCCATACCGAATTGCATATTGCCTTTTTCTTTTGGACCTCTTTCTACATAAACCTATGTGTGCCTCATTCTTTTTAGCTATACCATAACAATTCAGTTGATTCTAGACTTTTGCTATTGCAAACCATGCTGCAGTAAATATCCCTGTGACTTTATCTTGGTGGACTTCTGAGAATTTACTCAAAGGATAAATTCCTAGAAGTGGACTGGCTGCAACAAAGCTTTCAATTTCAATAGATATGGTCACATGGGACTCTGAAGAAGTCACACCCGTTTACCCTTCCAACTATGGTATATGGGAGTGCCGACTCGCTTACATCCAGCCAACACTGGGTATTTTCAGATGTGAATAAGAGGATTTCAAGAGTTATAGCTTTGAATTAGACTTGAGGTCTCCCTCCTGGCTGCCCCAACCTGTGTCTCCCCAAAGCAGTACAGCTGGGTGATGGCTAATACCACAGACTCTGCTCAGAAGGCTGAATGCTCCTGCTTCAGTGGGAACAGGGGGTGTTTCTTCAGTTTGTGCCCTACTTGGCATCTGTCCCTGACAGACCCAGCCAATGTGGGGAGCCAGCCGCTCTGACGGTAAGAAAGAGTGGATTGGAAACAAATTGATCTTTTCACAGCTGGCCGTACCCTTCTTTCCCTTCAGCTTGAATCCAGCTCAGAACAAGGTCACTGATGTTCTGTTGCAACAAAGATGGCATTATTGAGGACTGCCTCTTTTGGGGGGAAGTGTCATTCCCCAAGAATTGCCTCTGTAGTGTCAACCATGACAAGCCTGGAGACAGCATAGCTACGAGTCTCCAAGGATCTCCAAAGCGACACCCAAACTGTCCATCCTGTTGACCATGGACTCTTCTATTGGTGTCCACAACTTTATTTAAAGGATGTCAGATGACTCAATTCAACAGGACTATAACCTCTTGTTTATCCTTCCTGGAGGCCCGTGGTCAGAGGGTGGGAGACTTTGGGATTCAAAAAGAGAAGAACCATGTGAACAAAAGGAGAAAGAATCAGTGTTTATTTCTAGCACCACCATCTTATCACTGTTCATCCTATTATTCTGCTTTTTTTTTTTCCCACAGAACTTGCTCCAGCTGAGAGAAATCTTTTGGTTTATCTTGTAATTGCCTGCTCCTCTACTATAGTACAGGCTCCAGGAAGGCAAGGCATTATTCAGTTCCCAACTGTATCATTAGCCCCCAGAATACCTCCTGGCCCACTGGAACTGCTTGATACATATTTGTTGAGTGAATGAGTGAATGAATGAATGAATGAATGAAGCTAATGAGTAACCCTTGGGCTGGATAATCTCATGTCATTTAAAATTTAAACTTCATAAGATATGGATATTTTCACTTATGGCTAAGGCATTTGGGTTTCAGAGATGAAATAACACTTCAAGAACCATACAACCAGTAATTGGGTAATTGATAGAACTGAGATTTTCATTTAGGCCCAAATTGGTTGGAAAGCTACCTTCTAGGCCACTAGGATTCTGATTTTTGCAAGTTTAAACTAAAGAATATTAAAGGCTTCTGCAAGCAATGAAGGACACGGTTATCAAAGAAAGACGTTTCCAGGTCAATACAATGTGTTCAATAGGAGAAGATACTCCTTATTGCACTCACCAAGGTGAGTGATTCCTGACATGTTAAGTGTTTATGAAATCTATATTCATTTGGGGACAACAGTAGGGCTAATTTATATGAATTTGCACAAATTTAGGACCTCTGAGCTTAGTAACAAAGAGATTCTCATGCTAACACGGAGTGACTGTAAGGAAGGGTACTAATATTTTAAAAAGTTATGTCGTGTGCAAGGAATCATGCTTTAAATATATTATTTCATTTAGTTCCTGTAACAGCATTTTTCTTTCTATTTCTCTCTCTCTCTCTCTTCCTTCCTTCCTGCCTGCCTGCCTCCCCCAATCCTTTCTCTCTGTCTCTCTTTTGACAGAATTAGGAGATTTAGTTTGGGTAAGTGATACTTAATGGTAGGACCAACATTTGAATCTGCAGCTTTATATCTATAGAGCCTCTACCCTTTCTCCTCACCATGCTACTGAGTGTTGGGCAGGGACTGTGGTCTCAGTTGACTAAGTACAGTCTTAGGCACAGAGGGAGCTGCATAAATGACCGATTGGCAGGCCCCTGACAGCCTGTTCTCAGCCAGTGACCCCCAGGGCTACTTGGGGTTTGGCTTCATGCCTGGTATGACTTTATCCTTTAACTGTTTCTTTTGTTGGCCAGCCCCCTAAGGGAGCCCTGTCTCCTCCTTGAAATGTTGTGCTGGAATGAGAAGTTCTCCACAAGGGTTCCGGAAGCCCACACTCAGTGCTGTGGTTTCTTCTGAGAGCTGGCTGTAAGGTAATGCTCTGAGATCAGTCCTTCCAGCTCCCGACTCAAAGATCCACAAACTCCAGGCTCCCGGGGGTTTTGAGCTGGCAATTATAATGAAATATTAGCACAAAATAAAATGACCTTTTTTTTTTCTATTTTGGATTTCTAATCAGGACAGCATGGCAATGGGATGATCTATGTACTTGTATCTTCAAAAAGCTTCTTTTAATGTTGTTCCTTCTCTAGCCATTTCTCTTATCACTTGGGCTCAGCTTGATGCTTCTCCAGAATTTGCCTTTCCCCCTCCCATCTATAAAATGCCAAATACATTTCCCCAGTCTGGCTCCACGAAACTGAGAATCTTTGGAAAACTCCTTAGAAAAAAGCCTTACAGATATAGACTGTGTTTTGGACAAAGTCAGCCCCAAAGAGATACTTGCAGTATTTGGAGATGAAATGCTCATCTGAAATAACAGAAACCCTTAAGAAAGGGGGTGGGGGCATTTCTCCAGAGCATTCTGTTCTTGATTCATTATTTGTTCATTCAACCAATCATATGACAAATTCTCATTAAGTGGTTACTCTGTGTTAGACCTGGTGCTAAGTCGGAAGAACAGAGTAGTAAATCAGAAAGAATGCCTTTCTTGGGGGCTCATGGTCTCTGATACTAGCCAACTGAGTACTGTGGCCTGGAGAGCATTCCCTGCTGGCCACTCCTACCTTGTGAGTCCATCTTCCACAGCTCTTCCCTCCTGGCATCACTGTTCTCCTCCTCTCATTCCCCATCTAATGCATAGTCCCCATTATAGAGGTGAGGAAACTAAGGTCAAGATAAATGAAGTGACCCACCTGTGATCCCCTGAAGAGTCAATGTCAGAGTTTGGGCTTGAATTCCAGTCCTCTTCCTCTTCCTCTGGTATTTGTTCCAAGGGACCAGAGGGACGTTTGAAATTCATCTCTGAATCTCCCCTTGCTGTCTACCCACTCAAACTCATGCAGATCCATGTTACTCCAACCATATGAGAAAGCTAAAGCCCTCAATGCATCATGTCCTTTGCTGTCTTTGTGTTTTTACAACCGCTGTTCCTATACTACTACTGCTACTCCTAGAAATCGAAGCTAATCCCTGCTGAGGTCTATTCAATGTCAAGCACTACTTTCTATGATTGACTTACTCTTCTGGACATGGAGATAGGTTCTGTTGTTATTTCCATTTTATGATGTAGAAAACTGAGACTCAGAAAGATTAAGTAACTTGCTTGAGAGGCTAGGGCTGAAATTCAGCTTCAGAGCCTATATCTCTCTTAGGGGCTCTGTGAAGTTCTGTTGCATGACTGAATGGAAGATTGACTGAAGTTGAATTCGCTGTTGCTGTTTCCGAAATGTTATTTTAATCTGAAGTCAAAGGGAAATTATTATCTAGGAAAGATAGAAGTTTCCTAAATTAGATTGGCCAAGAGTCTTTATTTCAATCTATTCAGCCCTCACCTCTGCACCCATGATGTATAAGCATTAACTATAGGAGATGAAAGATACAGTGACTTACTAAATTTGTTCGTAATTCATCACTAGGAGTGCATGAAGGTGAGCATATGCTGTGCACACATTCTCATGTTACCTGAGATATTCATGTACCTCTTGAAGAGGATAGTGGGAAATACTTACCTGAAGGACCCTGGCCTGTGCACCCACATGCTTGGGAAGGGGGAACTGATCATCTGCCAAATGAAGAGTTCCATGTAGTCTATAGTGTGGTTTGTTCAATTCTTTAAAGGGTCTCTAACATTTATGAAGCATAGAAAGAAGAAACATCATTCCTGGCATTATGGGGCTGTTGATGAATGCAGTACGCCTATGGAAGGACAAACACCTTCACATGGTACCCATTTCCAAATCCTCTAGAAGCATATCTAAGAACTTCTCATTAACTCTACTTCGCAGTTATTGGATTTACTATCTTGGAATTTCTCCCGTGAATCCAGAGTCTGTGCTTCATCTCCTTGGTTCCTCGGGGCTCTGTCTTACACGGCTAGAACATTTTGCTCCCACAGCTGTTGGAAGAGACCCATTGATGTACCCAGAGGAGTTGCTTAGCATCTTAACAGCAGGACCAAAAGGAGCAAAAAGAAAAAAAAAAAAAGAAAGAAAATGGAAATCATGGTTAGTAATTGATTGATCTCATTCTGTAGGAATTCCTTTTGGAAAGGGAGCTGCAGTGTTGTGACAGACGGTAAATCATCTGTAAGAATGTTTACCATGAAATTCTAGCAAAAGAAATGGCTCAAGAAACTTCCTTGGTACACAAACAGAGTCTGCTCTGAGGCCCGAAGGGGACCTGGAAAACTTTATCCTTGTGACAGAGGTTGTCTATTCTACTATTCTAGTGCTCCGGTCAGCTGAAGCTGCAGTAGCACTTGAGATACACAACCTGCTAGGATGGTGTTTATTAAAAAAAAAAAAATTCTGATTCTTAAATCAACTCCACTTAAAAGTCTAGCTGTGGGATGTATTAAGAAATGCAAAGCAAGCTCAGTCTCAGTCTATTGAGTGTAAACCAGGAATTACTATTTCAATTTTATAGAGGTTTAGATTGATTTTTAAAATTTCCTAAATTCACTAAGTTTGTACGTTTCAGAGTCAGAGTTGAAACTCCAGTGTATTTGGCTCCAAAGTTTGCATGGTGCTTTGTTGAGGGCAGGGTCATGCATTCTACATATTTTCCTTACTTGATTACAATATTCACCACCCTAAGTATGTAGAATCTTGGAATAGAAAGGTTAGAAGAAGCTTAGACATCCCATGATCTAATTTTCTCACGATAAAGATAGGAATAGGCCCAGAGGGGAAAGGCTATCATCCTTGCTTATCTTCACGTAAAGACCACAGCCAGAATAGTGACTGGTTGACCCTCAGTTCAAAATGCTGTCTTCTGATCCATTGCATCAATCTGAATGGGCACTTAATATTTTTTGCTGGTTGATTTTTTAAAAATATAATTCATGACATCACACTCTCTCCTTCTTCTAAGCAAGTCATTGCTAAATCCCAAGAGTCCACCTCCTGTTCCACTTTTCTTTTTGTGGCTGGTGGTTACCAGTATTTAATGTATCAAATCTTTCCCCTCTAGTTCAGTGAACAGCAACACTGTTGGACACATTGAGGAAGCAAAGAAAAATCAGCTGTGAGCTTCAGGAACTTACTATGGACTGAGAGAGCCAGACATGAGAACTTTTTATTTCAATACCTTATATAATCCTCTAGGGGTTATTAAAGCAGAGATGAGGGGCTCTTTCTCCAGCCTGGGAAAATAGAGGGATCTTCTTGGAGGATTAATGAATTCAATTGATTAATTATTTTACCAATTCACCAAATACTTTGATACCAGTATGTGATACTCTTCTGTGTTAGGTCCTCTTCTAGGGATTAGGGGATACAGCACTAAGAAGGTCAAGATTTTTTTTTTTCTGTCTAATGGAAGAGATGAGACATAAAAATAAACAAAATATTCAAAGTAGCAGTAATGTTGAAAAATATACCAGGCAAAGGTCTAGAGAATGATATGGGATTGAGGATTTATTGTAAAAAGAGTGGCCAGGGAAGACTTCTTCAAGAGATGTCTTTTGATCAGAGAACTAATGGAGTAGAACTTCAGTTATCTTTGATAACTGCTTCCCAGGCAGAAGGAAAAAGTAGGACAGATGTCTTGAGTCAGAGTCAGTTTGATATATTTGAGTAACAGTCAAAGCCATTATGGGTAAAGTAGAGTCAGTGAGGCTTACTGTCGGAGGAGATGGGGATAGAAATGTAGGCAAGGATCAGATCACAGGCTGTGTAGGTCACAGGCAAGTGGGTGGCAGTCAGATGGAGAAGGACTGTCCAGTCTTTTCCTTCTTGGTAGGCATCACTGACAATGCCATGACATCAACACAGAGAAAGGTAAAGTTAATTGCAAACAAATCATTCTGACTCCCATCCTATGATTATGACTAATACATTCCTGCCATAGATCAAATTCCATCAAAACATCTCTCTAGAAAATGTAGAGTTCAGAACCCCTGGCCCCAGCACTGCCACCCTCTCCACCAGGCATCCTACATTGATCATCTCTCTCTCTCTCGTTCTTTGTCATGTTGCTAACATCCCTTAAAGGAGATGGTGCAACTCCAAGTAAAGCTGTGTCCATAAATATTTAGACTGAATAGAAAATGTGCCAAAGATGCAAAGAATCTGTCCAGAGGGAGAAGAGATCTTCTCTTTGTTCTCTTCAGGCTTGTAATTTAACTCATGGGTACATGTCTTTGAATAATACATAACTATCAATTTACCTAAAAGAGTTACATAGAAACCTTAGCCTCTGTCTTTCTGCTGTGCCCTGCATGGCATTTTCTTCTCATCCCGGGATATACATTCCTCTTTATTTTTTCTTCTATCCCCCTCTCTTTCTTCTCTATTCCCATGTCTCTGATCACATACTGTGCACCAGGGTCTGTTAAGCTTATCTCAGCAGAGTCTATACCCAGTATCTCTTCTCATCCCATAATCACTTGTCAATTCATTTTAATCAGCCTCCTCCCTCCACCCCTCTTCCCTTAGTCTGCTCCCACTGAGGTCAATCTAGTCTTCATATTACTAAGCCCAGTGGCCACCTTTCTGGTTCTTCTTTTACTAGACCTCTCCATTGCATGGGTCATGCTAATTGGTCCTTCCTGAAACAGATCTTTTGGCATCTGTTTGCATCACTCTTCTGCTTGAACAATGCTGACCATTCCTTCTCTCTCTCTCTCTGAAATTTTCAGCTTCCCATGGAGTCTATCTTTGGCACTCCTCTCTCTAGCTCCATCCTTGCTTGCCACCATGCTGTCATCCATGCTGGGGCTTTGGTTCTAATAGCTTCCACACCTCTATTCTCTGCCTAGACTTAATAGCCAGTTCCTATCTGTGGGCATTCAATGCTAAACCTCAGCCAAACCACACTCTCATCTGATTAACAGATTTCAAAGTGACCCTGATGTGCCTCCTTATTTTTATCCCAGACTGGAGCCTTCTCCCTCCAACTAGCTTGCTGAGTGACCTTGAGTAAATGCCTTCCCGTCCCTGGGCTTCAGATACTCCCAAGTATAAAGTGAGTGAATTAAGCCACTCCCAACTTCCTTCCAGCTTTAGATGGACATGATACATGACCATAAAAAACAAACAAACAAACAAATAAATAAATAACTGTTGTGGCTTTAAAATGGACAAAAAGCAACACCCCATCCCTCTCCCCAAATTCAGAACCAAACGCATAATTGAAATTAGAGTCATATTTAAACAAAAGAAACCCAAAGTCAGCCTCATTAGATAAAAGTAGACCCATCTACTGGTTCCTCTTTACCTATTTCCAAATCCTCCTAGTAGATATTTCCTTAAGAAGGCAGAGAAACCATGCTCTCCTAGTAATTGCATGATGGAAATTATTCCTCTTGAATGTTTGATAATGACACATTTTGATTTAATTTAGGTTTTTCAACCTTGAGAGAAATTCCAAAGCTGGGGGAATGTTTAAACTCCTTCCAGCTGCCTATTTAGCATGAAGAGCTCTTCCCTAGACCTGGGGGTGAGAGAACTCTTATCTTCTCCTTTAATCAAATCAATTTAGGCTGAACAGAAGGCCAACTTGACAGCTTGCATTTCACTAGCATGTTACCTCTCTAAGCATCTATAATTTTTTCCTGCTTTACAGAATGAGATAGGTTGCTTGATTTTAAGGGCTCTTAATCAACAGGCACCAAATGAAGTTACATATTTGAAGTCATACAAAATAGAAAGTACTCAAGGCCGAACAAGGTTAAGAGTGTACAGACCTTTCAGTTGTCTACAGATATTATCATCTGAGATGTTTACAGATGTGGAAGAGGGTCAGAAGGCAGATGTGACATGTCTGAGATCACCCAACTAAGAAAGTAGTCAAGGTGGTACTTAATCTTGTAAGTTTTTAGTGCAGTGATTTTTGCCTGCACACAGCATACCAGATTATAATAAGCCCTTGACATTTCTTTAATAAAGATTGTAATCTTTTAAATCAATAACACAAGTGTATGGTTCAGGGCAATACCTAATTTAACATTGCTGTAATTTCAAAGACAATAATTATATGAATTCTCCTCCTGGTCTGTTTATTATGCTGCTCCATTGTAGACTAACACATTGAAAGTTATTTAACTCTATTTTAATTGGAAGAGTGATATAATCATTTTTAGGAATTATACCAGTCTTCTAGTGAATTGTCAAATCTTTTTTAAAAATTATTAATTAATTAATTTATTTATTTATTTGAGAGAGGGAGAGAGGGAGCCAGAAAGACACAAAGACAGAGAGAGACAGACAGGGAGAGAGCAGGAGTGGTGTAGGGAGGGAGAGGGAGAGGCAGACTCCCTACTGAGGAGGGAGCCCAATGTAGGGCTCAATCCCAGGACCCTGAGATCTTGACCTGAGCAAAAGGCAGACACTTAACTGACTGAGCCACCCAGGTAGCACTGAATTGTTAATTCTTATAGTTAATATTATAAAGCACAATTATAACAGTGTTGTTTTTTTCTTTATTTTTTCGGTAAATCAGTAAGTACTACATAAATAAGTCTCACTATGAACTCAATAGTAGTATTGTGGGGCACTCATCCCTCACTGCCTGTGGAGAAATATCTACTAAAGCTCCTCCTCTCTCACACCCCCCACTACTCATGCTCTGTTGATCATGTTGATGAGCAGAAGCTAGTTGATCATATTAATGAATTTGGGAGATGTTGCTGAGCCTATTTAGCTTATCTCAGTGTTCTCCATATGGTCCCAGGACCAGCAGCATCAATATCATTAGAAAACATACTAGAAATACAAATTCTCAGCTCCCCCTCCCCTCTCTACCCCCTGTTCTCAAATTCCAAATTAAAAAAAAAAACTCTGAGGGTGGGCCCAGTCATCTATCTGTTGACAAGCCCACTGAATGATTATGATGCCCACTCAAATTTGGGGACCTCGGGTTAGCTGATTTCTCCTTTCTCTCTTTGGCTCTCCTGTCTGCAGAAGAGCTATGTTCTGGTCTGCTTTCTGTCATTTGGTCTAAAAAAATTAGTCTGTCCAGTAAGATTGGGGGAGAACATGCAGTTAAGCAGAGTTACCCATGATGGAAGGTTCCCATATGCTAATTTCAGGTGCAATATTAGAAAACCCATGATTTCTGATATCTACACTGTGTCCTCCAACCAAACTTTAATCTAATAAAACTGACATTAGGATTCTCTTCTTTAAATATAACTCTTATTTCAATTCTGCAGTTGGTGCTGAATTTGGAGAGAGGGATGGTGTATTGCTTATTGGGCTCTTTAAAACTGCAAAAATATTATTAATTGGTTTCTTAATGGGTACATATCATATCCATAAAGCTGGAAGAAGATTTGGAATGATCCAACTTGCTCACTTTATAGTTGGAGTAACTGAAAGCCCAGAGAGGGGAAGACATTTACTCAAGGTCACTTAGCAAGTCAGCTGGCTGGAGGTGGAGGTCTTCCAGTTCTGGGCTCAGACCCACACATCTAGCCAACACAACCATGCGGTACCTTCACCATTTCCAAGTTGGAGCAGAGGAAATGCGTATTTGGAATAGTTCATCTTACTACATTGAAGATTTCCTAATTTACATTTCAGTCTGGAAATCATGGATGTGTCTTTATCTACCTCATTCTCATGGCCCCCTAGTGAATATGGCCTCTGTCAGTTTCATATCCTTGTATTCCTGCCCCAGCTTCCTACATCCAACTGCTTTGACAGGAATTGAAAATGCATTGCAGCTGTTCAGCATCTCTGTGGAAGGAACCAAATTCTTAATCCCAAACTGAGCTCATCCCAGGGAAAGCACGTTGTGTAATGAGGAAGTGCTCTCAACTACGCCACTGAGCTCACCCCCTTTTCCTTTTAGTCATTTTTGTTTCCAGCCTGCTGTCTAATTATTTCTCCAAATTGGGTTGCTTGATCTGCTGCCAGAGACATTTTCTATGAGTTAACAATCTGGCCTTCAGAATTGTCTTCTGACTGAGCTAATTTTTATTGACATTATGCTTTCCTCTTCCTTGATTCCTTTTCTTGGTTGTCTGCACGCATTTCTCGTATTCAGAAGCTTCATAGCAGCCACCAGCTTTGATGCTAGAGACCAACCAATGTATCCCTACCTTTAGTTTAATAATGCCACCTAGAATTTACTGAGTAATTGCTACGCACCAAACAATGTGCTAAGCATTTTGCATGTGTTGGCTTAACCAATCCTCTTACTGCATCCTATGGGGTGGGTACTGTTATCATCCACCCTTTTAGACAAGCAGCTGAGGCACAGTGAGGTTAACTTCTCCAAAGTCATAGCTATTAAGTGGTGGAGTCAACATTTAAGCCCTGGTTAGTGGAATCCATAGATTTCCCATTAGCCCTGGGTTATACCATCATCTCCATGCACAACGATCTGGAACATGTCTTTATACTCCTACCTTCTCGATGTGCTATTCCTTTCTTTACTCTGTATATGTATATATTGCGGTAGAGTTTGAGCTCAATCTTCTCCAAGACCATTTTACACAACGAGGTGTATGTTGGTTTTGTGGGATGACTTAGCAGAGGTAGAGGCAGTGCAATCTACAAGCTTTGCAGAAGCTTCAAAGGGGGCACATTTGGTCCCAGGCCTGTGCCAAAAGGAAGAACTGGAGAGAGATGATTCTTGGGGAAATATTCAGGAATTTTCCGGGAGTGTACAACAACCAAGAGTCATCATCACAGATATCTCTGGAGACTACCTATAACCAGCAACATGGTGTGATAGATGCAGAAGATCTTTCTGCTGGCCTGGTGTCCCAGGTTGGCCCCTGGTTACAGTCAAACCCCTTGCAGTTTATAGAAGAGATACTCAAGTTCTATTTGGGGAAAACTTACAATGTGAAATCCAGAAAGAATGGATTCACTGGGGACACCCAGCAGACATCGAAGATCTGAGCAGAACTTATCATTAAGAAGTGTAGGCATGGGCAGCCCGGGTGGCTCAGGGGTTTAGTGCCGCCTCCAGCCCAGGGCCGGATCCTGGAAACCCGGGATCGAGTCCCATGTCGGGCTCCCTGCATGGAGCCTGCTTCTCCTTCTGCCTGTGTCTCTGCCTGCCTCTCTGGTCTCTTCATGAATAAATAAATAAAATATTAAAAAAAAAGTGTAGGCATAATACAAATAGCTCTTCATAGAAAATTTACGTGGCAAAACAATTCACTTAGAAATGGGCTTGTTTCACTGATCCAGGTAAGATGAATGTAGGGTTTATCAGAGCACAAATGAATGTAGGGTTTATCCCGCACAGGCGGGATATAGTGACTATGCTGAGTCTAGAAGGGTCAGTAGGAGTTAGATAAGGAAGGCAAGTTGATGTTTCAGAAATAAACAATGTATTTCCTTTATTCCTTTACCAGCTAGGATGTGGTTGGTTGACAGTGACAAAAAAAAAAAAAAAAAAAAAAAAAAAAAACAAAAAAAAACTAACAATGGGAGAAATACTCTGTGTTTACTTTTTTTTACCCATCAGGCTATCTCACCCTAACACTGTCAGGGCTGGTGTTGGCACTTTTTCCCCCGATCTCATGTTGGTGGTAACAGTTCCAAGCATCTCACCCACCTTCAAACCAGGAAGAAAGGAGATGGGTGACATTATCTACACTTAATCCTTTTATGAGAAAAGCAAGAATTTTCCTATAATATCCAGCAAAATTCCACTTATGTGTTATTGTCTAGAACCAAATTATATGACTACTTTTGTTTGCTTTTCCAGCTTCTATAGTGGAGATGAGTAAGGGGGGATGCAACCAGGAATGTGTGGTAGGTTAGCCAACCAACTACGTGTTCTATGGATCATCCCTGCTCTCCGGGGAGTTTATAAAGGCACCATTGATACGAGTGTAGAGCCCAATGTTACACCCAAAATAGGGAAAACACAAAATATGAATTTCAGGAATAAATGCATTCAGTTCATTTCAGTAGGCATTTTGTAAGTGAGGCCCATATGCTAGCAACTGTATAGGTCCAGATCAAGCAACATAGTACCTGGGGATTGGTGGATAGATATTCAACAAAACCACATCCCAATTTGCTATGGTACATGTTAGGATATAGGTACACTTGGCAGTGTGTACACAGGGGAGGGGTGTTGTTTCAGGGAACCTGAAGTAGAAGCACATGGCCCACTTTAGTGGGTTGGAGAAGGAGAGCAAAAAGGGAGTCAGGGAAAGTCAGGATAGTTTAGGATATGCTTAGGTAACAAATGAACGCTAAGTCTCACTGTGCAACCACAGAGTTTATTTCTCTATCATGCTATGTGGCCTTTGGCTTAGCTGTGGCTTTGCTCCATCTTAACCTCAGCCTGGGACCTAAGCCGACTGAGCAGTTTCTATCTGGAGCATTAACAGAGAGAACAGAACACAGCCACCACACATGACCTCTTACAAGCTTCTTCCTAGAAGTGACACGTCACTTCCATTCATGCTTCCTTGGCCAAAAATAAGTCACATGTCTCTGCCAAAATTAATAGGGTGAGAATGAATAATTCTCCACACAAGAGGCACAGGGTGGGTGAAGGGTAACGTTGTCTACCACAGGGGGCTAGGGCAGCATCTATCTGTGCTCTCTGTGACTTTGGGTCTACCTCCCCAAACCTCTCCTCCTAGTGGCTAGTCATCAACCACACTGTGTGGGAGAGCTGTGGTCTGAGCTGAGTGGCCAGAGATGAGCTGGAAGAGCCAAGAGGCTGACTTCATCTCCACCTGGTCCAGAAAGGGAGACCGAGAGAAGAGGCCTATATCCAGAATCAGAAGATCTTTTGAGGATGTGGCTTTTGGGAGGTAGAAAAGTGAATTTTATCATCTGAGTCTTTCCTAATGTTGTTGGGATGAGAGCTCTCCCAGGTTAGAGAAGCTCATGGCCCACACCCCTGAGAAATTCCTGTTGGCAGCCAGCACTAGTTCAGCAGGTGCCAGTTGTGATGATGGACTTATGATGTATGTGGGGCTTGGTGTCTGCAGAAGCCAGGGAGAGTGATCCCAGGACAGTGACAATGACCAGACCCTTACTTGTTGTCAGTAGGAATAAACATGCATAAATATGGATTAAGCACACAAAAAGCCAGGTTAAAACTTAGTTTGACCTGAATATTTGGAGCTTTGGGAGAGACCATCTTTGATTTTTTGTTGTTGTCGTTGCCTCCTTAAGTGTTTCAAGCCCTCTTGTTTTTCTCCGGCCTCCCAATTGTATTTGTATAGCTTGCATTCAAATCCTCTTTTAAAACCATGTCTGAAAAATAAGTTTCAAGATTAACTGACATTAGGATACTCACAGATTCAGATTCCTGTATAGAGGCTCCAAGAATTATGCCCTTGGACTCTAGCATGGAGGTAGGTGGAATAACTAGCTAAGACCACATGGAACTTAGTTTTGCTCCGAGTCTGGAATTTTCTTGAACGATCAGGCACTCATTAACTTCTCTGTGCCTTAGTTTTCTCATCTGTAAAATGGAGATTCTGATCAGAGCTCTCCTGCTTGCCTCAATGAACCATTTGGTGAATCCAGTGAGGGACTTTATTTATTGAATACCTACTGAATCGTTGACTTATTTGGGTGTAAGATAAGTGAGAAGATATTGTTATTAATAACATTTATGTAAGTGTAAGGAATTTTTTTGTTGCTGTAGTTATAATATTTGAGAAAATTTAAGTTTGGTCCACAAACGTATTATGATTATGGAAGATATACCATTAACTCTGGCATTAGAGTTTCTGCCTAGGGCTTCAGAATATTCTGAAATGTCTCTAATTGTCCAATTTGGACCATGAAACTTCTGAAACTTAAATTGCCTTAATTTAGGTTGCCAACATTCCTCCCTTGGATTATGGCAGGTGCTTTTTATCTTGTGCCTCTGACCTATCTCAACTCTTCCAGCCTGCTCTGTGTTATAGCAGGCAAGTGTAAAGGCATTTCACCTCTGCTGAAAATCTTCATGGCTTTCTGCTCTTCCAAAAAGTCCGTGTTTTCAAATTGTCCTTCCACATTCTTTAAAAGCTGGTCTCTGTCAGTCTGTCCAGCTCATCTCTTTTTTTTTTAATAGATTTTTTTTTTAAATTTATGATAGTCACAGAGAGAGAGAGAGAGGCAGAGACACAGGCAGAGGGAGAAGCAGGCTCCATGCACCGGGAGCCTGACGTGGGATTCGATCCCGGGTCTCCAGGATCGTGCCCTGGGCCAAAGGCAGGCGCCAAACCACTGCACCACCCAGGGATCCCCCAGCTCATCTCTTGACCCATCTCCCCCAGCCCCAACAATGCCACCCATTCCCACACATAAACCCACAATCTCTCTTACAGTCTCTCTGAGATGCATGAACTCATGAAGAGGTCCTTTGAACCTTGGCATACTTCTGTCTAGAACATCTTTGTTCCTACAACTTCTGTTTATGTTCAACTGAAATGTGTCTTCTAGATTTCTGCTCGAAAGTCACATCACTGCTTCTGGGGAGCCTTGCATCTTTTTCTTCTTCCTTCATAGCCCACATTGCAACTGGAATCTGATAATTGTATTTGCTATTATGCATTGTCTGTTTCATTTTTCAGACTGACATCAAACTTTGGGGTCTTTGAGGACTGGGACAGAGTCTCATTTATTTCTCGTTCTCTTACTCCTTTCTTTCCTTAGGTAGTGCATGGAGTCCTACTTTGGGCCAGGCACTGTATTTTCAAAATTCCCACATCTTTAGGCAAGCAAGCAATAAATATGAATGATGGCATAAAGCAACCAATGAATCAAAAGTTCAGTTCTAACAGGGCCTGCCCTCCCTACCATCTAAGACCACTTAGAGGCTCAGGAATATCTACACCTTTTCTATCAGTTGCTTTGTGCCATATTGTTATTCTTTTTCTGATATAGAGGCATCTTAGATGGAAACAGACTGCCACATTTTTCTAGGAAATATTATTCAACTGGTGAATCACACATACCCTTCATCTAGCTTATTATGTGGCTTTTTTGTCTTCTTGTTTGCTTGATCTCCTGGGAAGTGGAAAAAGCATGAGCTAGAGTTGGAGGGGCTGTGGTGCTCCTTTGGGCAAATCATTTACCCTCTTTGAAAGTCATTGTCCTTATCTATAAAGAATGATAGCATATAGCCTTGTGAAGAATAATTTGGAAGGTGCATAATAAATACCTGACACAGTCTATGGTAAAGAATGGATTCTCTAAGCACGAGGCTGCCAGTGTCTTTCACCCGACACCTATCCTATCAGTGTAAGCCTATAAAAATTGTGGAGGGTGACTGTAAATCACAAAAATGGGTAATATCCACTGAGAAGGTAGAGAGTTGGAACCATTGGGTAAAGAAGAGTTTCATATTACTCTTAGAATTGTTGGGCAAATTAATAAGGCTTATTGTTTTCCTATATAAAATTGATATATTTCACTTTCTGTTGTGATTACTAACTGAAGAATGAATGTAAAGTCCTTTACCAAGGCACTATCTCATAGGGAAGCCTCAGTAAATTTTAGTGATGATGTTACTGTATTATCCATCTTCCTCCCATCAATTTGGACAGCTAAGCTGCACTTTAATTCTGAGATTCTTTAACTCTGACAGCTGGTCTAGACTGGCATAGATCCTGGGGGCAGTTGACAGCATCCATATGTCCTTATGGGCATGACCTGTAAATTAGGTACTTTGACAGAAGGTTGTGAGACAAGAACCCGATCACGCATCACTTTTTTTTCTCAAGCCAACTGCAGTGTTTTCTGTCACTTCTGAACCTCCTGGGATGGACTTTTTGTGCTGAGTTCTGGGATTGTATTGCTTTCCCTCTTGTGGGCCTCAATGTAAAAGCTCAGTCGCTGTCAACAACAACAAATATAGTGGTGCCAGGCATTGTTGAGCCTTTCCATGTATTCCAATTACACGTTATTTCCATTTATAAAAAGGAGTGTAGGTGTTGGGTCCTGTTGCTTCACCATGGTGAGAAGGTCCTTTTACCAGAACACATTTCTCAACATGGCACAGTGGCCAGTGATCTGTGGTATGACCTTGCGTAAGTCATATAACTGTGTGATCTTGATGTTCCCCACTGTGGGTAAAGATGGACACCATATGTGAGGCAGCAGCTCAAGGTCATGATGAGTGCTCAGGCTTGGGTGGGAGAGAATCAGGCCTAGACTGCAGTGCCACAGAGAACAGTGCATGACACTGGGCACGTTACATGATCTTCCTGAGTCTCAGTTTTCCCTCCTATGAAGTAGACATGAGAAGTGGTCCAGTTGTATAGGGCCAATGTGAGAATTAAATGAGATCATGTATGCACAATGCTTTAGCTAACAACCTGGGACATACTAAAGGAGCAACCCACTTTTGCTACGGTTATTGTTGGGAATGCTTACTGAGAATTGACCATGCTCAGTTTTATCTAAGTTCATTATCACATTCCATCCTCACAACAACACTTCAAGGGAGATATTATTCTAATAAGATTCTAATAAGAAAATAAGACTTAAAGAGGTCAAGCAACTCATTCAAAGTCACACTCAAACTCACTCAAATTCCACTGGCAGAGCTGGAATTTAAACTGAAACCTCTTCGATGCCAAAGTTTACTGATGATACTACAAGATACTGGCCAGATGGCACTTTACTTTCCTGGACACTGAGGGTAATGATCAATCCAATTGAATGAATTCATTTCAGATCAACAAACATTTACAGAGCACCTAGTGTCTGCCAAGTGTTGTTAGAGAACAAAAAGGGAGATAGCTTAATCCTTAGCCACAGTTTGTTACTTATTTGAGGATGCAAGACAGGAATATTGATGGGAGTGGGTAAGTACTGCATAAGGCTCTGGACCCTAGGGGTTCCTGGGATGACAGTGTCTTAGTTAGTTCAGGCTGCTGTGACAAAAATACCATAGACTGAATGGCTTAAACAATAGGCTTATATTTCTCGCAGCTCTGGAGCCTGGGAAGTCCGATGTCAAAGAGCCAGCAGATTCTGTATCTGGTGAGAGCCCACTTCCTGGTTCATAGATGGCTGTCTACTCTCTGTGTTCTCACACGGTGTAAGGGGCAAGATAACTCTTTGGGGTCTCTGTTATAGGGGCACTAATCTTGTTCAGGGGAGTTCTACCCTTGTGAACTCATCATCCTCAAAGTCTCCACCTCATGATAGCATCACATTGGAGGTGAGGATCTCAGCCTCTGAATCCCTCAAAAGTGGACATAAACATTCAGTTCATAACAGACAGTAATTTCTGGATCATGTGGTCAAAATATCTTCCAAGAGTGGTTGAGGAGCTTGTTGGGGATTTTGGGAGAGTCAGGAATGCTGCTGTGTGTGGAAGGATGGTCACCCAATCCTTGGTGATATGAACTATAAACAACAACAACAACAACAACAAGAACAAAAAAAACTCCAGGAACCAGCTCAGGTTCTTCTTCTCTGGGAGGTCTTCCCTGACACTCAGGTCCATGCTTCCAACATCTGTCTCTTCCACATGCACTGTTCTATCACTGGCACTTTACTTGACTGTTGCTTCACTAGCTGTGAGCTTCCTGAAAGCAGTTGCCAGAAAAGCAGTTTCTTCTTTGCCACACTCTCTCCATAGCAAGCTTCCTGGTACATAGCAGATGCTAAAGTCTTATTCCCACAGACTGTAGGGAGGAATGAACATCTGCTTGGCTGGCTGGATTGCCCTGATCTAGGCTGGTGATTTTTAGGAAGACGTTTGCCAGTCATCCTTCTGGCAGAGGGATGACAAGTGCTGGATCTTAGAAGAAAGAGTAAATTGAACAAGTCTTGAGTTTTCCCTATGCTCAATGAGTAGTGACCCTGCAACTATAGGTCTTGCGAGCATTGCCCCCACCTTGTCATGCTTCCTAGGTGATGCTTCCCTGTGTAGCCAGACAGCTCCTTGCTTCGGGAAGTTCTCTGCTTGTCCTCTCCCTGCAATATCTCTGGGCCTATCAGAGATACAGACTTCAGTGTGGTTCAGAACTAGGAGGTAAAAATATAAGCCAAGGTTAATGCCCATCTTCATTTTTCAGAATATGCTGTTTGGTCTTGCTCACAGGCTATTTCTCCTTCTCCTCCTCCACTTTGAGAACTCTGACTGCCCTTTTGAGTTCAGAATAAATCTTCCTTTGGGAAGCCTTTGTGCTCTTGTATGTCCCCTCTTTGGGCCTCCCACATGATAGCCCTACTCATGTTGTAGATTAATTGTTCAATTTTCTTTCTTTCTACAACGTCTGCCACCTTTAGCTTTAATTAGTTTACCAGATGAGTTTATCACCTATAAGACTCTGGAGACATGAGAAAAACCTTTCACAGGACTCACAGTTCTTGGTGGAGAACAATAGGAAGTAGAAGGAAAGTGTGCCCAGTGGGGGTCTCTGCGCCTGATAGCACTGAGCAGCTTTATGAATAAGACCCAGAAGGAGAGGCTAGAGGGAAGGAACGCAACAGTGGAAAACTTTACTCACTTAAAAACTTGTCCATGAGCCAGTCCTGAAATCAAATATGATCTCATCAAAGCTTTCCCCCCTTGATCATAGCCATATATTCTTGTGTGTGCATGTGTGCGTGCCTGTCTTTGCTTTTCAGACTACAAAGTGCTGTCATACAGTGTTTCAACAACATTGTATATTAAGCACAAGAGTCCCTCTCATTTATAAATGGTGAGTCCAGGGTGTGAGGAGAGACTTGTTGAGTCCTACAACATCAACACATGCTATAAGCCTTCTGACTTCCATGGCAGCTGCTCTAGTACCTATTTCATGCCCCCATTCTGAAAGGTCTTCAGATACTAAAGAGATAAATACATGACTTCACCTCTTTCTTCAAAGAATTCAACGTGGCTTACTGTCTTGAATTTTACCATGAAGGTTTGCAATGGTATTCCCTACGGTGGAAGCCGACGGCAAAACCCACCCTAAGAGACTGTAATGAAAAGACTAAGGGAAGAGAAAACACAAATATGCAAACCTCATGTATCCCCAAAATTTGTATATTTGAGCCTCACTGGGGGTTCTGGCTTTCCCAGCAACCAAAGACAAAAGGGAGACAGGTTCAACTATTTATTCTTAGGAAGATAATGGTTCCTGAACCAAAGAAATCATTTACAAGCATTTAGATGTCAGAGCAGTCTTTTCAAGGGGTTTTAGCATTTTTTTTTCAACAAATACTTATTAACTAGTCACTATGTGCCAGGCACCATGCTAAGATATGGGTACAGAGTGGGGCAAATCATTGTCCTTGTGCCTGTGAAGCTCAGTCCAGTGGGAGAGAGACATTCAAAACCATGCTCTTTATGTACAATAAGGGCAGTAACAGAACAGGATAAGGTGATGGGAGAGAGTATGAGGTGATCTGGTGTATTTTGAGAGTTCTGCAAGGTTTCTTAATAAAGTGTTGTTTCAGCTGAGCAGGGAAGGGTGACTAGGTTTTTACAATATGGAGCATGTAGAAGAATGGGTTCATTCTATTCAGCAAGAACAGCAGGCTCTGAGGCAGGGCAGACAGAGCCTGATGGCATCCCAGAAGATTAAAGAAGGGTAGTGTGGCATCACAAGCCTCAGAGGGCAAGGGGAGAAGACCCTGAGGTCAACCCTGAGAGTGGGAGGGATGAGACCCCCGGGGTCTTGTTGACCTTGGTAGGGCTTGGTCTTTATCCTGGAGGAGCCATTGAAACTACAGAAAGATTTTTAAAGCAGAAAGTGACTGATCAGATTTGCATTTAGGACAATCCCTCTGTGGCAAGAGAAGCGGGTGGGGCAGGAGTAAAATTCTGGAGACTAGGAGGTTGTGGAGACATCCCTGGCCAGAAATGAGGGTGGTCTGGAAATACAATGAGAAATGGTTAGACTCAAAACACATTCTAGAGATAGTGACTCTAGACTCAACTGGATGCAGCCATCTTACATCAGGCGAAGGTGTTTACTGCCCAGAGAGAAATCAAGGACAGTGTCCCTCAATCTCCAAGTCCTAGAAGTCAGGATCTATGAAAGATGGGGGGGGGGGGAGTCCAACCTTCATTTAAATGATTAATAATATCCTTCCCGCCTCAACTTGCTGGCCACTGGGAGACATTTAGAGAGAATATCCACACTCAAAACCCAAATGTGCTTACCACACAGCCATTGCTGCTCACATCTGGGAGTTTTCAGCAAGTAATTGAAAATAAGCTATTTTGGGTTCTTTCATAGCTCTTTTCTTATAAGTGGGGGTTCAGTCCCACAGTTGCAGTGGCGAGAGGCAGGCTTGACAGCTTCTGGCACAGCGAAGCGTAAACACTGCCCGAAGAATTTTTCCCTGAGTAAATGTGTCTCCCTCCGAGGGCAGATGCTGGCACTCCTGAGTGACTCACTTTTGAGGGGCTCAGTCCCATCGTGGGTTCGAAGAAAGGAAGAAGCCTGGCTCCGGGCCCAAAGCTGGTGACATCATGGCTTCTTGCCTGCCTTTTAGTAGTTGCCCCAGTGGGCACATCTGTGCCTGGATTTGTTGGCTTGTGTCAAAAGACAATGAGGTTTTGTAGCCTGTATCGGAAACGATGACTTCATGGTTCTTTTGAGGCAGAATAAGCAAGGATGGAGGAGGTGGGGGACTAATGGCATTA
Organism: Nyctereutes procyonoides; assembly: GCF_905146905.1. NCBI lineage: Eukaryota > Metazoa > Chordata > Mammalia > Carnivora > Canidae > Nyctereutes > Nyctereutes procyonoides. The sequence goes on along the minus strand of NW_026575135.1, from coordinate 5,152,859 downwards.
AAGGGGGGCACATTACAACATTTGAGTTTTGCCTTGGATAGGATCTGGAAAGCTTCCTATCTGGGAAAAACTGTAAAGTCCACAGCATTAACTACATTGGCAATAAGGACGCAAATTTCCTCCCATTTAGCTAATTTTATAAGAAATTTTGAGTCTCCAAGTCATTGAGGTGATGTGTGTAGACCGATTCTCCTTCTCTATGCTGAAAGCATGATGTAGAACAGTAGCTTTTAACATTTTTTGACAGTGACCCATAGCAAGAAGTCCATGTTATTCTGTAACCTTGAGCATACATGTGTCCTGGAAACAAGTCTCATGAAAAATACTACTACAATGTGGAATAGACAAGGATAGTCAATATTATAGTCCAGTTGTTAAGTCACTTGGTTTGTAAAAATCTGTTTGTGGCCCAATACATTGGTCTCATAGCACCCTAACCAGGTTGTGACTTGCAGGGGGAACATACACATGTAGACGAAAGACCCCCCCATGATGGGGTATTGGAGGTCCAGGTTCAAGGCCTAACTCCCCACATCAGTGCTGTGAGGGTTTTCTGAGCCTTGGTGTATTGGTCAGTGTGGTCCACGTTTTGCTTCAGTAATAAGCAGCTCCAACATGTCAGTGGTTTAAACCAACAAGATGACTTACTCTTATCGACACCTGGGGCTCTACTCAGCGTAGTGACCCAGAGACCGAGGTTGCTAGGACCTCCATGTCACTCCACTTCCCCATATGCTGTGAAAGAAATGTGACTTTCAACCATGACCATTTCTTGCTGTATGAACCTGGGACAGTCATAGTAGTAGGGCTGATGGAACGGGTGTGTGACCTGTGTGGTCCACACAGGGCTTGGGGCACAGACTGCTTAGCTCACTGCTCTACTGTCACTGTGTTTAAGTTCTTAATAATTTTTGAAGAAGCCCTACATTTTCATTTTTCAGTAGGCCCCACAAATTATTAGCTGATCAGTATACATTGGTCTGAATCCTCATTTCTCCATCTGTGAAATGGGTTAACAGTACAAAACTCATAGGACTCTTAAAAGGACTTAAAGAAGGAAGGCAAAGAGGTCATGTACGTCATGCATAACTGTTGCTTTCAACTTGCTGACCTCATCTTTAGTCATAACACTACGGAAAACCTCTACCTCACCTTGAAAACTGGTACTTCCTTATACTTCTCTCCTCCTCCCTTCAGTTCATCTGAGTTTTGTTCATTATTCAACACTCAACTCTGATGGCTCCTTGGGGCTCTGGTCCATGACTTCCCAAGCTCCTCTCAGCATCCCTACACCAATAATTATGGATCCTTCTTTCCATCCCCCTTCCCAGCATGGGACCCCCTCACTTCCTGCCCAGAATATTTAGCAGCCTCTTAGTTGGTTGTCTCATCTCCAGTTGGTCCTTCTATGTCACTCTCCACCATGCCAGGTCATTTGTCCATTATTCTTAAGTGCCTTTTCTATCATGCCATTTCCATATTCAGAAAACTTCAGTGGCTCCTGTCACCTTAGGATGACAGGTCTTCATCTTGCCTTCAGGATCTGTCTCTGAGGCCTCCTTCTAGTCTGCTCCCCTCATGAATGCTATCTTTCTGTTCCACGCATTGTCTCTGGAATAGAGCTTATTCTCCTATCTTTGGTTCTTTGAACATTCCTTTCTTCTACCAAAGTGACGTGCCCCCAATCCTTTCACTGGGAAGAATTAAATCCATATTTTACTCCTCAGCTGAAATCTAGCCTCCTCAACTTCTTATGGGCTTCAGATAAAAAGATGTTGTCCTTACTCTGAATTCCTACTACATTTCTTGGAATTTGACATATATCCTGATGTGTTAGGCAGCTCAGTTAATTCTTTTGGTTGCCATCTCAGCTGAGTCTGACTTCCAGAGAATAGGGATAATACCAAGATATGCCAAGTGTGTCAGCCACATTTTATGAGAGGCCCCTGGAGTGAAGGGCTCCTGCAGAGTTTGCCTGTGGCTTTTCCTGATCTCCTTAGCTGATCTGAATTATCCTTCCTCCTCTGGGCCCTCTTGGCACTTTGCATAATCCTCTGACACTACACTTACTACTTTCCATTTAAGCTACTTCTTTTCTTAATTTTAATTTAATTTAATTTAATTAATTTTTTGAGAGAGAGAGAAAGAGAGGAACAGTGGGGAGGGGCAGAGAGGGAGAGAGAGAATCTTAAGCAGACCTCATGCCTAGCACAGAGCCCAATGAGGGGTTTGATCTCAGGACTCTGAGATCATGACCTGAGCTGAAATCAAGAGTTAAACACTTAACTGACTGAGCCACCCAGGCACTCCTCCATTTGAGTTATTTCTTGACATAACTAACTCCCCCACAGGCATGTCTTATTTATTATTGCAGCTCTGATGCCTCTTACCTGGCCTGGTGTCCAGTCAACACTCAATGAATGAATGGATGGATAGAATGAAAGACAGAAAACCAAGCAGAAACAAAAGTTGCTGGCTACTATGGATGTGTGTGGTGGGGAGGAACCTACATGTATCTCTAAGTATAAGATCGGTTCGGCTAAGATATCAATTGATTCCAAAATGTTCTTGACTCCCAACAACAAATATTTATCATTCCAACTCCTGTCCCTTGCGGGATGACTGCGATTCTACTCTATTCTTTCTTCATTTTGGGACCAAGGCTGATGGAGAAGCCCACTCTGAGATACGACGTTTCATGGCAGAGGAAAGGAAAGAGGCTAGAGGCATGCAATGGCTCTCAAAGTAGCTGAGGAGAAATGACTTGTACCATTTCAACTCACATCTTGCTGACCAAAGGAAGCGTCGTGGACATAGGAAAGATAATGCTCTCAGAGGGATGAGCCCAGTAGAGAGGGGCAGTGAGTATTTTGACAAAAACATAATTTGCTGCAGTGGAAATAATATTCAATGTGGAGGGAATTCCATTGGCATAATGTTTATGGGCTCTGAACCCACACTCATTCTGATTGGGGGAGAGGGTATAGGGACTCACCCACTTGGTGAATTTGGATCTGGGAACTGAGTGTGCAGAGCTTTGCATCTGCCTCATTCTTTCTCATTGGGCATGAGCTGCCTATAGGGAGTATTTCTATCTTTTTCTTTCAGGGGTGGAAAGGGAGACTCACAGGTGCAGAGCTGTCCATACCTTGGTAATCCTGGGGTCTCGTCTATTCATTGGTAGAAGCCACATTCTCCAACTGCAGAGGTACAAGTAACAAAAGGGATGTTTTGGCTTCCCTTGGCCTTATTTTTTTGTCTTATTTCTCAGTTGGTTTCAAACTCAGATGAAGATGAGTGCATTTTTGAGGCTGCTCTCATACCCCAGCACCAGTACCACAGTTTGCAGAGATACTGGGTTCTGATGGTGATGTGTTTGTTCTGTCTGGAAGGAGGAGAGGCTTCAACGTTGCTACTGCCAGTATTGTTTCACTTAAAGAACTTCTCCAGGTACAGAAGACTGATATTCTCAGACACAGTATTTAACATCCTCCTTCCTGTTCCAGGATCATCTTTTGCAGAAGGCACTATATTCATCCTGGGCCAGCCTAGTTCCTTTACAATCAGAAATCAGAGCACAGTAAAGAATGGACATGGTGGGGGGGGAGACTGGGAAAACCCTGAAACCTGAGTACTCACATTTATCTTGGTAGTGCCTATGGCACCCAGAGGGTCCCTGTGAAGGGATGTGCTCAAAAGCAGAACATGTCTATCTTTATGGAATAAGATGTTTTGCAGAGGCTGGACCTGGGATTCCTATGCTTCCGGCATAAGGATACCCCCTCTCAACCCAGCATTTATTTGCATAATTTGTTATACATGGATGGGGCTTTAGTTTTTAATCAGAATAAAGAGGGAAACATTCTGATATGGGCAGGGGAGGGTCAAGAAAGTGGGGGCTAAGATGAAAGAGGAGATGTCCCAATTCAGGAGATGTCATGGGAGTGATATCTAAAGCTGGAGGAATCATGTTTGTGAAAAACTATAAGATTCTGGGAAGAAGCAGTGCAACTTTGGGAATAGGGGCCAAATCTGGCAATTTTCTCTCAAGGATCTCTCTCCTTGTTAGTTCCAGAGCTCAGTGAGAGTGTTGGCAGGGCTCATGAGGGAAAACAGCAGTAAGAGAACCAGAGAGAAGCAGGGCTCTCAGCAAGTGCACCTGCTGCATCCGTGGCACTCATAAACGTTCCTCCAAAAACTGCTCATAGAAGATTTCGAAGAGAGACTGGGTGAACTTCATCCTGAGAATGTTTCCAGTAACGAGAAGAAAACAACAACAACAAAAAAACAAATAAAGGCTATGTTATGGGGGAACTAATGGTGGTGGTGTTGGGGACTAGTTAGGAATTGTTACATTTGCCCCTGGATGGACTTGTGACCTCAAGTGTTCTCAGGATGCTGGCCCTGGGACATTGGGTCTCACCTACTCATCCGATGGTGCAGGTATGCCCTTAAGGTGAGTGTTTTGCTCGTGATACTCCCGAATGCAATAGTTTCCTCTTGCTGATGTACCACATTAGCACAAATTTGGCTTAAAAAGTGATCCTTTCATGGTTTGGGGGGTCAGAAGTCCAAAATCAGTCTCATGCGGCTACAAAGTGTCAGCGAGCTATGTTTCTTCTGAAGGCTCTGGAGAAAAGTCCCTCTCCCTGTATTTTCTAGATCCTGGCAATCACCCGCGTTCCTTGGCACGTGGCTTTCATTGACTGTCACAGCCAGTGACTTAGTACCTTTCATTCTCTTTCCCCTGGCTCTCACACTCCTGCTCCACATCACAAGGACCCATGTGTAGATATCTCCATCTCCATACCCTTAGCTTAGAAGCACAAACTCCTTTTCGCTGTGTGTTTAGCCCACTCTATCCTCCAAATAGTTTTCATTGGCTTGGTTCAGCCTTATCAGGAGGAGACAGATTCGACCTTTATTAAGCACCTGTTGAACTCCTTTTCTCCATCAGTAACACTTCATACTTTATTTTGATGAAGCCCCACTGTGACTCTGCACGGGAGGCATTTATGATGTCTGTTCTATAAATGACGGAGCTCAGGGCTGCACACGTGAATGACTCACTCCTTTTGTGAGAGATGGAAATAGGGTTTGAGTGCAAGTCGGTCTGGCTTAACAACTCACTCTTCCATACAACTCCAATGCTTCATCTCCAGAGCTGTTCTTTTTTCATGTTTGAAATGACTGAAGGAGCGATGCCAGGACATTTCATGGCTGTACTCCCCTGGTGGCTCCCGAGGAGCACTTGAAGGGCCTTTCAGTACTTGTTGATAGACTGCCCCTTTCTCTGCCCCTGGAGTAGAGGAGACTCCTGATTCCTTCTGTCTTTCTTTTGGGACTCTGCCCAGGATACCCTGGCTTCGTGGAAGAAACACACCCAAATGCCCTGGATGAGTCACAGACCCTGCCCAGAGCTAAAATGTGATGAGGAGGGAAGGCTTTTTCTGCCCCAGCCTGCGAGATGGTTTCCATTACAGTGTTTCTGCCTAGAGCAGCAATTCTGTCCTTTGATCCTCCTCCCTATGACTACAGAGCCTTCGGGCCAGGGGACGGGGAGGCTTGCTTCAGCATTACCACTGACTGGTCCTTGGACGGGGTAAGCCACTCCCATCTTTGAGTCTTGGGTCCTACTTGGACTAAGTCTTGGGTCTTTTCTTCTCTTACAATTTAGAGCATTACTGCTTGGCCAAGGGATACCATTCTTAACGGAATAGACAATATCAGAAAGACTCTGGATACCATACATTCACAGATAACTTTGCTATGTGCTGCACTCTTTTTCAACAGGCAAGACAGCGGAGTGGCTAACAGCCTGCACTCTGCAATAGAAATTCAGCTCTGCCCGTACTGGCTGATTTTTTTGGGGGGGCAAACCTCACTTTCCCCATCTATAAAGTGGGGATAATGATCATCATAATACCCTCTTCCTAGTGCTGTGAAGATTGCAAGCAGTTAGACCAGTGCTGGCAACTGCTCAGTCCTCATACTTCCCTCTTCATTTCTTCTTGAAGCTCCAATAGAGAAAGGAGCTTTGGCTCTAGAAGCAGATCCACTTGGCTTTCCTACTGGACTCTGCTACCCAACAGCTGAATGACCTTAGGCAACTCAATCCAACCCTTTGATTTTTCACCTGTAAAATGAGGATAACATTAATAGCAACTTCTTACTGGGGAGATGAGGATTAATAAATAGGCTAATACACAGAAAGTTCCTAGCAGAGTGCCTGGCATATGGAAAGTGTTTATTCCCTTTGGATGCTGTGCTCTTGTTGTATGATGGACTCCTTTAGCATTTCTAGGATGGTCTGAATTTAATTCCATTTTCTAAGGTGTCAGGAAACATCCTTAATAGTTTGGACAAAGTTAAGCTTTTATATTGAGCTCACACACTTGTAAATATGTGTACTAAACTATGTGCTGATGCAGAACAAGTGGCATGGATTTTTCTAGCACCCTCCACCCCCTAACTCACAGCCACAATGTCTGCAAATAATTAATGCAAAGAGAAGGTTTACAGTTGGCCACCCAAATGCATCTTAAACATTTAATTTAAAAAACTAAAAGGATGAACCCAGCAAGCTGTTATAATCTTCAAAGGATCTATTAAGGACTGAGACATATGGTGTTACAAGATATATTCAAGATTTCTGGCATTTGGCCTACTAGAAAATAATGGAGTGGCTGCTCCTGTGAGCATATCAGGAAAAGGCCACAGAGGTACTCCATATGCCCCAGTTTCTGACCTGGACTGACCTTAAGAGTAGAATCAGATAGTTGTAGACTTCGCTCAACTCTTGACTCTTCCAGATGCAACAAAAATTCAGAAGGTTTAGGGCAGTGAGAGCTGCCAAGAACAGAGGGTAGATCAGGTTTGCTTTGGATTTAGATCCTTTCTACCGGGAACAGAGGCAATGATAACTTATGGCAACTAACAGTGAACAGTTGTAATTTACTGGATGGCTTTATATGACATTTAATTGTCATAAAGAACCTTAAAGGAGGTAGTATTATTATTCCCATTTTGCAGGTAAGGAAACTGACACTCAGAAAGTTTATATAATTTGCTCAAAGAGCTCATAAATGCAAACCCAGAAAGTGAACACAGGTCTATTGGATGGTGGACTTCTGTGAAACTGTTGAACATAACACCTAGTATGAGTGCTCCAGCCACCGATCTGCTTAAAGGCCAAACAGTGGATCAAATGCTTTCCTGGGCATCTAAGATTTGGTAGTCTAACACTCTCTTTTTCTGAATTGAAGACGTTTTGCCTCTACATGGCTCCTTCCTTTCTGCTGCTCTACATTGCTGGTCTATCAATTTTATGACCATTGCCTCCCCTTGAAAGCAGGGCAATCATCAGATCCACTCAGAAGTTACTTGTCTGCCTACTAAAGTCAATTTCCTCTTATACCAAATTTGTACAAAACTCTTAAGTACACACAGGACCCAAGACATGTTTTTAAATTTGTTATCAATATTTACTGAGTTTTTATTTTCCTGATTTTGATGAAAGGAAGAATAAAAATGCTTCTATTGATCTTATACATTGAGTATTGCTACCAGCGTGATCTCAGGCCCAAAGTTGGGGGATGTGGTTTTTTACCCTTGGTTTTCCTGGTTTGTGATGTTCCCTAAGATGTGGCACCTTTCCCTACACCACCACCACCCTCCATCCATCCATCACAGTGCAAATTACCACTGTGCTTTGCCTAAAATATTGAATGACCTCATTGTTCCCCCTGCCTAGAACCTTGCCCTCTCTAATTTGCTTCATATTAAAAGGTTTTTGTATTGTAAAGTAAGCATCAAATAGTCTAATGAATAACTGTGTCACTTAATGTTAGCAACTTTTAAAATGACATGTATGTGTTGGCAAATTGAACACCAATAAAAAATAAATCTATTATAAAAAAATAAAATGACATATATGCTGCCACAAAAGGAATATATAGTATTATTTTACATGCATTGAAACTTGACAACTATATGTATCCTTTTGTAAGTTGCCTTTTTTTCAATACAACACTGTGATCTGAGAATTAGCCATGTTGTTACATGCAGGTAAAAGTCATTCACTTTGAACTGAGCTACGAAGAGCTCTTGTGGGAATATCCCACAACTTAATATTATCTACTCTCCTATTGGCAGACATTTCGGTTGGTTTCAGTTGTTCCTAATCACAAGCAACACTGCAAGGGGCATTCTGTACACAGAAGTTCATGTCGAATGAACCTAGATATGGAATTTCCGGGTCACATAATAGGCCCAGGTTTGTATTTGCCAGATAATATCAAACACATTGCTTTCCAACATTGTACCAATTAAACTTTTCAATAGCACTCTAGGGAGAATTTCCATTTTCCTATATCCTTACCCATAATTGATATTGTCTGATACATGACAATCTGATGGGTCTGACAAAGTGTTTCGTTTTCTACATCTGCATTTGTTAGGAAACTATTCAAATTTATTTATTACATTTTAACTTACATTTGTTAATGAGAATAATTTTCTTTTTCTGTACTTATTGGCTGCTGAGAGTTTCTCTCTCATGACTTGCCTGTTCATGCTTTTACTATTTTGTCTTTAATTTTTAGTATTTATTTTATTGATTTGTGGAAATTTTGACCTTGTGTAGTCTGCATATTAATACTTTGTCAGTCAAAAACTTAAAAAAAATTGGAAATAACTTCTCCAAGTCTATGGCACACTGTTTATTTTTTTGTGATGTCTTTATCATGTAAAAGAGTTTTAGGTTAATGCCATCAAATTGAACAAACTTTTTACTTTTTATGGCTTGAGCTTTTGTGTCTGGTTCAATAAATCCTTGATTCTGAGTATTTTTTTAATCATTACCTTATAAAAATTTTACTTCTTAAATTGTGATCTTCAATCTACCTGAAATTTATTTTGTTCTAGTGTTCTAATTTTGTTTTGCTCCCAGATGGAAAGCCCATTGTCCTTGTACCGTTGAATATTGAATAGTCTTTCCCTCTATTTTTATTTATAATGCCAAGTTTCCACAAGTCTGTTTCAAGGAACTTGATTCTACTACATTGATTTGTTTGTTCCCTCTTACATTAATAGCACATTGTCTTGAATGCTATAGTGTTAGAATAAGGCTCACTATCTGGTTTTGGTACTCTTAATTATTTTCTTCAAAAATTTTTTATTTCTCGATTCTTCCGTATGAGGAGTATAAGCTCTGACCTGAGATTTTCACTGATGTTGGAACAACTATATAGACTACTTTGATGGGAGAACAGAGACTTTAATACTGAATCTTCTCTTCTATAAATATTTATCTAGGCTTCCTTTTATATCCTTTAAAAATTCCTTACAATTTCCTCCTAAAGGTTTATTTACATTTTTGTTAGAATTATTTATAAGAGTCCTAAAATTTCTCTGGCTATCATGAAAGTATCTGTAATTCCCACTACATTTTTTTAGTTGGTAGAACTGTTTTCTGGGAACAGTAATGGGTTTGTGAACGGGTCTTACAGCTTGCAGAATTCTCTTTCTTTTCTCATATTTTATCTGTAATTTTCTTGAATTTTCTAGTCATGTTGTCTGCAAGTTAAGGCCATTTTATCTCTGTTTTTTTTTTTTTTTAATCACATGTTTATTTTCTTATTACATTGGCCAGGGCTCTTGGACAATGTTGAATAGTAGGGGTAACACAAGGCCTCCTTGGCTCCCTCCAGATCTTAAAGGGAATGTTTTTAGTGTTCCATCATAGAGAGGCCATGCAGCATAGTGGTTAAAAATGCAACTCTGAGATCAAGTGGATTTGAAATTAGGCTCTATCAGTTAAAAGTTGTGTGACTTGGGATATATACATATATATATCCTTTCTCCGTGTATCTAGATAGATAATATTCAAACAATGCTTATTACAGATTAAAGGCTGTATAACTACTAGATAATAATGAAAATAACATTTATTGCATATTTTTTGATGAAGCCTTTATATACTTGAGAGTACTTCTTTATATTTCTGGGGCTGCCCTCCAAAACTGTGTTTTCTGACAACCGTTGGAGATTCCTGGTCCACAGATACTGTGGAGATATTTTGGTCTGGTTATTGGAGGGAGCACAAGGCCAAGTTCAGCTGGCTTCCTGGCTGCAGGGATGGATCCGCACACTCCAGCAGATTTTGTCAGGCAACGGTCACATCACCGATTAATTTCAGTCTCTTCCTAGTAACAGGGGACCCTGGTCTGCCTTTGCTTTGGAGCACAGAGCCTGACTAAAGTCTGGAGTGTTTCCTCTTGTGGAGCTTTATTCTTGGTTCTTCCCACAGGAGTAGAAACCCTGAGTGCCGCTGCTGGTTTGGGATGGAGGGCCCAGAAGGCTGTAGCTTCCACCCATTCCTTACTCTGCTTTTATTCTGTTTCTCAACAGAGACGTTTACAGTGGGTTTGAGGCCAGCTCTGTGTTTCATTTCCTACCTGGCAGGACTCATGGAAGTCCCTACACTCCAGCTCTGCCTGTCACCCCACTGGTGATAACATTTCACTGGGTCCCCAATGAACTTAGACTGAATGAAAGTGCATTGCCAGATATTTTAAGACCTTTATTCACCTGGCCTCTGCCCCCTATTTTTATGGAGTTGCTTCTAATTCCATAAATACATCTTAGTTGCTCTCACCAGCAGGCTTTAACTCAAGCTCTTTGTCCATCTGATGTACTTTCCCTCCTCTCTCTTGTTGGGATGGTTGGTACTTAATCCTTCTCATTTTTCTCATCTCTCTCTAAGGTCCCTTCCTCCCCTGCTCCTCATTCCATCCATTTCCATTCCTCTTCCACTGCCCAGATAATAACACTCATCTCATTTCCTTGTAACCTCGTTTTCATCAATCTCTCTCCTCTACCAAAGCTTCTGGTGAGGAGGGTTTGTATCTCAGTTATTTAGGCCTTAACTACCGCATGGAGCCCTAGCCCTAGACAACCTAGCTAATGTTAGAAGGAACAAGTGAAAGGAGATACAATTCTCCACTTCATTTCATTCCGTCCTCACTGCCCAGAGGTAGCCCTGGCTTGCATGTGACATGGAGGAAAGAATCATTCTATCTGCACCACCACTAGCTGACCAGAGCTCAACCTTGAATTCCATGGAGGAAATCTGGAGCCTCTTGATGGAGGGGGAGGGGCTGAGGTTCCGGTGTGTGTGTGTGTGGGGGGGGAGTCCAAAGGGATGAGTCAGAATGTCCAATGCTCTGTGACAAAGACACCCCCTCATCATTGCCTTATATTGCTGGAGAGCTGCACACAGACTTCCTAGGTCTGCTATGACTTGTGGCTCTGTGGTGGCAGTCACAGTGCACCCCCACCTCTTGAACTCACTAATCTTGCAGATTTGTAAGTGAAAGCTGATCTGAGCTGGGGGGCCAGGGGAAGCAAAATCCCCTCCTAGTTCAGTGCATTTGGACACAAGCCCGTGACCTTGGCAGAAGCCAGTTGGTGCTGGGGAATCTGAGTTCTCTGTATTGATCACCAGAGCAGCTGTCGAGCCTGACTTTCAAGATCATCTCTCACAGGGAGCTCTTAGCATGCCAAAATCTCCCTCACTCTCTCTCCTCCACCATTTTTATATGCAATTTAGTTAAAACCCTTGCCTTTCATGTGTAGGCCAAGATGGTGACTTCATAAAGGTCAGGAAATGGGGAAGCAAGAAACTTCCTTGAAAGATTTAAAATAACTTATTTTTAGTAATAATAAATGGTAAATTGAAATATTTAAGATGAGGAGCCTGGTAGTTGGATAGGCTGGGATCAGTGATGTGTAGGGATTGTTGCCAATTGTTTCCCAGGACTTAAGTGGTTTTGTCCTTGCGTTTTCTCTATCTATTATTCTTTATTTGCTATCCTTCCTTTAGAATGGAGGTATGTGTCAGTTTTCAACTTTTCGTTTTCATACTGTGGTAATGGGTTGGAATTGAGCTGTACAATTTCCTCTTCCATGAAATATCCTTCATTCAGCTGTGCAATACGAGACCCTCTTCAGGCTAAAAGTACAGTAAGAGGAAAAGAGTCATGTTCGCTGAGCAATCTAGAATATGCTGTGGGTATCTTGAAGCCTATTTGTGAGAGACACAGAGGAGTGTTTTGGGAAGAGCGTCAGCTTAGGTAGGAAAGTAACTTGCCATGATCTTTACCCTACTGCTTAGCGGCCATGTGGCCTCAGAATGACATTTAATATATGTAAGCCCACCAACTGTCAAGGTGTCAGATTAGCTACCTGTAAATGGGAGAGTTAAGTCAATAGTAGTCAGTTCAGTGACTTGTAGAGAATAAGAAGGGAATTTAAGAAAGCAGACGAGTGGCAGGTACCACGGTGAATAAAGGATCACATGTAGCTTAAACGTAACTCCGGCACAGGGCTACTGTGCAGAAAAATAGACCAGGCATCGTCAACACTTCTGATTATTTCAAGGGAAACCTCACACCTAGATTTTTATGTGAAATATCCTGATTTCACATCTAATTAACAACTCATTAAAAAAAATAAAGCAAACTAGCAATGCCCTGTTTAGTCCAAGCAGACTTATCTGTGGCTGAACACAGCCTGTGGATAGTTAGCTTACAACCTTGGGATGGGGATGAGGGTAGATGATTTTTGACCCCAGATTCACTATCTGTCTTCAAAATCAGCTAACATGCCCGGACCCAGACCCAAATGGGATGTCTGAGGGCCCAATAATTGGCTACAGCATCAGCTCCCTGTTGGAGGCTGGGGAGAAGTCTTGCCCTGAGAGGGGGTTGGATTTCTCCTAAAGTTTGGAAGGCCAAAGGCAGTGTCTGCATGTGCAATATAGGGGTGGGGGGCTATTATACTGTGCTGGGGACCAGGCCCTCTTGATCCTAACCTTCACTCTGCCAAAAATGCTTGGCTGGGCTTGGTTACATCATCTCCCTTCTCTGACACTCATTTGTTGCCCTCTGTATAAAATTGTAACTTTAGGTTGGGTCAATATTTCTCAAACTTTGGTCACTGATATATCACAGTGTGGAAGCCTGTCACTTGAGTGATCTCTGTCTCCTCTTATCCACCCTTCGTGGGGCTCCCCCCCTACTGAATAGGGCTGATTTGGGTGACTAACTGGACATTTCAAAAGTGAGTGACTTCTGGGGCCAGCTTCATAAAAGACACTGATGTTTACACCTTGATTTTTCAGGTCACTTGCTGTAGGGGTGTGCAAGCAGACATACCCATAAGGACACTTGAACAGACCGTGGAGAGCCCCATATGTTGAGGAACAGCCAGCACTGTCTTCCCAGTCATGTGAGTCAACCACCTGGGAAGCAGATCCTCCGGACCCAGCTGAGCCTTCAGATGACTGTAGGTCTGCCTGACATCTTGACAACCTCACGAGAGACCCTGAACCAGAACAGTACCCACCCCCAAATTTCTTACCTACCAAAACTATGACAGGTAAAAACATTTATTATTGCCTAAGCCACGGAGCAATAGATTAACTAATACACAGTCATGTGTGCTATTCCTGCCTTCCATCACTTCTATTACATATTTTTTTTCAGTTTTGTGGAATTACAACTAATAAATTATAAGAATGTAACAGTGTACATAGTGGTGATTTGATAGACACTGTGAAAGTGTGTATACTATCTAGCACATCAATAACATCAGCTCACATATTTATATCTTTGTGTGTGTGTGAGAACATTTAAGTTCTAGTCTCTTATCAAATTTTAATTACATAATATAATGTGTTCAACTAGGGTCACCACGTTTTATATTCAATCCTCAGATTTTATTTATCTTCTAGCTGGGAGTTTATAACCTACTCACTTCTCCCTCTTTCTCCCACCCCCTCAGCCCCTGGTAACCACTTTTTTACTCTCAGTTTCTTTGGGTTTAACTTTGTTTGTTTGTTTGCTTTAGATTCCACCTGTAAGGGATATCATGCAGTATTTGTTTTTTCCCTATCTGGCTTATTTAATTTAGCATAATGCCCTCAAGGTCCATTTATGTTGTGACAGATGCCTATTACATATTAATGCATTTCTTGAAATTGTTTATTCTTTTTATTTGCATACATTTATTTTAAAGGGTAAACTTTTTATGCTGTAAATGGACAATAAACATCTCTAGTCAAAAAAACAAAAAACAAACAAACAAAAACCTCAAAATCTAATTTTCTTTCAACCTAACTTCTATCTAGATAATGTTGCCTGTAGAAAACTCTAAGCCTTAGGCACTTTGTTTCTTTGTTGATAAATGAGATGAACAAGAGCTTAAGGGATGTTAAAGGCAAGCTGACACCAAATTAAGCCTGTGTCTTTGAAACAAACCAAAGGACTGAAAGGAAACTCAACAGGGAATAACTTTCTCATAGTGAGATTTGATATTAAAATGCCCCTCTCTCCATGCCCCCAAACATCTTTTCAGCCTGCAAAGGAATGTTGTTGTTGTTGGCTTTTCCTTTCTTGTAGGAAAACTGAACAAGAAGATCTGTGCTTTTATCCAGTTCCAAAACATCCTAAGATAGCACATAATTTCTATTTGTATAAAGTGAGATCACTTATGATAAAGTCCTAGAAAACAGCCTGCCCTAGTCTTAAACTGTTACTATCAATATAATACCTTTTGGTTATTAAAAGATGTACCATTTTGGGGCACCTGGGTGGCTCAGTAGGCTAAGCACCTGCTTTTGGCTCAGGTCATGATCTCTGGGTCCTGGGATCAAGCCTTGAATCAGGCTTCCTGCTTAGCAGGAAGTCTGCTTCTCTCTTTCTCTCTCTCTCCCTCTGGTCCTCCCCACCACTCATTCTCTCTCTCTCTCTCTCTCCCTCAAATAAATAAATAGAATCTTAAAAAAAAAAAAAGTTGTACCATTTTTAAAGCCCTACTCCATTCATTGAGCTCTTGCAGTAGCCAGGATAGTAGGCCTGTGCAAAGATCATTATCCGCAAGTTGGCAATTCAGGAGGCTGAAGCCCTGAGAAAGGATGAAAAGCATCCACAACTTCTCAGCTAGTAGTTGGCAGGGCTGGGGTCAGAACCTGTGTCTTCTGACTCCTCTTGCCTTATCCTGTCTATACAGAATCAATTTCCCAGCCTCTTCCCATGTGGGGTTTGCATCTCAGCTGGATCCTTGAGCAATTATAGCACATTGGGACCTGAAGAAAGGGTGTCATGGCAGAGTCAGGGATGAGGCCGGGCAAATGGCTGTAATGTAAGGATCTCTGAGGGATCTGAGATGCTGAGAAGACAGCAGTGCAGGCTGGAACAAAGGAGACTAGAGAAGCAGCTGCCCCTGCAACATGGAGGCTATGGCAACTCGGAGATCACGTCTGACACTTCACAAAGGAAGAAGCACACACAAATGTGTACACACACACACAAACACACACACATACTTTAGTACCCCTGCGATATAATATGCGCCCCAGACAATGCTACAGCCCCCATGGAGATGCTAAACTGTGGCCTTCAAATGAACACACAACTCTCGGTCTCTTGAACTCCTTGGGCAACATCCCAGTCCCTACATCACAACTTGGTTGTATGATGCTTTTCAACTTCTATTAAAACAACAACAACAACAACAACAACAACAACAAAACAACTTCTGAGTCTTCATACATCTTGGATTTGTCCAGGACTAAAGAGAGAAAAAAGTATATTTTGATGTACAGGAACGCATGGAGTTTTGTTCTCTACCCCATCAAGCAGAATTTGTATGAGTACTGGGTGACAAAACAGACCAGATGGAAAGCAAACATGCTAAAGCAGTTTGATGAAATAGTGTGGTAGCTATTTCTGGATCTAAAAACACGCCTGCTTTCTCAGTTGTGTTCTTTGTCCCGTTTAAACACTGATCACTAGAGCTAGTAATTAATTGCAGTCTCCTAAAACATTGTGCAGGTCCTGGAATGCAACATTGAAGCCCTGAAAGGCTCTGATCTCCTTCTACCGGAGGGGAGACCAAGGCACAGAGAGGAGCAGACACAGGGCAAGTGATGGCAGTGAGTGCGTGAGTCATTAGCAGACAGGAACTAGTTGATTGTATAAATGAAGTCCCGTTTTGCAGACGAAGCACATTTTTCTTTTCTTTTCTCATTAGTTTTAAACTGCTAAGTGGATCCCTCCACCACTCCACCTCCCTTCAAGTTTGGAAACCAATTACATTCCAGGGAGGCAAGATTCTGTTGATAAAGGACTTGCTTCAGACTTGAATCCATTTTACAACTTGCTTATAAAACTCTGTGAGTTGGCCTCTAATGGTGAAAGTTTGATGCTGTCAAATGTCAAGGGAATTCAGATCTCTCTGAGCCCTTCTCCTCCTGCAACCCAAAGCCACAGGTCTTTCCTGGAAGTGGAACAGTCTCCTCACTACCTTCTGGGGTCACCATATGGATCTTGTTCAGCCAGTTGTCAGACCCAGTGAGTCAGCAGAGCAAAGTGGCTGGGCCAAGACTGTGTTAACCACCGAGAGGAGACAGAAGCAGGGCTCGTGTACTGGCAGCCAGGGAGCCCGAGTCATGCAGAACCACGGAGATCCTAAAATGTCATCTCCCAGAACCCAAATCAGAGACAAAGAACCAGGGACATCATTTCACAGGTTATTTCTGCTTCTGCTATTCTTCTGTCTTATTTGATCTGATGCTTAATCAGTTGAGCATGGAGAGGGAGGTTATGAGAATAGATCTATTACTCGTAATATTTTTTTTTCCACCAGTTTGGGGTAGAAAAGCTAGGTCCAATTATAACACTTTGCCTGACTTAAACTTATTTCATTATAACACTTTGCCTGACTTAAACTTATTTCAACACAAATCGGGGTAAAGTGGTAAGTCATTAACTTCTAGCCAAATCCTAAAGTCTGTATGGGTCTTACTCAACTACTCTGTTACACAGTCTCTATCGAGAAAAATGGCTTTTGTTAGTGACAGCCAAGCTCTAAAATAGCAAAACTTTTGAGGGTACCATTTTTAAGGTACTATTTTAAATTTCAAACATGCATAATTATTTCAGTGGAATAGTTAAATGTAACTATTTACAAATGTTCTGAACATAAAATGTTCAGAAACATTTATGAAGAGAGGATAATGATAATAAGAATAATGTATTTATAACAGCTAGTATTTATTAAGTATATACTATGCTATGTTCCAGCCACACTGCTGAGAAATTTCCTGGCCATGGATGCGACTTCCATGGTCCCATCAATTCTAAATGATTTTTTTTTAATTTTCAGGGACTTTTATAAGTAGTTATGATCATCTTCAGAAAAATTTATTAGTTTCAGGAGATATTTATTGAATGTCTATTACATTCCAGGCATGATTCTAAGCCTTTGGGATCCACAAAAGTTGGATAAGACTTATATGCTTCCTGTCTTTGTGCCTATAGTCTTGTGAGGACAAAACATTAACTACAAAAATGATAATGTTAGAAAGGATACAAAGTGATGAGAAAGAGAATGATGAGGGAATGGAGGTCTTCAAAGAGGATATGGAGGGAAGGACTCTCTGTTAGATGAGTATGCCAGGTGGAAAAAAAAAAGGTGTGATGACTGCCCCAGGCCAGCCTCTACTGTGGGCAAGATGTTGGCATGTTCCAGGAGCTGAAAGATAGTCTGTGTGACGAGGTGATGGTGGACAGAGTAAGAGGTGAGGCTGATGAGGTCAGGAGGAACCAGGCTGACTAGGGACATTCAGATCTCCTCTCTGAGCCTTTCCTTTCCTTTCCTTCTAGCCTCTGATATGAAGTCTTATAGGTTCTAGGGGGGAATGGATATGAGGAAACTGAGTCACAGAGGCATCAAATCTCTTTTCCACAGCCACACAGATTATAAGAACTAAAGCACAAAGCCAGATGAGGATATCTATCATCTATCTATCTATCTATCTATCTATCTATCTATCTATCTATCTATCATCTATCTATATTTTAATATATATCTTTAGTTCTCTTACCTCTCTCTATACCTCTATTTCTCTTTCTATGCATTCACTACTATGAGTTAGGAATTCTAGGCTGAAGATATGTGACAATAAACACAACTGTCCAAGTTTTCACTCTCACGGATCTTCCTTCAATAAGTGCAATAACGCAAACTAAAGCAGGGATAAGAGATGTAGAATGAAGGGCGATCTTTTAGATAAGGTGCCTTATACAGAGGATACCTCTTTGAGCAGAGGTATGAATTAATGAGGAAGCGACCAACATGTCTATGTTCTGCTTTTGAGAGAGCTGCTTTGTAATTAGCACTTCAAACTAAAGACAACATGATTGTCTTCATGGGGTAGTTTGAAACACACCATGACTATTGTGCATGTCTACATGTCTTTGTGTCTATATCTTTGTTGGTTAAATCCTTTCCCAGATCAGAGACAGCAGGAAAAGCCTGTGTGAGCAAGGATTATTTGGAGACTTCAGATTAAAATTTTTTTTGCTAGTTTTAGAGAGTTCACGAAGGGAGAGGGCCTAGCTGGATGGAAGTTCATGTATGTTTGAGATATGGAGAAATTCATCCTTTCATGCATCAGTTATACCTGGACAGACCATTATGGCATTTTCAGTAGAATATTCTTTTTCCTCATTCAGAGCAGATTTCTACAAAAGAGTGACACAGATTGATGAGCCCACCAACAGCCAACAGAGATTCATGGGGAAAACCAAAAGTTGAAGCTGTCTACCTTGGGTCAGGGTAACTGAACTATATATTGCCATAAAAGATTGAAGATGAAGCCATATCCTTCCCTCTCCATTTCATTCTCTCTCTCTCTCTTTCTCTCTCTCGATAGATATCTCTTTCTCTCTCTCTATATATATAGATAGATATAGATCTCTCTCTCTCTATATATATATATATATTTTTTTTTCTTTTTTAAAAAGACTTTCTGTTGCTTAAAAAGATTTAATATAGAGTAGAATGCTGAACATGGTTAAGATTATCTTTAAAATATAAGGTGAGTAGGAAGGGACCGTTTGTCATGTTAAATCTTTGGAATGCCTAGATAAAATGAAAAATTAAAAGGCACAATTGTTCTTTTTTATGGCTGTCAAGAGGAGTAAACTATTCAGGATTAAATTTGACAATCTACAGGTCAATTCCAACCATTTTGAGCTTCTTTAAGGCTATGGCCAAGAAGTTTCAGAGGGTTCTAGATGATTTATTGGGTCTTATGCAATTATTATTCAGAAAAGAAAGATGGTGTGCTTTTGACCTATTGTTCTGGAAACTGCTCATGCATGTATCCATGCTTCTGTCCATCCATCCTGAAGCCATTTATGGAATATTATGAATGACACACAGATTAATAAGGTATGATTTCTGTTCCCAAAAAGCTCACAGTCTAGTGGCAAACAAACAAATAGGAATTTACAAAAAAAAAAAAATGGAGTAAATGCAGAACGGCAGTAAAGATCACATGCTTTGGCACTGGAGGGGAAAGAATCTCAAATAGGATTAGGGTGCTTGAGGACAGTTTCTTATAAACATTGATGATTATGCTCATCCTCAAAGAAGAATGTGCTCAGGTCATGATTTCAGGGTGGGATGGAGCCCCATGTGGGTCTCCGTGCTCAGTGGGGAGTCTACTTCTCTCCTTCCTTGGCTCTCATATGCATGTGTACTTGCTCTCTCTCTATCTTTCTCAAAAAAATGAATAAATAAATCTTTAAAAAGTTGATTTGTTAACGACCCAAACCTAGCTATGAAAAGGTCCATTTGAACATTCAGTGAATTACATGTATTAATTATGAGGCATAACAGGATTAAGAGCAAAAGTAGGTGATAACAGCAATATGGCAACAGCTTAACAGTTATCATTTCCTGGGGATCCACTCTAAGCTATGGCATGGTGTCAGACTCTCCATACATCACCTGACTTCATTTTCACTATTTCCTCACTGTTCAGTATTGCTATCCCCCTTTATAGATGGGAACACTGAGATTGACCATGGTGACCGGTGACCCAACACTCTCAAAGTTACACAGGTGAAGAAGAGAAAAGTAGGATGTGAACCCAGGGCTACTTGGCAGTAAAGTTTATGTCTTTTCTCTCCTGTTGCTATTTCCACATATTTCCAGGCGTTTCTCGTGAAAGGGGAAGCACATTTGTTCCCCTGGTTCCAGAGGAGAGAAAGCAGACCACAATATCTTCCATGACAGGAAGGAGGAGGGGCTTTGCAGGACTTTATGACCACCATGGCTCTCCGAGAACAAAACTGACTTTTCTGTAAGATTGTGGCCTGTATCCCTGGAGATGAGACCTTGAATGTGAAAAATGGACAAACATCTCCTTAGAAACCTGTAGAATAATTTCTATTCTGGCTGGTTTTACATATATATATATATATATATATATATATATATATATATATATAGTCTCCATATATACACCTCTAAAATCTTGAGATACTCTTTGGATAGTAACAACAGTTCCCGATCTGGATAATATTTCACATTAGACAAAACACTTGCACAGAGCATTTTGTTTGATGCTCTTATTTGATTCCAAGTGGCTTTCATTTGGGGATGATGTAGCTGCTCCTCAGAGAACTAGTATGACTTGCCCAAGGATACACAGAATGAGTGGAAGATGTGGAAAACAGACCTGGCTTAAATAATTCCAAGACCAGTGCTCCTTCCCCCATGAATGTGATTGCATTGGAGCAAAAATCCAGGTCTGTGGTAAGTATCATAAAAGTGTACATTCCTTTTCCATGATGAGCATGGGCTACACTGAAGCTATTTCTAAGACACTCGTCCCTTTCTATATGGGTCAATATCCCTGAGGTCCGGACTTCCTCTGGGACAAAGCAGCCTCAGAGTCTCCCTTAGCCATCCTCATCAGTGTAATATGTTGCTTCCTGTCCAACTGCCCCATTTCCATTGGCAATTTATGCTTCCAGAGATGCCTGAGTGCTGATTCTGACCCCAATTATTCCATGTCTAGATGATTCTTCCTGACGTGTGAGTGTAGGACAAGTCTAAGTCCCCCACTTAGGCAGCCCAGAGGGGCCAAGCTCTGCTCGGCCAGGAGCACACTGACTTCTAACTATGGAAACTTTGTGTGCTAAGTGTAAGCAGATGTCTCCAGCTGCCAGATCATGTGGCCATATGAAACCAATCACCCACTATGCACAAACATGTGTCATCAGGTCAAAGTCTGAAGGTGCAACCAACTCATCCTGCTTCCCATAAAACAGAGGGTGAGTAAGGGGTTGGGGGGTTTGAGGAACTGGCCAGAGCAATCCATCTAAGGGCAAAATGTGTATGGTTTGATGGTATAAGAATGGTGAAATGGAGCCAAAGAAAGTGCTGCCCAAAGTTATGGTGGACACTCTGGTCCTATGACATCATCTGAGCATTCTCAAACTATAGATATGGGGGTACCAAGGTTTGGGGGTGGAAGTGACTTCCTCAATATCTGATAGCAATCTAGTGGCTCAGTCAGGGCTTTATCAAATGTCAAAATGCCAGCGTAGCATCTGTCCCATTATGTCTGGCTGCCTGTGCCATTAGCTTTCTGGTGGGCTTCTGGACACACAGTCTTGATGGTCTCTCTTACTTTGAATCCTGGTAGCTTTGGGGCTAACTTCTCTAAGCCACTATTCCTAGAGAATAGTGAAAATTAGTGCCATTTACTGGGGGTTAATATTGGGTCAGGCTAAATAGTCCATGTACTGTGTTGTGCGTAATAATCCCCAAATAGTAAGAAAGGTCTTTTACTCTCGTATTTTAAAGGATATTCAGAAATGGAAAGAAAGTTGCCTACACAGTTTGCAGATGGCACAGCCTAGATTCACGTCAAGATGGACTCTAAAGGCTTAGTTTAAAGGAAACAGCAAAGCCATATTGAAGCACTCAGTTGATTAGCGGTGGAAGATGGCTGGGTGATCCACATTTATTTACTTGAAAGGAACTTTTTCAGCATCTATTATGTGCCTGGCAGCAAATGTGGTTTTAAAGTTGCCCATAACGCTATTCCATCCCTCTGAGAAAACAGACTAGTGTTGGAACCAGAAACACAAACAAACCCTTACTTTGTGTTGATGTGGTGTTAGGGAGATGACAGATTCAGGGACAATTGGAATAGAGTAGAAGGTGCACACAAATTTGCCCAAAAGGTAAGAGACGGTTTATCAAAGGAAGTGTCACTTTTCTGTCAAAATGCAGTTGACATTCAGAAGTTGACAATACATGTAGAGAGATGGGTAGGAGAAATTGTGAATCCTTAGGGAGCTACATATTTTTAGGTATTATTGCTGGCTTGTTGAAACATGAGTGGGAAGCCTAAACTACGATATCAAATATACTTTTAATGTTTTGCCAAAGGATGGGGGTTTTTGTTTGTTTGTTTTTTCCTGAAGCCAATTGGGAACCATGGGTAGGTTTTAAGCAAAAAAGGAACAGGACTGCCATTTCATTTAGGATTAGGCTTGACAGCTAATAATGGAAAACTCCAAATTAATACCAGTTTTAAAACAATGGAAGTTTATTTTTCATGTAAAAGTCTGGAGTTAATGTAGTCCAGGATTGCTATAGTGGCTCTTCTCAGGAATTCATGGTCTTTCCAAACCATCACTATCTGTGGCTTTCAAATTCATATTTCAAACTCAGTTTCAGCAGCAAGATGGGAGGAGTCATAAACAAGGAAGGGAGCTTTTTATAATAAAATACCAGAGACTGATGACTTATGAACAACACACACTTATTTCTCACAGTTCTGAGGGCTGGAAGTCTAAGGTTCAGGGTGCCAGCATGGTCGAACTATGATAAAGGCCCATTTCCAGATTGTAGACAATTGACTTCTTGCTGTATCTTCACATGGTGAGAGGGTTGTGAAGTGGTAGGGGGTCTCTTTTATAGGAGCAATGATACCATTCACAAGGCTCCACCTCAGGACCCAATCACCCCCAAAGGCTTCATCTCCTAGTACTATCATACTGGGCATTAAGATTTCAACATATGAATTCTGGGTGGACACAAACATTCAGACTACAGTAGAAAAGCTTAATCACTGTCTTAAGAAAGAGCACCAGAGGCTTCATCAGACCACTTCTATGATTTTATTCCATTGTCAGGAATTAGCCACATGTCCCTATCCAACTACAAAGAAGATTAGGAAAATGTTTTTACATGGACAGCCATGGGTCTACATAGAAATCAGGTTTTTTATTTCTCTACTAGAACTGGAGAATGGATATTTAGGAAAGTTAGTAATCTATGCCACAAGTAGATCTGAAATTTAAAGATCACTTCATTGTCCTTTTAATAGATGGACAAGGATACAGGCATATAGATGAAGGTACAAGACTAAGACTGCTGGTATCCATGGGACTGGAAAAATGCTCTTCCCTCCCCTTTCAATTACTTAGGCTTTGACCAGTTAAGGAAATAGCTGTCTTACCTTTATTTCCCCACTATTGAGTCAGAGGTGAATATATGCCTCTTTCAGCAAATGAGTCATGCTCAAGGTTGGGCAAACCTGCCTGGATATGCAGAATGGACCATAATATGAATGTGGCTTGGACTGTATCCTTCATTGACTTAAAATGCTGCTCATTGTACTTTTGACCCCAAATAGATATATCAGATTTCTTATTCTGATTATGTACAGAGCCAGGATATAAAAGAGGAAGTTTCTTCATTCATGTTATTCAGGTTAGCAGTGTCAACATGTTTTGTCTTAGTGATATTCATAGAGTTAATTGGTTAAGAGCGTGTGTTTTAGAACCAAAAAAACTCTGAATTAAAAATTCAGCCATGGTACTCATCTCAGGCTGATTTTAGAGGCAAACTTCTTAATCACCATGATATATTGCCTTCTTTCTGAGTCTTTGTTAATTTTGGCCCCTTACCTAAACTGCCTTCAAGTAAGGTGAGGGAAGTGGTCATAGCAACTTTGATGAGTGCTAGCTACTAAGAAGTATTGGCAGACCAATGGACTTGAAGATACTAGAATGTAGCTTGGGGCCCTGACTGCACCCAATTACCTCTCTACCTTCATATAGCCCCTTTAGGAATTGACTCCTTTTCCTAGAAGTATGTCTAGTGCCCCACAAAAGAAAAAGCACAGATCAATGTTGGCTCATCCAGTCCTCAACATCTTCCATCTACCTGTGCTTTGTTTCTCCTATTTTCTCCTAATGTCCTTGTGCTCCTTTTCTTTCAGAGTCTTGTCTTCGCTAGCTTACCATTTTGTCCTGGTCCTACATCATGGCTTGATTCTTGGCTAATGTTTTCTTAGGGGTATTAAATACTGGGCTTCCTCACAGAACAACAAGGTTGAGATACAGCATCATCTTTGATGACTGCTGAGATTAGACTGGCCCGACTTTACTTCTTTCCTCCACAACTACTAATTCTGGACGTTGGGTAATCATGTAACTATCCCAAGTCCTTGTTTTCTCATCTGTTTCTCATCTGATGGAGGGTAATGACAATCCCTATTTTATATTCAATAATTTAATAAAGAAATTAATATATAAATATTTGGTCTAGTGTTTGGGGTACAGTAAGCGCAAAGCAGTATTAGCCACTCATGTTAATTTGGGGCTTGGGGGATTAAGACATAAGATTGAGGAGTTGCAAGGTCTATATCATGAAGAGCTATTTTATGATGAAGCAGCTAGATTTTGGCTGCAGGGAAGAGGGGTTCCAGATAGGAGAGTGTATTCATTTCCTGATGCTACTGTGATGAATTCCACCAAATTTTGTGTCTTAAAACAACACAGATTTGCTATTTTGAAGTTCTGGAGATCAGAAGTCAAAAATGTATAGGCAGTGCTGTCTTTGTCCTGGATACTCTATGGGAGAACTTGTTCCCTTGCTTTTTCTGGTTCCAGAGGCTGCCCGCATTCTCTGGCTCATGGCCCCACATCACAACAACCTCTGCTTCCCTTATCTCATTTCCTTATCTGACTCTGACATTCCTGCTTCCCTCTTATAAGGACCTATGTGGTTAAGGGGGATCACTCAGATAATCCAGGGTAATCTTCCCATTTCAAGATCCTTAATTTAATTATATCTACAAAATTCTTCTTGCTATGTAAGGTAGCACATCTGTAGGTTCTGAGGATTATGGTGTGGACACCTTTGGGGAAGCATTATCCAGCCTGCCACAGAGAGTAGCATGGTTATTTGGGGATTTTTCCAGATTACGCTAGTGAGAATAGAGTTAGGGACACCAGTTAAAATGCCACTGTAAGATGGAGGAGAAGGGATATGAACAGAAGCATTAGAGGCAGTATGGATGCTGAGGAGAAATGGGTGTGGAGGAACCAGGCTCCCTAGGACTTGGCCAGTACTATGGATGGAATGTCTGTATCTTCCTTTCAGGTTCTTCTGTGCAAACCCTAATCCCCAATGTGATACAGTATTAGGAGGTAGAGACTTGGGAGGTAATTAGGTCATAAGAGTGGAGACTCGTGAAAAGGATTAACATCCTTATAAAAGGGGTGGCCATGTGAGGGCACAGGAAGAAGTGGGCAGTCCCTAACCCGGAAGAAGGTCCCCACCAGAACCTGACCGTGCTGGCACTTGACCTCAGACTTCTAACCTCCAGAGCTGTGAGAAATAAATGTCTACTGGTTACAAGCCACCCAGTCTGTGGTATTTTGTTATAGCAGCCTAAGCTAACTGAGATTGCTAGTGAGGATAGAGAAAGAGATGGATTCTGGATGTCCAGCTCTAGGATCAGAAAGGATGGTGGAGTCTTTATAAGTTGGCACAAACAGGGGTGGTGGTGTCTGACAAAGACCACGGCTTTCTGAGAAATCCTGCTTCCTCTAGCCTGTGGCCATTCTTTATAAAAGACAGAGGGCAGCCTGGCCTAGAACGGCATTTCCCCACACTCTACTCATTCTTTACAAATTTTTCCATATCTGTTTCAAATTCTGAATATTCTTTAAATGGACTTCTGGTAAAAGTCTCTTTGTCCAAAGCAATTAGTTTCATGAAACCACAACTCCAATATTACTATGTATTTTGATACACATACAACTCATACATAATCACTGAAATGGGAATATATTTTTCCACTCACCACTGAAAATTGTCTCACATCTTATCAGCACTAAGCTTGCCACATATAGACAAATACTGGTGTAATGATAAGAACACAGACTGAGAAATTCAAATCTAGACTTGAATGAGTCACTAGAGCTCCTGATATATGAAAAGAGATAATGCCTAACTTACAATGATTTGATTAGACAGTATGGGGAAAATGTGGGGAACCATGCCTCATAGTAGGCACCCAAGCTCTGTGTATTTATACCATAACCTTCTGATGTTTTTTTCCTCATATATTTTAAAATTCCAAGCCTTTTCATGAGGTCTGCCAGTTAAGTCTGATGAGCCTGCTAGAAAATGTGTTGTCTTTGCAGCCTAGATGGAAAAGTTGAATGTAATGCTATTTATCGTCTCATGAGTCTTCTTTACCTTTCAGACCCTTGGGGTCAAATATTTTTGACCCCAAATATTTTGGGGTCAAGTGTGGGGCTGAGGGAAGCAACTCATCCTTATTTGACTGTTCTGGGAAAACCTCAGGTCTGGCTCTGCTGGACTGCTGGGTGAAGGAAAGCTGATTTTCTTTAAGATTCAAAACAAGAGTTTGAGATGGGAAGCCCTACTACTTTCTGGACTACGTTGGAATCATTCCTCTGCTTCTGGTTCTGAGGCTTTTTGCTTACAAAGTTCTGCTCTCATGACCCATTTGGGAACATCACTGAAGGTCCACAAGATAGAACCAAGTGAGTTTTTCAAAACACCCCAGGATCTCGCTCCACTGTGACCCCAGCCAGTATAACAGAATTAGACTCAAAGCAGCATTTGCTGAAGATAGCACTGTTTGCATGAACTTTCCATTGATACATCTGGTTTTCCTTTTGAAAAAGGCCCTCAAACCTCATAAAACTGAAGTCTCTTGAATCAAACCACAAATTCCTTATAGCTAACCTCAGCAAAACTCCCTACACTCTGTATATTCAGTCCCTCCTAACCCCATTTCTCTTTTCTCTTCCATCTTCATTAACTTAGCTGGAGCCAAGCTCACAAGGATAAATCAGAGTTGTTGTTGTTTTTAAATTCAATTCCTATTAATAAAAATTATGGATCATTTTTCTGCCTTAGACCTTTGATTTAGAATAGCTGCCATTTATTGAGCTCTAACAATGTGCCAAGTTCTTTATGTAGTATCCCATTTAATCCTACAACAGTCTTGCAAGGTAGGTGGTATTTTTCCAGTCATTCCAATGAGGAAAGAGAAACACAGAGAAGTCAAAGAACATGCTGGTCGTCTTGCTCCTGCTGGGTGGTGGATTTAGTAACTCTAATCTCATTTGTCAACTCCAATGTCTTCATTTCCCATAGCTGTCTCTCTACATAACACATCCCTAAGACTTAATTTACAAATATGATTTGATGGTTAAAATAACTCCTCATTTGCCTCAGGCAATTATTACCCTGATTATTGACTTCATGGTGGTGATGATTGTTGCTAGGACTAATAAAAGCTGCTGCTTTCTTTTTTAAAATATTTGTATTTATTTGTTTGAGGGAGAGACAGAGACAGAGATAGAGATAGCAAGAGAGAGAATGAGCAGGGAGGAGAGGGAGAAGCAGACTCTGCTGAGCAGGGAGCCTGATGAGGGGCTTGACCCAAGACCCCAGGATCACCACCCAAGCTGAAGACAGACACTTAACCAACTGAGCCACCCAGGTGTCTCCTGCTGCTGCTTTCTGAATATCATGGTAACCACTTACCAAACCTTATATTCCTGCAATAATCTCTTGAGGCAAATACTATGGTCCCCAAACTATAGATGTGTAAACTGAGATACAGAAAGGTTTGTTAACCTGTCCAAGTCACATAGCCATCAACTCATAGGAACTTCAGATATTAATAAAACACAAACCAGCACCTTTGAAATGTTTCATAGGATTAACTCATTCAGTCCCTGTGATAATCATGCAAAGTAGGTAGCATTATCACATTATCTTCTATATTGCACAAGTGGAGAAACTGAGGCACAGAGAAAGGAAGTGACTCCTGAAAGCCACACAGCTAGTCTGTGGGATGAGGGTCTCGAATGGGAGACAGTACAGTCCTGGGTCCTGACTCAGAGCTCGACACCACATGCCTATGCTGCTTAACTGTCTGATTTCAGAACCTCCTTGCTCTGGACAGGTGTCTGTGTGAGTGGATTTAAACTGTATTTTTCATCCATTTCTTTTAGTCTCTGGTGACCTCATTGTGTCGAAAGGACGGGACTTGATGCATGCTCTGTCAGTGGTGATCATAGTTACTGAGATGGGTCTGCACTGATGTCTGGGAGTTTGGACTGAATCTTAATGACATGTGAAGGCGACCTGCAAGAAATATACTGCTCTGTTGGAAAGCTGGTGCTCTGCTAGGCAGGAGGAATCCTCACAGGTTGGCGGTTCCCCTTCTGTCAGGCCCTGTTATGGACAGTGTTCATGTGGTCAAAGCTTATCTAAAGGCTGAACAAGTCAACACTGTAATCTTCTGGAATGTTAGAAAAGGGGAAAAGTAAGTGTTGGGTGTGAGTGGTGAGGTGGGGGAGGGTCAGCTGCAAGATGGAAAATTCATTAGAACAAAGGGGAACTGGGCACTGGCCAGCTGTCTGTTCAGGAGTGAAGGGCCAGGAATGGTAGGCAAAACAGAGGGACTTTTCTTTAATTGCAGGCATGGAAATCGAGAAATCAGTATCCAGAATCCCAGTGACAAGCTGGGCTCTAGGTAGGTATTACCCTGTGTTTGATTTTCAAACTTTTCCTCCAGCATGTTTGCAACACAGTAAGGCCTAAAGTGGACCACAGCACATTGGAAATTTCTTTAAAACCACATGTTTTATTAATCAAATACCTATCAAGTGGGAATTCACATTTGTGTTTGTTTTAATACTTGTTTAAATTCCCATTCAGTTCAATTTCTTAACTTATGGTATTTACCTTTCTCAATCTGACTTATTTCACTTACATATTACCCCTTAGGTCCACCCATGTTGTCACAAATGGCATGATCTCATCTTTTATTATGGGTTAGTAGTAGTCCTGTGTGTGTGTGTGTGTGTGTGTATGCATCACATCTTCCTTATCCATTTGTCCATCAATGGACACTTAGGCAACTATGCCCTAGTTACAAAAATTAAATCAAATAAATACAAAATAAATTTCTAACCTATTCTAATTTCCAGCTAAAAACGATGCCTGATGTTTATCCCTGGATATGAGCATTTCCAAGAACATTGTTTTATATCAATGGTCAAGAAACATCTTCCTATTCTGGAGTTATGGGAAGGTACCCTTCAGCAATACAGAGGTGGAAGGAAAAATATTTGAAGGAGACTGATATTTATTTGTCACCTATATTATATCAGGTACTATGTTAAGTGTTATATATACATACTATCTCATTTAATAATCATAACAGCTATGCAGTTGTTATTATTAATCCCCATTTTACAGATGAAAAAACCAACCCAGAAAGGTAAGTTCAATTATTATGGGCCACAAAACCACAAATAATCCAATTAAAAATGGGCAGAAGACATGAAGAGACCTTTCTCCGAAAAAGACATACAGATTGCTAATAGACACATGAAAAGATGCTCAACATCACTGATTATCAGGGAAATGCAAATCAAAAGTACAATGAGATAACACTTTATACCTGTCAGAATGACTAAAATCAACAACACAAAAAACAAGTGTTGAGGAGGATGTGGAGAAAGGGAAACCCTCATGCAGTGTTGGTGAGAATATAAATTGGTGCAGTCACTGTGGAAAACAGTGTGGAGTTTCCTCAAAAAGTTAAAATTAGAATCCAGTAGTCCCATCATTAGATATTTACCAAAAAGATACAAAAACACTGATTCAGAGAGATACATTCATCCCTATATTTATTGCAGCATTATTTACAATAGCCAAATTATGGAAGTGGTCCAAGTGTCCACTGATAGATGAATGGGTAAAGAAGGTGTGGTATATGTGTGTGTGTGTGTGTATAAAATGGAATATTACTCAGCCTTAAAAAAGAATGAAATCTTTGCAACAGCATAAATGGATCTAGAGAGTATAAAGATAAGTGAAATAAGTCAGAGAAAGAAAAATATACGATTTCACTCATATGTGGAATTTAAGTAACAAAACAAAAAAACAAAGGAAAAAAAGAGTGAGACAAACCAAGAAACGGACTCTTAACTATAGAGAACAAATGGTTACCAGAGAGGTGGGTAGGGGATGAGTTAAATAGGTGGAAGGGATTAAAGGGTACATTAATCATGATCAGAATAGGTAATATATGGAACTGTTGAATCACTATGTGGTACACCTAAAACTAATATAACACTGTACACTAACTATACTGAAATTAAAACAAAAAACTTAATATAAAAAAAATTTATACCAAGTCATATGACTAGAACATGCAGGAGCCATATTTGAAGCTCAGTCTGTTTGACTTTAAAACATATGATGTTTTGGGCCCTCTGGGTGGCTCGGTCAGTTAAGCATCCAACTCCTGATTTCAGCTCACGTCTTGATCTCAGGGTCCTAGGATGGAGCCCTCCTGTCAGGCTCCCTGCTGAGCGTGGAACCTGCCTGAGAGTCTCTCTTCTTGTTCTCTGCCTTGCCCTGCTTTCACTCTCTCACTCTCTCTCTAAGTAAATAAATAAATATTTTAAAAAATAAAACCATAAATAAAACGTTTTCCTCTTTTGAGAAGAGGAAGATGGTGGCAAAGTAGGAAGACCTAGGTTCACCTCATTCCACGAACATAATTAGATAACTATCAAATCATTCTAAATGCTCCCTAAATTCACTCAAACATGGTCAGAACAAACTACCCATCTAAAGGGACGGAAGAGGCCACACTGAAGAAGACACTTTTGTAAAGAAGATGTACAGATGGCCAACAGGTACATGAAAAAATAATCGATATCACTAATCATCCAAGAAAAGCTTTGTGCAGGGGCAGTATCAAGTCAATAAGCTTATAGGAGGCATGATTATTGATGATTAAGAGCTGACCATAAGAGATATGGAAATCAAAACCACAATGAGATACCACCTCACACCTGTTAAAATGGCTATTATGAAAAGGAAAAGAAATAACAAGTGTTGGAGAGGATGTAGGAAAAAAAGGAACCCGTGTGCACTGTGAGTGGGAATGTACATTGGTACGGCCACTAAGGAAAATAGTATGAAGGCGCCTCAAAAAATTAAAAATAGAAATACCATATGATCCAGCAATTCCACTTCTGGGCATGTATCTGAAGGAAACGATAACACCAAATCAAAAAAATATATATATACACCTACATCCTCACTGCAGCATTATTTATAATAGCCAATATATGAAAGTAACCTAAGTGTCCACTGATAGATGAATGGATAAATAAAATACGGTACATATGTAAACAAAACATTATTCTGCAAAAAAAAAAAAAAAAAAAGAAAAAGAAAAGCCAACCAAACAGAAAACAAACAAAAATATGCTCTTTCACCAATCATTTTACACTGCCTCTCACGGCAAAGCAGAGAACCAAGTCTATTAATTTAGATCCATGCAGAAGATTAGGTCAGGAGATGCCCCCCCCCCTCGCCAGGCCCTCCTCCAGGAAAACCAAACCAAATAAAAAATAATGAACTTCAGTATTCTGATTTGGAACATCAACCCGTTCGAGTCCTATGTTCCGGCCTTTGCCGCTTGTAGAATATGGGCCATCTCATGCTCTCGATTGATAACATCTATCCCCTTTTCCCAGATTAGAAGGTAAGCTATTTATGAGGGAGGCATAAATTTTAGTGAGGAACTAGATCCTTTCTATCACATTTTGATATGTCACGCATTTCATTCATCACAGGTATTTTGTGATAGGTTGAAAAGAAATGGCCCTCATTCTCTACTCATCCCTTATTCATTGCAATGTGACACTGCAGCTCTCATGACGAAGGCCATCCATTTCCCCATGCTTTCCATTTGGGCTTGCCCCCACATCTTGATTCATCCAACAGAATGTGACAGAAGCTGTAACATGCCAGTTCTGAGTCTAGGCTGCAAGAAACTTCACGTGTTTCCGTTTCTCTTGCTTACTCTTGCCTCCCTCTCATGCCATGGGAACAAAACTGGGCCAGAGTGTAGGAGGAGAGACACATGTGGCCAGCCTCACTCAGAAGCAGAGCTGCCTCGCTGAACACAGCCAACCGCATTCTCCAGAGGAAGCCCAGCAGAAACCAGAAGAGCCACTCAGCCATGGCTGCCTTAAATTGCTGACCCACAGAACTGTGAGCTAAATACATGGTTGTTGCTTCCAGCCACAGAGTTTTGGAGGGGCTTGCTTTGCAGCATCAGATAACTGACACACATTTACTCAAATATGACTGAGTGCCAACTTCGTGGCATGCCATAGGGACACAGAGGTGATGAAGTGATGGTCCCCCTTCTGAAGGGGCAGCCACCACTCCAAGTGGGAAGTCAGACATGTAAACCAATAATCGCACACACCAAATTATGTGACTAATCAAAGCAACTTGTGAGATCCTTTCGGTGGGAATAGTCCTATTTCCTCTGTAAAGAAGCCACCACTCCAAGGAGCACGATATCCGCTGGTTCCAATACTTCTGTGATAGTGTCATCCAAACCTCAGATTGCAGCAGTGGTCTCTGAGCAAGGAGCCTTAAGGATTACCCAATGCTATTTATATCTATTCTAGGATCCCCATTAAGTAACCTCAAATGGGAGCCAAGAACTTAGGGTCAGAACTTTTTGGAAAGCTTTAGAGGGATGCTATCCTCTGTTTAAACTTGGAATAGTTATATATTGGGGGGATATGAAGCAAAAATGTCAGTCCCTCAGACTTTTAAATGAATGAAAATATTAGCAGAGCTGTCAGAGGGTTTTTGGCTACCTCTGACTTTTCAGAAAGACAATCAAGGCAGAGGCAGAGATAGGTTAGTATAGGGAAGCTATACTTCCCTATAGGGAACCCAGGTTTGAATCCAAAACGGAGGTATTCACTATCTGATCTTTAACTGGTTCTGGAATCTCCATAAACTTCACCCGGCTGGTCTTCTAAGGTTCTGAGGAGGACTAAATGTGCTTGGTCATTAATTAACACAATTAATGTTAATTCCTTTTCTAGTTTCTTCGCTTAACTCCCCTTTTCTTTCTGTTACCTCTTCCTTCTTCTTCCTATGGCTCTAACCAGAGTCCCAGTTCATGAAGCTCAGTGAAACTGGATCCTAATTATCAGCAAATTGGGTATGTTTGAAGGCTTCCCCAATGTCTGCCTGTAAAACTGCTTGAGTAATTGTATCTATTCATGAGCATCAAGGGCTGAAACAAAAGGCAGAGACAAGTCTGCTTGGAACAAACTCTTTGCATTGAATGCAAATGCACAGATTAGCAGCTGGCCTGTCACGTTGGTCCACTGGAAGAATGGCAGTTTCATGACATCCTTGGCATCACAGTGGATAACTCTCAATTGGCTGGGACCTTAAATATGACCAAGGACATAACAAGATGGATGGTCCTAGAATTTTTCCTTCAAATATAGCACATTTGAGATTCTTATGCAAACCAGAAAGGAAGTAGGGGAATTCTTCCCTCTTCTTTTTCTTTGCTCTTAACCTCAATCATATTCTCTTGCTTTAATTTCCTTCTATAGAAAGAATACCTAACAGAAAGCACATGTGAGAATTACATAAAAGTAGAGCAGAGTGAAAACTGAGTCTGTGGAATATGTATATATATATATAGACTTGATCAATGAGGAGGTGAATTGACAACCTCTTGGATGCATAGTTTCCTCATCTGTAGGGTGGCAAGAATTGCTTCTGGGGTTAGCATGGGATTATAGAGATTATGCTCCAAGGTAATGGATGTGAAAAAATGGTAGCATCTCTACTAAAACACTTTCTAGGACCTTTGCACTTACTGTTCCCCCTGCCTGGAGACCTCTTCCTTTCCTTCAGAGGTGTTTGTTGGTGCACCCTTCAGTGCATTCTGGTCTCCGCTCAAATGCTACCTCCTTAGACTTTCCTTGATGATCTTATCCAAAAAGTAGTCATCCTGTCACTCTCTATCTCCTTATCTTGGTTAAGTCTTACTTCGGAGCACTTACCTGACATTGTATCATATATTTACATGCTCCTTGGTTAATTGACCATCTCTTGCAATAGAATACCAGCTTTGCGAAGGCAGGGATTTGATCCATTTTGTTCACCTTTGTATCCCCAGCACCTATAATCCTGCAATGTGGTAAGCATTCAAAATAAACTTTTGGTGAATGAATGAGTAAGTTAGTGACTGTGCAAGATTATTTTTCCATCCAAAAACACAGGCACAGAGTGGGCATCTTTGTAGGTGTTGGCAGAATTAATGAGCATGCATACTCATGTGTGACCGAAGTGGGGAAGCAGGATGCTCCAAGCAAGCCCATGTGTCCCTTACTGAGCACCCCTGTAGATTGCATAAGGAATGTCCAGGCGCCTTCTCTTTCCAGCATGACGTAATGTGGAATGAGAAAACTTGCAGACCATGCTGCTCACAGACGAGACAGATGATCTCATTCCCTTCCTGGGCATTCCCAGGCTTTGCTGTTAAAAATTAAATAAATAAATGAGTAAAATTTACAATGTTCAGTTCACAGGTGGTTGTTTCAGCCCTCATCGGTTGTTGGCAAAACACTGGAACTCATCTCTTAGCTCCCTGGTGGCCGCAGGGAGGAAAGATATGTCAGATATTGTCTGGCCTGTTCCCTCGGCCTAATGGAATGGATTTTGCCTGAGAAATGAGGACATAAGGGGGGGAGAAATACATTTCAGCAACAGTCACAGGGGACAAGCTGTGAGCAACTAGCTGGGGGTAACGGGAGTTTAAAAAACCAAGTATGCAAAGTGTTTCATTGACACCAGAAGGCTGAGGTTGTTCTTGGGGCTGTTTCAAAGGCTTAGGGCCTGAAGAAAGAATGTACCCAATGTCTCTTACATGGTTCACTTTCATTTACAAACTCCTTTGGCTTTGATGTCTGGGCATACGTTAAAATGATCATAATTCTAATTT
Source organism: Nyctereutes procyonoides (assembly GCF_905146905.1). NCBI lineage: Eukaryota > Metazoa > Chordata > Mammalia > Carnivora > Canidae > Nyctereutes > Nyctereutes procyonoides. The sequence goes on along the minus strand of NW_026575135.1, from coordinate 5,117,782 downwards.
ATGAATATTTATTGCTCTACAATTTGCAAGCCCTTGAACATGCAGATCTTCACCAAAGCTTTGAAAGTGAAGGACACAGAATTATCCCCATGTATGGCTGAGGCTTAGCTTCAAGAAGGAAGGTGAACAGGGGTGCCTGGGTGGCTCAGTTGGTTAAGCGTCTGACTCTTGATTTCTGCTCAGGTCGTGATCTCAGGGTCATGAGATTGAGACCCATGTCAGTCTCCTGTTTAAGATTCTCTCTCTCCCTCTGCCCCTTGCCACCACTTCTCTTTCTCTCCCTCTCTTAAAAAACAAATAAACAAAAAAGGGAAAATGAACAGACCAGACTCATGCAGTTGACCATGAGTTGCAACAGAGCTGCTAATGGAACCCAGACCTGATTATCTGGTTGTCTTTATGTCCAACTCTCTACAATGGAAACTTCCAGATTTAAAAGGTGATCTCTGTTTGTCAATCACAGAGTCTGTATTCACCTGATTGTTCTATATCCTTTTCTTTCCTCCTCAGTCACTAGATAGCCTATTTCAGACACTAATGTGGTACAGGTCAGGGCACAAACTGAACTGAAGTCCACCTGGATGTTTCATGACCAATTAACACACCCAGATGGAGCTGTCGACTCTGTCCTCCAAACTTGCTGCCCTGTCTCTTTGCTATCTCCTTCTTGCCAATCTATTTCTTTATCCAGAAACCAGTACCACCGGTTGCTTGAGTTGTAAATATAATAAAAGTTATCCTTGGTTTTTAGCTATCCATAACCACTATCTCCATCCAACCCATGATAAAAATTTTCTTTTAAAAAGAAAGATTTTATTTATTTATTCATGAGAGACATAGAGACATAGGCATAGGGAGAAGCAGGCTCCCTGCGGGGAGCCTACTATGGGATCCCAGGACCCCGGGATCACAGCCTGAGCCAAAGGCAGATGCTCAATCACTGAGCCACCCAGGCATCCCTGTCCCTCTTATTTTTTACGAATTAAGTTCAAGTTGATTTGAGTTTACTTTCATTTGCAACAAGATATTCCTGGAGTTTTAGAAACTCACAGTCATGTGGGGGGTAAAGTTGACATGTGAATAAATTCTTTAAAAAGAGATGATTGGTATGATGTAGGGAAACATCAGGGACTTTAGGCAGCCTGGCAAGGATAAGGGCCATGGGAGTCTTCCCTGCAGGAGACAACATCTGGTCTGAATCTTGAAGCATGTGAAGCATTTGACAGGATGTATCTACCAACCAGAGGTTGGTAGAGAGGTATTTCAGGAATCAGGGAAAGCCTGACTCAAGGCATGGTATGGTTCAAGCAACCACAAGTAGTACAACGTAACTTCAATGCAGCACAGGAGATGGAGTCAAGGAAAGAGAAGCTAGAGGGAGGACAAAGACCAGACCAGGAAGTGGCTAACAGGCTATCCTAGCAAAATGAATAGCGTCCTAGAAGTTTTGAGCAGAAATTTTCTCCACTTTTAAAATGGGCGTTCTGATCCCTGCCCAGCTACCCTAAAAGATTATGGTGGAGATCGCTCCATAAAATGGCTGTGAAAGTGTGCTATGAACTAGGTATTAATTAACTAATTATGTAGAAAGGAAACAAGAACACTGGAATCTATTGGGGATTTTCTCTGGACCAGCATAGGGACTCAGAACAGGCAGGAGAAGCTGAGGAGATGCTTAGTGGGTTTGGTGTGTCCCCTGAGCAAGTCCTTCACGTCCTGGTAGCAGATAGAGAGAGGGTACCTGTGGGAGGTGGGAGCTAACCCTGAAGGGAGAGAAGAGGAATACTTCTTAAGAACTTGGCCTGTTTCACAACTGCCCAGAGCAAGAGTTGCTCCCTTCCCCTCCACGCCCCGCTCTCCAGTCCCATCAACACGGAGTTCCCAGAATGGCTTTTCAGATGTTGAAGTCCAAATAACATCAGCAGTCAGAAGCTTTGTTTCCAGAGACTATGCCCCCAACTTCCCTTCCTGTCTTACTTCCTGTGTATGTTAACTCTTTCCCACCCAGCCCCGCATCCTTACACAGTTGAGCAAAGTTGAGAAAATGCCCTACCTGCATGCTCTTACATAGGCAGTGCCAGCCCCAGAGTGGGGAGATGACTGGGTTCTTGGGCACTCGGAGGGCTGGGAAGTAGGGTTTAATTGACAATGCACTAGATTTGTTCTTCTGGGAGGGAACTCGTCCATAAGACCAGGAACTCTCAAGCCACATTCTTGGGATCAGCCCTCTTGGATCATTTACTATGGCCACTGGGTGTTGGACTGGTTATGAGCTGATTGCTTCCACTATTTTAACTTTAAAATGGGATGAGCTAGGATGGGTGAGCCTGAACTCTGAGATATGGCAATCTGGATCTGAAAACCACAGAAGATTGTCACAAGAAATGAAACAACGTGCTTCTTCAGTTTAGATTTACTCACTAATTACTGAGAAGCTATTTGCTGTCAGGTAGGGTGCTAGCACCTGGATAAGATAAATAAAGCACTGCCCAGCCCTCTGGAAACTTGTAGCCCATTAATAGTGTTGGGCAGTGGTATTAACTCCCAACCAGAAGCCAAAGGATAGCACTCCCTCCCAAGCTCTGCCACAGAACTGTGCATGCCCACTTATAAGGAAATGGATTTTTGACTACAAAAATTCTCTCTTGGCAAAGAGGGGCCATCTTATAAACAAGGTCTGACAAGTCCTGCAGATTCACAGACAAACCTCTTAGTTGCTTTATTTTTCATAACAAAAATATTAGTCAGGGAAAACACATTAACCAATTAAAATGGATGCAAAGTTTGTATATTTATAGAGATTATCTGACCAAATGGTAAAACAGAAGGCAAAGCTATCTATTACACTTTGTGATTTTTCCCTGATGGACTGTTTGTGGTATTCAAGAATATACATGTCTCCAGAATAAATTTCAAAAGAAACAAATAGTGCTCTATTGTTAGGCAAGTCAGTCCTGTGGTTTGTGGATTAAAAAAGAACAATCTAAAAAAAAGAAAAAAAAAAGGGAGTAGACCTTGGATGAATCAGATAAATGCAAAGGTGATGGCTCTGAAATGCTGTTAAATGACCTTAAGACAGACGGATCCATGTCAGGAGCTTGTGTAGAACACGTTCATGGAAAGTGAATTGGAGGAAAAAGAAATGACTGAATATATTTATCATTTTAGGACTCTGAAAATACATGGTAACTTAACTGACAAATTCAACAGTGTATGTAGACATTTTAGTGTTTCATCCACACCTCTAATGTTCAAATATCTAAACTGGCCAAATAACTTGTCTCTCGGAATCTTCCTGGAAATATGGGACAAGCCTTGATTAGACGCCGTCCTATGCCTCAGCACATATGGTAAGGGGCTGATTGATGAAGCTGCTTGGTTTTCACAAAGGTACTTCCTTCCACCTCTGAGCCTCAGTCTCAAGATCAGTGAAGTGGAAGTGATGAAGTGCTTACTTCCTCCCCTCATTGGAAATCAGGGCAATCCTCGAGGCAGAAAGCTACGGCAAGCCATACACATCAGCATGCTGGCTTTATTTTGCATTTGAGTCCCAGCTAATTGAGTCGGAGAGCCTCATTCAACAAATACACCTCTAGAACTTAACATTCTCTTCCCCAAGACTCAAAATGTGAAAAGTGAAGAATTTCCTTTCTCTGATCTGTTGTATAAATTTAGGAATTATAAGACACCTCAGGAGAAAGGAAGTGATTGTTGACTTTATGACACTTGGTGCCTCTTTCTTGGCCCCGTCCAGATGGACCACAGCCGTTAAGTGTCATGTAAGGAGCATGACATGACAGTTATGGGAGGGAATGTGAGAAGCAAGTAGTTTTGCGAACTCACTTTGCTAAATCCAGTTGATCTGAGACATTAGCTATCCCATAGGATGGATCATTCCAGAGATTTTTGTGTGTTAAATGGCCTCTGATACTTCTATACTTACTTATTTTATCCTAAGAGCCTGGAAATAGAGTTCAGCTATATTGGTGGGCTCTGCATAGCTATACAGTCTTTATATAACTTGATTGGATACATCTACAGAAAGGAAGAGAGGCAACTGTTTTTCCTTCGTGTAAAGTCTTCATAACAGAACTTTGGGCATTCTGAATTTATGTATAGCTCATAGCTGCTGCTTCTCTCTGGAGAAGGAAAATCGTGTTTAATATCTTGGTTTAAAGGTTTTGCTTGTTCCAACCTTGTTGCTGTAGAGCCTAATTCAATCTGTGTGTATTTAAGAAAGAGGAAACAGGCTGGGAGCAAAACCGTGTGCTGCTCTCTTCCCAAAACACCCTTTTTTTTTTTTTTTTTTTTGCAAACCCTGAAAGCCTTTAAAAAGCTGCTTTGATTAGCTTCCACACCACTCCCTCCACAAACACAGAGTGAGATGCTAGTTTGTGGCCCAGGATGAGAGAAAGAGAGGAGCCGCGACTCTCACGGGACAGCCTGGCCACTCAAGTCTTCCAAACCCAAGAGACTTTACATAAATTGGAGATGCCCTGGAAGGGGACCAGCAGCCTTTTGAGCTCTTTACCCATCACTAATTCTGGCTCCAGCTGGACTCCGGCTCGGGTGATGAAAGGGGCTGAAAGAAGCGGGCTCAGCGAGCATTCTGGATGGGATCTATTCAAGCTGCATTTACTCACTCTGCATTATGGGGTTTCCATGGCAACAGGTGTATGTTTCAGTGTGTTACATGTGGAGGGGCTGTACCTTACAGACTCCCCTCTCAGGAAAATCTGATCATGTGCTACTTCCTTCCTCGTTGTCTGAATGGGCTCTACCATGAGTCAGTGCTTCTTTCCATGAGATACGCACAGAGAGAAATGCCCAAGGCCAGAGTCCAAGATCCTGAAGCCACGGATCCCCCTGGAGACACAGGAGAATGGAGTCTGCTCTAAAGACACTGGGCATGATTGTGGCAGATCAGAAATTGAGGCCTGGCCCCTTCCCTCTTCTCACTTGGCTTCTAGCCTTGACTGGGTTTTCAGGGCCATGAGATGAAAAGATCATCTGGACATTGTTCATCCTGATTCTTTTATAAAGAGTGTGTTTTATGAGGGAGCTGGTACCAGAGAGAACTCTGCATTAGGCTGGGATCACTGTCCTCTAGGATGTCTATTTATTGGTCATTTAACAAGCCTGAGAACTGGTTGTTTGCAAACAGTTCATAGGATCACAGAATTATATTCAAAAGGAATCCAATTTAATGTCATTATTATAGGAGGAAACATCCTCTCTCTTACGCTCCTGTTCCCACCCATCCTGGGTCATGAAATAAGAACCTCTCCCATCTGAGAACTTTCATTGATTCTTATTTCTATCCCCTCACTTCCCCATCCCCACAGGAGACAGTAGTGCTTGTCTGGTGGTGACAAGGGTCTGCCTTCTGTTTGTCTGTATTTCTCTGTAGGGTGGGTCTATGTGTTAAAGATGGTGTGCCATGTGACCTCTCTTGAGTTCTCATGTGTCTTGGTGTTCATCTCCTATAGTAGACTTCATTGTAAATTTATTTATCCAGCTTAGTAACTTTATTTATGAATACTTCTAATTCAGGGTTGAAAAATCAGCCCCTAGGACAAATCTGATCTTTTGATGCACTATTGTTTCACTCGTAGAATAATTGTGGAGGGACGTCTGGGTGGCTCAGCGGTTGAGCGTCTGCCTTTGGCCCAGGGCGTGATCCTAAAGACCTGGGATCGAGTCCCACATCGGGCTTCCTGTGTGGAGCCTGTGTCTCCCTCTGCCTGTCCTCTGCCTCTCTCTCTCTCAGTGTGTCTCTCATGAATAAATAAGTAAAATCTTAAAAAAAAAAGAATAATTGTGGAGTTTCGATTTAGACCTTAAACTTTGAGGACTGAGAAATTGTACAATTCTGAACTTCCAACTGACCTTGGAAGATCTGGCACTGTGGCCTCTACATGGCAGTAATCAACAAGCAGGAGACAGCCAAGTCTGACCCTCTAGGTGGGGCCATGGTCTTCTGTTTGCCAGGGGGCCCTGGACACCCACTCCATACACTTAACAATATCTCACACTCCAGCGCGTGTTTGAGTGTGTGCCCTCTACTAATGCGAAGCTTGATACTAAGAGAGAATTCCTGATTGTCCAGGGGAAGAGATCATATGTTAAAGTTTGTGCGACATGTGACAGGAGTTTCAGAGTGTTACTGGGGAGTGTGTGGGAAGCCTGGATGGCCCCCATGGCTGACTGGGTTAGGGCTTGCTCTCTTCATGTCCAAGTGCTGAGGTCTGATTATAACACCACTTGTCTTCGGTACTGAAGAGCTAGCAGAGAGGAGAGGGGAGGCAGCTTCACCTGGGAAGGGCACAGCTGGATTCCAGAGAAGGAAGAGGATTTCAGTAGGTAAAGAAGGAGAGAAGCTTTCTGAAGGGTCATCATGAGGGGCGGGGCAGGGGGGGGAGGTAATTATAAAGCATATTGTAACCTTAAAAGATTATAAATATTTTGGTGTGCCTAAAATGTAGGATGTGTGACAGGGACCTGGGGAAGATAAGACAGGGACCAGGTAAAAAAGGGTCCTCCCTGGTCAATAGAAATCTGCTGAAAGTTAATTTTTAATTTAATTCCATAAGTAATGCATGATTACATTTTATTTGAAAGGTCTAGAACATTACAGATAAACTTCTTTTTGACATCTGTCCAATCCTTATGCCCTGTTTGTCTACCTAGAGTACTCGGGTTTCTCAAATTGGGACTCTTGCCATTTTGGGCCAGATAATTCCTTAATTATCCTTAGTACAGGGTGGCTGCCCTGTACTCTGTGGAGTGTTTAGCAGCATCCCTGAGCTCCACCCACTACCATGCTTCCCAACAGTTTAGATAACCAACAGGGTTCTCTAGACGTTGCCAAATGTCACATGGGGTAAAACCACTCCTAGTTGGGAACCACTGACCTAACAGTAACCTGTGTCACTCATTTGCTGTAGAAGCTCATGGACCTATTTCTATACAATCACCTGTCCATATGTTTGCTGTGCTTTTTCTTTTCCTGTTCATGTTCTGCTTTCCTTTTTTCACATATGTACTATTATGTTATAGGCATCAATTTTTATGATGCCTTCACATACCTGATTTTGGGATAACTAAACATGCTGGTACATAGGAAGCTGTAAGGTTTTTATTTTTTTTTAATAGCATAATATTCTGTAGTAGAGATATATCACCGTGTTCTTTATCTGCATCTTTGCTATTGAACATTTACTTTGCTTGTTTCTTCTTTTCTTTTCTACTTCAAACAATTTCGCAATGAATGTCCTAACACACATTCCCTCAAACACACAGAAGTCTGTACCCAGGATACAAGGCAGCCTTGCTGTTATTCATCTCCAAAATGACTACACCATTAACTACATTCTTTGTGCTTCTTAGAGAAATGCTTCTCTCTTATTGAAAACAACCCAAGAGGGAAAAGAAAGAGGGGGCAAGGGAGAGGAGGGCAGTGGAGAAAATGAAGAAAACAAAGAGGGGTTTACCAGCCACTCCACTGATTGGAACTACAGTGCTGCTGAGTATCAGTTCAGAAGGGAAAAAAAAAAATGTGTTTTTGGTGAGGAGATGAATAGCACGACAGGGTATTTCAGATGTCAAAGGAAGCATCCTACCACAACAGGAGGGAGAGAGAGAGAGATGAAGTTTCCAGATTTGTTCCCCAGTTTTTTGAGTCTCTGCCCCCCCCACCTTCTGATTTGATCCACAGCCAACACCAACCAGCCTCCAATATGCCTTATCCCAAAGAAATGCGTCCCTTTAATTCCTGCTTAAGCCAATTATCTAAGATATGTCTTATGCTTTGAGAATATATATAACTCTCAACAGACCCTTTCCTTCATAGGCTGATAGGTTGGCACAGGGCTGGACTCCTCCACGGGAAATTAGTTTATAACCTCGTCCTTGTTCCTCTTACCGCATTAGTGATGTTTGGTATCCCACAGCCTTCCCTGTCCTAGATCTGGAGGGAGGAGTGCCAAAGCCTTTGGGATTAATCAGCTCTGTTCTGGGAGAAGCTGAACCTTAAGGTTCTCATTTTGCATGGGCTCGTGGCATGCCTGATGAGCAATTTCCCTTCCATCCTTCAAGATCTGGCTTCCCTTGGGAAACACTTTAACCTTCCTGCTCTCCTGGCTTACTTCTTGATGCTTCCCCCTATAATATCTTATATACTTAACTTGGAACCTCTAGTGCTTCATCTCTCATGGGCAATACCTTGAGGGCAAGACTACATCTAAGGCAGTTCCATGTTCCCCACTGTATAGCGCTGCATTCCATTGGGCAGTGAGTCAGAGGGCCAACCCAAATCAGAATGTAGAGAAAAGGACACCACCCCACAAAAGGAGGAACCATCACATGTTATTGCAAAGAAGCCTGGAATCAGGGAGAAAATTATTTCAGCCTTTTTAATAAATAATCTATGCAACACAGTTTTATTAAAATTAAAAATGTATATACTCATTGACCTGACAATTCCACTTTTCTCTATGTGAGAGAAAATTTGCACATGTGCATAGGGAAATATACAATAGGACATTCGGTGCAAATTTGTTTGAAATGTAAAGCAAATAAACTCAAGGTCCAATGATATAGATACAGATATACTATAAATATATGTATACTACAGAATACTATGCCATGTTCAAAACAAAGCAAAACAACCTGACAGCTACCTAGGTACCAGCATGTTTAAACACTTAGTCATGTGAAATAAGCAAGTTAAAAATGGATGCATATCAATGTAACAGCACATATGTGAAAAATAAAAAAAAAAGAACATGTTCTATTGGTAGATACGTGTACGGGTAAATATATAGAAATAGGCCCTTGAACTTCTATTGCAAATAAATAACACTGGTTATTGTTAGGTCATTGCTTCCCAACTAGGGGTGATTTTTGCCCCCATAGAACATTTGGCAATACCAGGAGACATCTGGCAATGTCAAGAGATATTCTGGTTCTTATAATTGGGGATGGGGTGATGCTAATGGCATGTGGTAGGTGAAGGCCAAGGATGCTGCTAAATATCCTATGTTGCACAGGACAGCCACCTCCAGCAAAGAGTGATCCAGCCCCAAATGTCAATAGTACAAAAGCTGAGAAATCCTGCTGCTCTAGGTAGATAAAGAAGAAATCAGAATAAGAAGATGCATGTCAAAAAGAAGTTTATCTCTGAAGTTTTAGACCTTTTAGAAAAATGTAATTGTGAATTACATATGCAATTACAAGGTGACTGAAAATGGACCTTTAGCAGATTTCCACTGATCCTGGAAAACCATTTGTAACCTGGTCTCTGCCTTGTGTCTCCCAGGTTCCTATTACACATCCTACATTTTAGATATGCCAAAATATTTATATTCCTTCAAAGCTTCATGACTGTCTTTATTTTCACATGGTGTTCTGAGCTCTGGATAGCTGCAGTGTTTATTCTACATTTCTACTTGGATGTCTAATAAGTAGGTCAACGTAAACCTGCACAGCACAGACCTCGTGATTTCTACCAGCCCTAAGCTTGCTCTTTCCTCCATCTTTACCTTATCAGGACTTGACAACTCTCTCCCTCTGGCTGATTATTTCCCTCACTTCCCACATCTACTTCACCCATGGCACCTGTTAGCTCTACCTGCAAACTATAGCCTGAACTGACCATTTCTTACTATCTTGTCGCTCTAATGTCACCCTAAGTAAGCCATTTTTGTGTCTTTCCTAAGCCACAGAACATGATCAGGGGGGATGAAGGGGACTGGTACCACATGACCAGGAAAAAAGAATGTAGGGATTGAGAACAGAGCAGAGGAAAGCATGGTCTCTAAGAGAGTGTTACTGAGGACCAGAGTATGGAAATATGCCCTTTTTAATAATAAAAGAAAATGCTAAATTAGCAGAATAGAAACCTTTACTCATGAAGACAGCTGGCTAATTTTTCAGGGAGTCTTTCCAAACTGGGTTTGGATGTGGTAATCAGACTTTGGGAGAGGATTTAGTCAGAGGGCACAGTAGCCTTTTGTTAGTGTGGCCACATGGCCCATGGTTTGCCATGGCAACAGAAGAGGACTGCCCAGTGTTCTTGAAGAGGAAAAGAGCAGGAATATAGATCTGTTTAGTGAGTAGACTGAGGAGTCAGACCAGGCTGGAGATTGGGGTTGCAATTTCACCTATTTAGGGGGTTGAAGTGGAAGACTTGATTATGTTTGATGAGCCCTGGAATTTAAGTCAGAGACCAATATAAATCCCCACTTTCAACCCATACTAACTGAGCTTAAACAACTGAAGGTCTCACTTTATCTACAAAATGGGTTTAGTAAATTTCTGGCTAACTTCTATTCAACATAGTACTGGAAGTCCTAGCCAGAGCAATTAGACAAGAAAATGAAATGAAAAATATTCAAATCAGAAAGAAGTAAAGTATCTGTTTGCAGATGATATAATTATATTTTTACAAAACCCCCAAAGCTCAACAAAAAACTGTTAGAACTAATAAATAAATTCAGTAAAGACACAAGCTACAAAGTCAACATATGAAAAATCAGGGATATTTCTATACACAAACCATGAACTATCTGAAGGAAATTAAGAAAACACTCTCACTTACAATAGCAATAGAAAGAATAAAATATTTTGGAACAAACTGAACCAAAGAGCTAAAATATTCATACACTGAAACTGTATTACATTAATGATGGAAATTAAAGAAGGTAAAGACAAATAGAAGGTATCCTGTGTTCATGCATTGGAGGAATTAATATTGTTAAAATGTCCATACTACTCAAAATGACCTACAGATTTAATATAATCTTTATCAAAATCCTAATGGCATTCTACCAAAATTAGGGGAAAAAAAAACAGTACTAAATTTCATATGGAACCAGAATATTCAAAGCAATCTGGGGCAAGGAGAAAAAAGCCAGAAGCATCACACCACCTGATTTCAAAATATACACAAAGCTATAGTAATCAAAACAGTATGACTTTGGAATAAAAACAGACATAGACAAATGGAAGAGCAGAGAGAGCACAGAAATAACTCCATGCATCTGCAGTCAACCAATCTTCCACTTTCATGCCACGAAAACACAATAGGGAAAAGACAGTCTCTTAAACTAATGGTGTTAGAAAACTTAGATATCCATACGCTGAAGAAAGAAATTGGATCCTTACCTAATATCATATACAAAAATCAACTAAAAATGGAGTGAAGCCTTAAATGTAAGACCTAGAGCCATAAAACTACTAGGAGAAAACAGGGAAATAGCTTCCTGACATTGGTCTGAGCAATGATTTTTTGGGGTTATGACTCCAAAAGCATAGGTAATAATAGCAAAATAAACAATGTGTTTTATTGAGGTACAATTCAAATACCATAAAATTCTTCCTTTAGAAGTGTACAATTCAGGGGTTTTAGTATACTCATGAAATTGTGGGACCATCATTACTACTTAGTTCTGGAACATTTACATTACCCTAAAGTGAATTCTGTACTCATTGGCAGTTACACACCCATGCCTTCCTCCTGCTTTCTGACTCTATGGATTTTGCCTGTGGTGGATATTTTATATAAATGGAGCCATTCTATACGTACCTTTTTGTGCCTGGCTTCTTTAATCTCATCCTGATATTTTCAAGGTTCTTTCATGTTGTGGAATGTTATCAGTACTTCAGTCCTTTTCCATAGCTGAATAATATTCCATCCTATGAAAACATGTGTCCACGCAAAAACTTGTACACAAAAGTTCATAGCATGGCATTATTCATAAAGTAAAGAGGTGATACAACCCAAAATTTTGCAGGTGATGAATGGATGTTTTGATTTATGGAGCTGGGAGATCCCTGGTGGCAGGAACTATCTCTTATTCAGTTTTATACATAACTGGTATTAGGTGAATGTTTGGTCATTAAAAAATGGATGAATGACTACTACCACTATAATAATTTATAATAATTGACTGTTAAATTAATTGTGATGGGATGACAATATTGAAAATAAGGGAAATTATTACTAATCAAGTAATGAGCTTGGTTAGATTTCTGATTCTCTCTAGATCTCAGTCCCCTTGTAATAAAATGGGGCTGATAGTTATGGTGATGTGATTATTATTCCTATATGTAAACTTAATTCCCCACTGTACCCTTCTCCCCTTTGCTAAGGCCTCCCATATATATATTATAACAAAAGGCAAGATGTGTACTAGTAACCAAGAAGAGTAAAGGACCCACAGCTTAGGAATTTCTTTGTATCATTTGTGGAATTTAAGAAACAAAACAAATGAAAAGATGCTCAACACTATGAATCTGCAGAGAAATGCAAATTAAAATCACAATGAGATATCACTTTATACCTGTAAGAAGGGCTACAATCAAAACAGAAGAAATAATAAGTGTTGGTGAGGATGTGGAGAAAAAGGAACTCTCATGTACTGTTGGTGGGCATGCAACTTGGTGCAGCCACTGTGGAAAATAGTATGGAGGTTTCTCAAAAAATTAAAAGTAGAATTACCATATGATTCAGTAATTTCACTACTGGATATTTTCCCCAAGAAAATGAAAACACTAAATCAAAAAGATATATACACCTCTATGTTCACTGCAGCATTATTTACAATAGCCAAGATGAGGAACCCAAGTGTTCATCTGAGGTTGAATGGATAAAGATGTGATACACACACATGCGCACGCACACACGCACACACACACACACACACACACACACACACTGGGATATTATTCAGCCAAAAAAAAAGAATGATTATCTTGTCATTTGCAGCAACATGGTTGGATCTAATAAGTCAGTAAGAGAAGACAAATACTATACGATTTCATTCATATGTGGAATTTGGGAAGCAAAACCAATGGACAAAGAAAAAAGAGACAAACAAAAAAAACAGACTCTTCAAAACAGATCAAATGGGGCAGCCCAGGTGGCTCAGTGGTTTAGCGGCACCTTCAGCCCAGGGCATGATCCTGGAGTCGCGGGATCAAGTCCCATGTCAGGCTCCCTGCATGGAGCCTGCTTCTCCCTCTGCCTGTCTCTGCCTCTCTCTCTCTCTCTCATGAATAAATAAATAAAATCTTAAAAAAAAAAAAAAAACAGATCAAATCGAGGGTAAAGGAGGGGAGGTGGGGGGGCAAGGGTGAAATAGGTGAAGGAGATTGAGCACAGAGAACTGTTGAATTATACTGTACACCTGAAACTAACATAACACTGTTTGTTAATGATATTTCAATAGGAGAGAGAAAGCAAGAAGCTTTTCAGACTCAAAATGGAAAGGAAAAAAAAAAGGAATTTCTTTGTATCAAACAAAATTCTGGTTCTTTCAGAGCTAAAACTATACTTGTTCTCCTGGATAGTATTAAATCAGTTTTAAAATGTTTATGAATCTCTGAAGAAAGGTTGAGGTGGTGGTTCATGTATTATAGGATTTTAGTGTTTGTTTCATGTTATCTCAATTTCAATAAAAAGATCACTACATCCGAAGCTTCCTAAGGCAGGACCATGTCTTCGTCAACATGTCTTCTGCGACAAGCGGAAGGATTGACACTTAATAGATGCTCCATTTTTGTTTTTGCAGATGACTCAAATAGATGTTTGGTATAAAAAGATGTCAAAACTGGTCTCTGGCTTCAGTATGAACATGTGAGCTCAGTGCTCCCCAGATTTCACCCCCAGACAAGTACCAGCAACAGCGATTTGGAGGAGATCCAACCAAGGAGATCATGCTTGCAGACATGACCGGTTTCTCAGCCTAACTTGTGGGAAAAAGGTATGATCTTGTGCAGGGTGACTGGGGACTGGTTTGCTGAAGGAGAAAGTCGTGTCATGGGAAATCAAATATATAACCCAGGGCCTTCCACAGACTGAGGGACAAAGCAGACTATTTGTGGTGGGGACAGAGACAGTCATTTTAGCTCCTATCTCCAGACTTAAAAAAAAAAAAAAAAAAAAAAAACATAAAAAGTTCTAGCCAGTCTTTGTGGCTGAGCCCTGGAGAAACTAACCTCAGAGCCATATGGCTGATGGGAATAAGGATACGGGGACTAATTTCATCTGTAAAATGATAGGCCTGAATGAGATAATGATCACTCATCTCTCCCAGCTCTGATGTGTGGTTTTTTAAAGAAACCGTTCTGAGGGAGCTGTGGCATTCCTCCCACCCCCGGCCCCTGCACCCATGGCCAGCAGAGCCGTGAGAGGTCCACACAGCTGCCATGGGGGTCCTGCTGGGGGTTTTCTGACTTTCTTCTGCAGTTTTGTGCATCCAGCTTCCCCTCTTTCTGCTCAAGTGCGTTCTCCAAGGGTGCACACATGTTACCTACACAACAGAGATGCTTGCTCTGAGGGAGGAAGCCTTTCAGCCACACTCTGGTTTCCGGAACCATCACCATCACTGATGTGTTTCTAAAACAGAAACCTGACTTCCCTTTGCAAACTCTACCATAGCATCCATTGCAGTGGATTAAAGTCCAGATTTTTGTTACAGGACCTGAGACATTAGAGTGCAGTAGGTAGGGTCTCTATTAACCTCTCTGGGGTCATTCCTGGCTACCGTCTCCCTCAGCTGGACGGGGTGGTTTTCCTCCCTTCATTTTCTTGTTTCTGTTTTCTTTCTTCACATGATCATGTCTTCTCTCATCTGGAGCTTTTGCATATATTGCTTTTTATACTCTTGCAAAAACTCGTGATCACTAAATATGTAAATCAGACCGCAGCTCTCCTCTGCTTAAAACTTCCCATTACACAGAATATAATTCAAACATCTTTCCATTCTCTACAGGGTTTTACCAAGCTGGCCCTGGTCTTGCATTTCTTATCTTCTTTGGACTCTCTACGACAGTCACGATGGGCTTCTTTTTGTGCCCAGCACTTGTCATGGATGGAATCTAAGACCTCTGTGCTAGCACCTTACTGCTTGCACATAAGTTGTCCAATCATTCTATGACTGGCGTTTCCTTTCTGGGGCTTCTTTCAACTGAAATGAAACTTCTTGGAATGGTCTTCTAAGATCACTTTCCACTGAAGTCTGTTTTATTTTCTACATGGCCTGAATTGTTTTCTGGTATTTTAAAAATCATTTGTTATTGATTGACCAGCTGGGAGATTGACTCTATAAGATCAAAGACCAGGGTGCCTGAGTAGCTCAGTCGGCTGGGTGTCTGCCTTAGGATCGGGTCATGATCTTGGGGTCCTGGGATCTAGGTGCACATTAGGCTCCACTCTCAACACGGTCCTTGCTTGTCTCTCTCCCTCTGCTCTTCCCCTAGTGTGCACTCACCTGTGCGTTCTCTTTCTCTCCCAAATAAATAAAATCTTAAAAAAAAAAAAAAAAAAAAAGAACAAAGCCCTTGGCTGTCATGTTCAATACTGGATCCTCAGTTTTACAATAGTTTCTAGAATATGTTCAAGATTTTGTTGAAGGAAGGAAGGAAGGGGGGAAAGGAAGGAAAGAAGATCTGTCATTATCCTGATCCTATGTATCTCTTAGTTCCTCACTTAGAGTCACTTTCTCTAGGAAACCTTCCCTGATCCCAGAAGATGAGGTAGGGGACTCTCATCTGTGTTCCCTTAGCGGTTGCTACTTTTAGAAACGAAGTACTTATGATGCAGAAGTCTCTTTGCCTCTTGTCATTCTCCCCTTGACTACGTTCTTACGGGCAAGACCTTGAACCTGGACACTGTCACATTCCCAGTGCTAAGCTTAGTCATGAGCATCTGAATAATTTTAAAACTCAGGATAAACTATTTATTCTTTTGCTAAAAATATGACGTGCTTCCTAGGAAGTCACTCTGCTATCCTCTGGGTTAATTCACTCAAGAATAAAAAGAGATTACTATTTTTGGGTTCCTGGACCCAATTCCAATATGTAGGGACACCAAAAGTGTGTCCAAGAATTCAACTCAATTTTGACACTCCACCCAGAGAGAACATCAGGTTCCACAGGTTAAGGGGTTCAGTCCTACCCACCCCACCCCAGAAGCCAGTCAGAAGCCCGGGTCCTTACTGTGCTTCTGACCAACAGGCTATAAATCAGAGATTCCTATGATCTCCCACTCCATGGGTTTGATTAATGTGCTACAATGGTTCATAGAACTTAAGAGAAACATTTTGCTCATTGAATCACCAGTTTCTTTTTAAATTTAATTTAATCTAATTAATTTATTTTTTGAGTCACCAGTTTCTTATAAAATAGTATCTTGGAAACAGCTAGATGTTAGACATGCATAGGGCAAGGCCTAGGGAAAGGTTGTGGAGCTGCCATGCTCTCTCCCACCATCTCCACATATTCACCAAAACTGGAATCAATCTCCTTTCCTTTGGGTTTTTATGGAACCATGGGTGATTGAACTTCCTCTCCAGCTCCCTCTTTCTCCCCAGAAGCCAGGGGGCAGGACGGAAAATTCCAACCCTCTAATCACAGGCTTGGTACTTCTGGCAACCAGCCCCCACCCTCATGTTACCTAAGGGCTTTCCGAAAGTCATCTCATTAACATGACAAAAGATAGTTCTTATCCGTGAGGAAATTCCCAGGGCTTTAGGAGCTCTGTGCTAGAAACTGGAAGACCAGATCTATATTTCTTAAAAGAAATCACAATATCACAAGGAAGGACTATCAGCAAGTACCTGCTAAGTTGGTGTTTTACCTAAATTTTCTCTTCTGATTCTCACCAAAGCCCTCAGTAGGAATAAAAGCTGACTCCTATTTTATGGAGAATTAAATTTATTAAGTTTACGTAGGAATTAAGACAGAGCAATAGCTTGATCAAACTAAAATAAAAAAATAGTGTTCTGTCCCAACTCTACATTTTCTCCTCTTTCCGACATCTGTGGTCAACATGGTGGAGAACATGCAGCAGGCACCCTTGGTGATTTTATTAGCCATCCTCAAATTAACAGGTGCCCTTCTGGCCTCTCAGAAAGGAGGCCACAATCAGGGGTCTAAACCCTCTGGGGAGGTGGCCTATTGAAGCCAATATTATCACCTGGCTAAGCTGCAGTGCTCATCTGCCCCCTTCCCTGAGATCTCCCACATCAGACCCAGCAGTGTTTCCTGGCAACACTGTTCTGCAAATAGTTAGATAAAAAAAGAAAAAGGAGGGGCATTCATGGAGGGTTCATGCAGGTTTATGAAAGAAAGGATACTTATTATTTTGAAAGAAAGGTAGAAGGATCCCTGGGTGGCGCAGCGGTTTGGCGCCTGCCTTTGGCCCAGGGTGCGACCCTGGAGACCCAGGATCGAATCCCACGTCGGGCTCCCGGTGCATGGAGCCTGCTTCTCCCTCTGCCTGTGTCTCTGCCTCTCTCTCTCTCTCTCTGTGACTATCATAAATAAATAATTTTTTTTTTTTTAAAAGGTAGAATCCTGAGCGTACAGGTGCACGAGGTTGCTGGCAGGGCTGACAACTGATCACCTTATGCAGTCACCTCCAGTCTCAATGGTACCTACTCAGCTAGTAGTTCCTTTTGCTCCTTGGCACCCTGCCCAGTCTTGCTGGGTCCTCTACAGTCCTGGGTTAGCATCCTCAGAGCTCACTGCAGTGCATTCATAGGGAAGCAACAGCCAAAATTAATTAGGCAAATGAAAGTGCCACATTTTGGACCGGTAACAGCTGAACTGCTCTGCACGAACCAGGCACCACCAGACTTGCCACGCCTCAGTCTCCCCTGAAAAGCTCAGTGTGAAAAACCTCCGCTTTGGGGCTCACTCTTCCACATACCATTTAGAGGGGCTTTCCTCACCTTCCAGAGTCAGGTGGTGACAGGAAGTCACTCTTCCTTTCTCAGCCTTGATGGGGACAGATGTCAGAGGCTCTGGGAGAAGTCAGGGCACCCAACTGGAGGACCCAGTCTTGCTGTAAACTCCCTGTATCAAGACCTTGGGAAGAGCATTCTTCCCCTTTGAGAGCTGGCTTCCTGAGCCATTAATTGAGTGATCCCTATGTGTAGTGATACGTAGTGTCATCTCAAGAGCCTCCTCTGGCTTTTTAATTTTGTGATTTTAAAGATGTGCTAAGCTGACACAGAATGCTGCCCACACCCATTTATTAAGTAGAAGAAGCAAGTTGCAGAGGGCTACAGATGTGGGAAACAAAGGCAGAAGGAAATGTAGATAAAATTAACTGTCCTGAGAACCTGCAAACCTGTGCCCATTGAGAAATACTTGAGGCAGGAGGAGTATAACGTTCCCTCCAGGAAACTCCCAACCCTCTTAAGGTTAATGCTCTGCTAGAGGGAAAAACTACCTTAGTTTGACAATAGCCAGGCCTTCCAGATCCCGTGAGTCTTCTTTAGCATATAAAAACCCTTTTGGATCTTCCCTAGTCCTTCCTTACTTTACTCCAACCCCAAAGTATATAGTCAGATGCTCCTCCTACTCTCAGGGCAGCATCTCTCCCTGCCCTGTCCCTGTGCTTTTATAAAACCACCATTTTGCACCAAAGATGTCTCAAGAATTCTTTTTGGCCATAGGCTCTGGACCCCAAACACCAACATAACTCCAAAACACATCACTATCAACATAGCCCACGTTTGTTTAAATATATGCATCTTCATAACATGTGCTGTTTTTGGTAATTTAAAAGAATTATCAACATACCAAAAGCAACCTTTGTAAATCTGTCATTTCATCAGTTAATCAATTCATTTCAAAGGCTGTTTTGATGCCTACTTGATATCAGACTTTGGGATACAGAAGTCAATAAAACAGAGTTGGTATCCTGGAGGGGTCTAAAGTCTTGGGACTTAGGGAAGAGTCATGATTTATTTTTCAAAGATTCTTGCAAAGTAATTGCTCTCCAGTTGAGGCTGGCCTGCCTCCATGTCTGATAAATAGAAAAGACACCGACAGCCCCTTTACTTATGACAAAGGTTGTATTGTTCACATTCTCTTCAGCGTCACATCCTCTCCTTAGTGTTTTTTTTTTTCTTTTTCTCTCCTTAGTGTTTGCACTAACTTGCCTTCTTTTTTTTTTTTTAAGATTTATTTATTTATTCATGATAGACAGAGAGAGAGAGAGAGAGAGAGAGGCACAGGCACAGGCAGAGGGAGAAGCAGGCTCCATGCCGAGAGCCCAACGTAGGACTTGATCCTGGGTCTCCAGGATCAAGCCCTGGGTCAAAGGCAGGTGCTAAACCGCTGAGCCACCCAGGGATCCCCTGAACTTGCCTTCCTAAGCTCCTATCCAACCTTGAGTTTGTGCCGATAATCTAGTATTTAGCCATACATATCTTCTTTCCCTATTTCCACCTCCTCACCACCTATTCCCTCCTTAGCCTACTCCAATGAGGCTCTGTCCCCTCCATTCCACTAAGAATTTTCTTGTCAAGGTTACACTGTTGTAGATGTTTCATTACTCATGTGTGCACACACACACAAAGACAAAAACGCACTTTTGCAGTCAGGTCATGTGGCAGATGGACTGTTGACATTCACCCGACACTGCCTCCTGGACCTGCTGGACTATACCTGGGCTCTTTAGTCACTTGCACGTGGCCTCTCATCCTCTGGTCCATTTATGTTGGCAGCCTCACCCCTACTTTGCTGATTCAGGATTCTATGTTCCCTTAATGTGTCTTTCCCAACACTAAACTGTTACTCATGCTGCTTGCTCTCCCTGTTGGGAATGACCATCCTCTTCTCATCTAACTAGAACATTCCTACTCATCTCTGCAGTTGACACCTTTTTGTCTTATTCCCCTCACTTTTCTTTTCTTTTCTTTTCTTTTCTTTTCTTTTCTTTTCTTTTCTTTTCTTTTCTTTCTTTTCTTTTCTTTTCTTTTCTTTTTTTCTTTTCTTTTCTTTCTTTTTTCTTTTCTTTTCTTTCTTTTCTTTTCTTCTTTCTTTCTTTTCTTTCTTTCTTTCCTTTCCTTTTCTTTCCTTTTCTTTTCTTTTTTTTTAATCCTCTGTTCCCTCTTCTCAGAGTAACTTGATTTCCCTCTGGGGGATTATGTCTTTCCTACTGTGGACAGAGATGCCTCTGGATTCTTCATCTTACCTATTTGGTACAGACATGGAATGGGCATTAATCTAAGGCCAACTGGACTTTCTCTCTAGAAGAATGCATGAAATGTATGAATTATTTCATTCTGGCCATGTTTCCAGGTCCAGATGCCAGGAAATATCAGCCACCAATGCTCTCTAGAGCTGCCTTACTCCCATGCATTACGATCTCCTTCTTTAGCCTTTCCTCCTGACCTCAGAGCTTATTCTTACATTCTCAACATAATGCCTTTCCAGATTAGATCATTCAAAATTGTTTCTGCTCCTTGCAATAGAAAAACGGAATGATAGTAAGAAATACATCCCTTCAGACTCAGCTAGGTGGTGACTTTCCTTGTAAAGTTTACTCTTTCCTTGGCC
Source organism: Nyctereutes procyonoides (assembly GCF_905146905.1). Lineage (NCBI taxonomy): Eukaryota > Metazoa > Chordata > Mammalia > Carnivora > Canidae > Nyctereutes > Nyctereutes procyonoides. The sequence goes on along the minus strand of NW_026575135.1, from coordinate 5,097,424 downwards.
CTTGTTGCTCTAGTAGATCCCTCTCCTGTGGCGTTATGAGTGACCTCTCCTCCTTGCATAGACTCCCCGGGGGTAGAGATCACAACTCACTCAAAGTGGTGTCCCTAGAGCCTAGGACACACTTTATATAGCATACTACTGGGGTCCAGATCAAGACTGTTCAAGAGTGAATGAAGAGTTTGGACTCCTGTACCTACAGGGCTAGTATATCCTCTCTTCTTGACAGAGGCAATGATTTGACAGGGTAGTTTTCTTTTTAAAGAAGTTAAATTTCAACTCAAGTGTCCATCGATAGATGAATGGATAAAGAAGAGGTGGTATACATATCTATGCAGCAGAATATCACTCAGCCATAAAAAAGAATGGAATCTTGCCATTTACGAAAACGGGGGTGGACTAGAGGGTATGGTGCTAAGTAAAATAAAACTCCCAAAGCACACCAGGAATTTTAAATAGAGAAGCCCTGATTTAAGAAAGTGACTACATGTGTGTTAGAAAGCTGACCCAGCAAACAGGGGATGCCAGGTAATCCAGACATCAGCAATTACAGGAAGTAGCTGCTACCCCTTCAGGAGGCAGAACAAAAAAAAAAGTAAAGGAGAAATTAGGAACTGAGAGAAGGATCCCTGCATCCCTGATTGACTGATTCTTATAATTCTGAAAGAGGGTATGTCTTATCACTGGTGCGCCAACCTCTGAGCAAGGCTGTAGCCAGTGCTTAGATATCCAGTGAGGTGCCACAAAACTGGTGCTCAGACCTCACCCTTTGGCCGGAGCCAGGACTCCAAGAATGTGAACATATCACTTAGGCTCAGAACATATCACTTAGGGTCAGACCAGCTGGCGTATGTGCTTCTAGGGGGGCATCCCACAATGAGCACTGGGAGTGCTGAAGGAAGCTGGAGGCTGGACTCACAGCTGCCTTGTTTCTGGAAGATGTCTGACAGGATGTGGGAATAGGAAGAGAAGCTCTGTCCTGCCACCTGCTAGTCCCCTGTCAAGGGACCCTATTGAGCCATAAGCCAGCAAGAACTCTGGGAAATGTAGTTTGTAGGTTTCCAGCTCCAGCATGGCTCTAGAGTATAGATGGCGGTGAGGGCCTTAAGGCTGAGAGGCTCTGGGTAAATAACCAACATATATAACTCCCATAAAAAGAGACTACATAGAGTTGGCCTCTGAGATAATGTGACAAAATACAGTCTCCCTATTTCGTAACCCCTTTCCAGCACAGTTCCCACTAACCCTTGAGTAAGAAATTACAGTTTGGGATACGACCTCCGTGGAAAATTCTGGTGCCAATACAAAAAGTGGCTCCAAAGTCAAAACATTCCTGCGAGCCCTGACACATGGAGCCCATGATATATTTTAGCTTTTCCTTATTTTTTTGCCTCCTTCTTCAGTGCTTGTTTCCAAGAATGACTTCTGGGCCAGATGCCCCCATGGCTCAGATACTTGGAAAAGGGGCCACTTACTACAAAGCCTGCTGCTCTTCAGACCACCCTGCCAAATCCCTTGTTGTGTGCAGCCACACCATGCTCCTCCAGGCGTTCAACGCCCCACATGTCACCACCCCCAAGTGTCACTACCCCCTTTCTTCTTTTTTTTTAAAAAATATTTTATTTATTTATTCATGATAGACACAGAGAGAGAAAGAGAGGCAGAGACACAGGCAGAGGGAGAGGCAGGCTCCATGCAGGGATCCCAACACGGGACTCAATCCCAGGACTCCAGGATTAGGCCCTGGGCTGAAGGCAGCGCTAAACCGCTGAGCCACCCAGGGATCCCCAACAACCCCCTTTCTTAGGAAGAGAACGTGGTAACTTGACACGTCCCATCTCCGGACTCATCTCCTTTTCTTCTTCATTTCCCACCATTTTTGCTCATTCCTTCATTTTGAGGCTGAATAGAAATCCCTGGATCTTTTTCTATTATGCTCTTCTCTTGGATCCTCCTTCCCTTTCCACTACTGACAATGAAATTTTGAGGTTATATGAAGCTTTAACTGGTTTAATTGCTTATATAATCACAATTTTTTTCCCCATCTACAACCTCACTGTTAGACTTTGGGATCCAAATAATCATATTTAAATATTGACTCCAGGGGTACTTGGGTGGTGCAGTTGGTTAAGCATCTGACTTTTAGTTTTGGCTCTGAGTCTAGCTCCGTGTTTAGCACAGAGTCAGCTTGAGAGTCTCTCCCTCTCCATCTGCCTCCCCACCCCTGCTCTCACTCTCTCTCAAATAAATATTTTTTTTTAAAAACCTGACTTTTACTTGAAAAATTACCTAAGTACCTCTGGACATTAGTTTTGTCTGCTTTAAAAGAGGACTAATATCTACTTCTGGAATATTAAATGATGCAGGCTGCTGTGTGCTGCATCTGGTACACAGTAGGACAGGGTAGTCTTCATTCTCTTTTCCCAAGTGAGAGTGGTATTGTTCTCACATAGGGAGAAAGGAGGACAAAGCATTATATAAGTCCAGCCTGAGCCATACGGTGGATTTTATGATAAGAAAGGATTTAAGAGAAAAATCTGAGCAATGCTATGTGGAAAATTATTTTTCTGTTCTTATAAGAAGATGAGAGTGATATTATGACCAGATGAATTCCTAGTGTAGACTGACTTCCCCCTCTCAATGTTACCCCTGCACCATCTGTTATTTGTGTAAAGAAAGGGAATAAAGAGGGGAGAGCTGGGAGCAAAAGCAAGGGGCCAGGACAATATGGGATATTCCTAGAGAAAGTATGGCAGATTATAGGGCTAGAAAAGTGACTTTGAATCACACTATATAGATCCTTGAATGCCTGGCAAAAGAGTTTTGCATTTTATTACTTAGGCAATAGAAAGTTAAAACCAGAAAGAGTAAAAAAATAAAGAACCTTGTAAAGTGGATTTGACATTTTATATATAAAAGCTTCTACTTAAGGAATGGCAGGCAAAGGGATTCAGAAAAATGCAAGATCCAGGGTGATTTATCTTCTGCAATTCTTTTTTATTCCCTCCAAATGATTTTAGGAAATATATACTTAAGGTAAGTGCTAGGGGCTGAGCTGTTCCTGTTATTTTATTTCCCTTTTTTTCCATTCACATAAGACACGACTTCCCACTGTGTGCTTCAAACACAGAAGAGATTTCACCCATGGACCAATTGTGATTCTACGCAAGGGAGGTGATGGGTCTCACTATGGGTTTGTTCTGGTAGGAGGATTTGGTCTAGAACAAGATCATTGCTGCCTTTAAGGACTTAATGTTCTGGAACAGATGTATAAAGTGATCAGGGTAATCAATATGGCAAGCATAATGAGAAGCAAGGGCAAGTATTAGATCCTCCAGATAGGGGCTTGTAGGACTTTAGAAAAAGCTTTCTGGAAAATGCACACAATAGAAAGGGATGACTAAGCTGAGTCATCCTTTAAAAGATGAGGAGGGTCAACCACATAGAAGAAGAGCAGGAGCCAGAGTCAAGCAGAGAAACAATCCAGAGAAGATGCAGAGATGAGAAGCATTACAGTGCATGGGGGCAGACCACAGGTGATCTGGGGTCCGGAGAGCTGAGGAGGCAAGGCAGGACCAGAAGGACTGAGTCTTGTGTGCTTGGCCCAGAAGCTTGCACTTCATCTTATAGCTAATATGTGTTAAGGAGCTCTGAGCAGGAGAGCGACACTGTGGAACTCACACTTTATTCTGTTCTAGTAGCTGCATGAAGGAGAGAGCAAGATGAGAGGAGAGGGACCAGATGGGAGGTGTTGGCAGTATTCTAGGTGGGTACAGGGGGTGGGACCACAGGGGTGCCTAGGAGGGTATAGAAATAGGGTCTGTGGGAGTTGGCAGTTGATTGAAACAAGGAGATGAGATGTTCTAGACGTCTATCCATGGACTAGTGGACACTACTGCTGATCACAAAACAGGGGACACATGAGGAAGTGCCACTCTGGGGGAACACAATATGCTCAGCTTTAAAAGCCATGAATTTGAGGGGCCTTGAGGAAGCAGAAATCTCATTCTCTCAGCTGGACCCCAGAGTACCAACTTCCACATCTTATTTATTTATTTATTTATTTATTTATTTATTTATTGTTGTTTATTTATGATTTTATTTTATTTATTCATGAGACACACACACACACACAGAGAGAGAGAGAGAGAGAGAGAGAGAGAGGCAGAGACACAGGCAGAGGGAGAAGCAGGCTCCATGCAGGGGGCCCGATGTAGGACTCAATCCCAGGACTCCAGGATCACGCCCTGGGCCGAAGGTGCCACTAAACCGCTGAGCCACCCAGGGATCCCCATCACATCTCATTTAAGAATGGGAAACTCATACCTGGTTTTTAGGGAAAGATTAATTTGCCCCAGGAACTCGAGGTGTTGCTTTTACCAGACTCATTTCATTAGAACCCTTTTTAGCTTAGAACCCCATTAGCTTTAAGGAAACAAACTCTGTCTTCAAAGCAGATACATGCTTCTTTCTGAATCAAAGGTTCTCCTTCTGTTGGTCATCTTAAGCCTTGGAAAATCCCTCAACCGGTAGGACTGGCCCTTGGTTTCATGTGTGTCTGTGTGTGATGTTCTTTGTGCCCCATCTTAGTAGCATAGTGGCAGATCACAGTGTGAGGATCCCAGAGGTGGAGATGTTCCTGCTGAGAAGACACATCAAAAAATTCAAAAGTCTTGAGAAATAAAGATGATCCAGATAGAATTTTGAAACTTTTGAAAGCTGTTGAAATAATCTTTGTTTCAAATTTATTTCTCTCATATCATTTTTCCGAGGATTTTGAAATTCAATTCACTCTTAAATATTGCCTGTTTCTGTCAGAATGGGATACAGAATTTTTTCATCTCTATAAAAGCCATCTGTTTTGAACCCAAAGATTTTTTTCCAGTGGCATGATAGAAAGGGGGACAGAAAAGAAACCCTCAGCCCAAATTTACTACTAGTAAGCCACGAAATAAACAAGTCTCACTATCCTCACCACATGTGCTCCTGGAACAAAAGTGATTTTGGTGTGACGGATCCAATTTTTGCTATGAACTGTGAACTAGCATATTTTTAACTTGGCTTCTGAGGTTGATGAAGGGAGTTTTCTTGTCTTTCCCTAATAAAAGGCAGATGACTCTCCTTTCCAAGTTCAAATTCAAATGTTTGAATATGAATCTCATCTTCTTCAAGGAAAGAACAGATTTGCAATTCAGTAAGTCACATGGTGCATCAACTCTGTTCCTCATTCCAAAAATATTTCTAAAGGGCTTGACATATAAAGTAAGTGTGCACTAAATATGTGTTAAATGAATGTGTGAGAGGACATTAGCATTAGCCTTAGAATATGAAGATCTGGGTTTAAATCCTGGTGATGCAATTACCTAGAACAAGAGGGAATACTGGGTGTCAGTTTAGAATAATGACCTTAAGTGAGTTAGATCAGGATTCGGACCCTGGCTCCATGCCTTCCCTTGAATGGGGAGGATTTGGATCAAATTTCATAACCTCTCTGTAACTCAATAGGATGTAGTAGTTGAGCTTGAGGACCCTGGGGCTGAATCCTGGTTATGTTACTTATCATCCAGAGGGTCTTGGCAATTTCCTCAAAATGGCCTGATTTCCTTATCTGTAAATTAGAGAAAATAATTGTGCTTATTTTCATGAGGTTGTTGTGAGCACTTATAAGTTAATATATGCAAACCACTTAGGGTAGAGCTTGGCATACGGTAAGCACTCTGTATGTGTTAACTATTATTATATTATTTTTATTATACTACCTCTTACTGTACTATTCTGACTGTAAGAATGTACAGGTTCCCCCCCCCCCCACCACCACCACCAAGGAAGAGTTTCTATAGCATTCAACATCTTAGGGATGGTGTTAGGATGGTCATTTAACCTCAGCCACTTTGGGTTTCAGTTTTCACATGTCAGATAATGCTCCGTACCCCCCCCCCCACCTCTCTCTCTCTCCCTCTCTCTCCATATGTATATATAGCATAGGTTTCTGTGAGGCTCAAATAAGATCACAAATGTGAAAACGCTTAGCTAACTCTCAAGTGCTCCATAAAAGTGAGTTTATTAGTTGGAACTCTTTCCATTGCAAGTGACAAAAACCCAACTCAAATCAGGATGCCAAAAAGAGAAGATTTATTGGCTCTTGCAACTAGATTCTAGGGTAGTTCACTGTCCCAAAGGAAGAGCTGTAAAAACCAGACTTTGGGAACCCAAACCGATGCTCATTATAACTCACACAGTTTACACCTGTGTGTCATCTCTGATGGCTGAGACTCTTTCCTTCTCCACATAGGCCTTTTCCATGTAATGAGGAAGTTGGTGCCAGGATACCAGCTTCATATTGTTTCAGTATTCCAAGCCAGCAAAAAAGAGAAATTCTCCCTTCTATACCCCTTCTTCTCTTGTATAGCCACTTCAAGGAAGGATTCGGATTGGCCCTGACTTAATCTCCTGCCTAACCTTGGGCTAACCACTGGGTAGGAGGAGATAGATTATTAAGAATGTTCAGGCTTGTTCATAACCCTTTCCATTTAGCATGAGACAGAGGGATATTGTATGAGGTTTCTCCAGAGAAACAGAACCATAGGAAATGTATATGTATATGTAAATCTACATCTGTACCTATATTTATAGGAGATTGGAAAAAAAAAAAAAAGGGAATAGCCAATTATGGCAGCTTCCAAGTCTCAAGATCTCCAGGACAAGTCAATAATTTGGAGACTTAGGAGAGCCATGATGTAATTCCAGTCCAAGTCTGACGTCCTAAAAACCAGAAAAGCCCATGGTGTAGTTCTAGACAAAAGGGCTGCAGACTCAAGAACAAGCAGAAACCAATGTTCCTGTTTAAACAAGGTCAGGCAAGAAGAATTCTGTCTTATTTAAAGACCCTGAGCCTTTTTGTTCTATTCAGGTCATCGACTGACTGGATGAGGCCCACCCACATTACAGGCTGCAATCTGCTTCACTTAGCCTGTTGGTTTAAACATTAATCTCATCCAAAATATCCTTACAGAGACACCCAGAATAATGTGTGACCAAATATCTGGGCACCCTGTGGCACAGACAAATTGACTCATAATACTAATCCCAAGAGATATATTATCAGAAGGGAAAAATAAAAAGTAAGGATACTGAGCAGATTAAAAAATATTATCAGAGATTATCATTATTAATTGTAGTTTATTTAACTTCTATAGCTATGAATATAATGAGCCTCTGTGTATCTGAAAGCCTAGATTAATTACACCCAAGCTCCTTGAGTATTACTCAATTTCTGGCAGAGATAGTTAGTTAGCAGGATGTTGATCCCATTAGAAGCTGTTTTGATAGGAGAGAAATACTACTAGTACAAGGTCCTCAACTTTGGAAATATTGACATTTGGACTGGAAAATTCTTTGTTGTGGGGGACTGTCCTGTGCCTTGTAGAATGTTTATAACATTCCTGGCCTCTACCCACTATATTTCAATAGTGCTCAGTACATTCCACCTTGTGACAATCAAAAATGTCTCCAGATATTGTCAAATGTTTCCTGGAGAACAAAGTCTCTCCCCACTCCTGGTTGAGAAGAACTGTACTACTGAATCCCAGCTCAGGAGTAATTCCTACCTTTCTATTCTTCACCCTTAGTCTCAAAGGACAGAAGGAATGCTGGTTGGATTACAACCTGACGACCTCCCCCTGTCCCCTCTATACACATTTCATTACGTTGAAGCGCTCCACCACTGGGGCACTGAACTATTTAAAAAGACTGCAGAATATATGACTTAAGCTATTTCAGGGTCTAGTGCCTTCTCTGTCACTGACTTATGATGTATGGCTGGGTACCTCCTTCCTCTCTAGGCCTTGGTTTTCCATATTGGCAGAATGAGACGTCCTACAATCTTTCCTGTTACTCTAACATTTTATGACACAGATTGATCAGATTAGAACTATGAAGTGGGAAATCATCAGACAGTATTCACTGGTTGAATAATTTGTGGCTAAGACCCTAAATTTTCCACATGCATCGCTTTTGTTTCTCAGAAATGAAGATTGCGTTGGGTTCCTTGGGATGTACAGGGAGTCAGGGCAAAAGAAAGAACTAACCTATGTCAGGACCTCTGCTGTTACTCGACGTTTTGTTTTGGAGTATTTCTAATGATTCCATCTCTGCATAAGTAAACAGTGTCAACTGAAGAATCATTCCATTAGGCTGAAGCATAATGTTTGTGAGAAATACACTGGGGGACTGTGCAGAGTCTGGGATGCCAGAGTAATAGGCACAACCCTATTACCCAAAGTGGGAAGTAGAATGATGCACAATAGAACAAATACCCATGCAACTGGGTGAATTGTTTTTCATCTTTGTGTTTAAAGTTTAGATAGATGATAGTGAAATTATCCACATGCAACTAACAGTAGACAATAGATTTTCCTCTTTATTTTTCCTGGCATAATTATGGCACAAAATATTCGCTTTATTGATGAAAAAACTGAAGCTCAAAAAGGAGGAGTTATGAGCACTGACTACACTGTGAGCACTGTGAGTTGGTGGCCAAGTCTAGATGGACAGCTGGTCCTCCGCACAACCAGTCCAACAATGTTTCCACCATATCATCCTCAGGGAAAAGCTCTGTGGGGGAGAAACTGTAGAAAAAGGCACCAGGCCCTGCCCCCGGGCCAATATTAGAGCTTAAGAAAGCAGGTCATGCACATGATGGGTTTCCCCTCTTCCTCTCCTCTGATTCCTCCTTCTTAGGTGAGTTTTTCACAAAGATTTCAGTCTTATTTTTGCCATTCGTTCCTAACTACAAGCATATCAGAGCTCATACTGGGACTGAGAATTGAGGTCATGGAGAAAATGTCTCATAGTCCCATTCCCCTTCCTGCCCTGTTGAAGAAGCAGCAAACGTAAAGGATGAAAGGCATCAGCTATGCTTCCATAATGGCTTTGCTGGCAGGCGATGAGAAGTTATGCATAGCTCATGAGCACTTATCTATATTCTAATTTCCAGTTACTGTACTAGTTTCCTGTGACTGCCATAACAGATTGCCATACATTTGGTGGCTTGAAACAACAGAAATGTATTTTCGTACAGTTTTGGAGGACAGGAATGTGAAATGAAGGTGTCAGAAGGACCACACTCCTTCCAGAGGTTTTGGGGAGAGTCTTTCCTAAGTCTTCCAGTTTCAGGAGTCCTTTGGCTTGTGACTATTTCATTCCAGTCTCTACTTCTAGGGTCACTTTTTCTCCTCTTCTTTATATGTTATAAGGATACTTGTCACTGGTTTTAGGGCCCATCTGGGTAGCTCAGGATTATTTCCTTATCTTGACAGTCTAAACTTAATTACTTCTACAAAGACTCATTTTCCAAATAAGGTCCCATTCACAGGTTCTGGATTTTAGGTCATGGATATATGTTTTGGGGCATCACCATTTAGCCCACTACTTCTAGGAACTGTACTGATTTGTCTACCTACAGTATCTCATGGACTTCTCACAGGTCTATGAGTTATGGGTGAACATTCCCATTTTACAGATGAGGAGAATTTGTAAAGGGACACAGAGTTAGAAAGTGGCAGGTGCTTTGGCTCAGGTCGTGGTCCTGGGATCCAGGATTGAGTCCTGCATCAGGCTCCCTGCATGGAGCCTGCTTCTCCTTCTGCCTGTGTCTCTGCCTCTCTCTCTGTGTCTCATGAGTAAATAAATAAATATTAAAAAAAAGAAAAGAAGAAAAGAAAGAAAGAAAAGAAAAAAGAAAAGAAAAGAAAAGAAAAAAAGAAAAGAAAAGAAAAAAGAAAGAAAAGAAAAGAAAAAAGAAAAGAAAAGAAAGAAAAGAAAAGAAAAGAAAAAGAAAAGAAAAGAAAAGAAAAGAAAAGAAAAGAAAAGAAAAGAAAAGAAAAGAAAAGAAAAGTGGCAGGTGAGCACTTGGGAATTTTTTTTTTTTTTTTTTTTTTTTTTTTGCACTTGGGAATTTTTAAATGAGTCTACGTTCTTTCCTGGAGCTTTGGATCTTCCTTTTAAGAGCATATTTATACCAACCTTGGTTGTTAATAAATCCACTTTAAGGTGAGGGTATGCAGAAGAGGAAGCAGTATCTACATAGGACATATATATCGACACAGTAGGTCATATGGGAGATTTCTTTTGGAGGATTGTTACCCTCCTGCAGATTTATTATTATTTTTTAAGATTTTATTTATTTATTCATGAGAGACACAGAGAGACAGGCAGAGACACAGGCAGAGGGAGAAGCAGGCTCCACGCAGGGAGCCTGACCAGGGACTTGATCCTGGGACTCCAGGATCACGCCCAGGCAGGCACTAAACCGCTGAGCCACCCAGGCATCCCCCTCTTGCAGATTTAAAAGAATCTTAATTCAGTTCTTTGGTTCTGGTCCTGTCTCTGTGTAGCTTTGAATGAATTTTAACAAGTCCATTTACTTCTAATCCCAGATTTTCCAACTATGAAAGAGCAAGTTGGACTTGGAGCTCTCTGTTTATGAATCAAAACTTCCATCAACATCAATACTCAGAACTTATTTTTGAAGAAGTGCTGTGATCTTTACAAGTATAACTTCTGCTGAAAATATTCAAATTCTTTCTGCCCCTACTCAGCTAGTACAACAAGACCCAAATGCTGGGAAGCTTAGGATTTCACTATGGTGAGGCTCATGATCCCTGAAATACTCTTCCCTCCGAGGCTGTATCGCCTCAGCCTTGAAAACCCATCTTAAATATTCCCCCTGCCTTGATCTTCTTAGGCAGAATTAACTATTTCCCCTCTTCCTCCTCCTCCTCCTCCTCCTCCTTCTCTTCTTCTTCTTCTTCTTCTTCTTCTTCTTCTTCTTCTTCTTCTTCTTCTTCTTTCTTCTTCTTCTTCTTTCTTCTTCTCCTTCTCCTTCTTTTTCTTAATATTTTATTTATTTATTCATGAGAAACAAGGAGAGAGAGAGGCAGAGGCACAGGCAGAGGGAGAAGCAGACTCCATGCAGGGAGCCCGATGCAGGACTCTATCCTGGGACTCCAGGGTCACACCTGGAGCTGAAGGCAGACAGACACTCAACCACTGAGCCACCCAGGCATCCCTCCCTCTTTCTTCTTATATCTTAGCTTGCACACACTTAAATAATGACATTTACCTTTATGTACAATTAGTATTTTCCTTATCTTAAACAAATGAGGGAATCTAGCCCCCCCCCTTTTTGAGAAGGTGTAAAGAGAGAGAACCTGCATTCTTACTTTTTTTCTCTAGATTTGATTGATAAGTGCCAGAGCCCTTAGAAGACGACAGCTTGAGTTAGTGAGATAGAGAATGCATTTTTTAAAAAGACTAGAATTTGGTTCTTTGATGGTTCTCAAGATAGTTATTTCCTTTGTTTCTTTTCTCCTTTTCCTTCACCCTTTCCTTTCCATTCTTTTCCTTCTTTTATCAAAAACACACCCTGAGCCCCTACTAATTGCCAGATGCTGCTAGTTCCAAGGATATAATGATGACTATGTCACTACCCTGCAGTCAAATAGCTCAGTCTTGTGATCAAGGTAGTCAAAGAAAAAAAAAAAAGAATTACAACATCACATTATTATGTCATACCATATCATATATAATGGATACTATATAATACAATATACAAAGTACATATCATTTTGTTATATATTTTTACATATCATTTTAAGCTATATATGCACCATCTTGCATACTACATGGGGAATGTACTAAATGCTCTAGTAGTTTTCGTATCGGCTTTGGGGGAGGCCATACAGAAGAAGTGGTTGAAAATGAAAGTGCGCTCATCAGACAGATGGAAAGAGATGTAGAATGGAGCATTTTCTAAAGCTCAGAGCCTGTGGGCTTCAATGGCAAGCTTAGACACATAGATAATAATTCAACAAAATTTTCTGTGGCCATTTCTTTCAAGGAAGATTCTTTTGGGAGCCTGCCGGGGTATCCCAGTACCCACTGTAGAGCTTGTATCTTATTCTACATAGCAGAAAGCTGAGCCAATGACACCATCTGCCCACAGTCCAGAAATCCATCCAAACCAGACTGTAGGACACCAGCAGGCAGAGACTGAACACGTGGCCTTTCTCACTGAGTATTCAGTCTGGTTCTCATTAGCCTCTCTCAGCCACTTTGGACTCCACAAAAAAACATGTGTATTTCCATTGCTAACTTAATTTGCAAAGCATCCAGAAAACTTCTCAATTTTCTTTTATTTTCCTATAATCTGATATTGCAAATACAAATAAATTACATAAAGGGGGAAATTAGTGAATGAACTAAGTTATCAATTACTGTATTTTAGTACCACAAATAGCTGTTGATTATTAGGTCATGAAACTAACAAAGCATGAGCTGTTTTGTCTTGATAACTTTATGTTTCTAACAGTGCTTGGTGTAAGTAGTGTACCCAGTAAATGTGAATTAAATTAAGTTGAGCAGTATTAGAGGACTGAATGAAGATGGCATTATGGATTCTCTTCATATATGAGAAGATGGATCAGAATTTAACCATGAGGGGAGCTGACATTCCCTTTCTGTATGCTCATTAGCTCAAGGGCTATTACTGGCTTCAGTGCTAAACACTCATACTATTCTGTTGGGGTATTTCTGATGGTGACTTCAGAGAGGTCTGCAGACCTGGCCTTTCTCTTCTTCAGCCCTCCTCTCTTCATTCCATCTTTCCATGTTTCTAGCTGTGAGATATTTCTGAAATGCAGATTGGATCACCTGTCTGAAATCCTGCCTGAGTCTACAGCCCCATCTCTCACACTCAATCATGTATGCCCTGTGCTTGAGCTGCTCCCAAAGAGTCTTGTGCTTTCTCGGTCCTCCCTGTCCACACATGCTGTGCCACTTTCCACCACTTCTCTGTCTGGTTAACTGACATCTCAAAGCCTAGCTCAGACTCTACTGCCTTTTGGAGGCTTTCTTTGAAGGTCCTTAACTTAATTGGAAAATCACTCTTCTCTTTCCCAACCTGTTGTATTACCATACTAAAGGCAACGGGTCATGTATCTATGTTTCTCCAGCTTAGCTCTGAGCTCCATGAGGATGGAAACTATGTCTTTCTTCTCTGTTGTGTTATCAGTTCTAGATCCAGGATCTAGTATCGATCATTTGCTCAACTAATGAAAGAAAGAAAAAAGAAGAGGAAGGAAGGCTGGAATGGAGGAAGGAGGGAGAGAAGGAAGGAAGAAAGGGAGGGCGGGTGGGAGGAAGAAAGAGAAAGAAAGAAGAAAGAAAGAAAGAAAGAAAGAAAGAAAGAAAGAAAGAAAGAAGAAAGGAAGGAAGGAAGGAAGGAAGGAAGGAAGAAAGAAAGAAAGAGAAAGAAAGAAAGAAAGAAAGAAAGAAAGAAAGAAAGAAAGAAAGAAAGAAAGATATTTGCAAGGATAGTGCCACCAAATGGCAACAGAAGACATTCATGGTCTCATGGTCAAGCTCAGCCTGAATTATTTTATGTATAAACCTTTCAGGAAGAATTTGCAACAGCTGCCCACTATCTTGGCTTTGGGGGACCAGAGATATATGGCCTCCATAAACAGTGCTGGGGAGCAAAGGAGGACTTCACTGTTCATCCCTGGAAGCAAGTAGATTGCTTTTGTTTGTTGTGTTTCTGCTACCATGGCTCCCAGATGACACCCCATCTGCACAAGCACCATTGCAAACAGACATGGAGCTGCCAGGCGTGTTTTCTCAAACCCAAGAGCCTCAGTAAACCAGCAGCTGACAAAGGCTAGGAGCAGGCCCCAGACGCAAGGGAAGGAATGTGGATTTGTCTTGATCTGCCTCATCAGAGGGGAAATGATAAAGAAGGAGTCATAAAAGACTGGCAGCAGCTCAACTATTTGGCACTATAGGCTTCTTCCAAAGAACCATTTTCCAAGATGGGTCTGCGCCCCTGTAAACGTGCTCATGTTCACATGAATACTGTGCTTGCTTTTTTCTCCTTTTCTTTTTTCTCTTTGATTCTCTTTCTTTTTTTCTGTCTTTTTTTCCTTTATTCTTTTAAACATTTCACTGGTCCCTCAGTGAAAAGAATTAGTAGAAGGGTCAGGTCTTAGGCACCAGGTAAAGATTGAAATAGAAAGAAAAGGAAGTGAAGCAAACACCTCTCTGGAGAGACAAAGTTCTGTCTGAAGAGAGAGGTTGGATCTCTGCCCCCAACTGTCCCTATTCCCCCAGGATGTTTCTGGTCCTGGGAGCTATGGATGCAGGGTCCATTGAGTTCTTCCTGCCTATTGTGGTGTTGACCAGATCCCTGAAATTCTGACCCCATCATTTTCCCTAATGGTTTTCTCCAAGTTCCCCAGGGAAGAAAGACACCTAGATGCTCTTTGTCAGCTTTTCTTTCCACTCTCTAAAGTAATTCACTGCAGACAAGAATATCTGCACATTCTTCCCTTTCCCCCAGACAGACCATGTCCATTTTCCTTTCATGCTCCTGACATTTGGTCCATTCATTTGCTCACTTCTTTAAGGTCAGGCCCCACAGGTCCTGGCTCTTCTGTTTGCAAAGAACACCTCGCTGTTACAAAGAAGGTGTACAAGGGTTCAAAGCCCCATTTCACAGATGGTGAGATGCCAAGTGTCCTGTGATGACCTGTGGGACTCAGGTGGTGAGCTTTTGTTTTACATTTTCTCCTCTGGCTCTAGTCGCATTCTCCATCTCCTTGCTTTCCCCCAGTCGGCCATTCTTACCCTTTGCCATTCATCAGTGCTCGGAAAATGCTTTCAATTTATCTTCCCCAAACTCACATATGGGGATTGTGGATAGATTTTTACTTTTCACTGATAATCTACCTTACGTGTGTGTGTGTGAGCATATGTGTGTGTGTGTGTGTGTGTGTGTGTGTAACTTAACAGCTAATGATGTAGCCTTTAGTCTGATCACCTCTCTTCCTCCCTCCTCCTTTCTAGCACCTTAAACCTCCCTCTCCAATATTTTGGTTTATATGCTGGGTAGCACAGTTAAGCTGGCTTATCCTACTCTGGCCAAAAACAAAATAATCCTCAAGAGACTTTGCTACTTAAAAGACATCCTCTCCCCTAAGTATGATTTAATCACCAGTTCTTGAGCTAACAACGTTCTGCACTACTCAGTAGACACATATTGGGTATCACTGTGTGATATTCCAGGCTCTACTGACTATGATGAGAGAGGAAACAAGTCCAATTTCTTGCCTTCAGTTCAATTTTTTACATAGCAATCCCTTCCAAGTCTTGAGGGCAGGTGCCAGGTTTCACCTGTTTCAATTTTTGTGGTTTCTAGTATCATATATATCTAGTATATATCAACAATGTGCAGTAAATATTTTATGGCAAAATGGTTTCAGGTATTCTTATTATTATCATTATTCTTATTATTATGCACATTTTACAAGTGGAAAGAAGAAACTTGGAAACCTCATGTAGTGAGGTCTTGATTACACAGTAAATAGCAGTCTTGAAGTGCTCAAATAGTTAGATGTCACACATTACAGCTTTCCTTCTCTATCGTTTTGGTGGCATGTGTTTTGAAAACTATTTTTTTGTGAGATTTTTTTTAAGATTTTATTTATTTATTCATGAGAGACACACAGAGAGAGAGAGAATGGGGCAGAGACACAGGCAGAGGAAGAAGCAGGCTCCATACAAGGAGCCTGACGTGGGACTCAATCCCGGGTCTCCAGGATCAGGCCCTGGGCTGAAGGTGGTGCTAAACTGCTGAGCCACTTGGGCTGCCCCTTTATGGGAGATTTTACACACATGTGAAATCATTTGTGTCCTTACTACTGTCACCCATATCTAAAAGTTGGTCTCTACTGCTCTCTTATGTTTGTGCAGGGATGGGTGGGCAAGGACTGGGGAAGAGGCACACATATAAGCTCTATCCTTAGCCCCTACCCAGGTATCAGATGTTCTATCAGTCTCTATGGCTGACTGCTGAAGAAAGCCTCTGTTAATCAGTTGCAAGAGTTCCAGGGCTCTTTTTTTACACAGGTGGCTCCTGAGGACACAACATTGGTCATAGCAATAGAAAATTACCATTTTAGAAAAGGGGAAACGGGTCATGGGAACATCGCCCATTGTATTAGTTTTCTAGTGTTGTGTGACAACTCTCCACAAATGTATCAGCTAAAAAAATAGCACACAGGTATTATCACACAATTTTTGTAGACCAGGAGTCCAGAAATGGCTTAACTGGGTCCCTGAAAGCTGTAATCAAAATGCTGGTTGGGCTGTGTTTACATTTGTGGGCTTGACTGGGGAAGAGTCCATGTCTATGCTCATTTGGGTTGTCACAATATATTTCCTTGTGTGAGATGGTTGATGCACTCCAATTTTCAGGTGACTGCCAGCAGATTTTGGCTCAGGTCATGATCTCAGGGTCATAACATTGAGCTCTGTAGCAGGCTTTGCACTGAACATGGAGCCTGCTTAGGATTCTCTCTCCCTCTCCTTGTGCTCCTACCCCCCACTTGTGTTCTCTCTCTCTCTTTTGCTTGCTCTCAAATAAATAAATTAATTAAATATCTTCTCTCTGGATTCATTCCCATTTCCATTTTAATAAAAAAATATAAATAATATTCCTTAAGTGTAAGCACTAACACTCACTTGAAAATCATATGGGCACCAATTTTGAAGTGGACACTTGACTATTACATTAAATCCAAATACTAAGAATGCCAGAAATTTATCATGTGGAAATATGATCAAGATAGAATTAAGATGATTTGACATTTTTTTCTTTAGTATGTGCTTTCACACGTTGGTCATACTGATAGTGAAAGAGTTGCCTGAGCTTAATTGGAAATCTCAGGTCTTCAGTTAGAACTACACTACCACTTCATTTATTGCCCCTACAACACCCTCTTCTCTTCTCCTACTACCTCTATATCCCTTTTCTTTCTACCACTTAGGTGTCCTTCACTAAGTTTCCGGTCTGACCTGGATTAATTGTTTCAGAAGCATTAGAGACATGCTGGGAGCCAGATCCCAGCACCCCAATTCCCAAAGCTTTATTTCTGTTTAATACATGATTACTTGGAGTTGAATATATCACAATCCCAGTAACTAAAGTGAAAAACTGAAAATTAAAACTGAAGGTAATTTTTAAGATGAAAAAGAGGTCACTTAGGTAGTTATAAATGACTTATCATTTCCTGGGGTAGGGATGTGGACTTGCTTTAGGATGAAGAATTGTGTTTTGTTCTTATTTGAAAAGAGACCACATTGGTAGGCCTTCTTAGTCACAGAAGTTAAGGGGTTGACAAACTTGTTCTGGAAAGGTTCAGATAGTAAATATATTAGTGTTTGTAGGTGAGGTAGTCTCTTTCCTGACTGTTCAATGCCGGCATTATAGCATGAATGCAGTCTTAGACAATATATAAATGAATGAGTATGGCTGTAATGCGGGTAAAACTTTAATTATACCCTGAAATTTAGATTTTATATTATTCTCATGGGTCATGAAATGTTCTTTTTTTCCAACCATTTAAAAATGCAGAAACCATTCTGGGCTTGTGGACCATGTAAAAATGGGCAGCAGGCTAGATTTGACCTATGGGGCATGGTTTGTCCACCTCTGCTACAGATATAAAGCAAGCACCTACCCACTATTCTTGGAAAAAATAAGTGATTTTTCTCATCCCCTCGGGAGTCTGTTGGGGCTGCATTCAGGATTGCAGGGCATCTCTGAAGATTCTTGGTGGGGAGAACAGTCTCTAAGTTCGGACTTAAAAAAAAAAAAAAAACAGTTGCTATGTTCAGAGGCAGAAGCCAAAGGAAGAGCCTTCTTGACTTCTGGGGCCATTGCAGCTCTGTGGAGGACAGCTGGACCCAGGCAAGTTATGATTTCAGTGATCTCATGGGCAGGTGAGGAGGCCCTACCAGGAAGACGACGGTTAGCAGCTGCAACTTGGATGAAATCACCTCAGTAGAGAAAGGAGTGACCTGCAGGAGAGCAGATGGGGGTCTGGAGACATATGACTGGTATATGCAAAAAGTGACAACCAGGATAGATTTTCAGAGCATTGTAAAGTGTCCTGGAGATTCCCAGAGATACTGTGGAGTATGGCAAAAAAATTTTTTTTTTCTATATTTGAGTTGCTTAGGGGATAATGCCCCTATAATTTAGAAATACAAAGACATGTAATATTTTTGGTAAGGTCTAGCTTGTGAGATGTAGGCTATCATAAACACACTTGGTTGCCAAGCAACATCCATATGCCTATTCTTTCTCTTTTTAAAATTTTCTTTCTTTTTTTTTAAAAGGAACTATCTTCTTTTTTTAATTCTTTTTTTTAAAAGATATTATTTATTTATTCATGGGAGACACACACACACACACAGAGAGAGAGAGGAGAGAGAGAGAGAGAGAGAGGCAGAGACACAGGCAGAGGGAGAAGAAGCCTCCATGCAGGGAGCCCGACGTGGGACTCGATCTCGGGTCTCCAGGATCACGCCCTGGGCTGAAGGCAGAGCTACACCCCTGAGCCACCCGGGCTGCCCCTGTTTTTAAAATTTTCTGTTCTGAAATAATTTGAAATCCTCAGAAAAGTAGCAGAACAGTACAAAGAACTCCCGTATTTCTGTCACCCAGATTCCTCAATGAGCATTTTTCCACATTAGCCTTAGCATTCTTTCTCTCTTCCACATACACTCACACACATGCCATACATACTCATAAATACTATTGATTCTGAACCATTTGCATGTAAGTTGCATCAGTTACAGTTCTTAAATATAAAGACATTCTACATAATGGTAATACAACCATCAAAATCAGGAAGTTAACATTGACTCAATATTGCTATCTAGTACTTATACCCAGTTGGAATTTTATTGATGCCTGGATAATTTCCTTTTTATGTTCTGGCTCCAATGCAGAAACAAGTGTGCACTTAATTGCCATGTATTATTTTCCATCAACATTAAACAGTTCCCTAGTTTTTATCTTTCATGATTAACATGTTTGAACAGGGCATGCCAGTTACTTTGTAGAATGTCCATCAGTCTGAGTTTGTATGATGTTTCCTTATGATTTACAATCTTTTAGCAGTAATATGTGCCAAATATTCTTTGCATGGCATCATACTTTTAGGCATCAAATGCTAATTTGTCCCGTTACTGGTGATATAACTTTTATCACTTAGTTCAAAGTGTGTCTAACGTTTCTCCACTGTGAGGTTAATTAATAAGTATTCTGTACTCACCACTTAATGATTAATAAAAATGTATTTTGAGGATTGATACTTCAGGTCCTCTGGCATAAGTTAGAGTTTTTCCTTCTCCCCCACTTATTTATATCAGTATAGATAAATTGGATGGATTTCTATTTTACTCAAAGGATTGTAGACTGTAAATATTATTGTTTTGATGCACAAATTGTGTTAGACTTGGCCAGTAGTGTCCCTTCAAACTGGCTCCATGAGCATTTTGGCCATGGCCATCATACTTGCTGCAATTCCTTGCTTAGGCTACAACAAGATGTTTTAGACCTATCTTGCATTTTCCCTTCTCCAGCTCTGGATAAGCCATTCATTACTCTTAGGGGCTCTAGTTTGCTTAGTGGAGAATAGTACATAGAAAACAAGGACTGGACAGGCTTATTGTGAAAGGGTTATCAGTGTTTCTAGGCCCTTTTACAGGACAGAGTGAAAACACATACACACACACAAAATCTGTATTTACTTAATTATGTAAGTTAAAAACCATGCATTTGCCTTATTATTTTTTACTTCAATTTATACCATGTCAGGGGATTTACTCAAGTCTTATCCCTTTCCATATTCATAAGTCCCTCTTATGTCAGTGAAATCCATACTCATAGCATTTTTCAATGTACTTTCTTACTTTTTCAATTCTTTCTGTTTACAACACATACTGAAACATGCATGAGGGAAAGACCTAGATAATTTCACAGGTGCCAGTCCTGATAACTACAGGTGGCTAGCAGGCACCTAGCTCTTGTTATATGAAAAAAGTTAATCCCTATCAATTTAACCACTGCAAGTCTAGTAGTTACTCTTAGCTGAGTACATTCTCAGTGAAATTCCAACTTGAGCAGTGCCTGTGTGTTGTAGGATAAGATGACCCCATCTATATAGCTCCAGGGACAGATCTGATTGACCCTAAGATCCATTCCATTTTATAATAATTGACATAGGGATGGGCACATGACTCAATTCTGGAAATGATGGAGGGCAAATTTGGCCCTGGGAAAAAAATCAGTGTCTCTTCTGTAAGTTACTGTGTGTGAGTATAAGGCTCATGATTTCTGTGGCCATCTAATTACCTATCTGATATAAAAGGGACACAGGGAGAGATATTTAGAACCATAACCTCAGCATTAAATCAAAACTAGAGCCTACCTTACCTTTGACCCTCAATTATTTGAATCATTATATTTTCTTTTTAACTACGTCAATTTGATTTGGATTTTATGTTACTGGCAGCTAAAAACAACCTGATAGATGTAGCTAACAAAAATACATATTAGTCTCAGTCCTTTGCAGTGAGAATACAGAGAAAAATAAATAAATCTACTTTCAATGAGATCAAACTAAATATTATTATGAAGAAGACATAGGACGCAATAAGAGCTCAGAGGAAGTCTAGATGGGGTGTTGCCTTTCCTAACCAGGAGTTTATTGTGCACAGAAGATACAAAGGGAATAAAGACCATCACAGATAAAATCTTCAGTACAAAGACACAAAATACTAAATGCTGACGGAAGGTGATGATAGGGGTTTTAATATTAAAATGCAAAGTATGAACCATTATTGATTTCAGGAAGAAATATATACAGGTACTGCAAAGATATCTCTGCTAACTAAATGGGGATAAATATGTGTAGACATTCTGTGGAACTAAAGATGTAAGGCTAATGCCAGGGCAGAGGGAATCATAAATTATGGATCCATGCCTCTGAGATGCCTCCTGTCATGAGAATGGACTGTGGGGTGGACACTTCTCTGAAGACTATACTGAGTTTGATCCATGAAGCCAAATTTTCTTAATTTTACTGACAAAATGAACCTGTTTCCTGGGCCTGAGAGTAGAGGCCAAGAAGCTGTCTATCTACCTCAACACCTGAGGTTGTTCATACCTCTAAACCAAGATGGTGGCTATACCTATATATAAGTTTTCTTCAATGAATTAGGAAATAAAATCCCCCAGGACAAAGCCCAACCCTGCTCTGAACTAGCAGCATTTCTGTACTGTGACTTCTTTCTACTCTTCAGAATTGGCCTTTGTTCAATGGCACAGATCTGGTGCCCGTCTTGATTCGATGCTGTTGACGGATGCACCATTTGAGAGAGGACAATAGAAATCTCCCCCTCCTTAGCTGTCACCATGGAAACCTAGAGTACCAATCAAATAACTATGTTGTTTGTCTCATTCCAAAGAAAATTTAGCTTGTCTTATCTGAATTAATTAGAATCCAACAAGAGGACAGTGATGCACTGGGGAAAAAAAGAAAGGAAACAAATATTTGAAAAACATAAAATAATTATTATTTTAGAACACGGGATTTTATACCTAGGGAATCAAAGGTAATTAGTAAAAATTATTTTAGAACGGGTAAGACAATTTAATAATTGTACAGGTACAGGTACAGGCTAGCTATACTAAAACCCACTACTTATTTTTAGATACCTACATTATAGAGATAGAAAATTCAATGATATACATTAAACAAATCTATCAAAGCAAAACCATTGATGAAGAGATCCAGAATATCCAGCAGCCCTACCATCTATCAGATACCAAAAAAAAAAAAAAAAAACACTGTCAGCTGAGGGGAATTGAGCATGGACAACCCCATTCCCTACCACCACATTTACTTAGTATATTCCATGTCGCTTCTTGCTGCCAAGTGCTGTCACAACTTTACCATGATCCTCACAGAAATGCTTATGGTACATACTATGGGCTTTTTCATACTTCTGGCCAAAACACGTGTTTATACTTGACTGCCATGCAATTTCCTTCTCATTCTCACAGCTGAAATGCACCTATCTGAATCAGTAGTCAGTGTTTGGTTTAACTTAGGAAAGATGGTGTTTTGTAAATAGAAAAAGCAAAACTGTAGCCATCTTTTCAAATCAGCCCTTTTGTTTTAAAAGTCAAATATAGAGAATTTATGGCATTTTGTCTTTTTTTTTTTAAAGATTTTATTTTTTTATTCATGAGAGACACACAGAGAGAGAGGCAGAGACACAGGTGGAGAGAGAAACAGGCTCCTTGCAGGGAGCTTGACATGGGACTCAATCTCTGGTCTCCAGGATCATGCTCCAGGATCATGCCCCGGACTGAAGGGCTAAACCGCTGAGCCACCCAGGCTGCCCGACATTTTGTCTTGATTATTCACATTAAAACTTGAAAGAGTAGGAGAAGGAACTGTGAAGATCCTGTGTTTCTCTAACTTGACTGGATTAAGCGTCCTCATTACAGTGAAGTTCTCAGGGAGCATTCCTCAACGGTGAATCCATAAGTGTCAGAACCTTATTAATCAATGCCATAGTGCAGTATCCTTCCTGCCTTGACTGTAATGAAATTTTCCCCAGGAACGAGATCTTTCCATTAACCTTCCTTTTGAGAAATATATCTGTGTATAAACTGAAAGGAGAACATGGGAGAGTCTTTCTGAAAAGACTTGGCTTTTGCCTAAAATATTGAATGCAAACTATCTTGGGAATTTATTCTACAGAGGAATATTTTTAAAAAGGAAAAGTAATGTGAAGTCCAGAAATTGCCTGCAGTTGAGGATACTGACCTTTAAAAAGCAGATCCCATTACTCCTTCTTCTGTTGATTAGTATTTCACACTTGGTGGATTAAGGATGAATGAGTTGATAGGGAGGGCATGTGATGTGATGAGCAGGGGGTGTTATACATAAGTGATGAATTATTGAACTCTACATCTGAAACTAATGGTGTACTCTATATTGGCTAATTGAATTTAAATTAAGAAAAAGAACAAATGAGTTGAAAATACTATTAATAGCTATACATTGGTAAAGCTTCAGATATGAATGGCTAGAAACACCAAACATGGGTTTGGAATTGTATACGACTCCATTCAACACCTGGATCTCTCACTTAAAAAGTATACAAAATATAAGGTAAGGAAATGTAATTTGCCATTTAGTACTTTTTCTCATGCTTTTTCTTTTCCCAGAATGTCTATCCTTCTTAGACACCTAGATAATGTTCACATAGACTTCAAGGCTTAGCTCAGTGTTAATCTCCCCTGAAAAGACCTCTCCTTTAGCTATCTTCAGAGTTGGCTTTTTTTTTTTCTCTCTCTCTCTCTCTGGCTTCCAAGTTACTTTACACTATTATAAACATCACACTAAATTAAAGATATTTATTTTCCCAGGTGTATCCCTGATCAGACAGTGCCAAGACCTTGTTTTCTTCCTCTTTGTAGCCATAATGCCTAGCCTAGTGTCTGATGTCCTGTATTAGAGATATTAGAGAATGTTTGGATAGACTTGGCATGCGTACATTTTTTTCAGAATAAATTTACTTTTGTTTGCATCATCTAGATAATCTTCCCAATCAGCCATTGGTGATAGACTCATAGGGTCTACTGTTGGACTGTGGGATCCCACTCCTCCAACTCCAGTGTTTGCAGCCCATATACCCCCTCTGCCAGTATTCATATTTTCTAATGCTAAGTCTTTGATAATTAAATTATTTATGCTTATTCCAATCAATTAATTATGTGATACCAAGTATTTGGTAGGATAATTATTTTTTAGTGCGCAGTGCAATAATTTAAGGCAGCTGAAATGTTTACAAGTTTGTCCATGGAGTACTTGAGACCATTTCACCTACTGCAGAGGTATGCAGGCCCTCTTTGGGACACACTGATCTTTGGGCCCTTCTCATTTACAAGTGAGGACTTAGCATGCTCAGAGAAGTACATATCTAATCTGGGGTGCCACAGCAGCAGAGCCTGGACAAAAATCCCAGCCTTCTGAGTTGGTCTTCAATAGAAGTTCCATGAATTAAGCCAAATATGTACATTTCCTTGGAGCTCCAGCACTTTGAGCAGCCTTTGTCATTGCTCCAGGCTTTTGTGGCTGGGGTGAAAGCAAGACACTACATAGCACTTTGCCTGTGCCCTAGCAACCAAGCACAACACAGATGGCCAGCTTGGCAATCTGCCCACCAGACGCTGATTGCATACCTGGTGGTGAGACACAATGGCAGCTTCTCCCCCACAGGGATAGCGTGTATTTGCACAGTGTGGCTGGAGTTTACAGTGATATGCAATAAAGATTATACCCTGTGCCTTCAGGTCAGTTTGCTAGTTTCCAGTCTAGAGGCAATAACTTTCTGCTGGTGTAATGACAACTTGTCTCTTGCAGCTGGATCATGTTAGGACAGTAGGAATTTTCTTTTTTGGTCCCTTTTCAATAGTGCCTTGTAACAACAGGGTAGCATTTTCCCAAGATGTTTCTTGCCAGTTGCACATATGTACTGGCTCATGAAATCTTGAGCATTTCCTAGCATCAAAAATTGGGAATTGTCTCTATCCACAGGAGAGAATAGTCCCCATTTTACAGGTGGAGAGACCAAGGCCCATTTCAATTCAAGAAGAATTTATTACGTGCCCATTATTACTTGATAAATTGAATGAATGACTATTTTGTATAAGTCATTTGATCTGGCCCTGGACATATAATGATAAACAATACACATTGTTATTTTGTAGGCACTCAGACATGCAGAAGAGACAGGTATTTACGCTAATAACTATAGTATGACATGTTGGGTGGGCTAATAAAGGGGTGTGCCCAGTACTATGTGAGCAGAGAGGAGGGGGGCAGTTAATTATCCCCAGAGGAGGTTAAAAATGAAAGCTAAATTTGAGCTGAAAAATGCATTGAGAAAATGCATTCTGGCAAAATGGTGAAAGCTTTTGCTTTTCTGCTTGATAAATCTGAGCTCAAGTTTCCACTTTACTACTTACTCATTTTGTGACTTCAGGCAAGTCGCTAAACATTCCCAATCTATTTCTTTATCTATAAAATAGGGAGAAAAAGAGTTCATGCCATAGATATGTATACAGAGTGAGAACAAAATGAAATAATCATTATGAAGTGCTTAGCTTCTTTTCTGGCATCTAATAAACATTCAATAAATATTAGCTCTGGTTGTCATTCTTATCATTATTATTATGATCTGATGATGATGTGAGTTGCTTTGCAGGCAGGCTTGTGATGTGGTATTATTGTTGGCATCAGAAAGCATTAGCTATAAATTTAGTTCTGAGTTTTAGTACCTATTTGTCCTTGAGCACAGTCATCATTGTGCTGAAATAATTTATACTAGTTGACCAAGATGGAGAAGTAAGCCACTGTAATAAACAAGAAAGATGTATTTGGTCTTTGTTCCTGATTCCTGGCACATAGCTCCTAAAATTCTTGGAATCTCTAGAGAGATAAGAGTATCTTTTGTATGCTAATGAGATGACTAGTGGCTGTGGGCCTTAAGATAGCTTCAGTATGGTGACTGGTGTCCAGGAAGACCAAAGCATAATTTGTGGATTAGAACTTTCAATCCCATTCCCAACCTCTGCAGAGGAGAGAGAGCTGGAGATATAGTTAATCACTGATAGGCAGTGATTTAATCAATCAAGCTTATGTGATGGAACCACCATAAAATCCTCTAACTGATGGGGCTTGAAGAGTTTCTGGATTGGTGAGCACATCAATCTTGCTAGGAGGGTGGTGCATCTGGAGAGGGCATGGAAGCTCCTTGCACCCCACCCCTCATACTTTTCCATATGCAATTCTTCCATTTGGTGTTCCTGAGTTTTGTCTTTTGTAATAAACCAGTAATAGGAAGTAAAATGCCTTCCTGAGTTTTGTGTATCATTCTAGCAAATTATTTAACCTGAGGAGAGGGTTGGTTGTGGGAACCTCTTGAATTTACAGCTGGCCATTCAAAAGCACTGATGACAACCTGGGACTTGTGATTGCCATTTAATTGGGAACAGTTTGTAGGACTGAGTCCTTGCGTTATGGGATCTGATGTTAACATCAGGAAGTGGGTCAAAAGTGAATTGAATTCTAAGATACCCAGTTGGTGTTGGAGAGTTGGAGAAGTGGTATTGGAAAAGGCATGAAATATTTGGTGTCAGAAGTGTTGTGAGTAAAAAACACTTTAGAGCTGCTTGTCTTCATCCACTAGGTTTCGTTCCCAAAGCAACTCTTCTGAGCAAGGTGACTTTTTCAGAATTGTAGTCCCTTTGAAACGTCTCATTAAGTGCTCCGAGACACTGCCTGTTAGGTTTTGGAAGTCACATTTTCTTGGGAAAACACCACAATATGGTCATGGCACCTTGTGTATTCTGGGATGAGTTATGTTTGGACTAGAGGGATAATTACAAGATGTATATTATCCTCACAACTTGAATTCTGATGAAGCAGAGGAAAATGGACAGACCTTGGGGTGATGACCAGGAAGTGAGGAGGGCTGTGTGGAGAAGTGCTTCTAGGCAGGGAGATCTTATAGCTAATGGAGACCCAATGCAATGGATGTTTGGCGGGGCTGGGGTGGTGTGTGCGTGTGTATATGTGTGTGTGTGAAAGAGAGAGAGAGAGAGAGAGAGAGAGAGATGTGCAGTGCGTTATGGGATCATAAATGTGAGTGCTTGCTTAGTCCTTCCTGAAGAGCTAGGGAGTGAGGCTGGCAGACTCATGAAGGCTGAATCAGAATCACCAGGTCCAACAGATGAAAACGTATAACCTGGGAAGAGTGAAGAGATTTGTAAATACCTGGAGGAATAAGTGTAATTGAAGAGAATTAACAAACCTCTTGTCATAAGAATTGTAAGTTATGATTATTACAAGAGAATTGTAAATACCTGGAAGAATAAGTTCCCCATATTTGGGGAATGAAGAGATGTGAGTAGTCTGTTGTATCTGGGAAGGACTGTCAGATTAGACTGGAAAGATTGGTTGCAGACAGATTTGGGGAAAGGAAGATAATGGAAAACTGCTATCAGCTGAGTATCTTCAAAGGGCTTCACTACCATAACACTCTCTCCACCGTAAATGAAATAGTCAAGAATGAATGTCAACTATGTGCTATGCTAAATATCCTTCAATCTTCACAAAAACAGAAAGAATTAGTGTTTCAACTAGGGTTCAGTTCGGCTGAGAATATTATTTGCATTTCTCTCACCTCTGAACAACAATGACATAAACAAGATACAAAGGTGTTTTTCTCTTATGTACAAGTCTGGAGTTTGGGCGTATGATGGTGGCTCTGGTATAAGTGGGTATCAGGTACCTGGGCTTCTTTTTCATTGCTCCTTCATTTCCATGCCCCAGGCCATGTCATAGGCCAGATTTGGCTACTCTAGCTCTAGGTATCTTGTTTGCATTTTTGTCAGCAGCAAAGAAGAAGGGATAAAAGAAAGAGAGTCATGGGAGTATATTAGAAGTTTTCACTGGGTGTTATACTATATGTTGGTAAGTTGAAATTAAATTTAAAAAATAAAATAAAAACATTTTCTAAGAAAGCTTTCTGGAGGCTAACTCACAGTATTTTATCTTTGATTCTGTTGTCCAGAAGTTAGTCACATGGCTGTATCTAGTTGCAGAGAATGTAGTAGTTACTCTGCAACCATGTGCTCTGTTAATAATGTGGAAAAGAGATGAATGCATAGCTGTACCTAGTAAAGGCAGATATTCTGTCCATATTTTCCAGATAAGGAAATTAAGGTTTACAGAAAC
Organism: Nyctereutes procyonoides; assembly: GCF_905146905.1. Taxonomy (NCBI): domain Eukaryota; kingdom Metazoa; phylum Chordata; class Mammalia; order Carnivora; family Canidae; genus Nyctereutes; species Nyctereutes procyonoides. The sequence goes on along the minus strand of NW_026575135.1, from coordinate 5,069,702 downwards.
AAAGTAACTTGCTTCTGGCAACACAGCTGTTCAGTACCTGGCATTCCAATGGATTCCTGTTCTGGTGATTCTAACAATAGGACTTGCTTTCCAACACAACTTAATAAATCTTAATGTGGACTCCTCCCAAAAGCAAAGCCCAAGACAGTGACTTGGGTGAGCATATTTGGAAGAGACCCAGAAGGGTGACCAACAATCCTAGTTTGGCCACAGTAAAGGGGGCTCTTAGGATGCAAGACTTTCAGTTTCAAAACTGGGATCGTCCCTGGAGAACTGTACTGGGAATGGGATGGTCCGGGAACAGGCAAAGGAAGACAGGTAAGAAAGAAAAGCTAATGAGGGTGCATCATGATTCAGTGAGGCTCCATTTCATTAGGGCCTTTGAGAACTTTGCAGAATTCCTTATACAGATGGGTTCCTGCAGAATGTATCCATAACCCCTCTCCTCATCAGCTGAAGGTTGGTCCCATAAGACAACATCAGGTGAGTGGGAATGCTCTACCATGGTGACAGCCCTAATTACAGATGAGCTGAGAGGATAAGATGGGCAAAGAAGCCTGTTATATCATGTGTGTTGCCTTACTTATGAGCTTTGAAAGCCCAGATATTAGACACAGGATAATGACTTTCCAACTAAACTCCTTTGATTCCCTCAGCTCCCTATGAGTTGTTTCTGGACCAGGCCTCCTGGTGAGTGTGTGTGTGTGTGTGTGTGTGTGTGTGTGCGCGTGTGTTTTGGTTGCAGGGATGCTTGAGGGCTTTGCTTCTCTTCCTTAATTTAAACCAGATCTGTTCTAATTTTATCTCTTTCAATTTGTATTATGTATCATTGTAACTTTCACTTGAAGGAAAAGTTCCACAATTTTAAAAGTTCATACAGCACTGTACTGGGTGGGTAATGGAGAGCCACTGAAATGTTTATGTAGGAGAATGAGTTGTCACATGAGTGCTTGGGAAATCTCATTATGACTGCATCCTGGAGAATGGGTAGGAAGAGCAAGGCTTCCTACCCATTAATAGGCAGCAATTACACAGTCAATGGAGATACAGGATGGGCCAGGGAAGAATGGACCAGAGGACTAGTTGTATTTAGATGGTAAAGGAGAAGAGACTGAGGAGGCCTGTCCACTATGGATTTTTGATTTGGTTAGCTTAGGATCAGAATGGCTCCATTTAATGACAAAAGACACACAGACACACAGTGGAAGTTGCTGACTTGGAGAGAGAATGATTCATCCACATAGTGAGGAAATGACCAGCAACTGAGACTCTTTGTCCTATAATAGGGGATATCTGTGGTTGGGGAATACAATGATAATTTCGAGATGACCGCAGGCCCTTGTCTCCTCTTGGGAACCCAGAGGGAGGATCATCCAGGCAGTATCCTTTGTCCCCAGGGACCATGGAGCAAAGAAATCGATTCTTCCTTCTCTGAATAAACTAATCAAGGTGTGCTGCAGTTGATGCCTGGGGTCCTTAATTCTCCATCTATTGAATGAACACTTATATGTGAAAGGGAGAAAGACTGGATTTCTCAAAATCTGAACCTCAGTCAGTTGTGTATGGTGGTCATTTTGACCTTTTAAGATATAATAGGATACAGTGGAGAACTCTCGAGATTACCGCTCTAGGGACCTATTTCTTAAGGCTATTCCCTGTCACAGAATTCACCCTTATTCTCTTTTTTAAAATTTGTATTTATTTATTTATTTATTTATTTATTTATTTATTTATTTTTAGCAATGGGCATTTAGGGGGAAATTTCAAAGAGTACAGAGGTACAGAAAAGTACTTTATTTTTTTTATGATTTTATTTTATTTATTTTTTATTTTTTATTTTTTATTTTTTTTATTTATAAATTAATTTTTATTGGTGTTCAATTTACCAACATACAGAATAACACCCAGTGCTCATCCCGTCAAGTGTCCCCCTCCGTGCCCGTCACCCATTCACCCCCACCCCCCGCCCTCCTCCCCTTCCACCACCCCTAGTTCATTTCCCAGAGTTAGAAGTCTTTATGTTCTGTGTCCCTTTCTGATATCTCCCACACATTTCTTCTCCCTTCCCTTATATTCCCCTTCACTATTATTCATATTCCCCAAATGAGTGAGAACATACACTGTTTGTCCTTCTCCAATTGACTTACTTCACTCAGCATAATACCCTCCAGTTCCATCCACGTTGAAGCAAATGGTGGGTATTTGTCGTTTCTAATGGCTGAGGAATATTCCATTGTATACATAAACCACATCTTCTTTATCCATTCATCTTTCGATGGGCACCGAGGCTCCTTCCACAGTTTGGCTATTGTGGACATGGCTGCTAGAAACATCGGGGTGCAGGTGTCCCGGCGTTTTATTGCATCTGAATCTTTGGGGTAAATCCCTAACAGTGTAATTGCTGGGTCGTAGGGCAGGTCTATTTTTAATTCTTTGAGGAACCTCCACACAGTTTTCCAGAGTGGCTGCACCAGTTCACATTCCCACCAACAGTGTAAGAGGGTTCCCTTTTCTCCGCATCCTCTCCAACATTTGTTGTTTCCTGCCTTGTTCATTTTCCCCATTCTCACTGGTGTGAGGTGGTATCTCATTGTGGTTTTGATTATATTCCCCTTCACTATTATTCATATTCCCCAAATGAATGAGAACATACACTGTTTGTCCTTCTCCGATTGACTTACTTCACTCAGCATAATACCCTCCAGTTCCATCCACGTTGAAGCAAATGGTGGGTATTTGTTGTTTCTAATGGCTGAGTAATATTCCATTGTATACATAAACCACATCTTCTTTATCCATTCATCTTTCGATGGGCACCGAGGCTCCTTCCACAGTTTGGCTATTGTGGCCATGTCCAGAAAAGTACTTTAAAATTACGTGTGTGTTAAAAGATTATAATAAATACGATTATGATGATGATTCATTCTAACATACCAACTAGCTGCACCAGCAATGTCTGCCAAACAAGGATCTTTGGAGCCCCAGTACCTTTCCCTTCATTACACAAAGGCCACCAGGAACTTAGCTGCAGGGCTGCTGTTCATAAAGACAGTGCTGAAACTATCAGGCTATCAAGTGTCCGGTTCGGGGTGGTGATGTTCATTTCCCCCAAGTAATCCCTATATCCCGATGCTCCTTCCGAACTGAGAAGAACCACCTGTTAGCTCCATCATAAACAGAGTCAGACCTTGAACAAATTAAATGAAAGCCAACACAATATAAAATATGGACCTTCCCTACTCTGGGGTCCTCACTGATCCAGCTGTGCCAAACCCCATGAACTTTTTTCTATCCCATAAAGCATGCTCTATCTAGACCAAGTTACTTAATGCTTGTCAGCCACCAAATCCTTCATTTAAATGAGATCTCTTATGAAAATCCTACATATAAAAGTAATAAGAACAACTCAGCAGATATGAATACGAAGACCATGGAGCCCATCTCCTATGGATTATATTGCATATTTGGCAGCTCCTAGGGATTGGAAGAACCTAGTGTACAAAATACATTTTATAGACAATTCCCACTCTTAAGTGCCCAGTGGGAAACTGGCCTGAGTCAGATTTCCTGGGGATGAATCCTTTCCCAAACTCTCTCTGACTTTGAAAGACATTACTTAACTTCTCCGTGCCTCAGTTTCCTCACCTTTTAGGTAAATAACATTTTGTTCACTATCAAGTATGGTAACTTGTGAATTACAAGATGTAAGATGTCAAAGTATAAGAACCAGACCAGTCATCCAGTAAACATTATATGTCATTGTTTTGATTAATTATTGCTCTAAATTAGGTTATTAATCATTACTTAGCCTGAGAAGTCAATCCATGCCATGTGTCTATGTGCTTTCTTTCCCTGAATAGAAATACTACTACTACTTATTACAACAACCACAACCATACCAAGAATAATATCAATGTCAACAATAAAAACCATGAAACCCACCAATAATCATGGGATTGTTTTTGCTATGATTACTGTTTAGTCACTACTTTAGAATATTCTCTAACCTCACAATAGCCCTACAAGGTAAATACAACTTCTATCCATTTTACAGATGAGGAGATCAAGATTCTATAAGCTTAAGCCACTTGCCCATAACCAGAGAACTAACACATGTTAGAGCCAATGTGCGCAGCTAGAAGTGTCTAACTCAAAAGCCCAAGATATTTGCTTTTTCACTAGTGGCTCCATGACCTCCCAATTTTTTTTTTGCCCCCCGAAGGAACTTTTCAAGAGATGATTCTAAAGAGAATTTTCAAGTCCTGATGCCTATAAACATGGATGATGCTCAGAAATAAGTGCCATCTTCTTTGTTGATGTCCTGATGAACTTTGACACATGGGGATGGCAATAGTTATGTACCCAAGGGCTCTAGGTCTTCCTTTTTCACTGTTAAAAATGGAGTGACCTCATGATTGTCACATGTGAAATCCTCACTCATGAAAATGCTCTACTTTCTCCATCCTGAACACTACTTTGTTTTAAATTGGCCTCATTGCTCCAGAGTTTCCTTTCCTTCGGATAGTGAAAGATGAGACAGTGTAATGTGAACTTTGTTGGCAGACTGGGGTTCAAATAATGCCTTGGCCATGTCCTACCTATGTGAGATTTGCAAGTCCTTTCTATTCTCCAAGACTCACTTTTTCTTTATAAAGGTAGTTACATCTATCCACAGAGTGGCTATGAGATTAAATACAGTAGAAAGCCCTGATCCCAGTGCCTGAAGTCCTCAGTATATAGAAGCTATTATTGTAAATATTAAGTTTAACATCCCCATAAGTTTCAGAAATCTCTGTTTCTAGCTATAGTTCTCCCAAATGTGAGTTCCTTTCCCAGGAGTCTGTGTGCTCTGCATGGTTGAGAAGGCACCAGGCTATTCTCTGCTCTCTTGATAAAAGCACTTTCACCATCAAATGGCTCTGCTGAATCAACCCAACATTTCCCCCTCCCCTCTCCTCTCCCTGCTAACTACATTTTGGCACTTCTTCAAGGGCCTTTCTGTAATGAGCAGGTTCCCAGAGAAAGCTGTTTCCTGAAGGGCTTATAGCATTTGAAAGAAAACAAGTTTAGGGTCTCAGCATTCTTGCTTTTGAAGAAGGAAAGAAAGAAGCTTAATCTGCAGGCCTGGCAGAGATAGCAGGAGCCGCAGGCTTTCCTGGTCACAAACCTAAAGCACCATCATCTCATCTTGCACGCTTTCCCAGCCCCTTTTGCAACTTCATTCTGGCTTGCCCGTGTGCCTGGGAGGGTTTGGTGGGAAACCCAACCTCTCCCCTAATTCTTTGTTCATCAAATCAGGGCTGAGTACTGTTGCCATCCTGCATAAATAAGCTCTTTCCTTATAGTAGCATGAAATATAGCAGCATGGGTGTGCACATTGTTTCTCAGACAGGCTTAGAGACTTGTGGTAGAGTGGCGCAGTGAGAGTACGTGCAAAGGAGCCAGACAGCCGTGGGTGCCAAGCTGGCCACCAGCTGTGGTACCTTGAACAAATCACCAATTCTTTCTGAATCTCCATCATCTTTCTTAGTTAAATTGGAATTACTGTGTCTACTTTGCTTGTGTTGTTGTGAGGACTACATAGGCAAGGCATAGTTTATGTCTGGAATAGTCTATGTGCTTAATAAATGCCAGTCCATTTACAAAGTAAGTATTCATTCCTTTGATGGAATATCTTCTGAACTCTTTTTGCATGTCACACAGTAATAGACATTGGAATTAAGGAAGTCTCACATGGTGTCACTGCTTTCATGGTGGTTATAGTTGGTGAACCTAGGCTTTATACATCCCGTGAGGAGAGTTTGGGATAAATGGCTAGTATGATATTGTTCATCATAAAACCACTGCATATTAAAATTATATGAGGCCTTGGAGACCAAATAATCTTTTTATAAATGAGAACAAATGTTATAGCCAAGAAGTGATCTATGTAAAATCATATGGAAAGCCACTGAGAAAACTGGACTTCTCTCACAGCTAATGCTTTTTTCCCTTTTCTCTACTCTCAAGAAGCTTATAGATTTACTGATACATGAAATGATTTGGAAAGACAATATGTCAGTATATATTAAATACTTTGTAAAGCTAGCAAGCAAGCTTGCCCACCTGGAAAGAGTTCTGCAGTTAGGAAGACATTTAGGGAAAACTTTTATAGGAGGGAGATCTAATCAAGGTCTTGATGACTGATGACATGGGAGAGGCCATTCCAGACATGGAGAAATAAATGAAAAACTGCCATTTTGAAACTCTAAGAGGCTAAAATTAGTTCTGTGTTTTGTTTTGTTTTGTTTTGTTTTGTTTTCAGACTCTTAATCTCAAGGGTCTTTTCTTCAGGAAGCAGCATTGCTTAATGTAGGTATTAGGCTTAGTGGGTAAAAAATTACAAGTAAATGGGCATCACATGCATAGATATATGTTTCCATGGTGCTTTGGATTATAAAAAACATTACCCTACAAGAAGATTATACTCGATCTCTATTTTTTTAGGCATTGAAGATTAAATTTACTCAAGCCCCAACATGAATATCTTATTAAAGAGCCATTTTAAGAAAGCATCTTTTCTCTCTAAAATCTGTGAATTGGAAAATAAATGCATCCTTTTTTTTTTCTGATGGGACCTCCCACAGACTTTCTGTTAGAAGTTTTTTTGTGCTTCGAGAAAGCACCATTTGCCAAAAAAGAATATTAGTTGCTCAGCCTAAATCTACTGGAAAGATGTGAAAGTCAACAATTAATATGATTCATAGGTATTTGAGCCATAAGGAGAATCCACAAACATTAAGAGAATTAATTTAGATACAGAAACATGTAGCTTCTTGAATGAAGTTTCCTGCTGACCCTAGCTCACTCTCAGGACAGGGGATTCCTTCAAGTGTAACTATGTGCTATGGGAGTCATATGACAGCAGTTTTCTTACAAACTGGAGTCCAAATTATTTTGGATATGGTGAGAGCTCTTGGAATCTTATCCCTGCTTGTCAAGGCAAATTTGCTCTCTTTTGGAAAGCTCTATATCCAGGTGGACTGGACCAAGGTATCCTGGGCATTTCTAATGCCTTATTGGGTTTGTAAGGGCAATCTGCCAGCCTCAGCTGAATCTAGAAGCTGCTCCCCGCTGACTGGTGACAATGGAGTGTTGGAATTCGATAGGTTGAAGCTCTCACAGCTTTCCATTCAAATGCTGAAATAGCTTTTGGCAGGCTGCAGAGCTGACTGTGCAGGGTGGGGGACCATTCCCTATGATTGAGTGGGTATAGGTTTTCTATAACTCAGAGGTAAAGAAAGAAGACTTTCATAATTCAGAAAATTTCCTTCTCCTTCTTGCCAAAAGAGACAATCCAGGGAGGAGAGAGAACTCGTGTGTAGTGGACTTGGGGTTGACTGTTGGTTGTATCCTTTACTGAGCTCTTGGAGAAGTTTAATGGACCCTTTGCCTCAACTGTAGAGACACTGATATAAAATAAATAAATAAATAAAAAAGACACTGATATATAATTTAAAGGATTGTAGTAATGCTCAACTAGGAGATGACACACAAAGCACCTGCAGTAAGAGACTCTTAAGTGGCAGTAATTAAAAAAAAATACCAGGTTGTAAAATAATTTTGGGGGAGTGGAAAGGGAGAGCCCTTAAAGGGAGAGCCCATCTAAAAGGTCCATTGGAATGAAACAAGTGAGTTCTAGAGTTTATCCCAGCTTTTCTATGCCTGTTCTATTTTGTCAGCATACCTAGAAGTGATCAGCTGAGCACACTCATCCCACACTTGTCTGCAGGTGACTAAAGTCTAAAGCAGAACAGCACTTTACTCACTCATACCCAGAAAGAACTATGATTACCCTATGGGCTTGAGTGCTCATTATACTTGGTCAACTGATTCTTTCCACTGTACATAAAAAGATTCCCAACAGGGGCCAAATATCTAGTAGGGAGAATATGATTAGAAGATACAGAGTGGAAAATGGATCAACTCAAGGCTCTTACTGGCCAATATCAAAGAACTATGACTATTGGCTGATCTTCTCCAAGGTAGAAACCAAATTACTAAAACTGTTCATGCCAGTAGGACAATGTCCATATGCTGAAACACTTCTTCTCCCTCCCTCCCTTTCTTCTGTTCCTAGCATGTTGGATGAGCAGATTAGGTGGGGGTGCAACCACAAAGTAACTGTATTTTTCCTTTTCTATCCCTGCCCCCTTGGATGAAAATCCCTGGTAGCCCAACAGCTGATCTGCTCACTCTTAGAGAAAATGTGCTTTCTATCCATTTTAAACCACAATATAATTTTGTTTGAGTAATTAAAATGTCCTGTCTCCTTTAATAGTCAGAATGTTATACTTCATTAGAATTTAAGCTTTCCCCCTTCTCAGTTCAGGAAGCCCATACTAGGTAAATGGCATAAATGTGGGTGTTGTTTGATGAATTGTTTTTATTCTTTTTCTCAACTTTATGCTTTTTTTTTCTAAAAAAATATTTTATTTATTTGAGAGAAAGAGTGAACAGGAGAGAGAGCATGGGCAGGGTGAGGAACAGAGGGAGAAACAGATTCCCTGCTGAGCAGGGAGCCCGATGTGAGGTTGATCCCAGGCCCCTGGGATCATGACCTGAGCTGAAGGCAGATGCTCAACCAACTGAACCACCCAGGTGCCCTCCACTTTATACTTTAATTATCCTTCCCACTTATAAAAAATTCTGTTTCTGATTCCTTCAGGAGCAAAACTGAGTCAGTGATGAAGAGATGAGCTGGGCAGGGAAAAGTTTTGAGATTAGTACTATTGTGAGCTGGCATCAGAGCTCCCTGGCCTTGGCAGTTGTTTAAAGGTAATTCTCTTATAAAGTGTTCTGTGCATTAATGAGGATCTCTCTTCACCCCCTTCTCTTTTCTGGGAACATCTCTCCAGCATAAATGATAGGGATGAATTCATCTCTTCTAGTTGGTCGCTTAGGAGGTCACCACCTTCTGCACAATCTTTGCTGGGTTTTCACCATTGCTCCTGGTACCTCTCTCAGAGCCTGTTCAGATGCTTCTTCCCCGGCTGCCTTGCTCCCTTTTGTGGACCCATCATAACATTATGGAAGAAAATGGTATTCTATGAGAAAATAGAGAAAATGAATCTAACTTTGGTCTGTATATTAGATAAGGATGTCATTCTCTAGAAGGCCTTATCCAAGCTGAGACCTGAAAAATTCATAGAATTTGTTAAAGCCAAAGATTTGAGATGAGGGGAAGCATTGAGTGGAATGGGGAACATGTGCATAGGTTGGAAGGAAGTATAAAGATGGTGCATTCCAGATACTAAAGGAAATTCAGTTTAACTGCAAATTTTCTGAGAGGAGGGCAGAATGTGAGACAAGATTAGAAGGAAAATTGTAGCTAGATCCCAAAAGTCTAAGAAGAGTACAATGGAAACATCTATGCTTTTGAGGAAGGGAGTCTGTTTACACAGTATAGTTGATTTGAAGTACATATGGTGACGTTTCATATCAGAGGATCTATCACATTCATCTTGATTAGAATGAAGAGCTTCTCCAGTCTCTGTAACCATATTTCTCACGTACCATCTTGTTTTCCCATTAATTTGGCAAGGACACATGGTCCCACCTCTAAGCCACATCATATACCAGGGCCTAGGGATTCCTATATGAATGGGACATATTTTGTACATCAAGGCTAAGGGAGAGAAAGAGAAGGAAGTTGATGGTGTCAGCTTTGAATTATAAAATAGAGCATCTACATTCTAAATTCTATAATAGATGTCTTCCATGGGGTATGGAGGCGAGTGGAAGAACATAGGAGAATAAAAATAAAGCCAATTTGGAGGTAGGCAAGGGTGGTGAACAAACACTTCCAAGAGTAGGCGATATGCCTGAGCCAAGGACTAGAGAAGTGTAGGTGTTAACCAGGTGAATGATGGGTTGGAAGAAGTACTAAAGGCAGAGGTCACATTTGTGAAGAGACAGGAAACATGAAGGCTTAATGTATTCAGGAAAGCATAAGTTGACTGGAAGCCCAGATTGACTGGAAGATAGCATGTCTGCACGTGGGAGTTACAAGAGATGTGGCTAGAAAGGTAAATAGGGGCCATATCAAGAAAGCCTTGTATGCCTTATTAATAAATGTAGACTTTTATTTTATTTTAGGGTAGTTCTGAGGAGGTGATATGGTCTCTGAGGTTTTGGGTGCATCTTTCTATATCTGGTCTGTAGCCAACAACCCTTGGTTACTGCTATTCATATGAGAAGTGTAGCTCGTGGAAGGTGGATCATGGCTCAGGAGTTACAGAGGAATAGCAAACTTAAAACTGCCTGGCAAAAATTTACTGAGGTTGTCATGCAGAGGAATGTACAATGTACAGGGTAAAATGAACACAGATGGAAACACAGATCACTCACCAACACAAGACTTAGTTCACAGAACTTGGAGTTGTGTGTCTCAGGAAAGTGGGGGCTCAGGAAGACAGGCTGAAACCCAAGTTTGCCTAAAGTGATTCTGAGTTGTTCATGCTCTTCCGCACGAGGAGAATTAGGGAGCTCAAGTTACCCTTTTAAATACTGGTGTTCTGAGACGCAAATATAATGGGTTTATTATCTAAAGCTTAGTGTTGTCCAAACATTCCAATTTGGCATGTTGTTGCTGCAGTGGAAACTTTGCCATTAGGAGGTGGGGTTTTTTGTTTGTTTGTTTTTTTCTGTCGTTGTTTCTACCCACTCCTTTTCCCCCTGCCTAGCAACTCCTTGGCTGCCAGAGCATTACCTGTTGCCCTTAAGGGCAGGGGCCTAGTAGATCTGATACTGACTTTTAGTGGTATACTTTAAGTGTGCATATGTGTTGAATGAATGCACGTGTGTGTGGATGGATGGATAGATAGACAGTTTTGCATGGTACCCCTGGAGTGAAAAACAATTACAATTGTCTCATTTCAAATATGTATAAGTGTAGTCCAGTAAAAAAAAATTACTTGAGTGTCACAGTGTTAGCTTATTTTGTTAACTTTCTATTTTATTATTCCATCTTTTTTTTCTTAAATATTTTATCTATCTGAGAGACAGAGAGAGAGAGGGAGAGAGAGAGAGACCACAAGCGGAAGTGGGGAGCAGAGGGAGAGGGAGAAGCAGACTCCCCACTAAGCAGAGAACCCAATGCTGGGCTCCATCCCAGGATCCCAGGATCATGACCTGAGCTGAAGGCAGATGCTTAACCAATTGAGCTACCCAGGCACTCATTATTCCATCCTTTTAACCATAATTCATATGAATACCTAAAATAGATTATATCCCGGACATCAAAATTTAAAATTTCTACAAAATCAGATTTATTTTGGAATGAAATAGAACTATTATTATCTTTAATGGAGAAGTAAGAAATAGAGTTCTTATAATCTTGTGATCTTCCCTTTGTTTCAATTTCCCAATTTAATTTTAAATAGATGCTGTCTTATGTTCCCTTCATTGTGCCTTTTCTTTCAAGATGCTTAAAGTAAGCCTGCATATTAGGTGGTGATATAATGAAATTGTCTAGTGTCCCCTCTGGTAATGCTAACAACAATGCTTTTTTGTGACAACTGTCCCTGAAAGTATTTTCCTCTTTTGTGAAGTGAGCCAAACCTATTCTTACCATGATATGAAGCATTGGTCTGATCATATTATCAATTTTGGTGACTCAGTCCTGTCCTTAAGATGGACATTGCCAGAGTCTGACAAAAAGCCATTCACCTTTTTCTAATCTGAGTCATGAATCTTTCACTTCATTCCACCTCACAACTTTCCAACCCTAGAATGAATTTCCTGGATTCTTTCTCCTTGTACCAGGCCCCAAAGCCTAAACTCTATATACTTTATCAAGTGTTGATCTCTGATTTACTTCTTCAACGGCACTCTATGTTATTCCAAGCAATAAGTCAGATAATATACATAAGGAACTTAGCACAAGCTAAGCAATCAATACATAGAAAAATAAAATTTGCTTTCTTAATAGTATATGCCACCAGCCTTAGGATGGGGTTTAGTGAAATATAGATCCATTTAAAACCCTAGCTAAGATCATTTATGGCTAGAATTCCCTTTAAGTGGGTTCCCAATTGGCTATTTTTTTTTTTACCTCCATCCATCTTCCTCCACCTACTCACCCACTCTCACTGGATCACTATAATGCAAAAGCTAGCTAATTTCTTCCCAGTGAGAGTGTTCACCAAGACCCCTGAGTTTGAATTCAGGTTCTATTATTTACTAGCTTTGCGACTCTAGGCAGGTTGCTTCTCTGTGTCTTTGTTTACTCCTTTGTAAAGTGAGGACAGTAATAGTGCTTGTCTCATAAGGTTGCTGCAAGGATTAATTGGGTTAAGATATGCAAAGCTAACAAACTGGCCCAAGGAATCACTGTATGAGAGTATATTACTGCTAGTGTGATTCTCCCTTCTTTTAGGTCAGAACTCATCGGAAGCTCCCAGGAAAGGAAAGTCACAGAATGGCTTTCATGAAAGGTCTGTAGAGCTGCGCATCTATCCACAATGATGGCCAACTTTATGCTACTATGGAAAGAAGAGTTTATTTTTTTGTTGTTGTCTTCAAATAAAATGGGATTTTTGACCTTATCTTTGAGAAACAAAATGTTCATTAAAGCACTGGATTTCCCCTTCCCCCTGACAAAGGCATAATCAGCACCCAACAGTGAATTTGAATGTCCACTTTTAGATAAAGTTGAAAAGTAATTCATTTATCATTAAAGTGGAATATACACTGCCAAAATAATTGAAGAGCAGTTTCAGCCAGGGTCCCTAATGACATGTGAAATGCATGTGAAATGTGGTAAATTTTCATTAAATGCAGCCAACTCTCAAATAGGATTTGTCATGGTAACAATAAACTGCATTACTCTTATATAAATCTTAAAGATTAGAATATATTATATTATAATTCCAATTCAATAATTATATGTTTTATATTCATATGATTACCCTCATTACCTTCATCTGATAGCAAAGAAAGTCTTCTATCCCGTGTTGCACCTGGGGCTCTCATTTGCACTTAAATAATTCCTCAATACACGTGATACAAGCAACCTTGATCAATATCAGAACAGTTTCTAAGGACATGAGATCTGCATTTCAATCGACAGGAAGCTTTCACAATAGAATGAACAATGGACTTTGCTGCTGTTTCATCTCTGTCTCTCTCTGTCTCTGTCTCTCCCACAGAGACATACACACATTCTCTTTCCCTTCTTTCGTATTCAACATCAGTTGTGCCTTGAAACCTACACCTGAATAGGATGTGAAAGAATCTAGACGAGCCTACGGTCCCCCTGCATCAAGTTGCACATTTCAATTTTAGTAAAGTCACAAGGTCCATATAAACTTTCATAAATTTCATAAATCAATTGCAGGTATCAAACAACTTCTAAATATTTTAAGATACATTATTTCAAGGACATAAAGACTGTTTTGTCAGTATGTACACAAAGGGATCTAATTTTAAGCTCTGTGAGAAAATTCACAGAGATCTTATCTCACATGTGAGATAATGTTATCATACTCCAAGGCTAGTGGAACTGGAGACCCTCTTCACAGTGAAAATTGCACTCAATTCATCTTTAAAACTCATTTCTGATTTCCTTGCAGTGACAATTCTTTACTTTTGACAATGCTGATGATAAGAAATCACATGAGAATAGCATATAAAGCCTATAATAAAAATGTAATGCATTTCTTAATGCATCTTAAAAAAAAAGACCGTTTTTCTCTATTGCAAGGTACAGAGAAATCCATAGATTTCTATTGTGGGCTGAATTGTGTACTCCTCTCACTCCCAAATTCCTACATTAAAGACCTACCCTCAATATGACTGTATTTATAGGGAGACAGGTAAGGTTAAATGAAGTCATAAGGTGGGGCCCTAATCTGATAACTGGTGTCCTTATTAGAAGAGAAGAAACACCAGAGATGTCTCCCTTTCTCTGTCTCTGCACACAAAGAGAAGAGGCCATGTGAGGACACAGTGAGAAAGTGGCCATCTGTAAGCCATGAAGAGAGACCCCACCAGAAACAAGCCTAATGACACCTTAATCTGGATTCCAAGCCTCCAGAATTGTGAGAAAATAAATTTCTGTTGTGTAAGCCACCCACTTTGTGGTATTTTATGAAGGTAGCCTGCACAGACTAATACCATCTTATCCATGAATCATTTTACAATGATTAATTATATTATTGGGCATTAGACCATGTGCCAAGTGCTGGGATACAGGGGCAAGTGAGACATGGTCCCTTTTATTGGATGGGACCCTAAATTCATCTTACGTTTGGTGAGAGAACAGACCCATAGAGAGGACTATTAATCTCAGGGTCCCAGAGCTAGTCATCGCAAGGCTGGGTACAAATGCAATTCTCCTGATTAACTTCAGCCTGACATTGAGGCCTGTGCTCTTTTCATGGAAGTGAATGGTAACTTTCATTAGGACAGGGAGGTATTAAAAATGCATTTTGGAAAATTCAAAAATCCCCTATAGAAACACTCATTTGAATCACAGACTGTTTCTTTCAATTTCCTATTTCCAGTTCTAGGCCTCAGGCCTCCCACATGCACTCAGAGCCTGATAATGTCTTTGGGTCTTCAAGCCAATTAGAGAGACTTGTTCTTCTCCACTATGGCTAAGCAACAAGGTGTGCTGTCTCATAGGGACAGAGTTGTAACCTTTAATTTCCTGTCAGCTGGGAAATTTTCCTAGAATTTTCTGGAGGTAAAAGGCTCACACAGAAAGAAAAGGATAGAATTCAGCTGGAAACACCCAAATATCCTCATTTTTAGCTTCATCTCAGACAAACCTCAGTCAAGGAGACCCAGACTGCAAAGCTATGCTGTAATTTTAGTTTGTTTGCCAAAACAGATAATGATGAGGAAGAAGAGTTTTAAATGAAAAAAGACAGCTTGGAGGGTTTTTTTTTTTTAACTTACAGAAATGGGATTATGTTAGTATGTAATTTATATAAGGCTGTTAAATCAAAGCAAGTAAAAGGATATGGGAAGGTAACAAAGAAAACGGGCTTTAATTCTTGGTGTTTTCTTTAGGTAATTGAAAAAACATCTGTCACATCATAATTTATAGTTTTTTTTTTTTAGATTTTATTTATTTATTCATAAGAGACACCGAGAGAGGCAGAGAGATAGGCAGAGGGAGAAGCAGGCTCCTCGTGGGGAGCCCGATGCGGGACTCAATCCCAGGCCCCTGGGATCATGCCCTGAGCCAAAGGCGGACACTCAACCACTGAGCCACTCAGGTGCCCCCATAATTTCGTCTTTAAATTCTGGGGGAATGGGGTCGGGCCAGGAGGGAAGCGCAGGTATTACACATTGAACCCGACCTAAAATGTTTATGGCACTGCAGTGGATTTAAGAAGAGATTATAATGTCATTATAATGTGATTCCTTTCAGGGGAAGTGGTTAAGTGTCAAGTGTGCTTCCCCTCAGCCCATCATTTCTGTAGTTGGAAGAGGAGGCTTTCTATTGGCAGAAACATAGAGTGGAAAAGGACTGGATCCCTGAATCACTGATTGGGGGACAGCCATCTAGGAGAGCCACCAAGGCCTCATCAGACACTGAGTAAGAAATAAACTTTCCTAAAAATAAAATTTTTAAAAAGGTCACTAAAACTGGTGGATTGTTATAGTATCTAATGATGAGTATAGGTCGATGAAATGCACCCTCTTCGTTGTCTTGCATCTACAGCTCTGAGCTTTTTCAGACGTCACCCTTTTTACATCATAAGCTTAGGGAGGGTGATCCTATCTCTCACTCTAGAAAAAAAGTCCTTATTGGTCTTTTTTTTTTTTTTTTTTTCTTTTTTGGTCCATTCCCTTTGCCAGTGATTGGTTTGGGGTGGGCATGGGACCAGATTGTGAAGCTTTTGGGCCTGTGAAAAGGTTTTCTTGTTCCTCAGAAGGAGCAGTAGATTGAGATTTTTCCTTTCTGATTAGAGATGAGGGGTAATGCAACAAAGCAACCTAAGGTGATTTGCTGACTAACTTCAGGTCATTTTCATCATCTAGCTGAAATGTCTAAATACTAAATAGAATTGACTAGGGGATCAGAACTGAGGAAGGGAGGAAAGGGTTGAAAGAGGAGGTTCTAGAAGCACTGTGGTGGACAGTGTCAGGGGGCACCCAGAAATATAGACCTAAGGAGGATAATGGCCTTTAACCTTTCAGAATAGTGGTATCTGCCCCTGACTTTAAGTGGCCACATGGGTGATCATGTCCTTCAATTATTGCAGATTCTTGTGTGCTCAACATGCTCGTATGGATGGAGCTCAGGCAGTGGAATAGGAGAAGATCAGAGTAAGCAAGAGCAGCAGAAGGGGTAGTAACGAGGTGGCCAGAGCCATGGAGCAGAAGCTGCGAACAGGTATATAAAGCAAGAGTTGAAAAGAACTATATTCAGAGCAAGTAAGCACCCCACATCCCTGCAGTCCTCAAGAGTAGGCCAGCTGGGGAACACAGTATTAAATTGGAATGTCAACACTAATAAAGGAGAATGGAAAACACTATAGATAGGAGGGGGAAAACCCACACATTTTGTGCCAGACAGATTTAGTTTGAAATCTTGGTTGTGACATTTACCGGTTTCATTTCATTCAGCAATTTATTTCACTTTTTGAGTTTCAGAGAAACTTCTATTGTTTCTCTAATGTACTTTAAAAAAAAAAAGATTTTATTTATTTATTCATGAGAGACACAGAGAGAGGGGCTGATACACAGGTAGAGGGGGAAGCAGGTTCCATGCAGGGAGCCCGATGTGGGACTCGATCCTGGGACTCCAGGATCACTCCCTGAGCTGAAAGCAGATGCTCAACCGCTGAGCCACCCAGGCATCCCACTTTTCAAAACTTTTTAGCATACTTTTTATCATATATATTTCCTAAATCTTGTCTAGAATTCATTTGCTCTGTATTTATTTGTTTGTTTGTTTGTTTTTGTTTTTTTTCTCTGTATTTAGATGTTTATATTAAGTTATCTCATTTGTAAAATGAGGAAGATGCCATTTTCATATCCTATCAGGCTACCTGGAGGAACAAAGGTGACACACATCTTGGAAGCCCTATTAAAAGGTATAGATAAACTACTATTGAAAAATTTGTACCAATTCAATCTGAGGACTCCTGCTTTGCATGAAGAATGTACTCTTCTTTTCTTTTACAAACAGCCACACTTCACTGCTATTTAGATAAAATGTGACAAAGTCAACCATAGTTAACCAGCAAAACCTGGACCATTTTCATTTGACCTTGTATGTGGACTGGCTTTGGGACCTCAGGAGCTGAGAAACATCATTGTTGGAAACTCTGAGAATGCCCTGTCACCCACACAGCTTTGCCCTTTCTAGCTTTTCAGCCTTCCACCCACCAGCCCCATCTGGCTGAGGCTTTGGTCATTGTGGGAGAAGAGAAAGGAATCTGTCTGGTTGAGTCATGACCCAGGCCTAGCATATGGTACAAAACCATTAAGGCCCCCTTGTCCATGGCCTGAATCTATGACATAGTGGAACTGAAGGAGGTGAAACCCCAGCTTCATTTCTCCTGGCAGTCCCTGTGCCCTTGGAAGGCAAAGGGCTGAAGTTCCTGCTGGTCAGAGAAGATGAATAGGGTAAACAGACAAGGGGCCTAATTGCTTCCACTTCACCCCCGCTGCCTCCCCCAGAAATGTTCTCTGGCCAAACCAAATTCAAGGGCTCCCAGAAGACCCAATCTCCCCAAAGCCAAGAGCAACTCCCACTTCCCTGCCGCCACTTACTGTCCCCAAAGGCCTATCCAGAAGATCTGGTCAGGAAGCTTAAAAATAGTTGAGTGTGTGGTGACAAGCCTTGTGCATTTGCTTTGTGAAAATATTTTGAGCAGGGAAATAAACCTTTCAGCAGCTTATTTTTCCACTGCTCTGGGGAGCAGCTCCCACTTTCTGCAGCTGTAAGCACTTCCAGTACCTTGTGGGTGGGGGTGGGGGTGGCTGGAGAGGAAGGGCAGTACTGACTCAGGGCCTGAGGGGGGTTGCTTCCCGAAAGGAGAAGCGTCTTGTCAGAAAACCAGGTGTATGAGGACCAACGACTTCTAGGATCCAGAGGGACATGGTCCAGGCAATGTAACATTTCTGGACATTCTGAACACAGGAGGAAATGTAATCCCAGGCTCCTGAATTCTGGCACGCAAGCCTCTTCTGGATCTAGCTCTGTCCCCCCAGCATCACTCCCAGGCACAATGAGGTCCAACAAATGGACATATCAGCAGTTGCCCCATCACATCATGATGCTTCGTGTCTACATACCTTCCCACACTCGGCTCCTTCTGCTCGGAAACCCCTTTTGAGCTCTGGACCCTCATTACCACCCAACCCCTGTCCAACCTATTCCATTATTAAGATCCAGCCCAGAGTCTGTCTTCTTGAAACCTCTCCTGACTCCCTTCACAGAATATCACTATATCTCTCAAGCAACCATTCCGCCATCATTGCATCTATCACAGGGTGAAGCATTCCCTCACAGGTTCTGTGTTTTATTTATTCATCGTGATGTTTTTGTAGCCTCACATGGGATCTGGCAATAGTAAGTGCTGCCAAGCAGGTTAATTGAAGAAGTGGAAGAGTGTAATATTTCTGCCAAAGAGAAGAAAGAGATTGAACTGCCATTTTTCAGGAAGCCTGGGAAAATCCAGAACAACCTTGTGGGCTTTTTTTTTTTTTTTTTTTTTTCGAAAAGTTCATGTCTACTTCTTCCAAGTGGACATTTGCTTCAGTAAATCACTCTGTTGTCACAAATAACATAGTAAGGGACTCTGAAAACTTCTGAGTTGACCAGAGAACCTTAACATCATCTTTTTCCTTTCCAGCACTCCCTTAGGATGCTATGAACCTGTTTTTACAGGTGAGAAAACAGTTTCCACCCAAAAAGCCAGGAGAAAAGAAGAGAGGATCTGGGCCTCAATTCAGATCCACCATTTCCAATAATTTTCTCTTCCCACAAATGGCCAAAATCTACTGAAAACAGAAAAAAAAGTGCAGAAGTTTCTGATAGTTTATTATTATTTCCAGAAAACATAAAACCCATCTAAGATTTTGTCCATCAAAATTCAAGAAAATCACTGAGGGACCATGCATAGGGCAGCAGAGAATAGGATCTGTCCTCACCTGGATCCCTAATTCAGAAGAGTTTGCCTACCTTCCTTGGTGTGATGGTGACACCGATGCTGCCATCCACTGATCAAGAGCTGGGGCAATGTGGTCATCAGAGGTCAGGCTCTGTAGCCACGCTGTCCAGGCCCAAATTCCAGCTGCCCCCAGTTACTCTCCATGAGATCTCATACATGTTACTCAAAACTTTCTGTGCCTCAGTTTCCTCATCTTTAAACTGATAGTAACCATTAGACCTACCTAACATATAAAATATAAAATGATCAGTGTGGCCTCGTATGTGCCAGGTATCACCCTGAAACCATCAGATTGTTTATGTTTCATCCTAATAACAGCCCATTCCAGTATTATCATCTCTGTTCTACCTATGAAATACCTGGGGCCCAGAGCAGGTATTTTTCTTTTTTTTTTTTAAGATTTTATTTATTTATTCATGAGAAAGAGAGAGAGAGAGAGAGGCAGAGACACAGGCAAAGGGAGAAACAGGCTTCTGTAGGGAGCCTGATGTGGGACTCGATCCCGGGACCCCAGGATCATGCCCTGGGCCAGCAGGTATTTTTCTTAGTGAGTATTCTAGATTTTGTGTCCCAATCTTTCTGAATTTAAAAATCTAGGTATATTGTCTCTGTGTCTTTGAAACTCCTGGAAACAGTGCTCCTTTGAGAATACGCTTGACAGAGTCATGTGGCCTGAATCCATGGGGATCTAGACAAAGCTGGATAAGCTGGGATTTCCTGAGCTCTTGTCAGCTTCCCAAGTCAGAGTTGATGCTGAAAGTTCTGCATAGGGCATGGGTGTAATGTGAATAAATACCCAGAGGCTTGGGAGGTAGAGTGAAAATATTTGGAGCCGGCAAGTCTGGTCAATTAATATGTGCTTGTGAGGCATTTTCAAAGCTGAAAGATCTCTTGTAAGTGCCAAGTGATATTAATTATTAGTATGAGGGCAGGTCCTGCCAGCAGAGTAAGATGCCCAGATTTACGTGTGTGCATGTGAGTCATCTGCTGGTGATGCTCTGCATGCTGACCCTCCAGTTCTGAGGGCAAAATTCAGTAAATGAGTGCCCTTAGGGAGGGAGGCAATAAAACCTAAAGCCTCCTTCACACAGTGTAGGGACCTGCTCTTGCAGGGGAGAGTCGCTCTCAGCCATACTGGAGTCCTGCTCGGAAGGTAAAGGCCTTGGTAGGGCCACCCATAGTGAATGTACATGCCAATGCTTATAGCCTGGGTTGGATCAGACAAACTGGGAGAAGCATGGTTAGTGCTTTGCCAAAGGGTAAAGCAGGGCCATAAATGGGAGAAAAATGAACTCCGAGCTCAGAGACGGAAACGATATACAACCTGTCAGGAAGTAGAGTCCAGTGTAGGTCTGGAAAGTGGTTCAGAAGGGAGTGATAAATGGTGTGAGGGCTTGGCAGCTCTGTGAGTGCTGGATGCCTCCTGTTCAGCGTAGAGTGACCCGATCTCTTAAAAACTCTCAGGAGGGGCATGTGGGTGGCTCAGTGGGTTGAGCGTATGACTCTTGGTCTCAATTTAGGTCATGATCTTGGGGTCCCGAGATATGGCCTCGGGGCAGGCTCTGTACTCAGTGCAGTCTGCTGGAGATTATCTCTCTCTTCCTTTCCTCCTTTTCCTCCTTGCTTTCTCTCAAATAAATGGGTAAAATTTTTGAAAATAAATAAGTAAGTAAATAAATAAATAAAATCTTTCAGGATGGTCAGGTGAACCTAAAATCTTTGCATTCTCCAAGTGGATCTCACTTTACATCTCAGGCATGTTTCTGGTTGTTGTTGTTGTTGTTGTTGTTGTTGTTGGGGAGAGGGGTAGAGAAGAGAGCCTAATTTTGGAAGCAGATGATCTAAACCTGAACTTGTGTCCATTCATCAATGAGCTCTCTGTGACTGTGAGCAAAGTATTTCTTTTCTGTTGTAGTCAGTTCCTGATCTGGAAATGAGGAATGGACTCTAAATATTGTTTAGGTGTTCTTCCAGGGTCAATTTTCCATAATTTAGAGAACCTGGCAGATCTGTCTTTTTGTGAATTCTGTCTGAGACGTCCTGGAGATATCTAGAGGGTAGGGCTGTGTTTAAAAGAACAGCTCTGTTTTATCTGTTGTAGGGGTTCATTAAAGTTTCATAAGCTATCATTTGGGGACAAATGTTGCATATATATACATTAATGTGTATGGTTTATTCCTTTTGTGGGATTTTCTTTGAGCTTAATTCTTTAAAATAAATTTATGGCAGGTTATATAGATGACTTTTGCAATATGAGTAATAATCCCTACTTGCTGTTTTGGGATATCAAATTTTGTTAATAATAATCCACTTTATGAAGTATGTTAGAGTTTATAAAAGCTAGTTGTTTACATAATCTTAGTGGCTCCTCAAAACCACCTGTGAATTAGGCCTTTTCTTTATTTTTCTTAAAAAATTTATTTATTTGTTAGAGGGAGAAACATGAGCAGGGGAAGGAGCAGAGGAAGACAGAGAGGGAAGAGGAAAAAGTCTCAAGCAGATTGCATGCTGAGTGTGGAGCCTAACATGGGGCTCGATCCTAGGTCCCTGAGAGCAGGATCTGAGCTGAAACCAAGAATCGGATGCTTAACCAACTATGCCACCCAGGTACCTCAGGCCTTTTCTTTTTATTATTATTTTTAATAGCCTTATTGCTTTTTCCATTGTACAATGAATATGTGTAACAGTGTGTCATGTTAAATATTTAATTCTTTTTCTTCCTGTGAAAACAACAGAAATTACCATGGTCATTCTTGGAAGGATGATTCACTTTTGAGACAATAACGTGACTCCTTTTCCCAAAAATGGAAGGAGAGGTCTGCCATCAGAGACGATTGGTGTTCCTTGATAGGGGAAATAAACTTGGCAAATCTTGTTCTTCTCTCTCATGGTGATCTGGATTGTCTCAAAGAGTTCAGGGAAGGAAGGAAAATGAGAACTTTATATTTCTGAGTATTTACGTAGGAGAAACAAACAGGACTCCAGTAAGGAACTGTAGAATAGAGAAGATTGCGTCACTGAGAAGCAGATGACTGAGCCACTACTTTGGACACAGCATCCCTGGAAGGGTGTGGTACTTGGCTCCAGATGGAGCTGAACAAGCAGAGCTTAGAGATCTCTGGGTCTGAAAACCTAAAGACATTACACTCACAGGCTTGGGCTGAGGGAGCGGAAGCTCTATCCTTTGAAGAAGCACACAAGTGACCCATATAAGAGATCCAAATAAGCAGTGGCCCAATGACATTTTTATAACTTTGTAGTGTGCATCAGGAAATGTCTTTTGTAAAGATCCAGATAAATTTGGAGGCTTTGTAGGCCACATGGTCTGTGTTGCAATTATTCAACTCTGCCCTTACAACATATAAGCAGCCATAGGTGATATATAACAGAACAGGTGGGTGACTGTGTTCCAAAAAACTTTACAAAAATAGACCAGATTTGCCTATGAGCTATAGTTTGATAATCCTTGGCTTAAGAAAGCCCCAGAAGTAGAACTGCTAATTCAAAGTGTACATACTTTTCTATGTTTTTCTAGGTGTTATCAAGTCACCCTCCAGAAGAGCTGTACCAAATCCTTATCACATATGCATGAAAGTAATTGTTTCCCTCCATGATCCCCTGTTCTCAGTATTTTTATTTTTGAAAATAACCAAGAAGGAAAAAGTTAATTTTCTTTTCTCATCAAAGATCATGAAACAAGGAATTGACAAATTTATGACTAGAACTTAGAATGTGCAACTTTATATTAATCTACCAAGGGTGGAGAATCTCTGCAACATGATAATGGGCTATGTGTAAGAAGGGTACCAAGAGCAGAAAAAACTAGAGGCTATGGAGGGTCATGTGAATTACAGTCAAAAATAACTTTTTTTCAATACAAACTGATGTATCTACTATGGAAAACAGTTTGGAGTTCCTTCAAAATGTTAAAAATAGAACTACCTTATGAACCAGCAATCACACTACTGGTCATTTACCCAAAGAATACAAGAACACTAATTCAAAAGAATACACGCAGAGGCACCTGGTGGCTCAGTGGGTTAAGTGTCTGCTTTGGGCTCAGGTTATGATCTCAGGGTCCTGGGATTGAGACCCATATTGAGCTCCCCGCTCAGCAGGGAGTCTGCTTCTTTTCTCCCTCTGCCCCTTCACCCTCTGCCCTTCCTCATGTGTGCATGTGCACCTCTTTCTCTCAAATAAATAGATAAAATCTTTAAAAAACCAAAGGGATACATACATTCCTATGTTTATAGCAGCTTTATTTACAATAGCCAAATTATAGAAGCAGCCTGTGCCCATCAACTGATGAATGAATGAATAAAGATGTGGTGAGCAAATAAACACACACACACACACACACACAAACACACTGGAATATTATTAAGCCATAAAAAAGAATGAAATCTTGCTATTTGCAATGACATGGATGGATCTAGAGAATATAATGCTAAGTGAAATAAGTCAGAGAAAGACAAATACCATATAATCTTACTCATGTGGAACTTAAGAAACAAAACAAACAGGCAAAGGTTAAAAAAATAAGAGAGAGAGGGAAAGAGAGAGAGCAAGAATAGATTCTTAACTATAGAGAACAAACTTAACGGTTATCATAGAGGAGGTGGGTGGGGGGATGGGTTAAATAGGTGGTGGGGATTGAGGAGGGCACTTGTTGTGATGAGCATAGAGTGTTGAATGGAAGTGTTGAATCATATTGCAGGCCTGAAAATGACATTATACTGTTTATTAACTAACTGGAATGAAAATGAAAACTTAAAAAAAATAATGAAAAAGAAAAAAATCTTGGCCTTCTTCGTGATTGAATAGGTACATGTGTGAAGTTAAGTTACTCTCAGAAGACCGGCTGCTTAAGATCCTCATTAACAATTAACTATCTAGGTAAACTAATCTCTGCAAGAGAAATGTGCCAGCTTGAATTCAAGTGTCCCTTTGTCTACACATATCTGCCCAATAGGACCGGCACCAGAGAGAAGAAAATCCATTGGAGCTTTAGGCTAAATCTTTTGGAATCTTCTAGGGTGGATGATATGTTGGCTCACCTATTGAGGTCACCTTTTGTTTTCTGATCTTGCCTATGACCAGACACCTGATAGCTAGAGAGATGTGATATCAATTGGCAACATGCATACTTTGAAGACATAAAGATCTGGTTGGAATTTTAGCTCTGTTCTGTAGAGGCTGTGTAGCCTTAGCTATACTTCCTCTGAGCCTATTTCTTCAAATATAAAATAAACACAATAAAATTTCCATTTTAATATATTTGCAAGGATTCAATAATTACATATTTGTAGAGTATCTAGTCAAACGGGAGGCATTATGTGTGCAATCCAATGCATTGCTTATAAACCTGTGACCTAGCTTACAGAACCACTGGGCAGCTAGAAAGAACAGAAGACCTGATTGCACTGACCAATTCAGGTGGCCAAGGACTGGCTGGGTTACTGGAATCTCCCAAATCACATTTCACTGGAAACAACTTGCTTGAGGAGTAATTAAGAATCAAGTCCAAGGGGGCACCTATGTGGCTTCAGCCAGTGTGAAGCAACTGACTTCAGCTCAGGTCATGATCCCAGGGTCCTGGAATGGAGCCCTGCATTGAGCGTTGAGCCTCACCTCAGGCTTCACACTCAGCATGTTTCTCTCTCCCTCCCTTTGTCCCTCCTCCTGATCATGCTCACCGTTTCTCAAATAAATAAAGTCTTTAAAAAAAATCAGATCCAAAAATTATTAGGTCCATCAACTTGTTTCAGGAAAATGTGATCTGGTTAAACAAATACTCCAAGTCTTTACCATGCTAGGTTATATGTTTCATTCTTGGAACATAGAAATAAACCAGGAAAAAAAAAAAAGAAATAAACCGGGAATTAACTGTGGTGCTAGGGAGCCTCACACCATACAAAGAAACAGTTAACATGAAACATTTTTAATATAATCTGATAATGTCCTGATAAAAGGTTTAATGGGGGAAATCATGAAATGCTACAGAGGCAAAGAAAGTCAGATGGCTGGGATTGAGTAAGACTTCCACAGAGGACACAGAGTTTAAGTCTTAGAGAATAAAGATGTGGTGTGTGTGTGTGTGTGTGTGTGTGTGTGTGGAAGTTTTGTGTCGCAGGAGATGTGAGGTGGTGGTTGGGAAAGAGAAAAAAAATGAGGTCAGTTTATGAAAGGCTGGTCAAAATCTTAAAATTGTCATTCTTTGGAAGCCATTGAAAAATAATATAGGGGGATGATGAAATAAGATTCATGCTTTAATGCTTTACAAAGATCCTCCTGGCTTCAGCGTGGAATGGATAGGGTGGGAAAACCCAAGGCCAACATACCAGTTAAGAGACTATTGCAGTAGTTTGTGTGAGAGATGGTGGTGATTGAACTGGGGAAGTACATGGGAAAGGGGTAAGGGACCTACACAGTCAATGTTCATTAGTAAAATTGGGCATGAGTTTTGTGTAGAGGGTGAAAGAGAGTGATTCTAATTCCCAAGTGTCTGAATTGGGTTCTGGGTGGTCGGTGGGACCATTCCTTGAGACTGGAAGAGTGGAGAAGGTGGAGATGATGGATTTAGAATGAGGAGAGATTTCAGCCAGGGACCTCTGGCGTCTCACCCACATTGCTATTGAGGATGGGCAAATCACGGTCCCTCTTTAGCTTTAGCTTCTCCGATTGTCTCATGAGGATATCGGATTCAAGAGTGGCTCCCCAGCATGCATCTGTAGCCTCACAATTACAGACTCTGATTCAGTAGGTCTGGTGCATACTTCAGGGATCAGTATTTTCAGAGAAGTTTGGAGGCGACTCTGCTGTTCTGCAGGTTTGGGGACCTGTGGATCAGGACATCCCGGAGGATTCTTACAGCTTAAACATCTTGGAATGGACTTTCCCCCCTTCTTTCTCTTTCCCGCTGACTCTGCAGATCTAAGCTGGCACTGACAAGCAGAGTGGCCTCCAGTCAGTACCACTGCATCCAGCAACCACAGGAGCCTCACCACCACCCCCAGCCCCTCCCATCACCCACCACACAGGTTGGGCAGGCAGAAGAAGCCAAGATGATTGCCCCTCACACAATTGGCACTGAGGCAACTGCCTGCCATGTTTTTTTAAGGACATACGGTTAATCTCCCTCCAGGGTCTCTATAATGAATTGCTTCTGTGGTTCCCTGGGATGAAAGGTTGGTTATTTTTTTCCAAGTATGGTGGTAGTCAATGCAGGAAACAAAACAAAACAAAATATTCTCCTTAAATTCAAAGTTTTAGTAGACAGAATATATCCAAAAATTGAGTTTTATTCTCCAGTCATGCTCAGAGGACACACTCTCTACCCTCCCCCCTGGTGTTTTCACTGATCCCACTTCCTGCCACAGATGAGCTCAGCAGACATTGCATGTGGACACATGAGGAAAAATAATCCAACACATCCGAAAAATTCATCAGGGCTTGGCCGTCAACAGGGAGGCTTTAGGTGTCACTTCTTGCAACTTGCAAACATTAATTACCCTGAGATCTCCAGGCTGGAGCAAGAAGGGGATTCCCTTACATCACCCATGAGAACCTTTGCCTGGAGTGAGGCACTACAGGTCTTTCCCTCACTGCAGGGCTGTGATCAATTCTTGGCCCCCAAATCTAAAAGGGAGGTGGGAATCTGATGGGAACTGCGAAGGCCTGGAATATAAGACATATATGCAGAGATAAAAGGCAGCAGTCTTTTTCAGCCCGGAGTGGGCTGTAAGATGGCTTGATTAGAGCCTCTCAGTATATAGACGGTTCTTATGTCTCGGATGAGGTAAGTCCACTACTGGATTCCAAACTATTCTGCAGCAGAGACCACACCTTATTTACTTTTTTATTCTTTCCGTGATGTCTGGTATGAAGCTCTGAATGAAGTGGTGGCTGAGGAAGCAGATTCGGCAACTGTATTCCCAGGTCTTTTTATAGAGCTTAACTTTGGGGTCATAAAAACCTAGGTTTGGACTCCAGTTACACTAGTTACATACTGTAGCTTTGACTAAACCCATTTAATTGCGTGTGTTGGAATTTTCTTACCTATAAAATGCGGTTAAAGTACGGATTACATGGGGCTATCTTTAGGCTTAAGAGAGACAAAGTGGATCTAACATACCTACTAGGCTACTTGAGAGCCTGGTATATTCATGAAATGCTTGTTGAAGGTCTGAAGAGCATTTAGGTCACTAGAGAAGACAGGTGAGTAGGGTGATTTGACGCGGTGATTTGCCTTGGGACAGTGTTGGTAGGAACAGGTCAAGCAGAGACGCAAAGGGATCCCAGGTTGAAGGAACAAGGTAACATCCCTCTAGTCGTCTTGGAGGAACCTAGCTCTATGGTTTGTGGCAATTTAGCCCTGCAGCTGTGCAGTAGCAGTGTGTGTGCGCGTGTGTGTGTGCATGTGATGCCTAATGTCTCCCACACTGATGTATTTCCCCGCTGTCCTGGAAAGACCCTGGGTTTCAACACATGTGAGAAGAGAAGCAACAGTGATTAAGTGCCTTCTAGATTCTGAGAACAGAAAGAAAAACAATCACTCTCTTCCTCCCGAATGCTTACCTTCAAGTGGCACAGTCCGATTTCTCTCTCAAGTCCCCCCCACTGCCCCGGGCTATAGTGATTAATATGCACTCACCATACAACTGATTTTTTTTTTTTAAGTATAGAACATTACAGATTAAGGTTGAAGTTCCTTTCTCCTCTATTACCATCCTTAGAGGTAATCCCCAAAATGAATTTTGCAGCTGCTAACTTCTATGTTTATTGTGAAACGTATCCATACATCGTATATGGAGTTGCTGTTTAAGAAAAATTTTTCACATAATGATTTCATACTAGATACTTTTTAATAACTTGCTGTCCCCCACCTTTTCTAGTCAAGATGGCAGGTTTTTTTTTTTTAAGATCTGTTCTTGTCTTTACACATACGTCTAATTAACTCATTTTTTAATTATTATTAGAGCGAATGTGTGAAAATATCACAATTTGCCTAATCTCTATTGAAGGACATAAAGGTTGTGTCTAATTTTTCTCCACTGCAAACGAATGATGCTGTAATGAACATCCTGGATCCCCTGGTACATATGAGCAAGTATTTCTCCAATGTAGAATTGCTAAGTCATTGGGAATGCACATTTTAAATTTCATTGTCTACAGCCCACTTGCTCTCCAGAGTGATTGTGCTAATTTATACTCCCACCAGTAGGGTATGAGAGTTCAGTTTTCTCATGTCTTTACCAACAGTTGGTGTTGACAGACTCTTTAATGCCTGTCAAACTATTGGGTGTGAAATGGGGTTTCACTGTTGTTACAATTTGCATTTCTTTTATCACTAGTAGGGGTAATTATCTTTTCATATGTTTGTCGATTCTTCTGATTTGTCTGCTCCCTTCATATCCCCATTTTTAAGTTATATTGTGAG
The DNA here is from genome assembly GCF_905146905.1 of Nyctereutes procyonoides. Taxonomy (NCBI): domain Eukaryota; kingdom Metazoa; phylum Chordata; class Mammalia; order Carnivora; family Canidae; genus Nyctereutes; species Nyctereutes procyonoides. The sequence continues at coordinate 5,041,085 of NW_026575135.1, read as the reverse complement.
TTTGTTTAAGCTGCTAGATAGCTTCCTTACCTGATCAGGATTCTAATTCATGTTGGCTTCATATACTATGAATATTTTTCCTAAGGCTGCCATTTTTTTCTTTAGTATGTTTCCTGGTCTGTTTTGTAGAGAACAGTTTAATATTCATGTAATCAGATTTTTAACAGTGCTTTGCTATAAACTATTGATTTGAGAGTTTTCCAAGGAATGTGTTTCTTCTCTTCTTGCCAAAATTATTATACTACATTTTCTTCTAATTTAAATTTTTTTTCCCATTTAAAATTTTGATTTGTTATTTTTGTGCATGAAGCAAGTTCCAAATGAAAAATCATGCCATTGACTGATGTTTCTTTTCCTCCTACTGATTTGTAATGGCATCTCCACCATATGCCAGTTTTCTCAGATGTATTTGAGCTTACCTATAAGGGCTCCAAATTCTGCCATTGACCTGGCTTTCTCTCACTCCCCCAATATCACTCTATTTTAATTCCTATGGCTTTAAAATGTCTTAATGGATAGTCAAATATTACCTCCTTTCTTTTTCTTTTTCCCCTCATAATTATCTTTGGTATTTGCACATATAGATGAATTTTAAAATAAGTGTGTGGAGCTATAGGGGAAAAATCTTGTTGGGATTTCATCTGAAACAGCATTGAATATATCAGCAATTTGGGTCAAATTCATCACTTTGTGATTTTTTAACATTTTCATCTATGGAAGTGGCACAATTCTCCATGTTTTGTTTTCTCTTATTTGTTAAGAATCTTTTGTGATTTTCTCCATAAAGTTTTACACATATGTATCTTAAAATTTATTTAGAAAAATATTAGAATTTTTTTGCCATTATTACTATACTTATGTTACATTATTATGGATATGTATACATTTTTTGTATACATTTTTATATATTATTCAGCCCATTCAAGGTTTCAAAGTTGTTCACTTAGCTAATTCTAGTTTTTCTTGATTTACTATGTTAATACTTTTATAGTCTCTAAATATGTAATGGCAACTTCTATGTGTCATTTCTTTTTCTTGTTTTATTGCATAGTTAGGACATCAAGATGACTAGTAATGGCGATTGTGCTATTCTGTACTACTATGCTTTCTTGACTTTAATAAAAATGCTTCTAAACCTTCATAAATGAGTGCTCTATTTGCAGTAAATTTATGATAGCTGCTTAGTATCAGATGAAAGTATCCTGTTGTTGATAATTTGCTAAGAGCTTTATCATGAATAAATCATACATTTTTATGTCTTTTTTTTAAGATTTTATTTATTTATTCATGAGAGACACAGAGAGTAAGAGCAGAGACATGGGCAGAGGGAGAAGCAGGCTCCCTGTAGGGAGCCTGATGTTGGCTTTGATCCCAGAACCCTAAGATTCTTAATGAGCCGAAGGTGGATGCTCAACCACCAAGCCACCCAGGCATCCCTATTTGTTTCCTTTTTTAATTTGCTTGTATGTTGAATACATAATTCCTTGATAGATTTTTCTTCCTAATGAATCATATCTGCCTTTACACAATAAATTCTAATAAATGGCCTAATAAATTAAAATTTATTTTATTTAAGATTTTATATTTTTAAAAGTTATATTTATTTAAGTAATCTCTACACCCCACATGGAGCTGAAACCCATGACCCCAGATCAAGAGTTTCATGCTCTTCTGAGTCATGTGCCCACCAAGTGCATCCATTTAAGATTTTTAAAGTATTTATTTAAGATTAATATTTTATTTCATATATTTTTAATTAAGATTTTTGCAGCCAATACATTTATTCTCTTATACTTTTAAATTTTGAGGGGTGGGAGATTTGTGCCTAATGTCACTGTCTTTTCTGACATTCTTATTTTGATCTATATAGTTCTTCTCTACTACATTATCCCACCTATTGTTTTCCCCATACATGCTAGATATTGAAAAAATCATATTCTATCTTGGGCTGCACTGTAATTGTATTACCTGTATCATGTACTTTTCTCAAAGATGATTATTTTTTGATGCCTACTTGCTATGCCAATTGTGCTCTCAGAGAAATAATGGAAATTCTTAAGTAGAAAAAAATCAAGGTGATCATTTAGCCTATTCATCTTAGCAATGACTAATAGTGAAATTCCCAGATAAATAAATATTTCCTCTCACAGTAATAATTAATGGTAATTCATCAAACTGGTAACTTACTGTTTGCTGGACCCCATGCTAAGCACCTTGTGTACATGATATTATATAATATTTACAGAAATCGTATGGGATAGGTAATGCTATAAGGTTTAAATAACTTAAGTGTGCACACATGGTAAATGGTGATTTTCATCCAGTTCTGACTCTAAATTATATACTCTTTTTTTTTAAAGATTTTATTTATTTATTCATGAGAGACACAGAGAGAGATAGAGACATAGGCAGAGGGAGAAGCAGGCTCTGTGCAGGAAGTCTGATGTGGGACTCCATCCCAGGACCTCAGGATCATGCCCTGAGCCAAAGGCAGACACTCAACCACTGAACCACCCAGGCGTCCCTAAATTATAGACACTTACCCATTTTGCTTCACTGTGTCTACACCAAGGTTTGAAGACTCTAATACCATCCATGACAACTCCATGCCAGTACATAATAAAAATTCAACTCAGTACTGCTTCCTAAGGAACATACCTCTTATACCTTAGTTCTCTGATTAACAGGGTGGAATTCAGTTCCAAGACGTATACATTTTGTTTGTTTTCTTTCATCTTATTTAGGTCTCATTCTCCTATCTTCTTACACTACATCAAAGAAATATCTACTCATGCTTGGACATCTTCTCTCTTCTATTTCTTCTTCCAGATCTCCGGTTTTCTCACTATCTAATCATTAGTGTGCATTGATTTTTCTATATTTTATACTAGAAAAAAATAGAATTCAGAAAATAAAATATTAAAACAAGAAAAAAAAAAAGAAATTGTCCTGCATTAGACTATTATGCCTCCCAAGCAGGAAGCTGATACTGGATTTTCTGATGCCCTGGAGTGTGGTTGGTAGCTTAAGCTGAGAGAAGTCCAGCACTCTCACGGACTAAGTTGGATGCTCCCATACCCTGGGCCTCTCTGACGGGCAACGTGCCTCAACTTTGTCTGTGGGTAAGGGTTTCTTTGACTAGCCAGGCATAGGACAGAACATGAAGGCTAAATTGCTTGCCTAGTGGTAAATGTTTTCCTGTTTCTGTAACCTACTCACGGTCAACTCTCTCTTTTCCTTTATGATATTTAATTGAAATCACAGCATAATGAGGTCTAGTCAGTCCCTTTCCTTTGGCTGAAGACTTGATGTTACTGCCAACAATCTGAGTTAAGTAGAGAGCAATTTCTGGAGAAATGGAAAGCTTCAAGAGCTATTAAAAGCCACAGAAATGAACTGTTTACATGATGCATTTCCCCCTTATGTTTTAACAGACTAATTTGCTATTAACTGATGTTTCCCTCAACAACAATGATTTTTATTTGATAGTTTTGGAATATCCCTGGGACTCAAATCCAGCCAACAAATCTAGATTTTCATTGGTTGAAGTTCAGGATCTGTGATCTCACCTAAATTAGTTCTTAGGAGTCTGCTTGGAAATTTAAACATTTGTGCTTTTATATTTCCTCTTTCTTTTAATCCAGTTCAGATGCCACATCCCTATGAAGTTTTCCTTAATTCCCAAATTGCACTATTATTTCTTTCATCTGCACTTCCAGAAAACTTGCATATGAACCATTTCATTTGATCTTGTACAATGGCACCCAATGCAATAGATGAGAGGATATAAATATTGGAGCAGAACAGGAATGTGTTTGAATCCTGGGGCAAGTATTAATCAGCTCAGTGATCTTGAGATATCAGTCTTTCATTTTTTGCAAAATGATAATATTCAAAATAATCATGATTATAATAATACCTGCCTTAGCTAGTTTAGAGAATGTAATGTCACCCATATAATAGACTTGGTGCACAGGAGAAATAGTCCATAGCTATGGTTTTCCTATTTTTTTTAAACAGTTTTTTTTTAAATTTTTATTTATTTATGATAGTCACAGAGAGAGAGAGAGAGAGAGAGAGAGAGAGGCGCAGAGACATAGGCAGAGGGAGAAGCAGGCTCCATACACCGGGAGCCCGATGTGGGATTCGATCCTGGGTCTCCAGGATCGCGCCCTGGGCCAAAGGCAGGCGCCAAACCACTGCGCCACCCAGGGATCCCAGTTTTCCTATTTTTTATTTCTATCATCACTAGTACATATAAAGAACAGCACTTGTAGGAAGGATGAATCCACTTTTCCATAATACTAAACATGTGACCTAAGAGATTTTTGTCAGGGTAATCTGTCTCATCATCGAACATGCCTTTTTTGGGGCACTTAGCCAACCTAGTAGACTTTATTTGAGTTAACCTCATAAAATATTATTTCCTTTCACACAGGGACTTAATTTTTGAATGCCACCTAATGGCATTTTAAAAAAATAAATCTTATTTTATAGGTACCTGGGGGAACTCACTATTGAAGTGAATCATGTGGTTAATCCTTTTGTATAAACAAAAGGAGACTTTTGGAAAGCAAATAGTCCCTTTTCATTTATCATGCTTATATTCAGGTACCATGTGTATCAAGTATTCAGTACAATCTTATATTTCTGAAAAAAATGCCTCTAAAGCCAAGGATCGATATATGTGGATGATACTCTTCCATTATGTAGAATTTGTCTCTACATTGTTATGAATTAATGTAGAAATGAGTTAGTACTTCTATGCATTCTCCACAGCCCAAACTTCTAAGACTTTACTTTCAGGAATACTCATAGAACCAAGGGAAAATGAAGAACAAAACAGAATTTACTGAGTAAGTGTAAGTGTTATGGTTTTTTCACCAACATATCACAATTATTCATCACAATGTTATGAAAAGCATTGTTCCCATTTCATTGGTCAGAAAAATTAGGCTCATGTAGGCTAAGTAATCTATGCAAATATCAAAGCCAAGATTTGAAATCAGGTCTTCCTGATGCCACATCCTTTCTCAATTACAGTAAAGCAGGGCAGCCCCAGTGGCTCAGTGGTTTAGTGCCACTTTCAGCCCTAGGTGTGATCCTGGAGACTCGGGATGGAGTCCCACGTCAGGCTCCCTGCATGGAGCCTGTTTCTCCCTCTGCCTGTGTCTCTGCCTCTCTCTCTCTCTCTCTCTCTCTGCCTCTCATGAATAAATAAATAAAATCTTTAAAAAAATTACAGTAAAGCAATTCCTTCTTGAGATCAATATACTGAGTGAGGCAGGAAGTAAAATTTAAGATTTGTGTGGCATATAACTTCATTTGGGGGTACTTAAAAATATCCTACCATGAATTATCTTGGGACTTCATTTTTTTATTTGGGCATGGAACATGGGCCTAAACCTCAGCCTAGGCAAGTTTCAGTTGGGTTTTGAAGGAGTTAATATTTTCCCATTTTTGATAAAAGAGTAAACATGGACTGAAGCTAGAAGCCACAAAGCGGAGTATTTATTAAATACACTTATTTCCCTTTCATCTAGTTGGCCAACGTTCCCAACCATAATCTAATTTCCCTTAAAACTTTCCGTGGAGCAGGATGGTGGTTCCAAATCCTAAAATACTGAAGGAATCATTTAATGACCAGTGGTGAGTTTCTATGAACTCATCCCAGAATTGGTAATGAGAGATTGGAGAGGGCCCATGGGTAGGCTCCAAGTCTGTCCCAAATTATACTGCTAGTTGCAATCAAGAACTTTCTGGGGAAATTTGGATGTTCTAGATGACTTTTAAGGGAGCCTACTTAGTTCGCCTTAGTTAGGGCGTTATTAAGGCCAATGGGCTGAGCTCTCTGTCCCATTCTAGTGCTCCTCCTAGACTGCATTCCTCACTCTAGACAACCATTTAGCAAATAAATGATGCATATTGTAAATAGTCAAAATAAAACAAATAATGAAGATGCCATAGTGTGTGCCATTAACTCTGTTTATTCATTCAACATGAAATTGCTAAGAGCTCATTTGGTACTAAGCTCTATAAATACAACTTGAGCATGGATTGCCACTGAGAAAATCATAGACTACAGGGGATACATAAAAAATTATGAAATGTTACAATGAGTACCATAGTAAAGGTAGGTATAAATCACATCTGTAACACTAACAGAGGAAGAGTGTTGATTAATAACAAATGGAGTTTAAGCATAATGAGGATTATAATGGTAATTAGAACTATGATCGTTCATTGATCTCCTTGTGCTAATCTCAGTATTAACACCTGTACTTGAATTATTCTATTCAACCCAACAACCCTGAGATACAGGTAATTATAATGATAATGGTAAGGAAAATAATGTGACAAAAAATGTAATAGTAACCAATAATCCCTCAAGACACTATGCTGAGTCTTTAAAGATATTATTTTATTGGATCATGCCTGCAACTCAGGGATCAGTACTATATCACCATTTTGGAGAGGAATAATCTGATGCTAGAGCAGTCTCTAAAAATTCCCCAAGAACATACAATGATTAGGCAGAAAGTTCAAAACCTACACTAACTCCATAGTTCATATTTCCAAGTATACTATGCCAGACTATCTTGAGAGAAGAGTAACATTATAGGATACTAGGTAGATAGAAAAGAGAAAGGAGAGCATTCTAGGAAGAGGAAGTTGTATGGAAAAAAAAGCATACAGATATCTTAAGCAATATATTAGGCTACTTTGTGAAAATGTATTGCATAAGAAGGAAAACAGATAATAAAATCCAAAATATAGATTAGTGTCAAATTATAAAAGAGTTTACATTTATATTTTATTTTATAGACTAGGGACCCAAGAATAGGTTTCTAAGCAAGGAGGAAAAAAAGATTCAAATCTGTTTTTAAAGAAAACTTCAGGTATAACAAAATATAAATAAAACTACTTGGTATGAGTGGGAAACTCAAACACTGCTGGGATGGTTCAGAATTTTTGAAAATATGATTTGAGAAAAATTGCCCTTTATCTCTGAAAACCCACATGGTTCATAAGTATAGCTTCTATCACACAACATTCTCTGGGATTTTTTTTTTATCTCTATGGTTTGGATCCGTTCCCATGTTGGCTAGTATTGACAACATCCAGATGCCAAAAACATACTGTACTGAGTAATATCGACATGAAATTGATGAAAATTGGTTGAGGAAATCAGTCTTTCGTGATGTTTGAGTAGAAAAATCTAGCCTTTGAACCCTAGGTAAATCCACCTTCCCATGTCCCACTTCCATAGATGAGATCAGTGAAATAGAATAAAACTTCTCCCTTTGGAATGGTGCCTTTGGAACATTCTAAATTTATTATTTCATTCCTCTGTACCCTCCCTTATTTTTTTTTATTCCACTCTGAATTTCCAGCTTTCAAAAGAATTATCCAATGCCAAGAAACTCATCTACTGTTATTTTCAACTTCTAAAGAAAGACTAAATTTCCAGAATTATAGACACCTAAAGTTGGCTTCTAAGTAGAAAGATGATCGACCTTCCTTTCTTTCTTCCTTATTTTCTCTCCTTACTTCCCTCTTTTCCCTTTCATCCCTCTGTCCTTCCTTCCTACCTTTATTTTTTCTTTCCCTCTCCTGACCTCCTTTCATTTTCATTTCTTTTCTTCTGCTCTATTATTCACTTCTTCACCTTGGTTTCCCTAACCCATATTTTGATCACTGAAATCATGCCATTCTTCTGGGAACCAGGAATCCAGAAACAAGCAAAACACATTCCCGGCTTTCCTGGTGTTCATGATCCACTGAGAAAAGGAAATAAGGAACTATACAATTATAGTGCAATGTTGTAGGTGTTGTGATGAAGATGTACACTATTGGATTACAAAGGTGGGGCACGTGGTGCAAGTTCAGTGAAGTCTCCTTGAAAGTGGTGACTGGACAAGAGTTTTAAGGTAATATTTATACTCAAAGAATCAATATTACAAAGAAGTGAAAGGCTACATCCTACACTAATAGGATATACTGGGGGTCTGTTGCAGTGTTACAGAGACAGGAACTAAGGGTGCTTGTGGAGGATCTGGGCAGAGCAGATGCTTATTTCTTGTGAAGTGAGACTCTTTTCAAAGTTTCCTCTTGAGAGCACGGGTCATGTCCAATCATTTCCAATGCAAGTCATGCATGTGCCTCCAAGTTGCAGATTACTATGGCTTGTTGAGTTAGGAGCTCAGCTGACTCCCCCTCAATTGCTGCTATGATAGGTTCACCTAGTATTGTCTGTCCTCTCCATCTTAATGTAGAATGAGAGCAGACCACAACTTAAACAGATACAGACTCAGGAAAAAGAACTTGTATGTTCAGAGCATTTAACTGTGACAAAACAGTGCTCTGGTTTTTTTTTTTTGTTGTTGTTATTTTTTTTTCTTTTACATACACAGTCCCACTTAATCTTTGGCATACTCCTTTGTGTAAGGAAATAGCCCTAGAAGAAATTAACTGGGCTGAACAGAAGTCTGGTTATTGGTCTCAAAAACAACAACAAACAAAAAAACCCAGTGTTTCTCATTGGTTCCAGTCTTACCCTTAACTGGTGGTCTTTTGGAGCTCTTGGACATGATTCCAATGTGTGCATGTGGAGGCTTTCTCACACCAACAAGCAATTCTTGGACATCAGCAGAGTGTCAGAGAATTCAACTCAACTCAGCTCAGTTCTGACACTTTCTACCCATAGGTAGCATCAGATTTCACAGGTAAGGGTTCAATCCCACAAGACTGCCCTCCACCCGAAGTGGTGGACTCACTCCACCATGAGTCCAGGTTGTGCTTGTAACTGGCCAGTTACAAATTGGAGGTTCCAACAAACTCCTCCAACTCAAGTTGGCAACCAGTCCCCATCCACAGTGGCTTTCCAAAAGTTCCCTCATTAACATAAACTCAGTTATGGTGGAATGAGACTTGTTATGAATAACAAGACACCAATTTTACCTTTATGACTAGGAAGCATTTTAGGAACTGAGGACAAGAGACTAAATAAAATAAAGATGCTCCCACTGCTCTTATCCCTCAGGAAATTCTGAGACTTTGGGGACCTGTGAGGTAAGAACTGTGGACTAAGACCAAATATATATATGAGAAATATTTAAATGACCAAATAGATTTCTTATAAATCACAATATTGCAAAAGGGCACTGCATAGGTGAGAACTAACTGTTCTAGATATGACTGCATTAAGCAGTTGTCTGTGATTTAGGAGTTGCTTAAGGCAGCTACAGGAAAACCTGGGAAGGGATAGATTTTGTTGTCTGCTTAGGAAATCTGAGAACTTTTGTCTTCTTTGCACTCTCTACAGGCTGGCAGATATCTTTCCCTTGGCATTGGCATACCTTGAGGTTTTATCTGATGCAAACTGAATATAGAAATCTCCTAAACTGCAGTCTGAGGTTTAAGACAAAGAACTTTTATTGCTCCTTTTCCCTTGTGCTTTTGGGTCAAAGTGACATGTGTATCAAAACATATGAGGCCTTAGGAGGTGAATTTAATGTGCTTAAATGAATATAATATACTGGGGATAGAGAAAAGCTCTTTGAAACAGAGTGAAAAGATGGGGGAATTATGGGCTTTAGTTCCAGGTGTCTCCTGGCTTGAATTTTGGGTCCTCACAGTTGTGATACTCTGAGTGGGTTCTGACGGCAGACTGAGGACTGAGAGCTGAAGGCTGAGGGGCTTAGTATTGTGAAGACTGGATTTAGAACGGTGTTCAGCAATGGGATGTAGGTCATGGTTCTGAGTATAAACCCAAATATAGCCTACAGAGATAAAATCACAAGACAACAAAGCCATTCAAGGCAAAGCATCAGTCTGAAGGACATTGGAAGAGATTTGAATTTAATTATGAGTCAATGGGACAGAAACTTTGGCTCAGAGCAAGAGTATATAGAAAAGGGAATGGGAAAAGGAGATGAATTTCATTATTTTAGGAATGGAACCACAGGGGTTTTTCATAATGACATTGAAACAGTTTACAAAACACTATAAATTTACATAAGTCAGCTAACTTTTCTGAGCTTTAATTTCCTCATCTGTAAAATGTGAATCATAATACTGCCTTCTAGGATGGTTGTATAGTTATAAGGAATATGTTGTATTTATATATAAGGAATATGTTATATTTATATATAAGGAATATATATATGAAGATATATATATATCTATATCTTCATATATATATATAGCTAAATTCATCATACTGATCCTCCTTCCTGTTTTCCAAACCAAAAGAAATTAATTGAATCTAATCCACATTAATTTAAAAATTAGTTTGATCAAATAATTTAAATAGCTTTTGGTATTTTTTTCAGTCTATCTATGACATTTACTGTCCTTTAGATTCTTCCATTTCCCCCTACATTCCTCTCTTATTTGAGTTCATAAGGGAAAACCTAATGGCTTTGAAGGAATGGATTCTCTTAGCCTCACAGAGCTTTTTTTTTTTTTTTTTTTTTCCTCACAGAACTTTTTAGTAGTGTCTGGACTAGTATCCACTGAGGTAGAATTGGTCCATTATGTTTTGAGGACTTGTAGTGGGTGTTCTGCATATTTGTGGCTTATTCTTACGTCTAATGATCTTGTTCTTGAAGCAGGTCTATCCCCCTTGCTGACTCAGCTTCTCCTTAGCTTTTATTGGTACAAATATTCCTCTGAGACTTTCTCATGGCTTTCATTTGGATCATGATGTACACTGTTTACTCTACAGTCTCTGCTTTAGGAGCATCTTATTCTGAATCCCTGAATCATGACAAGTCTATTGACTTTTACTTCAGTGTTTATACCACACAGAAAAGAGAGGAATTGGGCAGTGTACCCTAGATAATCTTTCATCCTACAGAGGATCCATCTTTCATCCCAAAGGACTTTGGGACTTTGGGACACTCATATGCTCATTTCTCTTTCTTACCCCCTCTCTCTTCTCTTTTCTCACTAACCTTTGATCCAGAAGAAGAAGGATTTCCCTTTAGATCTAAATAGAATGTCTTCATATATCATGTTTTCATTTCTTTCCAATTCCCCTTACCCTCATTTTCTTGATCTGGAAGAAAAGGTTTTACTATCAGGAATTTACTTACATTTGGAAATAGTTTAGGATATACTAGTACTTCTGAGAGAGTTGTGAGGTTGAGAATTACCCTCCTATCATAAATAACTAGAATATTGGGCAAATGTAGAAAACAACTTTTAGATGTTCAATGCAGAATTGTGGTTCCTGCAAAGGAAATCAAATGAGGTAAGCACTGCAAACACCTAGGCTTTCTGCCTGGAGGCAATTTCCAGGATGTCTCATAGGGAGGGGTGACCCAGAGAGCAAGGGTCGTCTTGCTGAGTAGATAAGACAGAGATTGGAGTTTGGGGACACCAAAGTGGTTAAACTTTATAGGTAAGTGTTCCAGAGAACACTTTGGCTAAGAAAAAAGTATGAGAAAGCTGCAAAGGGGTCCCATGGAATCCTGGCCTGAATACCAACCTGTCTAGGCTTAGAGTAAAAGCTTCAAGTTTAGACAAAGAACAACTTCTGGGCAAAGAACTTACTGTGGAATTTCAAGCCAAATGATTCCTGAATACATCATTCGAGTTCCCACAAGCCATAGAGGAGGGGCCTTATTGAATGCATGAGGCATTCATTAGAGATCCCAGAATTGTCACATCATAAGAAGTTACGTTAAATTAACTCTAAAGTAAAGACTTGTCTGGAGTCACCCTAAAAGAGTATAAAACAAACCTCAAGGGAATTAAAACAATTGGCAAGTAGCTTAACTATCTACCATAAGAATATCTAGCACTCTTGAAAGGAACATAAAAAATACAGTACTCAAAAATGTAAGATTTTTAATACACTTATACTTACAGAGAAGAGGCTAACTGGGACCCATAACCCAGTGAAAAAATTGATCTACAGAAACAGACTCAAAGATGACAAACATGGTAAAGTTAGCAGATAAGGACATTCAACACATTTTCATAAATATGCATCATATGCTGAAGTATGAGAAAAGCATAAATATAATGAGGAGAGAAAGATAAGGCATAAAAGAAAACCAAATGGAATTTCTAGTATTAAATCACACATACCTAAAATTAAAGTTTCACAGAAGGGGATAAGCTGAAGATTAAAAACTGCTAAAAAATTTTAGTTAGCATGAGGACATAACAACAAAAACTACTGAAAATGAAGTACAGAAAGAAAAAATGTGAAAAAGAAATGAACAGAACTCCCGTGACCTGTTGGAAAGTATCAAGTGATTTAAAATACATGCGGTTAGACTCTAAGAAAGGGATTTGAGGTGGCAAGGTGTGAAAAATTTCCAAGTTTGACAAAAACTACCAACCTATATTGCTCTAAGAAATTCAGTGAACTCCAAACAAGATAAACAGAAAAAAAAAGCCACATAAAAGAACATCATAATCAAATTTATGAAAATAAATATTAAAGGGAAAAAGTTTGAAGCAGAAAAAATGTATATTGCACACAGAACAAAGACAGAACTAACTGCAGACATTCAATGAGAAATTAGGCAAGCAAGAGAAACTACAGACAGTGGAGTGCCATCTTTAGACGGCTGAAGGAAAAGTCAATAACAATGTATTATTTTATACCCAGATAAACTATACTTCACAAATGAAGGTGAAATACAGATGTCTGTAGAGAAAACAAGAGTCAAGAATATTTTTTATGAGCAAACCTACACTATAAGAAATGTTACAGGAAGTTCTTCAGGCAGAATGAAAATGAACCCCACCTCTTAGTATTCATACTTTGTATAATTTCCTCCCATATTGCATCAAGTTTGGTTTGTATAACTAATAAAATATGGTAGATGTGATGATAGCTTTATGTCCCTTCTGAGGTTAGATTACAAAAGACAATTTTTTTCTTCCTCCAGTCCCCTCTCCCCCACTATCAGTCACTCTGGGAAGCCAAATTCCATGTTCTGAGAATACTCAGGTAGCCTATGAAAAGGCCTACAAGGGGGGGGGGGCGGGCAGGACTGAGATTTCAGCCAGTCTCAGTTGTGAGTAAGGTAAGAATATGAATGAACGTGGAAGTGAATTCTTTAGCCCCAGATGGCTTTATCCCTGGATGTCAGTTTGACTACAACTTCTTGGGAGAACCTGGGAGAACCATGCAAGCAACTCCTGGAACTGTGAGATAGTAAGTATTTGTTACTTTAAGTTGCTAAGTTTTGGAGCAATTTGATTAGATAACTAATACACTTCCAAACTAATTCTAATACACCAGCATTTTGTGATTAAAAATATCAATATTCCTTATAAACAAATATGCAGAAATCTGACAAATATTAATGAATTTAATAGAGCAATATATAAAAAGGATTATAGCCCAACCAAGTGATATTTATCCCAGAAATGCAATGTTTATTTTTGATCAAAGTAACACAACAAAATTCACCATATTTACAGAGTAAACATAAAAAAGAAACTCAAAAGATTAACTCAGTGGATGTAGAATAAGACTTTGAACAAAGTCAACATCTATTTTTAATAAAAACCCTTAGAGCACTAGAAATAGAAGAGAGCTTTCTGAACCTGATAAAGGCAATTTATAAGAAAAACCTACATCTAACCTCATATTTAATGGTAAAAGATGGAATGCCTTTTTCATAAGATCAGGAACAAGGCAAGATTGTTTACTTTGATGACTTTTATTGTATGACTTCAGCATTGTACTGGAAGTCACATGCAATGAAATAAAGCAAGAAAAAATATAAAAAGTTGTATTGTAAAATTTTAAAACTTTATATTTTCCTGATGCTTCAAGAGAGGCACTTGCCCATGGAGGCTGATCTCCACCAGCTTGGTAGATTCTGCTCCCTTGGAACTCCTTCCATATGGCCCCCTGAGTGATGAGCCACGCTTCCCTCTTCCGGGATTTTAAGTATAACAAATCTTTTAATTTCACATGTCTCTCTGTGCAGTGTTCTGTGTCTGTATGTGACTGAGCATCAAAAAACCCCATTGTAAGTAACAGAATTGTTCCTTAAAACACAAAGGTGAACTGAACAAAAAAGGAAGAAATTATTTTTAGGAAACACCCTTGAGTGCATAGATGATACTAAGAAGTCTGTTACAAATGGTACTACATCTAAAAAGCAAACCTAGTAATGTTATTAGATAACAAATAAGTGGTATTTCTTTGTAACAGCAATGAATAGTTAGAATTTGAAATTCAAAAACTATTTATGTTAGGATCAATACCACAATATATTTAAGGATAAATGTAACCTAGTATGTGCACGACCTGTATACTAAGGTTACAGAGCATTTCACATGAAAGGACACTAGTAAATGGAGAAGAATATTATATTAATAATCAGACATTTTAATGAGATACCAATTCTCCTCAAATTGATCAATAGGTTCAATACAGTCTGAACCAATATCCTAGGTTTTTATTGGGGTAGAATTTTACATTACTTTTTTTTTTTTTTATGGAAAGCCTAGAATAGCCTAATTAAATCTGAAAAAGAACAATGGTGATGAAGTTATCTTGCCTAATTTGAACCTAATTTGAATATCTACTATCACAAACATTAATTAATACTGTATATTATTGGCATGAAGAGAGACATAGAGGTCAATGGAACAGAAGTGAGCTTCCCCCAAAACCCCAAATACATAAATATTATATTAATTGCTTTTTCAAAAGGGAAAGGCAAGCTATAGCTGGAGAGAAAATATTTTTAATATGTATGGCCAACACAGGACTTTATGTAGAATATATAAAGAACTTTTACAACTGAAAAAATAAGAAATAGCTCAATAAAACAGGCAAAAAAATTTAACACAGACTTCACATAAGACACAAATGGCCAATAAGCTTATGGAAATATGCTCAACATCATTAGTCATCAGACAAAGACAAATTAAAATCACAGAAATAATCACTACACAACCATTATAGGGGCTGTAGTTAAAAATGCTGACATAAAGTTTTAGTGAGAAGCACAACTGGAATCTTTAATGTGTTTAATGGGGATGCCTAATATTTTGGAAAATAGTTGGGTATGTTCTTACAAAGTTAAATATACTTCTACCATATGATCCAGCACTTACACTCCTATGCATTTACCCTAAAGAAATATAAATATGTTTACACAAAGATTTGTACTTGAATGTTTATAACAGCTTTCTTCATAATAGCCTCAAATGGGAATGATCTAAATATTCATTATCTGGTGAATGGAAAGCAAATTGTGGTGTATGCACATAACAGAACACTATTCTCCAATAAAAATGAATAAACTATTGATAAACTCTGAATCCTCATCTGCATCTTAAAAACGTTATGCTACTTGAAAGAAACCAGACTCAGAAGACTACACAATATATGATTCAAATTTTATGAAATTTTAGAGAAAGCAAAACTATAGTAGTGATAGAAACGTATAAGTTATTGCCAGGAGTTTTGAGGGAGGGAAAGGGATTTATTACAGAGGGGCACAAAGGTACTTTTTGCAGGAATAGAAATTTCCTATATT
This sequence comes from Nyctereutes procyonoides, assembly GCF_905146905.1. Classification (NCBI taxonomy): domain Eukaryota; kingdom Metazoa; phylum Chordata; class Mammalia; order Carnivora; family Canidae; genus Nyctereutes; species Nyctereutes procyonoides. Next base: position 5,025,558 of record NW_026575135.1, on the reverse strand, counting down.
AGATTGTGGTATTGGTTACATGGTTGTATGCATTTATCAAAATTCATTGAAATTTGCACTTCATATTAGTGAGCTTTATTGTATGCAAATTATAACTCAATAAAGCTTTTAAAAGAACAGTCATACGCTCGTGGAGTAATACATGCTTTGATGTCACTGAACAACTCAGGAAACAAAATTATAGTTTAAAATTAGATCATGCATTGAACAAATACTGACTGATCACTTATTACATATTGAAGTCTGGGCTACATGTTCAAAACAAATTTACAAACTAGATAGTGAGTAAGACAGGTGAGTGAATTCACGATTAAAATATAGTGTGACTGATATGATGGAGATAATCACAATATGCTGTAGGTGCACAGAGAAGAGATACTCAGTCATCTTGGGGATATGAAAGGCTTTTTATGAAAGGGAATATCAAAGTGCAAACCTGATGGAGGAATATGAGCAAGTTAAGCAAATGGGGGTGTGTGGGCAATCGTCCAAGGGTAGGACATACAGCTGGAACTCAGAGTAAAAGAGCAGGTGGTTTTCTGTGAGTGAAACTGAAACTAGGTGTAAGTAGGTATATTCAGGATAGAGCTGAGAAACAGAATTCATAGAATTTAATAATTGTTACACGTGGGACCTGAGGCAAGGCAGGAGAACCCAGGTGTTTTTACTTCTCTAGCTGGAGAAACTGGCACTATTCACTGAAATTGAAATGTAGGAGCAAAAAGAATGGGTTTAGTGACAGGTTGGGGGTAGGGTGTTTAATGAATATTGAATGTGAAGTGCCTGTGAGAGATCCCACTGCAATCTGTAGAAGAGCATTGAGTATAAAAGTCTGTGGCACACAAAATTAACCAGGAATAGACATGCAGCTTTAGAAGGCATGAATATGCTTGGGTTATCATAGGAAAGGCTGAGGTTAATCAGGTATATAGGAAAACATGAAACAAGATGGTCCAAGATAGGGAAAAGAATGTATGGCCAGACAACAGGGAGGATAACTAGAGTACTGGGGCCCAGAAATCAAGGACAGAGAATGCTTTGAGTGATCAACAGTATTATTATTATTATTATTTATTATTTTAATAATAAATTTATTTTTTATTGGTGTTCAATTTGCCAACATACAGAATAACACCTAGTGGTCATCCCATCAAGTGCCCCCCTCAGTGCCCGCCACCCAGTCACCTCCAGATCAACAGTATTAAATCACAGAGAAGCCAAGGAGGACAAAAGGTGAAAAGTGCACATGCAATGTTTCAAGAAGGAGAAAATCAGTCACTTTTTCAAGTGTAGCCTCAGTGGTGTGAAGGTGGGGAAGCCAGATACAGAGGTCTGAAGAGTGAGTGGGAGGTGATAATAAGGAGATATTTAATACAGAGCTTCCCCATGAAAGAAGAGAGAAATCTTGGTCCTCCCCCTTGGGATTGGAAGCAGCACCCATTAGCATGTGGTGCAGTCAGTAGAGGGAGAGATGGATGGAGTAACATTCCTCAGAAGGCAAGAAGGGAAGGGATCCAGAGAATGGGATCCATTTTTCAGTAAGATAAAGAATGTTTGTTCTGGTCCATCCAGATGGGAGGAGGAGGGGATGAGTGAAGACGCTAATATGTAAGTCTTATGGCAGGAAGTTGAGGGAGTTTTGACTGATGTCTTTTTCTGTGGGAGGCAAGGTCATATGGAGACTAAGGGAAAAGTGAGGGTCCTTCCTTTCAGGGCAGAGGAGATAGTTTGAAACAGCTCACTCACAGATGAAAACTGCCCATAGACACATAATGGGACTCCTGAGTGTCATTAAGGGCTGAGTTAAGATTGGGGACCATGAATTAATACTGTTTCCAATTCAGAGTGATTTTTTTTTTCTCCACAATTACCCAGTAATCCAGGTACAAGTGTGGAGCAGATAGCGGGTTGAATTCACAATAAGATCACTACAAAGTAAGAAATTGAGGATTTTGAGAAAAGTAGTTGCTGTGATGGTCAATGCTGGCTAGATGATAAAGGACATGAAAACAAGGGAGTCCTGGGAGATGAGGAGAAAATAGGTTGGTCTGGAAACTGGAAGTTTCTAGAAGGCCTATAAGATGGTATATTGGGGATAAGTGAACTGAGGTAACATGGCCAACATGGAAAGACAGAAATCACAGGAAATAAAGAGGGCAAGGAATCCTAAAGGCCAGGGTGTCAGAAGGATTATTTAATGCTAAATTCACCAAAGATGGTAGCAGTACAGAAGTGGGGAAAAAGATGGAAGATAGAGGTGAATCTTCAAAGAACTAGGAGAACTGGCTAGAAGGTCTTAGGCAACAGTGCTAAGAAGGAGTGCACAAGGCAGAGCCACAGGCAAACACCTTAAATGAGAGAACTATATAGATCTGAGAGAACCTAATCCAGAATCTGTTGTTATAAGCAAGGAGGACCAATTCCCAACCTTTAATGACATGAGAGACGGGGGGGGGGGGGGGGGGAGAATAGCCTCCACTTGAGTGTCTGGTCTGGCTTGAATGGGTAGGGTCCATGAAGTTGCTGGGCTCAGTGCAACTGACAGGGATAAACAGAGGCTTTTTGGTGATGGGAAGCCCTGCAGGATGGATGAATGAGCAGACATCTTGTTGGTGGAGGCAGTGTGACCTCTGTTGCATTCTGCATCAATGGTAGTGGCTGTGTCTCAACTAGAGCAATTAGTGAAGTAATTAAAACTCCAGAATCAGCCAGACCTGGGCTGAGTCCAAGTTCTGTCAGTCACTAACCATGAGAGCTACTCTGAACATCTGTTTCTTCTACCATAAAATGAGGATAATATTATTTACATCAGAGTTGTCTTAAAACTTCCATAAGATGAGGCTTGTCAAACAGCGTGGTGCAGTCAAATAGTAAGTACTCAATAAAGACTGTTGTTATTTTCATTACCATTCTGGGTATATGCAATGCTGGAGCCTGAAAAGAAAGTACTGTGATTAATGGGATAACCTTTCAGTGAATCTGGGTGGAAGGAAAGGTGGAGGGTATGAGGGTTTGCCAAATGGAAAAGATGAAGTTGTTCAGTGGATGAGACCTTTATTTCTCAAGATAGATCATTAAACAATGTGCAATGTCAAAGAATCTGATCATCGGGTTAATTTTCCTGTTCTCCTTTAATAGTGGGTCTGGATATTCAGGATGATTTAACTTTTCCTTTGTTGACAGGAGCAAAATGTTTAGAAAGGGGAGCTGGGGGAGAGAGCTGTAACTTCCACACATCATTTAGACACCCCAGCCCTGCTTACACCGTCTGCTGAATTCTGATGAGAGAGTTGTATTCTTATAACAGACATCATTATCCAGATGTAGACACACTACGGTAGTTTCCAAGTAGGAAACAAAGATCACTTGGAAGTGGAAACTTTCCTGAGTTTACTTCTCTGATGAAGAGCCCTTCCTCTGCAGCAATGAGTCTCCATGCTAGGGAGGGGGCCCTCTTCTCCTGTCTCTTTACAATGTCCATCCCAAATTCCCCTAAGGGCCTTTGAAAGGAAGCAGCCTGCTCAGTGGCTGTAGTGCTTTTCCTGCAGGTATGGAGGATAGATTATATGATTGAAAACACAGCCCTTCCCTGACCCAACTTAATCCCCACACATAATTTCCTGGAGGCTGATCAAGGCTCCTGATGATCATTTGCCCCAGTGATCCGTTCCTCCTGAAACTACCCTCTTCAATCTTACAATTTTTTTTTAACCCTGACAGCTTTGGCCTACTTTTTGTTGTTTACATTTTATACATATTCCAAAACCTCAAAGTTTTGCTTCACATGCTACTTATTCATTAATTTTGTAAATAAATACATTCCCTTAATTTGTAGTGAGTTGGGAGGGGGAAATGTCTGGTGCTCCACTTCTCTATCTGTCTGATGAGTATATAGAAGTTAATATCACAGACTCTGGACCCAGATTGTCAGAGACTGAATCATAAGTCTACTACTTATGTGATCCTGAGCAAGTTGCTTAATTGATCTGCACCTCAGTCACCATCTGTGAATTGGGAATATAAAAAGACAATCTCATGGTGTTGTTTTGAGGATTAAATTCGTTAAAAAACACAATGTGCTTAAACAGCGTCTGTGCAACATAAGAACATATACTTTTTTAAAAAGATTTATTTATTTATTTATTTATTTATTTTAGGGAGAGAAAGCACATGAGTGCACAGGGAGGGGGTGGGTAGCAGGACAGGGAGAGAGAAAATTTAGCAGACTCCATGCTCATCATGAGCCCAATAGGGGCTCAATCCATGACCCTGAGCCAAGACCAAGAGTCAGCCACTTAACCAACTGCACCAGCCAGGTGCACCTGGAACTATAGACATTTTTATATTATTTATCTGAGCATCCAGCACTGGAATGCCTCCTGGGAAAGGGGCAGGTAGAGCTTAATAAACAAATCCTTTTGAGATAGAGGAGGTCTATAAGTTGTGGGTGTTCATAAATGCCAAACTATCATGAATAAGAGTGTCAGCTTTCCATGAGAAAGGAACATGATTTATTGATTTTGTTCATTACGTGGAATGGAAGATGAATAATGAGATGAAAAAAAGGAGGAAGGGGAGGAAGAAGTCAGTGAACTGGGAGAGAGACTGACACAATGTGATGAAGGGTTTGAGAAATGTCTTGGTAGTGAGCTGGCTGGAAAAGATTTCTTGACGTGATACTCTGTTCTATTGACAGTTGGTGGTGATAGGGATTTCTCCTCTGGGGCCCTTCTGCCTAGTATTGAGTATGGTTTATTTTTTCTTATACATATGTGAGTGGGTATTTTAGATACTCAAAGAAAGAGTTTTGTCCTGCACCCCACCCCTCTCAAAGCTGGGTCTTTATGGTATAGGACTGAGACATTCATCTAGAAAATAAGACCCTCAGAGGCAAAAGGCTCTGGGGTTCCTAGGAATTTGCTGAAGTATTAGAGAAGGTTTTGAGTGTCCACAGACTGTGGAGTGGAGGAAGGTATGAAGCTAATTTTGATGAGCTCTCAAAGATGAGGAAGACCTGTGTAGACATCTCAACCAACTGAGAAATGAGAAATGTTATGTGATAACCATTGAGAGAGGTCCAAGATGAAGCTCTATCACTAGTCCTGTCCTGTGACATCCTTAGTGCAGTGGCAGTGCTAAGTTTTCATCCCAGCAGGAGGTGAGAATAGCGTGTGAGGAAGTTTCGGGGACTCTGCTTCCCTCCTTGAACTGCACTCCTAATACTCTGTTGCCTTGAACTGCTCCAAACAGACGAGGCTTCAGACCCTATGGCTAGTAATATTTTACATACAGCCATATAAAAGATACAGATAGATTGCTTCACAGATTTCATTTAGTCCTTCTAACAACCCCAAGAGGCAGATCATATTGCCATTTCAAAGGGGACAGTGAAGAAAGAAGATTTGTAGTTACAGGTGTGAATTGGCTTTAAAGACTAATATGTCAAAATTTGTCAAAATTTGATTGACTGATGGCTTTGCTATGTTCTACCTGTAGGACCTTGAGCAAACCTCTTAACTTTTAGGAGCTTCAATTTACCTTTAACAAAGAGATCTTAAAGGATAATGTAAGGATTATAACAAAAATCTGATCTCTTAGAAAATACCATAAAATAGTGGGCTATTCTTTGCTTATTCCTTTGCAGACAATTTTTCATATCTGTAGACATTAAGTACCTAATAATTTAGAGACAAAAATTACGTAAATTATCTTCTTAAACTAAGCCCCATAATAATGTTAACTCTGGCATATAGTTTACAATGAATCCTTATGTTCTGTGTGGAAAAATCTGCTTAATTTATCAGCTCTGCCAAGTTCTTGTGAAAACAACAAAAAAAAAAAGGTGGAAGAGGGAGCAGGAAAAAAAGGGAAAGAAAGAAAAATATCCTTTATGTAGTCTTTTGCTGTTGACATTATATATTTCCTCTCCAACAGAAAGAACTAAAACTTTAAAACTGAATGGTTCATACTCAGAGGGAACGAGAGCTAGTCTGGAATTAGCTGATTCTGAACTGCAAGGGTTAGGCCATCTCAGAATTTTGTATGGGCCAGTACAAGCAGGGTCCTCTGGTTTATTATTCTCTTTTGAAAGAAGTTCCAGGTAATAAAGAAGGAAACTCCCCCATCATGTTCTGGCTTGGGGCCTATGCCCCGGTCATGTTGGTGGAGCAATGGAGTTAGGTGTCTGTTGCCCAGATGCATAAGCAAAGGAAGATTGCAACCTGGACTCTTGATTGAGAAACCTTCTGTACTGCTGCAGATGAGGGTCTACTTCTTTCTATTCCTTCCTCCTGAGGCTGAAATGGGGAGACACTTAGGGCCTCATACAAGACTGATTTGGATGAAAGGATCTTTGTGAAAAGAGGCCATTTATCAACTCGGGGGCCATTTTGGTGAATGATTTAACTATATAGTCACTATGCTGCTGACAGCAACTTTACATCCAAACCCACAGTCCCCACCTTCACCAAGCAATCTGCAAGCACATACTTGATGCACATCTATGCTGACCTGGTGTATTGGAGGGGCTTTCTCTGGGTTTCCAAGTGTTTAATATTTATTTGCATTTGAAGAACTAGGAAAGAGAGAAGGTAAAAACAAAAACAAAAACACAAAAACAACCCCCCCCCCCAAAAAAAAACACTTAAAATAGAGACTTTTTCAAGGACTTCAGCCAATGTTCCAAAGGGCTGTGTTGATGAAATGAAGCAGCTAAAGTGAAAACAAATTGAATTTGGAAAAAAATTTACTCCACCCAGTGGCAGTTGGAGCTTCCATTCCGAGTTACTTCTAATGTTCTGGAGCCACGTTTACTTTGCTGAACAGACTAAATCATTTAATTTGTCAGCTTTTCCTTGCCCTTGCCAGACCTCACTCAAGGAATGCTTCCAGGGCCATGGGAGCTCACCAGAGCCTTGGCCTGCCTGAGTCACTCCCTGGGGGCCACGTGTCCACAGTGCAAGGTCTTCTGTCCTAATTCAAGGCTGCTCAAAGTCAGAGGAGAATGTTTCTGCTTCCATCCACAAAGTAGGTCAGAGGATATGATAATACCAATAGCTAGTATTTTTTTGAGAATTCTTTGTGTATAGAAAGCACCATATTGAGAGCTCTAAACCAACTGATTCATGAATTCTTCACCACCATGGATATGGAGAGCTAATATTCTTCTGGATTTACAGATGAGGTGCCTGGGGTTCAGAGAGTAAGCAACCAGATCAAGGTTATACAACAGTGTCAAGCTTCAAAACCAGGTGGTATATCTTTAAACTTGGCTTACAATACTCGTTATAAGAACATTGAGTATCATTGCAATTTCCCTTTGAGCATCTCACTCAGTACCGGGGTGGGTGAGTGAAGTATTGGGACAGGCCTTTGCTCAGAACAAGCTGGAATTCTGGAGAAAAAGCAATCATATGGACAAACCACAGTGACAATGTGAGCAAGGCCTAGGGGTATAGAGAGGAATGAAAATTTAGTTTTATCTCAGGGTAAGGAAGGGGTCTAATAAGGAAAGATTTGAAGAGAAGGTAATACTTAGACAAGAACTGAAGGATAAAAAGGAGAGAGACCAGTAGGGTCAAAAGCACAGAGGTGTGGGCCTGAATGGTGTGGTAGTTAAGTACGAAGAGTCTAGAGTTGCTCCAGGGTCAGTGAGAAGGAAATACGGTAGAGAATGCTAATGATCACCAATATCTAATTTTTCAGCTTCCTTTGTGGCTAAAGTGAAGCATTATTGTGATTTCATTTTTGGCCAATAGAATGGGATAGGAAGTGATAATGCATGTCTTCCAGGTCTAGAGCATAAACTTTTCCATGGGTGATCCTTTCTCTCCCCATATTCTGGAAGTCAGGAAGAACTCTGAGAACCCAGAGAAGCAGGTAACCCATAAGACCAAAGGAAAAGAGGGTTCTGAATTATTGCCCAGGGTAATCACTCTCCTCTTAGCTGACCCTCATCACATGGAGGCATGGATAAGAAACAACTTCAGTAATATTCTACTAAAATTTTGGGATTATTTGTCCTAGCACTTGGTCCACCCTGACTAATCCTGGAGGTCAATTAGAGGCGAACATCAGCATAGTCACTGAGAGCCTTGCTCATGGAGATGAAGAGTTTAGGATTTGCCTTTATCAGGATTGAGAGCTTTTGGAGGTTTTAGCAAAGGAGTAGCTCAGATATGTATTTAGGAGGTTTATTCTGGATGCTGCATTTTCAATGAGTTGGACTAGATACAGGATGCTAGGAATGAGAAGAGGTGTGCATGGCTAGTGGTCTATCTGTGCAGCCCACTAGAGTGAACCTACCTCATATCATCTTATTCTATTTTTGTACACTGTGGACATTGCACATAGAAAGGCCTTGTGACAGAGATGCATGCAATGTCATAAATGAATGAATGACTTCATCACTGCCAACTACTTTATGCCAGTACCTGTGGTTGGTGTTGATATGTGTCATCTCATTAAATTCATGATTGTCATCTGCCATCGAATGGGTGAGGAAACAGACTGAGACACATTATGCTACTTTTCCAAAGACCTAGAGCCACTAAATTCTAGATCTAGAGACTTGTACCCAGGCCCTTCTGACTCCAAAGCTCACACTTCTTTCATTCTACCCTGCTTGCCCAGTCATCTTCAAGGAGGAAGGAGCTTTTTCACTCCCTTTCACTACATGCTATTCATGTGGACTCTGTCTGGAATATGTAGTGACAGGAAATAGTCTCAATTATCATGGCTTCAATGAGATTTAGAAGCCTTTGGGTTTTCAGAAATGGTGAGTAAGGCTTTCATTTTACACATGAGGAAGTGTAATCTAGAGAATGGGAAGGATTATTGGGCCTGTAATATATTCTTTTCTTTTCTTGGGGATGCTCTGGGGCAAGAAATGTAAACTGGTCAAATCTCCTTACACATATGCTGGAAGGATTCCAGGGGAAACCACAGGTGGTATTTCTTAATGGCAGAGTCTTCACCTTTTGAGTACCTTTAAACAGCATGAAGCTTATCACTCTAGGATTGCTAATGGTCAATACACCTAGAATCTGTAGATTCATGGAGCATGGCTTTCTGAAAAATGTCATATATGCCATGCAATTACTGAGTATAAAGTGGAGATGTTTCATGACCAAAAGATCTGGTTTTCACATATGTGATGTGCTTTTATTCCTCTTTTAAAGACCTATATGTGAAATCTGGGACAAAACACGTCCTAATGTGACAAGAAAGGGCCCGAGAAGTAGCATGGGCAATCCTAGGCTTCTCCCTGCTTCCCCTATGCCTTGTGATTACTCATAGCTCTGAAATTACTCATAAAGCTTGATCCTTGGTACCATACTTGATTCTTTTGAGTACAATTTGAGAATCCAATGGTTTTATTATAGCCAAAGGATACTGTTTTATCCAAGACCACATGGTCTGGCAGCAGTAGAAGATCCAATCTCAGATCTCCTGTCTCCTATATCCCAAATAAATTTGATATTGAAGTTTCCTTTGTTTCTACATTTTCCTCATCCTCTACATTTTCTTTTATGATTTAAGATGATGATGATGATGATGATGATGATGACAAAGACAGCAATGACAGCAACAGCAACTACCTTTTATTAAGTACCTACTCTGTATAAGACATAATGCTACATCCTCTATAACAACAACGCAAACATGTATAAACATTCACTATTCATTCAAGACAAATATGTATAGAACTTTTATTAGGTTGAACGTTATGAAACTTATAATATTAAACCTACAAAACAGCCATTATGTATGGCTAGCCCTAATACTGTATGCCAGGGAATCTAAATTAGGTGGTCAAGGAAAGCCTCTCTGAAGATCTTTGATCTGAATGATGAGAGGGAACCTAGTACATGCAAATCAAATGGGAGATTACTGCATGAAAACAGAAATTTTTACTCTAAGGCTTTTAGGAGGGAACCAGTTTGGGAACTTGAGAAATTGGAAGGGCATTGCTATAGCTGGAGCAGAGTGAATGAGACAAAGAGGGATAGAAGTAAAATTTGGACACGTTGCAGGAACCAAGCCATTGGGCTTTGTAGGTAGGACTAAAGAGCCTAATTTTTTTTTTTTTATTCCAAATGGGTTTTGCCTTGGAATAGGAGAGGGGAGAAGGAGATATACTTTACATTGTTAACGAGTCTCTCTAACTGCCAACTGAAGAGTGGGTTGTAGGGGTATAACAGTGGTGACAGGTGGATATTGTATGATGCTCCAGTACTGGTCAGGTAAGAGCTAGCGGTGGTTTAGACTGGAGTGACAGCTCTGAGGATGGAGATAACTACTTGGATGTAGGATTTATTTTGGTTGCTTCTGATAAACAGATGTTCCCCCTTGTTCCCAATAACCACATCACAAAAGCTTTTGTTGATGTTTCAGAGAACGTTTGCTAACAATCTCTCAACTTGGAGAAAGCTGTGGAAACTGACAAGGGTTGTACTCACTTCCTTTGATGTATGATTTATGGGTAAGATATTTCAAGTTAATTCTCTCCTTTGTCTCAGAGCAAGATTTGCTTTGAGTGGCGGCAACACTTGATGGAAGGCATCTATAGCAGCCCTCTTAGCCAAGGGTCCTAGCTCTGGTATAGGGAAAGCTAGATAGCAGAGCTCACATGTTCTTCTCTAGAAAACGAAACTGCGAAACCAGTCCAGAGATAATTAAGCAAAAGTCTCACGGCTGCAGTGAACAGAAAAGAAGGGCTATGATGGGCAGATTCTTGGCATAGCTGTTCAGGATACACAAGGGCTTGCCCAGTGACCAGGAGAGTAAGGGCCACGGAGGAAAACTGGCCGAGGATTAATTGAATGATGAGGAGGAGGATGAGGAGGAGAGGAAAGGGAGGTTGGAGTCTGGGACAGAGCCCGGGCTGCCTTTGTAGGCAAGTTCCCTAACAACACATTCTGGGGGGAAGGCAGGGGTTGATTGAAGCTTAATTCAGATTCTTTGAATGTGCCTTAAGGAGACAGACTAAGGAATGATCTGATGAAATGCAACGGGAAGCAAAACTTGGCAAGGGCACAGTGGCAAATGAGCTGAGAATATGGGGAGATATCCTGCCAAGACCCCATTCCCCCCAGGACCACCCTCCGCGTATCCGGAGAAATCAATCAAATGGACGGGACTGGATGGCTCCCACAGAACAGCAGTGGGGGACCCCGGTGAGGGTTGGGGGTCTTCCATTTACAAACAGGATTTGAGTCTCAACAGAGCATTAAGACGGGTCAGTGAAGGCATAGGGGAGGCACTCAAACTTTCTTAATATCCTGTGGGTGACTCAGCGGTGCCAAATGCTATGCCTATTCCTGGAGTGTGCCCAGGGAATTATAGCCCTGCCTCCCAGTTCGTGTGAAGTCCCAGCAGCAGGGAACGTGACATGATTCCAATGTCCCACCACACTGGGGAAATTTGTGAGAACCTTGTAGAGAGTTCACAAACTCCATCAACCCACTAAATATTCCTTGTCCTTGCTCTTGAGCACCCCATGTTGCCCAGTGCTGCCTCTTTCCTCTTAGATGCTCAGAGTACTCTTCTCTGAAAGTCCAGCTTGATGTATTCGTGTCTCCACTCAGGCAGTCAAATCTCTATGAATGTCTCCCTGTAGGCCACTTACAGGATCATCTGTCAGGGTCTTCAAAATGAAAAGTTGGAAGGACTAGGTATTGGTGGACTCTTTTTTATATGTAAGCTCCTTCCTGCTCCCCTCATGAATTTCATAAAAAAAAAATCTCTTTACAATATCCAAAGTGCTTTACCCAACATAACTCTGAATCTTACTGTACTTTTGTGAAGTAGCTATCATTATCCCCAGCTGACTGGTGAGGAAACAGACTCAGAGGGGAGAGATCTACCCAAACCACATGGTAAGTTTCAAAGAAAAGAAGGCGCTGGAACCTGGGTCTCCTAGTCTCCACCTTGCTCACTCATCTCTATGCAATGCTGTCTTCACTATCTTCTTTTCTTAACCTGCCATGTCAATGGGCAAAATAGAACAAAATAATATTCCCTATTCCCATGTCCACACAAACATGGATACAGCCTCTAGTCTATTTTCCTTTAGTTCGGCTGAGACAAACTGTCATCTGGAAAAAATTTGTTTCTTAACGCTTCCAGTCTCATTGACTACCCTCTCCAACCTCAAACTTTTTGGTCCAACAACCCTTTCCCATCCCAACTACTCATAATGATAAAAAAAAAACAACAACAACAAAACACAAAATTGTTATTTCACATTACTGTCTGTTCCTTTGCTCATACTCTTTTCCCTATTCCATTTTTTTTATTTATTTATGATAGTCACACACACACACAGACACACACACACACACACAGAGAGAGAGAGAGAGAGAGAGAGAGAGAGGCAGAGACATAGGCAGAGGAAGAAGCAGGCTCCATGCACCGGGAGCTCGATGTGGGATTTGATCCCGGGTCTCCAGGATCGCGCCCTGGGCCAAAGGCAGGCGCTAAACCGCTGCGCCACCCAGGGATCCCCTCTTTTCCCTATTCCAATTGCCTTCCCCATCCTTTGACAGGGAAACTTCTGGAAACAGGAAACATCATTCAGGAAAGGTCCTTCAAACCTCAGGAATGTGCCCTTGACTTCCAACTGGGATGAATGGGTCATCTCCATTCCCACAGCCCTCTCTCTCTTTCCCTGACCAGATCATATTATTGTTGCCTATTCACATGCCTTGCCTCTTCCTCTGGCCTAGAAGCTCCTTGAAGGCAGGGACTTCCCATCTTCAACATTTAACACAGATCTTAACCCATCATAGCAGGTACTCAGGAAATATTTCTCACCTTGATCAGAAATTATAAACTATATATAGTTACATTTCCAGGCAATTAATTTTAATAATTAAACAACCATTTTCTTGTTTCCAGAAACAATTTCATTGGCATTTTATTATAATTTTATGTCTAACAAAATTTACAGTTCTGAAGTATTGAGTTAGATGAGTTTTAACTTTTGTATATACCTGGGTAACCACCACCTCAAACAAATTAGACTATTTCCTACCTGTTTTCTTCCTTGATTACAGCCCACAAGAAGTCTTCTAAACTCAATGGCCAAGGCTAAGAATCCCAGTTTTAAATCAATATCTGAATGTGAGCTGTCCTCTACAAGTACAAACCTTGGCCCAAGGAACCATGATGGTTGGAGCCAATTGGCAGGATCATGGTGAATGATGCAATGCATGGCATTACTCTTCAGAACAGAAATGGCACTGTTGTTGATGGATAGTTAGCTGAATAACATTTTATGTCCCTCTCATTCATGGTCAGTGGTCAGGGCAAAACTCTCTTTTCTTCTGGTCTAAGCAGAGAAGTTCTGAGGAATCCAAATCAGCCAGGGACAGATAATTGAGCTCTGGGTCCTAAATAATCCTTAAGCCTGTGGCCTGGTTTTCATTTGGTCCTGGAGGATATCTTTTCCTTCCATGGGTTGTGAGCCAATGTTTTATTTTCCTGCTGATTTATGACCTCCTATAAATTAACAGAGACCTTTCAACTGGGAACTCCACATCCCAAAGGCATGAATCTTCCATAAGTAATTCCTCCCTGAGGCATTCAGAGTTAACTCTCAATTACGTACTATGATGGAGATGCATTGTGGCTGAGATGATATAAATGCTACTTATATTCAAGTTGGAAATGTCAGATCAAGTCACAGGAAGAGAACAGTTGGATTTGTGTCCCAGAAATATAAAAGCTTTGCCTGCTCTGCGCAGAGGAAGGGGTTTTATCATGTCTTTAGCTACAATAAATATTGTTTGTTTTTTTTTAACACCTCTGATGAGATATAGAGGGCCATGGGAACACATTGTCTCCTCTCAAAGCAGTCCTAGCTAGTAGTGAAGATAGACACATCTATAACACAACTACAAGATAATATTTTCCATTTATTTGGAGATTATTTTTATGAATATTTTAGTGACCTGCGCACCCAAAACCATAATGAAATGGGAGAAATAAAGCACTAAATCACAATCTTTACCAAGTCTGGTACTATATGTCTTCAGTTCATTCCTTCTTTTCTTCAGATATTCACTGAGTATTGCTAGATGCCAGATATTGTGCTGGGGATCAGGAATAGTGTCATAAAGAAGAGGTGATGTTTACCTTCAAGGGTTCACAGCTGTGGTAGCTAAGGATCTGTGGAGTGTGCTCCCACCAATTGTATACCAGGTGGACATAAGTATGGAGTAAAACAGAGATTCAAAGTTTGAGGTAGAAAATTTATTCATGAGTTCTCTCTTAAGATGATTTTTTTTTTCTTATGGAGTAAGGAAAAAATGGATTATAGTAGAAAAGGCTCAGAACTAGGAGTCAGGAGGTCTAGTGTTTACTCCCAGATGCTATTCCCATTAATTGGTGATTTTGTAAAAGTCATTTAAACTGTTAGCTACAGTTTCTTTATACGCACAATGGGGACAATACTTACCTTGCAAATTGAAGTGTGTGTTTGTGTGCGTGTGTGATAAGAATTATCCACTGTACAAACCATTCTTCTACAAATTTAATACTTGTTCATTCCTTCTTCTAAATATCCATTTATTCCATATAATAGTTTCTTTTTTGTGACTGTTATAACAAATTACCACAGACTTGATGACTTAATAGAACATTACTCTTTCCTCCAGTTCTGGAAGTAGAAGTACAAAATTGTATCACTGGGCTGAAATCAGTACTCTGGAGGCTTTAGGGAAGAATCTGTTCCATGCCTCTTCTAGCTTCTGGTAGCCACTGGCATTCCTTGGCTTGTGGTCACATCACACTCCAAGCTATGCTTCCATGGTCACATTGCTTCTGTTTGTTAGCTCCTTCTGCCTCCCTCTTACAAGGACACTTGTGATTGTGTTTAGGACCCACCCAAATAACATAGGATAATTTCTCCATCTCAAGGTCCTTAGCTAAATCACATCTGCAAAACTTATTTTTGCCTTGTTGGGTAACATATACAGGTTCCAAGTACTAGGAAATCTTTTATAGGGCGATTATTCAGACTACTGCATTCTATATTCATGTGTTTACCTGGTACTTTGAGAGTTGATAAAATACATGGATTAAGAATATGGGATCTGGAGTCAGAAGGACCTAATCCTGAGTACTGTCTCTGCCACTTCCTAGCTGTGACCTTGGATAAGCCCCTTCCACTATATGTTTCATATGAGATTATTTATATAAAATATTTAGCATAGTTAGTACAGGGTATTAAGTATTCAATAGACATCAGAAATGATCAATATTAGGCATTCATAGGCTAGAGTTGGAAGTTCTTGTTTCTTCCATTGGAAAACTCAAGAACTGGTGGAGAAAATGTGAAATACACAGTTTCAGTGAAGTTCAATAGCTGCTATTAGCAAAGGAAGGTCAAGGCTGTCAACCCAGAACTGGGTCTTATAACCTGAAGGACAGGAAGTAGACAGTATCTGGGAATCTTGGTGGATAAGAAGTAGTTAACTCAGAAGGAAAAGAGTCCAGAGAAATTAGTGAATACAAAAAAAGAAAAAAAAAAGGCATGACAGAGCAGAAGACTTACTAAGGAGTAACAGGCAGTCTAGTCAGCATCTGAGGGTTGCCAATGGCTGGTTCATATAGGGCCACCAGTGCCAGGCAGGGTCTGTTTCCCGGGCATGCAGCCTGTGCAGTTACACATGCACTACAATCAGAAAGGCTTTGTGCCTTCTTTAGCACCTTGCTGTTGCTGTCTTAAAATTCCTAATAATTTTTTTTTAACACGGAGTTCTGCATTTTCGTTTTGTGCTAGGCCCTGCAAATCCGGGAACCAGTCCTGGTGCCAAGGAAATGAGTTTAGGCTTTTTCTTAAAGGACAAGAGCTTCCTATTAAAAACCTTTTAAACAGAGGCAAACATGATCAAACTTGAGTTTTATTTATTTTTTTTTAATTTTTTTTTTTATTTATTTATGATACTCACAGAGAGAGAGAGAGAGAGAGAGAGAGAGGCAGAGACATAGGCCGAGGGAGAAGCAGGCTCCATGCACCGGGAGCCCAATGTGGGATTCGATCCTGGGTCTCCAGCATCGTGCCCTGGGCCAAAGGCAGGCGCCAAACCGCTGCGCCACCCAGGGATCCCCAAACTTGAGTTTTAGAAGCAGCAGTCACAAGTTTTTTTCTGGGGAGACTGGTGAATGGAACGTCGGCAGATAAGTTGCAACGATTGAGATTGGGGGTCTGGCCTGTGGCAGAAAGAAGGATTATAGGAAAGAGGCAAAATCAGATTTGATATATTTTGTGGCAAGAAGCAGTGGTAGTTGGATGCTGAATGTAAAGAGAGAGAAGACCAGGATAACTCCCATGTTTTTATCCCAAATGATGGAGGGAAGCAAAGCCACTGATGGGGCAGGGAACCCAGGCAGTGAGTAGTGGCAAAGTCGATAAAGAGTAATGCTATTGAATTGGAAGGGACTGTGAAATTATCTCCCTCCTCATCTCACCCCCCTTCTCCTTGTCCTTCTCCTACTTCCCCCCACCTTCCTTCCCTGCCTTTTCCTCCTATCCATGGAACTGGGAACATCAATTACAACCCAATAGGAAAGAGTGAGGTAGATTTCAGACTTTACAGAAATTGTCTTTTTCCTGTCTGTCCCCCAAATAGCTTTCAAAGTGCCAAAAGCTCTCCTACCTAGACAGTCTTTTTCTTGCCAACCTGATCCCTCTTTCTGGAAGGATTTTGTCTAACTATCCTTGCTTCCCTTCTCACATCCATGTCTTTACACACACACACACACACACACACACACACGAGACATTTAACCCACTTCTATTCTCCTCTTTATTCAGGCTGTTTATGTCAGGAAAGTCTTTACTATTTGAAAGCATTGCCTCCCAAGCCCATGCCCATGGAGACACACACACACACACACACACACACACACACACACACACGTGTGTGTTCTCCATGATATACTTCACTGATTCCTGTCTTATCCATCTTTTCAGCACTATCATGACTACAATAAAATATTTTAATGATTATTTGGGTAATGCCCTCCATTCCCATTAATCTGTTAGCACCAAGACACAAAAACCATGACTCCTTTGCTCACTGTGGCATCTCCTGAACTTGTCAGAACCTGGAAAATAATAAGTGATAAATGAATGTTTTCTGAAGGAAGTACTATAAATGAATGAATGAATAATGAATGAATGTAGCCAATTACCATGATGATGACATAAGGAGTCACCTCCAAGCACACAGAGGCATAAGACAAATCTTTGGCGGTGTCGGGGGATGGTAGGGGGGAGGGCCTGAATACCCAAATCCTGTAAAACGGTCTCTGGTTAGAAAGACCCAAGAGCAGCAGCTCTAATAGTGGAATATTGGACTACTTGATTTTAATGAGAATTACTTACTGCTCAGCAGTTTATAGTTTATAAGCTGCTTTACTTGGATTATCTCATATGCTCCACACAGGAATGTTGAATCAGAGGAATTATTATTCTCAATTGCAAATGAGAAAAGGAGTCTCCGGGAGATGGTGTAACTGCTCAAGGTGTCACAGAGACGAAGGCACAGGATTAGTGTCGAAAGCCAGGTGTGTTTGGCTCTGAAGCCTGTGCTTTCTTCTCCACATCTTGGTGTTTCTTAAGCTATGGTGCTATTCTTAAGCAAATAGACAATTACAGAGCACCTACTCTGTGTCAGGCTCTGGCTCTGTGCTTGGGCTACAGAGATATACCTGCCTCTTCACAGTGAGAGGTAAATGGACAACTAGACAGGACAAGCTCATAGCCAGCATGCAAGGAACTAGAAGGAGGGGATGACTGAGTCAGCTCCGAAGCTGGCTCCGTGTCTGTGACCAGGACACAGAGCCGGCAGGGGCAGTGCCTTTCTGAGAGACAAGGCTAATCCCTGGCACAGCAGGATAGCAGACTACTTGGGGAATGATCTCAGAGACAGACAGGGAGGGCCCTGGCCTTGCTTGCTCACTGCTGACAGTCACAAGCTCCTGGCCTGCCCACTAATGAACAGTGGAGGAGGGTTGGAGCTGCCCTCAATCCTCAGTCTTTCCATGGCCTTTGCCTTCCTTCCAGTGCTCTGTCTTGTTTTCTAGCACCTTCTCTTCCTGGACACCCATCAGGCCTCATTCTTTGTCTTTGATTAAAGAAATAATTGACAAGGACTGACAGTGATGCTCCTGCAGAGAAGAGAAGGGAAGAGGTTACACTGCATGGAAAAGTCACACAAACCCAGAGAGGGATCCCTACCTGTGGGATGCTATTTTGCATGGTTGTGTTTTTGTAAAAAGAATGTGAGTGTTTGGGGTGAAGTGATGAGGTGTGTTACAGAGAAAGATAATTTCTTCATTCATTTTGGAGTAGGGGAAAGACTGTCTTTGGAAGGGGCCATAATTTGATATATTTCTCTACCACTTAAACGCAGTCATGACAAATTGCATAAAGCAACTTGAGGCTTGGCTTCCACCCCACTTAATAGTGAGGACAACAATAGTATTGCCCTATGGGATATTGTATCAATATCAATTTAATTGATATTGTATCAATTAAATCAGAGAACATAAAAAAGCAGGTGACCTAGCATTTGTTATATGACTTCTTTTTGCTAAAACAGAGCTGTTTGTATGATCTTTTTTTTGACACACATTTACTCTGATCTACTGGACACCAGGAGAACACACAAATAAGACACTGATCTTGCTCTCAGGAGCTAGTTTAACAGAGGAAACAGATATATGGGAACCGTTTCTGAGCTGTGAGTTAGAGGGTATCCGGGAAGCCTTCACAGAAGGAGCAACTGGTTAAAGATGTCTGATAGGGACATTCAAGGAAAGGGACCCTCCTGAATAAGGCCATAGAGATATCCAGTGACTTGGTCAATATGAGGGCTTCCTTGCCATGTCTATTTACCAACCTGATGTGAAGATACTTTGCAGACTTTGGTTTGGGTTGGGGAGAGAGTGTGGGATACTCTGGGTGATGAGAAATGAAGTAGTCAGAACATTTAAGATCATGGGCTCTGGAGTCAGTAATCTAGATCCAAATGTTCTTGCTGGCCTGATAATACAGGCACAGCACTTAGTCTAGCAGCTGGTACCCAGTGAATGATCACTCTGTGTGTGTGTGTATGTGTGTGTGTGCAAACAAGAGTGTGTGTGTGCGTGTGTGTAAGTGGGAGGGGGAGAGAGACTGTGCGTATGAGTTAGCATTTATGGTGTGCTTATTCTCTATGGTAGAAACTAAGCTAATTATTATGCATACATGATCATGTGAAATGGTTCCATTAAGCCCATTTCACAGGTCAGAAAAATGAAGTTTCAGAGAGGCTAAGTAATTTGTCTTAGGCCACATGGCTAGAGAAAGCAAGAGAGCCAGGATTTCAGCTAGAATGCCTGATACAGAAACACCTATATACTAGCTGTCCTTCTAAGACCTAGACTAAGTGCAAGCAGCCTCTCTTGGTCTTCAGTCACTCTTGTGGCTAAGATTCCAATTAACATGTGGCCAATCAGAATTAGATCCTTCAAATCATAAAATCCCAAGAGAAATAACAAGTTTCATCCCTTGGGAGATGAAGGGTCCCACCCAAAACTTGCTCCAGAGCTTTAAAGGAAGGGAAAAGAAAGAGAAGGGAAAGAGAGATGGTTTTACTCAAAAAGGTGATGCACATGTTTCCAGGGGCCAAAGAGGGGATGGAGATTCTGAGCCCAGTGGTTTTCAAATCTTTATTCAGTTTTTCATTCTTGCTCGAGGCTTGGGCAAGGGTGTACTGTTGGATCTTGAACAAAAATGGAAGAAAAAGAGAAGGTTCTCAACTGCAAGTCTAAGGAAACGCTTTCACTGTGTCTGTGGCACATGATTTTGCCTGCACACATCCAGCAGGCCAGATTCTACTGGTCTATTATCTCTGGAAAGGGGACTCTGTATGTGGAAGCTGTTGGGAGTGAGGGAGACGTTTGGGAAAAGATAGGCCTCAGCTCTAAAAAGACAGGATTTGTTTTGTACAATGAGTTTCTTGAATTATTTTGCTCAGTTGCCCAATGTTTGAATGGCACTGGGTGCTATACCTTGTACTAGGCTCTGCAGGGGCCCCTGCACTGGAGGAAAAGTGTTAGATTCTAAGTGATATGATGAGGGGGTTTGTCCACAGCACAGAACCGGCACAGAGAAGGGCATGATCATCTAACTTCTGGTCAAAGTTCTAATTACCTTATTTTAAACACAGCAGGGGAATATGTCCTTCAAAATGCTATCTCACAGAAGGAGGAGAGTAAATACAAAGATTCATAGCAAGGAGGAATGAACCAGGGCACTCATTTCTTAAGAACCATGTGGGCAAGTTCAAGCTTCCATCAGCTCTTCTTTTATCACAGATGCAGCTCATACCTGCCTCACGTGCTCATTCTGGCTTTTCTCTAGCTGCAGGCAGAGCAATAGCAATTGTAAGTGCCTGAGGTTCATTCTCCACTTTGGTCTGTTGAGCATTCAGAAAAGACACTTTAGTTTAAGGATTGGCTCAAAGAGAGGGAAATCCATCCTTTAAGTCTTCTGAAAATGATAAAAAGAAAAAGAAAAGGAGAAATAAAATCTACTCTATCTTCGGTGAAAATGGACATAGTTAGCAACCCAAGCCACAGACTCTAGTATATTCCTACCCAGGAGTGAAATGTGGTCTGTGCTCCCCTAGATCTCGAAGTGGATGCAGATTTTTCTTAGGAGTGTCTCAATCCTGAAAACACTACTCAGTGATCCTTTGATTCAAGCAGGAGAATCTAAGATTGTGGGCATCTCTGGAAGAAGACAGAGGTAATGCTTTGGGAAACCAACCACAGGGCTAGAGACAGGCTCTCTACAATGGCGTTTGTAACTGTTTATGAGTTAGTCCATCAACTTCTCCTTCCCCACCTAGTCTTATTCCACCTCTGAGACAGATGAATTGAAGCATGGAATGAAAACAGTGATCCCCAGATGGCAAATCAGGCTCGTGACACACAGAGTTTGTATGGCAACCAAACTCATCTCCCAAATACCTAAAAAGGAAGGGCTATACATGTGGCCCCAGGAATGGAAACATTAAATTGAGTGAAAGTATACTGGAAAACCAACAAAATAAAGATGCCTATTACCTTCAAAGAATTTCCCTCCCAAGTTTTATTTCTGTACCCCCCACCATGTACAATATTGTCCAGCCAATGCTTTGTCACATTCAGAACATCATCAGAAAGAAATAAGCATAAAAATTTATGTATAGATATTGAATAGTCAAAGGAACGAAGAACTAACAAAAAGAACATACACTGCTGGAGGAAGAGTTTAAGCAAATAGTTTTCCAGTTCCCAACAGCTTTGAGGAAATTAGTTACCTTGATACCTCTCTTGCATAAAAAAATAATGAGCTATATGCTGAAAGGCAAGAATTCTAGTACAAATTAAATAATAACAGAAGGTGAGAAAAGTTCAAGAAGCAACTAAAGAAAAAAACTTACAGTATCACTGAAGTGAAAGCCACATGGGAAGACCCAGAAGTAGGATAAACTCAAACAAAAATGTACTTAAGGACAAGTTGTGCTTGGAAAAAAAGACATGTTAGAAAATGCTTTACAAAATAAAGATGATTTAATACTAAGAAACATCACTGTGTCCTATGGCAAGAAATTTTTATATAGAATAATGAGCACAATTCCTAGTAAATTTAGTATATTCCTATACTATGCTACTACTAACAACAATAATGATGAAATTAATGTGGAAAGGAAAACTTCCCGCTTGCCTGATGCTTTTCCATGGCAACATGTAAGGGCAGAGGACAGAAAAAATAGCATTTATAACTTATGGAGGAAAGGAAATTGGTCTAATTAATTTTATACCTAGCAAGAGTTTCTTTAATAAATCTACATCCTCAAACATGCAGAATTCAATCTACAGGATGCAAAACTTTCCTTAGAATTAAAAGAACAGACAGTGGACAAAGAAACACATACAATGGAGAGATAAGAACTTAGGAGTAGAGCAGTCATAGTTAAAAGGATTGGTGGTGAACATTAATCCATTTGAATATATAATTAATGTTAATGACCCTGAGTGTTACTGTTATTTAGAAGAATAAATCTATTATAAAGCTTTAAATAGTAAAAAAAAAAAAAAAGAAAAAAATTAGAATCAGGATAGAAGGAAAGCAAAGATTCAGGAGAGACTATTTAGGATGGAAGCATATAATTTTTTAAAATGTCTCCATTGTCGAGGTTTTAAATAATGTCCTCTCCTTTAATTTTAGAGGAGGTTTTAATAAATGGAATCTATTTTTGTGAAATAACTTTTATTTAAAATTAAGTAACTCCTTTAGTTTCTGCTACATTCAAGAAGCTTGAAAATAATCCTCTAAGGGTGCTTAGGTGGCTCAGTTGGTTAAACATTTGCCTTTGGCTCAGGTCATGATCTTGGAGTCCTGGGATCAAGCCCTGCATCAAGCTCCCTGCTCAGTGGGGAGTCTGCTTCTTTCTCTCCCTCTGTCTCTGTCCCCACTTGTGCTTTCTCTCTTGCTCAAATAAATAATAAAATCTTTTTTTTTTTAAAAGAAAATAATCCTCCATATTTTAAAATGGTCTACATTGGATGATTGTGATTTCACTGAGAGATGATATATGGGTGATATCTGGTTTCAAAAATGTATTTATTTGTGCCTTTTTTCTTAATCAAAGCAGACATGTTAATGAAACAGTAGAATAATAATCAAGAAGAATTAGGTTGAAATAAAAATCTATGAAAATGAAGAAGGAAAAAGAAGAAAGAGATGATGATTAGAAATTAGGAAACATGTAATATAAGCCTTTGGACTACTCAGTACAAGAATAAACCAATGTCCATAGCAAAGGAGAATGTTGTAGGAAATATGTGTCACAAGTGTGAGTTCTCCAGAGTTAGACATATAGGCCTATTATATATGCCCTTTGTGTTCAAAATATAACAGTTTCTCATACATTTTACCTTTGCAAGGTCATAAACAAGTTATCGGGGTTTATACTTGATGGAATCTGCTTCTATCTTCTGCAATTTGTAACTAAAGGAAATTATATTGCTCTTTTAAGAGTTCTTTCTGCTCTTGGCCTCTGAGATCTGACCCTCTGATGACTATAAGCTCTGTGAGGACAGGGATTGTGTTTTTGTATGTTTATTCACCATCCTTTAGAATCTGGCAATGTACCTGGCATAGAGCAGTACTTAATAAATCTTTGTGAATAGAATTAATGAATGACTGATATATGCATGGATATTAAGCCCTATTCTCAAGAGCACCTAGCAGAGAGTTATAGAACTGGAATTTGATCCTCGGGTTCCCTAATTCCAAACTCCCTCTGCTCCCTGCTGCACCATACTTGCTTTCCTAAGTTCTGGAGAAAGGAACAGTGGGAATCCTAATCATGAAACATTTTGTCAAGTGTCAAGTGACACTTTGACAGTCCACACTGGACTGTGGATCTGTCATGGATGATTATCCTTCTGATGTGTTATGGGTTTAAAGAAAAAAAGGAAAAAAATGTTAGAAGAGATGATGTCTGCAGATACAAAAGAGTAAAAGATTACAATCCACAGGGTCCTTTGCCACATATACCACTTTGATAAAGGGCTCATGGGTCTCAAAGAGCTCTTGGTATACTCTCTACTCAGCTCTCAGCTTCATTCTGCTGAAGGGTGAGAGTTCTGGGATTCTAAACCCCTAATGGTGATGCCTCATCACACAACCCCTGGGGGCACTATAAGACTTCAATGCAATGGTGACTTTGGTATCTTGGAAGATTGCTTTCTGTAATGGGAGGCTAAAATAGGACCTTTGGTGATTTACTTTCAGAATATGCACTGCCAACTACTTCTACCTTCTAGAGTGTGGTGTTAGCAGACACATGCAGAACGTGTAAAAAATGGGGTCAAAGATTGTGTGGCTATTAGCCCAATACTCACCTGGAGGGTCTAAAAATTAGAGAAGAAAAGATTTAAACAGTTTTAATTGGAAAAAGTTGTTAGAGATGTGGCTTGTTGAATATGGAAGGAGAAAGGAGCTCGTTCAACCTCACTTCAGGAAGAATGAGTTTGTTTGTTTTAGATTTTGTTTATTTATTCATGAGAGACACAGAGAGAGAGGCAGAGACACAGGCAGAGGGAGAAGCAGGCTCCGTGCAGGGAGCTCCATGTGGGGTTCCATCTCAGGACTCCGGGATCATGACCTGAGCCAAAGGCAGAGGCTCAGCCACTGAACCACCCACGTGCCCCAGGAAGAATGAGTTTTAAGGAATTTCAGGAAGACTGAAATCTGTAGGCTGACAGTGGTTGATAATGGATTCATGCCTGCTGAAAGCCTAATGGAGGAAGACTGACTGGTATCTGTTCTGGTGATAGATGAGGAGGAGCAATTTGTTGGGAAAGACCTGCCCTCCCAGAGTTCACTGATGACAAGAATATATGCTTCTAATGGATCAGATGGTGGTCACTAGAAAAGAAGTTAGGAGTCATCCTAAAAAGACTTTCCCCAAAAGAACTTCTGAATGAGTGTTGGAACCCCAGTAAAGAGAGTCACTTTGAGAGTGCCCAAAGGGGAAGTTGGAGATGGACCATGTTTAGGGAACCAAATAAATGTGAGATATTCAAATGTGTAGGAGGACTGTTTATAAAGAACTCACAAGAATGCCACAAGAAAGTACCAGCTTTGGGGCGCCTGGGTGGCTCAGTTAGTTGAGCATCAGACTCCTGGTTTTGGTTCAGATCATTGTCTCAGGGTCATGGGACTGAACCCTGCATTGGGCTCCACGCTCAGCAGGGAGTCAGCTGGAGATTTTCTCCCTCTGCCCCTCCCCTATTTGCATCTGTGCTCTCTCTCTCTCTCTCTCTGTCTAAAATAAACAAATAATTTTTTGGGGGGGGGAGTAAATATCAGCTTTGAACATACACTGAACCTAGTCTCAGTTTATTTCTCATTATTCCCAAAGAAAACCAATGTCAGATTATAGTAGCATTGATAAAAGGAGACTATTCCTGGCCTTTGTCTCTCCTGAGTCTTCCACTTCAATCCTTATGAGGGGATGAAGGAAAAACAGAAAGGAAACTATGAGCACCACACTTCATGTAGGCTTGATTTGGGGAAGGAAGAAACTTTTAAATGATAAATGAAGTTAAAATTGTGATAATTCCACAGGATTGAACACATTCATCATTAAACTGAACTGAACTGAATTAATCATTGAACTGAATTGTTTGGGGGATGTTTTTAATTATCGAAGAGCAATCAGACAAACCATCAGGCCAACTCAGGATTATATCCAGTCACAGGATATGTCTGAAAGGGCACTGGGGAAAAGAGTAGAAATGCTTTGCCCCACCCCCACTCCCCACCCCACCTCACCATGCCTTTCAGAGGCCTGATCTTTCAACGTCTTGGTTATGCTTTTATTATTTGCAGGAGAGAACCAGGGAACACAAAACTCACTCTGATTTGAATTCCATTTATTCTCCCCATGCAAGATTCCCTCTGATATAATAAAACAACTAGTATCAATTACAGAGCATTTGCTTGGTCCCACATACTATGCTAAGTGCTTTATAAAAATGAACTAACTTAATCTTGTTATTCACCATCCCAAGGAAGCAGGTATCATAGTTTCTTATTACACATTAAGAACCTGGGGCTAAGATGGGGGAAGCACTTGTAACCAATACCACATGACTAGTGAGTGGCAGGATCTAGGTTTCAGTGGATTTCTAGCCAACTCCAGGGGTGCCTGTGTGGCTCAGTCATTGGGCAACTGCCTTTGGCTCAGGTCATGATCTCCTAGGATCTTGGTGTTGGGCTCCCTGCTTGGTGAAGAGCCTGCTTCTCCTTTCTCCCTCTGCTGCTTCCCCTGCTTATGCTCACCCCCTCTGTCAAATAAATAAATAAAATCTTGGAAAAAAAAAAAAAGAAAATCTAGCCAACTCCAAAGCTTCATCTACTAACCAAAACTCCACTTCCTATCTCTTAAGCAGATGTTAAAAAGGCTCTTGTGATAAAGACTTTGTTAGTCTCTAATTAAAAACTCTGATGCCTGGGAAAGAACTAACTGTAAACAACTCACTCCAACTTAATTATGCTATTATGCCATTGCTACAAGCGAAACAGAGGATTCACTTCTTGAAATTTCTGCTTGTTGTCATTAGTTCTGCCTTATAGCACCACATGAAATAAGTTTAATGACTTTAATACAGGAGAATCTTTGTGTTACAGTGACCATATCTCCTTTAAATCTCTTTTTTTCCAATTGAACCGTCTTGGTAGTTTCTAACATATGTTATCCTTTAACTTGTCCTTACATGATACAGTTACTATGGCTTCCCTGACACTTCTTTCTACCAAGAGATGGAGAGAGTACTTTGTTCACTACACAGCACTGCAGGCAATTTAAACATCCCATATGCAATTAGGCTTTAACAGTAGATGTTTGTCAGTTAGTTGGATTGATGATTCCTCATCAGTTCCTTCTTCAGTCTAGATTTTTAAATCTAGATTCCCCAAAGTTTGTTAATGTGTTTTTAAAGTTGTTCTGATCAAATTAAATCTTGACTTTGCCCCCTAGGGGACTTGAGATCTATTTTGTTTTGCTCAGAACCATGGCTTCATTTGAGTCATTTAAACAGTTCATGCTTCTGCCTTCCCCTTAGTGACCTTTTAATTCATCCCTGATACATTTGACCTTGTTTGCTTTTTGACATTCCACTTTATATGCAATCCCATGACATTCAAGTAGAGCATTTTCTAGATATTTAGAAACAGAAGACTAGACTTCAGGGGAAATGTTACTAGGGCAACTTTTTGCCTATTCTCAGCTTAGAGGTGGATTGATTTTAAGACAGTGTATAAATACTGAAAGAAAGATAAGCCGAGAAGGAAGACTAACCTTGGATAGAGGGAAGGAGACATCTGAACAAGAGCTGAATAATGATTCTGATTAATGACAACTACCATTTATTAAGTAATGAGTACATTTTAGACACTGAAAACTGCTTTACCTACATTATACTATATCATTCTAGACAAAACGTTGAAAGGTAAATATTCTTTTCCTCATGCTGCTGAGGAAATTCAGACTGGGAGATATTAAGTCAGTTGCTACAGGTCTTATAGTGATTAGACTGCAGAGGGAGGAGTCAAACTTAGAGTCTTTTTGATTTCAAAGTCTAGTGTGCCTTAAACATTGTGCTTTATTGCCTCCTACGTCTGAAGGAATCTAAATGAAGATGCTAGAAACAAATAAACAACACCCAAAAAAGTCTCTGATGTGGAAGAGAGATTGAAGAGAATATAAAACTACTGGACTTAGTGAGGAAGTTGAAACTGGAGGCAATGGCAGTTGGAAGTTTCAGCAGCGTGGAGCAGAATGGTGGTCTTCACTTCACTGAGGGTGCTAGAATATGATATTACCACTTTTAACCCGGGAATAGGCCAGTGGTTTTCAATCTGGGACAATTTTGTCCCCAAGGGGATATTTGGCAATGTCTGGAGACATTTGCAGTTTATCCAGGTGCTGAGTGCAAGAGGAAAGGGATGCTGCTAAACTTCCTGCATTGCACAAGACAGCCCCCACAGTAAATAATTATTTGGCCTAAAATGTTAAGAATGCTGAGCTTGAGAAATTGTGGAATGGACTAAAGTTACTAATCTTTATTAAAATTGTATTTTCTCTCCTTAATATCAAGTAGCACTCACAGGTCTGGAGAGACCGAGTTTAGAGGCCATGAGAACACAAAGAAATGGGTTTCCTTGCAGGAAGAAGGGGAAAAGGAATATACTTTGGGGTGGGACTTAAAGCCTTGGAAGGAATGTGCTGAATATGAACATACCATTGTTAATACTAAGTTCTGAGTTAAGGTTCATGCCAGCCATCCTTTGCATGGGTGGTTTTTGGGTCTAACTAGAAAGAATTGGCCTTTGTATCAATACTCAATGATTGTAGCAGATTTGCCTGTCTCCTGTGTTTTTACTATTCCTTCCTTAAGAAAAAAAAAATCGATGTCCGTTTTAAGTTTTAAAAGGAGGATCTGTTACCTGCTATATTTAGTGTCATGAAGGAGGAGAACTGCAATATTTGCTTTCCATAAATTTGCAAAAAGATATTTTCCACACACCACACCCATTCTATGGTTTTCCACTGACAGCTGCATATATGGATATCCTCCCATATATCTCTGGAGAGAAGGAGAGCTGGGAGGCGTGGGCAGGCTCATGAATGGGGCCATTGACTTAGCTGTTCCTCGATGGGCAGGCGCGATTGCTTTCAAGGGGCCAGTTCTCTCACTGTGACCACATAGCTGGGGGCACTGCCAGTGGATGGGCTTCACCCAATAATTCCTGGTTGATTCACATTTGGGTCAATGATGTGGTAGGCAGCATCAGTTGTGGCCCCAGGCTCCAAAGGGCTACTTTCCAAGCTGGAGCTCCTTACAATCATGCCCTGTTGATAGAGGCAAGGGGAGAACTAGGGTGGGTCACTCCAGGCATGACTAGAAGAGGAGGGGAAAATAAGGAAATGGTTTTCATGAATTAGTGCTAGGGTTTTTAGAAAAATAAAAGCCTGGTTTTGAGGAAGAGGTAAAGGGATTTCAACATCATGCCATTTCCATTGCTTTTTGGATAAGGTTAAAACTGCCTAATGTGGCCAACTAGGCTGGGCACGAACTGATCTGTCTTGCTAGCTTCCTCCAGGGCTACTCTTATCTTCTCCAGCCAGGCTAACCACCACCTTTAGTCCCTTTAATCCTCAAAGTCTTTGCAAATGCTATTCTCTCTTCCTGGAAAGGTTTGTCTCCTAATCCTTCTCCTAGCTAACTCCCTGACCTCCCAGACTAGGTCAAATTGCTGTTAGAAGTTTCCATAGTAGCCTGATCTTCTTCATTGTGGTTATCCCAATTGCAATTCCATAGCTATGTTTCCTCCATTAGTCCATGAGTTATACAAGGGTTAGGACATATCTGCCGTGGTCATCCATGTACCATCGGTACCCAGCCTAGCACCTGACCCATAGTAGCTATGACTGAATGTGGTACTTAATAAGAGGTAATGATGGAGAGAAAGAGCCATAGAAGGATTCAGGGCAGGAAGAAATGGATGAGAAAAAGAAAGAAGCAAGGACAAAAATCCATATGAAAGAAACAATATTAATCATTAGGTTTAAATTTCTGGATTTATCTATAAGTAAATGAGAGAATAAAAAAGGTTAAAATCTACACCTCCTGAATCTCAATCCAATAAAATAAACAGACAAACAGAATAAATTTAGAGAGACCTCAGAAAGAGGTCAACTATCCTCATACATGGAGGGAGTATTGAGTTTATGTCTCCGTGCAAGCCATTTCCTTGAGATATCTTCTCAAGTAGCCACATGTTCTGTCTCCTGCCATTATTGAGAGAATGACCAGGGGCATTAGGATTTATCAAGCAGGAGCTCTATGCCAAGGATTGTGAAGAGCACATCAAATACATTTTCTCATTTAATCCTCAGAAACCACACAGTGAGATAAGGATTGTTTCCCTGTGGTGGTGATGGGGGAAACCGAGGCTCAGAATATCAAGGTGTATTATAAGAAAGCACACTGCCCTGAGTACCTAGCTCTCTGATGCTATGCCTAACTGATGTCTTCTACTGACACTTCAATTGTTGCTTTCTCAGGAAGGGTTCTCCTTACTTCACTCACTGGCTCAATCCTCTCTTCTGGGCTTCCATCTCACCTTCTTTGTACCTCTTATAATTCTAACTGAATGTTTTTGAGTAATTAGTTGACTACTATCTGGAGGCAAGATACATGTCTGGAGTGGATTGGCCTTGTTTCCCCAGCCCCTGAATAGTCCCTGGCACATAAAAGGTTGCCAGAAAGTATAGTTGTAAGCAAATGAGTTAGATCCTTTTATGGTTCACTTACTGTGTTTTGGGCCCTTGTACTGGTCTCTCTGGATATAGAGAAAATGTGTACATGGCCACTGCTTTAAAGGACCCAAGAGTCACTTGGGGGGGAAAGTACTACTAGAAAAAGAGAGAGAGAGAGAGAGAGAGAGAGAATTGAAATAGATAAATAGCTTGGGAAATGTTTTCTGGAGAAGAAACTTGATGAGAGTCCTCAAAGGTAAGAAAGCTTTTGTCAGGTATGCAAAGGCCAGAGGTGGTTAGGGAGAAGGAAACGCAGATGAAGGGAACAATATGAGCAGAAGAAAAAGAAAAGGAGGTATGAACATATGTGTGTGGCGAGTGTAAACAGATCGGTTTGCCTGGAGCATAGAGTTGGTTAAGACTATGGCCAGGAAGAGGTTGCAGAAGTTCGATGTGGGCTACATCACAAAGTGGTTTTCATGCTTGCCTTAGGAGTTTGAACTCTTTACCGTAGGTGATGGCATGTTGATGGAGAAGCACAGTTGGGCGAATATTGAGTCGTTCATCGGTTCTTAGAATACACATTCACTGGGTATTGATACCACACCATGCCCTGTGCTACTATGCTGAAGAATGTGGATAGAAACTAATCAGACAAATTCCCTCCTCTGCGAAGACTGCAATTTATTAAATCCATGACAGAAGTCAGGTCCTGACCTCTACTTTGCCTTTTGAAATGCAGATGCAAAAATGAAATGACTTGAGAGTGATCACAAGTCCCTCTCAGCATACCCAGAGCAACCCAGTAGTAACAGACTGAGCAACAGTGTGAGGCAGTGAGGAAGGAGAGGTTGCCAGAGGGTATGTAACTATCCAGGAGAGGAGCTCCTGGAGAAAGTGGGTCATAGGATCAATTCCAGAGCACCAAGAGAAGAATGCATATATATTTTTTGCTCTTAAATATCTGTTCCAATTTTTTCATAACTCAGGCCTAAAAAGATTCTCCATCTGTGACATCAGATGGCTGCCCAAATTTTATAATCATCCCATAACCTCCCCTTAGCTAATCTCTGTTGGGCACCTACTTTTTGCCAGGTATTTCCATAAGCATTTACTTATACTATCCCGTTTAGCCAACTAACATGCGAAATCAGTTCCAGAAACACCATTTTACAGATGGGAAAGCTGTGGAAAGGCTAGGAAGTGGTCCAGCACAAAATGTGTTCTCAAAAATGTTCTACAACAAAATCTAAGAACTTTCCAATATATTATATAGCATAATGTGCATTTTAGTTTGTATTTAAGCATTTAATGACCAAAATTGTCATTTTTAAGACACCACTGAGTGTTAGCAAAGGAATCATCCAGTAATTATCCCATAAGTATCTATTACTTCCCATGAAGTCAGTGGACTTCATGCAAACCCAACCCTCATTTCTGAGACCCAGCAAAATCCAGCAATGGCCCACAGTGACAGCGTGCTGGTAGCAAAGCCTAGATGGGGACCCATATTTGTAATTCCTGTTGCCCTGATATTGACACTAAGAGTTATAGTTTCTAGCACTAGATTCAGTGTTTGCTTCCCATTTCATTTTCCCTTACAGAAAGGTGTGTTGGAGAACGTGTGGGTTTTGAAGCCAGCTGGATCTTGGTCCAGGTCCAAGTTCTACCACTGACTTACTCGGTGACTGTGAATGATTTCCTCCCTGGGTTTCAAAGTCTTGTAAAATGAGGTGAACAATATCATTCTAGCAGATTGTAATGAGTATAAATAGTTAGCATATGTAGAGCACAGATAGCACAGTGTCCAACACATAATATAACTTGACACATGTTAGTTCTCCAGCTTCCTTTGCCAGAAGATGGAAGGAAGGTTTAACTGCCACTATCACCTGGATACTTGAGGGCGCAATACCCTCAAAGGATGTAAACTTTATTTGCTCCCTCCCTCAACCAGGATTTACCTCTTATCTCTGAGACTGTGCCCTCAGGTGGGGAGAAACACTTTCTTAGATTAGAAAGACAGGCTGGGATTCAAGGAATGCCTCCCTGGAGTCTCCATGTCAGCACGGCCTTTGCAGTCACCAGTTGAGCAGACAGTTACTGTTCTGGGTTGATAAAACAAACCCATTATTCATCTGCCCATAAAATGATGTCCTTCATTGCTGATTTGCAAATTTTGTTAAAGGGAAGACTCTGGGTTGAGGCCACTCTTTAGTCTCATTTCAAAGGGGTTTTTCTTAGAAATGGCAGGAATGAGCTGTGTCTGTTCATGGAAGGACACTTTGCTCAAATCGTAGGGCTTTGTAAGTCCCTATGGAAATGGAGTGGCTGAATTTCCAGACTTGGATTTGGCTAAAGGAATTTTGGAGGCCCTTCAATGGCAACCTTGGCCTCACTCAAGATTTTGGAGCAGAACGAACCATATTTGGCATTTTGAGAAGAGAATAAGAATCATGCCCTCCTCCCTCCAGCTTACTCTCTCTTATTTATTTATTTATTTATTTATTTATTTATTTATTTATTTATTTATTTATTTTCATTTACTATGGCTATATAGTAAGAAAGTAAGTAAATAAGAAAAGTCAGAAAGACATGCACCTACATTCTGTATTTCCAGTGGAAGAGAACAAGATTCAGACAATTCTCCAGATGTTTCCAAACTTACAGCTTTCTAGAATTATGTAATTTTTTTCAAAATTTGAGAAGTCTCCTTGACCAGATGTTTTCAATATATACACACAAGTGATATCTTCTATTTTTTTTTTCCTTTTCACTTCTCTGTAAAGGTCCACTTTTAAGTACTCTCATGAGTTGCGTTTTTTATTTTTTAATAAAAATTTGACCTGCACAACTCCAGTGGTGAGACACCAGTGAGTGACTGGGATGGCACTGATTGGGATGAAAGCAAAGACCTGGAAATAATGAAGAGTACACAGTGCCTTCCATGTGGCAGATATGATAATGGAAGGTGAAATTAATAAAAGACATAGTCTCTGACTTTACCGAGCTACTTTCCTTTAGATTTTTGGCTGAATTCATGAATTTTGATTGTTTAAAGTAATCAACTAATTTAAAATTATTAATCAATTAAATTAAAATTGATTAATTAAATAAATTTTTAGAGCAGCATAACTTTCACACAAAATTAAAGGAAGGTAGAAAGTTCTGTGATGTTACACATGTATAATCTCTCCTATTAAAAATATCACCTATCAGTGTGGTACACTTATTACAACTGATGACCCCACATCAACACATCATAATCACCCATAGTCCACAGTTTACATTCTCTATCTTGTATATCAATGGGTTTGGACAAATTTATAACTACAGGTATCCATCACCATATTGTTCAGAGAATTTTCACTATCCCCAAAATTCACTGTGCTCCACCTATTCATCCCTTTTTCTCCCCTAAATGCTGGCAACCACTGATGTTTTTACTGTTTTTATCATTTTGCATTTTCCAGAATGTTATATAGTTGGAATAATTCAGTATGTAACCCTTTCAGAGTGACTTCTTTCACTTAGCAATATGCATTTAAATTTCTACCTTGTCTTGAAAACTCATATATTTTTAATGCTAAATAATATTCTATGGTCTGGATATATCCTAGTTTATTTATCCACTTACCTACCGAAAGACATCTCGTTGCTTTCAAGTTTTGGCAATTATGAATAAGACTGCCATAAATATCCATATGCATGTTCTTGTGTGGATATAAGGTTTTATAAGGCCTTTGGGTAAATAACAAGGAGCATGATTGCTGGATTGTTTGGTAAGAATATGTTTAGTTTTGTAAAAAACTGCCAAACTGTCTTCCAAAGTGGTGGTACCATTTTGCGTTCCTACCAGCAATGAGTAAGATATTCTCCATATTCTCCCCAGTATTTGGTATGGTCAGTATTCTGGATTTGGGCCATTTCTAATAAGTATTCAGTATTTGGTATGGTCAGTATTCTGGATTTGGGCCATTTCTAATAAGGGTGTATGGGTATCCCATTGGGTTATTTTTTGCATTTCCTTGATGACACAGAATGTGGAGCATCTTTTCATGCTTATTTGCTATCTGTGTATCTTCTTTTTAAGTCATGATAATTTCTTCACTTACAGACTCCCAAAGCAGTTGTAAGAGTTAAGTGACATGTTATATATAAAAGTGAGGGAACATGGCTAACTGGTAAAGAGAGCAATCTCTGAAGCCAGAATGCCTAGGTTTGAGTCCCTGATCTAAGCTATTAAACCTTTTTCTGCTTCATATTTCTGCTCTGTAAAATGAGGAAAGTGATAATATTTACTTTACACAGTTGCTGTAAGGAAAAAAGTTAAATAACTTAGGAAAAGCATTTAGTGTCCAGCATAGAGAAAGTACTCAGTGATCCTGTTTCCTGGGTACATAGTAAATGCTCAATTAAATTTTGTTGATGTCATTCACTGAAGCCAGAAGAAAATTAAATTCTATAATGTGGAGTTGGGTTTGCTCTTGGGTGTATAACTCTCCTAAAACAATTAGGTTTGGGAGGTGTTGCTTCCAACTAAGACCTTAAAAATTATTACACAACTCATGAGATTTTGGGAAAGCTTTACTCATCCTTTCAAATCATCTCCCGGAAGACTAAAATTTTCCCACCAAAGTTTCCACTTTCTTCACTGGTGTGGAATTTGGTCAGAGAGACAGATTATTTTCCCCTTAATGGACATCTTAAATCAAGACTTTTTCTTGAGGTTGCAACTGAGCATATGATCCCCTAGGAAGTTATAAATGAGAGAATTATGATGCTGTTAAGTCAGGTACTCAAGCGTCAGGTATTCAGTTGAAATGAATTGATTGCTAAGATCCCTTGAAGCTTGTTATCTTTTAGAATTCTAGGCTCTGAGATCAGAGGTAGGTAGGTGGTGACTCCCAGCAGCATCTCCCTTTCTTCTCAATCCCACTTTCACTGGTTTAAGGATCACAAAGCTTATTCATTCATTAATCAAATGTTTTTTGAGCTTACACTGTATATGAAGCACTATGTTAAGTGCTAATGATGTAGGTGCGAATAAATCATCATCATCTTATCACTGCTGCCTTCCAGTGAAGGATTGATTAGATAAGAAGTCAGGACTTTTCAAAAGACTGTAGCAGATGGGGTGCTGGCACAGGGACAGAGCTGGGGCACAAAGCAAGGCTCCTTCATCCTTCTGGGGTCCAGAGCACAGAGGGGAAGCTGTCTGAGCTGAAGTCTGAAGGACAAGTAAATGCCAGCCCAAGCAAAGTAGATGTGGGCCTCTGGGATGCATTTCAGCCAGCAGTAACAGTTTGTACAGACATAGGAATTAGCAAGAGCATGGCACATACAGGAAATGGTAAAGAACCCATGAAAGTTGGTGTATTAAGTTGTGTGTAGCAAGACCTGAGGTTGGAAAAGCAAACAAAAGGCAAATCTTGACAGCTTTGTAGGTCACGTAAGGAATTTGAACTAGCACAGTTCTTGGAACATTGGTACAACTTTGTTGAAAGACTAAATGGATCAATGAAATTCATTCTGAGGACAACAAAGAATTCTTAATTGATTTTAAATTAACTTCTGATTTGTGTTAGGTGATATATGATTGAGGTAAATAAGTGACTCTCCCAGTGCCTTAGAATGGGGTATTGACACAACAAGAACAGTCTTCCTCCACATGTTGCAACCACTGTGAATGCGGGGGATCAGGAGAAGGAGCCAGATAGAAGAGGATTGATTCTTGGGAGCAGATTAAATAAGACAGGTCTGTGTCAAGCCCTTCAAAATGCAGAGACTATCAAATCAACCAGTATGGATAAGCAAATGAATGGATTTTGCTGTGCAAGCTTTTGGAGATGATGGGGTTCTAAGCCTGTCTCTGTCCCTTACCACTCCGGGCTTCTCTTCATATGGAAGAGGGAGCCATAATATCCTGGTACAGTGTTGTTGTGAGTCTGTAATGCCTTTATATATAAAATTCCTAGCACAGTACTCACATTTCTGCTGAGGTACTTAGAACAGATCATTTGAGATGAGAAGCAATTATAAAATTTGGATATTTTCTAAATACTACTAAGAATAACCATATTTATTGAGTGCAAGGCACTGTTCTAAGGATTTAAAGTGATAATTGATTTAATCTGTCTAAAGACCCTTTGAGACAGGAATTCTATTATCCTTATTTTATAATGGAGAAAACAGAAGAGCAGAGGGGGAAAGTTTGAGTGCATGTGAGGATTCACTGCCAGAAGTGGCAGAGCTGGAATTTAAACCCAGGCTGTCTGCTCCAGGGCATGAGATTAAAATGTTCAAGATATATATATATAGTCAAAAATAATCAGCTCTATCATAAATAAAAGAGAAAAATGTCACATATGAAGTCTTGGACCTGGCAACCCTGATGTGATGCAGTGTGGGGTCATAAGCTGAAGTCTTAGGAAAGTTGTCTTTTGGAACAATCTTAAATCATCTCATTCAGCCCCCTGATATTCAAATCAGAAATCATCCTATTTTGTGTTGATTGTTAGACAATTACCAATCACAAAACTACACTTTTGCCTAAGTCTCTCTTTGAGTCATCCAGATTTGGCTGGAATAAGTTGTGGCATTGCATAAACATTTTTTTTAATTATCTAACTAAGAATCACCTTCTATATGCAAAGCAAAACAGGGCTCTATTTAACGTGAAGAGACTTGAAGTGTCTGGGATCTGTCCACATACCTGATTTCCTAACAGAAAAGATGTTTGGGGCCATGGAGTTTGACAAGCAGGAAAGGATATTCCAGTATGAGCTAGTCCTCATCACTGGACTCATTGGACTCTTCGGTTGTGTATGAGAGAAACAAATCAAAGTTGTTTTAGATAATTAAGGACCTTTATTGATAGTCATATCCAAAAGTTCAGAGGTAGAGCAGGCTTTCTGTAAAGATGACTCCAGTGGCTCAACATTATGACCAAAAGTCTGTTTTCTGTCTTTTCTTCTTCATTCTTTCCATCTTTTTGTTATCACCCTAGAATATAAACTGGACATAAGATAGTGGCCAGTTGCTCTAGATCTTCATGCTTATTCATAAACAGGGACAGAGAGAACTTTGTTCCCATTAGCTTTCTTTAAGGAGTCCTTAGCATATGTCTCCTGCATCTCATTGGCTTAAACTGGGTCATATCCCAGTCTCTAAACTAACCATGTGGGCAGGTTAACATAACATAAACATATCAGTCAAGGCCTACCTCTGGAGCTTGGGTTTAAGTCAATTCTACCTAAAATGCATAGCTAAGAATGATGGGAGAGTCAGTTCTCCAAAGGAAATCAGTGGAGCTGTTATCTTCAATGAGGGAAATGGATGGTAAATTATAAAGTAGGGTGTACCAAATCGTCTCTTTCTAGGAGGACAGAGTCTAAGTTCAAAAGTCCCAGGTATTGTCTGGAAGCAACATTTACATTTAGAATGAGTTTTCAGCTATTGGACCTGGTAATCTGGGGTCACTTAGCATGATGGGATCATCTGGCCCCTAACTATCTAGAGGTCATCTGCAGAGCTTACAGGAATATTAAAGTGTGAATGTTCTATTACCCAGACTGAGAGACTGATGCTCTGGGGAAGAATGTACCTTATCTAAGTTCCTCAAGCTGGGAAACACAAAGCAGTCATGAGAACAACACTATTCCTTGCTGTCTCTCTGAAGAACATGGAGATAAACAAGAGAGGTTTCAACTAGTCATGACAAGCACCAAACTATTCAAGAGATTACCCAAACAACTTAGCTAATTCCTCTGATTATTTTAAACACTCACAAATGAGGCGGGATAAGAGTATGTCAGAGGCACACACATGCACTTTCGGCATGCATGTGAGTTGTAGTGTGTTTGTGCTATTATTTGTTTACAGGACTTAGTATCCAAGGGACATGTTGTATTGTCATTTATCAAGACTTGGGCTTGGGTTTGACTCCAGTTTAAGTTTTCCATGATCTGCTCACTACATTTCTTCCTTTAGGCAGCTCTTCCACAACGGTAAAAGCATTAAGCGACAGCTTCCATCTGGCCAGTCCTGAGTTACTTTTCATATAATTTATCATTATAAGCTAGCTCCCAACATGTTGGACCCAACTTGACAAGCCAGGGCTTTTTTATAAGACATCAGTCTAACTATCTTAGGATCTTAGAAGGAAGAACTCCATAATTATCTTTTATGGAAAGACTTGGGACACACATTTTGAAACTGCATGCCCAGGACTTTATGTGCAGAAGAATCAAGGTATCATATTATCCAATGTCCCTGGCAAATCCCTAGGACAAAATTTCAGGCTACAAGATGTTTGTTGTTCATCTCAAAGGTCAGATTTGACCACATTTATTAAATTACAAACTTGCTTGTCCTTTGTCATCAGAAGATGGTATGAATTAAGAGTTTCTTGTTCTGGTCACAGCACAGATTAGAGCTAAAAACATCTAAAGAAATTAAAGCGACCAGGAACATTGAACAAAAAAAAATAAATAAGTACTCACTGCCCTTGGAGGCCCCCCACACTATTTGATACAACACAGAAATGAACCATTTGTTAAAAAAC
Source organism: Nyctereutes procyonoides (assembly GCF_905146905.1). Lineage (NCBI taxonomy): Eukaryota > Metazoa > Chordata > Mammalia > Carnivora > Canidae > Nyctereutes > Nyctereutes procyonoides. Next base: position 4,987,110 of record NW_026575135.1, on the reverse strand, counting down.
AAGACAGACCAAATATCAATCCCTTCCTCAAAATAAATCAAGCTGTAGGCCCTCTTGCCAGTGAGTTTACCTACTTTGGTTCCCAGTAAAGTTCAAGTGCCTCAAAAGATATGCAAAGCCTTCTCCAGCCCCATATCCTGCTGTTCTTCAGACCTCCATTTTACCACCAGACACAAAGCAACTTAATTTTCTGTTATAAGCTGTACTTCATCACACACCTAAGCTTCCACAAATAAATAAATCAGCCTGGAATGCCCTACACTACTTATCACAAATAATGACATTACCTTTCTGATGTAGCTTAAGTATCAAAACTTTTGGGAAAAGTGAATTGTTATATCTCAAAAATATTAACAATAACAAAACTTTGAGAACTCTTTTCTGATGAACTCTCATCTTTTAACTAGCTCTACCACACACAGTCAGGTACCTGCAAGCAGATATCAACACACACACACACACACGCACACACACACACAATCAGGTTAAGCCACAGTAATTTGCCCCCCTCAAACACTCTATATACCTACGTATCTTCCAGGTTTTTGAATTTACTTATTTATTTTTTATCTAGACTTGTGCTCTCCAATATGGTAGCCATTAATGACAGGTGGCTGTCGAGCACTTGAAATAAATGGTCCAAGGTGAGATGTGATGGAATTGTAAAAATACCTCCCTAAGAAAGTCTTGGTATAAAGAATAATGTAAAATGTCATTAATAATTGTAAATGATTGCATGTTGAGATTAAAATATTTTGGATACATCGGGTTCAATTCAAATATAAAAATTCATTTTATCTTTTTTCTTTACCTTTTTTAAATGTGTCTACTTGAAAATTTAATGTTAGGTTTGTGGCTCCTATTATTTCATTTGGACAGCACTGATCTGGACTGTGAGCCTCTTAAAGAACAGATAGTGTCTTATTCATCTCTGCATATGGAATCTGGCCTGTTATAGGTACTTAAGACTACTGCTCCGAGTAAGGTGAGTGAATGAATATGATTGAGATATGAATAGCACAGATACTGACAACATGAATACTATTCTCATGCAAGGCCAAGAGTGTCTGTGCAAAGGAGGAGAGACTTGAGCCTTGAAGCTGAGAAGGGTTTAGATGATAAAGAACAGATTGTTGTAGGACTCTCCCAAGTACTTCTCTCTAAATTTAGGTTTCCCACCTGAAAATAAAAGGTCAGGACAAAATGACAATGCTTTGATGTGACTCTATTAAGAATCTATGATAAGATGATACCCAACAGCTAATGGTGACCACTCCATTTGGAATATTTATTTTACCCTTGATTTCACATTTCTGATTAGAGCCCAAATTGTGTAGAGGGTCCAGGCATGCCTGGAGTTGCTAGAATGGGTTATTTATATGCATGTGGTTGATTCAGCTGATGAGTTGAACAAATTAATCTAATGCCACCTCTACTTGAAACATCATACCCATGGTCTTGGTTCATAAAAGCTTTGTAGGCTGTTCTTTGTGTCTTTAATTGGGCTAGAAATAGGCATATGACCCAAGCCAGCCACTGACTGATGACCCAAAGGTGATGTTTTCTCTTCTTTTCTTTTTTTAAAGATTTATTTATTTATGAAGGAAAGAGAGAGAGCATGCAGTGGGAAAAGGGAGGGAGAGAGAGTCTCAAGCAGACTCTATACTGAGCACAGAGCTGGAAGCAGGGCTCCATCTCACAACCCTAAGATCATGACCTGAGCTAAAATCAAGAGTCAGATGCTTAACTGACTGAGCCACCCAGGTGGCTCCAAAGGTGATGTTTTTATAATTAATTCATTTAGACAGACTACCTTTAAGATTTGGATTTGAATATACGAAAGAAGATATGATAGCTATTTGTAAGAGAAATCTCTCCAAACCATAAATATATAGATATATATTTATAAATGTATAATATACATTATAAAAATAATGCTAATAATAATAGCATTTCCTGAAGTTTCGTACTTTATTAGGCATCATATGTTATTTACATTATCTCATTCAAACCCCACAAGAATACAGTTTGGACTGCTATTTCACATTTATAGATAATGTAAACAGTTCAGAAAGCGGAAGCAACGTGGCCAAGCAGTAGAGGAAGAATAAGAACCCATGTCTGTTTTGCTTGTTTTTGCCACTATGTGATGCTATGTTGAGTGTCCCAGATGTAAATGTGTCCTTGCTGTCCTGCTGCTGATTTGATAAATCAATCCTTTGGGTGGAAATGACCTACACGCAAAATCAATTCATTGAAGAAAATGGAAGGTTGGAACCTGAATTTCTGTTGAGTATCACTGCTAGTGCAGAATTAGCACTTAGAGTACCAGGGTCCCTGGTTTTTCTCCTGGGACTCTGCCTACCAACAGGTCATTCACATCCTCTCATGAAGCCAAGTCATCAAGGATCACCTCAGGTCTGACACTTGTGTCAGGGGAAAGGAGCCTCTCTGCTCAGCCCTTCAGACTGCAGAGCCAGCCCCTTCTTGCTAGATTCCAGGAATTTATGTTCAACCTTTATTTTTCATTTTGGTGGCCCTATACAGGCTGACATTAGTGAACTGACACATAAAAGAAAATAAAAATCTGGTTCTGAACCACATGTCCGAGTCTATAAATGGGACCCTTTCCTGAATGTGTGGAAAATATAACTGTAACTGCTGCTTTTTTCTTTCTCTCTTGGACTGTGAGTATAAGGGTCTTTCTTTTAGAATGGGCAGGGATGTCTATAAGGAGCTTCCCCCTGACTCCACCAATTCCACTCCCCCCCCCCGGATTATAATTTATATCTGAAAACATTTTCTATGCTCTAGAGATATTTTTAGAAGTATGAGGGTGGCCTCAGGCAAAAATATTAAACTCTGAATTTTTTTAAACTTTCACCTTCTCAATTTCTATCCTTAGCTTCCAAACTGGACCTTGACCCTTTTACTATCCCAGAAAGCCATCCTTATTCCCTGTTGAATTCTGTCAGGAAACACTTGATGGAGGAGATGGCAGCTCTGATATTCGTCATTGGTAAGTTGTGCCCTTCCAGAGGTCACAATTTCTATTCTGACTGAAGCCTTCTGTGCCTTAAATGAGAAGCAGCAATTTCTAGGTTGAGGGAAACAGACATGTGTAGACTGTATACTTGGGGAGAGGGGAAGGGGTGGCACTACAGAGCTACTTTATAGGCAGCCTCCTACCTCATCTATGGGCACAGAAAGACAGAGGAGAATCTTATCGTATAATCTTTACGGGAAGGTGGGATTTTAGTATCAAGGAGATCCTACACCAATGTTCCAGGTAATGTGCAATGTCCTTTATGCAATGCCCCTGACAAAGGAGCATCAAGCTTCTATTTGAATACCTCTAGTGGTGGGGACTTACTATTTTAAGAAGCTGGCTGTTATTATCTGGCGCTTCTTAGATGAGGCACATTCATAGAGCCCATGGAATGCTGGGAGAATCTCAAATCATTTGGGGAAAAAGGAGTGCTCTGTATTTGCCCTCCAGACAGATGACTTTCCAGGCAGGGTCATCATGCCTGGTGCAAAACTGAATGTTGAAAGAACAACACGGGGCTCACAGGCATTTTTACTCACTCCTGGTAGGACGAGAGGGGGTTTTGGAGATCTGAGGTATGAAACAGGTGGAAATGACCTACACACAAAATTATGTATGAAACAGCAAAGTGTGATGGCTGAGGATACAGCCTCAGGATCCAGAGCACCTGCTCCTTGCTCTACTACTACTTGCAATGTGCATAACGTTGGCCTTCGTTTCAGCATCTATAAAATGAAACTAATCATACTCTTTGTTTCCTAGGGGTGCTCAGGGGATTAAATCATTTAATACATGTAAAGTATTGAAAACACTACCTAGTACCACATAGTTAGCACTCAGTAAACTTTTGCTATTATCTTCCTCCTCATCATCATTATTACTCTGGCTCAATTACATGCTGAGGATTCCTAAATTTCAAAGTACAAAATCCCCTCCTATTGGGATGCAGTACTTGGGGGGTCAAATTCCTGCATTTGCAAAGATCTCACTGCATACTAAGTTGTTAGCTATCACAGTGCCATTTGCTCCTCTCCAAAGAAATCCTGTTGTCTGGGCACATCTTGTTATTCCCCATATTACAGATGGGAAATCTGAAGCTCAGAGAGGGTAGATGATTTTCCTAAGGCCTCCACTTAAATGTTGCATCTTCAGAGATAGCTGTTTTCATCCACTCAATATAAAGCAGCCATACACTCCCCCTTCTTATTTGCTCTAAGATTATCTTCTGCATATTATTTACTATCATCTAGCATTTTCCTTATATTTCTATGGATGATCTTGTTGATTTTCCCTCACCTCTGAGCTGGAACATGAGTTTTCTATGTATAGTAGCTCTTTCTATCTCTGTAAAAGAATCAATCCCCAGTGCCCAGTTTATTGCAGGCCTTTGGTAAACATGTGTTGAAGGACTATGTGAAAGACACCAGGAGGCATAACAGAATCAAACAGTATTTCTGTAAGAACGACTGAAGGAGCTGGCTTTGCATTCTAGTGCTGTCTCCAATTTCCTGACCTTGGGTAATTGACTTCCCGTCTCTAGTTAGTGCAATGGGAATATTATCTCTACTTCCTTATAACTCTGGTGAGGAAAAATAAAAATGAAGTTTATAAACCACTCAGCATAGTGCCTGCACATCATGAGGACTCCATAAATGCCAGTTCTTACTCATCTGAGGAGACAGGATTTGTGGGATTTGGGTCAGAATCCTTCCTGCCATGGGCTTTGCATGTGTAGGATGAATAACAACTTTGATGGGCACAAGGAAGTTCAGTAAACCAAAAACCATCATCTTTCTGTTTTCTTTGGCTACTTCAAATTCAACAGTTATCTTATAATGGGGAACTGAACCAAATGTTCTCATTATTTTCCTTCCAGACCACAGCTTCTTCTCAAACCAAGTGTCTCAATTCCACCTCATATGTGACCATTTATTTCTTCCCCCCAGTGCAAGGAATGTGTAAAAAGGAATCCCAGTGCATGACACTTAGTGGGATCGCAGGGAGGGCTTAGAGTTTGCCTAATGTGACTCCTTCCTATGTTGGGGAAACTGAGGCCAAGAGAGGGGAAGGGATTTACCTCGCATGATGCAGTGGCCAAGTCAGGACTTGAACCCAGGTCTGTGTGACACACTTTCTGCCACATTTTGCTGCTGATACTTATAGAGAAAAAGCAGAGCCTGGTTATGTCTCCACCTCACCCGCCTTCCATTCCCCATGACCACCTCCACATGAAGAACAATGACAGGTACGGGAATAAATTGTTACTTTCCCATCTTAAATTGTCATCCGGGGACTCTCATTTCTAACACATTTATATAAAAGATGAGGCTACTCTCTTCTCTAATTGGTCGTTTTTCCACTGAGAGAGTTGCATGAGCTTACCCTGAAGCAGGCAGTCTCACTGATCTATGTATGTTTTAATCCATCAGAACCAACACAGAAAGAAAACTGTTACTTACTTTTTGTTTTGACCTCCCCATTTAGCCATGGCTCTTTGAGAGAGGACTTCATTTACTAAACAACCCGCTCAAGGGCATCAATAACTTTTTCGATTCTTTTTAAGAGGACTTCACATGACACTCAAGTTTTGATTCCCCAATAAAACAACACAGCTGTTCCCTTGCTACTCGTCTCTCAGCAGGAGCTGCAAAATCATATTTAATCAACTCTGCTTTAAAAGCCATCCAGTTTCCTTTAGGGCTCTGGCGTGTTTCCCCAGGCCAGGATGGCCCCTGCTGACATGTCAGCAGCAGCAGCCCGGCCCTGGCAGAAAGAGCTGTGATTTCTTGAGCACATACTCTTGCACCAGGCCCTCTACCGGGGACTTCACATTCAAGATTTCATTTAATCCACCTTGCTATCCCATGAGGTAAGGATTATTCTCAGATTTAAAGACAAGGGAAGTGAGGCTTATAAATGTAAAATCATTTGTCCAAAGTCAAAGTAAGAAGTGAGAGAACTGGGGTTTAGCCTGGTACTCTCTAACTCCAAAACTGGAACATTTTTGACTTTTCAGTCTGGCTTTCTACATAAGGAAGTACCACAGAACTACAGAAGGATGAGTGTGAGCCAATTTGATCAGCCTATCAAAGCTGTCAACAGAGAATCCCCTGACAAATGCTATAGATCCTAAATTCCCTTAGGCTCACAGCTTTGTCGGGCCACAAATGAATTTTCTGTAGAATGGGAATGGTAACCATATATGGTTCACTCTCCAAAGAGAGGTAGAGGGATACAGAGATGAAATGGATATGAATCTTGCCCTCAAAGAGCTCAAAGTCTACGAATGGATGTATAATAGCAATGTAAGTCATTCTGATGAGAAGTAGAAGTAGATGAGTGTGCCAAAATATTCCATAAGTTGAGAAAGAAAGCCTGTTGCAGGCAAGGCATCGTATTAGGGTTTATGGATGAGTGTAATGGTTAAGATAACTAGCTGCTGTGACATATAGCCCCCACATAAGAGTAGCTTAACAACATAAGAATGTTTTTCTTGCTTTCTGTTGGAGTTAAGTAGTGTTTCCCTCTATGTGGTGACTCAGGATACAGGCTTCTTGCATAATATGGCTCACTTTGGGGGTCCTATATTTCTAGCCACATGAGCAAGGAAGACAGAGTGAGTGGAAGACAGAGTGAAAGGTTGAAAGGCCAGGCCTGGAAAAGACTTACCTCCTTTCACTCACATCCTGGTGGACAGACTCAATAACATGGCTCCAAAATAACTGCACTGGAGGATGGGAACTGTATCCTTCCTGTATACCCAGGATAGACGTTTTATTCAGTACATAGCATTATTTCTGTCAGGGATATTGACATAAATATTACAGAATTGTTAATTGAACAAGTTGAGGGACAAACAGGATGTAGATAATGTAGGGGATGTTCAAGGAACATTCTGATAAAAAAAAAACATTTGGTTTGGAATGATAGTTGTTATCAGATATGTAAAGGCCTTGAGTGACAAGCATTTCTCAAAACGTGTTTTCCTCATTATTAGTGAGTATGATGTTAAGAATGGTTTGAGTGGGCAAACAGATTTTGGAAAAGCTGCCTTATCAAATTGGTATTATTTTAATTCCTGTAGGAGTTCTCGAGATTTTTGGTGATAGGTATGGTTATGTCAATTATAGTAAAACTTTTTGATCGCAAAATCTCTTTTTCACAGAATATCTTTTAAGATTACTGCTTTGCGAAACATGTTTTGTATAAGGAATCTTAGGCAATGAAGAGCCATGAAGCAGGAGATAACAATGATTAGAACTGTTTTTAAACATGTAAGTCAGAGATGTGTTTCAACTTGATCTGCTGGTAATGGTTGGCAACTGTGCTCTTGGGAGAGGAATCAGGAGGCCTTGTCTGAACTTACTTGGGAAAACTCAGTGATTGATTAGTAATATCTGCTGTGCATTTAAACATGTGATGGCTTATTTTATATGTCAACCTAGATAGGCTGTGGTGCCCAGCTACTTAGATAATAGTCTAGATGTTGATGTTGGTTGAAGATATTCTGTAGATATGATGGACATTTATAATTAGTGTTAATTTTTTATTTATTTTTACAATCAGTGTCTTTAGGTAAAGATTACCTTTGATCATATGTCTCACCCAATCATATACACACACACACACACATCTATACATCTATATATCTATATCTATACCTCCTTGCCTTAAGTGAAGGTAGCAAGTTGGGTAAAAAGAGAACCTGGTTACTTGTAAGTGGTGTCTACACTGAAATAGGGAAGGAATTCAGTAAGAGAAAGATCTGAGTGATCTGAGTTCTGCTTTGGCATTTTATGCTTTAGATATCAGCAGAGCAACCAACCCTTAGAAGCATATCCATTCAGACATAAATAGAAACCAGCATTATCTCCAGAGTGTAAAGAAATTTTGGTGATAAGGGCATGACTTCTTTGGAATCTCTGACAGATACACCTGTTTGTCCATAACAGTTTTCTGAGGCTAAAATCTGGGGAAAGTGCCTCCACTGACATGGGGACAAAAAGAGTTACTTTGTTCTGAAAGGCAGCAGGCAGCATTGGGGCTAAATGTCCAAAACACACCTGAGTGGGGTGTGAATTAAAAGAGAAGGAAGAAGACTGAACATAGAGAAAGGAGGAGAGAAATGTCACTGGGGGAAAGCTGAATGGAGCTGAGTCACTGGTCATGACCAAGGCATGATGAGGACCTCCAGGGTGATGGATGAAAGTTTCATTGCTAGGAGAGTGGAGAGATTTATTATGCACGTGTGCATGGTGAGCCACTTCTCATGTGGTTATGAGAGCCACAGGAAGCTCTTCACTATCAGAGTTCAACAATTGTATACTGATTTCCCACAATGCTGAAGGCACTCACTAGGCACTCAGGTCATACAGGGGGAAGACATGAGTCCAGCTTTCTTTTGAATCAGTGTTCTCACAGCACACTGAACTTAACTCTATCTCACCACTCATAGTGTAATGAGGTAGCTTTGTTCTTACATTCATTCAACAAGGATTTATGGAGTTCAGCAATGAGCTATGTACTATTCTTGGCATGAGAAATATACTAGTGAACAACAACAACAAAAAAACAAAACTCCTTGACCTCACGGAACTACATTTTTGTATGGGTGACAGAAAATTTCATGATAAATGAGTGTCCTATATGACAAGATGAGTCATGATACATTTAAAAAGAAAAGAAAAGAAAAGAAAAGGAAAAAAACACAGCTGCATCATTCAGGAGAAGCCAGGTTATGATGCAGCAACAAACAACTGTGAAATCTCAATGACTTCTACAGGCCAAATATCCATTATAGGCCAAGGGTGACCTCTATTTTCACATCCTTACTGTCTTCCTCCTCTAGGACCCAGGTTGATGGGGCAGCCAATATCTGTGATATTGCTGGCAGCCTTGGCATAAGGGAGGGGGTAGAAAGAGATTCCTCTGGGTCTCACACTGGCAGTGCAGTACTCAGCCTGGAAGTGACACATGTCACTTCCAACATCAATCACTGGACTGAACTGATTACTTGGATTGACCCAAAATATGGAATCAGAAAGCACAGTCCTATGATTTGTCCAGATGGAGGGGAAACTTATACATTTGGCAAATGACAATAGAGCAATTGGGTCACAGTAAAAACACTGGTATTTCTCATGAATAAAATGAGAAGCAATTGGAAATCATGAACAGGAAAGTACATGTAAGATAAAATAGGTCTTTGTTGAGATCTTGACTCTGTGATTTACAAGGTGTGTTTTGAGATACCATGAACTGGGATAAGAGAACCTACCTTACTGCGCTGGAATGGAGATTAAATGAGGTATATGTATAATGTCTGGAATAGAATAAATTTCTGTGAAAAGATGGTGATATATTGAATTTACTACATATCAATTTGTTTCTTTAAACAAAGATTAATTTCTTCAAAAGCAAAAACCATGTCTTACTCATCAATGAATTTCCAAGGCCAACACTGAGGTTTGACCCACTTTATCCTCCTACCATGTATGCTTAATTCTTCAAAGGATGGCTGTAAGTAGAGGTAAGAAGCAGAGGGTGTTTGTGTATATGTTCTTTCTCCGAATAACTCACATTTTCTTTAAAAAAAAGAGGGGGGGGGAGCTCTTTCCTTGAATATGAAAGGTCAGGATAGCAATGTATAAGTCATGATTAATGATCAAGCTGTGGCATTCCAGTGGTAAAATCTGGCCGAGGCATGTTCTCTGTGGCCTCATGGCTTGGGGGACTATCTGGAACAGGGTTAGCTGTCACCTTCTATTTATGAAATAAGATATGTCCTGCCCATAGCTGACACATCTGACAGCCCCACAGACTCTTTGTTCAAAGAGAAAGGTAGGCTCGCAGCAGTAGCAATACCTAGAGATAGAATTACAAGAAACCTGAAAAATCTTGTTCTCTGTGTGTCACCACTATGAATAGAGGCTCCAGGGTCCAGGATGAAGCATGAAGCTAATGCACAATGGGGAAATCAGGAATTGTTTTCTTAAACTCTACTGTATGTGTCATCTCTCACAGTGTCTTTTCCACTGCCCTCCAATGTCAATCTGACTGTAATGCTAACTCTGATCCATCCAATAGGTTCTTTCCCTACCCTGATCCTTGTTTCTTTTTTTCTTTTTTCTCCAGAGACACTCATCTTTCATATTATTAAACACATTCAGCTAGTAGCTGTGAATTTAGAGAGATAAGCATATCATCAAGTAAGCTATGATAATCATACTGCTTGGTTTGCTTAGGATTATCATGACTTTTACTTATTCATAGGGATAATTATTAATAGTATCTTCTTCTGTTTTCAAATTTTTCTCAGTCCACTTGGCTGCCAATCCCAACTAGAGCTTGATCTTCCCATCAAGTTTAGGTGTTACATTCTTCCCCTCTGGGAAAGTCAAAGCAGAGAGGAATTATATATTATATGTATATAATATATTATATATTAATATAATATAATATATAATTATATATATTATATAAAACACCCAGACCCAGGCCTCTGATGACCTCAAACCCTGACTTTGTCAACTAATTTATGACAGTTACCCCTTAATTTTAAGTTCTTAACAATAATAATAATATATGACTTAGATTGTTGTGAAATTTAATCACATAATGGGTGAAACTGTTTAATGTAGTTTATTGATAGTAATTTAGAGCATCTATTAATATTATTGTTAAAATAAAAACTTACTTTTCATATTACTACAAATATGAGCACCTGATCTAGTAGAGAGTGTGTATTGGTGGATTTGAAGTGTTGGAGCAATCACAAACAAGCCCTTCACCCTGGCTCTGAAATATATATATACAGCATAAATTGGCCCTCAGAATACTTTATTTTAATTGGGACAGGAGGGGTCTTGGATATGAGAAAAAAAGAAAAAGAAGGAATCTGAACACAGCCCATGCATTAGAATGAGTGATAAGATATTCCCCCAACCTGAGATCTGCATTTACGTGATAAATGAATGCATGTGCTACTGTCCCACTGCAAAACAGACAAGACAAGCTATCTTGGAGAGGTTAATGCCATTTGTGTGTGTGTGTGTGTGTGTGTGTTAGTAGGAGTTTATTGTGCACATAAGAACAGATCGCTGAGAGTGGTCACAGAAGTAGAGCAGCTACCACTGCAAGTGAAAAGAAACTCAATCAAATCCAATTGTTCACAATGACAAGTCAAGGTGAAACAAACTGAGTGCAATCTGTTACTATCTTCAAAATAGTTGGGTAGCTGAGCCAAGTCCCTGATGCAGGTGTGGTGGGCCATGCTCCACATGTCCTGCACAGTAGTGCAGCAGTGTGGTAGCCTCCTCACCCACAAGCTGGGTTAGGATCTGAGACTCAAATGGATGCACTTGACTCATGAGCACTCCAGTCCAAAGCACAGCGTTTGTTTCAAACCTTGGTCCTGCCTCTTTCTGATGTTTTTCCTGTATAAGTTACAGCCCAGCTCGATATTCTGGGATGAGAGCACATCATGGAGTTTGCCCATAAGTGCTAAGGCATAACCTCAAATTTGGGCTTAACTTGTTTTGGAGAGTTATATACATATTTGTAATATTTCACTTATTTGAGAGAGAGAGAGAGAGAGAGAGAGAGAGAGACAGGCGGAGACTGAGGGAGCCCGAGTAAGGGAGCAGAGGGAGAGAGCCAATCTCAAGCAGACTCCCCACTGAGTGTGGAGCCCAACACGGAGCTCGATCTCATGACCCATGATATCACGACCTGAGCTGAAATCAAGAGCTGGATGTGTAATTGACTGAGCCACCCAGCTGCCCCACTGGGGAGTCATATTTTCTTAAGAAGTTGGAATCTGTATTAGAGAAATGCAAGGAACCACTGGAGAGAGACTTCAAATAATGGTTTTGAGACTATCTGGGTTAAATCAGTTGGAAATCATCTTTAAAATGCTGATATCTGGGTCTTATTATCTAATGGAACCTATGCTATTTGATGCTTTGGGAATAGGATCCGAAGACTTACAAACTCACATGGTATGTCTATCCTCATGAATGTTTAGAAACTGCTAGCTGTTAGTGGCTCTATGAACAATCCAGTGTAATGAAGGGAAATAACCTTCATCAAGACCCAGTAATGGTAGCTGGCACCATCTTCATTGGACCATTGAAACAATTGAGGGTCAGATGAATTACAGTCAGCACAAGACTCAAAGGATTTGGTTACAAAAGAGGGAAACCATATTTGCTACCTTTCAACTGATCTGGCAGTAAGATGATTACCCAGATTCCCATCTTCCTAAAGCAGAAGAAGGCATTTCCATGGCCTTAGAGAAGAGAGATGATTCAGGATGGAAAAACTTATTTTGATATTTGGTGAAGATTTCTACTTAAAATCTGAAAAAAAAAAAAGATAACCAAACACGAAATAATCCCTCCCACCTTGATGAGTCCCCATCGCCTCTGCTACCTCTGATTTATATATATCTAGAAGTCAGAGGCATTTTCCAGGGGCAAAAGTAACTATCGCCTTGAGTTTGTGTTTTAGTTCATGTTCAAGGAATTGGAAAACAGATTTTTGGGAAATAGTAACTCACAGGTTATTGAGCAGATGGCAATTTCCCCTTTGCCTCTTGCCTAAAAACACATACTGGGTGCGTCACAAGCAAAGCCCAGCCTAGTTATAACTCTATTACTCAGTCCTGAAGCATTTGCTTCTGTATTTATCATGCAACTGAGAATATAAATATAGATCTTAGCCTTTTGTAGTAAAGCAGTTTCAGGAGACTGCAGAGGTAGCGTATCAGCATGGAATATGAAGAAAGAGCATTCATTTCTGGAATAGGTTTGATTTATAGAAATGGACGCTTGGGTCCTTTGCCTTGGAGAACCATTCTCATCTGATCAGTTTGTTTCTTGCCGCTGCACAGCAAGCAATCACTCATTCACTCTTTTCTTATTCAAACCCTGAGAGGATCACCTGCTGATTTAGGGCAAAGTTTTTCAAACTTTAATGTGCATACAAATCACCTGAGAATCTTGTTAAAATGCAGGTCATGATCCAATAAGCCTGAGATTCTGCATTCCTAACCAGTTCCAGGTGATGTCATGCCTGCTAGTTGGTGGATCACACAGAGTGACCAGGTCTTAGAGCATGGTCATCTGCCTAAGTTCACATCCAAGCTTTACCACTCACTAGCTATGACACCAAGGAAACATTCCTCATTTTAAGCATTTGTATATAATGTTCACAGATAATGAGAATGCCTAACATAGGACTTTTTAAAGGACCCAGTACCAGTAGGTTGTATGGTAATCCATGCAAAGTGCTAAAATAATTTCTCGTAACATCATGCTATATCAGTAGACACTTGCTAACATTATAACCAGGTATTTATTGCATGCCTATCAGATGCCAGGGCCTTAGGAATAGAAACAGAAGATGTGATTTTTATCCTCTTAGATCTAATAGCCTGGAAATGGTCAGTAAAATGGATAGGCAATATATAGATACATAAATCTCCCATAAGTTAGCAGGTGATCTAGTGCATGCTGTGATGGCAGGAGTACTAGTTTCTGGGTCAGGAAGGCTGGAGACTCCTTTCCCTTTGTCATAAAAGATTTTATGCATGCCCCCTTCCTTCTCTGGAATGCAGTTTTCCCATTTGTAACAGAAAAATTATACCAGACCACATAGTCCTATATTCTAAGTCATGACTTACTAGTTTTATGATCTTGGTTGAGTTTGTTAAACTCCTAGGCCTTATTTTCCTCATTTATAAAGTTGAGATAATAATACGACAGCCATGACAATCATATGTCAGCATAAATTGTTTAGATCATTATCTTGCTTTCCTGAATACTCAGCAAGTCTTCTCTTCTTCATCCTCCTCCTCCCATCATCATCCTTACTGGCTCTTTTTTCTTACTCTTTCTTACTAGCTCTGTGACCTTAGCCAATTCATATTTGCCACTACTCAGGGCTTTCTGAAATTGCTTAACTGTATACAGTATTTATTTTCAATTTTTATTTAGAGTGGTTCACAAAGCCAATCAATTCTTTAGACTAGAGATCACCAGTTGTGTGTGTGTGTGTGTGTGTGTGTGTGTGTGTGTGTGTTTCCTGAAAAGGCCCAGACAGTAAATATTTTAGCCTTTGCCATAGACAATATGTAAACAGATGGTTGTGGCTGTGATCCAATAAAACATTATTTACAAAAAAAGGAGGTAGACTGGATTTGGTGTACAGGCCACAGTCTGCTCACCCCTGCTTTAAATTAAAGAAACTGTAAATGTTCTGTGATTTATGAGAAAGTAAGTTTCTTCCAACACAAACCTTTAGTTCATAAAATGCATGACATTGTAGGAAAGTGCGTGGCTCTGAGCTCGTCCCCATCCATCTGCAGCCCTGCCCTTACTCTAAGAACCCACGGCCTTAGAGCTACAGAGTCTTACTTTACAGGAGGGATTCTGAAGTCAAACTTTTCTTTTTCCAGCTAGGGTAAACTGGGGTCCAAAGAGGGGAAATTATTTACTCAGCCAACTGCTCCGGGGACAGAGCTAGCACCAGAAACTTAGTCTCCTGACTTGAAATCAGGGACTATATATTTTTTCTCTTTAGCCTGAAAAGAGAAAGAAATCATTTCCTTAAGAAAAAGAAACCTTTCTTTTCCACTGGGGTTTTAATACAGAAATGGATTTTTTTTAAACTTTCTGTTAATGGATATGCCACAGTCAGACATGAAAACACTACTATGTCTGCCTAATGGAAATCCCAGTTCCCTGTCCTTGTCACTTGGAGCTCATATTAAAGGTCTCCTTTCATTTCTAGCAAAACAGAAAAATACCCTCCTCTTACATCTACTCAGATTCCAGAATCATTTCTCTGGCAGTAAATCAGCAGCAAAAGAGATGGCTATTCACATCCATCCACATCCTATCTCCATAGAAGAAATGGGAACAGAAAGCCCTGGAAAAGAAACAGGCTTCCCTCTGCTAGAACCTGAATGGAAATATTTCCTCTCTTTTAAATGTGCCATTGGTGATTTCTTTATCCTGGCCTTGCTGAGCTGTGCTGGGGTAAAATAAATTTAAAAAATAATAATAGAACAAAGTATGACTTATTGGGCATGTAGTATTTACCAGGCATTGCACTAAATGCCTTAATCATATGTGGGAGCATTATGAATCTTATTTTAAGGATGAAGCAACTAAAGCACAAAAAGGATAGGAAGAGGATTATGCTCAGATTCTCCCTCCAGATAAAAATTAGTCACAAAATTTTGACATAGAAATTAATGATGTGGACATGTATGATTCCATTTACATGAGATGTCCAGAAAAGTAAATCTGTAGGGATAGAAAGCAGATCAGTGAGTGCCTGAGGCTGGTGTTGGGGATCAGGAGTGACTGCAGGGACCATGAGAGTCACTCTTGGTCTGATGGGAATGTCCTAACATTATATTGTGTGATGGCTGCACAGCTTTGTAAATTTACCTCCAAGCATGGACTGTATTACACTTGAAATTAGTGAATTTTATGCTAAGTAAATTGAATGTCGATAAATCTGTTGAAAAAGTCACCTCATACAGAGGAAATCATAAAAACTTTTCATCTTCATGGCCACTCCTTTCATAGGGTATCTTCTATTTCTCTTTACAGGTATGGGAAGGTCCCTTCTCACCCAGGGTTTTTAGCTCCCACTTCTTCTCTGATGACAGGACATAGAGGAATGAGTGCTGATTTCTACAGTGCTAGTTTATTGCCCAAATGATAATCCTGGAATTTGAGTGGATGCAGGTAGAGGAAGAGGACGCTTCTTTATTTTAACAGAAATGAAAGGAGACTCTAATTATACATAGAGTAGAATAAGAAGAGGGGATTGTTTTTCCCATTAAATGGATACAAGCATATTTTAATAGATGCTAGAAATGGTTACTGCAGGAAGCTCATTTATGTATTTGTGTGTTCACTCATCACACATTCATCAAATCCCTATTATGCTCCAGACACCTTTCTTAACTCTGAGAGTAAAACAATGAATACTATAGTCAGTATCCCTTTCCTCTTTGATCTCAAGTCCACCAGGCAACCGTATTGCTCTTTTTCCATCTTTGTGAAATTCCTACCTGTTCTCTGGCTCTGACTCTATTTGGAATTAATGTCTCCAATACAATCCCCCACATATTTTTTCTTTTTTTTTAAGATTTTATTTATTTATTCATGAGAGACATAGAGAGAGAGGGGGAGGGAGGGAGAGAGAGAGAGAGAGAGAGAGAGAGAGGCAGAGACACAGGCAGAGAGAGAAGCAGGCTCCATGCAGGGAGCCCGACGTGGGACTCGATCCAGGGTCTCTAGGATCATGCCCTGGGCTGAAGGCAGCGCTAAACCACTGAGTCACCTGGGCTGTCCTCATTTTTTTTTTTTCAAACGTACTGAATACGTTTTACATGTAACACTGTGTAAGTTTACCCCACACCATTTTATCTATCTCTAATGAATGACTCCAGTCATATCTAAATTGCACTAGTTATCTTTGTCCACTACCAACTACTAGAATCACCTTCCCTATAAGTCTATAAAATCCTTACTAGTAGATGCCATAAGTAATTCATCTCTCTTTCACAGAACTCATTATAATGGCTTGCACATAGTAGACACTCAAAAAGCCTCTCTGAAATGAATTTGTAATGAATTTGTTAATTCATTACCTTATTTTAATTTATAACTTTCTTGGTGACAGGTACTCTTTAGGGTACTAGGAGATTTAGTGGTGAACAAGACTGGCAAGGTCCTTGCTTTTTAGGAACTTACACTGGCTTAGAGGAGACAATTAATGAACAAGAAAACAGACACAGTGAGTTCAGATAATGAAATTATAAACAAAATAAACAGGGAGCGAATCATTGGGATGTGCACTTAAGAGGCCACTTCCACAAGGATAGTCAGAGAAGGCCTCTTGGAGGACTTGACATTGATATTAAACTTGAAAAGTGAAAAAGAGCCAGTCCTATTAATAGGTAGGTAGAAGAATGTTCTAGATAGAGGAAACATCAACTTAAAAGACCCAGAGGCAAGAAAGAATTTGGTGTGTTGTAGGAAAAAACAAAACAAAGAGGGAAACCAGGCCAGTAGCTGGATCCTAGTAAGGAAGGAGATCAGAGGAATAGGGAGGTAGCCAGGGTCAGATCACTAAGGGCCTTACAGGCCACTATGGGGAGTTCAAATTTCATTCTAAGTGTGACAGATGAAGGATTTTAAAAAGCAAAGTGACATGGATCTCCTTTTATTTTAATGAGATTATTTTGAATTCTTTGTGGGGAATAGGCAGGGTCGGGAGAAGCACTCAAGCAGTGAGACCATGAAAATACCTGTAAAGTTCCTTGGGTGATAGACTGCAGACCTGTGTCTAGAGTATAGAGCGATCTCAGTGTGATTAAACATGTACCTCAGAGTTCACTCCATTGTTTTCAAGCCCAACTTACTGGGCTTTCTGGCATCAAATCTTCCTCATCAGTCTCATGTATCTCCTTATGCACGTCTGAAATTATATACATGTGTCACAACCCAGAGTCATCAGGGAGGTCACCCAGAGTTCTGAGCATCTCGTGATGTTGTGTCATATATTTGGGGAGTTTGTGTGTCTTCTTCCTTTTCCAGGGAATTAGTTGCACTTCCGATCCACCTCCCTGATCTAACTCTAGCTGCAGCTCCAATTACTGCCTTTTTTTTTTTTTTTTTGGTCAAACTCTGCTGGCTTTTGGCATTCCATACACTTCCTCTCATTAAGAGAAATTCACTTAAACATGAGGAGCCTCATTAGAACAAGTATTTTATGTGGGCAGCATCTCATTCCATGCATCCTAGGACGAGGGAAAGATAGAGGACTTTGGGCTGGGAATCAAAAGACCTGGTTCTATTTTATACTTGGTTAAAACTCATTGTAAGACTGCACCCCTTCTCCATGTCCCAGTTTCCCTATTTGTAAAATAAGAGCATTGAACTTGATAAGCTGTGAGGTAGATGCTTCTTTGCTATTCTTTAGAGTGTGCTTCTCTTGTTTCCTAACTGGTTTTGCTCATTATTGTGCTTTCCACTCTGCAGTCTTTAGGGCTGTCAGGGGTTATGACATATTGTATTACCATTAGTGTCTACAACTTGTTAAAGCAATGCTCAAATTTTGTTCCATCCAACTATCTAGCCAGTGAGCCAAACACTCATTAGTTCATTTCAGAAATAGCCTTTGAATGTCTACATTGCACCATCAAACACTGCTGAGTGGTGGGGATGCGATATAGTTATAGGATACAAGACACGGTCTCCATAATCAAGGGTTTCAATGTTTGGGGAGACAAGGAGCAGACACATCCACAAGCACAGTGTAGTGCAGTGAGTACTATAGTGGAGAGATCAGGATATGGAGCAAATATACAAAGAGGCATTAAAGCCAAGCTCAGAGCATCCCAGGGAAAGATTCCTGGATTAGTTGACTCCCAGGCCTGATCTTGAAAGCCTAGGAAGAATGAGGTAGGTGAATGGATAGGGAGAGGTGTTCCAAGAAGAGAATGCATGTGACAGTGAGCCAGAGGTAAGATAGTCTGTAAGGAGACCAACATGGCTAAGTAATAGAATGAGAGGGGTGAGGCGTAAGAGTCAAGGCTGGATAGATGAGGAAGGGCCTCATGTATAATGCTAAAGAATCAGAATGAACAAAGAGTTAAAGGAGGAAAATAGCCTTCACTACATAATGGCTCAAGTGCTACAGCAGTGTTCATGGTGCAATGTGAAGTGTCTAGCACAGTGCCTGCTGCCTATGAGGCATGATAGCCTATAGCAAAACATGCAGTTTCCTTGGACAAGCAGATCTAGGTCTGAAATTCATTTCAACCACTTACCAGACATGTGACCTGGAGAAATTTCTTAACTTCAGCAGGGACCCTCTTCCTCTTTTTTTTTTTTTTTTTTTTTTTTAGGGACCCTCTTTCTCATTTGCGTTAGAGTTGTTGGAAAGATTAAATAAGGTTACATATGTTGAGCTTTTAGTGCAATATTTGTGGTTAAAAAAGATTCTGTAAGGGATCCCTGGGTGGCTCAGTGGTTTAGCACCTGCCTTTGGCCCAGGGCATGATCCTGAGGTCCCGGGATCGAGTCCCACATCAGGGTCCCTGAATGGAGCCTGCTTCTCCCTCTGACTGTGTCTCTCCCTCCCTCTCTCTCTCTGTCTCTCATGAATAAATAAATAAAATCTAAAAAAAAAAAAAAGATTCTGTAAATGTTAACTACTAATGCAAATTAATGCTATTCTGCCCTTTCCCTCCTTCCCTCTCTCCCTCCCTTCTTCCTTCCTTCCTTCCTTCCTTCCTTCCTTCCTTCCTTCCTTCCTCCCCCCCTCCCTCCCTCCTTCCCTGCCTCCCTCCCTTCCTTCTCTCCTTCCACAGATCCCTAGATTAACAGACAAGGATGAGACTGAAAAACTCATGTAGCCTAAGCTCTTGCATTTTCCTAATAGGTACAGTAATGATACCTTATTTATTTGGATCAAATGTATTTAGATGTTGGTCCATTCAGCCAAGACTATTCACAACAGAATGGTCCCTGTGTGCATTGGTGAGTGTGGAGGGTGGATAGTCAAACCCAATAGAACGGGATGCCATAGGTCCAACTCAAATCTTCCCCTATGCTGATTCTTCTGAAGATAGAGGACCAACCCACCCCCACCTGGCCCTGCTGTCCACATAGTTGGTTTGCTTGACCACATGGATGATAAGAGGGACAGAGTGGTTAAAAGCATGGGCTTCCCAGTCAGCCCTGGGCATGCCTCCTGGCCTTCATGAGTTGTATGATATAGGCAAGTTATTGAACCTTTTGGAACTTTAGTTTCTTTATGTATAAAATAAATATATTATCTACTCATAGCTACCTGGGGATGGTATAAGAGAAATATGTGAGTGTGCTTTCAACACACGATGTATGTTATCCTCCTTACTTTTTATCAGCGCTATAATTTTTAGTAGTATGTCTACCAAAGTTAACAGTAGTAAAGTATTATTAGCGTCATTAAATTATAACATAAATTTATTGTTAGTATTACCTAACAGTACTGTTTAGTATTAATGTTAATGATTATTCTGTCTTAAGTATTCTTGTCAGTGTTCTTATTATTTGTATTAATATTATTAAGTAATACAGAAGATAAAATCTATACATGTAAAAATCTACACATAGGATGATGTTCCCAAAGTGAAGACCAACACTTGGGTGAGCTGAAATCATCTTTTAAAAAGATGGACCAGGACTAGGTTTCATTTTCTCTACAAGGTTGATACTCAGCAAACCAGACTTGAGTTTACTGTTATATGAGAAGTCATCTGAGGCAGTCTCGTTAGGAGTTGGGGGCTAGAAAGAAGATTTGCAAATGTGTGGGGCTGATGCAGGTCCACTTGAAATCATGGCACCTGCCCAAATCAGAACGCACAAGCCTTCACAAAGAAACATTTTCCTGTGAGGAAAAAGCCAGTGGGCTCATAAAGGAGGAATGAAGGGCAGGGCTCGGCTATGCGAAGGAAGGTCAGGAAGGATTTGTAGGGAAACAAACATAGTAACTCATGAGACATTAGAGGAAATTATCTTTAAGAGAAAGACAGGCTCGGCTTAACTCATCTTTCCATGTGGTTACATTTTATTGGTGCTTGCTGGGTGACAAATAATCCATTTTTAGCTCTTATTTAGCTTTAGTTTTGATCTTATGAGTTAAGAATGACTAATACCCAAAAGGGTATGACCCTGGAGCAAAGCATGCTGGGAAAACACATTTCTGGGTGCATGTTCCCTCTGTGCCTAGAGACATGGATTCAAATAAAAATCAAGACTACTGTCCCACCAGGGGCCATTACTTTGGAAAGTACAACAGGGCTTTTGAATGCATCTTTGTTTGCCATTCTTATTCAAGGTTATCCAAAGAGGACTCTGCTTCAAGAGAGGAGAGAGTAGTAAATTTAATTGGGGCTTTCAAACAATGTTCAGCTCAAAGCTAAGATGCTTAAGATCGAATAAGTATTTTAAACCACTGGCCAAAAAACACAGTTAGTGTCTTCAATAGGCGTCACTGCTTGAGTCTCACTGGCTTAGAAGAGCAAGTGCAAGGGATAAAAGGTTCTGTTCTTGTTTGATTCCATTAATGGTCAGGCTGTTGGGGGAAAAAAGCTAACCATCTCCCATCCTTTTCTGACTATTTTTGTTGCTAGAGCTATGCCCATAAGAGGTCAACCCTGTATGACTGAGGAAGGGAGCAAAATGGATATCTAGTTTTGAATTTTGACATGCACAGGCTGTGATGGGTTAGTCAGAGGTTAATCCTGGCCAGTTTGTTCCTCTCGATGATCATGGAGGGAGGCATATTTATGGTTATTAGCATCTCCACTTTATAGATGGAGAAACAGATTCCTGAAGGGTTAGTGACTTGCCCAAGATCATACAATAAGTTAATGACAGAGCTATAAAGTGAACCAGAGTCTCCCAAATTCTAGAATCTACACCATAAGTATTTTCATAGCCAAGGATGTTTTTGCACATTTTTAAAAATTAGAAAAATGTTTACTGACCACATTCTGCGCCTGGCTTAATTTATCTTGACCTGTAGGCTAAGATGTCCACAATCTCTCCCCTTTCTAAGCCACACAGAATTACCAGCTGGCAACTTCTCAGTAAGCTCAATAAAAGTAGATATGCGAGAGTTTACAAATTGAGATGTTTCAGCAAAATCATTTGCTACAATTAATTGCATCCTTAGAGTCCAGGGATGTTGGAGAATGAACAGAGTGTAATCCTATCATTTTATTTTACAGAAAGGATACTGAGATTTAGAGAAATAGCAGCAATTGCTTGACGTCACATACTGCAGACCCCTTAATGTCCTCCAAGAACTAATGTAGTTGCTGATAAAGGAAGTTCATAGCAAAGAAATAAGAAAAAAAGATTTATGAGGCTTTCTTTTTTTTCTAACACTTATTATTTCTTGTTCTTTTGATTCTAACCATTCTAACAAGTCTAAGGTGATGTCTCACTGTGGTTTTGATTTGCATCTCCCTGATGATTAATGGTCTTGAGCATCTTTTCATGAATCTGTTGGTCTTCATGAAATATGTCTTCTTTGGAAAAAGCTCTTCAGGTCCTCTAACTATTTTTAATGGGGTTACTTGGGGGGGAATTTTTGGTGTTGAGTTGTATAAGTTCTTAACACATTTTGAATATTAACCCCTTATTGGATACATTATTTGCAAATATTTTCTCCCATTCAATAGATTGTTTTGTTTTGTTGATGGTTTTCTTTGTGTGCAAAAGCTTTTTAATTTGGTGTAGTCTCAATAATTTATTTTTGCTTTTGTTCCCCTTGCCTGAGGAGACATACCTAGACAAATATGTCTATGGCCAATGTCGAAGAAACTATGGCTTATATTTTCTGCACTGTTGATGGGAAAGCAAATTGGTGCAGTCACGATGGAAAACAGTATGAAGTTTCCTCAAAAAATTAAAAATAGAATTACTAAATGATCCAGTAATTTTGCTATTGGGTATCTACCCAAAGAAAATGAAGACATTAATTTTAAAAGATATATGCACCTCTGTGTTTATTGCAGCATTATTTTCAATAGCCGAATTATAGAAGCAACCCAAGTGTTCATCCATAAATGGACAGTTAAAGAAGATGTGCTACATATATATGTGTGTATGCATATACACAATGGGATATTATTAAAACATAAAAAAGAATGAGATCTTGACATTTGCAACAACATGAGTAGATTTAGAGAGTACAATGCTAAGTGAAATAAGTCACACAGAGAAAGACAAATACCATATGATTTCACTTGTAGATGTGGAGTTTAAGAAACAAAATGAACAAACCAGGAAAAAAAAAGAGACAAACAAAAAAACAGACTCTTAAATACAGAGAACAAACTCATGGTTATCAAAGAGGAGGTGGATGGGAGGATGGTTGAAATAGGTGAAAGGGATCAGTAGTACCCTTATCATGGGGCACCTGGGTGGTTCAGTTGGTTAAGTGTCCTATTCTTGATTTTGGCTCAGGTCGTGACCTCAGGGTTGTAAGACAGAGTTCCATTTCAGGTTCAGTGCTGAGTGCTGGGTGTGGAGCCCACTTGGCATTCTGTCTCTGTCCACCCCTTCCTTCCTCTCTCCCCCCCACCACGCACCCCCCATGCCAAATGAGTATACTTATCATGGTGAACACTGAGAAATGTAAAGAATTACTGGATCTTTATATTGTACACCTGTAACTAATATGACACTATATTAGTTATACTTCAATAAGAAAAATAAGCATGCACTTCTATGAGGCAATCTCTGCCACTTCCTAGCTGTGCAGCCTCAGATAAATCTCATAAACTCTTTGACTCCCAGCTTCCTCTGTGTTAAATGGTATTAATAATAGAACATATTTTGTTGTGTATGTGAGGATTAAATGATGTAGATTCAAGTCCTTGAGTGCAGGACCTGGTCCGTAGTAGGAACTCAATACCTAGGGGTTTAATGAAGGCTGATCAGGTCAGAGCATAGAGAGAGGGAGTGGGTTTCAGAGCTAGGGCAGTGTTGGGGTCAGCTGAGGGAGTGATTTATATCTGTCTGTTCCCACACTTGGTTCTATCAGGGAAAACAGAGGGCTGAAGATAACAGGAAAAGGGGGCATGTCCTTGAGTAAATCATCTATTGTTGCCCAGATGTCACTCTGGTGATAAGGAAACCCCCTGAAATCAGTGTGTCCACAGCTCCAGATATGACTCTCTAGGGTTTTTAGTGGCAAGTTCAGGGGTTTCAAGAAAGAGCCAGGAATGAGGCCGTCAGGAATGGGAACATTTATTTCTTTGGGAGTCTTCCTTTTCAGATGTTCTCAGAACTCTGGATGAACTGAAATGATCTCCAGGCTAGAATTTGGTCCTTGAGGGTAGTTTCCATTCTACCTTGTCCATGTTTATCTTAGTCTATCATCGGGCAAGAGGCCAAGTTTCCTATTCAATCAACTGATTAGACTCGGTGATGCTTATAAATAGCTTCTGAAGACCCTTTCTGAAACTTCCCTTAGGACTTCTAAACCCTTCTTAATAAGGACAGGTCATAAGAGAAAAGGGTAACAGTTTGCTAAAGGCAAATTGATGGCGTTAAGAAAGGAGAACAGGCCATACATAAAGATCACAGTAAAAGTGGGAATTTGGGGATAGCCGTCTGCTTAGGAAAGTTTTCTAATTTCAGGTTCACAAATGATCACTCAGACAGGATGTGGTTTTAGATTGGCTCCATCATGAAAATGATAATTTTCCCACATCAAACAATAAGTAGTATTACTAGAACCATACGGAAAAAATAACCTTGTTAGAAAGAACACATTTTTTTCAAGCATATTTAGGCACTCAGTTTTAAGCAGTGACAAACAATCCATATCTATTCATTTACAAACAATCCTGATCATTCATAGCAAGTAGTCATATACTGCCCCCAACCCATATCCTTACATCGGTGTCCTCCAGGTAAGAGTTTAGCCTTCAAGTTCTAGGATAGAGTTGAAGTAGATTTGTTCTGCTTTAGGTGAGTAGAACTTACATGAAGACTCGAAGACTCACAGAGGATGGATAAAAGTGCAAGAAAGCGTCAGTCTCCACTGCTACCTCCTGGAGCTCACTCAAGACATAAGAGGGAGAAAAGGGAAGGGTTCTTAGCTGAAATGATGCCTTAAGGGTTACTGTGTCTTATTTCTTATCAGTCCAGACAAGATTTGGCAGTTCAAGCTGTGAGCAGTAGAGGTGAAGACGTCAGACAGGCTAAGGATTGTTTCCTGATCGGAGACAGCTCTTTCAGCAGAAGGTCCCAGAGGTACAAAGAACAGCAGCACCAGCCTGGTGTGTCTCTGGCTGCCTTGGCTGTCTCAGGAGAGAGCCCTCAATCCACCAGCTAGGTGCAGTCTGGCTCTTATCAAAAGTAGTTGGGCCAGCAGGGGACAGATAGCGGACCCCCAAGAATTGTCCCAGGGATACCTACAAATCTTCAATCAGAAATCAGATCAGAGCAACATGTATGTTTTGTTGCAAGAAGCAGAGTAACCAAACCATATCCCTAGATAAATAATGTAAATTAGTGTTTTTTTTTTGTTAAAATTATTTCCCTTCCTATATCTCATACCATGTTTCAATGTTTATAGCAACCTTCAAAGGTAGGTATAATAGATATGGTGAAAATCTTCATTTTGTGGGAATGAAAATTGAGCACTGCTGGGGAGAAAATGAATGTATCAAGGTCTAGAGCTGTAAAGTGCAAAGTCCAGGCCTTGGAAACTGTTGTGAAAAATGAACAAGGTATCAGGGTCCTTTTACTGAGTGGATTCCATTCACTCATAATTCTCTCATTCATTCATTCATTCACTCCTTCAGCAGCTATGATTTGAGTGCCTACCTCATTGCAAGCACTATTCTAGGCACTTGGGTGATGTCATAGAACAAGATGGATTGGAATATCTGTCTCTACAGCCAGAGACAGAATAAAATATGTGTAATGTTTCCCTTACCATCGTGCACCTCTCATGCAATGTGACTTCCAAGTCAGGGTACTTGTCTGGGGGAGAGGAAAATAGAAATAAGATGAGTGTGAAAGCTAGATAAAAGGTGGTAAGTGATCTGGAAAAAAGGAAGCAAGGTATTAGAAGTATTGGGTAGAAGGGAAATTAAAATTTAAATAGGATGATCATGGTGGCCTTCCTTGAAAAGGTGGGTTTGAACGAGGTAAGGGATAGAATCATCTGGGTAAAAAGCTTTCCAGGCCGAGTACATACACAGCAAGGGAGGACACTCTAAGGAGCCTGGCATGGCTGGAGTATGTGAGTGAGGGGGAGAGTAGCAGAAGTTGAGGTTAGTAAGATAATGGGGGGTCAAATCAGGGGGGCCATGCAGGTCATTGTGATGCAGAGCTGTTACTCTGCAATAATCTTAGAGTCTCTGAAGAGTACAGAAATGGCGTAATCTGATTTTGTTTTTAAATAAGACCACTGGCTTCTAGGTTGTGATCAGGTTGAAAGGGGTAAGAGCACAGCAAGAAATCCACAGCAGATAAGTGGCAGGAACAATGAAATCTGTTCATAAAACCTTTTGGGTTTGTCCTAGACAAACAAGAAGACATTCGCCATTGTCTTTTTGCAGTGAGGTTAGCATGACATGACCGAGTTTTGTCCAGATATGATGGCACCACCTTGACACCTGCCCTAAAATCTGACATATGATGTTCTAAACTCTGATGCTTCTGTAGCACTCAAGAAGACCTGATGTTGAGAAGAGAAGCATTGTAACATGGAGAGAGCCTGGGTTCTCAATGACAGTGCGGCGCAGGGCTGCTTCCTCCCACGCCAACCACATTGCACTGTGACTTGAGTATGTTTGGAAACTATGAAAAAGAACAAAGAACATTTTTTTTTTAATTCCCAATCCCACTGTATATCTTTCAGTCTTGCTACTAGTGATGGTTTAGATTCACTTCCTATTTTGATTTTCTAAAACAAACGACACTGATTAGTTGTACCTTTCCTCCTTGTCTCAATAACAGCTGCTCAAAATCACACCTAGGTACTATCATTCTTCTAACAATATAGCATGTACCAGCGACCTGACACACTTAGGGCAGAGACTCTAAGCCACTGCAGTGTTGGAGTGGAAAATAAGACAACCACAAAAATAATTAAAATTAAAACAAATTTCTTTTTTTTTCTTAAAAAGAGATTAAATTTGTGGCTGAGTTTTTTAATATTTCAGTATTTTTTACTATTCATTAGAATTTTTAAAATAGAGCATGATGCACTATACCAAACCCTGAAAAATATTGAAACTCCCCCCTACTACTCTATCTGCCTATCTTTCTGTATCTCTATTCATCCATCCATTCATCTCTCCATCCATCTATGTATTTATCTCCTTTTATCTTCCAACAATTTTGTGATGTTTTATAAAATATCATTTATTAGAAGATTCTTAAAGTCAGAAATCTAACTCTCCTAATAAAAGGTGAATAGTGAACTTTGCCCCAAGATACTAGCATACTCTCCCTTTGGACATAGAAAAGGGGGATAGCCCCTCATATGCCTTCTGTGTGCCAGGTATTACCACTCCCTCTCTAAAAAAAAGAAATGGGGTGCTCAGGTGGCTCAGTTAGTTGGGTGTCTGACTGTTTCAGCCTCAGTCATGATCTCAGGGGTTGTGGGGTCAAGCTCTTCATCAGGCTCCATGCTGGGTGTGGGGTCTGCTTAAGATTTTCTCTTCCTCTCCCTCTGGCTCCCCCTGCCCCCTCTCTGTAAATAAATAAGTAAGTAAGTAAGTAATTAAGTAAGTAAGTAAGATGCCTCATCGGTTTCTTCAGGATCACTCCAGAAGGTTGGGGGTTAAGGAGGAGGGAGCCCTGGCATCATCTCTCTTTGACTAAAGGGAGAATAGACACAGAGAAGTAACTGCCACCCAGAGCCTCTCTGGATGTGAGGCCAAGAACCTTCACATCACTGCAGATGCTGCCACTTTTGAAGCTGGTGAGGCCAGAGGCTAAGACTGCAAAGCCAACCCAGAGGAACTGAAAGAAGCACAATGGCTGGAAGGTTTAGGGAACCAACCTTGGATTTAGCCAGAACTGGGCATGGAGCCTGCTTTTGTCACTTTCTAGATGTAGCCCTTGACAATGCTGCTTACTCTTTGTGTCCTTAAATGCCAGTAATGGCTATAAAACATTTAGCATAATACTCCTTGGCTGTTGGTAAGTATTCAAGCTGTAACCACAGTGGTTATTCTAGTGCCACTAAAAGTTCTCCTGACTCAGAAAGGAGCATCCCAAGGGTTAGGTCCATTTATATATCTGTGAAACATCACATTTACGACCTCAGCATATGCTAAATGCTCTCAATAGGCAGTGACTGTGAGTCCTTCTTGCTGAAGGTGAGAACAGAGCTAGGCAACAGAGGCTCTTCAGGGGTTCAGATAAGAAGGGTGGGCTAGTTCTTGAAGGCAGAGAGGGGAATCCCTAGCCATCTACTGATTTTGCTTGTCTCCTTTTATATAAGTGGGTGCCTGTGTGTGGGAAGGAACAGCAGCCTGTCCTCTCCACACATCCCTTCACCCCCTACCATGCCCAAAGATAGACAGAGGGCAAGTCAGACATGTGAGAGCCAGGCCACCAGGGAATATGATGGACACTGGTTAGTTATCTATTACAGGTAGTCTGATGGGTTTGCTATAAGCAGCAATGCAAAAAACAATAACAAAAAGAATAACAATGACAAAAACTCTGCTGCTACTTTTCATCATCATTTCTATAAGCTCTTTTTTTTTCTATAAACTCTTTATGGTGTCAGAAATGACTTGCCTTAAAGAAGATTTTGTGTATTGCTACCTCTTATAGGGAATAGAGGGATTTCCATTGGATCTGCCCAGTAGGTTGGTGGAAGAAGAAGGGGAATCAATAAATTATATACATAATAAATTATAGGCTTATGCTTTGTGCTGTACACTCATATGCATCTTACACTATTTCATTAAATCTTTACAAAAAGTGGCCATCCCCTTTTTAGGGAAAAGGGAAGCGCTTTTAGAAATATTACATAGCTAGAAAGTGTTAGAGCATAGAATCTATCCACATTTGTCTACCTCAGTCTTTTAAATGCCCTATCTCTCCATTACATTTCCAGATCTAAAGCAAAGACTGTGGCATGTAGGGCTATTGGGTGCTTGCTGTTAGGCCAGGAGTGAGGCCCCACATCCAGAGAGCCGGTGTCTGGCCTTAGACTGTGTAGGAGGAGAAAGCTCACATCTGTTAGTCTTCAGCAAGCAACACTGAAATTCTTGTAAGAAGTCTGGTTGGAGCTGGTCTTGTTCCCTGTGTGTGACCTCAGGCCAGCCAGCAGCCAGCAAGACAGAAACACATCGAGGTTCCCAGGGAGGCCGTAGATGAAAGACTAGTCTTTTCCAGAATTGCTCCTCCTGCCCAGCCTCCTATGGGAGAAATGGGGTAAAGTGGTGAGGGCAGAGGGGCAGTCTATATAGACAGTTTCTTGGTGTCTCCGTTATCATTAGGCTTTTGCTAACACCTCCTACAGGGAGGAAGGTCTGTAAATTATCCGGTAGGACCCTGCTATACAACCGAGGAGAGGATTTTTGTTCTATCTCTGGTTAGGTCCCATACTGCAGAGGGACTTGATGATATACCTGGCTTAATAATAGTATTTTAAAATTGTCATCATTTCAACCTGTGAGGCAGATGTAATCATCCTCATTTTATAAAGGAAAAGAGACAAACCTGAAGCCCAGAGATGTTTGCTTGTGAGTCTCCCACAAATTTCAGACTTAGACACCAAGTCTCCTGATTCATGGGGCAGCACCCTTCCAATATGGGACCTTAGGCATAGCAATTAGAGATCAAAAGGCTCTCCTTGTTCAATGTCTGAACAAAGGCTCAGGGAATGGGTTTTCAGTGGGTGGATAGTTAATTCTAGGCTGATATTTTTAAAAGGGTTGGAAATGGTTCACAACATATAAGCTTCTCTTCCCTGTGTTCTAAGAAGTAATGAACATTCTGACCTTGCTTACCTCAAATGCAGGATCAAAACAAAACAAAACAAAAAACTATGCTTGATTATGCTTTGGGGAGGAGACATGAGAACCCCACATATATAGGCAGGGTAGTTCAGTAATATAATCAGATCTTCAGAGGTCAGAGGTTAACAACTTTGGCCATTCACAGCTTAGCCATAAACTCAGACAACTGAAAGACTCCTGAAAATGGAAATGCACTTGTCAAAAAGTTATAGCTCCCAAACAATGTGCTTTGCTGCCCAGGGCAAGCTGTAGCCTGTGGATCATCACAAGGGTTTACACAAAGAAGCCTGATGAATATTTGTAGATGGAATTTAATGAATGGAGGCACGAAACCTCTGGCTCTTCTGCTAGGTCTCATGAAATCTTATTAAATACACTTTCTGTAGGCAAGCTTCATTATTTGCTTCTCTCTCTCTTTCTCTTTTTATTCCCCCAGCAGAATAAATATAGTGATTTAGAAAAGGAAGAGGAGTTGGCAGAAACAGTGAAATGTCAATAGAAGACTTGACAGCTTAAGAATAAGGGAGGAAAAAATAAAAGCAAAGCAGACAAAGCAGCTTACCTCCCCCACAATATAACACTGGGTTGCTGAACCAACAAAAACTAAGTAAGTTGGGATCATCGGAAATGCGTACAGACTATTCTAGACTGACATTTGCCTACAATAGTTTACTTAAAAATGTTTGACACTTTAAAGTGGGTGCTAAGCCTCAGTTATAGAAAGGCTTCTTTCTATGAGAAGGTATGCTTGAGCTTCCTCTGTGCATTTTACGGGACCTCCCTCAATGTGTACAATTTGGAACTATGGAAGACCATGACCTGAAAGCCCATATAGATCATCTTTCTTGTATGTTTTACACCTTGACATTGTTTTCTATTGTAGATAGTATGGTTAATTTGCAGCCAAAGGCAATGCAAAAAAACAAAACAAAAAACCCAAAAGCCAAACAACAACAAAAAACCTCTTTTACATCTCATACCTTTAAGTCCATCGTAGTGCAGATGTCCGAAAGCACTTACCCCAAAGAGTTCCTTTATTACCAGCTTTTACAGAAAATGAAATGGGTTTACCATTGTGTATTCTGGCTTCAAGATCTGGTCTTATAGCCTTTATTCCTTTTATGACAAACAAAATATAAAAACAAAAAACCAACCAGCAAACCAAAAACAAAAATAAAGGAACAGACATGACTTATGCATAGAGATTATATGTAGATGGATAGATGGATAAATAAAGATACAAACATGGATATAGAATAATGGCTGTTAGCAATGAATGATGAGTAAACGGTCTGAAGAACGCAAAAGACAGAAAGAGGCCCTGTTTCCATGCTGGGCCCTTCCTGGTTCCTAAGTCCATCACATGTATTAATTGGTCAGTCTCTGTCCACCTGCAAAGCCTTGAGATCACCTTAGACAGAAATTCAATGAGTGGCTCTAATCTTTTCCATGAATAAGTGAATCAATGACACTCTAGTGGACCCCTGAGGGCCACAGTAGATTTACTGTGCTAAGCCACGGGGGTTTCCTGAGAGCTAATCACAAGAAGCAAAGTTTAATATTGTCAATAATGGATATAATGATGGAATAATAATGTCACCTGTGAAAATAATGATGACATTAATAGATGAGAATTACCTCTTATCAGACTTCTGGTATTTGTCTGAAAAGTACTCTGATCACTTTACCTACCTACATTCTTGCAATTAATCCTCCCATGAGCACACTGAGAAAGAAGTCATGAACTGCACATTATTGATCAGGACATTGAGGTTCAAGGACATTAATTCAAAAACCCCAATTCACACAGGTAGCGAGTGATGGGGTTAGAATTTAACTCTAGATGTGTCTGTCTTCAAATCCAATCCTCCTCTTCCCTTTCTCCTTCCCCTCCGCCATCTCCATCTTCTCCACCTTCTTTATCTTCTTCCACTCTTTAAGGTTAGCTGACTCTGTAGGAACCACATCCTAATACATTTTTTTTCAGGAGTAAAAGGATTCAAAGTAGCAACATGAGCTTATGAGCATCTACTCTTATGAGGCACAGTGGCATTAAAACTCAAAGGAATGGGGGAAACAAGCATGTATGTATTAAGTACCTATGATGAATCAGGCACTAGATAATAATCCTCTTAATTTTCTCAGTCACAATATGAGTTTCACTCCCATTTTACAAATGAAGGGACTAACACCAAGGAAATGTAAGGAAGAAGCTTATCTAGAATCACACATCCACTGCAAACTCTGACTTGGCTAAATATTCTCCAATCTGGGCAAGGTAGCTGGACCAAGTCACATACAACTTGAACGTCCAAGACATCAGAGCTTGGAGAGCCCGTGTGCTCAGGCACATGCCCAGCCTGAAATGGAGCATTTTCTTTTTTCTTTTTCTTTTTTTTTTTTTTTTAAGATTTTACTTATTTAATCATGAGAGACACAGAGAGAGGCAGACATAGGCCAAGGGAGAAGCCGGCTCCCCGGGGTGAGCCTGATGCTGGACCCAATCCCAGGACCCGATCCCAGGACCCCAGGATCACGACCTGAGCCAAAGGCAGATGCTCAACCACTGAGCCCCCCAGTTGCTCCACATTTTCCATTCCTATACAGCATGTCAAAAGTATAAATTCTAGGCACTTTGATGACAGTTACCAAATATGTAAGAGAGCGTAAAAATATAATTTTTATATTTCTATAAATATAAAATGATGAATTGTATTTAAATTTATTGACATAAAAAGATGTCTAATATGCAGTCTAGTCAAGAGCATTTCAAAAATGATGTATGATATGCTAAATAAACCCCTATCTCTGAAATAGAACTTCCCTTCCAAAATTACATAGTCCTGGAAAAAAAAATATATAAACCTATGACTTTAATTCTAGTTTGCTTTAGGTAGTAGGTTAAAAGATAATCTTTATTTCCTTCTCTATATTTTCCTGAATTTTCTGAAGTCCATTCTGCGATAATAACAACTCACCTTGATTGAGTGCTTACGGTGTGAAAAATAACTCATCTCCATTACTTTCCTCATCACAATGATGCTAACACAATAGTCCCATTTTATAGATAATGAAGTTGGAAGCTCAGGGAGGCTCATCCTTTGCCTAAGGGAATAGCAGAGCTGAGATTTAAGTAGATTTTCTGCTCCCACCAACATATTCTCCTAGCTACTATTCTGTACCACAATAAATATGTGACAATTTTGTTAATAAACTTTACATGTAGCTATAATAAAAATAATTTTGAATTTTTGCTTTCGAGAAAACACCCAATTACCTGTATTCTCCACAACCTATTAAACTATGTTCCAATTCTTTCACTATTTTAGGGCTCATTCTTTTTTTTTTTAATTTTATATATTTATTCATGAGAGACAGAGAGAGAGAGAGAGAGAGAGAAGGAAAGAGAGAGAGGCTGAGACATAGGCAGAGGGAGAAGCAGTTTCCCTGCAGGGAGCCCGACGTGGGACTCCATTGATCCTAGGACTCTAGGATCACACCTTGAGCCGAAGGCAGATGCTTAACCGCTGAGCCACCCAGGCGTCCCTCAGTCATTCTTTATTTTCGGGTGCTTCCTTTACCTTTATTTCTAATAATATGCCTTCCAATAGATGGTTAAAATAAATATTGTCTAATGCTTCCTCAGCTCCTGAGAAAGCTTGCTTCACAGGAATTATTAGTATCCAAGATGCCATGGGATTTCTAGAGGTAGAGTGTGCAGGTTGGGGTCAGCTGCACTCAAACCTCACAGAATAACCATAAAGGAGGAGGCAAAAACCTAGGCCCACCGCTCTACCATCTGTTCTTAGATTGTAGTCACAAATATGTCACTGTTCTTGGCCATCAGACCCCATAATTTTCTATCCAGTAACCATGTAAGATTCCTTGGCTCAAACACCATACATAATAACCCACAAACTCCTCAAAAGCAGTAACCTTGGGCTTGAGGAAATTTTGCCAATTATATATCCCAGCCACTCCCAGCACCCCTCACCCCTGCCTATGTACATCTCTCCCTGCCCACCCCCCCCCTCCACAGTTGTCCATCAAAACCACATCGAGTTGAGAAATAAGACATGCTCTTCACTTCCACCGGCCTTTTAACAATTGAAGAGGAACTACTGTAGTCAACTACAGGATAAATAAAGAGATTCCTAAGGCCATAAGCACGGCATGACAAATTAGCAAGCACATGGCCCTAGGACAGCAGGGAGCTTCCCACCCAGGCTGAATCACCAGCTCACTGTTGGGAACAATTTATTTGATGCAAATGAAAAACCAAACATTTATAAATCAGTTAAACAAGAAGCTTAGGGAGAGGGCTTTGGGGACTTGGAAAAAAAAAGAATTTATTTTCCAAGGGAATTAGAAGATTGGAAATCTGTCTGGATTTGGAATATGCATACATCTGGCGTGTGTTGCTGGGACAGTAAGTCACTTAGTAAAGCCTTGACCAGTACAAGGCTTTTATTTCTAGGCCTCGCTCCCCTATCCTTCCAATGCTTTTCTTCTACTAATGTCAGAAGGGCATATTGCAACTGTCAATTCTACCTCTTAATGCCTTCTCCAATGTCCATTCTGTTGCTTGGACAACTGTGTGCAATAAATAGTCAGTTAACGAATTCTCCTGCTGCTTTTTAAAAATAAACATTGTATTTTGCAATAATGTTAAATTTACAGTACAGTTGCAAAATTAATACGGAGAGGTCCTATAGATTCCTTACCTAGTATCCCCTAATGGTGCATTTATCAAAATTAAGAAACTGATATTGGTGCATTATTATTAACTGAACTATAGATTTGGCTGAGAATTTGACCGATTTTTATATTTTATAGTAAGGTCTTTCTTCTATTCCAGAATCCAATCCAGGATAGCACATTACACTGGCATGTCTCTTTAGTCACCTCAGTGGACCGAGTGCCTAAATCTTTCCTTATTTTTCACATCTTGACAGTTTTGAGGAGTATGGGAGGTCGGGTATTTTGTACAATGTCCCTCATTTTTAGTTTGTCTGATGTGTAGCCTCATGATTCAACTACAGTTATGGATTTGGGGCAAAAATTCCATAGAAGTGAAGTTCCCTCCTCCCATGGAAGGGAGCTCTCTGAGATTCATTCATGTGGGCTTCACTCTCATGACCTAATCATCTGTCAAAGGTTCTCCCTCCAAATACCACCACACTGAGGACTAGGTTTCAACCTATGAATGTTGAGGTGATAGAAACATGAAATCTAGAGCAGCTGGTAATGTTAACCTTGATCATTTCATTAAGGAAGTGTTTTCTAGGTTTCTTCCTGGTAAAGTTATTATTTTTCCCTTTTCCATACCCTTTTATGTGATTGAATCACTAAGTACAGACCACACTCAAGGTGGTGGTGGAGATGTGGAAATAGGGTTTGGAACTGCCTATTTCTGCTTTTGACCCAATGCAAATCTATTATATACAAGCGAATTAAAATTAAAAATGAGGGTGCCTGGTTGGCTCAGTTAGTTACACGTCTGCCTTCGGCTCAGGTCATGATCCCGTGGTCCTGGGATCTAGCCTTACCTCTGGCTCCCTGCTCATCAAGGAGTCTGCTTCTCCCTCTCCCTCTACCTGCTGTTCCCTCTGCTTATGTTCTCTCTGTCAAATAAAAAATAAAACTTTTTTAGAAAAATGAGGTCAAGAAACTCTCTTATCTGATGCTTTTCAATGGCTTCCTATTGCCCTCAGGAGAAATATCTTATTCATTCTACATCATTAACCAGAGGGCTGCTGTAGAATTGGCTGATACCGAAGTTAGTTCTCCCTATTAACACTTTTTATAGATGTAGTTGTTCTTCACAGAGATAATTACAAATGGTCAAAATTTGTCATTCCGTATTAATTTATTTAATGTCAGCCTCCTCCACAGATCTACACATATCATGTAGTCAGGGCCAGTGTATCCTCATTAGTTATAAAACTCTTAGTATAAACAGGATCCTTATACACAGGCAACAGAAACCAAGTCTGGAGAATAAGCAGGAACAGGAATGGTGCTGGAAAATCATTCTCAGGCCTAAACTTCCAGAAAAAGATGTTCCAAACCATGTTGCAGAATTGGGATAAGTATATCTCTGTCCCTGCTGCTGCCCTAGTGAGTACTCCATAATGAAAACCGCTAGACTTGATCTTGAAAACACTCCCATTGCCAAAATCTGGGTGCCTCAGATCACCCTGCAGACAAAAAGGATTTTAAGTGGTGCTTCCTTCCCTAGTTACTGACTTGCCAATCAAGGTTTAGTAAGAGTGAATCTCATTGGTAGGGCCAGAGCCAGATGACCTGAGGGATTGAATTCATTCCATTCTGTCTTTGTGAGACAGGATTCAGAAAGTTAGAAATTCTTGAAAATGTGAGGTGGGAGTTTAACAGGTACTGGTAGCAAGAGAGTATAAAAAAAAAGTCCCATTCAGTGACGCGGCATTGATTCTCAGTATCTGTCAAAGGAAGGAAGGGTTATAGGATTGCCAGACTTAGCAAATGAAAATATAGAGTGCCCAGTTTGATCTGAATCTCAGATGGAGCAATGAATAGTTTTTTTTCATGAATCTCATGCAATATTTGGTAAATACTTAAACTCAGCATTTATTTGTTGTTTACCTGAAATTCAGATTTAATTAGGTATTTTGTATTTTATCTTGCAACCACAGGAAGGGAGGAGAAAAAGGAGGAAGGGAGGGAGGGAGGGAAGAAGATACGAATCAGGCTACCTTAGGTTTGTACCACTTGACTTTTGATTTATCTGATTCCAGTTTTACCAAGAAAACATATGTCTATAATTTGACATTTCATGAGGAATTAGCCACTAGGAAAGAATAAACTGGTCAGACTGCCTGGAATTTCTCACCGTTAACTGACAAATTGGCTTTCGACTAAGATGTGCTGTACCCTTTAGCTTGGTACAAGGAAGGAATGTACTGACTTCAGGGTTAGTCATATTCCAGTCCATGGGACAGTCAGGTTTCACAGTACAAATTAATCAATTAGCCTTCCAACTTTATACCCCATTCCTGAGAGTTCAGGTCCTGTGATGCCAACCTTGATAGGTGAATTCAGTCTCCATGGGTATGCTCAGAGTGGGGAATGCAAGGTTCTGTAATTATATTGGCCATGCTTTATTTCTCAGATGGAATCGTAGGGATATGGGTGTTAATTATTTTATTCTTTGTAACATTTTATATATCAAAATATTGTGTAAGGTATTTTCAAACAAAAAAAGGATGGGTTTACTTTTAGGACACATTTACTGAAGTCCAGATTATTCCACTGTGCCATTTTTTTCTGCTTTATCCTTCAACATGGAGTTAAGCCGATGGTTTCCAGTTACATCTCATATTATGCTACCCTCTTTACATTTCCATGCATTATGCTTTGCCTTTCGTCCTTTCCTCCAGCCACTCCTTACTTTTCTTTAAAACAACCCCAATCATCCAAGGAGATAATGCAGGAATTTCTTTTTTCTTTTTTTTCCTGCTGGCTGGCAAACCTTCTTTCAATCTTTCCTCTCACCACTCATTGGAGGAGGATCTACTTCTGGCCCTGACTTATTTCTATCTCTCTCAGTAGGTTGCATGAGGCCCTTTTTTGCTCCCACCACACTGTGCTGGACAGATCTGCAAGACAGGCCTGTCTTGCCATGAATTGTAAACTCCTTGAGAGAAGGAAATAAGCCTTTTTTTTTTTTTTTTTTTTTTTTTGAAATAAGCCTTATTCACTCCTCTACCTTACGACCTTAGCAATATACCTAAATCAGGTTTACCCAATTGGACTGACTCTAGGAAATCCTGTCTCTTAGCCCTGGTTTATAAACTCCATCACAAAGTTGCTGCATGTGTGTGCGCATGCACACACACACACACACACACACAAAAAAAAAACAGTCTAGAGTAAAAATTTCTGTCATATCAGTTGCTTAAAGCAAAGCTCGCTCTTCTGTATTTCCTAAGCCTCAGGGCAAAACTGAGGTCCTAGTTTTAACAGAAAGACAACTAAGATCCAGAGAGGGAGAGTAACCTGTACAAGATTATATGGGACTGGAAGTGGGGTGGGGAGCTGATTCAGAGCCAGAACTCAGGTCTCTCCCAGTTAACACCCATTGCAGTGTGATGATAAGCTGGTTGTCAAACTTCCTGTCTCTAACTCTTCAGAGAGGTTAGGTGAAGGTGGCTCTCCCTGGCATGGCCCCTTGGCTAAACCAGGTCAGACTGCCAAAGAGCAGCTCATAGAAATGTCCATAGTCAGTGGCCATTAGCAAGGAATTTTCACACTTCCTACTGCCTGGCCCGCCTTAGCAGTCCTGCTTTGTTTTGGTCAAAAGTCTCTCTGGCAGACACTCTAAGTAATATCTGTAGACTCTTTGAAGGCATTTTCCCTAGAGCCTCCTTAGCCTTGGCTATTGGAAGCCTTGGCCAAGGTCATCCTTTCCATATTTGCTGACCTGAGGTTATTTGGTGTGAATGGAAACAGAGGAGCTGGCTCCCTAGAAATGCTTGCAAAAACAAGTTGCTTTCTTTTCAAGCTGTGGATTCCATCAACTAACTGGAATGGCCTTTATGTATTTGGCAACAGATTCAGGACTGTCCTCCCCCTGTCCCTTCAAAATGTTGGAGGTAAGAATGCTCTACCCTCAGGGATATCCAAGGCCAAACTGGGAGAAACATTCCAGTGTGGATTTCCCAGACTGGTTGTCCTCTCTTCTGGAACGTGTTATCCTATTTATCACCTGTCCCCATTGCTATGGGGGTAGCTGCACCACCAGTTAATCTCTTCCTCTCACCTTCTCTCCTAGTTGTAGAGGGAGACTCCAGAATAGCTCCGTTCTTTTCCCAGGTGGACCAGAGTAAGCCTTCTCAAAGCAGTAAGGACCTTTTGACTTCACCTGGGAGAATCCTTAATCTTTATAAATGGAGAAACAAACTGAATGGGAAAGAACTATAAGTACTCAGTTAATCGAGTTAACTTAGTACTCAGTACTGAGTTCTAGTATTAGAACTGGGGCAAAATTCAGGTTTCCTGAACTCCTATCCATGTCTCAGGACTTCAAGCAATTATCAGACAATAAACAAACAAAAATAAGGCCTTAAACATTGATACTATTCATCAAAAATGTCCCCCCACCCTGCCCGGTTTGTTCCTTCAGACTTCTGCTCTCATCCTCTCTCTCCTTTGGTTATTGATCTGTTGATTCCTAATTCTTCACCTTTGGATCCTGTGTCTGAAATCTTTCTATATCCCCATCAGTTTGTCCTTCCAAACCTAGCTCTGTGAAGTTCTGTGAAGTAAATGGAAAGGAGAGAGTTTGGCCGATTAGATTAGTGGTCTCAATTCTTCATTCCCCTGGAACAGTATTAACCTCCCACACCCCTGCTATGGTTTCATGGTAGCTGGAGCTCCCCTCCACAACTTTGGGCTGTTGACTTGTCATCAACATGACACAGCACGCCATCTTCTGTTTCTGTCATCATTGTGAGCACATGGCTTGGGTGCCCACTGCCCCTTTAACCTGGGCTCAGAATGAGAGAGGGAGAGCAGACCAAAAGCTAGAGGCTAAATCCAGCAGAACTCAACAGAGCCCAGCTGATGTCACAATGTGTGCCTGGAAGTGTCTCGAAAAGGCCTCTGCTTCAGGAGGAAAAATATCCAGCTATACATAAAGGTTGATAAAATAGGTTTCAATATTTATTCATTCTGTCACTCATTAAACCGTTCACTAGTCACTGAGCACCAACTATGATACTATCTAGGCCTGATACATTTTTAAAAGATTTTATTTAATAGAGAGAACACAAGCAGGGGGAGTGGCAGAGGAAGAGGGAGAAGTAGGCTCCCCCTCTGAGCAAGGAGCCCAACATGTGCTTGATCCCAAGACCCGAGCCCAAAGCAGACACCTAACCAACAGAGCCACCCAGGCTTCCCTAAGCCTGAGATTCTTAACTCTATGAAACTATGTCAAGATTTGTCCACTAATGCATTTTTTCTGAGGAAAGGGT
Organism: Nyctereutes procyonoides; assembly: GCF_905146905.1. Lineage (NCBI taxonomy): Eukaryota > Metazoa > Chordata > Mammalia > Carnivora > Canidae > Nyctereutes > Nyctereutes procyonoides. Next base: position 4,947,461 of record NW_026575135.1, on the reverse strand, counting down.
TTATGGCTGTCCTCAGCTACTCAAATGGGGTCTTAATCATAACCAAATGAGCAAAGTCCTTGATATGAGGGTTCACTTAGGGTTTGATTTATTTTCCACAAAAAGGTCAATAATGAATATTTGTGTTGTACGGCTATTCACCTATGAGGGCAGACTGAATACAAAGTTCTGCTTAAGTCATCTGAAGATTACTGGAAGGATTGATCAGAGAGTTGGATTGCAATGTGCTAATTACTGAACCAGTGCATTAGTTCTTTGCAATGATCATCCATATCATTTGCAATTGACATTCCAACCGTGTAACTTGCATCCTAAAATTAAAATGAAAATACTAAATGTTTATAAATACCATCTTATATTTTCATCATCAACTTGATAGTTTTGTAATTAGGGACTTGTTATCTTTCATAAGCACCCTAGCAGTGTGTGTTTTTGTAAATGTTTTCTCCTGTTACACTAGTACCAGTTCCCAGCAGTTCCTTTATGGCTTTCTTTCTTTCTTTCTTTCTTTCTTTCTTTCTTTCTTTCTTTCTTTCTTCTTTCTTTCTTTCTTTCTTTCTTTCTTTCTTTCTTTCTTTCTTTCTTTCTTTCTTTCTTTTCTTTCGTAGTGTGATTTTAAGATCTTTTACTATTATGGTTTACCTCCTCTGCATTTTCTAGTTTGACACTGATCCTCTTCAATGCATCAGCCCAAAGTGACTAGACTCCGAATGCAATCAAATGCTTACCTTCTGCTATGGGCTGAATTATGTCCTCCCCCAAACTCATATGTTGAAGCCCCTGACCCTCAATGTGGTGGTATTTGGAGACGGTACCTTTGGGAGTTATGGGATTAGTGCCCTTATAACAAGAAAAGCCAGAGAGCTTGTCATTCTCTCTCTCTGCGCTGTGTGTTGAGATAGCAAGAAGGCAGCCATCTGAAAGTTAGGAAGAGATGTCTCAGCAGAAACAGACCATGCTGGCACCGTAATCTCAGGCTTCCAGCATCCATAAATTTCTGTTGCTTGAGCCACCCGGTATTTTGTCATGGCAGCCTAAGCAGACCAAGACACCTCCCTTCCTGCTCCCCACACAGTGTCTAACATGGTGCTTGGCTTCCAGGGCCTGGTTGACAGATTGGCCCCTGGGATGCCAGCCTTAGGAGACCATTCTTGGTCTGCCCAGAATTGACACACTGATGAGCCCAACAGGCCCCCCAAATCATGCCAGACCTTTCCACTGTTGGTCTGGATTTCTGGACTTCCAGTGCTTGCTTATCCATGCCAGCCATTGGGGAGCCAGTGACTTCTTGGGTCACATGCATGATACCACATGCATGAATAATATGACAACCGTCTGAGTTGGCAGCAAAGAGTGGCAGAAGTTTCCTAGGGATGAGGCCAAGGCTGGCAGATTTCCTGCTTCCATTCAGTTCTTGGAAACCCAGCAAATTCACGTGGCCATGTCTGGGGCTCTAGGACTCACTGGTGGGAAGATTTAGACACAGCTGGGATAATATTCTCCTCTGCGGCCACCAGGCAACCTACAGAGTTCAGTTGTCCTCAGGTCTCCCTCCGGAAGGGCTGATGAATACCTGCTGTCACCCACACTTGCCATCCAGCTGCCTCATGCCATGCACAAGCACAGACGGGAAATACAAGTGAATCTCTCCAATGCCCTCACTTCCCAAGTGGGGATCACGGTAATAACAAACAATGTTCAAGACAGTTGTGGGACTCAAATGAGGTGGAGAGGTCACATACAGAGGCTGAACTGTTAGAGTTGCCATTTCTGGGCACTGTTCTTATAACAGTCATACACTGTTTCCTATACAGCCAACAACACTTTGAGGTAGGCTGGGTTACACACATTTTACAGATGAGTAAATCGAGGCTTGGGGAATTTACTGACCTGCATGAGTTCACAAAGCTAGTGAGTGTGAAATGCATTTCCCAGTGCCTGGCACACAGGGAGCACTTAATTTGTACTTACTGAATCAATATGAGTACCAACTCTTGTTTTTTAATTCAGGTTGACTCCATAGTCCATGTCACTTGTATTGTGCTGTATTGCTTAACTCTAAACTGTAGAGTGCTGTCTACCTGTAAGACATTTGGTCATTGGTTTTGAGCCTCAAACTGATTACCCTGTGAGTCAGTTCCCAGTAGATCTCCTGGACCTTACATCCTGCCCATTTACACCTTTTGTGGGTTACATATTTCATATAGGTTTCTATGTGGGCCATAAATAAAGAACATGTTAGTATTGACAGTGGGTTGAGGATATTATGCTGCAGAGGAGGGAGGGAAATACGAAAATGACATTCAAAGACCATACATAATAGTAGCTACTGCATTATTGAATGTTTATCCGTGGGAGGCACTTCATTATGTGTTTTATATATGGTATCATTTTATCCTTATTCGACCCCATAAAGTAGGGACCCTTTTTCAGACGAGGAACTTGAGAATATCAATTTAAAACTGTTCCATGCAAGCTTCTGGTTCCTTGGAGAAAACAATCATGATTAAACCATGTTCTCTGACTTGACAGTCAGAATTTAGCAAAGTCACCAGCATAAAATAGAGGCCGTGTAAGGGCTCTGGACCCTGGGAGCCCTGAGTTCACATCCCTCTCTCGGGGAATCCTGATGAACCAGACAAAAGGCGGTTGCCCTCTCCGAGTTTTTTCACATGCAAAAATGGTAATACTTACACAATAAGATGTGAGACAGCTGTAAAAATTACATTGGATAATGTATTCAAAATACAACTTGTATGGCACAAATTAAACACTTAGTAAATGCTCACTGTTAACATTATTATGCACGTGTAGCAGAAAAAAACAAAGACATAGTAAGCCAGAAGATTCAACTTGCAGATGAAGATTTCAGACAGTCAATGTTTTCAGAGCAGTAGAATCACTTCCTTCCAGCTTGGCGGTGGGTGTGGGTGGGGGTTGTGATCATCACCGTGAAGGCCTCAAGGAACAACCCTTGTGGAGGTGCTCTTCTGTTTAGGAACTTGGGGCCAAGGAAGAGCAAACAGAGAACCAATGGGACCATGTGTCCCTTCCTGATGTGCTCAGTTTAGATGACAATATGTCTATATGAACTCCTGGTATCTAAAGTTTTTATTGACTACTGGCTTGGAGAGTACAATAATACTGCCTTATATGTGTTCAGCACTTTTACAGCTCCCAGGGTTCTCTCCCATGCATGAAGTGTCATTCACATGGCTCCCTCTACAACCTTGGAGAGCCCCAGCTCCTCCTTGTGAGATGCAATAATTTAGGTGGTCATCCAATTCACGTGTGTGGTAAGTGCCCAAGTCAGGACTCAAACTCTGGTCTGCCCACACCAGGTTCAGTGCTCTGCTGAGTAAGAGAGAGAATCTCTTTTACTCCATTCCACTGCAGATGAAAAGCAAGTGTTTCCAAATAAATAATTTTTCTTTATTGATTCTGCAAATACTTGATATCTTATTCTGAAACATGGAGAAGCATCTTCATGGAGTGGAAAGAACATACTTTGGAATTGAAGAGATGTGGCTTCTAACATGAGCTCTGACACTTATAAGCCCCGTGACTTTGGACAAGCCATTAAAGTTGCTGAGCACCTTCTGTCTCTTCATCTTTGAAATAGGGGCCACTAAGACATACTTGCAGGGTTGTTGAGAAGATTAACTTATGTAATGTATTCAATGTGTCGAGATCACAGTGAACTCTTTAAAAAATCTTGATTTGGGGCACCTAGGTGGTTCCGTGGTTGTGTTTGCTTTTGGTTCAGGTCATGATCCTGGGGTCCTGGGATCAAGTCCCACATTGGGCTCCTCACAGGAAGCCTGCTACTGCCTCTGCCTATGTCTCTGCCCTTCTCATGAATAAATAAATAAAATCTTAAAAACAATAACAAAATTAAAAGCCTTGATTTTTATCGTCACTTTTATATCAGTTAATTAATAAATTGTAGTTAAAAAAAAAGACCTGTTTTCTAGATCCAGGGGCCTTCACAATCATGCCTAATATCAGATTGCCAGGCAAGCTTGATTCACAGCTTCAAAAGAAAAGCTATATTATGTGGAGGGAAGAGAGAGACACTCACCCCAGGCAAACATATGGTCAGTCAACATGTGAGTAAGAGGAAAGCTAGAACAATGAAAATTTCAGATCTCCAGACTAGATAAGAGTACTCTGGAGTGTAAGTCATTCCTTAAGGCAACTGGGGATCATTTCCAAATATGCCATTTGTCACAGCTGCTTGGGCCTTGTAGATCCAGTGCTTTGTTGGTCATTTGTTTTGCTAACACTTTGAATTGGTGGTGTTGAAAAGGTCATGTCAGCCACAATGACTTCAAACAGGCTGTATCCTTCACATTCTCATATCTCTGCTTTGAACTGTAGACTTCAGGCTTGGCCATACTGCTGGACAGAGCTCTGGAGCACAACAGAATCCTTATGCCATCTGAAATCACCCAACAGATAAGCCATCCCAGATTTTGAAATTTAACTGGAGATACACAAGGAAGAGAACAATCACAACAGTCCTGACAGTGCCATGCCAAGAGGAAGTAGGAGGTGCTGTGGGAGCTGATAGGAGGACCACCTAATTCAGTATTAGTGTTCAAGGCATTACCCATATTAAAACAGTAACTAAATGGATTAAAATAGTAACTAAATGGAGGTAAGGAGAAGGAAGGAGGCGGGGGGATAGAGACTGTCCTCGGATAAAGGAAGAGCATGTGTAGCACTGAGATATAAAAGAGCATGGCACATTCAAGGAACTAAACAAAGATCATGCAGTATTGGAATGTATTGTGATTGGTAGGAAAGTGGTAAGAGATAGGGATAGAGAGGAAAAAATCTGATAAACTAGAAGTGTACAAATGGTCTGATAATTTTTTAAAATTTAAATTGTGTGTGTGTGTGTGTGTGTGTGTGTGTGTGTGTGTGTAGGCTGCATGCCCAACATATAAATGGTCTGATAAACTATAGGAGGTCTGTGAATCCATACAAGAAGACCGGCCTTCATCTCTGAGTAGATGAGAAGTGTCTGAAGTGTTAATCATGAGCATGCCGAATCAAACCTTCCAGGAAGTAATATAGAAGGTAGATTGGAAATGAGATATGATGATGAGGAGGATGACAACAAAGAAGGAGAAGAACCACCACCATCAACACCACCAGCACCCCAGTAGAATATGTGGCCAAGAGTTAAAGAGCCCCTCTTACGGACTCAGCTGACTCTACTCCATGCCAACAATAGAGTCAGCATGCAGAAGGGAACTTGATGAATGAATGCCTGCTGGTTCATTTGATTTCACAGTGCTCCTTGTGGTAGCAAGCACTGCACTTTCAGAACATGGAATTGGAAGAGTGACTGATCTAAAAGAGTTAAATATCAAATAATTCATGCATTATTCTTGAAAACCACAAAATAAGTTGTGGTTTTATGTTTTGTAAAAATATTTACAAACAAGATAAGTGTCTGTTTAGCCAAAGTTGATCTCCTCTCCCCGCATCTAACAGCTTTGAAAGGTAGGGAAGTAAGAGGAATTGTGGATTATTTTGTACCATGTATTTATTGAAGAGATGGGGAAATCAGCTCAAAGATGGGGGAGATACCTGTTGTTCATGGTCATAAATTAATGAAAAAAGAGTAGTAGTTTTTCTGAATTGCAGTGTTTAACGCTTTCGATTAGATCTGTAACTGTATCACTTACAAAAGTGAGTGACAGGCAAATGATCTTAATAATCTATTCCTAGGGTGACATGCCCCAAGGTATGTTCACCAGGATGCAGCATTGGTAAATAAATGGTAGTTGTTGGTGTGTGTGTGTGTGTGTGTGTGTGTGTGTGTATAGTGGCAATGGAGAGTGGGGGTAGGGGAGTTCTAGTTTCTTCATATGTTTGGAAATAATGGTAAGGACAAAGCTAAGCAGATTTCTATATTGTAGTATGTTTAAGAGATTTGAATAAGCTAAAACACCTTTGGAAATCATAAAAGGAAGATTTCCATCATCCTAAGGTACCCAGGATAACATCAGATTGACATGTTTTTCATAAATTACACTCATCATATTACTTCTTTAGGGTCTTCAGGATTGATATTATAATTCTATATTATATGAAAGGCTCTTAGAGTTTTATTTGCATTTCCTATTATATACTTAATTTAAGTATGTATCTCTAGAAGTTAATCTGTTTCTCCTGAAATTCAGCTGGAAGCTTTTGACAGATGAAATAGTTCAATGCCTAAATAAATCACATCAACTTCTAGCTTTCAACATTTTATGATCTACTTCAACAGATTTGGCAGTGTCTACTACCTTAAATTGGATTAGTTGCCTTGTGACTGTCAATCTTCTGCCTTCATAAAAATGTTTCATTTCAATACAACATCAAAGTATAATCTCTTATAAGCAAAAATTGAGGACCTGTGTTAAATTTAGCCACATGAGGTACAGGAATGCAAATGTCTTGACTGGAGTGATCCTTCGATGAAAGGGCCTTATCTATGCACAGCTAAGTTTGCCCGAGCAAGGCCTCATGGCTAATAAACACTTCCTGACATTGTGTAACAGGCAGCGTAATTTCAGAGTCATCAAAATGTGGGATGGGGATGTGTGCACTGAATGAAGAATTAAGGAGCACAATATTATGTTTTATGGGCCACATTCAGGGAAATGCTGTTTCGCTAGGACAAGAAACAATTCCTTAGAATCTTGCCAGGCTCTTATCACTGTGTAACCCAATCATTCCAATTTGATATTCATAGATGTCTTAGTCCCTTCAGGCTGCATAACAAATTACCACAGAAACAGGATCACTGATAAACAATAGAAATTTCTTTCTCATATTTCTGGAGCCTGGCAAGTCTTAAGATCAAGGTGTTGGCAGATTCTATATATAGTGAGGACCCATTTCCTGATTTGCAGATTGCCTCCTCTTTCTCAAGTGGTGGAAGAGGGAAAGGATCTCTCTGGTGTGTCTTTTATAATAAAAGGGCACTAATCTCATTCATGAGAGCGGCACCCTCATGATCTAGTCAGCTCTCCAATGCACCACCTCCTAATACCACCACACTGGGGGTTAGCATTTAAAAAATGAACTAGGGGAAACAAATCTTCAGTCTATAGCAAAAGAAATTCAGATAAATCTTCAGGTCATTCATCAAAGGCATTATGATGTTTCCCCCAACTATAATCCCATCTTTCCTCTAAGTACTCAAGCTATTTCAAGTTTTACACAGATAAAAATATCTTGAGATTTTAAGATTTCTGATATTCAAAAGTATATGAGCTAAAAAATATAAAAAGATAAATGAGAACATATTTCTAATATTAAAAGTAATATGCAAATCTATCTTTATCCTTAAAATGTATTTCGCTTTTCATTTAAAAAATCTTTTTACTCATTTTCTCCGCAGTCTTATTTTCTTCTTTTTGCCAAGTTAACATCTGAATGACATTTTAAGCCTGTCAAAGGAGTGAAAACTAAAACATATGATCTTAATTAAGTTTAAGTGAGTGTTTTCCCAATTCAAAGTTGTAGTTAAGAAAGTTAGTATTTTATTTTAGAGAGGGAAAGTGGAAGTTTGCAAGTCAATTCTGTTCTTCCTCTATTAAGTCAAAACAAGTCTCTCTGGAGCTCAAAATCATTTATCTCTGTAAATCAGAGTCCTTTATTTGATAATGGCCCCAGAACATTCATTGCGAAACATAGGGCAATTATCTCTATTATAAGCCAAACTATTTCAGATCGTATCTTAAACACTATTAAATTTCTTACAAAGACCTGAAAGAACTTCCCTAATTACTTGTGGTCTTTCTTCAAACTATAAAATATTATGGCATAATTGTGTGGTAAAGATATCTTGGGCTTCTGAGCTCAAATCCTTGTTCAACAGTGAATTTTCTTTGTAACCAGAGTCAAATTACTTGTAGTAGGTACATCTTAGCATGTTAGTTCAACACTGCTTGTCTTCTCAATCCACACATTAAGGGTCTCAGCAGTGGTGACCTAGTCAGAAGTCACCGATGATGGAATCAAAGTTGAGGATGTAATGCAAGCTGAACCACCAGAGTACATTAGTGGGGATTTAGGAAGTGACCAAAGAAAAAGAGAGATTAAATTCACTTCTAGGAAATGAAAACCCAAAGGTTTGTCAGAATTTGGAGGTGGAGAGGGAGGAAACAAAGTATTGGGAATGAGAGAATTCCCACTAAGTGGTGGAGAAAGGAAAGAGAAGGTTTCTTGGACATCCAAAGGCTGGGTGGGCTCTCTATCCTTTGGTTCCATGAGACACCTTTATTTCAATGCTTACACCAAAGCTCACCTTTTGTTTGTTTGCTTGTTTTAACTAGTTGGGTTTTGCTGTGGTTGTTTTTACAATTTTGTTTCTTTCTTTTTTTTTAAGATTTTATTATTTATTCACTCATGAGAAACACAGAGGGAGGCAGAGACACAGGCAGAAGGAGAAGCAGGCTCCACGCAGGGAGCCCGACGTGGGACTCAATCCCGGGTCTCCAGGATCATGCCCTGGGCTGAAGGCAGCGCTAAACCACTGAGCCACCCGGGCTGCCCATACAATTTTGTTTCTTCTAGGTAAAGGAGTTCTAAATAATATAATATGCATTTTACTTGAGTTTTGTTTTTTCCTTTTAAAAATGAGTACATGAATATTTCAGATTGTGATGTTGAGGATTAGAGATTGTGCCCATAAAATGTGCAATTCCAAGTAGGAAAGAAGAAAATGGTATGTTATTGGTTATCTTCCTTCTGCTTCTCCTTCATCATCTTTATTATTGTCATGGTTCCTTTGCTCTCACATAAAGAAAAAAAAATAAGAAACACAAATGACTGGGTTTATATTTGGAGCATGGAAGGCATATCATCATTTTAAATAAATATGTAGAGAAACAATTTTGTCAACTCTCCAAGGCTTAATAAAGCCTATGATTTCATTACATTGTTTTTTTTTTCTCAAAGAGTTTCAACTAGGATTAGAATCTATCAAAGAATTTAGTAAACTATATTTTGTCTACTTCAGTCCAAACAAGCAGATGTTCCCCAAGTCCTTTTCTGAGGTTGTTTTGATATGTGCTTACACTCTTGGCTACTAAAGAGGGATGGTTCTGGTTTTATCTGGTCAATTGAGTCACATAATCAGTCATGCAGTCAAGCAATCAATTGGCCAATTTCTACTTTCCCTCTCTCACCAAATCAAATTATTTGATTATATTGTTGATCACTTTTACATTTAATCCTCATGAATTTCCCCTAAAACAGACTGGAACATTACAAGGCATAACATAATTTCCCCAACACAAAATAGGGATGTAGCCAGTGGTAGATTTGAGATTTTCCAATTTTCAGAGCAGCAACCTTTCCTTCACAACCATCCCACAAACACACTCAAGAGAAAGAAACAACTACCTTTGCCTTGAGGTGCATCAAGTTATTTTCACTTTACAGGTGGGAAAACTTTGAACTGAAGTTCAAAGAGAGGTATGGTAACTTTTCTGGTGCCATAGAGTGTTAAGACACAGGGTATCTCAAGTGACCAAGCTGTAACCCACATAACATGGATCTGCTACTTAGGAATAGTATCTACATAATATCTCACTGATAGTACCTTGTATGGGGATCCAGGAAACAGATTTTTCCAATAATATTAAACCAATATTAAACTATGGTGGATAGCTTCTGACAAAAGGACTAATAAACACATGTTAGAGAAGCGTGGTCAACTCTGTGGCCCAAGTATAAAGTAGAAAGAGTATAGGAAGGAAAAACTGATACTGAAGGAGGATTGCTATTGGCAAGCTGCCTCTTTTAACTTTATTGAACAAATTAAAATAAAAATACAATCCAAGAATGGATGGGCCATTTTCCTAGAGCTAAATTAGCCAACCCAGAGTCTGTGTTCACTTTGAGCTACTTTATATTAAATTAATGTTTTCTCCAATGTTTCATGAGTCAGAAAACTCCTTGAGTCAGAGATCATGTCTTCTTTGCTATAACCTAGGGGCTTAACAAAGAGCACAAGAAATATTTGTAAGATGCTGAATGGATGTTTAGGGATGACATTCCCTCAGCTGCAAAATTCTTTTCCTTGCTGCTAACTCTAAATGGTCCAGTTTAAAAGATCGTTTCTTCAAGGAATCCTTTCCCATTTTTACCATTTAAATTCAATCTCTCTCCTTCCTCAGAGTGTTGAATAGATATCCTTGTTATAAGCATTTTGTTCTGTTTCATCACTGTGTTGGTTAAGTGACATGAGGAAGATTGCCTTTTTAGCTACAAGGTCCTAAAAGTTTGTAGCCATTCCCTACTAAACTCTGTTTTTTTTTTTTTTTTTAAAGATTTTATTTTTAAGTAATCTCCAAACCCAACATGTAGCTTGAATTTACAACACCAAAATCAAGAATCACTTGCTTGTACTGCCTCAGCCAGCAAGGCCCCCTACTCAATTGTGTTTTACCTCAGTACCTAGACTAGTGATTTTCATCCAATAGAAAAAAAAAATCTGATAAGTAAATAAAAATAAATATGAATGTGGCCATAAATGTGTTTGTTTGGCTCTAGGCAAAAGCTGATAAAGGATGTTTGCTCTTGATATTTCTTCTCAAAGACTTGATATATTACATTCTCTCACCTCCCTGATTAGTACTCTTTTGCTTTTTCCCATCAAGAACATTCTCCTGAGACTATTACAAATTAAATTATGCCAAGATATAACAGACTGAAAAATCCCAAAGGAGTTTCATTTATGCCTGGAAAAGGTATTAAGTTGGAGAAGGATGATGTCATTGAGTTAACCAAGATGACCTTACTTGGAGAAGTGGATCAAGAAAGCAGGGCTTCTTAAATTCCTCTATGCCTGAATTTTAAGACATGCTTTACCCTGTAAAAGATGTAGGTATGGCTAATTATGATTAGGGATAGGGTCACTGGAATTCTGGGATTTGGATGAGTCTTAGCTTGGTCAATCCAGTAGTGCTGGATCACATAAAATGAGTTTCAGATTCCACATCTGTAAAAATAAGCCTGAAGTCTTCCCAAGGCTTTTTATTCACTGTTTCTAAGATATCAGTTGAAGACAAATTTTGAAAAGTTACTTTGGACTCAAGGGCTAGAATTGAATACCAACCAGGAATAGTGAAAACAAACAACTAAGAAGTTGATGCTAGGGATCACCCTGACACTTTATAAATTTTCTTTCTTTCTTCCTTTCTCTCTTTCTCTTTATTTTTAAATCCAAAGCCAGGATTGAGATGAGGATAAGGAGGGGATCTAAGAGTTTAAGCCATTTTATGTATCCAAAACTGGGGATAGATAGGCAAAATATATGGGAGCAAATCACAATAAAGAAGGAAGGAAGGGAGAGAAAGAGAATATGAAAAAGAAAAAGGGGAGAGCGAAAATATTCAGGAGCTAACCTGAGCACATTAAATACTACATGTCATTAACTGTTGGAAAAATAAACATATCCCACAAAACCTAAGTGCATAGTAACCGACATAAATATTTTCTGCAAAGATCTACTCTATCCTGGGTTCATGTCTGTTTATGATTGATGACAGCTTCATCTTGGCCCTAAAGGACAATCTTTATTCACATCAGTCAGCTAGGCTGTTTTAATCACCTAAATATAATTCAATCATCAGAGTCCATATTCTTAACTAGGAAATGTCAACATTGGATTTGGCCAATGAAACATCAAGGGAAAGACATGCTACCATCCTCAAACTTTCTTGTAATGTGAATCATAACCAGAACCTTCTAATGACTTTGGTTCTCACTTTTTTTTTTCTCCTCTTTGTTTTCCATAGGGTAAGATTATACAGAAACAGAATATACTTATCAGCTATTTATTATCCTCCTTCACTCTAATTTATAATAAACAGAAAAATTTTAATGTTAATTGGATATTGCCTCGTTAGTACTTTGATCTATACATAGGGCCTAGAACTTGTTGGGCACATATAATTTTATTTTTATTCTTACACTTATTTAATCCAGGCCATTTTTTGTCTCTCCCTGCCCCCATCTCCTACCACCAAATTTTACAGATGAAAAATATGAAGCTCAGGAAATTCAATTAATTTACCCCAAATCCCTCATCAGTAAATGACAGTAAATGTTATAGACCACTGGTCAATATTAGTCACATGACAGCCTGACTATAATGGAATCTGAGAAGTCTTCCCATATTCGCAGGAATAGGAGAAGAAAATCAGAGAAGGTAAGCATTAGTAATTTCTATTACAGCAGGCTTGTACTCTTTTTTCCATTTTGCATAACTTGATGACTTCCTGAAATGTCTGCATTGCTCAGTACCAGAGAGAGTTCAGTTCTATTTATGGTCCTTCACAAGCAAGCACAGGCACCATAGTTATTTATTCTCCATAGATCATCCTGAGTTGGTTATTCATAAATCTCATCTTCTTTGTCTTCCCTCCTCCTCTTCTTCCCCTTTCTCTTTCCCTCAGTGTCCCCAAACATCTTATCAACACCATCTGTTTTCAGGCTGCCTACTCAGGCTTAGCCCAGATCCTCACTTCTTTAGACTGGCTCACCGTCAATATAAATGAAACTCTCTAGTGCTATATTAATAACCTCTCATAGCATAACATTGATGTGTCATTACCTTAAAAAAAAAAAGTCTCACAGTCAGAGAAAGGATAGGGAGAGATAAATAGTACAAAGACAGAAAGAGCCCTATGTTTCCACCTACAAAATGAGAACCAAGATTCAGTGGTTTCTAAGGAATTTGCCTAAGGTCACAGAGCTATTTAGTGTGGCTGGTGTAGGGATGGTGATACTTATAAGCAGAGGAAGGGAGGGCAAGGAGGACAATGACCTTTGGACTAAGGCCTCCTCAACGATTCTAGGGTTGTTTCATGTTATGGAAGAAGAGCTACAGTTCATCTCTTGTACTCTTCAAAAGCACTTTTTGGTGGAAAAAGAAAAGGAGAGCTTCCATCTCTGCGCAAAGATTTGTTTTTCTTGAAGCTCCTGCCATTCACATATATTAACTAACCTTTGCCTAGTGAGGCAGTATCACACATCCACTTATTTTTTCCAAAAAAAATGTTTTTTTGAGCAATTACTATATGTGGGATTTTAGGCTCTAAGGATACAGTGCCCAACTGAAATGACTGCCTTTCATTTTTCCACCAAAAAATGCTGCCTGCAACAGTTCTAAAATCTTCGATTCAGCTCTTTCTATCCTAATGTATTTTTTAAAGATTTATTTATTTGAGAGAGAGAGCATGAGCAGAGGGAGGGGCAGAGGTAGAGGGAGAGAAAGAATCTTAAGTAGGCTCCATGTCCAGCATGAAGTCCAATGTGGGGCTTAATTTCATGACCCTGAGATCATGACCTGAGCAGAAATCAAGTCAGACGCCTAACTGAATGAGCCACCCAGATGCCTCCCAAAAGTATCTTAATTCACTTGTGAATATGTACTGCCTCTGGCACTGATTGCTTCTTCTTAGCATCTAAGGTGGGACACTGCTGTTCCCTCTCCCCTCCCCCCCACCACCCCGCCGCCAACAATCTGAGAATTCCCCGAATTAACACAAATCGTCAGCGCAATTAGACTCATTTAAACTCAGGAGAGACATGTTTTTCTCATGAAGTAGTGGAAAATAAAGTTAATCCAATTGCAGTCAGTTTTCAAAAGTCAAGAACTGAAATGTCAAAGACAGGAAAAAAGTGTTATCCCCATGGCTACTGTGCTCTGAGCTAGGGATGACTCATGGGAGATCATGTGTGTGTGTGTGTACATGTGTGTCTATTATCTCCAGATCATTAACAACTTACTAGAACTAGAAACTTGGAAATTACAACCAGAAAATGTGGACTGAGATTTGAGTTCTCTTTGGGTGGTTTTGAAATTTTCTTGAAACATGTACAGAAATAAAAATAAACTGCAGACATAAGGGTGCTTTTTCTTTTTCTTTTTTCTAGCTTTCTGGTTTCCACCTTGCCATGATTAAACTATTCACAGGCAGGCTAGAAAGCTTTTCTGGAAAATGAGCTTTAAATTTCAAAATGTGAAATTTGTTAGTAAGTTGAAAAGATTTTTGTTCTCCCTAAATCAAGGAGTTTATCTATTGGTAAACAGTATATATTTATTTCATTATTTCAAATCAGTAAGGAAACAATATATCAAATGAGGCATCTGGGAAATAAGTTTTAAAATACATCCCTCATTTACATGTTCTTTGCCTTACTGGGCCAGTTTCTCTTTCCTCCTCTTCCTGGCTACTTCCTTAATTTATCATTGAATCCAGAAAATTCTTACCAGCCATCTTTTATGTGCCAGGTGCACAGAATTAAAGAACTCTATGGTGCTCTAGAATTAAAATTCTCAAGTACTTCACAATCATACTGAAGCAACAGGGCAAGTGCCTTAGCATGTGATATTAGGGGCATGATGAATGGACAGAGGAGAGCCTGTCTGACTTTGTTTAGCAATTTGGGGGACTATTTCACAGAAGTGCAACTCATGTCATGTTTTGCAGGAGGATTAGGATGCTCTAACAGACAGAGCACGAGAGACTGCAGCTCACTGAAATTGCTCTTCAGGATCATGGAAGCAGGAGAGAGCAGCATGACTGGAACATGGGGCAGGTGAGTGAGCTGCAATGGGAGGGGAGGCAGTAGGGAGAGCAATTGTGAAGAGCATAGTCCCCCGTATGAAGGTCTCACTTGTGACTGTGTGTTTTTTGGCCTCTCTGTCTTCAAATCTATAAGATTAAAGCAACACAAACTGGGTATTTGAAGACAGGAGAAATAAATGTGGTGTGTCTATGTAACTCAAATGGCATGCTACTTGGGTGATAAGATTTGTGGTTTCCTGGGGAGTTTCCTTCAGTGTATTAAATACAATGATTTCCTAAGCTCCACTGAGTACTTCCTATATGTCCAGCACAGAATCAGAGGTTGGGGAAGAGAATTAAGAAATATCAAGTCAGTTTTATTCAAGGCGACCTATTTATTGATCACCAAGGCTATGCAGACCATTGTGTTAGGCATAGTGGGTACAAAGATGAATAGGATACTGCAGGAATCTTAGACTCCAGGAATCTTAGACTTCAAGCCACAGGACACAGATGATGGAAGAATGGTTCCAGTTCCTTCCATTACTTATTACTTACTCAAACTGTGTTGAGTCCCCTACTATACGAGATCGTTGTGGTTGGGGAGGGAAGAACAAAGCTTTGTATCTACTGCATCATTTACCAGTGAACCACCTGTCTTCAAGAAGCTCATGGAGTACTGCCTAAATAATGAATATAAAATAACAGGAACACAAGGAAAATTACAGACAAAAAGGTTTTGTGAGAGTTTCATTCAAAGTCATTTGGATGGAGGAAAAAGGCTGAATATTTATTGAGCATCCTCTGTAAAGCCAGTTTTACAAATATAGTCTCACATTTTTCACAATTCACCAAAATCAACATCTTTATCTTCATTTACAACCAAGGAAATGACTTAAAGAAGTTACAGTAACCTGCCCAGAGATAACCACTGCTAACGGTAAGGACTTGAACTGGGCATTTCTGGTTATATAGTCGTGTTCTCTCCACTCTATCCAGGCTGTGTGGAACTAAAAATAGCTTAGAGAAAGAAGTGGCGTTCAAGGAAAACTGATTCTCACCTTCTCATAAACACACAGCTTTTGTATCAGAGGCTAGGTTCTTCTATTAGAAGCTGATCAATCAATCTCATTATCCAAAGAGGTAAAACTTGGATAGAAACAGAACAATAAATATTTCCAGACTTAGTATGTTACGATGATCTTGTGTGCAGACATGGGAATGTCATGGCATGTAATGTCTCTGTGTCCTTTCTGGCTTGCCTTAAGATCATCTGGCGCCAGTCGTATGGCAGGAACCCATTTGCAATCATTCCTATTTATGTTTTGAGCATTTATAATAACACTGGGTAAATGAATATTAGCCCGTGCACATTGTTCCTTGCCAGGAAATACATTAACAGAAATCTTCAGGACTCTAAGTACAATTTTGTTTGAGAAGACTTCTCATAGTCTCTGGTATTAAAGATGTTAAGATTTGAAAGTTCATACATGACGGGACAGAGTGTAAGGGACTATGGATGGAATGCCTGTCACTTGAAATGTGGACAGAACCATGAGAGGCTTTAGCGAGAAAATAAACTTGGGATTGTAAATAACGCCTGACTTGACATTTCCCTTGTGGGGGACCCTGGTAATGGGGCCCAGCTGCCAAGCATGATGCTCCATTGAGTTATAAGGGAAAACAACATTTTTTCAAACTGATATTGTTAAGATCCACGACTGAATGCCATTTGTTTTTGTACTTTATAACAATTCAAACCAGATTATTTAATACCGAAGCCACAGAAAAACAAGCCCCACTGCCAGCCCCCATCCTTCCTCCCTCCTGATGGATCTGCTCTTTTGTTCTCAAAATACAGGTTGGAAGTAGGAGCTGTTTACAGAATATTTCTGAGTTTGCAAGATGAAAAGCTTTTATAACTGAGCTTGAAGTGCTAGAGATGCTTTTAATCAGTGTGTAGGATTTTAATTAATACCAGGATTGCTCCTTTTCACAAAAGTTCAGGTGCAAGATCCTATTCTTGCAGGGTTACATTTGAATGCAGGCTGAAAGACCCCTTCAGAAAACAGGATAAAGAATGCAGATGCTTGAAGTGGGGGACGGAAGACTAGATTTTTATCTCATTTCTGTTATTCTGGAGTTGTGGCCCCAGCAGCTAAATAAGGGGATTTGAGAAAGAATGGCTTTGCAGTTACTGGTTATACAGGATATTGTGAATATATGCAGAAATGTTTTGAATCAAAGCTTATCTATCTCTCTCTATATATATATACACACTCCGTAATCACTGAAGTCAAAGGCTAATGTCATCGTCTATAAATTCTACTCAGAATTTTAGAATTCATATAGTCCAATCTAGACAGCTACAGCTAAATGGACCGTGCAGGCAATTGTGTCACAGTGTCCTTGTTTGTAGAATAAAAGGATGGCCCTGGGGCTCTAGGCAGAGACTCTATGGCTTCCAGGACAAAGTAAAAATTCCCTTGCTTGGCATTCAAGTCCTTTTATGATCTGGCCAATTGACACCCCTGCAGATATGCCTCCTGTAAGCTCTCCACACATTCCCATGTCTTTAGTCATCACTCCAAAAATTTATACTATTTTGTGCTTTTGTGCTTTCTGATTAGTTACTGCTTTTGCTTGAAATTTCCTTCTGTTATTAAGTCAGAGTAACAAATAGCATATTCTGTAGACACTGGCATTTTCTTAAGTGAATTCCATGGATCACCAGTATCAAATGCTTTTCTGATGTGTGGAGCATGTGTTTTTGGGAGAAGGGGAAGAGGAGCTAAGCGTCAACGATCTCAAAATGAGGAAGAATGAGGTTCATTCTACCAATCTCTTGAAAAATCGCAAGATAGAATGCTATAATAAAGGTTCTGAAAATTCTTTAAAAAGAGAAATATACCTAAGCCAGCATTTTCTTTTCTGTTTAAGATTTATTTATTTATTTTAGTGAGAGAGAGTGAGTAAGCTTAGTAGGGGGAGGGGCAAAGGTAAAGGAAGAGAATCCTCAAGTTGATTCCCCATTGAGCAGGGAGCTTGACACAGGGCTTGATACCAGGCCCCTTAGATCATGTCTTGAGCAGAAATCAAGTATCAGATGCTTAATCAACTGACCCACCCAGGCACCCCTTAAGCCAGCATTTTCTAAGTGCATATGATGATAAATTCCTTCTTTTAATAGTCTCCAGATCACAGTGGGAAACAACTTGTGGGAAACAACTTGTCAAACAATATTAACATTGAACATATGTCACAGATTGATTATAAATTTTCAAGGAATTATGATACACTTTATTCTTATCAATAAATTTTAATTAAATGTTTTATATTGATATAATTGTAGTTGTAACATGACATTGCAGGAAATAATAGAGATAATAATAATAGTTTCTCTCAATGATGTCTTATAAAACTATAGGACAATATCACTACCAAGATACTGACCCATGAAATCTTTAGATGTGTATCATTCATTTTCCAGGTGTTCAGATTTTCCTAATGTCTTTCTGCTTTTTATTTCCAGTTTGAGTCCATTGTAGTATGAGAAACCTAAATGATTTCAATCATTTTAAATTTGTTGGGGTTTGTTTTCTGTCCCAGGAGAGGGTCTATCTTGGTATATGCTTCTTGGGCACTTGAAAATAATGTCTATTCTGCTTTTGTTGGTTGGAATATTCTTTAAATGCTGATTAGATATTCTTGTTTGATGATGTGAGTTCTTCTATATGCTTCCTGATTTTCTATTTGACCAATCATTTGTTGAGAAACAAGCGTTGACTCTTCAGCTATCATTATGGATTTGCCTATTTTTCTTTTCAGTGCCTGCCATCAGTCCCTGAGGCTTGGTTCACATTTCCCTTCCTCCCTGTGTTGCCCCCCTTCATCCCTCCTTTCTTTCCTTCCTCCTTTCTTCCTTCTTTCGTTTTTTAGATTCTTGTTTAGATTAGGAAATTTCTAACAATCTGCCTCCCACTCACTGATTCTTTCCTTTGCCTTCTCCATTTTGAGGCTACCTCTGAGTTTCCCATTTTTCAGTTCTAAGATAATCATTTGCTTCTTTATTTATTCTATTCCTTGGCTAAATCTTTCTGTTTTATCATTCACTTAAAGAATATTTGTAATTTCCCATTACAATATTCCTATTAGGGCTGAGTTAGTTAAAATCGTTGGCAGATAATGTTTAAATCTCTGTCTCCTCAGTTTTGGCATCTACTGACTGTCATTTGTCATTCAAGTTGACATCGTCTTCATTCTTGGTATGACAAGGATTTTAGTTTGAAATCTGGAGATTACATTGTAAAACTCTGGGTCTTATTTAAATCTACTATTGATTGATTTTAAAGGAGTTTTTTTTTAAGATTTTATTAATTTAAAAAGAGAGAGAGTGTGTATGCAAGCAGGGGGAGGGGCAGAAGGAGAGAGACAATCTCAAGCAGGCTCTCCAATGTGGGGCTCAATCTCATGACCCTGCGATCACGACCTGAGATGAAATAAAAAGTCAGACACTTAATCAACTAAGCCAACCAGGCGCTATTAAACCTACTCTTTAAATAAGAACTGGCGGGATGCCTGGGTGGCTCAGTGGTTGAGCGTCTGCCTTCGGCCCAGGGCATGGTCCTGGAGTCCTGGGATCAAGTTCCACACCCGGCTCCTTGCATGGAGCCTGCTTCTCCCTCTGCCTGTGTCTCTGTCTGTCTCTCTTTCTCTCTCTCCCCGTGTCTGTATCTCTCATAAATAAATAAATATATAAAATCTTTTAAAAAATAAATAAATAAGACCTGGCCTTCTCTGATACTGTTCTGGGCAGAGAAGGAGAGCACCATTTTGTTACTGCCAAATGGAGGTAAAAGTCCAGGTTCCCCACTTGGTCTCTGTTTACAACCAAGACTCATCATTACTGCGAGGCATGAATCTGGTTCCCTATGCCATTTCCATGGTAACTTCAGTGTGGGGTGCCTTCACTATGCTGGGTGATGAAAGTCCTGCCTCCCCACTAGGCTGGCTCTGGCACTATCTGGTGGGGAGAGGAATGGTGGGTTGGAGTAGAAATTCAGACCTCCTGTACGGTCCCAAGTGACATATGTAGGATGGCTTTTCATTGGCTGGTGGGGATGAAATACCTTCTCTGATATCACCCCAGTCTTGCATGTTGGGGAGTTTTGTTACAATGCTATGAGGACAGAAATCCAGGCTGCTCCTTGCTTGGCATTTGTTGGCATGGGTGTGGATGTGCCACAGCTCTTCTGTGGTGTTTGGCTGTAGTAGATTGGTTATTGTTCAAAATCTTTATGCCCGTGCACAGAGCAGGGCTGCAGGGCGCTGGCTATCCACTGCCCGGATGCAGCTCTGCGTTCCTCAAATAAATAAATAAATAAATAAATAAATAAATAAATAAATAAATAAATAAAATAAAATCTTTATGCCTTGATTGTCCCTTTCCTGGTCCCTTTACTAAGAGAAGTAGCTTATGTTGGGGCATTTTTTTTTTTTTTTTGGTCTGTGTCCTTTGGCATTTCCAGGTTACTGGCTTCTTCATCTTCCAGTTATGTATATATGAGAAAGAGAGAAAACCCAGGGTATCCATTATCCTATCCCTCCTTTGTGTCTTGAGGTCCCTCGCTTGTCTGCCTTCTTATCTTCAATTTTCAAAATCTTATGTGTGTCTTGTGTATAATGCCTAGAGTTTTTTAGTTGTATTTATTAGAAGAAAATTGGGTCTAGTCTACCTTCCTGGAAGTGAAGTCCTTTATAAATAGTTTTAAACTGTCATTTTGAACAATTATTACCTATCTCCAGGCACAATATGATAGTATTTTTATTAGACTTTATTTGCTTAGAGAAGTTTTAGGCACTATGATATTCTTTACATACATTATTTTGTTTTGTCTCTATTAAACAATGGCTGAGATATCATTATCTCAATTTAATGGGTGAGGACTGAGGTTCAGTAGGATAAGGAACTTACACAAGCAAAAAACAATGTCAGGATTTAACCTCAATACCTTTCCTTTTCTAAACTGACTCTTTCAGAGTCATGCTGTTAACTCAGCTCTATATAGGACCACTGGAATTCCTGATGACTGAGAGAGAATCATAAAAATAATAAGAGATCCAGGAATTAGGACACATGAAAGATAACTGAAAGAAAGTAAATATTGGAGAGAAAAGACAGTCTGTTCACACATCTGAACAACTTTCAGATGGATGACACATTTGAACTCTTCGGCAGGTCTCAAGAGAATATGAACAAGACAAATGATTAAATGTTGCAAAGATCCTGAGTTCAGCTTCATTATAAGAAGAACAGTTATGGATATCTAAATGAAGATAAATTGTTTCTAGTGTCAATGAACTCCCATCTAAGCAGGATCTGGATTAATGTCCTGTGGCTGAAAAGTATGCAGAGGTTTGGTGGATATGACCTCAAAGCCCTTTCTCTTACAGCCTTTAATGCAGGCCAGGCTGTGCTATGTACCAGCTATGTGATACTGGACATATTACCTCTTTCTAACCTTAACTTTTCTCTTCTATAGAATGGGAATAATAATCATACAAGCTTCACAGGATGATTATGAGGAGTGGGTGTGATGGTGGGTATAAAATGTTTAGTGGCACTCCTGCCATGTAGAAAGCATAATGATAATGATGATGGTGATGGTGGTAGTGGTGGTGGTAATTTTGTGGGTTCCAAGGGTACTGTAGGTTCTTTGAAGGGTTCACATTTTTTGTTGTAGAGAGATAGGTTGAGGAACTGATAAGTAGTACTATTTTAAATAATAAAAATAGATGTAAGTAATGAAAATTTTACTATACCCTATCTGTTCATGAATATTTTAGTATTCTAGAACTGACCTGAACTTATCATTGGTACTTGAGATGTCTTACATTTGGAATACACCCTTGTATAGAGCAAATAAAAAATGAGTGCCACTCATTTATAGGTGTCCAGTTATATAATTCAGAGCCTTCATAACTTTTTTTTTTTTTTAAACAATGTTTTTTTTTTTTAATTTTTATTTATTTATGATAGTCACAGAGAGAGAGAGAGGCAGAGACACAGGCAGAGGGAGAAGCAGGCTCCATGCACCGGAAGCCCGATGTGGGATTCGATCCCGGGTCTCCAGGATCGCGCCCTGGGCCAAAGGCAGGCGCCAAACCGCTGCGCCACCCAGGGATCCCCGAGCCTTCATAACTTATCCATCAGATGTCAAATGGATTCTACCTCCAAATTACTATTTGATCTTTGGCAAGCCTCTTAATATCTCCTAGATTCCAACTTTCTCTTTCACAAAATAAGATTTAGAGAAGGTCATCTTTAAGCTTTGACCTTGTCCTGGGGCTTGGTTATTTTTCACTTTGACATGAACTCACATACATTGTAAGGGTCAGAAAAATTGCATCACTCAATTGGCCAGGCTCTTTTCTTCTCATTGTCTGCCCTAAGGTCACCAATCAGGGGAATTCACATTATCAGGAAGCTTGTGCTCCAGCCAGATTCCATTCCAATTCTGCTTCAGTTTTAGAAGCAATGATTCATGGCCCACGGTCATCCTTGTTAGGATTCACTTTCTTAGATGAAGTAGCTATTCCCAGCATTTCTTCTTGCAAAATTCCTGGCCCTGTAGGGGAGAAGTCTGTATTGCTTATTTCACTTTCCTCTTGAGAGGAAAAGTTTTCAAGGAGTTTGGGGATTGGGACTGGTTCCCAATAGACAGTTTCATACTTAGGTCACTTCTAATAATGAAATGTTTTCCAGATAATCTGTTTGAACATTTCCACACATTTAAGCACTATAGGCATTGAAGAGGCGCCTGCTTCCTACGTAGTCACAGCCTTCCAATGACCATGGGGTATGTCTGATTATAAGAGCTGCTTCCAACCAACCCTGTGGGTCAGTGCTGGAATACGTTTTTGGAGAAAACTTACTGCTATTGCCTGTCTTCCAGTGGAGAACATCATGCTTCCCAGTAACTCAAACTGAAAATTTTACTCATTCTCTCATTCCTCACGACCAGTTGGTCTCTATGTCCAGTCTATTATACTTTCTAAGTTTGTTTTTTCTTTTTTTTGAATATTCAGCTCCTCTTCACTATGAATACTTCGAGTGGCTAGACTCTTGCTGGGGCTATTTTACAGGCCTGGAATTCAATTGTTTGCCTTCACTGTTGCGTCGCACTAAGTTCTTCATTATCCTTCATGCTACTTCATGAGGCCATTATTTCAGTTATAAATCCAGGTACAACCATCCCTTGTGCCCAGGATCCCTTGGCCCAGTGAAGAATCTCTAAGTAGCTTATCCACCTATACAGCATGCAGAGATTCTTATAATCTGCCCTGTTCTCCTTTGTCAGTTTTCCTTCTCACCAAGAACCTCTTTGCACCCAAAGCCCAAAGCACTGAACTACTGGCATTTCATCAATATGTCATACTCTTTTATTCTTCTGAGTTTTTATAATTCTATTCTCTTTGCTTATAATGCCCTTCCCCTCAACATTCCATACCTAGCAAACTCATACCATTTCACCACAAAGAATTGCTTTAACTCTAACGTTTCATATTATATCTTCCTTAATTACTGAGGTGTTTTTTTTTCCCATTTTCTCATGTGCTTTTTTTTTTAATAGTACTATATTTATTTTATCATGATTCCCTTACAGACTATGGACACTAGAAAGAAATAAATACTATCCTTTTCTTTTTTGTGTACAGATTTTGTTCTTTATTAATGTGTTTTAAATTTTTAAAATACCCATTTCTTTGTGGATAACTAGTTATCAGTTATCCAGATATGAGATGATTTTGAGAGAAGTGACTACGGCTTTTTAAGAAGGTAACAATGCATAAATGGGGTCTCTGTTGGAAGCCAAATTATAAAACTGAGATTGTAAAAGCTTCATTTGATGGTTGATTCCATGCTATCCATGGGCTTGGCTTGTTAGTAAGCCTTGATCCCATATAAAGTCCTAACTGAAGCAGATTAGTCATCAAGGGAAGAGTCATGCCTGCATTTGTAACATTTGTCATTCCATTCTATTTATGACCATTGAGGGAATATTTTGACAAAAATATACATCCAGAAGAAGTCAGTCCAAGAGTCCACCATCCCTCCTATCTGTGGAATTCCAGGTGTAGCAAGTATTACTAACAGTAGAAACAAAGCTGCATTGGGCCTTTAACTTCAGGTAATTGGAATCCAGAGATATGGATCACTCACACTGGAGAAAGAGAGCACAGGTAACTGGAACATTGCACTACTGTCCCTCCGAATGGTGACAGCACTACTTGACATCGTATCTCAGTGGAGAGTATAAGCAATTTTGTTTCTTGTAGCTTTACAAAGATGAGATAATAAAGAGAGAATGAGCAACCAAACAATAGAGAATAAGGAAAGGTGGATTCCAAAAGTGACTGACCAGCAAAGAAAATGGCAATTGAAAAAAAAAAAAAAAAAAAAGAGGACTTTTACAGATATCTTCATAGAGGATGTTATTGTGAGCTTCCTGGTTCTCTTGGGTTTTAATACCTGAGGAGAACTGCAGATATTAAATGTGAAGATGCAGTGTGAAGACCTCTCCTGCTTTCCATTGTTCCATCCCTTCTTTGTTCTCACTCCTCCACCAGGAGATTTGGATAATTTTTCTAGTGTTAACTCAAACCCATCTCTTCCACAAAGCTGCTCTGATAATATTTCCTAGACCCTAATGCACACCATTCCCCTTCCTGGCACATCAGTCATGTGGTGTAGTTCTAGGAGCATCCCCCAGATAACATCTTCTCCCTTGCTGATTGTATGAAAAGGATTAGCTTGCTCGATTTTCAGTAGCTCAAAAAATCAGACCCAAGCTTCCATGAGAAAATACAGATTCTAAATCATACAGAGGTGATATGCTTATGTCATATCCTTTTCTGATATTTGCTGTGATAGAAGTCCCAAAGGAAAAAATAGAGCTGGACACCCATTTAAGGTGGAAAGACAGATTTTATCGAAGCTACTGTAGTAGAGGAGAGAGTTTCCAGTATAGACTGAGCCCAACTCTAACTAAGAAAAAGGTAACTGAGTTTTATTTTGTTATGTTTTTTTTTTTTTTTTCCAAAAGGAGGACAAGTAGGAAAAGGAACTATGGAGAAGTGAAAAGGGGAGACAAAAATGGACAAGTGGCATATGTATAAATGGAAAATGAAAGTGGGGTAAGTATAGAATTGCTGAAAATGGTCTGATGGTGGGTTGGTACAATGTATATTTTACATTTTGGCAGCCTTGCATTTTCTTAAGCTAATAAGGCTCAGCATGAGTGCTGGGATCATCTTTAGGGACACAGCCTAGTGTAGGTGGAAGACAAGTTAAAATTTAGTCAAGTATCTTAACATGGTGCATGGGCAACTCCTTTGTACTGCATGGGAGTTCAAAGTGTGCAGAAGAAGGAGAAGAAAATACAGAATAAATAAGGGAGGTGTTATAGTGGAGAGTATGATAGACAGGATGGTCCCCTATATAGAGATGTCCACATTCTATTACCTGGGAACTGTGAATATGCTATGAAAGAGAGTGTCAGAGTTAGGGGAGGTGTGATGACAGAGGCAGAGAGAGGGAGGCAGTGGGGGGGGGAGAGAGAGAGAGAGAGAGAGAGAGACATCTAAAGATGCTGCTGACCTTGGTGATGGGGAAGGGGCCAGGGCAAAGAAATGAGTATAACCTCCAGAAGATGGATTAGGCAAGGAAACAGATTCTCCTGTAGAGTCTGCAGAAGGGATACAGCCCTGATGACACATAGATTTTAGCCCTGCAAGATTCCAACAGCCAGA
Source organism: Nyctereutes procyonoides (assembly GCF_905146905.1). NCBI lineage: Eukaryota > Metazoa > Chordata > Mammalia > Carnivora > Canidae > Nyctereutes > Nyctereutes procyonoides. The sequence goes on along the minus strand of NW_026575135.1, from coordinate 4,922,058 downwards.
AGAGTAAGAAAATTAATTTATGTTGTTATAAGCCACTAAAACTTGTTTGTGCTTGTGGTCATTTGAAAGGACAACACAAGATAATAAACATGACCCTCAAGCTGCCCATTTCACCAGTCCCAGTTCCTGGCACCACACCCTGAGGACTGTGACATCCAGGGTACTGAAGCAAAGTGTATACAATGGAACTCACTCCCAAGAACACAGTTTCTTGGTAGAGCAGGAACATGTTTGATACTCATTGCCCAGGAATGTCGTGGCATTTTGCTGTGTTGCTTGCAGTTTCAGTATTAATATGAGTGATCTTAATGTGATCATTTTATCATTTGATTGCAGTTCCTTGGTGAATCAAATGACTCCCAAGCTCATTGACATTTAAAGACAGAGTGCATGCTCCCTACACTGATGTACTGAAACAGGAAAAGGTTGGGGTGATTCGTGCAGAGAAAGCTCATTTCTAAGCTATTTCAGTCGTCTTTTCACATCTGCCAATAATCTCTATTCCAAAAGCAATATTGGCTGGGGCACTGGAAGAATGTGCTAGTCTTTTCAGACAGGCTGCAAACTACCAGCAAAGTTTACTGAGCAGCCTTGTTACTAAAGCCACAGAGATGATAATTCTTTTCCTCCAGGGAAATCATATGTTCCCCTTCGTTGTTACTTCTCGCCTCTGCTGCACAGGTTCCAGTGGTCAATGCTCAGCACGCAAAGTCTTAGAGACGTGGCACTGCATATTTTATCAGCTTTCCCCCTCCACATCAAGTCTCCCTTCTGTTCCCTACCAGACCTCATTCTTTCACATTGATGTAACAGAGTTACCGATTCAGGTTTTCAGTAAAATGTCAGGGTGCAAATAATTGCCATGATAATCATAGCTACTGGGAATAAAGAGCATCTTATGTGCCAGGAACTGTGCTGAGCATTTTGCATTTACTTCATTTATTTCACCTGAGTTTTCATGTATTCAGACTGACATTGGTTAATATTTGCACTACTGGTTAGAGCCAAAATTGGGCTTGGAAAGTAAGAAGCTAAGATTCCTAAGAGCTGTTAGTGTTTCAGTAGAGTAATGTATGCTTCTGCTCTTGTTGTCCTAAGAACTAGGGCCATTTCCCTTAGTACAGAGGCAGGTGAGGGCACCACAGTTGGCATATAGAATGAATGATGCTCAAAGTTTGTTGAGGAATATATGTGCACACCAATAGTTTGAGACACTCTTTGTGTCTCAAAAAAGATTAGGTTTTTTAAATACATGAGGTGTGAACTCTGGAATTATACTGTCCAGTTTGGTCCTGTCTCCACCAGTTCATTCACTCATGCATTCATCTATTAACTCAACACATATTTATCATCATTCATGAGAGCATACACACCTCTGAGTACTGGGGCTGGTATGCAAACAAAACAAAGTTGTTCCTCATGAAGTTTATATTCTAGTGAAAGAAATGGGCAACAACAACAACAACAAAACCCACTTATATATGACAGATGGTGAGAAATGCTAAGTGGAAAGTGAGGCAGGGAAGGAGACAGGGAGAAACAAGTGCATCAGAGAAGGGTTCTCTGGAGGCACTGAGAGACTCAGATAAAGTGGGAACAGCAGGCCATGTTTCGCTCTGGGAGAGGAGAGTTGCAGGCTGAGGAATAGTAAGTACAAAGGCAGCCCTGATGTGGTAAAGGGTCTACAGTCAGCAGCTTAGGTTGGGCTGCCCAGATTCCCTTATAAATGATTCATTAAGGAAGTGTTCTCAGGAGGAGCCTATAGGGGAGTAAGGAAGGTAGGGGAGGAAAGTGTGAGAATTTAGGCAAAGTCCTGGCCTTAGCTTGGTCTTCCCTGGAGATTACACCCTAAGGAACTAGGGAGGAAGTCAACTCCCTTGGCCTCTGTCAGGAAAGGCAAGAGGGCTAGTCCTAGGTGCACAAAGGCAGCCCTTTAAAGAAGGTCTCTGGGCTCATTCTTTAGAGGATATGACTCCCAGAAGCTGGAGGATGAGCATAGAGCACCAACAGAGAGACTCAAGGGGATATGAATGGAGCATTAGCTGTGTCCCCTAAAGCCAGTAAACTAGAGCAGAGTGAGAAAGAATAGGGCGCGAAAGCTGTTAAGGAGGTGGCCAGGGACCCAGGAGGACAGACTGTGGATTTTTACTTTATTGGTAATGGGAAGTATTGGTAATGGGAAGCCTTGAAGATATTTTATGCAAAAGAGTGGCATGATGTGATTTACATTTTAAAAGGATCACTTAAGCTGCTGTGTGAATCATAGACTCAGGGGAATTAGAGCAGAAGCACCAAAGACTGTTAGGAGGCTGTGGTGGAATTCTGGGGGGATTATGATCTTGGATCTGCACCGTTCAACACAGAAGCCACTGGCCAAATATGGTCACTGAGCACTTGGAACAGGGCTCATTCAAACTGCCATGTGCTGTAAGTGTAAAGTATACGTCAGACTCAAAGGCTCAGTGGGAAATAAACAATGTATAATCCCTCACTAATATTTATTTTGTATTGATCACATGTTGAGATGATATTTTGCTCAAATAATTGTTCAAACAGATGTTAGTAATTGTGCTAAGTATGTTATTAAAATATGCTATTTAATTGTTTCTTTTTACTTTTTAAATGTGGCTACTGGAAAATTTAAAAACATATATGTAGTTCGCATTGTATGTTTGTTGGACATCTCAGTTTAGATTCAGATTGTGAGAAGTGCTTAGCCTCTTACCTTCTTATATAAGTAGAGGATAGAATTTGCTGATGGATATTATGTAGAGGCTTCAAAAGTACACTGGATGATGGTGACATTTTCCAAGATGAAAACCACTGGGGGTGAAGAGCCTATTGGGGATGATAGGAAATGGAATTTGGTTTTGGTCCTAAGTTGGGGATGTCTAATGGACCTCGACATCAAAGTAATAGATAGGTGGTTGGACCTGAGTCTGGAGTTCCTTGGAAAGAAGTCTCCAATTCTGGGGTGTTTGTCCATTTTTTCTAGTTTGAGAAAAAGTAATATTTTATCTACCCACTCTGGGGTGCACAGAGCTAGGTTTACCCCTCTGTCTATGCTGCCATTTGGTATTTTTCCAGATGCAGATGCCATATATAGACAGCCTGGATTGGATATCAATGGGAAAGCCTGCTTGATTTCTTGCAAGAACTTGAAGGAGTAGATTCAAATTTAGGACCTTGAGCCAAAGCGGTCAGGTACCCACACTGTTATGGCTGGAGAGGCAGTAGAATGTCTTCTTGGTGGGTCCAGTAGAAACACTAGCTTAGTTAGATAAGTATCCCAAAGCCCAGTTCCTGGGATGCTAAGTTGGTGGGGTGGGCACATTGGAAGGGAGATCACTTAGGGCAATCTGATTTTGGCACCTGTGGTGGAGAGAATAAAGTCTGCCTAAAGATGTCCCTGTCCTAATCCTCGAAATCTATGAATATAGTATCCTACATGGCAAAAAGGACTTTGCAGATGTGATTAAGTTAAGGATCCAAATGGGAAGGTTATTCTGGATTATGCTGGCAGGCCCAATATAATCACAAGGGCCAGGGATCCCTGGGCGACTCAGCGGTTTAGCGTCTGCCTTCAGCCCAGGGTGTGACTCTGGAGTCCCAGGATCGAGTCACACATCGGGCTCCCTGCATGGAGCCTGCTTCTCCCTCTGCCTGTGTCTCTGCCTCTCGCTTGCTCTATGTCTCTCATGAATAAATAAATAAAAATCTTAAAAATAAACAAAAAATATCACAAGGGCCATTATTAGAGGGAGGCAGGAGTTGTAGAGTCAGAGAATCAAATGTGAAGACAAAGTTGAGGTGAGGAACAGAAAGTGAGAGAGGTTTGAATGTGCATGCTTTTGGCTTTAAATACAGAGGAAGAGGACTTGAGCCAAGGAGGGCAGTACCTTCCAGAAGCTGAGAAAGGCAAAGTAGCAGATTCTTCTCTAGATTCTCCTAAAGGAACCCAGTCCTCCTGACATATTGATTTAACCCATTGAGACCTATTCTAAACTTTTGAGCTCTGAAACTATAGGATAATACAGGTGTGTTGCTTTAAGCTACCTACTTCATGGTCATTTGTCACAACAGCAATGGGAAATGCAGTAGCCCTTAAAAGTCATGGGCTTTGCGTCATAATTATGGTGAAAATGAACCCACCTAAGACTCAGCTCTCTAATAACCTCACCAACCTGGAATGCAGCTAAGGAGGAAAGAAACAAAAGGCTTCACAGCCATTCAAACACATGGTATTTTTAAACTAGACTAAAGCCCCCAAACTTTCCAGGTGTCACAGTCCATGCACTGCTATTTTGACGAAAGTTCCACCAACTTGGTCTGTCACAAAGGAGAGGCATCATGTTAGAAACAGAGGGAAGAGCTGCTTAAGGAAAAATATTTGACAGCAATGAAAGGCGTAACAGTCCTCACAGCCTCACGTATGTAAAGTGGAAGGGTGTGAAAGCACATCTCCCAGAGCTCATTCGGGTGGAATATTCCACGGAGGACTGAGGAGAGCATTCACACACAACATATTAAAAGTAATTAAAATAACATAAATGATGTTTCTGAAGATCCAAGAAGAAAATAGGTTTTGGAGTACTCAGGTACTCAAGAAAGAACTGAATATATTTTATAAGGTCCCCCAGGGGGAAACAAAAAAAAATGTATATTAAATTGCATTTAAAAACAAACGGGCCTTGTTTCTCAAAAGTGTTAAACATAAGTAACCAAGGAGCCATGCAATGGGTAGGGTATGAGTGACTTTCCAGCTGTAATATGCATGTAAGCTTATGTATACAGATATGCATCAAGGGCTTTAAACGTCTGTTTATGCTTGGATTTGGGATAGCTTGAGGGAAGAAAGTTGATAGATTGCAAAAGGTGGAGGAATGGGAAATTACATAAATGTTGCTTTGTCCTATGCACCATGCGTTATATTTTGCATGTATATACTTTACCTATTTCTCATGACTTCTCTAGAGTTGCTGCCAATATCCTAGAGGCCTTACATAAATTTCCCCAGCTCACACGCCCCAAAAGTGCTATACTAAGGCTTGAATTTAGTTCTATTTGACTCTGAGATCTAGATGATTAGTCCAGATTAAATTGATATTAGTCCAGACTAAATTTGGTCCAGATTAAAATGATAAATTTCTGCCCAGCGTCAGTAGGTGTGTAGGAGCCTTTCTGGTGGTCCATCCTGACTTATTTCAGACTTGAAAGAGGCCGTGGACATCCAACCAACTCACCTTACACATGAGACAACTGAAGCCCAGATGAAATTCTAACATTTTAGGTCACATAGTTAATTGGAATGAGGAGCAAAACCCAGGATTTCTGCTGTCCAGTATTAACCATCACCTCCACCACCTCCCAAGATGGGGCATGTGTAAGCGGCAAAATTTTAGGACTCCGTGGGTTTACACGGAAATTCAAGTGATAATCTGCTTCATAGAAGTGAACTTCAAGGGGGTTCTAACCTGAGCCTTTGAATTTGACTGACCACTCTTCCTCATGGGCTGAGTGGGGAGAGTGGGGGATGGAGTTAGCTTCTAAGCATTCATGGCTTCGCCTCATACTGTTTTATTCCACGGGAGACAGGAATTCATAGGCAGGCTGCCCTTATGGCAAGCACTTGTTTGCCTAGAGGGGTCTTTTCCCTTTGAACTTCTCTGGAGACTCTGCCCACATGTCGAGAGAGCTGATCAAAACAGTAAACGAGGACCCTGACAAGGATTTTCAAAATTGCATGCAGATGTCTCCATTTCAGAGAATTGGAAACACAAATCTTTTTTGGATTGCTGTAGCAACAGGGGACAGACAAAACAACACGTTGCAAGAAGCCGTCCCGGGAGGACTGATAGCAATGTGGGGGAGTGGGGCCGGGGGGTTGCAGAGTCTGGGCCAACATGTGCTGAGGCTGGAAATCCTGCCGTGGAACGTAGAGCTTGTAATCTAATGGAAACCACCAGTCTCTAGGGCACATTCCCCTCAGTCTGAGCCCCGATGTGCGAATGTGAAAATGGGAAAGGCAAGGGGCCAGAAGTAAGGCCTGAGCTGGAAATGCTGCCTTTTTGGCTCAGTCTCCATTTGCCCAAACCAGCCCTCCAGATCCAGACCAGTAGAATACAACAATTCACATGTTCACAGCGCTTTACCATTTGTAAGACGTTTTCCCGCATTTATCATCAGGGCTCTTCCTTTCAGCATCTCAATTTAGTGAGTGGATCACCAGGGCCCAGGGACAGATCTAGAGTTGGGGATTTATTTATTTATTTATTTATTTATTTATTTATTTATTTATTTATTTATAAAGATTTCATTTATTTATTTTTGGAGAGAGAGCAGGAGCAGTGGAGATGGGGGAGGAACAGAGAGGGGAGGAGAGGCTGACTTCCCTTTGAGCAGGGAACCCACAGAGAGCCCAACACGGGACTCGATCCCGGGACCTTGAGATCATGACCTGAGTCAAAGGCAGACGCTTAACAAACTGAGCCACCCAGGTGCCCCTAGAGTGGAGATTTGTTTCAGGTCACACAGTTAAAACTCAGAGCAAAGACTTAACTTCGTATTTGTTTGAATTCAAGGCCATTGCTCTTTTTCCTCAGAACCACAATTGGAAGCAATGTTAAAAATAGATTTTTTTTTTAAAGAAGAAACTAGCAGGTAATTTCTATAAATAAACTAATAAAATTAATAAAGAAACTAGAGGGCAGTAAAACAGAGAAGAAAATGTAAAAGGCAGAAGTGACTATCCAAGTTTGGTATGAAAAGAAAAGAATAGCAGGAATAGATCAGACTTTTTTTGGTCTGTTTCAGGGTTTTTTTGTTTGTTTGTTTTACTGTGTTTTGTTTGTTTTTAAATGAATTCCAGTTACCATTAGTTCCACCAGAGCCTTGGTGGAAAAAGTGTTTTAATGGTCAAATAAGCCACACAGTCTGTCCTCTGGGGCAACTACAGAGTATATTATGATGATAAATGCTTTCCTTGCTTAAATAGCAACAACAGAGATAGTTAATCTGGTTTAACCTAGTGTTTCCCAAATTTATTTAGCAGCATAAGCTTTCTCTTCAAAATACCAATTGATATTCCAGGGTCCTTTTTAGGAGCCATGTATTAGAGAGTGGAAAAGCTTCCTCCAGGTTTGCCAAGAAGCCCCAGTACAGGTAGAAAATTCTAAGGACCTCATATAAATCTTTTAAACCTGTCTTTAGCCAGCTGGCAAAGTCCAGGAAGCACAAAGATGAGGTCTCTGACTGGAGGAGGGGGACTCTCCCATTTCTCTTGGGCAAATGAAATGGTTCCCACTGGAAAGTGCAGGACTTCCAATTTCAAACTGCAAGTGATTCATGTCAATGCCCCATGACCCCGAGGAAGAGAATGTGGAAACTGATTAGAGTTGCTGATGTTTGGGCATTTGAGTCATAGGGTCTGGACCTTAGTGTGGGGTCTCATGTCTTTCTGCCCTGGATCTCCTTGCCCTTGCATCTTTCACTGCATGTTCCTGCCAGCTGGGCATAATTAAATCTCAGATGTAGACAGGCAATGGGTGAAACAATTATTGCTCCATGACTATTCTGAGAACTTGATGGGTGGGATTAGAGGGGCAACTTGGTGTGGAAACTGTGCTTAGTCCAGCAGAAGTTTAGGCTGACAAAGACATTTATGTATTTCAAAACGCCAGATGGACCCGCAGATGGAGTGTTTGGACTTCACAGTTGGGACTGCCGGATGTGAGACCTCCCAAGATTCCAGGACAAGCAAAGGGATGATTTCATCCTTTACTATACATCCAGCCATACACTGCTGGGTTGGAGCATCCAGTGTGAAGCAAGAGACAAGAGAGGTGTCCTCATTCAAGGTTAAAAGTGAGGTCAAAGTCACCTTTCAAGCTGGAATGGGAAGAGAACAGGAACTGGGGCTCAGAAGATCTGGGTATTACTTCTTTTTACTAGTTAATCTATGACTTTGGGCAATGGCAGATTCAAATTAAATACACATTTATAGGAGGCTTATTGGTACCAGAAGTTTTCAAGGTAAAGAGAATACAGTTCTCAGATTCCGTATATCACATTTTAGGGAGAAGGAAAAGAAAAAGTATAATTATTGTCTGAAGCAAAATATAAACCATTCTTTAAGGATAATAACTTAATCAACTAAAGAAGTTCTGAAAAGCTAGATGTGGTATCTGAGCTGATTATTAAAGGATATTGTCCAGTAGGGTCATCCAGGCCCAGGGAAGAGCAAAATCAAAGGGATAGAGGCTTGGATATAGGGAAATTTTAGAAGTTGTTATTTGGGGTAGGATGTCATTATTGTGATGGTGCTCATTAATAAGTTAGGATTTTATGGAGGCAGAATGTGATGAGGAAAGGGGGACTTCTGGGAATTTTTGAATAATTATAAATCATACTACATTTTGGAAAAAAAAAAAACAGAATAAATTTCGTATCTCCAACCCCTGAAATGGAGATTTAGAAAAATGCAGATTTCAGTCCTGATTGTCATTTTAACAAATGGTGGGTCCTTAGCCAGTTCACTTCCTTACTTCTGCTCTCCAGACTTTAGTCTGAAACAAAAAGCTCTAGACTTTGACTCTTTCCAGGCCAAAATCAACACAACATAGTCTCTGTGGTGGTCAGGATAATGGAGAAGTGAGTGACTCCCTTCAATTGTGCTAGCCATCAGGACAAAAAGCAATCTCTGAACTACTACAAGTCACCTTGCATGTATGGATTAATCCAGAAAGCCAGCTCTACACTGGCTGTTCTTTTGTGGAGAGTGATGTCACTGTCCTCACACCAACCCTAGTTGAGTTCAGGGCAAAGGCAATCCCTGATAGCATCTTTTTATGACAATGATACAAAATGCATCTTGCATGTCTGTCGTCCTTCAGGGACATGCTCTCATCTCCAGGCTGTATGTTCACTTCTGAGCTATGGACTAAAACTGCTTCCTAAATATTAATTGGAAATTTCACTGGTGGGTATCTATAGCAAAATCTTTTTCAAAAGGATTTGTGTGCAATTCTCTAAAATGCTATCTATTGCATGTTAAAGATTAGTTAGTAATTTTGAGGAACATCAGTGTTTAACTGTCTGTTCCAAGAACAAGAATGATAATACAATTTTACAGAGGCTCACTGGTAAGCAAAACCCATAAACTTCTGAAGATTTTCATTGACATTGGAGTTCTAATTTCCAAAATGTCATATGGAGCCACTGCATTCAGAAAACTCACAGACAATGATAAGGATACACAACAACACATGTGACCAAGTCACTGTTTAGACTGGGCAAATTCTTTACTCTAGATTTAAATGCCAAGTTGTCATGAAAATTTGGGGTTTAAACTAGGGTTCAAAGCATGTGTAAAACTTGTGTGAAGACAGGTTCAGGGACAGTCTACCTGATAGAAAAATTACAGGTTCAAAGATTAGGATGAGTCCTGTTTCTGTGCAGAGTATGGAAGACAGAGAAAAAGAGTGTGCAGAGTGATTGGATTAAAATTTCGAGTCCTGAGCATAAAATAAAAACTAGGTGTGAGCCATTACTCTAAAATTCTTAAATAACAGAATGAGTAGTTTTGGTTTTTATTTCAACTTTAGTGGAGCTCCTCTGTGATTATCAACTGGCTATTTTTGTGAGGTGGGCAGTATCATGCCCATGGTAAAGAAGGGGACACAGGAGCCAAGGGAGATAGACTGTGTCCTAGTCTACAAGCTGGGAGTGGTGAGGCCAGGGTAAGAGCCCAATCCTTCAGTCTCCAGGTGTTTGGCCTCTTAAACAGCAAGTAGCTGTTGCAAGTTCTGGTTTCAATCATCTAATACGTTCTCAATGTAAACACAAATTTTGAAAAACAGCATTGAGCCCCACAGAGAGAACCTGGCAAAATATGTCCAGAGCTTCTCTATACACTCAACATTGTTTCTGTAGAGATAATAACAGTAGGAAAAAAATAAATATAGCCTCCAGAAGTCATCCATAAGTCCTTCCAGAAGGCCACCTGAATTTCTGGAATGGCTCTGCTATTCTGATGTGACATTTATGAAAAGTAGTGTGAAGTTTGTGGTAAGAAAATGATTTTAATTTGCTCAAAGACCACCTCTTAACATTTTTTTATTTTAAGAAAATAGACAAGAAAGCTCTGAATATTAGGAGACCAAAATATATGGTGACTGAAGATTGTTTTGCATTTTTGGTGCTTTAAACGTGCGTTAACTCTCCGGCCTGAGAATACTGCTTGGCAAGCCCTTGCCTCTCACAGAACAAATAACATCACAAAGTAGCAGTGTTCCTCTAAAGAAAGTGAACAGAAATCATCTCAATCCAACCATCCTGGAATTCTTTCTTGGAGAACACCTAATCCCTAGAGTAGGTCAGATTTGGTATATATTCCATCAATTGTTTTCATATGCTCCGAGGCACGCTGGGCAAGAGTTCTTAAATAATCCTTGAGTACATTTTAATCAATATCTAGTCTTCAAGAGGCTTTAAAAGCTACTAGTACCTCGATTGGTACATATACATTCTCTATACTTCAGAGCAGTGTGTTGAGAGGTAGAGAGTGTCCTTGAGCACTTCCCTATGAGTAAACCTTAGCATAGGTACTGCCTGATTTCAAGGCCATAGAATTACTGATTTTGCCAAATGCTACCTCAAGGAAACTGTTGAAGAATTTAGCATTCATATTTTAGAGTAGTAGGCGGTAGGGAAGTCAAAGGCATCAAATAAATTCAAAGTTACTGAACATTTTCACTCATTCTTTCCACAATGATTATCTACTGTAGATGCCCATTGTTAGGCACCTAACTGGGTCCTGGAAATAGTATAATGGAAACGTCAGGTGGATACTTGCCTTAGAATTTTCAATCTACTGACCCAACACAACCCAGGAATCTCTTTTGTAATATTTCTGATATGGGGATATCCTTACACTTGTTTGGATATTTCTGGAAACAAAGTCCAACACTTACCATAATTTCCAACAGATAGTTGACCCTCAATAGCCTTCTTCTGATTAAGATTCAACTCTCATTTTATGTTGCATCCCACTAATTTGAACCCTCAAATAATTTTGGGAGCTGAGAATTCATTGACCTTTTTTTTGTTTTGTTTTGTTTTGTTTTGTTTCTAAATAGGGAAATGAAGATTATTTTTTCAAAAACCCAAATTACTCAGGTAAATAACGAAAGTTCCATAATGAAACTACTATAATGTGTTTAGCTGTGAGGATCAAATGAAAATAATGGAGCTGACATTGTTTGTAAAAGGGACAAACACTGTTTTATAAGCAGCAAATGATGGGACTGAATTATTTTGTAAACATAAGCATAAGGACTTATCTATATCCACCTGCTGCTAAGATTTCATTAACTTGACTTAAACCTCTTAAGTAGCTCTTTTTCTATCAGACTAATGCTGTTCTCTAGCTATATTAACACATAATACATTCCCTTCATAATCCTCACATAATCTAAGATTACCTTGTTTATTTACCCATTTACTTGATTTGTGTATGTTTCTCCACCTCCTAAAAGCACACAAAACAAGAAAGCTCCTCAAGTGCAAAGATTTTGATTGTTTTGTTTTTCAGGAAATTTCCTGTCCTAGAACAGAGCCTGATCCCCTTTCGGGATTCAAGAAAGCTTTGAAGAATGAATAAATGACTTTCTTGAATTCTTCAAGGAAGGCTTATATCTGTGTGCATTTTGCTTGTATACTTAGGAGATTTTTTTTTCTTACTGTGGATTCAGTTTCAACATGGCAAAGATTATGTCCCAATCATCTCTGAATCTTTTGTACTCAGCATGGAGTCTAGCCTAAAGTAACTTCAGTCAGTTCATGTGTGCTCATGAGAGTATCCATCTTTCTGGCACATTTGAGAATACAGGCAAAGAAACTCAAGCTGTCAACGAATAGGGTAAGTAGTACTGTGGCAAGAAGACAGAGCGGAACAACAGAACACACAAAAACAGACGAGATAATACAAGGGCATTGGGGTGACTGAAATCACCTCAAGTAATTCAGTTCCTCTTCCCTGGGCTTATTCCAAGGCTTTGCAAATTATGCTTGATCTTTAGCCATTTTCAATAAATTACTTCAGTGCTAGATTTCAGCAGACCTGAGAAGACTCTGCCTTTTTGAACTCATCTGTTTTCCACCTTATTGAACAGATTCTTTATGTGGTTCTCATTCATTCACTGCATCTTTGTCTTGAGCAACCACCAAGTTGTAGGCATTTTTGATATAGCTGTCACTCAGTTATTAGAAAGGGTCTGCTGTCCTTCAAAATACCAGAGGGCTTGAGAAGAGTTCCCCAATAGTACCAGAGCCTGTGAAGGCCAGAACACTCGTCACAGTTGGTTAATTTCTGGGAGACTCATTGTCTCCTGTGTGACACTCCTGCATGCCCATATGTGGTGTCCTGCTGCACACCTGGTTCTAGTTACGGATCTTAGTCATTTTGCCAGTTACAGGGAAGACTCTTCCCCATATAAATGCATTTGTAAAGACTGGAGTGTTTGAAGTTTTGGAGACATCTGTGGGACACCATCAAATGTACAACAGTACAAAATGGGAGTCCTAAGACAGGAGAGAAAGGAACAGAAAGACATTTAAGGAAACAATAGCCAAAACTTCTCAAATATACACACTCAAAAAGTTTAACAAACTCAAAGAAGGGTAAACACAAAGAGTCACACATTATCATAAAACTGTCAAAAGACAAAAAAGAGAATTTTGAAAGCAAGGAGAGAAGTGAATCATCATGTACAAGGGATCCTCAATAGGATTAGTAGCCAATATCTCAGCAGAAGTTACAGAGACCAGAAGGCATATTTAAGGCACTGAAGGTAAAAGGAAACAAACCCAAACCAAACAGAAAACCCTAAGAACCAAGAATTCTATATTTGGCAAACTAGGCTTCAGAATTAAGACATTTCCAGATAAACAAGAGCTGAATAAGTCTGTCACTAGGAGGTCATCCCTTAAAGAAATGCTAAGTGGAGTTCTTCAGGTGAAAATAAAAAGACACTAGACAGTAGCTCAAATAGAGAAAGAAAGAACTCAAGTGAAAGTAACGACATGGCTAAATACACAGCATAGCCAAGTTCAACCTGGGGGCTTCTGCAGAGTTTGTCAGTCTCTTTTCTTTTCTTCGTTTAAGTTTCTTTATTTAAGTAATCTGTACACTTGACATGGGGCTCAAACTCATGACCCTGAGATCAAGAGTCACATGCTCTCCAGATTGAGCCAGCCAGGTGCTCTGCAGAGTTTGCCAATTTCTATTTTTTCCTCCCAAAATGAAAAAAATAGAACACTTTCTTGTTTCTCTGTATACCTTGTAATTTTTGTTGCTGTTACTGCAAACTCAACATTCTGAGTCTTATATAATGTCGTAACTCTGGAAATCAGGTGTTCTCCTCGTCCCCAGGTTTTGCCGTTGCTGCTTGCTGACAGCTACCATCACCCATCTGTTTAGTGACTCTGCTAAACTGTTTTTTTGCAGACTATTTTCCTTGTCATGTGTGGTCTCTAAAGTCCCTAAATGAAAACTGCCTCAGTAGTCAATCAGACCTGACAGAGATTTCCTAAAATGCCTGGAACCTAAAGCCAAAGGCTAAAAGCCAAAAGCCAGAAATAGTGTTTTGGTCTTCCTTTGCAAATTGGTTCTGAGCTGGAGCATTCCTTCAATGCTTCGCCAGTATGTGTGCCTACAATTCTACTTCAGCCTCCATCTTTTGCTTGTGTAGAGTTCAAACATCAGCCAGAGATGCAATCCACAGTCCTCTCAGGACTTCTCAGAGTATTTATCCAGTCCTAGGCATGTGCATTGCACTCTCAATTATCAGGCCTACACAGCCCACTCTCAAATCATTATATGCACAAGAAGCTTTCTTCTCAGTTTCCCCTTGCTCAGGCTTTTGGGTCTGTCTGCTGCTTAGCCCATATGTCATCCCTTGCCCCAGGCAGATATGGGTAATAGATCTCTAATGGTTTCAACAGATGCCATTGAGACCGAAAGGGGTGAAATAAGGGCAAGCCTCTGAAATGGTGCCTCTGAGAACTGCTAAGTAAGTCAAAATACACCACTATTTGTAGAGAAAAAAGTCTGTATTGCTTGTTTCTCATTGTCCTAGCATTAGCAGCTGCACCAGAAATGTGGACCCCTGTCCCCATGGCTGCCACAAAACTGGGGAATGCAGAACGATAGACAGGTAAACAGAAGTATCACAAGACATTCTTACCAAAATGTAGCAGCCTTTCCTTCATTAAACACACCGCTGGTTTCTGTAAGATTTTTATTAAATCCTCAAGTTGTGAAATGTTTCTTCTGTTAGTTTTTACCAGCTTATAGGTTCACTCAGTGGAAGGATTAATTCTTAGAATGCCTTACTCTGCTATTTGTCAGGATATTCTCAAAAATGTGTGTCTCTTGATTCACAAAACTCTCTTCCACGGCTCTATCCTGCTGATATGCTCTGGCCAAGGCAAAATGATGTTTTCCCACAGTTATTAGTTGTGGCATTGTTTACAAAAAAAAGTGACTAAAAATAACCCCCAAATCCACTGGTGAAATTATGGTATATCTGCAAGATAAAGTGCTTTGTATCACACACAAAAATAAAAATCTCTTTACAGTTACAGAGAATGATTTCCAAGATATGCTAACTGATAAAAGCAAGTAGCAAAACAGTGTATATAGTAGTCTACTTTGTGTGTAAATTAGGGGTGTACCTATAAATTGTGTGTGGTGCTTTCTGTGTGTGCAGGATCCCTAAAAAAATAATGACAACACTTATCTACAAGGGAGAAGTTTAGGGGTGGGAACTGTGTAGATAGGATAGAAATGGCAGGGAATCTTTACATTGTATACTTTATTAATTTCTAAATGTGTGAGCCACAGGAAACATGCTGATTACTTAAAAAATAAGGAAGACATCCGATGACTTATTACTGTCGGTATAACATCCTAACTAGCATGCATCATCTCCAAGGCCATGCTGGAACACATCTTGGGTTCTGCTGCCTCATTTCTCCCTCATTGCCTTCTGATGCACTAGGTTCCAACCACACCAGCCAGATGGTATTTTTTGCCAAGATCCTAGAACTTTCCTAGTTCTTTCTCCTTCAGGGGTTTTGTACAAATTTTTTCCTCTTCTAGGTGTGTTTATTGCTCTGAGATTCAAATGGGTCATATTTTCTCATCTTTTAATTCTCAAAGAGACTTTCCATTAACACTTCTGTCTGGGAGATTTCCTTCATCCCCAATATCCTCTTTCAGAACCCTAGTTTTAGTGTTCCTTATAGAAATTACTGTAATAGACTAATATTCATGTGTTCATTTATATTTCACTGTCTTTCCTACTGAACTCTAAGAAATGCTTCTGTCTTGCTCACTGTTAGATCTTCAGCAGTACCTGGATTAGTTGGTGGTACATTGATATCTAAGGGGTTGGGTGAATGAAGAGGTAGGTTAAAGAGGGGGTAGCATATTCAATCCTCATCTATGACATAATTTTTAAGATAATTTTCTTTGTTTCTTGGTAGAGATCCTTAGTTGTTTCATCTGTAATATATGGCTGATGATTATGCTGGTCCCCAAGGTCCCCAGAGAGACTTCTCTCAATACTCATGACGCTTTGCTTCTACAACTAAGACACATGTTAACTAGACCTTGTTCTTTCCCCTCATGAGATAGTAAGCTCCTGTTGCCAGCAAAACTAGCTCTGCTGCTAGAGTTGGAGACAGGAGTGATGCTAATTGTCCCAAATTAGGGTCTCTTTGACCCTGTTCTTCTGCCACAGAACAGCACATAATACTGCCTCCTGGCCCCTCCCCTGTCTAGTATGCCTGCAGTATGTCTCTACCAATAAAAAACCATATTTACATTTTTCTCTACTTTCCCTCTCATACATAGGGTCCAGACAATAACAGCTTTCAAAAACCAAATTAAAAATCTGGGCCACACATAAAACCTCTGGAGTCATTTGGCTCTGAATGGGGCTACTGGCATTGTCCAACAAACTGCTCAACCTAATGAATCTTAGGGAAGGCAAAAACAAAACAAAACAAAACAAAAACAGTTTAATGTTAACACTATTATTTCCAAAATTCAGGGAGAGACAAACCACATGGTTGTGGAGAGATAGGATTCAATTTCCTAGCAACCAAGCACAGGGGGAGAGACCTGCCAAACACCTCAGAAGACTAACATTCAGGGTCCCACTGAAGCTAAAGGAGCCAGGGGTACATGAACGTGCTGGCTCACATGGAAGGAGCAGTATGACAAGACAATGTGAGACACACTGTCTTCTTTACAGTCCGGGAGGAGCCGTCCCACTTCCTCTGCCTCTGGAGCTCCTTTCAGAGTAGCCACTGAGGCATGCTGTTCACCGGATGGCTACTAATTTCAGACTCTAGAGATAACCACATCCAATGCTCACGGTCCCCAGATGTCTTTTTGACAAGGTAGGACATACCCAGTCATCAAGGGGGTGGAAACCATCACAGAACAGAATGGACGAGCCTTCTGGACTTTGTCCAAGAGGTGGGCCTGCTTGAGACAAGCAGATATCTATTTTCAAACTAGCTGGAAACTTCTTTGTCTGAGAGTATTCATCTAGAAAGCAGCCCAATTATCTGCCTTCCTACTGCTCTTTACAAGGAGCTACAAATTTAAGGGCTTTGAAAAAGCAGAGGACCTTGAGAAAAAGCCATCATCAATATTGGATTTTATGAAATGGCATGAGCGTAGGTTTTTCAGACCTAACACCTATACACATTCCAGAATAATGTTATTCCAAACAAATAGATTAATTTTCTTGAGACTGCTTCTACACTGATAGAGGAAACATCTTTCTCATACATTGCCATGAAGGTTAAATTAGGTCATGCTTACAAACACCTGACTCAGTGCTTTACAAAGCAATTAGCTATTTTATCCTTTTTATATTATACATATTTTCTGAATCTCTATCTTTATTTATAGTGAATCTTATGAAGTATTTCCAATGTAGATAAATTGATACTATTTGCCCCCAAAGGGGAGAAGGGTATCCTCAGTGCTTCCTGAATATTCTAAAACTGAATTGCTGGCCCAGGTTCAAATTTCTATTTCCAAAATTTGACACCTCTTATGCATTTTCTACTTCAAAGTAGCATTTTTAAATGAATGTGGGCCACATAAACATCAATCATGGGCCTGCTATCTTGAATTTTGGCATTTTAACCTCGTGGCATTTAGTGCCATCATTGGACACATTGTGAATGACACAGAATTCTCAGTGCACAACTGTGTAAAGGACTGCCCTTCAGCTTATGTTGGAAACCAAGCTAGCAATGATTAGATTGTAATTATATTTCATTCAACACTCTAAATGCAAAAGACAGATGGATCCATAGAATTAGTCAATGAAAAGGAAATTAATAGCATTCCAGACAGGAATAAGCATGTAGAGAGGCCTATAGGATGCAACTGCCAACCCCAAGCAGCCTGATTTTGATTGACTCCACAGCCAGTCCTTGTAAGGCCACTGTCATTGTTAGGGCATCCATAGTCATTCTTAAGTCCCACCTTCCAGTGACATGGTAAGTCTAGATGCACAAAACAATGATAAAATGAGTTAATATTAGTCTATTAGATGGCAAAATTTGAGTGTGCTAAAGACTGGTTGTTCACACTGTGGAGGAGGCTTCCCAGGAGTGTCAGGGATGACGATAAAGCATCAGAGAGCGCAGTCCCCAGAGTTTGGCAACAGAGTTACGACAGATGTGAAGGATCATCTCAGTCACTTTGTTGAGGAAACTACCCAAAGAGTTCACCTCCTCTAGTAGTTGCTTCCTCAAGTGCGAGTGGGGGTGGAGAGTGGGTCTCCATTCCCTTTTAGTTTATACTCTGCACTAAGGGAGAGATTGGTATTGGTACCTTCCCAGACCTCTGCTAGCCATGAACCAAACCCGGAAAAGAGAGGCCAGATGGAAAACGCCATCACCAGATACACACATCCAAACTGCAGCGAGCCTTCTGGATACCATTTAACCTCCGGCAACCATGTGCTCCAGTACCTGCTCATCCTCCCCATCACAGGGAGCATGTCTTCCCATCGATACCTGTCATAGCTACTGGTATCCAAGGGGAAAGTCTCAGATGCACTTTTACGTAGGAGCCACTTGTAGAGAAATGAAAGAGAACACTTACTGCGCATTGACTATGTGACAGGACTTGAATTAGGTGAGACTCATTAGTAGAAGGATAACGGGACACCAGCGTCTGGCTGCACTGGGTTCAGATGATAAGCCTCCGATGTCTTTATCTGTAAACAAGCCAAATGATTATTTTCACTGATGAAGAAAGCAAAGGTAGAGAAAGGGATCTGGGAGGAGAGTAGCCAAAGATGAAAAAAGAAGAGCACAACATTATATATCATCAAGCTGATGGGCAGGAATGCAGAGTCAGACACACTGGGCTTGTCTCTGAATTCGACTCTACCGCTGATACGGTTTCCACCCTCAGGAAAGTCATGTGTCAGCCTCCAGTCTCAGGGCTCATCAAATGATTTCTGTGATGATTCAATTAGAAATTCTAAGTAGGACAAGGCCTACCACACAATAAATTATTCTATTCTTAAAATCCTTTTAGTTTTTTTCCACTTAATTCTCCCAACTGTCCTGTTGGAGGTCAAAATTTTCTCTATCTTTCAGATGGGAAAACTAAAGTTTGGAGAAGCTAAGTCATTTGGTAAAGTTCACAAATGAGTTCAGTGTGGGATTTGAGTCCTGTTTTTTCATACATGAAAGCCCAATTTCCTTCATTACTAACATGTCACTTTTGGGCTCACATAATTGGATTGGAAAGCAGTGGATCTTTTCTGGAGACTGGACTGAATTTATATTTTATGTGAAATGACTCTGCTCAGTGCAAGGAAGGTGGAATCTGAGTTGATTTTCCTATTTCTACAATTTAAAACAGACAGGCACAGTTCCCTGGGCCAAAGGAGGCTAGGGACACATGATGCAGATGTTTGCCTCAGAAAGAGCCATCCTCTCCCCCAGGAGGGGCTATTTGGCCTGTAACCCTCTGATTTGCTGCCTCCCAGGCCTCCTGACCCACATTTACAGGAGAGAAAATCCCTGCCAGATCCCATTCCAGGGTCTGAGCTCCCCAGACAGGGTGAGATCATCCTTTCAGACCTGGCCTGCTTTAATATGCTGGAAGACATCCTGAATGAATGAGCACGTAAATGAACAAGTGAATGACTCCATGGGAATCCATGAGCAGAGTCTATGTCAAGAAGCCATTTAAGCTCCTGCAAGATGCATTAGTCTCCACAAAAGAGCAAAATCACTTACCTACCTCCTTAGTGCCAGGGTGATTCAGCAACCTGTGTGTGGATTACCTCACTGACTAGTGAGTTCTCCTCCTTATTTCTGTCTTGTGCCTCCTTGGGAGACTAGCGTGGAGCTCAAATCTCTCTATAAACTACCTTCTGGGGATGTGTATTATTAATGACTAGAGAGAGACTAGTGAAAATAAAAATGGATTAGAAATGAGAGGATGTGGTTTTAATTCTATACTTCTTGGCTGTGTAATGGACAAATAATATAACTTTTTTAAAGCCTCAATTACCTTATGTAATAGATGGATATGATCAAAAAGATTTCTTACTTTTCAGTGCTTTGTGAGAATTTTATAAGGCAGAGGATGAAAAAATTCTTCGTAAATGGAAACAGGTTTTAAGACTGCCAGTTAAGCTTCTGGTTCACTTAACACTTTGGGCTGTGACTGATAGCTATACTTCAATTCATTTAAGTTATTGGCTTGATCTCTTAGGTCTCACACATGTTATTGAGAAACTGCTGCAGAGTCTGGAATTAAGTCTGGAAAGAACATCAAAATCTTTCCTGAAAACATCACAGTTACAATACTACTTGGGCTGTGAGATCTCTGGGGGATAGAAAAATCATTTAATTTATTCTTGTGTCCCCACTCCTTGTCTGTGGCCTAACCTTTGTACTCAGCGATATGTCAGTCACATAACTGGTGTTCATGATATATCCAATCAATCAGTGGTTAAAGGTAGAACATCAAATGCCTCTAGTCTGGTCCCCTCCAACCATAACCCACATAACTGCTAGAATAATGTCTCTGAATGCAAATCAGACACATCTATTCCTTGATTAAAACCCTCCAAAGACTTGCCATGCTCCTGAGAAGATAGTCCAGATATCTTAGCCTAGTATCAAGCCCATAACTTTCCTATACAAACAGACCTTCTCCTGCCCAGTGTGGACACTGCTCATAAATACCAGGGCATTGGCACACTGCCAATCTTATCATATATATATGTATATATATAATAATATATCATAAAATATATTATAAATATATATTTTAAATATTTAAATATATTTTAAATAAATATGATATTTAAAATATCATACTATATATACTATATTATATATATATATATATATATATATATATATACACATATAAACACTTATATACACAGAGATGTACCATAAGGAGTTGAGTCTCACAATTATGGAGGCTAAGAAGACTCAAGATCTACAGTGGGCAAGCTGCAAGACCCAGTGAAGCAGATGGTATAGGTCTAGTAGGAGTCTGAAGTCATAAGAACAAGGAGAGCAGATCTTGTAAGCTCCAGTCCGAAAGCTAGCAGGCTTGAGACACAAGAAGAGCTGATGTTCAGGCGAGAAAGAATGAAGATGTCTTGGCTCACTGCAGTCAGGTAGGAGGAGTTCCTTCTCACTCAGCCTTTTGGTCCTATCAGGCCTTAAACTGATTGGAGGAAGCTCCACATTACAGTGGGCAATGTGCTTTACTCTCCCAACTCACATGTTAATCTCATCCACACATACACTCACAATCACACCCAGAATAATGTTTGACCAAATTTCTGGGCTTCCTGTGGTACAGTCAAGTTGACACTTAAAATTAATCATCACAGGATATTTTTGAAAACAAACTTGTTTTGTGTCAGAATTTTGACTGATGTCCAGGATCTTGTTTCCTTTGTCTCACATTTTCCTAAAAATAAAAAGATAAGTAGTATGTAGCCAAGCAGAAATTGTTCTGTGGGACACCAGGAACTAACATTTTCACAAAATGAAAATAGTCCCTGGGAGATTGATTTCATAAAATGAAAGGGGTATCTAAAACACACATTGGTTCCCGAGGCACCTGGGTAGCTCAGTGGTTGAGCGTCTGCCTTTGGCTCAGGTCATGATCCCGGGGTCCCGTGATCGTGATCGAGTCCTGCATTGGCCTCCTTGCAGGGAGCCTGCTTCTCCCTCTGCCTATGTTTATGCCTCTCTTTCTCTGTGTCTCTCATGAATAAATAAATAAAATCTTAAAACAAGCAAATAAACACATCAGTTTCTCAGGAAATGTGAGGGATAGAGTTACACATCACTGAAAGAATTTAAGCAGATCTTGCTCCACCATTGAGCTACTTTAGAGTAACTCTCAATCACACGCTTTTAACTCAGGACCCTGTCCAGTGATCAAGATGGAAGGTGGACCTTCAGTATATTCCAGGGGCCGTGTCTCCTTTGCTCATGCCGGTTTACCCAGTACAGGGCTTGACACCTTAATAAATATTTGCCTAATGAAAGGAAGGGTCAATAAATGATTAATGGGCTGACTTAAAGATATTGTAGGGCATTATTTTTCCCCCTCCCTCAATATTTGGATCAATACAAGTATTATGTTAATCTAAGGGATTGATACTATCTCACTACTGTTACACAGCCAGAAAGTAGGGGAGCCAGGACTCATACTTAGGTTCTTTGCCTTCCACTACTCACTGCTAACATAAAAACACTGATACATGCTGATCTATAAACAATTTGGGCAATACCTGCAATTTAACAATCCATTTTCTACATACAGATTATTGAGAACTGTGAATCACAAGGAAACAAATGGGGAGGGATGTGGAAGATGGAATTTTCTCCATGCCACAAAGAAAGAAACAGGATCAAATACTCATGTGTAACTAGAAAGCAAACCTATCAATTTCAATTAATATTCAGAATTTCCATTAATAACTGGTTTAAGTCAAATTCTAATTAATAATTTCCAAAATACTCAACAAGCCTTGCAATGTAAGACTGAGTCAATTGTTCATTATAATCATCTCTGACATCTAAAAATTTAGTCATAGAAAAACTTATTAAGAGTGTAGACAAAAAAAAAAAAAAAGAGTGTAGACCTTGGGGTACTTGGATGGCCCAGAGGGTTGAGGGTCCACTCTTGGTTTTGGCTCAGGTCATGATCTTATGAGTCAGTCATGGGACTGAGCCCCACTCCAGCTCCAAGCTCAGCAGGGAGTCTGCCTGAACGATTCTCTTCCTCTGCCCATCTCTTCCCACTATCTCTCTCTCTCTCTCTCTCAGATAAATATATATTTTTTAAGAGTGTAGACCTTAAGTGTTCTCATCACATTTTTTTTTGAAGTTAACTTTGGGCAGTGATGGATGTGTCATTTAACCAGAGGGAGGTAATTGTTTCACAAAATATATGTATCTTAAGTCGTCACATTGTACACTTTAAACATATGCCATTTTATTTGTCAATTATACCTCAATAAAGCTAATAAAAAAATTAGCCATAGGCAGAGCTTTGGAACTAAAGGAAGAAGAAAGTGGCACTTTGTCTGCTAGTCACATCCTTCAATTTTCCTCTGGTTAAGAAAAATACCCATAGATTGGGTAGCTCAGTAGGAAAGCAGAAGTGCCACCTGACTTAATATTTGCAAACTGCCTCAATGTTTGCAAAATGTTTTTATAAGTGTTACCTTGCTCATTTGTCACAACCTTCTCAGGAGATTGATTTCCTTTCTACTTAGTGGGGAAGCTGAGTCAATATAGTATTAAGTGGTAGAGCTAGGATTTGAATTCGTTCTGCTAAACCCTGACCCAGAGTTCTTTCTCCCTTGCAGTATACACTATCCTGGAAAAAAACAAGAGGAAATTGTGTTTCATTCTTTTCTTAAAACCTCTTTTTAATTTAGTTTTATTGAGATAAAATTGATATCTTCTCAAATGCACACATTTAATGTATACATCTATGGATTTAACATACACATACACCTAAGATACCATCACCAACAGGTACTAAACATATCCATCACTTCCAAAACTTTCCTTGTTTTGTGTCTGTGTGTATGTATGTGTTTCTTGGTAAGAAAACACTGCTATTGAATAGTAGATCTTTAGAACTTAATCATCCTACATAGCAGAAACTTTATACCCATTGAAAAAAACCACCCATCTTTAATTAGAGGGAGTCCAATTGTCTCTGAAATAAACCTGACACTCTTGAATAGTGATAAATCTGTTTCTTAAATTACCCAACCAAAATGTCACACCTTTAAAAAAACAATGGATTTTTTCTTCTTCTAGTTAAAATTAATTTATTAATCTTTTTTTTTTCTTTTAGAGGTGGGAGGCATGGGGAGGGGCAGATGAAAAGAGAGAGAGAGAATCTTTATTTAAAAGACTGATTTATTTTTGAGAGAGAAGGTGGGGCAAGGGCTGTGAGGATGAGAGACAAAAAGAGACAGAAAGAGAGAGAGAGAGAGTCACAAGCAGACTCTCTCTGCTGAGCACAGAGCCCTACGTGGGGCTCAATCTCATGACCCTGAAATCATGATCTGACTGGAAATCAGGAGTCGAACACTTAACCAACTGAGACACCCAGGCACCCCAATTTATTTATAAATTCAACACATGTGTTGGAAGTCTACCGCGTGCTCATCTATGTGTTAGGAAGATATATTTATCAGAGTTTATCTCACTAGCTCTTAGTTCAGTGCTATCCGGTGCTCTTCAGAGCCTAGCTGCCCACGTGCTGAGTGTTTTGAGATGAGCCAAATGGAGACTGTATCCTCCAGGCATAATAGATGCTTAAAAGCTATTGGAGTGCATTGTAAGAACCGTCATGATGGAGTGGAATTGGCATTAGGATGAGAACTTGACTCATGGATATTTAGGAAGAGTGATCTGAGGGGCTCTTCCAGGAAATGCCAGGAAGAATAGGTGATAAAAAGGGCATCCCTTGAAGATGGAACAATTTGGAAAAAGACATGACACATTGTGGGTCTCTGGAAACTCCAAGCAGGATGTTACTAGAGGAATATAAGTAAAAGGCAGAAACTCAGAGGCAATGAGATGAGGAAACCAGTCAGACTGTACCATAGCATGCATGTATAACAGATTTCTGTAAGCATTTTCCCAGAATGTTCCCACTGTTCCATTGGGAAACCAGGCTTTCTTTTGGTGTGAGTGAACTAATTTATATGTGTTATCAGTTCTCCAAAGGGTGTTGGTGATCTTATAGCTAAGGAATGAAGACTTGTCAATGTTCTTTCCACCTAGCTTTGTTGGAACATTATTCCCACACCTAGAGATGAAAGAAGGAAAAAAAAATCCCATTTTATAGCAATCCTGGAAGAGGAAATTAGTTCCACCTTTTATCTTAGCCTTGTACTTACTTGGGAAACTTTTCCTTATATGATAGAAAAGAAGGGCAGGGGAGGTACATGGCAAACTGCTCCTAGGGAATTGAATTGTTTTAAGTTACTAAAATATTGATGTATTTCAAATGGCTTCCCTCCACACGTTTGTAGAAACACTGTTTTTGGTTTTGTTCTTTGTTTTTGTTTGGTCATGGGAGAAACATGGAAAATCATCCAAGGAACATAACAGGAAGCCATGCTAGAAGAAGGAAGAGAGCTGCAAGAGGTAGGAAAAGTCAGTGATGATCTTTGGCTAAAAGAACCAGTGAGGGAGATTGTGTAAGCCATCAGCAGGCTCATGCTTAGGAAATTAGCTCTTCCTTTCATCAAACTCCTGGAAAATATTTAATTTTTGAAAATAAGTTGTAAGAAACTCAATATTTCTGCCAGTAACTTAGAAAAACAAAATATTAAACTTTAGGGTTGAGAAGAATGTGAAAACCAGCCAGTCCAATCTCTCAGTGGTCAGATAAGAAGAATGAAACAAAAGAAGTGGTTTGCTCAAGGTCAAACAGTCTATCTCCTCCATTCTTAACCCGGGCTCAAGGAAGGTTAGAACTCAAATGGAACTCTCCTGAGCTTCTTGCAATATGCTAATTAAATTATATATTCCCTCAAAACATAAATTGTCCTTCAGCGACTAGAGCAACAAGATTTTGAGAATAAAGTAGCCGAGGAGAAAAGATGAGAAGGAAAGAGGAGGACAGTAGGTTAATTTAAATTTCCACTTGGGTCAAAATAAAGTTGCTTGAGAGATTTTTTTTTTTAAATAACAGTAACTAAGACTCATCCCTATTAGAACGTTAGAGACATTCCACAATTTGTTCATCACATAACAAACTCTAACAATCCTTCGTCTAGCAAAGAGGGTGGTCTTGGACTCACTTTCATGCAACCTGTGCTGAGGAATTTTGCTTGGGATAACTGGAATGTTTATGGGAACCCTGACCAACACTGAGGTCCTGGAATGTAGTCTAAACATACAGAACAAAAATCTCACATTGGCATAGAAAACCAGTGATATGGAGTCAGGAAGCTGGTGTTGTGGTCCCTGCTCTGACACTAACACACAAGTGCCCCACACCAACCCTCTCTTTCCAGAGGCCAGGAATTCTATCTATAAAGTGATAGCATTGGTCTTGGAGACCCTTAAAAACACTCTGTTGTTTTACACTATCATCCATTTATCCAAAGGATTCTTCTGCCTGGAATATCACTCTTTTTCACACCTCTTTAAAGTCATCTTTCTGATACAGTAGGCATTGCCTTCATCTGGAAGACTTCCCTTTCAGACATCCTTACTCCCACTCCCTGTCCCATCCTGAATCAAGAGTTCCTCTTTAGGTCTCCACAACACTTTGTGGTTATTAATACCTTTATACAACATTTTATAAAATATTCTGGACATCGAAAAGCCATCAAGACAATAGTCATCCAATTAACTACCACCCAATTAAAATATACTGTAAAGCTATTTTTGCCACAGGTTTTAAAGAATATTATCTTGAAATTGCCTCTGCTTTCTTTTTTTTTAAAGATTGTATTTATTTATTCATGAGAGACACAGAGAGAGAGAGAGAAAGAGAGAGAGAGAGAGAGAGAGAGAGGCAGAGACACAGGCAGGGGGAGAAGCAGGCTCCATGCAGGATTCAATCCTGGGTCTCCAGGATCATGCCCTGGGCCAAAGGCAAGTGCTAAACCACTGAGCCACCCAGGGATCCCCGAGAACTCAGTTTTCTACTTACTATCTTTACAAAAGTCTAGAACTTAAATAGAACTTTCAGGCAGTCCCGGTGGCCCAGCAGTTTAGCGCTGCCTTTGGCCCAGGGCATGATCCTGGAGACCAAGGATCGAGTCCCACATCGGGCTCCCTGCATGGAGCCTGCTTCTCCCTCTGCCTGTGTCTCTGCCTCTCTCTCTCTCTCTGCTTCTCATGAATAAATGAATAAAATCTTTTAAAAAATAAATAAACTGTTAACTTAAAAAAAAATAGAACTTTCTTGGAGCTCATGCAATATGGTAAATAAGGAGTATTTCCTCCAAATTATAAATTGTCTTTCTGTGACTAATTGCAATAAAAAATTAAGGATGAAGTCAGGAAGCAAAAAGCAGAATAGGAGAGAAAGAAGAAATATCAGAAGTAATGTTTAATTCATTCTGAAATTATTAGCACCAAACACAATCCCTGGTAGCTGCTAAATATGTACTTCTGAAAGTGATCTGAACTACAGCCCGAAAGTGAACTGAAATACAGGTTATCTAAAATAATGAGGTTATAATAAAGGTTCAGTCTCAAAAACCCAAGATAAAGAGCAACCCTTCAAGTATTCCTTTTAAATAACTTCAATGGACTTCTTTGCAACAGCTCCATGACAAAGCCATGACATCACCGGTAGGGTTTGTGTCATTTATCTAAGCAATGTTTCAATGGAGCTCCTCCCAAACTGTAGCCAAAACAAACTGTCTTATTCCCTGAGGCAATGGCCAAGGCCTGGAAACCTTGAGAATACACACACATAAATCTCAAGGGGAAGAAACATGTTTAACCTTTAAAGAACTTACACATATTTCGATCTTCAGAGTTGTTTGGTTTTGTGGTAAACAGGATAGGACTGTCCAGAGATATGTGGACACTTAGGGAAAGAGATGTGAGTGTATGTGCTTCAGTCAAGGTAGTGGCATTCTTTGAAATATCCAGAGAGTTATGAAAGAAGACACAGACATTCACAAGACTGTTTCTGGGCATGACTTCTCATCAGTGGAAAAGGATATTTTTCATCTGCATATAGTCCCATGATCCTATTCAGAGAAAATGGAGTCCATTATCATTGTGTAAAGCCCCCTACAGAGGAAAGAACCCTGGAATACAAACTGGGATCACCAAATGTTCCACTGACTTTCTGTGTGATTTTAAGCAGGTTGTTTTTCTCCTCTGGACTGTTTCCTTGTCTATGATATTTCTACAACTCAGTGATAACGGATACTATCATACTAGGAGACTTTTTTCTTCCGTACCAGATTGGAACCCATTCTCTGGCTACACACTCACCAAGTATCCTACACTTCTCCTTCATACCATTTAGCACAATTCAAATAAGTCATTTACTTGGATGGCTTTGCCTTTCACTTTTTTAGCCCCTATCTACGTGTAGGCACCTTGCCTAAGATAGTGGTTGACTTATCATATGCTCAATGAATATATGTTGAATTTCTGAATGAATGAATAGCAACTGCCTTTCTCCTTCCTTAATGGTAAGTCCTTCGCTTATCTGATATTTTTTGCTTTGGATATCATAAATGTTATAAATGCAGGTTTTGGAAATTAGCAGATATAGATTCAAGTCTCATGCTACAACTAATAAGACCATGTTCAGGTTACTTCATTGTGCTTACTCTCACTTTCTGCATTTACATGTGGGAGATATTGCATACCTCAGAAGATTGTTATGAAGATAAAATAACAGACATGTTAAATTCTTGAGAATAGTGGTACATAGTTCACTAAAAGTGAGCTATCATTACAATTTTATTATTTATTTTGTTAGAAATCCCTTGACTCTCCATTCCATTCCATTCTAGGTAAAATGCAATAATACAACCATAATGTCAAATTATTTTAGAATAAAGAAAATGTGTAATGGAAATAAAATCAAACAAAAGATATTTATCAAGATCTCTTCCATAAGAGGTGAAAGGAAAAGACCTCTTTTGAAATTGAAGAAACTGATATTCTTTAAAAACTGATAATGTGTTGAAAACAGGGAGTTCAAGGAAGATAAATAAGGTACTCTTCCATAGTAACAACTCACATTATCCTCATAACTTAAGATCTACTGAAGTAAGATATTGGCCATTTAAGGGCTTATTTGTCCAGAAAAGATGTGTAAGGGGTCAAACTCCATGTTAATTGTTGATGGGGACACACTGTACTGTTTGAAATGCAGTATAGTGTTGACATTCTCAAAAGCCTTATCAGAACTATCAATCCATGGGAAGTCTCAGAACCAACTATAAACACATGAGAAATATTATTATATTTAATATTTCTAAGCCGGCCAAAAACAGCTTTTATTCAAGATGGTTTTATGCTTCCACTTTTGGACTGCATCAGTCTGTGAACATAAAGTAAGGAGGAAAAAAACAAACAAACAAACAAACAACAACAACAACAACAACAAAAAACCCTGAAAAACAAAAAACCCTAAATCTTGTGTCTCCTTTTAAAGAACAGTTAGATTTGGGTCTAGAAATGGATCAAAGTAGAGAATAAGACTTATCATTTATTTAGCAAATGCATCATACACTGAGTTCATTGGGAACTTTCGTAAGTATCTCGATCCTCTCTGTGATTCTGAACAAGTATTACTATTCTCACTTCACAGATAGAAAAGCCCAGCTTCAGGAAAGTGAAGCTTGAGACTAGCTAGATAGTTGCAGGATGCAGTGAAAATGAAAAATGTTAAAAACTATTGGGAATTTCAGGATGGCAGCAGCAGAATATGAAACCAAGTGTGGGGGAACTTCTAAGTGCAGGGTCTTAGGTGAGTGTACAGGTCACATGCCCAAAAAACTGACTCTGGTTAAGCAACTCATCCAGTGTCACAAACCTAGAGAATCAAATGTTATTATTCAGCCATCTAAAATAAAAGCCATGGTTTCTGTTCCTCTAAAACTCCCAACTCTGAAATGGCCCCACCACCCCATTTATTCTCTTTTGATTGCCTTGTTCTATTTGACAAAAGGCCTTTTGAATTTTCAAAATTTGGTCTTTTTTTTTTATGTGAAGGTTTTGGAAGTGCATTGATGGCTGAGTTGGGTAATATCCCAATATCTTATTCTCACCCTACTCACTGATTTCCCAAGGTATGTATTCACGTCAGCCAGCCTCTCTTGTGTCTTGGGCATGAATCAGACCGTCTTTGAGAACCAGAACTCACAAAAGACTTGCTTCTAGAAGTAGCCTCTCAGATAGTTTTAGCTGATTAAATCCTTGTTGCAGTCATTACTCAACAGCCACACATCTTTAAAATAGAAGTAATTCTAGTGACCACTCAATCCAAATTTTGTTTTGTAGTTTGTTTTGCATCATTATAATTATGTTTTATCATAGGTATACTGAGACCCAGGTGAATCAATAAATAACCCAAAGCCATACAGTAAAACAATGGCAAATCTAGGAGTAGAATTCAGATAAGTTAAACTTGAAACATGAGATCATTTGTAAAAAGTGAACTGTCGATATCTAGATCAACTCTCCCTCAATTAGTAAAACAGATTTTTCAAGAATCAGATGTTTTTGGATTAACAAATAACCACTTAAAAAAACTCCATTGCACCTAATAGCCAACAGTGTAAGAAGACCAGGTCTCTCACTGTATGTCTCTTACTCTGCAATGTGGGAAGATGCTGGCTGGGTCAGCTTGTGTTGCATGGACAACCTTCAAAGACTATAACATGTACTTGCTTACTTGCAATCTTGACTCAGGTAGCCTGTGGAATTGTACAACTTTTTCAAGATAGTTCGATGTCTCTGAAATTCTCTTTAACTGCAGTTTGGAAATATTTCAATTGCTGCAAAATAAATAGGAACTGGAAAAAAAAAAAAGCAAGCTATCTCTTGTTTCTGAGCAAAGCCAGCCATGCAAACAGCTCCCCACCCACAAGAGATTATATAGATCCAGGTAAAGAATGGCCCACTGGATTTCTAAACATTTTGTCTACTAGGAAAGCAGGCACTGTTTAAGATGTATTTTAGTGTCCTCTTTAGGTACTCTGCTATTTGGAGAAATGCCCTTGTCCCTAATGATTCTACTATAAGATCCAGACTGCATTCTCATAAGCAACATTGATACTAGAGAGAGAGTAACTGCAGGCACACAGGAAGTTCATGTTGAGTTTCTTGTCAGATACCAACTAACACTATGAATGTAGGAACTGATAACTTGGTTGTACCTAGTAGTCTACAATTTATAGAGTGAATCTCAGGTCTAACTCAGGTCAAGCCTCTTAGCAAACTTAACTACCTCATAGTTACTTAGTTAATACTATTCCAGCCCATGTCCTAAGAATTCAGCTAGACAGTCCCAGATCATCTAAAGCTCACCTCTTTACTATTCCCAGTATGTGACTTCCCTGAGTGCCCAGTGCTCCCAGGAAGCCCTCTTTATTTTGAATTCAGCATTCAACTGTACCATTTACTGGATTCCTGAATTCTAGATTGGTTTGGAAAATCATCTAGTCCAATACTTCATAAACTGGTGTACAATGGGGAGTAAAACAATCAACTCAAAAAAAATTAGTAAGTAAACATTCAACCACACACCGGGATGGTGTCATAATCTAAACCCAGCATTATCTATTATCAGTATAATCTAGAGGGCAAAATTGATTTAACATTATAAAATCTATTAAGATATTTTATCATATTGGCATATGTAAGGATAAAAGTAAATCTCAGTAGATGCAGGAAAAAATATTCAATACAGGTTAACTTCTATTTGTGAATAACAGTGTCAACTCTTCAGAGGGCAGTAACTTTTTTTTTTTCTGATGCCCACTTCAGCTTTATTCAGGTATAAATGACAAATAAAACTGTGTATATTTAAACTGCAAATGGTGATTATTTGATATACATATACATTGATAAATTGTTATAACACTGAAGTTAACTAACACACTATCAGCTTGATTATCCTTTTGTGTGTGTGTGAGTGTGTGTGTGGGGGGTGAGAACATTTAGCCAATTTCAAGTATACAATATATTATTATTAACTATAGTCACCACGCTCTACACTAAGTCCCCAGAACTGAATCATCTTATAAGAGGAAGCATGTATCCTGTGGTCAACATCTCCCCATTTCTCTACCCCCACCCCCTAGCAGCCACCAATCTACTCTCTCTTTGAATTCAACATTTTTTTGTTTTTGTCTTTTTGAGTCTGTATATAAGTGAGATTATATAGTGTTTGTCTTTCTCTCTCTCATTTATTTTACTTAGCATAATGTCTTCCAGTTTTCATCCATGTGATCACAAATGGTAGGATTTCCTTCTTTCTCATGGCTAAATATTTCATTATATATAACATATATGATATTATTTATGATACTATATTAATATATTATATAAATATACAATTTATATATGCTATAATATTATATATACATATTATATATATAATATATTACAATTTCCTTATCCATTCATCCATCCATGATCACTTAGATTATTTTTATATCTTGGCTATTGTAAATAATGCTTCAGTAAACATGAGTGCAGATATCTCTTTCGGATACTGATTTTGTTTCCTTCAGATATATATCCTGAAGTGGGATTACTGGATCATGTAGTTTTATAATTAATTTTTTGGAGAATGTCTATACTCTTTTCTATAATGACTGCACACATACTATGTAAGTGAAGAAACATGAAATACTCATAGATAGAAATACTCAATCTATTACAGATATTGATTCTCCCCAAATTAATAGATAGATTTAATGCAATACCAATCAACGTCTCTGTAGGATTTTCTGTTTCATATGTATATATGTGTGGAATTGACAAGCTAATTCTGACATTTTTACTAAAAGACAAAGAGAAACTAAAGATATTTCAAAAAAAGATAAGACAGGGAAACTTGCCTACACATAGAGTATAACTTGTTTGAAGTTACAGTAATTAAGGCACTTTATATTGCTTCACGAAGAGACAAACCAATGGAATAAAAAAGAAGCTAAGTGATGGGACAGGCATTTGCATAAAGAGTATATGGCAAAAAGGACATTGCAGAATAATGAAGGATGGATAATTAGCATTTGGGACCCATCACTGGAAAAAGGGCATGTCTCCTTATAGTACATGTAAAAATCAATTAAAATTTTAAAATTTTAGAAAAGGAGAATATATATATATATATATATATATATATATATATAACTTTGAAATGTAAAAATATTTTAAAAAAGATACTTAAGTACCAATCAAAAAGGGAAAGATTGATAGTTAATTTCACTTTTAAAATTAAGGACCTCTGTTCATCAAGAGTCATCATGGAGTGAAAATACAAGCAATACACTTGGAAAGGGTATCTGTGACATTTTACAGCACTTAAAAGTGTTAGCATGTAAAATATACAGATTATAGAGCATGTGGCCACATAACAATGAACAAAGACACGGACAGATATTTCATGAAAGCAGAAATGCAATAAACAGTAAGTATTTTCAAAAACACTCATTCCAATCATTTATATAGGAAATGCCAAATAAAATATCATAAAATAACAATTCCATACATTTGAGATTGGTGGGGAAAAAAGCCTAACAATACTGATTGTTGTAAAGAGCATAGAGCAACAGTAACTCTGACATCATGCCAATGGAATTTTAATTGATCCAAACACATTGAAAATAAATTAGTGTTACCTATCAAATTTCAAAAACTCTAAATTCAGAAATTATATTTCTAGGAATATAGCCTAGGAGAAACTTGCACATGTAAAGTATGAGATATTCTATAAGAATATTTCCAGCAACATTGATTTTACTCTTAATAAACCATGAAAATTTCAAATTCCCATATTCAGTAGAATGGATTCACTGTAGTATAGTTATTTCATTGGAATATTATACAACATAGGAAAAAAAAAACTAAACTGCAAAATTCCACATAGTGTTAACATGTAAAATATACAGAATTTAAAAACATAAGATTGATTAAAAGTAGTAATTCATGAGGAAATGCATGTAGTATTATTCCATTTGTGTATAAAACAGGTACAGTAAACAGAGTTGTATATTTGTAGAAAATCCAGTATAGAAAAACAAGGGAGAGTTGATAAAATCACAATTTGGAATAGTGGTTAATTCTGGAGGTTGGAAGAGAGATAATGGAATGTATATAGGGAAGGGCACAGAGATGTCTTGAAAGGTTCTGTAATGTTCTATTTTTGAAGCTGAGTGAAGTACACATGGTTGTTTTCTTAGTACTCCTTTATCTATCTATCTATCTATCTATCTATCTATCTATCTATCTATCTATCATCTATCTATCATCTATCTACATACATTAGATAGACTTTTTTTTTTTCTAAGAAAGAGAAAGAGGGCTGGGGAGGGACAAGGGAGGGGGAGAGAGAGAATCCCAAGCAGGCTAGTATGAAGCCCAATGTGGGGCTTGATCTCAAAACCCTAAGATCATGACCTGAGCTGAAATCAAGAGTTGGATGCCTGACAGAATCACCCAGATGCCCCTAGCTATGTTCTTGTATAAAGAATATAGAGTATTTCATAGGGAAAAAAATGGAGTAGGAGTTTGCCAGCAAGTAGAAAAATGATAAAGGAAAATTCAGAAAAAAATAGCATGAATAAAGGCATCAACATGTGAAAAGCATTTATGCATGTATGTACTTTTGAAGAATGACACCTAGGTCAAATACATGTTCTTGAGCTTAAAGTTTCAGAGTCAACTGAAAGCAGGTGAAGGCATCACTGGTTAGATATATGTCCCTTTGGATCAACTGAAGATGAGTCCCCTTGTCTTGTTTCCCCTTTCCCAGATACCTAGACATGTGTTAGGTGTAATCTATACCCTGATCTCAGGGGAAAGAGAACACCTTATGAGGGTGGAAGTGGGTTGAGGCCTGAGGAGCTGTATTTTGTTTGAGGGAAGAACGTGGAGCAAGATAATGAACATCTTGCTCAGGTTGACATTAATAATGTGTCGCCCGCCAATGCTGACTGCCATGCTTGGCACACAGTTGTGCTCAATAAATATTTGGGGGAGTGAACAAATGAATGAATGGAGCCTTTGACAATTAGGCGTCCTGGGAACACATCTCCTTTGTTAAGGCTGTCTTGTTCTCTTTTCTTTTTTTGGTTATTCTCACTGTGGCTAGAGAAACTTTATAACTTTTTTCCCCTTTCCTTTTCAGTAGCCAGTAGGGGTGGGAAGACTTGAAGAGGTCCAAGACAAACTGTGAAGGGCCTTGATTTCCAACGGTCTTCACAGAGTGCTGACAGATGTCTGACAGGAGAGCGAGATTGGAGAAGCTGCCAGCTGGGGCCAGGAGCCAGCCTTCTTTTCTGAGGAAATCTCCATAGATGGTGGTAGATCAGATGCCACTGCCTGTAAACCCTGGGCTCTTTCTTCCTCCTGCTTTACCCTTAATTGTCTGGCTCACATCTCCTTCCATTCCCTACCTGCTCATTCTCTTTTGCTTATTATGCTTCTTAAATGAGTCATTTATGTGCCTTTCCTGGGGTTAATTTCCTCTTGTACCATTTGGACCATTATTTCTCCTCTTGGCTAGGAGGATACACAAGAAACTGCAGGCATGGCTGAAGCAACATGGTTTGATTATAAATCTTCTGCTTCTAAGAGTTCAATTTTTCTTCCCATAGTGTAATTTCCCTCTAGATTTAGTCTTTTTAAAAAATATTATAATTATTCTTTAATAAAAATATAATGCAAGTTCATTGTAAATCAAATTCAGAGAGATATAAAAGATATAAGTATTGAAATAATCCAGAGAGGGATCCCTGGGTGGCTCAGTTAGTTAAGTATCCAACTCTTGATTTCCACTCAGGTCATGATCTCAGGGTTGTGAGACAGAGTTCCATATTGGGCTCTGAGCTCAGCAGGGAGTCTGCTTCAGTATTCTCTCATTCTCTCTCTCTCTCTCTCTCTCTCTCTCTTCCTCTCACAAATAAATAAGTAAATTTTTTTAAAAAAAGTTAAAATCATTCAGAGATACAGTTGTTCCACGTATTTGGGGGATACTATTCTAGTTTCCCTCTGCTTGATTTTCACTATTATTTTGCCGGTTAGAAATTAAGAGTACCACTCATTTAATATTCTCCCTTTCTAGGTTATAACAAGTATTTAAAAGAAAAACAGGGAGTCAAATGTGGAGCCAATAATAAAAGAGGCTTAATAATATCTAACTTGTGGGTGCCCTTTCTAAGGCAAAATTAGAGAAGTGGCTGACATCTGATGTTAAAGTGCGATCCTCCTAAGGACCATGCCTGTGCCCTCAGATCCACTGTGGGGAGAATTACATCTGACTGTATTCACCTTGTCAGCTGTATGGAAAACATACCTGCCTCACAAAGAATGGAAAGCAGAGGAAAAAGGGCGAATAGTGTAACCTTGGGCTCATCTCTAGGAGGCTGACTCTAAGCACCTTTGCAGGTATTCTTAGCAAATGGAAGCAGGAAAACCCAAGGGAAATCCATGCTTTTCTTTCAAATCTATGCAGCAGAGATAGGGGACTATTTCCAAAGTTTGGTACAATGTAGCTTCATCTATTCATACAAGTTTCAGTTCGTAGTAGAAGGGATCAAATCAGTCTGGAGTGGGAAAGATCAAATCAAAACAGAAATCATACCAATCATTTTAACAGAGAGAATCTAATAGAGGGGATTGAGAAGGAAACATGAAAAAAATGAATAATGAGATGATAAAGGAGTAGCTGAAGGAAGCAGGTACCAAAGTTTGAGGAACAAAGAGGAGGTTGGGATTATTTCATACATTGAAGCACAGAGGAGTAGTCCTACGGGTGCTGGCCAGCAGGTACCCCAGTACCTAACAAGAGGCTGGAGAAGAAGCATCATGGAGCTATAACTTTAATCACCAAGAACAGCCTGGCTGGAACTGATCTTTCTAAGGGTACATGACAGAACTGATTCTTGGTGTGGGAGAGAGTCTGAAGCTAGAGCTGACGGCTGCTACAAGGGGAGGAGTCACTGCTAAAGCTAAGCTGGTGAGAACAGTTAGTGGTCCAGAAGGAAGAAGCCCCTTCACTCTCCTGCAGACCACAGCTGGTTCTGGAGCCTAATGGGAGGAGAAGTGGCAAAGGAGGGATGTAGTCTGTAGATCCTAGAACCCAGAATCACAGTATGGGGCACAGATTATGGCTTTGGAATGAAGACTCACTTAGACATTGAGACACAGCCAATGGGCATGAAGGTCAGCATTGCAGCCACTCTGAAGAAACAGGATGGACCCCCACCCAACATGAGATGGAGACGCAGAGCCTAATGACACTACACCTACACACCGAGGGGTTTTGAGAAGGTTTATTACTCACTTAATCAATTTTCTGGGAGAGCAGGACAGGCTCCCCAGCTGGTCTGAAAATGAGCTCCAGAGTACAGGAAATGGCGATTGGCATTGGTTTGTTACTGTGACCCAAGAGTGGGCCAGGGGGAGGCCCCTCTGTGTGAACAGGTCTTTGATTGATTTGAATCTGCCAGGGCACCCACAGGAGGGGGCATTGCCTTTATTACCGACTTGCTGAGATGCAGAGCAGACAGGGAAGAGAAAAGGCTGAGCTTAAAAGCCATTGGCAAACATAAAAGAAAAAAATAAAGTCAGATGCTTTATTACACAGAAAACAAAATAGCCACGTTTTCTCTTGAAAAGGCTAAAAGTGCTCCTATTGGCATTCTCTACATTGAGAACATTTATGGTACATGATGGAACGGGAGAAAGGGATGATTCCCTCTTCTAGTACCCAACTCGAGTCCCTGCTGTTCATCGCATCTGGGAACGTATACTCCTTATGTCATATATTCTGAACATCTATCAGCTTATTCACTTTTCTTATAGCACCATAGTTCCCGAGAGCTGCATGCTCTTCCATCTTTGGGTATTTGGATAAACTCTGCTTTATATTAGCTCCCGATTGACAGGCATTTAGTTTTCCCTCTGGGTTTCTTTATATTTTTGAAATATCTGGTCTCTGCTGAGAAGGCACTGATCCAGCACAAGTGTTTACTAAGTGCTTATTAGTTGCTAGGCACAGGATTAAAAAAAATAAGCATCCTCTGCCCTCCATACAGAGATGGCCCCACACAAACAGGATTGTGCTGCCGTAGCCAGAGGCAGAGGAAGACAACCACAGGAGGCATTAGATCACTCTTCCCCTTTTCTTTGTTTTACTTAAATGATAAATTATGAATACATGCTCATTCAAAAAAAATTTAAGCTTTATCAGAATACATAGCTGAAAAGTATAAATATCATGTCATGATCACTGTCCCGAATTTCCATGCTTCTAGGCTTTTTTTTGGTGTGTGTGTGTGTGTGTGTGTAAAGTATGCATGCACACATACTCATACACAGACATGCGTATATTCACACAACACATAGTATGTAAATATATATTCATATAATTTGGAGATTCTTCAGATATTAGTGGGACCAGAAAACAGAAAGATAGAGGCATAGATTATAAATAGTTTTGATACTTTAAACATTTCAGTTAAGATTATATCTGAGGAATGTCCTATTTTTTGTAAAGGCGGCACTCTTCTCAAATGAAGAATCCTTGTGGATTAACATAACCTCTTCTACTATAAGAACTTGAAAATAAATCTGAGCATTCTCCTAAAAATAAACTGCATCTCTCCTTCTCTCTTTTTTTTTTAAAGATTTCATTCATTTATTCATAAGAGACACACAGAGAGAGACACACAGAGGCAGAGACACAGGCAGAGGGAGAAGCAGGCTCCATTCAGGGAGCCTGAAGTGGGACTTGATCCCAGGTCTCCAGGATCATGCCCTGGGTAAAGGCAGCGCTAAACTGCTGAGCCACCTGGGCTGCCCTCTCCTTTTTTTTTTTTTTTTTTTGTTTTTCTTTTTTGTTTCTTATTATTTATTTATTTATTTATTTATTTATTTATTTATTTATTTTTGTCCTCTCCTTTTCTTCAACGATTTTAACTTCTTTAAAAATCCTCCCCTCATCGAAAGAATACTGATTTGAATTCTCAGTAAGTGTTCGTCTTCTGAAATTATCTTGCCATGACTGGTTATTTTCTCTATTTCTCAGTATTTCCATTCTAATGGGGAAAATCTTCCATCCCACTGTTTTATTTTTAGCTGTTTAAACACATAGACTTCCTAATGTTAAAGATCATATGCATGTTATTTGTTGATAAGATTATTTGATGCTTAAGATGTAGAATAACAGAATTTTATTGCGATGGACTTTATGTTAAATTGAGCAGAGGCTCTCTCTCACCAGTTTTTAAATGACATTTTGTTTCCAGAAAGAAAAAAAAAATTAATGACTTGAATAACTTTTAAAGGGATTACTTATAAAACTTGAGAGCACTTTTTAATTAATTAAATGTAACACCTAAATTCACTACACTCACCTTTGTATTTTCCATAAAGACAAGTCTAAAACAACAACAACAACAACAACAACAACAACAAAAAGACGAGTCTAGCAGAAATCTGATGGGTTATTAAATAACTAGCTAAAATGGGTTGAGATGAGTCAGGTTGAATTTGTATATCACCTGAGTGCCTCTACCTTTTTTAAGCCACTATTGATTTTTTTTAAAAGATTTTATTTATCTATTTGAGAGAGAAAGAGCACAAGTGTGGGGAAGGGGCAGAGGGAGAGGGAGAAGCAGACTCCCTCTGATCAGGGAGCCCGACACAGGGCTTACAGGGGGCTTGACCCCAGGATCCCAGATCACAATCTGAGCTGAAGGCAGCCGCTCAAACAACTAAACCACCCGGGTGCCCTTCTCTTCATTGATCTTTAAGGCAACTTAACACAGCCTGCCTTCTTAATCCTCTTCCCTGAGATATTGCTATTTCTTTTCCCCAGATGAAGTTTGCACTTCCTATTACAGACTCCCATAGGATCTTGACTTCCTGCATTGGACATAACACTTGTATAATAATTTGTTGATTTCTGCTGCCTGTGCTAGACCATAAGTCTAAACAAAAGTCATGACCATGTCTGATGTATTCAACACTGCATCCCCAGCACCTAGCACAAGGGGTGGTGCATATCATAAACTCTCAAATCTGTGATGATTTATTGCTTTGTAAAAAAAAAGCACAAATTTCCCTTCTACAAAAGAGTTGAGGACCATTGAGCTGTTGTATATATTTAAAAGTACTGTAAAATTCCACTTACAATGTGGAAGCATGATTTCAAGAGGCCTCACTTTTACATTAATGTAACTCAGTTGTCATTGAACCTCCTTCCTCGTCTCCTCAGTTCCATGACCTGTGCATTTCCATGGCTGTGGAAGTCAAAGGCCTACCCAACTATTCAGCAGACACCCAGTGACTCTTCCTTGGGATCTCATCTGCCCCCTGAGCTCCTTCTTTCTCTGGTCTCTGTTTCTCTAATAACATGCGTGATACCAATCTTAATGAGAAATTTAGCCCTGTTTTCAGGAGCCACACGAGACAACCATTGATCAGTGGAGTTTTGAGCTAGGCTTTATATCAGATTAATTCAAGCAATGGAATAAAATAAAGTAGTATCTTCATTTTTAAAATATCTTTCTATACCACCAAGGACATCTATTCATATTTCCTGAACTACCTGTATTCTCTTAGCTTCTCTAACTCTAAAGAACCACAATCCATTCCTCCTCCATTCTTATGAAGAGTCATTTTGCCTTTTTATTTTTTCTTTCCTGAAATCCTGAAGTCAACCAACATCCAGACCCTCGGAATCATGATTTCTATCACAGAGACATAGTAGGGTACTTTTGCCCAAAAGAAGATAACTCACTCCCAAAGAAGAACTGGTGCTAGTTATTCAAACAATTATATTTTGTTGGACTAGTTACATTTACATGTACTACAACTAAAATCTGGGAACGTTTACATA
This sequence comes from Nyctereutes procyonoides, assembly GCF_905146905.1. NCBI lineage: Eukaryota > Metazoa > Chordata > Mammalia > Carnivora > Canidae > Nyctereutes > Nyctereutes procyonoides. Next base: position 4,881,866 of record NW_026575135.1, on the reverse strand, counting down.
TGTGCAGCTCAGTAATTACTGTTCTCTCCCTCCATAAACCACTGGGTATGCCTATGTTATCATTTGGAGAAAGCAGAGCTGGCTAGCTTCTCTTTACCCTTTCAGAATGTGAATCACGGACAAGGTCCAGAAAACCATGCCCTGAATGCTAGAGTAACTCATAAGAAGCATTGTGCTGAGAACTGCAAAAACAAAGAGGCAGTGAAGAATGTGAGTGTAAAGGTCATTAATTTTCAAACCAATAAGCACTAGTTTGGAATTTTAAAAAGATGTGAAATACAACAAATTTATGGGATACTTCCTCCAAGCACACCAGAATAACGTTGCCATCTTTCCTAAACAACTGATGTTGGTGATTCGGGATAAGGTTTTTTGTTTGTGTGTTTGTTTGTTTGTTTTGTTTTGTTTTGTTTTTAAGTCAACATTTCATTGAAGTATAACATACAAACAGAAAAGTGCACAAATCACCAGTGCACAGCTCTATCCATTTTCACAAATTGCACGCACACCTGTAACAGCGGCCAGATGAGAGAGCATTGCCATCCACCCAGAAGCGTCCTTCTTATGCCCTCCTCATATGCTCACCAAGGGTAATCACTCTCCTGACTTCTGATACACAGCTCCTGATAAATTGATTTTGCCTATTGTTGACCTTTATATTGATAGAATCAGGCAGCATGCCCTTTTTGGGGTCTGGATTCCTCAGCTCAACATTGTGTTCGTGAGATGCCTCCCTATTTTTGTTTAATATTATCATCATAATTATTTAATATTATTAGCTTCATAGTATAAATAGCATTTATTGAATTGCAACACTAAATTCCTTCTGTTGGAATATATTTATCTTTATTCTGTTTGCATGGTTCTCTTATTTAAAAAAATTCAAAACCACAGAAAACATAAATCATCTATAATCCCAACACACACACACACACACACACACACACACACACACACACACACAACCTACTGTGCAGGGAAAGCAACTGACTTCGGTTGTGTTCTAAGTTCTAAATGACCTTCTCCTCCTCCTTCTCTCTCTTCTCTCCCTACTTTACTCTTTGGGCCATCCTCTTTTCAGTGAGATCCAGGATTATGAATGGTCCAACCTAGATATTCCTGTAGTTGGGTAGCTGGAAGCTAAAAGAACAAGCTTCCTTCTTCCCCAGGATCATACAGACTGCGAGACAATTTTGCCATAGGAAAGGGGGTGCTATTCAGACAAATGGGGTTGTACAATCAGAATGGATGGGAGAAAGATATTGCCACCGCAGTACACCATGCCTAGGACGTGTTATAGCTAGTCTAGCAATGATGTCTTAGTTTGTTTCCCTACAACAATAACCCAATGAGTTAGAGACAGACTTCTAGTCAGTTCCACACCTGATATCTAGATCTGAGGGATGTCTCTTTATTTAACATAAATACATTTTTAGCAGGATTTAAGGAAAGCTTGACATGATTCCAATTTGTTTGGCTAAGAAGTCAAGCATGGCACCATTACATCCAACAGAAAGGAGGGGTATGAGCTGTGTGTTGTAGGACTGAAGCCCAAGTGGATTAGGCAACCCAGGGAAGCACCTTCTGCATGGTCTTGGAGGAGGCTCAATGCATGGACAGATTCCCTGGATACTTATGTGCCAATAGAGTGGGAGTCTGGGCTTGTCTACTGGAGACATGCATCCATGTTTTCCAGCTGGCAGCAGTGCTAACTGTACACATGTCTGACTATCCTATCTCATTAGAGCTCTATCTCTGGGAGATGACAGCCTGGATTAGATGAATTAAGGTGGAGTGAGAAGTGAGAAGGACAAATACTCAGAATTTCTCTGGCATTACTATTTCTGGTAGCAGACAGTCCTTCATTGGTGCAATGATAGCTCAGGCTGCTATTTGTCCACATTTTCAGATAACCAGATTAGGCTTTTTTAAAATAGATGTTGTGTATCTTCTGGATGCAGAGAACTGGTAATATGTAGACTAGACTCCTTTAATACAGAGAGCTCTTGGTACTGGTCTGGAGCTTAGAGATTTAAGGTACTGATTCTTGGGCATTTAGAGTGGAATATTAAAATGGAATGAAAGCCTCTGCTGCTGTGTTAATTTTAAGAGTTGTAGAATCAGGGGTGCCTGGGTGGCTCAGTCACTTAAGTGTCCAATTCTTGATTTCAGCTCAGGGCATGATCTCACGGTTGTGGGATGGAGCACCATGTTAGGCTCTGCACTCAGCACAGACTCTGCTTTAGATTCTCTCTCCCTGTCCCTTTGTCCCTTCTTCGACCTGTGTTCTAAATAAATAAATGTATGAATGAATGAATGAATGAATGAACGAATGAATGAATAAAATAAATCTTAAAAAAAAAGAATTGTGGGATCATACTATATTTAAAGGGTGAGGAATCCCCATTCATTCACATAGCTAATATGGTAGATAGGGTGATCGTTAGTTTCATGGCTCACCTTGCCTGGGTCACAGTACCCAGATATTTGGTCAAACATTATTCTAGATGTTTCTGTGAAAGTATTTTCTAGATGAGATCAACATTAAAATCAGTAGAATTCAAGTAAAGCAGAGTACTGTCTGTAATGTGGGTAGGCCTCATCCAATCAGTTGAAGGCCATAAGTTAAAGACTAACCTTTCCTGAGGAAGAGGGAATTCCATCAGCAGAATTCTGTCTGCATTGGGACTCAAGCTGCAATACCAACTCTTCGCTAGTTTCCAGCTTGCCAGTCCATTCATTATATTCTGGTCTTGCCAGCCTCTACAATCACATGATCCAATTCCTTAAAAAATCTCTCCTTCTGGGGATCCCTGGGTGGCGCAGTGGTTTGGCGCCTGCCTTTGGTCCAGGGCGCGATCCTGGAGACCCGGGATTGAATCCCATGTCGGGCTTCCGGTGCATGGAGCCTGCTTCTCCCTCTGCCTGTATCTCTACCTCTCTCTTTCTCACTCTGTGTCTTTCATGAATAAATAAATAAAATCTTAAAAAAAAAAATCTCTCCTTCTTTCTCCTTTCGAGTTTTTTTTTTTTTTTTTTTTTTTTTTTTTTTGAGAACCCTGACTCAGAGAGGAAGAGAGAGCGCATACAAATAAGCAGGTCCAGTAAATATTCGGAACTCATCTAGGAAGCCCATGAGAATCCTTTCATCTCATCCTTAGAAGATGCCTGACTAATCTACTAATGTTTGTCTAATTCAACAATAAGAAACTGGAGGTAGAAAAATTAAATTCCTTGTCCAAACATCATATATAGTTAGAGGTAGATCTACATTCTAATAATGGGATGTGTGCCTCCAACGTTTGACCTCGCTTCTCTACCATGCCCCAATGCCTTTGAGGGGGGCTCAGCAGATATTTGACTCTTACTCATTCTGCTTTACACCTGAACGTCCTGCCCACTCACTGCAAGAGCAAATGCCACCTTCTCTCTCCACATGCACTCAGAACAACTCTGTTAGCACCAGGGGCATCCTTCCCAGTTGCAACTCTGGCCTGGAGTCTGTCCACACAGCCTGGTGCTAATAGAGATTCCAGAAGCTCCTGGCTTCACTGACAACATCAGAGTCAAAAGAATGCAAAATAGAAGCAGTGAATAGTTTCCAGAGGAAAATGGGCTTCTTGCTTAGCAGACCTTGCTTGACCTCTTGGGCAAGGGCAGAATGTGGGAATATGGCTGAGGGAGACAGAGCTGAGGTGCCCCAAGTTGCCATGGAAGCGTGGGCAGGTGTTCCACTGGAGAACTGTTACATATTTCCTGGCCTCTTCCTTTACATTTTTTGCAAATTATCTGCACTAGTCTGTTTAATGACTCATTTATTTACTCATCCAATCAATATATTTTTCTGAGCATGTATCATTTGTCAGATGCCATGCGTGGTGCTAGAGAGATGATGGAGATTAAGAAAACCCTGCTTATGGGACACCTGGGTGGCTCAGCGGTTGAGCCTTTGGTTCAGGACGTGATCCCGGGGTAGGGAATCAGGCTCCTTGCAGAGAACCTGTTTCTCCCTCTGCCTATGTCTCTGCCTCTCTCTGTATGTCTCCCATGAATAAATAAATAAATAAAATCTTTTTTTTTTTAAAAAAAGAAAGAAACCCCTGCTTACTAGTTGCTAGGGTCTCTTTCTCTGGTGAGAACACAGGTAAATAATCAGGCAATGCAAACACATTTTATAGGTGTTACGGGAGAAGAAAATGTGTTAGGAGGTACAGGGAGGACACAGAAACAAATGCCATTCCATGTGAGTCTGGGAAGTCTTTCTGGAGGGGGTGATATCTAAGCTAAGACCTGAGGAAATGAATTCTATAGTAATAGGGATCAGGATGGAAAGAACAGTTTTCTGGAGGAATAGAACATGTGCTGAGGTTGGAGGGCTGGATCTCAGAGTGCTCAGAATGGTTGCAAAGAATTTAAATGTGACTTAGGTGAGATATCCAGGGTGGGGAGGCATAGGATGAGTATTAAGAGTTAAAATATGGGTGAAATTGCTTGAAGCCAATTCAGCAATTGCTTGACACCAGTGTTCTGTAACAAAGTTGGGTTTAAGAAGCAATAAAGAGAAAAGAGGGGAAATGATGGAGACGCAATTTGCTTTTCTCACCTGTGGGCGCTGGTGTGAGTTTGCTTCATCCCTCTCTGACAGACATCACTTGAGTACAAGCTCACATTCCTCAGCTGTCAAAGGAGAAGAGCCCTGCCTGTGTACCTCGGAGATAGTTATGAAGATCAAGTCAACAATGACTGTGAAATAACTATGCCCTTCCTGCTCCCCTGTCTCCTTGGAGATCTCCAGCTCAGGGTGGAGAGGCCCCTCAGAGTCCCCAGTACTTGGGGGCTTTATTATTCAGAAGCCAAGAGATCCTTTCTCTGACAGTGTTTTCCTTGAAATATTCTGACTCTTTAACTCATTGGGCAAGGCCACCAGACTCTTCTATTCATTCTGCTCATGAACCTGATAATCTGGCCATGTGGAATTCCAAATCTTGTGTGTAAAAAAACAAAATGAAGTCAAACAAACAAACAAACAAACAAAATAACATGATTCCCGTTGTAAATTTGGTCACCACCCCAGCACCACCACCAACACAAGGCTAATGAAAAAGACCTGAGACTTGAATATGACTCAAACATCTGTGCCTTTGCTCTTGCTGCTCTCTCTGCCCACACTTCACCTTTCTGATCATTTCCCTAACTTCACCTGCACTTATTCACAGGCCTCCCTGCCCTGAGAAGCCTTTCCTGACACCCAGTGTGGCTATAGTTGGGGTTCCCCCTCTATGTGTCCTCTACACCTTCACAGCACACTGTATCTCCAATATCATTTTAGCCTCTTATGAATCTCTTCTTGAACTTGGAATTTTTAAAAAATGGTCACATGTTTTATTTTCCTAATTAATCTCTCAGATTCCTATTTGCTTCCTGTGTATTATCCCATTATATTACTTCATTACTGCATAGTACCGATTTTTTTTAGAGTATCCTTTCCCCTAAAAACTGTTAAAAAATAAATAAGCAAAACAATGACAACAATGAAATCCAAAAGCAAAGTCAGTCCAACCTCTAAAATAAAGAGGAATGGCATCAGATGCAAAAATTTCTGCCATTTTTTAAAAGTTTCTATTTAAATTCTAGTTACCTAACAGAGTGTAATATTATTTTCAGGTGCACAATATAGTAACTCAACACTTCCATATATCACCTAACTCATCATAAGTCCTCTCCTTAATCCCCACCACCTATTTGACTCATTTCCCCCTTCCACCTCCGCTCTGTCGGCCATTGCTTTTAACTGCAGAGTCTATTACTGTGGAAATCCCTAACTGCTGCTCTGATGGGCCTTGCTGGCTCAGTTTCCCCAAAGTCTCACTTGTCCAACTGCTGTGCCAACTGCTATGGTTCCTCAAGGAAGAGCATGTTCACATCCTCTGAACCACACTAGTCCACCACTAGGACTCTCTGTTTGAAAGTCCTCATGCTCAGTTCTTTTTTTTTTAATTACTTTTTATTTAAGATTTAATTTATTTATTCATGAGAGAGAGACAGACAGACAGACACAGGCTCCATTCCATGCAGGGAGCCTGACGTGGGACTCAATCCCAGGTCTCCAGGACCACACCCTGGGGTGAAGGCAGCACTAAACCGCTGAGCCACCCAGGCTGCCCTCTCATGCTCAGTTCTTTCAAGCACATACCCAGCCCTCTCGCAGGTTACTAGCCAGATCTGAGAACTGTGGTCAAATTGATCATGAAATCTGATATATCACCAAATTAGAATCCTTCCACCCTTCTCTTGCTGGGAGACAACATAAGAGAAAAGGTAGGTTTTCATGCACATAGGGTTGGATTGTCCTTCCTCTGTCTGATGAGGTTACATGCTCGTCCTCCCAAGAGACACGCTCCTAGTTTCCCACCTCCCACAACCTTAGTGACTCAAGAGTGATTTACTTTTCCACTGATCAAGTGGATCCAACATATCTAAGGGTGTGCATCCATCCATATTTTCAAGGTACTCTACTCTGCCCCTACCCCTTCGTTAAAAAGACTGCTCTTGATGAGTTGAAAGGGAATTTCTGGCATGTACCTTGTTAAAGAAGAAGAGGGAAAGAAAATTTAATCTCTGGCTTGTATACCACCACAATAAAATGTATAATTCTATATTGCAACCATCCAGCTCCGTGTTAGGACATGCAATTAGCCTGTGGATTCATTCAGAGCAGGATTTATAACTCATTTATGCCCATAAGGTGCTACATCGTATTTCTATCCATGTCCACCATTTCTTGGAAGCTGCTGCAGAGTTGGAATCAAATTATTTATTTATTATTTAATGAAAGAAAGATGAATGAATGTAATGACCTCCTGCTAGAGTCTTCTCTGGATACTGAGTTCAAAATGAAAAAGGCCCTTTATCTGCGACCACCAGAATTATATTTCTGAAAAAAGACATCCGACTTTTCTTTTGATTAATCCATTTACATGTTATCTGCCTTTCTGGCTATCTTCTCTTGAGAAGCAATAAACCCAGAACTGTCTAATAACAATACAAATGGACGTACTATGAGCAAAACCCTCTCTGGGCCCAGGGTGGAAAGACCCACCACGAAGGCAAGTTGCAGTCTCCTCTTTGATTAACATGAGATAAAAGTTATATCAGAATCTTTACCACATATGTACCTACTTGTCGACAAGTGGGTTCGTGTGCACGTGGTGTTCACGGGCTCTGGCTCTAGCTCTGCTGTCAACTCCTTGGGTGACCCTGGAAATGTCTGTCTCTCTCTTGGCCTCAGTTTCCCCTTTTCTAAAAGGCAGTCACATGAATAGATGATCTCCACGCTCATTTGGAAAATGATGTCCCTGTTCACTCAATTCTTTGAAGCTCATATAGGCTGCAGGCCTGTAATTAAAGGTGGCATGTTGTTCTGACTCACAGAAGGACAATGGTCCTTCCTCTACCATTTACTCTCAGGTGACGACTTGGCCAGGGGACACGTACTCAATATTTGCCAGCAAGTTTTATCCCAAGAGAAATGTAGTCATCTGAGAGTGGCTACTTGGTTTTCAAAATTTCGAATAGCGGCTATTTACTGCTCCCTGGTGGTTCAAAGAAGCTTCTGCAGATGTCCAAAGAAAATGTCTCAAGCTGTGGACCCCACTCCTATCTCATTGGAAGGATTAATGAACAAAATCCGTACTGTGCCAACACAGTGCCTGCTACCAAATAGCTGTTGAAAAAATGCATGAGCACTCGTCTCTTCCAAAGGAAACTTGCCTCAGCTTATGGGTTGATAAGAGCCTTTAAACATATTTTGTTTGTAGAATAAGAATTTAGAGCATTCAAATAGCAAAATCAAGAGTAAATGACAGTATCTATTCAGTAACACCAAGAAATTAGAAGTTATCCAAGCAGAAAAGGGGTAAAGCAACTCTGAAAAAAAGATTCATATATTCTTTCCTTCTTTTATATGAATAACTTCATGGAGGTGAAAAAATTGATCAAGTCTATCACTTATCAGCTCCTATATGTCCAATGTTTTATGTTTTATTAAATTTAATGCACAGAAAAATATAATGGTGTAGGATTTAGTAGCTTCATTCTACATAAGAGGAAAGTGAGGCTCAGAGAGGTACATAATTAGCTGAATATCCCATGGTTAACACATGGCCAGCCTATTTAATCCAAGTCTGTGCTGTTCCAACTCATGTCTTCTCCTAATACATCACCTAGGTTTCTAGGGGTTTTAAAATCATTTCATCCTTCTACCCCTTTTACAGGTGGAGAAACTGTAACTCAGAGTGATGCTGTGTGTCCAGTGCTGCGCTGGTGTTTAACAAGCAGCACAGGGTGGTGGTGGTAGCAGGTGGAATGATAGTATTTGCTAATTCCCATGTCTATTTTATTTCATTTTATTGAAAGTGGAGTTGGGAAGAACTGTGCACAATTGGACACATCACTGATCTCATGTCTTACAGCAACGTCTCACAAGCATGCAGTGAGTACCAACATGTCCTGGACTACTGTGAACAAGAACTGAACTGCCTGAGTCCAACTGCAGCTCTCTTCTGCTTTCTGGCCTGGGCAGTACAACCTGAGAATGGTAATGCCGCCCTGCTAATCGTCTCACCTACTGACCACATTAGTCTCAGATTCCTCCCTTTTCCTAGTAACTCTGGCTTCATGACATGAGATTAAATCCCACAGTGAAATAGCGAGACATTCATGGAGTTCAAAATGAGTGGCCATTCATCTAGAGTCATACCACTAAGTCCAGAGAAGAGGTGCCCTTCCTCCTAGTGTGGTTCCAGTCACCAGCAGCCTGAATTCTGCAATATGCCTTATCCCAAGGGACTATGTGTCCCATGGAAGCAGAATGTGTGGGTTTTTAAAAAGATTTTATTTATATATTTGAGAGAGAGAGAGGTCATGAATGAACATAAGGGGTGGGGAGTGGCAGAGAAGCAGGCCCCCTGCTGAGCAGGGTGCTTAACTCTGGGCTGGATCCCAGGACCTTGGGATCATGACCTAAGCCAAAGGCAGACACTTAACTGACTGAGCCACCCAGGTGCTCCGTGTTTGTCTTTATACACACTGCATCCTCAGCACATAGAACAATGGACTGCTCCACTGTGGATACTCAATAAATACATGATGAATAACTATCTCTGGCATTTGTATTAAGATTTCACCATAAGGTGAATTCCTTACTACTCTGTGATACTGGATAGGTCATTTAAACTCTCTGGACCTATGTTTTCCCATCTTCAAAATGAAGGAAATACTAGTTGAGGGTCTGTGGTAGAATTAAAATAGTGTATATCAAGTGCTGGCTACACAATAAACAACAAAGAGCAATGATTGTTTTTGCTATTATATTGTTATTATTATTACTACTATCATTATTATTTAGTTTTTCCATTTTTCAAGATCCCCATAATGTAAAGTAGAGTCCCCGAGAGAGGTAAGTACTGATCACAGTACTTATAACATTTGATGGAGAATTTTACATCATGTATCTCAATTGATGCTCATAACTTCTCTCTGTTAAGATAAGTATCAAAAATTCTGTTCTATAGATAAAAAAATAATGATGCCTGAGCAATTTACAGCTCCTGGGATTTTTTTCCCACTAAAGCTTTTCTGCTTGGATAACTCTTCTGTGGTGTCCCTTACAGCCAAGTTTGTTGGTCCTATTATTTGTGAAGGCTTCCCTTCCTCTTCGTCCCCAAAAGAGCTTTGTCATTTCCCTGTCTTCTCTCACTGCATGAGACAACTGTACCTACCATGGTAGTCACAGTTGTCATTCATTCTTCTACTCGCTTAAAACCTATGTATTGCCTGCCTTCTAACTGTCAGGAATTCTCCTCAGTTTTAGGTACATCATGTCAGGTAAAGCAGGTAAGACTCCCTGCCCAAATAGAGCTCAGGTCTAGTGAAAGAGACAGATATTAATAAAATAATGATAAACATACTATATATAAACAGTCTAAGTGGCTGGAATTGAGACAGTAAAGGGTAGCTTTTTTTTTCTTTTTTAAGCATTTTTTTCTTATATGTAATATTAAAGATTTCAAGTTTTTGTCTAGGAACAATAGGAATCCACAAAAGGATTTAAGAACAGTGACTTGATCAGAATGTACTTTGAAAAGATTAGTTTCTCTGTTTTTTTTTTTTCATGTTTTGTTTTGTTTTAAGAGAATGTGACTACGTTCAACACCACTTGAAGGCAGAGGCCACATTCAGTATTGCCGTAGCATCTAGCCAGGTTGCTGGCCTACAGCAGGAACTTAGGATTGTTTGCTGAAACAACAAATGAAAAATAGTAATAACCAAGTTTTGTTAGGCATTACAGTGGACACACCTGTACATATTCTATAATCCTGCAGTGATCTACCAAAGTAGCTACTGTTAGGCTGATTGAGAGCTTAGGAGACTGGCAATATGTAAAGATGGTATCACTTTGTACTACTTGGTAGGTGGTAAAGCCAAGATTCTAACATGGCCTGGAATATTCTTTCAGTTGTGCATTCTTCCCACAGCAATGAGCCCTGACTCATGCTATCTCCTGTGGGTTTTCACACAAGTCACTCAACAGTGTAGACTCTTAAGTAAATGAAAACTTTTGCTTAGTCTCCTGTCTTCTCAATTCCCCAGGCACTGGAGGTCATCCTTGTCTGATACTTCTTCTTTTCTTTTTTTTCCCTAAAATTTATTTATTTATTTATTTGAGAGAGAGAGAGAGAGAGTGCCCAAGTGGAAAGGGCAGAGGGAGAAGGAGAATCTCAAGCAGACTCCATGCTGAGTGCAGAGCCTGATGCATGGCTTGATCTCACGACCCTGAGCCAGCACCAAGAGGTGGATGCTTAACCGACTGTGCCACCCAGGTGCCTCTCGTCTGATATTTCTTCTGACACGATAATCATTCTACCTGTTTAATCACCTATTTGTCTTACTGCGGCAACTCCATCACGTCCCAGTAGAAAGTGTTCTTCTCATCATTCATCCCAACACCCACCCTCAGTAGCTATGTATCTGATAAGGAAAAATGAGAGGCCACTGCTGTTGACCCAGACCAGCTTACAAGTGAGATGCCATCAGAAACCACCTACTTTGGGGTCTCAGAAGGTGACTCCTAACTTGTAAAGCAAAGTCTATCCTATATCATTTTCTTCAGTTTTTCTTTTCTTTCCTTTTTTTTCCCAGTTTTGAGATGAATTGACACAGGACTTTGTGTAAGGTTAAAGTGTACAACGAGTGATACCATACAAAGGGATTAGCACCATAGCGTTAGCTAATACTTCCATCACATCACATAACTACCATTTCTCTTTTTTCTGGTGAGAACATCTACCAAAAATTTTCAAATATATGATACAGTATGATTAACTGTAATAATCATGCTGTACATTAGCTCCCCAGAACTAATTCATTTTTTTAAAGATTTTATACATTTATTCATGAGAGACACAGAAAGAGAGGCAGAGACACAGTCAGAGGGAAAAGCAGGGAAGCCTGATGCGGGACTAGATCCCAGGACCCCAGGATCATGACCTGAGCCAAAGGCAGACACTCAACCATTGAGCCACCCAGGTGCCCCCAGAACTTAATCATTTTATAACTGAAAGTTTGTACTCTTCCACTAGTATTTCCCCATTTCTCCCACCCCCAGCCCCTGGAAACCACCATTCTACTCTCTGTGTCTAGGAGCTTGGCTTTCTTAGATTCCATAGATACAAATGAGATCATATGCTATTTATCCTATAGTGTTTTGAATTCAAAGTGTTCTATGTTTTATAGCTCCTATCAAGAATTGCTTTGGCTCTTAGTAGGAAAAGCCCAAAAACAAATGTCACAAATAAATAAGAAGTTTTGTCATTCCTATATAACAAGAAACCTGGAGGTAAGCAATCTAGGGCTTCTATAGCTATTTTAAGATGTCAATAGGAACCCAGGCTTTTCCTATCTTTTTGTTCAATCCACCTTTAGCATGTGTGGGCTGCCAAAATGGCTGAGCTACTTCCAATATCACAATCATGGGCTAGGCAAGAAGAAGGGGAAGAGTATAAAATAAAAAGAACATACTAGCGGAGTGGCCTCCTTTTAAGAACCATTTTCTGAACCCTACCAATAGCTCTGTTTATGTCTGATTGGCTAGAATCTAGTCACATGGCCACTCCCACGTCATGTCTTATTTATTTATTTATTTGTGTTCCCAATTTATGTTTTAAATCGGGCTTTTATTATTGTCCCATGGGTGCAGTCATTTATAAAGTATCAAAGTGCTTTTTCTATATTATTTCATTTATTCCTCAGAACAAGCCTTTTAAGAACACATGATGAATTGTAGGTATAAGGTAAGTTTTCTTCTGCCTTCTAGAGATATGGATGATGAATTGGGTCCTGAACAGAGATAAACTGCTGCCTATCCCAGTGCACCTTCAACTAAGTTCTGCTTCTTCCCTCTGGGCAGGTCTTTAACAAAAGACTGCATCTCCATTTGGGATCAATGTTTTAATTACACTATAATTCATTTTTTAAACATGGAATCACATAGTTCCACAAAGCTGAGAACAAAGAGAAGCAGAAAATATCCAGAGTACATGAGCAGGATTCAGGAAACTAGTCTCACACTGGGGATGAGGATGTTCTTTTCCCCCTACCTTGGCCTCTATTCCAGTAGTTCTTAAATGTACCCAACCATCAGAATCAGCTGAGAAGCTTTTGAAAAAAATATATTTCTGAACCTCATCTAGAGTCTCTACTTCAGGAGCCTTAAGCTCTGTTGGTGTCTTTTTTTTTTGTTTTTGTTTTTCCTGCTCTGTTTTTTATATGACTTTGGAGTTCTCTGTGATCCTCTCTGCATGGAAATTGGCTTATGTTTTCTGGATACCTAGCATTTGTCAGGAACTCTCTATCTGCTTTGTGAATGCAGATTGAAGCCTAATATTTGTGTGAGACAGCACTACTTATTCCCATTTTTCAGATAATGCAACTCAGGCTTATCAGGTAAAAAACACTTGATTAAAAAGACTCATGGCTAATGGATGGTGTTTCCAGGATTCCCAGTCAGGTCAGTCTGACTCTGAAGCCCATGGCTTTTTCCATTCTGATATGTTGCCATGTCTGGGTCTGTCCAGCCAAGGAGGAAGAGCATCCTTCGGATGCCAGAATCATTCCTCACCGGCATCCCCACAGACCCTGTGCTGACTAATAAATGCCTACACGAAGCTTGTATCACTGCTTCCCAGCAGTCTCTACCCCGTGGTTTTCCCAGACCTGTTCCAAAGATCCCAAAGGACTGACGAATGTCATCTACGCAAGTTGGGGGTGGGTTAAAAGAGGGCAAAGGAATGGATGTGAATAGGGAGCCCGGCTGGAAAATTAACGTTCCAAATAATTTTCAGTTGGGACAAAGTGACTTTTCCTTAGGCATTTTTCCTTTTCCAGTTTTGTAATTCATGTTTATTTTCAGTGAAATTCAGCCCATCTGTATCTGATTCATTCACACTTAATTCATCAGCAGACGGCTCTGTCACAGAAACAGATTCCGATGCGCCTGTAGTGTTTTGCGGTGGAATCGGGGTCTGTCTGGAATGCCAAGGCAAGGTGGCTTGTAAGAAGCATGCAGAAGAGCAGGTGAAGTGCTTTTGCTCCTCCCACCCCAATATGCACACCCCTCTGTCCTGTCTCCCATCTGCCTCTAATGGTCTTCACAATTATTTTGTAACCAGGCTTGTGCACAAATCCTTCCCTCTCTGCTGGCTCCGTTTTGTCTGTCCATAAACATATTTGCATTTCTCTCATTCTAAAACACAAAACGAAGACTTCACCCCCAAACAGAAAGATAACAACCATGCTCTTTCCCACCTCCATGCACCCTTCAATACTTCCATACCAACTCATCAAAAGTGTGCAGTCTCATTCTTTGTTATGTACATCTGCCTCTTGTGCTCAGCTGACACCTTCCAATGAGAGTCACTTTGTCACTGCCAGACTGTGATTATATTCTGTTACTGTTTGATTCGCTTCTCAATTGCATTTGCTGCTGCAGTTTCCTCCTTCCTTCCCCTTCTTCTTCTTCCCTTCCTTTTTAAACTTATATATCTCTATGCTTCCCTATTCATAAAAAAAAGTTATGCAGATTGGAATTTCTGGGGCCAGAATGTCTGGGTTCAAAGACTGCCATGCCACTTTCAAACTGTGTGACCTTGGTCAATTTTCTCTTAAGCATTTCTGTGCCTCAGTTTTCTTAAATGAAAATTAGGAAAAATTATAGTTCTTACCTCATAGGGTGGATACAGAGACTAAATTAATTCACTATCCATAAAATTCTTCAATAGCACCTAATATCATAGGTAATACTCAATAGATTTTAACTGATAGGACCAGTCCTAAGCATACCATAATGATCTAGAATTGCCTTTATAGTAGGACTTATGATAGATGGTAATATATTCAAATGAAACCATTATGATTCTTTTTAAATTAAGTTGTATGAGTATTCTGTTCTATAGGAGATACTGTCCATGTCTATAGATGTCAAAAAGTACCTATGGTTTTACTCTCATATCTACACCTAAAGATAGAATGAAGGTCACACTATTGCCTAATAATATAATAAAAAGAAAAGCAATGGGAAAATATGCAACTTAACCACATTATTTACACGAAAGCTGGAGTGGTCATATAAATATTATTTAAAATAACATTCAATACAAAGAGTATTGCCACAGGAATATAGAGACACTTTATAATGATATATGGGTCAATTTATTAGAAAAATATAAACCCTTATATGTGTATGTTCCAAATTAAAGGAAGCAGTAAACAAATCCACACCCAGATTTGGAAATTTTAATTCTCCTCTTATAGCATTAAAAAGAAAAAAAAAACAAAAAAATACAAAAAAAAAAAACAAACCCAAAAAATCAGTAAAGTCATAAAAAATGTAAATGTTGTCAATAGCCACTGGTCTAGCTTACATTTATAGAAAACCACATCGAACAACTGCATAATACAGATTCTCTTCAACTTCATTTGTAATATTCGCCACGATAGCCAATATATTGAGTCATATAAAGCCTCAATGACCTAGAAAAAATAGTTTCCTTACAGACTTTATTCACTGACCTCAACAAAATTAGAGTATCATAAAAGTAAGATATCAATTATCTTATATATGGAAATGAAACAGCACACTTCTACGTAACTTATGAGTTAATGGAAAAACAATGAGTAAAACTAGAAAGTATCATCAACTAACTGATATTGAAAGAATGTGCATCAAAATTGCTGGAATGCATCTAAAGTAGTACTTAGAGAAAAAAAGTTTAATTAAAACATGAATTCTCTTTATCACAGCATAGAGAAGACATCATTAAATTCCCTACCCATATTACAAACAGAGTAAGATAATACTATTAGTAACTTCATACCAGTAAATTCAACTACTTAGGTGAAATGTGAAAAAGAATCGTTGAAAAAAACACAACCTAAAAAAAAGATACAAGAAGCAGTCTAAAATGTATATAGTTCTGTATCTTTTAAAAATATGATTTTCAAAGTCTGGTCCTCAAGACAAGACTATCAACATCATGCAATACATTATTAAAATGAAAATTTTAAGCCCCATTTCAAAACTACCAAACCAGAAATTCTGAAAGCAATGTTCGACTATTTGTGTTTGAAAGCCCACTAGGCAATTCTGATGCAAACCAATCTTTGACAACTACTCTTTTAAAGAAATTGAATTTACTGTCAAAAATATTTACACAAACAAGTCTTGAAACACAGCTGCTATTACTGGCAGATGCTATCAAAGAGGGAATCAATAATAATAATCACAAACATTCAGAAAGCAGGGGACCAGAGCATACTTCATCATTGCTTTTACGAGACCCGTGCCCTAAGAGAAAAACCGGAAAAAAAGATATTCTAGTGAAATGACAGATCAGTATCTCTCATTAACTTAGGAGAAAAAGTCCTAAACAAAATATTAACAAATTAAATCAAATAATACAGGAGTACCAGGGTGGTTCAGGAGGTTAAGCATCCAACTCTTGATTTTGGTTCAGCTCATGATCTTAAGGTCATGAGATTGAGCCCCACATTAGGCTCCATGCTGGGCTGAAGCCTGCTTAAGATTCTCTTTCTCCCTCGTCCCCTCCCTTCCCCATACACACTCTCTATCTTTCAATAAATAAACACACAAACAAATAAATAAAAATAAACCTAAAAATATATAAAAGGGATTAAGTGACCTCTGACCCATTAAGAAAAAGGTTATTTTCATTTTTTAAAAAATCAAGTAACATAATTATGCTAAGAGAATAAAAGAGAAACAACATAATTATATCTTAATAAATACCAAAAAGTCATTTGAAAAAGTTCAATATCTATCCATGTTTAAAACTTTTAACAAACTAAAAATAGGAAAGGAACTTTTATCAATATGATAAAAGCACCTACTATAGCAATACTAACAATGGATGAACCATGAAGAGCTGATAATGACATTTAAAGTTTTCTGCACCATTAATCATCAGGGAATTGCACACTTGAATCACAGCAACGTACTACTGAAAGAATGGTAACACCAAATATTGATGAAGTCGGGGAGTAACCAGACTCTAATACATTTCTGGTGGAAGTATAAAATGGCACAACTACTTTGGGAAAAAGTTTTAGTATTTTCTTAAAAAATTTAAAGATGCCTCTGCTGTGTGACCTCTCATATCTAGGTGTTTAGCCAAAGGAAATGAGAATCTACGCTTACAAAATGACTGGGAAGAAATGTTCACAGAAACCTTATTTATAATAGCCTAAAACTAGAATGGATAAGCAAGCTGTGATATATTCACATCATGGAATAATATTAAGAAATAAAAATAACAAATTTCTTATACATTCAGCAACACGGTCATATTGCATAGACATCATAGACATTATGCTGAGCCCAAGAAGCCAGACACAAGAGAATAAACTGTGTGATTCCATTTATATGAATTCCTGGTATAAGCAAAACTGATCTATGATAAAAAAAATCAGAATACTCATGCCTCTGGGGAATACTTTCACTGAGAAGGGAGGGGAAAATTCTAGGTTGACAGTTTTATTTTATAGATAGATATGTGGGTTGCATGGGTGGATGCATTTGTCAAATCTAATGGAATTGTAACTTAAAGCTGTGCATCTTCTAGAATTTAATTTTATCTTTAAAAAAATCTATATGTATCTTTGATCTGACAGCCAAATTGCCGACTTGGTTGACCTTCAACAGCAAAAATGTTGATTAAAGTCTACCCTAAATGCAACGTTGTAAAGTTCCCCCAAAGTCTTCCATATGTCTATTGTGTTTGATTTTGTGTGCGATTTTTGCTGTCTTAAGGCCAATATCAATATTTATCTGCAACTTGGGAAGCCCTTTCCTTGCCAGAAATGTGTAAGTTCTCTTCCTCTTGTTATAAATGGGATAAGCTCTACCAAACATTTTTTTGGAAATGAATGAGTGGAACATTAATTTCACTATAGCTCAACACCCCAGCTTTTCAACAGTGTTAACTGTTTTCATGTGTTCAGTCTTTCATTGGTGGAGTTGTGCATTTCTGAATATAAATCTCCCTTTTTGTGGAAATTCAAGAGATACGTTTAGTTTATATTTTCCCTCTAATAAATTTTCAAAACTTAATAACTGTCTTTTTATCTTAACATTGCTCAACAGAAAAATGCACCTGGAATCATCTCTTGGTGCTCACCAGTGGATAGATATACAATGGGAAAAATATTATCTTGACTTTATGAAATATTAAAAATATTGGAAAATGGGACAAGATGGAGAGGTAAATAACCTCTGGTGGAATATCTGGTGTTGATTTATATTAAATATTATATGACTTTATGTATTTCACATAATATTGTGTAATAATATTCTGAAAACTGGAATTTCATTCAACACCTGCCCACTTTACAGGTTTAGCAGGCTATAGTGTTCTATCATTTCAACAAGGAATTCTGAAAATGAATTGAGTCCAAATCCTTTAAAATACACAGATGAAAACAAAATTTTCCTCAAGGAATGTAGTGTAGAGTAGGGGGACAGACATCTATACCAATAACAGTAATGGGATATGACAAATGCTAATACACAAAAACTAGAACACTGAAACATAGGTTTTTGGGAATGATTATAAGTGGCAGCTAACCCAGTTCTGGAGAAGTATATTCTGCAAGAATCTAAAATTCTTCTCCATTCACCTTATATTTCCTCTCCCATCACCCCCATCTTCACCTGGCTTATTTCCATCTCTTTCAAGTCTCAGATCAAATATCATATTTTTGGAGACATCTTTTCTAAACTCTCAGGCTATGAGGTATCTCTGTATATACTTTCATAGCACCACATAAACTCCTCATAACATTTATCACAATCACAAGTGAGAATTGGAGGGGTAATTATTTGTCTAACATTGAACTCATCTGCTAGGGTATACGGATCTTGTTTCTTTTAGTCTTTGCTTTATCACCAGTGGTCACCATGTCCCTTGGTACACACTGAATGATCAAGAGATTCTTATGTAACAACAAGAACAACAAAGAACGAGTTATGTCTTGAGAAAGCAATTATTTTCAGTTGCAGGGCTTTCCAGAGTTTTTTCTTCTCTTACCTAAACTACAACTTGCAGCTATTCTGTAAGCCATGACACTGGTTAGAAGGAACCTGCAATGGGCAGGCATACCATGGAGGCAAAATTAACCCTGTGTCGCTGTAAGCTGTTAAGATTTGGGAGTTGTTTGTCATAGCATCACAACTTAACTCATCTTTTTTGTTTTAAGATTTTATTTATTTATTCGTGAGAGACAGAGAAAAAGAGAGAGAGAGAGAGAGAGAGAGAGAGAGAGACAGGCAGAGGGAGAAGCAGGCTCCATGCAGGGATCCCAATGTGGGACTGGATCCTGGGTCTCCAGGGTCACACCCTGGGCTGAAGGCGGCGCTAAACCACTGAGCCACCCGGGCTGCCCAAACTTAACTCATCTTAACTGACACAGTGGTCATATCCCAAATTCACTTCTGCTGACTAATCCAGTACCAGATATGTTCTGAGCGCTATGGAGGTGAATATAGATAAATTAAATGTGGCCCCTGCACCTCACAATTTCCCAGTTCCTTCTTTACAAAGAAATAGAGCCTTCCCTAAATCCAAAAGAAATGCCTTCTTCATATTTAATATGAAATCTTAGACATTAATGTAGTTATGTCATAAATCAGATCTCAGAAAAAGCAGAGGTTAACAAGTTTTCCAACCTCTTGAAATTCAGATCTTTGCCATCGTCATTGTTAAGATGAGAATAATACTAATCATGGAGGGGGGTTAACTCTCATAATTGGTCTCTCTCAGGCCAGGGAGTAAATGGCAGTTATTTATAATAAGAAAAGGGAGAATGTGATATACTGTTACTGTAAAAATTTTCTATTAAGTTTTTCTTTATTAAATCATATCTCATTCATTATTAAGGAAGAATTGTGTTTTACTTGTCTTTATATATCTGGTGGTTAGCACAGAGCTGGACATAGAGATGACATATGATAAATGAATGTTGACTTGAATTCTGTGAGGACTGAGAGAAGGGGAGGCATTTCCACGCTCAGGATGTCAGGGGAAATTTCAAAATGTCAAGGAGGTAGAAACATTTGAACTTAAATCTTGAAGCCTTGGCAAAATTTTGATATGCTGAAGACAGAGCACGATTGTCAGAGAAAACAGCAAAGCAAAGACATGAGTTAAAACTTTTTGAGAGATGTGAAGCAAATACTGAGTAGTTCATCTGCGTGTATGTAGGGCACATAAAATAAGAACTTTGCGAAAAGGCAGGCCAACATTAGAATACAGAAAGCACCTCGAAGCCCATGTAAGGATTTGAGACTTTAGTTTACAACAACAACAACAAAAGAGCTATTGAAAGACGCAAATGAAGAATAAGGGGTGGAAAGAACAAAGCTTTGGAAAGCCTGTCTAAGAATGCAGTGCTGTGTGAAGTGCTTTATAACTACAATTATCCTAGGAGATAAAGAACATTATTTTCATTTTATATGAGAAAACCGAGACTCAGAAGTTACATAACTTGCCCAACTTACAAGCACCCATAAATGGAAAGTACAGTTTTGTTTGATGTCAATCTGTAGTTTTACCATTTAATACCCAAACAATAAATTTCACACGAAGGTTTTTCAAATGTCCAAGAAAAATAATGCAGCTCTATAGTTTTTGAACAAGTCCAAATGAATTTCCTTAATCTATTTATTTTTCGTAAGATGTATTTATGAAGATATGTGAAATGTAAAGTTTTAGAAAAACACAAGCTAATAATAGTGCTAATTAGACACATTTTGCTTAGAACAGTGTTGTTTAGATCTTTTAGTTCTCTTATCACTGAAGCATGCAACAAAGAGATTATTAACTTAATTATTTTATTTCTAATTTAATTTCCCTAAGTGCAATATTTACAAATCAAGAAGAGAAGTGACATCATAGAAATCCATCCCAGTGCCTATCTTTGATTTTAGGTTTTATAGAAGGTTAAAAAGATGTCTAAGCTATAAAAGATGAAAAAGTCCAAGTGCTTGTCCCATAATGGAGATGGAAACTGAGAAACACGTCAGTGGTGGAGGACATGACCTTTTTAGTCCAAGTGACACAGAACATATGCAGGGACTTCAGATGGTTCAAACAAAATTAAAAGGACCCCTGTGTTTTGAGCATATATCCTTAGTGATTCTATATTTACATTCAGAAGATGGGTCCTAGGACATGGTGAAGAGAAGATGCCATACAATAGTAGTGGCCTTTTACTAAATGTCCACCATGAACTAGATGATGTATTCATTATTATTTTTAATCTTCACATCTTTTCAAGGCATACACTACTATCCCCATTTTGTAGATAAATGAAATGAAGATCAGGATACTTTAAAAAGTTGTTGAAACCCTCCCCTCCAGTATGTGCCTAAGTGGAGATATTTAACATAGACTTTTAGAGTTGTAATCCCACATGCTTTCTATTTAACCACCTTACCCAAGTTCCCTTCACCCATCACCTCCAGTTCTTTCTTTCAACATGGAAAGAGGAGGTGATTGCAGTTACGTTCAGTGAATTTGCTTGTCCTACCCAAGAATGAAACCAATGGACACTGTCATCTTGCTCTTTGCTTCCCAAGGACTGAGACACATCTACAATCCTTTTTGTTCTATGGTTTATGGCCACTCATTCCCTTATATTTATGATGAACTATTGGCATGGAGCTCTATTAGACAGTCAGTCCAATAAGACCTGAGGAAGTCCCTTTTCTCTTCAACCCTCATCCTTCTTCCTCACCGAAGGATTGGTGTCTTGAAGATGGTAGGAATTAAGCCACTCATGAGATTAATGATGGGTAGTGTAAAAAGTCTCAGTGTAAGAATATCTCAGCATAGAAACCAAGACCATGGGGCAGCTGAATCCATCTTAAATGCCTGAAGGGAACATAGAAATTGATCCTTGGATTCAGTAGGCTTTGTATGACTCAATCTCATGGGATATTTCGCAAGTGTTATTCATCAGAATGTGGCTCTAGTCATTGAAAGGAGTTAGAATAAGGGACAAACTTCAAAAGAATGTTGGTGCTTTAAGACCTACTGAACCATAATAAGAAACAGGGAATAACCCTTTAAAATCCAGCCCTGGACTCCCCCTCTAGCTTCCCTCCTTTCCCATGGCTTTAGACACACGAGAGAATCTATTCTCTCTCTTTCCCCACTTGTGAGCCTCTCTGTTTTTGCTCTAGCTGTTAACTCCACCAGGCTTGTCTTTTTCTACCTTACAACCTTAGGCAAGTTCTTACTCATTTTTTAAGGTCTTACTAAAATGCCCCTACATTTCCCTATGCCATCATCACATACAATAAATTACTCCTTCATCTGGATATTCTTAGGATGCACATCTTTCCTTCCTGTCTGATAGCACCTTACATGATTTATCATTGTAATCCCCAAATACACTACCAGAGGCCCTGCATGTTTTCATTCAAATTTTACTGAATGTACATAACTTACATATCAGCTGTCCACTACTCATTGAGCTATTGCATCTATACCGGCAGTGTCTATTTTAGCCCCATACCAAGCCAGACTTGAGTACACGGTACAGAGTTCCCCAAAGATTTCTCTGACTTAAAATCTTTAGTGAACAATGTGGACTTTGCTGAAGCTCTTATTGTAGAGACTTGGATACAAACATCATAAAAAAATTAAAAATTCTTATTAGATAGTTCTATCTAAATTTTTGCAAATTAATTTTTGTTTGAATTAGTTTGGAATTAGAACACCACATTGCTCTGTAAGTCTGAATATTCATGCTTAGGTTTGTTTAAAGTGGGGGTGGCAAGAAGTGAGTAGACTGGATTATTAGAGGTTGTCTCAATAGGGATGAAAAAGGCTAAATATCTGATGTATATTTATATATCACGCTATGAGGAATAGACCTGCTGAGAAAGTAACACATTAGAACAATGCTTTTTCATGCAGCAAAGGCTCATTTGTTCTGTCATGGGGGATCCTCAGGGCCACAGGACATCAAAACTCAATATTTGGTAATGGTGACTGGAGGACCTTTCACTGCAATTGTACGATTTTCTGGAGTAACCTTAGAATGTTACAGCTGGCTTATTGAGGTCACAGTGAAGGGACTTTGACAAATGGCATGTGGCTTTTCTAGGAACAATCACCCCCTTGATTCTTTTCTGGGAAAACTGCTGGTAGGAAAAATCAAAGTGACGATTGTTAATAATTTGCTGATGCTTGTTCTGTTCAATATGGGCAATGCAACTCAATCACTACACTGCGTGTCCTTGGGACACATGTACTGGAGCTTATTCATCTGCGTATATCCCACTCCCCACATATTGTATGCCATTTGCCTTTAATCCAGATCACCATGCCTGGAAGCCATCTGAGACTCAATCTGGGAAGACAAGGGAGACAGCAACACTTTCATTCACCCTTTGCAGAGAAGATAATGTCAGAATTAATCTTTGAGAGAGGAGAGTAGTTGGTTAAGGGGGCACAAAAGGAAGTGAAGACAGTCATCTCAGGAAGAGAAAACACATGAAAATGCACCAAGGATGCCAGCAAGAGCATGGGAATTTGTACCTGTACCTGAGATTGGGTGGTGAGCAGGGGAGGACCAAGAGACAGTGCCGAGGAGCTCCCTGGAACTGTCATGAAGGAACCCTTTAAGTCAACAAGGGAATTTAGACTTTACCCTGAAGGCAAAGGGCAGTCATTGAAGCATTTTAAGATGAAGGTCAGATTTATATTTTTGAAATCTGACTCTAAACAAAACAAAATAGATCTAAAGCTTGTATACAGCAAAGACTACATAAACAAAGACAAACAGCAAGTGAAATAAAGATTGGCAATAAAGGTACTAAATACTCCTAATAGGAACAGGAAATTCACAGGAGTGACCTCATATACTTAGGAATCATGCTTAATCTCGCTCATCAGTTAGGAAATGCAAAATAAAAAAAAAACATAATAATTTGTGCCGAGCTGATCAATACATTTTAAGACATAAATAACATCTACTCCTAATGAAGGTGTATACATAGTGTTGGCAAAATTGCTACAATTTTGTAAGCAGTTTACTTGGTAACATCTGTATACATTTAAAACTTCTCAAATACTTTGAGTTGGCAGTCCTACAACAGGCCATCTATTTAACAGAATTAAAAGCCCAGCATGAAAAAATGTACATATGCTGCTTATTATAGCACTGCTTATAGAAAGCCAAACAAGAAGAGAAACTTAGAAAGGAATAGCTGTGTTGGTTAGTCTTTTACCTTTCCAGATCTGTTCTCGGCCTTTACATCACAATGGTTCCTGGCCCTCTGGTTTCTTTCTTTTTTTTTTTAATAATAAATTTATTTTTTATTGGTGTTCAACTTACCAACATACAGAATAACACCCAGTGCTCATCCCGTCAAGTGCCCCCCTCAGTGCCCGTCACCCATTCACCCCCACCCCCGCCCTCCTCCTCTTCCACCACCCCTAGTTCGTTTCCCAGAGTTAGGAGTCTTCATGCTCTGTCTCCCTTTCTGATATCTCCCACACATTTCTTCTCCCTTCCCTTATATTCCCTTCACTATTATTCATATTCCCCAAATGAGTGAGAACATACACTGTTTGTCCTTCTCCGATTGACTTACTTCACTCAGCATAATACCCTCCGGTTCCATCCACGTTGAAGCAAATGGTGGGTATTTGTTGTTTCTAACGGCTGAGGAATATTCCATTGTGTACATAGACCACATCTTCTTTATCCATCATCTTTCAATGGACACTGAGGCTCCTTCCACAGTTTGGCTATTGTGGACATTGCTGCTAGAAACATCGGGGTGCAGGTGTCCCGGCGTTTCATTGCATCTGAATCTTTGGGGTAAATCCCTAACAGTGCAATTGCTGGGTCGTAGGGCAAATCTATTTTTAACTCTTTGAGGAACCTCCACACAGTTTTCCAGAGTGGCTGCACCAGTTCACATACCCACCAACAGTGCAGGAGGGTTCCCTTCTCTCCGCATCCCTCCAACATTTGTGGTTTCCTGCCTTGTTAATTTTCCCCATTCTCACTGGTGTGAGGTGGTATCTCATTGTGGTTTTGATTTGTATTTCCCTGATGGCAAGTGATGCAGAGCATTTTCCCATGTGCATGTTGGCCATGTCTATGTCTTCCTGGTTTCTGATAGGCATCAGAAGATGCAAGGAGAGAGAGGATCAGGTATTGATCCCTTACCTTGGCCTGGCTTCATGCAAGTGCTGGTCTTGATAAGCATTGTTTCCCTGCTATGACCATACCTTGGCCATCTCTCTCACAACCACAACTCTTGCAGGTTCTGGTAACTATGTTTTGTTCCTCTTTTCCATCAGGTTTTGGAATGTAATGGCTTCTCGCCCTAAACACTGGTTTCATTCAGTTTTCTTTAACTCATTTTTGAGTGTGCTGACTCTTTCCTGTTGGAACCCAATTGAAGAGGATAGATGGATTAGAGAGGGTTAAAATTGGGTAAGACAGGTAGGTCGGTCCTCACAGGATTCCTGTGTGACCCGCAGGAGAGAATAGGGACAAATTCTAATGATAATTAAGACAAATTCTAGTGCTATATGAGACACAATAGTTGGTATAATACACAAGGCAATCTCTTTTGAATGGACTCCTAATGAATTATAAACTTACTGTTGTTTAGGACACTTGGGTCAGGGAAAGAGAGTCCAAAGGAAGAAGTGCTGTGTTGTTCATGAGAAACTATCAAGGGAGCTTAACTTTCCTTCATTCTGCCCCATATCGAGCTTAGGGAGTATTTATCAGTATCCTAAAGATTCCAGAGTTCACAGAGGCAGTAGAGAGAGCTTGAGGATTTAGCATTCAGGCTTTGACATCCAATTACATGAATTCATGTCCTTGATTCTTCTCTGTATAGCTGTATGATCTTAGCAAAATATATGATCTCTATGCCTCAGTTTACTCATTTTTGAAATGGGGTTATGAGGATTAAATGAATTACTATGTATAAAGACCTTATAACCATGCTTGGAACATATTAGGGGCTTAATAAATACTGGCAGCAACTATTATCTACTCATCCTGGGCCACTGTGGACAGAATGGGCACAGAGCCCAGCTGCGAGCACAAAAAGGAGTAGACAAAAATGGTAATGGTCTCATTCTTTGTTTACCTATACATGTAGTTTGAAACCTACAACCACATAAAAAGAGAACATGTGGAAATTGTTATCCAGATAGTCTTATTTCCTTTTGGATAGGGCTACTGGACTGAAGGACTGGTGATTGCTTTGGAAGCAGAGAGTCTTGATTTTAGAAAGGCATCTGACAGGGTTCTTCTCTGGCCCAGTGCAAGTATCTCCCTTCCCAGGAAGCTCCCAGAGCCCCAGAAATGGGGTTATCCCCTCACTACCTTACAAACCAGGAGCCCTATGAGCTCCTGTGTAGCAAGATGTCAGTTTGCCCTTTGACAGGGTCCTTTATGTGTGTGCATGACACCCCTCTAGACTGTGAACTGCTAGAGGTCAGTGTTGACAGAATTATGTCATTCCATGAGAAAGGTGCTATCAAGTACATAATACAATATTATAACAGGAAATCTGTACCCTTCCGCCAACATCTTCACATTTCCTTTATCTCCCAGCCCTGGTAAATCACTGCTCTGTTTTCATGAGTTTGGCTTTTTTAGACGCCACACATAAGTGGTATCATACAGTATTTGTCTTTCTCTGTCTGGCTTATTTCACTTAGCATGATGCCCTCAATTTCATTTAGATTGTTGCAAACGGCAAGAATTCCTTCTTTCTTACGGCTGAATAATACTCCATTGCATTTACATACCAAATCTTTATCCGTTCATTTGTTAATGGACACTTAATTGTTTCCATACCTTGTCTACTGTGAATAATGCTGCAATGAACACAGGAGAGCTAGTAGCTTTTTGAGATCCTATTTTCATTTCTTTTGAATATATATCCAGAAGGAGAATTGTTGGATCATATAGACGGTTCTGTCTTTAATCTTTTGAGGAACTTCCATAATGTTTTCCACAGTGGATGAGCCAACTTACATTCCCACCAATGTGTGCAAGGGTTCCCTTTTCTCCATATATATATTTTGCACTTGAAAGTTTCTAGGTGAGTAGGTGAGTAGATTTTAAATGTTCTCACCACACACACACACACACACAAATAAATGGTAATGATGTAACATGATGGAGGCATGAACTGAATGATAATTACCCTGTCATATAGAACATATTATACATCTTAAACTTACATAATGCTATATGTCAGTTATATCTCAAAATTCTGGAAAAAAAAGAGACAGGTACTATCATTATTACCAATGTAAAGAGATAAATAAAGTTAGGCACTGAAAAGTGCTCAAGAAAAACTCAAGTTTACAAAGCTAGTCAGTGGTGCAGCCAGAAATCTGGCCCCAGATGAAGTTCCACACAGTATTTCTAACCACTGCATCAAACAGCTTCACAAATAAGCAGTGCCTGGCTTATCACAGAAGCTTGATGAAGTTGTTTCTAGAACAAAGGCTCACCATGCTCCTAGAATATACCTGGTACTTAGATGTTGGGCATAGAGCAGCAATTATACCATGGAAGCTTGATCTCATAAATATACTCTGTAATGTAGGATACAATAATCCAATTTAAAAAAATAAGTGATCACACCTTGTAATTAGTGCTCTGAAGGAAATGAACAGGGTGACAAAATAAAGAAGACTGGAATAGTAGAGAAGACCTAGCAATACTTTGACCCTAGTGAAGACTCAAAACATTTATTAATTTTAAATAGGCATGGAAAGGAGCAATATGGAGCAGCATTAAATGCTCAGTAGATTTTTAGTTGGTCCAAAAAAATGTGAATCAGTACACTGTTGTCAGTTTGGGGTGAGTGCTTACTCTGTTCAGGTCCTGAATCATTTTTGAAAATGGTATCTGGTTTAATACCTTATAGGAATAATGAAACTGGATTTGAGTATGGAAAGTTTTGGTCAGAATGAAAATTATAGATAAATACCTGCTTTCTTTTGCAAAATATTATGGAAGTCATTCATTTTAGACACTCATGAACACTGGGTTTCTAATTGAGAAGCCCAATATTCCAAAACTTACCCTCTGGTTTGCTTCTTCATATTTCAACAATTAGCTAAAAACAAACAAAACCATCCTGACTGGCCAGGTCTCCCCTCTTGAGCCTCTACATTGGTTCCAAAGTACATAAAACATTCCAAGTGCTTTCAGCAAATGATCTCTTACTCACATACCAAGTAATTTCTAAGGGAGAAATAATACAACACTATGTCATACAATAGTCATCTTAAACATAAACACTGCTTAAAAAGCAGTGGGTATTACTGACAGTTTTGGTTTCTCCTGTCCTTAACTTTCACATCTCCTTAACAGTTCCTCAGCCTCCGAATCTCTGGGAAGTTACCCTCATCAGAAATGAACACCAGCTAATATCTTATGCAGGAGTCAAATACTGATTCCAGTTAAAGTTAGTGGGTCTTGCTGGGTTCTCAATGTGCATAAGGACGAATACATTTAGAAAATTAACATTGAAAAAGAATTTATTTATTTCAGAGAGAGAGGGAGAGAGAGAGGGAGAGTTAGGGAGGGTCACAGGGAGAGAGAATCTGAAGCAGACTCTGTGCTCAGCATGGAACTGGATGTAGGGGTGGATCCCACAACCATGAGGTTATGACTTGAGCCAAACCCAAGAGTGGGACACTTAGCAAACTGAACCCACCCAGGCACCCTTAGAAAGTTAACTTCTATTGGTAGATAAACTTTTCATGTGTTTTTTTAAATGCCAAGTTTTGTTCCAGAGTTGAATATTTGAAATGATGCAGAATGGAGAATACCAAAAGAGAACAAAAAGAGAGTTGGCTCTGTAATAACAGCATGTGAGGATAGAAAAGAACCGACTGGGGAGCGAAGTGAATGAGGAGGCCTCTTTGTCAGAGCTGGCTCCTCCACTGACTGGCTGTGCCATTTTGGACAAGTCCTTTATACATTTTGGGCCTCTTACATACTTGAGGTCTCAAGGTTTCTTTTTGAGAATTAAGAATATGGAACTACATGAGAGGTTGCATTCTGATGACATAGAAAAGATATACTGTGTAAACTTTTGTCATGACTTAGGATTTTTGGTTGATTGCTTTCTTTTTTTTTCTTTTGAGTTTTTTATAACTTTTTTTTTAAATAAAATCTCAATCTTATAGAAAAGTTACAAGTTTACCAGAAGGGGCTCCTAAATGTGAGACTCAGTTATGTTATCTCTGAACCATTTAAGTTGAAGATATCATGCTCCTATTTTAGTGTATTCCCTCAGAACAAGGAAGACCATGCATATAACCACAGTACACTTATCAAAATATTTTGCACTATTATTACCATACAAATTACACCTTCAACTTGGCTTCTTGAATCCTATGTTTATGTTTACTGTCAAATTTGAGAAATTTTGAGATTTGCCCATTTTTTAATTGGGTTGTTATATTTTCTAATTGTTGAATCTCAATAGTTCTTTGGATATTTTGGATACCAATACTTTATCAGATATGTGTTTTGCAAATGTTTTCTACTAGTCTGTGGCTCATTTTTTCACACTTGGAAGAGTTTTTTTTAAGGACTCTATATCAATATCTATACATGAAAACCATAATGTCAAATTGAAAAAACACACTGAATGGAATTAACACCAAATTAAACAATGCAGAAGAAAAGTAAGTAAGTAAGTAAATATGAAGATATAGAAATGGAAACATTCAAAATAAAACAGGGTAAAAAAAGAATAAAAATATAAACAGAGCATCAGTAAGCTTTAGGAAATCTTCAAGTGGCTTAATGTGCGTGTAACTGGAGTCTCAAAAGCTGAGAGAATGGGGATGAAATATTTGAAAAAGATAAAGGCCAACATTTTTCTGAATATGATAAATTATCAATGAAGAGATCCAAAAATCTCATAACCTCAAGTAAAAAAAAAATCATGAAGTAAATAGAGCACATTTTAATCAAATTGCTTAAGACATGCAATAAGGAGAAAATATTAAAAAACAGATGGTTTTTTAAAAAATGTAATACGTAGAAAGAATTAAAGACAAGGATGTCTGGTGATTTCTCACTGGAAATAATGCAAGACAGAAAACAGTAAATCAATAACTTGAAAGAATCAAAGAGAAAACTTTCAATCTAGATCTCTTTACTCAAGGAAAATATTTTAAATTTCAAGATAAAATATTTCTCAGATCTTAAAAAAAAAACTGAAATAATAAGTCACCATCAGATCCATGCCACAAGAAATGCTACAGGAAGTCCTTCAGGCCAAAGGAAAATTATATTAAATTAAAATTGAATCTACACAAAGGAATGGCAATCCCTGGAAATAGTAAATTCATGGGCAAATATAAAGCACTTTCATTATGATTTAAATTAGTTCATAAAATAATCAACTCTGTAAAGCAGAGAACATTGTGGTAATTATTATATATATATATATATAAAATATATGAATATTAAAAATGTATGACAACAATAGCACAAAGGCCAGCAGGGAGAAGCTGAAGTATGCTGTTTTAGGATTCTAATGCTCTGCATGAGGTACTATAATAACACTTACAGGTAGACTGTGATAAATTAGAGTTATATACTATAAACCCTAAAGTAACCACTACAATAATACAATAAAGAGTTATAACTAATAAGCAGAAAGGAGACAAAAATGGAATCACATTCAAAAGAGAGCTAATTTGGAGGACAAGGGAACAGTGAAAAATAGATTGAATATAAAAAAATAGAAGATAAATGTCAAGAACCAGCAGATTTAAATTCAATGATGTCAATAACTATGTGAAGTATAAGTGGTCTAAGTACCCTAATTGGAAGTCAGGGATAATCAGATTGGTTAAAAAAAACAGGACTCAGGTATATGTTACTTACAAGAAAATTACTTCAAATATAAAGAGACAAATGGGTTAAAGTTCAGAACATAAAGATTTATATACCATGCTAACACTAATTAAAATAAATGTGGGGTACTAAAATTAATGCTAAGCTAAACATATTTCAGAGCAAGGAATATTCCCTGAGATGAAGAAGCTCACTTCATAATAATAAAAATTTGAATTCATTAAGAAGACATAAAATTCTAAAAAAAAAAATAGCACCACATAACATACATGATGCAGAACTTGATTCACAATAGTAATTATAAATTTTATTATTCCACCCTCAATAATCGATAGAACAAGTAGACATAAAATCAGTCAGAATAAATCCTTTAAGATAAATAAAGGAGGATAAAACTTGAACAACTCTGTCATCTAATTTGAACTAATTGATAATCATGAAGCATTCCATCCAGCATCCTCTTTCCAAATACATTTTCTTTCCAAATGCACAATGAAGTGTCAAAAAGTCAGACTAAAAAAAAAAAAAAAAAAAAAAAAGAAAAGTCAGACTATAATCTGGACTAAAAATCAAATTCAATTTAAATTAAATATTAAATTAGCTTTAAATGGATTCAAGTTAAACCAGATAGGTTCTTTGATCACAAAGGAATTATATTTGCTTTCATTAACAGGAAAATATCTGAAAAATCCTCCAAATATTAGGAAACTAAATAACATTCAAATAAATAACAAATAGATCAAAAAAGAAATCAAAATGGAGGTTAGAAATTATTTTGGGATTAATAAAAATATAACATCAAAATTTATGGAATGAAACTAAAACAGTACTTAGGGAAAATTCTGTAGCAATAAACACCTCTGGAAAATAGTAATTATCTTAGGGAAACATAATGAAATAAAAAAGCAATAGAAAAAAACAGTAAAATGAAAAGCTATTTTTTGAGATAATGAAATATGTAAACCTGTAGTCAGAATGATACAGAAGAAGTAGAGACACATTACCAGTATCAGAAATAAGAGAAATAATTATCTTTCCAGACTTTACAGATATTAAAACTTTAAAAGATAACATTATGAATAATATTGTGTCAAAAATTTAACAATTTGCACGAATTAGAAAATTTCTTTCAAGAGTCAATTGGAGAAGGACAAACATTATATGGTCTCATTCATTTGGGGAATATAAAAAATAGTGAGAGGGAATAAAGGGGAAAGGAGAAAAAATGAGTGGGAAATATTAGAAAGGGAGACAGAACATGAGAGACTCCTAACTCTGGGAAACGAACTAGGGGTGGTGAAAGGGGAGGTGGGCAGGGTTC
This sequence comes from Nyctereutes procyonoides, assembly GCF_905146905.1. Classification (NCBI taxonomy): domain Eukaryota; kingdom Metazoa; phylum Chordata; class Mammalia; order Carnivora; family Canidae; genus Nyctereutes; species Nyctereutes procyonoides. Next base: position 4,850,029 of record NW_026575135.1, on the reverse strand, counting down.
GGGGTGACTGGGTGACGGGCAATGAGGTGGACACTTGACGGATGAGCACTGGGTGTTGTTCTGTATGTTGGCAAATTGAACACCAATAAAAAATAAATAAAAAAGTTGGAAAATGTCAAACATCCTCAATAAGAAATGGAGTACCTGATAGTCTTATATCTATTAAAGTGATTGGACAGATACTTAAAAACCTTTCCACAAAGAAAATTCTAGGCCTAGATTGCTTCAATGGGGAAATCTTACCATAATACTTCAGAAATTTGAAAAGGAGCACTTCCCAATTCATTCTATGAGGTCAAATTACACAGATTGCAAAATCAGATGAAGACATCACAATGAATGAAAACTACAGAAAAATATCTCATTATATAGATCCAAAATTCTTAACAAAATTGTTGCTAATAAATCCATGAAAAATGAAAATCATAACGTATCATGATCTATGAGGGTTTACCACAAATTCAAGGCCAGTTCTGCATTCAAAAAAAAATCACTCAAAAAATTTACCATATCAATAGATTACAATTTTTTTTAAAAAAGTCGGTATCAAAAAAAAAAAAAAGTCGGTATCTCTATAAATGGAGAACAAGCACTTGACAAACTTGAAAGTTCATCCTTATAAATATCTCTTAGCAAAGTATAAATAGAGGGGAATTTTACCAATCTAATGAAGGATATCCACCAAAAATCTAACATCATACTTAGTCACAAAATAAACGCTTTCCTCCTAAGATCAAAAGCAAGAAAAGGCTGTCTGTTTTCAGCTCTTCAAGCCTGTACTGGTGGTGGTGGAGCCAGTGTAATGAGGAAAGAAAAATAAGTAAATAAAGGGCACTCAGATTGGAAAGGAAGACCTAAAACTGTAAACATAATTATCTTTGTAAAACCAACTGTAATCTACAAAAAATATCTATTATGAATAATAATTGAGTTTGGCAAGATTGAAGCAAAGTACAAAAATTAATTGTACTTCTGAATACTAGCACCAATTAGAAACTTAAATTAAAATTTCCATTTATAATAGCATCAAAAATAGACACTTTGTGATAAATTTGACAAAATATGTGTAAGACCAAGTACACTGAAAACTAAAAACATTGTTGAGAAATATTTAAAACGATCTAAATAAATGTAGATATATTTCATGTTTATTGATTGAATGATATCCATAGGTTAAAGTATCAAGGATCCTCAAATTGATCTATAGTCAAAGCAACTCCTGTCAAAATCTCAACATGTCTTTTCTTTACTAAAATTGACAAGCTAATTCTGAAATTTACAACAAAATGCTGAGGACTGAGAATAGCCAAAACAACATTGAAGGAGAACACATTTGGATGACTTATGCCATCTGACCTCATGATTTATTATAAAGTTACATTAACCAAGACAATGTGATATGGCCATCAAGATAAACCAATAGATAAATGCAACAGAACAGAGAGACCCCAAATAGATTCACACATAAGGTGAATAGATGTTCAACAAAGTTGAAAGAGTAACTGATCGGAGAAGGCTAATTCTTTCAACAAAGGTATAGAAAAATTAGATGTGCACATGCAGGGTGTCAGGCACATGGTTAAGCATCTGCCTTCAGCTCAGGTGATGATCCTAGGACCATAGGATCAAGCCCAGTATCAGGCTTCTTGCTCAGCCGGGAATCTGCTTCTCCCTCTACCCCTCCCCCCTGCTCCTGCACATGCTCTCTCTCTTCCTCTCAAATTAATAAAATCGTTCTTTAAAAAAGAAAAATTAGATGTGTGTATGTAGAAAAAAAATAACTTTGATCCACACATCACATCATATACCAAAATTAACTCAAAACATCACAGACCTACATGTAAAATGTAAAAGTGTAACATTTCTAGTAGAAAATATAGAAGAAAATCTTTGTGATCTTGTGTTATGCAAATGTTTCTTAGGTACAACAGAATAAAAAAATGGATAAACTGAATTTCATGAAAGTTATTAAGTTCTGCTCTTGAAAAAGTGTTGCCAAGGGGTGGGTGCCTGGGTGGCTCAGTCAGTTAAGCATTTGCCTTCAGCTCAAGTCATGATCCCAGTGTCATAGGATCCCAGTGTCATAACCCCACATGGGGCTCCCGATGAGGACTGCTGAGTGGAGAGTTTGCTCCTCCCCTTATCCATACCCCTTGCTCGTGCTCTCTCTCTAATAAATAAATAAAATCTTAAAAAATATAAAAAGTGTTGTTAAGAGAATGAAAAGACACAATGTTGACTTCCAGAAAATAATTTCAAATTACATATATGATAAAGGATCTTATCCAGAATGTTTAACAACCTTTCAAAACTCAATAAGAAAACAAGCTGCCCAGTTAAAAAATATAAAAGTTTTGGAAAATACTTCATGAAAGAATGTATATATATCTGGTAAACAAGTACGGAAGAAGATGCTTGACATTATTAGTCCTTAAAGAAATGAAATTAAAACCACTTTGATGTATCTCTATACCTATTACAATGGCTTAAATTAAAATGAATGATTATATCAAGTGTTGACAATGACATGGAATAACATTCATACCTTTCTGGTGAGAATAAAAAATGGTACACACACTTTGGGAAACAGTTTGGCAATTTCTTAAAGATTTAGACATAAACCACCTATCATATGAACGACCCATTTCACTCCTAGGTATTATCCAAGAGAAATGAAAGTATATGCATATACAAAGGCTTGTATACAATTTTTTTTCACAACTGAATTTGTAATAGTTAAAAAATAGAAACAATGCAAATATTCATCAAAGCGTGAATGGATAAGCAAACTGTAGTGTATTTGTGTGACAGACTGTTACTCAGCAATATAAAGGAATGAACTCTTGACATACACTGAAATATGAGTAAATCTTAAAAAATTATGCTGAGTGAAATAAATACGACAAAAAAATATCACCTACTGTAGGAATCCACTTATGTAATTCTGAAGACAACACAAGCTAACATATAGTGGTAGAGGAGAGATGGATGGTATGAGGGACAGGAATAGGAAGGGAATGGGCAAGAAGGAGGGATGACAACGGGATGCTAGAAAGCTTCAGGGAGATGACATCTATATTCCTTGTCTTGACCGTGGTGATAGTTTTGCAGTTGTATACACGTGTCATAACTTGTGAAATAGTAGTCCTTAAGTATGTGCAATTTATTATAGTTTAATTCCAACTCAACAGTTATTAAAAATATATATCAATAAATTTGCGTAGAACAAACAAGAAATAAATATAACAGATGTCTAGTGCATCAAAATGTAAATAAAATACATCTGAGAGAAAGTAAATTGAATCTAATGGAGAGAACACTGTATTCATAAATTGGAAGGCTTAATAGTGTTCAGATGCTAATTTTCCCTAAGTTTATCTACAGATGCATTGAACAGTCTTAGGCACATGGAGACTTATGAACAGACTTTATAAAGGACTTCTACAAATCACTAAGGAAAAGATATATAAGGCAATAGAGCAAAGACCAAAATGTACATGTGAAAAGGGGTGCAATTTCACTAATCCTTAGAGAAATGTAAATCAAAACCATGAGATAGCTCCACATAACCAATATATTGGGGCTTTTTGTCATACTTATTTCATTCAGCATAATTATTTTAAGATTTACCCATGAATCAGCGTATGCCAAGAGTTTTAAGTAATATTCTGTAATATAATCTGTTTATCCATTCACCCTTTGATGAATATTTGCGGTTTCTATTTTTTGACTATTACAAATACAGCAATGGAGAAAATCGTGTGCAAGACTGTGTGTGTGTGTGTGCACACGTTTTCATTTCTCTTAGATAATACCTAGGAGTGAAAGGGATCGCTCATATGATAGGTGGGGTATGTCTAAATTTTTAAGAAATTGCCAAGCCGTTTCCCACAGTGTATGTACCATTTTACATTCTCACCAGATGGGTATGGAAGTTCTTCCATGTTGTCAAAATAAAAGAAGACACACTAACAAAGTTGGCGTGAAATAGGGTTTCTCAACCTCAGCACTCTTGAAGTTTTGGGTCATGCAGTTATTAATTGTAGGGGGCCGTCCTGTAGGATGTTGTGCTACATACTGGTAGCACTCACCCCTCCTTCCCCACGCTCACATTTATGACACCCCAAAAATGCTTCCAGATATTGCCAAATTCCCTTGGAGGAGAGCAAGATCACACCCCCCCACCCCTGGAGAACCATATGCACTGCTGGTAGAAATGTGAATTGGTACATCCACTTCAGTATTATCTAAACAAACCTGAACATCTATGCATACCGGACCTGGGAAAGTATTTTAAACTCAAAGACACGTCCAAGAATGTCCATAGAAGCCCTGCTCCTAATAGCACCAAACTGGAAACCGGCTATGCTCATCAATAAAAGAATGAAAAAATAATGAGATATGGCCAAGCTCCTTGTCCCCACCACCTTTTAACCCAGAGGGGAGCAAACCAGAAGCCAGTTAATGAAAGATGTGGTATATTCAGTGTGGGTAAGGTTATGCTGCAGTAACAAACAACCAAAAGATCCCAATGACTTAGAGTTCCTTATTCTCATGATCATTAATTATGGGTTGGCAAGGTTTCTGCTCATCACAGTGATGCTGGCACACAGGCTTACGGAGGCTCTACCTTGATATACACTTCTAGAAGACATTGTCATGGTATAATCACTGCGTTGGACCACTGCATGATGAGCATCCTTCTTTGAGCTGTGATTGTCCCATCATTAAACTGGGGATTGTTGGGGGATCCTTGGGTGGCGCAGCGGTTTGGCGCCTGCCTTTGGCCCAGGGCGCGATCCTGGAGACCCGGGATCGAATCCCACGTCGGGCTCCCGGTGCATGGAGCCTGCTTCTCCCTCTGCCTGTGTCTCTGCCTCTCTCTCTCTGTGACTATCGTAAATAAATAAAAATTAAAAAAAAAATAAACTGGGGATTGATGTTATGCAGGGAATTAATATTATTGAGCATTTGTTTTCCAAGGAATATGTGTGTATGTGTGTGTGCGTGTGCATGCATGTGTGTATGTTCATACATTGAATTAGAAATTTTAATTAAAAAATGTTTTCCCTCTGGGGGTGCCTGGGTGGCTCAGTCTGTTAAGGAGTCAACTCTTGATTTCAGCTGAGGTCATGATCTCAGGGTTGTGAGTGTGGAGTCTGCTTAAGGTTCTCCCTCTCCCGGGGATCCCTGGGTGGCTCAGTGGTTTGGCGCCTGTCTCTGGCCCAGGGCGTGATCCTGGAGTCCCGGGATCGAGTCCTGCGTCGGGCTCCCTGCATGGAGCCTGCTTCTCCCTCTTCCTGTGTCTCTGCCTCTCTCTGTGTCTATCATGAAGAAATAAATAAATCTTTATTTTAAAGAAAGATTCTCTCTCTCCCTCCCCTTTTGCCCCTTCATCTCCCTTATAGTCCCTCTCTCTCTCTTAAAAAAAAATAAAAATAAAAAACAAAAAACTGTTTTTCTAACATATATTTCAGACAATGCACTTTTGCAAAGACCAGATTACGAAAAACTCCCAGTATTTTGCATTGTCTTTGCCGTTGTCACTGTACTTCTCTGAGACCCTCTGAGTGACCACCAGACATAACCTGGTCAAACAGCATCCTATTTTTATGTCTGGATTTTCAGTTCCATAATGTGATGGTTAAGTATCTTCTTGCTTGAAGGCAGTATGACCACTAGGGGGAAGCAGCTGCCAGACAGCAATTTCGTTACAACGGATAAGTTAATCTCTCTGGGTCAGATTCTAAAGGTTTGAGCAAAAATGTCCAATTCTATCAGGGATTTTGGAGTCAAGGAAGCTGATTTTTTTTCAAGCTTTTTTTTTTTTTCCATCGACTTTGAGCAAACTGCTTTGGGGCTCTCTGTGTCTCAGGGTCCCCCTAGGCACACAGTGCGTTGCCTAAAGAAAACATGAGTGGTCTCTGTGTTTCTTTTCCTAACCTTGTCAGTAGCTGTCTCTGTGAAGTCCTACAGTCTCCGTTTTTAAACCTCACCGTGGAACAACAGATCCTGCACAGGCTCACAGTTGACCTCTCCACCCAGCCAGCTCATCTTCCCGTCCTCCTGAGACAGCTGGTATAGGGGACCTTCCAGACCATTTTGTACACGAAAGCTGTCAACCACCCACCCCACCTCCCAGTATTTGTGTAGACAAACCAGTCACAATTAGATGAGCCAGGGACCTTAATAAATGCAGATGTCTTTATTTAAATAAACAAGTAATTCTTGGGGTATAAATGTAAACAGAAGCATACTTCACAATTAGAGATGAGTGATGAGTGCGTGAGTCAGTAGACGGTGGATTAAAGCAGGAGGTCTGCAGTCAGGAAGTCCGAATCCCAGGTCTCTCGCTAATAGTTCATGTTTGGTAGGCCATTTACCCTCGACAAGCTACAGCTTCTTCGTCTGTACAAAGAAAGTGATGATACCTAAATTGCACAGTTGAATAAAGTGAGGTATGTACTGCGGTAGTTATTTTATAGAATACTTTCATCTTAAGAAAAAGGAGGAAGAAAAAAGCAAACCGTGTGTGTTTGCTACCTGGCACAATCGAGTAAACGAGGGCCCTGGAGCATCTCAAACATGTTGAAACCCCAGTTATGCCAGGCCCTGCGTGACCCTGGGTCACTAAGCTGCATGGAACCTCAGTTTCTGATTTGGGAAGCAAAGGTACCGATGGCTGCTTTCGGTGAAATCTAAAGGAGATGACAAGGGAGGTGAAGAAGCTGGCATCAAATTGGGAGATACTGAATTGATGATTACTTTCCGTATCAGGCTTTTTTCCAAATGCCTACAGGTGAATAGCATAATACCGGCTCATCACCAGCCTCCCCTTCGGCTCAGGTCGTGAGCCCAGGGTCCTGGGATCGAGTCTCGCATCAGGCTCCCTGCGAGGAGGCTGCGTCTCCCTCTGCCTGTGTCTCTGTGTCTCTCATGAATAAATAAATAAAATCTGTAAAAAAAAATAAACAGGCATTGTCATCCCTAGTTTGCAGGCCAAGAAACTGAGGGTCCAAGGGACCCGTTTAGAGGCAGAGAGCTTGGAAGGAGGCCGTGTCCAGTTCCTGACAGGTTTCCTTGATGTCTCATTAATTAATTATTAATTAAAGTCTCAGGATGCCATTAGCAATACATGACTGTGTTGACCCCTGCGGACTAGCAGAGAACCAGTGTTCTCTTGTCTAAGTGCTGTTGCCTCTGCAGTCCTCCAAAGCCTAGACAGGACACATTTCACCCCCTTTGCCCAACTCTTTCCCCTCCAGTGTGTGCACTGGCCACATACACCCACTAGATGGTGCCAATACCCTAGCTTTGCCTTATTTCGGTTTCCATCATCTGTGAGAATTAAAAATTTACCTTCGACATCATCAGACTTAAATCTCTACATAAATGCCAGCTTGTGGGATGCATATACTTGTAAAGATGTTTATATATATATATATTCAGGGTGAACTCTGGAGGTTTAGTTATCTTGTTTAAAAGTGCAGACCAGCCCTCTATAAATTCACTAGCTGAGGCCCCGCTATGGTCATGAGCAATCTCAGTGCTATGTGTGTCTCTGCTCCAGGGTGACTTGGAAATGATTAGCAGCTTTCTCTCTGCATGTAGAGATTGATGGGCCTGTGGGAGCCCACCAGTACTCCAGGGCTTCTGCTTACTCCTCTCTGAAAGGAGACACAGTACAGGCTTAGCTCACAACTGATACGAGTGTAAGAACAGGATGTCCTAGAAGATTTGATGACTTTCTCATCCCAATTTCTTCCCCTCATAGCCTCCCACAAATGTCTGTAATACCATCATTGGATTAGGGCCTTGTACCCCCTTTATTATCATAACAACCACAACAGCAACGCCAAACGACCTCCGTATAGTCTCACAGCATTTGCAAAGCATGCCTCGCTCGATGATCCTATCTAGCACACCTGAATTAACAGGCTCGGTTTATTTACTCCATTTTACAGAAGAGAAACTGAGCTCAAGAGAGTGAGTTTCTAAGAATCTACAAGCTATTTAACCAAAAATGCTAGAACTTGAACCTGAGATTTCTGTCCGTTAAGTGTCATACTCCTGTCACAACATGAGATAAAAACCTGTGGTACATTCTAAACAACAGATTTATAATGACAGTTCCTTTACTGCTATTCCTTTTTCTTTTCTGTCTCTGAATTTCACCTCTCCCCTGAATCCAGTGTCCCTGGACGGAGGAAACAACCCTCCCTCTCTCCCTTTCTCCTTTGTTCCCTCCCTCCCTGGCCCCCTCCCATCTTCCATTCTAGCGCCCAGACCAACAGTAAATGTTGTGGTAGGCAACAGAGAAGGCACTGTCTGAATTCCATGTACAGAACACCAGAGCTGGAAGGGATCATTGGGATTATCTCATCTAACCACCCCCTTTATATGTAAGGAAACCAAGCCAGGACGGAGGAGAAATATTCCTATATGTGATGCCATGGGATTATCTCAAATGACCTACTTTTTCATTAAAGCTGGTCTATACCTTGGTATCCATTCGTTTGGAAACTATGCTCATGACAACTGCATTATCCTTTAAAATAGTTTCTAAAATTTTAAATTTCCACGAATGCAGCTGCCTTTCCACACACGCACGAACAATAACCGAATAAACTTTGTCCTGTGAGATCTCACCAGAGTTGAGATCTTGATGTCATCACTTTCTTACGTTAGGGTCTAAATTAAAGCAAGTCCACCAGAAAGCTGAGCTGTCATTGGCCTTTTTATTTCTTACTTGTCTCATACCCTTTGTCTTGTACACAGTTCTGTTATCGAGCGATTTTCAATGCATCACGTTTGCCTTTCTCCTTGCCTCATTCTCCCTTGGAGCAGAATATCCTTGAGGACAAGAACTAAATCTCTGTAACTCCAGACACTAGTATAGTTTTTTGGCAAAGAGTAGATAATCGATAATTAATCGAGGAATAGAATTACATTGCATTGAGCTGGACCTACACACTACAAACCACCTCCCTGGACGTATAACATCAGGATTTTAAAATCCAGATGGACATAGAAAAGACATCTATTCATGGATATTTAAGGTTTAAGATTCATTGGGACATTTAAGATTTATCAAGCACGCTCTTTAGTCTGTCCCCAAACTCCTCACTGTCTCACTGGTCAGATGAAGGCAGATGCGCTAAAGATTAAGCTACACAGTGCCTGGTAATTTAGTAAATATTTATTGAGCTCTTGCTATGTGGAAAGTAAGTAATCCAGAGATCTAAAGACTGTAGAATTCCTATGAGCAGCAACGGATCAGGAAACACCACCTGTAAGAGGATGGGTAGAGCCAGGCTTTGAATGGAGGGCTGGATTTGGAGAGGCACAGTGACACTTCCTGCAGGAGCAAGTGCTGTGTGCTGTAGGAGCCACAGTGACACGGAAGCTAGCCTAGTGCTCAGTGAACATAGATCGCCACCATTTTCAGAGGGAGAAAGGGCTTTAAGGTCTTCTATTTCAATCTTCCATTTAACAGTTACAGAGACTAAGGCCCAGAGAGAGGAGGTGACTTGGCCACAGTCCCCCAGTAGATGAGTGACAGTCAGAATCAGAGCCCAGTCTCCTTGACTTTCAGCCTAGTGCTCTTTTCACCACATTTCTTGAAAAATCCACTGTGCACCTGGCGATGCTTTTCTTTCAGAATCCAGCCACTATTTTGATTTCTGTGCATGGCAAGCAGCCAAGAGCCTTGAACTTCTCCATGTTGCCATTTTGCCCTTTGCAGAATGGGATATTAAAGTATTCACTTGGGGGAAGGGTCATGGGGTTCCGTCAATAAATGTTTGTGAATTGCTCTGAGCTATTTGGGCCAGAGGGACTCCAGAAATGGGAGACCCCAGTGGTGGTGGTGGTGGTGGTGGTATCTGAGCCCTTTTTGAGGTCTTGCCTTTGCTCTGCAGAATTAAAGCGATGGTTTAAGTGATAAACTATTCCTTATGAGCTGTATTTGTGTCGAAAGCACAGCGTGAGTCCCCGGAGTGCTTCCTCTCACACAACCACAGCTATGCACCAATCCTCCTGGGCTCAGAGATGGAACTTTGGTTAAATGCATGGAATTTATTCTTAGTCCTTTTCTTAATTACGACTTTATTTTTATTTCTCTTGCGTTCTCTAGGGGAGGGGTTAGAGAGAAGTGGAAAAGAAAGGGAAGAGGCAGGGAAATGTGTTATAGATTCAAGGGGGGTTTTGTTGTTGTTTGTTTCTGAGCTGCTCACAGTCAGCAAAGTAGAGGGATTTAACAGATCTCACAGAGATGCAAACTTCATCCCAATGAACCCAGAGCCCAGAAGACAGGTAATAAATACAGTGAAAACATACCTTGAGGTGAGGGCAATCATTTTTTGGCTAATAAAGTCCCCTAGGCTGATAGAAAAAAAGGATGGAAACTCTTACGTACTCATCATTTAATAAGGGAAGGGGATGGACATTCAGGGTAAGAGGACTGGGTAGTCATGCTGAGGATATTTCATCAAATTGCGATGCTATAACCAGCTCCATCGCTACTCCAGGTGAGTCATGCAGCTTTCCCTCCTGTGTCCAATCTGGCATCCTCAAAACACTAAAAATCCCACTCACTCCTATGCTACACTTTCTCTTGCTCAAAATCCAGGTCAGAACATGTCCACTGAATGCTTATATCTATGTCCTATCTCAGTGAGTGTCTCTCAATATCCCGAGCTCCTTTAAAGTATATAAATAACTTCTGTGTAGGCACATTTTCTCTTTCTCCCCTGCTTCCTCCTCCCCCTCTTCCTCCTCCTTCTCCTTCTGTGTCTTCTTCCTCCCTGCCCCTATTTATTTTCCTTTTTCATCATGATCATGATGCCATATGCTCTAGGAAACTTTATAGCCTACGGAGACAGGGAGTTAAAGGAAAATGACTTACTTGTGAACCCTGGCCTTGGTAGGGGATAGCTGTGAGAAAGTGAGCAAATCCTGAAACTGCACAAGACTTAGATACTCATCTACAAATTGGAGGAAATGATCAGTTGTCCAAAGGGCTTCTTGTAAGATAACCTGAGATGGTGAACTAAAACACCACATTGCAACCTGGGTTGGAATGAGCACCTGACAAATAGGAGTTTCCACAATGTCCTTTGACCCTGGGTTCGGAGGGTGAGGACTTGGATTTCTGTCCCACATAAGCCTATTTATGGAGGATATGCATGGCCCTAGGGGAATTCCAAGGGAACATTTCCCTAGGTGCTTCCACAAACCCCATTCTCTCTTTACCGCCTTTCTGTGATGTTGGGCAAATTTTACCTGAGCTCCAGTTTCCACATCCACAGAAATGGGGACAATACCTACCTCATACAGCTTTGTGGCAAGCAGCCAGTGAGCATGAAGCACTTCAAATGGAAGTGATATGTACTCACTGGTACATAGTGAACTTGGTTACTAGTATTGTTCCAAGAGTGCCCCTGAGAAGGTATAAGTGCCATGGGACTTCAGTGGACTGAGCAGGGACAGTGGACTGGTGGTGACCACCCTTGCTCCTGACTGGTCTGTGCTCCACCTCCCTCGCTCACTTATAACTAATCGGTATTGCATTTATACTTTGGCCCAGCTCAAGTGTTGCCTGCTCTGTGAAGCCTTCCAATTCCATCTTCTTCTTCCTATCTACCTCTGGAAGTGGCCACCCATTTCTCTAAGCTGCCAGAGCCCTGTGCCCTTTTCTGTGTCACTGAGCACTATATAACTGGTGCCATAAAAATGTATACTCAGGGTTCATTTTTCATGCGAGGACATGAGCTTCTAGAAGGCACAGACCATAGCTATTATCTTTCGCCCTATCTCTTGGCCCAGGTTGATTTATTCAGTGCTCAGGAAATAAAGACTGCTGAATGAATGGTTTATCAGTTGCAACTCCTATGTCTCAGTGTAGTGATTTTGGGGACTATGTGGGATTCTTTGCAAATGAAGTGTCACGGGCAATGAGATGTGGTGGGCCGTGAAAAGTGATTTGGCCCCTTTGAAACATCCAGTAAGATATTTTAGACAGTGGTTTTGAACTCACTCAGTTCAGTCATTCAGAGTAAAGTACAACTATTGATTTGTATTAGTTCCTGTTGATACTTAAATGGCAGAGGGATATACTAAGGAAACAAAAGGAGAGGCTTGCTCATATCCTGAATTGAAGCTGTCAAAGTAACCCAATGTTGTTGAATGCTGTCAGAGAACAGACTGAAAGAAAAACAACTATATCTCAAACGCCCAGTGACTGAATGGGTAGAGAGGTTTCATTGTGTTGGTCATAAATAGCTTTCACAAAGTTAGAGTGCTTACTTGAACCCTACTTGAACTAGCTGGATGCTGGTGCATTCACTACTCAGAGAATTTCTTAAAGGCTTTGGGTTGCTCCCACTTCTTGTCATGGAATGAGCCAATTTTTATGTCTGTTTATTACTCTGCAGCCCAGCTGGACCCCAGAAGGATGGGGCTGTTGTGATCATGGAAAGTAACACGAATGCACAGACACCAAAATGAAGCCAAAGATCTTCTGGAGGCTTAGATAAACATTTAGTCTCATAAATAAATACATTATCAGACCACACAAAGCACTTCCTACCCTGTCTCTTCCTCAGAAGTCACACTCAAAATAGTCTCTTTAATTCATCCAGGTTCAAACAAGGTATTTATTAATTACCTACTGGGTAACTAGTCCCAAGCCACATGTTTTTTCCAAGAAACACAGTGGCAGAAGACATGGTCCCTTGCTTCTTTTGCTGATTTGGAATCGTAGGTATTGAGGCAAAATGCACAAACTCAAATCGATTAGTAACAAATGCAAGCCAGGATGAATACTACCTTGCGATACATTGGGAAATTGATTGCAAGGTAAGATGTCTGGGTCCCAGGGATGCTACCAACATGCTGGATGGCTGTCTATTCCTTCATTCATTTGATAAAAAAATAAAACAAATAACAGGTACTTACTACGGATCAGGTACTGAGGATAACTTGAACAAATCACTGAATCCATTTACTCATTTACTTATTCAACAAGCAGTTAATGATTATATAATAGATGAGGCATTTTGTTAGGTGCTGAAGAAGGGGGGAAGATACAGTCCCTGCCCTCTGGGGTCAGGCTCCTCATCAGTACAGCGGTGTGTGTTTGGGTGAGGAAGGGTGGTGGATTCTTTGGTCTCCAATGTCCTTTCTGCCAAGGATATGCTAAGCGGTGGACTGGAAGATTTTGTGGTTCATTTGCTAAGTGTCAAGTCAAGAAGATGAATGGTCACTTGTAAAAATGGAATAAACCACTGGACTTTGAATTGTAGACGTTTGGATGGGAATCCCCTGAGAGCCTCAAAGCACAGCACTAACGTCCCTATGTGTTCCTTTAAGAAAGCAAGTCAATCCTGTTCATCCCCTTGTACATATACATTTCTTTATATTTTACAAGGCACTTCCATGTGGACAGTTTTATTTGCTCCACATAACAATCTTATGAAGTCATGGGTTTAACATCCTTTCTTTTTAAGATAAAGAAACTGAGGCTTCAAGTGGTTGAATTTATTTACAAAGGTCTCTCAATAGAGCAGGGGCCAGAGCCTAGGTCTCTGACCTCCTATTCTGGTGCTTCTCAAATAACAACAGTATTTATTCATTTGGTATGAGTCCTTCGAGGGCCAGTTATGGCCCAGGCATTTGGCAAAGCCTGGGGAAGTCATGAAGAACCAGCCAGTAATCTCAACAATTTTACAATTGGTTTTCCTCTAATTCTTGCTCAAAATTAACAGGAACTCATACTGCTTTGTAGCTTATAGTGTAATTTTACATGCCATTTAAAGTACAGCCTAGTAAGATGAAAACAGAGAGGGAGGGAAGCCATAGGAGACACTTAATTCTAAGAAACAAACTGAGGGTTGCTGGAGGGGAGAGGGGCAGAGGGATGGGGTAACTGGGCGATGGGCATTAAGGAGGGCACTTGATGGAATGGGCACCGGGTATTATATGCAACTGATGAATGACTAAATTCTACCCATGAAACTAATCATACACTATATGTTAACTAAATAGAAATTAAATAAAGAATTTTAAAAATATGGGCTGCTAAACCATTAAGCTCCTTTTGGTCAAGTGCCAGGTAGGATAAACAACACCCGATAAAGGATTTTCATATCTTCATATCAATTCAATTGATATTGGCAGCGATGTTTATAACATTATTCCTACTCACTGGCAATGAAGTGTAGATTCTGAAAGACCTAAAGTTATACACGAGGTTAATAGAAAATGTAGAATTTAATCCTAAATAATTTGTCAACCAGCACTTTCTTATGTCCATTCCTTAGACAATACTTCATCCCACTGTGCCATATATAGAGGCTAGGAAAGTGCTTTACCTAGAGTAGCAACTCAATCAGTCATCATAGAATAAATAGATTAGACATGGATTAATTTCACCTATGAAGGGGCAACTAACTCACTCACCTCCTAACATCTAACTGTCATAAAGTTTAAGACACAGCTTTCCTTGTAGACAGAGTTCCACAAGAGGCTGAGATAGGGGGCAAGAGTGAGTAGAGAGGAAACAGGGAAAGATGAAGGAATTTTACAGAAAGACCAAAGGTTTTGGGGTCAGATCAACCTGGGTTGAATCTTAGTATTGCCACTTATTTCAGACAAGCATTTTAACTCTCAGGTCTTATGGGTGGTTAAGAGGATTAAGGGCAATAATATACAGTGAGCATTTAGCACAGTGCCTTGTCTACAATAAATAATAAATGCTAGTTCATCACTCTAATGAGAACTGTAGGCACAAATACAAGGCATAGCGTAATATTTGTGTGTGTGTGGAGGGGCCTTTGAGGAGGATGAAGTATCATAGGGAGGGATGAAGTTGAAAGAGTAATATGGGACCATATCTTAAAGAGCTACTAAAGCCATTCTAAGGGTTTAGGATCTATCCTTTTGCTACAAGCAGCTTATAACCATTTGGGTCTTTTATAAACATATTGTGGGGATAGGCAGGGAAGAGCCTCTAAGTAGAAAGATGTTGGAAAGCTTCATGAAACTGGAGTACCATTTACAAAGGCACTTTCCCCCTGATTTGCCTTTAGTAACAGCTGATGGCAAAAGTGTAATGAACAAACCTGAACTACTCTGAGTTTCTTTAAGACACAAATCTTTATCCACTGCATGGCTGGAAAAGGATGTGTGTGTGTGTGTGTGTGTGTGTGTGTGTGTATGTCTTATGATGGATTAGCCTTTTTGGACTGTGGCCACACCATAGAGGGCTTTCTAATCTATTTTGAGTTCTAATTGATTACAGCATTTGGAAAAATGTACAGCAAATTGCTCCGTTAATCAAGGTAAATCAAGCTGATGTCATAGATGCTAAATATACACCTTTGCAGTAATACTATTTACATGCCTGGAACTAAGGCTGCTGTCAGGATTTCCACTTGACAGCCCTGCCTTCCCAGGAGGAGCTCATGGCTTATCTCTGAAAGTACTCAGTGGTCCATTTCCGAGGCTGGGTTCCCAGGTCCTTCTTCCCACATCTAAGGAAAGGGTCTTAGGAGAGGACGGGACTGCCTTCTTATGCAAAAACTCAAAGGCAGTGGGAAGGAGGCCACACCACAAAGGCTAGGAGGACAGGGAAGGAGATATCACAGGCAGATGATTTCATGATCCAGAAGGACCCTAGCAGGCCACATCCCTTGGCTGCTGAGGGAATTGAGGGATGGCAGAGAACTTTGCTGAGATACAGTAGACCACAGTGTGGAAGGATGCTTACAGACCATCTGGTCCTCCTGACCAAAGCCCTGCAACATGGTGACAAAAAAAGGAGTTTATCAGAGATCACACAGCAAGTTAGTTTCAGAGCAAAGATTAAACATTCAGTGCTCTGACTCTTCATGCAGTGCTCTCTCTGAATAATAGGAAACATTACTATATTCTTTTTATTCTCTTTTCCTTCTTTTTCTCATCACCTTCCCAACAATATTCATCATTATTCCTAATGCTGTGTGCCAGGCTGTGTTATAAGTGCTCAATGTTATTACAACCATGTGAGGTTAATACTACTTTTATTCTCATTTTAAAAATGAAGAATGGAGACTAAAATAAGTGAGAAAACTTAACTGAGGAAACTCTGCTAATGAGTAGCCATTACAGGGATTCACATTTGAAAATGTCTAACTCACATGCCTGTGCACTTAATCATCCGGCTAAACATCATCAAGTTTCCATCATGCTTGTGTACCTTTTCCAGCACAATCTCTTAATACGATGCTACTATTTGTTTCATACACAATATTTCAAAACTTCACAATGATGCCAAGAGGCAGAGATGACCACTGTCCTGCAAGATGAGGTGAAGTAATTTGTTGAAAGCTACACACCTAGAAGGTTTTAGAACCAGCCAAAGACCTCATGGATATTTCTGGGAGTTTGATAATGAAGATAAGAGATAGAATTAAAACTCAGCCAGGTCCCTGAATCCTGTATACTGATCTTGACCAAGTTCCTTTTCCTGTCTGGGTCCCAGTTAACACGTTTGCACCATGAAGATACTGACGCTCTTCACGTGCTCTGCTATTCTGAGATCAACAGCAACAGTAAGAAAGCAGAGGGAGAAAGAAATCAGAGAATACACATGCATATCTTCTAAGATTACAAAAGATGACCAAAAGAAAAGGATTTGGGGTGAAAAGGGGGGATCAGAAAATTTATCCTCAGGTCAGTTTTGGAAGGTCATCCATGGCCTGGGCGGTGCCCCATCAGGACTAGATCAAAAGTGTTGCAATCAGCTGTTTGTGTACAGATGCTGGCCTCCAGATCCCACATGGGAACATCTGTTGGGGACAACCACTTGACAAATAAGCAGGCAATTAGGTAGCAGATCCATCTGTGCCAAGAACATGGGACCACCAGCAGCGGGAGGCTGCAGCAGGGGGAGGGCCATGCTGGGAAGGATGCTCTTATGTTCATATGAGAATCAGACTACTGAAGGCAGGAGAAGAAAGATAGGATCAGGGTTGGAATTCAGCAGAGAAGATCATTTGCTTCTTGTTTTGCAACATGGCTTCATGATTCTCAGTCCTGGCTCTACATTATAATCACCTGAAAATTTTTAAATCACCTGATGCCCAGGTTATGCTCCAAAACAATTCAATCAGATTACTTTGCATAAGCAACCGTGTTCCTAAGGTTATCCCGATGTGCAGCTAGGACTGAGAAAAACAATAGTCTGATAGTCTCCAAACCTAACCAGTAAGGTTGGTGACACAAAGACAGTGGTCTACATAAAGCCATCAGTTTTATTCTGCTGTGCTTCTCTTTGGAATATGTGTTTTGAGTTTATAAAATCCTCATTTTGGTGGTCAAGGACTCAAGCAAAATCCATCTACCCTGTGAAACAAATACCCACTACTTTTATCTCTGCTACTAGATGATCTTAAATAAGTTGGTTCTCTCTCCAAGATTCTAACACCTGATCTGTTTTGAAGTTGGGAAGTAAAATGTGATTATGTATACTCAGTGTTTTAAACAAGCCCAGAACACAATAGGTACTTAATAAATGTTGGTTGAACTACAACCTAAGGCACACATGCACACACACAGACACAAAAATGTGTGCTAGTCAGTCTGAGCATTATTCTTGATACTATTCTTTCCATCAGACATCATAGCCAATAAATTGCCAATCTTTTAGATATTATGCATCCCCCCCAAAAAAATTTAAGCCTGTTTCTTTCTCTCCAGTCTCACTACCAGAATTCATACTCTCATCATCTCTCACCTGATCCACTGCAACAGTTGAGATCTAAAAGCTCTACAGCCCCAACCTTGCAGAATTGGATGTGTTCTGTACACCACAGGTAGAGGAATTCACAACAAATATCCCTCCTACTCAAAACCTTCCAGGGATTCCCTACTGTCCACAGGACAAAGACCAAGCTCTTCAGTGTGGTGTGTGAGACTCTCCATGACTGATTCCTGTTGATCTTTCCATATTCACATATCTATAGAACTCTCCTCTCCACCTCTCCTCCTCTCACCCACCACAACCAAGTTCATATCCCAATGCTCTCAATCTACTTCTGCTTTCCTTTGCATGCACTTAGATGTTCTACACACCAGACTTTTTTCTTACACTGTTTGCTCACCTCAGAATACCTTTTTGACCTTCATCTTTCACCTAGCTAACATCCATCTATTTCCTAAGTTCATCTCAGATGGTACCTTCTTCAGGAAGCCTTCCCTGAATCCCTTTGCCCTGGTTTACATTAGGTTTTGTACCTTGCATCTTCCTCTATCAGAACATTTCACATTTTGCTGCAATTTTCCAACACATTTCTGTATCTCAGCCGGTAGACTATCAGTTCTGTGATGAAGGCCTTCTCTGGTCCTCTACTATATATAGTTAGGATATAGATGATATAGATGCCACTTTGACCCATAGTAGATGCACAATCATTTATACAACTTCAGCCCAGTGAACCTGAGATACTGTAGTGAGTTTTGTTCCCTAGGAAGAAGGTCTGTGCTCTTTCATAGCTTCTCTTATGCTTACCCATAGGGGAAGGCCATAACTGGGAGATCTGAGTTCAAATTCTGTTGGTCAGTCAGTTCCTAACTGAGGCCAATGTCCTGAAGGCAGTCCTCTGGGAATCTTTTGCAGACAGGAATGGAGCCATGCAGGAATAGATCTCAGCCTTATTTCTTTCCTCTGAACCAAACTGGCTCTGAGTAATGCCTTTGCGATCCTGACCACATCCTCTTTTTCTACTGCCAAAAAAAAAAAAAAAAAAGAAAAAAGGAGCTAGAGATAAACCATAGCTCAAGCTCCAAGACTTCAGGGAAGGTGACTCGCTTGCTGGGTCAGGGCCATATTTTAGGAAGGCTCCTTCAACTCCCTTGGGCCTTAGATTAGACCCCGTCCTTCCAGTCTTATAAAAAATGGGCTGTCAACAGCAAGTCAGAAAATATTAATGAGGTGGGCAAGAGATGCCCCCCAAAGGGGGGGGATTGCAGAAATTGCTGAGAAAACATTCAGAGGGATGATATTTCTAAAAATTTGCCCTCTACTTCTACTGACTTTCATACAAAGTTATTGCTGATTCCCCCAATTGCATTGGAAATACTTAGATTCTATATTTGATTTCAAAAAAATTAAGCATGATTTGAATTGGAAGGGATATTAGAGATAATCTGGGCCAATCCCAGAGCTTTTGTTTTTCCAAAGGAAAGTAGGGGATTTTGTTTTCCTGGCTTCCCAACATTTAATGTCCTCTTGTTAACCAGGTTCCATTTTCCTCTGGAGGGTCTGTAGTAGACAGAATTGGAAGATGCTCCCTAAGACTCCTGCTCTCACATACATTCCCCGGGTAGAGAACCAGTGGAATATAATGGTATGTCACTCTTATAATCAGATTAGCATCAGTCAACTTTGAGTTGATCAAAATGGAGATTATCCTGGGTATGCCTGGTCTAACCAGGTGGGCCATGTGCCAGAATGTAAAGTGTCAGAGAGACCCTCCCGCTGACGTTGAGGATAAAGACACCTGCCATATGTGAGAGGATAGGACCATGTGGCAAGGGCTGCAAATGGCCTCTGAGAGGTGAGAGAGATCCCTGGCTAGGATCCAGCAAGCCAATAGGGACTTTGGTCGTACAACCGGAGGGAACTCAATTCTGCCAACAACCACATGATCTTGGAAGAGGACTGTGGGCCTCAGGTGACATCACAGTCCTGGCTGACACCTTGATTTCAGCGGGCTGAGGCCCTGGGCAGAGAAGGTAGTTAGGCCATGCCTAGACTTCTGACATATACAAACTATGAAATAATAAATTATGTTGGCTTAGTTGTTAGATTTGTGGTGATTGGCTATGTAGCAATAGACACTAATACAGGGTCCATTTCCTTCCTGTTGGTTATATGAATAGGACCATCTCACCTGCATCTTCAGGAATGGCATGCGTCCCAGGCTTAAGCTAAGTACTGTGTTCCATCCTCCAGTCCACAGTGATTGGCTCAAGATAGGCATGTGAGCCAAATTGTGCCTATGAGAATCAGGCTTACGGCTTTGGTTGGCTTTGTTTAGGAAACAAAAGTGCTCTCTTTTCACTGAGATTGAAGCTGAGGGCATTTAGCTCTGGAGCTGATGTCAACCATATTGCCACCATGTGGAGTTTGGGAATGAAGCCAACATTGAGAAGAACAGATTTCAGCAATGGAGAAAAACAGATTTTTTAATGTATTTGAGTCCTGCATGGATCAAGCTGAGCCTAACAGAGAGATTACCTATGGAGGTTTCAATGGCCTGAACCTGTAACTCCCACATTTAACCTAAGATGATTTGAGACCAGGTTTTTGTCCCATGTAACACAAAATGTCCCATGTATCTGAAATGTGGGACAACTTGTGGCCAGAGAAGGAATATGTTGACCCAATCACACAGTTAACAAGTTGCAAATATGACATAAAAGAAACCAGATCTCCTGGTGCCCAGTCAAAAGGACTCACCATCACATTATTGCTATGCTGAGTACCTCCCTGAGAACCACACATTATTGATTTCCTGGGAAACAAATACAACAGAATGTCAACAACAACAATTATAGTTCAATAAGTGTTTATCATGGGCGAAGCTCTTTGTTACAAAGTCTATATGGTATTTAATTTTACATTTCCATAAACTTTATGAATTTTGTATCTTAATCATCTCTATTTTAAAGATGACAAAAGTGAAGCTCAGAAATGTTTACTAACGTGAGCAAGGAAGGTCACATAGCTAATAAGTGGAGGAGCCAGAATTTAATCCTTATCTGTCTGGCTCCAAAGTCTATTCTCTTAACTATTGTGTTCATTGTTGCTAGGATTAAAGAGAAACAAAACAAACCTAGGGAATGTTTCTTTATTACTTCAAATTTATTGCAAGAATATGTCATAAAGGAGTCTTTTTTGATTAATGCAGATCTACAAAGACTGGTTTTTATTCCTCAGCCAATCAGCACTTCCATGCTTGAAGAAATCTTTAATCCCTAACACTGGATAATATTAAGTTGCACATCCCTTATCCTTTCTTTATTTTAAAGATTATACAGGAAGTATTTTTGGAAGGATAAAAATTCAATTTGCTATGTAGGAAAAAAAAAAAAGTCAAACTACCAGTGGGACACTTGTATTCAAATCCCTATTCTGCCCAGAATCCCCTGTGTGATCTTGAGCAAATCACCTCTCTCCATTGGCCTGTTTTCTGATCTATAAAATCAAGAAATTTATGTTAAAATGGATGAAAAAGCTTTTGTGTGTAGAAAATGTCTTCCACTATGAAGATATTTTGGTGGGACTCCAAATATTCCATAAAATTTATTGGCTAAAACAACATTTACTTCAGTCTGGATCCCTTGGTGGGGTCCTGGAATATCTCTGAGATGTTTGGGCACTGAAAAGTAACTGCGCCCAAACTATAAAAGTATGATACATTTATCTGTAAAGATGCTTACAGCATTAAATATGGCATCTTCACTGTTTATTAAAAACACTTCATCCGTGTGAAAATAGAGCTACAAAAAGGTAATTAACTTCACCTCACCAAGGAGCCAGGCATAAACACGGGTCCACCTGACACCAGTTTATTTATCCATTCCAAGCCAAACTGCTTCCCACCTGACTCCTGCCCCATACCAGTTTCTTGAGTTTTAATTTTTATATCTTCTTGTAAGTCATATGAAGTGTTTTATGGATCAAGACAAACACCAAGTCAAAATGAGGTAAACTATTTTGGTTTCCTGAGACAACAAGGCACAACACTGCCTAATGGGATAATGGAAGAATTGGTTACCCTTAAAACAATCTTTCTTGGCTTCCTTTTTCCTTGTGCATGATAAAGGCAACTTTTTTTTTAAAGAAATAAACTTTATCTTTAAAAACAATTTCAGATTTACAACAAAGCGATACAAAGACAGAACAGAGAGTTCCTGTATACCCATAACCAGTGTTTCCTATTATTAACTACTTACACTTAGTGTGGTATTTTGCTGCAAATAATGAACCTATTTTGATACATTATTATTAAATAAAGCCCATACTTTATTCACATTGCCTTAGTTTTTACCTAATGTCTTTATTCTGTTATAGGATCTCATCCAGGATACTATGTACATTTCATCATCATGTCTTCTTAGGTTCTTCTAGCCTGTGACCACCGTTTCTCAGACTTTCCTCATTTTTGATAACCTTGACAATTTGAATGAGAACTGGTCAAGTATCTTGTAGAATGTCCCTAAACTGGGATTTGCCTGATGCTTTTCTCATGACTAGACTGGAGTCTGGGTTTTGAGGAAGTAAAATGCCATTCTTGTCACATCACATTAAGGGTAGATAGGATCAACATGCCATATTGCTATTGGTGTTGATCTTGATTATCTGGCTCAGCTACAACAGTATCTTTTAGAACCTACCTTCCCTTCTCTATCTGGACTCTATTTGAACATTGCTTCTCTATAAAACTATCCTAGATGGCTGGGAGATGTGATCTTAGGCCAGGATTCTATGGCAGTCTGGTCACTAGAGGCAATTTCTGGGGCATGTAAGTAAAGAGGTTTTATGACTTTCCTGACAGTTTTTTTCCATTGTGTCTTTTGTGGTATTACAATTAACCCAAGAGGGTACACTTTGAATCCATTGAATAGCCAATGGTTTTGAGATGGATTATATTAGTAGGTCGTAATGATTTTTTTTTTCCTTTCCACCAGGATAAGGAATCAGGGATTGTGCATGCTGTTTGCGTTTCCCACTCACACTACCAGGGAAAGCAGAGAGGCTTTTTGCCCCTTGTTGTGATATCTTACATTCACACAGGACTTTATCTTTTAAAGAGCTTTTACATATTTAATCTGCACCCCTATATTTGTTTAATAAATACTTTTTGAGTGATTGAATAAATGGATGAGAGGATATGTACATTCCCAGCTCAATGTAGCACTACAAAGTGGAAATGATAGTTTAGATTTACATAGAACTGGGTTTGACTCTTACTGAGCTTACAGAGTTTACTGACTGGGATCTTAAGTATGAGAGGTGGTTTTTATGGGCTCTCATATTTATAGGATGGTCAAATGCATCTCGAAGTGAGGGACAGAGTTCAGTGCAACTCATGCAGAATAACTGACATTGAGATAATACTCAATGCTTTTGTTATGATGTAGGACTGGAACATTGATCCACAATGTTGGAGTGGAGGTAGTAAATAATGATTACAGTACCCTTTAAAATTTCACACAAATAAATCTCAAGGAGAAGGACTATGATTATTATCATTGCCACTTGACAAAGGAGGGAACTGAGGCTCAGAGAGGTTAAGTAAGTTGCATGAGGGAGGAGGCAGGATTTGAACTCAGCTCTCTAACTCCTGAACCTGTGCAGAAAGTGCTAGATTATAATCATGTGCTCTTTCTTCTTTTGGGAGGGAACTGCCTTGCTAAAGTAACTGTAGTGCTCTGTTTGGGGACTGCTTTGGGTATGAAGCAGAGCCATCATTTTTAACAATTCAATCTACTATGGTCTAAAATACACCAGATCCCTTTTAGAAAGAGCAGAGAGGAACTAAAAATTCTCTTAAAATGGAGATCACTTTGTTCCTCTGAAGAAAAGCTTACTTTATAGCCATACTGTAGAAATTACTCTAGGGTTTGTTTAACTTTTTCTTCTTCTTCTTTGTTTCTTTCTTTAAGAGAAAGAGTCATAATTGCTAAGATTTATTCAGGAAACTTTTCTCTAGAGGATTCTAAACAATTTTGCAGTGTTTCTTAACCTCCTTAGCCACCCCCTTGGGGTCTCTCCAAATTGCTGTCTCATTAAAGAAGGAGTGCCCTACCCAGGCTTTTGGGGAGAACACATTCAACTATTTCTCAGATGTATCATATATGTAGAGATGGGCGGGAGTGGGGGATCTTCAGGCATTAGATCATCTGGTTTATTCCAACACTGGGAGGTTGTTCCCAGTTGGAGATCTCAAGAGTTGTGAATGGCTGCTAACCTGAGGAACTTCACATCTGTTACTTGAGCCCAGTTCTTGAGCAGCAAGACCTACTGATGGAACAGGTATTGCTTTGGGCTTGGATTTTGGGGCTTGGGCTTTTGTTTTTTGGGAGGCTTTTTTAGATTATTCCAGTAAGTCTTCTAGGTAGGAATAAGAAAGGCACAGAGATTATCACTCTGTACACATTATTTAGACTGAATTATGCTGATTTTATGATCTGGTGCTTGAGTGGGTGTTGGCACCTTGTGCTCACTCTCTGTTCCTAGCCAGTGGGGGAGAAGGGAGTTGAAGAAGGAAGAAAAAGTACGAGAAATGTGGAAAGACAGAAGAGCGTCCCCCTCTGTCGTTTCTGCCTTTGTAACCAGCATCACCCCCATCTATCTCCTAGCATAGCTCTCATTTCTTCCCCTGCACTTCCAGGGTGACTGAGGATTTAATCTCCTCAGACAGTGGTAGAATTGGTTGTACTTTCTATTTTATTGCATTTGCAGTGGGTGTACAACATGTCTTCATTAACTCTCCATGACATTCAGAATAGCTTGGGATAAAAAAGACACTCAATCATAAAGGAAAAACAGTCCCCCACCCTCCCATCTTCAATCCCAAGTATCCCCCAGGGCACGTATTAATTACTGAAGATGAATGCTGGACCTTCATTCTCAGCAGGGGCTTTTAAATCGTATTGCTCTGTCAGGTTAGAAGGTGGCGCTTCATCTTACAAAATGGTAAAGGAGTCTCAACTTCTCGTGGAAGTAGCAGCTAATATTGGCTTCCATTACTGAGCGCCTACAAGGTGCCTAGTGTTATTAAAGTCTCTTTAGGAATTAGCTCACATAATCCACACCCTGCAAGACACATTATCATCCCCATTTGCTGGATGGGGAAACTGATTCCAAACACCATGCTATTTTCAGTACAAAAGGTGGCTCCCCATGGTTCAAAACAGAGGGAGATCTGTAATTCTTCAAAGTGATTTGTGTCCAGGAAGGCACTATCATTGTATCTCTCCATTGTTGTATCTCTCATTGAGAGCCAACTTATAGCTCTCAGATGCCAGCTTATACATCAACCTTCCAGAGAAGGTTTCCTAGCTCCAGACAAGATGGAACTGTATTGTATTGTTTTGTTTTGTTTTTATCAAGTAGGGATGTTATGGATGTCCACCGAGGAGGCAATGTTCATGGCGTTGACTTAACCTTTAACTGTTGTGTTGCCAAAGTACCTTCTGTTGCCAAACTACTCCTCTTTTTTCTATTCCTTGTCTCACCTTACCTGAGCAATCATCAACATTCCATAGGTGAGGCTAAAGAGATACTGAGTCCAGGAGGGCTACACTTATATTTTTTAAAGATTTATTTATTTGAAGGAGAGACAAGTAGGAGAAGAGGCAGAGGGAGAGAAATTATTTTCCACTGAATCTGGTGCCTCACCTGGAGCTCAATCCCAAGACCCTGAGATCACGACCTGAGCTGAAATTAAGAGCCAGACACTCAACAGAAGAGCCATCTAGCTGCCTCCAGAAGGGTAACACTTAATATGTGTTCTTGGGAACACTAGTCTCAGCGTTTGCTTTCAGAATAACACCTTCTGAAAAAATCCTAAATATTCTCCCCTTCCCTATCTCCACTCATTATTTCAAGAAACATGTATTTGAAGATTCTGAGATGTCCTATAGGGAAAAGAAAAGAAGCAAATAAAGCAGAAAGAAAACAAAACACAAAGAAACATTTACTTTTGTTTGATCAGTCTGTCCTTTTTCCTATTTAAATTTTTAAGCGTCTCCTTCTCTGCCCACCCCCTCCCAACTCTGGAAACATCATTTCACATCCTTTGGAACTATGGTTTTCTAGAGAATATTTTAGGAATCTCCATGCCAAGGACAATCCAAAGGGTTATCATCATAAACTTCAAATAAAATGAGGATTTCACTGATTGTCCAGATAGATGTACACTTTCTCTCTTCTGAAATCCTACATTACTTTAACTTCATTGTTCTTATGGCTTATAGCTTAAAGACGATATAGCAAGAGACAAGTATGTAAAGATGAGATGGAGATGAGCAATGTGTCCTACCTTATTCTTTTTTCCCTTGTAATTGATTACAGTTCCCCCTGTTCCCCCATTACAAATGAGTATGTGTTCATTTGTTTTTTTTTTTACTGAATTTATATAAAATTCAAACTTCAACCAATGCAGAATCAATATGCTCTACCTCAGATTGCACTAGTATCTAATTCTCATTCTCTCCCAACAGTGTAAACTCTTTTAATGGGTATATAGCCTACTGCCTGGAACATTGTAGATCCTCAGGAGACTTGAGCTGAATAGGTGAATGCGTTCTGTTTTTATTGATTTTATTCACTCAGCCAGGAGTTCCTTGTGGACAGAGAGCCCAGGCTTACCTATGCTCCTCCACACCTAACAGGTGTATAGCAGACACTCGGTAAACCTTTGCTTGCTGCAACCACTTGCCCTCTAGGATTATTTCCTGAGCATACTTTGAAGGAAGGTCTCTACAGCTAAAGCCAGGCATGCTTGTGTTTGTATTTCCATTCTGTCATGTATTTGTTATTGAGTTTAATTAAGAAGCTTGGTATCTGTGCCTATAAATGGGGCCAATACTATCTGCTTGATGGGGGGCTGTTTGGCTCACATGTGGAGATGTAGGTAAATGTGCTTTGTAAATGCTAGAGGATTTATTTATTTATTTATTTATTTTTGCTCATGCAAAAAGCACATGGTGGGTAATACATACATGTGTAGGAAACTACCACTGTTCTAACAGGGATGCCAGACAAAAGGTCCTATGATTAACTACTGTTGACTTACAATGTTATGCACAGCTTTGGAAAAGGGGAAGTCAAGAGTACTTTGTCAAGGATGTTGTCTCCTGTCTGGCATGTGCTAGATAGAGCACATGTGCTAGATCTGTGCTAGAGCACAGATCCTCCCTCCCTCCTCATAATGTCTGAAGATTTTGAAAGTTCAGAAAAGGGAGGTCACCTGACCAGAGTCACACGGGCAATAGGGGTCAGAGCCAGGATTACAACTATGGCTTAGACCAAATGGCCCCATCCATCACACTTCCTGCCTAATGCATCTGTTCTCATCTACTCTGGACTGAAGAGAAAGGATGAGAATATCTTTACTATAATAAACCCTCTTTTGTGGGGTACTAGTGAAGGATGCTCAGGGTCTGAGCTGGGTCTTTTGTTCCAAAGAGCAAAGATAATTCAATCATGGCTGCTATGGAAGTGGCGACCCATGAAACCTGGCTGGCTGGTTGTAATTAATCACTGCAAGGCAGCAGAGAAGGAGCCCAGGCTGTTAGAACACCCAGGAGGCTGTGGTTGCAGGGTTCCAACAACTGACATTTGCAACTCAGTGTCTCCACAGGAGACTGGAACTTTGGAAACTCCAGAACTCAGCAAAGATTCTGAGGGTTGGGAGCCTTGTCCTTTTGGACACCTTACCCCAATGAGCTCTCCAAGCCCCTGACATTTGGGGGATTGTCAGTGCTTTGGGCTGCCAGAGAAAGGCCCTATCTCAGAAGCCAAAGTCATCAACAGAAAGGGAATTGAATGAGCAGGTTTTTCAGAGACTGGAAGAGAAACTGTTTCGAAAATCTGTTTTGACTTTTGCAGACACTGCCTTTCCCTCTGGCCCCATAATTGAGTGGGGCTGGCGATACTTATTCATCTTTTTAGTCTATGACTGAGTCACCCCCTCCTTCTCATCAAAATGTTATGAGTATGCAGAGGAAAGGTGTTTATTGAACAGTCTCAGTCCATTTTAGGGTAGTAGTGATGTAGGGGGTTATGGCTGTTCTCCCCAAGGGAATTCCAGAAGAGTCCTGTACTTAGCAACTGAGTAAGAAAAATATCAGTCTGTACATAACAGATGTAGATGACTTAGGCTTTCTTTTGGTGAGGGTGGGAGGGCTAAATCCATTTGGGCAGCAAATAAGACAAAAATGTTGCTTCCATTGGTCAGGGTCTCTATGAAAGTTAAGCAAATACTTATACAGGTACCCAGCAGATACTTGGGGTACCAAGTACTCCATATCTTCATGTGTGTGCCTTCCGGTTTTGTCTTCCTTTTTTTAAGATTTATTTTTTAATTTTTATTTTTTAAAGACTTCATTTATTTGAGAGAAAGAGAGAGCACAAGCAGGAGGGGCACAGAGAGATAGAGAATCCCAAGCGAACTCCATGCTGGGTGTGAGGCCTGATATGGGGCTCGATTCTAGGACCCTGAGGTCATGACCTGAGTCAAAGCGAAGAGTCAGATGCTCAACCAATGGAGCCGCCTAGGCTCCCCTTGCCTACCTTTGTATTCCCTCCTTTCCTTCTTATCTAGGTCATCTCCTCTGATTCTATTTGCAAGTCCAGATTAAGTTCTTTGAGAACAGTGCAGTCAATACAGATGATATAATGAATCTAATCAAATTACTTATGCCCCTGGGCTCTCCAGTTAAAAAGAAACACCTTGCAACTATATAGCACCATTCATTTCCCCAAGTATCCTCAGTTTCCCTATCTCATTCATTCTGTACTTCAATTTTGTGAGGTAAACAGATGAATAGTATTATCCCCATTTTATCAAAGCTGAGATCTAAGAGCAGCTATAAGTTTGGGTGCTTCTTATTTTGTACTGCTCTGAATTTTAGTTTGAGATATATTCATCTACCTACTTGCCATCAGTACTGTGATAATCCACAGACCCCTCAAATTCAGCATATGTGTAACTGACCTCATCACTTCTCATCCTTCCCTCTTTCTCCCTCTGGTTTTTCCTTGGTCTTCTGGTTCAACTGAAAGCCTCTACTCTTCATCCAATCATCCAGGAGAGACATCTTTCCTTCCCTCTGCAGACCCACATCCAATCAGTTAGCATCTCTTACAGATTCTCTCCCTTTTTATAATCTTGTAAATCTACCTCCATCGCTTCCATCCCAGTTCAAACTATCAGCAGCAGCAGCCTCCTGACCACCCTCTGTATATTGAGTTTGGTCCCACCCAGTTCATTCTTTTTATAACAGACTGAGTGTTCTTTCTAACATGAAAGTCTGATCATATCACCTTTCCCATCCTGTAAGTTAAAACTTTCAGTGATTTCATGGGTCTGTAGGGGTAAATCCATGTATTTGATTATTTGTGTTTTGACTACCACTGGGTTTTGTGATTTGAGTATTATAGTGGTTATTCTATTCTAGTCTCATTGCTCTTGTATTTCCACGCTATCCCATTTACACTCCAACCCACACCATGAGCCTCTTGTGTTTTAACCAGATGAAATTTCTACTACTTGAACCCACGCCTCACTCATCTGTGCTCTCCACTTACCTGGGTGATCACCTGCGTGCTTTTAGGTGTCATACTGCCCCTTCCAAAAAGTCTTCCTTGAGTACCTTTCCGCGTTGTCTCCTCTAGGTTTTCATACTATTTTGCACTTCCCTATACTATGGCACTCATTCCATTAAAGTGCTTTTGGTGTTTGTTTTACTTTTTATTTTCTTTGTATTCTTTTTGAGTGCAGAGTCTGTGCCTTATTCAACTTTAGCTCCAAAGGCTAGCAACAGTCTCAGACACCACAGATCTTTGATGTATACCTGAGAGGTGCAGTAACCTGTCTGAGATTCTCCACTCGGAGTGAAGGAGCTGCTACTCAAACCTAAATCTCGTTTCTCCAAGTCAAGTACTGCACAGAGGGAGACAATAACGACTACAAACAAACAAACAAACAAACACAAAACCATGAGTTGGCCCCACTGTAGGAATGATGAGAATCCATTCTTCTGTTAATGGATAGGATATAGCACTTAATTTCTAAATAGTGACATACCGTATGAAGAAAGCTTTCCTGGCTCTCATCTTGTCTCCACCCTCTTCTCTCACTGTCCTCTTGAGGACTCATTCTGTCTGCATCCTGCATGGTCTTTGACTCTCTTGGGAGAAGAGAAAGAAGTTACCAAGAAGTGCTGTGGTTCCTGCTTTTTGTTTTCCCTTGAGAAGTAAAGGAAGTGCAGGTCCCACTAACCAGGCTCACTGTCACCAAGTCCTCATCAAGCCACCTACCTCACTCTCACAAAGGGAAATGCAAGTAAATTAGGGCTTTGGTGTCAGCAAAACCAAATAAATTTGGCTTACGTAAAACCAAAGACTTGGTACTATTCTCTCTCATCATATGATTCCACCAGTGTTTACTTAGCTAGAAATTGTAATATAACTAAAACAGTTTTCGTCACCCCAGGGAGGACTGCAGAGTCCCAAAAGGAACATAACTGTCAACAAACCTGGTATTAAATTTGAAGACTGTTGTGAAGAAGTTGCCCATTTCCTTAAGAAGAAAACTGAGGCTAGAGGGAGAGAGAATGTGCCTAAGGCCACTCAGTAAGAGAGCTACAGAACTGGAATGCAGGTCTGCGGGTTCCCTATTCATGCTCTTTTCAGTTTTTCTAACAACTCTGAGGATACCCAAGGCTGAAAAGCCAGAAAAATGAATTCCATTTACTCTGGATCCAGAGGTAGTTAGCATCCCAGTATGCTTTTGAGGGGTTTGGAAATTTGACTGCACTTTGAGGGATGGGATGTTCCATTAATCATGGAAACCAATAATATGCCTTCATTTGACCAATTTTTTCAGTGCCAACCCCAAATGTCCACTATTTTCCATTACATTCATAATCTCTCCCTCTTAGGGAAGAGAAAAATAAAGAAAGCAAGGGGGGAGGAGAGGCGGCAGGGTGACTCCATGCCTGTGTTTCCCTGTGGTGGAATGGATGGGCTGGTTTAAATTTGTCAGCTGCTGGCTCAGGTTCCCTGGGCCCTGCCTCTGAAGAGTGTTCCTGTTGAATTTTAAATGGGAGTGAAATTAGGTCTCCACATAGGACCTCTCATACTTTTATTTCCTTGGGTGTTCCTGCATGGCACACGAGGATGGAAAGCAGTACTGTGTGTTTGACCCTACTGAGAGCCCATTATGCTCTGAAGAAGAAATTACTCACTGCCTCTTTAGTTGAAACACACCTAAAGCCCGGCCATGCAGATGTCAATCCTGGGCATTGGAGGCTTTAAAGCATATCAGGAAAGAAAATTAGGCTATCCTTATAGCCTAATAAGCCTTATATCCTATCTTACCACTAATTTAGACCAATCTCCTTTAAAAAGGAAGGGGGAGAGAGATAGAGATAGAGAGAGGGAGAGAGAGAAAGAGATAAAGGGAAGTGGGAAGAAAATTAAAAGGCAGAGTAGGGAAATAGCATGACCCAAGGTCATACAGTGAGTGACCAACAAGTCAAGGATGGGTATCCGTTTCCTAGCTAAGTTCTACTAATGACATGAGCCTTTCAGGCATTGAAAGCTACTGTGGCTGGTTGCAGAGGGTCTGTGGACAGAACAGGGCTTGGTCCTTCCTCTGTCATTGTTTTCCCTGCCAAAGTGTAATCTACCAGGCCTTTTGTGGTAGATTCTCAGTTTTATGGATAGTGACCCTTCCCAGGGCCCACTCTGCTACTCTTCCAGAGTCTGCCCTTCACTCTCTCCTCACAGTGAGGGTAACCTCCCCCATCTACCCCATCTACCTTGGACTTTCTTACAGAGCTGCACTTAGTTGGGTCACTGAAAGCCTCTTTCCTTCAAACAAGAGACTGAGGCAGTGCTTACATTTTTATACTTTCTTGGAACTTCCATTCCAAAGCAGGGGCGAGGAGAACGGAAGTGAGGTGGGTATAAAGGAAAAGCAAATACAAGATGACAAATTATTGAGCTATCCACTTCACAATAACATCCAGCTGATGGCTAGCTAATGGAGGATATCTCCAGAGAGGCAGTAGGGAATTACTATATATTATAACAGTTACCCAGGATTGAGCCCAGAGAAAGGGAAAGCATTTAGTCTAGTTAAATTTTTGGCTTCTGCTGTATCTAATTGGTCATATTCTTCAAATGAGTTAATTCTGCAACATTTCCAGTTAGCACTCTCCAACCTTGCAGAGTCACCACAGCAATCTGAGCATCCATGGATCAGTGGTATCAGAAACCATGCAGCATGCTGGTCTTCACCCCTGGGGAAAGCCCAGGCAGTCAGGTGTCAGGAGAAGAGGTGACAGAAGGATCAGGAAAAACTAGCTCAGATAACTCTCTCAAGCAGATGTATGTGTCAACTATAATTAGAAGCTTCTGTATATCCCAAATGGAGAATGCCAGAGCCCATAATTTAAAAAGAGGCCCTGAGAAATCATTCTTCTATTTGAATCCTATGCTTTTCCAAAATATATCAACTGTGTATTGACCCTTTTCCCCTTCAGTTCAGCTATCCTGTTGTTCTCTCATTCTCCACCTCTTACTTCTCTATTTTCTTATTTCCATAATTAAAAACTCTTAATCTTAGTGATTAAAGATGCATGGATCCATCCCTCACCATCACTGCCAAAACTAAGAAAAACCAAAGGGGAAGATTATGGATAGATTTTAGAGGGTCTCTCTCTCTCTCTCTCTCTCTTTTAAAGTTTTTATTTAAATTCAAATTAACAGATAGTATAATATTAGGTTCAGGTGTACAATGTAGTGATTTAGCATTTCCATATATCACCCGGTGCTCACCACGACAAGTATTGTCCTTAATTCCCACCACCTATTTAACCCATTCACCCACCCCACCCACCACAGTTAAGAGTCTGTTTCTTGGTTTGCCTTTCTCTCTCTCTCTCTCTCTCTCTCTCTCTCTCTCTCTCTCTCCCTCCCTTTTGGAGGGTCTTGAAAACTAAGTTTAGGAGCTTGGACCAGGTCTGTCTCTAGTGAAGAGGGTGCCATACTTCTCCTCAAAGCAATTCCACCCCACTGCCCATACTGTGTATCTTTTCTGTTCCCCACCCCCCAATCCAAGTCTTACCTTTGTTCAAGATAAGCCTAATTTTAGCACTTCTGTTTTTCATCCATGCTTCCATTTATAAGATACTCAGAAGTTATTGAACTTCTACTAAATTCTAGGTACAGGGTGAGTTTCTGGGACTAGACTGACATCTTAATGCTATTTAAATCTAGCAGGGAAAACAGTCAAGACCATAAAATTACAATCTCCTGTGAAAAGTGCTGGGATGTAGGGGATACTGGGTGCCTACAGAAGGGGCCCTTGCATTGTCTAGGTAAAGATTTAGAAAAAACTCCTCAGGAAAGATGGCATCCAGTGTACAGAATGGAGGATAAGAAGAGGTTAACTTAGATCCATGGAGAGGAAACCATGCATAATGTCTAGAAGGTGAGAAAGAGCTCTGTTTTTGAGACCTCAATGTGAACTGACTAACTGAAATGCTTAGAGCATGAGAGGTGTGATAATCAGTGTCCAAGATGATCCCTGATGATTTTAGTCCCCTGGCATTTATTTACACTCTTATGTAGTTTCCTCCTGCATTAAATAGGGTGTATCTGTGTAATCACTAAAATATTTTGGAAATGATCATGTATGACTTCCAAGGCCAGGGCAAAAGGACCTTATAGATTATACTGTGCCCTTTCTTGGATCACTCAGTCTGAGGGCATGCCAGCTGCCATGTCATGGGGACACTCAAATAGTCCTGTGGAGACAACACAGAGAAGAACTGAGGTCTCCTGCCAACAATGAGCATTCACTTGCCAGACATATGAGTCAGTTACATTGGAAGAAGATCCTCCAGTCCCTGTCAAGCTTTTAAACAACTCAACCTCAGATGACATCTTGACTGTGACTTCATGAAAATCCTGAACCAGAACTCCCCAGCTGAGCTGCTCCTTACCCATGGAAAGTGTGTGAGGTATAAGGCATTTCTAAGGCATGCAATTTTGGGGAAATTTGTTACACAGCAATAGACAACTGATACAAGAGAAGAGGGAATATGCACTAGGACTGGGGAAGCAGACATGGGTCAAATCACAGAGGGATTTGTAGAGCCTGTTAAGATTTTGGAACTTTTACAACAATAGTTAATCATTAATGGTACTTAAGCAGGAGAATGCTATCATCAGGTTTATGTTCCTGTGGACTCTTTGAGATCAACTCTGTTCTTAAACTTCTCTTTCTTACATGGCACAGAACAAATTTCTTTGCATTAAACATGACAAATGTAAATTTCAACTGAAGAGCAATAGACTGTAGAGAGTATAAGATCTCTCAGTAGCAGCAAGAAAGGAGGATCTCTGGTTCCCAGACTAAGTAAAATTGATGGAATGCAGCTCCAACATTCCTCCACTCCCCACCAAGCCCATATTTATGGACGGGTGAAGTGAAATGCTTGCTGTCAAGCATGTTCAATTCAGTTTCTTTATAATATGGGTGTGTGGGGGGGGTAGAAAGAACATCTGCCTAACAGACATATCATAATATAACACAATTTTTCCAAATATATTTATATTCTTGGTGTGGGAGTTGGAGTAATGATTTGACCCCAAAATGTCAAAATGTGTGAAATAAAACTATAGAATTGTATAGTCTTAGAGTCATAAAAAGACTGTAGAAGTAATTTAGTTCAACTTCCAACCCAATGCTGGATTCATCTACAGATAGGCTAATCATAGCACCTATAATTTACTGAGTATTAATTGTTAGGCATTCTGCTAAAACCTTTATTAACATCATCTTATTGATCACTAACACACACTAAGAGGTAGCCACTATTACCAATTTTTAAAAAAAACCAAGGTTTAAAAAGCCTAGGTCAGTTCTTCTCAAACTCCAATGTGCATAGAAATGGCCTAGGGATCTTGTTCAAATCTAGATCCTGACTCAGTAGATATGGGGTAAAACCCAAGTTTCTGCATTTCTAACAGGCACCCAGTGATAGTAATACAGCCTAGGTAAATACCACAAAGTCTCAAGGGAAAGATATAGAATAGTTAAAGCTTCTTCTGCCAAACTTCAAAGAATAAGTTCTTAACACTAACAACTACATCTCCACCTCACTAGAATGGTGATTACCCAGTTCCTACACAAGTGCTTTCCATTTGCTTGGATTCCTCTACTTCACAAGGTAGCTTCCTTTTCCAATCCTGAAGACCTATATAGTTAAAGTTACTTCTTGTCCTGAATCAAATTCTGTACCCATGGAACTCCAGCAGACCACATGTTGAATCATTACCAAAGAAGCACTTCCTTTATGATTGGATTATTGTTCCTTCTGAGTGCTCCATTTATCAGGGAGCCTTGGAAGAAGGAGGGGAGAATCTGGATACCAACATATGTACCTCTTGAACTCATAAAATTCATTAATGAATAATTAGATGAATGATGGGGCCAGGGAAACCTGAGTGGTTTAGTTGGTTAAGTGTCTGACTCTTGATTTTAGCTCAGGTCATGACCTTAGGGTCATGAAATTGAGCCCTGTGGTGGATTCCACACTCTGTGGAGTCTTCTTGAGACTCTCTCTGCCCATCTTTCTCACTCATGCTCTCTCTCTCTTTCTTGAAAAAAAAAAAAAAAAAAGACCAGGGTCAGAGGCATAGCATTCTAGAACAAGTCTAAACTTTTATTAACCTAAGTCAGATCTAAAGTAATAGTAATATAGAAGGGGGGAAGATTTCAACCAGAACCACTTTTCCTTTTTCACATGATTTCAGGTCATCAATACGGATATGGACTTGAACATGTTGATAAATAAAATACATCATGAGTCATATTAATTAGATCCCTCCAACTGCCTGTATTGGTCAACTGACTTTCCCCCATTCGTATGGAATAAGGCATAACAAGTTGCCCACAGGAAATGTGTTACGGCTCTGTGGACTGAATCTATAAGCTATGAATGGGGAGAGTAACTTTCCTATAAATTGGCTGTATGCTCTCAAATACTAAGCTAAATTATTTAGTATCAAGGAGAGCGCAATTGCATATATAAAAGTCATTGAGCTGGGAGTCAGAAAACCTGAGTTCTAATACTGCCTTTATAGCTAATTTCTTTGTGTCTTCATCTAACCATCTATCTACAAAAAGAGAAGTTGGCTGGGATCAGACCAAATGGTCACCATTTCTCTTCCAGGTCAGAAATTCTAGGCATTAGTTTCATAGAGTGCAAGCAAAGCCTTCAGTTCCAAAACATCAAGCATCTCATAACCAGAAACCAAATTATCAATTACTTTTCTTCATTTTCTAACAGCAGCAGGAAAATTAAAAAAAAAAAAAAAACAAAACAGTTGTTAGAAAATGAAACAGTGATGTCTACGGAGGGTTCTAATCTGTTACTCACTTTTTCAGGACAGGATGTATTTCTCTCAAAAGCCAGCCGAGGTAAAAAAGATTCAGACGGATGGTGGCAATTCATGCCGCCTTGCCACTCAGTTCAGAATGTACTGAATTAATAGATACTTGGAAACCTTTCTCAGTTCCATAGTCCCGACTCACAAATAGGAATTACGAGGTCTTTGACGTCCTGCTGATATTATATTGTTTCTTGATGTTCCTTGGGTAAATTTCTTTAAGTGTCTCTATCCTCAGCTGAAATGGTATCTTATAATTTTTTTCCATCAATAATCCTTAGTGACTTGTAAGAAGATGGCCCCTAAAATGCTGCCATCTACCATTGGGAGACCAAGTTTCCATTTCAATGATAAACCACAAGAATTTTAGAAGCTATGGGCCAACTTTTATGGAGGTTTCTTGTTAATATTACTCATGATATATTTTCCCCCTATTACTCCAAAGCCATATCCCTTTCAACGACTGGAAAGAGTGTGTATTGTCTGAGTTTAGTGTCTGTAGAGGCACAGGCTTGGGGAAAATGAGGCTTCTTGGGTGTGGATTCAGCACCAGGAAAGTGCTCTGATTATAGAATTGCAGAATAAAAAATGTAATAGAGCCAATCATTTTAAAATCAGACTTTAAAGAGTGGTGGGCAAAGAGAAAGGGGGAGCTCAGGTTTAGCAACATAGGCTCTGTGCCAGGCATTATATGGAACCTTACCTGTATCTACTGGTTTCAGTCCTGAGAGGGAGCTACTTATTAACTCTGCTTTCCAAGTGAGGAAATTAAGTGGGGCTGCAAGAGTTTAAATAACATGCCCAAATTCACACAGCTAGCAAGTGACAGAGAATTAGTGTCTCCAAAAGGTCTTTTGTGACCTAGAATTCAAACTCTCTTCAATGTTCCTGGCTCTGCTGCTTATTTGTTAAGTTACCTTGGATGAGTTACTTAATGTAGCAGAAACTCCACTTCCTCATCTATTAGAGAGAGAGAGAGAGAGAGAGAGAGAGAGAGAGAATGCCTTTGATGCTGTTACTCAGAGTGAACAGTCTCTAGCAATACATGAGCACATTAAAAACTGTAATCATTAAGGTCATCAAAATATCATT
Source organism: Nyctereutes procyonoides (assembly GCF_905146905.1). Taxonomy (NCBI): domain Eukaryota; kingdom Metazoa; phylum Chordata; class Mammalia; order Carnivora; family Canidae; genus Nyctereutes; species Nyctereutes procyonoides. The sequence goes on along the minus strand of NW_026575135.1, from coordinate 4,812,690 downwards.
ATTTCATCATGCTGCTCTTTTAATTACATACATACACAAAAGTCGAATAGTGCTAAGGCAAAGGAGGAAGAAGGGAAGAAGAAATATAATGCCATTTTCAACCTGAATTGTATTCTCATATGCATTTTGATTTTGTGGTCACAAGGGTGACACTTCAGGACTTCACCATGTGCTTCTTGGACCATAGTCAGGATGAAGGGGGCAACATTCATGAACAAAATCTCTCCATCTTTCTTTTGTCTACCTTCCAATTACATTCTCTCCTCCCTACTTCTAACTCCGGGCTCCTATCTAATTGTATGAAGCCTCCTTGTCCTCTCTTATCTCTGAAGCATTCATCTTGAGAGATGTGGGCTGGAGATGCAGAAAAGGGGTGGTCAGGGGGATGGATTGAACTGGCCAGAGGAGAGAGAAGATGACCAAGGCACAAGGCAAGGGACTCAGCACCAGGGAGTGAAGGCAAAGGCTGTCCTGGCTGTCAGTCTTCTCTTCACACAGTCTGGTGCCTCAGTCCCTATATTATCTTCTGTTAGGAGATACAAACATCATAGCAACTGCAGGGATTTTCAAATGTCACTTTTGTCTCTGTCCACTCTGTCCCCTGGTTGCTGATGTGGGAGCCCCAAGAGATATTCATCAATCTTACTGTCTTCATCCACTTGGAAATCATCAAACTTTTCCCAAAACAGGTTACTCTCTTTTTCCGATCCTAAATTTCAATCCTAGAACATTGTCCAATAACAACTCAAATAAGGGAAGTCAATGAAAACAAATATTCTCCAGACTTATACAACTTATATATGTACATATACCTTTAGGTGCACACACACACACGTGTGTGTGTGTGTGTGTGTGTGTTATTCCCCAACATACATCTGTGTGTGTACTTATGCAAAAGCAACTGACTTGCTTTTGAACATTGTAAAAGCAGGACTACATTTCTTCTCTCAGACTTTAAGCCCATTAGGATAAGAGGGTTTTGTTAGATTACTCTGAGTTTTCATCATACATTAGAAGTCCAGGCTGTCTCTGAGCTGGTTGCTGTATTTCCAAGTGATCTTTTTTTCCAACCTATCACCTTGGCTTATCAAATATACAACCAAGTTGAGGTACGTTTTAGGGAGCTTCAACCCAAGTTTTGAATAATTATAATCATTCCTTTTTACTTGTTTTTTTTTTTTTTATAGTTTTAAAGTACCAGGATCAAGTGCTTTGGAGAAGTTATATTAAAAAAAAAAAAAGCTAATGAATTCATGTATTCCATTTGGAAATCTCTGTGTTTTCGTTGCTGGTGTTCTTCACCCCACCCCCTCTTTGGAGATCAAAAGCTCCTCTTTTGGACCAAGGGACAAATCAGGTTATAGAAATTGCCACACTTTCTCCACCCTCCCTCCAAACAGGCGGCAGCTTGGGCTTTTTGGATCTTGGCAGTTGCGTTCCCCCTTTGTCCCTGAGGTGGTCCAGGGGAGGACCCAGGCCATTGTCCCAGGCTCCAACCTTTGTTGGATTCTTGAGAAAGGGCTGCTAAGGCAGACACAAGGCCGGCTTTCAAGTTTTCCCGCCTCGAAAACTCTATTGAGGCGTTTTGTGTGGTTACTTGTGGGGGTCAGGCTTCTGATCTGACCCCTCGCATCCCCGGGTAATTAGAGCATGCAGAACAGCACCTCCTTCCTGGCTAATTGGCTCTCTCAATGAACCTTTCAGAGAGGAAGTTTGTCTATGACTCACTTGCCCTCCACAGCACACTTCAGGCCCCGGCACACTCATCTGTCTAGGTGATGGGATAGAGATTTAGGATGCGATTAGAACTGGGATCAAACAAGCCCCTGATTGCCCCATTAGCGATGGGGCCCATTAACTCTTTGAGAGCTGTCTACCACCCTGGTGGGAAACCGACCGCAAGTGAAGGCACTTTCTCAGGCTTGGTGATGCTAACACGTTTATAATCTACTTCCAGAAATTATGATAGCTCCTGGGGCCTACCTGGGAATCAATCAGCACGGTAAAAAACAGCAACATTTAGCTTGACATTAACAAACAGCTTAGGAAAAGACAGAAAGCTGACGGGAAGGGAGTTGGAGTAGAAAATAGTTATTTTAATAAATCATGATACACTGGTGGCAGAGATTGGGTTTAGGGAGGCAGCTCTATGGAGCTTCGTGCACTTAATTCAAGGAAGCAAGTGTGAACCAAGCAAGGAAGGGCTCCTCAGTAGCCCTAGACACAAGACCTCCCTGGACACAGTCCTTGTGGACTGCCCTCCAGCCAGGCCACTCCATCTGGTAATGGCCACATTACATTTCCTGCTGGAAAGAGTAAGGATTCTTAGCAGGCTCCAGTGCAGACAAATTAGGTCTTGGTTTTGTAGGTCATCTCTTGTTTTTCATGAATGATTTACCTCCCACTTTCCTGGCTGATGCCCAGGTCATTCACAGACTGTAACTTGAATCTTCCCTGACAGGTTGTGACTTTTAGGAGTTCTTAAGTGGTGAGTTATGTGAGCAAGGAATGCTAAATGTTAAAAATAAAGACAAACACCAGGCTGTTAATGCCGCTTACGTTAAGGATGGCAAGGAAGGATGGAGGAGTGAGGGGGTAGAGGAAGAGTATTTTTTCTTCATATACTTTTGAGTATATACTCCTTATGGTAATACAGTAAGTTTTCATTTTGAAATGGGAAAAAGAAACTTTAAAAAGTGTATTTATATTTTTTTCATAAGGAGAACATGTAAGTTGGCTTTTCTTGGCTTTTTTGTTCGATGCATCTCATGCCACATGGATTAGTAAGTATGAGATTTTGCTGATGGAAAAAAAAACTCTTATTTAAGAGTTCATATAGGTCAGCCTATATATTTGCATATTGAATCTTAGCTCCGCCACTTGCTGACTGGATAGTTGGGGTAATTTATTCAGTTTCACCAAAGACCCAAGACCTTCATCTGCTAAGTGGAGATATTTTGTAAATATCTTTGTGGTTTGTCATGTGGATTAAAAGTAAAAAAAAAAAAAAAGATAATGCATATGCAGTGTCCAGTCCCACACTGAACACCAGGGGATGGCTTTGTTAATGGTGTGAATGCTGCTGTTGTCATTGTAGTTCAGCGAGCTCTGTTTCAAGAGAATGAAGTCATGATCACCCAATGGGAGAGTCTACATTCTAGGCCCTCTGACTTCAAGCTTGCTTCCCTCTCAGGACCCCAGGTGGGTCCCTCTACTGATTTTTATTCAGGGGTTAAAGGGAGCATGTTTGCTTTACTGTCTCCATTTTATACAAGAAGAAACAAAAGAAAAATGTTAAAGCTGGCTCAAATCGTCCAGAACTCTCTTCACAGCCTAACAGGGTTGTTTACTCAGAAATCCTACTGCTTTTGCAATAGAAAAAAGTAGTATTTTTAGGGTACCACAGATGATTTTCCCATCTTGGGTTATGGTATTCTTATGACTTTTCTCACTGTGGGATTTTAACAAATTGAATCCACTGGTGGAAATGGTTTGATTTCTCTCTCCTGCATCGTGAGCTCGAGAGCACACATTATTTATCCGTATGCAGTGCCTGACACTTGTCATAATCTTTGAATGGGCAATGATAAAAGCTTAAACTGTGAAAAAAACAAAACCAACTCAAATATCCACAAATACAGCATGGATGATTTTCCCAACTATATGTTAAATGTTAATGGTGAGACACAGTTTTCTTCATTCTTACATTCCAAGCAACATGTGCTGTGCCTAGGGCATAGTAGGACTCAATAAATGCTTGTTGTGTGTGACTCAATAAATGAATTATAGCTACTATTTGAAAATCTTAAAAAAGAAGAAGGAGAAGAAGAAAGCCTCAAGGAACCACCACTTCATTTGCTGACTGCAAGGCATGCCCTTGGGTAATCGCAAAGAGAAAGGGAGAGAGCTAGATTTAGACCATAGATTTAGACCATAGGACCAGAGCTAGATTTAGACCATAAGAAAAGAAAGAAGGGGGATGCCTGGGTGGCTCAGTGGTTGAGTGTCTGCCTTTGGCTCAGGGCATGATCCTGGGATCCGGCATTGAGTCCCACATCAGGCTCCTTGGAGGGAACCTGCTTCTCTCTCTGCCTGTGTCTCTACCCCCCCCATGTGTCCCTCATGAATTAATAACATCATTAAAAAAAAATAAAAGAAGGGAAGAGGAGGGAACAGGGAGATACAGAAGGAAAATGAGGAATATGTGGGGAAAAGATGGAGAAAGAGGATGAGAAGGAAGAAAGAAAGAAAGAAAGAAAGAAAGAAAGAAAGAAAGAAAGAAAGAAAGAAAGAAAGAAGAAAAGAAAGGAAAGAGGAAAGGAAAGGAAAGGAAAGGAAAGGAAAGGAAGAAAGAAAGAAAGAAAGAAAGAAAGAAAGAAAGAAAGAAAGAAAGAAAGAAAGAAAAAAAGAAAGAAAAGGAAAGGAAAGGAAAGGAAAGGAAAGGAAAGAAAGGAAAGAAGAAAGAAAGAAAGAAAGAAAGAAAGAAAGAAAGAAAGAAAGAAAGAAAGAAAGAAAGAAAGATTTATAGATTTATGCTCCTAAATCCTGTCTTATGAATAGTGCATGCAAGGAGCGGTAACATAAATGAGGCTTGGCTTATAAAGAAACAAAGGGTCGGAATTTTCTGAATTAACAATAGAGGTGTTTGTAGCAAGCTCAGCGGAGTATGTGACAAGACTTCTATTTTCAGGCCTCACTATGAATTCATGCCGATCTTACACAGGGCGCACATCAGCTTCCTGCTTTTTTCTCTTCATATACACCCTCAAGGTTCATAGTTTGGTGGAAAGACCAGAACTAAAACCTGTTGTTTTTCTCCCTGCCCATTTAGTAAGGACGGTCTATCCTTTGGGTGCTTAGAGGCAGAGTCTGTGCTAGAAAGCACATGGACCTAGGGTCAGGAGACTGGGCTTCCAGTCCTTTGAGTTTTGGCACCACTTACTTGACCTGGATCTTTTTTCTTACAACTTCAGTTTTACTCTTGTGGGAAGAATCCTAAATAAAAATTCTTTAAGGTTTCTTCTGTTTTGACATCTTCTGTTGTCTTCTTTCCATGACTACTTTGGCCTTGAAGATGAGGTGCCCTATGGGCTGGTAGCTACTGTTTACTAAGTGTGTTGTGAGGGTTCGTGCAAAGGGCTTTATGTGCAGTATCTCATTTAATCCTCACATCAACTCTGCAAAAGGGAATTGCTCTTCCATTTTATAGATGAGGGCCAGAATCTCAGAGAAATAAAGTTTTGATCATGTTCCTTTATTGTAACTCTTGACATGGCCCGAGTTGAAGGAATGCCTCGATAGGATCTTGACAAGCATGGACTCTATATAGATACCAGCTGGCTGCCTTTCTTTCTTTCAAGTTTCCTACTACATGGTAGGCACTGTAAGGAACACCCCGCCACATCAATTATAGCAATGACACATTCGCTGATTTCCTTTCCTTGGAGAAACTGGCAAGAGGGAAGTCCATAGACTGGGAAGTAGGAAATATAGATTTCCTCTTTGTCCCTTTAAGTCTCTGTTTATCCTTAAGGGAAAACATTTCTTTCTCTTGGATTCAGTTGTTCCAACTGCCAAGGAGGGAGAGAGGGGAATCCTGGCATGGATGTGGATAATGCATTGGATAAGAGCACAGTGAAGCTTTGGTATTTAGGTTAAATTCGAATCCACTTTTCTAATACCCTTTTGCAACTTACTTAACCTCACTCAGATGCAGTTATTCTAGGTATAAAGTGGGAATAATATTAGTTTGTTTCCTATAGGTTTCTTGTGAGTGTTAAGCTAGCTAACGTGTGCAAAAAAAAGTAGCATGATGCCTGGTGCAGTACAAATTATTACTGGTATCGTTTTGAGGAAAGTGTAACATGGGCAGAACAGTTGAGCTCAAAGAACTCTAATACCATTTAAGAGTAGAATCTGAGCACAGATTTTGAATCCTGATCTCTGAGCCTAGTCATAACTGGGGGAAAGGCATTCTTGGAGCAAGGACAGAAGCAAGAGAGAAACTCATGCTGGGAAGCACAAACAGCCCCATACAGTTGGAGCACTGGTCATGTGTATATACCGCGGGATGGAAGCTCAGTGAGAAGAGAGACCGGGAAAATAGGCAAGGGGGAGTCATCGAGCACCCTAGACAGCAGGTGACAGAGGAAAGGCTGCACTCTCAAATAGTGGGGGGGCACAGTAGTGTCAAGATGAAGTTAGCATGGCAAAGTGAAGAAAGGCAGTGACATGCATATGTCTACAGAGCACTTGCTCAGCTAATAAGAGCTGGTTTTATTTAGATCGCATGTTGATTTTGGGAATGATTTGGGAGGTTAGGCCTGAATGAGTGATGAGGTGTCCTGGGGGTTCTCCCAAACCACTTCTTGGCACTGCCATGGTGGGATTTGGAGGGAAGAGAGGGAATCTGGACTCTGGGAGGCCTGCAAAGAGGCTCCTGCGGTTATCTGTGGAGGGATGCTGTGAGCTGGACTCGCGCAGTGGCCATGGGCATGTGGAGGGACAAGTCTCAGCCTACTGTGAGGTTGGAGGGCAGCCTCTCTCTAGCTTGGCTGTCAGTTTGGATGTCATCCTTTGGTTTAGAAACCTGATCACTGAGACTTTGCCTACCCCAGGAGCTGCTCTGTGGACCTGAGGCCCGGCACAACACAAAGGACAATGAGCTCAGCTCCTGGGCCCCTGGGGACCAGTGCTTGCAGAAGGAGAACAGGCCTGCCAGGTAGGAGTTTCTCAAACACTCTTCCTCCTCCACCCCTTGATTTCGGGAATGCATAGAGAACCACTGTGGTTTGGATGTGAGACGTGGAGCACAGCAGCCAAATGAAGTCAGGCTGTCCGTCTGTTCTAAATTTAACTCCTTAACCACGTTTGGGCACAGTACCTTGTCTGAGGTTGTTTTCTACCCCAAATGTATAATGTCAGGGTGTGCCAGGGAGGGATGCGGGCAGTGACGACAGCGGGCCTAGGAGAAGAAAATACGAGCAGCCCCTATAGCCAATCTGATTAGCGCCTACACTCCCAACTGGACACTCCACCCCAAAACCTCACTCAGTCAGGCAAGCCACCTTCTTCAAACAGATTTTGACAAAATTACCATGTCAGAACCTCTGTGCATAAGTGTAATTCAGTGCTGCTTTCCTTAAGTTCTTTTAGGGGCATAAAATTTGGAAAATATTAATAATTGCTATTTTAAGCATTCTCCATGTAGAAGGCACAGGGCTAAGCATTCTCTATTTGTTATCTCGCTTAATCCTCACAGCAACCCTATGAATTAGATGCTATTATTAACTTATTAATAAAGATTGGGGAAAAAAAACCTTATGGTGACTAAATAATTTGCCTAAGACCTCACAGCTAGCCAGTAAAAAGTCTAGACCTGAATTCAATATTATCTCAACCCAAATGGTACTGCACAGATTCCTCAGTGCAGGGAAATATCTGCACAGACCAGGTGCACCAGTCTGCTACTTGTGGAGAGGTAAAATAAAATATCATAAGAAGAAAGGGAGGCACCTGGGTGGCTCATTCAGTTAAGCATCTGACTCTTCAGCTTGGGTCATAATATCAGGGTCGTGAGATTGAGACTCACATCTGACTCCATGCTCAGCATGGAGTTTGCTTGAGGTTCTCTCCCTCTGCCCCTCTCCCTGCTGATGTGCTGTTTCTCTAAATAAACATAAACATAAAAATAAAATAAAATACCATCAACCCATTACAGAGAGAGAGAAAAGGAGGACCAAAGATCAGTGGTTTGCCCTAAATCTCACAAGAAGGGAGCAGAAGAGCAAGTACTGGAACCAGGATGCCTATCACCAAGAAAATGACCCAGAATGAACAGCCACTTTGCCATCAGACATTAAAAACAAAAAACAACAATTAAAAAAAAAACAACAAAGCTTTTTATTTTGAACTACTTTTAAGCTTACTAAAAAAGTCGCAAAAATAGAGCACAGTTACCATATATCCTCTAGCCAACTTCCCCCAGTGTAAACATCCTACATAACTATAGTACAACCATCAGAATGAGAAAATTAACTTTGGTACAACAACCATTAACTATACTCAAGGCCTTAGTGAAATGCCACCAGTTTTTCCACTCATGTTCTTTTCCTGTTCCAGAATTCTATGAAGATCCCACATTACAGTTAGTCATTATTTCTTTTTAGCTCCTACAGAATGCAACAGTCCTTTGGTCTTAGTCTTCCTTTGTCCTTCACGACTTTGACATCTTTGAAGGGTACTGGTATTTTGTGGAGGCCCCTCAGTTTGTGTTTGGTGTTTTCACATGATCAGAGTGAGGGTAATACATTTGGGGCACGAATGTCACAGAAGTGATGCTATAACCTCAGCGCATCATTTCACTGGGTTATGCTCCCTGTGTGTCTTTTTTGCTGGTGACGTGAAGTTACCCTTGATCACGTGGAGAGGGTTGCTCCACAATAAACTTGCTCTCCCCTCTGCCTCCGTAGTTGGCAAGTATCTCAGAAATGGTATCTCTGAGACTCTCCTGTTTCTCTCCAATCTCTCACTCACTGATTTCAGCATCCATTAGTAAAACTTGTATGTAGCAAGTATCCCTGTGCATTTGATTACTGTTCAATTTCAATTTCTTCCCTTCCATTTGTATTAATGTGAATCCCATCGTAAGGACTGTCCATTCAGTCCCATCTATCTAAAGAATCAAATATTTTTTCTATCTTCATCAACTCATGGATATTTATTTTATTCTGTGGATTCTAATCCAGTACTACTATTTTCTATTTTGTTGCCCAAAATGTTCAGTTTTGGCCATGAGGAGCCCTTGTAGGTTTGCTGCTAGATATCTTAGATCACAGAGCTTAACATTCTTTTCACTAATTGAAGCAGCTGCCTAAAATAGAAATAGAAATTATTTCTCAGTTCCTCATTTTCTCTTATTTTTTTTTATACTCTCTTCCACCTTTATCCTGTTTCCAAAGTCTGAAAAGTCTCAGCTCCAAAATGTCTTAAATCTCTCCTCACGGCCTCAACCTGGTTTGGGATCCCTCTCTTCTCATTTAAACCACTATGACATTTTGGTCTTGTTCTTTCCAGTCCCCTCCCTACAGCCCTGCCCCCAACCAAACTCTTTTCCACTTGGCAGATGAAATAATGTTCTGATAATGATCAGGTCACTCCCCTACAAAGGCTCCTGCTTGCAGGACAGAACTGGTGCTCCTTAGCTTGACTTGCAAGACCACCCATGATTTGGCCACAGTCAACTTTTTCATTCTCATCTACTAGTTCTCCGTCTGTTTAGTGATCCCAACTCTGAGTTCCTCATCTTTCCCATAATAGAGCACACTATTTCATCTTTCTGCGCTGTTGCACATGTTCTCGATTCTGTTTAGAACGTTCTTAATCTTGAAGAGCAGATAATAGAGGAGTTTACTCTCATTAGTTCTCTATTAATCTCACAGATGTCTTAATACCTCAGCTCTGAGCTGGTGTGCGTTTTATGGAACCAGTGCCAGAATTCCTCACTCAATAGATATCCATTTATGCAAAGGACCCTCAACTGTTTTCACAACTTCCTGGGCATCTAATTTACATCTTCTGGAGGGGTGAAAATGGGTTTTGTGGAATATTTTTAAATATTCTATTTGAGTTTCAATCTTGTGGCAGAGCAAGCAGAATTGTGGACTGTGGTGGAGGTAAAATTCATCTTTTGTGTGTTGAGACCTCCTTTAATGTAATGACATCATCACTATCATTGCCTCATCACCAAAAGCTCAATGCTACTGTGATCACCATCATCAATAAAATTTGCACTAACACTATAACTGCTGCCCTTATCAAACCCAACAGCGAAACTAACTACCATTATATCTTGCCCCTACCATCACCATTAGCACCATTAACCACCACACCACTAAACCAGCAAGAACTAGCCTTTCCTGATTAGCATGAGCATTAATATCTCCTGTGTGTTAACAAATTTATCATATATATATACATGCACATATATATCTCACACATAAGTATATCATATACATATATATATAATTTTTATAAGAAGGTATCTCAACATGAAGAAATTAATTTATTCAAGATTATCTGATTGGTAAAAAAAAATAAGATTATTGGATTGTTAAATGCTGGAAAGGATAGAAATGTTGGATACAAGTACTGAGTCAATTTAAATTCAACTCTCGTATTATACAAGTTGGAAAATAAAGAAAACTGAAGAGGTTGAGAATGGCTCAAAACTTGCCCTTACTCTTAAACGAAAATTATATTCACTGTGCTACATAGATCCATTTTCCCCTCTGGACTCTCATAGTGTCTTTAGATTTTTCTTATTGTACAGAGGTTTTTTTGTTTGTTTGTTTGTTTGTTTTTTAGCATCTAATACAGGCATGTATTCACCCAATAGAACAAAATGAGCACAGAACCCCAGAAAAAGACTTAAAGGGTAGTAAGAACGATTGTTCTTCTCCAAACCCCAAAGCTAAACTTGACAATAAATGAATTGTTTATTTTTATTCATTTGAATCCATCCCATTTACAGTGTGTGAATTTAATGTGCTGTCTCAGAATGAACATGGAGGCATCACTTAGTCCCCTAGACTGTAGCTCAGCAGCCAAAAAATAATTATGATTCTCCATGACTAGGAAGAAAGGGTAATGTCTTCCAATACGATTGGCACAGATGGAAAAGCAATGAAGCAGTAAAATGAAAGATGGTAGCACCAGAGGGCAGAGGTAGATTTGGAGAGTCCTTTTACTCTCAGTGGTGAGAAAAGGTTTGGGCTTGAATGACATGGATTAGTTGTATATCAGAGGGATGAATGGTTTGTAGCTTCTGAATGGTTTTCTTCCTTAGGTGAAGCACAGCTGGGTCTATGGGAGGAGGGGGCAAAGCTGCCACAAATTAAAATGAGTTTAGAACTGGGGCTTCTAGGAATTAAATAGGGAATGTGATTGGCCACAGATCTCCTAATTGGGTTTTTGAGACATTCTGCTGGGCAGGTTATGAAATTCTGACAACACCCAACCCTCCTCCTTTTGTAAATTCTGGGCCATGCATGACCCCCACCCTTTTCACCCAATCTTTCTAACATGCCTATTCCTTTAGACCCTGAAGTCTCAACTGAGACCAAAGTTAAGACTTAATTGCCGACTAATTAACCATGAAAACCTGATCTACCATGTAGTGCTCCTTCTATCCTCCTGATAGAATGTTAATGATTATAGAAGATAGTAGAGGGTACACCAAAAGTAGACACAGAAGGCTTGGACTTGGCTTTAAAACATACATGGAATGAGGGAAAAAAGAATCTACATACAAAGTCTCATATTGATTTTGAGTCTTATTTAATGTTACAGTTATTAATACCTCAATAAGCTGTGCTTATAGTTTTCTTGTCTGTATTTCTCCATCTAACTTCAACATTTTTTTCCAGGAAACTTAACTGGTTCTTCATTTTGCTACCACCCACCAAAACTCTGCCTCAGTATTTTGACCATAGTCTAAACTTTGTACTGAGTCTGTCATTAAGATAGTCAATGAGTGTTTCTGTGACTCTATTATATCACCAGTACAGGAAAGGAGGAGGGAAGGTATGAAGGGAGAGAAGGAGGGAGAAAGGCAAGCTAGCCAGACATGGTTAGCTGTTTTCAATGAGATTATGGTAGGAAGAGGAAATCAAATAATAATGAAGAACTACAAAAATTCAAAGTGTCTCGAGCATAGTGAAATAGAAACACTGACAAATTTTTATGTGGAGAGCTAACCTGATTGGGAGAGCAGAATGGCTTTTTCTGTCATATTTAGACTGAGAAATGAAGGATGAGTAGATTTTAGCCACATACGAAAAGATAAATATGCATTCTAGGAAGAGCCAAAAAGCAATGAGTAAGCCCAGCAAATGAAGATAAAATTGGGGGAACTTCAGCTGTGGTTGTAGAACAATCAGGGTTTAGGGAGAGTGGTAAGAGTTGCAGGAGGACAGCTAGGCAAGATGTAGGACACATAGGACATACAGACTAGGTAAAGAATGTTAGACTCCAATCTGGTGCTGTAGTCATGTTTATGGGTTCTGTGCTTAGTATATCCTTGCACATAGTAGCTTCTTAATAAAAGTAAAGTTAGATAAGCTGTCAGAGGCATCAGTAGACCAAGAAGAATGCAACTGAAGTGCTGCTATTCGTTTTGGCCTTGAAAGATTCCTCTGCTGTAACAGAGGTCTTACAGTGAAAAGGAATATACCTGCATCTCAGTTTTCTAATCTGTCAAATGGTATTATGACAGTCCCAAGAGACAATGCATGAAAAGCATCTGGCTCCTAGTCGGTATTGAGAAAATGCTGTAACCTTTTTCTCCCTCCCATACTCTTAGATTTAGATAATCATTGATTGTGTCATCTAAGAGTTTTATAAATTTTAAGAGATAAGATAATCACATCAGAAGATTCCCCAAACAGAATGTCAAAATTAAATAACAATATTACTAATTATACATATGATCATATATAACTATATGATCATATATGACTATATTTATTTTATATATATTATTATAATAATTATATATATATATAATTTATACACAAAGGAGGGGAATGGAAGACAGTGAAGGGGCACTCATTAAAAGCCCAGGGGAAGATAATGTCTTGTTATTTATATGTAGAAAAAGAATAATTTGGAACCCAATAACGCTTTGGACTGAATTCCAACACTAAATGCTCTAATCCTAATGGCTCCTTCCAGTTGAAATATTTTGTCTCCATTAGGTCTGTAAAATCTGGTTTTCCTTGTATTCAACCCCTTGGCAAGTCATTCCGATTTTATCTTCTCAATCCCTCTCATACCACTTGTTCTGCTCTCCATCTGTTTGCTGTTGTTACAATCCAGGGTCTCATGGCCTTTCCCCAGGTCTCTCCACTTGTTTTTCCCCTCAATCCATTGCTCTACTTTGCCAGATGAATCTTTCCATAACCCACTTTGGTCAAGTCTTTACCAAAATTAGTCTATGCTATTGAAGAGGTTATAAAGCCTCTCAGGCCTAAAATCCCAGGCCCTTCACAACTGTTTATGTTTTGCCCTCCCAACATTACCAGGTGCTGGTCTTCTTTCCTTTTCCTAAACTTCAGCTGAAACAATAGACACATAGGTCGATAGAACAAAATAGAAAATTCAGAAATGAACCTAAACTTTAACCAAACTATTTCCTTTATTTCCTAAATCTGTTCTTTTGTTCAAACAGCTCCCTCTGCCTGGATTCCTCCCTGGCCCCTGCCTCAAATTCAGCTCCTTTACATCATCAGCTCAAATGTCTCTTCTTCCATGAAGACTCTAAGGACTGTCCAACCTTACTCCCAAATACTACTCTCAACTCTCTAGTTGGAAATGTCCTCCAAAGTCTTTTTCTTTCTCATATGCAGTGTTGGGTTATTCATTTATTTAAAAAAATCATCTGTGACAATTCGTTTCAGATTTTATACTATGATCCCCTATAGGACAGGAGCTACATCTCATTCCTCACATTATCTCCAGTGCCTAGCATGGTGCTTGACGCACAAGAGTTCAATGTCCCTTGTGGGAATGAATTGGTTATTCTGAATCCTTTCTGTAAATTGCAATAAAGAGAAAGTCTATGAAGAGAGCCGGAGTTAGTCCTGACAGATACAAGAATAATCCCCAAATAATGGTAATTCATAACATAATTTAGACAGAGAAACGAGAAACCCAGAGAGGGTTTTCTCCCTTAATGTTTATCTTTGGAGGCCTCATGCGCATTATGGCTATGAGAGTCTTGGTCTTGCTCAAAATTGTTTTGTTTTTCTTCTTTTTCCTGGCCCTCCCCCACCTCACTTTCTTTTTACAATGTTCTTAAAAAGTTGAGAATGGTTTATCTTAGCATTTGTAAGTTTATTTGTGGATGCAATTGCAAAGCTCATCATGTCAGTTTTATGAGAAGTCTGAGTCCATTGTCCTTAGAAAACGAAAATGATTAACATTGATTTGTTTTGTTACCCAATTGTTTAAATTATAATAACTCCCCATCAGGGTTTTTTAAGTACAGCTGTGTTTATGGATTAAGATCTACTGACTCAAATATTTACAGTGTTCCAAAAATTACGAGAACATACAGTGTCAGGAATTTTCCATAGGCTGCTCCCTTGAGCTGGAGTGGGTTTCTGTTCAACTTGAAGAGAAGACTTTAGACAATTTCAAAGGCCATCAACAGGTTTATGTAATTGTATCTCCAGACAGGCACCAAATGGAATAGCTCTCAGGAAAGGAAACATTGGCTAACATGGCCATATTCACAGTCATCTATGGTGGTATTAAAGGAGCAGGCGTAGAGTGCTTGAGGCCCGAAGACTATGAAGGACAGACCCTACTGGCCTGTAAAAGCTAGCCTGTTGCTTTCACTTAATTCTGTATTGTTTCAACATGCCTCTGCCTTAACATACTTAAAGTTCAACTGGCCTAGAGTAGGAACAGAGTTTCACCATTTTCTAGTTCTATGACCTGAAACAAAGTACCTTATCTTCCTGGACTTTCTGTCCTTTCCTATGGAATAAAGGTACGTGTGGGAACATGAAGAGAGAGCAGGATGTAAACATGTTTAATGAACACTCATTGGCTTCCTTCTCCTTTAAACCAGATTCTATCCTTGGAGATACTGGTTTAGCCTGCCTTTGGCCCAGGGCACAGTTCTGGAGTCCTGGATCGAGTCCTGCATCAGGCTCCCGGCATGGAGCCTGCTTCTCCCTCTGCCGGTGTCTCTGCCTGCCTCGCTCTATCTCTCTCTCTCTCCATATATATATATATAATTAATGAATAAATAAATAAATAAATAAATAAATAAATCTTAAAAAAAAAAAAAAAGAAGTGGTATTTTCTCCCCCAGAGGAAGCTTGTAAAAGGGTAGAAATACTGTGTTGGCAGATGGAACTGAGGGTCCAGCTTGTCTCTGGTCACCTTGCCATGGAGCTCAGTTAATCCACTTTTCCTCTCTTGAGGAAAATGTCATCTGTTTACTTCTTATGCTGAGTGATAGGCTTCTTTATGGCTGGGACTGTGGCTTATTTGGCCTTGTATGCTGTATCATAGTGCAAAAGTCCATGGTGAGACCTAAAAAGGAGTTTGTTGAAGAAAGCTAAGGAAAATGCAAAGGAAGAAAAGGAGGAAAGAAAGAATGAAGAAAATAATCTACAAATCTACGAGAAGAAAATTTTTCTTAATTCATAGGATTGATTACAGATTGAGAGAGAAAAACACACACACATTATATTGAATGGTAAAAATCACAAAATTAACCTACATTTTTATTGTACTTTACAGTTTAAATACAACTTTTATGTCTATTATCTAATTTGATCCTGCAAAGTCTCTTGAACTAACTTGGACAGGGATAATTACCCCCATTCAATAAAGGGTTAAACTGATACTCAGATCATTGAAATTATTCACCCAAGGCTATATGGGTAAAGTTGTGGATTCAGACTATGGTTCCTATTTCTCAACTTGAAATGTAGAGCTCTAGCTAATACACTATGCAAGTTAGATGCACTGTAGAAATTCAGGGGGAAAAAACACATAAATTTAAACTAAAATAATAAGAAAATGGTGAGGAATTACAGTATGTTAGATGAATCAGTTATCAAAGTGTTAATGGTCTAGAAAGGCAATTGAGTTCATATAAATATTTCCCAAGTAATTGGCAGAACATAATAGTTCTCCTAAAACAGTAGCTGGATGCTAATGTGTACTGTTTGTAGTATTCTGATAGAGGACAGGAAGCCACGTGAGGTCAGACATGCCTGCCCTTCAGTACCAGCTCGGCTACTTATCCACGCTGCGACCCTGACTCATGTGAACTCGGAGTCTCAGTTCTGCAGTGTGTAAGTGGAGTTAACAATACCTGCCTCATGCAGCAGTTACAAGCTGAGATATAATAACCTACAGAAAACATAATGCATGTTAATAATATGGCCATTTCTACAGAAGGAAGAAACATCATCTTCGAAAACCTCCTTGCATTTCCGAGGTGAAGGCAGATTCTGTTCTGCTGTACTATTGTTCTAGTTGAGAACTGTGCCTTGTCCTGGCATTCTCTCCAGAGCTATATAAGGATATGCATAGTCCCTGACAATCCACATCATAAGAGACACAGTCCTAAAGAATGCTGAGATGTGGTTAACCTCCTCATGGGAACGTCCTGCGCCTGGCAGCAAGAGAGGGCTTACAGAGTGGCAGTGGAAGCTTGTCAAACCCCAGCTTGCACCAAGTGCCTCATCTTTTTGGAGACACTCTCACCAGAAGTTCCAGACAACATTCTAGCCCTTTACTGGCTGTCTTTTGTATCAACCTGTGCCTGCTTCTGACTTCTTTACAAAAGTGAAACCCAGCTGCAAAAATCTATCCCTTCATCCATTGTGTTAATCACTGATTTATCCAAACCATCTTGACTGCTCCCACATGCCTGGTTCCATGCTGATTTTGTACATCAATGATGAATTTAAGGCAAGGGTCACTGAATTCTCATCCTAACAGCTAAGGCTCTAAAGACAACGTGGTTAAAGAAAATGTTGCAGATCTGAGTGAAAGATCTGATTCTGAATTCTCATAGTATCTTTAGGGCATCAACTTCCTCATCTGGTAAAAAGAGGTGATCTCTTCTTTTAAGGGCTCCTGGAAGAACTACTGAGAGATGTGTATAATGCTCCCAGCAGATAATAAATATTCATCACATGTCTCCTTTTCCTTGACATAATATTTCAGAGGAAAAGTGTTTGTATTACAGGAGGTGATAAAAAGTCTAAAGAGCTAAGGTATTAATCTCTCATTTGGTATGGGCACAATAATTTTTGAATGAATGGTTGAAAGAGTGAATGTCTCCAAGGCTCTTACTGTGTCTTTTCTTCTTTGTCTTCTTCAGCACATCTACAAAAGCACTGAATAAGTGTTGAATTATGGAGAATTTATGAATTCTGAGAACCAAGGAATTACAATATATTTTTAAAGCATTTTATTTATTTGAGAGAGAGCATTAGAGCAAGAGAGAGAGAGAGCACAATTAGGGGAGAAGAACAAGCAGACTCCCCACTGAGCGGGAAACCCAACAAGGGGCTTGATCCCAGGACCCTGGGATCATGACCTGAGCTGAAGGCAGATGCTTAACTGACTGAGCCACCCAGGTGCCCAGGAATTCCAATATTTTAAATAAACAAGGGCCCATAGAAATGGTCCAGTACATCACCACTTTTTCAGACAGGATCAACGTGCCAGACTTAGAAAGGATAATTTAGGAGAGGTCAATGAAGAGATGACTTATAAAGGTATGACCAGAGTCAGAGAAACCAAAAAGAACTGATGTACCACCATAATGCTGGCAATAGCACCCTTAGGCCTGAGGGAATGAGAAGAAGGATTGGGTTATTGGAGTCTTGAGAAAGCAGACAACAGTTGTAGGAGATAACAACCGACAGGAATTGCAGTCTTTAGATGAAAGACTAGCCACTGTTCACATGTGGCCCTGACAGGGAGCAGAAGAATGAAAATTCCAATCCCTACCATCTCCCTTTTTTTGGTCTCTTTCGGTGAAACCCAACTGACCACCTGTGGGCAAGGGACCTCACTGACACAGCACTTAGAGGTCAGGATGTTAGGTCAGAGAGCAGAAAGGAGAAGGGAAAAGGATAGTAGTGCACACAAAGAACAGTCAACAGACACATCATAACGGAGAGAAAATTTAAGCTCGGGGAAGAAGAGTGACTTGCCCACATGAAGGCTCATTAGCAGAGCTGAGATGACAATTATGCGTCTACAAAGCAGTTACTTTGTGGCAGGCACTATCCACATGTTTTTACTTGCATTAATTAACTGACTAAATTCTTACATCAATCTATGAAGTAGCACTCATAGCCCCCAAGTGAAACTGAAATATTCCACATTAAGTTGTTCTTGATCCAGTTATATGAAATGCCAAAACCATTTAATCAGAGCTCATGAAATGTTGATAGAGGAGGAAGAACTGGAGTAGAGTGGAGGAAATCCAAAATTCCAAACCTCCTCATCTGCGAGAGGGCTGGGCATTAGTCACCTAATGGAGCTGTAGTAGACAGAAAAAGGGTTCCCCAAAGATATGTGTCCTAATCCCTGGATCATGTGACTGTGTTACATTATGTGGCAAAAGAGACATTGCAGATGTGGTTATAATTATTGGAAGATTATCCCGGTTTATCCAGCTGACTTTTTAATGACATGAGCCCTTAAAAGCCGAGAACCTTCTCCAGCTAGAAGCAGTAGACTTGTGGCAGAAGGGTAAGTCAAAGATATTCCAAGCACAAGAATTGTCCAAAAACACTTGCTCGATCTGTGGTCCAGCCCTGTGCAAGGGCTATAAAGAGGCCTCTAGGAACCAAAAGTGGCTGACTCCTGAACCAATTCTTCCTTACAGCCTCCTTATAATGGGCCAAACCAGCCATCACCTTGATTTCAGCCTTCTAAGACGTGGAATAGAGAAACAGCTGAGTCTACAGAGATGTCTGACCTAGAGAACCATGAGATAATAAATGTATGTTTGTTGTTTTAATCTATGTTTGTGGTAGTTTGTCATGGCAACAATATAAAAACCAATACAGGGGTACATGTAACTTGCACTGAATCCACAGGAGCTCTGAGTTCTGCAGACTCATTTTTTTTTCAAGCTCCTTATTGTACAGGATTCTATGCTACCATATTCCTGTTAAATATTGGTTGGGCTCACTAAGGGTAGCCCAAATTTAAAGATAAAATTGACAGTACTACATGTTGGTAAGCATGTGGAGCAGCTTGAACTCTCATACACTGTTCATGGGAATATAAAATGGTACAACCGGGGTGCCTGGGTGGGTCAGTTGGTTGAGCATCCAACTCTTGGTTTTGGCTCAGGTCACGATCTCAGGGTCCTGGGATCGAGCCCTGAGCTGGGCTCCACACTCAGCGAGGAGTCTGTTGGAGATTCCATCTCCCTCTGCCCCATCCTTCAGAATGAATGAATGAATAAATGATTGAATAAATAAATATATTTTTTAAATGGTACAACCACTTTGGAAATATTTTTGGCAATTTCTAATAGAACTAAACATGTGTATATTGTGAACCAGTAATTGTATACTTTGGCATTGACCCAAGAAAAATTGAAATGCATGTCCACATAACCTTTACATGAATATTCACAGAAGTTTTATTCAAAATAACTAAAAACTGGGAATAGCCCAGGTTTACATTAACAGAAGAAGAGAAGAATAAACTGTGACAAGTTCATACCACAGGACACTATATGGAATGTCCAGGATAGGCAAATCCATAGAAATAAAGCAGAATAGAATAGTAGTTGCCAGCAGCTGGGGGAAAAAGGGAAGAGGAGTGAGGAGTGACTCTACACATACAGGATTTCTTTTGGTAGAGTTAAAATGTTCTGGAATTAGACAGGTGGTGATGGGTACATAACCTTGTGAGTACACTAAAACACGCTGATTTGTACAATTTGAAAAAGTGAATTTATACTGTACCAAAGATGTCTCAAGAAACAGCAAAAAAAAAAAAAACATATTACAGGTACATATAACAACATTGGTAAATCTCAAATATTTATGCAGCATGAAAGCAGCTGTACACAAAAGAGTAGATACTTTATTCTGTTGATATGAAAGTCTGGAAAAGGCAAAATTAAACTATGGTGGAAACAATTCAGAAGAGTGGTGGCTTCTAGGGTGAGAGGGGTGGGGATTGACTGTGGAGTATCATGAGAAAACTTTCTGGTGTGACGGTAATGTTTCATATCTTGATAGGGGTTTGCCTTTGTCAAACCTCATCAAATGGCACGCTTTGGTTTTGTGCATCCATTGCATGTGAGTTTCACCTCATAAACAAATACTGAACTCCAATACATGATAAATAGACTAAAGATTTGGAAAAGAATGTACTGATGTTTGCAACTTAATTTGAAATGCATAGAAAAAACACTATGTTGTCAGAGGGATGAGTGGATATATTATAAAGCAAGTGTACTAAGATACTAATTGTAGAATCTAGAACACAGGCATATGGTATTTACCATAAAGTTTGTATAACATTCCTTTGTGTTTGAAATGTTCAGAGTAAAATGTTAGGAAAAACACTGCTTGGACTCTACTTGAGTATCTATGGTGATGGGGTGCTCATCTCATAAGAGAGTCTATATTATTGTTTATCAGTTTTTGGTGTCAGAATTGCTTTCCAGATATCCAGATTTCACTCTGCTTCCACTCAGTAGTCTTTGTTTCATCTTCAGGGGCTCACAGAGAAAGTCTAATCCCCAAACCCTTTAGAGGCTCTCTGAGGTAGGTGGGAATATGGACTATGGAGTGCGCAAGGCTGGGTTCTGCCCTTTGGGCCTCACTACCCTAAGTGTGGTTCTCCTATTAGCAACAGAGACATCACCTGGGAACTCGTTAAAAATGTAGAATCTAGCGGCGCCCGGGTGGCTCAGTCATTTAAGCATCTATTAATTTTGGCTCAGGTCGTGATCTCAGGGTCATGAGACTGAGCCTCCTTGCCCCTCCCTTCACTTCTCTTTCTCAAAAAAAAAAAAAAAAAGGAAGAAAGAAAAGAGAAAATCTCAAGGCTCATCCCAGACCTACTGAACCAGAATCTGCAATTTAACAGGATCCTCAGGTATATGAATGCAAATCACAGTTTAAGGAATAAGCCAGGACAATCGGGCAAAAATACAAATGGGGCTTGTGCCAGGGTTGTAGCATTAGGGCAAGAGTGAATTCAATGAACTGAGACACATTTAGGAGAGATAAGTTTTAAAACTAAATTAATTAAGAGTGATGAGTGACAAGGGGACTCAAACATGGTCCAGAAGTTCATAGTGTAAGTGATGGGAGTATGTAAAGAGAATCTGGGCCTGAAGTATCCATAACATCTGCTGCTTTCACTGACATGAATACAATGCCAGACTTAGAGGAATATGGCAGTCCTTAGCTGCTATACCTTTTGAGCTTCACTTTTATATCTCCTTCAAGTACAAAACCTGCTTCTCCCAGTCTGTTGCTTTTATGAACAAAACTCTTGGGACCCTCTCTGCCATGGATTTGCCCTTGTATTGCTCATCCCAACAGTGCTTTTTGAATGAGTAATATGGCTTGCCTTACATTTCCTGCCTCCTCCTTCCAATTACATAAGCACAACCACCAGTGTTTTAAGCATTTTTTTTAAAGGTATAGATCAATTCATCAATATTTCTAAATGAGGCTTTTACACGACATAACGTCTGCCCAGGGATTAGGCATTCTGCTTTCTTAATACTGATGACCCTGGTTACCAGGACTTCCTAGAGGGTCTTTTGTTTTGATGTTGTTCTAATGAACACACAATACTATTTTCCAACTCAGAGCAAACATCCAGTAACACGTCCCATCCTCACCATTCATAAGCCCTTCACCAATTCTGCAACTTCTATTAACTCTAATGGTTCTTGCTGGTGGTGAATGTTCCCTCTGAGCATGCTGGGAGCTCACCTAATTGGGTCTACTTCATTGTGACCAGAAATAGCACTGGGGAGAGCAGCGACTGAGGGCTGACACCTGGTTATCTCATCCTTCAAGATTCAGCTCAAATAGCTGAAATAGTATATGCTTAGTGAAGCCCTCTAACTTCCCTACCTACGTCTAAATGCATCTAAGGCAGTTAGGAACCTCCTGGATTATGTATATACTTCTAATTGTAGAGGGAAAAAATATATATATACATTAATCTAATGGCCAGCACAATAATTTCTCCTGGAGTGGGAAATGTTTTGTCTATTAAAGTACCTGATTAACATCTTGGGGCAGAAAATGAGATTCAAGGGGCATGGTTAGAAGGAGTCAGGAAATACAAGTGATGCATGGTTGTTCAGTATTGCAAAAGTCAGTGAAGTTGAGGGGTAGAAAAGAGGAGAAGACAGAGGAAATGGGCAACGTGGCAAAGGACTGAAGACTGAATCCTGGGCACATTCGAAGCTTGAATTCAGGTCACCTTAATACCAGTAATTGTAAAAACAAACAAACAAACAAACAAAACAAACAAACAAAAAAAAAAAAACACAGTAATTGTGATGACACAATTACTGTATCCTACCTCCCCCTGAACAAGAAAGGCCATAAGAAGTCTTTATGGAAATGGCAACATGAACATGAAGACACAGGTATAAGTGCAATAGCTCACTCACCCAAAGATAACTATCTCTAACACAGTCCATATGACCTAGGGATATACAGGGAAAGACTTCTGAGAAACTGACATAAAAATTATATAGAGGTGCCTGGGGGCTCAGTCAGTTAAGCATCTTATTCTTGGTTTCATCTTAGGGCATGATCTCTTGGGTTGTGAGATCAAGCTTGGAGATTCTCTCCCTCTGTCCCTCACCCAGCACACACACCCTCTCTCTCCCAAATAAATAAATAAATAAATAATAAATATTTAACACACACACACACACACACACACACACACACACAACACAGAGCAACCCCTGATACTAATGCATCTCTATTACTGATAGAGCTTGCACAAGGCATCTGGAATTTTGCAAGAAGTTTCTCTTTATACGATACATCTAATATTTGCAAAAATTGCATGCATTCTTCCCATATTCCTGATAAGGAAACAGAATCTTGGAAGGCTAAATGGATACCAAGCCCTCTGAGTAAGAATATGATAGTGCTTGTACTTGAACTCTGATTCCAAAAAGCCTATTCTTCACCAAATATTCTTAATGAAATGCATTTTCCTATGGATAACTAAAAGTGCCTCATAAACCAAGTCTTTGTCTTTTAACCATAAAATAGCCCCTTGGGTTCCAGAATAGAGCTTATTTACTCTTACATTATATAAGAATTTAATGATGTGTTGCTATCTAGCTGATTCATTAAAACATTCCAAACTAAAAAGTCAGTGAGGAATAGTAGTGGGGGAATCTGAGAGGTGGATTCACTGACAACCTAAACTAGTGTTGGGAAATAAGCACCAATGTGTGAGGACGAAAAGAACAGAAACCAACCAACCAACCAACCAAACAAACAAACAAAAAACACAACCCAAACAGAAACATTCCGTGTGAGAAAACCGAACTTTCAGGCAAGCAGTTGGAGTCCTCATTGTACTCTGGTACACAATGTTGCTGGGAAGTGTTAAAAAGAAATCATGTTACTATAGTTCCCATTTTGAAGTAGCATGAAAGAATAAAATGTATTTCTGGGGACAGTAATCCAACACAAATGGCTAAAATAACAGTGTGTGATGAAACAACTCTACTACAGAGAGAGAGAGACTTAAGGGTTCTTCTGTCTTGGGACCTCACCATCCTGTGTCATGTTGCTCCTCTCTACATATTATACTATTTGTATCTATTTCTGGGGGTCCTTGGGAAGAGGAAACTGATGACACATCTAACATGCTTGGCTCATAGATTATGTTCAATACAACTATTTTAAATTACACTGAAAGAGAGCATGGGTGTCCAAATGGAAAAGTTGTGGCATTTGGAAGAGTTTTCCAACATAGAGTAGGCTTGTCTGAAAATGGTATGTGCATGGAGTTATTAGGAGGAGCAAACAGGATGGGGCTTTCCCCCTCCTGTGTTATCTATCTCCACTTTGTGGAGAAAGCCATAATGTGTCAGATACACTAGCTCTCGTTCTTCATATCCCAGCCAACATTGCCCAGGAGACAGAAATAGCATTCATCGAAAGCCGCAATTACCTCATTTCACTGGCCCGTCTGTGCAATATGTGCCTTGCCTCACAGTGACTGCACGGGGCCAAAAGTCCAGCAAACAGAGCCACTGCTTGTCCAAGAAATGGCCCTGCAAACAGGAGAGGACGGCATGTTCCCTGAGCAGATTGGGACCCTTGGCTGTTTCACGGGTGTTTTTGTTTTTCAGGCCAGAAACAGTGTCTGAAAACTCCTGGGGATTTCCCAAGCCCCATTCGTCAGGCGGCCAGGCTTCCTCTGACATCATCTCTGAGTGATGGGGTGCAGAGAGGGGGTCACACACAAGGCAGTCCCGGGACAGCTTTAGCATGATTGCGGGAAATTAGAGAGCTGGTGCCAGAGTGGTCAGGAAAACAAGGAGAACTTTCTGAAACAGTGCTTGGCAGATAGTGGACATTCAAGAAGTAGTTCTTGAATGAAACACTGAGGGAGTAAATGACTTGACCTCCTAATCATGCATCCAATATATGGCAGAGATGAGATTTCAGGGAAGGAGACAAACTGTCCTTATTTGTCTAGGACTAAGGGGTTTCTGTGAATATATGACTTTGGGTGCTAAAATCAGGAAAGCCTTAAGCAAACTGGGAGGGGTTTATCACCTTAATTTCAAGCCAGGTGTGCCTGACTCCAAAGGTCATGCCTTTAAACAAAAACCTATCCTCAAGGAGACTTGAGTTTAACAGGAGAATTAAAGGAATGGAACAGACAACTATCATTTAACTTGAAAGGGCCCACTTGCTTGAGAGGAGTTAACAGCTTAGCCAAGCAGCATTCACCAATTACCATCACTCCACCTTTCTAAGTACACTCCAATTTTGTTCAGGAAATCCTTCTATTAATCATGTGCTTCAATGAGCCAGTCACAAAAACTGTATTCCCCTTACCAGTGAAAGGTTTAGAAACAAGCATGTGACATAATTTTAGCCAATGGAACATAAGAAGTCTCTGATGGTCGGATTCTTGGAAAGGTTTCCTTTTTCTTCAAAAGAAACCAACATCAACAAAAGCTCTTTTCACCCACTGGGCATAGTTATATTTGTAAGTGACACTTCGAACTCTGGTGGCTGTTTTAGATTCACCAAGAGAACCAAAGCTAGGCTGGAGGATGGAAAAAGTGAAAAAGGCCTGAGTCTTTCCTGACACTGTTGAGCTATTAAATTAATTGACCCTATAAGTCATCCTGCCTCATGACTTCTGAGACAATACATTGTCTTTATTATTGAAGCTATTTGAGACAAGGTGATCTGTTATGCAGTCAATAATATCCTAGTGGATTAATATCCAAATGTGATATGCCATCAGAGGAAGGATACTCACCATATGATCATGATCATGCCAAGGAAGGCTTCATGAAGAATCTAACACTTGAACTGTGTGGAGGGAGGATATGATTTCAATAGACAAAACCAGTAAAAGGAGATAGGACTATTAAAATTACAGAGAACATATATAGCTCTGGGCATAGCTGAAGAAAAGCAAGGAGTCTAATGTGGCCAAAGGCTGGGCTTATGGAAGTGATTAACGGAAAAGGAAGCAGGAAATGTACTCAGGAAGTAAAGCATGGAAGACTTGAAATTCCAAGCTAAGTAAACTAGATTCCTCCATAGATAGATGATGGAGAGTCACAAAGATGGCTAGAATACTACTGTTCTTCCTCAAACTACTGCTGGCCACTGTCGTTTCTCCTTCATTCAGATTCACTTAATATTAGAGCCACAATTCTCAATGTTAGAAGCATATTATAATCACCTGAGAGTGATTATAATCACCTGTCATATATATGGGGTGTGTGTGTGTGTGTGTGTGTGTGTGTGTGTGCGCGCGCGCGTGTGTGGGATGTGAGCACAGTATATTGCTCTGGAGAAAGGTTTGGATGTTTTTTACTTTCCATTAGGCTCCTGGGTGATTCTGACGTGTAATCAAGCTTGAGAACCATTAACTTGGCCATCTATAATTTTGTATATCTATATCTTACTTTTAAAAACTCTACTAGAATTTATTTTTTTATTTTAAGGAATTAAAAATAATTATACTGACTTAAAAAAAACTCGACACTCAGTAAAAATAATTTATACATTGAAAAAAACTCTACTGGAATGTCAATTTTGAAGACATGTGGGGGATTTTCTAAGTAAGCAGTTTTTAATTTTTGGCTAATCACTGTCCACCTACCTATTAAATATCGTAAAGGCACTGGAAACTCTAAAGGGCCATGAAAATGTACTAGATATTATGGCTACCACCACTGTAATTTTCACTGGATTAAAAGAAAAGGTATAGAAGTTAAATGATCTTTCCAAAGCCAACTTGCACATTAGTATCAGATCTGGGACTAGAAAAAAGTTTTCAAAATCATTTACCTAGTATTTCCACTAAAACAGAGTTGTTGATGTTCCAGTTATGCATATTCCCCCAAATATTCTGCAATTACTCTTTGTGTAGAAAACATGTATTCTATTTCTTTGCTTTCTCCCGGTGATATCCTATCACTGCAGCTTTCCTGGGTAACTACTTCTTACACGATTAATTAAATCTCACTTATCCAGTGGTTCCAAAACAGTAGCATGCATCAGAATTACCTGGAGGGCTTGTTAAAACACATATTTCTGGGCCTCACCACCAGAATTCCTGATTCAGTAGGTTTGAGGTGATTCATATTCATAAAATAGTCCCAGGTGAGGTCTATGCTACGAGTCCAGAGACCACACTTTGAGAATCACTACACTTGTCCAAATCCAGAAATGGATTGATTTTTTTTTTTTTTTTTTGGTCTAAGAAGAGCCATTTTTCTGTCAAGTAAAACTGGTTTGTATCCTGGCTCTGGCATTTTCTGTCTGTGTGACTTGAGCAGATTACCATCTCTATTTAAATCTTACTTTTCAAATCTACAAAATGGAGCTACTAACATACTTAGAAAGTTGACTAATGACAACATACATGCCTAGTTCAGTGGTTGTCATATAGAAAAGACTCACTAACTGTCTGTTTCGTAGCTCCTTTTGTTGACTTTCCGTTGACAACCTACTTTTCCCATGAAGAGCGATGTTGCCTGGCTCAGTTGTAGATTCATGATTCCTCTTGTAGCTGGCTCCCCTTCAATGAGCTTGAGTTTACACTTCTTCCACCAAATTACTAACACACATATGGAGCCTATTTCTAGGAAATGTTATGCAAATCATTTCAAAGGGGGAAAATATGATAGGCAAATTATGTCAATATTATCCTCAAAGCAGTATTTTGGAGATAAAACCTATCCCATATGTTCTGTTTCACTTACTTTGGCATTTTTAACAGTTTAACCATACCAGCTGCTCCTGATCACTAATTGCCTGCAACATTAAACAATGGATGCATATCAGTTCCCAGACTTTTCCTTCTGTGTCAACCTCAGAACTTCCAGATATTTAGAAGTTTCTCCAGGTTACTTCATTCTTCTCATGCTAAACTCTGTCAGGCTATGACTGAGCAAAAGATGGTGTAAGACAGATGAAGGTGACCTTTGGCATGAGCCTTGGTGAAACCAGAGCAGTAACAGATGGGGTTCCAGACCCTAACACAATCTGGCTCCACACACAGTCTTTCCATGATTCAAAAGACCTTGACTAAGTTTCCATCACCACTCCTGGTTAATGGGTGATTTTCCATATGAGTTGCTGGGACCTTCATTAGAAACTAGGTACCTCCATGCATCTTGTGGTCCATATTAGAAACTTGGAATTTATTGTTGGTCCTTTTCTGGTCCATCATTTCAAGTCTTTCTCCAGATTCTATCAGTGTTTCCACTTACACCCTTGATTCTTCTCTTAATTTCTACTGTTCCTCCACAAGCTGCCATCTTTTTTTTTTTCTTTTTTTCTTGGATTTCTATAGCATCATCTCAATAAATACTTCTTGACTAATATCTCTTGACTTCTCTTGAATCCCACTCCACTCTTGCCTCACCCCAGTTGGAATGATCTTTCTAAGACAAAAGTACATCATGTCATTCTCTTGAACCCTTTCCAGTATCTCTCCAATGTTTTTAGGAACTAAGTCAAATCTCAACACCCTGATCCCTGTCCAATATGGTACCCACGAACCACATGTGGCTATTTAATTTGCATTTAAATTAATTACACAAAATTTAAAATTAAGTTCTTAATCACAACTGCCACATTTCAAGTGCTCAATAATTATGTGTAGCTAGTAGCTACCATTTTGGGCTATAAAGATATAGAATATTTCCTTCATCACAAAAATTTCTCTTGGAAAGTCATGCTGTAAAAAATATTGAATACTGGTTAATATTATTTACCTTATCGTAATGTTATTCATGGCCATCACATTAGGAAATAATGTCTACAAGTACTGCTGAAGAGAATATAAAGTGATGTGAGCATTATCAAAGAAATTAAGGATGTTTATATGCTCCAGAGAACTTGCATTGAAGGATGCTTGCTACAATTATTTTTACTAATAGGCTATAAGAGAAAATCAAATGTTTGTGGTCAGGAGACTGGATGAATTAAATAGCAAAGATGCTATTATAGAATACTGTGAAGCAATAAGAAATAAATGAAGACATGCACACATACCTATCTTAAAAACACAGCATTATATTCCTGCTGTGGAATTTTACTCAATAATAATAGATTTAAAATATTAATACATGCAAAACTTGGATGAATCTCACAGATAGTTAAAACAGACATAAAAGAGTACATATTGTACAATTCCATGTTTATTAAGTCATTGAACATGCAAACTAACCTATGGTAATAGAAATCAGAACAGTGGTTGCATCTAATTGAGCAATTTACTGTAAAAAGACAGAGGGAAACTTTCTGGAGTGATGAAAATGTTCTGTGTTTTGATTAGGGTGTCCATTACATGGGAATATACATTTGTCAAACTCGTTTAACTGTATGCTTATGATCTGTGTATTTTACTGTATGTAAATACACCCTAATAGAAAGTTATTTAAACACACACAGTTTTAAAGGGAAAAAGAGTCATTTCAGATGAGATATACAGGCCTCTATATATGCATTCAAAACTATAATCTATATTTTAAAAAGATACTAATACATAAAAGGATATAAAAAACTCAACCAATATTTTTGGTGAAACTCATAGGAAGCAAATGGTAGTGGGGATTAGGGATGAAAGAGATAGAAATTATGATAAAGACAATTAGAGCAGGCCCATAAGTGGAGATAAGTTGATTAAACCATGACTGGGGAGTATGATCACTTCAACTCACTTTCTGCACCTGAAACTGATAATATCTTCATTGGGAGAATCTCTCTTTTTTCCACTGGTGGCTAAACTGGCACTGTGTCTTATTAGTGTTGTCTCTAACCCCCTTCTCATGGAATAATCTTGGCTGTAGAAAGGAGAGGTGAGATGGGAACAGAGGGAAGTTGAGCCAAAGGAGAAGTGAGATGGGAACAGAGGGAAGTGGAGCCTAGAAGTGAGTGAGGAGATGGGGGAAACAGGCAAGAAAGAGATACAGCAGGAGGGGAAGAGGAAGGAAGAAAGAGAAAGACAGGACACATGCAGACATTTGATTCTTTAGAGTGTCTGAACCAGCTCCATCTCCTGAATTTTTTAGTAATATAAATGAATACATTTCCCTCCATTTTGTCCCCTTTAAACTAATTTAAATGGGTTTCTGTCATTTGCTCTCCAAAAAGTGGTAATACCCTAATGTCACCTAACATTTTAAAGAATCTGCCTTAGCATAAAGAACTTGATTTTGGCATTTAAAATACTTTTTGTCATGGAAATATTCAAACAAATACAGAATTAGAAAGATTTAGTATTGAAGTTTTAGGAAGTTTTACTATATAACAAATCTAATTTTCTTCACTTCACCAGCCTTCTCTCCCCATCTGCCACACACACACACACACACACACACACACACACACACACACACATTTTTGGATCATTTTGCAGAAATTTTACCACTTGAAATAGAAATACTTCAATCTATATCTCTAAAGTTAAGAAGTCTTTTTAAGAATATGACTATAATAGCAAGATAACACCAAAAAGAAAATTCCTCTTAAAATTACCAAAATAGACAATATTCAGATCTCCATGATTATTTAGTGAATATAATTTCACTACATTTTTTTTTTCAAATCAGGATCTGAATAATATCTAAAATAATTAATCTAGGGAATATGTCTCTTATATTGATTTTAATTTATAGGTTCCCTGCCTGTGTGTGCACACATGTGCCTGTGGGCACATATACATGAACCTGTGTGTAATTTATTTGTTGAAGAAACTAAGCAGTTTGCTCCTACAGAATTTTCCTTATTCTGGATTTTTTGTAATTTAACTCTTGCTTCCTATCTTACTCTGGTCCTATATGTCCTATGAACTAACAAGATCTATTTCAATTCTTTGGCAAGAATACAATAGGTATGCTATGGTTCCTGTTGCATCACATCAGAAAAAATTAATGTCTGATTATATCTTCTTCTGTGATGTTAAGAGTGGCCAGTCACTCTGGAAAACTCTACAGGGTTTCCCCCAGAAAGCCGAAAATAGAAATACCCTATGATCCAGCAATGGCACTACTACGCATTTACCCAAAGGATACAAAAATACTTATTCAAAGGGATACATGTACCTGGATGTTTACAGCAGCATTATCAACAATAGCCAAATTATGGGAAAAAAAAACAATTGTCCATTGGCTGATGAATAAAGATGTGATGTATATTGTGTACACACACACACACACACACACACACAGAGGAATATTACTCAGCCATAAAAAAGAAAGAAATCTTGCCATTTGCAACAACATGGTTGTAGCTAGAGAGTAGTATGCTAAGAGATAGAAGTGAATCAGAGAAAGAGAAATACCATATGATTTCATTCATATGTAGAACTTAAGAGACAAAACAGATGGACATGGCGGGGAAAGAGAGGCAAACCAAGAAACATACCTTAACCACAGAGAAAAAACTTATTGTTACTATATGGGAGGTGGGTAGGAGGATAGGTTAAATGGTGATGGGGATTAAGGAAGGTACTTGTGATACACACCGGGTGTTTGCTGTGTTGAGTCACAATACCGTACACTTGAAACTAATATTACATTGTATGTTAACTGGAATTTGATCAAAAGTTTTGAGAAGGAAAAAAAGAGTGATCGGTCTATTTAGATGTTTTCAGTCTGATCCATTTATTTTCAAGTTCCTTACCAGCTTTTTACTTAAGGTTTGAGAATCCAATGATGATCATTCGTTATTTCATTAGAGGTGCCAAATATAGTGAAATCCTTTTACTTCCACCTTTAATAGCTGCAACTGTTGTATAAAGAATGATTTCCCTTCCACATTTTTTGGAAGCACAAGGTACAGTTCTTATGGAAAATACAACTTAGTGTTTAACTCCTTCCCCATGTTTAACAGTTTCAGCACAAGTTGACTCCTATAAAGGTAAAAAAAAAAAAAAATGAGAAAAAAAACCCTTTTTCTTTTTAGGGGGAAATGGTATTTTGAGACCACAATCATCTGGAAACTAAGGGTGCTCACTGCTAGTGGTCAGTACTGGTCAGACATTGTTTCTCAGACTTTTCAGTAGACATAGCTAGAAGGTATGTATCTCTTTAAGAGAAAATATTTTCCTATTTGCAGTCAAATTTAAGCAATTTGCTTAACATCCTGATTTTACATTTTTATCTCACCTGCTGAAAAAAAATCTGATTCCTAAGTACTTATTTGCTTTATACAACTATAATAGATAATAGTATCAGAGTGAGAAACCCAATTTACTATTATCAATATAATCATTGAAAGTAAATGAAGATTTTTTTTTTTTGCGGTTCATTTTGTCCTTTGGATGTATTACCTCATTGTCATATTTTTTAAAAGATTTTTATTTTTAAGTAAACTCCACATCCAACATGGGGCTCAAACCCACAAACCCAAGATTAAGGGTCATGCACTCCAGCAACTGAGCTAGGCAGGCACCCTCACATTATCATATTTTATAGTCAACTAAAATAAGCCTTCCATGCTTGGCAAGTTATCAACTTAATAAACAGTTTGCTCTATTTGCTACATTTTGGTTTTGGTTTTTATGGATGGTCATTTTTACCTTTGTTTTATTTCTAATTATATAAAATAATTAAATGGCCCCTAAGTAATATCTACAAAATGAGATCTATTCAGACAAAGCTAGATTTTACTGACACCTCTACCTGTCCCCTCGCTTTTCTTTATAGATAACTGCTTTAATATGTTTATTTTTTGCTTATTCTTCTATTTTCATAGATTTGCATATATGGATCTTAGATAAGAGGTAACATGTGCTATACATGCTATTCTGCACCTTAGCAAGCTTTCTTTCAAAATAAAGAATCCTTCCTTTGAAATATTCTCCTTTCCTATACCTGTCCCAGTTATTAAAAGTAGAAGTTTATATAGAGCAAGTTTTCTTAACAAAAGGCACATTTATATTCTATAGCCAATAAGGAAAGGACTTGAAAAGTTAACAAAGTTCCTTCAAGGGCTAACATCTGTAATTATTAGGATTCATAGCCGAGTTTCTTTCCTCTTTGGAGCTGAACAGATTTGGACGAAGAAAGTGTAGGTTTTACAAATGGAAATGGCCTTGTGTGGATACTGACCTGGGTCTGTGGACATTAAAAGCTGTTTGACACGCACCGATCTTTTACTGGTAAGAATTTGGGAATAGCTATTTCTTTCCTGCTTCTTTGATCTCCTCCCAAATCCCGGGGTGGTATATTATGGCTGCAGAGAACCGTAAATGTTAGCAAGCAGAAATTTGAAAGCCCTAAAAAAACTGTGGCTGCAAAGGCAATTCAAACATCAAGTATCCCTCTCCTCATCTGGACTCCGGTTTTAGAGCTACTGAGGGAATTCTGACAAATTTCAAACTGCACTGGATTGCTGACCTGGCATGAATACTCAGGTTACTCTGAATAGATGCGTTTTCAATGCATGAAAGCAGCTGTTACTTTCTTCTGCCCTTTCCTTAAGAGAAAGCCATACACACACGTGTGCACACACACGCATATACACGACTGTACACACACACACACACACACACACACACTTACTTCGCTGAAAGAGTATTTCTTGCTGAGGATAAACATGGTGGTCTTACATAAGGGGTTGAAATCTACCCCAGGCTATATGTATGTTTAATCCCTGATGTTCTCTCATGAGTCTTTTCATGACCATTTGAAGTTTGGAAATTGTGTTCACTAAGTGTGTTTGGGGAGGTTGAGTACAGAGAAGAGAGGCATTGTATACCTCCTGCTACAATGATGGTGAGGAGACTAAAACATAATGAGAAGGGAAGCAATACAAACTGAAAATCCTATGTTCACTTTCTCTTCCTCATAAACGGTGGTACAGAACATAAATGCAAAGTTTATTTTTAGTGGTATAAATGTTATTTTACTAGTACTGTTCATACTGAAACACAAACACA
Organism: Nyctereutes procyonoides; assembly: GCF_905146905.1. NCBI lineage: Eukaryota > Metazoa > Chordata > Mammalia > Carnivora > Canidae > Nyctereutes > Nyctereutes procyonoides. Next base: position 4,779,465 of record NW_026575135.1, on the reverse strand, counting down.
TTGCATGTTTAGTATCTAACTCTGTCGATGTGATTTATTGGGGGGTTTCCCATCTTCCACCATCTTGAATTGTCAAAAAAACAGTCTGTTTTATAGAATGTAGAAGCTACTTGCCCCATGGATGCTGAAAGATGGGGAATAGGGTGGCAGGGAAGACACATTATTCCTTAAAGATCTTTGTCGCTAACACTTAAGAACCTTTTCAACCTCAAAACATTTTAGTTTCAGTCACCATCCTTCTGAGATAAAAAAAAAAAAGAGGAACTAATGTCAAACCAAATGGCTGTCTCTATATATGCTAACCAAGTCAATAGTAAGTCCAGAAAAAAAAAATGAGCTGCTGCTTACTACTGTGTCCTTTGGAAAAACACCTTTTATAGTATCATGACCTATACTCTATTCCTACCACATCCCTGCCCACGGTCTCCAAACTCCCCTTACATCTCCAGAATTAATAAAGACATGTTCAGGAGATGCCACTGAACCAGGAGCTGCAGAAGATTCTTGCTCAACTAACAACATGCTGTGTGACCTCAGGCTAGCACTTCTCTCTGTACTTCAGTGCCTCCCGCCATAAAATGAGAGCCTTGGAATAATGATCTCTATGGCTCCTTTCAACTCTGACATTTGGGAGATCTACAAAAAATGTTCCAAGATATTAGAAGAGTTCCATTTAAACACCTGGCCACTTTAGAAGGGCTTTGCATATATATTGTATTTCACTTGCTAAATCGCCAAATAAACCTGACGCGAATGATCCCCAAGAGGACACAAGACCAAATTGCAAATGTCTGTTTGTGATGATGGAGGTCTTGTAATCTGAGCATTGATCCTAGAAAGCCGTTGGGTGCTTCTCAGAGTAACGTAAGATTATAAAATGATGTATTGCCCATGAGAAATCCCTTTCCATTTACATTTCATTTTCCTCTGTGGTATTTAACTTATTTTTTTTATTATGTGCAGCCATCATAAATATTTATATTGCAATGTATGATTGGTCAATAAAGAAAAATCAATACTGGGTTTTTGCTGCCCAGGAAAGAGATTGTGCTTGACCTGATTCTCATCAAAGATCAAAACAAAACAAAACAGAAAAACCCAAACCAAAAAACAGTACAGGTTGGATAAGGATCCAAGTAGAAAAAGGAAAACATATATTATTTCTTTTATATTTTTATAGTTTACACCTATGCACACTTGTACTGATAAACAAAAGCTTTTGGTTTGAAGTGCTCCTTTGTTAGTAATCCCTAATTCAGTCTAACTGCCTTTCTATAGCACCTATGAACTTGGAAAATTATGAACTTTAACACAGAACATTCACCATCACAGTTATATCATCATTACTACGGTTATATTTGCCATTAAGTATAAAGAAAACGAATAAGAAATAAGAAATAAAGTTTGCTTGTTGCTTCCATAAACATTTGCCAAGTATCTACTTCGTACCAGGTAATATTTTGATGCTTGTGGCCGAGCTGAAAGGTTCATGTTCTTATCTCATAATAGAGGGCATATACAAACAAAGAGGAAAAATCCTGCACAGACATTAAAACAAGCTTATGTTATGCAGAATCACTGAATGTCTGTTTAGATTGGTCAGAGAAGTTTTTGAGAAAGAACTTTATAAACCACAATTGGATTATTAAGAAAATTACTAAAGTCCAAATGAGGAAGTCAACCACACAAACAATTTTTAAAAAGATCTTATTTATTTATTTGAGAGAAAAAGAGCACAGCAGGGAGGAGGGGCAGAGGAAGAAGGAGAAGCAGACTCCCCACTGAGCAGGGAGCCTAAAGGAGGGCTGGATCTCAGGACCCTGAGATCATGACCTGAGCTAAAGGCAGCTGCTTAACCAACTGATCCACCCAGGTGCCCTCACACAAGTAATTTTAATAGAAGGCAAGTAGTGGCCAGTGCTTCAAAATCCTTGCAATACTCAGTGGGTGGTTAGTGGACTGGCAGCATCAGCATCCCCTGGGAGCTTGAACAACACAAGAATACAGGTTCTACCCCAGAACCCCTACAGCATTTTAACACACTTCCGAGGTGACTCATATGCCCATGAACATTGGAACAACACAGTTATAAAAAATAAAAAGGAAATCTAGAGAGAAGAGAAATTACATCCAGTTGCAGGTAGAAGGATGCCTAGAAGAATCATGAAGACAAGCTAAAAAGATGGATAGGATCCAGGTCCTGCTTTGTGTACCTTTTTATTTTTCTCAGTATTCTTCAGAGGGGTTCACAGCTACCCCATACAATTAAGGCCACCAAGATAGAAGTCAAAATCAGAAATGAAAGAGAAGACTTTACATTGAATGCCTCAGAATTTTTTTAAAAAAAATCATAAGGGACTATTTTTATGGACAATTATACAAGAACAAATGGAAAAATCTAGAGAAAACAGATAACTTCCTAGAAATGCACAACTTACTAAGACTGAATCAAGGAGAAATGGAAAGCTTTAATGGACAATAACAAACATGAAAATTGAAGTAGTAACCAAAACCATCCCAACAAAGAAAAGCCCAGGACCAGATGGCTTCACAGCTGAATTATACTAAACATTCAAAGAAGATGTAATACCAATTCTCCTTAAACTCTTCTGAAAAAGAGAAGCAAACAGGATACTTTCAAAATTGTTTTATTCCCAGATATTAAAGCCAGACAAGGATAACACAAGAAAAGAAAACTGCAGGACAATATCTCTGATAAACACAGATACAAAAATCCTCAACTAAATATTAACAAACTATATTTAACAATACATCAAAAAGATTATATGCGATGACAATGTGGTATTTACCCAGGGGATGCAAGTTTGATCTAACATACTCAAATCAATTAAGTGATGCATCACATTAACAGAATGAAAGATAAAACCACATGATAATCTTAATAGATGCAGAAAAATCATTTGACAAAGTTCAACATCAATTCATGATAAAAGCTCTCAATAAAATAGACATAAAAGGAAATTTCCTCAACACAATAAATGCCATTTATAAAAATCCTACAATTAATCAGTGGAGAAAACTGAAACTTTCTCTTATATCCAATTCAAAGCAAGAATGCCAAACACCACTTATATTCAACATAGTATAGAAAGTGCTAGCTAAAGTAATAAGACAAGAAAAATAAAAGGCATCCATATCAGAACAGAATAAGTAAAATCGTCTCTGTCTGCAGATGAAATAATACTATTTCTAGAAACCCTTAAAGATCCCATATATTAAAAAACCCTGTAAAACTAATAAATATAGTAAAGTTGCTGACTATAAAATCAACAGTTTCAGTTGTGTTTCTTTACGCCAACAACAATCGATCAGAAAAAAAATTTAAGAAAAGCAATAGCATCAAAATGAACAATATAATTTAGAATAAATTTAACTAAGGGGGTGAAATGTCTATACACTGAAAAATACAAATACTGAGGAAAGAAATTAAAGAGGACATAAATAAATGGAAAGACATCCCATGTTCATGGATTGAAAGAATCAATATTGTTAAAATGTCCATATCTCTCAAAGATATTTACAGATTCAATGTAATCTCTACCAAAATTTCAATTGCTTTTTTCAAAAAAATAGAAAAAAAAATCTAAAATTCACAAGGAACCACAAAAAACACCAAACAGCCAAATTAATCTTGAGAAAGAGGAACAGAGTTGGAGGCATCACATTTTCTGATTTTAAATTATATCACAAACTTATAGTAATCAAAACAATATGGAACTGGCATAGAAACAGAAACATAGACCAATGGAACAGAATCAAGAGTTCAGAAATAAGCCTATATTTTTTGAAATAAGCCTATTTTTATACATTAATATTCAACAAGGGTACAAAGAATATACAATGAGAAAAGGACAGTCTTTTCAATAAAGATTGTTGGAAGAAGTGGGTATCCACATGCAAAAGAATGAAAGTGGACCTTATCTCATATACCCCAAAAACCCATCCAAAATGCATTAAAGACTTAAAGATAAGACCTGAAACCAGAAAATTATTAAAAGAAAGCCTGGAGTAAAATCTTCTTGATATTTGCCTTGGCAATATAGTTCTGTATATTCACCAAAATCTAAGGAAACAAAAGCAAAAATAAATAAGGGGGACTATATCAAACTGAAAATCTTCTGCACAGAAAAAGCAGCAATCAATAAAGTGAAAAGGCAGCTATTATTTGTAGAAAATATTTGCAAATCATGTAACTGATAAGGGGTTAATACCTAAATATGTAAAAAATGCATATAACTCAATAGCAAAAACAAAAACAATAGCAACATAAAAACCCAATTTTAAAAAATGGACAAGGCACCTGAATAAATTATTTTCCCAAAGTACACATACAAATGGCTGATAGGTATATGAGAAGATGCTCACATCAATAATCACCAGAGAAATGCAAATCAAACCACAGTGCAACATCACCACACACTTATTAGGCTATTATAAAAAAACATAAAGAATAACAGGGCAGCCTGGCTGGCTCAGCAGTTTAGAACCACCTTCAGCCCAGGGCCTGATCCTGGAGACTTGGGATCGAGTCCCACGTCGGGCTCCCTGCATGGTGCCTGCTTCTCCCTCTGCCTGGGTGTCTGCCTCTCTCTCTCTCTCTCTCTGTCTGTCTGTCTCTCATGAATAAATAAATAAAATCTTATTTTTTTAAATTTATTTATTTATGATAGTCACAGAGAGAGAGAGAGAGGCAGAGACACAGGCAGAGGGAGAAGCAGGCTCCATGCACTGGGAGCCCGATATGGGATTCGATCCCGGGTCTCCAGGACCGCGCCCTGAGCCAAAGGCAAGTGCCAAACCGCTGCACCACCCAGGGATCCCATAAATAAAATCTTAAAAAAATAAAGAATAACAAGTGTTGGTAAGGATGTGGAGAAAAGGGAACACCTGAACACTGTTGGTAGAAATGTAATTTGGTAAAACCATTATAGAAAAAAAAAGTATGGAGTTTCCCCCAAAAAATAAAAAAATAGAACTATCTTACTTCTGGATATATAGCCATAGGAAATAAAATCACTATCACTATATCAAAGAGACATCTGCACTCTCATGTTCATTGCAGCATTATTCACAATAGCTAGAATAGAATATTATGCAATCTGTAAAAAGAAGGAAATTTTGCATTTGTGACAATATGAATGAATATGGAGGGTATTATCCTAATTGAAATAGGTCAGACAAAGAAAAAGTTGTCTGATCTCACTGATATGTAGAATCTAAAAATGTCAAATATATAGAAGAGTGGTCACTGGGGGCAGAGAGGTCAGGGAAATAGGGAGATGTTAGTCAAAGGGCACAAAGCTGCTGTTTTTTGCAGTAAGATGAATAAGTCTAAAGATTTGACATACAGGTTGATGACCAGAGTTAACACAATTCTAGTATTGAATTCTAGAGATTTCTATGAGAGTATATTTTATTTTATTTTACTTATTATTTTTTATGAGAGTATATTTTAGGTGCTCTATATCCATGGCAGTGGGAGGAGGAGGTAATACTTATGTGAGGTGATGATATATTAGTTTGACTGTAGTAATCATTTCATTATGTATATTAAATCATAACACTGTACGCCTTAAATACACAAAACTTTGTCAATTTCTTCAAAAGGAAAGTACATTTGGTAGTGTTTGGTATTTCAAAATGGAAATATAAACCTCAAATATAAAAATTTGTTGTGTAACAATGGTTTGGTAATCTCAACTCTGACGGGCCCATATCTGAACTAAGAAATGTTCCATGAACTTTGTTTCATTAGAACAAAGCCCTACTGAGACATGCTTCATTAGATCTTACACTATGTGGCCTCCTCTGTAAAGTTCTATAAACTTGGCTAAATAAAACTGACATTTTTTAGAGAACAAGAAGAGAGGACTTATGTGTCTCACAAACACATTTAGATATTTTGGAAATATCACAAATTAAAATGTGTGGTTTATGTGTGGTGACATCTGGATGTGTGGCCCTGGAAGGACTCAGTCTAAATGGACCATTTTTCATGTTCCATCTTATGTCAAATCGAATTTCAGCGGATACATGTGCGTGCACATATGCACTGTGGTACAAAGGAAGAGCATGGGGTTGAGAATCAGATGGATCTCATTCAAACCATTTTACTTCTATAAGCCTTGGAGTTCTGATCCATAAAATTGGCCCAATAAAAGCTACCTAATGAGGTTGTTGGAATAATTAAATGTGGTAAATAAAACTCACCTAAACCCTGTGCTAGGCACAGTGCATGTGCCCTATGACACTAATAACCTTCTGTTCAATAGAAACAATGCATTATCTATACCTCCTGTTCTATGAAAAAAAATCTAGACATGTTAGCTCTATAAAGTAAAGCACATTTCTTAGAATCATCTCACCACAGATGATCAGAAATAAGTAAGAGTTCCTGCTACTGACATTATTACCATTGACGTGTCAGATAGATTTTGTTTGGGCAAATGTATGGTATAAATAATAAATACACAAAATTAATATACACCGAACAAATCAAAAATCTCTTGGGCTTTCCTTGTCATTGTGGCACGATTCTGCTTGGGAAAGGAACAGAAGGAATAATGCTCTGTCAGTTACTAGGTTAATTACAAGTCATCATGTTGGCTGTTTTATGAGGAAAACATGTATTGTAATTGTCACGTGTACAGATCTAGGTTTGCTAATGATCCTTAAAGAAGATCTTTGTTAATTATCTAATTCATCTGGCAAATTAGGTTGATTTAAGACCCCAATATGCCTGCCATAGTCTCTCTAAAGTTTAAAATTTTCAGAACTTACATGAAAATACTATTGGCTTAAGTTTTCCATTACGGAGGTTATGATTTTTTATTAGATTCTACTCCATCTTTACTCTAATTCCTAAATTACATTTGCTAGGGCACCAAGGAAGACAGGACTCTGGAGAGGGCACTAAGGGGCTAAGCTAATTGACTCTTGCTATCAAAAAAAGGAATCTTGAATCTTAAAGGCATTAAAATCTGGTGCGGAGAAAGGGACACCAGCATGGCCAAGAATGAGAAAAAAAATGAAAAGGAATGGAAGGCACATTAGAGACAGGAAAGACTTAAACACGCTGCCCCAGCTCATTTGCCCGTGTCCAGTCAGTCCTGTCTGACACCTCAAGGAGTGAAGGTCTTTATGAAACAAGATAAAGATGAACGATGAAGTCTCTCATCTGATATAGTAGTGGTTAAAAGAGAGGGAATAGTGGAGTTTTCTTGCTAATGTAGATTGAAAGACATTCTAGGATTTTACTTTTCCTTCTCTTTTTTCTTCCCTCCCAGCCCTCATCCCACAGCTCCCCCCCCCACCCCATGCATAGCAAGACAATAGCATCTTGAAGTGGTTTCTTTCTTGGCATTTTCTTATGGGAAAAGGGAGAAAAAATTCTTGGTATTTTAGCCTTCCCTGAGATATGACAGCAATGCATAACCCATTCCACCCCCATCGCCCCACCTGCTCCCTGAAATATTTAAAGCATATGCTCATCTTAAACCTGTCCTCTCCTAAACTGAAATAGAATAAAATTGAGGGGAGAAAAGCAGAAAGGTTTCCATACAGCAGTGCAGGATCCCCGAGTTAGAGTCTGGCTCACCACAAAACAGTGGTATGGACTGTTAGGTCCTTCTAGGCTGCAGAATCATTATCTGCCTAAGAATGGGGTAAAAAAGTTTGAACTGCCTTGTAATAGCGCTAGGTTACAAATAGCTGACCGCTGTCTGTATTTCACTGAGGGGAGGACTCCAGCTTTCAGCAAAGCAGGTTTTATAGCACTCTCATAGTTAAAAGCCTACCTTTTGGAGTATTTTAAGACCTCTGAGGGTTTTTTAAAATTTTATTTAAATTCAATTAATTAACACATAGTGTATCATTAGTTTCAGAAATAGAGTTCAGTGATTCATCAGTCGCATAAAACACTCAGCGCTCATTATATCATGTGCCCTCCTTAATGCCCATCACTCAAATTACCCCATTTCCCCACTTGCCTCCCCCCCCACAGCAACCCTCAGTTTGTTTCCTATAATTAAGAGTCTTTTTACAGTTTGTCTCTTTCTCTGATTTCATCTTATTTTTTCCTTCCCTTCCCTGATGCTGTTTTATTTCTTAAATTCTATATATGAGTGAAATCATATGATAATTGTCTTTCTTATTGACTTATTTTCCTTAGCATAATACCTTCTAGTTCCATCCATGTTGTTGCAAATGATAAGATTTCATTTTTTCCCCTTTGGTGGCTAAGTAATATTCCATTGGAGATATATATATATATATATATATATATATATATATATATATATATATATATATATTACATCCATATATATATATATGTATATCCAAATCACATCTTATTTATCCGTTCATCTGTTGATGGACATCTGGGGGCTCTTTCCATAGTTTGGCTTTGGCTATTGTGGACTTTTCTGCTATAGGCATTAGAGTGCAGGTCCTTCATATCACTATGTTTGTATCCTTTGGGTAAATACCTAGTAGAGCAATTGCTGGGTTTTAAGGTAGCTCTATATTTAACTTTTGAGGAACCTCCATATTGTTTTCTAGAGTATCTATACCAGCTTGCATTCCCACCAACAATGTAAAAGGGCTCCCCTTTCTCCACATCCTCACCAACATTCATTTCCTGACTTGTTAATTTTAGCCATTCTGACTGGTGTGAAGTGGGATCTCAGTGTGTGTTTTTTTTTTAATAATAAATTTATTTTTTATTGGTGTTCAATCTGCCAACATGCAGAATAACACCCAGTGCTCATCCTGTCAAGGGCCCCCCTCAGTGCCCGCCACCCAGTCACCCCCACCCCCCGCCCTCCTCCCCCTCCACCACCCCTAGTTCATTTACCAGAGTTAGGAGTCTTCATGTTCTGTCTCCCTTTCTGATATTTCCTACCCATTTCTTCTCCCTTCCCTTCTATTCTCTTTCACTATTATTTATATTCCCCAAAAGAATGAGACCATGTTTGTCCTTCTCTGATTGACTTACTTCACTCAGCATAATCCCCTCCAGTTCCATCCACATCGAAGCAAATGGTGGGTATTTGTCGTTTCTAATGGCTGAGTAATATTCCATTGTATACATAAACCACATCTTCTTTATCCATTCATCTTTCGATGGGCACCGAGGCTCCTTCCACAGTTTGGCTATTGTGGACATGGCTGCTAGAAACATCGGGGTGCAGGTGTCCCGGCGTTTCACTGCATCTGAATCTTTGGGGTAAATCCCCAACAGTGCAATTGCTGGGTCGTAGGGCAGGTCTATTTTTAACTCTTTGAGGAACCTCCACCCAGTTTTCCAGAGTGGCTGCACCAGGTCACATTCCCACCAACAGTGTAAGAGGGTTCCCTTTTCTCCGCATCCTCTCCAACATTTGTGGTTTCCTGCCTTGTTAATTTTCCCCATTCTCACTGGTATGAGGTGGTATCTCATTGTGGTTTTGATTTGTATTTCCCTGATGGCAAGTGATGCAGAGCATTTTCTCATGTGCATGTTGGCCATGTCTATGTCTTCCTCTGTGAGATTTCTCTTCATGTCTTTTGCCCATTTCATGATTGGATTGTTTGTTTCTTTGGTGTTGAGTTTAATAAGTTCTTTATAGATCTTGGAAACTAGCCCTTTATCCGATACGTCATTTGCAAATATCTTCTCCCATTCTGTAGGTTGTCTTTGAGTTCTGTTGACTGTATCCTTTGCTGTGCAAAAGCTTCTTATCTTGATGAAGTCCCAATAGTTCATTTTTGCTTTTGTTTCTTTTGCCTTCGTGGATGTATCTTGCAAGAAGTTACTGTGGCCAAGTTCAAAAAGGGTGTTGCCTGAGTTCTCCTCTAGGATTTTGATGGAATCTTGTCTCACATTTAGATCTTTCATCCATTTTGAGTTTGTCTTTGTGTATGGTGCAAGAGAGTGGTCTAGTTTCATTCATTGTGGTTTTGATTTATATTTTCCTGATGCTAAGTGATGTAGAGCATTTTTTTAAAGCATCTGTCAGCCATTTGTACGTCTTCTTTGGAGAAATGTCTGTTCATGTCTTCTGCTCATTTCTTGACCTGAGTTTTAATTCTGGACCCATACCCTGACAAATTAAATAATCCTTCAATTGCCTCACCTGTGAGGCATAGACATAAGTTTTCCAACGTTATTTGTGTGTGTAAAAATTAAATGAGATAAACACAATGCCTGACAAAGGGTGTGATAAAAAGAACACTTTCCCCTTGCCTTAGAACACTAGTTTGAGAAGCCATTTTAAAACCATGAGAAAGTGATGCCTAGGTGGCTCAGCAGTTGAGCATTGGCCTTCAATTCAGGGCATGATCCTGGAGTCCCAGTATCAAGTCCCACATCAGGCTCCTTGCATGGAACCTGCCTCTCCCTCTGCCTGTGTCTCTGCCTCTCTCTCTATGTCTCTCATGAATAAATAAATAAAATATTTTTAAAAAAGTAAATAAAACCATGAGAAAATAAGCACATAGATGAAAACTTGGACCCTTGATGATATCAATGAGCCACAGAACCAGACCGGCCTTATTGGTGAATGAGTTGGTAAATATCTGTATTGTTTTAACTACTATTGGTCATAATTCACTTATCTCCAATTGGCATCCTCAATGGTAAGGAAGAGGGCCTAACTGTGGGGAGCTCATGGCACAGACTTAAGTACGGGCTTTTAAAATTATGTATTCAGAATAGTAGTTGTAATTTAGGTATTCTGTTAAGGCTTTTTTTTTTTTTCCCCTTCTCCAGCCTAATGCGAGCTCCTTGAGCAGATTAATTTCTGTCACCCAGTGTCCAGCAGTATATATGACACTTTGTAGAACTTCTGGTCCCATTGACAGGAATCGACTTCACCTCCACTATGTGATTTAATCATGAAGTCTGATGAAAGAGGGGGGTATGTAAATCTGGGTTTGAATCCCAGTCCCACTGAGGCATTCTTGCTGTGTCATCTTGGGTAAGTTGCTGGGCCCCTGTAAGCCTTGGTTTCCTCATCTATAAAATGGTGGTAATGCTTCTATGTCTCAGGGTGATTCATTATAATGATTATAATGATTCATTATAATGATCATAATGATTCAAACATATAAAAGAAAGAAAAGATGTTAAAAATGTTATAAGCTTTTAAAGTGTACCCCCCTACTCTTATTTTAGCTATTACCCTGAATTTGGCCATTGGAACAAACTAGAAATGTGAAGGTCCTCTTCCAAATCTGTCTTAAATTGGCTGAGCTGTGGTCATCACTGTACATTCTCTAGCTTGTTTGGAGGCTTTGCTCCAAAACATCTGGCTGTTTTATGACTTTGATCCCAATTTAAAATTCCACAATACCTCACACAATAATTTTCCTTTATCCACAAAATGCTTTGAATCAGACCAGATAAGAAAAGTAAGAGCCTGGAGTATAATCCTTTCAACTGTCTTTTGATCTCTCTTCTGTTTCTACTAAGAGTTCAATGCACAAGTCACTTTTCTACCACTAAAAACAAGGGGCTGTACAAAAAAAAAAAAAAGCCAGTGATTCCTTTATTTCATAGTGGTAAAAGCATTTTAGCAAGTAAGCTGGGCTTAGTTCCCTGTTCTGACACATATTAGCTATGGTACCCTGGGCAGATAACTGGCTGAACTGCTGTCTTCTCATGAATAAAATAACACAAAAAAAATATAGGCTTGACATGGGAACAAAATGAGATCATGCATGTGAAAGAAAGGTCCTAGAAAACAAAGAAGTTCTGCACGGTATCATCCATATTAAAATCACATGATTTGTGAATCATTTAAGTGGCCTGTGTCTTTTTTTTGTTGTTGTTACAAAAAGCAACTGGAACAATGGTTTGCAATTCACTGTGGGTGCTTCCCCTTATTTTTCCAAGGAAATTTATTTTAAGAACTCTTGCTTGTGTAATGGAATCAACTGATCCAGAAATGGCCTGCAAAATAGCAATCAGATATGAGCCACTTTCTTTTAATTCCTTTTCTATCCACTATCTAGAAATTTCCTTCTTGAGACATACCTTGAGACTAGTAGGTAAACTAAAGGCAGAAAAGTATATATAAGAAGCTAGAAGATGTAACAAAAAGCACAGTGTATTTATTTCTTAGAACTGCTGAAATTATCACAAACTTTGTGGCTTAAACCAACAGAAATTTATTTTTTACAGATCTGGAGGCCAGAAGTCTGAAATCAATGTGTTGGCAGTACTGGATCCTTCTTGAGGTTCTGAGGCGATATCCATCCCACGCTTTTCTCCTAGCTTCTAGCAGCTGCCAGCAATCCTTGGCATTCCTTGGCCTATACAAATCACTTCAGTGTCTACCTTCGTCTTCAGATCACCTTCTCTTCTATGTGTCTGTGTCTTATAAGAACATTTGTCATTGGCTTTAGGACCCACTGGTAATCCAAGATCATCTCAAGATCTTGATCTTAATTAATTATAACTGCAAAGACTCTTTGCAAATAAGGCCACATTCATAGGTTCCACGTGGACTTATCCTTCAATTTCCACTCCACCCACTACAATAGGCTCATTAGTACAATATATTAATGTGGAATGGAATCCTAATTGATATACTAACTACTCAATTTGTATGCTTCGTGCCTTCACATCCTCACTTGTAAAATGGGGTTATGATAATATCTTTACAAGATTATCATGACCTTAAAACAGATCATAAACAGTGAGTGCCTATCAGGCAGTAGGCACTCAATACACTTAATTTTTTTAAAATAAATTATGGCTTTGGCACGTTTCATATTCATGAAAATGAAAGTCAACCAAAAGGAAGAAATACTCAGATTTAGTGGAAACCACTCTGGACTGGGTCTCAGAAATTATTTACCAAATTCTGCCACTACTGGATTTATTCTAATACTTTTGAACAGTCCTCTTGCCCCACTTGAGTACAGATCTTACTCTCTCCATTTGTAAATTGTATAGATTGAACTAGATAACCTTTGATTTCTTCTCCTTTGACAATCTGGAGTTTTGAAAGTTTACCATTAAAGATTGTCCTGTGAGCAATTTGGTGAAAAACACCCCAAAACTCCTGAAAGTCGAACAAGAAAGAAAATACTTAGGCACCGTTTTATACTTAACACAGATAGGAAGATTTGTGCTGGCTGAAATATAACTTTGTGGCGGGTGTGTGGGTGGCTCAGTTGAGCATTTGATTCTTGGTTTTGGCTCAGGTCATGATCTCAGAGTCATGAGATTAAGCCCTGCATTGGGTTCTGTGCTCAGCAAGGAGTCTGCTTGAGATGCCCTCTCTCCCTTTCCCTCTGCCCCTCCTCCAGTTTGCACAATGAATCAATAAATCAATCAGTAAAATCTTGTTTTAAAGAAAATATGTATAACTTTGGAGACAAGTTTTACCCTTTCAGACTTTCAACTGAGATCTCACACCCCCAACCACCAGTGTTCTCTTACTGCTCTTCGAAGACCTGGTGCTGCCTTTGAAAAATGTTCCCTGCTGCCTTCTTGGGCAGATAAAGGCTAAGGGCAGGAATGCTGAGATTATCTGGATAGCCACAAAACTGTGCATGCAACCAGGACTAGCTATATAATTCTTGGGGCTCCCTGTGCAAAAAAAAAGTAGGACAAAAGTACCACTAAGGGTGCCAAAATATAATAGCTTCCTTTCTTCTCTACTCTCTCTCCCAAGCTGTCATGGTGTTTTATGTTTGCTATTTAATGCTGCACTACCTCTGTCAAGAGGATACTCTGAGCGTGCAGATCTTCCCACATGACCAAGGCCCCACCTCATGAAGTTTTGTATTTACCTGTCTGCTGGTGGGAGCCTCCTGACTGATGTGGCATGCCCTGGCCTGGGGCTGAGATTCAATCTTCCCTTCCCAGGGTTTCCTGTTACAACCCACTGGGACAGGTGACTACTAAAAGGAGTACAATCTTCATCCTAGGATGTACTTAGTATTTGGATCAGGAGTGGGTAAAAGGCTTGGCTTAATCACTGACTCACCTGCAGAATGCACTGAGGTGCCACCAACCTAGAGGGAAAGGAAATGCTGTTGCCCCTCCCTGAGAAACCATAGATCATGTTTCCTATTCCTGAACTCTCTGTCCTATACTCATGCCCCCACAGGAAGTGAAGGGCAACAATAGAACATGGGCCAACACTACCTCATTATCATTCTGGATGAAGGACATAAAGGGCTTCTGCTCTGACCAAGGGTGAGGGGACACCCTTACAGGTGGAGTATAATCAAATGGACATACGACATAGAGAGTAACTTAGAGTTGCTCCAAGAATGGGCTTCATTCAGAATCCACTGGTCAACAGTGGATTGATGATCCCCTCTTCAGCCACATCTCCGAGCTCTCAGCCTTTTTCCGTATGCAGGAACCAGCATCTGGTGCTGCCCTGGCCCCCACACCCCACTGCCTATGGTTCTCCCAGCACCTCCTATCACAGTCAAATCTAAGGAAGTCTGTCTCCCAGAAAAGGGAGAGCTTCTCTCTCCCACTTCTAAAGCTTTTTTGCCCCAATCCTTATCTTCTGCAAAAGGATTGGGAGCCTTCCCAGATGACTGACAACGGGGAGTATACATTCCCTTCAGGGAAAACCTCACACTCACCCATAAGGGGATATTGTGGCTCCTTGAGGTAGAGTAGACAATCTCTATTGTTTGGTACTTTTCCGCATATCGGTCAATACCAAATAAGTTCTTTCTACTGATGAGCTATGTTCAGTCCCCTCTCTCTTTCTAACAAGCTTTCCACTAGATTGAGATGAAGAACATATTGGATCTACACATCCCCTACTTATAATTCCTTTGCATCTACTCTCCTCCTGTATGCAGCTGCTCATAATTCCACAAGAGCATGCCATAATTTAGGAAAAATATTTTTTCCTGGGAAGCAATTTTCTGAAGCCTGATTTTATTTAAAAATACATGTGTGCATGTGCGTGTGTACACATGCGTATATATATATCATTGAAGACAGCACCCATCAACTTATCCAAATTAAGGAATTTAATTTTGGTGTTGTTCAGCTCAGATATATCTGAGCAACTAGGGGTGACTTTCGGAGTTTCATTTTATTTACATTTATACCAAAAAAGCATGATAAAGTGATTTTCTCAAAATCATTATAAGATTTTGTATACTACCAAGATACCAATTGTAGATTTCTTACGTACTAGATGCTATTCTATATGTGCATTACGGTGAGATTGGCAGCCAGGCACAGTACTGAACTTAGTAGGTAAGGAAGATTCTGGTTTTCATGGAGCCTCTAGTATAGGTGAAAACAGACAACAGAGATGTAAACAAATGAATAAGAAAGTTTCAGATAATGATAAATGTTGGAAAAATCAAAGGCAGCATAGTGAGAAAGTGACCAGGCTGGTGGCCCTTAGGTTGGATCAGAAAAATGTCTCTGAGGTTAAGATATCTGACTCAGAAGAAGGGGACAACCATGCAAAGATCTAGGATCAAAACTTTGAGGCCAAGGAAAGAGAGGAATTCCCTGACATGGAAATGATCTGTTCTTGAGGACTAGCATGAATGTTCATGTAATGAGAGCAGAGTGAAACAGAGAGAGGTATGAACCATGCTCTGAATGGGGACAGACTACAAATCACATTGGGCATGGTGGCCATGATAAGGAATTTGAAATTCAGACAATCATATGGCTTTAGGCAAGGCAATGGTATGGTGTTTTTCAAAGATGCTTTGACTACTTTAGAGAAAAGTCAGGGTAAATGGTCATAGGGGAAATACAGAAAGTAGCCAGGAAATCATTGTGAGAGGCAGTGTGGGAAACAAGTATGACTTGTGTCTGGATGGCAACAGCAGAGAAATATGGGGAAAGAGAGATTTCCAGATATTTTCTACAGATGGAAGAAGTAGGGCTCACTGGTAGATTAGATGCAGAAGGGAAGAAGGAAAGAGGAATTGAAGAGGACTCCTGTGCCACAATTTGAACAACTGGGGACAGCCCTGGTGGATCAGCAGTTTAGCACTGCCTTCAGCTCAGGGCGTGATCCTGGAGACCCTGGATCGAGTCCCATGTCAGGCTCCCTGCATGGAGTCTGCTCACTCTGCCTGTGTCTCTGCCTCTCTCTCTCCTCTCTGTGTATTCTCATGAATAAATAAATAAAATCTTTAAAAAAAAACCAAAAAAACAACTTGAACAACTGGGCAGGTATCATGTGAAAACATCTTCTGAGGTAGGAAGACTGGACAAGGAGGGAATTCGGAATAGATAATGAACTTCACCTTAAAGGAACCAGAGAAAGTGTTTATAGCTTGACTAACACCAATATTTTCACTATTACGTGCACACACAAAAAAAATTAAGCTTCTGTCTCTACTGGGTACCTCACTGTGGTTCAGTTCCCAGACTCAGAACAGGATCATAAATAAATATTAGTTGAATAGTGTGAGAGTAAGACAAACGTACACAGGTAATGACTTCGGAGTTTACAAGGCACTTTTCCATCCATATAACCCCTGATCCCCACATTAACCCTGCAGAAGAAATAATATTACTACCCTTATTTTATGAAAGAGAATATTAAGACCAAAGGAAAAGAGGGACCAGCTTATGCATGATTCCTCTGGATGAGCTGATCCTAAATTACAGGGATCCTGACTTTCCTGTCCAGCCTTCACCATTGAGACAAAAAGTCCTGGAGCCTCTCCCTGTGTCTAAACCTCCAGGAGCTTTGCCCTTCATCATTTCACATCAGCTAGACTCTGACTCATAGCTGGAGAATCAGCCTCTGTATTATGCAGTGAATTTCATGCATATACACCAAGTGCTGTTTTCTGGAACAGGCTAAAGTAACCCTCTTCTCTCATTTTCCTTCTTCCATTTGCCATAGAATATTTTTCTTTGGAAAACTTTGCCCAGGTTGAGGGACTTTTCCCTGGTTTTGTGTAGACTCTTTGATATACTTCAAACTCAACAACTTTCCTTCAATCCCCAGGGCCCTAGAAACAGCCAACCCACATGTGGTGGGAAGCAAGGCAAGAGCGAAGGAGGAATGTGAGGAAGACACAAATACAGCACAATGTCTTCTTTCTGAGAAACTTCATCAAGGCTCCGATTCCAGTGACCTCACCTTCGAGCAATGCCAGCTCCGTTGCTCTAAATCAAAGTTGACTTGTGGTGGTAGCTCGCATGTTTTGAGTCTAATGAGCCTACAGCTTCTGATATTGCAAAGAAATCCTGAGGGTAGTTAGCATCTACCCTCTGAGACCAGAATAGCCAATGACCCTGACATATACCAATTTCCATATTTCAGGCCAGAAACTGAAAGGAAGGTGAATGGAGGACATTAGGCTATCCATATGATGAGACCATTCAAATCGGGACACTTACTGCAACCCACCAAGAGCATACTCTTTATCATCCTTTCAAGGAATTGAAAATGAATTATAGAAACATGCTCTCAGTGGATCTGTTTTCATTCTTTCCCTCATCCTAATGTTTTTTCTCAATGTTCTCTGTACCACTCTCTTGCTCATATTATTCCAGGGCTTACTTGTCACAAATATAATCCAATGCTTTTTGATGTCCTATAAGGCCATTCATGATTTGACCCCTGGCTCTTATCTCTTCTTTTTTCACTGCTTCTAACACTCACCCCCATACAAGCAACTCCAGTCTTCTTGCTATTTCTAGAGCATGCCAGGAACTCTAACTCCTGATCATTGGAAGTGTTGTTCCTTTCTAACTGAATAGAAGGCTCTTTCCATGAAAGTCTCTTGGCCCATTCCACAGTACATATGACAGCTTAAGAGCACCCTGACACTACCATGGCACTGCTAATCTCTTTTGAGATTTAATAGTACGTGATGATTAATTTTATGGCTATGCTTGACTGGGCCATGGGGCGCCTAGATATTTCCTTAAGTAGTATTCTGATAGCATTTTTGGATGAGATTGACATTCAAACCAATAAACTGAGGAAAGCAGATTGCTCTTCCTAATGTGGATGGCCTTCATCCAATCAGTTGAAGGCCTGAATAGAACAAAAAAAAGTTGACCTTCCCCCAGGAAGAGAGAATTCTGACTGCCTGCTGGCCTTTGAACAGACATTCACTGTCTCCCTGTTTGGTGGTCTTAATGTCTTTGCCTGCTACTTCTATTATTTGGGTCAATTTTGACTGGTTTCAGGTGATTGATTTTTTTCTCCTCATTAGGGGCCATATTTCCCGTTTTCATTGCATGCCTGGTAATCTTATATTGAATACTGAACACTAAATATTACTTTACTGGGGGCTGGATATATTTACATACTTATAAATATTAAGCAGCTTTTTTTCCTGAGACATGGTTAAGTTAGTTGGGAAGCATTTTCGGTCCTTCTATGTCTTGTTTCTAAGATTTGTTAGTTGGGACAAAAACAATTTTCTTTCTAGGGCTAATCATTCCCCATGACTATGAAAAGACCCTTCTGTGTTTTCTACACAATGCTCTATGAATCACAGGGTTTTCTAGTCTGGCTGATGGGAAAATGCACTATTTCTGGTCCTGAATGAATATTGGGTACTGTTCCCCCCCCCCTTTTGGGTTGTTTTCCCCCAGATTCCAGTAGTTTCCTTACATGCAAGCACTGTTTAGTGTCAACTGAATGCTAGGAAGAATCCTCTGCATATCTGCGAATTTCTGTCTGTGTACTGCTCCTCACCAATATCCTGTCCCATGAACACTAGCCACTTTGTTCTCCCTGGATTCACTAATCTATTACTTCAGTTCAGTGAGCCCAGTGACTTTGTATATCCCCTCTTTGTGCTCTGACCCAGAAAACTTCTCAAGACAATAAGCTGAGGCAATTGGAAGGCTCATCTAATTTTTGTGTCATCTCTCAGGGATCACTGTCCTTTTTTTGCCAAATATCCAGTGTCTTGAAAACTATTATTTCATGTACTTTGTTTGCTACTATTGTTTTCAGTGGAAAGGCAGTTGTCTCTGTTCTTCCATCTTGGCTGGAAGTGATGCTCATAGAGACTTTCAGGAGAAGGAAACCAAACAGAATGAGATGACTTAGAGATCAGATTTGCTTGGATTTTATTTCTGATTTTTCCACTTATCCTCTAAACATGTGTAAGTTCTTTCTCCTTTCCACAGCTCAGTGGTCCAACTGTAAGATGGAGAAAATAAAACTTGTCTCAGTTGTTGTGAGGACTAAATGAAGTGGTGGTGATAATCCAACAGAGCATCCTTTTGTTAGCACAGTGTACAACTGATTTGCTCAGCTTATGTCCACTAACCACAGCCCTCTCCACCAGTGCTCCTGCTCAGAGAGAGCTCCTCAAGAGTGCTGGCGGTATCAGTTGTTTGAACATGACAGCAGGGATTCAAATTATTTTGGCAAAGTATTATCTGGTTAGAAACAATTTATCCTTGCCCCACTCCACTCCTATTTCTCTCAATTCTGATGGCTAACCATTTTCTTTCTACCTTCAGAACAAAACCATCACCTACAAACTGGTGAAGCATGCCTTCCACCTGAAGTGTAACTCTCCATCCTGAAGCACTACCTCGTAACAGATGTGGAAACATCTAAATTTTCCTCATATATTCTGATAAAAAGGCACAAATACTGAGTGTGATTATACTTTGTAAGTCCAGAGAAATAAGACCACTTGTTTTGTGTCAAGGGCATTGTCAATGCATTGCTTCACATCCGGAAAATGTAACCAGATAATTTCACAACATATGATATCAGAACCAGTAGAGAAGCATCTTTGACATGGACCAGTTTAAAGAATGGCTTGTATTTTATAAACCAACAGGATCTCTAGACGGTTTTAATAAAATCAGTTTGCTGCTACAAGAGTCTCCAGTAGCTAGCTTGAGTAGTCAGATGAAAAGAGGCTGACACATCAGAAGGAGGGCCCAGCACTGACCATCTGAAGGGTTGCTTGGAGCTTCTGTTAATACCAAGTTAGAACACTAGATGCTGGATAAATACTTCCTTTTATGGTGAGAAGCTTCACATAAAATAAGTAACTGATATTTTATAGGTACTTGTGGTAGGATGACAGAGGCTATTAAAAGAGTGTGGGTAAATTATGCAAATAAAGTACATAATAATGACAATAATGGATTCTACTATAATCATTATAATGCCTAAAACATATATTCTTTTCAACTTTTTAAATGAAGAATAATGCACGTACCAAAGACTATATACATAGAGAGAGCATTTTATGTATTATAAATGTTTTCCATGAATATTTGAATCCTTATTATGAGCATTAAGTTTGAATAATTATCCCTAATTTGAAGCTACAAATACTGAGGCTGAGAGAGTTTAAACAATTTGCTTAGCAGGTGCTACTGCTCTCAGGCATAGGACTTTAGACTTGGCTGTGTATATTGGAAGATTCTAAAGCCAATGCTCTTTACCTACATTGCTTTCCAGTCCTCATTTTGTGAAAAGTACATACATATCCTATCAATTTTAATTACCACCGAAACTCTGTTGCTAACACTCCTACTATTTGATGGCACAAGGCTTCACACCCGGATCTTTTTATTCTCTTTCAACACAATTCCCTATTCGTCTCCATACCTCCCAACCTGCCTACCTGCCAGTCTGTGTGCATTTATCCAGGAAATGTGCACTGAGTCATATCTCCACCTGTGACCCAGACACAAAGAGAAATAAGTCTAATAAAAAGAGGGTTTTTGAGAGAAGAATTTACAGAGACAGGGCAACACTTAGCACGTGTGGAAGCTGGAATAACTGTGAAAAGACTGCACAGTTATATCACCCGGAGAGATTTTTGTGATATGATGCATATCTTTATCCCACACAAACTAAATCATTTCTGTGCACAGGAGGGGATACATGCATCTAATTTTCCCCAAAAAACATCTCCAGGCAATTGTAAGGTGCAGTCAGGTTTGAAAACACCAAATACTGAGCTTCCAGGGAGGGCAGTGAGCAAAGTGAGAATGAAGTGGGATTTCATCAAGACCTGAAAACCATGAAAATGAGTTGAACTTTATTGGAAAGGCAGTTGGAACCACTAAGTTTTAAGCAGAGAAGTAACAGAATCCCATTTCCATCTGAAGCTACCAAATGGAGAACTCTGATCACCAAGTATTGGCACCATTAAGAAGCCAGTATAATTGGCACCATTAAGAAGCCAATATAATATTTTTAGAGATGAAAGTAGAAAGGTTTGAGAACTACTAGATATTAGGGTCATAAAGATTTGGAAAATGATTTGTTGTGAAAGGTGCAGCAGAAAAATGAATTAAGAATAATGCCCCATCTATTTGTCTTGGTTTTACCATTCACTGAGATAAGGTAACTTGAGTAATAGAGCAAGTTTGGGTAGAAATTGGTTCAGTTTTAAGCATTTCACAAGACTGAAGCCCAGAAGGAGAGACAGGGATCTGGGGCTATGGACTTAAAAGTACTTCGCAATAGATGGTGATTGAAGTCCTATGTTTCTGTTGGTTGTGGTGCTGGTTGGTTGGTTGACTTTAAGAATTTGCTTATGTTTGGTTGGTTGGTTGGTTTTATTGTTGTTTATTTTTTTGTTGCTTTTGTTCTTTTTTATAATAAATTTATTTTTTATTGGTGTTCAATTTACCAACATACAGAATAACACCCAGTGCTCATCCTGTCAAGTGTTGCTTTTGTTTTCTTTGGAGAGAGGAAGACAATTTAAACTTATATGAAAGTTTAATTAAGTTTTGAAATAATCATCATGTGACACAGATGGAATGGTAAATGGCAAAAAAATGAATTCTTTAGAGCAGGAAAAGTGTCTGAGGAATGAACATATAGATTCAATCCATTTATAGTGTAGGTAACGATAAATTTTTAAAAATCAACATTTGTCCTCTGGGCAAATATTTCCCAGTAGAAGAGCTTGTTCTGTTTTGTTTTTGTTTTTTGCTTTTGCCATAAAAAAACAATGTTTGCTTTCCATACTGTGGATACCATTAGGCATTTTGCAAAAGAATACCATAACCTGGCTTCTATGCCTGTGGCATTGGATTTAGCAGATAACCATTTCTGCTAGGATTTTCCAAAGTTCTCTGGGAATGCTAGAATAATATTTGAGTAGTAGTGATGATGTGGGCAATTAAAAAATACCTCTTTGACAAAAATTTAGCAAAGTGAAAGTAAAACATTTTGAAGAGATCTTAATCACATCAGATACTCTCATTTTACACATGGGGAAATTGAGTTTAATGAGGGGAAGCAATGTGCCTGAGGGTGCAGAGCTGGAATCAAAGCAGGATTCCTCTGGATCCACTGTTTTCCATTACAAAGTTCCTGAACTGGGAAGAGTGGGTCCAAAGTCCTAGCATAAATGAGGGTAAAGAATGGTTGGCCTCAACTAGGCTACTTGCTAGGATAGGGAGCACAAGAAATCACTGCTATTCTAGCTAAACCAGACAGGGTGCTACTGCCACTGACAGGAGCTTTTCTTCTCATCATACAATTGTAGAGAAAAGAGGATACTAAAGAAGTAGGATCCTCATCAGTAAATACAAGACGTATAGGAATAATCACACTACATCAACAAAATGTCAGTATCATGCAGCAGCTTCGAATCCCTCGCACAATTACATTAGTGTTTGATGATGGTGAATGTGAATTTGGAAATGGAAAAATTAGATTAAACCAGTAAGTGAGGCTTAGTCACCTACTGAGTGGGGACAAAGAAAGTCAGAGGTGGAAGAAAGAAAATAAGGGGTGGTCCTAAGCCATCCATTTCACACTGAAACACTGGACTTTTTAAACTAGTGGACCTCTTAAATTTCCTGATGGAGGGAATAGTGCTAAAAGGGGAATATTGCCTTTCAGATGGAAAGAAAACATATGATCCCAGCACATTTGTTTAGTCTTTCTGCAACTCAGATAAAGCAAAAAGCTCATTAATTTAGAATTGGTGATAATTTGTACAGGGCCTATTCTGAAGTTTACCTTTGCTTTATCTGGCTAAAAGGATTTGGAAACCAAATTAACAGTGTAAACAGGATGGCAGGCAGCAATATTTAAGCTCTTTAAAAGAGCAAACTTTCTCCCAATATCTTTAAAACACAATTTATACCTACAGAGATGACATGCTAGTTACAGATTATTCTTATCTATTATAGCAAGTCCTGATGATTTCTACCTAGGACACTTAGCTTAGCTTGACCCAATGTATGTGTTTCTGAGAGAAGTCTATTTGCATTTATTTTATGATTATCAACCTTTTAAAATATTGATACTAACTTAGGCCTTGGGTGTCATAATTAATAACCTATAACTTTACTTCTAGCAAGAAAGAAACATAGCTTTTAGCAGCACAAGGTACAGGATGAAGAGCACATATGGAACCAGAGATCTTGGGTTCAAGTCCATGTTCTTGTGTTTATTAGTTATGTTACCTTATACGTGTTTTAGGTTACATACGGATTAATCTCCTCTCTAGAACCATCTCAGATGGGGATAAAGATAGCCCTGCTGAAGGACTCATAGCACTGATACAGAGATGAATTTTGCTAAAAGATATGAAGGTGCATTATACACTCTCAGGCAGTATCAGAATGCAAATAATTCTATCACTACTTTTAGCATTATTAAAGACTCAAAACTGAAGCAAAAAAAAAAAAAGACTTATCAGCCAACTCATTGTTTTTTGTTTCTTTTTTTTTTTTCCAGAAATGCCACTGTTTGGTACTTTTTTGCTAACTGAGACTCCTAGCTAGAATTACACATTTCTTGGGGGTATTTAGGTGCATTAAGCTATTACTAATCATTGCAGCTTCCACTGGAATTTCCTTTAATTAAGGAGTCTAAGTGCCTCTGCCTTATTCCTGCTCCACTACCTAATTTCTTCTTCCGTGTGAAACTGGCCCTCTCTAATTACTGCATATGTTCTTTGACATACTTCTATGCAAGCACCCTAAGATGCCTTGTAGATTTTCCCATTGTACTTCTGTGTCCACACCAACACCATGGACTCCCTGATTTCTGCCCTTTGTCTTGTTCATCCCTGTGTCTCAAGGGCTTGGCACATAGCAGGCATTCAACACAGACTTGATAAACACATACTTAAACAAATTAGGAAGACGGGAACACATAGAAGATGAATGGGAGATAAAGTTTTGTATTGGGCACATGATCATGATACTAACAGCTCAAGCCCCATCTGAAGAAAAACGTCCTACTCACAGACTCTGCCACATAGGAAGCTACCATTTCTACCATGTGAGCTTCTGAACACAATCTATTGGATTCTGAACCCAAGGGCAGGCATATCCATAGGTTAGCTAGATAACAAGCTTGTGCCCTGGGATCTCACTATCTCTGGCTACAGAAGAAAGGATAAAAAGTGGCCGCCCAATCCACAACTGACTGAATCAAACACAATTACCATCAACATCTAATTCTATCTTTTCCTTGATAGCACAAGCTGATGTTTGTACTGGTTATCAATCATTTAGGAAAGTTGGCTCTCCTGGTCAAAAGTAGAACCTAAGCCAATCATTGTAACCTTATTCCTTTTGCCTGCATTTGCTTTATGCATGGCATGTATCATAATGGTTAATAAAATGCGAGGTTGACATCAAAGAGCCTCCTGATGAACTTCTGGAAAAAGGGTTTTGATTCTTAAAAAGAAAACTTAGTAAGTTTTTTTCTTATACAGGGTGTAACAGTTTGGTTGAGATGTTTAGATTGGCTACAACAGCGATCATGAGGGGAACTGGCCTTGGAACACAATCGATGTGCTGAGGACACCAAAGTAGACTGATGTGAAGAACACAGGTCCCAGATCCTTCAGTTATCAAAGAGATATCCATTCAATGACCCGGGAGAGACCCTACTTCATGACTTCACATTGCTAGATGATAGATTTTCCTTATTGTTTAAGTCAACTGAACCAGGGTTTTCTGTTATTTGTAAACAGACACAGTAACAAATACAGAGCCAATCCATTTACAGGCTAATTACCCACGTCGCTGCCTAGTGCGAAAGGATGAACTAGCCTTTTAGATTTTTTTTTTTTCTAGAAATTAGAGCTTGGAACTACTGAAAGAAAATTTTAGGTTAGGAGCTAAATCCTTAAGGTTACTAATTAGAGAATAAGTTTGGAGTTGCCTTAATGAGTCACTGAAAAACTGAAGTCATGAGGAAGTACTAACTGTAAATAAGCAAAGCTGGCCAGCTGGTGGAAAGAGGACAATAGATCAAAAGGTCAAAAACACGTCAAAAGACTATGAGCTTCCTGAGGGAAGGAAAGAAAGGGAGTATTGGGTCCTATAAAACACCTTAATATTTTATGACTTCTCTTTTCCATTTCATGTATACACATACTCCTTTCTTTGAGTTAAAATTAGTCTCACTGGGCCCTTTATAAAAGCAACAACAAAAACTTGAATAAAAACACATATTTATTGAACAAACAAAATTACCTAGTGACTACATCTGAGTTTTTCCATTTATAAGAATAAAATAAAACCAACCAACCAAACCTCCCCCTATCTGATGTCCATCTTCTACCTACAGCTTCACTAACCAGTATTTACCCAGGCACTGTTTCATATCCCTGGATATAGAATGAACCCCTCCTTTCTAGAACGGATTCTCCCATTGCAGAATGCTATGAACTAATGAAATGCTCCCTCTAAGGCAAAAAATTAAATTGATTTCCTCAATCCCCAGAGTCATCTCCAAACACTGATTAGTAGTTATCAACTAGGACCTCTGCCCTTAGGTGACAGCTGGCAAAGTCCAGAGATGTTTTTTGACTGTTAAAATTGAGGGGTTACTACTGGCATCTAGTGGATAGAGGCCAGATATGCTGCTAAATACCCTGGAATGGACCAAACAGTGCCTTGCAACAAAAAATCATCCAGTTTAAACTGTCAACAGTGCCAAAGTAGAAAGACCCCAACCTAAAAGAGGTATTATACATAGTAAGGACTACGTATGGAGGAGGAGACTAAAAAAATGCTGTGCTTTTGTAGTGCTTCCATTGAACCCTTCATATTTCCCACTAGCATCAAAGCCCAGGTATTAATTAAATGGTCTTATATATAACACCTGGTGATAGGCCCTGAAATAGTTGAAAATGGAAGAACCCTTATTTGGAGATCAATAAACAGTGGAACAAACAATGCTGAGGAAGAGGGACATCAGATAGTTAGAGGTGCTTAATTAATTATTTTTCCATGCTCTGGAGCTAAGGCATCTGCAATGCATAGGAAGCTCTCTGAATTTGAATACATGCTCTGGTTTATGAGTAGATGCTTCATGACCCTACTTTGGAAATGTCTGAGTCATATCCTTGGCTTTGTTCCTGCAGTAGACATCTGCTGTTTTTGTCTCCCTAGCATCCCTTTTCTTTTCTTTTGGGAATTGCATTCAGTTTTCCTTTGGGAAAATACCTCACCCTCTGGGGGTATTTCCTATAAAGTCTCCATGGAACTATCAGTCAGGGGCTCTTATAACTTTCTTGTCATGTGTTGGCAAGTGTCTTAAACTAGGCCAATCAGTCTTCATCTCCTTGGGATTTGAATTTTGAGTGAAGCAGTAGGAGGATGAGAAACATTTCAAGCTGATTCATATTGCATTGGGACAGTGTCCTAAAGAAAATGCCTATAACTCCTTCTACCTAGGTCACCAACTGTTTCTTGTTTCTGATCCAGTTGTTCAATTGACCTTTCCAGTTGTCCCACATACTTTCATTCCCCCCACCTCAGGACTAGTTTTAGTTTCTTATACTCAAAAATCCTCAACTTCTACAAACACAGAATTAGGTAACAAATAAAGGGTCAATACATGTAAGTTCTCATTCTATTATTTTTCTTAGTTGGCTACTAAGATCATCGAAAGGATATTTTTCCTCTCTGAGCCTATTTCCTCAATCATAAAATAGAATTGATGGACTAGGTCATTCTTACATGTTCTTCATCTAGCTCTGAGGTTCTAAATTGCCAGTAAATATTGGACCTTCCTTGACTAGAAAGGCAAACTAAACTTTCAAGATAACCAGGAGGTGGTGCTCCAGTACCATGATGACACAACCACTACCAGCCCAAGCAGTACTGCCCCTGTTGGGGGTATGGGCTTCCAAGAATCCCACAGGGTCATTTCTACTCTGTCTTGTTGATTGGGCACATTTTCCCTCTCTATTGCTAAACACAACTCTGTGTGTGGCTAATGTGGGAAGTCTTTGCTGGGTCTTTGTTGAGATGGGTAAGCCTTCTTCCTCAAATATTTCCCTACTGGACAGTAGAAATATTCTTTCTCCATATTTGGTAAGTCACAGTGATGTTGTGTTGAAGTGGGTGGTAGCATTATGCATATGGCAGATATATCAGAGTGAGACAAGGAGCTCCAAATGCCATGTGGGGATAAAACAAATATAGAACTTGCATTCTGGTACCACCTCTGCCATGTGTTTGCTGTGTAACATTGGGAGTGATCGTGTATTTTCCTTCGGTTACCTCCTCTGTAAACAATTACATTGGATGAGATCAGTGGTTCCCAAATTTATATTTTGTCAGAGAAAAACAGTGGAAAAAATCTTTCCTTAAATAAAGTCATACATGAAATCCTCATATATAAATACTTCTCAAAACTGTACATGACAAGTGGCAGAAACAGAATTCAAACAAGCTTAAAAGTAAAACAGGAAGGGAAAAAAGAAAAACATGTCAGACATGGCTAGTTTAGGGATCAGAATCTGTCAGAGATCCATCTCGTCACCTCCCATGTACTTGGCTGCATTCTCAGCCAGACCCTCAAAGTGTGACTATGAAATGGAGCCACAAGAAAAGGGAAAGGAGGACAGTTCCCCCCACTCCACCCCCACTCTCTGCCTCTTATACTCTGAGAAAGACCACTGAGATGGCATACCTCCACTGTTAAGGAATCAAGTCTGTGTGCTTGCCAGTTTATCAGAATAACATGGAGCAGGAAAGGGAATATTCCACAGGGAAGACAAGAAGAAGAAAGGATGGAAGGAAAGATGCTCAGTACTAAAGAATAGATAAAACTGGAATCACTCTAGTTGTAGCAGAAGACAGACCCATCCTTTCCACAGACAGTCCCTCAGGCACCTCCACAGAACACCTAAGGTGCGAGGAATGGAAACGAAAATCCATGGGACTAGAGATCTACAAAATCTCCTATAGTTCTGAGGGGCAAGATCTCTAAATTGAGAAAAGAGTGACATGGTTCTTTCCTCACTCTCTCTGTCAAATTACACCTGAAGTTTCCTCATTTTCTATGAGCTATTTATTTTTTTTTAAATGGCGATTTGTCATCTTTGCTTGAGTATTTTCTTATTCTCCCAAATGATCTTTAATCTCATTTACACCAGGCACTTTCTTTGTACATGGTAGGAAACCCAGAGGTCACTCTATTTTTAAAATGATGCAGTTAAGGAACAGATAATTTTTAAAATATTTTATTAAAAAATTTTAAAAAATAAATATTTTATTTATTTATTTTAGAAGGGTGGGGGAACACTTAGGGGAAGGGGAAGAGGGAGAGGGAGAGAAAATCTCAAGGGACTTCCCACTGAGCATGGAACCTGATATAGAGCTTGATTCCAAAACCTTGAGATCATGACCTGAGCCAAAACCAAGAGTTGCATGTTTAACCAACTGGGGCCACTTGAGATTCCCCCAAGGAACAGATAATTAAATAAGCCAGTTACTAAAAGATGTGGGGGGTGCGGCTGGGGGGAAGGATTAGATCTATAAGGGTCTAGCTGAATCACCTTGTCCAACTCAATCCTTTCCCATTTGAGGAAACTGGGATCCAGAAAGAGGAAACTGTCTTCCCAATGCCATGTAATGAGTCAGTCCTAAAATAGGAACTAGAAGCCCAGGTGGCTGCTTCCAAATCCATTAATCCTTCTAATCAGTGCTTTGGTAGGTGTTGCATCTAGTGAGACCTTTCTCGTAACAGAATTCTGATCATGTCACTTGTGACCTTAATTATTTTCAGGATTTTCATCTTTATGGAATGGTACAAACACTTTGGCATGAAGATCAAGATCCATTTGATACAGGTCTGAGCTGACTTGTTGAGATTCATCCCTACCATCCTTTGCTTTTCCCTTTATGTAGGCCACTACCACTGGCTTTCCCTGCCATCTCGCACACATTGTGGTATTTATGGCTTTCACTCTTTGCTCAGACAACCCTTCCATCTCGACCACTATGCCTTTTTTTTCTCCTTTATCTCATAAACTCCTTCTTCTCCTTCTCTAAGGCTGAGTTTATCTGTTACTCCTTTGAAGCATCCTGTGATATGTCCTCTTTCTATAAACCAGTTATGATTTCACTCTGTTTCTCTCATAGCATACTGTGCTTATTCCTATGGGTACTCTTACTAAATAAAATAGAACTGTCATTTATAGACTTAGCACTACGCCTATAATTTGAATAATGAAATTATGATGTTAGACTTTGTGAGAGAGAAAACTAGGGACAAAAATGTTTTCCTAGGACCTCTGAAAATATACCAGAACAGGTGTCATTAGTGGTTCTCTTTCTTGAAAGCTGAGAAACAAAATTCCAAAATCCTCCTCTATACCATGATGCAGCCACTACCAATTAACTGAAGTTGCTAAAAAGTAGAAACTTTACTTACCATCTCCCTCTATACCTAAAACAAAAGGAGAAGTATATTTCTTCTAAAGTATCCCATCCATTTGATCCTGAAGTCATTGATGATCTTTAGGCTACATCCTGGTTCAGAGAATACTACAATTTGATCGAGATCTCTTCCAAAGCGCAGAGGGGATAATAGTGACATACGTCAGGTCCATTTGCTGACTCTATCTCAGTTCTATGGTTCCCAATATTTTAATCACTGTGGCTACCTTTTACATGCCTGACACTCTCTAATCAGACCATAGTGATGGCTCACTATTGACCATCTCTTCATAGGTAAAGCAGGTTGCAATTTACCAGGCAGTCCCTACCTCTAAGAGCACAGATTTCTCTTTCTCAAAATAAAGTGAAGTCAGCTGCACCAGATCATGACTACAGTCCAGCTTTCCACTTATCCGGCTCTCTCTACTGAGTATCCTAGTGATTTGAGTTCTCTCTTACCCTACTAGCTGTATATGGTACTCAAGGATCAAAACAAAACAAAACAAATCTTTTCCATCTTTACATCCAAATTACCTTATATAAGTTCAAAGTATGTCACATGTTTCTGTCCTTGAACTAATACCTTATAAAAATAATCTCATTTTATCTTTATCCCTATAAAGTAGGAGTGATTATTCTCGTTTCCAGGATAATAATGTTGAGATCAGAGAAAACAGCTGATTTACTCAAAATCAAATAGTTTATATATCCCTGGGCTGGAGTTTGAATGCAAGTCATTCTAAATACAAAAGGCATTTATTTACATTCTGCTCCATAGATATTTTACAAATGACCAAATGGACGAATGAATGGATGTCCAGGCTGTAAGACCTATCTGAAATATTTTTCACCTCTGGCACAATTTGTGTATTAGGCTGCCCAGAAATTTATATATTATTCTACCTTTGAGCTCACATCACACAGACAGCAGAGTATAATCTCACTTGGAATTTCATCTGCATCTTCCCTAACCCTCTCTTTATTTGAAAGCAAATACACATAGCATATCAAAAAAAAAGAAAAGAAAAGAAAAGAAAAGAAAAGAAAAGAAAAGAAATGAAAGCAATACCAAAAGATAGTAAGATTATGAAAAAATGCTAAACATCATTGGTCATTAGGGAAATGCAAACCATAACCAAAATGAGGTACCACTTTTATCTCGCTAGGATAGCTACAATGAGAGAGAGCAAAAGAGAATGAGAACAAGAGGAAAAACGACACGTGCCAGAAAAGACTGAAGAAACTGGAACACTAGTACATATAGAAATGTAAAGGGTTCAGCCTCTGTAGTTCGGCAGCTCCTCAAAAAATTAAATATATTATTATGTAATCTTCTAATTCCACTCCTGGATGTATATCCAAAAGGACCAAAAAGCAGTACTCAAGGTCATGTGTACACATGTTTAGAGCAGCACTAACCCTAATAGCCAGAGGTTCAAATATCTGCTCAAATGTCCATCATTAGATGAGTGGATAGACAGACTGTGGTACATATATGAAATGGAACATTAGCTATTAAAAAAAATGAAGTACTGATACATGCTACAATGTAAGTCTTGAATACTTTATTCTAAATTTTAACAGACCAAAAAAGTCACATACTGTATGATTCCATTTCTATGAAATATTCAGATTAGATAAATCCATAAAGACAAATTAACAAAGATTGATGGTCACCAGTGCTAGGGAAAGGAGGGAGTGGGAAGAAATTAGTTAATGGGCAAGAGATTTTACTTTGGAATGATGGAAATGTTTTGAAATCTGATAGAACTGATTACTGCACAACACTGTGAATATACTACATGCTATCAAATTGCTTCACTTTAAGATGACTAAACTTACGTGACTTTTTTTGAAAAATAACTTATTTGTTATATATTAATAAACAACTAAAATTTAAAATTTTTAAGGTACTATTTACAGCAACATCAAAATTATGAAATACTTAGGGATACATTTAACACAATATAAGCAAGGGCTGAAGTCTACAAAATAATGCTAAGAGAAACTAAAAGAAAACTTAAGTAATTAGATGCACCATGTTCATGTTGGGAAGATAATATATATGAAACAATCCCAGTCAAAATCCCAGCAGGATTTGTTGTAGATATATAGGTTAATCATAAAATCTATCTGGAAATGCAAATGACCTCCAAGAGCCAAAATGTTACTGGAAAAAAACAACATAGAGGACCTTCCCTACTTATTTTCAAGACTTGCTATAAAAACATAAGACCATTTGGTATTGGCATCATTAAATATATAAGTCAGCGGAACAGAATTGAAAGTCCAGAAATAAACCCAAACATATGTGGTCAATGTATTTTTGGAAAAAGTATCAAGGTAATAAAATAGGCAAATGAGTGTCTTTTCAACAGTGTTGGAGAAACAGAAGATCCACAATAAAAAGGAAAAAAGACTGATCGCTAACTCACATCATATACAAAAATTAACCTGAAAGCCACCACAGAACTAAACATAAAAGCCTGGTTGTATCTATGTGTTAAATATCAATAAACCTAAAATGCGTGATGCTTATTATATGTGAATTTTACACCAATGAAATTAGTTTTTAAGTGATTAGGACAGTAAGACTAGAACTAACAAATCTGTGGGCACTCTATGAACCAAATTATAATCTGCCCCATTAGACAGTCCCACACCTGTATGTCTCTGCAAATTGGAGCTCTCTACTTGGGGTTCTGAATCTGAGTGCTGTGACACGATACTCTAAGTTCTTAGAACAAGGGACGGAGAAAGGTTTCAAGGTAATCATTTAAGAATTTCTGATGTCCTGATAGTGGGTCTTATAACAACACCTCTGATTTTATCTTGGTCCCATCCTCACATTTCACTGGTGAAACCCAGGATTCGATATTTTCCCTCAAGTTTCTTACTTGTCTAATCGTAGGCCAGCTGGACTAATGGAGGTGAGAGAGTGTTTTATATCCCAAGCCGTTAGACCTAGGTTGGAAATATTTTCTCTAAATTTGGCCTGGAAACTAAACAGGTCTTTCTTAATTTATTTCTACATCCCTTTAATTTAGCAGATAAAAGAAGCCAATGACTGCTGTCAAATAATCTTCTGGAAAACCTGCCTGGCAAGATTCTCAAGTTCATTAGGTTCTTTTTTTTTTTTGCCTTAAATATTATACTTTTCTATAGAGGATCATAGTTCCACTCAGAACACAGTTGACCCTTCTTCCGGTCTCCAACAGCAATTTCCAGAATTCCTGAACCCCTTCCATTAACAGGGTCTTCATCATTCTTCTAGCCTCTGCCTACAGCCTGGTCCCAAAGCGACTGCCATGTATTTTATATTTTTGTTACAGTAGCATTATTTTATTTTTGTCAATCATCTAGTGCTACCTAACATACCTCCTGACACACAGTACCTTGAAATAATGATGATTTTCTTTTTTTTAATTTCTTAAATGTTTGAATGAGTTGGTTCTTTTGCTCCACATGGATTCAGGTCGGTAAAGGAGCTTCATTCAGTCTGTAGCTTGGCTAGGGCGACAACAGCCCAGGGCCCTCACCTGCTTTTACGCTCAGCTCTCATCCCTGCGGTGGGTCTCGCCCTCATCTCTCTCTCTCTCTCTCCCCCTTACTCCCTCGCTCAGTGCTCTCTCAGGATTCAGTGGTCCAGCCCCACGTTGTGTACATGGTGGCTGCATTCCAAAAGAGCAGAAGAGTGTTTACCCCAAAGATACAGATGCAGTAAAACACCGGGACACCTGAACCCCGATGTTCACAGCAGAAGTGTCCACAACACCCAAACTGTGGGAAGAACCACAATGTCCTTGGAAAGATGAATGGATAGAGAATATGTGATATGTAACTCAGCTATCAAAAAGAATGAAATCTTGCCATTTGCAATGACATGGATAGAACTAGAGGGTATTATGTTAATTGAAATAAGTCAGGAAAGTAAATTACCATATGGTTTCACTCCTAGGTGGAAGTAAAGAAGCAAAGCAGATGGACATCTGGGAAGGGAAGGAAAAATAAAGAAGATGAAAACAGAGAGGGAGGAAAAAGAGACTCTTAATCATAGGAAACAAACTGAAGGTTGCTGGAGGGGAGGGCATGGTTGGGGAAATAGGGTCACTGGGGGATGGGCATGAAGGAGGGCACGTGATATCATGAGCACTGGGTGTTATATCCAACACCTCTTGAATCCTACCTCTGAAGCTAGTAATACAGTATATGTTAATTAATTGGATTTAAAATACATTTTTGAAACAAAACAAAACAAAAAGCAGAAGAGGAAGCAATTAAACTCTTACTGGAACAGCGTCATTTCTGCCACATTTTATTGGCTAAAGCAACCCACGGGTTCAGGCCAGGATGTAGAGAAGAAACAGAACCCACTCCCTGACTGTGCCGAGCATCATGAGGGTGCCGAAATGGGAGTGCCCATCTTCGCAGACAACCCGCTGTGCTATAGGATCCTTGAACTTAGCAGGTATGAGAGGCCAAAAGGTCCACTCTCAGGCCATTCCCTTTTTGGTTGGGTTTGGTTTTCTTTTAATTAGGTTTCCGCAAGCACAGACTAAAGGAGTCCTAATACATATAAAAGAAGTGAATACATGGAACAGCTGGCTAAGAGTAGAAAGTGAGGTTAAAAAAGGAGGAAAAAATAAAGTCCTAGAAAAGTACAGCTGCTGAATGGGAGTTAATTACCTGGAACTTCAAGTTACAAGGAACGGGTGTGCTCTCCATGGGATCATAGATGAAATCCCAAAGAAATGTTTGAAAGCACCTCATTCGGTCTTTCCCAAAGAGTTCTGCAGGACCTTGTTTCTACAGGAACAACGCTTTTAAAGGATTCCATGGGAAAATGAGTTCCCCTGCTAAAGGACTCATTAGAGCTTTTGATAGCTCCTAAGCATCATGAATCATAAAGTGCTACATGTGTCCTAACTTCTACCCAACTCCTTTTACCACAGGTCTGGGGAATTCTAGTGTAGTCGAGCTCCTCACTTCACAAGTAGGCGATCAAAGGCTCAGAGGGTTCGAGTCCCTTGCTTGAGCTAAGTAGGAGCAGAGCTTGCGGCTGTCTCTGAGTCCCCAGTTCAAAGTGCTATTATTCTCCGGCGGGCTTAGGTGTAGACAAGGTTAAATTCACTAAACAAAGAGGCCACTGCACTGATGAGGTTCTTGCACCCCGGCGGCTACACAGAACCAAACGCGAAGCCCGCACATGCCTCCGGGTTAAGAATTAAAATGCTGAGGACGACCAGGCCTGAGCCACAGCCGGGGAATCCTTGCTTACCTTGCTTCTCCACGAGGCTCTGTCCAGCTCCTGTTGCTGCAGCCTTTACCGCTCCCGGGGGGAGGGGGGCACTGGCGATTCCAATCGATTTCGCTCAAACTCTTAAAGTTCTGGATGTGCCTCAGTTTCCCTCTAGCAGCCGAGGCGACAGGGGAGAGGCGGGCGGGTCTGCGGAGGCCCCGGGCTGGGGGAGGGCGGCGCGGGGCGCACCTGCCGAGCTCGGGCCGCGGTCCCAGCCCTGGGAGCCGCCCGTCCCCCCACCCCTCCGTGGCCCGGTGCCCGCAGGGCAGGTGGTTCTGACTCGAAGCCCGACCCGGGCCGGGCGGGGCAGGTGGTTCTGACTCGGGACCCGACCCGGGCCGGGCGGGGCAGGTGGTTCTGACTTGGAGCCCGGGCTGGGCGGGGCAGGTGGTTCTGACTCGGGACCGGACCCGGGCGGGGCAGGGGGTTCTGACTCGGAGCCCGGGCCGGGAGGGGCAGGTGGTTCTGACTCGGGACCGGACCCGGGCGGGGCAGGGGGTTCTGACTCGGAGCCCGGGCCGGGAGGGGCAGGTGGTTCTGACTCGGGACCCGACCCGGGCCGGGCGGGGCAGGTGGTTCTGACTCGGAGCCCGGGCTGGGCGGGGCAGGTGGTTCTGACTCGGGACCGGACCCGGGCGGGGCAGGTGGTTCTGACTCGGGACCCGGGCCGGGCGGGGCAGGTGGTTCTGACTCGGGACCCGACCCGGGCGGGACAGGTGGTTCTGACTTGGGACCCGGACCGGGCGGGGCAGGTGGTTCTGACTCGGAGCCCGGGCTGGGCGGGGCAGGTGGTTCTGACTCGGGACCCGAGCCGGGCGGGGCAGGGGGTTCTGACTCGGGACCCGACTGGACCGGCCGTCAGCCGGGCTGGGTGCAGCGTGGGGCCCGGGGTAGGGTCTTGCTGGGAGGCCGAGCCAAGGGCCAACCTCCGGGAAGATCCGGCGCGTGGTGGCCGCGGCGCCGCGGAGCCCCTGAGCAGGGCAGGTAAGCTCCTCCCTTAGGGACGCCCGGAGGTGCGAAGGGCCTCGCGCGGGCGCTCGCTGGGGAGGGTGGAGGGAAAAGGGTCTTTGGTGCCCCCCGGCCTGCGGGTGGGATGGGGAGGCCTGCGGGGGCCTGCGGAGGGAGCCTTCTTACCCAAGCCATATGCCTTTCCAAATTCAGATCGATGGGAAGAAACATTGGTGATGATTGATCCTTTCCCAGGGACAGCTACAGCCTTCCTGTCTCGTGTTGGGTCCTGAGAACTTGGCGGGCAACTGTCAGGTTAGTGTCCCCAAAATATGGGGGGAGATGTGTGGCTTGTACCGACCTGGATGGAAAGGTGGGTGCGCTCCCTTTGCAGCTGGGGTCCTGGCCATCATTGCCGGCTCTCAGCACTATCGTCCAATTCTTCCCTTCTTTGGGCATTATAAGGGCATTTACAGCACATGCAGAGCATTATAAGGAATGATGAGAAACCTCTGTGGGTCACATGTGTATGGTACATGTGACTGAAACAGACATTCCAAAGATTATTTAAAGTTTGTAGAAATATGCCAATATTCTCCTTGTTTAATTAGTATCTTAAATTATCGTATGCCATGGAAAAAAATTACATCTCCTTATCAAATGAACTCTCATCAGATCTTTAACTATGGCTATTTTAAAAAAAAGTCTTCGTCATTTACCAACAGTTATTAGTTTATGCTAATAAACTAATATCAGCATAAAGTGCATTTATGCTGATGCACTTGCAAAGGTGCCTCATCTTCAGAGAGGTTCATGGGAAGGACGCTGAATACTCTGGAATTTAGGTTTCTGAAAACTTTAAGATCATAGAAACTGAACTTGGTAAGAATTTCCAGAACTAACAGAAAACCTGGATTCAAACAGAATAGGAATTTGAAATATGGGATTGAATGAACCGATAAGGATGATTATAATTTTTTTCACGATTTTTTCTTTGAAATTGTGCTGGTTCCTTAGTGCTATATTTTTCCAGATTTAAAGAAAACTTTTCCTCTTTTCCTTTAAGCGATCTATGACGTACAGTGATTTTGTAAAGTACATCTCTGTAAACAGAACTGAAACATTTACCTTTTCTCTCTACTTAATCCCTCTAGAACTCAGAAACTTATTGAGTATTCTTATTTTCGTGGTAATATAATTATTTGCTTCCGTTCAATAAGAACCTGTTCCCCCTGTTACAGGACACAATTGGAAACATTGGTTGTATAACCAAGGCTTTGACTGGAATGTCATATTTGAGAATATGCATAAAATAAAATATGACCAGACAGTCCTCAGGAACTAAGTTTGATCTGATGGAGCTAATTTTAAAAAGCCCCTTGGGAAAAAAAAAATAAATAAATAAATAAATAAATAAAATAAATTAAAAAAATTAAAAAAATAAAAAGCCCCTTGGAAAACCTGGCCTGGTTTGTTGCCTACAAAGTTCTTAGGAACCTTACCAAATGAGTAAGGAAGATCACTTCCTGGTAGGCTCAGGACCTTAGGATATTTGGGGACCTCAGGAAGAGAGAAATTCACCCGAATCAAAGGTATTTCATGCAGTCCGATGGTGAGTTCTTGGTTTGATTTCTTAGCCTGGAGAGGCTTTTAAAAGTCCAATCTAAGATTCCTTATGAAAAATTCCAGTAAAGCAGATTTAAAGAGAGCCTGTATGATCAGTCACTACTCTTGCAGCACTTATATAAATAATAAGGCCAAGTTTAATGAGACTAGACTTATTTTGCAAACAAAGTAGTTTTAACTGTGATTATCTTTGATAGAAATGAGGGTGATTGTTGAGGAAAAAATTATGTTTCAGTAGATTATAACACAACCGTGGATATGAGATTCTAGTCCTGTTCATTGTCTTTGAGGTTTTGCTATATATCTGTAAACCAAACTAGACCCAGAATTCTTCTGGTCTTCTCAAATATCTGATTACAAGTCTCCAAACTAAAGTTTCCAATTTGCCCCCCACCCTTCTGATTTGGAATCACTAAGAACAAAGGCTGCCTTTGAACCTCCTTGGAAGGGTTTGGCAGCCAAACTTGGGGGACTTGAGTCTTGGGTCCACATGCCCCAGTTTAAAAGGGCTTATCCAGACTTTTGGAGCTGCACACCAGCTGGAAATATAAAATTAAAATTGACTAGGGCGGTTCCTCCCCAGAAGCAGAAAATGTCTCGTGGTGGACAGCTCTCCCAGGATTCTGGATCAAGATCTCATCTCTAATAAGAAACCTTTAGTGCAGCCCGGGTGGCTCAATGGTTTAGCGCCGCCTTCAGCCCAGGGCCTGATCCTAGAGATCCAGGATTGAATCCCATGTCAGGCTCCCTGCATGGAGCCTGCTTCTTCCTCTGCCTTGTCTCTGCCTCTGTGTGTGTGTGTGTCTCTCATGAGTAAATAAATAGAATCTTTAAAAAGAAGAAAAGAAACCTTTATTCCTTTTGCCATTTTGCTACTTCCTTTACTCTTCATTTACAGACAGTATTCCTTAACTCCAACAACTACTTCTGCATCTACGTCTAAGGACATAGCTGCACAACAAAAGTCCCTAGGTTTTCTTGCTAAGGTGATTTTACATAATAGAATGGCTTTATGTTACTTACTGGCTGAGCAAGAAAGAGTCTGGGCTGTAGCGGATACCCCTGCTGTACCTGGATCCACACCTCTTACTATTGCAAATACAGGAGATTAACAAACAAGCTACTTGGCTAAAACAGGCTGATGCCCCTTGGGGTACCATCTATAATTTATTTGACACCAGCTGGGCTGGTAGATGGGAGCTCTGGCTACCCCATGAGTACCTCAGTATTTTGGTATTATCCACGAATAGTTATTATGAGAGTATAATGTGCTGTGTTTTCTCAAAGGTCTTAAATTCATGATCACAGCCAATAGATGTTCTCACTGCACTTGAAGGAACAGAAATAAGCTAAACAATGAGGTGAACAGCAAAGACAGATTCTTCTTCCAAGAATCTGATGTCATAACCTATGAGTATCACAATGAGACAAGAGCAACTTAAGTTTGATGGTAACTTAAGTCGATGTTAATAGTACATTTTTGGTCAATCCCTCACATGGGTGAGGATGACCAAGACAAGGAAACTGTTACATTAATGCAACAAGGAGGTCATTAGATTGATGTGGCTCTAAAGCTATGGCGGCCTATATAAGCAAACCAAAATCTAGCCTGCTAGTACCTCAGACAGGCACTTGCTGGGGAGGGTGGAGGGAAAACGATTTTTGTCCTTTACAATTTGTGGTGCCCCTGGCTGAGACCTGCTGGACGTCAACCCATCCTGGAGCCTGTGGGTGGGATCCTGGGAGAACTGATAAGGAATCAAAATGCTAAAGACAACCAGTCACCATCAAGTAGGCTGTAAGCTAGAGCCAATTCATATTTGCCTTAGTTTGCTTATATCTTTTCTTTATGGTAAAGTTTTTCCCTAGCTCCTATTGGTGGAGTGCTCCCTAACCACTTCCAGTTCAGCAATGCCTCATTTTAATTGACTTTCCTCACCTTTAAAATTTTTAATGTGCCTTAGTGTGTCTTTTAACAATATGTACCATAGAAACCCAATTCTTCTAACTACTTTAAGTTCTTGAGTCCTGTCTTTGGTCACCTTTTCCACACTCAATCCATTCTATAGGATTCCACATCTGTGGGACAGCAGAAAGGTAGACTCCACTCCTGTGGAGCTAGCATATATCAAGCGTTGGTGGATCAGAACTTTAGTAACAGGTTTCCTCATGGCTGGAAACATCATCATGGGGTCATTAAGAAATACGTGAAACTAGTACTCTTTTATTACCAAAGGTCTTTTAAGACAGATTTCTTCTTGGAGCTCCTTTTGGATACTCCATAGATCATTGCCTTCCACACACTTTTTGGAAAAACCTCCATTGTACTAAACCAACCTCCAAAACGTCCATCCTTCTCCGTGAAAACACACACTTTTGAGCACCTATGTGTGTTTTCCAGACAACCTAAGTGCTTTGGATGCATTCTCTTTGACCAACTTGGAGTTCTGGCCTTGTAGGAAAATATTCCATTCTTTCATGTTTTCCAGACAGTGTCTAATTGGAATGGAAACTAGCACAGAACTGAGTGTTTGGTGAAGGAAATGACATGTGGCCCTCTTAGAACTCAAGGGTGATGTCATTCGCTAAGGTGAATATTCTCTTGCCTGATGCCTGTATGACTGAGGATTGGTGAGGTGTGGTGGAGAGAACACTGGACTGGGAGTCAGGAGGCCCAGATTCCAGTCCTGGTGTAGCTGCTACCTCTCTGACTAGGTGTGTGTACCACTGGCCCTCGGGCTTGTTGAGTACCTCATCCATACTGTAGGTCCTTCCCACCTGAGTCTTGTTTTCACTGTGCTAGAACTCTCAACTTCGAATGCCTTAGTGTTAGGAGTTAAAGGATATGCAACCGGGATGGAACTTGCAAGGAATTGCAAAGAGTCAGCTTTCTACCCAAATCCTAAGTGGTCTATAAAAGGAGAGTTCTGTGGGGAGAAAACAAAACAAAGCAGGTAGAATCATTTAATTCTGCTTGGTGGGTCCATTCACTTGAGAAACGATTTGTGCAGAAGAGTGAAAGCAGCT
Organism: Nyctereutes procyonoides; assembly: GCF_905146905.1. Taxonomy (NCBI): domain Eukaryota; kingdom Metazoa; phylum Chordata; class Mammalia; order Carnivora; family Canidae; genus Nyctereutes; species Nyctereutes procyonoides. The sequence continues at coordinate 4,738,933 of NW_026575135.1, read as the reverse complement.
GATTTATATTTTAAATGATCTCTCTAGCACCTGCGTAGACAATTGATGCTAGAAGACATTAGAAGAAGGGGTGACGAGACCCTTAGGAGGCTAATCCAATAGTGCAGGCAAGAAATGATGGTAGATTGAGCTTTGATGACAGCATTAGAAAGGAGGGGAACTGAGTGGGGAAAATTAGAGAGGGAGACAAACCATGAGAGATTCCTAACTCTGGGAAACAAACTGAGGGTTGTAGAAGAGGAGGTGGGTGGGGGGATGGGGTAACTGGGTGACAGGCACTAAGGAGGGCACTTGATGGGATGAGCACTGGGTGTTATACTATATGTTGGCCAATTGAATTGAAATTAAAAAAAAAACAATGAGATATCACCTTATGCGTATTAGTATGGCCATCATGAAAAAGACAAGAGATAACGAATGCTGGAGAGGATATGGGGAAAAGGGAACACTTGTGCACTGCAGGTGGGAATGTAAATTGGTGCAGCCACTATGGAAAATAATAGGATCCTCAAGAAGTTAAAAAATAGGTCTACCTTATGATCTAGCGATTCCACTTCCGGGAATATTTCCAAAGGAAACAAAAACACTAACTCAAAAAGATACCTGCACCTCGTGTTCATAGAGCATTATTTACAATAGTGAAGACATGGAAACAACCTAAGTGTCTATTGACAGATGAATGGATAAAGAAATTGTGGTGTGTGTGTGTGTGCAACACAATATTATCCAGTCATTAAAAAAAAAAAGGAAATCTTGCCATTTGCAATGATGTGGATGAAACTCAAGGGCATTATGCTAAGTGATAAGTCAGACAGAGGAAGGCAATTACGATCTGATCTCACTTATATGTGGAATCTTTAAAAAAAAAAAAAACTTAAAGGAAAAGATCAGATTGGTGGTTACCAGAGGTGGGGAATGTAGAGAAGGGGAATTGGAGGAAAGTGGTCCAAAGGTAAGTAAGTACTAGGGATGGAGCATATGACATGATGACTGCAGCTAATACTGCTGTATGATACATAGGAAAGTTGTCAAGTGAGTAAATTCTAAGAGTTCTCATTACAAGGAGAATTATTGTTTTCTATCTCTTTATTGTATCCATGTGAAATTACGGATATTAACTAAACTTACTGTGGTAATCATTTCACAGTATCTATAAGTCAAACCTTTAACCTAACCTGAAAATCATACGGTTGATTTATGTCAATTATATCTCAATAAAATTGTGTGTGTGGGGGGGGAGAAATGCAGGCAATTTAGAGAAGACATTGAATGGGGAATTTTTAAGACTTGGATTACTTGTGGGTAGTGGGGGGGGGAAGATGAAATAAAGAGTCAAGGAGTTTGGCTTTAACAATTGAGTTGATTTTGTTTCCATTTTCTGAGATGGCAGAGATTGGGCGTAGAATATGTTGGAAGTAGAATGGGAGTCAGCATTTTAGACATGTACATTTTGCAACTTGCCAGTGCAGATATCAAGCAGAATATTGACTATACGAATTTGGCTCCCAGAGAATTTTGCACTAGAGATAAAATCAGGGAATGATAAGCATTTAGATGATACTTGATAAGCTTCAGAGAGAGGTACCATATGAACTGGAGCTTGAAGGATGAGTCCGGTTTTACCAATGATTAAGAATGTGGGCAAGGGGGACTCCTGGGTGGCTCAGTGGTTAAGCACATCTGCCTTTGGGGTGTGATCCTGGAGTACTGGGATCGAGTCCCGCATAGGGCTCCCCACAAGGAGCCTGCTTCTCCCTCTGCCTGTGTCTCTGCCTCTCTCTCTCTCTCTCTGTCTCATGAATAAATATATAAAATCTTAAAAAAAAAAAAAAAAAAAAAGAGTGTGGGCAAGGGGAGTCCATGCAAAGAGGACTGAGTGAGAAAAGGCAGAGAAAGGCAGAGAGCCGAAGGGGTCAGGCCAAGGTCCATTTGGCTCCCAGGGCCTGAGCTCAGACCACCGCACAGCACTTTCTGAAATAGCAACACCACCTTCTCTCTAGAAACATTCAGTCGCCATCTGAGATCCCTGGACACTTGGGTTCAAAGCCAATGAAGGACAGCTAAGAGCAGTTTGCTTCAGGAGAATAATAGAGCCAACAGGCTCTTTCTTTTTTTCCTCAAAATAGAGAAAATTTCCTTCCTTTTTTTTTTTTTAATTTTTTTCCTGACTAATATTGAATTCATTAGTGTTTGTCGTTTCCCAAGTCTGGCAACCTCATCGAGCGCAATTCAGTTCAGACTTCAGTGTCACTACCCAAGAGACCAGGGTAGATTATAAGCAATTTAGAGATTCCTTGTTGTACTTAATTTGTCTTTGGCCAGGGATTTTGAATTTATTTCTGAACTTTTTCCTTTTAAATCAGTTCCAAAAATAAGGCAGGATATCCTTCTTTTAGACTCTGCCCATCAGAAAGTATTCTTACAACACAAGCTTCAAGGAATCTTTTAGGCCGGTGTTACCTTATTTTAGCTTCCCAGGCGGTTCTCATGACTCTCCTCTTCTCTTTCTGGGCAGTCTAGAGGACAATCCAATTTGGTCCTCTGTGCTGGTAGCACTTAGATCTCTGGTTACCTGCTGGGGTCTTCCGTTAGAGCCCCTACGTCTCAGAACCAGCAACAGGTACCAAATTTTGCTCACGTTGCATCTCTCTCTTCCCCAGACTTCCTCTTTCCTCTCTTGCTCTTAAAGAGTCTTGTGATTGGTTTGGGTCCACCCAGATAATCTAGGATAATCTATATGTAAGATTTCTAACTTCAGATTTTTCCCACTACAGAAAAAAAAAAAAAAAAAGAATGCATGCAGCTCAAGTATGAATTCATGTCTCTGCGGAGAGTAGAATGATGTGTTGGGACTAGTACAATCTCTGTGATTAGAGACACATAGATTCAGAAGCTTGTCCCTTCACACACTAGCTGCTTGACATCGAGCAAGTCAGTTTGTCTCTCTGAGCCACAATTTTCTCATCTATAAAATGAAAAGGATAGGACCCATGTTACAGAGGTTTGATGAGTAACTTAATAAGGTATGTCTTGAGCACTTAGCATAGAGGTTGTATTTTTTTTTAAACTTTATTTTTTTATTTTATGATAGTCACAGAGAGAGAGAGAGAGAGAGAGAGAGAGAGAGGCAGAGACATAGGCAGAGGGAGAAGCAGGCTCCATGCACCGGGAGCCCCACGTGGGATTCGATCCCGGGTCTCCAGGATCGCGCCCTGGGCCAAAGGCAGGCGCCAAACCGCTGCGCCACCCAGGGATCCCAGAGGTTGTATTTTTTAAAGATCACTAAAAGGGCCAATTTGAGTTCTTCTGTTGCATGGACAAAAAGAGGCTCAGAGAAGAGGAACAATTGGTACGAGGTCATACAGTGGGTTAGTGGCAAACCACAGGCTAGATCATACGATGGCATGAGGATTTGGAGGGACAGCAATTATGAGAACAAAACTCCACACCTGCTTTCTACAACATTCCACAACCAGCCTGAGGAGCGAAGCCTCTTGATTCCTTTCCAACAGGGTGTCCCACAGGAATTGGAAGCTAAAAAGCAGGCATGCTGGCTTCATCTGACATGACGCCTTTGGTCTTCCTCTGGCATTTTCAGTTATGAACCTCTGCCCTACAGCCCAATCGATGTCAGCTCACTTTGCACTAAATGCTTCCTGCACGCTGAGCCATTCTGTATTCGCTTAGTAAAAAATAGAGCCATCCAGCATCAATTCACATGAAATAATTTTCCACTTCATGTCAACTGAAAATCACCAATTTCCTGCTACAAGTGACACTTAGTACAGGGAAGCACTTGGAATCGTTACAAGTTCTCATCGTGTAGGCTGCTTGCCTTCACTTGACCAAGTTCTCTACTTAGAGAAAAAAAAATATGGATCATAGTTCTATTTTCACGTAATTAAGTATAAAGTTTAAAATGTAGCCCTTCTTTCTATTAAGCTGGAATCTTATAACCATCTGAAGACAAAAAAAAAAAAAAAAGAAAGAAAAGAAAAGATTGTCATTGAGTTTGTAACTCCCAACAGGGCAGGTCAGAACAGAATCGTTCATTCGTCTGATGAGCATATATAGACCTCCTATGTTCTAGGCCCTCTTGGAAATGCAAAGATAAACAAGATAAAGTCTCCTCTCTTAAAAGAATCTTATAGTCCAGTAGGGACAGTTAAATGTGTATGCAGTCAACTATAATAAAAGGCCTATTTAATTATATGCAGCTGTTAAGAAAATTATGTCTTAAACTAGTGATATTCAAATATTTCCAACTGTGAAAGTTTTCATTTAAGTGAAATTTCACGAAGTCCAGTAAATAAAACTGATCATAGGGGACTTGCTGTGGCTGAAGTGGGAACAAGAGACTGGAGACCAGGCCACTAAGCACCTCTCCCCTCACTCTCTCACCAACACACTGTAGTTTCTCACAGAGCTATTCATATGTTTAAAGGCAACTTCTTTACAATATTCATCACTGGCTTATTGAAAGCACCGATCCGTAGGTCCAAGTAGAAAGTAACTTTTTTCTTTTCATCATTACCTCTTTAACTTACTCTGTAGACTGATTTTTTCTGTACTCCTGGTTTGTATCTTGGGGGAAATCTCATACTTTCTGTGATCCTTCTTAGACATTAATACATAATCTTGTTTCCCAGCTTCTTGTAGAATCCAAAGCCAATCTCGGCCAACTAAAAATGTTCCCTTTCCCAAGCTTTGGTCTACATAACTGGAAAACCTAGGAAAGAAGTAAAGGACTTATTAGCAGCCCCTTCGCCATTTTTCTGCCATATTCTTTCATTCCTCTCCCCCGCCGCCCCCCCATTATGGAGTGGTCCGGGTGAGGTGTTAGAGGTGCCCACCAGGACTGCCACATACAGTTGTGTAGGTTACAGACTACATAAGGGTACCCAGCCAGGGGAGCAAGGAATCTAGCTCACTGGGGAAGCTATGTACTCTGGTATGGGGCTGCTTCTATTTGAGGGAAGGGAGCATTTTTATAAATTATCACCTAATTGCTTTATCAACTAGTTTTGTACTGCCTCCAAAACAAGAGCATGTCTTTTATTAAATGTTCACACGGTGGTCTAGGGTTAGAGGCAACCCTGTTGACTAGTACGATTTGAAGCTGACATTGTACTAAACATAGCACATGTTCAAAGCCTGGCTTTTTCCTTTGTGGGATGCTTCGGAAGTGACCAGCCATTCTCCCACTCTAGCCCCAGCATCACCGGGACCCTCCCATTTAACAATTTCTGGGATTCCAATGCCCCACTGGCTGAACATTTCTGACTATACCTCAGCTGTGCAATCTATCCCTCAACCCCACACAGATCGTCTCTTTTGGGTTTCCTCACCCTGCAGGCAGTTTTTGAGCAGAGAAGACACCTGAAGGCTTACCGCCTTGTCTTCCCAGAGGACACATGGGCCTTTCCCTCATCACGGCAGAAAGTGGGATTCCAACAACCATGCCCCCTTCTAGCTGCCAGAGACTCCTTTAACAAGTGTTAGGCCTTCTCAAGCATTAGTCTAGTTCCTGTTTCCATATTCACCAAAGTCCAGAGTGTATATATGATTCTCTGAAGCCTTCTTCATCTGAATGAACTCTAGCGTCTCCTCTCTACCCACACGCAAGATAAGCCACATGGCAAAACCAATTCCATATCTCTTACCTTACCCTACATTAATAGCTGGTAACTGAAAATCTGCTGAGACTCCAAGTAATCAAGAAATGTCCTGGTGTATAATGTTTAATGACATAGGTAAATTCTTTTTTTTTTTTTAATTTTTATTTTATTTTTTTATGATAGTCACAGAGAGAGAGAGAGGCAGAGACACAGGCAGAGGGAGAAGCAGGCTCCATGCACCGGGAGCCCGACGTGGGATTCAATCCCGGGTCTCCAGGATTCTGCCCTGGGCCAAAGGCAGGCGCCAAACCGCTGCGCCACCCAGGGATCCCGACATAGGTAAATTCTTAAGTAATAATAAATAGAGAAGCAGATAAACACATAAAGTTGAATATACACATGTTTATAGTCTGTGTGTGTGGTTTTAGCACCAAATAACATGAAGTAGGGGATGTTTGAGATCTTATTTAAATTTGGTTTGCAAGGCACCTGTGAAGTTCACTTACAGGCCCTGAGACATAGGGAATAAATTCTAGGTGCTATTTATATGAGTTTATTGCTGCTGCTATAACAAATTACCAGCAACATGGTGGCTTAAAACAACACAGGTTTATTAATATTCTGGAGGTCAGAAATTCAATAAAAGGGTCCTATAGGTCTAAAATCAGGGTGTCAATAGAGCTATGATTCCTTCTGGAGGCTCTCTAGCAGAGAAGCTGTCTCCTTACATTTTATAGTTTTACTCCAGTCTCTGCTTTTGTCATTACATCTTTCCTCTGACCTTGATACTCCTGACTCTTATACGGACTCATGTGATTTCCTGGGACTTACACAGAGAATTCAGAGTAAACGTGACACCTCAAGATCTTTATTAATCACCTACGAGAAATCCCTTTTGATACGTGAGGTAATGTATTCACAGATACTAGGGATTAGGACATCTCCACCTACCATACCATAGATAGAGAATATGGAAGATGGTAGCCAATACGAGCACTATCAAGTGTGAGCCTGGGCAAATCACTTGTTCTCCCTCAGCCCTCGGTTTCTTCATCTCTAAAATAAAGATAACAATACTATCTGCTTCATACAATTGTTATTAGTGCTAGATGAGCTCTTATTTTCAAAATACTGAGAATAATGCTGGCGCATGGTAAGTGCAACATGAGTTTTTTTAAGAAGTCACCAGGGAGGACACTACACTTCAAAGTAGACTTGGGGTCCAGCTGCTTCTTATTTGGCTGACACTGTGTTACATAGTCTAGGATTAATAGCAGCAGAGGCTTATTAACTTAATGGATGTTACTCAATCTCTGGAGTGGGTCTGATACAATAGTATATGTGTTTGGTATTTTTAAAGAAAATATTCTAGCATTTAACAGTTCTCATGAACGTTTCAGGGTGATTTTTATATTTTTCTTTACACTTGCTCTATGTCCTAAAATTTTCTTCGATTAGCCTATAGTTATAATCAGAGAAAAAATAATGCGTGATATATATATATATATATATATGAGATTAGAGGCTTTTTGGTTCCTGGACTTAATTTCTAATGAGTGGAGGAGAGGGCTCTTTGGCACATCCAAGCAGTGCTTTGACACCAGCTGGGCATCCTGCAACTCTGTTCAATTCTGACACTATCCACCTGGAGACAGCATCAGACTCCACAGGTTGAGGGTTTAGTCCCACAGAACTGCCCTGCACCCCTAACCCCTCAGAGCTCATCCACAAGCCCAGGTTATTACCCGTTATTTCAACTGACTGGCTGTATAGATTGGAGGTTTGTAGGGCCCCCGCCTCTGATTTGATCAATATGCTAGAGCAGCTCACAGAAATCAGAGAAACATTATACTTACTGGATCACTGATTTATTTTAAAAGGATATAAGTCAGGAACTGTCGAAGGAGGTGCACAAGGCAAGGTGTGGGAAAAGGGCACAGAGCGTCTATACCCTCTCAGAGAACGCCACTCTCACCAAATCTCCACGTGTGCATCAACCTGGAAGTCTCCTAACCCAGCCCTTAGGAGTTTTTTTATGAAATCTCATTACGGAGGCGTGATGGGTTAAATAATTGGCCCTTGGCAATTAAACTCAATGTCCAGCCTATCTCCCTTCCCCCAAGGTCAGAGGGGTCAGACTAAAAGTTTCAACCCTTTAATCTCCGGTTCGGTATCCTGGCAACCAGCCCCTATTCTTAGGTGTGGTTCCAAAGTTGCCTAATAAACATAACAAAAGACACCTCTATTGCTCTGACCACCTAAAAAATTCCAAGGGTTTTAGAAATTAGGTGCCTGAAACTGGGGACAGAAAACAAATGCATATTTACTACAAATCACGATACCATCAGTCATTGGAGAAGAACAGAAGAAGTGCCTATACTATTCAAGCCACATAAACAAAGCAAAGACAATAATCCTTAAGGAAGCTTCACTGACCATTGGGTACAGTCTAAAACACCCAGACCTAGCATTTAAGACTTTTTGTGAATTATCCCAAATCACCCTCCACATCTGTAATTCTTTCCATCCCCTTGTGCCTGTGAATCAGTTCAGCAAAAACACTGTTTGGCAGCAGAGGTGTGAAACTCTCATTGTGTGTTGTTGGGTGTACAACTCCAGCAGCAAACCATCCCTGATGTCAAGCAGTTAATCACCTAAAGGGAGGGCCATGGTTCTAGACCACAAAAGAAAGGATGATGGTCTAAATGGAATTTTTGTTACTGGTGTAATCAAATGCTATGGGAAAACAAAGGAGAACATTAGGCCCCTATTAGGACCAGGGCCAGTATCAGAGATGTGCCTGAACTTAGTAGGACCCAGTGCTTAGCTTAGCGATCTGCCTTTAAGGTCTTGAAATTCTAAATCATTTCTGAACAAGGGACCCAGTATTTTCATTTTGCACTGGGCCCCACAAATTGTGTAACCGAGACTGAGGAGGGGTTTGAGGGTGGAAGGCAATTGGAAATGGAGGCTCCAAATATGTAGTCAATGAGAAAGGCTATTGAAACACCAGATCAATAGGGTTTATTCTGCATCACTTGTACTTTGGATGTCATGCCACGTGCTACATATGCATATGCCTGTATGTATAAACCTGGTTTGTGTATCAGTATATATGCATACACTTAACATTTCACCAATCCATGGCCACCTCCTTGCTTCTTCCCACCCTCCACCTACCTCACCATTCATTTCTCCATAGCTACAATAGGAATGAAAGAAAGGTTTTCTGGGGGTTTAACTTACTTTCTCTTCCCACTCTTCTCCTTCCTTCCTCCTCCCTCCCTTCCCTGATCTCTTCTTTTTTTCCTTCCTCCTTGTTTATTTTAATGAGGACCAATGAATTTTAAGTCCTTTGATGATTCAGTTTCAGTGGGCATCGCTGGGACTTTTTATTTCAAAGGCAGACTTTTTCACTCAATATAAAATATTAAAAGAAATAGTGAAAAGGATTATAGAGGAAAGGAGAGAAAATGAGAAAATCAACCCTAGAAATTCTGATCAATAGAGCTAGGTTGGGGCTGTAAGATGTGGATTGAAAACACACATACCCATGCACATGCACTCAAACCCCTAGGCGATTCTGGTACCTGCTCTAAGAAATGTTGCTCAAATCTGGTCTAATTCCCTTACCTAATGGTTCTAAGAAACTGAAATCCAGGAAGAGAAAGTGACCTCCCCAAAAGCCAAATGTTGACTTAATAGCAATTCTGAGGAGGAAAGGTCCATGCCTAGTCATCTGATTTATACTTCAGAGCCCCTAAAAAGTAAGTTCTTGATATCACTGAAATATGAGAGTGCTAAAGTGCTTGCGTGTTCCCTAGGAAATGCAGTGTTTGAGGCAAATGGTACCTTTTCCCCTTTTTATCGCGACACTGGATACTGGGGAGTTCTCAGCACCTGACCTCAACCACCAGCCAGCTCCAGGTTCTTGACTTTGCCCTGAGAAAGAATTCAAGGAGTCAGAGCAGAAGCTTTCCTGCAAGCAAAAGTGCACACTCAAGGAGGGAGTGCAGGGCACTCAGAGGATCTGAGTTGTGCAGGGTAGATGTGGGGCTTTGGTCTTTGCTGGCAGTTAGAATCAAGGGGTGGAATATTCATGTAGAGTTACTGGGAAGAGTGGGGACTTCCAGAATACCACATACTGTAGCACATGCTCCTGCTAGCCATTATGCATTACTTAGCTCAGGTGCAGTCTGATTTCTCTCAAGCATACTCCATATGCAGTCACTATCTACTCAGAGTGGCTTCGTGCCCCCAGTGGAGGAGTCATTCCTTCTCAGTCATGTGCAGGCTAACTGGGCCTTGATGCTCACGTGTGCCCTGGGTTTGAGCAACATCACGATGCCTGTGTCCGTGAGAAACCACAGCGCTGTTACAGGGTTTACTCAATAGTCACAACCACCCTGGCAGGTGTCAGGTTTATTTCTCTGTTCCTTGTCCTTCCCCCTCCTACAGTTACCATTCTACCTGCCTCATTCTGACGATGGAAATGAGACTGAAACGAATATGTGGGGAGCATCCTGGAAGAAGAAAGAAATAGAAAGGAGAAACTTCCAACCCTGCCCTGGTGTAGATGAGAAGGACTGACTTACACTGTCCACACTGCTTGCCTTGGGCAGTGGTCCACATGCCAACCAAGATGGTCTCTTTGAAATGCAAACATTTTGGGGGCACCTAGGTGCCACAGTCAGCTAAGCCTCCAACTCTTGGTTTTGGCTCAGGTCGTGATCTTGGGCGATGAGTTGGAGCCCTCACTCAGCGTGGAGTATGCTTGGGACTTTCTCTCCCTCTTGCCCCTCCACCTTGGGCATGGGCGTGCATTCTCTCTCTCTAAAATAAGGAAAGAAAAGAAAAGATAAAAGAAAAGAAAAGAAAGGAAAAAAGAAAGAAGAAAGGAAAGAAAGAAAGAAAGAAAGAAAGAAAGAAAGAAACAAACAAACAAACAAACAAGTATTATATGGTCACCTTCAACCCTGGCATAGCAGAGTCCACACAGACCTTGACATAATGAGAACAACATGGTCACTGGGATCAGATGGGCTAGAATCCAAATAATGCCTCTACCACCTTCCAACTGTGTTACCTGGGGCAAATCATTCAGCTCTCTGTGCCTTGGTCTTAAGATTTATAAAGAGGACAGAATGGTAAATGAACACACAGGATTCTGGTTGAGAGACTACATAATAACATGTTCAGAGCACAGGCTCTGAAGTCGGACAATGGAGTTCAAATACTGGCTCCCCTTCTTTCTTTTTTTTTTAAGATTTTATTTATTTATTCCTGAGAGAGAGAGAGAGAGGCAGAGACACAGGCAGAGGGAGAAGCAGGCTCCATGCGGGGAGCCTGACGTGGGACTCAATCCCAGGTCTCCAGGATCATGCCCTGGGCTGAAGGCAGGTGCTGAACCGCTGAGCCACCTGGGCTGCCCGGCTCCTCTTCTTAATAGCTGCAACTTTGAGCAGGTCACTTAAATCTCCAGGATAAACCAAGAGTATGATTATGATCAGACATATCTTGTGGGTCATTGTGCAGATTCAATGAAATAATGCATCTAATGCTCTCGAGTAAGCGCCCGGCTCCCAGTGAGGGCTCGTGAGTACTAGTTACCTGAAGCATGGGTAGATGCTTGGTACACCAGTAGGAAATAAAATGGGAAGGACAAACGAGAAGTTTGGGCACAGTGTAGTCCCACAAAGCGATGTGCCTCCTCTACGCGATGCCCTCTGAACCTAGTGAATTTCCACTGCTGGGGGAGAAGCAGGGAAGGCAGACCAGATTAGGATAATTGTTTTCCTTGGAAGCGAAAAAATCAGTTTGCCTCTGGCACCTCTAATTACTGCAACTTCAGTGCAATCCCCAAATCCCACAGAAATAGGGAATGGAACTTAAAAGCTGCAGGAGAAGAGAAGGGGGAGAGCTGAGGAGGGGAGCCAAAGTGCCTGGGGCTTCGGAGGATCTTGTCCTGCCGTCTCCCCACCCTGTCTTGGGCCTGTGCCTCTGCAAGCTTCCTTTCTTTTTGTACCTGTCAGGGAAAATAGTCTTTGTCTCTGCAGTTTGGCTCTGGGAAACTTTTCTTTTCTCTTCTTCTCTCCTCTTTTCTTTTGGCAAGTGCAAGGGAAGAGCATGCTGAGGCTCTGAGAGGGAGACCCCACAGGAATAAGAGTTTAGGGCTTGGTCCTGGACTGATAATTCCTACAGTTCCACTCCTGGGCAAGGTTCTCACCACATCCCTGTAACCACCTCCTTACCTATTTGTGTCTTCACCAGGCAGCAGGGGCGGAATCCGGCCCCAGGGTCAAGACCCCAAGCAGTCAGACTTGGTAAAAATGCAGGCCCACCGATGGCTTTGAACCCCCATTTCAACATTTGTTAAAATGGGATAAGATAAGTAAAATATTTGGCACCATGCTTGACAAAATGCTTTTTCTCCTCCACCTCGTTCTCTTTTGTCTTCTCCTTCTCTTCCACCTCCTCTTTCTCTTTGTCCTTTTAATCTCCATCCTTCTCCTTTCATTCTCTGTCTCTGCTACTCAAAGTCAGTTGTTTTTTAGTCAACTCTGGCTCTCCTAAGACCTTGAAAACAGCAGGTACAAAATGGATATTTAAGGAATGAAGAAAGAAATAAACCCCTCTCATATCCTTTCTCTGCCTATTAGAAAGCACTATGTTATCTGTTCTTACCAATGGGCACAAGCTAGTAAAATGCAAAATTCCAAGTAAATAGTCAGAGAGTCACATAAACCTAGAATAACCCACGCAGTGGCCTCCAGTATCAAGCCAGGCCTCTGGCTTGATAGGAAAGGCAGTGAAGGCTCGAAGAAGAGTGGAGATTCACCCATGGTCCTTACAGGAACCCCTCATCCATCTCTCTCTAGGTCACACCTCCTTCTATGCAGGTGAGTCTCATGATTGCCACACGAATATACCCATTCATTGCACGAAGAAACGCTTATTAGCACTTATAATGTTTCAGGTAGTCATGGCACTAGACCCTGAGGACAGCTATGGGTAAAAACAGGCCAGATTTTTACCTTTCTTGAGCAAACTTAGAGCCTACTAGAGGGGTCTGCTGTTTACTGAAAATATGTCTGCCCCACTCCACTCTCAACAACATGCATGCATAGATATTTCGTTTCCAAAAATCATAATATGCTTCAAAGGGAAACTGTAGGATGCTATGAAAGAGGGAAACAAAGTAGAAACTATTAAATGGGGACACTGAAGAAAGCATCTTTCATGGACTATTTTTTGTTTATTTTTATTTTTTAAGATTTTATTTATTTATTCATGAGAGACACAGAGAGAGAGGCAGAGATACAGGCAGAGGGAGAAGCAGGCTCCCTGCAGGGAGCCCGATGTGGGACTCGATCCCAGGACCCTGGGATCACGCCCTGAGCTGAAGGCAGATGCTCAACCGCTGAGCCACCTAGGCGTCCCCATGGAGTGACTTTAAAGAAAAAATCTAAAGATTAAAGAATATTCTTACGAGTAAGTTCTAAGTGGTGCTAGTCCTTAGCACCACTGCTTATGTGGTTGGCCCACCTGGAGTGCTCTCTGTTCTCCTTCCTTCATGTAAGGCCCTCATGTTCTCTAAGTCCCAGGACAAGGACATTTAAGCCCTTCTCTTTCTAAAAAAAGATCCAGGTTTCCCTCCAAGGATAGATTTCAATCATTTCAATTCATATTCAGCAAACACTGAATCCTCTTTACCAGAGATGGTGGGACTTCATTTGCCAAGGCAAATCCATCAATATTCTTTATATCTGATGAAATAGGACCATGTTTATCTGGCTAACATTTATTGAAGTATATTGGATTTGTGTGAGCTGAGGTCTGGTCTGAGAAGTTCCACGAGCAACCTATCGCCTAATTGCATCAGATATGTATGTCACCAGGTATTACATATGGGAACAATAAACTTTGCTGAAAATGCGAAATTTTAATCAAGAGATTAGAAATGACAGAGTGGAGAGAAAAGAAGGATGGGTTTGAAAATGGAAGACATAAATTTAGATTCTACTTCTACTTGTTAATGACTAAGAACAATAACAAAAAGAATGTAACGGGGTAGGCTTTATGGAGCTCTTCATATATTTTAGGCGTTGTGCTAAGAGCTTCATGTGCCTTCCCATGTGTTTGTCTTCTAGCAATCCTATTAAATGGCAATTATTATGAGTTTTACTCCAGTTTTGCAGACGAAAAAACTGAGGCTTGGGGAAGGTAAACAACTTTCCCAAGGTGACATACCCAATGGCTAATGAATGCAGCATTCAAGCTGGGTGGTTTAATTCCAGAACCCACACTACATACTCATCTCAAGTGCAGGGCAATCTTAAGAAGTCCTTTAGCTATAATTTGCATCAATTATTCTTTCCTTTTTTTTTTTTAAAGATTTAATTAATTCATCCATTTATTTGAGGCGGGGGAATGGGAAAAGGGAGAGAGAATCTTTCTAGCAGACTCCCCACTGAGTGTGGAGTCCAATGCATGACCCTGAGATCATGACCTGAGCCAAAATCAAGAGTTGGATGCTCAACGGACTGATCCCCCGACCCCAGGTGCCCCAATTTTTCTAACCTAAAATAACAAGAGGAGTGGGGACAATGGACAACTTCTGAAGTTTGTCTCTTTCAAAGGGCCTCCTCTTCCTGTTGTTTTCCTGCCTTGAAGGATCAAGAGAGGCTTCCTGGAAGAGATGTCTGAAGACCTGGAATTTGGAGAAATTCGGTCCCCTGGGTTCCTTCACTTCGTTCAAACCCCCCTCTTGCAATTCTTTGATTATTTATAGAAGTTATTCCCAAAGGAGGGCAGCTCCATACTCTGCCTTGCAGATTACCAAGAGATAAATAACACATTCCTCATTCTCTTACTCGCTGGGGAAATTGGGGGCTGTGTTTACATCGCTTCCTTGGTATTTATCCTCCTGCTGGCTGTTCCATCCCCTCTATTTCATGTTGTTATTTTACTTCCATTAGGGGAGCAGAAAAAACATGAGAAGCCATTCTGATCCACCCCAATCCTCAGAGGGCATTGCTCGGTCAAAGTCAGCATCCTCTGCCTTGTAATTTTGCCTACAAACATCTCATTCAAGAGGCATTTTCCTCCCTCTGAGTACTAATGTCCTGATGATGATAAAAATAAATAAATATCACACACACACATACACACACACATCAAAACAAAACAGAAGGGAAGAAAGAGAGAGAACAGAAAATCAATTGCACGCTTGGTTCATTTCATGTTTATATCCTTCTAGATTTCCTCCCTGGGCTCCCGAGAATTGCCTAGTTAGCAGTTAGGAAGGGCTGGCTAGGTCACTGCAGTTTTAATGTGGCATGCGTGTTTTCAGTGGCTTTTCTTCTTTGGGAAGGGGCTGGACTTTATTAAGAAACCTTCTGAACATGTGAGCTCCCTTATTTATCCACCAGGTCCATGGAGACATTGATGCAGGCCATTTTTGTGTGGGGGACTGATGGAATTATTTGTTATTTTTCAGTATTTTTCCGGAAATGGAGGCTTTGCTTCAAGAAAATCCTGTGGTTGGCCAAAACTGTTTTGATCACTGGAGTCCTTATTTGGTTAAATTTTCTTTACCCTGACTTTTTAATGAAGGGCAACATATGCTAAGCATGTAGCTGTGCGTTGTGTTATGCCAAGCATTTCCCCTGTGCTATTCCATTTAATAAAAAAAGAAAGAAAAAAAGAAAGAAAGAAAGAAAGAAAGAAGAAAGAAAGAAAGAAAGAAAGAAAGAAAGAAAGAAAGAAAGAAAGAAAAGAAAAAGTATTGAAGAAATCAGCAATGTCCTAATTCCACAGATGGAGAAACTGAGACTCAGGGTATAAATTCAATTCTGATTGGGAGAGTGTAAGAAATCTTTGCTAATGGATATAGATTTATTTCCCTGTGATGAGTTTTAAAAGGCAATGTGGTACAGCTCACATCACGGGATTTTAGAATAGTAGATTTGAGTCCCTTGCAAAATGCAAGGCCTTAAGAAAAAACATGAACTTCTCAGAATTTTATTTTCTTCCCCCCTGTGGTATAAAAGGGAATGTATGACATTTGGATATAGAGATCATAGGCAAAAATTCTGACTCCATCACTCACTAATGCTACGTCTTAGGTTAGCTTTCCCAAAAGCAACGTCTGGAATGAGGATTTATGCATATGTTACTTATTAAGGAAATGCTCCCTGAAGGCACCGATAAGGGAGAAGCAGGAGAGGGATGGGATGAAACAAGCAAGGTTGTGATTTCACGTGAAGTCCCCATCTCAGCCTGCTGCCATAGGGATTTCCAGAGCATCAGAGTTTGTGCTGGCTCAAGGCAGGGCAATTTTTGCACTGCTGTGTCCATTGATCATTGGTAAGAACCACTTGGGAAGCAAATGAACTCCCACTACTCCTAGCTCTTTGCTTGTGCTTGGTGGTGGCCAGAGGAAAGGTAGACTTGAGAAGATCTGGGTGGGGCACTCTGAAATTCTGGGTACGACATCTTATTTTTCTATTTTATTGCACTGTCTTTAAATTGATCAGCTAGATTCTATGATTTCAATTTGTATGATTGATGCACGTGTAAAAAAAGGGGGGGTGGTTAATTTTCTTTCATTAGAACTTAAGATTCTTGGACCAGAGATCTTCATTTTATTCAGTAGCATAGTTCCTATTCCTACAAGACTGACTAAGCTGTAGATGGATCTCAATGAATTTCTAACAAAGGGGGAAGAATGGTGAAGAGATTAGTGAATACTAATTGCTGGATAAGGGTTGTATTCATGACTGTCACATTAACCTGCCAATTATATCATTGAAATAATCCATATTCTCTCAATATGCACATATCATGATCTGTAACCATTGGAAAGACACCAATGGATCCAGAGACTGCAAAGTTACTTCAATGAAAAATGACACTGAAACGCATGGAGATATTTACTTAAAGGAGATAACACAGTGTTTACCCTAGTCCAGGATATAACTTCCCAGTCCCCGAGCTCCCCACAGAATCACAATGCTATGAATGATACCACCGCTTAGAATGAAGATTACTCGGGTATAGGTCTCCTTTTCCATTTTTATGCGGTCTTATGTCCTAAGTGCCTTCCAGTCACCTTGGAGACTTGGCTAAGCAATGACCCCTTACTGGGCATAAGAAACTGGAATTGGTAACAACCTAGACGCCATAGATATGGACCTGAGCATCATGTGGCTTTGTAGATTCTCATTTATATAAGTAGCATTATCCATTAAACCTTAGGCTGAGGAAGTAATACACAAGTATTTACCTAAGCAAAAGAAGATAGTTGCAAAAAACACGTACTGTATGATACCATTTTTATAAAATATTTCAAGTAGGAAAATCTGCAGAGACAAAAGTAGATTGGTGGGTTGGGGAGGAATGGGAGAGTGAATGGATACAAGGTTTCTTTTGGGTATGATGAACATGTTCTAAAATTAGATTATGATGATGGTTGCGCAACTCTGTAAATATACTAAAAACCATTGATTTGTATGCCTTAAATAGGTATGCTTTATGGCATATAAAATATCTCTCAATAATGCTATTTTGACTTGTGTGTCAATGGCAACAATGACGGTCCCTACCCTTTAGGATTTATCATAAGGATTAAATGAATATTAGCATCCCAGTCATTGAAAATAGTGCCTAACACAGAAATATGATGTATAAGCATGATGTGTAGATATTGGTAATAGGTAATAAATAGATAACAAATATTAAGTGTAATTGTCAACAACAAAAACTAAAATGATTGCACTGAAAAGTGGAAATTGACACATAATCATGTAATAATTCACAAGCGACCTAAACATGGTTGGAACACTATGTGGAAGGATGTTTGACCTCACAGGAAAACAATGATGTGCACCTTCCATTTTAAAATATGTGCTATCCTGGGTGTTATTCTGTATGTTGGCAAATTGAACACCAATAAAAAATAAATTTATTATTAAAAAAATAAAAAAAATAAAATATGTGCTATTTTATTTTGTAAGATTAGCAAAGATTAAAATATTTTTCGTAGAGTACTGAGGTTGGTAAGACGGTATGGCAACAGGCTTCACCCCCCACACACACAGTTGGAGAGAATGTAAATTAGAACAAACGCTTCTAATGAATATTTGGACAAGTTTATCAAAAAGCATCTCATATCATTATGAAATCTCTTATTAGATTTGTTTTTCTGACCATGAGCCAAGGACAAGAGAGATAGGCTTTCTTTAATGGAAAATGACACAGAACATGTAAAGGCATTTACATAAAAAGGCCGTGATAGCGTACTTTGGACCAGGTTGTCACTTCCCAGGTTCTGCAGGGACAGACTGGCAGGAATGATACTCCGAGGGCAGGTGCAAGTTTAGTCCACCTTTAACAGAAGCATAGAATTTTGAGAGCTCTGACTTGATGCAGAAGTCTACATTTCAGTTTCCAACCATGAGCAGGCCCAAAATCTTCTCTCCAGATCCTTTGGGAGCATTTAATCCCAACTATACACTACCAAGACCCCAACAACAGCCTCCCCGACCCTCCTCAGGCAGCTGCAGCATAAACGTATATGATCGTCTTCTAGATCTCCATTCCTTCTTTGTTTTATTTGTGTGTGTGTGTGTGTGTGTGTGTGTGTTTTGGTTCTTATGTACTTCTCTTTCTTGTGAATCCAACTATGCATTTAAAAGGAACCCTCATATTAATTATATCTAGGATTTCTAAGTGTTGTGTTGCCCTGGAGCTTTTCAATTCTCTAGCCTACCCTCCGGCCAAATTTTTTTTTTTTTTTTTTTTTGCTTTAAAAATGATCTACACATTTGCCAAATCTCATGATCCTATGGTTCTAAGAGAAAAACCTAGAGTCACATGTAAAGGCATCCTTGAGAATAAGCATAAGAGAACAGGGGACCCTACTTTTGGACAAACACTGGGACACTTTGGGCTTTCATCTCTTTCTATGGCTACCTCTGTAGTCCTCCACTGTGCTGTCTAGGGCTCAATGTGCACAGACCTAGGACTAATCTCTCTGTCTGATATATCAGTTTTTAAAGGTCCATCTGCCCCGGATGATTGTTGCCTCTCTAGAAGCCAGCAAGTTATCTTCTTTAAAACTGTATCCCAGGGATCCCTGGGTGGTGCAGTGGTTTGGCGCCTGCCTTTGGCCCAGGGCGCGATCCTGGAGACCCGGGATCGAATCCCACATCGGGCTCCCGGTGCATGGAGCCTGCTTCTCCCTCTGCCTGTGTCTCTGCCTCTCTCTCTCTCTCTCTCACTGTGTGCCTATCATAAATAAATAAAAATTAAAAAAAATATTTAAAACTGTATCCCAGTTCTTCTAGGAACATCTCCCACCACACTAAGTGCTCTGTGCATTCTTACAGAAATAATTAGTGACTTTCTTCTTAGAAATATATCTGATGGGGTGGTAGGAAGAGAAGGTTGTAGGTGAAATGCTTTGGATCAATTGGAATAAATGATACATATTTTATTTCGCAAGTATTAATTGAACACCTAATATAACTGTAGCCACTTTCTATGTCCTAAAAGATAAGTATACTTTGCCTGATTGAATAGCTGTTTTTGTCAGGATGTCATTTAAATTCCATTTCAGTAGGAAGAATTTCTGCGTGCGTGTGTGTGTGTGTGTGTGCGTGTGTGCGTGTTGAGGGGGTGGAGAAAGGGAGGGAGGGAGGGAAGGAAAAGATATCTCCCATGTAAATAGTTAATGTGTTTTATATATTATCTGAAGACAAATCCTACAGTGTAGTAGCAGAAACGTCTGCTACACAAGCCGGCCTCAGGTAGATATTTTCAAGCTATGTGACCTTCAGCAAGTTATATCCTTTTACCAAGTATCAATTTTCTCCTACATGCCTTCTACAGTTGTTAGGAGAATTGAGAATTGTAAATAATGTCTATAAAATACCTGCCCTGTAGTAGGTGCTCAATAAATCATCACTGCTGCTATTACATCATGCCATGAGAATCCTTTCAAATGCGAGAGTTAACTCCCTTAGTGAATCTGTTTTCCAAGTTCAGGGCCTAGAAACTTGTTTTCTTTAAGATAGGGCACAATGTGACTTCTTGTTACTGGCTCTAATCCTGTGAAACACATACCACAGTGGGTAATTATGCCAGTTAGGACAAGACAAGATTGAGCTTGCACATTTTCTTTAGACATCAAGTAAGCATGAAGCAAACCTCCTTTATTGGCATTTCCAAAACAGAGCCAGCAGCGGAAATATAGATAGTGCCATAATGTTGACGCCTTGAGATTCTCTGAAATGCAAACCTACTTGATATGAAAGAAAGTCAACCACATTGGTTACTATGAAAACCTCAGGATGTCCAGATAAGCCCTTAGGGCATCAAGGGCTAGGGTATCTCACTGCCCCCTGTCTCTAAATGGGTAGCATCTCAGAGAAACTTTTTACCACATTACCACATTACTCTCATCTGGTGCCAAGAATGTGCTGGAAAAGCCAACAGGAAGCGAAAGCTAGCCAATTTGTAAAATTTTCTCATGCCTCTGTTATTTCCCAATGTATGCTTTCATTGATCTCTTAGAGTTCTTGAGGCTGGAATGGAGAACAATAGTCTCAGGCAAAGCCTGTTCTGACCTTTGCAGAGGTCTTTCCTTCTGCCTTCCTTCTCTGGTCGAAATAGGGGGTCAGAGTCCCATGTTGTGAGCAGCGTAGCCACAGAAGACCCTCGTCCACAGCTTCCATGTCCACTTATTGAGAAGAAGCCATGGAAAGTGGTGGTAGGAAGAATATCAGCCTTGGGGTCTACTACCTATGAGCCTAGAGATCTTGGGGACATCATTTTTATATCCCCAGGCCTTCATTTCTCATCTATAAAATGGAGTTAATGTCTAGCTTATGGGATTGAAGTTAGGATCCCCTGAGAAACATTTGTATTTATAAATGTTAAATGCCTATCCAGCTAGGAGGCTTCTGGTTTTTGCCACATCTCCATCACTAGATGGAAATGAAACACCCTCCTTCCTTCTTTCAAGCTACTGTCATCTCTGACATTGTCTTATTCACAATATGGGCAGCAGACTAGGGGGGAAAAGACTATAAAAATGTCTTTTGTTGCAGAGAGAGAGAGAAAGAGAGAGAGAGAGAGAGAGACATAGGGGAAGGGACAAGATTTATTCTAAGGAATTAGCTTGTGTGATTATGAGAACCCTGCGATATGAACCCCATAGAGCAAGCTGGTAGACTGGACGTTCAGCTAAGAGTTGATGTTGATGTTGCTGCCTTGAGTCCAAATTTTGCAGAACAGTAAGCTGGAAACTGAGGCAGGATTTCTATGTTGCAATCTTGAGGATAATTCCCTTTTTTGGAAAATCTCAGTCTTTGTTCTTAAGGCCTTCAATTGATTGGATGACACCCACCTATGTTATAGAGAATAATTTACTTTATTGAAAGCCTAGTGATTTAAATGTTAACTACATCTAAAATTACCTTCATAGGTACACATATCCAAACTGGTGTTAACCGAACAAATAGGTACCATGGCCTAGCCAACTTGACACGTAAAATTAACCATGATAGCACCAAAGACTATAGAAGATTTCCAAATGGGAAGGACTAGGTGGTGGTTTGGAAGCACAAAGACTTAGGGAGCACATGATCTCTGGTCTCCAACATCTAAAGGGCAATTGTTGAGCTAGACTTGCTTTTAGAGGTCACTAAAGGGCCAACAATGACCCAAGGAATGCTACTCTGGAGAGGCCAACTCTGACTTAAAATTAAGGAAGAACATTCTATCAGTTGACATGCGTTGGATCCTAGTTGTTGTTTTTTTTTTTAATAATAAATTTATTTTTTATTGGTGTTCAATTTGCCAACATGCAGAATAATACCCAGTGCTCATCCCGTCAAATGCCCCCCTCAGTGCCCGTCACCCATTCACCCCCACCCCCTGCCCTCCTCCCCTTCCACCACCCTTAGTTCATTTCCCAGAGTTAGGAGTCTTCATGTTCTGTCTCCCTTTCTGATATTTCCCACCCATTTCTTCTCCCTTCCCTTCTATTCCCTTTCACTATTATTTATATTCCCCAATGAATGAGACCATATAATGTTTGTCCTTCTCCGATTGACTTATTTCACTCAGCATAATACCCTCCAGTTCCATCCACGTCGAAGCAAATGGTGGGTATTTGTCATTTCTAATGGCTGAGGAATATTCCATTATATACATAAACCACATCTTCTTTATCAATTCATCTTTCGATGAATCCTAGTTGTTTTGTTTCAGTGGAGGCCTTCAGAATAAAGCTGAGCTCCTAAACTCAGGAACTCTACAGGGGGATGGGATGCTGTGTCAGGTGGGACAGCTCGAGGGAGCATCCCAGGCCCTCCTAAACGATGGGATTCTATGATATCAAGTAGATATTCTGAATCATTTACAGCAATTTTCTAATTACAGTTTACTAAATTGTGAGGCACTTCCTCTTGTGAGGCTACAGATTACTTTCTTTCAAGACATAAATGTAAACAGTTCATTTAGTTAGCGTTTTACTTTTTCCCTTTTGGCATTTTTTTAAAAAGGTGCTGATTCCTATCTGACATAAGACTCATTTTAGGCTGATTGTTTTCTCAATATTATGCCAGGACAAGGCTGAAGAAAGTAAAAGATGATATATTTGTCTTGAATTAGCACTTTCTTTCTTTGGCGTACCAATCATTCGCTCTACAAGCTTGAAACTTGCAGCTGGAATTGTTTTAATCACTCTTCAAAGCAACACATTCAGGTATCTGGGAGACAAGTAAATATGATTATATACCCATATAGTCAAGTTTCCCTGGCGTGGTTCTATTTTGTCTTTGACTCATTCCCTGATCTGAAGCAGGTTAGCTTCTCCATCTCTCAGTCTCCCAATCTGTAAAATGGATATGTTGGATTTACTTGATCACTTAGATTTTCAGGTTCTTTCTAGCTTTTACCTTTGGAGACACTGATTCCTCATTCTCTTCAGAAATCTTTTAGAATTCTACTACAGGTTAATATATGGCACTATTGATAAATATCGTATCAATCTCCTCTATCACCTTGGATTTATCAATATCTTCTGCTTGCACACTAAATGTGTTAGAATGCCAGAGCTTCTCAGATAAATATCAGCTCAGTGCTCAATCCTGGAGTCATCAAGGAATCCTGCTATTTTCTGTTATTAAAAGAAAACATATTTGGCAAAACCTGCCATATTTTCCCTTCAATTAAAACATATTAAGAGGTGCTATTGTGTCCCTGGGTTGTGATCTGATTGGAAAAATAATTCCTAAATATTCCCATGTGATGACTCTAAATACATTCACTCTCTTATCCATGCTGTTTGTCTTCTTCTGCTATGGTATGTCCCTTTGTGAGGTTCATGTATTCTTATTATTTTCCAGGTTTTAAATTCTTATTTCCAGGGTAGAATTACAAAGGAGGGAACAATTGAAAACATCTGCTCTGCTTTCGGACACTAGGCAGGCACCTCCATCATGTGCCTTTCTGCTGCTGGATAATTAGTCACAACTAGAGGCAGAACTGTTTTTCTTTTGACTAGGATTCTCTCTTTGGTGGTGAATAGATGAAATGCACCAGATGGAGCTTTCTTTCTCACCCACTGAACGGATGTGGCTGTCAGTCACTGTGATTAGGAACACCTATCCCATGCAAGACAGGAGTGCAAGAAATATTGATTAGTTGAACACTCTAAAGCCTCTGTTTGTTTTCTTAAAGCCTGGGCTGTCTTTGAGGCAGTGTAATAATGGATTTTGTCTGTATTGCCATGGGAAGTATTAAAAAGAAAGCGAGAGAAGAAAAGAGCTGCTCCTACCATGAGTTTCCCAAGTGAATGAAGGGTGTAGATGCCCCCCCCCAAAAAAAAGTGTACATGGCAGATATTGAGTGCTAAGCATACAGCCATAGACTATCAGAGCTGGAAAGAGTGGAGATGTCTAGTCCAGATACGGTCATTCACAAATGGGCAAACCACGGCCCAGACAAATAAATTGGTATAATATTTTTAACATATATCATTTACTGAGCACTTAATATGTCAGGTACCATGGAAAGTACTTCAAAAGACAAACTCAATTATCCCGAGTTTCAGAGTTTGATACTATTTTAATTTAATTTAATTTAATTTTATTTTATTTTATTTATTTCAGTGAAGAAACAAGCTATGGGGCCAGGGCTATACAGTTAAAAAGTGAAGACTCAGGATCCAAACACAATTCCAACTTGATACCAAAATCTGCGCTCCTACCTACTAAACTATAGGCTGACTAGAGACAAACATGTCAGGATTGGATAGCAGTTTTACAACTAATTTGTTCTGAACTTTGGGCAAAGTATCTCCTCCTCTCTCTTTGGATCAATTTTCTCACCTATAAGGTATAGATAATAAAAATTGCCTACTGGGGTGGTTTCTGGAATTAGTAACATTGAAATGTTGGTTTTAGTATATGTTGGGTCCTCATGAAAATGGCTGGCAATTTCTGAATGATTCTGAAGCTGGACATTACTACCCTCTGTGTGAGGTAGATAAGATGACATTTCTGATGTCTTCCAACCGAGAGCCTTCATGAAGCTGTGAGTCATTTGCTTAGGCTATAAGGAACATGCCCTGCCCACTTCCCAGCTCAGTACTTTTGTTCTAGCTTCAGAGTCACATCACAGATGATCCCTCAGTATACTGCACTAAATTGGGATAAATTTTATTTCCCTCTGGAAAGAAGAGCTAGGGGTGGACTTATGGGGCTGGAGTTGGAGACAGGAGAAAGAAAAAATCAAAATTGGTCTAGGCTACACAGTACAGGGTCAGTTAAAACATCTAGTGGTGGATGTTAAAACACCTTAGATGTTAAAACATCTAAGAATATTTTTAGCAAACTGCACAGTATTACTTTGGAAATGATTTGCTACTTTTTATTTATTTTTTTAAAGATTTAATTATTTGAAGGTGGGGCAGGGGCAGAGAGTGAGAGTCTTAAGCAGACTCTGCTCTATACTCAGAGCCAAACGCAGGTAGAGCTTGATCTCAGAACCCTGAGATCACGACCCTGAGATCATGACCTGAGCCGAAACTGAGAGTTGGTCACTTAACTGACTGTGCCACGTGCCACATAGGTGCCCCATTTTCTATTAAGATTTATTTATTTATTTGAGAGAGAGAGAGAGAGAGAGAGAGAGAGAGAGAGAGAGACTTTGTTACCTTTCAATTACGGTCTTTGTCTTTCCCCCAGATTGTTAAGTACCAAACTTGAGAGGTACTTACATAATGGGGCTCGGGGCTAAATAAAAAGAATTGAGTGAACGAGACGTAGAACAAAGAAGCACCCACAGACACTGAAGCCAGGAGACAAGAGGCAATATTGAGAACAAAATCTTGGTAGGAAGTCACCCAGATCTTGGCATTGGCTTTGGATTGGAGTATAAATCCAGAGGATGGAAATAAATACAACCACAATCTCAAGATTCAGAGAGGCCCTGATGGACATCTCAGCTACAAAGCCACTCAAGCCAGTGAGTGGGTAGAATGACTACTAACCCAACTCATCTCTCCTTACCCTGTAGTATCTCTACGAAAAGCAGAAAACCCTAGTCAGTTGCCTAGTTGGTAGCTGCCATGTAACATTATGTCTTGGATTGAGATGGGATTGAGCCCCTCTCCACATGCCTAGCACTGTGCCATTTAATCCTCGAGAGCATCTAGGGGTGAAGGTGATTGAAGGCGACGGCAGGGCTTATTGTTCTGTTGCCCTCCGTCTTTCCCACGTCCATCCCGACCACTCTACAAGTGTGTCTGGCATACTGCATTCCACTGTGGTTGAAAAATGCATCCGGGGTCTGTAGTATATTCCCCTTCCTCATGTTTCCATTACTCAGGGAACATTTTCAAAAGATGAGATCTGCTCGATTTTCGAATAGTTTCCAGAGGGATGTGGCAGAGAGCCACCTCATTGGATTCACTTAAAATTAGACTAGAGTGAGGAATCCCAGGGCCCCGCTGGGAGCAATTCTGTACCGGTGGGAGCCCAGGAGCGGCGACGTGCCTGTTTGCTGCTGAAATATAAGAAGGGCTCTCCATCATTGCCTCATATCTCCCCAAATTTGATGATTGTCATTTCAAGCACTGACCCTTCCCGTGTGAGCACAATATTATTTTGAGTCTCTCCTTCCCTTCTTGACCTCTCACCTAGTATTAGCATTCCAGATTCACTGGTGTTAATTCTAGCAGAATTAGAGAGCACTTCCGAGGGGGAAAATGTCATGGCACCCTTTCCTAGGAGTCAACTCTAAGTTACATCTGTTAAAGACTGAAAATGTATACATATCACAGATGGGAGGTCATTTGGGGTATGTTAGCTCGGGCTGCCATAACAAAATACCACCAATTGGGTGACTTGAATAACATAATAGCATACATATATAACATAAATCAGTTTTATCACGTTTCTGGTTGTGGAAGTCCAAGAGCAGGGTGCCACTGTGGTCAAGTTTGCATGGTAAGAGCTCTCTTCCTGGCTCACTGATAGCCACCTTCTCATTGTATTCTCACATGATAGAGAGAGAAAGACAGAGAGAAGGTTCTCTGTCTCTTAAAAGCCACAGTCCTATTGGACTAGAGTTCCACCTTTATGGCCTTATTTAGCCTTGGTTACATCCTAAAAGGCTGTATCTCCAGATACAATCACATTGGAAAATAGGGCTTTAACACATAAATTTGGGCAGGTTAGAGGGACACACAGTTCAGTCCATAGCACTGAAATTTCCAAAATTTCCTTTACTTAATTTCCCAATCCTCAGAGATATGTCCCCAAAGAGTAATCATATTTGGCTTAGATTTCCCAAGGATTTCCATATCTATATACTAGGAGAGAATTTGGACTAATTTGTCTGAAAAGGGTAAATTTAGTGACCCGATTTGTTCTTTTCATGTGCCTATTTATGGGTCGGAAAGAATTCAATCTTTGGAGAGAGCAGATTGAGTTCTAATCTTGGTAATATTACTGAATTACTTTATGACCTCAGCTTTTTCCATCTGTCTGTAAAATGAGGTCTTCTCCTTACATTCCTTCTCACTCTGATATTCGAGGGATCCGAGATGTATGGATTGGCATTTGTGTTCCTTTGACGTAGACATTTGCTAACAAATAGCAGAGGATGCTCCAAGCTCATTGAGTCTATGCTTTCGTTGACCTCATGACCAAGATAATGGAATAGAAATGATTTAAGCAGAATACTGGGATCAGACTTTCTGGGGAGAGATAGCAGACACACACTGAAACACTAAATCTAGAAGTGAAATTGGGGACCATCAGGTAAACAGACTCATGGGTCAAAAGTGGCAGTTCTTAGAGTCCTTGTCTTGCCTAATGGTTCACACCAGGGTGGTTGGGACAGAGGAGACATCACAGTGAGTTGTAATCTAGTAGTTTGGTGAATGATAGAATAATAATAGATACCGTCTTAATTGATTAAGTGTGAGATATTCATGAGTACTTTACATTTATTATAAAAATTTAATTTTTTCTTTAAATATTTTTATTTGTATATTCATGAGAGACACAGAGAGAGGCAGAGACACAGGCAGAGGGAGAAGCAGGCTCCCTTCAGGGAGCCCGATGCGGGACTCCATCCCAGGACCCAAATGCCAACGCTCAACTGCTAAGCCACCCAGGTGCCCCACAATCACAATTAACTTAATTTTGATCACAAACCTTGGAGTATCCTAATTCTTAAATTCCAGAAAAATAAAATAACGCTTAAAAAAGTTAAAGCAAGTTGTCCACAATCACATGGCTGGGAGGAGCAGAGGTCAGATTCCAAACAAGGCAATTGACCTTGGATCTCCTAATGACTACTCCATTCTGCTTTAGCAGGAAAACTGAGATGTTAGTAACATAGTCTAGGTATTCTCCAACCAGAGAATGTTCCAAGAGGGCAGAGATTAGTGCAACCTTTTACCTCCAGAATTTATGAAGTGTAAAAAAATACTTGCATGTGGAAAATACAGGATAATAGCAAACTCCAAATCGGGATGCCCCAACCTGACAGAACTAGGTGCATCTTCAAGGAGAAAACAAAGAATGAGCTATAGAGGGGAGAATGAGGGAAATTCAGTGAGAGAAGAGGGACAGGGGAACATTCCAGGCCCCAAGTAAAGGGCTTATCTCTAAAGGTGTCTTTCTGACACTCTTCATTACTCCAAGATCCCAAAGGACCACATTTACTCAAAAAGTACTTTCTGATTACTGTAACAATTATCTGTGCCACAGCATGCTCAGCACATTCTAAATACCTGTTTGTCCATCTGTCTTTACTGATGGTGAATTCCTTGATGTATGCCTAGTACCAAGCATCTAGTAAGTGTTGATTGCTTGTTGAATGCCCAGTGCTTGTTGTCTCACTAAATGTTTTAGAATTCCTGACCATTGACTGGGTATTTGTCTTAGATTTACCATTTAATCTTGTCCAATCAGTGTTTCCTTGTCACTGCCTATGCACCAGGGAGCTCTGCTGGACATCCGAGGGGTGAGTAAGACACGATACACTGATTTCCAGGAGCCTCACCTGGTGCACAAATCTGTAAGTAACTGACCTTAGTATCTGCATATGTAAAATGGAGCTGAGGAAACCTCTTTCAGCTGCCTCACAGGATAATGGGAGTGCTATATCCTGTAAAATCATGCATCCAAAAAATGCCTTATAACTCATAAATTATCATTTGTATGCAAGTTAATGGTTAAAATTTTGCAGAAGTTAGCTCTGTATTCCAACTTTTCTGGATTATTGATCATTGAAGAACATACAGAAACTTTGCTGACTATGCTATCAGGAGGGGTGTAGGCTAAAATTTGAGTATTTGTATTTTTTAGCTATTGCCCTTTATTCTCAGAACCCTATGTTTATGTAGCTTCAATAACTGTCTACTATTCTCCAGTTTCTATATTTCCAGATTATTCAGTACTTGGAAACATTAAAGATAGGGGTTTTATTCTTCTGTTTGTTTTCTCAGCATTTCTAGTGCATAATCCTTCATGTAATGGAGAGGGTGGCTTAGGTTAACACATATATCTACACACTTGTTAAGAAAATAAATTAATAAAAGGAAAAGAAAAGAAATACAGGAAAATAAACCAGACACTAATGAGACTAACTGGCTAGAGGGTGGATAGGGAAGAATGTGAGAATGGGAATGGGCTGGAAGGAATGAAGGGCAAGTGACCTTTTCTGAGTCTACCTGTTTGTAAAGTTCTTACTTTTAGAGCAATGATGGTGAATCACATACCAAATACTTGCATATATAACAACCAGGATGTAGGAGGAAGGTTAAATCAAGTGGAATACAAACAGCAACAAATTAAAAATAAATAATGCATTAAAAATAAATAATTTCAGGAGCCCCTGGGTGGCTCGAAAAGTTAAACACCTGACTCTTGGTTTCAGCTCAGGTCATGATCACATAGTTGTGGGATGGAGCCCCATGTTGGGCTCTGTGCTCAGTGGGGAGTCTGCTTCACATTCTTTCTCCCTCTCCCTCTGCCCTTCCTTGCTCACATGCTCTCTCTCTTTTTCAAATAAATAAAAATCTTTTAAGAAAATAAATAAATAATATTGGTGTCCGGCTGGCTCAGTCAGCAGAGCATGTTCCACATTGCATGTGGAGCCTGCTTAACAATGATAGATAGATAGATGATAGATAGATAGATAGATAGATAGATAGATAGATAGAATCACTACCAAAGGAGTTGAGGAAATACAGACTAACCTAAGTAATTTTACAAAAGCAATATTTCACTATAAAATGTAAAGCAAATGACAAAAAGTACTATGCACAATACTGTACATACTAGTTGGTGAGGTTGTTTCCACAGACTTAGTAATATACACATATACATATATATGTATGCGTGTATATATGTATATATGTAGATGTAGAAATAGATAAAAGTGTGTGTGTATATATATACCATTACTGTATATATATATATATATATATATATATATATATATATATATATGCATACTTGTTTTTTCCAGCTCTATCTGCTGAGAAGTCCTGGAAGCAGTGATACCAAACTCAAAATGAGCATACTTGGAGCCCAAAAATGATTTCTGAATGCCATTCTTTAATAAAATGAACACAGACTCCTTGGGAAAATGGATGTTTCCAGAAATTGGATATGGAGTATGCAATATGGGCCTCAGAAAACTTATGGTCCCAGAAAATAAGAGAATGCTTTAGAAATGATAGGGGCATGTAAGAAGGATAGAAGAGGCAAATGGAAGGAACTTCCAATGGCTCATTTTATGACAAACGATAAAATTTAAAAGTAATGCTAATGGATTGTAACCCACAAAATAAAGAAAATGTTTGTTGTTCTATGGAGATATAAACAAGTGATTTAATAAATTACTGAATGGAAGAGAAGCTCTTTCTTTAGTAGAATTCCAATTAATAAATGAAGAAGCATAGATGCAAACAATCACTTGGTGAATACCACAACAATAATTGTTGCAGGCAAGATTAATCAATATGAACTACAAACTATGAGAGAAGGTATTATGAGAAACAGGATGTTTATATGGTCTCAGAGTATCTTCCCACAAGATACTCACCAAATTCATGGGAGAAAAGAGTGGCTTTACATTGGTAAACTAGCAGAAATGACCAACCAAAGATCAAATTCAAATGGCTACAATGAAATGTGTAGACACCATTTACTTCCTAACACAATGAGATGGACACAGCATCACTTTTATGATATTTTTGTCAAAAATACATTTAAATTTAAGTCTGAAGGAACAGCAGATGATGAACATGCTATTGAACAACTGACCTGTAGTATTCCAAAGTCATAAATGGGAAAAAACAAACAAACAGAAAACTGAGGACTTGTCCTGGATTGGGGGACACTAAGGCAACATTACAACCAAAAATAACATGTAATACAGGACTGGACATCTGTGGGACAATTGGAAAACATCATAAATGGTCTACAGGTCAGTTAATATAATTACAGTCATGCTAATTTCATAGTTTTAATAATTGTTCCAAGGTTATGTAAGATGTTAGCTTCTGGAAAAGTCTGGTAAAAGGTATACAGGAACATTTTGTACCATTTTTTCAACTTTTTTGTAAGCCTAATTTTTTTTTCAAAAAAAAAAAAAGAATAGATGCTTCATTCATGCAACTAGGTCCCAGAAGTTAGAAAAAAAGTGGTCATAAGAGCTTTTGCCAAAATCCTGAGGAAGTATTTTGCTGTCCCGATAATTCTATGCGATGATCTATCTGATTTCCTTAAAATCACAGAACTAGCAAATTTACATTTAGAATCTTGAGGTGACAAAAACAGCAAAACCCCAACACACAGTGCCAAGCACAATGCGGTCCACCTTATTTATGTCCTGTGTTACTCATAATTTTGCCTCATTCTTTTCATGTCCTCTTCCTTGTACCGTCATTTTAATTCTGTTTTATAGAAAGAGGTCCAAACCAGTTCATTCCTCCTTTTGAACACAGAGAGCAAACAGCGTAATTGGAAATTGCTGTTTTTCTTCTCCCTAAGATGGTAAAAATCATTTTCCATTTCTTCAGGCATTTGAGAGTCATTGCCCTCCAGGAAATGAAGAACGTTCCTCTGGACTTTATTTTTCTACATGCTATAAAATTAATTAGTTTTGTTTCATTTTAGGGTTGAGGTAGGGATAATGCAGGAGACGTGCGTTTGGGCAAAGGAGTAAATAATATACTAACCTATAAGATGTTTCGAAAGGTTGCCAGAAACCAGGTGACTAATTGATGATGCTTTGAAGCATCCAGATCTTTCTCGTGAAATGGTGAAATGGTTGTTAGGCCAAAATGAATTGCAAGTTATCACCCCCTTTTTGTCTCTTATGCGCACACACAAACGGGAGTCTGTTTATTAAGCCCTCCTTTAAAAAATTATTTAAATTCAATTAATGAACATATAATGTATCATTGGTTTCATAGGTCAGTACTCTTTACATCACGTGCCCTCCTTAATGCCCATCACCCAGTTACCTCGTCCCCCCACCCCCCTCCCCTCCAGCAACCCTCAGTTTGTTTCCTAGGCTTCAGAGTCTCTTAGGGTTTGTCTCCCTTTCTGATTTCATCTTTTTTTTTTTTCTCTCTCTCTTCCCCTATGATCCTCTCTATATTAAGCCCTTCTTACAGGTAAGAGACTTACCGTATTGTTATTCATCTATTTGGAGTGTCCTGAAAGTCAGACTCATTCACTTTCTTGCTCTTTTGCAAGCCCACTGTCTTGGCCTTTAGTCTTGCCCACATTTATTTGCATGTAATCTTACATCCCTGGTCTCCCTGCCCAAGTCCACCTGAACTACTGTGGCCTGTGAGAGCTTTTCCTGCTCTAATTTGACTTGCTCTGCTCAACAGAACATGTCTGCTCTGTCCTCAGTGTCTGTCTATGAACAATAGCCCTGATGTCTTAATCTGTAGCGAGAGGCCTTCCAAGGTTGGTCTTCTGACTCCAATTTCACTGGACACTACAGCAGGCCTGAGTGCCTTTTCATTAAGTTATTATTTATTCACTGCACATGCCTGACAGTTCTCACTGCCCTTTGTCCACAGATCCTTTTCCACCTGGAATGAACGTCCTTGGCCCTCATCTGTCTCAGCCTGCTGAAGTCCTACCTCCCATGTCCCTGAAAGTGCTATCTCTTTCTTGAAACCATCCCCAAATTTGTAGGTGAAAATTCATCATCCTTTTCTCTTCACATTGTACTTTTTCAGTCGTTCTCCTAGCAACCTGTCTCAGATTATTTTTGTGAGCAATAAGAGTCTCCATTCCTTGCCTGGAAAGCTCTCAAAAGTAAGGTGTCTGTTTTGCTATTCTTCTTAGAAATGTAGATGTAAAGTTGCAGAAGAATGTAAGTGGAAGATTATAGGAAATAATATATAAATTATATATATGATGAATAGCTCAGTAATACAGAAAATCTACTTCTATGGAACATAGCATGTCAGCACAATTCTGGAAAGATATGCTGCTTTGTATATGTTTTCATAGTGTTATCTTACAACATCTTTTCTGCATCGTTAATTCTCCAAACCCACTCAGCAGAGGGGGTTTGGATCTCCCCATTTTTCTGATGAGAAAACTGAGAGTTGGACAGGGATCAAGCCTAGCCAGAGGCAGTGAGGACTTATTCAGAGTCAGGAAGCCAGAAGAGACAGCCATTGAGAAGGAGTAGTGGGGCGTACAACAGACTTGGAAATCTGCAGGCTACTTTCCAGTCCCAGCCCTCTCATCTAGGAACTCAGTGGTCTTGGGTAGGTTGTTTGGTTTTCTAGGCTTTCCTGTTTATAGATATACAGATGAAATTTCTAGGGCCTCCTGCGCTCAAAAAGCAACTCCTTTGGACGCATGATTTGGTGTGCTGTGTCCACAGTGGAAGCCTCATTCAGCTAGGATAAGAGGTCCCAGAAGTGTCTGAACTGTTAGAGATTTGATCCTCTGCATTGCTCTTTGCCTGTCAAGAGGCCACTCGGTCGTGTTTGTGGTCAACATATCTTTCTTCATGCGAGTCATGAAGAATGAGTATTGCTGTGGTCTCAGGGGGCAGCCTAACGCATTGGTTAAGAACACAATGTATGGGGCCAGACGGCCTGGGTTTGTACCTCAGCTCCACCCCCAAACTAACTGTGTGGCCCTGGGAAAGTTGCTTACCTTCCTCATGCCTCGCTCTTCCCATCTGCAGAATGGTAATCATAGTATTTATTTCATTGAACTGCTTGAGGATCTGTGAGGCGAATCTCTGAGAATAGTGCCTCTTGTAAATGGGAGCTATTTTTACTTCTGTGCCAACCACTCAGGCTCCTGGGAGGATAAATGAGAACAGTTTGTAAACTTTAAAGTACTGATGGAAAATAAAGGCTTAGTAGAATTAGTATGCTTTTTTTTTTTTTTCTCTAAAACTGGGGGGAAAAATGTGCCCTCTTGTTCCAAAATCCTTCTGGGATCATAAGCTAAAAAACCCAAAGAACTATTCATACTATTTATGGGACATAATTTTTTTTTCTCCCTAAAACATTTTCAAAGTTAAATTTATAGTAAACCTTCTTCAAAATGTCTTTTGTTGGAATGATGGATTTGCAGACCTGGGGTTTTGAATACATTATTTTAAATATCCCCTCCTTCCAAAATTAGGAAAACAATTAGAATAAACAAACACCAGGAAATTACAAGTTACAAAAGCTATTTTTAATCTACAAAGATCTTTAACTTGTAACTCTCCACAGTTAGCTTCTCCCTGTAAGTTATACATTCAAATAATAACTTTAAGCCATAAATTCAGAGGTCAGTAATGGCAAGTGCCCTTTTATTTTGGAGGCACATTGGTACTAAATGAAATGGATGGGTGACCCATGCTATTCCTGCCATTTGCAAAGTACTGAATAAGAACAGATGAATAGTATACTTAAAAACATCCCATTGACTGAATATGCATGTTTAGCAACAACTTGGGAAGTGGTTTAAGTCAGTTTCTAAATTGACTTATGGTCATACTTTGGTACAACTCCTCAATTTTCAGTAATACTATAAGATGGGAACTGTCTTAGGACATGTGGAGAATACAAGGTGATGGGGATCTAGGAAAAATAAAATCTTGATTTCAATCCAAAATCCACATTTATTGACAAGTTTCTATTTTCAAATCCCTCTACAAAGAGGTAAGCTGATATGTGCCATTGGAATACTAAAAATATATTGATATATTGGTTTAAAAAATTGCCAATTCATCTGCTAAAAGTGAAACGATTTCCTCTTGGGGACACAGGGCTGGTGGGGGGTGGGTAAACTACTGGGGATGGAGTTTAAAATGTAGAGATATATGATGAGGCTTCAGGAACAGGATTTTTATTTTTTTATTGTGATGAAAGGAGGCAGTAAGACGAAGCTGGGAGCAAGATGAAGGAGAGAGAAAGTGGCTGTTTCGGGAGAAAATAGCAGTGACAAAGGAATGAACAGGGATGTGGGTCTGGTCCCTGGAAGTGACTGGAACACAGGGAAACAAAACATAAAAAGCTGGATCTTATGCTCCTTGAACAACTTTGTTCTGGTTTAGTGCTATCTTTCCTCAAATCTGTGCACCATCAGCTTCCCATCATTTTCTTCACTTCTGAAAAGGAAGTAACTCTTAGAGCATTTTCCACAGATTGCTAGTTCTATGTGATACTATGTTAAAAACAAATTTCTGTGGTCAAATTTGGAAAAATTGGCAGATGTCAGGTTAAACATATTTCATTCTTACAGGACTTCTCAGAACCTTTAGTAAGTTTGTAATGCTTTGTGACTCTCAGCAGGAGACAGTGTGTTGTATTGCCCGAATACAGCAGACCAATGGATTGTTTTAAGACTATATTGCCAAGCTAGTGTTCTGGAGAATAATTGGCGACGCACTGCGTTAAGATATTAGCTTAGATATATTTGTTCAGCAAATAGGAATGCATAACTTTTGATGTGCTAAGCATTTGTGCTGAGTAATAGAGGCACAGTGGTTAACACATAGCCACTGTCCTTTTCTCATGCGGCTCATGTCTAGGAGGTGTAGTCTACAAGCAGGGGCATTTTAGCAGCAGGTGTGAAAGACTGGAATACACCTTGGAGGAAGGAGAAGGTCTTATTGACTTTTACACACTAATGCCCTACACGTTGCCTAATGCGGGAGCTGATGGTTGACATTCAGAAATGTTGATTGTAGGAGCCAAGGTAGGTAGAGAGGAAAAGATTTGAGGTGGGAGAGAAAATGGGATAGTAAGAGACTAGTCTGGGAGCATAACTGGAATGTAGACAGGTGGTTGACCAGTACTGAAAAATCCTGAGAGTTTCTAAGGGAATAGGGGCGATTCCTTCTGGGAAAACTGAAGGTCACAGTTAAAGTGAAATATCCTAAATCACAGAGTAGCTTCAAGTTGCTCTCATTTTAGATGTGGACACACTCTACACCATAGAGTCAGATAGTCTACAGAGCTAGAGGAGGTCTGTTCTACTATGAACTTCTCCTTTCCTTGATCTATCAATATACCTCCCCCACTCACTTTTTTTTTAAATTTTTTATTTATTTATGATAGTCACAGAGAGAGAGAGAGAGGCAGAGACACAGGCAGAGGGAGAAGCAGGCTCCATGCACCGGGAGCCCGACGTAGGACTCTATCCCGGGTCTCCAGGATCGTGCCCTGGGCCAAAGGCAGGTGCCAAACCGCTGCGCCACCCAGGGATCCCCCCCACTCACTTTTTAATGTTTTTTACATAATAAAACCTGCTTAATCCATTGTGCAGCCCCTTTTGCTTTGACCTTTAGGAAGTTCAGAGCTTAATTTAACATGCAATTGCAGTAGCAGTTACCTATCAGAAACCAGTTGTATCCCTATCTTCCCCTCTTTGGCATCCAGAGCAGCTATAGCATCTCAAAGACTATCTCAGTCTCCTTGAGGGTTTTATGTAAATGCCTCAGGGAACTCTGACCAGTAATGGAAGATGCAGTGTTTACTCCTTGATTCATTCATTAACTCATGAAGTTATTGACTATCTATCACCTGCCAGAATCTTTACCAGGAGCACTAAAGAAGATAAGATGTAAAAAATTAAAAAAAAAAGAAAGACTTCCTGTATTCATTCTTTAGATAATTTAACATGCATCTATTGATAATAAATGATGTACATATGCATATCATTTTTATCTCAGATAGCCTTTAATGTTATGTAACTATAGATTCACAAATCCAATTATGAAAAAGCATATATCTACGTGCATAAAATCTTATTTATTTATTTATTTATTTATTTATTTATTTATTTATTTATTTATTCACATAAAATCTAAGTGAGTCTAAGTTGTCCTGAAGTCTTTAAAAATTCTGAGTCATCCATTGCCACGTATCTAGTCTCCCAAGCAGACCTCTTCTACTGAATCACATTAGATACAGAATAATTACCCAAGGGCATTCCCACCATTGCAAAGGTAACTCCAACTCATTCATTCAGTGTCTGTTTAGAGGGTCCCTACCAAGTACCAGGTCCTGGGCTAGGACAACAGGACACAGAGCTTATTTCTGTTTTCTCCTTGAATGACTCTGGGTAAGTACCCTCTGCCAAATCCTACTATAAATATATTATCTGAGCTCTCAGCGTAAGCAACCATGTTCCAGTTTTTTGATTGAGTAACCACTGTGACCAATCTCTGTGCAGAGATTTCAGGAAATAATTGCTATTCAGCATCACATTTCTTTCTTGAGCTTGATGCCATCACAATGGGAGGATTATACAAAGAAGCGAGAGATAAATTGACAACACTGAACAAAAACACATTCTTTTCAGATTACAACAACCTACATGAGGAAAGAGACATGGCAAGTGTTTTACAGAATCCAGTAGAGAAGATTTAGGGTATGGATCTGACATTCTCTGACACTTTACTTCTCACCACCATTGGTCAAAATAGTCTGTCAACAGTATTTTCTCGGTGGCCACAATGCAGAGAGGCTTGTGTTTGGCACAGAAGATGGAAAAAGTAGAAAAGAGTCAGAGATACTTCCAGACACAACTCCTGAGGGCACCATTCACAGAGACTGCAGGATAAATGATACCCTCTAGAGTAGAGCAGTGCACAATCTTTACAAGTGGGTAAAATGAGATTGGGAAGCATTCCCCACTGTGTTTATATATTAACAGCAGGAATTCATAACATGAAAATACAAAGCTGTGTACAAAAAGAGCATTGATGAAAGTATCAAATTGTGTAGCTGAGGCTGAGAGGTGGGAATGATAGGTTTAATTTAGTCAGGCTCAGATTTGAATCCTATCTATAGAACAGTATGAGGAATCCATGATGTAGACGGATGGAAAAATAGACCCGGTTGGAAAGTGAGATTGAAATTAGAAATTTGGGTTTAAGATTTGTTAAAAGAAAGTTAATGACCGGGAAGCATGAGATGGGGCAATTCCTCTCATGGAAATAGAACATGGAATTGGAATAGAAGTAAGGGGTGTATAAGCTTAGACCTTGGCAAACCCCCACTTAGGGAAAAAGATTAAGAATGAAAGACCCAGAAAAGGAGCTGTAAGTCTATGCACTAGTCCCCTGGAGAACACCATTCAGTGTCCTTGAGTGATTCACAGTGGCATATCTCAGACCACAAGGACTCTGTGGATTTGAGAATCTTTGTTTGGCAAAGTCTGGTTTGCCATATAAGGGCACAAATTGCCATTTTCACAGATTCCACCATTCTGTTGCTCAAGATACGGCTCAAGTGCATTCATCAATTTCATCAAGGATGTTTCCTGGTGGTGATGGAAACGTGAATCCCACAAAGTCTTAAGAATGCTTTTTTTTAAAAGAAAAGACACTGATTATTTAGATAGTAAAGGAGTTTAAATTACCCACTGTTTCATATTCAGAGGAAGCTTAGACTCAATAAATATCCAATGAAATATAATAGAAAGGCAGAAATTTAGAGAAATTCCTTCCATTCAGTAGGTATTTAATCCAGGCCTGGCCATGTGACAGGATTCAGAGCTGGGGTAGAATGGGGAACAAAGCTGACACAACCCTTACCTTGTGAATTTACATTTTTTAAATATTTTTAATTTTATTTATTTATTCATGAGACAGAGGGAGAGGCAGAGACATAGGCAGAGGGAGAATCAGGCTCCCTGAGGGTAGCCTGATACAGGACTCAATCCCAGAACCCTGGGATCATGATTTGACCCAAAGGCAGACACTCAACCATTGAGTCACCCATGTGCCCTTGTGAGTTTACATTCTTATGGGAGAAACGCACAAAAAGTAAAAATAAAGACAATAAGCCAGCACACATATCAAGTACATGATAAATACTGTGAACAAGGAATTAGAATAGAGACTAACAGGGACTCGCCATTTAAATAGGGTAGTAAAGGGAGGCCATTCTGAGTAGACACTATTTTAGCTGAGGCTGAAAAAGTGCAGCCTTATGAAGAGGATAAAGAAAGAATATTTCAAGCAAAGTTAATGGCATATCCAAAGGCTCTGAGGGAGGGAAAGCTGGACAAGCTTAAGGAGCTGGGTAAGAGAAAAGAGTGGATGGAACTGAAGTGAGAGAATGGGTCAGAAGCCAGATAATAATCTATATGGAGAATGGATTAAAGGTGGACAAGAAGGGACCCTCGGAATCACGATGGGACGACCATCATAGCAATCCAGGAGCTTCTGGACTGAGATACTGGCCATCAGTGGGAAAGAGACGTGGGGATGGATTCAGTGATGTATGAGGAGGTAAAATGGACAGGGTTCATTTGTAGGTCAGAATCTAGAGCCAGAGAAGGGTAGAATCAGGGATGTCTCCCCAGGTTTTTTGCTTGGGAAACAGGGTGAATGGTGGAGTCATTTGCTGAGATGAAGAGGACATGAGGGAGAGCCACGTTTCTGGAGGAAGATTCAGTTTTATTTTAAATGTGTAAGTTTGAGATATCTGTGAGTGATACAGTCAAAGATAAGAACAGCAAAATTTGAGAGTGAAAGGGAACCCTTTTCCCTATGATAAGAAAATTGCTGGGACTCTCAACAAGGTGAACAAAAATGTGATCAGGTCACTCGTTAGATTAAGCCTGTGTACGGCCCCACTTCACCTCCTGGATAAGAGCCTTGGTTCTTAGCCTGGGGTTTAGGGCTCTCTGTGTTACATCCCCTGCTACTACCTTTACTTATCCTATGGTCCAACACTGCACACAGTCCCATTGCTTACAAAGTATTCATTTCTGAAAACACACAAGACTCTTTTTTTTTCCCCCTCTCAGGTACACGTCATCTAAACAGTGATATTATGAGAAAGAAGAGAGTGGGAAAGGAAATGTTGCTTTGTTCTGCTCCATGAATCATTGTTGTATGGCTGTTGTATTAGAGATAATTTTTTAAAGGAAAAAAACAAAAACTCTAAGCCTCTGGATTTTTGCTTTTCAGCTGACAAGTTCACCTCACTAACTACCTGGGGGTGAGGGATTGGCTACTAGATAAACAAACTGCCACCATGCTAAATTCTTACACCTTAGCACAGAAGTAGGAGTGGGGCTATTGACAGTGATGGGAATACACAGACTCTGTGTCTTCAAGAAAATGACCTCCAAAACCCAGTGGCTGATTTCCCTACAATATTCAGAGCAAGTACTTGGTACTCTAAGAGGAATCAATGATAATGGAAGCACAATTTTCTTTCTCAGAGAACTTGTAGCATGTAGAAGAGACACACGGTGTATAATAGAATGAATACACTTTTGGAAACTATCAGACTCTGGGCAGTCCCGGGTGTCTCAGCAGTTTAGCGCTGCCTTCGGCCCAGGGTGTGGTCCTGGGGTCCCGGGATCGAGTCCCGCGTCTGGCTTCCTGCATGGAGCCTGCTTCTCCCTCTCCCTGTGTCTGTGCCTCTCTCTCTCTCTCTCTCTCTCTCTCTCTCTCTCTCTCTCAAATAAATAAATTAATTAATTAAATTTTTAAAAAAAGGAGACTATGGGACTCAGAAAGTCAGGACATATCAATTGTTGTTGGAAATAAAGATGACAGAGAGAGAATCTCCAGCAGAGAATAAAGTGGAAGGGTTTCACGGAGGAGAGCTTGTTTGAATTGGGCCTTTAGAAAACATGGAAAGAAAAGGAGGGCAGTAGAATAGAACAAAAGACCAAGGTGTGCTTGCTCTACTAGAAGTAGTTACATATGCGTGCAAAGTAGAATCCAAAGTGGAGGGTAGGGATGGAAAAACATTTTTACTCCATAAATTGAAGAGACTTGTTGGTTGCTCCTCCACGTTCCAATCCACCAATCTCTGCATTTCTGAGCTTGAATATCTGATGGGATTAGCTACACTCCCAGTTTCTGAGGGGGGAGGGGTGGACAAGTCCTGATTAGATTAGACGTAAGAGTATATCCTTTTCTTTTACTCAAAATGACAGGAGTAAATAAAGATACTCTTCTTTTGGTTTCATTTAAGAAAACCTCTTCATTTCCAAGGTATACCATAGGATCCTTCTGTCTTTTTTCCCACTGGATGCGGATAAGGAAACCCGAAGCTCTGCGAATTATCTTGGGACCGAAGGGAAAGTGAGTCTAAAAAATAATAATAATAAAACTGACACTGAGAAAGCAAGGCTGAAAAATGAAGAGGGACAAAAACTGTGTTCTAACATTTTCGTTTGAGCCAATGGATTAGGCCTCCTATGAGAGTAGTGCTATTTCTGGACTTTTCTATTACTTGAGCCAATAAATCCCCTTTATGGTTTAAATCAGTTTGACTTGAGTTTGCTATTACTTGCCATTCAAAGCATCTTGATACGGAATCCTTAGAAGCACACTAAGGCTTTGGTTGGCAATAGGGATCTACTGAAATTTGTGGCCTCACGAGTGCCATAATCTGGAAAGTAACCGGTCATGTTCATGGACGATACAAAACACCATTAAATCAAGGTAGTCCAAAACAGAGACAGTCAGCCAGCCCTTTAAGTTGAGTTAGTCTTATTTTGCTCATTCTTTGCTTAGCCATTTAACTGTGTCTCAGTCTCCCAGAAGAGGAAAGGAAGTAATTCTATTTAAGTCTTTCCTTGAGAAGAGCCACCTCCCCTGGGCTTGGAGCCTGACACCATTTCTCTCTCTTCCACTGACGCCATAGATATATTCATTTCTCTTTGGGTATTTAATGTAAACCAGATAAGCCACAAACTTATAATAACGTTAGTCAATTATGATTCTAAGGCAAGTTGAATCATTGAGGCCCATGCTTCAATATAAGATACTGTGATTTCACCGATGGTGAAACTGGGGAATTGCTTTTCTAAACTTTCTTTCCAGTGTTTAGATTATAGCATGTAGTCCAGGGGTATATTATAGTGATCCTCTTGAACCTTGTCAGAAAGTCCTCATAAATCACATTCAAGAAAATGTATTTAATGTCCATATACATATATATATGAAACTTAAGAACTCAGACAAGCGGAATGAATTCTGAACTGTCAGTTTAAAGCACTAACTTTCCTTTTCATTTTGGGGTTGAAATTTGGGGTGAGAAAGCTCTAATGGAAATAGCATGTTTCCAGAGAAACCAAAGGGTCTGCCTGATCTCCGAAATACTTTACGTGGAATGATACTTACTTTTGGAATTTAAAAATCTTAGATTATGGTCTCAGGTATTTGTGGGATTCCAATAGATCCCAGAGGCTGAACCTTGGTCTTTTCATCTACAAAATGGGTTTAATTTTTTTTTTCCATTTTGTTGTGAGTATAGAGGGAAAATATTGTTGAATAAATATAGTAATATTTGCAATTGCTGTGCTCTTAGTATACGCCAGGTGCTGTATCATGGACATCAGTGGCCATTCATTCATTTAGTTCTTAATATGCACCAGGCACTAAGAAATTATGTGTAATAAGATACCAACATGCTTAGTACTCACACCATCCAAAAAATATAGTGGCTACTATTTTCACCATTTTACAGGTGAAAAAAATGAGGGATAGAAATACAGAAGATTTGAACAAGGTCACATTTGGCAAAGTAGAGAATCAAAGGGAGTCCATGTGCTCTTCCTGGGCCCTATTACTTTTACCTTTCCTAACGAGCACCAAGAGCTGTGGATTGTGAATGCCATTTTTCAGAGGAGAAAATTACCGCTTGCGGAGTATATGTAACCTTCTTGAGGTCACTCATTTAATTAACAAAAGAGCCAAGTCTTAAAACTTAACTCTAGTGTTATTTTTCTTTTCATTCCCATAGTATTTTCCCCATGTACCCACTCTCTATTTCAAGGCTTTTCATTCCTTACTTTCTTCACATTACATTTTCACCATTCTCCTTCTGAGCAAGAATAGAGTGACATGCAAGAGAAGTCGAATATTAGATAAGTCATAGGTCACTAGATATAGCATGTTACTTTTTTTAAAAAAGATTTTTAAAATTTATTTACTCATGAGAGACACACAGAGAGAGAGGCAGAGACACAGGCAGAAGGAGAAGCAGGCTCCCTGCGGGGAGCCGGATGTGAGACTTGATCCCAGGACCCCAGGATCACATCCTGAGCCAGAGGCAGACGCTCAACTGTGGAGCCACCTAGGTACCCAAATCCATAATACTTTTAAGGAAATTGTTGGAAGAACTTCATATAAACACATGCTATTTTGACTCATTTGCTTCTGAATTTTTTTTCTACCACATCCATGACCAAATTAATGTCTTCACATCATTAATACATTATCATGTTCCCCTAATATAGGGAATGCTTAATGATTCCAAACTTAAATTTTAATCAGGATAAGGATTTCTGAGTCTGTACTCTTTATTATTGGTAAGGTATACAGTCATATGTAGAACAACTGTTGTAATTTATAGTCAAGTTTGGTAGAGTCTCCTGAGCTCCTTTTTCTCTAACACAGAAGGTATAGAATGTTAGGATTTTGGGTTTTGTCTCAATGGCTATCACCTTGACCAGCTTTCACAACCCTATTCCTGTAAGCTGTTCAATAGGCAAAGTGTTAAGCTAGAAGACATTACTAGCTCAAAAGAATTTGTTAGTGTTACGAGACCACCAAAAATGCAAAATATAAACCATAGTAGAATGAGGACAAGCTATAGAAAGTGATTGGTTACAGAATCCTCAGAACTGGAAGGAATGTCGTTATGAATCTCCTCTTAAGCACTCACGTGAATATTGTGTTTCGCAGTTTGCAAAGATATTTCAACTCTCTCATCTCATATAATACATGCAACCACCCTGTGAAGCAAGTATTCTTTTTTAAATACCCCCAAAACGAGGATGAGAATCATGATAGAATTCCATAAGCGTCTACGGTTAGTAAGTAGTGGGGTGGGTTGGGAATCCATTCCTGACTCCAGAATCCAAGTAGAGAAAGGGTTAAAATCCCATGGGCTTTAATTCTGTCTGGCTGGTCCTGGAAGCTAGTGGGCCCCCACTGAATGGTTTTGGTTTTTCTTTGTTTTTG
Organism: Nyctereutes procyonoides; assembly: GCF_905146905.1. NCBI lineage: Eukaryota > Metazoa > Chordata > Mammalia > Carnivora > Canidae > Nyctereutes > Nyctereutes procyonoides. The sequence continues at coordinate 4,695,290 of NW_026575135.1, read as the reverse complement.
TCCCTTTTCTTTCCTTTTACAGTTTTCTTGGCCACATTCATGGGAAATGACTCCAATTAAAACTTTGTGAGGCCAAGGCTGGTTAATGTATCACTGACCACAGATTCTCCAGGATGTGGCCAAACTTCGTTTCCTCAATTGTTTGCCATCCATCCTCATCCTGTCCAGCGCCCCTCAGGACTTTCTATTGCCAGGGCTCAGGACTGGTCTTGATTGGCCTTGGCCTCATACATAGATGTTGGACACCTAGTCCATGTCCCAGCTGAGGTCATTTTTGCACCCCGTTTTTATGTGAACGCTTTGAAAATACAAAGTCCTTTCACCTTCTCCAAGACTCTGTGTTCACTCCTACCTTCCCTGGATGCAGGACTTATCTGCAAGCTCTTCCTCTTTTTCTGCCTCAATAAAATCTTGGGTCTAGAGCAGGGTAAACACTGACTCAGCTTTGCTCTATCATTTTCACTTTGTGTGGTGTCTCGTGCCCTAAAATTTTGGTTCTCTAAGCCCCTGAGCTCTGTCTAGCATATTGTACCAGTTATATTCTTTGACTCACTTAGATTACAAAAAACAAACACAAAACCAAAAACTACTCTCTTACTGTCCCCTGTGCATTGTGATAGGGCTTGTTTGAGAGAGGGGTTTCATATCTGGCTCCACTCTTCAAGTAGTTCAGTTATGTCTGTATGCCTGTCTAAGCCATAGCCATCTATCTAGAGGCAAATAGGGTAGAACCCATGTCTGTTTGATGCTGAAGCCAGAACTCTTTCTAAATCCTTGTGGTGGTACTTAAGTTGGAATTTGAAATGTGGTGAGTCAAAGACTTCTAGTTGCTTCCCAATATTCATTCTGCTAAAGTTCTCTTTAGCCAAGACAAAACTTCTAGAGCAATAGTTAAGATTTCTACTTTTGGTCCCACTGTCTGTCAACTGGGCTAATTTTCATTGCCCCATTCCCAGTAACACTGAGCCACAGTTTTTAGCTGAGCATATTACCACTCACCCATAAGATTAAGTTTCCCATCCTCTTTTCCCTTGTGCAATTAGATGCCATCATGCAACAAAGTTCCAGTTAAAGATATCTAAGCTGAAGTAGTATGTACAAAGTAGTTCTGGGAAGTCTTCTTAAAAGAGAATCCACGTATCCTTTTTTTCTCCTTTTTCTCCTTCCTGATGCTTGGAGCAAGGTCCTATGGGTGCCACTATAGCAGCCAGTTTGGTCCAATGAGGATGAGATACACACTGAAAGGATGGTGGAATAGAGGTAAAAGGATCCTGTGTCACAGATGTAACTAAAACCACTGTACCGAATTCAGACCTCCTTCCTCACAATGTGCTTAAAACGAAGGAAAGCAAATATTTTATCTTATTTTAAAATATTATTATTTATTTTGCTACAAGCAAAATATATAATATACAGCTGAAATTGATCCCAAGTAATATAGGTGAATAGCTATTTTAAAAGGATGAATAGTGAGAGTTATAGATATTGATAGGGTAAAGGAAATGGACATAAATAGGGAGATCTAATGTGGCTATTGTAGGTCATGTGTAGCTCACACATTTGTTCAGAAATATAGATCCTTCCAGTGTTCCCTTATGATCTGCATTCAGACAATTTACATATAATACTATCCTAGTCCTTCCAATTCTATCTGAAGAAACTAGGTCTGTAATAAAATGTCTGGAGTAGGGGATGACTGGATGGCTCAGTGGTTGAACACCTGCCTTCAGTTCAGAGTGTGATCCCGGAGTCCCGGGTTCGAGTCCCACATTGGGCTCCCTGAATGGAGCCTGCTTCTCCCTCTGCCTATGTCTCTGCCTCTCTCTCTGTGTATCTCATGAATAAATAAAATCTTTTTTTAAAAAAATCCTGGAATCTCTACTTGGTAGGTATTTGACATTGTATGAACTCATTATCTCTCAAAGCCTTATTTCTACATCAATAAAATGGATTATGAGTTATCAATACATCATGACATGAAAAGCATTTATCATAGTTCCTAGATCAGAGAAGGCACAGTGTAGTAGAAATTCCTACAGGGTCAGACACTGTCTTCAATTCCAAGAACTTCATTTCTGGCCTTAAAGGAGCTAGCTGACTGTGTCCTGATGAGAAAATCCATCCCCCATACTCTTGCTCTACTCCCTTCCCTCTTTGGACATGTAGAGAGATAAGTTCCAGTGAGTTCACTAAGATTCCATTAACATTAAATGGAGTGCACATGACCCAGGAGAATTGAGACTCTGTCAGTGGAAAACTCTAAGTGAAAAGGTTCCTGTCCATGGAGCTGTTGCTTTAGAGACCTTGTCAGTAAGAGCTTTTGTCTTAGGGGTTTGTAAATATTTATATTTTCAAACTACTATGGGAGGAACAACAGCCATTCCACATGAATGGATTACGTTAAATGTACCCAAAGTCTGTAATTCAAGCTGTCAAACGTGAGGAAATACCAGACTTAAGGCTGCCATTCCAATCCACTCAGAATAAATAAGGACTTTGGGCAGAGCTCTTTAACACAATGGCTCACAGACATATGGAAGACGTTACTAGGGAAGACGACTGAAGAGAAGGAAAAACACAATAAATGAATTCAAGAAATACCTAGTCTTTCTTCCAGAGAGGGAAGGGATTGGGGCTTGAGGGAGAAGATTGTTGGCCTAGAAGCAGGGAAATGGGATTAACATTAAACCAAGAATGAGGGGTGGCACGTGGAGACTTTTCCTGTTCCTAAGACATCTGTCTGTTTTTCATTTATTGTTTTGGGGGTCTGGTGATATGACACCAATATAGGAAATCAAAATGTGTGTCTGGACAGGCTGGATGAAGGATAGGGGATTTATTTACTGTGGAAGTTCTGTGTTAAGAATGTGGTGGAGTTTCCTAGCCCATAGAACACAGGTGGAAGCTATGTTTATTGAATAGAAAAAAAACACATTTCAGGGAGGATTGACCAGTGGGTCATATAAATTTGATTCAGCTCTACAGGCGTGTGCTAGACACCTACTTTGTGCCAGACGTGGGTAATGAAGCTTGAGAAACAATCTGATTTAGTGGAAAGAGCTTTAGCTTCTAGTTCTTGCTGTGAGGCTCACAACCTTTGCAGAGTGAGACAAATAACTTCCCCTTTCTGAACATCAGTTCAAAATGTCAGCCTTTTCTTTCTAGTGACTAAATACTAAGTTAGATGATTTAGCGAATTTATAGGACTAACTGGGCTTGCCAATGCTCTCTGTTTCACCCTCCAGGCTAGACTTTTCGAGAGCTGCAGGTAGGGTATTATACATTACTAGTCCCTCATATCTGGTGCCCTTCTCTGTGTTACCCAACCTGTGACAGGATATAATACCCCACTCTTTTTAACTCAGATGAGAAAAAAAAAAACCTTTTTGTCCAGTGGGATATAAGCAGAAGTGACGTGTGTCTGAGCAGAAGCTTTGAGAGCCAGTGAAAGGTTCACTGTATCTGTATTTTATTTCCCTCTGCCCTGATGACCATCAGGGGTTCATTGTTGTTAATCCATTAGCCTGAGTTGTGGGGTGAAGATGACATGAAGCTATATTATTGCTTACCCGTCATGGACATAGAGCATAAGTGGGAAAGAAATACTCATGGTTTTAGGTCACTAGATTTGAGGGTCTTCTGTTACTGTGGCAAAACCTACCTATGCTGACTGAATAGGATAAGGGAAAACTCTAGTCTGCGAAGTGCCCATTCTGACCTTAGAATGTCCCAAGTCGGGATCCCTGGGTGGCGCAGCGGTTTGGCACCTGCCTTTGGCCCAGGGCGCGATCCTGGAGACCCAGGATCGAATCCTACATCGGGCTCCCGGTGCATGGAGCCTGCTTCTCCCTCTGCCTATGTCTCTGCGCCTCTCTCTCTCTCTCTCTCTCTCTCTCTCTCTCTCTGTGACTATCATAAATAAATAAAAATTAAAAAAAAAGAATGTCCCAAGTCACAGTGCGCTATATTACACTGGTGCCTCGCAGAAAAGCAAGAAAGCGAATTCTTAATGTTCATAATCTTTCAATAGATTAGCTCCACCCAGTCAAGAAATGTAGGCCAAAATCTCTCACCCAGAAATTGGTTTATTCCTCCTCTCTGGGAAGGAGAGAGTGAAATTAGTCTAAGTGGCAAAGTGTTACTTTAGTGGAGTCTTCTGAAAAGGGAAATGTGATGACTATTTCCCCCTAATGGCACTGAAGATTTTTGAGAGGGAGATGATATACCCTGAGCTATTTCTGAAACATCTCTCTTAATGCACTTTACGGGAGGAACTAGAGTAAATATGACTACAGTTAGGTTGACTACTAGGAGGGATTAGAGTAATGAGGACAAATGAATGAGGAGGTTAGTCTTAATTAAGAGATGAAGAGAAGAGTCCAAATATGAGGAGTCTTTGGTAGGCAGAATTGGTAGTGAGAGTTTAGATGTGTGGAGGAAATATAGACAAAGATGCAATGGTTATGTCATTCATAGAGAAGAAAAATGCACAAGAGAAATCAATTAAAAAATTTTTTAAAGATTTTATTTATTTACACATGAGAGACACACACACAAAGAGAGAGAGAAAGAGAGAGAGAGAGCCTGAGACACAGGCAGAGGGAGAAGTAAGCTCCATGAAGGGAGCCCGATGTGGGACTCAATCTCAGGACCCCAGAATCACACCCTGGGCGGAAGGCAGATTCTTAACCACTGAGCCACCCAGGCATCCCCGAAATGTTAAGCAATGCATTTAGTTTTGAATTTTCTCTTGTACTCCTACACAGAATATCAGTGATCACATGGCTTTGCTCTCCGGGACCATGTTCAGACACACACCTGGGGGGAAGATGCATCATTCAATTGGCCAGTTGTGGCCCTTGTAGTATATTTATGTCAGATTCACTGGAAGATCATATTGTTTATGGTTCATGGGAGGTATTCACAGATATATAAAAGAAGTAGAATTTTGACCACAGTTTTGTACCCTGAGACAGGAGACATCTTGGCAGAATGCCAGGAGGACAACCTAAGGGATTCTACAGACTTGGGTTCAAATTCCAACTCTACCACTTTCTAGATGTTTGGCTTGGAGCAAGTTCCTTAAAACTGCTGAATTTCAGTTTTCTCACCTATAAAATGTGGTATAATACTGTGTACTTCAAAGGATGTTGGGAGGATCCCAGAACTTAATCAATGTGCTGTGACCAAAACATAGTAGGCATTTGATAAATGCTATTTCCTTTTCCTTTTTCCTTTCCCACATACCACTTAAATGATGTGAAATGAGACTGTCCCTGAAAGACACCAATGAATGATATGCTTGTTATTGGTCAACTCACCCTTTCATTTTGGGAGTCCAAAAACAATCTTTTATGGTAAATCAAAGAGATTTTGCCATCAAAGAAAAGAAAGGGACCGAACATTTTTGGTTTACTACCCAATGAAAATAGCTTGAGCCAGAAGGACATTTTGCCTGGAGGAGAGATGACTTGGATTGGTATGTTGAGGGTGGGGGAAAGGCAGTGGTTACTATTTCCAAATATCAGCTGGTCTTCTGGGAGTAGGGGGGATGATGTGCTTTGTGGTCCAGACAAGAGAACTCTGGCTAATAGGTCAAAGCTACCATGAGACATTTCTCAGTTAAATTACTGCAGCTAATAGCCCCACAATGACTCTTTGGAAGTAGTAAGTGCTCTGTTCCTGATGTATAAAAGCTGAGGTTGGGGGAACACTGGACAATTAAGCAATGAGTAGAGATTCCCACACTAGGTGGGAGGTCCTACTAGGTGCAATTCAAGATAGGAAATGGGTAAGAGGGTCTGTTATATATAAATCTCTGACTTTAATCTGGGAGACAAACAGATTAAAAGGAAAAGTGTCTCTCCTCTTAAGCACACAGCCAAATCTACATTCTCTGATTCTAGGACAGACTTGGTGACTCAGCCTTCCCAAAGGGTTAGTCAGTTCAATCACAGACTAGATATTATAAATTGTCAACTCTGTGTGGATCCTTCTATATAGAATCATCCAGTAGGAGTTTGTTTCTAAAAGTTCGACTTTTAATGGAGTCGCATCTTCAAGGTTAACCAAGAAATTAAAGAGAAAAAAAGCAAGTTAATGAATTATATTAAGGCATATCTAATTGAAAAATGGAAATATTATACCAGGAAAGACTTAGTTTGTAAAATTGGGGTTCTAGGCTTTACTTGGATAATAACTAGATGTATAATTTCTTTGATTTATTTTTATTCTGTAGCCTCAGTATCCCCATGAGTGCTATAGAAATGAAATTTAGAAATTTCCGTGTTCATGTCTTGCACCAGCGCACTGTAGTGATGTTAATCATACAATAAATATATACTAAATGTATACCATAAGCCAGATACCATTTGAGAAAACAGAGTGAAGAAAGTAATGAGACATAGACACTGCCCTGGAAGAATTAGCATCTTGTAGCTAAGGCAGCTAATAAACATGAAACAGTCTATGAAGATTGATAGATCTAGGCACTATGGGAATAAGAGTGAGTAAACTAATGGTTTTGCCTTAAAGGGTTGAGGAAGTCTTCTGTGGGGTTGTAATAAAGTTTCCCATATCAGAATTACATGGGAAATTGATATGACTCTCTTGATTATACAGATTCTTACCTGTGCTTTAACTAGGACTATTTAGATATGTAGGCTGTCAGCCAGATAAATGAAAGCCAGTAAATAAGAGGAAAGAAAACACATCTTGTGCCTACTGCAGATCATACACTCTGCTAAGCACTGTATAGACAGTAACTCACTTAGTTCTCCTCAGCCTATGGTAGATGGTACCACCTACATATTTATTTTATAGAAAAGGAAACAGAAGCATGATATTTGAATTTCAGTTAAAATGACAAGTCCAATCCAATGACAGTGGCTAACCATAAGGGCATGTAGAGAAGGATCCAGAAGCCACAGTTGTTAGCAATGGATAGAATGGCATGCTCCATTAGGAATTCATACAAGTACAACTGAGCTCTGTAAAGGTTCCAGGTGTTGTTATAAATAAGTGGAAAACATGGTGAGCAAAAGCAGACATAATCCCTGCCTTTCTGTTGTTTATATTCTAGAGGAAGATACAAGGGACAATAAATATAAAATATAAATCTGTGTAGCTTGTTAGACATTAAAAAGATCTATGGTAAGACGATGTAGATGGGGTGAATGGGTTGTGCTAGATGGCAGGGGTATTACGAGTTTCAATATAGTGGAAAATGTGAGCCTTATTGAGAAGGTGGCATTTAAACAAAGACTTGTCGAAAGGTCAAGGTTTGAGATCACATGGACATGGAAATAGTGGCACACGAGACAACAAAATAGCACATGAACAGTAAAATCAATCTGTAAATTCTAGGTTTCTGTAGTCCTAACATTTAAATCATGGAATTCCAGTCAAGAAAACCAAGAACTGTGATTTCAAATCTTACTAGGAATGTTTCAATTTTAAGATAGATTTAAATTTCTAAACTATGAGAATTTGAGAAAAAAAAGTGACTTTCTCTCTCTGGACTCCAGTTTTCTCATCTGTAAAATGGGCATCGGAATATCTCACTCACTGAGTTCTTGTCATGATCTCATGAGATGATGATTGTCAAGTACCTGACATGGAGCTTGCCACAGAGTTGGAGTTTTTCATTTTTGTTTTTGTTTCACCCTTTTGAACTTTCTGGCACTAAAGGGGAAAGAAACAGCAATTGTTTTCCTTTGAATCACCCATTACATTGTGCAAATGTTTCTGAAACCTGCAAGCCACCGTCCACCTGTCTAACTGCATTATCACAGGTGCATGATCAAGTCCTCAATGAAGCACTTGACTCATTTATACTCGTGACCTGATATCAGGGAATTTTTTTCTTCCCTCTTCTCTTTTAGCCCAAGGACTGAAGTGATATGAATCGGATATTACAATCCCCTTACCGATTCTTCCTGTCGATGTCTATTTTGCAAATTTAGAGAATATTTATGTATACTATCATTAAAATGTAGAGTTTTTACAATTTTATGTTCATGAGTAGAAAAAGGGTAATATGAAATCGACACATCCCTGAACTATATCATAGGCAGATAGATGAACCTGACTTGTAGGCTGGTAATGGTTCAGATTCCCAAATATAAATCCAAGTCATTGAAAAATATTTTTTAAGAGACATCTTTAGAATTAGGCGCTCTACTTAGAGAAAGTTCAGGTAAACCTCACTGAAGTGCATGGGACGTAGTGTTTATGAAATTTAGCTTTGGTCCACATCTCCCTTACAATACCTATTGTGTACTTATTGAGATCCTTTGTATGCCAGGCACCATGCAAGGGATTTTAATATCCTATCTAATTTAAGACTTACAACAACTCTGTAAGATGGAAACTTTATCTTTTTATATAAGGAAACTGAGACTTTTTATATGCTTACTATGTAAGGACACAGGCTTATTCTGGTGAAATTTTAACCTTCGGAGTCAGCACACTCTGAATCCCCCCTTACTTCTATCTTTTTCTTTCCATTATATAACGCCATTCCATAGTTTTCATCAAAAAGGCTTCGTGGTAAGCGCAGGGTGTTATACGCAACTGGTAAATTATTGAACACTCCATCTGAAACAAATGAGGTATTCTATGTCGGCTAATTGAATTTAAATAAAAAATTTAAAAAATTGAACCGGCCTTGCAAGAGAAATTCAAAGTATAGATTTGCAGTTTATGCCACACAAATCAGAAAACTTTGTTTTGGGAGAGAATTTTCGTGGTGTTACAGAATAATTTTAAGAGAAGAAAAAAGCTTTCGAATATAAAAGTTATCTAAAGCAACATCTAAACTCAAGGCATCGTTCCCTGTTTCAGCATAACACCTTAAAATGACATGTTGTGAATGCCATACCAACATTTTCTGCATCTTTATTTCTTATTGATGCAGAAGTGTAGACAGGTGAAACCAGAGAAATCAGAAAGCCCGTATCTGAGGGGCAGAGGGATGAACAGAAAGGCAGTTTTCCTGGGAAGCAAGAAGCATACAGTTTGGTCCTTGTCTGGCAGGTAATTTGTTTTGGCAAGATCTTGGGCAAGTTGCTTCTCTAGAATTGAGTGAATGGTTTCAGCTCCCTTAGGTGGGAAGCTTTTTGGGCTGACCATTGGGTGCAGCTCCCCTGATTAGGTCCTTTCCTATTGTAAACACTAGAAATAAACAGGTAAGATTGTCCTTAAACATCATCTAGTCCTACCCTTTAATGAACAGATGAGAGACAGGATCACAAAAGGCCAAAAAGCTTTGGCTTCTGAAAGCCACATGCCAATTTGATGCAGAGAAGGGGCCAGACCAGGCCCCCGCCTCCCAGTCCAGTGACTTGCGTTGCCTTCTGCATGATTAAATCTGACGTCAGATTTCACAGAGAGATGATGTTTTGTTGTTTGTTCTATTATGTTAGTCCAGAGCATATAACTTTTTCTTCCATAATGAAAAATGATCACTCTTCTTAAAGAATCACTGAATGAAAAAGGCAAAGTAATCACACCGCCTCCGCAGATACTGGCATTTCAGAACACTGAGTGCATAATAAAATAATCCTTAAGGAAATTAGTTAGTGTCCAAGCATACTGGCTGCTTTGACTTTTTCAAATGCCCTCTCACCAATATTAATATTGTATTAAAAAGTATCCAAGGTCTTCTTTCTTTGGTCTGCATTACAATGTCTGAAAAGAAATGAGACATTTTAATACTACAGAGTAGTTTCATTTAATTGAAGTGTAAAGACCAAAATCATTGGGGTGAGACTCCAGCCCTGCCATTTACCTGGAATTATGTTTATCTCCAGACCTCAGGCTTTCTGAGAGACAAGCAGGAGCACTGCATGATAAAAGAATATGATGTCATGTCATATCATATTAGGTTTGTAGAAAGAGAGAAGAAAGCCAGTGCAGGGTGGGAAGAAGTAGAATGTGCCATGGAGAAGGCTTTGCATATTTTGCCTCATTTATTCTTTATAACAATCCTGTGATATAATCGTGATTCTCTATTATTTTAAAATGAGGAAGCTGGGGCTCCCTGTTATGAAGTAGAGAGTTCAAGGTCATTAGTGTGCAGGTCATTAGTGTCACTAGGTTTTTGGACCCTGGGACTTTTTGAATTCAAAGACTGTGCTTTATTTTGGTTGCCTATAATACTTTCAGTGAAGGTGAAGGGCATGATTATGTTGAAAAATTAAAACTTTGTTTAAAGATGGTGGGGTGGGGGGATCCCTGGGTGGTTCAGTGGTTTAGTGCCTGCCTTTGGCCCAGGGCATGATCCTGGAGTCCCAGAATCAAGTCCCGCATCAGGCTCCCTGCATGGAGCTTGCTTCTCCCTCTGCCTGTGTCTCTGCCTCTCTCTCTCTCTCTGTGTGTGTGTGTCTCTCATGAATAAATAAATAAAATCTTAAAAAAAATAACGATGGTGGAGGGGGATACACATTTTTTGTCTTTCAAAACTCAAATCACTACATAGAGGAGAGACCAGATATTTTTTCCTTTGTATCCTCAGAATGCCGAGCAGGAAATACAAATGGGTATAACAGAAAACGTACTTAAGAGAAGAGAGCCCATCCTTATGATAAGAGATGTGTGATTTTCATTGGTCTGCCTCAAATTGCATGCATTTTACAGTAAGTGTGATCAAGGAGTTAAGCAATGACTTCACAGAGATATAAGAAAGATTGAAACCTTGTATGGGACTGTGGACTGGGAAATCTCTAGGAAGGCATCAAACTCTATGTTTCTATGATTTATCATTTGACCTGTAGCACTTTGGTTAACATAGAAGGTACATTCAATTCCTGTAATTTTAAGTTGCTAGGTTGTCCAAATGCATATTTTTGCAAGTTAAAAAAAAAATCCTCGGCAGTGTTATATTATGGCTCTTGGCTGAAATCTCATGCCTAAAATGTGCAACTGAAATATGGCTTTATGGAGGAGCTCCAAGTTTTTCAGAATTATGTACTGTTTGAGAGGGGTCAACCACAGAGCTGTACATCTCTACAGTGTCTTCAAACACTCTGAGTTGCTGAGGTCTGCAAAACTAATTTGGAAGCCTTCAGAATGGGAGGTCTTTTTGGCTTCCCATTCTCAAGCTGCTATCCAACAGAATAGGAATCAGAAAACAATATGCATTCACTCAAAGCCACCAGGTTGGAAACTTGCGACAATTACAAGAAGGCAGGCCCCAGAGATCTGTCAAGTAGGTGAAATTCCTCTTTAATGCCCTGAAACCCCCATAAAACCACAAAATATTGGAGATGAAAAGTCTCAGGAGTCCCTTTTATTATTATTATTATTAATTTTTATTTTATTTTATTTATTTTTTTAGCCAGGGACCCTAAAGCAAGACTCAAGAGAGGGAAGGAAATTGTTGAAGAAAACACAGTGACTCCATTCCAAGAGTAGTACTAAACTCTAAATTTCCTGACTCATTTGGTGTTTCAGGAATTAGAGAATTTCAGAATAAGTCAGAGTCTCAGAGATCACCACCTCAACAGCATTCCTCCAACTAGTTATTATTAAGCTTTCATAGAAAGAGGATTTCCTAATCAAGTAAGTGTAAGTGCCTCCAATATTCCTTCTTTGGAGACCCACAATACCCATGTTCAAAGCTCTGTGAAATCTAGCAGAAAAGACCCTCCTTTGATTTTAATTGTTTCCCAAACCCATATGACTGCAGAACTGTTTTCCCTATGGCCACCCATCGGCATGCTGGGAAACACAGACTTTGCAGAATATAGTTTGGAAATGCTGGGTTTGACCATTCTCACTGGATACTTGGTTTCTCCACTAACAGGGCCACCATATAAATGTCCAGCTTCTGTAGCCTGAGGCACTTACCTGATTGCCTGTACCACTTAGCATATCAAACTGTAAGTTCTTTGAGTTATTATCATCGTATATAATAATTATGTGATTATTACTACCATAGACATCCCTGCCACATTTTTCAACAATTCCAACAATCAGGATGTCAATCCTAATTCAAGCATACCTCATTTTACTACATTTTGCTTCATTGCACTCTACAGATACTGTTTTTCGGTTTTTTTGTTTTGTTTTATTTTGTTTTTTTTTTTTTTTTTTTTTTTTTTTTTACAAATTGAAGATTTGTGGCAACCCTGAATCAAGTAAGTCCATTGGCACAGTTTTTCCAACATTTGCTCACTTTGTGTCTCTGTCACAGGTCAGTAATTCCCTCAACTTTTACATTACTATTTGTTCTGGTGATCTGTTATCAATGACTATGACTTGCTGAAACCTCAGATGATAGTTAGAATTTTTGAGCCATAAAGTATTTTTTAGTTAAAGGTATGTGCATTTTTTATGATATTTGCTTTACTCCAGTGGACTGCAACTGAACTTGCGGTATCTCTGAGGTATTCGGCTCCGATTGCTTCGATGCGGTCCTGGTCCCTCTGGATACCAATCTTTTCACTATAAAGATGTTAGCCTTACAAAGACTTGAAAATGCTAATCATTTCTCCCTTTCTCTCATAAGCTAGAACCTCTCCTTGTTAAACATTCATCAGTTCTTTTACTGCTTCTCACATAGCTTTAGTTTCAAGTCTCTTCATAATTCTAGCCACTGATTCCAGTTACAATCATGAGCTTCTATGCAATTAGACAAATCTAGGTTCAATTTTTAACTACTCCACTTGGTAGATGTGTGAGATTCTTGAAAAATGCATGGTCTTTGTTAATCTCAATTTTTTTTACTCAGCTGGTAAGAGGTACTTACCTCTCATCTAGCTTGTAAAATCAACCCCATAAAGCTATGGTGATAAATAAATGAGAATGCATGTGTGGTCTATAACATAATATTTGATATATTTTGGTCCCTGGCATCTTCATTCCCAGAATCTCACTAATCTATAGGAATCTATTGTGAAGCAGCATCCTTTGGATCTATCTTGTGAACATTTGGTTAGATAAGAAATTATTTGACCTTCTGTTTCTGACCACTTGTAGAGAATTGAGTTCTAGTTCTTCCTTATATATTACCAAGTTACAGTTTGACTTTTCTCTATCTAATTCTGCTCCTCTCACTCCTTTACAGGTGTTCCTGAGAGCACTTTCCAATAAACCACCTGCATGCAAATCTTGAATGAGAGTCTGCTTTTCAGAGCACTCAAACTAGGGCACTCAGAAATAACATAGGGATTTGCAGGAGGGAGGTGAACTGAGGTCTTGCAGCAATGTCAGAAGGAACAATGAACTAGCCAATTTCAGGTAATAATAGCAACGTGCCCTCACTTCATAGTCTCTTGAGATGGAAAAGTCTGGAGAAAACAGGTGTTAAGTAGCCTCTATGTCACCTGGATTTAACTCAGTTTCTATTTGGACATAGAATTCTTGTCCTCTCTTTAGGGATGTTCAAATTTCATAAAGTTGGGGCTAGGGAGAAGAGATAAGACTAGAATGAGCAGTAGTTTGAACATATTAGACCCATCCTATTTTCCTTTCTGGAATTCAGTTCCCTACCGATACAAAGATCAATCAAATTAAATAATTCCTGAAGCATTATTTGGCTCTATCCAGCAGTGTTCTATTTCTTTTCCAGAACTTCGTCAATTCTTCTCCTGTCCCTTAAATGGGAGTTTGAGCCCTTATGTGCAATTAACAAAGTGATACAACTATATCTGATAATTCAATTGGTTATTCTTGAAGACATTCATAGTGATCTTATTTGAAAAAGTCTAGAGCTTCATGAAGATTACAATCTAGGTTGTTAGACATACAATTAAATAAACAATATGAAAGGGTGGCGAATAATAGAGAAAGTACGGGATGCTGTGGAAACACAGGAGTAGAGGGGACTCAGCAATACAAAGAAGTGAGGAAGGCCTTCTCATAAGAAATGTCCTTCAGACTGAGACTTGAAAAATAAGCTTCACTGACAGATAATGAAAGAAGTTCTGGACAGGTGAAACAGATGTGAAACACTAGACGCTTCAGTATACCTGATGAGTTTGAGCAACCGAGAAAAGGCAACCCTTGCAAAAGGGTTCTAACTGTGGTGGAAATTATAAAAATAAACAATGTGCATCTGAAAGAAGGGTTATCTTATATTTTTTTCACCTAACTTCACTTATGCCCTTATTTGAATATGTGGATCAGCAAACTTGCATCACCTAGAGACTTGTGAGAAATACCAATTCTCAGGCCCCACCGCAGGCCCACTGAATCAGAATCTTAATGGTAGGAGGTCTAGGAATCTGTTTCAGTAAGCTCTGGGTGATTTTTATGCACACTAGACATTGACAATCACTATTCCATATCATTTCAGGAGTCAAAACTACCCTTCATTTTTTTTAAGATCTTATTAATTTATTTATTTGAGAGAGAGAGACAGAGAGAGAGAGAGAGAGAGAGAGAAAGAAAGACAGAGAGAGAGAGAGCCAGCACAACAAAGGGAGGGGCAGAGGGAGAGGAAGGAGAGAATCCCAAGCAGACTGCCTGCTGAGCATGGAGCTGACATGGGGCTTGATCCCATGACCCTGAGATCATGACCTAGGCTGAAACCAAGAGTTGGACACTTAGTCAACTGAGCCACCCAGATTCCCCTCAAAACTACCCTTCTGATACATCTAATTCAAATCTTGATGTTTGAGCTTATATTCACAAAGACACAGAAATTCAAGCATCCAGTCCTGAGTATTTGGTATTCAGAAGCCTGCCTCACATCCAAAACTCCAAATCCTCCTGCAAAGTCCCTAAAATTTGTGAACAAAACATGAGCTCACTAGACTCTAAAATATAGCTCTCAAGAGAGCATGATGTTTATAGGATTTGGGAATATCAATTATATGACAAAGACACTTTCCTCTCTGCAACTAGCCAACAATAGCCCTGTTTCTCCATAAATGTCACTAGTGGGGCAGGTCAGATATGATTTGGTTGGTGCTGCCATGTGAAATACCTTTTATGTGTCAGTTTTTAAATAAATGGAATAATTTAGCATCACCCTGATATCTTACATTAGCATGCTGAAACCCAAGCCACAATAAGAAAAACTGCCCTTCATTGCTAAGAGTCACGTTAGCACCACTTTAGGGCAGTAAAGGAAAAGATAAATGATAATAGGAGGAAAAAAACACAATTTCCATCGTGCTTTCAGCTATGACTAAAGCCCAGTGTATGAGGCAGAAGCTTTTATGGAGAGATCATAACAGATAATGCATCATAAACACAACAAGCATCAAAAAGGACAAATAGCATGTCAAGAAGAAAGTCCTTCCATGGTAAGAGACTTCGTTAGTATACCTGGAAAATCCTCAGGTAAAGGGCAAATCAAGCAAAAACTTAGTGCATGGAATCTATAATATACAGCCAACCTCATCCCAAATGTTACTGTTTGTTTAAAGACTGAATTAATGCTTCCATTTTGCACTTCTTGGTTCATATGACAATAAAATACTTGAAGGGGAAAAAAAGCAGGTTATATGACTTCTGATAAGACTCCTAAAAAGGGGGAATTGTGAAGTAAAGAGCTTTGGATAAGAATGTCACTCTCAAGGAAAATCAAGTGAATTAAGTGTTTATAGTTGCCAATCCTGGACTCAGTTCCAGACTTTCTTAGGATAAATAACCCAGTACAATGCTCTGAACAACTAAACTGTCTCTCATTTAGTAGGCCCTACTTTCCTGAGAAGGCAATCTGGCTTTAAACAGTAAAAGTGTTTCTTTACCATACACTCATACATAGTTTATGCTTATCTATTGGTTTTAGTTTAAGACAATTAGATATTTGTATTGATCTTCCCCAAACTAGATTGAAGTTCCAAGATGGCACTCACCATGACATAGACATCTCAGTTTTCCTTAAAGCACCTAGTGTCATGCTTGGAATGTAGAAGGCCCTAATTAGTCTTATTTCCTTTATCATGTTCTTGGATCACAACACATAAAAACCCATCTGGATTCTAAGGAAGAGTTTCAAAGCCTCAGATTAAGTTGGAGCTTTGACTCATGTTTATCTGATGCATTCAGATGTATGTGTGATGAATCAAGCTTTATCCATGGCAGGATTTCATGCAAAGTTCATTGGGATGCTTGGTGATGGTTCTAACAGGACAACAAAACCATACCTCTTTCCTCAAAATCTACTTTTTCCACAGCCACATATGGCACAGTATAATGGCATTGCTTTCAGAGTAAACTTTCTTGGGCAATAGAATAACTCTGTCTATGGATGCTTTAAATGGGTTATTTGTCCTGTCAGAGTAGAGAGAGCAACCGGAGTGCTTACCAAGGTCATCTGGGTCCTCATCCCAGCTCCCTATGAACTGCCTGTATGACCTTAGTCAATTCCTTTCTATCATTGGTCTTTGTTGTATTGATCTGTATGATAAAGTGGTAGAAGTGACCTCTGAGGGCCTTTTAGCTCTAAAATGTAAAGATTTCTGTCAATTTTGAAATCACCTATTTTTGGTTTTACCATTTTTACACCTAATTTTGCTGTCTCCTGTAAGGCATGGGAAGCTTAAGTGTTATAAATGTAGTGTGATGGATGTTTAAATTTTCCATTAATAAGACTATTCATCAAATACAGGTTGTATTAATATAGCAACTAAAATAGAACAAATGCTAATTTTAATGCCTTATAATAAAGAATGTTGATGGGCTAATGGAGAGGAAGGTACAGGGATATGAAAACTCTAATGTGAGAGAGAACGGCCGTGTTGTGATGAGTGTGGCATAGATCAAAGGAAAGGACTGGGGAGTTCAGAAGGGGAGTTGGTTGATTGATGGAAGAGGTGGCATTTTCATCCATTCTTGAAGGATCCGTGTTGTTTTTCACATTGAAGGCCTCCAAGAGTTATGACTGATACATAAAGTGTGATGACTATGAGAGGGGCATAAAGTTGGAAATGAAGGTTAAGTCTGAATCATGAAAGGGAACCAGGGCTAGGTGTAGGAGTCTGGAATGTTTTAAAATTAGTAGCTATGAACCCTGGCTAAACGCTGGAATCACCTGGGGAACATATAAAAAAATTTGTGTTGTGCATCCTTCCTCAGAAACATATTTCATGGTCTGCAGCAGAGCCCAGGTTGATATATATATATATATATATATATATATATATATATATTTGAGAGTGAGAGAGAAAGAGCAAACACACACACATACATGAGGAGAGTGGTGAGAGAGTCAGGGGCAGAGGAAGGGAGAGAATCCCAACCAGACTCCCATGCTGAGTGGAAAGCCAGATGTGGGGCTCAATCCCAGGACCCCACGATCATGACCTGAGCTGAAACCAAGAGTCAACTGACTGAGACACCCAGGCACCCCTCTATTTTCTTTTTAACTCCACAGACAAATGTCACATGCAGCTACAGGTGAGAATCAATCATTTAGGTTATGATGGGGCCATGGAAGGTGGGAGGCAGGTGAAGGATAGAACTAGTAATAGTTCTATACAAGGTAATAGTCTTGTAATAGATTGGAAAGAGTTGTACCCTCTTGGCAATTGATATATGAATCTCTTTAGAAAGAGATATCTTTCTTCTTAAAAGACATTCTTTATAGCAGAAGTCAGCCCTGGTTCCTGGCCAGGAACCATAAGGAATAAGGAAGAAAGAGTCTCCTCTGCATAATTAAAGTGAGAGGAAGACCAGAGCAAAGGCTGGCACCACGGAGAAAGAGTGACCTAGACAGGCTGAGATGAGGAGGAGATCCCTGGGAAAGGAGATCCATCTGATGGGCTTCTTTCAAGTGCAATGTTGTTGCTATACTACATTGCTCTCCCTCAGGAAGTCATAAGTCTTCAGTGAAATACCTAAGAAATGAAACGTACTGGCTGTGGTAGTACTTCTTGTGGAAGGTCGTGGAAGACTAGATGGTTGTGTTGAGGATCTATTGGTGCTAAAGAGCTACCATGAACAACTAGCACAGCATACTCTAGGTTGGAGAAATGTAGAAAGGTGATTGGTGTGTCTTAGAGAAAATTCTCAAACATGAATGAACCACAGAATCAATGAGGTCACTAATTATAAATGCAACTGCCTGAGCTCAAAGTCAAACCTTATGCTAATGTTGGGTTTTGATGGTGTGGCTCAGTGCTCTGTACTTTTAACCTATTCTACAGGTGCAACCTGTGTCAGAAACCCTGAGTTTGGGCAAGATTTATATGAGGAATATATAAGAAAGTGGGGGGATCTAGGAATATATAAGAAAATGGGGAGGCAGAGATACTTAGAATTGAGAAGTTTTCCTAATAGTTGAAGACAGAGGGAAAAGAGATGCCTCAAGTTTAGGTATTAACAGCAGGTTTGTATGGAGACGAGATGACTAAAAGAACAGAGTCATATGAAACAAACAAACATTACCATCTGTCTGGGCCTGGCCAAAGACATAACAAACATCTGATTTTTTTTTCTCCTTTCTATTTCTGTTGTCCCCTGGGACAGATAGCTCTGGGCCTCATGGAATTATGAATCAGAGCGTTCTGACATATGCAGCTAATAGAACATGCATTAGCTTTAAAATTAGGAGCTCTGTTCTGAGTGCCTATGATTTCATTCTTTATTCCAAGAATATTAGCCTCTCCTAATATAGAAGGGATGTGAAATTTTCATACAAGTTTCACTGATTCTCTCACAATGGATCCACTACCCATTTAGTATTTTCTCAGTCAATTCTATTCTCTCTACTCCGGAGATCACAGGAATCATTCCCTGCCAGCTTGATTTCTGAATTACTGAAACTATTAACCATAGTGTCTTTAAGTGAGGAGTTCTAGGGTGTATATGCCCCCCGAAATTAAATAAAAATGTGTGTGTGTGCGCGTGTGTGCATGTTTATTAGAAGTCTCCCTTCCTCCAGGGAGAGAATCCATGAGATTTTCCAAGAAGGCCACAACCCGTACATAATGTAGTGCCTCTGGGACATAAGAAAGAGCATGCTTAAATTCAAGTATTGGCTCTGTCTGTGTGTGTAATTTGGGATGAGGCTATCACTCCAAGTTTTATTTCCACATAATATGGGGATATGAATTCAAATTATCTGGCATATTTAAACATGCCCAGTAGAAAGCCCTACATGCCATAAACAATCTGATGTACCCAGGGAGGGGAGCACCGTAACTGGATCCACCACACATTCCATTCTGGAGGGGGGGGGACATAAACAAAATAAATTTATTCACATTCATGGGATCATATTCATGATCCTTTTAACTGGAATATTGTGTCCATATAAATTAAAGTGTGCTCAGTACATTCACTATGAGAATTGCCATGAGAATAAATGCAAGACCAATGGCATGGACCATAACGACTACTGTTTACTGAGTGCTTACCAAGTAAACGCTGTGTTTCACTTAAGCTTCACAGTGGCACTAGTTGGGTGTACTTACCCTCCACTGCATGAATGAGGAAGGAAACCTGAGAGGGTGGGGTGAGCCAACCAAGCTCACAGTGCCATAGCCAGGGTTAGCAATTGCGGGAAAGAAGAGCAATTTGCATGAAAGCTGCTCTCACTTCCCTGAAAAGACAGCCAAAGGGAAGGGAGTTTGCTTTTTTTCCCATGTGACTCCAGAAGGGAGGGGGACCACAATGAGGGAGCTCTTCCTTGTGAGGTTGAGAGTGTCTAATCATTAGAAATATTCAAGGAATCTGTCTAGGGGATTATGGATGGGATTCCTGATTCAGATGGAGGTATTGGGTTGACCAAGTTAAGGGGTCTCTTCCCAAAGTCGGAGCCTGCATTTGCATGATAAAAAGTGATCTCTGTAAAATCCTCTGGAGGAAGTGGCCCTTTTGACTGAGATTTCACAGTTTGCCTTAAAGAAACCTGATGCATAGCCTGGTTCTGTCTGTGCAGCCTCCTGAGATAAATAGTTGTTGCAGTGTCTGCTACTGATCTCAGATACAAACGATGCTAGTAAATGCTCTCAGCGCCCTTGGGAGGAGCACCTGAAAGGTAGTTTGTTTGTTAACTTACAGATAGCATAGGCGCACTTCCTTCAAACATTGGCTGGGGGAATCAAATGAGATAATGTATACAAAATTGTCTGACATATAGTAAGTTTTCAATAAATATTAGTTGAATCTAGTTCTGTTCTGATAGGCACAGACAAATGCCACTCAGATCCCCTATAAGGAAGAGGATGCTACCCAGGTACTGGGAATGCAGTCACCAGAGAGCCTCCAACTCCAGTAACTCAGGTCCCAACCCAGCTGCAGAGAACTGGCTCCTGGAGCTCATACTCTGCTGGGAAAGTCTACGTCCAGAGACTGAGAGAGGTATAAACCCTCAGCCATTTGGATCTAATGAGGGACACTCCGACAAGCCCTTCTCCAGACGGACTGAGCCTTGGTCAGTCCTGAGTGGCTGTGCTTCTCCCTCTATCAATCCCACACCTTCTCTCTTCCTCCCATGTATACTGATCCCTAATAAACATCTTGCATTCTTAACTGCATCTCAGTGTCTGCTCCCAGAGAATCCATCCTGCAACATCGGCCCATATCCCACAAACCCATAAGTAAATTGAAAGATTCTCATGTCAGCTTCTTGGAGTGTACCACCTAAGCTCAGGTGTTTCTCTAGCCTTCAGTGTACTGGCTTATAGTGGGAGGTCTTGGGCTAAGCAACCTCTATTGGTTCTTGCAGTGCTGACTCTGCACAAGTTTTCATTGCTTCCATTCATATTCTTCTCATAACACCCACTAGGAAGCCTCCTCCGCATCTTGTTTCCTTCTCCATGTTCCCAAAGCATCCTGCATTCACCACAGAAAACCCTTCCAAGTGCAATGTCATTTAGCTTTAGCATGTCTGTCTTCCCTACTTGACGGATGCCTTTGGATCAAAGACACTGTCTCTCATTTAAAGTCACCTACAGCACCTCCTGCTGGGTCTGAAGCCTTGAAGGTATTCGATAAATGGGTGTTCAATAAATAAAGCCATACAGACACTCTCCGGGTCCCTCTGACTGAGGAATACATAATGAATGGCACTCCATAACCCTCTTTTCTATTGTCCTCTTCTTTTGGTAAACTGTATCCCACTTAGTGAAGATCCATTTGTTTTCAAATGAATTGCTGCAGGACATAAACATGTCTAAGTAACTGGCCCATTAAATGAAGACAGGCACTATATTTTAATCACCTGTCATAGTCAGGTGGTACAAAGCAACAAAGCATCATTCTTTTCCAACCAAGCATGTCTTTTTTTTTAATGACATTAGAGTTGCTTTGTATTAATTTATTTTGTTTCCTTATAAGAAAGCAAGATGAGATCTGCCAAAAGACAAAGGGCAATGGGGTAGCTAGACAGACCAAAAGATGATAGAAAAATTGGGAAGGAAAATGAAGTTATATGTATTAAATGCCTAATACCTGTCAGGCACTATCCTAAGCCCTTACTGTATATTTAATTTAATAATTATATTTAACAGACAAGAAAGCGGAGGCACAGGTTGGTCTGTGATTTGCCATGAGTCCTACAAGAGTGTTTGCAGAGGTAGAAATAGAAACTCAGGTATTTTGTCTCCAATGTGCTGATCTGTCTAAACAAATAAGTGGACATGTAGAACTGTGATATATCCAGCATATCAAAGCGTCAAGAATGGCATGTGTAGATTGGTCAAAGGGCAAGAAGGGTAGGGGGAGTGAGGAAGAAAGAGAGAGAGAATTACCTCTAATAGTGTAATCAAATAATACCGATCTCACTTATATGTTCAATCTAAAAATCAAAAGTAGAAAAAAAAAAACAAGTTGAATCATAATAACAGAGAGTAGAATGGTGGCAACCAGAGGCTGAGAGGTAAAAGAAAGGGGAGATATTGGACAGGGTATGAATTCCCAGCAATAAGATGAATGATTCAATTCTATAGACCTAATGAATAGCATGGGGACGGACAGTAGTTAATAACAACATATACTTGAAATTTGCTGGAGATAGTAAATCTCAAATGTTCTCACCCCAAAAATAAAATGGTAACTTTGGGGAATGACCGGTTATGTTAATTTGATTGTAGTTATCATTTCATCATGTATACATATATTAAAACATCACACTGTCCATCTGAAATGTATATAATTTCTATTAGTCAAAAATACACAAGAATTTTTAAAAACTACTTATTGAGTAGAAAGCACTGGCCTAAACTGGGTGACATGCATAATTGTAAAGGATATTTCCTAACCCACAAAGAACTTCAGGTATACAATTGGTTGGGGACACAAGACAAAAAAAGAATTAGCTACCCAGGGCAGTGGGCAGGAATATTACAAGCCCTGCACCATATATTCAGAGTCAAGAGCTTGTTTCAAATAGAGTAGTCAAAATTGACTGGAAGGAAGACCTCTTCTCACTCCTAAGTAATCTGGTGATGAATGTCAATAAAGTCCTGTTTTCTCAGCCTTTCTCTGGTCTCTCCTTCCAGGGTCTCCCCATCTAATGTATTCTCTACAATTACCAGAGGGAGCCTCCTGAAACAGTCCACAGCATGACCCGCTATAGCTTAGCCATGCAGTGGCTCTTCTGTCCCCTGAGGATAAAGGACCTGGCTCTATACAACTATGAGGGTTTTTTTTTTTTTAAACTATGAGGTTTTTGCATATCTACTCACTAGCCAAATTACTAATTTGCTCTAAGAGAAGAGTAAAAGAATATCCAGGTTTTCTAGAATCAACCCTATAGCCAGACAGTGTGTGTCCCATTTCAAGATGTCACGTGCTCGTTGCCCTGAATATTGTCCACATTTCTTCAGTTTACTTTCAAATATGAATTGCCATGTAGAGTGGCAATAGACCTAGAGTTTGCCTATAACCATATCCAGCTGTGCACCATATTTTAAATAGAGAATACATAAGATATGGAAGGATCATAGAAATCAAGCTCCCTAAAAACACTATTCATTTCAAACAAAGGCTCTTGGCAGAAGAAAGCCTTTGGGTTAGAAAAACCAGGACTCAAAATAGAGGGCTGCTTTGAAGCTGGAAGCTGTTCTGGTGAAAACACCATAGAAAAGCCAATCCTATCTGTGAAGATTTTGCATATGGGTGTGTAATATAGACATAGAGGTCCGATTTCCTTTGCAGAGAAGGAATGTAGCATTGTGACGTCTCTGAAATCCTAAACCTGAACAGGGGTCGGAGGGAGTCATTAGAGGCTGAACACATATGCCAAGGTATGCTTTATGAATGCTAAAGCTGAAAGAATCACTTTTAAGGACGTACACAGGTTTCCTTCCTGGCCACTCTGCATCCGGCCTTTCTTAAAGGGTCTCTCTTGGAAAATAAAGTCAGTGATTTTTTTTTTTTCCAATGGACCCACAAAGCAGGAACAGATGTGACATGAGTAACCTCTACTTTGTGCATACCTCAGAGAAAAACGACACGGACTAAAGCAGGGGATCTGGCTCCATGCCAGAGAGAAGGACAATTGGAGTTGAGGTCTCTAATGACATGGCTCACCCCAGCTCACTCCTTTGTGCTCGCGTGGGGTGTGCAGGTGGGGAGAAAGGGCCATGTCTACTCATTGGAAGCATAAATGAAATATGTGCAAAAGTCTACCATTTTCTTCAGCCCTATCCTCTCTTTTTCCCGTATCAGAACACCCATACAACCGTAGCTGACCAGCTCTCTCTTTTTTTAAAGACTTTATTTAATTTTCATTAAGAGACACAGAGCGATGCAGAGACACAGGCAGAGGGAGAAGCAGGCTCCCCGTGGGGAGTCCGATGCGGGAATTGATCCCAGGACCCCAGGATTATGCCCTGAGCCAAAGGCAGATGCTCAACCACTGAGCCCCCCAGGCCCCCCAAGACCATCTCTTAATGCATGGGGGATGTGACAAAACATATGCCCACAGCTCGGATGTCAGAGTCTGATACCCTGAGTTACAATTCTGACACTGCCACCTGCTAACCACATAGCTTGTATAATAAATATCTACGCTCTTTCTCCTTCTTTGTTACATACACAAGGGGATCATCTGCTCTACAGCGTTGTTTTTAAGCATTGGTAGGTAGCGCGTAAAGGACACCAAGAATAATGCCCAATGCACAGCAAGTCTTCATTATGTAATATTTGCTATAATTATTAAGAATTCCTTTCCATTGTGTTTGATATTTATTTGGGTCCATTTCTTATTTCTTCCTCAACAGAAAGCAAGCCCCTCGAGTGCAGAAAACTGATCAGAGTCACCTTAATATCGTACTGTTTCAACTCCGTTTCAGTGGTGTGCTGGTAAATGTTCAACAACTGGCTCCCCCAAAAAAGGAAGCTCAGATTTGTAATGTTTGCCAATTTCTGTGGCGTGAATGCTCCCACCATGGTCGTTTTCAAGCTATTAGCATGACGTCAACTGACTCGCAAAATTCCTGAAAACTTAACAATGGTCTCTTGTGGGGCAATACAAGCCACCTTTGGTACACCACTGAATGTATGTACTAAAGAAATGTGAAAGAATAAGCATGTGTATAAACAAATGGAGAATTAATGATTCACACCAGGGATTCTCAATGGTTAGAGAGCCATAGCATGCTACTATTTATTTTTTCCCAGCTGTATTGAGATATAATTAACAAATAAAAACTACATATATTTAAGGAGAATGTTTTGATATACCTGTACATTATGAAATGATTATCACAATCAAGCTAACTAACATATCCGTCTCCTCATGTAGTTACTTTTATTTATTTGTTTGTTTATTGGTATGGCAAGAACACTTAAGATCTACTGTCTTGGCAAATTTCAAGTACATAACTCATTGTTATTAACCATAATCACCATGCTGTAAATTAGATCCCCAGAATGGATCGATTATATAAGTGAAAGTCTATACCTTTTGACCAGTATCTCTCCTTTCTCACAACACTGAACCCCTGGAAGCTACCGTTCTACTCTCTGTTTCTAGGAATTCCTTTTTTTTTTTTTTTTAGATTCTACATATAAGTGAGATCATAAAGTATTTGTCTTTCTGTGTCTGGCTTATTTAACTTAATTTAATGTCCTCCAGCTCCATACATATTGTCATAAATATTAGGTGTTCCTTCTTTTTAGGGCTGCATTATGTTCCATTGTACATATACTACATTTACTTTATCCATTAATTTATCCACAGACACTTTAGATGTTTCTGTAGCTTGGCCATTGTAAATAATGCTGCAATGAACATGGGGTATAGATATCTTGTCTCTAGTTTATTGCGTTTGGCAGTAATCTTTGTTATACTCCTGAAAGAGGTCTCTGGATCAGTAGGAATATTTATTGATGATTTCTACAGAATATTGGTCCCTTGGTTATCCCAAGAAAAAGAAAATCTGGGGTACTGTCACATGTTACATGATTTTTTTTGTGAAAATTCAAAATGCACATGGGTATATTAAAGACCCTGATAAGTCTTACGGTAAAGAAACACAATTCTTTAAAGAAATATTTCTTAAATATATTTGACTACTAAAACCGGTTTGACTGGGCAGCTAGCAACGTCATGAAGAATTAATGTCTCTGAAGAACACACAATGAAATAAACTGACAGAAATATATTTTTTTAACTATATAGAAAGGAGCATGGGGGCTTGGGTGTTCAGTCAGTTAAGTGTCTGCCTTCGGCTCAGGTCATGATCCCAGGGTCCTGGGATCAGATTGAGCCCTGAGTTGTCATCATTACAATCATTCTCATTGGGCTCCCTGCTCAGGAGGGAGTCTGCTTCTCCTTCTCCCTCTTCCCCCTCCCCCGCTCCGTGCACTCTCTCTCTCTCTCTCTCTCTCTCTCAAATAATTTTTTTTTTAAAGAAAGGATTAATTGTCTTTGGTATTTTTGGAGAATATATATATATATATATATATATATATATATATATATATTTAACTGGGAACAATTTTACATTATATCTTGGATATTCATCAAAACAAAAAAAGGATTTATTTTACATTATATCTTGGATATTCATCAAAACAAAGAAAGGATTAATTGTCTTTGGTATTTTTGGAGAATATATATATATATATATATATATATTTAACTGGGAACAATTTTACATTATATCTTGGATATTCATCAAAACAAAAAATGTATTAATAAAAATAATAGCTACCATGTGTCAAGGACTGTCAGTGCCCCATTCTGCAAAGTAGATAAGATTACCCCATTGTACAGATGACAAAACAGAGATTCAGAAAATTTGAATTCATTTCCTTCCTCTAACACTGTTGAGGAGAATGCAAATCCAGATCTTTCTGTCCCCAGCCTAGTATTCTTCTACAACAATAGACATGTGATGTCATTATAAAATGATGATCATCAGTCTTAACCCTTCACTCTTCAGGGACACCTGGGTGGCTCAGTGTGTTGAGCCTTTGGCTCTCCAAGTCCTGGAATTGAGCCCTGCAACAGGCTTCCTGCTCAGCAGGAAGTCTACTTCTCTCTCTCTCTCTCTCTCTCTCTCTCTTTCCCCCTCTGCCCTTCCCCACTGCTCATTCTTTCTCTTTCTCCAAAAAAATTAATAAAATCTAAAAAAAACCCTCTTTACCCTTCAAAGCAATTTATGTTATATATATATATATATATGTATATTTTATATATATGATTTTTAGGTAATCTCTACACCCAGTGTGGGGGATCAGCATGACCTTAAGATTGAGAGTCACACGCTCCACTGAATGAGCCAGGCATCCCAGTTATATTATTTCACTTTATCTTTTTCCACTATTTCAACAACTATTTCAAATTTCTACATTTTCTCTGTCATCCCGCTCACAGATAATTATTTCACTTCCTTTTAACCAACTGTATAAAAACATTAGAAATCAACATTCTCAACTGCCTACAACCTGACCTATAAATTTAGTTTTTTTTGTGACCCATCCTCACATCTTCCCTGTTTATCTCAAACAGGGGATGGGGCAAGGGGTGGGAGGCACTTGGGTGGTGCAATAGGTTAAGCATCCGACTCTTGGTTTTGGTTCAGATAATGATCTCAAAGTTGGGGTATTGGGACCCTCAGGCTCAGTGCTCAGTGTGGAGTCTGCTTGAGTTTCTCTCCCCTTCTTCCTTTGCATCCCACCATATTCTCTCAAACAAATAAATAAATAAATAAATAAATAAATAAATAAATAAATCTTAAAAAAAAAAAAGAACGGAAAGAAAAACATCTCTACATCTGTGCTACATACCCAAGTCCCTTCTTGACTTGTCACATTCCTCCTTTATCCATACTCCTGTTTCCTTCCCTGCTTCTTCCCTCCCACTGGATTACTCCATTTTTAGCATCTTTATTTCTCACCCTTTAAACTAGCAATCTATAATAATCCTTCCTCTTCCCTTTTCCTCCCCATTTCTCTTCCAATTCTCTCTTCCCTCTC
This sequence comes from Nyctereutes procyonoides, assembly GCF_905146905.1. Classification (NCBI taxonomy): domain Eukaryota; kingdom Metazoa; phylum Chordata; class Mammalia; order Carnivora; family Canidae; genus Nyctereutes; species Nyctereutes procyonoides. The sequence goes on along the minus strand of NW_026575135.1, from coordinate 4,667,960 downwards.
TTTTTTAGCCAAATATTTTGAAAATCCCGTCTACACTAGCTGTCTACGTATTTTCACTTTTTAGCCACCTTTCAGACCTCTCCAAGTAGGCTTCTCCTATGCTGCCACCAAAGGTCTTTCAGCCAGATCATCAGTGACCTCCTTTTGGCTGCATGTTGGAGCATTTTTCAATTCTTAATTTAATTAAGCATTCCTTTTATCCTGAGACATGCTGTTCCCTTTGGTTCATTGATAACTCATTTGACTTGTTTTCCCTCCACTTCTTTAGTGACTTTGTCTCAAATTCCTTTGGAGGCTTCTTTTCTTCAGCCTGTCCTCTAAAACAAATTCCAGGCTCATATTTCTTCTCATTGGGCATGCCTTTCTTGAGTGATCTCTTCTACTCTCTTGGATTCACTTAAAACCTTTATGCTCATTATTCCACATCTACATGCAGCCGAGAAGAATCCTTGACTTCAAAGCATAGCCAATTTTCTATATGAAATTTCACCTTGAATGACCTGTTGTAGCTCAAAAGAATTGCTAACAGTCTCCTACTCTCAATATACTTGACCAGCCATGTTTCCTCTTGAGAGTAAATTTCACTCAGATTCCTAAGCCAAATGAGTGGATGGATGGATGAATGAATAGTAATCTTCAACTTTCCTCACTCTGTCTTACCTCAAACTTAATCCATCATCAAGTCGCTAGATTTCATCTACATAATGTTTTTATGATCCACTGATTTCTCTCTAACACACCGTAAGCATGCTATGATCCAATCTTTTCCTGCTTGGGTATCAACAGCATCCTCTTATCTGAACTGCCAACATCTACTCCTGTCCCATAGGCCATTCTTTATTCTAAAGCAAGAAATACATTTCTAAATAGAGTTAATGTCTGATTTTTTTCAGTCTTCATTTTAAAGATCCTCCCATGGTGTCTCTTTGCTCTCCATTCATTCTTAACATCTAAAGTTATTCAAAGTATGTAAGCCTTTGCCTGAAGGATTTTTATTCCCCAATCCTCTCTGCACTACACCTCTAGTAAACACATGCGCACACACACTCATACACATTTCAGTTGTCGTGACCAATTCTTACTCATCCTCCATGTCTCATCTAAAAGTCATTTCCTCAGGAAGCCTCCCCTCCTCCAATTCCTAAGGTTTCCTTTCCATGGATTCTCATATATCCCTGAACTTCCACTGGCATGGTATTCACAAGGATTTTTGTAAAATCACAGGCTACTTCTTCAGTATGTTTGAGTTACGTGTTTTTGAAAAAATGCACAAGACCTAAAAATTCCTATATAGAACAGTTCCCATGAGAAATAATAGCAAAAGAATGGGTTCCAGGATTTCTATTACATTTTGCAATCTTGGAGATAGCACATTTATATTACCTTAGTGTATAATCATATTATGCAAATTGCCTGTATTCATATAATTTGCATTATACAAATTCATATTATGTGAATACAGGAAAGAAGAATTTCAGTTAAAATGGTAATCTAGAATATGTGTTTTTCTATGTTTCCTTTTGAATCACCATGAAAATGATGGTAATGAAACTAAAATGTATAAATTCATGAGGATGAAGAGAACCAGAGAAAAAATGACCTGGAAAGGGGGCATTAACAAATTTTTGTAAGATGGAAAGCAGATGAGTAAGTTGTAACTGACCTAGCAGACTAGAAAGTCCTGAAATCCAAGTGCCTTTCAAAAAAAAAAAAAAAAGTTTATTTGCATCATAGAACCCCAGAAAATCTCAAAAAGTAGAGTTGCTAGATATCTTGAAAGGTATAAGGCTGAAAGCAGACTGATCAAGAATCTGAACAAGGAGTTAGACCCTCAGAAGTTCTTCTATGCCCTGTGCTGCCAGGTCACTGTTACTTCACGATCGTAGCAAAAGGCAAGCAAGCATTTTGTTATGTGGGGATGCAGAATGAGGGGTGCTTTAAGTTAGAAAGACTAGTCAAGCAGAGGATGAGATACCATTTTTAAAAAAGCTTTTATTTATTTATTTATTTATTTATTTATTTATTTATAACACACAGAGAGAGAGAGAGAGAGAGACAGAGAGAGAGAGACAGAGAGAGAGAGAGGCAGAGACACAGGCAGAGGGAGAAGCAGGCTCCATGCAGGGAGCCCGACGTGGGGCTCGATCCCAGGACTCCAGGATCACACCCTGGGCCGAAGGTGGTGCCAAACCGCTGGGCCACAAGGGCTGCCCTGAGATACCATTTTGAAAAGAAGGAAATTAAATAAATATTCTGAAGGTTGACCACATATTCCTACTCTCTCTGTCCAACTACCATACAGACAAGAAATGGGGGAAGGGGGAGATGCTGGTTGGCCCAGAAGAAGAAACAGAAATGACTTTTGAGGATCCCAGTGAAACAACTGGGTACTATTAGATCAACATGCAGAGAGGATAACTCCATAATCCACAAACCCCAATGACGTGGCAAGTTTTTATTCTTTATTCCTAAATATAAATAGCTGAATATTCCTAGGCATGTGAGGATAGGCCCTAACATTAAAGACAAAACCCAAAATGTAAAACTATACTCACAAGTTTATAATAATTATAAAATAAATTGTTACATCCTCCAACCAAGAATGCAATGCTGTGAAAAGGAAGGATCTGAGAATAAAGAAAGAAGTTATTAGAAATTAAAACCATGATTTCCCCTCAAAAATAGTTTCATATTGATTTGAAAATAATATTGAGAAAATATCCCAGAAAACAGAGAAAATAGGGGAAGAAACTGTTGCAACATTTGAGGATGGACCAGAAAGTCCAGGAAATAACTAATAGAGGCTCCATAAAGAAAGACCAGAGAGGGTGCCTGGGTAGCTCAGCGGTTGAGCATCTGCCTTTGGCTCAGGTCATGATCCCGGGCTCTTGGGATCCAGTCCTGTATTAAGCTCCCCACAGGGAGCCTGCTTCTCCCTCTGCCTGTGTCTCTGCCTCTCTCTGTGTGTCTTTCATGAATAAATAAATAAAATATTTTTTAAAAGACCAGAGATTATAGAAGAGAGGAAATGTGTGTGTGTGTGTGTCTGAACATGCATGTGTGAGCATATGTGAAATAATTATATACAAGTACAAACCAAGGCTCACCATAGTGAAAATTCTGAACATTGATGATGTTGGGAAGGTGATAAGAATTTTCAGAGAGCATATGAAAACCGTTCATGTACAAAAAATATTGGAGATCAGAATGCCATCACAGTTCTCAACACAATACCAGACACTAGAAGAAAATGGAGCAAGGCCTTAAAATTGTAAAGAATTCCTAACATTTAATATCTAGATTCTTAGTCAAATATAAAAGCAAAACACAAAAGCAAAAGACAGGTTGAGATATGCAAGAACTCAAAAAATTAAGTTTACCCAGGAAGCTCATTTGTTCCAATAAAATAAGGAACGAAAATGTAAATAAGAGAAGGATGGTATTAGGAAATAGAAGTTTGTCTACTGGAGAGCAGACAAAAAGGGTAATGATGAAGGGAAATCCAAGTTAAGAGCTTGCTGCAAAATCTGGAGAACAGTTAGTAGTGAGCTGGAGCCCAAGGATGGTAGGTTCCAGGACAGGGTCTCTAAGGGTAAAAAATAGATGATATGTACATATATACAGTTGTATTTCTTTTGTTTTTAACCAAAATAACAAAAGTTGTATTGTTCTAGTGGATATTTAGAGCTTTAAAAATATCCCTGAACAAATGAATTGTTGAGGCAATTCTAAACCCAAGGGAAAGGAAATTTATACAAAGAAAGGAAATAATTATGCTGTATTTCATGGCTCAGCTCTGAAAATATTTACATAGTCTAATAATATAAACACTAAACCTTGATTTAATTTAAAATGTGATAGAACTATCTTGAGAAGTTAAGGAAAAGAAAATGTGTGTGCTTATGTGTTGGTACAAGGAATAGGCCGCGGGGCACATTATAAGACAGCAGCCAAATCTTCATCATACACGGTTAACGGTCATTGGATAATGTCCAGAATTAAGACTAAAAATATATATTGCATAATTTAGAAAAATGGAAGCAGGTACCCAGATAAATATTTTGAATGTGTTGAAACTGTGAGCCTCAGGGAAGTAGGACTCAGTGGTGAGGAGTGGTGAAGGATTGCTATTTTGCTAAAAGTCTCATACTGTTGTTTGACTTTTTAAAATAGCTCCATAAAACAACGAAGCAGGGGCACCGAATGAGGAGGAAACACTGGGAGATGTGACTCCAAGACCATGTTCTTGCCCTTGAATTGAGGGCTGAATTCAAAAGTGCTGATTATATTCTTATACTTTGTACACACATAAAGCTTACATATACCACATGTAAGCATAAACACGTGTTAAGGAGAACGAAAGACAGACTAGGGGAGAGACTTCAAAACAGGAGACCTCACCCTGTTAAATGTGTTAAATGTTGAAGTTTTGGGAAATGGGAAAATAGATTTCCCCAAGTCTCTAGAGACCACTGGCTACAGACTCTGCAGTAAGCCGCTTTCTCTTTGACTGGAAAATAAATAAATAAAATAGTTAAATGACAAGGGTCTATAGTACACAAGTCTCTGGTTGACCCTCCCAGGTAAATCATGTTTGCTGGGTTTGAAGAGAAGGTGCCATTGTCAGAAGCAAGGACCGTGGAAGCCATTGGTTGAGAGAACGCTGCATTTCATGGATTCTATTGCTACAGGCTCTTGCACAGAGCAGCCCCTGGTTGTACTTGCCTCTCACCCTGGAATTTGTTGATAAAAACAGTGGGAAACTCACATCAACATAGATCTAAACATTGTTGCCTACTCTTCCTAATGGATCTCAAGCTGGGCAAAATTATATTTACTTAATTGCTACCTTCCATGTTTGTCCACAAGCTTGTATCTTATTCATTCTTGGATCCCCACTGCCATTTGCCTGGCACATTGTGGGACCTAATAAATAGTAATTGAACTAATGATTAAACTATGATTCCTACTGACTTCTGTTCTTTCCTTTTCTTTGCCTTTTTTTTTTTTTTTGCTATTGATTAACCTGGGGTTTGAGTTTCTAAAAATTATATAGGTTATAGGCAGCCTTTATATTTACTTTATTGATCTGCTTCCTTCTAGGATAGACTGGTAAGAACATGAAATTCAGCAACAGACTCCAGTTCAATTCTTGATTCTGTCCTTCCCTGACTATCATTTTGAGCAACCTTGCATAGCTCTCTGAGCCTAAGTTCTATCACCGATTAAATGATAGTAAGACTTTCCTCATGTTATGAGGAGGGAATGAGTCAATATATGTGTATTTTGTAGATTATAGAGTACGTAAATGTCAGTTGTGTCTATGACCAGAGTCTTTCTGATAGATATTTTCCATGTATTGAATCCACTTGATTCCCCTCTATACCAGTCCTTTTACCAAATTGAATTAACAAGTGAGAAATTTAAGTAAAATATGAATCTTCCTGTGTGTATATTATGAATTATTAAAATAGAAATTGCCACAAATATTTATGTCTATCTCCTTAAGTTACAAAGCTTCAATTATGTGATGCTTTCACCCAAGATACTATATTCCTCGTCAATTTTCTGATAAATCTACACAGAGTTCATCAGTTCTATTATATAATGATTAAGATACAGGGAAACATTGAATCGTCTTTTTTTTTTTCCTAAGTAGCCTGAGTTTTTGACAAGAACTTATAAAGATCAATTAGGTTTTATTGAAGAATAAAGAAACTATTTTTATTTATTTTTTATTTTTTTAAAGATATTATTTATTTATTCGTGAGAGGCACAGAAAGAGGCAGAGACACAGGCAGTGGGAGAAGCAGGCTCCCTGTGGGTAGCCTGATGCAGGACTCGATCCCAGGACCCCAGGATCATGATGAGCCAAAGGCAGACACTCAACCACTGAGCACAGGTGCCTCGCAAAGAAACTATTTTTAAAATTAGTTATTTCATTATTAGGTCTCTGTGTGTGGACGCCTCTTAACGGATCAGTAAATGCCTTCGCAATGAAACAAAGGCTAGACCTCCTGTAATTATATATAAAAGAATGTGATGTGGTCTAACAGGCCAAGGTTTTGTAGAGACATGCCCTGAATTCAAATCCCAAGTCAATCACTTAATCTGCCTGAACCTCAGTTTCCTTCTGTGGAGAACAAACAAACAAGCACCGAGATGCTAGTAAGGTCAAAAGAAATTGCGCCCAAAGTCCGTGGTTGGCACTGGATGCTAGCAATCGTTGTTGCTTTGGAGTCGGACTTCAGGCCTTGGAAGCTCCTGCACTCGGATACCATCCTCTGTCTATGCCGTGTTTACGTACTAAACTGGATTTGAGGCAGGTGTTTGCTACAAGCTGGTTTCCCCTAAGAAGACACGTGAGCTGCCCGAGTGGGTACAGGAGGCGTAGCATCCTGGGGAGGACAGCAAGGCTGGGCTGCATCTGTGGAGCTGTGTCACGCACGATCAGAAAGCCACAGGTGCCAGGGCCGTGCTGAGTGCTGTACGTGTGGATGGAGAACGAAAACAAAGAGAGACAGCAAACCAAGAGTGTCTGCTTGCTACCCCTAAAGCACAACTGCCGTCAAAGGAGGGGAAGCCTGTCAGCTAGAAAGAGCTTTGTCCTTTTGAAAACTCGAACGGCTTTGGATACGTTTGATATTAAAACCTGAGCAAAAATTGAACACCAATAAAAAAATAAATTTATTATTAAAAAAATAAATAAAAAATAAATAAAACCTGAGCAAAGGGGTAACGCCCTGCTTTTCGGGTACCCACAACTTTCCAGGACGGAGAGGGTGCATGGAAGAAAAAGAAAAGAGAAAGAGAAGCAGGGAGGTTTATGGCTAGCCTTTCAGGAAAGCCCCCAAAATTCTCCAGTAAAATCTACCAAACTTGTTGCTGCCGCTATGTAAACTGGAGAATATAGTGCCTAAGTCAATGCAGTGAGGGGGAGGGGTGATAGGTAGAGTATCAGATCATAAGGGAAACTAAAAATCTTCCAGGGATTCCCATAGACCTTGGGTGGGACTTCGGACATCCCCAGGCCAATCTAGGATGTGAAGCAATTTGATGAATTGTCTGCATGTATATGTGTGTGTGTGGTGGGGACACCGAGCTATTCAGAGGTTATACATGAAATGGAGTATTATTATCACCATTTTCCAGACAAAGCTAGAAGATGTTTAAAATGACTTGTCCAAGGTCACCCAGCTAAGTATGGGGTGGGGGAGAGGCCAATATTTGCAGCTATGTCCATATGTCCCCAGAAACGAAGCCTTTGGTTACCATGCCTTGTTTTCTCACCCAGACTACTTCCTAGAATATCCAGTGGGATCAGCTGGGCTGGCTAAATCAGAATTCACATCAGAGCGTTTGGTCAAAACAGATAAGCAGTCCCCAACTGTGTATACTCTGATTTATTAAGTCTAGATGACACCAAGGAAATCTGTCCTTTTGAAAGTTTCCCCAGATGTTTCTAGTGGGTATTTAGATTTAGGAACCTAGGATAATCCAGTCACTTTGTATAAATGTGGGAAGTTGAGGGCCTCAGTTGGGAAGAGTCTTATACACAAACACCGAGTTTTTGGCTTTATGCTCGAATCAAGGATAGAACCTATACTTCTAGTCTCAACAACCTGTGGGAAATACACATGACCACAAACAAGTGTCTACACAACATGGAGCTTACAGGGATCAAATGAGAAAACCTGGTTTAATGAAGATCCTTTCTTGGTAAAAGAAACTCACTGGAAAGCCTGTGAATGCTTCCGTAATTTCCTAGGTGCCAACTCCCTAAGGTAAGGTAAGGTGAGAATCCTTATTTTGTCAGAAATAATCCCTGAGATCAAGAGAGGAAAATGATTCCACTGAGACTGCAGAGCTAGTAAAATGCAAACCAGGATTCAAATGCAGTTCTATGACGTGAAAAAGAAAGACCACACCTCTGATCAACAAAACTCTCCTTTCCAAAGTGCGTATGCATTACATGGGCACTTACAAGGTTGTAAAAACAGGCTCATTTTGTGCGTAATGAAGAGAATTCCTCTGGCTCTCACCCACCCACTGTTATGTAATTGCAGTCCCTCCAGAGCCCAGTCCAGGTACTCTAGGGGTGAACCAAGCTGATCGCCAGATCAGCCTTCTCTGCCTCAGTTTGAAACCAACTGAGCAAACTGAAAACCCCGGGAGGCAGAGAGGGCTGCGTGTAAGTGAAATGAGAAGCAGACCCATGGATAAGCAAGGAACTAAAGGTCATAGGATGGAGGCCCAGCTAGAGAGATGCACAGTGAAACCCACGTGTGATAAGGTTTATGGTGAAATGTCCTTTTATCAAAAGTGGATCAGAGCAGACACCATATCCGTGTTAGTGTAGCAGTCATTTGCCCACTGTGGTCAAAATCTGGACCTGGAGATTCCTTGCAGCTATAATAAAATAATATAATATAAAAAAATAAATAAAATAAATAAAATAAAATAAAAATAAAATAATAAAATAAAATAAAATAAAATAAAATAAATAACAGAATTTCCCTTCCCTGTTCCCTCCTTCCCTTCCCTTTCCTTCAAAGCATCAGCATGTCCTACAGCCAAGGAAGTGGAGTGGGGCTGGAGGTGCCGGGTCAAGGGGATCCGTGCACCTGGCTGCCCAGAGGTGCTGAGGAGTGTGCAGAGAGGAGTGCACGAGGGCAGTGGTGTGCTCAGAGACCTGGGGGAGAGAAGGAAGGCAGATGACATATGCTGTGTGGTTAGGAGATTGCTTATATTAAGCAAATAAGTCCAACGATTGAGCAAACGAGTAAATATTTTGAGAATAATGAAAGCCAGTTTTCTCAACGTTGGAAACGTGATTTATAAAAATAAAAAGGGACACGTCTAGAAAAAGCCCTGAATTTTGGAATTGGAAGTTGTTCCAGTTATTTAGTGCTGTGTGACAAACCATCCCAAAACTGTTGCATAAAAACAATCACTTTTTCTGTTTGCATATCCTGTGGGTCAGGAGTCCAGGCAAACACCAGATGGCAACACACAGACTCTGCTCCATGATGTCTGTGGACTTGGCTAGGAAGACTTGATGGTTGGGGATGACCTGACCACAGGGGCTGGAATCATCTGGAATCCCCAGGGTAGGCAAAGCCTACGTGCTATCTCAGGACTCCTGTGGAAGTGTTCTGGTGAATAAAGGTGAAGTCTGTAAAGCCTTTTCTGACCCAGCCTCAGAAATCATGTAACATCATTTCTACCCTATTCATCTGGTGACACACGAGGCACAAGTTTACATTTAAGGGAACGGGACATAAACTTATCCATTGGGAGGAGTGGCAATAAATTTGTGGACATTTAAAAACGGAGAGATTGATAAGTAAAGAGGGATCCCTGGGTGGCGCAGCGGTTTGGCGCCTGCCTTTGGCCCAGGGCGCGATCCTGGAGACCCAGGATTGAATCCCATGTCGGGCTCCCGGTGCATGGAGCCTGCTCCTCCCTCTGCCTGTGTCTCTGCCTCTCTCTCTCTCTCTCTGTGTGTGGCTATCATAAATTAAAAAAAAATAAAAATAAAAACGGAGAGATTGTCATGAACATCTGTATATGTAAATATACATATATAAGCATATATGTGTGTACATGTATACATACATGTGCATATACATACATCCATGTATGTTTTTCCTCTGTCCCTTGAGAGTTTCTAGAACGATGAATAGTTGCTCTAGAACAATGAATAGTTGCTCTAGAACAATAGCAGTGGGAACACTGAACACCCAGACAATCTTGACTTTCTAAATATCTTCCTCCACCAAAAGGAATAGAGTCCTTGGAGAAATAGCTGATTCCAGGTCCAAAAAATAGGAAGCATGAGATGAGCATGGGCTATGTTGTTTTGTCATAAAATAAGGAAAACTTCAAAAGAAAATGAAATATGTCAAAAAGACACAAGCCCGTGAGGAGGTGCTCCCCAATAACCAGATATGGACAATTTAAACATCAAAATAAGATAGTGGTAGTCATATGGAAAAACCCATTAAATTAATTAGACTCCATGAATCCACATTGATATAAACTAAAAAGCAAGCAAGCATATAAATCAGTGGGGTGAAAGGATATTTCTTCCTTGTAGCAATATGCCAACTAATGAATGTAGAAGGAATGAGGGAAATAGAAGTCACCACATGGCAATGATCATAGTCGGGATTGATTTAGGCAGATGTTATCAATGGATGTTAAGGCGGTGGGTAGGATTCTGGGAAAAACCAGATGTCAGCGTAATCTCTGAATCTTTGTCCCCAAAATATTCATCAACTACAAAGGAAAAATGGTGACTTCAGTGTGGGGAAATCTGGCAGTTAGCATCAAGACCAGGCGATCGAGGTTGACATGACCAGCAGTTAGACTAATCAGCATTGTGTCTCCCGACGTGGGTCATTGAGAGTAAGAGAGGGTAATGCCTACGGCGTTCCTGTCGAGATGGCGTGGACTGCCTCAGTCTTCAGGGAACATCAGGCCGACTCTAGTTGAAGGTTGTCCTACAAAATGAAAGGACTGCACTCCTAAATACTATAAGGAAAACGAAGGACCGACAAAGGCCAGGCAACTGCTCCAGACTGAAGGAGAGTAAGGAGATCTATGAACTGAACAACATATTCCTGAATCCTGAACCGGTTCCTCATCCAGGTAATCAAACTGAACACTGGTGAGACCACTAGAGAAATGTGCACGGGGCACGTAGATTGGGGGTAGTGCTCTATCAATGTTGATTTTCTGATTGGGAGGCTTGCTTGATGCACATGTGAGAGTGTCTGCCTGTTGGAAATATACCCTGGAGAATCAAGGCGTCATGCAGGCATCCTATCTGCTGAGGCTTCCGAATGGTTCAGAAAAAAAAGAGTAATGACAATGCATGAGGGGAACAAGAGAGGAGTGAAGAGAGAGAGTAAATGAGGGGAATCCACATGTTATGAGTTGAATTAGGTTCTCCCTCTCCAGATTCATATGTTGAAATCATAAATCCCAGTAACTCAAGGTGACACCATACTGGGAGCTATTGGTCTTTCCAGAAGTAATCAAGGTAAAATGAGGTCATTAGTGTGGACCCAATCCAATAAAACTGGCATCTTCACAAGAAGAGGAGATGTTGCCACAGAGACACACATAGAGAGAAGGCAATGTGAAGAGGCACAGGGAAAAGACTGCCTGGGTCAGACGGAGGCCTGGGGCACATCCCTCACTCACAGCCCTCCCAAGGAATCAACCCTGCAAACACCTTGGCCTCTGATTTCAGATTTTATTTCCATCTTCCCAGGACTGTGAAACAATACATTTCTGTTGTTTAAGTCGCCCAGGCTGTGGTGCTTTGTTACACCATCCCTAGCGAATTTCCTACTCCATTGAAAAGGATGCAGAAGTTCTTCACATTACTTTTGCAAGAATTCCGTACATTTGAAATAATTGCAAAAAAAAATTCTTATTATCAGAGAGAGAGAGAGCTCATGTACGTGTGAGCAGAGGAGGGGCAGAGGGAGAAGGAGAGAGAGAGGCCTAAGCAGGTTGTATGCCCAGCACGGAGCTTGACGCGAGGCTCGATCTCATGACCCTGAGATCATGAGCAAAATCAAGGTTGTATATTTAACCAACTGAGCCACTCCAGCACCCTGCAAAATAAGTTATTTTAAAGTAGTGATCAATTATCATCTCACATGTGATCATCTAGTAACATTTTCACCCATGCTGTCTCCTATAATCTTGACCACACTCCAGAGAGGTAGGTGAGGTGTGTGCATTAATTGATTCGTTTCACCATCCAGCAGTCTCTGTTTCAGTAGGTTGCAAAGGGGTCTTTGGAGTGAACCACTAATGAGAAGATTGGAGCTAAAGGAAGTGTAATCCAAGCCTCCAGCATAGGCAGCGAGCGAAGTCAAGGGCTCATACCTTATGGCTGTGTTCACGTTAATTAAATGTTAGCAGAAGGAGAAAAGCAGGAGTGAAGCTCCTTTATAGATTTACAGGTTGCCCTTCACCTTGTTTCCTTAAAGAAGACCTGAGGAAGAAGAGAAGAGATGAGGAGAGGCAGAGAGAGGTGGAATGCAGGCGGAGGATGGAGGAGAGAGGAGGAGTGAGGACCTCTGGCTGCTTTGGGTCCCCACCCGACAGCTGATGGGCAGGCAGATGGGAGGCAGAAGGAAGCCTCCTGGCCTTCCAGGCTGAGATGGTCCCACCCTCCTCCTCTCTCCTTCAGCTTGGTCATAAAATTTCCACAGTGTCGCTCACCAAGTGGTATTGTTGTTTATAGCTACTTGTCTCTTCTCTACTAAAGCCTGAGGCCTTCCAGGTGCTTCTGCTTAGTTATGGAATCTGGGGTAAAGCCCGCGTCACGATCCTGGAAAAAACACAATTATATGAAGTCATTTCTGTGCTCAAAACCTGTGAGTGGGTCTGTCCCAATCAGAGTCACACCCAAAGTCATTCCCGCATGGCCGTCGGGGATCTATCCGCCTGTCGCCTCCCGTACCCCATCGCCTCACTCTAGCCTCCAAGGGGGACTCCAGCATCAGGGCCGTGTACGTGTGGACCTCTGCCTCACACCTGCTCTCTTCAGATGTCCAGAAGGCTCGTTCCCTCACCTCTTCTGGTTTTTACTAAAAAGCCAACCTTCATAGCCAAGCCTTTCTGAAATTTAAATTCTATCCCCAAACATCCCACTCCCCTTGCCCTACTTGCTTGTTGCCTTTTGAGCTCCTCACTATATAAGGTACTGTGGTTTTTACCTCTTTGCATTGCTTGTAAAAAAAATCGTTCTTCTCACTGGGTTATCTGCTCCACAAGACCAGAGATTTTTGTTTTATTTGCTGTCGTATCCTTCGCACACAGAGTGGTAGGTGTCTCAGCAAATATTTATTGAATGAATAATTGGAGTTCCTATGTCTCAGTAACATTATCAGACGTGGTATAATAAAAATCAAATGCTGCTGAGTATGTGAAGAAAATGATCACTCTGCATGGCTGGTGAAAATCTGAAATGAGACAGCCACTCCGGAGAACAGTTTGGCAGTTTCTCATTAAACTACACATGCAATTACCATGTGACCCAGCAATTGTAGCTTGGGGCATTTATCCCTGAGAATGAAAACTTATGTTCTCTTAAAAAACTGTGCACGAATATTCATAACAGCTTTATTTATAATCACCCCAAACTCAAAACAATCCAGATGTCCTTTCATGGGGAACAGTTAAACAAACTATGGTACATCCATACCATGGAATATTACTCAGCAATAGAAAAAAAATCAACTGTGATACTTGGAAGACTCTCCAAGTGGAAAAAAAAAACCCAATCCCAAAAGGCTGTATGATTCCATTTATATAATATTCTATAATGCCCAAACTAAAGAGATGGAGAACTAATTGCTGATTTCTACGGCCTCAGGTTGGAGATGGTGGTGGAGGAAGGGAGGTGGATGTGTTTACTGAGGGACAATATGAGGGACTCTAGTGAGGACCCTTGTGAGGACCTTGTTGTTTCTTGATCATGGTGGTGGACACACAAACCCACATATGTACTAACATTACAGAGAATCACACACACACACACAAATGAGAACGTATATAATTTTGGAAATCTGAACTAGATCTAGATGGACTGTGATAGGTTCCTGACTGTGTTATTGCAAGATGCTCTCATCGAGATTAGGTCAATAGCACATGAGATCTGTCTGCACTATTTCTTACAAGTGCATGTGAGTCTACGGTTGTCTCCAGATAAAAAGTTGAATTGAAATGGTGTATTATTTATTTTTTTAAAGATTTTTTATTTATTCATGAGAGACACAGAGAGAGAGAGAGGCAGGGATACAGACAGAGGGAGAAGCAGGCTCCAGGCGGGAAGCCCGATGCGGGACTCGATTCCAGGAGCCCAGGATCATGACCTGAGCCAAAGGCAGACACTCAACCACTGAGTCACCCAGGCGTCCCAGAATTGGTTTTTAATTCTTGAAATGTGCATTGAAATCTCTTTACGTGCATCACCTTTTCAGGGTAGTTGTAATAATCCAGTGGGCACATAGACGTATACTCTTGTGTGTGTATAAAGCACTCGAAGTGCTGTTCAGCCTACCATAAACACTCAGCACATTTTAGCTATTATTACTCCAATCCTGCAGGGCAGATGTGTATTCGGATCATCTCTGATCCCAGTATATGTGCTGTTTTTGATGCATTTTACAAACACCAGGTACTATGAGCTGAATAAATGACTTTGCTAACCTTCTGCACCAACCTTCAAAGAACATGGCTCAGTAAGAAGCGTTCTCTCTGTGGCGTCCAGAGTAATCAAGGACTCTAAACAGGAGGACAGTAGGACTATCTAAGACGCCACCTCCTAGCTGTCCCACTAATTTACTGTAAAGCTTTGAAAAGCCCATTTTCTCCCCTAAGTCTTGGTTCCTCCATTTGTCAGAGGAGGAATTACAATGGCATTAACTCCGTGGGCCCTTTCCAAGTCTTAAATATGCACGGCTCTATGTTCTACAAGCACAGAGAATTATCTTTCCTGAAACATGAGTGCTGGACCAGAAGTCCATAGGTGATTATATATTGTCTCCAAAATGCTGGCCTCTAGTTCCATTTGAGTCGAGTTGACTCTTCCGTTTCTGGCCCCCAGTAAAGCACAGTTATTAGCAGCTGGTTTCTACCGTTACAGTTCTTTCAAGTATGTTGCAGTCAGAATATCTGTAGATGATAGCAAGCCAAGATTTTGGAAACCTTTAGGGGATAAGAAATTGTAGAAATTTAAGCTATAATTATAGTATTAATCACTACCATTGCATCACTGTCCTCCAGAGCCAAGGGGACTTACACTTGTTAAATTCAAAAACAATAGAGGCATGTCGTGATTTATGAAAGTCCAAAAAAATAAAAGGCCTCCGAAAAATACCAGCTTGTTTATTTTATCTAATATTTGTAACACAACCTAATGTATTCGTGTCGTGTTTCTGAGAGGACTCCTGGGTAATTTTCCATGCCAGAGGTTAGCTAGCCAGCAGCTGACAGATGTCCTTACTCATAAAGGCCAGGTTCTACAGCGCTATGAGCATCACATGGATCATTCTTGCCTGTCCTCTTGCTCTGTATCAGCGCATCTGGAATGTCCAGCCACTTCAGAGTTGAAATCGCTTATATTTTTGTACTACCTTGGGATCACTTGCATATTAAATCATTGAGCATTTATTGAACACCTTGTACAAGCTTATCCCTCTCGGAGACACCATGAAATGATCACAGTGAAATATGCAAGATTCTCTGTTACTAGTAAATATGATATTTTTGAGGAACCTCCAAAGGCCTGGGAAGCAAGTAGGGCAAGAGTAATTGAAGAAGACGGGAAAATATTTTCAAAGTACTGGAAAAAGAAAATGGTTGGACTGTACTGCCAACAAAACTATCTCTTAAGAATAAGGCTGAAATAAAGACATGTTTGTATACATAAACAATGAATAGATTATGAATAGATGCTCATGAAATAAATTTATAGAGGATGTATCCGTGGAAAAAGAAATAATCCCAGTAATGAGATCTATGATGCAAAGAAACAGCAAACATTTGGGCAAATCCAAACAAACACCATCTGAAAAACAATAATAGTGTTTAATTTGAGGTTAAAAAATAAAAGCCGCTCAAGCTGCAACTTACATACTAGAGGACAATAACACATGCGCTGGAGAAGAGTGAGAAGAATAAAGTCCTTGTATTGTTCAGCATGGGAATAAAAATATCTGTTAACCGAGGACTTTGTTAATTATGTCTGTAATTTTTAGCATAACCACTAAAAACACTAAAAAGAGGAGATTAAATTAGAGCACATATGTTTAAATCCCCCCAAAACAAAGCAAACAAGCAAACAGCAAAGTCTACCAGAATGGGAGAGTGAAGTTCTCAGGCCAGAGCAAAGGTGGGTCAGGCAAAAAGCGAGTCAGGTTATCCAGCAAAACCCGGAGAGAGGAATGTATCCACTGGAGAGCCGTTCAAGGGAGATGACGCGTTGGGCCGTCAGACCTCCCGTTGAAAGGATTCCGTACAAGGAGGCCCCCAAGCTCTCTTCGCTGAAGACTCATTCTTGAGAATACACAATCAGTGTCAATCTGCCAGTGAAAATTTAGCTAGCCTTAGAGACTGGCCTACATCCGTAGTTCTCAAAGGTAGGACTCCAGATTCCATTTCCAAATACATTGACTCAGTAAGGGCATTTTTTTTTTAAAATATTGATTTATTTGGGGGGATCCCTGTGTGGCTCAGTGGTTTAGCGCCTGCCTTTGGCCCAGGGCGCAATTCTGGAGTCCCGGGATCGAGTCCCGCGTCGGGCTCCTGGCATGGAGCCTGCTTCTCCTTCCTCCTGTGTCTCTGCCTCTCTCTCTCTATGTCTATCATAAATAAGTAAAAAAACAAATCTTTTTTTTTTTTTTAAAGATTGATTTATTTGAGAGACAGAGACAGAGAGAGACAGGGTGGAGGGGCAGAGGAGAGAGAGTCTTAAGCAGATTCCATGCTTAGCACGGAGCCTAACACGTGGCTTTATCCCAGGATTCCGAGGTCATGACCTGGGCTGAAACCAAGTGTTCGATGCTTCACCGACTGTGCCGCCCCTGCACCCCCGAAGGGCATTTTTTCCACATATCCCAAGAGGTAGTGAAGTGGCTGCCTGAAGACCCTGGTTTGAGAGGTGCTATCCTGCATGAGAATATCACAGCGCCCTTGGCCTTCTATCTTTAAATGCAGAGAAATACCAAGGAAGTTGGTGTAGATCTCTATCTATGGGAGAGTTTGAGGGAAAAAAATCATTCATTTAAATAAGATATTCTGCTTCACATTGCAAAATACAGGTTCCTAGGCTAAAAAAACTAAACAAAACGAGAAACAACCTTGGTACATTTGTAATGTAATGTCCCTAAACTAATACCTCATGGGAGGCAGCCCATCTGATCTGTCCTGCTGACACCCCAGCCCGCCGTTCCTGCCACTTTTCTCATTTTGGCAAAGCTGGTGAAGAAATCTTTCCAGTAAATTGAGGCCATCTTGTGGAAGCCCCCAAAACGCCTGTCTCGACATCTATAGGACAATCAAACCTCGGACATTCACCAAACTAAATTCTTCCCCAGGCGGGAGCACACTTGAGAATTTATGACTTTGATAGAGACAGAAAAGTCTAACCCTTACACTCATTCCTACAAATTACAGGATTTGCTTTTTTTTTTCTTTCTGGAGAAATTGATTTTAATGTTTCTTATATATATATTCAATGAGTCAATTGCATATTCAGTTACCTTCTATTCTCTTCCCCTTCATCACCCATATGCATTCCAGTATTCACATATCAACTTCCTCATATTTTATTACATCAGTTATTAACTCATTTATGACTCTCGATTACTTGATCATTTGTGTATTCATTTAAAATATACACGCACACATACACACGATCTTCGTGCAAGCTTCTCCTTTGCTAGAGCCACACGCAGAGATTGGCAATACATCCATGATTCCTTCTCAAAGTTTCAGTCGATTCCTTTGGCTTTCCCTTTCCCCGCCCCCCACCTGGGAATGCACTACACATGTGACTCAGACCCTAAGTACATACCTAGAAACAAAATTTACAGCAGCTTCTAGATGCCAGTCAGGCCAGGCTTGGAGGAAAATTCTGTCTCCTTGAGTCAAACGTCAATCAGCCCAGAAATTTTGACCTGGCTTTTCAGGCTCTCTAAAGGGAAATCTCAGAATTTTTCTTCCTATGCAAGCAAAACCCCACTTCTTTCTTCCCGGGGGTGGGGAGGTGGGGGTGGTCCTCCCTTATTATACAGATAAAACACTTCTGATACTTCCAGTCACCAAGTATGTGGAGGCCTTTCCCCACACCAAGCAATTGTCTGTAACACCAATTCAATTCTGACTCTTCACACCTGGAGATGGTATCAGATGCTACAGGTTAGGGGCATAGTCCCACAAGACTGCCCCCCCCCACACACACACCTTTATACTCCTCAGGTGCCAGTGGTGAGCCTAGGTTATTTCCACCTGTGCCTCTGACCAACTGGCCATAGATCAGAAGTTGCAGCGAACCCCTCCTTGGGTTTGAATAATTTGCTTGAGTGACTCGTAGAACTCAGGGAAACTTTTTTATGTTTTTTTTTTTTTTAAGATTCTATTTATTTATTGGAGAGAATGGGAGAGAGAGACCGAGCACTGACCCACAAGCAGTGGGGGAGGCAGAGGGAGAAGCAGGCTCCCCGCTGAGCAGGGAGCCCCATGAGGGACTCGATCCCAGGACCCCGGGATCACGACCTGAGCAGAAGGCAGACGCTTCACCAACTGGGCCACCCAGGCGCCTCTCAGGTAAACTCTTATTTATTCGTTTAATAAACTTGTTTCCAAGCTTATTAAAGACGAGGATAAAGGATAGAGATGAACAGCCAGATGGAGAACCGTAGGTGAGGTCTGGGAGGGTCCTGAACACATTGGCATGTCACCCTCCCAGGGTAGATAGATGCGTTCGCCAATCTGGAAACTCTTGGAACGTGCCCCCCCCCCTTTTTTAAAATAGAGGCTTCATGACATAAGCGTGTTGATTAAATCATTGGTCGTGGTGGGAGATTGATTCAAACTCCAGGCTCTCTCCGCTCCGGCGTCAGGGGCTGCAAGCTCCAACCCGCATCACCGGGCTCTCCTGCAGCCAACTCCCAGCCGCAGGCCACCTGAGGCCCTTCCCAGAGCCACCTCCTTGACATGAAATAAAGCGTACTTAGGCACGAGGGCTTACAAGGGTTTTAAGGGTTCTTTTTTAAACATTTTATTTGTTCATGAGAGAGAGAGAGAGAGAGAGAGAGAGAGAGAGAGAGAGAGAGAGAGGCAGAGACCCAGGCAGAGGGAGAAGCAGGCCCCATGCAGGGAGCCTGATGTGGGCCTCGATCCTGGGACCCCGGGGTCACACCCTGGGCTCAAGGCTGCGCTCAACAGTTGAGCCCCCGGGGCTGCCTGGAAACTGCATTTTCAGTGATGCAGCAGGACCAGGAATGGGAAGTTCCTTGTGATCTTACAGTACAGGGGACTGGGAAAGGGGAAATAGTCCATAAACCAGTGGTAGACAGATTGGTGGGAAGGATTGGAGGCCGGGAAGTCAGGCGGAGGCCAGATCATGCCACGTGTGATCGTGTTAAGAAGCGTGGCCTTCCTTCTCGGGAAGGCATGGCGAGTGAATGATTTACACGTGGGAGGAAACCGGCCGCAGGGATTTTGTTTTTATTTTGGGAAGATCACTTATGGCCAAAGCAGGTCGAGATGCGAGCGATAGCTCAGGAAAGAGGCTTCCTTGTTCACTGGGGAATGTCGTCAGAGAATCAAAAACGGCTTAATCTGACCTTCTGAGCCCCGCTTGTCCCTAAGAACCACCTTTCACTCATGGGTATAGGACCAGATTCTTTTTTTCCCTTTCGTCACCTCTTGTGTATTTTAGTCCACATATCCTATCAGTTTCAGCCTCTAAATGCTTTGAAAGTGCATCACCTTCTTCTCTTCATTTCTATTGTCGCTCCCCTGGTTCACACACTTGTCATCCCTGACCCGAACTATTGTTACCACTCCTTCACTATTTTTGTCACTTCCTCAGTGACAAAAATAGTGAAGGATCCTTCCCACCAATCTGTCCACCACTGTTAGCAGAGTGAACATTGTAAGTGGCTTTTTTCCTGATTAAATTTTTCCAATAGGGGCACCTAGGTGGCTCAGTGGTTGAGCATCTGCCTTCGGCCCAGGGAGTGATCCCCAGGGTCCCGGGATCGAGTCCCACATCGGGCTTCCCTGAGGGAGCCTGCTTCTGTCTCTGCCTCTATGTGTCAATCATGAATAACTAAATAAAATCTTTCAAAAAACCAAATTTTTCCAGTAGCTCCCCATTCCCTAGAAGATCAAGTCTAAATTCCTATAATGTACCCAATTTCATGGTGGCTTCTCCAGGACAATTTCCTCTGTTGATTATTGCATTTTTGAAAACCAGATCAAATCCCCCAAATAAGAATCCCCTCCTTTTTTTTTTAAGACTTATTTATTTATTTATGATAGAGAGAGAGAGGCAGAGACATAGGCAGAGGGAGAAGCAGGTTCCATGCTGAGATCCCGACGTGGGACTTGATCCCGGGACTCCAGGATCGCGCCCTGGGCCAAAGGCAGGCGCTAAACCGCTGAGCCACCCAGGGATCCCCAAGAATCCCCTCCTTATAGTCTTCTGTAAGAAATAGGCATTCACTCCACAATGCCATCTTCATATGAGGCACACACCTCCTCGTTACACTTATTTCATTGTGCTGATATTTATTTGAGTGTATATCTGTTTTTATTCACTGTCTTCCTTGGGGGCAGAAACTTCTATCTTATTTATTTATAAGAGCCTGTAGCCTGGTGTACTGTGTGCTTAAATGGATGGCTCCTTTTCCCCCATTTTTTTTAAATGGACAAATGAACAGTGATTTTTTTAAAACATGAAAAGAATGGATTAAAATTTTAAAAATGGGTCAAGTTCAACGAAGGTAGAAAAAGAAAAAGCACATGTTTCTGGTATTCTGGAGCAGAGGAATTTTTTTCAGTTTCTTGGAAAGGTACAGGAGACCTTTTGCTCACTGTTACTCCTCCATTATGATTCCCTCTATTAAAAGTATAAATATGCTATGATGGTTTTAATATTGATCAACTCTAAGCATGCATCTATCAATACCTAGGGAGAGATTGACTCACAGTGTTTCCAATGATGTGGTTAGAAAGTGCTTTGGATAGTCACCGGGGTCAGGCCTGGGAGAGCCAAGAAATCCAAGTGTTTTCCCCCTATCCCCCACTAGCTTTCTGAGTCTAATGGGAGCTACTTGGGCTCATCCCAGGTAACTGCAGGTTCTCAAAAGCCAGATTAGGTGGGAAATCCTTCACAGACTGAGACTAATGATCTGATAGATTCTATGACCAGTGAATTGGAGACTCCTTCAGGTCCAGTGGAGAACGTGAAAGCCAGATAGGAAATGAGGAAACACAGCTGGAAGTACTAAGAGAACGTGAGACCGAGGGGTTGAAATGGCTGTGGGGAGAGGCAGTTGTCTAGGAGAATAACATAATTGAGCGAATCGGGAGAGAAAAGCAACTTGGGGATGGAATTTTCAAATTGTGTGAGTACATGTTCTCTCTTTTGATGCCCTATGGCATTTTGGAGGCAATATTGACTCCCGCAGGTAACTGGTCGGTGAGGATGGGCAAAGGAAGTAGTCAGAAAAGAACATTTGTTCACCGTGTGCTCTGTGTGAGGCGTCCCACTCACTGCTGGAGATAGATCTGCAGAAGGACTTGATTTTGCCCTAAATGAACTTTCTGACACCGTATGAGGTAGCTATGGCGAATTCCCCATGTATAAGTAGGAAAAACTGAACTTCAGAGAGGTTCAATATCATTCATTTGGGAAGAGAGACATTCATATAGACAAGAGAGAACTAGATTTTCCAAGAGTCCAATGATAGGAGCAGACCAGAGATGAGGGGCTTGCTCATCTCTGGAGAGACAGGTTACATTTTTCCTCTCTGAGTGACGTTACTAGTCCTGATGGGGAAGGATGCCAAGAGTGGCATTCCTTCATTCTACAAAGAGGTAATACTTTATAAACCTCTCTATCTTTAAGGTGGTTCTAAGAATTTAGACTGTTCCCCTCTTAGCGTGGCATGATCTTCAAAAGGAAGGGTTTTTTTTTTCTCTTTTTTTTAAATTCTCTATTCTGTTATTGAGATGACACTGGTCTATGATCATCACATTACTAAATGCTATTGGAACTTGACAGGAGTGTCGTTGGTGTGACACAAATTAACAGGAACAAAAATACAGAATATTTTAGACGTGAAAGATGACGTTTGTGCTGAGTTGTATGACGTAATATCTCAAAATGACTATGCTCATGCAGTTTTGAAATCTTCCTATCACTGTGCACTTCATAGCTGTAATGGGTACCAAATCTAAAGTACTAGGTTTTTCTGAATTAGCAGTCAGGAAGGTCAATGTCACTATAGAATATAACAGAATAACAGAACCTTGTAACTCATTTATTGCTGTTTATCATTAGTCACCATCTCTCCAATTGAGACCCTAATTTTAATTAGTTTTACCCATGGACCTTCTCCTTAAGTGAGGATAGAAATGAGGCAAGCACACACATCACTACTTGTAAAATTATGTAAAAAAAAAAATACCACTGCAGTCATGGATATATGAGCCTCATCATTAGCTAAGAACTATATGTGCATCCATCCAGTTCACAGATTAGAAATTGAAGCCTGCAGATATGAACTATTTTCCATGAAACACTTAGCAAATAACCACAGGATTCAGAATTTGAAGTGTGAGTGCAATAATTTTTCAGTGGCACTTAGCCCATTTTCTTAGCTATAGCATTTTACTTTTTTTTTTTTTTTTTTAGCATGTTTTCATCCTCTGGGAATATTACCGGAACCAACACTACATTTAGGTTATCAAGAAGCAAATAAGAAATGATAATTAATTATAGAAATTTTAACAGGTAATCTAAGCCATATGTAAAAATCTAAGCATTTGCCAGAGTATTTGACTAAGGCATTTACACTTCTGCATCCTCTGGATGGACAAGGTTCAGTGAGAATTTTACAGCAGTGGCCCACCATGTGAATAGAGTAGGTGTGTATCTGGCACTTGAAGAAGTAGGGATTTTGACAATCAGCCTCAGATAAGCTTTATTCTGAGAGAGAGAGAGAACGAACGTGAGACTGCGAGACCGGGCTTCATCCATCAGCTCTAGAGCTTTTTGGACTTTATGCTTAGGTGTCCATCACAGACACTTTGGAGATATCCTTGTATTCTTGTTTGGTGGCTTTCTGCCAGGACTGACCACCAGTATGGTTTGGAGATATTTCTCCAAATACAAATGCTTAAGTCCCATCCATGAAGATTCTAGTTCACTAGATCTGGATACGCTTAAGTGTACGTCCTTAGAAACTCTCACCAAATAAACTTTTTGAACAGATCTGACTGAGAATCAATGTAGAAACACCCTACCACCCTCTTCCACTTTGAAAGTAGCAAAATGAAAGGCAAATAGTGAAAGGGAGACTGAGAAAGAAGATTTCCAAAATTCAGAATTTACTTAGTCTGTTGCTCAAGGAGCTCCAGAATGTGAACTCTAATTATTGCACGACCCGTGATGTTCTGGTTGTTCAACAGCATGTAAAGATATAGAGAACACACAGAATCCTATGTGTTCCCAAAAAGTGTAAATGAAATTGTTGCATGTGTCTACTGATAATATAGAGCCCCTCCGTACTTTGTCCTAAGGACTATGCTATCTTCAACCCTGGCAAGCTAAGGGTGGCACTGGAGCTCTGAAGGGGGCTCAGGGGCAGGTGCAAGCTGGGAGCAGGTAATAAGCCAAAGGGAGCAGAAGCCTGAGAACTGGATGACACGGCCTCCAGAAGAGAGTGACCATCCAGAGCATGAGGTTCCATGGGACAAGCAGAGGCATCCTGCCACACTAGCTGCGGGAGGTGAGTCCTCATGGTCAGGAACAAGGAAGCAAGTATGATTAAGAGGCAGCATTAAGAAAAATTTGCTAGTTTGAAGGAACAAAGGAGAATATCTTTCTTAGTCCTTGCCACCCCTGAAAGTTGCTGTGAGGTAATCAAGCCTATGTGAGCAGCACTGAGAACCAGAGATAAATCAGAAAAAAACAAAACAAAACAAAAACAAACAGAAAACTAAAAAAATCTACTTTCAAGGAATCACATTCTACTTTGATAAGTGTGTGCAAGGAACAGAGTTAGGAGTTAATTCACAGGAGGTTTCCGGTGAAGTTATTCAAGGTAGGCCATGCCTGAAATATCATGGTGGAGGATATTTTGTGGTTTACCACACAGACATGGCTAGCAGAGTGAGGGCATTCTTGGCAGGGGAAAAGCATGTGCAGGCACCAGAGCAGTGGAACAGGATGACATGTTAGGAGAGCTGCAAGCCAGTGCTTGTGCTTGAAGTTGAAACGCAAACATAACTGTTGAAAGATGGAGAAGCAGCTAGGTGAGGGCTCATGAGACAGTGCAAATGCCATGAAGCCGTTCCCTCTGCTTCCTGGACACCACTGGCTGGCAAGAACGTAGTGTATGTTGTGTTCCTCCAAGAAGTAGAGCTACCTTGGGGAATAGCGAGCTCTGCATGGTTGTCAGCATTCAGAGTATTTGCGTACTGACATAGAATTTAGACTACGTGGCGTAAAAGATCTTTTTCCAGGTATGAGGTATCCTCCAGTATCTACTTAGACATCAACCTTTAAGAATGGGAATCGCTCTTGTGGGTAAGATGTGAATGAAAAAGAAGAAATAGCAATAAATAAAAGAAATAGGGACAGTGGAAGATACTGCAGTGGATGGTAAGAGTAGTAGTGGAGGCGAACATAATCCAAAGCATGTTATGCTTCCTGGATTTTCAAAAATATACCAACTGTTCTCTTCTCCATTCTTGTTCCCTTCTGATCCAACATCGGACCGATATCCAATATGTCTCCATAATGGTCTGAGTGGTTTTAATAAAGAGACAACCAGGTGATGCCATCTCTCTACCCTCCATCTTCTGATAGCTTCCCATTATTCTTACAAACTATTTTCCATGGGCTACAACTACCTTTATGGTCTACCTGTGTCAGTCCCCCAGTCTCATTTGATACCAGTCCTTTATGTTACAATATCTCAGCGCAGGTACTGTTGATATCTTGGGCTGGATAATTCTTTGGGGGCTGTCTTGAGCATCCTAGGATATTCAGTAGCATCCCTGGTCTCTACTCACTAGAAAGAACTTTCTTACCAGTTAATGCAACCAGAAATTTCTCCAGACTGCCGAATGTCCCCTGGATCTCTCTTCTCTGGGTGCCATGTTTATTCAAATGAGCCATGATTCCTTTCCTCATGAAACTTCAGAAGTCTCCACCTCCTTTCTCTGAAATAATCTCTATCTTCCCACCTCCAAATCATTAATGTCTAATCATTGCTTGTATCATTTTCTCCATGGAGCCTACAGTGCTCCACTGATCACATTGCAGCAATAACAGCATTTCTTTGAGGGCTTCATTTGTAGCTTTATGTTCATCACTGGGATGTTTGGAATAATTTCTTACTCTTCCTCCAGCCAGTGTACTTCACAAGAACAGGGACCTTGTTTGTTTTTACTTCCCATTTTGTCCTCAGTACCTAGCATAAACGCTGGCACGTCATAGAAACTCAGCCAACACTTATTCAGTGCATAAATGAAAACTGAACAAAAAAAATTACAATTATCAGAAAAGTGGAATTAGATTTATAGCCTAACATTATTTGCTAAGGGTTGCTTTTGAATTAAGCAGTATGGGACCGGGGCCACAATGAAGAGTACTATACAGCCTTTGCCCTAAGAGGTGTAGCCTTGGGGAAGCAATAAATTTGAAGGTAGAAAGTAGTGATAGAACATTCTTTCTAAGTGATCAAGTGGCCCTCTGAAAAGCTTGAAGCCGGGAATATACAGAAGAAAAATTCCAAGGTCTGCTTATGACAATGAGAAAAGGTTTCACAAGGAAGGTCATTTTTTTTTTTTTTTGAGAGGGAGGTGGGAGGGGCAGAGGGAGAGAGACAATCTTAAGCGGACTCCCCACTGAGTGCAGGGCCTGACATGGGACTTGATCTCACAACCCTGAAGATCATGACCTGAGCCCAAATCTAGATTCAGACGCTTAACTAACTGGGCCACCGAGGTGCCCCCCAAAGAAGGTAACTCTTGAGCCCAAACTGAAGGGTTAGATAGAAATATCCAGATGGACGAGACTGATGGAATAGAGAGGCATTATTGCTGGTGTGATGGGTGAACAATCGACCCTAACAATGCTGCAGGTGCACAGCAATCCAGCCAGCCGAGGATCTCCACATAATTCTGGGAAATGAGTTGGAAGACGTAAGCAGAGATGGAGCACGAGAACCTCATGTGCCAGCCTTAGAAATTTGGACTTTGTCCTGAAGACAATAGGTGGTCGCAGAAGGGCGGCAAGCAGTGGTGTGAGTCCGATCTATGATTTCAGAAAGATGATCTGAATGTTCAGCCAGCAGGTGAAGAAGGACACAACTTCCTAACTCGGGGTGTCGTAGAAAAAAAAATCTTTAAAAAATTTTAATTAACAGTAACAACAGCAACAACAAACTTTGAGTGGCTGTGGACCTGGCACATAGGAATTTCTCAGCAAGGAAAACCAGAAGGCAAACCCAGTATGAGGTCTGACATGCACTGACCCTGTTCTTACCCAGAGGAGGGCAAAGAGCTTCGTGCAACCAGACGGTGGTCTCTCCTGTGAGCGCCAAGTATTGTTGAGGGCAAAATGCATCCCGGGGGTGAGGGATCAGGAGGCCAGCTCCAGGCTTCGGGGGGAAAAGAGGCAAACATCGGCATTTTCTGGGCACTGTGGCATTCTGAAACCTGATGATTGAGTGTTTGTTTTCCCATTGTCTGCAAGTCTGCCTCTCCCTCCAACATGAATAATTGTCAGGGTTTTGCTCGGCCGAAGTATATTCCAGGGAAATCGGATCTGCAATTTTGCAGAATTTCACAATGCCTCGTTGCAGTTCTGTGTCACACTGTTTGTTTAAATCTAGTTTATTTTACCTTTTGGTCCTGGACGTGCTACGCGCTGAAATATTTATATCCCTGCCTCTTAGGAGTGGAGCATTTTCCTTTGTTCTGCACCGAAAAAAAATGTGCTGACCTGTTCTATGTAGATGAGTAATTGTTTTTATTTTAATTACTTGAATGCCTGTGGAAGGAGATTGGGGTTGTCTGGCCCGTTCTCTCCTGGGTCATTTCTTCTTTCCCTTTCACCCACAAAGTTCTTGCCCTCATCACCCACAACGTTCTTGGAGACCATTTGAAGCTGGGAGATCCCAGCTAAATCTAGCCTTTAGAAAAGAGGTATGGGGGGATCGTAAGGCTCAATAAACATATCTGCTGCCCAGTACAGATTTCCCCTTTTGCCAGCCAGGTTCCAGGACACCGGAAAGAAAGGCCCAAGTACATTCTTGTCCTTCAGATCTTATTTCTGAAAACAGCTCCTCCTCCACCTCACCCATATTCCTTATTACATGGCCTTCTGTTCTCAACTCGCTGCCTGCTGATCTCATTCGTTCATTCATCCATTCAACACAGTATTGAATGTTCCTGGTGGGCCAAGTAGTGAGTAAAGCAGGTAAGCCTGCCCTTTTAGGGGCCACAGTCAGACATAGGAAGCAGGTATCTCAGCAGTGAATACCACCATGGGGGTGGCAGAAGGGATATGCCAAGAGGGGGAGCTGTGTGGTTCTGATCTCATGGATGTTATGCCAGGAGAAGTGCTACTCAAGCTGAGGGAAGAGATGGAAAGCTGGAGGAGGCTAGTGCCAGGAAGGAGAGATGTTCCAAGCTGGCATTGGAGTGTCATTTGGTTACGAGACTCACCTAGGGAGATAAGGACCGAGGTGGTATTTCCTAAAAATCTGGTTTCTAGGACAATAGGGTCAGACGTGTTTGTGTTCAACACCAGCTCCATCTCCTCAGAGCTGTTTGGTCTTGAGCAAGTTACTTACCCTTTCTATGGCTGATTGCCATCATCTAGTCCATAGGGTGGATGCAAGGATTGACTAAGGTCGGACATGTCAGTCATTCACACGCTGGTTGACACACAGAGACCTCTTGATAAACATTAGGTCACGTTATTCCCTTTATTGGTACCACGATTATCATCACCGTTGTTATTATTACATATCTTTTAGCTCATCCTCACTCTGCCCTTATATTTTCTGCTCTATTTTGTTGTTGTTGCCTCCTTAAGTCAGGTGATTTGGGATCAGCATCTTTCTGGAAGCCACCTAACCCTGGGTCCTCTCTTTACCCATCTCCTCTCCTCTCTCCATCTTTCTTCTCCTTTCCCTTACCTTTTCACTCCTGTGGCTGACACTCCACTACAACTGGACCCCCAGAACTGGATGAGGGATAGCCTAAGATCATGGAGTCCTGGGTATTATTACTTCCATGCCAGGACTGTATTAGGAACAATGCCTATGCACAGCTTGCTTGGAATTCATGTTAGCATGCTCCACCCCTTATGGGGGTGGGGATTGATTAGAGCATAAATTGTGGGTAAAATAATATCTCTTACCTAGCCATCAACATTGAAGAGACTCTTCAACTATGGTAATGTTTCTGTTTCTCCACACTTACATATTTATACCGCCATACTTGAAATTAGGATTCATCTCCCATCCAAACTCGTGTGATATCATCACCAATATTCTTTCTCTGCTTCCAAATCCAGCTTCCACTGAGATATCAGAATATTTTCCTCTGAGACTGCACAGATCACATTATATCTGTGTTTGAAAGCCTTCCAAGATGCCCTGTATTTTGAATAATAAGACTGTCAGGACACTTTTCATTTCAAGGAGCAACAATAAACTCCTATCACATGAAAGGTAGTGAGAATATATTGTTTCACCTATCTGAAAAATCCAGACGTGATTTGGGCTTTTTCTTTTTTAAAGATTTTATTTATTTATTCATGAGAGACACACAGAGAGGCAGAGACACAGGCAGAGGGAGAAGTAGGTTCCCAGTGGGGAGCCTGATGTGGGACTCGATCCCAGGACCCCAGGATCATGCCCTGAGCCAAAGGCAGATGCTCAATCACTGAGCCACCCAGCCATCCTTGATTTGGGCTTTGGTTCCACTTTGATTAGGACTTCAGCTTTGTCTCTCTGTTACTCTCTTGACTTCCTTCCAAAAGTCAGTCTTACTTTCTAGCTGGCTTCTTTCATGCTGGGAAACTGCTGAACAAGCAGTCAGAGGTCTCCTACTGCAGTTGTTTTCATTCACTTAAACAATAATTTCTGGATTATTAGATTGCAATTGTTTGAATATTCCTCTGATGTACCATCTAGATACAGGGATACATGGAAATCAAAGACTTCTTCAATGGCTTCATCCTGAGCTACGGACCCACCTCTGGAGCAATCCCTGGACTGATAGAGATGTCATGAGATGATTGCCTTAGAGTTGATATTACTTCTGAGTTGAACACTATGAGAAGGTATATAGTTTGCTGGTTAGGAAAACCCCAGTGGTATAAGTGAAAGGGATCTTTCTAGCCAGACAACACGAGCCCTTGTAGAGGACTGCAGCAGATGCTGGGAAGCAGGCAACCATATCCCCCACCTGAGGATATCATCCAAGGCTTGTCATGGTCGTGCTCCAACCTATGACTCCAATTTCCCATCCTTCCTCTTTTTATATTACTCCTGCCAAACTGAATTAACTGCCCAAACTTCCCATTTCTATGCTTTTGCTCCAGCATGATTTTCTGCACAGAATGCCATGCTCCTGCCTCTGCACTCTCTTCCATTCTGCCCTTCCCAGTCATAGAACACCCATTCTGTTCTCTAAGACCCACCTCAACTGCTACCTCCTCATGAATCCTATATTTTCCTACCTGTTTCTTCACCTGTAGGTAAGGAAAAAACACTGAAGCTGCAATCATCCAATTTGGGTTTGCCTCCTAGAGCTATCCTTTACTCATAGCTAAGACTGCCCTGCTTGCTTTGTCTCTTTCTCACCTTCCAAGGACCTGCTTTCTCTGCGTTTCATTTTTTTATCAATGAAAAAGTACCAGCTTTGCCCTGTAATTTTTCTGTGTCAATGATGTCATCTCTTATTTAAATACCTAAAACACTTCTGAGTTAGATCTTTTCAAAGATTTATTCATTTGAAAGAGAGTGGGAGAGAGCATGTGTGCATGGGGGTGGGGGGGCTTGCAGAGGCAAAAGGAGAGAAAGAATCTCAAGCAAACTCCCTGCTGAGTGCAGAGTCCAACATGGGGCTCAGTCTCAGGACCCTGAGATCATGACCTGAGATGAAACAAGGAGCCAGATGCCTGACTGCACCCAGGTGCCCAAGAGTTAAATTTTTGAGCTGGGATTTTGGAAAACCTGGAGGGCTACTTATTTTGTTAAAGGAATATTCAAAGAATTACAGTCTAATAACCAGAAATTATTATTGAAGTGAATAAAAACAAATGAAGACAGCCTGTAAAAGTCACCATTTGCTGAAGTCCTGGCCCTGAAGTATCAGTATATATTTTTCTCTCACTTGCAAATAAGTCTCCATTCTGCAGAACACTTTTATTTCTGAGACCTCACTTGTAAATCAAATGTCATATACTCATTTTTGTACCTTTTAATCATAGAGATAAATTGTATGAATTTTTTCAAGTTTTAGTGGCCTCTGATATTTCAGATCCTTGTCAAGTCATTAATAAACTGTAATTACATACTTTACTTTTTAACGGTATCTTTTAATGAAGTGAAAATACTTTAGGTTTATGAATACTAATTATTATAACTTTTTGCATGTTCAAGCTTTGGCTATGATGAGTTTTAATCACTGTTGCATGCTTGGATTCTGGTTTCCATTTAGAGTAAAAGCATAAGTAGATGTTATGAAGGCGTTATGAGAAAACTTTGGTGCAAAATGTCAGCTATAATGGTGAAGTAAAGACCTTTCAAGAACTCCTACAGTTGTAGGGCACTCAGGTGGTTCAGTCAATTAAGCATCTGACTTTTGATTTCAGCTCAGGTCATAATCTCAGGGTGGTGGTACTGAGCCCCATGTTGGGCTCTGAGCTCAGATCAGAGTCTGCTTGTCCCTCTCCCTCTCTCTGTGTCCTTCCCTCTGCTCCTGGATGCTAACGTAATGTGCACGTGTGCTCTCTCTCTCTCATATAAGTAAATAAATGAAAAAATAAATATATAAATAAATAAATACTTTTTTATATAAATTTATTTTTATTGGTGTTCAATTTGCCAACATATAGCATAACACCCAGTGCTCATCCCATCAAGTGCCCCCCTAGTGCCCATCACTCAGTCACCCCCACCCCCCGCCCACCTTCCCTTCCACCGCCCCTAGTTCGTTTCCCAGAGTTAGGAGTCTTCCATGTTCTGTCTCCCTTTCTGATATTTCCCACTCATTTTTTCTCCTTTCCCCTTTATTCCCTTTCATTATTTTTTATATTCCCCAAATGAATGAGACCAAATAATGTTTGTCCTTCTCCGATTGGCTTATTTCACTCAGCATAATACCTTCCAGTTTCATCCACGTCGAAGCAAATGGTGGGTATTTGTCGTTTCTAATGGCTGAGGAATATTCCATTGTATACATAGACCACAGCTTCTTTATCCATTCATGAATAAATACTTTTTTTTAAAGAACTCATATGGTTGTCTTTATGTCAGTTCTGAGAATGATGGATGAAAGACTGTGAACATTTTTAATCAGGCTTTTAAAGAAGTGAGAATTTATATGGCTTTTAATATCTTTTTTTGTGGACTATGCTAGTTTTTGGCATTATCAATTTCACCAGCATACCTGAGAAGCAATTAAAGATATAAAATCTGATTCATGAATGTCCGTATAACATTGGGTTAAGAATGCAAAAACTGGAGGGGGAGAAAGCATTCCATCAATGATGGAGACTTGTTAGAAGGATGTAGGAGTCCATTGGAAGAAATTCCAAATCTAGGAATGATCTAGGATGAGTCAAACAACAAATTAGAAAATGATAATATTGAATTAAAAACCTCAAAATAAGATAAATATCCCCAAGTCCATATTGATAGAATAAATGAACAAGTCAATGAATGAGTAAATAAATAAAAGGAGAGACAGAGTGGCCCTTATGGTACAACATAATAGTTCTATTGTTACTATAACAAGTTACCAAAAATTTAGTGGATTGAAAGGATACAAATTTGTTTCAAAATTTAAAAATTTACAAAACCAGAAGTCAGAATCCTGAAATAAGTGTCAGTGTGCTGAAGTCAAGGTGTTGACAGGAGTTCATCCCTTTCTAGAGGCTCTATAGGAGAATCCATTTCTTACTTTTCCAGTTTCTGGAGACTTTCTATATTCCTAGGCTCACTGCCCACTGTACTGCCATCATTAAAGTCACCGATGGCCAGTAGGGTCTTTCTCATGCCACAGAACTCTGACATGGACTGTTTTCCATCTTTTTCCCAATTTAAAGCACCTTTGTGATCACACTGGGCCACCTAGATAACTCAGGACATTCTTCTTGTTTCACAGTTGCATTAGCAACCATATTTCTATCTGCAATCTTATTTCTTCCTTGCCATGAAACATTATATATTCACAGCTTCTCTGGCGTTTAGTATGAAACATCTTTGGGGGAAGCCATTATTCTTCCTATTGCATAGAATTATACTTAATGTAAAAGGAATGATATAAATAGAATATTACTATTTGGCATATACCATTGTAATAACTATCTCCTGCATTAATTGATACTTTAGTTAGGGATCATGAGAAACAGAATATTTGCTTACCTTCGAACTATCTATGCACAATACTTAAGAATTACAAATGGACTAACTTTTCATGCATAAACATGACATACACCATCATAATCAAATAATTAGTGAGCTATGAGACAACTAGAATAACTGAATATGTGTAATTGGAATCCCCAAAGGAGACAAAAGATAACAGAAGAAAGTATTTGAAGAAATAATGACTAAAAACTGTATTTGATGAAAACTATAAACCTTAATATTTGAAAAGCACAACAAACCTGTAGCAGAAGAAACATGAAAGCGACACCAGACATATCGAAATCACATTTCTTAATCTCATGTTAAAAATAATCTTAAGAGCTGGGGTACCTGGGTGGCTAAGTTGGTTGGGTGTCCTGCTTGATCTCAGCTCAGGTCATGATCTCAGTGTCTAAGTTCAAATCCAGCACTGGGCTCCAGACTGGGCATAAAGCCTACTTAAAAAGAATCTTAAGAGCTGATAGAAAAGAAAAAAACACATTATGTACATAAGGTCAAAGATAAGAATAATGCTGATGAGTCAGCAGGAAAATTGGAACTCAGAGCCTAACAAAGCAACATTATTAAAATATTGGGTGTTAAAAGGACCAGTCTTCAATCTGGAACTGTATAACCAGCAAAACCCTGTTTTGTTTTGTTTTCAAAAACCTGTTTTAAAAATTAAAGCAAAATAAAGAATTTTACAGACAAATGACTAGAAGAACTCATGGCTACCCAACTGTCCCTAGAAGGAAAGGTTTAAAAAAAAATATCCTTGAAACAGAAAGTAATACCAGAGGAAAATTTGCCTCTAAAAAAAGAAAATTAATTTTCACATTGTAACTCAGAATTTCATTAATTATTTCCTGTAAATAATTGGAAATGTGAGATTGTTGATTTTTAAAACCATTTATGTCACAATAATATTATTTGTATTTCTTTATTTCTTTTCCCCTTGAATTATCATCTAGAACCTCCTTGCTTCTGTAAATTACCACAATTCAAAATTTAGCTCAATAATGGACACCAACAGAAACTCTACAATAATATTTTTGGACACAAGATTAATTTTGTTCAGATCCATAAATATTTTTTAAGCCCTACTCTAGTTTTGGCCCTAAGTTACAAACATAAATAGCCACGGTCTTTCTCTACAAAAAAGGAACAGAATGACAAGAAAATGTGAATGTTAGTTTTCATTGATGTATCTTCATGTTGCCTTCAATTTCAGAAGGTAATTGTGAGAACTGCAATGAAATGATGTATGAGTGCATGCTCTTTTTCGGGATGAAAGCTGTGTGGTGCAGGATAAAGAAAGTGGCTTCGGAGATGACAATTCTAGGTTTCAATCTTAGCTCCACACTTCCTAACTGTGAAACTTTGCCAATCCTCCTATCCTCTCTTGGCTTCTACTCTTACATCACTAAGATGAGGACAATTAAACAAATCTCATGGGGTTGTTATGAAGGTAAAATGAGATAATCGATACTGAGAACTCCAACCCCATGCAGGACAACCTGGTCAGTGTTCAACCTAACAAATTCCCTTCCTCTAGAATGGAACAAGGGACTGTCTGAGAGGCTGCTGATCATCAAGAGAAGAGAGAAGGCTGTCAGCAGTAGAACATAACAATTTATAAATTTCTTATTTCACAACAAGCTCTGGGACATCCATCGTCCATGGAAATAAACAAACTGAGTCTGGGGCCCGTTCCCAGCTGTGGAGTCCAGTGCAAATGCACCTGAATGAGTAACGTGTGCTGCAGATGACTCACCAGCCCCCGACTGCAATCTGGGTCCATCTGCTGAGAAGGGCCAGCCACCCCACCCAAAAGAGGCCCACAAGGACTTCTACAGATCATTGCTTGGAAAGAGAGAACTCTGTGTACTTGTAAGGTGTGTTAGGCAAAGCCCTTGTTCCACTTATTGACTAGGCCGTGAAAGAAGCAGGCGAGTTTCTTGATGCATCTTTAGAGCTCATCAAGCTCTTAATTTCTCTTTTCGCAAAAGTAAAAATTGATTCCAGGAAGGAGAGGAACGATTTTCCCAAAGTCTCACAAATAAACATCAGACCTCTTTCTCTTTAATCTGACATGTTTCTACTTTGCAGAGTGCTGCTCAGTAAGGCATTTGCTGAAGTGTTTTCTTCTTGGGCGTTATAGGACAGGAATGGAATGAAAGAGATGGTAAGCATGTCCCAGATCCCTCCAAGATCCACCCAGTATCCTCACATGCTGAGAATTGTTCTGGATTCTTGTACACATACAGTCTGATGTCTGATTGCTAAACCAACCACTTGTGGCTTTCCTGTCTCCATCTCTCTGATCTTTTGAATTCTTCTTTGCAAGATTTTAGTTAGACAAAGATGCAAATACATACTTCCATCCACTCACTTATTCCTAACAGATATTGCTGATCAGTTGTGGCCCTTGTTCTCACGGAGTCAGGAAGTTATCTAAAATATCGTCTTAATACAGTCCTCTCAGAAGCTGACACATGTGGGAAACATTTCCAGAGCTACTCTCTGTGCCATCACAAAGAGAGATGCGCTTCTCTTAGACAGGGTTCTCTTTCAAAGCAAACTCACATACAGTGTTAGTGTAACAGTATTTCTAGGGCTTTGGCGTGTAGTAGATAGTCCATTGTTTGCCGAACGAAAGACAAACACAAGTGAATGAATGTGGTGAGTGTTAGATGAGTTTTATCAAATGACAATTGCTCTTCTAGAATTTCCCAAATATAAAAGGGACGTTACTGACCAGATAGAACATCAGCAATTCAGAGAGAAAGGGAACAACTGAGCAAAGTTTTTGTTTGGTGATTATAGCAAAAAGCTGAATAATGCATGGACTTTTCAGTAGAAGGAAAATGAAAACATCAGACATTGAGTAGGGTGGGAATCCTACAAAGCTTTTCTCTACCTACTGGCCCATAAGCTCATCATGCTTTACGTGGATTTGTAATAATGAAAAGCCCCTAGAACAGTCTCCAAAATGAGTGAGTGTGTGAGCACACACACACATTTTGGATCTTGCACATCTGTTTTCTCCATAATTAATAAAACACTGGGAAAAGAAATTGTCTCTTATGTTTTGTTCCTTTTTGTAAGCCTTTGAAATATATATGCTTATTATATTAAAACGTGCTTAAAGAAAAGTTTTAGCTTGTTATGGTGGTTAGTAGAATTGGCTGCTTTTCTCACATTGGGGTGAATACAGAAATCATGGTGTCTCAAAAAAGTGTGGAGAGAAATAGGATTTGTGGAAAATGTTGCTACTCTTTCTTTAATACAATGATACTTATTCTCAAGTGTGGTCAAAAGCCAGTGACTCATCATCTTTTTATTTTTAAAGATTTTATTTATTTATTAGAGAGCATGAGTTGAGGGGGGAGCAGAAGGAGAGGGAGAAGCAGACTCCCCACTGAGCAGGGAGACTGACGTGGGGCTCAATCCCAGGGCCCTGGCCAATGACTCATCTTTATAACAAAACTCCCTAAAGAATCTCAGCTGACTCAAAGGTACACCAGAGACCTATGGCAGTAACCATCTGGTTTTCCCATCAGCCTCTCCACAAATGGTTACACTATTTTGTCCTGTTGTATTTTAAATTAATTCTGCTTAGAGAATTTTATCCTGGATTTTTAGAGAAGAGGAAGGAAAATATTTTAGGTAGAAGACCAATGATAGAAATTAATGGATAAGTTTTTATTTGAATGGTTCAGAACAGGGTATAGGAGTGGGCTGTTGTTCTGAAAAGAGCACTAAGCTTTGGAAAGTTAACAACATGAGTTCTAGTCTAGGCTGAGCTTATTTATTTTTTTTTTTTTTTAGTAACTACTTCCTTTCCAAGGACTTAACTTTTTCCATCTGTAAAACTGAAGGGATTTTGTACAACCACTTTGGAACATACTTTGGAACATTCTCCTACAGTTGATTATATGTGTACCCTGTGATCCAGCAATTCTACTGCTAAGTACATACCAACAGAAATAATTGAAAGTGTGCACCAAAAGATGCACTCAAGAGAGTTCATAGCAGCATGACTTGTGATAATAAAAATTTGGGATGCCCCAAGTTCCATTAACTCTAAAATGTGTTGTAGTCATAGGATAGAATATTACACAGCAATGAAAAGGAACTTGTAAAACCACTAGACAATTTCATAATGTTGAGTAAATGTTCCAAGCACTACAGATATTGTGCTGTATGATGCCACTTGTATACAGTTCAAAAATAGGCAAAATTAATTTACAGTGAGAGAAATGGGTCAGAATTAGGTCTGGATTAGCATCTTGAATTTGCAAATTAATGGCTGTGGGGCTTTGAGAAGTTATATAACCTCTCCAAGTCTCAGATTCCCCATCTGGCACATAAAACACTTAACACAAGGTGTCTCATATATATATATAAAAAGAAGTATATGGAAAATAGTAGTTGTTATCAGTACATTATTCTAGATTTAAAAAGGAATTCCCAAATCTGCTGCTGTGGGTCTCTATCATGTCCCCTACCACACACATTTTGGGTTTTCTTTCTTCTATCCTTCTTCTCATCCTCCTGGCCACTCATTTTGTCTCCTTTTTATGCCTTCATTTCTATCCTGGTTGCTTTTGATATTTCTGTGGCTCTCTATGCCCCTCCTTCCTGATATAATTCCTCCAAAGCTCTCCCAAGAACAAAGAAAGTGGCTGACAATTTCTCTCTCTCTCTCTCTCTCTCTCTCTCTCTCAATCTCAATCTATCACTGTCCTGTTTTCCACATGCATAATCCTGAAACCGCAAGCACACTACCATGTACATGTTATAATTCCATGTGGATTGATTCCTCGGCTCAAGGGATAGATGTGTCAAGGCACAAATCTTTCATGGCATGTAAGGAAAGGTAATGGCATCAATCCTAAGGCTCATTTGACACATTCTACTTGTGGGGTGAGGCACTCACTGTAAACCTTTCTTCCCTCAGTCAGCCTGCTGTCTCTACCACTCTCCCACCACGGTAGTCCAAATCTCCTAAATAAGAGTTGTTTTACCCCCTGGTCATGGGTGTTTTCCATTTTCCATTTTTCCATTCAGCATTTTTTTAAAGTGTAAATAATGTCCTATGTCTTTTTGAAACCTCACCAATAACAGCTCAGTGGAATTGGGATTGGGATAAATCATAACTCCTCACTATGACCTCCTCTCATTCTCCCTTTTTGTTGTAATGGCCTTATTTCTGTTTCTCACATACATTACACTTATACCTAACTCAAAGATCCTGCATATGCCAAACCCTTTATGATAAGAATTCTTCTCCAAGATTTCCTGGATAGAGCCTTGTAATCATTCAAGTCCACGTATTACCTATATAGAGAAGAGAGAAGTTTTTACCAAGACCAGCCTCAAGTAACCTTAACCTCACCTCAAGTTACTATCTTATCACCTTATTATATTTTCTTTATAGTGAGTTTCACTAACGTCAATCTGCCTTACATTTTTTTTGGTTGTGTTTCCATGCTTATTGGTGTGAATTTTGGGGTGAAGGTGTTGATGTGGTTTATAGGTGATGCCAGTGGATTGGTGATGCAGGAGGTAGTTATTCAATAGTGGTCTTTCTGTGGTCTGGGTTTTTCATTGCTCCTACTCATGGCCAATTCAGTAACTCCATGATCCATCAGAAGAATTGATATTACTGATAAACGGAATGTAGACTCAGACATCTTCCTCTTTTCATCTTTGATTCTGACATGATCACATTCACTGGCTTCTGCTCACTGGGTCAAGCCATTTTTCGGATTTGACTTGAGAATGAGAACTTTATAAGCTTCTTCCTCCTCTTTTGTTGGCTTTAGTATGATCCAAACAAAGAGTTCTCTGAAAAGGAATAATATTCCTAGCAGGCTTCTAGAATATTAACATGAGCATGAACAGCTGAGTTCCAGCTGATTAATTTCTCGCCCTTGCATGGTATATCTTGGATAGAATAAAAACACTTTTTGGGGGAGTATTTTTCTTATTCATTTGGCTTTGTTTATTTGTATTCTAGTCCCAAATAACCTAAGTCTCCCAACATTGAGAGATGACAATTCGCTGCTATGCATTAAAGCAAACGCATAGAGGCACCAAGTCCCTAATAAACGTATCCATCCCCCAAATTTGAACATTTTAAAAACACATTTCGGTGCTATGTTTACTGAATATTTATTGTGCAAACATGCTCCTAGACAGAGACTGCTTCTGATAATTCCTCCAGACCCTCTTTCCTTCCTTTAAAAATAAGCATAAGTAAAACAAAAAAAACAAAAACAAAAACAAAAAACAGATCGGCGTTGTGACCTAGTATAAATATTTGGGAGTTTGACCTGAACTCAAGTACTGGTTCAACACATAATAGCTCTTAGACACTGACAAATTATTTTACCTCTTGGAGCCACAATTTTCTTGGCAGTACAATAAGAGACATACCTGCTTTGCATTTTTGTCCAGTTATCAGAGGATTTAAGTGAGTATTAAATCCTTGGTCATTCAATAAATGTCAGTTCTCTTCA
This sequence comes from Nyctereutes procyonoides, assembly GCF_905146905.1. Classification (NCBI taxonomy): domain Eukaryota; kingdom Metazoa; phylum Chordata; class Mammalia; order Carnivora; family Canidae; genus Nyctereutes; species Nyctereutes procyonoides. The sequence goes on along the minus strand of NW_026575135.1, from coordinate 4,629,007 downwards.
TCAACCACAAGGTGCCACAATAATGGCCTTTACTTGGAATGCACGGCAGTGCAGGAACTGCTGGTCTTACTGTTGCCCCTTGAAGAACACCATTGTCCAATCCTGCAGTGACTCCACAGAGTATTAATCTAAGCTGAATGAAGCCTGTGATAGAAATATGTACCCACTGAGGGAGCAGAATGAGTTTGCAAACAATTATGCAAATATGGCCACATGCTTTTCTTTAGACCCAACCGCAACATGAGTGCAGATGAATCAATGTGGACACTGTTGGCAAATGGAGCATTTTATTCTGTTTTTCCCGAGAAATAAGAATTTGTGTCTAAGATTGGGCTTCATTTCAGCTGTACGAGCTGGATGGAGATGAGGGCCAGCTGAATTATCTCTGTTCTTTTTCAAATAATTATCTCAAAAAGAGTGTGACTGCTAAGGATAGAACAAAAATGTTATGAGGTGACAGAGGTGAGGGAGGTCCAGGGAAATTTTGTGAGTACATATTATTCCATGGTAAATATTAATAGAAACAAGCATTCTGTACTGCCTGTCAAAATCAGCCCCCTGGGCTGCAATTAAATTTGTCAGATTTCAATGAAAGCATGACTACTGCTCTGTACACAGAAGAGTAGAAGACTCTCTTGCAACTGTGAATTTTTTATTCATCTGCCACGTAGGGTTGGAGAAAGAGGGACCATTTATATTTATATACAAACATATGTATGTCATATCTAGATACATACTGTAGGTATCATATGAATATCGTACATGTATATATTCTGTATGATCTCCAAATTATTGAGTGGCTATGGAAGAGCCATTTCTCTCATTTGTACAAGGGGAATAAATTATATGAAAGTTGCCATTTAAAGGTAAAATGCTCTAAAACTTAAGAGACTATTTGCATAACTTACTATCAGAGGCATGCTCATTTATTTGGATAAGAATTTGAATTTGTTCATTCATTTTTCCAACAAATTTTTACTGGGTACTTATTATGTATCGAGTACATTTCTGGGCACTTGGCAGAAATTATTGAATGAAAGATACAAAAATCACTGCTTTCATGAAGTTCACATTCTTGCGTAGGGGCACAGACAAGAAATAAAGTGTGTGTATTTAAACAATATATGTATATATGCATAGTATATACATGTACTTTGTGTGTATATATACATATTGTATATATAATTTATATATGCACATACACACATAAACCACATCCCAGTACAAACTGTAGGTTTGATGAGAAAATATTGAACAAAGTAAGATTTACTAAGAAAGTAGTATTTGAGCCAAGACTTGAGTTGAATTTCTTGAATATAGTAAGATGTGGACTAAAAGCCCAAGTGAATAGCTGTGTTGAACACATTGAATTCTTCATGTCTTTTGTTTCTCCATCTGTTTAATAATAGCAATTCTCCATTCCTTTGAGATAAGGAAACAATGTTCAAAGCATGCAGGAAAAATATATAATAAATAAAGTCATAATCAGTAAAGTTTAAGTAGAAAGAGAATTTAAAGGAGAGTAGATAGGACCAGGGGCTGCAAGATCTCTGTGTTATGGTCCTGGATGTAATTAGCTCAGGAGCCTTGGGTGAATCTGAGCTTCTCTCCATGATCTTTTTATTTTTCCTCCAAAACCAGGAAAATACCTAGTCTACCTATCTCAAAGGTATTTATGCAGATCGTTTGGGTATAGCTTAATTGCACTCTGAAACATGTACAAGTCTTATATGGAAACAAGATGTTTTAAGATAAACTGCATTTCCTCCATAGATTATAAACATAAACAATATTTTATTTGCCTCACAAGATCTCACATATTATAATGAGGCTGCATCTTTTCAGTGTCTTATAAGTTTACTATTGTAAGTATAGAAGCCCGTCTATTAACTTTTAAATTATACGTGTTCATAGGTATGAAATGCGACCAGAACAAAAGCACAGTAATTGTGTCTACACAGGCAGATGAAACAGTCACATGAAATCATGTTAGTCTCATCCATTCTTATTTTAATTAGTTTGTATCATATGCGCTGTTTGAAGTAGCATACTTTTATAAATATTTTATGATGAAAAAGCCAAAATCTTTGAATAGGTATTTTAGGAGAGTTGACAAAGGCAAAATACTAGCATTGAGAATTAATTCTGTCTACACATCTAGTTCTCCTCTAAAACTTAGCTTTATATAGGTGCTTAGCAATATTTTATACATGTTAATAACTGAACTTCTGTACAGCTGCTTAGAATCCAGCCTTTTCTAAAAAAAACTCATCTATGCTAACTTTTATTACTGTGGAAACCATGGACATGCACAAATAGGAAGTGTTTTTAGGTGTGTGTGGTGCATTGAATAATGGCTACCCCAAAATCTCCATGTCCTAATCCTCAGACTCTATGAATGTGATACAGTAACGAGGATCTTACAGATGTGATGATATTAAGATGAAGATGGAAAGCTTATCTATATTACCCGGGGCAAGTTGTAAATGTAACCATAATGAACCTTCTAAGAGGGAGGCAGAAGATTTGACCACAGGGATACAAGAGGAGAAGGTGATGTGATGATGAAGAGAGACATTTGAACATGCTAAGCTACTGGCTTTGCAGCTAGAGGAAGGAACACAGCTCTGGTAGTTGGAATAACCAAAGAAATGGATTCTCTCCCAAGAGTTTCCTGAGGGAGTATAATCACTCTGACCCCCTGCTTTTGGCCCAGTGAAACTGTTCAGACTTCTGACCCCAAGAACTATAAAGAATAAATGTGTGTTGTTTTAAGCCACCGAGCTTGTGGTAGTTTGTAACAGCATCAAAAAGAAATTAAGACAGCGTGAACCTTGAACTATTGGCAACATCTTCACAGGAGATGCAATTTATGAAAACAATGTTGGACTAAGCTCTGCTCAACAAGATTCAGTCTCAGTGGACCCAGAATCCTTAGAGTGTCTGCTACACCTTCAATATATCAGAGGGCCGGAAATACCTGCTCAGGAAGCAGATGAAAACAGATTAATATCCTCACTCCACCCAAAATGGAACAATCTTCAGTACATTGCTTAACTTCTCTGGGCCTCAATGCTCTTATGTATAAGAGGGAGCTAGTAATAATAGCTTTACTTACAAGGTTTAGGTCAAGATAAGATGGAATAATGTATGCTCAAGACTTAGCCTACTTTTTGGCTTGTATTATATAGCAGGAACATATTATATATATATACAAATATATATATACAAATATGTATATATGTATTATATAGCAGGAACATATTGTATATATTTGTATATATGTATATACATATACATATATATGTATAATAGATAGGTATATAAATAAACTACAAATAGGGAGATAAATAGATAAAAATCACTCTAAGTGACCACTGTTCTATATCAGCCCTGGCCAATAGAAATATAACGTGTACTACATATATCATTTTAACTTTTCTAGTAGCCACATTAAAAGAAAGCAAAAAGACATGGGTGAAATAATTTTAATAATGCATATTGTTTACCCAATATATCTAAAATAGTATTATTTCAACATGTTTTTCACATAAAAATATGGGTTAAATATTTTGGATTCTTTTTTAAAAGTCTTTGAAATCTAGTGCGTATGTGTCCTTAAATCAACCAACCCATCTGGTGTCCCTGGGGCTGTCCATGTTTTTAGCCCCTGGAGGTCACTCATACTAGAAAACCCCTTAGTACTGGGCAAACTGGAACAATTGATTAGCTCAGTCATACAGCACATCTTAATTTGAACATTAAATTGCCATCAGAGGGGATCCCTGGGTGGCGCAGCGGTTTGGCGCCTGCCTTTGGCCCAGGGCGCGATCCTGGAGACCCGGGATCGAATCCCACATCGGGCTCCCGGTGCATGGAGCCTGCTTCTCCCTCTGCCTGTGTCTCTGCCTCTCTCTCTCTCTCTCTCTCTCTCTCTCTCTCTGTGACTATCATAAATAAATAAAAAAAATCTCTTTAAAAAAATAAATTGCCATCAGAAATAGCTGATCTCTATTTAGATTCCATCAAACTCAAAAATTGGAAAAGGAGATTCATATATTAAAATTTTTCCAAGTGTACTTAAAGATTTTCAATAATTGAGCATCCATTTTAACTTTAAATAAATTAAAATTAATTAAAATTTGTAAATGTAGCTTGTTAGTCTAGTAGACCTAGATCATTTGGCTGGACTTATAATTAAATTGACATAAGACAGGTTAATAGGAGAAAAATATCACAAATGTATGGGAGCTTATAGAAATATAAGACTCAAAGAAGTGACCAAAGCAGGCAGCTTTTATACCTTTTAAACAAAGAAACAATTATTTGTGAAGATTCAATAATGGTGTTTTGGCTTGAGCTATCAAATTAGTGAAAAAATGGTTTGTTTATATAGGTTTATGATTTTCTGACAATAGAGATGCCTTCCACCCTCCAGGTATAGGGAGGTAACCCTTCACACGGGGAATTTATTTCCTGCTTTCAGGTGGACAAAGGAGGGTCAGAGAGTCCTACTTACTCTAGCTGTTTAAGTTAAATACAAAATAATCAATGTGCCAAAGTGGTATGTTTGGGGACAACCTGCCAGGAAGCCCATTAGTAACTACGTTTCAAATGTACAAATAGTGGCTACTACATTGGGCAATGCCATTTTATTGTTATAAAACTATATACCAAATAGTCTATGCCTTCTGGAAGTTTCTTCTGATTTATTCAAGTGCCATCCCCGAACTGAGCTAGGGGATTTGTTATTGTACTGTGTATATTATTGAATATTGCATTATTACCAAGCACCCTGCAGCAGTGTGACCACTGCTTTAAAGATGTAATATCATGCACTGCAACTTTATAAAGGGTTGGCTTAAGAAATGTTTATTTGAAAAAAAAAAAAAAGCTTTGGAATGAATGCGGTGACAAAGGCAGGATAGCTGGAAAACAGCAGTGAAGGGAAAAAATGGGAAAGAAGTTTGAAGTAAATAAGGCATGTGGACACCCAACCACCACTCTATGGTAGAATTAAAAGGATGAAGCCAGGAGACCCAAAGACCATGCTAAAGACCAAAAATTAGTCTTTTTATTTTTTTTCTGGCTTGTCTTCACACCTCTAGGGGCATCATGGGCTAAACCTTCAGACCCCCCCCCCAACTTATTTTGAATGCTATATTAATTATAACAACAATAATAGAATAACACATAGTTAAGATTGAAACAAATTCTGATGGATAAGAATTAAGAGATCCATGGAAACCAAATGCCTATGCCTTGAAATTAATGCAATAGTAGTTTAAAAAGGTAGTGGGCAAAATAGAAATTGAACTCTCTATGGGGACAGGAAATATCCATTTATGGTTGTAGAGAACTAGGAATTTTCAGTGCTAGAAATCCAAGGCCCTGCAGGCCTGCAAGATCCAGGCAATAAGGAAAAAAATAACTTCCTCTAAGTCTGATAAAGTAGCAAGAGAGCTTGTCTTTTGCCCCTGCTCATAGAGAAAAGCGCGCGTGCGCACACACACACACACACACACACACACACATTTACAGAGAGAAATTAAACATGTATCATGTGCCATGCATGCACGTTGGGTCAGAATTTGATATTCACATGGAGCAGAGTCACAAGTCAGGAGAATAATGCAAAAAACACTGTAAGGCCATCGTGAACCTCACTGTTTTGGCAGAAACAAATGAAAGAAACCACACCATGGAGACACTTCCAAAATCCAAGGGATATGTCCTCTCATTGACAGAAAGGATAGAGTGTGGGGGAGAGGACCACCACTGAAAATAAATACATAATCCAAAAATACAAATTACTTGAGGAAATGATCTACCACATGGGAGATCAATAGAAACAAGAAAGCAGAAAATTAATACCCCAAGAAACTGAAATTACAGAATATAAGAAAGAGGCTATCAAATAAATATATTTTAAATGATTAAAGCAACAGAGAAGTAAACAAATTAAAATGGAAGAACAAGAAATTAACCAAAAAGAAAAAAAGAGAATAATCAGAATTAGGAAAAAAACACATACTGTAAAGGAGATAATGCATATGATTCTTACTTTTTTTTTTTTTTTTAGAAAATTGGGCGAGATAGTAGATTTGTTATAGCTGAAGAGAGAAGTACAGAATTGGAAGATACAGTGACATTTTCTAGATTACAAAACAGAAATATAAATAGATGTAAATTTTTTAAAAAGAGGTTAAGAGTCATGGAGCAGATAATTACAAGTTTCAATATTTTATGTTGGGAATTTATTAACTGCTGACAGCAATATGTGGTGCATAGACAGTACTCAAAAATATCTGTCAAAGGAAGGAAAGAGAGAGAGAGAAAGAAAGAGAAGACAGAAGTCCCAGAAGGAGAAAACAGATAATGAAATGACAAAGATGCAAAAATCAAAGAGATAGGGACACCTGAGTGGCTCAGCGGTTGAGCGTCTGCTTTCAGCTCAGGGAGTGATCCTGGAGTCCTGGGATCGAGTCCTGCATCAGGGTCCCTGCATGGAGCCTGCTTCTCCCTCTGCCTTGTCTCTGCCTCTCTCTCTGTGTCTCTCATGAATAAATAAATAAAATCTAAAAAAAAAAAGAAAATTAAAGAGATAATAGCTGAGATTTTTTCAGAATTGGAGAGATAGGAAACATCAGTTTAAAGAAATATAGCAAACCCTAAGGAGGAAAAATCAAAATAAGTGTGCACTTAGACACAACGTAGTGAAACTATAGACATAGTAAAAGAAATCATTTTTTATAAATTTATTTTTTATTGGTGTTCAATTTGCCAACATATAGAATAACACCCAGTGCTCATCCCGTCAAGTGCCCACCTCAGTGCCCGTCACCCAGTCACCCCCACCCCCTGCCCACCTCCCCTTCCACCACCCCTAGTTCGTTTCCCAGAGTTAGGAGTCTCTCATGGTCTATCTCCCTTTCTGATATTTCCCACTCATTTTTTCTCCTTTCCCCTTTATTCCCTTTCACTATTTTTTATATTCCCCAAATGAATGAGACCATATAATGTTTGTCCTTCTCCGATTGACTTATTTCACTCAGAAATCGTAAAAATTAAAACAAAAGTAAAATATCAAAAAAGGAAGTTAGATGTTCAGTAGACTTCCTATAAGCAACAATAGAGACTAGAATGGAATACTATATCCAACATGCCGAAGGATAGCAATTGTGAGCTGATGATCCCATAAGACATTAATGTTATTCAATATTGATAACAAGTTAACTTTCAGCAAAGAAGACTGATGGATCGTCACACAAAGTGTTGCTAAAGAATGTATTTGAGAGAGTAGAAAATTATGTCAAGAAGGTATTGGAGATGCACAAAGAATAATGGTAAGTAAATTAGTAGACATGTTAGGAACTCTCAAAACAGAAACAAGAACATAACCAAATTGAGGTAATTAGAAATAAGGTGGAAAGAAAATATTCCAAAACAATAACATGAAAGGTTGGGGTGGCAATGTGAGCAAGGTGGAATATTCTAGGCTGTTTGAATTGTTTGGTGGGAATTTGAAGATATTGATAAACCTTAGACTTTGTTGTTCTACATGCATCTGAACATTTTAAAAATGAACACCCAAAGACAGAAATGTTGTGTGTATATGTGTGCATATACGCCTACATATGTATATAAAAATATACCTTCAAGATTAGTAGAGGAAATAAACAAAATTTTGTTAATCCAAATGAAGGCAGGAAAAGAAATAAAGAGCATTTTAAATAGAGAACCCACAGGAGAATGATAGACAAACTCCAAATTTAATAATCATCATTAATGTGACAAACTTATATCTCACCCAATTAAAGACAGAAACCCTCCGTTTGGTTTTAAAAATAATGGTTAAATGTTGTACACAAGAGATTCAAGTAAAACAAAAAGCAAAGAAATGTCAATAATGATAAGATAAAAGGAGGCACACAAGACACAGAGCCAAAGACAACTGGAATAAGAAAATTATATTTTACACAGAGCTTCCAGGCAAAAAGTATATTTAAGGATTAAAAGGTGCTTTAATTAACAATAAAATGATAATCTCCCAGGATAAGATTCCTGACTGTGTTATGCCCTTAGTATCATAACTTTAAATCATATGATGTAACAGTTAACCTAATCAGAAGGACAGAATGATATAGTGCGAGATATTTTAATTTACTTCTCTCAGAAACTCATGGGGAAAGAGTTAAAAGAATAAATAAGCATATGAAATATCCTTAAAGAGTATTTCATAACAGTTCTCAGAAAATGGCAAAAGGCTGATATCAAAAGACCACATTACATGACCACACTATGAGCAAACTAAAAATCAGTGACAAAAAGATAACCAAAATTCTTCTCATGAATTTGGGAGATGAATATTAAATTATCAGTTAACACACAATGGAGACTAAGATATTCAGATCTGAACCGCAGTGACAACATGAATTATTAAATCTCGTGATAAGGTTAAAGCAGTGATTGGGGGGAAATTTATAGCCTTCATTAAGAAAAGAAGATTAAAAATAAATGGGAGCAGGAACCCCTGCCACTTATGACAACATGGAAGAAACTTGAGAACGTCATGCAAAGTGAAACGAGCCAGATACAGACGGACAAATCCTGCATGATCTCACTCACATATGGCATCTAAAATGGTTAAACTCATAGAAGCCCAGAATGGAGTGGTGGTTGCCAGGGGCTAGGAAGTGGGGAAAATGGGGAGATTTTAGTCAAGAGCTACAAAATTTGAGTTACAAAATGGACAAGTTCTGGGGGTCTAATGTATGCTGTGATAACTATGATTAATACTGTATTGTATACTTAAAATTTGCGAAGAGGTAGTTCTTAAGTGTTCTCACGTGGTGGAGGAAGAACATGGTACCCAGGTATACTGATGGATATGTTCATTAGTTTGATTGTGGTGATTATTTCACAATATATATGCATATCAAAACATCAAGTTATACACCTTAAATGTGTATAAAGTGTATATTTATTTGTCAGTAATACTTCAATAAAACTGAAAAAAATGATGTACATTGACTTAAAAATTAGAAGAAGAAAAATATAGAAGGAAGAAAATAAGAGCAGAGCAGAAGAAAAATGAAAACACAGGAGCAACTGTGAGCTTAATCTTGAAAGGACTAACACACTAAAAAGAATGAATTTTTACTTTTATGTCCCATCACACACAAAAATAAGTTGAAATAGATAATAGGCCTAAATATGAGTTTAAACTAGATAGAGGAAAACCTAAGCAGAAATCTTCATTAAAAACAAACAAACAAACAAACAAAAAGAAATCTTCATGATCTTGGATTGAGTTCTTAGATATGACATCAAAAGCATGGTCCAGGGGTGCTTGGCTGGCTCAGGTGGTAGAACATGTGACTCCTGACTTTGGGACTGAGGATTTGAGCTACACATTGGGTGTCAAGATTACTTAAAAATAAAATCTCTAAAAAAACAAAAATGCCACCAACAAAAAAGACACAAAAGTATGGTCCATAAAAAAAAGTATCAAATTAGACTATCGAAATTAAAATATTTTTACTGTGAAAGATAAAGATTATGAAAATGCAAATTATGCTCTTGGAGAAGATATTAGCAATCCTATATCTGATAAAGGACTTTTATTTAAAATATATAAACAATTTATGTAACTCAGTAGGGAATCCAATTAAAATGGGCAAAATATTTGGATAGACTTTTTATCAAATAAGATAAATAACTGGTCAGTCAGCACATGAAAAGATGCTCAATATTGTTAGTGACTAGGGGAATACAAGTGAAAACCTTAAGGAGATGCCATTGTGCATCCACTATGACATCTATAATCAAAGACAGACAGTAATAAGTGTTGACGAGAATGTAGGGAAATGGCAATCTTCTTATATTTTGGGAATATAAAGTTGTGTAGTCTCTTTGGCAAAAACAATAAGGCACTTGCTTTAAAACTTAAACATAATCTTACCATATGAACCACCAATTCTATTCTGAGGTACATACCCAAAAATAAATACAACCATTTGTCACACAGCTTGATATGAATGTTCCTAACAGCATTATTTTTTGTAATTATATTTACTTTAATTCCAGTACAGTTAAGTGTTATATTACTTTCAGATGTACAATATAGTGATTCAGTAATTCCGTATATTACTCAGTGCCCACCAAGAGAAGTGTACTCTCAATCCCCTTTACCCCATCCCACCACCTACTTTCTCTCTGATAACCATCTGTTTATTCTCTACAGTTAACCGTATGGCTTTTGGTTTCTCCCCCCCTCCCCCCCTTTGTTCATTTGTTTCATTTCTTAAATTCCATGTGTGAGTGAAATCATATAGTAGTTGTCTTTCTCTGTCTTTTTAAAAAGATTGTATTTATTTGGCAGAGAGAGAGAGATTGAGATTGCACAAGCAGGGGGAGTGGCAGGCCGAGGGAGAGGGAGAAGCAGACTCCCCACTGAGCAGAGAACCTGACATGGGGCTCCACCCCAGACCCTGGGATCATGACCTGAGCTGAAGGCAGACACTTGATTGACTGAGCCACCCAAGGACCCCCCCTCTGGCTTATTTCACTTGGCATAATACCCTCTAGCTCCATCTGTGTTGTTGCAAATGGCAACGTTTCATTCTCTCTTACAACTGAGAAATAGTCCATTGAGTATACATACACTATGTATACACATATACACCACATCCTCTTTTTTTAAAAAAAATCTTATTTATTTATTTGACAGAGACAGAGAGCATGAGCAGGGGAAGAGGCAGAGGGAGAGGGAGAAACAGACTTTCTGCTTAGCAGGGAGCCTGATGTGGGGCTTGATCCCATGACCCCGGGATCATGACCTGAGTCAAACACAGACTTAACCAACTGAGCCACCCAGATGCCCCTACACCACATCTTCTTTATCCATTCATCTATCAATAGATACTTGGGCTGTTTCCACAATTGAGCTATTGAAAATAATGCTACAGGGATCCCTGGGTGGCGCAGCGGTTTGGCGCCTGCCTTTGGCCCAGGGCGCGATCCTGGAGACCCGGGATCGAATCCCACGTCGGGCTCCCGGTGCATGGAGCCTGCTTCTCCCTCTGCCTGTGTCTCTGCCTCTCTCTCTCTCTTTCTCTCTCTCTCTCTCTCTCTCTCTGTGACTATCATAAATAAATAAAAATTAAAAAAAAACTAAAAAATAATGCTACAATAAGCATAGGGATTCATATATCCTTTCAGATTAGTGTTTTTGTATTATTTGGGTTAATATCCAGTAGTGGAGTTACTGGACCATAGAGTAGTTCTATTTTTAATTTTTTGAGGACCCTCCATACTGTCTTCACAGTGGCTGCACCACTTTACACTCCTGCCAGTAGTACAGAAGTGTTCCTATGTGGAAGCTTATAAAGAATGCATTGGTTGGGGTCCCCGGGTGGCTCAGCTGGTTAAGCATCTGCCTTCAGCTCAGATCATGGTCCTGGGATGTAGCTCTGCATTGGGGGGGGTTGGGGTCCCTGCTCAGTGGGGAGCCTGCTTTTCCCTTTCCCTTGGCCGCTCTCCTCTGCTCATACTCTCACTCTCTCTGTCTCTCTCAAATCAATAAATAAAATCTTTAAAAAATAATGCATTGGTCACTTGAGAAATCCCGATTTAGGTTGGAAATGTCCATAGCAGGAAGTGCTTCAGGTGCCCACTTACCTGGGCACTGACACACCATTATCCCACCAGCACATAGCACTCATCTAGAGCTCCCCCTTGTCTTCCCAAACCCCCTCTTTTATTTATTTTTTTTAAGATTTTATGTCCTCTCTGCACCTCATATGGGTCTTGAACTCACAACCCTGAGATAGAGAGTCCCATGCTCTACTGACTAAGCCAGCTAGGCATCCCCCAAACCCACACTTTTTAACTCTCTTCCCCATCATTCCTCACTGTACTTTCAGGATCCCAAGTCCAGAGATTTGGATTCATCTCTATAACTAACCCCAAAGCCTTATTGAGTCTTCATCTTAGATATTTCTAAGTGGTTCCCTTCTTTCCCATGTCATAAAATTAAATCTTTGCCCTTCATACCCACAGTCTCACAGTTGCTTTCAAACCATTCTTGCCACTTGCAGTCTTTGCCTTACCTTTATTCCAGACTTTGCTGCTAGACAGATATCCCCCCAAATGTCATGGCCATGTGGCATTTTCTTGCTTATTGCATTTTAGGTCGATCAAGATTAAGCAGAACCTTAGAGGCCACTTAGTGTATGCTCTTTCCAAAACCCAAGATTCCTAATTTCTAAGAATGCAGAAATCACCTCTTTTCATTAAGGTGAAATTGGTTGATAACCAGGTAGCTGGTTCAGAGAAGGAAAGGACCGGATAACAGGGAGAACACCAAGCTCCTGAAAGGTGGAAAACAGGGATACGATGTCTTCATCCAGGTCATTCTGTAGACAGGGAAATCCCTCTTGCTTTGCACCCTTTTCATCTAGGTAAGTTCTTACCTTTCAGATCTCTGGCTCATCTTCCCTTCCTCCTGGACGAGGCCTCTCAAAGCCTAAGGCAGGCTCCTTGATGTAAGTCCTCATAGCTCAAGTTCTCCTTCATAGCCCTAATAAGTGAGGAATTAACCCATTTTTTTTTTAAATCAAAGTCCACACTGAGTTCCAATGGGGAGACTGTGGCAGTGCCACTCACTCTTTTATCACCAGCTTCATAGTGCCTGAAGCACAGCATGTGTTAAATAAATGCTCATTGAATGGATGGATAGGATAGATGGATGGATAGAAAGGACAGACCCGTTTGGGTGACAACGTCATGTGTCTTGGGAGCTCTCAATTATTACATGCCTCTTACTGCCATCCCGAGAGCTTTACAAACAACGCTTCTAGTCCTCGGAGACACCGGAAGAGGGAGCCATTTATAGTCCCATTTTATGGACTAGAAAACAGAGACCCACTGAGGCAAAGTGCCTTGTGCAGATGCTGGCACCGTAGATGAGGCACACACATCATGGCACAACCATCAGAGTTTTTATATTAGGAGCACGGATGAGCTCTCAAAAGCATTTCATCATTTAAAAAAACCAAAAACAAAAAAGATTCTCTGAAAACCCCTAGGTTACTGCTATGATGGGCATGGCACAAGGGTGATTTTAAACTTAATGTTGTTCCTTTATTTCACGTTGTGAGGGATCCTGGTGTGTCGTCTCTTATAACTTGAGGACCTGTAGGTCTTGCTTTGTTTTACCTCTTTGTCCAAGAGTAATTGTTCGTCGGGCTCCCTTTCATATGCAGAAGTGTCTCACGTCAGTGATAGGTTATGTGGCCATCCTACCCAACGGGCCTCTAGCCAGAATCAAAACCGTAATCAGGTACTCACAAAATACCTGCGTGATGTGCTGCCCAGCGAAGCATCTCCTCTCTGCTCCTCTTCTTTCTAGTGCGCCCCTCCCTCATTTCTCCCCCTTGCCTCTTCCAGTTCTTCTATGCTTTCAGGTTTATAGAAACCTCCCTCCTTGCCCAGACAAGCAGGTAAACTGTGGGCTTCTCAGACCTTCCCATGCCCAGAGGCAGGGAGAAAAATGAGACTGGTTTCAGAGCTGTGTGTACCTCATGAAGAATTTGGATTCATTTCATTTCAGATTCCACAAAATCCCAAATGCATTTGGCCAAACTCTCTTCCCCTTTATTTTTTTAAGTCCTGGGTACAGTTTAAGGAATACTTAATCCTTACACTGAATTCACAAAATGTGATTTTCTATCAGATATATGAGATCTTCTTTTAAATATATACATTAAAAGCTGTCTTTCAAACAGCAGGAGGTTAGAGTTGATAGATTTGGGTTTAAGAAAATGTAAATGCAAAAACCTGAGAATTCTAAATATGGATACGTATATTTGGGCTTCGTAAGTAGAGGTGCAGCCATATTTGTTATCTGGATTTAAATGCATTTTATTTTTCTCCCATGCCCCCCACCCTTCCAACTCTTTATCTCAAATTTTAAAAATAGGATAAAATTACTACCAAAGAGTGAAATTGATTACTTGTGACATTTTTTCAAGATCCATAGTTTGTGAAGATCTATGTTTTAGAAAGTCTTTTTATAGTTTGTGTTTCGCCAGTTTCTGGAACATATTTTTTTTTGTTTGTTTCAGAATTTATGCTCTACAGCATTTTCTTTTCTTCCTATAACCTTGAAATTGCCTCCCCCCTCTCCCCACTCCCCCCCCCCATAGTCTTTTACCTATTGGGCAGGGAAGGGAAGTATTCATGGGCCTCACACTTGGGTCCTATTTCAGAGGACAGTGGCAACTGATTTTTTTTTTAAATAAAGTGTTTTTAGTTTAGAATAATTTTAGATTTACATAAAAATTTCAAAGATGGTACAGAGTGCTCCTCTGTATTCCTTACCCATTTTCTCTTGTTACGAACATCTTTCATTATCATATTTGTCACAAATAAGGAACTAAGATTGGTACATTACTACTAATTAAATCCCACTCTTTGTTTGGATTTCATCCTTTCCTGTTTCAGAATTCCCAGCCAACATGCCACATCACATTTAGTTGGCAAGATTCTTTAGATGACTCCGTCCTGTGACAGTTTCTCAGACTTTCCTTGTTTTTGATGACCTTGACAGTTTTGAGGAATACAAGTCAGGCGTTCTATAAAATTCTCTCAGTGTGGGTTTGTATGATGTTTTTCTCATGGTTTAAACTGGGGCTTGGGGTTTGGGGGAGGAAGACCTCAGAGATGAAGGGCCATTCTCACCTCATCACATCAAGGGTACCTGCTGTCAGCGTGATGGATCACAGAGGATGTTAACTTCGATGACCCGGCCTGTGTAGTGTTTGTCTGTTTAGAAAAGAATTCTATTTCAACCAGCTCTTCTGTAGTATTCAGAGAGGCAACAGGGAAGAGGTTTGAAGTGTCTGATCTCGAGTCAGGAACTATGAATCCTCAATGCCTGCCACTCATTTCCTGTGTCATTTCACTTCTTGTGGTCTCACTTGAAATCTACAAGGTTTAAAATGGGAAAACACTAAAATTTTGGACAAGGGGGGAAACCTTCTGAGTGAGGTCTTCTCATGTCTTGAATTCTGTGTTCTCACATTTTATTTTTATCCCACTTTATCAGTCAGAGTCCCAGTAGAGAGAAAGATGAGTAATGTGGGGAAAATATGATAAAGGAACTACTGACAGAGGTGAACGTGGATATGGTATAAGGGAAACCCTGAGCTCTAGTGCAGCCCATTAGGTCAAGGGCAGCAGAGCACCTGCATCACACCTGGATCTGAAGGGGAGAGAGGAAGGCACGCTTAAGGGGCCCTTGGAACACACATATCCAGACAGCGGGGAGGCTTCCAGAAAGGACCTGTGGCCATCGTCCAAGTGCATCCAGCTCATGACAAACCTGTAGGCAGGGATCTAGTGGACGGAGGTCCCCACCTCATGCTGCTTCTTCCCTTTAAACTTTTAAAAGTGTTTGCCATGGGATGAATCTAACCTGGGCTAGAGGGCAAGCGAGCCCAGAGGGATGAGACACTCAGGGCACAGAGAAGGATGGAGAAGGGTATAGGCCATGTATTTTGGAAGGAAGAAATCCAGCACACCTGTATTTTGAATGCGACGAGTTGCCGTCGAATCAATGCAGCCCAGCGTGTACCATACCCAACTTTATTTAATGTGGTTATTACTTGAGTATTTGCAGAGGCAGAGGACCCTGAATTCCCGGACAGCCCCCGCCAATGCGTCTTAATTGTCACGACTGCAGTCTGCTGCTGGGTCTTCAGTCCATTCATCGCAGATAATAGACGTGATCTCTCTTCCGTGTCAAAGTCGGAATTATGTGCAGATAGTTGCAGTGGACTCTCTGGAGCTCCTCTTCCCCGCTAAACACTCAAAATCCTTCCCAAGTGGGTGGGCCATTATCAGTCCAGGTTCCTCTAAGGGGTCACCCGGGAGTAAGTGTGTAATTCCGTGGGAACACAAACCACTTCCCTAAGGTTCACTGATGCTGCATTGAGACTTCACGTAGAGAGACGAAGAGGGGAGGCAGGGCCTCCGAGGGACTGGGTCAAGGAGCAACCATGTCATTGTCTCGATCAAAACACCACTCAGAATGGCAGGGGGAACATCTGAGGTCCCCTGGCAAGTGAGTTAGGAACCTGACATGACAGCAGATAGGAAATCATCCATTTCCTAAAAATGATGACATCATAAAGTTCTGGAGGAAGATGAGTAATTAAAAAAAAAGACAAAAAAAACCACTTCATAATATTGCTTTACATTTGACAAAACGTCAGTATTTCTCATGTCACCTAGGGCATGCTGGCGCTGCCGCTCTTCTGCCCATGTCACAGGTCAGGGGAAAAGAGGCCCAAACCCATTGCTTTAACTATCCCTACCGGATCGATCCAAAGTCCCATCATCCCAGCCCAGGGCCAGACCCCTCGCTGACGCCCAGCAAGTCAGTCTGGAGCAGTGAAGCTTCGTTGGCTGAAGCGGCTGCGCTCACCTTCCAGAAAGGGCCGCCCCACGCTGCTGTCTCCCTCCCGGGGCGGCTGTGGGCACAGAGAGAGCTCCGGCCCCGTTCCTGGCTCTCGTTCTGGCCGAAGAGACTCAGGGGGACACCCGGGTGAAAATGACTGTCATACTGTCTCGGGCGATCACTCATTGTCTCTTACTTAAGGACCGCGGTGAACACCCCAGGTGCGCTTGCAGGTGGGCGGCTGTGACCTGGGATGGCCTGGGAGCGAGGTGGGGGAAAGCTTCCCAGACATTTCTCTTTCCTGGATGGTGCTGATCTGGGCCTTTTAACTGATTAGTAAATCTACCAAGTGCCGCTTGGGCTTCAGTGTCGGTATCCGAGGACCAAGTAGCTGGCGGACCTCAGTGAGCTCTTCCTTCACTCCCCCCACCTTGTTCTGGCTTCTCTCTTCACCCTGAGGACTAGCACGTTGGAAATAGGGTCACGAGCCCTAATCTAAGGATTAGGAACACTCACCGGGGTGGGTATCGCCTATACTTTCTGCTGGGAACTGGAGAACCCGGGAAAAGCCAAAGCATGCCTACCTGTGCAAGCTATGCGCTGTTTATTTTGCTGAGCACTTTAGAAAACATTTTGAGTATCCTAAGGAAAGAGGGACTGGGTTAAGTACCCTGCCCTGGTGAGTACTATGGGAAAAGAGCCTGGGATCAGAGTGAGAGGATCCTAGGTTTGATTTTTGAACGTATCATTTATTTATTTTGTTTAAAGTGTGGGCAGTTTTATTTTTTATTATTTTTTAAAAATTTATTTTTTATTGGCGTTCAATTTGCCAACATATAGAATAACACCCAGTGCTCATCCCGTCAAGGGCAGTTTTATTTTTAACCTTTCTGTGTCCTTTATGGGAAAGGGAATGTTTCAAAATTCACCCTGTAGTGCAGTGATTCTCGATCTTGGCTTCACATTAGGATTTCCTGGGAAGGTGTTTGTTGTTGTTTTTTTTTTTTTAATATGGATGTGTAAGTCCATTAAATGCCTATAGGTGGAACCTAGGTATGTAAAAATGCAACCCGAATGTGCAACTAGGATCAAAAACTGCTTAACCAATCACAATTGGAAGGGTTAGTTGTTCAGGGACCCAGAAAATGGCAAGGTTTACTCTAAACCTCTCGCGGATGGGCAAGTGGAAGCTCAGGAGATTTCTAAGTTTGCCCAGAATCACACAACTAAGAGCAGAATTCAGGTCTTTTGAAATCCAGGTCAGCATATTTTCTACAATATTATAGCCTTAACCTGAGTGTCTCATAAGCTACCCAGAGCAGAAAACAGAGTTTGAGAAACTCATGTTTTAACGATAAATAATAATAATAATAATAATAATAATATAATAATGTTCCTGGAGGCAGCTTGGCAGTGAGGCAGGCCTCTACAGTGGCCTGCACTCTGATAGCCAGTGTGTCAGATTTGGCTTGCATTTATTTTGAACCAAGAGTCCCAGACCCATGTCACCAAGTTCAGGCAGGCAACCGACCAGGCACAAGGCAACACAGAGAGGAGATGGGAGCCAGAGAGAAGATGGGAGCCAGGATGAAACACAAGGTCAATCTTTTAAATTCAAATTTTTGACAGATTTCAAAGTAACCAGAATGAACGGGTGACCTGAATTCCCTTACAGGGTGCTGGTTTACAGGCCTCCGCTTCAGTCCCCACCGAGGTATCAGAAAACACGTTCCGAGATTTTAGGAAGAACTTGGCAGCGCGATTGGAGCCAGAGTCCTGCTCTTAGTCCTATATTGCTGGATCATCATCTCTGGACCCGGGGGAACCAGAAGCTGGTGATGTCAAGTCCTGGTCCAAGCTTTCCAGGTGACCGAGTGAGAGTCAGCACAGACTCCTTGCCTCAGGCTCTTCAGGATGCTGCCTTGAGGCCTGGAGCTACACACAGAGGTTCAGACCCTGGTGACACCACTTCCACGCTGGGAGACTGTGGGTGAGTTACTTTCTCTTTACTAAGGCTTGTTGCTGCTGCTGCTGCTGTTGTTGTTGTTTTCCTACTATCACAATTAGAATAACGGAACTAGTTACTTCGTGACGTTGTTACAGGGAGTAAGTGCAACAGTGCATGTGGAAGGTGTTGCTCCCTGCTTGGTCCAGAGGGATGCTTGTGGTAGCTGCTGCCTTTGTCATGTTGTCCTTCTGTTGTGCTGCATCGCTTCCGGTCCCAAGTAACGACCGTTGGGAGTTCTTGATGCTTTCACGGACCGGGTATTTTCAGACTGGCCCTGTCTCCTCCTGCAAGCCTCCTCTCTTCAGCATCAGACCTTAAATTACACTTGAGGTCACTCCGTGGCGGGCTCCCTATATGGTGAATTCTAAGCTGCAAGCTTGGGGCTGGCAATTAGGATAGTGCAGCCTTAAGGCCGGTAGGTATGTACCTGCAGCCGGGGACCTGGTACCTGGCCTCTCCGGGACAGGACAACTCCTGTTAACCGTGTATCCATGAGCAAAAGGAAAAAAAAAAAAAAAAAAAAGAGGAAAAGGAAATAACTAGAATCAGAAGCTTGTAAATGTTCGGACCTCCCGGACCCCGGAAGCAACGGCATAGTCTTCCCATAGCTCGAGCCAGGGGGGTTCGGCTTAGTGTGTCCGGCTGCAGGGCCTCGATGCATGGGTGGGCATCCTGCAGACTTGGGGAGGGGCCCGTGAGCACAGAGGGGGGGCCGGGGGCACCTTCTCCAAGCCTCTCCAGGCAGCCCCCACGGTCGCTGGTGTTCCTGAGCGGGACGAGGCTTCCAGGGGCTCCGGAGAGTGGGTGGAGAAAGAGCTCCTGGATCCCTGGGGGAGAGGCGGCCCCCGCGGGCCCCCTGGCCTGGCGGCTGCTGCGACCCGGCTCGGCCTCCGCGGGCCCTCGCGCGCTCCCCGCCCGCGGCCACAAGGTGGCGCTGCAGATTAAAGCGAACCACCGCGGGCCTCCTGCCCGCTCCCAGGTGAGGCGGGCCTGTCCTACCTGGGCGCCCAGGGCCTCTCATCCCCGCGGCTCATTCTGCACCTGGTGACAGCGAGGCTCAAAGACAAGGCTAGCCTGATGCGGGAGCTCCGGGGCTGAACACAAATCCCCCTGGTCGGGCAGGGAAATGCATTACCTGCTGTTAGGCACCTGCATCATGGGATGTGGTCTGGAGGGGGAGGGGAGCAAATGTGACACTTGCCAACGTGTTTATTTAAAGAATAGTTTCCTTTATTCCAGGGGGCAGGAGAGATTAGAAACGTAAATGCCAGAGGACAGGGGTTGTACCTACTGGGCTTGCCACCTGGAAGATCCCAAGGTTGGGTTACAGACGATTACTGACCTATGGTTCCTAACTCGTGTTAGGGCCCTGCGCCTTTGGAATTGTTCCTCCGTCAGACTAGATTTCTAGAACTGCATCGGGCAAGGTCACTTCCCCCTTTATGTCACGTTTACTTGGTAAATGGTTATTGGGTGCGAGGTGAGACCCTTCCAGGTGCAGGGGCCGGTCTGTGCACCTCCTGGGAGCCTGGCCTTGTGTTTGGTACCGTGGAGATGATGGCAGGCAGAGGGTCACTGAGAGCGCTCCCCTTCTCTCTGAGGTTTACTGCTCACCCTCTCCTTGACCTGAGGAGGCCACGGAGATTGAGCAGGGACGTCCAGAATGCCTGTCCCCTTAGCCTTTTCCTCCTCCTTGGCTCCTCCCCAGAACTCAGGGTCCAGCTTTGCTTCCAACTCTTGGGGAAGCCACATGGCCTCCGATGTCCAGTGGCAGAGGGCAGAGTCCAGACCGTGGATGGGCCTGGGGAAATCACCCTGTTGCTCAGGTTGGTCCCTCTTTGAGTCAACTGAGGAAAATCACTTTGCTTTGGGTTGGTTGCTCGTGTGTAAAATTCACTCCCTCGAAGCTGAACACCCTATAGTTCTAGATCATCTAACACCCTCCTCTTCTGAAGCTTGGTGGCGACTGAACCTTCTCCCCCACTGCTTCTGTTTGGGTTCCTTTGTACCAAAACATTGGCCGTCCACTGAGGGGTCCCTGATGACTGAGTCTGGAATGTGTATTCTTTGGAAAGCTCTGAGGTTGGACTTGAGGGAAAACGAGATGCCATCGCACTGCTTTAGAAAAATTCTCTCCCAACAGAGGAAAATCAGTGATTTCAGAAGATGACAAAAAACAATCACCAACCCAGATGAAGTTTCAGTACTGTTTTGTGGGGTTTTTGTTGTTGTTGTTGTTGTTGTTGTTGTTCGTATAAGCTGAATGACCTCACTCGAGACCCTGAATTCCTTGGAGTGATGATCAAGAGTAGATCAGACTCTCTGACTCACAATTTACAAATCTCTGCAGGTAAACATCCCTATGGTATGAAAACCACCAGCGTTGGAGAGGGCTACCAAACTCCACCGTCCGTTTCCAGGGTTGGGTTCAGAATCCTTCCCTCCTGAAACTGTGCTCCAGGTTTGGTCTCTCAAGCCACAAGAAGTTTTGCTGACCGAGTCTCCAGCTGCCTCATCATCCCCACCCCACCTTCCATTCTGCTAGCTTAGAGCCCTCTTCATTCTTTGTCTGATTCCTTCCCGGACCATTTCTAGACCCTTCTTCCACCCCACTCTCCGGTGTCCTTTACAGAAGGGTGGTGGCCAGAACCATCTGGTCCCCCACGTAAGCTCCCTCATGCAATGTCTTCATGCTCGTTCCTGTGCTCGGCAGGGCGATAAGGAGATGAAGACACGGCCTGGGTCTTCCAAGAGCTCATTCTGCAAAGCCAAGGTATCAAAACCAAGGTATCAAGTATTGGTAAACACAGGGAACGGAAACAAGAGGCAAGAGGTTTAAAGTAGTTTTCCGTGGGTGGAACGGAAAACAGCACATATGACAGAGTTCTTAGCACATCATTCGTATTGTCAAGTTTCTGGATGTTCTTATTCTGTTCCCAATACTTAATTAAAATGGGTGTCTTCACTTATTGCCAATGAATGACACCGAAGTGAATATTAAAGGCAAATGCCTTCCCGGCGGCCAGGCTAGTCACATCCTTCCTTTTGTTTGCCTCCCTTAAGTCAAAGATGTTTGAATACCCAGAGCAGGCATTTTGTATCATTAATCCCTTTCTTTGGTGTGAATTGACACAGCTGAGACTCAGGGAGAGAGTGGTGTTCCTGCCCAAGCCAGGCTGGACTAGATGGTGGTGGTGGCTTCCTCTTGCAAAGGAACTCATCCCTGCAGCAAAGGCTGGTTTCTTCCTCGGGGCTGATTGCACTTGTGAGGTGGTCAGGCCAAGGTGAACAGCACTCTGGAGATGTGGGGGCCGCGCTGTGTCTGTGACCTGTGGCTGAGCCTTGCTGTGGGCTCTTCACCATTTCAATGGAAGCGGGGAGGGGGGGAAGTAATTGCCCAGCTAATTCAGGGGCTCCTCTACTTTTCTGAAATTCCAGTAGTCTCTGAATTCAGGTCTCCCTTACACCCATAGAACATGCTGCCAGGTACAGGTCAGAGTCAAGGTCTCGCTTCCTCATCCTGACAGCCCTGCGAGGCAAGTGTGCAGCTATCAGTTTATAGCTGAGGACATGGAGGCTGTGAGATTGTGAGAGCCAGGTCCTAGATAGTGCAGGAAACACAAGGCAAGGAAACAGAAGCAGAACTCAAATTCAGGGCCTTTGACCTCAGAACCCTTGACGAGCCTTCATGCCCCACAGCTGCCTCCAAGACACACCCCTTCACATGTCCTGGGACTGTTTGCAAAGCCCTAGTCACACAAACCTAGCTCATTTACTCCTCACAGCAACCATCTGGGAATGGTGTAAGTGTCCCTGCTGTATAACCAAGGTGGAAGGATGGAACTCTCTCTGTATGTAATCAACGGAATACCCCCCTCCCCTCTTCACGTTCTAGAAAACATGGTGGAGCAAAATCAGAATAAGCCTGACTTCCTCTGCTTCTCTTTCTTCCCGGACAGTGAAAGTTTCCATTCACAAAAATATTCCTAAAGCCCTGTAAGATCTAAAACTTTGAAACAAAATTTACATTAATTTTAATATAATTTATATCCCATGAGTAAAAAACTAGAATTATGTGGTTTGTAAAGATGCTAACTATGGAAATCAAAGTTCGACTCTCTCAGTTAACTATGTTTATTGACAATTTACAATTGACCAAGAGCTTTTGTATATATCTATTTAATTCTTCCAGTAATCATACAAGGTAGATATTATCTCCACCTACAGATGTGGAAACAGAGGCATAGAGACGACCATAAATTTCCCAGTCGCTTACTGTTAGAGCTCAGTGACGCAAAATACCATGTGCAAGTTCTTGGGATTTTCCTTACGGGACAATCATATCTTTTCTCCTCTGCCTCTAGAAAACGCTCCTGCCAGCTATTGTGAAGGTCTTAATGGCGTTAGTTTAAGAAAGGTCTTACTTTTTTTTTTTTTTTTTTTTTAAGAAAGGTCTTACTTTAAAAAAGAAAAAAGGTTGCTGGAGATGCGACACAAAATAGGTGAGAAAGGAGGCCTTAATCATTCTGTCATCTCAATTTAGGGTCACCTTCCTATGTGAAAACACAGATGCCAGCTTCTCTGTTTGTTTGACGCCAAATCACAAACATGCGTCTCAGATCTTGGTGAAACAGCAGGACGGTGTATGTCCACCTGCTGCCCTGCTGAATGGTCAGAGCTCCCAGCTCAAGTAACCTTCACTCCACTCACTGGTTGGGATGCATGGATTTGCCAAGGAACTTCTGAGTGCCTGTACTTGGTTGGCACCAGACCCGAGCTGGAATAAATAATTTGAAGGAAAAGATGAAAATCACCAACACATTTCACCCTATAGTTGGATAGATTTAAGAGCACCCTAGAGTTTGATAGATTTAAGAACACAGAATTAGAAAGGGCCTTAGCCACTTTCCCATCCAGTGGGTTCCTAGAATGGGAAGTGATCTGCCTAAGATCCCACAGCAGGTCAGTTACAAAGCTGGGTCTGATCCCTAAGGAAGATTCTTTCCTTGCATTATTCAGTGAAAATTTACTAAATCCTCAACAGCTATCTGGCACGACGGATGCAATAAAGGTCAGTCATGGACCTGCCATCCAGGCCAAGTAGGAAGCAGTAGTAAACAGAATTACAATTTATTACAATTTTATTATGCTAAAATATTAATATTAAATATTATGCTAAAATATTATAGCCAAAAAGGCTATAATAATAAAGAATAATAATAGCTGATGTCTATTGAGTGGAAAACCTAACACTGTAATGACCCCAAGCAGTGGATATGTCCTCATTTTAAAGATGTGAAAGGAATCAGGAATGTAGAGGTTAAGTATTTACCCAAGGTTATGTCCAATAAGTAAAGGAACTAGGATGATGAGTACAACAGAAGCTTTAGGGGGATCAGGCAAGGAGAAATGCCTACATTATCCTAGGAGACAGGAAGCAGTGGTTACTGAACTGGATTTTTAAGGAAAAGTAGGACTAGCCAGGTAAAGGGGGAAGGGATATGAGACTGTGATTGAATAGAATAGTATTGGGTGGTAGATTCCATTAAGGTAAAGAAACACACGAAGTAAAGAAAATAGAGTGATATGATGTAGCCATACTGGAGGTAAAAGGTAATATTAAAAAAAAAAGTAGTCATTTCCTCCAAGAAAGGCAGCAAAGAGGAAGGAAGAGGAACAAAGGGCTAATTAGACAAATTTTAACATGGCAGACTCAAACGCAACCATGTCAGTAGTTACACTAAATGGGAATGTGAAAATTGAAAACACTCTAGAAAAAAGTATGAGAGATCATCCCACTGTAAACAAAGTAGGTCTAAGTGGTTGCTGACTATAAGCAGCGCACTTTAAGTTTAAAAACACACACAGGCTAAAAAGTACAAGAGTACAAAAACAAAACTATAAAGAGTAAAAGGTATGAAAGGATAAAATATGTACGCTGCAACCGTAAGGAAACTAAGGTGGCTATGTTAATATCAGTCCAAATAGGCATCAGAAAAAATGAATATTTCTAGAAATAAAGAGGTACATTTTGTAATAATAAAAGCAGTTGAGTCAATTCACCTAGAAGACTATCCTAAATGTGCACACACACACAACAGTGGAGTTAAAAAGGCATGAGCAACACCTGATAGGAATGAAGAGTGAAACCTGCGTATCCATGCTGCAGGCTTCAACATTCCTCTGTTAGTAATTGATAGAACAGAACGTGTAGACAGAAAATGAGTTCAAATGCAGGACCCCAAAACAACACTGTTAACAAAGCTATTCTAATTGGCATTTATAGAACACTCCACCCAGCAACAGCAGAAAACACATTCTTTTCATGTGTGCGTAAACCATTCACCAAAATCAACAATTTACTGGACAATAAAGTATCAATAAATTTTAAATTATTGGATAGAAAAACAAGGGTAGCTTTTAGATATGTTCTCATCCTTAACATAAACTGATTACATAGGCATTGTCAATAGATTTATTCAGTTAATAGTATTACAGTTTAAGCCTATTATTCTATTAACTCGTTGTGTGACTGTTGGCAAGTTTCTTTGTATCTCTTGACCTCAGTTTATCCAAACATAAATGTCTAGTATTAACTAGACAATGTTTCCCTGAATTCTTTTCCACTGTTATTTATAAAACCAGTGCCTATCACAGTGCCTATTCTATACAAGGGCATTGCAACAGTTATTTGTCCAAAACATGTTAAATGAATTAATAAGCAATCGTCCTGATGTAAGAGATGCTGGACAGCACACTGCTGCATTTCCTCCCTTATGTTTCTGGCTTTCAATGTGTCTTCTTTGCAAAAATGCAAGCGATCAGAGGGTTAGAATCCCATGTTCTTACTGAAATACTTACCCCTACTTAATTCATTGTGAACTCTAATGGATGTGTGGTTAAAAGGACAATTCTCAATTATCTGCTGTCTTTAGGTAAATGACAATAATATAAGCATTTGTTTGTTAGAGCAGTACATAAAAAATATGCTGATTTATATGTTATTCAGAATGTTATTAATGTCAGTGAAATGTGAACTAGCAATAATGCATTCATGTAAAAATTTCACGTTATGCATTGATTTTGTTCCAATCCATTTATGGTATCTTACAAAATCTATTTTGCTGTTGGAAACATGAATTCCATAATATAAAGTATCACAAGGTACTGATCACTTTAAGAATAATCATATATATATAGTCATATATACATATATATGATGATGATCATACACACACACACACACACACACATATATATATGATGATTTTGCAACTGTTTTTCACCTAATCTCAGGGTGAAAAATATATAATTCCATATTCTTCAAAGGGTAATCTGTAAAACCATAGTCACACAGGCTGTAAATGCTGTAAGGAAAGAGAGAAGGGGAGAATGCCAGTTTCAAAAAAGTGTTGTAAACAATGACCATAATAAGTTCACAGGACTTTAGAGATCTTTTAATATCTTTATGTGTATTATAAATATCAAAATGGTGGGGAGATGGATCATTGTATAAAGGACTTCCAAAGCATTTCCCCATGCTTAGTGTCCTGTAGCTGATGTAACAAATTACTGCAAACTCAGTGGCTTAAAACAACACAGAAAATTGTTCTCTCCCAATTCCGGTAGGTAAAAGTCCAATAAAATGTATTATCACAGGGCTACCTTTCCTATGGAATCTTGGAAAGAACCTGTTCTTTGCTTCTTCCAGCTTCTAGTGGCTGCTGGCATTCCTTGATGTGCGGATGTGTTGCTCTGACCTGGTCCCTCATGACCACATTGCCTCTTCTCCTGTGTATGTCTGTTGAATCTTCCTCTGATTCACTCTTGAAGGATATTTGTCCCTGAATTTAGGGCCCATGTAGATAATCCAGGACAAGTTCCCCCTCCCCAAATCCTTAGTTTAGTCACAACTTTTGCAATATCAATAATGTTCACAGATTCTAGGGGTTAGGAGGTGGGCATATCCCATACTCAGCCTATAATACCATAGAAACATTTCATGGAACTTCTCTTTTGCCCGTTATGTATCACTCAGCAAGTAGTTTTGAGCTACATGACTACTATGTGTGAGGCACGGTTCTAGGCCCTAGCAATTCAGCAACAAATAAAACTCTGTCACAATAAACTTAAAAAAAAAAAAACCACCGCCACCTCTCATCAATAAAGTGTGCTTTGAAAATGCTAAGGAGTCATTAACACATTTGAAAATACATACATCCTGAATACATTTATCTATGCTTTCATTCAGTAATTCAGCCAATTTAGAAAATATCGTTTAAATTCTTCATATTTATCAGGCATTAAGATGCAGAAGTAGGCGAATAAGGCTGGGCTTCTGGCTCCATGAAGCTTGGATCTGCTTGGGAGGATAGAAGCATAAAAAGTCAAACCCAGAGTCTTAAGAGAGTCTATTAGGAATATAAAGCAAGAAAAAATTTTGAAAAATTGAGTTGTCAGTAGACAAAATGAGATAATTGAAATAAAGTTCTCATGAGTGAATGACAGCTTGGATACAGTAAGGAATAAAGTAGTAGACTAGAAAATCAGATCAAAGAAAATTCCTAGATGGTGTCAGAAAGATTAAAAAGATTGAGGGAAAAAAGCAGAATGTCAGTATCCTTGTAATATAGGTACTGGGACAGAGTAAAAAACAATGGAGAGGAACTCATATTTGAAGAAATAACAATTGCAAATCTCCCCAAATTAAAAATAAGTAAATAAAAGTAGCATTTCAGGTAGAAGATTCTCAAAGTGTTAAATAATGTGGATAAAGAAATCAAAACAAACAAGAAACAAAGAAATAAACAACCAATCATAGGGCATAAAATTAAAGACCAGAAAAAAACCTGATACAATTCTGGAGGGGGGAAAAAAACACATGATTTACAAAGGACTGGGATGTTAGGTCAAAATCAACATTCTGTATGCAGCACTGGATTCAAGAGGTGAGTGGGAAAATCCTTTCAAAGTGTTTTTTCTTTTTTTTTTTTAAAGCATGTGTATATTAAGTTCCAATGCAAATGTAAAATAAGCTAAGGCATACAAAGTGTCTGAAGTTTCAATACAAAAATACTGTGTTTGAAGATGCTTTAATAGACAGTCATAGAGCAAGTAGATAATCTCTTCTCTGGAGGAAACCAGGGAATGAAGTTAAGTAGGTTAGTAGAGGTTTTTATCTCATTCAGTGATAACTCTGCCATAAACAGTAGAGGAAAAAGAAGGCAAATATATGGGAATTCAGACTAAAAGTCCATATGATATAATGAGGGAATGAATAGAGGGGAGAAGATCAAGTAAAAAGGCCCAAACGTTTGTCTTGATCAGAGGCAAAAAATACACAGTGAAAGAATTGATGAGAAAATTAATAACAAAAATGTTGTAATAAATTGGTTCTAAATTTTCAAGAACATTCGAAAGAAATACATATGACTTTCAACACAGCAGAATAAAATTTACCCACTGGATGGTAGAAAAGGTGAAATAGAAAGAGAAAGCATGGCAAAGAGTACAAAATAAATTTGTAGAAACCAGTGGCGTCATACCAGTACAGTGATACATTTAGTGTACATGGCTTAAATTCATTGCTCA
The DNA here is from genome assembly GCF_905146905.1 of Nyctereutes procyonoides. Classification (NCBI taxonomy): domain Eukaryota; kingdom Metazoa; phylum Chordata; class Mammalia; order Carnivora; family Canidae; genus Nyctereutes; species Nyctereutes procyonoides. The sequence goes on along the minus strand of NW_026575135.1, from coordinate 4,600,943 downwards.
AAAGCCAGAGGTTTTCAGATTGTATTTCTAATGCCAAGATCTACTAATTTGTCTTCTTTTATGAAAATAAATTAAAATAAAGGGAGATAAATAATATACACAAAAGATATAGAAACATGCCTATGACACTGTTTACCATGGGAGGCTGATATAGCAATTTTCATGACATAAGTATGATTTGAGATAAAAGTGAGCATAAGACTAAAAGAACAGTATAATTGGATGGACAATAGATAAAAAATGTACAATGTTCATAAATATACATGCACTTAGCTCAAAATGAATAAAGCAACATCCATAGAACTACAGGGAAAGATAAATGAGCAAGTACTTTGTAGGTTAAGATTTTAACACTTTCTTCTAATCAAGTGGACTTCTAAAAATAAGCAAAAGTATTTTAAATACTGCAAAAATACAAATTAATATGCACAAACCAATAATAGATACATAATCCTAGACCCAAAAGAGAATATAGATTTTTTTCAAGGGCATTTGAAACATTCTCAAAAAATTAAACATGAGAGGTCACAACGTGATACTGAATAATAAAGAGGGAACAAAATGTGCAATTCTTAAAAGGGCCTCAGTAAAAAACACAAACATTTAAATGAAGACTGAAGGAGAGAGATTGAGGTCCGTGACGGTCTGGAGAAAGAATATTGCAGACAGAGAGAACATAGACTCTTTTATACCCAGCTGGTTGGCAGATTTTTAAAAGTCTGAAAGCATTGCACGTTACTGCGTATAAAGGGGATGGTGATATGAGAAACTACGCTTCTGTGCTGCAGGTGAGTGCCTGAACGAGTACAGCCATCCTGCAAAGCAAATATGATGGTTCCAAGTGAAATTGCGTATGTAAATGTCCAGGAACCCAGGAATGCTGCTTTTAGGTACCTACTCCAGAAAAAGCCATACACAGGTCAGTCAATGCACATGCATGACACACTGATTCATAAAATATATGTGGTAGTGGGGAAGTAGAGCCAACTGAAATGCGTACTACCAAAATATTGGAAAATTAAAAAGGGGAGGGTATTTATGATGGAGTAGAGTCACAGAAGAAATAGATGTACTTTGAAAAATAAGGTTAGATATTGAAAACAGAGTATTTATTGAACCAATAAAGAAATAAAATAAACAGGAAACTTATAATTTTATTTATGTAATTGAAAAATATACATATATAAAATATTTTTCAAGTTTGATGATACATCTAAGGAAACATCAAATACATTAGGGTGGATGCTTTAGGAAAGAAAGAGAAGAGAGGGAAGGGAGAGGCAGTGAATGGAACATAAAATATAAAATAAAATAAAACAAGTGTGGGGCCTTGAAAGAATCAATGATAATTACCATGAAATAAAGAGTAATATTGACTCAATTAAATGCCTCATCTGAGGTTGAAAATAAAAACAATGCGATGCAATCCAACAAAAAAGATGAAAATAAAATTATGTAAGTAGTATGTAAAGACAAAAGCAAGAGACACAGACTAAAAGCTAGGAAGAAATAGGCCGGCATATTTATAGTAGTAGTAGTAGTTGTTGTGTGTGCATGTGTGTGTGTAGACAACCAGCACACACACTACTGGTTGGTGGCATATGGATGTTTTATATGGTTTCTAGCATTTTCTTTATTTTTCACATTTCCTCCATTGAGCCTCTATTCCTTTCATAATCAGGAACAAGGGAAAAAAAATGACACAGAAAAACTTGTGCCTAAGGCATCTATAGTCCATTCTGGCATTTTGGTTTTTAATGTCATAACATATGAAAGAAACACAAAATGAATTAAAAGAGATCAAACAAACAAAGAAAATGGCTGATGAAATTATTAAACCGAATAGTGAAGGAAAAGCAAAGTTCTCAATTGTTGACATGCTCCCTCCCTCCCCCCTCACCCCCATCCTAAAACTAGTGCACAGACAGACCTGACTGCATCTCAAGCCTAGTTTAGCTGTTTCTGGAGCATATGGGAAGCTCAAGTTCTTTCTCTGCTGTTTTGTTGACGAGTTAAATAAGGAGGCTTTGGCTCTCTCCTAAAAGGGCCTCATCGTTGAGACTAAAGTTTAAAAGGAGTATCATTACTAAGCCTGCAAAAATGGTCATGCCAATGATGAGATGGAAAAAAACAGACATGTGGCACTTTCTAAAGAAATAATAATTTTTTTTAAAGGATAATTCCCCGAAGTCGAGTCTTGGGTATTTTTAACTTCCATGAGCTATTTAAAAAAAAAAAATCAGACTTTTGAACCTAAATCAGGAAATCCAGTTCAGACCCTCACAATTATGCTGCCTTAGGTCACAGAAAGATAGGCAATGGCCATCTTGGAATTCCAAGAAATTCACAAGTTTAGAGCAATGTATCCTAAGAGATGGCAGTGGGCCTTCTTAAAATCAGGATGAATGCAGTTCATCCCATTTCCTCTTATGGTATCCTTTGGTACAGACAAAATCCACTAGGAAGGACTGTTCTGGGATGAAACCTCTAAAAAGTTTTCCCCAGTGATAGAATTTCTTTCGTCTCAAAAACAGAGGTATCACAGTTTGTTACTTTCAGAAAATTTAAAATGTTTCTCCTCTATAGTAATTTAATTCTCTTCCTCCTCCTCCTTTCTTCATTTGTTTTTAATTTCTTCATCCTACTTTATCTTCCTTCTTCTTCTTTTTTCCCCTTTTTTTTGGTATTTTTTTTTATTGAAGTTCGATTTGCCAACATATAGTATAACGCCCAGTGCTCATCCCGTCAAGTGCCCCAGTCAGTGCCCACCACCCAGTCACCCCAAACCCCTGCCCACCTCTCTTTCCACTACCCCTTGTTCGTTTCCCAGAGTTAGGAGTCTCTCATGTTCTGTCTCCCAATCTGATATTTCCTACTCATTTTCTCTCCTTTCCCCTTTAATCCCTTTCACTATTTTTTTATAGTTCCTGAATGAATGAAACCATATAATGTTTGCCCTTCTCTGATTGACTTACTTCACTCAGCATGATACCCTCCAGTTCCATCCACGTTGAAGCAAACGGTGGGCATTTGTCATTTCTAATGGCTAATATTACACTGTATATATAGACCACATCTTCTTTATCCATTCATTTGTCGATGGACACCCAGGCTCTTTCCACAGTTTGGCTATTGTGGACATTGCTGCTATAAACATTGGGGTGCAGGTGTCTCAGTCTTTCACTGCATCTGTATCTTTGGGGTAAATCCCCAACAGTGCAATTGCTGGGTCATAGGGCAGCTCTATTTTTAACTCTTTGAGGAACCTCCACACAATTTTCCAGAGTGGCTGCACCAGTTCACATTCCCCAGTGCAAGAGGGTTCCCCTTTCTCCACATCCTCTCCAACATTTGTTGTTTCCTGTCTTGTTAATTTTCAACCATTCTCACTGGTGTGAGGTGCTTGTCAGCCATGTGTATGTCTTCTTTGGTGAAATCTCTATTCATGTCTTTTCGACAGGGATGTCCACTCTCACCACTTCTATTCACATAGTACTAAAAGTCCTAACCTCAGCAATCAGACAACAAAAAGAAATAAAAGGCATTCATATTGGCAACGAAGAAGTCAAACTCTCCCTTTTTGCAGATGACATAATACTGTACATAGAAAACTCAAAAGACTCCACCCCAAGATTGCTAGAACTCATACAGCAATTCGGCTGTGCAGCAGGATACAAAATCAATGCCCAGAAATCAGTGGCATTTCTAAACACTAACAATGAGACTGAAAAAAGAGAAATTAAGGAGTCAATCCCATTTACAATGGCGCCGAAAAGCATAAGATACCTAGGAATAAACCTAACCAAAGAGGTCAAGGATCTATACCCTAAAAACTACAGAACCCTTCTGAAAGAAATTGAGGAAGACACAAAGAGATGGAAAAACATTCCATGCTCATGAATTGGAAGAATTAATATTGTGAAAATGTCTATGCTACCCAGAGCAATTTACACATTCAATGCAATCCCTATCAAAATACCATGGACTTTCTTCAGAGAGTTGGAAAAAATCATCTTAAGATTTGTGTGGAATCAGAAAAGACCCAAAATAGCCAGGGGAATATTGAAAAAGAAAACCAGAGCCGGGGGCATCACAATGCTGGATTTCAAGTTGTACTACAAAGCTGTGGTCATCAAGACAGTGTGGTACTGGCACAAAAACAGACACATAGATCAATGGAACAGAATAGAGAACTGAGAAATGGGCCCTCAGCTCTGTGGTCAACTAATATTTGACAAAGCAGAAAATACTATCCACTGGAAAAAGGACAGTCTCTTCAATAAATGGTGCTGGGAAAATTGGAAAGCCACGTGCAGAAGAATGAAACTAGACCATTCTCTTACACCAAACACAAAAATAAACTCAAAATGGATGAAAGATCTAAAGATGAAACAACAATCCATCAAAATCCTAGAGGAGAACACAGGCAACACCCTTTTTGAACTTGGCCACAGCAACTTCTTGCAAGATACATCTATGAAGGCAAGGGAAACAAAAGAAAAAAATGAACTATTGGGACTTCATCAAGATAAAAAGCTGCTGCACAGCAAAAGAAACAGTCAACAAAACTAAAAGACAACCTACAGAATGGGAGAAGATGTTTGCAAATGACCTATCAGATAAAGGGCTAGTATCCAAGATCTAGAAAGAACTTATTAAACTCAACAGCCAAGAAACAAACAATCCAATCATGAAATGGGCAAAAGACACAAACAGAATTTTTTTCTCCTTTTTTCATCATCATCAGAAAACTTAAGTGCTGAGTGAAATGCATTTCAAGAAGTAGAGCTGATTGTCAACCACGGGGCAGTTATGATGCCATCCTTTTCATTATTTTAACAGACCCATGTTTTTATTGTCAGTTATTGCCAGTAACTGGTTTTGCCGTTTTCATAGACATGGCTAAGGCCTTGGATGACTTCTATCCCAAGATACTCATTTTTATAAATGGAGTGGAGGTACTAATTGCTTATACCTCTCAAATGGGATAGATACTATGCTAAATTCTTAGATTTCATAAAATATTACAAACACCCCATGTGATACATCTAAATCTTTTTTTAAAAAAGATTATTTGAGAGAGTGAGTGAGAGACAGCATGATTGGGGGGAGGTGCAGAAAGAGAGAGAGAGAAGCAGACTCCCCACTGAGCAGGGAGCCTGATGTGGGCTCAAGCCAAGGACTCCCACATCATGACAAAGCCAAAGGCAGATACTTAACCAACTGAGCCAACCAGGTGCCCCCAGCCCTGCCCTTGTTATACACATAATCTAAGATACAGATGAGCAAAATGAGCCTTAGAGAATATAAATTTTACCTCTTCAGAGAATTACAAAAAGATGGAGATAGCAACTAAATCTGGATTCATGTCATACCCAAACCAGTACTATTTCTACTCTTTTGTATTGCCTCTGAGAGAAGGCAGGGAGCTAAATTAAGTGGCAGAGCTTAGGTTTAAGACCCGTTTATGTTGAGCATAACTGACTTTCCACTGTAATGCATTGATTTTTTTTCTTTGTAAAATTATTTCAGCTTACCATAGAATGATGTATTATTTTTAACATTCAGACTTTGAAATTTCCCCTATGTGTTTCTTCAGCTGGATAATATATAAAGCATGGTATATTAGATAAGTGTCTTCTGAGAACTTAGACTTTATAAAAATAACAAGTTCTTGTGAGTATTCATGTGAGCCCATTATAAAATAATGGTTGGCAATTTCTTCTCAGTGGTATACAGAGGACAGCATGTAAGTTCAGTCCAAGAAACATTTACTGAGCAGCTATTATGAGAAAGTCTTTGGAGACACATCGGAGACTAAAATTGTCTCTGGTCTCAAAAGGAGGAAATACACAAAAATAGAGAATCACGATTAATTGGGTCCCATGCCAAATTAGGAACAAGCCCAGAGAGTCTAGCCAGCACAACAGAGGGGTCCCTTCCCTGCACTGAATGTATAGGGTGGAGAGAACAGTAAGGAGTATTCCCTGGAGATGATAATTGATTCTGAAGTTTGAATAACAGAAAAAGTCAGCTAAGTGGAAAGAAGAAAGCCCTTAGAGGAAGTACTGTGAGCTAAAGGCCCAGGGTCAAGGAACCCATGGGAAATTTAGAGGGTTGTGATTATATTGATTTATCTAAAGCATAGATGTCTTGTAGGAGGCTAGTGAGAAAGGTTGAAAATATAAGTAGGTATTTTCCCTAGTAGAAGGTCCTATAAAGGAGACTGAGGAACAACAGTGAATTCTCTGGACTGGGTGGGGTGGGGGCATTATGATGAGACTGTAATTAGGAGCCATGTGATCAATGACTTCCCCTTTTTCTATTGTATCAAGGAGGAAGCTGACTCCAGAAAGAAAGTGACTTTCTCCAAGTGCTACATCTGCTTAATTGTCAGAGCCAAGGCCAGAATTCAGATTCTTTCATTTATTCATTCAGCCATTTGGTAATAAAACACCTATAACTGTGAGGCTAATGTGAGACAGAGCCCCACCCTTATGGGTTTATCTATCCCTAGGTGGGTTTTTTTTCAAATTAAAGTATAATTAATATCTAATGTTACATTAGTTACAGGTGTACAATAAAGTGATCCAATAATTCTAGACATTTCTCAGGGCTCATCAAGAAAAGTATACTCTTCATCTCCATAATCAGTTTCACCCATTCTCCTACCCATCTCCTCTCTGGCAACTAACTACCAGTTTATTCTCTGTATTTAAGAGTGTTTTTTTTTTTTAATCTCTTTTCTTTGTTTTGTTTCTTAAATTCCACATATGATTGAAAATCCGTGGTACTTGTTTTTCTCTCACACTCTTATTTCACTTAGTATTCTACCCTCTAGGTCCATCCATGTTGTTGCAAATGGAAAGATTTCATTCCTTTTTATGGTTGAGTAATATTCCATTTTATATGTATACAGTATCTTTATCCATTTATCTATCAATGGACACTTGGAGTGCTTCCTTATCATGGCTATTGCAAATAATTCTGCAATAAACATAGGGGTACATGTATCTTTTCAAATTTACCACTGGCTATTTTTAAATAACTACCATTTATTGAGCTATTACTATGTACTGGAAATGGTGATGAGTGATTTAAGCTATCTCCTTAATACCTCTCATCCCCTGATTCCCTCTAGAATCTGAGTCTCTAAGAGTGGATAACCTGTCTACCTTATTTTGTTGAGGTGTTTCCAGAGCCTAGAATTGTCTCTAGTGTATAGTAGGAGCTCAATAAACATTTGAGTAAAATAAATAATTTTATTAATTGGTCCTTTCGTTCTTTTTTCCATTAAGATAAGAAATTCTCATGACTTCCAATCATGATCTTGGCTTTGGACATGTCTTCTCTATTCACATTCCCATCTACCCCATTTTCTGGGAAGCTGGGGAAACAGCCACAAATATAATCCCATTTTCAAAGAGCTTGATCTTTTTTCCCAAGGCTCTGACACAGTCCCCAGATGTGCATGGAGCCAAATGTGTGTCCCAGCAGCCTCTTCTAAGAGGAGGGAATGGTAGGATCCCATGGCGTAGATGTGCAGGTGGTACCCATCCTAACACTGGGGAGACAGGACATTGAGGGGATGTTCCATGTTGGGACAGGATGTTCCTATGGGGGCAGATTCCCAGGGGACTCTGGAAGAAAGGCTACGTGTGCATCTAAGGGTGGCTACAAGACCCCATCTCCCAGGGCTGCTGGCCTGATGTGGAGACTCAGCTGTGTGCTCTGGCAAAGCACATGCTTCTCCACTTTAACTTTGTGCACATGCTACTATTTAAACTCTCTATAGGTTTCATCTGGGATCCAAAGCTCCTTTTACAGGATTCCAACACACAATTGGGACCACTTGACCTCCCTTTTGTCCCCCGCCCTTCTCCCTCTGCCAATTCTCCCCACCAGTCCTCCGATTTTTCATGAAATATTATGTTTGAAATAATAAATAAAAGAGCATTTGGAGTACTATGGAGTCATAGGGTCATAAAATCATGAAGAATCTAAAAAGTAATTGAACCCAATGTCCCACTGAATTCAGGGGAAATGATCCTTTTAAAAAAAATCTTAGAACCTGTAAAGTTGAAGTGATATGAACAAAATCACTTGTTTATTAGTGAAGTGCTTGGTTTTTATCTCAGTGACTAGAATAGGGACACCTCGGAGTGCTCAGAAACTGGGAGGACCCTGGTTTTCTCAACCTACTGGCATACAGAGGGATCAAGGAGGTTGAGGATGAGGAAAGAGAGAACCTTTGGTAAACAAGGATGCGAATAGCAGTTTTTAATTTGAGCTTCGTGCTGGCTGTTGAGTGAATAATTTACAAAGTAATGTGCAAGACTTTGCAAGCAAATGGAAAACTTTATGTAAACAAAATCATAGTGACCCCTTGATCCCTTTTCACCACAAAAGATTCTGAGGTTCCTTAAAGTGCCTAAAATACACAGGATACAGGATGATTAGAATCTACTGAATTATCAAAGGAATATGGAAGAATTTTGATTTTTGATGAGCTGATGAATATAAAGTGGCCCACTTTGATGTTATTATAGCTGTTTGTTTCTGGGTTTTTTGTTTTGTTTTGTTTTGTTTTTTTAACTTTTTCTTGACTACCGGTGAGATGGGGCATATTTTCATAAGTTTTAGGCCGTTATGGGCATTAAGTTTTTCTCTTCTGAAATGATGAGATTGGCTATTCACAACCTTTCCTCATTTTAATTGACTTATTTTTATTGATATTTTAGATTCTTTATATATTATGGATATGAAATCTTTATTTATTTATGGAGTATCTTATAATATTTTTAAGACAGCTGCAGCAAGCCCGGGAAATATGGTTTTCTCCAAAAGTCATGTTAGATTGTTATTACTTTTTGTCCTTGAAGATGATGAGGGATGATAAATAGCATTTTGATTGCATAGAGTCATATCCTTGCAATCTCCATGAATGAATGAAACTGCATATACCCAATCTTTTCACTGAAGGAAGTTACCCATTTGTCGTTCTAGACACCTCTCTCATCTTCTTTCTTTGGGGGACTGCAGGTTGCTTGTGGCCACTCTAGCATTGAGCTCTTGGGAGAAAGATAAAGGTTGCTCAGACCAGAGCCTACATAAAATTCAGTGTCTCTTATAGGACTGCTGAGGGAAAAATTCATGCATAAGGAAATGTATAATTGGCAAAGTACTCTTCGTCATTGGATCTTATCTCTTTGGCTCTTAGTAGTAATAACCTTAGCACAATCTCCATTTCAAAGAAAGAGAAATTGAGTTTGAGAAGGGTATTCAAGTTCACATAGCTAAAAATTAGGGCTGGGTTTGAAAATTCTGATCTTCTAGTTCTAGCTCCTTCTATCTATTATTTGAGGGCAAGGCTCTGTTTTGATGAATTGTATACACTGCTTCTGCTAGTGATCATCAACTTACTAACAAGGCCACAAAATGTATTTTATAGTATAAATTGCTTGTCCTATTGAAACTATATTAACTTTCCCAACCATTAAAGGGTGAGGGAATGGGGAGCAATGATTAGTAAATTATAAGTGAAATTCTCTATGAACTAATCTGATACCCAGATGTGTATCGATAATTATTAATCACACAAGAATCCCTTGCTCAACATAAACACCCATGAATTGTCATTTTAATAATAATAATAATAATAATAATAATAATAATAATAATTTTTCTCCCTTCATCACTAACTGGCACCTGTATGTGAGCTGTACAAAGCTGTTCACTTCCCTCAAATACACATTTTGAAATCTATATTTTTTGCTCAGACTGAAGAGACTTCCGGTATACTGGCAGGGCCAATAGAGGCTGAATTTTGGATTGTAATCCTGTTGCCCAATGCCCAGCTGTCTGAGGTCTCTGCTGACCCTGGACCCACCTATAACATTGCCCCTCAGACACTGAATAAAGCCCAGTGCTCAGTCACAGTTTCCCGAATCCATTCCTGCCAGGTCCCATCTTTCCATGGTAAAAATCCATCCATCCTTCCATCCTTCCATCCTTCCATTCTTTCATTTAATTTCTTGCTTGCTTGCTTGCTTTCTCACTCTCTTTCTAATGCCACCCTTCCGTCTCATCTTGCTTATTGAATACCACATCAAGACTTGGATAAAATGAAATATTAAAGTCTTTTTCCAACTATAAGCCCTTTCCCTTTGTGTGTACAAATGGCACTCTATAATTCATTGTAGCCAGGACACTATAGCAGCTAGTTGGGAATGTCTTACCTACCCTGTGAGTCTGCAGGATTCTTGAAGGAACGGGCTGAGAGCATTTTGTAAGTCTGAGCTGTGCTTATGTTATTGCACTTGCTCCCTTCTTGGTAATGGTGAGAGTCATGGTCATGTTGCAAAGTATGTGCTATAGTTTCCTGCACAGGAGAGATGCAGTTTCTGCTTAAGCCCTAAGCCACAAGTGATGACCACAAAGGCATTTTGCTGTACCTTTCTCATCACCTCAGCAGTGGGGAAACACTGATATCAAAGGAAAGGCAATCATAGAGCATCCAGGGTCAATAGAGCACTCATTGATTTAATAAATGTCTATGGAGCACCTTATATATGCCAGACACTGTCACAAGGGCTGGAATATGAAAATGAGGGAGGGCCCCTGTCTTATGATGCTTACTACTGGAACATGGAGATAGATAATTAAATAAACGAGTAAAACACCCAGCATGTTGAATTAAGAGTGTTATACATAAAAATAAAGCAGGGCAATGGATTTGGTGGTAAGGTTAAATAGGATGGTCAGGACAGGCCTGGTTGAGAAGATGTATTTTGAGCAAAGACCTGAGGAGGTGAGGAAGTGAGTCAGGCATATATCTAGAGAATGTTCCCTCCGGGCCGAGGAACAGCAAGTGCAAAGGCCCTGAGATGAAAGCAAGCGTGGCGTGTTTGAGGACAGGCAAGAAGGCCAGAAACACTGCTGTAGAGAGAGAAAAGAAAGGATTATTGAAGTCTTGGGGACGCTGATCAAAGAGAGCTTTGTAGGTCATTTGGAGGACGGGCTTCTGCTCTGCGTAAGATGGAAAATTTAAGATGTTTTTTAAGCTAAGGAGAGATGTCATCTGATTTATGTTCTAAAAGAATAGTTCAGTCTGCTCAGCTGAAAGTAGGGGGATGGATTGGCAGCAAAGAGACTGGTTAGGAAACTCCTACAGCAATCCAGCACGGGGAAATGGCATCTTGGACCAGAGTGAGAGCTGCAAAAGGGAAAGAAGTGAAATTGACTCTCTATTTGCTGATGGATTAGAAATAGGGCTGTAGTGGGGGTGGGGTGGGGGAATGTCCAAGGGAGCCCCACACGAGCAGTTTGGGATGGTCATCTCCTGATATGGGTAATGTGCAGGAGAGATTTATTTGTGACATGTACATGGGGAAGAAAGGAATATTTCGGTTTTAGCCACGGTAAGTTTGAGGTGCTGATTGAACATCCATGTGCAGACACTGATCAGGCATTGGCTGACCATACAAGGTTGAAGTCTAGGAAACTGGTCTGGCCTGGAGAAATACATTTGAGATTCATGAGCAATAGGAATATCTACTCTCACCCTCAAAACTGAGCCTAGGTGAGAAAAGGCCCAAAGACTGAAACCTGCACATGTCAATGTTAAGAGAGTCTGATACGGAGAATTTGTCATAGGACACTGGGAAAATGCAAGCAGAGAGAGCAAGAACAGGAGACTGGATATCCTAGAAACAAGTGAAACAGGTATTCTAAAGGAAAGTCATTACCGGATAATGCATTAACACGCAGACCACAGCTTCCCAGAAAAACACAGCTGGTTCCTTGGTCATTTAGGGAGGTGCCATGTGAAAACACTGCATCCCACAATAGCCTGTCAGAGGGAGGATGGAAAATGAAAAGGAATTTATGTCCTGGCACCCTTGCAGGCTTCTGTTTTCCATTGACAGAAGTCCTCCTCCTGGGCATTACTTCTGGGTTGTAGCCCTCAGCTCATCTAGGGAACCCAAGGCTTCATGCATCCTGCCATACCTGAAACTCCTGTGTCTCTAACAATGGTGGGCCCAATGGAGGCCATGGCTAAAGCTAGACCCTTACCTGGGAGAGATGAGAGCTAGGCTTTGTAACGGTAAGGTTATTCTGAGCCATCAACAGGGTATTTCTAGCCAAGAAGTAATGAAAGTGGTGTTCAGCACCACGTGGATATGGAATATGTATAAACTGGGTTTGTACAGGCCGTGAAGGAGTAGGAAGTCTACCTTTGCACTGTTGTGACTTTCTCAGTTCTACCAAAACCAAACCCTTAATTCATGTTTCACACCCAGTCCATATAACAGCTCATTCATAATGCCTTCTGAAACCATCTCAGCCTTTCTTCTTCTCCTCTTTTTTTTAGTGCCCACACTGATTGGTCAAGGACTTGATTTCAGAGTCAAACATTTTGAGGTTCCAGGCTTGGTTCTAAGAGCTACTACCCAGGTGAATCTGATTAGGACCATCTTTCCTGTCACTACCAGTTCAATCATGACTAAGCTGGAGAAGATTCTATGTGTGTACTGTGTCACCTGAAAAGATTTAATTGGGCTAAAGCATGGGAATTTTGACACACCATAGCATTGCGTCCATCATCATCATTCCTCCATCTTTGTTCTGTGCAATTGAGAACACAAGACCAAGGATCACACTTCTTTTATCTGTCCCCATCCCCCATATTTCCAACACAGTGATAAGCCACTTAATGAGAATGTTGAGCCTGACCAAACTAGGAAAAGAAAAAAAAGTTACAGATCCTTTGCTTCAGATCCTTTTTGGAATTCAGCTAACCATAAATAAATAAATAAATTCATGAAAATAAATTACAAACCCAACTGCGTGCCTTGGTCTGAACTATGTGTTTGACGTTAAAAACAGAGCCTCCCTCATTTAAAATTGAAATATGAAACATTGTGTGTGATTATTTTTTTTCCCTTTCAAAGACAGAGCCACGGTCACAGAAATAATTTAATATACTGCATCACATTTCCCCTGCAATTGTGCCAATTTTGATTACACGTTTCCAGAAGCTGCTGTTTGTTGTGGTTCTTTGACTACTACCTGGCCAAGGGGATGAATGGCTTGTCTGTCCCAGCAGCTCTGGCCAGGAACCCTCAGCTGTTATATGCTGTAAGTGGTGAAAAAAGAAAGAAAAAAAAGAAAAAGCCTTTGGATGATTATTTGCCCTGGGCTTGGTGTTCTGGAGCCCTTAGATCCTGCAGCTCAGCATCTGTACCTTATGTGTGAGAGCCAAGGAACTGAGGAAGATGTTGAGGCAGGCAACACACCCAAAACAGATTTAATAAAAGACCTCATTCCTTTCCACTATGTTATTTTGTGAGATACTTCATGGGAATTGCCAGTTGAGAGACCCATGGAGCCAAAGTGGAGCATGGACAACCACAAGCAGTGAGCTGTCTTTACAGGCTGACTCCTGGTCTACACACAGGAAAACCTGAAAAGTAGAGACCTCTCCCACCCACAGGCTTTCTGCAGGGGTACAGGAGAGGGACTAGAAAGCACGTCAAGTACCGGGACCTGAATTTTCATTCTAACTTGGCCATCCATCCACTGCTGCGGAAGCGAAGTCCTGTGTGAGGCTCAGAATTCCCATCCATAAACGGAGAAGCCTTGAATCTCTAAGCCCTCCTGGTCTACCCTCCCGTGATACCCCATCATTATGCTCTTTGCAGGGGAACGCCGTGTGATATGGGGAAACCAGCATTCAGTCTGGAGCCAAACACCATGGTTCACTTCTGCTGTAGTCTTTGCTGCCTTCCCGCTGCATGATTTTACCCAAGCTTTCCCCCTCCTGAGCCTTGGCTTCCCCAAATGTAAAATGAGGAAGGGACCATGCAAACCCGCTGAGCTCCTTTTGGATGTCCTGGCATCCCATTGCTCTCTACCCTGTTGTTGCACCAGAAGGCTGTAGCCTATATCCCATGGATCCCACACCAAAGTAGAAAGAAACCTGTGGAAACTTCCACCAGGCATCACAGATGCTTCCTTTTCTTGTTACTAGAACTTCCACTCCAGAGAGAGGATTATCTCACAGATGGAGGACATAGGGCTGCCCTGAGTTTAATCAAAACCTGCACCTTCTCCTATATTTATTTTTGTTCCTACTAGTGTAGGAGTGTGGGGTGGAGAGTAGGGGCTGGGGGTGGGTTCCAGTCCCCACATTTATGTTCTGATCCTTCTATTTATAAAGTGCTCTCAGGTCCCATGTGTATTTTGTGTTCCCCACCCTCAACCCCAGTTACATTCTGGATTCCAGCCCAAACACGTTTGCTCAGATTGCACCCGTTATCTAGAAAACCTGTGCACCTGTTCCTGACACATTCCCTTCAGTAACAGGTAACCATGATCATACTACTACTACAGCAATAATAAAAAAAAAAAAGTTATCACTTATTCAGTAATCATTACAGGCAAAATAATGCTGTGTGATTTACACACGTATCTCATTTATTTCTCACAACTACCCTGTGGATAGATTTTATTTCCTCCACTCTATTGATATGGAGACTGAGACGGAGGCAAAGTGATCATGTAACTTTCAGTGGCTGAGAACCAACTTAGAGTCTGACGTGTCTGAATTACCTGCCCTGCTCTGAAGCTAGCATCTCTTGTGTTGCAGTTCACTCTTGGAGATGGATCTTGCCCTCCAGATCTCCTAAGGTCCAAATCCATGGATAGATCTCTCTCTATCTCTCAGCTTGCCAGGTGCATGGCAGGTACCCAAGAGATAGTGAATTCTTGGTCTCATTTAATCACATCCGATTGGAGGAAAAGATGTTAAGAGAAGGTAAGAATCTTCTCAAGGTCACACACCTAATGTAAATGGCAGAGCTGGGATTCAAGCAGAAACCTACAAGACTACAAATTGCATGAGGTTCTGGATTGTCACAGCGTGCCCGTACAAATGTCAAGCTTTTTTTTTTTTTTTTTCCTCTTTTTAACCTTTTGGGAAAAAAACATCAGGTTGTACTGAGGGCATGATGATCTGGGAGTAGCAAGTAAAAGCAACCTGGATCCAGAGGGTTCTGGTGGCTTCTCTGCTTGTGCTTTGCTAGCAAGATTGGAGGGAGTGGAGTGCAAGGTGGTAAAGTTGTTGCTGGCATAGAATTCATTTAGCTTCCACTTGAAAGTCCTCTCTCTTTTAAATACATATTGATTAGAGGCCAAATACCTCAGTTCTATTCTTAGCTCAGCACTTTAATTACAATGGATTCTTAGTTAAGCCTGATGGTTCAGTTCTCTGCCATCCTCTACCCCCATCCTCTTTTTAACTTACACATCAGAATAATATGTTGAAATGGCTTTCTTTAAAAAAAAAGTTAAAAATGACCCTCCAGCAAAATATATCACAGTCATATTGAAATTACAACCTTAATGGCCCACAGAGCCATTTCCCTTGACAGGCTGATTTTCAAAGGCAAACTTTAAAGATATAGTTGTATAATATTTATAGTTATATAATATTAACAACAATAATGGCAATAATCATCTTCTGGCATCTGTTCTGTGCCAGATACTATGTTAAAACAAGTATATGCGTTATTTCATTAAATCTAATCAACATTTTATTAAGAAAGTACTATTACTACTTCTATTTTGCGGAACTGGGGTTTAGAGAAGCTAAGGAATTTGCCCAAGGTCATGTAGCTCATGAGTGAAAGAGTCTGGAAACTTTCTGGCCCTGGAGGCTGTGTTCTTAATTATTAACATAAACTGATTCTCTTAGTCAAGAAAGGGATGCTGGTTCCAGAGCCACAGTTTGGCCTCAGAAGGGCTACCCCACAAGAGGAGACACCCATCTTTTTAGCTGAATGGGAAGTGTGTGTGTGAGTGCCTTTGATTTTTTTTTATGGTTAAGAGAATTTAAGGGACTTTTCTAGATGTCATAGAGCTTTACAGCAGAGAACAGACCTCAGTGACTACCAGCAGCAGATATTAATGCCTCTTCCACTTCAGTATCACTTCACAGTTAGTCTGCAAAGTTCACATGTGCCATAATGTTTTGTGAGGTAGCTTATTCAGATGAGCGTTTAGCACAGAAGATCAAATGTTTTGCCTCAGGCCACAGAGTTAAAAGAAGAGGCAAGAACCAGATCTTTGTCTTTATGTTCTAGGTACAGGGCTCCTTTTTTTTTGTGTGTGTGTGTGTGCTGATAAGGAAAAAGTTTGAAGGATTGATTTTGATTGATTGATTGATTTATAGAGAGAGAGATGGAGAGCAAGAAAGGGAGGGGCAGAAGGAGAGAGAAAATCACACGCAGGCTCAGTACCCAGCATAGAGCCTGGAACTGGGAGCATGATGTGGGCTCTCAGTCTCACGACCTTGATATCATGACCTGAGCTGAAATCAAGAGTTGGACACTTAACCAACTGAGCCACTCAGGCATCCCAAGTTTGGGGTATTTTAAAGTGTCTTGGCCAAAATCAGTCATTTGGCAGCAGAGTCAACACTACTGCTAGAGACACCAAGTAAAAACGAGAGCAAAACTGTGCTTTGGGTACGTGACCAGAAATATTGTAACACCATTAAGTCCTTCTAAGAACTGGAAAGATCCAGATGATGAAATGGGCTTTCCAGGACTGATAGGATCTAGCTCCTCCTAGACATAGGGAAAGGATCCAGAATGTTCTTTCCTCATTACTCTCTACGCTGTTCTTGCGCAGAATGATCTCAGAAATGAGATCCTAGAAGATATGAAAGTCAAGATTTAACCTGGTCCAGTTTTCTCTACAAAACTCTGAGATCTATCCCTGAATCCTGTCAGGATGATGAAGCTGCATTGCAAGTATGGATTCAAAGTAGTGGCATCTACTCCATACGAAGATGTCTACCAAAATGTTCATTCCAAATGGAATCCAGATCATGGGGGAAGAAGGCTGAGATGCAGCATTATTTACATCACTAATTATTATTTTTAAATATAATATTATGTTTTTTTCCCATTTTATACATTTCACTTTAGATCGAAGCTTTCAAGTTGTAGAAGTGTAAGAGATGGGTTTCTTAGTGATGTCCATTGGTAGGCTGAAACAAGAGGAAGACAGGGAGCCCTGGGCTTTCTCATGGAAGCTTGTTTGAGATGTCAGTTCTAGGCTGGTTTGTAACTTAGATTTTGTGTGTGTATATGTTTTTTATTCTATCCTGGTGATTTTTTCCAGACTGAATCCACTATTGTGGTTTCGGTAAAAAAAAAAAAAAAAAAAAAAAAAAAAAAAAAGAGGATAGCTGGGATAAAATGCTATGGTATGTGTAGTTTGCTATTTTATGTGGGGAGTTGGAAAGTGAAGAGGGCCTTAAAATAGCATGAGGCTACTCCATCCAAGCAGAGGCTCAGGGAAGGGGTAGCTGAGGCCCTACATTGTGGGTTGGTACAGAGGCTAGGACAGTCAAGGTGCCACACCCTGGTTACCTTCTCTGTCTCACAGCCTGACTCCTTGCTGCTCTTCAAATATGGCAGGCATGATTATGCCTCAGGACCTTTGCACTGGCTGTTATCTACACTTGAAATTCTGTTCTTCCAAGATGGCTCCCACACTTTCTTTAGCTCTCATTCAAAGGTCATTTTTCATTGTCTCAATGAAATTCACTCTGACCATCCTATTTTGAAATGCAGCTTGCATCCTTCCTCAAAAATTGCCTTGTTTTCTCCCATTGCACTTAGAACTTTCCAAAGTATTTATTAATGTGAATTATTTAAGTAAATAAACAAAATGCATCTGTGTATTTATTTAAATTATTTAAATACAATTAGAAACAACTTAAAAACATATATAAATATCTTTTAGAAGATGTGTGCTGAAAGAAACATGTGCTCCATCTACTTGGTTCAATGGTGAACTGAGGTGCACAGAACGGGTTTGACACTGGGAATAAGAACTCAAATATTTGTTAAAGAAATAATCGTTTATTTCACATTGCCTCCTTCAATGACTTTTCATTCTGTTTGCAAAACCTATCAATATATTGCTTTAAAATAGTATTGGTTTAAAAGGCACCAATTTTGAAAACATGCTCAGGGGATGTAACTCTACCTGACCCAAGTCGTTTTCATTTTTTTTTCTTCTTATTATTATTATTACTTAAATTCCAGTTAACATACAGTGTAATATTAGTTTCAGATGTATAGTACAGTGATTCAACACTTCCATACATCACCCGGTGCTCATCACAAGTGCCCTCCTTAATCCTCATCATTTATTTCCCCGATCCCCCCACCACCCTTCCCTCTGGTGACCATCAGTTTGTTCTCTGTAGTTAAGAGCCTGTTTCTTGGTTTCTTTGTCTCTCTCTCTCTCTTTTTCCTTTGTCCTTGGTTTCTTAAATTCCACATAGTGAAATCATATGATATTTGTCTTTCTCAGACTTATTTCACTCAGCATTATACTTCCTTGTTCCATCCATGTTGTTGCAAATGACGAGATTTCAACCTTTTTGATGGCTGAATTATGTGTGTATATATGTTTGTGTGTGTATGCATGTGATGTGTGTGTATATGTACATGTATATATATATATATACACACACACATCACATCTTTATCCATTGATTTGATGATGAACACTTGGACTTTTTCTATAATTTGGTTCTTGTAGATAATGCTGCTATAAATATAAGGGTGATAAATAAATAAATAAATAAATAAATAAATAAATAAATAAGTAAGTAAGTAAGTAAGTATAAGGGTGTATATCCAAGTCATTTTAGGTTTGTTTTTGTTTTTTGTTTGTTTTTTTTTTTTTTTTAGATTTTTTTAGAGAGTGAGTGCGAGCACAAGTGCAGGGGCAAAGGGAGACTGAGAGAGAATCTCAAGCAGACTCCACACTTAACATGGAGCCCGATGTGGGGCTCAATCCCCACACCCAAAGATCAACACCTGAGCTGAAAATAAGAGTTGGACACTCACCTGACTGAGCCTCCAGGCACCCCCAAGTCATTTTAGTTTTACAGATAATATTTTTTGTCAAACCAACCAAAACCTGTTTTACAAGTAAATGAGTATTAAACTGATGTTACTGAACCTTCAAGGGGAAAGGGAGAGGAAGCAAAGTTACTTTGCCTACATTATCTCCTGGGAGCCAGGCTTTCTCAATAACCATTTTACAAAGGACAGCCTGAGGTTTGGAAAAACTAAGTGCCTTATACAGTCTACACAGATAGTGAAAAGAAGAGGCATGATTCCAATTGGTTATTCCTGACCACAAAACCCATGGTTAACGACAATACGCACTATCTTCAAACTATAAATTCTGTAGAGATGATAGTTATAGACGTCTTGTGTGTTAGATGCTGGTATGCCACCCAGATAACCACCATTAGCACCAAAGGACTTATCTGCCCTGACGTTAAGACTGCTGATCATGTCGGCCCTCTAGATACTAGTCTTCTTCCACCACAAGGGAGTCTCCTCAGCCAAGATTGCAATGTCAGGCCATATCCTATGACTCTTCATTGTGGGGTTCAAGGACCTGGCCTTTTGGCCCACTGGAACAACTCACCAGGACCACCCAGCTCCATGGCTGCCTGTGGGATCAGCTGGGGCCTCTGTTGTAACTGCATCGCCACTCAAATCCTTCTTCTGCCCCTTAGTGTCTACACTCCGCCATGGGTATATCTCCCAAAAGTGCCTCATAGTAAACTTGTGACACACAAATCTCTGCCCCAGAGTTGATTTCCAGGGAACCTGCTCAGAATCAGTTTACTAGGTGATATCATTGAGTTTTAAAGAATTGCAATAGTGGCAGCAGTAGCATACTCCTAAAATCCAATCTCACATTGAAAGGAGTCTTTAGAACCCACAATTCCACCAATGTTGCAGCACTCTCTCTTAACTTCCAGAAGCAGATTGGGAAAAAAATGACTGTGATATATGGCTTTCCCCTCATAGGGTCATCTATTTCCTCCATTGGCTTAGTCTGAGATATCAGAGTGGTTTAATAGTCATCACAGCCGTTAAGAAACTGCCCTTAAAAACTCCTCCATTCAATAAGTGAGGCCCACTGTGTGCAGGGTGTTATGTTCATTACATTTGAACAAACAACAGATGCATAAAACTACCCCTGAAAACTCTTCCATTCAATAAGTAAGATTATTATTATGTGCTGGATATTAGTGTATGGCACTCAAAGACAAGATGCATGAATTTAGTTCTTGCCCTCAAATAGCTCTGGGTTTAGAAGGTGGTTTTCTAACTTGTATGCATGGGCACCACCCATGGAACTTGATGAAAAGATCTATGATTGGTCTTGGAATGACATCTAGGAATTATTCCTACTTAATTTTTATATTCTAATATGAGTGGTCCATGAACCACTTATGGAGAAAATCAAATCCAATAGGTGACATAAAACATGCATTGCTTGATCTACTCTGAGTGTAAATCCTGTGGTAGAGACATATACTCTACTGGGGAGAGAAAATGTTTTAATTAATCTATATACTTTTACAGAGAAACCATTTCATGTCAAATACTATGGTAGGCTCTGTGACAGCGAAGAGATGAACAGTTCATGGTTCTTCTCAAAAAGCTTAATTAGAGCCGGACAAGCCATTTATATCTGCCTTTACTTACCTATTTATTTCACCATTTAATTAATCTCTCCATTCAGTAAGTGTTTAGTGAATACCTCCTAAAATGAAATGAGCTATCAAAATGACAAATAAGGAAACATGTGGTAAGTACCTACCCAGAAGTACCAATATCCTTCTATGGGAAGATTGACAGTTTAACTTCCACATGGTCTTCATTCAGTATTTATGTTCCGATTAATTAAAATGCTTCCTGTGGCAATGAACAAACAGTCATCATGAGGTGGTAATCATCTTGATATAAAGACATTTGTGACCAACATAGGACCATGCTAATTCCCTGTAGTTTACGAACTAGGACAGGGAGGGAGAGTAGTAAGAGATCCCTCTGGTTTGCCTGACTCAAATGAGCCATTTTTGAATTTGGAGAATTTCATAATCGTCAGTCAGACTGGCCCGTGCTAGCAGTTTTTTGGATTTCTAGGAAAATATCTGGTATGTGTCATGGTGAGGAAATGCTCAAACAAGGAAAGGGACTAAATGAAGACTCAAAATCACTTACAAAGAATTTACCAAGAAATAGAGGTCTGTGCGGTGTCACTGAGAACTTGCACAATGCAGTTGCAGGAAATACCAGCTCCATGACAGGTGGGGCTGTGTTCTCCCCTCACCCGCCCAAGGCAAGCAACAGGAATTTGTTCTAGCTTTTTCCCAAAGAGACGGATGGAGCCACAGAACCCTTCTAAAATCACAGACTGCAGACATCCATGACCAGTTAATTATAATGGGCACAGGAGATGGTATCTGGTTTCCATTCCTAGTACAGTGGCTTGGAGTTGAGAGTGTGGAGGTTTGGGATTTGGGTCCAGTTTTTCTCGCAGGTTCTCTGGACATCAGTTTACTAGTCTTTCTAGTGGATTACTTATTTATGCATCTATGTGTCTAGGAAAATCAAAGGTGAGAGAATACAGGAATCAGCATTGAGACAAGAAAGTCTAAACTGCTCATAAAGAACAAGACTCTAGGGATGCCTGGGTGGCCCAGCGGTTGAGCATTTGCCTTCAGCCCAGGCATGATCCTGGAGTCCTGGGATCAAGTCCCACATCGGGCTCCCTGCATGGAGCCTGCTTCTCCCTCTTCCTGTATCTCTGCCTGCCTATCTATCTATCTATCTATCTATCTATCTATCTATCTATCATCTATCTATCTATCTAATCATCTATCTCTCATGAATAAATAAATCTTAAAAAAAAAGAACAGGACTCTACTTGACATGCCTCCCTCGACCCTGTGCTCTCTCCTGATGCACCTGCCCTCCTGCAATCTAGTTTAGGGGCCATTTTGAACCTATTTCATTTTCCCTAATGCCCTTTAACTCTGTTACTTATACCTTGTGATAAATTCTGTTCCCTTTGCCTGAGCAAACTTCTCCCTCCCCTCCTTACCTCAGTCTCTACCCCTGACCCAATCCCAAGCTACTTGAATGCATGACTTTTCACTATCACTTGAATACATGATTTATTCCAACTCACTCTTTGACTTCTTTGTGTGCAAAGACTATACTTCTTGATCTCCATTCTTTCTGTAGTGCTTCACGTGTTGTCAGCACATAGTAGGTGCCCAACAAATACATTTGAGTTGCTGAAGATAGCAGTAAGCATTTGTTGCTGATAATGATGACCGTGATGATTGTTTCTTCCTTATTTTATACTATACTAGTCTCTTTTTAACTGCTTTCTGCCTTATTCTATATTTTATGTAATATAAATTTATTTAATAAAATTAGTTATTAATTAGTTAACAAAGGAGAGAATAACAGAGACTCATAAAGAATGAGAGATATGTTTATCCCATTAACATTTACTGAGCACTTTCTTTGTGACAGAAAATGGAGAATTAAGAATATGGCACTGTCTCTTGCAACAGAGAAATCGGTCTAGCAATGGAGATAGACAGAAAGTAATTGACTAACTGACCATCAAGTGGGTGCTAATAATTTGTTCATGTTAATTGAATACCTGCTATATTTCAGGCACTGTCCTAGGCAGTGGGACATACAGGTGAGCAAAACAAAGAAGTGTCCTCAGGAAGCTCCTGTTAACAGAGCTGTGAGTAGGACTCTGAGGAGGTATGAAGCGCAAGCGAAGAAAAGCCCCACTCGGGATGGGAGTTCAGAGATGGCTCCTCTGAGGAGGTGACATTTTTCCCAGTCTGAGTGGAATGAACCAATACTAACTACTAAGGATGAAAGAATACGTATTTAATTATGAAACATCTAAGGCCTGGTAGATGTGATTGGGGAAGCAGAGTTTTTGGCATCCAATAGATGCTTGATAAATGTGTCATTCTGGAGGAATAATCCCAATCCAAAAATGAATAAGAAGTGGTCCTTCCCTTGAGGATCATGCATTCTAGCAGGGAAAAGGATGAGGTACAAGATGTGAGCGAGAGGCTGACAGAAAATAGAGCTGAAGTTCTAGAACTCACACATTCCTCTCTTCCCACCATCTCCCCCAACACCCACTGGTCATTCCGTCCTCTTCACCAAAAATGAATATTCTTCTTGGGAGTTCTAAGTTCTGTGGTGTATCTGTTTCCTTTGCTGGGTGCTCCACCTTGGCCTCCTCCCAAATGTCTCCTGCAAATGTTTATTTTTATTAATGTTGCATATACAAGGCAGGAGATAGGGAAAGGGGTGAGCCAGAGTCATTTACGAAAGCACTTTGGCGCTGTGCTCCGGAAATCATTTGCGTAGGAGGCTGCCCTGGACAAAATGCACTTATCTTCAGACCTCCTATCCCTACTTCCAAGCAGAAACCATCGCAATTTTTATTTACAATCAAGAGCCTCATGGAGTTCTAGGCCAAAAGCTTTCTTTCCTGAAAAGCTGGTGGTGGCCTCCAACATTCCATCCTCACCTTAGATGAGGATGCTTTTTGCTGTTTGCTCCAAACAAATAACGAGTCACCTACCTGGGCCAGAAGGAGAATTGGGGATCAATGGATACTTAAGGGTACTTATTTGTGCGTATCCTTTTCCCAGGCACTGAGGGCACAAGACATAGGATCCTGAAAGAGCAGAAAGGGACTACATTTTTAAAGATATTTATTTATTTATTTATTTATTCATTCATTCATTCATTCATTCATTCATTCATTCATGAGAGACACAGAAAGAGAGGCAGAGACATAGGCAGAGAGAGAAGCAGGCTCCATGCAGGGAGCCCAATGTGGGACTCGATCCTGGGACTCCAGGATCATGCCCTGGGCTAAAGGCAGATGCTCAACAGCTGACCCACCCAGGCGTCCCAAGGGACTACATTTCATTGAGGACATGCCACACATCACCATCCTTGACATATATGACTTTATAAAATCCTCATTAAATAGATATTCCTATCCCACTTCAGAGATCAGAGAAGGAGGGAAATGAGGAAGGAGGGATGGATGAACAGAGGGAAGGATGTAGGACTTGAGGTTCTGTAACTTGTATGATGCCCCACAGCTGGTGAATAGGCTCTCTATCCATTTTCCCTCCATCACATCCAATCAAGCTTTCTCTTTCACCTCTCCACCAAAAAGTCTTCTCAGCAAGGTCATCACTGACACCCACCTGACTAAACCCATAGTCAATTCTCAGTCCTCATTTTGGTTTACCTGTCAACATAGTCAACATTCAACATATTAAACGTATTCACTTCTTCATCACCTCCTCGTGAAACACTTTCTTCACTTGGCTTCCAAGACATCATATACACTCTCTTGGTTTTGCTGGCTCCTCACCACCAGGTCTTTCTCAGTCTCTTACCTGAGTTTTGCCCATTTACCTGATGTCTTGATAGTGTACTATGTCAGAACTCAGTCCCTGGGCCATCCCTTTTCTCTATCTACATTTAATCCCTGGATGATGCCATTCCTCATCATGGCTTCAGATATCATTGACACATTAACAGCTCTTTTTGCCCTGAACACCTTCTCTGAACTTCAGATTCGTATGTACCACAGAGTACTTGATATCTCTCTTTGGAAGTCTCAAACTTATTATTTGCAAAATCAAACTCTATCTTTTCCCGTCAATCCCACTCCTATGGTGGATCCCCCAATCTCAGTTCCCAGCAGCTCCATCTTTTCCAGACAACGACAACAAATAAAACCTTCTCCTTCTCTCATTCTCCACACCCACTTGGACAAGATATATGGTTTGAGTTGCCTTCCTAATACATTCTGGATCCAGCTAGTGTTTGCCATCCACATGATATTAGCCTGGTATAAGCCTCCATCTTCTTGCACTCAGATTACTGGTGATCTTCCTTCCTTTGCGTTTGCCCAATAAGCCTGGTCTCAACTTGGTGGCCAATGTGGTCCTGGTAAACCTGTCAGTTCTCTGCCAAAGTTTTCAAAACAATTGACAGGGTCTGACTCTATCTGGCCTCACGTTTCTTTTCTGAGTCCCTCACCTATCCGTCCCACCCACTCCCCACACACTCTGCTCCAACACCACCAGCCTTTTTGCCACTTTCCCTCCCTGGAATTCTGTCCCATAGCTATCTACACAGCTGGATTCCCCTCTCCTTCAGCTCTTCATCTGAATGTTACCTCTCAGGATCCAACTGTGTACTTAAAATTGCACCTAAGCATTTTCTTTCTGCCTCCCTTATTTTATTCTTCTCCTTAACACTTACCACCGTCTTATATTCTGTATGTCTTATTTGTTCTCTCCCCCCACCCCACAGTAGAAAGTAAGCCTTTTAAGGGTGGAGCTTTGTGCTGGTTTTTCCACTGCTACATGTTAGAGAAGCATATACTACATATTGGAATCTCAATTAATATTTGTTAAGTAAATAAACACAATGGGGAGGGAGGTATCAGTGAGGTTTGGTATAAGCAAGTAAGGCTTCATGGAGGAGGAGAGAAAAACTCTGTTGAGTACTTACTGCATGCAAGACAGGCACTAAGTTAAACATATCCATTATCTCCCAAAATCCTCCTGTCAATCCTTTGAAGTAAATATTATTGTTATTTCCATTGTACAGATTAGAAAGCTGAAGTGTCAAAGGTTAACTTATGTCTTCTCAAGATCACTAGAACGATTTGTATAGAAAGCCATGAGCCAGTTTTTTTTCTCTCTGGTTGCCAACCATGGGATACAGTTTTAGAAATCTCTCATAAGAATGGAACTATTCTACGCGAATTAAAGAAATCAAAAGAAGTCACATTTAAAAAGAACTCTGGGAAATGAGCTAGGGGTGGTGGAGAAGGAGGTGGGCAGGGGGTGGGGGTGACTGGTGACGGACACTGAGGCGGGCACTTGATGGGTTGAGCACCGGGTATTATTCTATATGTTGGCAAATTGTACACCAATAAAAAATAAATTTATAAAAAAGAACTATTAATACATTTGTTTATTTTTTTCAGGAACTATTATGATTTAACTCTCATAACAATTATATTATAGTATGGGATATATACACAAGGGAGAAAAATTAATGGAGCATTCCCTGCCCTCAATGAGCCCACAATCTAGCAAAGCTGACATTATGAAATTATAAGTATCTTAATAGCTTTGTGATTTAGGAGCACAGAGGAAGGAGCAATTTATTTCATCAGGATGGAATCAGACAAAGAAGGCTTCAGAGAGATGACATCTAACCTTGACCCTACAGGTAGGGGAAAACTTTGCATTCAACCCAGGGCTGCAGCAGGAGCAAAGGATAGAGCACGGCCTATGGGGACCTACTCAGAGGGAAGAGTTTAACAGAGGGGAAAAAGGTAGAGCTGGGACTTTGCCCTAAAAGCAATAGGAAGCCATGGCCAGACTTTGTCTGTGAAGTGGCCTGGTCCTATCTGTGCTTTGTTGAGATGACTCTGACTCTCATTATGGAGCATGATGATGGCAGGAGATAAAAAAAGGAAGACAGGATGCTGAGATAGGGGACCTTCCAACATCAGGAAGAGACGAAGTGGTCAGTGTGGTGACAGGTGAAGTGGGATGATGGGTCATGATGTAGGTACACATACTTAGAGTGTTACAGTTAGTTTCTCACACTTGGCTGTCCTTGAAATCACCTGGGGAGCTTTAAGCAGTTCTGTTACTTAAAATTGATACTCTATAGCTCAAGCCAGTTGAATCAGAATTTCTGGGGTTGGAGCAGGGCATATAAATAGTTTGTAAAACTCCTCAGATAATTCCAGTGTGTAGCCAGGTTTGAGAACCATTGGTTTATGAATTATAGGCCTGGATGACTAACTGGATGTTATCAGGGAGGAAGAAGGAGGACTAGAGAAGATGAGATATTCCAGTCCACATGATTGTTTCAATATCTTCTCTAAAGAATCAGGCTGGCTACAACTGGTACTTGATGAGTAGCCTTGGGAAAATAACATACTTCTCAGCTATAAAAAATGGGAAATTTACCTTATGAAATTATTGTAAAGTTTAAATGAGGTAATGCATTTAAAACGCACAGCTTGGTGCCAGGAAAATGGTGGAAGCTCACAATTTTTTATTAATTATTTAATTCTGTTACACAAGAATGAGTCTACAGGAAAAGGAATGGTTTCCAGCTGAGGGATACATATTTGGTTCTCAACCTATTGTATTTAGAGTGTCTGTGGGCTACCTAGTAGTCATTTGGAAATAATGCTTCAGTGTTCAAGAGGTAGTCCAGAGCTGTATGGGAAATTTGGTACTGTGTGGTACTGGCTATTGTGCAAGCCACACAAAGACCCTATCACTCAGAGGGAAAATGTAGTGAGGGAGGTGGGTGGCAGGCTAGGGTATTGGGTAGATGCAAATCCCACAAGCCTCAGTTTCCTTCTCTGTGAAGTAATAGCATGTTTCAGAGCATTTCTGGGAGAGTTAAATATGATGCAGATAAAGCACATTAAAAAATGTGGACTATTCGAGGCATCAGAATACAAAAAGCCAGAAGAGAAAAAAGGGAGAGAATTTTCAGAAGAGCAGCCTGTCAAGGAACAAAAAGGTTCCAAGTTGGGGGGTGGGGGGGAGCAATTGTGTCAAATACATAAAATAAATCATTTTGGGCCAGAGTGTTCTCATCAGTATAATGAACCCTTGGATAAAAGGGTATTTACATAAGTGTTAATTTATTGTCCTCCTTTGAATATGAGCTTCCTAGCACTGAAAACAAAGAGGGGAATGCAATCAGTTACAAGGTTCAAACACTACTTTTCAAGAGGAAATAGTTATTTGCTGGCTGAAAGGCTGAAATCAATTTCTTTCCTGGGTCCTCCTCATTGGAGGATTAACGTGGGCTTTGATGGGAGGTGTCCTCTTCAATAGCTCTAAAATGCTTTTTAGAATGAATTTTATGAGGTTCTTTCCCATAAAGTCTCTGTGTTTACATTGCTCCATAAATGCATATTTACTAGGGACCAGATGATAATAGTGTCTAATATTACCATAATAATGAAATCAGCCCACCATTTAGCAAGCATTTATTACATGTCAAGCACTGGGCAAAGTACTTTATTGACAATGTTTTTAATGCAGCCCCAGAAGAAGCAAGAGGGCAAAACATTATTAACATGTTTTCCACGTTGCAAATTTGAGGTTCCAAGAAGCTCAGTGACCACTCAAGGTCAAACCAACCATATGGCTAGGGTTTAAAACCAAGTCAACCTGCCTGCAAGGTCCATGCTTTTAAAGCTACTCTGTTCCAGAGCTTAACCTACTATCTTGTAAACATGGTTTCCAACATGACTGGCTGAAGGAGAAATCAACTGGGTTTATCAGGGAGGAGAAGAGGTTCTGAAAGGTGAAATGAATTTCCTAGGGTCCCATGAGTTTTTGGATGGGGGTGCCATATGCTCAGCCTCTCCCAGGCAACGTTGTTCCATGTTCTATCCCATCAGATGTAACACTGGTTGCCATGAACAGAGAACTGAGATTCTTATGCTCCTTCCCTCTATGGGCAGAGGGTATTTTCAGAAAAGTCTAGAAAACGTCAGATCCATTTGGTTAGAATTCCTGACTCCTAAGTGATCATAAAGAACATTGCTATCTACGTCTTCTTTCTACACAAATTGCCAATTTTTCTTTTAAGGGGTGTCAGTGACAAGTGGGGGAAGGCTTGGAGCAGGGGAGATTTTGCCCAGATGATCCGGATTAGAGATACATCACAAGGGTACACCCTCTCCAGGGAAGCTTTGTCAACCAATCTACTGGCTCTTACAATTTACATTCTCTATCCCTCCTCAGATACAAAGAAAAAGCCCTCCTGCACTTCAAACCGCAGAGCCCTGCCAAGTACTCTGCCCTCATCAATCTCCATTCAAATGCCAGTAAAATGACCCTACGGATAAAGGCAGTGAGTTAATAAATCAGCATCCTTTTAAAGAATTTTCTTTTAACTGACACAGAGAATTGGAATGGCTACCTTAGCAAAGGAGGGAGTGATGTAATACAGCATGTTGTTTAGACCCTTAGGACCAACCCACAGTCCCAGTTTCAAACCTGCACAGGGCTGTTTACAACCTACATGACTGAGAAAAAGTCCTTTACCTACTGAGAGCCCACTTCCTCATTTTTTTAAAAAAGAGCATCTTAATTGCACCTATTTCCTATGATGGTTGGAAATGGTGTCCAGGAAGATTGTGTGTTTGCACTTGGAGGGGCGCCCATAAGCAGACACTTGTAGGTTCCCTCCACCCGTTAGTTACCTGACTGGGACAAGGAATGAGGAATTCATAGCTCAGCAACATCCCCATTTTCTCTGGGATCTTTCTGTCCTCTGAGAACACGTGCTCTGGTTTACCCTCTGCCATTGTGTTGAACTAGGCAGCAAAAGGCCTCAGACATGCCCAAGAGGCCTGGGGATGCCCAGGGCTGCTATGACCAGGTGGGCAGCTCTAATTCTGGAAGACACCACTGCATGATCTCAAGCAGATCTTCCAGTAAGAAAGCCAACGTTTCCCCCTTTATCTGCCCAATTCCTTTGTGTAACTTGGTTAAACAACCTTAAAACTTGAGAGACTTCCTAAAATCCCAACAAAGTGTGAATGCAATCATGTGAATCAAGTGATTAGCATGATGCTCTTGATTCTGTTTGGGAGGCATAGTTTCGGGTGTACTCCCTTCTGATGGGGACTTTATGTGGCCTGAGAGCCAGCATTCTAATTGATACACCTCTTACTCATTATTCATCACAAATTAATTATTGAAGAGCCAGCCAGGTGCAAAGTTTTGTGTTTGGAGCTGTGTATAGTGCAGGGATGAAAAAGTGAATCTCATCCACCAGGGATTTACCACCAGATGAGGAAAAGAAAAAAAAAGCCTATTTGTATAGCCAGATAGGAAAGAAAATACACCTTGAGAATCAGATGAGCTGCTGTGGGAAGCTGGAACATAGCAGGTGAAATTAATTGTTTTTATTACGTGAGGAAGTTTTTGATTGCCGTAAAATTGCAATGAGGTCTTGAGTAAGTGCGTTCCTTTCTTTGGGTCTTGGGTTCAACATCTGAAAGTAGAAGAAGGTCATTGAACAATGTGGTCTACTAGCGTATTCCCGGGGCAGACATGCTCTAATCCAGTCTCCTGTACTGAGAGTGCCGTAATGCAGGGGGGACCTTGAAAGAATCCTTGTCGTGCCTTGAGAACCTGGAGACGTGATAAGGAAGAGCCCTACCTCCATGTGCCCACCTTACTGCTGCATGATTTCATGGTATCCCGGGGCATACCCTCGAAAAGTGATTCATGCATCTTCTTGATGACATAACACTGCTTGCATCCCTCCTGGGTACTATCTTCACTCTGTCTTTAGTCAAAACTAAAACCTACTTCAAACAGAATGAGGTGTGTCCCTGGTCTTGCCCAGGGAAACTGTAATGGGGCAACACTAAGTTTTGGCTCCGTCTGTACATAGGCAAAGACTTCTCAAAAATCCCAAGGGAAGCCCCATGCTGGGGTGGAGAAGTTGGCGCTTCCACACTTCCCATCAGGAGAGGGGGGATCAGAGGGTTGGAAGGAGCACAGGCTGGAATCAGAATAGCCCAGCTCTTAGTTCTGTACGGCAGTTGCCCAATTCTAAGAAATTAGGGGATCCAGCCAGTCTCTCTCCCTGGTCACTTTAACTACAGAATGGAAATGGACAACCAGCATCCACAGTCCCATTCCTCACATGGGTAGGCAAGTTAGGGTAAGAGAAGGAAAAGAGGGGATGAGGATAATAGTGATTATTTACTGAGTGGTTACTATAGGTAAGAGTAGGACAAGATATGATGATAGTAATAGTGATTATTTGTTGAGTACTTAGTATGTGCCAGGTGCTGGTATAAGCACTTGATAGAGCATCACGTTGAATCCTGGAAACAACACTAGGAGACAGTTAACATTATTATCCTAACTTCACACATGAGGAAACTGAGGCACACAGAGTTGCAGTCAATGCATCCAAGGTCACACATCTTGTCAGTGGCCAAGCTGAGATCGAATCACTGCCTGTCTCCTGAGCCTCCAGCCAGTACCGCAGTTCTGTATAGAACAGCTCCTGCCACAGTCAGATGTAACAGGTCACATTTTCTCCATTGGTTTCAGCTTCTTCGTCAAAAAATTAAAAAATTAAAAAAAAATACCCCCCCCCCAAATGGCTTTTTCCCTCAAAGGGAATCCTTTCCTATCTGCCTCCTTCCCTCCATTCTGCTGACATTGCCCTGGTCCACAGGGATTTTTTGCCTCTCCTCCAACCCGGATGCTCTGAGGCTGCTTCTCACCTAGCCACCTTTCACAGCGAAGCCTGTGAGATACTTCTCAAAGCCAGCACTTACCTGCACTGCTCAGTGACAAGTCCCCTTTAACCTGGAAAACAAATCTTTCTCATTCCAGTCCGGCATGGACCTTCGGTCTCAGCCCTTGCCACTTTTTAAAAAAAAAATGTACTTAAAAAAATGTACTTAAACAAACAAACAAACAAACAAACAGACTTTATTCTTGGGACTCCTGAGGGGCACAGTCAGTTAAGCGTGTGACTCTTGGTTTCAGCTGAGGTTGTGATCTCAGGGTCATGAGCTCAGGCTCTGCACTTAGTGTGGATTCTGCTTGGGTTTCTCTCTCCCTCTCCCTTTGCCCCTCCCCACTCTTTCTATATAAAATAAATAAATTTTTAAAAAGATAAAAATATACTTTATTCTCTACTCAGAGTATGTTTCTGCTGCTTCCAACAAATGCCTTAGTTTTCCTTGACTCTATAACTTAACATGTGGGGCTCCTCCAACCTGATCAATGCCCCACCTCTAGTGCCCCCCACCCTGGCAATTCTCCTTTATCCTCTGGCTGTATGTAAGTTTTCATGGGTGTCAGCGCTACAGAGTACCTCCTCTGATTGTCCTTACCTGGCTTGGTTCTTCCTATGTGCTTCCACTGCAAGCTACACTGACCCCTGTTACACCCCTCCATCCTCTGTATTTCTGCTTATTTACCTCATCCGATTGTCTGCTTCATTAGAATAAGGATGGTACCTTACTCATCATTCTGTCCTCTTCCCAGCCCCATTTTGAATGAAGTAATATATAAAGAAAAGGATGAAAGAAATTCAGCGTTGCAAATCATAGAAATTAGAATCCAGCGCCATTGCTTCCTTTGTGCTTCAAAGGGTCTCGGAAATTTGAAATACAGTTGACCCTTGAACGACATGAGTTTGAACTGCATGGGCCCACTTCTGTGCAGATTTTACAGGACTGTAAATGTATTTTCTCTTCCTTACACTTCCTTATGATTTTCATAGTAACATCTCCTTTTCTCTAGATTTATTATAAGAATATAGTATATAAGGGCACCTGGGTGGCTCAGTCAGTTAAACGTCTGCCTTCGGCTCAGGTCATGATCCCAGGGTCTTGAGATCGAGCCCCACGTTGGGCTCCCTGCTCAGTGGGGATCCTGCTTTTCCCTCTCCCTCTGCCCTTCCCCCTGCTCATGCTCTCTCTCTCTCTCTCTCTCTCTCTCTCAAATGAATAATAACAACAAAAAAAACCTAGTATATAATACATAGAACATACAAAATCTGTGTTAATGGACTGTTTATGTTACCATTAGGCTTCCAGTCAACAGTCGGCTATGTGTAGTTAAGATTTGGGGAAGTCAAAAGTTTCAAGTGGATTTTTGACTGCAGGGAGGGGGTTGACATCCCTAACCCCACATTGGTCAAGGGTCAGCTATACCGAAATGGCCAACAAATAGGAAATTACAGCCCACATTAAAGTCCACAACATCCCCTCTGTCCTTATTAGATTCTAGCTTTCTGAAGACAGAAGTTGTAGTGCCTGAATGCAGTAGGACATTTAGCAGATGTGCTTGAAGCATGTCAAATGTCCATCTGAAAGTATTAGAGCTGGAAGGATTAAGAGTTTGTGGATAGCCCCACCATAAAATACTATAAGTATTTTAGATAACAGGAAAGAATCCCTTTTGCCCTTGAATGTATGTACTTTGATGTGAGCTGAGGCAATGAGAGTCTCTCAAAAGCAAGGAAGAAAAAAAAAAACTTCCAATTTTTTTTATACCAGGGAAGATTGAAATATGAAAACTCCACATTATTAAGAATACTGTGCAGTTTCAAGTCCACTGGAGACCCTCAAACATTAATTGAATGTGAGTTGAATTAAGCAGAAAACCTAATAATGAATTGTTTTTTTCCTCAGAGGAATTCAGGGAGTACTACTAACTGCCTATTGCTTTCAGATGATGGAAATTTCTGGGTGTCAACTGTGAAGAAAGAAAGAGGAGCAAGGAGGGAGAAGAGAGATTAGAATCACACAGATCTGGGTTCAAATTCCAGTTATGCCATTAAATGGCTCTCCATCCCTCATGGGGCTTATTCTCATGAGCCTTTATTTTATTTTATTTTATTTTATTTTATTTTATTTTATTTTATTTTATTTATTTTATTTGTCTATAAAATGGAGCTATCGGTACTTACTATTTGGATATTATGGGGTTTTGTGAGGATAAAATGGATGGGTACTTCTAAATCTTACATTAGAATCAGGCTAAAGAAATCTCTCATGTATTCATACAAGTCATATTGACATACTGTGTGCCAGTGTGTCAACAACTCCGACTTTGTCTCCTGAATCATCTCATGTTTGCAGTGGAAAGCTCACTGCGGTCTTCTGCTCTTCCTCTCTTACTTTCTCTCTCCCTTGTTCTCTTCATTTAAGTACACTTTATTAAAAATAAATGATTGTCCCTTCCTAGAATTCTCTTTCTGGGGTAATATCAGGGAATCTATTGTCCTATGCTAACTTGAGAACTCTATTTTCACCTCTGAACTTCTCCAGGTTCCTGAAAACACCAGTCAGTTATGGGGAGGATATGATTCCACGTCTGGACTAAGAGGTTCCTTGGATTGGGGACTTTTAGTGCTAAGATTAGGAAAGTCCCAGGCAAACTGGAAACAGGCTTTTCACTCATTCACCTAGCTTTGACCTAGTGGAAAAATAGATTCAAGGATCCTATAGGGAACAAAACCGCTTATATGTTTGTTCTTTCTCTCTCTCTCTCTCTTTCTCTTTTTCTTTCTTTATTCCTTTTTTTTTAAAGAAAGACAGAGTGAACATTGAACATGTAAGTGGCAGGTGACGGGTAAAGGGAGAAGGAGAGAATCCCAAGCAGGCTCCATGCCTAGTGTGAGGCCCAATGTGAGGCTCCATCTCATGACCCTGAGATCACGACCTGAGCTGAAAACAAGAGTCAGTTGTTTAACCGACTAAGTCACCCTGGTCCCCGAAAGCCCCATTGTTAGTGCTTATCATATATGGTAATAAAAACCAAGAAAAGAAAGGGCATCCTAAGGGCAATCCAGTCCAAAAGAGGGGCAACTGCCAGGCCAGCTGGAAACAGTGACCTTTAACACCCTAAAGTTGAGCCTAATTTTCCAGTAGTATAAGACTCTTCCTCATCTAGTTGATCATGGAAGCCTGAGTAAGAGACAGGAAGAGGGTCTGGCATGTTTTTCTTTTCCAGAAGTCCCTTCCTGGGTCTGTGAGGAACTAGGAAGTGGATTCTTGGTTCAGACACGGTGGCCCTTCCAAGTCCCTACCTGATAGTACATAATACATGGGGCAGGGTGAGAAGTGGAGTTGGCATGAAATTGGGACACCAGAGAACTGAGTCAGAGTCCTGGCACCCAGCTGTATGATCTCGGGCAAGCCACTTACTTTCTCAAAACCTTAGTTGTTATGGGGAATTTAATATATAACCTTTCCCAAAGAACCTTGCGAAATACTGCATGAATGTGTTGGTTCATATTATTTAAAGCAGTAGTTCTTAACTGGAGGTAACTCTGCCCCTTCCCATTCCCACCCCCCACCCCACCTCCACCCCCTTGCTGGAGACATCTGACAACATCTAGAGGCCTTGGGGGTTGTCATACTTGGTGGAGGATGGCACTGGCAGATGGGAGGCAGAGATTGGGGATGCTGCTCAACGTCTCATCCTACAATGCACAGGGAAACAAATGCACCTGCCAACAAAGAATTACCCAGATCCTAATTGCAGAGGTTGAGAAATCTTCATTCAGAGTTTGATAGACATTAATTATCTTTGCTACAACATTTAAAGGTAAAATCTGAATAAAAAATATTTTTTACTTATGTGACCAATCAAAAATAGCCATTAGCCATTAGGGTCATCTCTTATTCTCTTACAGTGCACCCATATCAGAGATGAAGATACCATGATTCCTTGATTGCACTGTGTATGTGTTTTGTTTAGATAAGATTGTATTTATTTGAGAGAGAGAGAGAGAGAGAGAGAGAGGACGAGCAGGTTCCCCACTGAGTAGGCAGCCAGATGAAGAGCCCAATCTCAGGACCCTGGGATGAAGACCTGAGCCAAAGGCAGACCCTTAACCAACTGAGCCGCCCAAATGCCCCAAATGTTTTCTGGTTTTACCTATAAAATTATAAAATAATAGTCGTTGAAAAATCATAGCATGTCTATGAGTCTGTGGAATAATATTTTATGCTGTGTTTCTCTCTGGGTAAAAGATAGTCTCTATCACCTCTTAGAACTGTTCTATAGTTACCAACATTAATAGAATTCTCTTCTTTTTAAAGATTTTATTAATTTGAGAGAGAGTAAGCACAAGTGGTAAGGAGGGGCAGAGGGAAAAGCAGACTCTCCACTGAGCAGGGAACCCCATGTAGGGCTCCATCCCAGGACCTTGAGATCATGACCTGAGCCAAAGGCAGATGCTTGACTGACTGAGCCAACCAGGCGCCCTAGAATTTCCACTTCTCCTAGTTGATTCTTAGAGCACTCCTGTGAGGTAAGGAGGAAAATATCCCCATTTAATGAGTGAAAAACCCGATATGCCAGAGTCCCATGAAGACTTGCCTCGAGTCACAAAGTTTTTAATTACTAAAGGAGTTTTGAGTTTCAAAACTAGAAAATTAGCAGAGCTACAGCAGCCCATAGAGATATATGCATTTGCTCTAAGATTTCCTATTTGTTTTGGCTCAACATCTCAATGAAAATCCATGAATGTTTGTCAAGCATCGACCTTCAGTTGGAAGATAACCCAAGTGACACAATTCTTGCCATCAAATTTTTGGAGACTTGTAAAAATTTTTATCTAAATATTGGGCGGATATAATAATGTTAAGAAAAAAATTGTTGATTTTTTTGTAAGTTACTCGAGGAAACAGATGTTCAAATGAATTTGCTAGGAAGCTGTGTCATCACATGAAAGTTAATTAAAAAGTTAACATAAATAATTAACTTTTTTCCACATAACATATGCTGTATACTCACACATGCACATGCACAGATATGTTTTATATTACCAGTTGGGTTTTAAGCCCCTTGAAAGTAGTGACCTTTCTCACATCATGTGTGGGATGCTTCCTAGCTCATATGTGGGTCCTCATTTAAAGGAAATGCATGCGATGGTAGGGGACCGTTAGTGAATATATTGAAAGATGGTCCAGAAAGCCAAGGAATGACTACATTGATTGATAATCCCACTTAAAGTGGGTGGTGGGTTATGGTTTTTAAAGTGTTTCCTGTGATTAACATCAGCCCCCTCAAATCAGTAGGACTCTCTTCGGTGAGCTGAATGGAGGTGTCCTCATAAATATAGAAGTTATCTGTCAGCATAGACTGGAGGTGGGTACCACAAGCAGGCCTGGACTCCACTCACACACTTCATATTTTAGGCTCACACCTGGAAGCCCTTGGTGCTTATGTCCCTTAGCCTGTGGGAGTTGATTCTTCTTGCCTCACTTGTAGGACACAGTGGCTTTGAGGATCAAATTCAGGAGCACCTCTATTAAAGCTGAACCATGAAGCTCGCCATGTCATTTCCCAAATAGGCCTCATTCTAACCTAGATGCAAGTTAGTTGATGGTTCTGTAAGAACTGAAGAAGCTCATCCATCGAAGTGAATTTAAACAAGCATCACTTTAGGAAGGAGAGAAGGAGAAGGCTGCTGGGGAGGGGGTGGTGGGGGAGATAAAAACAGAGCAGGAAAGGGGAGGAACACCTCCCATTCTTTGACCTCTCTAGTTTTTCCCTACCAGTCATGTCCAGACCCCACTTCCTTCCCTCTGCTTAGATTCTGGGTGCCCACTTTCAAGAATTTCTTTATCAATATTTCCATTTCTTTCCATTTCCACATGGAACACTTCCTGACTTCTCTGGGAAAACCGTCCTGGATAAATGCAAAGATCTGCCTTGTCATGTTGCCATCTGAACGCAGCTGCTGAACACTGAGAGAATTAAAAAAAAAAATTGTCCCAAGACTGTGGAGGGAAGGATAACACATTGATGGTCCCAAACCTCATTTGAGTCCTGAATGACTGAGAGCCCCCTTTCCTGATTCTTATACACACCATTGCTCTCAGGCTTCCACCTTTGCAGCTCTTTCACCCCCTCTGCTTGGCTCTGGAAGTTCCCCCAATTCTCTCTTGGATTTCCACAGAGGAACCTCCCTTCTCATACAAACCAGCACAGGGAAATTCCTTCAGAATTCTCCCCCAAGTCTTGAAGATAAGCTGCGTCTCCATCTATCTTTCCCCTGTCCCTCCTATCACACAAAGAATGTGCTTATGTCCCTTCCTTTGTATCTAAAGATAACTCCTTTGTCAGTGCTCTGGTGAACTTCTCCAGAACTTTGTCCTTTCAATTATCCTTTCCCCATTATGCATCATCAACCCCATTCCTCTTTCTCCCACGAATCATTCCCATCAGCACTGAACAGAGGCTGGTTCACCCATGTTAAGAAATCGAGGTTTCTCCCAGATTTACAAACTGCACCCAAACCTAAATCTATGTCTCCACCCAATGATTAACATATTTACTTTCTGCCCTTTTCAGCCAGACTTCTGGAAGGATTATCTATACTGTCTTCCCCTTGCCACCCTCCATTTTCAGTTCCCCCATATTCCTATCTGACTTTCTTTTCTTCATTCATTCCTCATCCCAATGGCACATGCCAATGTGTAATGTGCAGTTCATAAATACCGGCTGATGACTCACACTTGCTCTCCCCCACTTGTCCACCATCTTTAGCCAAGTTCATCAAAGACCTCACTGTTGCTGAGTCCCATAAATGCTCCTCATTCCAGACATTTATACCATAAACGTGCCATACATTTATTTCATACATTCCATACATTTATTCTATAAATTTTCCTTATTTCCATATGTTTATTCACAGCATATGACACTGTTCTCACTATGTCTCCTGATGTTGTCTTTTTTTCCTGAAACAGTTTTATTCGGATATAATACACACGCCATAAAATTCACCTTTTTGAAAATGTACAATTTGATGGTTTTTAGTGTAATTACAGAGTTGTGCAATACTAACCACTATTTAATTCCAGAACATTTACATCACTTCAAAAACAAAAACAAAAACAAAACATGTTCTCAGAGAAACCCCAGTCATTCCCAAATCCCTTTCTTCACCCAATCCCTACTTCCTACTTTTTTTTTCAAATTATTCTAGACATTTTATGTAAATAAAATTAGTCAATGAAGTCTTTGGTGACAGTCTTGTTTCACATGGGATAATATTTTCTTTTTTGGGGGGGATAATATTTTCAAGTTTCATCCACATCATAGCATATATCAGTGCATCATTCCTTTTAATGGCTGAATGATATTCCATTGTATGGATGTACCATATTTGTTTATCCATTCATCTGTTGAAGGATGTTTGAATGGTTTTTACTTTGGGGCTACTATAAATAATGCTGCTATGTATATTTTCATATAAGTGTTTGGGATATATTTTCATTTTTTGTGTATATTTATAATTGAATTGCTAGGTCAGCTGAGAACTCTTAAAAATGCTTAACATTTTGAAAAATATACCAAACTGATTTCCAAAGAAGCTGTACCACTTAACATTCCCACCAGGCATATATGAGAGTTCCTTCTTCTCTATGTCTTCATCAAACTTCTTCTTAAGTCTTTTTAAATTTTAGCCATCCTAGTGAGTGGGGAGTGATCTATTATTGTGGTTTTGATCTGAATTTTTCCCATGGCTTCCAGTAAGCATCTTTCCATGAGATTATTGGCCTTTTCTCTACTTTCTTTGGAAATAAAAGTCTATTTAGATCTTTTGCTCGTTTTTACATTATGTTACCTTTTTTTTTTTTACCATTGTTCTTTTTATATTCTGGATATAAGTCCTTTATCAGAGATATGATTTGCAAATGCCTCCTATTCTGTGGGCTGCCTTTTCATTTTCTTGATACTGTCCTTGAAGCAAAATATGTTAAACATTATAAAGTCTAGTTTACCTATTTATTCTCTTTTCATTTATGCTTTGGTGTTATATCTATGAAAAGTTTGCCTAACTCAAAGTCATTCAGATTTTAATACTAAATTTCCATCTAAGAATTTTTTAGCTTTAAATATAATACTCAGTCTTTGAGCCAGTTTAGGTTAATTTTTCTGTGTAGCATGGTGACAAGTTTACCTTCATTCTTTTCCACGTGGAGATCCAGTTGTCCCAGCACTATTTATTGAAAAGACTCTTCTGTGTTTAGTGGTTGGTCCAGGCAATTTTATCAAATATCAATTAACCATAAATTTAAGGATTTATTTCTGGACTGTCAGTTCTATTTCAGTGATCATAGATCATAGGCCTATGCTTATGCCAGTACCATATTGTCTGAATGCTCTTTGTTGTAAGTTATGAAATCAAGAAATGCGAGTCCTCCTTTGGGTTTTTTTTTTTTTTCTTTACTATTCTAGGTTTCTTGTATTTTCCTATGAATTTTAGGATCAGATTTTTTTCTGCCAAAAATAAATGGTATCTGGAATTTTGATAGAGATTACACTGAATCTGCATTTCAATTTGGGGAGTATTGCCATGTTCACAATATTAAGTCTGCCAGTTGGTGAACATGGGGTATAGTTCTATTTATTTATAGGTCTTCTTTAATTCTTTTTTAAGGTTTTATTTATTTATTTGAGAAAGAGAGTAACTGAGGGAGAGAATAGGAGGGGGGGAGGCAGAAGGAGAGGAAGCAGTAGACTCCGCACTGAGTAGGGAGCCCAATGCAGGGATCCATCCTGGGACTCCATGATCATGAATGACCTGAGCTGAAGGCAGAGGCTTAACCATTGAGCCACCCAGGTGCCCCTTCTTTAATTCTTTTCAACAGCTTTTTGTAGTTTCAGCATACAGGTCTTATACTTCTTTTTAAAATATATTCCTTGATACTTTATTCTCTTTGATGGTATGGTAGATAAAGTTGTTAATTTTTTTTGAATTGCTCATTGCTAATGTGTAGCATATAACTGAATTTTGCATATTAATATTGTATCCTGTAAACTTGCTGAACTCACTTATTCACTTCAGTTCTTTTATTTTTTTGTATATTTTTGGATTCCATAGGATTTTCTATGTGAGTTGTCATATCATATTGTCTACAAATAGAAATAGTTCCAGATTATTTCTTCTAATCTCAATGACTTTTATTTCTTTTTCTTGATTAAATGTCCTGGTTAACAGGTATAGGAAAAAGTCAAATGGATATGGTGAGAATGGATGTTGTTGTCTTATTCCTGATCTTAAGATTCCAGTCTTTCACCATTAAAAATGATGTTAACTGTGGGTTTTTCATAAATGCCTTTAACAGGTTGAGGAAGTTCCCTTATAAGCATAGTTTGTTATGTTATTATGAAAGAGTATTGGATTTTGTCAAGTCCTTTTTATATGTGCATTGAGATGACTCTGTGGTTTTTGTCCTTTATTAATATAGTATATTACGTTGATTTTTAGATACTAGCACAACCATGTATTTCTGGAATATTTGAGTCAGGTCAAATTAAGTCAAGTCCTGTAAATGGGGTACTCCAGGGAACTGACAAGCAGACCAAATAGTAATAGTTCTCTGGGAAAGAAGCTTTTAGGAGACCCCTGAACTCTGTGCCTGCTAGGCTGCTGGGGACAACTAACATAATTGTGAGGCTAGTGATTTTCATGGCTGTTGTATGGGAAGAAGAAGAAGATAGGAATAGAATAGGACATGTTAAAATGCCACTAAGCTTCTCACTGTTCTTACTGAGATTCAGCTGATTTTATTCAATAAATACTTTAAGGTTATTGCGAACTTTTGATTAATTTCTAGAATTGTGAAAAAAGTTGATCTTGGCGATTTTTCCAGTGTTGTCTTTGCTTTAACGGAGGGCGGGGGGTGGGGGTGAATGGGTGATGGGCACTGAGGGGGGCACTTGACAGGATGAGCACTGGGTGTTATTCTGTATGTTGGCAAATTGAACACCAATAAAAAATAAATTTATTATTAAAAAAAAACTCCATATTAACAAGGTTCAATTGACTCACTGGATCCTTTTTAAAGACGCACAATTTTTAATGCATCATACTCAGATTTGTGATGGCTGTTTTTTACCCATTGAGGTAAAATGTAAGCATAAACTCTGAAAACTATGGTATGAGCTCATAAAAAAAATAAAATAAAAAAATAATGGAGAAGTATATTTTCAGAAGTCCTTTACACCGCCATTCTGGGAATAATCTTCCTACTAATTTCTCTTATCTCTCTGCTACTCTTATGAAATTTGAAGAATAGTCTTCTTAATATGTCTGACCTGTAACTTTTTTATTTTTCAGGTTATCTATTAGACTGTTTTATCATCTCCTTGGATGTCCTGATCCATTGCGATAGCTTCAGTCAGTGTCTCTGTGCCAGCAACTCTGCATTTGTTACTCTAGCCCAAATATTCCTTGTGAACTCCACACACATGTATGAGCTTCTGTCAGTATCTCTTGGAGAACCTACAGGCATCTCAAACTCAATTTGTCCAAAATTGAATACAGTATTGACCTTTCCTTCTGCCTCATGTCTGTCACCCCTATGTTGTGTTCCATGGCTAATGACACTACTATGTATATAGGCAAGAAAATCAATAGCCACACTTTACAATATCCTTTCTCTAACTGAGACAGAAGATCAAATGATCATTTTATCTGATCATCCCATTTTCCTGATTCTTGACAATGTTATTTCTCCTTTTTTGATGCCCTGTCACATATAGAATTGCATCTGAGTGCAATAGTGGTGTCCACAGGGCAGCCCGGGTGGCTCAGCGGTTTAGCGCCGCCTTCAGCCCAGGGCGTGATCCTGGAGACCCGGGATCGAGTCCCATGTCAGGTCCCTTGTATGGAGCCTGCTTCTCCCTCTGCCTGTGCGCCACCCCCCCTCTCTCTGTCTCTCATGAATGAATAAATAAAATCTTTAAAAAAAATAGTGGTGTCCACAAAGAACTTCAGGGTTTGGATCCTGTCATCCTCCCCAGCATCATCTCTCCTGATGCTCCAAGCCACCTTGAGTTTTCTTTCCCATATATATATATTTAAGATTTTAGTTATTTATTCAT
The DNA here is from genome assembly GCF_905146905.1 of Nyctereutes procyonoides. Taxonomy (NCBI): domain Eukaryota; kingdom Metazoa; phylum Chordata; class Mammalia; order Carnivora; family Canidae; genus Nyctereutes; species Nyctereutes procyonoides. Next base: position 4,558,510 of record NW_026575135.1, on the reverse strand, counting down.
GAGAGACACAGGCAGAAGGCTGTCCTTCTTTCCCATATTTAACATTATCTTTTACTCATGCTACTCCAAGAGAAATTCCTGTGTGCTTTTATTATTCTCACTTTTTTTTCTTTTTTGCTTATGCAAAATTGGATCCAGTTGATTGCTGTTAAATGATCCTAAATAACACACTAAAATTCAGAGCACAGCTATAGCATGAGCCTCCTTATTTGACCCATTATTTTAATTGTACTCACCAGTGTATCTACACTCAGCTGAACTGACCAGGGCTGTCACACCCAGCATTGACCATGCTTTTCCAGTCCATCTTCTTGGTATGTCCTTGACGGATCTTATCAGTGAGCTCTCTCATTTCTTCTCAGACTATGCTAAGAGGATGGTCCCACCCATCATTTTAACCCCTAAAGAGAGAGTGACTCCTTTGCTTTTTTCCCCCTCTTCCTTAAATAGAATTCGCTCTTCCAGTCACTTCTATCAATCAGCGAGGGGATAAAATGGATGTGTTTACTAGCTAAAATTTATAGCTAGTCTATGAAATATTGTTGTCCTGGAGGCCTACCCTTTTTGGCACTTTATCTCTTCTGCATCGAGTCCATGTAGATTATATTGCCTCTTTTGATAATTGTCAAATCATGTATGTATACTGGTTATGACTTACTCTAACTTTGGAGGGATTTAAGTTCTAGGTTTCTTCCTTGTTCAAATTCATGTTCACTGGTCATACGGGCCATCTCAAGGTAACCCTATCTTGGTTTTTGGAGAGGCCTATGTTGCAACCATGTTTCCTCTTACTTGCTAGGTGCTGACCTTGAGACAGCTATATTACCATTCAGTCATAGTTTCTTTTTTAAAAATTTTATGTATAGGCTGGAGCAAATTCAGTCCAAATTCAGGATTATTGGTAGAATTAACTGTGCGAATGGTTGTGAAAAGCCCTAGCTTGGGATCTTGTTAATGGTTGCCGCTCAGCGGATGGCAGCCTCGTTTCTTGGTTTCTTGTCATTGTTGTCCTTACCCACCTGTAAGCTCTGCTCTGTTAAGAGATTTCAGCCCCATAATCTTTTGTTTCTTCATCCTAATCCTTTACTTCCTCTGACTGTTCCTTTTAGGGTCTGAGCAAGCAAGCTGCTTGTATCTGGACCTGGCAGATCCTGAAATCTCTGCTTGGCTTTGTCAGACAAGTTCAGGCATGTACAGACATGTCCACGAGTTTCTCAGAAGGTTGACTTTGCCAAAGCCATAACACCACTCCCCCTCCCTTCCCACTGGGTCCTGTGCTCCAAGCTGTTGGACATAAGTTCGTGCTTTCGAAACGTCAGTATTTACACAGAGTCTGTGCCTCTGATTTACCCAGTGTCCAGCTGCTGATACTTATCTTGAAATTTCTAAGTGCAAGACTGCAATCAAAGCGTCAGGGTACAGAAATGAACAAATAAAGATGTTTGGGGACTGCCTGCTTTTCTCATGCGATTTGCACATTTTTCTTGGCTTGCATAATCCGAGGTGGCTGGGACCATGGGCCCCTTCATTCCTTGGCCCAGTGGTACAGCACATGGCAATGTTACAAATACAGGAGCTGGACATGAAGGAGGGGCCTCACCCCTGCTAGGAAAGCGTCCACCTCTGTGCCTCCCAGACAGCGTTGACGCATTCAGACAAGCTGGACAAAGAACGTACAGTCTACATTCCCTGGCCTTTGAAGGGAAGATGTTGCAATGTACAGGCAATTGGAGTGTTTGCCTAATTCATCAAAACATTCACATTTGCTAGTAATACAATGCATCTATGATGAGAAAGACCCAGGGGGAGCTCTGTGGATTAAGGGTAAAATGGCTCATGTTTCCTAATTTCTACCATTCGGCTAAGCTTTGAAGCAGCTCTCCCTTCATTCATGAAAGTGTTACAGTGTTGTTTAAAATGCATGGGCTTTGGAACCAGATGCATCTGTGGCTCAAACTTGCTAGCTGTGGGATCTTGGGCAATATACCCTTTCTAAAGCCTCTGCTCTCATCTGGCAACTACGGGTAGTATAGTAAAATGGAACTCTTAGAGCTTCTATGAGGATACTTTGAGATAAGATATAGTGCTTAGCAGGGTAACAGACATAGTGAGTACTGCAAATGAACTTGTATCATTCGCCTACTTTTACAATGCCTACCAGGTGCCAAGCACTCTGCTGGACACTTAGAATTTCTTACAATTTGGAGCTGATTGAACATTTGAATGAGAGTCAGGAGACAGGCAGAAGCATATTTTGAAAGAGGCAAAGAAGTCTTGAGTTTAGTCTTGATCCTTCATCAGGATCACCTCTGACGAACTAACCTCCAGGGTCTTGGACAAGAGGCATCTCTCTAAACTTCAGTTTCTTCAGCTGTAAAGCAGAGTAACTATTCCTATTCCAAAGAGCAAATGGAAAGATCTAATTATTAGTATTGCAATTATAATAGCTAGCATTAATATATAGCTTATTAGTTTCCTAGCACTTTCTAAACTTTTTAAATTTACTGCTTTACTTAATCTTTGCAACATCTCTGGGGAGAATTTGTATACAAATTTTACAAATGAAGCCACCAAGGGATAGACAACTTAAATGACCTGCCCACAGCTAGCCAATCAGAAACCAGTGAGTCCGCTCCAGGGTCTGTCCTCTCTGGCATCATGCTTTGTGTTTGATGGACTATAAAACCCTGTATAAATATGGAGATTTATTATTACCACTATGGAAAATTCTACCTAATGAACTCACTTTGCTCTGATGATTGAGGGATCCAACATTATTATTTTTAAGGGAACTGAAGCAATTGCTCCATGGTGCAGTTTCTCCAAACATTTTATTGTGAAACTTTCAAACATACAGAAAATTCCAAACAGTTTTATAGTCAACATATATATGCCCTCCATCTGATTTGACAATTGCCATTTTACTATATTTGTCTTACCACATGTCTAGCCATCTCCAGACTTCCCTCCTTCCATCAATCCATCCTATTTGTGAGTCATTTCAAACTAAGTTGTGGTCATCACCATACGACACCCAAATACTCCAGTATATATATATCATTAATTAGAATGTAATATACCTGATGATTTTGTTTTTTTTTTCCAAAATGCAGTCTTAGTTTTCATATCTAGCATGAAGATGTGGCAACCTCGGAAAAGAATCAACCTTGAATCATGGGATAGTCTACTTTTAATATTATCACTTTGTTGTTACTAATGCTGTTAATTTTCACACCTGATTTTTCAATACTAAGAGCCAGTCTGCTGTTCAGCTGCTTTCTTCCCTGCTCAGACCTTCCATTTCATCCCAGACATAATGACTCCTGCTCAGTTTTTCCCACTCCCACCCTCACCCTCTTGTGCCCAGATCCAACCACAGCTTGCTCCCTGCCAGACCTCCATATATCCAGTGGCATTCCAGTGCTGCCACAGAGTTCCACGTGGTATTTAAGTATCTGTCTGACCCAGCCAGTTATTACAATAACACCTTATATTTAGTTGGTGCTGGTTCATTATTTCATTCAGTAAGTATTTATCAAGAGCCTATTTAACCAGGTGACCAGGAGAGGGGGAGGCAAAGAGTAGGCTGACAGTACAGAGTAACAAAAGAATCAAACCGATCAGAACATATTTACTGCATGACTTCTGTGTATACAGCATTGCCATCAAGGCATTTACAGTCAAGTTGAAGGAAGAAGAGACATGTGCAGGAGTCCATTGGAGGCCAGCTAAGGGGGAAGCGGGGGAAGCTTCTATGTCGTCATGTAGATCCATTTGTGTGCATGTCTGCCAAAGAGATGTAGAATAAGATTGTTCATAGGATTCGACACGGATTTCTGGAGAGAAATGAAGCCATAAATAAATATCGGATAGAATAAACCTGGGAGCATGTACTAGGGGAAGGATAGAAGAGGGCTTTTTTGAATGGAGGAAAGAATTATATCAGGCAGTTGTTAAAATATCTTAGGTTGTATAGAGGGATTGAAGGATAGTCAAGATGTAGAGCTGGAAGGGATTGGCACCTGGATAGGTTCTATAATTGTAAAGATGGTTCTTTTCTAGGACTGTCAGAGCTGGGATTTTTGGACAGCATTCTATGTGCCCCAAAAGACAAAGATGGGTGGAACATTCTGTTGAACTGATGAAAAAACAAGACACAGGGAGTTAACGAAAGGGGGTGCCAATAAAGTGATGAAAGGGAAATTGAACATGGAGAATCTGACAATCAGAAAGACCCAAAGATCTATCTGTAACAAATCGAAGAAGCCACATGGAATAAACACAAGCTGGTGTCCTGATTTTCCTGCCTTTTGATGTAAGAACTGTAGTATTATGAACTCCAGTTTTCTTTTTTGTAAAAGTAGAATAAAATTTACTCTTATGGGATAGTGTGTGGGTTAAATGAGATGCTTTGTGAAACAGGTTCAGCATGGCACCTGTTTCATAGACCTTACTTAAAATTTAGCTTCTTTTTTGCACTTGGGTCCATTTATATACCTGAAGGGTATAGAATTGTGAAGCTGTCACAGAACCTGTCCCTTTTCATAAGTTTCAGAAGTACAAGATCAGTACTGCCATTGTGTATACACGGTAGCTTTGGGTGAATTTTTTTAAAGGCACTTTTTTTTTTTCAAGGAAAGTTAATTTTTTTAAATTGCTTTCCCTTAGGGAAGGAAGGAAGGAAGGAAGGAAGGAAGGAAGGAAGGAAGGAAGGAAAAAAAAGAAAGAAAGAAAGAAAGAAAGAAAGAAAGAAAGAAAGAAAGAAAAGGAGAAGGGGAAGGGAAGGGGAAGGGAAGGGAAGGGAAGGGGAAGGGAAGGGGAAGGGAAGGGGAAGGGAAGGGGAAGGGGAAGGGGAAGGGGAAGGGGAAGGGGAAGGGGAAGGGGAAGGGAAGGGGAAGGGAAGGGAAGGGAAGGGAAGGGAAGGGAAGGGAAGGGAAGGGAAGGGAAGGAAAGGAAAGGAAAGGAAAGGAAAGGAAAGGAAAGGAAAGGAAAGGAAAGGAAAGGAAAGGCAAGGAAAGGCAAGGCAAGGCAAGGCAAGGCAAGGCAAGGCAAGGCAAACATTTTGCCAAGCCCAGGTGCACAGCTTGGGGAGTAGACACAGATTGGATTTTGGCCCACACTATTCTCATCTTCTCAGCCATGACAGCCCTGCCTATGCTTGCAAATAACATTCGACCAAGAGGGGAGGAGTCAGACAATGTTGATACACTAGAAAAGAGGCAATCGGTCCCATCAAAGGACCATTCAGAGACAGAGAAACCTTCTCCCTGGGTGGCTATGGAGTAGAAGGAAGGCATTAGAAGAACTCCAGTGCCCTTGCCACCTCTGAGATCTGGGGGCTATGGCTCTATTCCATGGTAACCTGAATTCCCCTACATCACATCGCTATTTGTTTTTTTTTTTGTTGTTGTTTGTTTGTTTCTTTTTTGGGGTGTTTTATTTTTTAATAATAAATTTATTTTTTATTAGTGTTCAATTTTTTAACATACAGATACCCAGTGCTCATCCCGTCAAGTGCCCCCTCAGTGCCCGTCACCCATTCACCCCCACCCCCGCCCTCCTCCCCTTCCACCACCCCCAGTTCGCTTCCCAGAGTTAGGAGTCTCTATGTTCTGTCTCCCTTTCTGATATTTCCCACCCACTTCTCCCTTCTATTCTATTCCCTTTCACTATTATTTATATTCCCCAAATGAATGAGAACATACACTGTTTGTCCTTCTCCGATTGACTTACTTCACTCAGCATAATACCCTCCAGTTCCATCCACATTGAAGCAAATGGTGGGTATTTGTCGTTTCTAATGGCCGAGGAATATTCCATTGTATACATAAACCACATCTTCTTTATCCATCATCTTTTGATGGACACCAAGGCTCCCTCCACAGTTTGGCTATTGTGGACATTGCCCCTATAAACATCGGGGTGCAGGTGTCCTGGTGTTTCATTGCATCTGTATCTTTGGGGTAAATCCCCAGCAGTGCAATTGCTGGGTCGTAGGGCAGGTCTATTTTTAACTCTTTGAGGAACCTCCACACAGTTTTCCAAAGTGGCTGCACCATTTCACATTCCCACCAACAGTGTAAGAGGGTTCCCCTTTCTCTGCATCCTCTCCAACATTTGTGGTTTCCTGCCTTGTTAATTTTCCCCATTCTCACTGGTGTGAGGTGGGATCTCATTGTGGTTTTGATTTGTATTTCCCTGATGGCAAGTGATGCAGAACATTTTCTCATGTGCTTGTTTGGCCATGTCTATGTCTTCCTCTGTGAGGTTTCTGTTCATGTCATCACAATGCCGGATTTCAGGTTGTACTACAAAGCTGTGGTCATCAAGACAGTGTGGTACTGGCACAAAAACAGACACATAGATCAATGGAACAGAATAGAGAGTCCAGAAGTGGACCCTCAACTTTATGGTCAACTAATATTCGATAAAGAAGGAAAGACTATCCACTGGAAGAAAGACAGTCTCTTCAATAGATGATGCTGGGAAAATTGGACATCCACATGCAGAAGAATGAAACTAGACCACTCTCTTTCACCATAGACAAAGATAAACTCAAAATGGATGAAAGATCTAAATGTGAGGCAAGATTCCATCAAAATCCTAGAGAAGAACACAGGCAACACCCTTTTTGAACTTGGCCACAGCAACTCCTTGCAAGATACATCCAGGTAGGCAAAAGAAACAAAAGCAAAAATGAACTACTGGGACTTCATCAAGTTAAGAAGCTTTTGCACAACAAAGGATACAGTCAACAGAACTAAAAGACAACCTACAGAATGGGAGAAGATATTTGCAAATGACCTATCAGATAAAGGGCTAGTTTCCAAGATCTATAAAGAACTTATTAAACTCAACACCAAAGAAACAAACAATCCAATCATGAAATGGGCAAAAGACATGAACAGAAATCACACTGCTATTTGTGTGTAAATAGGGTCACATCAAAGCTGATAGCCCATATTTTCTTCTGCATGTGGAATTCCAATTCCAGATATCTACTTGTTAAGTCTCTGAAGACTGCAGGACATGTCCACAGTGGGTTCACAAACAAGCCCATTCACTCCAAGTACTTTATGGTGTCACCACGCCCTTCCTTTACTTCCCCAGGGCCCCCTCTTTTATATTGAATGATGATGAATCCACTCGTAGAGGGATTCTTGGTATTTTCCAAGGGCACTATTGTACCAGGATGCTCTCAGAACTGGTGCTTCCAGACACTCTGCATTCTCAGACATCTTCAAAATGCTCAGGTTAGTCTGTGTTCTCCCCCAGAGTGAGGAGGAGGCTATTTACACCCATTTTGTGCCATGTTTCATCTCCTGGGCACCAAGGATGCCCTTCTTTGTACTTTTGTGCCCCACAAAACCTTTGAATAAAAGCTCCTTCAACTTCAGTCCCTGGACCATGCCAGACACATCATAGGCACCCAGCTGTTCTCCCCATTCCCCTTTTCCTCTTTCTCTGCAGCCTTCCCCAGCTCCACCCCTCCAACCAGTGCAAACTACACATATAAATAAACACATACCCGGCCAGCTCTCCAGACATGTATGAATCCCAGTGTCAGCCTCAGTTTGGGCTCACACTGCTATGTAGTAAATCTATCATGAGTATTTGTGAAGTCCTCACAGGATGTCCAACTGAATTGAGTTCTTGGGACACATTTTAAATAGAAAAATCAGTGGACCCTGCTGTGCAGAAGTGCAGTCAAATAAGGACAGGTTTACTTTTAAAACATAACTTTGACACTTTGTTTGTTTGTTTTATAAAATAAAACCGTCTCATTTTAAACAGATTTGAAATTCAGACCAACAAAAAAAAAAAAAAAGGAAAGAAAAGAAAAGAAAAAAGAAAGAAAAATAATGGCTGAAAAAAATCACACTATCCTGATCAATTATCTGCTGAATTTTTGTTTGTATCATTGCAGGAATTTTCATAATTTATTTAACTAGGTCTGAAGGTCTATTAGTACAAATTATTTCTAACACTTTGCCATTTTAAACTATGAACATTCTTACAATAATATCTTTGAGGATATCCATGATCATTACCTTAGAATAAATTTCTAGAAGTGAAATCAGTACCAGAGATCCCTACAGTAGTTCATCTGACAAATCATGTCAACTTCAACTTCAAATTTATCCCAAATCCCAGCACTGCTCACCTATTCCACGTTCTACTCAATGTCCCCTTACATCATCTCCCTAGACGACCCCTGCAAATCCTCTGCCCTAGACCACAGCACCTTACACCATTGCCCTAGTCTCCCTCTCCCCCTCATCACTGCATTTGCTTGGCAATTGGTTTCTGTTTGTATGATGACTCCTTGTTTTTTTTTCCCCCTTTTTCTTAGCAGAATGAGAAATTTTAAAAAAATCATACCAGATCGTATCAATCTACTCCCAGAATTCCTAGTCATGGTCCTACTAGTTGTCATAATCCTATGTGATCTAGCCCCTTCCTATGCCTGTGGCCTCCTCTCCCTGCTGCACCCTCTCCCCAGGTGCATTCCACACTGGCTATGCTGGCCTTCCCAGTGTTCCTTCAGTGAAAATAGCCTCAGGACCTTTTCAGTGGCTACTCCTCCTTCAGAAAACTCTACATCCAGATCTCTAATGAACCCCTTCATAACTCATTCTAAAATAGTTCATCTCCCAGCTCTTTCTCCATCCCATACACTAAACCCTGTCAATACCCAGCTTTAGATTTACCATTGCATAAATTCCCTTATGATGTACATGCATTTTTTGTCTCTGCATACTGGAATTTATGCTTCATGAGTTCTTCATCACAGCACCCCCTAAAATCTGGGAAAATACATTAGTAGATGCTCAATAAATAAATATCAGCTGAATGCATGCATGAAAGAATGAATGTATTATTTATTCTATTAAAGCACATGCATAAAGCACATGCACACTGGCCTTTGAAAAAACATATCTGACCTCCCACTACCAGAGAACTGAAGAACATAGTTTTTAACTTAACTTGCCCAGATTATTTTCATGTTTATTTTCTTACTATCCCTAATATTTTAGGACATATCCTGCCTGGCTAGAGGGGGGGGAATGTTCTTAAAAATGATGTTGATTAGGAAAGAAGTTCATTAGGGGTTTCATTTGGTTACAACCTTCTCTAGAAAATAAATAAGTGTGACATAAAACTCTGAAGAATAAACAGATTTCTTTTTTTCTCATAACTGAGCCTCCTTCTGTATGTGTATTTATATATATATATATATATATATATATATATATATATATATAAAGGGGACAAATAAAAGATGATAAATTCAAAGTAGGTAAAATTCAAAAGGCAGTCTGATATATGAGGAAAAAATTTTGATCTCTGGAATCAAACCTATGTTAATTCGTATTCTAGAACCATCACTTATTGTGCTCTCTTCAGCAGCACATATAGAACCATCACTTACTGAGCAGAAGGGGACATTTTTTTTTAATGTGTCACTGAGACTCAACACCCTTATCTGTAACATGGAGATAATCATTACTTCCCTCCAGAGGTACAGCCAGGACTAAGTAAAATACCGGACAGGGTATTTTATTGAGCACATCTAGAACAGGGTTTAATGTGCTCAATAAATAAAAGCTATTTTTATCTATATCCCTGTCATATTGTTGACGTCAACTGTTCATTCTGAAACCTTGTGGACAAAGGATATTGTGGGATATAAGGACTGTCTTCCAATATGTTAGGAGTCATTTTTGTGGAGGAAGGGGATGCACCTAGGAAAGAATTAAAGCTACAGCTTCACAGACCCTGGTCAATAAAGGGACTTAGCCTCAACAGCTAGAACAGTCCAGCAAATAAGGAAACTCCTCCTAAAGCAGTGTACATCTGAAATTCTCAAGAAGAGACTAGAAGGACAATCCCAGTGATACTGAACTCTGGAGAATATGGCCCCTGAATGGTTAGTGATACTGGACATTTCTTCATCAGTGTCCATCTTTTTGCTTATCTGTGACAGACATATTTAAAGGAAGAATTTTCCTACGGCCCCTCAAACCATGCCTCTCCAACCATCTCCTCCATTGATATAGAAACTTAGCCTTGGGCATTCTGGTACAATTATGAAAGAAAATTAGCTTCAATATTCCTCCTAAATACCTCAGCGGTTGGCTGCAAGTGTACAAATGCCAGTGTTCTGCGAAAATTCTTCTTTACTAATATAATTGCTCCCAAGCTCTTTGGTTGTCAGCACATTACAGTAAGAATAAAATCACTTCTTTTATTTTGGTACTCACTCAGGAAACCCAACTCATTGGCCCCCTCATCCTTCCTCTTTTAACTCCTTCCTGTCTTAAGTAGTGAAGTCTGGACTAAGAAGCTCGTTGGCCGGAGACGACTTACTAGTATTTGCCCAATAAACGGTGCAGTTTTGCATTTTATACAAATGGCTTGCACATATATCCTAAGATAGAACATCACCAGGGTTTACCCAGTCTTCTCAGCCAAAACATGTGGTAGAGGAAAGAGAGAGCTCCAGTCCCTAGGAAACTCTTGCTTACTAAATGCCCTTGACCATGTTGCTCTCTCTAAATCTGAAAACATCATAATTAAGATGGCAGGGCTTGGATCACACTGACCTGGGCTAAAATCTGGCTTGGCCACTCACTAGTTGGATGATTTGCATAATCTTTCAGAGCCCAGGTTTATTCATCCCTAAAATGACTCTTCCTATAATCATTGATTCCTAACAGAGGCATCATGACCAGTCATTGAATACCGAAATGTGTGCTGCTAAACTCAGGGCCTAGCACATTATAGAGCTCGGTAAATGTTCCATTATTACAATAATTAGATAAATATGCACCAGTCCTAGAGAAGCCTTATGCATGTCAGCTAGTGTCCTCAATTCTGCACCACTAGTTGAATCCTGGATGCAACATTTCTATTCTTGCAGTACCCCCTCCAGAAATGTTTATTCACTTAACAGTGGGTCATCAGAGGGCAATCGTGAGTCAGGCACTGTCCAAGCTGTTGGGGGATGCTGATCCCTGGACAGATGTTCCTTCCTTCCATGATTCTCTCCATTCTCAGATCATCTTGGATTCTTCACTCTCCAACACCACTCCCCCAGCCAATAAATTACTGAATTCAATTGATTCTATTGCCTAAATATTTCTCCATCCCACCTCCCCAACCCCCCTCCCAGCTCCTCTCACTGTGTCTCACTGTCCTCAGTCCTCTGTCCTGCTTGTTTATCTCCTGCCTGTGTCACCACGGCAGCATCTTCACCATTTTCTTTGATTCTGGCCTCTCAATCCTGCCAGCTACTCTCCACAATCAGTCCCAAGTGTCTTGCTCAAATACAAACCCCATCTTGCCTGGAACAAAACTCAAAAAAACCAGAACAAAACAAAATAAAAACAGAAAGCCCAACAACAACAACAACAAACTCCTTGGCATTTCATAGGAGGTCTTTGATCTACTGACTCTGTTTGACCTCCAGGCTGATTTTTGGCCTCTTTCCCATAAGAGCAAACTCCTACTACACAAAGCAACTTAAAACAACCTGATTGTTCATTTGCTAGTTCATGTTTTTTGCTTCCATGCCTTTGCAAATGCACTATCCCCTTTTGAGAAGGCCCTTCCCCCTTGCTTACCTGGAAAACGCACTCTTCAATATTTATTTCAAATGTCACTTCTACCAGAACCCATTCTAGAGAGTTGGTCACTTCATCTTGGGAGCTATCTCTATACCTTGAACCTTTTACTCTGGGTTTCTCTTAATGATTCATTAGTTATCAGCTCAAATGTCACCGCCTCATGGCAGGCTTTGTTGCCCTCTCCCTACCCCCAAACCATGACTTTCTACACCAGATCATTTCTCCTAGGATTTCCTACTATTTACAAATGTAGTTCACTGAGTCTTATAAAAAAGCTTTTGCAGAGCAACCACACAATTATATAATTATAAAATAATCAACAATGTTTCTCACACTAAAATATAGACCAAAATCATGTGTTTTATTTCTCAAGCCAAAACAGAACAAAATCGTTATCATTACAAGGAAATACTGGGGAAAGAGCATGCTAGCTACTCAAACCTTAAAAATCTCATTTTTATCCCCACGTAAAGCCAGAGCAGGAGGAAGTCACATCCCTGGACCATATTCTTTGGGCCCCCTAATGAATTGTCTTTTTGGAACTGTGATTTAGCACTATTCTCTCGGTGTTCATCCTGTCTGCTGCTATTATGGAAAACAGATGTTTGCAGAACATCTTTTGGACTCTTGATCAAAGTGCTGGTGCAAACATCTTCCAATGTATTGCTCAGTGTCTTTTGTGACAGGTTTATCTCAGAAGTCAAATCCAGGACAACATGTATATCTATCTACATTTTCTTCTGCTAGATGCCAAGAGTAGATACCCATCATCTTTCTCTCTTTACTTAGGCTTCCAGGAAACTCAATACTAATTTTGGCACCCAGTTGCTCTAACTTTACTCCACCAAGGCTTTTTTTTTTACATTATATTTCTATTTTCTCTTTCCATTACTAACACCCTGTTTATTTTCCGGCTTTTTTGTGTGACTTTTTCCACCTATTGGTTATAGGATTTGTGACAAGGGAATGCATTCTAGTAGAAGAAGCAAGCATGTTTGAGTCACCGGATACTGAGTTTCAAGGTCAGCAATATATGCCCGTTGATAGACATATAACTTTAATTGCCTCTACTCTCAGTTGTCCCAACTTAAAACACAAAAACTAATGGCATCTAGGTGTGATTCTTTAGGAATATTATATATTAAAAATATACATAAGTATTCCTACTGTGGTTCAAGAGGGGATCCTTTTTTTCAGTTATGTTTGTGCCTCTTCAAAACTTATTGGAATGTGGAGAATAGATGGACATGGACAGATACATGATAAAGGGGGAAATAACAAAGGCAACAGGACTGTCCATGATCAAGTGTGTAACATATAAGAATTTGATCTTGAATGAGTTCATAGGAAAGATCAACCACTGGGGTTTAAAGGATGCACAGGATTTATACACATGAAGAACAGAAAGAGGGTACTCTGGATGGTGGGACTTTGAGGGGAAAGAATAAAATGAGAAAACCCAAAGGAGGCAGACTTCATAGCAAGTTTATCAACAAAAGCACCAAAGTATGTGTTACAGTGATAAATTTTTTCAAAAAATTCAGAAAGCTCCATTGTACAATTGAGAGTCACTGAACCTACAATGAAAGCTAATTTCTTGGAATATTAAAGGGAAACACAAGGGTGGTATTTGGAGCATTTGTCTCCCTCCTCAAATTTTAAACAATTGAAAATACAGAAAATGTAAAAGGAATAGTTCTAGAAAATCCCAGGATAATCCATTTACCCTTCAAAAACCAAGAAACAGAGTTCTGGAACGATGGAGCAGAGGAGCAAGGTTGAGTGCTCAGCATCAAGTAGGACTGCACATCTGAATAAAAGAGAAAGTCCAAAGTCCCATGACAAGATAAGGGTGGAATATGGACCAAAGTTCATATTCACTGACTCTCTGTTCACCCTGGGACTCCTGCTTTGTCTGTTCACCAGGCACTCTCCATCTTTGGGTCACTGCCTTGCACCTACTCCATCTGGGCACGGGCAAGACAAGTTGGCCTAAAGGAAAATCTTTTTATCTTCTACCTCTTGGATCTTGATCCATTTTAGTGCCTAAATTTATGGTGATCAATGAGGCTGAAAAGGTCTGCGTCATGTTTGGAGCATGTTCCTTGCTCGTTTGTATGGCTAGATCTGAAATACCAGAAGAAAGTGTGTTTTGAGAGTCTGTTGTGAGGTTGCCAACTGAGTGTTTGGATTTAGATAGATCACACGCAACACTTTCAAATGGTTTTCGGCTCAGTATCCAAACATTTGATTTCTTATCTACACTAATTCCAAATTTTATAAAGTTGCTGAAAGTTTATTGTGGAGAAATTCATACATGCCTGAAAAAAGATGCAGCTGAAGTAGGTTTTCACTCATTGGGTGGGGCTGGCACATGCCTTCCAAAGGAAATTGTGTAAGTGTAATGAAGAGAAAGCCTTCTGCCCTGGCAAAATTTTTATTAAAAAATCTATAAAGAATAGAAAAGATGATCTATTTTGGAGATGAATAATTTAATAGACAGCTGCTCCCTAGTGGAGTGTGTTGAGAATTCTGAAGCTACCCTCTTGCAGATCACGAGAGAGGATCACAATAGATTGGTGATGTCTGTCCCAAGCATGGAATGTATTGGTGGCAACAGCAGGTCAGACATGTGCCATTTCTGATCCGACCTAATACAATCCTTTCCTAATGTCAGAGAGTGATAATGACTATACTAGACAGATGTCAGCCATGTGTAGAAGCCAGATTTCCTGAATTCTTTTACGTGGTTTTTGTCATTCTAGGATAACTTTATACTTGGTTTGATAGAGAAGTGACTTTACCTGCCTAACAGTTTCCCCATGTGTTTTATTCTTTAAGGCAAAACAAACAACACAGACACACACCTCTGGAAAAAAACAACTATTAGTGAAATAAGGTTTCATCCAATTCCAGAAGAAATGTCCCCAGTGGGTCCCTAGGTCTTGATGCGGCCTTGTCATAGCACCTCAGCTCTAGCCATGCTAGATGGGAAGAACTCATGGATTCTTCCTAGATGTTCTCAAGTTAGAAGGCAAAGCCTAATCCTTCTTGCCTTTCCCTAATTGATACTTGTTTGCAAAAAGAGTAAACAAGGCCCAGATTTTTCTTCATCTGTAGGGATGTGGGTAGCTGTTTTTTTTTTTTTTCTTGAGGCTGCCAGGTTCTATGTTATATAAAGGAGAACTTTAGAAAGAAGTCTTGCCTTAATGCAGGGAGGACCCAGCCAGCCAAACATACTTGTAACACATGGGAAGAGGCTGGAGCAGTGTTAGACAGATGTGCTGAGGAGGGATGGTGGAGGAGCACAGTCCTCCCCTCTGGTTCTTAATCCTTCCAGCTGATCCCACCCAAACAAACACTTCTTAGTATTTCAGAGCCACAACTGGACAGAAAGCTGCTCATATCTTCTACCTTAGTCTCTCATCCTCTCTCTCTCTCTCTTTTTCTTTAGTAGGCTCTGAGCCAAATGGCTCCGAGTTCTCTCCCTACTAATTTAGAGCATATTTTAGACTTCTGGGGAAGCACCCCTCCCCAAAAGCACACATGTACAGAAATAAACATCTAATGCAAAATATATAAATAGCTGGGATTTTGCTCCTATTTCTATGATCCACTGTGTTTTCCAAGGAAGGGATATTGATGTCACCTGGTCTTGTATGAAAGTAAGTCCTATAAATTTAAACTATAACATTCAAACAGTAGGGAGTGAACAGCCTGGAGGTGTGCCACATGGACTGAACTGGACTTGTGAAGGTCTGAACACTAGCCCTGACTCCTCTGACACACATGTGTGCACTTGCACACTCATCACTCATTCTGCATGTTCTTGGGCAAACTGTTGTCTTTTCTGGGCCTGAGCTCCTGCTCTGTAAATTCCCTCTGCCTTCGAGCCTCTTTGACCTCCTGGTAGCAATTGCTCCGACAAAACCTTGTACTCACATCAATTGCCCAATTGTTCTTCCTGCACTGGATCACAATTGTATGCTTGCTCCATTAGTGTGAGGTGAAAGAATCTGGGTTTTAGAGGCAGATTTGGATTGAAATCCTGGTTCCACCCCCTCAAGTGAATGGCCTTGAGAGAATTATTTAGCCATTTATTTATATGAAGGGTGGAAAATGTGGTGATAATGTCTACTTATCAAGGTTCTTCTGAAGGTTAAAAATTAGAGCACATATGAAAATGTCTGTCTATATGTAATCTTAAGATTTAGTGAATTTTTGTTTCCCTCACACTTCCTTAATGTCTAGCATAAGCCTGATGTGTGGTGGATATTCAAAAAAAAATGCTGTTGGAAAGAAAGGAGGAAAAGAGGGAGAAAACAAAGAGAAAAAGAGAAGAAAAATAGGAGGGAAGGGAAACTGGGATTGAGAAGGAAGGGAGGAAAAACAGATAAAGGCAAAGGGGAAATGAGGTTAATCATACCCTCTTCATTATCTTGTGAACTCCTAAGGGGCCATCTGTGGCCTAGTCATCTCTGTATCCTCAATTCCTAGTACTGACATTATCATTTTGTAACTACTCAATTAATGTTGGCTGGACAGATTGTATTAATCTTTAACATGGGGAGAATGACGCATGTCATGCTTTATAAAGGGCTTCTATGAGCAACTGCCAGAGCCCTGAGTGTGAAAGTACTTTATATATTGAGCAAGAGTGCTGATAACTGACCTAAAGTCTGGTATATGATGGTAGGCTAGGCTGCTAGTCCCAACTCCTCATTTGCCTAAGCTAATAAAGTGGGGACCAAGGAGTCCACTTAGAAAAGTAGCATTCCCAAGTTAGGTACAGTCATATACAGACAAGTTTTGTAATATTTGGTGTGTGAATGGATGCGAAGAGAGCCAAAAAGTGGATTATAAAGAGATATTGGACCATGGTTTTGCTGTGAAATAATGTATCATAAAAGGAAAAGAAGCTTGAAAAGACAAGGACCTGGGGAAGTAAAAGGGTGGGTGGAATGGAAAGAAGTATCTAAATAAGCTCTATATCACTTAGGGACCCAAGTTGTCCTTCTGTGAGACTTCCCCAAATGAGGGAAGAAATAATCTCTTCTCTTTGCAGGAGAGTGATGAGTCACCATTTAGGATGGGGAGCATGGTATACCAGATGAATAAGTGGAGATCTGGACCAAAGAAGATTCCCATGTGGACAACTTATATAAAGTCCGTGGTGTAGAGGCTAAAGACAATGATTTATCATAGGGTCTTTAGGGCAGACTTTAGTGATTCCTGGTAGGTAGCCCACACTGATTAATAGGGACATAAGACAACATTTGAGGAAGCCAAACATTACTGTAATGGGGAAGGGAATACAGGGTAAAGCATTAGAAGAGCTAGGCGGGGCGGGAGGTGGCGGGGGGGGCACAAGATTCTGATAAGCTATGAGGTATCAGAAGCCAGGTTTAATGTAACAATATCTTTTCTACTCTGAAGATTCTAAAAAAATGGGGACGTTTAGGTTATGTAAAGTAGCATGATAAGTAAGCAGGTTTGCTGTGCTAGATATTCTAAATTCAGTGACTCTGGGCTTATATACTTCTCTGGATATAGGAACCATGCATACAATTTTACATCCCAGCCAGACTAGCTGTTTTCTTAAGGGAGGAAAGGAATGTGGATATAGAGAAACTGATTCTTAGAATGGAAGAAAAATTATGCTGGGCTGAAGGCGGATTTCTTTTCTAGGAGGGTAGCATACTCTTGATGGAACATGGATCCTGGAGCATTTTTTTCACTCATAGATGGTGTTTGCCTATATCAAGAAATATATATACCATCAATTTAGTTGTCTAGGGTGCTCCTATAGTACTACAGAGTGCATATATCCCCAGCAGGGAAGTAAGGATAAGCTTCCTCTTTTTTACCTGCTCTTCCAGAACCAGGATGATCTCAGGAGCTACCTTTCATAAGAGAGAATACTTTTTTAGGTGTTGCTTCCAGTCTGTAAAATTCAACCAAAGGGTGGGAGGTTTTCTCCTAATGGTGAGAGCATAAGCCCTGGAACACATACACCTGGACCTTAGGCAATACAGGATCACTCTAGGCAGCAGATAACTTGTCTCTAAAGTGAGGACGACCATATGATCTCAACAAGGAGACATTAAGGATATGTGAAATTTTAAAAAATGCAAAATAATTAGACCACTACTCAGCAAGAGTAAGTAGTCAACAAATTGTTAATATCAATAGTATTGTTTTCAGCATGACTATTGCCAACAGAGTTAAGATAGAAATTTGACAGCAGGCTTAAAGGATAATCCTACCCAACTGGAATCCTTCACTGAATGCTTCCATTCAATTCACTGAAATTTTTGAGCTCTTAATATTGGCAAGGCTATTATAAGGGTTATAGAGATTATTAAGGCTTTTTTTTTTTAATCACAGAAGCTCAAAATTCATGAGATGAGAAGACAATTAACAAAAATACCTCTGAAATAGAGCAAAAAGTAATTACGCCCATTAATGTTAAGAACGATTTTGGCCTTTCAAAGGAGGGCATTATTTTACCTAATGGGAGGGTCAGGACAGACTTTATGAAACAGGGAGGTTTTCAACAGCCCCACAAGAAAGCATGGAGTTTGGATCAACACAGATACAAGGACAGACAAAGATACATAGGCTAGTTTATGTGTGACCAAGGACTGAGTTGAGGCTGGACATGAAGGCTAGGAGCACATGGCAGAAGGACTTAGTTACTTAGGACTTCTTAATTTTTACTTGAATGGGCAATGGAGAAACATCACACACGTTTCTTGAGAGGACTGTACATTCTCTATGAACAGAATATTTAGTTTTGTGTCTGAATTTCTCATGGTCGTACTATAACGACTGGCCAATAGCATTAAAAAATTGTTCAAGTAAATGATGGCTGACTGGGTGGGTGGACGGATGAACAAACAAGTAACAGTTATGGGAGATATGCACCCAGCTATCTTGTACTCATCTGTCTTTTCATTTATTCATTCAGTAATTATTTAGTAATAATTAAATAAAGTGTACTGTGTAATATTTGTGCATTGAACTTGACCAGAATTATCCTCTCTACCTTAGGTAAACTCAGGGAAGACTATCTTGCCCACCCTGTGGGGAGATTAACTTTCTGTGTAGTACACTCCATCTGTTAAAAGTCAGGGATTTTTTTTCCCCTTAGTCATCTTTATTGAATCATTGATTTTGATAAGAAGGAGGACAGTCCTTTAAAAATATGGGCCCACCCAAAGCCAATTTTTATGTTTCCCCAAGCACTGCAATTGAGGCCGCTCTGCCTGGCTATTAATACTCTAATGGAACAGCATGCCCTCTTACAGAGGGGAAATCAGACGTTGTGCTGAGTTGATTAGAAGTGATGGCATGGAGCTTCTTCCTGAGAACGGAAGTCCTGTAACCTCAAATACCAAGGACTATAAATCTCAGCAATATATAATGGTAATTGGTTTGAAAAGCCTAATCGACGCAGAGAACGGAAGCCAAGTTCAGAATGCTCAGGACTGGAAGCTCCAGGCCTCCGCCTGCTTCCAGAAGGAGACGTGTCATTTTCTCCCTCAGTGCTGGGAAGAGCAATAATGGATTTCAGAAGTTGAGCCTCACTAAATGCCAGCCTGGAAGCCCTACCTGATGGCAGTAATGTGTGGAACTGAAGCCCACGTGCGGCACATTTATCTGGGACAGGTAAAAATGTGTGATTCGATTCACAATGAATCAGAATCTCTGAATTTAGGTCCATTAGTTAGTATTTTTGACAAGTTCCTGGTTGATTCTTATGCACGGTGAGTTTTGAGGACCACTGCTATACATATCAGTCCCCATCTATGCCATAAGATCTTCTTCAGTCCCCTGCTTCTACATTATAATGAAAATGCTTCTACGGTGCCTGGGTGGTTCAGTTGGGTTAAGTGTCTGACTCTAAATTTTGGCTCAGATCATGATCTCAGGGTCACGGGATCGAGCCCTGCATCAGGCTCTGAGCTCACCGAGCAGTCTGCTTAAGATTCTTTCTCTCCCTCTGCCCCTGCCTCCATGCACACTCTCTCTCTAAAATAAATAAATTCTTTAAAAAAGAAAAGAAACCACTTCTGACCTTGAGTTTAGCTAACCCATGTTCAAATCTCAGGTCAGCCTCCTACTCACTATGTGGCTTCAGGCAAGCCCTACTTTCTTTCTCCAAAATCTATTTCCCCTCATTTATAAAAGGAAGGAAACGAAATCTACCAGGCTAGATTCTTATAAGGTCCCCCCAAATTAGACAATATAGGAACACATCAGGACATGGTAAAGAACAAATATTATTGGTCATGGCTATGAAACATGCATAAATTTGTAGAGTATAAAAGAGGCGTTTAATATTATGATCTATGCCTTGGTTTGAGACTAACAAAGTCAAACTATTTTGAGCCCCAAGCAGGCAAATGAGATGTGAAGAGTCTTGTAGGAACCTTTCCTTGAGTCTCAGTCCCATTGCTTTTTAGCCACAGAGACATAGGCAGAGACATTGGCCTCCCTCAAGCTTTGATTTGTCATTTGCAAAATGGGCTAATAGTTACTGTGCATAATAGACATACCTACATAATGTCCCTGGTAGGTATGAATACCAATACATGAAACCAAAGATCATGCCACAACCTGGCTTGAGATGGAACTGCTCTGGCCTCCCATACTTCCATTCGTTACACCCCTAGTATTTGACATTGGACAACTGCAGCCTTCTCTATCATGTATATGTGTTATGTAGGCAGAACTTCCAGTTTCTGAGCTACCCTTTTCCAAAGAAAGAGTTGCATAATCCTCCCACTCCCTAAGAAACTATGGAGTCATCATTAATGATAACCATTTATCATTTAAGCATCTACATATGTTTCGGGGGGGGGGTTACTTGACCTCTTCATGCCTTACTTTTCTCTGAATACCAGCCATACTCACTGTCCTATTGGTTAGTATAAATAATGCTAAATGTCGTAATAGATAAACTTTGAAATCCTAGTGATAGCCTTATCAAAGCAAGAGATTGTTGTTTGCTCACATGCTAATCAAATACAAATTAGCCAGGTTTGGGAGCTTTTTAATCATGCAGGCTTCAGAGAGCCAGTCCTCTTCCACCCTGTGGCTTCCCAGGTCACTGTAGAAAGAGAAGGGAGACCCTGGAGACAGAACACCAGAGACTCAAGTACCTCAACTCGGAAGTGACACACATCACCTCTGCTTATATTTCATTGACCAGAGCTAACTGAACGCAGCTCTACCAAGATGCTTGCAAGGGGAGGCTGGAAAAAGTCCCTGGCAAGCAGCCACTTCCCAGCATCAACTTTACATTATGGAAGGAGAGCGCAAATCTCTGTCTCAGCCACCGTTACCAACTCATAAAGTTGCCGTGAAGACTAAATGAGAAAATACACATCAAATGCTTAGCACAGAGCCTGGTACATAGTATATAATCAATAAATGTTACCTGAGGCCATCATTCTTAAAACCACAAGGTTAATTTCATGCTTTGTTAAACACTAGTAGAATCCTCAGATGCTATTGGCTATCATGATGATCTATTCTGATTTTAGTCTGATTTTATTTTTTTTAAGTTTTATTTGAGAGAGAGAGAAAGAGAAAGATTATGAGCAAGGGGGAATGGCGAAGGGATAAGCAGACTCTCCGCTGAGCAGGGAGCTTGATGCGGGACTCTATTCCAGGACCTTGGGATCATGATCTGAGCTGAAGGCAGATGCTTGACCAACTGAGCCACCCAGGCACCCTGATTTTAATTAATTAATTCAATTCATACTTATTGAGTGTCTTACTAAGGCTGGATGTCAACAGTGAATCAGACTCTTCCTGTGGCCAGGCATTACATGGAATGGTGAAGAGAGGCCATAAACACTAGGCCAGTATTTGCAGAAATGGTTATTTAAACTATAACTATGAAAAATAACATGACAGAGAAGTACAAAGTACTAAAAAGCACATATCTAGAGGACCAACCTAGGCTGGAGAATTTAAGAAAAGATTCTCTGAGAACTTAAGAATGAATAGCAATTAGCCAAATGAAGAAGTAGGGGACAAATTTCAGGCAGAGGGAGCAGATGTGAGCTGCCTCCTACAGATCATATTAACTCAGTCCTGGGGATCATTCAGCTTGGACAGCAACCTCGTGGGATGTTTCAAAGTATCATCAGCATAAAAACACAAATAAATAAAAGCATCCTGGTAAATATGTCCCCAAGACACTAGCAACTTACGAAGAACACACAACATCCAAACACTGTAGCAGCTTCAAGGAACTTACAAATGTTTTCATCCAACTACAAACATTATTTTCTTGGGAATCTTCAATTGTGTCTTTCAGTACAGAACTTTTCTCAGCTTGACTCAAGTCACTGAATGGGTTTGAGATAGAAGCATGTCTGTGATTTGTACTGTTTTTGGCTAAATATCTTTTCTAGTCCTCATCAAGTTCCCCCACATGCCATACATATAGAAATATAATCTTATGTTAAGTGTTATTGTTACAAAATAATAATAAAGAAGCTAGGAGGCAATTTTTGGAAGAGATAGATAGGTTTATGGCATAGATTGTGGTAATCAGTTCGTGGGTATACCTTTATTTCCAAACTTACTAAGTTGTATACATTAATTATATACAGCTTTTTGTATGTCAAAAATAGTAATTTTTAAAAGTGAAACACTGAGGTAGTGTGCACATTTGATGTCCTAAGCATACATATAAACACCAACACATGTGAACACATAGATGTGCGCATATATGCACACACAGTGAGTAGGAAAATGTCACTGGGGTGATAAAAAGAACTACTAGGGAGACCCAAGGATTTCAGGATTTCAGGCTGTGGTGCTGTCATTTGCTTCCTCTATGATCCAGACTCCTTAGCGTGGATTTGAAATCCCCTCATGGTTTGGAACATAGCAAAAACCCTCCAAAATTCTTCTTTACATGTGCCCTCTGTCACAGTTGGACCACACATTTAGGGTTCCTGGCATGTCCCTAGCATCCATTACTCTATGTGTGATGTGAACATCCATTACCTGAAATACTCTCTGTAAGTGGCCTCTGTCTCCACCGTCTGCCATGTACGCATGTCTGTTCAACCCCTTTAGTCTTCACATGGATCTCCATCTCTTCCGTTAAACTTTTCTTGTTTTTTTTTTTTTTTTTTTTTTTTTTTTTTTTTTTTTTTTTTTGCTTCATTCTCTTAGATCCCACCACCAGGATTAAGCTACTGGTAAGAAATTGCTGTGATGTTTTCTGTTTATGTGCCTTCTTCTCTCACTCATCTATGTCAATTCCATGGCATGGACAGATTGTGTGTGTGTGTGTGTGTGTGTGTATTCACGGTACCTAGTGCAATATCTGATATATAATGGGCATTTAATGCATGTTTGCTGATCAGATGACTTTTCTATGCATTTGTCCTTTCTGAGCCTCAGTGTTCTTACTTACGGAAATGGAAAACAATACTTGCCCTACTTAGTTCATCCATCTTCCTATTAAATGAGAAAATGCATGTACAGTGCTTAGCAAAGAGCCTGTCCTACAGTAAATGTGAGTGATCGATGAAGTCAATGAACATTTGAATGCCTGCTGTGTCCTGGATCATGAGTATAAAAATACTTTGTCAATGATGAAGCACTCTACAAATAGAGGCATACATTCAATAATCATAATGTGATTGTTACAACATTGAGACAAATGTGTGTATACATATTTGTTTGTTTAATAATAATAATAATAATATGAATAATCCTGTTCATATTCTTGAAGGATAATGGGAAGAGTAAGGAATGTGGAGTTTGCAAACATTGGGGTTCTGAACAAGATGATCGTACTTGATGCATAACCAGTTATGAATTCCAGGGTCAGTGGATTTAATACATTTTATATCATTGCAAATGTTTGCTCTACTCCCAGGGAAGATTAAAAAAAAATTCCTGTGTTTGGCTCAGGAGCTTGCTTCTCTCCTGGCAGTGTGCATCAGACTAAATGTCACAAGAATATTTCAGCATATGTGGGTAAATATTTACACTCATTTTAAACAGATATTCCAAATTCCTTGTTGTTTTTCAGCAGAGGCCTAAACCTGGTGGTAAAAGTCATGAATAGAACTTTTTCACTCTCACTAAGTGAGAAGGGGCTTTTCAAGGATTCTTGCCTCCAGGGTGCTCTATTTTTCTCCTTCCATTCTTTTTGGGTTGAGTTGTTGGAAGGGAGAACTGGCTCTCTTCCATGGAACTCTCTACCAAGCCACTTCGAATTATTGCTCCATGGTCCCTGAGAGCCAGTAGAGATTCAGCTGTGATCACAGGGGAAAGTAAAGTATAAGGAAAGAAATATAGAAGCTATAACAAGAAGTTACTCTTGGAAAAATGCAAAATGCATGGTATTATGGCCTTGGGTTACAAATGGGTGGGCAAGGACTTAGATGGGGTTTCAGAGGAAAGGGAAATTGTAGCAGGAACAAATCAAAGACAGTACTTTGGAGATGTAGAGAACCAAAGGGTACATCAGTGGGGGAATATTGCTGGGTTCACAGGTTGATATTACACACAAAGTTTGGGTTATGGACTTGTTTGTCGGTGTTTGAGGGACATAAAAATGCTGTGTGTATATGGATGTATATATTCTAGCAATTTTCCTTGCTTTCTAAAACCCTTCAGTAGTAGAGGCCCTCCTTCGGGGGAAAAGCACAGAGATCTCTGCTAATGGCAAAGGAAGAAACTAGGTAAAGCGATAGCCTGGTCTAATGGTATACTCTAAAGCATCATTGGTGCCACGGTTGCCCCATCTGGAGGCAAGAGGATCCAGTTTTATGACCCTATATCAGTTGTTGGCTGTTCTATTTCCAAAGGGTTTGAAGGCAAGGGCTACCTCCTCATCTGGCTGAGTAAGACAACTCACCCTTTGCTAAGGGCAGTTCTCTAGCTGTGTGGGCTATGAGCTGTTAGCAGCCAAGACTCACGACTGCTGAGGAATGGAAGGGAATCTGTGTGGGCACCAATGGAAACTACGATAGAGGGACAAGTTAGAATCATAAAATGCTGTAAGTCCAGAGACCCAGGAACTGATTCTTTCATTCTGCATTTACCGAACATCCTGCCAGGCACCAGGGACACAAAGACCAGAGAGTCATTCTGTATTGCCCATCCTAGTATAATCAGGATGAGAATTCTGCTTTAGGATCCAATAATGGGAAACTGGAAAGGACACAGAAGGTTCTAATCACAAGACAGAGCATACTTATTGTGCACCTGCTAAATGAACAGTCCTGTGCTTAGTATTATGGAGGCAACAAAAGTGTTTAAGTGTGACTTCTACCTTTGGGAAGATAACAAGTGAGAAGGGCTTAATAAAATACAAGGGATGATATACCTAGTGTCTCATAAGAGCCCAGAGGAGAGAAAGGAATCATGGAAATCTGAGAGCTGACTTTGGAGCTGACCCTTATAGGATGGCACCATATGAGCTTATGCTGGTGGAAGAATGGTATTCCAGGCAGAGGGAATGGCTTAAGTAAAGACAAGGAGAAAACATATATTTTCACATAAGTTTTGTACTATGTGATTTCCAAAGTGAAATTGTGCTACAGTGCCAGGTAAGAGTAGGGAAGTCATAGGAGATGAGTCTGGGGAAGTGGGTAACATGTAGAGGACCTTTACATCTAGGAAAATGAGGATTTGGGATTTGGTCTTTGAAAGAGTAGGTATTTGTGAATGGACTCCGAAGGGCAGAAATTCACAATTAGAGCAGTTGAGTGGGAGAGTAACTGGCAACGCTGAAGGCACACACCAAGGCGGGAAAAGCGAGGCCGTGCTAACGTAAACTGCTTCCTAGTTCCACACAATGTGTTGGTTTCCTGTCATGACGTTGTTAAAATAGAACACTTCAACACAAAGAATGAACCCTCATGTAAGCTAGGGATTTTAATTAAGAAAATTTATAAATATTAGTTTATCAATTAAAACAAAAGTACCACAGGAATGCAAGATGTTAATAATAGGGGGAACTATGGGAGAAGTGGGGGGAGGAAGACGAACTTTATGTACTTTCTGCTCAATTTTTATGTAAACTTAAAACTGCTTAAAAAAACTCATTGTAAGAAATTCTTAAAAACAAACAAACAACAAAACAAAACAAAAAAACTCCACCATTTCCACCTAACCCTTTTAACCAGCCAATTCTTACTCATTCTTCAGACTTCTGGTTTAAGCATACTATTTTTCTTTCTTCCTCTAATGGTCTAGGCCCCTTCTACAGGGTTTCAAAGCACCCTGAACTTATCATTGATCCCATTATTATTCTTATAGTGCCAATGACTAGGACTATTCTCATTACACAGTGATGTGAGCAAAAAATATATTTTGTTGTATTAAGCCACTGAGATTATGATGTTTGTTATAGCAACTAATGCTACTTTAAGTAATACACAAATTCACAAAATATTATGCATCCTATGGATCAGGATTATGCTTATCTTAATTCACCCTTAATTTTCTAATGTCTAAAAAAGCATCTTACCTAAAGGAGGTGCTCAGGATCTATTGATTGCACGTTTCCTTGCAAATAATATTATTATACGTACGGAATATTGTTAAGAATATTGGCTTGAAAATAAGGTAGTCCATGGTTTTGATGTTAACTCACCCTTTTACTTTTCCTCTGTGATACAGGCTGATTCATTTTATGTCTTTAAACTCTTCTCCTTTGTAAATTGGGAATAGAAATAGTTTCTATGTTATAGGTTGTTGTGAGAAGTAAATATGATATTGTATGGTCTTAGCCCAGGTTCCCCAGCAAATAGAGTTCAATGCAAGGACCAAGTGCTAACATTTAATCGTGGAAGATGCAATCCCAAGATAGCAAGAATGTAGGAAAAGGAAAGTGACATATGGAAGTATGGGCATAAATACAAGGCAATGCATTGCTATGCTATCCACTGTTTTATGGTCAAATATGAAGAGACACAGCAGTACCATAGGAAGGTGGATCCACTTGGTCATATGGGCCATCCCCAGGCAGTCAGTTCAGATAATCCATGCCTCAGAAAAGGTCATGTGACAGAGGAAGGAAATAGGATTCATACTCCTGATTCTGATCATCAAAGCTAATACCCCACACTCCTGAACTGCTGCATATAGCCCTTTCAACAGCTATTCAGAAAACCTCATCCCTACCCCTGTGCTGTGCATTCCATCCAAGTCTGGAAGTGGAAGGAAAACTTGAAATTCAGGAAATGCTGCTTCCTCAGAATGAACAACCAAAGCCTGACCCTCCCGGGGAAGCTGATGACCTACTCTTAGAGGTAGGAACCATGCAGACCCAAGCAGTCATATGGTAATGACTGCTGAATGGTTGGCCATAAAGGCAAGCTGATGAGCCACCCTTTGGAAGAGGAGCTTGATAGTTGAGGTGATACCAGCAGTTGAGGGCCAGAAGAAAGTAGTGCTAAGATAATCCAATATGGGGCAGAGGATGTGTCCAAGACAGCCTGCAAGGAATTGATCAGTGTCTGGTACATAATCAACACTTGCTAAATATATTATTATTTTTCCTTCTGTTATACAGTTAAGAGTCTTATTTAAAACTACCATCTCTGTACCAGAGAAGATAGATTGAATAGGGGGCAATGAGACTCTCAGCAAACCTTAAAATAGAAAATAAATATATTTTTAATCACAAATTGTTATGAGGACTACATGACGTCATCTGTATCTATCCACTATACACATGCACACAGTATAGGGTATGCACTGAGAGCTGAGGAAGCACTAGATTTTATTTGAAATATTTGTTGAATGAATGGGTAAATGAACAATGAAAGTAAATCTTTGGTAAATCTTGAATTCTAGGATATTAGAGCTAGAAAGAATCTTAGAGATTGCTTATTCCAAATTCCTCTTTTATGCAAAACAATGTGGAGGCTCACAGAGGCAGAGTGCTTTCCTAAGGTCTAACAGGCTCACGTGCAAGTGTTCAAGGATTATGTATAATTGCCTCATATCTTACTCCAATGACTCTCTATTGATCAGAGTCCTGTAAAAGAAAGGAATCTGATAATTAGAATAAGAAGAACTATCATTTTTCTAGTACTCAGAATGCATCAAGCACTTTTCACCTACCTGAGGTATTTGCCATCCCTATTTTCTTCTTTTCAAGTGATGACGTACCTTGAACAGTCATTAAAAGGTAGACATCAAACCCAAGTCTCACTGTTCCCGATGTTCTTACCTTCTGTTACTGCATTACCCAACCTGTAGTTCTTGATGATGAATGTTCCCTCTTGTCATTTTTACAATATTCGTGTGAGGGGAGGAGATAGACACCCCAGAACATGTAACAGGAGATGGGCACAGAGGGAAAGCAAGAGGAGTGAGCCATGGACCAGCAGAATATTTAAAACTGAGATGCCTCCTGCCTCCGTCCGCTGAATTTACCTTTTTTTTTTTTTTTCCAAGAAAAAGTCCCTTCTGGGAAAGACTCACTCCAGATACTTTTCCAAGACATTCTCGGAGCTGAGACTAGCATATCCAATTTGGCAGCGCAAAGTGTGATTTTAATTAGGTTGTTTCCCTCTGGGGGCTGGGGGCTCTGTTGGCTGAGCTTCATAAAAGAGGCTGTGGGTGGGCAGTGTGCAAGGCGCTCAGAGGTGAGGAGCGTTCAGGACAAGCCTCCCAAAGGGGCTTGGCTGTCGCTTGTGAAATTTCCCCCTATTTCTTCTTCCTCTTAAAGTCATTGGAAGCTGCTGCACCAGGGGAGAGATGTGGCCCCCCTCAGATAGGAAAGGGCTTTGGAGTTCTTGGATCAGAGCCAGCTAATATCCAGGGCATTTATTTTTCAGCCACAGGGCCCCTGTGTGGATCAGTCTACTCAATCCAGACAGGTGTCCACCTTCCTTACTCCGTAGAATCCCTTTGGGGCCTAGAAAGACAGTTTGTGCCACTCCCCAAGTGAAAAGTTCATGTTCCTCCTAGGCATGAAATAATGTGGTCCCAACCTTCCCTCCTGGGGTGTGTCCAGTGATTTAAAGCTTTTGACTTCTGCACTGGAGAACAGTGCAGAGATAAATTGTTGGCTGCTGACAACGTCTCGTCCATGCTGCAGAAAGCCAGGGCAGTGCAGCTGGGTTTCTGGGTGGGCCTGGTCACCCAGGAGGGACTGGCCAAAAGCTGCCTAGCTGATGGAAACCAAACAACTCCCAGAAAAGCTGAGACTTGAAAGATAACCCACGAGGCATCTCCTGCAAGTCTTCGTGTTTCATTGTCCTCCTTAGCAAATTGGATAGACACCTCTCGTTTCCAGAGAATCTGAGGGAACTTTCTAAAATGCACATCCACTCACATCACATTTCTGCTTTGAAACACCCTAAATAGGCCTCTCTGGCTTCATGTGCTCTTCTTCCATGCCCGCCCCCTACAGCTAGCACACTACGTTATGCCCTCCAGATTTCATCCATACCCTTCCCAATAGCTGCCATAAACTTCGAGGCTTCTCCTCTTCCTCTGAGTGGCCCCATTTCCCCTCCAACCCAAGCCCCTCCTGGACTGCTTGGCTAAATTCTGTTCATCGGTCAGATGCCAGGAGTCACTTTCTCTGGACAGCCTCCCCTAAAAATACCTCCTCCACTCACTGGCAAAACTGGAAAGATTCGACTGTTTCCTTCAAGAGCGACTTGTTTTGACATCTATTTTAACCCTTAACATTCTCTATCATAATTGCCTACTTAATTTACCCTATTCCCCATCCTCCCTCCCATTCACTGTAAGCTCTGTGAAACTAAAAACCAGGTTTGTGTGTTTGTTTACCATTATATTCCTAGTTCAGTGTCAGGCATGTTTTAGATAATTAATGTTTGCTAAATTAATAAATGAGACCTCACAGGGCATCCTGTTAAACCTTTAATGGTCTTCATCATTTCTGAGGGATTAAATACTTAAACACTTCTCCTGAAAACTAGGAGAATCTGTGGGATTGGTGATGCCTTTCACCAATAATTTACAAGCAGATCATAAGGACTGCTGGTAGTAAATCTTGAGTTTTTGTGTTTTTTTTTTTCATAAACACTGAACTTTGGTAGTACTTTAAAAATTGATATGGGGGATGGCAAGAACAAGTGTGGACATACTGTGTTAGGTCTGGTGTCCGATCTCTATAATTGTTCAAAGGAATACACGTGAACACATCAATTAACCTGATAAGATTCTTTTGTGTTCATGATACATAACTAAGGGGCTAGAACAGAGGAATGTTGGTAGAGAAGAGTCAAGGCACATCCAGGGCACCCCAGGACGCTGCTGAGAAGGGGGCAGGTGTCTGTATTTTTCTGAGTGGAAACTAAGCTGAGTGCAGGAAGTTGTTCAGGAAGGGTAGGAACCAGGGATAGTCATAGGGAGAATCTGGCTGGAAGAAAGCTTATTTGTAGTTGGAGTGGGGTAACTCCTTTCCACTCTGGGCAGCATTCAAGACTTTATGGAGCCTCGATGAGACCCCGAAGATAAAGGTAACCTCCAAGTTGGTTCTTGGTCCAATCTTCATCAGTGCTGATAAGGGGGTCAGCAAAACATGCCCTGTTCATGTGCAGGTGGCCACAGAACCAGAGAATTCATGAAGGAACTAGTGGTCATCAGACAGAGTGCTGATGATGGACTTCCCAGATCAAATATTCACCAGGACCCTGGTCACCTCTCACTTGCTTCTTTTCTGTTATATGAGTTTCACATCAGGGAGAAGAGTGGATTTGGAGCCATATGCCACCCTTCCCTTTTTTAGGCATCTCTCATGGCCCCTTCACTTAGAAATTAACAACCATCCCTCAACAAAATAACGGGCATAACTTTCTATTTTCTGGTATAGTCATTCCCAAAGTGACTTCAACTGAATGTCTGTTCTGAGAGATGATAATAGAAGCTGAGTTAAAAAATAAAATAGTGCCAGGCCTGAAAGGGTGGGGGCTGATACATAATAGAGCTCCCTCTTAGAGAAACACATTGCACATGAGGATACTGAAGATATCCATGAGTCCTTCAGAAAACGATCAGATACATCCACAGTCACTAAACAGTAAACTTTTTAATTTAAGAACAACCTAGTATTCGGAAAGAAGCCTTTAAGGAAACTCTAGTACCTCATCTAAGGATTATGATTTCACACACCCCAATATATTTACCCAGTATCTTCTTTATAAAACGAATAATGCATCTATTTTCACAGTTCCATGTTAACTATAAACAGTCAGATACAGTCGTCTATGACTATAAATATTTGTGACCTATTTTGTATTGCCTCTGCTGCTTTGGATAAAAAAAGAGTATTTGCTTTATTTGGAACTAAAAATTTAATTTCAAAGACATTTGTATAATGTCCTCTAATGGGTTATAGGTTAATACCTGAGTTGGACATTCACACAGGAGACAGAAATAATATGATATTGTAAATAGTGATGTTGTTTATTGTAGGTATGGATCATAAATTAGACTGGCTACTTTTAGAACTATCTTCTCATCATGGAAGTGAAGGGGTTTACACATACCAGGTCTAATCTCCATTGCTTCTAGGAAGATGGTGCTTCTTATTCCATCTGAGGTCAGTGTGGGTTCTCTTCCCCTGGCTAAGCGAAGCATGAGATGGCCTCCCACCCTTCATAAAAGCAGTAACATAAAGGCATGACATGTAACAAATGCAGCCCAGGCTAGGGCACTGGCTGCATGGATGAATGTTCTGAGACTTTAATTGTAGTTCTCAAGAGAACGGTTCTTTGAATGTCCAAGAGTAAGCAAGCTCTAACCAAGTGGCTTTGGAGTCCTAAAATTAGAACTTGGGTCTTAGGGTATAGAAGTGGATGACGATGAGTTACACACATTCTGTAATTAACATTCTGAGAAAATATTTGTAGTTCAAAGTCAAAGCAAAAGGAGCAAATGAACCCTTGGAGTTCTGAAACAAATGAAAGCTGTGCAGGAGCTCCACATGAGATATGAGGAACCATCCTTCTTTTTGACTAATAGAATGCCTTGTAAAAACGTTTTAGGACAGGAGAACTGCCTTCAGATCAACAATCCTGCCTCAAATGTCTACTGTGGGTTTCACCATAGGGTGGACAGATTCCATAAGATTCCTATAATCTACCCTCCATTCTCCTCCTGTGCCCCAGCACCCAGACTTACTACTCTAAAACATAAAGATGATCATGTCATCCACTTTGCAGAAACTCCACAAGTTCTCATTACACTCCATGCAATTAATTCCTTTTTAAGTCATGAGGGTTGATACCCTAGGGCCCTCACTTGACCTTTCCAGCCAGATCTACCATGACATACATGCTAGGAGGAAATTCGTTGGCACAGTAAGGCTTTGAATTCTTTTCAGGAGTGAGAAGTCTTTTCAAGTTTTTAAACAAGAGTCTGACATGTTCAGATATTTGATTTACTTTCTTTTTCTTTCATTTGTCTTAATCATACACAGTGACACCAATTATATCTGTGTTTTATCTCCTTTGTCTTCTATAAACATTTTTTCCTATTTTTTTAAAACTACTTTTTAGTTTTTTTCTCCAGCTTGCCTCCCGTGGTTTTAACAGCTGTGAAGTTGTTTCACCAAAAGAGATGAGGCTTTTAATGCAGCTTCCAGTGATGGTTACATTCTTCACTCCCCTTTCATTCAAATCACTGAGTGCAGTTACATGTTTCCATGATCACTGTAGCTGCATTAAACTGGTTGAAGGAAGACAAGTAATGAGCAGAGGAGCTTTAAGAAGACTGTTATAAAAGTGCATATAAAATACAGCTCATGGTGTTGAAGTAAAGCAAAGAGAATGGAGGTAAATCAATAAAGACCTAATGATTGTTCCAGGCTCTGCCCTCTATTCCTTACGATCTTTCAAAGGGTGGACATATGTTTATCCATCTGTACATTCACAAGGCCTAAACTGGGCACCAAGTAAATAAAAATGCATATTTACTGCAACCAGACAAGAAAGCATATTTTAATTGTAATTAATTAAAATATTGCCTGAATTAAATATTTTCCATTTCTCTTAGAAACTGCTCAGGTCACAGTAGAGGGGGAGGGATTTGTGTTAGACTGTTCTGGGGGGTTTCTGTAAGCTTTTATAGCTGTTTATCTAAAAGCCCTTTAATTTGGAAGTAACCAATGTGATAAATGATTTCATTCTTAATCAGTTCCACATTTTAAAAATGGGAGTGATAATAATAAAATACTACTACTACAACTGACAATAACTTGATGGGTTTTCCAGAGGGGATTAGTCCGTAAATGTACATTGCGCCTTTCACAGTCTTGATTTGGTCTAAGCACTCCCTAAGGGAGCTCCCACTTACTCTTTCCCTCTCCTTCCTGTAAAAAGTATCTTAGATTTGGTTAGATGCTAAACTTAGTCTCCCCATTACAGTTTTTGCTTCTCTTTATTACAGTCCCTTGCACAGAGTTTTATAATCTTTGGCTTATGGGCTTGTGCCTCATTAGACCAGGGATTGGGACAGTTTACCCTCATATCTACCATACCTGAATATAGCAGATCTTCAGCATATTTTTAATGAATAAGATAATTTATCCCTAATGGTAGGTCATTCCCATCATGGCTATGGTTACAAATAGCCCTCCCTACTCCCTTTCTTGGACACATACAGATTAAAACAAGGCCACCCACAGCCTTTGATCCTTGGGTTGAACAGAGAGGTTCATCACTAACAGAAACAACCCAAAATATGCTGTATTTGGAAAAGCACGTTTCTCTGACATATGGGCTTCTATGAGCAAGAGTCACAAGCTATCCTGTTTTGGTGAGTCATACATAGCTCCAGCATCAACCACTTACAGAAGAAAGAGGAGAAATGGCTTTAATTCATGAAAGAATATATTTCATCAGAGAAGATACATATTTCTGAAGCAGAACAGCATCTTCAGAAAACACAGCCTCTCTATAAATGAGTGAAATAGAGCAAAATTGCATTATCATCCAACATCTAGTCCCCCCCCCCTTTCCTTTAAAAGTGTAATTTGTTACTTAGTAAGTTCTTTATTTTTATTTGGGAAATTGAATAGTTGTAACTAACCCCATGGAATTGTGCTTTGTAAAAGTTGGCCTCCTACAAATCAATTTCCCTTCCTTTCTCTCTAGTGGTGCCATAGCTCATCCTTGCAAGACAGTCCGTTGGCAGTTGTAGTCCAAACTCCTGCAGGGCTCTCAGCAGCCCGTTAAGTGATGGATGGCTGGAAAGCTGATGATGGAGGATGGGGAGGGGAGTGTCACCATTTCACTGAAGCTGGCAAGAAGACCTATTGCCATTCTTGAAGCCTAGCGATTCTTTGATAAAAAACAAGCATTTTTATAAACTAACTGGTTTTTCATAACCAAAGTGAATGTACTCACCAACTAAAATTTCATCTTGGAATTTTGCCCCTTGCTTATTATATAACAAGAGAGTTAGCTTTGTTTGGGTGAAGGCTTAGTATTTACTAGGTACTTTGCATATCTTGTGATTTAACTCTGATTTTAAAGAAAAGGTTTGGTGTGGGGGAGGGGCCAATTCAGCCCAGTGCAGAAGTCCCAATCACCTCCGTTGATTGACAGATTTATTCTATTCTTCTTTAATTGATTTTTGAAAATTATGAAAGAAGTCAATACACTATGTATTTTATAAAGACCAACATATTTTAAGAAGAGATACAGAAGGCAGTAGGCCCCTTTTGTACCCTAGATGACCATTCCTAGAAATGCAGCCACATTTTAATACTCTTATCTTTTTATTTTTTTAACTTTAATATTGGGGGGGGGGTCATAAGCACTTTCTTTTGACTCCCTTTTCCAAAGGAAGATAAGAACCAATATCTTTTCACTCACATGTACATTTATGCACATCCTTTAATCACGACCTTCCAAGTATAATTATACCACAATAAAACCTAAAACAGTCTAGCGGATCCCTGGTATACTCCCATTGACGATCTTGTCACTGTACCAAACTTTCTTTATTCTCTTGGCCAAAAATTATATTTATTTCCATATAGTTATGTAATTATTGTACCCAACTGAGCCACCAGTTTTTATACTGATTATATTTCTGGGCTTCATCTTCTTCTTCTTTTTCTTTTTTTAGATTTTATTTATTTATTCTTGAGAGACACAGAGACATAGGCAGAGGGAGAAGTAGGCTCCATGCAGGGAGCCTGATGAGGGACTTGATCCCAGGACTCCAGGGTCATGCCCTGAGCCGAAGACAGACGCTCAACCACTGAGCCACCCAGGTGTCCGTACATTTCTGTTTTTGTATCATTTTTTTCTTCATTTGTTTTTATTGGGGTTAATTATTGTTTCCTTTTATAATTTGCTCAGATTTTAAAGTGCCTACCATTAAATTAACCTGTATTTTCTTTTCTTTTTTTAAATATTTTGTTTTTTAAGTAAGCTCTACACCCAACGTGGGGTTCAAACTTAACCCTGAGATCGAGTTGCATGTTCTACCCACTGGGCCAGTCAGGCACCCTAGCTTGTATTTTCAAATGGAACTGCAAAGTTCCTTTCAGTGTGAACAAAAACAGTACTTTGTTCATCTGTTCTCATTTCTTAAACTTGAATATGATCCATTCAAAGTTTTGTGTCTTCTGGTTCCTATGAGGAATATTTATGCCCTAGGCTGTTTTATCAGTCATCCTGAGATGTTTTTAATCTCCACCATCCTGGTGGCTCCCTTTTCTTCTCCTTTCCTGTGTTAAATTCAAGTTTTCTTGAGTTTTTAATCTTCTTCTTTTTTCGTTTATTCTCTCAATTTTTGGAGCATATCCTCTAACAGATTCTTGGGGGAAAAATGAATAGGAGGAGCTAAATTCTTCAGGACTATGTATGTCTAAAAATGTCTTCATGTCAAATAACACTTGGATAATTTTCATATAGAAATACAGGTTGTAAGGAGAACCATAATAGATCACAGAACCATAAAGGCAAGGAAATACCAGATAATGTCAGGCCTTCTGGGCCTTGGCTAGACATTTGAAATGTATTGTGAATGAAAGAGAAAGCCATTAGACAGAAGCAAAATATCAAAATGTAATTTTGATTTTTTTAAAAGTATTCTTTTGCTTTCATATAAAGACTAAACTCTAGGGGGATTAGAGGTAAAGCAGAAAGGCTTGTTGAACATGATCGAAATAATCCAAGTGGAAGAACTTGAACTCAGTTTGTAATTTAGGAGGAGTTGGTGGGATAGCATTGGTATGGTATAAATAGTGATGCCATTTGCTGATATAAAGAAAATTGGAAGAGAAATAAGTTGAGAGAGCAATAAATGGACAAAAATCCAGGATATTTCTTTTAGTGAATGTTACTTTTGAGAGGGGATGCCAAATGGCAGCTATCTGGATCTGGAGTTTAGAAAAGTTAGACATGCTATTAAAGCTATGGAACCAGATGACCTTGTAAAGAATACGGGTTAGCAAACTGTAGTCAGTAGGCAGCCAAAGTTTTGTCAATAAAGTGTGTGTGTGTGTGTGTGTACGTGCACGCACGCACACGGATGTGTGTATAAATAAAGTTTTATTAGAACACAGCCATGCTTATTTTTTAATGTAATGTCTGTGGCTACTTTCATGCTATAGTGGCAAAGTTAAGCAGTTGTAAGTGAGCTCATATAACTCGAAAGCCAAAAATATTCACTATCTGGTTTTACAGAAGAAGTTTGGCAACTGCTAACCTAGGAAATAAATATAGATGAAAAAGAAAGAAAAGTCAAGGATGAGCTCTGGGGTTTCCCAACATTTAAGGATTAGGAATATTAAGGTGATTCAGCAAATGACAGGGAGAAGAAGCAGTCAGTGAAAAGAGTAAAACCAGCTAAGTGTAATGTCCCAGAAACCAAGCAAAGACAGTATCTTAAGAAGTAGGGGATATTCAATCATGGCAGATGTTCTTGAGGAATAAATTAAGATGAGGATTGATATTTGATCACCACATTTGGTAAGATGAACTTCAGGGCCCTTGACAAGAACTTAGAGTGGAGTGTCACTAACAAAGTCTGATGGGGATGGATTCATGAAAGAAGAGAAGAGAAAGAAGAGGAAAGAGTGGGTGTGTGTGGTAAGAACACTTAACAGTGAAATCTACCTTCTTAACAAATTTTTAAATATACAATATAGTATTGGGCAGCCCAGGTGGATCAGCGGTTTAGCGCCACCTTCGGTCCAGGGCGTGATCCTGGAGTCCGGGATTGAGCCCCACGTGGGGCTCCCTGCATAGAGCCCGCTTCTCCCTCTGCCTGTGTCTCTGCCTCTCTCTGTGTGTGTCTCTATGAATAAATAAATAAAATCTTTAAAAATATATATACAATACAGTATTGTTAACTATAGGTGCAAAGCTAGGATAAAGTGGTACAGCCACTATAGAAAACTGTACGAAGATTCCTCAAAAATAGAAATAGTATACGATCCAGTAATCCCACTTCTGGGTATTTATCCAAAAGACGTGATATCAGGATCTCAAAGGGAGATTTGCACTGTCATGTTCATTTGTGGCATTATTCACAATAGGTGAGACATAGAAGCAATCTAAATGTCCATTGATGGCTTAATGAGTAAAGAATATAAATAATATTTTGAGCTTTGAGGTAAAGACAAGCAGAAAGATAGAGTGATAACTGAAAGGAGGCAAGGATCCAAAGAAGGCAAGCAGATTGGTTTGCCAGGAAGCAGACTTTGAGGTGGACATTGGCATGCAGAAAGTTTACTAGATCATGCTTTCAGAGTCAACATCTTCAGAGGGGAAGACAAGACTAAACAGAGGGAAAAGTTGGCTCAAATGAAGTCCAACAAAAGCTTCAACCAACTCTGGGAGAGCTTTGAAGCTGAGATGACCCTTCAGAGACATCCCTTGGTAAAAGGAGGGGTCAGGCCTAATTCTGCCCTCACTGATTAGTCATTGGATGGAGACAAGAAGGAAGGACACTATTGCTCAAGGTGGCCCTGCCCCACTAAAGCATGGCAATAAGAGCTATTGGTCAGTCCATTCCCAGCAGCTGGAAGAACAAGGCTTCCATCTCAAAGGGAGACCTGAATGGCATATTCTAGAACTCATTTGAGAGGAGCTTTAACAAATGGGACTTTCTGCTTTCTGTTGCAGTCTATTCAATGCTTCTCTCCCATTTTCCTTCACAGAAGACCATGAAATTTACCCCATGCCCCAACAGCCATTGGACTCTATCATATGCCTTATCTAAAAAGGATGGAAAGTCAAAAAAATTATTTCACTTGCCTGGCTTGGCTCCTCTTCTTTTAAAGGATATTAACATAACCATTAGCTTTTACTTAAAGAATTAAGGATTATTGTTTGGATCCAGAAATACTTCCCAAAGACTGCTGGTCCTCCTCTATAAAAATCAGACATAAAAGAGATTGAGTGTAACATGAAATCAATGGCTGGTACCTTTGGCCTTTGGAAATAGGTTTAGTTTTAAAACTAAATTAGAAAGGAAGGAATTTTCATATTGCTTAATGTCTCTTGTTAAATAGTTTCTATCATGTTCCTCTCATCTAATAAATATCTCTTATTTATGGCTGCTTTATCACTTTGGAATCATAGGTGAAAAGAACTCATCCAGCCTCTCATCCAACCATCTCCCTACTACAAAGACACCTGCTATAAATGATTTGGCTGGTGCTATCCATCTCTGCTTGCAGGCATCAAGGAGTAAGGATCTCAGCAAATGTTTTCTCATATTGAGTAAAAATGGTGCTCCCTATAATTTCCATCCTCCAATTCTGTTTTAAACTCACAGGGAGATATAATTCCCCCTCTGGAGGAAAGCCTTTCAGAGATTTAACTTCAGTCTTCTTTCTTCCCTAATACTCCTCTTCTGCTGGCTAAAAATCTCCTTCATATTCTTTTTATTTAGTTGGCATATCCGTACTAAGTCATCATACTAGGCCAGACAATGGGCTAAATTCTTAGGATATATAATATATCCTAAACACCAGGAGATAATTTCTAGTATTGTCATTATCCCTATTGCTCTCCTGTGTCGTTTCTAATCTTAAATGGGGTGCTTCCTCTTGGTTAAGGATTTATTTCTTGCTGCATTTTCTTTCTTGTGCCAGATTCTCCCCACAGAATGTCCTAGCTAACAGATACCATTACTGTACACTTACCCTGTGACAGGCACTATGCTAAGCACTTTACAATAACTCTCTCATTTAATAGTTACAAAAAAAAAAACCCTTGAGGTAAATATTTCTGTTGTTCCTATTTTACAGGTAAGGAAACAGTCTTTGTAAGCTTAGGCAACTTGCCTAAGACCTTAGGTAGCAGGTCTGTACTTACCTCTGTTACCGTGGCTCTAAGGAACATCTAATGCCAGTCACCTGGCAAGTGGATATCACCCTGTTTGGGTTGAATTGTATCCCCCAAAAAAGATATGTTGAGGCCCTGACCCAGGTTTTACATTCTCAGAATGCGAATTTATTTGGAAATGGGATTGTTGCAGATGTAACCAGTTAAGATGAGGTCATCCTGGAGTAGAGCAGACTCTCAATCTAATACGACTGTGTCCTTGTAAGAAGAGAGAATTTGGACATGGATGGACAGAAGATGGCCATGAGGGGAAAGAGGCAGATATTGGAGTTATGCAGCCACCAGCTGCGGAATGCCTGAAGCTACCAGAGGCTGGAAGCCACTAGGAAGGATCCTCCTCGAGAGCCTTCTGAGGGAACACAGCTCTGCCAATGCCTTGCTTTTGGAATCCAGGCTCCAGAACTGTGACACAGTAAATGTCTAATGTTTTAAGCTGCCCAATTTGTAGTATTTTATTGTGGCAGCATTAGGAAATGAATACAACCCCTCAGCTAGGACTCTGTTCTGTGCTTCAGACTCACCTCACCAAGTGCTCCTCGACATCTTTCCATGAGGGTCTCCTAGGGAGATAGCATCTGACATGTCACATACTGACTTTACAACCTTGTCTGCCCTCTGGACCATGCTCACTTTCCAGTGCACCCCTCTGCTCAGCACTCAGTCCCCTTATTCACAGCTGCTCATACATGAAAGACTGTTGTTGATGTTTCATTCATCATTAGATATTTACTGGGTGGCTGCTAGACGCCAGACGCTGGGAGAGGTGGCAAGAGCAGAGAATATTAAAGCAGGCTACCGCCTGCTATAAGCAGAGTACTCCTCTGAGGGCTTCATATAGATGACCTCATTTATTCCTCAGAGCAGTTCTATGAGGTAGAACTAGTAGCCCACCCATTTAACAGGTGAGGAATCAGGCACAGAGAAGTGGAGTGACTTGTGTGAAATCATACAGCTGGCTAGTAGCAGGACCAAGATTTGAACCCAAGCAGCCTGGCTCCAGAGTCTCTGGATTCATGACCGAGCCTTCCCGTCTCTTTGGAAGAAACAGCTGCCTTCATGCATGATACAGAATTTTAGTGGAGGTAAAACATGAAAGAAATATGTGAGTGAATGTAATGATACAAACCATGATGAGTGATCTGATTGAAAATTAAACAGCATTGGATGAAAGGCTGGAGGCTCAGGTTTCTCCAGGGAAGAAACGCTCCACCAGGTAAAGAGGGAAGAGAAGAGCATTTCCAGGTGCAAGGAGCAATGGATATGCAGCCTATGATTGAATCAGACTAGATATCCCCCCTGCCATGCCCTGGTTCAGCTGGTCACTGAGTGCTGTTGAACCCATTTGTCCATCTCTCTACTTGTTCTCCATCACTTCTAGAAAACTGTAATGGCCTTCTGACCACTTTCTCTGCATCCACTCCTGATGCCTCTGTTGGAATGCCGCACAGCCACCAAAGTTATGCAAATTTTATCAGGCTTCCTGCTGAAAGCTCTGCAATAGGTTTCCTGTTGCTTCAGATGGATTCCCAAATATTTGCCCTGGTGCTATGGACACCTGAGATATTGGTCTGTCTTGTGTCCTTTGCTCTGATAATGACAATTCATACTCCCTGCCTTTGCCTTTGAAAGTCCCTCTCTACCAAATACTTCAAGAGACTTTGGAGCCTCTGCCAATTACAGGACTTTGTCTTCCATGCGGTTGAGCATATGACCAAGCCCTGATCTATCTTTATAACCTGTCTCCTTAGTCACAGTAACCTAAAACAGCAGATCTCAAAATTGAGTGCTCTAGAATCACCTGAAGGGCTTATGAAAACAGATCAGGCCTCAGAATTTCTGATTTCATCAGCTTCGGGTAAGACCTGAGAATTTGCATTTGTAACCCATCCCGAGGTGATGCTGCTGCCCACATGGATGCTGAGGGTCAAGTATAGATCTGAGACAAGCCAGAGAAGTTTATATGTATTCAAAAGAAGAAAGAAAAGTTGTCTACCTCCTTTGTAATCTAGGAAGCTAGGAAGATGTTAGGAGCCACCAGTGGTCAAAATCTCTCAACCCCAACACCTGGGAAGAGTCTATTTGTAGGATGAGATAATGTGGCTGAAATGAAAAGGAAAATAGACATAAAAGGTAAAGAGAGTCTGTGAAACACGATTTTAGTCCCTGGATCTAATTATCACCAAAGCTAGTTTTACTCCTATTTTCTCTTTTAATGTAATGAAATATATCCGCCCTTACCTCCACCCCCTCACCCCTTGTCTCATGGACACTTTCTTATCCATGATACTTAGGGTATTTTTTTCAGTTACTTGCAAACTGCAACAAATTGGCCCTGACATGAAAGCATGGCCTTCAACACCTTGTCTCAACTGTTCCCAGCCTGTTCTACTCTGCTTCACCCAAGTTTGTTAGCCTTTCCAATTTTCTTTACCTTCCTCGGGGCCTTTGCACATCTGGGTGTTTATCACAGAAGGTTCTCCCCAACTCACAGAACCAGCTTTAATTACCACCCAGAAAGTAAGAATATGTATAATTAACTGTTTAATTTATATCTTCTCCAGTGTAAATTCCATAAAGGCACAGGATTATATCTTAGTTAGGACTCAGAAAGATTACATAAATTATACTTCATCAAAATTAAATTGTATGTAAAAGGATGCTATCACCAGAGTGAAAGGCCATCCACAGATTAAAAGCAAATCTTTGCAAATCATATATCTGATAAAGGATTAGTATCCAAAATATAAAAAGAACTCCTACAACTGAGCTAAAAAATAAGCAACCCAATTTAGAAATGGGCAAAGAAAAAAAATTAAGAATTAAAAAAAATGGGCAAAGGACTTAAATAGACGTTTGTCCAAAGAAGGTATACAAATAGCCAAATAAACACATGAAAAGATGCTCAAAATCCCTAATCATTGGCTAAATGCAAATATAAACTATAATGAGATACTGCTTCATACCCATTAAGATAGCTATTGCTTGAAAAAAATAAAAAAATAACAAGAGTTAGTGAGGATGTAGAGAAATTGAAATGTTTATGCACTACTGATAGGAATGTAAAATAGGGATCCCTCGGTGGCCAGTGGTTTGGCACCTGCCTTTGGCCCAGGGCGCGATCCTGGAGACCCAGGATCGAATCCCACGTCGGGCTTCTGGTGCATGGAGCCTGCTTCTCCCTCTGCCTATGTCTCTGCCTCTCTCTCTGTGACTATCATAACTAAATAAAAAAATTTAAAAAAAAATTTAAAAAAAGGAATGTAAAATAACACCACTGCTATGGAAGACAGTATGTTATGTCAGTTCCTCCAAAAAATTAAACATAGGATTATCTCATGACCCAGCAATTCCACTTTTGGGTATATACCCTTAAGAATTGAAAGCAGACTCAAACAGAGATTTGTACATCCAGATACCTCTCATCATTATTCACCACAGCCATAAGATAAAGGCAACCTGAAGTCCATCAGGAGATGGATAGTTAAACAAATTATGCTATCTACATATGATGGAATATTAATCATCCTTAAAAAGGAGTGAAATGCTGACACACGCTACAACACGAATGAACCTTGAAGACGTGCTAAGTGAAATAGGTCATACTCAAAAGGACAAATATTGTATGATTTCACTTACTAAAGCAGTCAAATTTATGGAGACAAAAAGCAAAATGACAGTTGCAAGGAGCCAGGGAGAGGGGAAGTGGGGAGTTACTGTTTAATGGATAAAGAGTTTCAGTTGGGGAAGAAGGAGAAATTCTGGAGATGAATGATGGCGATGGCTATACAACAGTGAAAATATACTTCATGCTACTGAATTGTACACTTAAAAATGATTACAGTAGTAAATTCTATGTATGTTTTACTACCAAAAAACCCCTCAATCAGCAACACTACTATAATGCTTGGCACATAATAGGTGCTCAATAAATATTGTTTAAAGATGAATAGTGAATGAATCAAAAAGTGATAAATCAATGAATCTATTAAAAGAAAAAAATAAATTTATAAATATTGATGTAGAAGGAAAAGCACAACCTCTTTGAAAGCCAAAAATAGTTTACAAGACATTATGTATACTAATATAATCTTATTTTCCTAAGGAAAAAAAATACAGTCAAACGTAAACACAGAAAAAAGTCTGTAAGTTCGATCCATTAATTGTGGTTATTTCTGGAGTAGAATCATGGGTGATGGACTTTTAGTTTCTACTTTATATACTTTAGTACTCCTTGAAGGTTTTAAAATAAGCACAAATTACTTCTTATATTAAGAAGCAATCGATACATATCCTTTCATTTTGAAAAATAAATGCAGAGTTTGAAATGAAATGCAACACTTTCGATGTGGTCTAACCAGAGCACGTTGAAGATGGCCATCGCTTGCTGAGTTTGGAAGGCTGGACTTCTAATTTAAGACGGATATATCATATGCCAGCCCCCAACAAGTTGTTTTCTGGCCCCATGTTAATTCTGGAAAGGTTAATTACTCCCACAACCTAGCAACCCACTCTCTGGAGATTTTTCTGGATAAAGCATGGTTTTCAATACAAAAGAATGAGGAGATTGGAACTTCAAGAGACTAAGCTTAGAAGTAACCTTTTGTGGCTTAGCTATTTTAACCCTCCTTCATCCATCCCACACATTGCACACAAGTTTGTCTAACCAGGAAACCCTACCCAGGAAAATCAGGCCTCAGGTGGAAAGTGAGAGGTGGCGTTTGCCTGGCAGGAAGGATGTTTTTGTTGGTGAATCACATCCGGTGGGAGCTTAAGGGGCAGCTGAGGCACCTCCCTGTCTTGATTTTGTCACCGGTGGTACATGAAGTTCACTTTCAAGTCATGGACAAGAATCTAGGGGCTGTTTAGGGAAAAATGACTACACAAAGAAAGAAGTGGATTCTTTAATTATGCCATGGCTTTTAGTGAATGGGGTGAGACCATGGAGAGTGAGTGCCAGTGTGGGTTCTTTTTTGGAGAGAACATTGTAGGGGAGAGGGGATTAGTTGGAAAGAGTCCTCACCTGAAATTCAGGCACACCTGGTACTAGTTCCAGGTCTGCCATTAATTAGCTCTGGGATTGTGGGCAAATCACTTCATCTCTTCAAACTTCTGCTTTCTCTGTGAGGAGTTTGAACCAGGTGTATCTTACTGCAGCAGCCGGAGCCTGATTGGGCTTCATCTCCCAGCTGTGCCACTGTGTTCTAGAGTTGGTCCTCCTGCCTAGCAAGATGCTCCGAGTGTGTAGGTGCTCACAGCAGTGCCCTTCACGCCACCATGATTGAGATTGTATCCTATCCATCACGTTGCTTCTTTAATGGCAATAATAATCACATGTGTTTGTGTATATGGGCTACTCAAACTGTGGCTAAGTCTGTACATGGTATGTGGACACGATAGAATGTGCCCTTCTAGGGGTCATTCTTACTCATCAGTTAATGGAAACACAGAATGGTTAATGAACTTGTCCAAAGTCACAAATCTAGTAAGTATAACAGCTGAGATTTGAACCGAGCCTGTGTGTTTCCAGATCTCCTACTCCTAACCACCATAT
Organism: Nyctereutes procyonoides; assembly: GCF_905146905.1. Taxonomy (NCBI): domain Eukaryota; kingdom Metazoa; phylum Chordata; class Mammalia; order Carnivora; family Canidae; genus Nyctereutes; species Nyctereutes procyonoides. The sequence goes on along the minus strand of NW_026575135.1, from coordinate 4,513,979 downwards.
TACACAGCCCCTCCTGAGTGAAATGTCTAAGGAGTACCTCATTCTTTTGTCCTGTGTGTCACATATCACAGGTAATGTCACATCTGAAAACACATTTCAGTTGTGTTGACATTTGCACTACTCCATCCCTTTCTGAAAAATGTTCACACTCTAGCCACTTTTGAATGATCCTTGCTTGGAGTTTGCACTTAAGAAGATTCTACTTAAGGGGCACTTGGGTGGTTCAGTGGTTTAGCACCTGCCTTCGGCCCAGGGCATGATCCTAGAGTCCTGGGATCGAGTACCATGTTGGGCTTCCTGCATGGAGCCTGCTTCTCCCTCTGCCTGTGTCTCTGCCTCTCTCTCTGTGTGTGTCTCTCATGAATAAATAAATAAATAATCTTTAAAATATATATATTTTTTTAAAATTAGAAGACTCTACTTGAGCCACAGCACACAGTTGATGTGCATTTCTGAAAGTGTGGGAGTTTTCAAAATATTCTAAATCACTTCCCTAAGGAAAGAAGACAGAGGAAATGAACAAGTCACACTGATTAATATTTGAGCATAAACAGTTATTAGAAAACCTGCAGAGACTGTGCGTTAGGAGAACTCCTTTGCCCCCATACAATGTTTGTCAGTCATGGGGATTTGCCTTTCTCCATGTTTCCTGCATACCCTTCAGTGTTTCCCTGCTGTTTCAGCCACAGACCTAGGTCAGACTTCATCACAACAACCCCTGATAGCTTTCTCCCTCCTTTGATAAACCAAAGTTGGCTATTAATGATTCCTTGGCTTTGCCAATTATTTGTTCCAGAACCATCCACGGTTCTTCCTTCACTACTGATACTTGAGCTTGGTAGTCAAAGTCTTTGCTGTCTGGCCTCAAGCCATGGTCTGTATGTCATGTGTACCTATTTTTTTCCTTCATCTGCCCTTTGTCCCACCAATACTTGGTTTTTCCACATTCAGTGAACATGTTCTCCATTCTTTATGCTTTTTCATATGCTATTCCCTTTTCCTGAGATGTCCCTCTCTTCGTCCTACATTCCTGACTTTTGCTTTTCCTCTAAAGCTATGCCCAGTGTTAACAGGGTTAACAGTTGGCCTCTTGCACTGATTCCATCTCTCAGTCCTCTGAGCCTCAGTGAGCTTGGCTGGTTCTTCTTAGAATAGAAAGTTTGGGCCAGTGAGTGCCTTAACACTTCATCTAGCTATTGCTCCCTCACAGCCCTGTACAAAAAGAGCTTATACTGAATGTTGGGTGACCAACATGAATGAGTGTTGGATGTAAGATATTTTGACTCCTATTCCTGCATCAGAAACATCAGAAATATGACTCAATATTCATATAACACATAGTTTTTGAGCACCAAGAGCTGTACTATGACTGGAGGATCTGACTCAAAGCTATGACTTCCAGTGCCCTTTAAAGCCCCAGATGATCTGAGCTCTCATCCCTACTCTGACCCTCCCTTACTTCCATCCAGCCATTGTCCCCCTTTCAGGCCCTTGAACATGTTCCCACCTCTGTGTTTTGTATTTGCTCCTCCTTCTACCCAGAATGATCTGGACAGATCAACCTGCCTCTTTGTTTATCTCCTTCAAGTTTTCTCTTAGAGTCTCCACTTTCAGGCCTTCTCTGACTATATAAGATTACAGTCACATCCCATGCTGACTCTTCCTACCCTTTGCTTGATTTCCTTTCCTTCATAATGTTTATCATCCTCTAATACACTCTTTTCTTTTATATTCATATATTGTCTGATTCTGCCATTATCTCTTCTATTCATGGCTGAAGACTTCATGCCCAGAAGTACCTAACATATAATAGAAGCCATATTACTATTTGCTGAATAAATGAATGAACGCAACACTAAGCAAGACATGGTCAGTCTTTATCCTCTTGTTTCTCAAGGGCCACAGGGAGGGTACAGTTAACACCCAATCTGAGAAGTATTCTGATAGGGAAGTAGAGGCAGCCAACTCAGTTTAGGATAGCTAAAGAAAATAAGCAAGTCATTGTCCTCGCCCTGAAAAGAGCTATAGTTTTCCAAAGGAGTAAATTGATAAATTAACAAATAAATAGTAAATAATGTGAAAATGACCTTGCCAAAAGACAAAATAAGTTCTTGTGCACATCTTATCCTTCCCAATTGTCTATAAACTCTTTGAGGACTTGGTCCAGTGATAATTCATCCTTTTCCCCTCACACCTCTACCTCCATCCCACCTCACCCCACCCCTGCACCATTCCCCAGACACTTAGGGGAAGGAGCATGTAAGAAGATGCTTGATGGATGAATGAATGGATCCCGAAATGATATATGAGCACGTGGTCCATCTCCCCTTGAGCAATATAAATGCCAGTGGTTATTTGGCTGTGAGATGATTGTATTTTCCTGTTTATCCATTTGGCTGGCACAGTGAGGCAGGGATTTCATGGTTGTTCACTCACTGATATATGGCGTGATAAAAGCAGGCATCTGCCTATGAGGAGCATTCTCTATAAAGCTATTCTGAGAAAAACAGGTCCAGTAAGCTGAGCTCACACCCATTACTGGAGATATCTCCAAATTTATTACTGGAAGTGATATCAAGAGGAGAGTTGACATAGCCTTCTCCTGTTCAATTTCATCAATGGTAATTTGGAAGGCATGAGATCATCTAAGCCATGGGAAACTTGTTGCCCTCATCCACCCACTGGAAGGCTAATGCAGCCTGCTGGAATATAAGGGGACACTGCCTCCCTTATGATGACCCACTTGTCTTTAGATTAATAGAGGAGAAAACTGGGGCCCCTCAGGACAAATGATTTGTATAAATTCACATAGCTACATTGCAGCAGAGTCTGGTCTAGAACCTATCATCTGATGCATATTGATCACTTAATCATTTCTTGCATACCTTCAATCACAAAACTAAACATTCAATTGAAGCTTCTAGTTTTTAAACTGATGTGACTAGTTGTAGCAATATTTGGTTGAAAGTGGTCTCTAACATGAGGCTAGAACCAAAGTAATAAAAGCCTAGAAAAAAATTAATTCAAGGGAAGACTTTGGCATTATGTATTGATCAATTTGTCTTTTCATCTATTCAGGGTATATTACATATCTACCAGCTATCTAAGGATACCAGGGATGCAGAGTTGAGTAACATGGCCTCTGCTCATCTGTAAAGGTAGTGTGAAAATGGGATTTTGAGGATATTTCTAGACAAAGCAAATAAGGAAGTTTGACGCATACAGTCATAGTGTCCATAAGGATTGAGGAGACACGAGGAGGAATGATACAGTGATTCAGGGCAAGAGAGATGTCCAAGGATCATGGTTGACACCTCCCATGCCTAGTCTGGACACTTAAATTTAAATTTTCCGAAAGTAGGTTTCAGATTGCTTGGCTTGCCAAGGTCAAGAACTAGAGTATAAACTCCCCCAAGTCAAAGATTATTCCTGATTTCATTCCTAACTTTCCAATGACTTGACACTTAGATGATGCTTAGCACATGTATCCTAAATTGCTGAGTGTGGAGAATGACAAGTTGCACAAAGCAGCAGAGAATCAGGTTTGGAAATATGTGGTTCAGACTCTTAAGTGTCAATAAAATACAGACTCGAGAAATTAGTGAGGAATAGAATATCAAGAGTGGTGCGGTGGGTTTTGTGCTAGTTTTTGATTAATGATAAATCTGCTTGGTGATTTAAAAGGCATTTCTATATCCCCAATATCAATCTAGCTCACAACAAACTGTAAAGTTGGCAAGGGTTATTTATTACCCACACTGTAATAAGGGTGACTGACTCTTCAAAGGCATCACCCAGAGATGTGCCTCACTGCAATGTGATTTGTGCTTTACATCAGAGTTTTGTCATTATTGGAGTGTTAGAGCATTTTAAATGTGAGCAAAAGTTAGGCAATGTGGTGAATTATTTGTAAAGATGGCTACAACAACTCTACCATCCTTATATTGTCCACCTTTGTCAATGTGTCTTTGCCACTCCTGCCATGAGAAAGTGGAGCTTATTTCTCTGCCTTTTGATTTTAAGCTTGGCTGTGTGAGTTGCTTTGGATAACAAAACATTAGCAAATGTGACAAAAGCAGAGGCCTGAAAAGTGCTTCTGCATCACAGCTTACACAGTTTTGTCTCTGTTGGAATCCCAAAACCACAATCTGTAAAAATTTAAGCTCACCTACTAGAGATGCATCCCAGTTAACAGCCTGCCAGACTGCCATTCCTGAGTGAGGCCATATGAGACCCTCTAGCTCTAACTAAATTGCCATATAACTGCCAGTTGTTACAAGTGACCCCAAGTGAGACCAGCTGAAGAAAACGCCCAACAAAAAACCCAGACCGAATTTCTGACCCATAAAATTGTGAGCAAATGAAATAGCATCCTAAGCCCCTAAATTTTATATTTATTTTACAGTAAGTGATAACTGATACAGAGATTAGGAAAATTAAACAATCAAGAGACCTATCTTAGATTCCTTATGCCATGAATGCAAGTGGAAGGATAAAAAAACTTATGTAATTTCCTTGTGATACAAAGATGAAAGGCATGTAATTTTCTGATAAAACTTAAGTAATCTGGGAATATTATTCCACTACTGTTCATGGCCAGAGGAAGAAGGTAGATTAATCTGGAGGGCACCCTTCCCTGTTATCAGGAAGGCCCCATAGCAAGACTTTCTTCCAGAGACCATGATCATGCAATAAGTCTTCAAATATAGGTAACTGTTGGGATGGGGTGGAGGCGGTGTCTACAATTGATTTGGGGGAGAAAAAAATATTTCATTATATTCACTTCTGTTAAAACAGAGGGAACATAAATAAGTCTGGCCTTAAGACATAACCTACACCTGGTCATAGTGTTCAGTAGAAGCTACATCCCGGAGGCAAAGCCCCAAGTCCTTGAATGGGAATGATAGAGACATGAGCTGCAGGCAAGGATGGTGATAAATATGCTACACATTAAAAGCCCCCAGGGCACAATATCCTGACCTTGTGGCTTTCAAGACCTTGGGCCTGACAGATCAAGAGCCACAGGTGTAGAGCATGCGCTCTCCTCTTCCACTTCTGCCCCAGAGTAATGGCAAGTACAGCCTCCTACCCCATGGAGGAAGGCGGCCACGACTGTTCCAGTACAAACCTTACGAGGTCAAAAACTCTCCCTCCCAACCTGTGGGAGTTTCCTGCAGTAGAGACCACCCCAGTGTATGTCACAGCTCCTCCTGCCCAGAGGGACCTAATAGGATCCAATCCTCAAACAACCTGGGGGCCGGTTCCACGTCCCAGAACCTTTCTGCTCTCCAACCTTGAGAGTGTACTTTCACTTTAATAAACTGCTTTGTGCTTGCTACTTCCCTTATGGCTGTCTTTATTCGGGCTTGGATCCCCATGTAAATCTTCACATGGGGGAATCCAAGGACAGAGACCTTCATTCATACAGTGCAGACTCTCCCACCCATAACAGTAGAAGAAAGGGAAAAGAGACTTTAAAGAAACCACATAATTCAGTGTTAAGACACTAAAGGGGCACTAAAAGTATTATAACAATTACATAATTATCTTAATTATATAACTGATACTAATATATAATATATGTTATGTATTTGTATGTTAATATGTAACCTAATTTATAATTATAGTTTCTTTTACAAAATATATTTTATAGCCTGACCAGTGGGGTTTTATCCTACTGGGGGACCTATAAAGTGGTACTGTACAAAAGCTATTTTCAAAAATTAAATTCTTTAAAAAAAATAACATGAATTCACGTACACGTTGAAGAATTTTTTTTTTTTGAGGAATGTTTGATTTCAAATTCTATGTATTGATTATCTAAAAGGAAACCATTTTTATAAGTAAATTTTTAGATAATGATTTTCTTTGTCATAGCTGTTTAGTATCACTGATGTTTTTGGAAGAATGTTTTTTGCTTTCAGTGCAGTCTTTTTACTCATGATATTTTCACTAAATTGCTTGCAATCTCTCTCAGTATTATGGTTAAGAAATTGAAAATTGTTGGCACCTTCAGTTGACTCTTGTCAGTAGATAAAATACTGAGAAAAAAGCTCTCTGCAGATACTGAGGTACCTGGGAAGCGCAGAGCAATTTCTGCTAAGTAGAGGAAACTATTCAACTCTATTTTTCACATTAAAGTGTATAAATACTTGAGGGGTGCCAGGCTGGCTCCGTTGAGGGAGCATGCAATTCTTGATCTCGGGGTCATGGGTTCAGGCCCCATGATGGATGTAGAGTTTACTTTTAAAAAATATCTTTTAAAAAATGTGTAAATACTTGAGCCCAAATATCTTCTACAGGTCCTATCTTTTCCCCTTAATTGAACCAAACGGCTTTTTCAACAAATATTTTTACTAAACGAAAACTCATCAAATAAGTGTATCTATTTATGATATTAAATGAAGATGCTGCAGAACTGTACATCTGCTCAGTTCATTCCAATAACGTACAGAATATAAATTTATCCATTTAACCTCAGGGGCTCTTCATGAGAATGTTGCTACAAATCTAGATGCTCCGAAGAACATTTTAAGCCGACTTTCTGCCATTGGTGCCTTTAGTTCCCATCTAGCGTTGTCTCAAAACAACTTTTAAATTTTAAATATCTTTTGAAGTAGATTCAGAAACTCAGTACTTCTTTTTGTTTTATTAATATGCAGTTTCATTTTTTATCCGATTGATAATGAAAGGATTCATTGAAAGTTTAAAAACCATTACCAGGCAAGTAAAGCAATAGGTAGCTGTCAGTTTACACCATATGGTAGATAATACCCACCCCCCCTTAGCAGGTGTGTTTTGGACCACACTCGATGAAAGGGAGCTTGGTCTTTATTTCCCACACCTGTTTCCTGGATCTGTTTCCTGAACCTAGTATGGAGGCAGAACTCAGAGGCTGGACCAGCATCCATCTGGCAAGGACTGACCCTGGAGAGAGTTGCCTCTTGACCATGGGCCACCTTCTACCCCTCACACATAGGGGTTTTGACATGAGCCCTGCCTAGTTCTTCTTGTGGGTTTGGATCCGGGGCACTCAGCCTTCTCCACTGAGAGTGAAGGACCAAAGGATATTACTAGGCCTGTCTACCTAGCGGTTCTGTTTCCTTCTTCCTTGGCCTCTAACCTTGCTGACTTCCTCTTCCTTTCCCAGTGGCCCCTGGTTCTCTGGGAACTTGGCTCTGGGTGGGGACAGGGCCATGGCGGCCTGGCCTACCTAGGTGGGTAGGCTACAGGAGGGACTAGTAGGAGTCTATACTACTCTGATTTCTCTCCCTTTGGTTAATAAACACAAATGCTTTTTAAAAAAAAAAAAAAAAAAGATCCACCTGACCATTTCCTCCATCTGGAAGCTTGTGAGCAGGTGCTCGGGCATTAGGGCAGTTACACCAGCTAGCCAACAGGGGCAGCAGTACTGGATTCTTGTTCCAGCACCTGTGCAATCAGGAAAGATGCGGCTTTTCCTAGCCAGCCCTGTCTGTGTGCTGAGTCAAAAAAGGGAAGTGTTGGTTCTTTTAAGTGTAGATAGAAAGTGTCTGAAATGAAAAAAAAAAAAAAAAAGGTCTATGGATGATTGTCATTCAGTCTTAGCTGTGAGTTAAAGTGTACCAAGGATGCCGTGTGTCTCACACTCCCTTAAACGAGACCACCGTAGAATCTAGAACACAACATGGAGGGTTCCACACCATCCTAGCTAATTTAAATAAAACTCTTAAAAATCATACTTTACTAAAAATGGAAACATTGGACAAATGATAAGCTTGAAGCATAGGACAATAGGGCAGTTTGTTCCAGACAACCTGAGTTCTATGGTCAGCCTACTTGAGGTATTTCCTTTCTAGCAGCCATATTCAAAAAAGGATATTTGACTTAAAAGGTTGAAAATACTCTCACTTGATTGGCTTTGAGATAGGTAAGGGAAAAAGAATTAAAATTAGTATAAATATCAGATAGTATAAAATGTGTGTATCAAAAGCTACAGACTACCTTTCTATGCACTTTATATATGTGAAAAATAGGTTTTATTTATTCTTTTATTTTATTTTTATTTTTTATTTATTTTTATTTATTTTTTTTTTTGAAAAATAGGTTTTAGAAGGGGTGAGTGACTTCCCTCATGTGCAAGTGTGCGGCTGAGGAGGGCTGAAATACAGATCATGCAGCTCCTTCTGGGGTTGTGTTTGTTTGTTTGCTTATTGTTACCTTGGCGGTAGTGGTGTTATTGTAAGCTATTTAAACCATTTGGTGGATGTCCCAAAGTCTTGAATACCGAGCTTAAAACCCAAGATCCATTGTGATCTGGTCCCCATCTATTACTTGAGGCTTCTCTTCCTTGGGTTTCTTCTTTATGTTCTTTCTTTCAGCCAAGTATGTAGCATGTTTCTTGTAGCATGTTTCATGCCTCTGTGATTTTGCCTCTGCCTAACACTTCTTTTAGCTCAATTCTTTCATTCATTTAAGAAGCATTTACTGAATGTCTAGGATACTTCAGACTCTATGCTGAGCACAGTGTTGGGTTTCATTGATCCCTTTTTTAATTTTTTTAAATCATTTTACTATTTTTTAAATTGTGATAAGTGTACTCCTTAATCCCCATTCCCTATTTCCCCTATTTTCCCACACACCTCCTTGCTGGTAACCATCAGTTTGTTCTCTATAGTTAAATAGAGTCTGTTCTATTAGAGTCTGTTAAACAGGCTACTCAAGGTCTTTTTTTAAATATTTTTTTTTTCATTTTAGGGAGAGATAGAGTGAACATGCAAGCAAGGAGGAGTAAAGAGAGAGAGAAAGAATCTGTAGCAGACTCCACACTGAACACAGTGCCCAACAAAGGAATTGATCACACAACCTCATGATCATGACCTGAATTGAAACAAAGAGTTGTATGCTCAACCAACTGAGCCACCCAGGCACCCCCTACTCAAGGTCTTTTGTAGTTCCATACAAATTCTAGGATTGTTTGTTCCAGTACTGGAATTTCTTTCATCATTGTTTTGTAGTTTTCAGAGTACAGGTCTTTCACCTCTTTGGTTAATTAAGTTCATTCCCAGATATTTTATTGTTTTTGGTGCAACTATGAATGGAATTGTTTTCTTATTTTCCCTTCCTGCTGCTTTATTATTAGTGTATAGGAATGCAACATATTTCTATACATTGATTTTATATTCTGTGACTTTACATGATTCATTTATCAGCTCTGGTAGTTTTTTGGTGGAGTGTTTAGGATTTTCCACATATAGTACCATGTCATCTGCAAGTAGAGAGTTTTACTTTTCCTTACAGATGTGAATGCCTTTTATTCTTTATCTTGTCCAATTGCTGTGAATAGGTCTTCTAGTACTGCGCTGAGTCAAAATGGTGAAGTGTGGACATATTTATCTTGTTCTTGACCATAGGGGAAAACTTTTCAGTTTTTCACCATTGTGTATAATGTCAGCTGTGGGTTTTTCATATATGGTCTTTATTATCTTCAGGTATATTCTCTCTAAACCTATTTTGTTGAGGGTTTTTATCATTAATTGATGTAGTACTTTGTCAAATGCATTTGCTGAACCTACTGAAATGATCATATGGTTCTGATCCTTTCTCTTATTGATGTGATGTATCTTTTGATTGATTTGTGAATATTGAAAGTGCTGGGTTTGTTTACATGAGTGGAGAAATGAATGAATGAATGAATGAATGAATGGGGTTCCCTTATCAATTTGAACAATAGGTGGGAACTAGCGTGAGGTGAGGTGACATAATATTGTAGGTAAACAGGTTCATATGAACAAATAGCATGGAAACAGACTCAGAGATTCCTTCCTTCTTCCCCCTTACTTGTTGGTTTATCGGAGGAGAAAAGAAGAAAAAATAAAGAAAAGGAAAGAGTTTAAAAGTGGTCCTGACCTCACACAATATGATTATCCTTATATTTCAGCCAACTCTATACTAGATGCTTCAATAGACAGTTAAAAAGCAGAAAGTGACACGGTCACAGTTGTCAGAATCATGGGTGAAAATATAACCCATTTTTTGAGTATGAGCTTACATGCTACCTACTCTGGGAAGCTTTCTTTCACATGCAAACCCCCTCCAAAAGGTGTGATCTCTCCATCCTTTTTGTCCTCCATAACTTTATATCCTCTATTTTTTAAGCACTTATTTTTTTCTTGTGTTTTTAGTGAGTTTTGGTTCTTTCTTTTGTCCTTATATCCTTTAGCATATTGTAAGCTATCTGAGGACAAGGTATGAGGACTCATTCATTTTTGCGGCACCTGCCAAAAATCCCTTAGCATTCTGTACTTTGATTGGAAAATTTAATATATTATTTGGATGCATTTTAGCTTGACCATTTTCACTCAATGGCTTGCAAAATGTACAACTATTATTTCTTATATGTGGATAACACTTTCCATTTCCTTCTTCATTGGCCTCCAGCCTTATCAGTCTCCGTTGGGTTTTTTAAGTGTCCTTCACAAAGACTGGTTCTTCTGCCTGAAATCTTAGTCTCTCCCTCTGATGCACGGCACGTGAATGTGCGCGCGCACACACACACACACACACACACACACACTGCATATACACCTTATGCATGGCTGGGTCTTCCTTGGCCTTCAAGCTTTAATCTAAATGTCAACTGCTCAGAGTGGCCTTTCTGAACCATGCCATATTGACTTCCTTTTCCTTAGCATACTGTCCTGTGCCATGACACCCACCCTTCCTTTCCATGCATTTTTGTTTGTGATGATATGCTTATTTGTATGAGTGATCATCATTGATTACTCAATCATTGTTAATCATCTATCTCCTGAGCTATAAGCCCCATAGTATAGCACATAGGCCAGTTTTATTCACCACTCTTTAATTTGCCTGGTGCTGAGTACAGTATTTAACATGGTTAATGCTCAACATAGACTTTTGGAATGTATGAGGTTCAGAGTGCTTTTACAAAACTTACTACTTCTTCCAAGTCTTCCCAAAATCCCAAAAGTAGGAAATGAGAGACAGCATCATTTCTATTTCACAAAGAAGGATGCCAGGGTGTAAAGAAATTATTAACACCCTGCAACAAAGGATGTTTTGTGAAGAAGCTGTTCTAATCTTCTGATTTGTAGCCCGTTATCTACAACACAGCCCCCTGCTCTTTCCAAACTGGAAACAAAGTTAACAAGTGCCTTTAGCATGACTTTGACCAAGGACTTCTCAGGAGACACCCTGAGGGATCTCAAATGCCCACTTGGGCAAGCAGCCTTCAATCAGAAGCAGGCACGTGTTGTAGGCTCTGAAAGGGGAAACCTTCTCTGTGTCACAGCTGAAAGCACCACTGTGGATATTTAAAGCAAGGCCTCTTTTAAAAAATTAATGGCCTGAAAGCGGAGAGAAGAAGCTGCCTATGTAATGTGGAAAGAGGAGCTGGATGACCACAGCCCTGGTCCCTCTCCAGATGATGTCATCATCATTCTAGATAATAAATTTGCAACAACGTGGCTGAAAGAGATGGGACACAATTTCAGGATAAGTCAAAGGAGCTGGTAGCAGCAGAATCTAAAAGAAGAAATTTTTAAAAATCTGGCTGGCATACGGTTTTCAATTCCATGGGTAATTAGATTATTCAGAGAGCAGAGCAGAAACCACAGTGAGCTCTGGCTCCAGGAGCCTGGATGTCCCCAGCCCATCGAAACAGGCAGGGTAGCTAGAGGGCCCTTTTCTGTTATGTGTCTGCTAAGCATGCCCTTCTAGCTTGAAAGAGGAGAAAAAGGAGGGCACTTGACTTGTTTTTTCCAGAAGTCAGCCACGCACTCAACCTATACCATAAGACATGATCCCAGAGGATTTTCCCAACTGTACAGAACCTCTTCTTTCTCATTCTTTCCAGGATCCAATAATACTGACCTCTTTCAGTTTGGTCTAGAGTCTGCCTTCCCCTTCCCGTGTTCATGTTGATCTTGGCTATTTCACATATGCTCTGAATTACTTGAGAGTGCCTTGTTTTAAAAATGTTTTCCATTCCATCGGTAGTGTATGAATGGGATAGATCTCAGTTACGGGGAGAAAACTAGTTCCAAAGTCTTATATATCATCTACAGATTCTTATAGATCCTCATAGTTGTAAATGTTTGACAAAGAAAAGAAAAGAAAAGAAAAGAAAAGAAAAGAAAGAAAGAAAGAAAGAAAGAAAGAAAGAAAGAAAGAAAGAAAGAAAAAGAAAGAAAGAAAAGAAAGAAAGAAGCTACAGTAATGAGTGAGATGATATAATTAATTGTGGAGCACATATCACCACCTTTTCAATCCAACTCTGATGCTTTCCCAATCCAAAGATTGGCAGACAGTGGGTGCATATGTTTACAGTTGAGTTACCTCAGCTGACTACTTACAAAGGTCTACCGGCAAAGTCCACTTATCTCTGTTATCATCTTTATCTAAACCACTGCGGCTTCCCTCCTAGCCCACTGCAGTGACCTTGTGATGGTTTCCCGATAGGCAGACTTCTTCCCCTCCAATACATTTTCTATAACCTATTTGGTGTTTAAAAATATTAATTGGTTTTTGTTATTTCCATGCCTAAACACTTAAATGATTGATTTCCCCTTGCTTCTTGGATATTCCACAAATGGTCTGCAAAGCCTTGTGTGATCTGATGTCCACCCACCTCTCTCCTATCTCCTTAAAGACCTCTGACTTTCTTGTTCATTTTCTTTAGCCACACTGCCTTTTAATTTTCTTGAACATGTAAGAACCTTTCCATCTCTGAGCCTTCGTATTACTTTTCTTTTCATCCGGAATGCCCATCTCCCCACCATAGCTGGTTAATTCTAATTCATGCATTAGATTTCAGTGTAAATTACTGCATCACTAAAGTTTTCTTTTCACCCTTTCCCTCATTTAAAATCAGTGGTCGTGGGATCCCTGGGTGGCGCATCGGTTTAGCGCCTGCCTTTGGCCCAGGGCGTGATCCTGGAGACCCGGGATCGAATCCCACGTCGGGCTCCCGGTGCATGGAGCCAGCTTCTCCCTCTGCCTATGTCTCTGCCTCTCTCCCTCTCTCTCTCTGTGACTATCATAAATAAATAAAAATTAAAAAAAAATAAAATAAAATAAAATAAAATAAAATCAGTGGTCGTGCATAGACACATATATGCATACTGGCTTTTCTCATAATAACTTGGTATTCCCTTCCCTTTTAATAGAACACCACCCATTTATAATTGTGTATTAGTTTATATAGCTAATTGCTTAACTGACTGTAAGGTGTGGAGGGGCAACGTTCACCTTATATGCATAACATATAATCAGTAACATTTATCAAATGAGTAATGGGTTTCTTCAGAGAGAATGGAAAGTCAAAGACCTGAGTTCATTTCTGAGGAACTTTGGGACATCACAGATCACACCTCATTAGCAAAGATGATGATAATTATCATCATCTACAATTTGTTGAGCCTCTTGTAAGCATTAGGCACTGAGCGAAGAGGTTACTATTCATATCTCACTTAACTTTCCCCAAAGTACAGAGACAACTGAGGTTCCATGCCTTGCTTGAGGTCATAGCTGGAACATGCCAGAGCTTGGATCTGAAGCCAGCCCTGCCCAACTCCATAACCTTTCTTTTCCAGTTCATCCCCTCGCCTTGTCTTCTCACTATTTAGAAGTAGTTTCCCTTTGGCCTAGGAATATATCAACAATGCAAAAGATGTGCTCTATGAGTGTAGGGCAGGGGTTTGATCCTGTGGACAAAGGAGATTCAGTCATGAAGAAGGAGCATTTCATAGAAAGGGAGGTTCTGTGAGGGAATGCAGGGAAGTTTTTCCCTCCCTGGCTGAGGGGTATAAACATGGAGCTCACTAATGTTTTCTTGACAGTAAAAACTGAGTTGTGATGGCATATTAACATTTAGAAATATTAGAACGTAGGGTGTGAGTTGTAAGGGTAAGTGAGATATCTGTCTTTTGAGGATGTCGCCAAACAGTTGGTGGAGAAAAGTTTAACTGCAGTCAAATATCTGGTAAATGTGTCTCCACATCTGTAGCCTTCCCTCACCTACCCCTACCTCAGCTTCAGTGAAGTTCTTCCTATAGAAATGGCTACAACTGGTAAGAAATTATTATTTAAAGGACACCTGGGTGGCTTGTTGGTTGAGCATTCTACTATTGATTTCAGCTTAGATCATGATGTCAGGGTCCTGAAATCGAGCCCCACATTGGGTTCCATGCTGGCTGTGGAGTCTACTTAATGACTCTCTCTTTCCAGGCAGCCCAGGTGGCTCAGCAGTTTAGCACCGCCTTCGGCCCAGGGTGTGATCCTGGAGACCCGGGATTGAGTCCCATGTCAGGTTCCCTGCAAGGAGCCTGCTTCTCCCTCTGCCTGTGTCTTTGCCTGTCTCTCTCTCTGTGTCTCTCATGAATAAATAAATAAAATATTAAAAAAAAAGACTCTCTTTCCCTCTCCCTCTGCCTCTCCCTGTTGCTCTTATGCTCACTCATGATCTCTCAAAAATTAAATTTAAAAATTTAAAAATAAATCAAGTATTTAAAAAATCAAATGATAGTCTTCCTTTCTAACCTGTTTTTATTTTTCTGAAGCATCCTAAAAAAAACAAAAAACAAAAACTTCATTTATTTCTTAATTGTTTAAGTGTTTGGTAAATTATACATCAATTGTGTGAATCATAAATATGTGTGAATGAATGAAGTTTACTTACCACTACACTCTTTGGAGAGAAAGGATCTGATTGGTGAATAAACATCTTTGATATCATTGGAAGGAATGTTTAAACAGCATAAAAGAACAAGCTATTCTCATGCACTTTACATACCAACTACTGATAAGCTCATTACAAATCACTTCCCTTTATTTACTAAGATAAGTCCCTGGAGACACCTACTTGGCAACTCTAGGTTAAGTTAATATATCTGCATTTATTTTAAAACTTGGAGTAATTCAAAGCATTATAGATTCATAGCAATAGGTATGTGTTAGAATTAGGAAAGCTTCAGGGTATGTTCATGATGCCTCTGATTTGGAAATCTATTTAAGGGCTACAGAATGTCTAGGTTTCCTGTGCTCTAGTTTCTAATGCATGCCTGCTTACTCTAACCGAATGCTTGGACTCAGAAAAGAAGTTCAGAGCAAAAAAATGAAGTTTCATATTAAATCTTAGAGTTCAATATTTTTGCGCTCCAAAAAACCTGACCAACATTTAAGAAAAAAATTTTTAGCACAATACAGTGATAAAATGTCCATTATGCATCTACCACTGTGTAGGCACTGGAGAGATATAAAGGGTGTCTCTAAATCTTTGAAAGCTTACTTTTATTAGGGAAGTGAGATCTTAATATGTATACTGACATAGATCAGTGATAATTTTGCTATCCCACCTTTGGAACATTTGGCAATGTCAGGAGACTTGTTTTGGTTGTCACACGTGGGGACGGTTCTATTGGCAACTAGCACTTAGAGGCCAGGAATGGTGCTCAACATCCCACAATTGTCCTAGAGTCACTAGGTCCCCCACAGTAAAATGTGAATAGTGCCAAAATTGAGAAACCCTGATACACGTGTTGATATAAATTCACTAAAACATGAGATCCTCCTGTATTCTTCATCTGTGAATCTCGAGTACCTAGCCTAAGCGTTACACATTTAAGCAGCTATTACAGGTTGGGCTATTGTATGAATGAATGAGTTAATGGGTGAGATTGAGGCATGAGACAGAAGGACCACTAACCAGTATTTCATTTGTCATCCAAAAACTATTGTTGGGGAGTCAGGCTTTTTTTGTGTGGGGTTAGTTTTCAGACCACTACTATTACTACTACTGCTGCTTCTTCCAAAATAACTGCCTTTTGCTGGGAGACCAGTTTGCCAGGCACTTTATATCATATATGTCTGGAAATAAAGCCCAGATAGACAGCAATTCTCCATCTTCACAATGAAAATATTAAATTTGACCAACTTGAAAATATTAATTTTACTGTTATAGATTAAATAGTTAAATACTTGCTTGTGTAGCTTGTTCATTTAGTTAAATGGGTTTAAAATTATATATTATATGAAATGATATATTAATTTACAAATATATTTTTCCACATGGCTTTTATTTCATGAAACAATTTTATTCAAACTTTTTACATACACTTTTCAATATCGCTTGGTCATCATTAGATCACGTTTTTAAATTTCTTCCATCTAAATTTCAGATATAGTGGTTTTTAATTATTTTTTATTTTTATTTTTTTAAGTTTTATTTATTTAAGTAATCTTTACATCCAGCATGGGGCTTGAACTCAGGACCTTGAGATCGAGTCACAGACTTTTTCCGCTGAGCCAGCCAGATGCCCCAATTAATTTTTTTTTTTTAGTTTAAGTATAGTTGACATACAATGTGACATTAATTTCAGGTATACAACATAGTGATTCAACAGGTTTATGTATTAGGCTGTGCTCATTGCTAATGTAGCTATCAACTGTCACTGCACGACACCAAATATAGTATTGACTATATTCCCTGTACTGTACCTTTTATTCTCATGACTTATTCATTCCACAACTGGAGCCTGTATCTCCCACTCCCCTTCACCCATGTAGATATAGTAGTCTTTTTAAACCATATATAATTCTGTTCACCTTTTTGTTTCTCTAAGCCAAAAGCCTCCATTCATATATGATTCTGAAAGGTGATTTTTTTCCCCTGTAGATGATTATTCAAGATTTTCATAATGAAACTTAGTGTATTGCTTTTTAAAGACCTATTTGCAAGGCTTATTTATTTACAAATCTTGCTATTGTAAGGACACCTTTTCTTTTACCTCATTGTCTCACCCTCCTATCCCTACCACCCCTACTTCACTTTCAGGTCAGGGCACTTACTAAATAAATATTTGTTACACTGAATTGTCTTTTTTTTTTTTTATAACTGCTTCTGTTGGTTGATTTATATAAGCATGTAGACCTAGAACTGATCAAGAGGTCACAGAAATAATGAGTCTTCCCCCAATAAAATGTGTAATTCAAAATAAAGTAATTGAAAGAAGATCATACACTTTCAAATGAAAAGCAGTTCCACTTTATGAGGCAAAATTTGGGGAGGAAAAACCTTTCCTGGTATTGAAAAACACATAGTTCATTTTCTCTGAATCCTAAGGGCAAACCTGTTAGTTGCCTTGGCTATTTGCATTCTAACCTTATGAAGTTCTGTGTTATAAATATGCAAGGCCTTGGCCATATAGCTAGTAGGGATTTGAGTACACTCCACATACAGGTCTCTAAGCTAATAAAGACCAACCTGCTTACCATTTACCTCAACAAGTTCTCATCAATGGAGACCACCTTGGAAGGTGTTGCAGAGGGAAGGTAAAAACATAAGCGGAGGAGATATAGAAATCCCCATGATACTTCTTTCTCAAGTTCAATTTCTTCCTCAATTGATATCTTAGTCACTTGCTGAAATAAATAATATTTTCCTGATTTTGTATATTAGAGTTGTTTCATTAAGTATTCTTAAAAGTTCAGAAAATTTCATTAAAAAGGTAAGATCCTTCCACAGTTTGGCTATTGCGGATATTGCTGCTACTATAAACATTGGGGTGCAGGTGTCCTGGCGTTTCACTGCATCTGTATCTTTGGAGCCTCAGTGTCCATTGAAAGATGAATGGATAAAGAAGATGTGGTCTATGTATACAACGGAATATGACCCAGCCTTTAGAAACGACAAATACCCACCATTTGCTTCAACATGGATAGAACTGGAGGGTATTATGCTGAGAGAAGTAAGTCAATTGGAGAAGGACAAACATTATATGGTCTCATTCATTCAGGGAATATAAAAAATAGTGAAAGGGAATAAAGGGGAAAGGAGAGAAAATGAGCGGGAAATATCAGAGAGGGAGACAGAACCTGAGGGACTCCTAACTCTGGGAAATGAACAAGGGGTAGTGGAAGGGGAGGTGGGCAGGGGGTTGGGGTGACTGGGTGATGGGTACTGAGGGGGGCACTTGACGGGGGACAACTTATGCTATATGTTGGCAAATTGAACTCCAATAAAAAAAAATAAATAAAAAATAAAAAGGATAAGAACTGAATGCCATCAGTTCCTGAAATCAAAATTAGACAAAAACATTTAAGATATTTTAAAACAACAACAACACACAAATAGAATTTTAAAACTAATTTGAGAGACTAATATGTTACTCTCATCAGGAACTTTGGGGTAATTTTTTTTCCTCAAATGATAAACTTATTTGATATAGCTTTCCAAAATGTGATGTGAGTTCTAGGTTTCCTCCTCAATACAACTCTTTAAACCACACGCTGGTGTGAGGTTGGAGGACATAAAATATTTGAAGAGTAGTACACTAGACCTGGTTGACAACATTCAAAGTTAGTTCCTCTGCCTTTGTTCTATGCTGTTCTGTTTAATTATCAGACCAGTGGGGATACTTGAGGGCAAGTAGCAGGAGGTGAGACTGAAGATCTTGTAATGGTTCCAAATAAAAGCTAAATTAACATATCTTTCTGGCCTGCAACACTTATGTCAATGTTAGT
The DNA here is from genome assembly GCF_905146905.1 of Nyctereutes procyonoides. Classification (NCBI taxonomy): domain Eukaryota; kingdom Metazoa; phylum Chordata; class Mammalia; order Carnivora; family Canidae; genus Nyctereutes; species Nyctereutes procyonoides. Next base: position 4,495,457 of record NW_026575135.1, on the reverse strand, counting down.
TATCATTTAAAGAGAATCCAAAAGCCATACTTTACAGGCTCAGAAATTGAAAGTATTTCCTAAGGTCGTTAGTTATTAAGTGGTCAAGCAACAGAAAGCTTATTTCACAGAGATCGGTGATGCTATGATTTTCTTTAGTTATAAAAAATTCAAGGTCTAAGTCTCCAAAAACTTGATTCCAATCAAGGATCTGGAGTAATTATAGAGCTTCACTATCTCCAAAACTATACTTACACCCATTTTCTGGCTCCCAACTACATGCTGTTTCAACCTGGCCATAGTAAACCAGCAGAAGGCAACACAGCTTCCTTTCTAAATCCCACCACAGGTTGGCAAGAGTGTTGAACTTTGATGAATTTCAGACTTGTTTAAGGCAGTGGTAATAAAAGACAAAACAAGACCATTGAGTTGCTAGCAAAATGTCCTCAGAAGGATACAACAGTTCCTTAAATGCAGTAAAATAAATGTCGCCATTGGTCTCTGCTAATTAAAAGAACAAGATTGCTGCGAGGAGTCTTAGAGATTCCCTTTCCAACATAGTCATGATGTAGATGGAAGAACAGAGGTCCAGCAAAGAGGAGCGATTTGCTTAAGGTTGCACAATTAATCATGATAGAACAAGAGGCAGAATTCATATTTCTTTAATTTCTAGTAATGAACTAGATATAGATACATAGATATGTACATAGCCATTCCCTAAGAAAGCACTCAGAACACTCATAACTTCACTTGGACATCTTTGGAAAAAGCCTGTCACAGAGTTATGATCTGAATAGGAAGAAAGTGACATCACTTCTAGGACAGCTGCCCCTAGTAGGTAGCATCTAAGACCCTTGCCAAGGACACCTCCAATCTCCTTGGACATGCTGGTTCAGCTACTTGCTTGGCTGACATCAGTCTGACTCACAGCTTCAGAAATGGCAAGATGTGCACAGTAAGGAATGGGACAAACTCATTCCAAACCTAGGTTAAGTTTGCCAAAATCATCCCCCAACTCCTTTAGCTAATTGGAAATTGCTGCAGAGGGCCTACCTCCATTATGCAGCTGAGCAACAAAAGTGCCTCCACTGGAGTCTTTACTTCCCAGAGGTGAGCTGAGATCATTTCTGGCAGTGTAGTACTCCCTGTTTATTTTTAGGTTAATAAAATGAAGCTCATTGATTGACCGCTGGGCACACACAAATCATTTGGAAACTACAGCTCTGAAAATATGTCTTCCAAATAAGTATTCTTTAGTTTATTTTTGTCTGCCTTAGTAAAAAAAAAAAGAGGTTGATTATGATTTTCCCCAAGCTCTGTTTTATTATTTAGTTCATCATATAAACATGCTTTCATGTGAATCTATGTGCTTGCTTCTGTGCGTTGAGATGACATGAATAGAATAGAGATTGGCCCTAAAAGATGCTTAGAAGTTGTCACTTCTTTTTTAATTTGTTTATTCATGTGTTTCTTCAAGGATATTTGATAAATTACTATTAAGAGTATTTCACTAGGGAATATAAGGGAAGGGAGAAGAAATGTGTGGGAATATCAGAAAGGGACACAGAACATAAAGACTCCTAACTCTGGGAAACGAACTAGGGGTGGTGGAAGGGGAGGAGGGCGGGGGGTGGGGGTGAATGGGTGATGGGCACTGAGGGGGACACTTGACGGGATGAGCACTGGGTGTTATTCTGTATGTTGGTAAACTGAACACCAATAAAAATTAATTTATTTAAAAAAAAGAGTATTTCACTACGTGAAGTTACCCTGAACTGTTGGGTAAAATAAGCAATAGAATCATTTTCATAATTAAACAAGTATTTTTTGAATACCTTCTGTAGGGCAGACATTGTACTAAATGCCCAGGACAGTACTAGATGAGATTAGAGTCTGAGGAATGGAAGAAGACGTAATCTGGTGAGAGAGATAGCTTTGTTAAGAAAAAGCATAGTACAATGTGGTAAATGACAGAATGAGTGATGAATAAAGTGCTATGTGAACAGGGACAAGTGAGCTATTAGCTCAAAGTAGAGGATTCCTAGACCAGATGGCAACTGACCTGGGATTTCCACATGGTTAGGAGGAATAAAAGGGTAACAAAAGGATTTCTCAGGCATAGGAAACAGACCTAATCTTCTTTCCTTGGAGGATTGAAGCTTCCTGAGAAGAAAGTCTGAGAAAGCTTATAAAGATGCCCTCCTTGACCCATGGTCAAAAGAGAATCTCTTATGTCTCCAGCCCTCTTGATTTGTGTATCTCATACATTCAAAAATTACTGTTGTAGGAAAAAAAAATTGAAGAAACCCATGTGGGTTTGGAAGGTGCTTTCCCTCTGAATCACTACTCCATAACACCCCAACAGAATGTTGGGCAGAGACAGAGTGGGTTTCTCCAGCCCCAGCCAAAATAAAGCCATGTTCAAACCTGAACTCTAGAAGAGAAAAATGAAGACTTTGTGTGTCTGATGCTGGAATAATCAACTTCACCTTTCTTAATTCAGTAGTGCCATTAGTATATGAACCCCAAAGGACTTGGAACAGTAACAAAGTTATTGGGGGTACCCAGGAGTGGGATTCCAGGATTAAGAAGCTGTGGGTTGAGCCTTGGATTAAGATTTTGGAGGCCTTTGTTTTATTATGCTCTATCACTAACTGTCTGGTTTTAGGAAAATGGCATTCCTTTCTTGAGGCCTCCAAGAGGCCTCCATTTTCCCTATTCAAAATGATAATCATATTTCACTTCTTTGTATGATTCATAAATTTAGGAGCGGAGCATCTGTTTAGATATGTTTGTAGCCTAATGGATCTCTGTAGATTTGGAAACCCAACTATTTTGACCAGTACATGATGGGACCTGTCTGTGTAAGAGACTGGTGAACCTGTTTCATAGACACGGACACCTCTCAGTGACTTGGGTAGATTGTGTTGTTTGTTGAGTTCTTCCTTCCCTCCCTGCCTTTTCAGTGCTTCTTCAGCAGTATCCTTCCTGAATCCAACAACTTGGGACAAGTTTTATGGCTTACTTGAGACCATGGAATGTAGGCAGAAGTAATAGTGCGTCAACTTCAACCTGAGACCTTAAGAGGCATGGCAAATTTATACCAGTTTTTAAAACCATCTTCCCTCTGCCAGGAGATCAGCATATCCTGGGAAGTCATTACTTCTTCAGTCTAGGTTCCAGAATAAAAATTTTGGAGCTGACCTGAACCTATCGCTAAGCCTAGAGCCCAGGTTAGTCTAGCATAACTCAGTCAAACACAACTAAGCCCAGCCAAACAAGGATGTACAGATTAATGTATCTACTGCAGCTGAATTGCATCAACCTATTTACCTGTGAATCTGGAATATATATTCATTGCTTTAAGCCACAGAGACTCGGGAGTAGTCATGGAGCACCATTATTTCAGCCAATAGCTGTTTAATGTCCTTTTTGGATTTGACTCCCTAAATCACCTTGCAGTGCTGTAAAATAGGGTCCTGTATTAGTTTCCTATTGCTGCTATAACAAATTACCATAAACTTAGGGACTTAACACAAAGTTATTATTTCATAGTTCTTGAGGTGAGACATTTGAAATAAGTCTCATTAAGCTAAAGTTAAAGTGTTATAGGACTGCATTCCTTCAGGAGACTCTAAGGAAGAATTCACTTCCTTGTCTTTTCCAGTTCCTAGAAGCTGTGTGCATTCCTTGGCTCATGGTCACCATCTTCGCCTTCTACTTCTTCTTCCTCCTTGTCATCTTCCTCCTTCTCCTCGCCATCGTCATCATCATCTTCTTCTTTTAAGATTTTGGTAATTTATTTTATTTTATTTTATTTTATTTTTTATTTTATTTTATTATTTTATTTTATTTTATTTTATTTTATTTTATTTTATTTTATTTGTGTGTGTGTGTGTGTGTGTGTGTGTGAGAGAGAGAGAGAGAGAGAGAGAGAGAGAGAGAGAGAGAGAGAGAAAGGAGAGAGGCAGAGGGAAAAGGAAAGAGAGAAGCCCAAGCTGATTCTGCTGATCATGGGGCCCAATGTGGGCTCAATCCTATTATCCTGAGATCATGACGAGGCTGAAACCAAGAGTGGAAGTTTTAACTGACTGAGCCATCCAGGCACCCCTCATGGCCCCCTTCTTCTGTCTTCAGGGACAACAATGTCCTTGTCATGCTGCATCTTTGATTCTCTTTTTCTGCTTCCATCTTCAAGTTGTTAGAATGCTTGTGATCATAGTAGGCCTATCCAAATAACTCAGGGTAATCTTCTTCTCTCCAGGCCAGCTGATTAGTAACCTTAATTCCATCTATAGCATTAATTCTGATTTGCCATGTAACTTGGTATATACACAGGTTCTAGGAATTGGGAGGTGACTTCTTTGTGGGCCATCATTCTGCTTGATGTAAGAACTATGGCTAATTCTGCATTCCTAGGAAGAATAGGGTGAAAACGAAGCATTTGTCTTGGGGCTTCTGCTGATTCCTTCAGACCAATCTTATAAATCAAAACAAACCAAAGACTAGGTATAACAAGTGTTTTTGGTGCTCCAGATTATATTCAGCCTAAATCTTACCTTAGTATATCTGTTATGGGCAGTTCTATGCATTTTTGTTTCAACCCACCTTAGAAGTACATTACCAATTGTCCTACATTTCTTCCATATGACCTTTTTTGGGGAACTACAGAAGCCTCCTCAGCTCCTATGTGGGCAATCTTTACCAGGAGGGTGGAAGCTGATGAATAAGTGCCCAGCCTTCTGGGAGGTTATGGATGGAGATTCACTTCACATGGTTCCTTGAAGGGTCTCAGGAAGACCACAATAATCATCAGGACAGTAACCCACCATTAATTAGCTTGTCCTCAGACCCTGTCTTTCTTTTTCCACTGTTTTTCCTTCTTTGTGGATCACCTCCTAAGTAAACTGCCTACTACCTAGACCTTGTCTCAGACTCTGGCTTTGGAGGAAACCAAGCTAAGTTTCAACATTTGATATTGGCTGAATAACTATGTCTCAAAGTCAAAAGAGCTCTAAACAACATCCAGTCCAACTCGTGTAGAAATGTCTAGTCCAGATCTTTTGATTCAGGAAGTCCCTCTCATGCATAATATCTCTTACTACGGGGTATCCAGTCTCTGCTTATGCACCACCAGGGATGAGGAAACCACTGTCTCATGAGGCAAACCATCCTAATGTAGGACAGCTATCAATAAAAAATTTGATTTCTTGAGAAATGCTCTAATTATTTCTGGTTTAACTTTTGAATCCTTCCATAATGGCATATATTCTTTCTTATAAAAACCCTCAGAGACTTAGGGACCAAAAAAAACAATGCAAAGTAAAATATTCCTTCTTTATATAAGCCCCAGGACCTTCAACAGTACTGCACGAACTCAAAAGCCTTTACTATTTATGGAATCCTCTTTGCCAATATACTTAAAAGTTCACAGCTAAGCTGAACATAATGTTTCATGAGCAAACAAGGTGAACTGGTAGAAAAAGCTGGCTTCAAAAGCTGACTCTGTCACTTGTTAGCTGGTGGGGGGGGAGTCAGCTTCACACACCCAGCCTCAGTTTCTCCATCTGTAAAATGGGAAAGGGACAGTGATACTCCTCTCTGACGGTTGTCATGAGGAAAAGATCTACACTCTGACTACTTAGAAGAGGCTCTGAAATATTGTCATCGTTCAAATAAATGATTCATTTGTTCAATATCATTTACCTCTAATGAAGGAGTGAAACATTTTCACAGTGAACATGGAAATAAAGCCAGATTTACAATGAATTATGTCTTCATCTTGAAATGACTAAGATATTCTACACTAAGATGACAAAGGCCAGAGCACCTGGGTTAGCAGTCAGTTGAAGGGCTGATTCTTAGTTTCAGCTCAGGTCATGATCTCAGGGTCCTGATTCTAAGGTCATGAGATTAAGCCCTGTGTCAGTTTCCACACTCAGTGTAGATTCTGCTTCTGATGCCCTCTCCCTCTCCCTCTGCCTCTCCTTACTTCGTTCTCACTTTCTCTCTACAATAAATAAATAAATCTTTAATAAATAATGACAAAGTGATAAAGGCCATAGTGAATCTTAATGCTAAATTTCTAACGTGTCTTTCAGTTTCCTTTGGTTGACTGATAAACATGAATCAGTTGCATTATATGGGACTAAATGATATTCCATGTGTTAATACTCTGCGGTCTACAAATCCTCATCCTCGTCACTCATGCCCGTGTAGTATTTCCCTTATATAATGGTTGTACAGCAAATTTTGTTCAAAGTCATCCCACAGAGGGGAAAAAATGAAGATTCAGAAAGGGAAAGGCACTTATTGGCTTGGCGAACTAGTGTCCAAAAGTCATTTGAGGATTTGGGGCAGAGCAATACTGGTCAATGATACAGCAAGTGCAAAGGCCCTGAGGCTAATTCTTGGCCTTTTCAGAGTAGCAGAAAACTGGTGCACATGTAAGGAATTGAGTAAGGGGGATCATGGTAATAGATGAGGCTGGAGAGGTAGGAGGGATCAGGTTATATGGGGCTTTTTAGGATATGGGGAAAAGTTCATAGTTTATTTTTAGAAAAATGAGAAATCATCAGAGGTTTTTGAAGAGGGAAGTAATAGGATCTTATTTCTGTTTTTCAAATCATGCGGTGTCGATAATCGACTGTGGTGAGTGGGAGTGTCCTAGGGAGACTGGTTAGAAGGTGTTTGCAGTAGTCTTTGTGAAGGCTGACAGTGGCTTGAGCTAGTGTGATAGTGGTCACAGTAGATTCAGGGCATATTTTTTAGAGTAATGCAGTTAAGATGCGGGGTTGAACTGGACCTAGATTGTAAGGGGATGAGAGAAATAGAGAAAACAGTGGTACCATTCATTGACGGTGGACAACTATGCAGAAACCATGGGCAGGAGGTGAGGAGGGAGGCAGCAGGAATCAGAAGTTCAGCTTTGGACATATTATATGGATGATGGAGATGCCATTTATGGAACTAAAAGTAGAAATCTGCAGATAGCTGATGAGGTCACAGGCAGAGAAAAGAAAAGGCATGGTATTGAAGGCCTGTAAAGTCAATATACCTACCACCCATTGAGTAGGGACCCACTGAAATCCCATCTCCCCAGGTGTGGAGGATTAAGAGGAAGGAGAGTGTAAAGGACGCTGAGAAAGACAGGCTCACAAAATAATGAGAGACTGAGGGAGGGTGGTACCCTGGATTTTAGAGGGAGAGAGTATTTCAGAGGGAGGGGGTGGGTAACAACCTCAAATGATGCTGACAGAGCAGCTAACCTGATGGCGGAGAACCTACATAGTAAATATCTAGCCTATCGATGTGCCCTTCTTTAACTTTATTACACCCATTTCTGAAATTCCTTGGTCCAAACATTTTTCTCATTAATACCCATTGCTATGCCCAGAAATACTCAGTTTTCAAATGATGGTCTAGGTAGAAGGAAAGGAGAAAGACTGATCAGATGTAACTTGCACTACCTCCTCTCTCTTGCCTTCTTTTTAAAAGAGTTCTGTGAAAATTGTAAAGAAGGGCAAGATGGCACACATCCTTGCAAACGTGTGTGGCCTTTCTGTCTGATTTCGATTAGGCAAGGCCTGGTTTCTTGGGTATGAGAAGACCTCACATATGAAATTAAGCCATGAGCAAAATCCAAACCGCAGCGTTCAGAGGTTTGCTTGTCACGAGCCAGGTCTGAACTTTGGCAGTGGTGCTCCAGAGAACCTTACGCAGCGTGGGCAAGACCTTGCCTGGCCTCAGTACTACCCCTCCCTTCCCAGAGTCCCAAGTCCCACTGTTACTTAAAAAGAAGTGTCAGGAAAGATTTTTCTTTTCCAGATCGTTGGCAAATGTTTGCTCAGATCTATTTTGGGGGCATTAGCTCAACACTGCTGTCTTTTCTTCCTGAAGAATTAGAAGAGCATTTCAAAAACACATTTATTTCCCTCTCTTTTTATCCCTCTGTTGCCCCCTGTACCCTTCCCTTGCTTCTCTCTTTCTGTCCTTTCTTCCTTGACCTACTTGGGTGCGACATGGATTTTATCTGCCATGGCATGGAAAAGGGCTGTTGTGACCAGGGCAGGGTGATCTTGATCTGCTGCAAGGCTGTCCCTTAGTTGTCTTGGTGTCCATTTACATTACAAACCAGAGCAGTTGGAACTGATGTAGAAACTTCCGTCCATCACCAGGTCAGCATCGTGGACCTTCGCCCAGTGCAGAGCCAGTGCTTACTTGATCACCTCCTGTGTGTGAGACAGGATTTTTGCTGAAGAACAAAGGGGAGAGGGGTTGACAAATACTGAAAACACAAGGTACAGATTTCCTTTGTATTGGTGGTCAGAACATTCTCATTGAATCCACCACTCTGCAAGGTTGAGCCATTTTACAGTTCAGGACACTGAGGCACTTTGAAGTGAAGGGACTTTCCAAGGCCGATGGTAACAGGTCTGTGAGCCCAGGCCTTTCTTTCTCTATAGTTCAGGGTTTATATTTATGCTGACTCAATGAGAGTGAAGAGAGAAACAGGAAAATAAGCACTGTGTTCCAGGAGGCGGGGAATTTGTTTAAGAATATGAATGAGTAGGGACACCTGGGTGGCTCAGCAGCTGAGCATCTGCCTTTGGCTCAGGGCATGATCCTGGAATCCCAGGATCGAGTTCTGGCATCGGGCTCCTTGTGTGGAGCCTGCTTCTCCCTCTGCCTATGTATCTGCTTCTCTCTCTCTCTCTCTCTGTCATGAATAAATAGATAAAATCCTTTAAAAAAGAATATGAATGGGTATAGGTTACACTACCTATACCATTTTGGTCAGGATAGACTTCATGCGTACCGCCTTTATTATCCATTTGTTTTGCATGGTTCCTGTCTACAGGTACTACACTGGACACTTTCATGATCCCCGACAGTCAAAACCACTTTGCTATGTAATCCTCTCCTAGAAATAGAAAATGTATACTTTCCCCCTTTCTTCTTGACTTTCTTCCTCTTGTTAAAATTCTCTTCCAGGGTCTTTCTCAGTGACAGGATATTAAAATGGCCATGCTGGCCATGGACACACATATCCTAAAGGAGTAATCAGCATTTACTCCCAAGTTCTTTTTCTCAGATTGCAAAAACTTACCACTGTTCTAATTCGACGCCTTAAAAAACTCCTCTGTACTAAGAGTGGCATGAAAAGAACCTCTCTCATCATCTTAAAACAGCTCCAATTTTTTTTCCCCTATTTCTGGGCCAGAAGTTCTCCCTAATTTGGCATCACAAGACAAACAGGAATGGAGGAGGAAGCTTTTATTTCTCCTACCAAAATATGATCTACTCCTGTTTTGAATCACCTTCAAAAAACTCGACATCGGGTCCTACAAAGTCATGTTTCATCTGCAAAATATGGGGATGTTGACGTCTTGGTGAACTGCAGTAAATATTAGATTCTTTCGGCTGGCTGGCTTCTCAACTCCCACCGGCAGACTCAGTATCTGGCCAGCCCATATTTTAATCCAAGGCGGCTAGCCACTGTTCCCTCTGGGGTACATACCGAGCCTACCCAGAGGAGGGTGGAGGTGGTGTCCTTGTATCCACCCCATCTCAGTCTCACAAAGGATAATGCCCCGGGTGAGTGTATGGCACCCTGGTCTTCCACACATTCCCTTCTGGCCTCAGGACTGAGGCGAAGGGATCGGATAGGGCTATGGAATGAATTCTGAAGTGGCCCAAAATAAAAAATACACTCAACGGTCCAAGTTTCTGATAAATCGTTTATAACATAGCCATTTATCAAGACATCCATTTTGCATTCAGCTAGAGAAGAATGAAAGTCACGGGCTTACTCCTTCCGGAGGCCAACTAATCCTTCTTTAATGGCTGGTACAAGGATTTGTTCCTGTCCCATAAGCTTTGGGTTCTGAAGGGCACTCATGTGTTCCACTGAATTATACCGGATATATCAAATTAATTCTATTAACCAGCTTATCCTCTAAATCTTTAACCAAGCCCTGATGCATATGCATTCACTGGTGTAAATGACTTCAAGCAATTTCAGAGATTGCTCGTTGGAGCTGTAGCTACATTGAAAGGTGAGCCAGTCTCTGACCTTACTGCATTCCACAATGTTAAATAATCGGCTAAATGGTTACAGCCCTTTTTCAAAATGGGGTACTGCATTCCCCTCTTACCCCCTCCCACTCCATTGCTGGCTTGGAATTTGCCTTTGAACCAATTGCAGGACCCAGGAACTACAATGGGCGAAAGCAAGAGATATGAGAGGCATGGTCTCCACCAAAGACGGACTGTAAAGGAAATCCAAGAATGTGGTTTCTAAATCCTGCCCCAGCCCTTGGTGCCCCCCAACCCCTGCCCCTCTACCTGGAACTTGCTCACTGGAGTTCCATTTTCTGGGAAGCTTTTCATGTCTGCCTACCACAGCTTTAGTTAAGTGCCTCTTTGTTTTCTTACAGCATCTTGTGCCTTGCCTCTATCAAAACGAGTTACAGCAGTAATGGTAGTAGTTAACACCGATTCTTCACTATGCGCCCGACAAATTTTCTAAGCGCTTTATAAATATTAATGTACTTAATCCTTGCTACTACCCTTTGAGGCAGGTACTACTATTATCTCAGTTTATAGATGGGAAAGCAAAGGCACAGCATGGTGCAATGACTTGCTCAGGGATGCAAGCCAGTGGGTAGTAGAGCTAGGACTAGGCCCAGACATTGCTGATTATGTGCAAATACTAAACTGTTGATCTGCTTCATCCCATTTCGTCCTTCTCGTAGTCACATGCAGTAGAGATTGCATAGGAAACATGTTCTACGGATGCAAAAGAAAAGTGATTTATTTGAATCCACGTACCAAGTAAGCTTAGAACCAGGATTCAAATTCAGGTCTCTCTGTTTCCAAAGCCCAGCTCTCCATCACTATGCCTTAATATATAGTTTTATAGTTGCCTATTTTTCCATGAGCTTTCCTTGTGTGTGACCTCAATATGATTCATTTTTCTATGCTGACCCCCCTCCACACCTTACCTACGATGTGCCACTTTTTATAAATGCTTGCTGTGCTTGCCTGAACTGAATGTATTTTGAGTCCTAGCCCTGCAAGTCTGCCTCACCAAGGGAAAGGGAACCTCAGGGAACAGGAGACCATTTGTCTTAGCTTTGCCCATGTGTTTGCTCCGTTCCGCCTTTCTGAAAATGGACGGACATGCAGAAACTTTCATTCCTGTGGAAGTGCATGGGATGCATGTGATGGAACCCCATCGAGCAGTACATGACTATGCTGCTGCAGTGTGATAGATGTTGCCCAACATCTGGGGGCAGTTCATTGTGTGCCCTGCCAAAATTGTACCAAATCATCCCAAGGGACTCAGAGATGATCAGAGACTTCAGAAGAGCCAAAGTTGTAGAGTCAGAAGTTCCCACATTTGAGTCTATTTATTAAAAATGTCTTCTTATGGGTAAGTTACTTCACTTTGCTGTGCTTTGATTGCTTGTATGAAAAATAGGAATAAGATTTACCTTATAATATTCCATGGTAATTAAACAAGAAAATATTCATGAAGTAGCTGACATAGCACCAGGTACCTAATAAGCTCTCAATAAGGTATAGCAATTCTAATAATTATGCTGAGCAATCTTTGCTTTCTCCTATTCCCCTCCTGGATACTTTCTTTGCTGCTATATGCTGAATATGGTGTTGTATTTGTGGAATAATTTCTTAGTGAGAAGCAAGAAACAATTTCAAAAATAACCTTATATTTATGGAGGCCTTGCTATGTGCCAGGCACTGTGCTGAGTACCGCAGGTAGATTAGCACAGTTAATCCTCCCTACAACCTAGGAGGTAGGCACAAGCATTTCCCCCATTTAACAGATGGTGTATAAAGGCTTGAAGCACCTAAGCCACTCATCCAAAGTCATGCAATTTGTAGGTCGCAGGGGATGGGATTTCTACTGAGGCAGTCTAACTCGGCTCCCAACCCCCTTAACCAACCTGGCATGCTAACATTTCTTCCGTGTAATCCTGGGTGGGGTCTCTTGTTTTTAAAATGGGTGACAAAGAAGAGCAAACACTTGGAAGGTCAAATTTACCCAGCTGTATGCAACATTTGGGACTTGGCTTGCCAACGTGGAAATCTGTTTGTTTGCGAACCTTTATGAGTAGCGTTGTTGAGTCCCTTCACTGGCTGTCTTCTGTGTATTCTTTACAGATGATCTTCACTGAACTTTTGGGTTCTGGGAAGCAGCTGGATGGTTTGCATAACTGCCTTTGCACTTTTCTGGCACAGATGTCAAATGTTCTTAAATTTGACACAGATAAAACTTAGTGGCTATCGATTGGACTCTTGATACAGCACTCTCAGGTTTTCCTTCTATCATATTTTACTACATCCCACAGTGATGTTGGTGACCTTCTAAGCTTTCTTTGCAATCCTATTGATCATGTAATTAAATGGTTTCTCAATGTGTGTGAGAAGTCCAATTTGGATGAAGCCCCTGCTACCTAATTCTTACAGTTTCAATCCGCAGTTCCAAAGAGATGCCCTTCTCAGATTGTCAGCCATCATGTCGAAAATGGATGCAGGGTTTGAAAGGCTAACGGGAGGATGGGTCAAAGCCTGCATTACAGGAAACTGCCAGCATACATCTTCTCATATGTTTCTCCCACTTCCAGGAAAGCAGTATTCTGATTTTTAATAGTTCCATGTTCAGAAGTCAGTCCAACTGGAACAAGGAACACACATTCCAAAGCAGGCTTGCAGCTTCTAAAAGACATTTGTATTTTTGCTCTACATGGCAAAGTGGTTCTGCAAAGGACCAAAAGAGTTCATGAGGAAGCTACAATTTGAAAGAGGGTGAAGGTACATTGTTGTCCCATTGATTAAATGGATGGGCTGTATGCTGCTGAGGTCCAAGCTACATTAAAGAGATGGTTTGGTTAGTCAATCCATAAATGACCCACCACTTGCAGAGATGTCAAAGGCTTTCGTTAATGAGGCATGGTAGTGTAGAGAAAAAACAACTATAGCCAAAGATTTCGGAGATACAAATTGTAGTCCTCCTTAACTCCTGGTGTAACTCAAGCAAATCCTGCCTCCTCTCTGGGACTCAACTTTATCATATGTAAATTAAGCATGTGGGTCCTGAGATCCCCTTCTGTCAGAACAAGTGTCTTGTTCTATGTAAAGCCTGCACAAAGACAGCAGGAGACCCTCCCTCTCAGAGCACTTCTCAGGATGCAGTCTGCATAACTAGGAGTGAAGAAGAAAGGCATGACTTTCAGCTCTGTTTTCAAGGAGAAAAACCTCACCACTCATAGGCCCAAGGGGGCAGCCAATGTTTCCAGAAGTCTGGTGTTAACTGATCTCAAATCTGAACCCTTGTGAATTATAAGGCCAATTTTCCAATCAATTCCGGCTGAAATTCAGAATGCTTGTTGAGATTTAGGGGCTGGTGAGAGGACTGAGTTGCAGAATTGCCAGAGATAATTCCTACTGCCATGTTCTGGACCCAGAACAAGTCCTAGTAATAATAATCATAAAAAAAAAATACTGGCAATATTGCAGAGCAAAAGTGAGAGTAATCCAATCTGGATGTAAGGAATGCTTTCAAACCCATTTTCAAATCAGCAACAGGCAAGCAGGGTTTCATTCTTGACATATTTTTAACATCTTATAAAAAGCTTCATTTTCTGCTTTATTTGTTCTTTAAAGGTGGGGTGGGGGAATACACACTCGGCAGGAATGGCAACATTTTCCTCTAAACTGGAAATAGATCATGGTGGGCTGTCTGATGCTAGTCCCCTCAGCTAGAAATTAGTGGTTTTGCATTTATTGGCACATTTAAGGTTGGTGTTTATGAATTAGGATTCACCCATCCTGGTGCCAGTGTAGGGTGATTCAGCAGCTCTAAGAGACAGTTAAAAACTGAGTATTATCCTTATGACCACCAGTAGTTAAGTTCTTACCATATACCTGAAACGATGATGCAGACCTCTTCATATAGAGCTCTCATGGAGTCAGGCATCATGATGAGATGGTATCTTGTTTCATAGCAGAGGAAACAGAGACTCTGGGCAATTGAGAGATGTATCCAAGGGCCTGTAGCTGATGGCTTCAAGATTTGAACTCAGTTCTGTCTGATTCTAGAGCTCATGCTGACTCTGGAATACTATGTCAACTCTGTAGGATAACTGTGACCTGTTTTCTGTGGTCGTGAATTTGACACCCTGCACTATTTCAAGCATCTCCATGAAGCTGCACCAGTTGTGGAGCAGAAATAAGGTGACTGGCTAATTGATAAAGAAAGCAAGTGAGTATGAGAAGTTTTGCTCCTTTTTAAATAACCAGAAATGCCATGTATAAATAATAACATTTTTGTCATTACAAGAGCAGTATGTATTCATTGTTAAACTTTTGGAAAATCCAGAAAGTCACAAAAACCAAAGTAAAAGGTATCCCTCATCCTGCAAATATGTGAAAACCACGGCTAACATTTCTTTTCCTGAATTACATAATGGTTAGGTGCTCAAATTCTGGAGCCAGACAGGCTTAGGTTCAATCCCAATTTAAGCAATTATTAGCTGAATGGTATTTGCATAGATATGAGTCATCTTTTTGTTTGTTTTAACTTTTTTTTAAAAATAGCATGCCTGGGGGATCCCTGGGTGGCTCAATGGTTTGGCGCCTGCCTTTGGCTCAGAGTGTGATCCTGGAGTCCCGGGATCGAGTCCCGCATCAGGCTCCCGGCATGGGGCCTGCTTCTCCCTCTGCCTGTGTCTCTGCCTCTCTCTCTCTCTCTCTCTCTCTCTCTCTGTGTGTCTTTCATGAATAAATAAATAAAATCTTTTAAAAAATAGCATGCCTTACATCACTTTAAAAAAAATAAAACTAATAGCCAACATTGCTATAACATTTGCTCTTTATCAGGTACCCTTCTTTTAAAAAAATATTTAAATTCAATTTGCCAACATATAGTATAACACCCAGTACCCATTCCATCAAGTGCCCTCCTCAGTGCCCGTCACCCCATCCTCCCACTGTCCTCCCCTTCTGCAACCCTTTGTTTCCCAGAGTTAGGAGTCTCTCATGATTTGTTTTCCTCTCTAATTTTTCCCCACTCAGTTTCCCTCCTTACATCCCACCCTTACAATCCCTTACACTATATTTTATATTCCACATATGGGTGATACCATAGGATGATTGTCCTTCTCTGATTGAATTATTTCACTCAGCATTAAATATCAGGTACTGTCCTAAAGCCAAATATCTAAACTCATTTTAATCCTCAGGAAGGTACAAATGTTGTCCCTATTTTACTGATGAGGAAATTGAGACAAAGAGAGGTAAAATAATTTCCAAAATAGCACAGCAGGCAAGTGGAAGAGCTGGGATTTGAACTCAGGGGGTCTAAATCTACAGCCTGGGTTCTTAACCACTAATACTTCCCCTGGTATTATTTAATCTTATTATTGTTTCCTTCACAATTCCTATTTTA
This sequence comes from Nyctereutes procyonoides, assembly GCF_905146905.1. NCBI lineage: Eukaryota > Metazoa > Chordata > Mammalia > Carnivora > Canidae > Nyctereutes > Nyctereutes procyonoides. The sequence continues at coordinate 4,480,003 of NW_026575135.1, read as the reverse complement.
CCAAACTGGAAATATACCGAACATACTGTTTGGTTATCTGCTTTCTTCCTTGAACAATATGCCTTGAACTTGTTTCCAAGTCATTAAATACTTTGAGGGAACACAATTTTTTGATGTGTGCGTGGTATTCCATTGAATGTCTGAAACATAATTAACTTAGCCAAATCTCTATTGTGAAGCATTTCAGATGTTTCTAATTTTTTACTGCAATAAACAATGCTGAGATGAACATCATTGTACATGCGTTCTCTGGTTATTTCCTTTGGACAAATGCCTAGAAACAGAAATGCACAGTCAAAAGCGCATGACGCGTTTTATGTGGATATTGGTCTTTTTTTGTTTGATTTTTGAGAAATTGCGGATCTCTCTGTAACCTCACCACATCAGGCATACTACAGTGACAAGGGAACTATTAAAAGTCACAGAACTGGAGCTGGGACACACACATTATACGTAATCCAATATTTATTATATATAAAACCAGTGGTTCATCTGACCAGACCAGAATTCCTACTAATTCATGGTTGGAAAATGTAATAGCCTCTTAACCTACACGTGGGGACAACCCTTCTCCAGTTCTGGAGACAATCTAGTTCATCGTGTGATGAAGGCAATGGTGCTTTATTGAGCAATTACTGCATGTCAGCACTGAATTAGGTCCTATAATGATCCTGCATTGGGCAATGGGAAGTGGACTTCACAGAGGGGAAACTGAAAGGTTATATGAGTTGCCCAGTGTTGTAGAAATAGTGATAGGCTGTCAGCATGAGCACCAGGCAGGCCTGTCTTTATCTTGCCATTCCATATACCACAAGGCTTCCCCAAAACTTCTACAATTTTGTATTGAGACTCATCAGAGGAAATGTCACTGTGATCTTGGGTCCCTGTTCCTGCATCTAGACTTCAGTTTTAGTCCTGGGTCTATTTTGTAGTTCTGTGCTCCTGCCTATGAACCTTCCCGTGAGACTCAACCTAACCTAAATAGCTCACTGCATGGGTCTCTCCATATTGTCACTGCCAGTCTTCTTGGTTTTTTCATTTGTTTCAATGCCACTATTTATTAAAACACACACAAACACACAACAACAACAACAAACTTTATAAGGACAGTGAGTGTTCTGCCAAGAAAGGAGCCAAATAAAATGAAATCTTGGGTTAGACATTCACAGATATGTTTTCTTAAGAATCAGTTAATTCATTCTTTCACACTTATTTACTCTCCTCATTCATTCTCACCTGGTTGCTGAGCAGCCTTCTCATACACACCTTTGTACTCCAGTTTGGTATTGAGAAAGGTTGAATTTACTTCCATTCTGCCCTTGGTTACCCGACAAGAAAACCCAATTCCATTGTGAGATAAACACTACAGTACAAATGCAGAGCATGCCCTCAAGGAGCCCTGAGAGACCCACCATTCAGGAAAGTGAGGAAGATCTTTCTGGAGACCTATATATTTGTGCTGAGCACAGTGAGTTTTACAGGATTTGCACAGTGGGAAGGATGGAGTGGCTACCAGGAGGACAGGATGGTGCAGGTTGGAGGACAGTAAGGACAAAGACGCAGTATGGTGCATTTGAGAAAGTATAAGGAGTCAGAAATTGCTGGGACAGGGGATAAGGGAGGCATGCTGATGCCAGGATCCTAGTCAGAGACAGAAAGGGGAATATCTGCTGAGCAAACTGCTGTCTGTTACAGAAAAGGCTAAGATTGGGAGGAGGGGTGGAGATAGAACATCCTAGTAAGATCTAATGCAGAAAGCAGTATAAATAAATAAATAAATAAATAAATAAATAAATAAATAAATAAATAAATAAAATCTGGGGCCTGAGGTTTTGGGGTTTTACTTATAAGGTGACAGTCAGCCATTTGTTCACTTATTCTCTAAGTTGTTTGTTAGATAGGTATTTATCAGGCATTTGCTATATGCCGGTAATTGTTCTAGATGCTGGAAATACCACAATGGATAAAGAGGCAAAGTTCCTGCTCTCGTGGAACTAGCCTTCCAATAGGGGTCGGACAAACAATGGGCAAATATAAAAGCAAAAGAGTTCATTTCAGGTAGGAACAAAGAGTGCAAAAATAGAGTAACGTAACAGCAAGTGGCTGGATAGCAAGGATGAATCAGGTTGTCAAAGCAGACCTCTTTGAAGAAATGTCATTTGAGATGGAGCCAGAAAAATGAGAGCTAGCAGTGCTAAGATAGTAGAAGATTATTTCAGGCCTCGAGAACAGCAGAAGCAGAATGAACAAACCCAGCATGTTGGAGGGATAGAAACAAAAACCACTGAAACTGGAGGTCAGGAAATGAAAAAGAGAGAGGACAGGGGTGAAGTTGGTGAGATCAACAAGGACCAGGTGGGATAAGGCCTTTTGGAACAGAAAGTTGTTGAAAGTTCATTAATAAAGGGGTGATGTCACCCAAGCTGGGGCTTTCTACACACATAGCATCATGTACATCCCCGCAGACCATCATGCAATTTTCTGTGTTCTAATTTGCCAGCTTCATGACTGTAGAAAGTGAGTTAGCATACTTCCCCTATACCAGACATGCAGCAGTGAAGAAAATAGACATGATTCTTATCTCCATGGAGCCTTATGTCTCTGAACCTTGGGTCCTGCCCCAACTTGGTGGCGGTAATATTTCTCATGTCATAGATATTATAATGATCAAACACCTAGCTCAGTGCCTCATACCTCAGTGTTGAGTTTTTCCCCCTTCCATGATGAAAGCATAATTCATGAGGCTCAAGGTCTTTTTCTACTTTTAGCTACTGCTATCTTAGTTCAGCACAGTTAAACTCTCCAGTGACAGATCCCCCATTTGGAGAAATGATGCCTCCACACTTTAGAATGTCCATTACTCTTTTAGACTTCCAAGGACTACTAATTCACTCCTAAACCCAGTCCTGAAAACCCAAATTCCTTCTTTTAAAGGACCCATTGCAAAGTTAGAAAGACGGCGAGGATGACCAAGGTCAGTGTGTTACTCGCTATCCCTGTGCTAATGGCCAAAAGCAATGGAACATAGGCATGTTCAAGGTAGAAGTTGAAGCTGTGGCAGATGCCAGATGGAGAATCTCTATGCCTATTAATTTTTGTTTATGTAGCCTCTACTTACTTCACTCACTGGAACCAGCATTATGCAGGGTCATGCACCATACTCTAGCTATTGGGAAAGGTTACTTATTACCAGCTCAGTGGGTGAACAGGGGCATGTCATTTCCGATGGAAGCCATCTGAAGGCTTTTCCCCCACTTTCCCATGTTCAAGAATTCTTAGAAAAGTGAATGATTGCTGATAGATTTCAGGATTTATTCTACTGGAGCAAACTCTAAAGACTTTTGGAAGTTTCTCCAAGCCATGCTGGCTCCCAGATTTGGAAATCTGGGATCAGCAAGCAATCACCTCTCAACCCCTACTATGTGCCAGATGTTACATGCCAGGAAGTGGTTCACAAAAATAATATGAACTAGAATTCTGTCCTCAAGTCATTTATATTCCAATAAGCATGGCTCCCCACTGCCTTCGGGCTAAAGCTTAAACCCTAGTAAGGCCCAGGAGGCCCTTGGCAGGCTGCCTTGCTCCACCTTCATGCTTCCTCTGGCCAAATGAAGGCGTTTATTCCCTGGATACTTCTTGTCCTTTACAGCCCCTGCAATCATGCCTCTCTTTGAATTTGTCCCAAATGATTTCCCAGAAACAATCTGACATAGTGAAAAGAACACAAATATAAAATCCAGGCTCTGCAACTCACTTGCTGTGTGTTCTTCAGCAGGTCAGTTCCCCTCTCTGAGCCTCTGTCTCTCTAGAGTGGGAATGAGTGGGTAGGGCTATATCATCTCTACTCTTCTTCCCTCACTGCTATCCTAGGATTCCAACGCTAAATGTAGAATGTGTAGGACATCTCAAGAAATGTTATGGGACGTCTTCTCAAACCCTCAAACAAGGGGTTGTTTCCTCCAAAGAAACGTCTTCTTTCTTCTTTCTTCTGCTCACTTACTTCTATTTGCCCGGAGTAGTAAAGATGTCAGCAGAGCGAGTCCAGCGCCCTCTGCATGCTATTTAACTGCCTCGGTTTCCTGGTGGACCTATAATAGCACTGACTGAGGACTCACTAAATGTTGCTCCTCGGTTCTCACAGCCTCACACCAAACCTGAGAGTGTAGAATGTTATTTCCCAGTTACGTGTATATGTCTGGAGGCATGACACTTGACAGGTACATGAGGCCACAGAGTCAGCATGCAAACCAAAGTTCAGGCCCCCTCTGGGACAGCCAGAGGCCCTGCTGTTCTGCCCATGGCCTGTCTCATGGGGCCTCCATGCAGAAGTAGCTGCATAAGGAGAAGAGTCTTTGCAGCTGAGTGCTGTGCCAGCACACGTTTACACTGACTGGCTCCCCTCTCCACAGGGGGGAGAGGCTAGCTCTGTATGTGATATAGGGAAACCACAACAAGGCAATTCCCTGGAACTATAAAATCAAATTAAATCAGGGGTTCTGGCTGGGGATTTAAACATCTTAGCCGCTCTGATTTCTCTGGAGAAGCTGGGAAGCCGAGCCAACTGCCGTCATGCGCTCTCTCTCTCTCTCTCCCCACTCATTGCATGTTTTTGCCCCACGTTTCCAATCTGGTTTAAGTTGGTCATTTGGAGAGGAGAGAACTTCCCGGGCTGGAAGAAAAGACAGTTTGCTGGGCTTGGGGAGGGCTTTTCCCTGCTCTGCTAACTGTGCTGGGCAAGTTGACATGCTGGTGGGCTGTGAGGGTGAATAAGGACAGTGGCTCCTGTTTATGGAGCACAGCCCCACCCCAAGCCCTTTGCACCCATTAGTCCCCACGGCATTGCCACCGCAGCGTCTCACCAAGCTGGATACTATCTGTATCCCTAATTTAAAGATGAGAGAACTGAGGTTGAGAGAGGTCAAATGACTAGTCTGAGGTCAGGCAGTTAGCAAAGATGGAAGCGTGTTTCAGGTTCCCGATTGGAAGGCATGAACCACCTTTCCCTTTAAATGACATGACTGTGTCACCTCCACACACTCCCTTGTCCTAGAAAGTTGTCTTGATCCCTGAAGAGAAATTTAAAAAGAACGTAATCTAACCTGCCCCAAAGGAGATTTAGTTTATGGTTGCTAAACTTTTTTTATTTTAATTTTTTGGAGGAGGGAGGCACGTGGATACTTGTGACAGGTTTTTGGAATGACGTGGACACTCACATAAATAAAAACAAATCCTTTGGCAGGAGGACATGTATGACCAAAGCAGAACAGAAGACGTGGGGCAAAGGGAGGAAACCCAAGGTATTATGTGTATTTATAATTGATAAGGGGTAGTATAGCATAATGATTAAGCTTAGGGATTAAGCAGCTATCTATCAAGATTAGAATCTCAGCCCTACCATGTTTTATATAATCTTGGGCAAATTGTCTAACCTGTCATCCTTTATCTTTTAAGAGAAAATAATAATATGGATACCTAACCGAGTTGTAATTAAGATTAAATAAATTACTGTCTTATTAGGTAAGATAGAGCTCAGAAGAGTGCCTGACATAGAGTCAATGACATACATTCTGCTAGTATTATTTTTTAACAGGATTGTTGATATATAATTCATATACCATACAATCCACCTGTTTAAAATGAAAATTCACTGGCTTCTAGTATATTCTCAGAGCTCTGGAACCATCACTACAATCCACTTTAGAACATTTTCATCGTCCTAAAAAGAAATTCTGTTCCCATTAGCAGCTAGTGTCTATTTCCCCACAACCGCCAATTTAGTTTCTATCTCCACAGATTGGTCTATCCTGGAGGTTTCACTAAAACAGAATCTTACAGTATGTCATCTCTTGTGACTGGTTTCTTTCATTTACCGTATTGTTTTAATGGTTCATGTTGTAGTGTGTATCAGTACTTCATTCTGTTTTTTTATGGCTGGGTAATGTTCCATTGTTTAGACCTATCATATTTTATTTATCCATTTGTCAGTTGATGGACATTCGAATGGCTTCTACTTTCTGCCGACTGTGAATAATGCTACTATGATCATTTGTGTACGAGTTTTTTTCTGATCAAATGTGTGCATTTCTCTTGCGTTTATAGCTAGAAAGGAAGATTCTGGATCCTACGGTAACTCTGTATTTTACTTCCTGAGAGGCTACTAGACTATTTTTCATAGAAGTTGCGCAATTTTGTACTTCTACCAGCAATGTATACAGGCCCCAATATCTCCACATCCTTACCAACACTTATTGCTGTCTATCTCTTTTATTTTAGCAATTATAGTAGCCAGGAAGTGGTAACTAGTTGTGATCTGTATTTCTCTAATGGCTAATGATGTCGAACATCTCTTCATGTGCTTAGTTGCTATGTGTACATCTTTGGAGAAATGTGCTCAGATTCCTTGCCCATTCTTAAAATTTGGGCTGTGTATTTACTCTTGAGTCTTAAGAGATTTTTATACATTCTAGACAGAAGTCTCTTATCAGATATACTATTTGCTAATATGCATATTACCTGAGATCATGAGTTGCTGCAAGGAAATGGGTTGTTCTTCTTTTGAATTGTGAGCTTTGGAGTTAATTCCGAGTTTGAATGACTAAGATCACCAACTCCTAGCTGTCTGGCCTTGAACTGGTTACATAACTTGGCTTCTCCAAAGTGGGAACATTAACTCTGAAGCTTCAAGTGTGAGGATTAAATGAGCTGATGTATGCATTACATATGTCACAGTGCCAAGCATATAGGAGGCATAGAACAATCAATATCTATTATTATTGTATATAATATCAGAACTCAAAGCATTTTTGGTATAATTGACTTATCTTATTGGGGTAAAACAACTGGGATTTCTGATAATATATTATTATCTAATAAGTTATCATTATTATTTTATAAAATAGATGACTTGTTCCAGGAGGTTAAGTAATAAGCCAGAGAGAGATAGCAGTTACATGATAGACCCAGAATTCAAACTATCTTTTTCTGACTTCAAGTTTAACACTGTACTCCAAGGAGTTGGTAGGATGTGCATTGTTTTTGTATATAACCAGAGAGTGGACATTCCTGAGAATTAAAGCAGTAATCCAAATAGGCAGGTCACAAGGAAATTAATATGTAATCAATCAACCAATCAAATCACTTCTGATCACAACAATATCTCCGACCTCAAATTCTATCTTGTAGTATAGCCTTGCCATTTCCTCATTAAGAGGTAGTATTCATTTCATTCCATTTACATCTGAATTGGCTCTTTGATTTGACCAATAAAATTGATGTTGTGTAATTGCTATCAAGAAGCCTACTAGGTCACGTATCGCAATCTACATGGAGGAGAACCATGAGTCTTGGCTGATGGCCCCAGATGAGCATCTAGCCAGCAGTCAACATCAACTGCCAGCTATGTGAGTGAGGCCATTTTGGACCAACCCCAACCAATGCTAAGTGAAGCAAAAGAATCACTCAGCCAAACCAAACTCAGAATCCTGATCAAATATCTGTTGTTTTAAACCACTACATGTTAGGATGAATTATTACATGGCAATAGGTAGACAAAACGACTTGAGAAGTCTCAGGTAAGGAAATAATGTCAGAATATTATTTATTCACAATTTGATGTAAAGAAACACATACATATTCTACTTTACTTAAATATAAAGCAAGGCTTTGTTTTTCTGTATCTCCAGGAATGCCACCCTCCAAAAATCATATTCATCTAACCATACCTCCTTGCGTTCTATTCATTCATCCAACAAATATTTAATGACTGTCAACTAAGTTTCTGGCACTGAAGGTAGGGAAATGAATGAGGAAATATGATCTCCTCCTCTTGCCTATGACCTAGGAGAGGTCAGGAGAAGGAGCAGACATTGAACAAATAGCATAGGTTCACATACTGGAAAGAAGCAAGTAGCAGAAGGGATTGTAAGGGAGAATGCTAGGCTTTTCTGCAGGCCAGGATTAGTTCTTCATATCCAGGGCCACTTGCTTGGAGTGCTGAGAGGGCGGCTATTTCTATTTTGGTTACTATTACTGCATAATAACAACCTCCTCCCCCATACCTCCACAGGCAAAAATAGTGATATAAAACAAAAATTTTATTATACTCATGAATTCTGTGGTACAGAGCAGAGGGAGGATGACTTGTTTCTGCTCTATGATGTCCAGAGTCTGAAAAAAGTCTAGAGTCATCTTCACTCATATATCTTCCATTTGTCAGCCAGGACCTCAAATGGGCTGTCAGGTACAACCCCTACATATGGCCTCTCCATGTGCCCTCTCCTTATGTGCTAATATGGGCATCCTCACAATATGGCAGCTGGATACCAAGAGTAAATGTCTCAAAGGAGCACTAGCAAGGGAGCTCACCTTTTATGTCCAAACCTCTGAAGTTAAAATGTCACCTCTGTCACTGTGGCAATCCACTCAAGTTCGAGGGGAGAGAACAGACCCCCACTTGATGAGAGAAGTATCACAGTTACACTGCAAAAAAAGTTTCAATTTGCAGAATGGGAGAAATTATTGCAACCATTTTTGTTAAATACAGCCTGCCTAAATGTATACTTAAATGACACCATTTTTAGATATTCAGAGATGAGAAAAACATATTTACAGTCTTTAACTTGAGTAGCCACTCATTTGCTGCAACCACCTGAAGGTTTGTGAGATTCTGTATCTCTAAGCTCCAGAATGCCTCGAGAGCAGATTCTAAGACCAGTTATCATCAGAGCCCCTTCCTGAGATGAGGAACAAAGAAATCTGCCTCTTTATGGATGGTGAGATGAGAGAAAGTTATAGATTATTCTAACTGACCATATCTCCCAAAAGAAAGCAACCACCCAAATTAAATTAAAAGAGAGAAGATCCAGGAAGATATACGTATACTTTGAAAAAAAATTCAAGCTTTATTAAATCAAGAGGCCTGAAGGAGTTGCTGTGGATGTGAATTCCTCAATTCATTTGGCAAATTTACCTCCAGGAAACTCTTTTCAGTCCAAATTGGATGACTCTTCTGTCTTCCCCTCTAATCCTAGGATGACCTACTCCTACCACAGCACCTGCTCCATGTAGTGTGTGGTTACTTGCCTTTTTGTTTGCTTCCTTCATTAGACTGTGAGCTCTCAGAGAGTAGGGATCAGGTCTTAAAAACTTCTGTGCCTCCAACTTCTAATTATCTCACTTCTTGAAACATAGCAGTGTTCAAAAATATTTGTTGAACAAATGCACACAATTTTTAATATTAAACAATTGAAATCATAATGATATGCCTCTTTCTCGCTAGCTGTTGTTCCTAGGCCCAAGTTTTACTACCCGTGACTACTATATACCAGTTAGATTCCCCATGAAAACTAGGACTATTTTAGTTATTTCAAAATTCTGAGAGGGGAAGAACAGCTGATGATAGGACAGGAGCAGGAAATATACAAGATGAGCTAGAACATTTGTTCACCCCAGAAAGTAAGGAAGTGTTCATCAAATAAGCAAACAAACTAATGCCAGAATGATGACAGGATGTCAAAGGGACACAGAAGCCAAATGAAAGAGCTTCTGATGATAAAGCTAAAACAACTTGAGGAACAAAATGGAGTGGAACTGGTTCATAACCCTAAGTGTAAAATAAACATCCATGGTCCATACTGATGCAAATAAATGGTTCCTAAATCAATAAATTAAGGAGAAGAGACAAATCTCGATGCAAGATAATTTCAAATAATTTATGTAGATCATTCACCCTCAAGGAGGTGGAACCTAATTCCCGCTTCCTAAATGTGCGCCATACAGAGTAACTTCTTCCCAGTGAGAGCAGTATGGAAAGAATAAACAAAGAGTAACTTTACAGTGGAAAAAATCATTTTACAGTGGACAAACAGTACCTCATCTTGGTGTTCAAGGTTAATATCAGTAGTAATATCATATTGATAGCCTGTACCCTTAATATGATGGGGTGGAAGGGGCGCTTTACATCTATGATTTTTCTCCTGAAAAAACACAACCCCAGTCTCATCATGAGAGAAAAAAATCTGACAAATTCCAGTTGAGGAACATTCAACAAAATACCTGATCAAGACCCCTTGAAATTGTTAAGGTCATCAAAAAATAAGGGGAATGAATGACGTATAAGAAACTGTTAAAGCCAAAAGGAGCCTAAAGAGATAAAATGACTAAATGTAATGCAATATCCTGGATGAGATCCTGGATCAGAAAAAATACATTAGGTAAAATCTAAGGAAATTTAAATAAGATGGACTTTAAAATAAAAAGTGTTGGCAAGGATGAGGAGAAAAAAAGAATGCTAGTGCACTGTTGGTGGGGAGGCGAGTTGGTGCAGCCGCTGTGGAAAACGGTATGGAAAACATTTCAAAAAATTAAAAAATTAAATACCAAATGACCTAGCAATCCCACATTGGAGTATTTTCTCAAAGATAATGAAAATAGTAATTCAAAAAGATATAAGCACTTCTATATTTATGACTGTGTTTTTTATAATAGTCAAGATATGGAAACAATGCAAGTGTCCATCCATAGATGAACAGGTAAAGAAGCGCACACACACACACTAGAATATTACTCAGCCATGATAAGGAATAAAATCTTACCATTTGCAACATGGATGGATCTAGACAGTAGAATGTTAAGCAAAACAAGTCAGTAAGAGAAAAACATGATTTCACTTATGTGGAATTTAAGAAACAAAACAAACAAAAAGAGACAAACACAACAACAGCCTAAAATATAGAGAACAAACTGGTGGTCAGAGGGGAGTTGGGGGGGTTGGGTGAAATAGATGACAGGGATTAAGAGTGTATTTATTGTGATGAGGCCTGAGAAATGTATAGAATTGTTGAATCATATTGTGCACCTAGAACTAAAAACTGTATGTTAATCATACTTCAATAAAAAATAAAACAAAGCATGACCTTTAGTTAATATATCAGTATTGGTTCATTAATCATAACAAGTGTACCATGCCCATATGTAAAACATTACTAATAGGGGAAACCGGCCATGAGGCATATGGCAACTCAGTAGTATCTTCACGTTCTATAAATTTCGAACTGTTCTGAAATTTAAAATTTATTTTAAGAATATTTCCAAAGAAATGTTATATTTGAAAACCCGGAGTTTCCCAGTTGCAAACAGAACCAACATAAACCACCATTGCAGCAAAGCCAACAGGCAAAGGACTCCGCATCTTCCAACACATCAAAGTATTATTAGACTATGTTCTAATTCTCATGAATGAGATTGCAGCAGGGGAGCATAGGAGGCGGGCATGAAATTGTCTGAAAACTTTTGCCTGCAGGCTTAGTGCAAAAGATCATCTGAAGTCTGGAGCAAAAACAGTTTCCATCTATGTAAATATTAGGAAATTAAATTCCATATGTTGCGTGCCAGCTGCTTTCAGCTGCCACAACTGTGCACAAACGGTGAGCAGACAGTTTGGATTGTCAAGCGGGAGAAGTGTCATTCTTTGCAAAAGAGAGGGCTATGACTGCCAGTTGGAGGTCAAGGGGTAATATGTATGAGTGACTTGATTCCAGCAATCTGACAAGTTAAATCACTGGACAGTTGGGAATTCCACGTGAGGCTTAAAAGTTGGAAGAACTTGTTAAGAGTGTCATAGTCTTTGGAACCATGGATAGTCTTTGAAACATGTTTACTCTAGAAACTCCATTAAAAATGCACGTGTGTGTTGAGGACAAGGATGGGAGGAAGATTTCCATTGTAATTAAATATGAATGGTCCTTGTAGGGAAAAAAAGAACATCATCAAATATAAAAAGAAAAAGACAATGAAGCATGCTCATTATGGATAAAATTGACTCATATGGGAAAGCTTTAAAGCTTTCAACAGGTGTCCCAATCCTCTCTAATGTCTGTCCATTTGGTTTAAAATGCTTTTTAAATCTGAAGATAGCACAAAACCTGGAAGTGACTTATATTTCAGAAATGAGAGAGTGAGCATGAGCATTTAGGGATCAGACACATGATGTATAGGAGTTCTGGGTCTAGCTGTCTGGTAGAGGGTGAGGAGCTGGGGGATCTAAGAAAGGCATTGCTTCCGGCTGGAGCTCTCAGAATCAAGAGACATGAATTCTTCTTGGAACTGTGCCACCGGATATCTAGACACATTTCTGGGCCATGAAGCCTAAAACAGAGCTTAGGCATTGAGCTTAAATTCCTGAGTTTAAACCCCTTTTCTGTACCTTGTTAAGTCTGTGACACTTGATAAATAACTTCATCTCTCAGTACCTTGATTTCTTCTTCTGTAAAATGGGTACCACGTCTCTCTCAGGTGTTGGGCAGAGAATTCAATTAGCAAATGCATTTGAAAACCATAACAAACTGGAATGCTAATCTGAAACCAAAAAACAAGGATTTTTAAAGAGTTAGGGGCCCTGAATCTGATCCAGAAAATACCAGTGGTGCAAGGTGGAAATGGATCTGTGGATTTAGGTTTAGATTTGTGGAGCCTAACTCAAAGTCACGTTCCCAAAGTTAATGCCACCCAGTTAGTCTAATACAGTGTCCAACCATTTATGGAATCCAAACACACATAGAGCTTGAATTTAATCCTGAACATCTCATTTTAGGAGGGTACTGACAACCTAGAGCTCCAAATATGATCAAATAAGACCATAAAAATTCTGAAAACTGTTGCATAGGATAGTAGCTGGAATGTTGTTTACCACAGTGAACAGATGATTCATGAGGGACACGTCGTGAAGGACATGAAGAGGGTAACCCTCTTCAAATGTTTGGAGAATACCTAGCTAGATAACAATGAGAACCAGTGAGTGGCACTTTGAGTGACAGGTTTTAAATCAACACAAAAAATTTTTTCCATATTTACCTTCTCTCTTCTGAAATATCCAAAACCACTTCCTCCACTCTCATTCTCATCAGTGGCCTAGCTTGACATTTCATTGAGAAAATGGAACCAAACCAGAGATAGTTTTCTCTAGCGCCCATTTTCACATCCATCAACCTCCGTATATCTGTACCAATAATGTACATTTTGATCTATATTAGACTCAATGTTCTCAGATTTCATAGCCAAGACCAAGATTTCTACCTCATTAGTAGACCTTATCTTTTCTCATTGGATCAAATACTCTCAGGCTATTCTCCTTCCTTCTCCATCATTAATTTTCCCTTTCTCCAGGACTTTTCCTTTGAGTGTGCAAAATCATTACTATTTCACCCAATATTTTTGTCCCAACAGTTTGATTCTATTTTTCCTTCCATCAACTACCACATTTGTCTCTTGCTTTCATGGAAAAATTTGAAAGAGTTTGCAAATTCTCTCTTCCCATTCTCTCTTGAACCCACATCAGTCAAACTTTTACCCACACTATTCCACCAAAACCACTCTTATCAAAGTGACCTATGATTGCTGTGATGCTAACTCCAGTGGTCAATTGTCCATCGTCATCTTGAGTGATTTATCAGCTGCATTTGATCTCTTTGAAAACCCTGATGCTGACCTCTTGAAACCCTTTATTGTCTACTGGGACACTCCATGCACCTGGTTTCCTTCCTTCTGCTCTGGCCACTCCTTCGTCTCCTTTGAAGATTCATCCTAATCTCTTCCATTTCTAATCATTGAATGCCTAGGACTCAAATCTGGAATGCTTTTACTTTATCAATACTCACTCATGAGTTAGGCTTGTCTCATTTTAGGGGACAAAGTGTTTAAAATGCCATCCCTATGATGCCTCCAGGATTTTACCTGCAACCTGCTAATATTGCTCCTAAACACCAGATTTTTATAACCAGTGGTCAACCCAACATCTCCACACAGATGTTTCACTTGGCATTTAAAATTAGCTATCCAGAACTGAAATCATAATATTGCCTCACCATTCCTGCACCAAACCTGCCTTACTCATAATTTTCTACATTATAAATCATGGAAATGGCACCTTTTTGTTTCCTGGGGCCCAAAATACTTTTCACCTTGTGATCTTGACCTCTCTCTCTCTCTCCCTCTCCACCACCCCCCTCTTTGCCTCCCTGCCTCCCTTCTGTTCTCTCTACAATCCATCAATCCTCTTTTAAATATAACTGCAATGAGATCACTTCTCACCATGTCCACTGTTTCCTTGGTCCAAGCTTCACATCCTCTCACCTGAATTATTTCAATATGCCTGATCTGTTTAACCTGCCTCCACCTTTACCCCTTTCAAAATGCTTTCCACATACCAGCTAAAGCAGTCTCCTTATGATTAAGACATATCAAGATCCTCCCTACTCAGAATTATTTAAAAGTGACCCCTCTCACTCAGAGAGTAGTAGCCAATGTCCAAACCATGGCCAATCGGTTCCTACACAGTCTGCTCCCCCCAATGCTCCTTTGACCCTCTATCCTAATACTCTTCTTTTTCTCTCTCTGTTTTAGCTACATTATCCTCCTCAGCACATCAAGCATCCTCTCACCTTTGCATCTTTGTGTTTGTTGTTCAATCTATTTTGAATGCTTTTCATCCACATAGTTTTGTGGCTCACTTTCCCTCAGGTATTAATGCAATGACATCTTCTCAATTCAACCCTCTCTGCCCATTTACCTCCACCACCTCCAACAATTTCTGTTCTTCTGTCATGTTTTATTTTGTTCTTTTTAATCTTTTTGACATTAACATATTATGTGTTTTGCTTGAACTTTTTCTAGAATATAAATGCCAAATGGGTAACAATCTTTGTTGTTCACTGATATATCCTCAGCACCGAGACCAGCCCCTGGAGGATAGTATATATTTAATAAATATTTAATATATAAGTGACTGGCTACAAGGATAGATAAGCCAGATGTCTCGGGAAGCTGGTAAGCCCCCTGTCATCAGGCATCCATCATTCAAGAAACCTGAAGACAAATCTATAGGATTAGATAGGTTATGTCCAAGTCTGTGATTATATGAATGAGCTACAATGTAAGTGATTCAGGGTTTTGGGTGCTATCCTATGATACTGACATAGAGGATAAAGCAGCATGACATATGTTTACATTTTTAAATAATCAAGAAATCATGAGATGGGTATAACTTCATTTTATGGATGAGCCACTTGTGTCCCAGATGCTACAAGTAATCTGCTACACATCACATGGCTAGCAAGGGACAGCAAAAAAAAGTAAAGGAAATAGTTCTATCCAATAAACCATACTCAACCCTGGCTTAAAATCTGGATCTATGTAAAATCTTGTGGGACATAGTTCTTGTTGCTTTTTTTTTTTAAACCTCTTCTCTCATGGTTGAAATTCAAGTAAAAGAAAACTCACTTTGCATTACTTCTGAGGGAAGATTTTTTTGCATGTGCTTTATTACCTACATAAATTATTTTTAAAGTATTATTTGATTATAGTGTTTCCTAAGAGAAAACATGGATCTGAAAGGAGTGCTGTATTTTATTTATTTTGTATATGGAAGTGGGTAGATAGAGCTTTTGAAAAACATTCTTCCTTATTGCCCGTAGTTGAAAGGTAAGAATTCAGTCCCATGAAGTTCCCTTTACTAAGAATTATAGATTTGATCCCAGGAAGGTGAGGTAATGAGGTCTAAGGTGGTGATGATTCAGCAGCTGGAACACAAACAGAACCTTACAAACTCCTGAACTGGAGACCAGAGTGCACACTTGCTTCTGTGGTGACAAGGGAGTGAGGGAGTGACCTGGGGTTTGGCTCAAAAAAACCCTTGTCCTTTGGGACTTTGTGAGGAGCACACAGCTGCAGTCTCTAAGTAGTTGAACCCTGGCAGGGGGCAAAAAGAACAGCTAAATCCTCAGATAGCGGTTCCTCCCCTTAGGTACAAAGTATAAACATATACTGATGCTTTGAAGTGGAAAGAAAGCCACATCTTCATCTCCCTAGGGAAATTCAGCATGTTTAATATCAGAAATGGTCACATCCTGGGTATAGACTCCTCAGTTTTGGGGAGTTTCAGCCCAGACACCTAGACTCTGTTCCAGCCCTCACTTCTGGCTGGCAAGAATGCTAGTCAAGCTGGACTGGTAGGTACCCCAGTGATAATTTAAGAATCAAATCTCAACCTACATATCCATGCAAAGACACTGACTACATCCTGTCCTGTTCCCTTTCCTTTTACCTTATTTTCAACCCACGTGGAAAATTCTCTCTCTCAAAAAGGGAAACATCATGGGTTTTCTTACATCATTATGGACCAGTGTGGGGGGTCATGGTGTAGGGATTGTGATGCATTTGCTTACAGAAGGTTGGGAGGAATGAGGGGCGTGTGTGTGAATCACTCAACACAAGGTGAAAATATTGGTGGAAAAATCCAGCCACCTGATGACTCCAAAATTTGTTTAAATATAGTATCCATGACCCATGTTTCCAGGGAATTTAAAACAGTGGTTTCCATTGACCACACAATCCAAATTCCAAAGAATCACATACTTAAGTGTTCTTTTATGGACTTGACACAGGACAAGGAGGAGGAGGAGAGAAGAGGGACCAAAATAGTTCAGAGTGATAATGTAGTTAGGCTTGCTCGTGTGTGTGTGTGTGTGTGTGTGTGTGTGTGTGTGCGTGCACGCGTGCACACATGCGCGCGCAGAAGCTTGTTGGCCTCAAGGGGAATACAAAATACTTGGGGCCTGCCAAGGTATATGGTTTCTTTTACATTACTTTATCATATTGGGAAATCTCTCGGCCTTCCCCTAGCATCCAAGACACAAAAAGTTTAAGATACAACTTTGCCAACAAAAACTACCGTTTCCAATCTCACTCCTGTGGGGCCCAGATCAACACCACTTGTCAAAGTAGCTCCCTGCACCCATTGCTCACCAAATGTTCTTTGTCTTTGTTACATGCTTGGCTCACAGTTTTAGAAACCAACATTCTCTAACGAGGGGTTTTCTGCTAATGCTGGAGAGCAAAGGGGTCATACAACGAGGGAGGTTTCCTAAATGACTCAGAACTTGCAGTCTGTGCTGGTCACAAGACCTGGGATTCTTCATCTATTTTGTGCTACTTTGGAGTTTTACAAAAACCTTTCTTGGCCCTCCTCCAGTTTTCTGTCTTGTTGGATGGGGGTGATCTGTTAACACACAAGTTCCCAAGTTCCTCTTTTCCCCCTTCTTTGATGAATATCCTAGTGCCGTTTACCTTTTGTATTTACCCCTTATGTGCCATATTGGATTTATGAGATTTTTTATTTTCTGAGTACAGACTTTTAGAACCCATTTCATTTTTCAATCAGGTTGCACTATTTTATGTCTGGAGTTTTAAGAGTAATTGATGAGGGGATGGTGCAGTTGATCTCTCTGAAAAAAAGAAGTCATACTATCCTGATCTACAAATTCCATCATTTGCCTTTCATCTCTTCTTTTCAGGTTCTTCGAGAAAAGTTGATCCTGGCTTTTATTGTAACTTAATTGTATATAAAGTTTTATTTATTCCTTAATTTATTCATTGGGCTCCTATTATGAGCTTAGTTATTTTCTTTTCCCTATGGTCTTTCTGCCTTGAACAAGTTTATCTCTCAAACCCACTGCATTTAATAAACATAAATTACTTTTCCCCTGAGATAAGCTGTATCTCTACAATAAATCAATAGGATTCTAGTTTAGAGTACTCAAATGTGACATTTTAGTTAGCCTTGGTAACATGAATAAGAATGAATGCCTTATTCCGTAAGGCTTAGAATAATGAAAGTAGTTGATAATTCTAATATAATCCTCAATGGCCATAGGCTTTTCAGTATTGTCCAGGGATAACCTCTTGCAGCATTCGTGCATTCAGTTATATCATAAGAAAGTTTTAAATATCTGAATCCAAATTAAGTTCAATGAACACTTCTATCTTTCTCAAGTCTAAGTTTTCCACTTTGCTCTTCTGTATGAGTTCCAAAACTACATAGTCTTCTGTTTATTGGACAGCTCTAACTTGGATTCCCACAGGAATTTCTAAGTCGGGATGTCTGACACTGAGCTCATCCTCCTCCTCCCTCTATTCCCTATCCCAATGGATTTCCTATCTCGAGAACTATCCACAAACCACTTAACCAGAAACCAGGAAGTTATTCTTAACATACCATTATCCCTTACCCCTAGTGCCCTACCATTCCCAGAAACCTAGTGAGACTACCTCTTCAAGCTTCCTTATATCTGGTAACTCCACTGCATCTCACAGAAGCTGTGCCTTGCCTCTCATTCACTTTTATTACAGTGACATCCTCACTGGTCCCTGCACTTACGGTTATACCCCTACCAGTGTATGATAGTGAGAGTGATATTTCTTAAGCACCAATCTGACTCTGCCACTCTACGGCTTAAAACCCTTCATTGAGAAATTCTTCATTGTCCTCAAGAGAATTTCAAGTAATTCTTTTTATTAGATACAGACCCCATCTATCTCTTTGATCTCATTAATCACTCTCTGCTACAAACATACTAAACCTCTTTTAATTCTTTGTACCAGGCATGTTTTTCACTCAAAGGTACCCATGCCTTTCCATCAATTGCTGCGTTTGCCTTGAGACACTCTCCAGGGACATCAATCCTGCCATTCCCCCTTAATATCTGTGTGTTGAATTCATTTATTAAAGGATTATTGAGTCCCTCCTCCATATCACTTGCAATGCTAGTAACTTAGGGTAATGGATCAGACACCATCTTTTTGCTTTAAACGTCAGAGAGTAGTAGACAAATAAGAGAAGAGTATAAATAACTAATGGATGGTAGGCTGGAAAGAAGGGGATGGCATAAAGAAAACAGTTATGACTGATAAAGTTGGCTTTCTAATGAACAATGTCAAGAGGCACAGGGACAGAAATTGGATGTCAGAGGTTTTGTAAGTTCCAACACAGGTTGCTCTTACACCCAAGGTAAATGCACCCATGTTGTAGTAACAGTTAGGAATGTGGTCCATTACTGCAGTGTAAGCATTTGTGCAAGGGCTGTTAAAGGGTTTGGGTTTTTGTTTTTATTTTTTCTTCTGACAGTTACAAAAACAGAGAATATACTTGAAGTTCAACCGTCTCATCCCCTGACAAATGCTTTATTTTTATTTACTTTTTATTTTTTTCCAACAAATGCTTTGATCTCCTCAATGAAATTCTCTATACATGGTCTTTCAGTCTCTGCTTGAATAGCTCCTATTAAGAGAGTCCCAACTCTATCTTTGAAGAAACAGAGTGCCGGGTTTAGAACCAAATGTGTGTGTTCATACCCTGCTTCACCCATGCACTAATCATCAGAATGCAGCCACTTCAACCTCTCCCTCTATTTGTTCTTTACCTGTATATTAGAAATGAATGCTAGCTTATAGGGCCATATACTGAAAAGAAGGGAGATAAAGTACGTGCAAATTCTCAGCACTGCAACTGACACATAGTAGGTGTCCAATAAACAGCAGTTTCTTGTACTGTGTGATGTTCTCTCCTTCATAAAATACCTGTTAAGACTTCATCCTTGCATGGCATTTCTGTTTTTATATGTGGCTAGTAGCTATAAAGTTTGCCATCTTGCTTATTAAATCTAACTAACACCTCCCTGGAGATGCATAATCGAGTGATTTTGGCATGTGAAATAAAATACAGCAAATGTTATTGCTATGATTATTCAGCTGCCAGGATGTTTTACAGCGGTACTCAGATGATGGGTGACATAGGAAGCTCTGGGGTAAATAAAATGAGTTTTTGCAAACTTGTAAATGGTTCATTTAACCTTATTCTTTAGGGAGAGAGAAGAAAGCCTTCACCTTTCTCCCTCTTGAAAGAATGAATGTTAAAATACCCTGCCAGATTTTGCATTCAACGGTTCAGGAAATGTGTTTTTTTTTTAATTTTTATATTTGACTTTTTCATAAAATATATTTCTTCCTAGCCTCTGGACACATTCACAGAGATAAGAGAAAATAAAAATACTGAAGTATTTTATTGTCTTTTACAGCTCTAGCTCTATTGTCTCTTACGCTTGCTAGAATGTTAGCTTTGTGAAGATGAGATCTGTATGTATATTCTTCAAGGCACTGTTGCCAGCAACCTGAACAGTACTTTGCCTAGAGTAGTTGCTTGAGAATTCTTTAATAAAATAATTCTTGTGAAATTGGTTGTCATTCTTATGCCAAGTGACTATTTTAATAAAGCAGTCTTCATTGTAAGCATGTTTTAAATAGGATGGAGGGAAGGACAAATATTCAGACATAGGTATGAGGCTTTTGTCACAGCACCTTGTGGAAAACAAAAACATTTTAAAGAGTGAAATAAAAAATTGCAGTGCTCTGGGCAGCCCGGGTGGCTCAGCGGTTTAGTGCCGCCTTCAGCCTAGGGCCTGATCCTGGGGTCCTGGAATCGAGTCTCACGTCGGGCTCCCTGAGTGGAGCCTGCTTCTCCCTCTGTCAGTGTCTCTGCCTCTCTCTCTCTCTCTCTCTCTCTCTCTGTGTGTGTGTCTCATGAAAACATAAATAAAATATTTTTTAAAAAATTGGAAATATCAGAGAGGGAGACAGAACATTAGAGACTCCTAACTCTGGGAAACGAACAAGGGGTGGTGGAAAGGGAGGTGGGTGGGGGGTGGGGGTGACTGGGTGACAGGCACTGAGGGGGGCACTTGATGGGATGAGCACTGGGTGTTATGCTATATGTTGGCAAATTGAACTCCAATAAAAAAAATTGGAGTGCACAAAATGGATGCTTGTAGTTAACTTATAAAATAGTTTTTATGACTATGATGATTTAGGTAGACTCACTGACATAAAAGAATGCTAAGGATAGTTCTGATTGAGGAAAGTATTGATAGAATGATATACCACATTTCTTGTTTTGAGAAGATGTGGTATGGATAGTTTTATTTCTTTGCCTTGGATTATTTATGTATAAGATTTATATTTTAAAAATATTTTTTAAAAATAAAACTTTTTACATGATATTGATTAGAAAAGGTTTTCCATCAGAAGAATAGTCTATCTTTTTAATCTGTTGTAAATACGTTTTTTGCAAATGACACTGACCCACACCAATTTCCCCCTAAACATTTTATTGACATATACCTTGTTGGACTACCCCACTACTCAGAGCTTCTAAATATTTAGGTGCTAATAATCAGTCCTATATGTATATTTAGGATAGCTCTTTTTGGAAAACTCTCTTTGAAGACATGAGAAATGTCTTGGAAAAATGACCTTCAATTGCCCAGTCTAAAAAAAAAATGTCTTAAATTATCTCTTCCTATCTAAAACCACCCCATTCTTCACAATGGTGTTAGTATAAAATCCACATTGATTCTAAGGGGGAAAAGGGGAAATCAGCTATTGTTTGGCAGAAAAATACTTATGTGTTATGAAAAATTTCTTAAATATGTGTTTTCATCATCAGAAGATACAGAAAGATTAATTTAGGTACAAATTTTTTCTGGTGGCAGAAATCAAATGTGACCTTTATTATTAGTTATATTCATTAAAAATTCAATTTCACATTGAATGCTGAGGTTGTGGGGCATATGAGGACAAATGTATCCTCATCCTTGTTTCTGATCTACTCTTATACTTCCTCCAGCCCTGGGAACCACCATTCTATTCTCTGTCTTTGAGTTTGACTCTCTTATATAGTTCATATAAGTGGAGTCATGCAGAATTTGTCCTTCTGTGCCTGGTTTGTTTCACCCAGCATAATGTCCTCCAGATTCATCTATGATGTTGCATATGGTAGGATCTCTTTCTTTTTTAGCACTGAATAATATTTTATTTTACGTTTTTTTAATTCCCCCATCTGTCGATAAACATGTAAGTTGTTCAATGTCTTGTCTATTGTGAACAGTGCTGCAATGAATACGAGAGAGAATATATCTCTTTGGGTCCCGATTTCAATTGTTTTTGATACATACTACCCAGAATTAGGATAGCTGGGTCATATGGTCATTCTATTTTTAAATTTTTGACAAATTGCTATACTGTTTTCCATAGAAACTGCACCATTTTACATACCCACCAATGGTTCACAGGTTCCAATTTCTCTGTATCCTCACCAGCACTTATTATTTTTGGTTTTTCTTTTGATAATAGCCGCCCTAACACATGTGAGATGCTATCTCATTGTGGTTTTGATTTGCATTTCCCTGATGATGAGTGATGCTGAGCATCCATTCATATATCTGTTGGCCATCTGTATGTCTTCTCTGGAGAAATGTCTGTTCAAGTCCTTTGCCTATTTTTAGTTTCTTTTTCTATTGAGTTTGTTATATATTTTGGACCTTAACCCCTTACCAGGTACATGATTTCCAAATATGTACTCCTATTCCATAGGTTACTTTTTTTCTTATATTGTTTCCTTGCTGTGCTGAATCTTTTTAGTTTGATGTAGGCCTACTTGTTTGCTTTTGCAGCTCTTGCTTATACTTTTGGTATCCTCGCCAATAAATCATTGCCTAGATAGTTGTAGGCATGCAGGCAGGTGTATCCCCATGTTTTCTTTTAAGATAATCATGCTTTTAGTCAATAAATGTTAATTGAGTGATTTGATATCAGTTCTGTCCTTACTGAGTCACATGTGGTAGGTATGGAAAGGGCATTGTTATTTGACCCATACTGCTCAAGGTCATGTAGGATTTAATGAGATGCTGTCTGTAAGATGGTTCTGTAATCCGTGAAATGTTACCTCAACACCACCCTGAAACTAAACTGTTTGCTTTGTTGAAAAGACAGATAGATAGCTTGGCTTGAGGATGCTGTTAATGGCTGTTGCTCATTAACATTATGTTCATGAGAGTTTTTTGATAGCAAATTAAATCAGCTACCAAGCACAAGAAGTCTCCTCCTACCCCTCCTCAGTCATGCCCTATCTCGCCACTCCGTGGTTTTTCTTCTCACACCTTTCACTATTTGTTGTTTCTTATTTATTCTTTTGCTGTGCCTGTTTCTCTGAATTATAATGTGGCCACCACATGAGTAGCAACCCTGTGGCTCACATTAAATGATACATCCTCAGTTCCCAAAGCAATCATGGCTACAGAGTAGGCACCTCATTTGGTAATTATGGAATATGCCAACAGGTACAGGAATATACAGACATGAGTTTTCAGGGCACTAAGAAGATATGAAGGAAGAGATTCTTATTTCTGTTTTCCAGATAAGATTCACAGAGATTGAGTAACTCGCTCAGTTAGGAAACTACCTTGACTCCAAATTCCATCTCTTCTTTGTCAATACATCATGGGTAGTTCTCCCCTTGAGTAGTATATTAGTCTGCTAGGGCTTCCATAATGAAGAACCACAGACTGAGCCCCTTTAAAAAGAAAACAAAACAAATATATTTTCTCAGTGTTGTGGAGGCCACAAGTCCAAGACCAATGTGTCAACAGGTTGACTTTTTCCAGAGATTTCTCTCTGGTTTATAGATGATCATCTTCTCCCTATGTCTTCACAAGGGTCTTCTCTCTATAACTGTCTCTGTCCAAACCTCCTCTTGTTATAAGGACACCAGTCATAATGAATTAGAGTCCACCATAATGACCTCATTTTTTACCTTAATTATCTCTTTAGACTATATCCGAGTGCAGGGACATTCTGACATACAGGGAGGTAAGGCTTTAATAAATGAATGGGAGGTACAATGCAATCCACAACAGGTGCTGATGTGAAATATTATTTAATAACTCTTTAATAGTCCTGATCTATCACTAATATAACTTATATGCTGATAACTAAACATTTTAAAAAACTTTCTGAAAGCATGAGCACCCATGGCTCTTGTACCTATCATCTGAGTATCCTGGAAGGATCTCCTTTTTAAAATGGAGCCAACTCTTTCCTTCCCTTAAAAATGCTACTGATCACACCTGCTTTATGCCAGACATTGTCCTGATTAAGGGTCCACAAGAATTAATAAGCAGGCAGAGCACTGTTTTCAGGGAGTATCCAGTCTAGAAGAGGAAGCAGGAAAGTCCACAGAGAAGGACTATACAGGGTTTTCTCTGCTGTAACAAAAAGAAACTTGAAACTCTATTGGAGCATAGAAGGGCAGCCAACATGGACTCATGGTGAGGTAAGCATTTCAGAGGAGTGTAATTCCTTAAGGAATTTGAAAGGCAAGTAGCAGGTAGGAAGGCAAGGGTGGATAGGGGTAAGTATAGTGGACTGAATAGTGACCCCACTCCCCCCCGCCCCTGGGAAAAAAAAAAGAGATTCCCACTGGCACTTCAGAATTTGACCTTATTTAGGAGAAGAGTCTTTGCAGATAAAATTAAGGTAAGCATCTCAAGATGAGATTGTCCTCAATTAGGTTGATCATTAAAACCAATGACAAGTGTCCTTGTAAGAGAAAAGGGGAAGATAGAGACAACAAAAGGAAAGGCCATGTGAAGTCAGTGCAGGGAGATTGGAGTGATTTGTCTACAAGCCAAGGAACACCAAGAATTGCTGATAGTGACCAGAGGCTATGAGAGAGGCAGGAAAGGATCCTCCCTAAAATCCTCCAGAAGGTACCAACCCTGCCAACAGCTTGAGTTTACACTTCTGGATTCCTAAAATATGAGAAAATAAATTTATGTTGTTTAAAGCAACACAATTTTATGTTTTAAATTAAATGTTTATGTTTTAAATTAAATGTTTATGTAATTTTGTTACAGCAGCCCGAGGAATAGCAATGAAAAGTCTTGGTGGGAAGAATCTTGGTAGGGAACTATAAGTAGTCTAGGGTAACAGAGCTCAGTGCTGCTCAGTGGGCCCCTACAAAATAAATAGGGCCATATCTTGATGGGAAAGTCATGTGGAATAAGTCACTTTCACTTTTGGAGGGTCCTTATTTCCTTTTCACTAAGATGAGATGGTTGGACTCAACATTCTTTAAGACCTCTTTAAATTAAAATAATAGCAAAGTCAGATAAATAAATTTCCATGGTTTTTCTTTGTCCCCAGGAAAAGCATACCAAAGAGTCCAAAATAAGTTAAGACCTAAATTCTTACTAAGAAAAAGAAAACAATATCTGAGGCCTCTTGCCTTTCTTTCCTTTTCCTTCCATCCATACTTTCTACTCCACCCAGATCTTCATTAAGCCAAGCACTGGCTATAACAAGATGAAGGGTAGAAGGCTTCAATGTGAACAAGCCCTGCTGGAATCACATTTTCAGTTTTACAGTGGCTCTTGGAAGCTATCTCAGTTTCCTCCCCATTCATTCTGCTGGACTGCCAGACCATGGGGAGGAATAGCACACCATCACTGACTTGAAGGAGCTCAGAGTCTGGTAGGGCAGACAGGCACAGAAGAGAAGGTTGCAACCAAAAGGCATACACATGGGGACAAAGAGTGACATAGAAGGGGCAGGAGAAATCCAAGAAAACTTCCCAGGAGAGGGGACCCCTGGAGCTTGAAGCAGGGTGGTGACTTATAGCAGCATCCAAGCAGGTGCCTTTAACAAGAAGACACAGTCACATGTAGAAAGTGGGAGACAGAAAGGGCGTGAATTTTTCATGACTTCACTGGCCATTGGAGACTTTCTGACAACTTCCACTATCTGATCCAGTTCTCGGATTTCTAGGAGACATCTTCTAAATATATTGTCCTTGTTAGTTCTCATCTTTTTTCATGTAGAACTCACGATACAACCACAGGCTTTCCTTACTCAATCCCTAGTTTGGTCCTCCTACACTATTAATGAGGACACTCTTTGTTCCCAGGGACAGAAAACCAACTTGAATTAGTTTATGCAAAAGGAGAGAGATGCTTGTTTGTTTTTGTCTGATGTAACTGAGAAGGACAGAAGTTGAACTGGAAAAACTAGAAGAATGGTTTCTCCATGAAGCCACTGGCAGCTTTCAGGATCAAATCTTCTCAAGAAAAGAAAGGGAGGGTTTTTTTCCCTCCTGGTTTCAGTTGAAAAAAAAAAATGCAGTCAAGAACCCTGACTGGCTCAGCATAAGCCATGTCATTGTGTTGTGGGGTGTTTCCTCTAGAGCATGTACTGTTGTGGGGAGGAAAGGTGGGAGCTTGGAGAAAGGAGGAATGTCAGGTAGCCACATAAAGGAGGCCAGTATAGACACAGACTCTGGGATGATTGTAGTGAGCTGGGAAACCATCCTAATGACCATCCTAACCAGTACTGTTCCTACTCCCACCCACAGCCAGCCTCTCTCCTTTTCCTTCTGACAGTGTAGTCTGTGTCTATAGGCTGTAAATCCTGGCTACAATCTTGAACATGGACCTTGAGATCAGGCTTAACCATAGTTACTAATCTGGAATGCTAGGAGAATAATAACTTTGCAATACACTAAACGATGTCAGAAGCCCATGCACATTTTAATACATTGAGTCTTCACACAGAGCTTGTTGCCAAGTCCCAGGAACCTTACTGAAACACAACCCTAATGAGCATGGAAAGCTGACTTTGTGGCCCACAATGAATCAAGAGAAGACAACCAGAGATGTAGATGAAGAACTAGTGGGGGGAGGGCATTGCTTGGAGGCAGGCAGGGACAAGGGAATAAAGGAGGAAACCAGGAGAAGCATCAGTTCCCTTTAATGGAAAAGTGAGATCCTTAGAGCATCCCTAGGTGGCCAGGAGACCTTTCCTCTCCCTTCAAGGTAGAACACTAGTGATGCTGGCTAGGTTCACAATTACTGAAGGAACACCTAAGGAATCTTTTTGACTAGAGAATAGGATCATTGGTAGCTCTGATGGTACCCCCACCTACACAGCAAGTGATGAAAGTCAGAGATGCCTTCTCTGGAGGGTAACCCAAGGGCACTCTGGCCTGCACTTGAGTTCAGACCAGGTTTTTGGAGTCAGATGGGCATGTGTAGATATTTTTAAGCTACAAGACTCACTGTCACCAAAAGAGCCAAACACCTGAGCCTTTCTTCCAGTTTTCCAAAGGCGCACGTCAGTGTACAGGTTTGAGTGAGGAGTATGTTCCCTTGGCCCTCAGCCCAGGCCCCTCTACGGCTCTGCCAGAGGTGGGGATGCGTGGGAGGACACAGCTCATTGTGGCAAACCTCAGCTCCCCGGCATGTCTGGCTCTGGCAACCACCAAAGGTTAAAATAATTTTAATAAAGTCTTAATGAACAGCTCAAAGCCTCAGAGTTATTCCTAGGTCAATGGAGTTTAAGGCAAAATTCTGGGATCTATCCATTTTGGTACAGCCATTTACCGTCATGGTTCATGTCAACCACTCACCCACGAAACATTTCCAGAGCTCTGAATTTAATATTAATAGTAAGTATAATAATTTTCACCATATGCCAAAGTGCAAAGCACTTTGCAGACATTATCTTATTTAGTCCCCAAAGCAATACTATGAGGGTGTTACTGTCCCTGTTTTACAGATGAGCAAACTGAGACTTGGCAAAGTTAAGTAACCTTCCCCCACTGACCTAGAGGGTAAATGGCAGAGGGTGGTCTCAAATCCAAGTCACTCCAACTCCAAGTCCCTGTGTGTTTTAATTGCTATATTATATGTAGTCCTTACATCTGAGTAGGGCCTCATGTTAATTACAGGAACTCAGAGACAAATAAACTCATATTTCTACCTTCAAATTGCTCACAGACTGATAGGCTAGATTAGTAAATAAAAAAAATAACAGTATAGTAGCATAGGAATAATGTCCTAAGACCAACTTGGAGAGACTGTGAAAACACTGAGGAAGGGCAATTACCCCAATCTGAGGAATCCAACTTTTCCTGGTGGGAGTGACTGTGAGTGGGGGCTTTGAAGGATGAAGAAGAGTAAGTTGCACAAAACAAGAATGGAGTGATCAAGAGATACGGAATCAAGAATTTGGTGTAGTTAGGGAACTTCCAAGTAGTGCAGTGAATTTACATTAAGCAACAGGAAGCCATTCGAGGAATTTATTTAGGGAGAGCTCAAAGCTGCATGGTTGGAAGTTCACTCTGGCATCACCGTGGGACATGAGTTAACAGAGAGCTGAGACTCCCATTAGGAGCCGGGCACAGGGCATACTCCGTGTCCTTGGGCGTCTCTGGGCACACAGCCTGGGTGAGAACCGATGCACAGGGCCAGCATTTAGGTCACAACCCACCTGTTTTCCAGGTGTGTGTTTGCACCTCAGAGGGTGCGACTGGTCTCCTGTAGATCCCTGCGATGGTATTCAGGCATCGAAACTGAAGAAAATATCCCATAGTTTTGTTTTTTGGGTTTTGTGTGTGTGTGTGTGTGTGTGTGTGTGTGTGTGTGTGTGTGTGGTTGCAGCTGATTGAAACCATATTTGACAGAGTGTAAGGAGGAAAATACCCCTTTATTTGAAGGCAGCATGTCAGAAGGGAGGTGAAAGATTAGGTGCCTTTGTCTATACCATGATATCCCGTGCTGATCCAAAATCTGGCCTGCTGGAATTTTTCCTGGTGCTGAGTATATAAGGAACTATCCTTGGGAGTCATGGGAAGTCTCTCCCCCAAGCCCTTCCCACCTCTGGTAGGACAGTTAAGCTCCCTGCCTCTGCCCGGGAGCTGAGCCCACGTCCTCCTCTTCCCACACTCCCATGACTGTGGCAGTTTCACATCCAGCTTAGCCTCCAATGGGGGAAGGAATAAAGTAAATCACTGTGATTGATTTACAAGAAAAGAAAGGTTAAAGGAACCATCTATGTAGTCTCTCGCTGAACAAAGACTTAAGGGAAACAACATGAAAGTGTGCAGGTCGGGGAGATGGTGGGGAAGGTAGGACAGGTGACTGGAGACGCCAAATTCAAAGAAAAAAAGAGAGAAATGAACCGGTACTCCGTGTCTGCAGAAGATGGATTTTATGTATGTTATTCTATTAGTCCTCCTGGTATTCTTATGAGTTGATGCCTTTTATGGGGGTGAAAGCTGACATTCAGAGGCATTAAATTATTCGTCCCCCCAATAAGGTAGCTATTAAATGACACAGGTGTGTTTAGAACTCCCCATATCTGATTCTTGAATTTACCACATGAGTAGGGAATCTGTATTTTCGAGGCCGGCTAACGAGCTGTAGATAATTTGGCAAGTCAGATTTCAAAACTTTAATATTACTCTACTTATGAAGCCAGGATTTGAATCCTTATTCTGTGTTCAACCAAAGAAAATAGAAATGTCATTGAGGAATCATGTCAAGAGGGGGGGAAAAATCATCCTTCCCAAAGACTCTCTATTCCCAAACAATGAAAAACAGGCTAGACATCATCAAGTCTCATCTTTTGGAAGAGGAAGTGTGATATGGGAGGGAGGGGCGGGGCAGAGGGGGAAGTGGATATTACATTGGCCTGAGTTGAAATCATATCACATCCCATTTTCAAACTGGGCGATCTTGATCATGTTATGTGTCTTTTTCTCTCTCTCCGCTCAATGATTTCATCTATAAATGGAGATCATATTTCCTGCCTCATGAGCTGGCCACTAGAATTAAATGAGATAGTTTTGTAAAGGAGAAGTGCCTGGTACAGGGCCTGGCATATAGCAGCTAGTCAGTAAATGCCTGGTGTCTTTCAGTTGTCGTCATATTGTCACAGCTACTGTTACCCCTATTTCCAGGGCTACTCTTGTTGCTGCATCTGAAGTCCTTTGCCTGTAATAAAGAAATTCCCTGATTGCTTCTAATGGAAATTGAATGGCTAGCTCTGTCTTTGATTCTCCCCTCCCCCACACCCATTTGGCTTTTTTCCATGGAAACAGAAGGAGACCATCAGAGAAGAAATACACACACATACACACACACAAAGGCTTGACAGGCAAAATGGTGGAATGCATCTGCCAAAAATCTACAACTTTACTCCAGGGGCAAACATGTGACTTTACTTTCACCCACCAGGATGGACTTGTGCTGTCACAGCAAAAATTGATCTTCTGTTTGTGGGAAATTATACACAAGTTCCCTCTTGTCTGTACTGGGGAAAATTCAAGTCCAAATCCTTGCTCACAGATTCTGGAAAAGGTTTCCTGCTTCGTATCTGCTAATTGTGTTTCCACGCAAGGCTTTCCTGAGCACCTACTTACTGTGTACCAGGCATGGGGAATGTCACTGAGCAAAAGCATGCGTGATCCCTGCCTTCGGGAACCTTATAATCTGGGTGTGGGGAGAAGGAGAAGATTAAATGGATCCAGGGCTAATATGAAAATGGGACTAGAGAGGATGCCTGGGGGGCTCAGTCAGTTAAGTGTCTGCCCTCAGCTCAGGTCATGATCCCAGGGTCCTGGGATCAAGCCCTGTGTCAGGCTCCAGAGCCTGCTTCTCCCTCTCTTCCCTGCTTGTGCTCTTTCTCACTATCTTTGTCACTATCTCTGTCTCTCTCTCATATAAATAAGTAAAATCTTAAAAAAAAAGAAAGAAAGAAAATGGGACTAAAGCTGGGGATGAGCAAGACAAGTAGGCCTTGAGTAGGTAATAGGACAGAGAAGTGTGTCAGCCACAAGAAACCATCTACCCTTTGCTCCCATTGTAAGAAATGTGAGACAGCCGAGAAAATAAAGGATGGACAAACTAAGGAGAAGGAACCTGAGTTAGAAGCTGGCTTCAGGCTTTGATGTTGGATCTGGGGCCAAACTCAACATTGTTACTTGCAGTTTAACTCAATCTCTCTGAACCTCAGATTTCTGATCTGGTAAATGGGAATAATCCTGCTCTCCCTGTCTGCACAGCTCTCTACACCTTTGCTCCTTGGTTAATTCCATTACACCTGTAAGGTTTAATTTTTATAAAAAATATTTATTTATTTGAGAGATAGAAAGTGGTGGAGGAAGGGCAGAGGTGAGGAGAGAGAGAGAGACTCCCAAGCAGACTCCCTGCTGAATGCAGAGCCTGACCTGGGACTCCATCTCACAACCCTGAGATCATGGCTTGAGCCAAAACCAAGAGTCCTACATGTAACTGACTGAGCCACCCAGGTATCTCCCTGTCAGGTTTTATTTTAAATGCTTCTTCCTTGGGAAAGTATGCTTTCCCCCATTTACCTCAAATACAGTTTTATGTAGAGAACTGCCTGGTGTCTGTGGTACTCAATATTATGTTGGGGACTGTGTGAACCAGGGACCATGCCTACCTTGGTTATCACTTGTACTCCCGAGTCTGGGTATATGGTTAGGCCTCAATAAATTTAAGTTTGGAGTAAAGTTGAATAAAGCCCTTAACAAATGCCCAGAATGTAACAGGCCTTTGGTAAATGGAGCTTATAGACACACATTGTTTGATGTCAGTGGTACAGAATAAATTTATGTAATGAAAATCACTATTAATAATAACTAAACTTAAAAAAATAATAATAATAACTAAACTTAACCCCAACTTAGGTTTATGATGATGGCCCCTGTGCTCCCTTGCACTTCCCAACTTTTTTGCCTTTGTCACCTTCTCAGAGGCAAATATGATCTGAACTTTCATCATTTTTACTGTGCTGTCCCATCTATCACTGTCTGACCTTACTCTGCTGAGTGGACCCTGAGATCCATGAACACCCTGTTTGTTCCAGTGCTCCAAGTGCCTGGCTCAGTAACCTTGTGGGATAGAACCTGAATTACCCAAACTCACCATTGATTGGAAACTATTATAACCCAGCACTAGACTACCACTTACACTTTCCAAAATATTCATATTCACCCTTTCACCCAACCCTTGTATTGTACCCATTGTGTTGATAGAAGAGATTAGATTCATCAATGAAAGCAGAGTGCCCATATCAAATCCTACTGCCATTGATTTAAATCAGGGCGCTCAAATGAAATGCCTTTGGAGGTCAGGCAGGTAACTTGATGGAATACAGTGTGCTGGGAGGGGACTGGGGGACCCATGTTGGAAGAAGAGCCTTTCCCACTAATTGCTAGCAGGGTAGTATTGCCAGATACTCCATTAAACAACAACAACAACAACGAGAAATCTGGATTTTTCTATGAATCTCACCACTTTTCAATGTTGGCATCTAACTCAAATTCTTTTAAAACACATTGTAGTCCAAACAAAACACAGCTA
The DNA here is from genome assembly GCF_905146905.1 of Nyctereutes procyonoides. Classification (NCBI taxonomy): domain Eukaryota; kingdom Metazoa; phylum Chordata; class Mammalia; order Carnivora; family Canidae; genus Nyctereutes; species Nyctereutes procyonoides. The sequence goes on along the minus strand of NW_026575135.1, from coordinate 4,448,120 downwards.
CAAGTCAAATTCAGCCCATGGACCACCAATTTTACAAGCTATGATTTAAACTTTAAAATCTACAAAAATGTTTACATTGCCCTTCTTAGCAGGTAGAAACTCAGAGCCTTGGATCTTGAGAGTGGCTCCTAGGTATAATCCACTGACTAGCGAAATGAGAATGGAATGTCGTGGGCATTTTAATGCCCTGACTTGGAAAAATTAAAAACATGTTGCACTCCACTCCTAATTTTCTTAAATTGTGCTGGTGCATGAAATCCAGAAGTCTGGAAACAAGTGATTTAGCACAAACCCCCACATTTTATGGGGGAAAAAAAAGTAGTCCAAGATCCCAATGGCCATTAACTGTATGAGCCCAAACATCAAGGTCAGGAGCCCTGGCCTCTTGTGTAAGACATTTCTGAACATATTCATGACTATCTACTTCCTACCTCTGCCAGCAAAACTGTCACCTCCTTAAGGGCCGGAAACCTCTCCTCCTTGCCCAGTGTTATCACACAGTAGGGGATCTGTCAGTGCTTGAAGCACACATGCCTTCCCTTCTGTGAAGTCTTTGCTTCCGTGATCAAAATTTTACTGAAAACCCACATCATCTACAAGGATTCTCAAATCCCATCAGTTAAAATTAGTTTTCTCTGTCCTGAACTCCTATGAAGCATTCATGCCTCTTCACTATAACTTCAGCCTTGCACTAGAGGTACCATTGATTTGTCTGTTCCCACAGAAAGATTGTGAGCCAGTGGTGGGAAGAATTCATGTCTCACTCCATTCTGTATCCCCCCCACTTGGAAAAGCTCAGAACCTTGTCTGGGGAAGGTATGTAACATTATCTATTGCACTTCTTTCCTTACACTGACCTGACAGAGTGCTAGCACATAGTGGGTGCTTAATAAGGTCTTTTGGGGGTGCCTAGGTGGTGCAGTCAGTTAAGTCTCGGACTCTTGGTTTCGGCTCAGGTCATGATATCAAGGTCTTGAGATCAAGCCCCACATTGAGCTCCATGCTCACTCAGCTTGGAGTCTGCTTGAGATTCTCTCCCCCTCTCCCTCTGCCCTCCCCACTCATGTGTCTTTATCTCTCAAATAAATAAATAAATCTTAAACAAAAAATAATCTTTTGATTGCTGTTCTCTTTTAGAAGCTAACACAATGCTCAGAACATGATAGTCACTCAATACAATTTTTTAAATGAATAAATGGAAAAAGACCCACAGATCCCTTTCTTGAGAAGCTCTAGGGAATTTCCAGAGACTTCACATTCAATGCAAATACCCTCATTGTCAGGTTTGAAGGGGAGTTTGCTGCTAGGCAGTCTCTTTATCGTTGTTGGAGACAGAGCCAGTACTAGGGTGAAGCAATGAAGGGGTCTGAGGTAGGAACTGAAGAAAGCACCCATTCATGGCACCATACAAGCCCCAATGGAGCCCTTGTGGTAATGGAGTGAGGCTTCACTTGCCTTGAACTCCCTACTCCCAGCCTGGGTCTAAGGTATGTTGTTGGCTTCAAGATCAATCAGCAAGGATGATCACAACAAAGTACCATAGACTGTGCAGCTCGAGCAATAGAAAATGTATTTTCTCACAGTTCTGGAGGCTGGAAGTCTAAGATCACAGTGTTTGCAGGTTTAGTTTCTCCTGAGGCCTCTCTCCTTGGTTGTAGATGGTTGCCTGCTTGCTATGTCTTCACACAGTTGTGTGTTGGTTTGTGTGTTTTCTGTGTCTTTCTTTTTTTTTTTTTTAGAAAAACACCAGCCATACTATATTTGGATCTGCCTCTATCACCTTTTGTCCAAAGACCGTCACATTCTGAGATTCTAGGGCTGAGAACTTCAACCCATGAATTGGACAGGGGGCAGAATTCAGCCCATAATAACCCTCCAAGCACAACAGTTAACAAGTTGTTTGATCTCTTTGAGATGTTTCTACCTTAGGAAATTGGCAATTATAATAAAATGATTCACTATCCATTAAAAAAAAGTTACGTGGACTTTCATGCAACTACACAGTACTTATTCCTACAAGAAATAGAAAAATCCTCTCTTGCTGCCATAATCCCTGTACTACAACAGCATCCTCTCCCTCATCCATCCCCTACCTACAGCATCAGGCAAAGAAGATTTACTATGTACTAGACATCTTTGGTTATGATATATGATGTGTGTGTGTTATGAACAGAGAGGGAAAAAAGGAGAGAGGCCCACAATCATTTATGTTCCCCATAAAGTATGGCTACAGACAGTACCTAGGTTTAAGTGCTCATAAATTCTTATGAAAATGATTTAAATTATAACAACTCCAGAAATAACTTTAACTGCAGGATGACCAAATGTTTAATTCACTGGTGGAGGTTGTCTGTGGATCCTGGCAGTTCGAAAGAGACAGAACTATTTACTTGAATCATTTTTAACTTCGACAATGCTAACTATGCTAAAAAATATTTTTTAAGTGTAAGGACAGAACAGAGAACACTTTGAAGTTAAAGATTTATAGCTCTGTGTAGTTCAGAATATTCCAGAAATGTACTGGTATGCTTCTTAGGACATGCATATTCCTTTAGCAGTTGGAATATTTCTTGGAGTTTCCAGTGGGCCTGCTGTATTTTGGCAGGAAAGATGGATTGGGAGAGAAGCTAAGGCAGTGTGAGGTAAGAGTAATGGCAAAGAGGGGGAGATATTAGTTGAGTAAAGAACACTGCAGCCTACTGAAGCTAGTAGGGACTACCAAATAGCTTGCCTGCAGAGTGAAGCCTATCATGAGAGCATCATGGAGACATGCCTTCCATGTGACCAAACCATACAGACTCTTAGCCTCACAACTTTGCTTGCATATTTTCTCAATCTTTGAATTGTTGTGCTACATGCTGAGTGATTTTCGAAGATTTATTTTCTGTTTTACCATTTCTTTCTTCAGTTGTGTCTAAATACCTACTTAAAACTTGCTACTGGCTTTATACATTCAGATTATGTTTAATTGTCAGACTTTAAATTCCCCTTTGAAAAATTATTTTGCTTTTATAATGCTAAATATAAACACTATGATCAAATGCTATGATGTGTAATTATACATATGTCTATGCATATATTCCCAAGAATGTATATAGACATATATACATACATATTCCCATGTACTCTATGGGATTCATAATTATGTATGTGTGTATATACTTAAATTCAGTCTGTTTTATTATTACCACATGTAGTCAGGGGTCCTACCTCCTTGTTTGATGTCCTTTATAGTGAGTGTTTTCTGCACATGATTTTTAATATGTCATCCTCTATGGAGATTTGTTTTTCAGTACAAGGGGAGAATTCAAATGGTTGTTTTCAGGGCATTATGGGTCAAACTTAGTTTTGCTTTAAATTTCCAACAACAATCTAAGGGAGGGCAATCCATAATGCTTATCAGGTTTCTGAGGTGGAGACTGGATGACTGGATAGCAAGCTTAGTTAATATACTGGGCTGGAGTTGAGTCCTAGAAGATCCATTGGGTCAAGTTCAACAAAATATGAATCAACAAAAATACTTCAGTCCAGCTGTGAAAAGCTGCCTACTTTTACAGTTTACTAACTCATCAAAATGGCTTTTCTTCCTTTGGAGTTCAGCAGTCATTTCCCTGGTCAGCCCCTCACCTTCCAGTACAAAGCTGCTGCTGACACTTCAGGTCTAAGTTCAATGCCATTTGCATTTGTTCCCTCATCAACCTCCTCAACATTGGAATGGATGTCTTTCATTACACCCTAGTACAGTAGGTCCTATACTATCCTCCATCTTGGGGTTCATAATACTCACTGATCCTTTCTGTCTCTCCTATTATTCAGGAATTTCACTATTAGATAAAATTCTTAAGGCTAAAGATTATGTTTGTAAATGATAATTCAAACAAAACCACCATATTGAGCACTCACTATATACCAAAAGGCTAAAGCAATATTTTCACATAAATTTTATCTTTTATTATTCACAACAAACTTGAGAAGTTTTGCATATTTATCTCCACATCAAAGATGATTAAAAGGAGGCTCAGAAAAGAAAAGAAATTTTCTTAATAGAAGTCAACTGATAAATGACAGAGATGGGATCCAAATCAAGGTCTGCCCTTCAGATTTGTATTCTTAGTAATATCCTGTATTCTTAGGGGTGCCTGTGTGGCTCAGTCACTTAAGCATCTGACTCTTGGTTTTGGCTCAGGTCATGAACTCAGGGTTGTGGGATCAAGCCTGGCATGGAGCCCTGCATCAGGCTTTGCACTCAGTATGTAGTCTGCTAGAGATTCTTTCCCTCTCCCTCCCCTTCTGTCCTTCCCGCTGCTCATGCTCTTCTCTCAAATAAATAAATAAATAAATGAAATTTTTTAAGTCTTATATTCTTTATTCCATATCTACATCCCCAGTATCTCTGGAGTAGGTGTAAAATGCACATTTTACAGTAAATCTATGTGAATTCCCGGGTGCTGAAATAACAAAACTTTCCAAAGGGGAAAGAACACAGGGGAACTACAATGTTCTGGTTATATACTTCTGCATGTGAAACTACCCCTAAGCCTTAAAAAAAAACCTTTTCTATTATTTCTCATCATTTTGTAGATCAAACATTTTGTAGAGCTCAACTGGGAAGTCCTTCCATATGTGGCATCACCTAGGGTCACTTGATGGTATTCAAGTGATGGCTGGTCTGATCTGCAGAACAAGTTGGTGGGAATTCTGAAAATTGGGCTCTACTAGGTTCCTCTCCCTTTGTGAAGTCTCAAGTCTTTTCTATCTGATCTCTCCTGCAGAGTAGTTAAACTTCTTACATGCAGCTCAGAGATTCAAGAGACCAAGGCAGAAGCTGACAATTGTCTTCAAGGCTTGGCTTAGAACTAGTACAACTTTACTTCCACCTTATCCCATTGGTCAAAGCAGTCACATACCATTCCATATTCCAGGGGAGGGAAAAACACACTGTGTCTTGGTTGGAGGAATGTCAAAGAATGTGTGGCCATCTTTATTTACTACATAGAATGAGTTCAATGACAAAAGTGGTATTGGGCAGTTAAAAAGGGGGGGGGCTTGAATTAATGGTATACAGTGCTTATCTCTGAGCTAAATCAGGCCATTTATTATCCTCTCTCACAAACCCTGATTTTTTTCTTGTCCTGTCCTCATCATGGACTCTATTTTTTTTTCTCATACTAGACTCTATAATGTTTTACTTGAGATTGCCTGCCTAAAGTCTCGTTCCTGTGCTAGATTGTTAGTTCCATTAGGGCAGGGATCATTTCTGTTCTGTATACCACTGTACACCTAGCATTCAACACAGGGACATGCACACAGTGGGAACTCAAGAAATACTTGTTGGATGGATGGATGGGCAGGTAAATGGGAAGAATTTACAGATGGATCTTCTACCCACTGGACTAAGTGACTAGAGCTCAATTCCCCCTTTCTCAAAAATTATCTTTGAGGTTTCTTAAAGACCCAATGTTCCGTAATTCACCAGCTTAGGGATATAAGATGACTGTAAAAAAAAAAAAAAAAAAAAAAAAAAAAAAAAAAAAAAAAAAAAGCATGTGCCAATGTCTGGATAAGGCTGCCAAGAAAACTAATGGGATCTCAGGCTCTTATGAATGAGAATGCCAAGTCCAGGACAGAGTCCACTGTTCAATGTTCTGAACTCTAACTGGAAACCACCTCTCCTTCTGACCACAGCACTTTTTAGAAAGATATTAACAAATTGGAAACTACCTGGGGGTCACTGTATGGTGGGTGATGGGCCTGGATGTCATAGAGAGGTTGAAGAAACTGAGAATAGTTTGGCAAAGGGGGGAAAAAACCTTAAGGCTCATCATAAATGTATTTAATTGTTCAAGTTGCAATCGCAAGGCAAAAGTGGATTTGTTCTCTGTGAACCCCAGAGGACTATTACTGATGAATAAAAGTTACATGAAAGAAAATTTCTGCCCAACAGAAATTTCTAAACAGGGAGCTGCCTGATAAATGCTATAATGTTTGGAGAAAGTTGTGAGTTCTCTAACACCAAAAATATTCAAGGAAAGACTCTCCATGTCTAAATATGGATGTAGAAAAAAAGAATCAAAGCACAACTAATAATGGACCGGATGACCTATATCGGCAAAGTACAAGGCTGGGTGGTATTTGTGGATTTGGAATCAGAGAACCAGAGTTCTAATTGCATCTCTAACATTTTGATGTGATGTCAGGCACATGACTTTACCTCTTCAAGAAGAGGCCTGTGAGAATTAATAGAAGAATCCATATAGTACCTAACACATCAAGTGGGACATAGTAGACTTCTATGGAATAAGAGGAAATACCCTTTTATTATTTCTATGGTATTATCACATGAAGAGGACGATGAATGTATCCTGAACATCTGCCTTAATCCAAGCTTTATAGATAGATGATAGATATCTCTGTATATATCTCCATATGTATATAAACTTCTTACCCTTTCATTACCCTATTAATGTAATTTGTTCCTAAAATTCCCTTTTTACGAACAAGGAAACTGAGACTTAGAGAGTAGAAACAACTCACCCAAAGTCACACACCTAATAAGTAGGTAAACAAAGGTCTAAATCCAGATATCACCTCAAGGTCCAATCTCTTCAAAAATAAGCTGAAATAGCCTTCTATAAATATGTCCCTTTATTCTAATGATCCCATTTTTGTTAAGTGTTAAACAGACATTTCTCTTGTTTTCTCTGCTTGGCCAGAGCTGTGGGGGCCAGGAACTGTGTCTGTATGCTGTTCATACTCTGTATCTCTAGGCCAGTTCTAGGTACATAAGAGATCTCAGTATTTCTCACTGTTATTTTGCTGCAAATTTATTTCTGGAGAAAATGATTTCTTATAGTATTTATTTGGGGTTTCTGGATCCTAGACATTGAAAGAATGGAGTTCACATCCATAAATATTTTATTTCTTTGGGTGATCCTAAGCCCATCAACCTAACCTGAGTATTGAAATGGACCTCCTTCCAAGTTCGTTTGTTTGTGCTTCCAATTCAAAGCATGGGTAATTCAAGTTAACTTGAGGAACACAAGCTTATATATTGCTAATTGTGAGACTTTGGGTGAGTTACTTAAGAGCACTCAGCCTCAGTTATCTCATTTATAAAGTATGCATAATAAGTCCTATCTTACAACATTTTGTGATGATTAAATGAGAAAACATAGCACAGGAAAAATGATGTGTTCAACAAAATGTCTCATTTTTCTTCTGCAAACATAAGTATTCTTCCAGCCCCTTAATAGTGTTAGTAAAAGCCTAGATGCTTAAATCTAGCCAAAAGAATAGGACATTTGTGATAAAGCCCCTTTCCAGCTTGAGATCTCAGAAACTTCTACTCACTAATTCTTCCCTAGTTACCATCCAGATGTAAAAAATGTTCAATGGTAGACTCTAAATTCCTAGAGGAGGTTTGAGGTGAAAGGTGCCACTCTATGGGAAGAATGCTCCAGCCAAACTGTACTGTGGTAAGAACAGAAAATACAGCATATGCAATAATTATGTGGAGATTGATTATTACAGCAACTAGTTTTACTCACCCTGACTTATACAACCAATAAATGCACCTGCCACATAATAAGCACCCCATAATTGTTATGTCCTTACATCCCTTCTCATTTATTTAATACCACAATATACCAGAATAGAGAATATTTTCAAATTGGAATACCATTATAATTTACAAGGCTTCTCCTCTGTGTGCAAAAATATATACTTATTTGAATTTTATAACTCTAGAACTGGCAGAGAACTAGTACCTTAATTTTTCAGTCAAAGAAATTCAGAACAATCAGGAGGAAAAGAAAACTAGTCTTGTATGAGCATTGTCTGTAGGCTTGATAGCCAAGTAAGTGCTTCATTCAAAGTTCTTCATATGTGATAATGCAGATAGTCAGTACTATTAAAACATTTCAGATGAAGACACTGATACTCAGAGAAGGCCCCCAGTTTGCATACTTGGTAAGTAATAAAGTTGGAAGTTTAACTTGAGCCAGCATGTCTCCATAATCTGAACACATGCACAGTCTAGCTTCTCAAAGGTCATGCAACCAGACTTCCACTAAGCGCATAGAAGAGCAGAAAATTGTTGACACCTAATCCACATTGCCTGCCTCTACAGACACATGATCTTCTCTGTTGTAAGTGGTTTCCCACCTATTCAAAAGATAGACATCTTTTTTTTTCCCATTTGCCTCTCCTCAATGAAAACACTGTAGCAGTGGTTGAGTGAATCAATCGATTTCAAAATTTAGAATTAACTGTGACTGTCTCTTTATGAAATCAAATAAACTAAAATATGCTTTTTACATTCCCCAAAATAAATGTATTTTTCACAAGGGAAAATATGGGTGTCATTTGCCATTGAGTAACATGGCAACAGATGGAACTCAGTGTGAGGCACAGAAATCCATGGGTGTTTCCTGGTGGAGATGCTGTTTGCCAGAAGAACGCTGAATTGTGAGGCTGTTTTATAGCAATAAAAATTGTTTTAAAAGTTATTCAAACATAATTAATCTTCCCAAAAATATTCTTCTTCCTTGGTGTTTTTGTTCTCACCAGTGTTTGAGGAATCTCTCCCTAGGATTGAGTCATCAAACACCTATTTTGATTTTTTTTTATGTTTTATGTTTAGATACAGACATGTCATTACCCACTGAGAGCTTAGTCATCCTTTTTTGGGGTCACATTAGTGCCTCCACCCATCCCCAAGTCTAGCTTTCAGCCTCAATTATCCTATATCCACCTTCAAATCCAGCTCATCTAGCTGCCAACTAGTCCCCATAGATGGCTTAAACCATCTCATCTTCAAATCTTGTGTTCCCCCTTCTTGCTTTCTCCCCTTCACATCCCCCTTAGAAAATCCTTCCATCTTCCCACATCCAATCTCCTTTCTGAAAAAGTTTTTATTTATTTGTGTGTTTGTTTTTCTAATAACCCTTTATCTACGATATTGCTATAGAGGCTCATTCTTCCAATTCCATTAATTTTTGCCATGAGAAAAAAAATAAAGGCATTTCTAAGATTCACTGAAAGTCAGAAGGCAGGAAATCAGAAAATCAACATCCTTGGAGCACTTACTCTATGCTTGGCATAATGCCGTGCACTTTACAAATCTTACTATATTGACTGCTCATGATGACCCTGTGAAGTAGACTGGCATGCTCCTATTGAACAATTAAGAAACATAAAGCTCAAAGAGCTTAAGGAATTTCCCCAAAATTACCCATCCATGAAGTAAATAAGAGTGTGGGAATTGAACTGAGTTCTCTTTACGTCTAAAACCCTTATACCTCCCAGGACACCATTATATTCAGCTTCCTTCACTGAGTAAACCAGGCATGTAAATACTGATAGGATAGGATTGTTAAAAAAGGGAGAAACATATATATTTAACTCTCCAAATTTTAGTATGAACCACATTGTCTATACTTGATTTCATGGAGACTTGGATTCTAGTGTCTGTATGGCATATATGTACCTATTTGACAAATCAAGCATCCCATCAGCTTCTCCATTTGCATGAAAAAAAAACCTGGAAAATTTGGTGGATTTGATGTCCCATAGGTGAACTGGCCAACTGCTTCTGTTACTTTGAAATCTGTGTTGGATTAAATCCTAAGTAAATTCTTAACACTCCAGACTCAAGAAGAAGAAAAAGAAGGAAGGGGAGGAAAAGAAAGAGAAGTAAAATTGTACACTTAGTAATTTTCCTAACGTAAATTAGGAAATTTCAGGATCCTGAAGTAGTTATCATCAAATAGAAAACAGACACTGTATGAGAGACCATTGCTCAGTAAAAATGATACAGACCCTGGAGCATAAGACTTTTTTTTTTCTTCTGAAGCAGAGGTTTGCATTTCTATCTAGAAAAAAAAAATGCTCCTAGATACTATCTAGCAAGGTATTGACTTTGCTGCTCCTGGAACTTATAAAATAAGCAATCAACTTCTTGCCAGGGCTGTTGTTCGGGTAACTCTTGCACTGGCAAAGAGTTAGCTTAGAAGGTCTAACATTCTGTCAAGCTCTGATAGAGACATGTGACATGGGGATATTAACTCTTATTCAAAATCTATATGCCAGGTATGGTGCTTTAGGTTAAACATGAATTAACTATTCTAATATACACCTGTGCGTGCACACACTCACAGACACACAGACCCTAAGAAGCAGAGGGCTATCATCATCCGCATGTTAGATATGGAGAAAACTAAGGTTCAAGCAGTTTGGAATACTTGCCCAAAGTTATAGAACTCATGAACAGGGGATTGAAATTAGGTGTTTGCAGTGAAAATTTCTAGGCTATACTGCTTAACGTAACATCTCCAAAAATGTATAACATTCTTCTAGGCTATACTGCTATACAATTTCTAAGCTATACTGCTTAAGCTAACATCTCCATATATATATATATATATATATATATATATATATATATATATATATAAAACAAAAATTATATGTAAAGCAAAACTACATTAAAAATATAAATATATATGACACAATATATATTGGCTCAAGGCCACCCAGCAACTAGATAACTAGATGATGGAGACAGAGGTTTGACCCAGGCAGTCTGATTGAAGAGACCTAACCTATATTCACTCCACTGTGATGCTCTAAATAGAACACCCTCTGGACCCCATTTTCCTTGTGAAATCAGGGAAGCATAACTCCAACACGGAGAATAGAGATGACTAAGTAACGAAAAGAATACCTGGGAGTTAAGTGACCTCAGCTCTTATTCTGGTTCAGAAACTAGATTTCTGCATAACTGGGGCAAGCCATTCTCTCTTGACTCTCACTCTTGTCAGTGATTTTCAAACTGCAAAGAGAATCTAGGAGCTCCTGAGCTTTAGGGTCCCTGGAGGAGTGGGAGTAGAACCTATTAGGTAACACCATGAGAGACACAAAGAGGGACTAAAGAGCACTTGGTGAGGTTGCCCCAAAGCTTAGTATCACATGCTCCACATGTATCTCATGTAATGTTTTCATTAACCCAGTAAAGAAGGTGTCATTTTCCCCATTTTACAGAATAGATAAGCAAGGCTTATGGAAGCTGATGAAGACTGTATTAAATCCATGTCTTACTGACTCCAAAGTCAATTGAACCACCCGACTACTTTGAAAGAGGATACTTTCTTTCTGAGGTATCAGACGTAGAATGGGTCTGAATTATGAGAAACTGGCCTCCTGACACTGCATCAAAGTAATCTCAACAATGCATTTCCTGGGACCCCACAGTTCTACTGATTTGGGGTATCCTGAGTTGTATCCCAGTAGTCTGACTTTTAATGAGCTTTTTGGATAATGCTTATTAACAACTGATCTTGTAAAACTACTATGTGAATGGAACAGTGGCCGGAGAACTGGTGGACTCATGCTGGAAATGTAAAAGTAACTAAAACTGATAGAGCTAGAGGAGGGAGGTAGGATATGCATGTGTGTGTGCGTAGGTATAATATGGAGTGTTGCATGCATGCGTGCATGTGGGTGAGTGTGGTGCTAAAAGACACTGAGTAGACAAGAGAAGAGGGAATTCTTTGTCTCAAGGATTTTTTTTTTTTTTTTTTGAGGAGTGAGTCACAGGTTCACTTTACTGTCAGGTCCTCCAAGAGACTTCCTGAACCATTCTATTTAAAGGTTGTCTGCCATTATTATCTATCACTTTATCCTGCTTTATTTTTCTCTCTAGCCCTCATCTTGTCTTACTTACATGTATGAAGTCTTGGTGCATTTACTTATTGTCTCTCTCCCTGTAGAATGTGAGCTGCCTGAAGACAGGGATTTTGTTTTGCCCAGTCCTCTACACCATCATTTAAACAGGGCCCATATGTTGTAGAATTTCAATAAGTGCTTGTTAAATGAGTGAATAAGATGAGCTTCCAAAGAGGCATAATTTTGTGAATTTTGAAAATCATTTGGAGTGGCCATAAAAGAAAGGAAAACTTCCTGCCAGATCAGAGGGGAAAGAGGAAGATTAAAGGGCTCTGAAAGAAGTAGCCTAGTCAAAAAAAAAAAAAAAGGCAGAAAAATCTCTACCACCTAGGAACCTTAAAAAGTTCATTCTTCTCTCTGAAAATGAATTTTACCATGAATAAGCACATGTACCTCCTGGGGCGGTTTGGGGGGATTAAATGTAAAAATGCCATAAGGGATCTAGTTCAGTGATAGGAAGGAGATACTTAGTGTAAGTTTATTATTTGAGGAGAAAATGTAATGAACTAAACAGTCTAGAGCACAGTTCTAGAGTTGTGTTGCTGATATTTTTTTGTTCTGGTTTCCCCACTTCTTTACTGTGGGAGCTTTGGAAAGTGACTCAACCTCTCTGAGCCTTTTCCCTATAGCTGTGAAATCTGATTAAAAGAATATCTACCTTACAGTTTGTTGAGAATACTAAATGGCTCTGGTCATGAGAGTAAGGCCAGGGAAGTTTTCCTGGACATGGTAGTGTATCAAATAAACCTCAAATAATGAATTGGACCTAGCCAGATGAAGGACTAAGATATAGTGTCCTCGGCAGAGACTCACATTCAACGTATGGTTAGCAGAGTGAGAATAGGCTGTTTGCAAAACCAAAAGTAGTTCAGTGTAGTTAAAGCAGTGGATTTAAAGGAGATATTGGTAGGAGGTGAGGCTAAAATGGTGAGAAAAAGCACAAATCTGAAGAACCTTTCTCGTAAGTCCAGCCAAGTAGGGAGCCTGGTTTTTATTCTAAGATCAGTGGAGTGCCAGTCAAGGTTTTGCGGAGGACAGTGATAGCTTTCATTTTAGAAGGTCACTCTAGGAGTGATATAGAGTTACTATAAAGACTAAAGGCTAAAGAACAGTTAGGGAATGGCCATAGTGTTCTAGGTGAGTGATAGATGATGGTGCCAGAAACAAGGTAAATACACTAGGGAGAGAGGAAAATGAGGATAGAGCCAAAAAGCATTTAGAAAACAGAGTCACTATTGAGATCAGTTGAGGATCACCTCTCTAGAACTTGCAGTGTCTTCCCAGAGAATTAACAACTCAGATTTTATCAAAAAGACTTAAATGTTGGCAATAATTACTTGTTCAGGAGGAAAGATAAGAGAGCTCAAAATTTTTAACATCTTTCTCATACTTGGCTGAGGCTATAAGGGGGACTTTATATGATAGTCACTGTAATAGTATGTGGTAAAATATTCATTTTACAGATAGGTTTGAAACAGGTAAATTGGGGTGTCTGAGTGACTCAGTCAGTTGAGCATCTGCCTTTGGCTCAGGTTGGGGAATCTGCTTCTCCCTCTCCCCATCCCTCCCCCTGCTCATGCTCTCTCTCTCCCACTCTCTCAGATAAATAAATAAAATATTTTTTATTGAACATACAAATTTGCAAGATTTGAATGGGGGAGCTAAAATTCATATATAACTTTCTTGGACTCCAAAGCCTGTATTTTTATATTAGTATCATGTTTCAAAGACATAATAAACATCCTCAAGTTTCTGAGGTGCTAGTCATTTAACAAACATCATTAGCATCTGCTATGTGCCAGTCTTTGTGCTTCGTGTAGGTGTGGATAGTGATGAATTAGATAAATTCCATGACTTCAGAGAGCTTTTAAATGTGTGCACATATAAAAAATAGAAGGTGACAATATCTAAGAAGAATTATGGCAAACAAAAGGAGCAGACTGAGTTATAGGAACATCATAAATTGGGAATCTGCCATATTTAATTTGAAATGCCATTCTATGTGGGGATATCTAGGATATAGGAGTTATACATTTAGAAATAAGCTATATATCTGTGGTATTTGAGACCTTAAAAATAGATGGGTTTGCCAAAGGCAGGGTCTAGAGCAGTATGTTTCAATTTGCTCCAAAGTGTTTGTTGAGATTTTTAAAGATAAGAATAGATTAGTGTTTTCCAGAGTTTGTTCATCATAGAATCCTTTTAATAGCGAAACCCGCAGAACTAATGTTCCAGAGAACACACTCTGAGAAATTATGATCTAGTCTAGCAAAGAAGATTTCTGTTAATCAAAAGAAGAAGAAGAAGAAGAAGAAGAAGAAGAAGAAGAAGAAGAAGAAGAGGAGGAGGAGAAGAGGAGGAAGAGGAGGAGGAAGAAAGGAAGAGAAAGAAAGAAAGAAGAAAGAAAGAAAGAAAGAAAGAAAGAAAGAAAGAAAGAAAGAAAGAAAGAAAGAAAGAAAGAAGAAAGAAGAAAGAAGAATAAGAAGAAGAAGAAGAAGAAGAAGAAGAAGAAGAAGAAGAAGAAGAACAACAACAACAACAACAACAACAACTTGGATTTTGCTCCAGTAACAATTACTCTACATCTCTCAGTAGTTTAAAACAACAAAGGTTTATTTATTGGTTATTAGTCTTCAGTTGGCAGGGGGAGCTTTCCTAACTGTTACTCGGAGCCAGATTCATGCTGCAGCCACCATCTTTAATGTTGTTTGTCTCTGCATGAGAGGGAGAGAAAGAGCAGGAAAATAGATCTCTGGTAGGTTGCAAGTCCACTCACTAAATTTCCCGGCATGGTGGAGATACATATTACTTATCTTTATAACTCACTGGCCAGGATTATTCTCCTGTTCCACTGGACCACAACATTGCTTGGTGAGCATAAGTTACATTCATCAGAAGGAGACAACCTTAAGGAATTTCTCTACTTACAGAGCAAGAGAAAGGGTCTTGAACAACAACAACAACAAAAAAAAAGATAATGAAAGAAGTTGATGAAGTATTTTTTATTTATTTATTTATTTATTTATTTATTTATTTATTTATTTATTTATGATACTCACAGAGAGAGAGAGAGAGGCAGAGACACAGGCAGAGGGAGAAGCAGGCTCCATGCACCGGAAGCCCGATGTGGGATTCAATCCTGGGTCTCCAGATCGCGCCTGGCGCCAAAGGCAGGCGCCAAACCGCTGCGCCACCCAGGGATCCCTGATGAAGTATTTCAGAGTATAGTTTAAGACACAGATTTTCCCACACTGATCATTGAAATACTCTTTTCAGACTTCTCTTTTAAATTTCTTTCTCTTTGGAAGGTGGGACAAGGATTACTGGGAATTCTGTGCTGACCTAAGCTTTGCTATGATCTTCTAATTTTTCACCATTCCCCTCTTTCCAACCTAAGGTCACTTTTTTTTTTTTGGATGGACTGTTGATTCACTATGTCTGGAGCTCTCACCTGTGTCACTCTTTCTTGCTGAAATCCTTCCTGTTTCCTGACATGTTTCTGGTTGGTGATCAACTTTTCCTTTCTTTCATAGTTTAAGGAGGTTAGACAAGAATCATCCCATCTGACCTTTTGTGGTTTCACTCCTGGTGTTCTCTTGCTCAGACTTTTGTGCCTACCTTCAAGGAGCCCCACCCTCTCTCTATTACTGTCAACTCTTCTCTCAAAGCCAGTTACCCTGATCATCCCATAAACCAATTTCTTCATCTTACTTAAGGAACATGACAAAGTATGATGTACACAGGATTTGGAGTGCAACAGGATGTGTAAAATCCCGGCTCTACCAATCTAGCCATGTGGCCTTGGGTGAGTTCCTTCTTACCTCACTCAATCTTCTTTTTCTCATCTGTAAAGGAAGTGACACAAAACCTCATAGACCAGTTACGACAGTTATAGGAGAAGACGGTAGGTAGTACATGAATATTGCTTCTTGTGTCATTTGCATACCTTACCACCCCAAGATGTAATGACTCAAAACATAAATAGCATGTCATGGCTCACAAGTCTTTAGATCTGCTACGATGTTCTGATGTGGCCAGGCTTAGATAATCTCAGGTGGGCTCCCACATGTGTTAATAATAGTTTACCGGTAAGTCAATTGGGGCTGGCTAGTCTAGAACAGCCTCACTGATTGTTTGGCAGTTACCTAACTACGGGCTTGGGCAACAAAGGCGAGTTGACCATGCATCTCTCAATACCTAGCTAGATAGAGTGGGCTTGACTTCATGGAAGCTGGCAAGGTTCCAAGGGAGAAACTATAAGTGTGCAAGGCCTCTTGGGCCTAAGTTCAAAACTGGCACAAGGTCTCTTTTGCTCTTCTGTTGGTACAGTCCCAGGCTATGCCAAATTTCTGGGTTCGCAAAATAGACTCCACTTCTGATGGGGAAGCTGTTAAGTAGCATTACAAAGGCTGTTGGTACAGGAACTTGTGGGACCTTACAGCCATTTGTGCAAATGGTTTGCCAGAGTTCCACTTTCTTTCTTCTGCTCTCAAGTTTTTCCTACTTTAGTTCTGGTCCCTCCATTTGTGAACTTCTTAAAGTCAGGGTCTATATATTACACATCTCTATATTCCACATTTTCTGATCATCAAATGAACACAGCTATCATCACCACCATTCATTAAATGCTGAATTTATTCCAGACTCTGTTTTGATCATTCTTCAATACATCATGTTGTCCTAACAACTGCTCTCTTTGTGGTTGCAACTCTTGACTATCTTCCCGTTCTCATGCACTTAGTAGGTGCCCAGTAAAAAACTATTAAATGAACTTATTTTTCTTCTGTCCCTGTCTATTCTGCAGAGTTAACATCTTCTCTGTGGTTCCAGGAGATGGATCCAGAAGTGAGACGGTGAGTCAGTCATTCCCATCTCTGACTTCTCCCAATACCCACTTCTGTGGCTCACCTGTCTCACCTGCAATTCACCCTACAGACTTGTTATCCTGGGTTGAATTCAGCCTCCCATGAACTCTTGTAATACTTCTCATGCCCCGCAGTGCCTGTATTACTCATCTTGCTCACCCACACACCTCCTACTCCACTCTGCTCATGTCTTTGCCCACAATCCTCCCAGGCCTTTGCTTATGGGAGTTTATCATAGTTATTTTTCAGAGAGAAATGCCATAAACCTTTATGCTTAGTCATGAAGAGCAATAATAATAGCAATGTCTTTGTAGTGCCAAATACCTGTCCTGACATCTCATTTAATTTCTAGAACCACCCTGATAGATATGAGATACAGATACAATAGTCTCCATTTACAGACATCACTACCAAGGTATGGAGAGGGTTAGCAGCTTGCTCAAGGTCACACAATACAATGATGTTCAAGATGGGGATTGGAGGAAACTCAGGATTTATGATTTAAAGGCAAGCAGTGGCTCCATCCTCTTACTCAACCAGATCTATTCTGAAGCTTCATACGTTTCTCCAGCTTCTTAGTCTATTGTCCAGCAATGCTAACTCAACATGATCAAGGAACATCTAATAGACATCAACTGTATGCCAGGCACAATTCCAAAATGGGAGACATGCAACATCTCTCCATCTAAGGGAAGGCACTTATGTGTTGTATATGAGAGCGCTTTGTGTTTAAGCAGCCCTGGTTTCTAGTCAAGTTTCTATCCCTTGCCTGTTTTGATATCTTGAGTAATTTCTATATACAATTTTTTTTTCGGTTTCTTCACCCTCTAGAAGTGATTATTAACCTTCACACCACAGGTTTATTAGGACAATTAAATGAGATGATGGAAATAAAGCTCTGGCACTCTACAAGGCTACTATTATTGTTGTTGTTATTAATAAATATAAACAAGGTAAGAATGAGTCATGTTAGTCACAATTACTCAACCCTTCCCTGTTAGATCTTCATCACATTTATGTCTTTATTATTCATTCCTTGTTTGTCAACCAGAGATATAAACCTTTTTTTGTTTTATGTACCTAGTTCCAGGATGACCCTTTTTTAACATATTTTTTTTATTTTTATTTATTTATGATAGAGAGAGAGAGAAAGAGGCAGAGAAACAGGCAGAGGGAGAAGCAGGCTCCATGCACCGGGAGCCCGACGTGGGATTCGATCCCGGGTCTCCAGGATTGCGCCCTGGGCCAAAGGCAGGCGCCAAACCGCTGCGCCACCCAGGGATCCCCTTAACATATTTTTTTAATTGGAGTTCAGTTTGCCAACATATAGCATAACACCCAGTGCTCATCCCATCAAGTGCCCCCCCTCAGTGCCCCGTCACCCAGTCACCCCCAACCCCCGCCCACCTCCCTTTCCACCATCCCTTGTTCGTTTCCCAGAGTTAGGAGTCTCTCTGTCTCCCTTTCTGATATTTCCCTTCTAACTCAAAGTAGTAATTTGAGACATTCATGACATATCTGGGTCCCTTAAGTGTATTTTTTTTCCTTATGCAAAAGTACACATGAGCTAGAAAGGTAGCCTTGGAAAATAATTGATATCCAAAAAAGTCTAGGAAAATGAAACAATGAGTTCTTCATCTCTGGACTCACATGGGGCCCAATTTCTGAATACTAAACACAGCCAGCTTGGACTATGATATTAAGAAGAGTAGTTGGTTCAAACCCTTATGATCTAAAATTCTTTAAAGTCAATTTTACATATATTATAGCTTTCTATATTCTGAGATGTATTAAGAATCCACAAAAGTTAAACACTAATGTAGACAAATCATAAGGTATTTCCCTCCAGTGTTTCAACTTCTGCATTAAGTGATTCAGTATTTTTGCTGGATTAGTTTTGTGCTTCTTTGCTTCCAAGCAGGTTTGCATTTCTTTCTTTCTAGTTAGCTGTCTCAACACCCATGTGGGTTAAAGTTATATATCATTTGTAAAACTAGATGTGAAGAAATTGGACTCAGAGGGGTAAAGTAGCATGCCCGTTTGTGAAGTTAAATATAGAAAAACTATAAATCATTCCTCAATAAAGTGGTTAAGAAACCAACCAGACAAGAAAGTCTGATGCACGTTCCCTGACACTAGTGCTCTTCCACCCCAAGTCAGCCACCTGTCTACCCCAGTGGCTGTGCTAGAATAAGAAAAGAAGAGACCAAAGCTGGTCTGATCAAGGCATTTCCTTCCACACTCAGCTATGCAGGAGCACTTGTAAAGCAAGACTTTCTTCTTGAGGGTTGGAGATTTGGAAAGAACTGAATGGAACCATAGAAGACAGATCACTCTGTGAAGGAGCAAGGAAGAGACTGAATAATTCAGTGAAATTTAATGGGCTTTTCAGAATATGCCAGCAATCTGTTCCCATTCTCAAATCAGATGCCACCAAGCCAGCACTCTTCCTGTCTGTCTGATCCATTTGAGCAGTCTCACTGGGGGACAAATGATGGTTCTTCCTCGAAGGTGGAGGGCCCTGTCCTTAGGTTGTCTTTTGAGAAACTCATTGTAATTGCTGGGGTGGATTTGCATGGGTATTGGTGGGGCTAAGTGAGGTAGTAAGATTCTTGAGGATTCCCTCTTTTTGGACCAACTGTTATATATTACAGTGACAGAGATGTACTAGGTAGAGGTTCCAGGCTTCCTCACAACTAGCTCTCATCTGTGATGTCATGATTCCAGTTACCATTCTGGATGTCAGCTTACCATTTATAAAACAAGGAGGTTGGACCCTTATCCCAAGCATCCCTTGAGTTATTAAATTTCATGTTTTTCAGTCACTTAGTAAAGAGCTCTCCTCAGTACTTACTTGAATGAGACAATCTTGTTACATCACCCACCCTGCACAGATTAATCCACATGAGCCTCATTTTTTTCATCTGCAAAATGAACACAAAAGATGGCACATCTTATAGACTGTTGGAAAAGGCTGGATCAGTTCTTGCATATAAAACTCTTTGTTGCTGACCTTCGTACCTAGCACTCAAATTTTAGCTGCCATTATTACCATTATTGGTATTGTCTTTGTTCTGATTTTTTTTCCCTTTTCACTGGCCCATGAGCCTCTGAGGCCAGAGCAAGATGTAAAGTGAAATTGCATCCCTATGGACATGTTGGGCCTCCAAGAAAAATGAACACTCCACATCCTCAGGGCTATCAATTAGTAACATTTGCTATGGAGAATCAACTCCCCCAAAGAAAGAGAAGTATTCAATTTCAAGCATGAGAAAAGAGAAGGAAACAAAGATTAGTCACAGCCCTAAAATGTTCAAACGCCATCCGTGTTATTATCTCAGCAGCCAGGTATCCAATGCTTCCACAGCTATTTAGCATAATGGAGAGTTGCTGACAAGCTTCTCAGCAGAGCTCTCACTTGCAGGTGTATAACCACAGTATTAGCTAGAACTTTATTTGAACAACATACTCTTCTCATGACTAAGTTGAGGGACTTTTGCTTTCAGGCAAAGCACCATCTGCTTAATATGGAAATGCTGGCTTTGCGTTGCTTATATGTCTGTGCTAGATCACCCAGGATGATTCGAGCTCCCCTTCTCCAACACATGGGGTTGGAACAGAGTCACGTCCCCTTTTGGTTGGTTTCTCATCCTATTCTGCAGTACTTTATCACCAAACAGGTTCAGTTTCTCACATGTCTCATGTCCTTCTACTCAGATAGTGGAAATAGTGAACTGAGACTGTGTATCTCCTTTATTTATTTGATTATAAACATAAAACGTATTCTATAAGAAAATTCAAGTAATAGATAATTCAAAAAAATGTAAAACTACTTACCCAAATATACACCCCAATCTCAACAAGCTCATACTCTGAAGATTGTGACTATTAATGGTACAGACACTTCTGTCTGTAATTTATAATTGTAATTGGATGGGAAAAATGTATTTGATAGAATTCATTATATAAAGGGTATTTGTTTGTGAGTGTGTTTCAGTTAGAAAATGAGCTCCTTTTCTCCGCATCCTCTCCAACATTTGTGGTTTCCTGCCTTGTTAATACTGTTGGTGGGAATGTGAACTGGTGCGGCCACTCTGGAAAACTGTGTGGAGGTTCCTCAAAGAGTTAAAAATAGACCTGCCCTACGACCCAGCAATTGCACTGCTGGGGATTTACCCCAAAGATGCAGATGCAATGACACACTGAGACACCTGCACCCCGATGTTTATAGCAGCAATGTCCACAATAGCCAAACTGTGGAAGGAGCCTCGGTGTCCATCGAAAGATGAATGGATAAAGAAGATGTGGTTTATGTATACAATGGAATATTCCTCAGCCATTAGAAATGACAAATACCCACCATTTGCTTTGACATGGATGGAACTGGAGGGTATTATGCTGAGTGAAATAAGTCAATCAGAGAAGGACAAACATTATATGGTCTCATTCATTTGGGGAATATAAATAATAGTGAAAGGGAATAGAAGGGAAGGGAAAAGAAATGGGTAGAAAATATCAGAAAGGGAGACAGAACACAAAGACTCCTAACTCTGGGAAATGAACTACAGGTGGTGGAAGGGGACATGGGCAGGGGGTGGGGGTGAATGGGTGACAGGCACTGAGGGGGGCACTTGACGGGATGAGCACTGGGTGTTATTTTGTATGTTGGCAAATTGAACACCAATAAAGAATAAATTTATTATTAAAAAAATAAAATTTGTTTTTCACTTTAAAAAAAAAAGAAAAGAAAATGAGCTCCTAAGTAAAAAACAAAAAGAAAAACAAACAAACAAAAAACAAAAAACAAACAAACAAACAAAAAAAAAACAGGAGCCCTAGTTATGGCAAGAAGAGCTTGGGAGGGAATAAACACAAGAGTTGCATTATTACACCAAGGTGGAGAAAGGGAGAGAAGAGGGGAAGGAAGTGATGTGGAAGCCAGCAAGATGGCAGGAGGCCATATTTGAGGCCATATTTGTTTCCATGCCACCCCTACAGAGTCAAGAATCTTCAGCAACATCAACAAAAATAAGAAAAGACTCAGGTATGAGTTAATACTTGGAGATAAAAGGATAAAAGGATTGCATTTGGCATTGAATTTCAAATGAG
Source organism: Nyctereutes procyonoides (assembly GCF_905146905.1). Taxonomy (NCBI): domain Eukaryota; kingdom Metazoa; phylum Chordata; class Mammalia; order Carnivora; family Canidae; genus Nyctereutes; species Nyctereutes procyonoides. The sequence goes on along the minus strand of NW_026575135.1, from coordinate 4,426,422 downwards.
CTTTAATGGAAACAGCATGAGTACATGCAGAAACATGTATATTGACAAGAACATAAAGGGAAAAGTCCTGAAATTTGCAGATGTCACAGGAAGGCTTTTCAATACTAAGAGTAGGTTTGGGCCAAGGTAAACTAGGCTTCCAGGGTCAAGTTCCTCAGCTACTGATGTACATATATGTGTATAGGTAATGCTTTGTTACTGTATCTGGGTAAATACATGTGTAAACATGTCTATACCTTCATATGTGCATATAATACATATACATCCACAAAAATATGCTATTGTTTTGCGACTTGTTCTTTTTTATTCAGAAATATTTTATGACATCGATTCATTGTATTTCAAAAATATTTAGTGTTTGCCTGCAATGAGCCAGGCACTATGCTGCAGGCATTAGAATGCAGCTATGAAGAATCTTTTCATGTCAAATGATCTACCTATCATTCTATGTAATGACCACATTGAATTCTATAGCGGAAAGTTTTGTTTCATTTCATTCTGTTTCATTTTGATAATAAGTCCTTCAGTGATAGACATTCAGGTTATTTTTAGTCTTTTGGCTGTTACACAGAATACTCCAATGTACTGGTATATTTGTGCATATGTGCAAATATTTTTGAAGGTAGTTTTCTTGAAGAGGATTGGAAGAGTCAGGGCACACTCATATTTTCAAATTAAATCTATTGCCGAATTCACCTCCAGAAAGCTAATGTCATGAACACTTTTCTCCATTAAATCTCAAATAACTAAAGACTATTGTAGAAGCAGAACCCCATTTAAAAAAAAAAAAAAAAGAAAAAAAAATGGGCAGCCCCGGTGGCCCAGTGGTTTAGTGCCCGCCTTTGGCCCAGGGCGTGATCCTGGAGACCCAGGATCAAGTCCCACATCAGGCTCCCTGCATGGAGCCTGCTTCTCCCTCTGCCTGTGTCTCTGCCTCTCATGAATAAATAAAGTCTTTAAAAAAAAAAAGAAAAAGAAGCAGAACCCCATTGGATCCTGTGAGGAATATTGATGATGATGTTGATGATGATGCTCTTTAACATGGATTATATTCTTAAATGTGCCGTGTATTAGGCTTTGTATCTTTCAAACCTTGTGGATGTTACACATGAGGTAAAGGAGACTCAGAAATTAAAGTAACTTGTCCAAAGACACGGCAGAGCCAGAATTTGAAAACTTTCCTATCATGCTCCAAAGCTCACTCTACTACTTCATCATATGCAGGGTTTGCCATTTACTAGTATTATGAGGTGCTCCACTAGGAAAAACTACAGTAAATCCAAGAGTTCTATGACCAAGTGACTTTGAGAAACATTATAGATCATCTGTACATTTTTGGAGATTACAATATCCATTTACGGGGGCACCTGGGTAGTTCAGTGGTTGAGTGTCTGCCTTTGGCTCAGGTCATGATCCCAGGGTCCTGGGATTGAGCTTTGGGCTCCCCACAGGGAGTCTGCTTTGGGCTCCCCACAGGGAGTCTGCTTCTCCCTTTGCCTATGTCTCTGCCCCTCTCTCTGTCTCTCATGAATAAATAAATAAAATCCTTTTTAAAAAAACACAACAATGTTCATTAACTAAATAAGTCCTCTAGGAAGATATTTAACCAAGCCAAAAAGGCATTTCTCAAACTTATTTGATTGTGGAACCCTTTCATTAAAAACATGTCTGTTCTGAGGAACGCAGTTTGATACATGTCCTTTGTACATTGCATATCTCTATGACTCATTCGTAGAATCTCAAGCATTTTTATAGGTTTTTAAATATCACCTATACCAAAAGATTGATATGGATAATACTCCTCCCTCCATTCTTTGCTAGAAGATCTGCAGATATGGGAGCTTACTACCTAGTGAGCCAGCCAATTCCATTTTGGGATAACCCTGTTGTTAGAAAATTGTTTGTTTCTTATATATTCAACTCCCATTATCCTGTGTAATTTATTTACTGACTGTCACCCATTTGCACTTGCACAGAGTATGCTAAATCCCACTTTTCCCTTCAAATTTTTGAAGCCAGTGATTACATCTTAGTCCATCTGTCATCATCTTATCCCTACATTTCATGGGCCAAGTTTTCCTTTTACCTGCTCTTACCTTATCTCCTTACTCTCAGAATGGTTATCTCTTGAATATACTACTATTGGTCTGTATTGGCATCAAAGTGAGATACTCAGAACTGGACACTCCATGCCAGCTGTGGGCTGACCATCATGAATGAAAGAGACAGAACCAATCTTTCTCCTGCTCCAAACATTCCATTTCTATCAACATATCTGAGGTTGGAACAATTTGATTTTGTAGCCACAGCATACTAGAACTCCAACTGTACTTAGTAACAATTCAACCTTCTAAATAGCTACTGAAGGGTTGTTGATGATTGCAACTTTTGAAGAAATCAGACATGCAGGTGATTATGAAGCTTTGTTCAGTACAGCTCTGACCCTGAGAGAATATTTAACTTTGCTCTCCTAGCTTGAAGAGCTCTCTCTACCCAGAGAAGTAGATAAGTTAAGGGGTGGGGGCAGAGGGGAGCAGGAAACAATATGAATAGTAAAGGATGAATTATAACAATTACTTGGCAAATTTTGAGAGGAAGATAGAATCTTTAAAGTATACACCAGAGGAAAAGTATTAAAAATAATATAAAGAAGAAAGTATAACTATTATGACAATGCTTTACATATATCTTCTCTGGTTTGGGTTTTTTTTTTTTTGTATGTCTTCTCCCTTAAACCTTATAACATAAAGGAGAATATGACCTCTATATTCATGTAGTTTTTAAAGATTTTATTTATTTATGAGAGAGAGAGAGAGATACAGAGACACAGGGAGAGGGAGAAGCAGGCTCCATGCAGGAAACCCCATGCAGGACTCGATCCCAGGACCCCAAGATCATGCCCTGAGCCAAAGGCAGACACTCAACCGCTGAGCCACCCAGGCATCCCATGACCTCTATATTTAAAGTACAGAAACTAAAGATTTGAGAGGTTAAAAGACTTGTCCAGTCTAATCAGCTGATAGATTATAGAGTCAAGATTTCTGCCCAAGTATATTTGATTCTAAAGTTCTAGAATTCTCTCATTCTGAGACTTTTCCCTCAAAAGCCTTAAATGAATCCCAGGGGCGTTGGAATGGAACAACAAAGCACAACGGGCTTTGCTTCTGAGATGAGCTGGTGGGGAGGGCTGGGCAAGGAGCAGCATACAGTGACCTGGAATAGTCATGACTAATTGCCCAGTAAATTGGCCCTCTTCAAGGCCTGCCAGAAAGGAACTTTCTCAGTTCCCCGGTATGAATTAATTATGAAAACCAAAAGCCTTATAGTGAACATGTTGCAGACCTCCTGTTACGCTGCATTGAACTTCATTTCTACCTTTGAAATTCTGCTATGGCTTCCTGTAATTTCCTCTGATCCTGGGGATACCTCTGCCCTGATGGAAAAAGAGTGAAACAGGGCTAGCTGGTATCCTTTTCCTGTGTACAGATTGGGGTTGGCCAACTTATTCACCTATGATTTTGATACTATCAATACAACTAATAGATACGACTTATTGAACACTTACTGTGTGTCATGCACAGTGCTAAATTCTCTATCTACAGCATCTCTTCCAATTATCAAAAATCATATTTTGAAGTATTATTTTTGTTATTTTAAATAGCTTTAACACAGCAATAATGATTTAAAAAAAACAAAGGGGCAGGAGGAAATTTTTGAGGTGAGGGATTTGTTTAGCATCTTGACTGAAGTTCAGTATTATTATCCCCATTTCTATTGATAGGGAAACTACAAAGGCAACTTGCCCAGAATCCCAGAGTGAATAGGGAGTGGAGCCAAAATTCAGATACAAGTCTGTCTGAAATCAAAGCCTAGTTAACCCAATACTCAAACTGAAGCATCTCAGGCTTTAGAATGTGTTGTAATTTCCTAAGTCTTAAACACATATCCCAGTCCAGATTCTGATTGAGTGGGTCTATAGTGAGCCATGTAGTCTACATTGCAGTAAGCGCCACCATCATTCTGAGCACTATATTTGCAGAGAAAGGATTTTGAGACTATAAGTAGCACACTTTTTTGGTATGAATTCCTCCCACCCCAAAATATGAACACAGTGTCCTTCTAATCAGAAAATAGCTGAAAATCTAGAGGTGGGGATGAATCCATGTCAGAAGATAAAAGGAGTGAGTGAGCCTGGGATAATGAAAGAGGATGAAATAATCCATCTTGAAAATCCTGACACTAAGTGATTTCTAGAAGTTTGACTTATACTGTGAGTTCTAAGCTCAGTGATCTTCCTTTGCTTGCCCACTGGCTTCCTGACTTACTGATTGGAACATTCCCTGGGCCACAAACAATACAACAGTGAGAAGGAAGAAAAGCAGTGAGTGGGCAGGTAGTTGGTGTATAAATCAATTGCCTCTCCCCTCCTGCTCTTACCAGACCCCTGCAAATGAGAAGAGTGAATGGAACCATGAACAAAATGGGCCAGAAGATGAGCAGTTTCCTGAGGGATATGAAATGTATAACTTATGCATTGCCTGGAAATGCCATAAGAAATTAATATTTGTTACAGAAACAGTGGGGCTGCATTAATATTTTAATGGTGAATGAATATTTAATCCAAAACTCTGGATGGAAAGCGGACAAGACAACCATGGCAGGAACAGTTACAACCACCCGGTTAGAGATGTTAATGATTCGTTGGCTCTGTCGGTAGTAATAATGCCACACAGTGTATCTATTATATAATTCCTTTGAAATATTGGTAATTAACTCCCCAGAATTAAAATCAGAACTGTTATTTATTCTTTGAGAGGCAGATGCTGCATTGGACAGAGTGAGCCTCTGGAATCAGGGGAGCCAGCAATTGGGTTACCAAGTCTATGACTTACTGGCTGTTCAACTATAAACAAGTCCACTTACCTCCTTCAACCTTATCTTCAAGATGAGGCAAGTATCTACTTCATAGGGTTGTTGGCTGCGTACATTATTCATTCAACTGATGTTTCCTTTTTGGTTTCTCCTTATTTTTATAATGTGGGAAAAGAAAAATTAAAGATGACTAAAATGTTTCTTAATTTAGCCCCACATCTATTTCTCAAAGAAAGATAATGCCATTTTTATAATCCTCTTTCTTCTTGATAGTTGTACTGTAACGTTTCACTTCAGTGGAAATTACTATGAATAGTTTAGAGAAAACTATTTATCTAATTAAAAATCCCATCCTATCTATGACCCTTAAAATTAAAATACATTGATAATACCTGTTTAAATGCACTAAGGTGTCTCCATATGATCCCACTATTAATGGTCACATTTAGGATATAATTGCGATGAATCAATAAGCTTCTCCTAGCGGGTAGTTCTTTCTCCTCCAGGGCTAGAATATTAGTTTTATAGTACATGGTCTCTCTCATTCCTCCTCTGTGTTCCCACTACACTTTATTAGCTTCTGTAAGCCACCACTTGGGACTTTCTATATTTAAATAGCTACACACACAGGGTTTGGAGTCCAATAGCCCTTAGATACTCCACTTGGCCTGTTACTCATAGTATGATCTAGAACAAAGCCATCGACCAAACCCCTAGGCCAGGAGCTCTTAATTTGTAAAAGTGAGACAATGGCATTTACCTCATTGGATTACAAGGAACTGTGAAATATGCATATAAATTGAAATATTTTGGACCATTCTCATTTTTCAGATGAGGAAACTAATATGCCAAAATCAAGTAACTTAGTCATTCGATAAGGACTAAAACCAGGATTCCTAGGTGGTCAGTGGTTGAGTGTCTGCCTTCAGCTCAGGGCATGATCCTGAGATCCTGAGATTGAGTCCCAAATTGGGCTTCCTGCAGGGAGCCTACTTCTCCCTCTTCCGTGTCTCTGCCTCTCTGTGTGTGTGTCTCTCATGAATAAATAAATAAAAATCTTAAAAAAAAATAAGGACTAAAACCATGTCTTCAATGAGGTCTTTTTAAAAACATTTTTTTTCTTGATTTTAGAGAGAGTGAGTTGTGGGGAGGAGGGACAAAAGGAGTGGGAGAAAGACTCTCAAGCAGAATCCACACTGAGTGCAGAGCTTTATGTGGGGATTGATCTCAGGACCCTGAAATCATGACCGGATCCAAAAACTAAGAGTTGGACACTTAACCAACTGCCCTGCCCAGATGCCCCCAAATGAAGTCTTCCTGAATCTACCTTATGTGTAATAAACCTCTGTAATATGCTCAGAAGACACATTTTTAAATGTAAGGTTGAAGTCAAGAGCTAAGAACAGCACAGTAGCATATAATGCATTGCCTCTGAGAACAATAAGCCTCAATGGCTCTAGGTTGTGACATGCAAATGCAGCAGAGTAGCTATGTGCCTCATATGAGCCAGTTAGAAACCAGCACATTGAATATAATATGCCAATCATAAAAGCTAGAAAATCCTTCTTATTGCATTTATCTATTTTTATATGAATTGAGGTGTTACTGATTTTAGTAGTGCCTTTCTCATATTCACTAAGAGTAAGAAAGTATTCTAGTAGCTAGGTATTTCTCTCAATACTGACAGCTACCTTTTTCAAACATATGAACCCCAAGACCCTAAATCTTATCTTTCTGCTCCTGAAAGAGGATATGTTTAGTGATGTCATCAGGCCCTATTTTATCCTCACTTCCCTAAGAAATCCATTAACTGAGGACGTTGCAAAAACAAAATCCCAGTGACTCTACAAAGGAGCTTCTGGAATGCTTAGGTCAGTTTAACAAGATTGTAGGATACTAAATCAATAGAAAAAAAAAGTCATAAGTCGTATTCTAGCAATGAATAATTAGAAACCCAAATTAAAAACATAATATTGAAAAACTTGATGTTTTAGGTATAAATCTTAGATATAAAACTAAAAAAAAAACGTACAGGGTCTCTATTAGTAGCTGAAAATACAAAACACTTGTTAAATTAAAAAAAAAATTAGAGGGCAGCCCCAGTGGCTCAGCGGTTTAGCGCCGCCTTCAGCCCAGGATGGGATCCTGGAGACCAGGGATCAAGTCCCACGTCGGGTTCCCTGCGTGGAGCCTGTTCTCCCTCTGCTTGTGTCTCTGCCTCTCTCTGTGTGTCTCTCGTGAATAAATAAATTAAAATCTTTAAAAAAAAATAGAAATACCCTCATTATCAAAATATGCTATATTCATGGATTAGAAAACTTGAGCAAGGAAAAATGTCAGTTCTTCCCAAACTGTTCTATTGGTTTAAAGTAATTCCTATCCAATCCCAGCAGGATTTTTGTAGATACAGACAAGCTGTACCCTAAAATTTATATGAAAAGACAAAAGAACTAGAATACCTTAAATATTCTTGAATAAAATGAATGAAATTGGAGAAATGACACTAACTTGATTTTAAAACTTACTTTATAGTTACTGTAATCTATGCAGTGTAGCACTGATGGAGGGATAGCCATAGATCAGTAGAACAAAATAAAGAAACTAGAAACAGATCCATGCAAATATGCTCAATTCATTTTGGACAAATGTACAAAAGCAAGAGGGAAAAGATATCTCCAAACAAATGGTTTGGGGACAATGTGGGCATCTATGGACAAAAATACATAAACCACACTTCACATCTTATACAAGAATCAACTCAAAATGGATTATAGCACTAAATGTAATACAGGCAACCACAAAAATCTTAATACATAGGGAGAAGATCTTCGTGAGGTAAAGTCAATTGAAGAATTCTTAGGTGTGACTCCAAAAGCACAATCCATAAAAGAAAAAAAACATGTTACATTAGACTTCATAATAGTTTAAAAGGTTTGCTCTGTTAAAGACACTGGTAAGATAATAAAGAGAGAATCCATAGACTAGTAAAAAAATGTGCAAATAACTTATTGGACAAAGGTTTTGTATCCAGAATATATCAAGAATAGTTTAAATGGAACAGTGGGAAAACAAGCAGTCCTCTTAGAAAATGACTAAAGACTTTGTATAGTCATTTCACCAAATAGGATATGTAGAAGACTAATAAATGCATAAGAATATGTTCAATATTGTTTGCCAAGAGAGAAATGGAAATTAAAATCACAATGAGATGCCACTGCACACTTATTAAAATGACGATAAAGTCTGGTAATACCAAGTGCTGGTGAGGATACAAAGCAAGGGGACATCTCACGCATCACCGATGAGAATCCAGAATGTTAAGTCATGCTGGAAAACAGCTTAGCAGTTTCTTCTAAAGTTAAATATAAACTTACCTGTGACCCAGGAATGACCCTCCTGGGTGTTTGCCCCAGAGAGATGTCTTCGTATGATGCAAAAGCCTGCATATGAATGTTCGCAGCACCTTTGCAATTTCAAACCATTGGAAACAAACCAGATGTCCTTCCACAGAATGGGAAAACAAGCAGTCAGACATCTACACGGAGGAGTAATACTCAGCAATGAGAATGTATTGATACAGCCAGGATGAATCTTAAAGGCATTAGGCTGAATTAAATATATATATTTATATATCCTAAAATGTTGCATACTGAGTGATTCCATTTATATCCCATTTTCAAAGTGACAATTATACTGATGGGCAGCAGGTCGGTGGTTGCTGGGTCATCGTGGGAGGAGCATGTGCCTACTGAGGGGTAGAATGAGGGAGTTTGAGGAGTGTTGGAACAATTCTGTACCTTGATTGTGGTAGTGGTTATATGAATTTATACATATGATAAAATCTCATGGAACTATAGGCTGCAAAAAAGTACATATAAAACCTGACAAAATGTGAATAAGGTCAGTAGCTTGGGAGTGCTGTGCCAATGCCGATTTCCTGGTTATTTTAATGTACTATGATTATATAACATGTTATCATTGAGAGAGGCTGGATGAATGGTATATTGGAACTCTCTGTGGTATTTTTGGAACTCTGAAAATACAAGAATAAAAGAAAAATTGAATATCCTACTCATTGTCATTGTAAGTCCCAATTGATTTATTTTTTTACTTCCCTGTGTCATGAGACCATGAACTACTATCTTCTGAACGTCTCAGCAGTTTTTCCACCCTTTCCAAACCATCATAGAGAAGGTTTTTAACAACAAAAATGTCTTACTTTGGATTAAAATTCACTATTAGCTGAGCTAAGAGCAAGAGCAGTGCTTTGTACCCATGGTGGATGCTCTCCTTTGGTATATCTTCACTGAATGCCTACTATGTGCTTAATAATAGAGTAGGGGGTGTACAGAGGAGAGTGAAGAGAGACAGGAGTTATCCAGATGAAGAATCAAGAAAATGGGATAAGACAGAGCACAAATTATTATAATACAAAGCAGGAAGTCATTTTTGGCCAAGAGAAGAATATATTGCAAGGCAGGGACAAAGTAGTAGCAAAATAACTTTTGATTCTTAGGTTGGGGTTCTATGTAAAAGTTCACTGGGAGAAGAAAAATGTGTCCACTGATAAGAAACAGGAAATAAAGGGGGCCAAACCCCACTATGATGTCAATGAACTATAACGAAATTTTTTCCTGGAAGAATGCATGAAGTACACGTGGGAGAGAGGGCGTGATGGATGGCTGCAAGATAGAGAAAAAGCCAATAGCCTGCCCTCAGCATTACAAGTCTGCAGTTCTGTTTAAAAGTTTCTGCTTTGATCAAGGAGGGGAAGCAACTATATGATTTCCTGCTAGAGGCTATACACAACTCCTTACATATCTAATTTCATTTACTCCCCACAAAAACCCTAGGAGGTGGGAATTGTATGAGCAACAACACAAGTAACCTCTACTTGACTTAAGCAACAGACCATTGCTGGGTGGCAGACATAGAGGCCTCTGTAGGCCTCCACCACCCTGTGTGGGAGATTCTATTCCTAGATACCTCTTCCTCACAAATCACTCACTCAACCTCCAAAGTCCAAGTCAGGAGCATCTGATCAGCCAATTCCAAGTATGGCCTTCCAGACCAGGCTACCTAATGGGATACGTATTCCCACCTCACATTGGTTCTATTACTTCCCTTCAAGACTGACTGTTAACTCCCCAAATTGGGAACCAGTCTATATCCATGGCAGATCAAATGACCATTACCGATGGTAATGGCATCATCCATGGCAGACCAAATGACCATTACCTCCATACAATGGTGGTCGTATCATACCAGTTTGATAAATGAAAGCATTAAGGCACATAAAACTATCCTATGATTGCATAGCTAGTTTTTGTTTTGTTTTGTTTTATAAATTTATTTTTTATTGGTGTTCAATTTGCCAATATATAGAATAACACCCAGTGCTCATCCCATCAAGTGCCCCCCTCAGTGCCCGTGACCCAGTCACGCCCACCCCCCACCCACCTCCCCTTCCACCACCCCTAGTTCATTTCCCAGAGTTAGGAGTCTTTCATGTTCTGTCTCCCTCTCTGATATTTCCCAGTCATTTTTTCCTCCTTTCCCCTTTATTCCCTTTCACTATTTTTTATATTCCCCAAATGAATGAGACCATATAATGTTTGTCCTTCTCTGATTGACTTATTTCACTCAGCATAATACCCTCCAGTTCCATCCACGTCAAAGCAAATGGTGGGTATTTGTCATTTCTAATGGCTGAGTAATATTCCATTGTATACATAAACCACATCTTCTTTATCCATTCATCTTTCGATGGACACCGAGGCTCCTTCCACAGTTTGGCTGTTGTGGACATTGTTGATACAAACATCGGGGTGTGGGTGTCCCGGCGTTTCATATGCATAGCTGGTTTTTTAAAGCACTTTATTGAGGTATGATTAACATGTAAAAAGCTGTACATATTTAATGTGTTCAATTCAGTGAGTTTGAGGATTAAGTATACATTCATGAAACCATCACCACCATCAAACCCATAAACCATACCATCACTTCCCAAAGTTTCCTCCTACTCCTATTATTATGATGATTATTATTTGTGGTAAGAATGCTTAACATAAAACCTACCTTCTTAGAAAACTTAAATATCCATTACAGTATTATTAAGTTATAGGCACTATCCTGACTCATAAATCTCCAGAATTTATTTCTTGTATAACTGAATTTTTGTGCTCTTTGACCACTACTTTTCCAATGTCACCCTCCTACCAGCCCTTGGCAAATACCATCTACTCTTCTCTTCTGTAAGTTTGGCTATTTTAGATTCAAATGTCAATGAGAGCATACAGATGTGTCTTCCTGTGTCTGGCTTGTTTCACGTAGCATAAGATCCTCCAGGTTCATGCAGATTTTCCCAAGTGGCAGGATTTCCTTCTTCTTTAAGGCTGAGTAATACTCTATTATATATATATATATATATATATATATATATATATATATATATATAACATTTTACATTTATATATATAAAAAAACATTTGACATTATATATATATAATATGTTTATTATATATATGTAAAAATACATATATAATATGTAATATATAATGTGTATATATAATGTTATATATATATATAACATTTTCTTTATCCATTCATCTATGGTAAATGCTTGAGTTGCTTCCACATTTTAGCTACTGTGAATGTGAGTGGACAGATATCTGTTCAGGTCCCTGTTTGCAATTCTTTGGGATCTATACCCAGCAGTAGAATTACTGAATCATATGGTAATTCTATTTTTAATATTTTAAGGAATTGCCATAACATATTCCATAATGACTGCACCATTTTTACATTTCCATCAACAGTGCCCAAGGGGTCCAATGTCTCCACTTCCTCAATACTTGTTAGCTGCCATTTTGTTTTGTTTTTAAGAGTAGGCATCCTAATGAGCATGAGATGGGTTTATTGTTTTTCCCTCTCTTTCTTATCATACTTCTCCCTTCATCTATTGTTGTTTCCTTGGATTACCTCCCAAATAAACAATTTACATCTCAAACTCATGCCTCAGGGTCTGCTTCTGGGGATCTTGAATGAAGACACATCCTTGAGATTATTCTTTGTCCCCTATAGTATTTATTGACAATGCTTATCTAGATCAGTTACATCAGACCAATCTGCTTTTCAATTTTAGTTTTGCAAAAGTTTATCTGTCCACACAAGCATCATGGGGACAGTAATATCCTAAATACTAATCAGCTCCATGAGCAGATCCAAACTCGTAAAGAAATATAGGATTCATTCAACCTATCCCATGGATGTCTTTCTGTCTTTAATATGCTCAAAAATCCTAAAACTTAGGGTTTCAGGGGTAAGTAGGTGTCATAGATCTACAGAACAGTTGTTTTAGAACTACATTCCATGGATCCCCAGTGTTCTGGGAACTCTACACATGTTTACTTTGTGCAATATGATAAATTGATTCTACACCAAATATTAAGATCTTTTGAATGGGCTAACTTGGGTTGTCACAGTCATTGTTTTTGGTACAGAACTCTGGTCACCCCATTCTCTTACACCATTCACAAAGATAAACTCAAAATGGATGAAAGGTCTAAATGTGAGACAAGAATCCATCAAAATCCTAGAAGAGAACACAGACAACACCCTTTCTGAACTTGGCCACAGCAACTTCTTGCAAGATACATCTATGAAGGCAAGGGAAACAAAAGCAAAAATGAACTATTGGGACTTAATCAAGATAAAAAGCTTCTGCACAGCAAAAGAAACAGTCAACAAAACTAAAAGACAACCCACAGAATGGGAGAAGATAATTGCAAATGACACATCAGATAAAGGGCTAGTATCTAAGATCTATAAAGAACTTATTAAACTCAACAGCCAAGAAACAAACAATCCAATCATGAAATGGACAGAAGACATGAACAGAAATTTTCCAAAGAAGACATAGACGTGGCCAACAAGCACATGAGAAAATGCTCCGCATCACTGGTCATCAGGGAAATACAAATCAAAACCACAATGAGATACCACCTCACGCCAGTGAGAATGGTGAAAATTAACAAGACAGGAAACAACAACTGTTGGAGAGGATGTGGAGAAAGGGGAGCCCTCTGCACTGTTGGTGGGAATGTGAACTGGTGCAGCCACTCTGGAAAACTGTGTGGAGGTTCCTCAAAGAGTTAAAAATAGATCTGCCCTACAACACAGCAATTGCACTGCTGGGGATTTACCCCAAAAATACAGATGCAGTGAAAGACTGAGACATCTGTACCCCAATGTTGATAGCAGCAATGTCCACAATAGCCAAACTGTGGAAGGAACCTTGGTGTCCATCAAAAGATGAATGGATAAAGAAGATATGGTCCATGTATACAATGGGATATTACCCAGCCATTAGAGATGACAAATACCCACCATTTGCTTCGACATGGATGGAACTGGAGGGTATTATGCTGAGTGAAGTAAGTCAATCGGAGGACAAACATTATATGGTTTCATTCATTCAGGGAATATAAAAAATAGTGAAAGGGATTAAAGGGGAAAGGAGAGAAAATGAGTGTGAAATATCAGAGAGGAGACAGAACATGAGAGACTCCTAACTCTGGGAAATGAACAAGGGGTAGTGAAAGGGGAGGGGGGCGGGGGGTTGGGATGACTGGGTGATGAGCACTGAGGAGGGCACTTGACGGGATGAGCACTGTGTGTTATGCTATATGCTGGCAAATCAAACTCCAATAAAAAATATATATACTAAAAAATAAATAAAATAAAATTTCAATCAGAAAAAAAAAGAACTCTGGTCACCGTTTCTCCAAACTGTTAATTTAAAAATATGCAGACTCGCTAAGGCAATTTTTTTAATGTTGTTATAGACATCCACATATCTTTGTTGATTAGGACTTTATCAATGCCATCGTATCGTAACTATAGATTATTAAAATTTTTTTATTAAAACAATGAAAATATTGTTGTTTCCAGAAAAAAAATACATTGTTCCTTTTTTTTTTTTTTTTTTTTTTTTTTTTTACTTATATGCTGGGGGTTCTGGTGCAGTTCAATTAAACATAAAGCAACCAACAGTAAGGTTTCCATAGTCCTAAAAGTTTATAAACCCTAGATCTAGGTCAAGCCCTCATCCAATTCCTAATTTCGCTCCACAGCATCTTGACATACGTGCTTAAGCATGATGAGTTAAAGAAAGCTTCTACTCCTGAGAAAGTCTGCTCTATTTCAGGACATTTCTAATTGGCATGAAGATTCATGTTTTTCCCTTATTGGGCTGAAATCTGCCTCCTTGCAATTTCTACTCTTCCATCGAAGAGCAATGAGCTTCTAGACCTTGTTGGGGTTACTCAGTGTTCTCACACAATCAGGCAAGACCCTTGCAAGCATCTGAATTCCTGAATCTTTCGGCACCCAGCAAGGACAGGGTCCCCTTCTTCTCCACTGACTGGCAACAAGCCTTCCTTCTCTAGCCCATCTGTAACATATAGGAAAGTGACGGCAAAGATACAGATTTCTCCAAACTTAATCAGAGCCTTAAGTGAATCAACAAGGGCAGGGGTAGGAGGGGAGTTAGGGGTGCAGAGAAGAGGTGGGCAACATTCCAGCCCCACAACATATGGCAATAGTTTCATTGAAAGCTCAAAACAGTATTTATTTCATGCAGTAACATCGCCTCAAGAAGCATGCAGGCCAAATTTCTAATACATGAACCCTAAATCCAATTTTTCAGAACTCCTCCTCTTCCTCTGATTCCCCCCCTTAACCCAGTGCTAGTCCCTCCTCCTTATTTTTTGAAGACTCCCTGTTCTCCTTGAGAGCTGGGGCAGTATGAATGGAATGTTTTGATTTACTACAGCTCCCCTGAATTTTACTTTCCCGAATCAATTAATTTCTGCACATTCTGACAGCTGAGGGGTAGGAGCAAGGGCTAAGGGGGGGCAATGGTTGGGTGGTGAGAGGCTAGGGTAGAGCAGGGGGTGAGGTGAGTGGGAGATAGGAGCTCCCTGGAGGGGGTTAGCCAGGGGAAGATAAATTACCCCTGTGCTTGGTGTTGAGAGAAAAGGACTGGGGGAGAGCTTGGGATCTGAGATGAGCACTGGGGGCAGGGGGATTGGCCGTCAATCAGAGGGCTTGAAAAAAATAGAAGAAAAAGTCAACTTCCTTCTAAGAAGAGAGGGAACTGGGGAATTAGGAGGCCTC
Source organism: Nyctereutes procyonoides (assembly GCF_905146905.1). Lineage (NCBI taxonomy): Eukaryota > Metazoa > Chordata > Mammalia > Carnivora > Canidae > Nyctereutes > Nyctereutes procyonoides. Next base: position 4,411,371 of record NW_026575135.1, on the reverse strand, counting down.
CTGTATCTCCAGCCCCGGGTTGCCTGGGGCTATCATTATGCACCATGGCCTGCCCATTTACTCCTGCATCTGTATCTCCATCAGAGATGGGCAGTAGTATCTCTCTAGAACAAATATTTAAGAATTCTGGTGGGAAAATGGGAAGAGGAGCCTTTTCTTTTCCATCTTCCTTTGTTTTGTTCTTTTTATTTTAATCTCTCTTACTTTTCCTCCTTCCTTCTTTCTTCCTTTCCACCCATTCTCCCATTCTTCCTGCCTCTCCCCCTCCTTCATTTCCTCCTTCCTTGTCTCCCTTCCCTCCTCCATCCCTTCCTCCTTCTCTTCCTGGCTTCCTCCCTTCTTCCTCCCTTCTTGCTTTATTCATTCTTTCTCTTGATCACTGAGCCAATCTTCTAAAATGTTCTAAACAACAATTCTGTGTGAGACTCTATGTTAATTATGATAAGAAAGGCTAGATTTCTACCATAGGATGCAATTCAATTGAAAGACATTGACTCATCAAGTTTTGTGCTAGATGCTGGACACAGGTCAAAGAGGAACACAGCACTGACTGTGACCTCAAGAAATGCATTACTATGTAGAGAGAGACAGACATATCATTACTCATCTGTTTATTCACTGAATCCCTATGTGAGGTACTGGAACTATTGACTGTTTTTGAATCTGTAGCATGTAGGACCATGTCTGGCCTCTGACTGATATGCAATAAATATTCAATGATGAAAGCAACTACATTTATTAGAACACCTGTGATGTGTCAGATATTTTTCATGCCTTACTGTTAATCCTCTCTCTAGCCTCATAACAAAGTTATGGCTATTCCCATTTTAGAGATGAGAAACAGAAGTGGAAGGATTAGGGCGCCTGGGTGGCTCAGTCACTTAAGCATCCATCTCTCAATTTTGGCTCAGATCATAATCTAAAGATTGTGAGATTAAGCCCCTGTACCCAGCTCTGCACTGGCCATGGAACTTGCTTAAGATTCTTTCCCTCTTTCTCTGCCCCTCCCCTTCTCTCTCTCTCTCTCTCTCTCTCTCTCTCTCTCTCTCTCTCCCTCTCCTTCTTCCCTCCCCCTTACTTCTCTCTCTCTGAAAGCATTAAACAATTTTCCAATGTTAAACACCACTTAGAGGTAAAATCAAGTTGCTTATTTAGGTCTGCCTGTTACTAGTGCAAAATATTTTCCTGTTCTTCCATGCTAGTATTTGCAAAACTAGGTGAATAAAACACCAGGTATTTTTCAAGTTGATGAAATTAAAACCTTCCTAATTCCAGAAAGAAGTCTTATCCTAATTGGTAGAAAATCTAGGCTGTAACATATGTTGCAATGCATGAACCAACATGGATAAATGTGTAAATAAAGCTGGCACGTTCCATGTTGCACCAGCCTGAGGTCTCCATTGCACGGATGTCCAAATTTTGTTCCAAATGCCCACCTGTATGATTGTAGGACCTCAGCACCATCCACTTGAAGTCCCTTTCCTATTATTTTTGGTATCAACATATGCTCAGTAATAAGTTAACTCTTGTCCTTCTGTCCTGGTATCTTTGTTGGTATCTTCTGCAAAAAATTACTTGAGAAAGTTGCTCACCATTATTATGGTTCTCAGGACCCTGAAGGGAATAATGTGCTCCTGCTTAGAACGTTTCATCCCAGGATCACTGAAAACACACTACCGAAGATTTATGTATACTCCTACCACATGCCCAGAGTAGATAATCAAGGAGGCTCTGCTCATGGAGTAAGTGACTCATCACATGCTTCCACCACCATTTCAACAATGAGTAGAGAGTTCCTTGAGTTGCCAAGCCCTGCTGCTTTTTTCTACAGTATACATTGCATCAGAGCCAAGCTGTGTTCCAGTTAAAAATGAGGAGAGTGCTTCACTCAACTCTGCTTGACTTTATCACCTGAGCCTGAAGAAAGTTTGCTTATACGCAATAGATTGCTGGCAAAAGCTTTCACTCCTCCCTGAATCCATATTCTTTGAGAGTAAGCCCACTGACTCTGAGCATGGGCCATGTGACTGACTTTGCCCAATGAGATAATAACAAACAATGTAAGCAGAAGTTTGGAAAAGTACTTGCAAGAGCATGCCTGGACCAGACTGCTGGAGGATGAGGCATGTAAAGCAGAGGTAGTTGGCTCAGCTGAGGCTATTGTAGATTTTCCAACACTCAAGTGATCACCTGAGTCCCAGGAAGACCAGAAGAACTGCCCTATCAAGATCAGTTCAGTTCAACAGAGCTGCCTGATCAACTCACAGACTTAATGAAAAATAGCATATCGTCATTTAAAACCACTACTGTTTTTGGAGGCATGTTGGCTTTCTTATAAAGCCATCGCTAACTGATCTATTTATTGGAAGTCTCACAAATGATCTCCTGACCACAGATTAATTTGTGCCACCAACATTTCTTTCCAAAGGGTTAGAATCCATCTGAGAAAGAAGTATCATCCTCTACTTTCCATTCCCTATATTCCTCCTTCCTCTCCACCTTCTTCCCCAGAGATCATACAAAACTAATCTGCAGTGCTATCAAGAGGCAGATGACCTCTTACCCATTCTACTCTTCTGCTCTTAATTATTTCCCTTCTTCCTGCCCCCTCTTTCTATATTTACCAGGGTACCAACTTGCTCCCTCCTCCATCACTAAGAGAAAAAGCTAAACATAAGGCTCTCACACAAATTAACTCATCCAAATAGATGCCTCTGGGTCTACCAAATCTATTGCTTCATTAAGCATACATAGAGGAGGCTAAATTCCCGTTACACTAAGTCAAGATCTCACTACAGAGAAAAGAAGTATATGTAAATGTAATTGATGTATACCAGAATATTACACACGCATGCGTGCACACAGAGATGTGACTTTTATGAATTACACACCAAGACTAAATTAATAAGAGTAAGTAAAAGAGATTGTGAATGGTAAAGTCAGAGAAGATTGCATTATGCAATAATAACATTGTTACCATTAAAATCAGACATCATTACTATTTTGGCCTCTATCCTACATTAGCATCACACATAACATCTCTTAATTATAGCAAATTAAATTAGCAGAACATGGATTAAAAATGTTTTTGTGCTTGCATCTTGCCTTATGATTTTGCCAAGGACACATGCACAGTTTTGACCTTCAGGAACCCACTGCTGGTAGCAGGTAGTGGACTGGCCTCAGCTTTGCTAGGTCATTGTGGTGGCATCAGAGTAAGTCAGTCCTGCGCTTGCTGGCATATTTCTAGGAAGATCTTTCTTATCTTCCCAACGCCTACAGACAGTCCCTCTTTTCCTTTGATCCATACTTTTATTTTACCTATTACATACATCAAAAACAGCCTATCTTCTTTCTGTCAGCCAAAAAAAACAGGTCTCTGCATCTCATGAGCAATACATTGCTTATGAAATACTTGACAAGGACCAACTCTGAGCATGTGAGTGCAGTAAAAGGAGCCGTGAGTTAGGTAGGAGCCAACAGATACAGGTGGTAATTGCAGCTTTGCCCTCAGTTTACTTGTTGAACTTGGACACTGAGCTGGATTTTAGTCTTCTTGTCTCTTTGTCTCTGAAATGCAGAGTTGTATTAAATCCTCTTTAGTACTCTAGCTTCAGAAACTAAATGGATTGATCCTGACAGTCTCAAATTGTGCTGCAAGATTTGAAGCTATATAGCTTGAGAGATTAGATCTTGGGCTCTATCACTGCACCATAATCTTTTGCCTGGACCACTTCAATAGATTCCTATTTGGTCTTCCTGTTTCCACTCTTGTGTTACTATAATTCATTCCCCAGATAGAAGCCAGAGTGAGATCTATAAACAAATTAAATCTTGTCCCTTCCTTACATAAATGCTCTAGTTATTTTCCATTGAACTTAGAATAGAATTCAAACATCTTCAAAACATGACCTGGCCCACATCTCCATCATCTCCCACCACTCCCACTACCAGCCAGGAAATAGGAACTTCAGTCTTACAACCACAAGGAACTGAATTTTTCCAGCAACTTGAATGAGACTGGAAGTGTACCCTCATCCAAGAGACCCAAAAAAAGAATCACAGCCCTTTTTTTTTTTTTTTGACACCTGGATTTCATCATTGCGAGACCTTAAGTAGAGCCTGGTGGGCTTTTTCTGAGGCCCTGCCAAGACAAACTGGACTTCTGACCTACAAAACTGGGACAATACATTGTACTTTTTGAAGGCATGAAGGGAGTAATCATTTTTTATAGCAGCAATAGAAAACTAATATAATAAGCAACAGAGCTCCATCTGGGAAGACTTCATGAAAACAGCTATCCCCCAATCTTCCATTTCTTATGCCTGGTTTTCCTCTCTTAGAATCTTTTATCCTTCTCTCAAGTAATACATATACTAAGATTTAAATAGTAATTTGAGTCACCAACTTGTGGGTGACGTCTTAATTGACAGTACTGAGCTGCCATTATACAGAGAGACATCAAACCAGATTCTAGATGTGTCATGCTGATTTTGCCTGGAGTCTGAGGACCCGCTTCTAATACCACACTTGAAGATGATAAAGACAGAGTAAAACAAGTCCAGTATGGAAAAGAGTCTGAAAATGATGAAACAAACAGAACTAAGTGGGGTTAGTCATTGTCAGCTAGCAAGGAGGGAGCTCAAGGAAACAAATGTGTGCAGAGTTCTTGGAGGGGCGAGGAAACAGACATCTTTTGGTGACAGAGAAGATAAATTAAACTGATGGATACATATTCTAGACAGTTTAGTGCTCAAGAGAAAAAAGCAAGCTAACCATGAAAGGTGTTCAGCACTGCCTTAGGAAGTGCTTACACTGAGGATGTTATGTTAGGGGGAGCTCAGCCAAATTGGCAGAGACTGGAACACCTCAGAAACTCTGGTCTGACATTCTATCAATGAGTAAACCAAGGCCCAGAGAGCAAGATTTGTCACATGACCTTTAGTCTTTTGCCACTCTGAAATTCTGTTTAAATCATCCTTGCTTTATGGAATTATGAAAGGCCCATAGGAAAGACTTGTCTCCTTTGTCTCTACCACAGACTCTATCTCATGGTACCTTTACAGTGACCTATTCCTGCTGCTCATTTGCTGAAAGCAAAACATTATGGGAATTCCAAGTTCTTGCCTTATATTTCCTTTTGTACTGTTTCCAAATTCTGCTTTACCTACTGAGAGACGTTCAAACTTTCCTTCCTTCATTCATTTGAAAACCATTAGTTCCCTCCATGCTAAATACAAGTATTGTAGAAATGAATAATGAATTGTAGAAATGAATAAGATTAAGTCCCCATCCTCTGGGAACTCATAAGGAAATGATACGGGAAGAGACCACTATGCCATACTGTGTCAGAAGTTCTGGAGTAAGGGGCTCTCTAAGGTGAAGGTGAAAGAAATAGAAAGTGCAGGGCCTGAGACCTCAAAGAGCATGTTCTAAGTACGTTTTGATTGGAGATGGACAGACGGACAGAAGGTAAGGCTGGGAAAGTTCATGGGGACCATGCACGCCATGTTAAGGCACTTGTATTTTATCCTGAAACTCATGTGTATTGGAGGGTATATTTAAAGGAGAGAAAGGACACGGTGGTATTTTGTTTTTAGAAAAAAACTTCTGGAACAAAGGAGAAGACCAATTTCCCATAATCCCCTTAGCAATATCTGATTTTGTGTTATGCTAAAAATTATTCTCCTCCTTACAATAGGTTCATTGGGTTCCTCTTTTGGCTACATAAGGTAAGCTACTAATCCTTGCTTTCAAAGGATACATGTCAGCAGTGATTAAAAAATACCTTTGTAATATTTTCACATCCATATTCATAGCAGCAATGTTCACAATAGCCAAAAACTGGAGGCAATCCAAGTATCCATCCACAGATGAATGGATAGACAAAACATGATATATACATACAATGGAATATTATTCAGCTTTTAAAAAGGAAATTCGGGTACATGATGCAACACAGATGAACCTTGAAGATATTATGCTAAGTGAAGTAAGTCAAAGAAGGACAAATATGGCATTGTTCCATCTATATGAGATACCTAGAGTAGTCACATCCATAGATACAGAAAGGAGAATGGTGGTTGCCAGAGGCTGGGGAAGGAGAAATGGAGAGCTCTTATTTAATAGATACTGAGTTTTAGTTGGGGAAGACAACAAAAGTTCTGGAGATAGTTACTGCTGATGGGTACACAGCAGTGCGAATGTACTTCATGCCACAGAATTGTACACATAAAGACAAAATGACCGATTTTGTGTCATACATATTTTACCATATGAAAAACCAGTTCAGGGGCACCTGAGTGGCTTAGTCAATTTGGGTCCAACTCTTGATTTTGGCTGAGGTCATGATCTCAGGGTTGTGTGAAGTCCATAAGCCCTACTTCCATCAGGCTCCATGCTCAGCAGGGAGTCTGCTTGAGATTCTCCCTTTCCCCCTCCCCTCCTCCTGCTCACATGCTTCCTCTCTCCCTAAAATAAATTAATCAATATTTAAAGAAAACCAGTTCAGTGAAGTTGAAATAAGAGGCAAATTCAAATCCAGTTCCAATAGAGTCCTGAGGTAGTATGGTACACCATCCAGCTTGCCATTAATTGTACAGTTGCTGCCTTCATTTCATCTTCCTCTGGATTCCTTCTTATATGCATACCTTCCCTTAAATGGGGTAGACTTATCCTCTTCTAGCCCATATAAAATGGAGACCAGTTCTACTGCTCATCAAACCAAAGTGACAAGGGGGTTTATGAAGTCATTTCATACATCCTACGTCTTTATTTGTACCAGGAGACAGACTCAGGCCAACTCTTGTCCATTTTGTTCCACTGAATCAGGGAAATTGCATCTCTGTTATGGTGTATGACCACACTATTAGAGCCTCAGGTAGTAGGATAGCCAGAAGTTTCTCTGTCTCTCGCCTTCTCTCCCATATTTGGCATGTGACAAGGAGCTCAGGCACTTTCAAAGAGAGGAGGAGGGAACAATTGTGAGCTGAGCCAGCCCAGAGATCTAAGTTGACAACTCTTAGTTAGAAACCCAGAAAGAATGTTTCCCACAGAGTAGGACTCCAGAAACCTTGTGCCTGAAGATGAACCCCCTGAGAAAATGGGAGGTGTTGTCAGAATCAGACATAATGAAGAATGAGAGGAAGGTAAAGCAGTCCAAGTGCCACAGAAAGAGCACTGAAGTGGAGCTAGGTGGCTTGGGGTCAAGTCCTGCTCTGTGACCTTGGGCACTTCTCTTCGCCCTCTGCACCACAGGAGTTTTACTTGTCAAATGAACACATCACTCTACAGACTTAACACATAGTAAATAGGATGACAAAATATAATGTAGATATGTTATAGGCAGCCCCCAAATGTTACTTCCCCTCCTTTGGTCATGCGATCCAGAGGTGCTCCAGTTCTACAGTATATATAGTTCTCTTCTTGGCATGCATTTCTGCATCTCTCCTGCAAAAGATGACACCATTCATTTTTCCCCGTGCGTGTTGCCATCTTATTAAATGCTTACTGTGTGCTGGGTGTTGTGCTGAGTGCACCTCTTAGATCTAATTCTAGCCTTTACTTCTGATGCCCAAAATGCTTTTGAGACTTTCCTCTGACTTCTCCTTTCAAGTTGATCTTGTCTTGTGGGTTTCAGACCACACTTTGGGGAAGAATCACTGCTAGAATCTTGACTAGAGATAAATGGTACCAAATGATGCTTTCAGGTCTGTCAGAGCTTGTTTTTTCCTTATTCACCTCACTGGGCTTTCATTCGATGTTTCCCTGCTACTTACAGAGTCAGTTATCTGGTAAAGGATCCCATGGAGTGGGGACTAGCCAGGGCTTTGAAAGTCAAACAAAATGATCATTCAATTTTTCCACATTATTCCAACTCCCCCTTGAAGGTTTCTTTAAGGGATATCCTAACAGAATGATTTTTTTTAAATTTACATTTGATAAGCACATGTGTTTATTTTTAGAAAGAGAGTGTGCCAAGGAGGGGAAGGACAGAAAAAGAGGGAGAAAGAGTCTTAAGCAGGCTCCACATCCAGCACAGAGCCCAACTTGGGGCCTTGATTTCATGACCCTGAAATCATGACCTGAGCTAAAATCAAGAGTCAGACGCTCAACCCACTGAGTCAACTAGGCTCCCCAAGAATGTATCTTTCTTGAGGAAAAAAGAGTCAATAGGTTATATTTGCTCCCTATTTTGTCACATAACTAAGAACTGGCTCCCAGATATTTTACATGAAAAGGCTCTTTGAAATCATTTGGTCCAGAGGTAATAAATTCAAATGTCCATCCAGACCAGAAAGGGAAAGTGAATGAGTGACACCAGTCAGGATAGAGAACCAGGGAGGCCAGGCTCCATCTAAAGGGAAAATTCATTCTGAGGTCCCAAGATTGATGCCCCCTGCGATCAAAGAAGGCTCTCATACATCCATATTTTAATGTATTACCAATTAAGCTTTAAAAAATATTAATCTTGGCATTTAATGTAAGTGTTTTAAAAAATACTGTGTAGGCCAAGCATAGCATGTTGGCACAGCCCATGGGCTACCAGTTTGCAATTTTAAACTTTGCCCAAACCCATCATTTTATAAAGGTCCAGGAAATAGAAATGAATGGCCCAACGTTGCACCAAATCCTTCTGGCAGAACTGTAGTGAGAAAGATCTGAGGCAGAACCAGATCTTTCTACACCTCCAGTTGTATGGCTCTGATGGTCCCTTCACCACATTTGGGAAGAGAGTAAAAAGAAGAAAAAGAGGGTGAGTCACATTGAGAATGAAAGAGCAAAACAGTCACTATGATAGAAAATGTGATCACTTTCTCAAAACTTCATCAACTTAACACATTTTTGCTGAACGAATGCAATCTTCCTCCATGAGGAAAAGGCAGGAAAGTTTATCACCTGGTGGAAATCTCTCTTTAAAGAGAAAGAAATCCAAAGTCTTCAGGAAGTTATAAAATGACGTGATAAGAGCTGAAAGTGGAACTTGAAAGGATTTATGAGAATGCAAAGGTGAGACCCTAAGCCAGCCTGGTGGTCACAAGCCTGAGGAAAAAAGTTCCAAAGAAGCGTTATGGATGGGTGGATGACAAGGAGGACAGCATTCTCTGGAGCAGGGAACCTCAACTACACAGCTGTCAGAGGAAGAGGAAAGTTATCATTCAACCATCCCAATGGGTGTCATTTTAATAAAATCCTGCTTTGAGTATTAGGAAGGGTTATTCCTCCCTAGTTTATTTCCCTTCCTGTCTTTACATTCATTGGAGAAACCAAAAGCCCATTTGTTGGGCAAGGTTTTGGGGGAACTCAGTCTCCAAACAGCACTCAAAATGCTGTCATGGTTGACAGATTTGTGGAAGCACAGACTTTGGAGCCAAATTCTTGGTGTGTGATTCCTAACTCTTCTACATACTAGCTGTGTGTTCTTCAGTGAGTTACTTAAGTTCTCTGTGCTTTGCTTTTCCCTTTATATAGTGGGAATCATAATGGTACCTATTTATAGGCTTGTTATGAGAATTAAATTATAAAATCTCAAAAAGCACTTAAAACGGTGCCTGGCACTTGGTAAGCATTTAATATACTCACTAATATAACTATTAGGGAGTTAGGAGTCAGTGACCTTTAGTCTTAGATTTTGCTTCCTCAAAAAAAAAAAAAAAGACTTTGCTTCCTCCAAGAAGCTTTCTGGGATTTCCCAACATAAACACACACACACTCTCACACACACACATTGAGACTCCTCAGTGCCCTATACTTCCCTATTGAAACATGTATCATAATGTATTCTAATGTCCTCGTCTCCACGGCACGCTAAGCGACACGTGGGCACATACCATGACCATCTTCTTCATCATTTGCTCCCAGCATGTCAATCTGAAAACTGGTGCTCAGAAAATGTTTGATGTCATGCCCCTCCTTCTAGGAATGGTGATAAAGGCTATGTGAGCTCCCTAGTATAACCTCTCTGGTAAACTTAGTCCTGTTCCCCACCACTGATCTCCTGAAAGTCCAGTTCCCCTCCGTGACCCCCTCCTTCTGCCCAAATCTTTCTTTCTCTCTCTCTCTCTCCTTCTATTTCACCTCCCATCAGTTCTGGAATCAGTCCCTGCTTCATTAGGCGTGTATTCACTTTGAAGCCGTGGCTACACATGGCCACACAAACTCTGGCATCCAGGCCTCCAATCATCCAGATCCTTGGTGACCTGACAACAAAACATCTGGGCAACTGACTCATCTTGGTTTTCTTTTCATCCACATGGTTTGGCACACTTAGGCACTGCCTGAAGGTCGGGCACTGAATCCCTGATGCCGTGACAATTTTCCTCTGGTCTCTTGAAATCATCAAGGGCTTGTATACATGGGGAAGGCTTTTTTTAATCAGGGACCAGCTGGTTGTGGTGGGGGATCTATTTGTCGCACCCACTATTAATTAGTAACATTTTAGAAAGCAGAACAAGCCAAGGGAAAAAGGAAAGTTTATGACTGAAAAGGAGAATTGGAAACCATGTGTAAAAATGGTGGATGATGAATGTTGAATTAACATGGCATGATGGACAAGTCTCAGATGAAAGACACATATTTCTTCTCTATGGCTTTAGAGAGTGAAGCCATGATAAAAAGTTTCAGGGAAGATGATTTCACACATTGTCCTTTCAACAAAAGGGACTGAACCAAGAGGTGTTCTCTTGTTGTTGTTGTTTTTCAACAAACATTTAAAAAACACCTATGTATTCTGGGTCAGCCCTTGAGCAAGGCATGCAGTGAGCAGTCATAAAACAGAGTTCTGGATCGTAAGATTCTAGTCAAATGCAGGGGAAATGGCACAAAACCAGACAGTCATGTTGATGCAGGGTTTAACTACAGTGGCAGACATGGACATTGTGGAAAGGCACTTTTTGAGGTTTCACACCTGCTTTTACCACCTCCTGGTCAGGTGATCTTGTAATGTTCTCAGCATGATGGTAGTGAAGCAGGAAGGATTTAATATAGACAACAACATTTTGTAGACTGAAGATACATTATGTGTGTTAATGTCCACTCTTCAACATGCCCAAATTTACACAGAGTAGTCTAATAAGTGATTGAGCTCCTGGACATTGGAAACATTTAAGGAGGCCAGATGGCTTCCTGGATAAGGAATGTTTAGAGGGCAAGTCCCACATTGGGAAATACCCGAGGATCTCTTATTTACAGCATTTAAGACCACTGAATTTGATTCTCGCTCTAGAACATAGTGTGTTGAAGTCAGGAAGCTACCAGCCATGGGGCACTGAAGAATAATCCATCCCCACCAGTGGGATAGAGAGGGCCATGCCTAACTCTGTCCTGGCCTTGGTTTCTTTATTAACAATATGTAATCTAGGCCACTAGCAAGGGCAAAGGGTGAGTTCCTCTTCCTTCTTTTTTTTTTTTAATATTTTATTTATTTTTTCATAGAGACACAGAGAGAGAGAGAGGCAGAGACACAGGCAGAGGGAGAAGCAGGCTCCACGCAAAGAGCCCGACGTGGGACTCGATCCAGGGTCTCCAGGATCACGCCCTGGGCTGCAGGCGGCGCTAAACCGCTGAGCCACCCGGGCGGCCCTCCTCTTCCTTCTCCAGTGCCCCTTACTCTATAGTTTCTTCTAACATTTTGCAACCCCTGCTATTTCTCATCTTCTCCTATCATCAAGTCCCTCTGATCTTACTTGCTAGACATATCTGAATCATTCACCAGGCATTAGCTTTATTTAGGGCTCACCATCCTTCATATTAGACTGCTAGCCTCTAGCATCCAACCAACAGCCAGACTGATATTTTAAGTGTGTATATACGATGGACTATCACTCAGCCATCAGAAAGGATGAAGTCTTACCATTTACAATGACATGGTTGGAACTGGGGGGTATTATGCTGAGTGCAGTGAGTCAATAAGAGAAAGACAATTATCATATGGCCTCAGTCATATGAGGAATATAAGAAACAGTGCAGAGGATCATAATAGAAGAAGGGAGGGAGAAATGGAATGGGAAGAAGTCAGAGGAGACAAACCATAAGAGACTCTTAACTATGAGAAAGAAACTGTGGGTGCTGGAGGGGAGGTGGGTGGAGGATGGGGTAACTGGGTGATGGGCATTGAGGGTACGTGATGTGATGAGTGCTGGGTGTTATATGCAACTGATGGATTACTGACCTCTACATATGAAACTAATGATGTTCTTTATGTTGGCTAATTGGATTTAAAGTAAAAAACAAACCCAAAAACGAAACTAAAAATGCAAATCTCATAATATCAGTCTCTTCTATAAAACTGTTTATTATCTCCCATTGGCTGTAGGATAAGGTCTAAGTTTGCTGAATGTCTGATAGGGACAGTCCTCTGGCTTTTGGATCAATGTGCATAAAACACTAATACTGGTCAGCCAAACAAACCACATCTTTCTAATTGGCTGTCTCAGACCTTCCATGGCACCTTTGCATGTGCTGTTTCCTCTGCCTAGAAAGGCCAACCCTGTTTCTATATGATTAAAATTATGTTCTCTTTTGCTTTGAAACTTTCACTAACTTTTGCCCTTTTCACTCCTCATCTAAGTTAGGATTAATCATTTGTCCCTTGAAGTCCCACAATACTCCATGTGCAGCTTTATCAGAGCAGTTTTAATGCTGTATTGTACTCATTTCTTTACAAAACTGTCTTCCTCTCTAAACTGCAAAGTCTTTGAGGGCAAAGACTGCATCCCAGTTTCCTGGCACACAGTATTTTTAAATTAAGAAACTGAACTGGCCCAGATCACCACTTGGTGTTAAGAGAAAAAAAAATCAGCAAATTTATATATTCATTCTTAGGCTCTTTCATTCTTGAAGAAGTTCCAGGCACTGAGCATTGCACATAAAATCAAGCAACTTTCAAGATTTACCCTCATTCTTCAAGTAGCTCACAATTACCGGACAGGAGCCTGCTAATTAGACGTATAATTAGTGTCATCATGGAGATCTGAAGAATAATCAAGTGAGGTGAGATTTTTCATTTTCCTGTGCCACCTGGGGACATGGAAAGCATGACTATCAGAAGCCATATCATGAACAAAACACTTCTTCATGCAGGAGATAGCCCCATTCATATTTCTTTGAGACAAGGGCAGAGACTAAGGATGAGCAGCTGACCTCTAACAAAATCTCACTTCTCCCATCAAGATTCAGATGGTGGGCATGTGGGCAGTAGCCAGTGCTCCCGCCCTCTTTTGTGGAGCCTACAAGCCAGTGGTGGTCTGTCCCACCAGGGACCCTATCACCTGAAGGAGGAAAATTCAAGGAGCATATTCAGGCTTCCGTGGGTCACCATCTGGAGCTGTCAGACTTCTTTCCCCCAGGAAACAAAGGTGTTGTTTGGAGCTTATTAATCCAGAAAAATAACAACAACAAAAGTATATAATTACCTGAAAATTTTATCTGGGTGAGGGGGGAGTTGCAGTACCCATGCATAACTTTCCTGAGAATGTGACCGTTCCTTGAGAAAAATACAAAGGGCATAATAGTCACCCTTCAAGGACAAGGAATACTAATGAGTACTTTTGAAATGGCATGTTAGTCTGTGTGGCAACCTTTCTTCTGCATGGTAGTGATACACAACACCTTGGATTGGAATCACATCATTTTCAGAAGTCATGGAATTCCTAACAGTGCCATTATTAAGGCTGACAGTCCATTGAGCTTATTCATTGTCCTAAAAAAAAAAAAAACAACTTTAGGCTTTATAAGTATTTCATTGGCATATCTTGCCAAAGATATTCAGCTGAACTAGAACTGTGTGCAGGAATTCATAGACTCAAGAGGGAATTGAGTACTCATGTGGGACTCAGGAGACCGGGCATCTTATCTCAGTAGAGCCCAGGGTTAGTCAATACCCTCCTTTGTTCTTCCATCTTCAAAACAGCAGTGGGAGCTGCTGGGCAAGATAAGCTTCTTTCTAGTCCTATCTTTCTTGGCATATATATTTCCATGGGTTTGATTAATTCCGCTGCATCTCTCCCAGTAATAATACCATAGTAGAATATTACAAAAATTCTTCAGAAAAATTTCAGTAGAACACCAAAATGTCTATCTTGGTGAGAAAGAGATCCATAGCTCTAGGTTCTCTGGCACTCCTAAAGAAGACTCTGTAATCAACTTGGTAAGATTTGATGTTCATTGGAGTACTTATAATGTTCCAGAAAGTACTGACAACCACGTCAAGCAGGTCATAGAAAGCATTCATTACACAACTACCATGACTGTAAAGGATCAAATCAAATTAGTACACTAGTTGTACTTAAGTGGGCCAGTTGCCACTGTGGCCTGGGTCAGTACTCAGATTCTTAATACCAATAATGATAATTGCTATCTAGCTTTATAGTATGTCCAGAAAACTTTTATATTTGTATATGGCCTTTCTTAGTGCATGAAGAGAGCAAACTTCTAAGGATAAGTCCTCCTCTGATGAATATTAGCTATGTGGCTTCAAGGGATAATAATGGTTGTGACATTTACAGCATAATGTCTGGCATAGTGAGTGCTCCGTAAACAGGGGATTAACTGTTGTCACTTCATGAGACCTGGGAGGTAGATAGGAGGAATACTTATATCTGTGCCCCAAGTGGCCCATTTACCAAGTCTACTTCAGAGATGAGGGCAGTATGGAAGGGAAAGGGAGGGGAGGAGAGAGAAGGAAAAGGAAGGAAAGGGAAGGGGAAGGGAGGAGAGGAAAAGGGGAAGGGAAAGGGGAAGGGGAAGAGTTGAGTCTAGTACCATTCCTTACCTGTGAGTCCAAGTAAGCAGCATTCCATTCTTCAGATCTAAATGTCAGCACCAACAGCAAAGGTTCTCTTTGCCATTATCAAACTAATATTTAGCCTCCCTGATAACAGGCTTGGGGGGGGGAGGACAGACCTGTATTATGGCCAAGCATGATGCCTGGGCAGGGAGTTTGGAAGCTATGGTAGTGGCAAATCAAGCAGGTGTCTCAATTTCCTTCCAGCTTGCCTGGCATGGCAGGTACACGTGATGTAGCATAGAGAAAATAACAGCTAGAAATGCAAAATTTATCCATTTATTTGCCTTAGGTCCTAACTTCCCAGGTTATGTTCCCTCATCCCTCAGGAGTCTGAAATTTAAAAGAGAGAGAGAGAAAGAGAGAAAGTTCCAATGAAAATAGAGAATGTCATATTTCGTTTTCCCTCATGAAATATAGACTGAGGATGAATGAGTCCATTTGGATAGAATGGGATCCCTTGGAACAAATATCTGTGGTTGGAATTGCTCCTTTAAAAGTTGTGTAACTGTCATTCCATGGGTTCCAAGCATTGGCAATGGGCTGGGTGTGGCGTGAGACACAGACACCTAACGCAGACAGCCACGTCTCTAAGCACGTACTCTGGACCAGGCACCATGCCAGGGGTTTCAGTGCACTATCTCATCTGTAGGTTCACAACAACACTGTGAAGTAGGTAATTTTAAGCCTATTTACAGGTGAGGAAACGGAGACCAAGAGAGAGAGAGGTGAGGTAATTTGCCCAGGGGCATGCATCTTGTAGGTGATGGAGCCAGGAATTACATCCATGCTTGTTTCCAAGACCTCTTCCACATCCTTACATTGTAGTTGGTCAGAGAGGGCATTTACATAAGACCACAAAGCTGGGAAGCTGCTTCTGCAGGGGGACTCCTTTGTATAGGCATGTTGGGTACCTCAATTGCATCATTTTTAGGAGCATGCTCTGTGAAGTAAAGGGGGCTTTGTTGCTTCAGTTTCTCAGATGGTAAAACTGAGGTGCAGATGGACAGAATGACTGTCAGGTGGATAATTGTGGGACCCCTTACACAGGTGTTCAAGAACATTCGCCTCAAAAGTTGGCCATGACGCTAAGGTAGTGGGGTCTATCTTCTTCTGACGACTGATGTGGGAGCATGGGCAGAGAGCAGTTGGGAGCAGAGTATCTGTGGTCTGTTGGCTTTGGCTGAAGCCCTCACACAACCTCCAATGAGTGGATCGACCTCCCCCGGAGAGCCCCAGGCTCCCCATCTGGAAAGTGGGACTAAGAATGATGCTGACTTCAAATGGCTGGCGGGACGATTTGATGAGTTAAAGCTGAGTAGAGTGCATGGTCTTAGCACCCTAGATATTTCAGTTATTACATCCTTGTCATTGCTCTTGTGTTTTATTGTTCGGCAATGATACGGACCTGCATCAGCCAAGATGGAGTAGCTCACGGACCCGGGTGCATATGAGAAATCCCGGAGTTACCCACCTCTTCCTGTTTTATCCCATGACAGCCTCTGGGTCCCCTGAGCTTCAAATTCCTTCTCTCTAATGGGGGGGGGCTAGTAAAACACCCCTGTCCTGTCACCTGCTTTGTAAGGAGGCCCCAAGTTTCAAATGAGACCAAGCAAGGAAAAACTCGTTTGCAAACTCGGAAGTGGACTGGGTAAAGAAAGAGTCTGTGTTGCTAATTCGCCTTTAAGTATTTTCCTCCTCTGTTTTCATATCTAAAATTTCTACACAAACATGGCTCCATTGTATAAGTAGAAGCCAAACACTACAGACAAAGCAAAAGTCCCCTTGACTCATTCCTGTTTGTTTGCCCTGGGCTCTCTTGATCTCTTCCCCCAGAGGTCACTCAGTGTGCACCATCCCAACCTGTTTCTATCATACTTGTTTTGTTTTGTTTCTAGTCATGTAATTTTTTGCCTTTCCAATGAGATATGAACCTGAGTGGTTGAAGACTAGGTTCAGAACCCAGACTGCCTGAGTTTGAATCATGGCGCTATTGTATTTTAACAATTGAGCTAAATTGTTTATTCTTTCTGGGTCTCAATGTCTTCCTCTGTTAAGTGAGGGCAGTAGTGGTATCTAACTCGGGACTCTGTTGTGAGGATTTGAACAGGTTAGTGCAGTAAATGTGTTAACAGCACTTGCTACCTGTGATTCCCCATGTGTGTTCGCAGGTATTATTATTAGACAGGCAAGCTCATAAATACATGGGTCAGAGTTGAATCTTTGGCAGTTAACTAGTGTCTGGTACTCAATGGACAACGGATCAGTATTCTTAAATTTTTAAAAGAATTCTACATTCATTTCTATATGGTGATGTGGTGAAGGAGTCAGGAAAGCTGAATAGAAAGACTACGGAACTGAGAATAGCTCGCGCTACCTGAACACTCGTGCTGCACCACACTAGCCCTTTAAGCTCAATACGTATTGCCTTATTTAACCCACACAAAAAAAAACCCTACAGGGTAGATCTGACAATCACTGCCCTCCTTTTATTGGTGAGGGAACTGAAGCATAGACAGGTTAGGTTTCCTGCACATGATCCCACAGTGAGGACTCCAACCCAGCTAGTGTGGGCTCACCGAGAGTATTGCTTTCTCCTCAACTTTGCTTCTCTCTCCAAAGGGTTTGTTAACTGGCTTCTCATTAGACATTGTGTGACTTGGGCTAGTAACAATCACCCCCACTTATCTTTCTGGGCTGACAGTACTTGTGCACCCGAATGGTGAATGTAGTGATGCGGGACATGAAGATAAGTTAATATTTCCTTTGGGACCATATGTGCCGGAGTAGCCCAGACAGTTTCAGAAAGGCATTGAGACTGTTTGGTGGATTGAAAGCTGGCTAGCCAGGTCAGGCTACTGTCCAGAGAACCATTCCTAACCTTAGAGCCCGTTTGACCTCAGGTGCTCACTCACCATTCTGGCCTGTGGTAAGTAAGGTGGAGTGACTCCAGAGCACTGGTGAGAGTCCAGGAAGAGCTGAGTGGGAGGGACTACCAGGGGGCACATCATCCAGGGGTCCTAGCAGGATTCCCACTGGACTCAGAATAATGGCAATCAACCTTCTGAGCTCAGATACAAATTATCCACCTGGGGTGATGTTCAGAATCGCTTAACAACTGTTAGATCACAGACACTAGCCAATCAGAAAGAACATTAGTTGTAGAAGATAGAATGAACAGTTGCCCTAGAACACAGCTGCACCGGGGTGTATCTGTTGGTTGCAAGACCCAGGGCTGAGTGGTTCTCTACCTCTCACATTTTGACAGTTTCTCAAAGGAGAAAGTGTGAGTGCTTGTCCAAAAGCAACGCAGGAGTTGAGCGGCCCCAGTGAGAGCAGAGCCTGGATCTTAGGTCCTACAAGAGCTCCTCACCTGTCCAGTCTATCTCACAGTCTTTATTGCACACCACAGGAATACGGTCAAGGGGAAACGGGTCATTTATCTACGTGACACTGCCCCTTTCTCTATAGGAACGAATAGCTTTCTACATCTGTTGGGGCCATTGTCTAAGGCTGCTGTTCTTCTTGATTAACTGTTAAAAATTAGTGCTTTCACATGTGGCCCAAGTTAGTCTCTGTCTGTCTTCTCCCAGAACTGATTGGCATTCTGTCTCAATGTTCATCTTACTAGAATTGCTCATTGACTTCCCTGCAGAGGGCTGGCCACTGCTAGTTCTCCATTATCCACGAGTTTAAGGATAGCCATGGGATGCTGCACAGTAAATTACCACTTGTCTGGAAGGAACTTCCAAATTTCTCATTGCTATGGTATAGTAAAGGCTAAGATTGTGGGCTCTGGGGGCGCCTGGGTGGCTTAGTCAGGTAAGTGTCTAACTCTTGATTTTGGTTCAGGGCTGTGAGATCCAGCCCCACATCATCATGGAGCCTGCTTAAGAGTCTCTTTCTACTTCTCTCTCTGCCCTTCCCTGCTTGTACTCTTTATCTCTGTCAAAAAAAGAAGAAGAAGAAGAAGAAGAAGAAGAAGAAGAAGAAGAAGAAGGAGGAGGAGGAGGAGGAGGAGGAGGAGGAGGAGGAGGAGGAGGAAGAAGAAGAAGAAGAAGAAGAAAGAAGAAGAAGAAGAAGAAGGAAGAAGAAGAAGAAGAAGAATAAAAGAAAAAGAAAAAGAAAAAGAAAAAAGAAAAGGAAGGAAGGGAGGAAGGAAGGAAGAAAGGAAGGAAAAAGAATGTGGGCTCTGGAGGCAGGCATACCAGGTTTTTGACTGTTACAAATTCATATAGTGTTCTAAAGCTCTTTTTCCTTCTCTGTAAAATGGAGGTAATCACATTACTTGCCTCTTAGAGCTGTTATAAAAATTAAATGATATAATGTATAACCACTCACCACATAAAAGCAAACAATAAATTTCAACTATTAATGACAAAGATAATAATTTGAGAGTGAAAAATCATGCTAGACATCTAGACAGACCTTGACACAGACACAATACCTGGCACATAACCAATAATTGATAAAGAATTGTTGAATGAACAAATGAAGTATCAGCATGTGCAATAAGAGAAGTAGCATTATAGCAGAAAGAGTGGTTTGGATGTGTGAGTTTGGGAGAACCCCTTTCCTTCTGTGAGTTTGCATCTGCAAAGGGAGAGTGCTAGATTTAGCAGGTGTAAAACACTTTCTATTTCAAGGGTGTGTATATATATATAATGACCAGCTGGCTGGTAAGGCACATACTAACATCATCCCCGTTTGCTGTCTATGTAGGGTTATGCCCACATGATAATGTAAGTCAAGGCGATGCATGATCATGTTGTCTAAATGGCTTGAAGAGAAGACATGAGAAAGTTTCAGCAGATTGTAGAGGGCATGAGTAAGTTTTCCTGAAAGAGCCAGAACTTTCTTGAACTGGGTTTTATGAATATGAAGAACTAAAGTTTAGGTGAAATGAAAGAAACAGAGCATTGTTCTGGATGTCACACATACTTAGGGGCCACAGAATTCCCAAAGAGTTCACCAAATGTTCACTGAGCTCCTTATCAGCATAAACCATAGAGGGTTAACCCCATGGAGGATCTCAAAAGGCAGTACACTCAGATCTCCTCCTCGAGATGCTTAAGATCTGGCACAGAAAAGAAGATGAGGACATAAATCCAACAATATAGGAGAGGAAAGAAAGCTAAATAATCCTCTGGGAATGATTTATTTTAATGTTTAATAAAGAATAATGTTATGGAGAAGGTGACATTTGCGCTAGATTGGAGAAAAGCACATAAGTCAGAGTTCTGATCTGGACATAGATCTTCTAGCTAGGTGATTTGGGGTAAATTGCTCCCTCTTTCTGAATTTGAATTTGCTTTTAAAATAGACAGAGCAAGACCAACCTAATCAAGTTGTTGTCAGACTACATACCCACAAGTACATGTATGGCATGGGAAAGGTGCTCAACGAGTCATGTTACTCTTAACTGGTATAAATTGAGTTCATCAGAAAGCGTTGCTGGATTAGTTTCCGATGGGATGGTCTTCACTGAAGAGCAATTAACTGCATGCCTTCCATCTCAGTTGACATAAACCATGGCGAGTTGGATAATGATTCTGCAATTTCTGGAAGAAAGAGAGTTGAAATCATTGGCCACCATGTGACTCAGGCCTCTTCTCAAATAAACCACAAGATACATTTGTCCTGGAATTAAGCAGAATGGGTTATCAAGCCCTTTATTTTCCATCAAGCAAACCATGGTGAAATGAGTACGCCCACCATTGCCCATTTCTGATTTCTCACAAAGCTTCCTCTTCCACAAGATTATGGAGATATTTTATTCCCATTTAAAACAATAGAAAGCTTACAGGTAGATTAGAGGCAGGCCAGTCAAACAGTTAAGAATGTGGACTTTGGAATGAGATAGACTTAGGCTCAAATGTGCCATAAAATCCAACCTCCTGAGACTTATTACCAAAAAAATGCAAAATAAGGATAAAAAAACTATAGATGATAGTTTTGTGCATTAAATGATATAATATGCAATATATGTAACCACTCGAGATACTATTTCTCATGACAAATTATAGCTAGTAACTAAAATTAGTGGAATAAAAATAAAAATAAATTCATGTTTGGGTACAAATTTTTAAAAACGCAGTTTCAGGCATGGATCTTCATCTTCAACTAAAATTCTAAGCGAAGAAATGTCTTGGGCACCTGAGTTGGGCAAAAAGGAACTCTTTGGCACGAGTCCGAGGACAGGGTTGGATGCTGGAAGTTGCTCTTTCAGTTTCCAGTCATAAGCCTGCGAGATGAGTAAGAGAGGACTCCAGTTCACTCCAGAGCCACCCACTTGTAAATGCAAAAGCTTCAAAAAATACAAAGGAAAACACCTCGAGCCCAGCCAGAGTGGTCCCTAACCCTGTCCCTTGCAACCCCACCTCAGGAAACAGTATGATCACTGGCTCCCTTTCCACCCTGACTTTGTAGAACAGGCAATGATTAAACCACAGACCTATTTTTTTTTCCCAGACAGAGCTTGGAGCTTCGAAGAAAGAAAGAAAGAAAGAAAGAAAGAAAGAAAGAAAGAAAGAAAGAAAGAAAATGAAAAAAGAAAGGAAGGAAGGAAGGAAGGAAGGAAGGAAGGAAGGAAGAAAGAAAGAAAGAAAGAAAGAAAGAAAGAAAGAAAGAAAGAAAGAAAAAAGAATGGAAGAAAAAAGAATATATATATTCAGGGCTGAAAATTACTTTTTCTAATATGAGTTAAGAAGACAGAGTGATAGAAAGCTGCTGAGCAGTTCAGATACAGACTGAGTTCAAACCTATCTCCTTGTCCTATGAAGGGAAAAGTTAGAACCTAGTGTCTAACACATAGTAGGTGCTCAATACAGTCAGGTTGTTGTTTCTGCTGGCGTCATTCTCGCAGTTGTCAACTCTAGTCTGTGTGCTAAATTAACATAACCCAACGACCGTTGGGGAAGAAGTAAAGAAGCTAATATTTATCCAGCACCCACTGACATATGTACTAGTGGCAATGCAACATGATATCCATCTTCTCATTTAATCTACCAGATAACCCCATGAAATCTATAAAAATGAAAAATGAGATTCAAAAGGTTAAGTGATTCTTCCCAGCCCCTGGAGCTAGAACACAGAGTGCTAGATCCAGATTGGCTGGGCTCGCCACTATTTATTTAGTCTCTGTGATTAAGGTTTTGTTTTGCTTTTTTTTTTTTAACTCCTATAAAATGGGATGATTGTTGGACCTCCTCTGTAGGCTTGTAGGCTTGTTGTGAGCATTAAATAGAATCATTCCTATAAAAGCATTTAAATATTGCTTGGAACATACTGCGTATTCAGTAGAGGTAAGCTGTTGTTAGAATTGTTACTTTAAGGGACGCCTGGGTGGCTCAGTCTGTTCAGATGCTGACTTCAGCTCGGGTCATGATCTCAGGGTCCCGGGATAGAGCCCCGGATCCAGTTCCCTGTTCAGTGAGGAGTCTGCTTCTCCCTCTCCCTCTGAAGCTTTCCCTGTTTATTCTCTCTCTAATAAATGAATAAAATCTTTTAAAAAAAAAGAATTGTTAATTTAAGCAAGGAGGAGATTTGAATCGAATTTCTCTTACTCCAAATATACACCATGTATATGGACTAATTAAATTGAACGGTTCTAAAGCAGCAGCTCTGTGCAAAGCGCTGTGCTAAGCATCATTTGGGGAAACACAAATGTGAATGCAACAGAGACTGTCCCACAGGGAAAGGGGGGACCAGCAGATGTGTAATTAAGCATGATGGCTGGGTTTGGGGGTGTGCCCAGAGAAATTGAGAGGAAGTTCTGTGAGAGCCCAGAGGAGGGAGCCCTTCAGACCGGTGGGGGAGGGGTGTGGCAACAGAAGGAGCTCCTGAAGATCCTTGCCCTAGGTGGGTTCTAATCTTGGAAGAAAGACATAAACAGGACACCGAGAACAATGCGAGATCTTATCTCAGGGAGTTCCAGATTCTACCAAACAGACAATGCTTGCCTAGGAATTCTGAGATGAATGTAATCCTGGCTTAGAGTAAGAAGTCGGTGGGGCTAGGGTGACGAGAGGTGGCACCAGCCCAGAGGGTCATAAAAGTTAGACCCCTGGGGAGGAAGAGAGGGTGCTCATTTATTGAGCACCTACTATGTGTCACACAGCCCATGGACCTCAAGACAGCGCTGTGATAAGGCCACTGAGACTCAGAGAAATTCAGCAACTTGCTGCAGGTCGTAAGAACCCAGGTCACAGTGCTGTGTTCCTTGAACGACTCTCACTCATTCAAACCCGACCCAAACTTTAGGAATCCACTTAGACGTTAGTCTTCTAACGTCTTGTAGACACTTACACCATCCTTGGCAAAATATCTCGCTTTTAATTTTTACCAAATAAGATGAATGACGAAGGCGTGTATCCTGAGAGTGGAGGAACGGAATTACTTTTGTTCTAAAAGAGTAGTTTTTAGGACAAGGCCCCCTGCCCCCAAACCAAGGAATTCCTTGGCTGGGAGTTGGGATGGAATTGATAAATATGGGACCATCTAATGGAAATTACTGGCATACTCTAATAATTGGGGACTCCGTTACACTTCAGATTTGGAAGCGATCTTAGGTATCCTTGACTTCTGTTCTTTCATTTGACTTAAGAGCCAACAGGTCAAAGGTCCACATAGGTCAGAACTAGAACCTGAGTCCCCTCAGCCTCAGACAATTGCTCTTTGACTGTAAATGATGAAAGGACAGGAGGCAAATCCTTGAAAGACCAAGGGATGGAGTAAAAGAGGGATAGCAGCGTGTGTTAAATTTTGTATCTCATGTAAGTAAGAGTGGCATGCATAGACCCGTGGTCAGGGTGGGTCGTGAACCAAGGGTCACGATCCATTCAGTCTTGTTCACTCAGTTTTTAAAAGCAAACACATATAGGCAGGTATCAAAGTCTAAGTGGCTCCCGAGACGGCTGGGATAGAATAACCAGTGTGTGTGCGACGAGAAGACCCGTGAACGTCTCTGCCACTTGCCCCGACGCACTTGGGGGCTGAGATCGAGAAGCTCGGGAGCTCTGATACTTGGATCTGTCCCTTCATCCTCACGTCTGCCCCAGGACAGAAATGAAACCTTGGCTTCCTGGGTTTTCACTTGTCTTTAAGAACCTAAGGGGCACTTGGCACTTGCCGACAACCTAAACTAGATGGTATCCACTTAGCATTTTTATAGTTTACAGAGTAGTAGTATACCCCAGAGCGTAGTTTGTTGTCAAAATGAATTCGGGAGATGGTCCCATTTTAAAGGTGAAGCAGTGGAAGGCTCTAGCGAGGCAAAGCGGCTCGTGCGGGACAGAGCACTGACACGTGTTGGCGTGACTGGGGACTTAGAACTGAAACTCTGTGTTATGACTCTTTGTGGGAAAGCTGACAACGTCCCACAGGTCTAGGAATATTCAAAACTGTTGTATACAATGACTTAGAAGCCCCTGGAAGGAATAGAGTTTTCCGATGCCTAATTGCCACAATTGAAGTGAATTCGTAGTCCTGTTCCAACCTCTGTTGGGGAAAGAGGGGGGGTTTTGCAGGATGTAATTTATGGAGTTCAACATAGATCTTTTTGCTTTGCTTTTTTTTCCCCCCTTTTTTTATTGAATGCCAACCTCATGACTTTCATAGATGACTTGGAATTGCAGAAAGTGAACGATTTGCTCCGGCGAATTCCGTATCTATGGCATTGGACTCCCGAAGATCTTTTCCCTTCAGCCCGGAAACACATTTAATAGGACACCTTTTTCATTTCATAACTAGAGAAACTGAGTTCAAACATTCTTGGCCCCGGACCATGCGGCCAGTTCTTCCCAAACCAAGAAGATCTGACTCTGAGATCTCCTGTTTTCAGAATAGTGCCACGATCCCTGCATACCACATTCCGGCTTTTATAGAGGGGATGTCTGAGTCATTTGCTCATTCTACAAATCTGCATACTTTCACCAACACATATTCTCCACTGGTATTCACTCTCCCTGAAGTGTGCAGACACGATCCCAGCTCTTGGGAAAGATCTGGAGCAGCCCTGAGGACAGGGGTGCATGGGGAGGAAAGTCCCCTGGTTAATGGAGCAAACTTCACCTCAGGCTCCTAGCGTGCTTTCCACACGCAAACCTCACGCAGCATCTTTTTATCACTACATTGTTTGATCATACTGGTAATTAATAACTTGTAATTCACCACTGCTAACTCATTTTGACTTATTAAACACTTGGAAGGGAAAAAAAAAAGAACTGTTTTGCCATAAGGGGGAGCTTTTGAGTTCCATAAAGAGGGGGGAAGAAGAACAAAAATCTATTACATATATGTCCCAGTTCAAAACAGATCCACAAAGCAGCAAACGGTCAGACCCTTACCTGTGACTTGAACAGTGTCCGAGAACCTGAATGTCTTAGGTTGAAAAAAAAAAAAAGGCAGGTAAATGAATATGTCTCTCTCATTTTTTTAATATAAAACTACAATAATTTCTAACAGCCAATAGAATATTTTTAAGAGTATCCTGGAGTAGAGACCCAGTTGTGCTGAGTGCAAGCTTCGGAAAGGCAAATGCCTTGGAAAATGCCTTTCTTCTGGTTGTTCCTGAGGATTCTGTGAGGATTTTGAAGACAACACTTGGACTAGCTGCAACCAGCAGCACTGGGGGGCTCAGGGAGGAGGGCGGGTGTGTGTGTGGGGGGGGGACGTTCACCGTTGCATAACTTTAAGGGAATTCTGAGGGGGGGGGAAGGATTGAGAAGGTAAAAGAGAGGGAGTAAGGAGGAAGGAAAGAGGACGAGGGAGAGAAAGGGAGTGGAGAGAGGGAGAAAAAGAGAGGAAGAAGGAGGGGGGGGAGAGAGACAGATGAGGGTGAGCGAGGGAGAGAGACAGCATTACAAAAAATTCAGAGAATCAAGTTTCAAGACCCTTTCTGTGCTATAGAGAGGGATGAGGTTTACTAGCAAAGTGCAAAGGAGCTCCTGAGAGAGGCGCGAGATTTTTTTTTTCCTCCCGCCAGGAGAAAAAATAATAATAGTAATAATAATAATAATAATAATAATAATAATAAGGGGGGGTGGTGAAGGAGGGGGGGCACAAAAAAGCAAGCAAACCAAAACAAAAACAGGAATGTGTGTTTTGAGCAGGAACGAGGAGAGCTGGAAGGACCATAAGGGGGTGTGTACAGAATTTCATTAAATTGTTACTTTAAGATTGTCTTCTAAAAAAAAAAAAAAAAAGGAGGGGGTGGAGAAGCGGGAGCGAAGGAGGCAAACGGCGAAGTGGAGGAAGGCTGGGTAGCTCGGCCTCTCCAAACTGATTGATTAGTCATGATCCCCGCAGTTTTAACAGGGACTCATTCAATTGGGAAGGTGGAGCGCTCGGGAGCAGATTAGCATACGCTTGTTTACTCATCTTCTGAGGGCTTTTTCCCCCCTCTTTCCTTTCATTTTGTGAAGAAGGAGGGAGGGGAGGGGGGACGGGGGGGGGAGAAGGGGGCTGTGGCTTGTGTTATAAAGGACGCAAAAAATAAATAAATTAGAGCATCTTTTGGGGGGGGAGGGAATTCAGCGGATCAGTGTCTTAGAGGAGCTTTTTTTTTTTTTTTTGGAACAGCGAGAAATCATATAAAATAAAATGAAATAAAACAAGGAGGAAGGCAACCAGCTGTTAGAGGGTGGGGGGGTGAAATAAGGCAGATAAAGGAGCGGGGAGAGAAATTAATTGCCAACCAGGAGGAGTTGGGCTGTATTTTTTTTTTCCTTCTTCAAAGGTGGGGGGAGTGGAGCACACACCTTGAGGAGGGAAGCGAGAAAGAAAAGGGGCAAAGCGAGTGGAAGGGGGGGCTCGGCCGGGAAGGTGAAGGGCGAGGGAAGTCGAGGCGCCGCGGCTCCCAAAGCTGGCAGCTCCGGGCGGCGGTGCAGGGGCGCAGGGGGGGCGGGGGGGACCGTCGGACATGCGGCTCTGGAGTTGGGTGCTGCGCCTCGGGCTGCTGAGCGCCGCGCTGGGCTGCGGGCTGGCCGAGCGCCCCCGCCGCGCCCGCAGGGACCCGCGGCCCGGCCGCCCCCCGCGCCCCGCCGCCGGCCCGGCCACCTGCGCCACCCGGGCCGCCCGCGGCCGCCGCGCCTCCCCGCCGCCGCCGCCGCCGCCGCCGCCGCCGCCGGGCGGTGCCTGGGAGGCCGTGCGCGTCCCCCGGCGGCGGCAGCAGCGGGAGGCGAGGGGCGCCGCGGAGCCGGGCCCGCCGGGCCGGGCGCTCTACTTCGGCGGGCGAGGCGAGCAGCTGCGGCTCCGCGCCGACCTCGAGCTGCCCCGGGACGCGTTCACGCTGCAAGTGTGGCTGCGAGCGGAGGGCGGCCAGAGGTCCCCGGCGGTGATCACAGGTAGGCGAGGGCGCCCCGGCGGGGGCCCGGGCTCGCGGGGCGGGGGGCGGGCGCCCGGGCCGAGCGGACGGCCTCGCTTTGCCGCGTCCGCCGAATGGGCGCGCGCGCGGGCTCCGGGCCGCCCAGCCTGCCTGGAGGAGGGAAGGCGCGCGCGCGCGCGCGTGTGTGCCTGCGCGTGTGTGTGTGTGTCTGGGGGGAGGAACTCGGGGAGCGCTCCTGGCGGCCCGAGCCCCTCGGGAGCCTTGTGCACGCACGTCCCGCTGGAGGGGGCCGGCCGCGGACGGAGGGGAGGGCGGCCCGCCTGGGGCACGATCCTGGGGGTCACGGATCTCTTTGACTTGTTCACGGAGATGAGCATCCCCGCCTTCCCACATCCCCGTTTCATGGGGGCCCGTGCACCCCGAAAGCCTCCGAGGATGGGGCTGCCGCGATCCCAACGACTTAGAAGTCCTCGAAGTGCCCGAAGTTGCTCTGCGGGCTGCGCCCCCTGCGCCCCGCCGCGCACGGGCGCGCACATCCCGGGCCGGGCCTCGGGGCTGGGGCGAGCGGCCTCTCCGGGGCGCGCGGGGCTGCGGGGGACCCCCGGGGGCCCGCCGGGAGCGGCGGTCTCGCTCCCCACCCTCCCCGGCCGAGCCCCGAGTGAAACCGGACACTTGGTGAGGGTTGCAGACCTTAGACGAGCTCCACCAACGTCCGCCCCCCTCCCCATGGAGCTGGGGCAATGCCTTTAATGCAACTGGGTGGGTGGTGGGGGGGGGGGGGCGGCGGCGCCGGAGCCGAGGAGGAAAGTTTCGCCTCCGCGGCCCGAGCCCGGGAGATTCCCTCCCTGCACAGGCAGCCTGGCCCGGTCCTAGAGCAGGGGTTCCCCCCTCGCGCCGCCGGGAAGCCTGCGGAGGCGGTGCGCGATCCCCCCCCCCCCGCCCCCCTGCGCTGTCTTCCCGGGGAAAGCTGTGAGCTCCTCCGCCACTTGTGCCTCTCTCTGTCTGGCTGCTTCCGCGAGCCCCATCTCGGGGCACCCAAACTCTGCTGCTCTCCCAGGATCCTGCCCCCGGAGCTCCCGGGCTCCCGGGCTCCCGCTCCCAAGCCCAGAGCGAGAGAGTGACTTTCCCCCCCACATCTGACGTCACCACATGCTATTTTTTTCCCTCTCTTGTCCCCCCCCCCACCCACCCCCATCCCCACCTCCTCCAAGAAGCAGAGGGAGACCGGGCTCTTTCGGTCTCAGCATCCAGGTCCTAGGCACCTGAAGCGGGGTACGGCCGCAGAGCCGAGGGGAAGTGCTCTTTCCACTAATCCTGATGATGCTGGTGATTCAGGGCCACGGTCTGTTTACTTCTCTTTCGGAACCTGGGAGAAGCACAGAGCCTGCTGCTCAGGGATGATGGAAAAAAAAAAGAAAGAAAGAAAGAAAGAAATGAGTAGATGTGATTCTTCCTAGGCTTTACCTGCCATGCTAGTGATTTGGAATGCTTTTCCAATCTGGAGGGGAGGGCTCAGGGTTAGATAGGTATCATCCATGAAAAGGTAGTAAATACGTTTTTTTTTTCTTAAAAAAAAAATATATATATATATATGCATGTGTGTATGTATGCAGAACACCTGGGATTCTACAGGAGCTTGCTTTATAAACGTCTATAATTCAGACAAGGAGCCTCTCTTCACACGCGTTCTCTTGAGCACTCATTCACTCTCTCACACAAAGATTGTGCAGTAAAATACTTTAATTGGATGGGGGACGTTAGGTTATTATTGCTTGTATAAAATGCCTGGCCCATTTTATGTGTGGAAATAACATTCCTCTCAAAATGAAAAAAAGAAGAAGAAGAAAAAGGAAAGAAAAAGAAAGGAAAGAAAGAAAGAAGAAAGAAAGAAAGAAAGAAAGAAAGAAAGAAAGAAAGAAAGAAAGAAAGAAAGAAAAGGCACTGCTGTCGTGTAGCACCAGAAAGCCAGGAGCTTTTCTCCCGAGGATTCTGGTGGATTTTTTTCCCCTCCCCTAGTTGAGTCTGAGCCAGAATTGGCGGTGTGTAAACACCTGGCCCTGAGCCAGCCGAGACTCATTCTGCGTATCCTCCAACACGGTACAGGCTGTTGGACGAAAAAGAACCTGCTTCTCCTTGAATTAAAAAGCAAACAAACAGAGGTTCTTTGCAGAAGCACTTTTTCGGGCTCCCTCCTGCGTGTAAGTTCAGGCGGGGAGAGGCCCGGCCTAGGTGGGCAGCCCGGCCAGTGCCCAGCCATCCTCCCGTCCTCCCGCCTCGACCTCGGGCGCCCGGGCTGCCGCCTGACCTCCGCTGGCTCCCTCGGGCTGGGCGTCGCCACTTTCCTAGGAATCCCTGGTCCCCTATCTGGAGAGAGCTTGCATCTCTCAGCAGGGAGCGCGCTGCTATTTCAGGCAGAGGGTTGCTGCCGTGCTGTCAGGCCAGGCTGCCTTACATCACTCTTTGCTGCAGGATTCAATTGGGTTTCGTAAAGGTCTAATTTTACGGTGCTGTTAACCGGGTCTGTCGTCTGGCAGAGGCAGGCCTTGCCGCTCCTGGTAGGCGGGCTGTGCTCCCAGATCCGCCCGGGATGCTATTTCTGCCCCGGTTCAAAACTTCCCTGACACCAGTTCAGACAGGCGCTCTCGGAGAGGCAGGGGGAAGGAGGGAAGGAGCAGCGTGCTTCTGAAGCTCAGAAAACATGCCTTTTATTTTTTCCAAAAGGGAAGAAGAAGAAGAAGAAGAAAAAAAAATATATATATATTAATAAATAAAAAGGGAAAGGCTTATACGGGCAAAAACAAAGCCAAAGTTAGGAGGTGCTTGTGCGCAGGGCCCACCGATGATGGAGGGTCTGTAGGATCCGAGAATCCCTTAAGGACCTGGTGGAAAGGGATCCGCAGAGGTTACCCCCACCCCTACCCGTTCTCTCCAGACCCCGATAGGGAGACAGAGAGGGGAAGGAAGGAGGGGTGCTGCTGGGGGACACAGTGCCGGGGCGGCAGGAGCTCAGTTTTGATCTCAGGCGTGCGGCCTTCCAGGCCTCACCCGCCCCCCTGCACACAGGGCCGCCGAGAGAACGTGTCTAGTAAACAGCATCACCTCTTCCCCCTCCCAAGCCCACCACCCAGGCACAGCCTTTGCCTTCCCCGCACAGCACGTTGGGCTCCCTTTCAAGTCCAGGGTGGGGGGCTTTCCTACACACTCCTTTGCTTTTGTCCCGTAGCAGGCAGGAGCCAGACCCCTGCCCCTCATCCCCAAAGGGCCCCCCCTCCCCAAAACCCTCCAGTCCAAAGAAAGAGAAAGGAGAAGAAAAAGAAAACAATAGACTCAATTTGCTCCATCGAGCAGAGGCCCCGAGCAGCAGTTAATCTTGTTAAAGTTTCTCCTGACGTGTTAGATAAGTGAAATGTGGACCGCACAAGTGCTGCCCTCCTCCCGCCCCATCCCTCAGTGATCCAGAATTCCTGCTCTGAAGGAGAAAGGGATTTACCTGAATCCCGTCCAGCACCTCTGCTTGCCACGGTTTTTTTTTTTTTCTTTTGTTCCAAATGTTGGACTGTTGAGTTCGCTGGCTATTCGGAAAAGACTGTTTCCTCCCATCTGCTGCCCCCACTTCCTACTACCCCCCCAGGCCCCCCCCAAAAAGAGTGCCTGCAATTTTCCCAGCCTCACAGGTGCCCTACCAGGGAAAGCTGGGGGTCAAGGAGTGCCATCTGTTCACAAGGCTGGCCCCCACCTGTCGTCGTTGTCACATCCAGGTCTAGAACGTCGCGGGGGTGAGGTGCCCGTTTCAGCCCTCAGTTTGCCCACTCGAGAACCTACCCACTTGAGAACCCACCTCTGCCCCTAACTGGCGGGGTGACCTCGGCCAAGCTGGTTGAGTCCTCTGGGCTTCGGCTTCATCTGCAAAGTGAGGGTAGGACTCAGGACTGGACTTGGTGTATCGGAAGTGCTCTGCAAACTTCACTCCTACTACTGGCCGTGACTTCCCGGAGAGCTGGGTCTTACCCTGATGGGCCGGGGACACACCCGGAGGACAGGGAGTAGCTCTCCCTGGATGCCCCCTGGGGGGGCACGGTGCTAGGCGCCCACCTTGCGCCCACACTTCTCCCTCGCAGCCACCCTGGGACACAGTGAAGAGGAGGGGAGTCTCAGCTGGGGCTGGGGGGGGGCGACAGTCCACGGTCCCCCCGCCCCTCAGGGAGGCAGACCCCACGTGTGAACTTGAGTTCTAAGTGCCCGTATCCCCTTCAGCAGAGAAGAGCCGTTCACATTTCCTTCCTTATGCCTAAGGTGGGATGTTCCCCATCCCTTCTGCATTGCTGGGTGCTGACCACACACCTAAGAGGATAGAGAGGGGGTCTAAGTCTCACTCGGGGCCCTGGATTGGACTTGGCGGGTCTGTTTTTCCTTTCCTGCCGGGTTAGGCAGACGGGGCTTGGAATCGCGGTTGCCGGTCCCGTGCCGTGAGATTTGAGATCAGTGTCATTTTTCATCTCCTCCTGTCCTTTGGTTTCCTCATCTGCAAAATGGGCATAGTGATCCCGGGATATTGCAGGGAAGTAAACATGCAGAAAGTACCTGGCAGGGTGTCAGCTCCTCTTAGGGACTCAGTCAACGGGAACGGGATCCAGTAAGTAACAACATTCCCTTTTCACTTTTCCAGTTGGCTAACCTGGCTCCCAGGAAGTCGGCCTGTTGGCGCTGGGAGGACATGGCCTCTTGAGTTATTGGGGGGAGTAGACCATGTATGTCAGGGGACAGTTAGACGCACCCCCCCAACTCTCTCCCCTTGCACTTTCGTTTCCTCTTCTTTGACCTACTTGGATGACCCCTCGATGGTGAGAGCCAGAGGAAGTCTAGAGCCACTGGACCAATGAATGAGCAAACCGGTTAGCACCGAAGAGAGTGTGCACCCTCAGGAGCAAAAGGCAGACGGTGGTCACAGTGGGGTCCGGGTCACAGATCTACTGTCACATGCCTCTTGCTCCTCCCCTGGGTTCCTTCCACTTCCCCTTTTCCCCAAGCAGCCATTCACGTGGACGGCCGGGGTGCTGGATGGGGCATCACCCTGGCTCCTCGCCACAGAGGAGAGCAAACTTGAGGCCGTCTCAGAGGTGTGGAGCTCGGCAACGTGGGCCGTGCAGTGTCGGCCCAGGCAGGGACTGGGGCAGACAGCTCGTTGTGCAGTGGGGAAACTGAGGACCAGGGTCATACAGGGGCTAAGAATTAAAGTATATTCACAAACTGTGCCCTCTCCGAGGGGCCTGGGAGGCCGTACTGTCCGGGAGTTCACAACCCTGGCCGCGCCTGGAATTACCAGCCTTTAAAACATCCCGATGCCCAGGCTGCTTCCCAGGGATGCTCATGTCACGGGTCAGGGCTTGGCCTGGGCGCTGGGGTATTTCAAAGCCTCCTCGGATGGCATGGAAGGACCACCAGTGGGGCGAATCCCCGATCCAGTTTAAGGTCTCCTTGCTCTGCAGGCGGAGAAACTGAGGCTCAAAGGGGAAGTAGTACTGCCCACTAACTGAACTGGTTAGTGGCTAAGACTTGAGAGATTTGTACCTGTCTCCATTCTGAGTTCCCAAACACCAGAAAGGACCCTTCCTTCACTCTCGGTTCCCCTGCTGACCCCAACCCCCTGGGTGCCATGGCCCTGCCATTTCATTTTTCCCAGAGCCACCTCTGTGTGTGAAACTACCCTCTCTCCAGCGGGTGTCACCTCTCAAGTGCTGACACTCCTGTAAGCAGGTAACACTGAGTCTTAGGTTTTTTTTTTAATTTTTTATTTATTTATGATAGGCACACAGTGAGAGAGAGAGAGAGAGAGAGAGAGAGAGAGAGAGAGAGGCAGAGACATAGGCAGAGGGAGAAGCAGGCTCCACGCACCGGGAGCCCGACGTGGGATTCGATCCCGGGTCTCCAGGATCGCGCCCTGGGCCAAAGGCAGGCGCTAAACCGCTGCACCACCCAGGTATCCCTAGTCTTAGGTTTTTGATTTTACATGAATCTCTCCAAGGGGTGGGGAGGGGAGCCTCCCCGAGAAGGAAGGGAAGCTGAGGCAGCCTCCACTTTGCACTGGGCCAGTTCTAACGGAAGGGGTATGTTCCCGTTATTTCAGAGCTCCCTCAGACCACCCCCCATGTGAGACCCCCTCATTGGAGACCCCTAGAGCTGCAGGCTGTAGCTGTCTCGGAGGAGGAGAAGGGAAGATGCCCAAGTGCTCTGGGTAGGAGGACCTTGTCCACAGCCAGCTCGCACCCTGTCTCCCTAAGGCTCAGGGATCCAGCAAGTGCCTGCCCCCCCCCCCGCCCCAGCTGCTCTGCTTCCCTCATCGTCCCCTTCTCTTTCTTCTTGCTGCACAAAGGCCCCACTTCATGCCTTGATGCACTTACTGGAAATACTTAACTGGGGACTGACCTGTGGATCTTGGCCCCTTGGCTCCTTATGAAGACCTGAAATTGGGCCTCAGGAGCTCTGAGTTCAAGTACTGACTTTGCCTCCCCTGAGCTGTGGGACCCGGAGCCCCCAGCTCAACCACTGGGGCCTCAGGTGACAGGATTCCAGGTGTGGTTACATTCCCCATCCCCACTGGTTGTCGCAGGAACCCGGTGAGACAATGGTAGCAGAAGCTCTTGGCCAAGATTAGGACCAGGTCCACATGTCAGCAAGAGGAAGGGGCGGTAGGCTGGGAGGTGAGAGATGTGAGGAATTTGTGTGATCAAGGTCATTCCTGGGAAGGCGCCTTCATTATCATTATTCACATTGCAAATGATAAATAGTGATCAAGTTAGCAAATCTTTTCATGCCTGTGACCTCACTGGAGCCCTTTGATGTTGGGACTTCACAGGTCTCCCGAATCCTACCGCTTAGGTGCTGCGTGACCTTGACAACTGCTTGCTGGGCCTCAGTGTTCTCAGGGTGCACAGGGAGGCTCCGGGGTGGAAGAGGGGCTTTTAGACTGTGCTCTGCAGTCTTTGGGGTCCCCTGGGGAGATGCTGGAGGGCAGGTTTCCGCCTCCCCCCACTTCCCTTCACCTAATTCTGTATAAACTGTGCACTTGTGCAAGATTCCGTATGAAGACAGGGAACAGTCTGAACGGACAGGGGATGACATTGAGGACTTATTGTGAATTCCGTTCATGTTATTATGTATATTTAAAGCCCCTAATCTGTTAAAACTGCCTATCGAAGTATTTATGGGTTAGAGTCCATTATGTCTGTTTTATTTGTTTAAAATGCTCCAGAATGACACGACCAATAAAGGTACGGTCGCTGTGGAAGATGAAGGAAGATCAGCAGACTGATAACAACTGTTGAGAACAGGCGATAGAAACGATGGGCTTCAATGCCCGTTTTGTCTGTCCCTCCATGTGTGGCTAAGGATTTCCATAATAAAAAGTCAAAAATAAATTAAGTCAAAAATAAAATAAAAATAAAATAATTAAAAGTCAAAAAGTAAATAAATTTGAGCACCATAGGAGGAGTCAAAGGCTCAGATCCCTGCATGTTCTGTGAGCCGACAGGTGTTCCAGTACCACGGTGCCAGCTTGGGGAGGGAGGGTCAGGGACCGTCCCAAGGTCACACAGCAGTCAAATGAAAGTCGGGGTGCAGTCCAGCCTTCAGACACTAGGAGCTCTCTCTGCCCTCCTCTCTGCACTCTCACAAAACTCAGGTGACTGACCATCCTGGGAGAGCCTCAAGGGGAGGCTTCTGAGGCGTGTGTAGGAGGGTGGCGGTGGAACCCTGCTGGGAAGCAAGAAGCTTTTAAGTGAGGCTATTCTTGGCCATATAGAACGTCTCACACACTGTGAGGCATTTAGCATCTTTGATACCATGCGTAAGAATCCCCCAGGATCTGCTAGTTGCTGTGACAATCCAAAGCATATTATGGCAACACACACACACACACACACACACACACACACACAGTTCCACGTATTCCTATTACTCACTTGTCTGGCTCCTCATTTCTCTCCATCTCCAATTGTCCTGGGAACCATCTAGAAACTCCTTGAGCGCTGAGGGAGTGACCTTCATGTGTCTAATCCCAGGAGAAGTGGACACTATGAGGAAACACGGGAAAGGAGCGTAGGCTTCCCGGGGACTATTTTGTAGTGGTTGATCTTAGGACGCAAGGGTCCCATGGCCTGAGTTTGATTTCGTGACTCTCCCACCTGCCAGCCGCATGACCTTGGCCAAGTTACTTAATATCTCCAAGCTTCACTTTTCCCATCTGTAAAATGCGGATAACGCTGGCTCCTACTTCATGGGGTTGTTTTGAAGATTAACTGGGCCTCCATGTGGAAAATGCTTAGTAATGGAATCTAGATCATGGGTAAGCACAGTAAACGTTAACTCATGTTGGTGTTATGTGTGACCGACCCTTGCCACCTTGCCACACGTTAATTCTAATTCTCTCAATAACTGAGAATTGGACAGGTTTATCTCCTTGGGCAGAGCCAGGGATTGCCTTTCCCTTCCTTGCCACTCGGGAAAGATACATCACTCTCAACATGAAACAAAAGGTAAAGGGGAAGGCAAACATAGAAACACTTTATTGTTTCATGTGTCCTCATAGTGGAGACGCTAAGGAATCCAGATGAGAACAAGGGACACAGTAAAAAATTGTCCATCTCCTGCCTGGGCATCAGGAGGTAGTTACTGACTTCTTGCGATGTGCCAGGTACCGTTTGGGGCCTGAAGACAGAGCACTGAGCATAAGAGGAAAATATCCCTGCCCTCAAGAAGTCTGTGTTTTCAGGGATGGGGTAAGGAGATGGACACAGAGTATACATGAGAGAGTGACTGTATCACACATGTATGTGTTCATAAAGAAAGAATAGAGAAGGAAGTAAAGGGCACTTTGTAGGGGTGGGGCTGCAGGAGGAGTGAGATTTAGATGGGTGGTCAGGGGAGACGGTAATGAGAAGTGGCACTGGGGAAGAGCCTTAGGAGAAGACCCGAGGCTACCTATTATAGACTGTGGGATATTGGAGAAGGAAGAGCAGGGGACCAGGAGCTAGGAGATGTCAGTTCTAGACCAGTCAAGTCATTACCTCACTCTGTGACTCTGGACCAGTCATGTTCCCTCTTGGGGGCCAATTTTCCTCATCTGTAAGGTTGGACTAGGGACGGATCTATCCTTGCCCGAGGGACCCTCCACGCAGAGGTCCCCCTAGGATTCCATAATCGTAATCAGGTCAGACCTAGGGCAAAACCGTCAACTTGGCCATGGTTGCAGTTTTCTTCCTGGTTTGGGTGCATTTTCCTCCACTAGGTGGTGTCTATCCCTCTCGAGGGCCCCGTGGCCACACACTTTCTGCTTCCTCGCCCCTGGCAGCACTCCTTCTTGAAAAATGACCTGGTATTCCTTCTTGCTGAGGCTTCATTGACTGACGACACCTTAGAACGTTGCTCTTCCATAGACCTATGTACTTTCACGCCTCCCCGGAAAGCTTTATATCAAAAAGCAAAGTATTAATGGGTAGAATTTTTGTCAAAGAGTGACTGAAGACATTATTTAGGTAATATTGGTACTTCCCAAGAGCTGGAAGCCATCTCAGTCATTTTGCTCATCATCACTGCCACAGATACTCCAAAAAACTCAACGGAGTGACCTTTCCGGTGGTCACTTACTTGGCTCATAGCTAAAATACTCACATTTCACAATTCCTTACTATACAAGGGCCCTTTCAGGCAAGTTCCTGGGCATCACTGTAGGCCACTGACCTTTTAGTCTCACTTATCATGTTAATCAGATTACTACATGAAGTAAAATACTAAAACTCTATAGTCTGTGACGATCCGTTAGCCTGTTTTCCTTCTGTGAATCCTCAACACTGTCTTCAATGAAGTTCCTCGTGCTCCTTCTTGTCCTCCTCCTTCCTCTCTCTCTTTCTGTTCCTCACACCTAACATACTTTCTGTGGCCACTTAGATTTTCCTTCAAACAAAGAAAAGAACATTTGTTTTTCCATATTATTTGCCACAGACCCAGGGTCCGTAAAACCTGGAAGAGTAGGGGAGGTGACCCCTTTTCAATTTTAGAGAAACTAGGTTCTCTAAACCAGGCTTTAGTTCATTTGGAGGAAGTGGAGACACAGAGTCTAGAAGGTGGGAGGCCACAGCTTGGCATCCATGGATGTGATTGTGGGGAGCACGTCCAGCCTTGTGCCTTCAGGAAGCTCATGGTCTAACCTGGACCTGTCCCCTTTGTAGTCAAGAAGTTACACCTTTATCTGCCCCATTCCATCCTTTCTTAACCCCTGTTGCCCAATAAACGTGAAATGTGGCTGGGCAGGATCAGTCCACACGTGTTTCTAGAGAAGGGGCTGTTTCCCCCAATGATGTTGTAGATCTTTCAGCTACAAAGGCTGGAAAAAAAATGGAAAAATAGGCCAGTCAGGTACAAGATTGCCTTGTTCTAAGATATACAAAGTACCCGAGCAGAAAACCTAAGAAATGAATCCAGACTGTACTGTTCTGTGAACTAACGATTCACATAGTAAGTCCCAAGAACCAAGATATGTGAGTCAGAAGGATTCATCAAAACCATTATTTTCAAAGATAGGAAACTGAGGGTTGCTGGGGGAAAGACTCCAAATCAGTGAGCAAGCTGGGTAAGGTCCTCTGTCCTCTGAGTCTTTCCAGGCCTCTGTCCGCTTGTCCCCCGACATTGCATCCTTTCCCATTGAGCAATCACCATCTCTCCGCTGATGAGCATCATTTGTCTACAGGCTCTGCTGGACTCCAGACTCATGGATCCACTGGAAATGTTAACACGCACTTCAAATGCAACATGTCCAAAGCTGAATCATCATTTCTCCAAAATTCCTTGTGTTCTCATCCGGTGTCACCCACTCTAGGTAGATCACCCACCATACTTGGTCATCCATTTCCATCTGTCCTGCCTCCTTAACATTTTTATAGCCAGTCTTCCCTCTTCTTGGCTTAGGCCCTCTGGGCCTTTTGCTTTGACTGTTTCCCTAGGATTGTAATGCCCACCTCTCTCAGCCTCGGCAGCACACTGCACCCCTTCATTTTTTCCTCCAACATCCAAACGCCAATTTTTCCCAAAACGTAAATCCGACTCTTTTCTTTCACCTCTAGCTCTAGGACCTTCAATAGCATTGGCATTATCTGCAGTTCCCCTTAGATACCCTAGACTTTTTTGTGACATCATTTTCTTTAGTTGCTGTGTTTCTATATACCCCTGCACCATTTTGCAGAACACGTTAGCTTCCACGGGATTCTGCTCAATGTTCCCCCCTTCCAGGACACCCTCTCTGACTGTCCCCCACCTCTCTTATCCATCTGTCTCCATTATACCCTCTGTACACATATACCAAAACACCTGGAATTCTTTATCGCATTTAATTGTGTGCATATTTGGGGTCATCTCAACTTCTCCGCTGCCTAGCACAGCCTCTGGCTTATAAAGGCGCTGTGTACATTTCTGTTTAATGAATGCATGACTGGATAGCAAAACCAGCTACATGTCTAATGATTCTGAGAGAAAGAGCTCAGGAACCTCAGGCATGTTGCATTACGTAACCAAAGCACATGACCTAACCCGTGCGTCACACTCAAAAACATTACACAGTGGTTAATTCTATTTCCCCTTGAGCGAAGAAGTC
Source organism: Nyctereutes procyonoides (assembly GCF_905146905.1). Classification (NCBI taxonomy): domain Eukaryota; kingdom Metazoa; phylum Chordata; class Mammalia; order Carnivora; family Canidae; genus Nyctereutes; species Nyctereutes procyonoides. Next base: position 4,372,623 of record NW_026575135.1, on the reverse strand, counting down.
AGAAGGGAAAAGAAATCTGGCCCTCCAAAACAGAGGGGGGAGGGGGGCAGTGCATTTAAATGCCTCTTCAACTCACATTTCGTCCTCTCTAATCCAAGCCACATTTTAGCCTTGGTCTTCCCCTCTCAGCCCCTCGCCTGTTTGCAAAGCATTTGTTTTGTGTGTGCACTACAGCACATAATCCCAAGCTTTGCTCTCCTCTCAGATTTCCCCCTCTCCCCCTTATCAGGTTCTTACTGGGCCTCGAGTGTCCTGGAAGTCATATCTGTTGCCTGGGTTTTCATCCATTTCCCTCCTTCCTGATTGGGGGGAGGGGGGCTTTCCATCTGCTTCCCCTTGATCTTGTGAGACCTTGTGGTGACCTCAGGATCTGGAATCCTCTATCCGCTGTTTATATACCCTTGGGAGAAAGTACGTATTCTCAGCAGTAATAACAGTAATAAAAGCAGCCAGCTTATAATGAGCACTTACTATGTGCTGGCACTGTGCAGAGTGCTACACTTTGAACCCTCTGAATTAGGTTTAGAAAGTTACATGACTTGCTGAAGACCCCACAGCTAAATGGTGGTGGGACTAGGGTTCAAACTCAGGCCAGTTTAATTTTGTCTTTATCCACAGGCTTAGAGCATGGCTTGGAACACAGTAGTTGTCCAGTAGAAGTTCCATAGAGGATACATACATGCAAGGATAAATGGGTGGATGAAGGGAGGAAGGGACGGAAAATGGTGCCCCCGGTGACTGACGCAAACATTTCGAGATCGATAGTAGAATGAAGAGGGAAGGGATGGGGATGGAAGAAGAACCTGAATGAACATGATAAGATTTCAAAGACAGTGGTGTTGAGGCAGAGGTTAATTCCATTTCCCTTTTCTGAGCTGAGTCTGGGATGTATGTAGGTGACGGTGCTGTGTGAACTATGGGCTTCAGAGTAGAAGAATGACCCTGGAGTGGCAAGACTGAGTTTGTGGTGTATTCTCACTGGAGCCGATTAAGCCCCCGTAGAGCCAGTAGTAAGCTCTCAGGATGACTCCTGTACAGAACAGCCCCACTGGGCTGATTAGATACGATCCACTAAAAACAAACAAGTACCATATCTGGTTCACCCTTTCCCAATGACGTTTATGCTCTGCTTTATCAGACAAATATGCTCATTATACAGTTGGAGAAACTGAGGTCCAGGCAAGTTAACTTGTTAAATTAAGCTGAGTTGACTAATGTTAAGCAGCAAGTTAGCAGCAAAATCAAAAGTAGAACTCAGATCTCTTGACTTCCAAATCAGTGCTCATTCCGTTGAGTCACTTTGCTTTCCTTTGTGGGAATGATGGGGGTGGGGGTGATGCCAGTTACATCTGTGAGTTCACATTAGTGACTTAGCAGGAAATATACCGCTGTTTGGTAACTTTTCTTAAGCACTTCTTATGTGCCAGGCTCTATCCTAGGCATTCTGTGAGGTTCAGTAGGAAATGACAATTTATTAGAAGTCAACCGACTTCCTTGTTTCCTTCCTTCCTTCCATCCACCCACCCTCCCACTTACCTACCCACCTGTCCATCCATCCATCCATCCATCCATCCATCCATCACCCACCCACCCTTCCACCCATCCACCCACTTAATGGATGTTTATCGAGCACCCTTTAGTCTCTGTGTATTGTATGTTGAACCAAGGGTGGCGGGGGGGACTAAAATGAAGTACAGGGCACAGTTCCATCCCTTGAGGAGCTCCCAGTCCTAGCAGCGGAAGCAGACTGGTAAACAGATACATGACATCATGGTAACTGCTATAACGAAGCAATTAATAGAGTCCTGGGGAAGCGCAGAGGCAGAAACACTGTGTTCTCGAACACCCATGTTTATTACAGGGCTAGAAAGTGTTCTGAGCTTTCAGGGGCATAAGAGGCCCCTTCCACCTGGGAGGGTTGGGAACTTTCTCATGAAGTAGGTGGCATGTGTCTGTATGTGGAGGGCATGTTTTGCCTTCATTGTGGATAGATCACTCATGCCATTTTGAATGTAGAGCCATAAATCAAATTAGAACAATAAACACTTTTTGATTCATGTCTCAGCTGAGGACACTGGCCCAGAGTAGCTTTTAGGAGCATGACACTAGGAAATGATTAGACAATTCCATCCATCACCATCCGAATCACGTCCAGCAGCCCCTTATATCCGCCCCTCATCGCATTTATCACTCTGTTGTGTTTGCCTCTGTATGTGCCTGCCTCTCCCCACTTGTCTCCAAGCTCCTTGGGGGCAGAGACCATTTCTGTCTTCATTTCTGTTTATTCCTGGCTTTAGCACAGTGCCAGCCCTGCCCATTGGTGTTCAAAAAATGGGGTTAAGTGAATTGGAGGTGGCTCTAAATAAGAGAGAAGATGAGAGGTGCTCTGAAGGAAAGGTGCTTTGAGGAATGACATCATGGGCCCTAGTAAGAGCCAAGCGGTGAACACAAACATGTTCTGAAGGACCCTAGCTGTTAGATGTTTCCTCATCTCTCTGAGCTGACCAGTTGCCTGTGTGTGTTCTTGCCACCCTTCCCTATCACTCCCCTTTCTGTCTGCTGAGCCAGAGTACCATTCTGTAAGCTTTAAGTACTTTTCCCCCATGGTTTTCTGCTAGCTTCTCCAGTCCCATCCCTGGAGAGAGCTGAGAAGAGCCAGGTGTAATTGTGTGGGAGGTGCCCATGCTCCTCCTGCAACTCTCACCTGTGTCTTGGAGACCTCCCAGAAGATAGGGGAGCAGGATGATGGCAGGAATCATGCCTGCTGTGCTCAGGGCACCTTCCCAGGGCCTGGCACATGGCAGCAGTTCAATATATATTTGTGGGGGGACTTCCGAATGAGCAAATGATGTAAATTTATGACACTCCTAGGCCAGTGTCCTCAGGTCAGAGAAGAAGAATCAGATGTCCCGAGGAGACTAAGAAATTATCCCGAGTTACGTCCTAGATTAGAGCAGAGGAACACTAGAGCCCAATTATCCTGACCATTCCTTGTGTCCTGTCATGTTGTGTTGGGGTTTGAGTTCAGCCTTCCTGAACTTGGTCACACAGGTTTCAGATCATTGTATCCTGCAGTGGGATAGGACCCAAACTATCCTTTTATGCTGAGAGGTCTAAAGTCCACAGTGGGGGAGAGATTTGCCCAGGGTCCCACAGTTTTGGTAGTGGTAACACCAAAGCTTCCAGAAAACCTCTGCGTATCTATCTCCACATAGCCAACAAATATATAGTAGGGGCCTGACACTTAGAGATGCAGCAGTGAGTGAGCAAGATAGAGCAGGTCTGTGCCCTCATGGACTTTATTTTCTTCTGGGAAGAGAAGGACAGTAAATGAGTCAACAGTTGTAAGGTCTTGTATATTAACAATGATGAGTGATAAAAGTGGATCATTAGAGAACACTGAGTCGAGGGATTTCGGTTTGGGTCAGGCTTCGGTTTGGGTCAGGCTGAGGTTTGCATGACAGTTGAGAAGGAATAAGCCATGTGAAAAGATAAGTGAAGAGAGTTCCAGAGAGAGAGGGAGGGCACAGCTAGCACACAGACCAAGAGGCAGGGAGAGTCGAGGATGCTGAGGGAGCAGGTGTGCAAGCCACCCGGCTGTGGGTGTCCTCGGCTGAGGACCTTGCAGGTCCTGAAATCTGGATTTTAATCCAGATGAACTAGGAAGTTACAGGATCCAGTGGTCACTCTGACCCTGAAGTGGAGAATAAATGACATTGAGGCCAAGAGTAGAATCTCAATCATACCACGATCGAGGTGTCCGCTGATTATCAATGATATTATTTTAGTGATGACTAGTATTTTGGTTAACATCATTATTCATTTCCTTACTAATACCATTACCAATTAAAATACCTGAATAGCACTGGTATTTGAGATCAACAGAGAATCAGGGTTTTCTTGCACCCTCTGGGAGGACTTGGACAGATTTTGAACCGTGAGACATTTTCCGTAAAAATTTGACGGTGTGCACTTTTTTTCTGGAGGAGAGGTTGCCATCGGTTTCTTAGAGGGGTCTATGGCCCCTAAATGATGACCTAAATGCCTAAAGGCAGGAGGTACATGAGGTCATTTCCTGAAACCTGTACCCAGCTCTAAAATCTGAACACGCTAGGAGATCTGAGAAAATGAGAATGTTGATGTTGAGTTGTCATATCAGACTGAGGAATTGCACTTTCCTTCATCTGTACCCTTGCTGGAGTAAATAGAATTTAGGGCTTCTTTCCCTCTGAGGAGAAGTTAGTTTATTCCTTAGAAATATAATCTACAACTTTGTTTATTCAAACTCTGGTCTGAGTTTCTCTGAGTTTTAAAATAGGCAAGTTCACTTCAAATGTAGCCTGAGGTGGTCCTGACCATAATTATCCACTATGGGCTTTACCCACGAATCTATGAATCCAAATATCCATCCATGCATCCATTTATCCATCCAACCGAGCAACCACCCACCCACCTCCCTTCTTCCCATCTATCCTTCCATCCTTCCATCTCCCTACCCTTCCATCAGTCCGTACCCTCACCCAACTACCGTTCCATCCATGTCACCTTCCATTTTCCAGGATGTGTGCTAAGGCTGGGGCAAGAGTTAGAAGGCTCTGATTCTTGTTTTTATGCCACTCTGAGTCCTTGAAAAAAAAATCCCTTGAGATACCTCCACTGAGTCCTTTGCTTCTACTAGACTACAATTTGAAAACCCCACTTTAGAAGTTGAAAACTACTTTGAAAAAATTCAGCTGCTGTGCTTGCATAGTTATATAATTATAAGTATTCCCAGTAGTGCTCTGAATCTGAGTCTAGACTACTGGAGGCTCCTTTATCAACGCTAATATTTTAGATCAATAACAGCTTCCACCCGTAGGTCAGCAGGTGGTGGAAAACCGATAGAGAATGTGAAATAGTGGCAGGGATCTTTGAGAAAGGGCAGGCTTCATAAAGGGAACAGAGAAGGGAGCTGCCAGTCACTTAGCTCCTGGGACTCTCTTTGCCCACAGCCCCAAAGCCCTTGCACAGTGATTCTGGGCCTTCGTGCTCCGCCTGTGCCCCTGGATGCATGATGTAGCAGGAAGCCCGCGTGGCATGGGGTTGTTTCAGTTTCCGAAGCATTTTCGACATGTACCTATCATATTCCCACTCGCCTTGTAAAACAAGCATTTTCATTTAATACAGTGAGGTCTTTGTATTCTCAACAATAAACACATGGTCTAAGGCTCTCGGACACAACCTGGCTTTTTCTCCCACCCCACTCCGTCCGCCCTCACAAAGCCCCGTGTCAGCAGAAATATCTGTTTACAAACAAGGGCTCCGAGAGAGCGGTATCAGTAGCTCAAACAGACCTCCAAAATATGTCCCCGGCTCTGTCCTTGGCATCCCCGTGAGCAGTGTGTGTCATTGGCAGCCGCTTCCGTAGAAGGCTTTCTGCCTTTCCATCTTTCCAACTGTCTTCGTGGCTGGCTTCCTCTGTCTCCTTCCACTTATTCATTAAAACCATGAGGAGCCTGGACTGGAGAGGCGGTCGGATGCTGGCCCAGGCCTCCTGGATATCTGGAAAACAGAGTCCAGCCCGGAAGTGTGTGCAGACAGCAAGACAGACTCAGACACCTCTAACCTGTAGTGTCTTCCGAAGCAGGAGCTGATTGAAGGAGGGTTATTAAGTGGGTGGATGTATTAGTCACGTGATCATGCAGCTCTAGGTCACTTTTCACTGATTATCAGGATTATCCGTGGCCAAAGGCACTCTTTGGCCTCTCTTGAACTTGGGTCTACTATAGCTCCCTACTACCTATACATCGAAAGAGACTAGTTAACATACCGAGCGTGTGACGTGTGCCAGGCACTGTGTTGAATACTTTGTGCATATGAAGTCTTTGGTCTTCGAGTGCTAGGCTTCCAGGGGAGGGAACTGAGGTAGAGGAAGGTTCAGTGACTTGTCCAAGGTCACACAGCATGTCAATGGGAGAATGAGTCCTTGGAGTCCGTGGTCTAGCCACTCCCCCACAAAGTCTCCAGGTCAGATCTGAATTTTTTAGCCCGGCATTCAGCCTCCTTCCCAAACGTTGTTGTTTACTGCAGCTTTTCCTGGTTCCTCGTATCTCAGTTTCTCAGCCTCAGCACTATTGACGTTTTGGGATGGGTAATTCTTTGTCACAGGATGTTTAGTATTGGAGGATGCTTGGCCTTGACCCACTAGATGCAGTAGCATCCACTCCCAGTTGTGATGAGCGGGAATGTCTGCATAAGTATTACCAAATGTCCTCTGGGGGCAAGATCTCTGCTGGTAGAGAACCACTGACTTACGCGGATTTTTTTTGATTAAAGAGAACGTATTCCTAGAACACATACCTCCACCTCCATGCTTTCTCACATTTGATTTTCCCCCTTGACCTTTTAGCGTCCTTGGATGCCTCCTCATCAGTCTTCTGTGTTCCAGAATCTTTCGGTCCTTTGGCATCTTTTACAGCCAGAGAACAAATACTAGCCTGTCTGGGTTACTGATCTGCTTTGTTTTTATGCTTTTGTTGTTGTTGTTGTTTAGAAAATGCTCACCACCTCCAAACTTTCTGTTTAAAGTCCCCTTAAGTTAGAAGCTCAGCCCCTGTCATGCATTCAGTGACGTGTATTGGGTCAACCATATGTCAGGTCCCAGGCTAAGCCCTCAGAGTCAAGGATGTATGTCAAGGAGATGGACTACCTGCACCTCAAGAATTTATGTGATAGGCTGTCTGAGCAGAAGAGAAGATTCAAGATAACTCTGTGCCCTATCCTGGCTGAAGGTGGGGAAATCAAGCCCCAGAAGGTCGATGATATTTGATCAACATCAACCAGAGACCAAGCTCAAGGCTGAACTAGGTCATCCTCCACCTAGAGGAACAGAATTAAACTTCTGAAGTCCTGAGGAGATCTAACTACCAGTTATCCTTCTAGAGCCTTAAAGAGGTCCCTTGGGTTGGATCATGATGCACAATTTGCTGGTGGATATTAAAACAGTAGAAATTAATATCTGAAAAGTCTGTTAGCCCTCTGTCTTCAGAAGTTTGCTTACACTCCATGCTTTCCATTATAGGCCTTAAGTCCGAATGACTTCAGATTTCTCCCATGAGCACTGGGCAGGGACTACTGAGACGTGAGTCCTGAGTCTTTCATCAACGTGACCCTGTTGATAAGAACACCATGATCCCAAGCTAATGACCCCCCATTTGGTTCCTCAAAACCAGCAAAGATTCCCAGTTGTGTATGGAATGAACTTCCGATCTCTTGGCGTGCCATTCACAGCCCTTGGCACTGTAGCCTCAGGCACATCTTGCAATTTCATTTCCCTCTGCTACCCTGTACATCCTCAGTTCCATCGAGAACTCAGGTCTTGCCCCATCTCCAGAGCCCCCTTCCAGTGACAGCACATCTCCCAGCCTTTGCTCCTGTTTTGCCTTCTGCCGGAAGGTCATCACCCAGCCGCTGCCACCCAGTCCCTGTTCGTCCTGCAAGGCTGCTTCTGTGCTACTCCTCCAGGAAGACTTCCTGAGCCTTCTCATCTTGTCCACATTGAGGGTTCCTTCCACTGAGCTCTGTTTGCTCGTCCTTCTACTAGAACTTACTCTATTAGGCTTTTCTTTATGGGTAGTTAAGATCTGCCCCTTGTCCTCACACAGCCCATTTTCCCCAGGCTGGGAGGCCCAATTTCAAAGTTACGAACAGGAACTCTTGGGTCTGATTACCTGGGTTTGAATCCCACCTGTGTTACTCGGGTGAGTTGTCTGTGCTTCTCTGAGCCTCCGTTCGCTCATCCATAAAACGGGAATAATAATTCTACTCCACTGCTTGGATTGTTGTGAAAGCTTCCTGAGCTAACCCGTGCAGTTTACAACAGCACCTGGGACACAGCAAGTGCTAGGGGGGGCATCAGCCATCAGCTACCACCATTCCGCCTGCACAGAAGAGTGACTGTGGATAGCACAGGAGTGGGAATCTGCCTGTCTGGCCGCGTCCCTTCCTTATCTCGTTTTGCCATCTCTCTCCCTGAAAGGCTCACCCCTGGCAGTGTGGGCCAGGATGAGGTGATGGCAGGCTCACCCGAGAGAGGAGCTTTTGTTTCCAGAGCTCAGCCCACACTGTCTGGGGTGCATTTTTACATAACTTGCTGTGGGTCTGCGTCAGTTATGAAATTCACGTCACTTGGCTCGCCCACATGGGAACCTTCCCCATCCCTCTCAGCTCCTTGGTTTGGCTACAGGTACTCAGTGACCCTCCTGGTGTTATTTTGTAGATGAGGATCTAAGGTCCAGATGTGGACCCAAGGCTGACTCATCTACGAGGTGCAGCCAGCATGGTACCTGGAAAGCAAGGTACTTTTAGGGGCCAATAAAAATGGCTTAGTTTCTTTGAAAATCAGAAGAAAATAGCGTAATAACATGAATTATGTAATGATGAATCCAGCCTCTTGATTGTATGCATCTTTCTGCCAATGTAACTGTAAAACATAATTCTATGTATTTATGGAGGAAAGGAAAGGTGCCCAGGGCCAGGAAAGTCGTGACGTGACCCTGGTTGAAAAGGACTTTGCCCAAGATCAATAGTACATTAGTGGCAAGCCAGGGCAAAAGTTCATGGCTTAACGCTCTCAACCTAGAAATCTTATCCTTGCATTTTTAACAGATTGCCTAGAAATCCGTTCACTATAGTCTTCTCTTTCCCTGATGAGACAGTGGACCAGAGACGGGGTGCGAGCTGCCACAGGTCACACGCTTAGTTACGCTTTCCTGACTCCTCATTATCCCTTATAGTATTTTATATAACCCAACCTAGTGACTGTGGATGCAACCTTCGCATCATACTGGTGGAGCAGTTGAGGGCCAAGAGTGGAAGAGGCCTACCCAGTGTCACAAAGATGCCACTCTTGCCTCCAAGTCAGGGCTCTTGTTCCAGTACTCTAAAAATGGTTTGAAACTTCAAAATCTACTCAAATTGCATTTCCTCACAAGCCTTGGGCATGTTTCATTCATTCATTCATTCATTCATTCATTCATTCATTCAAATACACATTCACACATTCAACACCTGTGTTCTGAGCATTTATGTTCTTATATAATAGAAGGCTCCAGATACAGAGTTGATGAACAAACACGTACTCTTCATCTTTACTCTCCCAGAGGCTTACTTTCTCCATTTGTGTGAACAGAATCATAGGTTCTATGTTTCTTCCTTTAGAGAGATCTAGGAAAAGCAAATGAAATAATTAAGATTCTTTGTACACTTGAAGACTTCAGGGAAACAAATGAAATAATTAAGATTCTTTGTACACTTGAAGACTTCAGGGAAACTTAAGGCTTCTTGTATTATTATAACCAACAGAGTGTATAATCAATATAAGGAAGCTTTAAAAAAATGACTGTATGAAGAAATAAATAACCATCTGCTTCTAAAAGAGTTTTTGCTTATATTTATTCATAGAAGACATAAAGCATTGGCAAAACACTTGACATTGGAGTCAGAGAGCTAGGTTCCAATCTTATGTATGTTATTACAAGTCAAAAGACCTTTGCCAAGTCAAGAAAACTGTCTTACTTTCCTCGTCCATAAAACGGGACCGCGGGAACTTATAGAGTAGTCATAATAATTCACTGAGATGATGCACATACAATTCTTGTCCTTGAATGTGGCACATCCTAAATGGTGGGTCTGTATTTCTCAGTAGGTTCCTGTGGCTCTGGGTCACAATAGAACAGATCAGAGTAGTGATCCTAGAGATAGAGTAAGGAGGCAGGTATGATAATAATAGATATTCCTGTCTGTATGTTATCAATTCCTACTATATCCACATTGCATTAACAAGAAGACTGGTACTAGCATTAGGGATTAGCAGTCTCTCACAAGAGGGTACAGTCTGTGTCTGGTCATGCTCTATACCCTGAATGTCTAGGTTGGACCTGATGTAGTAGATGTCCTATGAAGGTGTGTCGAATGAATCAGCGAGTGGGTAGGTGGATAAATCAGGTGGGACCTGGGGATGTTAACTTGGGGGATAGAAGAGCCAGGGATAACGCAATCAAAAGCCTCACACCTCCTCACAACTGTCCTGGGGTAGAGGCTACAGAATAACTCTGTGGGTCCCTGGAGCTCAGATCCTGGATCAGTGGAAGGCAAGAAAAGGGAGGTGATTTGGCTTCACTACAGGCGAGTACAGAGAAATGCCCAAAGATGCAGAGGTCTCCTTCTCATGGCATGGAGTTCTCTAATCCCAAAATGTGAACAATCTTGTCAAGATGTTGTACGGGTGATACAAGCAGGAGTTTAGGTGTGCATGATATAATGATCTTTGAGGGAACCTCCAGCCCTGACTATACCCAATTCTATAAATGATGAAGGGTAAGGGTTGGGGACTGCTGTAAAGAATGTGGAGGGTAGGATGGAATGGTCCTTGAGAATTTTCTGGAATGTGGTATCACTGTCCCTGAGGTTTGGTGAGTGAGCAGGGAAAAGCTTGTAGGTCCTCAGAACCATCACAGTGACCCAAAGGCAGCTCTCTTCCCCAAGGCGGCTCCAGCATCAGCACCACGTAGCTTACCAGGGTCTGGCCTGTGCTAGGGCATCCTGTAAGGGCCCACAAACTGAAAATGCACGAATCCTCCTCTCTTCCTCCTTTTTTCCTCCTTTGTTTCTCTCTTCCTCTCCTCCACCACTTGCTCTTTCTAAAAGTGTAGGTGCTCCAATGTCATTGACGATGTGGGAGCAAGAGAGCAAGGAGCGTGCCTTTCTATTTCAGAAAGGATAAAGTGAGAAAAAAAAAAGGATAAAGTGTAACCACACAGAAGAAGGTGGGGGAAAAAACACGGATCACAGTTCTGAGGAAAAAGAACAGACATTCATATCAATAAAAGGTAGAGCCAGCATGTGTCACGTGCTGTGCAAATGAGTGTTGCATTCTGGAGCTCAGTCCCCACACTGGCACTGTGCATTAAGTACTGGGATTATCAGGTACAGTTGAGAGAACCATGAGGCAGGTGAGGGGATTTTGCCCAAGGCCGCCTCCCTAACCAGCAGCACAGGTAAGACCTCCTGGTGCACGTGCTTAAGGCCTGGTGCACGTGCTTAAGGCCAGTGCCTCCCCAGGCCAGGTCCTGGGACGTTCATGATCTCGTTAGCTCCCCCTACAACTGGCAGAGGTGGAGAGTGTCCCCCCATTTTATAGATGCGAAGACTAATACCGGAAGAGGTGCCCCGACTGTCCCCAAGTCACACAGTGAGCAAGTGGCACAGCCTGCCCTGGATGCACCTTCATGGCCCTGTGGAAGCCCTGACCTTCCCAAGGCCACCCAGCCGGCTCAGGGAGGAGCAAAGGCCGCAGGGCTGGGGAATCAGCACCCAGAAGGGGACATGGGTGCACCCTGAGAGCACCTTGCCATCCCAGATGCACTATTCTCGTCAGCCTCGCCTTATGTCAGTTTAGCCTTCGGTAGTTCGTGAGGAAATACGCCTTCCTTTAACTCCTTTCTTTCTCCAAAGGGCTCTGCAAAGTATACAGGGTAAGGCTTTGTAGTCCTCCGGGTGTGAGAGCTGACACCCAGAGGACTGAACCCCTCCAAGGTCACGCAGCTGGCACAGATGGGGCACAGACCCATGTAGTCAGAGGGGTCCCAGGGAAAGGTTCCCAGGTTGGGGGCAGGAACCCAGGCCACAGCGGGCACGCTTCCCACCCCGCGAAGGGAGACACCTGAGCTAATTCCTCCAGGGGGTTGTGTGTGTGTGTGTTTTTTTTTTAAGATTTTATTTATTTATTCATGAGAGACACACACACAGAGGCAGAGACACAGGCAGAGGGGGATGCAGGCTCCCTGCAGGGAACCCGATGCGGACTCGATCCTGGGGCTCCAGGATCATACCCTGGGCTGAAGGCAGATGCTCAACTGCTGAGCCCCCCAGGCGTCCCCAGGGGGTTGCTCATGATGCTCTTGCCTGTCTTACACCAGGAGACGGAGATGTCCAGGACTCAGAATAGTTTGGGGTAAGCCTTCCAGCCAGCTGGGAATTATTTCAAACCTCCTCCTTCTATGGAGCCTAGAGTCCATCCTTGGAGCCGAGGTGGGCCCGGAGGGTCGAGGATGCTGAGGAGCAGTGATGTCCCACCTCGGAGATGTCCCGACTCTCCTCTGAACGCCTGGTGCTGCGGAGTCGTCCGGGGTCATTTTGGTGGTCCTCCCCCGCCTCCCCCCGACTGAACCAAGTACAGGGACCATGGGTATACTTAACCCAAATCTGTCTGTTTTAATCACTGTCCTCTGGACAGATAAAAGCTTTCCATAGGATTGCTCTCTCAAGCATTCCTCTGTGGCTTTGATACCAGCCATTAAACCCTGGAAGGGAAAACAAAACAAAACAAAACGGGACCAGCTCCAACCTTTAGCTTTTAACTTTTTTTTTTAGCCCCCCGAAAGACACCAGACTGTTGACCTAATTCCCCCTTTCAGACCCCCATCCTCTCACCTCTGCTGGTATTTCTCTGGCAGATGTCCCACAGCGAGTGGACACCCTTGAGTTGGGAGGTCCTAAAACTGCTTTCCCTCCCCCCCCACATCTGCCTCCATGACCGTCCATCTCTCCCAGCAGGAACTAAGGCTGGGGTGTCTGGAGGACCCGGGATCTCAGAGTCTCAGGGGGCTTCTATGGCCTCTGGTGTAAGCCTCCTACCTCATGGGGCAGGGTGTGAGGAGGCCCAGAGAGGGGGGCTGCTTTTGCAGCAACCCACAGCAGAGCAATGGCAGGTTGGGCCACAGGCATCTTCCACTGGGCTCAGAGTTATTCCCCCTGAAGGAAGGCATCCTGGAGGAGAGCTCTGGCTTTCCAGTTAGTCTGGTTGTGATTCCACTACTGGCTCGCTGGGATCCTCGTGGGGAAATCACGTAGCTTCTCTACACTTCACTGTCTCCTCTGGCAAAGGACTGTCGGGAGAGCCCACTTGGTGGGGTCATTATGAGCAGAAGGGGACCTTTGTGCCTAGCAGCAGAGGACCTGCTATACAGAGGCTTTCGGCAAATGCTTTCTATTATTATTATTATTATTATTATAAATTTCTTTTATTTTTAATTTATTTTTATTTATTTATTCTTTTATTTTATTTTTATTTTATTATTATTATTATTATAAACTTCTATTTATTTGAAAATGCTGCTTTGTCACCAGCCGAAAGGACCCAGGTGGAGTATTGTTTCTCCTCCCATGTCTACTCAACCAGTGAGAGAAAACCAAATAATGGTATAAACTTGATGTGATTGTCATCCGTTGCCGATCGTCCTCCGTAGACAGTGATGGAAGTCAAGGGTTATCCGAGCTAATTTTGCGTTGACTCAAACCATGCCGGGAAACCATCCTAGGGCGGGATGCACACGCACAGCGTGGAGACACAGCTGAGGGCCTCCTCATCCCTGAGGAACTGAACTTGAAATCAGGAGTCCTTAATTCCAGTCCCTGCACACACGGAGTGTTGTGTGTGACCTTCGGCAGGTGCCCTCGCCTCTCTGAGTCTCGGCCCCTCGGCTGTAAGTGCCACCTGTTATACAAGGGCTGTGTGAGCATAGGCCTGCACCCTGCTGAGATGCAGAAGCACCCCTCCCTGCGAGGGCGCTCCCTGCACGTGGCCGCACAGCACCCATCCTGCCTCCTCCTGATATGTCTTGCTTTGCTCGCCTGGGGAATCGAGTGAATTGGGGCAACGTGTCGAGACCAGAGGAGGATCCCGAATGGGGCCTGGGGCTCTGGGAGATGGGATGGATTTTAGAGACACTTCAGTGGGAGGGCTTGGAAACTGTGGAGCGGTGGTGGTGTAGTCGGCCACGGCTGCCCTAACGAAGTCCCATGGACCAGGCGGCTTAAACAACAGAAATTTGTTTTCTCACAGTTCTGGACGCTTAGCATCTGAGAGCTAAGTGCCCGCAGTGCGGGTTTCTTTTGAGCCCTCTCTCCTTGGCTTGTCGGTGGCCCTGGTTTCCTTGTGTCTTCACGCGGTCCTCCCTCTGTGTGTCTGTGTCCCAGTCCTCTCTCCTAACAAGGACACCAGTCCTAGCGGGATGAGGGCCCGCCCCAAGGACCCCATTTTAGCTTGATCACCTCTGTATCAACCCTGCCTCCAGACAAGGCCACCTTCTGAGATACTAGGAAGTTAGGACTCCGACATAGGAATTTTGAGGGGATGCGATTCAGCCCCTAACAAACAGAAAGGAAGACTGGGAAGCATTCAGGGTGCAAGGTGACTGCACCCTTAGAGTCGGAGGGAGAACATTTCTGTCTAGACCCTGGACGTTGGAACAAACGCCGGTCAGAAACCAGCAGGTAGGGAAGTGGGTGGTGGAAGTCCAGGTGCTGGAGGACATGCCCTGGCAGGCACTCCAAACTCTGGATAGACAACGAGACCCAGGCACATCTTGGGTTCCAGGGAAGTGGGGTGAGCTAAGTAGGACAGATTAAGCCCCGGTAATAAAGAACCATTGATTCTTGCTCAGTGTTTTAGACCCAAGCAAAAGAATGACATGGAAAGTAGCCTCCTGGCTTGCAGTCCAATTCCACGTGCCTGTGTTGGCGCGATGGGACTTACATTGTCGGAGGGGGTCGTGCCTCCAGACAGCCCCCTTGGCTCTTAATGCAGTGACGTAAGCACCTGGGCCTGGGAATCCTCTAGACATGGACTCCAAGCTTTGTCGCCTTGGGTAAACCTCTTCCCTCCCTGAGCCTCAGCTTCCTCTGAAGAATGGGCAAAGCCAAGAGTTTTGTTGTGAAGGTTAAGCGGGAGAATTAATATAGAACACGTGGGACTTAGCAGGTTCTAAATAAAGGGTACCATGCTCTTGTAAAAGAGCACAGTGCTAGGGAAATGTCCCTCCTCCTTTTCCTTCCTTTATTTTTAATTCGCAATGACAAACTCTACGGAGCACCTGCAAAAGTACCAGGGTCTGTCCTGGATGCTGGGCACTTTGAAATGAACCAAACAGACACACAGATGGGAAACAGAGACACTGGATGAGTAATTACAGAAGTGGTGAGATCTCCGACAGGAAGGAACGTGATGGACGTGGGTGGGGGGGACTTGTCTGTCCTTAGAGTGGAACGGAGTGGTCGGATGGAGCTGCCCTGGGTTAGTGCCATCAGTGTGACCCCAAGCGGGGGACCCCAGGGCCCGGAGGACTCCTGGTGCAGCCCTGGCCAGGGTTTTGGGAGACCCGTACGAGCCTTCTGCCTTCGGGCTAGCCTCTTTTACGTCTGTTCTTCATCTCCAGGATGAGGGTCAGTGGGTAGATGAGGAGAAAAAGAGACAGTGAAGTAGGCAGCCAGCTTCTGGGGGGATCGAAAGCGCTTTTCAAAGCAAGCCAAGCTAGCTGCAGGAAGATAAGGGCACGTTAGGAGGGCCGGCTGACCAGGGTCGAGTGACGGGTGATGGTCATGAGGCCCTGGGCAAGGTCCTTCCAGGTCTGGGGCTGGACCTCTCCATCCGTGCAGCATGCCCTAGCCCCTCACGGGCTCTGCACACTTTCAGTGTCTGCTTCCTTGCGTTTATAGCCTTGAGGCAGGCTTATGCTAATTAGATGTAGATTGTGTGCAGGATTGCCCCGTGGCCTTCATCTTGTCACATGGGGATGTGTCCCCTGGGATCAACTTCCAGCGCCACACAGATGGTGCCGACTTCAGCCCGCCTCCCTGTTTCCTTCACTATATCTCTATCTTCCTAGACAACCACGGGGAGGGGCCAGGTGTGGGGGGTTCTCACGTGTCCCCCAGAGAACACCATCCTGCGTCCTCTGTGGACATCCACAGAGGAGAGGGGACCTAAGCACGCACGCGTTAGGATTGACACAGGGCGTCCAACATTCAAATCAACACCTACTTCGAGCTCCTTCTGCTTACAAGGAACCATTCTAGTAGTGAACAAAAGAGCTCTTAAATTGTTGGAGGGGAAGATCATTTAATCCAAACGTCTCCTCTTTCAGAGAAGGGAAATGAGGCCTGGCAGCATGAGGGGTGGTGTGACTTGTCCCAGGCAAGGTCATCCGGCAAGCCGAGCCCAGATCTCTGGTTCCAGATCCCTGGTTCTGGGCTGGTGGTACAGCCCCCTGGAATGTGACTGCCGTGGATTAGGTTATTTTTGTACAGAAATAAGTCCCCATCACCATTACACCTCCACCGCACCCCCATTGACGTTCAGTGATTTCCTTTCACCACTTACACCCCAGATAAATATTTCCTTCTGAACTACTTTAAAAAAAAGATTTTATTTACTTATTTGAGAGAGAGAGCGAGAGAGTGAGAGAGCGAGAGAGAGCGGGCCTGAGCCAGGAGGGAGAAGCAGAGGGAGAGGGAGTAGTAGGCCCCCCATGGGCCAGGGAGCCCAATATGGGAACTCAATCCCAGGACCCCAGGATCATACCCTGAGCAAAAGGCAGACACTCAACCAGCTGAGCCACCCAGGTGCCCCTACTTCTGAATTCCTGAAACCACTGCCTCAAGGTTCTCATTTCCCTTAATGCATTTCCTCTTGGTTCTGCTGAAAAGCCTCTCTTTTCCCTCCTTCTGTGCCTCTTGGGGCTAAGCCACCCCTTGGTCCCCTGCGGTATGTGGCAGACTGGCCTTTCTCTCTGCTCCTCTCTTCTCTCTTGGCTGCAGACGGAGGTGGCTTGAGCCTGGGTCCCAAGCCCCAAGCCCCAGGAAGGTTCTGAACGGAGGGCACCCTACAGATGTGTAAACATTTTACCTTGCTAACCCAGCCAGCAGCCTTCCAAAGGCAACAGGAAAACGCGGGACTGAGAGCCCCTGGCAAAATAGAAAGAAAACCTGCAGGGAGGGAGAGAGAGAGAGAGAAAGAGAGCGGGAAAGGGGATTTTGTTTCACATGTTAATTTTCTCATTAGAAGAATTCTCTGTTTAAGAAGGAGGCTGCGCCAGGGGAGCAAGAGAAGGTGAGCTCAGTGATGGGGTGGGGAGCACAAGCTTGACGGCTCTGGGGACTTTGGTCTCCTGACCCCCTGTAGCAAGCGGCAACTTGTAGATATGGGGTAACTCATTCCAAACGTGGAGCCAGAGCTCCGGCATTGGAGGGGGCAGTGGGGACGTAGCTTTACACGTGCAGCATCCTGACAGTAGCTAAGCAGACGGGATTTATGATCTCTAAGTAGGCTTTACCAGTGACTTCCAGGAGGACTTGTGCTTTTTTGCGCCGTTATCCTACCAGCTCTTGATACATCAGTCAAGATGCCTCCGGGTGCCTTCTCTCTTTGGCGTTTCTGTGTGTCATCTCTAGTCATTTTCTACTTGTCACTGACATCACTCCCAGACCCTCCAGCTTCTTAAAAATGAACTCTTACCTGGATGGCTGCTGTAGAGCAAGGATGGTGTATCCACGGTGTCTTTCAAGTATGACAGCCTACTTCAAGAGAGATGTAGGCAAGAGGAGTAAGATCTGCGGGAGTGACGTGATTCTCCCTCAGATGTCCGGCCAGTAGTTGCTTCTATCAGAATTGCCCCGAGTCCCAACATCCGGTTCTTCCTGTGGTTCTCAAAGCGCGCTCTCTCTTTTGACTCTCTGTGTTCTTTAGTGATGAAGACGTGACTTAGGGCCTTTGATTCTGTTTGTCCCATTTCCTTCTCCCACTCTATTTGGGCTCCTCCTTGTGCTCCTTCGTGAGGCACTCACGGAGCATGCACTGTAGGCAAGGCGCGGTACAGATGACCAAGCCAGAGGCCTCACCCCTCAAGAAGCATCCCGTCTAGGGGACTCCAAAACCCCAGAACCAATGTCTAGCTGCCTCAATGTAAAATGAGTTCAGAGGAGAGATGAGCATTCCTTACAGGGCCATCACGGACAGCTTCTTGGTAGAGGTGGTTTCTGTCTTAGGCACGGGGAAACCCGGAACCACAGACACGCAGACTTGGACGAGGCATGTGAGGGGGACCTCATTCAGTCCCCCTCCCTTTCCAGGTAGAGAACCAGGAGGTACTCGGTACTTCACCAGGTTGCCCGGCCTGTGAGAGCAGGTTGACTTTGTGAGGGGACCGCAGCTATTGCCTGAGGGTGTGGGAGGAGAGGTGTAGGCACACTTCGGTGCCAGGCCCAAACTGCCAGCCACGTCAGCTGCTAACAGAGCGATTCCCATGAGTTCTAAGGCCCCGGTACCCGCAAAGAAGTAAGGACCATGTGGGCTTCCTCTCCTGATGTTGCTGGAAGCTCTCCATGCTCCTTTGATGAATGCTGATGGCAGATGCACGCTCAGAGTTATGGTGACCGCAACAGGTCTCCAGCTCCGAGGAGGGACTGTCCTCCTAAAGGAGCATCTTGTGTTCGTTCTCATCTCCCTCTCTTTCTCCTCCCACCTGGCCTCGTACATCATCCTGCACTTAAAATACACTCTTAATTAGAAAATCCTCTCCCCCATCCAACAGCCTGTCTGTGCCAAGGACACTGGGTATATTCCAGAAAGGCTGAGGAATGGGGGTTGTTGATTATAAAGATAATTCGATCCAGAGAGAATCTGCTAAGTGACTTTCTGGGGTTCCCAGAGTTTAAGTCTAGAGATGTCGGCCTTGGGACTTTCCCAGACACCCAGTGTGCGGCACCCCCAGGCAGTTGATGTGTTCTAGATCCCTGGTGGCTTTGATGGGGGAAAGGGAAGTAGCCATACAGTTGGTTCACAAGGTAGCGAATCCCAGTGTCTGATGGATCGAGGATCCACTTACCAACCAGTTGCCCATCTCGTTGCTTCTTTTAACATCCTTATCTTTTAACATCACTGCCTTAAGGGTGTTTCGTGGACTACATACACATACATGGAATCCATACACAGGCCTTAGCACAATGCTTGACCTGCCCTAGAGGCTTGGGGGATTTTACTTAATGAAGGAGTCCCCAACAGCTTTTTGTTTTGTTTTGTTTTTAATTTTAAGAGGATGCTTTTCATTTAATTCTTTTGTAAATATTAACATTAGTGTCAAGGGAAAAGCAAGCTGAATTGGGTCTCAGGACGGTTGTCAGAGACTCTGTGTAACTTGACAAGCGCCTTTCGTTTTCTGGGTCTAAAATCGTTCACCTGTCAAGGGAAAAAGTTGGAAGTGGTGATCTTTAGAAGCCTTCCCAGCTCAGGTATTGAGCATGTCTGCCTTTCTCTGAGGCCGAATTTCAGGGCTAGCCAGGACTCTTGGTAGAAGGTAGGCGCATTAGCTTTGTGGCCCTCGACCCTTGCTTCTCTGGACCCACTGTGCTGACAGGTCACCACCGTTGGCCATTTGGTGATTGTCAGTGGTGATGTGCTCTCTGGTGATCGTAGTAGGGCTCTCCTTCTAAATGAGCGTCTTCTATTCATTATTACAGCCTGATTCTCCACTTGCCTCTTGTATCATCCCACACCTAAAACACCCTTTTGGGTTGGGTTGTTTTTTGTTTTTGTTTTTGTTTTTTAAGATTTATTTATTTATTTATTTGAGAGAAAGAGAGCATGTGTGCATGCGAGTCAGGGGAAGGGCAGAGACAAAAATCCCAAGCAGACTCCTTGCTGAGGACAAAGCCCAACGTGGGGCTCCATCTTACCACCCATGAGATCATGGCCTGAGATGAAGTCACGAGTCAGACGCTTAACTGACTGACCCCACCAGGTGCCCCTAAAATACCTTCTCATAGGAAGTCCCCTTTCCCGTCCGACAGACTTGCTAAACCAAAGGTGTTCAGATTTCTGTTATTATTATTGTTGGTATTTCCTTTGGCTCAAGTACCCATTCCACAAACAGAAGCCTTTCTTGTATGTTCCATATTCAGAACCAATAAAAGTGGAACTACCTGGGCTAACACAGTGGCGAGAAGGCCCCAAGGTCAGCTCACCTGTCCTCTCTGTTCCTCTGGCCCTCACCTTGCCTTAAGGCTGGTCCCCAGAGGCTTCAATAGGAATTGTCGGATCCTGCCGAGCACAGTTTGAAACCTGTGGGTGTGGGACATCCTAATAATCGGTTTTATCAGCAATAACTGACTGCCTTCCTTCCATCCTTTATTTATTCATCTTTCTCTCTTTGGGCCCCATAGGGCTATATGACAAATGTTCTTACACCTCACGTGACCGAGGATGGGTCGTGGGAATTCACACCGTCAGTGACCAAGGCAACAGAGATCCACGCTACTTTTTCTCCCTGAAGACGGACAGGGCTCGGCAAGTGACCACCATCAATGCCCACCGCAGCTACCTCCCAGGCCAGTGGGTCCACCTCGCTGCCACCTACGACGGGCGGCTGATGAAGCTCTATGTCAATGGTGCCCAGGTGGCAACGTCCGGGGAGCAGGTGGGCGGCATATTCAGCCCGTTGACCCAGAAGTGCAAAGTGCTCATGCTGGGAGGCAGCGCCCTGAATCAGAACTTCCGGGGCTACATCGAGCGCTTGAGCCTGTGGAAGGTGGCCAGGACTCAGCGGGAGGTGCTGTCGGACATGGAAAGCCACGGCCTCCACGCCCCTCTACCTCAGCTCCTCCTCCAGGAGAACTGGGACAATGTGAAGCGCACCTGGTCCCCCATGAAGGACGGCCACATGCCCCACGTGGAAGTCAGCGGGGCCCACGGCTTCCTGCTGGACACAAGCTTGGAGCCTCCCTTGTGCGGCCAGACGCTGTGCGACAACACGGAGGTCATCGCCAGCTACAACCAGCTGCCGCGCTTCCGGCGGCCCAAGGTGGTGCGCTACCGCGTGGTCAACCTCCGGGACGACGACCAGGAGAACCCAACGGTGAGCCGCCAGCAGATCGACTTCCAGCACCGGCAGCTGGCCGACGCCTTCAAGCACTACAACATCTCCTGGGAGCTGCAGGTGCTGGAGGTGAGCAACTCTTCCCTGCGCCGCCGCCTCGTCCTGGCCAACTGCGACATCAGCAAGATCGGGGACGAGAACTGTGACCACGAGTGCAACCACACGCTGACCGGCCACGACGGCGGGGACTGCCGCAACCTGCGCCACCCTGCCTTCGTGAAGAAGCAGCACAACGGGGTGTGCGACATGGATTGCAATTATGAACGGTTCAACTTTGATGGCGGAGAGTGCTGTAACCCCGAGATCACAGACGTCACCAAGACCTGCTTTGACCCCGACTCTCCACATAGGTAAGACCCGCTGGGCCACCAGTGCCCAGCCGTGAGCCGAGGTCGTCCCCCTTGATGTTGCATGGGCGAGGGACCTGAGGCCCCTCGGGGTCCCGGTCCTGGAACTTTCCGGATTGCCCAGTCTGGACAGCGGCTTGGTGACCAAGGCCAGCCCCTTACTCAGTTCTCGTGACCGAGGCCAGCCCCTTACTCAGTTCTCGTGGGGATGAAATGTGAGGGCAGCCCGTCACCAGCCCCGCATCCCCCCGCCCGGGCTACGAGGAGAGCCAACCCTGTCTTCTCAGAGGGCTTAGGGTCAATAGTGGGTGGTGGGAGCCACGTGCGGATAGCTGCCATAGTGTAGGTGGTCGGGGTGGGGGGTTCAGGGCGTTACCCAGAGCGTAGTCCCCAGCCACTTGTGAATGTTTAAATTAGGTGAGATTAAGTAACTTTAAAATCTACGCTGAGTCACACAGGTCGTATTTCAGGTGCTCCTCAGCCTCAAGGGCTCGTGGCTTCCACATGCCCGACGGATGTGGAATACGCATCCCTGCACAGCCCCCATTCCGTCACACAGCGTGCTGGTAAAGCTGGGGTCAGCTGGGTCACACCGCTGGGTGCAGGTCCCAGCTGTGCTGTTGCCCCACGTCCTGGCCTCTCCGAAGCCGTGTCTTCCTCCGTAAAGTGGGAACAGTAACAGCACCTGCTTTGTGAAGCTGCTCTGGGGATCGAGAAGCACGGTCCCTCCTGCAGTGGCCAGCGGGCTATTGGGTCTCAAGAAGCCTTTAGGTCATTACTGGTATCAGGAAGGTGGCGTGGGCTGCATTAAGGAGGCACCACGGGGGCTCCAAGAGGAAAACACTGACGTGCAGCTCACGTGTCTCCAGAAAAGTTTAGGCACCGCTTGGACATCCGAGATTGGGTTGAGGGAGAGAGGAGGGAAGTCAAGGCAGAGGGACTTTACTGCCCAGACGAGGGCAGAAAGGAGAAGCTTCTGGAATGCTTCCCTTAGCCTCTGCTCAGGGAGGTGCTCCAGCCGGCACCTCCAAAGAAGAGCCCAAAGGTGAACCCGTGGGTGATCTCTACTCCGTATGGGGCTTGGAGGGCTAGTTCCAGGCCAGAGAGGCAGGCAGCATCCACTTCCCTGATCTCCAGCTTCATGCTGAACTTTTCCATTCTGTCCAGTACACAGGACCCTGGACTTGCTGATAGCTCGAGCGCATTTGCCGACCTCTGCAGGTTTTCTGCTGACTCCTCTCTTTATGTCTCTCTCAAAAGAGCAAGGGCCTCCCATGCACAGACAAAATACCTATGTGCAAAGGAATGACGATGCTGGCAGGAGAGTGTCGTGCCTGGCGGCAGGCCAGAGTGCACGTCAGCTCAGCCGGCTGGCACCAGGCGCGCCCTGGACTCTCACCTTGGTTCAGAGGCACGAGCGGCCCGAGCGGGAAGTAGCCTTGCTGTGTGGCCGGTTCCCTCCAGGTCACAGAGGCTTTCATCTCTGCTCTCATGTGGGTTTGGGCAGAATTTGGTAAAGAAGGCAAGGCAGAGGTTAGTATTTGCATTTGACTGACAGGGAGCTAGAGGACCTCAGCGCGTGAAATGACCCGGCCAAGGTCACGGGTCGGGAGAGTCATTCAGCTAAGTCACAGATGCACAGCTCCGAGGATGGCGTGGTGTGTGCTCTGCTGAGCTGAACGGCCAGGAGTGACCTATGTGCCCAAGCACAGAGGGAACAGTGGGGGGTAAGGGCCACGGACCGCTACAAGTCCCTCACCCATTCGTACTTTCATTTGCCCCTCCATTCCTTCTTTCGTCCGTCCATCCATCCATCCATCCATCCACCCATTCATACAGCAACTGTGTATTGAGCACCTACCAAGAGCCAGGAGGGTGGGTACCCTGAGCCCCCTTGTGCCAAAGGAAGCCCAGGATTCAGGATGACAGAGGGATTTAGCCAAGGTCGCTGAGCTAAACTGGAGAGCTTGGATTCGAACCCAGGTGTGTTGACTCTGAAGCTTCCCCGAAGGGAGGTGTTTTTCAGTCTGAGAAGCAGTAAGAGGCAGACTTGAAGGGCAGGTGTGGTGGGCAGGGTGGCTTCCCCAAAGCCTTGGGAGAAAGCTCCGGGGTTGGTGGGGTCAGGAGCAGGGGCAGCCGGCTGCGGTGGCAGGAGTGCGGCCTGGTGTGAAGGGGCCGAGGGGCCTGGGGCCCAGACACCTCACCGCCGGCCTCCAGCGGCCTCCTCTTCCCTAAGGCACCGGAGGGCCTGCCCACGATGTGTGTGAGCAGCCGTGTGCCGCTGGTTTGTGGCTGGGACACTCAGGTGCCCCAGGGGAGCCTGTCAGGTCCCCGGCGGGGCTGGGGGTGACGGGGCTGGGGGTGACGGCTCTCTTGTGTGCAGAGAGAAACCAGTTTACAGAGAAATACTTGCTTTGTAACTTTCAGAAGAGGGAGGGGTGGGGGGGCAGGAAGGAGGAAGAAAGCGCGGAGGGCGGGAGGGAGACAGGCACCTTCAGTAGAAGCAGTGAGCATGTGATTGATACTCTCCAGGTGATTTTTAATAAAGAGCTGAACTTAATTCTCATCAGCGTCTTCCCTCGCCTCCCCCTTCTCTCTTTTTCTTTCTTAACGGGTGACCACGATGAAACTACTTCATGCTTCTCAGTCTGTGGTGGGGACCGACCTTGTTTTGCTTTGCTTTTTCCTCCCGTCTATGGCGAACAGCAAAAGTGAATTTAAGATGAAACACCACAGGACGATCCCATCGTCCGAGTTCTTTTTTTATATGTAAATTTATTTTTTATTGGTGTTCAATTTGCCAACATACAGAATAACACCCAGTGCTCATCCCGTCAAGTCCCCCCTCAGTGCCCGTCACCCAGTCCCCCGCACCCCCCGCCCTCTTCCCCTTCTACCACCCCTTGTTCATTTCCCAGAGTTAGGAGTCTTCATGTTCTGTCTCCCTCCCTGATATTTCCCACTCCTTTTTTCTCCATCGTCTGAGTTCTTGAGAAGTTTCCCAAGGCCTGCTCTCCGCCGCCGTCCGCGGTGTGCCACAGGCTAGGGGGCAGTTCCTTCTGACAACTGATGCAGCAGTTCCCTTGAGTAAAATAAGATTCCTCAGTAATGCAGCTGGGCACCTCGGGGAACTCTTGGCAGAGAAATAGCATTTCCTCTAACCCATTTAGGCTCCTTTAGGTGATGGTCCTTGGGTCCCCGGGCCCATATTCCCAGGGGTTCATGTGGTGTCGGAGAGCACCTAATCCTGGCAGAGGGCTGCAGAGGACGTCGAGATTTTGCCAAGTGTCAGACCTAGAAACATCCTCAGAGACCATTGGTCCCAACCCCCCTGTAGATGGAAACTGAGGCCAAAACTCACACTGTCCATTCGTGGTCAAACTAGGGTACAGGTTGCTGTGGTCATCTGCTGTGGCACAGCAGTCCACACTGCCCCGACATCCTGGACAACCACAAGTACCTGGCCCCGTGTGTTCTGTCCTCACTTTCCCAATCATCCTCCAAGAGCTTGGGATTATGAATTGCTTGAAGGAGTGAGTTTGGAAGAGAATCAGATAATGGCCTCAGGGTTCTATGAACCCCTGTAGGACGATTCGAGCTACACCAGCAGCTAGTTTTCCTTATTAAGAGGCCATAATAGGAACAGTCAGTTGAAACTATGCACAAAGAGAGGGACTGGGCAGTGAGGGGCCTGGAGCGTGTCTCATAGTCACTTGGAGATGTTTGGCCAAGATGAGAAAATTCTCCTGGGACCTTGGCAATATAGGGCCATGACAGCCACATGTCAAGTCTCCAAAGGCCTGTCCTGTGGGAGAGGCCTTTCTCCGTATGGTCTCTAAGCCCTGGCTAGGACTTAGTTGTAATTACAGGAGGCAGCTTGGAGCTGAGTAACAGATCATGTCATCGCCCCCCACCCCCCGCCCCAGAATGGTCCTCCCAGGGCAGTGCTTCTCTGCAGGTGAGTGAGCACCCCGCCACCTGAGGCATGCACAGCGAGCATTATGGCAATGCTGCAGAAAGCAGCCTTGATGGTCCTGGGGTTGAGCACAGCACAGCCCGACTTTTTGCTGGTATCTTACTGCAGTCCTGTTAATGGAACCACATGGTAACATTTGGTCACAGACGTTTATTAGGTAGTGTACCCCTGCCAGGCCCTCTGCTCCTCGTTGGGGATGCTGCACGAGTGGGATGCATTCCTCACCAGTAAGGGGCTTCCACTTTGGTGGGGGAATCATATTCACACATAAGAAAATCTGATCCATGACACACGGTGGGGCTGGAGCTCTGTAAGGTGGAGATCTGCGCTAAGGCAACGAGGTGGGTTGGCTGGCGGAGACATGCTTTGAGGGACAGCTGTGGATGGGCAACATGTCCAGAGGTAGGGATGCAGCCTGCATGGGCCAGGCCCTGGCAGGAACCAGGCGATACATTCAAACAGAACAATTAAGGAGAGAAGAAGGGGGCAGCTCCTCTGAAGGAGGCTGTCTACAGTAGGGTCGGTGGGGTTTAGGACCATCACCCAGGCCAGAGTCAGCAACAGAGAGGAGCCATTCCCACCCTTGGCCTGGACGGGCAAGCAGAGAGAGTGGTTTGGGGACCTTGGAGAGTGAGTGTGTGCAGAGGACCCCTGGGCAGCCGCGGTGACTCTCTGTAAAGATGGGTAGCCAACCTATCAGAGCCCCCAGGCCAGAAGGGAGCCAAGAGAGTAAATTCCACAGTGTCATTCTCTCCTGCCTTCCCGTCTTCTGCCGGTGATTCCCATGGGGGACCCAAGGTAGAAGTCGCAGGGCAAAGGAACCCATAGATGCCCCCCAAAGAGGCCGGCCTCCAAGGGCACAGAACGGGATGGAGAGGGGTGGGCAGTGGGTGTGCATGAGAAAACAGCGTGTCGAGAACACAAAGAATTACAGCCCATGCAGAGGGTGCAGGATGAGCAGGGGGACCGTCCAGGATGGCTAGGACGCAGACCGGGAGCAGAGGAAGGGCCGCTGCGTTACCTCATGGCAAACTAGCATCAGGCTAAATTCTTCCTTCCTGCCTCTCCTCCCTTTCTTCATTTCCTTCCTCCCTTCCCTCCCTCCACTTCCCCTTCCCTTCCCTTATTTCTCTCTCACCCTTCCTTCTTCCCTTTCCTGCCCCAGTAAATGTTTGTTGAATGGCCCCTCTGTGCCAGCCCAGACCCTGCCCTTTGGAGCTCACCATCTAGTGGAAAAGACAGACGAGCGAGCGCGCCATTGTAATCACGGCTGTGAAGGAAGGAGCCCCTGTGTCAGCCAGGAGGAGCCGTCTGTGTGAGAGTAAAAGGTTTTCTATCAGACTGGCCATTTAGAAATAAAAAAAAAAGACATTCCAATGAACTTGGCCATTCTCTCCGGCCGTGGAGACGAGCCAGGTGGGCAGAACTTCATCTGCTGCCACTGGGATGTCTACTAACAAGTTAGACTGCGCTCCGCATGCCTTATTATGGATAAAAGGGAAAACCTGGGTATTAAGGGAAACCCCGAGTATCAGGAACCCCAGAGGCAATCGACAGTCTGGGCTGCAGGCACTCCACTGCGAGAGCATCTTGCAACAAACCCAGCAAGCTCCTGTTTGCATCCTCCAAAGTGCAGGCTGTGGCACAGTTAGGTGAACTTGACCTTTGCCCATGAATAGCTGCTTATATACAATAGGACAGACAGAGAGGACTTCCCTTGCGGACTGTCGGCTGGTAGGGAAACATTTTCTTTGTCTTCCTTTATTATTATTTTTAATGGAACAAGGGCATTCCCCTGGGGCCATGTTATTTTTTTTGGACCTGAGCTGACATTGCTGGAAGTCTTTGGAAAGGACTGCAGTAAGCCATGAGACAGACTCCTCGACCCCTCTGCTGGCACTGTGGATCTCCTCGGTGTCCTCCCTCGCCCCTTGTCAGAGACCATTAGATGGTTCCCCTTGACATGTTGGGGTCTCTTCTTCCCTGGGATGACCTCATGAAACATATACTTCCTTTGCCCAAGTTCTCCCCAAATCTGGAAGAGTTGCATGGAATCTGGGACTCTCTGAGCTGAGAGGAACAGCGGCAGGGTCTGGCCCTCTCTGGCTGTAGATGAGGAGGCTGAGCTCCCCAGAGGGGCAAGCACTGACCCAGGCCTCCCAGCGAGAGTGAGGCCAAGCTGAGAGCAAGACCCAGGATCTCATCTCCTAATCCCAAGGCATTTCTACTCTCCTCCATTGCCACGGGCTCTTAGAAGATGGGGATTAGAAACTTGGAGAAGTTCTGTGTCGTATGGTCATGTTCTTGCCCATCATCCATATTTTATTAAGACGCTTTAGTACCGAGGGCACTGTGGTAAGTGCCCTAGGGATCCAACATGCAATCTGTGTCCTGAAGGTGCTTATATTCTGTGGTTTGATGGTATTTTGTCACAGTCATTCAAGAGATGGTGAGAGGGCGGATGATTAATCTCCCAGGGAACCACAAAGACGATAAGGCTTGCATGAGCTCTGAGAAAAAGGCAGGGTCCCTGTGGTTTGAGGGGAAGTCAGGAAAGGTTTTTCTGACTTGGAGGAGGTATACAAACGGACCGCCAGGTTGAACAGGCTTTGTCAGGACAAAAAAGAACCAAGAGGTTGAGGTGGGAAAGTGATGGGAGGGTTCAAGGAAGAGGTGGGTCTACTTGGGACTTCCCGCAGTTCGATGCCATGATTTGTTCTTTTGGCCGTGGAGCCCTGATAATCAGACCGACACAGAATGAAGGAGGGTTCAGGGCAAAATGATGCTCCTAGCCTCGGCTCAGCCACGTTGTAGCTATCCAGTCTTGGGCAAGTCTCATAATCTCCTTGAGCCTCCATTTCCACATCTAGGGAAAGGGAATAATAATAATATCTGACCGCCTGGATCACGTGATCGCCTTGAGGGTCACATAAAATAATATCCCAGCAAGAGTTCTGGGAAGAGTTAACCAGCACACAGATGAAAGAGGGCTTTGTTATTTGTTCAGGAACTTTGTTCATTCTTTTCCAGTAATCGTGTAAGAGAAATTGCTTGGAATTTTATAATCAGAATATCAGAGTTTATTTAATGTGACTAATATTCATTAAAGCAATAACAGGAGTCAGGCCTGGTATAGTGGAAAAGTGGTATGTGTTGGAGACTGACCAGGGTTTGTATCCTGGTTCCACTCTTCATTAGCTGTCTGACCTTGGCTCGTTTCTCAATAAGAGTTGCTGGTTTCTCATCTGTAAAAATTGGGTGAGGACCGCTCTCCGACAGCGTGTGGGGAAACTCACGTGGAGTCATCCGTGTAAAACGCCTGGCCACGGTGTGTGGCACGTAGTAGGTGCAGAGTCTTCTCCCCTCCTGAGTGCACACATGGGCTCCTCAAGCATTGTTTTATGGAGACTGCCTTTCTGCAGGCCTGTAAAAGAAAAAAAAAAAAGGCCTGGATGAAACTGTAGGACACACATTGAGGTCATTTGCACAGATTACTTTCATTCTTAAGATACTGACTTTTTGGTTTTTTTTTTATTTTATTTTAGGACTGGCCACAGAATTGGTAGTTTTAAATAAAGACCATATACCGCATCAAACTCATTGAACTTGCACACTAGTTTATTTTTTTAAACGACCCCAATGTCTAACTGTGTTAGAGGACATATTTCTGCATGAAATGATCGCAGGCAGTGTTGGGATTGGTCACTGTGGGTGAAGTTGCAAATTGATTGAAGCTCCTAGATTTTTCAACCACCTCCAGCCCACATGCCTGCTTGGGTGTGGATGCACAAACACCCCTATCCAGGCCACGTGCAGCAGGGTCCCATTTTTTCTGCTCAGTCTGGGTTGCCTTCGTGCTCTTCATCTAAACAAAGTCCACCTTTACTCAGAGGTCCCCTCTGTGACTCTGCACAAGTGACTTTGGCCCTGGAGAGCCTGACAGAGGGGTGAGTGGCGTGAAGAGGACCACTTGGGGCCTCTCCACGTGATGCTAAGAAGGAGCTCAAAACTGGGACCTGTGAGAAGCCACGGAGCATCAGTATAGTCTCACCAATAAATGAGAACATGAATTTTGGAGACCAACCATACTTGAGATCAAGCCACTTAACATTTCTTTTTTTTTTAAGATTTTATTTATTTATTCATGAGGCACAGAGAGAGAGAGAGAGAGAGAGAGAGAGAGAGAGAGAGGCAGAAACACAGGCAGAGGGAGAAGCAGGCTCCATGCAGGAAGCCCGATGTGGGACTCGATCCCGGGACTCCAGGATCACGCCCTGAGCTGAAGGCAGATGCTCAACCACTGAGCCACCCAGGTGCCCCAACATTTCTGTGACCTTGGACAAGTCTCTCACTTTATCAAAGACTCAGATGCCTCCTCCGTAAAATCGGGGATGAGTACACGGCCTAGTGCTTTGAGGATTCAGTGAAATGATACAGGGGTCAGCCCTTGAGAACAGCGCCCACCACTTAGCGAGCACCCAAAATAGCAGTGGTGGTTGTTTGGGGATTTTCCGTCCCTGGGAAATCTTCTGACCTCTTACATACATCCTCCCTAATTCCCAGCCCCCTCTGGATCCTAAGACCCCTCCCTGGAACCTTCAGGCTGGAGTGGGGGTTGGAGACAAGCTCATCCCTCTCTTCCACTAAAGCCCTTTTATTTGGGCTCCTGGAGGTTCCATTTTCGAAAGATGGTCTTTCCTCCAAAAGCCCCGCACAGACCAGTTGTCCCGAGCGGCACACGGCAGTAAGTTTGCGCCTCCCCAGTGTAAAGCAAAGGCATGCCTGGGATCCCAGGATGGGGCTGGCTGGGTAGCTCTCACCCATCCCAGGGAAGGAGCTGGAAGCCAGGTGGGCACCCCGAAGGCGCCCAGGACCCCAGCGAGCCGTGTAAGAGGCAGCACAGGGTGCCTGCTGGCCTGCAGCTCTTCCCGCAGCAGCATCTGCGTCTCCGAGTCTACAGGTAGGAAATGCTCCCTGTCTCGCCCCTTCCTGGGTGTGCATTTCCATTTCAAGCTCCCTGGGTGCGCTGGAGAGCTTGGTGCCCCCTTGAGGGCCCCAGCGGTAGGCAGTTGGGGTTTTTCCACCCGGGTCTCGAATAATCAGCATGCTCCTGTTTCTTTCTCCATCCCCTGGTGACACTGACCACTCATGACAGCCTTGGCCCAGCCAGACGCCCTTCCAGGGTGGGAAGCAAAGCGGCGGGAGTGTGGCACGGACTGACCCCGGGACGCTTGGCCTTAGTGAGACTCGTGTCCCTGACCTGATCTCGGCTCAGCTTGCACCTGCACACTCGCAGCTGGGCCGATTTCCTGCCTCCTGCGTGGGGACCACCACACCCCTGCTCTCACTTTCTGGTGACACAAAACTAGTGTGTGAAGGGCACTTGCTCACGGGTTTGTTTGGCAAAGTCCAACAGGTTCCCATTTCCCCAGTTTCTTTGTCTTGTTTTGTTTTCAGAGCCCCCCCCCCCCCGCCCCGGTTCTTGTCTCCTCTCTCTGGGCCTTCCTGTCTTTCTCCCTTCCGTGTTCTAAGTTGTTTTGGGGGATCTGGTGGTGAAGGGTGGAGGGCGAGGAGGTTACAGTCTTCATTTCAGGTTCTGACATTTGCCTTTCTTGAGTTCAGACAGCACAGCCCTCCAGCCTTGAGCTTGAACCCTGACTCCCAAACTCTTTGTATGGACACAGAAGGCAACGGTGGGTGACTAGAATGACACACACGCACAGACTACCTCAGGCTCTTACAGGCTCTTACAGGTAGGAGAGGGACATGAGACAGAGAGGGCTCTTTCCCAGGAGGATTCATGGTAGAAAAACACACTTTGCCCTGTGGCTTGGCAAAGCATGAGGAAGGAAGTGACTAGCTATTTCCAGTAACTTCTTAGCCAACATGGAGTAGGCCACTTTTTTTATCTTAAATTCTTCATCTGTAAAATGGGAGGATTTGGGTGGCTTATTTTTAAGATCCATAACTATTCATACATTTTTCAAATCAGATGTGGGAATCCAGTTTGTAGGCCTGTGGGGATTGCAACTAGACTACAAATGGGGAGCTTGATATTGGGCAGGTAAGAGCAAGGCCGTATGTTGACTCTGGGGACATCCAGGGAAATATGAGACCATGCCCCTGCCTTCAAAGTATTTACCAGCCCCTTTGACCAATTGAGTCTGATGTGTTCAGCGTAGCAGTGGAGCAACAATTATACTGGAAAGGATCTGACAACTGGAAAGGATCTGACTCCCAATACTCAAGTCTCTGCAGCAGCCTGCTGGCGGCACCCTACCTTGGGCAGTCTACGCGTCTGCCATTCTGTTTTCCCGTAGGCCCTGAATGTGGTGTCCTCTTTCCAAAATTCCATTTGAATTTAATTCTGCTTTTGGTAGCGTGACATACGATCTCATGCTATTCAGCATTATTTCCCCATACTTAAGAACTTTTTGATTGTCACATGACCGTTTGAGAGCTATCTGTTTTTAACCCTCGTGGGGACCCAGATTTGGAGATATTATTAGACTCATTCAAGCCATCCAGAGAGATCTCCATCTACTGTAATAACCGTGCTGTTGCGTCTCTACACGATTCTGCTCTTTGCCTACAGTCGGGTGATTTGTACGGGGCCACAGCTCAGGCCAAAATCTAGAAGTTGCCATATTGACACACGTTGGTGATGATGGAATTCTCGCTCTATCCTTCTCAAATGCAATATTGTTCAGCCAGTCGTCAGATAAGTTATATGGCTCCAAATTAGAGCCAAACTACACAGTCTACTGAAATACCGTCTGTACCCAGAACATGGTGTCTCCTACAACTTATGAAAAGGGTTGATTTGTCTTTATTTAATTGTGCTTCAAGTGGACGACAAACCACAGGGCAGCTGGTGAGCTGTGTATACTCTGCTTAATGTGGTCAGTTCTATTATTTATCAATTGTGGTTTTGATCCTCTACGAAGAAAGGGAGGTGGTGGGAAGAGCTAGCTTGTGGGCCCTGGAATTCCACACTTGTGTTGTGAAAACAGTACTTTGACGTGGGATGGTCACATTACTGTTCTGGTGCTTTTGAACACACCATCGTACTTTGTTATTTCCCCTTACTTATCAGGGTATTCTTCATGCTTCATGGCTTCCCGAAAATAATGAAACTCTGAGAATATGGGGCTATTGGAGCAGAGATTATAGGACCCCAAGAAAAGATCTTAGGAAAGTGACTATTTCAGTGTGTGTGTGTGTGTTTGTGTGTGTGTATGTGTGGTGTGTGCATACCTGTGATGTGCAGGCACGGTGCTAGATGCTGGGGGTACAGCAATGAATATTTCATGAGATAGGTGTGATCCTGCACTCATGGAATTTCCTGCAGGTAGATAAGTAGCTAGTTGGATAAATGCTTTATAGAGAAGTCCAAGGTCTGAGGGAATGCAGAGGATGGGTACTTGACTCATCAGGGGTCAGAGTCACTTCTAGCCTGAGTCATGCTAACCAAGTGAGGATAACTGAGCTCTCCAGAAACCAGGTGTTCTGACTCTTTGCCTTCTGTCCCAACAGTTTCTGAAACCCATTTTCAAAAAGGCAAGTGAAAAAAATAGAAGCTGAGTGGATCCTAGTGAAAAGGTGTTCATTTATAACTAGTGTCCTCTCTTTTGAGATTACCGTGTTCTAAGGACTACTCAGTACCCTTTATTTTATTATGTGAAGGATACCTTAAATGCTGTGTGAAGGAAGAGGGGGCTCATCTTCACATGCTTTATTTCTTAGTCAAAATGTGATAATTCCTCCTCAGTATTTTATTTTTAATGATCCAGAGCTCCGAGAACCTCTCCACTGGCCCAGCTACTTCTGAATCAGCATTTTCTCCTCCATCCAAATCCTCAGGATTCTTGATCCCACTCATCCTTGGGTCTCTTCCTGACCCTGTTGTGTGGAAAGCTGCAGACCAGTGACTTTCCTGAGAGTTGACTTTCCATGTGACTCCTCAGAGGGAGCAACCCCCAGGGAACCAGCTCTCCTGCTGGGCCTACAGTTTGGGGCAGCGATACGAAGGACTTTGAAGTATGGAATCTAAGCCTGATCAATGAGAAATACTCCAGCGGACCACATCAGAACCCAGACCTATTGTTTCACCTCCTCTTGCTCCCACCCCCACCCAGCATCACATTGTTCCCCATATATAAATACCTGTCCTTCCTAGATAGTGTCAGACCCACCTGCTTTTCTATAAGCCAGTGCCAGGGCCTTCTCCAGTGCCATCTGTCCTCTCATCTATCCAGTAGGCCTCTGTGATAATGCATATCATAAGAGAAGGTAAGGCATTAATGATTAGGGATGTGGTGTGCAGTACAGATGAGCAGCCATATCCGCCTCCCACACCTGTAACCAGGTAGGGGGACCTTGGGGAAATGGCATCACCTCACTGAGTCTTGGTTTCTTCCCCTATAAGCTGAGGGTGCTCATACTTAACACATAGGGTTCTTGTAAAGCTTCAAGAAATAATTTTGAAAAGTTTTTCAATGGTGCCGGTGTGTAGTAAACACCCCCAAATGGCAGGTTTTATTAGTATTATTGCATTATGTTGTGACCATCTGATTATTTGTCTCACTTCCTTCATAAAACTGCTAACCCTCTGAGAGTGAAGATTGTTTCTCTTCCATATTAGTATGCCCAGTTTCTAGCTTAGGGCATGGTTATAATAGAATCTCTGTAAGTATTGGTGAACAAAGGAGGAACACACTGAATGAATGATTTGCAGAGAGGAGGGAAGAGAGGAAAATGAAGGCAGGGAGGGAAGGAGGTAATGAGAGAGTGACTTATTCAATAAATGAATGAAAGAATGATCGATTTTTCAATTGCTCTTTGATTGGTGCCATTACATTTTTCTTAGACCATGTGTCAAGCTGCTATACAAGAGCTGTGATTTTGGAAACCGATCATTCAGGATTCTGAGAATTTAATAAACTCTCCAAGCACTTTATTTTTTCTGTGCCTCCTATACAAGAGAGGCAGATTTAGACATTTCTGACAATGAAACTAAGCAAGAGAATAAAGTCCAGATCATTGGGACCCTTGGGATGAAAACACAGAATCCAGGATTCAGAACTGGCCATGGCTTGGAGAACGCTTGGTAATTGTGACAAGGATATGGATGCAATAAACATTCTGAGGTTTATCTTGCTTTAATGACTTGCCTTGAGTGGCTTTGATCTTTGTATTTGATAATCACTTTCAAATGGTCTGGTGTGTTCTGAAATTGGAGTCGTGGTTCGGGGACTTGAGATCCTCCTCAGGAATGACAGGCTGCGATCAGAATATGGAAATAGGCAGTGCTAAGGGACTTGCTCTGTGAGTTGTAGAAACAGGTCAAGCACCTGTGGAGGAGATAAGCATCCCGGGCCAGTGATGGGAGCAGGGTGCCCTGGTGGGAGAAAGACAGCAGGCATTGGGAGCTAAGGGAGCTAAGGCTAGTTCCCTCCAGCAGCATGAGCAAGCTAATAAGAGAATTGTGCCTCCTGGGCCCTGTTCATGTGTTGGGCACACCTCTTGATGTTAACCTCCTTGAATTTTTATATTCCCCTGCCTAGATTGAATTCTATAATCCCCATTTTACAGGTGAAGATATTGAGGTTCAGAGAGGTTGAGTCCCTTCCCTAATAAGGTCACAGGCACACCTCTTGGCAGAAGAGGAAGGATTTGAACCCTAGACTGTCTCTCTCTTAAGATGAGGCTTTTTTAAAAAAAAAAAGATCATAAAGCCCGTGATTACAACAATGAAGTATCCCTTGGTGAGGCAATGCCGGAAAAAATGGTGAATACAAAAACGTGTGCCATAAAACTTGATGTACTTGTGCCCCCATTTTCATATCATTGATTGAAGACTAGACCCCATTCCAGAACAATCCTATCTAGAACCAGATCCAAAGATATTTAATGATGAAAGTAAGTAGCAGAGTCTTACTCTATACAACCATCTTCCATACGATTATGAGTAGAATACAGCTCTAAGGCACTCTATTTAAATGTGATGCTGAATTTTTTAATTGCCCCTTAAAAAAAAAAGATGTGCTTGTTTCTATGACACTCGGATGCTTTTCCTTTAATGTAAAAGAGCTGTCCCCAGCGTCTAGCGTAGAGGTGGCTCCTCACGGCCAGGCTTATCTGAGACAAACCCTCTCCAAGTCCGGGGCATCAGCACTTGGCCAGCACCATGGCCATGTCCTGCCTCCACCTATCGAGAGCCCAGGGAACAGAACTTGGGCAGCACACTTCTCAAAAATCTCCACCGCTATCGCTTCTACGACGGGAAAGTCAGTTGGCCTTAAGTGGGAATAGAAACAAACACTGGCCAGTGGCCAGTGTCGATCTGGGCTCACCGCGAGTCGTACTTCTGACCAACCATCTGCAAAACGAGAGCCAGTGTAGTCTTTTTTTGGGGTTGAAAAAACTCGAGCCCTTCCATAATTTCACTTAAGGGCTCTGTTGTTGTTGCTCTGCATTTTGAGTGTAGTTCCCTTTTGCTTCCCTTTCAATAAAACAGGCCCTGACAGCCCTCTCATTGAGATTATTACAGAGTTGTACCATCTCAGGCCAGTGCATTTAGGAAATATGTTATTGGCACTCACCAGCGAGTGAGATGCATAAAGAAAATATTCTAATGACAGTTGAGTTGAGAGAGCTTTGATCTCCCTCCAGAACTGCTCTCATGGCTTTGAAATGCAGTTCTGGCAGAGGGGTGAAGTCTGGGCGCCTTGGCACTCTGGGGCTGGGCCCCCCTGAAACTGACATTCCAGGGGACCCACAGCCTGCACGGTGGGATCCAGGGGCATGGGCTGCTGAGGAAGCAAAGGGACACCGAGACACCTGCCTAGAGAGGCAGCTTGTGGAGAGGGTCTACATTAGGAAGAGCTTTCCGGGTTGGCCCAATGTTTCCCAAACTCTGTTGGTTGTGCTGTTATTTGATTTTTGGCAGAGGCAGAGGTGAAGGTGAGGGGAAAAGGAATATGGTCAAATGTGTTTGGGAACGCTCTTACAGGATCTACTCTACTCCTGTTTTGCATGTTTAAGGCTCTGATAAGTCTTACAATTAAAAA
The DNA here is from genome assembly GCF_905146905.1 of Nyctereutes procyonoides. Taxonomy (NCBI): domain Eukaryota; kingdom Metazoa; phylum Chordata; class Mammalia; order Carnivora; family Canidae; genus Nyctereutes; species Nyctereutes procyonoides. The sequence continues at coordinate 4,336,481 of NW_026575135.1, read as the reverse complement.
AAGTACGTATTGAACATCGTTTAGCAGAGCATGTCCTAAACTCATTTGAATCATAAAATGCTTTCTCCTTAAATATGCACCTACTTCTTGTGGATTTAGCCCTCAGTAGACTGTGATTTGGAATCTGATTCACAAGCTCCCTGAACGGATAGGGATTCAGAGCTGCAGACAGGGCAGCTGAGTGTAGTGGGAGAGGCTCGACACTCAGGCAATGCAGGTCCTGCACGGGGATGCTCAGCTGAGGGGGAGCCCGGGGCTGCAGTCCTTCCCATGCCTGATCCTCAAAGCCATGCACTGTTGTAGGGAACTGTGTCCACCTGAATGAAGAAGTGATTTTACTAATTTGTGCAGAAGTGCTGCTGTACACAGGCTAGTGAATGGAGGTTTGTCGTCAGGCCCTGGCAATACCTTGGGCAAGTCACTTCGCTTCCCCGAGCCTGGACTTCTTCATCTGGTTTTGAAGTTACACAATTTAAGAGCATGGTGCTCAACAGTTGCTAATCAGTGGTCTGTCTGTCACACTCGCTCACTCCTCTCACTCAAGTTTTAGGGAGCACAGAGATATGAAGACTTGGTCCTCACCTACTTGAAGCTCATAGCCTGATGGAGAAGACGGGTGCTCACTGGAAAGATAACGCAAAGCAGGGTGATAAGTGCTAGAAACAGAAGGGGAGGCTTTGGAGAGGGAGAAGCTACTGTCAGCTAATGGTGATGATGGTTTTGGTGCTGCTAATAATTATCCGTGTCATCACAATACCATAACAACAATAACCTATGCTAGTCATTGAGTGCCTTCTACCCATCAGGCACTGCATGAGGCACTTTCTCTGTCTGACCTCTAGACCTCCTGAGAGGTGACTGTCATCCTCCCATTTTAAAGGTGAGGGTGATCAGGAGTGGATGTAAGCTGGACTTTGCAGGGAGGATAAGATTTTAAAAGGCAGAAATTCCGGAAGGAAGATCATGAGGCAGAGGAAGGAAACTAATGGGCATATAAGGAGTGGGCATAACTGGGGAAGCCCAGGGGCTCCAGGGATGAGGACACCATGAGTACTTGAGGCTGAGATTGCTGGAGGAAGAAGAATGTTGGATGGTAGGGATGAGATGTGGAAAGTCGAGACCCAGAGAACCACTCAGAGGTAGATCATTTAGGTTTATACCAGTAGGAAAAAAATAGGAGACCAGACCATGGAGAGGAGTGTGTGCCCAGGCAGTGCTGAGCTGTCCCATTTAAGCCTGCTGGGGTACTGACACTCAGAGAGATAAGGCAACTTGCCCATCAACATAGGTCTGTCCACCCAACTCTGAGTAGTACTGGCACGTAAATTAATAAATGCACTGACGTTTGGATTTGTATTGATTTTTATGGAGCATGAGTAATGAATTTTTTAAATAAATGTGACCAATTTGCAATATACACATGAGACTAACCTTCCCACAGTTGCAAAATGGAAATCCAAGCAGTCCTGAACGAGTCCTTTCTCTTCCCTCTTCACCATTCTCCCTAAACTCTAATGGCCTTTCTCTGTTTGACCTTCTCTGCTTTCACCTCCATTCAATGACAGGAGGAATTAAACATTCTCTTAAAGAGGTAGCAAGAGAGAACTAAATACCCACAAGGGCTTCTGCCCCCCCCCCCAAGATTTTCCCTTGATGCGTTTGAGAGACACCCAGCTTGGCTCTGAGTCGGTGGGAAGACCACAGGCAACAGAAGAAAAGCTCTTAGCCACAAAGCTGTTTTCCTTTGGGTGGGTCCCCCCCAAAAGAGACAGAGAGGAGAGAGGCAAGCGGGGAGGGGGCAAGAACGTGGAAGGCTGCCATGGATTCTTCCTCTTGGGGGAAATGGAGGTATCTCAAAGTGTGAAAAAAAAACACATACAAGCAAGGGAGAGGCTCCAACATCCCACATGTCTGCCTTGGGCCAGGATGAGTACCACCCCCTGAAAAGATTGGCTTCTGCAATTACAACTGAATAAACAACCAATTAAAATGTCTCCCCCACCCCACCTCACCCCATCTCTTCTTCTCATGAAGCTTTCTCAGCCCTAGAGCAGCAGGGCAAAGAGGTGACTTTGTCTAATAACATCTGTGTTCTCTGCCTGAGAGAATGCTTGATGGAAATGGACAAATCAATTAGAAAAAAATAAATAATGTGGAAAGGGCTGATCCAAGAAAATCTCAGCTTCTCTTTGTTTTCATTCACCCACGCATTGTTTCCCTTTGCACCATGGCCCTGCATGAGCCTGGAAGTGAGGGTGAGGCTGTGGGAAGAATTGGACACATAGAGATTTGTGCTTGGCTTTGTCACTATTTATGTGATCTCTGAACCCCTGTTCCTTCATCTGTAAGATGGGGATAAATAATAAGAATAGCTAAACAGTGATTGAGCTTTTCTACATGCCAGGTATTGTTCTAAGCCCTTTGCACTTCCTTTATTACATCCCAAATCTTCTGGGCAACTCGATGAGGTAGATTGTTTTGTGTGTACAGCAATTGGCACAGGCAGTGAAGTAAATTGCCCAGGGTGACCCAAACATTGGGTAGAGGAGCTGGATTCAAACCTAGGACTCTGGCTTCAGAACAAGTCATCCTACCTCCCCACTATGCTGCATGACTTCAAATACTGCAGTGATGGGATGAGAGGTATTTGCTAGCACAGGGGCTGGCCTACAGCAAGTGCTTAATACATTTTGGTTTTTTCTCTTCGCTCTTTCCTTCCCTGATCACAAAGTAGACTGGCCAAAACTCCTTATGAGGCTTCCAGTCTAAGAAGGTGAAGGTAGGATTTCCAGAGTGAAGAAGCATGGAAGCAATATGTTGGGTCAATATCTGAGCATGTGGCTATCCTTAAAAGTGGTCAGTTCAACCCAGACATAGCTATGACCTCTCTTAACCCTGTCTGTATCTCTAACTCATGTTCACCTTTTCTTGAAAAGCCAGGAAAAAAAATACGGCAACTGATCGATTATGGGCTCTTGATGATGTAGGGAATGGGGAGGGCTCTCTAGTTCTCAAATGTATCTGTTCCCATTAGAGTAGAGGTGTGGGTCTGTGACTCATAGGAATGCTCTTATGAAGCACCGGGTAGCTGCTGCTTATCCCAGTGTATTAGTAAGAAAACTGAGGCCTCATAGGAAGGAGACTGGGACCTAAATATTTTAGCTTCTTCCTTTCCCAATGTAAATTCAACCCCATTAACATTTACTGAGTGCTTACCTGGTGGCAAACCCTATGCTGAAAACCGGGTAAACAGAAATGGAGCCACAGACAGTGGTGGATATGGAGTGATGATTTGGAATAGTGTGAGTGCGCATATAATAGGAGGTGAATGAGTGTAGAGATGGGAATCAGGGAAGCTTTCCTTGAGGTGCGGTACCAGCATGGGCTTTGGATTTGTTCATCAGAGGACAAAACGCAGAGCAGAGTCCCTGACAGAGGGAACATCTCGAGTGGCGGCACCACAGAGGATGCATCGTGGTAAACACCCCAAAACCACAGTGGGAAATTTGGAGAAGGAGCAGAGAGAGACGGGGCTAGAGAGGGAGGCAGCTTCTTGGAGGCCATGCTGGGGACTTTGGACTCACTCTTTCACATACAGGACATCCTTCCATGACCCCAGGAGGGAAAGAAAAGGGAACTGCCATAAGTTTTCCCCCAGCCAGGATTTGTGTCAACCCTTTATGGGCAGATATGAAAAAGGAAACAACTTCCAGCTCCCTGTGGGACCTTAGCAAGGTCTGAAGCTTACATCTCTTTTCCCTCTTCTGGAGTATGGGCATCATAATACAACCTACCTCAGCCTTATTAAACAGATTAAGGGAGATAATCCATGTGAAGTCAGACCACATGGAAGGGCCCATCAAACACTAAATACCATTATTCATAGACGTCCTCTCACCTACCACGTCAAGCTGCCTGCGTGCTTGTTTATGTATGTTTTTATTCATTTATTCATTGATTCATTTCCAGCCTTACTCAAGAAATGATTATCAGCTGCTCACAAGGCCATATGACAGCAGACATAAAACAGAGGCTGAGAGACTCAAGAGAGGAGAACAAGATGCCTGTGTCTATAGAAAATGATCCATTGAGTAATAAGCCTGTGACTGATGGAGAGCTTTAGCATTTCAGTGGTGATAGGAGAGTCACACTCTTTGAAGGAGGAGTTCTTATTTACTAAGCTCCTAGGACATGCCAGCCTCTTTACAAAGACCGTTTCTGCCTCTCAGCAGCCTGTGTTCAGCCTAGGTATTAAGGAGCTGATGATGATAACAGGGGTTTAGTTCACTTTTCTGATACATCAGTCTACAATGGCAGCCACTCCAAATACAATATCCCTCTTTAAGTCCATTGTACAGACAAATAAATAGAGGCTTAAAGAATGCAGAATCATCAAGGGGGAGGGGGAAGCGTGATGCCCAGTGACAAGACCATAGGTTTCCAAGGTACACAGAATTGGCCTTGAAACCCAGTTCTGCAACGTTGGGCAACCTATTTCATCACATTTGGGCCACATGTTCCTTATTTTGAAAACAGAGCAATAATGTCTCTTTGCAAGGTTGGTATAGAGATGCACAGCAGGCCTCCTAGTGCAGCTCTGTACTTGCCAAATAAATGGTCTGATGTCCACAGTGAATGAGTGAAGTAGAGAAGAAGCCAAGACAAGAATACGTGTTATCTTTTCCATGGTCTGTGTTCTTAGTTTACAGTCATGTTATGTGGCCCTGTCACTGGGCAAAATAGCAGAGTCCTTAAGGGCAAAGATGCTGACTTTAGGTAAATCCAGGTTCTAACCTGAACTCTGCTATTTATAAGCTGAGTAATCTTACCATGTCTCTTAAACTTGCAAGGACTTAATTTTCATAGCTGTGAAATGGGGTCATCTCAATTAACCTTATAATAGTATTGGGGGAAGCCACTGAGGTGATGTTTATAAAGTGTTTAGCAAAGTGCCTGGCACATAGTAGCTCTTAATTACTTGGGGGAATAGCTGTTATTTGAATAGTACCTTTTTTTGGATGGTGATGACAGCCAAGGTTCTTTTTCTGTTACAGAGCATACTTGGATGTTAATGAACTGAAGAACATTCTTAGACTGGATGGATCAACACACCTTAATATCTTCTTTGCAAACTCCTCGGAGGAGGAATTGGCAGGAGTAGCCACTTGGCCATGGGACAAGGAAGCCCTAATGCACTTAGGTGAGAATTAGAAACTTCTTCAGGAGGAAATTGAATTAGCACAGGAATAAATTTAGTGGTGATGAAAACGGTGGTGGAAATCATGACCATGATGATGGCGGTGGTAGTGGTGACGATGAACAATCTCTTTATCGCTTGTTAGTGCACAGAACTCTTCAGCATTCCTCATCTCGTTTCAACCACCAAGCATTGCTCTGAAGGAGATAACATGGTATCATTAACCCTGTTTTACCAGTGCAGAAACCAGGACCCACAGAAGGAACAAGGTTTATCCAAGGTCACACCCAAGTCCATGGCTGAACCACATTTGAATTCAAGGCCCCAGCTCTGTCCGTTGACAGCTTTCTTCTTAGTGCATGCAAATATCTGCCCAGCCCATCAGCCACATGGTGCTGGCACAACCGGTTAAGGCTTGGCTTGAGAGATACCAAAGAGACAAGAGAAAGTGAGCTTGTTAAGAACTCCCTGTTTGCCGTGTTCCACCAACACCACCAGGAGCTCTTCTTACATCCAAATTATTCATATCCATAAACCAGACGTATGTTTATACAAACCCATCCCCAAAAGTCAGAAAAGACAATGGTTTTTGAACCAGGCCCTGTGAGTCAACATTGATCATGATTTTTCCATGCTCTCTTCCATACACGTCTATATGTGCATGTGCGTTTGTGTAATTTGTGCATATTTGAAATCACAGCATAGGTAAAATTTTACGTTTTTTTTTTTTCTTCGTATTATGTCACTTACATTATTCTACAGAGTAGCAGTCTTTCTAATCACTTCCAGTCCAGCTTTTTCTCTTAACATCATAAGATAAAAGCATCCTTCTGGGTTATTTCCATCTCCCTAAAGGTGATGTTTTAATGACCACACAATATTCCATTGAGTGAGGCACTACAAGGTACTCAACCTTTTTCCCCTTGATAGAATGTTCCCGCTGTTTACACCAGTGGATAGCAATGCCTCCCGCGGTGAGAGTCTTCATTCGGGAAGGTTAGGGCTCCGCAGAGTGACAGTGCTGGCTGTTTCCCTAGGCCTGCCTGCTCTCCCAGTGATGCATCCAGAATCCAGTCACCGCTGTCAATCTGCGGTATCATGGAAATGAGGGACCCTGCAATCTCACATGATGGAGACTTCAAACTCTAGAGTTAGTTCCCTCCAGATTGCTCTCTTTCTCACTTGTTTTTAAGGGAATGAACAACTTGTGTGTGTGCACGTGTGCATGTGTGCAAGCGTGTTGTGGTGGTGTAAATAGAGCTAGAGACAATGAGAAATCTGTAGTGGTTCCCGACTGGGGGCATTTCATCCCCTTGGAGACATTTGGTCATGTCTAGAGATAGTTCTGACTGTTACCACTGGGGGAATGCTACTGGCATCTAGTGGGTAGAGGACAGCGATGCTGCTGAATCTACAGATTTAGCAGGAAAGAATTATCCAGTACAAAATGCCAATCATGCTGAGGCTGAGAAATCCTGAGATAGATGATGGATGGGTAGACAGACAGACAGAGGTTGGGCAGAAACAAGTATGCAACTTAGAAGCACCGGAAAATAGATGATTTGTATCTATCATGTGCCTGGGATGACATATGGGACCCCTCCTGGCCCACAGCATTACGCATGGTTGTTCTCAGCTATGATCTTACTCGGCAGTATGACCTTAGGCATGTCTCTTTCCTTCCCCAAGCCCCAAATTGCTCAGATTTTGAATGAACAGTTTAGACTAGATGGCCTCCAAGGACAGTTCTCAGCACTGAAATGCTGTCCTATTGGAAAAGCGACTGAAAGTCTCTTGATCAGAGTCTTAGAAGGCCTCTAAAGTTAGAGAAAAAATATTCCTGATGATTCTGTGAATTTCTGGGGCTGGCTCAGGACCAGGAATACAGAAGGCTATAAATCCATAGCATGTTATAGTGTTTCAGGATGATGTCAGGCTCCAGCTATTTCACCTTTTAAGAGAAGCAGTGAAACAGGACTCGGGCTCTGTGCTGTGGCTCTGGGCAAAGGGGTGAATCGGGAGGGGATGAGGTAAAACAAACAAAGCTGGCCCGGACATTAAGTCTGCAATCCTGTCATTATCCCTGGAAATACCTGTGGGGTCCCGTACCTTCCCACTGCCCTGCCTAGCGCCTCATTGTTGAAGCTTCGTGGCGAAACAGAGAATCACTGGCACTGTGGTAGCTGGTTATTTTAGAGCTCACCAGAGATGCAAAGTCACTTTTCTAAGATCACACAGCCAGGGTCAAGCGGAATGAATGTTGCACTGCGTGTCAGGCTAACGGCTCTGGGTCCCCAGCCCTCAGCTCACCAATCTCCTCATCCTAAGAAATGTTGGCCAGAAGCAATTTCTCCACGCTAACCCCAATCAAACCCAACTTATTAGAACCATACATATATTTTTACCCTCTTTTCCTGCTGTGATGCCATGATCCCTGGAAAAAGCCTTGGGTGGGAAGGGGATTATGTTTCATATTATGATTGACAGAAAATAATTGAGAGAGATTTCCTGTCTCAATTTCTCTTTCTCCCTGCCTCTTTGCCTCCCCCTTCTCACACACACGTGTGTGTGTGCACACCCCCGCCCACACACACACCCTCTCATACATCTTTATCTCTGTGCTAGAAGGCTCTGAGCAGTTCAGAATTAATAGACTCCGCGAGCCCCATGACTGAGCAAGCTTGCCCTCCTGGCAGTTCAACCCAAGATAAAACTCCCCCCCACGCCTGCAAGCTCAAATCGACAAGGCCCTGGCCTTATCACCATTCTTTATAAGACACTGTTCTGCACTTAAAATCACTACTTGCAGAGTGTTCAAACCCGAATTTTACCCTTCTCTTAAACACATTTGGATTTTAAGTTTAAATGTCTCCCTACCAGCCTGTATGCATTTCTCCAGTGCCTAAAATGAACATGAAAAATGCTGTCCATTGCTTCTGCTGAAATCTGCTCCATCATCCCTAAGCTAAGCCATGCTCAGTCACGTGGGGGTAGACCGTTGCTCCTCAAACTAGAACATACAGACAAGCCATCTGGGGCTCTTATTAGAATACAGATTCTGATTCCATGGGTCTGGAGTAGGACCCAACATTCTACGTGTTTAATCACCTTCCAGGTGATGGTCCTGCTGCTTAGTCTCAAGACACTCTTCGAGTAGTGAGTAGTTAGTAAGGCACCCACTGGATACGAAGTGCTGTGCTAGCTGCTTACGTGTGCTTAGTTAGACCTCAGAAAGCTTCTTTAGTTGGGTTCACGTTCAGCAAAGATTCAACACGCATTTAATGAGATGCCATATTCCAGGCCCTGTGACTGGCCCTAGTAGTAGAACTCATTAAGAGGCCTGGCTCTGGAAACTACGGATCCTGAGTTCAAATTCCAGCTTGACACTGTCCTGACTCCCCATCATAAGCCAGTTAGTTCACCTGTCTGGGCATCAGTGCCTCTCTTATTGGGTTGTGAGTTAGTTAAGTGTGATTGTACACATGAAGCACTGAGCACAGGGCCTAAGGACACAGGGTAAGTGCTCAAGAAACATTGGCTATAATGACACTGTCCTCATGATGAGCACACCACGATGCTGGCCTTCATGAGTACTCACTCTCGGAGAGCACCAGAGATGAGGAGGTGGGATTCGGGGATGGTAATCCACATGCTCAGTGTCATAGCGTTGGTAAAGGCAGAGGGAGGACTGGGACCAGGGTGCCTGACCATGGGAGCCTCAGTTGGACAAGACTGTGCAGAATGTTTGTAAACGAGGCCTTGCATTACTGTTGAAGGACAAGGTGGCAGCAGAAATGTCTACCAGCCCAGAAATCCAGGTCCTTAAGTGCTGATCATGCCCCTTTTTAAAGTCATTCGAGATCACTTCAGTTGTTGTCTTCCTTCTTCAGGTATTGGGATCTCACAAAATGACTTTTGAGACTCCTTCCTACCCAATCAGTGATTCATATAACAAGTCATAACAGTTCTCGGGGCAGTGGAGCCACAGGGTGGAGAAGCCTGCGGTTACTTTGGGCAGCACCCCATTTACCCGTGATAGATTGGGGGATTTCTGTACCAGGAAACAGAGTACCCCATTTGCTTAATGCTCTGGTTTTCTCCTTGCAGGTGGCATTGTCTTGAACCCATCTTTCTATGGCATTCCTGGGCACACCCACACCATGATCCATGAGATCGGGCACAGCCTGGGCCTCTATCACATCTTCCGAGGCATCTCAGAGATCCAGTCTTGCAGCGATCCCTGCATGGAGACGGAACCCTCCTTTGAGACGGGAGACCTCTGCAGTGACACCAACCCAGCCCCAAAACACAAGTTCTGCGGCGACCCGGGGCCAGGGAATGACACCTGCGGCTTCCATAGCTTCTTCAACACCCCTTACAACAACTTCATGAGCTACGCAGGTAGGGCTCCCCGCTCAGCAGGGCGCACGAGGCTGGGTGTCGCACACAAGGCTCCAGTCCTGTCTCAGAGGAGTCTTGGGAAAGCTGCTTTCCTTTTCTCAGACTTCCTGATTCCAGCAATCCCTCATCCCAGATGATCAGGGTAACAGTCCTTGTGTGAGATCCCAGGGGTAAGGGAAGCTGTTGGACCTGAAGACTCCTCAGAAAGACACACTTTAAGGAGCTGACTGGGGCCCAACATCAGGAACTCTAGGTAGAAGTTCTAGATCTACCACTGAGTCACCTAATGCCTTTGTGTCCATCACATCCCCTCTCTGGGTCCCACTTTACTCAAGAAAATGGAATCTTTGGATCCAAGGAATCTTGGAGAAGGTTCCTCTAATTTTGCAACTGTATTTTTCTAAGCTGGTGAAACTTTTTTCTTCTCTTCTCTCTCTCTCTTTCTCTCTCTCTCTTTGTACTGCAACTTTTTCTTAAATATAAAGCTCTTATACTCTCCTTTACTATTTTATTATATATATATATATATATATATATATATATATATATATATATATGAGAGAGAGAGAGAGAGAGAGAGAAAGAGAGAGAGAGGGAGAGAGAGAGAGAATGCTTTTGGTTTTGCAAATGCAAAATTACATGAAAGAAAGGAGTACATTCTTTTCCTAACTGCATATATCCTGTCAAAAATCTTTTTTATATCTTCAAGTCATTCACCCTAGCTCATCTGTATGACGGCAAGCTTTTTTTTTTCTTCTACTTTTGTGTGGGACTCTAGGTCTCCATCTTTGTTTGAACCAGGAAATCCTTACAACTGTTTTCCATTTCTTCTTTGGTTTTGCATTGGATTGCATTTGAAGAGAGGGGTTTTGCTGCTGAAACCCAATGAATTTAATGATCCCCAGTAGATCTTTCTGCTTTCCCTCTTGGGTTGATGATCTCTGGGGGCCTCTGCAGTTTAAGGTTCATACCGTTCAAACCTGACGTCTCTAGAAGGGTCCACAGCCCATCCTTGGTACCAGAAAGCAGTCTTTAGATTTAGTTCTTTTTAAAAGACCACAGTGCTGGGTATTTCCTCAAAAGCAGATTTCCCACTGGACTCCCATTCCCAGCCAAGCCGACATCCCACATCCGGTGCCCTGTCCCCCCCACACAGCCCTGCTTACGTTCCATTTCTGTAGCACCTTTCCTTGGCCAGCTCAACGCACATGGAAAATAAACAATAACATGAATTTGGAAGTTTGCCGGACTCTAAGGGGCCCCGGAGCTGCCACTAGCTACCAGACCCCCATAAACTAAATCTTTTTTTGTTCCCCTTTGTACAGATCTAAAGGGTGATTGATTTACTGTTGTTTTTTTAAAGGAACCCCTCAGCTCAGTGACCCATTAACAGCAGAACTAATTCACTGAGCTACGATAACAAACTTACACCCGCAAAAGCATATTCAAGGCGACCACGAGCTTTGAAATGTTTGTTTTCCTTAGGATCTCTGATAGATGAGGTGACAAAAGCAGCTGGATGAAATTCAAAATGCAGAACAGGATTGGGTTCTCAGGGCTGGGGAGAGCTATGCATAGGGGCTAGGCAGTCAAGGGCAGAGGGTGGAGACCCTGCTGGGTCAACTGCTTGGAGTTCTTTCCTTCCTGGGTGCTTCTTCCTCAGGTCTGGTCACTAGTTGAGCAGAGTCTAGTGCAGTGCTTTCTCGTAGAACTTTCTGCAAAGATGGACATGTCCTGTGTCTATACCATCCAGCAGTATGACAGCCACTGGTCTGATGCGGCTCATGAGCACTTGAAGTATGGCTAGTGAGACTGAGGAATTGAATTGTTAGCCTTTGGTAACTTTAATTAACTTAAATTGAAATAACGTCACCTGACTGGTGTCCACAATAATTCCTGAGTGCCTGTGATACACCACACACTTGTGTGCAATGCTTCCTAGGCTTGTCTTGCAGAATCCTCAAAATAACCCAGTGAGGTAAGTACTGTTATCACGGGACCTATTTTACAGATGCAGAAAGTGTGGTTTAATGTAGCTTAAGTAACTTGCCCAGAGTCACACGACAAGAAGGTAAGACTTTTTCCCCTGCAGAGCCTGTGCTATTAATCAGTAAACATCTGGCTCTCTTTCTGATGCTAAGGAAGGCGGAGAGGGCCCCAAGTGCTCAGCTCCAGCAAACAGCAGGCAGGTGATGCTGGCAAGCCTAGTTCAGCACCAGGCATGAATGGCCATCTTAAGCTATGGATAAACCCTGGGCAGATGAAGAGAAGCTCAGACTCTGCTTCCTGAAGATGATAGGCCATGGGAGGCCCCCCAAGATCCCCTTCAGTCAGGGCTTCCTCAGGAGTCCAGAAACCCGGGCTTCTTCAGCCAACAAGAATAAGTGTCTTCTTATCATTGCTCTGTGTGTCAGGGCCTTTCAACATGCACATATGCTTCAACCCTGTGATCCCAGCAATTAGGAATACATCCAGAGGAAATAAATCTGTTGGTTTGTTTAAAGATTTAATCATAAGAATGTTCTTAGCAATGCTCATTGTCCAAATATCAATTAGGTGTTTACTCTCTGCCAGACATGAAGAAAAAAAAATGCTTATATGTGTGTGTGGGGGAAACTACTTGCAAGTCCAGTGAGCATGGATTGTTGAAATAAATCACAAGGCATCCCTGTGATAGAACATTATGTGGCCACTAACAATGGTGTAGAAGAGGAAGCAGGGGTGTAAATAGAAACCGAGTACCATTGTGGTGCAGGGCAGGAAGTTACAGAGTGCAGGCACCCAACTGGAATTCTCCAGGCATTAGCCTTCGACGTTAGGCAAGCTACTTCTCTAAGCCTCACTGACTTCCTGGATTCCATGGAGGATAATCACACCTACCTTGTGTGATAGTAGGTGTACTCGTGCAGATAAAGGATTTAGAACTGTCCGTGGTACCATAACTAGTGATCAATAGACAATAATTAGTAGGATTGTTTAACTATTTAATGTGAAAATGGTCACGGAGCCTTGTACAGTGTAAGGTCTGGCCTATGTAGGTGTGTGTGCATATGTGTATTTGTATGTGTATATGCACATGATGTAAATGTGTTTATGAGACTGAGAATCATAAATATTCACATGCAATATACTTATACACATATATCCTAAATATTCATTGTATTATCTCTAGGTAATGAGTTTAGGGTGACGTTTATTTCTTTGTAACATTTTTGGCATATCCCACATGTTTTACAGTGAATATAATCATTTCCTGCTATTCCTACTATTATCTCTATCCTTTTTTAATAAAAACCAGGAAGGCAGGGACTCTTACAAAGGGCAGCTCCGTTATCCCTACAGCAGGAAGCCTTAGCCTGCTAAATGCCCTCATTAGTTTTAGGGGGCGGGCAGCATCACTACTCCCTGTGGTACAGCGGGTGTGGAGGAGGCTGGCAGGGCGGCATTTGCTCACACCTCCACAGCACAGGGCTCGACAGCTCACAGCAGCGCTTGGCCCATGCCCCGACACCCCCACCCCCCATGCTCTGCAGCCTCCAGGCTGCAGAGAGGAACGCGTGCTGGAGAACGGAGTTCAGTTAGCGATCTCAGGGCAGGGCACCAACAGCGTGGGGACTGGCTCAGGCCTCCCCAGGCACCAGAGCCCCAACGTCCTCTCTGCTTAGATGGGTAAGATGGGAACCAAAGAACAAGACGGGCTGGCTGGTCCTGGAGATCAGATGTCGGGAGGGGAAGCGTGTGAAGGTAGGAAGCCAAGAGGGGCTGACTTGAGACGCGAGCTAATTGAGACAGAGCATTTGTGATCAACAGAAACCCTTTGGTACCTCCCCCCAAGATTCGGATAGCAGCTAAGTCTCTAAGCCACACACCTTGGGACAGACACTTTCTGCCATCCACTTTCATGTTCAGATGCATTTCTGCTCCCCTTCCAGGATCTGTCACCTGTTTTTCATGCTCTTTTTAAAAAAAATTTATTCAAAAAATGTTTTTATTGGAGTTCAATTTGCCAACATATAGCATAACACCCAGGGCTCATCCCAAGTGCCCCCCTCAGTGCCCGTCACCCAGGCACCCCAAACCCCCGCCCACCTCCCCTGCCACTACCCCTTGTTCGTTTCCCAGAGTTAGGAGTCTCTCATGTTTTGTCACCCTCAGTGATATTTTCACTCCTTCCCCCTTTATTCCCTTTCACTAATTTTTATATTCCCCAAGTGAATGAGACCATATAATGTTTGTCCTTTTTATCGACAAACATGGAAATGGTTAACTTTTAAGTCATGAAAGGAAAATGCACTTCTTTGGGAAAGAGAAAGAAACAAACAAACCGGAGTGTATGGAGGGAGAAAAATGCTGTTTTTCTCCTCCATTCATCTTGATAAATGCTTTATGTGCTTCAGCTCACTGAGTCCCCACAGCAGCTCTCGAGAGCGGGGTCAATTTCAATGTCCCCAATTTATACATGAGGGACCTGAGTTTTAGAGTTACTTCCTTCTTTGGGAAATGACTGATTAGTATTCTATTCAGTGCCTATGCCTTAACATACATAGTCATTCCCCTATTAATAGCCAGATGTGTTATTGCTGGTATTTTTACCATTATACATGATGCTTCAAAAAATATCCTCATCCCTATATTTTCTGCATGTTTGTTCATGAATATCTGTCTGTTGAGTTCCTGGATGTGATATTGTTAGATCAAAGAGAATGGATATTTTACATTCCGTTTTTTTTTTCTTTTCTTTTCTTTTTTTTCTTTTCTTTTCCTTTCTTTTCTTTTCTTTTCTTTTCTTTTTTCTTTTCTTTTCTTTTCTTTTCTTTTTTCTTTTCTTTTCTTTTTTTTCTTTTCTTTTACTTCTTTCTTTTCTTTCTTTCTTTCTTTCTTTCTTTCTTTCTTTCTTTCTTTCTTTCTTTCTTTCTTTCTTTTCTTTTTTTTTTTGGCTTGCTTCTGGTTTTCTGACACACATACATGCATACCCAGGGGCGCTGTCCCAGGCATGAGGCAGCAAGCATTTACTGAGCATCATCATGGTCCTTTGTGCTCCACTCTCCTTACCTCCAGCCAAGTTCTGAGATGAACACTCTTGGTATCCTCATCAACCTCTGCCTACAGGTGGGAAAACAGGCCCTGAGGGCATGAATTCACTTGCCCATTTGACTCCAGATCCTTCACACACTGGTCTAACTCTTGAGCCATACTCTTAGCCTTTCTCCTTTCTCCTGCCTCTAACCTATTCAGGTTACCAGGTACCAGGCTTTTGCAGGGGTACCTTTTTACACTAAAAAACACAAAGATCGTAGACACAAAGGAGAATGAATGTACTGGATGATCTGGCCCTTCTTAGGCTGAGATGTTTGGACTCTATTCTCCAGGCAATGGGGAGCCATTGAATGTTTGTTATTCCAAGGAGTTAGATGGCTGCATGTGGACTTGAGATAGATGTATGTGACTAAAGATACTTGATAAGGGACACTGGGCTCTTCTCCTCCCTTCAAACATATGATAGATCTGCCCAGGGTGCTGGAGAAGGGACCGGCTGTCATAAATTACTAAGGGGAATCAGAGGCAGCTTCTGTGTATAACCTCCTTGCACTCCTGTCCCTTCCCCAAGTTGGATTCTCAAGGTCCCATCCAACAGCCCAGCACCTGCCCAAACTTATTTTCTGTTTGTTTGATAAGAGGAAGTGAGTTTATGCTGCAGGATTCCTGGTGGCGGGTTTATTTTAAGATCAGGCGAGCCCCGTGCTCCTCCTCCGTCTGGGGCCCAGCTGCAGAAACCCTGACCAGGCGGACACCTCTGAGAAGTGGTGTTTTTGGAAACCAAGCCAAAACAGTGCCTTGTTCTGCCCCTGGGGCAGTTGAATGAAGCCGTTGGAGGGGTAGACAGGAGGCATGCTTCTTCCTTGGGAGGCGAGTCTTGGACTGTCTTCAGTCCGCATTGTGGACAAGAGAGGAGGGCTGAAGGTCATTCGATCTAAAGACATTTCAGAGATTGTATCCAGCCCACTCAGACGCGGGCTCACATCCTGTTTATCAAGCACCTGCAGGATACTTTTCCCATACAGGGTCTCATTTATGCACAGAAAGAAGTTTTTGTATTGATTAGAAACATGGTCTTGGGGGTCAAGAATGCAAATCTCACAGTGAACATCCAAGTGACAGTACCGTCCTCATTGCCGGCAGGGACACTGAGCCTAGACTGTTCCTAGGGCTGGCTGCCTGCCTCAGGCTGTGCTCGCTGCAGTGGACACCATGTCCCTGTGGTCCTGCGGCTCCCTCTCCTACTGTCCTTGACCTTTGCTACCCCCTCTTAGCCATGCAGTCTGGTTGACCCAAAGGACCTCCTTCTTCAGAAGCCTCCCTGGGTCACTGTCCTTCCCCACTGTGCTGCCTCTTGCTCATCAGTGGTCAGCATCACAGACTTTAGGAGTCTTCTGATAACTTGACTCCTCCGCCAAACTAGCCTTCACTCTGTAACTACTCTGGTCACTCCTCCAGGGCAGGAACATCTTTAAGTTTCATCTTTCTGTGGCCTTTGGCACAGAGCAGAGGACAGTGATAGATGCTCAGAAGGTGCGTTTGAAGGACAAGATCACTGGATCCCTGGATAGTGAAATGAACAAATGAGCAGATGAAATGGATGGGAAGGAATGAGTGAGCAAATAAAGGAAAGAATGAATGGGAAATTTGGGGTGAGTGGTGAGGGAGGGATGGAGTAAGGAAATGCATGACTTACTGAACAGGGACTTGGGGGCCCATGGAAAGCCATCTGTCTGGCCCTTGTCCTTAACTGTGACCTCTGGGCTGCTCAGTCCCATCCACCCTCCCCTTCCTCCTGTTCCCTCTCACCTGTCTCCAGAAGTGATGACTGCACTCATTTCTTCACAGACCATTAACTCGTGAGCACTGGAAGAGGCCAGCTCTGAGTTGGCAAGGGCTGGGGTGCCGGTTGTCTGGCCCCCGGAGACGTCATAATTCTCTCTCATGCCTGCCCATGCAGCCAGGTTCTTATCTCTCCCTCTGCCCACTTGCAGATGACGACTGCACAGACTCCTTCACGCCCAATCAAGTTGCCAGAATGCACTGTTACCTGGACCTGGTGTACCAGAGCTGGCAACCCTCCAGAAAGCCGGCGCCTGTCGCCCTGGCCCCCCAGATCGTGGGCCACACGACCAACTCTGTGACACTGGAGTGGTTTCCGCCCATCGATGGCCACTTTTTTGAAAGGTGAGTGTGGCCTGTGAAGTGTTGACTCCTCTCTCTCCTGCCATGAAGAGGGAAATGCAGAAGGGGAGCAGGCTTGGAGAGGAGCTTTGCTGTTTCCTTTGTCCTCGCTCTTGTTCATCTGGAGCCCCTACCGCCTAGCAGTGACTGGTTCATGTAGACACATTGTAAATTTGAGAGTCGGGGGATAAACGAGTGAGTGCTTATCAAAATTAATAAGTAAAGATGCATGCTTTCAGTGAATGGATGTTTAGCTTTATTTTCTTATGAAACACCTGGAAACTTTTATTGCCAGAACATCCTCTGGGATAGAGGTACTGGCCTCATCTCCATGAGCTCAGGAGTTGAAATTGCCTCTGGTTAATACACAATTGTAATATAGGTATAATATGTATCATATATGAAGGTGTATATGTGTGTAGTATGTATTTTTAGAATCTTTGTGCCCAGTAGTTTGTTGTAGAATTGAGGGTAGAATTTTTAAAAGGTCAAAGATGATAAACTTAGGCACAAGAGATCTGCTCCCCTATCTTTCACTTTCTAGCTGTACTACCTTGGGCAAGTCACTTTCCTTCCTTGACTGGTCCTCTCCCACAGGAAAGTGGGTCTCGTGGTGCCTTAGGGCCTAAAGGCAGGGATCCAACGGTCTCCTGTGGTGCCTTTCAGCATTAAGACTCTCTAAGGAGCTCAAGCTTTTAAGGGAAACAGATTCTCAAGAGACAGGAAAGTGGGTTAAGATGTTGACATCTACACTTGGCTGTAATTTAGGGCTTATTAGTATATTAACTCCCAGCCCAGCCCTTCTTGGGGGCATCTTATCCAATACAGATGATAGACCATTGATGATGGTGAAAGTCATAACCAGCTAACGATTAACTAAAAATTTTCTGTGGTTACGGTTGTTGCCACTTATCAAGTCCTTACTCTGGGCCATATTCTGTACTAAAGGCTTTATATGCAGAGTCTCATGCACCCTTTCAAGTAACTATGAGTTGGATGGAAGTCATCAAGGAGCATCTGGGTGGCTCAGTTCGTTGAGCATCCGACTCTTGGTTTCATTCATGTTCTCAGGGTCGAGAGATTGAGCCCCACATTGTGCTCCATGATCGGTGTGGAGTCTGCTTGGCATTCTATCCTTCTCCCTCGTCCTCTGCCCCTCCCCTCACTCATATGCTCTCTCTCGCTCTCAAATAAATGAATAAATAAAATATTTATAAAAAGTAAGAAAGGGGAGTCATCTTCCTCATTTGCCAGGTTAGGCAGGAATTAGAGTGAAAGACTCTATTTGATTTGACCAAGATTCCATGGAAGGTGCTGGGAGGTAGGCTCCAACATACATTTTGCAACGTCTTGTCTGGGGCCCCCATGTGCTTTCATTAAGTCCTTCCAAAACTCAAATTATGAGGGAGGTATTACCCCTCCCCTAAAAAGAGCCATAAAAGGTAGTAAGGAACTCTCATTTGCATGTGTATGTGTGTAAAAATACTTATTAGATCAAAGTATCACATTAAATACATGCTTTGATTTTCTCCACTCCTATCAGTCCCTGAATCTAGAACGTTTGTTTGGCAACTGGGTGAATGTGTTCATGGGGAAGGAAATGCACTCCTTAGGCCCTCTATAAACCACCCCTCCCACACCCCGCTTCCCCCCTGCCCCAGCCGCCCTCACTGGGAGCTCAGAGCTGGGTTTGGGAAACCTCATGTGACACTTCAGAGCAGACTTTCCAGCAGCCTGTAGATTTATTTATTTTTTCTGTGGCGATGAGAAGTATCAGACTTTTGGTCAAGCCTTGGCCTCAGTTCCACGTAAAAATGGAAGTTTTGTAAATGAAGCTTCCCGTGTATGTATTTAATTTGTATTTCATAAAGCAGTTATTGTCCATTAAATAAATACCATCTGATTGTTGGAAACCCATTGGAGGGTTAATTGTTGTGTAATGAGATATGTCTCTATTACATGGTACCCTCAGCTTCAATCAATATGTTTTTAATAACCTATAGTCAGTTGGTACTTGAGGCTCATACAATAGCTATTCTGTTCAGTCTGAGATTTCATAACGGAGTTATCATATGTTAAATTAAAACTGACGTTTTAGAAACATGTCTAATTAGGGTTAACAGCTACGTAGACGATCGTCTATGGCTCGAGGAAGTCAGTCCACCAGTTCAATAAATTGTTATAAAGAAATGGAGCTACCACTCTCCCAAACCCTCGGAGTTTATAGTCCTACAGATTGGCCCCGGTGCGGAGTGCACAAGCTTGCCACCAGGTTGTCCGCACTGTGTTCTCAGCTCCACCGCTCCTGGTCCGTGGGACCTTGGGCACGCCATCTCGCCTCTCTGATTCTCTCTGGCCCTCTGAGTATTCTTCCACAATTGTACCCACTTCACCAGGTTTTTGTGGAGAATTTGAGAAATATGACATCCGTAATATGCCTAGTACACACACTCTATGTTCAAGAAATATTAGCTCCCATCTTGTACGAGGTTTCCCAGAGCCGTTTAGCTACTTGAAAATTCTCTTTCCCTGCAAAATCTCTGGTGTTTTCTACAACATCCATCAATGCCAACCTCTCGCCCCTGGCCATCCCCACGTCCTCCCGCTGTTCCTCACATCTGCGGTCTAAGAGAATACAAGGGTTTTCCTTAAAAAAACATATTCAGATCCTCCCACAGCCTGTGTCCTCACACATGGGCAACTGAATAAATAATTCAAGGCCACCCCCTGGCTTTTCTAACTCCTTTATTTTTATCTGTCTTGCAAACATGTGTTGACTGAATGGTTTCAGTTATCTGAACAATTGGCGGTGGCACATCGGAAAGAATTCTGGACTAAGAACCAAAAGACCTGGGTCTGAAGTCTTTGAAACCTCATTCATTTCCTCCTCTTTGGCCTCAGTTTTCTGATCTATAAGCCAAAGACCATCTGGCCTTTCTCAACCAAGGTCCCAATTCCAAATCTCAGAACACAGCAAGTGATTTGAGTAACTATTTTCTCAGTCCTTGCAAGAATGGTGCATACCAAGTACCGTTCTAGAAGCACAGGAGAGAAGCTAACTCATAAGACACAGTGGATATCTTAAAGAAGCACTGTTCGATAGGACTTCTGCAGGAATGGGAATGTTCTGTATCTGTACTGCCCAATATGGTAGCCATTAGCCAACTGGCTGTGGAGCATTTGAAATGTGCCAAGTGTGAAAGTGAATTTCTGAATTTACTTAATTTTAATTAATTTAAATTCAGAGACCCACATGTGGCTGTTGGGCACTGTATTATTAGCACAGACTTGAGCTTTAGGCTTTGATTCTCATGGAAAGTGGGTAAGAAAGAGGGTCTCTTCTAGTGTTAGCATCCGGTACTACCGTGATTTCAGTGTCTGTGTGTATGTCATTGCATATCTGGGCAAATAAAAATCAAATGAATGCCAAACATAAGAAACCATATACTTCCTGGATGTGTAGGATACTGCCTGGTTTTGGTAAAGCCTGTATCTACTCTATGACTTTACAGGCTATGAACTTGGCACGATTGCTTTGTGCTCGTGATCTTCTATTTCCTAATCTATAAAATGGGAGCATCACCCACACCCAAAATCACACCATTGCTTTTTAGTTGCTGACTTTACCTTTACTTTTGTCCTTCTTTCCTCAATCCATGTTTCATTCAGCATAAAGACCAATCTTTTTAAAATGTAAATTAGATCATGTCACTCCATGACTTGAAGGGTCTCCAGTGGCTCACAGCCCTCCAATGGCTTCCCATCTCTTTTATATACAATCTCCAGGTGGTCGACAGGACCTCCCAAGATCTGGTCCTTGCCTACTTGTCTAGCTGCCTCTTTAACACTCTCCTTCATTTATGACTCCTGTCACTCAGATTTCCTTTGAGATCCCTATAGACCAAGCCTTTCCTGTGTTGGTCTTTTACATACCTGAGACTGCCCCTGGAATGCTTTATATTCATTCTTTATGTCATCCTTTAGCTCTCACCATAGATGGCATTCCTCTCACTGAGGTCTTTAATGACTGTTTCAATTTTAATTAGCCCAGTGCACCTCCTCTACCAGTATTCTTTCCTACATCATCCATTTACTTTCCTTCTAGAACTTAATGCACCCATGATTTTATATCTGTTTACTTATTTGTTTATGTACTATCCACCTGGCTACAAGCCCTAGGAGGGGTAGGTAGCACACCTGATTTCCTTTCCCTTGGATAGTCAATGTCTGGTACTAGCAACAAGAGGTGGTTCAATGATTACCCATTGAATAAATAGATGAAACAGCAAATGAATACGTGAATCAGTGATTGAAGATGAGGGAAGATACTGTGTGGAGCTCTGTGCAAACAAGATATGTTTACTGTCAGGTGGATGATGGTCCAGTCACTCCTCAAAGTATGAGAAACCTAGGATATGTCAAGAACTCAGTGAAGTGCAGGGGACTATGTGACTATCATCCAAAACAAAGCATCTAAAGAAATAGAAAGATAGGCTCAGTGGCCATTAAAGTCCATGTGGTTCCCGACTCGTCCACATAACCTTTATAATCTCATTGTCATCATAGAGCCAGTCATGTGACTATGAGCTGCTATGCATGGGTTGTGGTCATTATAATGGAACTCTGCTCCAGAGTGAGGAAGTTTCTCTCTCCACTCCTCATTCCCTCTTGCAAGTGTATTTCTGTAATTATTCTTATCCAGGAGAAATTCATAGATTTTCAAAATACCTAGAAAATTCAGAAAACCAGAAGGAATAAAAAAAAGGGGAATCATCCTATATTCATTCCACCACCCAGAAATTGTTGTCAATATTTTGTCATATTGAGGTTATTTGAATAGCATTGAGAAGCTGCTGTAAATTCAATTTTGAATATTATTTTTTCACTTAGTATTATAGTTTACACATTTTCCATGAGACTCCATGGAATATTTTTGTAATGGCTACTTACCACATCATTGAACATATTAATCTTGGGCTATTTCATCATTCTCCTTTCACTGGATATTAATATGCTTGCGAAACTTCTACCCTATGTATGATTTCACATTAACAATGATAAAGCCAATGATGCAAAATCTATAATTTGAGAGTCTAGACTAAGTTAGTTATGAGATTTAGCAACATGTTTGAGTGACTGGTATTCACCCATCTTTCTGTTCACCCATCCAACTGCCCACTTACCCATCTATCCATCCATCCAGCCAGCCACCCACCCACTTACCCATCCACTTATACACTCATCCATCCAGTTATCCACCCATCTGTCCATCCATCCATCCTTCTGCATATGTTGACCACCATGTAAAAGCAGATAATCAGGAGAATGATCTGTTCAGATATAGGTTTGGGGATGAGGTCCTGGCAGCTGTGTAGAAGAAGAATGGGGAACACTAGCAGTCTGATGCTCACCCACATACTTTTTCTTACCATGTGAACCCATGGGCTACAGAGCTTCCCTATGAAGGGAAAGCCATAAGGCTCCTCCACTGCATCTTTCAGGTAGCCAAAGGATAAAGAGCCTTCTAGGAATGATGAAAGAGGTATTGGCAGGACCATTGCATTTTGAGAAATAATGGGCTGATCCCTCTCCCCTCCTGGCAGCTGCCTCCTAAACAGATGCCAAGTCTGGAGAACAAGCAAGATCCCAGAGGCTGTTGTGGCTAAAGGGAGATTGAATCCAGATACATAATACACTTGACAGTAGAGGAAGCCACCATAATATTCCACTTCTGGGGCTGTTCCCTTCAAGGGATTGGTTTGCCCCTTGGAGAGCTGCTAAAATGAATTAGATGCCATGGTAAGGAAACTGCTTTTGACTGTTAAATCATAAGTGATTCATCCATCCCAGAATGTCAGGGCTGGAAGGTTCCTATAGGCATCATCTGGCTTAGCCAACTCATTTTCAGATGAAGCAACTGAACCGTGCCTTCTTATTTAGTACCTAGGACACAGGATGGTGCTTGGCACATGGGAGGTACCTGATGAACACTATTAAAAGAATAAAATTTGAGGTCAGATGGAGCTAGATTTTTTTTTCACAACCACACATCAAATCCTCAGTAGAGCTTTGGATGTCTGATGAAACTAAGATTAGTATGGATAGTAAGTCTTTGGCCTGTTGATTCTGTATGGCTCCAAATTAAAGAAGTGTATCTACTATTAGGACAGAAGCCACATAAGCCCAGACAAGAACTTTGCTGGGCACTGGGGAGGAATTTCAGTCACAGTCGTATCCTGGAAACTTTGGCAAGGATAAAGATGATGGGATAATATGGAATTGTTGTGTTTTCTGCCCTGGTGCCTTTGGCCTCGTCGGATCAGGAGCTCATTCAACTGTTCCTAAGTCAGTGCATTTCCTTTATTTCCTTGGCCTCCTAGAGAATTGGGATCAGCATGTGAACTTTGCCTGGAAGGGAGAATCCTGGTGCAGTATGCCATCAACGCCTCCTCCCCGATGCCCTGTGGCCCATCAGGACACTGGAGTCCTCGGGAAGCAGAAGGTAAGCCAGCCTGGAAGCTCATTTACAGGTTGGAGGTGCAAAGAACCACTGTTTTGATGGAGATGGACCCCTATGATTTTAACAGTCTTTTCCACACACTGTATAATTTGATCTTACAACTGCCTTTCAAGGCCAATTTATTTTATTTTTGTCTTTTTCCCGAAGCTTTACTGAGACATAATTGACATATAACATTGTATAGGTTTAAGGTGTACAAAGTGATGATTTGATGCATGTATTATTGCAAAGTGGTTACACCACGATCAGATTAGTTAACACATCCATCATCTCATACTTTTTTTGTTTGTTTTTGAGTTCATGTAAGATCTACTCTCTAGGCAATTTTCAAGTATATGATACAGTATTGTTAACTATAGTCACCATGGTGTAGATAAGAACTCCAGAGTTATTCAGCATACGACTGGAGGTTTGGATCCTCAGCCTAAGATCAAGGCCAATATTCATGCATCAATTCAGCACATGTCCTTTGAACTCTTACACTGTCCTAGAATGTCATCCCACTTTCCATATGAGGAAACAAAGATGCTGAGACATTGAACAAGTGCCCAAGGCCATACACCTGGTAAAGACATGGCATATGTATGTATGTGTTTGTGTGTGCCTCCAGACCCTGACAGCCTGTTGGTGCACATCAGATCACCTTAGAATTGATGCACATAACTTGTTGGGGGGTGGTGTCAAGTTTTCAGTAATCTTTGTCTTCTTCATTTGTTTCTGGGACTGTCCAGGGCATCCACACACATGCCATGACTATCCCTCTCCAAGTTTTCTGCCACATACTCTCCTTTTTGGGATCCATTTATCAGCAAGACACTTGAGGGGAGCACCTCATCGTTGCCACTATTGGTGCGCTTTCCCCATGACTAGACACTCCCCTGGCCCAGGGTCTCCCAGGCCCCCCTGCTAGGGGCTGGCAAACTATGCTCTCTTACTATCCCACTTGCTGCCAGACTCACTGGGCTTTTTGCAGAAATTAAGAGGATGCCTTGTACTCAAGGCTTATTGCATGGTCACTTGGCCCCGACAGCAACCACTTGGAACTTAAAGAATCATGTGGAAAGTTGCCTCCTCAGTTTCCTTCTGCAATATCCCCTATAGGGCTCAGATCTAGTGCCTGAAGCCTGGCTGGTAGAGACACTCTGTTCTCCCTTGCCCTCAGAGATTGATACTTAGAACCACCCCCCAGTCTCTCTTGCTCCTGTATGGGGCAGCTCTCGTCCAAGGTTCCTGGGTGGGGACACCAGCCCATCAGAGGAAGCAGAGCCTGATTCCTCCCGGAGGTTCAGGGAGAACTTCCCCATTTTCCTATGTATTTTTAGAAAGAAGGTTGAGAAGAAAAAGCCAGAGAATAAAGCAAGGGAAAGGGATCAGAGAGGAGAGTGAAGGAGAAAAATGACAGCACTGTACTTTGTTATCTTCTAAAGTAGCTTAAAATAAAAATGAGAGCTGAACTTGGAAACTCTAAACAAATCCATCTGGAATGTAAAGTGAGAGGGATGTCTGGGAGTAGCCCTCAGCTCAGCCCCACAGAATCACAGGCTGTCAAACTTGGAAGGGGGGCCTGGGTCATCCAGCTCCGGTTCCCACCCAGTGCAGGAATCCCCCTGGTGCCCTCCCTCACCAAGGCTCTCCTAGCACCAGTGTGTACATTCCTGGGCCTTCCGTTCTAACTCCATTTGTTAGAAAGTTCTTCTCAGAATCTACAGTCATGACGCTCCCATCCCAATGGAACGCATGTTGGGTTCTCACAGAAGAAAGTGTATGCCTCTTCCAGCTGATGACACGTTGTGTACGTGCAGAGTGACCCCGTGTCGCCTATGCCCACTGTAGGAGCTGTGTGCTGGGCACATGGGCAAAGCAGAACTGACTATTTAAAGGGGAGTTGGATGAGGAAAAGGGTGGTTACCATCCAGTGTAGGGAGGCCCATGGTAATTGAAGCACAGAGTGCCAGGGGACCTGTGGGAAGCTGACCTCATCCATAACTGAGACTTAGACTGCCCAGGAAATGTCACCACACCAGTGAGCAAGGCACATTGGAGATCATGAAAGAAGTTTGCTATGTTTAGAGCGGTGATTTTTTTTTTCAGTGTGATCTGGAGGCTTATGGGGTTCCTAGAGACTTTTTAGGGTGTCCTCAAAGTCCAAAATTATTTTCATAATAATGCTGTGAAGATCCCTGGGTGGCGCAGCGGTTTGGCGCCTGCCTTTGGTCCAGGGCACGATCCTGGAGACCCAGGATCGAATCCCACATCAGGCTCCTGGTGCATGGAACCTGCTTCTCCCTCTGCCTGTGTCTCTGCCTCTCTCTCTCTCTCTCTCTCTGTGTGTGTGTGTAACTATCATAAATAAATAAAAAATTAAAAAAAATAATAATGCTGTGATATTTATTACCATTTTCACTCCCATTCTTTCCTGAGAGAGCAGTGGAGCTTTCCAGTGGCCACATGGAATGTGATGTTATTACTACTCTGATAGCTAAAGGAGCACATGCTTATGGATTCTTGTGTTTTAAAGTTTCTCTCTTTTTTTAAAGATTTTATTTATTTATTTATTCATGATAGTCATACAGAGAGAGACAGAGAGGCAGAGTCACAGGCAGAGGGAGAAGCAGGCTCCATGCACCGGGAGCCCGACGTGGGACTCGATCCCGGGTCTCCAGGATCGCACCCTGGGCCAAAGGCAGGCGCCAAACCGCTGTGCCACCCAGGGATCCCTGTTTTAAAGTTTCCCAATTTTCATTTATAACATGATAACATCAGTAGAGGTAACCCACATAAATGATAATGCTATGAGAGCTGAAGTAGGTTTGGAGCATGGAACATGGGGTGTGGAGTAGGGGGAGGTTGGACTGATTGTTCTGTAGTGCCTGGATGAGGATGGGTTGATACTGAGGGCAGCAAGGAGCCGCCACATGCCTTGGCAGGAGTCTAGGGCATGGTGTGATGTGTGTGTTATAAAGATAGGATGGGGTGGTCTGTGCTAAAGGCCCTGGAGATGAGTGTGCCGGAGGAAGGGGAGCCGCCAGGGGGCTGTTGCAGGAATCCAGGAGAGGGATGTGGTGGTGGTCTGGGTGTGATCCAAGGCAGTGACAAATGGAGAGAAGTCAATGGAATGGAGAGATATTTGGGAGGTAGAATCAGCAAGATTCTCCCCTGAGATTTCTCTGGTTAAAACCACCTTGGTTTGTTCTCTTCAGTGTGTGAATGAAATAATTTTCAGACATCTCCCCACACCTCCATCCAACCCAACTGTCAATTGGTTAAGTCAATTCCTGGTTTGCTCCTGACCCTCTTAAAGCATTATGTGCAGAGTAGAGTTCGATTGGAAGGCCTGAGCCCCCTGGTTCCCTGAGCTGACTCAGGCATGCAAGGAAACCCAGCAGCCTTGGGTTTTCCTTCAGGATATGTAAATTTAGTGCATGCAGGCCAGGAAAAGACTCTGTTCTTTTTTTAGAGCATCCTATTACAGGCTCTGTGATCCTTTTGGCTCAGACCCTTTTAATATCCTTGAAGAAATAAACTTTTCCATGAGCCAAATTCTGCAACTTATTTCTCAACTCATTTTCATCCTATTTATCTTTGCATGTTTAAGTTTTTGGACTTCCCAAACTAACATAAAACTCCCAAATCTATGAACGATGCCAGACATATCTTTGGGGTTGGTGAAAGAGTCTGGGGTGGGGGGGTTAAAGTGGGCTGGACCTTGGTCCAAATCCTGCCATCAATGTTCTCTGTGCCCTTGAATGGGTCACTGAGCTTCTCTGAAGATAGCATCTCATGCACAGAATAAATGTCCTCTCTAGCTCTAATATTCCGTGAAGCTGTAACTTCTTTATTTTAACTCCATATTAATAAGATAGAATTTTTTTCATTTAACAGATATTTATTGCACATCCCTTATCTTTTGTTAACTCCATTACATGAACTTCAGGTAAATACAGTCACAGAAATTCTTGCCTTTGGCCACAGAAAGTGGTTGGACACAAAAGAAACCCTATTTTCCTATCTCTTGAGCAAAAACTGTATTTCATAGACGAATATTTCCTGAGGTGTTCAATATCAGGGACAGTTGTCACCCAGGACTTAGATAACTAGGCCTGATCAACTCAGATCTCAGTTAAGGTCACATATACAAACATATAATGTGTTGGGTTTTCCTTGAGAGAGTAACACACGGCACTAGCTCTTTTCATTTTCATTGTTTGTGTGAGTCCTTTCCCCATTTTTTTGCCCAGAATATTTCAGGTGTGCTGAGTATTCATCTGGAAAAAACTTGGCACCAAGTTTCTATAACTGTATTTGTGTCAACAGCTGCAGTGGATATACACAAAGATATATAATAGATGTCTGTATGGATCTTCATAAATGTAAATTTAAATCAGCATAAGTATGCATAAATATATTTTACACACATATATGGCCTCACTTCTAGTGACCAGCTTCTATTAACATGTAACTTTTCATTTAGTCACCATAAATACAAAAGGGTATGTATTAACAATGAAGTTTTTCGTCCTTCCTCCTTCTTTTTTTTTCTTTCTTCCTCCCTTCCTCCTTCCTTCCCCTCTTCCTCTGCCCTTCTCCCTGTCTCACATTCACACTCAGTCAACTTTTCAGCCTTGTTCTTTCTTCCCCCTTAGGTACTTTGGTTAGTCCTCATCCCTTCTGGTGTTCCTTTATCCAAGCTACAGGTGTGATTATCTGCATTAGTACAACCGTTTCCTACCTGGAAACTCCATGGGGCCAGAGACCATGTGTGTGGAAACCTCTCTCCCCAGGGACTAGCCTAACTCTGGATACACACTAGCCAGTCAATAATTATTCTTTGGATGGATAGATGGATGGATGGATGGATGGATGGATGGATGGACGGACCGGATAGACGGATGAGTACATACATGGATGGATAGTGTCTGTGCCTCTAAACAGTGATTTTTCTAAAAGACAAGTTTCACTTGTTTGCTTACAGTTTTTCACTAGCCCCCCATCCCTCTCAGTATAAAGTGAAGTTTCCTTAAAATAACCTACAAGACCCTTCATGATCTGGGTTCTGTCTAGCCTGCTGGCATCATTTCTTGCTGCGCTCCCATTGTGCTCAAAATCATAGTCATCTTCTTTCCCATTCTGTCTCAGTTGTTCTCTTCGCTTGGACTTCCTCTTCCTCCCAAGCTTTTGCCTATTAATCCCTCCTTATGTTTCATAACAGAGCTTATGTGTTTGTGAGCATTTAGTAAATATTCCATCCCATTCAAGTTTCACAGCACCCCTGTGAGGTAAGTATCATTGGAGTAGGTGACAAAATAAGAAGCTTGTATAGCTGATACTGTAACCCAGCTTCCATTGCTTCAAAGCTTGGCATGCTGCCTGGACCAACAGTATCACATAATATTCTCCCCATCAGGGAATGACTTAACCATCTGAGTCTCAGTTCCCTCTTCTGTAAAAACGATTTTCATCAGGTCTGTGCCATAGACTTACTACCAAGAGGAAGAGAGCTGAGGCATGTAGCATGCTTGGTGCAGCGCCGAGTGCATAGGGGATGGTCAGTTCATAGAGCCTCTAAGGTTAAAGGGGTTGCTGCATTGATGACGGTTGGACCCAGTAACCCCCAAGGCTCTTTTTTACATGTAAAAGTTGGTCTCTGATAACCAGACAAGCACAAGCTTTGCTAAGATCTCCATTCCTGTTTACTTAATTGAGGGTAGTGTCCAGACTCACCTTCCTGTCTTTTGGAAAGTGTTTGGTCCCTCTGTTGATTAACAAGAAACCAGGGAGAAGGCGGGAGCCAAACACATGTGTCATCTTTGTTCTCTTGTAGCTCCCACCACTGATAGTCATTTTCTCCACGGAAAGGAGAAGGATTGTCCCATCTCTAGACAGTTCCAGGAAAAAGTGTGTGGAGGGGTGGAAAGCTCACCTGGCATTCCCCATCAGTGAGCTTCAGTGTTCCATGAGGCTTTCACTTCTTTATTTTAACTCCTTATTAATTAGAAGATTTTTTGTTTCACAAATAGCTATTAAATGTCCGCTTTGGTCACTATCTATGGACCAGGCACTATATGATATAAAGGCTCCCTGGCATGGAGTCAAACAGAGTATGAGGCAGAAACAATAACTATCTAATGGGATCTTGATGACGATCAGATGAATAAATTAATAGCTAGGGAATGTGCTTCACACACATTAAAGTGCTGCCCTCAGTAAAGCTCAGTGAGTAAGTGATGTGTGTGTGTCAGTAGTCCACAAAGCTAAGAGAATCAGGAACATCATTGAGTTGGAGAGTCAAGAGAGGAAAAGCTTCACCTTCACTAGGGCTTCTAAGGCGTCAGCATAGACATCACTTCTGCCTTTGACTTAAACCACTGGTCACTTCTAACCAGCCTTTGCTTCAAATAACAGATGAACCTTGCCAAGGGGCACTGGAGAGAATCCTGTCATTCTTCCATCTCTTCCTGCTCTAATGTGTTGTATTTAAAAAGCCTTTGAATGCTCCTCATCTTCTTCCCCTCTCTCTTTCCTTTTTCTCTTCTCCATCTCCACTTGGTGTCTTCTCTTTTCTCCCGTGGTTGGGCAGAGACACAGAGATTGAGGCATTTTTAGCCTTCACTGGAGTAGCTTTTCCACCCAAAATGGTTTTCTGATTTTCATATTGTGATTCCTATGATGCTGTAACACTACCACAAAGCCATTTCAGACAAATATTGCCTTTTCCCGTTTGTGTTACAAATGCTCAACAGCCTACCTCCCACCAACCAGTGATGCAAAAGAAGAAAAAGAATGTGGCTAATAGGATAACTTGAGATCCTCCATCCTACCATCACCAGCTGATCTGTATCTCTTACTAGACTCTCTTAAACAAATTAGAGCCAATTACTACACTGAGTCCTGATTACTTTTCTCAGCAGTGCAAAGGAGAGCTCTCTGAGGGTCTAGGACTAATGATCTCAGCAGAGAAAAATTCAGAAGTCGCTGCAGGCTGAGATCAGTGGGGATGAGGCATTGTCTCCCCAGGGAGAGAGTAGAAGAATCTCTCCTTCCTTCTCCCCCCGCCTCACCCAACCCTCCCCTTCCTGAGTCAGACTGGACGGAACTCTGAGAAGCTCAGTGGTATGGAATGACCTCATGTGGCAGAGAGGAGGAGAGATAAGATGGCTCCAGGGCTGCCTTCCAGCTCTGTCATTCATGGTTCTAGACAGTTTCCTCCCAGAGTCCTCAGTCCAAGGGGAGAAACTATCTGTTCTCACCTCTAATTTGCTAAAGGTTGCTTGTTGTCCTGTCATTTCAAGCAGGTTGTACTAAAATCAGTACTTTAGAGATTCTAGTTTATTTTAGTGTCCTCTGCATGCAGGAGGGAGAATAAAGATCATGAACTTCAAGATGAGACAACATTGGGTTCTAATGCTGACCTTCCCATCAAGCTGTGAGGCTTTGATCAGTTCACTCCACATTTATGAGTCTTAGTTGCCTCACCTCTGAGATGAATCTTTGCAAGAAGTAAGCACGTTCAGGGGACATACGGGTATTTGGCAAACATATGTCTCTCCCTTCTTTCCATCTGAGGCAATATAGCTTATAAGTAGGGAATAGAGAAGGAAAGTTAGGACATTGACTTAAGCGTAAGATACTTACTTGAATCTAGTTTTGACCAAATGTTTGGTGATTCATTCAAGATCTGTGTTGCAGGGGTGGAGACAAGCTGGGTGCTATGCACACAGCTGATTTACCAGAACACTGAGAATCTTTCCTCTTTTCGCCCTCTCTCTGAGCTCAAGTTAGGCCAGTCTCTCCTAGTGTCCGCAGGAAGCTGTGAGGACCAGACTGGAGGGCTTTCAGGAACTCATACCCTCATCTCTTCTCCATAGGTCATCCAGATGTTGAGCAGCCCTGTAAGTCCAGTGTCCGCACGTGGAGCCCAAATTCAGCTGTCAACCCACACACAGTCCCTCCAGCCTGCCCTGAGCCACAAGGCTGTTACCTTGAACTGGAATTCCGCTACCCCTTGGTCCCTGAGTCTTTGACCATCTGGGTGACCTTTGTCTCCACTGACTGGGACTCTAGTGGGGCTGTCAATGACATCAAACTATTGACTGTCAGTGGGAAGAACATCTCTCTGGGCCCTCAGAATGTCTTCTGCGATGTCCCACTGACCATCAAACTCCGGGATGTGGGTGAGGAGGTATCCGGCATCCAGATCTACACGTTGGATGAGCACCTAGAGATCGATGCGGCCATGTTGACGTCCATTGCAGACAGCCCACTCTGTCTAGAGTGTAAGCCCCTGCAGTACAAGGTGGTCCGGGACCCTCCTCTCCATGTGGACGTGGCCTCCCTCCTATACCTCCATAGAAGATTCACGGACACGTAAGTGCACTCTCTGGATAGGGAGACGGTCAGGTGGGTGGGCTGCAGATGAATGTAAGGATGGTCAGAGAGGCCGGCCCTAGAAGAAGATTCATTATTTCTAGGGATCTATAACTTTCACTGATTGTAGAATTGTCCTAATGAGGCAGAGTTGTTATGGTGGGAATGGCAATGCACAAGGAGCCAGAAGTCCTAGATTTTTGGTGAGAGCTCTACTGTAATGCTAAGGTTCCTAGACTTTTCTTAGTTTTCACAATGATAGAATGAGGGAGGCTGTATAAGATTAGCCATGAGAAAGTCATATATTACTCATGAAATTGGAAGAACTGAAGTTTGCTAATGATTTTCTTTTTATATTTAATTGAAGAAGATTCATGAATTGTGATTGCTTTGTCAGTGAGTGAGAAGAGAGTGAAGTTATAGCAGATTGCCTAGAAATTGAGCATGTTTCTGAGTTTTTGCATGAGAATCTTCCTGGAAGGTGAACATAATCAGTCCCAGTCCTTGTTTGGTTTCCTTTTACAAAGTGGAAGAGAGGTTCAAACCCATTTGATCCTTAAGCGCCCTTGTAGCTCTAGGTCTCCAGGAGCCTTCTGGGATACTCATGGATTTTATGTGAGATAGTGCTTGTCCTTCATATTCATTTCTCAAGCCACCTCTTCCTCAAACATCCTCAGTATTTATGTTTTAGGAGAGAGGCCACCGTATAGTGATGTTATTAGTGCTTTGCCTATATGCCAGACCATGAGCTGAGATCTTTGCATCTTTTACTCATCTCATCCTCTCCACAACCACAGCCCTATTATCCTTCTTGTTTTACAAAGAAGGGAATGGCAGCATAGAGACGTGAAGTCATTTGTCCAAAATCACACAATTAGGAAGTGGTAAGATGAAGTTTCTGTCCTGACTCCTAAAGCCAGTGTCTTTGATCAGTGTTTGGTTAAAGATGTGATTCTAACTTCCGCTTTAATCCAACAAATGAAAGGGCCTTCACCACCTAACTTGGGTACCAAGAGTTTGCGAAGCTAATCACCAAAATTTGTTGAACTATGTACTGTGTGCAAGGGCTATCAGTAGGGAACACTTTGAATACTGGAGAGAACAATAGCTCAGAAGTCAGATACCTTGGGTTTAGCCCCGGCCAGTCCACTTACTAATTTTAGATAAATCTTTCAATCTCTTTGAGCCTTACTTCCTTCTTCTGTGTAATGAAAATGCTCAAGTCAGTGGTTTCTATGGGCTTTTTGTCACACTGTCTTTGGTTCTAAGATGATATAAGACCCAATATCTTCTCTGTCTACTTGAAAATATTTACTGAGCCAATCATTAATAGAAACCAAATTTTGGAGGAAACTTTTAATCTTTTTAAGAGACAGAACCACTTTCAAACACTTTACCAGCACTCCTTTTTACATGCCAGCAATTAATGTGCACATCACAAGCAGACCCTTGCCCACTCATTGACTCAGAGATGAAGAACATCTGTTCAAGAACTCAGAGGGAGCACTTGGTTTGTGTTTGAGAATGTACTTAAAATTTAAAGGATCATCTTGCCTTGAAAATATTCCATAATGCTGTCTCTTTCATCTTCTTGCTTGTCCAGAGTGGTAAAGTTCTATAAATATGCATCCACTTAAAATTTCTTTATAAAACAATGGAGAGAAGAAGTCATAGATGCTTTAAACTCTCAATTTAAATACAGATTTCGTTTTTTTGCCTGGAGTTGTGTGCTTGTGAGAATTGACATAGTTGACAAATGTGGAAGGGTAGAAATTCAACTGAAGAAGTGAGAGCCCCTGAGTCGCATTCCCGGATAGTCACCAATTTGCTCTGGGATCTTAGGCTAGTCACTGACCCTTTTCAGCCTTCAGAGGCCTTAATCTACAAGGAGGAGGTTGTGCTAGACTAGGGGTTCTGAAGGTTGGGTGCATGTTATAGAAACTAGGGACATTTTAAAATCCCTTATATTTCACTAGCATCCCTTCTCCAACCCCATCCCCCAATCCCCAACACCCCAAGTATTAACTTAATTTGTAAGGAGATAAAGCCTGGCCATCAGAACTTTTAAAATCTCAGTGGATGATTATAATGTGCATTCATGTTTAAGAGCCATTGCACTAAAACAGGTTCTCAAAGTGGGGCCCCAGGCCAGCGGCAGCAGGACCTGAGAACTTAGGGCCTGTCCTTAAATTCCAGCCCAGACAACTGAATCAGAAACTTGACTAGAGGGTCTTCCCAAATGACTTTAATGCTGCTACAGTTTAATAGAGTGACTAGTAAATGATCTGTAAGGCTTGGGGATTTCCAGGGTCTCTTTCCCAATACTCATTCAATTTGCAAATAATGTACTGAGGACATTCTGTGTGCTAGAGTGTTCACTAGAAGCTAGATATTTCAGGAATGACCTGGTACCTTTCCTGTGGATGTTCACACTTCAGTGCTGAAGACCTTAACCATGTAGTTAAAAACACCCAGTCCTATGCCACTTTGCTTCCAGAACCACCACTATTCAGACCCACACTCTTATGCTCCATTTGTTCTTTCATTCACTCAACATATCTTTCTTAGACCCCACTATGATGTTTCAAACATATGGGCTAGACTGAGGCCTTCATTAACTTCCTCTTTGTCTTTCTTGAGTCCCAAAGAATTTACCAGAAACCTAGGCTGGGCTACATTTCCTGACCTGAATGTTCTCTGAGATTCTAAAAAAAGTAAACCATCATTCCAAGTTAACCTACCATTTCAACTCCTTTATCTCTTGGTAATTTGAGTTCTGAACTCCAACACAAATACCTCTTTGTGTGTGTGTGTGTGTGTGTGTGTGTGTGTGTGGTGTGTGTATTTTGCTGCTTTCACATTTTTTCCATATCAAATAAATTGGCTCTTATACAAGTTCTATATAAAGACTGTTTTGGAGAAAAAGAGGAGTGAGAAAAAAAAATGCTTTCTTTTTCTTCCCTGACTTAACCCATTACATGATTCCCTTTGACCTTTGTCTTCATTTTTTTCTCTCAACAAAAATATTTATTCCTTCTTTTATCTGTACTGGAGATAGCTTCCCAAGGTATGACATTGATGGAAAGGCTTCTGTGCTTACCCAATGGACACTTCTAAGAGACTGATTACTTTTGGCCAGGATGAGGAAGAAAGGTGGAACCTCTCTGTTACATGGAAACCCCTCCATTGAATGAGAAGTGACACTGGTATGGGAAAAGGGGACCAGCATTGACTCTGCTACTAACTCTCCATATGTTGTTAAGACACATTGCATCACATCTTTGGGCTTCAGTTTCCCTCTTGGTAAAGTGAGGGGGCAACACATTAAACTCTTCTCTGTGGGTAGACATTGTTCTTAGGTGACTAGTGACTCATTATTTTTTTTTTCGTAGTAAAAGGGACTTAGCAGAGACTGTCTGTAAGAATCAGTACCCAGAGGAGACCACTAATTCACTAGGATGCCCGAGTACAATGTGTAGTTGTGGGATGCCCGAGTACAATGTGTAGTTGTGGACAATAGTAATAAAAATAGCAGTAATGTCAACCGTTTGCTGAGTATTCTCTGCTCTAACTGCCTTAAAACAAATATTTATGGGGAAGTAAAGTTCAGAGAAAAAGCTGAAGCTCAGAAAAGTGATTTATTCGACCTAATACAGCTGGTAATGACAGAGTCAGGTTTAAAACCGACATCTAATTCCAAATAACACCTTCTCATCCACAGTACCACACCACTTTCTGTTGTAATAGTGCAAAGGCAAGATTCTAGACCTCAGACATGCATCCAAGCTGGCTTAGGTTTAAGGTATAGCAAATAGAAGACAGGCTACGACCCAGGAGACACCAGTCCTCAATCAGTTCCTGAGACCTACTCGGAGTCCAGCAACACCAGCTACACAGCCAGTTCTTTATGCATCTGGCTGGGAAGAAAGAGCAGGGAAGCTTCTGTTTCTAAACTTGACTGCCAAGTGCTTCTGTACTGGCTACCATGCTCCTTGGGTCTGGATGGAATCTTCAGATTTCTCTAAGATGTAAAGACTGTGGACAAAACTGAGCTCTTTTTTTTTCCTGAGAGGAAGTGAGGACTAAAGCAACCAGAAACAATGAATAGAAGCTCACTCTCTTCATCTCTTCGTCTATCCATCCATCCGTCATCAGTTCAGTCAGCAAATATTTAGTGGTGTCTATCAGATGCCGTGCACCGTATTAGGAAATGATGATACCGTGGAGCCAGGATAGGCATGGAGTCTGAGCTCATGGTACTCACACTGTAGGAAAAGAGGGAAGCAGTGTCACTATAGTATAGCAATACCCCGAAGGCAGAGACAGAAACAAAAAGTGGCTTCTAACCCAAACTTGGAAGAATTGAGGTGTAATTAAGAAATATAAGATTCCTGAGGACTGGATTTTCTTTGTTTGTTTGCCTGTTAGTGCCTTCCAGGTGCCTAGAATAATTGCAGGCACAAAGTAGACACTCGGTTAATATTTTTGAATGGCTCTTAAATGAAGAAGGAGAAGGAGTTTAGTGGTTGAAGAGAAATGGAGGAGCTATAATTTACTGAGCACTTACTATGTGTCAAGAACTTACTAAGGGTCTGACTTAAGTAATCTCATTTGATTTGATCTGCACAGCAGCTCCACAAAGTAGGTGGTCTTCTTCCCAGATAACAGACAAGGACCTGGAATTCAGACTTTGAATAGCTATCAAGCCACCTAGCTAGGGTTGTATGTAAATCCATCAACTCCAAAGCCAGTGCTCTTAGTCATTCATTCTCTGGTTGAACAAATATATTTGTGCCTCTCTCTTCTTAGGATTTTTGATTTAGAACTAGAAATATGCATAGAAGTCACTTCTCCCATTTGGCTTATATGTGTATCCCAATTAATTATTCTATTGATTGTCTCCCATTCAGACCTGTTAACCTGCCAACACAATCTCTGTCTATTTTGCCTCAGCTTCTTGGCATTCTTAATATAATTCTTAGGGGGAAATGAATAAGCATAAGGAAAGGATATATTTATATGGTCTGAGTGGAATTTCTTGTGCATTTGAGTCCAAATTTTACAAATCAGATCCCAGGTCTGACTCTGGACTCTACGTGCTCAGAAACCCCACCAATCAGCTCAAAAACTGTAGTTCATTTATCAGTCCGATCACTTAACAAATGTTTGTTGATTCCCATCATGAGCCTAACTACTTTGTAGGCATTAGGGATGCAGTAGTGAACAGAGCAGAAAAGGTCCTTGCTCTCATTGATTCCTGCAGTGTGGCTGGGAGACACAAACCAGAAACGATTGCATAATATCCCAGTTGGGTAGAGTTTAGTGATTTTAGAGAAGTGTTAAGGGAAGGCCTCTGATGAGGTGATATTTGAGCATAGACCAGAAATGTCTCTTAGTGATTCATAATAAGGACTAGCTGAACTGCCATCACTGAGACTCTAGCCTATTTGGAACATGGGTGTCTTATAACAGGATCCTTGGTCCTTGATCACTGTTTGGCTTGTCTTATATTTAACTGTGCTTGTGTTTTAGTTCCTTTTTTATTCCCCCTCTCACGTGGTTCAGATTCTTAAGTACAAAATGTAGCACGCTCATATGCAACAGAATCAGGGCTTCTATGAATGCTTGTTGAATGAATGAGTGAAGAACACGTCAACAGTAACGCAGAGTGAAACTTCTCAGAATATATGTCTCATGCTTCCAGTTCTTAGCCATAACATTGACATGCAATGCCATATTAAGCCTCAGAGGATTGGGAAAGTTTAGACCAAATCAGGGTCAACTGAAGGCATAGATGGATCCCTCATACTGTTTCTATGGCTCTCAAGCTGCTTCACCACTTCATTGTTTATCTTGGTCCCACTTCTTTTCCTGGCTCTTTCTGATGTGATGTCACCCAGTCATCCATTCTTTGTTCTTGTATGTGTTCATTTGTTAATTCATTCATCAGCCAACGAGTGCAAATCAAATGTAACTGTGTTCGGTAATAGTTGCTGTTTGCTTTAACAAGTATTTACTTATGTGCCTGTGCTGAGCTATATGGTATGTTGGAACTAGGAATAGAGTCCCGATTCCTGGCCTCATGAGCACACAGTTTAAAGGGCCTGAACAGCCAAGGAATCAGGTAACTATCTGGTAGCATGGAAAGTACTCTAGTGCAAAGAACACAGGGAGCTGTGGGAAAACACAGGAAAGGTATCTGCCCCAGCCTGAGGTGGTTAACGAAGGTTTCTCAGAAGAAGCGATGTCTAAGCTGAGGCCTTAAGGATGGATAAGACTTGATGGTTAAGTGTTGATCATTGAAGAGGTTTGCCCTAGTACTGATGGTCGAAACCAAGTGGATACTCAGCAAATGTTGATAGATAAAAGAATGAGTGAATGAATGAATGAATGAATGAACCAACATACTATACATTATGGAAGAAGTGCATATTCAGTCACAGACTAGACATGGAGTCTTGAGGGAGGAATGTAGTAATCTAGGCTATCTATACACCTTGGTTCTTAAATCTATAACCTCCTTTTAAATGCCATACAGTACTCCATGGAGGGAATGTGCTACAAGTTATTTAGCTATAGCCCTAAAGCTGGGCCTTTATAATATTTCATGCATTTTTCTGTTACAAACAAATGCTGTAGTCAGTACTCCTATAGGAACCTCCTTGTAGGCACATGTGAGCATTTCTTTAGAGTTGATGCTGATAAATGATATTACTGGATCATAATCTATGGGCCTTTTTTATTTTAGTGGATACAACCTGTGGCATTTTTGAGAGGGTGAACTAGCTCACATCCCACCAGCAGTGTGTAGCAGGACCTGCTGTTCTGCACTGTCACTGCTACCACCACTGGCAAAACAAAAGTGCTTTGTCTCTGTCCATTTGATGATTGAAAACATAGATTCTTATTTATGGTTTTGTGATTGAACATCTTGGGTGAGCATCTTTTCAAAAATTTACTGGATATCTACACTTTCTCTTCTGTGACTTGTCTATTAATATCTTTAATTTAGGTCTGGCTGTTCATATCTCTGTTTTCCCATCTGTTACACTGGGATTTTAATGTCAGCACTCCTGCTTATCCATCAATGTTATTAGAATCTAGGGTAAAACAGGTAGTCACGAGAGAACTAGCATTTATGAAGAAGTTACTCTTTGTGTAATTATTTATACACATTGATTTATTTTTCAAATGCTCCCTGGCTGGGAACCATGTCACATTCTGAAAATACAAGGGATAAGAAAAACCAAACCAGTTTCTATACTCCATGAAGCTTAAATTTAGTCACTGTGTTAACCACCATCACATATTCAGGTAGCATTTACTACTAGTAGCACTAACTACTACTACCACACTACTACTAACTACCACATACTGACTACTTGAGATATGCTCAATATTTTTATGAGCCTGCCAATGAGATATAGGTATCGACATGCCTTATTTTTAGATAGGGAAGCTGAGACTCAAAGAGGTAAAGTCATTTATTTAAGTAAGATCTCAGCATTAATAAATGTTAGAGTCATATTTTACATTTCCTTGCCTGACCCCCAAAGGCTGTGCCTGGCAAATTACTGAGCATAATCATTGCTGTGACAGGCAGAGCATAAGGTGGCATCTTGATGGATGGAGAAAATAGATATTTAAATTAGCTTTTCTTGTTTCTAAGGAGCAATATAATAAGTATACAAAAAAGAACAAATATTTTCCTTTGCTTTTTGAACATTTAAGTACATGAGAAGGAGGAGACATGATGAAGTGTGGACATTATCAAGCCAGCATGGTTTCCAGTAATGTTTTGCTGAAATGCATGCTTCAGGTCAGACCTCTTCCTGAGTAGGTCCTTTTCCCATGCCAACCCAGCATGGTCTTACCTGCATTCTGATGTCCTGCCCACCAGGATGGATAGGCAGTATCAGGAGAACGAGTTATCTCTCCAAGCCCAAAGCAAATACCTCTGCTCCTAGCCTAGACTAAGCAAGTTATATAGTCAGCACAATTTTACTCTATTTCTAGAAGCTGGGCATCACCTACCTATGACTCCCTCTTGTCAGTCTTATGGCCAAGTATCTCTCAGAATGAAATATGGATTCTGGGAATATTAGAGTAAGTGAAAATGTTTAGCAGAATCAACAGATCTCCATGGTCAACAGCAGCGTCCAAAGAAATGCTAACTGTCTCCAGATACCTTCATGATTTTGAAAATGCGAAGGGCCCCTGTTTGGTGCTAACACCACTGAAATGACTCATCTAAATTTCTATGGGTCAGTTTGATGCACTACTGAACTTTAAAGTGGTTGTTATAGTGTCTCTTCTACAGATATTAAAGAAGACCCAGGGAGGTTAAACGATAGACACAAGGCTCCGTTGATAAATTTATTCATTCACTTATTCAATAACAAGTGCCCTATTGCATGTCAATTTCCACGCTGACACCGGGGTTCTGAATCTTACAGTTGGAAAGGAGAGCTGGGCTGAATAATAACTCAAATAAAAATAGATTTAAAAGCTGAAGATTAGTATTGTAAGGTTATAATAATACCCCCTCCTTAAATTAAGGGGGGGATATATAGAAGTCAATACTGGAGAGGTAAACAGAGGCCAAATTATGAAGGAGGTGTGGCCAACATTATGGAGTTTGAGTTTATTTGTTGGAAAGTAGAGGAACAAACCAATCAAATCTGCCTTTTTAATAAAAGTGCTCTGGGTACTGTGTAACAAAAGGATTAAGGGAGAATTAGAAAGTCCATCCAGAAGTTATTGCTAAAGTCTGAACCAGAAATTGTGATTATCTGCACAGAGAAGTGGGTAGACTAGAGGTATGTCTTAAAGGTAGAATCAGCAGTATTTGGTGATGTATTGGATGCGAAGGTTTTAAGAAGGAGCTGTCCAATGACTTTCAAGTTTCAGGTATTTGGAATGATGGAAATGTTATTCTGGAAATCAAAGAATATATTTTAATTTAGTATGCTATTAGAGGGTGGGGCAGTTCAAGAGTCCCTTTGAAAAACCAGTTAGTGAAATCAGGTTGCAATGGGTGTCTTGATATCACCTACTTCTTTGTTCTTTCTCTGCCTTGAGGGTAGGGAGGGTGGACTGATCTTAGTTGTGCTCCTCCAGTTCCTGATTTTTAAGAAAAAAAATAAATGGGTAGGAAAGAGAAGTAAAATAACAGCCATCAGAGTAATTACAGATGTGGAAAGAATGGAGGAATTTATCTCATACTGGACATTGGCAAGAAGAGTGGACAAAATCCATTCAGTCTGTGCTCAAAGATGATGAGAATCCTTAGGGCAGGTCTTAGTGGGTTTATGTTGTGTCTGTTCTAACAGGAACCTCAGACATTACTTTAGAGAGGCTGAATTTGAAAATTAAGAGACCTGATTCCCAGGCCAGCACATGGCTGCCTTGCTGTGTGACCCTGGCCAGGTCCTTTCAGTGGTTTGAGCCTCAGCTCCTTCCCCTGGAAAAAGTGGGTTTTGTTTCCTGTCCATGCAATCTGACAGCGGGTGTCCTGTAAAAAACCAGTGAGATAATGGGCTTGCAAGAACACGTCGCAATCTGGGGAATCATAAAGATTTAAACGTTCATGATTCTTTCTATTGTTTGGTTTTCATTAGGCTTGTTCTTGGCCAGGGCCAGTCTGGAGAGTAAGTGTGAAAGGCAAAAACACAGACATGCACAGACACACACATAAGCAGTTTCCCTTGAAACTCTAACCAGAGTTGCTAAGATTCAGTGTCGGATTCGAAGAAAGGAAAGACAAATTGCACTTTAATCTCTGTCACTGAGTTAAAGAAAAAAAGAAAAGGAAAAGGAAAAAAAAAAAAAAAAAACCTCTGCTGAAGCACTGGACCTGGATTCAGGAGACCTGGATTCCAGGACTGAGCTCCTAAAATTTTGCTGTGATCATGGTCTGTGACCCCCCCCCCATCCGTGGACCCCAGCCTCCCATCTGTAAAATGAAGGCATAGGTAGATGACTCCAAAGGACATCTTCAGCTCTGACATTCTGTTCAGACCCTCCTTGAGCTCTCTTCTGCACTAAAGGCATCTAATTCTGTGAGGGTAGAGCAAGCAGGTCACACATCACATTAGCAACAGGTCTGGATTGTGAGCGAGACCAGCCATCCCTATTCAACACACTGGGGCTCTCAGAACTCCACACTGACATCCTGTCTCTATTTTAGGGTCTACCAAGCTCTCCTTTTGGAACAATTTCAGTATATATCAGTATGTTTTTCCTGCTCGGTGGCATTTTGAGTTGACAGGGAGACCCCAGAGGTGGGAACTAGGTAGTACTTGCCACGTTATCCTCAGCTTTGGGTTCAAGACCAGACATCAAGTAGATGGACAATAAATGTGGGTAAATAAATACATGCATACATGAATAAACTCTGTGACCGATCAATAAAGTCAGACATTTATGATAATACACAGACGATATCTGGTGTGATGGAGGCCTGTCTTTAACTTCTAAGATGGATTAGTTACCAAAGAATGAGGACAAAAGAGAATCTTATAGCATGGTCCTGTCTCCTCTTGGGGCCTCAGGTTCCTTATCCATAAAGTGAAGGTTTGGGGCCAGATGATGTAAGGCGGCCTTCCATTCATTCAACAAATATTTATTTAGCACCGTCTTTATAACAGGCCATGTGTAGGCAGTAGAAATAAACCAGTCAACAAGAGAGTCCCAGCCCTCTAGAAATTTCATCGAATTCGTATAAGAAGTGAACATATGAACAGGTGGTAACAAAGTTGTGAGAAAGTTATTAAAAGGTGGTAAAAGAAGCCGATGGGCAGGGGCTCCCCACTCAGCTTAAAGGCTCGGTAAGAACGTCTGGGTGAAGGGTAGAACCTAAGCCAAGGCGAGGGTATGTAGCCAGGGATAGGAGTTGAGACTCCTTGCTCTTGGCAAGTTGGATATGATGAGAGAGTGTGGAATCGAAGGAAGAGAGGTTGAGAGAAGCCAGTAATGATGGTTCTAGACTGCCCTGCTAAGAGGTCTGGGCTTCATCCTGAGAGCAGTGGGAGCCACGGAATGTTAGGCAAGAGGGCCTTGATCAGACCTGGTTGTGGGACAATTCTTTGGTTATGTGAGGCTCTCAGGGTCAATGTAGGGGATGGAGGCACAGATTGGAAATGGTCAGGAAGTGGGACACTGTTATCAGAGCTGAAGCAGTAGACAGTCAAGGGAGGGGCGCAGAGACCTGGGTGTGCTGAGTAATGCTAGGGGCTGGGCATACCTGGACTCGTAGGGGGAGGAGGCAGGTGAGTGGGAACTGGATCAACTGGAGGCAGGATGTGGACGGAGTTTAATATTTGGGTTGGGACAAGAGGAGGACGAGGCTTCAAGTACCTCCCGTTTGCCAGCTATGAATTGGTGGCAGGCAAGCAGCTAAGGGCCACTCGGAACCGTAAAATCTCTTCCCTGTGTAGAGAGTCGGGAGCAACGGAGGTGAGCTCGTGCACGTGCCCATGTGCATGTGCAGGCCTGTGGGTGCCCGTGTGCATGTGCGTGAGCATGTGTGCTCCAGGAGTGTGTGTGCATGTGTGAGCGTGCATGCTCCAGGAGTGTGTGTGCATGTATGAGCATGCATGCTCTGGGAGTGTGTGTGCACAAGCATGAGCGTGCATGCTCCAGGAGTGTGTGTGCATGTGCGTGAGCATGTGTGCTCCGGGAGTGTGTGTGCATGTGTGTGAGCGTGCGTGCTCCAGGAGTGTGTGCATGTGTGAGCATGTGTGCTCCAGGAGTGTGTGTGGATGTGCATGAGCATGCATGCTCCAGGAGTGTGTGTGCATGTGTGTGAGCGTGCGTGCTCCAGCAGTGTGTGTGCATGTGCGTGCGGTGCGGTGGGCAGACAGGACCTGTGAGTCCACCTGTTTGCATCCTCCACTGACTCTCAGAAGTCCAGTCCACAGTTCCACCAAGGTCCCCGGGGGTCGCGGGGTTAATCTTCCGTGGCACTAATACCTATAACGTTACAAGGCACGGGCTTTGTTTTCTGCCCGGGATTAATCATTCACTCATGGGCCTTAACACAAGCCAGACACCACCTCACTGTGCCTCATGCGAAGCAGTGCCAGCCCCCCCCCCCATGCTGTAGCGCCGCCGTGCACATTCTTGTTGTCAGATGGGAAGTAGGGGTTTTTTCACCCCAGCTTCGAGATACTACGAACTGAAAGAGTTTGGAAACTTCCATCCAAGGACGGTTAGGCAAAAACACCAGGAAAGCTGAACTCTGCCTTTAATTTTCTGTATGACTTGGGGCGATTCATTCCCCTTTCCTGGGCTCTCATGTCCACCCCATTAGAAGCTTGGAATCAGCGATACCCAAAGCCATCGGCTCTGTTTCTACATTTTTGTGTTCCCTTCTTGGGCTCAGCTCCTTGGGCACAAACCCGGACTCCAGGGTTTTGAAGCAGAGAGCGTTCTGGAGCGCCCAACCCGGCTCCCACCGGGAATTAGACTCCGGGCCTCTGGGCCTCCGAGGCCTGGCGGGAATGTCCAGGCACTGACTGAGCCCAGAGGGGGCAGGACGCTTCCCCAGAGTCACACTGCCATTTGATGGGGATACAGGGAGCTGACCCCTGGGCTCCTGACTCCCAGTCCAGGTGCTCCTTCCCCCACAGAACAGAGCCCTGGAGTTTGGCCAGACCTTGGGACGCAAATCTGAGTCGGGCTGCCTGGGCTCCCGGAGAGGTCTGCGATGATGCTGGGGGTGAAATCACAGAAAGCTGACATCAGTACCCTCGTGGCAGCTGGTGCTGGTGAGGGGGGTGGTATAGGAAATGAGAGAACACATTTGGCCAAGCTCAGGGTTCACGTGACGCTCCGAGAGCCCTAATTTCAAAACAAACTCAACCTTTTAGGTTCAAGTTCTCCCTCTCGTCAGAAACGTGACTTCCTGCTTCTAAGAAGCAAGGCTTACAAAAGGGCTTAGGAGGCTGCGTGGACATCAAATAGCTCTTACAAAATAGCGTTTTGATGAGTTAAGTGTAAATGAATCAGAAACATAAGGATTACATTTTCCCCAAGTGCACATGGGTTTCAAAATTTGAGGGGAAATGTAGTTTGCTAACTGCACGCCGGCTTTCACCGAACCCAAAGCA
This sequence comes from Nyctereutes procyonoides, assembly GCF_905146905.1. Lineage (NCBI taxonomy): Eukaryota > Metazoa > Chordata > Mammalia > Carnivora > Canidae > Nyctereutes > Nyctereutes procyonoides. Next base: position 4,291,666 of record NW_026575135.1, on the reverse strand, counting down.
TTCATGAGGCGGGGGGGGGGGGGATCAGGGGTAGGGGGGAGAGGAGAGAAGAAAGAGAAGCCCAGCCCCCAAATGGTTTTAGATGTGGTGCCAAATTCAAAAATGCTGTTGGGCTTGCCCTCTGCCAGTAATAAAATTGCTGGCCACCCAGAGAGGCCACAGGGAGGAGAAAGGAGATTGCTTTCCCCACTGGCCCCTGGTCCTCAACAACTGTGTTCAAGTTAGTGCCCCTCAATCACCAGCTGTCACTGGGTCCCTGCTCTCGGCTCACTGGCCCCTGCTTGGCCTCGATTTTCACACTGTGCCGCATGCCTTGTTTACCTCCAACTGTAGCTGGTGTTTTGGCTCCCAGAGGCCTTAGCGACCCATCAGCTTGTCACAAACCCCAGCTCTGTAATCAAGAGACCTGTCCATCACCAGCAGGGGTGTTTGGGGAAGCTGTCACACATCGCCTTTGGTTGCATTCAGGAAAAACAAGAGTCCCTTGTAGATCTTTCCTCTCCCCTTGCTCTAATGCTATCCAGGTGTGGTGTTTTCCCCAAACTGGCAAATGTCTTCCCTTCCAATCTACGCCTGACACAAACAACCAGCTAAGTCTCAGCACTGCTGTTACCTTCTCCCAGGACTCGGAGCTCTGGATCTTTTATAATTTCCACATTGTCCCTCCATTCTTTCTCTTGTATTTTATTTCATTGCACCAAGAAAGTAGAAAATCATTTCAATTGGTGGTAAAAGATGATTAAAACAAAATAACAAAGGCCTTGGCTGAAAACTGTTAGTTTTATTAAATTTGCTACTGTGTTTTAAATTGGTACCAGGGCAGATCTTTAGACAATTATATCAAAGGCTGCTGGAATCAATCGGTTGCATGTATGCATTTGCTCCTTTCTGAGCTATGGACAGAGTGGGGGCAGCATCGCAACCATAAAAATAATGAATTTTGTGTTACCTGGGTGAGGGGGCAGAGCCTGGTCCCACTGGGAAGGATCCAAGTGCCCAGTGGACTTTAGACCCCTGCCAGCACTCTACCATTCATTTCATCCAGACCATGGGTTGGAGCTCACAGTGGTCACCAGGGGAATAAGTGATGGATATTGTCTTGTAATAATAAGACAAAAGCCCAAAATCTCCCCAAGCCTTTTGCATCCTCCCACCCACTACTTGGTCACTCTCAGTGTTGGTGCTCTGCAGACTCTACCTTAGATTATAACCATCCTGTGCTTGATTTATCCTTCCTTTTGTGCTTTGAACTCTCTGAGACTAATGATGCTGTCTTTGTCTTTGGGATTAATCCTATCAGAAACTCCATGCATGCTTTTTTCCCCTTTTCATCTCCTTCCCTCCCTCCCTCCCTTCCTTTCTCCCTTTCTCTCTATCTTTCCCTTTCTTTCTTTGTGGCCAGCCGAAGAAAGCAAGGTCCAGAGAAGAGAACTGATTCATCCAAAATCACAACAAAAGTTAATGCAAGACCTATAGTCATTTTTTTTTCTGATATGTAGTCCAGGGGCTATCCACAGTGATGTGAGACTCTGTCTTTCAAGCTGTTTGGTTCTCAACGGTATGTGATGCTCTCCATCCCAAATCCTTAACAACCACCCTTGTCCAGTAAAAAGTAAAACCAGTGTCTCTCAGCCTAGAACAAAAGTCAAGTGTTCTCTGCAGAATTCAAGGTGATTAAAAAGAAAAGAAAAGAAGAAGAAGAAGAAGAAGAAGAAGAAGAAGAAGAAGGAAGAAGAAGAAGAAGAAGAAGAAGAAGAAGAAGAAGAAGAAAGAAGAAGAAGAAGAAAGAATTATTATTATTATTATTATTATTATTATTATTATTATTATTATTCAGGGTGATCCCCAGACAGCATTGGAATTAAGGAGTATATTGTTATGTGGGACAAAGCTGAGTGTATGTAATCTTACTGTATGAATGTTAATATCTTCTCTTTGGAGAACACTATGCACCACTCCAGAGGCGTTTGGAGAAGAAGGGTATTTTGTTGTAAGTTTTAGTTCTCTTTAAACAAAACAGAATATGGCATATAGCATGGGGCCCAAACTTGGCAGGTACTTGATCCATTCCTGCATTGTTCATCCCATGGGGAGTATTTGGTCTCCCTACCACCACATACTCCCTTTCCACCTTTCCTCTTAAACTAGTTATCTATACTGCTACCAAAATGGTCTTCCATGAAACAAATATGATTATGCTCTCCTCCTTTCCCTGATGTGGTTTCTCCTTCCCTTTTTTAGTCAAGCAAGTAAGCCTCCATTGGGAAGTCTTTTCAGACTCTCTCTTCCACAACCCGGGTCAAATATCACTCATCTGTGCTCCCACAGCCCTTATACTTTTGAGGCTATGTTAAAGCCATCTTTTTTAATGTCTTTCTTTTCCCCCAGTAGCTTATGAGCACCCTAAAGGCAAGACCGTAGTTTGTTCATCTTTGAATCCCAGACCTAGGAGAAGCTGAGAGGACTCAATGAGTGCTATCTGTGCAAATAAATAGATGAACAAATGAAATGATATAAACATATTTATCCAGAATTTGAAAAAGTGGTCAATGCCATCAAAAGTGGCTAGCTTTATGATAGCTAACTAGCTGGATGTACTACTCCTATACCCCTTTCTCATGAGCAGTAAAGATGAAGTGATACAAACAGATTTGTGATCTTTTATTCATAGGACGCAGTATGTGTGTGCATTTATACATACAGAGATATGGGAAGGATGCTGACCAGAAAGTTCATGGTAACTGCCTCAGGGTAATGGAATTTGATATGACTGGATGTGATTTTTAATTCTTTCTTCTAGAACACTAATTTGTTAAAATAAACATGAGTGATCTTTATGGTTAGGAAAAAATAAAGCAATTATGATAATATGCTGTCACTTCTCAATTAAGAAGAAAAGGTCAGCTCTCACCCTAAAAATACGTTAGAACTGAAGCAAGTTTCCTCTACAACTCTACAAAAGAAACAAAATATAATTCAGTCTGAGTTGCAGCTTCGTAAAAGACCTTAGGACCATATGGAAGAGCTTGCCTTATCTTCAGGTAATTTTAGCCTTCTGTAGTTGGACTGGGTATTAATTGGTACTAACATCTTGCATACTAGTGTGTGCTTATCCAAGGAGTCAGCTCAATGTCATGGAAAAGTCAAGGGTTTCAGAGTCAAGCAGCATGGTTTAAATTGTGCTTTATAATCATTACCTCCATGACCTTGGGCAGATCACTGCATTATTCTGGACCGTAACGGAACAGAGCAAATGATCTCTACCTTTCAAGTTTTATTACAAATCATGCAGAAGGCATATGTAAAGTGAAGTAGCTAATCTAAAGATATTTCCAGTATAAAACATTTGTCCAGATATCCTAGATTCCAAATATCCTAGATCAGAGCAGCAGAAAAATATGTCACCAGGGCAAGAGATGAAATGAAACAGAACTAGACAGGTAAGCCCTAAAGCTAACGTTTAACTGTGGTAGTTGGGACAAGGGAGAACCATCAGATTTTGGCAACTGAGTAGAGTGTATATTCTTGCTCATCCGAGCAGAAGACATCTGGCCCTGTAACTTTTTGAGGTGAGGAATGGTAACTAAGGCTTTTGGAGTAAGGTGGGGATCTCTAGAAGTCTACATGGTTAGTGAAAATGTGCACTAGAGTAGAACTATCCATGTATCTGTTCTAAGCCTCACGAAAACTGAGCTTTGAGTTTATACTGTGCAATATGGTCTAGAAATGCCTGAGTTGGGCAAGTACTGACAACAAAAGAGAGAGAGGGCAAGAGAAAGAGAGAGAGAAAAAAAAAGAGAAAAGGTTCAAAGCTAATGATGTTCCAGAAGTGCCTAGCAGTGAACATGAAATCACTCTGGAGGGGGATATAGATTTTGCCCAGGGGCCACGTGATTCCCACAGATTAAAACCTAACAAACATGAGTTCACATGTAAAAATTGAAAAGACGCAAAAAAGTAAATGAGACATTGAGAGAAGGGTCAGCAATCAACACCAAGGTTTTTATTGATCATGGTAACAAATGTTCCTATTAATTAGTATTTTTGTTAGGGTAAACAAGAAAAATAAATAAAATTAGAAAATACAGTCTCCAAAGATTAGGTGGACTGAGAAGAGAGCAGGAATCAGGAAATCCAACAAATCCAAACGAAAGCTAGAAAGGAGGAAAATAAATATGCCAAAAAAGGGAATGATAACTGCAAAGCACAAAGATGTAAGAAATAAATCGAATACAGTAGGCATTCTTTTTTTAAATTTTTATTTATTTATGATAGTCACAGAGAGAGAGAGAGAGAGAGGCAGAGGGAGAAGCAGGCTCCATGCACCGGGAGCCCAACGTGGGATTCGATCCCGGGTCTCCAGGATCACGCCCTGGGCCAAAGGCAGGCGCTAAACCGCTGTGCCACCCAGGGATCCCTACAGTAGGCATTCTACTAATTGGGTTGAAGTTACCCTATGAAGGTTCTCAGGTTGAACTTAACTAAGGGTAAGTTCACTGAAAGGTAAAAGGTAATGGAGTGGAAAATATTTACCAGGCAAATACTAAGCAAAGCAAATTAATACTCACCAGACAAAGGAAAAATCAAGGCAAAAAATATCACTAAGATAAAGAGGTCATCATATAAATGATAAAAGGAAATTTTATGATAATTTTGAGCCTGAATATACAAAAGAATATGACTTGAAAATGTATAAATGAAAAATGCCTCTTCCCTAAAACAGTGATAAATCCATAATGATATTGTGATATTTTAACACACCTTTCTCAATAATTAATTGATCAAGCAAACTAAAATAATGATCTAGAATATTTTGAACAACACACAAAGAAATTTCATCTGATGCAAGTGTTTAGAATCTTGCTATTGAGTTAAATTATGTACGTATTTCTTTTGGGGATGTGTAGGACACACCTCTTTAGTTTACCATGTCATAGGCCAGAAAACAATAAATATCAAAAGAATCCATATCACATAGAACATTCTTTCTATGATGCCAGGCGCACATACATAATTGAATACATAAATAAATAGACCAATTAAATGAAAAAGATAAAACTTCTTTGGTAAATTAAATATATAAGCAAGAAGCAGAAGTCTTGTGTAAGATATTATACAGAATTCAGCAGAGTAGTAAAAGCCCCACACTCACACAAACACACACATTGTACCTAGGCTGGGTCATCCCAGAATGAGAAGAGACTCTAATGTTAGATGGGTTCTGGATTCCAGTAATTCACAATGCTAGCATATTAAATGATTTTTTAAAAAACAAGATTGTCTTGCTAGATGCCTAACTTAAGTCTCTTGTTACAATCAGGCCCCTTCATCATCAAAACAAAACAAAGCAAACAAAATAAAGTGATCCAGGAGTAGAAAGGAACACAGTGAAACACCGTAGGCATTATATTTAATGATAAAATATGAGAGCTATTCCTTCCGACCCCAGGGTCAAACGAAGAATGCCCAGTAACACTATTGGTCCTACCTGGCACAGGCAGACAAGAATTATAAACACAAATTCTGGGCATTGTAAAGGAAGAAACAAGCTATTACTATCTTCACCTATAAGAGAATACATAGAAAAATTAATAAGAATTGACAAATTATTAGAACCAACAAAACAATCTATGAGGACATCTAAACATAATATCAATTTATAAAACTCAATTATTTTTATCAGCCCCCAAATATGAGAATGGAATTTTACATATGTGTGTACATGTGTATATATGAATGTGTGAGTATATAGATGAAAGCCACCATTTATTATAGCTCTGACATCTATAAATGCTTAAAGTTAGGAATATATTCCTAATAAAATGTCATTCCAATTTCTACAAAGAAAGCTTTGAAACTTTACTGAAACCATAAAAGGAGACCTAAATAAATAAAAAGATAAACTGTGTGTATAAATGGGAGGCTGCCATATCATAAAGATGTCTTTCTTCCTCAAATACATCTATAAATTCAATGAAATTGGAATCAAAATCCCAACAGGCATTTTTAAAAATGAAACTTTAAATTCATATGGAAGAGCAAAGGGGTTTTTTGAAAGAGAAAACCGAAGTATAGAATGGACTCGTAGCATAAATCAAGACTTTTATAAAACTATGGAAATTAAGACAAAGTGCTATTGATAAGACGTTAGAAAAAAAGAGACCAATGAAATGAAATAACGCAGAAGCAACTTTTCTAGGTATGGAATGATACATGACAAAGGTAGTATTACAGTTCAGTAGTGAAAGGATTAATTATTATATAAAAAATTCTGGACAAATGGCTCATCCATATTGGAAGGGAAAACCATCATTACCACATATCACTTTAAAAGCTATATGATGATTAAAGCCATACATGTGAAAATAAAAACCTTAAAACTATTCAAAGGAAATAGAGGTGACTATTTTGTGACTTTTGAGGAAAGAAACATGTATTCAACAAGGCATTAACCCCGATGTTTCTAGCAGCAATGTCCACAATAGCCAAACTGTGGAAGGAGCCTCGGTGTCCATCGAAAGATGAATGGATAAAGAAGATGTGGTTTATGTATACATGGAATATTACTCAGCCATTAGAAATGACAAATATCCACCATTTGCTTCGACGTGGATGGAACTGGAGGGTATTATGCTGAGTGAAATAAGTCAATCGGAGAAGGACAAACATTATATGGTCTCATTCATTTGAGGAATATAAATAATAGTGAAAGGGAATAGAAGGGAAAGGAGAAGAAATGAGTAGGAAATATCAGAAAGGGAGACAGAACATGAAGACTCCTAACTCTGGGAAATGAACTAGGGTGGTGAAAGGGGGGGAGGGTGGGGGGTAGGGGTAAATGGGTGACGGGCACTGAGGGGGGCACTTGACGGGATGAGCACTGGGTGTTATTCTGTATGTTGGCAAATTGAACACCAATAAAAATAAATTTATTCTTAAAAAAATAAAAACACTGAAAAAAAAAACACAAATCATGAAGGACATGATTTAAAAAAGTATTCAACAAAGCAGCATAAACAGAATGAGTGAAAGAAGAGTTACAGATTTGGAAATAGTGTTTTCAGTTACTTTAACTGCAAAGAATTAGTATCCAGTTTGCGTAAATATACTTACTTAGCAATAAGAAAAGAGAAAAAAAACAACCTAATTTTAAAAAGGCAAAGGTGATAAACAAACAGGTAACATAGTTAGAAATATACATGGTCAACAAATACTTAAGATGATACTCAGGCCTGTTAGGAATCAGGGAAAGGCAAAACGAAGCAGTAATTAAATGTCATTTAGGATCCATTGAATTGGCAAAAAAATTAAATGTTAGACAGAATCAAGTGCTAACCAGGACCTGGAGCATTGGAAAGTCTGTTGATAAGGATGTTAATTGGTACAACCACTTGGGAGAATAATTTGGCAATATTTATACAGTTGAAGATGCAATTACCTTCAACTGGGGATACCACGTTAGATATATTTCTTTCAGAAAACTCTTGCTCTCTGTGCAAAGGAAAGTGAACACAATCTTTAAAAGTAGCATTACTTGAAATAAAAAAGGATTAACAATATTTGTATGTCTTCTTTGGAGAGATGTCTGTTCCCATCTTCTGCCCATGTTTTTGTTTTTGGGGGTGTTAGGTTTAATAAGGTCTTTATAGATCTTGGATACTAGCTGTTTATCTGATAAGACATTTGCAAACGTCTTCTCTCATTTGGTTGGTTGCCTTTTAGTTTTGTTGACTGTTTCTTTGCGGTGCAGAAGCTTTTTATTCTGATAAAGTCCCAATAGTTCATTTTTGTTTTTGTTTCTCTTGCCTTTGGAGACGTGTCTAGTAAGAAGTTTCTGTGGCTGAGGTCAAAGAGGTTGCTGCCTGCATTCTCCTCTAGGGTTTTGATGCATTACTGTCACACATTTAGGTCTGTCATCCATTTTGAGTTTATTTTTGTGTATGGTGTAAGAGAATGGTCTAGTTTCATTCTTCTGCATGTGGCTGTGCGTTTTTCCAGCACCAGTTGTTGAAGAGAATGCCTTTTTTTTTTTTCCATTGGATAGTCTTTCTTGCTTTGTTGAAGATTAGGTTGACCAGAGATCTGAGGGTCCTATTTCTGGGTTGTCTATTCTGTCCCATTGACCTACGTGTCTGTTTTTGTGCCAGTACCACACTGCCTTGATGATTATTACCACTTTGTAATACAGCCTCAAGTCTGGAATTGTGATGCCACCAGCTTTGGTTTTGTTTTTCAACATTGCTTTGACTATCTGGTGCCTTTCTCATTCCATACACATTTTAGGACTGTTTCTTTGAGCTCTATAAAGAAATACTGATGGTATTTTGATAGAGATTGCATTAAATGTGTAGATTGCTTTGGGCAGCATAGATATTTTAACAATATGTGTTCTTCCAATCCATGAGCATGGAATGTTTCTCCATTTCTTGGTGTCTTCCGCAATTTCGTTCATAAATGTTCTATAGTTTTCAGAGTACAGATTCTTTACCTCTTAGATATCTTATGGTTTGGGAATATCACTCAGCCATCAAAGAGAATGAAATCTTGCCATTTGCAATGACATGAACAGAACTGGAGAGTATAATGCTAAGTGAAATAAGTCAGAGAAAGACAAATACCTTATGATTTCACTCATATGTGCAATTTCAGAAACAAAACACATGAACATAGGGGTAGGGGAGGAAAAATAAAATAAAATGAAATTTGAGAGGGAGGCAAACCATAAGAGATGCCGAACTCTAGGAAACAAATTGACAGTTGCTGGAAAGGAGGCGTGGGGCAGGGATAACTGGGTGATGAGCATTAAGGAGAGCACTTGATGTAATGAGCACGGGTGTTGTATGTAACCGATGAACCACTAAATTCCATCTCTGAAACTAATAAAAAAAATTAAAAAGTAATAATAATAATAATAATAATAATAATAATAGAAACAACCTAGGTGTCCACCAAGAAAAGAATGGTCAAATAAAGTACGGTATACTCCTACAATAAAATACTTATGTCAGTGAAAATAATGAGCTAGATCTACATGTATCAATATGTGTGATCTCAAAAATAATGCTGTGCAAAAAAAATGCCAGCTGCATACTGATAAATATAGTATTAGAACATTTATGAAATTTGGAATACACAAAACAGTGCCTGTGAATAAAAAGTATAAAAACATTCATGATAAGAGGGAAGAACACACAGGTGGGTTGAAAATAAATATATAAAACAACATATTTTATTTCTTTTTACAACAAAAATAAGAGACGAAGAAAATATGGCAGTGTTGTAATTTGACAAATCTGGATAGTGAGGCTTCCAAGGACATTGTTAATAGTGTTCTCTATGCTATATAACTGAAATATTTTCTAATTAAAATAATAATAATGGGGGGCACCTAGGTGGCTCAGCGGTTGAGCGTCTGCTTTTGGCCCACAGCGTGACCCCAGGGTCCTGGGATCGAGTCCCTCATTGGGCTCCCCGCAGGGAGCCTGCTTCTGTCTCTGCCTGTGTCTCTGCCTCTCTCTGTGTCTCTCATGAATAAGTAAATAAAATCACAATAATGGTGTGTATAAAGTCCTTCGGCACATCATGTCAGACTCAAAAAGTTACTGTTTTCCTTCTCTTCCAGTTCTTGGCTGGAAGGTGGTGTACAAAATGCCTGGGTATTACCCTCTGGTCCTCAGCCCATGGCAGTACTGGAAGATTGGTCTCTTCCTGAGCCAGAGGCATCCTAGGTGGTCCCCCTACCGTTTCTTCCAGCTCCGACAATCTGGGTGGTAAATCCTGAACTACACCCATTCTCAGGGCAGGATTCTAACTGCTGAGGCAGCTTCTTGCTGGTAGAAAAGATGCAACACTACACTTCTCATGAAATGAGAGTCTGCACTCCAGAGCTGATCATCTTCCCAGATTTCCATTTCACAGATGAAGAAACGTATGGTCAGAACAGGAAATGCCTTGTGGTAGTGGTAGTGTTGAAGGCAATGTTTGTCTTTCTCCTAACTTTTAGAACTTTTCCAAATGGTCTTTGCATGTGGACTCTACTTGGTTCAAAACTAGGTCTTTTAACTTCTGTCCTGCAGTGTTTTCTCGTTCATAATTCCCAGAAACTGCTGTCTGACAATGAAGTTAGATAGACCTGGCTCAAGTCCCTGCCCCCAAAGCAGTGGATAGAGCAACCTTGCCAAATATGGCTTTCTTCATCTGAAAGGAGAGATAATAATAATTATTCAGGGAAATGTTGTTTTGATTAAATGAGATGATTCATAGAAAGTACTAAGCCTAGTGCCTGGCATATGATAAATAGGCAACAAATGGAAATAACGATTGCTATTATTATTTGCGGAAGAAGGAGTTTCAAAGAACCATGACACAATTAGTTACACACACTATGTGGAGAGACAGAGGGTGATCAGTGAATGGTATGATATGGAAACAGTAGGGGGTCAATAGGGAGTAATCAAAAAGAGGCTTTAGAGACGGTTTCCTAGAAGCAGCAAATGGGATATTTCCATATTGCAATGAGGCTCTCTGTCCCTTTTTCTGCTAATGCACTTTTATATTTCCCATTTTACCTTTACTCTGGTATGGGACAAGAATCATATATCCTAATTAGACCCAAAGCAGTGAAGTGACTTACCTATAGATTTCATGTGTGTTTTAATGGACCAATCACAATATGAACTATACACCAACACTTTAAGAAATATGCATTTTTACCAAAAGCCAGGTCAGGTGGTACTTAGCCTCCTTATGGATATTTATGTACATACTGATATTTTTAAGAAAATGATTTCTTAAATCTGTAACAAAATTTTCCTGAAAGATTGAGCTCCAGGTGCCATTGGCTGGCTCATTTGATAGAACATGTGTCTCTTGATCTTGGGGTTGTAGATTCAAGCCTCACATTTGATGTAGAGATCACTTAAGATCTTTAAAAAAAATACCATAAAAAAGATTGGGCTCCAGATCTCATCCACATTACCATCAATGTGACATTTCTGAGGATGAATACTGAAAAATCATCACAGTTAAAAATGCCACTATTTTTGTTTATAATTGTCAGAAATGCAAACCTAAAGCTGATACATCATCACTTGAGACATTTGTGAAAGAACAATGGCTAAATGTTAAAAATGTTTTTTAAAAAAAAGTCATATAAAAGATGCATAAAACAATCTCTCAAAAGTAGCCAAGCAATCTCATCCCATTTCAATACAGCAATTTAAATTAATTAGCTGGACAAATAAAATTAATCTGAGATGCAGTTTGAGGAATTGACCTTTAAATACTAATGGAGATTAGCTTTAAAAAAAAATAAATGACACTCGGAGGTCTATGAAGGAAATCAGAAGTGATGCAACTTATCATGTTTCGGGTGAAGTGATAACATTTTAGTTCCCAACAAAGAGTAAATAGGGAGACTGGGCTTGGTAGTGTGCTCTCATCACTGTTCTAAATGAGGAGATTTTGAGCTGGAGAGTGGCTTTGGATCTCAGAATATTCTGATGGTGTTGGCAGGCCTGGAAAAGGCAGATACCAGGGGCTGGTTCAGCCTTCAAGGTCGAGATGTTGGCAGCAGCAGGGATGTAGAGGGAATGACATGGGAGTTTTGAGGTGGGGAAAAGTGACAGAGTTTAGAGTCTGCGTGGAGGTAAGAGGTGCAGGAGAGGCAAGAATTCAAGCGATAGTGTATGACTTTCCAGATGATCTTAGAAGCAGCTAAAGGGAACAACTTGACATCTATGCTCCACTTTTAGACCAACCATGAAACAGGTCCTAACCTCCAGCAAAGCCTTCAGAGTCCACTAGCTTGACCTTCCAAAAGAATTCTATTCTACCGAGGTTCTTGAGAAAAGAGCCGTCATTTGGCATTAATTTTGACTTCAACTTGAAGAAAATGTAATTTTGTCATAAGGATTCTTCAGTGGAAAGACATAATATTTTTAATAGCAGTGGTACTGCTCCACCTTTGTCTGAATTTTTACCAAGGGAGTGACTTGGGCTTTTATTGTCCTGGATGAAAACCTGAGACAAAACCCCTGCTTCAAAGAGCTGCTGTCAGGCTTCCATGGCGTAATGACACATAAGCCATCCACACACAGTTGGAAGAAACAGGCTTATCAAGGTCTCCCTGCAAATCAGATGTGTTCTGTGTGATGCTAGTGGGTAAGAAGGAGGTGTGGGTGGAAGTTATGGGGAGACAGATTTTGCCCCAGGGTAAGACAAACTTTCTGGGATCTAGAATTTTCAGAAGTTGGAATAGCCACATGGAGTGAGAGCAAACTGCAGGTGCTGAGGGTCTTCTAGCCAAATGATGTGGTAAGGAAGAGACTTCCCACTAAGCTGCGGTATACACCATAGGTGGTGTTCCCACTCTCATGGGTTTGCCTAATCAAGGTTACATGTAGCTGTCACTTTCTCCCTTCTACTAAGACAGCATAGAGTAACTCCAGTGAATGAGAATATTAACAATTAAGCCTTAATAGTAATGGGTTAATATTTATTCGCTATCACAGGCTGGGCACATATGTGCTTTCTATGTGTTCTCACATTCAATCTGTAGGAAACTGCTGTGAGGTCACATTGATGACTAATTCGAAATAGGCTCAGAGCAGTGAAACACCTGCCTGTGACTTCTCAGCTTGTAAGTGATGAAGCTGGGGTAGAAACACATGTTTGCTTGCCTCAGACTTGTGTTTATTGAAAAGCAGGAGGAGGAAGAGAGGAGGAGGGAGGGCAGGGTAGGAGGGAGGAGGGAAACGTTCACAAATATTAGCAGAGCACCTTAAATATTATCAGCCATAAATCATTTGTGACACACTCTACAAATGAAAAACACAATGTAGAGAAGTACTTTTCACACCCTCATGCATTCCACAGAAGTGCTCCATCTGCTTCAGACAGTGACCATATGCCCCCGGTGGCCTGCAATGTAGCCTGAAGAAAATTTCTTATTTTATTTCATAACACAGCCATATTTGTTTAATATAAAACATGCCTCCATATTTTAGAGGAAAATGAATATACGATAGAACGCGTGTCTCTTATCTCGTGCCTCCGTATATCACCCGGGAAAAGCACTCTACCTGCCACCACAGTATTTCAGTTTTAGAAGCAAGACCAGAAAAAGTATACATTTGTTAGTTTGGAGGTGGATGAAATATCTAATAAATTCTTTTAGAAAGAAGAAACAGAGCCTGTATCCACAAACTATATCCAGAAGTTTACAAGGCAACAGTTGTTCATACATTCACAGGTATAATATCTTGAGATTTGTATGCATCTTACCTAACTAGTTTTCACTGACAGAACAATGATGGAATCCCCAGGGACTTCTGGTCTACCCCCAATATTGCTTTCCGCTCCAGCACTGCCAAAACAATCCCTCTTTTGGGTAACAAGTCCAGCATTCTCAGGAAGGTTATATTCCTCACTAGACTCCTTCAGTGCTCATAAAGTCATACTCACCGTTGTGTTTAGAGTCAGGCGATGTTGTCTGCCCATTGCCTCTGCACCTGTTACCTTATGGGCCTTATCCAAACAGCCCCAGCCCTAACAGCAGCTGAAACAACAGATGGGCAGGAGAACTTGAGATTTTTTGACATCATCTTTTTGTTTATGAAATCCCATCCCCCCCCGCCCCAACTCTGGAATCTAATAAGAATTCTCTTCATTATCATTTTGTGGGATTTTTTTCCCATGGCACCTTTTTATTATTAGAAAGTAAATAATTAATGCAGAGGGAGATAAAAAGGGGAATAACATCACCCTTCGAAAATGGTTGAAAAGGAAATGAGTATTGTGATTTGGTCATGTGGAACCGACATAAATATATCTCTGCCTCGGAGGATAATTGGCAGTAGCCAGGTTTGATGGCAGGAGGAATTCAAGCAGGCAGCTGAGAGAGGCTGAGAAGGGGAGGGAGGAAATCTGTGGTAAGGTTGAGTGTGAGGAAGTGGAAGCAGGCATTGCACTGGGAGGTCTTGAGAGCAGAGGGGAGATGCAGGCTAGGCAAATTGAGAATCTGGCAGCCACCAGTGCCTGGAATTGCAATTTCAAGACAGGATGCCCCTTTGCAAGGGATGAGATTATTAAAACCGGCCTAAACTAGGGATTAGGGAGGCGGAATGCAGGATGTTATTTAGTAGCCTGTGATTGTGAGCAAGTTGATTAACCTCTCTCTGCCTCAGATTCATCATCTGTAAAATAAACATGAAAATACTAGCGCACAGGTAGGGTGGTTTTGATTCTCAAATGAGAAAAATACATGGAGTGTGTGTAGCCCCAAGCCTGACACGCAGTTAATAGATGCTGCAATAGTTACTATTTTAGTTGAGGGCGAGAGACAGAGAAGAGCAAGAAGTAGAGAGGAGGACAGTCGCCGAACGTACAGCATAAGGAAGGGGCTTGCCCACATGTAATGGGGCTTTGGTTCAGTTCCTACAATGGGGGGGGGAGATCAGACAATGCCTACCGAGCCTGGCATGGTACTTTCCCAGCTCTCTCTGTTTATCCCATTTAGTTTTCCTGAATGACATCCTCCTAAACACCTTCATTATGGGCCACCTACCATCCGATTTTTATCCACCAGGGTTATTATAAAGGTTAAATTAAAGCTACAAGTACCTAGTAATATTCACGGTTGTCTGTCATTTGATACTAGTTATTATTGCTGTACATTTTGGTGTGGTCCGTCATGCATAAGAGAGTGCCTGAACCACAGGAGACAATAAAAATTATTGGATAACTTAATGTGGGTGTGATTTCAAAAGTAAGCAAGACTGATAGCAGGTACTCAAGGGGATCAATTTTGTCTGCCCCCAGCATTGTGTCTGTATAGCTAATCACCTTTGTTAATAATCTTCTTCGTTTTCCAGGGATCTCAGCCTTGGCAGCACGTACCAGTACTGGGTCATCACCATTTCCGGAAGTGAAGAAAGTGAGCCATCACCTGCCGCCATATACATCCATGGAAGTGGCTACTGTGGCGATGGCATTATCCAGAAGTAAGTGGATGTGATTAAAGAAAGGGGAGGGAGTGATGCTAATGAGGTCAAGAGATGGTCGGGGTGCTGAATAGAAGAGCTTATGGGATACTCTTCAATGTGTGAGCTGTGAGTTACCAGCAGTCACCAGCAGTCTGCCAATTTGTCTGCAAGTAGTTTGCTGGCCTCAAAAGAGAAGCAGTGATTCTTTATGGAACACATATATTTTTCAAGCATGTGATACAATATATGATTCTGACAGAGCTGCCATTATGCACTTAGGACCAGCATGTTCTTAATCGTAACTGTTTTATGTGTACTGCAAGGATTCTAGTTGTCTTTTCCATTCAGTTAACAGGACACAGTGCATCTAGGTCGAGACACTTTCACATTCTTTGCCGGTTGCCATTGAAATTTGTTAAAACTGCATACTTATTTGTTATTTCTGTCGTATCAGGTTATATTAACAATTTACGAAATGGGTTAAAGGCTCATAAAAATAACAAAATATTCTAACTCACTATAATGTAGAAACCATAAATAGTAAACAGTCCTCCTGAGTGAATACTGAATGTGAACATAAATAAGTGCAGGGAGGCAAATGAACCAGAAAGTGTAGACTCCGCACGAGCAGCCAAAAAGGAGAAGTGTGAGTAGAGAATATAAAGCTGCATGTCTACACCATAGATTTTATTGGGTCATCAGTCCATTTATCCCCTCGTCCACAGGGTGAGATAGTGCACAACTGCGAAATAGGGACAAGAAGCCATCAAGGCTTTTGCATTGTCTTACAAAATTTTTTTTTAAAAAGTAAGCCTTTCAGTTTTTTTTCCTCTAAAATTGGCACAAAAATGTTTTCTGGCACGAAATGGAATAGTTTTGTCTCTAGAGGTGAAAAACAGACCAGACACCATTTACAGTTAAGTTTCTTATTGCTAAAGTTGTGTTCCTTATTGCTAACATGGTTGCAAGTTACACTATTGCTAAGAGACTTTTAAAACTATGGGCCGATTTAATGACAGCATCACACGTAGAGAGGGCAAACAAGCTATTGGCGAAATCCCTTCATTAAAGGGCGCTGTTGGGTGTCACATAACTTCTGTACAACGTGGAATGGCAGTGACTGTTTCTGTAGGGGGAGGGGTGCAGCAAGGAGAATGTTTCACAGTTGGATGAAACCGCTGATATGTAGACCATGAATCGTAGGTGGAGTACGTATGTGAAAGAGAAGTGCCAGAGGACTCTTTCTTTCAGTTCATCATTGACTCTAGTGCTGGAGGGGAAGAGCAATTTAATTTGGTACCAATGATCTCGAGGTATGTAATGTAAACTGGAAACCTGCTTTGGGATAAAGGGACCGGCCAGGAGCAGAGCAAGGGTAACACAGTTGTGCAAGTAAAGCGTTGCACCTGAATACCCCTCCCCACAGACAGCAGAAAGCAGCTTGCTTTCTGATCATGACTTAGCATTGAAGGAAAGATTGAATGTTGCGTGTATGATCAGATGATGGCCAGCCTGTTACGTCTTTTCAACTTGGCTATGCGGAAAGATAGTATGCACAAGCTTCCGCTACCCCACAGTCTGAAGTATATGAGCTGGTACAAGAGAGGTACTAATTCAAATTGTTGGAATAAGAAATGACTTTTTTTTTAATGTTGATACTGGTAAGGTCGGTAATGATTATTTGCACCATTTTAAGAGGCTTGCTAAAGTGACATATCTCAGGGATATATATTCACGTCTTAAATGTCTTGCAACTATAATTTCAAAGCTGTGAATTGTTAAGACTTTAATATTCAGGAGATAATATAAGGATTTTTAAGTGTTGAATGATGGTGCAAACCACCTGATTGCCAAGAATTTGACTTGTCAAGCATAGAAGATAAAGCTCCTCGTTTGTCAGAGGATGAAACTCATGGTGTGCTGTTGTCTATGTTTAAAATCCTATCCACAGGCAACTAGCAAACTGAAGAGATAGCTTCTAGTGCTTCATATCACCCAGTTGGGGAAAGGAAAGCCATTGACCATTTTCTTCCACATTAAGACATCAACTTCTGGCTCTTGACATAGCTGTTGTCTGAGGGAATTCTAAGCTACTGAACAAGGCAGCCTCCCGGGAGAGTGCCCCATCATTTGTGGGTCTAAGATTGAGCCGCGTATCCAGAATATCCAGGAAACACTTGCGGTCATTGCCGACAACCCATAATTGTGATTTGGGATTTTCTAATTCAGCACAAAGAATATATATATATATATAAAGAAACTAACCAGATGTGGAACCTGACCTACAACTCCGTCTGTCCATTTTGCAGCCAGATATAGATGTGTTGGCAAAACACTGCAAACAACCTCGTTCTTCTTGCTGATGTAAAACTATTAATATTTTTAAAATTTTATTATTATTAGAAACATCGGGGTGCAGGTGTCCCGGCGTTTCATTGCATCTGTATCTTTGGGGTAAATCCCCAACAGTGCAATTGCTGGGTCATAGGGCAGGTCTATTTTTAACTCTTTGAGGAACCTCCACACAGTTTTCCAGAGTGGCTGCACCATTTCACATTCCCACCAACAGTGTAAAAGGGTTCCCTTTTCTCTACACGAGATGAGCACTGGGTGTTATTCTGTATGTTGGCAAATTGAACACCAATAAAAATAAATTTATTATAAAAAATTTTATTATTATTAATATAAGTAGTGTTTTCAATAAAGGTTTTTTTTTAGTGTTTTTATCTAGAATTCCTATTCCACACAGATATCAAACACTTATTAAGTTACCAAATAGTTGTTGACATGCTTTGTAGAAAACTGAATGCAGGGATCCCTGGGTGGCGCAGCGGTTTGGCGCCTGCCTTTGGCCCAGGGCGCGATCCTGGAGACCCGGGATCGAATCCCATGTCGGGCTCCCGGTGCATGGAGCCTGCTTCTCCCTCTGCCTGTGTCTCTGCCTTTCTCTCTCTCTCTCTCTCTCTCTCTCTCTCTCTCTCTCTCTCTCTCACTATCATAAATAAATAAAAATTAAAAAAAGAAAAAAAAAGAAAACTGAATGCAGCTTATGTTTCCTTAGACAGAAACAAACAAACAAAAACTTGTAGGAAAAGGAGGAACATCATCTTAGCTAATTGGATTTTCCGTGGGATGATTTGTGCCGATTCACTATGTATATTTAAGGGAATTTCCAAAGATATTCAGATAGGCTTCACACTTAATGAGGCCCCAGTGGATGAAAGCATTGGATGAGTGTAATTATAATATTCCCAAATATTTATTGAGCCTCCATCATGCATGAGCATTGGGCTACATTATTATCTCCTTGGGTCCTTCCGACAACCATGTGAAATTGGTCCTATTCCTGCACTTTACGGAAGAGACAACTAATATGTACAAAGAGTAAAGTGGTTTTCTCCAGCTTCCATGCCCAATAAAGAGCAAAACCAAGATGTAAACCCAGGCCCATGTTCCATTTGGATTCACCATTGCCTCGCTGTGTCACCAACGGCCCTGCAAACCTAACAAGTGAAAGGGGAGCTTCATGCTCTCTGCTGTATCCCAGGCACTGTGCCAGGCACTGCAGATCTAGGATGGCAAAGACGGTCCCTTCCTTTGACATCTGAAAGCCTAGTATAGGGGGCTGTCAGGTAAACAGGCAAAGGCGGTCAGTTTGACAGGTGCCATGATAGATGGAGCCTGGTATCTTTGGACACAGAGAAGACGGCCACCCACTCCAGCTTGGGAGGTCAAGGAAGGTTTCTCAGAAGCTCTCTATGTAATGATAGATCTGCCAATCTAGAAGATATTTGTGGTGACACTCATGTTTTGCTTAAACCAATAGAACATACTGTTTGGGTGGTGAGGGAAGGCGGGTTAGATGTGTTCTTTGTGGCTTTGGGAAACCAGCCCAGGTTAAAAAAAAAAAAAATCTCTCCCTAGATAACCCATGAGATAGCTAAGAAACACAAGGCTGTTGCCAGTTTCCAACATTCAAGATTCACTAGCAGAGATTGGAAACATGGACCCAGCTTGGAATATGGACTTCTCTTGTCCTCAGCTCATGCATTTGCAGGCAGGAGAGCACTTGAGTGGCTCTTGAGAAATTCATGCAATGGCCCAGCCATCTTAAGAATTGATTGCAAAGCACCATTCTGCTACTCTGACACCTCCTAAAGGCAACAAACATCTCCCAGTGTTAATTGCCCAGGTGAAGGGAAAAGTCTGAGGCCTCTTCCATGCTGTGACAGGTCCCAGCTGGTCTCTGGGGAGGGAGGGACAGCTGCCACCCACTTGCAGTGACCTCCCAGGACTGAGTGGGAAAGAGAACCCTGATTCCCTGAGCATCTACTATATGTCATACACCATGTCAGTCGCATTAAGTTCCATTCCATTCTTGCACCAGCTCTAAGGAGCAGGTATGGTTATCTCTATTTGAACCTGTGGCAAAACTGACACTCATCATCTAGAATAGCACTCTCCAGGATTTTTCTGCAGTGGTGGAAATATAGTCTGTGCTATCTGGTCCAGTAGCCGCTAGCTACATGCTACACACAGCTATCAAGGGCTTGAAATGTGGTAACTGCGACTAAGGAATGGAACTGTAAATGATTTTTAGTCTTAATTGACTTAGATGGCCTGACAGAGATTAGGTGACTTGTCTGAGATCACACAGCTGGTTTGAAATAAGGGGGTCTACACCCAAATTTTCTGTTCTCCAAGGATGAGAATTTTCCAGTTAATGACAATCCATTCTGTCTTTCAGCTCTTTCTCCTCCTTCTCCTCTCCTCGGTCCAATTCAGAGAGCATTGCTCATTTCCTGTCCATCCCAATCTCTGCAGAACAACCCTGGGGTGATAGAAATAATCTTAAGACACAAAACAAAATGAACAATCAAGAGGAGACACTTTTATTTCCTAGCAGTATAGTTCCCATGGGCCTTGGAGTTCCTGACACCATGAAACGAACCACCCGATGGAAAGAGCCATACTTTCTGGTGAAAGGCAGACCAGACCCAAAAATGTGACTGGGGAAAAAAATCTTTATTATTAAATTCACTGTGGGGAACAGGGAGGAGAGTAAGGTAGAGCATAGTAAGGAACATAATTTATATTTCAGAAGCTCAGGAATTTCCTTTAAATCCACTATTTTAAAATGGCATCGAGATCTCCCAGACACAGGGGAGCAAGGTTGGTTCCTTCATGCCTTCATCCATTCCTTTCTCCCATCTGACCTAACTCATAAGATCCCGGAGAATGGGTCTGAAGCAGATACTCTGCTTCATCATGAGAAGCACAAAATAAGGCAAGGTTAATAGGATCTTCCACGTTTATATCTTTATGCATCTCGTTTTGAAGAAAAAGAAATGGACACTCAGGGTAAGGGACTTGCCTAAGGCCTCTTGGAAAGTTCATGGCCCCGGGAGGGACCTTCCCATGTCCAACTGTGGTTCTGAAGCTGCTCTGACCAATCTCTCTTCTGTACCTGGTCCGCAGAAGCCAAGGTGAGGAATGTGATGACATGAATAAACTCAATGGTGACGGCTGCTCCCTCTTCTGCCGACAGGAAGACTCCTTCAATTGCATTGGTAAGTGTGTGTCATTCCTTTGGGCTTAGCTGGAGGAGGGGACCCTGCGAAATCATCCCTTCAAGAAGAGCGGTCATGAGGACCAATATTTACTGGGTGCCTCCAGTGGGCCAGACCTCATTGGGAGCACTCGGGAATACAGCAATAGGAAGCAAATAAAAATGGGACCCACGCCCCTACCCTCACGGAGCTTCTGTTCCCACACGTGACGGTGGCTGCCGGTAACTCGTTTTCAGGCTAGCGTCGTCCTACTTACGTTGTAGCTCTTCTTCATTCCAGCTCTCCAGGACGGTTGTTAGGATAGATTCTTAAGGATTTTATTCTCCCTTTCGAGATGAGTAAAGTCAGAAGCCAGAGAGTGATTATGAGAGTTGTCCAGAACCTCATGGCTTAGAAGTGATTAAAGACAGAACCAGGGCTCGAACCTGATTTTCTCTGATTCTTAAGCACACACCGAGCTCCTGCCGCTGCTGCACAACCTGCAGCCGAGATCTAGGAACCACTGTGGTCCCCGTCGCACACTCAGAACCTCGGGCAGTCTCTCTGACGCGAGGGTGGAGGAGTAGCAGACCAGCTTGTGTTTAGAAAGCAAACCTTTTCTCACCTTTACTGAGTCAGATGGGAAATTTGTTTTCCTCTGGCTTCTCTAGGAGTCTGGCTGGTCTTGTTGTTACAGCCCCACTTGGGAGGCCCTGGCCAGCCCGGGGCTGGTAAACAGACAGGGGTTGGGGGGCAGGGATGGAATTTTGAGCTGGCTCAGATGAGATCATACTTCCTTTAAGATGCAAATCGATACCTGAAGATCAAAGGTCCCCTGGCTAATCCCCTGGGCTGGAGGTGAAAACTAATCACAATTCATTTGCAAGTACAAAAGACAGAGGTGCTCTATCTGAAGAGGGAAGGGGATGAGGGGATGAAACTGAGGGGATGAAAACATTGGTGGGAAGATTTCTCACTGAAAGGCAATTTTCGAGGAAGACTAAAGGGAAGGAAATGTCATTGGATGCTCACATTCGCAGTGTGTTACAGGGACACATTTAGACCTTCCTTTCGGGGGGCGGGGGGCTTCTGAACAATGTGAGCTCTTCACCATGTATCACTCACCCTTAGTCCATTCTCAGCACACATGGATTGAGCACCTACTATCTCCTTGGCACCAAGTAGGGGCTCAGCAACACAATAAGAGGTATCCCACAGCTAACCATGGATGGAAAAGAGGAGGACTTAGAGGAAGCAAGGAAAGACAGAAGGGGGATTTCCAGGCAGGACCTTGGGTTTTTAAATGACAGAAGGTTGTTTTCTTTGTTCTGTGGATTTGGGCCTGGCCCATGGTAAAAACCTGATGTTAGCCTAGTGGTATGGCTGAAGGAGCCTGAGCCGAAAATCAGAAAAACCAGGCTCTAGTCCTCATTGCGCTGAGAACTTGCCAAGTTCACACTGGCCAAGCTGCTTCCCTTGTCTGGGCTTCCATTTCCCTGGTGTAAACTTCAAAGGATTGGGTTAGGTGTTCTCTAAAGGCCTTGTCTGCACTTGACTTGTGTGATTTCCAAAGTGTGTGGCTATTTCCCTTACCCATGAGCTACTTGCCTTTGTCATCATCCTCGTGACACCAGCATCACTCCCAGATCATGCTGGAAAGTATCTACCTGTTTTATTCACACTAAGGGTGCATATAACTTAAGAGCCTCTGGAAGGAAGGGAGGATGTGGAGATGGCTAGGTAGGATATGGTACCCTAAAAGAGATGCTTGGAGGGGGTGAAGTCTTACTGGAACTCGGCATACTTGTGACTTTACTTATATTGTCTATGGCTGCTTTCCTGCTACAAACTATTGAGCAGGTGCAGCAGAGACCCCATGTCCCAAAGAGCCTAAAATATTTCCGAATCTGGTCTTTTACAGGCCTTTGCTGACCCCTGGCTCATAGGTTTGAAGTCTTTGATACTCTTGGTTATTGGAGCCTGGCACAGACAGGAGGTGACAGTTATGACATTCTTAAAAAAAGAAAAGAACTGAATTTTAAGCATATGGTGGTGGGGCTTGGGAAGCTCTTAGAAAGTAGCGCTGGACAGCGAGTCCAGTCTTAGCGTGCCTCCCCACCCCCCTGGGGCCTAACTTCTCCACCTCTACTTTAGCCAGAATGACTGTTTTGGACTAGTTCAGTGATTTTCAAGCTATGTTAACTGAGAGGCTTAAGAGGAAAGAGGTGACAATGAGGGAGGTGCCAAGAAGGTGAGACCCGGACCCTCATAGATACACTTTATACACTGTTATTTTCTACTAGATTCTGAGTATTCTGGTCGTGATGATGATATTTGTTGAATTTCCGTTATATACCAAGCACGTGTATAAACTCTCGTTTTCATGACAACCTTTTATGGTCCTGCTTTTGCACAAGATGAAGCTGAAGCATGAGAAGTGAACCAAGGATATGCAGTTAAATGGTAGAACCAGGATGCAAACCCAGAGAGTCTAACTTCAGACTGCAAAAAATAGTAAGAAAATAAAATTTAAAAAAAAGGCAGCTCTTGGTCTTTTAGGGCTTTGAGGGTGAATGAGGAACACACTGCTCTAGAACAGTTCATCTAGTGAATTAATGGACTGGGATCCATTGTCAGTGGCGTGGATGGTGTCCAGGGAAGGCTCTGTTACCTGGTATGTTGAATATGGTTTGCATTAGAGGAACAACTTCAGCAATACCCCCACCCTCACCAATTAGAATTCCATCAGAGAGACTCAGTGAGACACAGGACATTCCAAGAATTAAGGAGCCTATCCAGAGATCCCAGCTCCTAGGAACTACATTCCAAGGGCAAACTCCATGCCTTTGACTCTAGAAAACCATCTCCCCTTAAGAACAGCTTGAAGAGTAGACAGTGAATCTTTGGCTCCCACCAAATCCAGCTTCGGTGAGTCAGAGAAATGGCACTGGAGTGTGGGAGGCTTTGCTGAGATGGACTGGTTTCATCATTATGTTTGTCAAGACAGTGGCCAAGAGAACTGGCCTGAGTGAGACTGACTTGGGCTCATACCATGGCTTAGACGTGCGACCGTAGCCAAACATCAGTATTCTCATCCAGAAAATGGTGAAAGTCCTGAGACTCAACTATGGAAGATATGTATCAATATTTTGGATGCTTATTATCTGAATCTCCTTCCTGGATTTAGGAAATAACTCTCCTTGATATAATAATGACGAAACAGAGAGCCCAAGCGCTGCAAGTTGAAAATCCAAAAGTCTCCTTCCCCCACTCCCCTCTACACCTTGAGTGTGGGCACAAGAGCTACACATCCCCTCAACCTACACGTTTCTGAAACACCGATGAACAGCATGTGGCATTAGTGCTAAAGTGACCATGTTCTGATATCTTCACAAAGACCAGTCCTGGCACCTGATTTTGAGCTTAGACTCAGGCTTTGGAGTGCGCAAGCCTGGCTCTCCCAGAGAGAGTTCTATAACTATCCAGTATTGCCTGAATAGATTCTATTTGTTTGATCGTTTTGCTTAAGTTGGCCACCGATGGTTTCTGTTGATTGTCACTTAGAATCCTGACTGAAAATTGTTGTCATAAGAGACTATGAGGTTCAGCCCCATTCCTAGCAAGTTGGATGTGTTTGATGTACATTAGCTATTACTTGTGTCAGTGTGGGTATGGGTGGGGAGTGAGGGTGCAACCACCATTGATGATCACCGGTTAGGTGGGATGTCCTGTGTCCCACACCTTTCTTTAGTGTGAGCCTCTGGGAGGGCTCTTATATCCAGATGAGGGACCTAAGACCTATTATGATGCCTTAACCTGGCCAAGGTAACATAGCTCATAGAGATGTGATCCCATCTTAGACTGAGTACAGACCCCCTGCTTTGTCTACTCTACTACTCTGCTACTCCCTGCCTTCCTTCCTTGCTTCTTCCTTTCTCTTCTCTTCTGTATTATTAATATTTTTATATTATTAATATTAATTATTATTATTATTATTATTATTATTATTTTGTCAATGGCCATTTAGTAGGGCCAGTGTTTTCCCTGGGTTTGGTAACACCAGTGTGAGGGTGGGTGACAGATTTATGGTGGCATTCCCATTCACTTTTCAGAAGCCCACACGTCCGGAAGTATTCCCAAGGTGCCAATGTGTTATTATGCAATACCCCGGGACTGCCCTTTCCTACTTTCCCACCCCAGCGCCCTCATCCCCCAGCACATAATAAGTTGCTTGTTAAAAGGAACACCACCCACAAGACCTCTTAGGCAATGCAGGCTGCATCCCCAGCAATGTGGAAATTATCTTGTCCTTCTTCCCCTTTTTAAAAAACATAACATACACCAGGCCTTAGGTTTCAGTTAAAAAAATGTGGTATCAGTAAAATGATAACTCCCCACCGCACACCACCACCGCCCCCCCCTGCCCCCCCAGGCACTGGCTGGAGGCTTTGTTCGGCAGCGCTGGGAATTCTCTTCCTACAGCACTGAGTCATAAACTACAGACAGGCTGCTGATAAAAACCGAAGGAGGGAAGGTAATGCTCAAATGAGACAAAACGTGAAGCATCCCCAGAAGGGGCTGTACTTAGTGATACATCTGAAGCCAGTGCTGGAAATGAGCTACGTTCTGAGAAGACCCTCAGCCCCTTACAGGAGATGCAACATGGAGGACTCAGGCTCCGTTTTGATTTACTGCCCTGCGTCCCCCGGGATGGCTGGTCCCAGGGGTGACTTTAGATGTGGGGCCTGCGCTGCAGCTCAGCATCCAGGAGCCTCCGTTTCCCCCTCTGTGATGTGAGAGCCAATGGGCTGAGGGCTCTAAGGCTTCTTGTCCTGTCTGACCCTGGGGCATCCTCCGCATGTCATTTACTTGAAGGCTTTGGGGTTTCAAATCCTACTTGATGCTGATAGATGGTTAGGAAAAAGAAGCCCACGGACCCCCACGTTGTCATCCCTGTGGGTCTGTTTTTCCCGATTCTTCCTCTGCCCCCCACCACTGTGGGATTGCCATTGTCTCTGGTCCCTGACATAGCATCTCCAGCCCTGTCCCAGAGCCAGGGCCCTAACTCAATTATCTGCAAGGCGGCTGAGGCGGAGGAGGGGACACCCATCCTCCTCCTCTCCCCACCCCAGTCCCTGGGAGGGGCGGGGGTCACAGAGCCTTGTGGCCCCCATGTCAGGCCGCCCTGGCCTGCTCTGAGCCAAGGCGAGAAAGGAAAACAAGAAGATGAATCGCCACGTCTTCTCCGTGGATGTTCTAATGATACTTTAGAACAACAGTGACTAAAAAGAAAAACAGCATCTGGTTGGGGGGAGGGGAGTGGAAGGAGGAGAAGAATGGGCTCTGCTGGGAGTTGCATTTATTATTATTTTTCTTTCTAACAAAGTGAAATCATAATAAGGCGATCCACCTCTCACCTTACTAAAGCATTAAAATTAAACAAACAAACAAACAAACAACAACAAAATAAAACCTTCTCCCAGATGCGTGTACTCCTTCGGACCTCCCTCTGTGGGAAGCGTGACGGCCACCACACCACCTCCCTGAAACACGGCTCCCGGTGACTCGAAGTCGTGCTTTGAGAAGAAGAGAGAACTATTAGCAGTAGCCGCGGTGGGGCGAGGGGGGATAAAGGCATGAGGGTGGTCACCTGTCCGCCAGCCTGGGTGGCACCCTTAGCACTGGCATGATGCCACATGGCCCGGTGACTACGAACCTGGATTCTGGGTGACAAGCCTAGCCCAGCCACTTTGTAATCTGAGTTTCCGTTTTCTCACTAGTAAGATGGGTTAGTAATAGACCCTACCTCGTATGGCTGTTGTGAGGCCCACACGAGGTCATACACGTAAAGCATTTTAAAAACAGTGGCCCCTGGTCAGTGTTATGTGTCTGCCACTGCTGTATTATTATTGTTATTATTCGTACCATGGATCCAGAGGGTGTATCAATCCACTCGGGAATCCTATGACATAAGTGATGTCGTTATCCCAGTTTCCTAGAAGAGAGACTCTGAGATTCAGAGAGGTTCAGTAACTTGCCCAAGGTCCCTCCGTCAGAAATAGCAGGGGAGGGGTTCAAGGTCCTGCCGGACAGGGTCTGAACACTGAAGCATGAAGTCGTGTCATTTTGTAGGCACCCAACTGTACTAAGTGTTAAGAACCCCCTTTCTGAGTACTTCTGTGCTAAGAACTTTTCTCACAAGTGACGTCACTCATTTTCCCATCAACTCTGCGCATTCAGGCTCATAATGCCTGTTTTGCTGACAAGGAGACAGAGGTATTGAGGGTTTCAGTGGCTCATCCGTCCTAAGTCATCCAGCCTAGTGGGTCAGAAAAGGAGGCCTCAGACCCCATCTGCCTGCCTCTAAAGACCATGTCCAGTCTCCCAGTGAACTCCCCAGGAACAGTAGACAGACTTTCCCAGTGTTTCTACTCTGGTGCCATTGGCGCACAGCAGGAAGTGAAAGTGTAGGCCCAGGTCCTTCTGTGCCTTTTTCATGAGTCATGAAAACTACAACTTTCAGTTATTATCACCCTATAAACATTCCACTGCATAAACCCCATGCCCCCGACAAAGGGCCCTCCTGTGTTTCGGGCTGTATTTTCATTTTTAAGAGCTCACCCTCCATTGACAGTAGCCACATTGTTTTTTAGCTTAGGAGGACTTTGACACTTAATCCTGTTGTCACGGCAACGTGGTAGGGACAGAGGAGCCTGAGTTCAAATGTCTAGTGGTTGTACTTAGGCCCTGCGTCACCCTGGGCATCTGCCATCCTCTCTCTGGGTCTCAGTGTCCTTTCTGGAAAATGGGCATGATTATAACCCCCCAGTTCTGTTTAGAGGAAGGTGGAAGTAATGTCCACAGGGTGTTTAGGGCAATGCATGGCAGTTAGTGGATGCCCAGCGATGGGGCACAGAAGTTAATGCCACGTCCCCCTCCCCTTCCTCACTCCCATGTCAGAAGTGACTGATACAAAGGCCTCGGGTCCAGCCTGGGGGGAGGGAAAAGTGGTCCTGAGCCTGAGCCTGCTGTAAAAATGCGGTGGTCCCTTGTGCAAAGTGAGTGAGCCCCCTTGATCTCAGCTTCCCCAGCTATGAGGTGAGGGGGTGAGCTAGATGAGCTCCCAGGGCCCTTTCAACTCTGACTTCCAGAATTTAAATCCCAGATCATTATTGTTTTTAAACTGTGCATTTTAAAAGAAATGAGGGCTTGGGGAGGAGAAAGGAATTCCTTTAACCCACAGGGTCAAAGGGGGTCACTGAGGGGACAAAGGAGCAGGAAAGGAAGGCGATGGGGCGGAAGGCTGCCGTGAGGAGCAGGACCTAGAAGATCTGAAGTCCTCGACCGGGAGGTCTGATGGACGCATTCAAACGCCCCGAGTCGAGTCAGCACCGGTTAGGATCAAGCTGGCCATCCAGCCTCAGACCTCGGCTTGCCACCTCCTTCGGAAACCCGGGAGGCCTACCCCACAGAGAGGCCAGGCTGGAATGAAAAGAAACAGGACGGCTCTGACGCCAGAAGGGAGGAATTCTAGCCCTCAGCCCAGGTCGGCTTCCTGACTCGCAGGGAGGGGTAAGGCTCCGAAGGGCTCGGAGCTTGCCTGAATTTGAGGAATCAACACCACACTTTGATGTGAGCCTTTGAAAGGCAGCCTGACTCCAAGGCAGGTGAATCTGGGTAGCCAAGAACAAGGGCTTCTTTATGGCCTTTAAAGTGACCAGAGACCTGCCCACGCGCACACACACGTGTCTTGCTGTGCATCCATGCCCGACGTGGCCGAGGTAGCTGGGGGGAGAGAGGGAGGCCTGGGGGGCCAGGTGTCAGGGTATTTTCCTCACTGCTGGCTCTCTGCTCTTTCTTGGGGACCGTGTTGTGTTGGAAGAGACACTTAATATTCATGAGCTGTGATCTCCACTTGAAGGGAGTGCCCTGGGGGAAATTGAAATATTAAGCAAGTGAGGGATATAGACCTAATTGTATCCTCCTTTTCTTTTTGGACAGAGAAGTCATGTGCTTAAAATAAAATGATGGATGGGCAGTCAGGATTGTGTGAAAGCCCCAGTGCTGTAGCCTGCAGAATAAATCAGCTCTAACATATGCAGTCAGAACCAGGCGGCGGATGGTGCAAGCTGGCCGCTGGGTCACATCATGTCATTCATTCCCACATTTCCTGATGCCTGCTGTGTGCCCAGCCCCGTGCTAGTTGCAAGGGGACAAGGAAGCAGGAGCAAGAAAGCCCAGAGAAATGACACTAATGATTATTTGAATGTAATTGTTGGAAGGGCCAGTAAGTGGACATACTTGGAAGTACGTAAACGAAGGGCCTCCTTTATATCAGACAGGAATCAGGAAAGGCCTCCTTCGGGACACCTACATTTAAGCTCAGACTCGATGATTGAATAGAAAATGGACAAATTAGGGGGATGTAGGGCAGGGTGATAGAGTGAGGACTGCAAGAAGTTTGGACTAGTAGATCCACGAGACAGGAAAGGGCTTACAAGGCTGTCGGAGAAAGGCAGCGTGGCCAGACAGGAGGGAGGGAGGGAGGCGAGGCTGGAGTCCTGCAAGTTCTCCTCTGTCAGACCTCGGTGAGGCTGTCACTCCTGGTCTGACATTCCATGCCAAGCTCTGGCATGCCATGCCAAGCACGATGGGCCAAGTGCATGCTTGCATAGATCAGGGGTCAGCAACCTGCTGCCCTTGGCCAGACCCAACCTGCCTACCATTTGGGGACATACAGTTTCATTGAAACCCATTTGTGCTCCTTGGGTTAGATATTTGCCAATACAAAAACATGGTTGAGTAGTTCCGACGGAGACCTTGGAGGGCCCACGAAGCCAAAATAGTTACTGTCTGGCCCTGTACAGAAAAAGTTGACATCCTACCGTTGGCATAGATGGATGAGGATATAGGTGGGTAAAGTAGCAGCCACTTGGGGAGATCAAGGCACAGAAGAGTTGAAGAGGCGAGTGTATTGCCTATGCATCTTGCTCCTGGGGCCTTAGAAGCTTAGCTGTAATTGTATCGATCCCCCACATTTTCCCGTTACACAGCAGTTTCCTTCACCTTTCACGGAAGAAGTTACCCCGTCCATTCTTGTGTCCCCAGCGTTCAGCTCCAGCCGGTCATTAACGGATGCGCTGCGTGAAATGACACTCGGTGGCAGGAAAGAGGGCCCAGAGGAGCCCAAACTGCTCACCGCCTAAAGGCAGCATCCAGGATCCTCCTGGGGCCGCAGAAGGGAGTGTGTTGATATTTATGGAGAATCTATTCTGCGGTCTCATTGCAAACCCACAACGCCCCCGTCAGCCAGGCATTATTATCACCACTCTCCAGATGACACAACAGAGCCCCCAAATGTTTAAGTGACTTTTGAGAAACTGGCCTTCATTCAGTAAATATTTAGTGAGCTGGAAAACCACTACATGGGGAAAGGAGCCTTCGGGTGCGCTCCATCCCATGCCTGCTGGTGGCCGCGCAGCCCGCCCAACCTCCTCTTTGGGTCTCCAGGAGGCTGTCGGAAGGCGTGGGACCATTGCTCCCATTTTACACAAGGTGAGCGTGAAGCTCAGGTAGGTGAAGTGACTTGTCCAAAGCAGGTGCTCCTTAAACTGCAGAGCTGGGATTTGATCCAAGATCTGCCCAGCTCCACAAGTAGAGGAGCGGAGGCCCTCTTCCAAAACACTAGGCCTTCAAAAACCATTAGGAGAGGCAAGATATGTCATCGTCCCTGACAGTAGACATCGTAGTAGAAATAGCTCGTGATTAATTTTATTCGTTTCATTAATTTCATGCTTTTTCTCTATTAACTCCTTTGATTAATTGCATTGACCCTCTGTGGGAGTGTTAATATTGTGCTGGCTAAAGATGGCTGGATAAGGAAAAAGCACAGAGATGTCAAGTAATTTACTCGAGGCTTCCAGTAAGGGGGAAGTCAGCCTCTTAAGCCCTCAGGCTGAACTATTAATTTACGCTACCTCTTGATCATTAAGGTTATCTAATAAAATGTGTCCTCTCAAGAGCTGAACAGCCAGCCAGCAAACAGATAATGAGAAGGGGAAACAATGCGCCCAGCAAAGGAATCTTCACATAACAAAAGGATCCCAGGGTCTCTTTAAGAAACACTGTCTGAAGTGTTTGTTTACAGATCATTAAATACTTAACAGAGGGAGAAACTAAAAGCGACTTTCTTTTGGCTGCTACTATTAAGTACTGAGAATAAATTAAGATAAAGTAAATCTGAAATTTAAATAATTTGTAAGGGATTGGGTTTTCTGTTTTCGTTTGCCAGACAGAAAGATAAAACACTCTATGCCCGGGGTCTGGCTAAGGTTACCCTCTCCCCGCACCAGGCAGCAGCCACGGGGGTCCCTCGAAGTCAGCTGGAAGCCAATGTGAACAATCTCACACTAGTCTCTGTCTATATTAAGCGCCTGCTGCATGCAAAGCTGTTTGCTAGGAACGATGCAGATGGGCGTGACAAGTGGCAGCACAAGTCCTTCACTGGGGGACTTCAGAAGACAGCATCCTTAAGGATGTGCCGGGACTGATAGGAGGAAACTGCAGGAGGACTTTGAAAGCCCCCTGGTGTGGGGGGTGGGTCTGTGAACACTAGCAAGGCACCTTGGCTCAGGAAGACCAGGTGCACAGCTCTGCTGCTATAAAGGTCCAGAACGAGGGTTCTTTGGGGGCGACAATGAGTAAAGTGGTTCCAAAAAAAGTCTACTGGGGGTAGGGGGAGGCACAGGATAGGTGGGTGTCTGAGTGCGATTCTGCAGCAAGGAGTGGTTTCTAGGCAGAAGCCTGCTGTGCCAGGAGCAGTGTTGTAAGACCAACCTCCCCTCAGTGGGATGCTCTTCAAGGGCCAACAAAGTACTCTTGGAAAAGTGACCAGAAGAGAAATCAGAGGGATTTTGGCTTTCAACACCGGTCAGAAACCCAGCCCAAATTATCCATAAGATTGAACTACCCTTCCAGCCACTGTTGGCAGGGCTGTAAAAGGTCCTGGCTGGGGCCGATCCCTCAGTTCAGGAGCCCAAAACCACGCATAGTACTTGAGTTCAGGCTCATTACCCATGCGAGGGCTGCACAAGCATCCTCCACCTCTCTACTTTCCCATCTGTCTGGGTGCCTTTTGCCAAGAGCACTCCTAAATGGGGAGAGAGGCTGAGAAAGAGAAGCTGGTTGACCTGCCCCAAGAGCACAGGGGACCACTTCTCTGCTCCAGGCTCCATCCCTCAAGCATCCTTTTCCATCTGTGAGATGGGAGTGCTGTTCTTCCCTTCATAGGGTAGCTAGGATACTTCCTTTCTTTCCTTTGTGAATTTATCCATCACGGAGTTGTTGAGCGTGTCTTGCGTGTCAGGTCCATGCTAGGCACTGAAGATGCCAGTTCTGCTGTGCTTGGGATGGTCGGTTCCTGTCCTTCAGAAAGCGCTCAATAAATGTCAGTTTTTATGACTGTTAATCATCTAGTTCTATGAGTAGTGAACGCCCAGTCCCTGGAAGAGATCAAGCGGAAAGTTAAGAATCTTGACTCCGGGAAGCCATAAAGGGGATTCCATTCCATAGCATGATTAACAGACATAGTTCAGTGTTTCTCCCCTAACTTATCTGGCTTTTTCTTGAAGTTTTGAAGATTCCAGTTTTCCTTAACCCCTCTGGCCACACCTACACAGACCTTCTGCTCACCCTTTAAAATATTGGAGCTCGCCAAAGTCCCCAAAGGAGCTACTTCTCATACTGCACTTTCTCCCTAAGCTCATCATTCAAAGCCAAAGACCGCCCCCCCCCCCCAATCTCTGTCTTGAGTCTGGGCTTTTCTCTTGACCTGGGTATGGACTTACATACCCAGTTGTTCTCATTGGATGCCCCACAGGCACTCAAACTCAACACATTAGATAGAGAACATACCAATTGATTTTCTCCCCAGACCCGTTGCAACTCCTGTTTTTCTGTCTCAACTGGTGGCGCCACCAGCCAACCAGATATTTCCGCTAGAAGCTTGGAAAACATCCTTAAGTCTCCCCTCCCTGTCATTTCTCACATCCAGACGATCACCACCACGTGCATTTTACTTTGAGAACTAACCCCCACCCCAAATCAACCCCGCTTTCCCTCTTCCTGCCTTCCTTGCTCTACCTGAGTCCCCTCCAGCTCCCGTGCAGACTTTTGCAGGAGAACTCCAGCAGATCCCAGGTTACCCACCAGGGCTTGCCCTCACCGACCCTCCCCTGTAGTGAGAGCACAGCTTCCTAAAATGCAAACATCATTTTGTCACTCTCCATTTGAAAAGGCGGGTGCCCTTGAGATCAATCCAAATCCCTTACTGTGGCATTCAAGGTCTGAAGCTGGCCTTTGCACTTCACACTCCAAGATCTTTTGTGTTTCATCTGCTAGGCTGTTTCCAGCTCCATCCACTTGCTTGCAGAGACTGGCATGTATCCCCACCACCCAGTCCTAGGACCCCTCCGAGATCCAGCCCAGTGTAACCTCCCAAGAATTGCCTTCTCGAATCTGGGTAACCCTCTCGGGGCTCTGTGTGTGTGGTGGATGGGAGGCCCTCCTCTCTGCTCCCACAGCCTCTCCTACCTCAGGACAAAATACTGTGTCCGCAGTGATTGACTTACTTGCTCCCGTCACCAGGCTCTGGGCTCCTGGAGTGTTGGGATCCAGTGTCATTCATCCAACTCCCCAGAATTCAGTCCTGGATCTGGCAAGTAATTTCTGGCTCAGTAAATACAGAATAAATGAGTGAAGGAAGGCTGTGTTTCTTAGCAGACTGTTTTACTATTCAGGCAGCAAAGCGTAGTAGAGCTTTGTTGGTCTTTAGAGGCAGCCCAGCCCCAGTTTCAATCACAGGCTCCTCTGCCTTCTAGGGGGTCCTCTCCGGCGCGGTGTCTCACTGTGATGGTTTTGTGCCTGGCCCCGGAGCCAGTTGCTAGTGTTCAGATCCCCTTTCTGCCTCAAAAGTGGGGTGGGGGGTACTTTAGTTTCCTCATCTATAACGGGACCACATCACAGGACTGACACTTGCCACAGAGCTGCAAAGCACCATACAGGTGTTTGCCCATAATGTTCTTTTGAGCCTCTTTTTCCCTTGGTACAAAGGAGAGAAGGGCTAGGGGGCAGCCCTCTTTCTCCATCTCATTGCTGAGGACGGCCCTAACTCTTTGACAAGGTCCAAGCGTTTTAGAACCTCGGCGGAAGGGATGGGCTGACCCAGGGCCTTTGGTGGTTACTTAGATCCCTCCTCCCCCTCCCACAGGACTGCCTGATAACCCCGAACTGAGCTGCTTTTCAAAACCCAGTCCCAGTGCCCGCTAGAGCTTCCTTTTTGGGAGGGAGCCTGATTCACTAGTAGCTGGAAAGGACTGCAGGTAGGCCACCCCCCAGGCAGAGAATTCAAAGGGAAGTGGATAGCTGTGTAAATAGCACGGCTTTACAGGGGCATTTAAGCCGGTGCTCCTTGTTAAGGAAATTGATGGCTTTGTAAGCACTGCCTCTGAAGGGAGTACTTGAGTTGAAGCCTCCCCATCTGTCCTCGTAAATTCCCTAATGGACTGTGGGCCCGGAGGCTGGGCCCCAGTGTGTTCAATCACCTGCCAACAAAAACTCAGATTCCACTTTTTAAAAAAAATTTAAAAAGGTTTAACCAAAACATAAGTGATGGAGCCCGTGCAGTTTAACTGGCACAGGGCAGCAGAGACAGATTGCCGCTTCCTTTGGGGAAAGGGAGACTCCTGATCCTTCACAGAATCTGTTTTCCTGCCGGACTCCACGCCAGGTGTTTTCTATACAGCTCCTCATTTCATCCCCCTCATGTCTGAAAGGAGGAAACCAGGACCAGGACATGAAGCGTGTTGCTCAGGGACGCCCAGCTCCCTAGCGCAGGCCGGGATGTGACCGCAGCTCCAGCAGACCCGGGAGCCCGCCCATCCCGCAGCATCATCGGGGACAGAGCCCCATCAGCTTGTCTCTTTAGGCCCTCTCGGTGTCCCCAGCCACATAAAACCCATGCAGGGGCCCAATTATGGCATGACACTAGTCAGGATCAGATTCTTGCTTCAACTTGTGAAACCTTATATGAATCTATTCACTTATCCTCTTTATACAGTTTCCTGGTCTGTGGAGTATGGATAAGGATAGCACCAAACATATAGGGCTCTTCTCGGATTAAATGACATTATATATTGAAAAACTTCACGGGATGGGCACTGGGTGTTATTCTGTATGTTGGTAAATTGAACACCAATAAAAATTAATTTATTAAAAGAAAGAAAAAGAAAAACATTTAACGTAGTGCCCGGCATGGGCCAAGTCATCCGATCATTCACTTAGCAAATGCATTTATTGCCTGGTCGCTAAAATGGTTATTAGAGAAGTAAAGGATGCTATGGGAAGACGTAGAGAGGGGCAAGCAGCTTCCCCCCACCCACCCCTGGGAGATTAGCAGAGAGACTTTGCAGAGGAGTGCTTGGTCAAACTATGGCTAAGGATGCGTGGAGGCCAGTCAGAGGAAGAGCAGTGCTGGGAATTTGGGGGAATATGGCCCATTGGGGAAGCAGCCGCACTTTGAGGCTGTCAGCCATGACTAGAGAAGGAATGAGAAGGCGACAGAAACAGGCAGGGACCGGATTATGCCTCGCGATCCTCATCAGGCCTCTGCTGGCAAATGTTGAATGGATACCACTGTCTTCTGAGGCAGCCAATTTCGCTTTCAGACCAGCTGCACTTTGTTAGAGGAGTTTTCCGCTGTGTCCCCTCTGAGCCCTCTCTCCCCCAGGTTAAACATCCCCCTACATAAGAGGATTGCTCAGTGATGGTGCCTACCTTGGGCCCTATTCTCAGACCGTGGGTCCTCAGGGGCCCCAAACTGGTCTGTGCAGCCACCTGAGAACCACAGGCAGCCTCTCTGATCTCCCTTCTGGAATCTATAGCCAGTTACGCAGTCTGCAATCCCATGACTTGTCTGCGCAGTCACCTTCTGCAGTCAGTAGAAACTGATCTCAGAGCACCCATGATTCCTGGGAACTTTTTCCATACGTGAATAATAATGCTAACCCTTATCCTTTCTAGTTAAACAACAACAACAACAACAAAAAAAAAAACAAAAAAAAAACAAAAAAAAAGCAAAAAAAACAGGTTTTGGTTGATATTTTTAAATATTCCAGATTAACTCATAAAATTTAGGAGCAGTTTTCCCTCCCTCCCTCCTTCCTTCTTTCCTTCTATCCTTGCTTCTCTCCCTCCCCTGTGTTCTCCTTATTGGGAGGAGACACACACACACCACACACGTTTCTCTAAGAACAAAATACAGTTCAGCAATACAGATCAAAGAGCATATATTCAAATGACATAAAATCCTCTTCCAAGGGCAGAAGAGGAGCCCGCCCATCACGTAAGGTAAAGAAACTTACCCGAGAACAGCTCAGCATGTTGACTTGGCTTCGGCCCTTAGCGCACTGTGGCCTATCTCACCAACTTGGAGGTGGAGGACGCTGTGGCTTGAATGCCTCATCTTGTTGGACTTATCTGAACCATATGGCAGGAGGATGGTCTCCGAAGCGGCCCAACCAATCAGGGCTCAGGTGGGAGGGACCCACTGTGACACTCTAGTTTCTCGGGTGGGATCCCCACCAAGAGCCCAGTGTGCTGCGGTCACCTTAGTCACGACCAGCTGTGCCAGACTGGGGTGACTGGCTCGGTTTTCCTGTGGTGCCCTGATTCATCCTCAGTTCGTTGGCTCCTATTATTTAGCACAGCATCCACTTGCCCAGAAGTCTCTCTTCTCTGGAAACTTGAGGACACCCTAACGGATGGATACGTGGCTCACTTTACTGCGTTGGAGAACAGACGTGCATATGTGCCCAAACTGCATTCGTGAGGATGCGTGGGGTTTTCCTTATGGTCACATGTGCACGCTTCTCACAGACCGATTTCTATTTGAAACTGCGGATCCCCAATATTTATATAATGAGCCTTAATGAGCCAACCGAAACCCTTGGCCTGTAGCAATGAACTGTAGAGCTTTCAGTGAGTTACTTGACCTTTCTGAATCTCAGCCGCCACATTTGCAAAAGGTCTAGACAGCCTCTAGAGGCCCCTGTGGGGAAACCTTCGCTCGTTCGGCAACGTGTACCCAGTGTCCTCTGTGTCCTGGAATTGGAAGGGCTGTCGTGGGCCAACCAGCCTATGATCTAGCTCTCGAGGCCCTGCCAGCCTACTTTTAGAGAGAATGCAGCAGTCAAGTAAACTTGTGCAAAAAGCAGTGTCATGCTCTGTAGACAATGACATCGGGGAAGGGGGTGTAGGCCGCAGAGACGTGAGTGGAGGCAGCGCGGCCCGGGGAGGCGAAGGCGAGGAGAGTGAGCTGAGCAAGCCACGCGGTGGCTTCCAGGGAGAGGACTTCTAGATTGCAGGGCGATAAGAACATGTGAAAACAGTAACATGTCTGAGCATTTGCCGTAATATTTTATCTGATTGTTGCAGCCACTGTCTAAAATGGGTGGGAGAAGCAGTTTGGTCGTTTCGCTTTTACAGACACAGGGAGCGAAACCCAGGATGACACTGTGCGCTACCCGGTGCCGAAGAGTAAGTGAGCGGCGGAGTCGAGCCTCCAATTTTGATTTCCTGTCCTTTTTTCCACCTGCAGTTTGCCATAGTCCTCGCCTGTGTTTCTCAGAAACGGCTTCAGCTGCGCTGTTCTCAGTTTTCATTTTGCTAATGTTTCCCCATCTTCAGACTGGAAACCTGTCTTGTTTTTGTTTGTTTGTTTTTAAGATTTTATTTATTTATTCATGAGAGACACACACAACACAGAGGCAGAGACACAGGCAGTGGGAGAAGCAGCGGGCTCCCTGTGGGGAGCCCGATGTGGGACTCCATTCTCAGACCCCAGGGTCACACCCTGAGCCAAAGGCAGATGCTCAACCGCTGAGCCACCCAGGTGTCCCTGAAAACCTGGTTTAATGATTAAAGGGGCAAAAACATCAAGAACCAAATACATTTTAGAATGACTCCATTGAAGGGGATCCTAGAGCTACTTGATGGAACTCTCTTCCTGTAGAAGGGAAATTGCAGCCCAGGGAAGGAAATGAGGGTGCATCTCTTTTCGACTCCTGTTCACTTGACCACGCTGCTGATTTTGAGAAAGTGTCCCATTCTTTTCTCTTTCTTTTTTACCTCTTTGCTTACTTACTTTTGGTGTGGGGAGACGAGATCACATGACAACCACTGACGCTCCGTTTGCGGTTGGCTATCTTCATCACCCTTTTATGCCACTTTTATACATCCTCTGCATATGAATGCTTCAGACTGCTTTTCTCTGTTTATTATTAGCTTATATTATCCAAGACGAATCTCATTTTTGTTATTTCCTGCTTATACTTTTAAAGGCCTTTGGGTCTTGGGTGTCACTGTCTCTCCTGCCTGCCTGTTTCATGGCCACTACATAATTCATTGTGGGACTGAATTTTACCTCCTCTTCCATATCGTGAGATAGGATTGGATCCCAAAAGAGACCCAGCGGAAAATCATTCAGGGCCTGAGCATTCTGCTCTATTGAATGCCTTGTCACTTATTAGGATCACTATCTTCGCTTATAATCTTTTTAGGCCATTCAAATAACTATACTTAATTCAAGGTGATGCAAATGTATCTTTGAGTTCCAATTCATAAAACCATCAAATCTCTTTATTAAATTTCAGTCCAGTATGTACCACCTTTTCTATCCAGATGTTCCATTGCTTTGCAAATTCAGTTAAGAAAGAAAATAAAATAATATTTAGGACAGATGGTGAGGCATGATGTCTCATGGGGAGAAAAATATTATGGGATGGTTTAGATAGAATTGGATTTTTTTCCTCCTAATGTGTGCTTGGATTTATAATAGGATCTCATTCTAATTAATATTTTCATAAAAATCTTTCTATCATACAATCTGCTGAAACAGATTCAAGTCAGGTTTGTGATATCTTCAATACAATCAATAACAGACATTTTGAAACTCCAAAAGAATTTTGTTAATTCATCATTTACTGAGCACCTGGTATAAGAATGGCTTTGTCCTAAGAACCAGAGACATGAATAGAAGTCACACTCGAAACGGCTCAGAAATGTCTCACAATCCAAGAGCTGTACACACTCATTAATTCATTCTCAAATGCCAATTACATAATATGGTGAGGCAGTTTTCTTGATCCTAAAGAAAGGTGTACACTTGGAAATGTGCTTCCACGAAACCTATGTCACAGGGCTGGGGGGAAAGAAACAATAATAAGTAAAATTTATTTTTAGTTAGTGAATAACAGTGTGGAGGAGATAAAACAAGATGATATGTATGCTCTGATGGGGATGAAGGTGTGTAGACAAGGTTGTTATTTGAGGAAGTAATATTTTAACTGAGCCCTAAACGATGAAAGGGAAGAGGTTGTAAGAAAAGTCAGAGAAAAGGTATTCTAGGTAAAGTGAATAGCAAATTCAAGTTCCTGGACCTATAACAAGTTTGGTTCATTTAAGAAACATTTGCTTCTTGAACAGAGGGATTGTTGAATGAATAGAGTGGTTGGGTGGATGATATGGTGAGTGAGGGAGGTAGTATGATCAGGTAAGGTGGGGACTTGTTGGCCATGATAGTGATTGAATTTCGCCCCACATAGTATGGGAAGCCATTGAGTTTTAGGTAGGAAGATAGCCTGGAAGTTTATGTTTTTAAAAGAGCACTCTAGCTGTGGATGAGTTGAAGAGGAAGGATTAGGAAATAGGCCAAAGAAGCAAAAAGACTGATTAGATGAGCATTGGTTAAGTGACAGTGGCCTGGATTAGAGTGGCAGTGATGGAACAGAAGTGAATCTTTTTGGAATATTCTGAGATAAAAGAGGATCAGGATGTGCTCATGGACTTTATGTGGGGTTGGAAGGTGGGCTGAAAAAAAATGGGAGAGATGACTCAGTTTTGATTTGGCCATTGTTGGGCAATGTTGCCATTTACTAAGATGGACAAGAGAGGAATGTGGGGAGAAACCATTACTTCTGCTTTAGACTTGATGATTTTGTGATGCTTTTAAATAGATATTTAAGTAAAGATGTCACTGTAGGCAGTTAGGACTCATAGAAGAGGTAATTTCTAAAGAAATGTTTGAGTCATTGGCACACAGATATTTTCACATTTTTATTTAAAATGAGAACTGAATGACAGAATGTAGATAGATAGGAAAGGGGGCCCAAGGCCTGGCCCTGAAGCCTTGGCAGCATTTAGCAGAGATTTTGGGAAGAAGCAGAAAGCAGCAAATAAGTCTATGTGGGATAAGCTGAGAGCCCAAAAGAAATGGGATGGCAGGTGCCCTGGAATCCATGAGAGAGTGCTTCAGGAAGAAAGAGCTATTTCTTTATATGCTTCCAGGCAGTCTAGCAAGACAAGGATTTTGATGTTATGGTTTTAGAAACCTTGAGGTAAATGGTAAATCCATCCATCCAAGATGGATGGATTTAGGTAGAGTAGTGAGTACAGATATTAGATTGGAGAGAACTGAAGAGTGAATTGTAGACGAGAAGGTGGGAAGTGTAAGTAAAGATAACTCTCAATAAACTCCGTGAGTCATGAAAGAAGTGTGAAGTAGGAGACACAGTGGTAAGGAGATGTGGAATGAAAGGAGGGCATTTTTTTTTAATTTTTATTTTTTAATTAACATTTTAATAGAGGCCATATCCTGTTATGATGGTTTGAAAGGAGAGAATAGTGATGCAGGAAGGTAAGGGGGTCGGTTTGTGCTAGACAAGTAGCAATCCAAAAGAGTGACAGGTGAGGCTTCGCGGAGACAAAGATACCTGAGTCAAAGCTTGATGGGAGACTCAGGCAGAGACTAGCCTTTCAGGCTAAAGAAACAAGGACAGAAGCTCTGAGAGGTGAATTCTGAGAAGAAACTGTGCATTTAAGGGCAGAGATGTGCTTTGCGATGAGAATAGACAAGACAATTGGAGCTATAGTATGGAAGGATTTGGGAGCTAGGTGGGGAAGCTCAGATTTTGCAGAAGGTAACTAAGTATTTCAAACACGGTCTAGATAAAATTGCTCATGGCTTAATCACCTTAGATTCATCACTCTTAGGAAATGGGGCAGACCCAAACCAGTTAAGAGAGTATTGTAAGGGCCAAGTAGACAGAGGACTGGGCTGTGCCCTGGATCGTGCTCTCCATGATAGGCCTGGGTGTGGAATGGGAGTGTTAATATGTGACTATATCCAGATCATCCTTCTTTTCATAGTGTTTTCCATTTGCTAGATGATGCCTGGTTGTCACAGTGAAACACAGGAAGGAATTTCTGGCCCACTTTGGTGTATGGCCAACCCTTGGAGGAACCAAAAACCAACTTAAGCTCCTCAGTTTCAGTAGACCCAACCAGCATCTGAAACTTGTTAGCGGATTCATGGTTCCTTAGAAGCCCTTCACCACCCTGTCTTCTGTACACTGGACAGGCCAATCTGGTTGAGGAGGTTAAGAACAAACCCTGGCTTGAATAGAATTAAATGAAGTCAGCAATGTGGGTTGGACATGAAGCCTTTGAAACATAGGCGATATAAAGTCCAGATATTTCTCTTCCAGAGGAAACATATGCCAGTACAGCCACCACCATCTCCCCGCCAAGCTTCCCCTTTGTGAACCTTCGGGGGTTAAGTACTCCAGTTTCCCATGTTCCAAGAAGCTATTATTTGGACACAGAGATTGTGCATTTTTTGGTCGTTTGTTGTTGTTGTTTGGATGAATTGTTATGTGGCATGAAGCTTGTTGTGGTTGGACCCATCCCTAAACAAACAGCTGAATTTAAAAATACTGTTTTTTTTTTCTGGTGTTTAAAAAAAATACAGAAAATAGTAATCATTGGACTAGCCAAATATCCTAATGCCAATCACCGTTCCCTCAGCTGGAAATAGAAACAGATACTAATTTCTCAAAAGCTGACCCATCTTCACAGATAAGAAGTTTAGAAAGACAGGTCAATCCTATCACCCTCTGGAAAGTAGCCCATCTCAGGAGAGCATGCATCCAAAGTATTTGCTTACTCCTTGAGTCTTATTACATATTATATCTCCTATTACTTAAAGCTGTCATCTCCCCATCTGTAGAGAGCTTTTTTTTTTCCTCAATGGGCTGGACACTTGGTAACCCCAATAGCTTCTCAGACTACTATGTAGCCCACACCAGGGATGTTGTGAAAAGTGAAAATGGAGATTCCCAAAGGAAAGTTGAAACTTGGTTAAGGGTAATGAACTATTTTGTTGCCAGAATTACATCTTGAAAACCCAGTCCGATCCATTGATATGGTGTAGTAGAAAGGGCATTGTGTTACAAGTTCAAGTGCTCTCGTCTTAGCTGTACTAGAGATGTTCTCTACAGGCTTCAGCAAATCACTTCAATTCCATGAATTTCATCTTTCCTGGACAGGAAATAAAATCATTGCTTTCAGCTCCAAGATCACCATCGTTGTCATAGACCATGTATTGACCACCTGTTATGTCCTGAGGGCTTTACCTACGTTTACCACTAGACCATACGTTCCATGAGGTGAAGGTCATGGATGATTTTTTTACTACTCTGTGCCTACAGTTTATCACAGTACCTAGCACACAGAAGAAACTAAGAAAACATTTTGGGTCATTATGTAATCACATGAATTATGAAGTGATCTGAGCATGATAGCAAACACTTAGTCCTTCAACCATTATTCAGATGAAGAAAGCAAGGTCTAGAAATTCCAAGTAATTTCTCCAAAATCACATAAATGGTAAATGGCATTAGGGAAAGACCTAAGCAAAATCAGGTCTTACGCCTCTAAGAGTGTGAAAAATGCAGGTTTTCCTGCTCAGAAAAATCATCAAAGTCTCCATTTCTCTCTTCTTGAAGATTTCTATTTATTTGACAGAGACAGAGAGAGTAGGAGTGAGAGCACAAGTGTGGAAGCAGCAGACAGGGGGAAAGGGAGAGGGAGAAGTAGACTCCCCGCTGAGCTGGGAGCCCCAGACAGGGCTCCATCCCAGGACTCTGGGATCATGACCTGAGCCAAAGGCAGATGCTTAACCGACTGAGCCACTCAGGTGCCCCCACAGTCTCTCCATTTCTAAACAGTACAGTTCAAATACCTCAAAATGGCATTGCAGTCCTTCCTTAGTCTGGCCTCAGATTAGCTTTTCAGTTCATCGGCTCCAGGACTCATCATTCTCCCTTAGCTTTAACTTTGACAGCTTTCTCATATACACACACATTGCTTGAGGCTCATCCATTGCTCATACTCTTCCCTTCACATCCCCGAATTCTTTTCTTCCTCCAAGATGCTGCCCCAAACTATCTTCTTGGGAAGCCTTTTCCTGTTTTCCCAAGCAGTATTGATTCCACCCACAAGGGAGGAGCCCCACCTGATTGATCAGTGTGTCCCCAGTACCAGCACAGACACAGAGCAGATAGTGAGTGAATAAATACTGGTTATGTGGATTGAGTCCCTTATCCAGTTCTCATCAAGGAGTTAAAAGCTATCTTAGCTGGAGATAATAACGACCCTCACTCCTAAATCTTCAGAATGCTTTGGTGCCTCTTACTTATTGCCTATTCATTGCTCAAATGATTTCAAGAGGATTACTGCATTCTTAGTCCCAGCTGGACATTATGGAAGTGTTTGTGAGACAGCCACTGGGGATTTGCTTTAGAGTACTGCAGTGAGTCCCAAAGTTTGAAGAAATTTTATAGCAAAGCTAGTAAATGTTTTAGACAAGATATGTCATTTCACTGGAAAAAGATACCTCTGTTTTGATGAAATCTGGTTTGCAGTACTCAGGGTATGGCCAATAATCACATCAAAGAAAAGTGTATCGATACCTGCTTAGTTGAGAACAGGCCTACACTGGTAATAATTTATATATATATATAATAATTATATATATATAGTAAATTTTATTTTTTTTTAATTTTTATTTATTTATTTATGATAGTCACAGAGAGA
Source organism: Nyctereutes procyonoides (assembly GCF_905146905.1). NCBI lineage: Eukaryota > Metazoa > Chordata > Mammalia > Carnivora > Canidae > Nyctereutes > Nyctereutes procyonoides. The sequence continues at coordinate 4,248,144 of NW_026575135.1, read as the reverse complement.
GAGAGAGAGAGAGAGAGAGAGAGAGAGAGGCAGAGACACAGGCAGAGGGAGAAGCAGGCTCCATGCACCGGGAGCCCGACGTGGGACTCGATCCCGGGTCTCCAGGATCGCGCCCTGGGCCAAAGGCAGGCGCCAAACCGCTGCGCCACCCACAGATCCCATGAAGTACATTTTAAATGCAACATGATTTTATGTTGTAAATGTCTTAAAAACTCAGGGTTTCAGCTACATATTTTTTTTAACTGAAGTACAATTTCTATACAACCTTTGTCCTCACTCCCCATTTTTCCAACAATCTGCTTTATTAGGGACATGACAGTAAAAGTTTTGAACAAGAAGCCATTCAAAAACAATAGAAACTTCCTGAAGTAGCTTTTCTCTCTTCTGTATCATTTTTTTTTCTTCTACATTTTCCACAAGTCAGGTATTTTTCTGGTTTTTGTTCTGGGCTTCTGTGTAGATATTCCTTATTAATGGCACTTGTTTTAAAAAAACAAAACGATATTAGGCAAAATAGTCCATTACTTCTGCCTCTGCTCTATATATGCTTTATATATATGCTTTTCAGTTCATTGGCTCCAGGACTATAAATATATATTTATTTATTTATTTATATAAATAAATAAATAAATATTCATTGACTATATATATATTCATTGCTCTTGTTTGTCATTTGTCCCCTCATACCTCATATATTCCTTGGCCATTTGTCGGGCATCTCTTTGATTCTAGGTCCTGTGATATGAGTTCGGAATACAGGGATGAGAGTCAGCAATTTAGTGCCCAGAGATAGTTCCTGCCTGCTTGGACAGGGCGGCAAGAGGGTTTTGTTCACAGACAGGTTGACAAAAGCTGGATGTGGGGAATCCAGGAAATGTGAGAGAGAGCACAGAGGAGGGTGGCCTAAGTGAGCTAGGATGGGAGTCAGTGAGAGAGAAGGGAGGATGAAGACAGCTTGCTAGAGGAGACACTCTCAGCTGCATCTGAAGACCCAGCAGGAGTTAGCAAAGTGAAAAATGAGAAATAGATCCCACGCAGAGGAAACAGCCCTTAGGAGGACAAGACGGAATGATGGGGAATGGCTGGTTTGGAAAACTGTGGGCGAGGTCCGTTGTGGAGGGCCTTGTACTCCAAGCTACAGAAGATGACCTCCACACGCAAGGGCATGTGTCACAGTGTTATGTGTGAAGCCCGGCAGGGGCAGGTATGTATCTGGGGTAGAAGGGTGTAGCTCAGATCTGCTATATTATCCCTCTGTCCTGAGGAATATACATCATCTCAGTCCTTCTTTGAAGAATACATTGGCTTGCGTTCATTCTTGCAGTAGCCAACACCTTATGGCTGTGTGGCTTTCAAGATTCTTGAAGTGAGAGCTTGTGGAAATCATCCTGAGATCTTGTACCAAGCTGGCAAGAGCAATTTAAGTACCTGCTTCCTTTTCCAGCAATGAACCCTCCAGCTCTTTCTTTTATTCATTCACCACAAGGATTTTAGTGGTGTTGCAGATTCACAGTTTTCTAATCAGACTAAGTTCATTAGTGTCCCCCAGTTGGGTTGAAGTAGTTCCATCTTAAGTAAATACATTCAAGATTACCTGGTAGTCATGGACAGATTAGAGGCTTGAATCCAGGGTTTCTGACATTAAGGACAAGAATTCTTGACAAAAGCCTAAACCCCAGCCTTTGCTTACATGCCAAGGTAAACCCGTCTCGTTTTACTAAGACTTGGCTTCCAAGCTCTCAAATAGGGGCAATAATCTCTGACCATCTCAAATCGTGTCCTTCAGACAAGCCTCAGGAATGCAGAGGCATGGCATTTCATTCCGATGCTCCAGACAGATGGAAATTGAAAATTAAGTCAATGAGAAGCAGCATCATCTGTGTCTGTCCACTTACAGAGAGTCCATCTGCCTCAGGCTCCTGGAGCCTTGTGCATTTCTTCCAGAAGGAAAAGAAAGTAGCACAGGAAAGTTCAGCTGGGGATGACAGACTTGGCAATGCCTGCGCCCCACATCACGTCCTCTAGCCGGATAGAGCAGTTTCTAAATGTGATACTGCACAAAAGGGACTGAGTCTGAGACAAAGAGTTCTCTTATGTTGGAGGATGAAGGGGTGAGGCGGAGAAATCATACTGCCCAGTGCAATCCCGGTGTAAGCCAGTCACCACTGGCATCTCAGCTCCTTTCCCTCCTCTCAAAGACCCCGTCTGAAGAAACTTCCCAAAGGGTGCAGAGTGTGAACTGTGTTTAGACAGGAGTACGTGCATTGGGAGTGCTGGATTTTACTCATTCACTCATTCTACAATTATTTGTTGAGCGCTCCAAGGGGCTGTGCGATGATCAATACAGGGAAGGCAGGCGGCGGGGTGACCATTTGAACTTGGTGTTGACTTTAAACTCTTTTCACTATAACCTGCTCAGCTACCGGCATGGAGTGTTCAAAAAGCACCAAGTACATTGATGTAATGAAAACAGGAAGGCCAGTTTTGTTTTATTGTGTTGTTGTTGCTGTCTTTGTTTTTCCTGGCCACGCATTTTTATTCCATTCCTCACTCTGTTCTCTACAGTGCTTGGGGCATGGGAGGAAAGAGGGAGAGAAAATTCTCCAGATGAAGACTGGCAGATGTAGCTGAAGGGCCCCGGGGACTCCAGGAGCAAGAGAAAATGAATTGCAGAGTCCAAGGATGTTATTTCCCAAAATGGCTCATAGTAGCTATGTCAGCAGGATCTTGGGGGAGAAACCAGGCATATTTATTCTCTCTCTCTCTCTTCCCCCCCACCACCCCACCTCCTATCTCTCTCTTAACTCTGTCTCTGCCTACCTATCATCTATTTAACTACTTTTCCACTTACTTGCTTAACTGTGCCCACCCCTACGCCTCCCCCATTCCCTGGTTCTGCTGAGTCCCAGCACACAGGAGGTCATAATCAGGAGCAAGTGAGCCTTCATGAGACCTCAGCTTTAGCCCCAGTTCCTGCCATTCTGGGGTCTCTTTGCTGAGAACATGAATTAAGTCATCGTAGAAAATAGATCTTATGTGATCTTACTAGGATCTCACCCTCCCTGTCTTCAGATTGGAAGGGGGGGAATGTGGTACCAACAGTCAGGCAACCCCACGTCCTGGTCCTCAACAGGATGTGCTTTCCTTACTCTGTAGACAGAGCATGTAGGGGGCATTTCTCTCCGAGGTATGAGAAGGCCAGGCTCCTACTTCTCGCACTGCCGCCACCTCCTCCTGTGTTTCGGGAGCAGATCCTTACCGCCTCTGGCTCTCAGGCCCTCATTAGCTAAGATGGGCGAAGATGCTGGCATTGTACGCATCATCTCATGAAATCCGTTTAACAGCACCGGGTAAATATATTATCGTCTCCTTTTCTTTTTTGGATGAGAAGATAAAGTTCGGGGAGGTTCCGTTAGTTTTCTTTAAATCCTACACAGCTGATATATGACAGAGCTAGGATCTGAGCAAAGCTCTGTCAAGCTTTGCCTGATGCCAAAACCTGTGCTTTTGGCAATTCCCTTTATTGAGTTTCAGGAGAGGAAGCCTGGATTAATGGCTGGTCACTCTCGGATTAGGTCTCCGTTTTATTATATGTAAGTCGGCCCTGCTCGCCAGGAGGCTGGAGCTCCTGAGAAGTGCTGAGTCTGTATTCCCCCCATGCTCGCGCTGCCAGGCGTGCTACTGGTCACTGGAGTCCTCAGCTGGCTCAGGCTCATCTTTAAATAATTGAATTATAATGAATTGATTTATTCTGGCTCTTTTGATAGTCTTTCACTATGTAAACTGTTTGCTGAAATAAACAAGGGATTTTGGAGCTTGGAAGGGGCTCAACATCCTGCTGCCCCTGAATTCACAGACTCCTTTTTCAGATTCTCAGCATCCTAGAATTCCAAGTCTTAATTCTACTTGACCCCGGCTCTTTCTATTTGGGGAGAGGACTGCCGCATGGAGTGTTTTAAGTGAGTCCTGATTGCACAAGGTGATTCCATTCAGCCAGCTAGAAATAAATGGAGCCCTTGAAAGAAGAATTATTTTTTTTTCCTCTTGACTGTTATTTTAGAATGTACAAAGCATGTTTGTGTCCACTTCCTATGAGAGTTTTGCGGCCATCCTGAGAGGTTGTTCTGGCTGGGACAATCATTCTTTTCTTTTCTTTTTGTTGAGGTATAATTAATACACAGTGTTATTTTAGTGTCAGGTGTACAACATATTGATTGAACAATTCTGTACGTTACTCAGCAGTCACCATGGCAAGTGTAGTCACCGTCTGTCACCATACAACATCACTGCAATATTTGGGACAATTGTTTCCGTATTACAGATGGAAAGCCAGAGGCTGAGAAGTGAAGCTAATTGTGCGAAGTCATACAGCTAATATAGGAGGGACAGAAGTCAATTCCTGATTGGAAAAGGGGCTCCACTCTGTTGTTCTGGAGCAAATAGACGAAGGGTGTCCTAGACCAAGCAGTATCCTTAGGGTGACCATATGTTCTGTTATGCCTGGGATTTGCAGATTTTCCCAGGACATGTGCCCATTACCTGGACATACTTTTTAATAGCATCTCTATCACCAGTTTGGATGATCATTTTAAGCTCACCGGAAGACACCGCATAAGGTCCAGATTTCAAGAAGGCCCGTCTTTTAGAGGAGCTACAGTGTGTAGATAGGATGGCTCCGTTAAGTGTTAAGGTGGGGATCTTTATAAAATAGGAACCCGCGCAGAAAGGGGTATTTAGTTTGGCCTAGAAGTATTGGGAAAACAGTGCAGACCACCTGAACATTTATTAAAGGGTGGGCAGGGGGATCTCCTTCCGATGGCTGCATTCTGATTTCTCCCGGCGTTGCTCTGTGCTGAAATAGCAAGCCACGTGCAGAGGTCCTGCGTCCTTAGAAGGCATCTGCCAGCTCTGTGCTTCCATGATCTTTGTCCTGGCAGCTGAGCATCGCTGCAGCCTGCTGCAGCTCTACGTTGTCCCAAGTAGAAATCTCTGCTGTGGTTTGAATGATATGGGAGCTTGAGAGCTCACTTGGCCTGGGACTTTAACTGGAGCTCCTGAGGTATCCAGTCAGCCCCGAGGAGCCTAGAACAGTAGACAGGAAGGGCTCCTGGATGCCCAGCACTTTCACCCTCTTATCTGATTGAGCCCAGAGGGGGGCAAGACATTGGTCTTCAGTAACAGAGCAGTTGAGTTACAGAGCTGGGATTGAAGCCAACGCCTCTTGAGTATCAGTTCACTCCTAGGTGAAACCAGAATTCTCTTTGGAGTTCAGTAAACCTCAGTTTGCCACTGTGAAGTTCTGTGGTGTCAGATAACATACCCAAAACTTGGAAGAGTGAAAGCCTGAATTTGAAACCAGGATCTGGCATGAACACACCGTGTGACTTTGGGCAAATTTTTTTTTATATATTTATTTATTTGAGAGCTAGAGGGAGAGAGAGAGACAGAGACGGAGACAGAGAGAAAACCAGCGGGGTGAGAGGTCAAGGGAGAGGGAAAAACAAGACTCCCCACTAAGCAGGGAGCCCACCCTGGGTCTCAGTCCCAGAACCCTGACATCATGACTTGAGCCAAAGGCAGATGCTTAACCAGCTGAGCCCCCCAGGCGCCCCTATTTTGGGCAAGTTATTAAAGATGCATGGGAGCTCAGTGTCCTAATCTGGAGGACTGAAATAATTAAAATAATAATGCCTTTCTCACAAAGTGGCTGTGGGGCACACTTGGGGTATAATGAAGGTCCACGTGTTTGTGAATGTGTGTGCGTATGTGTGTGTGAGTGGTAAAACATGCATGACACAAGACCTACCCTCTAGATTTGTAAGCATGCATACACTTCATATAACCATAAGCACAATTTAAGCTGCAAGCACAATGCTTTACACTGTCTTGTATACCTGCAACTTCATACCCATTGAACAGTAACTCTCAACCCTGAGCCACGTCCCAATCCCCGCCAGCTCCTGGCCACGTCCCAATCCGCCCCGCGCCCCAGCTCCTGGCATCCACCATCCTAGTCTCTCCTCCTGTGAGTTTCCCTGCTTTATAGTCTTCATTTAAGTGGAGCCACACAGTATTGGACCTTCTGTGACTGGCTTATTTCACTTAGTTTCGTGTCCTCCAGATGCATCTATGTTGTCACAAATGGCGGGATCTCCTTTTATCAGGGTGACCGTTAGTCCCTCGTGACTGCTGATGGTGGGCCTCACGGTGCTGCTGATTCTGCTGGTCTGGGCCCACCACCGTGGATGACAGCTGAGACCAAAGAACAAATCTCTCTGTTCTCTCCCTTCTCTGCCCATCTCCTGCAGATGAACCCAGCCGGTGCTATTTCCATGACGGTGATGGAGTATGTGAGGAGTTTGAGCAAAAAACTAGTATCAAGGACTGCGGGGTCTACACGCCCCAGGGGTTCCTGGACCAGTGGGCCTCCAATGCTTCAGTATCGCATCAGGACCAGCAGTGTCCAGGCTGGGTCATCATCGGGCAGCCCGCGGCCTCCCAGGTAAGCGCCCAGCCGCGTGTGCCGTTCCCTGCAGACGTCCTGCATCTCTTAGTGTCACTGGATATGGCCACCTGACCATATATCTAAGAAATGCAACCCCAGGGCCTCACGAGGGATGAGACACAGGGTTAAGTGCAGGCAACATCATCATGGTAGGGTAACGCCTCTCCTCCTGTTTCTCTACCTGTTGTAATTCACGTTTGGCGAAAGAATTCCAATTTGTACATGTCACTAGAATTCTGTGGGGCAAGACCAAATTCTTTTGGGAAAGTCCTGCTTTTATTTTTTGGAGGAGGGTGTGCCAAGTTGTGTGCCCCTTGAGCCCTCACCTGTGAATTAACTCTATCATGAATTTGCTGTGTGGCCTCAGACTAGTCTCCCCACTTCTCTGGGCCCCGTTTTTCCCATCTTTAAATTAGAGGGTGGTTGAACTTGACGATCTCCAAGGACCTCCCCGCTCTATAAAGCTGTGACTCACTCCTCAGTCCCCTAATGCACTATTTATGTTCCAGGATTCTTCCCCCAGGGGACTGCCAGTTTAGTTGAGGGAGCAAGCGATTGGGGCCACCAGCGCTTGTGTGATTCTAGGGATGGCCGTGCTGTCCCCAGAGTCCCCTTTCCAATTATCCTGCTGAGCAAGCACCTGCCTTCTTCCGAGACTCCATTTCCCAGAGACACGACTCAGTGCCTCCTACCGCCTGGCCCGGTGGCCATCTCAGAGGCCAGCCTGCTCCTGGGCTTGCAGATGAGCCATTATTCCCGGCCATTCCTCCCTCGTATTGCTTCCCTGACTAGGGGGTGGGGGTGGGGGGTTTAGGCCTGATTTCTAGATGAAAGAGGGATGTGACCTTCTTCTGGGGCCCAGTGAGAATCGCTGGATGAGGTGCAAGGTAGGCCCACTTCACTTGTAAGTTGCAGTGTTTGTTTGGCCATTTTTCATTCGTCTGTTTATACTTGTGTTTACGTGCCTTAGATTATTTATTCATTCGCATTTGTTTCTGGCTGCCCTGAGTGGAAGGGACCTTGCCTAGTCCCAGCCTGGTGAATGAATGAATTGAGGAATGAGGAATGAATGAATGAATGAGGAAGTGGATGTTGAGGGTTCACCCTCCCCGTGCCACCTCCATACTTGCCGACTTCTTCTTTGGTTGCACCTGTCACCTTGAACCCAAATCACCTCTAGGCTGCGCGTTCTTGGAGAAAGAGCTTTCAGCCACATTCGTTCTGGTCCTCTCGTCTTCAAGCGCAGGCCTAGACAAGACGAGGTGCTCTGGAAACGTGTGTTTAATTGACTACAGTTACATGCACGTGCGCACACGCGTGCACACACACACACACACACACACAGCGCTGAATGCCAATGAGCACCGCCAAGAGAAAGTGCTCGGGCATCGCTTCTCTGCGGCATAGAAGGTCCTGCTCGGGAGCAGCAGGGCCGGCCGGCAATGGGGCCAGGAATTCCCAATTCAACGCTAAATGTTTAAAAACCATCATTCAAACGAGGGAATGAACACACTCGGAATCTCACGTGAGCCTCTGCTGAGGGAGCAGCTGTGCTTCAAACCACCCGACGTGTTATCGCTCCTCGCGGAAGGAGGAGGAGGGAAAGGACTGCCCAGCCTTAGCGTTTGAAAGGCGACTTCGCGGGGCAATTATTTCAGTCTTGTAAGGAGGGGCTGTCAGGAATTATGGGTGATTATCTCTTCCTAAACAAAAATCCAATTTCAAAAAATCATTATAAATACTAGCTCTTCGATCTACAAAGAGGAGAGGAGGAAACAAAATCATCCTATTGAATTATTCATTGTAACCAATTTTATTTTAATGAAATCGACTAGGTTCCATTACTCTGGGCTTGGACATAATCTTTGTTACAAGGAGACTTGAGCTGTAACTAAATTTGCCATAATGAGATCAGCTCACTGGAGAATGCGGGGTCCGGGGCGGTGGGGGGGGGGCTGTGTCCAGGCTGGGCGGGCCAGGCAGGCGGCCTCGAGGGTGTCGGAGCCACAGCCTCTGGGAGCCCCTGCTGGAGGCCAGGCCTGCGTGACTCCAGGTCGGATCGTCCCGGGGCGTAGGGGACGACACCCCGGGGCCCGCGTTACCCTGTGCGCTGCTTACAGGAGGCTGGGAGCTCACCACCACCCAGTCGGGGCCTCCAGTGAAGAGGTTGACGCTCGAGAGAAGGGGCAGGAGGCACTTAGATGTGCCTCATCATAGGTGCCCCTCCCCTTCCCCGACGCAATCATCCTTTCTCCTCTCTGTCTCCCTCCCTATCTCTCTCTCTCTCTCTCTCTCTCTCTCTCTCTCTCTCTCTGTCTCCCTTACATGCACACATGCATGTGCATGCACCCACATGCAAAATTCCCGTGCCGGAGCATGGGTCCCCAGGGGAGGACGGGGCAGACGTGGGGGGGTGGCAGGGTCACTGCCGTGCACCTGCCGCCGCCTTGGGCCCTCCTGCACTCCACAGCCAGGGGACACGGACAGGCCGGGTGGCTTCCCCAGAGCCATGCAGCCCAGAAGTGAAGGGCCCCACAACTGGGATGCCAGGGAGGCCACCAGTGAGGCTGGGACTGGCGGCACATCCGAAGTGGCAGTCAGTGGGTGGCGGGAAAGTGGCCTGGGAAGAAGCATCACCGGACCCGGGCCATTGCTGGTGTCACCACACCAGTGCCTGGTGCCTGAAGCACTTGGGGTCTCCCCGGCCACTCCGAGCCAGGCCGGCCCGACCCCCGCTGTGCCCCGAAGCTCTACAAAGGGCAGAGGTGAGGGGCTGGGAGGACACGTGGCTGCCTCTGTGCTGCAGCCGGGAGAAGAAGGGTCGCGAAGAACCACATGCAGCCTGCTGAGCCGTGAGAGTCCTCGCGATGTATGGCCCCGTCACAGAAGGTGGCAGGGTCTCGCTTGGACTGCCCAGAGCAGCATGCATCGTGCTCCCTGAGCCCAGAGAGTTGATGAAAACTTCACTTAAAGACAAAAAAAAAAAAAAAGATTTTATTTATTTGGGAGCGTGAGCACAAGCAGGGGTATCTGCAGAGGGAAGGGGCGAGGCAGGCTCTGTGCTGAGTGGGGAGCCCGACTCTGGGTCCCATCCCAGGACCCTGAGATCGTGACCTGAGCTGAAGGCAGACGCTCACCCGACTGAGCCCCCCAGGTGCCCCCAAAAAATGGTGCAAACTTTTGTTTCGACTTTATAAAAACCCTTTGCTTCTAATAATTTCCAGCCTCTCGGGTGTCTGTGCTCCTCCAACAAGATCCCCAAATTTGGTTAGGGCTAAGCTGCTCCACCCCAAACCTTGAGTCTCATATGCAGACCTTATCGGAGGCATCAGAACTTCTTGGTGTGCATATTGGGCTGCACACCCTCTAATAGGAGACATTCCTTGGATATTTTGGCCACGCACCTTCCCGGCCCAGCTGGAATTCAAGAAGTCCCTGAGACAGAACAAAAATGGAAATGCACCGAAGGAATCAAGTTATCTCTCTTTGGGGAACCTCAGAAATGGTTTGGGTTAAGTGCTTGCAAAAATTTCAACTTGTCCTAATTTCGCCTCCATGTTTTGCATGTCTCTGGTGCTTCACGCCAAAGGCTGCCAGGGTGAGATGTAGATAGTCCTTCATCCCGCCCCCGCCCCCAGCGTTTCTAGCACAGTCCATTTCCTCCTATCTTGACAAGCACCTCCCTCCTTCTGCAGCGGCCTAGGGAGGAAATGGAAATACTGACTATCTGGAATGCGCAGGGCTCTCCAGGGATTACAGACCTTTAGTCAACCAACCAATTTATTTGGTTAATCCTTTGAGGGTAAAGCTTAGACTAAGCATTTCCAGGGCAGTAGTTTCAGGGCCAAAATAAAGAAAACCTTTCTAAGAACGAGAACTATCCACAGGGGGACGGAGTGCCTCGTGATACACTAAGCTCGCCATGGTAAGCCATGGTAAGGAGAGATCCTAGACGTCTCTCCTTCTGTGGTCGGCGATTCTCTTTCTACTCCATCGACCCATTATTGGGTGTATTAGTCCTTTGCCACTTGATCTTGAGTAGCTGTGACCAGCTTCTAGGCCAGTCCCTAGTACTTGGGGCCTCCGTTAAAAGGCAAATCATAATTTGTCTTGTGTTACAGTAATTTGTGTATTAATTCATGTAGTCATTGAGTAATATATTTGAATCCTACACTGCGGAACATGAGTAGGTAAAGAGCATGGGGGGTTAATGGAAATCATGTGACTTGGGCTTTGCCCTCCTCACCCCTCCTCTGACTTGGGAACCCGGAGCGGATGACCCCTCCAGGAAGTTTAGTTTCCTCTTTTTTTTTAAATAATAAATTTATTTTTTATTGGTGTTCAATTTGCCAACAAGTTTCCTCTTTTGGAAAGAGGGAAAGACAGCAGGTACCTGGTGGATGTTAAGAGAGTAAATGTAGAGAAGTCATCTAGTGCTGTTTTTTTGTTTTGTTTTGTTTTGGTTTTTTGGTGTATGTGTTTTTTTTTTTTCCCCTCCACTTATTGTGTAGTTCAGATGTTACTTCTCTGTCCCATTTATGTTAGCCTTCTCCTCCACACCCTCACCCAGAGGCCTCGGTTACCCACACAGTACAGAAGCTCAGTCAACCTTCCGTTGGGTTAGACGTAGTTGTGTTAGCAAATGTCTCCTGCATCCTCAGGACCATACCAGCCATTCCGAGAGACTCCAGAGAAGCGCCGGTCCCTTGGCTGCCCTCAGAGGGCTCACCCTTTCATCGGAGGGGTGTGTCCTGTTCCAGACAGTAGCCAGAGACCCAAGACTGAGACTCAGAGGGAGTTTCCCTGAGGAAGAAACCGCAGTGCTATCAGCTTACTCAGCCAACAGGGACGAGAGCCAGCACGTACGGACGGAAAAGTCCTTCGCCCACTTTCTGAAGGCCCTGGACAAATTATAAAAATAACATTTATCAAGTTCATCCAGCTTCCGCATCAAATTCCTTGAATCCTACTGAAACTGCTACAAAAACAGGAATCTCTGTGCTCACTTTATGGATCAGGACAGTGAAGCTCGGAGGGTTGGTCGGGCAGCCTTGGGGCTCGCCCCCATAAGGGGCAGAACCAGGGTGCTGGCTGCCGTGTTCATCATAGGAGCTCAGGTGCAGGGCGAGGCAGCTCCCACCTGTTCTGTGATGACGCTGGAGAAGCAGCTAGGAGAACCGGCATCTATGGACCTTTTCATGCATGGTGTGTGTTCAAAGAACACCAAAAATGTAGGAGCTGCCGTGCCAATACCTCAAATATTGCCCCACCGTGTCTGCCGGGCGGCGTAGACCTCCACCTGTAGGCACTCGTCCTTTCAGGTTACGCATTGCCTGCTCCGGAAGGTCATTTAAAACGGGCTTACGAAACCATGGGAGAACTCTAGGACGTGTTTTAAGTTGCCATCCCCAACGTGTAAGACAGATTTCTCAGATCTACACCTAATTACTTCTGGATTGTAGGAGGAAAACAAAAGAAGAAAAGCACAAAGAGGACAGTGATGAATGGAAAAGGTGACTTGGCTCGGTTTACAGGTGTGTTTACGGGTGTGTCACAAGCCACATGCCATAGACAGGAAGCCCCACAATGTCAGCAAGAGAATCACAGGGTGTGCGCATTGCTCGATGGCCGCCGAGCCTGAGCCAAGAAGTGGGGGCCGTTTCTCTGAGTCTTCATCCTCGCATCCAGAGGAAGGGAGCAGATACCCGTTGGGGTCTCTGGACTCAAGAGTAAGAAATCTCCATGAGCACCTATGATGCAGTGTAGGGAGTGCGGAGGTTCAGGGGAGAGACACCGGGAGGGGGGTAGGGATAGACAGACATCCCCCCCACCAAAAAAAAAAAAAAAGAAAAAGAAAAAAGCCAGTAAGAGATAAAGGGGAAATGGAGAAATGAGCTTATAAAGGTGTGCAGGGACATCCTTGAGATGCGTGAGATTTAGACTTTACCCTAAGTGCGGTGGGGAGCTTTTTCAGAGGTTATGAGCCGGGGGCTATCATAATCAGGCGTCCGTTTGAGGAAGAGGAGAGACATGTATTGAACACCTTCTGTATACCAGACCCCGGACTGGGGGGTTTAAAGCACATGACCAGACTGAGAAGTTTCACTTCCTTCTCAAAACGAAGAAACTGAGTCTCAGGGACATGAAGCGCCTCACCCACGGCAGTCTTCCCTCTTCCTTCTGCCTTCTCTTACACCACACGACCGGCATTTCATCGAAACAGCCTCCCTGGGAAATTCTGCATGGACAAGCAATTCTCCAGTGCCATTTAGATGATCTTATTTGCAAAGGACAGAGAGAAATCTTGGACTCAGCAGCCCGGCACTGAGGTCATCTCTAAGAGTTTTCCTCTCCTTACATGTACCTTCACCAGAGCGTGCGTCTCTTCTCACTGGTGAAATGGGACAGCATCTGCCTGTGGTGGAAGGAAGAGGACGGGCGAAAGGAACACACTGACATTTCAGAGAAGATTCCAAGCAGTTTTCCCAAATACCCATGGGATGTGCTTTCTCCTGGTGGTTTATGAATAATTTTTCAAGAGCACATGTGCGAGTCATCTAAGGAGACAGAACAGAAAGTCCCATGGCCTGTTACAGCCTGTCCCATTGATGTGGGGCACTGAGCTCCCCCCCACCCCCCGGAGAAGAAGAAACAGCGCCTGCCCCAGAAAGGAGCCCCCAGGCTGGCTGCTGGGACCGCCCTGAGTTTGTCATAGACGGCTCGGCCTGGCAGGGACTGTAAATCTACAGAATTATTCACGATCCCAGCAGAGGAGTCGGCCACCAGACTCTCCTGCTGGCCCTCTCTCGTCCCCTCCCTCTTTCACTCATTGACTCTGTTGCTATTTAGTCGAACTTGAGAAAGGCCAGGCATCACGAATGGCCCTGAAGAACTTGGGATGATGAGAGTTTCGGAGAAAAAAAGGTGAAATGTTAGGATCTGGTTCACGTGGATTCCCGCTCTGGGCCCCACCGCCTTCCTGGCCCTGTCACCTTGGGTAAACCAGTTCTCTTTGCTCCTACCCAACCTCCTGTCCCTAAAATAGCAGTAATGACATCTATATGGCAGGTGCTCATTGAGGATGAGACAGTGGATCCAGAATGTGGTTTTTCCTTCTTCTAAGAGCAACAGAAATATTTTCTACTGAAATGCTCCTTTCTGCCTATGGAGTTTAGCAGTTGAGGCACCCAGTTAGGAACAACCCAGTTTTGTTGTTGTTGTTGTTGCTGTTGTTGTTTAAAGGCTTGCTCTTCAGGGCCCAAGGAAAGAGAGACTTTGAGTGTCTTGGTCTTACTTCACTTAACGAAGATTCGACTCCCCGAAACCTCTCAATCCCCAACTGCTGTGAAATGATTCTGCTCTTTGGATTGAAAATCAGTAGGATCTTCTTGTGCACCTACTGGGCCCCAAGCATCATGTTCAGCCTAGGGGGAGGTTGAGAGAAACCAGTGATGACCCTCAGGCAGCCCGCGATGCCCGCGGAGGAGAGGACGAGGTTGGCAGTGCCGTGACCCGTGCACAGATGGAGCTGGCCTTGGAGGGGCGGGCACGGAGGGGCCTGGGATGGTGCCATGGGATGCAGGGGCAACCGGTTTAAAGAACGACTCTTCATTTCGTGCTTGCCAGTTGCCTCCTGACTCTAAGCCCAAGAACCAGCGTGGCTTTGTGGTTTGGGGCTGCTTCCACCCGTTCTCTGCGAGAGCAGCCCCAGCCCTGCCAACCCCCCCGCCCCCCGCTGCCCCTCTAGGAAGATTCCTTTGTCTTCCCTCCAAGCCTGACCCCCCCATCTCGTCAGTCTGCACGTCCTCCCTCCCCACTCCCAGGCTCAGGACCAGACTCCCTCCTTCCTTCCATCCCCGTCACTCACTTGGGGGCCCCCTTAGGACCCCGCTTCCATTCTTGTTTTTCATTTTCTTTTCTTTCTTCTTTTCCCTTTTTTTTTCCTTGTTGTTTAATTGTTTCTGTTTTAAGTGGGGGCACCGGCGTGTAGCCAGCGTGGCCTTTGCTGTATAATTTAGTTTCATGTTCTGTACCCAAGAAACATGTAAAAAATGTAAACAGCGTTCGCTCTCCGGGGCTGCAGTGCACTTAGGAAGCCGCGGCCAGGCAGGCTTGCTGAGCCCGCTGCTTTGGCGTGTTGAGTTCTGCCCCCAAAACCACATGCTCATTTCCCTATGCCTGAAAGTAAACTTTCTCAAGCCAGGCCCGAAGGATGGGGTTCCGAGGGGACGGAGGCCTGGCCGTGCATGGGCTTTTGTTTGTGTTGGTTTTTCCAGCCCCCTGCTCCCACGCGCATCCCATGGCCTTACCTTGTCAGGTAGCCTGGATGTGTTACCTGTAGACCTGGACCCACGAAGGGCCTTCCACCTGCGCTTCCACCCGAGCCCTGGGTTTCTTAAAACCCCCCTCGAGTTTCAGCCAGACCCAAGTCCCAGGAGGTCCTGGATACAGGTGTGCAGGTTCGCTTTCCAGGGAGGGGTGGGCTCCATTGAGTGTGTGAGCCCTGCCAAGAGGCGTGCTTCTGAGCCAGGGCGGACCCCCAGGGACTTCCTGGGCTCCTGCCCCCCCCCCGCCCCGGGGCTCTGGCCCACCCTGACCCCTGTGCGGGGCTGGTGCACGGGCATGCTTGGCTGCTGGGCGCCCTTGCTTCCATCCTGGGAGCCGGCTGAGTTTGGGGACAGATCTGGTCTGCTCTCAGGACTGGAGGCTGCCTGAGTGACCTCCCCTGGGCCCAGGCCTGGCCTGGGAGCAAGGGGTCCAGGGAAAGAGTGGCATCCCGAGTGACGCGGGGAAGCAGAGGAGCAGCCGTGTGTCGGGGAGGGCAGGCTGGTTGGGGGCCCGGGCTTCAGGGCCGCTGGTGCCGAGCCCCCGGGGGCAGCTGGAGGCCCTGGATGTGCACGTGCCACACAGCAGGCCCTGGCCACCTGTGGCCACGGGGCCCACCAGCCGCACGCACCGATCCTTTTACTTTTAAACGTGAGTAGTCGTGTGGGGACAGCGGGCCACCTGGCGGACAGGCTGACGGAGAGTCTGTTCCACTGCAGAGCTGCCTTACAAGGGGCCTCGGGGAGTCCCAGGCTTCTCAGCTGTAGGTTGGGGCCCGCGGTGCCCTGGGCGCAGCGCTTGGCCGACGGCAGCCACCACCCGCCTTCGTTCGGTTCAGCCTCTGCGTCATCTCCTTATAACCAACCCGTGCAGCAGGAGCCGCGTCCCCATGTCGGAAAGGTTGGCGGGGGGCCCTTGGCTCCGTGTGGTGGGTCACAAGTCAATCCAGTTCTTCCAAGGTCCACGCCACCTGTCCCCATAGTTTTTTTTTTTTTTTTTTTTTTTTTTTTTTGTGAAACAGTGTCTTGAACTTCCTAAGTGTGCATGTGTCTTCAAGGGAGGAGTTTTGCCACATTTTCTATCAGTCACAGTAAACGTCACAGTAAACGTTGGTCTCTGCGAGCTCTCACCTGCCAAGGTTGGGCACCGCTCTGCGCGGTCTGTACCACCCAAAGGCCCTAGCAGGCAGGGCTGCACGGGATCTTGGCGGGCTCCTCTGCACAGCTCCCTGCCCGGCGGGGCCGCTCCGGGCAGAACTGGCGACTAGCTATCCCCGGACGAGCCTCGGGGTCCCCATCTCTCCTGCCCAACGGAGCCTTCGTGCGCCTGTCCACCTCTTGGAGGCTTAACGCTCCTTCGGGGTCTAGCTCCCATGGCACCTCCTCCCATCAGGCCACCTCTGACCACCCACCTGTGTGCAGCCTTCGCTCTTCTGAGATCACGTGGCCCTTCTGGAACCATCCAAGGAGCACAAGCTGCCTTTTACTTTGCTTTTCCTGCATCCACAGCCTTTCAGACCAAATGCCCCAGGAGCAGCTAAGGACTTGGGCTCTATCTTTTAATGTTTAGCGATTTCCTGTGCCTGCCACAGGGTTTGCTGCCTGGAGAGTACTCAGCGGGTGCTTCTGGGTTCATGGAACGAGGCCGTTGGAAACAGTGTCTGCTGAGCCGCGTCTCTTTTATGATTGGCTTAAATGTACAAATCAGGGCCTGTGATTCCATCATGTGGCCAGGGTACAGTCCCCTGGTAGATGGTCCTCTGGGTGACCAGAGCAAGCAGGGCCTTCATAAGTCCCCCACTTTCCCCTGCATTGCAGACGGGGGTGCATCGGGGAGGGGGGGGAGGGAAGGGGTCCTGAAAGCCCATCCTGGGCCCCAGACTGGTCTTGTCTCTGCTCTCTGCCTCCATGACCTCCCCACTGCTCCAGAGTATTAGCCGCACAAGCATAGGGGTTTTTTGTTGTTGTTTTAGGATGAAAAAGAGGGCCTGGCACAAAGTAGGCATGTGGAAAATATTTATGACTCAACCTGCACTTTGCTCTGTCAACAGCTTTATGCAGAAAGTAGGAAACAGCTTCTGGAAGCCGAGCCACATGGTAAAGGCTCTAGCCTTTTGCCTCTTGTTATTCCGGGAGAGACGAGGGTCTCAGTGAGGTCCCTGTGTCCCTGTGGGTAGGTTACTACGGAGGTTGGTGGGAACACAAGGGATTGTCTTTCCGGCTTGTGAGAGTGGCTCAGCCTCTGGAGGTCGTCTCCCAGCAGAGGAGAACATGAAAGAGAAAGATGAAGGGCGGGTGGAAGGACAGATGGAAGGAGGCGGAAGAGGGATGCAGAATTAAGGGAGAGAGGAAAAGCAGTGACTAAGCAATAATAGAGGACAGTCAAAGGAGTGACATGGTGGTCATGGGGACGGTTGACCACAGCGACAGGAGCCACGTGGGAGGCAGGCTAGCCGGGCGGCTACGCGGGGTCTCTACCCGAAGCCCCCCCCACTGTGCCAGCACGGTTACACCTGCCAGCCCCTCTGGGAGGCAGCCACTAACCCACTGGTTCACAGAGGAGTAGACTGAGACTCAGAGAGCTTGAGGAACTTCTCCAAGTTTCTGCAGCTGGCCCCGGGGGTGGGGCGGGGGAATCGAGAATTGGAACCCAAACCCGTCTCCCTCTGTGTCCAGGAAGAAAGAAGTAGAGAGGGATGAAGTAGGGACGTGCTAATTCTGTTTCCAGCAGGTAGGGCGTGCCCGAAGGCAGGAGCATGGAGGGGTCCTTGTCTCAGCCCCGGGAGCAGACACCAGCATCTCATTTGGCAGTGGGGGCATGTGGCCCTCCCGGGGGGGTGCAAGGTCGCACCGGCGGCCAATGGCATCGGCTGAGGCTCCAGCCCACGTCCCTTTGACTCTTTAAGAGGTGTGTGACTTCTGCCGCTCAGTGGAAGCCTTGGGGACGTGGCAGGCATAGGGACGGTCAAAGGCTTCACCTCGTGGGTCGCAGATCATGCTGCCGCCTGCCAGGGACCACATCTCGGAAGGGCCGCTTCCCCAGCCGGCTCCGGTGCAGATGTGCGTTGCCTTGGCCAAGGGTGCCCCGGGGGAAAGCCGCGCTCTGTAAGGCCTCCGTCCCTCGGAGGAACCCGCTCCTGAGGGGCTGGACACTCAAGTCAGCCGTGTCCATTGGGCATTTGGTGGGCAAAGCCCCCGGTTGGCAGGTCGCATCGCAGTCACTAGCCCTACCTCCGAAACCTGGAGGGGCAGGCCAGAGAGCAGTGCTGCCCATGTCCTTAAGGATGGGAGCCCTCGTCTGAGCTGGAGGTCAGCACACACCGTTAAAAGCATAAGCACATGAGCAATCCCTGTCCTCTCGTCCCTGCCCTGCCTCCTTCGGCCCCTCTTCCCGGGAGAACTCAAGATCAAGGCCCCCTGGACGGGAGCAGTGGCTGCTCTTCAAAAGGGAGAGAAGGGAGCCGATCACTCCGTGGTTTCCAGGCCTTGCTCGTGTGTGGGACGGGACGAGGACTCCTGCGCGCCGTAGTGAGAGCCCAGGGACGGTGCACTCTGCGGGGCCGTCTTGGCGTCAGGTGCGGGTCCCTCCCTTCAGGGGAGGGACTCGTTCCTCATCGTGGACACAACCTGGAACACACAGGTCGTAATGCAGAAAGCTAGAGGAGAGGAGGGATGGACGGGGAGCGCGGAGGGAAAATAAAAAAGAACCACCTGGAAACTCCAAGCATTATTGAACTCGAGAAAGCCTTGTTCTTTCAACACGCAGATGCCTTTAAGTGAAAAATCACTGCTCTGACCTTTCTCGAAGAGGCCCGGGTGGTCAAAACTGCCATTAACCACCCTTCAGCCGTTCCTAACCGAGGGTTTCGGTGACCAGGCACCAAGCTTGGATGCGGGCAGCGCTTTTCTGGTTAACCCGTGAGCATGTCAGGGCTCCCAGAGAAAGGCCCAGAAGTGGCTTGCAGGGCACCCAAGCCACGCTGCTTTGGTCTGTGTGGCTCAGCCGAGTGGTGGAGACTCCCATGTGTCAGGACGCTGCTCCAGAGCTGGCCGTGTTTTCCACTCTGGAGCCAGCAGGGAGGGCATTTTTGGATCGAAGGTGACTGGATTTGTGTTCTCCGTCTTTGGCGTCTGGTTCTCCACAGGTGGTTTCCGGGCGCTGGATGTAGAGCGCACGGCCTTGCCCGGTCCCGTTGTAGAGTCACGGTCTCTCAGTATTCTGGGCCAGCACTGGAAGGGTCTCAGTGCTCCGTAAGTAGACTTCTCCAGAGCTGGCAATACCTCTGGGCTCCGAAATACAAATCGCGATGCTTTAGGATTCCTATCTGAAGTTGGCAGTGTCTCGGGATTTTCATCTTTCCCTGGCACTATGTCTGTGTTTCCATCTAGAGGCGCATGAAGACTTTGGTTGGAGCTCACGGTGCCCTTTGATCTGATCCAGAGACCACACTGCTTTTATAGATATCCTGATCTAGAATTCATGAAATTGCATGAATTGCTTTCAGTACAGATGCTGGGGGGGGGGAGGGGAGGGGGGGAGATTTGGAAACACAGAAAGATAAGAGCGTATTTTTTTTTTTAAGAGCGTATTTTTTAAAAGCAGGGTGCTCAGAGCTGTGCTTGCAGCAAGATCTGCGTCTCTATCTTTGTCCTTCATGCCTCCGCTGCTGACATCATCTGGGAAACTCAGTTTCTTGTGGCTCAGCTGTGGCCCATCTTTCCCCTTCTCTCGCCTCTTCTCCGGCTGCTGCTCTCCAGAGCCCACTTGACATTAAGAGTTTGCGTTTCAGGCCTGGCCCGCAGGCAGATTGCCCTGGCAGCTCTTTGCTCCACGCCGCTCCCTCAGCCTGAACATACCTCGAACACAGATCCCACCGTGCTGTCCTCCGGGGATTTGCTTGTAGAATCTTTTACACACACCGCCCCCCTCAGCCCCACCCATCCGGGGTTGCTATTTGTGAGAAGGGGTTTTACCTTTCCTGCTTTTTATTTTTATTTTTTTAAAGAGATCTTATTTATTTATTCATGGTAGACAGAGAGAGAGAGAGAGAGAGAGAGAGGGGCAGAGGGGGAAGCAGGCTCCATACCAGAAGCCCGATGTGGGACTCGATCCCGGGACTCCAGGATCATGCCCTGGGCCGAAGGCAGGCGCTAAACTGCTGAGCCACCCAGGGATCCCCCTTTCTTGCTTTTTAAATCTGGGACCCATTTTCACCATGTAGACCAAGGTGAATAAGGAACCTACAAGGAGGAAGTGCCATGTAAATATATATTGAATAAATGAATGAAAGAGCGAATGAATGAATGGAGAGAGAAATAGAAAAATCCGAGGTTGAGCTAGAAAAAAAAAAAATCTGAGTCTCCCAAAAGAAAACTGAGATTTCTGGGAGCCCCTAAAGTCCCTGCCTCTAACCCCTTCAGAATTTCGGGAAGGTCCCACCACGCACTCTCCTCACCCCGTCAGCATCTTCCTGTGGGAGGAGGCACGTGTGCCGTGAAGTCACCCACGGACCATCTGGCTGGGGATCCCGTGTTCCTCCTCTGCGACAGGAGATTACATAAGCTGGACAGGAGCCTCCAGATGTTAGCAGTTTCTGCTCATTTTTTCCCCTCCCTTCTCAACAACAATAATAATAATTAAAACAAACACGGGTCTCGTCCCCTGCCCACACCCCTGAAATTACAAACAGGTGGGCCCAGAGGCCCCGCCCCACCAGAGGCCTCCCCGGTCCCGGGGCCGAGCCGCCGACCCTCAGGGAGGCCTGTCCTGCTCTGAGCCCGACAGCCAGGCCTGCCGCCCTGGGGCTCGGGACGACGCAGGCCTCCGGGAGGGGACGTGGCTGTGTCATGAGAAGTCCCTGTGCCGGGCTTTCCCTCTCCCCGGCTCCCACCCCCAACGCCTTGGCCTTCAAGTTAAATGGATGTATTTTGGAAGACGAGGTGGCTTAAGAGATTAGTAATGAGATCCCAAGTCTTTCACTGCTGGGTCAGGAGTTCAGAGGCGGGCCTGGGTGACTGGTGAATGGCATAATTAGGGAGCCGGGAGCAGGCCTACGGAGGGCCCGTGTGAACCGAGCCCGGCCAGGCCTCTGCAGGGAGGGGCCGCCAGCCGCACAAAGCCCACCGCCACATCCGACACTAATCACTCTCGCTTGTTGAGGATTTACTAGCCCCAGAAGTCCGAGCCCCTGCCCGGTGCCTCCTGCGAGCGGCTGTCCGGTTTCCAGTGATGGGCACTGCCCAAGGCCCGGCTCTCCTGTGCGTCAGTGGGGAGAGGCCGCTCACCCCGTGGGGTGGCGCGGTGAGAACGCACACCGTGTACCATACGCACTGGTGACCGGGGGTCACTTATTTTTAATTATTGCCGCCACTGCTGTGCTGATTCTTTCTGCCTTGGCCTCAGTTTCCCCATCTGAAAATGGGTAGATCTGAATCTCTGCGGCCACACAGGCTGGAGTCAATGGA
This sequence comes from Nyctereutes procyonoides, assembly GCF_905146905.1. NCBI lineage: Eukaryota > Metazoa > Chordata > Mammalia > Carnivora > Canidae > Nyctereutes > Nyctereutes procyonoides. The sequence goes on along the minus strand of NW_026575135.1, from coordinate 4,226,850 downwards.
GGCGGAAGCAGCTGGGGCATCACCGTCACTGCCTCACCATCACCTTTCACACACTGCGGCCCGCGGGGTCCGCACCTGTACCCCAGGAGATAGACGTGCAGTAACCCGGCTGGCCGGGCGTCAGGCCCAAACCTCAGCAGCTGCCATGCGTGTGGCTTTGGCTTGCTCCCGGCTGTCGAGTGAGTGAGGCCGCTGATGCCTGCCTCCCGCCAAGGTGAGGACTCGCACTCGGGGCACAGTTGCTGCTTTACATTTGGCCTTGCCACGTCTCAGGGCTGCTTCCTTGGGCCTCTTGAGTAATCGTCACCTGCAGGAGAAGGGGAAGGCATCGCCTTTCTGTCCCCTAGAGCCGTAGACTTGATGGTGAGCCGTTTCTCCTCCAAGAAAGGTAGCGTCACTGTAGGAGTGTCCATGTTGCTCCAGACCAGGGAGCTGGTTCTCTGCTCGGGTCTGCTCAGAAGCCTGGCTGCTTCTTCACGGCCGTTTAGGCCAGCCCAGGACTTTGTACCCCCAACCTCAGGGTTTAGGACGTGTGGGGGCTATGGGCCGGAAGACATTAGACCCCGCTGGAGTGTGGAATAGCTAATGTGTTAGGGACAGACCCCGGGGCCGCTGAGGCACTAATCACCCCAGCACTGAGCCCCGAGGTTGGAGGGCATCAAATGTCAAGTTATCTTACGTGCAAGTAGCTCCTGGGTGGAAGCCCTGAGCTCTGCTGCCGTGTCCAGCCCCCTGGGTGTGAGGAAGGAGGCGTCTCTCTGCTCTGCGCACCTGCCTTGTACACAGAAGATGCTTTTGCTTGATTGTCCGAGCCAAATAATCTCGAAACTGAAAAAGAGGCAGTCCACTCCTCCCTCTCCCTCCATCTCTTTAAGGGGGACATCAAAGGGGAAGCTGCTGTGGGGGCCTGGGGACAGTGAGCATTGTGTCTAATGGTTGCTACAAGAAAGCCTGGCCTCTCTTCCTCTCTCTGTCTGTCTCTGTCTTTTTTCAGTGCTACTAAGTGTGCAAAGAGGTCAGAGGAGGGGATTGAAGATGTGTGTGTGTGTGTGTGTGTATCTCTCAACCCCCAGTTGCCTTAAAATTCTCTGTGGTCAGGAGGTCAGTTTGGAATAAGAAGCAGAACAGGCTGGACCAGGGAGTGAGGAGAGGGACCTGGTGGGGGGAGGATGACAGTGCTCTGCAGCCAGGGGAAGAGGCCCCGGACCTGGAATCTCGACGTTTGGGTTTCCCGTGTATCACACGTGCATCAACTAAGATAAGGCACGAGGGACACCTCCTAGAACACCTGATGGAGGTTTCCTCCACAGCCCGAAAGCAGGGTGCTCTCGTGACACCTTTCCTAAGCCCAAACGGCATAAGGCAAAGAAGCAACTGCCCTTCGTTTGCATGACAACATGCTGGGGTGTCCCCAGACCCCAAAAAAGAGTCTCACTTAGGCTCTTCTGCTTAGGACCCACCTCGATAACCAATGCACAGAGTAAATGGAGGCCAAGCCCAGAGGCTCAGAGGCACAGGTCTAAGCTCGGGTGGCCTGATGCTAAGATGCTGGGTGTAGTTCTGGAGAAGCAGCTGGGTGGGGGGCCCTCGCTGCTGGGGGTGCACGCTGCCTCTGCAGGACGCGCCACAAGACAAACACTGAGCGCTGTTGTTTGCTTTTGGCCTTTTTTTTCCCCCCCATAAAAGTGAAAATCCCCTTTGGATTTCTTTCAGTTGTCAAGAACAGGTACTAAGGTAGGCCTTTGATAAAAGCAAAGTGGTGCGACGTGAACTTTGGAAAAACAGGGGATCCGTGTATATGGGAAAGGATCAATGACCATATCCACGTTATTGTCGGGGACTCATTCTTTTATTCCACTAGTCTGGGCTTTAGGCTTCTCACTGCTCTTCTACTGAAGACGTCACAGGCAAGCCGCTGCCGTTCTTGCCCTCCGTGAGAGAACAGCCACGTTCAGGGATTGCAAATAGGCCCATCTCCTGGGCCGATGCCGACCAGTGATGAGAGGTTCGCCAGAGTGTTTTATTCACGTGGATTCTGAGGTCTACACTCAGGGGAGCAGTCCCCACCGTTTAATTAATGGTGTCTGTCCCCAGCAAGGGCTTGGCGGATGGCGGCCCTGATGCCACGTGTGTGCCTCAACCGGCCCAGTGGTCTCAGGGCCAGTGGACTCCCCGTGAGCGATCAGCCTGTTTCTCATCTGGAAAGTAGAGGTAATATTAATACCTTTCTCATCAGGTGGTTCTAAGTATGAAATAGCGGAATCGGACAGGCTCTGGTGCGCAGAGTCGTGGGAGATCGCTGCGAGTACCAGTTACTACTGTCATCATCGTGTTGTGCATCAACTGCATGTGAGCCTGGGTGGTGGGCGGGCCGGGTCTTTCAGCGCTCAGGAAGGAATCCCAGGTCCCTGCACCACGCGGCTATTACCATGTCCACACCTGGGCTTCTGGCTCTCGTGCGTCAGCCCCGCCCCGCGTGCTCAGCCGCCTTAGTCCAATAGGAGCAGCATTCGCTGGGCCGCGCCTCCTGAGCCGCAGTTGGACACCAGTGAAGAGGGGACAGAAATCAGAGGCGAGCACTGCCCCTGACGCTCAAGCATGGGGACAGATGGACACGCGAGAAACCACAACAGGTGTGGCCAAGAGGTATTGGGAAGTCTCCACCCAGGGGGTAGGAAGGATACGGATCTGGAGTTGGGCCCGTTGGCTTTGCCTCATCCGCGGTGAGGACGTGCCCGGTGCCTTCTGAACCTTGGACTCCTTATGTCTCAAATGGGGACAGCAGTGCTTCTTCCTCCCGGTTACGGCAAGAGGACCCCCGGGGCAGCGCCAGCACTGTGGACTGTCTGTGAGAGTTGGTGCCCTTCCGCTCCCTGTGGGAGCACTGCGGAGGGAGCAGCGTGCTCTGTAAGGGACAGCCACGCGGGCTCTGCAGAGGTGGCTTTGCTGCACCTGCCCCCTCAGTGTTGTGGTCTCCGTGGCCTGACCCCTGGCCTCCTTCCTGCCGTCTCCATGTCAAAGAACCCTGTCCCTCGTACCACCTTGCAGTTCTTGGGGAAATAACTTGGCGTTGGAGCTGCAAGCCTGATGTTACAATATGACCTAAGCAGAAATATTTGGAAACGCTGCCTGGGTTATGTGTGTGTGTGTGCATGTGTGCGCGCATGTGCGCAGGGGTGCGTGCATGCATGCACTTGTGCATTTATGTCTATTGTTAGTGTCAGCATGCACCCCCACGTCCCCCCCACCCCCCAGTCCTTTACCTCTCTTTTTTTCTATGAGACCCATTCCCGGGTCCCTTTGGGCTGAAAGAGGAAATTGGAGAGGACGGGCCTGAGACTTGAAGAGCACTTCCTCCCTCCTGTGATTGACAAAAGGGCATGTAAATCTGTAAAAGCGAAATTCAATAGAAACCTCATGGCATCTCCCCTGTGTGGGAAAATACCAGAACTCCCGCTCCCCCCTGTTCTCCCTCTGTCTCCCCGCCTTTGTGTACGACGTGTGTGGGTGGAAGATAAACTGGATTTAAAAAACCCTTTGAAAGCAAGACATCGTTAACTCCTCTAATTGAAAGCAGTCTTCGGCAAAGGGGGGGTTTGGAGGCGGGTGCTGGATGGAGGGGACCTGAGCCCCGAAGTCCTGGGGCCACCGAGGCCTCTGTGTCTCTCAGCCCAGGCAAGCCCACTCCCCACCAGACATCCCGGCCCATCCCAGAGGAGCTTATGGCCAGTCTGTCCCGTCCCCAGTGGGCTCCGTTCCCCATCTCTCCATCAGATGTGATGGCTGGGATCAGATCTCTGAGGATACCCCCAGCGCAAATATCCAGTGATCTCAAGGCTTTGCGGGGAGAACCAGCTCTTTGTAGCATGCATGAAAAGAAAAGAAAAAGAAAACAGAAAACACATTGCTGGAATGGCTGCGGTAAATGTTTATGTTCGCCCTCTGGTTTGCGTAGAAAGGTGGCTGTGAAATTGGCCCTCCAGAGACCAGAGCCGCGAGGTCCAGGGGTTGGCTGAGGGGCTGACGGGACAATCCCACTTCCTTACGGGGTCCACACTCTCTCCGGCAGCATTCGCCAGGAAGGCACGGGGAGTGAAACGCTGGCCGACTGTCAGAACTGAAAAGCCTGTTAGGGATTCAGCTCACTCTGTCCTTGTGCACGTGGGACGGATGGGTGTCGGGGGACGTAAGACGTGGGTCAGCTCTGGTGGGCAAGCCTCTGGCCTGGCAAGCCAGGGCTCTTTCCACCACCTCGCCCAGCCCAGGGCCGCCCTGGGAGGACCTGCTTTGGGCTGCTGAAGCAGCTTCTGTCCAGCACAAATTCCAAGTCCATCCTCCATGACAGCCAGGGGAGAACGGCGGGTGGCCCCTGCCGAGGTCAGTCACCATTAAGAGTGTGGGCTGAGTGAGCGCCTTCGAATTGAATCCCGGTTCCACTGTGAGCTGTGAGCCGTGTGACCTCAGGCAAAGTACAAGGCCTCCAGTCCTTACCTATGAAGCAGGTGTCATCACGGTGCCACCCTCCCAGGGTTGTCCTGAGACCTGCAAGATTTGGAACACAGGCTTAAAAAGCGCCCGGCCTAGGACCGGCACCCCGCCGCTGCCACCATTCCTGTTGTCCTTGTTGTCCCCGGGGCACCTACTGCGTCCCGGTGCTGGGCGATGTGCTAGGATGGATGCGAGCGTGACGACAGCGGGCTTCTCAGCTTGGAAGTCTTCAGAACTTAAAGGGCTAAGACTAGGCTCTGAACAACTGTACTCCAAGCTGACAAGCGCTGTGACCGAGGTATATACGAAGAGCTATGGGAACACGCGAGAGAGCAATTAATTCTGCGTGGGGGGCGAGCAAGAGCCTTCAGAGGAGGGGTGATATTTGAGACTGGCTTTGAAGCATGTGTACTAGTGCACAGCATGGGCACCAGCGCAGTGGCGGGGCTGGCGGGGGGCGGGGGCGGAGTCTGGGCACGAGCACCAAGGTGGTGGAGGCCGGGCACGTGACAGAAGGGGCCGCGCAGGGTGGAGGAAGCCCCACCGTGCACGCATGTGGATGCCCACCTGCTGCAGGGGCGGGGGACGGGCAGCTGGGGGTGAAGGTGGTGACGTGGCCGAAACCGGCTCCTGAAGGCCTTTGCCAGTTGTGTCTTAGGAAACCTCCCATCCCACGGTCCTGGGGCGGCCAAGGAGGGGTGATCGGGGCCACAGCATGAGTTCTTTACTTTGGCAGGTTAGTTGTGAGGACCTTGGAGCAGGGAGCATCTGGAGGCAGAGAGTGGTGACTGGTGCCTTCTTCTCCATCAGAGGAAGGGGAGGCTTTGGCCAAGGCAGGCACATAGACCGTGGCATCAGAGGGATCGGAGTCTGGCTTCTGGCCGCCCTACACAACTGGATGTGCGACCTTAATGGGGTTCTTTAAAGCCTCTCTGCCTCCCTTCCTCATCAGGAAAATGGGACGATGATTCCAGCCTCACAGAGGATAACTGGGAGGATAAATGGTATTGGGACCTTGAGATCCTTGGTGGAAGTCGTTATGCAGGGTGTCCTCAGGCTCCTGGGGGACTTTAGGGTCATCCCGGACAACCACGCTGTGTCACAGATGGGGAGGCTGAGGGTGGGGGGGAGGTCCAGCTAATAAGTGACACAGCCAGAACCGACCCAGGTCTCCTGTTTCCCATGGGGGGTGTTAGGTGTAGGCACATCCCTGAGGGCAATGAGGCGTCTAGAGCATGGTGCTGAAGACCGAGCGGGGCAGCAGCCTCTTGCCCCTCGGTTCCCACAGCTGTTAAGATGGGACTGGACAGCAGTGGCTGCTCAGCTTCCATCGAAGACCTAGAGCTGGGCTTCTCCTAGAGAAAGGAGTGGTGTGGGCACCGGAATTCCTGTCTGCTCTCCGTGCCATGTGTTCTTGGGGAAGAGGGAGACCTCCCGCTGGAGATGGTTCTACACAACAGAAGTAGGACTGGGGGCTCCTGGCCGGCTCAGTCAGAGGAGCACGTGACCCTTGATCCCAGGGCCATGAGTTTGAGCTCCACGTTGGGTGAAGCGCTTGCTAAAACAAATAAACCTAAAAACACCAAGGGGGTGCTGAGCATAGGTGAGGAAAAAGCATCCGTTCTTGGAGCCAGAAAATTCTGCATTTTAATAACAGTTTTGCCACCTACTTGTCGCGTTACGTTGTACAAGACAGCCCACCCTTCCTTGCGCGCTGCAGAAGGAATCCTCTCAGTAGGCAGCTCTTCAGTTCTGCTAACTCTGGAACTTTAAATACGAAAGCGTGTAGACATTGCTACTTAGAGAAAAAAGTTGGAGAAAGTACAGCCAGACACGTCCTGGATGCTGAGAAGCGCTGTCCGAGGGCAGATTGAGGTGTCTATGAATGGAGGTGAGTTCTCGGGCTCTGAAGTGATCAAGAAGATCCTGGGTAATCCCTCCTCCAACCCCAAGAGTACCTAAGGGAGGGTGCTTGCCAGCCCACCCACATCTGCTCCTTGCCTGGCACCATTATATGGATTTCTCTCCCCCAACCTGAACCGGCTCACTTGTTTTATTAATGTATTTGCTCATTTGATGCATATCAGTATTTTAGTCATTCAATACTACTGTGTCCCATTTTATTGTGACAAAAAAGTGAACAAGAGAGCTATTTATTTATTTTTTTTTTTAGATTTTATATATGTATTTTAGAGAGAGAAAGAGAGAGGATGGGGGTGGGAGGGAAGAAGAGGAAGAGACTCCCAAGCAGACTCCCTGCTGAGCATGGAGCCCGACTCGAAGCTTGATTTCAGGACCCTGAGATCACAACCTGAGCCAAAATCGAGAGTCAGATGCTTAACTCACTGGGCCACCCAGGTGCCCCGAGAACTACCTTCTTTCGCACATTTTTGTGTGTTCGATAAGGTATTGTTGGCTACAGGTACAGCAGGTTTCCAGAACTTAACCACCTGGCTTAACCTGAAACCTGATGTCTGGTGATTAGCAACTACCTTCTCCCCGTACCCCCAGCCCTCGGCCGCCACTGTTCCAGTCACTGATTCTACCAATCTGACTTCTGTAGCTGCCTCACGCAAGCGGAATAATGCAGTATTTGTCCTTTCGTGGTGGCTTTATTTCACTTAGCATGATGTCCTCCAGGTTCATCCTTAGCATCACATATGGCAGGGTTTCCTTTTTTTTTTTTTTTTTTTTTTTTTTAGGCTGTATGGCATGCCATTCTATCAATAGATGAATTGATCTCCTGATGGACCTTGAGTTTGTTTGCACATCTCAACTATTGTGAATAATACCGTAGCAGACATGTGGGCTGAAAGTGGGCAAAACCGAAAGCCAGGTTCCAGCTGTAGGAGGCCCCCCTCTTCATCCGTCTAGGGGAACCTGAAGCCTGGAGGCTGCCCATGTTTTTAGAGCCCCTAGGTGTGCTCCGCAAGGTCTAGTGATGTGAAGGGACGGATAGCAGCATGATGAAGAGGGCAACAGGTTACTATGCTCAGCCCCCGACAGCACTGGGGAGGGTTGTTATGTGGCATCATCAGAAAGACGATGTGTGTGCAAGACCGGCTCACCCGAGGGAGAGAAGAATGGCTCACGCGCAATCTGGGAGGTGCAAGTTGGGAAGACGGGGACGTGAGGAGGGTTGGGGAGGTCAGCAGAGCGACTGGAGGAAAGGGGACGATGAGGGAGACGGCACCCACTTCCTGCGGCTGCCAGGGGAGCTCGGGTCCCCACGGAGCGTGGGATGTAACTCTCCTGCTTGTTTCCGTAAGAATGTTCAGGAAAGTCTCCGTTGTTCAGTAATGCTTTATGCAGTCGGACTTGGCTTTCTTTGGAGGGTGCAAAGCAGTGAGTGGATGAAAACAGAGCATCCCCGTGGAATCAGTCACCTTGGGATCGCACTTGGACCGTAGTGACCAACCCTGTGGCCAAGGGCAAAGCTCTTTTTTCTCTCAGCTGTGCAGAGCCCCGGGGGGTGCCCCCCACCCTCAGTAAGTAGCTGGTGAATGAGCAGAATCCGCAAGGTCTACAAAAGCAGGAGGCCTGTGAGTGTAGGCTTCACCTTTCCCCTGCGGCCAACCCCCCTCCTCCCCGCCAGCCTCCCCCAGGAACGTAGAAGGTTTTAAGATCAACCGGGGCTTTGGGCAAAGGTTCAGCTGGATTTGTTTGTTCCTCTCTGATCTGCTTGACTGTCCCCGGCCAGGATCGCAGCCAGCTTGAAACAAACACAATCTAAATAGGAAAACAGGAGAATAAAATAACAGCAGTGTGTACCTCTCAAGCCCTGTCTGGTGCTGATAGAGCTGACGAGATAAGAGAAAATTGTATTTGAGCAATAAGAGGGCTTTGTTGGTGTCTTAGATGCAGAGATAAGCATCCCCCCCCCACCCGCCCAGAGCTCCAGAGATGTGCTCCAACCACACTCTGCTGGGGACGGGCAGCTCAGAACACTCCGAACACAGGGGAAAGAATTTCCAAATGATACATGTCGAATTGCTGGCCAGGATTTCAAATGCCATAGATAGTTTATGCAAAGTCTCGCACTGTTGTAAAATGTAACACAATCCACTGGCAGATCTGCCTAAGCCCAGTCCCAGTTGTTTTTGAGAAAAATAAACTCGAAGGCATCTTCCAGCCTATTAAAGTGGCTGGTCTGCCCCCCGGTCTCCTTGGTATTGGGCTTCGAGAGACTTGACCAACAGAAGCTGTCACCTGCTTCTGGCCAATGAGATGGTTGATTCCTGGCACCTCTACACTCCTTGAGACGTGACACGTGACGTTTGGGGGGAAAACTCCTGCTGCATGTCCAGGACCCATTGATTTCTCAGGGAGGGGAAAGGGAACTTTGGCAATAGATGGCTCTTACTACTTTTCCATGTTCTTAAAGCAGTGAAGCTCTTTTCTGAAGGGAAACATGACATGGCAGCTTGATATGTAAGACCCGTGAGCGGAGATGCTACAGGTAAAGCAGCAGAGAAGGAAGGAAGCAGATTCACACCCTGAGCCGCAGGTGGAGGCCTCCAGGGAACCCTGGAATCCCTGAAAACCTATGAGCTCATCTCACGTGCAGATGTCGAAGATAAAGCAGAGTCTCCTTAGCGGAGGCCAGCATGCCCCTGCAGGGCGTCCTGGGTGATGCTTCAGAGCTGGCTAAGCAACTTTTTAATTTTTAAAAAAATATTTTTAAGGTTTTATTTATTTGTGAGAGAGGGGGTGAGCAGTGGGAGAGGAACAGAGAGAGAGAGAGAGAGAGAGAAGCAAACTCCCCCCGCTGAGCAGGGAGCCCAATGCGGGGCTTGATGCCAGCACCCAAAGATCATGACCTGAGCCCAAGGCAGAAGCTTAACTGAGCCACCCAGGCGCCCCTCTATATGGGGCTTCAAGAATGAATTGATAAAGATGTTAACGGCAAAGGACACCAGATGAAGGAGGCGCATTCAGGACTCAGTTATTACTTTTGCAGCTTTTTTGTCAATATGAAATCACTCCAACACAAAAAAGTTCATTTAAAAAATAAAAAGGCACTGACGATTGCAGTTGTAGATGATGGCGCAGCCACGCGCCACGCATTTGATCTTGAATTTTTTTTTAATTTTTTTATTTATTTATGATAGTCAGAGAGAGAGAGAGAGAGAGAGAGAGGCAGAGACACAGGCAGAGGGAGAAGCAGGTTCCATGCACCGGGAGCCCGACGTGGGATTCGATCCCGGGTCTCCAGGATCGCGCCCTGGGCCAAAGGCAGGCGCCAAACCGCTGCGCCACCCAGGGATCCCTGATCTTGAATTTGACTAGCACAGTTGACATACGACTCATCTACTCTGTTTTTAATTCTTCTGTAGTCATCTCTAGGGATCTCTGGTAGGGAGATTGTCTTGCTCTGTGTGATTTTTTTGTAAATGACGTCCTATTGTACCTGTCCATTCATACCTCGTTCCTGCTCCGCCTCCCTCCCCACGGAGTATTAGGCTTTTGCAACCTCTCCATTGATGTCTTGGACTCGGGAGGAGGGCTTCCGTTCCGTGTGGCCAGGACCCACACTGGACCTGACACTGAATACTTCGACTATCATCCCTGTGTATGGATTTAATTCAGGCCTCTTCACAGTCTTTTGCCATATGGAAGTATGGTCACGTGACTGTTTCTTACTTGATGCATCCCTTCGCCACAGAAGGACGTAGAAACTGTTCCCGATCTCTTGCTACTCTAGGTATCGCTGGAATCCGTATCCTTGATCCTGGCATATACTTTCTCTTTTTTCCCCTCTTTTGTGTTTGTTTTACATGTGTATGTGTTTATTATGACCTTCTGGGGTCTTTTTTTATAGCTTGCAGGAGCCTTAGCGCTTGCCAGTCGGCCTTTCTCAGATGAGTACACTGAGACCCAGACGTGTGGCATGACAGGCCCAGATCCACAGGGAGTTTTGAGAGAGGAGCCACATCCCAGGTCAGAGGAGCAGCACGGATGTGGGGCGGCCTGCTGCGAAAGGCCTCACCAATCTCAAGGACTAGTCCGATGTTTCTCTCCTTTTCCATCATAGAGCTTTTCCGTTCTCTACTCGACAGTTTGCAGCTGCGCATGCCTGTGTGGTGCCTGGATGGACACGTGCGCTCACGGTCGGCCCTAGCTCCTCAGCGTCTGTCCCGTCCCACAGTGCTCGGCAAACAGCAGCCTCCCGACAGATAGGACTTGGATGCGTGAACGACCTGAGGAATGGAATGACATGTGGATGCACAGCATACACACGTGCACACAGTGTACACACACACACACACACACACACACACACATCCTGTCTTTGGGGGATAGGCCCATACTATCATAGTCTTTCCTCTGTCCTTCATACAGGTCTGGGCACAATTTTCAGATTTGTTCTAAAATGATCTGCTTTGGATTCACGACTCTGCAAGATCCCACCCCTCCTCCTGCCTTTTCTGCTGCCCTCCCCAAGCTCTCAGAATACCAGGCAGCTTAGCACAACCGAAGCATTCCAGATTTCCACTTTCCTCGGAGCCTTTGCTCCTGCTCCTGGCACCCGCAGTGCCCTAACCCCCTGTCTCCTCTATTCTTTAAGATCCAACTCAGACGTCAGCTCCTCCGGCATTTGCCCCCATGAGAATGTCTCTGTCGCCTCCACCGCCTAAACGTGGTATCTGTTCTGTCCCTACGAGTGTGGAGGGTTCCCTGTTCCTCGGTAGGCGGTGAGCTCCTGGAGCACAGTGGGCTCCTGTCTGTCATCCCTGTTTCCTCCTGTGGCGCCAAGAACAAAATAGGTGGATGGCAAAGGTGTTTCTACTTGAATTTAATTCAACTTCTGACACCCTCTAAAACACGTTTCTCTTTATCTTTTCCCAGGTGTGTCGAACGAAGGTGATAGATCTCAGTGAAGGCATTTCCCAGCATGCCTGGTACCCTTGTACCATCAGCTACCCGTACTCCCAGATGGCTCAGACCACTTTCTGGCTCCGGGTAAGCCAAAGCCTTAAGAGCCTTAGACTCTCCAGCAGTCGCCCCCAGGAACCAACTCCCATGACCCTTCCTCAGGATGGCTTGTCTCCTCCCTGAGGGTGCTCATGGTCAGGACAAAGAACAAAACACTTGGCAATAGGATGCTTCCTGAAATAGAATCCCTTCATCGCTCATGGAATGCCCCTCGTCATTCTTGTTTTGGCAAAGACTCTGGATACCTTTGGTCTTCCCGGAACCTTCTGTTCATTGCTCAAGGCCTTTTAAGATTGTCTTCTCCTCCTTGAAGGCTTAACCGATCCCCGCAGAGGAGTGACTGTTCTCTCCCTTCTCGTCCTGTGTTCGGTCATCTGTTGGATGGTGCTTGTCACATTATTCTGTGGCTCTCTTTGGGCCCATCTTCCTGACTAAGGATTGTGGATTGTATTGACTTTTGATTTGCACATCACTGACCCACTTTGAACTCCATGGTCCACAGAAATGCGAGGGCTGGGTCTTACTCGGCTTTGTCTCCTTGCTGCCCAACACAGAGGCTAGCATGGAGAAGTGACAAATAATAACAGCACCTTTTTTTTTTTTTTATGGTTTTAGTATGTGCCAGACACTTTGTTCCCATTATCTTACTGGAGCCTCACAGACACCCTATGATTGAGTTATTCACTTAATATATCACTTGGAGGGAGGTGAGGGAGCCTAGGCCCATGGACGCTGAGCCTCCACTCACTGTACACAGCTCAGCAGGAGCAGAGCCAAGTAGGCACAGAACTTCCGACCTCAGAGCCTGTGCTCTTCACTGTGAGGTTTCCCTGCCTCCCTATTCCCATCCTGGACCCATGATGAGCGGCCCAGTCCCTAAAATGGAAGATGCTCCTTGAAACCCCTGCGCCATGGCTGCTTCCCCAGCCACGTGCCCGAGCGTGACCCTCCTGTGTCTTCTGCATTTCAGGCATACTTCTCTCAGCCAATGGTAGCTGCAGCTGTCATCGTCCACCTGGTGACCGATGGCACCTATTACGGGGACCAGAAGCAGGAAACCATCAGCGTCCAGCTCTTTGATACCAAAGATCAGAGCCACGATCTCGGTGAGCTCATTCTCATGCCCGTGGCCCTTGGGACCGTATCTATCCAGGGCTTGGTTTGAGGAGCAGCTGAGACCTAGGTCTTCCTTCACCTTCCCTCTTTCTTGCATCTCTGTTTGACGTTCTGGTGGCCTGCAAATCAGGAGGCCTTTGTGTATCCAGAGGGGCCTGGGTGTGGTAGATACGGGGATAAGGGACCACCATCCAAGTCCTCTCAACAGCTCCTTTCTACCAGGCACCTTTAACCTCGCGCACCCCGTGTGACCCTCAGGAGACCCCGGGAAGGAAACCGAGCAAAGGCCCTTCCTCTAGGTATCAGCACCTGACACCCAAGAGAGGCCTTGGGAGAGCCTGGGTGGCGGGGCAGTGACCAGGAAGAGAGAAGGAGCCGGGAGCTTGGAATCGTAGCCAGGGCGCTTTACCCTGCAGCCCGAGGTGTCCCTCAGTCCCCCACAGTGGCAGCCGTGTCTCCAGCACAACCTGCAGAGCTCCCCAGTGGAGGAGGGAGAAGCAAAGGCCAGTGTGGGGAGCAGGAAGGCGTATCCAGAGCCAGGTCCTGTCTGCCGAGGCACTGCCTCCGCCCAGGGCTGGGGGAGGGCGGGGAGGACGGGGCCGGAATGGTCAAGCTGTCACTTGCAGAGCCCTCTGTGTACCCGCGTGTGCTCGGTGCAGAGGTGGGGGGTCCCAGCCCCGGGGCTGAGGGCCCAGGCTTCCGTGCTGTCCCTGCCACTCACTGGGCTCGCAGAGGTGAACGCTTTCCACGACCTCAGAGCACCTCATGTGGCGTCTTGCTGTCCTCTTGTCCCCACGGTGCCATGTGATCGTCAGAGCGAGACTGAGAGGGAGTAACGGAGGGGCCCTCCCGGCGGTGGTAAGGGGGCCCAGCCCAGGGCCTGGCACCAGGAGAGTCCTGTTTCCGGTGCAGCCACTCCAGGGGCTGGGAATTCCAGGCCAGCCGGGGAGGCCGGGCTCCAGAGCGAGGCCTGCACCGCCCCCGGGGAGCTGGGTTCAGAGACCCGCGTGGAGCCAGCAGGCCAGGGGTCACCGCAGGGTCAAGCGGAAGCCCAGGGAGCGGGAGAGGGTTTTGTGTTTTGTTTTTCTGTTTACTTATTTAGTGAGTTTTAGAGGCGAGGGGGGACGTGTTAATAAGGAAGAGAAAGAAAACCCCTCTGGACTTATCTGGAATCCGGGGAAATTTCCCTAAGTGCGAGGCAAATATTTTCCTAGCTGTGCTGGCATCGCAGAGGCCCCGGGGGGCGGGGGAGGCCCGCTTCCACAGAAGCTACTTGGATCCCGTGACCCTGCATCCGGGGCTTCGGCGTGTCCCCGTCCCTCCCCGCGGGGTCCTCTGTCCTCAGCATCCTGCCGCCCGCGCCCCCGGGACTGACTGCGGAAGGGCACCTTCTGGAGCGGGAGCCAGACGCCCAACCCAGCAGGCCTGCAGGGCGGGGATCATCCCCGTGGTAGATGCAGAAGCGGGTTTAGCCCTTTGCTGGGGTCACATGGCTGGGGTGTGACCGACTGAGCGCCCCATGAGCCGAGGCCGGCAGACAGCAGAGAGAGCGTCCGGCCCGTCCGGCCCACCCGGCCCACCCGGCCGCCCCCTTCCCTCTCCTGGGTGCGCCCTCCTCTCTGCTGCCCGCCTTCGTCCTGGACGCCTGGGGACCTGCTCCCGGCTCTGGAGGGACCCGGGGCTCTGGAAGGCTGTTCCGGGCACCTCCGGGAAGACCCCCTGCCCGGCTTCTCCGCGTCGCCCCTGAGCACGGCTGCGGGGTCTGCGCCTCACAGGCTGGGCTCCTGCATCAGCACCGAGGCCAGGCCTGGCGCCCCGGGAAGGGCCGGCTCCCCTGGATGGTTCCTACCACCTGCGGGCTGCCTGGGAAGGCGGCCTGGCCTGCGGGCCCTGTCGCCGTGCGGGAGGGTGCTCAGGGCCAGCCACGCCTGTCGGGGGGGCAGCCCGGGGGGAGGGCGGGCGGCTGTGGGCGCTGGGTGAAGGGAGAGCTTAGGGGGCAGGGAGGCACAGGGATTGGAAAGATTTGGAACCAAGAGAAAAAGGCAGACAAAGAAACTTTCAATCAAACTCAAAATCCCCACTGGCCACCCAATGGTGCTTTTGTGCAGTGACATGAAAGGGTCTGGGGGCTTCGGGAAGGGCCCGTTGGGGGGGCGTGACTGGCCCTGAGTAATGAGCCTGGCCCCGCGGCCCTCTGTCTCCCCTGACAGGCCTCCATGTCCTGAGCTGCAGGAACAATCCCCTGATTATCCCCGTGGTGCATGACCTCAGCCAGCCCTTCTACCACAGCCGGGCGGTCCGTGTGAGCTTCAGTTCACCCCTGGTCGCCATCTCGGGGGTGGCCCTCCGCTCCTTCGACAACTTTGACCCCGTCACCCTGAGCAGCTGCCAGAGAGGGGAGACCTACAGCTCAGCCGAGCAGAGGTAAGGGACCCCGGGTCGCATGCCCTGGGCCGTTGGCTGGGGTTCGGCGGCGCACGGACATGCGCGTTGCCTCCCTTCTCCAGCCTCGGGCCTCCAGCGGGGCCCTGCCCTGGGGTCTACGCGGCCCACCCGGCGTGGGGCTCCGGCTCCGGGCCCAGGCAGGGAGGGAAGCAGGTGGGCGCGGTGGGAAGGCCCTGCCTCCCGCTCACAGTCCTGACTGCCGCCGATGGCCGGCTTGCGTGGGCAACAGCACGTCCCCTGCCCGGGTCTGGGCATCCACGTTTGAACAAAGAGGGGCCGGGGGCGGGGGTTCGCTGCTGTGCAGCTCCGACACGCTGGGATATCTAGGAGGATGCGGGGACTGGCACTGGCTCCAGCCCGGCTCCCTGGACTTCAGCCATGGGGAAGCGTCCGTGTCCGCCCCAAGCCTAGCCCCGGAGGTGCCCTCAGCGGTCTCGGGGGCCCTAGCGGCGGCCTCACGTCGCCCCATCAGTGCGTGACGCACCCCGCTTGAAGCTGGGAGAGCTGGGGTCTCCGGGGAGCGACCCGAGTTTGGGGGGTACTCCTACTTGGGTTTGGATGTGCCCCTCCTCGCCTGCATGTCCATGGCAAGGCACGTTACGTTTCTGAGTCTCGCTTTCCTGTTTTTGAATAAACGGACGGGAATATCTACACCCCCCCACCCCCCCCCCACACACACCCGCCCTGGGTGGCCGTGAGGGCTAGTGGTGCGCCGTCGACGCACGTCCTCGTGGCCGTGGCGTCCTCTGGCCACCGTGCAGAGGCGAGGTATTGACACAGAATATTTGTGGCCCCTTCCGGATCCGACGGCGGTGCGTCTCCGCCTGGAACTCTGCATGAGGCCCTTCAAGCAGGAAGCCGCCCTGGAGATCACCCAGGACACCCCGAGTGTCCAAACTCCCCAGAATCCCAGGGCCCCCAAAGGGGAAGGGCTGGTCCAGGCTCACACAGCACCTCTCATGTTTGTTTAATGAGATCCAGAAGGGGAGAGAGAGAGAGAGAGACTGAGGCGGGGGGCGCAGGGGCCTCGGTGGGCTCCCCCAGGGGGAGGCCCTCTGAAAGGCGAGCCAGTCCTGCCCCGTATACCTGGGAGCGAGGAGAAGAAAACGTTTGGGACCGTGGTTGAGGGGAGGGGGGCACTGCCTTTCCCACGCCCCTGCCACCACAGGGGACTCAAAAGGTGGTTGCAAAACCCACATTGTTTTGCACCCACTGTCTCTAGCTTCTGTTGTGCAAAGTCTGTTGCAATCGTTCGGAGGCAAAAGAGCTCCTTAAATATCACTTTATATTTCACTCTAAAAGGGCTTTTTCCTCCCCGGCTCTCCAGACTATAAAAATAAGTCAATTCTCAGAACCCAGGGAAACAATGTCGATGGGAAATGTAAATCCCTGAGACCTTTGCTGCAGTGCTTTCCGTCCCATCCTTGCCCGGCCACCGGGACCACGGGCAAGTTGACTGAGGCCAGCCCTGGCTTCTCTGAATTCTTCATTAGCAGTAAACCGTTAGAAGTGCCTAACCCCAGAAACAAATCAATCGCTCCAGCATTTGTTGAGTTCTTTGACTTGGGGCCAAAGAACTGCCCCCCCCCCGCCGTCCCTGGCTGCTTATGTGACTCTGAGCCCGTCACTGCGCCTCTCTGGGCCTCCGTTTCACCGTCCATAGGAGGATGGTGATGCATCGGATGTTGTCCCTGGTCCTTTCCCGTTCTAACACTCTGTGGTTCCCAAGAGCTGGTGGGGGTGTACGGGGGGCAGAGGGAACCAACGTGCACTTCGTTACCGCGTTTCATTATTTTATGTCATTATGACACCTGTCCCGTGAGGTGCGGACAAGAGCGTGAAAGTCAAGCCGTCCGGGCAGTCAGGAGGCAGACCCCTGCGTCGTCTGCCCCTAACAGGCACGCACACCCGTCGGAGCCAAGCGCGTCTGGGAGACAAAGGGACCTGTCCCGGCTGCTCACATGTGGGCCTCTAGTGAGCGGGGCGGCTGGAGAGGAGAGAGCCGAGGTCCGGGGGCCTCAGCGGCTCGACCGACGGCTGGGGGGTGAGGACCCCTCCCAGAGGCTCCGGGGAAGGGGGGCTGCTGGGGAGGGGAGCAGCTGCTCCTGGAGAGCCCGAGAGGCACTTACCCAAACAGTCAGGACCCCACAAATGTGCAAATGCATTAAAACAAACAAACCGGCAGGAAAGAAAAGAAAAATAAGCAACAACTGTAAAAAGCCATGGGATGTTTTTCTTCTTTCTCAAAACACCAAGGTAAATAGCATCACTTTTTACAGCGCACGTTTCAGCTGGCTCGGGCGGCGCAGGCCTCTGACCTCAGCTGCTGCCCAGGTCGGGAGAGGCCGCCCCGGCCCAGCCCCAGCCCCAGCCCCAGCCCCAGCCCCAGCCCCAGCCTCAGCCCGCCCCTCGGTCTGGTGCGGCCCCTCCTCCGTCCACCCTTCTCCCTTCTCCTTTCTGCTCCCCTGTCCTGGGAGCAGCATGACCGATGCCCAGTGGGCTGCCACGGGAGACGCGTCACTCCGGCAATGTCAGTGCGGGTGGTGTGTTCGACCCAGATTCCAGGGCCTCGAGGCCCCCGCGGCCAGAGGAGGCCCACGGGAGCAGGGTCAGGCTTCGAGGGAGAGGACCAGGTGTGGAATCGCAGCCCAGTCCCAGGCCACAGCTGGGGGACGGGGGAGCCCCGGGGGCCTCTGCCCCTGGCCGGGCCTCAGTGAGGGACACGACAGCCATGGGTTGAGGCTCCGGCGTGTCTGACACGTACACACACGCACACACACGCACACTATCCTGTGCTCCTAAACAGAGATTGAGCAGCTATTATAAACTTCAGGGGGCCCCGTGCTTACACAATCAGTAAACTCCTGTCCTCTCTCTCCTCTCCTACCCTTCCCTTCCTTCATCCTTTTTCCTTCCTTCCTTCCCTCCTTCCTCCCTTTGTTCCTCCCTTTCCTCCCTCTTTCCCTCCTTCTTTCTTTCCTTCCTTCCCTCCTTCCTTCCTTCCTTCCTTCCTTCCTTCCTTCCTTCCTTCCTTCCTTCCTCCAGCCCCTTTTATTGTTTGCATCCTCTCTCCCTCTCTCCCTCTCCCTCTCCCTCTTCCCCATGCCGGCCCACCCAGAGAAGGGCAGTTCTGATAGGGAGCTAACCTTTAGTAAGCGAGCTCTAGGAGAAAATAAATTCTTCACGGGACTAGATTGACTCCTCCCAGCCGGCGTGGACCTAGACCAGGCGGTGTGCGGGTGAGGGATGGTGCCCACAGGAATTCCTGGACTCGGTGCCCCGAGAGGAGCCCACGCGCGAGTGTCCGTCCCATCAGATGACTCTACAGGAGTTTGTGTATGAGATTTGGAGCCTGGAAAGAAGCTTCTCGTGGCCAGAGACCACAGACTCTCCCATTTATCCTGCCCACGAGCAGGTCAGCACCTGTCGGCACACCTGTTGGGAGCTGGTGTGGGGGATGCACCTGCGGACAGAACTGCTGTGCTGAGCGTGTGTCTCTCCGACGGTGACAGAGGCTCCTGACTCTCCTCCAAGAGGTGGTTCAGCTTCCGCTCCCATCAGAGGTCTCCTCCGTTTCCACGCACATCCTTGTCAATAATGGGGATTTTCACAATCTCTTCCCCCCGCCGAAGGGCTCTGAAATGATCTACGTCTGTTATTTTGTCTTCATAAGATCGTGGTCCCTGAAAGCTCGGGCCTCTGACAGATTGTCTGCTTCTGCGGTCCCAGCAAGGGGCGTGAGTCCCCAAAGCCAGGCGGCCGCTTCCCGGCAGGACTGGCATCACCGCGGGAATCGCAGAGGCCTTCCTCTTGGTCACAGGTTTCAAGGCTGTGGTCACAGGGGCCAGAGCGGAGCCCACCCTGTGCCGGGCCTCCCCAGTCCTCTTCCCTCATGACTTGCTGACGTCTGACCCTCAGGAGCGCTCATAGCGATGACGTCGCAGGCTGGGAGACACGATGGGGGGCCCGCGGGCCACCTGGGCGTGGAGTGACCCTGCCTCTGCTCTGCTGGCCAGCTGGCTGCCACCCCGACCCTGCAGGCCTCCACTTTGCCTCGTCACCCTGGGCCAACCGCCTCACTGGCTCCGGGGATTCCAGGGTGCAGAGCCTCTGGGGATCCCTCCCAGGCTGAAAAGAAAAAAATAATTTTGTCTTTTTTTTTTAACATGAGAATCCAGGAATTTGCATCCCAAATTTAGTTTTTCATTTTTGTTCATTTGTTTTTTATTGAAGTTCGATTTGCCAACGTATAGTATCACACCCAGTGCTCATCCCATCAAGTGCCCCCCTCAGTGCCCGTCACCCCATTATCCCAACCCCCACCCACCTCCCCACGGGAGTCCTGTCTTGATCTTTCCTTCTCAGTCTTGCTTCCCAGGGGCCCTGCAGCCCTCCTGCCAGGAGCATCTTCTCTCCCTTTTCCCGTGTGGATGTGCTGTCTTTTCCGCTGTCCCCATCTGAGTGCCCCGGACTGATCGATAGACCACCTTGCCGCTAGGATCCCCCCGCCCCGTGGTGTAGTTGCAGCGCTGAGGCAGGCAGGGCGCAGCCCGGGGTGGGACCCTCGTCCGCCCTTTCACTGCTGGTCTTCTGTGTTCAGGTTGAGCAACATCCATCCTTTGGGTTGAGCATGATTGGGGGCCATTTCCCTGGGCAGTGGGGACAGTATTGGGGGACTGGCTGGTGCATCACTTAGGATATGCTTCTATGTGGGACTTGAGTCCGTAAGTAAATACATGAAATATATATATAATAAATATATAATAAATAAATTCATATATAATAAATAAGTATATAATATATAATAATATAATATATAAATCATAATTTTATTTATAATATAAATTAATAATATATTACTATATTTATTATAAATAAATAATATATCAAATATAATATATTAATATATTAATAATATATATGATTATAAATATCTGCTTATCTTTGGCTGGGGCTGCATCTCCATCTTTGCCCAGATGTGAGAATTTCATTGATAAAAGTACCTATGTCCCTTCCCCCATCCCTCAGATCAGCCAATGTCCTCCCTCTGAGAAGTATCTTCTCCTATTCCTCCTTTTGTTATTTTTATTGCTCATCACTGGTATTGAATCCTTCCCCCAGTTTGTTTTTAATGAAGCCAGAGGCTTTTCGGCCTTTGTTTTCCCTGTTTTTGTGTTTCAGCAATGACAGGGAGGTATCTGGGAGGGGCACGTGGGGTAACGTGTATCGGTTTTGGACAGTGTGTTCCCACAACCCTTCCAGCTAATGGGAAAGCAAAGAGAAGAGCAGGGGCTGAGGGGACAGAGGGCGGACCCACTGGCGGGTCCTTGCCTTGGGACAGGCCAGCTGAACTCATGGAGTCTCACTTTCCTCTTCCTGAGAATGGGAGTCCTCGTACTACCTCCAGGAGTTACGGTGAGGGTGCAAGTCAGGTGATGCAGGGAAGACATAGCGGCTGACACCTGGTGCACATCGCCTTCTCCTCTTTTTCTGCCTGTCTTCAAGCCCGCAGGCCGGGCACACACCGATGTGCTGAAACGGCATGCTCTGGAGCACGCTAATCCAGAAATGTCCCATTGGGAAAGGTTATCAGTTTGGGAAATGATGTGTGCCGCAGCCCCTTCTGGAAATCCCCAGTGTGCACTAGAACATTCAAGGTTCTGAGTAGTCCTGCAATTAAAAAAAAAAAAAGCTGACTTACTAATCCAGTTCTTTTGACCATGAAACCTTTGTGACCAGGGGATATTTTCATTCTACAGCAGAGAGAGCCAGAGTAGAGAAACCACCTTCTCTTGCAGCATCATGGTTTCCAGAGTATTTCTCATGTGTGGGCCTTTTGATTATATGAACATGCTGAGCTCCATTCTGTCCTGGACTTGGTGCACGCTCTTGCTTCCGCCTAGGACTCCCTCTGCCCCAGATCTTTGCATGGCTTATCCCTTGGCATCACGGAGGTTTTAGTTCAGATGACCCTTCCTCATGGAGGCTTCCTTCCCCAACCCACGTGCACAGGTGTCCTTCCCCCCAGCCCCCAACAGTCATCCTCTGTATTTCACCTTTAGTGCCCTTTCTGCAGCATATCACTGTTGGAAACAGGCTTCCTTATGATTTTTCTGGGATGCGTGTCCTTTCTCCTCAATAACACAGGTGACAGGCGTCCTAGGCAATTCCCCAGTGTTTAGAACAGGGCAGCGAGGCCCCTAGACCAGGTGTGTTGAACAGATGAATGAGTGGCTGACATGTCACCCTGTTGACACTCTTGAGAGATAAATTGGCTTATTACTTCCATTTTGTGGATGAGAAGACTGAGGCTTAGCGCATCAGGGAACTTTCCAGGGTTAAGCAATTGGTAAATGGCCTTGCTGGGGCTTAGAACCTGGATTAGCCCAGTTGCTAAGCCCTGTGCCCTTTCCACTGTAGCAAATCAATTCTTTTTTTTATTTTCAGTTTCTTCTTTTTCTTATGAAGAACATTACCGTGCAGAGAAACCGGGTGGGGGGGTACATGCTGCTTTTACAACTTTGTGGCCCCACAGCCCGGGGCGGCCCGGAGCCCCCTGGTCATCACCCTGGGAGACACGGGTCAGAGGGCCAGTGTGGGAGCTGCTAGTGTACGGAGCAAATCGACTGAGATTGGAACCATGTGGCTCTTGCCCCCTGCGCTTACCCACCGTGGACACGTGCGTCGTGGGGTGTCCGAGCCCTTGGTCGGCTCTGCAGCCGCTGTCCTGGACGCCTCCCCGGGGCACGTGTGGCGGCGCAGGCGACTCTGTCAGGGGCAAGAGGGCGGGTGGAGAAGCCAGTATGTCTGCAGGTGTCCCCGTCGCCCTCTCACGGCGCCTTTGGGAGCGGGGGTAGGTGGAGATGCAAAGCCCCCATCCGCGTGGGTCTGAGGCCTGCATCAAGTGCTTCCCTTTTCCGAGGATTTGAAGAAAGGGAATTTGTGATGTGTGGAGGCTTTTAGCTCCACCCCCAGCCCAAGCGTGACTCACCAGGCCCCAGAGCAGAGGAGAGAGCATGGCGAGGAGTGACCATCTTCCGAGAGGGCCCCCAGCGCAGTTTCCCGAAATGGGTACCAAGGAAAAAAAAAATGAGGAATCCCTTCTGAAGCTGGTTTAGCCACCGATGGCTCCCTGCCTCCTCGCTCTCCATGCATCCCGGGTGCCAGGCAGTGTAGACAGTCGGAGAGGCAAGCGGCTACCGAAAACTGCCCCCGACAAGCTGTCAGGGTTCCCAGTCAGCATCTCAACCTCCAGCATGCTCAAGAGCTGTTGCCCGACACGGTCGCCCCTCATTTCTTGCCGCTTAGGAGACACCTACTGTATGCACCGCTGCTTTACTGCAGTGCGGAGGACACCTGGATGAAACAGGCCTTGTCTCTACCCTCAGGGAAGTTCTAGTCCAGGTGTGGGGCCAGGTTAACAACAAGGACTTCAGACCCACACATCTGGGTGGGAACCTAAGGAACACGATCTCACTGGCCCCTGGTTTTTCCGACCATAAAATGAATAACACTTAGCTCATAGGGGTGTTGGGAGGCTGGTGAGCTCATGTGCATAAGCAATCGGTGAATAGCCGCTAATGTTACCGAGTGTCTGTGTAACAGTGACAGGAGGGGAGAGAGCATTGAGCCCAGGGATTTAATATTTCCATTTCCTCAAGGATTAGCACGCGTTCCGGTGCACGGTGGGCACCCAGGTCCCTGTGTTTTCAGCGCACCAGGCGCGAGGCCCGTTAGAGAGAGGAGGGCAGAGTGCCCGCCAGGATGCTCCCCTGGGGACCCCGGGGAAGCTTCCTGTAGAAATTGAAGAGAGGCTAGACTGCAGATTGGCAGGAGGACTAGAACGGCAGCTACAGCAAGAAGCAAGGCGTGATCGCTGTGCGGCTTTGCCAGCAATTCATAAATCACTTCGCAGTTTCTACAAGACTTGCACATTCAGCGCCGCCCCGGTTGAGTCTCGTGGCCCTACGGGTGGGCCCAAATTTGAGCAAACTCTGGAGCTCAGAGAGGTGACGTACCTTGCCCAACATGACGCAGCCTCTAGGTCCCGGAGCACAGGCCCGTTTACACGGTTCCCCGCTCCTTAGTGAGTGTGTTCGTGTGTCGGGAATCCCCCCGGGGTGGGTGCCGCCCCGAGACGCCAAGAGGCTGTCGATCACCTCGGCGCCCGGCCTGCAAGGACCTCGGTGGATTCTTGCTGGCGTCGTGGTCCCTGCCTCACGGGTGGAGAAGCTGAGCCTCTGTGAGGTTTGCAGGTGGCGCCATGCACAGCTTTCTGCGAGATGTGAACCCTGGGGCGCTGTGATGACCTCTGCTGCCCCCCGGGGTCGTGTCCGCAAAGCGGGCCCAAGCCCATCCTCTGTGTCTGCCTCCCGGGAGGGCGGCGAGGGAGTCCATCAGCGCCCCTCCCAGCTGGAGTGCAGGGGTGCCGCGAGCGGGGTGCCGCGAGCGAAGCCCTGCTCACCCCCTGTTCCTTTCCTCCCCAGCTGCGTGCACTTCGCGTGTGAGGCCGCCGACTGCCCGGAGCTGGCGGTGGAGAACGCTTCCCTCAACTGCTCCAGCAGTGACCGCTACCACGGCGCCCGGTGTACCGTGAGCTGCCGGACGGGCTACGTGCTGCAGATACAGCGGGACGACGAGCTCATCAAGAGCCAGGTGCGCCAGGTGCCGCGCTCAGGGTCCCTCTCCTGCCCTGGAGTGGCTGGCCGGGGGCACGGCATGTCCCCTGCTGAATCCCCAGCACTTCACACGGGCTGCCACCCGGCAAATGCTCAGTAAACAGGTGTGGATCGGATGAATGGATCCATCAACCTGGCATTTCTAAGAGCGTGGTTCCCGTGCAGAGTAGCATTGTGCACAGCGCGTATCAGAGCCATGGGGAGGGCGTGAGAACAGTGAGGAGGGCGTGAGAGCCCTGGGGAGGGTATCAGAGCCATGGGGAGGGTGTGAGAGCGGTGGGGAGGCGTGAGAGTCCTGGGGAGAGCATGAGAACCCTGGGGAGGGTATCAGAGCCGTGGGGAAGACGTGGGAGCCGGGGGGAGGGTTGCAGATCCAGAAACCCACATGCCAAGCATTTGGGAAGGAAACCCAGGTAGGCAGGACTCTGCTACAGTTGCATGGGCCGCTTTAGAAAGAGGCGAGCCCTCTGCCGACGAGGTGTTCGCTCACTCACTGTAATTGTAAAACAGACTGTAAAGCATCTGTTCGCCGGGAACCAGGTGCCGTACTAGGTGCTAGAGAAAAAGGAAAAAAATAGTCACTAAGATAAAGCTAGGTCGTCCTCCCAAGGAGCACTCTGCCGGGGCAGGCAATGTGTGAGTAATGACCTCCCCGTGAGATTAACTCCAGTCGAGGCAAGTGCCAGGCAGGCGTGGTGCAAGCCCAGGGGGCTCCCTCTGGAGAAGTGACTTGACAAAGGGACCCAGACCAGTAGACACAGGCGTGCGCACTGAGGGGGGTGCCTGGGCACAGCAGAAGTGGCCTGTGAGGGCCTCTTGGTGAGAAGGAGCATGCGCAGATGATTTATTTTTTCGCCTGAGCTCACCCACACCAGGAGGCTGGAGGGGCCGGGCCCCAGGCCCCAGGTCAGGAGGTTGGAGGTTTACACTTGGGGCAGCAGGGAGCTGTCGAAGAAGGTGATGGGCCCAGGTGATGGTTGGTACAGGCGCTCCTGGATGCGCACCTGGGTGGAGGGTTCTGGAGCCCCATCACCAGACGCAGCCTTTTTGGGGGCCCTGCCCATGGGCTTCACCTTCGTGCTGCAGACACGCAGGGACACCATCCTCCAGAGCTTCTGGGCCTGAGCGGAGTCCCCGTCGGGCGCTCTGGGGCCCTCAACCCCTGGTCTTCGACACCCACTTCCCAGTGTCGGACGCGGCAGGTCTGAGGTCCTGTGGAAACGATTGGGCTGTTTTGGCAGCGAGGGACCTCGGCTCCCTTTGATGTGCACCTAAAAGGGGAAAAATGTCCTTTGCTTTTAAAATCCCAGATCGTGGTATGCCCGGGTGGCTCAACAGTTTAGCGCTGCCTTCGGCCCAGTGCGTGATCCTGGAAACCGGGGATCAAGTCCCGCATCGGGCTCCCTGCATGGAGCCTGCTTCTCCCTCTGCCCGTGTCTCTGCCTCTCTCTGTGTGTCTCTCATGAATAAATAAATAAAATCTCTTAAAAAAATAAAATAAAATCCCAGATCCACATTCCTCGGCATCCCCGTCCCCCGGGATCTGGCGACTTCTGCCCTGAGCGTGCCGTCCTCCCTTGGCTTGGAAGCTCGGCTTTACCCTTCTACCCGCGCCCTCCTGCCACCTTCTGGCTTGGTTCAAATCCCTGCCAGCCCTTTTCGCTTCTCCCCAGCCCGTCCCATCTTCACATCTATGCCTCCCGAATCCGTCAGAGCAGGGGTGACTCCTAGAGCGAGCGAACCATGGGGGCCGCGCCAGTGGGAGAGATCAACCGAGGCAAGGGATGGGCCTGTGGTGCCACGGCCCAGAGGACAAACATCGGGGCCTCTGACATCCCAGGGCAGTGCCTTCTGGTGCCAAACTCCCTGCTACCCCCTGCAGAGCCAAGCTATGAAGACCGAGAGCCTGTGAACCCCGTTGTGCCATTCGCACAGGCTGGGTCGGGAGGGGAGGCATGAGGCCCCGGGAGGCCCGAGCGCTTGTCGGGCTTGGGAGACTCCATGGGGAGCACTTCGCAATGTGGCCATTGGGTTCAAGTCCCCCAGAGACTCTTTGTTGTAGACTCTTTGTTGTCCTTATTATTTAAAGATCTTATTTATTTATCTGAGAGAGAGAGAGGGAGAGTATGCGCAGGGGGAGGGGCAGAGGGAGAGCCCATCCCAGGGGCCCCATCCGAAGACCCGGGTCGCGCTCTGAGCCCAGGGCACACACTTCAGCAGCTCAGCCCCCAGGTGCCCCTCGTGCGTCCTCTTCACAGCCGTGTAGCTCGGAACTTCCCAACGTCTCTGGGCCTCGTGTCTGCATCTGCACAACGGGATCTGGGGTCCCCCAGCTCAGGCAGCTCGGGGGATCATCAGGAGCCCGTTGAAGGTCACCCTTGGGCTCGTGGGGCGGATGAGACTCATGTGTAGCGTGGGAGAGGCAAGTGGGATGAGTCAGCCGCGGCTTAGGGTGCCCGCCTCTGCCTTTCAGGTGGGACCCAGCGTCACGGTGACTTGTTCCGAGGGCAAGTGGAACAAGCAGGTGGCCTGTGAGCCCGTGGACTGCGGCGTCCCAGACCAGCATCACGTCTACGCCGCGTCCTTCTCCTGCCTTAAAGGGACCACCTTTGGCAGCAAATGCTCCTTCCAGTGCCGTCACCCCGCGCAGTTGAAAGGTATGGACGAGGGGCCCTCGGGCTTGGTTTGTCCTACTTCTGGGTCATCCACTGGGTCCTGCACACCAAGGGCAGGGCAGGGGTTTCTCTACCCTCCTGCCACTGCTCCACCCGCGGAGTGTTTGTACACTGCCTTGCGGTGCAGCCAAGGAGAAAGTCGAGTGTGCAGAAGTGTGACCCCGAAATGCCCTCCAGGGCCTGGCAAGTCTTCCAGGAGGTGGAGGGGAGGGAGCGACGAAGAAAAAGATGGTAGGAAATAACATTTGGAACGACGTGACTGGTTCACTGGATAGGATTAGGGCCCAGGAAGTCCGCAGGAGAAGTCGTGTTTGCAGAGCCTCAGAGAGGTTAAAGACCTTGCCCAAGGCCACGCTCTCCGCAGTAGGATCTGCGTTGGGGCCTGGGTGTGACTTGTACCAAAGCCACTGCTCCTCCTTAGGAAGGGTCTGTTGGGAGAGGCGTGTTGGGGCAGGAAGCACTTTGCTGGCGCATCTCCTGGGCCAGGCCCCAGGGTGTCGGGGTGAGGGGGGCAGAGTCGGGCACACTGGAGGGGAGGACTCGTCTTGAAAACGGGTAAGAGGCCAGCCAGGGTGACCCAGAATGTCAGGACCAGAGGGCTTCTCAAAGCTCACGTGGAATAACTGAGGATTTAGAAACATGGTGACACCGAGGTCCAGTGATGGAAAGGAACTTGTACGAAGTCACAGATCAAATTAGTGGTATTTTTAGAAAAAATGCTCTTGGCTTCCAGTCAGAATACTGGGTTTTGATGTGACACATGATCTCCAAGTTGTGATGGCTCAACTTACAGTTTCTTGATGGTGCACAAAAGTGGCATGTATTCCGTAGAAACCGTTTCGAGTTCTGCATTTTGACCTTCTCCTGGCTGCCGATACGGGGTCCAACGCAGCCTCGTGGTGCTGGGCGGTGGCACCTTGCAACCGGTGCCCGTACAGCCGTTCCATCCCCACACAACCATTCTCTCTGCCACTTTCAGTATGGTTTTCAACAAGTTACATCAGGTAGTCAACACTTTGTTAGCACATAGGCTTTGCCTTCGACAACTTTGCCCTACTCTGTAGGCTACTGTAAGTGTTCCAAGCGTGCTCAGGTAGGCCGGGCTAAGCTGTGGTGTTCAGTGGTTAGGAATACAAATGCAATTTCAACTTGCAGTATTTTCAACTTACTTTGGGTTTCCTGGGATGTAACCCCATCATACGTTGAGGAAAATCTATAAACCCATTTCTCAGAAGTGCCAGGACCCTCCCTCTTCCTTGTCTTATCAGAGGGAACGTTGTCCGTTTGTCAGATACCCACAGTGTGATTTCATTCAAGCCCGGGTCCTACCTCCGATGAGTCCTACCATCCAGCAAAGGTCCTGCCATCATTCCTCTGAGGGGGAATAAGTAGATTTCCATGGGGTGTGGGGAGATGGGGGGAGATCTATGGATTCCCTCGAACTTGAATGTAATATTATGTGTTCATGAGTTTCAGGCATTTTAATGATGGGAGAGAGTCAATAGTTTTCCCCAAATTTCCAGTGATTACTGGACCTGAGTTCCTAGAGGGCAGTGGCTATGTCTAATCCATTTTCACATCGCTGTCAGCAAGCCCAGGACCTGTGCTTAGTAAGACTTAATATAAGTGTTTTGACTGGATGGCTGGATAAATTGATAAAAGTAATACCGCAGGAAATGTTTCTTTTGAGAAATGAATGAAAGACCAAGAAATCTTAGTAAACTAGTGCCCTGGAAGAAAACCAGGAAGCAGTGATGGTAAGGAAGCAGCCTTTGGGTCCCCTGGTTTTTTAACCCCAGATGATTTGAATTCAGAAGCTATAGACATTTCAGGTGAGGTTCTCTAAAGACGTAGGCTGGGGAGAAGTGAAGAGATGGTGGAAATTGTAAGCCCTCCACCTTTCACGCTTTCTGAGTCCTTCCCTTGGCTCAGATGTTGGGCGTGTTGATAATGCCAGACCAAGAAATCACACTTCTCCCCTCAATCAGAGGCCTTTGGGAAGGAGCAGTATGTAAATTAGCATTGATCATCAATGGCACCCATTGTGGCTAATAATGATTCTTTAAAAAAATTAAAAAAAGATAAAAAAATAAATTAAAAATAAAAAAGAGATTTATTTTATTTTTTTTATTTTAAAAGTTTCTTTTTTTTTAATTTTTATTTATTTATGATAGTCACAGAGGGAGAGAGAGAGAGGCACAGACACAGGCAGAGGGAGAAGCAGGCTCCATGCACCGGGAGCCCGACGTGGGATTCGATCCCGGGTCTCCAGGATCGCGCCCTGGGCCAGGGGCAGGCGCCAAACCGCTGCGCCACCCAGGGATCCCAAAAGAGATTTATTTTAGAGAGAGCGAGCTAGAGAGAGCACGCAAGCATGTACTCCCAAGGGTGGGGGGCAAGGGACAGAAGAAGAGAGAGAACTCAAGCTGACTCAGTGCTGAGTGGGGAACCTGATGCAGGGCTTGAACTCACAACTCTGAGTGGAAACCAAGAGTTGGACGCTTAACCTACTGTACCCCCCAGGTGCCCTGCAAATAATGATTCTTCATCAAAGTGATTCAGACCCTTCTGCTGTTGCTTCTCTGCTAACTATGGTGGAAGGGGAGTGACCCCTGCTGTGGAGACGAGGCCCCAGAGGGACCATCATTTTGATAGTCGTGGATCCTAATTTAGATCTTCCCTTTGAGAATGCAGAGAAGCATCTCGCCAGCGGCCACACTGACCCACTAGGACCCCCTAGCGTTTCATGCACCTTGGTTGTCAGCATCATCTGGTGCTCAATCCCAGATCTGATGCTTCTGCTTGGGTCTGCAGGCAGTAAGGACTGGGTGAAGGTCCTGCTACCTCTCTCTGGAACTTGTTAGTGACCCCCTTCTCAAGCAAGAGGGTAAACAGCTTTCTTCCTCCATTTTTTTGTTTGCTTCCCTTTCCTCCCTTTGTTTTGCTTTTCCGAGCAGCATCACTGAAGTGCAAAGAGCACTGTCTTTAGAATCAGACAGACTGGGATTCCTCTCCTGGCTCTGCCCCAAACTGTTGATCTCAAAAGAGCTATTTCATGGCTCTCAGCCTCAATACGCTCGTCTGCAGAAGGGGTGCAGGTGTGCCCATATGGAAGGGTCAGGTTGAGGACTGAAAGAGGTGGTGTGTGTAAAATTCCAGAGCCAGGGAAAGTGCTCAGTGAATATGGACCTTCCCCAGGGGGCACCCCTGTGAGAACCTGTGCCACGGCCTCCCTCTCCCAGGCCTGACCTCTCTGTTTCGTGGAGGCCTTAGTCCTGGGAACTGTGTAGATACGCTCCATCCTCCATGCTCCTCCCAGGACCTGAAGGTTAAGGGTTGTCAGCCCAGCAGCCACCACCCAGGACAGGTGGTCAAAGGTAGCCCCTGGGACCTGGAATAATGTGGGTAGCACCACAAGCCCACTTCCCCTTCTAGTCCTGGTGAGTTTTTCTTGAATATCCCCACTTTCACTTAATTTCTGAGCCCTCTTCAAGATGTATGCAAAATATCCTGCAAACTCACAGCCTTAGAGTCACTTCTGCCAATGTAAGCCACCAACACGGAACCTACAAGAACAGAGGGAAATTATATTCTCAAGTCAAAACAACAGCAATAACACCACTGCTTCAGAATCATAAATGCTTAATTAAAAGGCTGAAAATGACACATTATTTATATCACCCAGTGAACCTCCACTCAAGTGTGTTGGGTGCGCTTGACATTGAGTGTAGAGTGGGGCTTCTAACGCAAGCGTGCCTTGGAGTGCCTGGCTGGCTCCATTGGAAAAGCATGGGGCTCTCGATCTTGGGTTGTGAGTTCGAGCCCCATAGTGGGTATAAAGGTGACTTAAATAAATAAATAATCTTTAGGGATCCCTGGGTGGCGCAGCGGTTTGGTGCCTGCCTTTCGCCCAGGGCGCGCTCCTGGAGACTCGGGATCGAATCCCACATCGGGCTCCCGGTGCATGGAGCCTGCTTCTCCCTCTGCCTGTGTCTCTGCCTCTCTCTCTCTCTCTCTCTCTGTGACTATCATAAATAAAAAATAAAAAAATAAATTAAAAAAAATAATCTTTAAAAAAAAGTAAGCATGCCTTCATCCTACAAAGATCTTTTTTAAAAGGCCTGCTTTGTACTTATGGCTTCTGTTGGCTTTTCTGTCTGGTTGCCTCTCCAACTCAGATGAATACTCAGCCTATTTGCAGAAGATAGCCAATGCCACTGAGCACTTCCTGATTTCTCAGACTTTACTGAAGACAGGGGTGTGAGCTGGGTGGACACAGAGAGTGGCCACATCCTATAGCGCCCGCAGTGAACCTCTGTGCCTGCCCTCAGCTCCTTCCCTCACCCTGGCCCCCTCCCTGCAGCTGTTACAACTTCCCTCGCTGTAGAAATTGCAAGTTCTCTCTTCTGTCTCAGGAGAAGACCCTTCCTTCTTTCTCAGAAGCAGATAGCTAGGCCCCGGAGGGCCACAAGAGTCTCATTGGGACATCATCCCCACAAAAACAGGGTCACCCCCCAACCAAGAGAAATTCTCATACAACTCCTCAGGAGAATACTGCTTGCTCCATCTGTCACCCTATCATTTGGGATGGTGAAGGTTCAAGATGATCTAGGACCTCACTGGGTCCAAACCACTGCTGAGTGCTGATAGTAGACCACTACCCAGATTATGCCTGGGGATTTCAGGGTCACAGTGGAGAAGGGACATATATATCCAAGACCATACAGCTGCTTATGAGGCCACTATTCAATGTGAGTAGTGCTAAGATGGCATCTCTTAAATAATTCTTCCTATCTGTCTCATTCCTGCTCTACTCTGAGTAGTTGCTCAAGTTTTGAGGGTTGAGTCTGTTCCTATTTGTTGTCTCAGAAGTCCATTGGCCCTTCCTACAGCCTGTCCCTCAACCCAGAACCCCTCTGAAGCCTGGAATGTCAGAGCTGGGAGGAGCCCAGAGGTCATCAAGGTGAATTATTTATTTCACGATGGCGAAACTAAGGCCCAAGAGAGGAAGACATTTATACAAGGACACCTAGGAGTTATCTTTAGCACTAGGGTCAGAAGGCAGGGAGCCTGACCCTAGAAACAACACCCTTTGCTAGGTATGCCATTCCTACCCATCGGCGGAAATCTGCTCACTCACATCTGCCATGTGCATTCCCAAGCTGCTTCTTCATGGCAGGTGTCCAGTGTTGTGTTGCAGGCTCCTTTCTCTATCTGCTTGGGAAGTTTTCCATCACCTACCCCTGGCTGTAACTGCATCTGACAACAACCTCTTTCCTTTGAGCCTAACATGTGAATGACACATGGGACCCCTTGTAAAGAAATTTGGAAGTGAGGGGCACCATTCTGGACAGTGGGGAGGAGGTAGAGGTACTGAAATCTTATTGTATGACCAGTTCTTGATTTTGAGCTGCTCCACTCATCCAAATTCTCCATGAGATGTTCTTTGACCATGCTCATGGCCAAAAGCTCTGTGGTGAGGTCGAGAAAACACTTAGAGTCAGGCAGACCTGGAGGGAGCCCCGACTCTAGACTGAGCGACTCACATTCCCTCTCAGGGACTCCAGTTTGTCACCTACAAAATGGGGTTGATGACACATTGGGTTATTAGGAGGATCAAGAAGATGGCCCTGGTAAGTCCTGCCTCTTGGGATGAATTATAAAGAGCTATTAGACTTCCTCGTAGATATTTAGGGAGAGAACTGGACAATTAAATAATCGAAATATATTCACCTCCGCGAGAGTTGGGAGAGCCCAGTTTTACGAGCAAATGGCATTCTTTCTGGGACTGCCTAGCCCAGCTCGGATTTTCTCTTTGGCTCCTCGGGGTCCCCGGAGCCTAGAAATGTGCTTTTAGGACTAAAATTGGCAGAGGCTTGCATGCTTCTCTTGATGGCTCCATTTCTTCAGCCTCGGCTTTCCTCCTCTGACTTGCGGCAGCCTGAGCGCTGGGTGGAGTTCCAGTTGGCTATCGTTGGGAAAACAACCATCCTGAGACCTTGAGGTCCTCATTTCCTGCCTCACCTGGCCCAGGACCTTGCACAGAGAGACCTCTTCTCTATTTACACTTCCTGTCGCCCTTCCTTCTCTGTTAAGGTCTCTTTCCTATCAAGAGCAACGAAACTGAATCTCCTCCCAGTTCCAGCAGCACTAGCCCTTGGCTGATGCAGCCTCCCGAGGGCCTGCATGTCCACTTCCAGTCCCTCTCGCTGCATCTGTGTTTTCTCAAAACAATACAGTGGCCAATATTCTTTTGCGTCCTAAAACGTTAGAGCTGTAAGGACTCAAAGACAGCCTTGGCTGAAGGCCAGAGATGTTAGGTGACTTGTTCAAGGTCACATGTAGATTCACAGTAGTTCATGCATTGAATAAATGGGTATTAAGGACCCACTGTTTGCTTGGCACTAGGCTAGCTTCTGGCGCTAAAAGAATGACCGAGGTCCATTCCTTGGCCTTAGGATACAGGCACCATGTATGAGGTAGTAAGAGAACCAGATGTTAGGTCTCCTGGCATTTCTCTCCACCTATTCTGCCCTAGGCCAATTTCAATCTTAAAGGCACTCCCAAAGAGATTTGGCCTTCTGGGTATCTTTTGAATAAAATAATGAACATAGGCATATCTCTTTGACAGTGCATTTACAATTATTTTAATACTCATTAGAGACTGACATTTCTTTAAGCACATCTGTAGACAGCAGAGCACCATTTGTCTTCCTGACTCTAAAAGATGGACAGATGAAGATACAGGGTCACAGCACTTTTTGGAACGCAGTTTCTGACATCGGCACTGTTACCCCAAGCCAGAAGCCCCAGGCTCAGAAATGCCTGCGTCTAATATTCTGAGTCATGTTCCCCCAGGAAAGACAGATAAGGGAATGGGGCAGGGAGGCATGGAAATGACAGGAGCATCCAGGGTCTCTTTCAGAGCAAGGTCCTGCTGGGGGCAACCAGAGCTCAGTTGCTTTGGGGAACTATGGGAATACAGCTACTGCAGCTCTGGGAACTGCCATGTTAACCCACCAGCTCCCTTGCTGGTTGGATGCTATTGCCAGTAGCACGGATGCCTCAGTACCGCGAGCTTGCCCTGTGCGCAGGTGCAGTGACCATCCTTCAGGGTACAGAGGTCAGTGCCAAGGAGGTGAGGGCAGGGCACGGATGGTGCGTATCACACCCCGCTTTCTTCAAAGCCACGTGGTGGATATAGAGTAATGGCAATAGCTGGGTCACGGAAATACTGACTCTGTGCCGTTCAGTGTCTGCATCTCCTAGATTTTGTTTGTCGTTGGGGTGGGGGCATGTCCATGGTCCTGAACCACCAGTTCCTGCTTTAGTGTGATGGTTCTCTTGACGGTGGTACACGGCTAATTCCCAGTCACCCTCTCCCAGAACGGCCATTTCTGGCTTGTGTTTCCTCTCTTGATGACCATTTTGCAACTCTCACGTTCTCTTGCCACCAAGCGACTGTAACTTGCACATCACGATTTATAATTTGCGTAGCTGATCCGGTGTACTTTTTGGAGTCCTCACACTTTCTGCACAGATAGTTCATCCTTCTTGGGGAATTCGGAGAGTGTGTGCTCCCTGCATCTTTGATAACTTCTCTTTACCTCTGCTAAGTTTCTCCCGTAGCTTTTGCTGTGCCTGTGCACCCCCAAAACACCACCTCCGTCACAAAAGCAATGCATAAAGCAATTTGTGGTCTCTGGTGGTCTAGAGGCCTCTCTGCTTCTATGGAACCCAAATGAATCATCCTTCACTTGCTATAGAAATCTCTGTGGTTTGCAGCATCAGTGTTTGTCAGCATGCAATCCTCTTTAGGGTTCACAGACACTAGGATGCCTTGTGCTCACCAGGTGAATCACACTGACACAGGAGAAGAAAGAGGACAATGAGTGGGGTCGGGGGGGGGGGCACGGAGCCTACAGAAAAGTGCACGGCCCTCCCGGCTGCTTTTTGGTCCTGCTCTGTTTGTCTCCAGAGTACCTACTGCCTTCTGGCACGACAGACGGTGTATTTCTTTGTCCGGTCTCCAGGGTTCCTCCCTGCCACACTGGAATAGAAGCTCCTGGAGGGCAGGGCTTGAGGGTTTGTACATCTGTTTTGTCCACCACTGTGTCCCGACATATAAAAGAGTAGCTGACACATGGTGAGCACTGCACAGGTGCTTGCTGGATGAACGAAGGCCTGTGTGCAACTCACAGGGCCCCTCAGACCTGCCAGTGAAGGCGAGGTTAGGAGGGAGGGAGGGAGGCAAGAAGGGAGGCGAATAAGGAATCTGACAGCACTTTGCTAGGTGTGTTTCATTTTATCTTCTCATCGCCATGAAAGGCAGGGCAGTTCTCTTTCTGTAGATCAGAGAGTTGGGGTTTGCCTCTCTCGGAACAGGTAAGAGAAGAGAGGCCCTAGGGAGCACGTGTAGCCAAGTTCCCGGGGAAACAACTGCCTTTGTCGTTAGACAACCCTGGTTCTGAGCTTCGGTTTGCCTTTCACTCACTGCGAGGACTTGGTCAGGTGCCTTCACTCTCGGAGACTCTGCTCCCAAATGTGTGTCCTCCCAGCTCTGAGCCTGGTGTGAGACTAACTCCGATGACACTCACGGCGCCGGGCCTGTCGCCTCCGCCCCTACCCCCGCACCCTCCACCTGCCGCCAGCCCTGCTGGTCAACACCGCTCAGTAATAACTGGGAAGAGCGGTGTTCGCTGGAGAAAGCCAGGCTTGGGGTCTGCCTCTGATTGTCCTGGGGAGGTTTGGGGGCAGGCTGTGCACTGATAATGTATGACCCGGTAGGGAAAAGCCTGCACCCCGTGTTTTACTTCTTCTTGCCACGTCCCCATCAGGCCAGCTTCCCGGGGGCAGTCAGCATGTCTGTCGGAGCTGGCACGGGCTTCGGGGGCGGGGGGGAGCTGCTCTGGCAAAGCGTCACTGAACACTGGGGCCTGGAAAGCACAGCAGGCCTCCAGACAGCACAGTGCTGTCCCTTCCAGCCCGAGGGAGCTCACAGCAGTACAGGGGCATGGGCCTGGAGAGGAGCGGCAGGCAGCTCAAGGCCACGCAGACCCGGAGCTCGGAGGAGAGGCTCACAGGAGCCCTAGCCCGCCACTTCCCAGGAGGCACACGTACTCTGGCCTCTGGGCCCGGAGCCCCACATGGCACAGCGAGGAGGAGGGAGGGAAGGAGCATGAGGGTCTCTTTCCTGTGCGGTGGGCGAGGTTCTGGATCGGGACTCAGGATCCTTGAATTTTAGTTTCCTGTAGATGTGGGGCGAGTTACTCCCCATGCTGGATCTCCTCGTCGCAGCTCTCTCCACCTCCTGGAGGCCCTTGGTCGTATACAGAAGGGTCTGGAATTCCAAGGGGAAGACCCTCTGGCTTTTTACATTGGATGTAGCCCAGGCAGCCCGCACGTTAGCTCGGCTGTCAGGGGCACCCCTCCCGGCCCGTCTGCTAACCCTCTGGCCCGTGTCCTCCAGGCAACAACAGCCTCCTGACCTGCATGGAGGATGGCCTGTGGTCCTTCCCGGAGGCCCTGTGTGAGCTCATGTGCCTCGCTCCGCCCCCGGTGCCCAACGCAGACCTGCAGACGGCCCGGTGCCGAGAGAACAAGCACAAGGTGGGCTCCTTCTGCAAGTACAAGTGCAAACCGGGATACCACGTGCCTGGCTCCTCGCGGAAGTCAAAGAAGTAAGTGGGGCCAGAAACACACGCCTGCGGGCTCTGGGGGCGAGGGGGGAGCCAGGTCCGGAGGTCTGATGATTAGGAAGCGCCGCTTCTTTGCTGGAAGCAGCCCCCACCGTGCATCACATGCTGCCCCGTGAGAGTCTACAGGGACACTGTTAGCAACCGCCCCCTGGCTGTGCGACCTCAGGCAAGTGACTTCACGTCTCTAGGCCTCTACTTTTCAACAGTAGGCTGGGGGTGATGGTACCAGTTACTGTCTGGTATTACTGTGAAGAATAAAGGAGGATGTGTGTGTAAAGTGTTTGCAAAGTGCCTGGCATGTTGTTGTCGTTTAATGAATGGCAGGTGTGAATATCATCATTGTACTCATGCTCCCCCCGCCCCCAGAACAGTCTAGAAGGAAGGGAGGGGACTAGAGCTTGCAGGGCTGGAATTTTATTTCAATCCATGTGTAACTGAGAGAATGTCTGAAGCCGCCATTTGCCCCAACTCAATGAATATTCTTGAATCCCTACATGTGCCCCCTCCCAACCAGTAGGGCAGGTAGGAGACCAGGAGTGAGAAAGGGAGACGAGAGGCTGGCTGGCTCCTGAGAAACGTGGGTGTTGGGATGGGGCATGAGCCTGGCCATCTGATCCTTGAGACGTCTCTTCTTTTATCTCTTCCATAAAGACGGGCCTTCAAGACTCAGTGTACGCAAGACGGCAGCTGGCAGGAGGGGGCTTGTGTCCCCGTGACTTGTGACCCGCCTCCGCCGAAATTCCATGGGCTTTACCAGTGCACGAATGGCTTCCAGTTCAACAGCGAGTGTAGAATCAAGTGTGAAGACAGCGACGCTGCCCAGGTAAGACTCCCTGAACTGGAGGTCGGTGCTTCGGGCCCCCTCCTACCTGCTGACCGAGGCCCGCCTGTATCTGAAGAACAGCATCCGCCAGGAGACTGCAGATTCGGCGGTGCCACCGATGCAGTAGAGGTTCTGGTCGTCTCCTTTGCTAATCGCCCTGCGCCTGGGTTTCCTCTCTCAACACCGTATTTTGGCTGAGAGGTCCTGAGCTTTGCAAGATGTTTAGGGTTCGAACCCTCGCGAAGGGAAGCGTGTTGTGGAATCCCATGGCATGGAAACAATCACACTTGAGTCACTCTGAGAGGAGGGACCAGGGTGGTTTGGCCAACTGCCCGACACCATCACCCATGTTCGTCCCCGAAGTATTCAAAAACGCAAGACACCCGTTGGCTCTGCCTGCGTGAAGAAGGGGGGGGACCACCTTCTGATTAGAAGTGGACGGTGTGGAGAACACCAGGGAAGAAAGGGAGACCGGGAGGGCCGGCAGGGTTTGGGTGTTATCTCCACCCCCTTGTAACAGACGAAGGCCGCCACTCCCGCCCCTCCCTGCTGACGGAGTCGGTGAAAGTCTCTCACTCCTTCGAAGGCAGGTAGGGAATCCAGAATGGAAAAGGGAAGTGAGAAGCCTGCTCACTCCACAGGAGCCTTAGCTCCACCAGCCATTTTGGGTCAATAGGCTGAGCCCTGTATTTCTTTTTTTTTTAATTTTTTTTTAATTATGATAGTCATACAGAGAGAGAGAGAGAGAGAGGCAGAGACACAGGCAGAGGGAGAAGCAGGCTCCATATACCGGGAGCCTGACGTGGGATTCAATCCCGGGTCTCCAGAATCGTGCTCTGGGCCAAAGGCAGGCACCAAACCGCTGCGCCACCCAGAGATCCCTGAGCCCTGTATTTCAAGGGTGGGCGAGGACCCTTGGCCAGGTGCGGCTGGGGTTCAGCTGGCTGGACCCCAGTGCTGGCGTCACCTGCAGCCAGTCCTCCCCCATCTTTATTACTGCTCCCCCCGAGTGCCAGGTCGGGGATACCACCATCCTCAGCCCCTCTCACTTGCCCCTCACCTGCCAACCATCGCAGCATCCTACCCATCCTGCCCCCAGGACACCTCCTGGAGCTGTTCTCGCCTGCTCCTGGCGCCCCTACCCTCACTCAGGCCACCACCGTCTCTTCCCTGAACCACACACAGCCTTCTGATCATCTCCCTGCTTTTACACCCGTGCATCCCCCCAGCGCATTCTCTACATTTCAGCCCGGGTGATTTGTTCAGAGCATACACCTCAACAATTCCCCTACCCAAAGCCCCTCATGAACCAGTGCCCCCGTCCCCCGGAGGATGAACCCCTGACTCCTCAGGGTGGATCCAAGGCCTCCAACACCATTGCACCCCCCTCACCTCTGCACTCAGCTCCTCTCCCCTTATCAGCTGCCTCACTCCTAATCGTCCTTCTGGGCCAGCCCAGGCGCCCATTTTTCCAGGAACCCCCTTTTTTATTGAAGGATGGTCGACGCGCGATTCACTGCAGGTGCACAGCACGGGGATTTGACAAGTGCATACGTCATGCTGTGCTCGCCACACATGTCGCTGCCATCTGTCACCATGCGGCGCTATCCCACTACCATAGACCATATTCCCCATGCTGTCCCTTTTTTTTTAAAGATTTTATTTATTCATGAGAGAGAGAGAGAGAGGGAGAAAGGCAGAGACACAGGCAGAGGGAGAAGCAGGCTCCATGCAGGGAGCCTGATGAGGGACTCGATCCCAGGTCTCCAGGATCAGGCCCTGGGCTGAAGGCAGGTGCTCAACCGCTGGGCCACCCAGGCTGCCCCGTGCTGTCCCTCTTATCCCTGTGACCTACTCCCTCCATAACTGGAGGCCCGTACCTCCTGCTCCCCTTCACCCGTTTTGCCCACCCCTCCACCCCCTTTCCCTCTGGCAGCCATCAGTTTTGGGAACTCTTTCTCGAAGCCCCTCCCATGCTGGGGCGCCGTACCCCTTCCTCGGGTCCCCCTAGCACTGGCCACACTGCGCTGTGATTCACCTCAGGCGCCCCCTTCCCCAGGCTGTGACGTGCGTGACCACCTCTTTCGTCGTCCCTGGGTTTTCAGCACTTGGGACAGTGCCAGGCCCCAGGTAGGTGCTCGGGGCTGTCCCACCCTGAGAGCCACGGGGACCGGCCAGGACAGTTTCCTCCTCCTCCACATGAGGAAAACTCACACCCGGAGAAGTCACCCAAGCACCCAAGGTGACGCAGCTGGTGCTGCCTGCGTCAGAATTAGAATCTGGATCCCCACCCCCTGCCCAACTGCAGACGGACGGAACCCCATGGACGCCCCCGGAAAACCCCCCGTCGTGTACCCTCTGGGATGTCTGCGGACCCACATCGCTCCCGCCCTTGCCGCCCGGGGAGAGCAGTCAGTGCCGGGACAAGCAGAGGCCGGAGATCACCGTGGCCTCACGCAGGCTGATGGACTTCCTTCCCCCTCCCTTACATAAAACTGTTGCTAGCGGTTACCCGAACTGCTGAGCCAAATACTATTCTGGCCGCGGTCATGTTATCAAACTGAAACCCAGTCTGCCTGGGGCCTGCCAAGTACCTTTCATGGCCAGTTTGTATTTAAAGGAGAGGAAAATGTAAATTTATCAGACGACGCAAGCAGTTCTGTTTGGCAACCGGCGGGGAGGCTAGATGCAGAGGAGCAGGGTATTGCTCGTCGGCTCAAAGAATGAGGGGACGTGTGCCAAATGGGCTCCTAATACGATTGACGCTTCTGGTTTGTGCCGAAAATGAATTTCCTCTACCCTCAGACCAGCGCCCTGAGAGCCAAATCTAGTATTCACCTCAGATCCCCTCTTGCTGCCTGTAAACACAGCAGAAACCTACGGCCCAGAGCATCTTGAATTCAACAGCTTGTATGGAGCTGGAAGTCTCTGCTTCCCAAACAAGTTCCAGATCCTGGCAGCAGAGGACAGGGACTAGTGTAGGGGAAGTTCGTGTCCTCCCTCCCACCGCCACTAAAAGCAAACTGACAAATGAAACTCCGGTTCGTTTGTTCCTGAGGAGCCAGCATGATGCTGGATTTGGACCCTGAGTTCGAATCCTGACTTCACCGCTTCCCAGTGGGAGGACTCGGGACTCGGGCAAGTTGTTTACCCCTTGATGCGTCAGTTGTCTCCTGGGGGCGGGGTGCACATAAAACCTGGTTTTATGCCTCCTGGTTTGTCAGGATTAAATGAGGTCATGAGAGTACCACACGCCTGTGAGTACTCCCTTGAAATTGTGCAGTTTACAACCTGTGCCGCCATACACGGCAGCCCTGGGGAAGGCACAGATGAGCTAGCCAGCCTCCCTTTAAGGTCACTTCTAGTGGAGAGGATCCCCGATGCTCCATGTGGGCTCCCGTGGAATCTAGAAACAAAGGCAGTGGCTTCAATGTTACCCGTCTGCGGGCGGCTAGCCCCAGAATATCGGAGAAGGGGGCATCCATCCTGCATGAAGCCATGGTGTGGGGTGGGGAGAGTGGTATGAGCCACGGGGAGACCCGATTTATGGCACAAATAAACCTGTACAGCATACGGCCTCTCGAGACTAGTAACACCCGGTAGAACTCTGTGCGGTGATGAGCGTCGCCCCAACGTGTGGCGGCCACCGGCCACATGGGCCCTGGGGAACTGGACACGTGGCTGGAGCGACCCAGCCACCAAGGTTCACGCTCTCTTTAATCTCAGGTGGTTCAAATGTAAATGCCAAGAGCCGCGCTAATGCAGCAGCCACCTCACTGGGCAGCTCGTGACTGTCTAGTGCCCTCAGTTCTAGAAACTAAGCCCGAGAACCTCGGTGGCAACAGCTTCTTAGCTTCTGAGTGTGGCCGGGCGACCACACAGGTGCCCCGGACTTTGTCTCATTCTGACAGCAACAGACCTTTGGAAAAGAAACTAACGTCCCTCCACCCCCCACCCCCACCCCACCCCCATCAGGGAAGAGGTCTTGAGGCTAAGTTGTTGCCCATGGTAACGAGTGGGTGGTGGTGTTGACGGCTCGGAGCCCTGCTCTTCCTACGGCGCCCCAAGCATTTCCAGGGCAGGAACTCCGTCCCCAGACAGCGGGGGAGAAGTGCTCATTGTCCCAACATTTATTTGTTCATTGATTCATTTTTATTTATTTTCTTCTAATTAATTCATTTTTACATATTTTTAAAATTTATTT
Organism: Nyctereutes procyonoides; assembly: GCF_905146905.1. Classification (NCBI taxonomy): domain Eukaryota; kingdom Metazoa; phylum Chordata; class Mammalia; order Carnivora; family Canidae; genus Nyctereutes; species Nyctereutes procyonoides. The sequence goes on along the minus strand of NW_026575135.1, from coordinate 4,185,787 downwards.
TATTTTTTTAAAGATTTTTTAAAATTTTTATTTATTTATGATAGTCACACACACAGAGAGAGAGAGAGAGAGGCAGAGACACAGGCAGAGGGAGAAGCAGGCTCCATGCAGGGAGCCCGACGTGGGACTCGATCCTGGGTCTCCAGGACATGCCCCGGGCTGAAGGCGGCGCTAAACCGCTGAGCCACCCAGGCTGCCCATTTATTTTTATTTTTATTTTTATTTATTTATTTATTTATTATTATTTTCTTGCCCGTGTTTTTTTTAATTTAAACTCAATTTGCCAACACCTAGGGTAGCGCCCAGTTTTCCTCCCATCAGGTGCCGTCCTCAGTGCCGTCCCCGGGTCATCCCACCCGCCCCCCAGCTCCCCTTCTGCAGCCCTGCGGCTGTTCCCCAGAGTCCGGCGTCTTTAATCCTGCTCCGATGCTCCTGAGCTGCCCGGTGATAGATTCCTCGGGCTGGTTCCACGGGAGGAGCACGGGGAGGGGTGGCGGATTTGTAGGTGCTTAGGGGAGCACGGCCCGTGGGAGATGCCTGCACAGAGGCTGCAGCAGCAGAGCCACGGGCTAAAGGTGCTTGTGGACCAAGTGACACCCTCAGTGGGGATTTGCGGCGGCTCCGCGGGAGCGGGACATGAGAGCGTGCGGGGATCCGTAGTGCGCCCAGGCTTCCTTGGGGACCGCAGAGGTGGCCTTTGTGCGGCCACAGCAGAGTCGTCACAGCCCACGCGGAACGTGCGGGGCCGGCGTTCGAATCTCCGTGGCGGCGCGTGGGGCCACGCTCCCAACCGGGGCACCAGCACCGTTTCAAAACTCGCTTCTTCGCTTCCTGGCTGAGCCTCAGTTCCTGAATCTGTAACACGGATATAATTTCTACTCTACTGTGTCGCTAAAAGGATCTCTAAATGCCTGTAAAACCCTTGGCGCGTGATGGGTATTTGATAACACGATGATTATGTGCCTTTCACGCTCGGTGGGCCTGTGTGACTGATGAGAGCTTGAGAGAGCCCTCGTGGTTTTTTACAGACGGAGTCACAGGCGCGGAGAGCACGGTGTTTTGCTGAGGGATGCTCAGCCCTCTTGGAAGAGAGCTCAGCCCGGTGTGCAGAACTGTGCGATCGGAGCCAAGCGTACCCGGCGGGCGCCTTGCCCGCGGGTCTTCGGGTCTCTCAGGTTGCATCTTCAATGTCAGGTCCTCCGTGGTCACACGAGACTTATCATCAGTGGTTAATCCTGAGGCTCCGTACTGGCTGGGAGGCGAGCCCTGAGGGCACCAAGATCTAGTCCTGGAGGAGAGTTTGGAAATCCGGAAGGGCTCTGGGAAGTCTGCTGTGCAGAGGGTACAGCAAGGGCAAGGGTGTGCAGGTGGGAAGCAAGGAAAGCGTGCAGGAGAGACGAGCTAACCCTGAGACTAGACGGAGCGAGAGAGGGGGACAGACGTGTTATCCTGGAGAGCCAGCCCCCGCGGCGGGCCTTGCTCGGAAGGCCGAGGCGTCTTCGCTGAAGGATGCCACAGCTTTTAAAAGCAGATTTACTCAGCACGGGAAAGTGCCTGATGAACTGGGCAGGAGGGAGGGAGGCTGGAGGCAGCAAGGCCAGCGCCTCTGTGCTCCCGTCCTCTTCGGTGGAGCCTTGTACGGTGGATTTCTCCGCGCTGAAATTCCCTGAGCAGATTCCAGCTAGTTCTGATACGTTCTCTGCTGCAAACCGAGGTCCCCCGCCAGCTCTGGCCCACGTACTGCTGAGGTCTGCAGCCCTTGGGGGGCTGGAGGCCAAATGCATCATAGGCCCAGGCCAAGGCTCCAGGAAATTGGGGTCAATTTCCTACTCCCCCGAGGGCCCCACAGAATCATGGGGCCCGGGGCCTGGGGATCTGGGAGGGAGAGCCGGTTCTCTGAAGCCGGACGAAGCTGCCTAACCCCTCCCTGAGCTCACACGGGACCTCTGGGGGCGGACTTTGCAAGACGTCCCACAGCTGCATGCCTGGGATGGGCCACCCTTGTCCCGTGGCCACAGAGGCTTCCACTGCAGTTGGAAAGGTCCACGAGAGGCCGAGAGAGCCCCCCACCCCCTCTCTTCTGAATCCTGTCTCCCTGCAGCTGTTTTCTCAGACAGGGGAGCTTTGGCCTGCATCAGCCCTTTTGGAGAGTGGATTCATTCCCCCCCGCGCGCACCCATTCACGGAGTCCCCCATTCGCCTCATGCACCCATGTCGTCGTGGGCTCACTGGTCCATTTATTCCCTCCCCTGCACGTTCACTGGTGTCCTTGCTTATGGAACAAAGTCACCCCGTAACTCTGCCTATTCACCGCATCCTCTGTGAAGCACATTGCTCTCGAGTGAGCAGAAATCTCTACCGAGTGGTCAGGACGTGTCACGTGCAGTGGGAAGGCCCCGATGTGGGGGTGAGTGGGGCACCATCTTGGGCCCCAGGAGTTCATCCTCTGGGTAGGAACGGATGATAAAGAGGCAGCGCGTGTCAGAGACCTCACGGCAGTAGGCTCTGCACCGTCACAGCGGCATTAGGACAGGGCGGCCCGTGCCACGCAACGCGTTCGGGCGGGGAGGGAAGCGCAGCAGCCCGAAGGGGCACGGGGGCAGAGGCACAGCTGGGGGAGATGGCACGGGGCGCATTGGAGGGTGCAGGTGATTTAAACCAAAGTCCCAGGTTAGCGGCGATGCTGCAGGGAGCAAAGACATGGAGGATGAGCCAGAGTTCAGGCCGTGAGGACGCTGGAGGCGGGAGTGTGCGTGGAAGCTCAGCCGAGGCGTGGTTTTGCACCGGGGCGGCACGCTCAGCTCCTCCGGCCTCACTTAGAGTTTCTCTTCTTATCAAAAGCTTGAGAGAGGGAGAGGATACACAGCTTGTTCTACGCTGGAGAAGCCGCGGCCCAGACCCCCCACCCCGTGCTTCTCCATCCTCAGGGCGCAGAGCCCGAACTCCATCCGCTGACACTGAAGGCTGCAGCGGCATCCGCCCTACCCAGGAGCTCTCTGCTGCTTGCTGCACTTCCTTGCACTCGCACGTCCCCTTTGGCCTTCCAGAAGGTCTTTCTAGCCCTTTTCTGCCTATGATTCTATGCAACCCTGAAAACTCTTTTCCATATATGGCTCCTCTACAGGGCTTCCTCCCCTGCTGGCCCCGCACAACCCATCCCTGTCCCCGGTCCCCGCAGTGCTGCCCCGAGCACAGTGGCACGGACGGACGTGGCTGCCGCTCACATGCCTGTCTTCCTCGCTCTCCCTTTGGACCCCATGGAGCTGGGCACCGACTGGGCACTAAGAAGGGGTGCTTGGTTCAGGGGCCGTTCCGAAATACCCACAGAGCTGGACCTCCCGTTACAGTCGCAGGCTTTGAAAGGGGGACGCAGAGAGGAAGGACCCTGCTTGCGAGCCGCAGGCGCCCACCACCTTCAGGAGGCCAAGAAACTGCGTGGTGCCCATTCTACAAAACAAACCCTTTGGATGGAGATCTCTGAAAGAGTTCAAAGCTACAATTCAGGAAACATGGGAGTTAGGCTCCCTGGGGAGCTTCGAACAAGTTTCTTCCCGCGCTGCGTCCTCAGTTTCCCCATTTGTCAAGCAGAGATGTTAGCAGTGCCTCTATTTTAGGGCGATTGGGTGCCTACCGTGGTGAAGAAATTGTTTCTGGAGCACTTCTGGGGCTCTGGGGAGATGAGGAACTGCTTCCTCTTTTATTTTGAGGGGTTTTGCTATGTGGAGGGTGGCGCTCCCTCTCGGTCGTCCTGACTGTTCTTCTCTGGTGCTCAGGGACGCGGGAGCAACATCATCCACTGCCGGAAGGATGGCACTTGGAGCGGCTCCTTCCACCTGTGCCAGGAGATGCAAGGCCAGTGCTCGGCCCCGGACCAACTCAACAGCAACCTCAAGTTGCAGTGCCCGGAAGGCTACGCCATAGGTACAGTGGGTGCGCGAGGGTGGCCGTGGGAGGGACGGGTCCTGCTGCGAACCCGGGGCCAGTGCCTTGCTGGGCAGCTGAGCACCTGTAGCCCGTGAGGCCCTGAATGAGGGAAGCAGAGATGAGAGAGATCGGGTCCTGATGGGAGGCCAGGTCCTGTGCTCCCAGAAAGAGACCTAAGGGCACGAATGTTGGAGAAGCGCCGGTCGGTGAGTGCCGAGGGTCATGCGGGAGTACAGAAAAGCCGGCCACGGTGTCGGGGGACACAGGAGCTCCGAGGATGAGGGGTGCTCATGTAGGGATGGGAAAGAGCTTGTGGGGCAGGACGTGGCCATCCGTCAAGGAGCCCCGTATGCCCAGGGAGGGAGATGTGAAAGCACACATCGTGTTTTGGAGAGCAGGAGGGGTGGGGTGTAGCTGCCTTTGTTAATCCTAAATTTTGCATAGCACCCCGCGTTGGTGAGCACCTCCTGGGGGTTGGGCCCTGCAGGGAGCACGGAGCGCGGCAGAGGTGTTGGCTCTTACCTGCTCAGTGAGCTCTCACGGATGAGGACACTGAGCGCTGACGGGGTAACAGAACGAGCCCCGAACCCGGACGTCTCTCTTACTCCGAAGCCCGAGATCTTTCCCTGCCTGGCACCTCGGTTGCCTCCAACTGAGAGGATAAATAGCGCGTTCAGAATACTGTTTGTGTGGCGAGCGGCTGGCTCACAAAGTGCTCACAGTGAGGGGAGACAACCTGCGGTTTGGTGCCAGGGATTTGCCTGGTTGGGACCAGGCGTCTGGACAGATGCATTAATCACAGGCTCTGAGGCTTTCTGGGGAACTGGGTGTGCATTGAGTGTGACCTCAGTTGAGGGCGGCGATGCTGACCTCTGGGGCCGAGTCCCTAATTGACCATGATGAAAAGCCCAGGGAATTGGATGTTCTTTCTCATGGCCGGTGTGATTTATGGGATAATCACCAGGGATGTCTGGAGCAGGAGGTTATCATGCGCACACTCACTCCCAGTCGCACAGAGCCAACCAGTTCTGCACCCGGCAAAGCGGGAGCTGTCACGTCTTGTCCTGAAGCGAGGCCTGTGGTGGGGTGGGGTGGGTGGGGGAGCGTGTGGGGCCTGGCCACCCCTTTTCAGAGATGGAAACACGGAGCCTGAGAGTGCACGTCCGTTCCTCACCTAGCGTAGGACTGCGCACTCCTACACGTCGTCCAGAGCACCTGCCCCGGGTGAGCACACCTCCAGGGGCATGGTTTGCTCTCTCCGAGGATTCAGAAGGTCCTTTACGTTCCCACAGAGCCACCGATCCAGAGGACCCCGGCCGGGATGCTGCAGAGAGGCGGCTACCTTGTGGGGTCCGTCAATACACGCATTCCGGGGGGTTGGGGCCGTAGGCGCAGCAGCCGGTCACGCCGGGCGCTCCACCCCAGCCCCCAGGTCGCCGCGGCCTTCCCTCCGTCATTCTTGTGGGGTGGCTCTAGACACTTCTATGTCCGTGACGAGGTTCCTACCTCCAGGTCGGTCAGGATATACACTAATGAGTATTCAGTGACACTCATGACTGGCATTAAGTGGCCCTGGGGGGGGGTAGGGGGAATGTTGCTTAAGTGACTTCTATTTAAAAAAAAAAACCTTATAAAAAGAGATTTCCTGTGTGTCTAGATCCATGGCACATTCAGATATGTGCACACGTGCAAAAATAAACACAAGCACAAATGTTTAACAACCACACAGATATCCAAACACACACATCATAAACTCATGCCCGGCGTGCACGCAGGAGAGTCTGCACAAACCCACCACCCAACACACACGGAGCTGCACACCACGCACACACACGCGTGACATCACACGCATGTCACGAGCACAGACACGTCTCATGCTCCGAAGCATGTTATGTACACGGAGAGAGTACAGAAGGCAAACAGGGCTCACACGCATGCACACAAATACGCCCTGGGGCCACCCTGTACCTGCACCGCCTGCACACCGCCTGTCACAGCCGCACACGGCCTGGCCCTCCGCTCGCCTGGCCTGAGGCAGGCGGAGGGGTGGCGGGAGCATTCCTTTGCCCACTGAGCTTTTTCAGGGTCAAGCAGAAAGGGAAAGAAGTCACTGCGACACCGGAACCTGAATGGCCTTCCCTGTCCCACTGTCCCCATTGCCATGCAGATGCCCCTTTGATGAAGATGGGTCCCCGGGGTCCTGGGGTGGCTGGGGGGCATGTGGGGGAGCTAAGAGGGCACAGGCAGTGTGGGACGCTGGGAGACAACCACTGGGAAGGAGGGAAAGCAGGTTGCACCTGCTGATCTCCGGGGCCCTCCCCTTCCTCTCCTCCCGGGACCCCCCCCCCGCCGGATCTGACCCCAGGCTGGGCCCCTCCCCGGGGAGAGCCCACCTCACTAAGCGGGGGATCTAATCCAAGGCCTTATCATCAGTGTGTGCGTCCCTTCCCGTGGGCTTGAGGGCTGGAGGACACATTCTGGAGCCCCCCAGGGCGGCCCCCTGTGGGCCCCTCTCCAGGCAGCACAGGCCAGCTTCTGTGGCAGTTAGGGGCCTCAGAAAGTTGCTCCTGCCACCCAGGCTGCCACCCTCCCTCCTCCTCCTGAGGAAGGAGAGGCAGGGGCCTGGTGAGATCACCGTCTGTAATGATGCCAGTTCGGGCTCATATATCACAACACAGCAGCCTGGTCCTAAAGGCCCAGCCCTGGGGGTGGGGAGGTGGGGAGAGCGCAGGGGAGGGAGCTGCAGGGACGGGAAGGGGAGACAGGGCTGCTGCCTGGGGTAGGCATGGCCTCCCGTGTTGACCATATTTTCCGCTTTGTCCCCCCTCTTGGGAGAAGATAGCCTTTGTCTTCTTTTCCTCCAAGGCTGCCTCTTGCTTTTGCAGAAGAGGAGAATTTTATCATCACAGCCTTGCTTCTTGCTCCCTAAAAACCCCTTTAGAGCTGACGTCATGACACACGCGCAACCCTGAGCTTCTCCAGCTGCTTAGTGACCTCCCTCCCTTGTTCCTGTCGCTCAACCTGCTGGTGTTTTCCCATCCGCCCCCCACACCACCCTCATTTCTTGTGTCTCCTCTCCCTTCCTTTCTCTTTCCCCTCTTGGGCTCCACCGTACCTACTGCTGGGCCCAGAAGGCAGAGGGACGTGGGTTCTCACTCACGGGCTTCTAATCGCCTGCTCGCTCGTAGCCGGAGCTCCGCGCCCTCCTCTAACCTGAGAAATGGGTGCGATGACAACCTGCCAGGCAGCGCTGCCCCTTCGGGAGAACGCGCGACCTATGGAAACCACCTGCACGGCCAGGTGGACCGGTGCCCCTTCTGGGCTCGGTGTCCCTGTGTTAAAGTGAAGAGGTTTTAAACGCTGTCCTAGATCATCCCCTCTTCGGTCCTGGTGAGTCTCTCAGACTGAAGAGGATGACAAGACGGCAGCAAGCAGGGCCCCGGGAGATGCCGACATACATGTGTGCGTGCGCACGAGGGGGTGGACACACACAGACCTCACACACGCGCACACGCCCCTGGAAGGGAGCCTTTAGAATGGCCAGTAGAGTAGAGCTGGCTGTGTGTTGTGACCTTAGTGTTCAAGGGTGGCCCTGGTGCTACAGCGGGGGGCGGGGGGGCTTCTTAGTGCATGAGTTGAAGAAGAACAGGAAGAGTGTGAAGGCGCAGGGCGGCACGTGTGCGAGTCCTGTGCAAGCGGAGAGGGAGGGCTAAGAGGCTGGGCTGCATTGCCGAGCTCACACGCAGGGGGCTGACGCTTCCTGGGCAGCCCCTGGGTGTCAGGCACCGGGCTGGGCTCCCAGACGAGCCCCCTGATCCCTGTCCCTCTAGGGCATCACTGTAAAGGCGGAAAGCCGGGCACAGGGCGGGCTAAGGTTGGCCCCGAGAGACTCGTCAGGGCCAAACACCGCTCTCACTCGGGTACAAAAATCAGGGCGGGCGTCTTTGGAAGATGTGAATCCGGCCCTGAAAAACGGATAGGCTTTGGCCTTGAGAAGGCAGATGGGGGTGATTCAGGGGAAGGGGCGAGTGGGAGCAGAAACGTAGAGGCACGGGGTTGTGGGACTCAGATGGGAAACCTAGGGCAACCCGGCCGAACCACCCGACGCATGAAGATGCTTGATGGGAGATGAGATTGGGGAGCCCACGGGAGCCCACGGATGCTGGGCTGGGGGATCACACTTTGTCTCACTCCTGGGGAGCCTTGGAATTGTCCTCAGGCAGCGGAGAGGCGTGGTGAACGGGTGCGGGGTGAAGGCGGCCAAGGGCGCAGGCTGGACTGGAGAGGAGAACGGCGCCGGGGAGGCTGCCCTGCGGGGAGTTCACTCCTATCTGCTGTCTTCACGGCCGGGATCGCCAGCTCCCCTGGGGCCCGGGGGCACCCGGGCCCACCCCGGGAGAGCTGCCCCTGGCATCGGGGGCCGGGGGAGCCGAGCTGCGGCTTCACACTGTGCTTCCCCGCAGGGTCGGAGTGTGTCACCTCGTGCCTGGACCACAACAGCGAGTCCATCATCCTGCCAGTCAATGTGACCGTACGGGACATCCCCCACTGGCTGAACCCCACACGCGTGGAGGTGAGTGACGGCGCTGTCCCCCGTGCCCCCTTCGACACTCACTGTGCCCTGGTCCTGCACTGGTCCTCTTGCATACGTTCAGTGGTCGACGTGTGGCACCTGTTCTGTGGGGTGGGCGCCGCTCGCGTGGCCCGCTCCCCTCTGCCAGGCTGTGCAGGGGACCTTTCCTTTACAGTCCGGGCATCATGACGACAGCCTGGGAATACGAGGACGGTGGTCCTCGGCTTAGGGGCGAGGATACGGAGACACCAAGGACACAGAGCGCAGTCGGGTCACGACCCCATGTGTGTCCAACCGGAGCGTGTGTCGGCCTGTCCTCGTACGGAGGGTGCAGCGTGGCTTTCCCAGAGCCCTCGAAAGGCCTTCTGCGTCCCGGGCCTCGATCTCCGCTCTGCTTCTCCGGCGCGTTACTTGTTTAGGGAGAACGTGATGAACACGTGATACGGGGACGCTACCACCGTTGATGAAACCCCACTGTGTTCGCGGCCCGCACGCAGCTCACAGGGTTGTCCTGACCTAGGAATCGCACGAGTGGGGGCAACGCCCACAGTCCCTGGGGCGCCCGGGGTGGGGGCTCCAGCCCGGGCCGAGGGCAGGTGCAGTGCTCCCAGGGTCCCGCTGGCATGGGCCCGCCACAAGGCTATGGGGGCTCCGCCTCCTGGCAGCCACCGTCCTTGCTCAGGTCCCCTTTGGGGCCGGCCGCTCCCACTCGCCTGGGTGTCACCTGGTCACTCGGTGGCCCTCGAGCTGACGCGGGAGCCCACTCTTGCCCTCGGGGCCAGCGCGGATGCCGGGCCTCATGCACCCATTCTGGGCACTGGCTCCTCCTGCAGAAGGTGAGGGGGGGAGGCTGTGTCCCCGTCGCGGCCTTTCTGCCCGGGCCGGGCCCGCCGTCTGCCCTCCGGCCGCAGATGTGCGGATGCGCAGAACCCGATCCGAGGTGTACTGTTTCCCAGAGGAGCTGAGGGCGTGATGGCGAGGCCTTACTCAGCACTCGGCCTGGGGGCTGGCGCTGGCCCGGGACCCCGCTCTGCTCTGCGCCCCATTCCTGCTCCTCCTCCTCCCTCCTCCTCCTCTTCCCCCACCACCCGGTGAGGTGCCTCGGTGCCTGGTCTCTAGCGCTTGTCCCCTCTGGGGGGGGGGACGTCTGTCTCTGCCCCATGTGTCTCTCCGCCCTCCCAAGAGCCAGTCTCCAAGTTCCACCTGGCACCCACCCCTCCTTCCTCCCTCCTCTGCCCTTTTCCTCCCCCCTCCTCCCCCCCCTCCCCCCTCCTCCCCCACCACCCGGTGCCCCCTCTCCAGCACTAGTCCCATCAGGGACGTCTGTCTCTGCCCCATGTGTCTCTCCACCCTCCCAAGAGTTGCCCGAGTTCCACCTGGCGCCCACCCCTCCTCCTTCCCCTCCCGCCTCCCTGGCCTCTCCCTGTTAACCTCCCCTCCTGCTCCCGTCCATTCTGTCCCCCGCGTGCCCTTCCCCCTGGCACACCCAGAGCCCCCACACCCGTTCTCACACGGGTGCCCCAGGGGGCATCATGGGGCTGCGCAGGCCCCAGAGTGGGTAGGGCCCCACGTGGAAATCTCGAGGACGCTGGCCGTCAAGTGCAAGCCCCTAATGGTGCAGGTGGAGATGCTGAGGAGCCGAGAGGGAAGGGCATCAGGCCCGGGTCACACAGGCCTCAGAGCCAGGATCAAGCCCTGCCACCCCCTCCCCTCCCCTCCCCCCTCAGACCCCCCCCTTGACTTCCACAGGCTCTGGGACAGGGGAAGGAGGCTCCCACATGCACACGGAGCAGACCCAGGAGCTCCCTCCCACCCCAGGAGCCCAGGTCTTCTCTGCCTGGGATCCAGACCCGGTTCCCCTGGCCCGGCTCCACTCAGGCCTCTACTGTGCCCCGGGGTGAATTCCCACCCTTCCCTCGGGGCGCCCTGGGCACCAGAGTTCAGTGATAATTCAGGGCGAAATAAATCCAGGGGTTTGAAAGCCGCCACCCGCCCACCCGCCGCCCGCCGCCCTGCCCGGGTTGCTCGCCGCCTTTATTGATGCGGGGCCTACGGAGAGCGCCCGAACGAGGCTCAGACCTCTGCGGTCTCCTGAGGCCTCATTATCCAGGAGGCAAGAAATGTGGTCGAGAAGGGGAGGAGGGTGAAGGGCAGAGATTGATGATTTCCAGGAACAGGGCTGAGAAGCTGGCCTCCGCCGCACCCTTGCCCCGCGTGCGGGAGAGCAAGGTAGGAACAGAGCTGCGGGGACAGGCCTCTGGGCCGGAGCAGGGCCCCCCCTCAACCCCCCTCAACCCCCCTCTGGGCCAGGGCAGGCCCCACAGGCCAGGGCAGCCTACACACCCTCGGTCCAGGGCAGTTCCCCCACTACCCCGCAGGGCAGGCTCCCCCTTGGGCCAGGGCAGCACCCCCCAGGCCAGGGTAGGCCCCACTCTGGGCCAGGGCAGGGTCCCCCCTCCTCCAGGCCAGGGCAGGACCCCCCTCCTCCGGGCCAGGGCAAGGCCCCCCTCCTCTGGCCAGAGCAGTGCCCCCCCCCCGGGGGCAGGGCAAGCCTCTGGGACCCCCCTCTCCACAGTCTGCCTCCTGGACCAGCGCAAGGCTGATGGGTGGGTGGGAGCCAGGCTCTGCTCCACCTGCCCTTACCTGCGTCCCCGGGGAAGGACGCGGGGGCCAGGACATTTCCTGGATGGCTGCCCTGAATCAGCTCGGGCTCAGGCCCCCTCTGCCCTCCCCCAGCCCCCTCCTCACACCCTGTGAGGTGGCTCTTACTCGCTCCCCTTTTCCCAGTGGAGGAAATGAGATCTCAGCGAGGGAAGCCCCTTGCCTAAGGGCAGTGGAGGGAGCCCCCAGCCCGGCCAATGCCGTCGGTTCCCCAGCTCCCCATGTGGTGTCTGTGGGGTGGGCGACAAGGATAAGGGCAAACCGCTGACTGACCGCTTACCAGGGCCAGGCTGCTAAACAGTTAGTAGCTGGCTCTCCGCCCTCCGCCTGCCCCTACAGCCACCGCCCTATAGAACTCTGATCTGTAGCATTGCCCCATTACGGTGGTGTAAATATCTCCCAGCACACACACCCCCCACACACACACGGCAGGTGTCCGGGTTTGCAGGTGGCCCTCCCTGCACACAAAGCTGGAAAGGAAGCGCCACTGCCGCTCCTGAGCCCACAGGAGCTGGCTGGTGCCTGTCGCATGACAGCCTCCATGTCGGGTACTTGACACGTATCGGCCTGTATGACGAGAACGATGCCCACTTAGGTGAGTGGGAGGGCAACGCTGGGATCCCGAGGTAAGACGATCGGTGCACCAGGACAGTGGCCTCGGCGAAGGCCTGACCTGCCGAGCGCGCAGGGTGTGCGCTAGACCCTTGCGGTTGCAGGGTCAGGTGACCAAGGTTCTACTGCAAGCCTCGGCCTCCTCTTGCTCGCTGTCCTTGGCAAATCCCATCACCCCTGTAAGCCGCGGTTTGCCCATCCATGGAATGAGTGAGGACTAGATCAAGACTCGCAACGTTGAACACCGAGGGGAATCAGGCAGGCCAGGCACGTCCCGGGTATTAAATGCCCAGACATATTATTAATAGTAGGATCAGCATGTACTAGACATATTTCAGACACACTTAAAGAAAATAAAAAATAATAATAAAAATAAAAAATAACTTAATAAATAAATAAATAAATAAATAAATAAATAAATAAATAAATAAGAAAATATAACTACGCACCTTAAGGAATGACTTAAAATTCTCTTCTCAAGGAGATACACTGCACATGCTGACCTTAAGTGTACGATTTGATAAATGTTCGTGGTTGTGGCCACTCCTGAAGCTGTGACTGGTTGGGATCTCTGACTCCGCAGAGGTTGCCCCTTCCCCGTGCCAGGTGGTGGCTGTGCCACCAAGCTAACTTCTACTGGCTTCGCTTATTCTTTTTTTTAATTGAGGTACAGTTGCCATATAAAATCATATTAGCTTCAAGTGTACTGAAATTTTCAGTTTTACTTTCATCAGGAAATCCACTGCATCCCCTTATATTTTAGAGTTCTCTCCTTTGAAAGCCTCCAGTCCCTCACGCACTTTTGGAGGAATAGGGACACAGAGTGAAATCCTCCTCATATCTAATAAACGAGACAATACAAACTCAAGGACACATGGGGATGTCCCTGGGGCTCAGAGGTGGAGAGACCGCAGGGAATGGTGGAGACAGTGGTGAACTCTGGAAAACACATCCTGCTTTCCCAAGGGGGTAGCTCTAGCCACGTGTGGCAATGTGGAAATGTGTGCCTCGTATGGCTAGATTCTCCACTTTCTCTTGAAATCTGGAGTCTTTATGAAATATCTAAATTTCTAAAAAAAAATACTGGCACATAACTTTGACTTCTGTCAAGCACATTGTGTGCCACAGCGAACGTTTCTGTAGGTTGCGTAGCCTGTAGGCTGTTGGGTTGCAACCTTTGGATGAGGTGGACTCCCAGCCTCTCTGTCACCAGCTCCTAAGGAGCACCCCTAGTCTGCTCTGCACCTTGATCATAGCCAATGCAGCTCACAACCTCAGAAGCTTATCATCCCTCTGGACAGCTGAGACCTTAGATTTGATAATGGCTTCTGGGAAGAGGATGCAAGGAGAGAGGAAAGACAGGAGAAGAAAAAGAAAGGGAGGGAGGTACTTAAGGGGGGAAAAGGAAGTAGCCATTTATTGAAGATCTCCGAGCACGTGGCCACCGTTAGGCAGTTCCGCGTATGCCGCCTCATTTTGCCTCCGCCGTACCCCCGGGAGATCAGTAGTGTCACCGCTTTACACGTGAGGGAGCTGAAGTTCTGAGGCCCAATCCACAGAACTAATGCAGTTGAATCAGAGTTTGAACCCAGGGCTAGTTCTCCTGCATTTTGTCCTGCAGGGCGACCACCTTACCTATTACAAATCATAGGACTCAACACTTGTAGACAAAGGATGTAGAATTTCTCCCTTGAAGGGAAGGCAGCACCGTGGAAGACCCTGTCAAGAGTCTAAAGTCAGAAGTAGAAGGGTTGTGAGCGAACGTGAAGTCCAGTCTACCCCGTGTACAGAGGGGAGATGCTGGGTGCCCTGGCCGTGAAGCCCGGAGCGGGACAGGTATGCCTGGGACCCAGGGATTTCTCATTCACTCGTGGACACTCTCATACACCCACTCATTTGGTCACTGGTTCGTTCACTCATTCCCTGATCATACACTTCTAAATGGCAGGTGTTCTTCGAAAGCAAGGCATTCAGGGTGGAAAATGCCTAGGCTTTCAAAGACAGCCAGAAGCTCCATAGCGGATCACGAAAGGCAAACAGAGGTTAGACGATCTAATTCCCTCACAGAAAGTCCTATCAATCAAGGAAAGAATTAGGGAGAAAAGAGGGCTCATCTTAGAAGGTACCAGAAGGGGTGTCCAATCTGAACCTCGGGATGGGGAGGCTCCTAAGATGCTTTGTTATGTGTCTTCAGCTGCCTAGGACCCCTCTTCCCTGGGATTCATCTTGGAGACTCGCTGCCCGCCCACCCTACTTTTGTCTCAAAGCCCCTTCACCTTTCTGAACCTTGGTCTTTCCATTAGGCAAAAGAGTAAACCATTTTATATTTACAGTTTTGGGGGCTAGGAGAACATTAAGGAGAGGCTTGGGTTCAAAGTATACACCTGGAAATCAGACAGCTGTGGGGTTGAAGTCCTGTCATTGCTGATGTGTATGGCCTGAAGCAGGTTGTCTGACTTCTCGGTGGTCTGTTTCCTCTTGTGTAAACCACACTCAAAAATAGTACCTCTCTCGTAGTTGTGGTGAGAATTAAATAGATAATGAGTACAGGGCTTGGGTGGATGAGGATGAGGATGATGATGGCAGGGTTGGTGGCAGTGCCATGTTGATGATGATGGTGGTGGTGACGATGGTGATGGGGACGGTAGTGGGGGTGTTGGTGATGCTGATGGTCGTTGCAGATGGTAAGTTCTTCCTATGTGCACCAAGGCAGGAAATGAAAGCTGTCTTACAAAACCTGGTCTGGAAGCGCTCGTACTGGGCTAGAGGTCTCACTGGCACCCGGCGGAACAAGGCTGACATTGGAGGGGCCCCATCTGGGATCTCCAAGTTTGTAGTGTAAATAGCCCAGCTTTTCCTTCGGCTCTCGCTGCCTGCCTGCTTCCCAGTTCTCCTCACATACAGAGGGACCCTGTAGCGAGACAGGTAGGACGTGCAGCCCTAAGGAATAGTGGAAAATCCAAAAGCCTTGGAAAGATAAACAGCCTCATGCAGAGAGGATAAAAGTCCTTTTTCTGAACTCACATCAGGTAAACCTGAGCTGACAAACTGGTACAACCACACCACGACATTCTTACAGACTGATTACGTTAGCTCTCAATAAGCAGAGGGAGGGATGGCCATCAGATCCCACGTGCATCCTAAGCCTGCTCTGTTCTACTTCCTGAGCCGTTACCAAGTGGCCCTCCAGCATCCCTGGATTTGGGCTAGAGACAGACCTTCAGACCCAGAAATGAAAGCAGGTGATTCTCTCCACTTCTGGCCCTGCAGCTGGGAAGCAGAGGGCACCAGAGTAGCTAAACTAGAAGAAAGCACTGGAGCTACTCACATTCCTTCATTTGGTCAGCATGTATTTATCTGCTGTGCTCCAGGCCTGGCCTGCAGAAGGGACAGAGATGACTAAAACCCAGGTCCTAGGTTAACTGTTCCCATACCATTTATCTCAGTGTTATCATCACGGCAAGCTCCTGATGTGACCTTCAGGGCCCATTTCACAGACAGGAGAACCGAGCCTCGGAGTAGGAGTTTACAAAGCAATTTCAAGTTGAATTACATCCACATCTGACACACCCCATGCCCAAGGTCTTTCCCATATTTCACCTTGTCTGGGGAAAGGTAGAGAGGGGCAGGAGGGGGCTACATAGCAGATTTCACATGGCAAGGCTTGTCAGATCTTCAGATTAGGCTCTTTATCCTAAGACTTTAATTGTGCCTCTAGACACTGTGCTAGGCATGGTAAGGGCTCTTCTGATGTTCTAGAAGAGCGGAAAACAAGTAAACATAACATTGCCCTTTGATAAAATCTCTATTTTGAGATTTAGCTATTCATTTGTAACAAAAAACAGGTATGGGCGTCCTCCAGGTGCCAGATGCCGTTCTAGATGTGGATGATCCAAGGGTGAACCACAGATACTATGCAGCAGAGAAGAAAGGCACTAACCCAGTCTTAGCCCAGCCTTGGAGTCAAGGGATTCCCTTTGTTCCAAGCCCACCAAGAAACCTAATTACAGTTGGGCTTCCATATAGGTCTGCCTTCAGAAATTGGGTTGGTCACATGATTTTCCATATTCTGGCCCATATGACTGTTCATTTCTTAATTAAAATTAATCAGCTGGCACTCATCCAGGAGGGCAAGAGCCGATCATATAGACCTCCATGGCTGGTCCCTGACATACTTACCTCCCATTGCAAATCTAAGCATTTGCCCCCAGATTATTTTAATTCAATTTTTTAAAGAAATCATTGGAATTTTGGCATAGAAAGTAAGGCATCTATGACAGACTAGAGAAAGGAGTTTCTGGGATCACCATGTTAGCCCCATTCCTAATGCTATTTACCTTCCTCATTTTATCCCCCCCCCCCGCAACACACTCCTTTAAGAACCATCCTCATACTGAATTTTGTGTTATGAGCTGCCTTAAATAATTTCCAAAATGAGTGCTTGGTTTCAAATCCTGGTTTCTTCACTAAACAGCTATGAAGCCTGGGGAATTTATTCTCCTTACGACCCAAGATTAATGCCCACCTCACTGCATGATAACGAGTAATAAATAAGATAATGCATAAAGTAATTAGCACCACAAATGAAAATATATTTTAGTTGTCATTATCATAGTAATCATTATTATTATTAAAGGAGACTATAAATACATACATATATGCAAACCTATACGCTGTCTCTGAGGGGTTTGGGGAAGGCACCAAAAAGGAAGTCAGTCTTAAGCAGCGATTTAAAGGATAACTAAAGAGACTCCAGGAGACAAGTTGGGGAAAGGGCATTTCAGCGAAGGAGAAGAGCAGGAACAAAGTCACAGGGGTGTGGAAGTGAGGGCAATGGCAGGGAATTGTGAGCGGGCCCTTATGGCATGGTGACAGGTCCACTGCACTCAAACTATAATGTGTATCAGGATCATCTGGCAACCTTGTTTGTAAAAGGTGGAGTCCCCGGCCCTGGTCTCAGAGATTTGGATTCATTAGATCCAAGGTGGTTCCGAAGTACCTGCCTTCTCCGTGAGCTCCTGCACTCATCCTGCAGTTCCCTTAGGGAAACCCTGCGCTACCCCATTCTCCCATCTATCTACTCTTCCCCCCTGATCCCAGCTCCACCCATGGATCAAACATCGGCCACAAATTGCCTGAAGGGTCTTTCTGATCGCATCTTCATCCTCCAATTCTGTTTTTCTTTAGCTCTTATTCATGCCAGGGAGATAGGGAATCATGATACCTACAACAAACACAAATACTATTGTAATCTCATGGTTCCTGTTATTGCAAGTACCTGGGCGAATTATCCATACAAATGTCAGGGTGAAATCAGGACTTGGAAGATCCAAGAAGAGGTGGGGTGCTTGAATGTGGTGCCAACAAAGAGATGGCTTCCTCCCAGCCACACACTCATCTGACTGCTCTTTCCCTCTCTCTGCAGAGAGTTGTCTGCACAGCTGGTCTCAAGTGGTATCCTCACCCTGCTCTGATTCACTGTGTCAAAGGCTGTGAGGTGAGTCCCTAGTTGTTATATTGATCATGGCTACCATTTGCTATACCTAC
Source organism: Nyctereutes procyonoides (assembly GCF_905146905.1). Lineage (NCBI taxonomy): Eukaryota > Metazoa > Chordata > Mammalia > Carnivora > Canidae > Nyctereutes > Nyctereutes procyonoides. Next base: position 4,168,470 of record NW_026575135.1, on the reverse strand, counting down.
AAAGTGCTGTGAATATCCCATTAACAGGCTTCTTCGACAGGAATGAGCAAACCCGTTTTACAAATGGGGGGAACCGAAGCACAGAAATACCAACAGATATGCTCAAAAATACATTTAATATATAACAGAAATGGGATTCCAAGCCAGGTTTTCCTGCTTCCTAAGCAGGAAGTGTTCAACATAATATTGCATCTGTAAGGGAGGGAGGGAGGGAGGCCATATTGATTTTGCATCTATAACATGCCAGGTATTTTACCAAAATTGTCACATTTAATGTTTATAGAACCACAGGATGCATTTATTTTTCTTTCTAATTCCTACTTTACTGCTGGCCATTAATTTCAGGTCACTGCCTTTTGCCACACGTTTGTCGTTCACTTGCTCTTCAACCCCAGAAGTAATATGGCCACCTTAGCCCCAACCATAGAACTGAAAGTGAAGATCCCCTCTGACTTGAATCATTCCCTGGAACTTGGCATTATGGAGATCTGTCTCTGTGACTCAGTGACAAGTCTGGGGAGGGAAAGGGCCAGGGTACTTAGAATGTCATCTGTATTCCTAAGGGGTTACACTGCCTTTGGAACTAAAATATATTTCTGTGCACCCCAAGTCCTTGTGGGTCTTCTCAGCTGGCAAGGAAAAGGTGGCCCCAAATCCCATCCAGGTCGATACACAAATATTTGTGCCCCCCTCTCAGAGCCCATTTGGGAAAATGCATGTGAAAAGGACTAGATTGAGCTCTAGGAAATGTAGTTGGTGAAATTCTTAGAATGTGAGAGTCAGAAATGCTCCTCTAGATGATCTATACCTGACTTTTTAAAGGTGTAGCCAGATCTAAGATTTGAGGGAATACCCAGCCTGGAAGAGTTCTTGGTGTGATCTAACCCTACACATGATTATATGGAATGGAAAATGAGAGTCAGAGAGGAGATGGACTGGCTCAAGGTTGGGCATAAAAGCCACAACATAAAAGCTGCAGCGCGAAAGCATGAACCTGGGTCTCCTGACTCCAGGCTGGTGCTTTTTCTCCTCCACTAGGCCACCTCCCACTCATGAGCCACCCCTGACCTGCAAGTGTCACAAGACAGCCCCTGGATCACACTTTTGTTTCTGTGTATTGGCTAGGGGCTCCCTGTGGCATCTTCTCAGGGCATTGGATGCTATAGTCTTTGAGAGCCCCCATTCTCCCAAGGTTCAGCCAGGAATGGCAAAACCAAGGCCAAGGCCCTGTGGCTCTTGCTTCCTTCCATCTCTCTGGATCAGTACAGTGTTTGGAGAAAAGGAAGCTTGGATTACCTGGGCACTCGTTCTGCTGAGTCGGCGGTCTGGGCAGCCAGTGTGACAGCAGAATTCGATCCCTCCTTTGACTCAGCACCGGGGCCTAGGAGACCCTCACCTGTCAGGCTCTGAGCCCTGCCAACGATGCTTATCGCCTTTGCCCTTGCAGGTGCCCCTCATCTCCTTTCTTCCTTAGCTTAGAGCTAATAGTTTGCCTCTTGTCTGGGGCTGAAAAGAACACCAGGAAGAGATATAAACTCTGGGACTAGGAAGGAACCATCAACCCGGAGTGCCCTAGAGGTAGCCAAGATTGTGGAAGGGTTGTGGGAACTCCCAAGCCGTCCACCCCAAGCTGTGTCCAACGTGGTCACTTCACTCTCTCATGCATCAGAGTTTCACCGATGCCTCTTCTGTGCCTGATGCTACTCTACGTTCTGGGAACACAATGATCTCAGTCGAGTGAAAACAGTACCTATGCTCTCTTCCAGAGTCATCTGTGGTATCTTCTTGCCCCTTGTCCATCCATGTATCTGTGTAGCCATCCATGCAGCATTTTACTGGATAAACATTTAAGGAACACATGTTCGGTGAAGTTTTGCTCGAATTGCCACACGTTTTGCTAGAAAATCTAGGATGACACAGAGTCTCATCCGTCAGGAGCTCACAGTATGGCAAAGGAGATAGACAGTTAAAGAGAGAATTCTGAAATATGTACCAAGAGCTGTAGCCAAAATAAGTAGAAAAAGCTATAGAAGCACAGAACATCCTGGGGGTATCAGAGAAGGCATTTTGGAGGGATGAGTTTTGAGCTAGGTCTCGAAGGGTGAGTTGCTTGCCAGGCCACAGTAGTAGTGGCAGCCATGAGAAATACCAGGGATGGGGAAAATTTCTAAGTAGCAGAGCTTTTCACATGTTATTTGCTCTCTCTACGAATTTTTCCCTTCTCCGCCCTCGTCTAATTAACCCCTGCTCATCTTTCTGATCTCAGCTGAAATGTCATTTCCTAAGGGACACCTTCACGGAGCTCCCTGATTAGGTCCAGTCCTCTTGCTCTTTAACAGCATCATGTTTCCTTTCCTCTGTCGTGCTCATCAGAGTTGAAATTGGCCAATTAGATGTGTGATTATTTGATTAAAGTCTGCCTCCTTGCTGAAGTGTAAGGTCTGGAGGAGTAGGAGCTCGATCTATATTGACTATTGTATCTTTTTCTTTAGCACATGTAGTAGGCATTCAGTAAATATGGTCAAGTATAAGGTGGGTGGAGGGACGCACGGATGTGGCTGCAGGAAAGGGCATGTAGGGGAGGGTAGCCAAGGAGGAGACTGGAGATTGATTGTTTCAGGTGCCAAAAAAAAAAAAATTCATTTATCTTTTTTTTTTCTCTCTTCTTCCTCAGCTACTCTTTTACAGAGCCAGTTCCTTTCATTCTAAGGAACATTTGGTTTCCTTCCTTACTCTGTTTTAAATGATATAAGAAAGGTCATAAAGAACAGATCCCACAGGCAGATCTCCTAAGGCACAGAGAAAAACCAAGGACTTATCCCAAGGGCTTATCCTTTGTTTGTTGTTTGTTGCCCTTCTGTTGGAATATGAATGTAATAACGTGTTCATTTTGTCAGGTACTCAGCAGAGTCACACTTGTGTTCATAGCCGTGCACATTTGCATATATACACCTGAGCACAGCTCTCGCCTGTTCTTGGTTCTGTCTGTCTTGCTAAGATATTTTTTTAGACCCTAAGGATGGTGATCAAGTGGAATGTGGCATCATGAATTGGGAGCGCAAAGGCTCGGTGAATTTGGAGCTGAAATGCAAAATTCAGGGATGTCACATGGGAGGGGCTCCTTGTGAGCTTGGTTTTCCCCATAACAGTCAGGGTGGGAAGGAAAGACCATCAGATCACAGGGGTTGTGCTAAGATGCAGTGGCCCTAGCTGACGGATTACATCTTTCCCATCAGTGGGTCACTTGAGCATTAGAGAGCCCAACGTGAACTTTAATCAGGGAGGTCTCACTGTCTTCTATGTTAAAGGGTCACACAGCATTGCTTTTGATGTGGGGAGGGGTATGCTTATTGCTTTGAGAAACTAGTGGACTAATCCTGCCTCTCTGTTTCACAACTGAGAGTCATGAGGCCCGTAGAAGATAAGCCGCTTAACCAAAATCCCCAAGTAACCCCTCCAGTTGGCTGAGGTGTATTAGGCTGGAACCCAGGTTTCCTGGATCCCTGACAAACGCCTTTCCATATGCCAATACGATGTGTTCAATTTTAAAAACATCTCTAAGAGCCAAAGTTGTACCCAGCATTAAACTAGGTGATAGGGAGACCAAGATGAACTGGATATCGCGCATGTGTTCAACGGCCTCACAGTCTTGCACCAGCTGCAGGTTCCTAAGCAGACATTAGAAAACAGTATGCTTGGTGCCCGGATGGGGACACAAAGGTGTTAGGAGGTTTACATATACTCCTGACTCTCCCATAAGATTACTCTCAGTTCAGATCAGTGATGACTTAACCCCATCATCTTTTCCCTCATCTTTGGGGTACCACAGAGTTGGAGGAACACAGGGGAAAAAAAGCAACAAACCATATGTGCTTGATACAGACTTGAATGTCAATGAAAAAATAAGACGCCGGAGTAGGTTTATATTACTGCTCTGCCCCTGCCAGGGTGATCTCGGCTGAGCCCCTTGCTTGCTCTGAGCCTCAGAATCTTCATCTGAAAAGTGGGAATGGCAGGGCTTACCTCACAAAGAAGACAGCAAACACGTAATGCATGTGGCATCAAGTACACCTGTCCTCCAGTGCTAGAGGGGAGGGAGCCCACCATCATGCACAGACCACTGCGCCAAGTTCCTATGAATTCTTAGGTTTGATCCTTAGAGGTCTTGCGCAGATTACATTCAGCTTATATTGTATTATAAATGGTGTTTTTATATTACCTACTACTAGGAAAAGTAGGAGAAGGGTCCTCAAATTTTCTAATCATTTCTTCAAGTATGAAGAAGCTTTAGAGAGATGTGAGCAATCCGTCCTGTGGCTTTGCATGCCCTAGCCTACAGGTGTGTCTACCGGCATAACCACAGTTGAGTTGGAGAAAACGTGGCTAGAGAAGTCTTTACAAATGGTAGAAGCAATAATTTGTCCAAGGGGGTGTTGGCATTTGAAGCCAGGCAAGCTGTCTGCAGAGGTTTTTAAAAGGATGAGAGAGAGCCGAACAATTATCATGGTGCAGGGCCATCCCCCACCAACTCCAGGTTACTAACAGGCTGCTTCCTTCTGCCTTTCTTCCCCCTTGCAGCCCTTCATGGGAGACAATTACTGTGATGCCATCAACAACCGAGCCTTCTGCAACTACGATGGTGGGGACTGCTGTGCCTCTACGGTGAAGACCAAGAAGGTAGGCCCCAGGCAGCCACCCTCTGCAGGCCCCTCCTGGTTCCTAGCCAGGATCACTGGCATGCGGGACGACCCATGGTCCTGGTTGTGTCCGCACTTGCTCACACGCTGTGCTGTACTGTATTGTATTTTTTGTTCTTTGAGCCAGTAGTTGAGCTAATGTCATGTGCCGGGCCCTGAGCTGGTGGGCAGACTCATGGATGATCTTTGCAGATGTGGTTCCTTAGCCTCAAGGCTTGGAGCCCGGTGTGGAAGCAGATAAGTACAAGTGTAATCAATACTTTCATAAGGGGGAGGATAGAGCACTGAGAGGGCCCAGGCCAGAGGCTGGAGAAAGGCTCTACCAAGGGGTCAGCATCGACACTGAGACTTGAGGGATAAGGAGAAAGGAACAGGAAGGTGGCCAGGAAAAGAGTTTCCGGGGCTAGAAAGGGTAAAATCTTAGAGAGAACTTGCATTTTTAGGGGGTCTGGGTAACATCTAGGGGCAGAGAGAAGATGGGACATTCTTAACAAGGTAAATCATAGCCTTTAATTATTTTATAACCTGTTTGGTTTTTCACACTTGTAAAATTGCGGGGGGAGGGGTCTTGGTTGTGATTTTCGTCCTTTGCATATTAAGGTATAACAGGAGTGATTCAAGTGTCTCGAGTCAACGTGGGATATTTGACTATGTTGCATACCCACTGCTCATGGAAGAGTGGCCACCCCCACGCTCTTCCTGCTGAGAGCTGGGCAACCCAGGTTGAGAAGTGCTCTGGGTGACAAACGAGTTCATGAGGAATGATCTCTGGTTTTATACTCATCTACCATCTGCATTGAAAAATCATTTGAGATCATCTCTTTCTCTTTAAAGAAGGGGGAGCTGTGTTCCTGAGACAAGTCATGGTCTATCCTGGCTGAAGTGCTGTCAGTGATTATCTAGGCTCACAGTTCTCATTTCATAATGGGGGTAAACTGAGGCCCATACAGGAGAAATGGTTTGTCCCTGGTGGCAGAGTGAGGGACAGAAACAGAGCAAGGTTTCAGGGTCGCTATCCGTATCGCACCATCCGTAAAAGAATTAGTTCCTTTAAGAAAGATGCTCTGACCCTAGAATGTGGGGATGAACAGGGCAAACCCAAGGAACACACTCAGGCTGCATCTTTGGGTTGAGCTGCGGGGGCTCTCTGGAATCAGCCAGTCTCGGATGAGCAATATTTCAGCATGCCTGCCTCCTTTTTTTTTTTTTTTTAAATCATCCCTAGTGTAGGTCTGTACTTTCTGCTCAAATACAGTAGAATAAAATTCATTTCCTACTAATGGATTTTAGTTTTCACCCAATTATGAAAGAATACTTTTTTGGAAAATCCAGAAAGCAGAACGACAGCAGAATCCCTTCCTGTCTGACAGCCCAGAAACAGCCACTGGTTCCTTGTGTCACATTGAACCGCGTGTTTAAGTGTGTGGATATGTGTTCCTGTGGGTCTCTCACTGCATTTCCGGTTTGGGATACTGTTTTGACCCAGCATAGGAAATCTTATACCTAAGAATGATCTGATATCATCATAAACCTTCCAGCTGTCGTTTTTGCTCTATTATTATTTATCAGAGGGTCCTGATGTATCATCATTTATGTGACCATTCACCTCGGGCTGTTATTTTTAACTCTTGGGTTACTTTGGTTTCTTGCAAAGAAAAATAACGATGCTCGTGAGTATCTTTGCACGTAGATACTTCTCCAGCTCTGTTCCTCGACAGTTGGCTTTTTAGAATGGAAATGACTAGGACGAAAGGTGTGAGCATTTTTAAGGCTCTTGACCCCTGGTGCCAAACGAATACAGCATACAGGAGAGTCGATTTCACGTGTTGGGAGTCCACCGTGTTCAAAAGTGAATGCACAAGGGAGTTTGTGTTTTAAATAGAAGTTTTTGTAGAATTATGACACAGTATTCATGTGACACCATCAGTTGGAGCAAGAGCAGCTCTGATTAAAAGAATTTTCCTACCACCTATAACTTATATACGAAAACATTAAAAAAATCCTAATTTATTTTTTATTGGGAGACTCCCCTAAATGGATTGCTGTTTCTACAGAGTGCATGGTGGGAACATGAAGTCATGAGATTGAGGTTCAGGTGCAGACTCCAAATTATTACAGTCACTTGAAAAAAATATATATATATATACACCAAATGGCCATTTTGACTCTATGTTCATACTGGGCTCAGTTGCAATTATTTCAGACGTCAGGGTTCTTAGGTGAGTGCTGCCTCTTTAGTGAGGGACCCAGAGTCAGTTCTTTGCTAGTTCTGAATGTGCTTCCTGGTCTTTTTTCCCCCTTTCCTTTTCTACCCACATTATATATGTAATTTAGGCTTTTTGTGTGAAAAGACCCCCTTCTTCCACGTTAAATTGGTGATCCTTCTTGTCGGCCGGGGCTGCAGGATGCAGCTAGCCAAGCATCCTTCGTTCAATGAGACGCCTGTTCCTCGAGCACCTGTGTGGGCCCAGCAGTGCACCGAGCTGTGAGCCCTGGGCCAAGTCGAGACAGACCTGCACCTGCTCTCGCGAGGCTCGTGGCCTATTAGGGGAGCCAGGCGTGGGCAGGGAGGTATACGACCGTGCGTGGTGGTACCTCCGTAGAAGGGCAGGACAGCAAAGGTGCAAATCTTACGGAGACCGGTGTGAAGGTCAGAGATGGTTACATTGAGACCTGCAGGAGGAGTAGCTTTCCTGGGGAAGGTGAGGGGTGGTTGAAGTCAGGACGGAGAGCCTGCGAGCGCTACGTGTGTGGATGACAGACTGATGGCCTCTCTTCTGGTGCATTTGGCTTTGCTATGGTTGTTCCTGGTCCACGGTATTTGGGGCCTCCTTCAGATTTGAGATTCCTGGGAGTCTGACTTCTGGAGGAGAAAGGCATCTCAAATTAAACTTGTACTTCTACCATTTCAATTCCCCAGTTTAACTTCTGAGTAAAGTCCAGCTTCTCGGATGCTTTAACGCTCTCTCCCCGTGTACACCCGGCTGTACTGCCTGCAGTAGACGGCCTTATAGAGCCAGCAGGTGGAGAAATAGAGAATAGAGAAATAGAGACACCCTTAAGGGAATCGCCACAGCGGTCAGACATCCTGCCAGATGCTTGTCCCCTGTCTCTTTCTTTAAGCCCCACGTCCCCTTTTACGGGTCACTGTCATCCCAGTTGCACAGGTGAGCCAGTTTGGGCTCAGAGCACTTGCAGGACTTGCTTGAGTTCACTTGGCCACAAGTGCCGAGGCCCGAGTTTGAACCCAGTCCTGACTCTTCCTTGTGTGTGGGGCTGAGTCCTCAGGGTGCGTGGGCATGACCCTCCCCGTTCTGGTTGGAGACAATTCGCCGTGAACCCCGCCTGCCAGGGAACCTTGGCCATCGGACCCCTCCCCTTGGCAAAGGTGAAAGCAGCTTTTCCCGGCAGCAAAGACAGGGTGGGGAGTCGTTGAGGCTCCCAGGCTTGCCAGCCATCCCTGACGTCCCAGACAGCAGTTTCCTCTGAGTGGAAAAAAGTCCTGGTTTCTGTCTCCAGCTTCCACAGCAGGAAGCCTCTTATAGCAGGAGAGGGGCCAGAGGCTGGCTTCCTTCCTCTCACTCCCTGCCCCTTACCACTGGGCCCGTTTAGTTCCCACCTAAACTCTTGGCCCCGGGCACCCATCGTGGGAGGTCCCTGCCCACGAGCACGCAGCCCGGCACTCAGAAAGTCACTGACAGGCCGGATCGGCTTCATGGCCTTCCTACGTGACAGTGATTTCATCCGTGGAGCCCATCCTGTGAGCCTGGCCGTGGTTTGGGGTCTCTGTGCGTGTCGTCTCACTTTGAGACTCGGGTAAAACCCCGGCGAGGTCGACTGAGCTGAGGCTCAGAGAGGTGAAGTCACTCATACAAGGTGGCGGAGCTGTGGGGAGGACTTAGGATTTCCTGGCTCCAAACAGCAGTCGCTACCATCGCTTGAGGGCTGCCGACGGGCCCAGCCTGGTGGTAACGGGGCACGAGTCTGCTCTTCTCATCACGCGGTCGCCCCGTCCCGGGTGCTGTCTTGTTATCCTCACCGTCCAGACCCCGCAGCTGAGGCTGGGAGGGGCCGGGCTCCTCCACCACGAGGGCCGGAGCTGAGCAGCAGAACGGGAGTCTAGGCCGCGAGGCGCTGCTTCGGAGCCCTGTCCCGAGCATCCCGTTGTAACGGGCTTGCGTCTCGCCCTTCCCCTGGTGGGTGGGCGTCTTCCTTCCTGGTGCTCCTGGACAGGAGGCCCCGGGCGTGAGCGCATGGCCTCTTCTCGCAGACATCCTTCTAGCCAACTCTCTAACTTAACCTCTTCCCAGTCTCCAAGGCCTAGGGCCTCCTGGTCATTTGGCCCAGAATGATGTCTGTCTGCTGCCTTCATCCTTCCTCCCCGTGTTCGTCTGTCCAGACACCAGCTGTTCCCCACATCTGCCTTGTGGGGTGACCCGGGCCCGGCTGGCAGACAAGAGCAAGACAGTGCAGGAAACTCCGTCTGACGGGGTGACCGGTTTCCCATCCAGACACCTGTCTGTAGTGCGGGGCAGACAGGAAAGGGCAGGACTCAGCCTCTCAGCATGTCCGTTTATTATTTTCCTGTTGGAGCCTTGAGGAGTCTCGAATACAGAGCAGATTTCCAGAATGGTTGCTTCGATAATCTACCCTCATAACAACAACAGAGAAATCCATTTATAATTGGAATCATTCTGAGTAGCCATGTGTTGGAGGTTTGAGGGAAGACGGGGAAACAGCCTTAACTTATTCAGCGAGGCAAGGTTTCGTGAGGCGTGGTGGCCTGGAACACTAGTTATGATCATGTTTTAGACAGCTGCTAAGAGACTGGTTCTGGAGGGTGTCTGGGAAGTTGGGGTGTAGTCCCAGTTCTGTGACTTAGTTCTGTGACGCTGGGCAGGCCAGGCTCACCTTCGGGTTTTATCTCTTGACATTTGGATTATATTCATGTCTAAAGATTCTCCACATGGCTTCCTGAGGGAATTGGCCATTGGCAGGAACCTGAAGGCTATTTGGAGCAGAGACCAGTCGGCTAAGAAGAAATTAATCCCAGAAACATGTCTCAGCACAGGATGGCATGCCTAACTGATGACATTCGGTATAGAGTTGTTCTGTTTATTTGCTAAATCTAAGTAAAAGCCTGGTTTCTTGTGAAAGGACGTTGTACCCAAGCGTAGCCCATTGGTCTAAGGAGTCTAGTGATTCTATAAGACGTAGGAAGATAAAAATCAGTAGATGGACAGCAGCCTACTTAGCTGAGTGGTCCATGCTAAAAGGTTGGGTATTGGGCTGCAGAGTTGGTGATGTGCCTCAGTGGCTCTTAAAATCTCAATTCAGCAATCAGAGTGGTCCTCCTAAATAAGTCTTGGGGTATCACACCTCTGCAAAGCCCTTCAAGTGTCTCCCCATTTTACGCAGAGTAAAAACCAGTCTTCCCAATGACCTATCAGGCCCTTGGTTGTCTGCCTACCCCCAGCACTTCTCTGACCTCACCCCTATTATCAGTACCTTCCCTCACTTGACTCCAGCCCTCTGGACTGTCCAGCTGGGTGTCCTCCTGCCTTTGACAGACTTTGTCTCTGGCTCCTCCTTTAGCTGACAACATTCTTCCCCATTAATCCACATGACTCACTGTGTCACCTCCTCCAAGTCTTTGCCCAAGTGTCAAGTTCTCAATGAGCCCCATCCTGACCTCCCACCTTACGTCACCCCTGGCACTCACGCACCCATTTGCTTTGGCCTCCACTCTTCTTTCTTTCTTTTATAACCCTTATCACCTTGGCACATCCTAGAAAATATATTTATCATCTCATTATCCCTCCCCTCTTGCTGATCAAATGAAAATTTTGTGAGGTCAAGGATGTGCATCTGTTTGTTCAATGAGGTATCCCTAGTTGCACTATATCCTGCTGGTGAGCACCTGCTATGTGACGGACACTGTTGTAGGCCCCAAGCACGATGGACCTGGTCCTGACCATGCTGAGTTCATGTCTGGTGGACTAATGGCCATGTGTTTAGAGTATATTAAGACAGATAGAGCAAGTGAGGAGAGTCAACAAAGCTTCCTGGAGAAGGAAACACCAAAGGTGAGACATGAAAGGCATAGTAGGTCATAGCCAGGTAAAAGGAGTCTGTGGGGGAGGGAGGACCAGGGATTAGGATGCGAGAGAAAAGAGAGTTTCTGGCAGAGGGTACAGTCTGTGCAAAAGCCCAGACATAAAGCGGCATGCTAAGGAAACCCCAATTCCCTGAGTGTGGCTAGAGCACAGGATGAGAGGGGATGTAAGTAGTAAGAGGTAAGAAAATGAACCTTAAGCAGGCTTTTTAAACCAATCCAGAGAACCTGAACTTTATCCACAGAGCGTAGGAGTATTTCAGTGATTCTAAGCACTGAACTAGTGTAGAGGATCCTAGAAGGCTTCCTGGAAGAGGGGCTAGACATGTTTACCTTGGAAGATTAGTAAAAGACAACAGGAAGATGACTAAACAGACTACACTAATTCCTCCTTGTCCCAAAAATCACTGGCTTCTGGAATGTTATGATTTTTCCTATTGGGGGTGTAGCGTTGACTTTTTCATGTGGATGAATAAGACACTCATTTTCGTTTGATCCTGCAAAGGGATCAGACCCTCCTATCCCCCAAAATTACCATCCTCATAACCACTGTCAACATCACCATGACCACCATCAATACCAGCATCACTGTCACCACCACCATCGGCAGCAGCAGCAGCATTCACTGAGCACATAGTATAAGCCATAGACGATGCTAAGGTCTTCCCTCGAATTTTATACTTTATGTAAAATACTTCCAGAGGGCAGGACTGTCATTACCCTCATTTTACAGAGAAACTGAAGCCACCAAAATGAAAGTAACTTGCCTAATAGCATACACGGAGCCCCTGACAGCGCAAGGAATCCAACCCAAATCTCATTCCTTTCTCTCCACCGTCCCCTCCCTTACCCACATGACCACTGTATCCACATTGAAACAAGCCTCTCTATTCATGGACTCCCCCATGCCCCGTGCCAGGCGTGTGTCTCCTCTGCCTCCGAGGAGCTTACAGCGAGTCCTTGTACTTGACATCACACCTTGGTCCACTTGATCTCATTAAATCTTTCCATCAACATGATGACATCCCTGGCACTCAGGTGGTGAAGCGACTTGTGCCCAAGCTCCTGCAGTGGGCGGGGGGATAGTCAAGGCTTTCTGCCATTCAGCGTAGGCCGCCCCTTGCTCCCCATGCTGCACACTCTCTGCTGTGGCCTCCCTGTTGAGTCTGAGTCAGAATCCTGGCCCTGCCTGTCTCCCAGCATCAGGGGAGACCCGCAGCCAGGGCCTTGCGGTGCATTTGCCTGGGCTGCATTCCTGAGCCGCTCACATATATGGATGGAGCTGTTCTCCCGGGCAGCTCACAGAGGAGAAGCCCCTGAGCCTGGGCACCATCTCCAGCCCAGAGGAAAAAAGGAGAGAATCCTGGCCTTTAGTCATTGACCTGGGCTTGTTCACAAAATCCTAGAGTGGGTGGCCAAGCCATTTATGGGATAGCCTCACCACACGGTGCTGGGAATCCCAAATGTAAACTGGCCACCACAGCGTTTGTGCTGCGGGTGGTAGGTTTCCTTGGGAGGCCATTGGGGGGGAGAAGGTGGAACGCTGCTTGGGGAGTCAGGGAATCTGGGAATCGGGCTCAGAACTAACTTTACCAGGATGTGGCCCTTTTTTCTGTGCCTCACTTTCTCCCTCTGTCAAAAGGGGACCCTGACTCCTGCTGCACCTGCCTCCTGGGGGGTCGGTGTCGAGGAGAAGGTTACACACGGGGCTGCAGATCCCAGGCCACCTGCCAGCCAAGTGACTCACCTCTGGGCATTGTAGTTTCCTCTAAGAAGTAAAATGGGGCTAGTAAGAATAGCCACCTTATTAGGGGTGCTGGGAAGAGTGAGTGAGATAATGCGCACGGGGTTCACTCAGCCAGGCACGTGGTAAAGGGATAAAAGGCTATTGGCTGTAAAAAGACAAAACAACATCCTGTCCAGGCTGTGGAGGAGGAGCCTTCTTACTCTCACTTGCTGAAAAGTTCTCAGAGTTCTTGGAGTGGCCTTTTGAATCCTGTCATCTCATTACTGAGGGGTAGTGAGGTCCGGGGCAAGTTTGCTGTGCTCTAAACATTCTGAAACCTCTGTCTTCTCATCCACAAGATGGGTTGCTAACCATGCTAGCCTCATGGTGTTGTGCAGACTGGGCTAGCCAGCAGGTGGGAGTCCTCTGGCACACGGAAGGCCCTCCGGAAGTGCTAGTGTGGGGGTTGAGTGTTGGTCACTGCCGTGGACCTTCCCCAGGTCAGACCCAGGAACCATCTGGGAAGGGGGGTGGAGCTGCCAGCCGCTACCCTTCTGTTCCTACTCATAGGCCCTTGATCAGGGAGGAAGCTTGTGAGAAGAGGAGACCCCGGGGCAGGCTCTGAACAGGCAGTTCACTGAGCTGCAAGAGGCAGGCAGGTGGAAGAGACAAGCTGCTGAACGTCGCCTCTGCACTAGGACCTCTGTAAGCTGGTTTGGAGACGCTATTTCACTGACTCCTCAGCAGAATCCGGTGAGGTCTTTCCGAGGACTCTGATTTTACAGATGAGGAGACAAAGTCCCTAGGGTGCCAAGGGCTTACAGAAAGTCAAGCAGCACCAATGTAGAGCCCACACCCGAACCCAGGCTCGTCTGCCTCCTAGACTCCTAGCAAGGGCTCAATACCAGCATGCATGGAAGATAAGAAGGCTCCAGATCTGCCTCCTGAGACCAAGCCTTCCAGACTTTGTTATGTTCTGATTGCGGTTCCTTCTCTCGGTTTTCAGACATGTTTCTTTGAGAAAAGGTCAGAGCTGCCTGGGTTGACCTGGGGAGGAACGAGAACGGCCATACCATGCCCACTTAGCCAGGGTGGCCAGGCCGGCCAGAGAAGCTAACTGAGGCAGAGCCCTGGCAACAGATGGTTGTGGAGAAGCTGAAGGAACTGGGGATAGCAGAAAGGGCAGCGATTGTGAGAGAAAGTCTAAATTTCTATATTCTGACCAGGACTTTTGCCTTCTACTCTTCTCAGGCTGAGGAAGGTTTTCAGACAGATGGGAAGGTAGAGACCTTTAACATTGAATCTTAGTGTACAGGTTAGGGCAAGGGAAGCCCAGAGAAGGCGGGCAACCTGCACCTGTCACAGTGAGTGAGTGCAAGAGCAGAGGCTCCCTGCCTTGGATTCTGGGTATATATGCATGCATTCCTTTGTTCCTCCATTCATGGGCCCATTGAGTGCCTGTTATATAAAGACTCCGGTCAACGAAAGACAGGCTCCCTGCCCAGAGAGGGGTGACATACAGAGCATTTCGGTACACAGAGGGCTTACGTAGGATGCTGTGATGTGGAACGTAGGTGATAATGCCATCTTTGTTCAGACCAATGAGGGAGGTGGTGACACCTGAGATGGGACCTCAAGAGCGGAAGGAAAGCTGGTCAGGACACAGCAGTGAGGGCAGAGGAATGTTAATGGCTAGGGATTTGCTCAGATGGTGGTTCTTTGTATAGGCGGTTCAACAGTGTTGTGCCAGGCAACAGAGGAAAGGCCAGACTCACAGAGGGGTGTTCATGTGCAAGAAAGCAACATTAATGATCCACACAACCTCCCGAAGGTGTGTTCTATCACAGAAAGCCTTAACATTCAGAAATTCCAGGTGATCTACCAAGATAACCTAATTATGTTTCCTTTTATAAGCTATACAACAGTGATCTCCTATTTTCGTGTCAGTTTTTCAATAAAATATTGATTATAGATGAAAAATAAGTAAGAAAACCCATGGGATATTTGAGAGAACAAGAAGGAAATAAGCCACAGAGAGTGAGGAGGCGAAGGGGACCAGGAGAGGCCCGAGAAGTATGTGTGAGCAAATCATGCAAGGCCTTGATCTCATGCTGAGGACTTGGGGTCTTGTTCTAAGAGACTTCTTCCAGTTTTGCCTATGTGAGGTGCAGCAGGAAGCATGGGAGCTAAATCAGAAGTGAAATTATCCCTCATGGGTCAGAGGCAGAATTTGTGCACAGGACATTAGAGGTAACTGGATCATTCTAGTGTTAGAACATGGGCAAGGGCAGGAGAAGAGAACAGATAAAGGGAAGGGAGGTGGAGAGGGGGACAACGGGCAGCAAAGGTGTCACAGATGGCGAAATGTGAGCTGGTGGGAAATATGACTCGGCACATATGTATTCAGCATCAAGCATCTCCTGAGTGTCAGGCCATGTGCTGGGGCTTCTGGATGCTTATTCTCATTTGATCTTCACAACCGTATGCAATACAGTGTTTTCAAAAATCGGCCTTTTGTAGATGTAGAAACTAAGCGTCAGGACAGTGAAGGGACTTTCCAGAAATTGCTCAGTGACTAGGAGTCAAGCAAGGATGCCAGTCCAGGCCTCCTGGCCCCCGTGATCGTACTCTCCCCACTTGACCTCAGTTATTAGACTTGGACTTGGCTCTGCCATCAGTGTCCCCACTTGGACTGGAGGATGTCCTCTAGGTCTCTTCCAAGTCTAACATTCTCTGCTTCTCTTAGAGATAAAGAGGTTGTGGAAGACTTCTCTAGATTAGAAGGCACAGTCTCTGCAAAGGCATGATGAAAAGGAGGTAGAGGTCCTGAACAGGGCACGACCAGCTGCTGGATGCAGAAAGACAGGCACTGCGTGGAAGGAGCCTCGGTGAGAAAGCTTACATTCTTGGGAATGCTCTAGGAGTTGAAAAGAGAAACAGAGATGTGCTAGTCATGAGTACAATGAAAGGGTCAGTAAGAGATGGAGAAATGAACAGAGACATTCATTCATTCAGTGGCTCAGGCTCAGAAAACAAAACTGACGTGGTTCCTGCCTCACTGAGGGAGAGAGATGAGGAGATACCTATCCTTTGATTGGTCGGTCTGTGCGCTGAGCACATGCCAAGAACTGGGTGTTACAGGCTTTTCGTCAGTTCCCTTATCCTCCATCACAACCTCAGGAGGTGTAGGCTTTCGTTATTCCCATTTAATGACTGAATTAACTGAGGCTCAGAGAAGTTGTCAGACGCTCAAGATCACATAAGTGGCTTCAATCTTCTATTTCAAATCATTGCAAAATTGCAAGATGGAGAAAGGTTGCAAGGGAGGGAGTGAGGGAGGGGAGGCAGGCAGGCCAAGAGGCAGCGAGAAGAGTTAGATACAGAGAATGAGTCCACAGGCTAGGAGGAGGACAAAGATGTTCTCTGAGACCGTGTGAGCACTTGGAGACCCTGCCTAGGCAGGAGGCGAATGAGGTCATTAAATCCATCTGCGCAGATGGGGGACCCTCTGGGAAAAGTTATATGCAAATATCATGATGCAATGAGGTGAAATCTGAAATCCTCTTGCGTTAGCTCAGGCTGGGGCTCAAGCAGGGACTGCACTGTGCTCTTTGGAAAGATCATCTGCTGCATCGAGAAGACATTCGCTCTTTCTCTCGGTTTGTAGAAAGGAGAGCCAGCTCAAGGTCACAGAGCATGTGAAGGAATGGACTGGGAACCAAAACTCAGGCTTTTCCCTTTTTTTTTTTCTTTGAGAGAGAGAGAGAGGCAGGCAGGCAGAAGGAGAGGGAGAATTTCAAGCTCCATGCTCAGGGCAGAGCCCTACATGAGGCTCGATCCCAAGACCACGATCTGAGTGGAAATCAAGAGTGGGATGCTCGGCCAACTGAGCCACCCAGGTGCTCCTCCCATTTAAAAAAAAATGTTTAATCTCTTTTCATTTTTTCCCCCAGCTTTCATAATATATGTGGATAACAGATCATGTTGTACCCTTCTCACCTTTTTCCGAGAGCCTTCAACCGAGCCTTATGCAAAATCTCTATGTGAAATGCCCCCCACTGAGATCGCAGGCCCCCTGGAAAGTGGTCTGAGCTTGCTGAGACATGCACTGGTTGTTTTCATCCTTGCCTCCCCAAATCAAAATTCCTAGCGTGTGTCTTTCTTAGAAGGCGCTTTCATATACTTAATTTCACTTGACCACCACAGCAGCCCTGTAAGTTAGGTATTCCGTCGTGCAAGTCTTATCAACCAGCTTTGGGACGGTACCTTCCAGTTTTTCACCCATGATTTCATTCAGCCCTCAGAATTCCCAGTGCGAGGTGGGGCTGATGATGCCAGTTCTACATCCAGGAACCTGAGGCTCAGAGAGAAATAGCTTATCCTACCTTAATGACCACGTCTGCCACTCATTACTTTGGGCAAATGGCTGCCCCTTCCAGAGAGCCTGTTTCCCCGCCTATAAAAGGGTGGTGGTTTTAGCACCTATCTTAAAGCGTTGCCTAACCCTTCATAAATGCCCTCAAAAATGAAAGCTGCTATTGTAATGACTTTGGTAAAAGTTATGACAGGGCTGGCAAGCAGCAGAGCTATGACTTGAACTTGAATCTGCTACCTGACACCACCCCCACGCCCCCAATCCTGTCATTCCCCTCCTGCTCTGCACTACTTGTCTGAAAATTACTCTATCAGACCCAACCACCTGGCTCACATCTCTCCTTCTCTCTACAGGTCACCCCCTTCCCTATGTCCTGTGACCTACAAGGTGACTGTGCTTGTCGGGACCCCCAGGCCCAAGAACACAGCCGGAAAGACCTCCGGGGATACAGCCATGGCTAAGGAAGGACAAGGAGTTGACAAAGAATTCCCAGCGCCAGGACCCGCATCCCTTTGGTATTGATTTCACAGTCAGCTGCTCAACGGAATGGCCTCCCCACACCAGGGATCCTTAGCACCCAACCGGTCTGCCTTTAATTTCACCCAGGAAGGACTCATAGTAGGGGCGCATGAACCAAGTTTCGCCATGTTGGATGATGGATTGGAATCCCATCCCAAAGTCTTAGATGGATTGCACATATAAGTGTGCAGTCCCAGAGCCTAAAAGTCTCATCAATTGTCACACAACCACAGCGAGAAACATGTTCTATATTTAGGAGTGTGCACATATGTGGTTAGTACACATGCATGCATACGCACCCCCAACAAACGTCTATCTGCACGAGGGCAGTTTGGGAGACTGAGCAGAGAGAGACTGGAACACACTCAGTCTTTCCTTCCCCAAGCTCCTAGACAGTACTGTCCTTGGGAGAAAGAGAGTCACAGAAACTGCCAAGACCAAGTGTTGAGATGTCAAGATAGCTTGCACTCTAAGGCTTGGAACATGTAGGGCATGTCCAGTTGTGCAGCCCTTTGGGATTAGAAGTGAAATGGTCTCCGATCACCTACCTTCTAGGGAAGTAGAACCCAGGACGAGGTAAAGAATCCAAGGTATGAAAAGCCCCCAAATTCTTCTGTTGCCATGGGGGATCTTACCCCAACTCCAGGGTTTGAGGCCAAGCTGGAAATGGCATAGGGTTGCAGTGTCAAGGTATTATAACAGCCCCCTGCTTGAGGCCATACTATCCCTCCAGAACCCACCCATTCCCCAAATCTTGCCTTGGGACCACATTCGCTGCTACTTTTCCTGCTGCTCTATCCTATACATTGAGTACCCCCAAGATAGTAGGACTAGGTTAGGAAAAACCCCACACAACCAAACAGTCTGCCTTAAAAGTGACCCACATTTTCCCACGGCTCCTCATGTCTTAGCTCTTCTGTAAGAGAAAAATCCTCATTGGCCCACATGGTGAGAAGTTACAACCCCCACGGGTGGGCTTCTCATCCTGGAAGGGAGTAGAGGGACTGGAGATGCTGAAACCCTCATGGAGGGTCGAGAATGTCTGAGCCAGTGTTAGATTTTAGAATCAAGGGGACCAGTGTTAAATGTCTGTGATGTTGGGGCCATCCAGAGACTGCTGGGATAGTGGGGACTCTTGAGTTAATTTTCCTTATCCAAGCTTTCCTGGCCCTCCAGGCTAGATCAGGTTTTGGTGCTGAGGACTTTGCTGTTGCCCTGAGCAGCTATAATCCTAGAACAGAGAATCATCTTGGGTTTGATGCGTCTAAACTGTGTTCTCGAGGGCCATCAGAGGGAAGCCAAAGAGTTCACAGCCTCAGTCCCCAACCACCCAACATGGGCATCATGTTTTCCACAGTCTTCCAGCTACCAGGACACCCATCCCCACCTGCAGTTAGTCAGCCCTTCCCTCTTTCCCATGTTTAGCCTCCAAAAGTTGGGAGGAAGGTAGTCCCATGCATGTGGAAGCCCCTACCTCATTGGGGTCCTCTTTGCCTGTTTTCCACCCGTTACTTGTCCACTGCTTTTGAAATAATATGAGAAGAAATTGATACAGAATGAGGTAGAGAGAATGGTCAAGCTGGACGTAATTCCTAAGATCTGGAACTGAGAAAGTGAGGCAATGGGAGGGTATCGCATAAAGATTGCTGTAAATCACTGTCATCTCAAATCTAGTGAAAACAACCAACAAAAACAGAATCTAGCATTGGAATGGGAAACCCCAGGCATATGTGCTGACCCTCCTCATTCCTGCACCGGAAGTAGGCATTGTTATTCAATCATTGTCCTTGGTCCTATGGGGATCAAAAATAACTTCAGGAAGCTTCTTCCTGTATTACTCCCAACTGCAATTACCTGCCGACCAAGAACACTTGAGACGCCAACATACCAAGGTGCTTTTCGCACAGGTGCCCATAAATTAGGATGCAGTGCTTAGATTTGTGTGGCTCGTACCATGTTCCAAACCCTGAGACTGGGTTCCAGATTGGAGAGGTTGCCACCACGGTTAAAGACAGGCTCATATCCTTTATAGTTCCTTCTTTTACAAACTCCTATCTCACGTATATTCAGAGCAATTTCTAGAGTTACCAGGGCCAGTCCTTAGCAAAATTATCATAAACATGGAAGCACAGATCCCATTTTGTACTCCTTCCAGTACCTTTGGATGCTGGCCGATGTTAAAGCCCCTCTCTCGCCCTAGTGGAGTTATCAACATGTGTGGTTAGCTGACAAGATATGAACTAAGAAAGGTAACTGAGTGGGCCTCCCAGTTGCTTTATCACACCTATAAGTAGTGTGAAAGGCCTTGGAGACCTGAAGACGCCATCACTAACGGTGGGGATGCAGGAACCACAGGAAAACCTCTCCAGCTTCCCTTCAGGACCCCCGTCCTCTTTCTTCCTTCACTCTCACCCTGTCTGTGCCCACACTCTCCAGCTGAGCAAAGCTTCCTAGAGGCTGACTTCCATCTTCAGACTCACAGATTGAGTCAAGCAAGGAGCCACCCAGTCTCCTCCTTACCGTCATTCAAACCTGTTACTCATAAATTCCTATTTGCCAAGGATGTTAGTCAAGACAGGCTACTTGACGGATGGCCAGCCTCATGCCCACATGGAAGGCCCTTCTCAAAACTTAGTGAAAGAGACTCCGTTCTATTCATGCAATGCACTGATCTCGGCCTTCATTTTCCTTCTGGGAATAGACTCATTGTCTTATCCCTTCGATGATCTCCTGTTTAGGATAATGGAGTACTCACAGGGAGGCAGATCTGAAGCACTGTTGTCTATCGATCAGCAGCTCAGGGGGCCCTAAAACAGTTGGGGGTTCTGGGTCTGAAGAAGTATTAGCCTGTTGGCAGCAAGAAAGAAAAGATGAGGAAGATGGTTCTCCAAACCCTGTTGTGGGGAGCCTTTCCAAGCCACAACCCTAACTGCATGCCCAGAGGACTCGTATTACCCCCATATTCCGTGCCAACCACCTCTTAAGGGAAGACAGTCCTTGGGAAGTCTGTTTTGGTGGCTGAATTAGGATGGTAGGAAAGGGAGCGATCTATGGTCGTAAATAGTAGGGCTTTGAAGATGGAGGGTATCAGCTGCTACTCCTGGCTGCAGCATGTTGAGTTACTGCCTAGACAGTTCTCTTGGTCTTTTTCCCACCTTGGCCCATGCTTAAATGCTATTTGTTGAAAATAATTCTTTGAGACAGATTTCAGCTACCTCCCTTCCAGGTTCAATTTAACTTGGTTGTAACTGTCAATTTGTTATAGGTCTTACCTGTGTTTTAAAAAGAAAAAAAAAAGAAAAAAGAAAAAAAAACAGGAAGGAGGAAAGGAAGAAAGGAAACCATAAATTCAAGTTAACAGTTTTGAGGTTTTTGTGTTTTGTGTGTTTTATTATTTTTTTTTCTGGAACTACTTCAAGTGGGAAAATGAAAAGAATAAATTGATGGTATCGAAGCTGTACAGATAGAGATTGATAGAAGACAAAGATATGAAAAGGAAATAAAAATGCATGATTAAAAATAAGAATTTAAAAACCCCCTATTTTTGTGCTTCCTAAAGGGAACTGTTTATTCTGCAGGCTGCGTAGGTAGACACAAGCATAAAAAATTCCCTAGCAGGAGACATAAAGTGGGATTTTATAATGCTCTTATTTTCTGTACATTGTGGTAGATCCAGGCAATAAGGCATCTTCCCCCTTGGATATGTAGTTGTTGTTGTTGGGGGAGCATTTTCTCTATATGTTTGGTGGCAATCAGTGGTAGTAGGGAGTGGGGAGGGCTTGAAATTGGTTTTGCCTAATATTAAGGGGACATAGTGTGTTGTGCTTTTCACGTTATAAAATGTTTGTATTTACCAGTAGAGCACTGGGCTTTATAAAGACTGCACTTAGAATCACACTGCACGGTCCACTTTCCTAAAAAGCTGCTACATGACCAGACAGGTAACTTCCGTGGTTTTTGAGAAACGAAACAAAAATAAACCAAGCAAACAGCAAACATAAAAACTAAAGAGCAAATGAATAAAAGCCTATTCTTTGAACTTACTCAAGTTTTGCCAAATTCCTACCAATTGTTTGATCTTTAAGAGAATTCTTTGACAGCCAAGAGAGGAGTTATGTCTCTAGAGAAGGAACCTGGAGTTCTTAACTCCGGGCTGCAGGTTTGCTCAGTGATCTTGAACAAGTCATCAAATAGCTTCTCCATTTGCCTCAGTTTCTCCAGCTGCAAAATGGGGATAACATTACTTACCTACCTCACAGTGGGATGGCAGGGGATGGTGTGAGGCCCTGAGGTTTTAAAGGGGCTGTGGCAATCTGTGAGAGACACACAAAGTCCATGGGTTACTTTTCAAGAATGCACAGGCCCATTGGTCACTTAAGAAAGACAGGGAGTGCTCATCTGATATTTCAAGGAATAAAGCTGGAGATCCTAGATTTCATAGTCCACCTTAAGAGAGAGGCTTGTAGTTGGGGATATTTCACTCATAGGTAAATTGGATCCCTCCCCCCCATTCTGGCCTTTACCAGTTCTAGAATTTGATTAAAAGCCAATTACATCTTACAGTGTAAAAGTCAGTTTACTGTGGTCTAGTCAAGACTTATGGGCCATTTCCAACCTCACAAGAGGAAGGGAGTCATTAAAATCCCTTCTTCTTCTTCTCAGACTTAAAATTCCACATCGAGTGTTCCATTTAAAGAAGATACGGCATTCTGAGTGCAAACAACTCGGGGCTTCTTAAACTACTACACCAGCAGTCAGTGAGGAGAATTTTGAACAATTATTACGTTGCTTTCTTGGGTCTCTATAATCAATAACCTGTCCGCAGATATCTATCTATATAAAGATATTATATATAAATATAAATTTACATATATATGCACATGTATATATAGTTGTACATATATGTGTGTATATATATACTTAAATGTAATATTTACAAAATAAAACTGTGATCTCGTCTAGAGAAAATGTATTCATATTACAAACTGCTCTTCCATATTTATGTATCATATTATACCTTTTTATTATTGTTATAATTAATATGGGTATTTCTAATTATGATGATGTTGAAATCTGTTTGGCACCTTCTGGAAACTACCAAATAATGACTCTCCATTGAAGTGCTTAAAATCTGTTCTCATGAGAATTCTACTGGCCTACTACTATTAAAAAAAAAAAAAAGGAAAAAAAGAAAAAAAAAGAAAAAAAAAAACCTAAACACCAAAAACAAAACACAATTCCAATCCTTTTTCTGTACCTCACGCGCATAAATTTGCTGCTCCTATTTTGGGTTTTATTTTTTCCTGTTTATGTGTTTTTATGGATCTAAGTTAAGTCTTTCAGCAATATATAAAATTGTAAATAGTAAACTTTATTTATTAAGAATGTCATCTTTTTTAATTTATATTTACACAATTGTTCATCTAATTTATTTTTTCTATACGGTTTTAAATACTCAGACATATTTTGCTGTTTGTGATATTTTTATCCTGTTCTCGTGGATTTGTTTTTCCATACTGTTTTCTCTGGTCTCAATTACAGGTTGGATCTCACAAAAGAAAAAAAATGATGTCAAAGACAGAAATATTTTGCCACTGTTGATTACTATACCTTAAAATTCTATATTATGAAAATATATAATAGCTTGTATGCTTCAATACGTAGCAGTGTGGTTTCTGTCTGTTGTGGAAGTCTAAAGGACTCTCATATGTGCACGCTCATACGGACGAGATCCCCAGAGCCTCAGATGGGAAGATTATTGGTAGCATGAGCTCGAATTCAACATACACCCAATCTTCTACATAAATAATTCCTGAAAAATACCTATATTTTGCATATGCAAAAACTGAAAACCATTCTTACATGTTTGTTAAAAAAAAAAAAACTCAGTTTTCATGAAACTGTCAGCTATATCTAGCCTTTTGGATGCTATCTTCAACAATAAACTTCCAGCATATTCTTTTTTTTTTTTCTTTATGATTGAATGCTTAGTCATCCAGTTCATCAACCTGCTGCTGAGGCTGAAATTTTGCTGTGTTTGGTTTGCCTACTGGATCTCATTTTTCATCGTATCACCACTTAGTAGCCATGTGATCTTTGGAAAGTTATTTAAGATTTAGTTTTCCCATCTGTAAAATGGAAATAATAAAAAGGCCCACCTCATGATGTTGTTGATAGAATTAAATAGGATAAATATGTAATGTTTTTAGAACTGCTGCAGACACAGATCACATATTAACTCTTGTTATGACTATTATTAGCAGGGGAAAACTACTCATAATACATGAATTTTTCTCATATCTACTTGTTTTTTTAAGAGAATAAAGCCAAGATGCACCAAAGCATTCAAGTACTTGCACAGACATTGCCACTGAGTCAAGTCGCTGGCACCATACACTGAACTCTTGCCTGGAGTACCACAATGACACAGGTCAAAATCTGTATTTTCTAGGACTTAACAACTTTGAGTCTGCACAAAAGGGGATTTTTGGGGACATAAAGGTGAATTATATTAAAGGGTACAGGTAGGCAAGTCAAGAACCACCCATAGTAAGATTTCTGGTCTCTTTACAAACAGAATCCACTGAGAGACATGAGGGAAGCCACCAAAGAATGGAATAAAAGTCATTGCTAAATTATGTCAGATAAATAGTTATTCCCGAAGAAAAATAATGATTAAAGAGGATGTTTACTTAGTTCTTTTCAATTCACTGTGAAGACTGAAACAAGATTTAAATAATAGTTTCATGAAAAGAGGCAAGTATTTCCCAAAGAGAGAAGAGAGAAAAAGACTTATTATATATTTGTATTCCTTGGTTTTGTCTGTAGAGACAAAGTCATGGGGCAGAGATTTCTCTTGGTAGAAAGAAGATATTAATTCTATTGTCTTCTCCCTTCCTCCTCTAACACACTCTCTCTTTCTCTCTCTCACACACACACTCACACACACACACACACACACATACACACACACAGAGTAATGGAAAAAGTTCACTGGGCTTTAGTTGCTTAATCTGTCAAATGGGAAAATGACTCCTGATGGGGGTGGGGGTGGGGGCAGCCCCGGTGGCTCAATGGTTTAGCGCCACCTTCGGCCCGGGGTGTCGTCCTGGAGGCCCTGCGTGGAGCCTGCTTCTCCCTCTGCCTGTGTCTCTGCCTCTCTCTCCTCTGTATCTCATGAATAAATAAAAAAATCTTTTTTTTTAAAGGATAGGGCCTACATTGTATCATGCTATGCTGACATTGGTGAATCTATCCAGTTCTTAACCTTTAGGGCCATGAATAAGAACCTAGGACAAAAGTATAGCCTCTCTTGCCTTCCACTCAGGAGGAGGCTTCCTTCTTTACCTCTGTAAAGAACTGTGATTTGAGGTAGAAAGCAGTGCTGGGAGTTGGCAATGAGAAAAGGTATGCGGTATGTTTAGAAACCTAGTATGTTTAAGGCAAGCGGTATGTTTAAGCGAATGGGACTAGCCAAGGAAGAAAAAAGCATGGCACCTTCGAGGAGAAATTGAATAAAAGGCCAATGCACTTAGGAAGCCGAGAGGGTACTGGTGGACCAACAAGAGGATGGAGACGTTATCATGAGCCATGTTGAGACTTTCAGGTTTATCTCAACAACAATGTGGAGCCATTGAAGGTTTTCAGAAAGGGATTTACAAGGGCAGTTTTTTGTTGTTTATTTTTTTGTTTGTCCTTCTCTGATTGATTGATTTATTTACTCAGCATAATACTCTCCAGTTCCATCCACGTCGAAGAAAATGGTGGGTGTTTGTCATTCCTTTTTTTTTTTTCTAGCTGAAATTTTTTTTTAATAATAAATTTATTTTTTATTGGTGTTCAATTTGTCAACATACAGAATAACACCCGTGCTCATCCCGTCAAGTGCCCCCCTCAATGCCTGCCACCCAGTCACCCCCACCCCCGCCCTCCTCCCCTTCCACCACCCCTAGTTCGTTTCCCAGAGTTAGGAGTCTTCCATGTTCTGTCTCCCTTTCTGATATTTCCTACCCATTTCTTCTCCCTTCCCCTCTATTCCCTTTCACTATTATTTATATTCCCCAAATGAATGAGACCATATAATGTTTATCCTTCTCCGATTGACTTATTTCACTCAGCATAATACCCTCCAGTTCCATCCACGCCGAAGCAAATGGTGGGTGTTTGTCATTTCTAATGGTTGAGGAATATTCCATTGTATACATAAACCACATCTTCTTTATCCATTCATCTTTTGATGGACACCGAGGCTCCTTCCACAGTTTGGCTATTGTGGACATTGCTGCTAGAAACATCGGGGTGCTTTGCAGCGGGTGTGGGATGGTATGGGGAGGGAAAGAGGTATACACAGCCCAGCTCCCCAGTATTTACATGGGAAGAAATATTCACCGCTTTCACATTACCAAGACTGAAGTTTGCAGGATACTAAACTTGCTTCCATCTCTATGAAATGATAAATCCCCTTTACATGCCCAAGAGACTGAACAGGTCTAGAGTAAAGACCAATAAAAAATTAAAATCATTATTATTCTCCTAGCTTGTACTTTAAAAGGAGAGCGACAAAAGAAAATAATAAATAAATATAAGGAGAGCGACAAAAGCAAAAGTTGGGAAGGGGTGCCTTTCTTTAAGACGAGGAAATAATTAGCTTCTCTTTTATTTCTCACACAAGTACTGTGATATAGGGATCATTATTCCCATTTTCACAGATGAGAGAAACTGAGGATCAAAGTTTAAGTGAATTTTCATAGTGAATGGCCCCAAAAGTCAAGTCCCAATCTTGTTGAGTTGTATGCAAACACTACTTTATACTGCTTCTCAATTCTCACAATTATCTTAGGTCTGTTTGAGCTAAAAGCAGTGTTATTTAAATACTCCAAGGATGGAAATTGTTTCAACTTAATCTCAACACAGATTGAGGCTGGTAGTGATTGCAACGCTGGGTTGAGGAAGGTTTTATAATTCATCCAAGCTACAGGGGAAAGGGTAATGTGACCCCGGGAAGGTCATCTCATCTCTCTGAACTTGTTTTCCTCATCCATGCTTGCCCATCGTGGAAATGGAAGGGAAGTGGCAGTATGAATGTTCTCATTGCTTTTCTGTACTTAGTATAGTTTCTTATTTTTCAAATATAAATTGAAGATTGGGTGGGGTGGGGGGAGAAGATTCCCCAGGGCTACAGCTCATGCCAGACACAGAGCCCCTCTTCAGCCTCCTTGGTTAATATTCTCCTTGACCAGGATGACTCCTGTCTAACTTGATGAGAGACCTCATCATCTTTGTGTTATCTGGATCCCCTTGAACAAGTTACCAATTTGTACCATGACTGGTGCCAAATGAGCATTTTTTTCTAGAAGTTTCCATCCATGATTAGTAGAGTCTTGTTTCTTGGAAGGACACTGAACTTGTCTCAAGCCAATAGAACAGATTATGTTCACTTCTCTAGCTACCCTATCCTCTACTGACCAGTTTGGGTGGGGAAGACAGTGTATATAATAATCTCTAAAGAAGGTTAGTTACATTTACTGAGAAATCACCTTTATCCATTCTTTAATTTAATCCTAAAAGCAATGCTATAGACACATATTTTTAAGTCCATTGTACGAATA
This sequence comes from Nyctereutes procyonoides, assembly GCF_905146905.1. Lineage (NCBI taxonomy): Eukaryota > Metazoa > Chordata > Mammalia > Carnivora > Canidae > Nyctereutes > Nyctereutes procyonoides. The sequence goes on along the minus strand of NW_026575135.1, from coordinate 4,141,430 downwards.
TCAAGATCCACAGAAATGAGATACTTTGCCCAAAAACACAGTAAACAAGTAGTAGAGCAGGATTTTGGCCAGGCATGTGAGATTTCTAAACCCACACTTTTATTTCTTATGTTATCCTTTCTTCTTATCATAGTACAAATGGGAAAAGGTTTGTTCCGGTATTTACACTAGCTAGAGCGAATTTCTCTCTCTGGTCCTCAGACTTCCATTTGCAAAACGATAGTATGAACTAAGGACCTTTCCATTTCTTACCACTAGTGATTCTGAGATGGATAGTCTCAAAAGTTCTGGGCATAAAGGTAGAGTTTATCTGAGGAAACAGGAAGGAGTATTTAAGCCATTCTAGTTCACTTGTACATCTGCTACTTTTGAGAGCATAATTTATGCCGTCTTTGGAAAGGTTCAATGTTGGTTTGTAAAATGAAGAAGCACAGTTCACAGTTGAAGGGAATCTGGGATGGCAGTTAAAGCAGGCAGTAGGGAAACGTTAAGTTATTTCTAGCTCATTCAACTTCCACATATCTACCTTTTCCACTGCCTTACTTCCTATTTGCAATAAAAGTAGGCAGGGTGCCTATTCATAAAGAGAGTCATTAAAAAAGACTCTTAGTATTCTCCTGATTAAGAAGATACTAAGTGAAATAAGTCAATCGAAGAAAGAAAATTGTCATATGGTTTCACACATATGCAGAATATAAGAAATAGTGCAAGGGAAGGAGGGGAAACTGAACAGGGAAAATCAGAGAGGAAGACAAACCATGAGAGACTGTTAACTCTGGGAAACCAGCTGAGGGTTGCTGAAGGGGAGATGGGTGGGGGGTTGGGGTAACTGGGAGATGCCTTAACTGGCATTAAGGAGGGCATAAGATGTGATGAGCACTGGGTGTTACACACAACTGATGCATCATTGAAACCTACATCTGAAACTAATGATGTACTGTAGGTTGGCAAATTGAATTTAAATTAAAAAAAGATGCTATGACAGTTTCTAATGCCAAAGATAATGCCCTAAGACCCAGAAATTCCACTTCTAAGAGTACACCCAGAAGAAATGCATAAATAGAGTCACCAAAAACAACCTCTGGAATGTTTATAGTAGCACTATTGATGACAGCCCAAACTTGGAAATTTACCAAATGCCCATGAACAGTATGATGGGCAAATAAGCAGAATATATTAATGCAATTAAATCCTATACAACAATAAGAACAGGGCAGCCTGGGTGGCTTGGCAGTTTAGCACTGCCTTCGGCCGGGGCATGATCCTGAAGATCCGGGATCGAGTCCCGCGAAGGACTCCCTGCATGTAGTCTGCTTCTCCCTCTGCCTGCGTCTCTGCCTCTCTGTCTCTCTGCTTCTCATGAGTAAATAAATAAAATCTTTTTTTATTATTTATGATAGTCACAGAGAGAGAGAGAGAGAGAGAGAGGCAGAGACGCAGGCAGAGGGAGAAGCAGGCTCATGCACCGGGAGCCCAACGTGGGATTCGATCCCGAGTCTCCAGGATCGCGCCCTGGGCCAAAGGCAGGCGCCAAACCGCTGCGCCACCCAGGGATCCCCAAATAAATAAAATCTTAAAAAAAAAACAATAAGAACAAATTATCTACAACTTTATGCAATAATACACATAAATCCCACAAAAAAATGATGCCAAGCAAAAGAAGACACAAAATACTATGGGATTTCCATTTTATGAAGTATAAAAATAAGCAAAGAATGATTAATTCCATTGCTGGGGCAACAGGATCTACATGCAAAATAATGAAATTGGACCCCTACCTCATACCATATACTTGAACTGACTCAAAATGGATCAAAGACCTAGATATGAAAGCTAAAATTTTAAAATTCTTAGAAGAACACATAGAGGTAAATCTTTTTTTTTTTCATAGAGGTAAATCTTAATAACCTTGGATTTGGTGATAGATTCTTAGATATGGCACCAAAGCACAAACAAAAGAAGAAAAAATAAACTTCATCAAAATGAAAAACTTGTGTGCTTCAGAGGACACTGTGAAGAAATTGGATAAAATATTTCTAAATTGTTTATAAAGAATATATAAAGAACTATTACAAAAAGACAAAGAACCCAATTGAAAATGGAACAAAAATAACTTGAATAGACATTTATCCACAGATTAAAGACAAAAGATGGGTACACTAAAGCAGTGAAAAATAACAAGCGTTGGTGAAGATGTGGAGAAGCCAGAACCCTTGTACATTGCTGGTAGACACATAAAATGATGCCGCCACTGTGGAAAACAGTTTTTGCGTTCCTCAAAAACGTAAATGTAGAATTGCCATATGATCCCCAAATTCTACTTGAAGGTATATGCCCCAATTAATTAAAAACGGATACTCAAACAAGTATACACGTTTTTAGTTGCACTATTCATAATACACAAAAGGTAAAACAACCTTAATATCCATCAACAAACGAATGGATAGGGATGCCTGGGGGCTCAGCAGTTGAGCATCTGCCTTTGGCTCAGGGCGTGATCCTGGAGTCCTGGGATTGAGTCTCACATCGGGCTCCCTGCATGGAGCCTACTTCTCCCTCTGCCTATATCTCTTCCTTTCCCTCTCTGTCTGTCATGAATATATAAATAAAATCTTTAAAAACAACAACAACAACAAAACAAATGAATGGATAAGCCAACTGTGGTAGACACAAACAGAAGGACATTTATTCAGTCATAAAAAAGAATTCAGTATTGATGTGTGTTGCAAAGTCGATAAGCCTCCAAGACAATGTGTTCAAAGCCAGTAACCAAAAGGTTACATACCGTATAATTCCAGTTATGATATCAGAATAGATAAATGCACACAGAAAGACACATACTGGTAGTTGCCAGAGGCTTGAAGAAGGTCAAATGGGGAGAAGCTGCTTACTGGGTAAAGAATTTTGATCTGCTGTCACAGAAATGTTTGGAACTAGACAAAGGTGGGGGCCTCCCAAGGTTGTGAATATATTAAAGACCACCAAACTGTTCATTTTAAAGTCGTTAATTTTGTTATGTGAATTTCACCCACATAAATTATTTCTAAACAGAGACTGGAGGGGTGCCTGGGTGGCTCAGTTGGTTAAGCAGCCAACTCTTGGTTTCAGCTCAGGTCATAATCTCAGGGTCTGAGGATCAAGCCCTGCATCAGGCACGCAGCTCAGCAGAGTCTGCTTATGGATTCTCTCTCTCCCTCTTCCCCTGCTCTCATCCTGCTGGTGCTCAGTCTCTCAAATAAATAAATAAATAAATAAATAAATCTTTATTTTTTTTTAAAAAAAGAGAGACTGGAAAAAACCCAGATGTGAATAGCAAAAAAAATACATAATTTAATAATAATAAGCAGGAGGAGGAGGAAGAAGATGAGAAGGAGGAAGAGAAAACTTTCAGTGCTGTTAGAAGTCAGGATAGGATATTGGATCCTTCCGAGAAGTAGAAAGGGTATCACTGGAAGGGAAAAGAAAGCGGGCTTCTGGAAGGCTAGTAATGTCCCACTTCTTGATTTGAATGCTGGTTACACATGTCTGATTTTATGAAATTCATCCAGTACTTACAATAAGTTTACATAGTTTTCTGTATGTATATTATATCTATACCAAAGTTTTAAAAAAGATTCACTGGCAAGGATGCTTCGCTAGAAAGGAGACATTTTTCTGGAATATTTTTCTGAAATGGAGTAAGATCCCATTTCAGTTCAGCAGCTTACACTGCCATCCACATCTTTCCCCAAATTAGCAATGATTCTTTAAAACATGACAAAGCTTGACTATACAATGGGTGGGGAGGGAAAGCAAGGTGCTGGTGTTGTGGGAACAGGGTAGTCACGAGCCCTGGGCTCCAGCTCCATTCTTCTGCCTTAAAGCACTATCTGACCACAGAGAAGCTGCCTTGGTGCTGAACCTCAGGATTCCTCATTTGAACGCTGGGCATAATAATGACCAAGATGAAATGAGTTGGTCTGAATCTATTGTTCTCAAGCTGAGTAATGTGATAGAACTGCAAGAAATGTCATGGAGAGGGGCGTCAGGTTGTCTCAGTTGGTTGAGCATCTGCCTCCAGCTCAGGTCATGATTCCAGGGTCCTGGGATCGAGCTCTGAATTGGGCTACCTGCTCAGCGGGGAGCCTGCTTCTCCCTCTCTCCTACTATCTCTGTCTCTGTCAAATAAGTGAATAAGTCTGAAAAGAAAGGAAGGAAGGAGGAGGGGGAAGGAGGGAGGGAGGGAGGGAAGTTATGGACAAGTGGGTAGAAAAGCAGCCAAATGAATGGAGCTCATTCTCTTGGGAAACTCATCCTACCACAAACTAGAGATATAACAGTTTTTAATCTGCTTTACCCAAGGAGCCTTCCTTCCCTTGCCTCATATCCTTAGGAGACTGGCTCAGATGTAATCAGGTCAAAGATTCTCAAACGTTTGGCCAAGTGCAATATTATATGAAATGCCAACACATCAAAAGAGCTTTTTTAATCAGAGGGGATGAGGGACTCCCCTAGTTGGCCCCTGTCTATCTTCTCTAACTAGCCCAGGATCACCCCAGCAATAATTCCCTAGAGCTCTGGGGTCCCAGAGAACCTGATGTAAAAGCAGCTAACCTCATCTAGTCTATTGTACAGATGGGGAAGTTGTCAGAGGCTCAATCAGAACTTGGAGAAACCAGAACCCTTGTACATTGACAACTGTCATTGTCAATTGCCCAGAGCCCGAGTAGAGGACAAAGTAGCATTGCTGAGTAACACGCTCTGCTGCTACCTGGTCCTGGGTCTCTCCACACAAAGGTCTTGAAGGGCGGCAGTCATCTGTGGGTTCTTGAGCCTGGGCTCCATGCCCAGAGAAAAATGAGGGGAGGGGGTCTGGCAGAAGTCAAGGTCCACAGTTTTTTGAGATGCTCTGGTGTGTTTTCCCTCTTCTTGACATGCAGCCTGGCCATTGTCCACTCCTACGAGTGGGGGATTTCTTATTCTCATATTGCTTTGAGGCTGCACCATGCATATTCCAGCTTAGGCTACATGCCTGGCTGAATGCTTTCATTTCCGTCCTTAACCTGTGGCCCTTAATCCAAGCAGAACTCTTCCCAAAGGATGCCGAGATGTTGACCACATCCCCTGGCCAATGTATGGGTGCCAACTTGCTAAAATCATTGCACAAATAGCTCCTTCTATATATGTACCACTTAATATTTCATATTTAATAATGTGTATATATAATCACTTATCCAATTAAAAGTTGAATAATTGTTTTATTGAGCATCACTATGTGCACTGCATTAGAGTAAGCACTGATAAGGCTGTTGGTCAAGACAGACGGCCACTGTCACGGCCCTCAGAGTTTATCATCCAACTATAGGCAGAGGTAAGCCATTAGCTCACTGGAGTGCAGTGCTGTAGATGGGGGGAAATCATCCCAGAAGGAAAACCGTAAATGTTGTAGGCACAGATAACAGAGTATGTAAAGATCTAGGGGGTAAAACAGGGCATGGCTTGTTTGGGGAATGCAAATGTTCAGGCTACTGGGATCTGAACTGGAGCTAAGGATAACTGAGAAACCACACTGGGGAAAGGTGTCAGCTGATACCAGGGCATTATATAGCTCACAAATTGTCAAAACCTCAGTAAATGAGTATCTTCATTTAGGTTCCTTTAGAAGAAAATCTTGAATCAAGGATTCAAGTACAAGTAGTTTAGCTGGATGATGATCCCAATAACCACCAACAGAGAAGAGGGGATGTGAGATAAGAATGGGAAGGTAGCCAAGAGAGGGTGTCTCATCAAAAATATTACTACTGTGACAACTGCAACTCAGTCCCCTGGGAACTCTGAGCCAGTGGATGTCCAACCCCTCAGAGTTACCCCACCTGAGATGCTAGAGAGGTGAGGTATTTATCCAGTCACTCCCATTGTCACTGGTTGAGATATTCCTCTGGGGCATTAATCGCCCAACACATCTGCTATAGCACTAAAGTGTTTGGACATCGTTCTGATGGTAATGGACAGACATGGACATTTTCAGGAAAAGCAAGCTCAGGAACAAATTTTAATTCCAAGGTAGAATTCTTGATGTGGAACAAGAATTGCAGGACAGAATATTTTTCCATCTCTTTGTGCTACCCAGGGCAATTTACACGTTCAATGCAATCCCTATCAAAATACCATGGACTTTTTTCAGAGACTTAGAACAAATTATTGTAAGATTTGTGTGGAATCAGAAAAGACCCCGAATAGCCAGGGGAATTTTAAAAAAGAAAACCATAGCTGGGGGCATCACAATGCCAGATTTCAGGTTGTACTACAAAGCTGTGGTCATCAAGACAGTGTGGTACTGGCACAAAAACAGACACATAGACCAATGGAACAGAATAGAGAATCCAGAAATGGACCCTGAACTTTATGGTCAACTAATATTCGACAAAGGAGGAAAGACGATCCACTGGAAGAAAGACAGTCTCTTCAATAAATGGTGCTGGGAAAATTGGTCATCCACATGCAGAAGAATGAAACTAGACCACTCTCTTGCACCATACACAAAGATAAACTCAAAATGGATGAAAGATTTAAATGTGAGACAAGACTCCATCAAAATCCTAGAGGAGAACACAGGCAACACCCTTTTTGAACTTGGCCACAGTAACTTCTTGCAAGATACATCCACGAAAACAAAAGAAACAAAAGCAAAAATGAACTATTGGGACTTCATCAAGATAAGAAGCTTTTGCACAGCAAAGGATACAGTCAACAAAACTCAAAGACAACCTACAGAATGGGAGAAGATATTTGCAAATAACATATCAGATAAAGGGCTAGTTTCCAAAATCTATAAAGAACTTATTAAACTCAACACCAAAGAAACAAACAATCCAATCATGAAATGGGCAAAAGACATGAAGAGAAATCTCACAGAGGAAGACATAGACATGGCCAACATGCACATGAGAAAATGCTCTGCATCACTTGCCATCAGGGAAATACAAATCAAAACCACAATGAGATACCACCTCACACCAGTGAGAATGGGGAAAATTAATAAGGCAGGAAACAACAAATGTTGGAGAGGATGCGGAGAAAAGGGAACCCTCTTACACTGTTGGTGGGAATGTGAACTGATGCAGCCACTCTGGAAAACTGTGTGGAGGTTCCTCAAAGAATTAAAAATAGACCTGCCCTACGACCCAGCAATTGCACTGTTAGGGATTTACCCCGAAGATTCAGATGCAATGAAACGCCGGGGCACCTGCACCCCGATGTTTCTAGCAGCAATGTCCACAATAGCCAAACTGTGGAAGGAGCCTCGGTGTCCATCGAAAGATGAATGGATAAAGAAGATGTGGTTTATGTATACAATGGAATATTACTCAGCCATTAGAAACAACAAATACCCACCATTTGCTTCAACGTGGATGGAACTGGAGGGTATTATGCTGAGTGAAGTAAGTCAATCGGAGAAGGACAAACAGTGTATGTTCTCACTCATTTGGGGAATATGAATAATAGTGAAGGGGAATATAAGGGAAGGGAGAAGAAATGTGTGGGAGATATCAGAAAGGGACACAGAACATAAAGACTCCTAACTCTGGGAAACGAACTAGGGGTGGTGGAAGGGGAGGAGGGCGGGGGGTGGGGGTGAATGGGTGACGGGCACGGAGGGGGACACTTGACGGGATGAGCACTGGGTGTTATTCTGTATGTTGGTAAATTGAACACCAATAAAAATTAATTTATAAAAAAAAAAAAAAAAAAGAATTGCAGGACAGAACCAGGATGTGTGGAGACCAAAATGGAGGCTGGATCAGTGGTCTAGATGAGAAATGACCTGGTGGTGATAAAGCAGTGATGGAAAACACAGTTGGGATCAAGAGAGTTGTAGGAAGTAGTAGTATAGCATCATTGATTAATCTGATATTGAGGACTGGGGGAAAAAGTGATAGCATGATTTACTTAGAATACTCATATTTGCCATGGACAACTGGATATTCAGGGTGTTTGGGGGCCAAAATATTGCCAGAAAAGATATAAGGACTACAAGGAGCCAAATACATAGCAATTCATTTTTTTATAGAAAAGGAGAATTTAGTGCAGGGAGTATGACAGACATAGATGCTTGCATGAGTCCTTTTAATAATTTAAATCTATAGAAAACTGTCTGGAGTTCCCAGGATTAGCCTCCAAACAGAGTAAAGAACTTTTTGTCCATTGTGCATGATGCCCTTGAGTTCTACTGAAGCTAGGGTTAGTGGAACCTCTTAGGAACTATGCCATTCTCACCAGTGTTGTCCAAGACCCTCTCTTAGATCAATGGTTCTCAAACTTTATCAGGCACAAGAATCCCCTGAAAGGCTTTTTAAGATTTCTGGGTCCCACCCCAGAGTTTCTGATTCAGTAATTCTGGAGTAGGGTCCAAGAATTTGCATTTCTAAACATTTCCCATATGATATAGTTGCTGCTGGTGGGGCAGGAAGCAATCCCAAGAGACAGGGCTGGAGAAGAACCTAGGGGACATCTTAGAGGAGGTAGCAATAGGACTTGAGATGAGCCTTGAAGAACCAGTAGGACTGAGAAAAAACAAGGAAGGGTGGGTGGCTGAGAAAACCTCACGTCCACCGGACTTTAGGACCCTATATTGCCTCCCTCATTTCTTCCTTCTCCTTCAAATATATGAGAAACACAAAAGCAGCATCCTTTCACAAAAGTTTGTCTAGGAGGTAGCGTCCTCCCCAAAGCCCTATCTGGGCTTTGCACGGAAAAGGAGTGGCTCATTCTTGATACCCTTGTGCCGTATGGAACACGTTCATTTCCAGGGTTAAAAACACATGAACATAACACACACCACATGTAGGAAGGGAAGTGACCAGACATCCTGTTTTCTCCAATCCCTAAGAAATAGAAATAACCCATCTATCCATCCATTCATCTGTGTGACACCCACATGCACACACACACATCCCTTCTCTAGCAGCACAGGCTAGGGAGCCACAATTGCTGAGGATCAACCACAAAACCTCTTCCCAAGGAGCCAAAGAGAGAACTCAGTTTCCAGACATTTAGTGCATCATCTGAGACCTAAACCCATATCTTGATATTTCTCCTCTGCTGGGAGAATGGTTTTTGGGTATTACACATTTTTTTTCTGTGTCGACATTTTAAGAATATTTCCACAAAGCTACCTGCCAAATGCTTTCATCTCAAACATGTGTAGCTTTCCTGTAACTCATGTTAATACACACAGCAGTGGTTACTTCACCTATAAGTTTAAGTTGTCTTCAGAGCCCAAAATTCGTTAACAGGCTCAAATCTTAGGAATACAGGTGGTCAAAGTTTTAGTTTGCCTAAACCCTTCACTGTAGATCCTGCCTGCCTTGCTAAACTTGTCTTTTGCTACCATCCCTCCCATCACCTACCCACCCATCACTTTATGCTCTCGCCAAAATGAACTTCCTTTAGTCACTTTAACATACCAAGTTTTCCTAGTTCTCAGCTTTGGACTCAGGATCTGCCCTTTACCTAGAACACCCTCCCCTAACTATGCATAGCTTACTCCTACTCATTCTTTAAGTCTCAGCTTAGATGATCAGAGTATAATAATAATTATTATAGCTTACATTGACTGCAGGCTCACGATGGGCCTGACATGAAATTAAGTACTATACATGCAATCATTTAGTTAATATATATATAATAACCCACTGAAGTAGATAGAATTACCAGTATTATCATTTTATAAATGAGGAAACAAAGGTAAGAAATTGTAAATAACTTCCCCAAGGTCATAATGACTAGTGAAAGATAAAATCTGAATTTGAACCCAGACAATCTGATTCTGAACACCCTGAATATAACTGTCTAACGATGCTCTTAAAGCTTTCTCCAAGTTAAGCTAAGGCTAATAGTCTTGTGGGTTCCCAACAACCCCTATTACTTGCCAAACTGTCCTAACCATACTACACTACTTGTCCATTTAGTTCTTCTATTTCTACAAAACACATAGAAGCTGTTTCTCATTCAACCGGTATCCCCTGGCTCACAGTAGGTCTGTGATTGTTTAAAGAGGACATGAATAAATTTGGAGAGAGCCTGAGTCAGTTTCCACTCACAAGAAAATACATGCTAATCCAATTAGTGATATAAACCCCAGGCTGTAACTAAACTAATTAAAAGAACAAAATTTTTCAGCACTTTGATAATGCCTGCTAACACAAAAATCATACATCAATTACGGACCTTTTTCATTTATTCATGAAAGAAGGTGTTCCAAAGACTTCTAATTGCTAAAGCTTCCTATGATGAGCAAGTGCTTAGATATAAGAAAGCTTAATTAAATAAAATAATAATCAGTAATTCCAACATTTAGTACATCTCAATTGCTTGTGTTTAAAATAAACAAATAGAGTCATATCTGGTTGAGTTTGGCTGACTGAATAGAAAGGTATGTTCAAAGTTTGATGTCAGATGGGAAACACAAGGACATCCGAGACCAGGGAAGGGGGTTGGTAAAACAAAGACTACAGCCCACCAACCCAGGAAGTCTAGTGAGTTTCATGTGAAGATGGGTCTCAGCCTTCATAGACTCAAATGTGAGGGATCGCCAAAGTCCTCTCCTTCAGGGCAGGATGAGTTTTACAGCCTGAACCTCCAATTGGCAATAAAAAAGAATGAGGTGGTATCCTGGGTTGACCTGCCCTTCCTCTCTTGACACTCTTGGGTTCTAAAGGAGAGGGGTGCTCGTCACCACTCAGTTCAGAGAGCTGGTAATTTAACAGATTCCTAGGTTGTGACTTCACCATGTGACCAACTTTACCCAGACCTCTGACCTCTCCACCGTAACTGTGTCTAGGTCAATTAAAAATCGGGTTCCAATAAATAAATAAAATATTTAAAAAATGGGGATCCCTGGGTGGCTCAGCGTTTAACGCTTGCCTTTGGCCTGGGGCGTGATCCTGGAGTCTTAGGATTGAGTCCTGTGTCTGGCTTCCTGCATGGAGCCTGTTTCTCCCTCTGCCTGTGTCTCTGCCTCTCTCTTTCTGTATCTCTCATGAATAAATAAAATCTTTAAAAAATCTGGTTCCACCCCAAAATGCCCTGAATCGTGAAAGCAATTCTGAAAAAAAGAAAAACAGGGGCACCTGAGTGGCTCAGTCAGTTAGTGTTTGCCTTCAGCTTAGTCATGAGCTCCTGGGATCGAGCTGCACATTAGACTCTCTGCTCAGTAGGGGTCTGCTTCTCCCTCTGCCCTTCCCCCCTGCCTATGCTCTCTCTCACTCAAATAAATACAATCTTAAAAAAAGAAAAAGAAAAAGAAAGCTGGAGGTATCATAATTCCAAAATTCAAGTTATATTATAAAGCTGTAGTAATCAAAATACTATGGTACTGGCACAAAAATCTAGATCAATGAAATAGAATAGAAAACCCAGAAATGAACCCATAATTATATGGCCAACTAGTCTTTGACAAAGCAGGAAAGAAAATCCAATGGGAAAAAGAATGTCTCTCCAACAAATGGTGTTGGAGAAACTGGACAGCAACATGCCAAAGAATGAAATTGGACCACTTTCTTACATCATACACAAAAAATGAATTCAAAATTGTTTAAAGACCTAAAGTAATTTCTTTGATATTGGCCATAGCAACTTTTTTCTAGATATGTCTCCTGAGGCAAGGGAAAGAAAAGCCAAAAAATAAACTACTGGGATGATATCAAAAAGTTTCTGTGCAGTGAAGGAAATAATTAACAAAACTACAACGCAATATACTGCATAGGAGAGATATTTGTAAGTAATATATCTGATAAATAGTATCCAAAATATATAAAGAAATTATAAAACTCAATATGACCCAAAATGAATAACCCAATTAAAAATGGGTAGAAAAAAAATGGGTAGAAAACATGAATAGATGTTTTTCCAAAGAAGGCATACAGATGGCCAACAGAGACATGAAAAGATGCTCAACATCACTTATTGTTAGGGAAATACAAATCAAAACTACAATGAGATATCATCTCACACCTGTCAGAATGGCTAAAATCAACACAAGAAACAAGAGGTCATTGGCAAGGATATGAGAAAGGGTAACCCTCCTGTACTGTTAGTGGAAAAGCAAACTGCTGTGGTCACTCTGAAAAACAATAAAGAGGTTCCTCAGAAAGTTAAACATAGAACTACCCTAAGATCCAGCAGTTGCAGTCCTGGGTATTTACCCAAGGAATACAAAAATACTAAATCAAAGAAATATATGCACCCTGATATTTATGTTTATAGTAACATATCTACCACAACCAAACTATGGAAACAGCCCAAATGTCTGTTGATCGATGAATGGATAAAGAAGATGCTATATGTAGGTACACACACACACAAACACACACACACACACAGGAATATTACACAGCCATCAAAAGAATGAAATCTTGCCATTTGCAATGACATTTGCATGGATGGAGCTAGATAGTATTTTGCTAAGTGAAATAAATCAGAGAAAGACAAATACCATATGATTTCACTCATATGTAGAATTTAGTAAACAAAACAAGCAAAGGGAAAAAATGATAGAGAGGCAAACCAAGAAAGAGACTCAATTCTAGAGAACAATATGACAGTCACCAAAAGGGAGGTGGGGGCGGGGGTGGTATGGGTTACACAGGTGGTGGGTATTAAGGAGCGTACTTGTTGTGATGATCACCAGGTGATATTTGGAAGCATTGAATTGCTTATATTGTATACCTGAAACTAATATTACACTGTATTTTAAACTGGAATTTATGTAAACACTTAAAAAATTCTGCTTATTTTCAATTTTCACAGGTTTTCTGATAAAGCCACATACTCTTTCTCTTTCCCATGCAAAGTTGGCCATTCTCCCATCTTTCTTTTACTTTTTGCTTTTTGCTTTACTTCTTTGGGCTCCCTACCTCAATTCAGTTGGCCAGAAGGAAACCAAACACCTAAAAATAACTATCCTTCTACCAAAATGATACATAAAAATCCCATTGCCCTTATTCTAAAGCTCGGGCTCTGTGGATGGCATACATGGCTCCGAATGACCTAGCCTGGCGCTGTCCAATGCAGCAGCCACTAGACACAAGTGGCTATTGACCACTTGAAACACGGGCAGTCTGAACTGAGATGCACTGTAAGTGGAAATTCCACATTGGATGTCAAAGACGTTGTACCAAAAAAAATAAATAAGCAAATTAATTAATTAATTAATTAATTAATGTAAAATTTCATTAACTGTTGTTCATATTGGTCACATATTGAGACAGTAGTATTTTGGATACTTTGAGTTACATAAAATATATCATTAAATTTAACGTCATTTTTTTTTAAATTTTTCAATGTGGCTACCAGAAAATTTGAAATTACATGTGGCTCACATTGCACTTCTATTGTATATTCAGCCTCAATTCCCGTTACGCATCCTACCACAGTCAAGGCTCCAGATATGCTGGACAAGTCCTCTGTCACTCCCTTAGCCTTTATTTATCTAGAGCAGTTTTTCACGTAATTCACTCTTACTCAGCCTTTGTGCCAGAGTTCAGATATTACTTCCTTGGAATACTGCGGTATGTGGCCAGCCTTCCCAAATTTGGGTCTCTGTGACCTCATGACCCTGTCTGTTTCCATCTATCACAGCACTTGTCATGCTGCTGTAATGAATTCCTTCTGCTCCCCTGGAATATAAGCAACAAGAGTGAAAAAAAAATGCTACTATACATGGCACACAGTAGGTGCTCATAAGTACTCATGAGGGAAGGAGGGAGACCTAATCTGGTTGTGCTGCAATACGCTACAGTAGGGCTTGGCACACCCTAGCCCACAGGCCAAATCCAGCCTGCCATCTATTTTTGTAAATAAAACTTTACTGGAATACAGCTATGCTCATTCATTTACATACCGTTTATAGCTGCTTTTGTGAAACAGAAGGGAATAGTTAGTCGTGATAGACTAACTATTAGTTTGGCCCAGAAAGCCTAAAACATTTACTCTCTGACCCTTGAAAGAAAAAAAGTTTGCTATCTCTGTCCTGTAAGGTAATGCCCAACTCTTCAGCACAGGCCACTGCTTACCTGTCCGGCCTTATCTGACGGTACTCCACCTATAATACCTGTTTCAGGTGTGCTGAACTAGTGCCAGTGCCGGAAAACCTCCCACATTCATGCTCATCCATTCCACGTCCAGACCACACTGTTGCTCTCAACACTCTGGAACACACATAATATGTCATTACAATTATATAATATGCAATAAACATGAATATAAACCCACCCATAAGCATGTCTGCTTTAGATTGTCAACTAACTGCTCAAGGGGAGGGACAACTTACTCATTCAACACATATTTATGAAGTGTGCCATTAGGAGTTGGAGACAGAATGATCACCATGCTCAGTCACTTACAACCAACTGGAATGGGATGGTAAGACCACGTTCCCTCCACTGCGAACCCACTGTCCAACCCAGACACACGGTAGACACCCGGCACATGTTTGAGTGAATGAATGTTTCCTAACAGAATCACACTTTATCTTCACACAATGCAACAAGCAGTGAAGTGAAATTAGGAGTCAGATCTGTTTCCCACCCCTGCCTTGACAGGAAGGAGGCAGGCAGGCATGCAGGCAGGCAAGAAATAAGGGTTGAAAGCATAGATTTGGGAGGCAAACTGCCTGGGTTTGGGTCCTGACCCTGCCACTTGCTGTATGATCTTCAGAAAATTGCTAGACCCTTGTGTGACTTGTCTGTAAAGTGGGGGTAAGAACACCCATCTTGGAGAAATGTCATGTAGGTTCAATAACCAATACTATCGATGAAAAATGCACAGACCAGTGCCTGTCCCACGGCGAGGGCTTTGTGTCTTTGCTCTTGTCATCGTCACCTAGAGCAAGGGCATGTGACCACTTTAGGAACCTCATTGGTCCACTGAGGCTAATAATATCTACTCTGACCACTTTGCTGTGGGAATCTGACTGGAGACATCAGTGGGAGGACTCTGTGACCTGTAAAGTGCTCTCCAGATGTGAGCCATGGTGATGCTTAGCTCCCAGATGTGTGGGCCAAGCCATCGCTGACACATCTGCAAGGCACAAACATCTGGAGGCCTGGCCTTCCATCATCTCAACCCATGCTGCCCTTTCCCCTCCTGCTCTACTTCCTTTCCACACACAGCCCCTTCTCCCACCCGGGGGCGGTTTGCCAGTTCCAGGGTTGGAGCAAGAGCCATAACATTCTTCTGTTCTCTTTCCAGTGTGGAAATTCCATCTTTTTGCAGTTTCCATCATGTCAGGGTTGCACAGAGGGTCCATTAAGGCTTCTTATGGGAAGAGAGGAGGGTGTGGAGAGAGGGAGGGAATGGGAATCCCTTTCACTTGGACTTTAACAAGCACCCCTAGATGAAATCTTTCCATCCAGTCACCAAAGCCCTTGGTGGATCATGGCTACTGCTAGAATGTGATTTTTTTTTAAAGTAGGCCAACAGCGAAAGAATGCTTCATTGAATCAAAACACACATCCATTGCAATTTTTTCCCCAACCATTTTTCCTCTTTGCTTTCCCAAACACAACACCGTCTGGGTTAGTTCGCAAAGCAGTTTTGGATTTAAGGCTGAGACTGTTTTGTAAGAAATCCCCAAAAGCAAGTCAGTTCAGTTCAATACACATTTATTCAGCATCAGGCACCATGCTGGGCCCCAGAGTCCCAGAGGTGAATGAAACACTGCACTGTTGTTGGAGACAGTGTAACCTTTAGGGGAGACAGTCATAAAACCCAGAGCTTTCTGACTAACATAGATGGGCTTTGGTAGGGCTAACATAGAAGTGATCCCTGACACTTGGGAGACCTCAAAGGAGGGACAGGTACCCAGCCTTCACGTGGCCTGACCACAGGATTGAAGCAAATACATCCTAAGTCTTCATAGCAATATCATGAATAAATGGGCCCCATATATATAGGAGAGTTCAAGGAAGAGTTCCCAAGGAAAACACTCATGGACCATGGCTGAATACATGTGCCAGGGCTCATAGGTTGCAAATGGCAGCAATAGAATCTGGCACAGAGAGCATTTGGGGAGCATGTGGCCCATGGGTTTCTATCTGTGAGGGAAGGCTGGAAAATAAGACATGAGTCAGGAAGCCAGGCAATTTCAGGGCCTTGGTAGCAAGAAGAGCTCAAAAATTGTGCCCAGGCTTTACAAACCCCAACTGTCCCTCTCTAGTATCACTCTGCTCAAGACTCAGAGTCCTTGGAGTGAGATTCTACTTTGTACATGCAGGTTGCATGCTCCTGTCTTCAGTGGGAGATATGACGGTTGAGGTTCAGAGGTGGGCAGAAAGAAAGGTGGCAAGAGTGTGCACGATCATGGAAGCTGGATGAGCAAAATTATGGAGGCCTAGAAAAATAAGGAATGGGCAGGGGATATCAAAAAGCTTGGCATTACTTGGGTATAAGGCATGAGATTAAAAAATAACTGGGTATGAGCAGGGGCATAATATGGTGATACTTGAAATTGCAGAAACTCTCCCTTCTCTGGTTGCAAAAGTTCTTGAAAATCATCTAGATCTCTGGTTCTTAAACAAGGCAAACACCAAACAGTGTGCTATGCTTGGGGCAGGCTATGGAGTCCAGTGTCACCCTTGTCCGTGTCACTGCTGCTTGGAAATAGTGTGTTGTTTGTGCCCAGCATCAAGGGCTGCAGCCTGTTCCGTGACTGTCACATACCCCACAGATACTGGACAAATAGATTAAACACGTCCAAACACCATTAACCCAATTACAGATGTGCTGAGCGGGCTCTGACCTTGGCCCATCCCCATCTGGAAGTTTCACTTGAAGACTGAAAAGGAACAAGGGTGAAAAATTCTCATCTGTGGCCCATGCCCCATGCCCCCAGCCAACCACGGAAACCTCTGCTGCCCAATAATCATCCTTTGCTGTGTTTTTGTTTGTCGATTTTGTTTTTAGCACAGACCCCAGTGTCTTATGTAACCAAACACATGGCTGGGTGAGAAGCTTTCTCCCTGAAGTTAGGTTTTCTTGGAACTAATAGTGATGCCAAAGGCATGACCAAGTGCAAACTAAAAAAAAACAAAACAAAACAAAAACAAAACAAAACAAAAAAAAAACCGCCACAAGACTCTATTGAGCACCTACTCTGTGTCTATGTCAGGCCTTTTCTTATTTATTGATAATGCCTTCCCCACGATGAACATTGCAGTAACGTATATGAAACTGATGATTCCTGTTTTTCTGGTGATAAAACTAAATTCCAGGTCTGTAAAGTTGCCACATTTGGGGAAGCTAGAATTTAAATCTAAGTTTGTCTGACTCTAAAGGCCAATATTCATTCCTCATAACTTTTCTGTCCTTTAATAGTTCTTTCTGAGTTTAGTTCCTTGCCACAGGGACCTGAAACTCAACTCGACTGACTGTCAATCTGTACCTCTCTAGTGATGTAAAGCTCACCGCCTCACATACAAAAAGAATAGCCCTTTAAGTAGGGAGACAAAACTGGCCTTTCTGAGAAATCTTCTTGTCTCCACTCTGCCTTCTTGAACCCCAAAAAGGGATCCCGTTCCTTCAGCTGCATGTTTACTATGACAATATCTGAAGATGAGATTGCACCTCAGTGTATTCTCCATATAAACTCACAAACTCTCCCTTCTCTGGTTGCAGAAGTTCTTGAAAATCATCTAGATCTCTGGTTCTTAAACAAGGCAAACACCAAAGTCACCCTAGGAGACTTGCAAAAATATAGACTCCCAGGTATCTCCCAAGACTCACTCACTCAACTAGAGTCTCGGGGGGGGGGGCAATCTGTATTTCCCCCGAGCTCCCAGGCATTTGGATGTTTCAGTCCGATGCTCCAAATTACATTGCATGGGAGACCAAGGTCCAAAGAGGGGAAGAAATTAGCCCAAAGCCACCCCAGCCGATCAGTCACGCTTTTACTTTCCGATAGGGCAAGGCCAGCCTTGCTGATGCCCGACGACAGCCCCTCTAGACCCTGCCTCTCCCTCTGCTCTGGGAAGGCAGTTCACGGACTAAGGAGTAGAACAGCTTACAAGTGAGTGAAGAAACTACGTCATCTCTGATCATAAAACCTAGTGAACTGCAACCGGGCTGGTATTTGTACTACAAAACCTCCTGGGAAGGCTGGCCACACTTGGCACTGACCTCGCTTCTTGAGCAGAGGTTAAGGCTCTCTTCCCTGCCCCTCCCTACCTGCAAAGACGTCAGGAAAGGGGATGGGCCTGGGGTTGCCCAGGGGTCAGGGAAGCACTAGAGATAAAAATCAGGGAATATTCCACTCTTGGTTCTGTCAGCTGCATGACCCTGGACAAGCACTTTTTCCTTCCTTGCCTTCAGTCTTCTTATTTCTAAAATGGGAGAATTTTAGAAATGTTCTGGAGTGGTTATGATAACAGAGCAGCAGAGACGCCACATCTTGAATTGGAACTCCATCCCAGCTCCTTGCTGACGGTATCACTCCAAGCACATCCCCTACCCTCTCTGTGCCTCAGGATTTATTCTGTACAATGGGGATGTCAACAGCCGGGTTACAGGATGTGAGTGCCACCTAAATGAGATACTACAATCATGGCTTGGTCCAAACCCTGGCCATGGAAAATGCTCAACAAATGGTAATTACTGCTCTTGTTGTGGTTAGAATTGGTCATTCTAATCGGAATCTCCAAGAGACCAGCCTCTCTGAACGAGGGGAGAATGTGGAGGCCTGACATTTGAACAAACTTCACCGGTTCTTTCACAAATGATCTCCTCCGGGGCTCCTCAGCACTCCATGAGTGGATCTCTTGGCAGAGCCCAAAGGGGGTCAGAAGAGAGACACCCAAAGACCTGCTCTGGTGTAGAGACCTTGTGAACACAAATCCAGCCTCATTCTCTTCTTTACAAAGTACAAAGTCTGCATAGGACGGGCTTCGTGAACACTGTCCTGGAAGATTCAAATCGGCACACATTTTCTGAGCACCTAACATCTGTTCCCACCTGACCTGGGCACAGGAGACATAAAACGCGGCCCTAGCAAGGAGGTGACGTCTTAGGGGAAACAGGAACTTAAAAGGATAATTAGAACTCGATGGGTTAGGTGGAAGCATCACAGATGTATGGGTATGGTAAGAACCAAACGGGGGAGCCCCTATCCAGAATTTTGGGGGGATATGGTCAGATCAACTTTCCTGAGATAAATAACAGTTCTCTGGGTGCGTGATTGGGGAACACCAGTATCCTCTACAAATAATACAGGAACGTTTACTCCCTCCGTTTCCAGCTGTGGTCCTTGAGGGCTTGGGAATCCTGGAACATTAGACTAGAAGGATTCTTCAAGGATGCCTCAGTCCCACTAATCTGTTCGTGAAAAGATCCCGAGGGTAAGACTGAGAGACTGGCCCAAGGTCCCACAGCCTGTTAGTGGTAGAGCCAGGGGCAAAATCTAAATTTTTAACTTTCCATTTGGGGCACTCACTGCCACCTGGACTAAACCTCCTCCCTTGTCTCCTTGTCTTTTCCTTTTCTTCCTTCTCTTCCTTCCCTCCCTCCTTTCCTTCCTTCCTCCCTTCTTCTCTTTTCTTTCTGTGCCTCTTTCCCTTCCTTCTTTTCCTTCCTTTTTTCTCTCCTTCCCCCCGCCCCACCCCACACGCACTTGTCCAGCAGAGCACACCTGTGGCCCCTCATGCTCCCTTGCTGCCAACTCCTGTAAAACAGGAAAACAGAACAGCTTGGCTTCAGCTATAGCATATACAAACACATGCAGTGAAGTTTCCAAAGGCAGGCAGACAGTGAGTGCCTTTCAGAGTCTGGCAATTTTATGGTCAGAAGCCAATTAAAAAGCACACCCCCACACAAAACCTGTGGGTTTTGTTTGGCTACAGCCTTCTCTTCAGGCCCCCATGTGCTGCATTGATGGTAGATTGGAAGGGTCCCTGGTCTCAGGGGATCCTGGGTATTCATATGCTTCCTGGGACCCTCCCTTAGGGTCCCCCCTTGTTCATGACACCAAGCCAAGAGCTAGGCCCAGTGCTAGACTCCAGGATACAAACAGAATCCTACCCAGACCATGTCTTTGTGTTGTTCATCATCCTATGAGGGACAGTGACACTGAGAGAGAAAAATTCTGAAATGGGAATGGAGGCAGGGAAGTCCTCAGTATAAGACCCCAGAGGAGAGAGTTACCAACTCCTTCTGAGAGAGGCAAAATGTTTTAGGGAGGCAATAAAAGATGTTTTAACTACATCTGTGTAACCTGGAAGGGCATCCCCAGCAGAGAGAATAGCACATGCAAAGGCTGAGAAGGAAGGTGTGAGAAGACATGGAGATTTTTTTCAGTGCGGCTGTAAAGTAGGTTGTGGAGGACAAGAACAGCAATAATAACTAACCCTTGCATAGTACTTGTTACACACCAGGTACTATTCTAAGTATCTGACATATGTAGACCCACCCTCACTAAGATCCTATGGCAGCTGCTATTATTTCCCCTAACTGGCAGAGGAGAACACCAAGGCACACAGAGGTGGTCACTTGCCCAGGGCTTGTTGGACTCTTAACAATTAGCATCTTGTATAACCATGAGAGGGACTTGAGTTGTCTTTAGGCCAGTAGAGTTGGCTCGGGATCCAGACTCTGCTCCAGACTTGCTGGGACCTTAACTCTCTCTAGAGGAGCCATTCATTCTCCCACTGTCAACCTCAATGAAAAGTAATGAAGATAAAAGGGAGAGAGAAGTTAAAAACCTTATCTGTACATGAATCACCACCTAATATAATCCCTCACGTCCCTGGCACATCCTCCTCAGTATGGTGGTGGCATATAAGAAGCCAAGACCCACAGAGGTTGAATAGCTTTCTAAAGGCCACACAGCCACTCTGCCAAGAGGCAAGACTAGAAGTGAGAAAAAAGAGGAGGAGGAGGAGGAGGAGGAGGAGGAAGAGGAGGGGGAGGAGGAGGAGGAGGAAGAGGAGGAGGAGGAGGAGGGCAAGGATAAGGAGGGAGAAGTGGAAGGGGTAGACGAAGAAGATGAGGAGGAGTGTTCTTTCCTTAAGTCTACATCCTTTTCCACAAAAGCTTTACATAGCCCCTAAGCATAGCTCACCTACTTGCATTTGGAAGTCATGGCACATCCATAGGTCCATGTATTATTTCCACATAAAGCGGAATTATAACTGCATGGTACAAATAAATCGTTACTCATCCATTACTGTCCATCGAGCCCACGTGGATTTATCACCACTTCATGTCCCATGTCCTGCCCATTCTAACACTCAGACACCAGGGGGGAGGAAGACCCCAATTCCCAGGCTTCTTAGCAAGTTCTGTTGAGTCAAACTCCTTCATATTGCTCAGATTCAGTCTCACTATTGCAACAAGGCATTTCTCTCTTCTCTCCCACCCTATCTAACCCTGCTCTACCCTCCCCTACCTGGTCTCTGTGCTTTTGGCGCTTTCCCTTCTCTCTACTTTCCTCCTCTACAGCCAGAGGTTTTTTTTTTTTTCAAAATGCTCACCTGCCTATGTCACACCTTGCTTTCAATCCAATGCCTTCCAATAGCCATCTAGTCTGCTCTACCTACCTCTCCAAACACCCTCCATCTATCAGCCCACAGTAGTTGCTCCCCTTCTCTCAAATACGTCACACTCTTTCAGATTGCTATTTCACACACAGCCTCTGACTGTGAAGGCTTTCCCGATGCTTGCCTTTCAATGGCAGAGTTAATCTCGTCTATCCTTTCTTGTGTACACAAGCTGTTGCAATAACTATTTGTTGAGAGCTTTTGTTTTCAAGCACCCAGTGGCTTTATATACATTAGCTAATGTAATCTTTCCAACAGTCCTTCGAGGCAATGTATTTATCCTCTTTAAAGATGAAGAAAGTGGGGCTTAGAGAGGTTAAGGTAATGTCAGCTAACTTGAGCCTCTTAATTAGCAAGACCTGTTGAGTTTGCCTTAGAAATTTCTCTCAACATCCAACCCCTGTGCCTCCTGTAAATTGAACAGCCAGTATTTAAACCCAGATTGGCTTGACTCCAACGTGTCTGATTTTATCACATTATATTAAATTAGCTAAGTTCCAAGAGTTTCTTAAAGGCAGGCTCTGGGTCCTGTTCATCTCAGTACTCCAAATCTGGAAATCAGTCCTCAGGCATTGGCTGGAAGTTGTAGAGGGACTTAGTTTTCGACTTAGGATGGGGAAGTGGGGCGCTATACCCAGTTGTTCTAGGAAGCAGAGTTATCACTGGTTTGAATGACTCCATCTGTCCAAGTTTCGGTGTCAGTATTTCAATGTCATTACTAACTATAGGATTTGGAGCCTTTTATTCAACTGGTTTAAACCTCACTTCCTTTAACTGGAAAATAGCAATAGTAGCATATGGCTGTTTTGCACAGGGTTACAGGAGATCAGTGTGAGTCACTGATGTGATGAGGACTCCCTCAACAGTAGTTGTGAGCATTTCTCTACGCAGACCCCTCTTTATCATGAAGCTTGCCTGAAGGGGTATTTCCTCAACCATACAGGAGGGGAAAGTCATGTAGGGGTGATTTCCTGTGCACCTCTAACACACACCTTCTTTCTTCAGGGATGGAGACTACATGAAAAGTCCCATCTTTGTCAGCACAGTGGGGCGGGAGCTCCCTGGGCATTTTCTATGGTGGTTTGTGGATCAGTCTGGCCACGCAGAGGCGAGGGCCTTCAGTTCAGCCGCCTCATCTGCACTTCAAGAATTTTCCTGTTTCTTTTTCCCCATGAAACATCTGAACACATATTGATCTGACCAACTTCCCTGCCATGGCAGGGCAGACACACACATACCTGTCTCTCCAAGCTTCTGGAATCCCACTCTGGAGAGACAGTGGCTAGGAAGAACAATAATGTTCCACAGTGCCAGGAGAAAGGGGTAGAAACCAGAGAGGGCATGGGCAGCTGAGTGAGTTGGGGACAGGCCGATGGCACATATTCTCAGGT
Organism: Nyctereutes procyonoides; assembly: GCF_905146905.1. NCBI lineage: Eukaryota > Metazoa > Chordata > Mammalia > Carnivora > Canidae > Nyctereutes > Nyctereutes procyonoides. Next base: position 4,118,473 of record NW_026575135.1, on the reverse strand, counting down.
GCCAGCCAACTCTGGCCAACCGGGTGGCTATCCAGAGGCCACAGATGTCTATGAGAACCTCAGAGAAAGCCACATACTTTTCCTTGGGGCTCCAATATTTTAAGTTCTTCCTGATACTCCTGGAGTTAAACTTTTGATACTATTTTCAGTCCACATATGGCACAGGACTGCTAATCATTAATTCCTTCTGTTAATCAGAATTCTCTAGGCCTCTCCCAGACAAAACTTCCTTGTCATCTCTCCAAGATTCAGAGCATGATGAATATTATCTAATTAAAGAAAAAAAAACACCATAATGTATGTTGTACTGAACACATTATAGTTCCTGTCTTGTTCAAGTCTCATAATAACCCCAGAAGGTGAGATTTCTACTAACCACATTTTGTGGATGAGAAAACCAAGGTTCTGATGGCAGGTTACTTACCCAAGGTAATAGCTGGTGAATGGCGACAGAGAGAGGGTCAGTTTAATCAGGCTCAGATCACAGCCCCAGCACATTGGGGAGTTTAATTTTCTGCAACTGTTGAGCTATTTTTTTCCTCAGGTTGGGTCAATACAATGGAAAGCTACAACAATGGGGTGACTCAGCGAAGACCAGGGACCTAGGGTTCAGGAAAGGGTATACACGAGAGGAATTTAGAACAGGGCTTGGCATGTGGCAATGCTATACACTGAATATTGGTGTCCCCCTGCAATTCCTGTGTTGAAACCTAATCCCCAGCGTGATGGTAGGAGGAGGTGGTGCCTCTGGGAGCTGACCAGGTCATGAAGGGGAGCCTCTTGAATGGGATAGGGCCTTTACTGGAGAGACCCAGGAAGAAGAAAGCTGTTTATGAACAGGAGACTCTCACCAGACACTCAATCGACCGGCACCCTGATAGACTTGGCAGCACCAGAACTGTGAGAAACAAACCCGGGTTTTTTATACCAGTATTTTATTCTAACCCAAACCAAGACAGCCAACGAAGATAGGCAAGTAAGTGTTCAATGAATAGGTCTTTCTTTCTTTCTTTCTTTCTTTCTTTCTTTCTTTCTTTCTTTCTTTCTTTTTCTTTCCTTCTTTTTCTCCTTCCTCCCTTCCTCCCTCCCTCCCTTTCTTTCTTTCTGATGTTGGTTCCTTTCTGACTATATTATACCTAGGAGGAGAAGAGTCAGCAACACTGTAGGAGAAATCCATTCATCTAACCTCTACCTACATACTTGTAGAAACATAAATCCAATCATAACAAAACTTCTTGAAAGAGTATCTTTGAGCTTAGATTGCTGGAAGTTGAGCAGATCTCTAGGCACCTGAGTTGTCTGGAAAAGTGTCCCTGTGCTTTGTTTCCCCATGTGTGTTAGAGTCAGGGGGTGGGTGGTGGTTGAGCCTATGTTGACCTCATAGGCACGCATCAAAACTAAGAAGTAGGCATATTTTTAACTGCTTATCTTTTACTGGTATTCAGTTTCTCCCCTTCTCTGAATTCCCACAGTGCCCTACTCTCTTCTAACAGGTGCCATCCTTGCATTATGAAACACCTGACCTACATCCTTACTCCTCAAGCAAGCTAGCTCCTGGGAGCTATTACCAGAATGTTAAGAATCTATAATGCCTCTTTATACTCATTACCTTCCCAGGTAACACATTGGAGGCAGTTCATCTACCTTTTAAAAGGAGACTCCAGTGGCGGAATGTCTCTCCATGACCTCAAGATCCAAGCTGCCATCACTTCTTGCCTGGAAAATAGCAACAGTCACCCTTTTGGGGGCTTTCTCTAGCCTCACTTCCACCCCTGTGGCCAAAACAATTTTTTCTTAAAGAGCAAGCTTGGCATTTTACTCTGCTAACATTCTGGGGTGGCTCCCAGTTACTTCCGATATTGTCAAACTTTCTGTCCCAAGCTTTCAAAACCCTGCCTAGTTCTAGCTTTTCCTTCAGCTTCTTGGGTCCATATCATCATTGAAAGAGCTTTCAGGGGCACCTGTCTGGCTCAGTTGGTTGGGCAATCGACTTCAGATTTTGGCTCAGGTCATGATTTCAGGATCCAGGGATCAAGTCCTGCATCAGGTTCTGCACTCAGCATGGAGTCTGCTTGAGGATTCTCACTCTCCCGCTCCCTCTGCCCCATCATCCACTCACATGCTTTCTCTCTAAAGTAAATAAATAAACCTTAAAAAAAAAGTCCTTTCAGTCCATGGGGCACCTGGGTAGCCCTGTCTGTTAAGCATCAGACTCTTGATTTTGAATTGGGTCATGATTCCTGGGTTACAAGATTGACTCCCACTCTGGGCTCTGCGCTCAGCGTGGAGTCCACTTGAGAGTCCCTCTTCCTCTGCTCCTCTCCATACTCACACATTCTCATCCCATCTCTCTTAAACAAACAAACAATCAAACAAATAAAATCTTGTATAAAAATGTGCTTTCAGCCCTTGCATGTGTTCTGTTTTCTCTTATTTCTGGACTTTTGCTCATGGTGTCCCATCTCATCCTTCCCTTCCGTCTGGTTTCTTCTTCCGATCCTTTGGGCTTCAGGCATCACTTTTTCAAGGAAGCATTTCAGAACTCCTCTAGGTTGTCTCACAGCCCAACAATAAGTTGCCCATTCTCCCCCTAGTATAGCCTGAAATCGCTTTAGTCCTTCTTTACAACTTCCATTGGACTGTAAGTTCCCTGAGAGCAGGGAGCTTTTCACTCTAGTTGTAGGCCCACTGCCTGGCATATAGTAGGGAATCAATAAGTACCGGTTGAGTGAATAAAGAGAGGTCCCCCAGTGACAAGAAACACTCCCCAAGCAGAAAGAGAGACAATAAGAATTTTTAATGCATGGAAAGTCCTGCAGGGACTCTGGGCAGACCCACAGGTAGCAGGAAGAGGCAGGGCTCCTGCAAACTCAATAACGTCTGGAAAAAAACAAGTCATAAAGACCCAAGCTTCCTCACTGCAACAATCCTCAGGGCCTCCTTCCTGATGCTGAAGAGGTCATATTGTCTCTCCATAGGTCTCCTTCGGGGTCCATTGCAGGAAGGAAGCTGAGTGTGGCAGGAGGAAGGAAGAAGAGCAAAGGCCGCTTGGTCTCCACCTGAAAGCTCCTGCCTCGGGATTGACTGCCATCCATAAGAAAAAGTTTAAAAAGGAGAGACTTTGATAGAGTCAAATAATATCTTAGAAAAAATAAAAGAGAAAAACGGATAATTCCAGTGGTTACAAAGTTCTCTGCCGGCTATCCACAAAAGAAAGAGTTTGCTTTGGCCTTGCTGGCAAGCCTCATCTGCCAGGCCCATCCTCAGCTGTCCCCCAGCCCCCCCAGGCCCCAGGATCCATGAGAGTACTGCTCCCCCTCCCACGGAGAGTCTCTGTGCTCACGGAGGGCAGCACCCTCCCTCACCGGCCCTTGGACTCCCCATACGTGTTTCGGGCCATGGACACCATCTTCTCCTCGCACGTGATTTTGGTGTCCTTGAGGATGCTGTACCACACCATACCCGCAGGCCGGACCTCCTCGCTGCGGCAGAAAAGGTAGGGCACGGTGTCCACACGGCTCTGGATGTAAGCGCTTCGCAGGAGGCTGGAGCAGTGGCTGCTCACCCTCTCCAGTCGCCGCAGGATCAGGTGGGCCTTCCTGAAAGGGAGGACGAGATAGTGATTAAGAGGTAAGCCCTTGAGTGATGGATAAAGATCAACTGAGAGATGAGGACTTCCTGTCCCAACAATCTCCTATCCATTCCTGGCCAGAGTGTGGGTATTTCAAACACCTATTCGAAAATCACCTCCGAATTTGTCCTCTTCAATCACGTCATGTGTAGAAAATGAAAGCGACATATAACCTTTTGAACCAGTCTTTTTATTTCTAAGATATGAGAGTCCCAGGAATTATAAGGTCACCAGTCTTGGGACTCTGACCAAGTAGAAATTATTATAATAATGCTACCCAGAAATAGCAATCACAACTATAATCTACTGACACCTGCCACACTAGATGCAGAGTAAGTGCTTTACCAATATTTTAAAATTTTATGTAATCTTCACAACAGCCCTGACCATACTCTTCTTTCCATTCACATCAAATGCATGTGAAGCCAAGCTCAGAGAAATGACATTGCATGACCAAGGTCAAACATAAAGTCGGCCATTGGGGCTAGGCATTCAGATCTAGGCCTGAACACCCACATAGTCCCTCTCTAACTTCTGCTTTTGTGTTTCTCTAATTTTCTCATATTCTTTCATTTCTCACAGTCAGGAAATTTGGAAATCGTTCATCAAATCCTTAATATCTAGGTCCCCAAATCAGATTTCTCTGGGCTTCTCATTTTTCTCACTTCTAAAACAGTGGTGATAGTCTTAGCATTCTAAGTGTGGTGAAGATTCACCATGAGAAATGCCCAAAGCCTGGCACAGAGTAAGCTCCCTATAAATGATACCTATGATTATAAAGTATTGTTGTGATGGTGTCTTAGGGTCAAGGTCATACTGAACACTAGTCTAAGCAAGAATCACCCTGTCCTGTGGTGATCATCATTAGTAATGTATCTGTCACCCTTTAACTAGGACCAGAGAGGGCATCCCTCAGGAGGTCTGACAGCTGCATAGAAAAATCAAAGCTAGCAAGGATCTCCCAGATCCTTGGGTTTCTTGATGACAGCACTATTGACATTTGGGCCAGATAGTTCTCTGCTGTAGGGACTGTTTTTTAGGAAGTCTAGCAGCATCCCTGGGCTGCTTGCTGCCCTTTAAATACCAATAACACTCCTTTGGCCCAGTCATAGCAATGAAATGGTCTCCAGGCATTGTGAATTGTCCTCTTGGGGGTAAAAATTGCCCCAACTGGGAACCACTGACCTGGTCTGACCTACCCTTATTAAAGATGTGAAAACTTAGGCTTAGAGAGTGAAAGGGATGCCCTTTTCCTGGGTCATACCATACGTTAGCCTCACTGTCAAGGTGTCTGTCACCATGCAGAATCCAATTTTCTCTACATTCCAATACCTTCAAGATACCCAAGGGCTAAATGAGCAGCTCTCTCATGTTGTCCTCTCAATGCTCCTCTGAGACCCCAGGAGGGAGGGTGTTTTACAACAACAGACCCCACAAATGGGAGACTGTGTTAGGCACCTGCATGGCAGCTGGAAAAGGGCCTGGCTTCTGTGTGTGTGTTTTGTGGGCATGATTTATGAGGTACATTTCAAAAAGTCCTCTTTGTATAGTTCACCACTTGGGTGGAATATTTCCTGAGGTGCCAAGAATTCATAGCTTCATAATCACACTCGAGTTGCCACTCTGCCCACAGTCCTCTCTTCCCGCTGGCAGGCACCTCCCAAAGAAGAGCCTGACAAGTCCATCTCCTCCTGGTTTGAGCCCTTACTCTGTTCTTTAATAGCTCTGTGTCCTTGGAAATCTACTTAATGTCTCTAAACCCATGTCTTCACTTGAAAGATGGGGCTGTTGTGAAGTTACAGGAGATAAAGTCATTGACTGATCATTTACTGAGCATTTATTTTACAGTAGGGTTCCCACTTTGGTGTGAAAGACAGACAGATGGAAAATTATAACACAAATAGCAAGAGCGATAAAGAGGAGGTGTAGGGGTTGAGGGGAGTATAGGAAGGTATCTAGGTAGGAGTGGGAATATCCAAGGAGGCTTCCTAGTAGACAGGCAACTTGTGTTGAGTCTCAAAAATGAGTTGGGGTGAAAGATGACAAAGGCATAATAAAAGGCAGAGGTAAAGGCATAAAGATTAGAGATTACATAGGAGTTCTGAGGATTTATGGCTGGAATACCATGTGCAAGTGGGCACACAGTGGGGAAACTGGAGAAGTGGCAAGAGCCAGGCCATTGAAGCTTAGGATGTTGGTTGTACAGAATAATGGTACACCACCCAGGCTCTGGAGCATGACTGCTCAGGTTCAAATCCAGGCTCAGCCACTTACTAGCTCTGTGATATTGAGGGAATTGTTTAATCAAGTGTGACCCAGTTTCTTTATCCATGATATGGATGAAATGGGAATAATACCTGTATCACCACAAAGCTTGTTTTTTTTAAAAAATGATGAATCTATAACAAACCTACAACAAATGATATATAAATATATAACCACCTCCCATCAGTATCCTTATTTGTGTACCCGTGTAAGCCTAGAGCACCTTTGCAAGTCAATGGCAGGAGACAGACAGAAATAGTAACAGCCTCTAATTTGGGGTCAGAGTTCTGGGTCGGAGACACAGTATGTGCTCTGAGAATATAAAAAGAGGCCACCTAATCATAAATTTGGGGGCTTGGAAATCTTCCCAAGGGTTGTAACGTCTGCATCAGGACTTCAATGACAAGACAGGTTTTTCAGGTAGATGGGTGGCAGAGGAAAGAGCCTACCTAAAGTTAGATAAGAGAAAACATGAACCACCAGTGCTTTGAAATAGAGTGAAGAACGGGTGAGAGACTAGTCAGTTTGGCAGATATCAGACCATTGAGGCTCTTCAAAATCATGGTGAAGTATTATAGTTTGGAGGCAATGGAGAGTGACTGCTGCAGACAGTCACAAGAAACAAGCTACAAATATAAAATGAGGTTGGAAAGGGAAATTCCTCCAACATGTCCAAAAGCTTTGCCCCCAAAGGCCCAGCCACCTCCTCAAGGAGAATCCTGGAACTCAACTGAACCAAGTTAAATGGGATGGGAACACTGAGGTATGGAGTGAGAAAGTCGTTTAAGAGAACAACTTAAATTAGTAACAGGGGCAGAGCAGGAACCAAAGTTCCTGACTGTACAGAGCCAAATTGAAATACATGAACCTGGAGTCACAGATTCAAATCCTAGTTCTATAACTTAACAGCTCTGTGCATCATCAGAAAGTTCTTTGATGCCGCTCTTCGTTATGGCATCAATAAAACGCAGGCGATTGCAGTGTTTTGGGGAGACAGAGATAATCTGAGTAGTTTGCTTACTCCTAGTAAATGTTAGCCAAGATCCAAATAGCATACTGTAGTAGACAGGGCACAGGCTGACCATTAGAGTGGTCACTTCTGCTCTGTAAGTCTGTCTGTCCATTTGTAAAATGGGATTAGAGATGCTTATTTCTAGTGCTGTTGTTAGCCTGAAATGAAGTGCCTGCCCTAGGCATCCAGCACAGAAGTCTGTACATAATAGGCACTAAACCTGTGTCAGTTCACTTAACTATCCCTGTTCTTTTTCCAGTGCACACACTGCCTCAGACCTTGGCTTGCATTTAGCCAACAAAGACAGGAGAAGTCAGAAGGTGACACCATGGAGAGAAGGGTTGGAGGTGCTCAAAGGCCAGAGAGGAGGAGGCAGGAGTGAGAGACCAAAGGCGAGACTGCTCGGCAATAAATCTGTAGGCAAAGGAGAAGCATAAATCAAAGGCCAGGCATGGTCCAAGCTTTCCCTGGAGAGGGAATCGTAGGTCAGAGTGACCACTTTTCTCAAATACCGGAAATGAAATCTTCCTCACAGAGACAGGACCCAGGCCCACTGGAATAGGAAGCCAAAGGTAAAGGAGTGACACCACACATTAATTTATGGTTGTATTAGCAAGCGAGGCTGAGACAGGAATGGCTTGTGGAGGAGTCAGGGGCTGAGTTCTGATGCCACTTCTCCGGGAACTGTAGAACCTTTGACCGATCATTCTATTCCCAGCACCATTACCCAATCAGCTGTTGACACAGTTAGTGGATAGAGACCTAATTTCTAAGGGGGCCTTGGAATGGAGAGGGATAAAAAAAGAGGCAGTAAGGAAACATTCCTATTGGCCTCTCTCCCTCCTCCCTATCTCCTTGAGTTGAGCTTAAATGTCTCTGTGTTAGCTGACCTCAAGCTTAATGAGAGTTGAGGGCATGACGTGGTTGCACAAAAATGGGACACAACCTCCAGAAGCAGATAGGGCAGATTAAGAGAAAGAATGACTTCATTCATATTGCCCTGGTCAGGCCACATCTGGAGAACCCCAGTCACTTCTGGTAAGAGGGACCTATGCAAACTCTAGTCAGATCATGATGCTGAAAATTGTCTTACAAGCAAGTCTTAGGAGAAAGTGTGGGAAGCAGGAATGGAATGTGTCCACAGAAGGGGGATATTTAGGCAAATGGTTGTGTTGTCCTAATAAATAAAGGTTGTGTGTGTGCGGGGGTGGGGGGTGGAAACTGAAACTAAATATAATCCTTGCCACAGTTCTAGAGTTATACTTTAGTCCCAATGTTTAGGTAGTAAAAGTGAGCTCAGGCTGGTCATATAATTTGACCAGGGTTAACCGTGTGGAAACAGCATCTAGACCTCTGTTGCAAGGCACCCCAGTGTTATCAATGACGTCACCTTCAAATTAACAGAAGGCAAATGTTGACTCAATATAATTTAAAAAAAAATTAAAACTGGAGCCCTCTGAATATAGAATGGATCTTTCCATATTTTCAGTGGGCTTCCTTCCCTGGAGATGATCAAATCAAGTATGTTTTGGAAAGGAGTTTTAGTCTGTTTGGGCTTATGCAACAAAATACCACAGGCTGGGTAGCTTATAAACAACACAGATTAGTTCTCCGAGTTCTGAAGGTCAGGAAGTCCAGGCTCATAGCACTGGAAGATGCAGTGCAGTGGCTGGTGCGAGGTAGCTTCCTGGTCCATAGACAGTCCATTCTGGCTATGCCTTCACATGGTGGAAGGGGTAAAGGATCTCTTTGGTGCCTCTTCTGTAAGAGTAGAGGTTCCCATTCAAAAGGGATCCATTCTCATGACCTAATTGCCTCCCCAAAGCCCCATCCCTAAATACTATCACCTTGGACATTAGATTTGGGACTTGAGAATTTTCAGGGATACAATATTCAGACCATAGCAGAATCTAATAAATAATTGTAGAAGTTGGAGAAGATTTTTGTTGTTTTGTTTGTTTTCAATCTAAAGGAATTAGGGGCTTTGTTCACAAAGAAATGCCATCTGATGAGCATCTGATGAGCACTTCACAACAGAACCTGGTGTGACACAACTGTCGAGACATGGAGTTCCTCATGGGAGAGGACCACATGTGTTGAGGTTCATGCTTCAAAGTCATGCCGAAATTTCATCTTCAGGAAGTCTTCCAGATTTTCCCAGCTATCATAAGCCATCTTCCCCCTCCTTTTGCTACTGAATCCTTTTGTTTCTCTGTTGTGATACATACTATGTTCTGCCTTAGTTGTGTGCTTATCTTGGGATGCAATGTGCTATAATGGACAGGATATTGGTTTTAATTTTGCATTTTGAGGTTAGTTTAAATTTTGCCCCTGATAGTTACTAGCTGTGTAACCTTAAACAATTCAATTCAATTCCACTGATTCTCCAGGGCTTACTCTTCAAAATCGATGGTTCAGGAGATGAAATGACATATAAATGACTGGGCCCATAATAGGAACTCAACTAATATCTCCCACTGCTTCTTGGACTATGTAGAGTCCTCCTGTTGCCCAGGTCCTGGTTGCACAAGAAGAAGGAATTAACAAGGGTAAACTGGCTTGAACTGAGGAAATTCTCAGTCCCTAGCTTTTAAAATCCAGTAATTCTCTAGCAGGAATTGATAAACAGAATGAAATGGCACAAGAGCATCGATGTGGACCTAGGGAAGTAATCTGGCAAATGGGCAAAACATTTATATAGATTTGCTTATAACAGCAAAGCATTTGGAAGAAACCTTGTTGGTCTTTAATAAAAGGCTCAGTTAACATATGATACATTCATAAAATTGCATGGCTAAAGGGCCCTCCCAGATAGCATATGTGCATATGCATCCAGGAGAAAAGACTTGTTAAGTATAAACAGGCAGATACCAGAATCTAGTATACATATTTGTTGAACATTTCAGAGTTGGTGGAAATAGGGCTGTGGCTGTAGATGCAGGTATATCCATAGGCCTGTACCAGCATCCCTATTCATGTGCACATCCATGGAATACCTGTATCAACATCTGGAAAGTGCAGGGCTAATGATTTTATCTCTGGGTTGGGATAATGGGATTCAGAGGTGCAAACTGTTCACTTTCCATTTTTTAAAGATTTTATTTATTTATTTATGAGAGAGACAGACAGACAGACACAGGCAGAGGGAGAAGCAGGCTCCATGCAGGGAGCCCGATGTGGGACTCGATCCTGGGTCTCCAGGATTATGCCCTGGGCTGAAGGTAGGCACTAAACTGTTGAGCCACCCAGGGATCCCCACTTTCCATTTTATGTATACACCCACATCATGCAGATGTCATAGAGTAAGAATTACTTTTAGAACAAAACACAATACGGCATTTCCATTTTGAAGATAATGTTTATATAAACATATATTTTATAGTTGGTGTGATGAACTTGTGCAATGAAACCATGGTTTTATGGATTCCCGGTTGTTCACTGGGGTCATTTTCAGAATAAATACACATAAAATCTAGCCTTGGACTACTCCCCCAAAACAGAAAACCTGCAGTACAAATACTGCCACCTGGATATGTATCTTCAACATCAGGTTTGAAATGTGATTCGTAAGGTAAACAGTGAAAATATTTACATTTTGTCCTCTTATTCTCTCACAAGAAACCACAAGACCTGCCCCAAAATCCATTCCTTAACTGAGGTTGAGTTTGACAGAATTTCAACTAACCCAGTGGTTTCAGTGTGGAATGGATACAGACTTCAAGACAGCAGCCAACCTTGTTATACCATCAGTGGGAACAATGATCCATGGGACACTTGTTCAAAGTCCTACTGTGTTTTGTTTGTATTTATCCACTCTAAGGCAACTTAAGTTACATGAAATGCCACCGACTTAATAGCAGCCTTTTAAGGAAAGAAGAAAGAATGTAACACTTAGCGTGCACATCCATTGTACACTGTCCATCCTGATTTCAGAAATGTCAAAATATGCAGAAAAATTACAAGTGTCTCTGAGATCCATAGGAATATGGCCCTAGAAGCCTAAGTGTGCTTTTGTTCCCAATATCCTAGAAATTCCAAAAGACTTAATCCATGATAGCTTAAGGAAAGAGCTAACATTATCTTGACCTGCAAGAATGTACAGTGACATCAAATTTGCTTATTTTCACTCTGGACACAGAAACCATGGTTCATAGAAATGTGCCAACTCTCCTCAGATGGGAAAGGCTTGTCTTGCTATGTTGAGAAAAATCCCAGGCTAAACCAAGCCTGTGACGATGTCTGCGATCTATTAGCAATGTCTGCCATGGAAGAAAGAGGGGCTGAGATAGTAAATATACTATTACTAGTCCAGAGAGATGAATTCGCAGAAACAACATCTCTTCTGTGCTTGCTCTCTTCTTTCTACTCTATCATTTCAGCCAAATGTAGCTGAGAGGATCGAGAAGCCCAAGAGTGGTCAAGGGTGTTCTGACTGAAGGCAATTCTGGTCCTTAGCCACCTATGAGCTCAGTTCCTCACGTCTCCTAATAGGAACTGTATGGTTGGGACAGCGGCTGTCAGCAGGTCTTCTCTGAGCAGCTGTTTGCGACACCTGTGGCTGCCACGGGAACCAGGATCTGGAGGCCACTGGCCTGATAGACTTCCTAGGCAGAGGTAAGAGATGCCCTTTTATCACTAAACTACATGGAGCTATGTGACTACAGATATAGGGAGAGGTACAGAATATTTTGGGGTTTGGTGATTCGGGCCAAGAGAATCCTAATAGAGTTCGTCCCATGGCATAAGTCCTCCTGGAAGGAGCTCTTAACATCCTGACCAGCCTAGGTCCCTGAGAATCAGGGCGTGCTGAGTGGAGGGGAAAGGACAGTCTGAGTGTGCCTCTCTGCCCTTTATGACCTTTAGGGCTTTTGGTTCCTTGGCTTCCCAGCTGGAAGGGACTTTGGAGCCCAGCCCTTTTATGTTACAAGTGGGGTCCAGAATGGCAATGGAATTTGTCCAAGGTCACACAGCAAGCAGATGGCAGATGTAGGACAGGAACCAAAAGTTCCTGGCTCCAGGGCAGTGTCTTGCCCTCTTCCCTTTACACTTTGCAAACCCTTCAGAGTCATGGCATATTTACCCAAACTGCTCCTCTGTTTAAGACCTTTACCTGGCTTTTGGGAGAAAGAACAATCTCCTGAACAGAGCTCACAAAAGCCATCATGATCTGCCCTCTGCTGACCTCACCACCTTGGTTCCCCCACCTCCTCACCTTGAACTCTCTGTTCCAGTGAGATCTGTACTTCTTGGCTCAAGTGTATCCTCTTAACGACCCACCCCAACACTCATCTTTGCACTGGCTGTTCCTTGTGATGAGAACATCCTCTCCCTTCTGCCTGGAGGACTCCAGTTCATCGTTTGACGCTAGGCACAGACCTCATGTTCTTCCCTGTGGATCATTCTTTGAGGTCCAGGTCTGGATCAGCTGTGCCAGCTATTGCCATCTAGGACCTTATCACTCCCAAGTGTGCTTTTGGGAATAGCAACAGGGGCATCACCCCAGAGCTTAGTAGAAATGCAGAATCTCAGGCCAATCCTAAGCCACTAAGTCAATTTGAAACTCAGCAAGGCTCTCAGGGGATTTTCATGCACATTCCAATTAAAGAAGCCCTCTGCTGTAGAACAAACTCCCTGTCCTCCTTTTTATGGCACATGCTTCCTATTGCATTTCACTACAACTGTTTACAGACTTTTTCTTACTAGATGCTGCTCCCTGTAAAGGCAGGATCTATCTTCTTCATTCATATATTCCCCAGCCCATAGCACAGAACTGGGCACATAGTGGGCACGTTAAATGAATTAGTGAATAAATAAATGAATTAATGAAGTGTGGTCTCCTCAGCTCTCTCAGTATTTGCAAGGACAATACATTTTTTTATTCCTATTTTTGAGTAGGAAAGACCTTAGAGTTCATGGGATTCAATTGTTTCCAACTGTGACCCACAGATCTTTGAGAGCTCAGAGAGACCTAAGGGTCCCTTGCGACTGGGAGAAAGAGTAATTGAATGGAGACCCATTAGGTGGGGCTCCAGACCACCCTCTCTAGCTTCTACCAGAACAACCGTTCAATCTTCTGAGCCACAAATCCACTCATCCTGTTATCCAATTATTTAACAAGTAGTTATTTGGCACCCACTTAGAATAGAGACTAGGACATAAAGAATCACTAAGTACATATAAGCAGACATTGTAGTGCAGAAGAGAGAGAACACAATGGTAAACACATAAGCAACACGAGATACTGAAACTAGTAGGTATGATGCAGAAAATTAAAACATGAGGGTGTTGATTAGGAGAACAGGTAGAAATTTTAGAGGACTCTCTGAGAAAGTAGCATTCTAGTTAAGACCTGGGGTTATACATAAGATCTATTTAGAAAAAAAATTACTGCTAAAAAGAAAGGGTACCCCTGCCCTAGTTCATCATCATCATTTTAAAGATGAGGAGGCTGAGGGCCAGAGAGAGAACCAGAACCCAAGGTAGCCCAGTGAGGATAGATTAGGATGCAGCTATCCTGATGCCTGCTGACATGCCCATGTGGGATGTTAGCGGAATCTCATATCCTCCCCCAGAGACTACACAGACTGAGAAGGGAGGAAACTGGGTGACACCAATCTGGGTTGGCGGACAGTGACTGGTGACGGGTTGGCTGGAGGTTACTGGGTTATCACAGTCCATTACCAAGTGGGTTGTCCTGCCTCTGTGGGAGGCCAGGCACCCTTTCCAGAAGATTTATGTCCTGGAAGGTCATAAAGGAACCCAGAAGGTTGTAAAGACAAAGTCAGTAGCGGAGCTCTGGTTTAGCTTCCACCCAAACTCTCTGAGCCCTGTGGGAAAGCCCCATAAAGTGGGATGCCTTTCCCTGTCCATGGGCAAGATGGCAGCCCGGATGACTCACACAGTGGCTTTCATCTGGGGCTCTGGGCTTCTGCCTGTCTGCCCTCTTTTAGCTTTTATCTAAAGAAGCTTTCTTTCATGTGAAAGAGAAAAAAGTTATAGTCCAGGACCCAATGGGCAGATAAGGTCTATTCCAGGGAGAGATCCCTTTTATCCCTGACCAGGCTCTCATCCGTTCCCTTGAGGGCCTCCAGTCCTTGGAAGGATACTGCCAGTGTTGTAAGGGCTCGGAATGAGAGCTCAGGGAAGAACCAGCCTCCATATCAAACTATGCAACTGTAGGCAGCTCATTTAACCGCATGGGGCCCCCAATTCCTTATCATCTGCAAGATGAGAATATCCTACTTTGCCCAGTTTACAGGGTAATTTTAAAGCTTTTTAAAGCACAGAGTGCCACTGACTAAGTATTCCAGCAAGTCACACAATTCTCTCCCATGCTACCAGTACTACCCTGCCCCAGAACACCACACTATCTCCCCCAGACGACTGTAAGAGTAGCCTCGAGGGCCTCACTACCTCCCTCCTGTCTTGACCCCTCTTGAACGTCTAAGCTCCCAACTGTGGTCAGAGGGATCTTTATCCCTCCGAAGATCTGCTAATATCACCCCCTTGTGAAAAACACTTGAAAAGCTTCCCATTACCCTAGGGAGATAATCCAAATGCTTTAACCCTACTTACAGGGCATTCAGGACTGGCCCCTACTGACCTCTCCCTTCTTATCTTTTACCACTCCTGCTGTCACACACTTTGCTCCAACTATAGGGAAATTCTTTCAGTTCCTCTACACATAGTGTTTACCAAAGTGTAGAAGGGGTTCCCCAGGGGCAAGAGAAAGGATTTTAGGTGGTGCTACAGATAATCACAGACTCAGCATTAAACAACAATGAATCACACTGGGAAAGGCAGTCAGATTCTCTTTTTCATTCTCTTCCTCTGCTCCAGATTACTTTTAAAAAGAAACTCTTGGTTCAAGACTGTGTCTTCAGTACTCCCTAACACTTGCTAATCTCCTTTTTAAATGCAGAGCCCCCATGCTCTACCAGGATTGAAGAGCATTGTTTCCTGTTATTATTTTTTCCTTCCATTGTATCAAATGTTTACATTTAATTTTCTATTAAACATAGATGGTACTACCCGTCCCTTTATAAAATGATACAGTGTTTTCAAACAGATTTTCAGTGAGATGTAAATCTATGAAATATCAAAACAAAAAGTGCTTACGGCATGGTGATACACCCAAAATAATAAAAGCAGCAGGCAAATGATGAAAATTTGAGGGAAACCCTGCCCTAAGGTGACACTATCTCCTTTGTATATTTCCCAGGCTGGTCACTCTGCCCTAAACTCACCGAACCCCCTCTCCTTCCTCTTGTCTGACCCCTATTCACTATGTCAGTCTCAGTCTCAGCCCCTGGGAAGGCTTCGCTGGGTTACCTAGACTAGATGATTCTGCTGTGCCTCCCCAAAGGGCCCTGTTCTGTTCTGTGCTCATTATACTTACCATTCCTATTCTTTTCAATTGCTTGTTTAATTACCTCCAACAGTGAGCTTATCCCTTTTTGTCGCTGCATGGACAACAACCAACTGGTAAGAGGTGCTACTAAGTAAGTGATGAATGAATGAATGAATGAATGTTGTTAGGTGCAAGGCATAAAAACATAACCACTACTTCATATACTACTTTATGAAGCTTCAGAAAATAGTGATTGTCTTAGGTACGTTTGAATCCTCCATGGTTCCTAGCACAGCGATTGGTACAGTCACTGCTGGTGATAAAGATCATGTCTTAATACACATTGAATTTAGGAAAGTATTTAGTCATGGTCACTAATGGACTTTATTCTAGAAAACCTCAGAGTTGTTCTTTTTTTTTTTTTAAGGGGGAGAGAGGACGGGAGGGAGGGAGAGAGAGAGAGAGAGAGAGAGAGTCAGGGGAATGGGGAAGAAGGAGAAGGAGATAGAGAATCTCAGGCAGGCTCCAATGCAGAGCCTGATGCAGGGCTTGATCTCTTGACCCTGAGGTCATGACCTCAGCCAAAATCAAGAGTCGGACCTTTAACCAACTGAGCCATCCAGGTGCCCTTAGAAAACCTCAGATTTCTTATGGAAATGGGAGGAAAGCCCTAGATTAAGGGCCATGAGCCTGCCGCTGTACCCTTTCACGGTCTTGGTTAGGACATATCTCCTCCAGGAGTTCATGGTTCCCGTCTCCAACACTAAAGGTGGAAGGTGGGTAAGGGGAGTGACTGAGGGAAACAGTGCTGAATGTCTTATCTGACATTCCAGAAGTCTAAGAAGCTAAAATTCCAAGAATCTGTCATTCTCTCTGCCCCTTTCCAATTTCTCACCCTGACATGACTAAGGTAGATGACACTCTTATTTATTTGACAAAGCCCACTGTTAGCCTATGGAATAAAGGGTCTTGTAAAATCAGATAGAAGCCAGAAGGATCCACCACTCCATTCACACTCACACACCCGTCCATACCTGGGCCCAAGCTCATCCTCACTCCTCCAGACAAAGTCGCCAAACTTCTCGTAGTGAGAGTTGTAGTGGTGCTGGACTCGGAACAGCATTGAGGCCGAGACCTCCATCAGCGTGTTGTAGGCAGTCTGCTGCTCCTTTCCACTTGTATACCCATTGTACAGATTGTAGATCTTGTCTGCTATCTCTGAGGGGGAGAAGTGCAGGCATAGATCACTGGACAGCAGGAAAAAGTGAGCATGGAAACACACCTTGCCACAAGGAAAGCACATTTGTGCTGGAATTCACGTGTGTGATATTCAAGGGCCGACAGACTATCAGCTGGAAATAGCAATGTTTATTCTGGGGATGTGCTGGGAGGATGAAATTAAAAAGTGAACGTAAAGCACTCAACACAGGCCCTGGCACAGAGTTAGTGCTCCTAATTCACAAGCTTTGTTATTGACATATATTTGGTATCCATGATTTCACATAAAATTCCAAACAAACGCAGAGGCTTAAATCTACTGTCTTGGGCTCATCTCAGCAGTCTACTTCTATCTTCTCTCTGTAGTTTTTCCAACATAGTTCTGTGATCAGGTCTAAGAAGTTTCCATTCAAAACACCTCTCAAAGAAAAACCAGACTCTTCTGCTCACCATATATGGCAATTTCTGTTCCTTCAGTTGTTCCTAGAAATCGATGTAACTTAAAGTCATCATGGGTAGCTCCCTTTGAATGGAAGGCCCGTTCTTTCATCTGTGAAGACTCTGATCAAAATTCATACACATCCCCAAGTCTTTGTGAACAGTGATTGCCTCTAGAAGAATCTGGGGGACTCAGGTTTAGGATGGAAGGAGCATTTAGTTCATAGTATTTCCACTCTGGTTTTAATTTTTCTGTCTTTTTTTAAACATATGCATGTGTTATTTTAAAATAATTGATGATGATGATGATTATTATTAATCATCATCATCATCAATGATCAGGAAACCAACCCAAACCCCCTTACCTTTGAGATTTGATAGCTCCTCAATAGGAAGACTATTTCCTCTTGTCCGGTAGCACACAAAGCATGTATTATGGAGCTTATTATTGAGCCATTTATAGAAATGTCTCTCTCTCTGGAAGACTAGAATGTGAGTTGCTAAAAGGTGAAGAGCATGTCTCTTCTGCATTGCTCTAGTACCAGTGCTCTTAGAAAACATTTGCTCCATTTGAAGTGAACCATTGGGTTCTCACAATCTACACCAGGTTTTTGCCAGTCCTGCTATAGACACTTCATCCTCATGTCAGCTAAGAACTAAGTACATGGTGAGTCTGACTGACCGGTTCTATTTTTTTTTTCCCGAGGTGCCTGATGCTTACAGCTTTATGGGCCAGGAGCAGCATAAAGGTTTAATCCTACTTGCCAACTTGGATAGTCACTGCCTATAGCTCAATGCTGAGGGGTCTGAGGCCACCCCTAGAGCAGATGGAGATGCATGCTGTGATGAGCTATTGGTACCTGCCATGGGCTTAGTGGTGGAGTGGTCTATTGTCACCTACATGCCAACCCTAGCATAGACAGAAGTGGAAAAAAGTGGTCTCTAAAAAGCCTAGGCTAAGGGGCAGGACATAGTCATGGCGCTCTGACTCTCCACCACTCCTTGCCTCTAAGTCAGAACACAGACACATGCTCTGAAAGAAGGGCAAGTCTTTCCACTGGCTAAGATCTTGCTGGTAAATCTCAACTTCCTTCGTGGCTTTGATTAATTTAGTTCCCTATTCCTTCTGTCCTCTTAGTCTCTTCACTTTCTTCAACCTGTGCCAATACATGTATGAGGCAGGAAAGGGGTAGTGGTTAGGGACTGTTGGGTATAGAACTTAGAGAGGAAATATGGGAGTTACCTGGGAAGTGAAGAAATGGATAACCCACCTTCTGCCTTGTTGTCATCCACCAGCGGACAGGCTGTCCTCAGGGTCACTGTGCTGAGCTCTGAGTGCCTCCCTCGTGTATCCACAGCATACAAAGTGAACCTGTAGCAGAGCAAGAAAACAGAGTACTGGGTTGTGGCTTCAGAGAAGGCCCTGGAAGTTGTAAGGTGGAACACGAAATCATAGTGTAAGTTCAGCAGTCAAAAGGTGTCAGGGATGCTGAGACTACAAGAGAAGAGATTTTGGGGAAAAAAAGAAAGCAACTGTGAAGCATTAATTGGGCACCAAATGCCTGCTGGGCACTTTGCACTTACTCTCTTATTTTCCAAGTAGGCAAGTCTGGAAGGTGGGGATTAGTGTCACCTGTACCTCAGTGAGGAAACTGAAATTTGATTTTACATCTTCCTGTGGTCTCACAGTTACTTAGGGACAGAGCAGTCTGAGTCCTGGGCTTTGGAAGTGAACCCCAGAGCTACCTGGCATGGCTGGACATGCTCATTTGCATGTTCTTTCATTCATCCACTTAACAGTTACTGAGCATTAACTGTGTGCCAGGAGCTCTTTTATTCCTATACTGCATGAGCTGCGTACTATGACTGCATTTTATCAAGAAGGACACTGGTTCCAAAGAGGTCATGTAATTGCCCTATTATTTATTACATATTAAGGAAGTAGCAACAGAGGACCAGAACTTAGGTCTGCCTGGATCCAAAGATTAGATACCTAACCACACTGTCAAATCTAATTCCACCTTTTATCTTTCATTAGCTGGCTTGGAGTGCTGGCAAAGGTAAGGAAGGGTGGGGCTGTCCCTAAAACATAGGTCTTAAGAGGCCTAAACATGGGGTATGTTGGCCGCATATTCATTAAAAAGCTAAGCTATTCATCTGCTTTCTGGGTTTTTGGCTTCCACCTTTGGTATAAGAACAACAGCACTGTGATGTGGGCACTACGTCTCTCCTGTTGTATCTCAGCACTGTGAGTGGAGCTCAGTTGTAGGGCTTACTACCTCTAGTACTGTGTTAGCCAAGAGAAGCAAAGGTGACAGAGGAAGGAGCCTGGTCTTGAAGACAGTCAGACGTGGGCTCATATTCTATTCTATTCTATTCTCTTCCCTTGCTCCGTGACCTCAGTTGAGTCACTTCTCTGTGCTTACTTCATCTCTCTGAATCAGGCATCTCTAAAGGCTACATGGGTGAGTTATCATTGAAAAGCCTTGCAGAGGCGTTAGAAGTAAGATGACAAACTCCAGGAAGTGAGAATGAGCCAGCGGCAGAGTAGGGAGGTAGGGACAGTCCTGGGTAACACTGCGTAAGCACTTACTACCCTCCCAGCAACCCATCTAGAAAGCAGCAGAGGCCGGATCCAAACCCTGGTCTGCGGCTCCCAGAGGGAGTGTATACCTATATACCGCAGCTTGAGTACAGCGATGTCCTGGCACTTACCAGGACTGGGTATGGATGGGAGGGACTCGGTAAATATCTGAGTAAATGAATGAACCCGAGCATATCACATCTCATTTCCTAGTCATTTCTACATCAACAAGTTGGGGATAATTGTAGAGACAGTGCATGACTGTCTCAGAGATCACATAGAGTGATACACGAGAAGTGGCTCATAAGCTGCAGATTTTTATAAAGACCATGTAAACAGCACGGATTTGTACAAGAGTACACATTTTAAAAATGCTTTCTTGGAGAAGAGGCGATGCATTTCAAGTGAGGGTAACATGGAAGGATGTAGTGAATGGAATATGTGAATTAGCCTCAAAACATGAGGAGTTGGAAACTTTTTTTAAACACGACTTTCCCACTGGCCGCTGATGTTTCCATGGCACTTCTGCAACACACTCCCTCCACCAAGAGGGTCTAGGGTCACCTCCCTGCCAAGCAGCATGAATAACAGCATTCCGGGGAAGAAGCCGCCTTAGATTTTCAAGTTACGAAAACTGCATAGAGGGGCCCCTGGGGGGGCTCAGGGGTTGAGCGTCTGCCTTTGGCTCAGGGCATGATCCCAGAGTCCGGGGATCAAGTCCCACATTGGGCTTCCTGTGAGGAGCCTGCTTCTCTTTCATGAACAAATAAATAAAATATTTAAAAAAATAATAATAAAACCTGGGAAGAATCCTTGCTTTCCTCAGCTGCTGGCTGAGTATTCTCTGGGCTTCAGTCTTGGTAGAGAGGGTGAAGTTATCCATCCCTCACAGGTTTGGGGCCAAGACTCAATGATACAACGATAGATCAGGCCTGGCTCAATCTTTGCTCCCCAAAAGGTAGCTTCTATTTGTGTCATTAGAGTAAACCAAATGTGTCAGTGGAGGCCTCGGTGTGGAGGAGGCCTCAGGCCACCCTGCTGGCGGGGGCGGAGGGGTGGAAAAAGAGGAAGATGTCAACCTCACAGGCCTGGGTCAAAAGTCACAAGGCCAAGCGCTTTCTGCCCGGCTCAGCTGTAATTGTAGAACTGTTCCAGAGACACATCTGAAAGCTGTTAGGGGACCCGGCAGAGCTTGGAGGGGCTCTTTGTGAGGGGAAGAAAGTGGCGGCCCCTCATGTGAAGAAGGAGAGGGAGCTAGAGACTGAGAAGCAGAGGTAGGGACACACCCACACAGCAGAGTGGAAAGTGGGGATGGAGAGAGAGAGAGAGAGGGTGCAGGCGGACCTCAGGGTCACTCAGGGGATTCAGGAAAGGTGCCAGCTGCCTTCACCTCAGTTCTTCCATCTTCTCTGTGCCCACCGGAGCAGGCTGAAGTCCACCGATAATCTGAATTAGAACCCCTGAGTCATCACCAAACTCCATGTCCTTATTTCCACATGGGGAAACGGAGGCCCAGAGAGGAAAGATGCTTAATAAAATCAGAGTAGACGTTGGCTTTTCTGACCCCCGCCCCAGTGCTCCTTCTATACACTACCCTGCTTCTGGTGCCACTGGCTGAGTTAGGTCCCACTGCACCTACAGGAACTTTTATTACAAAAGAGGTAGCTCCAAGGATGGAGCGGGATGGGCGATTTAGGAACTGAAGTTCCAGGCTCAAACCCTATTCTTTTCTCCGACTTTGTTTTAGGGGAAAGAACAGTGGCCAAGGGTCCTGAACCAAACAAAACGAACACACACTCATACCCGTAAGTACACAGAACCAACCAGTGGTTGTCAGAGGGCTCGGGTGTAAGGGGATAAGCAAGACAGGTGATGGGAAGTAGGAGGCACGGCCGTCCAGTTATGAAGAAGTCAGGGGATGAAAGGTCCAGCATGGGGAATATGGTCGATGGCATCTAATAGCGTTGCCTGGTGACAGATGGTAACTACCCCTGCGTGATGTAGAAAGTTGTTGAATCACTACGTTGTACACCTGAAACTAATGTAATATAGTGTGCCAGCTATCCCTGAATTAAAAGAAGAGGAAACTAAGCTCTTGTCCCAGGTTTTCCACAGACTGGGGCCTGCGAGATCTTGGATGACTAAACAATATGGCCTCCATGTGCTGCGATTTCAAAGTGCGGGCAAGTGCCTTGGGATTGACTACACAAATGCAAAGTATTATTTAATGTTTCTTCATCACCCTCGGGACTAAATCCAAATCCCTTACCAGGGGCTCAGTGCAGCTCTTTGGTCTTCACTCATTTGACTGTCCTAATATCATTGAACCTCAAACTCTGGCTACACATCCAGCCTCGTTTACCGATCTTTGCTTCCTATTCTTGTTTCATAGTAGAACCGTAGCAAACCGCCAATGGTTCCATGATATGGAATCTACCTCTGGGCCTTTGCACATGAATACACCTCTGTGTGGCTCATCTTTGCCCTTCCCCAGTTGACCCCTTCTACCTTGTGCTTGGAGCATCAGTGGAGCCCCATCTCCTCCAGTAAACCTTCCTCTGCCCACGGTGCCCTGTTACAGCACATGCCGCAGGACTAGGTCAGTGCTCATACACTTCTCTCTTGCCCCCAGGAGTACGCATCTTCAGGACTGGAATACGGCGCTGCCCATCTCTATCCACCCACCGACATCTGGTGCTCAGACATCTAAATCACGCGATGCCTCGGCAAGTACTTGCCAGAATGAATGACATACTGAATGAATGACTCAATCGACTAGGAAGTCGTAGCTTCCCTGTCTGGAAATCAGCTTCCCCGTCTGTGAAATGAACAAAAGGGGGTTTGGTTGAAAGGTCATTATAAGAGATAGAATGACAGAATGGCTGAACACATGAGCCTGGAATGAGGCTGTTCGGTTTTAAATTCTGGCTCCCCATTTATTGCCTGTGTGAGGCCTTGTGTCGATGTACTCACCTGTGAAATAGGAATCATGATATTAAAACCCACTGTATAGCGTAGCTGCCAGAGTAAAAAGCGACGTGGGGAAGTGCTCACTATGCTGCCTGGCATGTGCTGACGCTCAGCTAGGGACAGTTGCGGTGTCATCATCAATAGTTATCATGAGACTGCACGAGGCTCTGAGCACCCCCCTCCCCCGTCTCCCCCAGACATCCAGAAGAAGTCGTCCTAGTGGAAATCAGAGGAGAGTGGGTGGAGAGGAAGCTGTTGTTGGTCCCATCCAAGACCCCTAGACCCCCTCGCAGCGGGGGTGAGAGAATGAAACCGAGAAGTTAATTGGCGGTGAGAGCTTCTCACGGATCTGACAGGGGGTAAGAGCGGGGATGGAGCCCCAGAGGCCCACATCAGGACCAGGTCCCCGAGAGTACGGGAGAATGCGTTTGAAGTCTCCAGGCCAACGCCTGCTCTTCCCCAGCCGCCACATGATTTAGGCATTCTGGGGAGGCAAAAGTCTCCTCGCTGATTTGAAGGGAAACAGATGTTTCCAGGCCAGAGGCCCTGGTCTTGTAAAATGCTCCTTCCCCCCACACAGCTTTGGCAAACAACTTCCCAGTTAGTTTAAACCCCACCCCCCACTCCTACCCCCACCCCACTGCCCCACACCCAACCTACCATCACTCCCCTCCCAGCCATTCCCGCCACAACGTGGCAGTCGGTGTGGTGGGAAAAGCAGAGTCCCAGCTCCCGCTCCGCATCAGAGCAGATGGCGGGCCAGGGACACCTAACTGCCCTTCTCCGATGGGCCTCAGTCTCCCGTCTCTGTGGTGAAGAAACTCAACCAGTATCACCTCTAAGGATAGGCTAGAACTGAAATGTTAGGGATTGAAAAAAAAATTTTTTTCCTCTGAAAGAGTCAGTATTAATTGTTCCAGATCTTTCCTCGTTGCAGTCTATGACAAACAGCATGGGATTGCGTATCAAACTGCGCTGGCCTTGAGTCTAGCTAGACTCTATCAGCTATCAGGCAAGTAGTGACTTAACCGCGGGCCTTGGTTTCCTTATCTGTAACATGGGACCAAGGTTCCATCTCACAGGGTTGTGAGAATTAAATCAGAATTTACAAATACCCACCATTTGCTTCAACGTGGATGGAACTAGAGGGTATTATGCTGAGTGAAGTAAGTCAATTGGAGAAGGACAAACAGTGTATGTTCTCATTCATTTGGGGAATATAAATAATAGTGAAAGGGAATATAAGGGAAGGGAGAAGAAATGGGTGGGAGATATCAGAAAGGGAGACAGAACATAAAGACTCCTAACTCTGGGAAACGAACTAGGGGTGGTGGAGGGGGAGGAGGGCAGGGGGTGGGGGTGAGTGGGTGACGGGCACTGAGGGGGGCACTTGACGGGATGAGCACTGGGTGTTATTCTGTATGTTGGTAAATTGAACACCAATAAAAAATAAATTTATTATAAAAAAAGAATTTAATCCCCTCACCCACATTTTAGGTTTCTGATGAATGAAACTCAGTGTCATACCTCTTCCCTTGGACGACCCAGAATGCACAGAACAGTTTGTTCTCAGAGCAGGTGTGTGATAGTGTCTTCAAGTGACTACTGGTAGGAAGGTAGCTAGACACCAGGCAGCCCAAAGACTCGGGTTCTTGGTGTGACTCTGCTCTAGTAGAAGAAAGAGCATTCTCACTTTCAGGATCTAAATGAAGCAGGGTGTGTCATGGTTGGAACAGAGTCTGGAGTCTACTCGAGTTCAAATGTTGATTGTACAACCTATTTTTTTTTCTTTTACCGTGGGCAAGTTAATTAATATCTCCATTCTTTAGTGTATCTTGTCTTCAAAATGGGGATGATAATAAAAATAAAGTGTGGACAATAATATTACCTCCTTCAAAGGGATGTAGCACACAGAAAGTGCTAAAGTAAGCATCTGCCACTATTAGATGTGTGTGTTTAAATTATTAATCTCTTCCACGATGGTTCTAAAAGTGAGCTCCCTCCCCCAATTCTTTAGCTTTGCTCTCACTGAGAGGTGGGGGTTCTCTGTCCCTCCACTTTGGATGCTGGTGGCGTCAGGAACGTTTGGACTAATAGAGCTCAGCAGAAGGGATGCTGTATGACTCTGAGTCTGGATCATAAAAAGCTGTGCAACTTCTACCTCTCTCGCTGGAACCTGCTTGCTCGCAGCCCCAAGCCCCCATGCAAGACATCCAGCTACGCTGAGGCCACCCTGGAGTGAGGAAGCCCGGCTACATGGAGGAAGTGGCTACGGCAGGCATGGCAGCAGGACCTGGTGTCCGGGTCATTTCAGCCCAGGCCCCAGCTGGGTAACTAAAGGAACCTTCAGGTAACTGCAGCCCAAGCAGTCAGGTCGCTCATCCTGCCACTGATGCTCCAGACTTCATGAAGTAGCCCATGACAGCCAAGCCCACTGTGCCCTGTCTTGGAGACTGACCCACCAAATCCATCGGCATAATCAGATAGTTTGTTTTAAACCACTCAAATTTGGGGTCATTTATTACGTCATCGAGTCTCACAAGTTCCAAGCATCTACAGCCAGGGTCGGCAAACCACGGCCCACGGCCAAATCTGGCTTGCCGCATGTTTCTGTAAATAAGGTCTTAATGGAGCACAGCCACACTCAGTTTCTTAAAATGTATTTTCTGTAGATGCTTTCACACTACTGTGGCAGAGCTGAGTAACTGCAGCGGAGACCACCTGACCCATAAAGCCTAAAATACGTACTATCTGGACCTCTCGAGGAAAGCTTGAGCTAAAGTTTTGACAGCATCTTGTATAAATCATTTATTTACGTTATCTCCTTTGATCCCAGGGTTAGGCATCCTTCCTGCTTTAGACAGGCTCAGTGGGCTCAGGTGACGCATTCAAGGTAGCGCAGCTCTCCTGACCTCAGGTCTAACGTCACAACTACTTGCTGAAGATCTGGACTCCAGTCTGGACTCTGACACTGAATAAGCATTGTGATGTGCTCTGTTTCCCAGCCTGTGAAGTGAGAGCATTGGTATGAACTGGCTGACAAAATTCGGATGCCCAACGTCTTCCCCAGTGGGGTGCTGGCCGTCAAGAGTGTCAGAGTCAGACCTCAGAATGAACAGTGAGGGGCTGCTATGGAGCCCTGCTCTGATCTCCGTGCAGCCCACCTCCTCCCCAGGGCCAAAAACCAACCTTTTTATCTCCCAGCTTGGGCTGACGACTCGTGCTTTCTGCCAACATAAATATTTAATTCCGGTGCCCAGCACAGAGAGAGCGCCATGGTATTAAGGACTCCAGTCCTGGTTTCTACTTTCAAAACAACCCAGGCCAAGGCCTGACTGGGAGGCTGTGCCTGGGACCAAAGGTGAGGCGGCCCGTGGCTGTACTCCAAACATCAGCTCCCACCACTTGCACTCCCTTCAACTCCTCCGACTGCATGAGCACACAGGTAAAGAATCAGGGGAGTGGGGCGGGGCGCCAGGGCAGCCAGCAGAGAACTCTGGGGTTCTGGGGGAAGCCCCAGTCTGGAACCAACGTGGGTGCTAAGCTCAAGCACAGGCAACAACAATCTAGAATAAGTACTAGACATCTACTGCTGTGCCTGTCAAAGCCTCCCCCAATTCACTCATATGTGAACATTACTATAATCTTCATAGTGCCAACAATACCAGACCTCAGCAATGAATGATTATAGTAATGATATTTAAAATTAAATAAATATAAATTGATTTGAAATTAAAGTGTGCTGTAGTATCCGACTGAGGAGTGAATGATCCTCATGGCTGTGCCACCCACTGTATGCCTGCCCCCAGCAGAACACCTGCTAGGTGCCCGGCACTCTCCCAAGCAGGACAAAAATACTTAATGGGCAAGAAGAGTGTGGGCCTTGCTTTCCAGAAGCTCACAGAAGAGCAGGGAGATGGAGATGGTCAAGTGAACAAGAAATGGGATGCAGTGCTAGGAGCACCTCAATAAAAATTAATTATTGTCTTTATGTTTCCTTCAAGTGTGCTCGTTCTTCCTTTCTTAAACCAATGGACTAAGCTATGGATACACATTCGAGGACCGTCTGGATCCATGGTCAGCTGCAACCTATAGGGGATGCCAACTACCTATGAAAATCACATTCTCTTCTACCAGAAAAAAAAAAGCCATAAACACACACACACACACACACACACACAAAGGTGACAATCCTCATACTCCCCACCCTGAAAGCCTTAGAGGAGTGAACATGCCAAAGGATTTTAATGTATAAAACTAGGTAAATGGTCCATTTGAGCTTGTTCATTCACCCATCAAGTGTAATCTGACCTCTCTTGAAAGGGAAATTCAGGTTTTGTCTTCCTTCCCTTCTTCTTGTCTGTCCCCTCACTTCTCCTTCTCTTTCTTCAGGGAGTGGCTTACATGACAATACACAGTTAGACTGACCATTGCTCCTAGTTGGAGGATGTTCCTCTTGTAACAGGTTGTTTTAGGGCAAAGCAGACAAATTTTATGGTTTCAAATCAAGGAATGAATTAAGCATGGAATGTCTTATTATTCCAATTCAATTTATATTCCTGGGATCTCTATATTCCTGTGGCCCTTTTCTTATGTGTTTATTATATCCCGGACAGCCTCTCTAATACCCAGATAAAATCAGTAATTCTTAAATGACTTCAGTTATAGGAATTTTTTACAGGGAAGTATAACTTACAGATATGTGGCAGTGAGAGACAGAGGGCATGATGTGGAGTTTAACTTTGTCTTTAACTAGCTATGTTCTTTGGTCAGATGATTTCACCTCTCTGTAGCCTGGATACTATTGATAACCCCACAGGGATACTGTGAGGACCAAATGTTCATTATGGATGTGAAAGTGCCTTAGAGACCCCACACATTTCCTGGGCACTCACTCTATTAGACACTATGCTGGGGGCTTTTACACAGTTGTCTTCTGTTCTCTTTAGAATTGCCTAAGGAGTGTGTACTATTAAATCCATTTTACAAGGAGGCAAATGAGCCACGAAAATTTGAATTGACTTTTCCAAGGCTGCACAGATAGTTCAGCCAGGCCCCCCAGCATAGGTCTCCCAACTCAAAGTTCAGTGCTATTTCCAAATAGATACAATTGGTAGGTATTCATTGGTCCCAAATGGGTCTTGAGTCACAGTTTGGAGGAACTTAGAGTTCATGAGGAGGATGAACTCCATGTTTCCAACTTTTGACAAGGAAGAGCTCTCCGTACAGCAACACCATCGCCCGTCATCCCCGTTCAACCCTGACATTGCTCCTCTTTCTGTGTCTCACCATGAAGTCTTTCTCTTCTTCCTTGGTGCCTTTTAAAATTGCAAATTGGCAAATCAAGGTCAGAGAAGAGGCGGCCAAGCAGAGGTCCCCAACTTGGCTTTACCCTTGGACATTAAGTCATAAAATACTTTAGGCAGGATGGTTCTTAACTACTTCAAGCTAAGCTCAGTCTCCACCTGATGTATGAGCAGTATTTTCCCACAGGTTGGAGGAATGGGTATGGGGAGAAGGACCAAACTCTGTACTTGGGAGTCTATTTCCTGTTTCTATTTCCTTTAAGGGATTTGGTTTCCATATCTGTAAAATGGAGTTAACAATATCTGCCTCCCAAGATTGTTCTAACAATTAAATAACAAGGAAAATACCTAGAACAGCACTTGGTACAATAAACATTATCTTGCTTGTTTTGCCTATTTATGATATTCAAATTGAAAAAGTAGAAATAATGCTTCTTGAAATCAAACCCCTGGGCAAAGGTAATCCTCCTGGAGGGTATTATGGCAATCAGACCACTGGTTTCCATAAGGTTTGGTTAGAACTCCAGCTCAGCCACTGGGTGTGTAGGCAAATCACACCATGTCTCTGAGCCTCATTTTCCTCATCAGATAGCTGGTTTCTCTCCCCAGGCATGGGAAACAAACAGTTGGGATTACATCAAACGGAAAAGGTTTTGCATAGTGAAAAAAAAAACTATCAACAAAATGAAAAGGCAACTTACTGAATGGGAAAAGATATTTGCAAATGACCTATCTGATAGGAGGTTAATATTCAAAATATCATGAACTCAAACAACTCAACACCAAGAAAACAATCGGATCAAAAAATGGGCAGAGGACTGGAATAGATATTTCTCCAAAGAAGACATACAGATGGCCAACAGATACATGAAAAGATGTTTAACATCACTCATCATCAAAGAAACATAAATCAAAACCACAATGAAATATCACCTCTCACCAATCAGAATGGCTAGTATCTAAAGGACATGGAATAACAGGTGCTGATGAGGATGTGGAGAAAAGAGAACCCTTGTGCACTGTTGGTGAGAATGCCAACTGGTGCAGCCACTGTGGAAAACAGTAAGGAGTTCCTCAAAAAATTAAAAATAGAACTACCCTACAATCCAATACTTGCATTTCTGACTATCCACCCAAGGAAAATGAAAACACTAAACTGAAAAGATATATGCCCCCAATGTTTATTATAGCATTGTTTACAATAACCAAGACATGGAAGCAACCTCAGTGTCTCCTGATAAGGGATGGATAAAAATGTGGTATATATACCAAATGGAATATTACTCGGCCATAAAAAAGAATTAAATCTTGCCATTTGTAACAACATGGATGAACCTAGAGGATATTATGCCAAGCAAAATATGTCTGGCAAAGAAAGACAAAAGCAAAACCAACCAACCAACCAATAAACAGAAACAGATTCCTAAGTACAGAGAACAAATGGTAGTTGCCTGATGATAAGCATGTGGGGGGATGGACAATAAAAGGGGGGATTAAGAGAAACAAAGTTCTAGTTATAAAATAAATTTACCTGATGGAGATGAAAAGTACAGCATAGGAAATACATTCAATAATATTGTAACAATGTTGTATGGTGACAGGTAGTAGCTACATTTACCATGGTGAGCACTGAGTGATGTACAGAATCATTGAATCACTATGTTGTATACCTAACTAATAATGTCCTTCAATAATAAAATCTTTAAAAATGATAAGAAAAATATGCAATACCTGCCTTTTTTCTCCTTCTTCATGGAATTGATTGCTCTTGTTAATCAATTGCAATTTACTTACTTTTAAATTTTAAATGCAGTATATTTATCATATATTAGTTCCTGGTGTACAACACAGTAATTCAACAATTTTATACATTACTCAGTTCTTATCAAGATAAATGTGCTCTTAATCTCCTTCACCTTCTTCACCCTTTCTCCCACCCATCTTTCTTCCCTCTGGTAACCATCTGTCCTCTTTAGTTAAGAGTCTGTTTTTTTGGTTTGCCACTTTTTTTCCCCTTTGTTCATTTGTTTTATTTCTTAAATTTCACACACGAGTTAAATCATATGATATTTGTCTTCCTCTGACTTATTTTGCTTTAGCATTGTACTCTCTAGATCCATCCAGCCATGTTGTTGCAAATGGCAAGATTTCATTCTTTTTTTACTGCTGAGTAATAGTTCATTGTGTATACATATCACATCTTCTTTAACAATATCTGCTTTTAATTGTATGAGAATTAGAGACAATGCACACAGTAAGCTACTAACTGGGTTAGTATCCAGTAAGGTTCAGCAAAGTCTGAACCCTGGCCTGCCCTGGCTTTGCCCCCACCAATACTGTGACCTTGGGTGAAGTCCTTCCTCATGGACTTGCTTTCTTTTCCTACAAAACAGTGTGTTACTAGATGTCTTCACTGGTGAATTCTACCAAATAACACCAATTAACACCAATCCTACGTAAACTCTTCCAAAATTACAAAAGAGGAAGGAACATTGCCCATTAATTGTATGAGGCCAGTATTATCCTGACACCCAAACCAGACAAAGTCACTACAGGAAGGAAAACGATAGTTCAATATCCCTTATGAATATAGGCACAACAAAACAATAATCAAATTCAGTAACGTATAAAAAGGATTATACACTATGACCAAGCGAGATGTAGCCCAGAAATGCAAGACTGATTCAGCATATGAAAATCAACTAATATAATATTAACAGAATAAAGGACAAAAATTACTGATCATCTCAAAAGACACAGAAAAAGCTTTCATAAACTTCAACGACCTTTCATAATAAAAACACTTAAGGGACACCTGGGTGGCTCAGTGGTTTAGCAACTCTCTTCAGCTCAGGTCATGATCCCGGGGTGGCAGGATGGAGTCCCACATTGGGCTTCCTGCAGGGAGCCTGCTTTTCTTTTGCCTATGTCTCTACCTCTCTCTCATGTGTCTCCCATGAGTAAATAAGTAAAATCTTTAAAAAATAAAAATAAAAACACTTAAACTGTGAATAGAAGAAAACTATCCCAACCTGACAAAGGATATCTGTGGAAAACTCACAGCTTATATCCTACTTAATGGTAAAGGCTGAAAACTTTCCCCCTAGGTCAATTGTCACTACTTCTATTCAGCACTGTACTGAAGGTCCTAGACCGGGCATTTAGGCAAGGAAAAAAAAAAGTCACCCATGTAGTAAAGTATAAAACTATCTCCATATGCAGATGACATGATCTTTTATATAGAAAAAGAAAGGAATACACACACAATCTAAAAGAAAAAAAAGGAAGTTCAGCAAGGTTACAAGCGAAAAGATTAATATACAAAAATCAACTATATTCTTATATACTAGCAATGAATTATAAGGAAATGAAATTAAGAAATAATCCCATTATTAGTAAAAACAACACAAAATAAAATACGAATAAATTTATTAACAAAAGGCTTACAAGACTTATACACTGAAAACCACAAAAGATATAGAAAGAAATTAAAGAAGACCTAAATAAATGGAATGGTATGTTGTGTTCATGGATTAGAAAATTTAACATCATTAATATGGAAATACTCCCAAATTTATCTATAGATTCAACACAATCTCCATCAAAATCCCAGCTTTTTTTTTTTTCAGAAAATGACTAGCTGCTCTTAAAATTTATATAGAAATATAAGGTACCCAGAATAGCCAAAATAATCCTGAAAAAGAAAACAAAGCTGGAAGATTCCCACATCACCATTTCAAAATTTACTACAAGATGACAGTAATCAAGACTGTCTGGTACTAATATAAAAATAGATAGAGATCGATGGAATAAAATTGAGAGCCCAGAAATAAATTCATGCATTTATGGCCAATTGATTTTTAACAACAGTGAAAAAAAATAGTCATTTTTAACAATTGCTTCTTTAGCAAATGATGCTGGGATAACTGGATAACCACATACAAAAGAAGAGAATGGAATTGGACCCCTATCTCACACCATATATATTAAAAAAAAAAACTCAAAATGGATCAAAGACCTACATGTAAAAGCAAAAACTAAAAACTCTTAGAAAAAAAATTAAAAAGCAAATATTCATGACCTTAGGTAAGAGGATGATTTCTTAGCTATGACCCGAAAAGTACAATCAAAGGGGGAAAAAAAGATAAATAGGATTTTTTATCAAATTAAAACATTTTGTGTTCTAAAGGATGATATTAAGAAAATGAAAAAATACACCATAAAACAGGAGAAAATATGTGTAAATCATATACCTGATACAAGACTAATACTCGGAATATATAAAGAAGCATTGCAACTCAACAATGAAAAGACAAATAGCACAATTTAAAAATAAAAGATCTGAGTACATATTTCTCAGATAAGATACACAAATGGGCAATAAACACATGAAAATATGCTCACATCACTAATCATTAGGGAAATGCAAACCAAAACCATAATGGGACACCACCTCTTATCCATGAAGTTGCCTAACAGAAAAGACAAAAAATAACAAGTGTTGGCAAAGACGGGAGAAATTGGAATCCTCATACACTGCTGATGGGAATACAAAATAGTGCAGCCACACTAGAAAACCCTTTGGCAGTTCCTCTTAAAGTTAAACACAGAGTTTTAACATAGGACTTAGTAATTCTAATCCTAGGTATAGGCCCAAGAGAACTGAAAACATATGTCCATAAAAAAAAAAAACAAATTTTCATAGCTGCATTATTCTTAACAGCCAAAAAGTGGAAAACAACTCAAATGTCCATCAACAAATGAATAAACAAAATATCCATACGACTGTTCAACCATAAAAAGAAATGAAGTCCTAACAGTACAATATCACTGAACCTTGAAAACATGATGCAAAGTGAAAGAATTCAGACAGAAAGGCCATATATTGTATGATTCCATTTCTATGAAATGTCTTCAATAGGCAAATTCCTAGAGACAGCAAGTAGATTAGTGGTGGCCAGGACTGGGAGGAGGGGGAAATGGGAGTGATTGCTAATGGATACGGAGTTTCTTTTTCAGACAATTAAAATGTTCTGGAATTCATTGTGATGATTGTACAACTTTCTGAGTATCCTAAAATTCACTGAATTATATATTTTTAAAAGGATGGATTCTATGGCATGTGAATTAGATCTCAAAAAAAAATAAAGCTCTATAAACAAATAAAACCAATGGTGTCAGTCTAGAAGAATCCTACATTCATAAAGGTGGCCATGGCAAGAATTTGGGGCCTGGATCTCTAATATCTGTAGCTTTCTGATTTCTTAGTTTGAGCAAACACCGCCTGCCTCAACTCCTGTCCTATATTAGCTCATATAAGCAGAAAGGGGACACAGGAGACCTTCAATGAAACCTTAAGTGGACAGCTATGGCTCTGGTTTATTCGTAGAGGAGTCTGCAGACGCCAGCAGAACCACTCAAAACCTCAGTATGATGTGGAACTTAGAGACGTGGACTCAGAAGTGGGGTACATCGTGCCGCCGCTTACAGGTTGTGTGACACTTAGGTCCTTTACTTCCTCCAGCCTCAGTTTCCTTGTCAATAAAATAAACACGGTTCCATCAACCTCACGGGGTTATCAGGAGTAGTCTTCAGGGTAGATAAGGCTCCCTGTAGCTCAATTCTTGATAGATAATAACAATTCAATCCATAGTGGGAATTACTATTTTTTTTAAAGATTTTATTTCTTTATTCATGAGAGACACAGAGAGAGAGAGAGAGAGGCAGAGACACAGGCAGAGGGAGAAGCAGGCTCCATGCAGTGAGCCCGACGTGGGACTCGATCCCAGGACGCCAGGATCACGCCCTGGGCTGAAGGCAGCGCTAAACCACTGAGCCACCCAGGCTTCCCGGAATTACTATTTTTAATGATCATCCTCTGCATGTCCTACGTCTTTGATAAACAAAAATAACTATTTCCAATGCAGTGCAGCTTCACCTTGAACCTGTGGCATACTCCCAACAACCTGCACTGGCTCCCCTCTCTGCCTGGGACTTTCTCTTTCCGGTTCCTTCTCTCATCTCCTTCAAATCTTTGCACCAATGCCTCCTTCTCAGTGAGGTTCCCTTGTATTTATTTATCCAGTGAGATTCTTTTTTAAATTTCAGCTACATCCAAACTGCTATACCTAGAAGTATATGAGAATACCATTTGCCCAGCTCTATTTTTTCATAATATTTACAATCTTCTAATACATTATATCATTTCCTTGTTTGTTATACTTATTGATTTCATCACTCTGCTTGAATATAAAATTCACAAAAGCAAAGATTTAGTCTGTTTTATTCATTGACCTATCCCCCAGTGCCAAAAACTGAGCTAGATCACATGGCAGGCCTTCGACAGAGGTTGACTGAACACCTGGACATGCACCTATGGATACGTACACATGTCCGTGTGTGTGGAGTACCAGTAGAACGTGAGGCATTGCATGTGCATTGCTCAGGGCAAGGGTGAGTCCTTTCTCCCACACTCATCATTGGAAAGCTAGGGGAAGGAGGAGGTGGAGAAAGAGGAGGAGAAGGTATTACATTACAGTTTTCAGAAACTCGAAGACTCAGGACGGCTAGTCCCTTTGCGGCTATTTAACCAACCGTTTGCTCACTTTACAGTATTTCTAGAGACCTGTGTGCACCCGAGTGCCTTGGCTGTAGCTATTATAAAAGCAGGTGCAGGCCAGCAGCCCTATGCACCAGTGGACATTATGTAAAAGGAGATTAAAAAGAAATATAAATCATAGTCCCTGCCCAGCAAGGGGCTCCCAGTTTACTTGACTACATACACCCCCCACACATCTCACATATACATATCATCTTTGTCAATCGCTGCCTATGTGCTATCTAGTTGACCCCTAAAACAATCTCAAGTAGATTGTATTATCTATGTTTGCAGATGAAAAAACAAAGTCTCAGGGATAAAATGAGATGCTTGAGTTGCACTGGGAATACATTCCAGAGCTGAGTCCAGTCCCGGAGCTGACCTGACCCCAAGTCTGCATTCTTTGTATTACACAGTATGCCCACCATGAATTTAACAACACTTTAGTCTTCGTCCAAAAGGCACTTATGATCTTACTTGAACAGACAAAACATGCCCCCATGAGCCAATGATGAACAAGATAGGACAGAAAGTTAGGCACCCGTAGAGCTCATCAGAGAAGGCGTAAGGAAGTTGGGAAAGCCCTTCCTTGGGGGAGAGCTGGTACCTTCAGCAGTTTGGGGAGGCCAAGCAAAAGGGGGTAAAGCTAAGTGGTGCGAACAGCAGGGCTTAAAGATCAGTGCTCCGACCCAGGCTGCCAATAAACAGGCCAAAGGTGACAAAAGCACGCTGGACTTGGACGTGTACCATCTCTGTAGAGCTGCCAACAGGGGTGGCAAGCAGAAGAGCTGGAAGTGGCTGCCCAGGAAGTCCTGAAGGAGGCCTTGTCTAGGTCAGGCCTGAGTTCCACTGAGAACTCAAAGGATTCTCACAAGCTGAGACGTGGTTATTGGCACCAGGATACGGTCTTGTCAAGTAGCTTATTTAACTAAGGCTCAGAGAGGGCAATCAACTTGTCCTAGGTCACGCAGTAAGTTGAAAGGAAATCCAGTATTTGAATGGAGAGACCCTGCCTCCGAGGCAGGATGCTGTGTAGACGCTTAGCACAGTGAGCAGATTCACAGTGAAAACTAAGAACAGGGCGGAGAGCAGGGTGCTCGTCCCCAAAGGTGTCATTCTGTCTCCATTCTACTTAGCATGACCAGCCCGGAGGGTCCCCACACAGATTTTACACTGGACAGTTTCAGCTCTGTTTTGACTTTATTTTTCCTCCTCTCCACTGACGCTTGCCCTCTGGGCCACACTGCCCTGTCCTCTGCTCGCCCATATGGCCCAACTTAGACACTTCCTCCCAGCAGCCATTATGTCTGGTAAGCAAGCGTCAAGCCCTGTAGGTACCACAGGACTGATCTCTGTCTTCTCAAGGAAGGGATTTTGCAAAGAATGCACTTCAGCCTCCCCTCCGTGCATACTGCAGTAACAGGCTCAGCATGGTGTGGTCCTCCTGGAAGGACGTGTGCTCAAGACACAGCACAGGACACTTGTGCATTCAAACCCAGAGCTGGCTGCCTCCACCGCCGGGGCTGCATACTCGCCACCAGGCTGTCCCTCTTTGTTCCAGCCAGCAGGGCTGATCGCTGCTGTGAACTCGGGCAACCTCACATAGCCTTTGTCTAATATCTCAGAATCCCAGCCGCCATCCGGCTCCCTTTGCCCCATGAAGATAAGCCTCTTTGGTCGACTGGACACATCGGCCTTAGGAACCTTGAACCACCAAAATAAGGACAACGGGCCGGCTGGGCACAGTTGGGGCATCGGGGCCTGATAAGACCTCGCCACGGCTGGACAAGCTCTCAGAGACGTAAGGCTTTGCGTAAGCATGAGATTAGAAGAATACATTATTAAAATATTTATTTGTTTTCTTATAGGTATTGACATAAAATGGGGGGGAAAAGTTTCCTGGGAGAGATAAGACCCAGTGAGACTTTCTGTGCCTTGGTTTTGAATATATGATTGTTACAGAAATTAAGTTAATATTATTAATAAATAATAACAAAAACCGTGTCAGCCGGAAGCAGCTGTACTTTCAGTTTGCTAACAGGTGAAACTAGGGATGCCAGTGGAAATTAAAAAGCCAAAAAGCAAGCAAACAAACACAAACTCACTTTGCTCTTTGGACTAGACTGATACAGATTTAGGACAGTGGTTGTATCTTGAGAGAGAGAAGGGGGAGCAGAAATCAGGCTGATGACGGGGAAAGGATAATCTTCAAGTGCATCTTTAATTTTAATTTCTTTTAGGACAGAGGGACGAGCTCTGAAGCAACTATGACAGGGCCCTGGCAGGCATTAATTCTGTATGGCGGGCACATGGTGGCTCACTGTATTGTCTCTCTGCATTTTATTTTCATTTTCACGATTCAAGCCAACAAATGAACACATCCCTGACATCTATCAATTTACACTTTGCAAAGCTTATTACGCAAATAACCTTGAAAGCAAGACAAAGCAGGGTTTACTGGCCACGTTTTACATTCAGAGAATTTGATGTTTGCAGGGAGGGTGGGGAGGGGACTTTCTAATCAAGGACAGACTCACAGTGGTAGAGTGATAGAGCTGGCGCTCAATTCAACCCCGGGTTGAGGGCTCCTTGTGCTACGTTCACCTTGACATTGAAGACACAACTGCTCCTTCTTACAGAAAAATCTCTACAAGGTTTGGGTTGGTCCAAGGACAAAGATGGTACCAAGACACTTCTGAGCTGCAGCTTCTCTGCCAGTTAGCCCACCTTCACGTCACTCTGCTCCCCAACAATGAACCTCGATGTCACTGGTCCAGTAAATGTTTCCTAGAGCCCAGATATAAGGCTGGGACTCCCAGGTAGTTCTCTACAGCACCCTGCTTCATAATCACACCAGCCCATTCTCTCTGGGAACTCTCTTGCCTGTCGTCTCTTTGTGAGCTGGGATGCTGCACCTGCGTAGGGTTTTCCACCTTCCCACCTCCCTCAGATGGAACACGGACTATGAGGTAAGGCAGTGCAATGCGGCACAGTGGTTAAGGATCCGGGGTATTGGCATCAGAGAGACCTATGCATGGATCCTGTTCTGTGCTTCACCCCTATGAGCCTCTATTTCCTTCGCTATATAATAGGATTAATAAAACTCTAAGGACAACAGGTTGTTGTTGTTGTTGTTGTTGTTGTTTTTCAGCTTTGCTTACTTTACCTAGCCTTTCCTACTCCTTTTTCTGGAAGCATGGTGCCTGGGTTCACTTAAGAACAATTTTCCCACCTCTTACTACGATTTGGATGGGACTATCCATTTCATGTCCCTGACCCCTACCACGGAAATGGTGATGCCATCCAAGCAAACAACCAGAGTCCTTTCCTGGGGATTGACAGAGATGTAGGAAAGGGGTATGGCTCACTCTATGATCGTAGGCATGAAGGACCATTAAACCTATAGCTGCCAGAGTCCATCTCCATCCCCACGTGAGGAAAAACACGACTCAAAATGCAGCCAACATGTACCAAGTTGAGACAGAAGTAGAGTCCGTACTATACCATCCACACTCCTAGATTCTGCTAGGTCTGAAGTCAGCACACCTGTTGAATTTCCCAGATACGTAACTGAATAAATTCCATTTCCCCCACAAGCAGTTTTTTTTTAATAAATTAATTTTATTGGTGTTCAATTTACCAACATACAGAATAACACCCAGTGCTCATCCCGTCAAGTGTCCCCCTCATGGGTGACGGGCACTGAGGGGGCCCACAAGCAGTTTTGATTTGCGTTTCTTTTTTGTTTTGTTTTATTTTGTTTGTTTGTTTGTTTTGTTTTGTTTTTTTGATTTGTGTTTCTGTTACTTGAATCCGTGAGTCTAGGTTTTCATATGTCCTTCTGAAACACCCTTTAGAAAGCTATTGATTATACAAGATAATGTTTAATCATGCACTCAATATAGTATCTGGTGCATTTCCAAATGCCCAAGCCGTGGAGGAGGAGGAGGTGGTGGTGGTGATGGTGGGAGGTAACTGTTATCATCAACAGGACTGTAGAGGACTCTTGTCCCAGAAGGAGGACTGGCCTTCTGCTCGGCTCCCCAGTCTGGCTTAGTAACCAGCAAATAACACCTCTGCCCCTGCCTGGTCATGTGACCCTGGGCAGATCTCTCTCCGCCAGGCCCAGAACCAAATTTCCAGGCTCTGGGGAAGACTCATACCTGCTTTGTTGGGGCTAATTGCTTCTTTCTCTGAGTGTCTTAGTACCTAGGACATGAAGCTGTGAATGACACTGTTCTCATCTCTCCTTCACTCGCTGGCATCCCTACGGGTGTGTGGGGCTCTCTGGGAGAAGGAAACCACATCTCATCCTTCTTTCAACCCCATCAGTCCCTCACATGGTAGGGGTAACTCCTAAAGAATTTCTTGCTGTTTCATAAACAGATGAGCACTGAGTACTCCTGAAGATTAGAAAGGGAATAATGGGGACTTTGGCCAATCCACAGAAGCTCGCTTTTTTTTTTTTAATCTTCCAAAGGTCAGGGTCCACAGTAGGTGCTTAGAAGATGCTTTCCAGTAGCCAACAGTACTGCTCTACCCTGGACCAGCCTAAGAGGCAAAGAAGTGAAGTAGAGTTCTTACAAATAAGCATCAGGCAGGACAAATCTGTGCATGCTGATGAGCTGTTTCTGGCTCATCCCTCACCCTGTCTCATCCCGTTCATCTG
Source organism: Nyctereutes procyonoides (assembly GCF_905146905.1). Classification (NCBI taxonomy): domain Eukaryota; kingdom Metazoa; phylum Chordata; class Mammalia; order Carnivora; family Canidae; genus Nyctereutes; species Nyctereutes procyonoides. Next base: position 4,079,432 of record NW_026575135.1, on the reverse strand, counting down.
ATGCTATAGATTTCAACCACTCTCCCAGCAAAACAACCGGAGTCCTTTAGCGCTGGTATTCATTAATTCCACTCATTTTAGTTCCACACTCTCCAATTCTGGCTAACACTAGACCTCAGTGCCTCTTGTTCAGGCCTTGGGAATAGCTTCCTTATTTGCTTCCTACAGTTTTCTTCCACTTCCAACCTACTGCCAGTATATCAGCCAGTCTGATCTTTCTAAAGTGCAAATCTGACCATGTCTACTGAGCAGCTGGCCTAAAACCCTTAATGACTCCCTTAAGAGAAAGTCCACACTTCTTAGCCTCGAAATAAAGTCCCTTTATGATTTGACCCCTCTCAGTCTCATCAGCCTCATCAACCAAACTCGTTCCATTGCCTCAGGATAACTTGAGTCGGCTCTGTAAATTGCTATGTTGCTTTGCTCTTCAGCAACTTCGCACGTAGGACTCCCTCTCCATGGAAAACCATTCTCCCTTCTCTCCCTGTCTTACTGATCCTGTCTGTCCTTTAAAGTTCCACTAAAATGTCACTCTTCCTGGCCAGCTTTCACTGGACTGAGAGCCAGTCTCTACTCTGGGCATTCATATCATGAGCCACATTTTATCATGAGCTCCATGGCAGGCAGGGATAATGTGTTGTTCATCTCGGGGTTCCCAGAATGTATGTCAGGGCCCTACAGAGATGTAAAGACTCTAAAATGAGTGGAATTAATGAATACCAGTGCTTATAAAGAGGATGCTGCATGTGAGCACACCCTTAGAGATTAAGTGTGCACTGGATAAGTAAGGAAAAGCTAGAGGACATCCTTCTTGACTGTCCGAAGATTCCTCTTTATCTCTGCCTTTTTCTATAGCTCATAATCAGTAATGATATTGTAGAGCCAGTTGGCCGATTTTAATTGCCTTGTGGTATAGCAGTTTGCATACACGCCTGGCTCCGCCCAGCAGAAGAGGGAGCTGTTCAGGGCATTGTGCCTCATTGCTCCATGTGTCCCTTAGAGAGCTTCACAGGAAGGAATACTGTGCACAAGTTCAGAGATCAGAAAAGACCTGTTTTCAAACACTAGTTCCACCATTTATTCCCTCGTGACTTTGCCCATTTTAGTGAACCTCTGTAAGCTTTCATTTATTTCTAAAATGAGGGGAGTAAAGTGTTTGCCTCATAGGATTATAGCGATGATGAAATGCAATATTACGTGCATTCATTTATCCAATGAATATTCATTGAATGGCTTCTGCATGTGTACAGTTGAGTAGATAGAAATAAAACCAACAGCATGTTTACTCTCACTGACTGTTAAAGTCCCCTATTAAGGGGACAGACATTAACACTCACGTAAATATGTCATTTGCAAGTTTAAGTAATTGCAATGAAGGAAAGGAGTAAGGAGGCATAATTTTGATTACTGGTTGGGGGATGCCATTCTGAGGAAGCAACATTTAGGATGATAACAGGAGAATGAATAAGAGATGTAGCATGTGCCAAGGCCCTGTGATGGAGAGTGCACAGTCTGGCTTGTAGCAGGCTCATTAAATGCTGATGTGACATCAGGGGAGGTGGGACTCATTAGTGATGAGGAGCTTGGGCTCTGGAACCAGCCAGCCTGAATTTAAATCCTGGCTCTGCTACTGACTAGTGCATGACTCGAGGCAAATTTCCTAATTCTCTGGGCTTTGGTCATCTCATGTGTAAAATGGGAATAATAGAGCTCTGTCCTCATTGAGTTACTGAGAGGACTAGACGAGGTAATTTATGTAAAGCATTTAGAACAGTGTCTGGCATATCGATAGCGCTCTTTAAATAACAGCCATTCATATCATTAATTCTTTTCTTTTCCTCTCTGAAGTATTTACATGGATACTATTATAAAGCAAGAGGCAAAGGTCTTTTCTGAAGAAGACATATCCGCGCTAGGAAATGAAAAAGAGAATAATGGGAAATTATGGGAGTTTGTCCAATAAAATACCAGGAACTTGGTTTGCCTCTTTGTAAATGGTATAATCCTTGCCTCTAGGGTCAGCACATTTTATGGTGCCAATGGCACTCCTGAGATGCCTCCAGGGGACTCCCTTTGGCTCAACACTGGTGAGCTGGATTTGGACAAGGTTACTGAGATTCTGGGAAGAAAGTATAACCCTAAGACAGTGTATTATTTAAAAATTCACAGGATTAAAGCAAAAACAAACAAATAAAAAACTCCAGGGATTACCTCTGCTTTTTTTTTTAAAGATGCTTTTGTTGATTTAATATCTATCTAGAAGCCAGCAACATTGCTGTTTCTTTCTTCTTTAGCTTCTGAGTATCTTCCTTGCCTGTGCACTCTCTCTCCTCTCCCTGTCACAGGCCAGAGATACAGTTAAGAAATATCTATTTAGGTCTTAAGTTACTACACACTTGAAGGGGAGAGTTCTAGGGGCAGGCCTGTGATAAGGAGGAGAGGGCTGGATACAGTCGTGGGAGTCAGGCAGGCAGCTTACCCAACCGCCACCCTCCCCACAAGTCAGACAGCCCCCTGGCCTTCCTTGCTTGTTTCAATCTGTGAATGTTTCCCAGAAAGAAATAGTAACTTCTCCTTTTTCTGGCAGGGTTGCCTGATGAAACTCCTTGAAAACAGGGCCTCTCCCTCCCCTTCACGCTGGCCTCACACATGCTAATGCAAATGAGTCCTGACCCAGCCAGGGGTCTGCGGGAAGGCTGCCAGGAGCTTTAGAACAAACATGCAAAGAATGTTATTTCATTTCTGGCATCCTGGGGAATGAGGGACCCAGAGAGGGAAGCTGGGCAGTTAGGGGGTGGAGGGAGAGGGAGGGTGAATGTGAATGCTTACTGCAATAAGATGGAAACAAATGGAAATGATGGGAGGAAATCAATATAAACAAAAGGTCTATCAGGTGCCAGGAATTGGCATATAGAATAGTTGTTTTTTTTTTTAATCTGACATACACATTTCAAGATAGAATTTTTTTACTCCCACTTTCTAGATCCAGAACAAGGCTTGGTCTCAAAAGTTAGACATATTTTTTTCGAAGCTTACCCAACTATGAAATTTAAACCCAGATTTTAAAATTTTGAATTCTGTGCTGCATCTTCTCAAGGAGGCTGGCTTATGGATTTCCAAAAACAATCTGTAAGCACCACGAGCCCACATCCAATGAACCTCTTCATCCACTCCCTCTTCTCATCCCTTTCTGCCACTCTTCTAACTCCAGATTCCTTATCTCTTACACCAAGACTATTACAACAGCTCCCTAAGTGTCCCTAATCCAACCCACACTCCACAGACATCATTCTAAAGTCCAAATGTAGCCTTCTCACTGCTGCAGAGAATGAATCATTGCTTCCTTACTCTGCATTCCGAGCCCTTCCAAGTGCTGTCTCTCCAGCCTCATACAGTACATATCTCAATTGTCCTGAACTTTTTGTTGTTCCCTTATGTGTCCCTTTAATTTCCCACCTTCTTGTCTTTATTTCAACTGTTCCCTCTGCCTTGGATGTATTAACTTTCCTAATTCTAAGTGGTCAATGCTATCCACTCTTCCAGCTCTAGTTCAAATTCACTTCCCCCAAGGTACACTGGCTGTTAGAGATCACAACCTCCTCAGAATTTCCATGCCTTTATTATGGGCAAACCACCCTCCACTCTAGAATAATTAGCTGCTTACAAGTTTGTCCCCAACACTGGACAGAGCTCTCTCAATCTGAGCCATAAGATTTCAAGTTTCAGCCACATGACTGCCTATAAGAAGAATACATGAGAATATACAAGTGTGGACTCTAGAGTTAGGCATCTTGTATTAGGCTCACAGTTCTGCAATTTATGAATTAGATGACCTTGAACAAGGCACTTAGCCATATATATATATATATATATATATATATATATATATATATCAAGGATAATACAGTACCTACCCTAGAGGGTATCATATTGTGAAGGCTCAAAGAGTTAGTGTGACAAGTAGTCAGAACTTGATAAATGGTCAATGACAACAATGACCAGAAGGCCGGGGCCATGTCACTGCTACGATCTTGGCTAAGAGCCATAGATGCTTATGTGAAGTACTGACTCCATCCATTCAACCTGCAATACCTATTACTGACCTCTGGTGTTTGCTGAATTGGTCATCTACTAAATGCCAGGCCTTATGTTAGGGGCTCACAGACTCCTAAAGCGTGGGTTCTAAAATGTGTTCTACTCTTGGATCATTGACAGACAATCCTAGCTCCCTATCACCATGAGAACTATATTTGGGATGGGTTCAAGGAACAATAGAGGAATAAAAGAAAAAGGGAAGGCATCTCCTGTTACATCAGGTATTTGGTGAAAACAATCTCCCATTTGTCACATCTTATGTCCAAAGGGTCCCTGGAAGATCCTCAGAGAGAACAGAAATGTGAGCAGCGTCATAGTGGGCAGGACAAATAGCTAATCATGAGTCCCTTTATGTTCACCCTTGAGGAAGATCTACTGAAGAAACATCTTGTATGCACTCAGTATGTACTTAATATTGAGTGCCTACTGTGTGCTGAACATCTTTACCTGGGAACTGCGCGTGTGTTAACCACTGCATACTTGCCTCACAGGGAAACTAATGTAGGAAATAGCAGTACCCTCATCTTACAGGGAAAATAAGACCCAGGGAAATTGAGACCCAGGGAAAATAAGTATCTTGTATAGCCAGAAACTATCTGACATTTGAACTGATCCTAGAGCAATCTGACTCCAAACCCTAGGCTCTTAGCCTCTTAGACACCCAGAATGATCAGGGCCCCATGTATGCTTGGATCCAGGACAAGAGAGCAGCACGTGATCTGTATGGGAGTTAAGAGCCCTTGTCTAGCTCAGCTCTGACACTGATTCTCTGAGTGATGGAGGGCAGGCCCATACCCTCCTCGAGCTTCAGTTTCTCCCATAAAGAGAGAAGGTTCAGGTCAATGATTTCCAAAGCCTCAAGCTCTATTATGCTGTATTTCAAATGTGAAAGCACAACAGGGTTGTAGGTAAATGCGAGAGACTGTCCTTGGGGGAGAGGAGGACAGAGCAGAAAGAAAAATGCCAGAAATCTGGATTTTGTCTTGCGTCTGAGTTTCCACACATCATTCACAGTGATCCCCTGCAGTCTGCTATCATCTTTCCATGGATGACCCTCAAGACTGCTCCCAGCAACAGCCTCCTTTACAGGTAGAGGTGAGAGTCAGCAGGGTAGGCAGCCCTGTGGCATGCAGTGATGGACCCACAGCCAAGACCATGGGAACATGGAAATGTCAGGAGGTCTGGCTTCTATCTTCAAGAGATCCTATGGTCCTAGAAATGAGAGAGGGAAGAGATTTCTCCTCCAATCCCCTCATTGTAACAAGGAAGAAACTGCAGTTCAAGAAAAGGAAGCTCTTTGGCTAAGTCCCTCGTGAATGGGTAGCAAAGCTGAATGCAGAACCTAGAGTGACTTGTGACCCCATCCCAGGAACCTCTCACCATGCTGAGCTGTCTCTGTGCTTCCCCTCTAACAAGGTGATGCTGAGGTAGAAGGTGGGGGTCAAGGCTTCTTGGAAAGAAGCCTAGATCAGCTGTCAGGACCACTATATGTTACTCCGGACTCTGCTTTGACCGTGAAGTCCATGAGTCTCTCAGGGCCTCAGCTTCCACATCTATATACTGAGAGAGTTGACCTATATAAGACACGCAGAATCAATCTGCAGACTAATTGTGACTTACAAAATTTATCTATGTGACCAACTTTAAATTGGCTGCCAGCAAGAACTAATTCAGAGATTTTACTTAAACTTCTAGATTTATAGCTTAGAGTATTTTTCAGCAGTGGGTCTTCCCTCTCACATAGTAATAATCATCTGGAGCCAAGTATTCTCTGCTCCATTTCTAGTCTAGAGAGTCCCCACCACTCCCTATCACAAATAACCAACTGGCCATGTTGACCTATTGACGTCACTTAAAAGTTCCTCCTTACCAAAAAAAAAAAAAAAAAAAAAGTTCCTCCTTACAAAGCCCAGCTGAGAGTTTACCCCACCTCCTTTAGCCTCCTGATGCCCTGAGCATAGGGTTCTCACCATCCCCCTGGGATTACCATTGGGCCAGCATTGGAATGTTTTCTGACAGTGACCTAGCAAAACTCTAATCTCTGCCTCTGTATTCACGTGGTAGCTACCAGTAACCGCATTGGATTTAGGAACTAAGCTAATCCAGAAGGAGTTCATCTTGATCCTTAACTCACTACATTTACAAAGACTTTATTTCTTAAAAGGGCATATTCTGAGGTTTTGGGTAGACATGGTTATTTTTTGGGGGAGGGGGCGGGTGAGAGTAGGGGTGGGAGTTGAGGTGGTGTACTATTCAACCCAGTGCAACCCCTCTTCTTAGTTCCTCAGGAAGACTTTCCAGTAGACCTGCAGTAGACCTGGATGGATTAGCAGCTCTTCCTCAGTGTCCTCAAGTCCCTAGGCTTTCCCATCGGAGTATGAAGTGAAGCATCATGGAACAGTCTCATCTCTTCTGCTTCCCCACCATAACTGTGACCTCTGTGTGGGTTAGTTCTGCATCCCAAGTACCCAGCTTAGTGTGAAACACACTGTAGATGCCCAACAAATATGTCCTTTACCTAAGCACTCTGCACTGCAATCAGTTACTAAGAATAGGAAAAGCTGTTCTTAGAGGTTTCCAGAACTGAGCTGAGCCCATACTGCTCTACTTTGGCCCAACACATGCCCTACTCAGGGAACCACTCATTGGTTCCCCAAATGTGTGAGGACCCCACCCTTCCCCTCTATCTACACCAAATGGTTCTCTGACCCTCAAGTCAACCCAGCCTATTCTACATACCACAGGCAGAGGGTCAGATTAGTCATCACAAAACATAGGTTTAACTATAACCTGCCCCTCCTCAAGATTTTCTTTATTCCCCATTTGCCTGCAGGATTAAGTCCAGCTTCTCTGTGCAGCATTCAAGGCCTAGCTTTCCAGCATGGCCTCAGTTCCCACCCATCCACCCTCCATGAGTTCATATGAGCAGTCTGTGCCCTGTCCCTCCTGAACTCTGGCCAGTGTCCCATTCCTGGATGAAATCTTGACGCAGTTTGAGGAAAGAAACAGCCTGCCTCAGAGTCCCCAGCAGGTTTTAGGAGCCTCACTGTCTGTCAGCTGAAAAACAGCTTTATTTTTCCTCTACGAGTCTCTCTTGGCTTGAGATGCATGGCTGTATATGCTTCTGGCTTGAGGACAGCTCTTCTCCTCTCTGGGGCCCCAACTGTGCACTTTGGAGAGGTCAGCATGACCTGACGCTAGAGGGAATTGAGTCCTACATCGCTAGGCTGCCTCTGTCACTACCCCCCAACCCCACTTCCCCATCAAAAGGACAGAGCACCATAGCCAGGGAGCATTCACGTTCCGTTCTGTTTCGGAGGCATCAGAAGCCCCTGGCCCCTGCTTAGCTCTGGGACACTTGGCCACATTTTGGCTGTTTGCTCCAGAATCCTATTATAGTCCCAGCTCAGACCCTTATATTTAGGCTGGGGTAGGAAGGGAGTGGCGTGGGTGGGGAATGCATGGAAGGATAAAAGAATAGAGATCTTGAGACTGAGACAGAGATTGAGAAGTAGTAAGTAAATGAGAAAGAGACAAGCAGAGATGGCATGCAGAGAGGTCAAGTATAAGAGGACATAAAGATTTAAAAAAAAAAAAAAGATAGACGGATGGGAAGTCAGACTGACATCAAGAGAGAGGCAGCATCCGTGACCATGAAAGAGTAAGAACAAGAAAGTGAGAGGGGAAGAGGGCAGGGGGAAAGACAAGAATCAAACAATAAAGAGGTGCACAGAGGGGAAAGGAGAGAAATGATATTGAAAAACAGGAGATGATGTAGGGAGAGAATAAGGGAAGGGGATGAACAGATGGAGGGGAGGATGGAAAAAGGTGGAGAAAGAGGGATAGAGGAAGTGGCAGGAGGGAGGGAGGGAGGGAGGGAGGGAGGGCTGAAGAGAAGAAAAAAAGAACTGCAAAAGTTTGACACTGGGAAGAAACAGCTAGTAAAGAGCAGGACAAGAATTGTCAGGCCTGTCCTGGCTTCTTGCCCCGGTGTGTCTGGATCAACCTTGGGCCTCAGTCTCAGCTCATACTGGTCCAGAGGCTGTGGCCCAGAGCCCTGGTCAGCCTAGAAGGCTTCTTCTGTGCCCACCTCCTTTCTTCTATATGCTGAAAGTCTCCTCAGAAATGGGGCCTAGTCACATCAGGGACTTGGCTCAGGAGGTCCCCTAATCAGATGGGGTTATGGAGACTGAAAGACAGAAGTATGGAGGGGGGTGGCTTAAAGCTGAATGAAGCTCTTCCACCCATACTCAAACTCTCTAGTCACCAGGGGCTTGAGTCCATCTCCTCGCCTCCAAATTCATGAAGTGGTCCTTCCTGTTGGCCTCATTCAATCTCTCTTCTGTGCATGGAGACCCAGAGTCCTCCAACGGGGAAAATCCTTGCCCATGGCCTCACAGTTGCTTAGAGCCAGAAGCAAGATGACCCTCGGGTCTCTCGTCTCCCATCAACTGGGCAAGCACTTTGGAAGCCAGCCTTAGAGGGCTCCTGATGACTTTCATGCTGTTTCCAGTAAAGTCTGTGCTGATTCTTGGCACAAAGAGAGGAAATGAGGAGGGTAGGGTAAGAATGTAAATAAAGGGAAACTTTGGGATTTCATCTAATATATAATTATAGTATCCATGGCGGTGGCCTTGGCTGCTTCTGCAATGTGCTGCCTGGGCTGTGCCCAAGCAGGAGTGGTGTCCCGGGGTGATGGGTGCCCAGCAACGCGCCCTCCATCCAAGGCTCCAATCCCCCTGGGCTTTTGGAACAGCATCTTTGGGCCAGGAGCCTGGATTTGTTTGCAGAAACACATGGCAGTCTGGAGACACTGGGAAACAACCCAGCAAGATGGGAGCTGAGGATCCTGAGTATCTCAAAAATGGCACTGGGACTATATCACTAAGGGAAGCAAAGGTCCTTGTACACGTTCAGAGCTCACGTGTGGATGTAGCAGGGCCAGGACTGCAGAGGCAGGAGGAAGGAGGAAGTTTGGGCTTCGGTGGTAGCAGCCATGCAGCTTTTGGTATCAGGACTGAAAAATCTGTTTTCCATATTGTTTCCAACTCATCTGGGCATACACCAAAAGATCCCTCTGAACAGATTCTAATCCTTGACCCCCACCATTTCTACATGGCTAGTATCATGGTCTGGCCACGTGGAAATACGAAGTTCAGGCTGTGGAAATAAATAAGCTGAATTCAAAGCTTGGCTTCTCCTCTTATTAGCTTTGAGGCTTTGGTCAAGTTATCTGAACTCTCTGTGCCTTAGTAGCTGAATCTGTTTGACAAGAATAATAGTAATGGCCTTAGTTGTTTAGAGGATTGAATTAGATAAAGTTTATGATAGGTATGTAGGTAGGTAGGCAGGCAGACAAATCTCATGATAGATATAGAGACACAGAGATGGGTACTGGACCACAGCCGGGCACATAGTGCATGTCCCCTGAATATCGGTAAGAAAGGGGGTTGGCGGTTGTGAATGAGGGAAGGAGAAAAGTCAATGTCTCCAGATTTCTGCACTGATTTGGAAATTGATTCAAATCATTCAACAGCTAGGTATGAGATTCTTTACTGGCATCAGTCACTGTTCTAGACACCAGGGATATAGGACAGACCAGCAGACACAGACCCTACTCTAGGCAGCTGACAGTCGGGTGAGAAAAGAGACAAAAAAACAAACAAGCAGATACTAAATCATTACAGCTTTAGGAAGCACCATGGCTTTCTGCATCATATGTATGGCAGGCGGGATCCACTGCAGATAATGGGGTCAAGGAAGGCCTTTCTAAGGAGACAACGTGATGACATGCAATTACAAACATGAAGGAGAAAGGGAACCCTCACGGCATTACTCCTGGGAAGAGCCAGGACAAGTCCACCCTGGGGAAAGGGAAGAGGTAGACGCAGAGACCTTGAGGAAGGAAGAAACTGCTACATTCTAGCACATGTGTCTGGGGACGATGAGTAAAGGGCCGATGTCGGAGATAAAGGTTAAATGTGCTCTTCAACTGGAAAGCTGTGAACACTGGTGCCAACGTGGCAACCCCAGGCCCGACTGCTTCGGTGAGGATTGCGGCCACAGATGGTAAGGACGGTGGTACTCCTCCTCCTGCCGCTTATTAAGTACCGACAGTGAGCTAGACGTCATCCTGTGCCCTTTGTATGTTTCAGTTCACAGAATCCTCACAACCCTATGAGAAAGGTCCTCTTGCCATTCCATTTTACAGATGAAAAGCTGAAACTCAGAAAGCTTAAGAAATCTGCACAAGGCCACACTGTCAGTAGGTGCTGGAGCCAATGTAAAGGCCTCCCTCTGAGTTCGAAAGCAGAATTAAAATATTAATCACAATTAAATAATTAATTATAATAATTAATAATATGTTAATATTATATTAATAATAATTAATAATTATAATTGAAAAATAATTATAATTGAATATTATATAATTGAATATTAATATTGATATTAAAATATTAAATACGTACATGGGGGGTTGGGAAGCGGCATATGGATTCAAAATGTCTACTGCCCTCCCCATTGTTGATCTTTGACAAACGAAGTGATCAAGAAAACCCTTCAAGAAATGTGTGGGAAATATCAGAAAGGGACACAGAACATAAAGACTCCTAACTCTGGGAAACGAACTAGGGGTGGTGGAAGGGGAGGAGGGCGGGGGGTGGGGGTGAATGGGTGACGGGGACTGAGGGGGGCACTTGACGGGATGAGCACTGGGTGTTATTCTGTATGTTGGTAAATTGAACACCAATAAAAATTAATTTATTAAGAAAAAAAAAGAAAACCCTTCAAGAGCCCATGACCTTATATATTAAAAAAAAAAAAAATCAAAGTACTTCCTCTACTACTCATGTCAATCCTTCTGACGACATGAGGAGGTATAACTAATCATATCATTTTATGGATCAGATTAATCAGCTCCATTTCACAGAGGAGGAAGATGAGCGTGAAATGCCCTACCCGGGGACCTGGGGGCTGCGGTCTGGGTCTGCTGGGCCCCAGTGTTCCTTCCATTGCCAACAGGGCTGCTTGGAGTTTGGAGACCCTATTGCACTCATGCTCTGACAACTCCACACATGTGAAGGACAAGGAGGGGACCGCATGTGGTAGTGGTGGGGGGTGGGTAATAGAGTCAGCCTGGGTGTGAATCTCAGCTCTATTTCTTCTTGTTATATCATTTTGGGCAAAAGTGTTTACCCCTTTAAGCCCCGGTTTTCCCACTGATGGAACAGGAGGTGACAATGATGGTGGCGCTGATGATATCAGACCCACAGGGATATAGTGAGGATGAAATGAGACAGGCCACGTAACATCCCTGGAGTGGTTCCTGGCGCATGGTAGATGCTCAGTCTACTACCACCACCCCGATTACTGTTATTATCCAGGAAGTACTGAGAGCACCGAGAATCAGGACTTTGGGGTAGTGTCTATCCCTACCTCCGTGTGCAGGTCATAGAGCACAGAGTTTAACCTTTCCATCTCACAGATGAGAATATCAGGGTCAGGGGAGGGGAGACGAGCTGGCCCCAGGTCTCACAGGGAGCAAGTGTGGGAATTGCTGTCTGACTCCTGACCTCGGGCTCTTTTTTCACAACGCTTTCTCTGCTCTAGGGCCCTGGTTTTCCTTTTACTCCTTTGCTCCAACTCCACCCATCCCTGCTGAGAAGGAACTCCTCCCCTTCCCTGAGCCTCTGGTCCCACCATGGATGTTGGCACATGGTTGCAGTACCCAGGCTCCCTTGGCATTCTTTTCACAGAGCTGAGGCCAGGGAGGTGAAGGACGGGCCTGGGGCAAGCCTCCGAATGTGTGGGAATGAGCTTCCCCCCGCCCCAGGAATTGGGCCTGGCTGCTGCTGCATGTTTGCTCAGGACCCTTTGGCAGTCATCCATGATTAGAGAAAGGCAAGGCCGCCAAGACAAGACAGAGGCTAATTACCTTGGGTAATAGGAAATTGGGGAACGGCGACAAGAAGGGTGTCTAGGCCTTTAGCCAGGCAAGGGCAGGGCCCGCGGATGCCTAGCCCGGCCTGACCCATCAACCCTGAGTGGAGATTCCTGCCCAGGGGTCACTCACCAGCTCCAACAACCCAAGGGTGCAGGAGCTGGCCACACTGTCAGACCTTCCGGGGACCCTCTGCTCTGCTGCTCTTTGTTTGTTTTCATTCAAAAGCAAAACAAATGGAACAAACAAGGAAATTCAATTTAAACAGGGCCCAAATGCTGATGTTTCTGTTTTGCTACACCGGGGTGAGCTTAGGACAGAAAATCAGCCTTGACTTTCACTCCTCCAATTGGTCTCAACCCTGCGGTGCTGTGTAAAATTACACGGATGAAGGGGCCGCAAAAGCAATTTGCTTTCCTAGGTGGGGTGGAGATTCAGAGAGAGAGGCAGACAGAGAGGAACCGAGACTCAAGTAAGAAATAGGACAGAGAAACTGAGATACAGAGACAAACAGAAGTTAAGAGAATAACAAAGAGAAAGGCAGAGAAGGAATGATGGGGCGAGTGGCAGAGGGACTAAGACAGTGAGCTATGCAGAATACACTAGCACAGAGAGAGGGAGTGGAAGGGAGGAGAGATGGACAGAGATGCAAGGATGCACAGTGGGATAAAACAAAAGTGAGAGAGGTAGGAAAGTAGGAAGGGCAGGAGCCCAGGAGGAGAAGGAGAGAGAGAACGAGAAGAATCCTGTGGCCAAAGTGTGCATTTCCTGAACTCCCAAGCTGGGGTGGATCGAACACACTTTCACGTTGAAGGTTCTGAAACTGCAAAACAAGGAGGTGACATGAAGATTTAGCCCAAGGTCCCAGACATAGAAGCAGTAGCGGCGAGATGTGAACTCAGACCACCTGCCTGAGAGCTGCGTCCTCTACGCCTGTGCCACCTGAATCCTATCGTACCTCTGGCAGTGTCAGTGGGGGACTTGGTGCCCTGGGCTTAATTAAAACCCATCCTCTTTGGACCCAGGCTCTCTTTCCATCCTATTTCATTCCCAAAGGATGCTGGATGGTCATTTTTTTCCAGGGCTAGCAGCACCCCAACCTGCCCCATGGGGAATGGCTCCTCCAGGATTGTCCTTATTAAAGATACAGATAATCAGCGACAGACTCAAGGAGAACAAAGCAGTGACTATATGCAAGGCATTCTGTAAACCCTGTCTGTGGAGTTTCTCACTTAATGCTCTTCTCTTTAACTCCATAGGATCAAGACAATTACCAGCTCCCTGTTTTCTGAGGAAGACACTGTTGCATAGAGCAGTGAGAAATGGCTTTCCCCAGGGCAGGTTATGAGTAACAAAAGGGCAGAATCAGGATTTGCACTCAGCTCAGCCTGTCCCCAAAGCCTGTGTTCCTCCTACTGCCACACACAGCCTTTTTGACCCAAGAGTAAGAAAACTAATCTTGGTAAGGAACGAGCAAGCAGAAAATGAGAAACCCCAAGAACTGACAATGCAACTATTTTAAAACTCAAGACTCAGTTGGTCAGACTTCACAGGAGGGGAACCACCAGCAGTATGAGAGAAGGGTCCCCAAATCACATCCTGGGCTCCTTGTCAGAGCAGCCCAGATTCCAGAGCCATTAATACAATCAGTTTTTAAAAAAAATACAGGAGTGTTCAGAGATAGGGATGACAAGCTCATGACAAACACATTTCCAGGATAGAAGAGGAAAGGATGGTCCCACTTCAAGAGGTGGGAAAGGGGTAGGGGGTATTGAGCAAAAGGAAAAGAAGAGGTGATTGGAAAACTACCATCACTTTTCAAGAATGTCAACTGTTTTGTCAGCTCTGGGTGTTAACTGCGTTGGGGGTTCCCTAAAACATTGCATTGCTCTCTACATAATGGGGCTGTAGGATTCCACAATGTCACCCAGAGACAGGGTTACTACTTGTATCTCAAAGAATAGGAACCACCTGCCAGGGTTCTGTCCCTCTCTGCTAGATACTATCCCAGTAAGTTGGCAAAAGGAGGAGAAGAGAGTTAAAATTAATTATTAGAATAACAAGGACAACAGAGGTAACAGAGGTCATAGCTAACTCTTCTTAGATTCTTCCTGGGAGCTCATCACCAACTGGAGAGCTTTTGTTCATGGACCATCTCATCAAATCCTCTTCAGGTCCCAGTGAGTCAGACACCGTTATTACCCACATCTTCAAAGAGGAGGGAAGGAAGCTCGGAAGGTTGAAAAGCTCACTCAGTGTCATGTAACTCATAAGTGCAGGTTATAGAGATTTGAACCCAGACCTGTCTTCCTTCAGTATATGCCCATAATGAGGGACAGAGGAACCAAAAGTCAGCCATCATGAAATCTTTCAAAAATGTTAACTTTCTTCATATAATCACAGTTTTTAGATTTGGAAAAGGCCTTATACCTCTTAATCCAGGCACATACTTGTATTTTGGAGCAATCCTAGAGCTTAAGAGGTTACTATCAGCACTTATTGATTAAGTAGCTATGGAGTCATGCTCTCAATATCCGATCCCAAGTCAACACTTAAGGCCTGAGGCAAACAATACTGCCTCTGGAGAGTTTGCCGAGATGTCCCACCAGAAGAGATCTGATAGCCTACTATATTTTAGAGATTCCATTCCCAGAGCTCTCATTGTTCCCAATTGATTTTGCTATTCTGACAAAATAAAACTCGGGTTCCAACATCTATGAGACAGTCAGTGGCAGAGCCAGGGTCAGAGGCCCAATTTCTAGAATACAGTGATATTCCTGAGTTTGGTGCATGAATCTCTTGGGTGTTATCAATGAGCCCGAATATGTTGTGTAATCAAAGGAGTGCCATGGTCTTTAGAAAAGTTATATCTTCTAGGGGAGGTAGAGATGGGATGTGGTTTGGAGGTGAAGGAGATTTAGACTGTGGAGGTGTTTCTTCTTTAATTCTCATGCGACCCTACAGCCTAGGTTTTATTATTACTTTTTTACTGAGGCTTATTGAGGAAAAGCAATTTATCTAAGGCGACATAACTAAAAATGTCAAAGCCAGATCTGAATCCACAGTCTGTGGTCTTTTGTATCACCATTAAGTTATAAGTCATTTGAGAAGAGAACCTTTGTCTCATCAGATTCATACCCGCAATTCTTAGCTTTGTACCAAGTTGTAGGCACCGTCTGCTGAGTAAGGAAATGAGTTACAAATGAGTAAGTAAAAATATAAATGAATGAAAAAAATGATGAATAAGTAAGTGAATGAATTATGGAGTAAGAGTGGATGAACAGATGAGTAGATGGATGGATGGATGGATGGATGGATGGTAGAGAAAAGGAAAGGGGAGAGAAAGGGATAGGAGGAGGGAGGGATTAATGATTTTGGGAAAATGGGTACATGGGTGGATCACTGAGTAGATAAAAAACATAAATGATTTCAATAATTGGTGAAATTGGTTGCTAAGGGAAGGGGCTTATAGTTTTTATAATTAGGGTACACGAAGACAGCTTGTCTCTAGAATCCTATGTTATAGCTTATGATGGATGCATCCCAATGTGACAATACTCACTGAGAGGGGAACAAAAGAAAGATGAGCCCCTTTTCCCTCTGAGATTAACAGATGCACCTCAGAACTACTTCCTTTTGCATCTTTAGAAATTTGAATGCAATGACTCCATGCACTCTGTGAAGGGGTGATAATGGCAGTATTTCTAAGGGGAGGAGCTGAGTCTAGTAAAACAAACTAACAAATATATACGTATACAAATATATATGTAATTCAGATATGCTAATATAATCTTTTTCAGAGAATATCTCATGGAATTGAGAAAGGAACACCAGGCAGGTACTCCTGTCCCAGCCCTTCTTGGTAACTTGCCACATTTCCTCTCTGGGTCACAGATTCTTCATTAGTAGAAGAAATAGCTTTGAGCTCCCTAGTCTCCCTGGGCCCTTTAGCACTAACCCTGTATGATTCTATGGCTTACTGTGGCCGCACTTCTCCAATGGACACTTCTAAATCTCAGAATCTCAAGGTGCACATATAGACTGGCCTACAAGACATTTGGTTGGCCTAGACAGATTACTTGTGCCTTGCCTCCCAGACTTAAAATCGCCCTGTTTCACACTCCCCATGCACCCAGCATATCTTACTCATAGAGGGATGCCTGGGTGGCTCAGCAGTTGATAATCTGCCTTCGCTCGGTGCATGGTCCCGGAGTTTCAGGATCGAGTTCCTCATCAGGCTCCTCACAGGGAGCCTGCTTCTCCCTCTGCCTGTGTCTCTGCCTCTGTGTGTCTTTCATGAATAAATAAATAAATAATCTTAAAATAAAAAATCTTACTTGTAGAGACCGTCAGGCTCCAGACACTTGAAGATGACGGAGTAGATACTGACTTCAGGGACCTCTCCATGGCTTCGACCAGCTGCTACACATGATGTGCCCAGGCCCGAGAGTAAGTCATCCGCAAAACTCAGGAACTCTCCTGGGGGGAGACAAAGAAAGATGAGCTCCCCAGCTCAGGCCTTGGTGAGCAGACAGTCTTACTGCTGTCCAGACCCATGAAATGTCTGGATATCATCATCAGGAGGATTAGTGGACAAAACAAGCACAGCACATGGGAATGACACAGATTAGCGTCTAGCCCTAATGACTCTGTTTAAATTTATGCTGGAATTTTCTCAAAAGTGGGCATACTAATACCTACCTATATGAAACTACAGCAAGACTCAAATGACATAAATTACTGTGTACCAGAAATGCATGAAAAGCAACAGGGGGATAGTGCTTTCTGTCCAGAGTAACTTTTCTGGTCTTGTTACTGCTAATAACTTCCCTCTTAATTACCTGAGCAAGGCCCTTCCTTCTTGGGATTGCAATCTCCTTCCCGGTATAACAAAGAAATCGGACCAGGGATGTAAGACAAGTTTCCAATCACATGGTCACTCTTCATGTGGTGCTACTAGATTCATGAAGTGTTATGTTGAGACGGACAGAAACCTGGTCCAACTAAGGGGGAAAGAGTTCTATGACTGATGAATGATGAAGCCATGAGACCCGAAGGGACAGTGGAAGAACAAGTGCCTTGAACGCCATGATTTCTAAAGTCAGTCGAAGCCACTGGATTTCAGGAAGCAGTTGAAGTTTACCAGAAGTAGGCCTGACTAAAAAGAATAACTGAACATTTAAGATCTTGGGATCTACTCTTATGTCTGATAAGAATTTGTTGGATAGCTTTGGACAACTGAATTCCCATTTCTGTGCCTTAGTTTTCTCCTCTGTAGAGTCAAAGTGGTAAAATCACTATTAGAGCTTTTAAAAAAATAAAATGGAAACATAGATGTGCACAAAGATTAAGCTATGTGGACAAACATTACAGTACTATCTAAACCAAGAAGGATTTAGGTTCGCCTGGGTGGTTCAGTGGTTGAACATCTGCCTTCAGCTCAGGTCATGACCCCGGGGTCCCGGGATCGAGTCCCACATCAGGCTCCCCATGAGGAGCCTGCTTCTCCGTCTGCCTGTGTCTCTGCCTCTCTCTGTGTGTCTCTCATGAATAAATAAATAAAGTCTTAAAAAAATAAAAATAAACCAAAAAGAATTTAGAAACAACTAAACGTTCAATGATATAGAAACAGCAATATCAATTACAGTTCAATGATACAATAGAATATTTTACAGCTATTAAAAACAATATTGTGGAAGAATATGAAATAATATGAAAAGATACTAAGTTAAAAACCAGGCCACACTGTTATAGAATAATCTAATTTTTAGTGGAAATTGTACATGTATATCTATTTAGAAAGAGAAGGAAGAAATTATAGCAAATACATAATAGTGGCTTTGTCTGTAAAGTGAGATAAGCAAAAATAAGAGATAAAAAATATCCATTACCTGCTTTTTTTAAAAAAAAAATTATCTACAATGAACATGTATTACTTTCGTAACAAGGAAAAAAATGAATAAAAAATTACTTAAAAATAGATAAAATAAATGAGCCAGACTAAATGGCCTCTAAGTTCCCTTCCAATTCTAAAATTGGGTGATTTAGGAGCAAAGCAAGCATGTGAGTTATTTTATACCACAGAGTATGGAATAATATGAGGCCTCCCTTCTGTTCATTCTTTCTCTTTCTTGTGTGACATGGAATGGCTCATACTCTCTACTCACTTATTCTTAGTAACAAGCAAGAGGAAGACGTCCATTCAACTAAATAATCCAATATAATGGAACTATCATGCAAGAGTAATATTGGCCAAATGTCTGAGACGTCTGTGACCCAAGGGAGGCAGGGAACTGGGAGGACAGGACATACAGATCACCCCCTGTTGGTCTTTCAAAGAAAAGTTTCATTCTTCACTCCTAAATAAATGATGTAGCACCTCTTCACCTGAACTGTCTGGATGGCCCTGGGATTTCAGGTAAACAACAGTTCTATAAAGTATTTGTCCCTATGGCCCAATATAGCAGATCTGATGTGTAGTGTTCTTTGTTTTCCACCTTTTACAAAGACAACTACAGTTCATAGACTTGATACATAGGTGCCAGAGCAAGTGTCTGAATCAGGCTGACGTCAGCAACATGCAAGTTCACCTGCTATTGTCAGACAGACTTGGGACTGAATTCTGTTTCCACCATTTACTGCAAGTCTCCTCACCTTTCAAAGTCTCGGTTCTCCTTTCTGTAATATGGGGTCAATAACTCTTACTGAGTTTGGAGTCTAGAAAGAAAGGCCAAGGCTAAGAAGAAATTCTTTGTCTAGAACCAGCAGTTTTGCTGGAAAATGAAAAGGTAAATGAAAGCTTTATTCACCGAAGATTTGGGCCTCCCCTATTTCTTCCACAGGCCTCTTATGTGAGCTTCTTCCATAGTAAAAAAATAAACTAACAATGCCTCTCTGCCAACAGGTACCAAAGCAGAACAATGTACAGGGTGAAAAAAGGAAGAAGGGGGTGGGAGGGCATGAAATTACTCACAGGAGGGAGTAAGGGCTTTGTTTCTCTTGGTTTCTTAGGATTTCAAGTCTGGCAGCTTACAGCTGTTTTCTTTGAGCGTGGACCCATGTCTGTCTGCTTTTTAATTTGTTTCTAGATAGCCATTGAAAGAGTTGGCCCCTCATGAGGGAACTCAGTATTCCTGTGGCCTGTATGAACTATCTTCAAGCCAAAATATGGTTGACATTCACTTACAAATGGGCATAGCTTTCCAGAGATTTCAATCCATTTCAGAATAATTTGGACCCTGGATCAAAGCCTCATAACATGTCTGATAGGTCAGTAAGATAGGCACACAGTTCTAAAGGTTTATAGGCTTCGTTCAAGTGAAGAAACTGGATAGCGTGTCATATATAACTAGTCATATCGAGGACATTATAGAGATTCATAGGGGCCATTCTGTTTGGAACTATATACACATAATGACCTTCAAATGAGAAGAGTTAAAAGGAAGGAAATTGACATTTAGTACCAAATTTTCTTTTTTGTTTGTTTGTTTGTCACAATATTCAATCATTAATTCAATGAGTTAAATGTTAGTATCTCCGTTGTAAAGCTGGGGTCAAGCTGATAAATTTAGAGAGGGACAGAGCTGAGGTTGGAACCCATACCCTCCTAACTCCAAAGCCAGACCTTTTCTTTTATAGTATGCTGCCTCCTAGAGAAAGGTGGAAAACGACAGTGTTAGAAAGTAAGCTTTCTCAATTCAGTGAGAATTTGCCACCGTTCGGTTTGCAACTGAGTTCATGCCACTCTTAGATCTACGGGCTTGCGGAATGAAACAACAAAAGAAATGGTCCCTGACCTTCCATGGCTTGTAATCTGACAACAGGAAGAGTTCCCGAATACAAGAACAGGCCCATAAAGTAAACTGTGAGATTGCTTTTCTTGGCACTCTATTCCAGAAGGTTTAAAGGTAACCTAGGTGGAGACAGGTGAATGAGGCAATCCTTCACTGTCCTTGCTCACTCAGTGGAGGGGGTACTAAGAAAGGCTTTTTTATGCACAAATGAAAATCAGAGCCATCCAATACATGCATTGGGGTTCCACTGTACCCGAAGTCTGGCAGTGGGACAACTGAATGAACAATACTATAGGACAGTGGTTAAGGTGCTGGGGTCTGAATTTACTACGCTGCCTCGGATTAAATCCTGGTTTACTCGCACTTACAGCTGCCTTTGACAGGTTTCTTGACTCTCTACATCTATTTCCTCATCTGTAAAATGGATATCATAATAGTATCTAACTTATAGCATTGTGAATATCATATAGAATTGCATATATTGCTTACAAATCAATTAGCACAATGTCTGGCACATGATACAGTAAGGGCTCAAAAATATGTTAACTCTCATTATTGTTTTTGTTATTATTGTCATCATAACAGAGAAGAGAGATAAGGACTCTTAGGAATTATTTTTAAAAATAAATTATTATTTTTATTTTTATTTATTTTTACCTAATCTTGTATCCTATCCTTTTCCAGTTGGGAACTGAAGCCTGGTGAAGGAAAGTGGCATGTCCATGGCCACACACAAAGTAGGAAGTCAACTTGGAACAAAAGTTTCATCTCTTGACTCTTACAACCTATGTGATAATTCCTATCAGCCAGCCTAGGAGATAAAATCGCTGAGAACTGAAGACTTGTTCTCCAACTTCTGACCAACTATATTCAACATGAATGTGAGCTCTATTTATTATGGGCCAGGTGCTGTGCTAGGCACACAGTTCCACCCTGCCATCTTCCTAAACTTGGACTCCCTGAGAAAGATAAAAAGCCCAGGAAAGATAAAACACGATTCAACAGGTTTCCACTGTGAAATCTACTCTAGCAGGGGTTTGCCAATTAGAATGTGCAGAACTCCAGGGATGACAAGGAATGGCAGACGTGGTCGGGGCTCAAGTCTTTCTCCTCCATCCCCACGCTAACTTCAAACCAGATCAACACCAGTTTGATCTATTGTATACACTGATGGTCTAAGTCTTATTTAAATCGGGGAAAACACTGTTTTAAAAAAAAATGTTGGCTTGTAAGTTTTAGTGCTAAAAATGTTTGAATCCTAAAACCCTGCCACATTCCCCGATAGAAATACGAGGTTCAGGAATGTTGCACCCCCACTCAAGGCGTCGCAGCCACTCTGGGGCAGCGTCCAGGATCAAACCTATCCCTTTGGCTTCTGAGCTCCACGTGCCTTCCTGTAGGACTCTGCCTGCACGACCCCTGTCCTCTCCTCCCTGGCATGGTGTGGCCGTGTGGCAGGGCCCTCCCAGGCCCAGGCTGCTGCCGCCACCGCCTCACCCATGCCTGTCCAAGATTCTAACATTCTTTCTCTGTTTTTCTTTCCTTGAAAACAGATAGGGAGTTGGGAGTCGCTGTACAGGAATGTGCCTGTTCCCCATTACGGCTCTTCTGGGGCTGTAACCCGAGTGGGCTTGGGCCAGACCCCCACACATTTCTTTATCCACTCAGACTCAAGCCCCGCTCTCATTACAATCCACAGAAAAGGTCAATCACGATTCTGCTGAAGCCTCAGAACCAACCCAACAAAGCACAGAGTAATTTTTGTAAAGGCCCCACCCCCAGCCTCAATCCCTTCTCCTTTTCTCACTCCCTCAAATCCTCTGCCTCCTTGATTTCTCCATCTCTCTCTCTCTCTCTCTTTCTCTCCCCCCTCACCCTCTCGCTTCTGATTGAGTTGAGGTCACAGTCAAAGCTGGCCACAAGAGCAAATTGAAAACAGGCTGGGAGAAAACCAGCAAAGAATTCCCAAACGTAAGGGGCGGGAGTCGTGAGTTATTTAGCCCAGGTGGGGAGAAAGGTCCCCGGCTCAGGCCTCCGTGCTCTTTTCAGGAAACGCCAAGGGGATCTGGAGGCCACTCTGGGCCCGGCCTTGCTCTAACCTGTGGATGCTCCCTGCTGTGGTGCCCAGGAGAAGCAGGACTCTGGCTCTCCCACCTGGCCTTTGCTTGGGCAATTGTAGAAATTCACGGTCACGGACAAGATGCTTTTTTTTTTTTTTTTTTTTTTTTTTTTGAGAGGCTCACACTTATCAGCTGCAGTTGGTTTGTTTCTGCCAGACATGGTATTTTAAATCTGAAGAGCCAGGGTCTGACTTTTACCTTTATCATAATGGCCCATATGAGATACAGGAAAGGCAGTGGGTTTGGGGGGGCAGATGAGACCTGGTTTTGAAGCCAGGCCCCATCATCAGGAACTTACTTCAACTTTTAGACACTGCTTCTGTAGCACCAGAGAATCGGGTAAGGAATCAATAATACATGCAGGATGCCTGCTACATGGATGGTTTACCAATGTGAGTGCTCTCTTCTCCCTGTTACCATACTTCCATCGGGTCTCCTCGGTTTGTCTCATGACAAAATTTTTAGTGGTGAAACTCAGTTGCTTTTAGATACATTATATAATACCTAACTCTCTAAACTTACTTTTTTTTTTTCCAAAAGAAAGTAATGTTTAAAAATAAGGGAGGGAAGAAGGATGGAGGGCAGACAAAGAGAGGAGAGTGAAAAAGGAAGTGTTAACTTTGCTCTCATCATATAGCATCACAGTTTTACTTACATTGTCTGGATTAAGCAATCAAAACCACCCCATCTTGACTAATGTTCAATAAAATTTAAAGATTTAGGTTAACTTGTGCTTTTACAAGTGAGGAAACAGGCTGAAGGTAGGCCAAGCGACTAACCTTATGGCATCCTATACTTTCCCTACTGCACATGTGCCAACAGACTGTGAGATGCTCTCCTAGCAGGTTGTGTTCTGGACACCTCTGTGTCGTCAGGACCCAGCGTCAGGCTGGCCATGCAGATAATATGTGGCAGTCCACAAAACAACTTCAGTGGCTGAAGCCTGAATCCGCCCCCATCTCCCCAATACCGTATATTAAAACCCTCAGGCTGCCTCCTGAGTGACCCCTTTAAGGAGTGCATTGGACTCCAACAGTATAAGAGAAAAGGGACTGTCCCCCCAAAAAATGACTCTCAAAAAAGCAATGGTGGTCAGGTGAACATCTACTAAGAACGCTTATGTGACAAAAGTTGTGCACGGGGATTTCCAGCTCATCCCCATGCCTGTTCTCTAGTGGACACCTGTTGGTTGGACCTGCACTAAATCCATGCCTCCTTCTATGAAGAGCACCCCAGGTTTCTACTGGGGAACCAGCTCTCTGCCAATTTTAATCTATGTGATTTTGCTGGAGGTAAGGCCTAGCCTGTCCTCCAGAGATGGGCATGTGGTCAGCGACCTGATATTCCACCTCAAAGGCCGATGAGAGAGGAACAAGTGACTCAGGCCTGATCAATCATACTAACTCCTGGGACAGAGCCCAAGTCCTGATGATGACATCACTTGAAGCCTTGGATCAGTTGGGTCTGAAGCTAGATATACCCTTGGATATTTCAAATACGTGAGTCAGTATTTTCCCTTTTCTGCCAAAGTACTTTTCATTTGTTTTCTGTACTTGCAACTAGGAGTCCTAACAGATATAAATCCTGTGAAGTAGATTTTATGATTGCCATTTTGTAAATGAAAAAAGAAAAAAAATGCTCACAGTTCTCAAGCAGATTGTCTAAGGTCACACTCCATTCTAAATAACAAGTCTGAACTTCAAATCCATAGCTTTCAGACTCCAAAACCTGAGCCTTCCCATATCCCTAGGGCAAGGGATACAAAGATTCTATTATTCAACAAAAATCACTGAGAATTTCCAATTCCTGCTTTCTCTATCCCTGACTTCTGGCCTCATTGCTTACATTGTCTTCCTCACTCACTCATTCCAGTGATGCTGGCATTCTTCCTCCTCCTCTAATGGGTTGTGCATGCTCTAGCCACAGGGCCTTTGTACCTGTGCCTTCCATGTCTGGAAAGCTCTTCCCCACACCTTGCCCAGATGGCTGCTTAAATATCACTTCCTCAGAAAGGCCTTCTCCAGCTACTCAGTTTCATCTACTCATTCCCTATTCCCTTTTTCTATTTTATTTCTTTTCATAAAACTTATCAATCCCTCACATATACTAATGAATTATTACTTTGTCTGTATCCCCCACTATGAGCCCCATGAGGACATGACTTTGTTGACTTACCACAGCAACTGTGCACAGCTGATTCTCCATCAATATTTGTCTAGGGAGTGAATGTATTTACTGGGTGCTGTAACCTGAGGTGATGGTTGGGAACCCAACATGGAGAAGAATGTCTTAGTTTGTGTCCCCTGAAAAGCAGAGACTAGGAGAAGAGTCGAGGTACAGAGGGTTTATTTGGGAGGTGATTCCAAGAAGTGGGCATGGGGGAGAGGAAAGAATCAAATAAGGTAAAGGAAACGTCAATATAAAAGTGCGTCATTAAGTTTGCCACCGTGAGTGATGAGAAATGGGAACTCTATTCTACAGGGACCTTCTAAGAAGTGAGCAGGGTGTCTCTCAGAATTGTTTGGCAGAAAGCTACAAGCTAGAGAGTGTATTCCCTGATTTGTGATGACCACTGGTTAAGAGCCTCCCTGAGAGTGAAAATTTCTCCACACCTCTCTTTTTCAGTGGTACATGGGCATGGGCAGCTCCCTTAGTCTCATACAGCCCCATGGGGCAGAAAGTGGAAACTTGTTTTAAGGTCACTGACAGTACAAGGTGAGCCTTGGTGGAGACAGTACTTCCTACCACAGCTGCAGCTCAAAGAGCCATGTGCCAAGACCCCAGAGGTGTCTGCTACAAAGACCCAGTCTCTGCCTTCGAGAAATTCATAGAAAGAGCAGCTGATGTGCCTTCCTCACTGAGGTCTAGGGCAGACCTGTAAACCCCTGCCCCCCCACACTGTTGAAACCATCCACAGACAGTTGTTAAACACCCACTAGGTTTCAAGGAAAGGACTACCCACTGTGGACGGAGAACCAAGCCACACCCACACTTTCTTTCCCTGTGTGCTCACAACCTAGCCAGGCACAACTGCATTGCTTGCTTTCGTGAGGGACCCACCAAAGAGTCCTGCAACTGATTATTAATACAGAGTTTAATAATATTAACCTCAGTATTAATATGCACTTGGCTAATAGAGCCTGACCTTTTCTATGGTTGGATTAATCAGGGCCATACAAGCCCTCGTCATCCCCGCCATCCCGAGGACAAATGATGCTCATGCATTTGGCTGGAGCGGGTATTGCTAACATGTGTGAGGAGAGCTGGTCTGGGGGCCAGGCTGTGTGGGAGGAACAAGGTGGAAGGACAGCCAAAGCCCCCTCCCCATCACTCTCCGAGGACCATGGTGTGTGTGTTCGCTGCCCTCACAGCGTGCATCTACAGAGGCCTTTCTTTTCAGCCTTTCCTTTTTTCACTTACATTCCTACATGTTACACTATGTTGAAGTGGAAAGAACCGAATGTACAAAATGTGCTTCTCATCAGAGTCTCGGTTCCTCTAACACTTCCAACTTCGTCTGGGTCGAGCGCTTCATTCAACGTCTCCCTCCCTGGGTAAAGAGGCAGAAAGCTTGTGTGCTGCCGGTGGGCCCGAAGGGCCTCTCTGACCGCAGGTGTGATGAAACGGCTCATAGTCTGGTGGAGCTAGGGTTACCATTCTCATTTCGTCCAGAAAACAGGCTCAGAGAGTCAGGGCAAGTTGCCCAACCACACAGCTACTGCACAGTGAAGGGAGGACTTGAACCTACGTTGATCCAGTTCCAGAGCTTGTGGGTTCTTTTCACCATAACGCGCACTTCCTAACCGTTCTGTCTCTACCGGCCTCAGTCTCCTCGTCTCTTACACAAGGATGTCGGTATCTACTCTGCAAGAGGTTCATGAGGCGTGAATTAAATTAAGTCTGTAAAAAAATATAAAAATGCTTTACGATCTGCAAAGTGTGGTGTGCATGTAAGGGATTGTTGGTGACGCGTGCCAGGCAAGAGGGTGAAAACGTCAGATGGGTCCTCCTGTAGTTAGAAGGAGGGATGGGAGGCCATCCTTTGGAAGGAGCTGACGTCTGTCAGTGTTCAGCCCCAAGGACACAAACACACCCATCAGCGGCACAGAGGGATTCCAGTGTCACAGGAAGAAAGGTATTGGGGGATGAGGACAGTACAATGCAGGGGAATTTAGGGCTAGCATGTTGGGAGTGGAGCTTCTAGAACTCCTAGCTCTGAAAGCTGGCTTCTCTTCCTTCTGTTCAGCTGCAGTCCTACACCCCTTTAGAGCCCTCTGTGCCACCCTCTCTAAAGTAGATCTGTGCTGCCAACTGTCAGTCACTCCTCATCGTAGAACTCTCGATTTTCTTCTAAACACCTACTACATTTATTTATGTACCTCTTTATTTTCACGTGATTACTAAAATGTTAGTTCCATGAGTTCATAAGCATGATCCATCTGGTTCCATCTTGTTCATGGTTTCCCAGTGTCTAGCAAAGAGTGGGGTGAGGGGGACACATTCATTAAAGATTCACTGAATGGCTCAAGGAGGGGTGAGGACAGAGAGATAAGCAATGAGTGGCTCAGCCATGACTTTGCAACATGTGGACGCAACTTAGGCTTTCATTCATATCCAGATACCTTTCCAAAAGCTTGCCTTGGCCACCCTTCCATCCAGCAAGGGTCAGGTAACAGGATGGCTTCCCACCATCGTGGTCCTTAACCCACTGTCCTGCAACATCTGTTTAGTGTCTCCCACCCTCATCAACCAGGAGGACTTATGGAAAGGGACTGGTCTGTCTTATTCATCATCTGAGCCCAGTGCCTGGGTGTGCAGATGACCAAGTAGATAAACCAGCACGGCTTCCTTCCCGGCTAGAAGAAGGCCCACTAGGGAAGGGGTGGACTAGGGTTTCCCTGCACACTGACTTTTGAGTGGTGTCGGGAAGGCAATCCCAAGAGGCCAGTGGGTCTTGTGTGAAGGAACACCTCTTCTGGGGTAAAGGGGGATGAGCGGCACCTCCGTCTTCCTGTAAGACTATGCAAATCTGTTCATATCTCTGCCACAGCAAATGGCCCTAAGAGAAAGAGAGTGCATCAAACACTTGCCAAGCCTTTACCTGATTTTTCTTAAGATTTTTTTTATTTATTCATGAGAGACACAGAGAGAGAGGCAGAGACACAGGCAGAGGGAGAAGCAGGCTCCATGCAGGGAACCTGATGCAGGACTCGATCTGATCTTGCAACTAAGTCCAACAATGAGACCCTCTTTATTTTCTTCTATATTTACCTATCACTTTGCAGTATTTCTCAGTCTGAGCCTGTCTGGGCTTTGTCTAGATGCCAGACCCTCACACCCCCAGAAATTTTCCTCATTTGTAGTATTGCTTCTTGGTCTCTGCCCAACTCTGGTGTCTCTGCCCGGCCAAGCGTGCTGCTGCATCACCTCAGCATCCACATTGGCTGCCTATGAATCCTTTGACTCTTGTCTCTCTTTCTGATGAAGACTGCCCCTCTCTTCTTACAACCCTCTCCCTTTGTAAAGCCCTTTCAAGTTTATAATGCATACCCTGATCCCTTTTGCCATTATACTCAGGCTTTGCAAGT
The DNA here is from genome assembly GCF_905146905.1 of Nyctereutes procyonoides. NCBI lineage: Eukaryota > Metazoa > Chordata > Mammalia > Carnivora > Canidae > Nyctereutes > Nyctereutes procyonoides. The sequence goes on along the minus strand of NW_026575135.1, from coordinate 4,051,894 downwards.
GTTCAGTGATGTGGGCAAGATGGGGCAGAAAGAACACTGAAGCTCGGGAAAGCAACGTGTCTACCAAAGAGGCCCTGGAGCTGGATCCCACATTTCCTGACTCGTGATCCAGTGTTTTAGGAGCTGAACCATGTGTTCTCATCTCCTCATCCAGACTGTGAGCCCAACGGTGACTAACACGGTTTACAGCCACACCCTGTGGTACCTAATGAGGCACTAACCTTTGCTGAGGCCTCCACACACTTATTGATTTAGACAATTACGTTTACTAAGACATCAGTATCAGATCTCTGTTGGGGAGGGAAAAGTAGCAGGAAGCGCAACACTGTACTCCTAGGTTTTAAACCCTGGCTTTGCTAAATGCCTCCTCTAAGCAAGTTAGTTAATCTCTCTTACCCTCATTTTCTTCAACTGAAAAACACATGTGAAAATGCCCACCTCAACAGAATCGATGGAATCAGACTGAGAGTTAATTTAGACGACGTATGCAAAGCACTTAGCACAGTGCCTTGGCACACGGTAAACACTCAATAAATGGCAGCTTTATTGTCATTCTTACTTTATGGACAATATCAAGCCAAAAAACATTTCATTTGAAGGAAGAAGAGAGGAAAGATTCAACAGTCCAGCAAAGTGAATTATCCTCCTGAATTTAGCACCTCTCCCTCTGCCCAAACCAGAACTCCATAAACTATGTGTCCTGAGATTAAAACTTGCTGAATCCCCAAAGCTTCCCTCCCTCTTCTAAATATAAACATCAAAGGCTACGGTTAGCAGATAGCTGGGATATCTTCTATAGATAAGGGAGCCTTGTTTGTCTTTGTCTCTCCTGGGGTGGGACCAAGCTTCAAAGCCAAATCTGACCAAGACTCTCCACAGGTAGCATCTGGGGACCCCAATAAGGCACCAAGAATGAATGCGGTCCTAAGGCTGTTCCAGTCCCTCAGCCCACTTCCCCCAATACACACACACACACACACACACACACACACACACTCTCTCTCTCTCTCTCTCTCTCTCTCTCTCTTTCACATACACTCACACACACACAGCACATCCCCCTCTTCATCACATCCCTGTGCCCAGGCCTTACAGCAAGGAGACTCCAGGAAAGTAGAGAGAAGGCCAGCAAAGATGAGTCAGTTTTTATAGTCGTGCGAGCAACACCATTCCTTCAGGCTGAGGTGAATCACTGAGAAGAGGTGGGACCTGAGAGGTGGCAGAGAGAGGTAGATTTCCAAATGAAAGAGAGACAGAGAAAGAGAAGGAAATGAGAAGGAACCACAGCCAGGAAATACTCAGAGACAGAGAGGCTGGAGTAGAAATAGAGAGCAATAGATAGGAACAGAATGGGGGGCGGGGGAGAGTCATACACAGATGGAGAGACTGAAAGAGAGACAAAGAGACAGAGATCAAAGCAGAGAAAAATGGAGACAGAGGGTGACCAAGACTGAGAAGAACCAGAAGGGATGGAGGGGGTAGTACGATCCCAAAAGACAGATAATACAAAGACAAAAAAAGAAACAGGAGAGAAAAGAGGCAGAAAAGGACATAGAGAGCAAGAGAGGGGGACACTGAAAACTGCCCCTGCATGATGAGGGACAGAGGACAAGGCCTGGCCATTGTCACTGCACCACCTTGGCTCTCCCAAGGGCTGGCTAATGCCCCTTCTTCTCAATCCATTCTCCATGGTCTTACCTGGTCGGACCTGAGGCCCAGAGGGTGAATGCTGCTCCCTTCCCTCTCAGCTTTGAACCAAAAGCCAAGCCAGTCAAAGGTTCTATGGTTCCACAACCTGGCTAGAAGAGGTCCTTGGGGTTCCCTTGAAATCTCACAGGGAAGGTGACTTTCTAGAGGTCCCCAGAGGCCAGAAGGGCCTCCACAAGAGATGGTGACCCTTGAGCATTTTATCAGGTCAACTTTAGTGGTCCCACCTCTCCCGGGGGGGGGGGGTTGACCTGGGAGGTAAAGAAGGGAGAGCGTACAGGTAACAGCCATTTTCACCCAAATCCCCTCCTCTATCTCTCCCACATACATACAAGATTTTTTTCACTCTCTTAAAATGACTTCCTTGCTTCCCAATTTATATTAAATTTTTCCTTTAAATAGAGAAGGGGAAACAAGTTCTCTCTTCAACCCACAATGAAGGCTATAAAAGGGTTTTTAAGCTTGGAAAATTTGGCTGGTCATTTTTTCCTACTGTTTAATACATGCCTTAGGTTACACTGAATGAGTAAACATGGTTTATAAGCTTCTAATTCATAACTAGCCCTGCAAGTTTACAGTATATATATATATATATATATATATATATATATGCATATATATATGCTAAGTGTGTGTATTAATGAAGTATATATATAAATTATAGTATAGTATACATGTGTAGTGGTCACATATATGGTATACATATATAAAATACATGTGTATGTATGTGTGCATCTACACACACACATATATACTCACATATGTGAGTCTGTGTGTGTAAGTAATCTTTCAAATTCGACATCTCATTAGGAGTTTAGAAAACAATCTCTCGCATTCGATCCTCATAATAACCCTAGGGAGTAGGCAGGGTGAGATGTCACCCCCCTTTTATAGATAACTGGAGTCAAGGCAGAGGCTCCAGGGACCCACACGTCTCCAAGGGGCCACAGCCTAGTGACAGTTCCCCTCTGCAGTCTCACAGGCTGATTATATATCATAACAGGTCAGGCAATGCCTACTTCTGGATCTTCAAGAACCTAAAAGCTAAGGAGAGCCTAAGGTATCATCTGTTTCAGGCTCCATTTTACACACTGGAAGACTAAAGCTCAGTGGCTCACTGGTGCCTCTGTGCAAATCCGGAAAAAAAAAAAAAAAAGAAAAGCATCCCTTCCTTAAATACTTTCCCTCTATGTATATGAAAATTGTCCTAATATCCTAATTTATTAGAATAAGAAAACTGACTGATGATTAATATGTGGCTATGATGTCTACAACTGGAATGATGCAGAGGATTAGGAGTGCTAGGGCCCTGCAAGGCAAAGCTGGTGCAACTGTACGTGGCATTCCTGGGAGGGTGTTCAACCAAGGTCAGGCCAGGGAGGAGGACAAGAGAGAGGTTAGGGAAGGTCAGATGAGAGAGAAACAACCGAGATTGTTGAGGTCTGAGAAGATGACTCCTTTCACTTTAACAGGAGAAAAATTATCACTAGTGTTTATCAAGCACTTAATTACGTCTGAAAGTTACAGTAACCCTTGGGTGGGACACATCTCTATTGCTTCCCTGCCTTCTTTCCTCCTCCTTTTCTTCTTCATTTGAGCATCCACAACCTATTAGGTTATATTCCTGGTATTTCATTTACTTCACCTCATTTCAGCCTTGCAAGAACTCTAAGTGCAATCTCCCCACATTTAGAGAAGAAGGGAACTAGACTAACAGAAATGCAGCGACTTGTCCAACTTCTCGCAGCAAACTATGGGGCTGAGATCTGAGTTTTGTGAGGGGAAGGCAAAGGTCAGGTTCCTCTACATTCTCTGAAGAGGACTAACAGCCTCTATCCACTCAATTGGACTCTTCTAGCAAACCACACCCTACTTTGTATATGGGGATCTACATTCAGCAAAGGGGACCAATGTCCCGAAAGCCACCTCGCAGGAAGCACCAGCCCAGAATTAAAGCATCTCTCTGATTCCACATTCTCTGTGCTTTACAGCATCCCACAGTCTACCCATCCCCTGCCTCTCACCAAGGCTGTTGAATAGAGCCATATGGACAATGTGTTCACGGCACCTATGCTGAAGCCATGATGGTGGCTCCGGCCTAGCTTGCCTCTGTGTTTCCACATTTCCCTCACTAGCTTTCCAGTTTGGATGCAAACAGATGTGGATAGTCATTAGAAGTTAAAAAAAAAAAAGGCAGGGCAAAATGAAATTAAAGCCAGGAGTCTGCCACAACAAGCGAAGCAACATCTTTGGATATGAGTGGAAGTGGCCTTTCTGTCGTCAGCATGCTCTTGTATGAATGGGAATTAAGTACTCCTACTTTGATGAAGTGTTTTAAGGGTTTAATGTGATGCAAAGTTTCTGGTCCATGATGCATTCAGAGCTTTGTTCTACAGACTGGAAAATAAGAAGTGGTTATTGGCCAGGGTCACTCACTCTGGACTAGAACTTTACAATGTCCATGGTAGTTCATATCCATCCTTGCCATGGTCTATAAGCCCTAAGTGGTCCAGGAGCTCACTAACACTGCAGCTAGAGCCCTTCGGCTGGCAGTACTTTAAGAACTGGAAGTCACATCATCAGAGGTATTCCCTGATCACCTTAAGCAGAGTGGCATCCTCAAGCCTCCATCCCTATACCCGTCTTTATTCTACTTCAAAACCATGTTACTCTTTGATATTATATTATATTATATTGTATGTCAATTATTTTACCTTCACCGTCTCCCTTCCCCTGCATTTTGTCTTCTTTGATGCTGTATCTCAGCTTCTAAAATAGGTTTTGCTGCATAGTAGATGTTCATTAAGTGTGTATTAAATAACTTAACCCATAGTTCCTCACAAAACACTAAGAGGCTAACCAGACTGGGATTCTGACTCCGATCTTACACATGAATAAACACTGAGGCTCAGGGAGATGAGGAAATGTCTCCAAACTTCAGCTGCTAAGGGATAAAGGTGGGACAGGCACACCGAGCCATCAGACTGTAGTCCAGATTTTTCTCTATCCCACCAAACTGCATTTCCTATTATCACTCCCCTTCATCTCCAAGTATGTACTGGGGAGTGGCTGCTATTTGAGATTCCACTGCTTAAATGAGAAGTCACAGGAGATGGAGGTGTTAGGAGTGAATTCTCCATTTGTTCTCCACCCAGACACAAGCCTTGCCAGTGCCATGCTGTGGAGAAACCAGAGCACTGGTCCTCAGTGGGAAGCAGACATCACCCATGTTCCAGAACAGCTACCAGCAGCCAAAAGAAGGAGGGGCTTGGTATCAAATTGGGAGAATGGAGGAAGAGGGTGGAAGGGATTGTATAGTCCTCTTCAAGGCTCCAGAGAGCCAGAAGGCAGTAGTTCAATTTCCCTTTTAGAGCAGTTTCCGCTCTATGAAGAGGTGATGACTTACTTCATTGCCCTGAGGTTTCCATTTGCCTCCTAGGGACAGCCAAGTCCTGCAGGGGAAAGAGAGATTCACTAGCTCTTGGGTTCTCTGGGGAGCAAAGGCCTGGGCTGGGCCTTGGGTTGGGATCTGACTTCCTCTGTGACTCACCTGCCCTCCCTGGACATCAACTCACTCACCTATTAAAAGAAATATTGGGCCTAGAGGAACTCTGGGGATTGGTTTGGGGAGAGGGTATTTAGAAAAATGTGGGCATGCTATAGGCTCGTGCTGTGTGTCACAGTGCTCCATATACATGACCTCCTTAATCCTTACAGAAATACACGATGTCGGCATTATCATGCTCTTTTTGTAGTTGGAGAAATAGGGGTATAAGATCAACCACCAAGTCCAAAACCACACCGATAGTGAAAACGGTGTTGGGATCAGAACCAAGAGCTATCTGGGCTCTTAACAATTTGTCCTCCTTAAATGCAGAGTTGGGGTATTGTCACCTGACATCCTCAGAGTCAGGACCCTTAGAAACCAAATCTCCTGTCTCCTGGACAGATAAACAGGCACAAAAGGAAAGTGGCTTGCCTGAGATCACACAGCAGGATACAGGCAGAGTCTAATTAGAACCAAGCCAGACTTTCCTACTGAACTAAAAAGTGAATGGATGTTCAATGGTAGTGTACATTCTATCATTATTGGCCAGGCAGGAAAAAGGTGGGCAGCCTGCATGTCAAAGGGCAGGGTTTCCTAGGACAAGGGCCCTTCCAAGCCTTGCCCTCCAGACCACAATATTCCCACAGCCCAGCACGCTGTTGGTGCCTGGTGGATATTCGAGATATTTTTGAAGGAATGAATTCACAGATTAATCACTCCTTCCATCTTCCCAAACAGCGTCTTGAGGACCCAGGCTAAGGCTCATGCCCATCCCTAATGCCTTCTCTTTCTACAGCCCACCTTAATTCACAGGGACTTTATCAGCATATAAATCTGGGCAAGACCACTGGCTTTTCTGAGCCTCGGTTTCCTCATCTACACAATAGGGATGGGAGCAGAGTCCCCCGAGAGCTGCTGTGAGGATCTGTGACATCGGGAGAGGTCAATGAGGCGCGAGTGACATGCTTGCTACATGGTCACAGTCTTCATCACCTCACCTTGTCCCACCACCTGGTAGAGTTTCAACAAGTTCCACTCACCCTCCTAGAACTTCAATTTCCTTTCAACGTATCCAACAACAGCCCAGTCAGCTGCCTGTGAAGTAGGGGTGAGTGTGTACATGTGCGCTAAACACCCCGCACTGGGAAGCCCTGATTCATGAAGGCATCATGGACACCCTTGTCCTCATGCAGGGCACTTTATAGTTTACAGGGCTCTTTTCTTGTGATCCTTACAGCAACACTTCTGAGTAGGTGATGCTACTTTTGCCTTACAGATGAGGAAAGCTGAGGACCAGAAAGGGGAGCTGACCTGCCACAGTGATAAATGTGAGATGAGGGATTCTTGTAAGGGGTTTAGGACCTGGACCCAGCTCTGCTAACCCCCTGTCAGGTGACCCTTCTTCAGCATCTCCATGCACAGGATAAAGTATGATTAGAGCTCACAGGAGAGAGCTTCCATGGAAGAAAGTGACGGGAAGATCAACAAAAGTCAGGGTGATGGCACAGGAAGGGCAGCTTGGGACACCTGTATGAGACGGTTTCAGAAGACCTCGGGGGTAGTGAGATTTGGCACTCAGCCTCTAGAGCACCATTTCCACCCCATATCCCTCCTCTACCTCTGAATTTTTAAACACATCCCCTAATAAGCTGAATTTTTAAACAGTTCCCATTTAGATATGAATATGAATCTTGATTTTTCCCCTTTTATCTAGGGATAGAATCCTGATTCTGATTAGAGGTCACCCCCTCAGAAAATGGCAAAGTCTACATCATAAACCGATGGGTGTTTGGAAAGGGTTGCTTTAGTGGGGATCACATGGGCCGGAGGTAGGGAACATGTGCTGGAGGGCTTCTAAGAAAGGTTTCCTTTCTCTCTTAAGTTGGAAACATGGGAAGAGGGTCCACTTTCTCTTTTGAACATTAAAATATTTAAGAAAGCCTGACTTTTTATATCATCTAGACCAACTATTCTCAAACTTTATCATCATCAGAATCACCTAATGGGAGGTTCTTGTTATATCATGGATTACTGGACCCCACCCCAGAGTTACTAATTCAGTAAGTCTATGGTGGAGCTTGAGAATTGACATTTCTTTCAAATTCCTAGATATTGCCATTGCTGCTGGTCTCAACACCACATTTTGCGAGCAAGTGATTCAAATAATTTAATGTCTCTCACACTTATTTGCACATAAATATGACTTCTTGGAGAGGAGAAAAAGAAAAGGAAACTATAATTAGTCCTTGAATGCCTGGGAAAATCTAGAGGAATGTGTCTTGCATTGACTACATCCTTCGTGGGTGTTGTATGGAAATGAAGATTGAGATCTAAGGTTCCAGATGCTTATTGTTTCAGATCCAGGTAGTCTAGGACATAGGTACAGTGATAGAGTGTCAACACAGGATGAGGTTCTTATCTTCGTCCCCTAGCTAACATATCTATGAAATCAAAAAGGTACTAAGCCATTACCAACGTTGTCATCGTCATTAGACTATAAATTTCTTTCACATCCATCATCTCATCTAACCTCCATAACAACGCTGTGAGAACAATCAATCATTACGATTAAATGGGAAGAGAAAGAAAAGGGGTGGACTAGAAGGAGAGTGAAGAAGATAACTCCCGTTGTACAGATGTGGAAATTGAGGTTGAATGATTTGTCCCTGTCAAACCAGTAAATTCCTGAGCCAAGAGTCAAACCCAGGTTTCTCCACCATTAAGTTCTGCATTCTCTTTAGTAAGCAATGATATTTTCAGTAAGTTGGCACAGGAGTTAACTATGAATAAGAATCAGAAAGTTCAGGAATTCAAGGGCTATTTCAACTTCCAAAGGAAGGTTAACCTCTTGCTTCAGAAACACGAGCAAAGCAGACTCAGCCTATTGGGATGGCATGATGTAGACATGGGTGAGTTACTAAACCTGTCTGAGCATCGATTTCTTTGGCTTTAAAATTCAACATCATAACACCTTCCTTGCAGAATTGTGACTACTGGCGGTATTATATAGAAAGATCCTAACAGTCTTTGACCCAAAATAGGCCCTAAATAATAGAAAGCTCTTTTGATTTTGATAATGATAATTATTTTAGTGAGGTCCTAAGAATGAACATGTGTGAGACAGGGGGCAAAGAAGAGGTTCAGATCCATGAATAGCAGGTTCAGCTTGGGTAGACGTGGGCATTTCTTATTTAACCAGGCCTTGGATGCCAAGTTCAAATATTAGCTTCTACAGCTGTAATTTGCTAAACCAACCAGTTCACGGGCCTTACTTCACAAATTATTACTTTGCTGTTTCAAAGGCCTCCCATAACTAGAACCAGCCCTCAACAAATCAGAGAGTCAGAGCTGAGTACCACGGGGAAAGCATTGTCTCAGGGGCCATAGATGCATTAAATATATATTTTTGGCCAGTGCTGGAAGTTAGATTTTTAGCAAGGAGAGAAGGGCCAAAATGCTTTAGAAAAAAAAAAATCACATAGCTTAGATGCTTAGATTTGGACTGAACTCTGTCTCACTCTAAAACTCTAAACATTATGGATGCTGCCTCTGTTTCACTGACAGAGTAATTCCAACACAGGTTGGACACCTTGGTGAAGGTAAAAGAAAGGCAATTTTTGGCAAGAGAAAGATTGAGGCACCTATTTTTGAGTGGCTTCTGCAAAAGTCTACATTCTCCACCAGAGTAGAAAAAAGGTCTTTTTAACAAAAATTCTGTTCTCGTTTTACCCAGTAGGAGCTACGTGAAACGTAACCGAGTTGACTGGAAGGCAAGTGAATTGCTGAAACACAGTGCTTTACTATTTGAGCCATAGATCTTAACCACCGTGGGTAAACATGTTTCCATGGGAAAATGTGGTCAGAGTTCCCTTCCGAGCTGAGGTGCCAGGAACACCTTTCCCTTGCAGCCTTTCACTGATTTCTGTGGGGCTACGTGGTGTGTAATGGAAAGAGCTCTATATTTAGAACAAGATGACATGAGTTCCGGTCCCAGTTTTCCTACTCTATTAGTTGAATGACCCTTGGACTCTCAGTCTCAGTTTCTTTATCTGTCAAGCAGGCATGAAATCTCCTACTTCTCTGGGGTCTTTTGAGCTTAAAGGAAAATAATGTTTGCAGGATCACTTTGAAAACTGTAAAGCCCCTGTACAATTTTGAAGAGTTGTTAGTAACTCTCGAGTCTGTTAGGATGTAAGCCCCCCTACACACCGACACAACTTCTACATGAAAGCAGGCATTCACTTCTCAGGGCTTCGTGGCCAAGGCCCCAGTCCTCTCTATGGAGACGTGCCTGCTTCTGTTTCTATGCTGCCCAGGTCTCTCTATCTAAAAGCTTCAACTCCTAAAATTCATAAGCTCCAAGATAAAGAAAACTGAGAAGGAGCAATTATCGTAACACATGTGGACAATATGTGGTGTAGATCATGCTCCTGCCTGGGGCCCTGCTGACAGAGCTCAGGGTGGAGGGTGGAAGGTGCGGCACAGGGGCTGGTGATTTCCCAGCTCAGGGGGTGGGATTTCTCCACATTCTCTACCTTCATCCAGCCTGAGAACCTAGTGTCACTGACAGCTTCTGCCCTCTATGGCTGCTGTATCCTATCAATAAATTAAGCATCAGATTAAAACCTGTATCCAAAAGGTACTCATCACATCTCTACTATTGGTTCTTAGATTGAGTGATCCTTACTGTTCCACAGAGCAGGAAGCACATGAGATTTATCAAAACCACCCGTCGCCGCACCCAACAGCAGTGACAGAAGGACGTATGGAGAATTCCCAACGTGGCAAGGGAGCCTTCCTGACCCTTTATCCTGCAGGTGCCAGCCCTAAGCACAATTCTTACTACAATGTTCCCCTGCTGAAAGGTCTTTGATTATTCATGGGCCGCAGAAAAAGGTCAAAACCCTTCAAAGTTACCCTAAAAGAGTCCCTACCACCATCCCAAGTCCTCTCTTTCCAAAAACCGTCCCTTTGGGATTCATCCCCAAATGGGTCACAATTCCATACCTCCCAGCTTTTGTGCTGGCTATTCCCCCAACTTGGTAGACCACTTAGCCCCATCTCCTTGCCGGCTGACAGCAGAGTCTTACTGAAATCTGACTCATTTCCAAGGCCCAGCTCAATGCCATCTTCTACAGAAAACCCCTCCTGATCCAAAACCCCCTCCACAGTCCCCTCCATTCCTCATCCTCTCATCCACCGAGATCTCTACTATTTGGCACTAATTTCATTTACACAAACTACAAGATATCAGAGGGATTCAGTTTGTGCACAATGTTCCTATGTGCATGCCTGCCACATCATGGAAACCTCTAAAAGCTTCTTTTTCCTTATATTTCTTATAGGGAGATAACATATTACCTACTTCATGGAGGTGGTATAAGCAACAAAAGAAATGGAAGTAAATTTTAATTTTGGAAACATGATAGATTTGTCATTGTGATTTTTAGTATGCCACCCCAAGCTGTCTTTTGTTTTTGTCTTCAGTGAGGCCGGCCTAATCTCTATATCCTAGATGCTCAGATCCAATTCTGACCCAGCACAAATTAGAAATATCTGATGAATAAAAAATAAAAACAAAACCAAAAACCGCACACACACATACACATACACACACAATCCCAAATCAAGTAAGAGTCAGGAAACAGGAGAGAAGACTCCTTTCAACATAAGGATGACCCCTTCCCCATCCAATTAAATTAGGGTCCTCTGACATTCCTTTTCATGACACTTAATCATCCTCTTCACATAACCTATCACAACATGAACGGTCTCTGTAGTCTGTTGGTCTAATCTGTCTCAGTTGCATCTGACAAGTCCCCCAATGATGGGGACCATTTCTCTTTTGTCCAATCAACACCTAGCACAGCACTAAATATGTATCTGCCAAATGAAAGAAGACACTGATATTTGTACTTATAAAAACAGAAAACCATGCCCATATGAAAGGTGAAGGCATTCACTCAATAACCATTAACGTAAGCAGAGATGTCTTCCTTCTTGCCCCCATCTCATCCCCTAGTCTGGGTTAGAGGCCCAGTCTTTGCTCCCATTGCCTCTTGCACTTCCCCCATGGAAACACACTCTATTGCACTTGTCCTCGCGTGCCTGCCTCCTGTACTGTGATCTCCCAGACAGAATGGTCTATCATCAGCCTATGTTCTCACTGCAAACAGTGGGGGCTGAAGCACAGTCACAGGGCACAACCACACTGTGAAGTTCTGACATGCAGTTCAAGGACCCTCTGCTTGCTGATGCTCATACACTTTCCCTTTTACTTGGCTTCTCTGTTCACCAAAATTTCTCCATATTTATATGATGGTGTAGCAAACAAGACCGAAACTTTGGTTTTACAATTTACATTGGTAACCTCATGTTCATTTGATAGCTCTATCATATTGTTGACAAGCGCACCTTTCCTTTCTGTCTTGGACCTATGGACATCGTATGAGATGGAGTGGCACACATAACGTGGATAATGGAGGAGGGCAAATAATGGAGGAGGGCAAATAATGGAGGAGGGCAAATAATGGAGGAGGGCAAATAATGGAGGAGGGCAAATAATGAACTTTGATGGAATCTGTCTCCCCCAGGTTTTCAAAGCCAGAAAACCCAGCAGAGTCTCTTGGAAAAGAGTTTTATAGATGGGTCAGGATTTGGAAAACGTGTCCCCTGCAAACAGGAGAAATCAGAGAACTTCACTGAACATCATGGAATCAGAAGAGCTGGGGAAGCTGCCAGCTTCCACGTGAGGAAACAGGATACTAGTGTAGGGGCAAAAAATCAAATTTCAGGGGCATCTGGGTAGCTCAGTTGAGTGTCTCGTTGGCTCAGGTCATGATCCTAGGGTCCCGGGATCGAGTCCCACATCGGGTTTCCTGCAAGGAGGCTGCTTCTCTCTCTGCCTGTGTCTCTGCTTCTCTCTGTGTGTCTCTCATGAATAAATAAATAAAACCTTTAAAAAGCTTTTCAAATCATAGGTACTGAGGGGTAATGGTAGTAACTCAAGCCAGAGAAGACATGAGCCAAGACAGCTGGGAACGAGGGAAGTATCACCTGTACACATGAGGCACTCTCCTGTGTGACTTGCCATAGTTACCGCAGCAACCCTTCTAGGCTGCCGCTGTCCTACAGGGAAAGTGATGGAGGGTCAGGAGGCTTAGCAGCCTGCCCAAGGTCACACTGATCCTAAGAGACCATGTCAGGATTGGAAACCAGATCTGTCAGCTCCAAATGCACAACTAACCCTGCTCTGTGACAATGCCTCCTGCTTTGATGCTTAGGCTGCCTCTAGCTGATCTGTCCAGAATGAGCCAGAGCTGTGTTCCCGATCCTGGATTAGCTTCTATGGCAAAAGAAAAAAGGGCAAGAAAGGAGGGAAGGAAGGAGGAAGGGGAAGAGAAGGAAGGAAAAGGAAGGGGAGAAGAAGAGACAAAGACAGAAAGAGTGAAGGAGCAATAGAAAGCAAGAGAAAGGTATCCTGGTTCAGCGCCAGCCCTACTGAGAAAGGATATTCAGGGTCGTGACCTGGGACTTCATATGTGACACACTCTCCGGGTGGCTCAGTACCCAAGGGCCGACAACCACGGATCTGGAGGGGACTCCTGCTCTGGCTGTGGTGTTGGACGTGTGACTTCTAACATCCTTTCCAGTGTCTGGGCTTTAAGTCCCAAGTCTCCCTGCTTGCTGGTGCCCAGAGGGAGAGCTCTTCATATCAATCCAAGGAAAGGTACTAAAGATGCATGCTTCATTAATTATAAAATACATATCTTTTTTTGTCTTTCCATATATCTGAAATTGAGATGCGTCTTACGAATGATGCTGCCATACCAACAGTTTCCATCAGCCAGGCAGCAGATGTCACCGTGTGTGCCTTGTGTGCGCCTGGCTGGCATTCCTGGTGGTACAACTGGGTACAGACGGCCCCTGATGGTTCAGGCCACAAACTAGCTAAGAACTAATTGTGAAAGAGACATGAGTCCTGACTCTCATCTGACAGGTTTCATTGACAGCGGCCAGTAAGATCAGGAAAGCACCAGCATTAAAACTGGAGGGTATTATGCTGAGTGAAATAAGTCAATCGGAGAAGGACAAACATTATATGGTCTCATTCATTTGGGGAATATAAATAATAGTGAAAGGGAATAAAGGGGAAAGGAGAAAAAAATGAGTGGGGAAATATCAGAAAGGGAGACAGAACATGGAAGACTCCTAACTCTGGGAAACGAACTAGGGGTGGTGGGCGGGGGGTGGGGGTGACTGGGTGGCGGGTACTGAGGGGGGCACTTGATGGGATGAGCACTGGGTGTTATTCTGTATGTTGGCAAATTGAACATCAATAAAAAATAAATTTATTATTAAAAAAAACTGGAAGGAAAATCCCAGAGATCATAATAGAGGCTTCTTCAAAGAAATGCATTAAAAAAAAATGTTTGCCGTACTATATGCACTGCAACACGGATGAACCAAGAAAGAAGCCCAATCACTAAAGACCACGTACTGTTAAGATTCCGTTTCTCTGACATGTCCAGAATGGGCAAATCCATGGAGATAGAAAGTAGATTAGTGGTTATGTGGGACTCGGAAAAGGAGGGAGTGGATGCAAATGGAGATGGGGTTTATTTGGGGGGTGCTGACAATATCCTAAAATTATGTTGATAGGCACAACTCTGTGGATGTACAAAAAAACTACTAAATTGTACATTTTATCATTTTATTATTTTTAAGATTTTATTTATTTATTCATAAGAGATACAGAGAGAGAGGTAGAGACACAGGCAGAGGGAGAAGCAGGCTCCACACAGGGAGCCCGATGTGGGACTCGATCCCTGGTCTCCAGGATTATGCCCTAGGCTGAAGGCAGGCACTAAACCACTGAGCCACCCAGGGATCACCAAACTGTACACTTTAAATAGGCAAATTGTACGGTATGCTACTTATATCTCAATAATACTGTTTAAAAAAAAACAACTATGGGCAGAGGAAGAAAAAATGTAGTATAAGTAGTCCTCTGACCAGCAAAAAGAACAACAGCATATGGAAAAACCCAGAATTCAATAACCTTGCATCAGAAAGTGATTCAGGAAAGTCAAAAGCTGAATGTAAAGAAATTTTATGAATATGTGAACATTTATTTTACTTTTATGTCACAAAAGTGATATATTATAAAAATACAATCAAAATAAATGGGCTCTTTTAATAAGTCTAGAAATTTAATTGGTAGGAAAGCATTGGATTGTAGCTTAGTTGGCAGCGTTTTCTTTCTTAATGGCACCTAAAACAAAGTGGCTCTTAAGATCAAGGAGACATGTCAATGCGATGAAGTACAGCATTTGAGTTTCAGCTACTGGAGGCTGGTGTCTCCAGTCAGGGACGAGCTATGCAATACTGGAAAGACCCTCCTCCATTCTGGAGCTCTCACCTCTCTCTGTGGATTTATTTCTAAGGCTCCTCCTGGCTCTCAGATGTTCTAGCTCTGATCTAAATTTCTATTCAGGTCTGTTGAAAAATTCACCAATTGTTAGATCCTACACCAGATCGAGGCCTTGGAATGTAAGGAACAGAGGAAACCATCACATCCACCTAAATTTCTTTTTTTTAAAAAAGATTTTATTTATTTATTCATGAGAGACAGAGCGGGGGCGGGGGGCAGAGACACAGGCAGAGGGAGAAGCAGGCTCCCTGCAGGGAGCCCGACGTGGGCTCCATCCAGGACCTTGGGATCACGCCCTGCGCCAAAAGCTGACGCTCAACCACTGAGCCACCCAGGCGCCCCTCATCCACCTAAACTTCATTTCCTTCTACTGAAAGGAATATGTTGGAAGAGAAAGGTAAATGACTTCTTGTACTTTTCCCTTGATTATCTGCAGAGTTTCATTTCTTAATCCTCTCTGAATCCCAGATCCCCAGAGATCTGACAGTGAATGGAATAACACATTAAGAGGGGAAACTCTGGGCCTGTGGTCAAACTGTGCTCACTGTGGCAGCCAACTGCTTGGGCGGCAGCTTTGGATGAGTTTTGGATGAGTTTTTGGCGTGTAACTGTCCAGCCTGTAGGTGGCTTCCTGATGATCTGTGTGCAGGGCAGCAACCAGGACACCTACGGGACTAACCCCAGCGGGAGCGCACATGGAGACAGGATTTCCAAAAAGAAGAGAAACACAATGGGAGAGGAGAAAGGCTATGAGAGCCATCAGAGAAAATCCTTTTTAGTAGGTTCAAGAATTCCTTTGGTTACCAGACTGCACACTCAAGATTATTTTTGTCTAAAATGCAAAGGCCCCTGTTTATTCAGCAATCTTCAAAATAAGTGAGACACTGGAAAGGCCTAAATGTCAAACACTAGTGAAATGTTAAATAAGATCTGGGCTATCCATATTATCAAACTGTATACAGACACTAAAAAGTTTGCAAAACTTTTTTTTTTAATTTTTGAAGAAAGGTTTGGATTCCTCCAGCAAGAAAAAAGAAGTAGAAAAAAAAAAGTAGAATGCATTTTGTTTTCCACTATTTAAAAAATATGCACTTACTGGGAAGGGAACACACCAAAATTCTGACCATCTCAGACCTATTTGGTTCTGAGAGCTTTGTTACCTGAATCCCCATTCTGTAATAAATGTGCAACACCATATTTTTTTGTTTTGTTTGTTTTTAAGTAGCCTCCATGCACAGCATGGAGCCCTGTGCAGGGCTTGAACTCATGATCTTGAGATCAAGACCTGAGCTGAGACCAAGAGTTGCTTGGGGTGCCTGCCTGAGTGGTGCAGCTGGTTGAGTGTCCAACTCTTGGCTTTAGTGCAGGTGATGATCTCAGGGTTGTGGGGTCAAGTCCTACGTACTCAGCTGGGAGTCTCCTTAATATCCTTTCCCTCTGCCCCTCCCCCTTGCATATGTGCAGGAGCGCTCTCTCACTTTCTCTAAATAAATCAATAAAATCTTTTAAAAAAAAAATTAAAAAGAGAGGCACCTGGGTGGCACATCTGGTTAGGTGACCAACTCTTGGTTTCTGCTCAGGTTGTGGGATTGACCTCCTGTCATGTCAGGCTCTATGCTCAGTGTAGAGTCTGCTTAAGTTTTTCTCTCCCGCTCTCTGGTCCTACTTGCCCCTTTCAAATAAATCAATCTTTAAAAAAAAATTGAATGCTTAAGAAAACAAAATCCATTATAGATAAATTAAGGAAATGAAAATAAATTTGCCAGACCTAACACAAAGAAAACAATGTATGGTGACATTTTAGTATATATAGTCTTAGAGTCACTGTTGCATTAATCAAGACACAATGCACACACATGCACACACACGCACATGCGATAGTATGAACCGCTGTGAAGTTTACTCAGCCTATAACTATAGCTTTCTGATAACTGTCCCCAAAACATATAGTGCTGAGTGTTTCAGCCATGGTTTTCCCAGGTAACCCCATCTCTTTAATCATAGCCAAATGAATCAAGAGTATAAATGTGGCCAAACCATGAATATTCTCCAGGGGCTTAAAGTTGGTAACAGTAAGGTATGGAAAGGATACTCAGCTGGCTGAGACACTGGATGGGGCAGTGACTCTACCTCATAAGCAGAGGCAACAGATGGCAGGATTTTGGAAGACTGAGAGAACAGCACTGTGATTCCCAGTAACCTAGGTCTTTTTTTTTTAAGATTTTGTTTATTTATTCATGAAAGACACACAGAGAGAGTCAGAGACACAGGTAGAGGGAGAAGCAGGCTCCCTACAGGGAGCCTGATGTGGTACTTGATCCCAGGATCTCATGAGATAGTGGCCTAAGCCAAAGGCACCACTGAGCCACCCAGATGCCCAACCTAGATCTTTTTGAATGATGATATTCCCCCTTTAATTTTCAATAAAGACATTCACATCCCTGTAGCCAAAAGTGCTTTAAGAACTACTATATAATATTTTGTAACTGGCTTTCTTTGGTAGTAACATTGAGATGATTCCTTTGTAGTTAACACTATCCTGAACATCCTCTCATGTAAATATTTTATGAACAATTTTTCCTAGAATAAGTTGTCTTCTGATACAGATTGATAATCCGCCTTTAAGAAAGTTTTATTGGGGCTCCTGGGTGGTTCAGTGGTTGAGCATGTTCCTTCAGCTCAGAGCGTGATCCCGGGGTCCTGGGATGGAGTTCCACATTGGGCTCCCTGCAGGGAGCCTGCTTCTCCCTCTGCCTGTGTCTCTGCCTCTCTCTGTGTGTCACTCACAAATAAATAAGTAAAATCTTTTAAAAAAAAGAAAGTTTTACTAATTTACATTATAATCACCAAACTAAAATAAGGTCTAATAAACTTTACACAATTTTTATTGAAGTAAAAATGTGACAAAATTTAGTGGTTTTTAAGATCCTCTAAGAGCTATTGTTCATAAGAGGACCTAATAAATCCTGTCACTTCAGTTGAATAAACTGTCTGAAATTCAGAACAATTCAAGTTGATACATTTACTATTTATGGTCAAAGATCACTGGAAGGGTGTTTGGAAAAAAATGTCAAGTTCAATGTGAAATTTAAAAATAACAAGAAAAAATCCAAACAAAGCCAAGTTATAGATTCTTGGGAAAAGAGATAACATTTTGGAGTTTTTAAAGAGCATCATCAGTCCTATTCATCAAAGTGTTGTTTTAAGAATATTATTTTTGGAATAACCTTGATGTTTCATCTTTTGAATCATCTAGTCCTCCCTCCAAAGTCATATAGTAGCTGTGTTGGACAGCAATATAGCTTTTTTGGAACTATTTTAAGCTGAATATTAGCTCTACTAAATATGCATCCTAAGGACCATTTGGCAAGTTTTTTGATAGAAAGGAAAGCTTTGAAAAAAAAATGAGGGAGTTCTTCATACTCATGGGTTTCAGGATTATAGCATAAAGGGAGATTAATACTCTCCTTTGTTGATTATGACATAGTTTCGAAACAGACTGTCCTTAAGAAAAAGAAGATTAAGTGAATACAGGAGTGTTAAGATCTCTTCAAGACCCTGACTTCAATTCTTTTGGATATATATTCAGACATGGGATGGCTGGAAAATATGGTGGTTGAATTCTTAATTTTTTGAGGAACCTCCATACTGTCCCAAAGTGGATGCACCATTTTACATTCCCATCAGTGGTGCACAAGGCTTCCTATTTCTCCACATTCCCACCAACACTTCTTTCTTTTGTTCTTTTGATAAAAGCCATCCTAACAGGTGGGAGGTGATGACTCACTGTGGTTTTGATTCACAATAGCCAAGATGTAGAAATAACCAAATGTCTGTCACTAGATGAAAAGATAAGGGAACTGTGGAATAGACCAATAATGGAGTAGTGGTCTTTAAAAAGAAAGAGATTGTGACATATGTGGCAACATGAATGAACCATGAGGACATTATGCTGGAGGAGTACACAGAAGGAAAATACTACATGATTCCATATATATGAGATATTAAAAATAGTCAAACATAGAATCAGAGAGTAGAATAGTGGTTTTGAGGGGCTCCAGGAGGGGGTAGTGGGGATAATGTTTCAATTCTGCAAGGAGTAATTTCCAGAGATCTGATGTACACTGTACCTATAGTCAGTAATACTATATTGTACATTTAAATTTTTCCTAAGAGGATAGGACTCATGTTATGTGTTCTTACCACAATAAAATACTTTTTAAAAAGCTTAAAATTGCTTAAAAGTCAGAGGTCGGGTAAGGGAGAGTAACGCAGCACTATGCCATATCCTATTTGCTTAGTTGAACCAGTGCTTCCTTTTAAATCATGTTCCCTTAAGACAATAGTCTCTATTTTCCTCGTCCCCTTCGCCAGTGGCCTCTCTTGAAAAATCATCCTCATCCACAGATGGTCAACATTATGATGGAATTTTGTTTTCCTCTCATGTGAATTTGGAGCTGATAGAAGCTTCTCAGCTCCTTGCTGGGACCTGCTGACAAACCCGCTGGCCCCAGAACTATCTGTGACGTCAGGATGATGCTTCTGAGGTTCCTGTTGGTACCTTCTGCTGAGCCATGGGGCCCAGCTGGACAAGCAGCGATGAGGACTCAAGAGTTCACACTCACTACCCCACAAAGCCAATGTGACCTGGAGTGGCCCACCAAATCCTTCACTATCTTTTCCCCATTAAAACATGACAGAGCCTAGTTTTTAACAGAGAGACCAGGGAATGGGTTAACCACTTCAAATTCCCTTTGGAAGCACATGGGAAGAAACTGCCAAACAAGACCTCTTTTGTAAACTAAGGGGGTTGCACTCGAAATTCTCCAACAGCGTTTGATGACTGATGTTCTAGTAGTCAATGGTGAATCAACCCTGAAACTTGCACTGAGGTGGTCATACTAAGGAACATATAGTGTCTGGGGAGAAGTGAGATATCTGCATGAAAAATGGGGTGCCCCCAAAACAGTTAGGGGGAGGAGACAGGAGTCAAACCAATTGCCCTCCCTGGCTAATCAAGTGACTCACCTGTGACAGCATCCCTCCCTCGCTCCATCCCTCCAAAAGTATGTTTATCATCAAGCATTGCCACTGACAAAAAAAAAAAACCCACAGGCATCTTAGACAGGATGGTGGTAGTCCTTCTCTGATATGGTCGTCTCCACCGCATTTTTATGGACAATTTGCTACACTTACACGTGCCAGAACACAAGGAAAGGGTGACTATCTGGGCTCCTCTATTTACACAGATTTGAAGTGCCTTGGACCGTTCCATCACATACCTGGCCGTCCCTGGATGTCTGGTTGATTCATTTCTAGGGCTATCAGAAGTTTACACTGGAACACAGTACGGGCACAAAGACCCGTACTGGGATATTATTGACACCAAAGGTCACACTTTGGATTAGGTGCTAGGGGCCAGGCCTCTAGACCACAGGAGCAAACACAACAGGAGCCAAATCAGTGGGAAACATGGTAAAGAAGATGAAGCCGAGAGCTATTTTGGGGGCTGTCTTAAGGACGTAAAAAGACACAAAGCAGAAAACAGTCTCAGGGGGATTTCCCCCACCTTTCTTCCCAGCTCCATAAACACTCTCCATAGCTCTTTTGGGATCAGAGCCAGAAGACCCTTAGTGAGAATGCCAATGGCCTGCTTCTAGCCCAGTTACCTGCTCTCTGGATGCCTGAGCAAACGTGGATGGGCCCTGCCCCTCTGCAGCCTCTGGGACAGCTCCTTCCAGCTTCCCAGCGATGTTCTTGGACTGCACTAGTAGCTCCTGGCGCAGAGCTAGGCCAAATTCTCGGATGTGCCAACTCACAGCTGGGGATGCCAGACCTGGCATGGGGGGCCGCCTGCCTGGGGCCATGGGCTATCCTCAAGAAAACAGGGTTTGAGAAGGCCTAAGGTTTCAGCCCTAAGCTGTGGTTTGATGCCAGTGGGTTTCTGTACCTATTAAACATGGTCTTGTGGAAATACCCTAAAGATTTATATAGAAAGCCTTGCTCCCCAAATTGGAGAGTGAACTGCAGACTAAATCCTCATAGGCACCCCATCATTCTATGCTCAGTGCCTAATTTGGGATATCCCAATTCCTTCTCATTGTCTGAAAGCATTCATTTTTTCAAATACTTCAAAGCAACAGACTCCACCTTTCCTAAAAATCTTACCCGCACATCCTGTAGGAGACCCGATGACAGTGGGGCCATCGATTATAGGCAATACCTCCTCCATCCCATCAGCTCTTCCACTGCACAGCCTGTGGTCCCCTGAGGTCTAGCCACAGATCCCTTAAGCTCTGAGAAACATATTTGAAAACCATGGTTTAAGGATTTTTATAAACAACTTAAATCTTTCTAAAATCCAATTTCAAAATCACCAATTTTTAGCGGGGGTGAGCAAATTAAGTAAATTCACATGTAGTCAAGTGTCGGAAGGCACTCAACAAACATCTTTGGGGTATAGGGTGTAGGCCAGGCACTGCGCTAGGCAGTGGAGATAAAGAGATTAATAAGAGATCATCTAATATTGAATTGTTGCTGAGTGGCATTAGGAAAGCTACTTGCATCTCTCTTGCTTCACGTCCTTGCAAAGTAAATGTGCTAACCATGTGAGAGCTGATGATTATTGTCATCTGGAGTCTCTTCAGTTTCCACTAGAAGAAGCTGGGTTCCAGAGCGAGCTATCAGGCTGAAGGCCTAGCCTCAACCTCTGGTCTCCTGGCTTCCAAATGAGCAGCATTTCAGACTCCCTGACTGCAGAGTATGGGAAAGGTCAGTGAGGAAATACTGATGAAAAGGACTGGGAAACTGCAGGGATAGTGGTGGTGCCTGGGTCTCCTGACACAAAGATGAAGGGCTGAAGACGTTCTGTCTTAGATGGTGGTGTGAAAGGCCTCCACGGGGAGGGTGCCAGAGCCTAACATGAAGGACACTGTCAACCCAAATATATCAGTGTAGTAGACAACGAGTTCCCAACAGATAACATTCCTCCTTACTCTCCAAATGCCTTACAATTTGCAAAGCATTTTCATTGGTAGTATCACATTTGATCCTCCTAGCAAGGATTTAGGTGCATAGGAGGGAACCTATCTCCATCTTAGAGATGATAAACCAAGCCCCAGAGATATAAGAAGACTTCCCAAGGTCAGACAACTGAAAGCAGAGCCTGGACATCTCAACAAGTCGGGCGTCCCCACATCTTCTGTTCAAGTAGTAATGTACTAAGTTAGAAACAAGCTTGAGTCTAAACTTTGGCCTGGGAGTAGGAAAATGGGAGTGACTTTGAGAAAATTAAAGAAGAAAGGGATGGACTTGTACTAAGTATAACCATCATATCAGGATAAAGCAGTTACTGCCTGGACTCCTATAGCAGAATGGGGAAGGCAGGCATGTCAAGGGGTAAATAGTACCTAGTATGATGAATCCTAGACCAGATATATGTATAGGGGCTGGTTTAATTGCAGTAACCAGGTGATAGGTGTATTTTATTCCCAACTCAAGGAGAACATGGAGACTCAGAGAGCCTAAGTAACCAGTCCCCAGGTCATGCAGCCAGTACACAGAGGAGAAGGATTTGACCTCCACTCACTCTGGAGTTCAGCTCTTTGGACTTCACCTAGCTGCCCTTAGCTTCAATGGAAGCATCTGCAGGCATGCTGGTGGGAGCGGGTAGGAATAATATTATTTCATTTATGTTTTATTGATGTGGTGCTGTGATATTTATCTAGGAGCTTTCATCTGAGCGATGTGAAGTGTTTAATAAACAGGTTCCTTTATTGCCTCTCTCCCCTTCTACTGCTCCACCTGAGTCCTTGGGAACCAAGAGGTTGTCAGGGATGGCCAAGGTCACAAGTATGGACAGGTGTATGTGTGATGATGGCTCCCCAAGTGGGGACACAGCTGTGTTTGGCGATAACAGCAGTAATCTCTTACTTTGTATATCTCTGTTGTTTACTAGCCTCTTTCATGTCCAACTTTACTTGATCCCCACATCAGTCATGTAAAATAAGCAGAGTGAGCAACTTACAGAAGAGGAAACTGAGGCCAGGAGAGGTCAATTAATTTGCCTGAAGACACACAGCCTGTCATGAGAGAAGTGTAGACAAAAACCCAGGTCTGCACAAAAGTGCTGCTGTATGCTGGTTAAGAGGCTGAGCTTTGGAATCAGGTGGACCTACCAAGAGTTCTGCACCTACTATGTTTCTTCAGAGCTGGAGGCCTGCCATGGTCGACCTCATCTCTCTGATCTTGTTTCTTGATCCATGAGGTGGACACACTAGTCACTCCTACATCAGTAAGCTGTGAGGAATCCACATGGGCATTGCACCTACAGTATGAATAACTTACCATAGTGCCTGGCAGATAGGGAGCTCTCAGTCACAGCAGCTTGAATGAAGATCCCAACCAAGACCTCCTCCCACTCTAACCACTGCCTGGAAGGAAGGAGTGGGGCTTGCACCAGAAGTGGTCTGTCTGGAGGCAGGTCAAGGTGCAGCTACCACCCAAGCTGAGGTTCCCAGCCCCCATTTCTTCCCCCTCAGGCATCAGCTCCTGTGTGGGGTGCTTCTCAGGCACGTACTCCCCAGCTCATCCCCAAAATGGCCCTGCCCACCTGTCTCCAGTCCTCCCAGCTGGCAGCCCCACTTTGCCTGGGAGTAGAGCAGCAAACCTGCGTCCTCAGGTGCTCTCCTCCTAGCTCCCCCACCAGGAGATAGAGCCAAGGAAAACCAAAGCACTCTGTTTGTTTTCTAAGCTGGAGCCAGGAGCGATTCCCGTAAGGCACGCCTGGCTTAATGGGGCTGTGTCTGGGCCTTGCCTCTAAGCCAGGCTCTGGCAGAGGTAGAAGGCTGCTCTCCTGCCTTGGCCCCACTGCACGCAGTGGCATTTGCTTAAGGTGATTCAAAGTCCAGGCCAAGGGGGCGGAGATGGAGGGAGGCTTGGTTCTGGGTCTGACTGCGATGACTTACCATGTGATGCTAGGCCTGCCTCGTTCTCTGCTTTCAACCTCGGTATCCCCACTTTTACCAAAAGTTGCTTTTTCTAACTAATTCTCCACCCTGGTTGTTTGAGGGAATCACAAGGATAGTTTTGAAAAAATAAATGCCTGAACCTCTCCCCCATAGATTCTCATCAAATTGGTCTGGTATAGGGTCTGGGCAGTATTAGGCTTCAGAAACTCAACAGGCGAATCCAGTAGGCACCCAACATCTAGATCCATGGGGCTAGGGGAATTCTGAGAGCCATGTGAACTCTCTCATTCAGCCATTCTATGAAAGAGGTGAAAGGGTAGAGGCAGAGAATTCTAGGAGAAATCCTGATGTTTTTTTGTCTTTAAACCTCCATCTAATCAAAGGCCTCATTGGACAGATGGGCAAACAGGCCCAAAGAGAATGGATGAGTCTAAAGCCATCTAGTGAGTCACTGGTAGCCCAGTCTAAACCTGGGTCTCCTGAGTCATATCACAAATACCACAATAAAGATAATAAAAGGATTCAAAGGAAGGATGAGAAGCAGCTGAAAGGAAAGGCAGAGGAGGGCAAATTTTAAAAGGGAGAGAAGGATGTAAAAGAAGAGGAGGCAAGGGAGGAGAAGGTGGATGTGTCGAGGAGGAAGAAAGAAAGAAAAGCCACGGCAGGGGCACGAGCCACTCCGAGTGTTCCCAGTGAGTCAGGGCAGCTCTGAGCCACACTTGGCGGTACAGCGCGTATTCGGCAAATGCAACCAGGGCAAGAACTCCGATCCCAGCTGGGGCCCCAGGCCCAGGCTGGAGCCTGCGTGGGGGCGGTCTGACTCACAGCTGCTTCCTCACCCGGCTTCCAGCCTCTTGCTCAATCCAGGCAGCAGGCGGGACGGATGCTCTTTTGCAAGGTGATCCCAGCAGAGAGGGCCTTGAAACTTTAGGAAAGGATTCTGGCTCCGGGTAGGGAACAGATGCGAAAGGGAGACCCTGTATGAATCCCAAAGAGGTCTACCCTCTTCTGCCCCCAGGCCTGTATCTGATGCCCACTGGAGTGCCTGTCCCTACAGACATCCTACCTAACATGGAATCCAAGGCCTCCCACATCTGGTCCTGTAATAGCTTTACTCACATCCTCCTCCAGGCTTTTTACTCTACCTGTAAGGCCAGTTACTTCCCCAGACATGAAGAGAAGTGTCCTATCTCCATACCTTGGCTTCTCACGCGCTCACTCTTCCATCCCATGGATTCCACAGGCATCCTTCATGCTCCAAACTTACAAAAACCTCGCAAGAGGTACTCCTGTTTTAATTTCGCTTCTTCCAAATAGCCTTCTCAAGATCTCTACAGTCAAAATCACTCCCTTCCTCCTCTACATTTCCACATTCCATCAAGTGTCCTGTCCCTCTCCTGCAACACCCACCACCCCACCTTTGGATCAAACCAAAGAATAAAAGTTCCTAGGTGACCAGATTATGTCCATATGATGTCTACGGACAGTGGCACTGGACAGACACGTGTTTTATGTGTGCTTTGAGTGACAGCACCCTCATTCGAGAGACGGGACGTCACTTCTTACCTCCTAGGGTAATTGTGACCATCACCCTCAGCAGTGTGGGTGAGGAAGAGATCAGGAAAGGAGAAAAAAAGAGAAAGTAAGAGTAAAGCCTAAAAGTAAGAATGCTGGTAGGCTCTTTTACTAATGAGGAAATAGCCTGGAAGATCTGAGAAAAACATTATACTCAAGACTGCCTCCCGTCCTCCTATTAGCACTGAGAGAAAGGTAGGAGTTCCAGTCCGTAAAAATGGAGACAGACTCTACCTAATGTCAGAAAGCTTGGGCCAAGGCCAGATTAGAACTCGGACCCTCCTGACTTCTAGAGGCCTAGTCTTGCTCTATGGCTCTGTTGCCTGTCCGGAAGACAAGCAGGCTGGCCCCACTGTCAGCAGATGTCAGCGTTTGGGCACAATGGGACCCAAGAGCCTAAAGGAAGCAAAACACACTCAGGGAAAACCTGCCTTCTGCCCTTCCCAGGAAGCCAGGACGTGGAGTGGGGAGAAGAAAAGAGGCATTCCAAGGCCCGCAGAACACTTTGGGAAAACATTTATTTGGTTTCATCATTCCAAGTTGATTCTCAATCATGGTGACTCTCAAACATTAATAGACATGGAATCACGTGGGGGGGGGCATGTAAAAAAATAAAAGATTCCCAGAAATTCTGATTCAGTAGCTTTGGAGTCAACCCTATAATTTGCATTATTAACTGTTCTCCCTGGTGATTCTGATATAAATGGACCACACATTGCAAAACACTTTAGCCCATGCTCCAGCCTAAACCATCTCTCTCTTCTCCCAGCATAGCCTGCCCACTTGCTCAGAATTGTCTTTTACTGAGAACACTGTTTATTTTTATTTTTTTAAATAATAGATTTATTTTTTATTGGTGTTCAATTTGCCAAGATACAGAATAACACCCAGTGCTCATCCCATCAAGTGCCCCCCTCAGTGCCCGCCAACCAGTCACCCCCACCCCCCGCCCTCCTCCCCTTCCACCACCCCTAGTTCGTTTCCCAGAGTTAGGAGTCTTCCATGAGAGAATACTGTTTAAATTGACGTGTATACTCCCTTCCCTTTCCTCTGCCGTCACCTATTATTTCTTCCCATCCTGTTTCCTCTTAGTCTGGACTAGGAGACAAGAATATGATGGCGCAGCAGCACCCCATTACCTATGCAAGGTCAGACCCTACCCATGGGCTTCAGATCATTGAAGCTACACATCTTGACTCTTTCAGGACTTATTTCTATCAGTTACTATAGTTCCCTTCCTCCAGAATTGCTGCTTCTTCTATACACCTTTCCTTTTGGGGGACTGGCCCCAAGCTCCACATAGTCAATGATCTCAGCTCAACCTTCAAAGTCTACGTCCACTCTTCCTGTTCAGTCTTTTGCTCTAGCAACCCTCCACCAACACACACACACACACACCACCACCACCACCACCACCACCACCATCACCTTCACTGTCCTGTGGATTCCACCTCTCAGCATCCCTCCCCACACCATCCTCATTGTCATAACTCTAGTCCTTATTTTCCCCAGGAGCACCACAGTTCAGTGAGATTGGAGAGGAGTATGAGGAGTAAGATATCAAGCTGGGAGCAAGGGAGCAGGATCCTCTCATCTCATATTCTCAGGAAATAGGAGGAGCTGTGGAGAATTAGGGAAACTCAGAGAAGGGAAGATGATGCCCAGCCAAGTTTATCCATATAATAAACTTTATGGCCTATCCATAAAGATACGGCCAACAAATTCTAAAATAGCTTTCCATATTGTACCCATACATTGTGTAAACACAAGTACACACATATAATATATACGCAAATGTATGTGTGTACATATACTTGTGCACATACATACACACATAAACATGTGCATATAACACACATATTTATATATATTTATGTGAATATATATAATTATACAATTATATAGTGTACTGTAACAAATTTTAGGGAAACAGAAGAACCCACAAAGACATTGCTCCCTTTCTTCAGGAGCTGCCAAAGACCAGAGGTGGCCCACTGGACTCTTGTAACAACTCAGATCTATTCATCTGTGGGATGTGTGAAGGTGTGGGTGAGCGATCATAGCATTTTCTTAACCAACTTCCACCCCATGCCTCACTTAATCAATCTAAAATAGGCTTATTATTAGGAAATCATGTATTTTGTTCATTTTCATTTCTTTTCTTTGGGGGTATTATTGTATATGGGGAGGTGACTGCTTATCTTAGCTGGAAGTGAGTTTAGAAAAAAAGAGTGTTTTTTTTAAACTCTTATTTAAACAGAGAACCACTTATTTCTAATAAGCTCTTTGAGGAAACCTACCAGGTAAAGGTTAGGCTCTCTGCTAGCAGCAGAAGGTAAATGAGTACAATTTCCTGTCCATTCTAGTTTGCTTCCCTCAGGAGTTCTTGAGGTGCCTTAACGCATCCCTCAAGTTCTAATAACATAGTTTTGAAAACTGTGGATCTAATACAAACTCCTTATCTTGAGAGTGAGAGAAAGAGGGAGATAGTAGCCATAGTAAGAACTAGAATGTGAATCCCTGATGACCAACTCCCACACCAGTGTTCCTCTAGCTCAGTGGTTCTGCTGTGCATCCTGGGCTAAAAAACCCAATTCAGGGGTCAAAGGAAAGATGGAGAAGATCAAAGTCCTGGTACCTCGAAATTGGGCATTGCCTGGGACTAAGCTGGGGTCCAGCCACACCGGTCTAAGCCACCATGGTCACAGCAAATGAACAAACCCAGCCTCTGTAGGGAAGTCAAGGGTTTTGGGTGGGATTCTATAGCTTTCTTTGGAAATACATGAAATTATTTGTATCGTGACAAGAATGAGAAAGGTTCAGTGGTGGGGGTGGGGGTCACTAAGGCTGAAAACAAGAGGTCCAGTACAGAGAAGACAGAGGCAGGATCAAAGGATGAGGATAGGTGAGACTCAGAGTCTACGAGATGTCTGAGCCCAGCTTTGGCATACCCCCTCTCAAAGACCAAGTTTTTCCTCTCTCTCTTTGCTTTTTTGTTTCATAAATTTCTTTTTTTTTAATGGTCTGCAAATCTACAGACATGCCAGGAAAGAGGCCAGAGAGTCTACCTTTGACTCTAAAATAAGACTGATCAATAATCAGTCTTACCTCAGTTCATTTAGGTTCCCAAATTAAGAATAAATTAAAAGGATGCAACTTTAGATGTTTACAGCATTTACCTACAAGGAACCCTAGGTGAGGTAGTGAAGTCTAGACAGCATGGGGCCAAGGATCGGTACTCACTTTCCTTCACTTTTCTCTTTTGGGCCTCAACTTCTCCCATCTGTTTTATTATCATTATCCTTCACAGATATTTACTGAGCAGACACTGTGCATAAGGCACAGTGTTAGGCCTTGAGAAATGAAAAGCACATGTGGAAAAAAATGCTCTCAAATCACTTATAAGCACACATCTCTGGAATACAGCAGAAAGAGTGCTGGCTTTGGAATAGAAAAGATATGGGCACAAGTCAAATTTCTCCCTGCCTAGGCTCCTGTGACTTGGGCAGAGTGCTGCCGCTGAATCTCCACTGCTCCATGCATGAAGTTGCAATAGTAGCACCCACCTAGCACAGCCCTGAGCACATAGTTGGTACTCAATGAAAGTTACTGTCTTCCCTCAGTCTCCTAGAAAATCTGGGGAAGTCAAAGTTGGGGTGAACTTGTCTCTCAGTTCTTTGACCTTGAGCAAATGTTGAAGTTTGGTAGGTTTCCATTGGAAGAACAGAACACCTAAGCCCCTCCTTACATTTAGTTTTGTACATTGGGCCTTTCTAAATTGTATTTTAAGGAAAGGTCTGATGATATTAAACGGAGGAAGATGGGGCACCTGGGTGGCTCAGTCGGTTAAGTGTCTGACTCTTGATTTTGGCTCAGGTCATGGTCTCAGGGTCATGAGATCCCAGCCTAGCATTTGGCTCTGCACTGCTTAAGATTCTCTCTCTCCCTTTCCCTCCTACCCTTCTCATGCTCTAAAAAAATAAAATAAAATAAGAAGGAAGGGTGGGGAAGAAAAGGCGGGAATGAAGGGAAAGAAAGATGTATCAAAAACAAAAGAAAAAAGAAATTAAGAAATCAAGAAAGAAAAAAATCAAGAAAGTTGATAAGCAAAGGGTGTTCTACTAGTAATAAGTGGGCATAGCTAAAGGTGTAAGTTGCTGAAGAGCATTGAATGATGAGTGAATTATTAAACTATTCATTGTCAGAGTTCAACCTGCTTGTAACTGATTTACTCTCGTTTTCATAATTTAGCACAAATTACCTTCTCACTAAAATAATTGTTTGATTCCACTGTACTTCTTAACTAGGGTAGAAAAATATACAGCAATAACTAGAATGCTGAAAACCTAGTACCCATCTTAATACCTCAGACACAGAGTGGTGAGGTGGGAAAAAAAATGACAATCTTTTTCTTGACAAAATCCTTACCCAGTGAGACCTTGCTCCTGAAAAAAATGAGTTATTCCCTTCATAGAGGCCATTGGTGTGTGTTTAGGGGGCAGGGGAAAACCTACTCTGGAGTTCAGAGTCCTGGGTCTAGTCCCACCATTGTCACAGATTTACTGTGTGACTGGCAGCCAGTCCCTTCCCTGGTAAAAACCATTCTACTGGGTCACATGGTGTTTACCAAAGTGTGGGACACATCAAAATTAAATCGCTTAATGAAAAAAAATAAAACAACCACCTTCTAATTTTCTTTCAGTTCTTTAAATTTAGTTTCAGAGAATGGCTTGGATAAGTGCTGATATTCTTTTTGACAATTCTGTAACATGTGCCAACCTCCTTTCTTTAAAAGAATAAGCCTCTGGCTCAGAACCTTCTAGAGGCAATACCATCTGTCCAGAATTATATAAAATTGTTTTGTTTTTACTGTATTGATTTTTAGAGTTATCTTCTATTTATGGCAAATAATCCTGGTTTTCCATTTACTGGTAGTGACATAAATTTCCCATTTTGAAATCATCGATTTAACCAAAAATAAAAGTAATAACAAAAAAAGAAAGGAGTCAGTGTCAAGAAGAGCACATCAAGTTACTAATATCTCAGGTATGACAAAACTGTGAAGGCGATGCTCAAGTGAGGGCTAGGAGAAAGTGTGCTGGATGATTTTCTGGGGTCCTTCGAGGAGGGAAACTCTGGGATTATCTGAGCTCTTCAAACTCTGAAACTGCCAGCCAGAACATTCTGAAGGGGATCTAATGAACTCTGTTTTTCAGGGAAACCAGGTTTTGGTTTCTTGGAAAAATAATTCATATAAAGTGATAACAGGATGTTGAGGAGCATTTATTCTCCTCAAGCAACTGCCCATATGGGAGAGAAATGAGGCTACACAGGCCCTGGAAAGAATATAGGCCTCCATGACTTTAGAGACCACAGAAAACAGTCCCCAGCTGCCACCCCAGCAAGCAGCTGAGGCCCTCTGATTTCTCTGAGCTCCCCGGCCTGGGCCTCTCCACTCCCTGGCCAAGAAGAGAGGCAAGGCCAGCTGCACAGGCCAGCCCACTCACGCACAGCTGGATCTCTGAGCCAAGGCAAGTCAGGGGCCCAGATACAGTCCCCTTCTCCTGCACGCACACCCCACCTAAGTTTGAAACATAGCAGAGCAAGAGGGTAAAACCAGGACAAGCCCAAATTGCAGAAAACAGGTTTCAGTGGGATGGGGGTGGGTTCTCTCCTCCGCACTCAGTATATTCCACCTCCCACCCCACCCCACCGCACCCCACCCCACCCCGAGGCCATCAGAGTTCACCAAGACCTCTGGCTGAAGCTGACCTCAGGGAAAGCTATTGGATAGGGCTCTGAAGACACTGCGGAGGAGGAGGAGGTCCCCAGTCCTGGAGGGGGAGGAGAAAAGAAAGGGGATGGATTTCTCCAAAGATTTAATATTTACTAAATAATAAACATGGCCACCTAAACAAACAAACAAAACCCATTCCAACCCTGGACCTGACAGCTGAATGACAGAAGCTGCTGGCTATGGAATGAAGAGAGGCCTCAGGGTATAGGAGCTTACAGAGGGATGGATTTTTATTCAGGATAATTAGCATCTCGAGTTGAGGGCTGCTAGTTCTGGGACCCATCAGGGGACATGGTACAAACTCACAGCCTGGCAGCGCTGGGCAAAAAGGATCTTCTATGCTCATCTGTAAGATCACTTGCTCAACAACAGTGAAGTCAACCCCTACCAGCTGCAATGCTCAGAGCTACGCACCGAGAGGACAGTGGCAAACAGTCCAGATGCTGTCTCTGCCCTCCAAGTACTTTACTTTCCAGCAGGAAAAACAGAAAATTTGAATAACTAGTTGCAATGACGTCTGAAGAGAGCTCTGAAGCGAGCAAGTGCTTGAGTGTCATCTGACTTGTGCTGAGAAGTTTCAGAGAGACCTGGAGAAGTGTCTCAGCATCCCTGGTCTGGAGTTTGCGCATTGGTGGCAAGCATGGGGGTCTAGATTCATGCCTTTAAGTTCCCTCAGCCCCTGCTTATACTTGGTTTTGTATATTGGGCCTTTATAAGTTGTGTTTTACGGGAAGAGTTCTGATATTAAAAGGAGGAGGAAGGGGAGGAGGAGAAAAAGAGGGAAGGGAAGGAGGGAGAGAGAAATATCAAAAAAGGAAAAAAGAGGATCATATGGTTCTTGTTTTTTCTCTTGCTGATATGATGAATCACATTGATTGTTTTACGAGTGTTGAACCAGCCTTGCATCCCGGGGATAAATCCCACTTGGTCATGGTGAATAATCTCCTTAATGTATTGTTGTACCTTATTGGCTAGTATCTTGTTGAGAAAAAAAGAAAGAAAAGAAATCAGAAATCATAAAAGAAAGCAAGAAGGAGGTTGGTAACTTAAGATGGTCACCAAGATTCCCTCTGGTTTGGGGTTTCTATGGCAGCGGTGACACAAACGTCCTGGACTTTAACCTGGTGCTTCTGGGTTGTATGAAAATCTAGAACTATGACCATTTTCACATACTGAAAGAGTTTTCTACCCACTTTATTCATTTTTTTGTTTTGTTTTTAAAGATTTTATTTTATCCATGAGAGACACACATAGAGAAGCAGGACATAGGCAGAGGGAGAAGCAGGCTTCCACGGGAAACCCAATGCAGGACTCGATCCCAGGACCGAGTCAGCATCACGGCCTGAGCCAAAGGCAGATGCTCAACCACTGAGCCACCCAGACATCCCTCTCTCTCTCTCTCTCTCTCTCTCTCTCTATATATATATATATATATATATATATATATATATATATATTGTAAGCACCCAGAAGGCTGAGGTCATTAGTGTATACAGGGACACACACACACACACACACACACACACACACACGGGGATGAGTTACAGCATACGCATAACATATATGCACCTCTGAGTGTGACTAAGTATCGTTCAATTTAGCAATGTAATGGTTAGAAGGGACAGCTTTTTGAGTCTAAATGACCACTTCCTGGATATGTGGATTTGAGGAACTGACTTAAGGGTTCCAAGTCTCAGTCCCTTTTTCTGTGAAACGGGAAGAGTACTGTGTAACTTTGCAGGATTCTTGAATGGATTAAATAACAGTGTAATTATAGCAGCCACCGTGGTGGGTAGTGAGCAAGAGAAACCTGTAAATGATGATGTTCTTTTGCTTTTATGCCTCTTCCTCAATGCCCAGGCATGGATGGCCAGAATTTCTGCTCTGTGCCCTTCTTACTCTCAATTCCGACAGAGCCACTGCCAGTTGGAAATTGTCCCTCAAGAAATCCCAGGTTGGTACAGAAGTGAAAGGACTGTAATTTGGAGGATCTTAGATTGAATCTCTTCTCATTCCTATATAACTCATCATAGTAATGCATGGTCCTCCACTGGAATAGTGGGAAGCATATATAAGCAAAGATATAAAAAAAATTAAAATTACCTGCAATCACTCCATTTCAAAATAACCACTGTTGCCATCTTGGTGTGCATTTCCCAGACTTTTTTTTCTAAGTATATATAAACAAACATAATATTTTCTACGTCTCTGAGCAGTTATAAACCCCTGGGATGAAAGAGGCATAGTGATAATACAGACAAACAAAACACTAAAACAAACACATACACCCCTCTCATTTTGTTCTCTGGTTCCTCAACAGCCCTGAACTGGCATTCACTTCAAGCTCTGTCCACGTTCCAAGAGACTACGATTGAACATACGTTGTTGGATTTCTGTTTTTGCACAAGCCCCATTAGGGAACTACAAACACAGAAATAGAATGACTGTGCCCACCCCATTGTGGATCAGTCTTTTGGCAAGTGAGTCCTGGACTCTCACCATGATCCATCACATCCTATGTGATAGGGCCTGAGATGAAGGGCACCACCCCCATGCTCCCAGAGCTCTGAGACTGATGTCTGCTCATAGCCACCACCCCAACAACCCTGGGTCCCAAATTCAGTGTCATGGTGAACCATCCGGAGACCCTCAGAGAAAATATCAATACAACAGCAGTAGCAGGGGCGCCAGTGAGGCTCAGTTGGTTGAGCATCCAACTCTTGATTGAACTCAGGTCATGATCTTGGGGTCATGAGATCGAGCCATGAATTGAGCTGTGCACTGGGCAGGGAGTCTGCTTAAGATTCTCTCCCTCTGCCCCTCTCGATTCCCTCCTCTCGCTTGCATGCATATGCATGCTTGCTCTCTCTCTCAACCAACAGCATTTACGAGAGATTATCACTGTAACAGAAACAGTGCCAAACACCCTGTATTCACCACCTCAGATTCTCTCCTTCCTCTACAAGGTAAATACAGTCACCCCTTTTTAAACTGGATGGAAGAGAAAAGAAAACTACTTGCCTAGGGTCACACAGTCAGCAAGTGGCTGAGAGGAGTTATGGAAGGTTCTCTCTGTCGCTTCCGTGGATCAAAGTTTGTGGAAGGGCACCAGCCATTCCCCAGCACAGTCAGTGTTCACAGTCACAGGCCAATGACCTGGTATTCCTCTGGCCCAGGACACTTGCCTCAGGGAGGCAGACCTAAGCAGCCCAGGAGTATCAGATCTGAGGAAGTCACATCTGCTCAACTCTGCTGAGCCGAGGGTTCTGATTGGGCTGGACTCTCTCAGACCACCCAGCTCAGCCGGAGCCCAATTACCCCACCCTGCTCTGCTCTGGCTGACAGGAGGCACCTGCCAGTTACCGAATTATCCTCCCTTTCTCAAGGCACCTCACACCGTGTGACACAGAAGAGTAAGCCAGGGCTACTATGGCCAAGATGTGGGTCCTGATGATGTGAGCTTGTTGGGGCCTCAGTTTCCTCAGCTGTAAAACAGAGACGAAAATACTATGGGCTCCATAAGACTGATGTGAGGATCTAGTGGATTCTGTAAGGCTGCCTGCCTCGTGGTAGGTATTTAATAATATTCATTTACTTTTTTCATTTAATTTCTCTTTTTAATAAATTTATTTTTTATTGGTGTTCAATTTGCCAACATATAGAATAACACCCAGTGCTCATCCTGTCAAGTGCCCCCCTCAGTGCCCGCCACCCAGTCACTGCCACCACCACCCCCCCGCCCTCCTTCCCTTCCACCACCCCTAGTTCGTTTCCCAGACCTAGGAGTCTCTCATGTTCTGTCTCCCTTTCTGATATTTCCCACTTATCTTTTCTCCTTTCCCCTTTATTCCCTTTCACTATTTTTTATATTCCCCAAATGAATGAGACCATATAATGTTTTTTCATTTAATTTATTGAGTCTCTACCTTGAGTCTGTCATTCTTGCAGGTGCTCAAAACAGACCAGTCAATGGAACAGACAACAAGGCAAACAATAGATTGTTGCCTTTGTGGAGGTTACACTTAGGGGGCAGAAGAAGCAGTTCTCATTCCAACCTCTTCACCTTCTTTCTTGTCAGCCGGTGACAGAGGAGCATGCCTCCTGCGAAAGGCCCAAGCCCTGTAAGGCTGGAGGAGATCTCCCTCTTCCCTCAAGTGTAAAATGCTGCTCTTAGAAGGACCCTGGGAAACTCCACACCGGGCCTTTGTTCCAGCATTAGTCCTTTGCCCTAACCTTATTCCAATTCACAGACTACTACAGAAGGCTGAGACCTTGGAAATCTCATCAGACCAGATGGACAAGAAAATAATTTAGGGAGAGGAAATTCAACAGACACATGCTGAACACATCTCTCCGCCAGGTCCTATGCTACTGGTGCTGAGAAAGAAGACGGAGCACACACCCCATTTTCTCCACCATTTATTTAGAGGAAAATTCTGATCTGAATTAATTGTGAGCTGTTAATGGTCTTTTTCCTTTAATTCGATTTGATGTGTTAATGTGTAAATGTATGTACAGCTGTGGAAAAAAAAAGTTTGATTATGCAGGTGCTGTCAGAGAACCCAATGAGAATGTTACAAATATATGATGTAGGCACTGCATTAGCTTTCAAAAAATAAAAAAAGAAAAAAATCCTGAATCCAGAAACACATCTAGTACCAAGAATTCTGGATAAGGGATGATGGGCTTGTCACATTATTTTCTTACTTACAGATATAAAAAGATAAGCTCCAAGGAACCTAAAGAATTTGTCCAAGGTTACACAGCTGTAACAGAATCAGGATTTGACCCTGGAAGCCTGATTTCAGAATGCATATTCTTGATCTCTATATTATTCACCCTCCTTACTCCCTAAACTATTTATGTGTGCCAGGCATTTTATGTTCTTTTTTCCCCCGTTTAATCTACACAACAATCAAACAGGTAATTACTACTATTGTCGGTATTTTGTTGATAAAGGAGCAATTGCTAAAACCAACATATATAAGGTATGCTGCTTAATAGGTAGCAGGATTGGGATTTGAACTTAGGGCCATCTGGCCCCAGTGCCCTTACTCTTCATCACTGTGTGTGTGTGTACTGCCATATGTATGTATACGCGTGCGCACACACACGCACACAGTGCCTCAACCCATTGAGGTCCATGATGGGCTGCAATTACATATGACCTGCAGGTTCCTTTGGCTTATATACATCTACTCTCTTGCTTTCTTTGCAAGTCATTCTCCACATAACAGCACAGTAATAGTTGTAAAAGAAAATCTGATCATATCCCTAAATCACTAACTCAGTCACTCAATAAACATTTGTTGAGACCTCATGCTTGGCATTTTTCTGGTCACTAAGAAGAGAGTGACAAATAAGAAGTCTAGCCCTTTATGAAACATCAAACTCTTCGCCTTATTTCCATTCTATTTACAACAAAATCCCAAAGCCTTAATATTAAAACCAGGAACCTCCCCATCCTTCCTCCTCTCTTCTTGTTTTCCCCTCACTGTCTCCTTTACTCGCAATGAGTCTGTCCATCACTCCAGCTTCCCCCAGCCTCAAATCCTGGGGCATGTGAGAGTACTTCTTTTGGAAGTGTTTTTCCTTACCCACTCACTAGTTTTATAATTCAATTAATGTGTGTGTCTCCCACTAGACTCTTAAATACCATGTGGGAAGGGCTATGCCTTTTCTTATCTCAGCTTCTAGCAATATATATCTGGGGCTCCAGGGGCATTTAATAAATACTTTTGGAATAAGTGAAGGTGATAAATACTATGTTAGAGGTACAGAACTCTTTTTAATGCTGAGCCAGGTGGAATACAATTACGACATTTATTTTCTTGTAGAACTTCTTTTAGTTTCCTGGGGCTAATTACTGATCATTTTTTTTTCCTCCCAAACTTTTATTGACATACAATGTACATAAGTTCAAGGTGTATAATGTGATGATTTGATAACATTCATATATTGTGAAATGAGTACTACAGTAAGGTTAGTTAACAACCCTCCTCAAAATTATCTTTTTGTGTGTGGTAAACACTCTTTAAGACCTACTCTCTTAACAACTTTCCAGTACATAATACAGTACTGTTAACTGTAGTTACCATGCTGTACATCAGATCCCCAGAAATTATTCATGTTATAGATGGACATTAGTAACCTTTGACCAACACCTATTGGCTCTCACCATTCTACTCTCTATTTCTCTGAATTCAGGTTTTTTAGATTTTACATGTAAGGGAGAACATACATATTTGTCTTCTCTGACTTATTTTGCTTAGTATTATGCCCTCAGAGTCCATCCATGTTGCTGCCAAAGGTGAGATTTCCTTCTCTTTTAAGGCTGAATAATACTCCTTTATAAATATGTATAAAGGGACATATGTATATGTATCATAAATATATATATATACATATATAATATATACATACACAACACACACACACACACACACACACGTATTTTCTTTATCCATACATCCACGGATAGAAACTTAAGTTGTTTTAGAGGCACAGAACTTAAGTACCAACATTTAGACCTAGTCACAAGGCAGAGAAAGAAGTTAGTGGGGGGAAGAAAAAAAAGCTTCTTAGAGAAAATGAAGTTATCTCAACTGGCAGTTGTAACTGGGGTCCGACAGGCAAAGAAGCTGGGAAAGTTACCACGAGAGCAAAGTTAATCTGCTGGGAGGGCTGAACATAGGAGGGTCTAGATGAACCCTAGGTTGTTTATAAAAATGGAGCTGAGAGAGTTTAGGAAAAATAAGTCTGAAGACCTCATACATGTTGAAAACCAATGTTCTAAAAAGAGAGAGAGACAGAGTGTCTCTGCTTCAAATTCATCCCTTGAGCACAAATCCCCCCAAACACTCCTGTCTCCCCCTCCAGTCCAGTGTATATCCTGATGCATTCGGTCACTTTTCTGTCTTCCCCTATTATATTGTAAAGTTTTTGTGAAAATGGCTCTCACTTATTCACCTTAGTCTCCCTGATGCCTATGATAGGGGTGCTGGTGGAAACGTCTGTTGACTTAAAATGAACTGAAGTGAAATGAAATAAGTCGAGGGGAAAAGTCAGTTGCATTTTCTCATCTCTGTACTGTACCAGCTGTCATCCTCCACTTCCTAAACTTTAGCTCATCAGGTTCCAGAACCGAAAAAATCATTCCAACTTTAAGAGATGAGGGAGACCACCAAAGAGAGGAACAGAACCCAAGAACGAATTTGAGAAAGACACAGACAAAATGAATCTGAGAAACCACAGGAGTCTCCTTGTCAAAATCTGGAAGGGCCTGCTGGCATCTCCCGTCAGCCCCAGGGAGCGAAGATAAAAATCCCATCCCTGTGGGTATCAAACTGCATCCACTACATACCACCACTAATTTAATTTTTACAGCCTGGACTGACCTGCCAAATTGTTATTGTCGAGATGGCCTGAGAAGGCAGCTATGGAAGGTAAGAAGGAAAAAGCCATGCCCTCTTCTTCCACAGACCTGGGTCATCCCCTTTTCATTCCCTTGGCTTTCTCCCAATTCTCATAATTGTGACTCTTTATACTTCATTAAGGGTTCCCTATGGCCAGGAAAATTTTAAAGTCTGAGGTCATTTCTCCTTCCTGAACAGCCTTTTTCTCAGCAGGCAAGTAGGAGGTAGAAACCAAAACCAAGGTGGCTGCCTTGGGCCATGAAGCTAGAATGACAGAGGTCAGATGAGGTTAAACCAAAAAATATTCCAAAAGCTGGGAGAGCCCAGCTAAGCTTCAATCCAGTATTTCCCAGAGAGGGTTTCTGAAGATGGCTCTTTTGGGAAAAGGGTGCATCATAGTCAAATATATTTAGGAAACATTCTTTGTCAATCCCTCTCTTCGAGATTCACAACGTCCTTACCAAATTTCCGAGAAGTTGCTGAGTATAGAAACCCACTTAGGTTTGATTAACCAACAACCTTCCAAACTAACTGATCCCAGAACTCTTTTTTTTAAAAAAAGATTTTATTTATTTATTCATGAGAGAGACAGAGAGAAAGGCAGAGACACAGGCAGAGGGAGAAGCAGGCTCCATGCAGGGAGCCCGATGCGGGACTCGATCCCGGGACCCCAGGATCATGCCCTGGGCCAAAGGCAGGTGCCAAACCGCTGAGCCACCTAGGGATTCCCCAGAACTCTTTTTATGTTCCATGTGGCTCGCTAATTAGAATCCCATCCCGTGCGGACTCTGTGGAGTTGAGGTCCAGGAGAAGTAAGCATGACCTTGACAGCGAAAGAATGCTTCATAGAGGATGCAAGGTCTATGCAGGACCTTAAAGATAACGTATGAAGAGGCAGTGGGCCTGGATTAGGCAGAGATGACAGGGAAGGTTCTGAAGGCCGTTTTGTTAATCTCATAACACACTCAGTAAACATTCATTTGGGGCCCACTCTGACCTAGAGAGCATTCCTTAAGATGAAGACACAGAGACGATCAAGAGAAGCACGAACTGTGATGTCTTGGAACCCGCATTCTGCAGTGGAAAGGAAAGATGTAAGCAGATGGTTACAGACCAATTCCTCTACCAATGGCCAGGGAAAGGGAGCTAGGACCTGAAGGTTAGTTACGAATTCTCTCAGCGGAGTGGCAGAGAAAGGAATCTGAAGTAGAACAACATGAACAAGGGTTGTTCCTTTGCCATCCCTTGAATACAGGAGGCACACTCCTACCTCAGGGCCTTTGCACTTGCTCTTCCCTCTGCCAGAGACCCTCTTCTTCCAGATTCCTCATCTCCTTTGGGTCTTTGCTCAAATGTTTCTCTTTTTTGACCACCTCATTTAAAATGATGTAGCCCCCTTCCAATTCTAACACCACTTATACTTCTCCCTTTGGTATCATTTAGCATAATCTGATAAATTGTATATACTTATATTTATTTGCTGATTTTTACCCTCAGTCTCCCTCTTCTTCTAGAATGATAGGTGAGGGTGATCTAAGAGTTCTGTGACATTGTGACCCTCCCATCCTCCAGAATGCTGACTCTTTAAAGGAAGAGGTTTTGTTTCTTTGGTTTATTACCAGCCCATAGCATCTGGTAGAGCAAGCATTCACTAAATATTTGTTGAGTTAATGGATCAATGAATAAAATGTGGGGAAATCTGAAGGATAAAAATGGAACGGAGAGAGTAAATGTTTAGCATTAACTCTTTGTACATGGATCACAGCAATATTACAAAGTCAAGGTGCCTGGGTGGCTTAGTTGGTCATGTGTCTGATCTTGATTTCAGCTCTGGTCATGATCTAGGGGTTGTGAGATCATGCCCCACATTGCACTCTCCTTCCACCTCCGCCCCCTCTCCCGCTTACACACACACTCTCTAAAATAAAGAAATAAAATCTTTTTAAAAAAGAAATATAAGATTGATATTGCGTACATTTTATAGATGAGTAAACTGAAGCTCTCAGAAAGGTAAAGTGATTTGCCCAGCGCCACAGAGCAAGTAAGAGAAAAGCCCAGACTCAAACCCAGATCTGATTCAAATCATTCAAATGACTTAGGCTTGGTCAACTTTTAGTGATCTCAGGTGGTTCTTTGGGTTCTTGGTCTGCACCTTAATGCATTTCTCCTCTGAAATAAATATGCAGCTTTCTGAGGTGGCCCAGAGTACATGGATCTGGTTGGCTCCTAGTCATGGGACCAATGAATAATGGCATGGCAGCCTTCAGGGCTGAGGATGACTCAGCAGACCAGAACCCTAGAGCCCATCTCTCCCCACCCCAAACACCTCATTCATTCTGTGATGTCAGGCGCCTGACTACCCCCATGCTGAGCCAGTTAATAGCTCACCCTATAAACGGGTGCGTAACAAAGTCTACTGCAAGGCCGTCATCACTCGGTCAAATTTGGCTGATCTCTGTGCTAGCCACATGATTAATTCCAACTGGCTGTGGTCTCCTGCCTGGGGTCATTCATAAATCTTTCACTCCTTGGCTGAGAGTCTACAGACTCATAGTGTTTGTTAGGGGATTTGAGAATTTCCTTTCTCTCTCCCTCCCTCCCTCATTTCCTCCCACCTTTTCCTCCTACCTTTGTTAATTCAACCATCTAGTTTTTCATGCAGTTACACATTCATCTAGTCATTCATTCATGAATTCATCTATTCTTTCACTCATTTCCTCATATATTACTCCTACATTCATTCATGAATTCATCTATTCTTTCACTCATTTCCTCATATATTACTCCTACATAATTTATAATCAGTATTCACTCACACTCACTCATAAAGGCATACATTTATCCACTCATTCTCGTAATCAAATTGGATATTTTAAAAGATATTATGAGAATCATTTGATCTTGTAGATTGGATTTCACCTCTCCAAGCATCGTTTTCTCACTGACAGAGGTAAAGCAGGGGGTCTCAATGGCACAGACTTCTAACACAGTTATGACCAAAGGCCTCCTCCAATTCTCTAATTCCAGGAGTCTAAGATAAACCCAGCTCTACAAGAGTTCATAGCCTAGAAAAACATCTTTCAAACTTTTTTTTTGACTGTGATTTATGTATTTTACATCCCAACTGAGCTCTACACATCCATGTATATATGACTGAAACAAAGCTGTATGAAATTATACTGAGCCTTGCTACACACAATATAATGAATATATTGACTTAAAAAAAAATGTTGGCCAAAATCCAGTAAGTTGATTTCATGACCCACTAATGGGTGATTACCGGAAGTTTAAATACTATAGTCTAGAAGGTCTAGAGAAATAGTTCAAGAACATTTAATGTAAAATAGCTATTTGGATACCATTGTAGACTCTGCTCTCAATCTTCCAAATCCAACAGCCATCTATCTACTTGTATAGGTGTCATCTCTTAAATGCCTCTTGACTGACTTTGCTTCCCTGCATTCACTATCCCTGCCATCTCCCCCCAAATGGGCCTGACTTCCTGCCTCCAGGCTTACCCCTCCACTCCATCCTCCAAATTGCAGCCAGTGATCATTATAAAATATGCATTTGATGAAAAGCCTATAATGCTCCGCACTTACTTGTACTCTACAAAATAAATAAATATATCTAATTCCTTAGGCTTCCCTGTCTTTTATTCTTTCTGCAGGGCCACTTCTCCCTAATTCCACTCTTGTATCTTATGCTGAATCCATGTTGAGTTGCTCTTTTATGTCTCTGAGCCTTCCTTTTGAAGATTTTTCTGTCTAGAATTCCCATTCTACGCAATACTGGCCTCGTTCAAGGACCACCAAATCACAGAGTTTCCTATGCCACCTCTATCAAGGGGCCTCCTCAACCATCCCCACCCTTTTTTTTTTATACTATCCTGAATGTCTGTTTATTTGTCATTCTCCCCTGTTTGGGTCAAGGCCCAAGTTTCTGACTTCTCTTCATCCCCTGGACTCAGCACAGTTTTTGGCACAGATTAGGTGCTTAGAAAATATTTTTAAAGGTGTACGATGTGCTCTGGGTAAGATGAGATTTGATGTGTTAATATCTATGGCAACCCTGAGAAGGCACCAAAGAAATCCAACTACAGGGGTCTTAACTAGCCAAGAGCCCAGGTCTGAGTGCTCCAAATTCCATTGGCACATTTGCACTGAGGCTGCTGCCAGCCAGTGACTGGCCCACTCCTAGGAGAAACAAGAAACCCCCTCAGATAGTAGATTGTCTTCAGGATTCCCTGATGGCCTTGCCAACCATTACTTAAACCTCCCTTCTCTCTTTCCTCCATTCAGAGTCAACTTTCCACCGCAGTCTGATGCCTCTCCCAGCCTTGGCAGCAACTGCTCATCTTCTTTTATACAGGTGTTTCCCGTAGTAAAATTCTTGGTTGTTCCATCCCATCTCAGTACGTGCTTCTTGAAGGACCTGAACTAACACACTATCTTCAGTATCTATAGGTGACGTGACTTATGAACAACCGATGTAACCGAGGTTTGGTGGTGTGCTGGTAAATGCTTAACAATAGGCTCTTGGGGTGGGGGGGAGGTGCTGATTTATAGCACTGGTTGACCTCAAGAGTGTAAATACCTCCACCACAACCAGTTTCACACTGCCATTGTGACATCTCTGAACATGGACTTGGAGAGAGATGTGCACAGTTGTCTTGAGGATCCAGTGCAAACCTGCTCCAGAGCACCTTTGTGAGGCTTACAAGTCAAAGTTTCTGTCTCTCCGCTGGGCATCTTTGGATAGCCC
The DNA here is from genome assembly GCF_905146905.1 of Nyctereutes procyonoides. Taxonomy (NCBI): domain Eukaryota; kingdom Metazoa; phylum Chordata; class Mammalia; order Carnivora; family Canidae; genus Nyctereutes; species Nyctereutes procyonoides. Next base: position 4,008,687 of record NW_026575135.1, on the reverse strand, counting down.
CCTGCAGTTCTGTCCACTCCTGAGTGCCCTCCAGCCAGACTGTTCTGGAAGTTTCTGCCAGGTCATTGGGCCCAAAACCTTGTAGAGCTGTAGCTTCTCCAAGGGTCTAGGAGATGGATGGGGGGCTCTACTGATCCTAGAAATGTAGGCTCTGCTAGGGGCACCTGGGAGGCTTAGCCAATTAAGTGTCCAACTCCTGATTTCAGCTTAAGTCATGATCTTAGGGTACTGGGATCAAGCCCCATGTCAGGTTCTGAGCTCAGCATGGAGTCTGCTTGAGATGTTCTCTCTCCCTCTGTACCGCCCCCCCTCTAGTGACACACTCTCTTTGTCTCTCAAATGAATAACTTAAATCTTTAAAAAAAGAAAAAGAAATGTAGGCTCTGCTAGGTGGGAGCAGTCATTTGCTATATTCTTAGAGAAGACTAGTGACACAAAAATGGCCTTGGATGACCTCTCTGGCTGTGATGTGCAAGCTGATTGAAGGAGAGAAGCTCATACTAAGCACTTTCTTATTTCACCACCCCCCATGCCAAGGTGAAAAGTATCATCTCCTGTGTTACAAACATAGAAACCGAGCCTCAAAGAGGCTATGTCTTGAATAACAACAATGAAAGAGATAGCAAAAATGGCAACTAACATTCTTTGAGTCTCCCCAGCAACCCTATGGGCTATTATCATCATCATCTCACTTTAAAGATGGGCTTCAACTACTAATAAATGTAGGAGCTGAAACTATAATCCTGGCACTTTATCTCTTGACCAAGGTCTAAGTATCCTACTGTAGATGCCATTAATAACACATATTAAGTCCCCAAAGTCATAAAATAGTCTTTTTCATTTCTCCTTCCTGAATAAGGACCGTGTTTAGGAAATGCACAATGCAAAAAGGAAAGATTCTGAGACCCATCTTTGCAGATGGAAAACCTAGGGTGCTTTCCCTGTTGTGGCAAGGATGCTTGGAATTCCAGTATAGGACTGTATCAGTGGACCAGCCCTCAGTGAACTCATCACATAGAGGAAGTTTTGGAGATGTTTAAGCTAAGTAGACTAAAGACCAAGAATAGCTAGAAAGAAAATTAAATATATTTGAGAACAAAAGCAGCCACTGACCTCTCCATCCTGGGAATTGGAGTCTGTAGCCAAATCTCAGCAGACACAGCTGGATAATTCCAGTGTAAATCCCCTTGCTGAGTAAGAGATCCCACCAGAATAAACAACAATAATTGAACTAGCGCTATGGCCTCCTGGCTTTATCAGCCAGCCAGCCATTCTCAACATATGTAGCCTTTGAGGGGAGACTCTGGACCATTTATTTCACCAGAGTGAGTCTGGTCGCCCTCTGAGCATAGGGCCCATGACCACATATTACATGCAATGGACAAGGATAGGCCTGGAATGAGAAGAGGAAATGCCATATAAGATGGAGCAGAATCTTAACCAAACTGAGCCAGATGAGATTCAAGGGGTAGAGGGACCCCCTTCTGAAAGGGACCAAACAGAAGACAACAACTAGATGATGTGCTAAAGAGAACAATGAGGTGATGGTGGGGGTGGGGGTGTCCATTTTCTACTATTCCAAAAAGATCCTTTTCCAGGCAAGGTGAGGCCATTTTTTGATTCTGACATTGACTGCTTTACCAATCCAGAAAGAAAAATGATAGCACCAAGCTTGGTCCAGGGAGGCAGGAAGGGAGGAGTGAGATTAGGGGTTCTGGGTCTTGAAAATCAGCTCTGTGACCTTGAACAAGATAGTCATCTTCTCTGGCCTGAGTCCTCTCTAAATCAGAGGTAACTGCCCCTGACCACATTTCCATACTGGTCAGAAAGGCCACAGACCAGTGAGGAGTGAGGGCTAAGAGTCTCACAGGCCTGGTGGGCATCTGAGTGCCATCGTTGGCTAACGGTGCAACCCCTGGTAGGCCAACCACATGTCTCTGAACCTGGTTTTGCTTGTGTGTGAAAATGACCAAGACTCACTGCACCACTGTGAGCATTTTATAAAACAACACGTGCAAAGTGTTTAGTGTAGCTCCTGGCAGGACATTAAGTACTTAATAAATAGCTTCTAATATGATTATTAACCAAAACATAGCACTAATAACAAAAGCATGTTACCGGAATTCAGCATTTCTACCTGTAAAATGACCAGATGATCCCAAATATTCCTTCCACCCCTGCTGTTTCTGATAACCCACAACAGATAGTTAGCAATACAAAAAAAAGAAATAGGTGCCCTAGACCACACAAACTGGAGAACAGAATTCTATTCTGTTCAGCCTCAATCCACATTTGGACCCATGAGTTTTCCCACCACTTCTTCTTTTCTTGACCTACAGACACCTAGGAAAACCCAAAAAGCCAGAGATCCAGCCCTGACACCCAACTCACACAGAGTAGGCAGTGTGATGATGGAGCCGAGGCCCTAATGGGCAGCGGTGGGTACCAGCATGGTAGCACCCAAGGTGACACCTAATGGCAGGCCCACACACTGGAGGGCAGAGGCCCTTGAGGAAGGACCAACATCACAACCCCAGATTCCTCTTATTTGTGGGAGAGTCCAAAGTGTACTCTCATCATCCCACTAACTCAGAGTCTTTTCGCTGTGACTGTCTCTCTCCCCCCTTTTTTTTAATAAGAAATTTATTTTTTATTGGTGTTCAATTTGCCAACTTACAGAATAACACCCAGTGCTCATCCCGTCAAGTGCCCCCCTCAGTGCCCGTCACCCATTCACCCCCACCCCCCGCCCTCCCCCCTTTCCACCACCCCTAGTTCGTTTCCCAGAGTTAGGAGTCTTTATGTTCTGTCTCCCTTTCTGATATTTCCTACCCATTTCTTCTCCCTTCCCCTCTGTTCCCTTTCACTATTATTTATATTCCCCAAATGAATGAGACCATATAATGTTTGTCCTTCTCCCCTTTCTATTGGCTCTTGATCAAGATCTGAAAAGCCAGAGGAAATAATTATTACCATGAGTGGAAAAGACAGGGGTCTTTGAAGTCATACTGTTTGGTTTGAATCTAGATTTCCAAACTGTGCTGCCTTGGGCAGGTGGCTTCACATTTTCAGTCTTGGTTTCTTCATCTGTAGCATGAGCTGTTAATCCCGATTTTCCACAGTTTGTTTTGTGAGCATTAACTGAGACAATGGGTATACAGAGCCCAGCACAGTGCATGTAGTAGGCTTTCAATTAGGGGGTCACCCCCCGACTCCCTTTCCTTATCAGTATAAAAAGAAATCACATGCTATATATTAATATAATCCTTTGTTCTTTGTTTTAAAAGTTTTACATTCTAGACCTCTATCCCCCATTAGACTCTATTTTGGAAGGTGGGTTTCGAGTCTCTTATTTCTATACCCCAGCACCCTGCATTAGTCTGGACCAGGATAGTTGCTCAAGAAGGTTTGCTGATCAGAATCCGTTTCACTGAAAATCCTGTGATTCCAAGAAGAGAGTTTTATTTGCTTAGTTACATAATAAGCACACTTTGCCGAGTCCTTTACCTTCCTGACCTTCCCCATCTTCTCCAGAGGCACAACCCCTCTGAGGTTTCACACAAGTTTTCCCTTTTAATTTTTAAAAAGCACACTTTAAAAAAAGAGAATAGACTATATCCTGAGAGTTTTGAGAAATAGTTTCTTTGCAATGCTGCGGCCTGGGGAAAGTCAGACCGTGGACTGCAGGCAATGCCTAGATCAGGATTAAATGAGGCAGTTTGGTACCTCTGTCCCTGCTGGGGCTGAGGCCCAAGCCCTGGCCCCAGGCTGGTGGCTCACCTTCCTAGGGGCACCACCGGCCCGAGCTGCAGACACCACATGTGTATGGCCTCCCCAGGGGTGCCATCCCAAACCAGCTTTCTCTTTGCTCCAGCGACGAGAGTGGAGAAGGGAGAAGAGGCCAAGCCAAGGACCAGTTCTGGTGTCCAGCTCTCCTCCCCAGGGTCTGCTCCTCGCTCTGCCTTGTTTCACTCATTTCCATCTTCCTCAGCCCTCTTTTTTCTTCTTTCACCCTTTTCTGGCCTCCCTCTGTTTGCTCTTGTTTGAAACATTTACTAACTCCAAGTGCTTCTGATGCGTGCGGGACCTGTGCCCACACACGGAGCGTGTGTGTTGCATGGTGTGTGCTGTGCGAGTGGATGCCACGTAATGTGTTACGTGTGCCTGTTTGTGTTGGGGGGAGTGACACGGCCCATGGTACGTAATATATGTCTTTGCAGTCCGCCCGTGGGGAGCTGGCTATGTTTATGCATCTTGCATGCTTCTGTTGCTTGTCTAGGATGTGCCCCTGGGAGTGTCTATTGCGTGTGGAGTGCAATCCCCAAGCTGTGTGGCTCTGTATGCACTGTGGGTCCACTGTGGGTGGCACACTATGTGTGACTACATGCTTACTACGTGTGTCTTTGTTACCTGCTTTTTGTATACCGTACATGGCTTGCAAGTCCCTGGGGGATAACGTGTTTACATACACGCGAGTGTGTCTATGTGTTGTCTTCGTTGTTGCTCAGATAGGCGAGGTGACCTGTGTTACGTGTATTTGTGTGCGATGAACTGCATCCATGTTGTGGTTCTGCATCCCGGCTGTTGCTGGAAAAGCTCTTGGTTGTATGCTACGTACACGGAGGGTGTATTTATTGTATTTGCTGTTTGGAGTTACAATGTGCATATGCTGCATGTTTCTCTGCGTCCCTGTCTCTGTGAAATGTGTCTGTGTTTCCCCTGCCAGCTCTTCCTCCCCTTCGGGTGCCCCAGCCTCCCTCCCTCCCGTCTCCTCCCTAGGCTGTGACCGGTCTCAGCTGACACCTCCGCTGCTCTGGCAACCCGAGAACAGCCTGGAGAAAGGTCAGCTGGCCACCTTCTCGCCTGGCCTGCCCAGATTCTGAGACTCCAGTGTTGTGTGGTGTGGGAGCGCCCTCTGTTGGTCATGTGGGCCACGAAGGGCCCTCCAGCGAGGCCTTCCTCTCCCCTTTCCAGACCACCCCCAAGAGACTTCCAGCCTCATTAATAAAGGGCCCGACATTCAAAGAAAGACACTTGAGATTGGAAGAAGGTGTTATTAAGTGTGCTGAGGCGCTGGGTGCACACCAGAAGCATCCGAAGTGGATGGTAAAGGCTCCCCCTGACCACCTACTCCGGTCACAGTCCCACGGAAACAAGGGTGAAAAGTGTGCCCTGGTCCTCACTGGTGAAAGTAACAGCTACTTCCAATTTACGTTCACGCAGCTGAGAATCTCACCTGATAACTTCATGCTTCCCCCGACTTCCCCAGGAATAATTTCCCAAGGCTTCGACTTCCAAGCAAGCAGATCCAAGCAAGCGTCCGGGCTCCCTGCGGGGAGCCTGCTTCTCCCTCTGCCTGTGTCTCTGCTTCTCTCTTTGTCTCTCTCATGAATACATAAACAAAATCTTAAAACAAAAAACCAGGACCCAAGGTTGAAACCCAGGGGTTCTACTGCAGACAGAGGGAGGCACCAACAGGACAAGATAAACACCACAGAGTTTCCAGTGGTTTGAGCGTAAGGAAGTTGAACATAAGTAAAGACACCCCCTGTGGAGAGGGTTACGCTTAGTGGCAGAGAAGGGAAGCGTGATGGATGTACCCACGACTTGCAGCGCCCCAGGTGTGTGATCATAAGAACCTCAACAGCAGGAGCAAGGAGCCATGTGCTCACGTGTGGCCAGGCCTGCACAAACACACCTACCCATACCAAGTGCAGCAGCCTTGGTGGCAAATATCTCTGGGGCCTGGGGGCATGCATATTTACTACTTCTTCACTTATTGAAGAAACACACCTAAAGGGCATTACTTTACACAAAAACATGGATTTTTCACTGCATTCCTTCTGCGGGTGATTAAAAGGATGCTGATACGCTATGGTTGTTTCTGTAAATTCAGTATGAGAGAGTTGCAGGGGGTCCCAAGGACTGCATGACCCAATCGGCCTAAAGTGTGTTTTTCAGAACACTACTTCTCATGAGACAATAATTATTTCAAGGTATAGCAAAATAAATTTGAGGGTTAGGGATACTTGGGTGGTTCAGTCGGTCAAGCGTCCAATTCTTAATTTTGGCTTGGGTCATGATCTCAGGGTTCTAAGATCAAGCCCCACATTGGGTTCTGTGCTCTGTATGAAGTCTGCTTGAGCTTCTCTCTCCCTCTACCCCCACCCTGCTTGCACTCCCTAAATAAATAGATGAAAAACAGAGGGTTAAATAAAGCTTAACAGATTTCTTTCCCACACATTTTCTCAGAGCCTTTAATATGATAATGCAGCTTATGAATTTCTGAAAAAGGAGAAGTTGCATGTAGTGTTTCTCAAAGCACATAAATAGAATTTTCTTCTCTCCTCGAAATTTATGGGAGAAAAAATGTAAATGTACACATTGGCAAAGCAAGATCCCAAGAGGTGTAAGTCAATTACTATTAAATTCCCACTTACTGCAATAATCATGTACTTTGTTATTGTAGGTTTGCTTTAATTTATCTCTTTGCATCTTAAAATGACTTGGGTAGGGAAGTACTATGTTATCATGCTAAATTACAGATGAGAAGACAGGCTGAGGGAGGTAAGGTGACTTGTCCCAAGTCATGATATTGGTCAGCGATGAAATAAGACTTGAAAACAGACAAGTCTCTCTCCAAAAACACATATACTTCTTCTTTACTAACTACTGCTGAGTTTAATTTGACAAAAAGTTTAAAACATGGTCCCTGTCGACAAAAGCTGTACATTGTACTTACAGAGACCTTTTAGTACAAGAGGGGCCCCGGGGTAGCTCAGTCAGTTAAGTGTCTAACCCTTGATTTCAGCTCAGGTCATGTCGTCAGGGTTGTGAGATTGAGACCCAGGGTTAGTCAGGGTTGTGAGATTGAGCCCCATGGGTTCCATGCGCTGGGTGTGGAATCTACTTAAGATTCTCTATCCCTATCTTCCTCTGCACCTCCCCTTTCCCTTTCTTAAAAAAGAAGAAAAGAGAGACCTTTTAAAAAACATAATGCTAAAATTTAGTGGATGATAATTGGCATCACATATGGCAGGTAAGGGAAAGAAAAAGAACTGGGAAGGTCATAGGAAAGCTTCCTGGAGGAGGGGACTTTAAACTGGGCTCTGAAGGATGGAGAAGACTTGATTAGATCGGGGTCAGCAGCTTTTTACTCAAGGTAAAGGGCCAGATAGTAAATATTTTTGCACATGAGCCATGCGGTCTCTGTTGTAAGTACTTGACATAGCTTTTGGAGCATGAAAACAGCCATAGATGATACATAAATGAACAGACATGGTTGTGTCCCAATAAAACTTTATTTGAAAAACAGGCAACCAGTCCATGGGCCTTAGTTTACCAATTTTTGAGTTAGGTGAAAGGAAAGGGAGAATGAGACCTTTCTGGGCTAAGAGAATCACTTCTACAAACGCAGTCAGCAGTACACTCAAAGGCCAGCGCCAGGCCTGCTCATAACTGTTCCCTTTCTGTCCCCCACTCCACTGCAGCCCCAATTCAATTCAATTCAGTTGTGGTCTAAGCCCTGAGGGTGAGCTTACTGCAGCTATGCAAAGAGAAAGCTGTCTGCATTTGAGATAAGCTGAACAAACAGTTCACCCATCCCAGCGGAAGGTGCTTGTGAAATGTGTGCCTGGATTCAGTCTGTTGGGAAGGCAGAGAAAGCCAATACAACTAGTTCTTTCCTGAACAAGGGACTGGACTTTCCTCCTTCCAAAAAGTCAAGGCTGATGCTAAAGTGTTTCCCTGTTTCTAAATACTAGGTGTGGACCAACTGCCCCTTTGCAGAGAGCTAAGATGATTTGCAGAGGTTCTGGTATTTACCAAGTGTAGTGTAACAGAACTACCTCTCCATTCCTTATCCCTAAGCACAGGCCTAAAGGGTATTACCCTTGCACATTAAACTTCAGGAGCTCTCTACTTCATTCAGGATCAAAATCAAGTGCTCTGGTCTGGCCTCAAGGCTCTGTACATGTAACCTTAATCTAAGACTCAAGCCTTATTATCTTCAGTAGCCACTCCAGCTAAACTACATTTGTCTCTGGGCCTTTGTGCGTGATTTATAAGCTCCATCCTTCAGGACTTGGCACTTGTACCTGAAGTGCCCTCCTTCTTCCTTCCTTTTACCCAAGTCCTATCCTGACTTACAGGGCTATACTCTTAACTCCTCCTTCTTGGTGGAGATACCCCATTCTTCCCTCTAAATTGCCACAACTCAGATATTTGAGTTTAGTATGAGCAGTGTCACTTTCCTTGGCTTGTGTTTTTTTTTTTCCAAAATGAAACTAACTTGTTAATGATTATAAAAAACGCAAGCCTACCGTTTAAAATGTCCAAGCATTCTAGAAACTATAATGAAAAAAAAAAAAAAGAACGAAACTCAGAAGGGTGATAAAGTCCAAAAAGATGAAAAGGGGTAATATGACACTGTCTTTCAGGGAATGCAACTGCTTTGTGTAGCTGAGTGGGGTCCCTACAGAGGAATGACAGGAGAGAAAACTGGGACGATGATGGGCCAGAGCACCTAAATTCTTTTTTTTTTTTTTTTTTTTGCCATTGTTGGTCTCCTAAATTCTAAATTCCATTGAGTCTTGATTTAGAGATTGCTGAGGGGAAAAAAAAAACAAGAAAATATATGGTATATCCCCACTAAGGACCTAGTTTGACACATGGTAGGCGATCAATAATATTTTTTAAATTAATTTAAGATTGGAGTTGGTGGTCTTAAGCTGAGAAAACATCTCCACCTAGATTTCCTGACGTTGTTCATACAGGAAAGGCATTGAGACAGTCTGCATAAAAAAACTCAGGAGGACTGGCTCCTGCAAACGGTCCCATAAACTAATCCCTTAATCATTTCCCACTTAAAACATCCACTGCCTCGCCATCTATACCAGCATGTGTGCTGAAGCTAGGCGAGAGAGTAAGACTGGATAAGCTCCACTGTGAGCTGTGGGGGGAAAGCAGAAAGATACAAAATGGAGAATTAGCCATTAAAAGGGCAATTATCAGGTGGCATGCTAGAAGGGGAGCAGCTCAGGGCACGGGGGGAGGAAGAAGAAGCAAGGCAAACAACAGTGGGGAAGAATGAGCATGAGTAGCCCCCATGTCTGCACACTGACCTTTGCAACCTGGAAAGTGCTTTACAGAGTAGCAGGATCCTAAATTTGGAAGAACACAAAAGGTCACTGAGGCCGACCCCTTGGCGGACAATTCAGTGCCATTTGGCCCCACCTTGAACCTTTCCAGTTACAGAAAACTAAATTCATCTATAACCAGGAAGCTGGTGCAGAGCAGTGTCCTGGATGCGAGTGTAGACAATACAAAGAAGAAGGGGGCCTAATCCCCTAAGAAGCACTTACCATACGTCAGGTGCTGACTGGGCGTACTACCTACGTTGTTTCGTATAACCCTCATGACAACCTTGTGAATGGGGATTAATGTCCCTGTTTTACAGGCGAGGAAAGCGGGGCTCAGAAATCTTGAGTCATTGGATCTAATTATAAACCTGGTAAGTAGGGAAGCTGGAATTCAAACTCAGGATGGTTTACCATCAAGGCCCATAGCATTTTAGCCAAAAAGCAGCTTTGGCTCAGACTCAGAAAAGGTCAGGTGATTTTGGTAGCCCCCAGAAGGACCAGGATAGAGGGGATGATAACCCTGTCAGCTGGCATGGCTATAGGGGTAGCGTGAGAGGATACCAGGCTGAGGCAGGAATACAGGAAATGCTTCAGGACAGGATTATGGCACGTTGGCAAGAACGGCCCCAAAGGCTCACATGTTTTTGGTTCTGTGTGCCTGTGCGTGCCCCATGGTGAACATTTGGGCACTCTCTTCTTCTCATCCCCTTCCCAAGCTTCAAACAAAAGAAGAAGACAGTAGGGCTCAGGGAAACAAGAGTACCCTGGCCTGATCCCATAATCACATAAAGTATGCCCCACCCTGGATCTGTTACCAACTCTCCTTTGAAAACCGTCAGAAAACTCATCCCACACTCCCCCCTTGCTTATAAAGCCCTTTCATCCTTTCAATGAGCGGTGCCTTGTCTCTGGGCCTGGCACTAGTGATACAGAAAAAAATAACAACAGTCACAGAAACCATCTCTCTAGTTCCTTCTATGTGCCAGGAGCTCTACTAAGTGCTTTATGCGCATTTTCTTACCTAATTCTTACCAACAACCTTAAGAGGTAGACGCTGTCATTGTTAACCACTTTACAAACTAGACTGAGGCTCAGACTAACTCATCCAAAGTAACATACACTAAGTGGTGGAGTTAGGATCTGAAATCTGAACCCACACACAGAAATCCAAAGACTCTCAAGGAACTAGCTCACAGTCCAGGGAAAGAGGAAGACACCGGAAAGTGCTCTGTGTTGAGCACGAAGCTTCTGAGCACACAGAATCTGAGTCTGAGGTGATGACCAGGAGACAAGTCATGAGAAGAAAATGAGAGAAGACTCACCTTTTGAAAAGTACTTAATATATGCCATGCCAAACAATGTTCGTTATGTTGATTGTCTCATTTAATTCTTCCTTCAACCCTAGGGAGAGGCAATTGACATGCCCATTTTGCAGGCAGGCAATATGGGGCTCATAGAAGTTGAGTCACGTGATCTAAGATGTCAGTCCAATTATGAGGGGGCTTGTAGGTGAAGCTCCTAAAGCAGTTTCAGGTTGATGGTGGGCTCTTAAAAAAGGGTGGGTGTGCCAACAGCATTTTTCACAGAGCTAGAATAAGCGATCCTAAAATTTGTATGGAACCACAAAAGACCCACAATTGGCAAAGCAATCTTGAAAAGGAAAAGTAAAGTTGGCGGTCTCACGATTTCAGACCTCAACCTAGGTTACAATGCTATAGTCCAGACAGCGTGGTAATGGCACAAAAAATTGACAAGAGAACAATGAACAGAATAGAGAACCCCCCCCAAAAAAAGAAAAGAACAGAGAACCCAGAAATGGACCCACACCCATATGAGCAACTAATCTCTGACAAAGTAGCAAAGAGTATCTCAACAGTGTTGGGAAAACTGGACAGTAATGTGCAGAATGAAACTGGACCATTTTCTGACAACATACACAAAAATAAGTTCAAAATGGATGAAAGACCTGAATATGAGACAGGAAACCATCAAAATCCTCAAAGACAACACAGACAGCAACCTCTCTGACCTCAGTTTTAGCAACTTCTTACTAGACACATTGCCAGACACAAGGGAAACAAAAGCAAAAATGAACGACTGGGACTTCATCAAGATAAAAAGCTTCTGCAAAGCCAAGGAAACAATCAACAACACTAAAAGGGAACCTGAAGAATGGAAGGAAATATTTGCAAATGATGTATCAGATAAAGGGTTAAAAAACAATATCTATAAAGAGCTTATCAGGGATCCCTGGGTGGCGCAGTGGTTTGGCGCCTGCCTTTGGCCCAGGGCACGATCCTGGAGACCCGGGATCGAATCCCACATCGGGCTACCGGTGCATGGAGCCTGCTTCTCCCTCTGCCTGTGTCTCTGCCTCCCTCCCTCCCTCTCTCTCTGTGACTATCATAAATAAATAAAAATTAAAAAATTAAAAAAAGAGCTTATCAAACTCAACACCCCCCCCAAAAAAAACCAAATAATCCAGTTAAGCAATGGGCAGTACACATGAACAGACATTGGTCCAAAGAAGATATCTAGATGGCTAACAGACACATGAAAAGGTGCTCAATGTCACTCATCAGGGAAAAGCAAATCAAAACCATGGTGAGGTACACACACCTGTCAGAATGGCTAAAATTAACAAGACAAGAAGCAACACCTGTTGGTGAGGATGCAGAGAAAGGGGAACCCTCGTGTGCTGCTGGTGGGAATGCAAATTGGTGCAGCCAGTGTAGAAAACAGTATGGAGGTTCCTCAAAAAGCTAAAAACAGAGCTATCCTACGACCCAGCAATTGCACTACTAGGTATTTACTCAAAGGATACAAAAATACAGATTTGAACAGGTACAGACACCCCCAATGTTTATAGCAGTGTTATCAGCAGTAGCCCAACTATGGGGAGAGTCCAAATGTCTATTGACTGATGAATGGATAAAGAAGATGTGGTGTGTATGTATGTGATATATATGTATATGTGTATGTACGTAATGTAATATTCCACACATTGGAATATTACTCAGCCATCAAAAGAATGAAATCTTGCCATTTGCAATGACATGGATGGAGCTAGAGGGTATTACGCTAAATAAAATAAGCCAGAGAAAGAAAATACCATATGATCTCACTCAGAGGTGGAATTTAAGAAGGAAAGAGATTAATCTATGGGAAGGCAGAGGTGGGGAGGAGAGAGGGAAACAAACCATAGGAGACTCTTAAGGACAGAGAACCAACTGAGGGTTGATGGGAGGAGGTGGGGGGATGGGGTGGATGGGTGACAGGTATTAAGAAGGGCACTTGTCGTGATGAGTACTGGGTGCTGTATGGCAGTGATGAATCACTGACTTCTACTCCAGAAACCAACACTGAACTGTATGTTAACTAAGCAAAATTTAAATTAAAAAAAAGGGGGGGGTGGGCGGAAATATGGCAGGGTATTTCAGCAGTGGGATTACAATGTGCAGTGACTGAGGTAAGGGTGATGTGGCTGGACCAGAAGTGAGGAGAGATGGGGTTGGAGAGACAAGAAGGAGTAAAATGTTGGAGATCCTTATAACCACACTAAGAAATGAGAACCTTATTCTGAAGACAAAGGAGCATGGTGATGGGTTTTAGAATACTCCCACTGACTACAAAGTGAAAATCAGAGGGGGAACAGGGGAAGGATGGATGGAGACAGGGAGATGAATTGGGAAAATATTACAATAACCCAGAATAACAATGATGAGGACAGGGCCAGGGCCAAGGCTAAGGGCCAGTGTGCTCTGAAATGACACCAATAAAATAATTTTATTAATGGGAAACTGAGGCTCGGAAAGGTAAGTCCTGGCCACTATTGGAACTGGGATACAAACTCTGTTCTTCGGACTTTGAGGGCCCATTCTAGAATTGCATGCATCCCTTTTTCAAGAATTCTCTCTCTCAAACAGTGTGAGTATATTTTTTAACTATCTGGATATAAATTTTATGCTTCTCATTTTAAAAACATGAAATCATGAGCTCAGAAAAGCAAAGAAACAATTGTGTCTAAAATTATGTAAATGGGACTTAGCGGTGCCAGGATTTGAATGCAAAGCCTACATGTTTCCCCCACTCTGTCATACAATCCCCTGTACAATACCACGGGTCCTTCTTCCCCACACCATACCTCTGCCTCCCCCATCAACATTTTTTTTTATGTTGGGATTTTTTTCAAATGGAAAAAAATACCAACTGAGGAAATAGAGTGTGTAGAACCTTCCTGGATAAAGTTATTTTTGTCCATAGTGATTTCTCCCCCTCAGAAAAATTACAGAAGTTTCAAATCAGCAGAAAAGCAGCCTGGAAATTTCATGCTTTAACAAGTTCCAAATATTTTTGAATTATTATTTACTTATTTTCTTAGGAAGTGAATTCCACACAGGGAGGAAGGAGAGAGGCCAAGAAGTGGCCACATACACAGGGTTGGATTCACTCTCAAGAAGGAAAGCACCTGGAAAAACCGCAGCCGGCAATTATCGATCCCCTACTATGGGTCCATTATACCCAACCAGCTCCATTTAATTGGCCTGGCTATCCCAGGGGAGCGGTACTATGATCCATATTTTACAGAGGGAGTCACTGATACCTAGAAAGATGAAGTCACTTGCCCACTGTCACCTACGTAGAAATGGAAGGACCTAGGACTTGAATACAGGATCTGTCACCAATGTTTTTCTCTTCTGCCTGTAATTTACCGCATCTACCTCAATAGTCTAGCTCATGTTTATTTTGCCCATGACTGATTTCAGGAGAAGGTAGCAGATGCAAGCATCATCGGTGTTTAATGTGAAGAACAGAGCACACACCACCCCTCCAAACCTACACCTTTTTCTCCCACCATCCTGCTATTAGAGTTCTCCTAATGAAAGAAAGGAAAGACCACTGGGCTAAGAGTCCGGCCCTGAAGTCTTACCTTAAGTCTGCTAGGCTATAGGTATGGGCCCACAGAGAAATGGTCTCTCTAACTGGCCCTACTTAGACCCTAACACCCTAACTGGTCTCCCTTACTGGCCACCATCTGTAAAGTTCTAACTTTACAGATAGGATGTTAGAAAGTAATGAGGGGCCCTTTATGGTTCCATATTCTAGGATGTTAACATCTCAGAGGAAATGCCGTGGGTCAGTTCTCTGGGCAAAGATGACCATACAAAGGACAGAAGAGGCAGAGATGATGCAGAGAGAAGGAGCAAGAAGGATGGGAATAGGGAGGAGGTCTCCAATAGTGGGGCCAAAAGGCAGTCCACTCTCCTCTAGAGCCTTGCTGATAAGCTTCATCTCAAATCAAGGACCCCTGGCCCTAGGAAGAACATGTTTGTGGGGGTGACTGGGATCTGCAATGGAGGAAAAGGAGCAAAAGACGGCCAATGATAGATCTTTCATTCACTCCAGATTCTGTGCAAAACCAGGCTATGTTCTCAATCGGCTCTTTGCTGCAGGACAGCCGGGTTGGTGGCATACAAGGGCCAGATGTAATTGCAAAGCCGGCCTGGTCTTCCCTCGCTTTTTTTCCTGGTTGCCATTTTCACATGAAAACCATAAAAGATCCCAGAAATGGGAGGTGCACTTAATGGGGTTTTTTGGCACCAAGAAATTAATCTTTTTTAAACCAAGGGGATTTTTTTCTTTCCTAAAGATCTTTGGCAAACAGAAGCTAAATTGCTTCCAGACCTCATGAAAGGTATTTTGTGCAAACGAGGTGTGATTTACACTTCCTTTAATTAGTCTGAACCCTGGAAAAAGAGGGAAATAATAGAAAACAAGAGCTATGTAGAAAACAAGTCCAAACAGCCCTAAAATAACAGTTTTGTAAAAGCATCAGTTGAGGGTATTAGAAGGAGACCAATAACAAAAAAAAAAAAAAAATACAAAACACCCAAACCAAAAAACAACAAAAAAATCTTTCTAATTCTGGGAGTGGAACAATTACAAGTGAATTGAAGTTCTGTTGGACTCCTTTCCCCAGGGATGGGGGATGGGAGAAAGTTTGGCAGAAAGGAGCCTTAGTGTTCTCTGAGTAAGTTTCAAGTTCTGGTTGACCTCCCTTCCGTTAAGGCTCAGTCTTTTCTAAGGGCATTTGGGGTCTAGGGAGCCAGAGAGGCAGGGCGGGGAGGACAATTCTGCTTGCAGTCATGGACATTTTACCATCCAGTCTGTCTCCTAGCTGGGTTACAACATATAGCATTTGGGAAGGGGAATGGCTTTTGGAATCACAGACCTACGCTCGGGTTTTGGCGGTTTACCACCAGAGTGACTCTGGACAACTCCAGTCTGCAATCTGTTGACCACTCCCTTACTCCTTGAAGCTCTCATTTCCTGCTGGTTGCCTGATTCACCCCCACACTCTTATTACTGTCCCATCAGGTTGCTCCTGCTTAACATCTTTTGTAGGATCAAGCTCATCCACCTAGAAGTTAGTTGCTGGAGTTACTGGAGGCTCAGTCCCAAACACATTTCCACTGGTCACCTGACTTTATCAAAATAATGTATCTACATGCATTGTTTCACCCTTCGTCCCATTAACCCTCCGAGTCCTATTGCCTGGCCACATCTTCTCCCTTGTTGGGTCCTCATATCCAACTGTGTTGCTACATTCATCTTTACTTGAATGTTTTCAAGTAACTCAGATACAACATATCCAAAACTGAACTCAGGATATTTCACCTTAATCAGGTCCACTCTCCAGAAAGAACATCCCCATTCCCCCATTCATCCACATATTATCCTTGGCTAACATAATCCTCCACCTTCTGTCTGGTGCAATGGCACATCCAGGTGATTTTATCTCTGGCCTGACATTGTATGATCTGAGCCAATCATGCCCTATCTCTCTGCAAAATGGGAAAGCTGAGTGAGCTGCTCTCTGAACATGTCCTTGCTCTGACGTTGTGCAACAACTTGGTGGTGATTGTCTCTTCCTCAGCTCACCTGTGGTCTATTACAGTCTCTGGATCCATCCACAGCATGGGCCCAAGAACCCTTGGAAGAGTTTAAGTTTAATGAGACATCATAGGGCCCAGCAAGAGCAGCCTCTGGTGTAAATCTTATCTTTGTTTTCACTAATCCCACTCCTTGTGATTGCTCATCTCCCTCAGGTGAAAAACAAAACAAAAACACAAAAATTATCACAACTCCTTTTGGGTAAAAGGAAGGGAATGGACAACATGATGTATTGCACAAGCTAAAAGAATAATTTCATCTTACCTTGAGAATGTCTAAAGGCCTATATCTCCACTCTTTCACTAAAATATTTGAAATTGTAAGGCCAGTTTCATTGATGATTGCATTGTCCATATATTATTGAAGAATCATAAACCAGAGGACTTGAGTCCAAGTTCTGCCTCTGTCTCTAACTCACCACAGGACCTGGATTATCCCCTACTTTCCAGGGCTTCATCATCTCCTCTATAAATAAAGGGATTGTACTGAGTGATTTACATGGGCTCTGGCAGCTTAAAGGTCTATAGGACTGTTATAAACTGTGCAGAGAATGAGAGAGGGGTCCAGGGGTTCTCTTTTGCAGATTCTCTAGAAAATCATGCATTTTCCCCAAGAACGGAATGATATAAATAACAACAGATGAAATTTACTGAGCACCAATTATATACCACACACTAATGTCTAAAATTAAGAGAAAAAAAATTGAAATCGTACACTGTTGGTGGGAATGCAAACTGGTACAGTCACTGTGGAAGCAGTATGGAGGTTCCTCAGAAAGTTAAAAATACAACTACCCCATGATCCAGCAATTACATCACTGGATATTCACTTGGAGGACACAAGAACACAAATTTGGAGGAATATGTGCACCCCTAAGTTTGTAGCAGCATTATTTATAATAGCCGTACTATGGACGCAGCCCAAGCAGAGCAGTAACTAGGTGACAGGGAGTAATGAGGACACTTGTCATGGTGAGCACTGGGTGATACATAGAATTGTTGAATCACTATATTGTACACCTGAGACTAATATAACACTGTATGTTAACTGACTGGAATTAAAATTAAAACTTAAAAAGCCAAAAACTTAAAAAGTTGAGTGTTGTACTCAGTGGCTAATACATGATACAGCTGAGATTTCAAACCACACACTGACTTATTTCGAGGCTGTGTTGGACACTATACTCCCCATCCATTTTTGTTGCTGTGCCTTTGCTCACTCATCCATTCATTTGTGTTACAAACATTCCCTGAGTAGGTTCTCTGTGCGTGGAACTGTGCTAAACACAAGGAAGGATGAAAAAGGATCCAACAAGAAGTTGACAAATTGGCTAAAGAAACAAGAAACTATGATCAGGACATTTAGAAAAATTTTTTTCTTCCAAAGTGCCACTCTGGTCATGTGTATGATCCTTCTCGAAAGGCTTCCAGGGCTCCCCTTTGCCTACAGGATGAAGTCCAAACAGCTTAGCCCGTTGTCTAATCCCGCTGTGATCTGGCTCCTGTCTCATCTCCTTTCAACTGCATTCATTCAGCACTTGTTAAATATTAGCCATGTGCCAGACACTGTACTAGAGTGTTTGGAAGGCAATGCTGAGTGGCAAAGATGCAGGCCCTCCTCTCCTGGTGCTTACAGATATTAACCAAATTATCACATTAATGCAGACTTCGGCATTCCATTGAGCTTCCCGTGGTCCAGCCCCATTAGATGCAAGGCTTCCCATCCCATCAGGTGTTTCCTGCCCAATAAGCCTTATAAGGAGCTTCAAGTCAGTTGCTTATTATCCATCTCCCTTACTCAACTCTAAATTTCAAGGAGGCAGAGTTCTTGCCTATTCTTCTTCATTGCTGAATTCCCAGCACTTAGCCCAGTGCTTGCACACTGTTCACACTGTTGATATTCGTAACATACATTGGTTACATTAAATCACCCTTAACAATTCTTAAAACCTTAATTCAAAAGGAGACCGTGACAGAGACAGCCTTACCCATTTTTTTTTTTTCAGATAGGGAAATAGAGCCTGAAAGGAGAAACAAGTTTCCAAAGACTACAGAGAGTTGGTAGCTTAAGTGAGGTCAGAACCAGAGAGAATCTGATGTCCAGAACTCCTGTGACACCACACCCATGCATGAACCATGGGCCTCAAATGACCAGGAAGATACAGCCTTAGGGGGAAAGAGTACATAACTGGACAGACACAGTCCTTCGACTTTTGCTGTATATGTATTTATCTCAGTCACTGTGTGGGTTTGTTCCAGAGCAAGAGGAGCCCATCTGCATGGGAGAAACTCTAGTCTGCCCCAAAGACAACCTCTGACTGAGATAAAGATTCAATCGCTCCCTCTAACCCAAACTCTCCAAAACCCTATTTCCTATTATGTCTCAGCAACCACATTTAACCCACCCGCATCTCAAGATTAGATCTGTGAGCTCACAAAGGCTCCATCACTCAATTAAGAGTAGGGAAAATCTTATCCTCTCCAAACAAAGTGAAATGTGACATAACCCAGTTGCTAGAGTTATGTCTCACTCAGGAAGAAGGGGAGGGACATGGAGAAAAATGGGTGGGTCATTCATTACAGAGAATTTTCCAGGACAAGTTGAGTAGTGTGGCCCTCCACATTTCAATAGTTTGGTCCCTAAAACAATACTTGAGTCAAGGTTGACTTTAGGAGAGCCATGAGGGTGAAGAAGGCTCTCCTACTCTTGCCCTAAATCTCTGAGTCATCTCTAGGTACATTCTGATTCCTCCCCTGGATGATTGGCCTGATATCAGTGAAGATCTTTATTCTCAGGCCCAGGGAATCCTGGAGGAGAGCTCCAGCCTCCAAAACCTACTTTATTAGACTAATCAGAATAGGAGACAATTCTTCTTAACCAATAATCCTTTTCCTTCTCTGAGCCTTAACCTGCAACATCCTGGAAGTTGATAAGAAGTTGACTTAGATAATATCTAAAGTCCTGTCCAACATCTATGGCCAGTGGTTCAATAACTGAGAGACAGTTTGGCATATCAAAAAGGGCAGGGACTCTGGCCTTGTCCAATTCCTAATTCTGTACTGGACACATGATTTCACTTCACTGAGCACCAGTTTTCTCTCCTTTAAAAAGAGAGTAAAACTTGCAGTTCACAGAATTGCTGTAAGGATTTGAGAAAATATATTCCATGTCTTTAGCACAGCATCTGGCATATAGACATATGCAGTGAATGGTAGTGATCACTCCAAGCAAGTCTTTGGACTTTGTCTAATGAATGACTGATTTCAAGAATGAGACCTCTATAGATAAAATCTTACAAGAGACTTTGAGTTTAGAAGGAACCATGTTCTCAAGTTAAAGATCTTTCTAATTCATCATCAACTGCTTGTCAATAGAGGCCATCCATCCACAGCCGATGAAACCGGCTTTCCTCAAATCAACTATCAGAAAGGGACACAGAACATAAAGACTTCTAACTCTGGGAAATGAACTAGGGGTGGTGGAAGGGGAGGAGGGCGGGGGGTGGGGGTGAATGGGTGACGGGCACGGAGGGGGACACTTGACGGGATGAGCACTGGGTGTTATTCTGTATGTTGGTAAATTGAACACCAATAAAAATTAATTTATAATAAAAAAAAATAAAATAAAAAGCAATACAGAGCATCCAGGTCTCAGGGCGGCTTTGGAGGAAACCATCCTTTCCATATGGAGGGTAAGAGGCACCTTGGTATGGACCCAAGGTAGGATAACTTCTGCCAAAGACTGAGCCATGTAATTAATTTTGGACCACCCACATTACCATATGGGGTTTCAGTTTTCCCACTTACATGGTAGGGATGATGATATAAGCATCTAGGAATTGCTGAAATGACTGACTGTGGTAACCCCAAGTTCTTGCAGGGTGGATGGTTGGCAACAAGAGCAGGAGTCCTCAGTACTCCTGCACCTCTTACTAGTTATGTATCCTTGGTCAAATCACTTTCCCTCTCTGAGTCTCTATTTTCATACCTGGAAAATGAGTCCAAGGATACTCTACATCATAGAACTGTTATAAGCAATCGATGGACAAAGTATGAAAAAGTTTTTATAAAATAGAAGGAAGGCATTGCCCAAAGGCAGGAGAAGCTCATGGCTATGTGCAGGCCCTTTTACAGCAGCATTGCAGCATCTCCCTTTTATTCTTCTAATCTGAAAGTGATTGTACTTCCATGTACATGAGAATTTGAAGGTCCCATTTCTATCTCTGCCCTATGAAATGCTACCAGCTTTTTTTTTTTTTCTTGTCATTTAGAGTGACCTGAGGGGAAACTGGCCAGACTGTTGTCCTAAGTCCAGAATCTTACTACAAAACTAAAACTCCACCCAGAAATCTGAGTCAACTGAAGAATGAGGCACTGGGCATAAACCATGCCAAAAATATCCACCCTCTGCTTTCCAGGATCCCAAATGACACTGGTCATTGAAAACCCATCCCTCTAATCCAGAGGGAAAATTCATCTCTGCTTAAGATGAATTTAATGCCCAGCATTAGTGTTAAAACCCAAAAAGGCCCTTCCAAAACTGTGACCTTCTGTTCAAAGGCTTGCTTTTGTTTGGTAGTATCTTGTAAAACACTTTAGCAGCAAATTTAGGACTTATAAAGTGGGGCCAATTGACAGCCTTGGGAACCAAAAGTCTGTTTATTCACTGAGTGCAGACAGTAGGCGTGGTAGCAACAGACAAGATGGTGCCTATGCCAAGGGTTTCTGGGGCAAAGATATCTCAGAACCCAGAGCAGTAATGGGTTCTGGGGAGAGAATGAGGAAAGAGTTCATGGAAAAGGTACAGCTAGTTATAATTGCCATAGGTTTTGGAACAACAATGGTCAAAACTGAACACCATTTGACCTTGGATATGTTACTTAGCATCTCAGAACATGAGTATCTTCATCAATAAAATGGAGGACATACTTCCTATTTCATTATTACCAATGAATATCATGATGCCAAACGATACTATAAAGCCCTCTCTGACTTCTCACACTGATTTTTTTTAATTGAGGGATATGATTTACATACAATAAAATTCATAGATCTTAAGTACATAGTTCATACTTCAATGTTTTTGAAAAAAAAAAAGGCTAGATTCTCCATTTTACGTGAGTGGTTAACCCAAGTCGTAGACCCTTAGGCCAGATAAAGGAAAAGAGATTATTCCTCTGGGATCTAGGAAACACATAACTATGAGGGAATGTATACATGAAGTTGTATAATGATTTTTTTCTTTTTCTTTCCATAAGGAAATTGAGGCATAGAGAACTGATTTGGGTAGGTGAATGTGGTAGAAGGTCATATACTTCTACAGTGATAAAAATGATCCTGATAATTAGCAAATACCTATTTGGTGTTTAATATGTCTCAGGAAGATAGCTTTCCCCCACTAAATGCTTCATCATTAGCCATATTGAAAGTGATGTAGCCAAAAGGAAACATCTAACCATAGGTCATCCTACCAGTTACATTAAGAAAGAGATGAGGAATAAAAGAATACTGAAGGGAGGGATAGATTGTAGTAGAAGGTGTATTAATTATGCAAGTACCAGGCATACTGAATAAATGGTTAAGAGAAATTCAATAAACAAGAGCTGAATGAATGAATGAATCAATCAATCAATCAATCAATCAATCAATTAATGACCTAAAGACCACTTCATCAACTTGGAATGCAAACACTTCCTTTAATGTTTGGAATAATTGTTTTCTTAGACTTCTATGCACACATTGCTGAGAAATCCAGTGTCTCCTCAAGGGCAAGTTCTCTGCCTCTGGACTGTAAAAGAATTGTGGAAAGAGAAGGGAGGATGACATCAGGTCCCCAGTGGGCCTCTTTTTGCCTGCAATTCCTGCCACTGCCATGTGATGCCACTTTGGAAAACAGGAGTTCAGTGAGGCTCTACTGGTGTAGAGGAGTCATTGTGAGGAGGAGGGCGTTAGAAAAGTTGTCTGACATGGACCACAGTGATTTTCCCAGGAGGACCATCACACTCCTCAGCCACGAGAGGTCTGGACTTAGGCTCCCAAGTCTACAACTCTTTCGATGTTTCATTCCTCATTCTCAGGTCATGCCTACTGTGCCAGTGTGGCTGTGCATACTGTGACTTAGAGCCTGACATACCAGATGCGTCTTCCCTCACACAGAGCTCCCCTAGATGCCGAGACCATCCTACCTCACCCTGTAGATTCTATATCTCACAAAGGAAGGTGGTCAGGATCCTCCACTCATTTGTTTCCAGTAGCAACTCAATTTTAAATCAGATTTTTCAGAGTTGATCCTCTTGAGTGCTACATATGAAATGTCACTGAGAGGATAACCTTTTTCAGGCCACAAAATGCCCCCAATTAAATCCTTCCCCCAGAGTAATCACAAACGGACTTATACTCATATATTTAAGAGACACCATTTACAAGAACTTTCTCAGACGGAAAAGCTCAGCTCCAACATAACTTACAGTCTATACAAAAACTGCTGCCAGGTTTTTGAATGGCCGCTCTCCTTGTGAATGAGAAAATAATAAACTACAACTCTCCCTAACATTACGAATGAATCTTACGATATGAGCAAATGAACCCAGACACAACAGAATGTATATTGCATATTTTATTGATAGCTTGAAAAAAGGCAAATTAGTCTGCAGACTAATAAAATAAAAGATAAAAAATAAAAATAAATAAAAGTCAGAATAGAGATGTACCCTTGAGGCAGGGGCAAATGCCTGAATGGAAGCACAGGGTGGCTTCTGAGAAGCTCACAATGTCCTGTTTCTTGATCTGGGTACTGGTTACAGGACTGTGTTCACTTTGTGAAAATTCATCAAGATATACACTTACTATTAGTACACTTTTGTGTATGGATGGTATACTTCTATAGAAATTTCAAAAAACAAAGGAACCCTGCCAAAAATGAATAAAAAAAGGATAGTGTGTGTGTGTGTATATATATATATATTTAATATATATATTAAATATATATATATATATTTAATACCCTGGAGACATGAAATCATAAAATCTTAAAGACAGAAAAGCCTCCGAGGTGATCAGTTTCAACCACCTCATTTCAGAGACAGGGAAAATGAGGTCCCCATAGGAGAGGCCCAAGATCACATAGGGACTTAGTGTCAGATCATTTCTCCTACAATCCAGCCCTTCATAATATTCCTTTCTTTCTTCAGCTGATCAAGGGGAGATATGAGTGAAGTCTAAAAATAATCCATGCAGCAGGACACCAAGGTATAATGTTTTTTAGATGCTAATATCTGCCTTGCAAACAGCCTCAGGCAGCTGGGACAAGGCAGATGTGACCACATAAATGTGTTGCCTGTGACACATGGGTTGGAAGAGTAAGGAAGAGGCAGCTCTAAAGGAACAAAAGAAAAGCTTGTCTACCCAGAATCCACTGGGAATGAGAATTCCAAAGAGGTCATCTAGGGAGAAGCTGGTTGCACCCAAGAGAAGGCTGGGTACATTTACTGGCATTCCAAACATCTGTGCTTTTGCAAGAAAGATTAAAGGGAGTCTGCTTCCCCGACTCGAGGTATGATATATGGGCTTCCGAGGCACTGGGTGTGGGCTGCTGTTGAAGGCATGATGCAGTGTTTGATGGATGGAGGCTGAGGAAACTCACTGGGCCACACATTAATAAAAATTATCAAACTGTCCTGGTTGGTGGAATAGAATGCTAATGCCATTCTCCATGTGGACGCCAAAGGCAGAGAACGTCTGGAGGGAACTAACCTGCTTTATATCTTTACCCTCATCGCACTTGTCCAAGTTAGAGCCTCAGTTCTGCTGCCAACACCTTATGTAAGCCAAGACTGGCGGGGCCCACTCTAAAATGCAACCACCCATGATACCTCACCTGCACCTAGCCATTCTTAACTGCCAATGAGAAGGTATAATCCAATCACTATTTAGACCCATAAATACCCTCCATCACTCTCCATTGCCCAGAGAAGGGACACCAAATATTAGTCTGGCCTTTAAGGCACTCATCCACTTGACCACAAACTACTTCAGCTTGTCATGTTCCCATGTTTCTCAAGGCACTTTTCTTTTTTATCTTCATGTCTTTCTTGGTTTCTGCTCTTTCCTCATCTGGATTTCCTCTCATTCATTTCTACTTGTTGAAACTCTTCTCATCCTTCCAGGCTGTGGGTCAATGGCCACTATTTTCACAAGGGCCTCCTTGATCACCAGTTCCCCAATCCAAACTAATCTTTCTTTCGTGGTAAGTTTTTGTTTCTATTTAGTAATATTTCATTTTTACCATATTGTTATGTAGTTGTCCATTTTTCATCTCTCTTCCCAGATTGAGAACTCCAAGAATGAAGAGATAGTACTTACTTACACAGCAATATGACTGGCATATGTAGTTGTAAACAACCATATTTTCTGAAGGAGTATGGAAGCAAATCTTTTTGGGGTCATCACACACCCCTAAGTCTCTAATTTCAGCCTCAACTGCAATAGAAAGTTCCAGTGTGAGCTCAGACTCACCCTGGGTTGCCCCACCTTGAGTACAAATCAGGTGTGCCTTTCTGCTTCCTGCCCTGAGGCCTTACCTGATGCCACAGGCATCAGCTCATATGGCAAGCACAGCCCAGAAGTGTAATAAATGGAAATCTTCAAACAACACAGGTAGGGAGCCAGAGCAGACATTCTCCTGCTTTGCATTCTTAAGTCTGGCAGCAATTCTGGGAGGCATTTGTTTCCTCCTCAGGAGGTGCCAGTGGACTAGAGCCCACACTACCTTAATAATAACCTTGTGAACACACCCCGTATTGGCTTTCTCGCCTTCTGGTGGCCCTGTCCAAGCTCCATCATAAGTGCTTTCTGTGAGTACCTACCAAGTAAATTACCTGCTCCCAATCCTTGCTCAGGCTCTGTTTCTAGGTTAATCAAGATGAAAAATAAAATAAAACACAAAACAGGATGAATACATGTCCTCTGCTCTCAATTATAGTTAGATAATACAACAAACTGTCTCTAGCATTTCCTCAGTGCCTGGAACCAACTATGGCATACAATAGATAATCCATAACTATTTGTTAGCTAGAAATAAATTTTTAAAATATGAGCCACTAGTGTCAAATTAGAATGTAGAGAAATGCCCCACTTATGAACATAATCATCAAGGTAGTTGGCTACATGGCTAATTCTAGGTGAGAAACACTAGGAGACTCCAATCTCACCGACATTTGACTTTGTTGTCACTTTAGGTTCAGCCAAGAGTATATTCACTGGATCTCAGTTTCAATACCTCTTGTCTCCTTATGATACATGCCCAAATGCCCAAAACTCCCCTGAGAGGTTCTGCAGAAGAGTCAGATCTGATCTTCCCAAGCTGTGACTCCTCACACACATCAGATGACAGCAGCTCAACTGTACCCAATGCGTAAAATACGGTGACCTATAGGTCCTGACCCAGGATATAATCCAAGTAGCTCAGAGCTTAATTTATGCCACAATTTCTGCCTTGAAAATGAAGCTCACCTCCTCCACATCCATAATCAAAAATTTTTATTTTCTATTATATAGAAAATAATATTTTCTATTATATACTCCTTTCCTTTCTTTCATTAAAATTATTTAGAATTATTTAAAATTCCTATTATTTTAATTATTCCTTTCCTTCTTTCATGTTTTTCTTGGTTCCTGCTCTTTCCTCATCTGGATTTCTTTACTCATTTGTACTGTTGAAACTCTTCTCATCCTTCCAGGCTGTGGGTCAATGGCCACTATTTTCACAAGGGCCTCCTTAATCACCAGTTCCCCAATGCAAACTAATATTTCTTCCATGGTAAGTTTATGGTAAGTTAATTCATATTAATTAGTTAATAATAGTAATAATGACAGTTAGTTAAAATAATTAGTAATAAGTTAAAATTAGTATAATTAAAATTAAATTAAAATAGTAATTAAAAACTAAATAATTAAAACAATATTATTAATTAAAATAACAGTAATAATTATCAATTTAAAAGTTAATATTAATTAAAATAGTAACAATAATAGTAATAATTTTAATAATAGTAATAATAATAATAAGCCTTCCCCCTTCAGGGATTCCTTGGAAGCGATCAGGAGTAGAGATAAAGAACATGGACTTCTGACTGAGAAAGAATTAGATTCAAATCCTAACTCTCACTTAATAACTCTCTGTCCCTAGGAAAGGGATTCTGTTCCCTGAATCTTGATTTTCCCATCTGCACTATAAAGATAATAACAACTACTTTGCAGAACAATTCTGATAATTAAATATCATATGTGAGTCCTTGGTATACGCGTCCTTGGTTCTCTCCCTTCCCTTTTAATTAGCTTTGCACTTCCTCCAATGCTCACAAAGTTCCTGGTATAGAAAAGGTGCTTAACAAATGCTACTCCTCTTGCTTCATTCTTGCTCTCTTTGTATTGGCTACCTTTCTGCTTCGTCACTTTTGCCTTGACTGCCTTGCTCCATGACTTCTGATAACTGCATAATTTACATTTTTGGTACTAGAAATATGGCATAGAATGAAACAGTCTAGATAATGTCCTCAGTCTTTTTTTAAGATTTTATTTATAGTGAAGGGGAATATAAGGGAAGGGAGAAGAAATGTGTGGGAGATATCAGAAAGGGACACAGAACATAAAGACTTCTAACTCTGGGAAATGAACTAGGGGTGGTGGAAGGGGAGGAGGGCGGGGGGTGGGGGTGAATGGGTGACGGGCACGGAGGGGGACACTTGACAGGATGAGCACTGGGTGTTATTCTGTATGTTGGTAAATTGAACACCAATAAAAATTAATTTATAAAAAAAAATAAATAAATCATCTTTTCCTACAAAAAAAAAAGATTTTATTTATCCATGAGAGACACAGCCACAGAGAGAGAGAGAGAGAGAGAGAGAGAGAGAGAGAGAGAGAGAGAGGCAGAGACACAGGCAGAGGGAGAAGCAGGCTCCATGCAGGGAGCCTGATGTGGGACTCCATCCCGGGTCTCCAGGATCACGCCCTGGGCCAAAAGCAGGTGCTAAACCACTGAGCCACTCAGGGATCCCCTGTCCTCAGTCTTATAGAGCTAACATACATTCAGGAGTAGGAGAACAAAAAATAAGTAGGCAAAAACAGAAGTAGATGAAATTATTTCAGACAATGGTAAGTGACATGAGGCTAATAACATTAGAGGATGTGACAAGGAGTGACAGAGAAGGAACCTCATACTTGGGTGGTCAGGGGGGCCTCTAAGCGAAGACAGAGGGACAAAGACACCAAATGACAATAAATAACCAACAGTCCACACAACTGGGAGGAGAAAATTCTAGGGAGAGGGAAGGCGTTGTGAAGCAAACTGCTTGATGTGTCCAAGGATGAGAAAGAAGACGAGTATGGTTCCTGCCCTTCCGTGTTAAGTCAATCATCAGTTTCCTGAGAGCCAGTTCAAGAAGTGAAAGAGTCTGGGTTGTATTGTTCTCTTTTCCAAATACCTCTCAAAGATGGTTATAGAAAGGAATTTGCTTTCTTGCCTACTAGAATGGATGGCTTCCATCTTCTCTGGCCTTTGGAAATGATATGCTCCTTTCCTGAAGCCTATGCTCCCCAGAACTCATACTTCCCCAAAGGATGGCTGCTGTTCAGGGGTCTGAAATAATAAGTGAGTGAACCCAAATATACAGGTATTGTAACCCAGGTCCTCAGCACTTGAATGGCAAGTGCTGATGGCAGCAATTACTCTAGGACTCTTTTTTTTTTGTACAACTCTTTTAATTCAGCAAAATGCAACTTTATTTACTTATTTTTGTTGAAGTATAGTTGACACACAGTGTTATATTAGTTTCCCGTACAATATAGTGATTTAACCAACAACTCTTTATGTTATGCTGTGCTCACCACAGGTGTCAAAATATACACTTTGAATAGGTGCAGTTTGTTAAATAAAAATATTAAATGTAATTATATTTTAGTTATATAGCTGAAAGGAAAAAGTGTAGTGGAGCATGGCTGTGGGTAGGATCTACAGCACTGCTATAGCTTATTCACATCAAACAGGGATGGTAGATATACCTCCTAACAAGAAAGAGAGCACAGTCTATATGGATATAGGACCAATGAAATTAAATTAAGCAATGTTTGATATACCTGCTCTAAATCACTATCAGGTACTGAATTTATTTTCAAAGTATTTTTTCCTAAAGAACAAACTAAGTCCATTGTGAGTAGAAGAAGGAAATAATAAGGATCAGAGCATATCGGGAAGAGGCAAGATGGAAGAAGAATAGGGGTTCTCATTTCATCTGGTACCTTAATTTAGCTAGATAACTATCAAATCATCCTGAATACCTATGAATGCAACCTGAGATGTAAGAAAAGAATGGCTGGAATTATACAAATAGAAAAGTGACCACTTTTTTGCATGGTAGGAGTACAGAGAAGAGAAACAGGATATATCACAAGATAAATGGTGATGGTGCGGATCCTGCATAAGCCGGCTACTGGACAGTGTTACGGCCCTGGAGCTCAAAATTGGGACCTTTATAATCTGCTGTAGTGAAAGACTTCCCTGCCTGAAAGGTGCTCAATAGTGAAGTGGGGCAGGATCCCAGATGGGACGGTGATGTCTCAAGATTCCCAGAGTCACAGAAAGAATAGGGGTGCTTGAACCTACAGGATGCCCAAACATTGGAGCAGGGAAACTGGTTTAAATCAGAGAGGGTGGGAGGGGGCTCTCAGCTCAGTTTACCATGAAATGCAAACCATGAAATGTGTCTCTCATGAATAAATAAATCAAATACTCTAGGACTCTTGATAGGACTTCTAAGGCCTATGGAACTATATTCATGAACTACAAAATGACCTCAGTGGGGTCACTTCTCTTCTGAATCTTACCCCTTATCTATATGATTGAGAGGGAGAGGGGAGGGGTGGGTGTGGGAAATTGGATAGAAGTTTGTCTGTGATCTCTATGGTTCCTTCCAGATTTCCTGTGTTTCTAAAAGGTACTCTAGAATCATGGAGTGAATACTCCCAGGGAACTTTTAGGTGTTGGAAAGCTATCATGCATCACTATGTCAGCTGTGCCTGAGGCTTTTAAATGGGTCAACTGTCTACAAAGATGAGCTGGAGAGAAACCTAGCAATTATGGATTAAAGGGAAATTACAACAGGGCCCATAATTATTCTAAGCCCATCTTCATTGTTGGTTAATAACCAAACTCCCTTTTTCCAAGGTACTCCACCCTTAACTTTCCCCACCAGGGTAGGAGTGGCTGGATCAGGGTAGAGTAACTAAGTTCGCCCTGGGGAGTTTAAGGTCAGGTGAACCCAACCCCTCAATCTCATCTTACATGACTCCAGGGATGTACCCCAAATCTCTCCCTGGGGAGGCATGATAGGATATTAGGATTCTAGAAGCATTTGACCCAGTGGGGCTACTTCTGAGTCACAGTTTATGCTTCTGTCAAAGTGAAAGTAATAATAGTAACTTTATCAAAGAATTACTGTGAGCACTGAGTTTACCATAGCATCTCTACTTTGTTCATTCAATGTACTCCTCTTTAATGGTTACTCGTTAGGCTTCTACGGTGAACCATACTCTATGTCGGGAGAGAAAGATCAAATGAATACAGCAATGAACTAGAGAAGATCCTCACAGAACTAGAAGTCTTGTGGGGCACATAGGAAACATTCAGAAATTGAAGCCATTTTAATAAGATATTTCTATTATTATGAACAATCAGTTCAAATCCCCTGCTCACATAATGGGCAACAAGGTAGGCAGAAGGGAAGATGTTTTCTGTCCCTGACCTGCGTTATAGATAGCACATTCAAACATCTTCAGGAGCAAAGCAGATAATACAAATTAATGTAGTGGGATGGATGTCAGACAACTTGGAAGAGGGAGACTGTGGCAAAGTAGAGTTTACATGCATTCTCTAAAGTGGGCAGCTGCTACTCAGCAATCCTGTCCACTGCTGCCATATGGGAATATGCCCATGCTTGCCAGAACCTACTCTTTTTCAACAGAAGCTAAGAATCCAGGTTTTTGAGTAAAAGTATTCCAGATTTCAAATGATGACAACTTACTCAAATATTAAAAAAAAAAAACCACTATGTAGCCACCTGTTTGCTACTTCTAGTTAAGGCCAATTATTCCAGGAAGGAAGAGTATTGTGTAGATTTTCAAAGAGGATGGCAAGGACAAAAGAAAGTGGTAAGGAGGTAAGGACACATATCTTCTATGCACCAGGCATGTTACATACATCATATATAATTTAATTTGTTGCTCAAAACAATACTGAACAATGCTGATGTTTACTTCTGATTTTTTTTCCCTTAATATATTTACATATAGGGAATGTGCTTTGGGGAACCTGGTATAGATAGATAAGACTCTGACAGCATGAGGAAGACTGCATATAGGGGCAAGACAAGAGGTAGTAAAGCCTGGTGAGGAAGTTATATTGTAAGTATCTAGAGTGGCCTCAGGAAGAAAGATTCAAAGTATAATGGACAAGTAATTAACTAACATTTTTTTGAAGTCAATAAATAGCTTCTTAGAGGGAAATTCTACTTCCCCCACGTTGCTGAGTCTGATGGGGGTATGTAGGGACTTACAGCTACATCCTTTTCCTCTTATTTTCTTTTCATCTTTAGGCTACCTCTGATACCTCTACTCAGTCCCATGGCAGCTGTCCCTCCAGGTAGGGAACAGAAGCTGAATCTCAGTCCTACAGACTGGGTCACCTAGTCTACTCCTTGATGTCACACAGAATCCTTTCTTAGGGCAATGAGGTTCTGTAGAAAAACCATTTAGCCACTGTTCTTGATCCCCAGAGCCAGAGGCTCCTTGCCTCTGGCTGGTATTACACTGGCAGTGATAAATGGAGATAAATGTAGATTAAACAATCAGGAGATCAAAATTCATTTCATGACCCCCTCTTCTTAATAGTTGGACCTCCAACTATCAACTTCACAATCCTGATCTTTAATTCCTTCACCTATAAATGGAGATAATCATTCCCTTCTACTTGAAAGGATGGATTTGTGGATGAAATGAGACACTATATTCAAAGATGCTTCAACTCATTTCCCATAGAGCAGCCAGGGTAAATAAAATGTGCATTTCTTAGTATGCCTTAAACAACTCACCATAATCTCACCCCTTCTATAGTCTCTTCTAATTCTATCACTTGAGATTTAAACTCCAGACTTGCTACCCTTTTATTCCTTAAGGCAACTGCACATGCTTTCCCTCTATCTAGAATATTCTCCTTACTCATCCTTCCTTCAACCTTCACTTACTCTCACTATTTCCTGCTCACACTTCAGATCCTTTATTATTAGGTACCTACTAGATGCCTGACGTTTTACTAGGCACTGGGGATGGAGTGATGAAAAAGAGGAACATAATCCTACTTTGGAAGAGCTGATATTCTAGTGAGAAAGGCAAATGCTAAGCCCATCCCCTCCAAAATCAAAATGCATTCATTATAATTATAATAAGTGCTATCAAGGGAGTATTAAATGATAAAAGTTCACATAATCAATGAAAGGGTCAAATAGAATCTAAAGATTTAGATAAGTGACATTTAAGCTGAGACCTGAGTGTATAGACCCCAGTGGGAAAGAAAATTGGTGATATCAAGAATAGATGAGAGACTGGAGAAGCAGGCAAGAACAATTATTCATAACCTTGTAGGCCATGTCAATTTTTTTCATTCAGTTAGAAGAGTTATGGAAAGCTCTTAAAAGGATTAAGTCAGGAGAGTAATATTATAAATCAGATATCTATTCATCAAGTATTAATTGAGTATCCATGGTGAACCAGGCACTGTGTTAGGTATTGACTATGATCAACAGTTGTAGTTTGTTCAATTTTTTTAAATTTTTTTTTTTACTTTTTATTTATTTATGATAGTCACAGAGATAGAGAGAGGCAAGGCAGAGACACAGGCAGAGGGAGAAGCAGGGTCCATGCACCGGGAGCCCGACGTGGGATTCGATCCCGGGTCTCCAGGATCGCGCCCTAGGCCAAAGGCAGGCGCTAAACCGCTGTGCCACCCAGGGATCCCAACAGTTGTAGTTTGAAGGGTAGCTCTGGCTTTAGAACTGAGAACTGAGAGGGATAAAAAGAAGCTAATATGAAAACTAATTAGAAGGTAGATGGATGAAGGGAGAGATGATGGTGGCTTAGAATAGGTAATACGAAAGAAAGGAGTATAATAAGAGATAATGTTATATGTCAATTATACCTTAATAAAGCTGGAAGGAAAAGAGATTATGTCGATCAAAGCAAAATAACTTGATAATTGAATACAAGGATGAACAAGAGAAAAGAGTTTAACTGTGCAGTTTGCGTCAAGGAACTCAGTTTATAGTGGTACCAGTCACAGAGAGTAAATGAGCACTTGGACAAGAGCACATCTGCGGAGAGATGGTAACAAGCTCAGGTTTGGATGTGTTGAGTTTGGGTTGTTTGTGAGATGTCAAACTGCAAATGCCTTTAGTCAGCCAGATATGGGTAGAGAGCTCAGAAGCAGGAGGTAAAAATGCAAATATAAGAGCAGTGGGTGTACTGATTTTAACTATGGGAGTAGATGTGGTAGCCCAGAGACAGTTTAAATTAAGAAGAGAGAGAAAACCAAGATCCAAGGACTAACATTTAAAGAGCAAACTGGAGGACCCAGCAAGTAAGGCTGAGTTGGAGTCAGAGAGGCTAGCAGAAAACCAGGAAAGTGTGATCAAAGAAAGCAAGAAAAGCAATTGTTTCAGGAGAGGATGGCCAATCTCACAGAATGACTAAAGATATCAAGTAAGGTTATAAATAAATAAATAAATAAATAAATAAATAAATAAATAAAGTCCTCGGATTCAATAACATGGAAGACAGAGCCATTTGCAGGGAAAAAGATGTCAGTAACTTGGTGATAGGAGACACAGAGAAGTGAACTGAGGCAAGCAGGGAGTGGAAAGTGAAGAAACGGGGTCAACTACTTTAGAAAAGTGTGTTCATTATTTAAAAGAGAAAGAGACCTATCAATGGGGTGGAAGATGGAGTGTTTTGTTTCCTTAAGAAGAAAACCCTATGAGCATATTTAAATTATGGTTAAAAATAACCTACAAAGGAATAGAGATGGAAACATAAAACATAGGGAGATAAATAATATGTAAAGTTTCTTAAGAATTTAGAAGACTATGAGATGCAATGTGAATAAAAGGACTAATTCTAGAGAGGATAAAGAACACCTCCTACACCGTATCATGAGTGAAGCGGACAAGTATGCAGAGAGGAGCATACAGATTTGAAATTTAGAGAGGGAAGTTGAACTCCCTATACTATTTTCTCTGTGAATGAAGGAACAGAGTCCTGGGTTAAGATGGGGGATGTGGTGAAGATAGGGTGTTCATGAGTTGAAAGATGATAAAGAAGGAACTAAACTGACAGGAGAAGTCTAGTAGGATTGCCTGGTAGCATGAAGAGTCCAGTTGATATTGGTGACAGATGATACACTGGTGCCAAATATTCTCAACTGTGTGTTTTTCTCTGCTTGATTGTATGTATAAGCAGCAGGGAAGAAGTAAGACTGAAGAGCAGTCTTTTTGGCCACATTGTCTTGAATAAGAGGGGTTGATCAATATGATTAATTACTGGGACCAGAATCTCAAACAATTGCCTCACTCCCTCTAGGTAGCCTTTACTGATACCACTGGACTGAGTTTGAAGCCCCTATCTTGTGCTCTTATAGCATCTGAATTATTTCACCACCTCTCACACTACAGAACAATTTCTTTCTATATTCTATCTCTCCCCTAATTGAGGAAAACTCCATAAGGACAGGAATCATGCCTGTCTTATTATTCTTCCATGCCCAGCATGTTCTGCAGTGCCTGGATCATAGTAAGAGCTCCATATAAACTAATGGGATGAATGAATGTGCTTTATGAACTGTAAAAAAAAAATAAAACTCTGATACAGAAAGCAGACTGGGTGGCATACAGGAATGGAGAGAATTAAGATCCTCCAAGTACGTTTTCCCTTTGGAGGCACTTGACTTTAGAAACCTCTCATCCGAAGAGCAGCTGGAGTGACAGAAACATTTTCTGAGGACCTAATATCAGTTCCAGATGTTTGCAGTCATGTCGGTTTGTACTTCACCCTGTAAAACATATTTCCTTCATCCACTCCCCCCCTCCACTCTAGCTGAGGGAGTGAGGCCCAGTCTCCAATGACATCACCTCCCTCAAGCTGGTCCAGGGCAGGCCAAGGCAGGCGGGTGAGGGCCCCTCTAGCTTCTCAGACAAAGATTATGGCTGAGACATGGCTCAAGCTGCTTGAGGAGCTACGATTCATTTCCACAGTATTTTATCAATACTTTTATCACAGCTGCTGTTGCCTCCATCCTCTCAGCTCCTGGGGAAACTGGGGCCATGTTGTCCATTGCCCTCAGTTACACCCCAACACAAAACCACCTCCATAACTTCTTGCCTTCACCTGAGAAGGCCTTTAGTCTGAGGTCTAAGATGGCATGAGGTGTGTGCAGGTAGGGGGTGTCTTTCATTTGTAGATTAGACTCAATGGAAACAGGGAGGAAGAGGATACAGAATAGGGTTGGGGTGGACAGAGGTGTCTTCTTGCCATTCTGGACATCATTCATCACCCAGAACTAGATAAATCTAGATATGAGCAGCTCCTACGTAAGCCAGTTCAGAGAGATATACATAGAAAAGATGGAGTGAGACATAGACAGAAGATGACAGGAGATTTAAAAAAGAGAGACAAAGGAAGAGACAGATATCAAGAGGAGACCCACATTGAGCAAAGAAAAGGAGAGTCAGGAAAGGGCAGAGAAAAGGGGAAACACATACAAAAGCTGAGAGCTAGCAGAAGGGGAGCCTGGTACTGATCAGCTTGGGGAGCAGCCCAGCAGGCTCCCACATGCCAAGACAGAAAGGGGCACTGGCCAGCTCCAGATGTTGCTGCCTTCCATGAGGAGGTTGAGGGGATGGTGGAGAGGGCCTACTGCCTCTGTGGGGGCCAACAGAGACAACTGGCCTTCCAGCCTTGAACCAAACAAAACAAGTTGAAGCTGGAAAGCCCATGCTACAAGAGAGAAGTCTCTGATTTTTAAAATATTTTTAAAAATTTCAGCAAATTGTCAAAGAAAATGCAGGGGAGTGTGATGGGAGATTATGACTGTGAGGAAAATCCTTACACTGCCTCACTTCACTCTTCTGTTCCTTACTATGAGGGAGGTGGACTCAATGGTTGAGCTCCTTCTACTCTGAACTTTTGGGATTTACAGAAGCTGATATATGTATGAAAGTTGCCAAGAAGTGAGGAGTTTGAGGGGCTACATTCCTTAGAAGGTCAGAGCCCTCCAGCTGCTGCCAAATGGCTAGTTACTTCATTATGCCCAGGCATACAGATGCCCCGTACACCCAAATTTCTTTCTGCCTCTTGGTTAGTTTTTCTCTCAACAAGAGCGTATTGTACTAGAGATAATATGGACTGGGGAAAAGATGGCTGGATTTGGTGGGGAAAGCAGGTAAAGAAACCAGAATCCCCATTCTATCTCCAACTCTGCTACTAACTCATTGTATATGTGACCTCTAGACAAGTCCCCACCCATTCCCTGCCAGTTTCTCCATAAGTCAATCAGGGGATTTGGCTTTATTAAATCTGCTTGTGCCTCAGCCCCCACTTCATATTCCCACCCCCTACCTCTACCCCTGCCCAAAAGGCTGAAACTCATGCCAATTGCTCTGATGAGGCCACGTGGGAGAACCAGACGTCTGTTTTTAATATCGATGACAGATTAGCATGTGGGGAATTTAGTCACCCCCCAAAACAAGCCCCACTTCTGCTCAAAACAACTGGAACAGGAGGCTACTTATGTTTGGCTTTCCCAATAGAGTCCCAGAACCGACAGAGCAATGGCTTATCTGAAAGAAACAAAGAGAGCGCCAAACCCAGGGGTGGGGGGTAGAGGAAGGAGACAGAGAGGGAGAGTGAGCATTTCAACAGCTAGTTCAAAAGGATGTCTAACAGATGGCTGCAATAAAGTGTGTGTGTTTGTGTGTGTGAGAGAGAGAGAAAGTGAGAAAGAGAAAGAGTATGTATGCAGGTCTCTCTGTGCACACACACTTGTGAGCTTGCAAATAAATAAACAATTCCAGCACTGGACTTGGCTGTTGGCAAAAATCCAGAGATCAAAGGAGAAAACCCACATTTCCCCATTCTGGCCTCACCTGGCCAAATGTGTGAGTAATCCTCACTCTCTATCCAAAACAAGCCTTAAACCTTACTTTGTTGTTTTCTTCCTAACATTTAATTTTCCTTTCATTTTTTTTTAATTCATGGAAATGAGAAGCAACTAAAATCTATTAGTACCCACTCTTTCCCAAGAACTGTGCTGCATCTGATCCTCAAGATAGCTTATTAAGTGTTATTTTTCCCATTCAATAGATAAGGAAACTGAGATCTAGAGAAGATTATGACTGGCCTTCGATTTCTCAGCGCAGAGTGGTAGAATTGGAAAGGAGAAGTCAGGTTTTAGAAAGTCCATTACTCCCTCATTAGGCTTATATCCTCTAAGGTAAAACTCAATCAAATGAGCTGATTTATTTATTTACTTAGATTTTAAATACTTATTTTAGTGAAAGAGAGCATGAGCAAGAAGAGGGGCATAGAGAAAGAGAATCTCAAGCAGGCTCCTTCTAAATACAGAACCTGATACAGGGCTTGATCCCATGACTCTGAGATCACTACCTGAGTCAAAATCAAGAGTCCAAAGCCTAAAAAATTGAGCCACCCAGGTATCCTTGGGCTGAAATATTTAAATTTGGGCCAAGTGAACTTTCCAGATGGTTGAGACATGGTGAAGATGGCAGAGAGGCAAAAAAAAAAAAAAAAAAAAAAGTTCTTGCTTCAGATGGCCACCCCCAATCATCAATAGCATCAGTTATATCATGATACATTTTAGAAGGCTTATTATGTATTCCAGCTAATCTCTAGGGCTATATAAGCCCCTGTAAGATCATAAAGCACTCAAGGAGCTAATGTCAGAGTTGAAAAATTAAGATAACTATGTCTATATATATACACAATTATAGATATCAAGTTTTACCCATAGATATTAATTCACTGAACATTGAAAATCTATGTATGTCAAGCACTGTAGGAGGCCTGCAAATCATAAAGACACAAGAGTCACTGCCTCCTTTCTTTATAGATAACTGCCCACTAAAAAATTCAAGAATTGACCATGGGAAGAATGAAAGTCAAGTCACACAAGAAGGGACTAGAAGAACCTGTAAAGATGGAGGTAACTATGTCATCACCTTCAAACTCCTGATGGAAGTGGAAGAAGAAGGAGTGATATCTGTATGGGGTGATGCCAGTCCATTACCTAAAAATAAGTAAGTTTCATCTCTATCAAAAAAA
The DNA here is from genome assembly GCF_905146905.1 of Nyctereutes procyonoides. Lineage (NCBI taxonomy): Eukaryota > Metazoa > Chordata > Mammalia > Carnivora > Canidae > Nyctereutes > Nyctereutes procyonoides. The sequence goes on along the minus strand of NW_026575135.1, from coordinate 3,971,156 downwards.
AAAGGAAAAAAAGAAAAAGAAAAAGAAAGAAAGAAAAGGAACTCTTGGATCGGAGTGCTGGTTCCTGGACATTCAAGAGTAAAAATCTTGGATTTCCATTTCTGAACTAGATGGAGAAATGGGGACTAGATTAATTTCTTACTGCCTGAAGCAAATTAAAAAAAGAAAAGAGCATTAAGGGACACCTGGGTGGCTCAGTGGTTGAGCATCTGCCTTGTGCTTGGGGTGTGATCCCGGAATCCTGGGATTGAGTCCCACATTGGGCTCCCTGCAGTGAGCCTGCTTCTCCCTCTGCCTATGTCTCTGCCTCTCTGTGTGTGTCTCTCATGGATAAATAAATAAATCTTAAAAAAATTAAAAAGAGCATTAAAAAATGTTCAAACTGGAACTCAGGCAACAAAGAACAGAGATCCTGAAAGATGGAAAATAAATTATGTGAGCACTAAAATTTCCCCAGATCACTGCCACTAGAGAGTTTCCAGGGCACTGTGCAGAGACAGATGGCTGGAAGATTCCCTACACTGAGAAGTCAGAGTTCTCAGTCAGGAGAGACCACAATGACTATAGGGATAGAGGAATGAAGAGGAGAAAGCTACACAGTAAGAAATTGAAGAGATTTGAGGAAGGTCTTGTTTCACTATTCAGCACAGTATAAACTGATGAATGTATGTGAGGAAACTACTACCTCAAGAGGATTAGATGGAACAGTGCTAAGTGCACATATAGGGGCCAAAAATAGAGCCTGTTCCTACCAGGCATACTGGAAAATCTCATAATTCATGGGCTGTTGTGTGGAGCACACAGAAGGGTCTTGCCTCAGTAGTAGGAAATAATTAGGCCTAGACTAAACACTGCTCTGGCTCCACCTAACAAATCTTAAAAGTAAGATCCAAAAGAATAAAACTATTTCCAAGTAAGTTAACTGTGCCTTAGAACAGGGTTCAAAAATATTTATAGGAATACAAAAATATCCAGCACCCAACAAGGAAAAAAAAAATCAAAATGTCTGGCATTCAGTCAAAAATTACCTGGCATGCAAAAAAAGCAGGAAAATGCAACCCATAATGAGGAAAGAAACCAATCCATTTAAACTGACCCAGACATTAGAATTAGCATATAAAGACATTAAAACAATTTTAACTCTATTCCATATGTCAAAAATGTTAAGGTATGTGATATATTAACAAGACCCAAATTGAACTTCTAAAGGTGAAAATTATAATGTCTGAGATGAAATATTCACCAGATGGGGTGAACGACAGGTTAGACTTTACAGAAAGCATTGAAGACATAGCTCTAGAAACAATGAAACAAAGAAAGAAGAAAGAATTTTTAAAAATAAAAAGAATCACTTCATGTGGCCAAAAATACATGTAATTGGAGTTACTGATGGAGAAGAAAGATGGTTGGAACGATTTCCAAATATGATAGAACTACAAACTCACACATCCAAGAAGCTCAATGAACCTCAAGCACAAGAAAATAATACAATTACTCAAAACTTGTATTAAAGAAAAGATCTTAGAGTCAAAGGACAAAACTAGTACATATGTACAGGGGAACAAAGACAGGAATAAAAGCAGATTTCTCAATGCAAATAATGCAAGCGAGACAGAGGAACAATACTTTTAAATTACTAAAAGAAAAATCTGTCAATCTAGAATTCTGTATCCAGCAATAACTTCTAAAAGCAAAAGCAGAAAGAACTGATCACTAACAGATCTAAAATAAAATAGAAAAAACACCCATCAGGCAGGACAATAAAATCAGGTGAAATTATATATGTGAAGGAATGATTAGCAGCAAAATTGGTAACTATAGGTAAATATATAAAATTATTTTTTGTAAAGAATAAAATTATTTTTATTAAATATCTTTAAAATATAATTTACTATTTAAGGAAAATAACAATAATGAATTATGAAACATAACATATACATATACATATATGTGCAAAATATATGACAACACTATAAAGGCTAAGTGGGGAGAAATAAAGGTATACTATTATAAGATTCCCATACTATATATAGAGAGTGGTATAATAGCTTTAACAGTATACTATGTTATGTTGAATATGCATACATAAACACTATAGTAACCACTAAATTAAAATTTAAAAGATTTATAGTTAATAAATCAACAAAGGAAATGAAATGGAATCATAAAAGCACCCAATCCAAAAAAAGAAAAAGAATAAAAAGGAAACAAAGAAAGCTGGAAACAATAGAAAACAAGTAACAAGATGATAAACTTAAAGCTGCCCACAAAAAATATCACATAAAATATGAATAGTTTAAATACCTCAGTTTAAAGGTAACAAATCAGACTGGATTTTAAAAAAAATAATTAAAAAATGACCTACATATATGTTGCCTATAAGAAATACATTTTACATATACAGGCACAAATAATATAAAAGTAAAAGAGTGGAAAATGTAAGAGCAATCTAACACTAATCCTAAGAAAGCTGAAGTAGTTGTATCAATAACAGTAGATTTCAGAGCAAAAAATGTAACAAGGATACAGACAACAGTTTCACAGTGATAAAGAGACCAATTCATCAGGGGATCTAGTGATTCTAAATCCTTGTGTTCTTAATAACAGAGCTTCAAAAAAACTGGATAGAACTGGAGTAAAAACTAATAGAACTATAGGAAGAAATAGATAAATCCACAATTATTGTCAGAGGTTTCAATACGAAGGTCTCAAATATTGATACAACAAGACAGAAAATCAGAAAGGATTTAGAAGAGTTGAATGACATAATTAACTGATTTGATCTAGTTGACATTTAAAATAATATCCCATCCACAAAAAGCAGAATATATACTCTCTTAAAATGGACAGACCTGGAGCACTTGTGGCTCAGTTGGTTAAGTCTCTGCCTTTGGCTCAGGTCATGATCTCAGGGTCTTGGGATGGTGCCCCTCATCCAGCTTCCCCTCTCCCTCTGTCCCTCCCCTCTGCTTGTGTGTGTGTGCTCTTTCTTTTACTTTCTCTGCCTCTTAAATAATTTTTAAAAATAGAGAAAACCAGATTCAGAACCATAAAACCAGTCTCAATAGATTTAAAGTTACGTTCTTTGATATAGTGAAATCAAACTAAAATTCAATAACAAAAAGATGTCTGTAAAATCCCCAAATGTTTGGAAAATAAGTAACAAATATATAATAGTAAAGAATCCATAAATAAAAGAAGAAAACAAATGGGAAATTGGAACATACTTTGAATTGAATGAAAATGAAAATATAACTTATCAAACAGTGGTTAGCCACTAAAGCAGTAGTTAGAGGGAATATGTATATTACAAGGAAAATCTCAAATCAATAACCTCAGCTATTACCTTAAAAATGTGGAAAAAAGAGGAATAAACTAAATCCAAATTCGGCCAAAGAAAGAACAAAGACCCCAACAGAACTCAGTGAAACAGAAAACAATAGTAAAAACCAATGAAATCAAAGTTGATTGTATTGAGAAGGTAAATAAATTGCATAACCTGTAGCTAGATCGATCAGAGGAAAAAGAAAAGGCAAATTACCAAAATACAAGAATGAGACAGGATATTACTATAATTTCCACAGATATTAAAAGAATAATTATAGAATGTTATGAACAACTTCTTGCCAGTAAGTTTTATAACTTACACAAAATGGACAAATTCCTTGAAACACTCTGTATCCAACCAGACAATCAAATTGGTAGTTAAAACCTTTATACAGGGAAAGCTTGAAGCCCAGATCATTTCACTGGTGAATTCTACTAAATACTTAAGGGAGAAATATTATTAATTCTACCCAAACTCTTTTAGAAAATGGATAAAGGGGGGAAATATTTTGCAATTTATTTTGTGAGGGCAGAATTAACCCTGATAACAAAAATAGACAAAAGTATTACAAGAAAACAAGAGATCAGAATCTCTCACAAACATAGATGCAAAAATTCTAAACAAAGTTTTAACATATCAAACCCAACTCTCTCTCTCTCTCTCTCTCTCTCTCTCTCTCTCTCTCTCTCTCTCTCTCTCTCTCTCTCTCTCTCTATATATATATATATATATATATAGAGAGAGAGAGAGAGAGAATCCCCAGAGAGAATGCATCATGACCATGTGGGATTTATTTACTCTGGAAATGTAAGGTTGTTTCATCATTTGAAAATCCATCAATGTAATTTATCATATTTTTAATGTAATTTATCATATTAACAAACTAAGAAACATAAATTATATGATCATGGTCATAGACTCAGAACATTAAAATTCCATTTCTAATGAAAACAAAACAAAAATCTCTCAGCAAATAAGCGTTTAGTCTTTCATCACTAAGTATGATGTTACATAAAGAACGGACACTGTGCTAGGAGTAAGACCTGATTGCAAAGCCTGGCTCTACCAGGTACTGGTTGTAGGACTTTGGGGAAGTCACATCTCTTTGGGACTCACTTGGACTGTAAAACCAAGGCTGGTAATCGTTTGTAGAATGAAGTTAAAAAAAAATAATGTCAGTTGTTCCTTTGCCCCCCTCGCCCCCCAAAATCAATTTCAACAACTACCCATGCAGAAAAATACCTCCACGGAACTAAGGTTTCTAGATAAGGGATTATAGCACCTGGGTGAAGCAAAAAATGGGAAAAGCTATATTAAGCAGGTTAGGAAAGACAGATCCACTGTTGCAACCATCCCCCAAGACTGGACGTCTAATACAGAGAGAGAAACCCATCCCATGGAAGAAGGAGAGAGAAGTGTGTGTGCCTGACGTCACTACAAACCCCGTAACTACCCTGCTCCAGGCACCAGGCCAACTTCCTTGAATGTAGGTGGCTCCTAGCAGGCTCTTAGGACCCCAGGACCCTGGCTTGAGCCACCAACTATCAAGGCCCCAAAAACTTCCATGATGCCGGGCTCCCATGAACTCAGACTCCCAAACTATCCTGGTGCCTGCCAGTTCCAACAGGCCCAGGGGCAGTCCCTGTGGCCCAGGCTCCAGTTGGTCCCAGCGTTAGGCTAACTACCACAGACCCAGACTCCCAACCTGCCTTGGAGCAAAACCAGCCCCCACAGGGCCCACCTCCAGGATGGCACAGCTTCTCAGGTACGTGAGACATTCAGAACTCAAGGAGAACACTCAAGATCTATAACCATCCTACCACTCTTAAAAAGTCCCTTTCCTCATCTTCTTTATGCCTGAATCATTTCCAAATCCCTCTTCCTCAGAACTATCTCACTGGAGATATGTCTCACCAGAAAAGGCAATTCCTTGAATTTTTTTTTAATTTTTTTTTATTTATGAGAGAGAGAGAGAGAGAGAGAGAGAGAGAGAGAGGCAGAGACATAGGCAGAGGGAGAAACAGGCTCCATGCACCAGGAGCCTGACGTGGGATTCGATCCCAGGTCTCCAGGATCGCGCCCCAGGCCAAAGGCAGGCGCTAAACCGCTGCACCACCCAAGGATCCTTTTTTTTTTTTTTAATTCCTTGAATTTTTAAATTTCAGTCCCAGAGAGAATATATTTCAGACTCAGGATTCAAGCATGTGACCTATAGGCCTTTCCAAGCAGAAAAGGATAAGTCCTCTTCTGAATTAACTGACCCCTTGATAGAGGACTTGAACTCAGAGAATCAGAAATCCCTTTGGCTACAGTTTACTATCTTACCCTACTGAAAATCATATGGAAAAAAACAAACAAACAAACAAAAAACATGGGCATAGGCACCAGTGACAACCGCTAATGAAACCTCAAATGCCTTCCCACATCAGATGACAAGAAGTCTCCAAAGGCATTTGGAAAATCCATTCCTCACCTCCGTCACACTATCCCAACAAAATGCAAAGTCACAGGCTTCCTACTTACCTGTGTAGAGGTCCGTATCCGTATATTCATCCACTTTCTTATGCTGCAGAATATAGTCCGAGACCTTGGTCCCAATAGCTGGCTGAACATCCACCCACTCCAAGGAGACCACTGTGCTGGAGGGCTCTACTGTTGGGGACAGACGAAGCCTAGAGAGGGGGACAGGGAAGGTTGGTTGTTTGCCAGCCAGTACGGTCTGGGCCCCCAAAGAGTCTGCAGTGTCTCAGGATTAAAAGCACAGGGTCCAGCCTGCGCTCAAATCTGGTTTCAACCCACCAACAAGCTTTTTTTATGGACTTTGGCAACTTGGTATACCTCTCTCAGCCTGCATTTCCTTGTCCATAAAATAGGGATAACGAACGGCTACCTTTCAGCATCAATGTGGGATCCAGTAAATTAATCCAAGCGCACAATACATGCTCACAGAAAATTGATCAGCTTTCCATCTGTCTAAACTGTATTCTCAGTGATGCTTCATCATCAGTTGACAACGCCTTCGAACACAGTAGCCTCAGCCTTCCTGCCATTCTCTCCAGTCCCCCAACAGATCAGCTAACTTGTTAATATGCTTGAATCGATACTCCCTCGGAGAGGGCAGGAGTCCCAGCAAATCCTTTTATAAGGTAAGGCATAGCAGAATGATTGAAGGTTAGAACTGGAGAGGTCCTTAGAGGTTGAGAAGTACAATCACCTCATTTCACAGATGGGGGAGTAAGGTCCAGACGAGGAAAATTATTTGCAAGAAAAGTATTTGCAAGCTGGGGACAGAACCGTGATGGTAGTAACTTTGGTGTCCTCAGCCCAGTTCCTTCTCTCTTTCCACTACACTAAACCACACCTCTTCAAGAACCATCTTACAGCATAATCTACCCAACACACACACAGACATGTTAGGAAACTTTGGTTCCCCCATACTGGCTCCTGTCCCACTCTCCTATGCTCCTCACAGCACGGTCTTAATCCCACTCCCTCAGTCAAGATGACCTTCTCTTAATTCCTTGAAGGGTCAATTTCCCACATCAGGATTTTCACATGTGCTCTTCCTATTGTCTGAACTATGACTGTTACCATTTATTATCTGGAAAACTACTCTAACTCAGGTCTTTTCAGAGAGGTTTCCCTAAGTCCCTCCCCTCCAACACACCAACCCACATTATTTTCTCTTCCAGCACCTGTTTGTTTTTCTTTCATGTTTTTATTCACTTTCTAAACTGTATCATATTTTCCTGTTTTTTGCTTTGATATATGTCCCCTCACTAAATGGCCAGCTCCCTAAGGGCACAGACTGTCTTCTCCACTGATGAATTCCCCAATGTCTGACACATAGCAGGTGTTCAGAAATTATTTGTTGAATGAACGAAGTGATGTTCCTTTGAAAAGGTTCTACGCTCTCTTCATCTCAGTGGCCCCAATGTCCACTACAGGCACTGATAAAGCAATAGTCAGGGCCCTGTAAACCTCTCTGAGCAGTTGAGTGAGGAAGTAATGATAAATCCAGGTTAGCATTTTAAAAAGCCAGTTTCTATGCTGCCAAAACTCCCCGCTTTCTCAAAGAAGGAGGCAGGGCCCAGCAACTTCATCTGGTGACATGCTCTGGGTACAGAAGCAAGCCCTGGCCTGGGCTGGCAGGACAGAACTGGTGATTCCATGACAAGGGGTGGCCAAAGGAAGAGGACCATACATACGTACACTGGCTGCGGGAGGGGGCTGCAGTTGGGGAGCCCACTGGCATCAAAGGCGCTGAGGTCACATCTGCACCAGTCATCGATCACGTCCCCTTTCCCTGAGCACCAGTAGGAGCTCATCAGTGCACTCTTGAAAGCCTGGAATAAAGGAGGGCAGAAGAGATGATGATGACCATGGTGGAGAGATTGAGAGTGAAGGTTCCAGTGACCACAACAGCTGACCCAAGCTTCACAGCAATCCACCTCGGCACGGGACACCATCTCTCGTCCAAACACCTCACACTCTACCACCAGGTTCTCCTGTTTTGAGCCGTCGTTCTCTCCCCAGCAGCCAGAATGATCATTGAGGCGGGACAATATTAACAACAACCACTAAGAACCTCCTCTGGGGCCCAGATTAACTAATTTAACCTCATGCAATGGATATAATTATTATTAACATTATCATTTTCCCTTCTACCAATTGGAAAACTGAGACACACAGAAATAACTTGCCTGCGGTTCACAACCAGTAAGAGAGAGGGCATCTGATGAAAGCAGTGTGGCTCCAGACCCTGCCCCAACTCTTTTTTTTTTTTTAACTGAAGTATAACTAGCAGTGTTTCAGTAGCATCAAGTGTACAATGGAAGGACTCAACCATTCCTTACACTACTCAGAGCCTACCACAGCAAGTGTAGTCACCACCTGTTGCTGTGCTGCTTCTTGCACACGACTGACCATCTCACTTCCCTGCGTAAAGACCTTCAAAGGCTCCCCATGGCTCTCAGGATAAATTCTAAGCTCCTTACTCCAGCTCCTGACCACTTCCACGGTATCGTTGTTCACCACTCCTCTGATTTTTCCTTGCATGCTACGGTCCACCCTCATGCAACCATTAACATACCCACCAACAGAAAATTCCTGCTTATGGAAAACATGCTCTAAATTAGGAGACAACAAATTGCTTCTGTAAAGGGACAGATAGCAAATAATTTTGGCTTTGTGGCCAGGTAGTCTCTGCCATAGTGAGTTAGCTCTACCTTTGTAGCATGAAATCGATGTAGATAATACTTTAAATGAAGGGGCATGATTGTGTTCTGATAAAGCTTTATTTGCAAAGACTGGAAGCAGGCTAAGTTTGGTCTAGACAGTTTGCTGACCCTTGCTCTAAATTATGATTAACATCCTAGAGAATTGCAATGTGCCTCATTGTTTTTTAATTAAAAAAAAAAAAAACTTTTTTCTCCCTGCTGGAACATTCCCTGCCCCCTTCCCTGTACTCCAATTCACTCTTTTGGTCTTCAATGAAACATTCCTTTGCTCGGGGAACCCTACGTCTTGAGTTTCTTAAGCCTTGAATCATGCTCCTCTCTTGGACACCATAACACACTAAACACACTAGACCACACCTACTGTCACATTCCGTTGCCTGCCTTCCGCAACAGATTCTGACCGCACCAAGGGTACAGGCCATGCCTTATTCACACAAGCATTCTCACAGGACCTGGCCCAGATATCCAGTCAATATTTACTGAATAAATAAATGGACACTGAAAAACATCATTAGGCTCAGGCTCAGGTTTGGGTGTGCTTCGTGCTCTAGTCATTCCATTTACACCGATGTTTCAAGGCCCTGGGGATTCAGAATGTTTGACAGCTCTTTTTTAAACTTACGGACTTTAGAGAATACTAGTCTCTTACCCTTTTACCAGGAAACACACCCTATGTCCTTTCTTTTTCTTTTATGTTACTTTCTTTATACTTTTTAAAATGAAAGTTTCACGCTGCCTAGAACTATGGACACCTGGTTACCCAGGTGTCGTTTTGCAGCCTGCATTGTCAAAGACTCAGGTGTGGGGTGGCTCAGCAGTTTAGCTCTGCCTTCAGCCCAGGGCGTGATCCTGGAGTCCCAGGATCGAGTCCCGCGTCAGGCTCCCTGCTTGGAGCCTGCTTCTCCCTCTGCCTGTGTCTCTGCCTCTCTCTCTCTCTCTCTCTCTCTGTCATAAATAAATAAATGAAATCTTTAAAAAAAAAAAAAAAAAGATGGCAACCACCTGACTCCTCTTGTCATGCTGGCTGACCCCGTGGCAGGGCTGGGCTAGTATCTCTTTGAAAGGCTCACCATTAAGCACAATTCCAAGCCTCTGAAACTCAGTAGCTTAGAAGGACCCTCCCTGGCATCCCTCCTGATATAGGGGCTTCTAACTAAGTCTCTCCCTGCATCCAGTAGGCAGCTTTTTAACCACCCCAGACCCATTTCCCAAGTCCTGGGCTAAATGGACACAATAAAGCTTTTCAGAGGAAAAGGCAAACAAACAAACAAACAAAAAGAATGCTATTGTGTGAGCCTCCACCATATTTCCCTCAGTGCATCTGATGAGGAGACTCCAATATTACTGCTGAATGTTCTCACCCATATTCTCTGCTAGGAAATGAACAAATGATCTAACTTCTTCTGAATTAAGAGTAGCGACTAAAGAAATTTTAAAAAGAATTATAAAAGCTAATGTTCATGAAGCACCTATTACACAGTGTAAGTGTTTTAAGGGCATTGAAAAAAATATAATCCTCACAATGGTACTGAGATACAGATAGTATGACCTTCACTCACAGGTGAAAGAACTGGGCATTAGAGCAGTGAAGCGGTTTTCCCAAGATCACACAGCAATTAAATAGTGGAAGCAAAATCCCAACCCAGATCGCTGTGACTCACAAGCACAGCCCTTTTCTATTTAACCAAGTGGGGCAGTAGGGGTAAACCCCAACTAAGGTTGCCAGATTCAGTAAATAAAAATACAGGATGCCTAGTTAAAAATAAAATTTCAAGTGAATAAGAATTTTTTTAAGCCCATCTCTCTCAGCGTTTGCATATAAAGTACATAGGTCAGAGTGTGGCACACAGTAATCGCACTATTCCTACTACAAGTCAGAACCTATGTTGGAAATAAATGTCTGTTATTCAGTACGAGGTGGGGGGTGGGGAGGAGGTGAGGTCTCATGAGGACAGAAACCAAATGGGATCACGTGAGGTCATGCTGACTGAAGGACCTTCTTTTCCCTCCATCTGCAGGTTCCCTTTTACTAAAATTAACGTGCAGAATGGCTTCAGATTCCGTAACATCTCCAGCCAGCACTAAGGGCTTAATACTACAATGGTGAAATCCAGGGCCACGGGTGAAAGTGACCCAGATGGTAAGAGATGGCTTTGACTCTAGCAATGAGAGGAGAGAGAGAACATCCTGTTTTGTTTGTGTATGTGTTTTTGTTTTTGTGTGAGTGTGTGTTTTGTAATCAATAGTCGCTTGAGCTTGTGCAAAACAAAACAGGAAATCTCTCCGGACTTTGCGAGTTTCACCATCCAAGCTGCTCTTGGGAAGAAACCCTGCCTGGGAGTCTCCACATCTACTGGCTCTTCCCCAAACCATGAGGAACAGAATGGGGACTGGTGCAGTGGCCAGGCAAACCCTGGAGAGAGCACAAACACACCCTGATAAAAGGCCTACATCAAAGAGGGAGCCCTGGCTAGGCAGCAGAAGCCAGCATTGTGTCAGGACAGGATCACTCTTTCCTTATGTCTCCAGCCCTTGCAACATCCCATCCCGAATCCAATTCCATCCCAGGGGAGGAGAATCATAGAATGTTCCAGCTTCAAGGGACTCTGTAAATCATCTAATCTAATCCATTTGACAGATCAGATACAGTGGCTGGGAAAGGCAAGTGGGTTGGTCCAAGGTGAGGGAGCAGCTCTGTGATGAAATGATTCTATTCCTCCATTTAATCCTAAAATTACTCTTTGAGATGGACGTCCTATCCTCATTCACAAGTGAGCACGGAAGACTTGAACTGAAGTCCATCTGAATCCTGGCACCCTGGACCTTCCCAGGTCACACAGGAACCATAAATGCCAAGATTTCATCCAAAACATCCTTTTCAGCTGCTCTGTTTTAGATCACGTGCTTATGTGCTGTTTGTGTGCCTGTCTGCGAGTCCTTGTGCAAGTGTGTGTGCGTGTGTGTGTGTGTGTGTGTGTGTGTGTGTGTGTGCATGTTCTCAGAGGAAAATGAAACCTTACACTGGAGGCATTGTTGACTCCTGGCTTTGGAGTCAGCGAAGGGATTTAAGAAACAAATCCTGTACTTAAACACGGGTAAGGACTGCATTTGCATGACCATTGGTTTTCATAACAAAGAAATGCTTCCAACTTCTGGCTAATTAGCTAGCAAACCAAACAGGGCAGGAGGAGAAAACAGCCACAAAAATGTTAAGCAATCAAAATAAACTAGGATTTATTTCTGACTCGATGGTTACCTCCCCATTTGAACTTGCCTCATTTAAATTATTGAGTTATCCCTCTCTTTAAGCCTTAATTTCTCCATCTGTAAAATGAGGACACGGAAGATATATTTTTGAAAGTTTAGTTCAGTTCAGTAAACATTCACTGATCTTCCTACTCCATACCATCTGCTGTCTAGATGCTAAAAAATGAGTTGAACAAGACCCAGTAGCTAACTTCAAAGGACTCACAGTTTAATGGTGAAGACATAATCATAATAAATACTATTTATTCAAATGCTATGAAGTAATACACACAGGAGGCCTTTGGGAATACCAAAGAAGGGGGCTCTTCCAGCTATAAAATACCGACAATGTCTTAGCAATCTTAACTTTAATACTCTGTATTTGACTAAGATACTTGGGACCATCTATATAGAATGTCACTAAACCCGTGAATTAAATTCCATGCTCTGTATTTAGAATGACTTTATTTTTACAGTGCAAATCATACTCGGAGGCTGACTCCAGGTCTGTTATTTTTGATACTGAGATGATTCTGGTCTGTCTGACCAAAAAGCATGCCCTGAAGTCCTCACTCAAAGCTTAATGGATTTTGTTATCTCTACGGTGCTATTAAGATTGGTCCTGTGGCTGTTTGAATCTCCTTTCTAGGCGATTGTCGTAGCCTCTGGACTGGCCTTCAAGCTCCAGTGTCACCTTTTCCAGCACCTCCTCTCCCAGTTTTCTGTAACATCATGGCTGATTCCACCCTCTTGCTTGGACTCCTTCAAAGTCCCACCTCCTTCTGGTTAAAGCCTCTGCTTTTTAACCTGACATTCAAAATCCTTTGTTAATATTTCCCACTCATTTTTTCTCCTTTCCCCTTTACTCCCTGTCACTATTTTTTATATTCCCCAAATGAATGAGACCATATAATAATGTTTGTCCTTCTCCCATTGACTTATTTCACTTAGCAAAAATGAGTGGGAAATATCAGAAAGGGAGACAGAACATGAGAGACTCCTAATTCTGGGAAACGAACTAGGGGTGGTGGAAGGGGAGGAGAGTGGGGGTGGGGGTGACTGGGTGATGGGCACTGAGGGGGGCACTTGATGGGATGAGCACTGGGTGTTATTCTATATGTTGGCAAATTGAACACCAATAAAAAATAAATTTATAAAAACAAAACAAAATCCTTTGTTGTTCCGCCTGTGGCTCCTCTCCCAGGCTCTCCCCGCTGTACCCACTCTATGATCCCGCACAAGCCAAGCCTTCTCTCATGCTGTGCCTTTGTTCTAAAATACCCTTTCCCCATTTTGTTCTCCTTGCTGAATTCCAGGAAACTTTATGTCCCCCAGGACCCTGCCACACTTGAGAAATTCTGTCTCGACCTCCTCTCAATTTTCTCATTTCACATTTCCTTGCAATTTGCTTATTTATGTGTCCTTCTTGCTTATGATACTGTGAACTCCTCCAGGCTAAGGTAATGTATTTGATTAATCTCTGTGCCCCCAGCTCTAAGTAAAAAGGCAACACATATTAGGGTCTCAAAACTATGTGTTAGATTCCACAGATATGTAATAGGATGCTCTGCCAGTATTAAACTTATAAACTTGCCATTGTTTTTCTTTTCTAGCAAAAAAAAAAAAGATGATAAATGCAACTGGTCACCATAAAAAGACTAAATCTCCACAAAGCCACTGAAGGTACATTTGGGTGGGGTATGGAAGTAGAATCTCATCTGGAGACATTTAGAATTAGCAATTGGAGGTAAGTAGGTTGATAGCTTTTTGCCAGGGGAGCAATTTGGTCTAAAGAATCTCCTACGTCTCTAGAGAAAGATGGGAGGAAGAGAGATGGGGGTGGTTGACATCCTACCTTTGTAGGGAGACTAATTACTGAGCCCATGCCATACATGTGACTGGTCAAGAGGGACTAGGATTTATGAACATAGGAAGGATTGAAGAGGAGATCATGGTAGTGTTTGTGTGGAAGCAGAATTAATAGTATCCAGCTCAACCTGGACCTCTGGGACAGACCCTCTCTGGGCCATTTGCCATCCAGTCATCAGCATACTCCCTAGTAGCAGCTGCAGGCGATGCCAACCACTCATTTCTCTGGTAGTTACAGGAGTTGGAGGCCAGGGAGCGGAGCCCCCATTCTTTGGGAAGAGAACCAAAGATGTTGGCATGTCCTGACCTTGAGGAGATTAGTTGGTCATCTTGTTACAAATCAATGACTGCAAAATTAAGCAGCCTGTGTGTAAACACATTTGGGAGAGATGTAAATAATGTTAGTTGACTTAAGTCTTCTTATTCACGAACAGAGCAGGAAGGCAGGGATAGTGACTTTAAATCATGACCCTCGATATCTCTGACATTTCCTTTGTCATGTAGTGGGATCTAGGTTCTCTCCCCTTGGGTCCAGGCTCTATAAATGCAACCAAAAGAAGTACTACTGCTTCAATTTCTGGCCCCAGGCCTTAAGAAACTGGCAGCTTCCACATAATGTCTCTGGGGATACTCACTCTTGGAGCCCAACCACCATGCTGTGAGGAAGCCCAGACCACATGGAGAGGCCATGTGGAGGTATTCCAGCCAACAGAACTAACTGAGGCCCCAGCCAACAGCCAGGGTCATGTGTCAGATATGTGAGCATGGAAGCCTTTGAGATAACTCCAGCTATATCCACCAGCTGATTGCAACCACATGAGAGAGCCAAGTAAGAACTATGAAGCTCAAACCCAGATCCATTAGAGAGACTAATAAAATGATCACCGTTGTTTTAAGTCAACAATTTCTGGGATTCCATGGCAATACGTAACTGGGACAGCAGGTAATTCACCTCTGAACAATCCTGAAAGATTGTTTAGAGGAGGTAGCAACTAGGAAAGAGTCCAGCAAAGGGAATTAGAAACCGTAGACTACATACATATCTCAGGAGCTAGAGGGCTCTAATGTGCATACACGCATACGCAATGCCACAGATCCCTGGTATGTCCAATCTAGAAGAGCCCTAAAGGTGATAAATTACCTTTGCAGTTTTGCAAGCTAAGAGGGCCAAAGAGGGGAGGAGATTTGTCCGAGTTTACGCCACAAGAATCTGAGAGAATAAACCAAGATTTTCATATCAATAACCTTCACTACATGAGGCTGCCTACATTTGGATCTGGCTTCAAGCTACTCATCTATTATGCTGCTAGACAGGAAACAACCATACTGACAATACTTACTGAGAATGTACTGAGTTCTTTAATACACATTATCTTATTTAATCTTATGGCTACCTTATGAAGCAGATTCTGCTGTTACCATCCCCATTGTACAGATGAAGAAACTGAGGTTCAAAGGGTGAAGTGGCCTAGTCAGAGTCAGCAGCTATAAAGTGGTAGAATGACAACTTGAACTCCAGTTACATTTGATCCTGAAGCCCATTCTCTCAGCCACAACCATTATGGGCAAGTAACATTCTCACTGACGAGAGGACATTTATTGAGTGCTTACCACAAGCTGAGCACCCTTACCCTTTCCATGTATTACTCCTCGCAATAGCTCTAAATACATTAGATATATCAGCTCATGCAGTGAAACACCAAGACACCTGCACCCCGATGTTTCTAGCAGCAATGTCCACAATAGCCACACTGTGGAAGGAGCCTCGGAGTCCATCGAAAGATGATGGATAAAGAAGATGTGGTCTATGTATACAATGGAATATCACTCAGCCATTAGAAACGACAAATACCCACCATTTGCTTCGACGTGGATGGAACTGGAGGGTATTATGCTGAGTGAAATAAGTCAATCGGAGAAGGACAAACATTATATGGCCTCATTCATTTGGGGAATATAAAAAATAGTGAAAGGGAATAAAGGGGAAAGGAGAAAAAGTGAGTGGGAAATATGAGAAAGGAAGACAGAACATGAGAGACTCCTAACTCTGGGAAATGAACAAGGGGTAGAAGAAAGGGAGGTGGGGGTGACTGGGTGACGGGCACTGAGGGGGGCACTCGATGGGATGAGCACTGGGTGTTATTCTATATGTTGGCAAATTGAACGCCAATAAAAAAAAGATATACCAGCTCATTGAATTTTCCCAACAACCTGTCAGGTAGGTAGAATTATTACGTTCCCTTTTACATTTGTGCCCAAGGTCATAGGGCTTGTCATGGGGACACAGTCAGGATTTGAACCCAGGAACTCTAGCTCTAGAGCCTGTGTTCTGAAACATGAAGCCTCCAAATACAAACTTTGATGGAGACAATCCATGTTTTCTTTTTTAATGTTATTTACACCCCTGAATCCTTCCACCCTTAGTATATATTGTGATCTCTCACTGTATCCATGGGAATAGACCTATGAAAATACCGTGTGTAATTTCCATTTTTGTAAGTCAAATGTCAGCAATGTCCCATGGCTCAATGTAATAGCAGCCACAGGCGTGAATAAAATTCCACAGGAAGAGGATATAGAGCATGAAAAAAGTCAAGTGCCTAAGACAGCAGAACCCCAGGGGCTCTACCCTTTCCTGACTAACTTGCTATGTGACCTCAGTAAGTCATTTCCCCTCTCTTGGCCTTAATGTCCCATAATGTCTTCGACTTGTATATACACTCCCAAGCATTGCTGGTTCTGATAATTTTCTGATTCATGTCCTGGATTTTACTTTTTCTCTAAACTGCCCACAATTTCCCCATCCTAGACATACTGTCTGGGATCCTTTAAAAGTTCTTACCAGCAGACAAATCTAGGGAGACAGTAAAAGGGTCAGTGATTGGCAGGAGCCGGGTGAAAGGAAAGCACAGGATTTTAGGGTAGTTGAACCATTTTGTATGCTACTTGGTGGATATACATCATTATACATTTGTCAAAACTCAGAATGCACACCAAGAGCAAACCCTCGTATAAACTATGGACTTTGGCTGATAATGATGTGTCAGTATAGGTTTGTCAATCGTAACAAATGTTCCAGTGCAATTTGAGATTATGATTGGGGGGGAGACTCTGCTGGACGGGGCGGTGTGGGGGGCACGAGTACAGGAATGCTTTGTACTTCATGTCCTATTTTGCTGAAAACCTAAAACTAATCAAGAGAAAATAAAGTCTGTATTTAAAACCTCCTGCCAGCTAGCATGTTTTTCGTAGAAAAGGTCTCACCAGACTGTGAGCATCCTATGGATGGTTTTTGAAGAAAGAGAGGTATGAGCATGAAGGGAAGTGAGAGATATTAGCCATATCCTTATTCTACCCTGATGCTCGAAACTTCCTATGCCTCCCAACAACTTTCGGATGTGCAGATCTTACGCTCTGCAGTAATCCCTAGAGATGAGCAAGTATAGAGTCAGAGAAGACAGCAGCCCAGTGCCCCCCAAATAGAACACAATAGAGCTGAGTCTCTAACTTCAAATCCCAAGCTTTGGCCCCTGACTTCTCTGGTCCCATGCGTCCTTTTCAGCTTCTGTATCAGATCCCCCTATTCACAAGGCGACACAGCGAAGGAACTCTGGCAAGAACCCGTTTCCTATATGAGAAATTGTGCAGCTTAATCTATGGCTCTATAAATCACAGAAATGACACCTAATTTCCCCTGTCAGGATCAACTTCTCTTTTCAAGCCATTCTCCCCTGAATGATGAGAGCCCAACAGAACAGCTTGTTAATCTGGGTGACAGGGGGAAGACATTTAAAGCCAGCCAAACCCCCCTCTTGCCACACTTACTTCTGCTAATGAAAAAATATTAGAGAAATAAATATACAACCCACTGAGATGCTCCTGCGTGGGGCACTGTCAGCTGTCTGTTTTTCAAGATGTACAGAGACAAGATGATGAGGTTATATGATCCTCGGGCAAGGAGCTATTTTTCTTGTCAGTTCACCCGTATTTCAGTTCCCATCCATCTCATCTAAAGAATAAAGTGCTAGGTTTCAATGCATTAAAAATAACAGTAAGCATTTTTGAGTATACCTATATGTCAGGCACAGTGCTCAGTGCCTGCCAGGAAGAGAAGCATCTTATTTGGACCACCAGGCCATGATTTGGGCCCTCCTATCACTGTCCTTATAGAGAGGGCAAGACTGAGGCCCCAGAGAGTTTGGGTTCTTTTCCGATATTACATAGCCAGTATTTGGCAGAGCAACATTCAAACTCAGCTCCTCACATTCCTAAATGTGTCATCACCACGAGCTAATTTAATCTTCAGATAAGCCTATAAATTAATTAGGTTGTACTATCTCCATGAAATCTTTGAAAACGGTTGAAACGTAAACTTTGGGTCATGTATGATCAAGTGACTTGAGCAATGTCACAAACCTAGGATACTTCGGAGTTACGATTCAAACGCCAAACTGATTCCCAACACAGGATATCTCTTTCCTGCCCCATTTTTCTTAAATAATGAAGATAGGTGGGGGTTGAGGTGCATGGTGTAGTCTCAGGACAGGCCAGGGTGACCAGGTAGCCTTGTTCTCTTCAGTCCTAAGTCCTTACTGGCCAGAACAACACTCCAAAGTGTGTTTCCAGGAATATGAGTTCAATGGGATGCTAACTGATTTTAAAGTTCAAAAAAAAAAAAGGCGGGGGAAGGTGGTTGGAGAGGTTGTCTCTGTGGTCATAATAAACTTGGAAAAGACTATATTAAAAAGACAGATTTCTCTACATAGAACTTTTCAGGGCCATTCATATATTAATGGTCAATGGGAAACCCTAAGGTAATGCATAGAAGGAAGCATTTTCCAAACATCTTTGTCCATGGAACCTTTCCCCCCCCCCTCACATGGCACCCAGGAATCTGATACTTGGCAGAGTCTCCTCCATATTGTGCTAATCTAGATTCCAGGCTGGACACAAAGCTCTCTGCCAAGAGTGACTCAGGATAGAGAGCTCATCCCAGCCCTGTCTGTAAGTAACTGTGTAACTTTGGCCAAGTCGGTCTCCCTCTCTGGGACTCAGTTATCTTGTCTATAAAATAAGGGTGTTGAATATTTTTATTGCAGAGGCTCTAACCTTCTGGCAACACCATGAGTGCTAGAAGTATTTGTAACTCCCACTGATGCTGCTCCAACTCCTGTTGAATCTTCCCTAGGCATCCCGCTCAGGTACTTGCAGACTAGGCCCTGGACCGAACTGATGACCTGAGCCCTCCATGGTTGGCCTCCTGGCCACAGATTGTGGGACATCCCACTTGGTGGCTATGAGTCATTTGGATGCCTTTGTGCTGATGTCAGGCCCCTCAAATCTCTGCTTCTCCTTCCAGCATCACCTCTTGCCACTCCTCTTTTTAGACTCCATTCTCTAGCCATGTTTTCTCACCTTTAGCCATTTATATGCTATTTCCTCTCCTGGAACTCTTCCTCCATCTCATAATCTCCCCCATTGATTAATCTATCAAGTCTCAGCTTGGAAACCACCTCTCGCAGGGAACATTCCTCGACCCTCTCAAGCTGGAATACACCTCTTCCTTTGTAACACATCTTCTCCCACCTTCCCCTATCATAAAACTTATTTTACTGTGTGATATTTTATTGTCTGTTTCATTGCGTATCTGTCTCTCCTTATAGACTCTACAAATTGAGGTTGGAGCCCTCCTGTCTGCTTTGTTTATTATTTAATCCATAGCACCTGACATAGAGTAGGGGCTCCGTAATTAATTAATCAATTAGTCTATGATAAATTAATGAATGTTAAGAACATCAAGTTATGATCTTGTTGTATCTCTTATCCTTTTGGCCTTAACTTAGAAGATCTCTCCTCTGCCGAGGGCCTTAGGGTAATTCTGTGTTCTTAACCTTTTCCATGCTCCTATCACATGCCAACTTTACTTCTAAGACTAGCTAGCCTACGAGATCTAAGAGCCAAAGCTCTCAACATTTAAAAACCTTCCACATCTTCCAGTAAAATGTGGAAGGGTATTTTCACCTTTTCTCACAAAACATACCAAATATCCAGAAAGGACTAGTGCAGAATTACTTGGAAGTCTCTTTCTTAAATATGTATACAAATTGCATATTCTACTCTACAATACATTTGAGTTGGATTTACTATTAAAACAATGATTTCCCCCCCCAAAAAAAAATGTTTCTCATAGTGTGATCTTTGAGCCTCTTCTTTTATTAATGACCTGAAGCACTTACTAGAAACTCAGATTCCCGGCAAAACTCAGTCACAATGAGCCAGAATCCTGGGAGAGATGATCCAGAATTGGATTTAATGTACTCCCAGGTGATTCTTATAGACTATTAGTTCAAGAGTTCCCTGTCTCTTTATCATGTGGCTTTGGGTATATTTTGGCATACCGTAGTGTATCCCTCTAGGTTAAGGTACTTCAGCTTGAGAATAAAAACCTACAGGATTTTTTTTTAATAGATATCATTCAGGTATCAGATACAATGAACAGTTTGGCAGTCATATTTGAACTAAATAATCCTGTTGCTTTATCCAAGGGTGGTGGGACCAAAATTCATCACTTGGCCTAACCTGGACCAATTAGGGTTTCCTGTCCCCAGCCCCAGCTCCGGGAATTAGATTCAAATGGTCATTGGTCTGTGAGTGCTTGAACTGGCATGAGATATAAAGCTAGACTTGGCTGCAGGGTCTTGGCATGTTGAGCTGCATTCACAGAGACCAGAAAATGTCAGGAAGGGAGTTAGAGAAAGAGAGAGACGCAGAGATGGCAGGCTCCAGAGGTACTACTGAGAGTAGCTTCCTAGATGCTGGGGGCTCTGCTGTGTTCTCTGCGCTTGGGTTACATGAGACATCAATTATAATATTTTCTCCACTTTTTCCTTAAAATGTTTCAGTGGGTCTCTACTTCCTACCAATGAAAGAGCTTTGACCAAGAGGAGTATAAATGCTCTGTTCTTGGCCTGGCCCAAAAGGCCCTTCTCCCACAAATGTGTCCAACAACAAGCCTCATGTCCCACCACTGCAGTCTGCCCCAGTCCTACATACCAGTGACACCAAACCACTTGTCATAGACCAGACAAGTAAGAAACTTTTGTCATCCTAGAAGGCCTTTCCTCCATTCTACCGTTAAGACCCACTACTACTGCCGTCTTCTCTGGAAACCCCTTTCTGATTTCCCAGCAGAACTGAAGGCTTCCATTGAATCTTGAACAACATATCTGAAGTAAGATATAATATTTCACTGAATTATTTATTTATATGCCTATCCTCTCCACTGAAATTTTCCTTGCCTTATTTTACCAGAAGCTCCTGGCCCAGGATAGGTACTTCATAAATGTCTTTTGCATGACTAAATGTCATGCAGATGAGTGGCCAACTGAGGAATAGAAGACTGAGAGCGCTTGGGATGTCTAATCTATGTTATCCTAGTAGACCTTCTCAATCACCAGGGCAATAGATTGTGCTTACATTTTTCCAAACTATCTCCAAACCATTTGTCCTGCCTGTCACTGAGCTGATAGCAGTTGTGAAAGTGATGAATAGCAGACCAATTATGAGCAACAGGAAACATCAGTTATAACTCCAGGGAGAAGACACAGCCATATCAGTAGCCTCATCCATCTAATCATGAGTCATCTTCCCAAGGCATCTTGCCTTGTGACCTTGAACTGCCAAGGGCTTCTTAGTCTTGTACAAATCCAAGTTCTTCAGAGAACAGCTCCTTCTCTCAGCCTGTCTCCTATAAGGCGTTGCTCCTGGCCCACTCAGTCCTAGAAGGGAAAACCTGGATGGAACTCACACTTTTCCTAAGGGAAGCTTTTAGCCAAGGCTCCCAGCCCCACCCAATAGGCAAGACCTGCCTTCTAAGGCCCACTGTCCTTTGACAGATAGTAACTCCTCTCCCTTGTGGTGAGAACATCTGGAGATGGGAGGCGGGTGGGAAGGTTTCAAGTGGAAGATTTGTCCAAGATTGTGGAGTTTGTGTCGCTAAATGCTAGCTTAAGTTAATGGTGAGTTTCTGAGTAAAGGACTACAAAATTTCTCTTCCGTGGCCACTGGTGACCTCACTTTTCCAGCACGCCCATTTTCCCTTAGGAGGCATCTAAAGGATGCAGTCGTTCCAGCTGAGAAGGATTCCATGGTTGGGCCTGTGGGCGGGGGCAGGGAGAAAAAGGTCAGAGGACAGAAGGGGATGCTCAGTCTAGACAAAAACTAAGTTTATCTTTGCCTTTGAAAGGGAGACTTAGAAATTTAGCAGGAGAGGTTATAAAAAGGGAGAGTCCTATCCCATTCATTGTAGTCATATTTCCATCATGGTATATTGAGACTCTGCAGTCTAGATCCCTGAACCCATAAAATGATGTTATACATCCTGGAGGGACAGGACATGGAGGTTAAGAGTATGGTCTTTGGAACCAAATCCCTGGATTCAAATTTTAGGGTTATCACTAAGCAAACTAATAAAGGGACTTCAACTCTCCATGTTTCTTTTCCACATGTGTAAAATGGGGATATATTGCCTACAGAAAGGAATGTTTAAGGATCATTTATAAAGTATCTAAAATAATGCCAGATCCATGCATGTGTCTACACATGTAATATATATTTGACAATTAGATGAATGTTGACAAAGCTCTAAATTTGGATATTTTCTACATGGAAGCAACATAATTATTTTGAATTATTATTTATTATGAACATAATGAAGTTATTACTTATGATTATTTATAGACAAAAGTTATTCTAGGCACATCTATGCTCAGAATAATTCTTATTCTTGTTAATTATTTTTTCAATGGGGAAAAAATAAATCATTAGAACCAGCTGCCAAAAAGACGTTAAGCTTATCTTTGCCTTTAGAGAGGTATGCCTTTCTGAATTTCTGCGAACTGACTACCCTTCTGTTTTTTTTTAATCAACGGATTTCTGAGGGTAAGGCAATAACTCTTAACTATACACCTACTCTTGCTGGATGTTTCATCAGCATCAAGAACAGAAGCAGAAAAGACAAGGAAGAAAAGAAAGAGAAAGGGAAAAGTTGAAGATGAAGAAAGAGGAAAGAAGCTGCAACTAATATTGATCAAATTTTTAATCATACTAGGCACTGCTAAGTGACTTATATACATAATCGTACCTAAGCTAGCAATAATTCTATGACTTACATGATCTTCATGCTATCTTCATTGAGATTCTGAATAATTAAGTTGTATCTTCATTGTATGTGACAAAACAAGAATATAAGCCTACGTCATTTTGATTCTTGAACCTTCTTTTCTTTGCATATATCATATTATGTTATATCCAGAGCCATCCTAGGAAGTAAATCTTCTTACAGATAAGACAAGGGAGCTCAGGCAGGACAAGTCACTTGTGCAGTACTATCCAACCAGTAAGAATAAAATCCAAAATTCAAATCTAGATCTCATTGACTCCAAAAATTGGATCTCAATGACATTTCACTGGAATGCCTCAAAATCTCATGATGAGCCTGTTTTGCCTTGAATATAAATAATACCCTCCTGAATATGAAATGTGTATAAACATATATATTTATATACACTAATATAATATAATATAATAATATAATATAATATAACATATACACACACACTACACCAATATATACCTACTTATAAGAATGTGTATATATCTATACTTTCTCCAGATTCCTTCAAAATAAATATCTGAAAATTTGAGAAAAAAACTATGAAAGAAGCAACACAGAGGCATGGGCAGAGCCCCACTAAATGTGTACCTCAATCCCAAAGCAGTTACCATACTTCCATTTCCTGGTATTCCCTTCATTTTTTTTTTTTTGAAAGGAAGTAATAACTTCTGGTAAAGATTCAGGATGAGCAAACTAAAGTCAGGGAGTCAAGTCAAGCTCTTTTAAGAATGGATTGATGCTTCTCAGAAAGAATTGAGAACAGGATTTTGGATTGAGTTAACAGGTCATCAATCACTTCATACGTGTTAGAATGGCCATTATAAAAAAGAAAAGAAGTAACAAGTGTTGGGGAGGCTGGGGAGAAAAGGGAATACCTGGGCACTGTTAATGGGAATGTTAATTGGTGCCGTGACTATGGAAAACAGTATAGAGGTTCCTTGAAAAATTAAAAATAGAACTACTACATGAGCCAGCAACTTCAATTCTGGGTTACTTATCCAACCAAAGAAAATTAAAATAGATAATTCACCCCAATGTTCGCTGCAATATTATCTATAGCAGCAAGATATGAAAACAATCTAAGTGTCCACTGATGGATAAATGGATTAAGAAAATATAGTGTGTGTGTGTGTGTATAGAAACACACACACACACACAAATATCATTTAGCCATAAAAAAATAAAATCTTGCCAGACAAACATGGATAAATTTTGAACACGTTATGCTAAGTGTTCAAAAGACACTTATGCTTAAAGACAAATACTGTATGTGGAATCTTGAGGGGGAAAAAAGCTCATAGATAGAGTTTTCTCAGAGGCAGGTGATAGGAGTGGAGAAAATGGGTGAAAGAGGTCAAAAGGTAGAAACTGCCGTTATAAAATAAGTATGTTATGGGGATGTCATGTACAGGTTTGCAACTATAGTTAGTAATACTGAATTGTATACCTAAAAGATGCTAAGAGAATTAGACCTTAAAAGTTTCCATCACAAGAAAAGAATTATAACGATGTGATGATGGATGTTAATTATTAGCTAGACTTATCATGGTGATCATTTTGCTATGTGCACAAATACTGAATCATTATGTTGTGCACCTGAAACAATATACCATTATGCATCAATTACATCTAGGAGCATGAAGAGGAGGTCTTTGTTGAGCTTTGAGACAAGAACTTCAATTAGATGGCGGAATAGCTTCCAAGCTGAGAGGTGACTGAGAGTTGAAAACAGAGCACATGTTTCACCACCAAGGAAAAGTGAAGAAAAAGAGAGTGACAGGAAAGACTGTAGAATCCAAAAAAAGGTCATTTGATGATAAAATAGGCTTGTCTATGTCAATGTGTAGAGGAAGGAGCCAATGATGAGGCAGTCTCTGCAGCTTATATGCTGAGACTACAGGCTGTAGAACCAGACAAACATGTTTAAATCCTAGTTCCGTAACTATTGCCGTGTGACATTGATAAGAGATTTCTCCTTCTGAGCTTCAGTAAGCCCACCACACAAAAGTTAAGTTTCGAGTGCTTACTCTACACATGACACTAAAGACAGAAGGACAAATCTAGAAAGAAGCAAGAGACTTGAATTCCACCCTTATTTCTATAGGCAAGTGATGCAGTCTCTGTGTGTTCTAACTCTTCATAAATCATCATTAAGAAGGACAAAAGACATTCTGGAGGTTTTTTTCAGAGGCTCATAATCAAGATGGCTGGTATAAAAAAACTAAGTCAGAATTAAGAATAGACTTATTTGATGGGAAGTTATTGAAGGAGCAGAGGATGTTTGCCAGAACTAAGATCTAAATAACTGAAAGACTGTCGCTTAAAACTGAGAGGACAGATGTGCCACGCATTGCTGCTAAGCACCTTACCTGGATTATTTTAGTTAATAATCTGTTATTTTAGTCACTTTAGTTGGAAACAATTCTATAAACTAGACACGGTTAATCCCATTTCACTGGTAAGAAAACAGAATCCTAAAAATTTATATGCCCCAAAACGCAAAGGGATTTTGCAGCAAAGCTGATATTTGAACCTTCATCTCTCTGATCCCAAAGTATATGCTCTGTCCAGTAAGTCAATGAGTAAGTCTATTTCAGTATTGTTTTGATGAATGGAACTAGAAACAAGAGGAGGAAATATATAGAAAAATGTTTCGACTCAATAAACAAAACATTCTAGTAGTAAGTGAACAAGCTGCTTAGGGATTACTAGGCAAGCTTTACACAGAACATTCAAATGTAGACTCTTGTAGGGTACAGTGGGAAAGATTTAAGCAATAGACTAGGGTAGGACTAGATGCCAGGATAATCCCTTCCACTTCTGAGTTTTCCTGCTCTTTCTTTCTCATGGCATTGTGATCATAAAATAATGAAATCTGGAAAAGGAGACGTTGGAAAGCAAAAGGATGAACGGGAGGGAGAAGACAAGTAAGAGCCTGTCTATACTCCACTTACTATGTACCAGGCAGAAAGCTAAGCATGTTAGAAGCCCACCTCATTTAATAAAATAACCTGAGAAATTAGGTATTATTATTATTATTATTATTATTAACCCCAACCACACATCTGAGGGGACTAACTCTCAGAATTCCTTGCCAAAAGTCACATAGAGGAAAAGGAACAGCCAGGACTTAATGACAGATTTGACCATCATCGAAAACAAACACTTCACTACTAGATTAGAAAGCTCAAGTTATTCTATTACATCACCTTGGTCTAGGGGTGTGTCAATACTGGTTGCGGGAGACTGCCAACAAATCAAGCCTGGTCAAACTACTAGGTACCTAACTACCAAGTTATAAGAAATAGAGGGGCAGGGGACCATATTAAATGATACCATGGGGATGCAATGAGCAAAATCCAGGCTGTGGGGAATGCTACTAGACAAATTATCTGGTTTTCTTGGTAAAATAACACAAGGAATAAAAAGAGAGAGAAAGGAAGGAAGGAGCCTATAGATTAAAAGAAACTTATCAGCCAATCACGATGTTTGGATTTTATTTAGATCCCATTTTGAACAAATTTGTACCAAAAATATAAGACAATTTGTTAAATGTGAGCAATGACTAGATATTTGATGGTACTGAAGAACTGTTAATTTGGAGAACATAGTAATGACAATGGTATTGAAGCTATATTTTTAGCCCTTATCTCTTGGACTTTAACATTTACACATAAAATTCCATAATGTTTGAGGTGAGACATCAGGTGACATAGGCTTGGTATGAGTTGGTCACTGTTGTAACTAGAAGGTGAGAGCTACGTGGAGGTTCATTACACTAGGCTCTCTGCTCTTGTATACATTAGAGTTTTCTAAACTAAATTGTTTTGGGTTGGATAGCAGAAGACCCAGGGGTTTAACAGTGTCCTCCAAAATGGGTAAGTGTGGAGATGAAGCTGAAAGAGAAAGGAAACATGTGGTCCCAGGAGAGGCCCCATTCTTCAAGGGTTTCTCCTCCTCTCAGGACCTGAGTTTATAGCTTGGAACCCTTCCACTCAGAAATACCAGGGGTGACATGATTCTCTTGACCAGAAAAGCCACTGCACAGACTGACCATAGTGGTACAAACTCATGCTGCTTTCAGCCGCATCTGCCTGGTGAATTGTGAGACACATCTGGAACGACTTTTTGGTTCTTAGAGAGAAACAGAGAATTGAGTAGAGCTGTTTGTGAATTCTTCTGGGCCCTTTGCATCACTGCTGACTGAAGTTCTCTAATGACCCAAGAAGAGCTCCTGGTGAACAGGGCTAAACTCCAGGAGGGATGGGGCCTACAGCTTGCTCTGTTTCTGGAAGCCCAACACTGCCCTGGCTTGGGGGCGGTCTTTGCATGGTCGTGTGATGAATAAGTGGTTGTGGGTGAGCTAGAAAAGGGTTCTGCTATGTGTTAGCCTTTGGGAATTCAAGGGGTGGCACCTATCCTCTCTGATCTTCAGTTTCCTTATCTGTAAAATGAAGATAAACATTGCTACCTTCATAGGCCTATCGAGGGGGTTAAGGGGGCCAGTGTACCTGAAAGCACCATATAAGCATACCAGTGTAAGTTGATAACTCATTCACTTTTCACTCACACATTCATCTATACACATTGGGAATTTATCGAACTTCTACTGAGTCAGGCATGATACCAGAAGCTGCTGGTGCAATGCTGAGTGAAAGTTTGCCCAGACCCTGGCCTTAGGGAGTTTACAGGACAATTGTTTGACTCAATATCAGGTAGGATATCCTAGAAGTGAGGGAAACAGGGTGCTTGCGATCACTGAGCAAGCTGTTACTGGGAATGTTCAAACACAGACTCGACTACATTTGCAAGGTATCAAGAAAGGAATCAAGAAGTAGACTAAGGATGGACCAAATGCTTGTATAATACTTTCATTCCTGAGTTTACCTCTCTTCCTTCTTTACTGGCACTGCTATCACCATAAAATAAAATAATAAAATGTGAAGGAGGAGGAGACATAGGAATTAATCTATTACAAAACATAGAAGTTTAATTAGAAATTTGAGGTGTGTGTGGGTGGCTCAGTCAGTTAAGTGCCTGACTCTTGATTTTGACTCAGGTCATTGTCTCAAGGTTGTGAGATGGAGCCCCATCTCACATGCATGCATGGAATCTGCTTAAGATTCTCTCTCTCCCTCTCTCTCCACCACTCCCCCCATTCACAAGTGCACTCTCTCTCTCAAAATAAAATAATGATAATTAGAAACTTTGATAACTGCCATGGGAGAAAGATAAAAAGACTCACGAAAGTACATAAATGAATGGGGAGCTTATCAAATCCAGAAGCTTTGGAGGCATTCTGGTGCATAAGTAACAGTTAATTCGGAAAAAAAAAATGAGTGGAAGGGGTGAAATGCGTGCCACTTAGAGGGAACAGCATGCGCAAAAGCTCTTTGGCATGACAAAGTATGGCCTTTCCAGAAACTGCAAGATTGCCAGTGACTAGAAAATGGAAAGCAAAAAGGGTAAAGTTAAGGTGATTTTTTTTTAGAAATTAGAAGGGCCCTTCCAAGCAGCCTTATGTAGGCCACAGTAAGCACCTCTGTCTTGATCCTAAGGAATTGGAAAGCAGTTAAGGATCTGAATGAGGGAAGTGATGAGAGAAAGTTTTGAGTTTTGAAAATTCCACTCTAGCTACAAGGAAGAAAGTTAACACAAGGAGGCAAGGCTCATTATTAGCCAATGAGGAGGCAACTGCAATAGTACAGGGAAAACTTGGACTAGACTGGGTAAAAGTGAAGTTATGGAGAAGTTCTTAAGAATAAAAGTCTATAGGACTTGATAAAGGATTGTAGTTTTAGGGGGAGTAAGTGCAGGAAGGAAGAAAAATATCTCATTGGTTTCAGAATTCAAAAACTGACCTAGAAAACACCATTGAAAGAGAAAGTCTTTTATGGCAAACAGGGTCTGCAAGACTTGTAAATGAGAAGACACTTTTTTCCCCCATTGGGTGAAGAGAACTAACCCTGGAATGAATGCGAGTATATCAGTATAGACAGTAGTAGTTTTAAAAAAAAAATGGCCATTAAGTAAAGAAATGAAGATCCAGTAGCTGGTGAAGGTAATATGCAGTGATAGTGTCTTCAGTATACATTGACTTCCATGTACGATTATTTAAAAAGTTGAAGGGAAGTAGCTAATAGAGAGTACAGCAAAATGAGAAAAAAAGCTCAGGTACCCAAGTCAAACCATGGTTCTACTAGTTCCTATTTCTAGGGACTAGGGGCAAGTGGTCTCACTTCTCCATGCCTCAATTTACACAATGGGGAAAAAAGATAATAATAATATCCACCATGCGGGGTTCATAAAAGGGTTCAGTAGGCTAAGTACATGAAGGGCTGGAGCTGAGCTCCCAGCGCAACTGAAGTGCTCAGCGAATAGCTGTTATTAAAAGTACGAGGGAAAGACATGATGCCATTCTCTTTTTTATCACATTTGCTAACCAAATTCAATGTCCCACGGAGCAGAGGTATGGGGAGGTCATCCTGTGCTCTGACATGCAAAAATGTTTGCATTTGTTAAGTCTGGGTGTCTCCTGTATCATATTGAATCTAGGAGTCTTCTGGTCCCATGAAATAACTACATTTTCCAGTTTTGCAAGTTGGCAAGCCAAGCATTAAGTTCCTCTTTTGTAATTGACCATGAGCGTGTTGAGTAATATGTGGATTATTTCTCCCTCTTTTCTTTGATCTTCCCTCTCGCCAAGGACTGCCTGACAGTCTGGTTTCTGGCCAGTGCACCTCTTCAGAATGCACGGAGAAGGAGAGGAAGTGGCCCACAATAGCAGAGATTTACGCCAGATTATAAGGACTTGACTTTCCTAATCCCTACACAAGGAATTCCCTGAAGGAACTTCAGAATGAAAGAAGACATATGAACCATGGTTTTGGATAGTGGTTCTCAAGCTCAGTGTGTATCAGAATCACCTTTGGAAGCCTGTGAAAATGAAGATTCTCAGCCTCACCCTACCAGAGAAAAATAATCAGTAGGACGAAGGCAGGAACCTGCATTGTTAACAAATACTTCCTCCATCCCCATCCCAACTGATTCGGAGTGACTTTGAGACCCTCTGAAATCCAAGTCTCCATCTTCCACTAGGTACTCCTGACCTCACTTGCTTGCTTTGCTTTTTTTTTTTCTCTTTACCTTCTAATATACAATATTATTTACTGTTCTGATTGTTTGCTTTTTGTCTCCCACACATGCTCCAGTATAAACTAAGTCTCCAGATGGCCAAAATAAGTGCCTGTTTTGCTCTCTAATGTATCTCAAATACCCAGAATAGTACCTGACCTAGAGAAAACCCTTGTAAATACTTTGCTAAAATTATTTAAATTGAGTCCCCACACTCCCAGTCATCTCATATATGAACTTCTGTGGTGGAAAGCTTACTAACTGGTCATCTTATTTAAGTCTCCTAGAACATTTGGGTCAAGAACATCTATAAAATG
Organism: Nyctereutes procyonoides; assembly: GCF_905146905.1. Taxonomy (NCBI): domain Eukaryota; kingdom Metazoa; phylum Chordata; class Mammalia; order Carnivora; family Canidae; genus Nyctereutes; species Nyctereutes procyonoides. The sequence continues at coordinate 3,940,847 of NW_026575135.1, read as the reverse complement.
TGCAGATGCCATGTATCTTTTTTGCCAAGAAAAATAATCTGGTAATGTATAATTTGGCATAATTTTCTGAGGATGGAGATCAAAATACCATTCAAAATCAGAGATCTGAGTGGGAAAAATCAGAAAGGGAGACAAAACATGAGAGACTCCTAACTCTGGGAAATGAACAAGGGGCAATGGAAGAGGAGGTGGGCAGGGGGATGGGGTGACTGGGTGACGGGCCCTGAGGGGGGCACTTGACGGGATGAGCACTAGGTGTTATACTAACGTCAGCAAATTGAACTCCAATAAAAAAAAATATACCAGGGATCCCTGGGTGGCACAGCGGATTGGCGCCTGCCTTCGGCCCAGGGCGCAATCCTGGAGACCCAGGATCAAATCCCACGTCGGGCTCCCGGTGCATGGAACCTGCTTCTCCCTCTGCCTATGTCTGCCTCTCTCTCTCTCTCTGACTATCATAAATAAATAAAAAAAATTAAATATATATATATATAGCAAAAATATCAGAGATCTGCATACCTCAAATTACTAATCCTTGGTTATTTACACAGCCCTGGTCCCTGATATTCACCTTGCAACGTTGATGCAGTTAGTCATCTAAAAGTCACATTTATTTTTATTTTTTAAGATTTTATGTTTACGTAATCTCTATAACCTATTTGCAACTTGAACTTACAACCCTGAGATCACGAGTTGTATACTCTATGGACTGAGTCAGCTAGGTGACCCTAAAAAGTCACATTTCATCATGTTTTTCCCTTGACTCAAATCCTGAAGGAGGACTCCCCATTGTTTCCAACTGCCTTGAGGCAGCATTCTAAGTTGCCCACAGCTCAGCCTTCTGCACATCATCTTTCCAGTTTGATCTCTCCTAAATCTCTCAGACCTGTTGCAGAGTGACTGATAAAACATAAATGCTTTAGGGGTGCATGCATGGCTCAGTTGGTTAAGCATCCACTCTCAATTTCGGCTCAGGTCATGATCTCAGGGTCATGAGACTGAGCCCTGTGTTAGGCTCAGTGCTGGGAGTAGACCCCACTTGAGATTCCCTTTCTCCTTCTGCCCCCCAACCCCTGCTCACACACACACCCTCTCTTTCTCTCTTAAAAACAAAACACACACATACGTTTTAGACACAGTCATCCCCGGCTTGAATTCTGACCCCATAAGACACTAGGTATGTGATCTTAGATAACTTGCTTAATTGCTTTAAGTAGTCCTCAGTTTTGCCTTTTAATTTGTGAAATGGGCATAAAGTGCATATTCAAATGTGTTGGGGGGTAGAGGGAGACATCACTGATATAATGAGTGCATATTAATATACACAAAACACTTAAAAATGTCAGGCATATAGTTGGCACTCAATAATTGTTGGGTTTTATCCTTCTATTCTAATATGTTTGGCATACAGGATTTGACATAACTTAACTTTCTTTCCCCTTCCTTTCTAATATTCCTTAGTCTAGACCAAATTTTGTCAAACATTTTTTTGGAAAGAAATAGAAGTTAATGTTTTTGGCTTTGTGCGCCATACTCTATTCTGTGGCTACTGCTCTACCCTGCTATTGTTGCTGGAAAGCAGCCATAGATGATATGTAAACTGCAAAGAAACAAACAATCCAATCATGAAATGGGCAAAAGACATGAACAGAAATCTCACAGAGGAAGACGTAGACATGGCCAACAAGCACATGAGGAAATGCATCCGCAGACTGGCCATCAGGGAAATACAAATCAAAACCACAATGAGATCCCACCTCACACCAGTGAGAATGGTGAAAATTAACAAGGCAGGAAACAACAAATTTTGGAGAGGATGTGGAGAGAGGGGAACCCTCCTGCACTGTTGGTGGGAATGTGAACTGGTGCAGCCACTTTGGAAAACTGTGTGGAGGTTCGTCAAAGAGTTAAAAATAGACCTGCCCTACGACCCAGCAATTGCACTGCTGGGGATTTACCCCAAAGATACAGATGCAATGAAACGCCGGAACACCTGCACCCCGATGTTTCTAGCAGCCATGTCCACAATAGCCAAACTGTGGAAGGAGCCTCGGTGTCCATCGAAAGATGATGGATAAAGAAGATGTGGTTTATGTATACAGTGGAATATTCCTCAGCCATTAGAGACGACAAATACCCACCATTTGCTTCAACGTGGATGGAACTGGAGGGGATTATGCTGAGTGAAATAAGTCAATAGGAGAAGGACAAACATTATATGGTCTCATTCATTTGGGGAATATAAAAAATAGTGAAAGGGAATAAAGGGGAAAGGAGAAAAAATGAGTGGGAAATATCAGAAAGGGAGACAGAACATGAGAGACTCCTAACTCTGGGAAATGAACTAGGTGTGGTAGAAAGGGAGGTGGGCAGGGGGTTGGGGTGACTGGGTGATGGGCACTGAGGGGGCACTTGATGGTATGAGCACTGGGTGTTATTCTATATGTTGGCAAATTGAACACCAATAAAAATAAATTTATAAAAAAAGATGATATGTAAACAAATGTATGACTATGTTTCATAAATATATTTCTAAAAACAGGTGGCATGCTGGATTGCACCCATGGGCCACAGTTTTCCAACTTTGACCTGGACTAGCTTTGGAACTTTGTAGAACCAAGTTCAAGCTTCTGCAAGCCTCAGTGTCCTCATCTATTAAACAGGGACAGTAATAGTACTGCCCTAATAAGTTATTGGGTGATTAAATGAGATAAAGCACATTAAGCCCTCAGTACAGTTTTTGGCGTATGATAGGCATCTCATAGATGGTATTATCCTCATCCGCAGACTTGCCTCAAGCTGTTCCATGATCTGCCCATATCCACCTTTCCTGCCCTAAGAATCTTTTCCAGACTCTCTCTGAGTTTCTTTCTCCCACTTTTCTAACACTGCTGGAATGTCAATTGTATTATTTGAAAATAAGTCATGCATGAATGTAACATATGCAAGTAATTATAGTTACTTATGTGGCTCTTCTGCTTCATCTATTAGACTGTGAGCTCCTTGAAGGCACAATCTGTGTCGTATCCCCCCTCTGTATCTTTTTTCCTGGCACAGTATCTGGCACATGCTAAGCAGCCAAGGCAAGGAGATGGCGGCAATGGTGCTACAGTAATGGTGACAGCAGTTGTGATCATGGTGGTGGTGATGGTGGTGGTGGTGATCATTGGGGGGTGGTGATCTTGGCTGTTAATTTCTTTTCAAAGAGCAGTCATTTGGAATTCTCTTCTCAGTGAGAGCCAAGAAGTGTAAATAGAGCAAACAAGTCTTTCTGGCAGAGAGAGAGGATCTGCTGGAAGGTCAGACAACCACAACAAGACCAAAATTATACATCGCTCTTCCTAGAGCAGCATGAAAAGAAAAAGAAAAAACAAAACAAAACAAAACTCACATGATTGGAAGTCAGGAGACCTGAGCACTAGGAAAGAATCATCCCTCTATAGAGTAGTTTACAGTCCTCAAATTGCTAGCAAAGAGTGTCTTATTTTTCTGCATGAGAGCCCTGTAGGGAAAGTTATGACTACCCATTTTACAGATGAGGAGACTGACTCTCGGAGAGATGAAAGGTATTGCTGAGGCCAGAAGTCATGCCTAACTACTTCAAATTCAGAACTGGTTATGTGACTCAAGGGAAATCATTCTTCATCTTTAAGTCTTACTTTTATTTTCACTATTTGTAAAATAAAAAGTTTGATCTGTAAAATGTACAGGATATGACTTTAATACCCCTCTCTACTCAAAAGTGCTATGTCATTGCAATAAAGTACAAGATATGTACATCTTTCTCATCCCTATTAATTTAAGGAATAAAATTGTTAATGTCTCCGGATGAGAAATAAATTGCAGGTCACAGGATGACTCTTCTAACCTCAAAATATTGCCCTTTTTTCAGGGTAAAAGTTAGATCTGATGCTGTCACAGCACCAGGAAGTAGGGGATGGTGGGGGGCAGGAGAGAGAGATAAAGTTATCCCAGAATTTTCATAGTACAGATAAAGAAACCAAGATCAAAATGGTAGAAGCATTTGTGTCCAATGTCATATAAGAATCAAGGACAGAGACTAATTAAGATTCCAGGTGTCTCAATTCTCTAGCTCCTCCAAAGAGAATTCCCAACCCCAACATGGATAGAGGCAGACACCACATGTTTCCTTTACAAATAAGTAAAAGTAAGGTTGCCCAGTAGTCAATGGCAGAGATGGGTTTTCAATCCCACTCTGTCTGGCTCTTCACAATGACACTGTTCTGTTTCCCCCACTTGGAGCTTCTTCTTCCTCACCCAAAGGCTAAATTAACAACCCCACAAAGTCTTGTATATTATACAACTAGCTGTACTATGGCTTCGGGCTATGTGGGGTCATTTAACAGGTGGAGGAGGACATCTATGTATTAATCAAACTGGCCATGATAAAAAAAATGTTTTCCTTGTTCTAAATCACAGCATGGCATGTAATAAAGGGCTCCTTTCCAACTGAGGCACAAGTCATCATCCTTTACCATGGTGATGGCTACAATTTATGATGATGGATACGAGGAGATCCCAACCATCAAAGGAGCAGTGTCTAATGTTCCCCAGGGCTATCCAGAGCATATCCTAATTCTGGTCCCAAATCAGAAGCCACAACTGCCCCACAGATCTCACGCAAGTCACACTTCCTCTCTGACACTTCCTGACCATGCCATACAATGGCACTCAGAAGTTGACTGAGCACCTCAAATAACTCAAGGGAGTCAGGAGTTCTTACATAGAAGAATGGTTCCATTCTGTTTCAGGAGATCTATAGAAGGAAATCCTTTTACTCATGGGTAACTCCACCTACCGTATCCCTTAGCAACAGAATATGAACTCCAGCAATGTTTATAAAGTGAGAAAATGTTCCTATAATCCCTCCAATCATGATATGCCCTTGTGGGTTAACCAGTGACCTCTCCCATGCAAAAACACAGGTCTTACTCTAAAATGTCATGTTCCTTGCATTTTGGGCTTCTGTAAAGTTAGCCAGTACTACTTAGAAGAGGAAGTACCAAAGGAATCATTAAAAAACTAGAAGGGTCAAGTTTAGATGAACATCATTTTTATCATATTCACAGAAAAATGTTTGTCTATCACATGCTATGTGCCAGGCACTAGGCATCTGTTATCTCATTTGATCTCCATAAAGATCACATTTTACAGATGTGGGAACTGAGGTTTGAAATGATTCAGCATCACACAGTGAACAGGAGCTTGAGGCAGGATTCTAAAGAGAGCACAGAGCCTCTACTACCTGATTCCACTGAGACAAAGTCTCTTGCAGAAAACTCGAAGAAACTTTTTCAGCCTCTCTTCCTTTTCAGGTAGGAAAAGAAAAACCCAGAAAGGGAAAAAAAGGACTTGCCCCGGCCTTACTGTATCTCAGTGTCAGAGCCCAGGCCAAGGTTCTTTCGTGTTTTATCCATGTTTCCTCTACCTCTGGCTGCAGAGCAAAGCAAAGACATGGATAAGCCATGGGAGAAGGAGTGATGAGGTTTGCAGAGGAGTCAGAAAACAAATAGTGATCACAAGGAGAATGGCTGCCCTCTCATCACACCAGCCTCACTCAGTGACCATATTCCCTCCACATCATTTCCACACCTACATTCGGCCTGTCCCACCTACTCCTACCTTAGCCTGGCTCTACTGGAAAAACCTAATGTATCACAGCCCTTAGGCTGTAACACAAGTTTAAAAGGGCCTACCATTGGGGTTTGGGGCCAGGGAGAAGAAGCCGGAAAGTCAATGAAGCCAGATTATCACCGAGCTCTAACGTTTTCGAGCAGGGATGACTAAGGGAAGGCGAGCCCAAGAGAAGATGGCACCCCTGCCTGGCTACCTGCCTAAACTCTTCTCTGGCTCCCCACCACCTGGTGCCAGACTACTCATCACTGCTGCCTCTGCACCTCTGCCTGGACTGGCCCTGCTGCTTGGTCCTCAGCACTGCCCATGGAGCAGCCCTTAGTCTTGGCCCTTGCCACATGGGTTCTCACTCAGTTTCTCAAGGAAATGGGCCACACCTGCTCATTCTTCAGGCCTTTGCAGGAGTTGGGTCTTCAAACTTGCTTATGCTCAGGCTCCTCCCACTCCCCCAGACCCAGCCCTCCACATTCACTTTATGCCGACCCCCAAAAACTCAGTTTAAATGTCACTTCCTCAGGAAAGCCTTCCCTAATTCCACAAGATCTCCTATCACACATTTTCAACCCACTGGCCAGGACAAATCTTGGTACCTTGCAGTCTGTCTCTACTGGTGATTGTTCCATTAAATCATTAATACAAATCTGTAAACTCCATGGAGATAAAGACCAAGTCTACTCGTTGCACTCTTCACTTCTCAGGGCATGACACAGTCCTGGCATATACTCAAATCTACTGAATGAATGAATGACTAGAGCTCCGAGTGTTCCACATCTCCTACAAGGAGAATAGTGACATCTAGCGACTGAGTTCACACTTGGGCTTCTCTGATAACACCCACCAACTGGCCTGGAAAACATCTTGCTGGATTTCCAAAGAAACGGATATTTTGATCATGCCGAGGGAAGCTGGCATAGAATCCAGACATGGGGAATCTGACTCCTACGCAAGGAGGGAAAGAACCACCACTCCTCTTGCTACCACATGTGCCAAGAACACATCACAAAAGTCCTGTGACTTAGCTAGGACGGTGCCACATTACAGATGAGGAGAGTGTGGTCCAGGGAGGCAGCACTGGGCCAAGTTTATGGAGGAGTAAGTGAGGATTTTCCCAGCCTCACCCACCAAGTCCTGGAGACCCCGGCCCTGTGCAGCTAATCATGCTGCTTCGCTCATCCGCACTGATACAACACTGGTCAGATCATCGTTGGTATTTACTGGAAGCTTCAACAGCCTCCTCACAGGGCTCCCTATTTCCACATTCGCATTTTCACACCCAACTCTCACCTTAAAGCCAGAGGGGTAGAGATATAGATAGATAGATAGATAGATAGATAGATAGATAGATAGATAGATATGTTTGATTTTTTTGTTGTAGTGAATGTGGGGACCTCGGATGCACAGAATTAGGTTATCTATGATGCTCATGACTTAAGCTAATTATTGCACCATGTATGGTTAGGCCTAATATATCCAACTGCTTAGTGTTCACTCATTACCCCTAGTTTAATACTTTAAAAGAAAACTCCCACAAATCCACCACCCAAAATGCCAGCTAGGTACGTGATACCTCCATGTAATGAGGACTCCCTCATGACAGTGCCCTGCCTCCCCGACTCAAGACTACCATCATCCTGAATTCTACATTGAACATTTCCTTGGTTCCCTTTTTAAATAATTTATAGCACCTGTATTCATTCCAAAAATGTAGTGTATCTGGCATGTATCTGTTTTAACTTAAAATAGGGGAAAGGGTATCATGTTATACAAAATATACCTTTAGGAGTTAATTCTTCATTTAATATTATGTTCATTCATCTCATATTAAGTGACACTATAGTTCATTTGTTTTGTCTGTTGTAGAGTTTTCCACTGTATGTATTTTCCATTTTATGCTTATTTAACTGTTCTCCTACTGATGGTCATCTGGATTGTTTCCAGAGGGCTCCTTCAGCTGCATGAATCTAATCCTATTGGATCCTTCCTGCATATCCTAAGCATCTCACTGTCCTTTAGACAGGGTCCAAGTTCCGGTGAGCTAGTTTACAACAACTTATATGATCAGGCTCCTTCTGATCTCTCTGGCCTCATCTCTGCTTTCCTTCTATCTCTTGATCTTAGCCATGGGATGTCTTCCAGTCTTTGTACAGATCATGTACTTTTCTGCTTCTGGTCATCTACCTGACACTGTCCCCACCTCCTTACTCTCATCCTCTCTCTGTTCTCTATGAAGCCCTACCTGACCGACCACATATCACTCTCTAGAATTTAGTCCGATAGAATGCTACAGGAGGAGTGCATAATCCATAGTACCCTATTGGTATTGGTCAGGGATCTACCAGACTATCTTCTTTGGGGCCCAGTTGCTATCTGGGAATTGCTGCAGAGGGAAGAGTGGGGACAAAGTAGAGATGCTTTGTCTACCTTCCTCTCCCCAACTGAAGGAGTGGTATTGCTATTCTTGGTTTTATGGATTTCATTTTCTAAATGAAAGACTGCATTTAGAAAAGGTGTTCCATGAATACAGTTTTGCAAACCAGTGAATGAATCATTTATATAGTCTCTTCAAGCCCAGGCATGCTATAATGGAAAATGAGAAATGCAGAAAAAAGAAAAATAGGAGATATAATTTCACAATTAAGCACATAGGCTCTGAAGCACACCAACTTTGGCAAATCACTAAACATCTTTGAGGGTTCCTCACTTCTAAAGTGGGAATGACATTAGGATGAACCATATGGAATTACCATTTTTTTAAAAAAATATATTTATTTGAAAGAGAGAGCGCACAAGCATGTGCATGGAAGAGGCAGAGAGAAACTTTAGCAGACTCCATGATGAGCTCAGAGACCAAAGTGGGGCTCAATCTCATGACCCTGAGATCATGACCTGAACAGAAACCAAGAATTGAATGCTTAACTGACTGCACCACCCAGGTGCTCCCTGGAATTACTATTTCTATAAATCAAAAAAAAAAAAAAAAAGATCAAATGCTGGCAATTTCATAGGAGTCAAACCAATACTTATACATAAACCTGATCTGGGTGGGGGGAGGGCAGATTAAATGAGATAATCCAAGTATAATACTGAGACAAAGACTGTTAGGTTTCAACAATTCCATATATCTTCTTCCCCAAGGTCACTAGATAGAGTATATTTCCCTGTTTTTGTTCACAGATAGGTGTGCCCAATGGCTGAGCTCTTGCCAATGGAATGGAGCTGAAATGATATTTGTCACTTTCGGGCTTGGCCTGTTTAAACCTCTCATGTGTGATCCTCCATGTTCTTTCTTCTTCCACAGCAAGTAATGAAGCATCAGTTTGATGAAGGCACAAGATAGAACAAGGTGTGTCACTGAACCACTTCTCAGAGTGAAGCCACTCATCATCGAAAACATTTATTTGGGACTCCACATAAACATAAAATAACTTCTATTATATTAAGCCTTTGAGATTTGAGGATTTATTGGTTATAGCAGCTATATATGTACTTAAAACATGGTAAAGGAATCAATAAATGCCAATAACCATGATGATAATGATGACAAGACAATCCCAATAGACAACTGGCCCACAAGGGCAGGTGGCAGGAAGATTGGTACTTAGATGTGACTTAGTGGCTGTGTCAGGGAAACTCACCTCCTTGGTACCATTATCTTGGATAAGGGTGTAAAGTGGTACCACACGGTTGATTTCCAGCAGCACTGGTGTGGGGCTCAGCTGCTCCTTGCCTGGTCGGCGGCAAAGGTGGCAGGTAGATGGACAACGGCCTTTCTCCTCACAACGGATCTCCACACCTGAGATGAGCTGGTCGTCCGACAGCATTTGGGCCGTCAGCAGACCTGAGAGGTAGGTGATGAAGGGCATGGACTTGAGTTCCTTCTTGCTGCCCAGCTCTGTGGTCTCTGGAGAGGGGAGAGAAATTCAATATTGTTCAAAAGTTCAGACTCTTGAACCCGTAGAATCCAACGTGCTAAGGAGGTGGTATTCCATGGAAAGGAAAAAAGATGATAGAGTGGTTTGCTCCTGATGCCTTAGTAAGAGCACTAGTCTGATGACTCAGATGTCAGGTGGTGTCTTGTTTTACTATTTATATCAAATAACTCCTTACTTATTTTCTCTGGACCTCACTTTTTCCATATTTAAAGTTGATTGGTAAGACAAGAGGATTCTCCAAGGGCCCTGTAAAATATAAATATTCAAAGATATTTTCCCAATAAGGAATTTCTGTCTAGTGTCAAATTTATACAAATTCTAACTTTCTTTTGAAAACTTGCTCCAGTCCTATATTTTCCACGAAGTTTCATGTTATGGGGGAAACGCAAGCTGAAGTCAAGTCAATTTCCATTTAAATCTCAATTCTGCTTGATAATAGCAATGGGCCTTGGGAAGATCTCCTAATACCCAAAAGCCTGTGAGGATTAATTCTGTAAAATCGAGTTATAATACTAACTAAAACAGTTATGAGTGGTAAATGAGACAGAAGGAGGTGGACCTATCTGGAAAAGAAATGATTTCCTCTTTCTTTCTGTGCTCATCTGTTCCCTTGTTCAAAAGTCCTTCCCTGCCTTCTTCTTGTGCACACTGAGATCTAATTACCCACGCTCCGTTCAGTGCTGTCTCTCTTGATCCATTCAACTAGCATTTCCCACCTCTGTGTCTTTGTTCACCTGCCCTATTCTTCCCCTCTGCCTCTTCAAATGTTTGCCACCCATCAGTGCTCCATTCCAACATCACCCTCTTCAGAAGTCTTTTCTCCTTGCTCTAGCTCTTCTTCTCTGAGTATTTCTGTTGATAAACCCTGATCTTGTTAAGATCATTTTTTCATCCCATTTTCTGCCAACCTCTCCAACTGTATTTTCAACTCCTGGAGTTGGTACCATGTCACCCACTCCTGTCTCCTGCTCCCCCCCATCTGCTTCAGTGTCTAGCACAGTGCTAGGGATGTACTTGAGACTTCATCAAAGAGGGAGACTGTAGAACTCTGAATGGCTAGACTGACATTCGTGATCTAGTTCAGAGCCTCTGAAATCCTTCCGAGGAATTCTATGGATCCCAAGAAGCACCTCAACAGATGGTTGCAGAGGGCAGGAAGGAAACTGGGTAGATGAAACCCAAGACCCACATCTCAGCTTCAAATAGAGCAGTTCCACTTGTATCTCTTTTTATAGACTGGCCTTCTATATAAGACTTCATAAAAAGAGAATGGCTATGGCTATATCAAAAAGCAAAGTGATTTGTACAACCTGGAGAGTTCCATTTACATCACAGACCATATGAATGGTGTTCTCAGACTTGTGTAATGCATAATCTGAGTGGCAAACAGGGTGGCCTGCAATAAGGGACAGAATTTGGTCGAGACATCAGCTTCTTCCAATCCTGGTAAACTTAAGGTGTGCTCCTGCCTCAGTGGAGACAAGAGCCCTGGGCACCAAGGACTAAGAAAAAGTAGGGTTATCTCCTGCTCTAGCTCTCAGCTTGCAGTGACATGCAGCTGATCTGGAAATGGGCTTGCCAATTAGAAATACAAATAAATGCACCCTTCATTCATTACTCTCTGGGCCCTCGGGCCTGGGATCTGGGCTCCACCTTTTCTGTCTGGCTGTCAACAAATGCTTATGAGCATCAGATCAAAGGCTCTGAGGGAGGAAGACAAGGCAAATTCCAGCTAACCAATCCTTCAGAGGGATTAAAGAAGGGTAGTTACAAGATAAACAAAACAAAGCTGTGAAGAAGGCATCTCAGCATCTGGGCAGACAGAGACACTCTTATACACAGACAAGTTGAAAGAAGATGATGATGATGACTTTTGGAAGTGCAAGCCAGAGGCTTAGTTTTGGAGAAGGGTGACTTCAAACTTGGGAGAGAATAACCATTGAAGAGAGAGGGCTAGAGGACAGCCAGAGCTACAAGACATTAGGGGGGTTATCTCACACTCTGACCCCAGAGGTCAGTAAACTAAGTGGTCCATGGGGCAAAGCTAGCCTTCTCTCTCTCTCTCCTCTCTCTCTCTCTCTCTCTCTCTCTCTTTGTAAATAAAGTTTTATTGGAACAAAGGCACCTTCATTCATTGATGTGTTATGTATGGCTGGGCACACACAAGGGCACAATCGAGTAGTTTCAACAAAGATGCTATGACCCACAGAGACTAAAATATTTACTATCTGCTCCTTTACAGAATAAGTTTGGGTACCTTGGCTCTAGTCCTAGGTAATCGTGGGGAAACTGAGTCTCAGAAGGAGACTCTATCTTTGGTCAGTGTGGTAGTGTAATGAATTAAAGTAAAAACACTGGAATCAATTAGGCCATCATACATGTAAACTGTGAATCTCCAATGAGGAAAACATAGAGGGGGGCATCCTTTCTCCATAAAACATCTTTCAAAAGCTATTGAAAAAGCACACTTTTGAAAAATGTTAATCTGGTACAACCCTCCCATTTTACACAAGGGGGAACTGTGTCCCAAAGAAAGACTTTCCAAGGTCAGATGGTGAGTTAGTGTTCCTTTCATCACATGATCCCAGTCTCTTCTATTAACCAATTTGTCATTTAAATGACTATTTTAATTTCATATTTTAAAACATAGATGGCCTACACCTCACAGCATTTTACCATATGCACATAATTTAATTGGAAACGAAATGTGGTGCTGGAAGTAAAAATGCCCTTGATCAAATGAACACACATAGACACTGGACTAAAGATGTAACTAACCATTTAACCACAAAACAAGTTATAGATCTCTGCTGGTCTGTTTTTTTTCCAATAAATCTTTTTTTTTTCCAAATCTATCAATCCAACCGGTGAGTTAGAAGCCCAGAGTCTAGGCTGACAACTGCATTGCAGTAGCAATATAGAATTCATAGCTGAACTTAAGGGCTGGTTTTAAAAAAGAGGGCACTTGAGCATCCCATGGTCCCATCCCATTGCTCAACAAATGAAGAACCAGAGACTTTAACAGAGAACAAGATTTACATCTGTATTGTGTGCACATTTATTAACAATTATCTTTTTTTTTGTAAAGATTTTATCGTGCTTAAATTACGATCTGGATGAGAGTTACAACAGGGAAGACCATTAACCATTCCATTAATTATTCCTCTGTAGACATTATGATTATTGTGAAAGCTAATTATTTCTGATCCAACCTTACTCTGTGGCTAAAGTCATCTTTAGTTCAAATGCCAGTTCTTCAGAAAAGCCTTCCTTGACTTCCATCCCCATGCCACCAATCTATACAGGGCTTCGTATGAAAGATTCTCATAGCATCCTGTTCCATCCATCCTCTCTTCCCAGACTGTAAACTCCATGAGGACAAAGACAATATCAATTTTCCCTATGCCCATATCCAGTTTACATATAACCTGGAACATGTTAGGATTACAGTAATAGTTTTGATACAAATTTGTTGGGTATATATATATTGACCCAAAGTGCTGTGCTAGCTTATCAGAGCATTGATCAGTCTAAGAGTCAAGATTCATGAATTTCAAGACCGACAATTAACTGGTGGCTTGTAATCAAGTGCCAACTCTTCCCAAAGTAAAAAATTAGCTTCCTCAATTGGAAGGTTTACAGATGAATAGCTGATCAATTTGCCAGTTGTTCTGACCTCCTCTGGGTTTTCACATAGACCCTTCCATTGAGAGGATGGGAGAGCTCAGTTAAAACAGGCTGTCTTTAACAGGCAAGGATAAAGAGCATTTTTGAAGAGACGTATCCTCTGTTCACATTTCCCATCCCTCTGAACAATGCTTCCAAAATAGGATCATGTCTGGTTTTAAGCCCAATTCAGTTCCAATGACACTACAACCCATTCATTTGAGAACCTGCCAACTGAACTCTCTTTTTTCTCTTCCCAAATTCCTGCTGGGTATTATTTTGTTGCCACCAAAAAAAAAAAAAAAAAAGGCAGCCTCAGTTGAAGTGACAACTCCTTGTTGGGAGGGCAGCCAGGGCTTTTCGGCAGGAGGTGATGGCACTGCTTGCCCTCATCCAGAAAACAAAACAAAGGCAGCAGACTAAGGGCTCCTGGGAGAGCCAAAGCTGTGCGAATGTTTGTTCAATATTCGGCAACAGCGCAGGGCGCTGCCTCCCAAGTCAGACAGGCTTGCTTTGGCAATAGGCTTGCACTTGAAGCATTTAAAGGCTCCACGGGGACCAGAGGGGCTCAAATTAGAAACGTTAAGGGTGGGGGAAAGAGGGTGAGACTTTTATATCATAAAGAATGGCCTTTATTACAGCAATGGCCTCCCAGGAATTGCTGAAATGGGATCATTTCTTAGGCGGAGTTACTGTCTCCTGTTGGAGGAAAGCAATTGCTCTGAGGTCTGCCTCAAGGACCCACACAAATTTATCCTTAACAGAGGGAAAGTAGCCAGCCAAAAGGCCTGTGCTTCTGCACTGTGCAATCCAAACTTCCCAGCCTCCCAGTCAAGGTCCTGCATCGTTGGGGTGCCCTTCATAAGTCATGGTACCAACCTGACTGAGTTCTTGTGAGGATCAAACACGGTGCCTAGCAAAGGTTAAGCACTCAATCCTTTCTAGTTGTTGTTGCTGCTAATGCTGTGGTTGTTATAATTCTCAGTGCTGCTGTTGTAACAGGATGTTACAACTGAAATTTCCATTGAGGCACCAAGATAGAATAGAGATGAAATCCCCAAACCAAGCCCCAATATGCAGAACGTACAAAGGAGATGAATCCTAACTCGTTTCATAACTTCAGGAACCTCAGCCAGTACAAGGAAATAAAACAAGGTCAGAAAGTAGGCAGGAGGGATTTAGGAGAGATTTGTTTGAGACAGGCTGTTACCTAATGTTTAGAGTTTCCAGCGCCCCAGGTGAGACATGTAAAGCATGCTATCTTCTAATCCTGTTCTGTAAGAAGAAGCCTCAAGAGTGCCTCTTGGAGACACCTAACTCAGAGAAATGAACAAGGGGTAGTGGAAAGGGAGGTGGGCGGGGGGTTGGGGTGACCTGGTGATGGGCACTGAGGGGGGCACTTGGTGGGATGAGCACTGGGTGTTATGCTAAATGTTGGCAAATTGAACTCCAATAAAAAAATTTTTAAAAAAGAGTGCCTCTTGGAGAACTTTCTGTGTGTTCCCCACCGCTGAGGAGATAGTGGACTAGGGTCCTATTCCACCTGCAAAAGCTCTAGTGGCCTGTGGCAGCAGAACAGGGGAAGCTGTATGGTGTGAAAAACGCTCCAGTGTTTCCCTTGGACCAGGTGTGAGTCACACAGGAAAAAGAGGCAGCTAGAACACTTCCAGTCCTACCCAAAAGGAATTCTAACAAAGATTGAGGGGTGCCCCCCACTGAAAATCCCTATGTGGTAGGCCCCCAGAGAAACATAGGTGGAAGGGGATCGATCGCTGGCAACCAGGCAAGGAGAAACTGCAACATCCTAAGCCTTGGGAAGAGCCTTTGAAAAGCCCCCCACTTTTGGCTAGCTTTAAAAACTGGCAGGAGTGGAAAACAAAGACAGATATAAGGGGACCACAGCAAGGATGACCTTCCTAATCCTTACCACTTCTCCCTCCCTCTGTTTTATAATGGAGGGAGAGGAAAAAAGAAATGCGAGGTAGAAAAACAGAATGAAGGGCAATCTTGTCCCACCCTCTTCATGCCCCACCACTGGGGAGGGCGAGGAGACTTGATTAGTCAGATTTAGAGATGTGATTAAAATTCTTGGACTGGACATAATTCCTGGCTGGAAACGATGTTAGCAAGTGACAATGTCTATCACGGTCTAGTCCATAAAAGTGAAAATAGATTAGATGTGCCCTGCTAACCTCATCATCTAGGAGCAGAGGAAGATTATCCCCCTGAATACATTAAGAAGGATCATGGGAATCAACTCACATATATATACTCTCACATGTACATAGATTCACCAACCAACTCACATGTGTATTCTTGAACACATAAATTCACGGTGATTACTTTCAATTTGTATCATCAACTGAAACATTTACATCACCATCATAGTGCTTATCATGTTTTTAATTTTACTTAATGTGCTAGTTCAATGAATATCTGCCCCCCCAACTAGACTGTGAGTTCCATTAAAGGGAGGACCATGGCCTGTTTTAGTGATCATCTGCACCCCAGCACAGAGTTCACTATCTAACGTAGTGTCGATGGTTTGCAGGTACGTATCTGAATAAAGGAACAGATGAACATGAGCCTCTTTCCCTTTAATCCATTCCATTCCTATAACACTCATGAGACTTCAAACTCAACATCTCAGTTTATCACCATAGCCCCAAAGGCAGATGGTCTTAACCTTACTTTATTGACATACAAATGATAGCTTGTAGCACCAAGTCTCACCCTTGCACAGTGAGTTGTCTCCTTTGCAGGGACTCGGGCCTTCTCTGTTCCTGTCACTCCCAGACAACACTTGCAGGCTCCCTCACTCCTTTTCCATGGGCTAAGGCATCTCACGGGCAATAGGCATTTTAAAGGTCAAGTCAGGAATCCCGTGTAATGTTTCATTCACCACCAAACCATCCTCTAACTTCTTTTAGGAAACTTTTAATGATATAAAACTCATTACGTCTTTAGGCCTCCAGTTCCATTATGGGACAGCTCTGTTAAATCTAGGCGGCTTCCCATCCCGATATAGCATTTGTCGTCCTAAGCATCAGATGCAGCCCTGTAGTTACAGACTTGATGTTATTTGGACACCCTCGCTGCGGTACTCAAGCCTGCCCACTACCTGCCAGGTCATGCTAAGATTAACCAACTAACTAGGGGAGCTCCTGACCCCAGGAATTGTGGGGGCATTCTCAGGTGGCTTCTGATGAGGTTTATGTGTCTCAGTAAAAGATAAGCATGCATGGGTGTGCGCCTGCACCCATGAGGACATATCTACAAAACGGAAGAAAAGGCCTCAGTGAAGACTCTAAAAAGAAGACAGGTCTACAAAACTGCCAAATCCTGGGATGACTGATCTCCCGATCTAACCTAATTCACAGCTTCTTCCCAAAATACACAAGTAATAAGCCCAATTGCAGAGGGGCAGCCACAGCACAGTGACCTGCCTGGGTTTGAATCCACCTCTTCCATTTCCAGGTGGGTGACCTCGGACAGGTCACTTAACCTCTCAGAGGCTCCATTTTCTCATGTGTAAAAATGTTGATAATGTTGGTACCTACATCTTGGAGTATTTGGTGGATCAATGAGAAACAGAACCCAATGAGGAATTTACAAATTCTAGGGTGTCCAGAGCATCATCAGAGTCGTTTGTTCCAGCCCTTGGTCTTTACCTCAGCATTACTCAGTTCTCGTGCGAGTCTGGATCTGCAAAAATCTTCCCTTGTTATCTGCTAGCGATTTAACCACTGTGTCAGGAATTTCTGTTTAAACTACCCACTTCCTACCTAGGGGAACACAGTAGACAAAGGTAGATGATTCAGTAGACGAAGGTAGAATTGAAAACTTAAGTCCAAAGTCACTGAGTTAAGAACACCTGATTCAGGATCCTTCCGGGCAAGTCACTACCTCTCCAACCTTGGTTTCCTCATTTGTAAAATGGGGAGACTAATTCCTCATTAATTGTTCTGAGCGTCAGATAGGAGATGCAGCTTGAGCTGATTTACACCTATCATCTCATAAGGTTCTCTTTATCACACTACAAAGTAGGAATCATTGCCCCCTTTTACAGATGAGGAGACTGAGGCTCAGCATAATGTACTATAACCTTATAAGTGATAGTATAACCTTACCTATTCTGAGTGAAAGCGGTTAAATCTCTGAGTAAGCAGTTAAATATAAGGAAAGCCATACTCTCTGCACAGCAGGGAGTGGGACCCCTGGATGCCGCCCAGTATCCCACAGCAGTGGCTAATATCATTTGTTGGTTTGTTTGCAAATTAGGATTCTTCACATTTATTTTTTAAGTGCTAAAATACCTGCACGGCTCTGCTGTGCTATTTGTCCTAAAGAAAGTAATGGGCACAGTGAAGAATCCCAGTATAGTTGAGAGGACCCAAAAGTGGGCCTTCCCGCAGACAAAGGTGTACCCAGGCTCCCTCGCCCCCTTCCAGACTTGTATCCCTCTTATTGTTAAGGTTAACAGTCAGCCTAGAAGCTCATCATGTATTCCTGACTCTAGTGAGCTAAGGTGGGCTGTGGCCAGACAGGAGAAGCTGGAAAAAAAAAAAAAAAAAAAAAAAAGCCATGTGTGATCTCCTGCTGCCCTCTAGTGCCTGCTTAAGATGATTGCTCTTGGGAAAAATTTTGCTTTATGCCAAAGAATGATTACTGTGCGCAAAGCAACTTGCTAGGTTCTGAGGACAGTAGGTATGACAGTAAAGGCTTGGCTATGATAAAAGGAAGCCTAGTGTAATGACTATGAGGGTTACCAGCAAGACTTTGCTTAGAAGGCCTATTCAGTGCCAGGTTTGGAGCTAGGCACTGGTGGGGGGCCAGGGGGATGAAATTATGAGCAATGATTTGTTCCAATCCTAGTGATACCCAAGTGTAGAGATGTGATTGAGCGTATCAGCGAGGAAGGAAACACCAGAAGAGAAGGAGAGGGGAGAGACTGGAGATAAGGCAGAGAGAAAAGATAATCAGTGGGGTGGGATCCTCCAGGAATCAGGTAGAAATGAACTCCCAGATAACACTGGGAAGGATGTGGTCTGAATGTAAGACCAATCTAAGGCAGAATTTGATCATGAGACCAGGGCGTCTGAGTACATCTCTACAAGTTGTGTATTGCATGATGGTGACAAGGCAAGGGGGCAAGGGGGCAAGTGGGCAGCCTCAGCCCCACTGGTCATGCTCATGCCCACAGGATTGACTCCAAATGGAAGAGTCCTATTTCCTAATTTACACAAAAGCTAACTTATGGGCTAGCGGAGGCACTGCATATAACCATGCACAAGCTGAGGCTCTGATAAGCTCTATTATGTGTAAAGTAAGGCTAGTATCCCCGACAACACAAAGTTCTTAGAATTTGAGATAATGTAATGCCCATGCCAGCCAAGAAATTTCAGTTCTTTCTGTAATTATAACAACCAAGGTTTTTTATTTTTTTTATTTTTTTATTTATTTATTTAGTAGAGAAAGAAAGGTAGCAGGGAGAGGGGCAGAAGGAGAGACAGAGAATCCCAAGCAGAGTCCAAGCCCAGAGTGAAGCCTGACATGGGGCTCCATCTCACAACCCTGAGATCATGACCTGAGCTGAAATCAAGAATGGGACACTTAACCGATTGAGCTACCAGGTGCCTCAATCTAGTTTTATTTTTAAGATGTGATGGGATAAGTCCTTGAAAAAAGGGAAAAGCTGGAAAGGGAATTTGTATTTCCTGAGCTCCTAGTCTTCTTCGTCAAGTACAAGACATTATGAATCTCACTGTCTCCTCATAAACAGTGCTTTGAACTAGGAGTATTACAATTTTTATAATTATATCTTACATGTGAGGAAACAGAGGTTCTGGAGGGTGAAAGACTGAAGCCAAAGTCCGGTAGGTTTTCAGGATAAATACAAAGCCCGTTTTCTGTCCTATGGATCACAGAAGTATCGTTAATAGGAGGCCTGCCTTCCTCTACTGGGATCCCATTCTCCCTCTTTCTTCAAAAGTCTGCTTAGAATTGATCTCCTCAAGGAAGTATTCCAAAGTTAGTTTTTCCTCAATTCCTTTCTTCTTCTTCCAGTAGCTTCTTAGCCTAGGGGTCAAGGATGAAATGCTCAGAGGGAATCATTCCAGAACAGGGCTTAGGGAATTGGAGGTCTCGGGGATGCTAATAAACTGCTTCAAATGGAGACTCCCAGATCATCCTGCTTGGGCATGATCCTGACACAGTACAGCAAGCCAACAAGGCACAACAGGCCACCCTGGGGCCAGTGGGAGGTTGCCAGATTTGATCATCAAGGAGGGTGGGACCCTAGGTGGAGTCAGTTGGAGGCTTTGGTGTGAAGAGCTATCAGGAAACAAACTTCTACTCTCTGGCCACTTCCTAGGAGGCTCCAGTCTTGTTGTCACCCTTCTAACTCTTTATTTCCACTGAAATCTTAATACTTAGGTTAAAAGATCATCTTTAAACATGCCAACAGGCAATACTTTGGGAGAACAGATTCAAAGTGACTTACTTCTCCAATTAGCATCCCTCCTCCCTTTAGCTGTGCTGCTAGGGGTAGAGAGAGGGACTAATGCGTCCACCCATCAAAAAAATAAAATAAAATAAAAATAAAGGACTAAGACCCATGAGGGACTCCCTGCCTTATTGCTGAGGAAATCAGTAAAATTAATATTAATGATAGCTATGATTTTACGGGGGCATATTACAGGTCAGGTGTTCTGCTATTTGCTTTGCATACACTGTCTCCTGTGGTCTGAACAAACCCTGGCAATAGTGAGAAGCAGGTTTCCTTATCATTGCTTATTTATTCATTTATTCATTCATGCATTTATTTTAATTGTTCTAATACAGGGCTTGAACTCACAACCCAGAGATCTGAACTCAAGAGCTGAGGTCAAGAGTCTGATTCTTAACCCACGCACCCTCCCTTACCACATTTTAAGGATGAAGAAATGGAAGCTCACAGAAGTGAAATCAGGGGTTGGGGTGAACTGGACCTCATGCCATTTGGACCTTTTCTACTTCTAAGCACTTCCAGGATCTTAAGCTCCAATCTGCTAGACTACTGGCAATTCAGAGCTAGACAGTTATAATTTCTGAGCATTTAAAGTGCAATTTCTGTTACTTCTGCCCATTACATCATAGTGATTAGCAATAAAAACCTTAAAATAAGAATCTATGGACAATCAATAGGTAATTGGTTGAAAAATTATGGTGCATCTACACAGTGGAGTCTCTATTTAAAAAGAAATTAGGACAATCTTTATATGTAATACAGTAATCACAAATGTATTTTATTAAATGGAAAAAGCTGTGTGCAGAGCAATGTTATAGTGCTTTCGTTTGTACAAGAAACAAATATATATATACACATATATATACACACACACACACACATTATATAAAGATTTCTATATAATGTACATATGATCTATATATCAGGTAGATAGAATTTTTCACTAAGCAACACTAAAACAATTAACCAAAAGTAAAAAAAAAAAAAAAAAAAAAAGTTGACCACAGAGGGAGCAAGGAAATAGGGTCAAGGAGACAAGGACAGAAGCCAAAGTTGTTTGAGTGTGTCTTCTTTGTAAGTTTTAGTTTGGAATCACATAAAACTATTATGTATTTTTTAATCAAAAAATACAAAAACAATCTGTAAGTTATATGTAAATTGAAAAAAACCTAGCTATATATCAATATATTGGCATAACCACAGAGAGAAAATAATTATTTTAAGTGGCTTTAAAATGCAAATGCAATATTTTGATTGTATTTGTGTAGTGAGAAATATTCCAAAGGAAAAAAAAGTGCAAATAAATCTTAAATTAAATATAAAGGATTTATTGCTAGCTGTAATATTGATATGGTTATTTTGAAACTATTAGGTATAGATTGTGGGCTATAGCAAATAAGCCATTCCCTTACCATCATTAGGAACTAACATTATAAGTGTAAGAGGTAATCACTTCAGGTATAAAATCAAAAAAGGTGAGAAAAATTCTGTACACTGAAATGCCAACCAGAAATAAACTTATAGTTCATTTTTATCTTTTAAAAAATAGATATTTCATAGTGTTCTCCACTGAAAAGACCTAGAAATAATGGTAACCTAATAGCCATAATTTTCTTAATGCCTAGACTCTTGTTTTGAAATACCATATCCCGCTAAAAGAAACAAAAGATTCTTGGAAAAATTCCTTATTCCAACTCTGAAATAGGTATGGTGCAAGCTGAGCCTGGGACATCTTGCTGTGCCAAAAAGAGAGATCTGCCAACGACTAATGTGGTCATTTCAAAAGGACATAGAAGCCAATCTAGAGGGGCTCACACTGGCCTAACATTGAATAAACTGAACATCAAAGAGAATAATGGCTGCGATTGATTGAAATAGATCAAATAAATAAGTTTCCTGTAATTCACAATGTACTTCAAACCAATACCAAAGCCAAAACTACAACCAAAAAGCAAACAAAGCCCACTGATCACCACTGGGGACAGCTAGGAAACTAGATCATTATCTGAAAATTGATAAAAGAATCAAGTATTAATCAAGCTTTAATCCTATGACCTGGCTTTCAGGGTAACTACCTTTTTTTAGGGCGATGTTGCAGGGAGAAAGAATGAAAGAATTAAAAAAAATGCCATCTTGCAAGCTCTAATAAAACAAGAGATCTAGACAGCTATCATCAATGAAGCCTAAGACCATTCGGAGAAAGGCTGATGGGAAAATGTCTAATCAGTGATCAGACTTATACCACCTGACCTGCTGATCAAACCTGGTATCACTGAAAGTAGTAAATCAGACAATGAAGTACCTTTGATAAGGTGCCAGAGGAAGCACACAGTGGCCTGTGTGCTGATGTTCATTGGACCTGTGGATAAGATTCAAAGGTCTGTGACTTGTATAGGGGAAAAAATACACCTTTATTTTAAGTATCCTGTAAAAGCAATTTCGCATTTCCCTAAATTATGAATGCAGGCAACAAACTATAGTAGTGTATGATTTCCTATGACTTTGACACAAATTCACATGTATTTTTATCACATTACAGTTGTTACAAATATTTCTAAATACTTACATTCAATACTACTTAGCAATTATAACAGTTAATAGACTCTCCACTACATCTGGTCATTAATAAAGTAGTACATATCTTACACTACAGATATGTTTCTTCAATATTTTGATAACTATATCTTGATGCAATTTCTTTCTTCAGAATTTAACTTTATGAATTTTAAAACATTATTCTGATATAAGTGGGTCTACAGTCTTCATCATAATACAAGATAGGTCCATGGGACCAAAAAAAAAAAAAAGTGATGAATCCCTAGGAAAAAGAACAAATTAACACAAAGAGGGAGCCATTACCTAAATCTGTGAAGTAGACAATTCTAAAGAACATATGAGTCAATGTTTTCAACAAACAATGGCATGGGTGTAATAGGTGTGACTATTAACAGACCAAAGAACACCTAATATGACATGTAGACATTTTGATCCTTATTTAAAGATACCTACTAAAAAATAGATATATTTTGAAGCAGTTGAGGATGCTCGAATATGAACTGCTAGATGTGATAATGATGCTGAGAGATTATGCTGAAAAATAATTGTCTGTTAGAGATGCATACTGAGGTATTTAAAGGAGGAATGATAGGATACCTGGGATTTACTTTAAAAGACTTCAGCAACAAAAAACAAATTGGGGGTGAGGGAGAGCTGAAACAAAATCAGCAAACTATTGACAACAATTATTGCAGGGTGATGGGCGCACAGGGATCTACTCTACCATTTTCTCTCCTTGCATATGTACTTTTCTCAATAAAACACAGAGAAAAAGAGGGCTGCCAGAGGATTACACAAAATCAGTAAAGGCAATTATTGCTGGGGAGTAGAATGAGGAGTAATTTTTCACATCTACAGTATGTAATGTTTAGATGCTCTCTTCTAAGTGCATTTTCACTTGTATTATGTTTAAATTTTTCTTTTAAATAGCACTTAGAGGTTCCTACTTTTGTAAGAATAAATTAGAATAATGGTTAGCAGTGACGTGAGATGGGGGAGGATTTTGGGGAAAGGAGACTGTCTCTTTGTCTACTGCCACCCAGTCTTGCCGATATGGATGTATGAAGTGGACCATGGTAGACACCATAAAGAGAAAGGTGAAAGAAATCCCGGAGCTCTGATAACAGGAAATATGCAACAGGGTTGAGATGGAGATGGGGACTTTGTAGAAATAAGGCCTATGGGAAATTTTTCAGCAACCCTCTCTTAACATTGGGTTGAGTTGAGGTTGATGGCGCTACACAGGGAATGTTCTCTGGGC
This sequence comes from Nyctereutes procyonoides, assembly GCF_905146905.1. Taxonomy (NCBI): domain Eukaryota; kingdom Metazoa; phylum Chordata; class Mammalia; order Carnivora; family Canidae; genus Nyctereutes; species Nyctereutes procyonoides. Next base: position 3,917,269 of record NW_026575135.1, on the reverse strand, counting down.
AAGCCTTCAAATGCTACGGACATTTATCAAGCTCCAACTCAGTCAGTGTTTGATTACTGCCGACCTTTGACTATACACACTAGTTGAAAATATTAGAAAGTGGATCTGGCCAATGCACAGAAATGTGTATGATATTAAAATAAGGTTTCAAAACTCTGAACCAGCTGTCTCCATATCAGTTCAAGAAAATTAAGAAAAAATTCCTCCCCGCACAATAACATGTATGCAGCCTTATTTGTGATGGTTAAATGTTCAACAAAGGCCTGTCAATCTGACAATGTTTCATGTAGCCAGTTTGACTACGAAGACTGGGGGAAAAACTGATATCAAACATTTTCCTATATTAAGTAAATAGAAAAACTTGTATTTATTAGAAAAACATTTGTTGGATGCCCAACTTGGTCATAAGTATGCATGAATATATTAAAGGAGAACCATGTAAATGTTTACACTTAGATGAATATAACCAACATAATGGTTATATTAAAGTGATGGAGAAAGTTGACTCCTTTTCTATGCTTTTTTATGCCGTATATTTAAATTGAATTCAAATACGTATTGAGCATTACCATGTCCTGAGTGAAGGTCAGACTAAGAAATGCACGAATATTGAGTATGGCATATGTAGATCAGAGTCAGTTTCGGCAGAAAGTAGGCTAATGACAGATAGAGAGATGGTGGATAGAGGGATACATAAACAGGATAAGAGATTGAAGAAGGAGAAAAGGAAAGAGTGGAAGACAAAAGGCAGGTGGGAGCGATGGAGCCTCTAAAATGGTCTGGAGTGATCTGCATGGCCTGTTAGAATCTCTTCCACTTGAGTAACTTAATAATGAGTGCACTAAAGTAAACATCACTACATGTCGGGCAACATCCTAAAATGTAAATGCTTAACTTCCAGTATCTCATTTTGAGTAACTTGCTTTCAACCAATAGAATATGGCAATAAGGGATATCACTGCTGTGATTAGGTTACAAAACACTGTGACTTCTGCTTTGCTCAGACTCTCTCTTGCTTTGATGAAACAGGCTCTCAGGGAGTGGATCACATGTCAGGGAACTACTGGAAGTCTCTAGCCAAAAGGCAGCAAGAAACGGAGGCCATCGGTCCAAAAACCCTTAAAGAGCTGAATCCTGCCATCAACTATATAAATGATCTTGGAAATGGATCCTTTCCCCGTCAAATTTCCAGCTCTGGCTGACAGCTAATTGGAGTCCTACGAGAAACCATGAAGTAGAGGATCCACCTAAGCTGTGCTCAGATTCCTGACTCTCAGAGTCTGTGAAATAAGAATGTATGTTGCTTTGTTGGTTTTGTTTCACGAACATAGGGGAAGGGAAGGAAGAAGTAGGATGAAAACACAAAAGGAGGCAAACCATAAGAGAGACTCTTAGCTCTATGAAACAAACTGAAGGTTGCTGGAGGGGAGGAGGCTGGGTGGATGGGGTAACTGGGTGATGGGCATTAAGGAGGGCACTTTAAAAAAAAAGATTTTACTTATTTATTCATGAGAGACACAGAGAGAGAGGCAGAGACACAGGCAGAGGGAGAAGCAGGCTTCCTGTGGGGAGCCAGATGTGGGACTCGATTCCAGGACCCCAGGATCACGACCTGAGCCCAAGGCAGGTAGGTGCTCCACCACTGAGCCACCCAGGAGTCCCAAGGAGAGCACTGGGTGTTGTATGCAACTGATGAATCACTAAATTCTGCTCCTGAAACTGATAATATACCTTAACTAAATTAAGTTTAAATTTTAAAAAAATGAAAAGAAATGTGTGTTGTTTTAAACCACAACACTTTGGGGTAATTTATTATTCAGTTTAAACATAAGTAATAACGATAGATGGATATAATTTTATTATTTCATTTCATGGAAATTTTAGCAATTTTAAACCTCTAGACTCAAACAAACTTGGTTAGGAAGTATTGGTTTTAATTCCTTCCATTTTTCTCCCTTATACTCTATAAGCAAAAATTCCTCATCTGCCTCAGAATTCATTGCTAGCAAGAGGAAAAAAGGAAAAGATTTTGTCAAGAATAGTATAAATCACGGTAATGATAATAATGACAAGAGCTAACATTCGCAGAACACTCCCTACCAGGCAGTGCTCTGAAAACTTGAGCTCTGTTAAGTCATCCAAAATTCACAATATTCTTTTTCCTCTCATTTGGCAGAGGTAGAAAGTAATGTACAGCAAAGGCTAAGTGAATTCTCCAAGGTTCTACAGCTTGTCAGTTGCAACAAGTTACCAAGCTTTGCTTCAAATCATCTTTTCATCTTTTCCTCACAATAACTTTCCAGGTCTTGGGTTTCCACAAGCCCTTTCCCTTCCTGCTACACAATTGTGGACTCAACAAGCAAACTAACTTCTTATTATTAATAATAAGTGCTGTAACATGAACATTACTACATGTCAGATAACATCCTAAAATGTGAAGGCTTAACATCTAATATCTTTCATTTTGCCCCTGCCCCTAATCCTGTGAGTTAGCTCCTATTATTCTCATCTTTAAGAAAAAAGGGAGAGAGAGGTTAAACTAGAAATCTTAGGAAATGGAGAAAATAGTGTGTATCTCATAGGGTGATGCTATTGGTTGAACTGTGTCCCCCCAAAAGGTTGACATCCTGTACATCAGAATGTGACTTTATTTGGAAATAGGGTCCTTGTAGATGTAATTGGCTAAGATAACGGTCACACTTAATCTACTGTGACTGTTGCCCTTAAAAGAAAACACTGACACATCCATTGAGGAGAATGGCGTGTGACGGTGGAGACACAGAGACAGAAACTGACCACGAGGAGATAGAGGCAGACACTGGAGTTGCTACCACAAGCCAAGGGATGCCTGTAGCCAGCAGGAGCTGGAAAAGGAAAGGAAGGATCCTCCTCCCTTAGACACTTCAGAGAAAACCTGGTCACACTGATACCTTGATCTCAGACATCTCGCCTCCAGAACTGCGAAAGAAATAAATTTCTCCTGTGTTAAGCCACCCACTTCGTGATACTTTGTTATGACAGTCCTAGGAAACCGATCCAGGTAGAGCTTAACGTTAAGTGGGGGGGGGGAGGTTATGTTAAAATGCTGAATAAAGAGTATTTAAAGTACTCCACAAAGAGTATTTTTAAAAATGTCTATGTATGAGGAATGCTAATATTGTGCCAGAGTAGGCAAAGCCACGGAATTAAAATGAGTGCCTTTTCCCGGGGTATTTATTTTACTCTGTGATTTTTGTGGGAAGAGTAGTAATTAATTTAACTGGTAAGTAATTTAAACACTAAAAAAAAAAAAAAGACAGTCAAACAAACTTTTTTTTTTTTTAAAGAGAAGAAAGGGTCTTTCGTCATTGTTCTTTATTTTTTTTTTTAATGTGTCAGGCCACTAGAATTTTATTTTATTTTTTTTTATAAATTAATTTTTATTGGTGTTCAATTTACCAACATACAGAATAACACCCAGTGCTCATCCCGTCAAGTGTCCCCCTCTGTGCCCGTCACCCATTCACCCCCACCCCCCGCCCTCCTCCCCTTCCACCACCCCTAGTTCATTTCCCAGAGTTAGAAGTCTTTATGTTCTGTGTCCCTTTCTGATATCTCCCACACATTTCTTCTCCCTTCCCTTATATTCCCCTTCACTATTATTCATTGTTCTTTAAAGGCATGCTTGTTCGACATCCTCAGACCGTGAGAGGCACATCACCAGGCTCCTCTCTGGGAGTAGGGAAACACGGGTATAAAAATACGATGAGTACTGAATTGAGATGCTGGGTTCTGGGGGGTGGGAACTGTGGTTTTCAGCACACAGAGTGGTATCTCCCCATCCGGTCTGAGGAGAGGGTGTAAGTAGGATCTTAAGCTCGGGAAGAAGCTATTTGACAATAACCCTCCCATCTTCCCAACCTGCAAGACAGGGACTTGCTAGAAGTACCCAGGGTCCCTGTCCAGAAAGGTTTCTTGCCAGTCTGGTGAAACCGGCCACTCTGGGTCTCCAACATGAAAGAAATTCAGGGCAGAAGGCGATTCCTGCTGTTCTCTGGCAGTGCTGCTCAGAAGAGCTCATTGCGTGTCACTACCTTGACAGGCTCATGCTCCATGGTCCTAGCGGCCGGGATTTGCCCCATATTCCTTCAGTTGCTAAACATCGTCATCTCTCCTCCTCTTTGGGTCCTTATAAACAAACCCTACTCAATAAAATAGATAACTGGTGTCATAAAATGTGAGTAGTCTTCAGATGGTGGTTCGGAGCACGTCCGTGGGCCTACGTGGTCCAGGTACCTCGGCCCTCCCACTTCCTGGGAGGCTAAGGAGGTAGCCGAGCTCTCTTGTCCTGCTGAGTCTGATTCCTCTTTGTAAGATGAGGCTACCAATATCTATTTGAATCATTGCTGAGGGGATTAATTTTTGACATGTGACACTATGAAGTGCATGGTATATTGCTGGTGTTCAAAAAAATGGTCCCCTGTTACTTAATTGACCCCTTTGAGTTATCTTGTAGCTAGAATAAGCGGAAATCAGACAGGAAATGCAATTTCCTTCAAGTCACATTTCTGAGTCTGACTCACTTACTCAGCAACTCTTCTGTGCTGGGCACTGTGCTAACAGAGGCAAGCATTCCTCCTCCCTTGGCCCTACAGGGTTCTGTTTGCACCCACTGGCTGGCTGCCAATTTTGAGCAAAATCTGCCCCAGGGCCCTTCAGTCCCCAGCCCAGCTGGGCTCCCTGTTTAGCCCACTCCTGACTCAACTTATTCCTGGTTGATCTAGTCAAATCCTGGCTGGTCATGGACTGCAAATATATCCTTGAGGTCTAAATAGCCCCCAGAGGGACGCCAGGGTGGCTCCGTGGTGGAGCACCTGCCTTTGGCTCAGAGTGTTACCCCAGGATCCTGGGATCCAGGCCCACATCGAGCTCCCTGCAGGGCGCCTGCTTCTCCCTCTGCCTGCGTCTCTGCCTCTTTCTGTGTGTCTCTCATGAATGAGTAAAAAAAATCTTTTTAAATATTAAAAAAATAAGTAAATAGCCCCCAGAGTTCTTTCAAGCATCTGGAGCCCCCAGGCCTGTTCAAAGTATGTCATAAGTATATCAATCCAGACCCTCATTGTCCTTAATATCTGAAATGCTGGGTGCTGGGGGGCTTCTGGAATCAGCAATCTGAAAAGTGTTAAGAATCACAATTAAAAAAAAAATACTGTTAAGTGCAAACCACTATGTATTCATAATCTTAGCTAATCATCATAGCAAACCTTATCATCTCCATTTAGAAATAAGGAAATGGGCCACCGAGAGGTGAAACAAGATAATCAGGGTGGATTCTCATCTAATCTTAGGGTCCCAGGCTGCTCTTTAGCCTCCAGGCCTTGCTGCGGAACCACCTGAGCGTGTGCTGCGTATCTAAACAGGGAGGTTATGGGAATTAAGGGACTGTGCATGGGAAGTGCTTAGCCTCGGCTGCACACTGAGTGCTGATAGTTTGGCTCTTATTTCTGCTTGTTGTGTTATCCTTGTGCAGTGTCCCGGATCTAAGTGGGAGTTCCAGCTCCGGGCCAGGCTACCGCACCGCGCGGTCACCTGCAGGAGCAGGTGCTCAGCCTGGCACTACGGAAGGGCGCACAGGTGCTCAGCGGCCCTAGGCCTCAGGCCTCCCACCGGGTCACACTGTGCACCGCCCCCCCCCCGCCCCCCAAGCCGGGAGCAGATTGGGTTTGGGTCTGGGGAGCTTCGGTGTGCAGGGGCAGCAGGTGCAAAGCGCGTCGTGTCTTCCCCTCCGCTGTAGCCTCCCGGCGCTGACCCAGCGCTGCGGCCATCCCACCACCTTGCACGGAGGCTGCGGTGCATCCCAGGAACCGAAGACGGCCTTTCGAGGCGAGTCCAGGCTCTGCGGCCGCCCCCCGGGGGCTCTGTCCGCCCCCCCCCCCCGCACCTGCCGCCACTGGTCACACGGGCCCCCCTGCGCTCCCCGGGTGCTGCCCGCGGCCGAGGCCCTGCGGAGGCCGCCTCCTGGACTGGGACCTCCGCGGCCAGCGCAGCGCTTCACACACGCTGAGGGGGCCCGGGCAGGCTGCTCTCGCCTCAGTTTCGCAGTCCGCACAATGGGGGCACAGAGCTGCGAGCCGCGGCCCAAGGTTCCCCCCACCCGGGCGGCAGCCGCTGGGCCGCGGAGGCTCGGACCCGTGCGACTACAAGTCCCAGCATGCCCCGGGGCGGGGGCGCGCTGACGGACAGGCGGCTCTGCGAATTAGCGGCCGCCAAGGGGCGCCCGGCGGCGCGTGCGCAGTGAGCGGCGGGCGGGCGGGTGGGCTGGCGGCGGTGGACGCGTCGGGGCCGCGGGCGATCAGGTAAGGGGCGGGCGGGAGGGCGGGAGGGAGGTCGCGGCCGGAGGTGGGGCGGGGGGGGGGGGCTGGCGTGCGGCGGCGGGACACGCCCGACCCGCCGGGTCTGGGGGCCGGATCGGAGGGGCAGGACCGGCTGGGGGTGGGGGGGTGGGGGTGGGGCCGCGGGGGCAGAGGAGCTCGGAGGGGATGCGGCCCCGGACCCCGCGGTGCAGCATCTGGGCGGCCCCAGGTAACGTGGGCCCCGAGCACAGGGCGGTGCAGCGGCTGGAGCTGGGAGCCGGGACGGGAGCTGGGAGGGCCCCGGGGACATCGGGGTGCAGAGCCTCGGAAACAGGAGGGGTCTGCGATCCGGGGTGCTGCACCCCAGGAGGCCCGAGGGAATCCGGGGCCCGACCTGAGGTCGCAGAGGGCGGGGCCTGGGGCTCTGTGATTGCCCCGGGGGCGGGGGGCGGGGGGGGGGCGTCTCCAGGTGGGATCGGGGGACATCAGGGCTGGGTTCTCGGGGCGCCCGGGGAGGCAGCGCCCTGTTAGCCTGGAGGGACCTGGCTGCGGTCGCGGGAGGGCAGAGGCGGGGCTGGAGGCTGCGGAGCGGCGGGCACGTCCTACGGGGTCTGCGCCGGGGGATTCGGGGCACCGGAGCCCGGAGTCGGACAGGGCTCAGCACCCAGCCCCGAAGGCCGGATCCTCTACGGGAGGGTCGAGGGCCAGGGTGGAGGGCGCTCCCTGGGCTGCAGACTGAGAGGCTCTGGGCACCTCTGGCTGCAGAGCGAGTTTCCCCAGGAGTCTGCGCGGGAAGCACAGGCAACACTGGCGTCCCAAGGACCTAGGGGTGGTGCATGCGCCGGGTTGGAGTGCATGAAGTTTAGCAGAGCTCCGGGCATGCTGCAGGCCCGGGAGGAGCAGGCGGCGGGTCCGGTCAGGTCCGGGAGGTGGAGGAGGCCGTGGAGCAGCAAACCACCCAAGGTCATGTGCCCCAGCACCCCTTGGCCTGTGCCTCCAAGCCGTGAGAGCAGACCACAGGCGACCTCCAAGGGATGGGTGGAACTAGATCGCAGGCCTTGTTTTCTTGATCACTTATGTAAGGTGACTGAATCGATCCGAGGTAGGGCCCATCACAGCCTGACATTCCGGAGGCTGTGGCCCTGTGAGTGAGGGGTCTGGGGAGGACACAGAGAAGGGGAACGCTGAGTACTTAGCCTGGCTCCAAGTTCTAGGAGGAGTCCCCCCCAGGGGACACTTGGCAATGTCAGGAGACCTCTTCCCGTTGTCACAGTTGGAGTACAGGGGACTACCAGCCTCTCGTAGGCGGAAACCAAGAATACTGCTAAACATTCTAAGGTGCATTGGACACCCCCCCCTTTCCCTCTCCCTCCCCACAACAAAGAATTACCTGGTCCAGGCTGTCAACAGTGCCAGAGCTGCAGAACCCTCCCGAGGAGTCAGATATCCTGGATTCAGATCCTGCCTCTATCCCTTCGCGGCTGTGCGATCTTGAATGAGTTACTTAGCCTCCCTGTTCCCTGGCTCTTCACCTGTCAAATGGAGTTAAGAGCGGGACTGCGCCGTAGATGATCGTGAAGACCCAGGCGAAGTAAATCAGAGCGGTTGGTGTCTGGCGCCCGGCGAGCACTCAGGTTTTAGTAGTTTTGATGTTTATATCTCCTTCGTGACTCGCGTTTCCATCACAGCACTCCTAAGCAGGCCCTACTGTGTCTAGTTTTACACGTAAGGAAGCTGAGGCTTAGGAAGTGACGTGGTTAGGGTTGCCTTGCTTAGGGATGCAGAGCTAGGCTCATATTCAGATTCTCCGTAATCCTGGATATTCCCTGTTTCTTTGCGTTTCTTCTTGCTGGGGTCTGCTCCGTCTTACTGTCCCAGCCGATTCCCTTCTGACGAAAGGATTGCCCAGCGAGTATCGCTGAGTATCAAGCTGAACTCTAAAGGGGACAGAACTCTCTCATTACGCAGGGAGTAACCCTGGACTTTGTTCTTGATTTGCTCTTAGACCAGGACCAGTGAGCAGATACGGGGAGGAGCCTGAGGTTAGGATGAAGTGCAGGAGACTGAAGGGTGAGGTGTAGAGGCCCTGGCTTTCAGCAGGGACTAAAACTGAAGGCAGTCCTACTCTGGAAGATAACCCCTGCTTCCAAAGGACCGCTTGGGCCTCTCTCCCCTGCGACAGAACAGCATTTGCCCTGTCTGCTCCAGGACTAGCCACAGCATTGCTGAAGGCGGTTCAAAACATAGTAGGACCGCATCGGAAGGCAAGAGACCTAGCTGGGCTATCCATACACACCACTTTAGGGAAACTATGTCACGGTGATGGATTCACCCTGGGAATTAGAGGCTTGAAGTCCAAAATCCCTCCAACTGCAGCTAATTTACCAGGTGACCTTGGACAGATACTTCTGATCAGCCTCAGTCTATTAAAAATAAGAATAACAATCATTTATTGCTTATTATGCTCATTGACTCTGTTAATCCTGCCAGTGATCCTGCCAACAGTGTAGATGTTATTCCGTATTTTGCAGATGAGAAAACGAATAGGCTAAATGCTTTACTTGAGGCTACACAGCAAGGGGCAAAGTGGGGCTGTGAGCCCAGTTTGACTCCAAGGTACTGTTATAGGAGTTTCATTAGAAAGGCTTTTCCAACACTTACAGCCCACACACCTATGTCTGGAGAATTTGGTAGTTAGGTTTACGAAGCCCTTTAAGTAGATCACTGTCCCTGCACACTGACGTGCTGCCTCTGACCCTCCCTCTGTTGTTGTTTTTTTTTTTTTTTCTTTTTGGCATAACAAGCAATTCGATTTAAAAAATCATTCCTAGGAGCCTTTACCACCATCCTCAGCCAGACTGCCTAGAGCTAATAGTAGCCTCTTCAGTTATGGGAACAGTAACACACTTTTTGAGCCCGTGTGGTTTTATGGCTGGGAGTTGACACACCTGGATTTGAATCTCAGGTCTACCACCTACTAGCTTTGAGACCTTAGATTACTTTTCTCTGAACTTTGGTTTCCTTATTCATAAAGAGGGATTAACACGTATTTCACATAGTTATTATGAGAATAGGAGATACTGTAATAAAAGCTGCCTGACATTCAAAAAGTGATAGTTTTATGAGAGGTAGCAATTATAAGAGGAAGGCATTGCTAGAAAGGAACTAAGGGTTGCTTTGCCAAATTTCAGTGCCCCTAAGCTGCCCCCACCAGTCTCTCCCAAATTCCCGTCTCCTCTTGTACCTTTCCCGGGATCTGCTTCCTGCCCCTTTCATCAGAAGCTCATGATTAAGTCAACATGTGTTATATGTAGATAAAAGAACTGGAAGAGAGGTGGGTGGGTGGAGATGAGTTGAAGGTCCTCTGAAAAAGGACTGTTGGCTTTTCCCCTTGCCCTAGATTCTCTGAGTCGCTTTGGCAGCACCGATAATACGCAAATGTTTGTGGAAGATGCAAGTGAACCTTTCCAGCTCCTGCAGTTTTAGAAGACAGAGAACAGACAAGTGTCTTTCCAGCAAACTCTATTATTGATTTAACCTGTCCTTGACATATTTTAGCTAAGGTTTCCTTTTCCACAAACATTTCCTTCTGGGTTGTATGTCTCAGACCATACGGCTCCAGGGGTCATGTCTGTGTTTCCCTATAAGCTTCTACTTGTTGACTTTTTCTGAGCTGTTTACAGGTAACCTTAAATGCCCTGAGTCAAGTCCAAACCCTCTTCCACACAGAGTAGGTGAGTGTCACGTGGGGCCCTCACAGACTCTGTCAGGCACTGGATTACCATTCCATTCAAATGCCAAGAGGACCAAACACAGTTCAGAAAGGTAAAGGGTTGCAAAACCCCCTGTCAAACCCAAGGAGTGTGTCAGTGGTAGGATGGGCCTTCATGCCTTGTGAAAGAAAATGTACTAGTACTATTTTACATGGTTTCTACTTTTTAGGTAAAGAGCTCTATTCATGTTTGGTTTCGTTCAAGATTATATCCCTAGGGTTTGTATGGGGCTCGATTCATAGTGCGTGCTCAGTAAAGATTCATGTAGTTAATCCTGAGGGCTCTTCAGTGATGCTGATGGCCTAAGCCCTCAAGAGGCTGACGGAGGTATGGCCTTTGGTCATCGCTAATCTTTTGATTCTGAGACCAGGTAAAGCTCTCTAGTGAAGGCTCAGAAATTTTATTTTTGGAATTTACAGATCTGATATCTTGAGTACAGGATGCCTTTTGAAAAATGCCTCTTTTCTTCTCATGGGCTGGGTGGTGGCTTCCACTGCAGTGTCACATCCTGCACAGTTAACTGTATGCCTCCCTTGGTGCTGTACTAAGTGTGTTATACACATAAGCCCATTTAACCTTTACAGTAACCTGGTGAGGAAGATTCTGTTAAAGCCCTCTTTCTTAGATAAACTGAGAACTAGAGAGGTTAGTTAACTTGTCCAGGTGTCCACAGTAAGCAGTAGAGCCAGGATACACATCCAAAAAGCCTGATCCCTGAGCCTGCTTTCTTCATCCATAGGATACTGGTCACCCCCAGGGCCTGTCTTTTAGTCCTAGTTCTGACATACGATTAATGAGTTCTTGATCTCTCCGTTTACTCATCTATTTTATTCTTTGAGCTCTCTGCTAATTCTAGCATTCGATATTTAGTCCCTGCTAGGAGGAGCTTATTTTCTGGACAAGAGAGGTTGTGAATTCATTTGCCCATCAGTTTCTAGCACGGATACCTAGTGTCCTCAATCACGTTCTTCCAAAGCTGGCCTGTCCTTTTATTGATCTTTATGTGCTTTTATCTGCCAGGAGGGGGTTTTCATCCCTTGGAAAATGTAGTTTGTAAACTGGTTAAACTAGTTTTGCTAAAAACTAGTGTTTTGTTAAAACCAGTAGTAGTTGTTATTATTGTTAATACTGTTGCTGATTGTTACTAAAATTATGATAAATAACAGTTTTTCGTTCCACACCTGCCGTTTACCAGACTAGGCACTTGATATGCATTATCCCTAGTTTCTTACTTTTTGTAAAGTAAGACGCGAGGTTAAATAACTTGCCTGTTATCTCACAATTTGTAAACGGCTGTGCTGATTTGATCCCAGTTGTGATTTCAAGGTTCATGGGTTTTGTTTTTTTTTTGTTTTTGTTTTCTCTGCTATCCTGGTTATTTAAATCATGGACTGGGGAAAGTCTGGGGCTAGATCAGGTTAGGGTATGACTATAGAATTTTCCTGAGTCTTAGCCCAGCTGAAGCAAACACAGCTCAAGGGGTACATTCTTATCTGAAGAGCTGGAATATAGTAGTAGGGGATGTGCAGGATCTGAGCAGTGAGGTGAGAGGTCAGAAGTTGAGAGTACAAAGTGTGCAACAGGAAACGCGTTCAAGGTATCATGAAGGTAGACAAGATACAAGTAACATGTTGGTTCATTCTGATTGGTTTTGGGTTTTATATGACAGAGAATGGGCAGCTAACAAAGAGCCTTGGGATCAGACAATTCCTGTCACTCCTCTAGTCCTCTCAGGGGAACTGAGTTCGAACTGGCTTCCCATCTGAATCATTCTCAGTATTAACAGTGTCGGCTAGACGAATGTTTCTCCAGGAGAGGGAATGTACCTGCCTGTCACACAGCTCTGTATCAGGCTAGGATCCTGCTGAAGGCAGCGTTCGCAGGTCATAGACATGGGAGACGTAGCTCAGGCTTTTCCAAGTCTGAGGCTTCATACCTGATGCTTCCGTGATGGGAACTCATGTTTTCCTGGCAAGGCAAGCCCGCTTTAGAGTAGGAATCCTTGACATTCTCTTCTGCCTCGGAGAGCCCAGTGAAGCTGCAGATAGCTGAGATAATTTGGGATATGGATGTGGGCATAGTAAATTCATTTTTTAAAGTGGATGGCTTAGAAAGGGAGGCAAGAAGCTTTTTAACTGAAGGAGGTGGTATGATATTCCAGAAAGCTGGGGAAAGAATTTGCTAGTATTTTTACAAGTTGGCAGACTTGTTTCATTGGCTGATCTGCAGTGCCAGCTTTGGGAAGAACAGATGTCCCTTGCATTGTAAGGTAACATGCTCTGGATCTAAACACCAAATGTTGCCCTCAGTCTGTTGTGCCAGATGATGGAAGAAGGAGCTGAAGCTATTGGTTTAGAACTAAAGTTTGCATGGATTCTGAGTTGAGGTTTCTATCAGTATTTCTATACTACTGTGCCCAGACCGATGGCATTTAAGAATTCAGTAGTGAGTTTCACATATTCACATGAGAACCTCTAAGAGAGGTTCCTGATATATGATAGTGTTTTATTTTGTTGAGACATGGGTTTGAGTCAGAACGGGTTGCAAGGCCGGTGCAGGAGAATGGGTCGCCCAGCTAATAAGTCAGTGTTGCCAACCAACTCCATTGGAGCTAAATCTCTTTACAATAGTATTGTTCTTTCTTATTTGTGGAGAAAATTGTTACAAGGCAGCATTTTTCAAAGTTCTCATTTATAGAGAACAGTTGTGAACAAACGTTACATGACACCCGGGCAAAACCCAACCTGGAAGTAATTCTGAGTTAAAGTTAAAGGTATTTGTACTGCAGGATTACACCACGTTTGAACTTTGTGACCTTGAGCCAGTTTTTCTGAGCCTTAGTTTCCTCGTCTTGAAATAAGATGATAAAAATAGTACCTACTTTATAGGGTCATTATGAGGATTAAATGAGATTAAGTACATGAAGCATCTAGTGTGGTGTCTGGCACATGGAAGGTACTAGATGTACGCTGTATCCCTTCCAGTAGAAGAGAAGTGGGATTGACTTTGGATAAATTATGTGTGTCTGCTATTGAATATTTGTCAGATTGCCGTGCAAAGCTAAATATGGGGAAGTTCCATTATCTGTATCTCTGCATAGACTCCCCTTCTTCTGTAAGCGTGAAGAAAAGAGTTGATGACATTTGCAAAGCTTTTCTCACCTTGCTGCATTATCCTTAAACCAAGCTAACTTGCCCTCCTTTTCTCCTTGATGGCTGACCATCTGCATTATCAGGAGACTGCAGGGACACAGCTGTAGAATTTGCACTGAAGAAGGGCTGCAATGTATCCCTGTGCCTCACCTTGCGAGGCCTATTCATTCTAATTTGGGGTATAAAATGACAATGACAGAAGTCTGCAGAGCGCTGAGATCTCTGTTCTGTTTCATGAGCATATGTGGATCAAGGTGGGTGGGAGCATTCATGGCTCGTGCTTTGTGAAGTAGGGGGTGTTCCAGGCCAAAAATAAATTGTCTTGATAAGGCAGTACTGGTTTTTAAATCATTGGGTTTGAGTCTTTGGCTAAGACGTCTTGCTACACCACTTCCCCACTTTAATCTACTCATCTTGGTGATTATAATTCTGTAATATGGCTCAAATGCATCTTTCCATTTCCACCACCTGCTCCCTGGTTCAGGCTCCCCATCACCTCCCCCAGGCAGTTTTGCAGCTGTTTTCCAAACTAGTTTCTCTGCCTTTTCACCTACTCCGTTCAAGCCTTGATCCTATTAGTTCTATGCTTCAAAACGTGTTGCTTCCCTGTGCCCATCAAAATGAAATCTAAAGGTTGCATTTTGGCTCCGAGGATTTCTTATAATCATCTCGTGATCAAACCAGTTACTCTGATCTCCCTAAATTCTCCCACAATGTTAACTTAAGAATGAGGGAAAAGAGAACTAAAATTTACCTAAGACTTTCGGTACTGAGCCAAAACTTAGAAGTTTACACACTACCTATATTATCCCATTTAAATCTCTGCACTGACCTTGTGGAGGCAGTATTATTATTTCATTTTGCAGATGGGAACCTATAGAGGCTCCATGTTCTCTGTTATCTTCCTAATACCCTGAAGCTCTTGCTCTTTCCCTTGGTTTCTTAACCTTTGTTAAGACTGTCCTTGTCTGCTACTTCCTTTCCCCCCCCCGGTCTCCACATATCCAGGACCATATCCAGTGCCATCCTGCACCCCCAGAAAATGCTGTTGCCCTTCAAATTAGAGTGTTTCTTAGCCTCCATCAAATTGAGTTTGTATCTTATTTATGATACTGTTTTATGCCTTGGCTATTATTTACCTACATGTCTTGTCTCCTTTACTGAAGTTTGAGCATCTGTCAGGCAGGATTTGTGTCTTGATAACTTAGTGTGGTACAGTACATGGCGCCCAGCCTTAGTTGGGTGGACCAGTGAGTAGATGGGAGGATAGAAAATGAAAAAATACATGCATTTCCTGATCTAATGTGTTACCGAATACCTAAAGCTAACCATAATTTTCTGTTTCCCTACTGTATGCTTCCGAGGACCCCAAAGGTGACACGGTAAACTCTCTAGAACATAATAAAAGAGACTCTGTGCTTTTGTTCACATAGTTCTCTTTGCTTAAAATACCTTTACCCCTCAAGGCCTTGTTTCTTTCCAGACATATATCAGAAGTGTCACTGCTTCTGGGGAGCCCTCTCCAGTCCCTCCAGGAACTGTTACACTATCCTCTATGCTCCTGTGGAATTTTGTGTATCATCCTTTCCTGTATGTAATTTTCTTACGCTTTTCTCCTAATATAAATTGAGTTGTAGACCTCACTAAAAACTGGCATTTTTCAACCATACTGCTTACCATGGGCTATATGAAGTGCATCACGTTCATCATGCTCTTTAACCCTTTTGAAAACTATCTAAAGTAGATAACAATCGCTACTTCAACTTCATAGATGTGTGATGGGAAACTGAGCTTTGTGCGGGTTCGGTTACTTCCTTAAGGTCACACAGCTAAGCATCAGAGAATCCAGACCCTGATTTCTTACCCACTCTGTAATGCTTTGTCTGTTTTACTTCCTTGTGTATCACCATCACCTAGCAGGGCAGACTTCCATAAATTTTTGTTAAGTAAGTCAGTGGCTGAATGAGTGATAACTGTTCTCTAAATGTTTCTTGAGTGAATTAGCTCATACAGGCAGTAGAATAATGTCTTGTTATTCTCGTTAGCAGGATTTGACCCTCTGGAGCATGAATACCAAGCTATTCAGTTCTGGGCTGTGTTAGCAGGCCCCTCAAGGGAAGTGCAATGGCCACCGCGGCAGCAGCAGCGTCTCACCTGAACCTGGACGCCCTCCGGGAAGTGCTGGAATGCCCCATCTGCATGGAGTCCTTCACAGAGGAGCAGTTGCGGCCCAAGCTCCTGCACTGTGGCCATACCATCTGCCGCCAGTGCCTGGAGAAGCTCCTGGCCAGTAGCATCAATGGTGTCCGCTGTCCCTTTTGCAGCAAGATTACCCGCATCACCAGCCTCACCCAGCTGACAGACAACCTGACGGTGCTGAAGATCATTGACACCGCTGGGCTGAGTGAGGCTGTGGGGCTGCTCATGTGCCGGTCCTGTGGGCGGCGGCTGCCCAGGCAGTTCTGCAGGAGCTGCGGTGTGGTGCTGTGTGAGCCCTGTCGGGAGGCGGACCACCAGCCCCCCAGCCACTGTACACTCCCTGTCAAAGAGGCAGCTGAGGAGCGGCGTCAGGACTTCGGAGAGAAGCTGGCCCGTCTGCGGGAGCTGATGGGGGAGCTGCAGCGGCGGAAGGTGGCCTTGGAAGGGGTCTCCAAGGACCTTCAGGCAAGGTATAAAGCGGTTCTCCAGGAGTATGGGCACGAGGAGCGCAGGGTCCAGGAAGAGCTGGCTCGCTCTCGCAAGTTCTTCACAGGCTCTTTGGCTGAGGTTGAGAAGTCCAACAGCCAAGTGGTAGAGGAGCAGAGTTACCTGCTTAACATTGCAGAGGTGCAGGCGGTGTCTCGCTGTGACTACTTCCTGGCCAAGATCAAGCAGGCCGATGTAGCACTACTGGAGGAGACAGCGGATGAGGAGGAGCCAGAGCTCACGGCCAGCCTGCCCCGGGAGCTCACCCTACAGGATGTGGAGCTGCTTAAGGTGGGCCATGTCGGCCCCCTCCAAATCGGGCAGGCTGTTAAAAAGCCCCGGACAGTCAACATGGAAGATTCCTGGGCCATGGAGGCTGCAGCCTCTGCTGCTTCTACCTCCGTTACGTTCAGAGAGATGGACATGAGCCCCGAGGAAGTGGCTGCCAGCCCCCGGGCCTCACCTGCTAAGCAGCGGGGTGCCGAGACAGCAGCCAATATGCAGCAGTGCCTCTTCCTCAAGAAGATGGGGGCCAAGGGCAGCACTCCAGGCATGTTCAACCTTCCGGTCAGTCTCTACGTGACCAGTCAAGGCGAGGTGCTGGTTGCTGACCGGGGCAACTACCGTATACAAGTCTTTACTCGGAAAGGCTTTTTGAAGGAGATCCGCCGCAGCCCTAGTGGCATCGACAGCTTCGTGCTGAGCTTCCTTGGCGCCGATCTGCCCAATCTCACTCCTCTCTCAGTGGCCATGAACTGCCAAGGACTGATCGGCGTAACCGACAGCTATGACAACTCCCTCAAGGTGTATACCCTGGATGGCCACTGCGTGGCCTGTCACAGGAGCCAGCTGAGCAAACCCTGGGGCATCACGGCCCTTCCGTCCGGCCAGTTTGTGGTAACTGACGTGGAGGGCGGAAAGCTCTGGTGCTTCACCGTTGACCGAGGAGCAGGGGTGGTCAAATACAGCTGCCTCTGTAGCGCCGTGCGGCCCAAGTTTGTCACCTGTGACGCGGAGGGCACCGTCTACTTCACCCAGGGCTTGGGCCTCAATCTGGAGAATCGGCAGAATGAGCACCACCTGGAGGGCGGCTTCTCCATCGGCTCCGTGGGCCCCGATGGCCAGCTGGGTCGCCAGATCAGCCACTTCTTCTCAGAGAATGAGGATTTCCGCTGCATCGCCGGCATGTGTGTGGATGCTCGTGGTGACCTCATCGTGGCTGACAGTAGTCGAAAGGAAATTCTCCACTTCCCCAAGGGTGGGGGCTATAGCGTCCTCATTCGAGAGGGGCTCACGTGTCCGGTGGGCATCGCCCTCACTCCTAAAGGGCAGCTCCTGGTCTTGGACTGTTGGGATCACTGCATCAAGATTTACAGCTACCATCTGAGAAGATACTCTACCCCTTAGGGGATAAGAGAGAACAATTTCTTCTGCTTCCCAGCCAGCCTCCTTCCCCTTATCCCTCAGTTATTAGTGATATTGTAGAGTGCACTGGGCCTGTGTCTTTATTCCCGCTGGCTAGTCCTAGAATTTTAGAAGCTGTCTTTTAGTGGGTGGGTTTTTTTTTTTTTTTGTTGCTGTTGTTTTGCATTACTTTCCTCCTAAATTTAGAGTTTGAACAGATGTATTGCCCCAAACAGGACATCTGATATGGGGTTAGCTGAAGTTTGATTAGAACTTAGGCACTTCTGAGGCTTCAGTAGAGAGCCTTTTGCCCCCGTGTTTGGAATTTGCCCTTGTACTGAATCCTTGTTGATTTCCCTCTTTTGGCTTGGCTAACCCTGGTCCCGTATTTCCCTCTTACTATAATGCACTTCGTACGTGACACTTTCTCTTCGATTCTGCCGCATTTAGTGCGCAAGCTCCAGTGGGATCTGCTCCGCCTTTCATTTTAGACATCATATCCCTGTGGCATGATGTCTCCGGTCTCTCGTCACCTTTATCAGAGTGGAAGCTCATTCATTCAGTGCCATCAAGGGAGACCTGCAGTCCTTTTGGGAAGCAGTCCCTCTTGGTTCTGGGGGTTTTGTGCCATCTTGGATCGGTCTCTAATTGCAGATGTGACAAAGAATGGATTGACCCTAGTTGGTTGGTGTTGAAGACTTTAGCCTGGAAAGTGCTTGCCTTTTCCAGCAGCGTATAGATTGGAATTATTTCAAAGCACAGAACGATGCGAATAAATGAAAACAAATGCTATAACCTAGTCAGTTAATACTCTTGGATAGTTTCTAGAGCTCATCGTTTTTCATATTACCTCTCTCCACTGGCCTCTGCCAAGAGTTGTCTGCAGAACTGCACAACACAGGCCAGGGTCCACCAAGTGGGGAGGTGGACACATCTCATTTTCATTAGAACTGTTCGGTCTTTATTCTGTATTTTCCTCAAGTGACTGCCTAATACTTGGTTTTGAGATTTATTTCCATTCCTCCATCAAGAATTAAATAATTGATAACTGTTTCTTCTTCGCTGGTGTTCACGTCTTCTAATTAAATATGGGATTTGGGAGATGAGAGGGATAAGTTGTACCAGGCTGTTTCGCCTCCGTATCTGACACTGCATTCTTTGAGACCATTAAGGACCTACCCCCAATCAAAATTCAGCCTAAGGCACCATTAGATAAAGAATTCCAAAGTTTACTCCGACACACACGTGTACAGAATCACCCCCGCAAGGTCTACAGAGTCACCAACATCCTGTTAGGAATAGAGCCTCTGCCATTTTATATCTTTGTAATTAGAGTTCAAAAAAGGAAGAAGCCTTGTCCTTTTTAAAAAAAAAAAAAAAAAGACCAGAAGCGGGTGAGGGAATTTGTGACAAGGATCCTCAGGCTCGGTTTTTACTGAGCAATAGAGTTTTGCTCTGTAGATGCAGGGCTGATGGCAAGCCAAAGAGCCATCACCGTGCTTTTTAAAGAAACCAGATTTGCTAAGCTGGGCTACTCAAAATTGTTTTGTTTTTTTGGTGGTAGCAATTGTTTTTTTCGGCTTCTGTTGTAATAGCTGCCAAAGAATAGGAAAGGAAATAATTGGTGCGATGTCAAGCTAGTTTGTCTTGCACGTTACACCTGGAGAAAGCCCCATGTTCTGATTATGAAATTGCCTCCCAATTTCCAAAGATTGTATAATTGAGAGGAAATTGATCCAATTAAAAGTGCATCACAAATAACTCCACTAGTTATTAGAGCCACTTTATCGGATAGCACCTGGCAGGAGGAGATCTGTCTTTGCTCTCAGTGAGGGGGGCTTGCTAAGGTAGTAACATTGGTCGAGGCCTTTGGCACACGGTTGGCAGCACAGACGTGTATACTGTGGACTGGCTTGACGTCCGTGGGCCAGAAACCCCCAGCTGCCAGTGCTTTTGGAAGGCAGGGCAACTGCTCACTATTGGTATTTGGCCTTTAGGGCCACCCATCGCCGACCAACACTCCTGCCTTGGTCCTCACCAAGCAGCTGTCTGCTGGCCCAGAGTGGACATAAGTGTAATCTGTTTTTGTTTCCTCGATGTGAATATTTTAGAGGCTGTGCTTAGTGCAATTTTCAGTGATCTACCCTGTCGACTACGTTACGTACATAGCACAACCCTAGGAAGCTAGTTTCCTCAATGATAGCAGTTTTTGTTTGTGGTTTCTTGTTTTTAAGCAGTGGTTCCCTGATTCTAGGAACAGTCTTAACGTGGGAGTCTGTTATGTAAAGTAGATCAAAGAGCAGCTGCTCTGGTTGAAGCAGGTTTGTGGGCCCTGCAGAACAGGCTTTATCCCCTCACCTAACCTGCGCACCCCTCCCACCCCCACCCCCCACCCTGCAAAACTCCTGTGAATCTACGGGGCACTTTCTGGAAACCATTGAACTACAGCCCTGCTGGTCTTCACGCAGGCCTGGGCCAGGCACTTCACCTTTCCCCTTTTGGGGAAATGATGAAAATGATTTTCCGAAGGAAGGGTGTTAAGATGTGAGATAAATGATGTGAAAAATCCTTGGCATACTCAGTAAGTGGTAAGTATTACAACCTTCTTTCCTCGCGTGGTTAAAACGAGTGGTGTGAGGTAGTCCAACCCCTCCAAACGATACTTCACCTCTTTCCTATTTTACAGGTTCCTATTCGTCAGCCAAAACTTTTCTCCGGCGCGTCCTCTCCCTGCATCACCTGTTCCTTTTTATTATCACTCTCCCAATTTCATGTCTCTTTAATTGTATAAAATACTGTGAGCACGTCGCGTGGTGCCTAACATAGTGTGTGTGTGTGTATATATATCCTCAGGCATCTAATTGGCTGTTATTTACTTGACTTGCTAATGACGATGGGCCTCCAGTAACCTTAGTTTTCTTAACACAACCCCTTACATTGGATAAAAAGGTATTCGTAGGAAGCCCTTTAATAAGGTACATGAGAACCTAAAGGCAAGCAAACGGCTTATAGGTTGGTTAAGTCCCGGCTTCCCTTTATCAGTCTGAGTATATAGAATTTAGGGTTTCAGAGCAATCCTCCATTCAGTACTTGCTGAGTACCTACTGTGGGCCAGGCACTATGCCAAGTGTTCAGAAGGGAAGGAAAAGTAATGTGATAAACGATGTTAACGAGCCTACTTCTTCAGAAATCATTGCCGTCTTTCCTAAGATACTTGAAATCTAGTGTTCCATAGCCCTAGACTTCCTCAAAGGCCAGGGATAGGCGCTGCCTGAGTGATGGTAAGGGCCAATCCCAACGTACACTGCAGCCGGAGACAGTCCGCAGAGGGATACTCCATTATTCAAGTCAGTAGGATAAACTTGGCTGGAGTCCTGCAGTGCCCCTGTGGGTAAGGCAAGTAATGCTTAAGTAGCTGTACTTTTAATCTAGTACTAATTAATGGCCTCTTAAAAGTGAAGTGTTACCCAGCTCCGTAGGAGGGAAGCGGAAGGCAGAGACTTGTATGAAACTCAGGGCTCTGTCTTGCACCTGACTAGGCTGTTGATTTGTACTCAGGACGTACAGCCCCTCAAGGGATCTCAAAACAAATTACAGCAGCTGCCTGGATGAATTTTACAAGCAGGGCAATGGTGAGGTAGGAGGCTCTTTAGCAAAATACACACTTACACTGCAGACCTATGGCTGTATCCTGTCAATACCATTAATATTCATGCTACCCTGGCTGAGTCTGAAGTTGGTGAGGCAGCTCTGGGGCGGGCAGCGGATTCTAGTGGGAAAGTCGCCGGATCTGGTCTAGGTCTGCATCACGGCTCTGCCTCTGACCTCCCTATGTGGCTTCAGGTGATCACATACCTCTGCCTCAGTTTCCCTGCCTGGGGAGAGGTTGGACTAGATGACCAGTAAAGCCCCTTTTGGCGCTATGGTTTCAGTTAATTTTTAACCAGCTAGACACTGAGTTGAGTTTTGCCTCCGTGTTTTTGCCTAATGCCTCCTAAAATTGTGTTTCAAGTGGTAGAAAGAACCTGCACTTTGTAAATAATCAGCTCCAGTTTGGCCCAGTTGCTTTACCGCACCCCGATTCTTGTACCCGTGGGTCACTTACTAGCTGGCGTCATTCTGTCCAACTGTCGTTTCCTCATCTGCTGGAAGGCAAGGACAGCTTAGGTTTTAAAGCACTGTTGTGAGACTCGAAAGCTATAAATGGGGTAGCGTATGTAGAGGCACCTAATTCTGAACGTGTGAGGTGCTCAGAAAACCTGGCTTCCCTGGTAGGAGGCAAAGACCCCACCCCACCCCCCCACGGTGTACTGATGTAACATTTTCAGGCTAACACCGGGGGAGATTGCAGACCTGTGTCGGTGAAGCAGTGGCACTGCTCGGCTTCTTAATTAAAAACCTATTGGAGGGAGACTGGGATGGCCGGAGGGGCAGAGGCAAAACTCACAGTATGTCTCCGCCAAGGAAAGCTGCACATAAAGCCTAAAGGGTTGTTTTTTGATTAAAGTAGTCAGGATGTCATCCCGACACTCTGAGAGGTTAAATGGAGTCGAGATTTCATATATATATATAAAATCTTATATATTATATATATATATATACTCATACACACATGCGCACGCACAAATTTTATGTATGTGTATGTGTATTTGTTTTAAAACAGAAATTTGTGTGTTTAGGTCTTCCTATAGATGGCTAGCATAAAAGGATTTTTCCTCCAGGTCAATGTCCATTAACTCAAATAACTACAAAAATTAACACATTAGAATGCAACCGCTGGCTGCCACGTGGGCTCTCCTAGAAACAAAGGCTGCTTGTCACAGACCTGAGCCCGAGGCCCTCCATCCCTAGCCCACCCGTTATACCTTGAGTCATGGAAGCAGCACCTTGAAAGTTTAGCACAGCTACTGAGGCGCCCTTGCTATAGCCTAGAGCCAAACCTAGGCCTCGGCATACCTCACCTGCAGGACAGGGTGCCCCCTCCATCCTCGGTCCTTTGCCAGGTGCCTTGTCACCCCCTTTCCCAGACCCCTTGGCTATCTGAGGAGTCCCCTGGGATACACCAAGTGAACAGCAGACAGCTTATATACTTTATAAGTGGTGTCACCACCACCATATGTGATGGAGTTTGCTGGAAGGCTGCTACTTTTCAGCCCTTAACTGGGATGTTCCTGATCATGGGACAGGACCCAAGAGTCCGCACAACCGGCCAAACTTGATGCAGTTCTCTTTGCAGCTCTATCTCCACATGTTTATAGACTCTTGGGCCATTGCCAATGATGTGCTCATCTGGCCCAGCCAACAGCAACAAGTCTCTCTCCAAGGTTGCAGATCTCTGGGAATTTCTTGTGTCACAGATAACCGAAAACCTAAATCAGGATCGCACCTGTCTTTACACATACTAAATCCATGACAAAAGGCCTCACCAAAACCCTCCTTATCGCCCGCAGAATTCCAGACATTACGGATCGTGGCCGAAGCCCTCATTTCACTACACAAAATAGACAATGTTGGGTTCTCGATACAAGGCATTTAGTAGAATTTTCATTTCCTCTACCACCATCAGACTGCAGCGCTCATAGAGCGCCATGATGGTTTGCTTACGCAAGTGCGCGTTCAACGACGTCAAACATCCAGAGTGAACTGTAATAAAGATTCTGACTTCCACATCTGACGCTTGAAGCCTGACAGCATTCAAGGCCTCACTCGGCAAACCTAGGTACTCCTACCTTTGGTGCCAGAGGGAAGTTGGGACCACGGCCACCCTACTCCACCCCCTACCCATCCCATACAAGCCAAGCCTGTCTCCTTTCCCTGTTTTCTCGAGCCACTTCAGATCTGCCTGGGAGGAGAAAGCTTCATCACGTGAGTCTTAGGTCCTTTTATATCGGGGTGTGTGTGCGGCAGCATCAGTTCCACCCTCTGAACCACACATACCAGGCTGCAGTCCATCCCACTACTTTCGAGTGACGACCGAGATGTAGAGATCAACATTAAGACAACTTCACCATATGACACATTTTTCTGAATGTAATTTATGAGCAACCACACAGATAAGACCCATTTTCGGGAAATGACACTTCGTATTTAAACTTAAGAATAAAAACTCAGGCCCAAGAATCTGAAACTTGTTTAACAACAACAACAACAACAACAAAAAATCTAATGATTCTGCACAAGTGTTAGAAATAAATTGGAAATATCATGGCTCAAAGGGTGGGAAGGGGGCAGGGATGCCAGTCTCACCTGATCATGATGCAGGGGCCGGATATAGGAGAATGGAAGGTGCACGGATGGGAGGAAACGTGTGATGTGTACACTCCTGGGCACTATACGCTGGACTTCCCATAGAGGCTGATTCACTCTTAGCCAGGGCGCCTGGGGGGCTCAACGGTTGAGCATCTGCCTTTGGCTCAGGGTGTGACCCTGGGGTCCTGGGATCGATCCTGCATCCAGATCCCTGCATGGAGCCTGCTTCTCCCTCTGCCTGTGTCTCTGCCTCTCTCTGTGTCTCTCATGAATAAATAAATAAAATCTTTAACACACACACACACACACAAAGCTCTTAGCCAAATGAAAGGTGCACATGATGAAGCCCAACCCCTTTAAGTGCGTATCCTTCCCTTCTGCTCCACGACGTTGGCTGCGTAGGCCTGTTGCCCTCCTCAACCAAACGGGAGATGTGAGCTCCAGCCTACTCTGCACTAGGACTGATCCTCGGTGTCCCGTAAGGTTTTACAGAAGTTAAAGCTGGCCAGACATGAGACGTGACGACGGCCTCTCTGAATGAAAGAAAGGCTTTCCAAATAAAAGGCCCAAATAAATACTAAACAATAGGATGAGTTGCTCCCTGAGGAAACAAGTTGCAAAAGGGGAACTGTGATTTTTTCACCCAAAGCTTCGTCTCCTGTGATGATCACCTCTGCAACGAGGTCCCAAACCTGCATTTTCAGGTCTTACCTTTTTTTTTTTCTTTTTTTTTTTGGATCACCAGACTGGTCTATGCCCAGCTGCCCACCTCATCCTGCCAACTAGCTTGTCAGCCGTGGGCTGCTGTGTCCGATGAAGATGTCCCTGAGAAACCCCAGACGCAACATATTTCAACCTGAGCTCAGCACTCCAACACCCGCTGTTCTTTTGTTCTACTTTGAGAAACACATCAGTGTCACCGTTTCTCACCCATTTACTTATTTACTTTTTTTTTTTAAATCTCCAGCTGCATGGTTACTAAACGGCAAGCCGCTATTATTTTTCTCCTGAAACACGTCTACCACTTCCTAACTGATCTTCCCGACTCAATCTAACATTCCTTCAATCCCAAGCCAAACCCTATCAGATTCAACCGGAATCAAACTGTAAGAGGCAAATAATACTGCATAAAATCTTTAAACGACCTTAAATTGCTCCCGGTAAAAGGACACATTTCTGAACGTGGTCCACACACCCAGTGGGATTCGGCTCCTGCCCTTCTATCTTCCTACGGTTATCTCAACACTGTTTCCTAGCAATCTGCTCCATACAGGTGTTTTCTCCCCTCGTATCTCAGGGCCTATTTATTTATTTATTTATTTATTTATTTATTTATACCTGCTTTTCTTGTCCCGTGATACTTTCCTTCTCCTGAACCACTTCTGTTGCTCTCTCTTGCCTCCTGCAGGTTTTCTAGGATGCCCCTTTCCTGACCCACCACGCAGTTGGGAGTCGGGCGTCCAAACCGCACTTTGCGCTTCCTCCTCCCGGCGTTTACACGCTGCGTTGTGATTTCCTTGTTACCCTCCACGTCTACACCGAGGTCCGTGAAGGCAGAGCCACATTTAATTTACCGCTGCATTCCCATCGAGTAGGCACTAAAAACCATTGCTGGACAAAACCAGGGCCTGGGGGCGGGGCGGGGGGGGCGGTCAGCCTCGCTCATCTCTTGATATAAATGAACACTTGGTGTCCCATTTAGCACCAGCTGCGGTGCCACCTTGCGCCCCTCCCACCAGCTGCCTCCCTGAATCGCCGCCGACAGTAAGCCCAGCCCATTGGGACAGAAAATGGGATGTGGTTGAAACGTGGGAGGAGTGGTTACCCCAGCTTCCGTTTTCCTTAAAGAAACCTTCTCAACAACAAAATCATGACAAGTTGCGTTTCCCATGGAAAACCCTAAATGCTCTCTTTGTGCAAAACCACCCCTGGAAGAGAAGGCTCACAAAAGATACGTCTCAATGAGGCCATCACAAGCAAGAGGGGATCCCTTCAGACCCAGGGCCTCTTGAGTTGCCTCTCAGCACACCTTGGAAGGAGGACGGAGAGAGAGAATGAAAAGGGAGCTGGTTGGAGTCCCAACCCTGTCACTAATTTATAGTTCCCTCTGAGCAAGTTTCTCATCACCCATTCCATCATCCATCGTAATAGATTTATTGAATTAAGGATCTTTGCAGCCATAAATTTCAGCGATTCCGATGCTCCTGACCTCAGGGGCTTCTTGGACCAAGATCTTTAAAAGGAGCCTTCCATCTCCTTGGGCACCCAAGGAGGAACCCTTGGGGTCTAGGGCTTAAGTGTCAGGTAAAAACAACCAAGACCAGCTCCTACCCAATGGATCCATGGTCAAGTCGATCTCTAAGGCCCGGCTCAAAGCCCGCACCCTCACCCGGAACCACAGCGTTAGGCAAAGAGGACCTGGCACCCGCTGCCTGATGACACCACAGAGGCGGGCATCACGCTGCCCTGCCTGCCTGTTTTCACACTTCAAGTCCTTCTGCCCGGTTCAGATGCCTCTCACACAGAACAGTCTTTTTTTTTTTTTTTTCTTGGAGCACCCTCTGTGGTTAAGTAATAGCAAAGCATAAACGGCGAGAGGGCCCCAAGCAAGAAAAGAAAGGGAAGAGCAAGTACTTCCACCGACCTTGTGCCTCCCAGTTATATACATCCCCCCTCCCACCTTGGCACCTCCTGATTCTCAGCTTCCTAGGTGGAAAGCCCCCCCCCTTTTAGAGGGTCATCGTGAGGATCAAATGAGATGCCAAGTGCCCAGCGTGCCTGCCGGCAAAGAGGTTCTCAGTACGTGGCGTCTGTCCTTACACGATGGGTTAGGGCACAGGGGCTTTGGAGTCGCGCCGTCCCGGGTTGGAGCCCTGCCTCCGCCTGTTTATTACCAGGTGAGTTTTCTCATTTGGAAGATGGACATAATACCCCGGACCTCATGGGGGCAAGGGGTTAGGGGGGATTCTTATTAAGAATAAGGCGAGAAAAAAATAAAATAAAAATAAAAAAGAATAAGGCGAGACCACGTGATTCAGGGCCCGTAGCAAGGGCCCACACAAGTCAGCCCTTGGGGCCCAGCCGGCTCCCCCCTTCGCCAGCACACACAGCCCTACTACACATTCTTCTCGCCCTCCAGGGCTCCAGGCTGCGCTTTCCCGTAATTCTGCTTTCTACTCCCACCCCCAGGACTCAAACGCAGGTTGGCAGATCACGCAAGAGAGAAAGCAGCCGTGGCTTCAGGGTTCCCTCGGGCTCCCGCACCCAGGACTGGAAAGAGCTGCACCATTACGCCTCCCGCGGCAGAAAGCCGATGGTCACCATAATCCTCACCCACGCGATTGTGTCCCTCAAGAATAAATGATAATCATAATAAGAGCCCGATTTCCTGACCACTTCTTACATGCCAGGTGCCGTGATAATCACTTCACAGGCATTGTTCCAGTTCATTCTAACAATACTGCGGAGCAAGCGGCACTGCAGCCACCTTAAGGCTCAGCTGAGACTCTGAGAAATCAAGGTGCCTTGTCCTACGTCACACACGTGGCACCTGGGTCAGAGGACCACACACACCTGACACGGACGTTGGTGTTTGTTGAAAGGTGCTCCTCTGGGGAGGAGTGGGCAACGACCACTGATTGGCGTTGAGCTCCTACCAGGAGCCAACTAACCCCGTGATCTCATCCCATCTTCACGACCACCCGAACGGTTCAGGTACTTTTCCAACTATTCCCCAGGTACTTCTGAAATGGGCCCCGGGGTCTGACTTCACTGCAGGCCCCAGAAGACTCAGCCTCTCCTGAGAGTACGCGGCTGGGGGCAGAGGCAATGGCAGTTTCTCAGACTACTTAGAAGACTGGGGCACAGACACATTCAAAGATCTAAAAAAAAAAAAAAAAAAAAAAAAAAAACAAGGCCAGTGGCATCCCTCAAAAGCACCTGAAGACATCCAGGCTCACTGCTCCCGGCTGGTCTAAGTGGGCTCAGCACTCTGCAGGCTTCTCCACATCCCCAGATTCGTGTCCCGCCCCCTGCAACCCCTGCAACCCACCCCTACCACCGGGGTGATAATGCCCAGACCCCCCAGGGCTCTGCTGAGCTGTCCTCTGCTCCAGGGAAGTTCCCGGCTGCCCTATGCAGTTAGGACCAGTCTCCTGGCCTCGGTTTCTCCACTCCCGACCCTACACGCGCGCACATGCACACGCGCAAGCTTCCCCACCACAGCATCATCCATCAAAAACTTTGTTAGTTGTCTGCTCACCGGTTAACCTGTGCCATTCGATTGTGAGCCTCCCGAGAGCAGGAAGGGGTCTTGCTCACCGTGCCAGCCTCAGCACCTGACACAGAGCCTGACGCATAGCAGGGGCTGGACACAGCCGTGGGGAGAGGGGCAAAAAGGGACGAAGGAAGGACAGGAGACACAGCGGCAAGGGACGCACCCTGGTGATGTGGAATCTGGAGGGAGGCCGCGCCACCTGCCGATGACCACCTGGGGAAGGCACAAGCATCCCTCGGTGCACCTGTGTTCCCTGCAGGCCCCCCTGTCCTCACTAAGGCGTCGAAGGCAAAGAGAGGACAAAAGCCCCACGTTCATCTCCAGGCACGTTCCACATCCTCCGTGCGAGCCTGCTGAGTCAGAAGGTCCCACCTGACAGCCCTGCGCCCTCGGCCCCTGTGGCGCTTGCCTGGCATCCGACTGTGAGAGGGGTCGAGCGGCCCAGCAGGCCCCTGTCCGAACAGAATCCGGGGACCTGGTGTACAACAGTAGCAACCTCTCCTTGCTTCCCTAAGCGGAAGGACAAGAGGGGCAGTCTCCAACGCCTCAGGTAACGAGGAGCTCGTGTGTGCACGGACCCTGAACGAAGAAAACGTGCGGTCTATCCTCCAGGAACTCGGCCCCCTTGGAGGATGTGGGGGGCCTTGGCCACTGGGGAGCAAAATCAGAGTTGATTTTGCTCTGAGTTTCCAGGAGGGCGAAGACCAAAAACCAACCAAACAACCAAGCCCCATTGCTACCTGGTTATTAAGTGTCCCCCTCCGCAACGGCAGGTTCTGACTGCGGGAGTTGACCTCAACTTGCCCATCTGTTGAACGGGAAGCCAGGTGGGCCGAGAATAGGAAACACCCTTACTCAAGAGTCGCCACCGCCTCTTCCCCTGCCCTCGGCTGGTGGTGCTGAGCCATCACTGCCTTCCTGCCACCACGCCCGGTCCGGACCCGTGGCACTCCAGGCAGCAGCTCCCCGCCGCCTTGCAACCACGGCCGGCCCTCAGAGAGAAGCTCCCCCGGCTCTGGGATGGCCACGGTGACTTCCAGCTGGGACGAGCCCGGGCTGGGCCTTGCCTTGCAATGCTGCCGCTAAACGGGGGTGGGGGGGTGTGCATGGAGTACCTCCTCCCCTGCCCACCCCGCCCCCGCGGGCCTGCACGCAGAGCCTCTGCCTCCCACAGGTCTTCCAGCAGTGGATGGGGCAACGGAACAGGAGTGCAGACGGTCCCCTTGGGTCGGACGCCACGCCAGCATCTAGAGAGTTCTCTGAAGCCGCCGCCGTACGGACACACATGGTCCCCGTGATGAAAGCAGCCCGGGTTCAAATCCCCACCCACTGTGCCAAGCTCCCCGGTGTGAACCCCCGCGGGCCATCTTACCCTCGCGCGCCTCAGTCTCCTCAAGCATGAAATGCAGATACCAGAGCCTCCCTCCCAGGCTTGTTGTGCGAGGAGTAAATTGGATGAAAAAAAAAATGCACATACGTGAAAGCGGTTGGCGAGCGGCTGCGCACAGAGCACGGCGAGGGGTTATTATTCTTGGTGTGCACCAATAGGAAAATGACTAGGGTGTTCCGTTCCAGATGGACTCAATCTAAACCGGGGAACAAATGCTTTTTTTTTGGTAATTTCATCTGGTGGAAATGGCAGTCTCATGGGCCTATTTGTGTTTAATGAACCACATCCTGTATCGTCTTCCTGCAAGGTTCTGGGGAGAAAGAAGTTCGTTCTCTCCTCTGGCGGGCTGCAGACCAGTGAGCGTCCAGCTCAGGCTTGACCCGCTCTGACCCCCCTACCTCCCTGCTAGACGTACCCTACCAGTAACTGCACGGAGGCCACGGGGCAGGGGCAGGGGGCAGGGTACTCAGCTCCCGCCTCGCCCTCCCTGGGACCCTGCCTAGCCGATCTCCGACTTCCGCTGTGGTTTAGGATTGTGAGGCTGGGCTGGGTGTGCCCGAGAGGCGGACAGCCTGGAGCGGGGGGGGGGGCCGGGGACACATCAGATCTGAGAGGGCCCTGAGGTCGTGGGGAACAGGTTGGAAATCAGCCTCGGGGCAATGACAAAGCACCCAGGATTTCCATCCAAGAAGCAGCAGGAGGGCAAGTCTGTTAATGGTTAATTTTATATGTAAGCTTGACTGGGCCATGGGGTGTTCAGATAGTTGGTCAAACAGTATCGTGGATGTGTGTGTGTGTGTGTGTGTGTGTGTGTGAGGGTGTCGGCGACAATGTTTTGGATGAAACAATCAGTAGACTGAGTAAAGCAGACTGCCCTCCCGAATGTGGGTGGGCCTCGTCCAATCAGTTGAAGACCTGACTAGAACAAAAAGGCCGACCCTCCCAGGAGTAAGCAAGAACCCCTCCTGCTTAAACCTCTGAGCTGGGACATCATTCTCTTCTTGCCTTTGGACCCCAACTGAAGGACTGGTTCTTCTTAGGTCTCAAGCCCACCAGCTTTTGGAATTCTCCTGAATTCCCAGTTTGCTGAGCAGATCTTGGCTTGGAGCTTCCCAGCCTGCATAATAATCACATGAGCCGATTTCTCATAATAAATCTCTCTCCCTCTCTCTTTTATTCTCTCTGTATATGTATATATTTATATCATATGTCTTATATTATGAATATTATATATAATAGAGACCGTTATCTGTCTATCCATCCATCCATCCATCCATCCATCCATCCACCCTGTTGGTTCTCTCTGGAGAAAACTGACCGACCGACCCATGTCCTCAGGGCTGCTGTGTGGTCTGGACTGATGGGAGACAAGAGCGGAAGCAAGAGGTCCAGGTAGCATGCCAACCCTAGAGTCCAGGCAAGCCATGATGGTGGTCTGACACAGGGCACAGCAGTGACATGGAAAGAAATGGGCAAATTCAAGACCTAGTTGGCAATTAAAATGGGTAAGATCTGGGAAATGGCGGGGGGGGGGCAGTTAAGAAGGATTAGGTTTCTGGCCCTGCCTACAAACAGGTCACAGCATGTTTCACTGAGACACTAGAAAAGTACTAGGTTGTATGGGACAGAATGGGCGGCGGGGGCGGCAAGGGGGCTGGCATGCGAACAACTGCGAGCCGAGAGCCTGCAGGCAGAGGCATAAAGCGGGAGTCATCAGTGGAAGGACAGTAACAGGGTCCCCAGAGAGAGAAGAACAGTCCAGGAGGAGGGACCCAGGCCAGGGTCCCGTGAAGCCCCATGGTCCAGGTTGGCAGAGGAGGGTGAGCCTGCAAAGCAGACGTGGAAGACGTCAGGAGGAAGGGGGGGCGATGCACAAGGAAGGTCTGGGACCCTGGACACAAACACAGAGAGCACATCAAGCAGGACACGGCCAGCTCCGTCGAATGCTAACTCAAGGTCAAGCACGCGGCAACCGGCAACTGTCCCCGGATAATTAAGTCTACAGAGAAGTGAACTGGTACCCGGCAGGTCTCCGCCTGAGAGGGCTCCTTTCATGTGCCGATGCTGCCTTTGAAGCCAGCTCCCTCGGGGAACAGAAAGCCCAGGAGAGTCCTCCAGCCCAGTCCGCCCCTCCGCCCCTCGGCCACAAGTGTCCTCGCCAAAGGCGATGACATTTGACCATCTTTCCCTTGTCCCTCCCCTGCCCCCCTCCCACCTCAACCTTCTCAGCCAGGACTCCTTTAAACAGGAGTCTGGGAATGCTGCAGCTGACATTCAAAACTGCATTGTAATTCAAATGGAAATGCAGAAATTCATTCCCTTGGACCGTCTCGGGAAATTATAATAGAGATAAAGCGTCTTCTAAAGGTGGCAACAGGCATTTATCTCTGAGGACACCTCAATAACCACGGACCACCCCAGTCTTAAGAGCAGCGTAACCTTCGTTAGAAAACGTCCTTTCCCAGGGTCACCGAGTCTACACACTTGGGAGAGTTGTATTAATTGCATACGTTTCCTCTTCTACACTTTCTCTCTCTGTCGCGCGCACGTGTGTGTGTGTGTGTGTGTGTGTGTGTGTGTGTGAGCGCACACGCATGCACTCTGGTTTGCACTTGTCTATCTCTCTGTGTTTTTCTGACTCCTCCTACCGCCCTCGGTTGGTCACACTCTCTCTCTCTGACACACACACACACAATGAACGATCCCTTCACATGCACACACCCTTCAGCTTCCATAGTCACTTTCTCCACGGGGAAGGAGTAATTGAGATTTCAGGGTCCCCTGAAATCCGACCGAGGTTTCTGCATCCATCACCATCCTCCCAGAGAACGACAGGGAACGACCAAAATGCAGGGAGCAGACCCCCCCACCCCCACCTCCCCTCCCACTGGCTCCACTCAGCCCAACCCACCCCTGCCCTTGGTCCTGAGTCAGTCGGCAAGGGACGGGAGGAAACTAGCGACCCCACCATAAAAACACACGTGTACCTACACACACCTGGGAGCAGAGTTACCTGAGCAGCTGGGCAGCTGTGGCAGGAGGGAACGGGTTGAGCCCAGCTCCGTGCAGGACGGGCCCACTGATGGCCTAGGCTTTCCCTGGCGTCTGTATTTTGCATATGAGGAAAGCCATCTAGAGAGTGGGTCCCCTTGCCCAAGATCGCACAGCCCATAAGAGGTACGGCTGGGATTTGAACCCGAGCCCGTCTGACTGCAAAACCTCTTGTTTTATCTCCAAATGAGGAAGTCTTCATCCCAGGTCGCCCGAGGATGGGTAACTCCCTACAGAGAGTCTTAATGGTGATAAAAAGGTGTGCGTCACGGTCACAGCAAGGCGGAGTGCGTGGACAGTAAGTCAAAGGGCGAAATGGGAGGTTTCAAGGGATCCCGGAAGCCCTCCGCCCTCCGCTCTCCAGGTTGTAAGGACATCCGCAGGGAGTGTCCTCTTCTGGTGACACAGACACGGGTGAATCACAGGGAGAATAAGGCGCGTCACGGGTGAGCAGGAGCCGTGGCCAGGACTAGGATCCTCGGCCGAGATGCCCACAAGCTCGGCTCGACTTTAGGGCCATCCTTCACGTGCTTGCTACGTGCCAGACATCGTACCTGTATTATCTCACCTCGCTCTCCCACGAGCCACGTGCAAGAATCACTGCCCTCCCCGCCCCCAGTGTAACGCACAAGGAAACAGGAGCTTAGAAGTTACTTGCCCGAGGTGACCCCGGCAGGGATGTGGGAAGACCACGGGGACCTGAAGCCTGTCTGTCCCGCTCCGCACCACGCTAGCTCTCTCCTGTTCCCACAGCTCTGCCCCCTCGGCCATCCGCTCCCAACCCCAGATCCATCCTGACCCGCTTCCCCCCGGAGGTGGGGGTGCGGGGGGCCCTGGCCTAGCACACGCCCAGCACACAGAGTTGATGGCTGCAGGGGGTCACCTGCTGTCTCCAAGTGCAGAGTGCTTCCAACCTCTTCAGGGGAAAACCCCCAGCTTCTCAGCCTCCCACTTGCAAACGTCACTAGTCCCACACTGAAGAAATGAGACCGTAGCATTTCAGGTGCCATCGAGGTCTGAGCCCCTGGGGAGACAGGAGGGGGACGCACACACACAGAGGCGGCACGGTGGCCTCAGCACAACCCTGCGCCCTTCCCGGGAACAAGCAGAGGAAGCGCGCCTCCGCCCAAGCAACCCAGAGAGCGCGGGGTCTCCTGGGCTGGAAGCCCGCAGGCCTGGGAGCAGCTGACGATGGAGATGGCGCCGCATGACGGTGGGGTCCCGGGCCCCGAGCACCGGCCCCGGCGAGTTAGCTCAGTGGCCACGGTGAGCGAAGGTTTCTACAAACATAACCTAATTGTATTACTTCAAAGTCCTGAAGCTTATTGCCCTGCTTAATGATGTGTCACGTTATTTATAGGGCAGGACAACGAGACTTCTATTGATTTAATGCACTTCCTTAAAGACCGTCATTGTCACAGCCATAAAAACAGAGCCATTCCCAGACAACTCAATTACGGCCCCTGCGTCTATAAACCGCCCCCCCGCCCCACATCGTGGCACACAGGAGGCAGGGAGGGGCTGAGGCCACGGTGGCGGGTGCGAGCCCCCGGGGGCAAGAGGAAAGGTTCCGGACAGGGCAAAGGAGGTGCATCGGGGCTTCGTCCAGCCGGGGAGGAGGGACAGCACAAAAAGCCCTCGAGGAGGAGCACGGAGCACGTGGTCTTGGACCCGCCCGCCCAGGGAGCTCTCCTCCCTCTGGGCCTCAGTTTCCCCACTGGCAAGCTTGGGGCACTAAGCCCAGTGAGACTCCTAAGGTCTCCCCTCCGGCCGCCACGTCCTGTAGTTCGGAGCCGATTTGCTTTCTGAGCTGCGGCGGCTGAGCCACGCGGAGAGGCCGGGCACACGTCGCTGCCCAGCCCACCCGCCCACCGGAGAGAGCTCTCCTCCCCCAGTTAATTGGTGATAATCATAGCGGTGGTGACAGGAAGCAGCCCTGACACCTGCCACCTGCTCCCCGCGAACCTACGGGCACCTGGCACACCCGAGACTCACTGGTCCCCGGACACGGACCTGCTGGAACCCCCAACGCGAGCAGGTCACGTGTCTGTGTTTCTCCAAACGCCGCTACAGGAACTGCTCCCCTCGCCCTGGAAGACGGACAAGGGAGCCACCTGGGCGCTTGGGGCCCCGGGAGGGCCGCGCTCAGGCAGGAAGGGAACGCAGCTCCCGTGGGGGCGGCGGAGACTGGTCTCCCACGTCGGCTGAGGAAATCCAGTCCTGGGAGCAGCCGAGCAGCAGAGGGAAGCAAGACCTGGTCCCCCCACCCCACCCCCCAGAGAGGCTCGAGACCGTCCCCTCAGACGCAAGGTGAGCACAGCACAGAGGTCTGGGTCTTCCGAGACGCCCGGGAAGAAGGAGGCATCCGGGGACACGACGCCCGTCCCTCAACTCTTTCACGGCTTCGGGGGAGACCGTGGGCAAGGCGGGGCCCGCGGTAACGGGGCAGGGGCCCCGGCGCCCAGCTGCCAGCTTCGGGCTCAGGAAGTGCCCGCACGGAAAGGGTCGGAGCTGTCGCCCTCGGTCCCGGGACACCGAAGCCGGAGAGGGGCAGGGACGCCGGAGGCCACGCTGCTGGCAGGAGCCAGAGCCGGGGGTCAGCGCGGAGCAGCCCCACCTCCGCAGCCCACCGGCCGCCCCGCCGAGCCCGCGCTTACCTTTCTGATACTGGAGCCACAGCTGCTGCTGGACCTTCTTGCTGGGGAAGTGGATGAGGCAGGTGAGCTCGGAGCCGTACAGGGCCTCGGCGACGTAGTGCGAGCCGTAGTGCTGGATGAAGGACAGCAGCTCGTCCCGGCTGCTCTCCCTCGTCAGGATCTTGAGGACGTTGGTGAAGCCTGGACAGGGGAGGAGCACGTGGAGGCGATCAGCCCGGGGAGGCCGGGGGCTGGCGTCACTGTGGGGCACCTGGCTGTGTCACCACGGGGTCACCTGATGGCGTCAGCACAGGGTCACCCGGTGGCATCACCACGGGGTCACCTAATGGCATCACCACAGGGTCACCTGGTGGCATCACCACGGGGTCAGTGTGGATCTGGTGTCACCATGGGTCACCCGGTGGCTGCCGCCATCTGAGTGCGCACAGCAGCCGCCCCTGGCCGCCCTGCAGAGGCTGCTCTCTCCCGAGAGACACTACCACCGAGAGGGAACCGACCACGGAGGAAGGCCTCACGCCTGGCCACCGAGATCACGGGACCTGAAAGTCAGCGTGAGGAAGTCAGAGCCAAAGTCTGTCCCGTGCAACTGAGGAGCACCACGCACACGGTGGTCTCTCCCCCTCGTTCCAGGTGAGCCGAAGCCCCCACACGGCAGCTTCCACGGTGCACACGAGCAAGTCAAAGGTCACACTGGGAACGACTTCCTCGGTCCTCCGGGTGGAGCCGCTAGGATTCCAACCCCTCTGCTCTCACTCGAAACACACACGGGTTCCACTAACCGCAGCCCATCACCCAGGGCTCCAGCTGTCCCCAGAGGGACCCCGGGGCTGCCGATCACCCTATGTCCTGATCTGATCCCCGGGCTGGCTTCCCATAGCACTGCTTCCCCCCTGCCTCCACCTCCCTCGCACAGTGATGTCTCTCTCCTGACATCTTGAGGGCATCCTTGCTGCTCTATTGTCCTTGGTCCCGTGCCAAGGACACTTAGGCCCTCAGAGCCTCACACGGAGCCAGCACGGGAGTCACTCCATGACTGCAGCTCCCCACCTCTCTCCTTCCTCCGACAGGCAGGTCACCTAGCTGTTGGGCCAAGAGCCTGAAGACTCGTGGGAGCTCCTCCCACCCCTGGATGACCAGTTCCCCAGTGACCTTACTTGGTATCCCAGGCCTCCGAGGGCATCGCCCACGAGCCACCTACATCACGCTGTACTTCCAGCCACAGCCTTCTTAGGTCTCCCAAATGGGACCTGAGATTTCCACCAACCTTTCTTCACGTACAGCCCCCAAACTGCAAGGCGCGCACACATACACAGCGCCGTTCACCAGAAATGGGCTCCCCACCTCCTCCTTATGTCATTCCTGTGCTCTAAGTCCCCAGAAAGTCACTCTCCTTACCACCACCACCACCCCCAGGAAGCTATTCACACAATCCAGGCCAAGGGCACCGACTCTTTGCACCCTCAGTGGGCACCACCTTGAAAGCAGAAGCTCTCCCCCACTTGTCTTTGACTGTGCACATGCACCCTTCCCCACCACCACCCTAACCAGGTACGGGACACGGCGCCGGCACACGGCGGGGACACCAACCGCCACTGTGGCAAGTGCAATGGAGTCCGCGCCACGTCAAAGTAAAATGTCAAAGAGCCAGCGAGCCCTCCTTCAACATTAAAACTGAGCTCTGATTTGCCAACATCTGACTTACAAGGGGGTCCTCAGGAGCATCATCACTGATTAATCCAAGCTGATAACACCTCTGCAGTTCTAACAGCAACACTGCAGTCGGATCCACAAGTGAGGTGGGAGGGTGTGGGGAGGTGGGGGAAACAGAAACACGCCTCAGAGAGTGGATGTTTGATTAGGACAACCCCTCTCCACCCACCTGCTAACTCATGCAACTGCGTAATGAGTACAGCGGTGTTCATCGTGACGTTGCTTCTCTTAAATAACGAAGAACACCACCACGGAGATGGCCTGTGGCTCTTTTTCGGGGCAGACAAACCCGCGATTGAATCCCTGCTCTCCTCCTGTTTGGCCCCTTGCTAAGCTGTGTGACCTTGGGCAAGTTACTTAACCTCTCTGACCCTCAGTTTCCTTTTCGGAAAAAAGGCGGGGGGGTGGGATGAATAATGTCTTCCTTGCAGGACTGATAGAAATCCTAAGATACGAGACATCATAAAGTGCTTATTAGTCAACGTCAGCAGTAATGACCAGTTGTACGTCCCGGATGGGACAGCCCTCTGCTTCCCGGGCTAAAAGAGTCTCGTGTTCCTCATGAACAAAATGATACTGAAAACAGAGAAGATAAGCAAAGAGCTGGCAAACGCACAGGAAGCGCCCAGACCATCACCCAAGGGCAGCGTCTTGAGTAAAAGCCAGAGTAGAAAACCCCCTCTTTTCCAGAGTCCTCCACTCATTCTGGATTTTTTAAGTTTTCACTTTTCTTTTACTCCTTCGTCAAACAGAAGTATCGACGACGTGTGGATGGTCTGTTAGTTACAGGGGCCACAGGAACGTAGGCTCAGGGATGGGCGGGGCCCAC
This sequence comes from Nyctereutes procyonoides, assembly GCF_905146905.1. NCBI lineage: Eukaryota > Metazoa > Chordata > Mammalia > Carnivora > Canidae > Nyctereutes > Nyctereutes procyonoides. The sequence continues at coordinate 3,879,761 of NW_026575135.1, read as the reverse complement.
TCCGAACCCCCTGTTCTTGGGTCAGTGAGGGAAACACGTGGCTCAGATACGAGTCAAGCACACGAGGCCTTTAGTACAGGGAGTCGCTTGCACGGAATTCCTGGAGTTATTCCGCAGAAGCAGGGAACGTGGGCCGGGCCGGCCAGTCCTGCGGGATCTGTTCTGCGCAAGGAGATCCAGGCCCAGGGAAGAGCACGTGCAAAGTCACAGAGGCACGAAAGAACACGCCCCGTCCTAAGAATTACAAATCGTCCCCGTTAGCCGAGTCGCGGGGCTCGTGCAGGTGAGCGTGGGCAGTGTGTGCGTACGTGTGTGGGAGGGCAGCGTGTATAGGGCACCGTATCACTGTATAGGGCAGGGGTAGGAACGCGAATCACCCAGGGGAGACCAGAAGAACGTAGTCCACAAGCCTGAAATATATAGAATGTACAGGCGACTTGGACTGCCATTCAGCCCCTCTCCTAGCCACCCTTCCCCACACGGCTAGGATGCCCCTTCCTCCAGGAAGCCTCCCTGACTCCTAGGGACACACAGCTCCCTCCTCCGGGGAACCGCCGCCCCACCATTGCACAGAACCTACCGCATCAGGATGTCACTGTCCATGCACGGTCCCCGTGAGCCCCTTCATGGCACCAAGGGCTTGGCCTCATTCCCTCAGCATCCCCAGCCCAGGGCCTGCACACCCTCAGTGCTTGGGAACGCGTGCTGCGTCACCCTAAGCCCCCCGCTGCCCGGGCGGCGCTCCTCACCTGCTGAGAGGGTGATGGTGCTGAGCTTCACACGGTAGAGGTTGCTTCGAACCCGCCACTGCTGCACCATCGGGTAACCCATGGCCTCGTCATACCTGACGTCTCCTGGAGGACAGAATGAGAAGGTGACGGGTGGCCTGCGTTTGGGGAGCACTCACCGAAACCGCCCCCCCGCCCCCCCCAAGCCCGCGTAATAGCCACCGCTTCTAAGTGGGCCGAGGCCCAGCCTTGGTGTGCAGGCCCTCCCTGGAGCCAGCAGCTCGGTCTGCACCTGCCTCCGGGCCTCTTCCCGGCCTCTGCTCTCAGCCCCGACCCTGCTTGCACAGGCAAAGCCAAAGCAGATCTGGGATTCCGCGTAACCCTGCGGGCAGCTTGCCACGGGTCATTCGACAGCTCGGTGCCTCGGTTTCCCCTTCTGGCACTACGGCTCCCTAGGCTGACATTCCTTCAGAGTCGCATCGTGAGACTCAAGGAAGGCGACAGAAGTGGGAAGCCCTGCGGTGACCTGGCCCCGTGCAGGCTGGAGGCCAGCAAACCACAGCCCGTCCTCCTGGTACCGCCTCCGGGCCGCCTTCACACGATGCCCGCGGCGTTGGGTGGGCGCCTTCGGGACTCGGGCCCCAGTGTTCGCTGACCCCTGCGCGGACCATCGTTTCCTAACGTGAAATCGCGGGACATGCCTAGGGATCCCATGAGCTACACTTGCCCAGACACAAAGGCTCACGTTTCGAGGAAGATCAAGTTAAACGAAGTTAAGCAAGATCTTTCAAACTCTGTGTAATTTCTTAGCACCTCGACTAGACCAATACGCATCCTAAAGCCCTTTGAAGGTAGTCCCAGGCACAGCATTTTGCAAACCCTTTTGACCAAGGAATCCCGTTTTTCCAGAGGGTTCACGGGGCCTCATGGTCCATAGAGTGCATTTTTTGAGGGGGAAACACAGGTATAGACCAAGCATAAGCAAAGGCAGGAACAACACGGCGTTGGCAAGTGGTTAGCTCTGGCCGGTGAGCGTATTAAAGGGTCTTGTTTTCTAATTTATATTCATCTGCATTTTCTGAATTTTCTGCTCTCAGCATTGAAACCTCTCTTTTGTTTACAATCAGGAGGAAATACATGAGAAAGAAATGCCAGTCACATCAGCAGCTAATATGATTGTTGTTACGTATCCTCTGCAAGCTGCAGGCACATTTTCTGTCCTTTTCTCTTGTCCCCTGGTGAGGAGGCACTTAAGGAGATATTTGATACCAAGATTAAAATGAGACTCTCATTGGAACAAGTGATTTCTTCCTGGACGTTACTGCAGTATTAAAGTTGTCCATTAGCTGTCAACTTTTTTTTTTCCCCTCCTTAGCCTTTTCAGGAATAACAGAATTTTTTTTGTAAGAAGCTTTCATTTTAAAGTAAAATATTCATGATCTCCAACTATCCGTCTCCCGGAGCGAGGTGGTTTTGTTATCAGAATGTCCTCTCTGTTTATCTCCTCTGCCTGTCCCGGCCTTCCTCCGAGACACCGGGGAGAGGAGAATGGGTGGGGGAGGAAGACCAGACACCCGTGGCCATGCAGCCTCAGCCCCACCCGTCGGGGGTCCTCCTGAGTCCCTGCAGGCTTGGGCCGGTATTGGCAAGCGGGACCCATCCTCAAGAGAGGGAGGCAGCGCATCCCAGAGCAGGCCATGGGTGTAGCTCATGCTCTGGGTGCTCTGATGTCCAAAAGGAAAAAAAAATGCTACCCCTTTTCTTTCTCAAGACACTCATAGAGCCGTCATCGTTGCCTCTCACCCCCGGTAAGCAGTCATCACTTTGCCCTTCACTTCCTTCCGTCCCTGGTCCTTCCCAGATTCCAGCCTGGAATATGACCTCCTCCAGGGGGTTGTCAGCTTCTATGAGGTTGAACTCATGGTCTTTATTATTCTCACTCCTGCAGAGCCTAGAACAGAGCCTGGGACATAATAGGCTCGCAACAAATACCGAGTTCCTGGCTCACCTCCTCACCTGCATCCTATTCCCCTGGTCCTTACTCATCCTTGACCCCCATGTTACCCGACTCTTACCCACCGAAGATCAGGGGTAAAACAAAGCTCTGCAATGGAGGGAGGTGTTTTTCCTGGAAATTACATTTTTTTTTAACTCTAGAAATGTAAGTTTCCTTATTAGGATGTCTCCAAAGATCCTCAGATCAAAACAAATAACCGCAATGATTTGTGCCACTAATACAGAACCATGATGCACCGAGCATCTTACACCTACGATCTCCAGTACTTACCCAATGCTCAAAAATAACTTAAACTCCATATTTCAGAAGAAGAAACTGAAGCTCGGAGAAGAAAGTGCTCAAGAGCACACAAAGATCAGTGACAGATCCAAGGTCCTTCCTGTCTGAGCACCGCACCTACCTTCCCATGGACCTGGGTCATATCTGTTTTAAGGGGTGATGAGCTCCCTATGACTGGGGGTATCCAAGAGGAATCAGCACTCAGGGGGGATAGGACAGGCCCGATTTCTTCATGGGTGAGGATGATTAGACTAGATGCCCTTTCCAGCCCCTGTCAGCTCTGAGATTCTATGATCTTATGGAAATTAAGGAAGGCACAGCAGTTTTCAGACAGATTTTACAAAGCATTTTTGTATCTAAGATTTCATTTGATCTGTATCTGGGCCCTGTCGGAAGAAGGCCAGGTCAGGAAGGTGATGCGGGGCAGTGGGGACAGCATCAGGACCCACGGGGCTGCACTCCTGACTCGGCTACAGACACACACTAGTCATGTGGCCTGGGACTAGTTAAATGCTCTCTTTAATCAGTTTACAAGGGGGGTGGCCTGGATTACAACGGGCACGGTGCACGGCCCCGGGGAGGGGGGGCCTTCAGCTCACGTGGGGCCTCTGTCCTGTCTGTGCCACACGGTGGGAAAGGCTCGTGGAGCTTCCAAGGTCTCACGAGTGGTGGAGGGGGTTTGAAACCTGTCGGCCACATTGTAGGGTCGTCCCTGGGGGGCATTTCCCTCTCGGTGAGATGTCAATCACTCGTCAGGGGCATCATTCTCCCTGGGCAGTGGTTGAGCCACCCCAATGTCTGCATCACAGAAGCAGAGCCAGGCCTCTTGCATCCTAGGGAAGTCCCTCCAGAAAGATAGGAGAGGAAGGGGAAGAGGATGCAGCGGAGCAGAGGACATCCTGGGAGTGGGGGGATAGACTATCTGGAGCCCCGGCGGAGCCTGCAGAAGACAGCTTCCTGGGGATGGGGAGGGATGGAGGGGGAGGGCTGCAGAGCCAAGTGGAAGCCAAGCACAGAAGTCCCGGGGCCGTGGCGCCTGGGTCTCATCCTGACAGGCGTGCTGCGTGACCTGGGCTGGTCCCAGTCCTCTCTGAGGCTAGATTCCTCGTATATAAAACAGGAAAAATAATACCCACCCCACAGAATGGCTCAGCGCCCTTGTTCGAAATCAAGTTGTGTAAGAAATGCCTGCAAAGTAAGAGAGGCTCCTGGTCGAGGGGTCCAGGGATTTTACTTTAGGATGATTTAAAGATTAAATGGAGTGAAAGAAGTCAGACAGAAAGATAAACAGTGCACGATCTTATGTAGCAGCTGAAAAGGTCAAACTCATAAAAGCAGAGGGCAGGATGGTTGGGGGTTAGGGGAAACGGGAGGCGTTGGTCAAAGGGTGCAAAGGTCCAGTTATGGGAGATGAGGACGTCCTGTGGGTCGAATGCACAGCAAGGTGACCACAGTTAATGTGCTGGGGGTAAATGAGGCTCAGCTCAGAGTCGGGAGTCTCAGGGGATCCCCTGGTTCCGCATAGCCCACCGTGGGAGCCCCCAGCGTGGCAGGTCCCTCCCGCACCCCTCACGGAGGCATCGGCCTGGAGAGGCCCGTCTCGGGGGTGCTGAGGCCTGACAGCACCTGCAGGCCAGGTGTGTGGTCGGGGGCTGGGAGAGGTCTTACCAGTGAGCAGCTGGAGGTCTGGGAGGGGCTCGGAGAGGACCCCCCGGCACTGCTCCTCCACCGGCAACGGGATCACCAACAGCCCATCGGCCAGCTGAGGGAAGTCCTTGATGAAGTTGTTCTCCCTGCGGAGAGGAGCACAAGGACCGCCAGATGAGGGAGCGGAGGCTGCTGGGGGCCGCGGGGGGGCCCGGAGCTGCACACACAGGCTCAGAGCGGGTGGGGTCCTGGCTGCCGTGCCCCTGGCCCCCCAAGCCCAGCTCAGAGCACGAGGCCTGAGTCCTGACCCACCGTTCACGAGCCGTGGGGTCCGCGGGAAGCTATTGGTCCACTCAGGACCTCGGGCTCCTCGCTATGAAGTGAGATCTCAGGGTGGCCGGAACCACTTAACAGGACAGGGCTGCCAGTTGCTTAAGACACAGTCTGATGCTCCACAAACGGTGAGTTTGGCTGCTAAACACCCCCCTGCATAAGCAGTGATGGGGGCGAGCCAGAGTGGGAGAGGATGGAGACCAGCGTGGGGTGCATAGGGAGGAAGGGCCGGGAGGCTTGAAACAATGGGCGTCTGCTAAAGTGGATCGTAAGGGTCGTAAGGGATCTTTTGGATCAGACTCATCCTTTTACAGATGGGAAACTGAGGCCCAGGGAAGGGAGCGACTTGCTCTCAGATGCCCCCTGCTCCCCCGCTCCGGGCTAGTGCTTGTTCCCGGGCCATCCTGGGAAGCTCTGTTTCCAAGGCAGTCCTCAGGGTGGCCTCAGGGGACTGAACCCTGAACAAAGGGAGTCTTTAGGGCAGGTGGGATGGTCTCGGTGCACCCCACAGAGGCAGGCATCCATCGTTTACACAACAGACCTGCCTCAAAATACAACAGCCTGCCAGGAGAGGTGGTAAGCTTCCCGTTCCTGAGAGTGTGCAAGCAGGGACCTGGACAGCCACTTGGTAGGAACAGTTTCAGGGGCATTTCTGCATTAAAATCTGACATTTGGGGTCCCTTCACATTCCGAGACACAAATTACAGTCTGGAGAAGAGGAGGAGGAGGGGAGGAGATAGACAAAGGGAAGAGGGTATTCATCACTTCACTCTGCCCCCTGGAATGGGCCACTGTGACATGAAAACCAGAAAGAGGAACACCCAACCAGGGAATGCCAAGGCGATGCCTCCAGAGCCTGGATCTCTGGCAGTTCACAAGCAGCTATGCTCTGAATGCCACGCCCCGCAGCACGCACCTCACCCTAGGCATCTGTCAACCCCCCCCACCGCCCCCAAGATGCAGGTGTGTAGGGGGGGCGCAGCTGGGTCACTTCCGGCCTGTAGGCCATGCCCTGTGGCACACACCTCACCCTAGGCATCTGTCAATGCCCCGACCGACTACCCCCAAACTCAGGTGTGTGGGGGGCGCAGCTGCGTCACTTCTGGTCTGTATGCCATGCCCCGCAGCACGCACCTCACCCTAGGCATCTGTCAACCCTCCCTGCCCCCAAGATGCAGGTGTGTGGGGGGTGGCACAGCTGGGTCACTTCTGGTCTGTAGGTCACACCCCATGGCACATACCTCACCCTAGGCACCTGTCAACACCCCCACCTGCCCCCAAGATTCATTCCCTTGGTGAGTACCCTCCCTGTGCCTTGACTCCTGAGCACCCCTTGGGGGCCAGAGGAGGAGACATCATCCCCATTTTTATACCCATCATCTTCATCCCCATCACCATCATCCCCATCTTCATCCTCATTTTCATCACCATCTTCATCCCCATCTTCATCCCCATCATCATCTCCATCTTCACCCCCATCATCATCCCATCGTCATCCCCATCTTTATCATCCCCATCTTCATCCTCATCTTTATCACCATCTTCGTCCCCATCTTCATCCCCATCTTCATCTCCATCTTCATCCCCATCATCATCCCCATCGTCATCCCCATTTTTATCATCCCCATCTTCATCCTCATCACCATCTTCATCTCCATCTTCATCCCCATTATCTTCCCCATCTTCATCCCCATCATCATCACCATCTTCATCCCCATTTTCGTCCCCATCTTCATCCCCATCATCATCTCCATCTTCACCCCCATCATCATCCCCATCGTCATCCCCATCTTTATCATCCCCATCTTCATCCTCATCTTTATCACCATCTTCGTCCCCATCTTCATCCCCATCTTCATCTCCATCTTCATCCCCATCATCATCCCCATGGTCATCCCCATCTTTATCATCCCCATCTTCATCCTCATCTTCATCACCATCTTCATCTCCATCTTCATCCCCATTGTCTTCCCCATCTTCATCCCCATCATCATCACCATCTTCATCCCCATTTTCGTCCCCATCTTCATCCCCATCATCATCTCCATCTTCACCCCCATCATCATCCCCATCTTTATCATCCCCATCTTCATCCTCATCTTTATCACCATCTTCGTCCCCATCTTCATCCCCATCTTCATCTCCATCTTCATCCCCATCATCATCTCCATCTTTATCCCCATCTTCATCCCCATCATCATCATCCCCATCTTCATCATCATCATCCCCATCATCATCCCCATCTTCATCACCATCATCTCCATCATCATCCCCATCTTCATCATCCCCATCTTCATCACCATCTTCATCCCCATCTTCATCTCCATCTTCATCCCCATCATCATCCCTGTCACCACCATTGCTCACGACATCCAGAATCCTCATCAGTTGCTAGGGCCTGGCACTGTGCTCTGCATACATCTAACGGCTGAACCTTCGCAGCAAGGTGGCTGTTAACTGTATCCTTTCTGCAGCTGATGAACACCGAGGCTCCGAGTTCAGAGGGGGCGAGCGTGCAGAGGGGAAGCCGGGTCTGGGGGTTGCTCCCACTAGGTGGGCGGCGGGCACAAGTGTGTGCTGGGCGCGTGTGTGCATGGCAGTGCGCTTCTAGTCGCCCCACGTGCTGTTGCATGTGTCACAGCGGTGCCCCCCCTCCCCTGCCTGTCCTGGGCCGCACGTGCACACCTGGCCCAGCATCACAGCTGTTCCTAGGCGCCTGGTCAGCATCTGGTCTGTTTGCACACCTGGGCATGCGGAACTGCGACGTGAATAGAACAAGGGAGGCTTCTGGGGCCCTGAGAGTGCCCCCCAAGGAGCATGTACCCCTCGCCAGGGTTTGCAGGACTGCCGTTCCTCCTGTGTCCCCCGAGCGGGGCCTGTGGGGATACAGCTCTTCCCACAAAGATAAGGCCGCGTGTAGGGTGTCCCCTGCCCTAGGCTGCCGAACACATGCACGTGTGGGGCCGAGCTGGGCCCAGGGCCTCACAGGGACCGCACCCTGCCCTGGTCCTCCAGGTCTCCTCAGCTAACCGGGTGACGACAAATGAGCCACGTGGAGGAGGCAGTGGGCCCGGCTCTCAGGGACGTGGGGTGGGCTGCATGCTTCTGGGGCTGTCCCCGTGAGACCCAAGCACCTGCGCCCCAGGCAGGCGAGGGCAGGCAGCAGAAGGTGCCAAGGGCTCTGACCCTTGGGCCCCAGGTCTGCCCACACCACACCCCAGCTGCTCAGCCGGGGCGGACCGCGCAGACCCCCATCGTGTCATCTGGGAAAGAGGATGATGCGTTCAGTGGGCCTTCATGAGATGGCAAGGCGCATGGCAAGCACGGCCTTTCTGTGAGCACCCGCTGTGCAGCAGGCTCTGCTTCGAGCCGGGACGTTCATCCTCTCCCAACCCTGAGAAGTGGGTGCCGCTCCACGAAAGGCTGAACAGGTGATGCGTGAGGCAGCTGGAGCCCCCGGCTGGTCCGGCGCCAAGGCTCCCATTCCTCGCCCCAGTGCTCAGGTGCGGGGCGCTGTTGAAGCCAGAGGAGGAGCACCCATGGGTGCACTGCACCCACACAGAGCGCCGCACGTGATGACCCGGTCGCACCAGGGGCTCTGCTGTCCCTGCGACCTCCCCCGTCCTCACGCCGGGGCCTGGAGCTGAGCACCCCAGGCCGGGGGGAGGCGGGGGCTCCGGACCGTGCGGTGCCTCCCTGGGCGCATGCACCCTGCAGCTGGGGAGACCAAGCTGAATGCAAACTCCTTTGCTTTGCTTTGGTTGCCACTTTCCCATCGTGGGGGGGGGGCTCCATTTGACATCTGCCCTGGCACCGCTTCTAGAGGCAGAGCCACCGTCGTCAGCCCTATCTCTCTGTGTCCGGGCAAGCCAGCCTCCACCTTCAGGGCGTATCTGACCCCAGGGGGACAAGGGGGGGCAGCACAGCAGCCACCAGAGGATGGCTGGGGGCCTGGCTCTGGAAGAAGGTGCCCCCCCCCAACCGCCTGGAGCTTTCGCCAGGAAGTGGGGAGGATCCCGAGGAAGCGCTGATGAGGAGGCTGGGAGTCCGCAGCCGGGCGAAGCCCGGTGGGCCAGACCCCAAGGGCACAGACCAAGCAAAGCCGACCCTCAGGCCTGGGCCCTTGGCGGCCGCCGGGGGATGGGCCATGCGTCCTGCATGGCCGCTGCCAGCAGAGGGCGCCCAGGGCGTTTGCATCGCCCGGCTCTCTGGGGAGGTGAGCACCAAGGGGAACAGCACCACCGAGAAAGTTCCACCAGGCCCAGAACCTCAGACAGAACCCAGACAGCTGCTTCGGAATCCGCCCCCCACCCCGAACTGGGAAAAGGAGGCGGGGGGCCGGCGGGGTGCTGGATACATGCAGTTGGCAGAAAGCGGATTCAGATTCTCAGGGCTTGTGTGCATGCATGGTGTAGGGAAAAAAAAACCCTATAAGACAACTACTCCTAATAATAGGAAGACAGGAAGAAGAATGAGCAATATTCATTTATCAATCACGTTGGTTGATCATCAGCTACCGCCTAGACGGGGCGCGTGTGCGTGTGCGTACGTGATCTCTGCACGGGAGCTCTGTGACACAGCTGCCCTTATTCCCATTTTATAAATAAAGCAAAGGGCCCTCAGGGAGGTGAAGGAACTCGCCCAGCTGAGGTGCAGTTAGGACGCCGACAGGGGCCAAGACCACCTGGAGCCGGGGGGGTGGGGGCCTAGCCCAGCGCCTCGAACGCAGCACCTGTCCAGTGGGTCACCCGAAGTCCGAGCTCCTGGTCCCTGGGACAGCCTGAGACCAGGCGGGTCCGCTGTTTGCCGTCAGAGTGGGTGCGCTCTGGTGCCCAAGATGCGTCTGCATGCGTGTGTCTGTGTGTGCGCCTAAGTGGATGTCCTGTTTCAGTGACAGGGGCCCTGCTTCTTTTCTTTCTTTTCTTTTTGCATTTTTTTAAAAAGACTTATTTATGTCAGAGACAGAGTGAGAGAGCACGGGCAGCAGGGGCAGACGGAGAGGAGAGAGACTGCAGCAGAGTCCACGCCGAGCGTGGCGCCGGACACGGGGCTTGGTCTCACGACTGTAAGATCACGCCCTCAGCTGAAACCAAGAGTCGGCCTGCACCGACTGCACCATCCAGGGGCCCCGAAGGCCCTTGTTTCTTTAGACAAACATCTCCCCCAAAATAGCCACGAAAAGAGTTCCATCTCCGTTGATATCATATGAAAACGATTAATCAAATTTTAAGCCAGCAGATCCTGGGCTCTGGGGACTCAGGAGAACTCTGGGAGTGGGAGGTCTCGTTCCTTCCTCGGGCGTTTAGTCAGGCCTCTCGTGCTGCAGGGGTGGCTCTGCACACGAGGACACAGCAGTGGACAGGAGGCTGCCTCCGCGCACGAGGACCAGGAGGGAATGAGAGCAAGGTACGAGGGTCCGCGGGGCCTTCGCAATCTGGCCCCTGCCTACCGCTCCGGCCCCGTGCTTTGAGCCCCCGGCCCCCCGGCCACTGTTCTCCAGCTACACGGACTGCGCTTATGTTCCTCTTGCAGGGCACACTCGCTTCCTACAAAGGGCCCACTGGGGATTTGCCCCCTGTCTGGAAAGTTCTCATCCCTGCCCCCTGCCCCTGCCCCTGCCCATCATCGACTGATCGTTGGAACCTCACGTTACTTCCCTGCCCTTGAGCAATCTGCCTGGGACCGGTTCTCCTGTCAGGCTCTCCCATAGCATCTGGCTCTTTCCTTCCATGAAGAGCGAGCGAGCGTCCCAGCTCCTGACTGTCGATATGCTCATGGGGACCTTGCTGGACACCTACCTACCTTGGCCGCTGGACTATGAGCTCTGGGGGGGCCAGGACCGGGGATCCCTGCCTCTGTGCTGCCTCCTCAGGGCCTAGCACAGTGCAAACTGCATACAAAGTGGGTGCTCGATGAACGCTCCATCTAAGGGATATTGGGAATTTGTTCTAAAATTCCAGCTCTTGGGCAGCCCGGGTGGCTCAGCGGTTTAGCGCCGCCTTCAGCCCAGGGCGTGATCCTGGAGACCTGGGATCAAGTCCCATGCCGGGCTCCCTGCATGGACCCTGCTTCTCTCTCTGCCTGGGTCTCTGCCCCTCCACCCCCTGTGTCTCTCTTGAATATATATATATATATATATCTTTAAAAATAATAATAAAATAAAATAAAATTCCAGCTCTTCCACATGGAGCTTCCACCCGGAGCTTTTCCCTCTTCCTGAGTGCACAGGTGCCCCGCTTCTATATAGCTCAGATAGGAGCCAGGGGCCCCAGAGCCAACCCCCACCCCACCGTCCCCGAGCTCGCGGGGACTGGGTGGGAAAAGGGGAGCTCTCTAAGCAGGCGTTGATCAGACCTCCCGCTCTTGATGGACCCATGTGTATGTGTGTGCACTCGCACTGGGGCGGAGAAGCCGGGCAGGGGGTGGGTGAGGGATGCCAGCAGGAAGCAAGAAGCCCAGGTAAGGAACCACCTCCTCTTCCATGTCATCGTCTTAATTGCCCCCCAGGTGGAATAAAACCAATCACTTTTCCCTCATTGATCTTGTTCGTGATTAGATCCCTGAGGTGGCCTTGGTCTGGCGGTGGGCTCAGAAGTCCTTCAGACATGGATCCACATGCTGGCTGCGTGGCTTTGGGGAGGTCACTTCCATTTCAGGAACCTTAGTGACCTCACCTGTAAAAACCGGAGTAAGGAGTTTGGGACTTCAAGGGGGTTGGGAGGAGGATTCATGGTCCCATGTCCTGAATCCCACACTAGATCCTGAGTCTCTTCGAGAGCCTCAGAGGACCCCAGACAGCGCCTATTCCTAGCAGAAGCCAGTTGTGTGCAGAGGTGAGAGGCAGGCCTCTTCGCCCTCCACGCCACCTGCACCCCACCTCTAAGGGACTCCGACCTACAGAGCGTTTCCACGGAGGAGGCACCTTGTCTAGCTCCACTCGCATCAGCCACGCAGACAAGAATGACAAGCAAGGAAAGCTGAGCTCCTCCACCACCCTCCCCACCCCTCCTCAGGTCTTCCCTCCCTCCTGCCCCAATTTAAGAATATGTGTGAGTGTTTTGGATACATTAATACACAGCTACCAGCATGCAAGAGCCGATCACCCCTCAGTTCTGGGGAAATTAGCATTTAAATTGAGGTATTTCAGGGAAGTAAATCATCCCAGAGCCAGCCAGCACTGTCTGCAGCCTTTCTTAGTGGAAGGCAGGCCGGGAGCTGTGGCCTGCAAGCTGGTGAGTCTGCAGGGCGCGGTCTGCTGTCCCTGGCTCTCCCCAGGCTGCCCACAGCCTCTCAAAGGGCGGCAACGAACCCCCTCCACGAATGAGGACATCTCCTCCGGTTTAAACAACGCCCCATCCCTCACCTACGACTAAACTGAGCCTTTCCACCAAGCGAGAACAGTGTCCATGGCTGCGATGGGGTTTCCTCCGGGATCTTGGCTCCCATCTTGGGATCTTCCTCTCATCTTGGCTCTGTGGCTGTCTAACTGGGGGGTCTGGGGAAGCCACTCCCCACCCCCGGGACTGGGAGGGGCGAACGGTTGGTACAAAATATTTGGGTTTCTCTGAACCCCAGATGGAGAGGTAGTGGGCTGGATCCCATAGCCATTCTGCAGGTGCCGGAGTCCCAGGGACTGGCGTTTAAAGCAAAGCTGATGCCCATCCACGGACACCCTCCAGGGTGCTCCTTCTCCAGGAGCAATTCGAAACTCTGTTCTCCTGAGATCTGCTTCTTACGTAAGGATCTTTGTTTACGCTCTGTGCTCAAGCCTAGACTTAGTCATTCTTTAGCACTCAGCCTTTCATCATTCACTCATACATTTGCATAACCAACAAATCTGCATCATTACATACCAGGCCTTGGGGATACAGGGACAAGATAGACATTGTCTGTCCCCAAGCTCCCACAGCCTAGTAGGAGATACATGTATACAAATGCTTCTATATACGGGTGCAAACGTGCACAAGGTGAACAATGGTTCTGAAAAGGTTAAAAGGAAGCATTTTTCATTCCCCATAAATCATATTTGTCTATGGCACCCCACCCACTAAATCAAAAAGCACTCATCCCTTAGGTAGAAGGGCAGATACCATCTAGAGAAGAAAGGGGTCACTGCCCAGCTTTGCATCTCAAAGCTGACTTTGTAGTGTCTTGAGCGAGATAAGAGTTCTGAAAGCTGCCCTGTGCCAGAAGTGAAGGTCCCCTTATATATCAAAGCCAGGCCTGGCTGGCTCAGATCATAGCATCTTATTTTAATGTACGGATGGTAGAGGCTCTGACCTCAGGGGCGTTCCCACCAGACAGGGAAAGGACGGAGGAAACCCTTCTTTCTGCCAGCAGTGCTGGGAGGGGCCGCTGAGGAGAGAAGGTGGGGGTGCGGGGGCAGGAGGTCAGACCCGAGGGCAGACAACCTCTTTCTGGACTATTAGAAGTCAGCACCCCCCTGCCCACCCACCCCAGCCTCGAGGGCAGCGCCTACAAATGCTTATGATACTGACAAAGGTTTGGGGCAAGTCCCAGGGCAGGTGGCAGGACCACGGGGGGGGGCAGCCACCCCCAGGTCGGGGGTTAGTCTGAGGGGCTGCGGAGCCCCTTTATCCAGCAGGCTGACGGGAGCTCCCGGGAGACAGAAGCAGTGGGTGAACAAGCGGCTGGGAGAAGTCAGCCTCCAACTCTTGCACCCGCAGGACGGAGAGAATAGAGCTGACCACACGTCCTGGCATAGCCCCCGGAGCCCGTGGGGAAGGCCACCTGAGATTAGAACAAGGGGGCCTTGGAGTGTGGGACGTCGTGACTTTGGACTTGGCCTTAGATTCTGGATTCTGGCACAGATCCTTCTCCGAAGACCGCCCCAGTGCAAGGGGGCTTGGAGCCCAGCTCCAGCAAGAAATCACGTAAGGGCTCCAGCAAGCACCCAGCAGGCCACGTCTACACCACAGTCCTTCCGCCGTCCGCACCACCTGAACCCTGAGGCCAAGTAGTTGTGGGCGTGCTTCGGGAGGAAGACACAGGGCTGGTCGGTGAGGAGTTCGGCGTTGAATGGACTAAACAGTTTCCCTAAAGAGGATGTTCTGTATCCTTAATTGGCAATTTGAAATACTTTTTTGCCATCAGTGGAATGGAAACTGGTGAGAAAGATTGTATCCGCGGTAGGAGATGAAGAAGACTACAGAGTTTCGCATAACTGAGTTGTACTGGGAGGACAAAGTTTAGATCTTTTTCTGTTTAAAGAGATGGTTAGAGGTTGGAGTGATAAAGCTTAAGATTCCAAAATTAATAATAATAATAAGTGAAAGTGTCATAAGGGAGGCTCAGAGACCAAGGGAGTACCGAGGAGGGGCACTTAACACAGACGGGGCAGGGGAGGAAGGCTGCCTGGAGGAGGTGAGCCTTGACTGATGGGGAGGGGTGATCCAGGAAAGAGCGAGGAAAGAGGGCAGAAAGAACAGCACGTGCAAAAGTCCAAAGTGGGACGTGTGTGTGTGAGAGAGAGAAGATGGAACACTCAAATGGCACATTCTGGAAATGAAAGAAACTAAGATTCAAGATGTCAAAGCATTGAGTAAAAAGCAAAGACAGGGGCAGCCCCAGTGCCTCAGCGGTTTAGTGTTGCCTTCAGCCCAGGGCGTGACCCCGGGGTCCCGGGATCAAGTCCCGCATCGGGCTCCCGGCAGGGAGCCTGCTTCTCCCTCTGCCTGTGTCTCTGCCTCTCTCTGTGTCTCTCTTGAATAAAGAAATAAAATCTTAAAAAAAAAAAAGCAAAGAGGGGCTGGTGGAGGGGTCAGATCTTACGAGTCTTCAGAGTGATGCTAAGGAACACAGGCTTTATCCTGAGGCCGAGGAGACCCCCACTGCAGGGTTTGCAGCAGGGGAGCAATAGTGTCTGGCCAGAGCTTTCTGGAAAGAGAGGCTGGCCACAGCGTCGGGGGTGAGTGGAAAAAGGAACAAGGCTGGAGCGAGGGAGAGCTGTCACGGGGCCTTGCAGCAGCCCAGACCAGCAGGGGGGAGGCCGTGGGACAGGGTATTGAGAGCAGACACGGCAGAGACACAGAGGGCCAGCTGCAGCCCGCTGCCCGTCAGCAGCTGCACGTCGGGGAGCCAGGCCCCCTGCCCTGAAACGCCAGAGCTCTCCAGCCCCGTTTTCACTCCCCTTGGCCGGAGAGTGGCCCAGGGTGTCGTGGCCCATCAGGAAGTCCTCGCCTTCTTCCTGCATCTACCAGCTGGCGGCCCATCTCCGCGCAACTGCTATGTGTGAGACTCACAGGGAAAACCCCCAGCGTTCCGTGCAAGCTCTGCCGCCTCCAGAGGGAGGCTCCCAGAGCGGCCTCTCGTCCTTGGCAGGGCACAGTTCACGACCTCTACCCTCTGAGTTGTTTTGGGGATCATGGGTGCAAAGTCGCCTCACTGACCCTGCAGTGCATGGGGCCATTCTTAGCTCAGCCGAGGCCCACAACAATGAAGAGAGAGGAGACAAAGGCAGGGCAGAGAAGTGATTTATGTAAAGGCTTCTGGGTTTGCAAGACCAGAAGAGTCTACACATCCATAGTCTTAACTTCCAGCCCAGAGCTGCTTCCATTTGCATGTTCTGGAGGGTCAGTAAGAATGGCCACACTGCCTGCCTGACCCCTCTGACCCGTGGGCTCCTCCAAAGCAGGGGCTGCGTTTGATTCTCCGTGGCAACCTCCTCTGAGCCCTCTCGAGGGCTTCCCAGAGAGCCTGCATCGTGTCATCTTCTCCAGAAGGCATCTCTGAGCCCCTTCTCTGGAAGGGAGGTCCTGCTTCCACAGCACCTGACTCTGGCCCTGACCCCAGCCCTGACCCCAGCCCCTGGCGGGTGGGCTAGTCCTCTGCATGCCTGTTACCCATTCCAGGTTCTGTAGTTCTCGGTTGCGGGGACCTATCTGGCTGAGTAGCTTCTGCGCCCTCCTCATCTACACCCTGCTTCCAAGGGTCTACGCAGACACAGGCCGCCACCCCTTCTCCCAGGTTCTGCTGCAACGGCCTGCTAATGAGGGCTCTGCATTCAGCCTTGACCCTCCAATTCGTGTACCATCTGTGGCCAGAATGATTTTCTAAAACGAGGGTCCTAACTCACATGTATCACTGGCTCCGTGGATTAGTGTTCCGTTGCTGCTGCAACACATCACCACCAAGTTCACGGCTTAAACCAACACACGCACCTGTTACAGTTCTCCAGGTCAGGTGCCTGATCATGGGTTTCGGGGCTACAGTCAGGTGTGGGCAGGGCTGCATGTTTTCTGGAGGTGCCAGAGGAGAAGCCACTCCCTTGCCTTGCCAGATTTTGAGACTGGCCACATTTCTTGGCTCCGGGCCCCCTTCCACCAGCATCAAAGCTAGCCAAGGAAGTCCTTCTGGAATCGCCTCCCTCTGGCCTTCTCTCGTACCTCCCACTTTCACTTTAAGGATCCTTGGGATGACATTTGGCCCACCTGGATAATCCAGGCGATAATCTCTTTATCTCAAGATCAGCAACTTTATTTCTACTTTATACTTTTAATCACCTTAGCCATGTAACAAGGTAGTGTATTCACAGGGTCCGCGGATTAAACGTGGGCATCTGGGGGGCATTATTCTGCCTACATGCTCCATCCATTCCCCCAGGAGAAGTTTGCTGAATCGTCTCTCTTCATTTGGGGGTTTGATACCCCTTCTCTGGGTATCACCCACCCCTCCCCTATCCTAGCATTTTCACACTGGACTGTGGCTCCGGGTCATTCACTGTCTACTGGACCATGGGTGCTTGGAGGCAAAGACCACGTCTGTCTCACTTGCTGTCATACATCCCACCTTGACCCAGTGGCTGAAACACATACTAGAAGGCTCAGTAAGCTCTTATGCCATGAATGAATGAATGAATGAATGCCCCCCAGCTGAATGGATATGTAAAAGAGACACCCCATCCGGCTGTGGTACCGCAATCTCCTTTCGGTGAGGCCTGGGTCACTGCCTTATTCGGGTCTCCATCCTTATCCTCGTTCTTCCCTAGTTATATCTTGTATCAGAATAACAAGCGTGATTTTTAAGCTAATACCGACTGATTCCTTACAATGTACTAGGCATTAGTCTAAGGGTTTTACATACGTCTCATTTCACACAGCATCCCTGCGAGGTAAGCACTCTTGTTCTTTTTTTAAATTTTTATTATTATTATTATTATTTTTAAATAAGGGAGCAGAAGATGAAGAGATTAATCAGTGCGCAAAACCAGGAAGCTGGACTTTGAACGATTAAACTCCATGTTCTTAAAGACGAGGCAAAGCTATGCTAGTGATGTTTAATTTCGCCCTTAAATGCGAGGCTGAAAAGTCAAAGTCAGCTCGCTGAAACCACCAGTGCTGGCTGAATGTGCCAGATGGATGCCCACATTAATGACAGTAACTGCTCTTTACTGGAGGCACACCAGCGCTAGGTGCTCTGCAGGCTTTGTTTCTAACTTTTTTTTTTTTTTTTTTTTTTTTTTTTGCTACAGACTGAATGTTTGTGTTCCCTGCTCCAAATCCCCGTGTCGAAACCCAATGCCCAGTGTGGTGACACCCGGAGGTGGGGCCGCTGGAGGCAATCGGGTCATAAGGGTAGGCCCTTCATGAATGGGATTGGTGCCCTATGACCGAGGCCCCGAGAGCGCCCTGTCCCCGCCGCTAAGCAAGGAAAGGTGCCGTCTATGAACCAGGGAACAGACCCTCAGCCGACACCGAACCTGCCAGCACCTGGAACTTGGACTTTGCAGCCTCCAGAACTTGCGGAAATAACACCTTTGTCGCTCAAGCCGTGCTGCTGATGGTAGTTTGTTACACAGCCCCACGGACGAAGGCACCGCTAATACCTCGGAGAGTCGTTATTCTGACTCTTGATGGTGGAGGTGAGGAAACCGGACCTCAGCGAGGTGAGGTCACGTCCCTAGGCTCACAGGGTCTCCTGCCCCTCCCGCGTGCATGCGCAGGTGTGCACGAACACGCGGGCGTGCACACGCTGTGCAGCCTGGGAGACGCGTCGCACATGCCTTCCCTCTCTAAATGCAAAACCATTTCCACCAGTGGCACCAAACTCACTTAAGCATTCCAGGCATGGCTGCTACTAACTCCTGCCCCGGTAATTGCAATCCCTGAAATTGAAAGAAATTGCAGGCTAGAGAAACATTATCTTCTCTTCATCCCCTTCGCCCTCCATCTCCTTGCCTGGTGTGTCGGCACAGGGACTCCTCATTGTGTCCTGATGCCGGGAGCAGGCCGGATCACTGTCACTGGGGCCTCTGGAGCTGCTTGCCCAACTTGTCCCTCCAGTTCTCAGGGGAGGGAATCAAAGGCCCCCATAGGCAGGGGTGGCGAAAGGTCGACATCACTCGGCCCAATCTCTGCATTTTTTTCTGACCAAGTTATCTCTGCTTTTCAGATGCTATTACGGAGATCTAAGGAGAATTAGCCTTGGCCCAGATCTACCAGACGGAGATCCGGACCTACAGGCTGCCTCAGAACCCAGATACGTAGGGTCTGAGTGAAGAATCCCTTGGTCCGAGTGGCTGCTGAGCCTTGGAGAGAGGAGCACACTCAGACCTGGTCACTGGCTCTCTACAGCCACAGCCCCAACTGCACATCGAGGTTTACAGCCCCCCCCACCCCCCACCCCCCGCCGATTCTGGAAGGGTCTAGCTGCTTATATCACAGTCAAAGGCAGAAACCGATATCCCCGTTCCCTTAAAAACATCTCATCTCAATTGCAAAAAACAAATAAATAAATAAATAAATAAATAAATAAATAAATAAATAAATAAATATAAAAATAAAAATTAAATTAAATTAAATTAAATTAAATTAAATTAAATTAAATTAAAAAAAAACATCTCAATTGCAAGGCACCTGGGAGGCCTGGTTGGTTACATTGTCTGCCTTTGGCTCAGGTCATGATCTCCAGGTCCTGGGATGGAGCCCCGCCTCGGGGTCCCTGCTCAGCCCGGAGCCTGCTTCTCCCTGTGCCCCTCCCCACCGACCCTTGCTCTCCCTCATTCTATTTTTTCTAACTCAAATAAATAAAATCTTAAAAAAAAAACTCAATTGCAATTAAGATCTTCAGATTCTGGTTTTCAGGGCATTCTGTGTCCTCAGGGCACCCTGACTCCCGCACCTCCACTCATGTCTGTCTCAAGGGTGCAGCTTAACAGCAGACACAGAACAGGTGTGCTAAAGCACTTGCTGAATGAGTCCAAGGGTGGACCACAGAGTGTCCGGATCCTGGGGTGTGCTCTCACCATTCTGCACGTACCTGGACAAGGAGCCAGGTCTGTGAGACTATGCTGCGTGGCCTTTGGCAAGTCCCTTCCCATCCCTGGGGCGTCTTTTAAGCCCTGGGGTCATGTGTTTGGTGAAAACAGGTATCCCCTAATGGCTCTAGCACAGAAGGCTAAGAGGAGCTCTGGAGAAGGGGAGCCCTGTCACGTGGCACATGCGTTTACACCGTGGTTCAAGCCCCCATCCCTTACATGGCTCTGGCTAGACAAAACCCTGAACCATTTCTGGGCCTCTGTTTCCTCATCAGAAAAAAATGGGAATAATCATCATCCATCCTAGCCCTACATACTTGCTGTAAAGATTAAAAGAGCTCATGGTCTGAACTGCTTAGAAGAAGGCCTGACAATAACAGACTCTTGATAAATGGTAGCCAACACGGCTGTGCAGCACAGTTTTATTTAACATTCTCAAAAAGCCTGTCTTGAATAGGAGTAAGATGCAAATTTTAGAGCTGGGATGAACCTCAAATTCTTTTCTTCTCCTCCTTTCCAGGCAGCAGACACAGCTTGTCCAAGTCACATGATGGGACTATAATGAGAACTCAGGACAGGTGGCTACTAATTTGGAGTTCTTTCTATCCTGGGATTCTTTTTTTTTTTTTTTGGCTGGTGGACTTGATTTGTTCCTAACCTCACACACTACCCCTGATACCCAGGAGAGTTATTAATGCTAAAGGCAGTGTCCCCAGTGCCATACGTGGAACAGGGCGCACTGAAACTGTTGTGCTGTGTCTATGCTCCGTACACGGGGGGCCGAGACTGGGTCTTCTCTCTCCTTCTCCAGTTCCCAACGACACATTAGGTACATAGAAGACTCTCGAAAACATTTGTGAAATTGAACCTCCAGTAGGTCGGACTCCACATTAAATGTTAAAAAGGTATTTCAAGACTGCTAACTTAAAGCAACGAAACAGGAAAAAAAAATCAAAGCCACATTTTAACTAATCACACAGCATCAATGCATTTATAGACTTGATTCCTGGTAGTAGTTAGAGAGAGAGAAACTTTTTCTTTTCTTATCTTTCTCCTTCCCTCTCCCCTCCCTCCCTCCCTCCCTCCCTCCCTCCCTCCCTCAGTCCCTCCCTTCCTTTCTTCCTTCCCTGTTAACATTTAAAACCAAGCAATGAGGTACATTTTAGAATCAGGACACGTGGTCCAGGAACAGCTGTTTCTGGCGTGAGTTTGTGGCAGGGGTCGTATCTCTGAAAGTCTCTCCTTCCCTTTGTCTTTCCCCTTCTCCCTGGGGCACCTCGCAAGTCTTTCCCATATAGCCACCTCTAATGAGCTTTGCAAAATGAGAAACCTGCTGCAGTAGAAGAAAATCTAATAGCAATTGCTTTCTTGTTTGCTCCCTCTCCTCTTGCTTTCTCCTTTTTTATATTAGTCATTAGCAACAGAGAAAGAAAACACCCAAAGGCAGTAGAAAGGCAGCAATATTTGCACGTGCTTTCTGCAACACTGAGCTAATGAAGAACGCTGACCATCTCTCATATCCCTTCTTTTTCAATATCAATAGATCTAGCTTCAGTTACAGCCAAATGCAGACCCCAGCTAGGGAGGACATTAGCTAGTTTACGTCATAACCAAAGTGAAGTGTGAGTACTCTTACAGGACAACCGGAGGGGATCCCTGGATGGCTCAGTGGTTTAGCACTGCCTCCAGCCCAGGGTGTGATCCTGGAGTCCCGGGATCGAGTCCCACATCGGGCTCCCTGCATGGAGCCTGCTTCTCCCTCTGCCTGTGCCTCTGTTTCTCTCTGTGTGTCTCTCATGAATAAATAAATAAAATCTTTTTAAAAAGAAAAAAAAAGGACAACTGGAAATAGGTTTAAGTATTCTTTAAAAACAATGGATGTTGTGACTTAAAAAAAAAGAGCCTAGGAAAACAAAAATCTAAATAATGAATATGATTTTGGGTCTTTTCAAAATGTGACACCAAACTGTTATTCAGTTCAGTTCCCAAGACCCGAGCTCTAGCTTCTAGCCTTGCTAGTTACTGACCATGTTGTCACATGGCCATATGACATGGCCATGCTGAGCCTCGGGCTTGTCTGTAATAATCCTGCCCACAGGCACTGAGAATGGGTATTAAACTCCGCTTCTTACCGGGTGTGTGATCTTGAGCGAGTTAATTCATTTTAGGACCCTCAGTTTGTAACATGAAGGATCAGACTAGTATTTACAATTATGAGGATCGAAAGGGATAAGGGATCTAAACAGCCTGGTATGAAAGAAAAAAAAACAGCCTGGTATGTATGTAACTGTGTGCTGGCTTCTGTTTATTTCCCAGTAAGAAGGGCCGGGTCAACGTCTAGCCTCTGCCTTTTGGACAGACTTGCCTCTGTCACTGAATCAACTTCAGGTTCCTCATTTGTAGCAGGGACTAAATAACGGTGCTGGTGATTCTAAGCTGTCATGGAGTTAAATGAGAATAACAAATACAGAATGATATCGGTCACAGCATACTATGCATTCCATAATGTTAATTATGTTATTATTATTATTATTATTATTAATAACAGGAATGTGATGCCAGTTTTTTTTTAATATATATGGTTGGGGGCACCTGGGTGGCTCACTCGGTTAAGCATCTGACTCTTGACTTCAGCTCGGGTCATGATCTCAGGGTTGGGAGATCGCGTCCCATGTCGGGCTTCATGCTCAGCAGGGAGTCTGCTGGAGATCCTCTCTCTACCTCTGTGCCTCCCCTTGCTTGCACACACACACACACACACACACACACACACACTCTCTCTCTCTCAAATAAATCAATAAATCTTTTAAAAAAATATTACACAGTGTTAAATCCCAAAGAATCAATAACAATGGCAACAAAAAATTCCTGAAACCAATAAGTGATTACGGCGAAAGCACAGAATATAAGGTCAACATATGAAAGTCAAATTCTTTCCTATATGACGGAAATGAACAGTTGGAATTTGAAATTAAAAGCACAATACAGAATTGATAAATTATTGAACACTACATCTGAAACTAATGATGTACTATATGTTGGCTAATTGAGTTTAAATTTAAAAATCCCACAATACCACTTATGGTGGCATCCAAAAAAATTGAAATAGGTAAAAATTAACAAAATGCATACAAGATCTGTGTAAGAATAGCTTCAAAACTAATGAAAGAGATAAAGAAAATCTATATAAGTGGAAAGGTATTCCAGGTTCATTTTCATGTTGTTAAAATGTCAGTTCTTGCCAAGTTGATCTATAGATTTAGCACATCCCAATCAAAATCCCACTAAGTTATTTTATGGAGATCAACATACTAATTCTAAAGTTTACATGGGAAGGCCAAAGACCCAAAACAGCCAAAAATTGAAGGAGAAAAACAAAGTTAGAAAATTGGCATTATCCAACTTTAAGACTTATTATAAAGCTACAGTAATCAAGACAGTATGTTATTGGTGAAATCACAGACAAATAAATTAGGGAACAGAATGGAGAGCCCAGAAATAGACCCAGAAAATCTAGTCAACTAATCTTTGATAAAGGAGCAGAAGCAATTCAATGGAGAAAGGATAGTCTTTAAAAAAAAATGGTGCTGGAACAAATGGATATCCATGTACCAGTGGGAAAAAAATCTAGACACAGAACCTATACCTTTCTCAAAAAATCTGACCCCAAGGGAATCACAGAACTAAATATAAAATACAAAACCTCTAGAAGATAACATCAGAGAAAATCTTGGTGATCTTGGGTATGTTGATGCATTTTTGGATACAACGCCAAAAGCACAATCCATTAAAGAACAAAAAAAAAGGATATGTTGGGCTTTATTAAAATTAAAAACTTCTGCTCTGTGAAAGACACTGTTAAGAAAACGAAAAGACAAGGCACAGATTGGGAGAAAATATTTGCAAAACACATATCTGATAAAAGACTCGCATCCGAATTACACAGAGAACACTTAAAATTCCACAATAAGAAAACAAACAACCAGATTTAAAAAGGGGCAAAAGAGTTGAGCAGACGTAGCACCAAAGAAGATATAGAGATAGCGAAGAAGCTTATGAATACATGCACAACACATGTCATTCTGTAATTGCAAATTAAACAACCATGAGCTACCACTCTCTAACTGTTGGAAAGGCTACAGTCTAAAGCACTAACGACACCAAATGCCGGGGAGGATGTGGACCAAAAAGGAAGAGCTCGTCGTGGGTGGGAAGCCAAACGGTACCGGCCCTTCGGCAGGTAGTCTGGCAGGGTTTTAGGAAGCTAAACATGCCCGTGCCACACGGTCCGGCAATCGCGCCCCTTGATACTCACCCAAGCGAATGGAAAACACGTCTACACAAAACCCAGCACATGCATGTTTACGGCAATCTTGAGCGTCCTTGCCAAAATTTGGGAGCAACCGAGCTATCCTCCCATGAGTGACTGGATGAGCAGACCACGGTGCACCCGTGAATGCGATCATGTGCAGCAGCAACAACAATAAATGAGCAGTCAAGTCGGAGAAGAAGTTACAATGCACATTGCTCCATGTAAAGAGCAGGTCTAAAAGGGCCACATCCTGTATGATTCCGGCTCTACTGCTTCTGGAAAAGGTGGAGCTGGGAAAGCAGAGGAAAGATCAGAGGCTGCTGGGAGTTGGGGAAGAGAGATGGAGGGGTAAGTAGGTGGCACCAGGGGGGCTTCAGGACGATGGAACTCTTCTGTAGGACACTGTAATGGTGTGACATTACGCATTTGCCAAAAACCCACAGAATGTACAACACAAAGTATACCGTGTTAAAAAAAATTTCAAAAAAAAATGTATACCGTGTGCTTTACTTAATATTGTATCAATGTTGGCTCATCGATTTTAACACAAGATATTAACAATGGGAGGAACTGTAAGGTGGGGGGTAGCGAGGGGAATGATGGGAACTCTGTACTTTCTACTCAATTATTCTGAAAAATCTAAGCGTGCTCTAAAATTATGTTAATTAAAATAATAATAATATGCATAGGCAAGATAGCTGTTGCATTCACTTTTATTGGTCTAATGGCTTCCAACCTATTTTTGTAGATAACATTGAACTGGAACAAAGCTACATCCATTTATGCATATATGGTCTGTGGCTGCTTTTGTATCAGGATGGCACCGCCGAGTAGCTGTGGTATAGTCTGTATGGCTCAGGAGCTGAAAAGATCTGCTATGTGGCCCTTTCGAGAAGATTTTTGCTGACTCCTGTTTAGAGACTGTTAGACTGAGAAGTAGTTCAGTTCAATTACCTAATAAATTCTGGGATCCTTACTACCATATCATCCCAGGAGGAGCAGTTCCCCAGTCTAACCTCTCCAGCTGGTGTGAAGTCCTGCACATTAATCTTGGCATTCGAAACCAGCCTCTTTTCTTCTCTCCGCCATTCCTCTGATTCTCCAAGCCCATTCTTTCTGACCTAGAAATATGATGTCAGAATAAAACGCGGGCATCCACACACCGCTCTCGGCCTTTTTTCTGGACCACACTTTTGATCCAATCTCAGCCTGCTTCTGAATTCCCTGGTTATTGACCTTTCTGTTCATACCCACGCCCCCAGATGCTGTTTCTGAGGCCAGAAGGAGGTACCCCAGCTATGGTTCTGGCTCCTTTTGCTCCACTTAAATTGAAAAGTAAGTTGACCCTTGAACAAGACAGGGGGTTAAAAAGGCATCAACCCCCTGTGCAGTTAAAAAAAAAATCTGCGTTTAAGTTTTGCTTAAACTCCTCAAAGACTTTACCAATAGACTATGTTGACCTACTGTTGGCTTACCCGTAACGCAGTCAATGGACACATAATATGTGTGTTATCTGTATGTGTACTGTATTCTGATAATCAAGTAAATTAGAGGAAAGAAAATGTTACTAAGGAAATCATAAGGAAGAGAAAATATAGTGCTATACTGTATCGGAAAAACAAAAACAAAAACCCATGCAAGTGGATCCATGCAGTTCAAACCCATGTTGCACCCAGTTCAACCCAGTTGTTCAAGGCTCTACTGTAGGCAACATAATGGCCCCCAGAGAGATCCAGATCTTAATTCCTAGAACCCATGAACGTTACTATGTGCTATGGACTGAACTGCGTCTCCCTGCAAAATTCATACATTGAAATCTTCACAGTATCTCCCAGCACCTCAGAGCATGTCTTTATTTGGAGACAGGATCTTGGAAACAAGTGATCGAGTTAAAATGGGGCCATCAGGGTGGGTTCTAATCCAGCCTGACCAGTGTTCTTAGAAGAAGGAAAATCCTGGACACATGGAGACACCAAAGATGCATGAGGGACACCATGTGAGGACATGGTGAGAAGGTGGAGAGAGGCCCGAGAAAAAACCAAACCTGCTGACACCTTAGTCTCAGACCTCCAGCCTCCAGAACCAACTGTGAGGAAATAAATATCCACCCGGTCTCTGGTATTTTGTCGCGACAGCCCAAGCAAATGAATATACCTTTTATGGCAAATGGGACATTTCAGAGCAACAGTTCCTAGTCCAACCTGCCCATCCACACTAAGTTAAGGATCCTAAGATGAGGAGATAATCCTGGATGGTGTAGGTGGGCCCTACTGTCATATCACAGGTCCCCATAAGAACGAAGCAGGGATGTGCTTACAGAAGGGGCAGGAGATGATGTGCAGATGGGAGGAGAGACTGCAGTGATGTGACCACAGACCAAGGAATGCCAGCAGATAGAAAAGAAAGCCGCGGACTCTCCCCAAAAGCTTCTAAAAGGGACTCCTCCTAATACCTTGATTGTAGTCCCATCAGACTCAGGCAGGACTTCTGGCCTCCAGGGGGGTAAGAGAAGAAATGGACGTGGTTTCAACCACAAAGTGTGTGGCGATGTGTCGCAGCAGCCACGTGAGCTAATAGATGCAGTTTCTCAGATAAATACCATTTCTGGTTTAGCCTGGTCTCCAGACCCCGCTTTCTCTGTGGCCTCCCAGCTCTCAGGCAGGAGCCAGAGACCACTTCGCCAATTCCCTGTCCTAGGAAGCGCGGCAGGTTCATAGAACCAGTCTTGGCAGGAGCTCTGAGGAGCACACGCCCTGGCACCAGCCGGGGTTGCATCCGAACGTCCATTCCACAGCGTGTCGGTCTACGGGCCCCCGGGCATAACCTGTTTAAACCTCAATTTCAATCCCTGAATGGGAAACACGCTCTGGAGCCTCTAGGGGTGTTGCGAGCATCTGAAATGACCCAGGCAAAATTTCCTGGAATAAAATCGGTGCTTAATGTCCTCAGTCAGTAATCGTGACGATGGCCATCACTAACCACATTGGACTCTCCACGAGTCCTGAGTCGGCCCGATTTTCTCTTCTCCGAGCTGATAAGGGACTGCAAACCACGGGTTGGGGCTTAGCACCGGTACCAATTCCGTGAGTTAGCGCCAGTGACTCCCTCTCTTGTTCACGGGTGTCCCCGACTGCCGGCGAGACGCGCAGAATCAAGAGGGCGGTCAGCAGTGACTCCAGCTCTGCTATTCGGCACTTGAGGGAGGTTGAGCGGCTTCACTTCAGAGAGGCTAAGTGACTCGCCCAAGGTCACACAGCCAATAAATGACCACCCCGGGATTTCAAGTCCAGGTTTCCCAAGTGCTATCCACTACGCCACACTGTCTGGCCGGCCAGAGCCGTCTCGTCTCTCCAACTCCAACCCCCCCCCCCCCCCCCGCCCCAGACACCGGGCTCCCACCCACAGCCCCTCCTGAACTGGGCGTGGGCGTCTCCTGTTCCTAAGGCCAGACTCTGTCCTTGTCCTTTCCGTCTTCCAGGGACTTCCTTCCCCAGGGCAGCGCCTAGTAAGGAGACAGCTGGGAGGACTCCAGGCAGGTGGTGGGAAGCCCTGAGGCTCTGTGCCCTTGTGCTGGGAGAATTTGGCGACACACCTAATAGTCCTCCCTCCCCCCGGGAAACTAGGAAACCAGCTCTTACCCAGAGTGCCTTCCCGCTCTGTCAGCAATCCAGACCATATGGTTAATTAGCTAAAATTTGCGACCGCATCTGTGATGCTATTTCTCTTTTTTGGCATGTGTGAACTTAATTACTGAAGCCATGGGGAGCTCCTAGCCTCCCGGGAGTGTGGTGGGCATGAGGGTCACGGAGAAAGCCCAAGGCTTGGCGATGGGGCATGTGGGCGGCCGAGGGTCTGAGCGATGGAGAACAGAGAGGCCCACTTGATCAGCTGAGGATGGGGCTTTCATGCGGCTGCGATGAGGCTGGGACACGATGTCACGAGGCCCCATCTGTGTGTTTTGGCGAGCGTCCTCAAAAAAAGGCCAGCCTCCTTGCACAGGGGAACGCAGAGAGTTCATTCTCTGGTCAGCCACCGTCCTCCAGGTCCGTCCTAGGCTACTCCGTCTCCCCAGAACGTGGGGCGGGCCGACCACAGAGAAGGTGTCCGAGGAACAAAGAAGGGGTGCTCCGAAAAACCCACCTGCCCTGCCGGCCTTTGCTGCCTCATCCGTGGGATGGATCCTAAAAGTCCCACCCCACCATTCTGCGAGGGTTAAATGAGCTCAAGCACAGGGAGCCCGATCCCTGACCTAATGAGAGGTGCTCAGGAATGCTGCACTGGACGGATGAATGGATGAACGAATGGGCGGCAGCACGAAGGGGCTCCTGGATGTCAGCGCTGGAAGAAGCCCGGGGTCAGAACCCCGTCCGGTCCTACAGCTGTGCCTCAGCTGCCCCACTGTAAAATGGGGGCAATACGATCACTCCCCTGGTGAGGTCACCTGAGGACTGAAAGACACGACCATAGCAGACCTTTGCGGAGGGTGCCTGGGACGGGGCAAGCACTCAGTAGGCGCTGCTCCTGGGGTGCCAATGATAATAAAATGGGGACGCGGACAGTCACCCCATGGTCTCACTCATACGCGGAATAGAAGAAATAGTGAGAGGGATTAGAAGGGGAAGGAGGGGACCCGAGTGGGGAAAATCAGAGAGGGAGACAAACCATGAGAGACTCCTGACTCTGGGAGACACATGAAGGCTGCGGAAGGGGAGGCTGGCGGACGGATGGGTGACTGGGTGACGGGCACTGAGGGGGGCACCTGATGGGTGAGCACTGGGTGTCATACGGTATGTTGGCAAATCGAACTTCAATAGAAACAAATGTAAAAAGAATAAAGCATGTACTTCAGCTATATTAATATTAATATTAATATTAATATTAATACAACAGCAGGGGCAGCCTGGGTGGCTCAGCAGTTTAGTGCCGCCTTCAGCCCAGGGCCTGATCCTGGAGACCTGAGATGGAGTCCCACGTCGTGCTCCCTGCATGGAGCCTGCTTCTCCCTCTCCCTGTGTCTCTGTCTCTCTCTCTCTGTGTCTCTCGTGAATAAATAAATAAAAATCTTTAAAAAAAATTAAAAAAAATAAATAATAAATAAATAATAAAAAAAATAATAATAAAAAATAATAATACAACAGCCGTGTGTGGCATATCCTGGACTGAACTCAAGGCCCCTCCTCTCTGTCCACGACTGTTTCTGAGCGGTGTGGGCCTGTGCTCAGGGGCCCCTGGGATAAGGAGGGAGACAGGGCCCCCCCCGCCGCCCCCCCCAAGGCGGACACTCAGACTAAGGAGCGAGTCGGAGCCCAGGGACCATCTGACCAATGTCCATAGAGAGTCTGCCCTTCGTGGGGACCCTGGGGGCTCCCACATAAGCTTTTGCAGATGGCGCCGTAGCGAAGAAGACAGAGCAAACTCCAGCCCCGCTTGGCAAGCTGCACGCTACATCCACACGGGGCTGCGTCTGCCCTGGGAGGTCCCTTTGGTCGGCTTCGTACACTGGTGTCCTATCGGCACCTGCGGCCTTGGACTTCCTCCAGGGCCCACGGGCAGCCTGGGCGCTGGAGGATGTGGGGCCGATGGTCCTGGGCGCAGGACCGGCGCCGACCCTCATCGTTCCAACCCAGGTGACTGGCACCGGGCCGGGCCAGAGGTCGCTCGAGCAAATCCTTAGTGGATCAATGAACCGCTGTGCTCCTACCACCGGTCGCAGATCCGAGCGCAGGTGGGGAGTCAGCGCCTGGCGTAGCAGGAGAACCGGGAATGCCGTCGGGCACCTGCACTGGCAGTAGCGGATCTACCGAGCAGCGACCCCGTCGGGGACACATACACATATGGGTCGTACGTGTGTCATCTGCTCATCTCAGCGGCCTGTGCGGAAGCTCTCGGGGCTGCAGGTGATGTGCAGGTGAGGACGCCGAGGCTCCACGCGGCCGAGGGGCTCGCGTGGGCAGTGCTGACATTACGAGTGGTGTTTCCCACCTTTTGTTTGCCTGTGTGGGTTCTGGAACTTTCCTGCGCTCACCACTCGTCCCCCTCAGCCTCGGGAGCTCTCCCTCGGGTCCCGCTCTGACCCAACACACCGTGGGGCCTGCGTCGGACTCTGTGCCCGGCCTCCCCTTCCCTGCCCGGGGCTGGGGCCCTTCACGGCATCACTCGTGAGCCACCACGGGGTGGAAGAATGAATGAAGGAACGAGCGAGGGGTGCTGTGAGGGCAGCTCACAGGGTGGGGACCTCCCCCATCAGAGCAGCTAATTCCCCACTCCTGTTTCTTCCGAAGCCAGGTCTACACCCCCGCTTTGGCCTCAGGGGCTGGGATGGGGGGGCCCATACACATACTCATCATTTGCTCGCAGGCCTCCAGCGCCCGTTTTAACCACCAGGCCTTCCTCTCCGGGTCCTTACGTCGACGGGTGAGCTATCAGGAGACCTCCGGCTCCCTCTGCTGCGCGTCCCCTCCACGCGCTCGCCCCGTCACTTTATTCAGATCTGTGCTCTACGGTCACCTCCTCCTCCGAGAAGCCTGCCGTGACCACGCGGAGAAAGTAGAACTCTCCGACCCCTTACCCCGCCTCATTCCTCTCCCCGCTGCTGACCCACCGCCAGAAAGGCCTGTGGGTTTTCCTTGGCTGCCTGCCCGTCCCCGTCCTTTCCCAGAAGGTGAGCGCTCTGAGGGCAGGGCCCTTATCTGTCTTGTTAACTGCTATTTCACCAACATCCAGAGCGGCGGCCGACACGGAACAGCGCCCGACACGTATCTCTGAAGTGACTGGAAGGGCGGTTGGAGAGCCTCGGGTCTGTTATTTAAGTGTCTGTTTAGCATCTGACATTTCCTTTCTCATCCTCCGGCGCTGCTTCTTCATCAGTCGGGCAAGACACGGATGCCAGACGGGACACTGCCCGGATGTATGACAGGGGCCATCGGGACAAGTTTGCGAACTCGCCGAAATACACGATGTTATTATTAATAATAATAATAATAATTATTATTATTATTCACGAAACACCTGTGTGCATGTCTTGTGGACACAGGCCCTTTGCTACGTCTGAGGGTTAAGGGCCCAGGTCCTGCCGAAGGCCGCCGCCTTGCGAGGCTGGACGCCCCGCCCGCCCTCGCAGCCCCCCCCCCCGCCCACACAGGCCCACGCCCGGGACTTCACTAAGACGAGGGGCGAAGGTGGCACCGGCTGGTTAGGGACAGGCGGGCAGGGGGCAGTTTTCCTGACGGCACCAGTTAGTGGCAACAGTAGCGGGGACGTCAGTTTGCTTTATGACCTCGCACACAAACCCAAAGCGATGCCAACCCCCACCTCAGAGGGCACGTGCTAGGACGGAGGGAAAGCACTCGGTGACACGGACGGCTTGGCACAGATGCGGGAGGACGAAGAGGAGCCAGGCGGCCCGGGGCTGACTGACAGCTGGGCCCCCGGGAGGGCGTGTACCCCCGGCTGGGCCTCGGGGGTCCTGGTCCCCTCCTAGAGCATCCTCGGGAAGTGGGGAGGGGACACAGACGGAGTCTGCGGGCTGGGAGGCCCCCTCGCGCGCACGCAGGAGGGGGTGGGGGCAGCCGGGAACGGGCCTGGGTGACAGGCACCACTTGTGCCACCCTGATTAGCTGGGAAAATGCAAATCGGCACTTCCTTCCCCGCCGCAGCTAACAAGATAATGAATATTTTCATCAGCTGCAGAGAATACAAACATCTGTAGGAACACCAAACCTACTCCCAGGGGTGGGGGGAGGAGGACGCGGAGGTGGGGAAACCAGCTTCTCAGCACTTTTAGGGAAGAGGAGATGTGAGGAGATGCTGGAGTGGGGGCTGGGGGCGCAGCTCTGGCCGGTGCCCACTGCACGTGGCAGCGCGGGTAAGGGGTCAGCGTCTCCTACAACTGTCCCCGCTGCCCCTTCAGGGCTGCCGCGTGGGCCTGGGTGGCCTTTTCACCCCCCAGCGGTCCGTCCACCTGCGCTCACGGCCACCTCTCCCCACCCCCACAGGTCACAGACCTCTGAGCTAATCAAGAGCGTGTGTTGGAGAAAGAGCAAGAGCACTCTGGCTACAGGGAGGAGCACGTGCAAAATCAGGGAAGCGAGGGAGACTCCAGGGGTCTCCAGGAATCACAGCTCAGCAGCAGGAGACGACCCAAGGCAGGCGGGGGCCAGGAGTTGGGGAGGTCGGCTCCAGCCACCATGTGGAGCCTGGTCCACGGTGCGAAGGAGCTGAGTCCTATCCTGGGCGCGACAGGAGCCTCCGGGGCGGTTCTGAGCAGAGGAGCGACACAGTACGCTGTGCACTTTAGGAAGAGGACCTGGCTGCAGCGGGGAGAATGGACGCCGAGGAGTGGGAGGGGAGGCAGGGGGCTGTTGGGGACTCCGGCCAGAGGCAGCCGGACCTTCAGCCATGTGCACGGGGGTTGGGCTCTGGGGGCCGAAGATGCGGGCAGGGGCAGACATTCGCCGTTGCCATCTGGCCATCCTGTGACTCCGCCGAGCTCCAGGAGCTACTCGCCACGTCCCCTTCTTGGAGCTTCCCCGAAGAACAGACGACATGTGGGTGCTGGAGCGGCCACAAGGTCTACGGCACCACAGAAGTACCGGGCCCTGGTTATGCAGCTAGCGGAGTACTGCTGGGTCTGACCGTCCCCTCCTTCTGCCTTTCATTCCCATCGCTGGAACCCGGAGACAGAAAGTGGTTCAAAGGGGGAGCCCAAGGCCCCAGCCATGCCCCTCGCAGTCTGTGAACTTGGACGGCCCCCTGAAGCTCCAGGCTTCTGTTTCTGCATCTCTGAAATGGGGATAATACTCTTCTCTTCACCTCCCTTTTAGGACTCTCAGGAGGACTGACCGGGATGGCTGGCGGACGCTCCAGTGTCTGACGAGCACGTATCTTTAGCACCTTGAGTAGCAAGCGGGTGTGAACTCGTATCCACAGACTTCCTGGGCCCCACATCTCAGATTAGCAGCCCAGTGTGCATGCCAGATCCAGCCCTCCACCTGTCTTTTTTTTTTAAGATTTTATTAATTTATTCGAGAGAGAGAGAGAGAGAGGCAGAGACACAGGCAGAGGGAGAAGCAGGCTCCATGCACCGGGAGCCCGACGTGGGACTCCATCCCGGGTCTCCAGGATCACGTCCTGGGCCGAAGGCAGCGCTAAACCGCTGAGCCATCCGGGCTGCCCTCCGCCTGTCTTTTGTACAGGCCATAGGCTAGGAATGGTTTTTAACTCTTTTATTTATTTATTTTAAAAAGAGATGGAGGGAGACGGAGAGAGAGAAAGCCTGTGTGAGCAGGGGCGGCGCGGAGGGAGAGGGAGCGAGCGAGAACCCCAAGCAGGCTCCATGCCCAGCGCACACCCCGACGCACGCTCAATCTCACGACCCTGAGATCACCACCTGAGCCGAAATCGAGACGCTCACCCGTCTGAGCCACGCAGGCGCCCTAAGAACGTTTTTTTTTTTTTTTAATTCTTAAACGACTGTGGGAAACATCAAGGAGAGCAAACTACTTTGTGTGACGTGTAAAAATTCTAGGAAATTGAAGACTTTGTGTCCATAAATAGAGTCTCACAGGAGTACACCCCCGGCACACCAGGCAGACAGGTGGAGGGGGGCATTCGTTCGTGCGATGTCTGTGGCTTTCCTGCCAGGACGGCCGCAGAGCTGGTTATCGGCACCGAAGATCACCCTGCAGCACAGCTCAGTCGCTCTGCCAAGAAAGTTTCCTGACCCCTCCCCTTTAGGTACACTACCCCGAGTATTGCCGTAGGTTACAGCCCTACGAGGCAGGGATCTCGCTTCCTCTCCGTTTATAGATGGAGAAACGAAGGCCCAGAAAAACTCACTCGCCCAAAGAGACACAGAATGAAAACTTCATTTCACAGCCCATTCTCTTTGCACCCCATCCTGACTCTTCCCCCATAAGGGGCCAATCCCCCTCCTTCTCTCAAGACACTCAGTAATCACGGGTCCACCAGACTCTAAACTCACTGAGGGTGAAGACTAAGGGTGCCCCGTACCCCACGCCATGCAATGCCTACCACGGTGCTTGACACACAGTAGGAGCTCCATAAATCACTCTTGCTCCTCTGGACACACGTGGCGGGGTCGGCCTTCTTGCTCTGTCATGTACCCCCTCCCCACCCTGGCATTCATGGTTATCAGCCATTAATTTATAAGATAAACTCCTTTTCTTCTTTCTTTTCTGGAAATGAGTGTAAATCTGCCCCCCGGATGCAGCGAATCGGAGATGTCTGCGGGCTCAGTTTACTTTCTCGGCAGGAGCCCGGCGGTAAGAGCCTGCTGCTTCGTGGCAAGCAACTCCTGTGATGGACACCAGCCCACCTCTTTCTGTCTCTGCAAGGCGGTTCCGGGCCCCTGACGGCCGTCTTCAAATATCCCCTATTCCTACTTCTGCAGGCAACATGCACCGTTCAGACTTCCTGAAAACAGGCAGAGCACCGACAGGAAATGCTGCCTGCATGTGGGCATGTAGAGTCAGTCCAGGGGATCTCGTTTCTCATTGCATCCCAACCCCAGCAAGCATCTGCTGTGTGACCTCAGGCAAGATTTTCCTTGCCTTTCTGAGATTCGGTTTCCTTGTAAGTAAAGTGTGGCTGCTGAAGCCCGGCTGTCAGGGTTGGAGAGAGGATTGGACAGGAGGTAACAGGTGGAGAAAGCTCCCTGCAGCATGTGGCCCATGGGACATACCCAGTGAGCTCTACTGCAATGCAGGTGCCCTTCCTACAAGGTGCAGAGCACCGTACCAGGCACTGGGGATGGAGGCAGGGGCCAGATAAGAGGGCTGCAGAGGGAGCCCGGAGGAAGAGAAACAAGAACGTGACTTTACCGAGGATCCCCTGGGCCAAACTTGTGCTGGCCACTTGTCTCAGAGACCCTCTTAACGCTTCCAACATCCCTAGTATATAAGGCGCGTTGTCTCTGATGCATGGAGAAGAAAGCTGATCAGAGGGGCGCCTGTGTGGCTCAGCGGTTGAGCATGTGCCTTCAGCTCAGGTCATGACCCCAGGGTCCCAGGATCAAGTCCTGCATGGGGCTCCCTGCATGGAGCCTGCTTCTTCCTCTGCCTGTGTCTCTGCCTCTCTCTCTGCATCTCTTATGAATAAATAAATAAAATCTTAAAAAAAGAAAAGAAAAGAAGAAAAGAAAAGAAAAAAGAAAGAAAAGAAAAGAAAGAAAAGAAAAGAAAAGAAAAAAGAAAAGAAAAGAAAAGAAAAAAAGAAAAGAAAAGAAAAGAAAAGAAAAGAAAAGAAAAGAAAAGAAAAGAAAAGAAAGAAAAGAAAGCTGCTCAGAGACATAACGCGGCCGGTCCCAGGCCATGCAGCTAGTGCATCAGGCCCTGCGACTTTCCACCCAGGTTCCCTTTTAGGTAAGGACTTCTCCCAATGCTGGACCTGCCCTTCTGGGACTGTCTGGGCCACGGAGCGCTGCATCGCCCAGGCGCTGCCCCTGTCCAGGGTGGCCTGCACCCATGGTTGCTCCGTGCAAGGGTACAAGGGCCTAGACATCTCGGCCCAGTGCAGGCCAGAGCCCAGGAGCCACTCTGGCCCCGCACAACTCCTGCCCCATCCTGTTTACTCACGTATGGATCCCAAGCTTCTCCCTTGTAGCCCGTGGGGCCCGGGCTCTTCTTCCATAGCAAACCCCACCTGGGAGGGCAGCTAGTGAGTGATGAATCCAACACCCGGACCCCACCCGTCTTGCTCTCCGGCGGAACCTCCTGCGTGACCACACAACTGAAGCTGTTCATGGATGTCTCTGACCATCCACGGGATTTCCCGAGGACAGGGATCCTTGGAGGAGCTTAGAGGATAATAAAGTGACATTTACTGTTGCTAATGTCGCTGTCTCCCCACCTTTACATGAGCTCCTACCTCTGCGTATCTTAACTGCCCTCTGTCGTTTCACTTAGCCGTTGAGGGCAGTGTGTATTTTAAAAATAGTAACAGTCCAAGGCAGGCATCGATCTGCTCCCCAGTTTCTTCGGTTCCTGCATCCTCGGCCCCACCGCTCGGCTTTGCCCGCC
Source organism: Nyctereutes procyonoides (assembly GCF_905146905.1). Lineage (NCBI taxonomy): Eukaryota > Metazoa > Chordata > Mammalia > Carnivora > Canidae > Nyctereutes > Nyctereutes procyonoides. Next base: position 3,844,132 of record NW_026575135.1, on the reverse strand, counting down.
TTTCCCCCTCATTTAGTTCGGTAATAATCCTCTGTATCTTTGAGAGCCCCTGTGTGAGAGGCACAGGCCTCTCCAGCATGCTTGCTAATGACAGATTTGAGGACCAAGGCAGCATGGGGCGGAATTAGGGTAATTCAGCCCAAGAGGGTTCCTTCCGAGTGGAAAGGGCTCCTACCTGCGAGCACTGTCTGATGCAGAGAAACCTAATGTGCCTCTCCTCGCAGAGCAGCCCTGTTTCCCTGCCCCTGTATCTGTCTTCCAGGACTCGTGTAGCAGAAGCTCCAGGCCCCGGTCCTGGACCGGCCAGTGTCTGGAGGCCACATAACGCACAGCAATGCCTGGAGTTAAAGCAGGACCCCAAACAACAGCAGCTGCATCCCCTCTGGCTAGCTCTCCTGCTAAGCCACGACATCCGGAGGCTCACGGGTAAGGGCCGGCCCTTTCCTGGGCCTATGTGGCATTAGGTGACAGCAGTTCCATGTGCACGAGTCCTGCCCAAGGTTCTGCTTCCCCGATTCATCCTAAGGAGACACCCAGTCACGTGCACGCAGCTGTATTTACAAAGATGCTCATCACAACACAGTTTATGACAGCGAGGAGCTGGGAAACGTCTCAATGTCTGTCAGCAAATAAATGAATTATGAGCCTGGGCAATGGAATACTGTGCAGGCATTGAAAACATATAGCGGATCTTTATAAATCAGGGGAGAGAGATCGTTAGGGGATACGGTAAAGTGAAAACGCAGCCAGCATACCCTGTGCCATCCTAGTTGTACCAATATTTCAGGGTATAATACGTGAGCAGAGCGCAAGGGGGACATTGGAAAAAGGTTCACTACAGGTGAGACCTCAGGTGATTTTAAACATCTTGTTAAAAAAAATATATATATATATAAATATGTATATTTATATATATATTGCTGTTTTTTTTCCTACAATTATCTATTAACTGCATGGGGGCAGCCAATAAAGGCTGTGTGGTCTGGGTAAATAATTTTCCCTCGTCACCCATAGTGAAGAGGGGTCTAATATTACCTATTAATAAGGCTATTGAATATTATGTCAAAATGTATCTAGGAGCCAAAGCCACGACGAGCTTCAATAAACGGTCCCCGGTGGTAGTCGTTACACAGAGGCAGGGACCAGGCCCGCACGCTGGTGAGTGGCCGAGGGCAGGGACAGAAACGACAACCTGAATGGGCCGGTCGTCCTCGCTTCCGCTCCCGCAGGACCACGCTCACACATGCACACGCATCCCCATTCACATATACACACATGCTCACACGCACGTTCACCGATAACCCACACTACTCAGCATTCACGCTTACGTGTAAGCACACACGCCAACACTCACACTCACGCACTCAGGCCCATAGACGCCAAAGCACATGGAGACGTACGTGTAAGCTCTAGGCAACTGCACAGAGGCTTCGGGCACACGCAGACGGACGCACACAGGTGCAGAGACACAAGCACACCGCACTGGCGCGCACGGCCAGGAGCCCGAGGGGACCACGCTGCGGAATCCACCCGGCTGCCACCTGCCCTTGCCCCGCCCGGTCCCCTGGGCCCAGACGGTGGCTGCCCTGGGCCAGCTCCCCACGGGGACAGGGAGGGAGGGGGCCTGGGAGACACGAGGGTGACCTCGGGGGCCAGTGAAGCATGATGCTCGGAACCGGCCAGAGGCAGCCGCCGCACTGGGACCCCTGCTCTCCTGGCGCCGGCCGCCTGCCCAAACACTTCAAGGCGGGCAGAGCACTAGGAATGGGGGGGCTGCCAGCACCTCCTAGCATGTCCAAGGAGACACTGGGAACCTGGGTCTGCCAGCTGAGCAGCTGCAGAGACGGGCCCACCAGCCTCCTTCAAAGGCCCGCTGACCCGCTGACCCTGCACGGCCTCTGTTCCAGCACCTTCTGTGCCCCATGCGTCACCGCGGGCAGAGAGCCCGGTGCGGAGCCCTGACTCGCCCTGCGGGCGGGGTCCCCACGACCCGACTGCCAGGAATGTCCTGAGAGCCCCGGTGCCAGGGCCCTGCCGCGGGGGCGGGTAGTGAGGCAGGGGGGCCAGAGAGGGAGGAAGGCGCGCTGCCCTGCCTCTGCTCATCTGTAGCAAAAGACAACTCGTCACCTCTGTTGATGACCTTCGCAAACGTGCAGGATTCTGGCTAACAAAGGCCAAAAGCTGCCAGACACCTGCTTCCGTGGGACCCCCGGTGCCCAAGACGAGGACCGGGCCCCCGCCTTCCAGCACGCAGTGGTCCGGCAGGGGCGTCTACAGCTGAAGACCCCACTGTGACACGGGCACCGCCCCCAAATCCCACGCCCTGTCTCCCTTTTCTAGCAAAACCCCTCCTTGAAGAAGGATCACTGCCCCTGCACGCGCACCCGTGCTCCCCTTTCTCACCCTGCGGCCTCACCTCACTCATCCAGGGGCCGCCTGCTGCGTTCCTGCGCACCCGTCGTGCTCCCCACCACCCCCACCCACGACGTCCCGCACCCACCGTCTCCCCCTTCATCTCAGGTGCCCACTGACAGGCTCAGGCCGCAAACGGCAGCCTTCCCCTGGGGAGCGTGTTCTGCACACCCCGCGGCATCCTCCCATCTGCTGCTCCCTCTTTCCCCTGCCTCCCCAGCCTCTCTGTCCCTGTCCCCTTGGCTGGTTTCTCCCATCCCCTCCCCTAAGTAATCTGTTGTGTCTCTGTGTGTCTCATGAATAAATGGGTAAAATCTGTAAATTTAAAAAAGGAGGGGTTCATTGATGACATCGGGTTTCTAAAAGATCAGAATGGGTGAGATCAGCATGAGACGGCAGGAAATCCCCTTCCCCTAACACAAGAGTGGGTGTGCCTGCAGGTACCTGCGGAAGAGGCTCGGCAGTTACGCCGTGTCTCACAGGATGGTCTCCCATTTGGTTTTTAAATTAGTAGAACTGAGAGGAGGGATGCCTGGGTGGCTCAGCGGTTGAGCGTCTGCCTTGGGCTCAGGGGGTGACCCCGGAGTCCCGGGTTCGAGTCCTGCATCGAGCCTGCTTCTCCCTCTGCCTGTGTCTCTGCCTCTCTCTCTCTCTGTGTGTGTCTCTCATGAATAAATAAATAAAATCTTAAAAAAAAAAAAAGAACCGAGAGGAAGGTGGTGCTGAGCTTGTGTTGCAGGAGAAAACAACGGGGCTCTGATGGTTTGACAAATCCAGTTCAGAGATGGGGAGAAGCGAGAGGGCGGCAGGAGACTGCCTACTGGTGTGGAGCATGCAGCTGTCACTGGGACAGGCCATGGGTGGGTACTGGAGCCAGTGTGCACAGTGGTGCGGTCCCCCCAAGCTACATATGGCTGTCCCCAGGCTGGAAGGAGGAGAGATGACTGGGTGGGTTCAGGGCCCGGGTCCACGCGACACTGGTCCTTCGCTCACCTGCATCTACAGGACAGTAATTACAGCAGCTGCCATTTTGTGGATGATGTGCCAAGTGCCTTCCACACCGTATCTCTAATGCCCAGGATAGGGCCCCAGAACCACTAAGTGGTCCCCCTCTGGCCCAGGGGAGCTCAAGTCCCAGATTAGTGATGTAATTTTCGCAAGTTTTCACAAGCTTGTCTGACTCCAAAGCCTGAGCTCTTTCCCTTAGTCTGTGTCTAGTCCCAACCTCGGAGACTTGACTTGAGCTCTCATCTTCCCCGAGTGTCTGCTCCACGAGGGCTGAACAACTCCAAGCTTTGAACACTTCCTTTGGGGACCTCATTCCCCGTCCCCTCACTCTCCCGTCCTCCCTTGCAGTTTGTTAGTTTCCCGTCCCTGAACATGTGTACACACAGGTGCTTTTTTTCAAGGTGGTAATGAGTTCCCTATGGGAAAGCCAAGCCTCCTCAGTAGAAAGTTCTTAAAGTTCTTGAAGACTCCAGAGGGTTTTCCCCAAGGAAACTCGCGCATGTTTCCTTCTAGTTTCCTCCCTAAACCAATCTGCCAACTAAGATGTCCTTTGAGGAGCCAGAAGCACCGAGCCCGGCATCCCGAGGCCCTGAGCACCTCTCTCCCTCTCCCTCCAAACACCGACGCCCATGCTCCAGGAAGACCAAGCCACTGGGAGTCTCACATGCTTTCTTCTCAAGTTTTGCGCTTCTTCACCTCCCGATCTCTCCCTTCCTTAGCCCTTTCCTAGCCAACACGTGCCCTTCAAGATTCAACTCAGGCATCGCCCCTGAGAAACACCCTCAGGTGGCCACATCAGGCTCCCCCTGGGTTTTGTGCTGCTCCTGTCGGAACACAGAATAAGCAGAGACAGTGACGATGTGACGGGGTTAGTGGGCCGATTCATCAGATTAGACAAGACCTGGGGTAAGGCACTGACTACTTGTGTCACCGAACCTTTTGATGCCCCCATTTTCTCAGCTCTAGGATGGGGACAGTGTGGGCCTCACCTACCGGGTTGCTGTGGACAAGCAAGCTGAAAGCACGTAGAGCACCCGGCACGGCGCTCAGCGCGGAATGAACGGCAGCTGCTCCTGTCCCGCTCGTCAAACAGGAACCATATTTAGCTTATGCTTGTGAGAAAGAACCAAGAGGGCAGGGACGGCATCCGATCCGTGTTTCCATCTCTAGCATCTTGCTCATGGTGGACCACACAATAGAGGCTCATGAATAAAGGAACAGGTGAAGCTAAGTCGCCTCGGTGTATATTGTCCCTGTAATCTCATCATCTGAAATTACCTATTTCATTCCCATATGTTTTGAGAGAAGATAAGGGATGAGATATATCCTCCTTGTCTGAAACGCAGGAGACCTCCCCAAGGATTGACTTGATGAGGAGGAGATGTATGGGTCAAGTACCAGGGTCCACGTAAGACCATGCGCAGTGGTGGTGTCCATCCCCAACTGGAACTTACCACCATTTAGAAGAGGTGGAGACCAACGGCTAGGCAGCCAACAGTGTTAAGTCGGCAAGAAAAGATTGAAGTTGAGTGGAGAGGTGGGAGTTCTGCATCGAGACTGACATTCCACGGGCGCTCGGGCACACAGCCTTTCCTGTTTATGGCTCCAGGGTCCATTCTTTTGTTTGGCCTCCATGCCATTACATTTATGATACATTAAATACCATCCTAATACTACACATATAGTATATATTAAATACTACCCTTTCCCTGAAACACTGGGATCCTAGGTTCCCAGCTGGACTGGGGAAAGGGATGAAGAACACAGCTAGAGGATGAGGAACCCAAAGTCTAGATTTTAGGTGGCCACAGCTAAGAGGAAAGAACAGAGTTTAAGTTAGGTGAGAGCCGGCCACCTCGTGGAGTCAGTGCAATAGCAATCTGAGCCTTGCATATAAACCACCACTCAGAAGACTGCCTTCCCCCTCAACCATCATCCCCCCAGCTGTCTTCTCCCTATCCCAGAGCCATGTGACTCCAGCCGGCAGCCTCACCTTGGCTGCAGTCACTGGGGCTGAGTCTAATCAGAGGAAATTTATGAACCTCTAGGTCAGAGCTCAGGGGTCTTAGCTTTGCATTAGCACTTGGTACTTATGTCTGCTAAGCCTGGACCTGGTGGGACAGTCATTATTTCTTTACAGATGTGTCTTTCCTGCTAGCCTGAGGCTTTCCTAGAAGCAATGAGATTTTAAAAAAGAAAAAGAAAGGAAGGAAGGGAGCAAGGGAGGAAGGAAGGAAGGAAGGAAGGAAGGGAGGGAGGGAGGGAGGGAGGGAGGAAGGAAGGAAGGAAGGAAGAAGGAAGGAAGGAAGGAAAGAAGAAAGAAAGAAAGAAAGAAAGAAAGAAAGAAAGAAGAAAGAAAGAAAAGGGGAAGAGAAACAAAAGAATGGAAGAAGAAATTAGGCTCGCTTCTGGTTTTGCTCTCCTTTTATTTATTTTTTAAGACTTTTTTGTGGGGGGTAGGGTGAGCAGAGAGAAAGAAAAAGAGAGCATCAGTGGGGGGCGGCAGAGGGAGGTGGAGGGAGACTCCCAAGCAGATTCCTCACTGAGCATGGAGCCTGACCCAGGGCTTGATCTCACGCCCCTAACTTCATGACCTGAGCTGAAATCAAGAGTCGGACACTTTACAGACTGAGCCACCCAGGCGCCCCTGGTTTTGCTCGCATTTTAGGAACCAGTGTTATCCAGCAGGCCTCTATCCTAGTTTCCCAATGACTGTCTTGATAACTGCCCCGTGAGCTATGATCTTTTGATCTCTGATGGCTTCCCTCTAGGAGACAGAACACTGGCCCCAGATTTTTGCCCCCTATTTGGGGTCTTCCATCCTTGAAACATAACCTAACTCGCACTGCAAAATTCTGAGCCTGGACTCTGAGCCAGCATATATCTGCACTGCCCAAGGGGGCCCCTACTGGATTTTCCAACCTGCTGCGGTCATGCCTCTTCCTTTCTGGAAGTCTCCTGGGAAGGCTTTGCCCCAGGGATCTGTGGATGTGAAGAAGGAAATGAAGCAGGCTAGTGGGGATGTCATGTGGAAGAGCAGGTGTTACAGAGAAGATAGCTAATGACAGGGAAGGTGGGTGGGACCCCATCTCCTCCAGGAGGGAGTACTTCACGCAAGGACAGGACTCTGAGGAGTGGGAATCGTTACAGGATCCCGAATTCAGGTGGGGAGATGGGAAAGAGGAAACACACACCGAGTGTACGCCACAAACCAAGCATCGTGAGAGGATGTATTGTCTCACTTAATAGCCCCATCGCCCCTTGCAACAGAAGCCACTGTGTCCCCATTTCACAGATGAGAACGCTCAGGTTCAGAGAGGTTAAGAATCTTCTTCAATATCACCAAGCGAGTCAAGGTTAGAGCCCAGAATGGGATCAGCTCTGACTGTAAAGCCATTCATTCCCCAACTCCTAAAAAAACAAACCTGTCACTTAGGTAAATATACTCAGGATGTCTCCACACTTTTAAAACATGCCTTTCCCCCAAACTAGCCCCAAATCCCCAGGATAACTATCTTTCAGAGTTTCAGTGAGCCATCCCTGTCCCCCTGCTGGTCTGGCTCCTTCCATGAGGAAGCTGTAGAATCATGAACCACTGAAACCATAAACATATTAGTGACCCGCTAAAGCAGCGGTTTCCCAGTTTCTTTTCTTTCTTTGTGGCAGAATGGGAATTTGGAGCCCGCATGCATGAAGCAGGTCGCAGAGTCCTCCCTAGCCCAGCCCTCCCTCTGCCCCCCTCTGGAAGGGAGTCCCGAGGTTCTTCTTCCAAAGGCCCCCACACCCCTCCAAGAAATGCAGTCTGACCTGTTTGGGCTCCTCATTTTCGGAGGAGGCAGACCAAGGTCAGCAGGGGCTTGCCCAAGGTTACTCAATGACCTTAAGGCAGCCCCCGGGGCAAGAATCCGTGTCCACTGGTGCTAGTTTTCTCTTTTCTATACAAAGGCGGAGTCATTGGATGACAGTGGATGAGAAGATGCTCTGGGGTCTAGGCAAGCAGGCAATGCGGGAGCGGGAGTGGGTTCTGGAGACAGAAACTTCCCTCTTGCAGGGAGTTCATCACTCACGACAGTGACCGACCACCCTGAGCACTTTCTATGGTGTTAGGCACAGGGCGGAGAGCTTTGCCTGCATTATTCCTTTTAATCCCTGCAACAGATTATGATCCCACTCAGGGGATGGGGAAGCCGGCTCTCAGTGCCTGGGCATTAGGTGGCCCAGCCAGTAAGCTGCGGTGGGGGGATTCGATCCCCAGCCTTCTTGCCCCAGAGCCCAGCTCTTAACCAGCCGGCCGCCTGTCTTCCTGGCAAAGGCTGGTTGGTATTTACCAACATATCCTTCCCTCCCCTCCTGCCAATCTCAAGGCAAACTCTCTGCACGATCAGACATCTCATTTTCCTCCGCGTGACCGCCAGTATGCAAGGTCTTGGGTATAAATGTGTGCATCCCCCCCCCCCCAACAAGCCCACAGGCACGCGTACACAGGTGCGGGCACGCGCTCATGCATAATGCATGCCACCGCGGTCTCAAATCCTGCTAAATTGAGATTCAGCCGGCTGTTGGGTCTGGAGACACCTCAGTGCCTGCGTCATTAGCTGAGCTCTGAAAGCCATCATTACTGCAGCCACAGTGGCTGAATCACTGAGACCGCAGGCAGGTAATAGAATTGCAGGGACACATAATAAAAGGGAATGGAATGGGACTCAGGCCGGAAAGGAGGACTATCTGTTATCCGTCCTGAAGGGTGATATGTAAACAAGAAGCTCCAGGTCCCCGAGATACCGGCTCCAACAAGTCCCTCCACAGAGTATAATAAACGGCGCAATTATAACCTCCGCACTCTGAGGTTTCAAAGGAGAAGAAGGGAAAAAAATCAATGAAATTAATTTAATGTGGGCCCATTCTTTATGTTTGTTTTGCTACAGCAGTTGTGTGAGATACCCCTATAGACCTGCTCATCTTTTCTCCACCCATTGTCTTTACCCACAAGAGCAAAGTGGGGGATAAAAAGCCAAGCCAGGACTTCAGGCATATTTGTCTACGACACCTCAAAGAAGAGAAGCCGATACGAGAATCCAGGCTGGAAGAGGCATTAAAATTGCATCTTTCATGACATAGAGGAAGACGCAGGGTCTCTTCATACCCCTATGCAGGTTGTGCAAAGGCGCCCCGTTGAGAGGTGAATGGAGACTGTGACCTAGCCCATGCCATACTGGACAAGTGGGTTCTTACATGGGGTTGCATCCGCCTCCATATAATTAACAGGGAAGAACCAGAGGTAGGTCTAGGGAGTTACAGTGAACCAAGACGCAGAGACATGTGTTCTGTGAGGTTCACATTCTGTGATCACGAGTACATCCCTTTCCTAGATAAATTCCCTCTCTGTAAAGGGAGGGCATGAGATAAGGTGCAGGGGAAGGGGCTACCATGAAAACACTGAGCTCCCGGCAGGCACGGTGCTGAGAGTATGAAGCATCTGCCTTAATTAATACTTTCAGTAATCCCCTTGAGGTCTACTTGGTCTCCTCTTACAGATGGAGACAAAGTAAAGCTCAGGGAGTCGCGGTCACTTGCCCCAGGTTACAAAACAGCTGAGTAGAGAAGCAAGGTCTGCAAGTGGACTATGTCTGGGCAACATGCCTCCTCCTTAATGCTGTTTCCACCTCTAGTTTTCTCTGATTCTGTAGGGAAAATGACCTTGGTTATTGGAGTGTTAGGGGCAGGGGACGAGGAATTCGACTGCTGTCCAAATCAAACAACAGGTGACATCACCTGATAGGAGTTGATGGGTTTGTGCAGCACGAGGCAGGAGGTCGGGGCGCCGAGGCAGGGAAACTGGTCTTCCAAGGAGGTTAATGAGAGGTAATCCTGAAAATCACTGTCCAGTAAGCCTGGTGTCAATATTTAGTAAAATAATTGGACAAATGTGCCCAGAGAAAATCTGCAAGCATTCGAGAGATAATGGAATAGTGAGCGATAAGGCGCACTGGAGGTTCATGTAGAAGAAATCATCCTGGACAACTTGATAGCTTTCCCTGACAAAATTACAGAATTAGTGGATGAAGGAGATGCAGTAAAGATTATGGATCTGAGCTCCAGCAAAATATTGAATAGTGTCACATGTGATGTTCAACTTGCCAAATTAATTCAAATTGCCTCTGATTCAAGCTGTGTTATGCGGATTAGTGCTATTATTGAATCTGGTTGGGGAACAGAGCCATCAGGTGCTGATATACAGGACTGCTCCAGGGGCCAGGACCCGAGACTTCCTCACCCCACTCTGTGGTCCGGAAGGGAGTGGCAGCAGGGCCCCTGGGATCACAGGCAAGAAATGCAGACATCTTTAAAACAGTGGAAGACCCTGAGGCATCGGAAGGGAAAGGACATTTTATAGATAATTTGATTATCACAACCTCCCTATGGGGGCAGGTGTCATTACCCCTATCATCTTTGTCATTGCATCAATTGCCATCATCCTCATTTAGCTCCTAATGAACCGAGGGTCAGAGAGGGAGTGGCTGACCACATAGACAGGAAGTGAAAGCACCGTTTCTGAGTCTAGTGACGGTTGTACTTTCCTCCGAGGTTCTCAAACTATGCATACATCGGAATCGCCAGGGGTGTGGGTGGGTCAACGGTCAGGTGGGGGAGGGTTGTTAGACACAGCTGGGCCCACTCCCAGAGTTTCTGATCCAGTAGATCTGGAATGGGGCTTGAGGATCGGCATTTCTACAAGTTCCCAGGGGATGCTGACACCGTAAGTTCAAGGACCACACTTGAACCATTGCTCTAGTCCAGGTCTTCTTGGATATTAATTTGCATATGACTCGCCTGGAAATCTTGTTAAAATGCAGATTCTGATCAGTAGGTCTTTTTGGAGGGGAGGGGCAGAGGGAGAAGGAGAGACAGAATCTTACACAGGCTCCACCCCTAACGTGGAGCTGGACTTGGGGCTCCATCTCATAACCCTGAGATCATGACCTGAGCTGAAATCAAGAGTTGGATGCTTAAATGACTGAGCCACCCAGACGCCATGGTCAGTAGGTCTTCTGAAGAATGGAGGAATTCTGCATTTCTAATAAGCTCCCAGGTGGTGGCCATACTGTTGGGTACGGCACATCTGGAGCAGCAAGCCATGATGTTGGGGAACAAGAAATCCAGAAAGATGGCACCATGACTTAAGAATCTACTCTGGAATCCAAAGTAGAGGAAGGTCTTAAAACATACAGAAAAAATGATTTGTAGAAAAGACATAATTTGGAAGCTTTGAATTCCAAACGTGGCCTTTCCTTCCTTTCACTTCCTTTATGGTTAGAGGAACTTCTTTAACTTCGTTAGCACCATTTTTCAGAGTAACACTCATTATTCTTGTTGTAATGATCATTATTCTTTAACACCAAGACTTTGATTCAATGGCCAATTTATTTAAAGAACGGTCCATAGAGAAAATGCTTGTGGATTTGTCAAAACCGTTGCCGTGGACACACCCTGTGGTACGGCTCAGCATGCTCGTGTGGGCAGCCACCCGTAAAACTATTCTCAGGATGCAGTGCTAACTCGTCTCTCTCCCCCCAGTGACTCACTGTACCTCCTTCTGCAGGCAAATGGGACTCAGTATACTTCTCATTGCCAAAACGGTCCCTGGACCCATCTACAGTGATTTTATCATAGTTCTAGAATCTCTCCATTATAAAATACACCCCTCTGCTGTAACTGCCTCGTTGCATGTATGCAATTTATTGCCGCTTGTCTACTTCCTTTAGAAGAGGAGAAAGATTCTACACCTGAACTACTGATTAAGTGAATGCGAATGGAAGGAGTGAGGGCTCTTGCTCATCCTTCTCTTGAGACATTTATTGAGCTCAAGAGAGGGAAATCATAGGACGGTCATAGACAGGTAGGAACAGGAGGAAAGGAACGGCTAATTCTTATTGTGATTATTACTATTATATGCTAAAAAACCAGCGACGCTTTAAGCTTGATGGTTAAGGGCCTTGTAACAAACAGAACCCCACTCTGCACGGTCTCCCAGCCTCAAGGAATTCCTCTCATTTTCCTCTCCTTACCTACTTCTCATGCTTCCTCTGGCATTCTCTAACCAGTGCCCATCACCACAGCAAATTCCAAATACTGATTTATTTCTCAATGTTCCTCAAAGGCCAGGGTAGAAATCCCTAGTTTTGGTGCATATCCCAGTCTCTTTTTTCCACTTTTCCAGAGGAACACGGATTCCCCCTCCAAAGCCACGTGCCTTACTTATGGCTCTCCTTGGCCAATATCAAGCCTAGGTTCCTCCTAAGTCCACGTGGGGTTGGTTATTTATTTATTTATTCATTTGCCCTTTCAAGGGGTCATTTTTTTCATTTCCTCAATAACATTCCTGCCCCCAGTGACTCCTTCACTGACTCCACTGTTCATTGAGCACATTGCTAATCCATTCGTGGATTCATTAATCCATGTATTTATTCTCAGACGTATTCATCAGTATGTGAATCATATATGAATATAAATGAACATACGTATGTGTGCGTCCACTGAGTGGTCCATTCCACGCGCCATCCACATCAGTTCTCTAGTCATACATTCTTTCATTCTACTCATTTATTCACTGAGCATCCACACCGCTCACTGGGTGCTCACTTGGTCAGGATCTGCCTTAGACACCGATCTGTTGAAGGTGCAGCCGCTGCTTTTGAGAAATTCACAAACCAATGAAGAAGACAGAGAGACAAACATAAAATTGCAAGCGCTGCGTGGCCAGAGTGAAGCAGAGGAGGGCAAGATGCTGAAAGGAAAAGTAGTCATCACTGCATGCCTACTCTGTCCCCGGTACCTTTCATGCCTGTTCTGATTTACATGCTCCCTTCCCATAGGTGATGAAATTGGATTTACGTAGTAAATAGACCCAGTGCAGATCTGCGCCCAGGCATTTCCTTTGCACTCTCCAAAGTCTTAAGCGCTCTGCTATATTCACTGGTAATACCACTGGCGACCTTAGTTTAGGCTAGAATTTCCGGGGAGTGATGTGGGAAAAATCCAATTAGAAAGGTGTGAGAAGCAATTGGAAAGTGAAGAAGTGGAAGCGATGAGTTCCCATCGAGGAGTTTGCCCCTCCAAGTGCAGAGAGAGAGAAGGCTGCAACTGAAGAGGAGATTAGGATGGAGACCCAGCCGGGGCATCTGGAGAATCTCACGGGTAAAGGCAGGCATGTTCATCCCCGCAGGGCCCTTCCATAACCCTCCCTTCGTCGTCTTCATTCCTGTTGCTCTCACCACGACTGTGAGCCATCTGACGTTCTGCTGTAAATCCTAGGACTTAGCGCAGAGCCTGCCCATAGCGTAGTTGCTAAATTAACCCACATAGAGTGAATGCCAAATACTCTACAGCCGACCGCACATGGCCTAGAAGGGGACGTTAGAAAGAGCAGAGACACCTGGGTGGCTCAGTGTTTGAGTGTCTGCCTTCGGCTCAGGTCGTGACCCCGGGGTCCTGGGATCCAGTCCCCCATCGGGTTCCCCGCAGGGAGCCTGCTTCTCCCTCTGCCTAGGTCCTGCTTCTCTGTGTCTCTCATGAATAAAATAAATTAAATATTTTAAAACAACAACAACAAAACCAGAAAAAGCAGAGAGGAGTAAGTTGGCTGAGCAGGGCTGCCCACTAAGCAAGGAGTTGGAACCAATTGGATCCTGGAAGGTTGGTGATACAGAGTGACTGTGATGACTAGAAACATAAGCAAAGTCCAAGTTGATAAGAAAAGTTTAGATTCAAGCACAGGGTGAAATTGAATCCGTGCATAAGGTGGGGGTCGGATCAAATCTGGGGACTTGAGCGAGCGTGAGGGACTGTCTTAAAAGCAGAGACAGGAGATGGGCCACAGACAACAGACCCAGAGAGGAAATGCTGCATGCCCACATTGTCTGGATGTTTGCACAATTCCCTGGCAATGAGCACTGGTTCAGGAGCCCCAGCAGAGAAAAGTCTTACAGGTGTGGAGAAAATGAAGGTTTTAGCTTCTGCAGAGTGGATTTTATTAGAATTGTTATTAGTCTGTGGTGCAAAAAGCTCATTAGAAACTCACTAGGGCTCCTAAAAGTGCTGCACATGTGTTATAATTACACTCCTTCGGATTCCTCCATGGGTTTCTCAATACTGTCCGAGCATGAGATCTATTAAAGGCACATAGGGAGGGATAGCTTCTGGCTCACTTGGCATTTGAGCCCAGGGCCAGACACCTGCAGCTCAGGTCACACATATCTTTGAGAGGAAGACAGGGACCTGGCAAGTGGTGAACTGCAGCCCGTGCTTTGACATGTATTATTTTATGTCGCGGCAACTAGAGGCACCAGAGAATCAGATGGCTCAAGGAGCTTTCACAAGGTCACACAGCTAGTCAGTAGCAGAACTGGCATCCGTGCCCCAGTCGGTCTGACTACGAAACCTGTGTCCTCTCCAGGGCCCCACGCAGCCCCAGACAACGGGATCTCTTTTGTAAGAGAAAGGCTTTCTCGCTTCAGGTTGGCAACTTTTTTTTTTTTTGAGAAAAGGAGGGGGGCAGAGGGAGAAAGTGAGAGGAGAAAGAATCATTTCATGCCAGGTTCGGACTCAAAGATCACTCTCCAGCTGTCAGCTGAGCCCACAATCACTGTGGAGTTTTATTAAGGAGCAAGAGTCGTAGAAGAGTAAAGTGACAGATTGAAAATTAACTTGCCAAACTCCCCATCAATATTGTGACAGTCCCCAAGTACCAGTTCAGCGGCCCAATGCACCAACTTGACAATATTAACATAACTTTGTCGGAACAAAAGCTTCCCATGCGTCTTTTCAAGAGAAGCTAATTTTGGGGGAGATGGGCATTCTTCTCTCTCTGCCTCTTCCGGCACCTCTGCGGCAGGTGTCTTTGGGTCAAAGCCAGAGTGCATGTTTCATAAACTTCCATTCTCCTTCCCCCTCCCTGGGCATTGCCACTGCAGCGGGATGGGCAGTCAGAGAGGTGCTCCTCCCTCTTAGGGACCTACTGAGGGGATGAAGACTGGAAAAGAGACTCCCCAGCATAGGTGATGCTTTCTGAACGCCCAGCTGAGCTTCCCTTAGTCTTTACATTTGGAGCGCTCTGCCCAACGTAGTGACTCTTGGGAGCTCACCATTCCGTCCTCCTGTCTGCCGTCACCTAAGGAGCTCTTACCCACCTTCACATCCCAGCTTAGACATGGCCTCCTGCGGAGCACCTACCTGAACTCCTAAATCCCATGTGGGCCCCTGACGTTTGCTCCCGGGGTACCCGGACTTCTACAGGTTGCACTCCCAGCTCTCTTGACTGAATTTCACTACAACCAGCCTCTTTCTCATGTGATCTAGGAGCTCAACAGGTAAAGACACTATAGAAGTTAGCATCTAATCCAGGTGACGTTTACCTGGGATAAACGTTACATTAGACAGGACTCTGGGGCAAAAGTCGTCAACCAGAACTGTCCTGGTATAACTGAGATGTCCTACAACTCTTTGTATCTCCATCTCTTTGATTAAAATTTAGTGAGAGCAGGGTACTCATTGAATGAATGAATGAATGAAACGGGTCCTTTTCTCTTAATTAGTCCTAAAGAAGCTCACAGAACCTTTCTCACTACCTTCTTTATTGCCTCTGTAATCTCACCCTCCCTCTTTCATCCCTCCCTGTTCCTTTTTTTTCTCCATTCCTGCCTTCCAATTTATAAGTCACCTTCTATTTGTCAAGCCCCGTTTATTTATTTATTTTTTATCACTGAGCATATAAATAAACATGGTTTCTGCCTTGAGGGTGAGAAGAGAAAATAATTAGAATATACCGAGCCCCTACCATGGGTCAGCTGATTTAAACCCTGGTTTAGCCACCTGACCAATGAGGTAGTTAATAGATTCACCTTGTACAAATGAGGACAATGAAGCCCAGAGAGGTCAGGTGACTTGACCAAGGTCATACAGCTAATAACAGCAGAGGCTGAATTTAATTCCAGGTCTGCAGGAATCTCATCATTAAACTATCCTCCTGCCTTTGTAGAGGGAAACTAAAATAGAAAGTGGTGCAGTGTGTGAAGATCGTGACAGAGAAAGGCTCCTCAGTCTGCAGATGGGTACAAAAGCATCTCTGAGCCACAACTCTCATGTACTTTACCCAAAAGCTTAAAGAAAAAGAAAAGAAAACAAAACAAAACAAAAAAACCCAACAACGTCGAACTTACAGCTACTATATGTCAGGACCTTAGCTGTGTAGACACTTTGCTACCTCCTGGGGATTCATACTGACAAACAGTCCAAGATGTTCCGGGTCTCATCTCAGCAGGGAAGGTAGACCGCAGCCACCCTGCTTAGATTCCAACAATGGCAGAAATTGGTTGCTGGCTAGTGCTTTGGAGGAAAATGTTTGGGGAGTGAAAATTAGACATACTGAATTGGTTAAAAGTGAAATTGCAGAGTTGAACACGTTGTACAGATCCTGAGTCTTGGCTCCACCATTTCTGAAACTAAATTTCTGTTTGTGCTCCCCTCCCTTAGGCCTACTCTTCCTCCTGTCTCCAACAATGGGACTTCCATCGGTCCAGGGGCTCAGGGACACGAAAAAACCGGGAGCCACACTTGCCTCCAGCTTCATCTCCCTCATCAGCCAATTCTCTTGGCCTACCTGGAGGAGACACCCGGAATCTGCCCACCTGTCACCATGTCACCATGCCAGCTCACACAACCATGCTCCACTGTCTTCCACCTGAACCGCTGCAGGAGCCTCGGCTGCTTTTCCTGCTTCCATCCTGGCCACTAAAGTCTATAACCAACCACACAAATATTAATTTAAGTTAGTTTTTAGTAAATATTTCAGTAGAAAAATTGTACAAAGCAAAACATAAGATTTTTTTCTCAGCATTATTTTCATGGCTAAAGAAACAGGCTGGTGGATGATGAGTCATGAGGATCATATTGCAGAGAGCTAGGATTTGAACCCGGACCCCCTGGTCACAAAGCCTGTGTCGCCCTTCCTTCCCTCCTTTCCGTCTGGACAGTGTGACCTTAAAGTCACCGGTGGAACACAGCAAATCCCTCGCCACCACTTTCTAAGCTCTTAAACCTCAATGTCTTTCTATGCAGAGTAGAGAAAAGGTTGGCTCATCTCCATGAACTTGTGAGGATTCCAGAAGATGAGTACCTGGCGCGCATAGCAGCATCTCTGCCCCATACATGGGTGCTCAGCAAATAGCCATTATCATCATCGTTAGTATTATGAGGCAGCACTGAAGTATCGACTAAGGTAATCTGGTGGTCCAGCACATACACCGTGTCCTGCGTGTGCTGTGTGGCTGCTTAACTTTTAATGTGGGCATCTTCTTACAACCTTCTCCCACTCCCCAGCCGCCACCCCCCTGCAGTCCCTCGGCCTAGCCACGGTATGCATGGTGCAGGACGTGTGACCGTGTGGTGCTGGTGGAGGGAGGGCTGGGTATTTGAGCACGGGCTTGGAGCCACACAGCTTGGATTCTAGTCATGGCTCCACCATTTCCGAGCTGCATGATGCTGAGAAAATAAGGGTCATATCTGGACATCACATTGTTGTCAGAGCTGAATGGGTTTAAATGGGTGAAGCTACTCTGTGCGCTCTCCTCTTAAGTCACTGGGAGCTTATTCTCACCCTCTTTTGCTGGTGGGCTCTTCATCTATCTGACCTATGAGTATGGGAGCCCCTGAGCTCTGGGCCTGGGTTCATCCCTTCTCTCTGGTGAGTCCGTCTCTTCTCTTTTGTATTATTCATATGCTAAATAATCTGAAATTAGCATTTCAAGTCTAGTCTCTTTTCTGGGTTGGTATGTCCAACTGGCTAGACATCTCCATGAGGAAATATATTAGACTTGGCCAGATGATGGGTTCCTGAAGCAGGATGATACATACCCCGGGGGTTAGGACATTGCTGTCCAATTTTGTGACTGGAATTTTCCACAAATGAGTTCATTTATTTTTAAGATTTTATTTATTTATTCATGAGAGACACACAGAGAGAGAGGCAGAGACACAGGCAGAGGGAGAAGCGGGCTCCCTGCGGGAAGCCCGATTGTGGGACTCAATCCCAGGACCCTGGGATCACAACCTGAGCCAAAGGCAGATGCTCAACCATTGAGCCTCCCGGGTGCTCCATGAGTTCATTTTTTTTAATATGGCTGAAACTAAATTTCTGTCTGTGCTTCCCTCCCTTAGGCTTACTCTTCCTCCTGTCTCCAACAATGGGACTTCCATAGGTCCAGGGGCTCAGGGACACAAAAAACAGGGAGCCACACTTGCCTCCGGCTTCATCTCCCTCATCAGCCAATTCTGTTGGCCTACCTGGAGGAGACACCTGGAATCTGCCCACCTGTCACCATGTCAGCTCACACAGTCATGCTCCACTGTCTTCCACCTGAACTGCTGCAGGATCTTCGGCTGCTTTCCCTGCTTCCATCCTGGACACTAAAGTCTATTCTTCACACCCCAGATGGAGTGGTCTTTTAAAAATATGAGTGAGATTATAGCCTTGTTCTGCTCAAACCATGCACTGGCTTCTTTCTCTTCTCACTTAGGATCAAATCCAAAGTATTGCACTTACGTGACTCACAGAACTCTGCACAGATTGCCACACTGCTCCACTCGACATCCATTATTATTATTTTTTTTTTACTTAGAACATGTTCTCCTACAACTCACCCCCTCTTTCACTATGTTCCATCTACCTGGGCTCCTTTCTAAAAATATTTATTTATTTATTATTTGAAAGAAAGAGAAAGAATGAGGGGAGGGGAAGAGGGAGAGAATCTCCAGCAGAGTCCCCACTGAGCATGGACACCCCCTCCCCCCGACACGGGGCTTGATCTCACCTGAGATCGTGACCTGAGCTGCAATCAAGGGTTGCATACCCAATCAACTGAGCCATCCACCCATCGTCACCTGGGCTCCTTCTTGTCCATGGAACATGCCAGGGGTGTATGAACCTGCTGTGCCCTCTGCCTGGAAGCTCTTCCATAGAAACCTGCAGGCTCACTGTCTCAGCTAAGATCTATGCACAAATGTTACCTTATCAAAGAGGTCTTTCCTGTCCAGGCTGTATTCAACAGGCTCCCCTGCCTAGCACTCGCCAGCCCTCTTATCCTGCTTTCCTCCATAGTGTGTACACTTGACACAATCTGTATTTACTTGTCGATTGTCTCCCACACTAGCATACAACTCACCAGGGCAGGGATTTTAGGAGTTTGTTCACTGTGGTATTTCTGGCTTCCCAGAACAGTGAGTAGGCACTCACATAAACAGGCACTCAGTAAATGGTTTGGTTAAAGACAGACAGGATGGTGATGGGTACAAGGTAAGTACTGCTATTTTTGTTACTATTACTAGTACTACTGCTACTATTACTTTTACTGGGACTAAACTCCTTACATTTATCTTAGTTGTCCCACAACAACACAACGAGACACAAGAACCTCATTGTACAGATGAAGGGGTTAGGCTGAGAAGGGAGAAGTTACCTGTGTGAGTCACAATCACCCAAGGGGAGGAAGGACGCCTGGGTGGCTCAGTGGGTGAGCATCTGCCTTCAGCTCAGGGCGTGATCCTGGGGATCAAGTCCCACACTGGGCTCCCTGCATCGAGCCTGCTTCTACCTCTGCTTGTGTCGCTGCCTCTCTCTGTGTGTCTCTCATGAATAAATAAATAAATAAATAAAATCTTAAGAAAACAAAACACTAGCCCCCGGGAAAGAACTACAAAACCCAGCTCCCTCCACCTCTCTGGACCCTCTACTTTTTTCATGATGGCATCATGTAGCACCAATGGGAATCCTACATCAGAATGTTCTCTGTGTCTTTTTTAAAAAATTCATCATCTATGGAAAGACCTTTAAGAGATCACTAAGCAGAGATGGAGGAGGGAGTAAAAAAAAAAACACTATACTTTGTGTACCTTTTATGAAAGGAAGGAGAGGAATAATATTTAATATTACTTGCTTGGATTTATATTGAAAAAAAAAGGAAAGATACCCAAGAAAGGAGTACCAGTGAGTTAGAGATAGGGGAAAAGAGATGGAAGTAGACAGGGGAAATAATTAACACTATTACTGGATGTCTTTTATGTTGATTTTGATTTTGAACATTGTGAACTTGACGTGTATGAAAAAATACAAGTCTTCCAAATTGTCACAGCCAAGAGGAGCCCAGGAGACAGCCCAGGAGAGTCTTAAACTTGGCCTTAAGAGTCCCTTAGCTTGAACTTTAAACAGGCTTCTTCCTGACTCAAGGTGCCTGACCTCCATTTTCTTTTTATTCATTCATTCATTCATTCATTCATTCATTCATTCATTCATGAGAGACACAGAGAGAGGCAGAGACACAGGCAGAGGGAGAAGCAGGCTTCCTCATGGGAGCCTGATGCGGGACTTGATCCCAGGACCCCAGGATCACGCCCTGACCCGAGGGCAGATGCTCAACCACTGAGCCACCCAGGTGCCCCTCGCATATATTTTCTTAGACTATTGGCTTTAGATAAGTGTCACTGGAAATTCCTTCTCTGCACCTTTAACATTAAAATCTTTAACACACACACACACACACACACACACATGCACACACCTCTGGCCAGTTCTACGACCCAGGAATGTCTTTCTCAAGGATCTGGAAGTCATCTCTTTGAAATGTAATCACCAAGGATGGTAGCAGAGAAATAGACCTGTGGGTTCAGAATAAGTCAACTTGCAGGATATATTTCATTAGTGAACCTCCCCCTGAAGTCATCCGGTACCTTCCCCGCCGCTTACTGCAGCCATAAAAACCCTCCTGCCCTTTGTCTGAATGGAATTGAGTTCAGACCTTTCTTCCCTGTTGCAATAGCCTTGAATAAAGTCTTCCTTGCCCGTTCAACACCGTCCAGTACTTTGAAAGTCACAGCACTGGTTAAACTCTCAGAGCAGAACAAAAGGACATTCGTAAAAACTAAGATAATCTGGATACCTGCCCTTACTAAAGGCTGTCGAAATAGGGGAGAAGGGCCTGCACTCAATTCCATCGAGATAAAGGACGGAAGGATTTTTGAGGCTGGGGTGAGTAGGTGGGAAAGAACCGGAGGACTTCGGGGCAGGGAAGAGGAGAGGTTGATCCCTGGGTGTGTCCAGCACATTGAGTTATTCTGAATTTGCAAATGTATTTATCTTTCTCGAAGATTACATTTCAAAGAGATGGTTCCCATGTCTCTGAGAAAGAAAGAAAGAAAGAAAGAAAGAAAGAAAGAAAGAAAGAAAGAAAACGTTAAGACACACAAACTTGGATAATACCAATAAAAACCTATATCCTTTTCCTCTTTACACCAACGTTGGGCTCTGTGAGTCCTGTTCGGCTAGTATTTCCAGAACCTGGCACATGATATGTACTCAGTGTATATTTATTAGTTGAATCACACAGCTGAAGGAGAATTTAATTGCTATTTAGTTTAATTTCAAGCTAGGTTTCCACCTCCTTTGCAAACACAGCTGCAAGATTGCCTATGGGCTTGTATACTCCCAGTGGCTGGGTCCTCACTAACTCCTCAGAAATAGTTTGGGAATTCAGACAAACTGGTAGGTGTAACTCTAGTATTACAACTTTGGTGCAACTGTAGTTCTCTGAACCATGAGTTAGCAAGGAAGACCAATCCCTTTATCCTATGTCTTTCTTGCTACTCTACAAAGCACCCCCACACAAGCTGAAGTATCTTCAAGGTCACGGCAAGTGCCAGGATCCTCACAGAGAATGGAGCGGCGGCTAACTGATTTGGGGATTGAGGTTCTTGCAACACGGTCAGGAATATACTGAATTAACCATGACGGGGCTAACCAAATGCCTGCAGCTTCGGCTCCTGGCTTATGCCTGCTAATTAATTGCCCACTTAATGGGTTCCTCTGAGGATCTGATGAGACATAAAAATAAATGCTCATTTTAGACTCTTAAAAGCCACCTTTGAGGTGTTTCACTAGATTATCATTAATAGAAATTATTCAGCAGTGATGTTACATAAAACCCCAGTCACTGCCCTTGGAGCTTTCTGTATTAATTCACATCCAATAAACTGTGATCATATCTTTCATTAGAATTGTTACTAAATACATTTCTATTCAGGGCATCTCCCTGAAATGGAAATATTTCCCTAAAAATTAATTTTCTTGATACACATGCGTAGGCTTATTAATGTGAGCTTAGAATAGACTTACTTTTTTCATTTCTCTGGAAGGAACACAAAGAAAGTAATGCTGGTGAATTTGCATCTCACAAGATCTCAAGTGTGCCAGGATGTGCACTCCAGCACAAAATTTCAGGGTAAGTGGCATCTCACAGATCCTTAGATTCATGTTAGGAAAATGTCACTAACGTTTGCCCATGTCTTTACACTTTACAAAGTATTTTAACCTGACTTTTCTCACCACCTCTCCCTCCGCACCATAATTCTCCCGCGGGGTTGGTATTATTATGCTCCCTGATTCAGTGGTGAGCAAACTGGCCACAGAAGGTTATAAGACCCTGCAAAGTCTCAGGGCCTCTAATGGTCCCTTTACCGTGGTGTGTAAATAACCCCATCCTTCCCCATGGTTTATCTCACCAATCCCATTCCCTCACCCTCTACACGGGCCCCTGGATGTTCACATCTGCAGACGCTCTATGCCCCTACTCCCACCTAGCTAACTCTTAATCATATCTTCCAGGTCTCAGCTGGCAACTGGCAGACCACCTTCCCTACCTCTGCTCATCCACACCAATGCTAGGGCCAGTGGTCCCCTCTGTGTAAGGGTAGGGACCTGCACTGCCTCCTTCATCTTTTCATCCTCCAAGCTTATATATCACAGGTGCTCCACAAAACCTTGCCACATAACAAATGAGAACAAGTGGTAAAGCCAGTACGGGAATCTCTGCCCTCAAGTGCGGTCCTCTGGCCACCTTACTCCCTCCCGGAATTAACAAAACCACAAGAGCAACAGCAAATGACTTCTGAGGTGTGACTTCTTCAGAGAGTAATATTCCCGACGACGTTGCCTCCGCATAATGCGAATATAGTAAAATTTCAGTGTTGCGGACTCCATTAATTAAGGATGCATAATGCTTGGCCAGGGGCTGGGCTGGCTTGTACCTTTGGAGTGTTTATTTATAAAAGAGATTGCTAAGCACATTAGTACATTAGCAGTGTAAACAAGATCACCAGGGAAATGGCAGAGATACTTAAGAGAACAAACTGCCTGGAGTCACTTTGGAAGCACCCATTATGAACAAACAATCACTGTGCTAATTACAATTGCTCTGCTAATTACAATTACTGTGCTAATTACAATCTATCCTTATCTGTTCCATAGGTTCCCTATGGACTTTTTTTCCTTTTGAGCACTTGGGCCAGCCTGAGTTACTGCCTACATTTTCCTGTAACGAAATTGTGCTTCTTTATAAAAATTGTCTCTACCTTAGATGGCTCAATGGTTCCGAGAGGCTTCCCTGTCCTCAAAAAAAAAAAAAGAAAAGAAAAGAAAAGAAAAGAAAAGAAAAGAAAAAGAAAGAAAGAAAGAAAGAAAGAAAGAAAGAAGAAAGAAAGAAAAAAAAACAGAGTCAGGGATTTTGAAGTCAGAGAATTAAACACACACACACACACACACACACACAAAGGGGGAAGGAGAAGCGAGAGGAGAAGTGAGATGAACCTGCTTGGTTCTGTTGCTTTAGCACCTTTTGCCAACTAGACACGTTTTTAGGTTAGTTGGAGAGCATTCAAAATATACTATATATAATTTGTTTTTCTCATAAAATGACCATGTTTGGTATATTTAGAGATGTGAACATTGAGAATATATATATATATTTTTAATTAAAGTGACTATTTGTCTTTCTTCTCTTACTATAATTAGGGAGAAAGATTAGAGAGGCCTTGTTTAAAAACGGATTGTAATTCCCTGCTCCCCACATGCAAAAAAATAAAAAAAAAAAAACATCTTTCACTAGGTCTTAATTTTACTGCTTTCTTCCTATCCCCAATTATACTAACGAGTGTTGAGGGTATGAGATTTTTGTCTAAGAACTTAAGAATAATAAAGATTCACCCAGGGCCAGGGTCCCCTCCCAAATGGATTTCTCATTACTTTTTCAGGAGTCTGGCTTCCACCTGTGTCCTGACGCTGACTGCAGCCCAGCCCATTGGGCATCCAATGATGGAAGAATTATAGGGTCCTCACTAACTGGAAGTCATCTCTTCACGGGCAGCTCCAATCTGGGTGCGCAGCCATGGATGGCTTCAGGACACTGGACGCAGGGTAAGTGCCTCCCACACTGGGACTGACGCTGAGAGCATCCCATACCCGTCACTAAGCAGAGCGGATGGGTGGATGCAGAAAATAAGTTGTGCTACATTGTGCACTAGGGGCCTGCTGGATGGCAGGGCGGGATTGTCACCTGGGCTGCTGCAAATCCAAAATACAGGCTCTCAGCTTGGTCACTCTGCAAGGAGACTCCTTTGGGATTGCATGGCCTTCTAAGTGCCACTGGTCTTGCACTTAGTTCTTGCTTTCTAACTGGCAAATGGAGAAGCGACAATCCTTCTCCATTCTCAAGCATAACCTGGGTTCACATCTCATGAAAAGTTTAGTTTAACACCTTGCTGTGCAAAGCTGTCCAGGAGCTCTTTTGAGAAGCAGAGTCTCAGGTCCTACCTGCAATCCACTGCACCAGAGCCTGTATTTTAACGGGGTTCCTTGGCGATGTGTATGCATATTAGAGGTTGAGAATTACTAGTGTATTTCATGCGCCTTGTATCCTGGCCATAAGCAGACACATGGAAAAGTTCTACCCTCGGTTAGGGTTTTTGTGTATAATAATGATGATGACCTATTACTTGCTTTCCTGCTCTTTGCGGATCATCTGGTTGGAGCCATATGTATGTGCATTTGCACACATTATCTAGAGGCTATAGAGTGGAGAGGAGGGCAGGCTGTGACTCTCGGCTCCATCATGTACCAGCTGCAGGACCTTGGATGCCATTCTTCACCTCTCTGAGCTTCAGTTTTCTCATGTAAGAAGTATGGCAATGAAACTGCTCTGTCCACACGTGTGGGGGGAGAAATATCTGTCTATGCCCCTTAAAGTCAGGCTTTGAAAAGTAAAGAAAAAAGAGTTTAATGTATCAATCATGCTTAAGGACCCTGGGAAATTTACCAGAAGGAAAAGTAGGAAGTGAGCAACACCAATGTGCAGACCATGGGACTTATGGGCTGACCTTCATTGTGTTTGGATGCATATCCTTTCCTATAGGGCAGGGCCACTTGTAAGCTACTTGTCATATATTTTTAATATTAATGCAGAAGCATTCCACATCTCTAGAACTTTTGGGCATAGGCCCTGGCCCATTATCAAATGCCACACAACAGGCATGAGCATCTAAAACCCACCTTCCTGATTGGATGCATTTCCCTGTTGGTAATTCATACAAAAACAAAGGAGACTACCCAATAGGGTACAGGTAATACATGGGAAAGATAACGGCTTTCCAAAAGAAGGTGACCATGGCCTGCTGCTTATTCCACACTGCTGGCTGAGGTGTCCCCCTCCCATAGACCCTCAGAGCATGAAGGGCTGTGTTTCTGCCCCTACCCTGGGCATTTCACCAAAGCAATGCATTCACCAGAATGCACTGGTCAGAGGAAGTTGACAGCCCTCTGAAGATACTTTCAGGTTAAAACCCCACTTTATAGTTGAAGATCTTGAAGTTCATAGAGGTTAAGAGATTTGTCGAAAGCCACACAGCTGTGGAATGGTAGATTTGAGATTTAGACCTCATTATTTCTCATGGTGGCACCCTGACACCTTGTGTTGGGTCTCAGCTAGGAATGGGATCAAATTCCTGCAGAGTCATGCACATGGCGATGGCCTTGTCACTAAGAGTCCTCCAGTTTCTATCTGGCAGCCCTCTGTGGCACCTGGGTCCTCCCTGTCTGGTGAGGACAGGGATGCAACAGGTGCCAATCCCACTTAATCATCACAAAACATCAATAAGTGGGTATTGTCATTATTCCCAGTGTGGAGATGAGGAAACTGAGGCTTAATGAACACATGTGCCCAAGGTCACACAGTTAGCAGGTGGCAAGCTAGGACTCAGACTCTAGAGCCTGACGTCTTCGACACCCAGCTCAATATATCCCTAAATTAATGGACAATGTGAACCACCCAGGAATATGATGACAATTGATTTTCCCAGGTCCCTCATTTAAGAGAAAATAAATTGGTAGGTCTTGGTGCAGCCCTAGGTGAGTCTTAGGATCCGGTGAGTAGGAAAAGCTTCAGTAAGCCCGTGGCCATCGAGTTTGAATAGATAGAGACTATATTGCTCAGTCTGTACCCAAACTCTGCCCTAACTTTAATTTATAGAAAAGGCCAACAGAAATCAGGAGAGGATGAGCAAGGGTGATCCAATAGGAAGTGCCAGCATGTGTATGGAAAGAGCTTTTGGATTTCAGGGCCTCTGGTATATGGGACACGCTGGCCTTGACTCCTGCGGAATATGTCCGAAAACCTTGAGAAAATGGAGATACAGCGAGAGATCCTTCTGCAGGCAGGCTAAGAGTCAGGGCCCCAGGGAGAGTCACCCCTCAACTCCTCTGAACCAGCCTCCAATTTCTGTCCTCAGTTCACTTCCAAGGTCTCACCAGTAGACCCCAGGGTGGGTAGCATACAGCTGTGTTTCCAGGGGCCAAGTTGAGGATTTTGCCAAAAGCTAGGATATCATTGTATAGGGAGGCTTGGGAATCGCCCTGAAAATCACAAGCTAATGCCACTTCTAATTAATAACCTCTCCACTGTCAGCCTCCTTTGCTTTATCTTGTCATAATACGATCGTGGTGTATCACAGAACATCCAGACCTGAAGTTGCAGAAAAACAGCTTCCAGTCCTGGCTCCACCATTAATTCTCTGTGGAACCTTGACCTTGATGTTGCCATCTGTATGGTGTGGGAATTGGATCACAAGTTTCTAAGCCTTCCGAACGGATTTAGTGCAGCCCAGCAGACTGGAAGCTGGAAGCCTGAATTATTCATTTACTAGTTACATGATTTTAAGCAATTCACTTAAACACTGTGGGGCCCAGGCATCTCATCCACAAAAGGAGGGCAGTGTAGAAACTGTGCTCTGAGGTTCATCCATCTATAAAGTCGATGATTCTTTGGGAGTTGAATGAAGAAAATGGTCAAGAAAAGACTAGAGGGTCTTATCACAGTTGTTGGGAGGGGGGTGATGTCAAAGGGGAGAATGTTAGGATCCTGAAAGGTGTGCTGCTAGGTGGGCTTTGCTGTTAGACTCGAGTTCTCTCATGTGATAGCTACAGGACTACCAGGCTCGGTGGCTCACCACACGTGTACCTCAGCGTAGAGCATTGTATTGATGTCTCATTTATTTCTGGGTCTTCTCAGCACATGATAGTATTTCATGTCCCTGCTCAACACTTTGAAGGGTGCCGTGACCACAGGACTGGATGTGACCAATGCAATGTGAGCAGAATGTCACCCCTGGGAGGAAGTAATGAGAGCCAAGTTTCGTTCCCACTACCACAGTGTCCACGGGGGCACATGAAGATGACGCTCCTGCCAGCTGAGATTCCCAAATGCCAGAATGAATGGCACCCTTGCAATTCTGGGCAGGGCATGTGATAGGAACACAACCTAATACATTCTGGCTGATATATTCCTTTCCTTTTTTTAGGAAACCAAGTTGTTCAGGGCTATTTTGTGATAGGTACCGAGAAATGAGAAAATCTATAAAGTATGTGATACCGGATCTGGCACGTAGTGAAAACGCACATGGCTAAACGCAGAGGGCAAGAGAGGGGGAGAAGAGAGGGAAGAGAAGGATTCAGAAGCAGCATCTATCATTAACCATCTTCCAGGAAGGCACTAGAAAAATAGCTGTCAAGGCCACTTAATAAGATGTGACTCAGGACCCTCTCTGGGAAACAAGTGGGTGCCACTAACAAAAGCCAGCTTTTCTCAAATGCTGAAAGAGAACCCTTCTGTCTCACCAGGCGTGGGCTGGTGGTGCCTCATCCTGCAATCCCACATCTTGCCCAAAACTTTCCTCTTATCCTGTACAATATGCACATCCGATCAGCATGCCAGATTGAAGAGCGCCTTTCTAGCAAACCGTCCATGAGATCCTCCTGCTCTTTGTAGGTCAGTCTTGAAGGCCTTGAGCAAATAGCTACTGCCAACAGAACCATCTTATTTTCGATGAGGCTTTTGGAAAATCTACAATTGTCATTTGCGCAGCCCCCCATTCCCGAGCAACTGCTCCTCACTGCAATTTCTGAGACTCCCGGGCTCAGTAAGAGCTCTTGCCTGATGTTTATCTAAATCCATGCAATCTATAACCAAAGTTGACCTTTCTTTCTTACAGGAACGAGGTAGGATGGGGGAAGATAGGGGAGGGAGGGAAATGAAATACAAACAAAACATCAAATACCAGCAACCTTTGAGGAGTTTATCTCACTCCAGCAGTCTTTACCCATTCCCTCACTAATGGAGAGCTAAGAGGAGGGAATTCTGACGGTGACCCTCTGTGAGTCATTAAGACCAACCCAGAGAACCAAAAGAGATTGGAACCAGCAGAGCTTGACATCGCTTCTTAGGTTCCGGAGGAATCCGGAAGTGAAATCTTTGACTCTTCGTGTTTGGACAGAACCTGACAGTTTCACAGAGATTTATGTCCACCCATGTCCATCTGATTAGCAAACTGATTCCTAATCCAGACCTCTCTCCAGGGGTCACCAAGGTTCTTAAAATGACCCCCACCTGTCCTGGCAATAAATTCTACTGTGACTTGAGGATGAGCTCTATCTTCTTTGTCTCTCACTTGAGGTCTCTCCTGCAAACCTTCCCACCTCCTCCGCCTTTCATCCCTGCTTGGTCGCTCTGACTGCTTCTTCTTATCACTCTTGCCCTATCTCTATCTTTCTGTATGGTCTCTTCGTGTATTTAATCCTCACACACAAGTGGATTGTGTGTGCCAGGCTTGCCAGGGTCCTAAGCATCTCCACTCACTCATCTCTCATGGGCAGACTGCAGCCTCCACATGGCAATGTGAGAAGGTGGCCAGCAATGGAATCAAGTTCCTGCAGAATCATGTGCTCGGGGTGGCTCTTCCCTACTGTCCCCCCTTAATTAAGAACCAGTCACCCTCCTATGAAACCTGAGTCCTCCCTCTCTGCTGACCATGCTGTTAAAGGGATAGGAAGAAATGATACACATCCCTTACAACAGAACCAGAAACCAGAGAACGCTGGTTTGAGAGATACAGACTCTAACTTGGAGTCTCAGAGGGGCCCCAGGTCATGGTGAGCACTAGATAAGTTCTATCCTTTCCTGGATCTCAGTTTCTCTCCTTGTACAATAAGGGGTTATGTCTACACTAACTGTTAAGTCTAGTCCAGTTCAGATTCTTGAAATGAGAGGCCTTTAATAGAGCAGATATCCAGGTTGCTCTTTTGGAGACTCAAGAGAGGAAAGGAGAATGCACACCTGTCTGCTATCGGCAGTTGGTAGGTGTGAGGGTTGAGGTAGGAGCAGGGAGGGGAACACAGCAGAATGGTGGCTGTCATGCAGAAGACTCCAGCTGGTAGACAGTTTGAAATCCCAGGCCAGCCAGTTGTCAGGAAATGTGGCATATGGCAGGACGGCTGGTGGGGGCCTGCTGGCTACTCTGGAGGGCCGGACCGAAGATTACTTGGAGGAGAGAGAAAAAAGGAGCAGAGAAGAGGTGAGACATGGAAATTTTGCAGACCTGCCTTCTAGAGCACGGAGGACAAAGGAGCCGCAGCTTCCTCCCTGTCTGAGGCTCAGTGAGGGAGACTTGAAAGGGATAAATTTAGATTCATCAGAAGCCACTCACCTTCCCAC
Source organism: Nyctereutes procyonoides (assembly GCF_905146905.1). Lineage (NCBI taxonomy): Eukaryota > Metazoa > Chordata > Mammalia > Carnivora > Canidae > Nyctereutes > Nyctereutes procyonoides. Next base: position 3,814,796 of record NW_026575135.1, on the reverse strand, counting down.
CATGGGAAGTCCACTGCCTTAGCAGGTGGCTCCAAGAGGTGACATGGTCTAAGGATGGAAATAATTGTAAAGAAAGTCTAACTGAAGCCAATGATAAGAGAGCATATGTGAAATGGGCTGCTCAAACACAATGGGGGTCTGAGGAGTTCCTGATATCTTGAGGCTGTTGTCAAAAGAAAATGTGGTCTGTTCACTATACTCTTTTCATCGAGCAAATCAAGGCAGACGCAGATTGGTGGCTATTTAGAAACAGCCCAAGATTGAAGAGTTGGGAAAAATGAGCAGAGTGAGGCAGAATGAGGATTCCTGATGGGGTTAAAACTGAGCCAGAAGACTCCCAGGACGGCCTGTATGACACCATGCTCCCTCTTAATGACCTGTTTGTTGGTAGTAGAAAGGCAAGAATGCTGGGATCTGGTCTGAGGGCATGAACTAGCTCTCCTCTGCAGTGACCTGTTTTGTGACCTTGCCCAAGTCCCTTCCCATATGTAAATGAGATCTGGGGTCCCATGAATCTCCTTTGGACCTAGCATCTTCCTACCGAGTTTGGATCCTTCTTTTGCACCAAGCTCATCTTCCCAAGAGAGAATGAGAACTAGCACATCTGACCACTTATCTCATGCCAGCCAGTCTGACAGCTGCTGTGAGAAATCAAACTACATAAAATATGCAATATGTCCATCACAGGGCCGGAATCTAATATAATACCTCTTCTTATATGGGAGGCAATATAGGGTGCCTGGGTGGCTCAGTGGGTTAAGCATCTGCCTTTGGCTCAGTTCATGATCCCAGGGTCCTGGGATCGAGCCCTGTGTTGGGCTCCCTGTTCACCAGGGAGTCTCCTTCTGTCTCTCCCTCTGCCCCTGCTCATGCTCTCCATCTAATAAAGAAATAAAATATTTATTAAGAAAGTAAACAGAGGCAGTAGGGCTGTGCTTGTCAGAGGTGGGGCCAGATTTGGAGCTGGGTCTACTTGGAGATCTGTTCTGCTTATTCCACACACCTGCTCCTCTCTGTCTCTGCTTCTACAGACTCCTTCCTAGAAAAGAAAATGCCCTCCCAGCTGTTATCCCTCCCAAGAGACACTGTTCTTTGCTATCACGTCAAACTCCAGTTCATAACCCTCAACCTCTGAGAAATCCCTTACCATTCCTTCTAATTCTTCTCAAAAGGCTTCACACGGAAATCCTTTGAAAACTACTGGAACACTGCTTTGCAAATTAAATTTCCATATATTTTTGTCAATTGTGTGTGTCGTTGTGCAAGTCTATAAATCCCCTTTTCAAAAACAAGGGATTTTTCTTTCTTTTGGATTCCACACAGCATTATTTTATCCATTATGATGCTCAAGACAGTTTCAAAGAGTCTTAAAACTATAGAAAGTCAGCACTGTGACTCTCAGTATTGAGAAGTTCATCTGGATTGGCCTTAAGTTTCTCCCAGGTTTTTCCAATAAAGTAGCACTCTGCTGCTGTTTGAGCATCTGCGTGGTAGAAAGGAAACTTCGCTGGGATTTGCAGGACTCAACTCTGCTACTAAATTGCTGTGTAGCTACCCATCACTCCTATTACCCCTAAATCCTCCCTCAACACTACCCTCTGCCTACCACTTCTCACTGGCCATGGTGTATCATGCCTCACAACTATCTTACAAAATCCCCCTTTCTCTCCAAACTGTTCCCATCATCCAACACTTTGATGTGGCTTTCACAATAAGTCCATAATTGAGTCCCCATTCCACACTTTCCCATGCCATCCTCATTGCAATCCACTTCCATGCAGCCACCATGAGGTTGAAAAATGGAATGCAACCATGGCATACTCCACGTCTTCAATCATTTTAGGTTCTCCCATTTGCTGTTAGAATAAAGACTTGACCTGCAAGACCCCCATGATCTGCCTCTATATACTGTTCTGGCTTCACCTCCCACCATTCTTCCCTTACTTACTCGGCCGAAACCACACCAGACTTCTTCATTTCTTAAAGCCAAACACGTTCTTTTCCTGCTTAGGACATCTGTCTCTGCTTGAAACCTTTCTCAGTGCTAATAAGTCCCACTTACCTTCCAGGTATTAGTTAAACAACACTTCATCTGAAAAGTAGACTCCAAAGTCTTATTATTGCTTTCTAAGCCAGGAGATGCACACCTACTACTGTGCTCTAACTAATTTAGATCCTACTGTTAATTGCTATCTTGGAACAACAGTGTTCCTTTATTTCATAGCACCTCCCACAAATTAAATAAGTACATGAGTTTACAAACACACACACACACACACACACACACACACTGTACCAAAGCACCACAGGGTCTTGGGCCACTTTTATCTCATTTTTCATTGTATCTCAAGTAAGCAGCACAGTACCTGGGACCTAGTAGGTGCTCAAGCAGCATGTGATAACTACATAAGTGAATGGTTTTAGGGAATTCACATTCCCATCCTTGTTCTATAAAATGGGAAGTGATGAGGTATGTTGGCTTAAAAGACAAGAGCAAGGCTTGGGAATCAGCCAGATTTACAACTGATTCTTTACTCTGCCTCTCATTAGATGGTGACCTTGGGAGAGTCATTTTACCTCCCTGGTGTTGATTTCTCAGCTAGAAAATTGAGGTCATGGTGCCTCAAAGGGTTTTGGTAATGAAGCTAAAATGGTATTATCCTGGCTCTCTCACTTCCTAGAAGGGAGGTTTGGGAGAGCCACCTAACATTTCCATTTCTCATCTGTACATAGGTGATGACAATAGCCCCTGTTTCCCAGGGCCATTGCGAGGATCAAATTAATAGATGGCAAGTGCTTAGAATGTCCTCAGCTTGTGCTGAATGCCATCATCATCATCATCATCATCATTATTATTATTACCAAAAATACTTGATAAAGAGTCTGACATGAAATAATTCTTAATAAATAGTGGTCATTAGTATCATTCCTATTGTAAATTCCACTATTATTAATTAGGTGATGGAAAGGGGATGATGATGATGATGATAATGGTGACGTGACATTCCTTCCCAGTTCTGACTTCTGTTGAGATGACCTCAAATGCTGGGTTGAACCCTGCTTTGTGATAATATCCTATTACATTTTCATGCAACGCTGTCTAAAAGTACAGTTTATTTTTAAAAAATAATCATTTCTTATACATGGAACAATTCCTCTCACTCTACCATCTTATGGTTCTTCAGATTTTGAAGCATGAATAAATCCAGCTTCTTTGACTCTCCCAGGGAGCCTTTAATAATGAGACTGCATGTCTAATCTTCATATAATTTGGCCAACCCATTCCCTATTCTGTTTGCTCTCATATGAGAGTAGCCTCATCTTTTAATTTCACAGGTACCTCTATATTTATTAATGGAGAATGAGGTTTTTGACATATCGTTGAGCAAAAAACAGCAATTTCTAAACAGCTCTACTGAGATATGGTGTGAGTGTGAGTGTGTGTGTGTGTGTGTGTCTGTTCGTGCATGTGCATGCAGACAGAAAGAAGGAGAGAGAGGCACTTTAAGAATGTTCAGGAAAATGTTAATTCTGGGTATTGCTGGGTGATGGGAATTTTATTTTCTACTTCATTAAATGTCTTTATTTTTGAACTGCCTGAATAGCCTACATAGGATACTTACTTTTTAATAGACTGAAAGATTAATTTAAACATTTAAAAATTCCATTAACTGTACTTACAGAATGATTTAAGACTGAATTTTTAAAAATGTGGATAGAGTTAGAGAAATGGAAGGGCAGGATAAATAAGGACTAGGTCAGTGGGAAAGCAACCTCATGGAATGAATTTTGCTGAGTTCTCACACTTCATCAGATAGACACTGGTAAGCCTGCGGAGATGCTGGCCAGTCTAACAGAATTCATTTCCATGATGCCCAAGGCTTCCTCCCCCTGCCCAGATTTTGGGTGAATAATTCCACCAGTGAAGTGCAAGTGTCTGCACCATACCTAAAGGTCATCTGGAAGACTTGGCCTTGGTTCACATGCTGGGTCCGGTTGTTGTAACCATGTAGCATCTCTCCAAAGAGGGTGTCGTTGAATTTGGAGTCAGGTTTGAGGCATTTGGGGCCCTCGCAGACATCTGAGAGCATTAGGCAGGATTTTCCATCAGGAGCCAGCTTGTACTCCTCCACACAACTGCATGATAAAACAGAGCCGAGAGTTAGCTCCGCATGCTGGATGCCCCCATTGTGGGTGACCTACAACCAAGGCCTCTTTTGCCTGCAAAACAGGTCAGAGTTTAGGAATGGAGACAGCTATTCTGGCTGGAATCTATCTAGGGCACAGGTGTCTAGAGAGAAGCACATTAATCCTGCAAATTGGTAAATTCAGGGAAAGTCATTTGTGACATTTTGGAAGAGTCGAGGGGGAAACCACAGTGCACATCTACGCACAAAGCAAATTTAAAAACTGTTTTCCATGAACACACAGACTTTAAAAAGCATGACAGACTAATTCACAGGGAATTATCAACAAGTTCCTTGAACCAGAATCTATTCCCAGTGTATCTGTCGACTAAGGTTGAAGACTGTAGCAAAAACAAGGTTGTTATTGCCCTTGTAACTCAGAGGTGATCCTTCCAGGACCACAGACAGCTCACGGACCTGCAGCCACTGCTTCTGCTCAATTAGCAAGGTGAGCAGCCTCTGTAGGCCTCTAACTACCCAATCATAACAGCAGAAGGGCCCTTAACATGCCTCTGAGGCCGGGACCAAACAGGTCCTCCTCTATGGACCAAACAGGCATCGGAATGGGATGTGGAAATAATATTTGCTATTTGGGGATGTTTGCAGTGAAAAAAAAAATATCTCTTAGGCATGGGGAAGGGGAGGAAACAGAGGTCTGAGGCCTCTGAAAAATCAATCCAGAAACTGGAATTCTTTTAGTGTCTACCTGTCTATGTTCCTTTGCTAGGCACTGGGATAGGGTACACATAATAGATAAGACACACAAGAGAACAGGTTGCTCAACTGAAAAAAACTTGTATAAATGTCACCTTTGCTCCTTTGGACCTCTGTGGACCCCAGCAAGTCATTTAACTTATTTGATCTTCAGCTTCTTCAATTGCAAAATGGGGTAGAAACTCCTCTCCTATATTAATTCCCTAGGCTGCTACAAGGCCCTGTGACACACTGGCTACAAAAACAGGATTGCAAGGTATTTCACAAAATAATTACAGTAATGGTGGCAATGGTGGTGTTTACTGAGCATATACTTGCCAGGGGTACTTTGTATATTTATTTTCTTAACCATGAGAACAAGTAATTTCATCATTCATGCTTTACCCAGAATCAAAATGAGGAACCAAGAAGCATGAAGCAGGTCACACTGTGAGCAAGTGGCGACGTGGCATTCAAATTCAGGTCCGGTTAGCAACAAAGGCACCCCTGTTTCTATTTGCGTGACATGACCCTGGTTAGCCTGAGCCGGGCGGAGGCAGTAGAAAGCAGACAGCCTATTATTTGCCATTTTTTCTAGGATATAGAGCGAAAAATCTATTGAATCTGACTGCAGAGATACTCAAGTGCTCCTATGGAAGAAGGGAGAGGCTCTGTGAGATAGTTTGGGGTGAAAATATTTCTAGGTTGAAGGAACCAGTAGCTGATGTTAGAGACATGGAACCCAACTGGAGACTGGAAGTAAAGAGGCAGATCTGAAAACCTGACCCAAGGTCACTCTAGTGAGAGGCCAGGGACATCTCACACAGGAGGTTGTCACTCGTCCCTTGTTCTCTTCTAACCTCCAGTGTGTTGCACAGATGCACCGTCTTTCTCATGCTTCCCTGCACCTGCCCGAGTACAGTGGAAAGATCTTGGAAGAAATCCTGTCCTGGTTCCCTCATCAAGTCTATTCTCCCTTCCTTTTGCATTTGTCAAATATAATTAAACTCTCCCTTGGTAAAGTTGGAGTACAGATGATACGGGTTGTATGAATGGACAGATTATATGGTAAGTTTTTAATAAAGTCTAGTTTCATCCATTTACCCTAGGAGGTTCCCAGAAAATATGAGAACTGGTTTCCTGGGATGCCTGGGTAGCTCAGGGATTGAGGGTCTGTCTTCGGCTCAGGGTGTGATCCCAGGTCCGGGAATCGAGTCCTACATCGGGCTCCTCACGGGGAACCTGCTTCTCCCTCTGCCTGTGTCTCGGCCTCTCTCATGAATAAATAAATAAAATCTTAAAAAAAAAGGTTTACTGAAGTAGAACTTTCTGTTTTCACACACACATGTGCACCTGTGAACACCTACTTTTGTTGTAGATGATTAAACGTTATCAAAGTCTATAGAGTGAAATGTGGAGGTTCATTCTCACTCCTCACATATTCTCACTTCCCATTTCAGTAGTCATCATTGTTAACTATTATATATTCTTCTAGGGCTTTTCCAATGCATTTAGAAATACAATATCATGTATATAATAAAAATCATATTACATAGCAAACTCTTAAGTACACCATGCATCGTTATAAGTACTGCATTTGTACCTAATACTATTTCTTAGAGATCTCTTCAAATCAGTATTCATATGTGTCTTTCTGATGGTTACTTGGCATTGCTTAGTGTAAGTGTACCCTAGTGCTTTGGGCTAATCTTTACTGATGGGCATCTTGGTTGTTTATAGCCATTGGTATTGCAAATGGTGTCATAATGAAGATCTTGGCACATATATCATTGTGCACATGCATATGTTTCTATAAAAAAATCTTAGAAAAGGGATTGTTGAGTCAATGGTATATGAATTTTAAAATTTTGGTTGATTTACTAAATGGCTGTCTGTAGAGCATCTACCAGTTTACAATCCTATCACTGATGAATGAGATAGCCCATTTCCCCATATCTTTCATGTTCATTATTACCAATCTGGGATGGGAAAAATAATTCATCTTTTAAAAGATTTTCTTTCTTTCTTTCTTTCTTTCTTTCTTTCTTTCTTTCTTTCTTCTTTCTTTCTTTCTTTCTTTCTTTCTTTCTTTTTCCTTTATTTATTTAAGCAAGGACGAGAGAGAGAGAGAGAGAGAGAATGGAGGAGGTGCAAAGAAGAGGAAAAGAGAGAATCCCAAACAGACTCCACGTCAAGCACAGAGCCAGACATGGGGCACGATTCTACAACCCTAAGATCAGGACCTGAGCTGAAATCAAGAGTTGGACGCTCAACCAATGGAGCCACTCAAGCGCCCCAACTCAATTTGGTTTTGGTTTGCATTTCCCTCATTATTTTTTTTAATTTTTATTTATTTACGATAGTCATACAGAGAGAGAGAGAGAGGCAGAGACACAGGCAGAGGGAGAAGCAGGCTCCATGCACCGGGAGCCCGATGTGGGATTCGATCCCAGGTTTCCAGGATCGCGCCCTGGGCCAAAGGCAGGCGCTAAACCGCTGCGCCACCCAGGGATCCCGCATTTCCCTCATTATTGCTGAGGTCTACCACCGATGCATGTCACAGCCATAGGTACTTCTGTAGATTGTCCATCCATATGCTTTGATCATTTTTTTTTATTGTGATACTTGTCTTTTTCCTTACTGGCTTGTATATGCTTTGCATATTTTCTGGATAGTTATCCTTCGCCTTCCATATATCCTGAAATTTTCCTCTACTCTGTAATTGTATTTTATTTATTTATTTTTAAGATTCTTATTTCTTAGAGAGAGAGAGAGAGAGAGAGAGAGAGAGAGAGCACAAGCAGGGAGAGCAGCAGAGGGAGAGAGAGAGAAGCAGACTCCCTGATCAGCAGGGAGCCCGACACAGGGCTCCAGATCCGAGGACCCCGGGATCATGACCTGAGCCGAAGGCAGACCCTTAACTGACTGAGCCACCCAGGCGCCCCTGTAGTTGTATTTTAATCTTAGTTTTGTTATCTTACAACCTCTCAATCCTGGCCCTTCATTGCTTCTGAATTTGGCGCATTGCTTAGGAAGCCACAAGATGATAAAACACATTTCTGTATATTATTTTAGTATTTATATGAGTTTTTTTCATCTTTGGCTTTTTAATCTGTATGGATTTAATTTTGCCCATGGGGGAGTGATTATTTTAACTTAATTATTTTTAAAATGAGTAACCATTACCTGGAGGGTCCATCTGGTTCACTAGCTAATGTAAAATGCTATTTTGTCATATACTAAATCACTACGCATACCCTGTACACACGGTTGGAACTCTTGCTATTTCGTGGTCTGTATATTCCTGCAATAATTCTATGCTACTTGAATTACTGTGGCTGTACAGCACGGTTTGGATACAATAAAATAAGTCTCCTCCCCATCATGAACACTGATTTTCTATCTCAAAACTTCCTCACTGCTCTTACTATTTTTCCCTTGAAATGAATTTTGGAGTTGACTTGTCAAATTGTATATAAAACCCAAGCGGGGGGCACCTGAGTGGCTCAGCGGTTGAGCATCTGCCTTCGGCTCAGGGCATGATCCTGGGGTCCCAGGATCGAGTCCCACGTTGGGCTCCCTGCAGGGAGCCTGCTTCTCCCTCTGCCTGTGTGTGTGTCTCTCTCTGTATGCTTCTCATGAATAAATAAATAACATCTTAAAAAAAATCCCAAGTCGAATTTTGGGTCATATTGCATTGAATTTGTAGACCAGTTTGGGGAAGATTTAATTTTCTTTTTCCTGTTAGAGATATATAGAGGGAGTTAACTCTGTGCTAGGCAATTCCACCAACTGTGGCAGACATCATGTCTTCTGCTCACCAGCCTGGGTCCTCCTCCTGGATATGAAGTGTAGACTCTGCATGCATCCAATCATCTCTCTGGCAGTTGAACCAGAGGGACCATGTGATGGAATTCTGAATAATGGAATCTGTGCTTTTGTGATATAAATTGCTACCAGTCTCAGCCCTTCAAGACACCCTGTATGATTCCCAAGCCTTCTCTCCTCTTGCTACGGAGCTTGGAGACCACATGCTCCAAATGCACACCTCAGGACGGAAGAGGGTTGCTTCGATCACAATGGATCTCGCAGGGAAAGCTTACAATAAGCTTCTGTGTACAAGCTTCCGGCTTGGGCGCCTTCCTTTGTTACCGCAACCTACTTTATCACATCCTAGCATCTTTACGGTTGCAAGTTTTCTAATTCAGAAACATAGTTTGCATCTCCATATATAAAGTATTCCTTTATTACCTGCAATGAAGTTTTAGACTTCTGGTCGTGAAAGTCTTGTCTTGCACATATTGTGTTGGAGCTTATTCACAGGTATTTATGCAACATAAGATGCTCCAGAGTTTACAGACATGCGTTTTGGATCCAGACCACTAGAGGCCAAATCCTGATCGCATCTCCTATTGACTGTGTGGCCTTGGACAAAATGCTTAACCTCTCTATACTTCCTTTGCTTACCTATAAGTGGGTCCCACCTCACAAAGCCATTCTGAGGATAAACCTCTGGAATTTGGGGTGCCCAAGCATACAGTTGGTAATGGCTGCTATTATTACAATCTCTTCCACTCCAGGAATAGGATCCGTTTTTCACTTGTGTTTTCCCTTATATTTTTTAGTTAGTTTTTGCTGATATTGAGGAAAGCTATTACTGATTTCTGTGGCTTGATTTTTCATCCTACCACATAAGGAGCTCATCAGTTCCAACACATCTACCAGATTTTTCTAGATGGATGAGGATACATTTGCCAAGTTTGGGTATTAGAACTTCGCCAGGATTTTAGAATAAATTAGAAAACTGCCCTTTTATTTTCTTTCTCTGGTTCAGTTTATATGAGATAGTGGTTATGCATTCCTTAATGATTTGATAGGATCTGCCTATAAATCCTATGAGTTCATGTCTTCTTTTCAATTGTAGATATTCAATTCTCTGATCATTTCATTTTATGTTATCTTTCCGTTTAGACTTTCTACACCATCATGACTCAAACTTGGTAATTTACATTTTCTTAGAAAATAATGCATTTTATCAAGACTTTCAAATTTATTGGTATAAAGTTGTACATAGGATTCTCATTAAATTTGTTTTATCTTCTGTGCTTCTATGGTTATGTCCCTAGCTCATTCTTAATGTGTTTATTTGTGTTTTCTCTCTCTCTCTCATTTGAACAGACTTTTGCATTTTATTGATGAGCCCCTCTCTCTTTTTTTTTCTATTTCATTTATTTCAGCTTTTATTTGTATTAATTCCTTCCTGCTGCTTTCTTTGACTTTGCTTTATAATTCTTTTTCTGGCTTCTTGATTTGGATGCTTTATTTTGTTTATTTTCAATCTGCCTTGCTTCTCAATAAATGCCATGGGGCTTCTGATTGCTTAGCCTATATTCTATGAATTTGATATGCAGCTTTCCTGCTCCTACTCATTTCTAAAGAAGTGGTCATTTAAGTTTGATTTTTTTTTTCTTCACCCAACTGTTACTTAGATATTTTTTTTTTTTTTAGTTTTCAAGTAGAGACATTCATCTACTAGCTAGATTGATATTAATATGTAATAATACTGCATTCTAGTCTCAGAATAAAGCTTGTATAATTTCTACTTTGGTGAATTTATTGAGATTTCATGCCCCTTACTCAAGGGAGACAGGTGTTGAGCTCAGAGTTTGGATCTAATTAAAACTGGGTTCAAACAGAGGCTATGCCCCCTACCAGCCATATAACCTTGATCCCATCTGTTAACTTTTCTAGGCCTCAGTGTCACAATCTATTAAGTGGGGATAATAGTTATCCTGATCACAGGGTCAATGTGAGAACAGAGATAACCTACATAAAGGACAACATTGTATTTATCATGCTTCAGACTCCTGTCACACATGGTGGCATTGCAACGCTGCTGCTGCTAGTTATTAGTACTATTATGGTCATATATTGCTCGCTCCAATTATTTCATGTTAGCCCATTTACATTTACCAGAGAGTGTAAAATCATTTCCAGTGCTTCTCAAATTCTACATGTAGAGTTCTCTCTAGATCCAGATTACTTAAAGCCAACAGAGTGGCCTTTCTTTGACTCTTTATCATTATTATTATTATTATTATTCAAGCTACATAATCGGGAACTTTGATGTGTCATCCATTGGAAATACATTTACTATTTATATATTTTAAATATATGAACACTTGCATATGCAATTATTACATTTAAATATGTACATTACATACCTACACATGCATCCGTGCATCCGTATGACATATGTATACACAAACACGCGTACACACGTGCACATACGCACAGCTCAGCCCTACAGTCCGGATTGCACAGTCTACTGGAGTCTTTTTTCTATGGATGAACTGACTAGCTCCCTATCACAACCTGTAATAGGTAAAATAATGCCCCCCAAATGTCTGTGTCATAATTTGCAGAGCCCACAAATATGTTACCACACGTGGCAAAAGGAACTTTGCACGTGTGATTAAGACTTTTGAGATGGGGGCAGCCCTGGTGGTGCAGCGGTTTAGCGCCGCCTGCAGCCCAGGGTGTGATCCTGGAGACCAGGGATCAAGTTCCATGTCGGGCTCCTTGCATGGAGCCTGCTTCTCCCTCTGCTTGTGTCTCTGCCTCTCTCTGTGTGTGTTTCTCATGAATAAATAAATAAATCTTTAAAAAAAAAGACTTTTGAGATGGGAAGACTGTTCTGCGTTATATGGGTCAGCTCAGTGTAATCGTAAGGGTCCTTCTAAGAGCATGAGAAGTAGACATATGTGCCCGAGAAGGAGATACAATGTGGAAACAGAGAAGAGACAGAGACAGAAACAGGCTGTTCCTCTGGGCTTCAAGTCTTACTGATGCCTGGATTTTGGGAATTCTGACCTCCACAGCTGTAAATAATAAATCTGTGACATTTTAAGCCACTAAGTCTGTGGTGATTGATTAGGAAACCAATGCAAGATTCTAACAGGGAGGTATGGCTCCTATTTTCAGATGGGAAAACTCGTTTAGAGTGGTTAAGTGACTTGCCCATGAAGCGGTGTTGACACTTGTTGACAGCGGTGGCAGGACGTAGACCTGGGGGTTCATATTTCAAAGCGTGTGTGTGTGTGTGTGTGTGTGTGTGTGTGTGAGAGAGAGAGAGAGAGATATTTTAGGCATATTACAATTGTAGGTTCATGGTGATTTTGTTTTGTTTTTTTGTCTGGAGGTAGGAAAGTATTGTGTGTGGTTCAGCAGAAGAGGAGTGAGGGGAGATAAAAGGCCCCTTACTATGCTTAGTAAGAGACTGAAGAGATTCAGGGAGGTGGAAAAACCAGGGACTCCTAAAAACACAGGGACTCAGAGGTAAATGATCCTCTGAGTTTTGAAACACGAGGAACTCTCTCCCCCAAGCTACCTCAGGGCAAAGATGGATGATTTATGCAAAGGTCTGTTTAGTTGTTGGTTTCTGTTCTTTTTTTTTTTCCATGCGACATAATTATACAGTTTCTTTAGAACATTCTGTCGTCTGGGAGATTTTCTTACAGAAATTCTAAAGCGTGTAGGCTCACAGGAAACCAGCCAAGATCTGCATGAAACTATATTTATACATATGCCAAAATGAAAAACATAAAATAAGTACAAAGATACAAACTGGGCATTTTAGCTGAAGGCAATGAATGTGTTACCCTTAACACACCTATCACATTATAGAGAACACTAGAACTAGATGGGTCCTTAGAGGTTGCACCATAAAACCTATGCGTGTTTAGCCAACAGCATATTTTATTTAATCCTTAGAGCAGTATCATGAGATGGGGAGTTTCATTTCAATACCGCCAACAAGGACCCCAAGGCTTCGCACTTTAAAATTCCACGACCAAGATCACAGGAGCACTTTGAACAACCAGGACCTTGACCTGGATCGTCTTACTCCGAATCTAACGCTCCTTCTACTTCAGCACAAATGACTACTTCCAATCTGCTTGTCTTTCCAAAGAGGAAATCAGGACCTTATAGAGATAGGGCCTTTACACAGATCCTCAGAGTAGCAGAGTATTTATTTATTTATTCATGTAGTTACGTGCTCAGGTATTCATTCATTCCTCAGTGGTTCACAGAACCAAAAGTTACATATTGAAATGCATAGACTAGAAACTTTTTTTTAATAGGGGAGAGAATCAAATCCTAGGGGGAAAAAAAACAGAGTAAAGGTCAGGTAAGAAGAGCTCAAAAAACTGCACACCTCATAGGCTTGGACCAGTGTCGGGGATGAATCGGAGCATCCTACCACCAAGACAAGAGGGCAACAGGTGCTCTTCCAGCTTTGCTGAATCTGACACTTGTGATGAATGCCAGCCTGGGGCTGTCAGGACCAGGGCTCTCTGTGGCCTAGAAGGTAAGGTCCTCAGCCACACAAATCCTTCCAACCAACATCATGGGGGTCTTTCTCATAGGCCCTCAGGCTTGTCCCAACATTAACCAAAATAAAGATTAGTTAAGACTGTCCTCAGAGTGGTCTCCATCTGAAGGTTTCACGTGAGGGAAAACTTTAGTTTGTAGAAAATCCATTTTGAATGTAATGTATCTAGGGGTATTCTTTAGAAAAGAAGAAAGAAGAAGGGAAGGGAAACAGAATTCCACGGGCAATTCTGATTAAGTTATATAACAATGTATCTACCATAAGACCCTTAACACTAGCATTTCACCTAACACTAAGAAAAACTTTTTTTTTTTTAAACTGTCAAAGTATGGAACGTAAAATGCATCCTAATTTTGGGGATGTGGAAAATGGATGATGGAAAATGGAAAATGTGGTCACTTTACAACCAGAGATATATGTTTCACCACTGCGGGACTTGTCAGGGCCTTTACTATCCCCAGGTACACAGCGAACCTTAAAGGCAGGTCTAGACTACAGACTTTCCCATGTGGGTCTTGACCCCTGAGCTGCCCCTTTTGGCTTTCAGCTGCATATGGGACTAAGGCTTCACGGAGCCCATCCTGGAAACACCCTCTCTGAACAAGTAGACGAACTTGTGTGCGCTTCCATCAACTGTCCATGAAGACGTCTTACACCTGAGCTTTTGTGCAAAATGTTTCAAGCGGCTGGGAGCATAAGGTTGTAATGTTTGACAAGAACGTGGATGTTCTGTGTGAACCCTGGGAGGTAAACTCCTCTTCCTGCCATCAGAAGTCAGGGGAAGGGGGATGTAGCCTAAAAGTCAGAAACCACAACAAACAAGCCTCCAAATGAATGCCTCCCACACCTCTGCAACTAGTTACTGGTGGTTAGAGCTCAGATCAGTGTCTCCCTCCCAGAGGCCGGCGTTTCCTTCCACTAGAGAGTGTGCAAGCTTTGACGGTGAGAGTGAGGGGCCTCCAGTTCAGGATGGATATCAAACACATGTGTTGACCTCCTCTCCCTCCTAAAATCACATAAAAAATTGATGCTAAAACGATATGCATATGCTGGTAAGGACTATGTGAGGCTGGACGTGCTCTGTGAGCCCCTGGTTTTCAATACATTTTCATTACATTTTAAATTAAATTACATGCAAATACATTAAACACATCCCCACTTGGAGAGAGAAGCTTGGGAGCCTCTTGTCCCAGTGTCACCTCCTAAGTGGCTGTGAGACCCTGCCGGGCCTCAGTTCCCTCCTCAGAAAGATCCGAGAAACACTCGAAACTTCAAACATATTAATGGACTTGGCCACGATTTATTTTAAAAACATACAGGGAACGTGTCTCCCAGCAAATTATGTCAGGAAAAGGTAGTTTACCTCCTAAAGCAAAAGAAACCTCAGCCTTCCTTTTGTCAAGTCAAGACAACTGTATAATCCACTATGGGTTTGGTTTTTTTTTTTGTTGTTGTTGTTGTTGTTGTTGTTGTTGTTTTTCCTTCCCCTGTTGACTCCGGTTGCCAAGAAGCCCAGAGCTGAATTTATCTCACATTGAGTGAAGCCCCCATGTCAGGCTCCTGAAACCCTTCCTCCCTTTCTGCTTCTCTCCTTACAAATGGCTCTGGTTGGTCCTGTCTTTATATTATGTGTGTGTGTGTGTGTGTGTGTGTGTGTGTGTGTTATACATTGGGTTTATGTGGATAATACTAAGTTCTCACCAAAGAATGCACGGAATCCATTATACACACACTCTACAAATGACACAAACTTGGTTGCTGGGTAACCTACAGAGGTGGGGGGGGACGCTGCTCCCTCACCTGTAAGATTCATTCTGAATGCTTCTGCTCAGTTTCCAATGACCTTCTCCACTTCTCTCAAATTCACCTGCTTCTCTCTACCACGCGGCCACCTGTGCTCCATCAACATCAATAGGGCCAGGTGAGGCTCAGCCGCCTGTCCTCAGTGTCCCCTCTGTCCCTGGTGGGCAAGGACTTGTACTCAAGTCCCCACAAAGGACCAGGCACAGAGTAAGCACAACAAATCCTAGGGAGATGAATTCTTTAATTCGACAATTGCAGTTCTGAAGCAGTTCTGGGGACAACTGAGTGAAGGACAAACGGGCTAGGTCGGGGGCCACAGAAGCAGGCCCACGAAAATCCCAAAAATACAGAGGTGTGAGGAAACCAGAGATAAAGGAAGAAGCCAGAGCACCCTGCCCTGGGTGTGGGGGGAGCGTGTCTTGTTATGACACTCATCTGTGACCAACAGACAATAACCAGACCCCAAAGAAGAAGCAAGCCATTAAAGATGTTACCACCAGTCCTTACTCAGTGGTGATGCCAGTAGATAATGTGAAAAGGATTTAGGTCTCCTGGTGAGGCTCTCAATAAAAGACCAACCCTCAAGCCCTCGGTGGCCCCCCCTCCCTCCCGGGAGCTCTCTCTGTATCTTAATAAACTTCTATCCCTTTGCTCACTCCTGTGTCTGTGAGATTCATTCTTTGACTCCGTGAGACAAGAACCAAGCCCTCCCGTATAACAACCAAAGCGGAGTGACAAAGGATGTCCACAGGTGACTGAGGCCTCGTTGCCGGCCATGAGGCTTCCGCAGTGTGATGAGGACCACAGGGGAAGGCAGGCAGGGCCAAAGAGCCATGGGGTGACCATAGAGAGAAGCTCAGGCTGGGGGGGGGAGGAGCAGGGGGTGACCCCAGGGCAAGATACTTTATGCAGTCGTGCGGACCTTGGCCTGACTAGGGGCTGACGATCAGGGCAGCTGGCAAGAGGTCCAGTTGGGGATAAACTGGAATTCCGGGCTGTGATGAGGGGAAAGGAAGGCAAGCTGAGGACAAAGCAGAAGTGGACGCCCACGTCCTCCCCCGTGGGATCTGCGTGGCCTCCGCAGGCGCTCCTGGCTGCCCGGAGGCTAGGAGGGGAAACACAAACAGTTCACCTATAGACATCACAACCCTGCAAGACATGAGTCGCCCTCAGTTCACAAATGTCGTAGTAATTTTCCAGAACAAAGCATTTTTATCAATAACCTCACTTCCAGAAGGTTAAATGTCCTTACAACTTGCAGCCCACTGATGAGCATTCCTCCAGGAAGCTCCCAAGGATCTTGATGTTAATGCCTTCCTAGAAGGAAAAGCAACCTTAACCTGACAACGGCAAGGATACAACCCTTTTGGGGCCCCTGGGTGGGCTCTGGGAATGAACATCTGCCTTGGACTGGGGCTGATCCTGGGGTCCTGGGATGGAGTCCCTTTGGCATCCGAATTCCCACAGTGAGCCTGCTTCTCCCTCTGCCTGTGTCTCTGCCTCTCTCTGTGTGTCTTCATGAATAAATAAATAAGTCTTTAAAAAAAAAAAAGACCCCATAGCTAGAAGTGGCCAGAGGCCAGGAGTGGCACAGACTAGAGCCACACAGCCTGGGTTGAAACCCTAATGCCTCCATTTAGCAGCTGTGTGACCTTGGGCAAGTCACAGAGCCACTCTGTGCCTGGTTTTCTTGGTGATAACGGGGGATCCTAATAGACCCTCCCTTGTAGAGTTGTTATGAGAATCACATTGTAATCAAAGCACTTAGCATGGTCAGGGCACGTAGGACACACCTCCTAAGAGCTGCACCGACTCCATTAAACCTGCACGGGACGGGGAAGCTCAGAAAGGTCACAGAGCTCAGAGCACATCTGGAAGGTGTCTTTGAGCACAGGTTTGTTTTCCTTGCTTAAAGCAAAGGCCTGCGGCTTCTCTCCACCAACTTTCTCACAAGTACCTGCTAATGGCTTTCATTGTTTTGTTTATAGTGCTCCTAACAAGTGTGGGTAACTTCTCATTTGCATCCCTAATAGGCAATTTTCAAAAACTGTCCTGTCCTCCTGACACTGCAGTGGGTTTTAGGAGACCCGGGGTTTTCCTGTCTTTTCTGTCCTGCTCCTCAGCATTTGGATGGGCTTCAACAGCTCCCAGCACACTCCCGTGCCCATTCAGTCTTATTTAATTAAGATTTTCAGAGCTCTTCATATACTTTGGATACTGACTCCGTACCGGGTACATCATCACCCAACACACCGACAAACAACCCCATTAGAAAATGGCCAGAGGACCCGAAGAGCCATGATCTCTGACAAGACCTTCCAGCGGCCACCAGACACGTGAAAAGATGTTCAACATCACTAAATATCAGAAAAATGCAAATCAAAACCACAATGAGCTAGCCCCTCAAACCTGTCAGAAAGGCTGGTATCAAAAAGACAGGAAATAGCAGGAGCTGGCGAGGATGTAGGAGAAAGGGAGCCTCCGTGCACTGCTGGTGGCAACGTAAATTGGTGCAGCCACTGTGGAAAACAGTATGGAGGTTCCTCAAAAAAATAAAAAAAAATAATAAAAAATAGAACCACGGTGAGATCCAGCACTTCTACTTCTGGGTATTTACCTGAAGGAAACGAAAACACTAATTGGGAAAGATGCATGTGCCCCGACGTCCGTCGCAGCACCGTTTACAAGAGCCAAGACGCAGAAGCAGCCCCCGGGTCCATCCGCGGATGGATGGATAGAGAAGACGCGGGGTAGAGAGGCAGTGGGATCTCCCCAGCCGTACAAACAGGATGCCACCCTGCCATTTGTGACAACACGATGGGCCCGGAGGGCGTTATGCTTCTTGAGAGAGGTCAGAGAAGGAAAAATACCATAGGATTTGGCTCCTCCGTGGGATCTAAACATCACAACACACAAAATGAAACAGAAACAGGAATACAAAGAGCCAGAGGACCACGGAGGAGTGGTGATGGGGGAGCACGGGGCTGGCTGAGGACGAAGCCCGAGCCCAGGGCAGCACATTCACAAGCGCTTGAAACAGGCAGAGGGAACTTCCTGGACAGACTCGGCTGCCTCGATGCTCATACTTCGCTCAGGACAAAAGCTAATCTTAGCCCGACCCCCAGGATCCTGTGAGTCTACTTTAACATATAAAAAAATTCCTTTAGAAATTTCCTTTATCTCTAACCCCCCAAGACACGTGTGGGCGATCATCCCCCCAAGCACGTGGCCCACGGATACACATCTGAGGGGCTCGTGACTCAGACTTTATTAGACGGTAGGAAGTGACCTTTTCCCAACAATAGCCAGCCCCCTACAAGGGGGAAACCTTCTAGAAGGTCCTGGAAACCTTGCTTCCAGAATCCCTTAGAGAGCAGCTATCCCCAAAGCCCTCCCGACTCCCAGGTACGTAATCAGCCTCCCGTCACAGGCCCGGGGCAGCAGCTCTCCCTGCCCACGGGTCCTGGCCCCGGGCTTTAATAAAACGACCATTTTGCACCCAAGATAACTCAAGAATTCGTTCCTGGTGTCGGCTCCGGACCTCACCCCAGCAAACCTCACCTGTGTTCCAAAACTTCAAGAGAGGCAGTGAGCAAGCCGTACTACTAGCCCCGCGACCTTGGGCACCTGATTTAACCTTATTGGACTAATAAACCGTAAGCACTTTGCATTCTTCACGACCATCTTTACGTTGAGGTCAATATTACTAAAAAGTCTAGAGGCGAGGAAACCGAAGAGCAGGGTGTCCTGGGAGGCCTGCCCAACGTCCAAGAGCCTTCTCCGGGGAGCTCGAAGGAAGGTCAATGTCTGTGGACGCCGCCTGACCCCTGCAGGGCGCCGGGGAGGGGAGGCGGCCCAGCCCATCCCTGCGACCCTGCTGCCACCGGTCCTGTTGTTGTTTGCCACAGAAGGATCCCCCCCCACACACACAACCGCAAGTGCACAGGGAGAAAAATAATGATAAGAACACCGCTGATTGTGTATTCAAGCCTCGGATCTAAGCCCATGCATAATTTACTGAACACTGCCCTGCAGTCACTTACGCGGAGGACAGACAGCTATAAATTCAGGTCTGCATACACTAATTTATTTCTTATTTATTTTACGGGTACATATCTCGGGCCTCCAGCAAGCTGCTCCGACAGCTGCTCAGAGGCACCTGCAGCCCCAAGTGTAACCGGGGCAAGAGGACGAGACCCCGAAACACATCCCAGAAGGAAAACTCTGGAGCCCAGGACTAGAGCCAGGCGGGTAAAACTAATTTCCTGTTAAACTGGGATTAAACTCCGACACGCAGCCCCACCCTCTTGTGCCAGATACCGTAGTTCTGAAAAAGTTCTCGTCCAATCTCACAGTTTTTCCATCTGAGCAAAGCCCTGAGCCTATCTCGGGGACCGACGCTCCTGCAGGAGCAGCACGGGATCATCTGTGCGAGTCACCGAAGGTCAAGGGATGAGCTGATTTATTAAAAAATTATTATTATTTTTTTAATTTGGATGAGCTGACTTTTAAAAACAAAGATGTCACCACAAGGAGAGTGACGGAGAGAAGAAAATGTCCTGTGCGGGGTGCCACTCGTGATGGAGGTAACTCCGCACTCGGAACGAGGCAAATCGGATGAAATGGTGGGGCCGCCGTCCAAAGTTGTCATTTTACAGGGGGTCAGAGTGGCCTGAGGAGGACAAGTGGCTTGCCCCGGGGCGCTCTGCAAGCTGCTCCCAACGTGCCCTTCCTGCAGTTTCTGAGGGATTTTTACATCCCACCGAGGTCTAGCAATGACCCATGGGGCTTCCTTCCTGCCCCCCCCCCACCCAGGCAGGTCTCCTCTCACCGAGGGCTCCAGGGCACAGGCAGCCCGTCCCTGACTGCCCGCCAGGTCCTGCATGAACGAGGCTGGAAGCCTGGCCTCAGCACGCACCTGCTGGCTTCTCCGCGGCCCCTTCCAGGTGCCCACTCCTGGCCGGGGCTCCAGGGGACACCGAAGGGGCAGGGGGCTCCGGCACAAAACGGTCCCCACCCTGGGATTCAGCCTGGGCACAGATCCCATTGATTCGGAGTCTTCGCCAGTGACTTATTTTACTTCTTCCTGTCCTCGTCCCTCTACCCAAGAGAAGACACTCCTGTGGCCTTGTCTGGAAGAGTGGGCGGGAGAGGCCCTTCCAGGGGCCCGACCGCAGCTCCTGACCTTCCCCGGGTCCCCCCGCTGCAGCCTCGGCGGCCAACACTCACCCACAGAACATGAAGATGGTGCTGGAGGTGGCGTCGTAGGGCAAAGGCAGCGTCTGCTGCAGGCACAGCTGCTCACAGCCGCCGTTGAAGCCGTCGGAGCAGTCGATCCCTTTGGAGTGGTCATAGCATCCGGAGCCGTCCTTCATGGGCCTCAGCTCCTCGGGGCACTGCTCGGGAGAGAGCAACAGGGTGGTCAGGGCCTGGGCGCCGACCCGTCAAGCCCTCTCCCCCCACCCTCTGGGATGGGCCACGCGTTGGGGGACCATGGAGACTGTTCCATGGGGCTGGCGAACCGTCTTGTGGCCGCGCAGACCCTCAGGTGCCCTCCTGGGGGACGGGGCTTTTGTCATCAGCATCTCAGCAGCCTCGTGGGAACCAAAGGAGGTCCCCGCAGCGAAGCACAGGGGTGCGGGCCGCATGCAGCAATCCCACGGGCATCGCCGGGGCTCCCATCGCCCCCTACTTATTGTAGCACAGTCGGGTCTGCCCGGGATACAAAAATATATATACATCACTCTGGCAGGCAGCCAGATACAGAGTTGCAGCCCATATGAATCTACATCCCAGCTCTTCCTCTTCCCCCTCTGCTTCGGGGCCAGGGATTCACTGTCGCCGGGCCTCAGCCTCCTTAACTATTCCTGGGGCGCGGCACCTGCACCTACGGGTTTGGCCGAAGCTTAGACTGTATGGTGGGACCGTGCACCTAACTTCAGAATTCGGCAACGTGGGACCCGTCCCACGAATTCTCCCCCTTCCTGTCTTGAATGTGCCCCTTCGTCTCCATCCCTGTCTCCGGGGTCCTCAATGGGGCCTTCTCTGGGATGCCCAAAGCTGGAGCCCACAAACTGCAGTCTGGTCTCCTCCACACCATCCTCCTAACGGCCAACAGAGGGGTGCCTCTAAGTCATCCCTCCCCAGCTGAAGTAAATAAATGCATTGTCCACAAGGACCACACCTGGAATCTCCCTTAGGCCAAGAGGTGAGGTCCTCTGCTGGTGCTTCAGATCCTTGGCTGGCCATGGCCACCTCTCTTCAGGTAACCAAACCAGCAGCCCTCCGGGCCCTAAAACCCCCAGTGACTCCCAGGGAGAGTGACCGCAGTCAAATAAATGCTCTTATCGCATTGCCTGGCATCTGCCAAGAGCCCCGCCAATGGAAGATCCCACATCGTAGGGACAACTGGCTATTTATTTTCCATCATTTGATGAGCCGAGCTCATCTCGTCCTGTGTGGCAGGCGGAGAAGCAGTACCAAGTTTCCTGCATCTGGGACTGAAAACCAGGTACCAGGCTTTAATTTCAGTCACCCTGCTGGCATTTCCTGTCCACAGAGATGAACACCCAGAGCTCAGCCCTCCTCATCCATCACTGGACATCACTGATTAAAGTGCCCCCACAGTACACCCGCCCGCCCACGCCCTCCTCCCCGGGGCCCTTCCCCCAAGCCGCCATCCTGCGAGGTATCAATAAGACACACACGCAAAAATCAATTATTTACAAAGACCACAATAACAACAACAACAACAATAACAACAACAAAAGGTCACCCTCCTGGAAATTAAATTTTGCCTAAGAAGAATCCATAATTACAAATGCACGAGAGTCCTCCGAGACATTTGAGACTGGCGCCGGGGAGGGTGACGGAGAAAGTAGGTTATAAATGGCCTTTGTCAAGCTGCAGAAAGGTTATAAAACCGGCCACATTTTGTGCTTAAAAAGAAAAATCAATTTTCCATGTGAGTGAGGTGCTGTAAATATTAATACAAGCTCGGAGGAAGGCCCTGCTTGTCTGGGAGTACTCATGGTCGGACAGGGGGGCACCTGCTCCTGGGGTCGTTCGGGAGCCACTTACGGGTCCTTAGGGCTGGTGTGTCTGTCCGCGGGGGACTCGGGGTGAGGGCTGGGAGGAATGACTGACCTTCTCACCAGGTGACAGGATACATCCCAGGGGTGAGGGCTGGGAGGAATGACTGACCTTCTCACCAGGTGACAGGATACATCCCAGCTCGGAGTCAGTCAGAGCGCTTCCCACCCCCTGCTGATTCTCTGCTACTTTCGTTCTTTAAAAAAGTAGGTTCTGAGAAGGACAATCATCCTATGGTGTCACTCATACGGGGAATATAAGAAATAGAGAAAGGGATTATAAGGGAAAGGCGGGGACCTGAGTGGGGAAAATCAGAGAGGGAGACAAACCATGAGAGACTCCTGACTCTGGGGAACACACAAAGGGGTAGTGGAAGGGGAGGCGGGCGGGGGATGGGGTGACTGGGTGACGGGCACTGAGGGGGGCACTTGACGGGATCAGCACTGGGTGATATGCTGTATGTTGGCAGATTGAACTCCAATAACAATTTTAAACAATTATGAATGAATGAATGAATGCAGGTTCCGTAATCCAGGCAAGACCTAAACACTTAACTGTTTTCACTCGACTGGCCCTTAGGGCAGACCTATGAGGCAGCGTGGGAGGCTGACGATGTTTCTCCCCAAGATACGTTTCTGTCCTGAGCCCCGAAGCCTGGGAATGTCACCTGCTACGGTAAAAGCTTTGGCAGACGGGATTAAGCAAATTCTTGCATTAAGCGGCCCACGTGGATTATCAAGGTGGATGTAAACGTGGCCGTGAATGTCCTCCTAGAGGCACAGAGGAGAAGGCCATGTGAGGGCAGGCGGAGACCTCAGCGGCGTGGCCCCAAGTCAGCAAAGGCCACAACCCCCGGGAGCTGGAAGGAAGCCAGGGAGCCCCCGGGGCGGGGGGTGTGAGAGGAGCAGGCCCCTGACAGCACCATGACTTCAGACCTCCGCCCTCTGGAACCGAGAGAGGGTACAGCCCCGGCATCTGAGGCCACACAGTTTGCGGTGGTTTGGTACGGCGGCCACCGGAACCAGCTCAGGGGGCAGTGTCCTTAAGTCCCATTTCACAGATCAGGAGACGCGGCTCTCCAGGCCCTCTGGCTCCGTAGCTCCCAACCCGGGCAACCCACTCCACTCCCCGGTCGGTCCTGGCTGGGGAACCGGGGCCAAGAGGGATTCAGAGCTGACCTAACGTCCTGACTTTAACATTGAGGCTCAGAGAGGAGAAGAATGTCCATCACCCCAAACCCCCCGACACATGAGCAGAGGGTGCAGCTCATGAGCCCCCTGGTCGCAGCTTGGGGCTCCGCCCACCGTACTTACTACCCTTGACATGGAAGCACATTACGGCTGAAGACAAACTGGAGGATGACTTACAGGTGGGAAACTGAGGCTCAGGGAGGGGAAGGCCCTTGATTGACACAACCCAGCCAACGACAGGCAGAGCTGGAATGAAACTCGCATTTGGTCTGCGACCACGGGAGAGGTGTTCTGAGCAGCCGAAGCGGGGTTGCCAATCACCCCACATGCTTGTCCCTTCATCCGGTGTGGACACGACGCCCCAAGTCCTTGCAGTGGGCGAGGGCAGCCTAGATCTAGCAGATGACTTGCGTATTAGTTCCATCATTTCACTGCGTGTCCTCTGTCTCCCCCACCCAAACTCTGAGCCGGTAGTACAGGGGCCTTCCCGCCTCGTCCCCCCCTGGCCTCTGCAACTCAGAGGCCACTCGCTGCTCTCTGAGTGAGGCCTCTGGGCGCCCGGCAGGAAGGACAGCGCGCCTGGGTGTTGACTTAGGGTCTGCACCCAGACTCCGCTTCTCAGCGGCCGCCGCACCCCTGGCCAACGACTCAGCCTCATCTGTCTCCATGTGATCACTGTAAGGAGTAAACAGAGTCGTATCCCGCGTAGAAGATGCTCCCCAAGGGCCCCCGCCTCCTGGCGTTCGCACCCCATGCCGTCTCCTCCCACCCGGCACCAGCGCGGGCTGTGTGACCAATAGCATATGGTGGCACCGATGGTACATCACTTCCCAGATTAGATTAGAAAAGACTTGCCTCCGTCTCCCTCCCTCTCTTCCACTTGCTGTGGTGAAATCCAGCTGCCGTGGCGTGAGCAGCACTAGAGGGGGTCGCGTGGGGCAGGCACCCGAAGCCCCCGGCCAACAGCCAGCGGACCTGCCGGCGGCCCAGGACTCCGCGTGGAAGCTGAGCCTCCAGCCCCAATCAGACCAGTCAGCCTCACAGTGGCCAGACCCACCCAGCTGAAGCCACTCCTGAGTTTCTTTTTTTTTTTTAATATTTGCTTTTTACATTTTTAAAATTTAAATTCGATTTGCCAGCATAGAGTATCCCATCAAGTGCCCTCCTCAGGGCCCGTCCCCCAGTTACCCCATCCCCCACCACCACCACTCCTGAATCTCTAACCTTCAAAGATTATCCGACACAGTAAAACCTTTTAGTGTTCAGCGGCTCGATTTGGGGATAATTTGTTATGCAGCCGTCGATGACTAATACAGTGAACGAAATGTGTCAAATGCCCAGCACGGCGCTCCACAAGTGGCAGCTGCGGCTGTGGGTAATTGGAAGGAGCTAGGAGTCTAGCATGAGGGATGAGGCCTATTACGTCCCTGTCAGACAGAGGACTAGTAACAGGACAAACAAGCGCAGTATAATTTGAAAGGGAAAATAAAAACCCTGCAAGTGTGAGTGATGAGCGGGTAATGGAGCAGAGAGGACTTGCTCAGAGCAGCCTTCCCCTTGGAGAGGAGAAGATGTCCCTGAGCAAACGGGAGACACGCCACCATATGAGAAAGAGGAAGGTCAGAACCCCTGTCCAGGCACGTTAGCTCACTGGCCTCGTGGGGTAACTGGACAAGTCCCTGAACCCAGCTGGGCCTCAGTTTCCTTTCTTTAAAGGGGAGAGGGACACCTGGGGAGCTCAGTGGGGGAGCATCTGCCTTCAGCCCAGGGCATGACCCCGGGGTCCCAGGATGAGTCCCACATCAGGCTCCCTGCACTGAGCCTGCTTCTCCCTCTGCCTGTGTCTCTGCCTCTCTCTCTCTCTCTCTCTCTGTGTGTGTGTCTCTCATGAATAAATGAAATCTTTTAAAAAATTACTATTTTTAAAAATTTTGAGATAATTGTAAATTCGCATGCAGTTGTAAGAAATAATATGATATAGAGAAATCCCATGTACCTCTTGACCAGTTCTCCTCCAATGGAAACATCTTGGAAAACTAAAAAAGAAATATCACAGCCGGGATATATACATTGATAATCAAGATGCGGAGTATTTCCATCACTGCAGAAATTCTTTGTTTGCCCTTTTAAAACCACACCTACTTCCCGCCTGACTCCTTTCCCTTACGCCCAGAAACCACCATGCTCTCCATTCCTTTACATTATAGAATTCTTCAGAATGCATGATAGGATTTCTGTCATTTCAGGAATATAGCATCAACAAAATCATGTAGTATGTGAGTTTAGGGCATTGGCTCCCCCCACTCCCCACTCAGCACCCTCTCCATATGCCTCCAGACGGCTGATGGATCAACATTTAGCTCCTTTTTCTTGCACAGTAGTATTCCATCGTATGGACATACCATCGTGTGTTTAACCATTCGCCTGTTGAGGGACATGTGGGTCGTTTCCAGTTCTTAGCTCTTATGAACAGTGGCTATGAACAACAGCATACAAGTTTTTGTGTAAATATAAGTTTTCACGTCTTTGAAAAAAAAATGCCAAGAAGTAGAATTTCTGGGTCATAGGATGGTTGCATATTTAAATTTTTCAGGAAGCTGCCAAACTGTTTCCCAGAGTGGCTGTACTATTTTAAACTCCCACAAGTAATGAGTGTGATTCACCCTCGACAGCTTTTGATGTCGTCCATATAGATACATAGACGTATAGATTTTAGCCATCCTGATATGTGCGTAGTAGTACTTTCACTGTGCTTTTAATTTGAATTTCCCTAGTAGTTAGTGATGCCGAATATCTCCTGTGCTCGATTTCCATCTGTATATCCTTTTCAGTGAGATGCCTCTTGATGCCTTTTGCCCATTTTCCGATAGAATGATTTGGGTTTTTTTTTTTACTGTGAAGTTTTGAGAGTCCTTTACATATTCTAGACATTAGACTTTTGTCAGAGATGTGGCTTGCAAATGTATTTTCTCTCCCAGTTTGTAACTTGTCTTCTCATCTTCTTCAAATGAGCTTTCACAGAGCAAATGTTTTTAATTTTGATGAAATCCAAGTTACCATTTTCTCTTTTATGGATCGTACTTTTAGAATCTAAGAACATTTTGCCAAGCCCAAACCTCAAAGATTTTTCTCCTTGTGTGTGTGTATTTTTCGAGAAGTGTTATGGCTTTATGTTTCACAATTAATTCTGTGATACATTTTGAGTTAATTTTTGCATGAGGTGTGAGACTTACACTGAGGTTTGTTTTCTTGCTTGGGAATGTGCAATTGTGCCAGCACCTTTTGTTGAAAAGGCTCCCTTTTCTCCGTTAAATTGCTTTTACCTCTTTGTAAAAACAGCAACAACAAAAATCCCCCCCCCCAACGAATAAACAAAAACCAAACTGAGGCTATCTGTGTAGGTCATTTCTGGATTTCTAGTCTGTCCATCGATCTGTAGGTCTGTCCTTCTACTGACACCGCAGTCTTGGTTACCGTAGCTATATACATCTAGAGATAGGGTAGATTGACTTCTTCTACTTTATTCTTCTTTATCAAAAGGAGTTTTGCTTCTCCTAGTTCCTTTGTCCTCCTATATTAATTTCAGGAAAATATTGTCTATATCCGTAAAAAAAAAATCACGCTGAGGTTTTTGATAGGAATTATCCTAAAACTTTATATCAATTTGAAGATAATGGAGATCTTTATGATGTTGAATCTTCCAACCCATAAACACAGTTTGTCTCTTCATTTACTTAGATCTTTTAAAAATATCTTTCATCAGCATTCTGTAGTTTTCAGCGTACATGTCCCATGCATGTTTTGTTGAATTTACATCAAAGTATTTCATTAGTTTTAGGCATTGTAAATGGTATTTTATGCCACCTGTTTCATTCTTCATACTAATAACTTGTATTTTCTCTCCCTTTTATCAGTCTTACCAATTTTTTTTCCAATTTTCTTCATGTTTTCAAAGAGTCAGTTTTTGGTTTCACTGACTTTTGTGTATTTTTTTTTCTTTCTAAGTACATTGATTTCCTTTCTCCTGCTGGCTTTGGGTTTATTTTGTTCTCTTTTTTTGTAGGTTCTTAAGGTAGAAGCTTAGATTACTAACCGAAACTTCTTTTCTAATGCATACGTTCATGACTATAACTTTACTCCTCATTAAATATAAAGACAGAGAAATTATAAGGAAAGCATATTTCATCACGCTGTGTCCCACAAATTCTGATACACTGTATGTTTCTTTCTTTCAGTTCAGTGTATTTTTTAAAAATTTTCCTTGAGATTTTCTCTTCAATCCATGGATTATTTAGAAATGTGTTGTGTGGTTTCCAAATATTTAAAGATTTTTCTGTTATTTGTTATTGCTTTGTAGTTTTATTCTACTATACCTAGAGAACACACTATCTATGGCTTGAATTCTTTAAATTATGGCCAATTTCTATTGTTATGTCTTTAAATTCATTGGTTATTTCCTTTGTCTTCTCCATTTGCTAGTTGAATGAATCTACTGAGTTTTCAAAAAATTTTTTTTGATTGTTTTTCAGTCATATAATTTTCATTTGTTCCTCCTTTATATCTTCTACTTCTTTGATAAAGCTTTGTTTTTCTCATTTGTGCTTATAACTGCTTGTTTAAGCATTTTTATGACGGTTATTTTAACGTATTTATTATTAAATTCCAATATCTCTGTTATCTTCATAATGGCATCTATTGGCAATCCTTTTCTGCATTGTTTGAGATCTTTCAGGGCCTTGGTATGACAATTAATTCTTGATGGAAGCCTGAAGGACTTGGGACGTTATCTTATATTATTATGTTTTAATTCTGGATCTTATTTAAACCTTGTATTCTATCTGGATTCCTCTGACACTGTTTCAGTAGGGAAACAGTGCCATTACTCTCATTACTCTCATTACTGTCAGGGGAAGTAGAATCCCAGTTTCCCCTTTTGGCCTTTTTCTGACATCAGTATAGCAAGGAAAGGGGAGGACTGCATTGTCAGACTGTATAGAGTCTGGTAAGAAAGAAGTCTAGCTCCCTACCTGGCCTTTGTTAGAATGGGCTGGGGAGGGACCATGTTTTTTTTCTGTGATGCTTGGCTAAAGTGATTACTGTCAAAACATTTTCTGTTTTTATAGGCTGCCATTTTCCTGGGACTTTGGCTAAAGAGAGCAGGTTTGGGGTTTTGGGTTGTTTCTGGTTTGTTTGTCTTTAACTATTGGCATTTCTGACTTGCTGGCTCCTTCAGCTCCAAGTTTGGAACATATGAGGCAAAAAAGCAAATAAACAACAACAAAAAAACAACTCAAGTTACTATCCACCAAATCTCCCTGGGCCCCCACGTTCCTAGCTGGTCTGCCTTCTTCTCTCTACCTCTCAGAGACTCATGTTTTTATATGTAACCTCCATCATGTTTAATTGTATTTAGTAGGTAAAAGGGAGAAAAGACATCTACTGCCCCACAGCCTGTTTTGCATAGGACTAAGAATGTTACATTTTTAAAGCTTGTATTTTTTTTTTTTTTTTTAAGGAAGAATATGGGCAGCCCGGGTGGCTCAGCGGTTTAGCGCCGCCTTCAGCCCAGGACCTGATCCTGGAGACCTGGGATTGAGTCCCATGTCCGGCTCCCTGCATGGAGCCTGCTTCTCCCTCTGCTGCTCTCGCTTTCTCTCTCTCTGTCTGTGCTTCTCATGAACAAATAAAAACAAAATCTTTAAATAAAGGAAAGAAGGAAGGAAGGAAGGAAGGAAGGAAGGAAGGAAGGAAGGAAAAATATGACACCAGAGGCACCTGGGTGGCTCAGTCAGTTAAGCGTCTGTCTTCAGCTCAGGTCAAGATCTCAGCATCCGGGGATGGTGTCCTAAGTCAGGCTCTGTTCTCAGTGAGGAGTCTGCTTCTCCATTTCTTCCTGTCCCTCCCCTGGGCTCACTTGATCTCTCAAATAAATAAAATCTTAAAAAATATATTTATATGGGACCAAACAATATCAGCACACTCATGTAACTTGCAAAGCCTAAAATATTTTCTCCGTGGTTCTTTATACAACAAAGTTGTTGACCCTGACTCCAGCCATGGGAAGGTATCTTGAGTTTATTTTAAGTACAACTGGAAGGCATTGAAGGTTGCAAAGTGATTCAGTTTGCCACTTTGAAGAGATTACTGAAGTCAGTGAATTCAGTTATCTGTAAGCCCTTTCTTGGGGCTGACAAAAGAAGCCTCGAGAGGCAGACTCTGTGGGGCTAGGGGTGAGCAAAAGAAAAGGAGCAGGTCCATCTCAGAATGACCTCATTCCTTGGAGGGCTGCTCTTTTGCCAGAGGTTTTTCAGTAAGTGGATGAGAAACCCAGTTCAGCTGAGTTCCAGAGCCTCATAGCCTCCATTCTGTGCCCTTCAGGTGAGGACCCACAGGAAGACCCCGAGTCCCTGAGCCTTGAGGTCTTGAGGATCTGAGGTGGGGGCCACCTGGGGGATTCTCAGCCGTCCTCCTGCACGCTGGGCCTGCCTTACTCCTCCCGGCCCCCTTTCTCTCACTCCTTCCCAGCCCTGTTTTCAACACCACCAAGCCATTTGTTTCCATTGGTAATTATGCATTTTAATGTTCATTAATTATGGAATGCAAATTGCTTCAAGTACAGAATTTGTAAAGAGCTGCTCTACTACCCCACCCCCGGGTCTAGAAGGTGGGCCAGCTGTTCTGAGCAGAAGGAAAAACAACCAACTTACAAGTAAAAATAACTTTTCCTGGGGCCTGAGTGACTCAGCTGGCAAATAAACCCCTGGGACTTGCAAGATGGTGCTACAGGAAGAGCCCTGCCCGCCCTCTGGCCTCGGGAGCCAACAGGGTGCCACCTCCCTTCTTTCTCTTCTACAACCTTGGGCCTGAGAGATTGGGTGGGATGATGGAAATGACTCTGGCCTTGGACCCAGCCTCTGATGGCGGTCACCTAGAGCCGCTCATGCCTCTCTGAGCCTCAGTTTCTCCGTCTGGAAGACCTTTCTCAAAGTGAATGTGGCAGGCAAATGGGTTGATGGAGACCAACAGCCAAACCCGAGCCTGCCTTCAATAAACAAATGCATGTGACTAATGGATCTCTGCTCTGCCTCCCCCGTTCTCTAACCGGCTGGATACCTTCCGGCAGCACATCCCACTGTCTGGGTCTGTTTCCTATGCTAGAAAATGAAGGCGTTGGACAAGTGGAAGTCGGACAAGACTCTTAGCTCTGAGCTGCTTTTTTTTTTTTTTCTTTTGGTCAAAGCAACGGCAGATTGTGCAAAGGAAAGAACTAACTCCAAACTATTTCAGAAGGGAGTGGAGACACCCCTTTGAGGGCACTGAGCTTGTTTTAAGGCATCACCGAGATGACGCCACACCTGCCCAAGATGATGGCTGGAGCCTTGTCCTCCTCCAAGGGCTCAGCAAGGATCGATTTCTCTCATCACCAGTGAAGCACAGTAACAGATTGACCTCCTAGGAAACGCCCCATCTTTTACCCACAGAACTGCCCCGTGAGAAGATCAGGGTAAAGGTTATGTGAGACGAAGCAAAAGCAACGAGAACATTCGTGAGCGGAAGGCTGAGCATACAGTCAGCCATATAGGATCCCACAGCCGTGAGCGAAGCCTCCCCCCTCCTCCCTGCCCCTGTGCTTCTGAGCCTCAGTGTCCACGTCACTCCTACCTCCCTGGGCTTATGGGAGCCAAACCAGAGCACACACCTGACAGACATCAGACACGATGGCAGGTGCTCAAGCAGTGGTAACTGCTGTTTGGATCCCTTGTTACTCTCCTCCGAATAGGAAATGCACTCAGGAGGCAACAGAAGAGGGCTGCAGACCTGCAGAGGGCAAGAGGCACATGGCCACGGGCAGTTTTTGCTACTCTCAGCTGTGCTAAGGTAGGACCAGCATCATTGTGCTCATTCTGTGGATGAGGAAACTAAAGCCCAGAGAGGCCGGGTGACGTGCCCGAGATCACACAGCCCGTGAGAGGCAGCCTGGGCCTACCACTGACGTCTCCTGATTGCAAAAAAAAAAAAAGAGCCTCTATCTCCATCATCCACATGAAGGTGGTCTGTCCGTGATGTCACAAGTGGTTAGGGCTCCACAAGAATTCCGAGGACTGTGTAAGAAGGTCACGCCCGGGGATAGGAGGGCACAGAGCGGGGTTGTCGGCAGCAGAGCCTAGAGGACAGACCGGATACCTAACCCCCCAGGAAAACAGAAGGGAGGGGGGAAGCCACGATGAACCATGTGCGAGCCATGTTTCCCTAGGCCGTCTCCTCACATCCTCGCAGCAAAGCTCGGGGGCACCTCCGACACCCACTTGTTGGGCAGGCGAGGCGACGGACGATGGCACAGCTGAGCTAGGGCGGTGGAGTCCCTCAGGAGGGACCATCCCTTCGATCAGACGCCGAGTGGGCCCGGCTGCCCCGGGGTGTCCATACAGGGACGGCCTCCATCTGTCGACAGGGCCAGCGAGCCCGCCTATTACCGCAGACATTGATCCGGACGACCAGGCTGGGCGAGGGCCCATAATTATGAGGAGTTTTAATCAACTCATGCCAGTTCAGCTGTCGCTCAGTTTGATGCTGACACGGAGGAAGGGGGTGGGCATGCAGAAAAGGATTACAGGGATCGATAGCAGGTACTGTAGGATTGTGGCTGCAGGCACCCTGGGGAGGAGCGCCTTGGCCCTCAGCGGGGAGAGGCTTCCAGGGGGGCTCCCAGGTGCACTGGCCGAACCACGACCCTGCTCCATGTGTCCCCCCCCCACCTGGATGTGGGAGCCACATAGGCAAACACCCAACTGCACCTGCCAGGTCCAACCTCAGTACCTTTGTCCATGCTCTGCCCCCAGCCAGGCCTGCCCTCCTCTTCCTAAAGAATTCTGTGTAGCCTATAAGCTAGAGCTCAAACAATCTCCCCTCTGCAGATCCCCTCCCAACTCTAGAAGCAGATGGAAGCTGAAGAGACTAAAAAAAAAAAAAAAAAAAAAAAAAAGAGAGAGAGAGAGATTTAATAATCCAGACGCTGCTTCTTCCTGACTGTGTGATTTGGGCCAGTGACCATACCTTTCTGATTTTTGTTTCTACGTTTTAAAATGGACCTGCTAGTAACTAACTGCCTCCTGGCTTTGCTGGGAGCCCCACGGGGGCCACGGAGCCCTCGTGTGCAAGTTCCCACTTCCTTCGGATGCCCGGAGTCCGCGGGCATCGTCTGCCCTTCTCTCCTATGTTGAGCATTGTTCCGGCACAGACATCGCTCTGGCAGGCAGACGGTTGCCAGTTCACAGTCTGTGCCCCCGGGACACACAGTGTAAGACACCCGGCTCCCTCTTCCCCGCTGGGTCCCAGCACCCAGCTCGGGGGACCTGGCGTGGCCTTGGCGTCAGGCCAGCCCGGGCTAGATCACACCTGGCTTTGCCTCTGGCTCCCCAGTAATGCCAGCCATCCCTGCACGGACACCCCGAGGCTTAAGTCCCTTGGTGTAAACTGAGGCCAAGCCCCCCACCACCAGCACCACCACCACGGGGGTGAGAGTTGGACATTGGTTTCCCCTAGCATGGAGCCGGGTACATGACAAGACCTCGACTGTCACACGAGGTGTCACTGTGATAATCATCACTTTAATATTTGATTCCCCGGTAGATATTTTTGGAATGTGGCAACCTGTTGGGAGGTTCTAGTTCCTGGGAGACACCCACGGGCCCGCCGCGCCCGCCGTCCGTCCAGCGCTGGACACGCTCCCTGGAGACACAAGACACTGCTCGGGGTGCCGCCCATGACCAGACACCACCCTGGGCGCTCTCCTGGGTCTCCCTTGCTCGAGGCCCACGCCCCTGCGAGCCTGCTATTAGGGGCCGATGTCACAGAAAGGGGGCCAGGCTGGGGGCCAGACGTGCTTTTCTGAGCTGGCTCAGCTTTCCGGGGAAGAGGCGGGATGTGAGCACGGGGTGCCGGCTCTGAAGCCGCGCTCTGGCACCACGGGCTCCCCACGGGGCTGCAAGGGAGCAGAAGGCCTGGAGGTCTGATGCTGGAGGCAGCGGGTGACCCCAGAGGGCGGTGAGTCCCGTTCAAGTCGGCTCTGCTCCGGAACAGTAATCTGCTCAAGAACCACAGCAGCCTTGAAAGGCGCGGCTGGGCTCGCGGGCACGCGTGTGGACCACGGCTAGCTCTCGGAGGTGACGGCCGCCCGCCTTTCCCACTAGAGGGGCACAGGTGCACAGGGGATGCAGATGCCGGCCTCTGCTCTGGGCAGTTCTCTGGCCTCCTCCTGCCTCAGCAGGATGAGAGAGGCGGCAACTGGTTTCCAAGGGCCTTGCAGCTTGGACACATCCTGCGGTTCCCTGCACGAGGCTCGCGGGAATTCCAAGAGGTTCAGGTGGTGGACCTGGGTACGGGGTGGCCCCTGAGCTGGGGAACCGCGGAGCAGGGCTGCGCTTGTGGGAGTGGCTTGAGGACCTGGGTCGCAGCCCACCGGGGCAGCTCCCTCCCGTGGCTGGTCCTCCCCGTCTGGCTGGAGTCCTAAGGCCCTCCACCTCTCTCCGGAGCTCCCCAGGACACCGCACAGAGTAGGGGCTCCGTTCGGCAAACGCCCTATTCGAAGCCTGCTGTCCTTCGGGTCATCGAGTTCACAAAGCCTTAGGCCGGCCTTCAAAAAGATGAAATAAGTAGTGATATTCTTATAGCCCTTGGAGTTGTTGTTGTTGTTTAATATGGTACAAATAAGTACAGAGAGCTGAGGTAAAGGAGAGAAGACTTCCCCAGAAAATCCTCCAGGAGTCCTGCCGAATGTCTGTTCAAGAACTGTCTAGTGATTATAATAAATAGCCTCTGTTTGGTTCATTAATAATACGAACAGCTGGGCGGCCCGGGCGGCTCAGCGGTTTAGCGCCGCTTTCAGCCCAGGGCATGACCCTGGAGACCCGGGATCGAGTCCCACGTCGGGCTCCCTGCGTGGAGCCTGCTCCTCCCTCTGCCTGTGTCTCTGCCTCTCTCTCTCTTTCTCTGTGTCTCTCATAAATAAGTAAATAAAATCTTAAAAAAAAGCTCATTTAAAAAATAATAATACGAACAGCTGACACTTACCAGCACTACACGTGCCAGGCACTAGTCTCAGTGTGTTTGGAATATCAGCTCCTAACGTTGGGGCCCCTGGGTGGCTCAGTCGGTTAAGCATCCGACCCTTGATTTCGGCCCAGGTCGTGGCCTCAGGGGCCTGGGAGGGAGCCCGGTGTCCGGCTCCGTGCTCGGCGGGGAGTCTGCTAAAGGTTCTCTCTCCCCCTCCCCCTCTGCCCCTCCCCCTTGCTCACATTTTCTCTCTCTCTCTCTCAAATAAATAAATCAATCTCAAGAAAAAGAAAAAAAAAGAACATTAACTCATAATGTCAACAACAGCCTGGTGGTGTAGGTACTAGTGTTCTCATTTTTTAGAGGAGGAAACTGAGGCACGGACGGCTTTAGTGACTCGTCCCAAGGCCACGGGGCAAACACATATGTCAGGTCATGCTCTGCAACCTTCTTCCAGAAGCAGCTCCCAGGGCGCAGAGGGGCTGCACCAAGGTCACACAGTGCGTCACTGTGGGGCTGGCGGGGCCGAGGGGCAGCTCAGGCCTCATTGCTACGCTGGGCCTCCTGGAGCCTTGTGCTGCGGGGACAGGGCTCGGCTGCCTTCCGGGGTCGGGCCCTTTGTGGTGCGACGGTGCCCGGAGGGAAGTGGACGTGGGTCGCGCACTCCCCTGCCAGGCACACGGTCCCTCTCCCCCCTCCTCAGGAAAGCCTGCGCTAGTCTTTTTGCCACTCACAGGTGGGAAACCGAGGTTGTCGAGGGGAGAGCACTTGCTTCAGGTGAACCATATAGATGCTGACATTTGAGGCTTAGGCAGCCTCACGTCTCGTTCTCTCCGTGAGCGGCACGGAGCCACGAGAACGTTGGCAAGCACGCGCGCTGCACGCCCCTGTGCACACAGCAGGGGCAAAAATGGCTTTCTGGGCACTGGGGGGGCACGCGACGGGATGAGCACTGGGTGTTATGCTATATGTCGGCTAATTGAACTCCAATAAAAAATACATGTATATTAAAAATAAGTAAATGATAATAAAAAAGACTATGCATCACCCCCCCCCCAAAAAACAAAACAAAACAAAACAAAAAAAAAAAAAAAAGCTTTCTGAGGGTATGTGAGCGCTTACTGTGGAACCGGGTCCCATTCTCAGTGCTGAACGCACCTGACCCGGCCCCTCCTCAGAGCAACCCTCGGCAGTGGATGCTATTATCACGCTCAGGTCCCCGACGGGGCATCTGAGGCACAGCAAGTTTCATTAACTTGCCCAAGGTCACACAGCGGGGGAGTGGCGTACCCAGGAAAGCCGGTGCCAGAGTCTGCCTCCCCAACCCTTTGGCTATAACCTCCTCACCCAACAACCACGTAAGGTAGGTACTATTATTTTACCCATATTTTTGACACCGGGACACTAAGATACAAAAGGGTTTAAGGCCACCTATCTCAGTATTAACATAGTAAAGTGGCGGAGCCAGGATGGAACCCAGGGACCCTGACCCCAAAGAGCTGCTTCTCCCCCACTACCGTGCCGAGTAGTGAGCTGGTGATTCAGGGCCCAGAGCCAGGCTTCTCTCAGGACAGGCTGAAGACCTGGTCTTTCCACACCGGCTAGGTTTCGCTGGCTCATTCCCTCCCCCAGCCTTTGCAACTAAAAACTCTATTTTGCAGCTTGCGGCTGTGTCCTCACGCCGCACCTTCTCATCGATCACCCGGACTCTGTGTGAGAAATGATTTTATAAGCTAGTTGGCTTCAAAAAGCATGGAGCAGCAGCCATCGAACATATGCTTCTGTGGGTATATATTTATTCAGCGTATGTTGAGTGTAATTTTGGGTGGTTTGCATATTTTACTTTATTTTTTTTTATTTTTTTTGTTGCGGAGAGCAATTTAAGAGAAAGAAGAAAAAAAAAAATCCACCCCTAAATGGAGAGGGATGCCAGAGATGCTGGACCTTGAGGTTTCCTGAGTCCAGTGTTTTGGGAACTGGAGGTGGGTGAGAGGAAACTCAGGACCACTAGCCATCCGGCCCCCGGGCACCGTGCTTCCAGTCTTTCTTTCCAAGGCCTCACAGCAGCCTGACTGTCCCCTAGCTGCTATGTTCTAAGAACTAAAAATCAGCCAGACCCAGGCTCAGGGCACACCACCCAGCTAAGTCTCCAGGCGAACCCACACTGAGGGGCTGCTCTGCATAGGACAACATTACTACATCATCGCCCAGCGTCATCTACTAGAGCAGTGGGATCTGTGCTGCAGGCAGCCTGACCCCAGACCAGTGCCCTCGACCCTTCCATCAAGGAGCTCTTGGTAGCTCTTGGGATTTTGGTTCTGACCCCAAGGCTGCCAATCCCAATGTGAGTGGCATTGGGCACACCACTCCCCATCCTGGGCTGGCTGCTACACTTGCAGAATGGGGATGGCGATACCATTTGGCTGGTGTGCTATGTGGATTCCAAGATCCAACGTTACACTGAAACGCAGCTCAAGAGACATCAGTTCCCTTTCTCTCTCTACCCCCACCTCTTGCCTAAAAGGTTTGCCTCTCACCCAGGATGAACTCAGGATGTAACATCTAAAAATATGCCTTAGAAAAAGCCTGCAAGGTTTGGACCAGCTGGGGGAAAAAAAAATCATGCTCGTGTGGGTGCCAAAAACTCAAAGGACAGGAAGAAGCAGCCCAGCCCAGGCCCGAGTCTACACCAGAGGGAATCATTCGGAAAGGAGAGTTTACCCTGTGTATGTGCTGGAAAAGGGCATCCGCATGTGATTCTGGGTGGTAGGATCTGAAGTATCAATTCCTGGCTGGGGAAATAGACGGATGTCTTTGTCAGCCACGACACACTTCACTCCTGTGACTCTGGAGCCTAGCGGAGGGTCTGACCACACTAGGGACTCAGGTGTTACATTCTGAGCTCAGCTAAGATTTGAAACTATGGACCAGCTGATAACCAACTTCTGCTTCGACCAAAAGAGAAGATGGGTTTTACCTAGTGCTGAATGCCAGAGAATCCGCCACTGCAAAGCAAAAATAAAATATAGTTGTCCTATGTACATATACATGGGGAGACTATATATAGAAAAGATAAGGGGCACGGTTATCATAAAAGTCAGGGTTGTGGCTACTTCTGGAAGGAGAGAAAACGGGAAAATGGACAACGGAGTCACGGTGGGTGTGTCCAGAAAGGGCTTCGGGAATGCAGGCAATATTCTAATTCTTGACCTGGGTGACGATCACATAGGTATCGCATACTTACTACTCATGAACCTGCATGTGATGTTTTTATAGATTTTTCTACAGGTAGTTGATATTCCACGATCAAAGTGGTAAATATATATCACGTAGAAAAGCTACTAAGAGGAAATACCAAAACGTAAATGGTGGTGACCGCAGACGGCACGACTATGGGTGATACTGCCCTTTCTCCTTCCTTCTCTGCGTTCTGAACATTCTTAGGTGTGTGTACAATAACTTCATCTTTGGAAAAAGAAACGTAGAGAAAGAAAAGTAGGTTTTCAGTTGAGATCATTATCGAAACAAGGCAACAACACAATTATGGGGGTTGGTTACGACGCTTCCGCCTGAAATCCCACCATATGGAGAACTCCGTCTTCTCCCTAAAGGGTTCCTTAGCTCTCCAGGGGCAACAGGAGTGGGAGGAGTACAAGCCCCATCGGGTGCCAGGTAGGCTGATCAGGGTCTTCCCTCCAGAGACCCAAGTATAGCGTTGACTTGTGGACTGTCGCAGGGAAGGAAGGAGCCCCAGAGAAAATCAAGTTCAACTCTTGAAAGTTTTACAGAGCCTAAGGGGCTTAACTAAGAATACACAATAAGCAGAGCCAGGATGAAAAATAGGGTCATTTTATTAGCTAGGTCTGTATCATCCCCAGGACAGTGGGCTTCTGAAATCACTTTTTCTCACATTGATGATGAGAAAAAATCCTTAAAGATCAGCGAAAACCAAAAAAAGATCCGATGGGTGATGTTGTGACTTCTAATAAGAAATACAGATATCTTAATCTCCATCCTCACTTCTAGACAGAGTTCCTAAAGCCCTTGGAATTTCCTTAAGTGATAAGAGCAAATAAGGTGTCTTGATACTTGTAAGGGACTCCTTTCAATCACACCTGGGTTTATGTTAATGAGGTGGCCTTTGGAAAGAACCTAAGCATGGGGTGCTGGTTGCCAGGGGAACAACCATGTGGTCAGGGGGTTGGAATCTTCAGGATCCAGTAAGAGGACCGGGGCTGGAGGTTGCATGAGCTGCCGATGGGCACTGATTTAATCAATTATGTCCATGTAAATAAAGTCTCCATAAAAACCCAGAAAGGAGAGGGCTCAGAGAGCTTCCCAGTTGGGGAACGCATTGAGGTGTGGGAATACCAAGGAAGCTCCATGCTTCTTCCCCTAAACCTTGTGCAACGTACCCTTTCACCTGGTTGTTCATCTGTATCCTTTATAGTATCCTTTACAATGAACTGGTGAGCGGAAGTCAATGTTTCTCTCAGCTCTGGGAGCCACTCTAGCAAATTAATCAAGTCCAAAGAGGGGGTTGCAGAGACCTCCAAACCATACGTGCTCAATCAGAAGTACAGGAGACAGGCTGGACATGTGCCTGGCCTCTGGCGTTGGGATGGGCCGTCTTGTAGAAGTGACCCTCTAACTTACGGGATCCCAGTTCAGTTGGATCGTAGGACACAGAATCCCTGTCTCCTGAGAAGCTGGAGAACTGCCAGGTGGTGAAGAATAGCAAAGCACACAGTGGATCTTGTTTCCTAGCTCACCAAGCTTCCCCCTACCTGATAGGAACTGGCCCTGGAGCGAGAGGTTACAGAACTGGGTCCGGCTCATGCCTGCCTATTCCCACTGGGCTTGGCCAGCATCCTAAGGCGCAGGGAGGGATCATTCCCAGTTTCTGGACAATGCAACAGAGACTCAGACACGCTCAGCTGACCCTCAGTCACACAGCCCCCCGGCGTCAGGGACAGGAGGCGAACCCACCTCTGTTTCACAGCCACGTCCGCCCTTTGCAAGGGAAGAGTTCTGACGAACCAGCTGCTGCCCCAGGACTGTGCATAATGCTCTTCAGGTGCTACCTTCGCGGTGAGAAGAAAGGCCAGTGAGGGGTTTATGAGACCTTCCCACTGCTTGCTAGCTACCCCAAGCGCAACGGTTTCAAGATTGAGGCTGGTGGCCTGTGCCCCAAGCTGACTCTTTGCCATCCCCCGATGGCTTCCACAGCCTCCAAGAATACCTGGGCTGGTGGTGAAGACGTAGGAGGCAGGGCTCCAGGAGAAGCTGGACGAAACGGGGAAAAGGCTAACTTTCCAGATTAATAATGCTAATGCTAATGACATCGTTTCTTGTCCATGTACCCCCAGACCTGTGATAAAAATAAAAGAAGGCTATGATACGGTGTGGAAGACAGAAACCTGGCCTGGAGGTTAGGACACGGGTGAAGCCAAGCATACTTCCTGAGCTTTTTGGCCTCAGTTTGTTCATCTTTATCCTTGACAGAAGGAAGGAGATTTGCATACAGTTCAGCTCAAGTTAAGAAGCCAGTTGTCTTGAATAAAAGGGAAAAGTTTGCAGAAAGACAAGCAGCTCTGACACACCAAGTTGCCGCATAGAAACACAACGACTGTATGCTTTTTATGCTCCTATTTTTAAACTTCTGGCTATAAATTCTTGTTTAGATTTGCATATGCATGGGGGGAAATGTATAGAAAGAGAAAGAGCGCGAGAAACCCAAGCGGAAGAGAAAGCAGACAGTGGTTTGCGTTTTTTCTTTATAGATTTCAACCGTATATACACTGGTCTGATTTTCCAAAGAGCAGGAGCTACTTGAAACAGACAAAAACAAAAAAGAAAACTGAAAGACTCTATGGGGAAAATACCTTATAAATGTGACAATCCTACTACCACAGTTTAGACAAACACAGTCACTCCAGGTTTTCGTTTCAGAGCAGAGACAAAGGGCGTCTAGCTGCCAGCGTCCCAACGGCCTGGGAGCGCCTCTTCACAGGTGCTGGGCACAGCCACCCGCAACGCTGTGGTCACGGTCCCCGACCTGCTCGTGTCCTCAAGGACACAACGGTCCAGCCACCCCGCTTCCTTCCGCCTGCCCGGTCCTCTGCATTTGCGCTCTCTCCCACATGCATCATGCATACATCACAGGGCTCTACTCCCCAAAACACTGTTTTTATTTGATCACTTGCCTCCTCAGGGGGACGCTTCCGGCCAACACCCTCGCCTGCCTTTGACCTGCCTGAAGTGCATCCTGAGAGCAAAGCAGGACCCCTCACCCAGGCGTGGTCCAGGAAACCAGAGGCCGAGCCGCTCCTCCTTGTTTTAATCCATCCTATACCTTCGCCTAAATCATGGAATTTGAAAACCGTCCTTACAGACTGCGGGGCGTCTATTCTAAAAGACACAAAAGAGCCTTCTCCCCAAAGATGCTCAGAGCAACACTGTTTATAATAGATTAGGATTGAAAACACTCAAGACGCCCACCAATCGGCTGATGTAAGCGCTGCAATAGCCCCCTCCGTGACATCCTAGGCAGCCAGGGCCCGTGATGCTTATGAAGGCTCTGCCCTGATTAAGGGCAAGGGCCCTGGCCTCAGGGTGCTCCGCTTGAACTCCCTGCTCTAGAACTCAGAAGCTGTGTGACCCCGAGTGAGGTGCCCAGGCTCACTCTGTCTCAATTCTCCTATCTCTAAGAACGGGGTAATAATGAGACCCACGGCAGAGGCTTCGGGACGCAGCGAGCACCCAGGCCATCTCAGCTCTCACTATCCCCATCATCCCCACATGAAATGCCAGATAATAGGAGCAGCAGCCACGCTCTGTGTCTACTTAGGGCCAGGCGCCGGCCCCTTGTGAATGCATTATCTCAGCTAGCGCCCAGGGCTGCTCTGCCGGGTAATTATCAGCCTCATTTTACTCACCAGGAACCCGGGACTCAGAGGTTTAATGTGTCCCTGGGTCACACAGCTCATGAGTGACAGAGCAGATTTCGGGCCCAGGTTTCTCTGATGCCAAAAACCGTGCTCTTAAGCACCACACTGACCCCTTGGAGGTAGAGGTGATGGTGGGAGTGAACACCTTGTCTCACCACGGCACCCTCTGGAAGGCAAAGAGCTTTCTGAAGCAGGTGCATGAAATAGGCAATTGAAATGTCAACGATCACTCCAGAGATGCTTACAAAAGGGAGGCGAAGGGATGGAGATTTTTTTGCCCCCCTCTATATTTGCTTTCCCACCCAACCGTGAATTAAGCCTCACCCCCCAGCCCATGCTGCCCTTCCCCACCCTTGGGTCCTTCCACTGTTAGAAAGCTCCCCCCTGAGAACGTATATCATGAGGTCACAGATTTCGGGAACGGAGAGGCAGCTCGGCATTTCATTGGCGCCTCCCCAGGCCGGGCTGACGCTCCCTCTCTGGTGGCAGCGTGCAGTCTACACGCAGATGGCCACCCGCCTTCCCTGAAGTGATTTATTCCACTCCTGTAGCCAACAGGTGGCAGAGCCAGCAGCTCCCATTCCCTGCCCCCTCACCCCCCTTTTGGGGCTCCCCCCCCGCCCCATGCACCATTCTTCCAGGAATCAAAGGGTAAAACCCATCACTTTGGAAGGGCAAGGGCTGCTCCCTGACTTTAACGGCTAATGACTTCCACACAATAAAACCAGCTTACCAGAAATACCATCAGACCCAGCAAATCTGGGTCCCAAAGAAATAAAATGAGGGGGGGAAAAAACAGAGAAGGCTTCAAATGTCACGGGAAGAATAAAATATTTGATATCATAAAAAGGTGCAGAGGCTTTATGAGAAAGCCACACATTATAATCTTGGAAACCCCGAGGCCCACTGCCACCCCCTCAGAAGGGAGGAGGGGTATATTCTGAGCTCACAGAGGGAAGACGCAAATGCACAGCTCCCCACCGAGGGGCGACTCCCTTCTTTTTCATTCCCTAAAGTTTGGTCCTTCTGTGCAGGCTCTGAGTCAGCAGGCACAGTTCCAACCTCCTTTTCTGACGACCCCACCCCCTTGGCCGATACTCACTCTCTTTTTGTCTTCCTGTAGATCTCTCGGATGCAGAGAAAGAAGAAGTCTGAGACACGGAAGGAGGATGGGGGAGAGAGCAGCGGCCCCTCCCTTTCTGCCCCCTGACACTGGGGACACTTGCTTTGGGGAACAGATCTGCAGCTTCTGGCTGTTGCCATCTGATGAGTTAAGAGAATGGGCTTTGGAGTTAGATATACCTGGACTCGAATTTCTGCTCTGCCTTTATCCAGCTGGTTGGACTCGGGCAAGTTTCTCATGCTTTCTAAATCTGTTTCCCCACGGACAAAATAGGAGTACCAATAGTGCTCACCCCAGCAGGCTGCTCTGAGGATCCAATGCAATGATGCGTTTCCAGCATTTATCGCAGGGCCTGGCATGAAATCAGCTCTCAAAACCTCTCTACTTGCACCTCTATTAGTAACACTATTGCTGATATTATTGCTCGCACTAATTTGTTTATCAGTGGCATCAACCGATTCACGCTCTCAATAATACTATCAGGACCAGTAACACTGATGAAGGTGCATCTAGAGAATGTTCCATCTACAGACCTGTTTGATCAGAGGGTGCTCTGATGAGGAGACGATAGAGGAGATACTCTACCCCTGAAGAAGACTATTTCCCAGCCCAGGAGTCTCTGAAAGAGTTTCCATAAAGATGTG
The DNA here is from genome assembly GCF_905146905.1 of Nyctereutes procyonoides. Taxonomy (NCBI): domain Eukaryota; kingdom Metazoa; phylum Chordata; class Mammalia; order Carnivora; family Canidae; genus Nyctereutes; species Nyctereutes procyonoides. Next base: position 3,771,667 of record NW_026575135.1, on the reverse strand, counting down.
TTGCCCCCTGACTTTGCATATTTGTGAATGTTTTTAAGAAAAAAAAAAGGTGTCAGGCATCATTCCTCCTATTTCAGAGTCTGGGAAAAGCTATCCTGGTCGTACCTTATCTATCACACGCCCTGTCAATGGTCTGCTGGGATGGACTAAACCTCAAAGAGTCCATGTCTGGGGAGGAAAAACCCCTTCCTAGGGGCCAGACCCCACTGCCGCTCGGCCCTGCTCCCCCAACCCGGAGGGCGGAATGCCAGGCCCTGGGGCCCCCGGGCCCCCAGTCAGCAGTCCCTGGGCTGCGCTCTAATGCTGTTTCGCACTCAGCTGATTCTCCCTCCATGCCTTCCTCACCCTTAAGTTCCGTTCCTTTTAATCACAGCCCGATTGAGTCTTTAAGGGGCGGGGGGGTGATGAGACATGGGAGAGAAGCAGCCTCTCTCTCCCCCTACGAACCAGATTCTACTTCTCGCCTCCTCCTGAGTGGTGCCCAAGAGGTGCCCGGCCTATAATAAATGGTCGTTCCTCTCTTTATGCATGTTGACTTTTAAAAAGGAAGCATTTTTTGTTGTTGCCATTCGGCATCTCACGGCAATCAGGGGTCCTGCGGCCCTTCCCAATATCTAGGAGGCCAGATGGTGTTTTAGGTCAAAATGGAAAAAGCACAGGGAGGGAGGAGAATGCGGCTGGGGGATCTCTAGGGCTGGGGTGGAGTGGGGTTGGTCTGGACCCAAAAGCAGGGCTGTCGGCTGACCCGAGACACGTGTCCTAGAAGACCCCAGACTCTGCAGGATGCGGGCAGCAAGCACGCCAAGCCCGGGGGCCCCCTCGGCTGCCCTAACTTTCTCTGAAGGCCCGGCCTGCGTGCTCGCCCCCCTCCCGCCCCCTTCCCGGTGCTACTCTGCTGACCCTCCAGTTCTACCAGGCAGTTCCCTTTGCCCCTCGTGTCACGTGGAGATAAGCACACAACCTAGCTCACAGGAGGGCCAGGCCAGTCACGCTGTTTACCACAAGCTCAGTCCTCCGAGTCCCGTCGGCACACGGGTCGCCGAGCGGACGGTCGTTCTTAATTTACCAGCCTCTGTCTTTGATAAGGTGACTACAGCAATGCCCATCTCGGGGGCGACTTACAAGCATGGAGTGTCGTGGGCATTCACGAACCGGCAGGCGGCATGGCTGGGTGTCCCTCGCTCTTTTTTTTTTAATTTTTATTTATTTATGATAGTCACACAGAGAGAGAGAGAGAGAGAGAGTTAGAGTCACAGGCAGAGGGAGAAGCAGGCTCCATGTACCAGGAGCCCGACGTGGGACTCGATCCTGGGTCTCCAGGACCGCGCCCTGGGCCAAAGGCAGGCGCCAAACCGCTGCGCCACCCAGGGATCCCCGGTGTCCCTCGCTCTTACCCCAGCTCCCTTCTCTTGTACTCATGTCCACCTCCTGAGATATTCTCGGGCAGAGATGAAATGGTTTGTTCGAAGCCCCTGCGGTCCTCGGAGTTACCCTCAGAACCACGGTGGGGCTCTCTCCTGCTGTCTCCTGTTCCATTCACCATGCAGGTTGCAGAACTGTTGCTAAATAAATCTCTGGACCGTGGCAGTGGCCAAGCTGATGCTACAGGGCCCATTACCCAGGCAGGTGCAACTGGGAGGAAGGGGTCTTGGGATCACATCTTGATTCCGTCACCGCTTCCCTACACGAACTTGAGCAGCTTGTGCATCTTTCTAGGCTTTTGCTTTCCCTTCTGTGTCACGGGAGAGGTGCTGGCCTGGTTAGATCTCGAGGCTGCCTTCCCGATCCGAGAGCCCCGGCCTGGGGGTCCATGCTGTAGGTCGAAGGCAGCATAAAGACAGCCCTGCACTCTCTGCTTTCTTCTTGTCTACAGGTGAAGTCCAGTTTCCTCTCCCTTAATCCACACTGACCTTAATGACCCACCTGAGAAGCAGAATGGGGAGGGGTGATGATGATGTCCTGGGACTTCCAAGGTTGGGTGCGGAGAAGCCTTGCAGCTTCTTGGAACACTCAATCTCGGGCTGCTCCCTTTGCAAATCTAGCCTGGAGAGGCCACGGGACGCACTCCGGTTGACAGCCCCAGCTGAGTTGAGGTCCAATCCGGCCAAATGTCAGCCGCTGGCTATCCCAGCCCTGCCTGCGTACGTGAAGGGACCCTCTTGAAAGAAATCTCCCAGCTCCAGACGGCCCACACCTGTCATGGATCAGAGGCAGGCCACCCAGCTCAACGAACCCTTCCCATAGCCCGGACCCACAGAATGTGAGCGAAAACATTGGAAAAACGAAGATAAGCTGTGACTTCCTATTTCAAAAGGGGCCGAGAACAGATTTTGATCACCGTGTTGTCTGAGGGTTGACTCCATCAAAGGGCTGCTTCCCACGCTGGGAAAACCAGGGTAACGGAGGAACAGCATGAGCGGAAGGCTTCAGGGGGCAGCAGCTACACAGAGATGGTGAGAGTGTCCTCCACACAGTATTATGATGAAGTACCTCTGGTTTTCTTTGGTTTTGTCCTCTATCTTGATTAAAATTTCGCAGTGTTTATACTGCCACACAGAATAAATGGAAGCACAGCTTACTCTTCCAACTGTGCCTTGCTGACATCCTTATGTTTGTCAGATTTATACCATTTCTAATAGATGACAATTCTTTACTCTTTAGCACATTGAATGGGGAACACCAGGCTCCCTCCCCTTTCTGATGCTTCGTTCACTGTTACTTCCTCCATCCCTGGTCAAGAGGTGAGGGTCTCCCTGGAACTTACCTAAATAACGAGGTAATTCTTTACATGGTATCTCCTGGATCCCCCTCCCTCCTCGTGTTATTGTTCACCCTGCACTAATGTCCCATCACTGCTGAAACAGATGACCACGAGCTTGGTGGCTGAAAACAGCACACATTTATTATTACCTTATGGTTCCATAGGTTAGAAGTCCAGCAAAGTTCTTATTTGGCTAAAACCAAGGTATTGGCAGGGCTGCATTGCTTGCTGGAGGCTGGAGGGGGCGAATCCATTTCCTTGCCTTTCCCAACTGTTAGAGACTTTCCTGAGTTTGTAACCCACCCCTCTCTCCATTTGGAAAGGCAGCAATGTTGTGTCACTCCGAATTCCTCCGCTGCCTCTCCCTCTTCCACATTAAAGGACCCCGGGATTACACTGGGCTCACCCTGATAATCCAGGGCAATCTCCACTTTTAAAAACTGGTTTATTAGCAACCTTACTTCCATATGCAAATTTAATCTCCACCTTTGTTGTATAAAGTAAAATATTCACAGGCTTCAGGCATTAGGGCCGCGGAAGCTATTACTCTACCACACACCCAGTGACCCTGTCCAATTTGGGCAACTCTATACCTAAAGACCAAAATATCCCAAGATTACCACAGAAGAACCAGAAAACCAAGCCAAATTAGTAACTTTTTTTTTCTTTACTTTGGAGGTTCAGAAATTGAGGTCTAGATAGAAGGCAAAATATAATGATAATAATAATAATGGTAATGGGAAATTGGTGATGTGTTAGACAATTGGCTTCTCCACCCTTCACCCCCTGTCCCAGGGAAGAACTAAGGATTATTTGAGCTCAGAAAGAGAGGAATGTTGGAAATCAAACAAGATAGTCTTTCAAATGCTAGAGTATGTCTTCCAAAGAGATCCTGTGCTCCATTTGCGCCAGCCCTGTCCATGGGGTGGTTGGGGAGAATGAGAGGCTATAGAAAATCCGGTGAGTTTGAGGAACTGGAAAGCAAAGAGCGTCTCTGCCTCCCTTGCCAGATAGCATCTGGTGGATGGCAAGTATGGTCGAGTGCTCTTCCTTGGCATGACAGCAGCCAACTACAAGTGCCTTCACGGCCTACCTAAGTCAAGAGGTCTTCAGCTAGCTCCCCTCAGACCCTCATGCCCTCCATGTGAAGTAGAAGAGTGGATATCCTCAGAAGCACAGAAAGGCCATCTGATAGAGCCGATGGCCTCAAATGACCTTGGGAAGGGGGATGGAGAGAGCAAGGCACCAGACGCCAGGATAAACCACGCGCCCATAAATCACATGGGGACAGAGGGGTCCTGGCACAATACGAGAAAGGAAGGAGAGTGATGGACAAGGGCCAGATAACACAGGCATTAGGCGTGATGGGCAGTGGTCCAGTACCCAATATCCCCTTTAGCCCCCATGCATAGACATACAACAGCCCCCTTTGAACTCAGACATTCAGAAAGAGGTGGGAAGCAGAACACCTAAGTTGAACTCGAAGTAAGTTTCTACCACCAACGGATGGACTAACACAGAAATGAAATTCACATACAGAAACACTACAGAAAATTAAATAGGCTGTGTTCCTGATTTTCCATGGCCCCAAATTTCACAACCACTGCACTGAAACATCCGCAATCATGGTCTTGTCATCTTGCACAGAAATGGCATTTTGTAAATCCCTAATCATTTCCATTTATATTCTTCGATTTTTTTTCAGAAAACCTATGAGTTCAAGAGCTACTGCCCCCTTCTGAGAGATTAAGAAACGCAGACTAACAAGGTCAATGTAGATTCCAAAGCTCACCAATAACCAGGCCAGAACGTAAGCTCAGTTCACTCAGCCCAGCCTTCTTTCTCTACCACCATCTCCTTTCTGCATCACAGGGAAGCAAGCCAGCATGGTTCGGGCAAGAAGAATAATATTGAAAACGTGTCCCTAGACCTCTGCCTGACAACCGTGTGGTGGTGCCTTGGGAAGCCCCTGCTTCCCATTGGGTGGGGGCCCTGCTGGGGGCCCTGCTGCCCAGGCTTGTTGTGACCATGAGTTATTGGATGCAGACATGCCTTGAGAACTCTAAAGTGCTCTAAAAAGAAAAGCTATTATTACCTTTTTATTATTATTACCTAAGAAACTGCCAGATGGAGTTTCTTAGGAGAGGGGCTGTAAGAAAAAGTTTCTCTCTGCAGGTAGGACAAAGAATCGACAGTGAAATAAGAGAGGTTTTAAAGTTCGGAGTAAAAGTGGGTGTCTGCTCACCCACTCTGATGGTGCAGGGAAGAGCTTACCTCCGTTGAGTCCTGAAGTTGCAGTTTTAACATTAGATCTTTAGAGAGGGAAGGTCTCTGAAACTGCATCAGGAGGCTGAATTTTCTCTAAACCTCCAAGGAATGAATATTCTCTCTCTCTCTCTCTCTCTCTCTCTCTCTCTCTTGCCATTTTGAAGAGGGAAAAAGAGACACATCCCGCCTAGACACACACATGTGCGCACACATCTCTGTGTTCTGAGGTTTCATTCTTCTGGGACATCTATCTTCAAGGAAAGGGAGTTTAATTAATTCAGGAAACAGAACTGATGGATAAAGGGAATAGAGGCAGACAATGTATGCCTTTCAGAAATATGAGCTTCCTATGTTGGAGATAACACTGCTGATTTGGGACATCAAATTTTGAGGTGTGTGTCCACTGCCTAGCTCTATGACACGGGCCAATCCTTCTCTCTCTCTTACTGGGCCTCACCTTCCTACCTTCTTTCCTTCTTTCCTTCTTTCCTTCTTCTCCTTCCTTCCTTCCTTCCTTCCTTCCTTTTTTTTAAAAGATTTTATTTATTTATTCATGAGAGACACACAGAGAGAGGCAGAGACACAGGCAGAGGGAGAAGCAGGCTCCTTGCAGGATCCTGATGTGGGACTTGATTCCAGGACCCCAGGATCACGCCCTGAGCCAAAGGCAGATGTTCAACCACTGAGCCGGGTGGCCCTTCGTCTTTCTTGTATTTTTTTTATAAGATTTTATTTATTCATGAGAAACACAGAGAGAGAGAGGCAGAGACACAGGCAGAGGGAGAAGCAGGCCTGTGGGGAGCCTGATATGGGACTCGATCCCAAGACCCTGGGATCATGACCTGAGCCAAGGCAGACACTCAACCACTGAGCCACCCAGACGCCTCTGGGTCGCACTTTTCTATTACGCAAAATGGAGGGCTGGGTTGCAATAGTCTGAAGTAGATAGCTACTAACTCCAATCCCTCCCTTTCTGTTGCTTGCACCCTACTTTTCCTTGAGATTCTCACTACCATGCATTTTCAGCGTGGGTGCCACTTGGCCAAAGTCCCAGGTATGACTGGGTCTCCGATGAGCCCAGTCCTTAACCCTGACCACAGCAACTGTGACACCAATGGACATGAGGACCAAGCTGGCCCAATAGATGAAATCCTGTGACTTTAGCTGGAGGAACTAGGAAAAAGATGCTCCTTTTCAGTGGGGAAGTTCTAGTTGTCCAGAGAATGGCATGATGCTGAGGAAAGTAGAGCGAAGAGAAGAGGGATCAATGACACTGCTTGATCCCCTTAATCCTACTGCCTAGATTTCTATTTGATCCAACACATTACTTCTTTTTGCCTAAGCTAGTTCTGAGTTTCTGTCACTTATAGTCCTAATAATTCTAATTTAAAAATCTCTAACTGCCCATCTACCTCTGAAGATCTGTTGATCTTTGAGTCTACAATACAGTTTATTACATTACCTCATTCTCTAGGGGTTTCTTCACTGTATTGGTCTCCCTGCCATTGTCTATTTCCCTATCTGTGGTGCAGGCACATTAAGAGCTGACTGCGTATTCTATTTCCTGCAGCCTCTCCCAGAGATGCAGCCCTGACCCACATCCCTGGCCCCATTCCTCCCTCCCTCCATCCTTTCTTTCTTTCTTCCTTATTTACCGAGATGGTTCAGGTGCTAAGTTGAAACAACAGATCCCCTGGGTGCTCCCTCAGTTTACTGGGTGGGATAAAGTTGAAAAAAGCTGGTCTCTTTTTCAAGACAAATGATCACAGGGGATATAAGGCATATAGTAGGCATGTGAAAATAGGAATAATCCTTAGAAAAGTATGGTCACTACTGCAAGGTGAGGAGGGAAAAGAAGATAAATCTGGAAAGATGTCTACTTGTTTGCTACACAGGCTGGGGCAGGGAGAGCAATTTGCTCTGCAAAAGGACGCTAGGAGCAAAGGCTCTGAGGCATTAAATGGGCAAGTGTGTTCAAAGAACTACATCTAATTTACTCTCCTGGCTTTGGTGTAGAATGAGGCAAAGTGATGGACAGGTTGGAAAGGGCCAAATCACGAAGGCATCGAATGCCAGGCAAAGAAATTCAGTCTGTAGGGCGATGTCTAACAAGTGAGCTTCCATGAGCACTCTCTCCCCACACATATAATACTCATTAAATTATTACAAAATCAGGATCCTGGGACCTAACGCCCTCTATAGGGGGGACCCTGGAACCTACACTTTAAACAAGCACCCTAGGTCATTCCTATAAAACAAACCATCCAGTTTGAAAGCTTCTTCTATAGGCAACAAAGATCCTCAAAGATCCTCTGTGCCCTTATCCCAGGCAAGATACTAGAGCTCCAAGCAGACAAGTCTGGCATTTCCTCTCCATGCCCTTGCCTTGACCATCCCACTCTTTTCCTAACATAAGCTGACTCATTTTTTGAAGCCAGTTAAACACCAACTTTCCCAACATCTACCAACTTTAAGGTCTCAGCTGAAACTTTCTCTTCTGGAAACATCTCATTGACATGATCCCACTGTGTCCACAGGGATGATATATGTCCTACCTCACCCCCAAATGAACAGTAACCTTCCTGAGGCCAGGAGCTCTCAAGGACCTATTGCATATTGGGCACTAAAGTTCTGATATCTCATTTCCTTCTTCCGACAATTCCACAAGGTAGGCTTAATTCTCCCACTTTGCAGATGAAGACACCGAAGTAGCCTGGCATGCCGAAGGCCACAGAGGTAGACGCTATGAGTACTGTGATTCTCTTTCACAAGATCCCCTGCTCAGGGAGGTGCCTCGAGCAAGCAGCCTTGGCACCCGGGCCCACGCCATGTTCACAGGCCAATGGCACTTACCACACATCCCGAGGAGTCTACCTGGCGGTCAGACACGCACTTGAAGTTTCGTGTGCAGCCACCATTGTTCCGAGAGCAGTCACGCACAGGCCCAAAGGAGGACAGCAGGTCGTTGATGGTTTCAAAGTATGTGGACAGCATCGCTTCTTCCCTTGGAGACAAAATAGATGGTTAAACCCCAGAGACACGTGTATCATTAGATTAAAAAAAATGCATTCATTCCATTTAAGAGCGTCATTTATGATACCTGTAATCAAGGAAATCATATCAATACATATTTAAAAAGAAAACAGTAAAAGAAAATCCAACAGGTTTACCATCATATGACCTGATATTTGTCTACTTGTGATAAGAGGAATATACTTGGAACTCTGCACTTTTTATTTCATCAACTTTCATAATTTGGGAAGATAGTCCCGAGATTTCCATTTTACCAATAAGTGAACCTTGGCTCAGAAAAGTGAAGTGTCTTGCTGAAGTGCACCCAGCTTATAATTTGGCAGAACCGAAGCCTGTGACAAGCAACATCTGAGTCCAAAAGGGAGAAAGCTCTTTCCACCATACGGCGCCTTAGCTCACACTATATTTTTCTACAGATTCCAGATCTCCCCATAGCAACTCAGCAAAATGGGCCCATTCCTGTTATTCCCACTTAAGATATGAATTGAAACTCAAAATGGTAGGGGACTTACCGCAAATTACAAAGCCTATAAACAACAGAGCCAAGACACAGACACAGGATTGTCTGACTCTAGAACCTTAGAAGTTTATTTTTCATACTATTACATTAAAATCACACCATCCAGACTGGCAGCAACAGCGGTTGGAAAGGTCATGGAATTCTAGGCAAATGCATCCTTCCTCCCAAATGAGGTTCCCAAGAATAAGACTGGACTAGGTTCCATAATCCATGGATCTGCCAAAATTTTATTAGAGGAGATATATGGACAGGAGTTTTTGGAAGCTATTTTCTGGAAAAGGATATCCTAGCACTGGAGCATCTGTAATGCCCACAGTTGCAAGATATATTAAAGGGACACCACGGTGGGAAGAGGAACATGTTATCCTTTGGACCTAGGACCCATAGAATCCAGAAGTGTGAAAGAAGGGAGATGCTTGTTGCAAGAAGAGGCCAGGGAGCACTACTGGTGATGCCCTTGGACCATCCTTCATCCTTCTTTCACTGTTCCCTCCATAAGCATGGAGTTCTAGGTTTTGGTGTCCTAGCTTATTTTATTTTATTTTATTTATTTTATTTTATTTTATTTTATTTTATTTTATTTTATTTTATTTTATTTTATTTTATTTTATTTTATTTATTTTTACCTCCAGAATAGTCCCCTTCTGCACTATCTTTCATACTGACTGCCAGCGAACCTTGTAAATCCCAGCTCTAATTAGAGACCACACCATCAATAATAGTTCTCCATTACTTACAGAAGAAAATCTAAAGTAGTTTCCTTGGCACTTGAGGTCCTTCATAATTTGGTCCCTGCCTACCTGTCCAGCCCCATTTACCCTGTCCTCATCCTCTCTACTAGTTAGCCACAGGTCTCTTCTCATTCCCTAAACACACTACCTTAGGTTAGGTTCTCTGAGAACAGACTCTGAAACAGAGTTGCACACAGTAGGTTTTTCAAGGATCCCTCTTTTTTTTTTAATAAATTAATTTTTATTGGTGTTCAATTTACCAACATACAGAATAACACCCAGTGCTCATCCCGTCAAGTGTCCCCCTCCGTGCCCGTCACCCATTCACCCCCACCCCCCGCCCTCCTCCCCTTCCACCACCCCTAGTTCATTTCCCAGAGTTAGAAGTCTTTATGTTCTGTGTCCCTTTCTGATATCTCCCACACATTTCTTCTCCCTTCCCTTATATTCCCCTTCACTATTATTCATATTCCCCAAATGAGTGAGAACATACACTGTTTGTCCTTCTTATATACTTGTAGGAAGTGAGCAAGGCAGGACTGGACAAGGCAGAGGCTGACCTGCAATGTAGTGAATGCATATAGATCTGAAGCTTCCGTTTGTCCTTAGGGGAGCTCTAGAGCTGGGTGGTCTTTTAAGGATGTTCTGATTAGAGATAAGAGATCCCCCCCCCTGCATCACCATGTTGGCCAGTCACTGGCCAAGGGCTGCCATCTGGATGGTGGTATCCTTGGGTGAGGCAGTTGCCTGTGGCTGAGGGCAATACCCAGTGAGAAACACCGCTACGGGCCATGAGGCACAATCTAGGAGATGGGCACGTCATCCCTGAAGAAGGGATCTGAGTATAGTACGTACCTTTACCTCTCTGAATCCTTAATCATGCTCTTGGGTCTGGAATGCTTATCTCTAACTTCTCTCCTTGACAAAAATCCTAAGAATCCTTCAAAACTATTCACATCCATCCATCCATCCATCCAACCATCCATCCATCCATCTATCCATATATTGCATGTACTTACTGAGTGCTTACTCCCATAGCAGGCACTATTCCGGGTACTTGGGATGCAGAAGTGACAGATGACAAAGGCCTCACCTCCCCAGAGCTTGCTATGACCTCCTTGGTGAAGCCCTGTCTACATTCCCCAACCAGAATTAATTTCTTTTCTGAGCACACTGTTTAAATCTATTAGTTCACTGGTCTTAATCATCAGCCCTATGATTTCCCAGAAAGACTATAAGCTTTTTGAGCAAATGGCTCAAGAGTTACGCATCCCTGTCTATCCCCCAGCACAAGGCCTGGCAAAAACTTGTGATAAGTAAATATTTTCCAGAAGAAACTGAGAAAACACCAGGAGGCATGGATGCAGCCTCCACCTATCACTGGTTTCACCAAGAGTCTCTCCAACAGGATACTCCCCTGCCCACCCCCAACTCCCAAGTCCTTCAGGGTCAGATCTGTAGTATAGGGACAACAGAGAAGACTCCAGAGAGCTGCTGGACTATCGCTCACTTCCCAACCTGACACAGAATGAGGTCAGGATGGCAGGTGGCTGAGGCATAGAGACTCTTGGGAGACTTGCCACTTTTTTTTTTAAAGATTTTATTTATTTATTCATGAAAGACAGAGAGAGAGAAAGGCAGAGACACAGCCAGAGGGAGAAGCAGGCTCCCTGCAGGGAGCCCGACATGGGACTCGATCCTGGGACTCCAGGATCACGCCCTGGGCCGAAGGCAGGCGTTCAACTGCTGAGCCACCCGGGCGTCCCAACTTGCCACTTTTGAGTCACAGAAAGAGATGAGGATTGAGAATACATTAAAGCTATTAAAATATTAATATCCTTGGAGAATAAGTGAGAAGTAAAAAGAGGAGATAAAGACAGCAGGAGAGATGAGCTGAGAAGGTGTGAGACCACGTAAAGAGATAAACATGTAGAGAAATTGCTAGAAAGGGATGGATGGATGAATGGATGGATGTGTGGATGGGTGGGTGGACACACAGAGAGACACATCCAGAGAAGTGTCACGTAGAGATTAAAAGAGAGGAATATGGAGGCAGAGAAAGTATGTGAAAAGAGACAGAAATGAAGAGCTAGACTAGAAAGAAACAGGAGTAAGAAACAGAGATTAACAAAGGAGAAAACATCAAGGTAAACAGAACAAGGGTGTCGCGTATGCAGTTACACGGGGAGCTCGGGGAGAGGGGAAGGGGGGGCAGGGGAGTGGATGGCGAAGGAGGCCGCCTCAGAAAGACAGAGAATGAAAGTGAAGAAAAAGAGCCCGAGCGAGTGGAGGAGAACACACACAGGGACACGGAGAGCAGTCGGAGAATGACAAAGAGAAACAAAGGACGAGAAGAGAAAAACAAGCAAAAAATGTCACCTTGCAGTGGAACCTGGAGACAGCTCAGGCTATACAAATAAGAAGGCTGTTAGCTTTTAAAAGGATTGATTCTGCATAAACATCAGTTACAGGAGGGGAACATTATTTAAAACACAAAGACCTGACACCGGGGCTGTTACTGAGTCTAGCAGCGGTTGTGTCAGGCTGGAGAAATGAAGAATCACCAGGCGCAAGTGAGAGAAGTAGCTCAAGGCAGACTCTGACATTTTCTTGACTCCTGGCTTCATCCCTCATCCCAGCTGCTGGGTTCAGGATCTGGGGGCTGTTGGAGCTCCAGGCGGCCCCAGGAGCTGGGGCAAAGGATCAGGGGATTAGCGCTGCGGGTGGAGGAGAGATCTGGGTGGGCCACAGCCTTGCCAGAAATCACCACCAGCACATCTCCACCTGCAACCTCCCGGGCACCTCTTGTGCGTGGCCACCGTGTGAAGCTCCCTCCCCGGGCCTCTGACTCTCACCGTTTTACTCCAACCTGCAGCTGGAGAGACCGTGTCTTGGTGGTGGGTAGGTGGGGGGCGGTGAGGGTGCTCCCTGCACTTGCCCTGGTTCAGGAGGTGGAGGGACCCGGTGGTGGGGAGGGGGTGGCATCAGGTCTGCCTGACGTCAGGTCCTGAGCTTAGTCTGTGCTGTGGCTGAGCTGGGCCAACCTGCCCTGTGCCCCTGGCCGAGTCTGAACTCTCCTAACAGGAGAGCTGGTGGTGATCTACGCGCAATCCCTCTGCGTCCTGGAGGAGGACGACCGGGAAGGGCAAAAACCCATGCGGCATCCGCAGCATCTCAGGCCTCCGGTGCTGTGTCCTGGCCTCTGTCCGTGCTGGCGTACGGGGGTGCGTGCGGTGCCCTCACTTCCCAGAGCCGCCTCAACCGCTGCCTGAAGCCGGATGATCTTGAACAAGAGGAGCTTACTTCCTCCCAGTTCTGAAGATTGGACGCCCGCACCCAAGGTGTCAGCAGAGCTCTGCCTCCTCCGCAGGCTCTCGGGGAGAATCCTTGTGTGCCCCCGCGGTTTCCCGTGGCGCCTGGCACCCCCAGCCATCCCCTGGCGAGGGCCAAGCCACCCTAACCTCTGCCTCCATCCTCACACGCCCTTCCTCCCGCGTCTTCACCTCTTCTCACAGCGACACCATCCTCTGAGCCAGCGTTCACCCCAACCCACGACGACCTGACCTCAATCATAGCGGCAAACACCCTATTTCCAAAGAAGGTCCCATTCTGAGGGGCCCGGTGGACAGGAATTTTGGGGCAATGTGACTCAACCCGCTTGCCCGTGGCTCCGAGGACAGTCCTCAAGCTCACGCGGTAGGACAGAGCCGGGACTAGAACACTGCGGTCCTTGCTCCTACTCCAGGGCTCCCGACCCCACGGCAACCCTTCCGGCTCCACGGCCTGCATGTCACACCATTTACGAGGCCTGTAAGGTCTCAGACAAAGGACCACGATGAAGCCACGTCTCCTTCATTTGAGAGAAGAGACCGACTTTGATCAAGTACGTAACACACCCCAGGCAGCACGGGGGGCGGCGAGCTTCTCTTTATAGGACTCCATAGTGAGTACCTGGGGCTTTGCAAGCCATACAGTCTCTGGGTAGCCAACTACTCAGTTCTGCTTTTACCACATCCAAGCAGCCACAGAAAATAAGCGACGATGATATGCAAAATGCAGTGTGTTAGCGCGGGTACGTTTCCATAAAACGGCACGTACAAAAAGACACAGCAGGCTGGTGTGTGTTCCGGGTGCACGTTTTCTTGTTTGTTTGTTCTTTTTTTATGGGAACGCCCACAGGTCCTGTTGGAGTCCGGATTTGAACCCAGGTATGCCCAACTCTCCAACCCACATTCCTTCTCCTACATGAAGTTTCATCTGTACCTGAGTCTTCTCATCTGTAAAGTGGAGACAGGAGGTTTCTAGTTCCCGACAATGTAGGGTCATTGCGAGAACGCAAGGACACGATGCACAGAAGCCCGACGCAAATCTCTTCATCAGCCATTCATCCAAGACACCTTTGGGCACCCACGGCGGGCCGCGTACTGAGCTGACCGTGCCGCCGGCTCTCCTCCGGCCTCTCCGGGCCTCTGTTCCTGCACCTGCCAGGGTTCAGACGCTGTCCGTGGTGTTTCCAAGCACCTCTCCAGCTCTGGCATCCGGATTCTTTCTTCCTGATAATACTGGTTTCAAAACTGAGTCAACCAGACCCCAGCAGGCCGAGTGAGGTTGCCGTCTCCACACTACCTGACTGCTCAAGTGCAGATGCCTCACCTGGGATCCATTCGGCTGAGTCAGCAGAGCCCCACACAGAGTGAGCATTAGGGAGGGCAGCTGGGAACAGATGCTGACACGGCCTGCTCTTAATAAACTCCAGGGGAGGTCCGTGTCACTCACAGGGAGGTGTGCACGGATGACTCAGGGCTCACACACTGACAAGACCCCATGGATGCAGACTAATCATTCTCTAACAACAGCCAGCAGCCTTGTTTCCTAAACTCCCAAGGAGGGAAGAACCTGGGACAGGCGTCTCCGCCCCAGCAATATGAGCAGCAGCGTAGACCAGTGGATACGCAGCAGCTTTGTCTCCTGGCTTCAGCCACTGTGAGATGTTGGACAAGCCCCTTACCTTCTGAGCCTCCACTGTCTCATCTGAAAAATGGGTATACGAACACCTACCTGGCTGAGCTAGCATGAGCAATAAAGTAGACAACACACGTAGGATGTTCCCCACATAGAAAGTGCCCCATGCCTCGTAGTAATTAATTAGTACCATCTGAGCGTCCGTCAAAGTTGCAAGAACCATGACTCGAGAATGTAAGGAGCTGGGACTCCTGGGTGGCTCAGTGGTTGAGAGTCTGCCTTAGGCTCAGAGTGTGACCCTGGGCTCCCTGCAGGGAGCCTGCTCCTCCCTCTGCCTGGGTCTCTGTTTCTCTTCCTGTGTCTCTCATGAATAAATAAATAAAACCTTTAAAAAAAAGAATATTAAAGAGAGAGAGAGAGAATGTAAGGAGCTCCAGGTAGGAGAAGGAAGGTCCTGGGACCTCATATTGTCCATTTACTCATCCAAATTTTTCACTGATGCCTAATTTTTTCTGGGGCCCAAACTGGTTCCTGGAGCACGTAGCCATAGGTGTGACCTAGCATGTGCGAGGAAGATAGAAACCCACACACACACACGTTAAACTAGCAATTGAACGGGGGCTATAAGATCATAAAGAAGAGGCCCCCTCAGTCAGACTCTGGAAGTGGGGAGTCAGATGAGGCATTTATTTATTTATTTATTTATTTATTTATTTATTTATTTATTTAGATTTCATTTACTTATTCATGAGAGACACAGGCAGAGGGAGAAGCAGGTTCCCTGTGGGGAGCCTGACGTGGGACTCGATCCCGGGACCCCAGGATCATGCCCTGAGCCCAAGGCAGACGCTCAGCGCCTGAGCCCCACAGGTGTCCTGAGACAAGGCTTTTAAGATGGGGGTGTATTGAACATGAGACATGAAGGATGAGCAGGAATTGGCCAAATGAAGGAGAGTGGTATGGGATAAGAGTATCCCAGGCAGAGGGAACAGAATAGGTTAAGCCCCAGAGAGGTAGGGGAATTTTAAGCAAGCGTTGGGAGGAGGTGGGGGGTGGCAAAGGATGGGGCAGCAGAGGCCGCCAGCAGGCCAGTCCAGGCAATTCTGGACTTACCCTGGGAGCCATGAGGTGGCCTCCGGGGGTTGCTAAAAGCAGATCCTCCTTTTATTTAGACTGACAACAAAGACATTTTATATAAATCGTTACAGCGATAAGAACAACAACGATAGTTCATGCTTCTTGGGCATTCATAACACGCCCCAAAATGCATCAAGCATTGCTTGTGTCAACCTACTTAATCCTCACAAAAAAAAAAAAAAACAATGATGTAAATTATATAGTCAACCCCATTTGACAGAAGAAGAAACTGAGGCATCATTTTGAGGATGAAGGCTGTGCTGAGACCAACGGAAGACAATGTAGGTACAGTCCCAGGACAGTGGCTGGCACATGGCAACCGCTTTATAAAGATCAGTTATAAGAGGCTTCCGGGCAGGGGAGCGCTGGCACAGGCCACAGGGAGGCAGATTTGGGCTTTTCTAACATTAGAGCCACAGAGCCAGGTCCCGCTGCTGTTGGCCACTGTGGGATTGCAAACTGAGGACGGGTGGCCATTTTCTGGGCTGGTTGTGGGGGAGAGTCCCGCTTCCAGGGAGGGCTGTACAGTGATGGGAAAAACCACGGATAATATCTACTGACAACTTAAGACCGTGGAAGACATTTTATTTTTAAATTTTATTTATTTTATTATTTTATTTTACAGAGAGAGAGAGAGAGAAAGAGCACAAGCAGGGGGAGTGGCAGGCAGAAGGAGACGGAAAAGCAGGCTCCCCGCTGAGCAGAGAGCCCAACACTGGGCTGGATCCCAGGACCCCGGGTCATGACTTGAGCCCAAGGCAGACACTTAGCCGATGGAGCCACCCAGGTGCCCCAGGACACCAAAGCTTTGATAAAACAAGGCTAGTTCTTGCCATAGCCCTGTGGGAGGGTGCTATAGGGTGCCCTTCTGTTGACTAAAGAAAGGCACACTCTCGCATGCAGGGACCAGCACTCGGGGAGGGGGGCTGGCTGGCCCGTGTCACACAGCGGGGGTCTGCCCTGGCGCATCC
The DNA here is from genome assembly GCF_905146905.1 of Nyctereutes procyonoides. Taxonomy (NCBI): domain Eukaryota; kingdom Metazoa; phylum Chordata; class Mammalia; order Carnivora; family Canidae; genus Nyctereutes; species Nyctereutes procyonoides. Next base: position 3,755,284 of record NW_026575135.1, on the reverse strand, counting down.
GACTCCAAGCCAATGGTGTCCTGTTTTCCTCCTTATGATCCCTTCCCAGCTGGAGCTTCTGGGGCTGCAGTTCCAGCTGACACTTATCATCCCCCTTCCTCTAGCAATTATGGCTTGTGCTAATTTAGGTCAAGAATATCTATTGCTGGGCAGAGTGGTCTCCTAGCTTCCTGGGAGTGGCTTGCAGGCTTCCTGCATGCTGACATTCTTGCTCACTCGCTTCCCCCAGTGTGCTGGGTGCGCTGCAGCTGTTCGGTGAATAAGCACAGGCGGTGAAGGAAGAGGAGGCACAAATGGGGCCCATCAGCTGTGTGGTCTTGGGGACAAAGAGAAAATGACTGCGAGTGTTCGCTGCCCCTCTGTGAAATGAGGACAGTCCCATCAGCTCACGGGGGCTGTGGTCAGGACTCCAGGAGATAAAAGCTGTCAGAGCCCCTGCTCTTCAGCAGACCCAACAGCGGCCTCCATGAGGGGCTGCAGCGTTTCAGAAGTGCATTTGTTCATCTCGTGAATATTTACCCAGCCCTGGAGCAGGGGCGGCTGGAGCTTCAGGACACAGGGAAGAGCAAAAGGGCAAGGGCTTTGTTCTCTTGCAACACACAGCCCAGTTAGTGGCACAGAGTCACCCAGCAAGTCCCCGTGTCTATGCCTCCTTCTAGACCTGTGCCTAGGGCCCCTGGGGGGCTCAGCAGTTGAGCGTCTGCCTTGGGCTCAGGGCGTGACCCCGGAGTCCCGGGTTCCCGTCCCGCATCGGGCTCCCTGCAGGGAGCCTGCTTCTCCCTCTGCCTGTGTCTCTGCCTCTCTCTTTGGGTTTCTCATGAATAAATAAATAAAATCTTTTAAAAAAACAAACCTGTGCCCACGTCTGTGTCTGTATCTATAGTTACAGACTGGGATAGATGCTTTAAAAAGAGGGTACTCGGAGGGCATACGTCAGAGGGGCCAGTCTAATCTAGGGAGGTGAGGATGGGAGCTGGGCACTAACTAGCAGGAGGAGCTCATTTCCCCACAGAGCATCAGGCCCTGAGGCTAAATCTGCCATTGGCCTGGTGAAGTTTTGTCACGCCAGGGCTGTCCCCAGGAGCGTGGGGAGAACGTGTGACGCCCCCCTCACGTGCACCATGACCGTGGAGTCCATCTGATCTCTGAGGCCGTCACTCCTTGGCAAAAAGCCACCACCTTGTCCCAACTGCTCAGTCATAGAAATCTTCTCCTCACCTCCCCCCACCCCATTTCTCCTGCCCCTTGGGAATCCCCATCATCCTATTAAAAAAGGAACTATTATTTAGGAAGTTCGGTGACAAATGCTGAGGCTTGAGGATTATTTATTTATGCAATACTCCCATGGCGTCACTGAGGGCTCCTTAGGGTTCTCACCTCCGAGAGATGCTCATTAGGAAGGGTCCCAGGGGTGGGAGGGCACTGGGTTCTCGGGGGGCAGCTGCTCAGAAAGCCCAGCTGGGAGCCTGCCTGCTGCCCAGGGAGGGGGGAAGACCCCAGTGCCCTGGGGTGCCAGAGGGGGCTGCCTGGAGCCAGCAGAGGGTAAATGGGGTTGTGTCCTCCAGTAGGAAGAGCACAGCTGGAGGCTCCAGGCATGCAACCTGGGTCCGGCTCCGCGGTGCGTCCCCAGGTGACTTTCCATCCTCTCTGAGCCTCTCAGGTTCCACGTGTATAAGACAGGGTGATCGCGAAGGGTCCTTACAGCTCAGGTTTAAAGACAGAGTGGAAATATAAGGCTGGGGTCGTGGGGACAGACAATACCCATTGCTTCCACTGTATGTGTCATTGCCATTGTTGGGTACCTACGGGAATCAAGGGACTTACACAATCAGCAGGGAAATCTGAGCGTATGACCGTGTGCTACCACGAGGAAGCCGTGGGCTCAAACCAGGCCCTGCCACTTCTCCGTGGAGGAAACTGTCACAACTCATTTCGACTCCCTGGGGCTCAGCATCCTCAAGCAAGGCCACAGCACCTAACTCTTAGGGGAGGCTGATGATCACGAGATAATAAAAGCTCCATGAGGCCAGGGCTCTGGTGCCCTCACCCCCAGTCCAGCGCTGGACAAGCTTCCAGATTATTGCACAAATAAATGAATGCAAACTGCTGTCAACTGCTCCGCCTATGCACTCATTTTGATCGTTGTGCTGTTACTAACGATAGCAGGCTTTTCCTCAGTCCTGAAAGTTCTTCAAACCAGAGACCAGGGGCTCTCAACTCGGTGCCCAAGACCCCTTTGTCAGCCCAGAGGTATACGCGCCACGTCTCAGAATGTTTTTAAATGCCTAAAATCAAATGCAGAAAACATTACAAAAGAAGCCACTTAACAAAAACAGTTTTTAAAAAGCCAGCTGCAATATAATAATATATAAGCTTCTTTGTTGACACATTAAATAAAAAGATCTAGTAACAGATGCAATAATGACCATAAATTGGAACTAGGGATGAGCATAAATGACATTTCGAGATCTGCAAAAATGAAGGATGATACAAAACTGCATGTGATTTCTTTTAGTGACAAAGTCAGAGGTGCTGTTTGCACACCCACGTCTCTCGTAGAAGAACATGCTAAATTTCAATAGCGGTTGGCGAAAGTAGAAATGCGTTATTTTTCCATGTTATTTCATGGACCTCCAGCATGACCCCAGGTTGAGAGCCTCTGCCCAGACGGACACTTTGGCAGAGGACGTTTCTCCCTGAATATCTGCTGGGAGATATCTGCTGTGAGTAGAGCCCAAAGCTTGGATCTAGAGAAGCAGAAGCAGGACGTTCAAACCCCGCTACGATCTCCCCAACATCGCTCCCTCTCACCAGGGCCTGGGCGGGGTGCTACCGGGAGGGCAGGCTTGGGCTTCTGGCAGAAATTTCACAAAGCTCTCAACGGTGAGTCCTTGCGCGGGGGACCCCCTTCCCTGAGCCTCTGTTTCCTCATCTATAAATGCAACATGAAATGCATCACTGCTGTGTTGCCTGCAGGGTGGCTGTGGGACGGGGTGAGAGAAACAAGCCAGTGCACCTGTGCAAAGGTGCAAACGCTAGCCCCCCTCTTGCTCGTCTGTTCCTCCGGGGGTGAGACGAGTTTATTGCGGCCATCCACGCTCAGAGCCAGCTGCCCCTGTAGCGTGGCCGGGATGTATTTCTGCATTCCTCAGCACCCGCGGGGTACCAGGCCATCTGCTGGATCCTCAGCACCCAGAGGTGCCCAGGCAAAGTCCCGTCCCCAAGAAGCTCATAGCCTGGAGCCAGGGACAGCGAGATTCACATGAAGCAGAGGAAGCACAGCCTGGATGCACACAAATGCAGGGGATCCCCAAGAGGAAGCAATGAAGCTTCCTTCCTGGAGGAGGCAGCCATACATTGGCTCTTCAGGGAAGATGAGGGCAATCAGGAGGAGGAGGAGGGAAGGAGGGGGAGGAAGGAAGAAGGATGGAAGAAGAAAGGCAGGACAGGCTTCAGAGGATGGCACAATCAGGGCAACTAAAATGTGTTGGGGGGTAGGGAGGGGGGAGTGCTGGAGAAATAAGCAGAGAGCCTAGTATACAAGCGAGGGGTGAGCCCTCGGACGGGAAAGGAAGCTCACGGGCTCAAGCCCCGAAAGCAGAACTTAGTACCTCGCTGGACAGATAAGAAAGCTGAGGTTCAGGGTGGTAAAGTCCCATAGGGTCCCGTGGTTCCCTAAAGTGAAGCCATAGTAGGAATCCAGCCAGGCTCTGGGGCCCACGCTCTCCCCTAGTGTGGACTGAATGGCACCTTGGAGAAGCCCGCGCTTTCCGGAAAGCCCCCCACCCTCCAAAACTCAGCATCGGGAACCAGAAGGCTTTAGGGTTAGGTCTCGTGATGGGGGAAACACTGCTTTCCCCGCAAAGGCGGCCCTGCCTCTGCCCCCCCCCCCTTTCTTGCCTTACGTTCCATCTGTCCCCCACTGCTGGAGGTTCCAGCCCCAAGCCTGCAGGGGACGCCTGGGTGGTGGTGACCGCAGTCTCCAAGGAGTGTCACCCTGCGGCCAGGCTAGGCGGGCCCTGGGGGGCTTCTCTCCTGCCCCCCGCACCCCCACCCCGCCGCGGCCTCTGCTCCTGGCTCCTGTCGCCGCCACATGAGTCCCAGGGCCACGCACAGGTCCATGCGCCCTGCCTCCCCCAGAGCACTGGCCGGTGCCGGTGGCAGGTCCCAGAGCTCAGGCTCGCTGCCCGCTGCTGAGACGGGGAGACGGTTCTACACGTTAGTCTCACTCTGCTGACCAATCCTCATCGTCCCTGAAGACGCCTTCTTCCCTTCACTCGGCTAAGCCAAACTAATAGGGTTCTCTGTGGCCTCGCTGAATGCTGAGGATGCTTCCTTCCCCAACAGTAGGGTGGCAGCCACCAGGGTGAGTGCCCCCACCCCCCCCCCACACCGTCTCCTGCGATGCTCCCGGCACCCCCGTCAGAGAGGCGAATGCCACCCCACTGGACAGATGCACCCCTGACCCTAAGGGAAGCTTGAGGTTGCAGAGCCCATTGATTCCATCCCCAGCTCTCCCTGACTTCAAAGCCGGAGGCATTTTTAACTTCCAAGCCCACCCCCCCCATTTTAACCCATTTCATGAAGTCAGTGTAGACGTCCTGCCTCCCCTGTAAGCGACCCCACAGACGGGACACAGGTATGGGGGATGTTTAAGCAGAGAAGGAAAGACAGGAGCGCTTCAGGAGAGAGGAAGCAAGGAAGGAGCCTTGGCAGGTTTTATTTTCCCAACACACTGTGTGTTTCTGAAGGCAGGAGTCTCTGCACCTGCAGGGCCCAGTCCAAAGACATTTCACAGGGAGGTGGCACATATTTGTTGAATATTTAAATGAATGGATGGATGCGTAAACAGACAGCAGGAGAAGCCACTGAGGAATTCCTCAAAGAACAAATACACTAACCTCATTTCCCGGGAAATTGGTCTTTGAAAGAATCTGAGCTTTCAAGAGCCCAAGGCTTCGTCCCCCTAATGCCTGCCCCCACCCTTGTGGGAATTACAGGGCAGCAGTTTAGGAAGATGTAGTGATAAAAACACAGATCAACCTGGTACTCTCCACCCACGAGGCCCCTTGAAACGGGAGCCGCCCTTCAGCAGGCCTACAGTGCGATCCAGAGATCCACCATACGATGCAGTGCCTGTGACTGTCAACAGGTGTAGTGGGATCTGAAATTTTGTTACCAGGAGGGGCCCCTGGGTGGCTCAGTCGGTTAAGCATCAGCCTTTGGCTCAGGTCAGGGTCCTGGGGTCCTGGGATCGAGTCCCACATCAGCCCCACATGGGGCTCATTGCTCAGCAGGGAGTCTGCTTCTCCCTCTCCTCTGCCCCTCCCCTGCTCATGCTTGTGCACTCTCTTTTTCTTTCTCTCTCTCAAATAAATACATAAAATCTTAAAAAAATATATAAAATTTTTTTACAAGAGTAAATCTCATGTCGAATGTAAACCGCTCAACAGACTGACAAAAACAACAACAAAAACGGAAGGGGCAGGAGGCAGCTTTGGAAAGTGATGAATGTAGTTAGTCCCCACCTTGATGGTGTGAGTGGTTTCACAGGTGTGTGCACATGTCCAAACGCATCCAACTGTATACACTGAATATGTGCAGTTTTTTGGGATATATCAATCATACCTCAATCTAGCTGCCACTCAGTAAAATAATCAGTAAAATGCCCTTGATGGGATCCTGAGTGGCTCAGATGGTTGAGCATCCAACTCTTGATTTCAGCTCAGATCATGATCTCAGGGTGGAGCCTGCTTAAAATCTTCTCCCTCTCCCTCTGTCCCTCCCCTGGCTTTCACACTTTCTCTCTCTCTCTCTCTCTCTCTCTCTCTCTCTCTCTCTCTCTCAAAAACAAACAAACAAACCAAACAAACAAGTGCCCTTGGAATCCCAAGCCACTGACAAGGTCACAGTGTCCTGCAGACTTCACAGCAACAGAGCAGTCTCCAGCTGAGAAACTCTCCCTCTCTACGTATCCATTGAGGTGGCTTCCTTGTCCTACCCCCGGTGCCCTGATTACCTCCTGACCTCATAGGTGGCCACAGCCCTGTGCTCTCCCAGCTCCTGGACAGCTGCAGCTTCCATGTGGCAGGCAGGAGCGCAGGGGGAAATCGAGCAAAGTTGCAGGAAGGGAGTGGACTGATGCCCTAAGGGAAATGGAGGGTAGCAGGGACTCCCAGACCTGGACAGGACTTTGTAACCCCAAAATGCTTCTTAGCCAAACAAACCTGGAGCTAGAAGAGTTGGGGAGGGGGAGAAGCATTTTTAAAGTGATACATCACTTTATTGGGCTGTCACAGTTGTGCCCGGTCTTGTTTCCATTTTATAGAAGAACAAACTGAGTCGCTGAGAGGTAAAATGGTTCGCTTGAAATCAGACCCCCTGATGTTTGGAGCAGTGTCCATGCTTCCTCAGTGGCTGGGGGCAGGGGGGTGCTGCTCGGAAGACAGAGGGTTTGAGATGTGTTGAGTGTGGCTGCAGGATAAAACATATGCATCCGGGGTAGTACATATGGGGAACGGAGGGGACCGAGCAGCAGCAAAGAGAAAGGAATACTGGAGAATGCAATCCTGTTCTATGATGTGGGGGAATCTATTCTACAACACGGATGTAGGAAGGAGACAAAATCTCAAGCAGTGTCAGAACAAAGGAAAGAAAATGTTTAAAGAGAATAGTCGGGGACACTGGACAGCATTCAGGAACCCACTCAGAGGAGTCAGGTTAGAATTCCAGCTCTGCTTGGACCTCACTGCGTGACCTCGAGTCACTGGGTCGCCTTGACCTTGGCTTCCTTGTTTGCCAAATGGATAGTATAGCACCTACCTCTCAAGACAGACGTGGAAACGAAATGACATAAACCACCCAAAACAGCTCACACGTGGCCTGGCGCAGAGTAAGAGTCCAGACAGTGTAATTTCCCTTTTAACAGCACCTCTCAGCCAGCACCTGGGGTGGCTGCTGTCCTGGCATAGTGGTGGCTGATTAGAAGAAAATGCAATTTTGCAGAAGACTCCATCTCATGTAGAACACAAGGCACTTCTAGCTACCTCCCAAAACGTTACTTTACTCTATAAAATGGAAATTCCAGGCAGGAAAAAGCTGTGCCAGTCTATCAGGTATTTGCAAATAAATAAATAAATAAATAAATAAATAAATAAATAAATAAATAAAATTGTTGTAGGGCACAGTGAGTTATGGTAATTAAACATTAGCCAATTCATTAGTTGAACAAGAACTATTGTTACTTTGAAGCATCAGGATTATCTGTAGCACAGTTTAATGAATGGAGTTTATATGTGGTGAAAATCACCAGGTAATTTCCGACAGATCATTCATAATTATGGGACTGTTAGGTATCCAAAGCCTAAAAGGATGATTCTTAATCTCTCTAGAAGCAACACGAGAATCATCCATCCATCCATCCACCCCTCTGCCCATCATTCCATGTATCTATCCATTGCAAAGACACTTAGTGAGCACCTGCTACGCCTGTCCCTGTGCTAGCAGCAGTCAGAAGTACAGACGAGAGCAAGCCATGGCCTCTGCCCTCAACGAAGCCACCCATTGCGAAGAGGAGGGAAGACCTGGGTAAAAGGTCTGTGGAGGCCAGAAAGAAAGGAAGATGCTGGCCACCTGGGTGGCTCAGTGGTGAGCGCCTGCCTTTGGCTCAGGGCGTGACCCCGCGTTCGTGGGATCCAGTCTCACATTGGGCTCCCTGCAGGGAGCTTGCTTCTCCCTCTACCTGTGTCTATGCCATTCTCTGTATCTCTCATGAATAAATAAAATCTTAAAAAAAAAAAGGAAGATGTTTCCAATATGGGGTCAGGGGAATGGGTGAGAGCTGGGTCTGCAGATTGAGAAAGACTTCAACTGTCTTGGGTCTTTGGTATTTTGAGCCGTGCACATGTATATGCTTATTCAAAAGCTAAGTATCTAATTTACTGAAAAAAATCAGTGATGATACTAGGGAAAAGAGGAAAAGGAGGAAAAAAAGGAGAAGAAGGAGGAGATTATGGATGGAAAATAGGTCATTATATTTGAGTGTTACGGCAAATAGCAAAAAAAAAAATTAGAAAACTGGATTCAAAGAAAACGGGGTTGAACAAATGAAATCCAAATGTCAACTATTCTCCAGAAGCTTGCGTTATGTCTTAATTTGCATTGATTTGATAAGAAGGTACTAGTTTCTGCCAACCAAGTTGTCAAATATTTTTGTCAAATGATAACTCTCAGTGCTGACGAGGGTAGAGTGAAATATTTTTCCTTATTCAACTTGTACTGTATAAAATTTTTGAAAAGCAATTTGGCAAAATATATCAAAACTCCTCAAGTGTTCGTACAGTCTGACCCACCCCGGGATCAAAGTAGTACCTTTTAAAGGAGAAATCAGTAATGCACTTTAAGATGTATCCACGGACATGCTCTTACCCGTCTCGCTTAAACACAGCTAAGTGTCGGAATGGTCTAAATATTCCACAGTGACATCATGGTTACGAACGCTATGGTTCATCCCTATAATAGGTGAAGATTTAAAAATCAGGATCTTTAGGAAGAGCTGATTGTATGGAAAATTTTATAAGAATAAGTTTTGGTTTTGTTTTGTTCCGTTTTTCAGAAAAAACAAGAAAACATTACATAGACAAAAATGTACCCGTATTTGGGAGAAAATAATAAAGAAGGAGGTAGCATTTCCCTGGGGTGGATATGGGGCAATGGGGGTAAGACCATGGGGTACATGACCCTTCAATGTGATCACACCATGTCTACGTTCCCTTCTGGTAACAACACCCCTGTTAGTTTTTTTTTTTTTCCTCTGTTAGTTTTGTAGAAATTCACACCACTCTCCTCATGAACATATGAAACTGGAGGTGGTCTCGTGGATGCACCCGTCAGGGTGGCCTGCAGTCCTCTGGCCTACAGGTGCGCAATCAACCCAGAACTAGGCCAATTAGAGGCTGACCCCTGGAATCTGAATCTTAAGTTGAACAGCATAAAGGGGGGCACCTGGGGGGCTCAGGGGTTGAGTGTGTCTGCCTTCGGCTCAGGGCACGATCTTGGAGTCCCAGGATCGAGTCCCACATCAGGCTCCCTGCATGGAGCCTGCTTCTCCCTCTGCCTGTGTCTCTGCCTCTCTCCATGTGTCTCTCATGAATAAATAAATAAAATCTTAAAAAAAAAAAAGAAACTTCCAATGGTTTTGACAGCAGTCAGGAAACCAAAGTAGACATACAGCATAGTGGTAGCTTGCAGAACTTCCCTAAAGGTACATGGGCATGGGTAGCTTAGTAGCAGTTGATTTCCAACCTTTATGATCCTCATCCTTTACGCCATTTTTTTTTAAATAAAGTGCTCCCCACTGGAAGTTTCTGGACAGGGGAATGACATAAACAGAGCGGTGCCTATCAGTGGTTAAGGGACATATCAATGTAGAGCGTCTAGATTCAGCTCAGTCCATCCTGAGTTTTACCAACAGAAGATCACGATGAGGACTCAGGGTCTTTGAAGGGTGTTTGGGAGAGGACGCTGTTCCAGGCAGTCGTGACCAGTAGGGATGCTGGTCTCCTGCCTTCCCAGAGGGAGACCCACGGAAGGCAGCAGGCCAAGGAGGGAAGGCCTCCGTTGAGGTCCTGCCTCCACCTGGAAGAGCACCGAGCAAGTGGGAGGAGAGGAGAAAAAGCAGAGAAATGTACTCTGAGGTACACTGTACTCCAATGTTCCTAGAGTCACTGGGTGAATTCACGCTCATGGCCGGGCAGCCGGGCAGGCAGCCTTTACCTGGAAGAAGTGCCATGTCCTACAAATTTAGGGCTGGGCTTGGGGGCCTGTGCTGCCTGGGAGGCCTTGGGTGCAGACGAAAGCCGGCAAGCCTGGAATCCGAGAGAAGGAGGCTCACATTGTGCACTTGCTGAATTTAAGACGTCTTAGTCGCTTCCCTTTTTTGAGCCTCAGTTGTTCTATTTTCAGCGGGGTGTTCACTCATTCATATGAAAGCACATTCATTCATTCATTCATCCATCTCACAAATGTCTATTGAGCGCCTACTACTATCATTTACTGCTGGTTTAAGCTTATGCAGGAAAACAGGGAAAATAAGTTCTTTCTGTACATCAGAAGGGTGGGTAGGCTGTGTGCCTCTACCACGGAGAGGATGGGGGAGCTGTGCTCCCCTCACTTCTGCACTAATCACCTGCTCTCCCTTGGATGGCCCCAGGCAGGAAAGAGCCTGATCCTGGCCACAGAAGCGCCATCAGTGAGATCCACAGCCCCGGGAAGATGCAATTACCCACCCACAGCCTTGCTCTGCCCTTCTTGTTCCACACAAGGCCACTATTTGGCCTGCTGGGGGCTTGGGAAAGAAGGAGTGTGGGCGACGGGAGCAGAAGCCAGCGCTCACGGGCTAGGGCTACTTAGGGTCTGTGAAGGACTCGGTGCCTAGCGCACACAGGGGGTCAGGACCCACCTCTTCTCCAGGCTGGGCTATTTCTCCTGTACAGGAAAGCAGGTGACATTTCAGAAATGTCAAAAGATATTTACTGAGCATCTACTGTGTGCTGGGCATGGTGCTGCGTATAGCAAAGGAGGTGGCATATTTAAGGGAAAAAAAAAAGAGTCCCTTCTCTCCCACCGTTTCTAGTCTAGCAGGGGGACACAAATGAAGGAGGAATCAAAAGTTAAAGAGCTAAAGCGTTAAACAGTTATGGAGGTGGAAGGAGGCTTGGCAGTGCTGCGGGGGCCGAGGGGGTCCCCTGCTGGTACAGTAAGGGGATCAGGGAAGCTCGGTGGGGTCATTAAGATCATAAAATGGGATAATGAATGCAGAGCGATTAACACAGCACCTGGCTGGAGCAAGTGCCCAATAAATTGCTGCTGTCATTGTTATTGTTAATGATGTTCTAAGTCCCTTTTCTGAGTATGCAGACATTAATGCCTATTTCATAGGATCGCTGAGTAGATTGAATGTGGAAATATACAAAAATAAATTTAATGACAAATACAATGAGTGATTATTGAGAGCCTGCTGTTTCAAGGGAGACAGCCATAGACAAACTATAAATACACAGCATAGAGCCAGAGGGGTAAGTGAAGGGAAGGAAGGCAGGGACTGAGACAGAGGAGACTCCTGGGGAAGAGAGGCTGGGCGGGGGTGCGGAAGGTGGGTCAGGAAAGGGCCACCTGGGGCCTGAGGAGAGGAACTTTGAGCCAAAGCAGGAAGGAAGTGCTGGAGAGAAGCAGGCCCAGGAAGTCACGTTGCAAGTGGGGGGAGCAGCAGGTGCCAGGGTCCAGAGGCAGGGGAGGGGTCGGCCCTGCAAGGAGCAGCAGAGGCCAGATCACAGAGCATCCTGAAGGTAACAGGAAGGACTCCGGGTTTTATTACAGGTAAAATGCGAAGGCACTGGAGGGTTTTGAGCAGTATGTGCAAATCTGATTTACAGTTTCAGAAGGATAACTCTGAGCACTCTGTGCAGGTAACGATATATATCATCTGATTCACCTGTGATGGATGTATCATGAGATCAGAGGCAACGTATGCCAAGTGTCTGGCACTCATTCTAAAATAAATACATTCATTACATGCCTACTACGTGTAGGTCACGAGGTACAGCAGCGCACACAGAGGCAGCCACTGCTCCTTGTCCTCATGGATCTTCTGAGGGTTTTATTGGCACAGTGTAGATATTCACTGTTATTATTACTTGATATGAGCTATTATATGTTATATGAATAACATAACATTCGTAGTTTTCTCTCTCTTGCTCCATAAATGACATTATTAAAAATCTATCAGAAAAAAATTTAAAATCTATCAGAAGATCATTCTCAGAAAAAAGGAAGCCACACAAGGAAAAAAAAAAGGAGAAAGAAATAATGCAGGAAGGAGCAGGGACAGGGCATTTCTCCCCACTGTAGGTCTGAGTATCTGGCTTTGCCCTTCCTCTCTAATCAGTCGCTGGGGGACTCCTATTTGCATTCCAGAGCCCAGCTCACGCATTACCTCCTCCAGGAAGCCAGAAGCCCACCGTCCACTGTACCACTGAGGCTGAACTGCCGTTTACCTGGCTGTTCACCTTCCAGGGCCCCGCATCCACCTTTCCGGAGGTGCATCACAGGGCGGGTACACACAGGCTATGGGCTCACGACATTTATTATCTATCTGTGTTTCCTCAGTGACGGGCCTGGGGTCTGACACATGGCTGGAGTAATACACATGTGCAGGAGACAGAAAAGAAAGGAGGGAGAGAGGATGGGAAGGAGGTAGGAAGAGAAGAAAAGGAACCCAGTGCTTTCCTCCTCCTTCCCCTGGTCATGCTGAAGCTCCTTTCAGCCAACAAGTGCTCCGAGTTTATCGATCAACATTGCTGAGGTATTGAACTCCGTTTCTATTGACAGAAGTAACTACCAACAAGGCTAGGGGAGAGAGAAACATGCTGACAGCTAGCAAATCATAGCCCTGGTAGTGGAGTGCCTGTCTGTGCCAAGGGGGACAATCATTAATTTCCTGTTCCTTCACAGTTACATTTCTTGGGTTGACTGACAAGTTCATTTTGGGGATTCATCAGGCCCTTTAGAAATAAACTCCCTTCTTATTCCATGTTTCTAACTGCACCTGCCACCCAGATGATCGGCTGCCTGGGACTCACATAAACATTTCAAATTGCCAGCAATAGCTCAACATGGTAGTTAAAGGAAATCTTCCCGTTTCTGCATGATATAATCAAAAGAACCCACTTTCCCCGGCATCTCGATCCTGTGCACAGAACCAAAGATGATTGCATTCACTGCCCCTGTCTCCCCACCTTTACATCAGTGATGTCCAAGCACGTGGCTGCAGAATGGTTTGCTGGCATGCGGAACTTGAAGTTAAAAGTCTCTTGCAGAAACTGTGTGATTCTGAGTAAGTCACTTGGCCTCTCTGGGCTTCAGCCTTCTTGCCTGAAAGTGGTGGCTACGTTGTGAATGGCACCGGTGATGTGATGCGGAAAACAGGAGGTAACAAAAGTAAACCGGGTACAGCTCCGAAGGGGGAGGGACACTTGTAATACTAACTCATTAGCTCCCCAAATGAGGCCTGGGATGGCCATCCCCATTCTACAGGCAAGGAAACAACACTTCCAACGGAGGAAGTAACCTGTTGCAGGCTGGTAAGTGCCGGAATCACGACAGGGGCCCAGCTCTGTGTTAGGCAACAGCTGACAGAAAGACAGTTTATCGTTAATCTTACTAGTGAGTTTGCTCCTATGCCCACCTGAAAATTCCATTTGGTGCCAGAGGCCTCGGGGTTAGCCTAGGTCGAGGTGAGCAGAGCTTTCTGGTAGCCTTCGCATTGTTCAAAAAATGACAAACAGGCCCAAAATGGAGTCACCTGTGCTGAGCCCAAGTCGCCAAACCAAAACTGATACCTAACCTAACTGCAGTTTCAACGTCCCCCGGGAACGTCACCTTAACTGGTTGGCCTGGAATCCTCTGGTCAGCACCAGTGAGGCAATCTGCCTAATAGATACTTCTCTGTCACTGAGAGAAAGGTTACCCTTACCCAATATAGTCTTTTTTTTTTTCCTTCCCATGTAAGACTTCCTTGACCCATCCCCTCTCAGCCTTTAAAAACCGTTCCATTTCTACAGCCCTTCAGAGCTCCTTTGTATTTGCTAGAAGGGAGGCTGACCTATTCATGAATCATTAAATAAAGCCAATTAGATCTTCAAATTTACTCAGTTGAATTTTGTTTTTCTAACCACATAAACAAAGCACTTCCAGTCCATCTAGAAATAATTCTTCAAGCTCCAAGTCATCAAAGCAAAATTCTTAGAACCCAAATGCCCGGTGTTGATGTATCTAATGTATTCATTGTTGAGTTTATTTTGCTAACAGTAGCCAGAGGTACCTTGACATTTGCATTAATATACAATTTCTCTTAAAGACTGTTTATATTTTGAAAAGGTTTTGAATAGTTCTAACTATTAACTTGGGCAGGAAAATTTCTCTGTTGAAAGACAAAGAGCCACATGTGGTGGAGCTTTTGGGCCGAGACACAAGATATTTTGCTTTCATTTACTCACAGACATTTACTGAATACCTATTGTTCAGTGTTCAGGTGCTGTGTCCCTGTTGTAGCTTCTACTAGAGTGGGGAGACCAATGTTACTCCAACCGTGCTGTTTCCTCGGTGTCAAACAGTGAGTGTGCCACTTTTCTCATGCTCTATTGGTGCAAATCCATGAAGTAGCAACTGTGTTGTTTACCCCCATTTTACAGATGAGGAGACAGGCATAGTGAGGTGCAGGGACAGGTACAGTGTCACCCATCATGCCAGTTCAGGAGCGAAGATTTGCATATGAGCTGTGAGGAGCCAGATGGTGTCATCTGATTGACAGCTGGGCCCTGGGCCATGGGTGAGCTTATTACAGCTGGGTGATGGGCACATGGGGAAGCCACTGCACAATTTTTTTTCCTCTTTTGCACATGTTTGACATTTTCCTAATAAAATCTGTATGTATTTTTTCAAAAGTACAGCCTCTGGGGGTGCTCAGGGGTATAGTCAGGTAAGCATCCTATTCTTCATTTCAGCTCAGGTCATGATCTCAGGGCGATGAGATCGAGCCCCGTGTCGGGCTCTGTGCTGAACATGGAGTCTGCTTGAGATTCTCGCTCTCCCTCTGCCCCTCCCTACCCTGGCTCGCTCTCGCTCCCTCTCTCAGAAAAATCAGAAATAAAAAATAATCCTAAATTAAAAAAAAAAAGTACAGGTTCTGGAGCCAGACAGCCTAAGTTTTTAACTGTGGCATAACAATACCACCTCAGACATGGGGTTGCTGTCAGGATAAAATGAATTAATTCAAAGCATTTAGGACTCGTCACCCTGTGAGTATTCAAGGCATCTTAGCTGTTATTCACTGTTACAGCTAAGTGGGAAAACCTGCACTGCTCAAAGGGTCTAGTATGCCCTTCCCCACATACTCCTGAATATAAGCCAACCCACCCACACCCATGTTCTTGGGAATATTTTAAGGGTTGTTCAATCCGCCTAAACTTTGCTTAGAAATGGAAAAGAACCAGTCATAGATCTACTTAGAGTATTTCATTTATTACTTTGATGATACTCATACCTATTTAAAATTGCATATTATACACAGTGATAAGTATATTTAGGAGCACTGCTCTTGCCCACTCTTTTGTATGAATAACACTTCTTTATTCCAACTCTTCTTCATCTACTATTCCTGATCTAATGTATCTTTTCCAGGCAGTTATTGTTTAAAAGAAATTAGCTGAGAAAATGCCCTTCATGTGTGAGAAAGCCATACCCAAGGTGACAGCGTCTTTTCTGAGGGGTGGCTTTGTGGAGTACATATAGCTAGGGATACGGGGGCGGGGGGGGATGATTTGTTCATGAGGCAAAGGACAGGATACTGGTTAAACTGCATGGGATGCAGGGAGCCTGGTTTGCTGGAAGCTGTCAGAAGGACTGGAAGGAAGACGGACCAAGGAAAATGTCAGTTCTGGTCAGACCAGGCCGCACTGTATCCAGCTCATTGACTTTTAATCTCTTTTCTTATTAGAGAAGTCATACACTGCTATTGTAAGATATTTAGACAACAATGAAAAAGAAGAAGAAAAACAAATCCATTAATCCCACTGCCCGGTGAGAGCTATAACTGTTATTTTGCTCTCTTTGATCCAAGAATGCTCTCTCCCCAGAGAGTCTCCTGGCTCAAATGTCACCGGCTCGAGGTCATCGGATGACCGCCTAATATCAGGGCTGCCAGATTTAGCAGAATAAAAATACAGGGCACCCGTTTACATTTGGATTTCAGATGAACAGCAAATAACTTTTAGTATAAACAGATCCCTAATGTTGCAGTTATCCACTGCTGGTGTCACTGGCAACCCCTGGGCGGCAATGACCAGCCATCCTTGCTCCCTTCCTGGAGATACTGACCAAGACCCTCCTCCGTGCTGACCCATCTCAGATGCAGTGTAGAGAGAGGGATCCCAATATCAAAACAGGTATTTCCTATCTGGTTTCTAGAAGGAAAACAACTGCACCCCAGACGTGGGGCTAAATTAGGCTTTAAACTGATTTTCAAAAGGAAGTGGTAGGTAGGAGCATGGTGTGGATAACTGACCTGTGAAGGTGGCCAAAGAAGTTATAAATTGTGTGTGTGTGTGTTTTAAGATTTTATTTATGTATTTATTCATGAGAGACACAGAGAGAGGCAGAGACAAGGCAGAGGGAGAAGCAGGCTGCCTGCAGGGAGCCCGATGCCAGATGGACTCTATACTGGGACCCCAGGATCACGACCTGAGCCAAAGGCAGACACTCAACCTCTGAGCCACCCAAGCATCCCAACAAACTGTGCTTTTTAAAAACACAATGACTCACTTATAATTTAAAAAGGAAAAAGCCCAATGGTAACCATCACATAACAATAGGAGCCGGGGCTCTGCTGTGAGCTCCACCTGCATTATGCAATCACAACAACAATCCCAAATCCTCATTTTATCGGGGAGAGTTAGAGAGGTTAAGTAATTCACCCAAGGTCTCAGCTAATCCGGAGAGAAACCGGGATTCCACTCGGAGGTCTGTTTGACACAAACACTCCCATAGCAAGTACAGACTTGAGGCCTCCCAGCAGTTGCTAGGATGTGAGAGCACCGGGCTCTCCAGAAGTGTTATTTATTGCAGAGGCATTTTACCTCCCTGTGCATTTATGAAAGTGGCCCTGCCACGAGGAGGCCAGAGCGCTCAGAGACCCAGCACATTCCGAAAGCAAACTTAATACATTTCTGTGTACTTACTAAGCATGGGGAATCGAGTTGCGGCTGTCTCTATTCTTCAAGAGGTGGGGTGGCGGGAGGTCAATTACAGCGGGACCCCGGAAGGCTTTCTGGAGTCTGTGGCATCCGATCGAGGCCTTAAGGAACTTGGACAGAGTTTGTACAGGATCAAATTCGCCCGAATTAAACAGGACGGCAAATGAAGACTATATTGATTTTCTGCTCAGGTCAATAAATAAGATAAATTGACCAAAAGAGCTAAATACTGATCAGGGTAAACCGAACATCAACATTTACAAAGAGCAGAGGGAGGAGAAACATATATCAGAGAAATGGATATGCCGATGAGAGCATCAGGGCAGTGGCTTGGTTTCCAGTTAAGGTCTCCATTGAAGGATTAATATTTTAGTCAAGTCTTTGCACACATATGCACAAGGCAGTGGGATGAAGTTATTACAATAAAACTTCGTTAAGTCAGGCTGATTGCTGGGAAGACGGATTGATTTTCCTTTAAGAACATCACTGAATTAAAATGCACGGATACGATGTGGCAGGAAGAGCACTGCACTGGGAGTCAGAAGACCTCGGTCACTGGCCTGTGACTTGCAAAGAGCCCCAAATCATAGATCATTCTTTTTTTTTTTTTTTTTTTTGTATCCCCTTTGTCCAGCCCAGACCGAGTCTTTCATTGAGTTCTGTGAAGACAAGATATGAGTCAAAGATGTGGGTCCCTGTCGTTGATTTGGGAGGTGATTCCAGGAGGCAAGCAAGGGATGGAGAGGTGAGGCAAGATAGAAAGGAAAGCCAAAAGGGTGTGCTAATGAATGGGACACCGTGTGAGACATGGGGGCTCAAGTCCTGCTGGAAAGACGGGGTGGGATGCACCCAGCATCTTTCCTCCAAGGGCCAAGGAACCTGGGATAACTTCCCACCAAATTTGTTTGAGGGTTGTGCCATTTGTTGAAGATACTGACCTCCCCCTTCCACTTTTTTTCAACCCTAAAGGCAGAAAGATTCAGGTCATTTACTGAGGGTACTACCCAACCCCCCATTTTTTTTTTTTTTTAACCCATAGGCAGAGAGATTCAGGGGCAGCTGCAGGTGACCACTGCCAAGAGCCAAGTGGAGATGAAAAGGACACAGGTAAGGAGTGGTCGTTCTAGCTAAGGGACTGCAGGGTGGGCATGGTGACCACGGTCAGTCCTTCCCCCTCTCAGGGCATCAGAATACTCTAAAGCGTGAGATGCGGATCTTCACATTCCCTCCCAGACTGAGTGTCAGAAACTCTGAAGACCAGATGGTCAAACACAGAATTGAGGATTAGAAGCCCTTGAGGAAACTACTTCTCACACAGATAAAAATGATCTATAATGAGCATTCCACTTGTTAGCTTTTAAGTGTGAGCATTTCGAGCGCTCGAATATACACACGGAGATATATATGAACAAGATGATCACTGAGGCATTGTTTGTAATAGCAAAAAAACTTGGAAACACCCTAAATAGCCTTCAATCAGGGCAGAGCCGAATAAAATTGGTATATTCATGTGCTGGAATGTTCTCTGCAGTTAAAAGGAATGAACTGAATCTATATGTGTCAACATGGGTAGAGCTCAAAAAATGTTCTGAGGGAAAAAGCAAGATGCAAAATGTTATATATAGTATGGCACCATTTAAGAAAACATGCACGCGTTACAGCTTTCCTGCCGGGTTTAGGCTACATATATGGAAAAGTATTTTTAAAGGACTGAAAAGGGACAACACAAACTCATTTAAAGTTATTTTGGAAAGACTTGGAAAGATTAAAACCACATTTACATGAGTGGCTACTTTTGGGGAGGAGAAGTTGGGACAAGAGAGGGATGTGACTAGTGATGATGACTACGGGTGGGGTAGCGTGATTCTAGCTTTAGTGATATTATTCTAATCCTCAAAGCCAAATGGATTCGTACATTTTTAAGTGAGCTGAAAAACAAGAAATGTCTAGTACATAGGCTGGAATGACAAGACTTCATGGCAATGTGGGAAGAGTTCAGCAAACAGGATCAATCCTAGCAATCCTAGTAAAAACCTCCTCGGCTGAGAGTCTCCGACTCTCCAGTTTCAAAACAGACAGGAGATACTACTTGACCAAGCTGAGCACCAACAAAGTGACAGGATCTTCCCTTTGGGACAGAATTTGTATTCACCTCCTGTTGGATTTCCAGCTGTCTAGAAAACAAGACCTTTTCCCCCCTGTGTTTCTGATGCTTAGAAAAAAAAAATCATTCCTTTATTGAGTTGAAAGGTGAGGTTCCTGCCTAATTTCCGTAGAATCGGGATTCTGATTTAATGGACTCAGGAACTAATGAGGTTTTTCATGTTTTCCTAATGGTCACAGTGTCAGCGTTGGAATTAAGCAGGGTTGCAGCGGAGCCTGAGTGCGCCCTTTCGCCTTGCTCTGTGGGTATCCTGAGTGTTGCGGAGGCCGCTCCAGGAGGACCACACCAGGGGTGCTAACAAGTCAGACTTGACGGCCCTGGATTAGAACCGCTGGGGTCACGTCCCATAGGAGAAGCCGTCCGAGCAGAGGAGCATCTGCTGCAGCAGCTCTAGGCTTCTGGGACCCCGTGCTCTTACTTGGCTCGTCTTCTACCTGAAATTCTATCTTCTCCCCCAGAGTTCACATGCCCACATCCTCGTTCTCTTTATGGCACTTTCTCCGTGTGGCCTTCGTAGGTCTCTCTCTCCACCCCTCCCCATAATAATGATCATGATGCTGCTAACAGCTGCCATCTACAGAAAGCAACGTTAGTTCCCTGGGCCCATGCTGGGTTCTGACCGAATCTGCACAGGGCAATCCTGAAAACCAAGCATTCATGTCCCCATTTTAGAGATGAAGAAACCAAGGGCCAGAGAGCATGCAAAGGGAAGGGGGGCCACCATTTTCCAAGGGCTCTGCTTTTTGACCCTTAATCTCCCTTAACATGTTCATGGCTTTCAGGGGTCTATGGTTTCTGTGTGATGTGACTTATATATAGAGAGAAATCCTGTTCAAAGATTTTCCTTATCAGGGCTGGACTCCTTGAGCTTATCCTTCAGAAACAGAAAGTTTTAAAGTTAAAGCACCAATCAGAGAGAAAGATGGGGCCCTTTATGAAATGACCCTAAAGTAAGATCCATTCTTCTTTAGAGCTGGGGTATGAACAAAGCAGGAGACCCAGAGGGTAGGCAAGGCAGGAGGCTCACCATTCCCACCAGCGAACCCTACAAGATGGATGAGGAGGCAGGCTGGACAGGTGGCTACCGGTGCGACACCTGGACACCTGAGAGCTACCCACGGGGGAGGTCAGAGCTCCAGCAGCTTCCAGAGCAGCATCCGTCCCCCAGCCCTCGGGCTCCTTCTATGGCTGGGGAGCCCCCCAGGCCAGGTCTCAGACTCAGACACCAGCCAGGCGGGCCCTCTCCTGCTCCCTCCTCCCCCTCTCTCCCCCCTCTCCTTTCTCCCCCCTCTTCTCTCCTCACACCTTCTTTCAAGGTAATAAGTGGAGGGGACCATCCGTTACTCTGGGAGGGAACCAGAGCCTGGTTTCTTTGCCTTGGGTTCGCTCCTGGCTTGCCAGGGGGTAAGATCGCTTACCACATCAAAGATTTTTTTTTTCTTTAAACTGGATTTTCTGAAAAGCTAGATAGAAGTGTGAAGGAATTGGTCCAAGGTCAAACACAGTGGCTGTGGCTGCAATTTGAAGGAAGTTCTGAATCCAACACCGTCTCTGGCTACTGATACTGCTGTGTGTGTGTGTGTGTGTGTGTGTGTGTGTGTGTGTGTGAGGCTGCAGTATTTTCAGCAAGCTCTGTTTTATCCTCCCTTAATGACCATTATTGGTGGCAGGAACCACACTGAGAGCAGGACCCGACTTCGATTCCTCCGTACGTCTTCCAGCTCATTTAGCATCGTGCCAGGCACAGAAGAAGTGCCAGCAAGTGACATGGAGCAAATGGAAGGGCCGGGGCCAAGCTCACTTGTCACTGTGCTGCCCCCTAAGCTTTCCTTCCCAGGACATTTCAGGGTGGAGGGCGGCAAGGACGGGGCCGTGTAATCCTGTTAAAGCAGCATCTGCAGGGCCTCTGAGGCAACAAGACAGCGTGCAGGAGGCCGGAGGTGCCAGCACAGCCTCCCCCAAACAGGCTGGGGTTGGGGGGCTCCGAATCACGCGGGTAACCGGGACCCGGATGACTCCCCTCTTGAGAAGGTGGTCCGTGAGCGAAATAAGACCAGTCCTTGGTCACCTGTTCGGAGGAAGTATGCGAGTGCAAGACGTTCCTGGAGTCAAAACAATTGAAGAAATGCTGTGTTGAAGTTACGTCAAGCAAGGTCTTCGACTTCAGGACTTTTGAGAGCAAGCACACATTGTAAATATTCAAAAGGAGAAAAATGAAGGTAGGATTTTTCCCATTTAGGTAACCATAGAAACCGCGGCCCCGGAGCATTGCACGGGGCTCCTCTTCCACCAGAAATGGCTAGGACACAAGGCGGGGGTGGGGGGAGGAAGAGTCCAGTGAAATTATCTGGAAAAATTTTTTAAAAAAAGTGCTTTCTTAAGGAAGAGGCCAAGGGTGAGCCAAGATAAGGAGCCTGCCTCCCTTCCTCTGAGGAGGCAAACGGATTTCACAGGGCGGATGAGGGCACCGGGGGGCATGCCCCGACCCCACTCGCCTCTCCTCACTGTCCGAGGAGATCTGAATGTCAGATTGCCTCCTGGCTCTCCACCCCTGCCCCGGCCCCAGTGCCCCCATCCATCTGAGCCATCACTGTGGCTCACGGGGGTATCACAACACTCCCACCTGTCCTCCTTACCTGCATCCTTGCTCCCCTACAGTCTATTCTCAACAAAGCAGCCCAGAGCACACATACCGAAACTCAAGGTGGAGTCCTCCAACAGCTTCCCATTTCTTTCAGGGTAAAACCTAAAGCTCTCCTTTCATCTGACCACCCATTGCTTCTTTGGTATGACCACTTACTATCCTAATTCCCTCCTCAAGGACACCGATCTCATCTTTCTTCAAACACCCCAGGTATTCTGTGCCTCAGGTCCTTTTCACTGGAGGTTCGTTTTTTTTGCAAAGCTCTTTTCCCAGACACACACACACACACACACACACACACACTCTCTCTCTCTCTTCCTCAATTATTTTGTTCAAATGCTATATTCATGGAGAAACTTCCTAACTATCTTATTCAAAGTTGCCACTCTTGCCCCAACCCTCAGCACTTCAGACCCTCTCCTCCTCCTTTCCCTCCTTCTAATAGCACTTCTCACCTCTGCCTTACTACGTAATTTACTTATTCATCATGTGATTGCCTGTCTTCCCCCTAGAATGTCAGCCCCATGCTGGGAGAAGTCTTTGTTTTGTTTTCCAAACTGTACTTAGCACCTACAGTGGTACCTAACACATAGGAGATATTTGTGACGGAGGGTATTTTCCAAAGCTCTCCCATCCCACATGCACCTCCTACAATGTGGCCTTGGCATTCCTCCCATTGCATGATAGACGGGGTCTCTGCCCCTCTTCCTTGAAACTGGCTTGATGTGCAAGACTGCCTCAACCAACAGAGTACAGTGGAAGTGACGCTCTGTGACTTCCAAGGCGAGGCCATAAAAATGCCATGCACTTCCACCTTGCTCTCTTAGATCTCGGCCACCACACTGTGTGGGAGCCCCTGCGGTCCATGGCAAAACCCCACTGGAGAAGGTACTGGTGCCCTCGGCCCATAGCCCCACCGAAGCTCCCAGGTGGCAGCTAGCACCAGCTTGCCAGCCATCGGAGTGCACCATCTTGAGAGTTGACCTTCGAGCCCAGGTCAGCCCATCTAGCTGACTTGCGACTTGCGCTGAACCATCCTTGCTGAACCACTCTTGCTAAACCTTGCCTGATAGTAGATTGATGAACAAAATAAGCGATCAGGACAACAGCGTTGCCTCAGCCGGCCCACCAGGCCTAAATTGGACCACTATGGTCAGAGTTCTGCCAACAGCATTTATTTTATTTTATTCTTTTAATTTTTTTTTTATTTATGATAGTCAGAGAGAGAGAGAGGCAGAGACACAGGCAGAGGGAGAAGCAGGCTCCATGCACCGGGAGCCCGACGTGGGATTCGATCCCGGGTCTCCAGGATCGCGCCCTGGGCCAAAGGCAGGCGCTAAACCGCTGCGCCACCCAGGGGTCCCTGCCAACAGCATTTAAATCACTGCCCAGGCTCAGAAACATCCCACGCTCTTTCTGGACACGGAGTAAATTCTGTCTCTGAACCTCAGGCTCTTTGTGGGAAGGAGTCAATGGGGTGACAGTTAAAGGGTGCAGACGGGAGTATGACGTGTGACAGCCATGACACTGCCGTTTGATGTCCTTTTCCTTCCATGCAGATGTCTGGGGCCCAAAGGAAACACATGTGGAGAGGCCCCTTTATCTCTCTGGATAGGCAGGCACCCTGCAGATGTGCCCACAGGAACTGACACAGCTGACAAGGAACGGACTCTCACCTGCCCCCAGGTCTCTGTTCTCGTCTCCCTCCCTGGCGCCCTCCCCTCTTCCTCCTCGGCTAATCCACAATCAGTGAATTGGTTGAGGCTCCGAGTAATTATTACTTGCATCTAGAAGCCTCCTACAGTTGGAATTTCTGCTGTATGGCCCGGGGCAGCTGTCCCTCCACCATCCTGCCCGCGTCACACCAGAGCATGCGTGTCGTCCATCCCACTCATGTGCCTGCATGTGGGGAGGATAGGAACAGGAATTTTCTTGGGATTGGTGCAGCTCCAGAGCCTACCACAGGGCCCTGCACCATGTCAGCGCACAGACGGCTGGGAAATGTGCGTCTCTCCATAATGCAGGAGCGTCAAGGGTTCAGGTGGGAGGAGGTCCCTATGTTGTAGGGACAGACACTCTCATCAGGCTGCGTGATGGTTTCTTCTTAGGACCCAGAGAGTCGGCGGGGGGCGTGGGGGCAACCTTGAGATGCCAGGCAGCACCGTATAGGACTCCACTGAGACTCCAGCTGGGTTGTTTATATCCAAGAAGCTGAGGTGTTGTGGGTGAGACCTCGTCCTGGGAGCCAGCCTACCTGCTCTCTGATCTTGACTATGTCACTTATTGGCCTCCAACAACATGCTTAAGTCTTCCGGGCCTCAGTTTCCTCAACTGTAAAATGGGAATAATGACATCACCTATCCCAGAGGGTGGGAATCGGGGGGATTAAATGAATGAATACGTGTAGCGCACGGAGAATGACGTTCGGCCTGGTTTAAGTGCCTCCGAAGTGTCTCATTCATCCGCCGGTCGAGTAGGATCTGTATCTGGTTCTCCAGAACAGAAAGACCTGGGCCACTTCCATGCCTCAAAAAACTCACATGATAAACACAGTGACAAAAAGAAACTCAAGATTAAGGTTGTAAGATTAAAGATGAACATCTTTCAATCCTCCAGCTACTGTATGCTCCAGAGCTTCACTGGGTGTTATGTCAGAGCCCTGTGCCTGCGGTTGGGGACTCTGAGGCCCAGGCCAAATGCCCCCCAGCATCCCTGCCTCCAAATCTCCCTCAGACCCTCCAAAGGCCCCTCTCTGGCCCTACCTTTTGCGGAGAATGAAGAGCGAGCCCAGCCTTCCGAAACCTTCCCCACCTAGAGGCCTCCTACCACCACCCCCTTCCTTGGCGTCTTGGCTATTTCAGGAAACTGCAAAGACCACCCAGGGAAACTCATCTTGGGCCTCACTTCTAGGGGATCCGGGGGTGGGTGGGGGAGGCAGATTTTCCTGTACAGAAGAGCGCGTGTTCTTTTTGAAAAGTCCTAGTGGAAATAAATGTGCCACCTATTGTAAACCGTGAGGAGCCACCAGCAGGAGTTGCTGTGATACAAAAGGGGCATTTGTAACAGCACAAAACACTTAGCACTTTACCAAGACATGCATGGGATATAAAAGGAGACGAAGGGCTGGAGGTATCTGCCAGGAAAGCGACGTGCCCTGAATGCAGGACGGCCCATCACCAGACCCCAACACACAGCCTTTATCCTCTGAACGAGGCCACCACGGGCACCTCCAGCAGGGACGGGATGTCTGCGTGAATGCAGGTGTGAAAGGCCAGGGCTGTCTTCCTCGTGGGCCTCCTGCTCAGGCACCTGCCTTTGTCTTCCTAGGCAGACGGGCCTCCCCTAAGATCCGCAGTGCCCAGGGCAAGAGCACAAATAGAAACCAGGTGTAATAAGACTAAATATTAAGAAGTTGCACGTCCAAGTAACAAGCCACTCAATACATGTGTGTTATCCTCCTAAACTGACAAGTATACCTGGTTCATGACAACCGGGAAGGCGAGGCTCAAAATCAGCCTCCTTGGTAGGGGACCCCAGGGTGACCCCCCTGCCAACATTCACGGTGCCCAGGGCAGCCAGAGGCATGGTTATGGGAAGGATGGGACTAAGGCAGTCCCGGGTTTATTTTGTTTTTGTTTTTGTTTTTTTTCTTTTTAGCTTTGAGAGCCCTGGAATCACATGTCCTCACGAGGACATACAGGAAACGCGTGGTGCCCTTGAACCCAAGTTTCACTCCTGCCTTTCACAGCCACACAGAAGAAACCGATCTCTGTTCTCCGCTGACCAGCCGAAGTCCAGGCGACACCCGTGCGCCAGGCCCTGCCCTGGGGGTTGCAGCTAGCCCCGGAAGGCCGATCGGACCCTGCCCTGCAGAGCTTGCAGGCTAAGGGGGGAGATGGAAGAGCCAGGGCCACGTGCCATCAAAGTGGATGATGGGTAAAGCAGACACATCTGAGGAGCAAATCCTGGCACTGGGGAGCAAATGTCATCCCAGAAAGGGACCAGGGGAACATCTGTGTTCAATGGTAGAAAAAAGAAAATAGCAGTAGAACCTTCTACTTTGCTTTATGTGGGCTCTGGACACACCGACCTGAGAGCCCGGCTGCTGCTCTCTCAGGTTGGAGCAGGGTTCGGGGCGGGGGGGCATGGGGCTTCCTGCCTCCACCCCTCCCTCCCTTCTCTCTCCCGCAGGCAGAGGACCTGCTGCCCAGGGAATGCCAGGTATCTGGGCAAGCCCCATTTTTAATACTGTTGTTTTGGTCCAAATTTAGAGGGAGCGTGGTTTGTTCTGTGACCATCACCCACTGTAGACTTTCCAGCTTCTGAGAAATGCAGCCGAGACCTCGTTCCCTGTTGTACCCTGGAGTCGGGCACCTGGTGGCCACGCAGGCAGTGAGTTGAGATGGACCAAGGGAGAGATGCCAGCCCAGAATCAGAATGTGGTGGGACTTCTTATGAGATCATTCGGGTGGTGGGATGTTTGAAATCCTTTTTAGAAAAGCAAGGAAAAACAGTGGTGAGAAATCTATGAAAGACAGAAACCAGAGAGAAAAAGGGATTTTAGGAAGCTAAAAATACCTTGACATGAAAGCCTCATTACTATTTTTTTTAAGATTTTATTTATTTATTCATGAGAGACACAGAGAGAGGGAGGCATAGACACAGGCAGAGGGAGAAGCAGGCTCCATGCGGGGAGCCCGACGCGGGACTTGATCATGGGTCTCCAGGATCACACCCCAGGCTGCAGGCGGCGCTAAACCGCTGAGCCACCAGGGCTGCCCAAGCCTCATTACTATTATTACTATATCAATAAATATAATAAATATCGATAAGCTCTGAAAATTTCTCTATTGTAGTACTTGTGAAATTTTATTTCTCTATTAGCATTGCTCCATTAATCCTCTTACTGACTTAACAGGAGGAATAATTGTTAACATTCATTGAGGAACTATTATGCAGCCTTTACTAAGAGCATTGCTGGCATTTTCTTATCTAACCCCCAGAACAATCCTTTCTGCTCGGACCATGATTCCCTTTACACAAATGAGAAAACTGGTAACTCAGAGAAATGAAGAGATGTGTCCGAGATCACTCAGCCGTGAAGGGCTAAAATGCGCATGGGTGATGGGCACTGAGGGGGGCACCTGGCGGGATGAGCACTGGGTGTTATGCTATATGTTGGCAAATTGAACTCCAATAAAAAATAAAAATAAAAAAAATAAAAAAATAAAATGCGCATGGGAATCCACGGTATGTATTTACGATTGCCGAACGAAAGTAAGGGAGGGGTCCAGTACTTTGCAGGACCAGTTCCCCTTTCCCTGGGCCTGTGGTCACAGAGCTGGGGAATGCATTTCTCTCACTTGAGCTTAGAGGCCTAGAGGTTAGGGTTCCCTATGCTCCAGGCTCTTTTTGGGGCCAAGACACCTGAGTCTTCACATGGGTCCCTGAAGGGTACCAGAGAGTGAGCTGCGGGCCCACAGAAAGGTCTCCAAGAAGTGATGGCCCACCCAAATCCCAGACCCAGGAGAAGCTTCCAGCCTCTGTTTGGGAGCACGCTGCACCTTCATCTGAAAAATCAGGCCTGCCTTCATGGGCTCTCCCGTTGGCATTCTGCACAGCTAAATGGGGGCCGTATTTCACCCAAAAAGTGGCTGCATTTCAGGAACAGAGCGTGATTAAGAAAGACGGATGGTGGGTAATATCCGTTACCAACACCTGTACAGTGCACAGGGATCTATTTGGCAGAAAGGGCCTATGTAAGAGCAAGATCATTACCATTTGAACTAGAAAACAGAATGTGGCGGAGGTGGTGAAGAATGGGAGGGGGGAAGGGGGCAGAGAGAGACGCAGAGTAAGGACACTGCAGGGAAACGCCGTGCAGCGGGAGGAGCCTGGTCCCCGGAACCGCAGGGAACCACAGGGAACCACAGGTCTGTTCCCGAAGTCCCCCCAGCATTGCCAGTGACTAACAGGGAAGGCTGGGCAGGTCGGCCCCTCCCCGGGCCTTAGTCTCCCCCCACCCCACCCCTCCGCAAGGAGAAGCTGATGGCCTCCGAGGTCTTGGGTCACTCGGGGCCATGCAAGAGGCATCCCTTGGAGGCAGCCACAACCGAGGACAGGGCTAGCTCAAACTCCAAGAACGCCCACCCAGACTTGAGTATTTTAGCCAAGAGATGATGGTATCAGCCCC
This sequence comes from Nyctereutes procyonoides, assembly GCF_905146905.1. NCBI lineage: Eukaryota > Metazoa > Chordata > Mammalia > Carnivora > Canidae > Nyctereutes > Nyctereutes procyonoides. Next base: position 3,727,475 of record NW_026575135.1, on the reverse strand, counting down.
CTGCCTCCTTTTGGAGAGGCAGAGACCTCTGGCCGTGGAACCCCAAAACCGGAGCATAAAGGCATGCGGGCTGAAGTGCACAGGTAATGGGAAGGACGGAGGTTACGGGGTAGATGGGCCTTTGTGCTTCTGCTGACCCTACAGGTTGATAATTTGGAAGCAACAATTTCATTAAGGGAATGAAAGAGGAGAGGAGCGAGGATAAGACAAAAGCTGACTTCAGGGTTCAACAGATGAGCACAAGGGGCACCTGCCTGCCATCTGTTGGCTCCGTGAACCCAGGCAAGCTGCAGGTCTGCGCGGAGCCAGCCTCCTCCCTCATCTGTAAGATGGGGATCTTCACAGGGCTACTGTGAGTATTAAATGGAATGAGCCTTTTTCAATTCCTAGCACAGAGCCTCGTAGGCAACGGACTCCACCTACGCACTCCTTCTTTCCACCAAAAGCATCACCAGCCTCATCACCACCTTTTGCCTGGACAAGGACGCTCTCTCTTCTTACTGTGTTTCTCTAAAGGCTCTCCCAGAGCAGAAGGAGGGCCCTGTTCTGTGTGGTCCCAGGGGGAAGCTGGGATCCACAAACACAAACGGTAGGGGAAGGTAAGGGAGAGGCAGGGTAGGACACTAGCACGCCTTTGGCACATCTTCTCTGTGCAACACAGCCTCTGCGCATTGTTTTAGGGCCCGGGTATTTGGAATTGGATACAGCCCTAAGTGCAAAAGACGTGATGTTATAGTAACGCATATATTATACATGAACAACATGTGGCTGCATGAAGTGCATTCAAGAGACCTGGGTGGAGTGAAGAAAAGAGATACTGCAACATCTGGGAGAAGTGTGCTCCCTTACGAGGGAAGAGTGAGGGTGGTGGTGGCAGGATATGGCACAGAGAGGCAGGGATCAGACCTGCAAGGGTGCAGGTAGCAGAGAGGATGCTGGATTCACTCCAACTACGCCACAACTTGTGTGTGTGACACGATCCGATTCCTCTTTGAAATGAAAGTTCCTGCTGTTGGGTGGAGAATGGACTTGGTGGTGTTGGGAGGTGGGGATGGGTGAAGCCACTCTCGAGGCCACCGCCATCCTCCACGTGAGGGATGATGCTGGCTGGCTTGAGCTAGGAGGCCGGGTAGGGGCGAGAAATTCTGAATCACGTGGGTACGTTTTCACGGTGCAGCATACAGGATTTGGTGACAGTTCAGATGCGGATTTGAGAGGCAGGCAGACCTAGTGAGGAGTTAACTCCAAATGCTTCGGTCTGAGTAAGAGGACACATGTCAGTGCCTTTTCCAGGATGGGACAGACTGTGGGAGGAGCAGGTTGGGGGAATGAGGAGCTGGGCTGCAGACATGCACGCTGGCCATGTCCATTAGCCATTCAAATGGAGGCATTTGCGAGGTTGGGGCTGGAGTGATTTGGCATTTAAAACCACGAAATCGCTGCGGGAAGAGCAGTCGGAGGACTGGCAGTGGTGCCCTGTAACATTTAGAGGTCACGAGTGGGGAGGATCTAGCAGGCGGAGTGGGAGCGAGAGGCCTACGACGACGTAGGCAGAGAACCAGGAGAGGCCGTTACGTTGGGAGCCCAGCAAGGCAGCTGCTCGCGGCCGGAGGAGTCCTCAGCTACGTTACGCACGATGAAGGGTCCGGCAAATGGAGACGGGGAACTGGCCACTGAAATTTGGCAAGATGAAGGTTACTGGGGACGCTGGCAAGGGAACGTCGGCGTGTAACTGGGACGGGGGTGAGAAGCTGGTGGAAGTGGGTGCAAGAGAGGAGGAAGCTGAGGGACGGGAGGTGGCGGTGGATACAGGTCACAGTGCCGAGGGTCATGCTGTACGAGGAGGGCTGAGAAGTGGGGTGAGGCCCACGCATCCAGAGGCCAACGAGAGCCCTGCGCTCTGTGACACGAGGGGTCTTACCTCCCGTTCACGTGGGCGGGCGTGACCCCGTGGAGGGCAGAAAGCCCACACGCACAGCCTCTAATGGGAAAAAACGGAATCCGGTGCCCAAGGGCAAGGACGGCCCGAATTTTGTGGCGCCGGGGCTACTGTAATCTGGAGAGGCCTTTCTGACAAAAAGAATTCCACGTCACGAATTCAGAATTAGGGATGGAAACGAACATTCACTCAGTGCAAGAAAAGACATCGTCACGCACGGGCCGCACTTTAAAGATGCAGGCGTGATTCTTCTGAGATCTCCTTGGGCCAGGAGTTCTCATCCTCCGCAAGACTGACGTTTTAGGCCACATGATTCTTCGTTCCCGGGGGCTGTCCTGGGCACGGCAGGACGTTTTGCAGAATGCCTGGCATCTACTCACTAGATGCCGGTTAGTACCCCGTACGCCCAACCGTGACAACCACAAACGTCCCAAGACGTTGCCCGTTACTACCTGGAGAACCACGCTCTAGGGAACTTACTTGATTGAAACGCTTGCAGACAAATACTCTGGGTTACGATCGCCACGTCAGATATTCTTCAAGACCCGGAAACCCCCAGCACGGACAAGGGCCAGGCCAGTGAGGGTCTCAGAAGCTTGGGCTTCCTTTGCTTCTGATAAATCCACCTCTGCTCCAGCTGAGGCCTTGCACTTCGACGGCAGCAGCGAGAGCAGCCATCCTGAGAGATGGCAACGCGGAGTCCCGGGTGCAGATGCCAGTGAGCTAACAGGCTCGAACCTTCTCCTTGCCCGTTGAGTTTTCTCAGCGCGGTAACAAGCAAGGGCATCCATCGAGAAGGTGACAGCAGGAGACCGTGGCAGAGTTCTGTGTTAGAGGGAAGGGGTAAGGCAGTCATCCCGCGGAGCAGGACTGCAGACTAGGATTCCTATGAGCCTCATGACAGATGGGAAGTGGGGTAGAGAAGGCCAGTCGCAGCGGCTGGAGCATGGCGAGGGGCCTTAGGAGGCAGCGCGTGCCTCATCGGCGGAGCAATCTGCCCTCTGGTAGGCGTTGGAGCCAACGACCAAGGGAGCCTACTGCTCCTCCCTGTTCTGAGAATCAATCCGTGACTTTCCAGCAAAGCACCCCGATGCCCCGGAGCACAAGGTGCAGATCACCCCACGGCGCCCTCGCTCACAGGAGAGTGAGATCCAGTCTCACAACACAACGGCCCTGGTGCCTGGGAGCACGGGCCCCGCGTGGGCCCTTCCACGCTCCGCTTCATTTAATATTCACAACAACATTAAGAATTTGAGAAAAGGGCAGCCCAGGTGGTTCAGCGGTTCAGCACCGCCTGCGGCCCAGGGTGTGACCCCGGGGTCCCCGGATCGAGTCCCACGTCGGGCTCCCTGCATGGAGCCTGCTTCTCCTTCTGCCTGGGTCTCTGCCTCTCTCTCTATGTGTGTCTCTCATGGATAAATTAAAAAAAATCTTTCAAAAATAAAGAGTTTGAGGAAAGTTTAAGCCACGTATCCACTGTCACACCGCTGGTAGGAATGGTACAGCCCAAACCGAGGAACCATCTACCCGATGCCTGAGTGGGATTCCCCATCATCGTCAAGGTCACCGATAAAGTCCGCGAAGCCGTCTCAGGCAGGGGAGACTGAGGAAACATGAGAACTAAAATCCAGTAGTGTGTGCATCCGGGACTGGATTCTGGAACCGAAAAGAGGCTATTCCCGGAACTGGCGAAATTCGAACGGATGGTCCGGCGTTCAGTTCACAGTAATGTCACGATGCTGGTTTCTTATTCGTTACAAACGTGTCTGAGTAAGGTAAGGCGTCGACATCGGAGTAACACAGACACCAGACGTGCCAACCGTGACCCTCTGTGCTATCTCTGTGATTTTTTTTTTGTGTGTGTGTGTGTGTGTGTGTGTGAGTCTAGAATTTGTTCGCAATGCAAACTCTCCCAGAACCCAGGACAACGGTGCGGCCGGGAGCTGTGCCTCTATGTCTGGGGCCCTGGCATCTGCAGGCGCACCCCATGCCCACACCCTCCCGCAGTGGGTGCGCTGCGTCCGCGGCCTCTGCTTTCCGGCTGTGCCCACGCGTGTCCTCCCGCTGAGAGGCAGCCTGGCACGGTGGCCGGGGCGGCTCCGGATCCACGCACACGCCGCCAGAGCCGCGGCTCCTCTGTGAAGTGTGCGTCTGTGGAGACCCACAGCAGGCCCCAGCCTTTGTCCCTGCATCTCTGGAATGCAACCGATGATCCCCCCACCGCCGGGGTCGGGGGGGCTGCGTGCGACAGTCCACGCGGAAACGGGGGAAACACAGCACCTGGTACACAGTAGGTGCTCAGTAAACATGAGGTCAGCCTTCTTTCTGCTTAAGAGCTGAGAACCGAGAGCGAACCCAGCCTCTTTCTTTCCGACAAGAGCCTTTCATGTTTAATTTATGGGCTGGTTTAGGTAGTTGAATTTTAAATAATTCATAGCCTTGCTGTTAATATTTGTAGTTGTTGAATTCCTGTAATAAAACATTTAGGGATCTCTTCCCTCCCTGAAGTATATTTCACCGGGAGAATGATTTGTTTTCTGAAATCGAGGACTTGGCTGCCCCCCCTTTCTTTTCCTCGCCCCCGTCTCACTCTGGCCATGGCTGTGGCGGGGGGGAGGGGGGAGAGCCGGCGGCCTGGGTGACCTGGAAGGTACAGGTGTGCCACCGGTTCACCTGCGACCGGGGCTGGCGCGGTGGGTTCACGTCTTAGGGGCTGCGGGGCCCCCGCTGCCTCAGCAGAGCCATCTCCTCGCCGTGTGCGCTCACGCAGGAGCCTGACCTCGCTGGGCCTCTGTTTCCTTGTGTTCAAAAATGGCAATAACGCCCCCAGTTTACACTGCCCGACATGCTTCTGGATCCTTCTATTCTGCCGATATCCACGGAGGCTGCTTTATCTCATCTCTCTCTCTGCCTCAACCCCTACCTCGTGCATCTGATATGACGCAGACTCCCCATTTACTCGGTTTCCTTCTCATCTTGGCTTGGCCCATTTCCACGAGAACCCAGGGCTCTTTCTCGGACAAAACCTCGCCGGGGCTTTGTCACATCTCAGTAGCCCTGGGTTTAGGGGGAAGGGGGAGGATGCTTCGGGCATGCTGTGGCATTTTTTTCAAGGGGGCTCTGGCTCCCTCTCGAAGATGCAGGGAGAGTCTGAAACACAAGGCCAGCTTCCCAGGTGCCGACTGTATTGTTCAAAGAATATACTCCCTTTTATAGCGCTTATATTTCATTCTCTACTGCCAGAATGGAGACACATGCTGGGTTTCTGCATTCGTAATTGGGGAAGAACAGATGGGAGAGACGCAGTTGGAAGTAATACCGTCATTAAAATAATCTATACTGCTCGTAACTCTCGGGTGTGTGCGAGAAGGTGAGTGGAGCCACGTGGACCAAGTTCTTCATATCCATTCCTCATGGAAATTATGGGGGGCTTGAGCCTCGGTGAGATGTGAAAACTCATTCTCTCATGGTTTACACCTCTGTGGGTGTACCTCTTAGTTCCGAAGGCAAAAGAGGGAACATGAAAGGTGCCCTTAGGTAAAGGGTGGGGTGGGCATTCTGCAGAAGAGGACCATGGGCCCAAGGTGCGAGGCTGGAAAATGTAGAGTGTTTTTGACTAATAGAGAGGAGAGCGGTGTGGGGCACAGAGGTCTTTTTAAGGCAGGAGTGCGGGATATGCCTGGACGAGGAGCGTGGGCCACGGTGATGAGGCTCTCGAGGGGCACGGCAGCCGCGGGGAGCACGAGCACGGGGCTGCGAGGTGGGATCAGGTCAGGCTGTTATTCACTAGCTGTGTGAACACAGGGAAGTCACTTCTCCTTCCTGGGCCTCACATCTCCATCTGTCAAATGGGAACAAAGTACGCCATCCAAGTAAATCTTCAGTAGCTTCCAGGACAGTAGCTCTAAACGTCAGCAGAACACATCCGACTCTTGGACCTTTTTTCTCTTCCGGCCATCTGGGCCAAGTGTCAACTGAGCTTGTCCCAGTCCCTGTTATTTGATTAATAGTAATAATAATAATAATAATAATAATAATAATATTGTTTATAAAATAATGTCAATACCTTTTTCCTAAGGGCCAGGCACTCTGACGAGCTTTCTGGACACTCCTGGAACTTGAGCACCATCATCAGAGGCCCATCACGCAGCAACTGTCAAGCTTTCACCTCTGAGAGGTGAGAGGATGTGCACGTGTCAGCCCGCGCTGGGTGGCAGGGCCAGGAGTCATGCCCGCCTTCTCCTTGCCATAGCAGTAACAGCATCTCCGAGGTCCAAGAGCACTGTGGAGATGTTTAATGCCCACCGGCTAACCTTCAAGGTAGATCCTGGGATCCTTGTTTTATAGATGAGTAAACTAAGTTTCTAAGAGGAGAAATCACCAGCCCCACGTCATAAAACCAGCGTGGGGCATAGCTGGGCTTTGGCCTCAGATCTGCCTCGTATCAAAGCCCCAGACACTGCCTTGGGAGATTTCTGTGTTCAGATTCATAGAGGTTAAAGAAAACTCCACAATTCCTTCTCCCAAAGAATGAGATGTTCTCTGCAAACTTCTCAACGATGTGCCATTTTGCCAAACTTCCATACTGTTCTCTCCTGCCCTGAGGAGCACTGTCCACATAGACAGGTCAATGCCATTGCTACGAGGTGAACACTTGGGCTGATATCCTTTAACCATTCACATGGCATTAGCTTTATACTCGTAGGCGATCAAGCAATTCCCCATGTCTGGGACTCCCTTCCCCTTGGGGCAAAGGCTTCAGACCAGCAGACGACACAAGTTCTAGAGGTTGACCTTTCACCATTGACTCTTCAGAAGGCCACCTCATGTCTCTACGTTGTTGGGGTTTCTTACCGCTGCCTTCCCCACCACTGATGGTCTGCCAACAGCACAAAGTGCCGGTGGAGCCCTCTGGATAGCACTTTGGGGCATCTGAGGGTTGGGAAGCTGGGAGGGAGCGGGGATAGGGGGGATGGACTTGGCTGCTTTATACTCAAAATATCCTCAAAAATATCCAATCACGGCCCTGAAGGTAGATCCTATATTATCATACCCATTTTACAGATGAAAAAAATGAAGTTCAGAAAGGTTTAAGTGACCTTCCCAAGTGATAGAAGCAAGACTTGAAAGCAAGTCTGCAGTCTTCCGACATCAAAAACCCATATCCTTTTTGGCTACTGCACATGTCATCCTATGCCAGGAAAAACATAGATTTGGCTGTCTCCTCTCTCACCTCCATCTTCAGCTTTCTCACTCATCCAAGATTTTTCAATAGTTTAGGAAATGCCATTATCATAGCCATTTGGGTAGCAAAGGTGTTAATTTATCTATAGAGATTTTTTAAATTCTTAAATTTAATTTAATCTCTCTCTCTTTTTTTTTTTTTTTTTTGCTCAAGTGAGTAGGAATTCTTGTAGGCTCCTGTGGATTGCAAAAGCCCCAGTGACGATGACTGTGTTCTTGCTACCCACAGAGTCCTTGCACATGCTGTTCCCTCTGTCTGAAATGCTTTCCCCTTGCCTGTTTCTTTATTTAACGCTGCTCATCTTTTAGATTTCATATCAATCGTGACTTTCTCAGAGATTTGCCCTTATCCTCCCCACCTCGCTATGTGACCCCCCCCCAGCCTTCCCCAGGCCCAGGTAACTCTCGCATAGCACAGCATTTCTTTCTTCTGGCACCTGGCTCAGTTTGCAAGTATTGACTAATTGGGAGTTGTTGGATTAATACCAGCCTCTGTCGCTAAACCAAAAGCTCTAGGGGGATGAGGACCACATCTGCTTGGATCATGATTGAGTTCTCAGTTCTAAGCACTGGGCTTTGGACATAGTAAATGCTCAACCAGTATTTACTGAATGAATATATGAAAGCATTAGAATACAGGTTGCTTAAATGCCTGGGTCTGAAGACAATAACATTTCCTAACCTGTGCTTTTAGGAGGCATAGCTTTCTTCTTGGAGCTTATTAGGAATGCAGAATGTCAGGTTCTGGATGGAACTGGAGGGTATTATGCTGAGTGAAATAAGTCAATCGGAGAAAGACAAACATGATATGGTCTCATTCATTTGGGGAATATAAGAATTAGTGAGATGGAATAAAGGGAAAGGAGAGAAAATGAGCGAGGGTGACAAAACATGAGAGACACCTAACTCTGGGAAACCAACAAGGGGTAGTGGAAAGGGAGGTGGGAGGGGGGTTGGGGTGACTGGGTGATGGGCACTGAGGGGGGCACTTGATGGGATGAGCACTAGGTGATATGCTATATGTTGGCAAATTGAACTCCAATAAAAAAAAATTAAAAAGAAAAAAGAATGTCAGGTCCTATCCCAAATCATCAGGATCAAAATTTGCATTTTAACATGGTCTACCTGGTAATTACTACACACACGAATACGTGATCAGCATTTCAAAGGAGAAAGGAAGGTAGAAGGATGAGGTGATCCACATTCATGAATCAGTTAATTGGTTAACCAATTAATCCAGCAAAATCATCTAGGGCTGTGTTAGGTCCTGGGACTCTGGTGTGAACATGGTGGATATGGCGTCTGCCTTAAAGGAGTGTCTCATGCCTGCTTGGATGTGCAAGGCATTGGGGCGGGGGGATGCTCATCATCCAGGGAGGCCTTCCTGCAGGTGGTGACTGGGAGTGTGGTAGGTAGAGGAGCTGCCTCATGTTCAGTGGAATTTCCTGTCCGCATGTGCTCAAACTACAGACTGGTGGATGGGGCAGGAGGTGGCTGCCATAAACCGGACTAGTAATGCAACCAGGTCTGGCTCTCCCTCCAGGACTCTCCCCGGCTCTCTGCTGCATGCAGACCCTGTCTAAAATACACTGTGAATCAAATAATGGCCAATCCCATGGCCCAGGCCTCCCTTGCTCTTTACTCATTTACCTTCTGCCTCCCAATGCCAACTGTGCACCTTCTCCTCTCCCTCTGGGTGTTCTTCCCCCCTCCCCCCTTCCCTTCCTAGATTTCTTTTGGCACATCCATTAGGTGTATTATTATGCAGCTATTAGCAATGATGTTTACAAAGAGTGTGTAATAACATGGAACATGCTTAGGTTACAATAGGAAGCAGGGGGCAAAAGCATATGCATAGATGATTACAGTCTTATAAAAACACCATGAATAGTTAAAAAAAAAGTAGAATTCTAGAATGCATCAACCAATATTGATGTGTGAATGGGGCCTTCGACATATATTAAAAGTTTCTCTATTTTTCTTTTTTTTTTTTATAATGAGAGTTCTTTTACAAATAGGAAAATAAATAAATAACAAAAATTTAAAACTGCTGCTATTTATTTACCATGTCATTTTGGGTGCATTTGTTAATCTCCCTGAGCCTTGGTTTTCTCATCTCTAAAAGAGGGGCCAAGAGCTGTGCTTCCCACAAGGCTGTTCTGAGTTTGTGTTCATCAAGTGCTCAGAACGGGCCTTGGCATGAGAGGAAAGCTAAACCATAGCAGTTAATCGTCATTGTTGGTGATCAGTTCCCGGCTTACCTGTTCAGGGCAGGTGTGGATCAATGGAGGCATAGGACAACTCTGATGTGGTAGGGATGGAGGACGGAGACAGGAAGTCACTGTTTACAAATTCCTGAACTTTGAATTAATTTTGCTCTTAAGTGGCTGTGTGACCTTGGTAAGTCTCTTCCTCTGTCCGGGCGTTGGTTTTCCTAAATGTTGAAGAGGAACACAGCCCCCAAGATCAACAGAACTTACTGTCACGTGTCCAAAAGACAGTATCTCAACTCCCCTGGAATTCACAGTGTAAATGCTTTAACAGTCCTAATAATTCGACCGGACAAATGCCACGACCTCTTTCAAATGTCCGTTAGCTCTCTGCCAGGTGTTGATGGAAGAAAAAAGGTCCAGCTCTATTAAGGTCTCTCACAGTTGCTTCCTACGAGCTACAAGACCCCGCTTCCCCTGCAGACTGCAAACAATTCTGGGAGGTTCTTAGATCGTCGATTGTTAGAAAAAGTGCCATATTTATGTTAGGAACTGGGGTGTGGTGGCCCCTCCGCTGTGGCTGGCAAGCACTCCGCTCAGAAGTCCTGCAACTCAGTTCTTAAAATTGACAAGTCTTGTTTCAAACCGCCTCCCCTTCCTGCCAGTGCTGTTCAGAGGGGCTGGGGGTGGGTCAGAGGTGAAGAGACTGTGAGCCCTGCCAGTCTCCTCCTCCTGGGACAGCAGCAGTTCCTGCGGATGAAGGAGGGTCCTCCCACCAGCCCCCGAGCACGCAGCTCTGTCTCTGAAGCAGCCCCTCTCTCCGTCCCCTCCATCGATCTGTAGGCTCAGAGGAGCCAGGCCGGCTGGCTCTGTCTACGCGGAGGCCCGACGGAATCTGAATGGCGGAAAAGCCAGAGAGTCGTCCTCCAGCTCCAACATGAACAGGGCATAATTTATTTTTTATTTTTTATTTTTTATTATTTTTTATTTTTTATTTTTTCATTTTCATTTTTTATTTTTTTATATTTATTTATTTATTTATTTATTTTTGGAGTACTTTATTTTTTTATGAATTTATTTTTTTATTGGTGTTCAATTTGTCAACATATAGAATAACACCCAGTGCTCATCCCGTCAAATGCCCCCCTCAGTGAACAGGGCATAATTTAAAGGGGAGAGCATGACTGGGGCAGGCTGAAAGATAAAAAGTGAGGGAAGAATGGGAACAACCAACTTTCAGGATCCCTTAAAAAATCCTCGGTCAACAGCCCACCTGCCTCTCAAAAGCCCTTCTCATGCTCAGGATGCCTTCTTGCTTCAATAGCTTTATTATGTTCTAGGCACTAGGTCAAGGTCTTGACCGTACATCGCTTCTCTTCACCCTCAACTACGTGTCAGCTCTAACTTATGAGGGGAGGGAGGTTCATGTGGTTTGTTCACTGTTCTATCCCCACCATCTAGAACAACCCCAAACCCCTTGTGAGCACTAAGTCTTCGTCGCTGTAACAAACAGCCACTGGCTGAGTGGCCACCTCTATTTTGCAGGTGAGTCCACTGGAGTTCCTGACGGGTCTTACTTGTCCTGGGGAATGCAGCTATGTAGTGGATCCAGAATTCAGGTCTAACTTATCTCAAAGTCTGTGTTATTTCAGACCCCACACCCACCGGCAATGCCCAACCCTTTCCACCTCTCTATTTAAGAACCACCAGAACCATTCAGAACCACCTTCTTCTGCAAGTCTTCCTCGATCGCTTCCTTGATCATGTCTAAGAATGACACAACCCCCAGCCCTCCTGTCCTTCCTTGAAAGGCCCCTTATTATCTATCTACCCCGAGGTGTGCCTGACTGAGTACTTTATACCTGGAATTGTCAATGTTTACTAAGTGTGCCCATAACAAATTACAAGCGTTTTGAGGAAGTCTCTGTGTCTGATTAATTTTGTATATTGCCAGAATGCCTGACTCATAGTGGGTTCTTAATCAATAGCTGTTCAATAATGATGAGTTTAACCCTTGGGATCATAGATTCAGGGAGCAATTTGGCAGTGCCTATCAAAATTTAAAGTCACTTTCCTTTTTCAATATAATTTCACTTGAAAGAACTTAAAGATACTGAAATGCAGTCACAGAAACACATTCACGGGGCTGATTATCGTAGCACTGTTTCTAATGGTTAAAAAATACAATAACTTAAAAAAAATGCCATGACTTAAAGACTCAGGTTGGTGGGTGGTTAAATGGATTTGTACTATGGAATATTAACCAGCTGTGAAAAAGAATATCGTAGACTTGTGTGAATCGACACGGAGAGATCTTTAAAATTTTGTATTAGTCAGAAAGGGCAAATTTCAGAGAAAGTATACAGTGTGATCCCATTTGAGTTAAAATTTACCTATGTAAATGCATGTCAGCAATTCTGGAAGTACGCACCTCAAATTGCTAAGCAGTGGGCACTTTTGGGGAAGGCTGTAAGTCTGGTGAGTAAGAAGATCTCTGCCCTTTTTTTTTGGTCAGAAAATGCTTTTCTAAAAATTACTAATTTGGGCTATTTAAAATTACAGATTCATAGGGCATGACGACAGGAAGGGACCCTACAAGGGCAGACATGGTACAGCAAGGGGTTTGTGTTGGCTGAGGGTTTACCGTCTGCCCAAGATGGGTGAGGCCTTTTGAATTCATTCCTCAGGGACACATCCTAACTAAGCCCGGGAGGTAAACACTAACTGTGCTAATTTATGGGTGAGGACACTGAAGTCCAGACTCGAAACGTCAGGCTTGTGCTCCTCAAGAGCTCAGCACTAAGATTCTAATCCAAGTGTGTTTGGTGGATGGAGCCGTGGAGCCGTGTGTGCTTCTCACATGTGGAGGTCATCACCTCAACCCGCCACTTTATCCTTCGGAAGGCAGAGGCTGTGCATTTTATTTCTTTGCCCCCAGGTCTGGGCTGACCACTCTTCCACAACGGCATATGCACTCCTCAGCTCTCTAAATCAACGCTCACAGGGCTTCTCCGGACTCTATGGTTAGAGCGGGTTTTCCTGGCACACTCAGGTTCTGCCCTTGCAAGAGTGGTGCCATCTGCATTTTTTTGAGAAGACGTGGGTGGCAGGGAGGAACAGTAGGAAGCTGATTTGTGATTAGACCCACAGATCATTGATCAGGTTGGGTAGAGCCAACACCAGCTTTCACAAACCCTGGGGAAGGTGACTGCCCCAGATGCTGGCTGGCCTGCACTGAGCAAGGGGACTTCTCAAGAGGGGCCAGAGAGTGCGAACCAAGGATTCAGATTAGCATCCTTACATCTCAGACTCTTAGCGGAGGTGACTTAATCCAATTCTGACCCATGTAAGGGAGCTCTCTGGAGCATCCCCCCAGGGCAGCCGCCATACACTGCTCCAGTGCCAGGGAGCCCAGCACTTCACGAAGGAGCATGCTCCATCCGTGAACAGGTGCCACTAGCAGCACACACTTGCTGGTGGTGCCCAGACTGGCCTCTCCTGAAACCTCAACCAAGGGGATGGGGAGTAAGATTCTGAGCTCACAGGGCTGGAAGCTCGGCCCTTGACTAGTATAAGACTCAGGACAAGTTGCACAAGGCACTTGGCATTCTTAGAACCTAACCCCTCATTTTACGAATGGGAAAGATGAGATCCAGTGAGTGGATGTTTTATTGAAATCCAAGTGTCTTAATCCTCAGAGCAAAGAATATATCCATATTTACTTCCTCGATATAAAAAAAAATAATAAGGAAGGACACTTGGATGACTCAGTGGTTGAGTGTCTGCCTTGGGCTCAGGGTGTGATCCCGGGGTCCCAGGGTCAAGTACCGCATTGGGCTCCCTGCATGAAGCCTGCTTCTCCCTCTGCCTGTGTCTCTGCCTCTCTATGTGTCTCTCTCATGAATAAACAAAATCTTAAAAAAAGAGGGAGGAGGAGGAGGAGGAGGAGGAGAAATCAGGGCACTCTGGTCGCTTGGTTGGTTAACTGCCTACCTTCGGCTCAGGTCATGATCCTAGGGCCCTGGGATGGATAGAGCCCTGCATTTGGCTCCCTGCTCAGTGGGGAGCTGCTTCTCCCTCTCCCTCTGCTGCTCCCCCTGCTTGTGCTCTCTGCCTCTCTCTCTCAAATAAATAAATAAAATCTTAAAAAAATAAGGAATCATCTAATTAACCCCATTTACCAAAATAGCAGACATTTCTTTTTAAGTAGACTTTGCTGACAGCTCCAGCCCCTACTTAATCACCACCACCACCACCATCACCATCATCATGGCAACAGTGATTATACAGAGAATCTACCATGTGCCAGGCATTCTGCTAAGTGCTGCACACTCACTAGCTACTTTTTTTTTTTAAAAATTTTTATTTATTTATGATAGTCACAGAGAGAGAGAGAAGCAGAGACACAGGCAGAGGGAGAAGCAGGCTCCATGCACCGGAAGCCCAATGTGGGATTCGATCCCGGGTCTCCAGGATCGCGCCCTGGGCCAAAGGCAGGCGCCAAACTGCTGCGCCACCCAGGGATCCCTCACTAGCTACTTTTTAAGAGTCTTATGGGAGGGCTGAGGAATCTTCCAGTGAGGAGAGCCAACCCCACCTAGTATGACGGTTGTCTTTCAAAGAGCTTTTCAATGAAGCAGAGGATGAGCTTCTTCCTGCCAGACCTCATGATCTGGGGCTTGTAGTCTCAGAGCAACAGGAAAGTCAGGCTGCTTTTCCTAGGCCTAAAAGGGAATGCGGATGTATGTGTGTGCACACAAGACACACACGTGCTCATACAGGCTCCCTGATGCACTGGTAAAGGGAGCTCGGGGCTGGCTCCAGGAACTGCCTTCTCAGTTGGAATCATCTACAATCTCTGAGCACTTCTTCTAGCTTCTCAAACAGGCCCAAACCTGGCTCTGCAGCCCTTATTGACTTGTTTGTTTTTGTAGATATTGTTTAAGGGAGACCACGTTTCTTGATGGTTAACCTGGATCACAAGTACCTCTCCCTCCCTGAAGCCACCTTCTTTTATCCCACCCAAGCCTGGAAACAAGGTCCTTTATGATTAAGTCCCATTCTTCCTTCCAAAACTGACTTCCTCCATTCTTTGTCCTGCTCCATCCAAAGTGGTCTATTGGCCTTTGCCCTCTGGCTAAAATGCCACCCCCCCCCATTCCATCACCGAGGCTTACTTCAAATACCACGACATCAATGAAACTGGCAAGGATATTCATAGGACTCCTGCAGTAAATGATCTCTCTCATCAGAGCTCTGAGGATCATTTTCAAAAATTGCCTCAAAACACATATTGATCTCGACAATTGATTCAGGAGTCTGAATTGTTACCACCCGTCCCACCACCCTCCAACTCAGAAATTTCCTTTTAACGCAAGACTCTCTCTGGTACATCTTGTAGTCTTGGCAGCTTCATCTGCTCCCATAGGATCCTTTGTCACCTTCTGTCTTCCTTTTGTTCCCTGCATTAGTATCATCAGGTCCCATTTCAACATTTGCCTTCAGAAAACAAGTGTAGGTAGGGACGCCTGGGTGGCTCAGGGGTTGAGTGTCCGCCTTGGGCTCAGGTCGTGATCCTGGGGTCCTGGGATCCAGTCCCACATGGGGCTCCCTGCAGGGAGCCTGCTTCTCCTTCTGCCTGTGTCTTTGCCTCTCTCTGTGTGTCTCTTGTGAATAAGTAAGTAAAACTCTTTTTAAAAAGTGTAGGTAATTTGGCATAG
Source organism: Nyctereutes procyonoides (assembly GCF_905146905.1). Taxonomy (NCBI): domain Eukaryota; kingdom Metazoa; phylum Chordata; class Mammalia; order Carnivora; family Canidae; genus Nyctereutes; species Nyctereutes procyonoides. Next base: position 3,712,362 of record NW_026575135.1, on the reverse strand, counting down.
CTATTATTTTTCACTGGTTTTATAAAAAAACATTTGGCCAACTCTTTTAATACAACCGGGTCATGCTGATAATAATATGGTGAATAAGGCATGTGATTACTGAGCTCCACCTTAGGTATTATCCTAAGGGCTTTCTATGCATTGGTTGATTTAAATATCTCACACAACTGATGAGCCGGGTACTCTTCTTGTAGGTCCCATTTCACGGATGAGAAAAACCAAGGTTTGGAGAAGTTAGCTCACTTGTGCAAGGTCACCCAGAGTAACAGAGCTAGGATTTGAACCCAGGTGTGGTTGACTCCAAAGCCCAAACTCTTAATCAGAGACTAACCCTGAGACACGTAGGTAGTTACATGCCGTGTCCTGGGGAGGGAGACAGCCACACGGCCAGGCCGTTATTTAGAAATGAAAGCAAAGACAGGATTCCGAAGAGAGCAAGGAGAAAACGGAGAGCAATTTGAGCAGCCAGTCTGAGAACAATGAATTGTGGTTTACAAGATTTGGGTAAACTAATTAGTTGGAATATAGCAAAGGGGTCAGCCTGAAGCCTACCCGTGGGCAGGCTGAACAGGAAAACCAAAGAAACTCGTTTTCACTGGATAGTTCAGAAAACCTGGAGCATATACTCAGCAGCACAGGTGGCGAGGTGCCCGTCCCTTCCATCCTCAGGCCAGGTCGCAGGGGCTTCCCTCATCAGAATCCCTCCCTGGGGTGCACGCCCCAAAGATTGATCACTGCCGCTAAGGAGGTAACGCCTGTGGAGCCCCTTCCACCTGAACCCATCACGTGCCCCGAACGGCGATACACGTCGAGCTGTGTTAAGCTCCAACAACCATGGGGCTTATTATTTTTCTATTCATTGTTACTAACAGGAAGCTAATGGGTTTTGTTTCTCTGGCTTCCTCTGGTGTTCAGATTCCTCCTTCAGCCAGCCCCAGTAACTCACTTGTGTAGCAACACACTCATGAGTATTCATAGAGCACGCCGCTTTGGATTGATTGGCTCTATTAGAATTGTCTTGGCCACAGTGAATATATAGTCACAACAGAAATCTGTACCAGCGAGTCCTCCCTGTGACACCTGCGGGCTCCCAAGAACCGTGCTTGGGCTCCATTAGGCACTAACCCCTAGTCTACCCGAGTGCTCTCGCCCCTCTGGACGTGAACATCTCAGGGGAGGGGGCTTGTGTCCCACACAGCCCTGATTGCAGGATGATGCCTGAGGCGGATACTTAGGGAGTGTCTGTGAAGAACATGAGCCCGTGATGGGAAAGGCCACTGCACTGCCCCAATGCTCCATAAATCGGGCTGTGTCCACAGCCCCCTGTAGTGCAGTGGCCTTCCCCGCACACCCTACCAGTCTAGCTTTCACCACAGCTCTCTCCACACAGCCCTTCATACTTGTGCAACAACCCATCGGGTCTCCTCTCGGCTTCCAGCCTTGCTGACAGCATGCCCATGACACTCCATAGCCACCTCAGCCTCCCTCCCCACCACATCCCATCTCCCCACTACCTCTGCCTCTTGATGTCTTTAAAATTTTTTTTCTATTTTTTATATATATAAAGAGAGCATGTGAGCCAGTTGGGGGAGGCACAGAGTGGGAGAGAGTCTCAAGCAGACCCAGTGACGCAGGGCTCTGTCCCACCACCCTGAGATCATGACCTAAGTCGAAACCCACAGTCGGCCGCCTCACTGACTGAGCCACCCAGGTGCCCTGGTGCCCAAAGCTTCATGCAACAACAGCTCCTCTCCCTCCAACCCCCGATACACCTGCAGCTTCTGCCGCAGGTAATCCAGCTCCTGCCTGCAAGGCGGAAGGCTGGTCACTGCATGGGGTACAGGCTGCATGTGATGGAAATTGTGCCCTCCCTGAGTTGACAGAGGAACTGGGAGATGAGGAATGAAGAAAGGAGAAAGAAAACTACATTAAGAGAGCTGTTAGGCTGCTCTCATTGAAACAAAGGCTGTGGAAATGCCAAGGAGAATGTCGGGAAGGGTAAAGAAGCTGACATTGACTGCAGGCCTGGTACTGTATTAAGTGCATTAATAAAACAGTGGCTGTTTTAAAGCACCTTTTTTTTTTAAGGTTTATTTATTTATTTGACACAGAGAGAGAGAGAGAGAAAGAGAATGTGCAGGGCACTTGAATGAGCAGGGGAGGGGTAGAGGGAAAGGGGGAGACTCTCAAGCAGACCACCTCCCCAGAGAGGACCCGGACACGGGGCTGGATCTCACGACCCTGAGATCACCACCTGAGCCGAAATCAAGAGTCGGTGCTTAACCGTCTGAGCCATTCAGGCGTCCCTACAGCACCTATTATGTGCTATTGACTTTTCGCACATTCTCTACCATCCTCTCAAGGCTGCATTCTTACTGCTAGACTGGCTCGCTGCCTGCACTCCTGGCATTTCTAAGCCTCTGTGCCACCACCCTGTTGGATCTGCCATGTGATTGCATTTACAGGTAAAGAGGAGTTGCAGAACCTGAGGGCTGGGAACCACCTGGAAACCAGCAGGCCTGACGGGGGAAAGACGGCCTTATCTAGGTCAAATCTGGGTTGGCCCCAAGAGCTGGTAGGATTTAGCACACAGATCCTGGGAAGGCATCCTCGAGAGAAAGGTCTCGACAAGCACGGGCTGGGAGATGTGCAAGTGGCATGCACACGGGAGGAAAGAAAAAAAAGCCATGGCCCACAGTGTTACGCTGCTGGGAGAGGACATGACCAGAATCCCGCTAGGCTGAGCTAGAATGCTTGACTTTGACAGACTGTTTGCTTTGAATCAAGGGTGTTGACACTGCAGAGTTGACTCTGCAGGAAGTAAACCCCAAGGAGAGGCACTGCGACTGTTCTGGGGGGACCCTGAGAAAGCAAGTGCGCTCACACCAGCCACTAGGCTGACTTGATCCCCGGACGTGGCCCCTGTGCAGAGCCTTGGGATGTTTGGTACGGACCTCTCCCACACCCCAGGAAATGAAGTCCCCAGCACTTTCCGGAGAGAAATGGCACTTGTTCCCCACCACCTAATCTGAACAGTCCTTTGCTGACTAATTGAATTACGCTGGCCCACAAACTGATAGACAGCTGCTAAAAATGGTTATTGCATTATTAATTCGCTCCAGCAATTTCACATTAAACCTATACTGTTAATAATTTTTCCCCTTCTATTTCTTCCCTCTTAATTAGACTATTTAAAACTTAGAAGGAATAGTCTTCCCATGCTAAATGGAGGCATCGGGCAAATTACATTTTTGATTGAATACTTCTCTGATAGGCCAGCAAATGAGACTGTTGAGTTGTTAATTATTGTCAGAGTTCCACACGACGCCTGCTAATGAGGCAGTCAATCTTAGTTGTCAGTCCCTGAATATTAATGGAAGCCAATGGGATGTACTGGGAAGGATGCTTGCTGGAGGCCCAGGGTGTCCAGTTCACTGGCTGTACATGCAAGGTTGGTGACTTCCTGTTGGTAGAGCTAATGGGAACCTGTGATGAGCGTAGAAAGGGGTGGACACTGAACACAGAGGCGAGGATAGCCCAGAACAGCTTCATGGCACCAAGTGGGTACCACTGGGATGGCCCACCTGATGGATTTTCAGCATGTGGGCCTGGCCCCGGAGAGCTGACTAACGAGGCTGTGTCTGGAGTTCTGGAGAGCTGTCGGGTATGAGGAAGTAGCTGTTAAACACCCAGGAGAAGGTATACAATTTAAGACTGCTGATCTGGGCTCACAGTGACCCAGCCGTAGGCTCCCACGCCGGCTGATGTCTTGGGATTTAGTCCTGACTTTGGCACCATTACGCTGTGGGTCAAGAGAGGTCTCTGTCAGGCTTCATTCAGCAAGACCCGGGGCAACAAAGAGGAGATGTCAGCCAAGACCAGGCCTCACAGAACCTTGTATTTAGTCTAGGACAAAGCAAACCTCAGTAGAAGGGCAGAAAAGGGAGATAAATTGGACTTGATTCAATAAATATTTACTGAGCACTTTGTATGCATGATAAAGACTTGAGTTTCCAGTGCAAACTCCCAGGGCAGACATTTTGGGGAATCATCCTTGACTTTTACTTCTATTTCACAAATGCCCACTCCTCCCTCCCCTCCACTGGGCTGCTCCCTGAGGTTCTGATTCTCCTTCACCAATGCTTCCAGAATTCACTTTCTTCTCCATCCCCATTTCTCCTTCCTCTGGTCCACTGCTTGCTGGGTTCCCGCCGCAGTATCACTATTACTGGATCTCCATGCTCCCACCCTTCCCTGCTGTGACCTTTTTGACTTCATCTCCTACTACTCCCTCCGGTTTACTCTGTTCCCCAAACACACCAGCCAGGCTCCCTGCTTCCACTCAGAGCTTTTGTTTCAGCATCTCTAAAGCAGGGCACCAAGCTTCTGTGACACATCTGTTCAACACACACTGGGTTCCATCCCCCTGAGCTGCATCATTCCAACTGATGCTTCCTCTTTACTCCTGGGTCCATCTGCCTATCCCTCTGATCCTCTTCATTTCATAATGATGTCAATCTGGGTTACAGATGAGGATAGGGAGGCCTTGCAGACTACAGTATCTGGGTAGGAAGTTAGCCCCTAGAGAGAGACTTTCCTTCCATCTCATGGGAGAGGCATGAAGACAGATTCTTAACCTGGGAGGGACATTGGGCAATAAGGTTGTGAATTCGCATGTGTTTCAAGGCTGACTTCTAGGTTTTACTTGGCAACTTTGTGGGGAGATATAAAAACAAAAAGAAAAAGATTATTTAGCTTCTGAAGATATGATCTCATCACACTGCTAATTGAACAATCAATGCTACCACTTCTTGTGGACAGCTTGTAAGTATGAGACACCATTTTAGTGCTCAGGATACCATGGACAAAAAGTAGGCATGGTCTCTGCCCACCAGGAACTTATATTCTAGTTTGGGAGGCAATAATCCAACAGCTAAATCTGTACATACAGGCATACAAATAAGCATGCATATATACATCCATATAACAATTTCAGAGACTGCTCAGAAATATAAAGGCCACATCTCAGCATAAGGAGACCCAACAGTGACGGTAAGACAGGCATATGTGGGGTTGGGCAACGTTAGAGAGATATTAAGAGAGCCATCTGAGCCAAGATCTTCATAAAGAAAAGCCAACTAAAGGAACAGGAGCCAGGGAAGAGCATTCCAGGCAGAGCTAACAGCACGCACAAAGGGCCTGGGCAGGAACATAGTTTGGCAAGTTGCAGAAGCAGGAATAACACTGGTCTGATTGAATCCCAGTAAGGAAGGGTGGGAGGTATGGTGCCTATGAGTCTAGAGGGGAGGGACCTTATAGGGCGTGGTGATAAGTCTGGATTAGACACCAAGGTCAGTGGGAGGCGGGAGGCGGTTGCAGGACTTAAACTGTACGATGATGACACCGCTGGGTCGAGATTCCCCTCGAGTACTTGTCCTAGGTGAAGCCCGGTGCCGGACAGGGAACGTGCAGCAATGAAGTAGATACAGCCCCCGCCTTCTTAGGGTTCAGGCTAATGGTGGAGACACACAGCCAGGTACGTGATGCCATGTGAGAACAAACAGACTGAGGGTGGATCCCAACGGCAGCTCTCTCCTTCTACAGGAAGAGACATTGTAGTTTGATATTTCCAGCTCCCTGGACTTCTTACCACAGTCCCCAACCTTCCTTGAAACTGGGTGTGGCCACAAGAGGACTTTGTGGCTTCGAGGTAAATTACAACAGCCCCAGGGTCGCGCCTTGGGGGACAGCTGGTTTTCGGTTCTGCTGCTCTTGCCCCGGCTTCCATCCTCCTATAGGGCACATGGATGCAGCGAGAGCTGGACCTCAGGGAGGGCAGGGCAAGAAGCTGGCAGGAGTCTGCATCTGCACGCACTCCTGCAGCAAAGAGCTGCTGTGCCACCCCTGGATTCCCACCTCTGAACTTTCACCAGAGAGACACACACACACACACACCTGCCTCATGGAGAAGCAGGTTGTGTTCTGGGTTTCCGTTCGTGCAGACTGACTGAATCCTAAGAGTTACCTGCACTAATAAAGGGTGGAGGGAGGAAACTGTTATGGGCATTCGGAGATAAGAAACTAATTCCACCTCCTTGAAAACAAATTGCTTCCATTTACTCCGAGCTTCTATTCTAGTTCCTTCTCATTACCCGCCCTCCTCTCCTCCCCAGCTCAATGCTGCAGGGATGAGTAAGACTGGCTCTCTCTGAGACCTCAGGATGGTTTTGTTCCTGCTTCCCTGGCTCCCCTCGGGCCCCCTTCAAGCAGACAGGACAGGAGCCAGAGTGAAGGTCAGTGGGAGGCTGTCCCTCCCCGCAGAGAAGTCAGGCGAGTCCACCTAGCTCATGCCTCTGAGACAGGTGGGCCAAGACAAGTTCAGATTAGAAACAGGAGCACGTAAGCGATTAAATCAGAGCATTCATTTCACAAGGTGGGAGAAGAACCGGATGGAAACGGAACCTAAGATCAGGAGATGGCAGCCTTTTTGAAGTCATTACTTATTCACCAGGATCACTCCTGAATTTTAGTAAGGGGGGAAAGAAAAGGCTCGGGAAAATTGAGCATGGACTAAACCACCACCATTTGAACGCAAGAGGTGGAATGTACCAATTATGTTGGAATCCACGTGAATCTGTACAAAATACTAGATGAGGCAAAAAAAAAAAAAAAAAAAAACAATACAGAGGAGAGATGGTATGGGCGGCCCGAGTGCTCCGGCCCGGTCCGTCTTCTAGCTGTAGGAGGTCTGCGTGTGCAGAGGCAGAAGTCAAAGATTTTAACGGTGGCTCCACGGAGGGCACTGCCAGTCAGCTGATCCATATATGGTGTGTCCAGGAGGCCTCTGTTGTGTCAGGTGCTAGGCCTTCATTTTCTGGATCAAAGGGACAACTGGGGAGTTCTCGTAGAGAAGCTGAACCGGTCAGAGCTCCGAGGGGGTCTCAAAAAGCAACTCTTTAAGAACCGGTCCAAATGCACTTCAATATTTTAGCAGCCACCACAGTGTCCTACCGTGTACCTGCTAAATATTAGCCCTGCTCCCATAAACGAGTCGCTACTGCTCCAAAGAGGTGGCTTGATGCCTTGGATCAAAGTAGCCCCGTTTCTTTTGTCAACAGCCGCAGAGGTGCCGACGTTCTGCAAGTTTTCTTCCAAACCCCATAAAGGGCCCTGGAGTACCCATCAAGAGCAGTGCCAGCTGCAGCTAATGCACACAAAACACTCTGCAATTAACAGAGCTGAGTGCGCCATTAAGACAACCTTATGAGGAAGGCAATACCCCCAAGTAAGCGGCGGAGCGTAATGAAGTTAGTCAGGCTGGTAAACACCTAAGTGATGGCCTTGTAAAAAAAAATGGCTTTTGAACTCATTTAGCTCTGCAGGCTGAGGCATGGTGCAGACAAATGATGGCTGTTCCATTATTTTCTGTTGACATTTATATGCACTCCCATATACGGTGACTTTTGGAGAAATAGGTTCAATTTTCTAGAGTCAGGTGGTTATGCACGCACATTCCGGCTCTTACCCTGTTTTACCTGTGCAAACTTGGGGAACTTACTTACATTCTCTGAGCTTTTATTTTGCTCATCCGTGAAAAGGTTAGGGGTGGGGGACAGGATACTACGCTGCTAGGATCTTGCTGTGAGTAAGGGAAGGTGATTCCCTTAGCAATCTGCACGTCTAAGCCGGCTGAATATATACTTCTACGTCTCGCATGTTAAATAAAACAAAATGGACTGGAGCATATTCCCAGAAGCGCCTCTCATTGTTCAATCCCCTTTTGGGGGGAATTAAGACTAAAAGTGACAGGTGCTCAAGTGCATGGGTCTTAAAGCTTTCCATTCCTGCCTGCATTTGAATCCTACCCCTGCTATTTGACAAGAGCTGTGTGATCTTGGGCAGGTGATAGAAAGTCTCTGACCCTCACTTGTCTTCATCGTTAACATGGGAATAATATCTTTCAGCTAAAAAAGATTGCTGTGGGGCAGCCCCGGTGGCTCAGCGGTTTAGTGCCACCTTCAGCCCAGGGTGTGATCCTGGAGACCCGGGATCCAGTCCCGCGTCGGGCTCCCTGCATGGAGCCTGCTTCTCCTTCTCCCTCTGCCTGTGTCTCTGCCTCTCTCTGTCTCTGTGTCTCTCATGAATAAATAGATAAAATCTTAAAAAAAAAAGATTCCTGTGAGAATCGAGTGATGGAAAGTGTAGACTTAGCACACAAAGTCACTCCATAAATGTGAGCTTTTAAAGAGATTTCCATTATTCTAGAAGCATGTTCCTCTTGGGGTCACAAGTGGGAAAAAGTAAGGCTTCTAGGCCCACAGTCTAAAGCACCAATATTGTATTTGGCAAAACAGAATTCAAATTCCATTTCTATTCTTAACTGGCTGTGTGACAGGGAAAATTCACATTCTCTCTCTGTTTCAGTCTTTTGCCTGTGAGATAAGGAAGCCGCTTTTCCTCTGTGGGGCTTACACATACCCCACCCGGTTGTTTTGAGTGGGAATCAGCTTACACGTCTATTTGTCACTTATTCATGCTTACCCCGTTGCAGGCACCATCCTCACATTTTATAGTTGTGTCTCACTAAATTCAATCTTCATATCAACCCTTTGAGGTAAGTACTATGCTTATCCCCATTGTACAGATGGGAAATTGAATGAGATACTGGGTAACTTGCCCAAGGTCCTACAGTTAGTGACTGGCAGACTTGGGATTTGATCTTAATATATTTTAGCTTCTTCATCACCATGCTGTGGGGCCATTACCATCACCAATACCACAGCCACTGCAAGAACAACCACCACCTATAGCCACCACCACAACCACATCCATAGGGTCCTGATGAAGTGCCAAGCACTTTATTTTTTTTTAATTTTATTTTTTCCAAGCACTTTATAGGCACAGCCTCATTTTATTTATATATACCAACTGTGTGGGGTGGGTTAGGTGGCTGGCCCAAGGTCACTCCGCGCATACCAGTGCTTGCACTTGATTTCAGACCCTCTGGCCCCAATGTCCCAGCTCTTAGGCCTTCTAATTAGACTGTTGAGGCTGGGAACATACCCGACACCTCACCGGGCACATAACTGACATCCTCCGAAAGGAATTTCGCTCTTCCAGGAATTTTCAAGCTATAAAGGTTGCATTTTCTGATAGCCCATGAGCACTTTGGTATCAATCTTTTCTCCCTAATTTGAAGGGTGAGTCTGATGGTTTCAGATAACAAATGAACCCACATACATCTCTACCTTGCTCTCATTTAGCACAGCTCTGCCCAACGCCTGGGACCTTGTTTATGTCTTTGGAAGAAAAAAAATCAGCAAAAGTGGGTGGCAGACGCCTGCCTATCTCCTTAGGGGTGGACACATCGAAGGATGAGAGAACACATTTGTATGATTTTGGGGACCCTGAATATAAGAGAAGGTGTGAACAACCCATCGTCGTTTGGATTGTGTGTGTCACATTCCTAACTTGGTTTAATTTGATAAACACAGGCCGAGTATCTCACAGGAGAACATTGGGCTCAGCCAATTCTAACATAGTGACCTTGCTTTTCCTGCCTATCCATCTCTCACACTGAGCCAGAGTAATGGTTCCAGAATGGAGATCCAGTAATGATTTCTCCTCCTTAAAATCCTTCTTTGGCTTCCAACTGCCCTCAGGAGAAAAGACAGGACCGCTGAATATAATCTCCCAGGCTCTCCATAATTGGTCCCTGCACCAACCACTCCCACCTCACTGCCTTCTCCCCATCCTCCCTCACTCCCATCATCGGTCTTCACTCCAGTTATCCAAAACAACTTGCCTTTCCCTGCATGTGCTAAATATTATTTCCCCTGACCCCCCTTGTCCTTCACAATTCACCTGGGACCTCACTTTTCTCTGAGAAGCCGGCCAGGATAGTCCGAATCTGTCCATCCTCGAATCCCTTGTTTGCCAGCACTATTTATCATCTCCTACTGGTCGTGGACCGTGTATAGTCTTGTACCATGTAGCTCAGAGTCTGACACAGCGGGTGGGTGGGTCTTTCATAAATATTTACTGGTTGAATGAATAAATAAATGAACTTTCCCCAGGATTAACAACTGCCTTACTTTTTTTTTGGTAAAATATTTTATTTATTTACTTTATTTTAGAGAAGGGGGAGTGAGGCACAGAGGGAGGGGAGAGAATCTAAAGCAGACTCCCTACTTAGCATGGAGCCTGATGCAGGGCTCAATCTCATGCCCCCAGGATCATGACCCAAGGTGGACTAAGAGTCAGATGCTTAAATGAATGAACCACCCAGGTGCCCCAACAGCTACCTGACGTTTTAGAGGATAGGTAAAAAAGAAGAAATATGATGGAGGTTTAGGACAAGATAAAGATGCAAATGGAATAGAAATCTTAAAAAAATATTGTTTTTTTCTTTGATTCCTAGTTGATCTTGGTATTATACAGAACATTTTATAAATAGTTGTTAGTTTTTTACTGGATTGTCAAGCAATGTGCTAGACTCAGCTGCAAAGATATATATGAATATATATATGTATATGTATATATATATATATATATATATATATATATGCTTACCACGTTGAGGTAAGTACTATTCTTATCCCCATTATATATATATATATATTTTTTTTCCCCCCTCAGAAAACTCATAGTCTAATGGGGGAAAGATACAGCAAAGAGAAGCTCGTGAAACACATATCAGCTTTGGAGGCCATACCCTGTACCAAGCTCTTTTACTCATCATCTGTAATTTTCTCTGCAACTTAAAAGACAGGCATTGAAATCATTTTTTACAGATGAGGAAGGATCCTGAAGTTCAGAGAGATTTAAGTAGGTACCTTTCCTTTGTTCAAGCAGGCAATGGAATCATAGAAAGGAACTGGTGCTCAACACCCGTGCTCGTTTTGCTATACTATTTCAATTCACACTCCACTCTGCTATTAATACACTTGAACATCACTTTGTACATTTGCTATCCTTTTTATACGTATTATCTCATTCCAGTCCCACAGCGCACTGCTTATGATGTAGACAAGGATGATATTACAATCTACAATTTACCAATAAAAAGGCTGAGAGCCTGAGGCTAGGTGACAATCTCCCACATCATGTAATTAGGCCAGCAGGAACAGAACTCATGCTTCTTGACGATGGGGTCTTCTCCTTGTCACTTTTCAAATAGAGTTGACCCTTGAACAACACAGGGGTTAGGGGTGCCCACCCATGGTGGCGTTGAAAATTGCATGTCACTTTTGACTCCCCCCAAAACTCAACCACTAACATCCTATTGTTGACCAGAAGCCTTACCAATAACATAAACAGTGGATTAACACATACTGTGTAGGTTATACATATTCTATGCTATATTCTTACAATAAAGTAAGCTAGGGGGAAGGAGGTGTTGTAAGAAAGTCATAAGGAAAAGGAAAACCATTTACGCTGCCATACTGTAGTTACGGAAAGAAATCCGCACATAAATAGACCTGGCATCCAAACCAGTGTTGTTCAACTGTCCTTCCAACCCCACCATGTAACTCCATTTGTCCGCAAGGAGGACCAATATTTCTTTCTCAGGGTAGATTGGTGGCAATGCCCTAGAGCTGGGTGACTGTAGTTTTTCAGGCCGAGAGGTCCTCAGCGAGCTCCCGTGGTCCCTGAGTAGCGCCTACATTAAGTTTGCATTCAGGCCTTCTCTCCATTGCTCCCCATTCAGCTGAAACATGAAAGGGCACTGGAGACTATGGCCAGCTCTTGGTACCATTTGAGGACAGCACATTGGCCTAGACCCTAGCACATAACCTGGGACTCAATATATTATCACAATATGGTTTTCTCCAGACTGATAGTGATTCATTATTATAAGTACACAGGGGGATCATTTCAGAGGAGAACTGATCATCTCCCTGAGATACTTCTTGCTTTAAAAAATAATAATAATAAAAAAAGGAGAAAACTATTCCCAGGAAGGGATTCCCTCTGTCTCTCATTGTTTCCCAAAGCTTTATTTCTCTTAATTCAACTCAACAAGCATTTCCTTCCTTTACTGTGTTTCCCAGCTGTTATGATTTGCAAGAACTAAGATAAACACAATTGAGGCCCTTCCTCTTAGGGTACCCACTGTATTAAGAGAAAACGGATATGTGAAAAAAGAGCTCTAACTCCAAATGACTGTGTAGCACAGTCAGGTAAAAAGATCAGGCTTTGCTGGCAGGCCAATCATGAGTTCAAATCCCAGTTTGCCATTAACTAGCATCAAGTCCTTGGGCCAGCGACGTAACCTCATACAGTCGTGATTTCCTTGTCTGGCATAATGAAGACAGTGGCAGTACCAACATCAATGCCCCACTGAAGGATGACAGAGGCAAGCGTATAGAAAATTCTGTAGAGTAACTTGCACATAGTAAGTGCCCAATATATATACTGGTTTCAGTAGTATTTTTTCAACTCACCTGCCCCCCCCCAGGATTGCAAGCTTTTCTTTGTTACCCCTCACTCATCTCTCATATCCAGCAAAGCTCATCATATATTTGACTCTTAATTAACAAATAAAGTCTATTTTAGACATACAGGCAGAAATGAAACCATCCATGTCATTCTTTTCAAATTGACTAAGTTAAACAAAGCTGTTTAGTGGAAGCCCACTGTATGTGTGCCCAGTGTGGAGGGCTGGAGATAGAAAAACAAAACACCATCCCTGCTCTCCTAAAGCTTTAGATCCAAGATGCCATGAGGAAGGGAAGGAACAAGAAAAAACAGCATTGAGTCTTCCAGTGATTCAGATGAAAAATGACAGCACATAGAAGAAAACTCGGGCTACTGGTTTTGGATCTGGAAGTCCTGGTTATAGAGCATTGCTTAGCATGGAATTTGACCCCTTTGCCCTCTTAGGACTTTGACGTCCCTTTATGGGAAAATTATCATAATCTGGAATATTGAGATTCTGGCCTTTTTTTTTGGGGGGGGGACTTTTTATTATTGTAAAATAATTTTAGATTTAGAGAAGAGTTGCAAAGTCAGTACAGAAAAACTTTGTATACCCTTGACCCAGCTATCCTAATGCTAACATCTTATATAACCCTGTGTATCAGTTAGGGTTCTCTGGAAAAACAGGACCAGTAGAATTATAAATTCTACATAGAGAAATGTATTATAAAGAATTGGCTCACTTGATTAGAGAGGCTGGCAAGTCCAAAATTTGCAGAGCCAATGGCCCATTTTGAATTCCAAGGTTGGCAGGCTGTGTTAGAACCAGGAAAAGCTGATTTCTCAGCCCAAGGGCTATCAAGCAGGAAAATTCTCCCTTAGTTGGGGAAGGGTCAGCCTTTTGTTCTATTCAGTCCTTCAACAGATTGGATGAGGCCCACCCATATGAGGGAAGGCAATCTGCTTTACTCATTCTATCAATTTAAATGCTAATCTCAGCCAAAAATACACTCAGAGAAACACCTAGAATAATGTTTAACCAAGTATCCAGGCACTCCATTACCCAGTCAAGTTGAGACATATAATTAACCATCATGTGCCATAGTATATTTACCAAAACTAAGAAATTAGCACCGAAACAATCCTATTAACAAACCGAAGACATTATTTGGATGCCAATTGCCTTTTCATTAGAATAGTCTCTACGCACACCAAATGACAGTGGAGCCAGGCATCTAAGTCAGGACTCCTGGATCTGTACTACCAACACAGACCAAGATGTTCAGCAAGAACAGAGGAATAGAAGGAACACTGGCCCAGTAGTCTAAATACCTGGATTCCAATCCTAGCTTTGCTATTAAAAGACTCTAGGTCCTTGTGGAAATTGTGGCATCTTTCTGATTCTTTATTTAAAAAAAAAAAATCTAACTCAATAAGCCAAAAAAGTCCCTTCAATCTCTCAAAGTCTATAGAGATTTAAGGAGGAGAACATCTCTCTCTTTCACACACACATACACGCACACATGCACGCACACAAATGCACGCGTGTACACACTCATGCACACACAGACCCAAGGTGGTCCTGCGGCCCGAAGGTCCCCTCCTTATCCAGTTGAGTGTGCCACTTTGGCCCTAAGCTATCAGTGCCAGTAAGTTCACTCTAAGCCTTGGCCCTTCCCCAGTCACAGCTATCCGCCCTCTCCGCTCACCTTGAACTCCCCTGAAGTCATCCCTCTGATCTCTCATGCTGGGCCTCCTGTCTGATCTGTCCCTCTTCTCTGACTCCTGGCCTTCCACCTTCCTGTTGGAGTCCGTGGCTTCCCATCCTCTCTGCCAGTTTTCATGACTTGGCCCTTTGCCTTTGACTTCTTGGGTACCAGACCTAGATGGCCCTCTGGTCATCTGGCTTCAGGCTCCCAGCCCGGTGTCGCCTCTAGCTTCAAACTGCTTATCTCATCTTCATTTTTATTTTAGGAATATGTGCCTGCAACAAACACCCTGCCTTTCTTGCACAAGCTGGTTTACTGCTCAGAGGCGTGCGTGCACACACACACTCCGCCTGTCAGGGACAGCTCATGGGGGCTTCCCTGAGCCGGTCACCTTTCTATACTGAAGAAGATAGCTGGAGACAAGTGGTGTTTCATTTAGAGATCACTTCTAGATGCCTTGAAGGGTGAAAAATATTGAAACAATGAGAGGCCAAGTTTTGTACAACACAAAGCAAAGAGGCTCAGGAAATAGCCAAGTGACCTTCACTCAGAGGCAAGAATCGCGAAAGACAGGGGGGCTGGTGCATCTGACCGGAAATTGCCAAATGGGCAGTAATAATTTACCGTCTTTATATTCGTAGCTCTCCTGTCTGCTGTATTGTTTCAAGACCCTCTCCTGGATGGGTATGCACTACAGGGATGCCAGCCCTTCTTCACAGTGGAATCAAAGCCAGAATTATAACTAATGATGTGCTTGGGTTGCTCAACCCGCCTACATCTCCACCTACTATGGGCCAGGTCCTGCTGCCACTAGGAATGAACTGGGAAGAAAAAGTCAGTTAGCCATGATTTTAAACATCAAGGATCTTGAAGACTGGGGAGAAGGGTAAGTGGGAAAAAGCCATGGAATGAATTATGTATAAATGCTGGAGCTCAGGGGGAAGGAGGAAAGCTGAAGGAAACTGAGCTCATGACACACCTGCAAGAAGAGGGATGCAGAGGCCACAGTCCACACTTTCCAGGGCTAAGGCTGGGAGGGGAGATGGATACTCCCTCCTCATTTCTGGCCTCTTCTACGAGTCTGGGACCCTAAGTGGCCTGCTCACGTAAGAGCATCTAGAGTTCAACCCACCCGGCTAAGGAAGCCAGATTCAAATGTTCTAAAATTGGATTTTAGTGGCGGTTATGCAATGCTGTAAACTTACCAAGGCTCACTGAAATGCACACTTTAGATGAGCGAGTACCGTGGCATGCAAAGTACATCCCGGCACCCACTGAAAACCAAAGGGTGGATTCCTCTTCTGGATTTCCTTGTTTGTTCTGCAGATCAAAGTCATCAATGCTTCCTTAATTTCTTCAAGATAAAATCCATACCTTTGGCCTGACATTTGAAACGCTACAAGCAGTAAGGCTTAGCTCTGCCCAGTGTCCCCAGTGGGACTGGCCTCCCACGTGGTCGCAGGATGCATCTCATTCTAGCATCCCACTTCCCATCCCACTTCATTCCACGTCATTCCATCCCACAACACTGTGTATGTTTTGCTATAAGCATTCACTTTGGTAACACAGGGCTCTGTGATGGGTGAGAAAGAAACGAAAATAAGTTCTGCCCTCATGGGGTCTGTAGATTGCGCATCCATCGTGAAAACACATATGAAAACAAATAGAACCACGGCGGTGCCTACTACGTGCCAGGCACTGCGCTCTACACTTCTATGCACGAGGGCACATCTCATTTTTTTTTACAACTACCCTATAGAGGAGGTCCTATTATTATTTCCATTTTTACAATGGAAGGAACTAAAGCTGGAAAGGGTTAAGCAAAATGTTCCAGGTCACAACGCTAGTTGGTGGCAAAGCTGGAATTCAAACCCAGGCTTCCCATCTCCTGAGCTCACACACACTTTAGCTTCACACTACAGACACACACAGACGGGCGGTAGAAAGGTTCTCTGCGGTGACACCCCGGTTAGTGCTGGGACAGGAGGTATAATCCGCCTATGACACTTAGAAGGGGAGACTGAGTGAAAAGTGGGAGGAAGATATGAATGTATACAGTGGGGTGTGTTCAAGGGGTCTGCACACCTTGGTGAGGTGGGACTCGATGGGGGGCTGGGCAGGCTTGTTGGATGAGGCTTGACACGTGGTTGAGGAAGCGAGCCGCGACAGGCCGAGGTGCTGTATTGCTTAGCATGACTTCGCCTCCAAGAAGCAGAAAAGCATGACTGAAATTGGTTTAAACCATAAACCCCTGTATTGTTGCTTATATCACAGAGTCCAGAGATAGGGAAGATTTCAGAGTTGTTCAATTCAGCAGCTCAGCTGTGTTATCAGGCATCCTGGGTTTCCATCTCTTCACTCTGGCATGCTCGCTGTTGACTAATCTCTCAGGATGACTCGCTTCATGGTCTCAAAAAGCAAAACATTTTCAGGCTTCCTGGCCAGATACAGCAAAGTCCAAAATCAGAAAGCAAACGTGGCATACGGTGTCTCCTTCTTAAAAACAAGGGTATCTTTTCCAGAAGACCCTCCCGCTTATGTCTCGCGGGCCAAAGCAGAGGCTCGCCTACCAGCCCTGACCAGTGGCCGCCAAGGAGAATTCGCCATGTTGGTTTGGTCAAATCATGACTTAGCTCCTAGAAAGGGATGGGGCTCACTCTCCCTGAGTCATAGGTTCTGGGAGCAAAGAAAGGGGGGCTGCATGCCAAGTAGGCAGCCAGCATTTCCAGCATTTCTCAGAGAAAAGCTTAACCTTTTTCCTTGAAGGTGACACAGGTGGGGGCAGGGCGGGCTAGAGGAGGGTAGTCAAAGTGAAGACACAACCACACTGACGTCCAGAAGCCGTCTTTTCTTCATGCTTCCATGGTCTTTTACCACTCAGTCTGGCATTCATGTCTCCTCCCCTTCTTCCTCCTTTCCTTCCATTTTTCCTTCTTTCTTTCCACTTTCCTTCCATTGAACACAAACTGCTGAGGTTTCTATTACACCTCGTCCAATATTATTCTTAGTGATGGAATCACAGTCGTGAGCAGCACACACGCACGCGCACACACACACAGGCCCTTCCTGTCTTCTACGTGACCGTGGGTCGTTGTCTCCCTGCAACTGGCTCATCCACCCTCCTCCTGCACAAAGCCTTTTATGAGCACTCCAGCCCTCAGTGATCTCTCTGCTATCAAGTGTTTTCTTACCGTCCCTGAGGCTGCTTGACAATTCATGCGGAACCCTGTGTGAGAAAACAGGAAGATATCCTAGGGGAGAATCTGTGGACACTCAAAGCATCTCGGAACTAGACAGTGTCTGTTTATTTGCCCCACCCCCAACTTAAGCCCGTCTCTCCTTCCACTCTCTTTTAAAATTCCCTGGTAACGATTATTGGTTTTCTGTAGCCAAAGGGCAAAATTAATAAATTCCTCAGCCATACAACTTTCTTGGAATCTAATAATGATCTTCGACTGTTAGCACTGGAACGAAGGATGTAGGCAATAAAACAGAAGCAGGGAAGGAAGGAAGGAGAGGAAGGTGATGTGGGTGTGGGGCGATCAAACCTATCCACACCCAGAGTGCTGGTCAGGGAGACCAGGGAATTGAGCCTTTAAGAAAGGGAGAGGGATCTTATCCCAAGCTCTTGAGAGAGGAAGGGTGTGAGGCGGGAAGAGGGTGGAGTACAGGGGAGCCCTGAGTGATCCAGGACCTAAGTGGACCAGAGGATTAATGCAATGCTTTTGTCTGCAAAGCTTTTTCCCTACCCCACACCCCACCCTCCATTCCTGGAATTGGGACTTCAGCATTCAACTAGCGTCAGTGATCAGCTGCTAGGCATGCATTTTACAAAAATGAGACTGCCTTTAAATTTCAGGATGAGAAACAGTCGGACAGAGTTCTCCAACTTGTTTTGAGCTAATAACAGGATATGGGCAAAAGAGAGCAATGACGCCTCTACAGTAGGTATAGACCAATCAATGCTATTTCTTTGAGGGAGGCTATGGGATGTGCATCTTGGAAGGCAGTAGATGAACTCTAAAGGGTCTTTGGAATCAGACAGTTTTGAGTCTGATTCACTGGTACCATTATCTGCCAGATGTGTGGTATTGGGAAGTCACTTAACTTCTGGGGGAGTTAGTTTCTTACTGTGTGAAATGGGATCCACATTCTCTGAGCGTTCTGCCTCTATGGGCTGTTTGAGGAACAAATGGGATAATGAATGTGGAAGTCTCATAGAGACATCTGAGCTAAGTTGATGAGGTTGTTATTTCTTCTGGGAAGATACTTCTCGCTTCCCAAAGGGACCACATAGCAGATCTCACTGAGTAATTAACGTGTAAACAACTTTGATTTTCCATTTCAATGACTCCCTCTCTTCTCTGCCTCTGTAGATCTCATATCTCCAGACTCTGCTAAAAGAAGGGACTAGGGGGAGGGCGTGCGCCTGGGTGGCTCAGTCAGTTAAGCATCTGCCTCCCACCTCTGGCTCAGGTCATGATCTGGCTCAGGTCATGATCTCAGGGTCCTGGGATCAATCCCTGGGTCAGGCTCCCTGCTCAGCCTGCTCAGCAAGGGAGCCTGCTACTCCCTCCCCTTCTCCCTCTGCTGCTCCCCCTGCTGTGTGCTCTCTCTCTCTCTCCCTCTCTCTTTCTTTCTCTCTTGCACACATGCATAGGCTCTGTCAAGTAAATTAATAAATAAATACATCTTTAAGAAAAAAAAGAAGGGAGTAGAGGGAGATAGGCTACATCTTTTTGTGACTCTTAAAGATATCCACATTTGGCCCACAGAAAAACAGACTCATTTGCAAATAAATAAATAAATAAACAAACAAACAAACAAATAAATTCTGATGCAAATATTTTTACATTCCTGTCAGATGAAAGAATCATTTCCTATAAACCGTTAGAGAGGAAGTTGCTGGCCAGGCTCTCCACGACCCCAAACACTTTGGTCATATTTTCTACAAAAGGAAAACAGTCTCATGTACAACCATGACATGATCATCAAAACCAGGAATTTAACACAGAAACATCAGCACTATAGAAATCTCAAGCCCTGCTCAAATTTTGCTAAATATCCCAAAAAAATATCTTTTCAGGCAAAGAATCCAGGTCAGAATCATGTGTCGTCTTTATGTGTCACGTCTTCTAGTCTTCAATCCAGAGTGTGTCCTCATTTTTCTCTTGTCCTTTATAATCTTGAAGCGTTTGATTACAGTCCCCTTTCAGTTTGGGTTTGTCTGATGCCTTTTCCTGATCAGGTGATACATCTCTGGATAAGAATATCAAAGAAGTCACGTTCCTTTGTCAGGGCATCCTATCAGGTGGCACATGACTTTGATTTGTCTCACTTAGGGTGATATTCACTTCATACATTCCATTAAAGTATTGCCTGCCAGCGTTCTCTACTTAAGTAAGTCTTTTCCCCTCTGTAATTATTACGTCTTTTGTGGAGATGTACTTTGAAACTATGGCAATATCTCTTTCCTCATCAAACATTCAAGTATTCATTTCTTAATGTATATTAGAACTGAATGGTGGTTTCCTATATTACCGACTATTTCCTATGTGATATGTTATCATATATATATATATATATTTTAAAAATTTTGATGCTCAAATTGTACAAGATTTGACCAGTTGTAGCCTCTTGAAGCTGGCTCCTGTGTCCTTTGACATGTCCCCAACTCTCTGACTTGCCTCCTGACACAAGATGTTTTGTTTTCCTTGTCCCACCCATTTCTGCAAAGAGCCCAGATTCCTTTTAGTGGAGTTGTAATTTTTTTTTTTTTTTTTTAGTGGAGTTGTATTTAGAAACCAAGATCAGGACCCTAGGAATGCTCGTGCTATCGTGTGTACTGTGTGTGAAAGGAGAGGGCAGTTGCTGTTGCCAGGCCCTTCACCTTCAGTAGATGGAGTTTTACGTATCGTGTGCGTATGTGTGTGTTTATGTCAAAGATAGAAAGAGAGAGAGAGAGACAGAGAGACAGAGGGGGGAATGTTTTGATTTATTTTTATATCATAACAACCTTAATTAGATGATAGCACTTCTCGTATAGATTCCATAAACTGTTAATAAATACTCTATGAAAAAGAGAGATCCAAGGTCAACTGGGTCTGCCAAACACCAATATGCTCCTGTACTTGGTGGCCATCCAAAAGGCTATGGACTATGTCGTATCTATTTATACGGCAGTCCCAGTGCTGGAATCATTGCTGCTTGTGATTAAAAACTGATAGTATCTTTAAAAATCGTACTTGACTTCTAACATTTTTATTATCACTGTTTGCAAATACACTAGAGAAATATCGATTCCCTTCCCCGCTCCCTCCCCTCTGCCCCTCATAGACCCCTGCTTCATAGAATGCTGAGATCACGATTCTCCTGGGGAGGCTGAGAGGAGAAGACAGTGAGCTCAGACTGTACCAGAGTCCATGCAGGTGTGAGGGCCTGGGGGCAGGAGTCAGGCACATCCTATTCTGGGACACGTTGGAGTCCAAGCAGGCAAGGTGAGGAGGAGGAAGGATGAAGCCTACCCTCACCCTCACGGCTTTTTAGTATCTGTAGTGAGGTTCCTGAAGTCACGGAGCCTTTACTGCTTAGTGGTTAAAGGCGCAGACTTCGGAATCCGATTTGCATGTGATTCTTGGCTTGTCCTCCAAGAAGGATGTGTGACTTTACGTACAATAATAGTACCTATCTTATCATGCCTTTGTGAGGATTAGACATGGCAGCTGCATGAAACATACTTAGCCCATTGCCTGGCATATGGTAAATGCTCAATAATTGGCATTTCTTTTTTTGGTGATGGTTGTTATTTCAGCATCAGTTGAGAGTTTGGATAGTCTCTCAGGGAGGTCTATAAAAGGATATGCAAGACAATCAGGAATGAAGGAAACAGTGCTAAGACGGGGGCCCAGGATTGCTCAGTCTCCATGCTAATACTTTGGGCTATTCAATTCTCTATTGGGGGGACTGTCCTGTGTATTGTAGAAAGCTTAGCCGTGTCCCTGGCCTCTACCCACTGGATGCCAGTAGCACCTGCCAGTTGTGATCACCAAAATCACTTCCAGGCATTGCCAAATGTCCCCGGGGCTGGGGGGAGGTAGAGAGAGGAGGCAAAATTCTCCTTGGTTACAAACCACAAGGCTATTTATAGGAAGCTGTTTTTCAGTAACCTGAGAATTTTCCCGAATTGCCTCTTATTCCACGTGGCTATGGCGGGGGCGGAGGGCAAATATGTGAGCACCTTGCCATTCTGGTAGCAAGCATTTGCCAGACCAATCAGATCACCCAATCCCATTTACCTGTCCCACAGAAGGGCATATGCACCTGCCTGGGCCAGTACAAATTCTTCCCAAAGATTCCGGGATTTTACACAACACCCCAAAGAAAAGACATTCTGTTTCCTTTATGTTCCAGGTGTAAGCATATGTCTCCAGAGTTCCTGGTGCCTGTGTCCCATACCTTACAGAGGACATGGGTATAATGTGGTCGGCACAGAGACGGGAGCCGGGATAAGAAAGGGAGAGACGGAGCGAGAGAGAAACTGTCTCTCTGGATACTGCCATATGTGAGCCCATCTCTGCCACAATCGTCTCATGCCACTCATGAGAATCTCTATTTCCCACTTATGGTTAAGTTGTTTAGGGCTGGCTTTTACGATGACTGAAGTAGACTGATTCCTATTGCGAAGATAAAGCAGAGAGAGGATTTAATCAATAGGACAAGGTCCTTCAGTAAACCTGAGGGCAGGGGATCCAGGACCCAGGCAGGAGAACCTGCCTGACGCAGGAAGGGCCGTATCCTGGGGATCACTTGGAAAGGGGTGGACGTGGATGAAGCCCAGTTGCTGACTTAGTGGCAGAAGGTCAGGGACGTACTGCAGATTGGCAGTGGGGAACTGCATGTGCAAGGTTTCATCGTCATCTACGATCCCATTTTTCTCTCTTCCACTCCAGAAAGCATTTCAGGATTCAAGCGAAGACTGAGATTTCACTTACAATTTTGAATGCTCTACATTCTTTAAAAAATCCCTTGAAGAGAGAAGGTATTTTCAAGCTTGAGTAATTTGACTGTTACTAGTATTGTTTCTTGCAAATTATCTAAAATCTAGGTTGAGACCCTGCAGTTTCAAATATTATAAGCCAGAATAACTTGAGTGATTTGACTACTGTTAGCATAACATTTCTTGCAACTTACCCAGGAATTTATGTGGACAAACCTGGGGGTTGTGCTACAGTGGGTTAGAGCTGCTGCACTGCCCGAGAGAAGAAAATGTAAGTGTTCATTAACTGTCTATAATGCACACTCGATTGTTCACTGCCTTCTAGTTTATTCTTAATGCTGTGGAGCATCTGAGAGTACTTGAGAATTGTATGAAAATAGTCCAACCATCACTGGAGGGGGAATTACACATGGTATATGTCTGCCTCCTTATTCTAGACCCACTGCCCACATCACCGATCAATTCCGCTTTCACTTTTATCGGGCCCGCATGCAGCCTCAGAATCCTTCTCAACACCGTGCTCCAGCAAGTACAAGACCAGCCTGAAAGATGCAACTTATTTGCTATTGTCAACTGCTACAAAAGCTCCTGTAGTTTGTTCTTCATTTGCTGCTGGAAGAGAAATGGCCCCTGGGTTCTGGGCAGGCGAAGAAGGACCCTGGAGCAGCCTTGAGCATCCGGCGCTCTATTTCAGCATCCTTGCCCTCCCATTAAGAAGAGGTGAGATGTGATGAGAGGCACAGGCTGTGAGGCCTCAGGCTTTTATCTCTGGCGATGACATGGGCAGTGTGACATGCAGGGTAATGAATTGCCCTCTTTGCAGAAATGAATAAGTTGTGGTCGGTGATGCAATGATCAATTTGCTCCATCACGTTAAGCTGCCCATTCATCATCCACACCTGCTGTCAGGAGCCCAGGGCCGCCGATATTGGCCTCAAGCCTCTGCCTCAGCCTGCGGAGTAACAGCCTTTGGAGCCGCCTCCCCAAGGCTCAAGGCTTCTTTTGATTACAACCTCGGATGAAGGGCCCGGTTCCTGCTCAGCCACTGGTGACTCCGGAAAAAAAGACCTCTCTGCTGATCCAGGCCTTGGAGATGCAGCCGAATAAAATGTGATGGGCCCCTTGGCAGGGACCCAGGTGGCCTGTCCCACTGTTCTACCGTGTGACGGTGGGCCAGCCTCATGTCATCTCTGCCCCTCAGCATCTCTACTCTAAAGGGAAGGCATGGAGTCATCTGTCTCTCACATCTCTATCTCTGGCCCAGGAGGCCCTCCACAGATATATTCTATTGGAAGGGCAGTTTGTGGCTTTAACTCCTCCACTCACCAAGGCAAATAACACTTATTAACTGTCGGTTGTTTGGCATCAGTGCAGTGGTTCATTGACTTTTCACAGCTGAGAAGAACGTATAATTATCACATTTCACTGATGAAGGAAACGGAGGCACAGAAAGGTTAACTGAGCTGCCCAAAGCCACAGAGAGGTTGCATTAGTGTAGAGTCGGAACTGAATCCAAATCTGCTTGATGCCAAAACCCATGCCCTTTCTGCTAGGAATCGTTTTGGCTAGAGAGTAGGCCATTAAGTCATTCTAACCAAGCCAATCTCCTGCTCTTTCTGTGGGTTCCAGGTGCTGCTAGGGCCCAATATCTGCTCACAGGAAGGAAGGGAGGCCTAGAGGGGTTTGGGGCTAATGTCTATATCTCCAGTTTCCAGTTTGAATTTTTCAAGCTCTTGGTTAGGGCTCAAGTTATAGAATCCAGGTGGTTGGCCAACAGGAATGTTGAGAAGCTTCTCTGGGTCCTCCAGGGTAGCTGCTGCCTATGGGGTATTTCTCTTTCTCTTTCTTTCTCTTTCTCTTCTTTCTCTCTCTCTCTTTCCCTCAAGGAAGATGTTCAGAGTGTCCTGTTTGAGATGTCCTGAATGCCAGGCCCCGAGCTAGGTGGTTGATCCTCAATCATTTATGCCTCGTAGCTACCTGGTTAGGTTAGTCGTTCACAGTGGGGAAACTGAAACTCAGGTATTTCTGGCAATTCTGGTGGTGTGGAGAGGGCCATGCAATGGGCTCAGAGCCAGAGGCTCTTGTGCTTATCCACATTCTTGACTTGGCCACTATGTGAGCTTGGAAGGGGTCACGTTTCCCCCCAGGTGTGTGCCTGAGGTGTGTTAGAAGTAGAATAAGCAACAGCTTTGGATTTGTATGAGCAAAGATCTGAACCCACTTCTGCTCTAAGATCGAACTGGTGCCATCTTCAGCAAGCTGCTTCCCCTTTCTGAGCCCTTTCAAATGGGCCAGTGTTGCATTTCACATGGGGTTGTTATGAGGGTTACAAACTGTCTTTTTTTTTTTTTCAATCTATTCTGTACTAGGTACTCTTGCTGTGGATATAATGGTGAGCAAGAAGGAAACCATCCCTGCTCATGCAAGATTTGCAGATTAATTGGAAACCTAAATAATTAGTCAACTAGGACACATGCTATAGTGGGAGGACAAAAGCCTCTTTTCAGAGATGTTGATCCAGACCTTCTCAATCCTGGCTGCACATTAGTATCAACTGGAAAAATTTAAAGATGGTGCTGCCTGTGTGCCACCCCAGACCACACAAATTAGAATTCCTAAAGGTAGGGCCTTCACTATTTCTTTTTTGAACTTTTTATGTTAGCATCTTATCAGACATATGGAATGGTTTTAAGAGTAAGCATAACTCTTGCCATATCTATTTAGCATTGCACTGAAGGCTATAGTCAGAGAAATTAGGCAGAAAAAAAGAAAAGTCATCCCGATTGGAGAAGAAATAAAATTGTATTTGGAGATGTCATGTTTTTACATATAGAAAATCCTAAGGAATACACACACACACACACACACACACATACACACATACACACAGAGTTTGAATTAATAAATGAGCTCAGTACAGCTTCAGGTTACAAAGTCAATGTCCAAAACCCAACTGTATTTCTATACACTAGCAATGAAAATGTCAAAAATGAAATTAAGAAAATGACTCCATTTTCCACAGCACCAAAAAGAATAAAATACTTAGAAATAAATTTCACAAAAGAGGTGTAAAGACCTATGCACTGAAAACTAAGATAGCACTGAAAGAAAATACAGAAAGTCTAAATAAATGGAAGGACATCCCATGTTCATGAATTAGGGCATCTGATACCATTAAGATGGCAACACTCGCCAGAGTGATCTGCAAAGTCCTTGAGTCCCTATCCTATCCCAATTGATTTTTTAAAAAGATTTTAATTATTTATTAGACACACACACACACAGAGAGAAAGAGAGGCAGAGACACAGGCAGAGGGAGAAGCAGGCTCCATGTGGAAAGCCTGACGTGAGACTCGATCCCGGGTCTCTAGGATCACACCCTGGGCTGAAGGCGTCGCTAAACTGCTGAGCCACCGGGGCTGCCCAAGAAATGTACAAACTCATCCCAGAATTCATAAGAAAATGCAAGGAACTTAGAAGAATTGAAACAATCTAAAAAATGAACAAAGTTGAGGACTCATACATCCCAGTTTCTCATCTTTTTTCCTGTTTACTCTGTCTCCCTCTCTGGATACAGAGCGTGTGCAAGTGTGAATGTGTGTTATCTATATGTTCGCATGGCACAGATGCACATTATTGCTTCTTAACTATTCGAGACTAAGTTAAAGACGTGATGTCCCTTTACCTTTAATACCTCAGTGTGAATTTTCCAAACCCAAAGATATGTCTTTTTTAATTTTTCTAGTACAATTATGTACATCAGGAGATTGTCAGTGATGCAGTACTATCACCTAATGTAAAGATTTCTTCAAGTGTCCCACTGATTTTAAGATTTTATTTTATTTTATTTTATTTTTTTAAGATTTTATTTTTAAGTCATCTCCGACACCCCACTTGGGGCTCAAGTGCACAAACCCAAGATCAAGAGCCACATGCTCCACGGACTGCATCAGCCAGGCACCCTCCACCAATATTCTTTATAACCAAAGAAAATCTCAGCGTGGTAGGCATCCTTTCACAATGTAAACATGTATCAACTCATCACGTTGTACACTTTTAATATATCAAAATTTTGTCAATCATACATCAGTAAAGCTGAAAAAATAAAAAAGAGAATGAAAAACCCAACCTCATGCACTGGACTCAGTTGTCAGCCTCTTGGGGTTCTTTTAATGTGGACAGCTCCTTGGCCAGCTGTGTCTTTGGTGACCCACACGTTCTTAAAGACATAGGTCAGCTACTTTGTAGAATTTCCCTCAATCTGGCTCTGCCTCATGTTTCTTCCGAATTACACTCAGGTTTTGCGTTCTGGGGAGAAATACCCCAGAAGTGATGCTCTGCCCATCTCAGTGCCTCATATCAGAAGGTTACTTCTGGAGAGATACTTTCAGATTATTTTTTTTTAACGATTTTATTTATTTGAGAGAGAATGAGTGAGTGGGAGGGAGAGGGAGGGAGAACCTGAGGCAGAGTCTACGCTGAGCACAGAGCCTGACATGGGGCTCCAAACCATGACCAGGAGGTCATGATGAGCCGAAACCAAGCATTGGATGCTTAACTGACTCAGCCACCCAGACATGCCTCTCCTGTTCCTCTTCCAACCACCAGTGGTGTCATGCTTCCATGATTTTAAAAAATTCACCAGGTTACATGCATTATTTGGGGTTGAGAGCCACTGAATTACCCTTATCTAATAAGACCTAACCCTCTGGAAGAACATTTAAACTGAAGCCTGAAGGAGTAGAAATAGCCATACTCCTTGAAACTGGTGGTGAGAGGGCAGATGTTCTGGGCTCAGAAAAGGCCTGAAGACAAGCATGCATAAAAGACACCCAGAAAAAGAGGTAGCTGGGGGGCTCTTTGGCTGAGCATCTGCCTTCAGCTCAGGCCATGATCCCGGGGCCCTGGGATCGAGTTCCACATCAGGTTCTCTGCAGGGAACCTGCTTCCCCCTCTGCCTGTGTCTCTGCCTCTCTCTCTGTGTCTCTCATGAATAAAGAAATAAAATCTTAAAAAAAAAAAAAGACACCCAGAAATGAACCAAGGCAGGTGGCCAGGCACAGCAGGGTAGGATGTTGGCCGTAGGTAGAGGCAGGGAACATGCAAGGAGTCTGAGCTTCTTGTGTTGGGAGAGACCCACGAAATGAGTCCAATCAGGGGAATGACATGACCAGGTGATTGTGTTGGGGGGAAAAAGATCCCCTGGCTACCATGTGGAGCCTCAGTATATGAATGTCAGCAGTGAAAGCAGGAGGTGATGTGTGGAGAGGATAGCGATGCCCAGAGAGAGGAAACAGTGACTGGACAATACACTAGGGCTCACTGAATGGCACTGTCTGAAGTTGAGTGTGACAAGGGGAGACATCAGGTGCTGTGGGCACGCATGGAGAAAGGGTTGCAGGATCAGGTAAGGCTTCCTGGAGGAGGTGGCATAGGCTGAGTTCTGTTGGATGAGTACAAGGCACCAAGATGAAGGGGCAAGTGAGGCCCACATTCTAGGCAGGAAGAACAAGAAGCGTGGGGGGGACTAAAAGCGCTCAAGCAGGCTGGAGCCTGGAGGAAGGACCCTGAGGATGTAGCTGGAGAGAGAGAGAGAGGGGAGCAGGGACGGACCCCTACGGTTGTGGGTCACACTGAGAGGTCTGGGCTCTGTCTCCCAGACCGCAGGCAAGGGGAGGGTTGGGAAGGTCTAAAGCAGGTTTGACACCTCAGGAATCCACTCCAGCTGCATGCAGAGGATGACTCGGAGGCCAGGGTCAGGGAGGAGGGAAGACAATCCAAGAGAGCAGTGGGCCACGGTCGTGGAGGAAATCCTTGCATGCTGCCCCCCCGGACTGGTGCTCAACATGTGGGAGCTACGGTGTGAGCTCCCAGCTCTGGGGGAGGGGGGGAGGCCAGGCCCATTAGCGTCTTTGCAAGCTCCAATTGGGGTCTTCTCTACCTGCTTTTGGGAGCACAGGTTAAAAAGAAGAAGACATTCATTTTCTCTCCTTTCCCCTTTATTCCCTTTCACTATTTTTTATATTCTCCAAATGAATGAGACCATATAATGAGTGGGAAATATCAGAGAGGGAGACAGAACCTGAGAGACTCCTAACTCTGGGAAACGAACAAGGGGTGGTGGAAGGGGAGGTGGGCGGGGGGTGGGGTGACTGGGTGACCGGCACTGAGGGGGGTGCTCAATGGGATGAGCACTGGGTGTTATGCTATATGTTGGCAAATTGAACTTCAATAAAAAAAAATTTTTAAGAAAATAAAAAGAAGAAGACAGCCTCCACGCAGAGGAGAGGATGGAGAACAACCTGTTGGCTGGGGAAGGGGAGAGGAGAGAAAGAGCAAGGGGCTCGCTCGGTGCCCAATGAAGACAAATGGGCAGTGAGTTCCGGAGAACACGTCCTTTCTCCGAGCGCTTGGCTCTCCATCAGGCCGCTCAGGCCGGCCGGCCGGCGGGAGCAGCGCTTTTGTGCGCCTGCAAGCTGTGCTCCCGTTGCCACGGCGACGGGGCCAGAAGTCACGTCTGCTGCTGCTGCACCGAGCCCTGCGATTTATGCCTGCCTGGCTGGGGCTCTAAACTTTTTTTTAATGTTCAAAATCCATCACAGCCAGGGAGGGAGGGGTGGGCCCGGCTCCCTTTCGGAGGCGCAGGCTGCTGTGGTGCCCCCTGGGAGGGCAACCTGCCACCGTGTCCCCTGGGAGGGTGACCTGCTGCTGTGCCCCCCCGGAGGTGACCTGCCGCTGTGCCCCCCCGGAGGTGACCTGCCGCTGTGCCCCCCAGGAGGGTGGCCTGCCGCCATGTCCCCCCACCCCCAGAGGGAGACCTGCTGCTGCCGTGTCCCCCAGGAGGTGACCTGCTGCCGTGCCCCCTCCCCCAGGATCACCTGCCACCGTGTCCTCCCCCCCAGAGGGCGACCTGCCACGGTGCCCCTCCTCACCCCAGCACCGGGCCGGGCAGGGACCAAGCAGCCCAGCCGGCCTCCCTGCCCTGGGCTCAGGACACTGCTCTGCCTCCTGGCTCCCTGGGGGCACACACTGGCTGGCCCGTCCTTGTATTTGCTTCACCCCATAGCTTCATCATCTGCACTGTGCCCTCGCCCCTTGAGGCTGGGTGCTCTGGGAGGCTGTGTTGTAATGGAAGGTCCATGAATTTGAAATCCTACCTCCTGAGCCTCATTTCTCATCTGTTCAATGGGGATAACACGACTTCGTCTAAGAAGGGCTTCCCAACCTTGACACGATCGAAATTTGGGTTTGGGTGATTCTTTATTGACTTTGGGAGCTGGGGAATTCCTTTCTGGAGGGGGTGGACTGTGCACTGTAGAACGTTTGACAACATCCCTGCCTCTACCCTCTAGATACCAGTAGCACATGCCCACTGTGGCCACCAAAAAATATTCCCAGAGATTGCCACCCCTGCCCCCCAGGAACTGAATCATTCCTCTAAAGCCCATCTTGTGGATGAGGGAAGCGAGGCTTTCTCTTTTGACCTATAGTCCCTCGGCTATCATGGGCAACCAAGTTCCTTTCCCCAAGACCAGGCCCTTCTGGGATATGTAGATTCCCTTCCCATTTCCTGTCATGCCTTCCAGAACCTGTATTCACGCCACTGGGCTGGACACCCTCACAGCTGACTCAGCCATCCTACAACACCTGTGCAAGCCCAGGGTGCAAATGTCACACACCCTCTCAAGCTGTTCCGTTTCAGTGTGGCTAACCCAGTCTCACTGTACACAGGAGGATGTCGCCAGGGCTAAAAGAGGCCCTGGAGGGGAGGAGGGTGGGAAGGATGCACTACAGAGCCATACTCTGCTCCAGGGACTCTCTACCTAAGATGCCTCTGAGGTGTCTGGCGTGGCTTCCTAGGACCGGCCGGGATGGCCATGCATGCTTCTGCCTTCCCCCTAAAACCATTCTCTCCCATTTCCTTATTCTTTTTTCCTTTTTTTTTTAATATAGTAACATTTAGCTATCTTCATCTTTTTTAAGTGTGCAGTTCAGTGACATTGTGTACACTCACATTGTGCTACCATCACCACTATCCACCTCCAGAACTGTTTCATCCTGTAAAGCTGAAACTCTAAACCTATTAAACAATAACCCCTTCCCCTCTCCCCTCAGCCCTTGGCAATCACCATTCTACTTTCCATCTCTGTGATTTCTGAGTGCTCTAAATACCTCATGCAAGTGGAACTGCATAGCGTTTGTGCTTTTGTGACAGGTTATTTCCCTTAATATATCCTCCGGGTTCATCCACGCGGTAGCAGGTCAAAATCCTCTTCCTTTTTAAGGCTGGATAGTATCCCATTGTACGTATGTACCACATTTTGCTTATCTATTCAACTGTTGACAGACCCCTACGACGTTGTTTCCACATCTTAGCTGTTGTGCACAATGACAAGAATCTTAGTCCTCTTTGGTTCTATTCCAATGACTCAATCATCACGTACGTACTGAGTACTTACTGAATGCAAAGTCCAAAGAAGGGAAAATGGAGTCTGCAAAGAATGTGAATCATAATTCCTTTTGAATGGCAAGATTGTCTTTAAAAGCCTAATGAAGGCTCCCTATGATGGCCGATATTTTTTGTGCCAAACTCATCACACAAAAACTCATTTGATTTTCAAAGCGATCTGATGGGGTATGGGCAACTGTCTTTGTTTGTAAATGTGGAAACAGGCAGAGCAAGGTCCCCATACCTGGATAGGGGTGGCCCTGTTGGGTGTTGAACCAGAGCATCCAGCAGCACAGTTGGTGCCATGGATGTTTGGGCTATTCTGAGCTAAAGATCCCACAAGGCTAGGTGGTTATGAAGGTTTTCTTCTCTTTCACTACTTTCTCTCCTTGCTAACTCCCCTTTCCTTCCCTCCAGGTTCTAGGTGATCTTATAGCTCTACTCAACCAGAATTTGATCCTCCTGTGGAGCATCCAAACATGCCCACTCTATGAGGAATGGAAATATGTGCATGTTTCTAAGCCTGCACCTTCCATGAGGGCCATGTGCCTTCTCCAGGGTCAAGGAGACAGAATGTGGATCTCGGCAGCAGCTGGCCTGACTCATTAGCTCATCAGAGAGAGTCTGGCTCTCCTCCACTCTGGCCTTCCCAAGAAATGTGTGTCGTCCTCCCTTTCTCTACTGTTTGGTGTCACCTGTGTGGCCTATGAACCTCAGTGGACTACTGCGGAACTACCTGAAGTGGGTCTCCAGGAATGTTGGTCCTGAGCCTAACCTCATTAGATACCCTTGGGGAGACCGTGTGCAGATCCCGTGTCCTAAAGACTCGAGATGCTCATTCCATCCTTGGGAATGCTTCCACCAAGGAAATCAATGTAGCAACTGCATTTATCATAGGATTTCTTAAACCTTCAAATTAGACATCTTTCCTTTTTTAAAAATGTTGTTACAGGGATCCCTGGGTGGCGAAGCAGTTTGGCGCCTGCCTTTGGCCCAGGGCTTGATCCTGGAGACCTGGGATCGAATCCCACGTCGGGCTCCCAGTGCATGGAGCCTGCTTCTCCCTCTGCCTATGTCTCTGCCTCTCTCTCTCTCTCTCTGTGACTATCATAAATAAATTTAAAAAATTAAAAAAAAATGTTGTTACATTTCCTAACCACAAAGCACTGGTATTGTTTGGAACCCCTCTAAGGCAAGATGGATTTTTACAATACAGCATAATAAACAATGTGAGAAGGGGGCCATGCCTCCAGTAGATGGAAGGAGGATATGTTCTGGAAAGGCTGCTCAGAGGCAGTGCCACTTCTGCAAGGCTGTGGTGGATGGGGAGGAGTGTGCCAGGGACACGGCAGCCTGTGTGAGTAGGAGGACATTTTAGGCAGAGGAATGACACGCGTGAAGACAATGAGATAGGAAAGCATCTGGCATTTTGAGGGAATGGCAAATAGGGACAGGGTGGGAAATGAGTTCACAGAGGGGACAGTCCCGAGATCCTGAAGTGTTACTCTGTGCCTGGTGAAATGGCTTGGATGTTGATTCTGAGGCTGGGGAGAGGGAGGTTGAGGGGCTCCAAATGGTTCCAGCAGGAGGTAGGCATGGCCCAATGTGGGTAGTGTTTGGATTGGGCATGTGTATGGGGGTGGGGGGGCAGGTACGGAAAGCAGGGAGCCTGGGAGTGTCAGGGAAGATAGAGAGACATGGACATTTTGAGGATGTTTTGAAGGTAGAATGGAAAGGTTGTGCGTTGATGCTGGGTCTCTTCCATTTATTCCTCTGTGTCAACCCTCAGCCCATCTTTTCCTTCCTTTGTGCCTCAGGAGGGTGACTCTGGTGGACAGGCCCAATGGACTCTATTGTCTGGGATCCCATTGAGTCTGCCAATGGGAGGGACAGGGGGTACCAGCAGAAGGTCTGATGGGAACTGGTGGAGTGAGGTTGGGTCACTTATTCCCCCAGATTTTGTCCTGCCTGTGTCTCTAGACTGAAGGCTATAGCTCCTGTCAGGCAGTATTCTGCATGCAATTCTCTCTCCAGGTTCTGGTACCCTCACCCCTCACCTTAACCCACTGACACCAGCTGGTCTACTGCATATCCCTTGTTGCTTTTCTAGACCTTCCCCAACTTTGTGAACAGCCTCTTTTCAGACCCTTCCCAGCTTGAGCAACCCAAGCAACCCAACCTACTTCTGCTGGGGCCCTCTTTGATATTGGTTTCCTTGGTGAATGCTGGGAAAAAGACTTAGGCCCAATATCCAGATTAGTTCATTATTCAGTGAAATATCCAAATCATCTTTCTGATCAGACTGCATCGGGGCATGTATGTGTGTGTGTGTTGGGTAAAAGGGGGGTTGGGACTTACCTAGATGTACTAAGGATATGGGTGGTCCTACCCAATCCCAATGAGTAGGTCTTTGAAGGCAAATGCTTGCTTAATTTAGTTTATCGTGATGATCACTTTCCATCAGTAACTAACTGAAAAATTTAAAGCCTGGCTGGTTTTGGTGAGACCAGAGCAAGGATATCGAAGGGAGCATTGTGAGACCACGACAGCCAACATAGCAGGAGGCCATGAGACACCTGTAGGCGGAGGGTGGATTCTACTGACCCAGAACCATCCATGTCATTGCATGGAGAGGGAAAGAATGACTCAGAAGGTCACTTTCGGTTGGTGAGCTTGTAATTGTTTCAACATGCCTTTGGAATTCTAAGGTGCAGTTCGAGACCCTTGTAACGTGGGTGGTTTGTTTACAGCCTAAATTAGAGTGTTCCATTTTTAATACATTACAAGTGACAGTGATGGTGCCAGACAGTAGCTAGGAAGCACCTATAGGGAGGCCTCAACTCTGCCTCAAGCCAGAAATCTATTTCAGGAAACTTGTTGGAACCAAGATGAGATTATCCAAATACACGCCCC
Organism: Nyctereutes procyonoides; assembly: GCF_905146905.1. NCBI lineage: Eukaryota > Metazoa > Chordata > Mammalia > Carnivora > Canidae > Nyctereutes > Nyctereutes procyonoides. The sequence continues at coordinate 3,678,875 of NW_026575135.1, read as the reverse complement.
TGAGATAACAGATAGATGGATAAAAACAGGTAGATGGAGTAAGCTCCATTTCTAATTCATCCTCAATATCTCAATCCACGTGATTATCTGTCTCCTGCACCTCAGCAACCAAAAATATCTCTTCAATTTTACCGGGGAACACAGCCATTGAGTCGTCAGACACAAAAAGGAAAGGACCTCTGAATACCACCAAGATCAGAGCTGGCAAACGCCTGATCCTTCTGTCACAACTCCCATCCGACACTGAAGGCCGGCATTATGGGTTGATCATGAGGCTTTTCCCAGCTGAGTCTGGTCCGCAGCCTTAGAAATCTTATTGTAATATCATAGACAGCCCCAACCCATTAACTAGAGTTAGCACATGAGATGTCCGATAGCCACCATCTGTGGTTCAGTCCAGTCTCTAGGGTGATGAAGAACTAGAAGGCCAGGGAGGGTTCTGAAGACATGGGGTTGGTGTACACATTCAGCTCATGGTCCCTGCCCCCCTTCCTTCCATGGCTGTGTCTGTACTTTGTGATCCTGCTCCCTAACCAGCGATGGCTCATCTGGAGGGGAGCTCCTAACCCATGCCAGGCCAACAAGATTTCTTCTCTAGTATTTTTCAAACTGCAACTCCAGAAGGAGAAGCATTCACTCTTTGGGGGAGTAAGAGCACAAAAGTCTGGGGGACTCATGGTTATCACAACCCCTGCCGTGGGGTGGGAGTTGGGAGGATGTCACTGTGTATAAGGAGAGAAAGAAGCCATCATGGGATGATGCAGAAGCAAGATGGAACCCTAATGTCATGTAATTCTTCAACCCCTCTCCCCACTGTGGCTCAGCTAATATCCCGCTCTTCCCATGGCATCCTTCCAATAAAGCTGTCATTAAGCTCATTTGAATTGGGCTTTTGCCTCCTGAAACCAAAAACACGCTGATAGTGAGCCGAAAGGATTGCTACACAGTGAAGCAGAGGAAGGGAGGCATGGAGGCATCATGGGTGCAGTAGGTCCCTGAAGCCCGAAGCTCTGTGTTCAAATCCTGACCCTTCTCACCAGCTGTGCTGCTTCAGATCTTAGAATGTCACATCCTCATCTGCGAAATGGGGGGACAAAAGCAGCATTGACCTTGGGAAGATGGCTCTAAGGATCACTTATGAGGTGCTGTGCAGAAGGCCTCTGGCAGGGCAGGCATGCCCAGAATGCCACTTAAAGCTGTCTTTATGTAATGTCAGGACCCGGACCCAGGCATCCTGACCACCTGCCCAGCATGCTTGCCAAAAATTACACTTTCACGTCTCCCTGTCTCTCTTCTTATCTAAAGAGCTGCAGTCCCCTTTCAACATCCCAAGTCCCATTTGAAAAGTGCTTAACTTCTAATGCAGATATAACAAGTCGTTTCTCAGATTCACTGTATCTGCAAAGCCTTCTATAATTCAACATCAAATATTTATTATTACATTTATTAAAGTTTTAATAATTTAGCATCTCCTGCATGTAAGAGAGAAGCTTAGCTAACTGGTTCCCCTTTATCCAACCTGGGTCACTTCAATATTTATATTCCGAAGTCTCCATTTGAGTTTCATTTAGCAGAGGCTGTGTCGTGGGTTCTGAGCCTGAGCTCACAGTTGGCGCGCGCTCCAGCCTCCCCAGTGGCAAAGACTAACAGAAATCTGGTGCTGAATGGTGTTTGAAGAGATTTACCGAGCGAGCCTAGGCAGAAACTCATCCTAATAGACTTCACTTTTATTATGATCGCTAAACTGAAATGGGAGAAAATATATATGTCTCCAGGCTCACTTGGCTGAGTGACAGGCAGCGAGGATGTGAAGAGATGGAGGGATGGCCGAGGTCCTTTTGCGGGACTGTGGGAGGCCTTTAATGTAATGCTTCTTAGAGGGGCCTCACCCTCCTAGAGGGAGGGAGCCATGTGGTGGTACAGGGCAAATGCTAATGCCAAACTCCATGAACCCGGCTGTGAGTGCCAAACAGGCTCCTTACCGCCCCCTCATTGCCTCCCCCTTTTCCTATTTCATCTTTCACTAGCATGGAATGGACTTGCACACACACACACACACACACACACACACACACACATACTCAATGCACTATTCGGTCAACAAAAATGAAGACAGAAAATCCAAAGGGCCCAGAGCTCAATTAGAGATCCCCCTGCATCAAGAATACTGAGCAGTCACCAGACTGTTTGAACTTGAGTTCAAGTCTTGATTTTGCCACTCACTACTCATGACACGCTGCAGCAAGACATTAAATGTTTTGTGCCTCAGTTTCTTCACCTGTAAGTAATAGTGACCCCATCATTGAGCTCTTGTGAAAAGTCAGCACTAGCACAGGCTTGGACAGGGCCTGGCACAAAGTAAGGGTTCAATACATGTTAGTCATTATTATCTAGGACCGTGGGGCTAAGAGTTTATACGTGATTCGGTCTCAAAAACATCCAAAGATATATTGACAATTCTCAGTCACGTTTACGACAGGGAACAGAGACTCAGAAAGTTTAAGTCACTTGCCCAAGGGCACCTTGTGAGTAGTGGGGCTGGGATCTGAACTCAGGCACTTTTCTGGAACCCACACCATTCCCTTTGCTCAGTCCTCGTCTGTTGTGTGTTTCAAGGGGGCAAGTAGGTTGCCTACCCAAGTTCTCTCGCCCTCTGAGAAAGGAACGCTATGTGAGTAATCGGTAAGGAAGGGAACGTGGGTGAAGCACGGTGGGGAATCCGTACACTGAAGGCTGAGGAAGCCCGCTCTGTCTCCACGTCCCCGCCGGGATGAACTTCAGAGTTGTCCGCCATGAGTAGACACACACCACCATCATTAATAAAAGCTGTTGAGGTTATGAGGAAGGCAAAGACAAGGAGGGAGGCCTCGTGAGTACTGAACCATATAAGGCCTGAACCAACGGCCTCCCCTCCCCAGACTCTGCTTTCCCAGGTCTTCCCATCCAGGCACCCCAGGATAATGCTATCACCTGCCTCAGTCCTGCCTACCCTACGTATCCTCATGCCCTGCTGCTCGTACCTCCCCTCGCCTCTGCCATCCATGCCTAGGTAGGATTAAGAGGAAGCATGCACACCTCCCTTTTCTGCACTGTGAACTATGTCTTTTATCACCTGATCCAAATGTATCCTGTGGTTACTCCTTTATTTGTTGCACAACATCTGTAAAGCTTCTGAAACACCAATCGCATGTAAGGTGCTCTACTAGTTCCTCTATACACATTATATAATCTTCACAACCATCTGAGGAAAACATAACCATCCCTGTCTTCTAGGTTCCAAAAGGGAAAGATGGGAGAAGGCAGGTTACTTGACCCAAAGAGCTCAGGTCACAAATTGTGCACCAAGATTCATATCCGGGTCCGTAGGATGCTAATCCTATGCTCTTTCCAACTGCTTCTTCCCTTTCTGATCTATTTTTTAGAACCAGCACAGCGTCCATCCCACAGGGAAGCATCTAGAGCGCTTCTGTTGAGGCTGCCACCTTAAGATGCTCGGCCCACATCTCCAGAACACTCTGCATCTGACTGAAGGTAGCATCTGGGCAAAAGCCAGATTCCAGGATCCGGAGCATTCACATAGGAGCACCTGCTGGGGGTGCTCTCCTCAAGTGCCCTCAGGGGTTCCACTAGGCCAGGCGACCCACAGCTGAGGAAGGAAAGAGGAAGACAGCGCCTTGTTCTGATTCCGCTCCTACAGTCACTGTGCCCTCTGCCACGTGCCCACTGCACCGCACTCCAGACACACGGAACCAGAGGCTCCCCTGTCAAGCCTGCCCCTTCCAGACCCCGTGCCTTGTCCAGGGAGAGAACCTCTGTGGGTTTTGTCCCAGCATCCATCCACTGGCCATCAGCCCTGGGGAGCGGGCTGGAGCGGGCTGTAACCTCGATCCACACGGTAAAGCGGCCTGTACCCTTGCCGGCTTCGAGGGAGGCTCAGGGACCCAGGACTGGCTATGCAGATAGAGCACTTTGCCCCTGAAGACACTGACCTGGGACCCTGGCAAGTGTCCCCCAGAAGGACAAATGGAGCCATCACAGCCTAGACATGAGAAGCACAGAGTCAGGGGTCAGATTTTCAGGATTCGAATCGTGCTTCTGCCGCTTATCAGCTGGCTGTTGTCAGCTGCCAAGCTGCATGACCTCTCTGAGCCTTAGCTTCCTCCTGCATTAACGGGAGCTCCAGAGCTCATAATGGGTTAGGATTCAATGAGCTCATTTCACTAAAGCACTTACACCATTGCTCTCTTATAAGGATACTTATTAGGGTACTTTGGGCCCATTCAGAGAATCCAGGATAATCAACCTATCTTAAGGTGCTTAACCACTTCTGCAAAGATCCCTTTTCCAAATAAGGGGACACTTACAGGTTCTAGGAATTGGTGCTCATACCTCTGGGGTCATCATCAGTCTCCCACAACATTGCCTTCCCAACAACTTCCCAGGTACCCTGACGGTACTGGTCCAGGGACCACGGTCTGAGACCCAGTGACCTGGTGACTTCCCGCCAATACTTCCCAGTCGGGCTCAGAGGTCGCTCCTCTGTAAGGCTTCCCCTTTTATCCTCTGGGGAGCTTACTCACCTCCACCCTTGCATCCTTCTCTGTCCTGACCTTTCCCTCCATCCTCTTCCACTGTCACCAAGTACGACATCTTTTTGTTTGCAATTTTGTCTCAGCTAATGCAACTGGGATCCCTGTTTGAAGATTTTTATCTAACACTTAGCCTGGCGTAAAGTAGGTGCTCAGTAAATCCTTAGGGCTCGCAACTGAAAGGCCAAAAGAACAAGGAACCATTCCTAATTCTATTTTGAACTAATTCAATGTGAAAACTGTCACCAAGTGAGCAGCGCTAGCTTTCATTCTGATATCCTATTATTCTTTCAAAATTGTGCAGGAATTAACAGTAGTTCACTGTTTCATTTTCATTGATTTGAGATCATAGAAAAATCACTGAGGGGCTCCAAAAGCTGGGCTTTGTGGATGATTATTATTCCAACTATAATAGCTATTCTTGTGTCTCTCTTATAAGAAGAATCAGCTCTGGGTGAAACTGTGAAGAAGGCCCAGTGTGTAGAAATAAGTGTTGTTTGCCACCCTTTTCTCTCCACGAGTATCTTTTATTTCATCTCTCAAGTCGGTATCTTGTTCCGTGCTCCTGGCTAGAGTGAGATTCCTGAAAGCAGAGGTGGGCCTTATTATCTCTGTATTCCTAGGGTACCTGGCACGGTGCCTGGCACACAGAAGGGGCCCAGCTAAGGTTTTTAGAATTGAAAGGAGTCTATGCAATTTAACTAGAACTCAGTTGAGTACCTTTGAGGCTGACATCGTTAGTGTCTGACAATCTCATTCCTGGCAGCTGCCTGCTGGGACAGGCTGAGGCATGGGAGCTGTCCCCCAGGGGAGAGTTCTCTTCTTTGGCCCTCCAACCCCTTAGACTTGAAAGCCTTCTCTCTTGCCTTAGATTCGTCGTAGCCAAATCTATCCACAACTCAAGGTTAATTGCTAATGTTCTCTCCTGAAAATACTTTTCCTGATTCTTTTGGTCAGGAATTGCTTCTTCCCTTTCCACCCTCGCCCCAGGCACCCCATGTATACAGCAAACGTGTCCCCGCATTCCTTCTGCACGTATTGCCATATACGTAAAGCCAGCAGACCTACCACACCATACCAGACTCTGTAGGTTCATTTCAGTCTTCCTCGAACCCCATGACAAAGGGATGAATGGGAGCTCTCAATACTAAGACATTACTGATTTTAAGATGCATCATAGATTGGATGTAGCCTTTTAGCAAAAGAAGGAGAAAATAATCAAAAAGAGAGAGAAAGGGAAGGGAGGGAATAATCAAAATAATCAAAAAGAGGGAGAAAGGGAAGGGAGGGAAAGCTGAATGGGGAAAAAATCAGAAAGGGAGACAAATCATGAAAGACTCTTAACTCTGGGAAATCAACTGACGGTCACTGGAGGGGAGGTGGGTGGGGGGATGAGGACTGAGTGTTACATGCAACTGATGAATCACTGCAAACTACATCTGAACCTAATGACTTGCTATATGTTGGCCGATTGAATTTAAAGAAAAAATAAAGAGAACAAAATTACGTTCTACTATGCTACAGTAAAAAACAACAAACACAATAACTAATGCTTCTAGAAAATTCCCATGCGGCAAACTCCATGCTTTACAATGTATTATGGCATCTGAGTCTCAACACACCCCACATGGTATAATCTTCTACCCACGTTATCCACAAGGAGAAACACAGCTCCAGAAAAGCTCAAGAATGGAGCAAGCAGTAGAGGTGGGATTTGAACTCATGCAATTCAGCTGGGCTCCTGTAGCCTATGCTTAAAAAAAAAAAAAAGAAAAGAAAGAAAAGAAAAGAAAAGAAAAGAAAGAAAAGAAAAGAAAGAGAAAAAGAAAAAGAAAAAAAAAAGAACCACCATAATAAGCTACATGTTTAAGCAAAATACAGCATACATAGAGAAAAGTGTGTAAATCATCTCTGTACAGCTTGGTGAATTTTTACAGGTGAAAACACTCCTATAACCACCACCCAGATCAAGAAATCAAACATTGTCAGCATCACATAAATCCTTCCCCCCAGTCACTGCTCTCTCTCTCACCCAAAGGCAATGCTTATCATTTCTTCTAACAGCACAGACTCATTTTTTACTCTTTTTGATCTTCATGTAGACATATTTTTTTGTGTCTCTTCCGTAACTCCGTATTATATGTGTGAGGTTCACTGTTGGCAATACGTGTGGCTGTTGTTTTTGTGAGTATTCATCATTATAGCATTCCATTGTACGACCATTTTATGATTTATTGTCTGTTTTGTCATTGATGGGGATTCATGGATTTTTTCCACCCTTTTTTTGGCAGTATAAATGAATGTTGCTATTAGCATTCTTGAGTGTATCATTTGCAGCACATATACACACATTTCCGGACACACATTTCTGGACATTCAAGTTCAGTAGATCCTGCCCAACAGATTTACATACTGGTCATATTAATTTATATTCCCACTATAAAGGTATGAGACTTCCAGCTCACAAACATTTGTTATCAGCAGTTGTTTTAAATTTAGCCACCCAAGTGGGAAGAGCCCATATATTTGACTTCTAAATTGCTCTGTCTTCCATAGCATGCGATTCTTTACTTTCCAAATAACTTGTCGCAAACTAATACACAACAACAACAACAACAAATCAACAAGCAAAGCATTTTTAAGTTTTCCTTCCAATTCTGCGGTAATGCTTATCTTTTTTCTCTCTGACTTGGCTTTGGAACAGCCTTTCCTCCAATCTCTTGGTTGTGATTCTATGGCTTATTATTGGCTATCTATAATTATGATCTATTATTTATTAATTTCTAACACATCGTCTGACTGGAACTTATTAATTCTTTAAACACCCATGATCACTTGCCTGGGCAATGTCATGTCAAACAAGCTTTATTAGTGCAGCTTGGAAAACTCAACTTACACAGCACAGATTCTTTTGAATGGTGACAATTGCAATCTTTTATCCTCCCTTGCAGGGAAACCAATGGACATTGTTGGGAAGTAAGATTTCAAAGGCTGTCATCTTGCTCTAAGACCAGATGAATGTATGAGGGCACCCCCAAGCAGGATAATAATTGGATGCCCTAATCAAACCAAATGTTCTTCAAACATTTGTGTAACTTTTCTTTAAAGGAGAAGCTTAGTGGTTCGTAAAGAAAGGTTTGAGGAGAAGTACCCATAGCTGCAGAGTACCATCCCCTCTCCCATCCTGAGCAGCCCTGCTCTGGCTCCAAGTTGGTGATAGGATGCACTCCACGTAACCAGGCACAGCATTCTTAGCGAGAGTTCAGAAGAATCTTCTCGTCTCTTTGTTATTGGCTCATGCCCCTTGAAGTTCTCACCCCTTTCAACTTAGTGCTATATTCCTTCCAATTACATATAACTCCCTCTGAAATGAATGCTAGTACTAATTCTTTCTTTCTTTTTCTTCTTTCTTTCTTTCTTTCTTTCTTTCTTTCTTTCTTTCTTTCTTTCTTTCTTTCTCTTTCTTTCTTTCTTTCTTTCTTTTTCTTTCTCATTCCCAAAGATGTTTTATTTTATTAGAGTCTATGTAGATTAATATTCGGGGCCCTTTATTGTCTGGCTTGCTATTCAGCATAATTTAGATTGGATTCGAAAAGCCAACTGAGTCATCCTGTGGATTATGGTCATTCGCAACAGTCTTACATAGTATACAACCTTCCTGATGCTGCCTTCCCCACCATCACTAGTTTCTACAGAACTCTACTATAGTTGGAATTCAATTCAGCTAACATTGGTATGATGTAACACTAGAAATATGTTTTATACCAGCGTTGACATATCTTATGTTATTTAATCATTACAAGTCTTGGGAGATGTTTCAACAAAATAAAATGTTCTTAACAGAACATGGGTTCTGGAGCTGAAGAGACAATGGGTTGAATCTTGGCTTCATCACTTAGTAGTGAAGCCATCATGTTTAGAAAACATCTGAATTAGGGATCCCTGGGTGGCTCAGCAGTTTGGTGCCTGCCTTTCGGCCCAGGGCATGATCCTGGGGTCCCGGGATCGAGTCCTACGTCAGGCTCCTCTGCCTGTGTCTCTGCCTCTCTCTCCGTGTCTCTCATGAATAAATAAATAAAATCTTAAAAAAAAATCTGAATTAAAATAATAATAAATCACCCTTTGGGGTTGTTGTAAGACTATAATGATATAATATTAGCAAAATGTTTGGCAGGTAGTCAATAATCAATAGCTATGAGTTATTATTATCATTACACTAGGTGAAGAAGGCACTACTATTATCCCCATTTTGCTAAGAAAATGGAAAGTTAGCTAGTTGAATTTAGCCAGGATCACATAGTCCATACGTGGTAGAGATAGGATTCTAACTCAGACCTGTTCAGCTCCAGAATGAGTACTATTTATCAGACAGCCTAATATCTGTAGCTTCACTGAAATTACAAATTCAATGTCAACAGTACAGAACTCAGAAGAAAGCTAGGGGAGACCTTCTTTCAGCTGATTTCAATCAAGGTCACTGGGTCTCTTTTGAGAATAGTTCTTCAACCAGATGGTCTGTGCTCCATCTTTAAAAATATGCAATGCAGAGAAACCTTAGCACATGCTTTACCAAAGTCTCACCGACTTCAAGTCTATCAAGAATAGAAATAATGGCAATCTGCCGTGAAAACGTGTGTGTGTAAAACCACCTTAGTTCTTACTAATTACCACTCCATTTCCTAAGTGCTACCCTTTAACAAACTATTCTTTTTAAAACTACCTCTTTTGGGAAATATCAACATCCTGAAAAATCATGCTAAGTTCTTCTGTCCATGAAAAGTTGAGAGGTGAGAATAAACAAATTGCAAAGGAGAGACCAACCCAAACACAACCCCAGGAGATGGGTTTGAAAGCTTCCTATCAAGATGCCACAGACATATTGATAACAACTTGATTCAAAATGGCCCAAAGCCAGCTATGCAGCAGTAGAATGATAATTACAAAGAGTTGAGGTGGTAAGGTGTGATTCTGAGCCCCTATGTAGGAGCAAACAAGCTGTGTATGAGCCCGTTTCAAAAGTAAAATCAGGGACGTCTGGGTGGCTCAGTGGTTTAGCGTCTGCCTTTGGCCCAGGGTGTGATCCTGGAGACCCGGGATGGAGTCTCACATTGAGACTCCCTGCATGGAGCCTGCTTCTCCCTCTGCCTGTGTCTCTGTCTCTCTCTGTGCCATTCATGAGCAAATAAATAAAATCTGTTTTTTTATAAGTAAAATCAGAGGGGTGCCTTGGTGGCTCAGTTGGTTAACGGTCTGACTATTGATTTTTGGCTCAGGTCATGATCTCAGGGTTATGCGTTCGAGACCCATGTCTGGCTTCACGCTGGGCATGGAGTCCACTTAAGATTTTCTCTCTCCACCCCTGCCGTCCCCACCCTCAGTTATGCATGCCCGCACACTTGCTCTCTCTCTCTTTCTCTCTCTCTCAAAAAAAGGTAAAGTCAGGGAGCATTTTTGGTAACATTGACATTTCTGAAATGCTTCCCTTAATCAAATTGTAGGGGAAAACAAAACAAAATCAAAAACTGCCTCCTCTAAAAAGCTCCAGAATAGTGATGGGATCAGATCTAAGACCACTGGTTTAATTAAATCAATAAACATCTAGTAGTTGTCCAATATGTACTGGGAGCTGGAGATTAGAAAGCTAAATAAGTTATTTTCTTTGACCTTGAGAGATTCACCACATAATGGGACAGAATGATATGTAATCAACTAATTACAACACAGTAGGGTGAGTCTATAATGAAGTTAACTACAAGGTGCAAAGCATGTAAGAAAAGATGTAGTCTCCATCCTTTCATGAATAAAGAACAAATAAATTTGATCTGGACATCAAGAACCTACGGATTAGCCCAAAGTCTGCTTCCAATACCACAGTCATGAAATAGAAAGCATCTCATTCTCAAATCTTTCACCTTCATGATTCTCCAGTATACTATTAAGTGATGTTCTCTCATAAGACATAATCATTAATAATCCCAGGATGAGCCAGATAATGGGTTAGCTTCCCTCATATTTTATATAAACCCAGAAGGAGTGCAATAATGTTGAAATACAAGGCACCGAGGCCCACCATAGGAGCACACTTCTAGGAGTGTGGAGCATGGCCTATTGGACAGTGTTCTTCACATCGCCTACTAGGCAGGTGCCTACTTCAACAATATGAAGACCACTTCTTTGCACCAGTCCCTGGGATCCTCAAACAGAGGGGTTTGCAGTGTGCTGAAGAGTCCTTGGTACAGGACACCGGGGTTGACTTCCCTACCTGACATCTGCAGGGTCTTCCGTGACGAGCACGTCCGTCTTGCAGCTAGCCAGGGGGTTGATGGACAGCTCCACAGGCGGAACCACAAAGCTTTTGCTGACCGGAAGCCAGAGTCCTTGGCCCAAGCTGAAAGTAGACCTGCAATGTAAGAGTTTCCATTGGGGAACTCCCTGGGAAGCAGAGAGAAAATAGCAAATAGGGGCCCCTCCTGCCACCCCTTCTAGGACCATTTCTTACTTCCTCCACTCAGCTGAGGACCAAGCTTGCCCAGACCTGGATGACCATCTCTTAAACGTATTAATCACTTAGCCCATGCATTGCTCTGTGTTGCTAGTTTTCTTTTCCTGCCCACCTGTCCTGACTCCCAATAAACAGTGGGCTCTGTGAGGACAGGGGTGATTTCAGCTTTACTTTCCCCGGCAGTCCTGAGAGCCAGCAGGAGTTCCAGAAGTGACTGCTAAGTCAGCAGGGGCCGTCTGCACAAAGGTGAAGAGCATGGACTCTGAATCAATTTGAACCAAAATCTGATTCCCAGTTCTGCCACTTAATTTGCTGTATGTCTTTCTCAGCTGAAGTATTGAAGTTTCACACAAGATTTCATGGAGGTGGCATGAAGAGGTTCTCTGGCTTCAGAATAGTTTTAAAGCACTGGACTAGATAATCAGCAATGTCTTGCCCATTTCAAATATCTGAGTCTGTAGGTCTAGATGCCAGACAAATGGGAATTCGATTCCCATAGCAACCTGGGCCATGAAGGTACATTCATGCCAATGAGGGTTTCTCTATAGTCAGCAGACCCTAAAGGTTCACAGGCCCTACTAACTAAGAATGCATGACTTCCTCCCTCGGCCCTCCTCTGATTCCCAACATCATACCCCAACAAGACTGTCAACTCACCTGAGGATCTTTTCAGGAGCTTGCTCTCCCGTTACTAGGTCATAACCTCTCTCAAGTGTAGTGTATGGCCAAGGTCTGTGGGAAGAATGGAGGGAGGGAAAGAAAGGGGATAGGAGATGATATTAGTCAGAGGCAGGTGGGATTCACGTGTGCACACTGCTTAAAAGTAGCTTTACAGACAAATTTCACAGAAGTAATTATAGTTGATCCTTAAACAACACTGAGGGTTTAGGGGCACTGGCACCCCCCCACAGTCCAAAATCTGCCTGTAGCTTCTGATTCCCCCAAACTCTAATAGCCTACTGTTTTATTTTGTTGTTGTTCTTTTTTTTTTTTTTTTTTAATAAGTAGGCTCCATGCCCACAGCTATGATCCCGGGATGGAGTTGCATTCTCTACTGAATGAGCCAGCCAAACACCTCACTAATAGTCTACTGTTGACTGGAAGGCTTACCAGTAACAAAATCCGTTGATTAACACATATTTTATAGGTTATATGTATCATATGCTTTATTGTTACAATAATGTAGACTTAGAGAAAAGAAAATGTTAAGAAAATCATAAAGAAAATACACAAACAGTCCTGTACTGTATTTATTGAAAAAAAAATCCGCATGTAAGTGGACCTGTGTGGTTTAAACTCATATTGTTCAAACCCATGTACTGGGTAAGACTATTTATAAGAGAATGTCTCCATTTCACAAAAGGGCTCAGCACTTTAAGGACCACTTGTCCGTTCTGGAGTTTATGGAACCTGATTTTCTTTCTTTATCAGTCCGATTAAGGAAGTGCTCGATGATTACTTACAGTTTGGGAGAGGGAGTTAAATTTGAGCCTTTGCTCTCTAGAAGATTCATCAATCATGTACCTTTAATACAAAAATGTTATTCAGTGGGAAATGGGATTCAGCACCCATCGAGTTTTATAAGAACACAACTGTTGTAGAGAAGACTCCTCTCTGTGGAGTGGTTCTGGGGCCTGTAGTAACAGAGCAGAAGAGGTGGGGATGGCCCTCCATTGTCCCTGCCATGATGACCTTTGCCACTCACCCTTCACTCTGTCCCCAGTCACTGCGCACACACAGGTGTCTATGAACCGGGTCGGGGGCATAGCCTTCATGGCAGCTGCACTCTCCTGAAAGCAAAAAAGAAAAAGGAGTCTTGTGAAATACTATCTGCCCCAAACAGCCTTCTCCTCTGGCATCCTTGTTTTCTCAGTGGGCTGCCTGATTTTAGAAAAGGCCCAGGGAAAGAGCATGTTCTGGTCTACCCACCATGGTGGTTAATAAAGAGTTTATTCATTTGTTCATCTGCTCACTTACTCATTCAACAAGTCCTGACCATACTCCCAGCCAGATTCTTGGCCTCACACGAGGATGCAGAGATAGGACACTGATGGGGCCCATGGGTTAATGAGGGAAACAGGAAGTACCTGGTGGCAACAGATGGAGGTCCCATCTTCAAATATTTAACTTATGATAAAGTACATTTGCATTGAGTATAATCAGACGTTGGGATTCTCTCCACTTGAGTGAACAACTCATGTTCATTCGTAAGTCTCAAATCAAATGTCACCCTCTCCAAGATACCTTTGATTTCCCCTTCTGGATAATTTGTTTTCATTTATCATTTCTGGATTTTATTTTGTTTTGTTGTTATTGTTGTCTGTCTTAGTTGGTTTTCCTTTCCTCTTCTTCCCTTTCCCCTTTTCTCCTCCTACCCTTTTCCTATCCATCCATCCATCCATCCATCCATCCATCATTCACCCAGGTATCCATATGTCATTTTATTTTGGCCATATCTTATGTCTGGTTGCATGAATGCTTGCTAGTATCCCACATTGCCTTTAGCATCTTCTCCCTTTGGTCCAAGCTCACTTTGGGCAGGAGCACATGTCTAGTTTCCTTGTATATCTTCAGAGTTCAGAATCCAGTAAGAGTTTTTCCAAAGCTCTCTGTCCTCCTCTCTTCAGTTATCAGTTCTGCTCCACTGTACATTCCTTAAGATGGTAGTGAATATGGTTCAATTTGTTATTTGTTTTTCCTAAGGTGTATTTGTGGAATGTTACCTTACCATAAATTCTATAAAATAAAATGAATGGGAAACATTAGACTATCTGTAGAGCAAGTGTGTGTGGTTCTTCATGAAAGTGATACCTAAACAGTTTTCCCAAATCCTATTTCATCCTGAGAAGCTTGCTGATGGCACAGGTCATGAGATTACTGTGCTATGGACCACACCTTGGAAGATGCTCATAGGAATTGCCCTGCCTTAGCCCCCTGCCTAGAACAGACCAGGTGCTCAATACGGTGAGCTGAATGAATAATTATCTGTTATAGCTCATAAATTTCTAGACTGTGGGCATCAGGTTGCCTTCTTCCTCATCTTCAGATGATCATACTCATATACTCTCTCTCTCTCACACACACACAGATGAACCTGCAGCTCTTCAATCCTACAGTGATTCTGATTAGCCTGACCTGAGAGAGTTTTCAAACCATGTTTCCCGGAAATGTATAATTCAATGGCAGAGATTTAGGATATTTGCAACTTTTAGATTTTAATTTCCCCTAAAAACTTTTATTTTTAAATCTCATTAATAGTAAAAAGAAAATGAAGGCTAAACGTTCAGATGTTACATACTAGAATTTCAGACGCAGGAGAGCACAGTTACATTCGGTCCAGTTGGCAGGTAAACACATTTTATGCAAAATTCATTGAAAACCAACAACCACCACCAAGCCCATAAAAACACCTTCTCCTGTCATTTCTGTTTCATTGAGGAAGAGATGGAGACTGGAAGCCAAAGTGCCAACAAGCCCATGCTTTTTACAATTACAGATGCTGTGAATCAAGTCTTTTTTTTTTTCAACTTTGTGCTAAAAAAACAAAACACAGCAGGGAATATATATTAGGGCAAGACAGGTTCTACAACTATCACCCATAACTCCCGACTTCAAAACGTTTATATTCATCAAACAACAATTGTTTTCACTGATTCACTAAAGATGTTATACATTTGACCTTATACAAAGCATTCGGAGTGTTAAAAAAAAAAACCTCTCTAATTTGTTTTATACATTATAATGCTGCTTAATCTCTATAACCCCAGCATTAGCAAGTATCTAGCAAAGAGCTGAGGCTTGATAAATGTTGGTTGAACTGAAATGGTAGTAAGACAGAAGAAAGAGTAAAGGATTATGTGTCAGAGATAGTATTAAAAATATTCAGAATAAGATTGCCAAAAGAAGAGAGAGGGAGAGTGATGTACTTTCCTTCTTCTCTGGATACCTGGTAAATAGGAGGAGGCTGCTTGCAGGCAGGAATGTTCTCCATAACTCTCCTCTCCAATAGCAAGTTCCAGTCTTCCAACAAAAGTGTGCAACCTAATGAGCTTACTATTGCCGGAGGTGAGGAGAATGGAGGGCTGAGATCCTTGAGATTTGGATGAGAACAATTTACCAAAACGGGGAGGGGGAGGAGTCACTAATGATGTGTTAAAATGCGACAGTCCCATCATGAAATATTCACCACTTTAAATACGTCTAATATTAAATATTAAAAGTCCTGGCATTTGTCCCCGAGGCTCCCAGGACTGATTTATGATCTGCCACAACCACACACCTCATGATTCATAATGGGAGAAGTGTATGGCTGCCTCCCGCAGAGGGACAGGAAGCCAGGCTGGAGAGGGCAGGAAGCCACTGGAAGGGAGGGCCTTTCTGTTTCAGGGAGAGCACAGCGTGGGCTCGGATTTCTCCAATCAATCTGTGACTCTGCAGGAAAGGGCACAGGTCCACTGTCTCCTCTCCCTCCTCTTGGGAATATTAGTGAGAATGAGAATCCACACAGAAAAACGGGGCTGCTGTCTTTTGTGTTTCTTTCCCATGAGCTTACCAGGCAAGTTTCCCATTTCTCAGGACAGACCTTAATTACTGACACTCATTATGCAACAAATATGTATTTTGCGAAGGAGAAGCATCCACCCCGAGACCCCTAAAAGGTGGAGAACAGGAAGTGGGAGTGGCGGGGGGCGGAGATGGTTGGAGGCAGAGCAGTCTAAGTTCCAATCCTCACTTTCTCTCTCCTTGGATGTGTGGTCTTGGGGAAGTCACTCCACCTTTGTGGGTCTCAGTTTTCTCATCCACAGAATGGAAATGATAGTATGTCAACCTCACAGAGCTGACTGTGAGAATAAATTGAAGTAGTGAAGGGTAAGGCTCATGGCTCAAGGAAGACCTAAGGAGTGGATACTCAAGAAGTTTCTTCCTCTTTCCCTTCCATTCCAATACAGCCCACCATTATGATACACACTGGAATATAACGTTAGACACACTGGATACGTAATTTCTTCTTGCTGGACCTTAATTTCCCAATCTGCAAAATGGAAAGTTGGGAGGAAAAGGTCATCAATTCTGAGTGCTGATGAGAGTCAGTCATTTATGCTGCCTTTCTGAAGCCCTAAATTCTTGCTTTCTGGACACTGTTTGAGCGTGAGCCGTGATCGCTCTCAGCAGTTGGGCTGGGTGTCTCCAGGAAGACTTCCATCAATGCCATGGCTATTGGCTTTATTGACTCCGATTTCCTATTTTGCTGGCTCAGCTAACCCTCTACTCTTTGCAACCAAGCATTTTCTTCTTGCAAGATGCAAGCTTTTGACAGCCAGACCTGAGTATTAACCCCTTCCTTCTGTGAGTCCTTTCCTCAACCCTGCTTCTGCATACCCAGAGCAGCCAGGGTATCAAAGGACAGCTCTCCAGAGACACAGGTTTACTTGGTTTCCACGTGCTGACCACGATCACCTGTGTCCCCTTACTCCCGTCACAAAGAACTTCCTTGAGCGAAGGGACCACACCCATCTTGCTCACTGCTGCACCCAGCATCTGCTAAGCTGCCTGGTACATAAATAAATGAGGAGGTATATTTTACAATAGTAATGTCTATGCCAATGTGATAAAGAAACCTTTTTTTTTTAATTTGTTCTTCCCACGAAGCTGGGAGCTTCTTGATCACAGAAATCTTTTTATAATCCTCTCCACATGCTAGTAACTACTATAAGTCTGATGAAGGGTAGGCTACTCATTGGCTGAGTGAATGAATGAATGAGTGAATACATAAATATATTGTAGTTATCATGAATTCAGGCTGAATTCATTTAGAAAATGGTAGTTCTGCTGAGGACTAGAAGAAACTTTCTTATAACCAGGACAGGTATTTGCCAAGGAAATGGAGAGTATAAACATGAGTGTTGATGAAATGTCTAAAATAGAATTCTATTTCATAACAGAGCAGAAACAGCTCTTAAAGATCATCTCGGTCACATCTTCTCAGCTTCATTTCTCAGAAGGGAAAGTGCAACGTCAAGAGTGAAGACATTTGGTCAAATCACTAGACTAGCCTCGGGCCCAGTAGGGATTAGGACCCAGGGTTCTTGGCCGCTACTGTGGCATCCTTCCCACTGCATGGGTGATCTCAATGTTTCAGTACACTTGGCAACATTTTCTAGGATTTTTTTTCCCCGCTGTATTCCTCTGACATCTCTGCATTTCCTATAATGAGAATCTATTACATTTATAAACAGGGATTATTTTTTTAATATCATGAATCTGAGATACCTTTAACAGATTTAAAATATGCATTTATGTGACTGATAATGCAGACCTTAAAAAGGGTTTAATCTCTTCATTAAAGTCGTTCCCATAAAGATATCAGAAAGGGACACAGAACATAAAGACTTCTAACTCTGGGAAATGAACTAGGGGTGGTGGAAGGGGAGGAGGGCGGGGGGTGGGGGTGAATGGGTGACGGGCACGGAGGGGGACACTTGACGGGATGAGCACTGGGTGTTATTCTGTATGTTGGTAAATTGAACACCAATAAAAATTAATTTATTAAAAAAAAAATAAAACATCCCAAGTGCACACAAAAAAAAAAAAAATAAAAAAAAAAATAAAGTCGTTCCCATAAGAGAATTCACTTAGGTGGATTTTCATCGTGCTAGTTACTAAAACTCCGTATTATCAGCTATAGATGAGTTGCACTGGCTTTAAAATATTTACCCTTCATGTCTCCTAGGTCCCATTCATTCAGTTCTCATTTTATGTGACATACATTCCCACTCCATAAAACCTTGGGTGAAAACAACAGAATGCCTCAATTATGAGCCATCTTGAGTTTAGCTTGTGTGGATTCTTCCAGACGACTTCAGAGTGGACATTGCCTTCATGTTAATCCTGTAAGACCAGCAGGCAGAGAAAGTAGTTCAGAGCACTTGCCCTGGAATCATCTTGCTTTGGATTCAAATCCTGGACCTGCCACTTAGAGTTTGCACAGATTTGATCAAGTGGCTTCACCTCTCTGCACCTGTTTTCTAATCTGTAACAGCGCTGATATCACCTATCTGCTAGAAAGATCTGTGATGTCTTTGAAAAGTCTGCAGTAGAGGCTTTGGCAGATTTCTTCTTGCTGAAAGCATCATGGATGTTTGAGTTTTTGTAATTATTGCTCCTGGAGAGGTGGGGCCAATTTAATTAATTGTTTTAGTGGAAAGAAAAAGTGCTTTGTAGATGAAGGATGGTTGCAATTTTAAGGTAGGCTCTCTGCAAAGCCAAGGGGATCTCAGTTTCTTTATCTGTATATTTGGGGCAACCTGAATGAAATAATCTCCGAAGCTGGTCACCATATTCCCAGAACCGGCAACACTTGTCACCTTTGTCTTTGCTCCTCCTACTGAAGGACACACAGGCATGGAGGAGAGCATCAGCCAGAGGCTGCCCCCCCCCCCGTCCCCCACAGCTCAGAGAAGCTCATCACCTGCCCACAACAGCTAGATAAGTGCAAATCCTTCTTCCCAAGCCTGCCTGCTGTCCAGCTCCCCACCTCCCACCTTGTCATCCTCTTACGATTCCATTTTCACTTGCTTCTGACTCAGTCATCACTTATCATCGCAGGCCAGGGACACTGGCTGCTGTTCATTTTCCTATTCTTCTTGTCACTGTAGCTTGGAAAAAAATCTCCCTGGGCCCTCAGAGCAGTAAGTGTGTATGGCATCCTTTCTTGTTCTGACTCTGAGTGGGCCACTTTAGGCTTCTTCATGTCCATCTCTGTGTCACTGGGGCCCAGCTCAGGGCCAGGAGCATGGTAGGAGAGGTATGGGCTGAGCATGACCTCACTGGGAGCCTGCTCTGTGGCAGGAGTGGTGAAGACACTTGCCATATGTCACTGCATGTCATCTCAGAGGTCATACCCATGACCAGTACCAGGCGGAAGGGACTACTAGTCTGAAACAAAAGCTTAGATGCAAACTAGTCATTCATTCAAGGTCACAGACTCAGGTCTTCAAATCTCATGCTCCTTCACATAATCACAAACATCATAACAACAGACACGACCACCAGGACAGGAGCAAAGGACAACCACCCATAATGTGACAATTATCAGTTGCTAGATGATAAGCATTTGGAAGAATAGGAATCTCCAGTTCATCCACACCAAAATTAGCATCGGGCTGATTTCTAAAATCTGACTATAACTAAAGATTAAAATCACTCTTTCAAAGAGCCCCTGTTCAAATGTAAATATTTTATGTGTGGATTACAGTAAATCCATAATACCTATGTAACGGAGGTTGAGTTCCTGCTAGCAGGGATAACCCACAGGGGAAGCACAGTACCTTCTAATTGGGCATCTACTATGTTCTGATCTTACTCAAATGACTTTTGGTACATATGATGATACTGGCAGGATGATGTTATTGGTTCCACTGTAAGTACTATGAAGCTGAGGCCTGGAGAGGGTGGGTAGGTTGCCCAGGGTTCTGGATATCCAAGCCCAGTCTCTTTCTGAGACTTGCCAAGCTATGTGATGGTTCTCTGAGGCTGTGCTTTAAGAGACTGTGGAAAATGGCATGAGCATAGGAGACTGGGGTGAAGGAAAATGTGCCCTGTGGTAGAATGAATGACTGGTGTCCTCACTTCCTACAGGAGGACGCACACACAACCTTGCCATGGCTGACTGTGGGAAGAGTGAGATTTCTTCCCTAGCCTGTGTCTGCAGGCTTAGCGTGTTACCTGCTTTGACCAATGGGATGATCGCAGGCATGATGTGAACCAAGGTTTGAAATGTGCTGTTTGGCTGGGCTTGTTCTCTTGCCATGAGAAAATCATGCTCTATGAAGTGGCTGGTCCAAGGAGGATGCAGGGGATGTGGAACAGAACTGGATGCAGCCAGAGCTGAGAGACAAGTGCAACTGAGTCCTGGCTAGACTGGTCCATTCAAATGCGTAACAAAGGGGAAAATGCGTCTAGTTGTTGACAGTAAAACATTGTGGTTGTCCGTTAAGCAGCCTTGGCGTAACAAAGGCTGATGCACCTCCATCGTGGATTCCCCCCTTCTATGAATAATGGTCCCACTTTCTTCCTAAAATGGAAACCCTAGAAAATTCTGACCTGACTCCATTTTTTCACCCTCAACATCAAAATGGCACCTCAATCCCACTGATTCTACATCTTTGTTGTCACTCAGACCCATCCCTTCCCATCTTTCCTACTATCAGTGCTCCAGGGAAGGCCCTCAACACTGTTGGAAAAAACTGCTGAAAAAGTTTCATCACTGGTGGTAAGCTTTCCGTGTCCTTCCATCAATCTGAGTGATGGCCAGTTATCTTTTCAAAGAGCAGCTACACCCATGGCTCATTCCCCAAATTCTCAGTGGCTCCCTGCTGCTCTCAGGACAGAGTCTAACATCCAAAGTCCTTCATGACTGGACCCCAGCCAACCGTCCCAACCTTCTCAATGGCTCTCCTTCCCTTGTTTGTGCCTTTCCTGCCCTAACCTCCTCTTGGGTTGACTGATCATAACAGGGCCATCTGGGACCCACCTGCAGACCCGGGTCTGCTTCTTGCAGCAGGTCTGTCCTGATCCCACTCCTTGAGAAGAACAGAGCCTGAGACTCAGAGAGAGAGAGAGAGAGAGAGAGAGATGTTCATTCAGCAGAGGAGAGACCAGAGGTTGAGAGCGAGTAGGAGGCAAAGAGAAAATTAAGCGGCAAAATGGTATTTAGTAAAGGCATGACCTCATCTGGGCAGTTCTGAATGCAAGCAGCATCCTCAGGGAATGTATTTCACCATGATAACTCCTCTGCAACCTTGTGCAAATCTTTCTGCTTTTCTAGGCTGCCGTCTTCCTGTGCAGGAAGATGAGCAGCTAATACAGAGATCCCCAAACACCCTTCCAAGCCCTGTTCAAATCCCAGTCCTTGATTCTTCTTTTAACACAAGCAGGTCTTGTCTCTTGAAGTCAGTGTTTCCCTAGGGACGGAGGAGGGAGTCAGGAAGGCCTGAGGGCAGCCAAGTAACAAGAGGAAGGACCAGGATCTTCAGAAAGTGAGAAAGACTTCTCTAGAAGTCTGCTCAGCCAACTGTGCTGTGCGACCCAGGGCAGGGCCCCTCCCTCCCTGGGACTCAGTCTCCCTATCTGTGCCCCGAGAAGGTTGGTCTGGATGACATCCAAGCAACCTTGCAAGGGTGCCTCTGCTGTCCCTTTGTTCCTTACACTGTCGCAGTGACACGCTTCCTCCTTGTTCTTCCAGAAGCACCTGAGACACATCTGGATGTCCGCGTGATGGCTGCCGGCCCCTCAACACCATTCACCCTCATGCCTCTGAGGCCAAGAGGAAGAAGAAGAAAACAAAAACAAAAAAATACAACAGAGGCCAAAGGGTCCTGGTGGCCCAGGCTGGCGGTCAGGCCTGACGGAGATCAGAGTCCTTCATCAAGGCCACTGGGGGCTACAGGCACGGACTCAGCCATGGGGAATGGCCTGGGCGCTGAGGGCCGGCGGCAGGCCTCGCCTGAGTGCCCATCTCAGGGTCTTGCCCAGGGCGGGCCCTGTGCCCAGGCTGCAGCCGTCCCTGAGTGTGCCCCGTGCATGACTATCTACACATCATGTCTAGGAGGAGAGCATGAGGGGAAGAGATCCATTAAAATTACAGCAGAGTGAGGACGGAGGGGCTGAGGCAGCCTCACCAGCCGTGGGATCAGACCAGAGGCAGCCGGTCCCAGGCCCTAGGAGGGTCGCGGCACTCCTCATACGGTTGCCGAGTGGGCCTTGGCCTCCCCTGCTGCCCCCACTGCCCCAAGTCACCTGAAGGGGGGCCCCGAGGGGCTGGGGCAAGGGGAACACGCGCGGCGAGGGAAATCAGCAGCCCCACGGGAATTAAGGCCACGGGGGGGCTGAAGCCTCCTCTTGCCTTGCATGGACCTAGTGGCCTCCACTGGCTGCTGCACTACTCTGGGCCTCAGTTTCCTCATCAGGAAACACACATCTTTTTTTTTTTTTTTAAGGTTTTATTTATTTATTCATGAGAGACACATGGAGAGAGGCAGAGACACAGGCAGAGGGAGAAGCAGGCTCCCTGTGGGGAGCCCAACGTGGGACTCGATCCCAGGACCCCGGGATCATGACCTGAGCCAAAGGCAGATGCTCACCACCGAGACCCCCAGGTGTCCAGGAAATGGACATCTTAACCCCAATTTTTAAAACTGTCACAAGGACTGACAGGAACATATTACACAAGATCATGGGGCGCCTCGGTGGCACAGTGGGTTAAGCCTCTGACTCCTGATTTCAGCTCAGGTCATGATCTCAGGGTCATGAGACTGAGCCCCCACGTCAGGCTCTGCGCTCAGCATGGATCCACCTGGATCCTCTCTCCCTCTGCCCTTCCCTCCTCCTCCTGGCATGCACTCCCTCTCTTAAAATAAAATAAAACCAAACAACAACAACCCAATTACCATATCACCAGAGGTGCATGCAGATGGCCTCAGGTAAGTGTGAGTTGCTGTCATTGCTGCTGGGGTCACGGGGCTCCCCCTCCCCCGGGCCCTACTTCCTCTTTGGCTTGCTCCCCCAGCCCCTCAGGGCCGCAGCCCCTCACTGGGCTTCCTGCTGCAGAGGTTGGTTCTTTCTTCCCTTTCCCCTCCCCACATGGCTCCTGCCTCATCTCTGGCCCAGATCCTACTTTTTTTTTTTTTTTTTACTAATAAATTTATTTTTTATTGGTGTTCAATTTGCCCACATACAGAATAACACCCAGTGCTCATCCTGTCAAGTGCCCCCATCAGTGCCTGTCACCCAGTCACCCCCACCTCCCCGCCCTCCTCCCCTTCCACCACCCCTAGTTCATTTCCCAGAGTTAGGAGTCTTCCATGTTCTGTCAGATCTTACTTCTGACCATTCCTCAGTAGTGCCCTTCCTCTGCACCCAGCACTGCTGGGATCGTGGCGCAAGACGAATCCATCTGATTCTCTACCACCAGCAGCTGACACTCAGGTACCACTGAGAAGAAAATACACGCTGCCACAAGGTGTGATTGGGGCTGGGGAGGGGAGCGTGTGCAGAGAGCTGCAGGGTCATGGGAAAGGGCATCAGACTCAGCCCCAAGGTCCCAGAGGTGCCAGTGAAGAGGAGGGATAATCATAAGAGGGACACTGTAATGTAGCGCATGTGGCCCTCACAACAAGCCTACAGGCATGTTCTAGTTTCAACTGCATGGTACAGATGAGGAGACTGAGGCCCCGAGGGGTTGTGGCGTGATGTCACAAAGTGAAGAGTGCCAAGGCCAGGACTGCAATCCAGGGACAGGGCCGCTGGCCCCAGGCTAGAGTCCTACCTCTCTCCCACGGGGGTAGAGGAATTTGCCAGGCAGAGGAAAGGGTGGGAGCAGAGGAAGGTCATAGCACAGTGAGAAATAGGGGCCCTTTTGCTTCTCCAATCAGCAGAGCCAGAGGGCACAGCAGGCACGGAGGAAACCCTCCCCTTATTCTGCAGGTGTCCGGAAACTCCTGGAAACCCCCATATCCCCTCTACAAAGACAGTCCTGTCCAGACGCTGGATCCAAGCATCGTGCATGGAGAGAGGATGTTTAAAGCAGAGAAGGTACCCCAGATACTGGGGTGAGGACAGGGTTTGAGCTCTGCGTTTGTCACCCAGAGGCTCCGTGACTTTGCAGTTTCCTGTCTCTGGCCAAGACCCTATCCCCTCAGTTCCACAAGGTTGATGAGGCCTGCCCCCGTCACTGAACAGCGTCCAGAATGCTCTGTCCCCATATGGGCTCCATAGCACAGCCTGCTTTTACGATGATCATTACAGGGAAATTGGCTGCCTTCATGTTCTTTCCTGCCCGTGGCTCCCACTCGGACCCCTTGGCTGTAATTTGGCAAAAGGGAAGAAAAGGCTAAGAGCGGCTTACGGATCTCGTTAAGCATGCCATGTTTGATCTAATTTCTCACCTTTTGTCCACCCAGCTGCTCTGTGAAGCAGGGGCTAACATCCTGATTTTACAGACGAGGAAACTGAAGCCCCCGGGGGGTTAAACAACTGGCCTCCAGTTTGCACAGAAAGAAAGAAACAGGATCAGGATTCGAATCCCATTCTGCTTGCCTCTGGAGCCAGAGCTCCCCTCACCCTGCCCCAGGTAAGATGGCTCAGCACGATCCTGGACGTCACTCAAAATGACCCACTGTGGTGGCTCTACCGGCCTCCTACCGCGCCTCCACCGGAGTGTGCCAGGATGTAGACTAGAGGGGCTCCTGGAGCTCTGCTTCTCCACTAGGTGATGGGTGGCCTCGCTCAAGATCCTCCATCTCTCTGAGCCTCATCTTTCTTACCCGGAAGACGGGGAACATAAGTCCTGTCCTGTCCTATTCACAAGGATGCGGTAAGGATAAAATATACACTATTCTGTTCAGGACGCAGGATGATTAATAATGCAGTTGTTCCCCCACTTGCACAAAACCTGAAGCGGCAAAGTGAAATATACAAAATAGATTAAGCAGAGGGTAATTATTCATTTTGCAAAAGAGTTCTTCACTCTACAAAAGAGATGCACTGATGGTTCTTTTTTCAAGCACCAGCTATCTTTGCGAGCTTAAAATCAAATCTCATTTATAAAATTAAAGCGAGAAAGAATGATGATTTTCCAGATGTGCACGGAGTACAATGGGCCACACACAGGGATGTGTTCTGAGCCAGCCATCCACGCCCTGAAGTAAGGGAGTCCGGACACCCCAAGGATGGAGCCTTTGTCTCCGGCTGGTGAAGACTTGGGGGAAAACAAAGAGAACCGGCGGGCAGCATGTGGCATCTGCACTCTGTTCAGAGGGGCTCTTCCTCAGAGTGACCTCAGCCTCAGCTCGAGGCAGATGGGCAGGGTCACAGCTATAGCTTCCCTGGGAAACTGGAGAACTGTCATCTGCAGCACTTCCATCTGGAATATGATACCATTTTACATAATGTGTATGTTCAGCTGAACCCAGCTAAGTTCCACTTTGCTAATCTCATTTCTGATTATATCCATATTCATGGTCTTCCTCTCCCCCTCCTTCTGGGCTCTCTTCTGGGCGACAGTTCTCTCTTCTCTTCTCCGTCACCCTTTCTGTGTTTCAGTCTTTGTGCATTTGCTCCTGCCTCAGTTTCCCTCTTTGGTCTCTGTGTTTTCTGTGTGTGCCGTTCTCTCATTGTGCACCATTTCGTCCCTCACTGCGCACCCTCCTGTAAGCCTCGCTCCTCTGTAGCCCTCAACAGTGAAACTTGAGGGTAAGTCAGACAGGCGCAAGGTAAGTCCCCAGACCCACTTTGTCCACAAAAGAGACGAAACAAGGGCAGTCTGCCTACTCCGAGGGTTAATGTAATGATTACATAAGATATGGTAAGTAAAGGTGCCTAGAGCAGAGAACACAGTCACATCCTGGTAATTCCACTCCCCCTACTTTTCTTCCTCTTTATCTTGATTTTTCTGCATTCCCCTCCTTTCCCTTCACTTCCCATCTATTCGCTCTCTTAGTCCCATTCTCACACAGGCACACACACCTGAGCCCCCGTCTCACCTGCTGCCCCAGGCCCTCTCCATTACCCATCCCCAGACCCCGCCCCTTTAACCCTGCCCCAGCCTCCTTATCCATCCCCAGACCTCGCCCTCTTACCCTTCTGCCCCTAATGGGATCCACCCCCTTACCCCTCCCCAGATCCCACCCCTTTACCCCTTTACCCCTCTCCAGATCCCGCCCCTTTACCACTCCCCAGGCTCCACCCCTTATCCCTCCCCATTTCCCACCGCCTTACCCCTCCCCAGATCCTACCCCTTTACCTCTCCCCAGGCTCCACCCCTCTCCAGGCCCCGCCCCTTTACCTCTCCCCAGGCTCCACCCCTCTCCAGGCCCCGCCCCTCTATCTCTTCCTTACTCTTCCTCGGGGTCTACCCTTCAGCCACCCCTACCCCAGGGCAACCCCTCAATCCCAGCCCCAGCCTCTCCCCCTCTCCCCCTACCCCAAAAAGCCCCCACATTCTGACAATAATTTAATTACAGAAAAACACAGGTTCCCATTATACTAAGACACACATTTTTTCACAAAATATTTTTATGGTACATTTACTGGTATATGATGGAGAATCTTCATGAATCATTAAAATTAAGCAACATGTGTCTACGTGGCCTGCACCAGGCTTCACTAGGGAGTCAGGCTTTGCTATTAAGTCCATTTCGGGCCTTTTGAAAGGTTGTAGCAGACCCTTCATACTGTACAGGGTGAGCCACTGACCTCGCCTGACTTGTGTGAAGCATCCTGAGTTCCTGGATGCCCTGTCCTGAGGGACAGCCTCGGTGTGATCAGCATCAAATCCATACACCTCCTGACCCCTGTTGTCTGGTAGAAACTCATCTATTGAATTTTAATTAAAAAGACCATTTAACAAAAAATAACCAAAAGACTGGGACAACACACACACACACACACACACACACACACACACTTCTCAGAGACCTTTCATCACCTGCATTGAAGTGGAAGCTGCCCTCAGTGTAGGAGAAGAGAAAGGGCAGTGTGGTGTAATGGGCTGGCTCCCATCAAGCAACCAGAAAAGGCTAGTGCTATTGTGGAGCGATGTGTTTTAACCAGTTTTGTGGAGGCCACTTCTGCTCAGAAATCTGTCAGCACGCCTTCCATTCCATCATGATTAAGACTTGTGGGTTAAGCGTTGTCAGCACTGGGGGTTCTTTTTGCCCCTGATTCAATAATTCTCATTTGTTGAACACATATATTTGCCATATTATGTAGCACGTACTTTGTACTGAGTACAATCATCACAATAACCTAGTAAAGGTGAATACCTTTTCCTTTGATAAAAGAGAGCAGGAAATTGAAGCTTGGGGAAAATTAAGCAATTTGCTCACGACCGCCCCAATAGTTTCAGGCAGAGCCAAGATTTTAACCCAGGTCTGCCTGACTTCAGTGCTTCCATTTTTTTTTCCCCTTTTCCTCCGACTGCCTCTCCAAAAACAAAACAGCCCACACTGGGGGCAGCTTGATTTTGAGCAAATGGAGGTGGTGGTAGTGTCTCATCTGCTTCTCTTCCTGGTGACTGACTCAGCCTTGAGTCTCAGTCAATGTTTGTGAAAGAAAGACGTTAATGAAGCTGACGAGGAGCTCGCCATGCCCCAGATGTCCTGCACAGAAACACTTATTTGCATGAATGGGTGGATTGGATCATAAGCCTGGAGACAAACCTGAAAAAAACACTGCCAGAAGCTGATACCACCACCTTCAAATGTTGTAAAAGATTTCTGAAGGCATTGGCCCAGCCGGGGGCTTACATACCAAGGATAAAATATTCTGATTGCTGAAGTTGTTCTCAAGAGATGGAGAAAGCAAGCTTGAGCATGGTGGTCAGGAGACCTCTACTCCACCACGAACTTCCTGAATGACTTGAACAAAGTCCCTGATGCTCTATGAGCCCCAGCCTCATCAGCTGTAGAAAGGTGTTAGACTGGAGGGTCTACATGGTTCTTCCCAGCCTGGACCTCTTTGCTCTTTGCACCTCTAGCTGGGCCCTACAGCAGAATCTTCAAAGGCTTCTCAGGGGAAAGGTTGGAGAGGCCACTGTCATGAGTTAATACTTTTCCCTCCCAAGATTAAGGGGCACTCAGGGCTGTGCAATGAAGGGTTGACACCCTCAGATAAGCGCCCCCTGAGATTTTGTGCCCAAGCCTCCTCCCTCATGCCTCCCTGAGTCCCAGCCCTGCTTGGCACAGTGCTCACTGTAGTGAGCTCCACTTGTAGTGCATGTTCATGTCACTGGTTCACTTCTCCTGTCATCCTAGGTCATGGGTGTCTGCTATTGTCCAAATGTTTGTGTCCCCCCAAATTCATATGTTTCAGCCCCTAACACCCAACATGATGGTATTTGGAGGTGGAGCCCTTTGGAAATAATCAGGGTGAGATGAGGTCATGAAGCAGGCCCTTGTGATGGGATTATAAGGAACAAGAGAGGTAGATCTTGCACTTTCTCCACACACGCTGCAGAAAGGTCATGTGAGGACACAGAGAGAAGTCAAGAAGTGGGTCTTCCACAAGCAGAAAGGTAACTCTCACCAGGAACCAATTCCTTGGTATCTTGATGTTAGACTTACCAGCCTCCTGGGCTGTGAGAAATAAGGTTCTGTTGTTCAAGCCACCAGATATTTTGTTATGACAGCCCAAGTGACTAAGACAGTGTCATCCTCTCCTGGATCTTCAGAGACAGTGTGAAAACTGGTCCTGGATCTCATACACATGTGGGGGACATAGCTTTGGATCCCTCCTTTCTGATGTCAAAAGTATGGAACCAGTTTGTTAGAAAACACCAAGGGACAGAGATGGCAGCTTCTTTTGTTGATTCTCCCCAACACTGGGCACAATGCCCAACATATAATTTGTGTTCAGTGAATCATTGCAATGAATGAAATGCAGTATCTTGATTCCAATAACTTCTTTCCGCACCACCGTGACCACCCTGGCCCAAGCCACCATCGCTTCTAACCTGGATAATCCAATCAGTCTCCTACGTAGCGTCCCCTGCTACCACTCTTGCCTGTTCCCTATAGATTTTTCTCAATGGAGTGGCCACAGTGATCCTTTTAAAATTAAGTTAGGTGACATCAGTCCTCAGGTCAGAACGCTCCTCTGGCTTCTTACTGAGCTCAGGCTGAAAGCCAACGTTCTTACAATGTCCTGCAAGGCTCTGGCCTTCTGGTCCCCCACTGACCCCAGCTCCTAATACTCACCTAGTGTCCAGTGAAGCTCATGAGCATTCTCCTATGTGATCTTCCTCAAATATTCGATGCACAGCCTGCTCTCAGAGCCTTTGTCCTGGCCATTCCCTCTGCCTGCTCTCTGCTTTCCCTAGATATCCACAAAGTATGCTTTGCTCCCACACCTCCCCGGTCATGCCCGCCTTGAACACCCTACTTAAATTTGCAACCACCCCTCTCCTTCTCATTCACAGCCCACTCTTCCTGCAGCTTCTTTATTAAAAAAAAAAAACATCTTCTAACATAGGATATAATTTAATTGTTATTACATATACTCTAATTATCTGTTTGTCTCCTGCCCCCACTAGGATATGATCTCTATGATGGCCACAATTTTTATCTATTCTGTTCATTCCTGTCAGCACCTGAGATCCAGCTTGAATTAGATTAGATGATTGAGAAATAAATACCAGTTGAATATTAAATGAACAAATACATAAATGAATGAATACCAAAACCACTTCTTTAACTCAGATGTCAAAATTAATTTGCTAGACCGACAATGGATCAGCAAATTTTTCCTGTGAAGGCCCAGTTGGTAAATATTTTAGCTTTTGCAAGCCACAGTCATGACTTCTCAACCATGTTATGGTAACAAAGACTCATAGGCAATATGTAAACTAATGGGTATGGCTGTATTTCAATACAACTTTATTTATGAAAAACAGCAGTTGTGCTGTGGGGTGTGGTCTGTGGACCCCTAAACTAGACTAAGCTCCATCAGGGCACAGCATAGCACCTAGCACAGCACTGCTACTCAAGAAATAATTTGAAAGAAGCAACATACGTGTGAAATGTAGTTCTACTCTTTACCCTGTGTCACAGCACTGTCCCCGTGAACTTGCTGTATTGGAAATGTTCTACATCTATACTCTCCAATATGGCAACCACTAGCCACATGTAGCTATTGAACACTTGAAATGCGATGTGAATTAATTAAATAGCCACATATGGGTAGGAGGCAGCCTATTGGACACAGTAGCTCAATCACAACATTGTTTTGCTTCATGATCCAACTCTAGTCCCCCCCCCCCCCGCGCCGGAAATCTTACCTGACTTCTAAGGCTCACGGTAACTGTCTTTTTTTTTTTAATCCTACGATTCTCATTTCATGCAATTCATGTTTTGACCATAGCTATAACAATACTTAGTGTTTATTGAGCTTGAGCTTTGTGTACCAGGCACTGTGCTAAGTGCTTAGTACATTTTATCTGGTTTAATGCTGGTAGAGCACTGACTTTCAATGCATATTTGCAATATGCATTCAAAGTTGGAGAGCACTCAGAGAAAATCTAATGTACAGCTGATCCTTGAACAACGTGAGGGATGGGGTGCGAGGCCCTAGGCACAATCGAAAATCCATGTATAATTTTTGACTCTCCAAAATTTAATTACTAATAGCCTACTGTTGACTGGGAAGCCTTACTGACAACCTAAACAATTAATTAACACATATTCTGTATGTTGTATGTATTATATCTTGTATTATTACAATAAAGTAGACTAGAGAAAAGAAAATGTTATTAAGAAAATCATAAAAAGAGAAAGTATATCTACAGTATCATACTGTGTTTCTCGAAAAAAAATCTGCATGTAAGCAGACCTGCATGGTCCAAGCATGTGTTGTCCATGGGTCAACTCTAATTTCCTCCTATATTATACACAGAGAAACTGAGGCCCAGAGAACAAAGTGACATGTCAAAGGTCATACTATCAGTCAAAATTGAAAATCTAGTAGTGAAGCTCATGGACTTTGTCTCCAAATCCAATTTGTTCTTTCATTCACTCATTCCATCATTCATGATTAAACATCAACAGTGTACTGGACAATTCGCTGGGTTTGGGGTTAAATGACATATACCACAGGTGCAATCTTCACCTTTATACAGCATGTGGTCTCTTGGAGAGCTAGTAATTGAACATATAATTAGAAGTTGTGCCCACTTGACGGGATGAGCACTGGGTGTTATTCTGTATGTTGGCAAATTGAACACCAATAAAAAATAATTTAAAAAAAAAGAAGTTGTGCCCAGATAGCACAGATTAGTGGTTAAGAGGATATGTTCTGAACCCCAACTTCTAGGATTCCAACCTAGACTCTACCACTTCCTAAATATGTGACTTTGGGAAAAACTATTGACTCAAATGATTTGATTTCCTCATCTGTAAAATGGTCATAACAGCGTATTACACCAATTCTAAGACACACGGCTTTCCACATTTTCATACTCTTGAAATGAGGGCTTGTGTGTTGTTAATATCTTAATGGATTTTTTTCTTAGTGGTAAATGAAATATTGGCACATGTATCTGACTGTGTCTTGCTTCAGTTAAAATATGATTGTATCTACTTTCTAGGGCTATTGAGGGGATTAAATAATATATGTGAAGCCCTGTGAAGAGAGCCTGACACATGGCCTGTACAATGGGCATTATTATTATCATTACTATTATTTACTCTGAAGGAAAAATAAAGTAGTATAGTGTTGCTACTCATTGGGAATAACTGAGTCCAGAAGGTCAGCAAAAACCTCCTTGAAGATGAGACATTTAAGCCGAAACATGAAGGGTGAGGAGGAGGAGGAAAGAAAGGGAAGAATAAGGCTCATAAGGAGAGAGGGTGGGTGGAGAGTAGACTGTCGCATGCAGAGGGAACAGCACCTGCAAAGACCCCGTCACAATGGGTGCTGGAAATGACTCATGATTAACCACTGTGGAATGCTTCACAACATAACTTTACCATCATCTTCCTTTTCCATACGTTTGTTTATTGATACTTCGCTATCAGTAAGGTATTACAGGTATATTTAAACAGTAGGGCAGGCACCACTTATAGAAACACCAAAATATTTTTGTAATACACTTGCTGAATAAAATTAAATATAGTCTCTAAATGCCTGTAAATTATATTTTTGATGATGAAGCTAATCTTAAAAGCTGAGAGCTTCCCTTCTTTTTGGCATATTCACCCGACAGGTAATAATCAGAGATACCTCCAAGTTATCTTCCCACTTGCAATTTTACCAGATGACAATTCAGACCTTTCATAACCTCTTCCTTTCAAGGTCAGAAGCAAAGGTTACCTTGGACTTTTGGTGAGGCTGGCAACCTCCCTGTAAGAAAACATTTTCAGTTCCTTTTTTGCAGTCCATTCTAACCTTCTTGCCCTTCTAAATTTTTGAACAGTCATTCCTGCTGCTTTCTGTTGTGGGCTTTCTGAAATTTTATGACCTCATCGTTGACACAGATTGTCCTTCTTCAAAAGACCTCAACCCTCTTCTACGACATAACATTTAACAACGCATCTAGACCAAATCTAGCAAGACTCCTGAATAGAGATATAAAATGGTTTCCCTACAACTCATAAATGCTGTCACAGTTCCATCCCTCAGTGCTGTATTTCTCCCTTGCCCCCAGTCTGATGGGTCCTTTTATTTTTTTCAAGTCAACTTATTCTGTAAAGTCTTTGTCCAAAGGATTCACACCTACCTCTGAGAATTCTCTGCAAATACTTATCAAAGAGAGAATGCCAGAATGTCTCTTTCTTTTCAATGCTAAGCAAACATCTCAAACACTGACTTCTCAAATAGTAGCTTCTTACTCAGTCTGGGTCCAAATCCCAGCTGTGATACTTAGTAAATATATGACCTTGGGAATTTCATTCAACCTGCTTTAAGACATAGCATCTTGTATGAAAAGTAGAAGCAACAATAACTATATAAACATATTTCTATCAAACTCAAGATAGTTATAGAAAGCCACAGCAATTATGCTTGGTACACAATAAGTGCATAATAAACTGTAGATGTTATTATTGTTACCCCAGTATTAATGTACCCCATGATATCATACTAAAACTCCACCATGCCTCTCTTAACTGTAAGCTATCTCTGGCCATTGCCTAACACCCCCACCCCCATCTATAATATATAGGCAATGAACCTGCATCAAATGGATCTGATGAGATATATGGGATTTTATGGTTAACATTCATTTTGTGGCCTTTAAACAGAAAAAAAAAACACTTGGTTTTGAATGTTTTTTGTTGGAAAAATTTTTTTTAAAGTTTGATTTCATTATCTCACATGTCTGAATAATGAGGTACAGGGTCCATTAACTGACAATAAGTTTAGATGAATTTTGTTTAGTTCAGGTTCTAGTAAAGCTCTGAACCAAAGAATGGTGATGTAGAGAGCATTATGAATTCTGAGAATAAGAGTGACTCACTTCATGGAATTTTGATTTCCCTAGTTGAGGCCCACTGGAATAAGAAAATGGTTTGATGCAGTAATCCTAAACCTATAAAGGATAGAACTTACTTTATTTGAGTTCAAAAGACTAGTGGTACCCACCTCAAAGAAGGAGACTCTCAGAAGAGAGCTGTACCAGGTAAAAGTCTTTAGCAAAAACCCTTAGCCAAAATGTCTTTGTCAACACTTAGAGAGCTGTCCATGGTTTTGACAACAGAACCATGCACCCAACCCACTGATAAAGCCCTGATATCTCAACAAAAGTGGTTTCCCATTCATTCATTCAGCTATTCATTTAATCATCCATCCATCCATCCATCCATCCATCCATCCATCCATCCATCCAAGAAAAGAGGTATTGATGCAGGAACTGTTTCAGTGACTGAGCTACAGCAATAAATAGGATGAGCACAGGACAAGTTTCAATAAAACTTAAGTTCTCATACACAAATCTCTCTTCTTTGGTCTGCCAGGAAGTTGGCTCTCAATGAATAATCTCAATTTATTTAACTGTGTATCTTACCCATGCTCAAACTTACTTAAATCCTACATATCTGGTACCTAGAAACACCCATGCTACAATCTGCTCAAGCCAGGGACATTCTCCATCTCTGAATTCTTGAATTTACAACTCCACAAAGTCCTTGTGTCCCATTAAACTTTAGTAATCCAAGGCTTAGTAAATAACAAGAATAACCTATAAACATCAGAAATATATAAAAAAAATCAGAAATATTTAGTACACTATAAGACATATATGTGACATAACCACATTCAATGTATTCTCATTTCATATCTTATTGCAAATGCAAAGTGGCTGCTGAAGACATGAAAATAAACTGAATATGATGGTGAACATGACTGAAGTTCATATCAATTTGAAAAGAAAATTCAATCTGCTTTAAATGCCATTTACAAATTGTTTCAATCATACTTACACTGTAAGTTATTAGTGCGCAAAAGGTCATAGAAACATGAATTTTGAGCTGAGAAATATCTTAGGAATTATTCAGTGTTGTAATTCATATCTTGCCACTAATTTACTGAGTGACACTGGGCAACTTGCTTAGCCTCAGTGGCCTTCAGCCTCATTAGATCAGACTAGATGATCACTAGGGATCTTTCTTGCAGTAAAAGTTGTTTCCACTAATTTCTTTGTGGAAGAGAATGAACATAAAGTTCACGGTATATGCCATACTCAAGGTCAAATGACAAATCTGTGGCCAAGCTGGCACTAGGATTGAGAACCTGGGACTTTTTATATTGCACTAGTTTAAAAGTCACATGAGGACTAAATGAAAGGCCAGCAGATAGGAAGTCCAGGTTATGGTAAGTTTCTCTGTTAGGTGATCAGCTGCTAGAGGTCAGGGACAATATCCTATTTTCTTTTTAAATAATTTAACACAGTACACAATGATGGATTAGAGGTGTCTCATGAAATATTTATTAAATTAATTGAAAAATATATTGAATTAACTATGTGAAGCCCCTAGGGCCTGCAAAACTGATTATAAAATAACATTAGACACTATGATTTGAGTGCCTACTGTACATTAAGTACTGTGCTGAGTGTATCTGAAATGTTATTTTTCATTTCATTCTCACAGCACCCTGCCAAATAGGACTTGCTCTCATTTTTTACATACACAAAAAAAGAAGGCTTGACTATATTAAACGACTTTCCCAAAGCCCTACTACCAGTACACAGAGAGGCAAAGATTTGAACCTGCTCTGACTCGAAAGGATATTCCAATTCTACTCAAGTTCACTAAATACTTGAATGAATAAATAAAGAAATGAATGAATTACTGACTAAATGCATTACTGTTCTGCTGTTACTTCCTTTGTGTGGGTGAATCCGTACTGTCAAAGATTTTGTATACAGAATTTAGCATGATACCACACATGTGCAGAACTTTAGTAAAGCTGTTTCACCATAGGATTTTCCCTCTGTGACATTCTGAAGAGTCAAAGCCAGATCATTTAAATAGTCTGGCGCTGCATTGTATGGGACTATAGCAGGTAGTTCTTGAATATTCACTTCTGTCCTCGGAGAGATGAAGCGTGATGGTAGCCTATTCTGGAAAGGAGCGTAACACCACCCTCTGGCAACATTTTCAGGCCTTCTCTAAGTCTTCATTGAATCCTTCCCTTGCCTTGGTCCTGTATTGGTTTGTTCTCATCCCATTCACCATAATAAAAGTAAATGTTCAATGACTGACATTCTAAAGAAAAATTAGCCATGACTTGTAACATTAACCAATCTTGTTGGTATACATACCTTCATCATGGCCAATTTTCAAGCTATTTACATGACATATCCAAACAAAGAGTTGGGAAGAGATGACAACAACCAACTCTCATGAGTCTCACGAGCTGTCATACAGGCCAGCTCCAGCACACCATGTATCCACTTCCATAATCAGCCCTGTGGGTGGTACTAATTGTTGAAATCCCTGGAAGAACACACTCGAGATGGGCTATGGCACACAGCCAGGAAAACTTGGCCAAGTTTATCCATGCATCATGGCAATTATATATTCTTCAGCAGCACTACGTCCCTACTTTTCTCCTTCTTGCTAGTTTAGCGGAATGATCCTTCTTATAGACACATCCACTAAGGGTTTAAGACATGATGAGCAGTGTTGGGACTCTATGACTTTGTTCAGTCCGATAGATCCCACTCACAGAAGGAGGAGCTTACTGAAAGGAAGCAAAGTCACTTTTGATAGGTCTAAGGCCTGAATATGCACAGGGGTTGGGGGATTAGTTTTTCCATGACTTCACCCATAGTCTAATTCCTGATGGAAAGCAAAAGAGGAGAGGCCCAGCTATTCCTCTGGACAGTTAGAGGTTCCCCAAAACACCTGGACAGATATTGAGGGTAGTTTCCCTTTTCCAGTGGCCAACATAGTCTTATTAAATCACTTAGCAGTTATTAGAATCTTTAGATCTTTATCTTTCTAGGAGTTCTCTTCATCTTACCTTTCCAACTTCATCACCTGCCTCCTCCCAGTTCTCCTCCTCCACCTCATACGCAGCACATTCTCTAGATGCCAGCCTAGCTACACTGCTTTCTGGTCCCTGGAATAATTATAAACTTTCTTCCTCCTGATTTCAATCATTAAGGTCCCTCTGTTAAAGGGCCCTTCCTACTCACACTCCCTACTGATTCTACAAGGTTCAGCTAAAAGGTCATGCACTCCATGATGCATCTCCTGAAATACCCATCTAGAATACATTTCTCCCTTTTCTCCAGGCATGAGCTACTTTGTTAATGCCTGTTCTTGATTTATCCCACTTTGTGTCTTTTATAATAGCTATATATGAGCATATTATTTTTATCCCTGTGAAAATGTGAAATCCATGAAGGCAGGAACATTGTCCAATTTGTCTGTGATTTCCCATAGCACTTAACACACAAGACTTATGAGTTGTGGAATTAAGAAAATCTTGCTTGAATTGAATCTAACAAATTGAAATAAATTTTTCAAAATGGGTATGAGTCAAGAACCATGAAAATATATTCAGGGATCTTATGTTCCCATTTCCACTCTTTACCTGTACATAATCCCATATATTTATGTCTTGAATGACTTCTAAGAGTAAGGCACTTTGTTGGACACTGGTGTGGAAAGGATACAGGAGTAAATTAGATACAGTTCCTGCTTTAAGGACCTTATATTAGACAGGGTAGGCAAATTTCCAAACAATAATTCAAGTTTTAATCAGATTTTGAGTCAACAGAAAACTCTGATGATACTGTAGAAGTCATCCATTCTACCAAGAGGAAAGGAGAGGTAATCAGTGAATGGGATTTTTACAAAGTAGATGATTAAAGGATGGGAGACATTTTAGGTAGACGGAGGATCCTGAACTCTAGTCATAAGGTAAAACTTTGCATGGAGTGCTTGAGAGGACTATTGTGAAGATGAGCAGAGTGAAGACCCCAAGGCTGGTGCTCTTGGGGATGGGGGAAATGGGAGAATGAGGCCGGAGCCTTGTAGCTTGGATGGTTCCTGGTGACTCCGGGAAATAGTTAATCTGAGTTCTGGTGTAAGTGAAAATGGAGGAAGAAACTAAAAATTGGTATATAAAATTGTTTCAAGGAACATATAAATTTCCTTTATCCTTTCATGATTTTCTGTGCACTAATTATATGTCAGCATTAGGCTAAGTTTTAAAGATACAGAGATAAGCAAGACACAGGCTTTGAATCCCCCTTTGCTAGCCCTTAACCAAACTTATGATCTGGTGACAGCCCCAGATAAGGAAAGAACAGTGGCTGGGTACCGGGACAAGGACTATGACACAGAGAAGTGCAGAGGCAGAGAGAGTACAGAGTACATGAGAGCAGAGAGGAGGGCTCCTCAATCTGGTCAGAGCTTTGGGCTGAATGGAATGGAAATAAAAAATAACGCTTGATCTTCCAGTAAAAGGGGGAGAAAGACATTACAAGAGGGAAAAAACAGCCCACTAAAGGGATGTAGGCATGAGATGGCACAGAGCCTTTAGGGAATGACAGGTAACCAGTGTACCTGGAGCCCCGGGTGTGTGGCAAACAGAGATAGAATATAAAGTGGCAGGGACACCTGGGTGGCTCAGCAGTTGAGTGTCTGCCTTTGGCTCAAGGTATGACCCTGGGGTCCTGGGATCGAGTCCTGCATCAGGCTCCCTGCATCAGAATCTCCCTCTGCCTGTGTCTCTGCCTCTGTATCTCTCATGAATGGATAAAGATAAAAATCTTTTAAAAAAATAAAAGAATATAAAGTGGCAGATGTGAGCATCACCTTATCAGATAAATTAACAAAGATGGCAGCTGGAACTTCTACTGTTTGTGTGGAAAACAAGAGGACTATTTGGGAGGAAGAATGTTGAGAGCCTTGGTGCACCAAAAGTCGTCCTTCGCCAGAAGTATCAGCAACAGCTGGTAGCTTTCTAGAAATGTGGACTCTTAAATCCACACTAGACCTGCAGAGGCTTGAAAAACACTTTGTTAAGAGCAAAGGCTCCTAAGTTTGAATCCTGGCTCTGTATCTGCTGGCTACATTGACTTTGATCCTCTCACTTTTCTTCTCTGGCATCAATATTGTCAGTGATAAAGTTGAGAAGGTCAACCCGGTGGATTCTAGTAGCATTTTCAGGTCTATGGTGTGTGTGTGTGTGTATGTGTGTGTGTGTGTGTGTGTTTAATTCTAGGGGATTTTGGTAGGAGAGCTGATGTTTTCCAAAACTGGCTAAATAACTCCTCCTTGAATGACCCCCTGTTTGGAATTATGCCCTCAAGCTTGCAGCTAAAGGAAAAGATAATCAGAAACAATGAATTTGCACCTGAAAGCAAATCAGCTGGGAAACCAGAAGGTCAGACCCTCAGGCGCTCACAGCTCTGCTAGCTGGGGCTTTGTGTAGGGAGAGAGGGGAGGGGATCCCTTCTCTTCCCTCTCTCCAATAATCTTGCCTGCCTGTGTTTTAAGGAAGGAAAAAGAAAAAGAGAATGTACAGGATCAGATCCAGACGCACATAATTCCACGAGGACTCTCCTGGCTGTTGTGTGAGGATAATCGTGTGTGTGTCTGTCTATGTGTGTGTGTGTGTGTGTGTGTAGGCATGCACATGTTTGGGGAATAAAGAGGTACTGCTTAGGGTGGCAGTGCCTTAAAGCCTCTTTTAATTAAGAGAAAGAAGATTCAGCTGTCTGGTCAAATGGTACACTAGAGCTGCATTGCATTTTCCATATAGCCTCCCCAATAGGCCTATGTAAAGGCTGCAAAAATATGTCTAAATAGGCTCCCAACGAAAGAATAAGAGGGGATGGTGGTCAGAAAGCCAAATCCTTGCCCAGCTCTGCAGAGACTCAAAGATCAACCTGGAGAAACCCTCTCTTCACCCCTGAACTGTTGCCCCAGGAGAAATGGAGGAGAACTGTAATAGAGGGAGCATCTCCTTGACCTGGGCTACTGAGAGCCTGAAGCTCGGCAGGGGCTGCCCCATGGACATCATGCAGTGGGTTTTCCAAGCAAGACGGCCAGACTCTTGTTAATGAAGAAAGAAAAGATGTTCCACAGGGACTATAGCAAGATATGCTGTAGGGAAGAGCACAGGACTGGTAGCAAGAACAGCTTCATTTCTAACTTGCTCTGGCACCTTGGCAACAACCTTCTCTCTAATTTCTATCTCCCTATTTGTGGACATGAACAGACACCATTGATTAAGTGACAACTATAGGGATGCCTGGGTGGCTCAGCTGTTTAATGTCTGCTTTCAGCCCAGGGCATGATCTTGGGGTCCGGGATGGAGTCCCACATCGACTCCCTGCATGAAGCCTGCTTCTCTATCTGCCTGTGTCTCTGCTTCTCTCATTCCATGTCTCTCAGGAATAAATAAATAAATAAATAAAATCTCACCAAAAAAGGTAACAACTATAAAGAAGATACTGTCCACTTTCTAAGTATTTACTATAAAAAAGACAGTGTCTCCTGGGATTAAATACCGTGTACCTGCTGTTGACTCCCAAATTTCTATCTACAGCTAAAATTTCTTTGCATTTGACTTTTGGACCTTGCTGCCTATTTTCTGTCTCTACTTGATGTTTAGTAGTCATCTTGAACTTACATCCAAAACAGTAGCCTTGATCCCCTTCACCTCAATCCCAACCCTCCTATAGCATCATCCTCTGACTCAATGAAAGAGAAGTCCCACTTCTTCATCCCACTGCTCAGACTGAACCATTTGGAACCACATTTGACACCTCTCCACTTCTCACCTTTCATATCCAGGAACAAGTCCTGTTAATTCTACCCTCTGAACATGTCTAGAATGTGATCATCTTTTTCCCCTTACCCTGGTGGGTCAAGCCATTGCCAACGCTTGCCTACATTGGAATAATGGTTCCCCTGACCATTGCGTGTAATAACAGCTCCACTCCCACTCCCGGCTTAGCATCCCTTATGCTGTGTGCCCTCCCCCAGCATGCAGCATCACCTGACCGAGCGCATATGTCATCATCCTGTCTGCCTGCTGCAGCATGGTCCAACAGAACTTTCTGCAGGGGTGTTAATGTTCTACATCTGAGTTGTCCAAGAGGTAGCCATTAGTCACACGGAGCAACACAGCACTGGATATATGGTGACTGTGCCTGGGAAGTGATTGCTGACTTCATTTAATTCTACTTAATTTAAATTTAAACAGCCACATGTGGCTAGTGGTTACCTTGTTAGACGGTATAGACCAAACGTCTCCTTAGAATATAAACTTAATTAGAGCAGAGATTATGCCTCTTGTTTTCCACTGCTATATCCTCAATGCCTGGGAAAGTGTGTGCCTATTCAATAAATATCTGTGAGATGTCTCAGTAAATGAATATACTAGGGGCTCTCCATGCGTTATCTCATTGAATCCTAACAACAATCTCGTGGGTTAGATGCTATTTTCATTCTCTGGTACCCAAGAGAGAGGAAGCGTCTTTCTGAAGAACACCCAGCTAGTGTGTTCCAACATATCTCCCCATTTAAGATGAGAAGGTCCTGGGGACCTAGCATACAACAGAGTGACTGTTAACAATGCTGTGTTATAGGGGATCCCTGGGTGGCTCAGCAGTTTAGCTCCTGCCTTTGGCCCAGGGCGTGATCCTGGAGACCTGGGATCGAGTCCCGCATCAGGCTCCCGGCATGGAGCCTGCTCCTCCCTCTGCCTGTGTCTCTGCCTCACTCTGTCTCTCTGTCTATCATGAATAAATAAAATCTTTAAAAAAATGCTGTGTTATACACTTGAATGTTGCTAAGAGCATAGATCTTAAATGTTATCATCATTTAAAAAATGGTATGTGAAGTGATGGGGGTGTTAATGAGTCTTAATGTGGTAATCATCTCATAGTGTATCCACTTATGACATCATCACAGCGTACGCCTTACACGCTCGCAATGTTATATCAATTATGTCTCAGCAAAGCTAGAAAATATGGCAAAGAACATCCAGCTAGTGAGAGGTGAATAGGATCTGATGATGTTCAGATACCCTGCTTTGCTGAAACTGGACCAGACGCTGTCTGTGGACCTTTCTACTTCTGGGATTCTGTGGTTTTATAGAACTTTCTGCCTGACCTAGTGATGGCAGCACACAGTTTAACTACCAATGGAACTAATGGGCCTTCAGGTAAAACCCATTGTCCATGGCTTGGAAACCATGATGCTTCAGGCAGAAGACACGCAGGCCATCTTGCAGCCTGCCTCCTCCCTCCCTCCAACCCCAGCCTGGCCCCATGGCTCACCAGTTTCGGGGTCGCAGAGCTGCTCGCAGGCATCTGTTGTCCGCTGTCCGCAGAGGTCCCTCACCCATGGGGAGGTGGCATTGATCTGGTAATACAGGGACAGCTTGGCCGGGTTTAGCCAGTCTGAGACGTCCAGGTAGCTCCCTTCACTCACCACGAAACTGCTTCCTGTGGGTGAACAGAGAGAAAGACGGCTACTGTCTTCCCAACTGCAGGATGTGTCCTGCTGCTGATGCTGCAGGTCAAGAACAGAGGCGGGTGCCTGCAAGCAATCCCTCCACCCCACGTCCCCTGTGCTCAGTTGTCTACCCACAACAACAGG
Organism: Nyctereutes procyonoides; assembly: GCF_905146905.1. NCBI lineage: Eukaryota > Metazoa > Chordata > Mammalia > Carnivora > Canidae > Nyctereutes > Nyctereutes procyonoides. The sequence goes on along the minus strand of NW_026575135.1, from coordinate 3,637,167 downwards.
GCATTTTTGCATGTGCCATAGTATCAGCAGGTAGTAGAGAAAAAGACAAATCAGACACAGAGACAGGTCAGCCTAGTGCATAGACATTGGGCTCTTAAGACTCGGATTCAAATCCAGAATCCACCCTTATCTGCCATTGACTGTGCAAGTTACAATACCTCTGGGCCTTGGTGACATCATCTGTAAATAGGAATATCAATGGAGGGGATTCCTGGGTGGCTCAGTGGTTTAGCCCTGCCTTCAGCCCAGGGTGTGATCCTGGCATCTTGGGATAGAGTCCCACATCAGGCCTACATGGAGCCTGCTTCTCCCTCTGCCTGTGTCTCTGCCTCTCTCTGTGTGTGTCTCTCGTGAATAAATAAATAAAATCTTAAAAAAAAAAAGGAGTATCAATGGAACCCACCTCGTTGTTGTAAAAATGGAATAAATTAATGTGATAAAATGCTATGCTTAGCTGGGGCCTGACTTGTCCTAGTAAAGAATATTTAAATATTAAAACTTGAAACAAACAAACAAAAAAACCCTGCTACTATCCCTGTCACCCAGGCCACCTCCCCCACCCTCTCCCCAGCCCCAATAGGGGTCATTCATGCAACAGAGGCCAGGTATGAGATATTAATGGGAGAGACTAGCTGAGTGGCTTCTTGGCCTCCTGGCCTACTTTTTTTTTTTTTTTTTTTTTGTATTAGAGAAAGAGAGGGAGGTATGGGGAGAGAGAGGAATTCAAAGAAATCCAAGGCACTTCTAAAAAAAAAAGCTGCATTTGTGCCACATAAAATGCCTTAATGTTGGGGAACAATGGAATTTAGGGTGAACTGGCACTGCAGGTTCTAACAGACTAGAGTAGCTGCAGGCCCTCTCCAGCCAACCCTGGCCACAAATGGATCTAAAAACCAACAGTGTCAGAGTGTCAGCTTTTCTTTAGGAGAGGCTAAAAATTCAGATTTTGATTGCAATCAGTCAACTTAGAAATAATGACTTAAACTTATTCTTATGCTTGTGTAAGTCAGGGGTGCCTGGGTGGCACAGTTGGTTAAGCCACCAATTCTTGATCTTGGCTCAGGTCGTGATCTCAGGGTCTTGGGATCAAGCCCCATGTCAGGCACCCTGCTCAGCAGGGAATCTGCTTCAGGATTCTCTCTCTCTCCCTCTCCCTCTGCCCCTCCCTCAGCTTGCTCACACACTCTCTCTCTCTAAAATACATAAATCATAAAAAAAATTGTGTAAGTCAAACAAAAGACTCTACTTTGGAATAATTGCTTTAAAATATTCCCCTTAGTATTATGCTGAGTGAAATAAGTCAATTGGAAAAGGACAAACATTGTATGGTCTCATTCATTTGGGGAATATAAAAATTAGTGAAAGGGAATAAAGGGAAAGGAGAGAAAATGAGTGAAAATATCAGTGAGGGTGACAGAACATGAGAGACACCTAACTCTGGGAAACAAACAAGGGGTAGTGGAAGGGGAGGTGGGCGGGGGGTTGGGGTGACTGGGTGATGGGCACTGAGGGGGGCACTTGGCGGGATGAGCACTGGGTGTTATGCTAAATGTTGGCAAATTGAACTCCAATAAATTTTTTTTAAATAAATAAATAAATAAATAAATAAATACTTCTCTTAACATATGCATATATGTACACACATACATATGCATCTATACACACATGTATACATACATGAACACATACATATATGGATTACATTTTACACACACACATATTCTTTGAGGACAAAGAACAGAAGCCTGTGGAGGGTGGCTACATACTGGGTGGAAATGGTAAGTTTATGTATGTAGTAATACAACAAAGGTAGCTCACAGCAATTAGACAACAAAAAGGAATAAAAGACATCTGAATTGGTAAGGAGGAAGTAAGACTTCTACTATTTACAGAGGATGTGATGCTGTATATAGAAAACCCGAAAGGGATGCCTGGGTGGCTCCGTGGTTGAGCATCTGCCTTCAGCTCAGGGCGTGATCCTGAGAGGGATCAAGTCCCACATCAGGCTCCCTGCAGTGAGCCTGCTTCTCCCTCTGCCTATGTCTCTGCCACTCTCTCTTTTTGTCTCATGAATAAATAAATACAATCTTAAAAGAAAGAAAAGAAAAAGCTAAAGACTCTACCAAAAAATGATTAGAGTTGATAAATTAATTCAGTAAAGTCATATGATACAAAATCAGTATTCAGAAATCTGCTTCATTCCTATATACTAATAATGAAGCAGCAGAAAGTGAAATTGAGAAAACAATCCCATTTAGAATTGCACCAAAAACAATAAAGAAACTTAACCATAGAAATGAAAGACCTGTACTCTGAAAACTATAAAACACTGATGAAAGAAATTCAAGATGATGTAAAGAAATGGAGAGACATTCCATGCTCATGGTTTGGAAGAACAAATATTGTTAAACTGTCTATACTACCCAAAGCAATCTACAGATTTAATGTAATCCCTATCAAAATATCAACAGCATTTTTCACAGAACTAGAACAAACAAAGTTGTATGGAACCACAAATGACTATGGATAGCCAAAGCAATCTTGAAAAGGGAAAAACTGGAGGTATCACAATTCCAGACTTCAAGTTATATTACAAAGCTGTAGTAATTGAAACAGTATGGTAAAAATAGACACCCGGATCAATAGAACAGAATAGAAAACCCAGAAATAAATCCTGCAGTTATATGGTCAATTAATCGTCAATGAAGGAGAAAAGAATATCCAATGGGAAAAATAATGTCTCTTCAACAAATGACGTTGGGAAAACTAGACAACTATATGCAAAAGAATGAAACCACTTTCATACACCATACACCTTCATAAACTCAAAATGGGTTAAAGACCTAAATGTGAGAGCTGAAATCATAAAAATCCTAGAAGAGAGCATGGGTAGTAACTTCTTTGATATTGGTCATAGCAACATTTTTCTAGATATGTCTCCTGAGGCAAGGGAAATAAAAGAAAAAATAAGTCACTGGGACTACATCAAAAGAAAAACTGCACAGCAAAGGAAACAATCAACAAAACTAAAAGGCAACCTGCTGAATGAGAGAAGATATTTGCAAATGACTTATCTGATAAAGGGTTAGTATCCAAAATATATAAAGAATGTATAAAACTCAACAACCTAAATATGAATAATCCAATTTAAAAATAGGCAGAAGACATGAACAGACATTTTTCCAAAGAAGACATCCAGATGGCTAACAGGCACATGCAAAGATGCTCAACACCACTCGTCATCAGGGAAATGCAAATCAAAATCACAATGAGCTATCACCTCACACTTTTCAGAATGGCTAAAATCAACAACACAAGAAACAGCAGGTGTTGGCAAGAATGTGAAGAAAAGGGAACCCTCTTACACTATTGGCAGGAATGCAAACTGGTGCAGCCACTATGGAAAACTGTGGTGGGGTTCCTCAAAAAATCAAAAATAGAATTACTTTATGATTCAATAATCACACTATTGTGTATTTACTCAAAGAACACAAGAACACGAACTCAAAGAGATATGTGCACCCCTCATGTTTATAGCAACATTATTTACAATAGCTAAACTACAGAAGTAGCCCAAGTCTCCACGGATAGACGCATGGGTAAAGAAGATGTGGTGCATATATACAGTGGAATATTACTCAACCACAGAAAATAATGATATCTTGCCTTTTGCAACAACATAGATGGAACTAGAGAGTATTAAGCTAAGCAAAATAATTCAGACAAATACCATATGATTTCACTCATATGTGGAATTTAAGAAAGAAAATGAATGATCAAAGAAAAAAAGAGAGAAAGAAACCAAGAGACAGACTCCTAACTATACAGAGCAAACTAATGGTCACCAGAAGGAAAGCAGTGGGAGGATGGGTGGAATAAATTAAGGGGATTAAGAGTCTACTTATCGGGATCCCTGGGTGGTGCAGCGGTTTGGCGCCTGCCTTTGGCCCAGGGCGCGATCCTGGAGACCCGGAATTGAATCCCACATCGGGCTCCCAGTGCATGGAGCCTGCTTCTCCCTCTGCCTGTGTCTCTGCCTCTCTATCTCTCTCTCTCTCTCTCTCTCTCTGTGTGACTATCATAAATAAATAAAAATTTAAAAAAAAGAGTCTACTTATTGTGATGAGCCCTGAGTCATGCATAGAACTGCTGAATCACTATATTATAAACCTGAAACTAATGTAACACTCTATGTTAAACATACTGAAACTAAAATTTTTAAAAACTTAATAAATGAAAAAAAAATAAGAGTTGAGAAAATGCATGTAAAAAAATACAGTAAAGGTCAAATTTCACAGGGGGAAAGAAACAAAACGTGCAAGTAGGACCAAGCTTCACAACGCTGGACTTGGAGATGGGTTCTAGACTTAGTTAGGTACATCTACAGACTTCAGCAGCAGGAGATCTTTAATTGGTTCACTATTAACATGACTCAGTTTCTCTCCCTGCATGTGCTTCTCTCTGCCTGTCAACCAACAAAATCTTTCCATATATGCAATTTAAATTTTCCCAAGACAGACTCAGCTACTGCGCATCACATGGGCTTGACAGTAGCCTCTCTGTCAGGTCACAAGAGACCCTGATGGCTGACCACAATGGTTGGGCTCCTCTTGGCCCTGGTGACTAGCTGTGGTCCAATGGGCGATGGCCAGGGAGGCAGGATCACATCAGACCCTACCTGGATGCCCTGAGGATCTAAGATTCCTTGAAAAGGATACGGGCATGGCAGGCAACCTTATCTTCTCTAGCTCACACAGACAATGTGATTTTTATCATCTTACAGAATGAGTTCCTCAGTAGAAGCGCAGTGAATAGTATGATTTTTGGTGAGGATGAAAGAGGATTCTATGTGAAAAACATAAGGGATAGATAGCATCGAGCTCAGAGATAAGGAAATGACCACATTTGAAGCTGGCCTTAAAATCCTTGGCAGCTAAAGAAAAAAAAAAGTCTGCTGGATTCCATATTTCAAATTTCTGGCAAGGGAAGATATGCAAATCTATCTGCAAAGCCATATTTTCCCCTCTGGAACTAAGCCCGAGCAGAAACATGTCACATGGGTCCCTGTGTAAGGCACCGAACATTAGTATCAACCACAGATTTTTCTTTTAAAAAGCACAGTCATGCTGTTTAAATGGATAATTCTTGTATTTATTCTCACTAAAGACTGAGGGATGGATATTGAATTGTGTCCCAGGGCTGAGTTTGGCTAATCCCACTACTTCAGGAAAGCTACACAGTGCAGTGATGCAGAGAAAAGAGTCAGCAAGACATGAATTCAGATCTTCCCTCTGCCGCTTACAAGCTCTGTAAACCTGGACAACCCCTCAGTCATCTCCCATGAGAAATGCAGTTATGAATTTCTCCTTTATAATGTTGATACAAAGATTGAGACAATGCATGTATCTTAGGTCAAGTTTACCAGAAATGAAACTCAAAATCAGAGACTGGCATGCAGAAGGTTTGTTGGGAGTTCTCCAGTAAGGAAATGAGCAACGTGGAATTGAGCAGAGAGAGATTTCAAATTGCCATGCAGTTGTGGCCAAGCCCTCAGCTGATCCCAGGGGTAAGTTCTGGAGCTGGGATGGTCCTTCAGAGTTGTTCTGAATCAAGACAATGTGTCAGCCTTTGTATCTCCACCTTAACCAGTCATAGGCTATAAGCTATCCTTGGGGAAGGGACATGGACTTGGGTGAAGTCATCCTTTTCAATGAAGGACATTTCTCCTAGAAAGACTCAGAGCAAGTAGTCAACCACCAACATTCCTGGCAGCCGGGGAACAGTGCCTACATTTTTTTAAAGATTTTATTTATTTATTCATGAGAAAGAGAGAGATGGAGCTAGAGTATTAAGCTAAGCAAAATAAGTCAGACAAATGCCATATGATTTCACTCATATGAGGAATTTAAGAAAGAAAATGAATGATCAAAGAAAAAAAAGAGAGGAAGAAACCAAGAGACAGACTTCTAACTATACAGAGCAAACTAATGGTCACTAGAAGGAAAGGACCCCAAAGGGAGCCTGATGTGGGACTCCCTCCCAGGACCCTGGGGATCATGACCTGAATTAAAGGTAGACGCTCAACCACTGAGCCATCCACGCGCCATAGTGCCTGTGTTCTAATGAGAGATTTGGACACAGCATGACAACATCCACTGCAGTATGTGAAGCCCCCGGCATATTGTGAAATCTCAACTAGCAGGAGTAATTTAGTCATTGTTTGGACTTCTTACAAACTGGGAAGTTCTGAATCCAATACTAGTTAACAGATCTCTCTTAAATATAAGAAATGAGTCTGCAGAAAGGGAGTGACTCAGGGCACTTGGGTGGCTCAGTCTGTTAAGCATCCAATCCTTGATTTTGACTCAGGTCATAATCTCTGGGTCGTGAGTTTGAGCCCTGAGTTGGGTTCCACACTGGATGTGGAGCCTACTTAAGAGTCTCTCTCTCCTCCTCTTCCTCTGACCCTTCCCCCACTTCAATGCATGTCCCTCCACAAAGAAATAAATAAGATAAATACTTTTTAAGTATCTTTAAAAGATACTCTACCCATTTCATGATTGGATTGTTTGTTTCTTGGGTGTTGAGTTTGATAAGTTCTTTACAGAAGTTTCTCCAAAGAAGACATAGACATGGCCAACAAGCACATGAAAAAATGTTCCACATCACTTGCCATCAGGGAAATACAACTCAAAACCACAATGAGATACCACCCCACAGCAGTGAGAATGGCGAAAAGTAACAGAACAGGAAACAATAAATGTTGGCAAGGCCGTGGAGAAAGGGGACCCCTCTTGCACTGTTGGTGGGAATGTGAACTGGTGCAGCCACTCTGGAAACTGTGTGGAGGTTCCTCAAGAAGTTATAAATAGAGGTACCCTATGATCCAGCAATTGAACTACTGGGTATCTACCCCAAAGATACAGATGTAGTGAAACTCCGGGACACCCTGCACCCCAATGTTCACAGCAGCAACATCCACAATAGCCAAACTTTGGAAGGAGCCACGATGTCCTTCAACAGATGAATGGACAAAAAAGATGTGCTTTATATATATACAATGGTATATTATTCAGCCATCAGAAAGGATGAATACCTACCATTTACATCAACATGGATGGAACTGGAGGGTATTATGCTGAGTGAAATAAGTCAATCGGAGAAGGACGATCATCATATGGTCTCACTCATACGTGGAATATAAGAAATAGTGAAAGGGACCATAAGGGAAGGAGGAAAACTGAGTGAGAAAAATTAGAGAGGAAGATAAGCCCCGAAAGATTCCTAACTTTGGGAAACAAACAAAAGGGTGTAGAAGGAGGTGGGTGGGGGGATAGGGTGACTGGGTGACAGGCATTGAGGTGGGCACGTGATGGAATGAGGACAGGGTGTTATACTACATGTTGGCAAGTTGAATTTAAATTTAAAAAAAGTAAAATTAAATAAATAAAAGGTACTCTTTGAAGGAAACTATTGGTTTAATGGCAGAAGGGAGTTACTATCATTTTCAAATGCCCTCTCTATTCCAGACTCTGGGATGAATGTGTTACACATCCTGTTCACTTAATTTTTACAACAGCCTTATGAGGTAGGTATTTCCTCCATTTCACAGGACAACCTGAAGTTCAGAGAAAAAGTGATTTAACCAAATTTACACCTAGTAAGTAGCAGAAGTAGACACTGACTCTAGGTTTTTCAGCATCCAAAGATGGGACCTGTCTGTTATTCCAGGCCGTCTTGAGAGTTAGGACTTTGGCTGGGTATTAGGCAGTGCTGCCTTCTGTGGTGGTCGTGGTGGTCGTGCTTCTTTTCTGATAGTCTGTGCATCCCCCAGTGGGGGATGTATCTTGTAGTGTGGGAGGTCTTTTGCTTTCTCTGATAGACAGTGCTTTCCCACAGGGAAGATGTCATGACTCACTCATTTGTCCTTATCAATCCAGCCCTCAGTAAAAAAAAAAAAAAAAAAAGTGTCAAGCACATACTAGGAGTTTAGAGAATGTTGAATGAATTAATGAAATTACAGTTCCATGCTTGATTGGAAGGAATTCCAACTGACTTCATGGGATTGTGAAGCAGGAATGCCTCCACATTGATCCCACAGGTTTTTGCTTGTTTTATGGTTTTTATCCTAGGAGAGTCCAAATACAAGATTAGCCCTTCAGTGTCTCCCAAGCCAAAACTGAATTGACAATCATGGATCCTGAGCTCTCATTTGGCCCGTGGGCTTGGGGTGTGGATAAGCCAGCACCACACAGATGCTGGAGGGATTCAATGTGAAGGAGCAAGGATGTGTGGCAGAGATGTCACATCAGATAGTGAATGAAAATGAAAGGAAGTCTGCACAAAACGTAACTACCATGCCTTAATCCACATGTTCACTTAACCAACATTTATTAAGCCTCTCTTTGCATAAGAAAAAGGCAGAGAGAATGATAAATGGATTGAATCCATCAAGAAAATTATAGACCAACAAGGGAGATCAAATGTGCACAGATAGATCTAATGCAAACTAGTGTTGGAAGAACTGCATGACAAGGATGGGCATCTTTGAGTATAAGCGGAAGGTAAAGGGTGTGTCAGGAATCACTGAAGAGTTGGCCTTTTTTTTTTTTTAAAAGATTATATTTATTTATTCATGGGAGACGCAGAGATAGAGGCAGAGACACAGGCAGAGGGAGAAGCCTCGATGTGGGACTCGATCCCAGGACCCCGGGGTCACGCCCTGAGCCAAAGGCTGATGCTCAACCACTGAGCCACCCAGGTGTCCCAATAGTTGGCCTTTAAGCTAGAGCTTGAAGGATACAAAGGAGAAAAACACACCTGGCAAAAGGCGAGGTGGCACTTCCCCTTCAGGTTCACGTTCAGACTTGGCTTGTTCTCCTCTTAGTCTCTCTCATACTTATAAGATACTCTACTCAACTACCAGCTACAGATGTCATGTTGGAGCTTTATTCATTCATCCACACATTTTTTTTTCATTTAACAAATAAAGCACATACTATGTGCTGGGTCTTGTCCCAGTCTCTGGATGAGCAAAATAGGGTGTCTCTCCTCTCAGAGCTCATAGTCCAGGAAGGGAGCTCAGATTTAGCAAATCTAAGGCAAAACATGAGTCGGTTTTTTAATTTCCCTTTTCTTATTCTTCCATTTGAATCGCATGTTTCTTGAAAACTGACTCTGCCTTGTCTTACTCTGCAATCACCATAGTGCTTAGGTTCAGAAGATGTTGGGGAATATGTGTGTAGATGATGAGGAGGGAGAGAGGGAGGGGGAGGGGGGAGGAGAGAGAATGCACAAGCACAGTAAGGCCAAAGAGTGGCAAGCAGCTCTCTGGGTAGGTTCTAGCATAACTTTGAGAATAAATACACAGGAATAGAAATGTATTGTTCCATGTGTGTCATATATCTCTAGTTTTCCAGTGGACCCAATTTTTTTTTCTTGGCTTCAGATCAAAAGTATCTCCATTTTCTGGGTGCTCTGAGACCCCTCTTTGTGCTCAAATCAATCTCCCCAGAGAGCAGTGACTCTGAAATGAATCTTTGCCAAAATCTCAACTTCAAAATGTCATGTTCCCTTATTTTTCACTATATATATATATATTTTTTTTTCTTCCACTGGCTTGTGGGAATATACATCATCTAATTAGCCAAATGGATTTTCAGTTCAGCCCAATCGTTTCCTTATCTAGCATCTGAAGCTCAGCGTTGCTCAGGGGACCGCACGGGCACGGAGGTCCTCATTAACTCTGATCTTCAATTACATTGATTATAAGCCTGCTCCTGTAATTGTGCAGCATAGATCAGAGGTGAGCTGGGGAGCTCAGGCCACTCCGTGGTGTTCTCTGAAAAGCCAGAGGCACCTCAGTCCCTAAAGAAACATAAAGCTACAGATGAGAACTAAAAATACCACGGAAGGAGGTATCACCAGACAAAATTGCCTGGCGAACCAGACGGCAGCTGCAAATCCCTTTCATTATACCTCGAATCAGGAGACAGACCTCTGAGAACCATGGATAGATTTCAAAAGAAGGCTCTGGTCACAGTGGTGAATGGGAAGCGGAGAGATGAAAGGTTGTGTGGTGGAAAGATGGTCTTCACACACGACACCCAGTGAAGTTTTTGGCCAAATGTATTCACCTCTTTTCCCCCTCCTCATTCTTTTTGAGTAAAAAAGAATTAAAGGTTTATTTCTCAATGTTACATCAGGCATTCCCATGATGATCCCATCTGTCAGGGTCTTGGACCTGGGAGAAAGGTCTTTTCAGGGCACAGGATGAAAAACCAAACCAAGAAACAGCAGACTTGAGGAGCCCACCTGACTTCAGCCCAACAAACCCATGAAGAGTGCATCCACTTCCATGCCTCCCCTTGTCCTCAGAGCCCCAAGTCAGGTTTGAATGCATTCCACCACCTGCCATTGGCTGAAAACCATTTAAAGAATGAGCAACCAAATCTGCAAACCTGAGGTTAAAAATAGCAATTTGGGGATTTGTGAACATAGGCAAAGACAGTCTGGAAGGCTGGGAGCTCTCAATCCCTGAGAGCAACAGCTCTCTAGAGTCGTGAGGCGGTTGCGGGGTGGGGAGGCTCTCTTACAACTGTCATCAGCCGCTCTTCTCTATATGGTCATCTCCTGAGTCCTTATAGCTCTCACCCCTTCCGCCATGTTCTTCCCCCTTTCCTTGGATCAACTGCAACCTATTCCTCTGTATTGTCTCCCCATCTTGGGCTGATCTGTGCCTTCCCCAAAAGTCAGATGTTGGAAGGCCTAACCCTCTGTACCTTTGAGTGTGACTATATTTGGAGATGGGGGTCTTTAAAGAGGTAACTAGGATTAAATTAGGTCATCAGGTTCGGGTCCTAATCCAATAGGACTGGTATCCTTATAAGAAGAGATTAAGACACAAACAGAGGGAAGACCATGTGAGGGCCCAGGGAGAAGATGGCCATCTATAAGCCAAGGAGAGGTCCTCAGAAGAAACCAGCTTTGCCAATACCTTGATCTCAGACTTCCCGCCTCAAGACCTGGGAGGAAATAAATTCCTGTTGTTTGACCACACAGTCATGATACTTTGCTATAGCAGCCCTAGCGAACTAACGTACTCTCTCTGTCTTATTTGATAACAACTACTTCTTAAACCCAGTATCTGCCCTGTTTATTGACCTTTGTTTTTGCCATCGATCCCGATGGACCACTTTTCAGAAGAAAGTTTTCAAATACATAAAATATAATGCATACTATTACAAAGGGAACTGGTAGCTGAAACAGTTCTATCCATGGACACCCCCCGCCCCTCTCTGAGATTGTGAAGCCCAGGATAAAAACCCTAGTCTAAGCTAAGCTATTTCTATCCATTCCACAGATGCCCAGTCTGCTACCTGACCCGGTTCCAAACACTCCAACATTGTTGGATGGACAAGGGAGTGGCAGCCAGATTATAATGAATATGCAATCCTGCTGAAACATGTGAGCAAGATGCAAATGGCAAAGAGAAGAAGAAAACGAAGAAAACACGGAGAAGTTCCACTGGCTATTTTGAAGAGGGTCGGCCTCTTTCTTTTGGTTCAAATACTTTTTTTTTTTTAAAGCTATGAAGAAGATAGAAACTTGGTTAAAATTAGAATCTTCTCAGAACAATCACACAATAGATCACAATTTTATGAAGCTAAGTTACGTATTTAATTTTAAAGAAGGTTAGAAAACTTTGAGTTTCTTTAGGACAGAGGATCTCAGCCTTTTTTTTTTTTTTATTAACACCTGTGAAGGAGTCTTTTTAGGCACTCTTTTCCTCAACCACCCCCAACCCATGAAGTTTTAATACTGCAGATATGCTATGTATGTCTGCATGTAATGGGCTTTTGCTATACATTAAAATAGAGCAAAAGGAGGTCCCCTTACCCCAGAATCAATTTTCATGTTTTTGGAGTTTTCTTGTCCTCACTGAGAATGAATGCTCTAATTAGAGATAAGCTGAGGGTTATGAAAGAAAGGAACTGCCCAAGATTCCACTGGGATTAGCAAAATATCTACAGCTAGCTGAGTGAGGTGAGGGTCACAGATGGACTGACTTTCCCAAGGCAACAGAGGCGTAAAGTGTTGGGACTGGGCCAGAGCCCAAGTGTGGTGCCCCAAGTGCTCAGGGTTTGTCCTGGTATTCCACACTGATAACCGAGAATAGATCCCAAGGAGCTAAGTTGTCTCAAGGCTAACACTCCCTCACTGTGTCAAATGACTGTAAATTTGTGAGGTCCATGTCACGCACATGGAAGGACTCATCACTAAATATCCCTTAAAAGGAAGCATGGAGATGGACAGGTCACTGGTATTTGGACATAACTATAACATAGAGTTAGAGAAATAATTACTTCCCAACAAATCTAGATCAAAGCCCTGTTTTCTCTCCCCAATGGAGGTTTCCTTGATTTCCTCCAGGCAATTGTGTTTTTACTATTTTGTGCCTTCCCCACTTCAAATTGTGATCAAAGTCTGGCTAAAACAGATTGCCACCAAATTCCACATGCCTTTACATATCACTGGTCTTGCTTCAAAGTTGAGTTCGTGGTGTCTGAGTCTGGGCAAAAGAGGTTTCAAGTGCTGAGACTTCAAAAAATTATTTTTCTCCCCAGCGATATAACAATTTGGTACCAAGCGAGGCAGCAGGGGAAAAAGAACAAAGTCATGAAATGCCTCTTGTTTTCCTTTAAGTCACTTAATTTTTTTTTTTTAAAGAAGAGCTGTTAAAGATTGAATGGAACTATTTGCTTTTAATTTAATAATTTTTTTTCTTTTTCTTTTTTTCTTTTTTAACTTTCTTCATGACTTCATATGCATCAAACCCAATCTCAATATTGGATTTCTTTTTGCTCTAAGATCAATGCTTCTTGAATGAACATGGTGGAAAGTTGCTCCCAAGAACTCAAAAATCCCATAGCTCTGATTTGCTAATACATCTTGCCCTATTATGCACAGGGGAAACATCCCAGGGCCCACTGTGGGTGCATGGAACCACAGATAATACCAAACTCTACATATGTTTTTTTCCTTTACATACATCCCTATGATAAAGTTTAACTTATAAATTAGGCACAGCAAGAGATTAATAATAATTAATAATAAAACAGAACTGTAAAAATATACTGTAATATAATTTATATGAATGTTGTCTCTCCCTAAATACATTACTTCAGTGTATCAACCTTCTTCTTGTGATGATGTGAAATGATAGAATGCTTATGCAATGAGATGAAGTGAGGGGAATGAATGCAGGCATTGTGTGGTATGAGGCATCCATTGACCTCCTGACGATAACTCAGGAAGAGGATCATCTGCTTTCGGACTCTAGTTGACCACAGGTAACTGAAACCACAAATATGGGTGCCTACTGTCTCGAAAAATTTCTCATTCTTAGTTGTCCATGTAAACAGGAGCTCAGATGAGAAGCAGAGGGCTGGACTACAAGGTCAAACCAGGCATGGTATAAATCCTAGTCCAGACTGTGGCCTACTATGTGACCCTGAACAAATCATTTAATCTTGGCCAAGTTCTCCTCTGTTTCCTTATCTGTCCAGTGGCAATGCATTTGAATTGCCTAAGGATAGGACCATGGCTGGCTAGGGCCTCTGTGTTGTACTATTCTGGGAGACAAAACTGACAGAGCAAACCATGCATTCTACGTATAATTGCATGTTTACCCACATAGATATTTTTGTATATTTCATATATATATACATATAACTGGATAATCACGTGACCATGTAGATATGCAAGCATAAGTGTATATACACACAAGCACAGATAATTCTTTTTTTTTTAATTTTTTTAAATTTTTATTTATTTATGATAGTCACAGAGAGAGAGAGAGGCAGAGACACAGGCAGAGGGAGAAGCAGGCTCCATGCACCGGGAGCCCGATGTGGGATTCGATCCCGGATCTCCAGGATCACGCCCTGGGCCAAAGGCAGGCGCCAAACCGCTGCGCCACCCAGGGATCCCATGCACAGATAATTCTATGAATAATTGTATCCCATATGGATGATGCCTCTTGGAGCTGTGCTCCATGGTGGTCCTGCCCAGGACATAGACAATAGTTTCATTAAAAAAAAAAAATACACACCTTTCTCCTGCCTGCTCAACCGAGTCTGCTCATTTCCCCTGTGCTGAGCTATGGCTTGTCCCTGTAGCACCTCCAATCTTCACTGTATTCCAGGGTGAGTTGGGTAATACAAGAAATAGGAATACAACTTTAACATGTGTGTCAGCAGTGAAGTAACCTTGTAGAGGCCCAAGAAGAGTGCCTGGCACATACTAGGTCCAGTAAATCCCTAATGAACATACTATGCGTGTGGCTAAGACAGGCCTGGCTGACTGCAGGACCAAAGGAATGAAGGCACCGTGTGACTTTCCAGATCCATCCGCTTAACTTTGTTGCCCAACCTGGCCCTGCTACTCCTTCTTCGGGTCTACCCTCTTCTAGGACACACACTTTTTTCTACTTTTCCCAAAGAATCTGCACAAACGTCAGGGGCTGTTTGGCAAAGATGGCTCACAACTGCGAGTGCTAAGAATAACCATATTAGCAATTCCTCCCGGGTATGTTTCATTACTACACTGTGGGTTCGATGCCAACGGACCAAATTAGGCCCAGGCACCTGCCTGCCTTAGCATCTCTCCTGCTTCACTGTGTGCTCGTGTCTGCTCCTCTCTTTCTAGGTCTCTGGCCTTCTCTTCTCTTCTCTTCTCTTCTCTTCTCTTCTCTTCTCTTCTCTTCTCTTCTCTTCTCTTCTCTCTCTTCTTTCTCTTCTCTCTCTTCTCTTTCTTTCTCTTCTCTTCTCTTCTCTCTTCTCTTCTCTCTCTTCTCCTCTCCTCTCCTCTCCTCTCCTCTCCTCTCGTCTCGTCTCGTCTCGTCTCCTCTCCTCTCCTCTTCTCTTCTCCTCTTCTTCTCCTCTTCTCTCTCTCTTCTGTCTAGAAATCAATTCAGTGGCAAAAGCACAGACCCTGAAACCGGCAAACCCACATTCAACAAGTGCCCTTACCACTTACTAGGTGAATTACCTCAGAAAATGCTTCCTATTTCTTTTCTCAGCTTCCTCCTCCAAAACGGAATGAATACTACTTACCCTGGAGCATTCGCATGCATATTAAACATGACTGTGTGTGAACCTGACTTCCTTGATGTGCTTATCAAATGGGGGGTTTTACTGCTGCTGCTGTCCTTAACCTAACTGATCCTCGAAATAACTCTGGAGGGCAGGTGTTATCCCCATTTCACAGATAAGAAAACTCAAGCTGAAGGACGTGAAAGGTATGTGTCATCCGTTGCACAGCTAGGAGGTTGAGGATTCCATCCACCGGTCTCTGAATCTAGAGCTCTATCAAACCAGGCTGCCTCCAGTTCCTCTCACTGCTGGATGTCTGTGTGCACGCCTGCATGTGTGCGTGCATGTGTGTGACCATGTGTGTGTCGGTATGTTTGACTTCTGTCAATAGTCATCTCTGGTTATTTCTTGAAGTACTAAGCATCTCATGGTGGTGGCTGAAACATAAATCAGACCGTGTTGAGTGTGTGAGAGAGTGAGAGATGGCAGGGACAGGTGACACAGTATTGTAATTCAATACTTAATATCTCCAGAGACATGTAATACATCCTCATGACATTTCCAGAAGATATTTTCTGGAAACTGGACAATAATTCAAATTAATGCTAAGCCTAAATCTAATTGTTTTATGAGGCTACAAAGGACTACATAGGAGAAAGCTTCCAAAAATGTCGAGGCTTCAACAGTCGTGTCGATGGAACAGATTTCCCTGTCTGGCACAGATGAGAGCAGCTGCCTAAATATACAATATTGGTACCCGGAGCAACATTAACAAAAGAGACGTGCGGCTCAGCCACACCGTGAGCCCTTCACCAGCCAGACCCTACGATGAAATATGAGAACGTAAGGAGAGGAAGGACGAGATTTGATTTGAGGGCCAAAGGAAGGTTTTGGGGCTCAAACAGGACACAGGATGGTTGAGATCCACGCTTCTGGTATATGACAGGCGAAGGAGGAGTTATTTCATCTTGTTCCCAGAGGGAGGGTTGGTGGGACTTCAGGGAGTCAGGCCCTGGAGCCAGACACGATGGGTGGGAGCCTAATCCTGCCACTCTTCCATCAGCTGACTTAGGTCCATTAGCTGACCTTGTGAACCTCGGGGTTCCTACTCTATCAAACAGGGACAACAGTACCAAGTGCATAACTCTGTGTGTAAAGGCGCATTGAGATATCCATGGTTGGTGAGGAAAGCAAGGTGGCCAAGAATATGTAGGACCTCATCTCAGGTTTCCAACAAACAAACAGCAATTCAGAGAGTGTGTGTGTATGTGCCTGTGTGTGGAGTAGTAAAAATTCTGGAAGGATACACACAGAGTCATCAACCCAATAGACTAGGACCAGGCATATGAGGGAGGGCATATTTAGCACTGTTTCATCCCCTCCTATAGTATTTCTGTAGTATGAGTGCTGCTGCTGCTGCTCCCCTCCTATTACCACTACCGCTATTATTACTACTAACACTACCAGTATTGATGCCAACTATTTCAGAAGGTTTGGAAGAAATAAAGGATAGAATAGAGAAAGAGTTATAGTATCGAGTCCAGCACATAGTAGGTGATCAAAATGTGTTTGTTCTTTCTTTCTTTGTCTCCGGCAACTGAGGACTGTAGTTTCCCTCCCTTGGAACACAGGGGGCATTGGATGAAGACTGGACCGGGCCGTTCCTTCCCGGCTCACCACACCCCCCTCCCCGACTTTGTGCAGATTGCTCTCATATCCTGGATGTCCTCCTCACCATGCCAAACTCTTTCTTCCCTTGTCCCCTCACCTGGATGCGACCTGTCCTTCTTCTGTCCTGAATGCCCCGGCCTCTGCACCTCTGTCCTTACATCAGAGTCACTGCTAATGCCTGGGAGTTCAGTACACACTAACTGAGCAACCCCCACTCCGCCATGTGGCCAGGTCTGGGGCCTGCTGCTGTTTTGGCCACCTCAGAATAGAGTGAGCTTTCTGAGGGATAGTCCATGTCTAATACATCTTCAATGACTGTTTCTCAGCCCAGTGTTGGATGCCTAGTGGGCAGGCGATCAGGATACATTCTGAGTGGATGGATGGATGAAGTGAGAAATGGCGCTTTCAAAATGAAGAACACCACCTTAGACACTATCCCATGGAACGGAAAGAGGGAAACCACGCAGTTGTCCGCACCCACTCTCCAATGGTGCTTCAAATGTCACTCAACACTTGCTGATGAGCCTCAGTGGCAGACAGTTTTTGTTTAGACGCAGGTGCTGCATGACACCTTTACAACCAATATCTCACTTGGTCCTCGGGCAAGGAATATTGGTGGTTCTGGTCAGACATCTTGCTCAGCAGCTGTGCAAGTTCGGACAAACCTATTACCCTGGTTGGGACTTAATTTTCTTCATTTGGAAAAAAAAAAGAGAGAGAGAGAGGAAAGTAATAGTCACTTCCTCTAGGATCCCTGTCAGGAAGAAGTAAGTTAATGAATATAAACTGTGTTTTAAGACGGGTTGGCATTCAATCCTACCATCCTCTGTGTGTAAAAGCCCATATGTGCTATGAATTATCATTCCCATGTCACAAAGATGTTGAAGGCACTGAGGGTGCTTCTTGCCTGAGTTACATACAATTATTTAATGACGAACCTGAGACTATAGTCTGGATGTCCAGACTCTGGGCTTCATCTACTGCCCCTGTGCTAAAGTCTGAATGTATTTATCCATACATTCAACAAACGGTTACTGAGTGCCATATGTACCCCAGGGCCTGGGTGTGTAAGTACTGAACATTTAGCAGGGAGCCAGAAAGATGCAGCACCATAGCACTTGGCTGTAAAAAGTGCACAGTGCTGAGTAAGAGATGAGAACTATACAGGTAAATGCATCAACACTTGTAGGACCTCAAATAAAAAGGGAGAGCTGTGGATTAGGCAACAGGCTGTTGTGAGAATCCAACTGTATGTGTGTGTGTGTGTTGGGGTAGAGGAGGGAGGGTGGTGACAGCAGTGAAATAGTGCTTCTTGCAAAGAAAATAAGACACTTGACATTTCTGAGATTGCGAATCAGTTGGGTTCTGTTCCCAGTGGGAATGAGCAGCAGCAAACAATGTTAGAGAACCCAGGGGATGTGCAGGACATTTGGCACATGGATAGGTTTTTGTTTTCAAATTTAATTGTCCTTCCTGGAGCGCTTAGTATCTGAAGGAGCACAGTTAGCGACCTAAACCACGATTTTGTGACTCTAAGCCAAACCCCCGCGCTACAGCCTCATGGTTTACACAAAAGGAATGGGCATGAGCAAAGGCCACACAAAAGACCAAATCTAAAACTAACATCATTTCGCTTTTGCAAAGAACTAGTCCATTTTCTCCATTTTTCTGTTGTTAAGGTCATTGAGATGATGAAGCCCTTCTGTCTCTTCACGGAGAGTATGTCCAGTGCAGTGTTTCAGGGCAGAAATATGAAGTCAGGTGGTCAGTATTCACGTCTGGCCCTGCCAGGAACTAACCAAGTGATAATGATTCAGTTAAATGGGCCTTGGTTTCTCAGCTATAAAATGGTGGATAATAATCTCATAGGAATGTGGGAGGTAATGTATGTAAATTAAATTTCTGTTGTTTCAAATTACTCAGTTTTAATGTAAATGAGGTAATACACGTAGAGTCCTTAAAACAGTACCTAGTACGTACTAAAGGCTTAATAAGTGTTAGCTCTTCTTACACTATTTCTACCTACATATATTTGATGATTCTATTGTGAAATACAAGGGAACGTTGACTCGTTCAAATACAGTTTGGCAAAAACAAACACAATAACCCAGATTCCTGCTTAAACAACATATTAGCTCTGGATGTAACAGTGTAAACAAAAGCTCATTCTTGACTCATTTCTATTTTCTTAATTGCCCGCTCTTGCTTTGGACCTCAGCCAGGAGTCCGTCTTTAGCCATGCCACGGATACATACACATCAGATTGTGTGTGTGCGTAAACAAGAACACCCGGCTCCTGTTGCTTCTGGGGGCTGCTAAGAAATGGCATTAAAAGTGAGTGATTTGAAACAACTGAAATTTAATTAAAAACAAAATTAAAAGTTGTTCCAAGCCCAGTGCTTCAGCCAGCAAGGCTCAGAGGAAATTAGTAAGTGGTACTAATGGCTGGATCCAATTCACAAACCTCTATGAAGAGGTAGTCAGAGGGAAGAAGATGCATTCTCTTTAGATGAAACAATTAAAGATCACTTCTGAGAAATAATCATGAGAGGTATCCCAGGGCAAAAAGGAATATTATTAGCTGGTGTGTTTCTTTTTTGACTTTCTCATTTCCATTATGGGAAAGTGCCCTGAAATTCCCCAAGCAGCGTCTTCTATGGCAACAGACAAGGGTACCCATTTTGAAAACCAGACTTAAAGGAGTGGGAGGTGGGGAAAATTCCTCTTAAAAAATAATTGCTGCCCACTGCCTGACATTCTACATGACCAATTGATCTATCCCTTAAAATTTCAAGGACTCGGGTTGCTTAGTAAAATTCCAATCCCCTTCAAATCAGGGGTCTCAAACAATGAGTTGACAAGCACCGGCTGGACACTGGGGACTGGGTTCCAAGATGATTAAGTGAGCTGGTTCCTGGGGCACCATCATGGATGAGATCAGAGTGGGCAGGAAGGCTGTGTTCCAGACAGAGCAGGGTGGCAAGTCCAAGGGGGAGGTCAATTTGTTCTCAGTGCAGCATGGAGACAGGCAGAGGGGGGAAAAACAACTATGAAAAACACCAAAGACTACCAGGAACCAGGAAGATACAGAAAATGAGCTGAAGGTGATACATAGGGTGGGGAGGGAGATGCCAGGGGGAGAAGTAACCAGGATGCTGAGACTTCCTGTGAGTCTCAATGGGCTGGAAGGGAGGTGGCCCCGTTGAATTTAAACACACAAAGTTGAAGCGGATAGCAAATGCCCTCGAACAAAGAACACGCATCAGAACCCTACTTAACTGAACACCGGTTCCCTGGCTGGTGGAAAGGCAACCCGAACGCCTGTTCCACAGAAGAGCGATGACTGCTCGCCTCTGCACCCCTACCTCACCCAGTCCCCCCGAAGCCGTGCAGATCTCATTCCAGATGGTCCATCAGTCTAGTGGCTCTGAACGTGCTCTGCCTGGAACACACTTTCCTCCTTCATACCCTGCACATCTGGGTTTAAATGGCACGTCCTCAGAGAGGTCTTCTCTGACCACCAGATCTGAGCTTGCCATCCCAACGCGCCTCTTGGTTTTAATTGTTTTCCACCGTTTCAATTATTTTCACAGCGGCTCTCATTTATTTCACTGCCACAATGTATTTCGGTATTTTGCTAATTTTCTTTGGTGTCTGTCTCTTGCTGAGAATCAAAGTGTTATGAAGGCAGAGGCATTCATAATATCATTTTCAGGACAGCATCTCTCTTGCTCCAGGACACATAAGGATACATGAAATAAATATCTGTCCAATGTGTGAGTAAGTTCGGTGAAGATTAAATAAGACATCGCAGGTCGAACACCTAGTACACTGCCTGTCACATCAGAGGCACATGATGACTTTTAGCTGATATTTTTAGAATCATCTAATATTATATTGATTTAGATTCTAGCAGTGAGCTTGATTCTGGGAGGGCAGAAGGATGGAGAGACTGAGAAGGCACCCGGAGGGCTCCAAATACTGAGTTGCTGTCTTCACATTGTGTCTGGAACACCCGATGTGCTGTAACACAGATCGCTGTGTACACGGATCTTACTGGGGAGCCTGAGGACGGGGAGGGAGTGGTGCAGAAGGCTGACACAGCAGGTCCGTCAGGGAGAGGGGGGGAAGCTGAGACCAGTTCTCTTTTGTACAAACCAGTTTCATCTTATCCTCAAACAAATTCTCTGAGGAGGAGGATGAATCTGTCCAAGATCAACCTATTCTTGATGCTCAGCTCAACCCCTACTTTCTCCAAGAATCCTTTGAGATCTGGGGCGCCTGGGTGGCTCAGCTGGTTACGCATCTGACTCTTGGTTTTGGCTCAGGTCATGATCTCAGGGTCGTGAGAAGAAGCTCTGCATCATGTTCTGCATTTGGCATGGAGCTTGCTTGGGATTCTCTCTCTCTTTTTCTCCCCCTCTAGCCTCTTCCCACCCTGCTTATGTGCACTCTCTCTAAAAAAATTAAAAAATAAAATAAATAAAATAAAATAAAATAAAGAATCCTTTGAGATCTGCCTCAGTGAGAACTGTCTTCTCCATCTTCCATTCTGTTCCAGAAGATACAGCTTTGTAAACCATGCAGCTTATGTTTCCTGGCTCAAGGCTGCTGTTCAAACATCCATCTCCTCGTTAGCTCATGTCTTGAATGGGGAATAGATCATACTAGGCTCCACTCCGTGTTGGAGACTGACAAAATCTAGAGCCTAGAAAGCAGAGGAGATGTTGCTTGCCTCAAAGTAGGACATGGTTCAGCCGGGAGATAGCCAGACGGAGACATCAGAGAGCATGGCCAGCGCTGCGATGAAGCTGTCCCAGGCACCTCTGGGCACACAGAGCAGAGCCCTGCCTCCTCTGAAGGCTCAGGATGGCCACATCGGGGCTGAATGCTGAAGTATGAGAAGGCAACAGCTAGGTGGAGGGGTCAGAATAGGCAATGTAGGCAGAAAGAAAGGGATGCTTGCAAAGCAACAAAAAAGACCCTTCAGGGCCTTCAGGGAACAGCCCCGTTGTGGGGCGGGCGAGCTGTGAGGCGGGGAACGGGCAGAGAAGGGCCCAGGGTAGCTCCTGGCCTCCCGACAAGCAACCCGCGGAGCCAGCCACTCTGCACCGCCTTTGCCCTCCCGACGGGGTGGCAGCTGCCACCTTTCATCGGTCCCCTACTTCACGTGTGACCCCAGGCCCACGGCGGCAGCCCCGCACCTCCCCTCAGGTCTCGCTTCTGTGGCTGGTCCCATGCTCAGCCCATTCATGCGGCTCTGGGTCTGTGAGGGACCGGCCGCCCGGAGCCCTGGTGCTCGCGGGCCATGCCAGCTCCCAAGGCCCCACCGGGCCCGACCACGTGGTGAGACTCCACCTGAAATACTGTCACACCCTCCAGCCTTCGGGGCAGCGCCGTTAGAAATCCGCCGGATTAGTTTTGCTCACCTGGTGACATGGCTTGCTAGTGATTTTCATGCGGCAGGATCTGGAAGGTCCTAATGCCGTGTCCTCTTCAAAGTTGCCTGCACTTTTTTTTTCATGTCCTTTTTTTCCTACAAACATAGCCGAGAAGTGGGCATCTGGCTCTCGATCTTCGCATGGGACGATCATGAGCACAACGGTCAGGATGGCTCGCCCCTGAGTGTGTTTCTACTGCTCAGGTTCCAGCCTTCAGCCACCTGTTTCCTCCTTGCAAGCAGGGCCTGAGTCCTGGCACGCTGGCACCCACATTTTCCAGAGGATGGAGCTGTGCCACGGGAGGGGTGGAGTTAGGGTGTGAAGCCACGTACTCTGCCACTGGCATTCGTGGTCTTAACCGCCACACTTCACGTGTGGGGTCATCAGCTCTCAGGGACACCAGGAGGCAGGCGCAGGGCCGTCTGTGGCTCCTTTCCTCTCCTCAGCCCCTCCTTGCAGTGACTCCCTAAACGTCCATGGCTCCAGCCCTACTCGGACTCCCTTGTCCTCCCTCTAACTTTGAATGCCCTGGTTTAGACACCATCATACAGGCGAAATGGAACAGCCCCTTAGCAGGTGCCTTGCCTTCCGCGGTGGCCACTCGGACTCCCCTTCTACACTGTGGTCAGTCCGCGAGCCTTTACTGAACACCCACTGAGTCCCTGGAGGTTTCACAGGAACAAGATAGCTACTCTCTGTGCCCCTAAGGGGCTGAAGGGAGCATTAGCTGAGCACTGACTATGTGCCATGTGCGCGTCCACCGCTTCATATTCGGTCACTCGACTGCCCTCGGAGGTGCTTTACTGCTCTCGCCCTCATTTCACAGATGTGCAAACAGAGGCTTAGGAATTAAATAACAAGTTCCCCGCTACACAGCTAGAAAATACCAGAGCCAAGTAGGGAACCTAGGGAGTGTGATCCTACATCCCAGACTCGTCACCAAATCAGACGTCGCATTGCAAATCGCGGTTGCGAATGTGCTGAGTGCACGTTTATCAGGGAGACCGAACTTAGACCAGGAGGGTGAAATGCCAATGAAAGTGCGTATTACCGAGGGCCTCCTGTGTGTCAAACATTGTGCTCAATGCTTGACAGATATTATCTCATTTAATTTTCCTGGGAGGAGGCTATTATTATCATGCGCACTCTATAGATTAAGAGATAGGCCAGGAAGGTTAAGTAACATCTGTAATATCAAACAGCTATTAATTCCCAGAGCCAGCATTTGAACCCGGATGCATCTGACTCTCCAGCCTGAACCCTTCATTACCATCTTGCGTGGCCTTTTGTAAGAGCAACCGTGACCTTGACATTCCTGTTTAAGTCCTTTAGCGGCTCTAGGACTTCCAATCACTTCCATGAGGAGAGCTCAGCAAAGAGACTCTGCTCTTCCATCTGCCCCTCCCGTTAGTTCCCGTTGTGCCCCTTGGAACCTGGGATGCTTTGGGCGTCACCTGTTCCTGCCACACCTTTTCTTATGCTGCGCTCTTTGTCTGGAACATTGTCATGTCTTCACTGTCTCCTGGATCTCCAACAGAGTATCCTCTCACTCCCAATCCTGCCCATCCAGCTCCTTCCAATGGGACAAATCCTCTCACTCCCTAAGGCTTCACCCAGGTCTGGAAAGTGGAGACTACTCCAGGTTTCCCCGGCAACCTTGCTGACTATGGCCTACGTGCCCTACCTGGTCCAGATTATGATTCTATTGTAGTGTTCTGCTTTATAGTTATGCTGTCACTTTAAATAACAGGTGTGATCTTTTTGAGGATATGATTAGCATTTACTGAGCACCTGCTATGGGATATTCTCATACCAGCCTCTATTTCATCTTCAGCATCACCTTGTGAAGTAGGGGCTAAGAGCTTTACATTAGTAGATGGTGAAATTGCTGGCTCAGAGCAGTGAGTGACTCGCCCAAGACCCATATTTAGTAAGGAGAGAGATGCAGACTTGCACCTGTGGTTGTCTGATTCTAAATCTCTTGTGTTTTTGCATCTCGGCCTCCTTCAGAGTTGACGGTGTCCCAGAGTGCGACTTCTTACCCTGCACAGATGCTCAGCAATGGTCAGTTGAAAGCCTTAATATATGGATTCACCAATAAAGCCCAAATGGGAATACTCACAAGAGGGAATACATGGAAAGCTCAGGGGTGCTCCGGGCTCTGGGGACCATTCAAGCTGCAGGTAAGATGCCCAGGCCTTTAGCAAAGGTTCAGAAAGTTGCTAACAGCTGCCTCCAAACCAAGGCTGAACAGCTGCGATATGTTTGGCTTAGATCATCCAGAGGGGTGGCTGGGGAGGAAAGCCAAACAGCAAGGCTCTGCTGGGCATCAGGGACCTGATGGAGGGAGTGCAGAGAGGCAGGAGGGATGTGCAGGTTTTAATTATTCCTCCCATCTCATCCCTACCCTCTGCATATGATACATTCTCTCCCTCCCATACTCTTTCTGGCATCCGAGATGTTCAAGGTCCCTTGGCAGCTGAAGCTGGGAACTGGGGATGGGGAGGCATCTTTCCCACCATGGCCCGGCTCCCCACCACTTCTTTTTTCATCCCAGAAGCCTTGGGAGCCCACAGTCCCTGCCCAAGCTTGGCTGTGATCCTTCTAAGCTTTCTTCAAATGGCAACTTGTGGGCTGTGAAAGGTTTGCTCAGCTGCCTTTGCTCCCAAGATCCTCGCTCAGGGGCTGCCCAGCCCAGAGAGGCCCAGACAAGAGTCAGAAGAGATGGGGCTGCTAATGGGATGGTGGCATCAAAACTCCAGAGTCCCGTACCCAATGGTAATAGTAAAAGGGGACTTTGAATCTCAATATTTGTCATTCCACTTTTAGAATGTTAGGGCAGGGAGGAATTTTAAGTACCATCTTGTTCCCTTCCCAGATTGTAAAAGGGGGAAAAAAAAACCCACAAAAACAAAACTGAGGCCCGGATAAGCAGAGATTGCCAAAGTCCTGGGGAATTCATGGCAGAGGCACAGCCCAACTGCAAGCATCTAATTCTCTGTCTACCACCTTCTGTATCCACTAATTGGAAATCGTTTTGCTCGACCCCTTCCTGCCTGTATGACACTGAGGTGGTCACATAAACTCCCTGGGCTTTAGTTGCCCTTAAATTTAAAATGGTTAGGATAATGTCTGGATCTCCTTCATGCGGTATTAGAATTAAATGAGATAAGATAACCCTTTGCAAGGTACTTAGCAAAGGGCCTGGCACTTCGCAGTATTCTGTAAATGTCACCAATTATTAGTGTTGGTATGAGCTCATCACTGGGAGCCTCGACTAGAAGGGTCTCCATGCACCCAAAGCATCCACGCCCCTCCGGGAAGCCTGCCACCTTCCGTCACCCAGCTCCAGGTAACCATCAGTGGCTCTGAGACCCAGCTCAGGTAGGATCCTGCAAGACGTCCCCCCCTTGGCCGTACTCCCCACCTCCAGTTTGGAGTGTGTGACTGCCCTTCTTCTCTGTCCCCACAGCATCCAGGACAACTCTCTCTCTCTCTCTCTGGAGAGGTCAGAGATGTGTTTTTTTTTTTTTTTTTCGTGTCTGCACCCCAGACATCTGCACATGCCACGGAGCAGGGAATGTGTAATACTTGTTGATCAAGGGAAGGGAAGGAGGGAGGAAGAGAGGCAAGAAAATAGGCATCGTGCATCAACAAGGAAGTGTTGCTATGAACTCATTCTTAATTATTTAATTTCTTCCTTTTGCCCAAGCTAAGCCTCCCTAATGTGGTACCTTCTACAGATGTGGCCATACCCACCAAAAGCTCTTTCCAACTCCTTTAATGTCTTTATAAATAATAACGTTATGAACAACAGAAAGGGAACAGCACCACGTTCTCATCATCAGAACTAGCCTCAGAGTTGGCCAAGTGATTCCACATTCATCAGCCATGACACTCACTTGGAGCACGGAGTATTAACAATGCTTTTGGGATGAGGAAACTGAGGCTGAAGGTAAAAACAAAACAAAACAAAAACCTCCAAAAACACAAACAAAATAAACCTAGAAAACAGAATACCTGGGAATAAAGCTCACATCTCCTGGGTCACAGGTCAACGCACTTAACCACTGCCCCAGGCCACCTTCCCTCTCCCAGCACTGCACCCCTGCCTCACCCCTACACTACTCTGCAGACACCAAGCCAGCAAGGATGAAGCATCTAACTATAACCTCAAACTCCATCTCATTGAAGCTGCCATCCATCACTCTCTCCTCCCCGTCACAAAGTCAAAGTCGTCTTCTGCTCACAACAGCAGAATGGAATTATTAATGAGAAGAAATTAAATTTCCCTACCCCCCTTTCAATCGTCCTCTGCCCCCAGTTCGTAGGAATGGATTTTTGGACTCAATGTGCTATCAAAACACAGAAATTAGTCTCCAATTTTGGACGTCAAACTCAGTTATCCCTTTTGTTAAGGAAGGGAATTAATAACAATTCATCCTGGTCAGACGCCAAGCCAACATCTTAGCACAGAGTGTCATTAGAAATCCCAACCCAACTGGCTGTTGTGATATCTTGAAAAGCTTGAGCATGTTCAGCTGCTTAGCATGGTTTTCCAGGGTTTATTCTCTCTCAAGCCCCTTGTCACTTTTAACCTGGGGATCAGTGACTATTTAAGGAAGAAATGGCTTGAAGCATTTTTTTTTTCCTTCCATGGATGTGTGGATTTAGACTTTTCTAATGAAAAGGTTGGAGGGGGAAAATACCAGATCCCACTCTAGAGGGATATCTAGATCCCTCACCACTCCAAGCACCAGCTCCAAGCCATTGCTGAGCAAACTGCCCATTAAGTACATGAAGAGGGAGAAGGGAAAGAAGTTTTCACAGTTTATAATTATATTACCAGTTTCATTGCAGATCTCATTTTAATTCTGAGTGAAACTAGCCTGGCCTTCTCCCTGCACCCTCTCATGTATAGTTATTAAATCTGGGTTGGAGTTCAACCTTTTCTTCCTGATTTCAGCATATTAATATAGTTTATTGGTGTTTCATTGCCACCTCCCCCCCTTGGGTGTTCCGAATCTCAGCTCAATTTATATTTTCCCCTCTTCCTGGGCTTCTGGATGAAGCTTGCTTCATTTTGGTGTTGGGGGGGGGAGAAATGTGATTTTTATTGGAGTTTCTTATTTTGGGGGATGGGAACAAAAATGGTGGGGAGGAAAGTCAATCACGGAGGAGAGGCAAACTCAGATTTTGTGTACTGTCATTCCCCAGGATGTATCTTCTTAGGGCATCGAGGTCCACCTGCCTCTCCCCCCCTCCACTCATCTCATGGACACAATGCTTTATCTGTCTACTGAAGCCTCTGCTAGGTTTCACAATAGGCTAGGCCATGAATAAGCTGTGGCCCTCTGTTTTCATTCAGTGAATGCTTCTTGGTGACACACACTCTGTTTTGGACACTGTCCTAGGTGCTGAATATAATGAGCAAAACAAAGAGTATCTCTAGCCTTATGGAGCTTACAGCTTGGGAGGGAGAGCCCAACATTAACTAGATAATAATTACCAACTGAAAGAGCTGAAATCAGGGAATAGTGCAGGTCTCATGGAGAATGATTAGGAAGGGACTTAAGGGGATCCCTGGGTGGCGCAGTGGTTTGGCGCCTGCCTTTGGCCCAGGGCGTGATCCTGGAGACCCGGGATCAAATCCCACGTCGGGCTCCTGGTGCATGGAGCCTGCTTCTCCCTCTTCCTGTGTCTCTGCCTCTCTCTCTCTCTCTCACTGTGTGCCTATCATAAATAAATAAAATTAAAAAAAAAAAGGAAGGGACTTAAAAGAGGCTGGGATATGAAAAAGGGGAGGTCAATCACTTTATGGTAAATAAATTTGTCCAAGAGAAAGGAAAGAAGTGGGGGAAAAATCTTTCAAGCAGTGGGAACAACCTGTGCAAAGCCCTGAGGCAGAAGGCAGCCGAGTTTATTTAAGGGACCCATGTAGAGGCAGTGGAGTAAGTTGAGGCTAGATAGAGATGTAGGCAGGGACCTGATCTTACAGGGACTTAAAAGTCATGTTATAAAGTTCAGTCTTTAGAACAATTATAATAGGAGGTACTTAAACAGGTTTTAGGAGAAGATGCAATATGTCAAGATAATTCATTTTAAAATATCACTCTGTTTGTACTGTTGAGAACAGACTGGAGGGGAGCTAGATTTGACACAGGAGGCCAGTTCCTAGGACTATGGCAGTTGTTCCAATGGCCTATTCATATCAATAACAGTTATGGAAGGTAGACTGTAGGATTATTAAAAAGGTACAAATACAATGCTATGTAGTTTTCAAGGAAGGGGAGATTATTTCGGACTAGAGGGTTTTGGGTTTTGTTTTTTTTTTAAGAAGCTTTTGAGGTTTTGCAAAAGAAAGTTTTCTAGAGGAAGGAGAAAATTAAGTTAGGTTTTAGAGATGGTAGGGTTGCAGAGCATGGAAATTTAGGAAGGGTACTCATGGTTTAGGCAACTACATACAGGGAGGAAGACACAGGCAAGGAAGCCCATCTGCCATAAGAGCATGGAATGCATGCAAAGCAGTGAAAGACAAACAGGGCAGAGACTTTGCTGTGGAGAACTTTTATACCTGAATATGTTCTCTGATGCTCAAAGGTCTGTAATCAACACCGAACATTTTAATTTTTTTTTATGATAGTCACAGAGAGAAAGAGAGGCAGAGACACAGGCAGAGGGAGAAGCAGGCTCCTTGCACCGGGAGCCCGACGTGGGATTCGATCCCGGGTCTCCAGGATCACGCCCTGGGCCAAAGGCAGGCGCCAAACCGCTGTGCCACCCAGGGATCCCCAACACCGAACATTTTAAAATAGAGTCCAAGACCCTGCCAGAGAGTAGAAGGTCCAAAGAACTACTCTTGTTAGACAAGTTTCTTTGCAGTTTGTGATTAAGCAGCCACCTTCATCGTGGACTAATTTTACCTTCCAAGAGTTGAAAATACTCCTTCCATGTATTCGAATCACTACACACTAGCTCTAAAGTCAGTTATAACCTTATTCTTCATTAAAAGCACGAAGCCACATGTTAGCTCTTTCTCTCTTGGGTTGAAAAGCATGAAGTAGGAGTAGGAGCAAATGAAAGGTTGAGACTCACTGTATACAATGTTTGTGTCCAAAAGCAGCTACACACGTGGCTTATTAATAAAGTAAGCCATTCTAATGATGGGCATTTCCACTTCAGGATTTCATAGGCTGGTAAGGAATACTTTTCACCAAATTCCACAGTCATAGAAAACAAAGAGGATTTGAATATCACCTAGTCTGATCCAAAAGGCAATGCTAACAACTTAACTTGATCTTAACAAATAAATATTTTGGTATGAATGTTTTGATGCAGTTTACATAGCACATAAAAAACTGTATCTGTGCGTGTGTGTGTGTGTGTGTGTGTGTGTATAAAGCCAAGTAAAGCATTCAAGAGATATCCCTAGACTTCAGTCTTTCCTGAGTTTTACTCCATTTCTGAGCCTAGGCAAAGAATGAGTGATGCTTAGGGATGAGGTAGTAAAGAATAAACAAACATACTTTGAAACTACAAAAAATTAACTGTTTCAAAATTTTATTTTCTGATAAAATGGCTCTGAATCAAAATATCATGTACCCAAGTCAACTTCACTTTTCCTCTATGGCTTCACGGAAATATGGTCATCTCTTCTCAGGAAATTTCCTATGATGGGGAACTCTTTACCTTGCAATGACCCCTTTCCAATATTATACAAAAATGATCACAACTACTAACATTTATATGATTTATTGAGCCATTACCAGGTCTCTGGAACTGAGCTAAAAGCTTTATGAGCATTATTTCATTTATTCTTCACAATAACTCTATGAGATAAGTATTGCTACTATCCCCACTTTATAGATAATGAGGCTGAAGCTAAGGAAGTGAAGACGTTTTCAGACTAAGGATCATTTGATCTCATCTCTGGCCACCCTTATCACCAAGGTAGCTCTAATTTTACTTCCTAGGGACTTTCAAGTCTGTCCCCTTTTCAATACAAGTAATAATAACTATGGTCATATTTGTCAAAGAGTGGAACATGGAAGGACCTTGGACCAGGGGTTCAGGTAGACTTGGACTTTCATACCTTGCTTTACTTCTGTGTCAGTCTGGCCAAATCACTTAACATCTCTTGAGACCTACCCTCCATGTATGCAAAATGGGGATGCTAAATGCTGCCTCACAGTTCTTCTATGAAACTTGAATGATTAAATAACTCCATGCAAGTGTATGCACATTGCCATATTTATAATAGATTTACTCAATAATATTAGGTTCACTTTTTGATTAGGTTCCTTCAACTATTCTTATAAAACAATTCTCTTCCACCCTTTCCTTAAGAGGTCATTAGGTATCTATAATGTTTTTCCAGTCTCACCTACAAAGCCTCTCTTTTGGACAACTTCCAAAATATCACTCACCTTCTCAAAACCTAAGCCCCAGAATATAAAAGAATATAAAAGAGAACTCTGGATGTAGTGTTATTACTCTACACTAGAATGGGGCAATCTCACCCATTTAATCTAAACAATTTATTCCTTTAAAAGTTGTTTCTTCTAGGGCACCTGGGTGGCTCAGTCGGTTCAGCATCTGACTCTTGATTTTGGCTCAGGTCATGATCTCAGCATTGTGGGATTCTCTCTCTCTCTCTCTCTCTCTCTCTCTCTCTCTCTCTCTCTCTCTCCTGTAGAAAAAAAAGTTGTCTCTTCTACTGGCTTACTGCAGGGGTAGCATATTGGATAAATATATCCTGACTTATACTGGAAGCCTCAAGGAATGCACAAACTGACATCTCAAATAAGATCAGCTTTTAAAATTAACCAATAACCACTCATTTATAATGCCACCTACATGACCATTTGGATGAAACCCAAATCCATGTTACCAGGGATGCTTTATTATAAAACTCATATTCACATTGTATTTGGTGTGATCACAACTACTGGAGCTACAGCATGAGGCAACTCCATTAATATGACTTTGATAAAATCAAAGATGGAAGAAACCAAAACCCCTTATCAGAAACCCAAGGGGTCTCAAGGAGTTATTACATCTGCTGGATGGGAAAAAAAGTGACAGAGATATTAATGTATTAATGCAGCTCTCAAACTTCTGTTGATGGATCACAGAATTCTCATTAAGAATATTAATACTTGGCCTCCACTCCTCGAGAATGTGATTCACTATTTCTAAGGCTCACCAGCCCAAATGACCTAAATGCAGATGACCTACAGGCCACAGTTGAAAAAAAAAAAACAGCTGAATTCAGTAAGTTTAGACGCAAACCTAGTTTACGTCTTCACTATGTACTTAGCAGGGAAAAAAAGCCAGCCACTACTGGCCTTGAGAAGACCAGACAAAGAAAGGGGCGATATTTACCAAGGGTTTGGATACAGGCTGTCAGGATTTATTTTTCATGCCAACTGGGGTCTGGACAAGTGCTACATTGCGCTGACCTTTACCTATAATGGGAAGTAAGCATCAGGTATAACACAAGTGCAGAATTTATTTTCTTTCTGAAGACCAGTTTCATTTCTCAGGTCACTTCTTCAGGCTTCAGCACTACAGACAGCCCAACATCCATGGTTGGATGAGTGCTCTAAGGGCTGGCAGGCTGGCAGCTCAGGTAAGGTTTCTGAGGAAGGTGAGAGACATGAGAACTGTCTTGGCCATGATGCTTGGGTGGCTTTGTCTCACTGGAGTTTTTCCCATTTAATGGGGGCTGCTTTCATCCTGATAGGCCTTGTTATGATGTTGTTTATAACTCAGCCTGTAGCTGTAGGTTGGGGCCAATATTATGGTGTGTGTGTATGTGTGTGTATGTGTGTGTGTGTGTGTGTGTGTGTGTGGTGTATGCATGTGTATGTGTTGATAAAATTAAAGATGGAAGAAATCAAAGCCCCTTATCAGAAACCATATATATATATATATATATATATACACACACACACAGCATATATATATATAATATATATAATATAAAATATTGCTTACTGTATTTGTGCTATGTATCAATGCATTTACAAATATTAATGCCAACTGATAATAAAGGTTCAGGAAAATAGACACCAGCATCACTTCCCCTCTTGCCTTCCTGTATAACACTCTAGGATCTCCAGAAATCAGAGCTGGAAACCCCACTAGTCTAATTCATATAAATTGTTCTTTGTCAGGCCCTGCCTGACCTCCATAGAAAACTGGATTCCACCCTTTTTCAAGTCCTAGTTTTCTTATCTGTGAAATGAATTTAATAAAGATCACTTTGGAGAGCTGGCGGGGGAATGGAATGTGCAACACACACAGATTATTCACCCACAGGAGGCACTGGGATCATGCTGAGAAAGGTCTGCTTGCTGAGAACTACTGGACAGTTATGCACCTGACTTTAAGTATTCCTTGCTCTCAGGATTCCTGTTGATCCCCAAAAGAATCATAGTAGAATCTGTTAGATTCTATTAGAATCTATCAGAATAGAAGTATCTCATCTATTTAATTTCTTTCACCTTCTTGTCCTGCTGTGTCCCAGCTTCTAATGTCTCTTCCTTTATGCATCATTTTAGGAATAAGGGTAATAATGTTGCTATTTATTGAGCAATAGTAATGTTTTAGATCTTTTACTGGTATTTTATTCACATGATGTTATTCAATCATTTCAAAATAATCTCCATTTTACAGATGAGAAAAATTGAGAGTCAGGGAGTTTAACTGACTCTCCTATATTTCACAGCAATAAAATAAGGAAACTGAGATTTGAACCCAAACAGACTCATTTTAAAGGACACATTCCTAACCAAAACAATGCAAAATGTAGGGAAGGGGGTTCCATTTAACCTTGAGATGAGACCTTTTGGGCTAGTTCCCCTAGTGGTGCCTGCCATATTTGTACTCTCCAGTACTTGTACACTCCATGGTCAGTTTCAACTATCCTTGATTTGTATGTAATTTCTGCTTTAGTTTTCCTAGACTCAGTCTCCCCTTTCTTCATAGAGATCTAATAGAAGATTTCCCATGCAACCAATCTTAAGTCTGCTTTAATTCAGGTTCTGTTCATTCATTCAACACATATTTACTGGGCATCTACCAGGCAGTGTGCTTGTTATCAGGGATATGATATCTCTCCCAGAGGCCACAACTCCTGCCCTCACAGGGTTTCCATTCTAGAGGTAGAAACAGATAACTATACAGGACGTTGTAAAGTTTTTAATTTATGACAGAGGACAGAATAAGGACCACTGAGAAAGGGCATCTCTTAATTCATCACATTTTTGTCTATCCTTCTGAGCCATCACAACAATTTTGGAGTTTTCTTGGGGGAATCCCTTGATTTTGCAATTTACCAACTATATGTTATCTGAAAATCTGATAAATATGGAATTGTAGGTTTAACAATAATCCAAAAAGATAGGCATTTTTATTATACTTATATCGTAGATGCAGACTGAGGCTCAGAGAGTAAGTCATTCACTTAGCTATAAACACAGAAGATAACAGATTCAGCTATTTGAATTCATATTTGTATTGTTCTATAACCTCTGCTCTTAGCCACTAAAGTATTTACCATGATCCTGAGCAGGTTACTTAGACTCTTAGGAGCTCTATTTTTACATGCATGAAAATATTCAAAATTTGAATGTTGCTAAAGCCTATCATTCTACAGTTAAAGAGCAGAGACTATTGAAGCTAAAATAAGGTCACATGCTTTCAAAAGTGGCCAAAATTTGTCCTTTTGGTTTTTCCAGACTCATTGTTCTTCACTCTTAGTCTTTCATCTCTATATGCCAACCACATCCAGGCTCTGGTAATTCTTCCAATCCCAATCTTCATGAGCCTCTATGACTTAGATGCTTCTGTAAATTCAATTCCTTTTGCCTCCCTCCACTACTCCTTTGTTATCTCACACTCAACATTTTTGCCTGTTATACATGCACATGTGATTTGACAGGAATTTACCACACGTATTGTGCTTAGGCCAGAAAATCAACTGCATGCATATAAAATGAGAAAAACTAAACTTATTTGCAGTTCAGATGAAAAACAAGTAAAGGCTTAATCACATGGTGAAGTGGGAGCAATCACAGGATGCATTAATAGAAGCCTGAATGATACAGAGAAAGGACGTAGAAATTCTGCTTTGGATAAAATATACTAAAGGGATTGGTGCTATGTTCTGAACATGAACTTACAAATTAAACACAAAAGTGAGTTACAGTGAGATAAATCTGACAAATACTGAGTAAGGATCTCAAAAACACCCAAGACATATCCAGCTGGAAAAATCTTTAAAAAAATAAGGGTGCTAATATGGTGCAAGAAGTCAGATGGGTGGTTGGTTACCTCTGGGAGGGCTTTAATGGGGAGGGAGCATAAGGAAGCTGTGGATACTGGGGATATCTTATGGTTTGATCTGGGTGGACTCTTATGGAAAAATTTTTTAAGCTGCATACTTCATATGTCTTCTTCATTGTATTTATGATAACCTTTAATACACTTAAACACAGTAGTAGCAAGCACTTGGACAAGCATTTGGGGAAATTGGTGCCACCACATCCTGTTGGAGTATATAAAGTGGAACAGATTTCTGAAGGGCACTTTAACAATAGCTATCAAGCACCTTAATCAATTTCTTGGGCCATGCTTTGCAAATGATTATAGTGGCTACAGTGTCTCATTAATTCAAATTAATTGGGTGAGGAGTAGGATATAACATTTACAGGGAATGAGATATGAGTATTCTCCAGGATATTTGGGAAATTCCAACAAAGCTTATATGATCTTGTCTGTCATGTTTTTTAATTAGCAAATAGTATTTGGGGATGGATATTTTTAGTTAGGAATAGATTCATAAGCAATAAGAAAGAGTAGGTTCTCTAGAGTAGCTCAATCTTTCTGCACTCACATTTGAATTCTTCCTCTATTTAACAAAATTTAACCTTGCCCATGGCAAAGAGCAGTCTGTGGTTCCGTTTAAATAATCCAGGATTCCAAGTCATAAGGGCTTCTTTCAAGACCTTTAGATGCTCCTCCCCCTCTTTTTTAAATAATCTAATTGTGTGCCATTTGTGGAGGACATTTGACCAGGTGGGTGCAAGGTGATGAGCAGGTATGGGGCATCTTTTATTCTTGGTTCTTACCGTCTGCAATGAAGTGCTCAGGCACGTGCAGAGTCACCTTCACGGTGAGTGGACAGGACATCTGAGTGCCACACACCATGGCCAGGATGCAGGAGCTCACAGCAATCAATGTCAAGGCTGTCTTGTTCACTGGACTTTTCAGCAAACCTAATAACAAAAATATACACAAGGATACATAAGTTCATGAGGTGATAAAATAGGAATAGCATGGAATTTGGGAATCTTTCTATTTTCCAAATGGAAAGCTGGAGAAGGAAACCATTTTTTCCAACTTCTGTGCTTGTCATGACATAGCAGCCTTTTATGGGTCTCAACTTCATTCTCTAGAAAATGGGCTTATTATACCCTTCAGTGTAGATGAAAGAAACAAGCCTCATGAAAACTGTGCAATTCCCCTTCCTCTCTTCCTAATTAGCCTGGTCATCATTGATAATTATTTAAATGATGTTAAATTCTCTACTGGCTTTAGCAGCAAGTAGGAGGAAGTGAGAAGTGCTAAATTCATAGAGCCTAGAGGAAAGAGCATGGGCTTTGGAGTTTGACAACCATAGCTTCAACTTTGGGCTTTAGCCCTCACTGGGTGTGTCGTCAGCTGTTTCATTCTGTGAACCCCAGTTTCCGTACGTGTATGATAAGGATAGTAAGAAACAGCTCACAGTTTGTGGTGATGATTACTCCGCATGGTGTGTACACACAATGTCAACTAACTGGGTTTCACAGAATGGTGGAAGCTAATCGGTTCGAATTAATTCTCACAGGTTTTTAGTGAGCGCCTACTATATAGACACACACAGAGCAGGAATAGAATAGTTTCTGCTCTTCGGGAGCTTCCAGGGTAGGGGGCAAAGGCAGGCTTATCCACAGCTAGTTACAATTCAAGGTAAGTTGTATGAAGAACTAATAGAGAGGGCACAGGATGGGGAGGGGAGTTTTTGCTCAGGAAAATTAAAGACAATTTAATGGATACAGTAGAATGAGGAGATTGGATTTGCATGGCCAGCAGAGCATTGGGCCAGCAAAGAAAGTCTGTGGACTGTGTCCTAACTAAGCCCCCACTGGGTCTCATTCTTTAAATTCTGCTATTCACATCTACTTTCAAGGTTTTGAATACTATTTTTAGAGCAATGGCTCCCAAATTTCTATCACCCACTAGGCTCTTCTTTTGAGCAAATCTTTATGCCCAAACCTCCCAGACCTCTCCCTCTGGAAGTCCCAAGGACATGACATAAACATGTTTGAAACTGGACATGCCATCTTCTCTTTAAACCTTTACTGCCTCATCTACCTCCCTCTTCTGCTTCTCCTCCTCCTCCTCCCCACTCCCCAACTTATTGGGAACACCACCATTAAAACTGGCCAGAAGCTTAGATTCCCTTCACTCTTCCGGCTTCTTCCTTTATAGCATCTGTACAATCACGCAGTCTTATTTATTCTACGTCCTTAGTGGGTTCACCTCTTTCCCCTCCTCTCTTCTATTGTCCGTTTGCTTGTAGAATGAGCGAGGTATAGGCACATTGCCCCACCTCATTCCCTGCTGGAACCCCTTGACCTGTCTTATAGCATCTGGATACAGGATGCTGTCCATGCTCATTAGCCTGGCATCTGACGCCTTTCATGGTGGGCCTCTGCACCCACACCTCCTATTGCCCTCCCCTACCTGGCCAGGTGTGGGCAGGGCTGCATAACTGCAGTGCCATCCCAGTCAACACTTCATCATGCTAACATTACCATAGGTGTTCTTTATTTTGCATAGAAATCCACTTGTTTCCTTGTCCCTCATTGCTCATTGAGATTAACCTCAAATGTAAACTGCTCTCCCTCTAGGCAAACAGCCTGCATGTGTTGTGTCTCTCAAAATATCTTGTTCAAACACTAGATTCTAGTAACTAGATGGTAAACTCCTCGAGGACAGGCACTGTGTCCTTTGTGTACCACCGTATTCCAATGCCTATCACTGTGTTGGAACATGGTAGATTCTCAGTAAACACATCTGCACTTCCAGGGATGAGAGTAACATATTAGTAAGCAGACACAGGTGGTGACCAATCAAAAAGCACGCCAACCATAAACAAGCAACACTGCCAGATGGTGAATCCTAATACAGTAGGAAGCCTCATGGACAGCTGACTTTGGATTTTTCATATGGGTATTTATTTTTCTTAATAAACAGTGAGATTCTTAAAGGAAGGGATCCCATCTTCACCATCTTTATATCTCTCACACTAAGCTCAGTGCCTGGAACCTAGAAGTTCCTTAATTTAAGAACAGCATCCTTATCTTTATTGCTAGTCCTAGGACAAGGCATAGCTTATGGTACTATATTTATCTATTTGTAGTTGCTGTATTTACTAATTGCTGAATATCTGTTAAATGGAATAGCAATAAAAATTTAAAAGTTGGTCCTGGTGTCAGGTAGATAGGAAATTCCTAAGCCTAAAATGGCCAGTAAAAAAAGGGGGGGAATGTATTTTCTCTCTCTTCTGGGAGCCACAGAAAGCTATTCCAAACTCTGAAATAGAAATGCTTTAGTGACTAACTAATATAAGCAACCTAACATCGACACTGTCTCCTACAAAGGGTATGGACTAGGAGTTGGTGCTTTGCGTGAATCTTTCTTCAAAAAGTCAACATATTACCCCAAGCCTAGATACTTAATAAAACCCCCCAAAATAGCAGTCAGCAGCAGCGCTGAGTTTCCACTCGAGATTCTATGGAGTCTGTTCTGAGGGGACGAACACGTAAGGATGAGTCCAGCATGAACATATTCTTGGGACAGTGACCCAGAGAGTGAGATATGGGAGGTAGAGACTCTAGGCACTGGGGAGGCAGATGCCCCGGATGGAGAACAGTACCCTGTGGGGCTCCTGGAAGGCATCTCTCAGACACAGCCCACACAGCAGCAGAGGCGGATGTGACCAAGACATTCTTTTCACTAATTAACCAACCACCAGAAATGCCACCCAGGCTCCATGAGAAGAGGGCAGAGGGGCAGGTATGGGATTATTCACACTGTCTCCCTGGACTCACGCTGGCCTGACTGTCCTATGTCCTATGTCATTGAAACCTTCACAGTAATCAACACTCAATAAGAATCAGTGGGGGAGGGAGTCAAGTTGCATCAGCTTATGGCCTCTCAGTTTTCTCCTCTGGAAAATAGGAACAAGACAGCATATCCTTTAATGGTATGGTGGGAACTAAATGAGACAGCAAATGCCAAACGCCTAGCACAGTTTTTGGCACATGGCAGACCCTTGGTAAATGATCATTTCCAAGCCGAGTATCAGTATTTATCTAATCATTGATGGCAGAAACCAGGACGCCTTGAGTTCTGTGTCCAACACATTATCAGAACATATCAGGAACTGACTTGCTCTTTAAGGAACTGAAGACAAAAAGAGTGGATAGTAAGGGAGAGTCAGATGAAGAGGGAGGGAGTGGAGGGGAGAATGTGAATGAACAGTGTCCTGGGGCAGCCATTTATTCAGCCGAATGCCTGAATCACCATGGTTGTCTCTGAAGTCCGGGAAGAAGAAAACATGCGGGTCAAGTCTGCACTTAGGCCAGATGCCTGTGGAGCTGTCCATGGGGCTTGGGGAGTTTCCATGGCAACTGTACCTGGCAGAAACTTCACAGTGGAACTCAAACAGAGGTGACTTCTTCAGAGGTCCTGGCCCAGGGAACTGATCATCAGCATTTAGCTCAGAGTAGGAGCTGTTGACAGTGGCAAGGTAGAAACTACCTCTCCCAAAAAACCCACCTCCTTCTCCTCCAGGCTCGTATGGAATCGTAGGAAGCAGAGACAGGGAAGAGAACCTCCATTTGTGGAATGCTTGCCGTGATCCAGGCTCTATACCTAGCCCTTATGTCTACCTATCCATCCACCCATCCGTCCACCCACCCACCCATCCACCCACCCATCCACCCACCTACCTGCCCACCCACCCATCCATCCATCCAACCGACTTTTATTGAACATCACTTCTTTCTCTATACTGTTCTAGGCAAAGAGGAAATTATAGTGAACAAAGACAAAGTTCTTGAAGCTTACATTTTAGTAGAGTGGAATTACCTCCTTTAATCCTTACAATGAACTGTTACTACTATCCCCATTTTACACATGAACAGAAGAAAATAACAACCATATGATTCTCAGGTCACCCAAATTGCACATAGCAGAGGAGAAATGAGAACCAGTTCTTTCCATCCTCTCCCCCATATCACATTATCTTCCACCTCACTCCAGAACAAAGGTCACACAGTGGCATCATGTAGTTGCAGAAAGAGCATAGCCTCTGAAGCTAGATATGGCTGTGTTCAAGTCCCGGCTTAACCACAGAATCTCCATGGGATGCTTGCCATTCAATCTAGCCCTAATAAGACAACATATTCCCGTGTGAAAAACAGAAAGGTGTTCTTATTTCAGAGCTGATTGGAAGACAAAAGATAGCAAATGCAATTGGAAAAAAAAATCAATAAACGGTAGCTCAGATCAATACATGATAGCTCCAGATCATCACACGAGCATCGTCAGATGGCTAGGGTCATAGTTATACCTGTTTCACATCCTGGTTCGTAGTTTCCTCTCTCATCACTTGCAAGAGAGAAAGAGAGAGAGAATGAGAGAGAGAATGAGAGAGAGAGTGCTGCGCTGTAGGAATAGAATTACACCAGGGCGTATTGATTGCTGGAACTGGAGAAAGTTAATAATCTAATTTCCCTTTCATTTCCCCTCCCTCCTACCCCTCAACTCTTCTCATGGCAACAGAGAATGGCATAAAACGCATTGCTGGAGAAATTCGACCGGAAATAACTCAGTATTGTTGATCCACACGCTGCCTATAATTTGGGGTTTGATTGATTCTCAGTTTGGAGATGCCAGGTTGAGGGAGGAAAATCACATTTAAGCTAAATCTGGAATTGAATCAATCACATTTTACAATGAAGAAAATAGATCTAACCCCATCAGACCACTGTGTGCAGAAAACTTAAAGCTGCCATACTCCTATTGATCCCTTCCTCCTGATATATCTCTGGGGGACAGGAGACTAAGTCCTCAGCTGAGAAATCATTTCTTCCTTCAAATGGCATATGGGGTCGGGGTCAGGAACGAGGATCTTAGGAGGCCAGGACATTAGAGCGGAGGAGCTGAAAAGGCAGAAAAGCCACTTAGGATAGGAGGGAGAGGCTGGATTTGGGTTTTAAACATAGAGATTTAAATTCAGACTCTCCCATTTCACTGTTAAATTGTGGCAAGTTACCTACACTCTCAGGGGCTCAGTGTTCTGGTCTATGAAATGGTGATTACAACCCATAACTGGTGGAGAAGCTGTTTAGATGAAACGGGAGATCGTAAGTGCAATGCTAAGCACACACACCTTATTTTTCCTTTCTTCTCAATTCTCCAAATCCCCGCTGCTTGCAGAGATCAGCAGGACAGAAGGCTCTTTGTCTCAGGCTGGAATTCTGGCTCTTACACTTAGCTGCTGGCCCCCATGGGCAAGTCACCTCACTCCTCTAAACCTCAATGACCTTACTTGAGAATGAGCTCATTCAATAAGTAGTTACTTGATGTGCATCTACTACGTCCCAGACCTCCTATCTTGTGCCCTTCTCTTATTTCCAGGGTCTATAAGAGTGTCTGAATGTGTTAGGTGCTCAATAAACATCGATTTGATGAATGAGTAAATGAATGAATGAATGCTTCACTATTGTTCTCCATTCTACCCATGTGTTGTCAGTACTGAACTACTGCTACTGCTCCTTCTCCAGTCAAATGCATTCATTCACTCTCTTTGGCAACGACTGGTCTCCCCACCACCACCACCTCTCCAGGCAGAAATCATACGAAAGGCCGTTGAGAGGCTGCTAATCCTGCTACATGTCAGGGCGACCACGTGCATCCTGGTGCTCCCCACTAACCTCACTGAATGCCTCATGAGATCCCTGCCGTCCCTGAGCTCCAGCACCTCTGTGCTTCCTCGTGTATTTCTGGAAACTAAAATTGGGACACATCCTCTGACAAGTGCAAGTGTCACACCGGCGGCCAGAGGAAAGAATCCTTAAAACCGTGACTCTCGGGACTCTACGGAAGGGGGCTCCCTCTCCTCAGCCTGCCTCACAGCTGGAGAGTGCACATACTACTTTAGTGTGAGGTGTCAGCAGAGTGGGGGTGGTAGGGACCAATCATTTCCTCCCCTCAGTCCCTGTTTTTCCCACCTGGAGCCAAGTCTCTCCTCATCTCCTTCTATCTTGGTCGTGAACTAGTTTCTTGCATTCTCTGGCTCTTTGACCTTGGCACTCTCAAATCCACAGCACCCTTTCCATCATTTGCAGCGTTCCCAATCTTCCATCTTCCATAAGGTCACCCTTTGTAAGCCTGTGCAGGGGCGTCTGGGGTGCTCATTCAGTTACGCGTCTGCCTTCGGCTCAGGTCATGACCTCAGGGTCCTGGAGTCGCATCCCATGTCAGGCTCCCTGCCCAGAGGGGAGTCTGCTTCTTCCTCTGCCCCTCACCCTTGCTCATGCTCTCTCTCTCACACACACACTCATGCTCTGTCTCTCAAATAAATAAATAAAATCTTAAGAAAATATGTAAGTCTGTGCAAGCGTTCATCTAGCCTCCACATACCTAGAGAGACAGCAAACTCAATCCCTGTGAAGCAGTAATTCCCCTCTCAGGCAGTTGTACTCACAGCCCTGGACACTCACTCTACAAGCCAGCTTCTGCTGCCCAGGCCAAATAAGATGCCTCTAATACCTCCTCTTTGGGGGCAGCTATGTAGTTAGTGAAAGGTGGTAGTTAGGTTGTCTTGAGTCTTCTTTCTTCCAAACCAAACACTGCTAGTTTGACTTTATTTCTCCAAATTCATATTTTGCATTGATTTTTTTTACAATGACTTTCCTAGCAGAGAATATCACCACTGCCACCATCACTGTCATCAGTTACCATCACCATCAGCATCACTATTATTTATGAAAACATTTATGTGCCAGACAATATAACGAAACATTTTTCACAGGGTACTTGACTTAATCTTTACAGAAACTTCATGAGGTGCTATTATCACTCATATTTTACACATGAGGAAACTAAGCTCACCACTCAGCGAGGGCCAGGCAGCTCAAAGTTTATGAAATGAAAAACCGTTTGACTTTAGAAGTTCTTAGCCACTTTTTTTTTATCAACATGCCAGATATGACCTGAGAAGAGAATAATTAACCCTTACTTTCAAGCTGCTTACAGACCTTAGCTTACCCTGGAGCCCTTAGCTTACCCCAACTACAATTGGGTGCTGACCTCAGGTCTACAAGGGAGCTTCTCCACATCACCTGAGGGGATGTTACAAGGAGACTGGACAGTGAAGGGGCAGGTAGGATGGCCCTTTCTGTTCCTTTCTGAGCTGCAGAAGATATTACAT
Source organism: Nyctereutes procyonoides (assembly GCF_905146905.1). Classification (NCBI taxonomy): domain Eukaryota; kingdom Metazoa; phylum Chordata; class Mammalia; order Carnivora; family Canidae; genus Nyctereutes; species Nyctereutes procyonoides. The sequence continues at coordinate 3,594,406 of NW_026575135.1, read as the reverse complement.
GGCCTCGACTAGTTCAGCGTGCTCCTGTGAGGCCAGTGGGCAAACAACTCTGGCTGGTTCTGCTCCATGGATAAAGCTTGGATTGTGGCACCCTATTGATGATAAAGCCACAGGTGACAGATGCGGAACGAGGCTCTTGGGGTCTCTCTATGGCAGCTGCAGACGGCTGGGCCTGGAAGTACGGATGTAACTTTAAGGTGATGACAGTGGAGACGTAACAATGGTGTTGGTAAAAAAACAAAAACAAACAAACAAACAAAAAAACAATGGTGTTGGTGACAAAGATGGCACCGGTGTCACCACATTTTTCCACTGCTTATTAATTTACAAATTATTCCCTAATACCTCACTCACTTTTCACCAAAATTCCATGCCGCAAGCATTGCGACTATTCCACTATACAAATGAGCCTGAGACTTAATGGTGAACTCATGCTTAGACATCAGAGGAATAACTGGGCCTGGGAGCCACATCTGACCCACAGCCTAGTAGTGTCCTTTTCAGGACACTATACCCAGGTCTCAATGGCGAGGTGTGGAGGTAAGATGAGAACCTGTGCCCCCACCCATGGGCCTACTGTCCACATCTAAATGTCTTGAAGAGCCACAGCTGTATTTCTCATCAAACAAAATATATCTTGAAAACAAAATTTCCATTTTCAAGGGATTCTGGGCCGTGCCACATTCTATATTCACCTCCTGAAGTCCTAGAGTGCGTACATTTACATATCTGGTATTAAAATCTCTGAACAGGCCTGTACTGCATTCTCTTTAGCAGAATTTAACCTGATGTTTTCCAAAACTATCAATATATTATGGAGCCATTATTCAATGAAACAAAGTAGAAAAAATGAGCCACTTTAAACATGTATACAAAGGTGACTATTAATTACACCTGCAGTTCCCAATAATTGTTTCCCCTATGCCAGGCTCCGTGTTAAAGATTCTAGTTACAATAGCCTCCCAAAGCAGAGGTTACTACCTCTAGCTAAAAATGGAACCCCAAGCCTAACCACTGGGAAATGACCGAGGAAACTGTGATGGTCAATCTTGTCTGACTCCAATGTCTAAATGCTTCTGGTTCCCAAGCACTAAAAGACAATGGAGTTTTACAGTGACCTAAAAAGATATCTGTGCCCTTATGTTCACGGCAGAATTATTCACTAAAACCAAGACATGAAACAACCTAACTATCCATGGACAGGTGTATGTGTGCACATATAGAGACACATATACATACATACACACGTACGATGGAGTATTATTCACCCATCAAAAATGATAAAGATCCCGCGATTTGTGGCAACATGGATGGCCTCTGAGGGCATAATGCTAAGTGAAATAGGTCAGAGGAAAGACAAATGCTATACAATCTTATTTATATGTGGAATCTAAAAAAGAACAGAAACTAAAACAAACCCAAGTCGAAGAGATTAACTTTGTGGTTGCCAGAGGCCCGAGAGTGGGAAGGGAGAGGAAAAGGAGGAAGGTGGTCAAAATGTACAAACTTGCAGTTAGTTATAAGACAAATTAAGTACCAGGGGTGCAACGTGGCACATGATTACTACAGCTAACATTGCAATATGGCATACATGAAAGTTATTAAGAGGGTAAATGGGTTCTCATCATAGTGAAAGCATTCTTTTTCTTTCTTTCTTTCTTTTTTTTTTGCTTTTTCTTTTCATTGCATTTATAGGAGATGATGGATGCTGACTATATTTATTGCAGTAATCATTTCACAAAATATGTAAGTCAAACCAATATGCGCTGTACACCTTAAACTTCTACAGTGGTGCATGTCAATTATCTCTCAATTGGAAGAAGATTGTTTACAGAAAATGGAATTTCGGAGTCACAGAAAAATATATGCAAAGAAGGAAAATAGCAGGTACAAGGGGCCAGCTTGAAAGGTTAAAGACTGTTCAACTGATATTTAGCAGCCTGATGGAGTGCATTAGGGGAAGGAAAAACACGCTGTCCTCAGTGCATGAAAGTGCAGTGTGCGGGAGAAACTGTGGTGGCAATTCTAAGAGCTAAAGTTCCAGAAAGGTTCAGAAATAAATGGGAAATCAGGAAGGTAAGATGGCCCTTGATTTCCAGAGCCACAGGTGATCATCAGCTGGTAATGACTTACAAAATAAAAATGTTCTTAAGACCCTGGTGCCTGACCCCTGTCTTCACCCTCTTAGACCCGCCACATTCAGCCCACACCCCTGATGGAACGAGGAGTGGCCGAGAAGAGCGGGGGACCAAGTAGTGGGTGCCGAAGGACAGAGCAAAGAGCAACTGCACGTTTCCATGGCTACGGAAGAAGATGGGACCAATCGTCTCCCATTTCCACGAAAGGCACATTTTTAGCTGCTTTTCCTCAGAGCATGCCGAAAAAGTCACTATTCTGTCCTCCAAGAAGACGTCACTGGATGTTGGTCCAAGGTTTGTGGAAGTAGGAGGCGCGGAACAATGTGTGTTGTATATTTAACATTCACTAGGTCAGCCGTGCCGTCCTGTACCTACAAATCTCCCCTGTTCCCTCTGTCCGTCGTAAACTCTAGGCGATGCTGCCAGTGTTGATACTTGGAGGAAATGGAAACGCAGAGAGCTTAATCCACTTGCCCAAAGGCTCATAACAAGTTAAGGGCAAGAGGTCATATAACCAACCTATCGACCTCCAAATTCACTGTTTCTTCCACTGCATCACACTGCCTCTAAGGGAAGGGAGTTCCACCAAATCTCCGTGCTCCTCCCTCTTCACACCTTTGTCCTGAGTCTCAGAATGCACCTGGGAAGTCATGGGAAACAAGGCTTTGTCTGACGGCCCGTAAACCCCTTGCTGTACTTCGATTTGCCTGCACCTCTCCTTGTGACAAGCTGCACACACTCCACACGGCCGTGTGTTGCTCTTCCTATTTTTATCAACATGTCCAAGGCAGACCTACTTTGTAAGGCCAGGGAATTCCCACCTCCTGGAAGTTGCCCTAACTCACAGAAACCTCATGCCCTCTCTAACTCCTGCCACATGTATCACGTGTTCTGAGTCATGGTATCTCAGATTCACGAGGGGCTAAGAAGGCTTTGACTCTAAGAGATCACACAATACAGGTAGTTCCCTACAGTGCTCTGCCCCATGGTGATCCAACCTGTGTCTGAACATCACCTGAACTGGGAGTTTGTTATCTCAAAAGAAAACCCATTTCGATGATGATGGATGATGATGATGATGAGGATGATGATGATGATGATGATAGTAGTGGTGGTAATCTTTTATTTTTGGAGCACTTACTATGTATGACATGTTGTGCTAAATATTTTAGGTAATTATTTTATTGGATCAATCATAAATTTTTGTTAGCATTTCATTTTTCAAATGAAGAAACTGAGTCTAGCCCAAGGCTAGAAAGCTATTGAGCAGCAAAGCCAGGATTCAAATCCAGACGTAGATCCCAAAGCTCTTAATAATACACTATGAAATCTCCCTTCACTGTTAACCTTCCAGAAGTCACCTCCTAGGGCTATAACCAGTTGGACATGTTCCTGTCCTTAAGATCCCATAGTCTCATCTCCATTCCTCCTCCCTCAGGCAGTCCTTTGGTTTTGAAGTTGGAAGGTAGGTTCCTCATACTCTTTTTGCTTCAAACACATTTTTTATCCTTTGATTCCCACATGCAGTAAATAATCATGGAGCCAGAAGAGATGGCTGGAGGAGTGCCTTTAGATTAGTGAGTTGAATTCATTATGTAAATGGTTAGAAAGAGGACAGGAGGAGAGCCCTGACCAGAGTCATGACGTGTAGAGCCAGATCAAGATTCCCTTGGTCCCAGCTCCCACAGCAAGTGTTTCTCAGTTCACCACTTGGGATAGTTGTCATTTATTAACCAGTATCTCCCACCTTAGCCAGGATCTTGTGGAATAGACATCCAGAGTGTAGTGCATCCTACCCTCTCTGTCCATGTGACACACTGGCCATAGGACCCCACAAATGACTGTATATTAGGTGGGCTGAACTAGGATACTTTGGTCAAACATACAGTCAAAATAAACCCTGCTCAAGTATTCCCACAAAACAACCTCAACATACTGGTGCAAAGTCTAAAGCATAGTACACTAAGGTAATGGGAAGAATATGGACTTTAGAGTTAGAGAACCTTGGGTTCAGATCCCAGCTCTGCTATTTTTCTGGTTGCCCTTTGGTAAGTCTCATTATCCTGATATGTAAAATGCGAACGGCATCTACTCCAGCATCATCAGAAAGATTAAATAGGAAAACGTACACTGCAGAGTACTCAAGTAGAGTAGCCTGCATCATCATCATCATCATGAAATGTAAAACCTGTACATACATAGCCCGGCCTTTATATCCAGGAAACTATCTGAATAAATTCAGGATGACTCAGAAGTGGAAAAATGACTGTAAGCCTGGAAGGATAGTGAGGTTTCAGCAAGAGAAGGTTCAAATGCATGCAGAGCACCTGCTACATGCTAAGCCTCTGCTGGACCCTTTGTACCCATTATTCTGTTTGCTTCTCAAAGCAATCCTTGGAATTCTCATTTTATGGATCAGGGAAGTGAAGCTCAGGGAAGAGAAGTGCTCTGCTCAAGGACACTCACCTCGTAAGCTGAAGAGCTGGAAATGTAACTCGGGTCTATGTGATAATGTGATGACCTACAGGAGCAACTTTGAGATCCAAGGCCCTGGCCCAGGTACCTGACTTGCATTGCTTCACCTAGTCCTTAAACAACCCTTTGGGCTCGGCACCACTATCTCCATTTTACAAATGAGAAAAATGAGGTTCAGGGAGATCCAACACTTGTCCCAAATTACACAGTCTGAGGCACAGCTGGGACTGCACCTTGGTCTCCGTGACCCCAGCATCATCTGCATTCTTCTTGCATCACTGTGGGGCTTATGCAGCATCAGGTCTAGGGAACTAGATGGAGATGTGGTCTTTGAAGCACATTGTCTTCTCGGGGTTGCGGGGGGGAGTCTCCTTGGCAGCCAAACCCTCTCCCCCTTGCCAAGGAAGGCACTGGGGCCCTGCCTGGGACAGAGGACTCTTTCCTTTCTCAGATGGAGGAGTTTGGCTGCTAAGCACCCGGGGACTTTATTAGAATAAACACACCTGCCTCCAGCTCTTTAAATACAGGGGCATTTTTCCTCAGGTTTTCCAATCCATTGCCTCTTCTTCAGACCACTAACATTTCAGCAAAAGCACATTTGCATTGTGTTTAAACAGCCATTTGGAGATAAACAGCTTTGCCTTTAGACCTTCGAGGCGAGAATATAAAGGAGAACAAAAGAAGGAAAAAATGAGCACGGAGGGAATGTTCCCATGCAGCGTGTCTGCCCCAGCACATTTCCCTGCAAAGGCCTCTACCCGATTCAGGCTGACATTTTGGGCTTAAACCTTTCAAGCTTGCTGGTTTAAATGTGCCACCTCTAAAAGAACAATAGTGGTTTTAGCCCAAGGGACATGCTAGACTCACAGTCTGTCTTGTCCTTTAGCAGCAAGGAAGTGCCTGGGGCCTGTGCAAAGAGCTGCGTCTCAGGGAACAAGAGAGTAAACCTAAATATTGCTCAGCCATGATGCACTAAGCAACCTTCAGCAAAATTCCTCCCCTCTCTGGACATCTGTCTCCCTGTCTGTAACAGGAGGCAACCCATGCATTCAACAAATATTTCTTGAGGGCCCATTCTGCATTGAGCTCTGTGCTCTAAGCCGGAGTAAAAAGACCAGAGCTGCTAAGAGTCTCAATGTCCAGCGGGGGTAGTTGGATCTGAAGAGAATGCAATGTAAGGAGACTGCCGTGGTGCCAGAGGTCAGTGCAGTAGAGGGGATCCCAATCCAGGTTTGGGCATCAGAGGACCATTCCTGAGAGCTGAGGCTTGTAATATGAGAGTCAGCAGAGGGGAAAGGTGGACAGGTGATCCAGGAGATGTGTGACAGGACATTGCCCACAAACTGGAGTGGCAGGGACAATGGGACACTGTTGGCAGAGGAGGCCAGAGAGGCCGGGAGGGCGCAGCTTACGTGGCAGTCCACTGCAAGGAGAGTGGGCTTTATCCAAGATGATACTTCATGTCCTTTCAGGCTGGCCCTCTTGGCACCCTACTAACCCCAAACACACCTTCAATCATTCACCTGGTCAGCACCAGACGTTGTGTTGGGTGCTGAGGTTACTGTAGGGACTTCATGATCTCAAGGAGTGGGACCCAAAGACCTTGTGATAAAGGAAGAGATTTACAAGTACACCTCTGGGTTGGAAAGCAAGGAGAGGCTCTTGGGTTAGAGGGAGAAATCTTAATCTGCAAAGACAGCCTATAAGAAAACCAGAGGATGTTCCTACTGGGAGGCTAAAGAACTTTCCGGCTAGAACACGAGAACCTGAAGCTTGGCCATCCATCATTCTTCAAGTCTACAGACATGAAAAAGCACCGATCGCCTGAAATAAAAGAAAGATCTGGTTTGAAGAAAAGGAGAGAGGGCAGGGGACCAAGGTAGGCTGCTTCCAAAAATGGCTCCAGACGGTCTTGGCTTCTGGAATCTCCAGCCTCGTATAATCCCCTCCCCTACCAACTTGCTTCTCTCACATGGAATACCAAGGAAGTGTGAGATGTCACTTCCACGACCAGGGTACAGAGGGTTGTGACTCCTATCTCGCTCACGCTCTCTCTGCCTCCTCTCTCTTTCTTGCTCTGGTGAAGCCGATGCCCTGCTGTCAGCTGCCACCTAGAGAGCCCCACACGACAAGGAAGTGAGGGTGGCCTCGGGCTCACAGCCCCTGTGGAACCGAATCCCGCCAACAACCACGTGAGGGAGCTGGGAAGCAGATCCTTCCCCAGTCAAGCCTTGAGAGGGAGGGCACCACATTCCTGGCTGACAACTTGACCTGAAGTCTCACGACACACCCCAGGCTGGAGGAGCGGGTGCCTGGCGCCAGGGTCCCTGACCCACGGAGTAAATGTCTGTCAAAGCAACCAATAATAAATATATGTTTGTTGAGATAAGAAAGGCGTAATATGTGTTTGCTGTTTCAACCTGCACATTTGGGGGCCGTTGGTTACACAGCAATAGGTCACAAGAACCCGGGACCCTACTTAAATGAATAAATGGGAAAGATGGGAAGTCCCCATTCCCAGAAGGAAACTCAGGGATGTTCAAGTTTAGAAGAGACCCCCCACCCCACCCCTTTCACTGGAAACGTTCCCCATGCACTTGGTGTGTGCCGTGGCCTGGGCAGGCTGCAGGACTCACTGGGGAGACAGTCACAGCCCAGACCTGGAGGGACGATGGTCAGAGAGGCCAAAAGGTCCCCAGGAGACACAATGACACTGTACCAGGAAAACTGCTAGGTTGCTTTCCTGAGGATGTCGCAACCCGGTGAGGGCTGAAAAGAAGGGGAGACACCGAGGGTCCCGGCCAAAACCGGGGCTGGCTTCCCAGGGGAGGAAGTCCCTTTTATCTCCATAAAGGCATTTCTGTCTGGGAGATGCTACGTCATGATCACAGAAGAGAAGTTGTTGACACGGACGGTTTCCGAGCTCTGCAATCAGACAGAAAAAGCTCGAGACCCAGCTCGATAATTTCTTAACACCGCGAACTTCTGTAGTCAATAAAAAAGGAAGAGTTAGGAGCACAGTCCTCAGGATCCCAACAGAGCTGGGATCAAGCACCGGCACGGCCCCTTCCTGCTTGACGATCCCGGTACCAGTACTCTGATCTTCCTACTTTTCAATGTGCCCATTTATACAACAAAAATAATTAAAATGCCTGCTTCTCACCAGATTGCTTGGGCTAAAGCAACAAGTGTCCAGCACAGTGGCTGATGGCGAGCAAGGCTCAGTTATCGTGAGCTGACATCCCTGGGAAGCTTCCTTAACTCCTTTCTGCCTCGTTACGCGTTTCAAGCCCTCAGCACGTTGCCTGGCATATACTGAGCACTCGGTAACTGTCGGCAGCTAGACCTGTTCATGTTATCAGTGGAGGCCCTGAGGCCCAGTGCAGTGTCCTGGCTCCTCCTAGACTAAGGGCTGGCATCCCCATCACACATCCTTGCATATTTATAAAAACGCTCCGTTCCTCACCCTCAGGGGCACTTGGCTCCTTGTACTCAGATGGAAGGGCACAGATTATTTCTGAAGGAGGAGCTGTACCGAGACATCACTCAGGTAGACATGGCAGGGACTCGGTAACAGTGGTTCCCTAAGTAACCGTAACTCAGGTGCTATGCACACCTGGAGCTTCCCTGCATGTGCTGTTAAATTTATGGGACAGCAATAATAGTAACACCATTAGTGCATATTTATTTATAAAATGCCCACACCTGAACAGCCTGAAGACTGAAAGTAGAAGCCCTACTAAATTTTGTCGAAACCTATGTATATGTGTGGGGATGTGAATATATGTGTGAGTGTATAAGAATGGAGATTAGGATGTAGGTTCGCGTAGAGTGGAAGTAACAGCAGCCCTGGGAATCATAACTATGAATTTCCTCTTCCATTTCAATCGTCAGCCAGGACCAGCATTAACAACGTTGCTCCCTTCTTGGTTTCCCAAGCAGCCAGCAGCTCAAAGAATGGAAAACACCATTGCAAGAGTCAGCAGGGTCCAAATTCCCGGATTCACCAGTTTCGGCCTATATGACCTGGGACATCTCTCTCTTTTTTGTCGTTATCAGGTTCCTCAAATGATAAAATGGGCAGAAGATTGCCTCAATCCTACCCGAAGCCTAATATAGGAGATGGGTACTCCCTCCTTCCTTTTATCCTTTCCCTCCTATTTGAAACTACCAATAACAGGGCAAATCAAAGGTTACCATTTTTCTAGACCAATCTCCCAAGTGACTACTTGCAAAGTGTATTTAGTGAAGTCCTCTAAGAAGGGAGAGAGGGATGTAGACCTGCTGTCCTCTCCCCATGTGACTACATCTCCCTCAACGGCATGGACCCTCCTTACTCTCTCTAGCACTTGGCCCAGTACTGAGTAGGAGGTACATTAATATCTGGTTAATAAATAACTTGATAAATGAATGAAGAGACAGAGCCCCCAACCAATGACTTTTTTTTTCCAGAGAGAAGGAGTAGGCTCCATAGGATCTTTCTGAGAAAAGCAAAATGCAGTTTAATGACTGAGGTACCTATCATTATATCTCACAATAAAAATAATAACTTCCATGGTTAAGTGTTTTAACTCTGTGCTGGGTCCTGGACTCAGTGTTGTATATGGAATTATCCAATCCTTCTAACATGATGTGATGGAGTGACTGTTATATATCCATTTTACAGAGGAGAAAACAAAGTCCTTATGAATGCAATTACCTACCTAACATCACAGAGCTAAGAAAATTTGAACTGAAGAGGCTGACCCCACAGTGCATGCTTCAAAAACTCTTTGCCACACTGCTTGTCAGGTGACAGCCTTCTGACTCATGGGAGGAGACCTCCCAACCCAACATGGCCAATTCCCCAACACTGGTAGGCCAAGGGAGCCAGACAGAAACAGGGGTGCCCCCACCCCCGCCTCATGGATGTCTCAATCTGTAAGGGGTGGGAATTTACAGATGTGAATACAACATTGTTTTTACTCAGATTTATGCTCAGATGTTGGAGGACAGGGTGGGACACGAAAGCATAGCCTAAGGACCTCCTTTAGAAAGGGACAGTTAAGCCCACTCCCGAGAGTAGGAAGGAAGGGTATTCTAAGCAGCAGAAGGCATATACCAGGGTGGGATACAGTAGGAAAAAAATGATGAGTCACATGAGCTAAGGCTGGGGAGGTGGGCAGGGGCACGCGAGAGAGCCATCAGCGGACACGGAGAAAGGAGACGGCAGGATGAAGTTATGTGTTAATGATGCTCAGTCTGGCTGCTGGGGGAGAATGCTGTCGCTACCAGAGTGGCAGCGAGGACCAAGAGGTGACACGACTTGATTGTGGTTACAACACTAGGGAGGGACAGAAGTCATCTGATGCAGGTGCATTTGGAGGGGGGTGGCTGGCTCGTGGCAGATCAGATCTTCTGGGAGGCAGGAAGGGGAGGGCATCCGGGATGTTTCAACACCTACGCCCAAACTCTACTTTGGCAGATCATCTCACGGCCACAGAGAAGTTCGGGTAAGGGCACAGTAGGAGGACATGTGCTCTTCTTGTTTTCAGGGCTGAAGATACAGCTCCCATCTTCCTCCTCAGTTGTGGTTATTCACTCATCATCCAATTGTTTATTTATTCCTTTAAGCAACAAATATGTGTTGGGTTTCTGAACTCCCTACGTGGGCCAAACTGTGCCAGTGCTGGAAATACACATAAAGACAAGACCGTAATTCCTAAGAGATACACTCGGGTTTGTGGGGGGGACTGGGGCAATGGTGTGCTGGACCCACCCCAGCTGGCTCCCGGGAGCTACCTGTTAGATGCTCAGGGATGTGGCATCGTAGCAGTCAAACCTAATGACCTGAGATCGGACATGACGGGAGAATTTACACTATGGGAATTGGCAAATGCTACAAAGAGGCTTTTTACGTGATTTTTTTTTTTTCCTTCAGCGAGCCAGCTTGCCAGCGCACCACTGGGTTGGATCGAGTTGCCTCGATGGGGCTGACAGTCTGGCAGTTTCTCTTCAGAGTTCAGAGAAATCAAAACTATACGTGAAAACCTAGGTGAGGGTTACAAACTACCCACCAATCCTTTTCAACAAAAATGTAGTAATCTCAGGGCCAAATTGTAGACCCTGGAGTCAGACAGACCTGGGTGTGAATCGTGCTGCAAGCGCTCCCTGATGATCCAGATCAGGCGACTTACTTTACGGTTCTCATCCTCTTCCCCCGCCGTTAATATGGAGATAATGCATATGTACTATGATGCTTGCAAGTGCTTTGCACAGTGCCCAGTACTTAGTAAGCACTCACTGAACAATATGCATTATCACTTGTTTTAAGAACTCTTTCTGTGTATCTTTTTTTAAAAGGATTTTATTTATTTCTGTATATCTTTTAAAAGAGGTATTTCTTTATTTTCATTTCAGTATAATGTGCAGTGTTATATAAATATTAGTTTCAGGCATACCACATAGTGATTCAACAATTCCACACATGACTCAGGGCTCATCACGGGAAGTACTCTGCACCCCCTTCACCTAATTCACTCAACTCCCCGCCCCCCTCACCCCTGGTAACCAGCAGTTTGTTCTCTATAGTTAAGAGTCTAGTTTTTTTGGTCTCTTTTTTCCCCTTTGTTCATTGTTTTGTTTCTTAAATTCCACATATGAGTGAAATCATATGGTATTTGTCTCTCTCCGCCTGATTTATTTCACTCAGCATTATACCTTCTAGATCCATCCATGGTGCTGCATGTGGCAAGATTTCATTTTTTATGGTTGAGTAATATTCCATTGCTGTATACGTGCATGTGTGTGTTATATGTATCTATCAGGTCTTCTTTATCCATTCATCTATCGATGGGCACTTGGACTGCTTCCATAAGTTGACTCTTGTAGATAATGCTGCAGTAAACATGGGAGTGCATATATCTTTTTGAATTAGTGTCTTCACATTTGGGTAAATACCCAGTGGTGGAATTACTGGGTCATATGGTGGTTCTATTTTTAACCTTCTGAGGACCCTCCATACCGTGGTGCACAGCAGCTGCCCCAGCCTGCATTCCCACCAACAGTGCATGGAACCCTTGATATGCATTGTCATTACTGCTCTTCTTTCTCCTATTATGTACTCGTGTGCACTCTCAATTATTCCCAACAGCATCCAGCCTTCACTTACACCCTTCCTGGAGCAGGGATCTCACAACTCTCGATGCAACCCATTCCATCTCTAGTCAGTTCTGGGTATAACAAAGATGTCTGTTAACCAGAAAACAGTGTAATTTCTATCAATTGTTTTCACTTACTTAACAATGTGCTGTGCAAACATTTGCTACAAGCATATTAAATTATTCAAGTTGTGTCAAGGTCAGCGACCAAAACAATCAATGATGCAATATAAATTTTGTCTACTCTATTGATGAACTGGTACAAGGACAGCAGGGGCCGTGGAACCAAAGAACCAAATTTATAAATTCCAGCCTGATGTGTGCTGGCTCTGTGGCTTGAGGCAAATTACATAACCTCTCTTTGCCTTAATGTCCTCGTGTGTATATTTGTACTCTGAGGATCTTTATCAAAGATCAAATTAATTAGTATGTTCCAAATAGGTATCTGGTAAAGACAGGTTAAAAATGCCTCATGGTACGGTGGGGGTGGGGGGGATTTCCGATTGTTTCTGCCATGCTTTGTGGGGACTACTGTGGCATAAAAATGAGTAAGAGGGCCGCCCGGGTGGCTCAGAGGTTTAGCGCCGCCTTCAGCCCAGGGCCTGATCCTGGAGACCCAGGATCGAATCCCATGTTGGCCTCCCTGCATGGAGCCTGCTTGTCTCTCTGCCTGTGTCTCTGCCTCTCTCTCTCTCTCTCTCTCTCTCTCTCTCTCTCTCTCTCTCTCTCCCCCTGTCTCAAATGAATACATAAATAAAATCTTTTAAAAAATAAAAAATAAATAAAAATGAGTAAGAAACAACACTAGCACATGCCAGCCATGTTGGAAAAGCTACATTAGCGACAGATCCCATTTTTAAAGGGAAGAACTGAGGTTCAGGATGCCAATCTATTTGTCCATAAATGAACCAATAAATGGGACATCTCTGGAGTCCACAGAGAACCTGGCTGTGTGGTGGCGTGGAATCAGAACAGCCCACTTCCATGCTTTTTTCCTATTGTCCACTGTACCCTCCCTTTTACTAGGCATCAATACTTGCTCACCCAAATTCAGCCCACTTCCTGTTCATTTTCTTCTTCTTCTTCTTTTTAATAGAAAGATAGCTTCGTACCATCACATCCTCCCCATCCCGCCCATCAGCTTTTCTAATTTGTAGTTTAGTTTTATTATTCCAAACATTTACATAGGCTCATCGGGGAGAGGTTGCCTGTCTGTTTCTAGGTGGTATCTTTGCACAGAGATCATTTAAATGCATCTGAAGTGTCCAGCTTGAGCCCTTGACACATGGGAGGGAGTCAAGTGGGCGAATCCTGAAGTTAGTGGGAGGCTATAAATTGTGTATTCCAAATGCACATTATGTGATTTGTTGTATAAATTATTAATGCCGGCCTCGGCTGTGGCTTGTTTACATTCCGTGAACAAGGAAATAAATACTGTCATCCTTGAACTTCCAACAGGAGAGTGAAGAGGGGGGAAAAAAGGCCCCTAATTCAGTCCTCAGAAGATTTTCTTGTCCTTATGGAAAGAGAGAAGGAGGAAGGTGGAGGAGGGGACGTTTAGAAACCTGCTCTGTGCCACATAGTGCAATGCCTTCTTTGCCCACATTATTTTCCTAAGCCACATCACTACACTCTCCGTACTTCTACAGATCAAGACACGGGGCTCAGGCACTCCTGTCACTTGCCCAGGACCTCAAGGCAGGTGTGAGTTCCAAGGATGAGCCCTCCCTTGTGCGGCACATGGGACTCTGCACAGCAAGAAGCATGACCCCTTTTGTGGCCACCTCCCTCCAGCAGGATTGGCCCTAGGGTGAGGCTGCTGAGTGGCCCGGCCTGCCCACATCGCCATGCCCGTGCATTATCAAGGTGTCATCCACCCCTGCCTGATCCAGTCACCAAGTGCACATCTTCTCTTCTTGGATAAGAACAAGGCCACCACTACCTCTGGAAAGCCACTCAACTATGCCTAGCACCTAAAAGGGAGCTTTCTTTCAAGAGCACTTTCGCCTTATTGGGCAGATATAGCTTTGCTTGGTCTCTAGCTCAGAATCCTTTATGGGGCTTACTAAAAATACAGTGTTCTGGGCCCTACATAAGAACAAGAATCTCTGGAGGCACAGTCCAGAAATCTGATTTTTAAAGTTTTCTTTTCCCTCCAGAATTATTAACCATTGTTCCTGCAGATGGAAAATCAGAGAAAGGCTGTTTTAAAACTACACACAGATGAGCTATACATTCAGTGGAATCTCTGCTCAGGTCCCTAGCCGTGCCCTTGGGTGCCCATAGAACCCATAGACGTTGATGCCGTCAGAGGAGGGGCGATGGTGTGAGCGTGTGTGTGCACGTGGGTACACACATGCATATAGGCACACGCCCACACATGCACACCTGCTCTTCTAGTACAATACAGTTATAGAAGATGAATTTCTTGAAAATTAACTGCACAAAGGATACTTTTGTGTAGTGAATGCAATACTATCCATATTTCTCATTTATAACAAGTTAATTAGGCTTGTAGATAAGACTGGAAACATAATCCCTATTCATGATCCTATCAATATGCAGGAAGACTATCGGCCCGGAAAACCTTTCAAGGGGCTAGCTCTAGCCCCAAACCAGCACTTTTGCTAGGGCCGTAACTCAGGCACGCCAGACCAGAGATTAAACAGAATGCTCGGGGATTCCAGGGTAGCTCAGTGGTTTAGTGCCTGCCTTTGGCCTAGGGTGTGATCCTGGAGACCCAGGATCGAGTCCCAGGTTGGGCTCCCAGCATGGAGCCTGCTTCTCCCTCATCCTGTGTCTCTGCCTCTCTCTCTCTCTCTCTCTCTCTCTCTCTGTCTATCATAAATAAATAAATCTTTAAAAAATAATAAAAAATAAACAGAATGCTCTGTGCAGCCTCAGAAGCTAACAAACTCTGTTGTATTCTCTTACTTCCAACGTGCATTCTAGAGTGAGTACAGTCTTTTAAACATTTTTTTAAATTTATTTATTTATTTATGATAGTCACACACAGAGAGAGAGAGAGAGAGAGAGAGAGAGAGAGAGAGAGAGGCAGAGGGAGAAGCAGGCTCCATGCACCGGGAGCCCAACGTGGGATTCGATCCAGGGTCTCCAGGATCACGCCCTGGGCCAAAGGCAGGCGCCAAACCGCTGCGCCACCCAGGGGTCCCATAGGGTGAGTACAGTCTTTATAGAATAGCCTTAGAGCCCAACCACCTGAGTTTATGCAGATTTCTGTTATACAGTTGATAAGCCAGGTATAATTCTAAATCAAATATATCACATGGTAAAGTGCCAATTAGTGCTATTTTTAGAAATCACCTGTTTATGACCTTGTCACCCTGAAGGTACCTTTCTTCAGGTTAAATAACCATTCAGGGGCTCAGCTGGGAACCTGCTGGGGCCCTCGACAGGATTGTAATGTTGCCGATCCACTAGGAGGTAAGTCAACTTTTGTGGGCCAGCCTAGGAACTTTGCCCTTGTCTGTGTTTGTTTTTTTATGAGAAAGCATACTGTGCATGCCAAAAAATCTTACAAACAAATTGCTGGCATCCCCGTGGGCTCCGAGCTTGGGTGGCTAGGGGTTGCAGCAAAAACTTACCAGGGCTGTTATGGGCCACAGGACCACAAAAGCTGGATAAAGGCAATGCTAGCTGAGAGCTATAAATAGCGTGCCAAGTGACCCTAACAAGCTCTCTATCCACTGGGGCTGCTCCAACAGCTTTCTCTTTCGGATACATGAAAGCAGCCGAAAGGATTGTTTTCCCGAGAGCGTTTTGGCTGCCCTGAGCGTGTCAAGGGACTTTGCTGTTTCTAATTATCTCCCTTTATGTTCAGGCTGAGACTTGTTAATACAATAAACTGGCGTCTCTAGGATGCGCTCGCAACGCAGAAACATCTCAAGGTGTTTTACAAGCAGAAGATCATGTTAAATCAAATCAAATACCAATTAAAGATTAACAGCGGTGTTAGAGAGCTGTTAGCACGGTCCAGCCAGGGCCTCTGGGACCACCGCTCTTTCCTCCAAGCTGCTGTGGTCCAGCTTGGGTCCAGATTGCTATTTGGGGACCAGTTGGGCGAAAAGAGTCTTTGCCTGAGCCTCAAGGTCCCAGAATATCAACACTGAAAAGATGTTAAATATCATCTCAGCTCGAGGCTGTTGTTTCAAATGGAGAAGCAGTTGTAGAGGGAAGGGTGATCCAGTGTCACCCAAGCAAGAATCCAAGCTCCCGGAGATGCCCCAAAGAGCCCCCTATCATTGACAGAGAACCCCATCTGGTTGGCTCCTTCCTACCATCTAGGAACCTCTTCTTTGCTTTCCACTGCCAGGTGGTTGAATTGTAGCCTCCACAAGATATGGCCACCTCGTCATGCCATCCTACTTGGAAAAAGGGTCTTCACAGATGTATTTAGGTTCAGGATCTCAAGATGAGATCATCCTGGATTTAGGACAGGCCCTAGATCCAATGACGCAGGTCCTTAAAAGAGAAAGACTAAGGGAGACGTGAGACATTGGGAGGAGAAGGCCACGTGAAGGCGGAGGCAGAGACCGCAGTGATACAGCCCCAAGGTAGCCGGCAGCCACCAGAAGACGGGAGAGAGGCATGGAATGGATTCTCCGTCAGAGCTTCCAGAAGAAATGCATCCAGCCAACACGCTGAGTTTGGGCTCCTGGCCTCCAGAACGATGGCAGGACAAGCTTCTGTTGTTTGAAGCTGGCAACTTGGGGGTAATTTGTTACAGCAACCTCAGGAAGCTGGTATGCACCTCCACCTTCCACACCTCTTCCATAGGGTGAGTACCTACTGCTCTTTTAAGATCCAGTTATAATATTGCTGCCAGCCTGTGTGCGAGCCTTCCCGACTTAGCCTCCGACTAGAGCTGGTCCCACCTTCCTTGGTCTCCCCCAGTGTACATGCCCGGCAAGCTCCTCTCACCATCTGTAGCTCACTCTTTAGCTAGCGGTCCCTTTCTCCTACCTGACTCCGGGTTTGTCTAGAGCATGGGCCACATCTCATTCAGTCTGGACCCAAGAACCAGTCATGCCCATACGAGTGTTTGGGAAATGTCTGTAGAACTAGTGTGAGCACAAATGAATGACTTCATCCTTGTTTTTCCTTCCTTTCCGGTTAAAGAAACCCGTACCCACCGCATCTCCAAACCTACCCAGCCTTTCTCTACCTCCTAATGCGAAGGCTAGTAAAATATAAGTTTAGAGACTTTTCGGGCCCAGACATGAAGTAGTATAAATGTCAAAGATCTGTGGAGTCAAACACACCCAAACGTATGCCCTGACTCTATTACTTTCTAGCAAGTAAATTTACCTTTCTTAACTTCAGAGCCCTCAACTTTAAAACGTAGGTAGTAAAAGACTAAATAAGCGAATGCAAGTAAGCTGAACGACAACCCCTTTCCAAAGCACCATCGTCCCTGTTTTACAGGTTAAGACCTCAAATCCAAGAGAGGTGAATTGCTCTGGGTGGTGCAGGTAATAAGTGCATGGCATGATTTGAACTCAGGATTAGTGAAGTCTACGGTCTTCAACAACACGGTCTGCAGAATCCCGGGGCTCCCTACCACCACATCAAGATTCTCCAAATCCATTTGCTGAGTGATTAAAAAAAAAAGTTGTTTTTTTTTTCTATTATTTCCAAAATCAAATCCTCCCCAGAATAGCTCACATCCTTGAATTTATCTTGTTCAGTCTTCAGGCTCCTTGGGAGGCCTCTAAATCCGCATCTAATACAGTCCCCCGAGTCTCAGCTGGTTTGAGACGTTGTGACTCGTAATGCCAACAGTATGAAAACAAATGCCTTCTGCCCAAACCATCGTCTTTCAATTACAGATCACTCCCTCCATTTGGAAGCGCTTCTCTTTGCATGCAGGCTTCTTGCAGTCTGGCTCTACTTGGAACTGAGTAGGAATGGGGGACCGGGAGACGGAGAGGGGAGGGGGATGGGTGTCACCAATGCCAATGGGTGCTCAGAGCTCATCTAGGGCAGGACCCTTGTAACCCAGTCCCAGGGCCTATCTCATGGGTCTATGAGCAGTCATCCAAGGAACTGAAAGGTGGCTCCCAGAGTTGTGGAGTATGGTAACACAGATACAGTCCAGCTGTTTTTCTTCTCTTAAACAGTGGATGCAACTAGGGCACAGAGAAGTTAAGCAGCTCCACCAACCAGTCAGCAAGGTAACGGCAGGACCAGGAACCCTGACTTCCAGTCCAGTGCTCTGTAGCATACAGAGGTCAAGTCTCCAAATCAAAAATAGAGGTATGCAAAAAAGGGGTGTTTGCAGGGAAGGCCAGAGTTTAAGACTTAAACGATGGCAGATGGGAGGAAGAAGGGATGGAGAGATGGAAATCAAACGTGAGGCATCTACAAAGGAGAAGAAGAAGAGAGCTGGCCGATGTGAAGAGGTGAGACGCTGGGGAAGCCAAAGAGGACACAGGCAGCAAAACAGACTCACACAGATCCAGCGTCAAACCCTCTGATGACGATGCTTCCGCACGTCCCCGCGCTGGGTGGGTGTGGGCCCCAGGCCTCCAAGCCCCTGCCCAGCTTCCTGCCTCAGGGGCGCCTTCCTCTCTACTCTCCCTTTGCTCTGCTCTACTCTGGATAAGGCTGGCTTCCCTTCCCCTGCTCCCTGCAGACCCCCCTCCTTCCAGAAGTCCTCCCCTCGCCTCTGCCTACTGTCCACCCCCGGGTCCGGAGTTGGAAGCCTCTCCTCTGCGTCCCAGTGACATCCATAACCCAGCCATGCCCCCGCTCATGTTTATCCCGCTGGACTTGAAATCTCTGTTTTACTGTCACCCTCCCGGGGGGCGGGGGGTAGAGGAACTAGGCATGACTCATCTTACCTCTCCAGGCCTCCCATGAGGAAGGCGTGTTGTCACGCACTCAGGGCTGCCTGGTGGAAGCCCAGCTGGTGAGCACAGGATTGGAGGCGTGCTCCCTCTCTCCCGGGAGCAAACAGGTACGTGGGTGGCCACTGGGGGGTGCTCCTGGGTCACTCCAGCCGTGGACCCCGGGGGAGCCCCGAGCAGAATTTGTCTCTACCAAGCACCTCCTCAGAAGAGAGAGAAGGCAAGAGTAACTCAAACCTGGAGCGGTCCTTCCAGACTCCACCAAGGAGGCTGCGGGGAGGAATGAAGCCTGCCCTGGTGGGTGAAAGACTTACATGAAACTCAGAAGAAGGGGAGTCCAGTCTGTGGCTTGGGGGGACTCAGCAGTAAAGGGCAACAGCCTCCACTATTCACACCAGACCGGGCCCTGGCCATATCTGTCACCACCCTCAGGGGTCAAGGAGAGTGGCACGAAGGAGCATGACTCTCTGATCTACTAGGGAAGAAACCTTAACGATACAAGAAGTGAGGTTGTCCTGGATTCTTGTTCTAATTGGCGACCTTGTTCGAGTACTTCCTACACAAACGTGATTTCGGACACTCGTAATAGGGGTGTGAGCAAGTCACCCCCCCCCCGGGTCTCCAGCTCTCTGGGGTAGGGGAGGGGGAGCAAAGAGAGATGCAGGAC
Source organism: Nyctereutes procyonoides (assembly GCF_905146905.1). Taxonomy (NCBI): domain Eukaryota; kingdom Metazoa; phylum Chordata; class Mammalia; order Carnivora; family Canidae; genus Nyctereutes; species Nyctereutes procyonoides. Next base: position 3,575,118 of record NW_026575135.1, on the reverse strand, counting down.
TAACCAGGATTCTAAAAGAGATGAGGACTTGATAATAAAAGAGACATAGGTTCCATGTCGTGGTGACATTCTGACCAGGGGCATCGGGGCAAGCTGCAGAAAGGTGGTGATGTGCGTTCCCACCACTTCTAGAAGAAGGACTCTTGGGTTTTATTAGACAGAACTGGGTTGACATGGCGCTCCAGGCCAAGGAACAGCACCAGCAGACACTGGCCAGTGAAGATGCACAGGGTGCGCTTGAGGAGCTTTGAGCATGAGGTGGAATCGAAGTTAAGGCCCGCGAGGCCAGTTTGGCTAATGGTAGCAACAGGTAATAGGAAGGGGATTCGGAGAAGCAGCGACAGCAGGTGGGAACGGCTGCCGCTATAGGAGGCCTGAGGCGGGTGCCCGATGGAGCACGGTGGCCAGGGCTGTGCCAGTAGTGCCTGCCGGGGTCCTACAGGTGGACACCCGCACATCTGCATACACATGTGCTCTACCTATATCTCAATATGTGGTTTTATTTCCATCTCGTAAGTGAAGAACACGAAGCCGGGAGGGGTGAGGTAACACGTCCACGGTGGGCGAACAGTCAAGCCCAAATCTACACTAGGGTCCGTCTCCAAAGACAATGCTCTCAAACGCTACACTCCACCTCACCCGATGTCAGGCTAAGAAGTGGGGAATTTATCTCAAAGGCCAAGTGGGAGCCATCAAAGGAATACGAGGGAGTGACACAATCTAACAAATGCTTTCTGAAGATGACTCCGGTGCCACTTGCATCCTATCAGCTTTGGGTGATTCCCACCTTCCTTGTCCTAATGAAGGTGACTAGGGCGGATATGGTCCATTTGTAGCAGTCCCCAAGTCTCCCAGGGGAGCACAGGATGGGTCCAGCCCCTCTGACAAATGCTCCAGCCTCCCCTGGCCCCAGGGAGTGATTTATCAGAGCAGCGTCAGCGCCTCTGCCCAGCAGCCTATGATCCAAGGCTGGCGGCCCAGGCTGGGGTTTTTAATTAGCTGAGAGAGGGAAGAGTCAAGTCCTCTCAGATGGAAAGAAAGACACCAAGAAGGCTCATAAATCCAGGACCAAGGATCCATCGACTGGAGTCTGGCAGTGGTAGGAGAGGGGAGGGGCAGGGACAGGCTGGCTCTCTGGCCTTCTTTGCTGCAGTCTCCCCTGCTTTCTGGTCCAGGCACTACACAGAGGCTGGGAACCTCTACCACCGTCGACACAAGAATCTCCGGAGATGTACTTCTGTCTAGCGTGGCTACATGACCAGAGTCAGGAGCCTCATTCCTAGCCCTGCATCTCCCACTGAGTCGCTGTGCAATTTGAGGCAAACCATTGCCACCTAAAAGCTTGCAGACTTTGGAGTGAGACGTGAGCTTCGATCTGCTCTTCAATCTCGGTTCACGTGGGCAAGCTGCTTTCCCTCTCTGAATCTCCGTTTTTCTCGTCTATAAAGCCGGGTTGAGACCTGGTGTTGCAAGGATTAAATGAGATAACACAGGCAAAGTGCCTGACTGACGATGGGTATCCAATACATAACAGCTATTTTAAAACTTCCTTTCTTCCCTCTGGCCCTCAGCTTCCCCATAGGTAAAATGCAAAGTTGTGCCACACGACACACAAGGGCTTCTCCAGCACTGATTTCCTCTGGGTATTTTTAGCTGGATAGGAAAAGACTGGTGTGTGAGGAGAAACAATATTAGTTCCATGCCCAAATCTGAGGGGGAGAGGGCTCACTTCGAAAAACGTTGCACGCTGACTTTTTTCTGGGCTCCAGAAGGCAGGGCAGGGGCCAAACTAGGCTCGAAAGCTTGAGGGATTTCACACCCACACTCACAAGATGCTTCTGAGAGCCTGAGCTACTGGTTGCCTCACTAGCAAGTGAGCTCCCCATCACTGGAGGAATGCAAGCAAAAGCTGGATGACAGTCTGGGATGGATGTTCTGGAAGAAATTTAAGCTTTGGATGGGCTGGGGGTGGGGGGACTTGTTCCTTGAAGGTCCTTGTAAGCACTGAAAATATCACAGCGTCATGCTTAGAGGTGCTATTAACTTACTATATAGTTTCTCATTTAACTCTCACCACCCCGCCAGGTAGGGGCTAGTAACATCCCCACTCTACAGACTGAAGACTGAGGATGCAGAAGAGTGAGGCTGCAGGCTCAAGGCTGCACCCGACTGGAGGAGTCAGAGCAAGGACGGGAGCTCCGGGGAATCTAACGTGTGTTCCACAGCCGGCTTCCCATCTCTGGTCCCACACCTGACGGCAGAGCCCCAGCCCAGCTCGTACTGACTGCAGCTGTCCCTTCCTTCCTCCCCAGCCCCTGTCTCTGGCCCTGGCTGCTCCTCCACATGTATTTACGCTGGGCTGCCTGGTAACAAACGGCTCGTTACCATGCGGAAGGCGACAGCCGGGCGATTAGTGAAATTTGTTACCCATGCGTCTCCGAACAAAATTAAATTAAAAGTGCTGCTTCGCTGTCAAGATAAGGGCCAAGCTGCTGAGATAATTTTTCACTCTCAAACACTCAATTACCCAGTGAGGCTGGATCAGATACAATCAAAGGGGGAAAAAAGAAGAAGAAGAAAAAGAGAGAGAGAGAGAGAGAGAGAGAGAGAGCGGATGCGAGAGAGAGAGGCAGGCAGGACCTCCAGGAACAGATGTAAGAGTTGTTATCACTCTCTCTGGCCAGGGATGTTAAAGAGGCTGTTGCCATGGTGATGGGGCTGGACCACATGAGGCAGGTAGGTGGGTGTGGCCTGTGACTACATCCTGTAATGAAGGAGATGCTCTCCACCTCCACATGGTATCATTTTTCGCTTGAATTATTTCAACAATCTCCTACCTGGTCTCCTCCACCCCTCTTGTCCCTCCCCGCCCCAGCTTCCACGAAAGCTAGGGCGACCTTTCAACCACACATATCTGAAAACATCACTTCTTTGTTGAAATCCTGTGATGGGGGATCCCTGGGTGGCGCAGCGGTTTGGCGCCTGCATTTGGCCTAGGGCACGATCCTGGAGACCCGGAATCGAGTCCCACATCGGGCTCCCGGTGCATGGAGCCTGCTTCTCCCTCTGCCTGTGTCTCTGCCTCTCTCTCTCTCTCTCTCTGTGGCTATCATAAGTAAATAAAAATTAAAAAAAATTTAAAAAAAAAGAAATCCTGTGATGGGTTCTCATTGTCATCCCGATAAAGTCCAAATCACTTAGCCAATGTCACCCTAGCTCCCTCTCCCCAAGCTTTATATTTCAATGAGGTGAACTAGACCTTCCCACTCCCTACCCTCCCACTCTCTCCCTCCTTCTCTGCCTTCCTTCTGTCTTTTTCAACAGGAATTGAGGGCCTACACTATGCCAGGCATCCTGCTCCATCTCACTCTATTTCCAGGGCCTTCTGTCTAGAAGAACCTTCTCCTACCTTCTTTCAGTCAACAGTGCCATCTTGTTCTTCAAAACTCAGCCCGGACATTTCCCATGCCAGTGCGCCTACTGTGATTCCAATGGGCTGGTCAGGTGCTCTTCCTCTGGGCAGGCGGGGAACTCACTACCCCCTCCCCATCCATCACAGGGCTTTCCACACTCTAGTAACATCGTCCATTGGATTGTCTCCCCCTACCACACTCTGAGATTCATTGGGGCAAAGGCTGTGATTCACTTATGTTCCTATTTCCAGAGCCCACAGAGCAGGCAGAGCAGGAAGAGTCTGGTGAATTGAAATCGCCTTGAACCTGAATGGTGCAATGCCTATAGTAGGTCTCTTTTGGAGATTGCAGAAGCTTCTTTTGTCCTCGTTTTCATTTCATTCTCATTCTTTCTTTACCTGTTGGTTTGCTCCTCTGGAGAGCCATCCTTGATTTATAGACCCGATGTATCTCAAGACTCCCACTGCCAACCTCCTCAACCGTTAGCACATGGCTTATACTACATTATCTTATCTTTGTCAAAAGAACAAAGACAAAAACAATAATTAACCTTGCCAATGAAATCACAGAATTGCAGAGCCAGGAAGTCACCACAGAAGTATAATCTCTTTTGCTAAAGGGAGACTGAAGCCACAGAATTTGATTGGTCCGGCATTCTCCATTATTTCTTCCTACCTCTGCAGTCTAGAAAATGCCTTCAGAGCAGGGGTCATCAGTCTTACCCATCTTTGATGTAGTTCCGTAAAGCAGAAATCCTCGATGATGGCTACTCCTGGAGAGAGCCCCTAAAAGAAACTGGAGATGTCCAAGCTCCACCCCAAAACTCATAAATCAAACTCTGAGCGGGGGGTAGGGAGGGTCCAAATATAAGTATTTGTTTTCTTAAGCCCATACATGCTTCCCATGCACACGGGGTTGTGAACCATGAGAAGAGGGAATAGTAACCTTTACTTAAAATACCATTCAAGGACAGAGTTCAAGAAGGTCATTCTCATGGTCCATGACTCTTCCTACCTGGATATTTAGTTTTGATTCTTCTTTATTCTCTTTTATTTTTACCCCATTAGTTAAAGATGAACTAACTTTCATGCTTCCCGGGGTCCCAAGACCAGACACACAATGGTTTGCATGAGTAATGAAAGAGGGAGAGACAACATTTTTCAAAATTCCAAATAAATTTGAACACTTTTGATATCATCTGATCTAGTTACTTGGGATACAGTTTCCTAGTGTATAAAGTGTAGTGGCCAGACCTGATGCCACCATCTATCCATTACTTGACACCTGCCATGAACTATGCTAAGTGCTTTCCTTGTCCTATTTCATTTCAACCTCAAAACCATTCTTAGCAGAAGTAACTATGTGTACGCCATTACACAGCTGAGGAGAACAGGAGCTGATACATTAGAGTAACCTTGGGCAGCCCCGGTGACGCAGCAGTTAAGCGCCGCCTGCAGCCCAGGGCGTGATCCTGGAGACCCTGGATCAAGTCCCATGTCAGGCTCCCTGCATGGAGTCTGCTTCTCCCTCTGCCTGTGTCTCTGCTCTCTCTCTCTCTCTCTCTGTCTGTGTCTCTATGAATAAATACAAATCTTTAAAAAAATAAAAAATAAACATTAGAGTAACCTTCCCCAGGCCACTCTGCCAAGACTTGTGACTAGCTGTGTTTAGCTCCAAAGCCCAGAAATTAAACACTGTACAATAGGCTACCTCCAGTAAAGTACTCTCCTCAAATGCATTTTGAGGACAGGTAAGGTATAAATGATAAACAGAAGGATAAATACATATAAACATATATAACATATTGTGATTTACCCACATATTTTTAAAAAATGAATTGTTCTGTTTGTCCTTGAAAGTAATTATTGTGGTTTATAAATTCCACTCTTCTTAAAAAACCATTCTTCACAATTATCTGGTTGTATAATATTCCATCAAGTTGATGCATCATAGTTTACTTAGCCATTCCCCTATTGTTGGATATTTAATCTCATTCTAATTTTTCAGTATTACAGATTATGCTACAATGACTATCTTCAGGTTTACAGCATGATGAAAAATGGGTAGCGTCATGGAAAAAAATATGGTCATGATAAAATGTCAAGTAAAATAAAATGAATGCAAATGTGTGTGTTGATTATAGTTATAATCCCGAGAAAGAATATATATGTAAATGAGTATGGGGAAAAAATGAAATGAGCTCTTTGTTCTAGGAGGTTCTTGCTAGAGTCTATTTTTCTATTTTCCTCCAGTGATATTATTATGAGTTTGTACTGGTGAAAAAAAAAGAAAGAAAAAAATAAGAATGTCATCCATAGTGGGGTTGAAAGATCTTAGTTCCCCAGATGTCCTCAGAATGAAGAGATGAGCTTAGAGGTCAGTGATCTTGACTTATTCTGTGGACAGCAACCCCAGGAGGAGCTTCTAAAAGGCTGGAACTATGTCTTACTAACCCTGGATTCCTAAGAAAGCCATACTATTCCTGGAATCCACAAAGTGTGGTAAGTGATAAAAGGATAGAATTTCATAGCATGAAGAGGCCTCATATATAACTTATTCAAACACCACATCCCAGCTGAATGGAGGGAAAGCCAAAAAGACTTGCCCAAGGTTCCCCCAACATATGACTGTGAGAGCTAGAGTTGACGCCATTTTTTTCTAAAATTCTATTCTAAATTAGAAGAAGCAGATGGTTAGCCAATTTGTTCAATGGGAGCCATGGGGGAGAAGTCCTTCACCAGTCCAACGCAGAATGAGTATGACTCAGTGACCTGGGCTACTTCACAATGTCATACATCTTGAGTTAGTTACAGATCTCTCCTAAATCCCTATGTCCTGAGGCTCTAAGCTGTCCTCATGACAAATGTCTCTGACCTGAGGCATCAGCTTCCTTCCCATGGAGCACCAAGTGGTTTGACTGTACCTGGAACAATGAAAGAAGAATATATTTGAACCAGGATGCATGACTGGTTCTGGGAGAACAGAACACCCTGGGCCTTTTCAGTTTCTGGTCTACACCCTCTCCTTGGATGGTCTCTTCCTGCTGTGCCTTCATTTACCACCCAGTTCGTGGGGGGGGGGTTCAAAACTAAAATGGCCCCAAGATTCTCCTCCTCTAAACATACTGTATGTCTTCTTCCACTTGAGTGGGGTGAGACCGTGAATATGATGAGATATCATTCCAAGATTAAGTTACCTTTTCTGACAAAAGTGAGGGATTTTTCAGATGTAATTATGGTCCCAAATCCCATAGTTGACTATGAATTGACCACAAAGGAATTTATCCTGGATGGGTTTGGTCAAATCAAATGAGCCCTCTCCCGAAAATGAGGCTGAGGCTGGGGCGCCTGGGTGGTTCAGTTGGTTAAGCGTCAGACTCTTGTTTTCTGCTCAGGTCATGATCGCCGGGTCATGAGATTGAGCCCTGCACTGGGCTCTATGCTAGGTTTGGAGTCTGCTTAAGATTCTCTCTCTCTGCCCCTCCCTTTGCTCATATGCACAAGCACACACTCTATCAAAAAAAAAATAGAGACTGAGGCCTTGAAGGCGGAGAATCTAAGTCTAAAAGATGCCCTCCTGCCAGCATTGAAGAAGCCAAGGGTCATGCTGTGAATTGCCCCATGCATGGGACCATGGGCCTGAAGGTGACCTCCAGGAGCTAGAAGCATCCCCGGCGACAGCAGCAGCCCGGCAGGCACGTCAGCTGTAGAGCTGCAGGCAACGCCTTTGGCTAACAGCTTCACTGAAGAGGGCGCCGGCCAAGCCCCAGCCGAAGTGGGGGCCCCGGCCCATGTTTGACCTCACACCCTGAGCGGAGAACCCAGCTCCGACCTACTGGACGCTGCGCCTGCAGAGCCACTGGGAGATGACACCTGTGTGCTGCCCGGAGCTGCCACGTTGCTGGCAAAGCCCGACACAGAAAGAGGAAGTCACTTCCCGGCCACGGAGCGCCGGGCGCCTCTCCCCCTCCCAGGGCGTGCAGCCCTGTACTCGGAGCTGGCTCCCAGCGTCGCACCTGGCCGTCCTGCAGGCGCCCGGAGGGTAGCAGCTCCGACGCCGAGCTCATCCCCTTCTCCCCTAAGGACCTGCGGCTCTGTCCTTCCCTCACACGGTGATTCTCTCTCCAGCTCCCGGGCCAGAGTCCGATGCCCATCGTCGCTCCTCACAGGCCCACCTTCTTCCAGCCGGACAGCCGCTGGGCCCTACCTGCGTTTCCATGTGTCCCGACGGGCAGCCCGAGCCACGGAGCCCCAGTGAGCTCCCTTCCTCGCTCAATACGCTTGGAACCAGCCTAGCGCCTCTAGTCTGTCCAGCTTCCCCTGTGGAGAGAGTGATCTTCCTACAACAGAAATAGGATGATGGGTCCCTCTCCTTCCAAAACATTCTTAGGCTCCCGCCTTTCAAGTGCAAACTCTCTGGCTCACATGGAGATGCATTAGTTCAGCCCCTGGCCACCTCCCGTGTCCATCCCTCAGGTATAAGCTTCAATCTTGGCTCTTGAGAACGCCTTTCATCAATTTCCCCATTATATTGGTTCCTCTTGTCTCTTCTTTTTCAAAGTCACTTCTCACCATTTGAAATGATATATTCATTTGTGTGTTTATTTGTCAAATACTCTTTCCCTTCTCCTTTTCTTCCTGGCAAGACTGCAAGATTCATGAGGGCAGCCACACCATTGGTCTATCTGCCATTATACACCTGGACCTTAGCATAGACCCTCAGCAGAATTAGGTACCTAGTAAATAAATATTACTTCGTGAAATGAATGAATAGGATGGATGAGCTTGGCATTCAATGTCTTTCTTGATGCCTTCCTACTCTTTTTTTCTCACTATCTTCATTCATATACCTTATACTCTAGCAACACACAATTCTGCTTAGTAATCACATAAATCCTATAAAGTAGGATTATAACTTTCATTTTTGAGAGAAAGAAACTGAGACCTAGAAAGCAAACCAATTTGTCCAAGATCACCCAAAGCAGGAGTCGGAACTGAATAGGGTCATGCGTGCAGCATCTCGTAACGCACCTGACACATAGAAGACACTCATGACCAGTACTTTCACCTCTTTATCTGGGAAAGAGTTTTGCAAGGTAAGAGAATCCTGGCTGTCCCACAGGACTGCCAGCAAAGGGGATGACAGAGTGTTCATGCTTGGGGCAGGAAGCAGAGAGTCGCAATCTCTCAGTGTACGGAAAAGGGGGGGAAATCCTGCTGAGCCTAGTTGAAAAGCAAGAAAGCGAGAGAGACTGATTATTCCTTCTCGCTAGTGTAAGCAACTAAAAACGACATGTTTGCTTTATCGCCTTTGGTCTCCCATTTGATTCCTGACAGCCGTCTCCCTCCCTCCGATGCAGGGCTGGGCTGTCAGGTGCTGAGCTGGTTGGCATCGCAAAGGAGGAGGAGAACTGAGAACAGTTTAAACAATATTTCAGGGACCATTGCTGGCCTGGGGAGGGAGTTTCTGAACGGTCTGCTTCCCTCACTGCATTCAAGGAACCCTCATTCGCCAACACGATGCTTGGCACGCTTGATGTTTCTGCGGGTTTGGGGAGAGGTAGCCCGGGAGGGATCGTTAAAAGAAAAAACAACCCAACAACAAAAACACAATGTCTATTTCTTCTGAGGTTTGAGGGAAGGGAGAGAAGAGAGACATCAGACAGAGGACTTTTAGCCCATAACAATTCAGAATACATAATTTTCTCTCCTCTTGTGTCTCCTTAAATAGGGCCAAACACAGGTGTAGATCAAAGTGAGGTTTCTGCATCTGACTGTTCTTTCAGGGACAGAAATCCAAACTCCCAGTCTCATAGCTCCATGAGGGAAACTAGAATCTCTCCAGAAAGCCTGCATGAGCTACCGGAAACCTCTGGAGGAAGGTATCCACCTACTGCAAATCACAAATAGCTAACAAGCAGGGCAAGAGTCATGATAAAAGGGAAGATTCTCCTAGAGGTCAACACTCGGGTGTGATGACAACAGATTTTGGAACCCACCAAAATGGGGGTCAAGCCTCAGACCTGCAAGATCATTTTGATTCTGTGATCTTAGAGAAGTGACTCTGTCTGGTGTCAATGTCATTCTTTAACATATAGGAACCAGGATAATAACTCATCACGTACTAGTAAGATCGGTGACTATGCAACGGAACTGGCACAAAAGCAGCACTAGATAAATGGTTGCTACGTGCTCTTCTTCCTCTTATCATTGTTAGTCAAGCTCCTGGCTTGGGAAAGGGGGGACACTCCACGGGAATCCAATGCCAGGAGAGGAACGGGTACGTCCTGGAGGCTAAGAGGTCAAGGGAAGTGTAGAGTCGTTTTCTCAACTCTGGCTGAAGATTAGAATCTGGAAAGGATTTCATACCGATACTCACACCCCTTGACGAGACATTCCCAGGTAAGGGGTCTGACATCAGTATTTATTTGCAACTGGTGTTTTTAAAAAGCTTTCCGAGTGATTCTAAGATTCAGTTCGGCCACAGAACTACCCTTCTTACCGCACAGCTGAGGACACCTGCCCTGACCCAGGTCCTAGGGCTCATCATTCCCTCAAGCACCAGAAGGTCCAACCTCCTAGTCAGGCCCTAAACATCCAGCCTCCCCAGATGACCCTGCCATCTATTTCTGAGACGAGAGCCAGTGCACGGAGCCATGGGCTTTGTGGTTTGCTCTGTCCCACTCTCACTCCTACTGCACTGTCCCCAGGGGAAAATTCTGGATTGCTCAGACTATTTCTACAAAATGGTCCTTGCACCCCAGCCTGCGGTTAACCTCTTCCTTCTTACTGACAGTTCTTCTCAGTGGCAGCCTGGTAAATGTTTAACAATGGGCTCTCTGAGGAGGAAGACGAAGCTTCCATTGGAGCGTCTGCTGATCTCCACCGTGTGAGTACTTCACCCCACCACGGCTGATTATGAGCTACTGATGTGACCCTCAGTAGAGTGGGGAATGGACTCAGCACAGTCGGGAATGGAAAGCCGTAGCTCTTACAAACTGGGATGGGTGGGCTCCAATAGAGCACTACAGCTTCTATCATGTTTTCCTACTTGGGCCGAATACCAGACCCCCACTGTCAGTGGTGCCCCGGGAAGGTGGTCCCCATGGCGCCACCTCTGTCCTCCATACTGAACTAACTTCCCAAGCAGCCGAGCTGCCTCTGACCGCTCTTATTCCTGGTCCTAGCTTCTCCCGGGGCAGATGTCCCTTGGAGGGCTTCGAGTCGACACCACGAAGCTGCCTGGGATCCGATCAGGCTTTCTGCACCAGCACAGACGTGGGTGTCGACCTCCCTCCCGTCTCTAGCACATGCCTTGTTCCAGGTACCTTGGTATGCACTTTTCACGCATTACCTCAATCATACAACGGTTTGACCAGATTTTGAACCCAAACAGCTTAAGTTCAAATCCCAACTGCCCTTACTTCCTGGTTGTCTAGATCTCAGTTTCCTTATCTACAAAATGAGTGTGAAAACAGTCCCCTTTCCACGGTCTTGTTCCAAAACATACGGGACGACACATATCCAGAGCACAGATTGACGGGCTGTTTCTTCTGTTCCTACCGTCTTCCTCCCTCCTGGTTGTCTATGCTTCTATCATGGACACTCAGAATGGTACTGCCAAGAACTTAGAGAACTTTAGGTTCTACCTCCTTGGTTGACAGGCACCAGAGGTCCGAAGCCTTGCTCAAGTCTCATAAACACGCACTTGGGATGGGAACCTTCCAGGAGTCATAGTATTGTCTTGCTTGATGCCTCTTCCCTCTCTCCCTCGTTCCCTCCCTGCTCATCCAGCACCCCTGCTCCCTGGCTTTCTACCCTATCATAAGTCTGTCCCTGCTGTCCCCATGCCCATGTCCACACCTTGGATCATCCAACAGAACTATCTCTGAGGGCCGGCTCTCACCTCTGCACCCCCAGCTAAGCCTTATCATGCTGTCCTCTTTAGGAGTCCCTGCTGGGAAGGGAGGAGCAGACCAGCTGAGCCAATGAAGTTGAGAGAAATTAGGGCTTCAGAGCCTTGCTCCTCTGTCCTGGAAACCCTCCGACAGGACCACCTGTCCCTCTTCACTGAGACCATTCCCTCCCTCCACAGCCTGGATCACTCTTTCCAGGCCAGTCTAGCTACAAAGGCTTAGAGATTGATGAAATACCAACCCATCTGTCTTTGGTGTTTATTTACTCTTTTCCGACCGAGTAGTCGGTCTTCGGGGTGTGCCCTGTAGGCTGGCTTAGAGCAGCCTGCAGATGTGCCTGCAAAAAGAGGCTGACCTTAGGCCAGGCAAAGATGGCAAAGGGCAAACCCACATCACAATGCCCCAGGAGGTCTGTCCCATCAAATTCATGTTCTTACTGAAAATGTTTAGTCTTTTTTTTTTTCCTCCCCCAGAAGCAAGACTAATGCACAGGACAACACGTCCGGGGAAAAGGCCACAGCACCCGTCTGAAACACTCATTTTGCTGTGCTTCCCTGGTTACCACCTAGTGAACAGTGATCACCAGGCTCCAACAGAGCACACGTGGCTAAACATGTCCTGGGCGCATGTTCTCTCCTTTAATCTTCACACTAAAGAATGAGTAAAAGGACTAATACTAGACTTTTTCCTCCTTAATGCAGGACAAATGGAAGCTCAGAGAAGGAAAGTGCCTTTCCCTAAGCCACGCGGCTAGGAAACAGCAGAGCGAGGATTTGGACCCCTGCCTGCTATTTCAGAAGCCTGTAATTAACCTAGAAGGACAACTATTGACTTAATATTTTAGTCTGGATATAATTTCAAACTGATGGAAAAGCTACACGGATAAGAATAGTACAAAGAGCATCCCTATGCCCTTTGCCCAGATTCACCTACTGTGAAAAATGTTGCCCGGGCTGTTCTGCCATTTGAAAAGGCAACATCATGAACTTGGGGAATATGCTTCCCGTCCCTGAGCGTTGGTTTCTATCGGCAGAAAATGTCAGAAGTCCTTTCCCGAGGACTGAAAAAACCCTGTGGTTTGATGGGAAAGGATGGATAAAGGATGGGATGGGTACCACAGTGGTCAGGGCCTGGCTCCTGCCCATTTCTCAGGCTCACCTGCCAGGATTCTCCACCACAGCCTCAGGCTCTTCCCAGTTCCTGCCTTCTCTCCCATCCCCATCCCCTTCGCCATGTAGCCTCTGCCCTCATGCTAGGCAGGTCCTGTTATGTCAGACTTTCATCTCATCCCATTGCCATTTCCTGGAGCCTCTCCTCCACCCCAACTATCACCCTCCCATGCAGTCTTCTCCCCTCAATCCCCAAACGCCTCCTTTTCTGCAGATAAGGCTTGAACTTGTCCTCATCTGTCCTCTCCCACGAAAAGAGGATTAAACCATGTGTGTATGTGTGTGTTGGTGGGGAGAATCAAAAAGAAAAAAAAATCATACATCCATCTAGATTAGCACAAAATTTTGTTTACGATTCAAGAGTCCTTATCATTACAGAAAATCTCAGTTTAGGAAATCGCCAAATTAAAAGAAGCAACTAAAACAAAGAAAGAGGCAAAACTGGGCAGGAGTGGTGGCATTCATGCTCTGGTTCTCTCTGCTGGGGAGCTAATTGGCAAAGCTTAGAGGAACGTGCATGAGACTGGGGATAAGAAAGTGTGAGCTCCTCAAACCGGCTGGGCAACCCGCTGATGAGAAGAACTCGGTCCAAAGAGGGAGAGATGGTAGCCCAAGGCCACAGAGCCACCCGCGCGGAGCTGGGCCGGGAGGCCCATGCCGAGTGCTTGCGCTGCTGGAATCTTCCAGCAGCTGTGGCTGCTCTGTCTGCTGCTCAGTACTGTGCCTGGGGCTGGGCAGGCCATCTGCCCTTCTCATCTGGACCTTCAATTATACACCGGCTTCTCCCGATCAGCACTGCTTCTCTGCGTGAACTGCAGCACCCCCTAGGAGTTTATGACCACTTTGAGGCTGGCAGCCCAGACCCTATTTCCCACAATGCTTATAGTAAGGTTGATCATTCCATAAATATATGTGAGACTAGAATGAGCTTCAGACCTGATGACATGAGACATAAATATCCTTGTTTGACAGAGAGGAAACCTGAGGCCCTAAGAGGGTACCTGCTTGACCAGGGTCACCAAGTGAGTTAGCGGGAGGGGTCCAGGCTTCAGTGCACATCTCTTGACTCTGGGCCCACTGTCCTTGGTCGTGTGCAGCATCATCTCTGGTTAATAAAGGTGAACTTCTGCCCAATGGGAATCTATCAAATCCAGCTCTTTCATTAGTCAGTCCTGGGGGATACGGTCAGAACTGTCAAAGCCCGAACAAGGGACGGATTGAGGGGTTATCTACTTGACCATACACAGACCTCTGCGCTTGACAAATAGACTCCTTTAGGCAGAAGGATCATGCGCGATAGGAAATCCGATTCATCGCACAGAGCATGGTGAGATTTCCCTCTTGCTTCCTGCACCGCTCCTCCAGGTGAAGGCCACCTGTAGGATGTGGAGGTTTCAGGGCAGGGGGTCAGCAATCTGTGAGCCACAGGTGCAGTCTGGACCAGCACCTGCTCTTGGAAACAAAGTTTCCTTAGGATATACACGCATGTTCACTCATTTGCGTGCCATCTTTGGTAGCTTTCAGGGAACAGCCGCAGAGTTGAGTAGTTTCAACAGTAACTGCATGACCTGCAAAGACGGAGATGCTTATGACGGCCGTGTACTGAAAGAGGTGGCTGACTCTTGATGGAGGCAGTCCCAGCAGACAGGCCTAGTCTCCCTCCCTGTGCGTCCGCTCACCAGACCGATTACGACGCTTCTCTGCCTACGGCGGTCTACCTGCGTACACCACATGCCTCTGAATGACACTCCCTGTTCCCTTACAACACCCTCGAGACTCGGGGAAGCCAGGGGTGATTCTCAGACTGCACCATAAATCTCTTCTCCGGCAGCTCCTGTTGCAAAAAATGCAGTTTCAGCTGACTTCATTTTGGGCTCAGGATGCTCTCAAGGAAAGGGAAAATTTAGGAGAAAGAACAAAATTTCAGAGTCCTGGGATCTCGCACTTCTGGATTTGCTCACTCCAGGGGGGGTAGGTGTCCACAGCTCTGTGTTATACAGAAGGAAGCGCCCAGAGATGGGAAGCCCACCAGGGCCACACCAAGGGGAGGAGGTGAAGTCAGGATTCACCGCCAGGTCTATGGCTGGATCCAACACCACTTCTACTTCTTTCGTGGCACATGCTGGAGAGAGACCCAGGTAGGAAAACCCCATTAGATGTTCCCTCTCTCCTTCCCCTCCACATCCTCTCTACCATCCTCCCCCAGGTGTAGCCTTCTCTGCTGGGGAACCTCCTGAACTTGTCACATCCCTTCAAATCACCCGCACTCCCCGAATGCTCAAAGAACCAGGCAGTCTGGGTTTTCAGCTCCAGTCCCCGGGCCTTCCTCCCACTACCTGGGATGTCCTTCCCTGGGGGCCTTGAAAAGGAAGAACGGGCAGGGCTGAGGCCTCAGTTCTGCTCACCAGGAGCAGGGAGGAGAAAAGGAGCGCAGACTCTGTTCTTGCAAGTGGAAATGGAGTGAGTAAAGATGAGAGCGGCAGACAGAAAAGCAGCATCCACCCTGGGCGCTTACAATAATCCAGACGCCTGGTCAGGAATCTCTTTCTTTCATTCATTCGTGAAGCATTCATTCAAAAATGTTAACCCATGTGCTCACCACGGGCCCATCCCTGTGTTGGGTGCCGGGGATGGGATGCTAGGTGCAGACGGCCACGTGCCTAGCCTCGCGACGCTTGCAGGTCCATGGGGGGTGCACACATCATCACCGGTGCGCAGGAGATTGGTGACAAAGTGTGCACGGGGGTAAGGCCGCAGGAGCTACTATGGCACGACGCAGGGATTGGGCATGGGTCGGGACGGCTGAAGACATGCCATCTAAGAGGAGGTGGCACCATTCAGAGAGCGGGGGCGGCAGGGGGAGAGTCTGTGAAGGGCCCCGTGGGGCAGGCACGGGCATGCTGGAGAAGAGCCCCGGGGAAACGGGGGGACCGCTCACCACGTCCATCCTCAACGCCAGAGTGAAGACCGAGGAAGCTTCCAAGTGGAGAAGCGACATGATCCCTATTTACATTTTAGAAATGCCCGCTCAGGCTGCAGGGTGAGAACGGGCTGCAGTGCGGTGAGTGAGACGGCTGGACGGGGATCTCAGCGTTTGCAACAAGGGATGGAGGTGACAGGGACCCCGGGGTGACAGCGATGGCATGGGAGAGCTGGCTGCTGGGCGCGGCAGTTACAAAGGGGTGGCTCCTGCTCCCGGCTGATCCTCGCAGTCACCCCAGGAGGGCGCGGCCGCCACCCCATTTTAAAGCCAAGGATACCGAGATGATGGTCTCGGGTCATGTGGATGGATGCGCAGAGACAAGGCCGGGTCTGGGCCAGGGTCAGCGTCCAGTTCCCACTCTTCCAGGAAGCCTTCCCACATGTCCCAGGTGTTCCTCTGTCTTGTGTGTCCTAAGGCTGGGACAGTCTGAACCATCCGAGGAACTGGCCGCCCCTCGTCTTCCAGTGTATCTACCACCTTCGCCAGCGCCGCTTGGGGCCCTCAGGGAGACCGTCACCAACGCTCGCTGACTTGCTCTTGAGCCTGCCTTTCCACCTCGACTCATCGACGGGGCAGGTGAGACCCACACACAGGCAGGGACGGGGCCAAGCTTGTGGGCCAAGGTCACACAGAAACCTGGGAGCAAATGCAGGACTAGAAACCATGGCCCCCAGCCCTCGGATGACCCCATGGCACCGACTTCCTCCCGAGCCCCAGGCTACCTGCCCCTGGGCAGGGACACACAGCCCAGGTCTTGTTTGCAGCTGGAACGGAAGGGGGTCTGGTGAACGGATCGAGGTCCCAGGTTCCCCAGCACGGAGATCTGCCCTTCCTGGTGCCTCTATCTCTCTCTTCCTCCACCTTTTTGCACTTTGTCACCTTCCGGTGTGACAACCAGGATGGCTTGCACGGCCCCCGGTGGGGGTGGGAGGGGAGCACCACGGGGAGCTGCTGCCTCACTGTGTTTGTAAAGAAGAGCGGGACACGGTTAGCAGAGGGGAGGGGGCTGCGTGCTGGGAGTCCTGCTGTCCTGGGGGTGATGGTGCAGCCACACGGGATGACAGAAGTCACTCTCTGATGAGGGACTGCCACCCTCTCTGAAAAGAAGACCAGGGAAGGGGAGAGGCACTGGGGACGGGAGCCGACAGGATGCACGGGCGGCCAGTGCGCCCCACAACCAGGGATTCTCACCGACACGCAGCCTGTCCTGCTGGCGCCAGCGAGAAGGGACCTGGGAGACCCGGGCTCCCTGCAGGCTTCACATAGGCATCAGAAGCAGGTTGGGGGGCGTGAGTCACACTGGCAGGAGGCCTGAGATCCAGGCCATGCTCACCCGATGCTCCCTTCGGAGCAGCCTTTGCTCCTCCACCCGCACATCTTCCCTCCTCCTTCCCCCCACCTGTGGGCTCAGGACGCAGAGGGACCTCAGTCCTCACCACGGCCCCGAGGGCCTGAACCTTAGTCCTCACCTGTCAGAGCAGGACGCTGATACCCAGGGAGGTGGGGGCTAAGGTCCCCTTTCAAGGAGGCACCGCGAGCATGTGGCGTGGGGGGCGGCAAATGGGCGGCCCCCCGGCCCCACTGCTCCCTCAGCCCCGAGGCCTCCTGAACTTCCCGCAGCTCACCTCTGTGTCCTGTGTTTCTCCCATCACGGCAGTGAGCCCAAAAGCTGCTTCCCCACTGCCCCCCACCCCCGCCCACCGTACCCACAGGAGAAGCAGCAAAGGGTCGCAGCCCTTCCCGGGGGACTGCGGGGTCTGCAGGGAGAGGCACTGGCCCTGAGTTTGGCTGGAGCAGAGGCTGTACCGGGACCGAATTCACGGTCGATGTCCCACCAGGAACCAGAGCAGCAGCAGCGGGAACCCTGACACCACCTCGCTCAGGGCCCGGGAGGCTTCCCTGCACCCCTGAAAAGAGGGTGCAGTAACCTCCTCAGCTAAAGGGCATCCACACCAGCAGACCCTTCCCTGCTCTATCCACTCCCTTCCTTGCTGCAGGCTTTTTCCTGTGCCTTTGTCCCCACCTAACATATTTCTAGTTTGACACAATACAAGCTCCACGAGCATAGGTCTTTTAAAAACTGTTGCTTGATTTGTGTCCCCAACGCCTAGAAGAGTGTCAGACACACAGCTGGTGCTTGACAAATATTTGAAGTGTATGCACAGGAGGGAGGGAGAGAGGGAGGGAGGAACGGGAAGGAAGGGAAGAAGGAAGGAAGGATCCATCAGGAAATTGGTAGGAAAGGGGAAGAGAGAAGAGGATAATAAGGAGAGAAAAACAGAGAACACAGAAGAGAACAAAGGCAAGGGAGGAATGAAGAGCAGGAAGCCGTGATACAGGGAGGAGGGACGGAGAGAAGAAAAGGAGAGAACAAGAATAAGAAATAGAAATTAAACAAGCAGACAAGTGAGCATCCCAGGGCCCTGAGGAGGAAGAGGAAGATGCAGCTGGAAGCACAAGGCGAGGGAGGAGGTACCACCAGGGGACCTTCAGAGGGACAAAGCAGTGGTACTGGGCTGGCAGGAGGGCCAGGGCAGGAGGGGGGATGGGTTCAGGCGGGAGGGTGGTGGGGGGGATGGGGTCAGGTGGGGGGGCATGGGGCCAGGCAGGAGGGGTGGGGGATGGGGTCAGATGGGGGGATGGGGTCAGGTGGGAGGACTTGGGGGGACAGGGTCAGATGGGGAGGATGGGGTCAGGTGGGAGGGCCAGCGGGGACGGGGTCAGATGGGGGGGTATGGGGTCAGGTGGGAGGGCCGGGGAGGATGGGGTCAGATGGGGGGGACGGGGTCAGATGGGGGGGATGGGGTCAGGTGGGAGGGCCAGGGAGATCAAGAGGGAGGCCAGTGGGATTCAGCATCATAGGGGGGAGGCATCACAGCCCCGTCCCCCCGCCCAGGAAGCACAGCCTGGCCCCGCTGCAGCCTACGGAGGCACTGAGCCAAGCCGTTTATCTCGAGTCCTGTGGCTCGCTTTTGCTTTTCTTTTTAAAGTTTAACTCCGATTTACGACAGGCGTGCTCCGTGATGAATGCTTTTTTTCCAATTAGCTGTAAACAGCCCCGTGGTGCAGAGGAGACCCACCGACTTCCCCCGCTCTCATTCTGGCTGCTGGGTTGGGGGAGGGAGAAGACAGGTCAAGAATCATCCATCACCGACTTCAAAACCTCCAACGCAGCAGATAGCAGAGAGCCGAGGCTTCTTGGGAAGCCGTGAGAGGAAAGCCCGAATGTTCCAGTCACTGCAGAGGCTGCAAAACCTTCCCAGGTGATGCGTCCAAAGCGATACTCCCCACACAGGCCCTTCAGTGAAAGGTGCCAGGCGCAGGGACATAGGAAAACCCACACGACAACTGAATTGACATTACTACGTCTACTGTGTTTGCTCCTAGTGTGTACCAGGTGCCATGACAAACTGTATTTTAAAGATTTACTTATTTGAGAGAGAGAGAGAGAGAGAACGTGAGTGAGTCGGGGAGGGGCAGAGGGCCAGGACCTCCAAGCTGAGCCCCCAGTGAGCGCAGATCCCCACACAGGGCTCAGTCTAGGACCCTGAGCTCCCGACCGGAGCTGCAACCAAGAGCTGGACGCTGGACTCAGCGAGCCACCCAGGAGCCCCCTTGACAAACATTTTCTATAACCTCACCAAAACTCATCCCCAAGTCTACGAGGCAATCGTGAGGCCCATTCTAGAGATGACAAAACTGAGGTACAGGGAAGATAGATAAGCTGCTCAAGAGCAAAAGTTGCCCAGAGAAGCGATGGGACCCATGCTCTTCAAGCGCCCACGGTGCATGCGTGGAAAGCACGCAGAACTGTTCCACAGGACTTCTTCCATCTACCCTCCCCGCAGGACCTCTTCAGCCCACTTCCATGCATGGGTTAGATGGGGGGAACGGGGTCAGGTGGGAGGGGTGGGGGGGACGGGGTCAAGTGGGAGGGCCAGGGATATGAGGTCAGGTGGAGGGGGACGGGTTCAGGTGGGAGGGCTGGGGGGGATGGGGTCAGATGGGAGGGCCGGGGGGGATGGGGTGAGGTTGGGGGGGCATGGGGTCAGGTGAGAGGGCCAGGAGGGATGGGGTCAGGTGGGAGGGCCAGGGGGACGGGGTCAGATGGGGGGATGGGGTCAACTGGGAGGGCCGGGGGCGATGGGGTCAGATGGGGGGGCATGGGGTCAACATGTCTTGATTTGCCAGAGGACCCTTACTCCTTTCTGGGCCCCGGTCTAAGCTCTTGGATCTCTCCTTAATCACTGGCAAGGAATACGTGCACATACCCACCCCCCCCACCCCTGTTCTCCTCCAACACAGCAACCTTGACCTTGCCACTTCCCCATCCTTATAAAACAGGGATGAAGAATGACATGCACAGGTGGTTGCCTGAAATACGCTCTAGTCTCTGCCTTGAGAGCATGTGTGATCCTCAGAGAAGCAGGGACCTCAGCCCCAGGGTGCATCGAGGCCTTCATGGAGGACTGCTTCTGCATCGGACGCCTCCTCCCCTGGAGCACCATTGGGAGAAATGACTCGACCTCACTATGGATTTCATCTGTTGGAGACGCCGTCCGGAGAGTCAAAAGGAGTCCTCTTGGGAGGAACCAACTAGACAACGTTCTCTCTGGCCTCGGTGTCGGGGGAAGAGAATTTCCTGGACAAATAAACGGTTCTATCCCATAGACCCTGCACATCGTATCGCGGGGCATGTTCCCTTCGCACTCTGATTGCTAAATCTCTGCGTTGAATTGCCAACTCCGCCTAAGAACACGCGGCACAGCCTGGCGTAGATCCCCCTGCATTGATCTAACCTGGGTTTGAATAATTTTCCTTATTCCCATTTTGCTTTCAACCGGGTTCCCTTACTTATTGCATTCCAGGGCTGGATTTTTTTTTTTAAACCGCATAAACTTAAAAAATCTTCCCCAAATGCTTTGAGGAATGAGGACAGAGAACAAATAAAGAATGGAAGGAGAAGCCATAAGTAACCGTCACTCGTCTAGCCCGGGTTTCGGATGCCAGGCTGTGTTAACCGGACCAAGACCGGGTCGAGGAAAAGTTGAGGTGTGTCACTGAGCAAGGTGTCTGCCTCCCAGGCTTTCCTCCTACCAATGCTGGCGGGTTCTGGAACCTTCCCAAAGACTCCCTTACCTTTGCTGCGGCGGCGACTACGGTACTGCTCCGTATAAAACGTCAGCTGCGTTTCATCATCTGCCTCTGAACCCGAAGTCCCCTTGGTTCTCCCAAAGCTGATTCCCCCTGAAAGGAAGAGCAATCCATTAGTCACATAAGCCTCCTGCAGCTTGTTAAATCCCTCCTCCGACCCAAAGATCAGCAACCCCATCCCCAGACTTCCTTCTGGAAATCCCAAGTGACCCAGGAGCTGGCATGATTTATGGATGGACTCCCGGGCTCTGCGGTGAGGCGGGTCTGGGTTCTAACCATGACTTGGCAGCTGCGAGCTGTGTGACCTTGAGGGGACTCCTCCCCTTTCTGAGCGCTGGGTTCTCTCTTAATAAAATGGGGACCATAGCTATTGACCTTGTAGGGTTGCTATGAAGATTAAAGGAGATATGATGCATAAAATATCTGTCCCGGGGTGGGTCCTAACTAATGGATAGCTGTGATTATTGCTTCGTATGATGAGGTTGCCTCTAGGAAAACACTTCAGGCAACTCAATTCCACACACATTTCAAGCAAGAGCTTCCTATATGCCAGGCCAAGAGCCAGAGCCTGGAGGTACAAAGATAGATATAGCCCAGCCCTTTGCCAGCCAGGGGATCATAAGCTAGTCAAGGAGACAAATGGGATCCTAAGGAGCCTTTACCCTAATTCATGGTTCTGTTTTTCCACACAATGAGATGCTGAGAATATGGGGGAGAGCAATCCATCCCAACACGGAGGGCCGGGGAAGGTTTTATGGAGGAAGGGGGATTTAAGTCAGGGCTGGAAGGATGAATGGGGCTTCAGTGGCAGAAAATGGGAGTTCCAGGGAAAGGTGAGAGCTAGAGCATCCCTGGGGAAGGCGGCCACGCTGAGCGCAGTGCTGACGGGAAGGACCACAGGAGCCCCACAGTGAAGTCCCTGAGTGCCACACTGAGGACGAGGGCCCTTACGTGGGTGTCACAGAAGGCTCCAGGGCAAGGGGTGAGCTCATTGTGCAGCATGAAGGATGTGGCAGGGGCACGCAGGCCTCAAAAGGGATGCCGCGGAGGGGAGGAAGCCAGGAGGCTCAGTGAGAGGCCATGAGGGTGTGGGTGAGGCAGGGGGCAGTGGGGATGAGGGGAGGAGGGGGGAGCAAGGCATGCTGCAGAGACACACTCATGGATGTGGAGGCCGATGGGTGATGCATTCACACGTCATGAGCACTGGATGCCAAAGATGATAAAGATAAAAGGCCCGAAAGAAATAGGCCAAAATACTAACAGCAGTTAATTCCACAGGGAGGAATAGATATTTTTTTTTATTGTCTTTGTGGTTTTCTATATTATGTATTTTTTGTTGTTGTTAACAAAAAAAGCACAGAGTGCGGGAGAATTAAAGAGATTAAAGCATTGGTGAGCTCTCTGCTCTAGAGAGGAGACAGTGAGAGGAGAGCTTAGAGCATGGTGGGGTGCACGGCGGGCGGGAAGCAGGGGGCCTGTGGTTTGGGTACAGATCCTCAGACGCGGACATGGACCGACTGTCTCTGGGAGGAGCGTCAAGGACCCAGCAGCAGCCGCTGTCTTGGATGGAGAAGTGGCTGAAGGCAAGGGACAGATTTATAAAGTATATGAAATATAAATATCTTGCATCTTCTGAATCAAGCACCGCGCAAACCTATTACCTACTCGGAAGTTCTACCCGAGGAAAAGAAAACCATAGATCAGAGGGGAACGTTGCTCAATGCAAAGAAGAGTTTCTTACGCCATTTCCTCTTACAGGATGTTCAGTATTCAGAAATCGCACTGGAAGACGCTCCGTCTGCAATATGGTTACGGTGCATGCATGCATTCATTCATTCATTCATTCAATCCAGTAACATGGTGAGTGATCTGCTATGTGCTTAGAAGATGCTGATACATTATTGCATACAGTTCTCTTCATGATATACTCATAACAAAAGTGTAATCGGGACGCCTGGGTGGCTCAATGGTGGAGCCTCTGCCTTTGGCCCAAGGCATGATCCTGGGTCCTGGGATCCAGTACCCCATCAGGCTCCCCGCATGGAGCCTGCTTCTCCCTCTGCCTGTGTCTCTGCCTCTCTCTGCGTCTCTCATGAATATATAAAATATTTTTTTAAGTGTAATTAACAAATTAGATAATAGAACAAAGACAGAAAGACATGTGTGGGCAAAGTCACATATGTGCCAAGAGTCACTCAGCTGATGAGTATGGGAATTAGGATTCAGGGCTGGTCTGTCCAGCTCCACATCTGAGCTTTCTAGAAAGCAAACTACTTTCCTGGAAACACCTCAGGAGACAACCTTAGCGAAGGCGGATTGTCCTTTAACCATATCCATCTTCCCATTCCAAACTCAGAGTACTCCTTGGAGGGAGGTTTACTGATGCCCACTTTACAGGTGAAGCAACTGTGTTTCAGAAAAAGAAAATGGTCTGCTAATAATGAGTGCAGTTGGACCTGGGACCCATGTGTGACTGATGGTCAAGTTCAAATGTTTAACCATTTGTGACACTGTCTCTCAAATTAATGCTCTGTGAAATGGGAAGATTAATGCCTGCCCTCTCCCTTCCCTGAGATGGTAGGTTGTCATGAAGGGGAGACTATAGGGAACAACAATGTCTGATCTTTGTCCTTGACTGTGTCTCTGCCCCTTAGTGTCAACATCCCCAACCTCCAGCAATTAAGGGTGGGGCCTGGAGACAGCAGGAGACTCCCGATTCTACTAGATGCAGCCCTTCATTTGAAGGCTCTCCTTTGAAATGGAGTTGACGGAGGCCCCATGGTACTCTGGAAGCAGCGAAAGAGCAGAGGTCTCCAAAGGCCAGGAAGGCTTTTTCAACTGCCATGGAAATATTTTACTGGGTACCTGGATGGCTCAGCGGTTGAACAGCTGCCTTTGGCTCAGGTCATGACCCCGGGGTCCAGTCCCCCCATCAAGCTCCCTGCAGGGAGCCTGCTTCTCCCTCTGCCTGTGTCTTTGCCTCTCTCTCTCTCTCTCTCTCTCTCTCTCTCTTAATAATAAATAAATAAATAAATAAATAAATAAATAAATGATAAATAAATAAAATCTTCAAAAAAAGAAATATTTTACTGTTACAGAAAAAGGAAAGAGAAGGTAAGAAGGAAGGAAGGAAGCAATGGATGAACAAATTAACGGAGGGAGGAAAGAAGGAATTGGGAAGGAAGGAGGGAGGAAGGGAGGGTTTGTGTTCATCTACACGTAATTCTTGGCCAAGGGGAAAATGAAGGCGTTGGATACAATAGCTGCCTTATGTACAGAAAGCATCTGTCATACTTCCTATTGTGTTTGGGCATCAGAGAAAAAGGGAGGCAGGGATCCGCTCAGGAGGAGTTGGCCTGAGACACCTCCCCCTCCCCTTCCCCCTCCATGCTCCACCACCCCTCCTATTTAAACCATTCCAGCCAAATTCTCCCTCCCCCTCTCTCTCATTTTCCTTCTTCTCCCAAACAAATGAGCTACCGTGCTCCTGCCTTGGTGAACATGACAGACAGGACTCAGACAGGGACCTTTCCCTATCAGGACAATCCAGCAGAGGTAAGAGAAAGTCACCAGGCTAGAGCTAACCATTGCATAGCACTGTCTCTGCCAGGCACTGATCTACCTCTTTATGTGTATTCACTTGTTTAAACCTTAAATAACCCTACGAAGGAGGTTGCTACTTTTATTCCCTTTTTAATGGATGAGGAAATGAAGGCACAAGGAAATTAAGTAATTTGCCCAGGGTCACACAGCTTGTCGGTAGTAGAACCACAATTCAAATCCAGACAATGGCTGCAGCGTCTATTCCCTTGGTCCCTATAGCAGCGTACGATAAAATATGAACAGATAGTTCATTAAATGTCCACAGCCACCCCTGTAAGGAAGGCATTATGCACCTTGTCTTAGAGGTGAATAAACTGCGTCGCAGGAGCTGATGTGAGGTAGTAAGCAGGGGAGCAGAGACTAAATTAGGTCGCCTACCTGCAAAACCTGACTTGTGGCTAAACGGCCTGGGACACTGTGTGTGCACATGCATGTGTGTGTGTGTGTGCACACACCGGCAAGAGCCTGATGATTTGACCTATGAGGATTAGCAGGTGTTACTTGCTCTCAACACCAGGGAGCATTTTCGGCTTCTTGCAGCTCCCCCCCCTAGACCTGTGCACTTGTCTTATTGGTGAGAACGCCATTCAGGCTTAGCTGGATCCTAGTGACGCCTCCACCATCCCACATGCCCAAGCACATGGTCATCATGCCCCTGACTACCACGAAGGCTTCTCCAGTTCCCTCCACTCCCACACCTCGGACCTCACCTCCTTCCTGTAGGTACCAACCTACCATTTCCAGAGTGGAAGCTGAGGCTCAGAGAAGTTGCCTCCACACCAACCTGTCCAATAGAAATCTAACGCAAGCTGCATATGTCATTTTAAATGCCCCAGTAGCCACATCAGAAAGAGAAACAACAGGGCGCCTGGGTGGTTCAGTGGGTTAAGCATCCGACTCTTGATTTTGGCTCAGGTCCTGATCTAAGGGTCATGAGATCAAGCCCCGTATAGGGCTCACCCTCAGCAGGGAGTCTGCTTGAGATTCTCTCCCTCTGTCCCTCCCCCTGCTCTTGCCCATAACTTCCTCCCCTTCTCTCTCAACTAAATAAATACACAAATCTTTAAGAAAATGGGAAAAAACAAACAGGTAAAATTGATTTTCAGAATATATAGTATTTAACCCAATATATTAAAAATCATATTTTAATATGCAATTAACATAAAATTATCATTACTAAAATATTTTATATATTTGTTTTTCATGGTAAGCTTTCAAAATCCAGCATATATTTTATTCTTACAGCACATCGCAGTACAGACCAGCTGCATTGCAAATGCCCACCACATCAGAGGTCATACTTCTGGAGGCATTAGAAAACAGGTATAATTAAGGGTGGGGATCTGGCCACAGAGAGAGATGAGTGAGTCAAGACCCCACTAAAGTATTAAATCTTTTTTTAAAGATTTTATTTGTTTATTAGATACACAGAGCGAGGCAAAGACACAGGCAGAGGGAGAAGCAGGCTCCATTCCAGGACCTCAGGATCACGCCCTGAGCCGAAGGCAGATGCTCAACCACTGAGCCACCCAGGGGCCCCAAATCTTTATTTTTTATATTAATGACATTAAATAGCCATGATCTGTGTCCTCAGACACTTAGAGTCTAGCAGGTTTCTACCCTGGTGTCATCCATGAACCACGAGAGGTAATGCACTTCTGTAGAAACCCACTACCATATTGGGGTCTGACACGAGTTCTAATCTGGGCCTTACCAGCTGTGTGAACGTGGGTGAGGCACCTACCCTCTCTGAGTTCACCTTGGACAGGGGAGCAGCAGCCGTAGCTCACACGGTGATTGCGAGGAAAATGAGAGCATGTATGTAAACAGCATGAAGACCAAAGAAGTGAGGGTGGGGGCGCGGTCCTCATTCATTCACTGCCTGCCCGGGTTAATAGAGGAAAAGGCAGTGCTGTCAGGTGGGCGCGGGGCTCTGGCTTCAGGGACATCCTCTGCAGGTGGCAGACACCCAAGTCCTGCAGCCTCTGAGCATCCATATAAGCTGCAGGGGCCACAGGCCAATTACACATGAACTTGGAGAGGATTCAGACAGACAGCAAAGGGCCCCCTCTGCTATCATTTTAATATGAAATTGGTGATTTCGTGAAGTAAAGTGCAGCCATTAATTATACAGGACTACTCGAGTATTTCCATTTAGGGCTGAGAGGACGTGAGAATGGCCGGGGACTGGCAAGAAAAGGGGAGAGGATCTGGCACCATCCTCACCCTTGTGAAGATGTTGGGGTAACGTTCCCCTGGTTCTTCTGGTCCTGAAGGGTCTGGAACATAGCCTGAAGAAGATGGTGAGGCACATTCTCTCGTGTGATAAGCACTGCTCTGGGCATGTCCTATGCAGTAGCCCATGTGCCCTTCACAAGAGACCAGGGAGATAAGTGCCACCTCGATTTTCTTGAGGGGCAAGCCGACCTGCAGATTCTCAATGTTGCTTATCAGAGATCACGCCCATCACAAATGGAAGAGCCCCCAAGTTTGAACCTGACTTTTGTCTGATTTTACAACCCTCTGTTCTCATGAAAAGGTGAGTCACTGGTCATCAGGGAAATGCAAATCAAAGTCACTATGAGACACCATTTCACATCCAAGAGGTTGGCCATAATCAAAATAATAAGAAAATAGTAGGTGTTAGAGAAGCTATAGGGAAATGGGAATCCTCGTGCAAGGCTGATGAGAATGCCAAGTGGTGTGGACAAAGCCTGGGAAACAGTTTGACAGTTCCTCAGGAGCCTAAACCCCAAACTACCACAGGGCCCAGCAATTCTGCTCATAGGCATACCCCAAAAGAACTGAAGGTAGGGTAGTCATATAAGCAGGTGTACTCGAATGTTGATTACAGCACTACTTACACTAGCCAAAGGGGCGGAACAACACAAATGCTCACCTACTGATGAACGGAAAAACCAAATGTGTTGTATCCACAAAAGGGACTATTACTCAGCCATAAAAGAAGGCGAACACCTGCTACAACACGGATGGACCTTGCGAAGGTTCTGCTAAGGGAAAGAAGCCAGACATAGAAGGTCGTATATTTTATGATTCTATTTACATAAAACATCCAGAATTAGTAAATCCATTGAGACACAAAGCTGTGGCTGTCTGGGCTGGGTAGACAGAGGAGGGGAAGAGGGAGTGACTGCCAACAAATACTTGAGGTTTCCTCTTGGGATGACGGAAATGTCTTGGAAGCAGATGCAGGTGATGGTTGCGCAAGCGTGTGAGCGTACCAAACGGCAATGATTTATGCGCTTTAAAAGAGTTCGTGGTTGATTTTATGGAATGTGAACGTTACCCCAACACATAAAATGCTAAAACCAAGGGCCCCTCTGTAACATCATAAGGCTGGTGGTAGAAGGGTTGAGTGGGGGGGGGGGCGTGAGAGCCGCTTGCCACAGGGAGAAGGCATGTGGGGACACGGAGGGGGAACGCAGAGCCATGCAGCCCGGGGCCCAGCTCAGGCATTCAGAGTCCTGGCCCCCGGCACCACCAGGAGTAATCACCGCACTCCCCCATTTGTTTATTCACTCACTTAGCAATTACTGACCAGGTGCCCACTCTGTGCCAAACGCTGTTCTGGGTGCTAAGGATAAGACAGCGAATGCAGCATACAAAACCTGCCTGACTTCCTGGAGCTTCGCAATTGGGGAAGCAATTAAGATATTCCAGGCACGAAGCTAACTAAGCCCTCTCTACATAAGAATCATTTCAATGATACTGATAAATAAATGAAGATATTCAGAGGCATTGAGAGGCTTTCCCAAGAGGGGATAGATATTTGATGGCAAACAAAAAACCTGATGCCCCAGGTTTGCTCTGGGGCAAAGCAAGGCAACTGAACAAATTGAAAGTCGAATTATGGGAAAGTCTGGAGCTCGATCGGGGATGATGGTCTTTCCTGGCCCTGTGAGAATTAATTCACTGCTCTTCTTTGCAAATCTACCTTCTCTGACTATGCTGGCCTTCCACAAACCTGCTGTGCCAGCCTCTGGTAGACCCACCCCTCCACACTCCATCTCCTGCGCTCTTGGTATCATGATGGATGGTGGTGACATGTTAAATTATTCAGGCTCCGTGTCTTCCTCGAGCTGGTGACAGCGATATTGCATTTTTAGATTGCCCAGAACTGCACCAGATAGAGAAATATGTAGCTTGGGAATGCAAAAACCCATCTACCCCCAGCCGTCTGGGGAATACAAATGGTGCCAGTTGTCAGAAGAGGACAAAAGCGGCCACAACTTCCCACAACCCCCAAACCACACAACTCACAAATGCTCTGTGCTCTAGGGCTAAGCCACAGATGTCCACACGCACCTACCGCTTGGAGAGGCTCTGACCACAATTGCTACATGTCACAGGGCACCGCTACAGGCCAGGAGCTTTGCCCAGAGGTGACTTACTCCATCCCTATTCCTGCAAACAGAGGCTGAAGACACCGAGCTCCTTATCTGCAACCACACAGCCAGTGAGTGGTAAGACATGGATTCAAACCCTGGGTTACCTGATCCCCCAAGAAAGAGGATTTTGCAATATTCTTGGGATTCACGTTGAACTGTTAACATTGATCATCATGGTTTAAAAAATCTTTTTTGGTAAAATAGAATTAAATATGACAGTTAATTCAGAAAAAAAAAGGCAATGACCTAGAGGCCCATTTTTAGGGGGCTGATTTTTTTTAAGGTGATGGCAATACTCTTAGAAAGATTTCCATGAAATATATGTGACATTAAATATAGTGACACAAATGTATACTTATTGATGTGCAAGCCTCTCCATGATATGTTGTTGAGTGAAAAAATACACAGGGAAAAATGCAAAGAGAGATTCCACTCGTGTAAATGTATACACATTTGCTGATATTTAGTGTGAATTCTACTGAGTATGTGTAATAGAAAATAAAAATACTTTAATTAGAAAAATAAAAATGTAAAAGTCAATCTGAGATGTTTATGATCTGGAGTTCTAAACTAAATTTTAAAAAGCATGCCGCAAAACTGTAAGTGCAAAACGACCCTATTCTGTTTCAAAAATACATACCCACTCAAGTATATAAATTATATAAATGTACGCATATACATACACATGTGCATACAAAGATATTGAAAGAAATATATTTAAGGTGCTACAGTGGCTATTTTCTGAGTAGTTAACATTTAGGGTATTTAAAATGTTTTCCTTATTGTTGTTCATGTGCATTTTAGAATTTTCCTCCTCTGTGAACATCTAACGCTTAGTAATTTTTAAAAAACACTTAATAAAAGTTATGTTTATTTTTTTTTATGAATTTTCTTACTGCTGCAGTGGAGGCTCATTCTTCACTTAAACTTGAATGTAATGTGGCCGTCCCAGAGGTAATCATCCCACTGCCCAAGAATGGAGGTATCTCAGTTCATCCCCAAACTTTGGCCCAAAGAAATACCTATGCAGGAGAGAAGCTTAACCGATCCAGTTTAACTCAGCATCTCAGGAAAGTAAAGCTTTGTCTTCGGGAATATCCCGCTGTTCCCTGTGGGAGGCTGCATTTTGCAAAGAGGCCAATAACAGAATCTCCCACCCCACACTCTCTTTGGCCATGTGACCTGTGCCACCCCCTACCAAAGGTGAAGCCTGCTCCGCCTCAACCCCCTCTATCCAACCTTGAACCTGGGCTGTCTTAAGGATTTTTTTTTTTTTAATAATAGGGCTGCAGAGGAAATGACTCTGCATGACCTCTAGGAAGGAGTCATAAAAGGCCACGCAGCTGCTGCCTGGCTTTCTTGAAAACACTGACACTCAGATGCTTACCCCTTCTTTGGAAACCTGCCCCTGCACCACGAGAGGTCTTAGCCACAGGAAGGTGTCATGTGTAAGTGGTGCCATCAACAGTCCCACTGAACTGGGAGAGAAGAATGTTCTAGAAGGTCCCCCCCCCCCAAGCTCCTGAGTCACCCATAGATGTTGGGAGTATTTCCAGCTGAGACCCAGTCATTGTAGAGCAGGGACTTTGCCGTTTATGAATTCCTGACTCCCAGAATCCATGAACACAGGGTTGTTGTTGTCCTAAGGCACTAAGTTTGGAGTGGTGCATTGTGCAGCAGGAGGTAACCAGAACACTCCCTTGTCCAGTGTTACAAAAATATCTGCACTCCTTCCTACCTGTCACCATAAGGCAGCACTAGGCAGTGGAAAAATGAACTGGGTGTCTAGAGTCTCAGGTCCTGAGTGTGTCCTGTTACTAACATGCTGTACGCCTGGAAAAGACAGTAACGTCTGGCAAATATCACAGAACACTGAACATCTTTACTGGCTTCCCAGTAACGGCAGCTCCTCTGACCCTCACAATAACTGCATGAGACAGACATCGCTACCGCCCTTTGCAACCTGAGGAGCCTGAAGGTCACAGACACCACGAGTGACTTGTTCAAGGTCACACATCTCATAAACGGTAGAGCAGAGACACGAATACAGGGGCAACAGAAGGTACCACAGAGGAAGAGAGCAGACTCCAGTCCGTGAGGTTGGCCAAGAATCAAGTTCCCAGCAATTTTCACCTCTAGACTCCGTCCTTTTGGAGTTACAGGCTCACGTGATTCTATAACCCCATACGAAGGACCTTCAGCTGCCTGAAGATCACACATGGGCCCATTTATAATCTTTCCCTTCGAGTGAAATATTCCTCCTAATACCTTCAGCCAACTCTTATATTGTATGCTTTACAAAAATTATGACTCTTTTGGATTATGAAGTCAATGTGTGTATGTTGTAGAAAATTAGAAAAAACAAGTTAGGAAGCACAAAGACGAAAGTAATAATCAAGCTAATACTCCCCCTCCCAACAGATTTGCCTTATTTCTAGTTTTTAACTGTGCATTTATATGGGTATGTTTTCACAACTAGACTTTATTGTCTTGTAACTTGAGCACATCTTGTGAGTTTTGTTTAAAAATATCTAGGTTTAAATTGATTCATTCATTGATGTCAGAAATACATGTTGGGATCCAGCTATATGCTTAGCACTTTTGCTATTACATAAATTTCATATATCATGTATGTCTGTATACGCGCACATCTAATCCATATCTAGGTTTATGTATATACCACTATCTTCATCTGGACACATATCTACACCTATATCCACCGAAGTGTTAATAGTGAGTTTCTCTGAATACTGAGATTTTCTTCTCTTTGTTGACCTTTCTTATTTTTCATTTTTTTTTCCTTGAAAATGAATTGAGGGGCACCTGGGTGGCTCAGTGTTTGAGCGTCTGCCTTTGGCTCAGGTCATGATCCTGGGGTCCTGGGATTGAGTCCTGCATCGGGATCTCTGCAGGGAGCTTGCCTCTCCCTCTACTTATGTACCTGCCTCCCTCTATGCCTCTCATGAATAAATAAATAAAATCTTAAAAAAAGGAAAATGAATTGAGATTGCTTATGGAATTAAAATGAAGCTACATAAAATATGTCATATACATTATCCCATGTCATTAAGTATTGACTGCAGTATCATTTAATGCCTGCAATATATTCCATTGTACCGATGTATCATCATGCACTTCATCAATTCCCTATTGTTTGAATTTTATACTGTTTCCAATTTTTCACTATAATATCACACCACATGTTCCCAAAGATAAATCTTTCTACACATCCGTGGGCATCCAAGTGTAGCATTTTCTTGAGAGTAAAATGACAAACTGCTGGGTCAAAGAGTACTGACGTATTTAAAGTTTTGGTACCATATTGTCAAGAAGTCCTCCAGGAAGGTTATACCAATTTCATCTTGACCAGTTATATACAGGGGTAATTATTTCACTACTCCCTCTGTAATACTGGGTGTTACATCACAGTTTTCCAATCTTAGCGTTTTTGATATGCATCTCATATTTCAAATTCATTTGGTCATATTCTTTTCAAGCATACCCCAGTGTGCTCAAGTCCTTTTTGATTTATGACGTCCAGACCTAGGCATGATAATCCAGGTATAATCTGACCCCACAGAGCAGAAATGAACTACCACTTCCATTTATCTGAACACGAGTCTTATAATAATGCAGCCCAGGACTGCTTGCACTTTCCTGGCAGCTGACTTGTATTCAGTAGGTCTCAGTTCTTTGTTCCCATGCACTGCAAACAAATCTGCTCTTTCCCATCATGTATTAGTTGAATTGATTTTTTTTTCTTCTAAACCAAAGCAAAGAACATTTATACTACCAAATCATGTCTGTATAGTTTGGCACTCTCTTCCTAGCATCTCAAGATATTTTTGGGTTCTAGTCCTGTGATCTCATCCTTTCATTATCCCCTGACTAGATGACCTCTCTGACCTGGAGAAAGGCACCCTAAGGAGATGAAAAAAAGGAATGAAGAGTTAAGGAGTGTGTGCAACATGTCAAGCATGTAGTACAAATTAATGCTGATACCTTTGTTTTGAATATGAAGAAATTGATGTTTGCAGGAATTATGTCTTGGGAAAGGCCACATAGCCAGGAAGGAGGAAGGATGGGTTGGAAAGTCGAACAGTGGTTCTTGCTATTCTTTCTATCCCATGTCAGGTCTTCCCTGCTGTACGGCAAGGAGACTGGTGCTGAGGAGAACTAGATGAAGAATAAAATATGATCGTTTATAGTTAGAAAATTCCTTTAGACTGACATCGGTCCCTCAATGAAAGCTCTTTGGGACCATGTAATTGAGTACAATTGAAGAATCTGACTACATTATCAAACACTCCACAATTTCCTCCTTTGAAAACAGCAACAACAAAATATCGTTCATTCAAAAATATCTGTGGAGAGCTTATAATGCTCCAGAAAGCAGATCCGCACTGGGGACTAAAACTGAAATGTTCCCTGCCATCACAGAGCTTGCACTTAATTGGGATGATAAACGCATATAAAATCACTACACCTACAGAAGCTTTGACAAATAGCTTGCTGACATTTGGGTATCCTGCGTCTGTGGTATCTCCCTGAACTCGCATCACAAACCTATCAAGGTAGAATTGTAGTTTGTTAGGCACGATTTATTCTTAGTGAACCCACGATGGCTCCGAGAGCTTCCAACTTCCTTTCACATATGCTCACTGTGTGAATTTGACCAACGGACCTCATTCTTGGGAATCAAATCAAGTTTCAAAAGTGCTTCACCTATTTGAAAGGAGGATACCATTTGTCCTTCAGAATTGTGGAAGCTTCTCTACTTACCCTTGATTCCTCTAAGAATATAACTAACTCTGTGTTCTAAACACCTATCGTCACATCACGTCAGCCCTGGAAAAGTAATTTGCTTGAGTCTGGGGACTGATATTGAGGCAGACACTTCAAAGTAAATACTTAGTACTTCCTCTGTATGTTAGAACTGCATTTCTTATGAAATATCTTTATTCTCCCTTTTCCAGTTTTCAGATTCTTTCTTGATATAAGTGACAAATCTGACAGATTCAGAATGAATTTAGTTTTATACTTTCATCTGGTAATAAGGTTTCAGTTGATTCATGCAATGGGACAATCATTTTCTTGTTCTTATTATTCCAAAGGCAATTTCAAAAGCTTCTTTTTTTTTCTTTTCTTTTTCCTTCTTCTTCTTCTTCTTTTTTTTTTTTTCCAAAATTTTCCACCATGAACTGACAAATTTGAAAGCTCAGCCTTCCTGGAAGTATTCTCATAAGTTTGGGCTGAGCTTTCATGCATTTTGGGCCTGTTTTTCATCTTTGAGCTTCCTGTGCAAAGAAATGTTTTCCCTCTAAGCTTTCCAAATCTCTCCTTCATCATAATTTTCTGTGATTATTTGCTCAGAATTTAGTTTTTCAGAGTCTTCCTCTCTGTAATACATCTATTTCATTTTAGAGTCTCTGGTCACAGAACCAGAAAAAATCCATTTTCTGACATTAAAATATTATGTGTATATGTGTTCATAAATTCTTGGTTATAATTTTTTTACCTTTTGAAATATAAGTGTTACTTCTTAGTTTAATAATATCCAGTACTGGCAAAGGTTTTATGAAATAATAATTTTCCTAAATTGTTGCAAGCAGTGCAAATTTGTATGGCCCTTTTGGGAAGCAATTTGGCAATATAAAAAAGAGCCTTAAGAATATTCATCCTTTTTGACCCACTTCTGGGAATTCACCCTAAGGAGACCATCCTAAATATAGGAAAGGCTTTATGCAGCATTATACTCATTGCAATGTTATTTATAAATATAGGAAAGTGGAAAATAACCTTAATGCCCAACTTGAAGGGAATGGTTAATTATGTTGGAACATTAAATGGGCCATGATGATAATGAGATATATAGAAAATACTTGGATCCAATACTAATTTTAAGAATGGTGGTGAAAATCATGCAGTCTGTATTTACAAAACGATTACTTTGAAATAGAGCAGAGGGTCTGCTTATGGTCCAGAGGAGTAATATATTAATGGGCCTACTCTCCTACAGATAACAATACATTTAAAACAAAAAAAAAAGAAAGAAAGAAATAAAGAAGAAAGAAAGAAGAAAGAAAGAAAGAAAGAAAGAAGGAAGGAAGGAAGGAAGGAAGGAAGAAAGAAAGAAAGAAAGAAAGAAAGAAAGAAAGAAAGAACCCCCCCCCCCGCCCCATCCCACCACACATACACACACACACCTGAGGATTCTGGAAACTAAATACGAGCAGGTATGTTTTGGAAAGAGTTGAAGCATGGAGAAAGCAGGAAGCACAGGTGAATTTCCCAGGTTTCAAGCTTTATCCTGAGTGTAGGTCATGGCTGCAGTCTGGTTCAGAGCATTTGAAATATCAAGAAAACTGCAGCCTTTCTGGTCTGAGGACCCTGTGGATGGATTCAGATCAACCACTGCCACCAGGAAGGGAAAGAAGGATCCAAAAAAGAAGAGATCCTGAGAGGGTCTAATAATCTGTGTGGAAGCTTTGCCCACATCTCTGGCTGACCTCCGAGTCACAAACACATAAGGCAAATTGCAAGCAGGATAGTTAAGGACAGAAAAAAACAACTGGGGCAGCCCCGGTGACTCAGTGGTTTAGCGCCGCCTTCAGTCCAGGGCCTGATCCTGGAGACCCAGGATCGAGTCCCACGTTGGGCTCCCTGCATGGAGCCTGCTTCTCCCTCTACCTTTGTCTCTGCCTCACTCTCTCTCTCTCTGTGTCTCTCATGAATAATAAATAAAATATTTAAGAAAAAAAAAGAAAAAAAAACAACTGAGATTGGCATGCCTAGCTCAAGACAGGCAAGACAGTCAGATGGACAAGGATTTTAACACAACTACTACAACTGTGCTGACTAGGGTAAAGAAGAAGATGATTAAAATGAATAAAAGATACAAGATGATTAAAATGAATAAAAAATACAAGAATTACTAGAAGAATCACACACACACACAGAGCAAATCAAGATTTTAAAACTGAAAAATGAAACAAATAAGTGAAGTTCAAAAAAATTACTGGATGGTTTTAAAAGAGTTAAAGAAGGAGCAATCATTGGCCTTATAGATAAATAAAACTGTCTAATCAGAAGAAGAAAAAGAGGAAATATTGAAAAATATTTAACAGGGTCTAGGGTATCCATAGGGCAATATCAGAAGTTCTAAATACAGATAAGCAGAGTTGCAGAAGGCAAGAAGAGAGAACAGGGAGGGGGGAGAAGGAGGAAGGAAGGAAGGAAGGAAGGAAGGAAGGAAGGAAGGAAGGAAGGAAGGAAGGAAGGTTGGGATTTACCAAATTTGGTGTAAAAAAGACAAGCTAGCAAATTCACAAAGCTCAGCAAACACTGAATGGGATAAATATGGGGGGGGGTGGATAGGCCTATGCTGATCGTCAAATCGCTGGAAATCAGACTTAGAGAAACATCCTTGCTGTAGCCATTTATACATGTCAAGAAAAAGAAAAAGAAAGCCATAAAGATTGGAAAGGATTGTTTGCAGATGACATGATCATTTAGAAAAATAATCACAAGGAATCTATAAAACTATTAGAATAAGTAATATTAGCATGATTGAAAGATAAAACGTTAACTGATAAATGAAAGATAATTATATTTCTAAATAAAGGCAGCACACACAGAAAATAAAATTTCAAAAACAATTTCAATTACAAGAGTGCAAGAAATTCTACTTAGTTTAACAAGAGGCATATGAGATTTCTTCAATGAAAAAAACAGCAGAAAACTGCCAAGAGAAAGTTAAGAAAAACTAAATAAATGGAAAGACATACAATGTTTGTGGACTATAAGACTCAATGGCATTACGATATCATTACCCTATATATATCTATAGGTATATAGATATATCTATAGTTTAAATGGAACCCTATTTATAATTCCAGCAGGGTTTTGGGTGTTTGGTTTTGTTATGTTTTTTTTTGTTTGTTTTTTGGTAGAAACTGACAAGGTGATTTAAAAATTTATATTGAAGTGCAAATAACCTAGAATTGTCAAGCAATTTTAAAATAGAACAAAATTGGAGGGCTTATACTACTTGTTTGCAAGACTTGCAATCAAACTATAGTAACCAAGACAGCGTATTGTTAGTGAATGCAGAGGCATATAGATCAATGAAACAGAGTTCAGAATCGCATACAACAGATTTTTTATAAAGTTGTCAAAGGAAAGTCTTTTCAACAAATGGTCAAAGGAAAGTCTTTTCAGCAAATGGTGCTGGAAAAGCTGGAGAGCCATATGCTGAAAGAAATGAACATGGACCTTAGATCATGCCATAGACACATATTAGCTCAAAACAGGTCATAGAACTAACGGTAAATATTAAAACCATAAACCTTCCGGTACAAAACAGGGTAAAATTCTTTGTGACTTTGGAATAGGTAAAGAACCAAATGCGTGAATCATAAAAGAAACATATATATATATATATATATATATATATATATATATTATAAAGGTGAAAAATGTTGCTCTTCTAAAGACACCACTAAAAAAAGTAGAGGCAAGCCATTAAACCATTAAAGCGGAGACAAGGTTGCTAATGCAGTAGTCCTCCCTTCATCTACAGGGAATATGCTCCAAGACAGCTAGTGAGGGCCTGAAACCAGGGATAGGAGGAGGAGGAGCATCTGCCAGGGACTGCAGTTAATCATGGGTAATAGAAACCACAGGAGGGCAGTCCTGGTGGCTCAGCGGTTTAGCACCACCTGCAGCCCAGGGCTGATCCTGGAGACCCTGGATTGAGTCCCACATCAGGCTCCCTGCATGGAGCCTGCTTCTCCCTCTGCCTGTGCGTGTGCCTCTCTTTCTCTCTCTGTATCTCTATGAATAAATAAATAAAATCTTAAAAAAAAAAGAAAGAAAGAAACCACAGGAAGCAAAACTGAGGGCAAGAGGGGCATCTGGTACATATATCTGACAAAGGACTTTGTTGAGAATCTATAAAGATTCCTTATCATTTTAAAGGAAGTCTAAAATTTGCAAATTATTTGAAGAGATACTTTAACAAACAAACAAAATGGCAATAAGCACATGAAAAGATACTCAACCTCTTTAGTCATCAGGGAAATGCAAATGAAACCACGAGATACCACTACACATGAGAATTGGGTATTTGTTTGTTTGTTTGTTTGTTTAGAATGGGTAAATTTAAAAGAAAAAAGATAGCCTTGCCAATTTCAACAAGGTTTGGGAGCATATAAAATGCTCATACACTGCTACTGAGAATGAGTATCAAGCACCTGAGTAAGCATCCTACTCTTGATTTCAGCTCAGATCATGACGTCAGGGTCCTGGGATCAAGCCCCTCATAAGGCTTCGCGGTCAGCAAAGAGTCTGCTTGAAATTTTCTCCCTCTCCCTCTAACTGTCCCCCTACCCTGACTTGTGCATGTGCATGTGTGCATGCTCTTTCTAAAATAGGTAAATAAATGAAATCTTTTAAAAAAAATGTGTATTATGTACCTACTTTGAACAACAACAACAACAAAAAAAAGTTGGGGTACCTGGGTGGTTCAGACAGTTAAGCGTCTGTCTCTTGATTTTGGCTCGGGTCATGATCTCAGGGTCATGAGGTTGAACCCCCAGAGGGGCTCTGTGCTAAGCGTGGAGTTGGCTTGAGTTTCTCTCTCTCTCTCTCTCTCTCTCTCTCTCTCTCTCTCTCTCCATCTGCTCCCCCGCTCACTCTCTCTCTCTCTCTCAAATAACATCTTCTAAAAAAAGAAAACAACGTTCTCAAAAGCTTAACCCTACAACAACCATATGATCCATATATTCTATTCCTAGTTTTTTTTAATTTTTATTTATTTATTCATGAGAGACACAGAGAGAGAGGCAGAGACACAGGCAGAGGGAGAAGCAGACTCCATGCAGGAAGCCCAATGTGGGATTCGATCCCGGGACCCCAGGATCACACCCAGGGCCAAAGTTAGGCACTAAAACGCTGAGCCACCCAGGGGTCCTCATTCCTACTTTTTTATAAAGAGAAATAAAACATATTCATGCACAAGCCTTTGCTTCAGAGAAGCTTTATTCACTGTAGCAAAAAAAAACTGAGATCAACCCAAATGTCCATTCAACATGAACAGATAAAGCATAACCATACGATGGAATATTATTCAGCACTAAAAAGGAACTTGTGATATATGCAACAAGATAGATGAATCTCAAAATCAGTGAGTGAAAGATACCAGACACCAAGAATACATACTGTATGATTCCATTCATATGGAATTCTAGAAAAGGCAAATCCCATCTATAGAGGGAGAAAAGCAGGTCCGTGGTTGCCTGATGCTTGTAGGTGGAAAGAAGAAGGTACTACAACAAAAAGGTTGCAAGAAATCTTTTGGGGGTGATGGAAATATTCACTGGTACATATAAATTCCAAAAACTCACTGAATTGTATACTCTAAATGGATGCAATTTACTGTACATAAAGTATACCTCAGAAAAGCTGATTTTTAAATTGCGTATAGAAAAGCATAATTCAAGCTTGGAAAGAAATTATAACAAAATTAAAATGTTAGTAGTATTTGGATGATGAGGTTATAGGAAATTTTCATTTTTATGGTTTCACTTCCAGTAACATGACAAACTTTCCTTAATGAACATAAATTATTTTAAATTAAAAAAAATAAACCAATCTCTGGCAGATTAGGTAGGCATCCTTTCCCTGGTTAAATGTATAACTAAAATATGTACTTCTGTCTAACACATCATTTGCAAATAATACTACTCTTGTTTATCAGACTTAAGGGCAGAGAGGTAATCTCAGAGGGTAAGTGCTCTCCCTTCTCCTCTACATTTCAGGCATGAAATTGGAACAGAGACAATTCAATAATTTACCATAAATTGTGTTTTTAGTGAAATAATTCTTTCTGCGGCTATGTGGAGAACTGAGGCCCTTGCTGACACACTGCATTAGCTCTGAATCGTGTATGCAAAATTCATTTTATACACACAGACACATGTGCCTGCTCATGTGCACGTGTGCAGTCATCATGTACTAGTAAAATATGATTGATTGGGTTTGTAGCCGAGACCCCTGAGTTTGAGTCTTAGCCCTTCGATTATGTGGTCCTGTGGTGGTTTTGAACATAGCCCCCAGATTCTTGGGCACAGCTCCCATTACGAGGTGCAATCTCCCACCCTTGGATCTGGGTGGACTGTTAGTGTTTTGGCTGAAAGAGGATGGCGGAGGGTAAGCCTACAGAGGTTCCACGGCTCAGTCAAAAAAGATCACATAGTTTTACCTGGTTCCCTTGAGAGGGCTGCACTATCCAAGAAGTCTGACGTCCTAGAGACTACTATGTCGGAGACGCCACCTGTAGATGCATGCATGGGTCACCTGCCCCAGTTGAATCCCTAGCCAATGACTGGCATCAGCTGCCAGCCATGCCAGGGCCATTTTGTACATCCAGCCCAGCCGAGTCCTCAGAAGACTGCAGCCCCACCTGACGTTTGACTGTAACCACAGGAGAGACCCCAAGCCAGAATTGCTCAGCCGAACCCTTCTCAAAAAACTGTGTATAAAATAAGAATGTGATTGTTTTTAGCCACTGCCATGTTGGAGTATTTTCTCAGGCAGCAACAATCACTTGTAACTGTGATCTTGGGTGAGTCATTTGACCTCTTTCGACTCTCTGGTCTTCCATCTCCAACAGGAATATCATCTAGTCTTAGCACCGTGACAAGGCTTAATAGAATCTTTCAAACCTCAGAGTACAGAGCAAATACTTGTAGTTTCATCTTATACACTTATTGGTATGTTTACATGCACTTATTGGACACCTACTATATGTCAGACCTGTGCAGTATGAGTCAGATTTGGATGGAGGAAGTGGTCAAGAAGCCAGGCAATGGGCTGAAGGGTAATAAGACCATGTCATAAGTCAATGTGGGAACCGTGGGGACACGTTGTAGGGGCTTGCTCCCACAATCCGGGGCATGGTGCAGAGAATGGTCGGGTTCCGGACTGGGTGTGCAGAGATGGAAGGAAGCAGAGAGTGGAGAGAGGTCATTGTCCCAGAGAAAACAGCATCTGGCTTGGCTCTGTTAGAAGTGAGTGGAAACTGAGCAAGGCATGCGCACTGCCATACGCAGAGAAGGTGGCCTATGCAAATCTTGGGTGAAAACAGACCCTTCTGAGGCATGATGGAGACACTGTAGTGTCTGCCTTCCATGCATCTTTCTGGGCACATGAGAATGAAAAAATAAATAGGCAAAGAAGTAATCTAGAACAACAGATGCCGAGTAACTGCTACCTTAAATAATGGTTATGACCCTGGATGAGCAAAGCAGACAACAAGGTGAAGGTACAAGGTTCACCAGAAACATCTAATTCTGCTCAATGCAGGGATGGAGAATGGGGAGCTGGGGGACAGCCATGGAAACCTGACTCCAATATCTCGGCAAAGCCCTTTTTTCCAAGTCAGGCTTCCTAAGGGATCTGACGCGTGCCTCCTGTGGTGCAATGGTTGTCCTACGGCCAGTGCAAGTATTCCTTGGTTGTCAGATGACCATGATCACTCTCACAAAGTGTGTGTGCGTGTGTTTGGGGGCTATGCACCAGCTAAAATGAAACAAACAGAAAAGCACTTTTCCATTCATCATTTCAGCAGGGCCATTTAACAAGTCCATGCATGACCAGGAGGAGCAGAGCATCTTAGAGGTCACGTGTAAGGCCGTGTGTCCAGAGGAGCCGATTCACCGTCAGCCCCGGCCCTCTACACGCAGGGCTCCTCCTGGATACCTCTGCAGACCTGTAAGAGCAGGGGCAGACAGTGATTAACCGTGGAGCTTCCAGAGGCAGCCAGGCCTCAGACAGGTAGAAAAGAGACAGAAGGGAATCCTATTTGGAACAAGGAAATTCACTGTCCCTCTCAGCTGGGAAAAGTCCACTACTTTCATGTGCTGGACACATGAGGGGCTCTATGCAAATGCCAAATTTAATTAGCTCAGATTCAAGTGAAATGAACTAAATTCAATTTGCTATTTGCACTCCTTCTTTTCTCCCTTGGAGAAGTTTAAGGGCTTTAAATAGCTCAGAGAGAGGGGAAAAGAAGTAAAGTTAAAAAAAGAAGGAAAGAAAGAAAAAGAAAAAGAAAGCCATCTAATGCCCAGAGTTGCGCCCATCAAGTCGTTCTAGGTAAGACTGGGGGACATCGTCAGGAGGCAGGAAAAGCCTTCCGCGAATCATCTCAGAATGTGGACGGGGTGTTTGCCTGCCTTAGTGGTACCTGGCACCCAGTAGGTGTCTCATCCCAGTGTGGCACCCTGCAGCCAGTAGGCGCCACCTCCCAGCGTGGCACCCAGTGGATGCCTCTTCCCAGCGCGGCACCCAGCACCCAGTAGGTGTCTCCTCCCAGTGTGGCACCCGGCACCCAGTAGGCGCCTCCTCCCAGCGTGGCACCCAGTGGGAGCCTCCTCCCAGCATGGCACCCAGCACCCAGTGGGCGCCTCCTGCCGGCGTGGCACCCGGCACCCAGTGGACTCCAACAAGCGTAGGCCAGAAGGAATGCAGCAAGAGGGGCTGTCCTCACCAGCACCCCGGGGTGCCATGCCACAGATGCTTGGAAGATGGTCTCTGATGGAATCCTGAGTGCTGGAGCCCTGGCCTGTTACCCTCAAGCAGAAATGCCCTGCCACGCGCGGGGGCGCCTTGCCCTTCCCGCTCACTACCTCCCTCCACTCAGCCCTCCCCCAGTCCCATCCCAGCACAAACAGTATCTTGTCAAAGCAGACCCCACACTGCAGGTCCCTTCAGACATGGCAATCCCAGGGTGAACCGCATCTCTTGGTACAAGATCTCACCCAGAGGTTCCAGCACCTTCCGATGGCAGGGCAGGAGGTAGGTGAAATCCCCAAATGAAAAACACAGTTACGCAAAAAAAAAAAAAAAAAAAAA
This sequence comes from Nyctereutes procyonoides, assembly GCF_905146905.1. Lineage (NCBI taxonomy): Eukaryota > Metazoa > Chordata > Mammalia > Carnivora > Canidae > Nyctereutes > Nyctereutes procyonoides. The sequence continues at coordinate 3,532,555 of NW_026575135.1, read as the reverse complement.
AAAACCAAGACAACAACGAACAAAAAACATTCCCAGCTCCTACAAAAGCAAAAGTGCCGAATAATTTCACTGTCATTCAGAAATGGGTTCACTGTCAAGTTTTATAAAGTCATTAACCAACACGGAGCATCCCTGGGTCCCTGGTCTACCACAGTTTTGGCTTCAGGTACATCATTCACCTTCTCTGTTTTTTCCATCGGAGAAAAATAATTATACCTTCCGCCCGATATTCTGCAAAGCCACGTTTCTGTCCGGATGAGAAGTTCTCACATGGCCAAGTCTGAATTCTTGTCGGTCCCTCCTCAACCTGCTACCCCGCCAGCCGCCCCGTCCTGGTCCCTTGGCTCTCTTCCAGAGTGGCCATCCCATCCCTCCTCCTTTCTGACCTCCTCACTCTCCCCCGCCTCTTTGCTGGTCATCGAACACGTGAACCTCGTTCTTGTCTCAGGGTCATGACATTGCTCCTTCCTGGAATGTTCTCTCTCCACGTCATAAGGGCCCCTACCCAGCATCACCTTAGAGGAGGCTTTCCTTACCACCCTGCCTGAGATAACCCCTTCTTCTACTCCCACATCCTCCATAACCTGCTTCCCTTTGCTTCTTGGCACTTATTCCTATCTGAAATGATGCCGTAGCTTTGTTGCCTCGGTCTTCCGTCACTACAGAGCCACCGGGAGATTAGGATCGCTGTCTTTCCATCACAGTGCTCTGCACTTACTAGGGAGCCTGGCATATAGGAGGCACTCCAGAACTATCTGTGGAATGAATGAATAGATAATGAATGTGAAAACACGTAGAGAAGTTCAACGCTTCGGAGCTGAAGGGAAAGTCACACATTATCAGCCCTTCTGCCTTGAGAAAGAGAGGATTTACAAGTAGGCCTGGGAGTCCCTCGCAAACACATCTACGTTTCAGGAACGCACCTATTTGGTTACACGAGGAGCTCATTGGAGAAATGAAAAAAAATAATAGTGAATTTCATTTTGCTAGGCATGGTGTGCTATTTCCCAGATTGCTCAGAATTTCTCAGGAAATGGCTTCGGGCTTAAGGACTGAGGGGGCCAAGGCCTGGTGCTGCCAGGACAGAAAGGCCCCCGGGGAGGACCAGATGGGCTTGTGTTATGAAGGAAAGGCAGCCCAAGGAGTGGTCTCTCCAGGGTCCTTGCCCCCTCCAACACCTCTTCCACCATCCCCCCTCGTCCACCGGTTCTAGAATTTTTTACTTGACAGTTAATAACAAAGTTTACCCTAACCAGCGCTAGGAAGAAACCATGACTGGGGACTAACTAGATTTACGCTCAGAGTCTTCCTTGCTGCACAATTTTGAGAAAACGACTTAACCTTCTTGACTCTCTGATTTTTTATTTTTTATTTTATTTTATTTTTTTTTTGTCACTGATTCCCACCTCACCAGCTCTTCTCTGAGATGAGGCATTGGTGAGTAACAAAAATTAAGAATTAAGGGATCCCAGTGTGACATGGCCGTTACCGTCAATTTCCCAGGCAGGTGATGAAGCCTGACTTTAGAATCCTTTCTGCAGGTGGAATGTGCCAGGTGGAGGTGAACAGACGCGCGGCACTGGAATGGGAAACGATAATTCGTAACACTGCACAGCTATTACTTTGCATCAAAGGAAGTGATTTGTATTCAGAGATTATGTAATTGTGAAGTACTGAACAATTACAAAATATTTTGGCTCCTTTTGGGTATGAGGGAGGGAGGCAAAACCCTGAAATAGAAGAAAGTGGTGGCTCATAGGAAAATTTTATCCTACCTCTTTGTGAATGGCTGAAAACTCCACCTTCCTACACACTCGCCAAACACCTCCGGCAAAATGAGTCATCACGTTCGGATGGCAAGTGTTTGCTGAGCCTCTACGGTACGCCCAGTTTCAGACGGGACCCACCAGCTGAAGCAGAGGCTGGGTGCCCACGAGGAGGGTTGAAACACTATAGCGAGTGTGCACAATAAGTCAGGCCTTCCTCAGAGAGACTTAGGGCCTTTGATTTGGGTAGCCATAAGCCCAGGTAAGGGGAATATCCAGATTTTTCAAAGACAGTTGGATATAAGTTGACCCTGATACCAGGGACGCAAATTCAGAATGGGGGACGTATGGAATGCCAGGTAACCAAATGGAGCCCTCCCCTCGGTCGGTGTCATGTGAGATGATCATTTCCCCAGTCCCCAAGGGCATAATATACACAGACATAGGTGGTGGGTGGCGGAGCCCTCTTCCCATTGTTTTCTTGTTTCTTTCTCGTTCTTCCTCTACGGGAAACTATCCAGGTGGGGCATTTCCATATTCATTTCCAAGTAGAGGCATTCCCATCCTCAGCCAAGAGAGGTCACCAAAACCAGTCTCTCATCCCGAGGGTTATGGATGTGGTAAGTGATCCTCCTAAAGACCCTAAAGATGCAGCAGTGGTGGTCTATCTTATCTCCGCTTAATCCACCAACCTGGTCCTTTAACAACTCAGATGGATCCAGAAAGGATGGCAGTGAGCTACGACAAACTCAGACAAATTGTCAGTTCAATTGCAGCTGCCAGATGCGGCGTCTATGCTACAGCCAATTAACACAGCCTTGGGCATACAGTCTGCGGCCGTCGATCTGGAAAATAAGTTTTTTCCCGTCCCTATCTGGAAGGAGGATCAGGAGCAGTTTCCATTCACATAGGGTAGGCTCCAGTACACACTTAAGGTCTTGCCCCAGGGCCATATTAACTATCCTACCCTCCATCGTAATAGTCTGAAGGGCCATGGATCATGTGGAAAGTTTGAATGTCACACTGGTTTGCTTTGTTGATGCATCATGCTAATTGGACCAGAGGGATAAGGAAAGGAAGCATATTCAAGAACGTGATAAGTTAGACATGCTCCAAAAAGTACAGGACAAATCCTATGAAGAATCGGGGGCTTGCCGCGTCAGTGAAGACTGTAGGTCTCTATGGTCTGTGGCAGGTCATACATCTGTTCCAAAATAAATTAGAAATTCCTACATGTTATACCTCACCCCTCTAAGAAAGAAGCAGAATGCTTGCTCGGCCTCTTTGGGTTCTGAGGCAGCATGTTAAAAACACTTGGGGGGATCCCTGGGTGGCACAGCGGTTTGGCGCCTGCCTTTGGCCCAGGGCGCGATCCTGGAGACCCGGGATTGAATCCCACGTCAGGCTCCTGGTGCGTGGAGCCTGCTTCTCCCTCTGCCTGTGTCTCTGCCTCTGTCTCTCTCTCTCTCTCTGTGACTATCATAAATAAATAAAGAAAAAAAAATTTAAAAAAAACACAAAACTTGGGGATCCTGCCCTGACCCATTTTCCCCATAGCATGGAAGGTTGCCAGGTCCAGGTGGAGCAGAGATTAGCAGAAGGTTCTGCAGCAGGTCAGGCTGTGGTGCGTGCAACCCTGCCATTTGTACCATTTGATCCAGTGGACCCCGTAATGCAAGAGTCACTGGTCATAAAAAAATACTATGTAGAGGTTATAGCAAGTGCCAATTAGGAGACTCATAAAGTCGGTCCCCAAGCTTCTAGAATTGAGTCCATGCCACCTGCAGCAGAGAGGCATGCATTTGCAGAGCTGAGGAGAGGGGAGAGTCCCTGGTAATGCTACTGGGTCCTATCAAGAGACCAGGCAGCCAGAGCCGCCAATCGTGAGCTAGATTCTGTGAGATTCAACAAGCCAGGTAAGGAGACAAGACACGTGGAAGTGGTGCACCTAGGATTGGGCCCAAGCAAGGCCAGTACAAGTACACGGCACCGGTAAATGGCCCCGACCCCATGTCGTCCAGCGCTAGCACACGTTATACTGATGGCCGCTGCCTGGGGGTGGCCTGGAAGGCCAGAAGGTCATGCAAGTTTTGCAAAGAGTTATTGGCTCCATGTTATGCATACAGGCCAAAAATACACCATGTCCAGGACTTCAAAGGGTACAGGTGGTCACTTATATTGTGAAGCAAGGAAAGAGGCTCACGGCAAGAGATCACTGGATACATGACTTCCCTGGCATGTCAGGAACCCCTTCAGAGCAAGACACCTTGCTTGTTCAACACCAATTTAACCAAACACCTTTGAGAAGTCAGCAGGGCCTCCTTGGCAGTGGTTATCAACTGGTGGTGGGTTTGTTTGGGGGGGGGGTGCAGAGAGATGACTGTGGGGCTTGTCCTCTCCCTTTCAGTGGTTCAGACACATGTCACAGCTCCACGCTCCACACGGTACACGTCCCAGCCCCCTAGAGCCTGCTTACAAAATTTCAGCCCTCCACCTCTTTTAAGCTGCCTATGACTACTGACGGGAAAGAGCATCACATCAAAACCAAGAGAGACAAGACGGGTGGCGAAAAGCTCCCGAAGTGGTGAAAAGCTCCACAAGGGGCTGGAAGCGGTAATCTACAGGTCCTTCTGGCGCTGGGATTCCAAGACAAAGGGGCCAACGATGGCAATATTTTCCCAGTGCCCTTCCTCTCTCCCTAAATCGTGCATCAGAATCACCTGGAAAGCTGTTAAAATGCAGATTTCTGGGCTCCAGCACAGAGGGGCAGGGGCTGAGAGTCTGTATCTCCAGCAAGTTCTCAGAGGCTGTTCAGAAACCACCCTTCAAGTGTCCCTGACCCAGAGCCCCGGGGACCCAGAGTCTGACCTTACGGGCAGCACTCCAGGATCCGACATGCCCTGTCCTCACAGCGATGGAGGCCGCATGTGTTACACTTCAGAGTCTGCGCTTTGGGGTTTCACTGATCTGCGTTCAAGTCCAGACTCTGCCAATGAGCAGCTATGCAACCTGTGGCAAATGGGCTTTACCTTGTGAGCCTCAATTTCCTCATGTAAAATGAGAGTCGTAATAAGATCAAGCTTACCGGGATAGCGTGGAGGTTTAATTAGATATACTGGAAACCAACGGGCATGGTGCTTGGCACAAAGTAAGCCCTTGGCAAATAAGGATCCAATGACAGCAGCAATGCCAGTGCTCTGCAAACTGTAAAGGGCCAGCAAATACAAGAGACTGCCTTCCACATGGTTTTTCAACTCAAACTGTCATCTTCTGGGACATAGCAGGGCAACATTAAGAGGGAAGCAAAGGTAAGAGACTGTGCAGTGGGGGTTGTGACTCCTCCCTCTCTGCCCCTCCCCACTCTCCCTCTGCACCCCACCCCGCCCCCAGCCCTCCTCTCCAAGGTCATCTTGTTTACATCTGGACTTGGGACTTCCTCGGGGAAACAGTTTCCCATTTTTCCTCACCCACAGTGCAGAGCAAGGGTGAGCAGCCAAATTCTCCCCTCCCATCTCTAGAACACCTGTCTGTGCTTTTGTGGGATGATGCTCACCGGGGTCAGCACCACGTCTGGCCCTTAACACTCACACAGACATTTTTTTGTTGAACTGAAATGTACAGATGTTAAGGGGATAGGATCTAGGTTGGGCCCAGTATAGCGTCTGGGTCAGTGCATGACCTTGGATAAACCTCACCCCTCCTACGGGCCTCAGTTTCCTGTCTGCCATTTCCCATTCCAGCTGCAGGTTACATCTGTGATGTCCTAGACAGAGATCTGAACAGGAGGCTGGTAAGTGACATGGGGGCGGGGGGCAGGCCCAGATATGTCACTAACTCACAGTCCTGGGCCTTGGCTATCTCATCTGCATTATGGGATGATGTCTAAGTACCCGTCTCTCATTCCAAGGTCATGAATTTCTAGAATATTTGATTTTAGGCTTCTTTGGGGCTCAAAGTCAAGGCATTTAAGCAGCGTTTGACATGATGGGGAAGGAGCGTGTTTCCTTTGATCCTGAAGTAGCCACATTTCACGGGAGGCCTCTCAGATCCTACTGGATGAAATCTCCCATAATAACACACAGTAATAACAATTATTAATATTGCAGGCAGTCATTAAAGCAGCATCATATGATTCTCAACTCACATGGTATCTTTTAAATGAGAGTGCACTGACGCTTTAGCAAGACAAATGAAGGCAAAGAGGGACTACTGTCTGAGCCACTGACTTGAATCTTCTCTACATGCATTTTAACCCTTAACTGGTATAAGGCAATGAAGACAGCGTTGGATTGGGCTTTAAAAGCTGTGGCTTCACTGCTAGGTGCTTTTACTATCTAGCTGTGTGACTCTGGGCAAGTGACTCAGTCCATCTGGGCCTCAGTTTCCTCATTGGTGAATGCTTCTCCACCCTCCTCCCAGGGTTGTTAGGAAGATCACCTAAGATAATGGATGTGAGACTCTGTTGTAAACTGTAGAGCTCTCTGCAAACACAAGGCACTGCCATTATGGTAATAAAAAGCAAATGGCACATGAATATTTCACAAGCATGGACTGGGACAGATTACTTATAAAGTACCCCCATCTACTAGGGTTTTACAAATACACACTCCCTGCCCTTATTATGAACTTCCTAATAATCCCTTTCTAAAGCTCATCTTCACACTCCTTTTGTCTCCCCTGTCATTTTTTCTTAATATCTCCTCTCTCACACAGCCATCTATTACTGAACTCTGGGTTGGCATTTGGGGAAAGAGTTTGTCAGGAAAATACACACATCCATATTTTGTACAGAGACGTAAATGAAATGAAGCATGGACACCTCGATTCTATGCTAGATATTAAAAAATATACATCTTCCTTGTGGGTCTGCCACAGACCCTCCTATTAGTAATACTTAGTCTGAAATTAGATTTAACAACCCCATCACCATATGTAGCCTCAAATCCATTCACAGGTGGCATTAATGGAGAAAGGGAAGAAATAAGCTCAGATGCATTTTTTTTCTTTTTTTTTTCCTCCTTAAAAAAAGTGTAAATTTTACAAAGCCTTTTGGAGTCTCTCTTGGCTAAAGGAGAAATCCTTTTGCCATTAACTGTTCCTGCAGAGAGAGCTCGCTAGCTGCAAGATCATGATGAGGGTAAGCATTAATTAAATCTAACTGCGAGAGAATAATTATGTACACATATCCGTCAGGGCAAGTTGTCACTATCCAGTAACAAAGTTGGATACCAACTCCATCAGCAGAACTGTCAGGCGGCTGTTAAAAGGATATAAATGTGTCCCAAAAGGATCATTTCATTTAGGGGGGGAAAAATTGGATTGCAAAGGATTAATGAGGCGAGGGGTTTGTGTTTTCAATTGAATGTAAAATGCAAACCGAGGAAGTTGGGATATCATCATTTAACCTTAATGTTTAGCTACATTTGGATTTCTAACATGTGGTGGGGACAATTAGACCTTGTGTATCAAACCAACATTTCCATCATGCAATGAGATTAAAGATTAGATATCTTTTAAGTTATATTGCACAAAAGTTAACAAAATCATAAAATTTCATTTACACAGATGGCATATTATTAATAATAATTAGGCAAGAAAATGAATGCAAATCCCACCAGGGTAATTCAGGGATTCAGGAAAGGGCTTTCGTCTTTCTCTTTCTTTCTTTCTTTCTTTCTTTCTTCTTTCTTTCTTTCTTCTTTCTTTCTTCTTTCTTTTTTTTTTTTTGTAGCTGCCTTTATGTCTGCTGAATTTCAGTCCACCTCTGTGTGGCCGTATGTGTGCAGAGGCTCCTGCAGGTGATGGGAATGCAAGTCTTGGAAGCAGGTGCTGCAAACAGGCACAGCTACAATGCAGGAGCAGGGACAATAGTGTTGGAAGCAGATCGAAGTGTACATCCAGGCTCTACCACTGACTGGCCATGTGAGCTGGGCTACGTACTTCACGTCTCCTAACATCAATTTCCTTTCCAGAATCATGTTACAGAAGAGGAGTTATAATAGTATATTTGAAAGCACCTAGAACAGTGACTGGCACATAGTAGGTGGCCAATTATTGCTGCTGCTTCCTATCAGATCTATGTCCGAAGGGAAGAAACAAACCACAACCTCAAGATCTGTTCCTCCTGCACCGTCATCCTGGCTGGGGCAGTCATGGGTAGTGATGGTTTCCAGCCAAGGCAAGGAATAGGAAGCCTACCTGGTTTCACTGCATGCTTGGTGGACACCCATAATGGTCAACACCAGTCATTTATTCCAATGCACTTATAACAACCTGTAATTGCTAGTTGGCTGCCTACCTGTTTCCTCCTCCGTAACTTGAGCACCCTGAGGGTGAGGGCCTCATGTGTCTGGTTACCTACTGTCATCTCAGGACCTAGAATGGCTCACACTTGGTAGGCACTCATTGAAAGTACGAATGGAAGTGAGGTTGGAGGCCCTGGGCAGAGACGTAGCAAGAAGGGATGGAATCGAGGAATGGGAATCGGGTGCAATAGCATTAGCGAACAGCTAGGGAGACACTCATTCTATGCTGGGGATGATGCCATAAGGATGGATGATCTGACTTGTCTGGTTGTGCTGGGACCACAGAAGCTGATCTTAGAATGAGTCCAGAGTCTATCAGAGATCCTAGCCATTCTGGGATGCTGTAATGATCAGGGGAATGACCTCTTCTTGCATTCTCAAGACCTTGTCAAGGTATTTTTAGGTACTCCTGCCTGAAAGCACGACTTCTTCAAGACCTTTCCCCACCGTGGAATCTATGTGGATTGCTATGAATGCCACAACACTCTGCTGAAGGGGATCACACTGACCCATCTCACTCAACACCTTTGGTAAAGTAACCAGGCTGACAGAGAAGGAGGTTGGCAATACAGCTATTCCCTGGAACCTTATCTGCTCCACTAGACCATACATAGGGCCTTTCTATTTCCAGAAGAGATCCTGACAAAATGAACTATTTCTATGGCCCGAAGAAGAAATATGAAGAATGTGGATTGCAACAAAATACTACTACTTTGTCTTGTCAGCGAGTATTTTTCTGGAAGTGTTCACCTACAACCTCACTTATACACCTCCCTTCTCCTTCCCCACAAAAACAAAACAAAACAAACAAAAGATAAAACCAGTGTACACAGATTGCTTCTCCCTATTTCCACAGTTGATTGAAAGAAATATCTTTCAGAGGGATAAAAATTAAGCCACGTTTCATCAGAAATTGCCAAGAGTCATCATCGAAAATAAAATAAAATTTCAGGAAATTGGGCCACAGCCAGAAAACTGAGATCATAAAATGTCAAGACCCATAAAGAGAATTTCTTACTTCTTGTGCAAAATCTTTAAACTCTAATTCTTGGGGCAGAATTTTATATATGTTCATCTGATTATATTTTTAATAGTATAGTTTAATATGCTGCATTCTCATTTTGCCTACTTGATCTAATAGGAAGATTATGTATTAGTCAACCTGTCATTGTACTTCCATTTTTTCTTTATATATTTTGAAGCTTTGTTGTTTCGGTACGTAAGTACAGATTTCATTTGTCTCTGGTGAACTGTTCCTTTTATGATTAATGACCCTCTTTATTCCTAAGAATTTTTTTGTTTCTTGTTATAAAGTTTATTTTGCCGTATATTTCTACTTCTCCCCATGCTTCCATTTGATTAGTATTTGCCTACTATATATTTTTCCATTACTTCACTGTCAAACTTTCCATATCTTTATGTTTTAGGAAGATCTCTGATAAACAGCATGCAATTGGATTTTACTTAATGCAAATCTATCTCTGAATTTTAGTTTGCAAATTATATTTATTATAATTACTCATGCTTGGGGGCTTATTTCTACCATGTTATATTTCAGTCTGTTCTTTTTTTAAGTTTTTTATTTTATTTTTTTTAAGATTTTATTTATTTATTCATGAGAGACACATGGAGAGAGGCAGAGACACAGGCAGAGGGAGAAGCAGGCTCCTTGCAGGGAGCCCAATGTGAGACTCTATCCCAGGACCCTGGGATCACGCCTTGAGCCACAGACAGATGCTCAACCACTGAGCCTCCCAGGCATCCCAATATTTTTTAAGTTTTTATTTATGTTCTCATTCATTTGGGGAATATAAATAATAGTGAAAAGGAATATAAGGGAAGGGAGAAGAAATGTGTGGGAAATATCAGAAAGGGAGACAGAACATAAAGACTCCTAACTCTGGGAAACGAGATGGGGTGGTGGAAGGGGAGGAGGGCAGGGGGTGGGGGTGAATGGGTGACGGGCACTGAGGGGGACACTTGACGGGATGAGCACTGGGTGTTATTCTGTATGTTGGTAAATTGAACACCAATAAAAAATAAATTTATTTTAAAAAAATAAAAAAATAAAGGGTATGCAAGAGCAGTAAAAAAAATAAATTTCAGTTAACATACTGTGCAATATTAGTTTCAGGTGTAGAACTTAGTGATTCAACACTTCCATACAACACCCAGTGCTCATCACAAGTGCCCTCCTCAAGCCCCATCACCTGTTAAACCCATCTCCCCATCCCTTCTGGAAACCATCAGTTTGTTCTCTATAGTTAAAGAGTCTATTTCTTGCTCAACATCACCAACATCATGGAAATACAAATCAAAACTACAGTGAGATACCACCTCACACCTGTCAGAATGGCTAAAATTAACAACTCAGGAAACAACAGGTGTTGGCAAGGATGTGGAGAAAGGGAAAGCCTCTTACATTGCTGGTGGGAATGCCAACTGGTGCAGCCACTCTGGAAAACAGTATGGAGGTTCCTCAAAAAGTTAAAAATAGAGCTACCCTATGATCCAGCAAGTGCACTACTAGGTATTTACCCAAAGGATACAAAAATAGTAATTCAAAGGGATATCTGTACCCTGATACTTATAGCAGCATTATCTACAAGAGCCAAATTATGGAAATAGCCCAAGTGTCCACAGACTGATGAGTGGATAAAGAAGATGTGGTGTAGATACAGAATGAAATATGACTTAGCCATAAAGAAGAATGAAACCCTGCCACTTGGCAATGACATGGATGGAGCTAGATAGTATAATGCTAAGTGAAGTAAGTCAGTCAGAGGAGGACAAATACCTATGACTTCACTCATATGTGGAATTTAGGAAACAACAACAATAACAACAAAATCAGAGGAGAACAAAAGAAAGAGCAAACCATTCTCTTCTTGTTCCTGCTTTCTCTTTACCAGTATCCCACCACACCCTACTGCCCACTTGGAGTCACCAGGCATCAGCTTCTAAAGCCTGAGCTTTGCATTTCCTTTCCATTCTTTACACCTGAGGAGTCACCTTTCCTCATCGTTGATAAACTTATTTTTTTAAAAAAGTTATATTTTATTCAACATATGTGTGCATGTCCACACGTGTGCAAGCATGTGTATATGGAGCAGGAAGGTCAGCTTTGTGTGCCATGCTGTTGAAAGTTTACCACGCTCCTCCCCACATTCTTTTCATTAGATATGGGAGCTTTTGTTACCCCAAAATACTGAAGTCCAATATGTAAATATGAAATAGTAGCTTGATGAAAGAGTCCTTCCTCCTCAGCCACATTCCCCTGCCCACCGGACGACTCTGGCTAACAGCCCAGGAGCTCTAGTCGGGATCCTCAGTGTGTTTAACCACGTCTATCTCAAGCACGGGAAAATGCAAAGCCTTCTCTTTATAATCTTCTGATTTACCCATTTGATTACAGTTGAGTCAGAAAAAGGCACAGGCTGCCAGCTACAATGGGTTTTCTCCAAATCCCCCAACAGTCAGTCCTTGTGCAGGTAACATGACCTATGTGATTCTACATGTTCAAATGGCATGAAAAGAGGACCATTTTGTTAAGTCAGGGGACTTGGAATTCCATTCCTGGGTCTTCTAATTCTTTTCTGTGGCATGGATGAGGTTTTCCCATCCATCATGTTCTGCATCTACGAGCAGGAAGGATTGGATGACCTTGAAATTCATTTCCATCTCTGTTGGACTAAGAGAGTGTAAGGAGTTATTTCCCTCAACTGTGCGCCTGAAAGCCTGTGACTATGAGGCCTCTGAGACATCTCCATTGACCTAGAGTCAGCCAGCAAGAAGACAGGCAGGGGTTAAGTCTATGATCCTCTCAGTCCACATCTGAGATGTTCCCATACTGCAGGGAGTGCAGGTCAAATCCAATCCACTGCCTGTTTTTGTGTGGTCCAGGTGCTAACAATGGTTTTTACACCTTTAAGTGGTTAAAACAAATCAAAAGGGGAATATGTTAAGACGTGAAATCATACAAAATTCACATTTTAATATCCACAAATGCGTTCCATTCTTTTGATTAGAAGAACTCTATTACCAAAAATGATGCTTAGTTATTATTATCGTATTTTGAATGATGTCAGATTTGTGGAGAATTTTCTCTCACTGTATAAGTGTCTACATAATATCCTCAAAGTGTGCCTCTTGGTCAGCAAAGCTTAAAATATTTCCTATCTAGCCCTTTACAGGAAAAATATGATGATCCTTCATTAGACCATAGGCCCTTGTGAGGATGGAGCTAGTGTCCAAAATCGATTACCTTCCTTATACCACAAGCCAGGCCAGATCCAACAACGGCTCGTGAGCCAACCTCTTTAGCCCTGTTATAAAAAGCTGGTTAACAGAGGTGTAAACATTACATATGGTCTTTGACCAGCTGTAAATGGTCAAAAGACTAGAATCTGGGACAGGGTCCTCCCTAAACCAGCTGTACCACACATTATAGAAGTTCCTTCACAGATCTGAGCCTCCACTTTTCCATCAGTAAATTAGGAATAATTACACTTGCCTCAGAAGACTGTGCAGATCACTCCAGGCTTTAACATAAGACAGAGGCTTAATAAAACATCAGTACCTATAGGTTGTAAAAAATCAATAGGGGCACCTGGGTGGCTCAGTCGGTTGAGTGTCGACTCTTGATTTCAGACTCATGATCTTAGGGTCCTGGATCAAGCCCTGCATCGGGCTCTGCACTGGGCATGGAGTCTGCTTGAGATTCTCTCTCTCCTTCTCCCTCTGCCCCTCACCCACTCTCTCTTTCTAAAATAAATTTAAAAAAAAACACAGTCCAATATTGTGTCTCTTCACCCTTAAAGAGGTGAACTCTTATTTGGCCACCTCCTGAATCTAAGACGATCCCAAGACTTGCTTTGAGCAATAGAACGAAGCAGAAGGAATGTGTGCCTTCCAGGTTTGGGCTTCAAAAAAAACCTTGCAGCTCCTATTTTTGCTGTTTTGGGAACCATCCACCATTTGTTTTCATTTTTGTTTGAAGAATTTATTTATTTATGAATGAGAGACACAGAGAGAGACAGAGACACAGGCAGAGGGAGAAGCAGGCTCCATGTAGACCCCCTGGGACCCCAGGATCACGTCCTGAGCTGAAGGCAGACGCTCAACTGCTGAGCTACCCGGGGATCCCACTATCCACCATTTGAACCAGCTTTGGATACCTGGCTGGCCGAGTCCACTGAGCCTACCCCACCCAGACCAGAACTGCCCAGCTGATCCCATTCCAAATGCTCAACTTGGATGAAAAGCCAGATAAATGGTGGCTGCCCTAAGTCACAGAGTTTTGGGGTTATTATGCTACGATCCAGACACAACATTTGTGACATTCTGGTAAAAGAAATATATTAAGAGTTGTGACCGCAGGCCCCACCAGCCCCCGGCCCCCCTTCTGCTGTGGCCACTTGTGATTGCCTGTGCACCCCGCCAGGCCAGCCGGAATTGACTAAGAGCCCCCTGACATATTTCAGACAGACAAGGAAAACCGCCCGGAGGAGACACACACTTCCAGCCACGCAAACTTCTCTGAAAGACACGTAGGAGATTTATGGAGGCAGCTGTGTACTCTGACTACAAATCAGCTCTCCCATACCTCAGCCCAACACGGCCCGGGGATCACGGGGCTGCTGGTGGCACCGGCCTTCTTGGGAAGGGTCTCAGGCCAAGAAAAGGACGGCCGGAGCCCCAGGGATAAGGCTTCCCCAGCAACTGTTCGCAGCATCCCTGTGTTTGAAGGCGCCAAGACTCTGATTTCAGGATGCAGCTAATCCACAGAGTGCTTATAGGAACATGGCCAGGAGCAGCACATTCTCACAAGGGCCCTGGGAAACAAGAATGGCAGGTGTGCTCGCATCTCCAGGTGCTGGGGATGGAACCCAGGGAGCTTAAGCAGTTTCCCTGAGGACCCAGCTGCACTTAAGAACTGGAGTTCCAGCCTCCGAATACTCGGCCTTTCAACACACAACAGTGCTCCCCAATCAGATTTATCATCAAAAACCATTTAAGTCAGAGGAGACCTGTGGAAATTATCTAGCACATCACCTTTGCTTTCCAAATTAACAACAACAGAGATTTATTGGGTACTTACCATGTTTAGTGCAGCCTGCTGAGCACTTTACATGCATTAACTCTAATCCCCCAGCCCCCCAGGAGGTGGCCGATTATACAATTTGTAGATTAGGTAATACCAATTTAGCACAAAAAGTCACTTCCCAAAGTTGAGTGAGTCAGAGGCAGAAGTGGGATATGAATGTACATCCATCTGACTCCCGAACCCAATAGCTCCTTTCCACAAAAACACACAGCCTCTTAGATGGGGACACTGAGGCCCGGGGGGGGCTGAAGGTCTTGTCCAAGGTCATTAATTGTCCATTAATCCATCAAGCATTAACTGAGCATCTGCTATTTGTCAGGGGCTAGGCTAGTCTATGAAAGCACAGGCATGACCTGGACATAGCCACTGCACTTCATGAGTTTAATTAAGGGAGAAGAGAGGTGGCCATAAATTACTCTAATAAAAGGTAATAAATGACAAATACCACAAGGAAGATAGAGAAGAGGTTATCCGAGCTTCTGGCTCCTTTACCCTCCCTGACAGATACACCCCGATATGCCCTTTTACTGCAACACACTGTTCTCAGAATGTAGGCTTATGTAAATATATTATTTTTTTCCTGTTTATTGGTAACTGGCTATAAATTATTCACTTAGTTGGAAGAAAATATTCGGAAACATTAATGGCTTTAAATTATCTGCCTTACTGGGCTGTTGTTATGCATAAATGTGGAACAGGAAGCCCCGGGTCCAGTTTTTATTTTTCTGTGTTCTAGCTGTCTTGGTCCCTGGAGCCTCTGCCCGCTTAGTAGCCTTCCCTTCCTACCGGGACGTGGGGGTGGGGGTCCCTGCCCGAGGTGCCGCAGCAAGTCTTGAACCGGCCTTCTGGGAGTGAGGCTGTCCTGGGGACCACGGCAGCGGCCTGGGGTCTGGCCCTTTGTCCATGATGCCACTGCTCTTCTGTTCCGCCACCTTCGAGCCCTGGCCCAGCCCTGGCTCACCTCCCCAGCCCACCGCCGGGCGCCAAGAGTCTGCTCGCCCTTCCAAATGATGCTTTATGGTGACTCTTTGGGAAGTCTTCAAAGTCATCCCGAATGACTAGCAGGCCTACTTCCCGCATGCCCCTGAGGCCATGGCATGCTCCCTGGGGCCGGAGGGGGCCCGAAGGGGGGGTCCTGACTCTCATTCTTGCGTGGAGAGAGAGGCCTCACCCTCCAGGGTCTTCTAGCCCCTGAACTCCCCCGCAGCAGCACGGGTGATGCAGAAACACTCGTCAACGCAAGAGAAGCTTCAGCCACTTGCTTCCAGGGTCTAGCCTGGGCGGGCACCGCTTCACGGCTTGAAGGCCTCACCTGGACCGGCCACAACGAAAACCCAAGTCGCATGGGAACGCAGTGTGGGCTGTGTCTGGGCCCTGAGCTCACAGGTCTACATCCACTGGCTGGACCAACTTGGGCAAGTCCCTTAACCTACGTCTGACCTTCCTCTCCTGTAGCCTGGGATAATTATAGGCCTTACCCTATGGGATCTGGGGAAGCTTTTAAATGAGGTAATGGGTGATGTGCACAGTACTTAAAATACATGAAATAGGGGATCCCTGGGTGGCTCAGCGATTTGGCGTCTGCCTTCAGCCCAGGGCATGATCCTGGAGACCCTGTGTGGAGCCTGCTTCTCCCTCTGTCTGTGTCTCTGCCTCTCTCTCTCTCTTTCTCTCTCTCTCTCTCTGTGTGTCTCTCATGAATAAATAAATAAAATCTTTAAAAAAATGCATGAAATACACTAAATGCTGAGGAGACGCTGGTGCACCACATCGCATTAACCATTTGCATTCTGTGGTGCTCCCGGCTATCTCCTCGTATCCATCCATCCTTCCATCCATCTGTCCCCACATTCTCTCATTCTGCCGATTGCTATTCCGTGCCAGCTCTGTTACACACTGGAGCTATAGAGAGACATAAATCACTGTCCTTCCCATCATGGGACTGTCAGAGCCGGGGAGGGAGACAGATGCGTCCGCACGTATTTACGATGGATTGTGATAAAGGCTGAGACGGAAAGCAGCACCGGGCTGCATGGGCCCGGACAAAGGAGCGGCTCGCTGAGCCGAGGTTAGGGCTGAGGGCGGCCTGAGGGGTAGTTCCTTCCCAGCGAAGACTTTGAAACCGAATTCTGAAAAATGAGTAGTAATTTGCTGCCCGGGACAGAGAGAGGGGAGAAAGGGAGGGCGTTCTAGGCAGAACGTGATCTGGACACAGACTTGGGAAGCCAGGCAGATTGGCTGAATGGAAAAATGGCCAGTGTGCCGGCAGCCACAGATTGCAGAGGCTTGGGACCTGGATGGAGCTGGGGGCAGGCTGGAACCGGCGAGGAAGGAGCCTGTGTAGCAGACTACGGCACCTTTCCACCTATTAAACATGTCCCCTGCATCTTACAGATTCTTGCTCTTAAAGCTGAGCACAGATACCCCAAGTGGGTAAGGATGCTGACAGGCATCAGAGCAGCAATGAAACAACAGTGATAAACATAACAACCAATAAAACAATGGGGCACCTATGTTCCATGTGCACCTTTTGCTGGGCTCTCCGCTCTACAGGCATTGTGTCATTCGACCCTATAGAAAGCCTTTGAAGGTGGCACCCTCACCACCCCAACATCCTCAGCGTAAGCTTGGTCCTTCTTCCTGGGACATCCCTACAACCTAAAGACTTGATAAAATGTTAAATGATTTCACTGAAAAGCTAATGAAGTATAATTTAAACTGAAATAAGCAAGTACGTATTATGAAATAGAATGTCATAGGGTTTTTTGGTTTTTTTAGGTGATATCTGGTATTTGGGGCTTATGGCCGATGTCTATCGAGCCCAGCTGTAGACCCTTTGGGAGTGTGTTGATTCTCACCTGTCTTTAGAAGACCTCCCCACGGAAGCTTGAGATGCCCTAATGCCAGTGACAGATGTTTTGGAAACTGTTGTAGCCTAGAGAGCGACATGGCCGGATTTAGTGTGTTTTCAAAAGATCGCTCCAGCCACCAGGGTGGAAGATGGATTTGTGGATGAAAGGGCTGTTGCAGGACTCTGGACGAGGAATAATGAAACCTCAGCCAGGTCAGAGGCAGTGGCCCAGAGAGCATGGGGCGGACCTGGGAGCCTCTGCAGGCCACATGAGCAGGACCCGATGACAGTAATAACGTTAGCTACTCATTATGGAGAGTGGGATTTTTGTATTTAAAATGGAACTAACCCCCATGAGCTGACTGATTGATCTTAAGCAATTGAAGAAGCTGTGTTAGCCTCAGTTTCCCCATCTGCAAAATAGTGTCAATAATACCAATGTCCTATATGGGTAGTTGGATAATACCTGGTTAGTTCCATTTTAAATACAAAAATCCCACTTTTAAATCCCTAGCTAAACCTCATGAGCCTCGGGAAGCTCTTCCTCCCATCAAAAGCAATCTTCCCCTGCTTTATTTTAGCCCCAACACATTCACTTTTCACTTCCTGTGGCCGCAAGCAGGGTTGGGGGGGCAGTGCCTGCTCAACAGCTGCCTCATAAAACCCTGTCGGAGACAGGAGGACAGCAATCAAGTCCCCCACCGCCTCCCTCTGTCCGCCTAAGGATGATGCACTTGAACGTCCACGAGGCCTCTCAGGAGGAAGCCAGAGTCACAGAAACACACTGGAGGTGCTGTGAACCGTGCTCCATCCCACGACACCAGTTGCCCACTGCCCGCTCCATCTGCTGCAAACCACTGGGCACCACGGAGACAGAGAGAGGCCAGGTGCTGCCACTCTGGGCCAGAAGGCCCGACACCACCTCAGCAGCAGGTGGAGGAGTTGCACTGAGAATCCAGACCCTCCGGGGGCACCCCGGTGGCCCAGCGGTTGAGCATCTGCCTTCGGCTCAGGTCGTGTCCCCGGGGTCCTGGGATCGAGTCCCACATCTGGGCCCTTCCAGGGAGCCTGCTTCTCCCTCTGCCTGTGTCTCTGCTTCTTTCTCTCTGTGTCTCTCATAGATAACTAATCTTAAAAAAAAAAAAAAAAAAGAATTCAGTCCCTCTTACGGGATCTGGGGCTTCTGATGGTCATGCAGGCTAACGGAGCACTTCCAACCCTGCATTTCTGTGGTTGCTTCTGTTCCTTGAGATGCTAATTAATGTTCCAGGAGGAAACATAGAGTCTGTGGTCAAGATGGTTGCACAGACATGGAGCCAAACAAAGAAGCCCAGCTCCCTGTCCTGCAGGACTTCCTAGGGTCTTCGAGAGTCTAGAATGCATTCAGAAATGTCCAAGAGGCAGATGGAGAATGCACAATTTCTCTGACTTGTATCGCCCGTGGGGTTCCCCAGTCCGAGATAATCCTGAGGACCTGCAGCAGTAAGCATGCGAGCCGGGAAGCGCGGGGCTGGTGCACACTATCCTTCTTCTGTCTTGTGAAAAACCCTATCCAATGGTGGCAGTAAAATCACGAGCACAATGTTATTAAGCCATTTTCAAAATTGCCTTAACAGCATCCACTTGAGCACAGTTAATGTGTTATCCATCAGCAAGCCTATCTCTAGGGGAAACAAGACTCCCCGGAGGTCTGTAGCAAGAGGCTCCGGCTTATCCTGGATCCCTCTTATAGCACCAATCCGGAAGTTACAAACCTGAGCCACTTTTGAATGATCTTTGGAGGTTAATACAGTCATTTATTCAACAAATACATATTAAGCCCTTTCTATGTATTCGGCGTACGAGTATGAACCACATTTTTTGAGGTTAGTAAATAAGCCAAGAAACAAAAATCATTTTAGACCACACGATTATGGAACAAGTCAATAAAAAGGGTAACCCAGCACCGTCTTGGGGTAGAGAGCATTGGACTGGGTGGTCAGGGAAGCCTGTTCGGATGAACTCGGATCAGAGCTGAGAGCTGAATGGTGGGAGAACTGCCAGGGGAGCAGCTGGGGGCTGGGGCACGTAAAGAGTCACAGCACGGGGAAGACAGCACGTCGTCAGGTTCTAAACTGGGGAACCATTTGCTGTGTTCCAGCAATCGAAGGAAGACGGTGAGGCTGGATCACAAGGAAATGCCAAGCGAGTCATGAGGGCAGGAGCCAGATCCAGATGGCAGAGGAGACTGGCAAGTAGTTTGGGATGCATTCTAAGGACAGCAGGAAACCACAGAATGATTTTCATCAGAAAGTGGCCTTATCCAGGTTATGTGTCTAAAAAGATTACTCTTGGGACACCTGGGGGGGCTCAGCGGTTGAGCATCTGCCTTCAGCTCAGGGCGTGATCCTGGGGTCCTGGGATCGAGTCCCGCATTGGGCTCCCTGCATGGTGCCTGCTTCTCCCTCTGCCTGTGTCTCTGCCTCTCTCTCTCTGTCTCATGAATAAATAAATAAAATCTTTAAAAAAATTTAAAAAGATTACTCTGGCTACTTTAAGGAGAAAGAATCCCAAGAGGGTATAGTTGCCAGCGGGAGGTAAGAGGTGTTCATACTGGTTACAAAGAAAGGGAGGACAGATTCAAGATATATTTAGGAAAAAAAAAAAAACGAATTTCTTCTTGCCTTAGTTCTCTTAGGCCCAATTTGACTTGTAAATCAAAAGCAACTTGATATCCACTCATCATCTAAGTCAAACAGCATATTTTCATTAATAATCAAATTCTGAAATTCTGCCCCAAGAGGGGGAGACAGATTCCAAAGCAAAGGCCAAGCCTAATTCCCCTCCCACTAAAAGAAGCCCCATGTGGCCTAGTTTACGGCACTGTGTAATAGTGAGCAATCAGAAACAGCCCAAATGCCCAAGAGTGGAGGCCTCATTAAGACAGTTACGTTGTAAAAGAGGGATTTTGGGGGAAGGGATTCGGTAGTATAACAAATCTTTTGGATAGGACACTAAGGAGATAATTCACACAGGCAACGAGAACAGGGGAGGTTAAGGACTGGGAGTCACTTGTACTCATGGGGGCTATATTTGCCAGGAGCGTATCTAGGAAGGGAATTCTTGGTGACTGATAAAAGGAAAAAGATGGGCAGGTAAGGCTAAATGAAACTACAACAAGTGACCCTGCACAAATATAAGATGGGACACACCCAAGGCAGCGTTTACTCAGCTCCCAACACATGGGCTGAGTGTTCCATGGTGTCTACATTCACCGGTTCACATGTCTTCACAGCAATGCCCTGGGGCAAGAACTGACATCCCATTGTACAGAAGAAGAGACTGGGCCTCAGAGATACCCTGTGACTCTTTAAAAGCCATTCAAGTTGAAGCTGACTGGGCTGGGACTGGCAACCAGACACGGCTGACCTCAAAGCAACTTACTCACCATTACACATCAGTTCAACCTGGGGGTTACCGTGTGGATTCCGAAAAGGAACCCCGGCATCGGCTTCTGCCTTGATTTACGACCTCAGTTTAATGTGTCGATCCTTGGTTTGTGCCAGGGTTCAGGATTTCACAGGACAAAGATCTAGACATCCTCTCAACAAATAACAACGTCTACCATGTGTGCAGGTACCGATCTAGGCCCAGAAGTGCAAAGATGCTTCAGGCAGCCAGACGAGTCCCACCTCCACACAATTCTCTGTACCAAACAAGACGACATTATACTCCACAACAATGAAATCAGTGCTTGACACGTATGTGGGCAAACTTACACGTGGGCATTCAGAGTGAATTCTGGCTGTGACAGCCAGTGGCGTCTTCGTGGAATGTGCCACGCAAGTTAGGTTGGGAACACAGGCAGGGCCTGGCCAGCTCTGAGTACAGTGGTTCAGTTCAAAGGTCTGGAATTCAGCTGGGTTAGTTCTTCCAGGCTCTCCTACTGACCAGGGCATCCCTTTGGGCAAGTGCCCACAGCTTCCCGTGCCTTAGCCTTATCATCTGTAAAATGGCATTTAGCCCTGTACCTTCTATATAGTGTTGCTGAGAATCAAATTGAAAAAAAGAAAAAAAGAGAGGTATATAGTATTTAGCTTGCTGCCTGGAGTAACTAAGTGTCCATAAATGACAGCAATTGCTCCTAGGGTCTGGATAGGTCATTTAAGGCAGGGAGAACGGCATGAAAAGGAACATGGTAGTGGAACATGCAGATTTAGGTGGGACAGCAGAGACCAGGGCTCCACAATGGCCTTGGATGGTCCTTTCCACAATCCTGGGCACTTTGGAGTCCCTGGACGGCCACTAAAGCTCTGGGAGAAGAGGAATGGCACCATCAGAACAATGTTCACAGGGACTAGAGACATGAGAGGCCAGAAGAAGAGAGGAGCTGGAGGCTACTGAGTAAGCTTACAGGGAAGGGAAGGGATTCGGATGCCAAGCAATGTAAGGGGGCCCATCCCATCTACAGAGTCATACAGATGACAAGAGGAAGAAGGAGGTGATGATGGTGATGACGAGGAAGAGGAGGAGGAGATGATGGGAAGAGGAGGAAGAGAAGGGGAGGAGGGAAACATCTACTTTTTAATGCATGCTGGGCTGGGCCCTGCGCTAAGATATCGTAACAATCCCATGGGATCGGAGTGGTGTGGAGAAGCAGAGCGACCTGCCCACGGTGACGCAGTTAGTTAACAGCAGAATCAAAATTTTGAATCCAGTTCTACCTACTTTACAGTGCTCCCACCCCTGACCACGATGCTATTCTATCGAAGAGCGACTCCCAAACCTGCTCCGGGATCCCAGCGTGAGGATGCCTTCCACGAGAACATCTGCGTCTCCCGTGCTCTCTGGAGAGCCACCCACTAAATGTAGGGAGCTTCGAGGTGCCTGTTGCTAATCTTCTCAGCTGCTCTAGGAGACAGATGGTCCAGTACCATCTCAGATGAGGCAGCTGAGGCTCAGTGACACTAGCGCCACCCCCCCGGGGCACAGGTCAGCTGTCTTCAAGCCTCAGCTGAGATGACTGATCAGGGACAGTACGGCACGATTATGGGAGGACTGGGAAACAAGGGAAGGGGGCACATCTCCTCCTGGTACGTTCAGAACCTGGGGACAGCCCGCCGAGGGAGGGCCTACCTCGAGACTTGCTCCTCCGCTTCCGCCTCCCTGCCGAGGCCCTGCGTGGGGCTGGCTGCAGCTGACCGATCTCGATGGGCGTGTTAGCGCGGAAACTCTCCTTGAACTTCTGCATCAGGGACTCCACGGTCTCCTGCGTCGCCTCAGCTGCTGCTACAGGGTGGGCAATGGGGCTGAGGTTAGGGCTCGGCCTGCCCCCAGCCCCTAGAGGACTGGGCCTGGCCACCCTGAGTCCCTGGAGCTCCCTCCCTGACCCACGATGAGACGGAAGCCACAGGCACCGGTATCTGTTGGCTCTTCACTGAGGCATTCAACACACACTCCATTCCAGGCATTGCCCCGAGCCCTTGAGATAGGGTGAGAAGAAGTCAGACCCAATTCGTGATTCAAGGAATCTGTAGTTTGGGAAGACACCCATCCAGGCATTCCCAATACTGCAATACTTTAGCGCTAGGAGAGTGCAGAATACCAGAGTAGCACCAAGAAGGGTCCTCTCACCCATCCTGGAGGTCAAGGCAGGCTTTCTGGAGGAGGTACTATTTAGAGGGACACCTGAAGGAGGAATAGGAATTAGCAAAGGAAGTAGAATCAGAGTAGGGTTACTAAAGAGATCTGGGATAAGAAAGAGCACCTGGGTAGGAGGAGAGGCATAGGCAAAGATCCGAAGCCCGAAAGAGCATGGCGTGAGTTCAATGTGGCTCCAAGGGAGCATGCAAAGAGATGAGGTCAGGCGGGTAAGATCACTGTGAGTCACATTGAGGAGTCTGGAATGTACCCTAATGGCAAAAGCTATTCACTGAAAATTCTCAGAAAATTGGCATGTTCAAAATAAGTCTCATCTGACAACAATTCCTAGTAAGAATGCAGAGGATGCATGCAGAGGTGGAGAGACCAGTGCAGAGAGGCTTTGGCATAGCCAGCCAGAACCAGAACAGTGGGGTGGGGGAAGACGACATCATGGGTCAAGTAACATTTGAGAGATAAACTGCAGTACTGTGACATGGAGATCACTTGGTACAATATCCCAATTTTACTGAAAGGGAAACTGAGCCACACCCCTCACCCCCCAGCCCAGCCAAACAAGGCATGTGACTCACTCCAGGCTAGCCAGTGGCAAAGTCAAGCCTTCTAAATCCCAGTCCAATGCTCTATTTTTATCAATACCCTGGATGGATTTGTTAGTAGCCTCGTTTCCATAAAATTTCAAAATTGAAACTGGTAGGAAGTTCCAGAGAATGGTAAGAGTGAGGTCAAGACGGACAGAGAGAAAAAAAAAAAAAGGTGAAGATAAAAGAAAAACAAAAAAGAAACGAAAGCTTAAGAAGGAAGGAGGAGGACAACATAAAAGGTAAGGGGAGGAAATGGGAAAGAAGCAAAGGAAATCATCTAAATGGCCTCACTGCCTTTGTTCTGAGAAATTCCCAAAGAGAGTCCCAACTTTGAAGCCTCCAAGCTCAGCCCTCCCTCCATCTATGTCTCCAGAGGCAAGGACGCTTCTTCTTCAGTTGGAGCTACCTGCTGTCTGGGGCCAGGAGATGGTATGTGCAAAAGATTCCTGTTTCTTTGAAGGGATTTCACCGGACTGGACAAAGAAGGCTTCTGAACATCCCAACACCAATTTCTAAGGAGCTCCTGTTTTCCCAGGTAAGCTTTTCAGCTTAGACAGATGCAACTGGGGCGTAGCTCACACCCAGAAGGCTGGTTTGGGCGTGGGGCTCTGCGAGAAGCTTTGTCTTTGAGGACACAGGCGGCGGAGGGGGTGGGGGGTAATCCATGTTTGCTAAGGAAAGACAACTGACTCTACAAATGGGCCATGAGGTGGCATAACTTTCTCATCTGCCTGTCTTGCTGTCTCCCTAGATTTCTCCATTAGGACTCCTTAAAGGTGAACCGAGAACAACCCAAACATGGGACACCTACCCCAAGCCTATGATGCACAGCCTTCCCGCAAGAGGCTACGCTCCAATTCTGAGAAGCACTTCCCCGCGCCCAGTCCTGATGGCTTAAACCCAGAGATGCGCGTGATTGGCCCCAAATTGTAAGAGCTGGACTATACTGTGGTCAAAAGTCTGGAATCCTCCAAGGGCAGGGCCGATCCAGGTTGGCCAACATTCATGCCTCCATTCATTTTCTTATCCGTTCACTCATCCATTCAACAGTGTTTTCAGAAAAAAACAAAAACAAAAACAAAAACAAACTCATAATGTATCTGTGTCAAGTACAGGAGGTGTTGTCTTAGCTCGGGCCACCAGAACAGAAATCATCGATTGGGTAACTTCACAAAAATTTATGTTCTCACAGCTCTGGAGGCCGGAACTGTGAGATCAGGGTGCCAGGGTGGTTGGGTTCTAGCGAGGTCTCTCTCCTTGGCTCACAGACATCTTCCCACAGTGTGCTCACGTGGTAGGGAGAGAGAGCCACAGGCAGGGAGGCAGAGACAGAGGGAAAGAGACAGAGATCTCTTCCTCGTTTACTGACACCACAGTCCTATCCGATTAGGGCTCCACCTTAATGATCTCATTTCATTTTAATCACTTCTTAAAGATCCTATCTCCAAATATAGTCACCATGGATTGAACTGTGTCCCTCCAAATTTCTTGTGTTAAAGCCCTAAATGCCCAGTGTGACTGTACTTGGAGGCAGGGCCTTCAATAGGTAATTAAAGTTAAATGAGGTCATGACAGTGAGGTCCTAATCCAATAGGATCCGTGTCTATAGAAGAAGAGGAAGAAATCTCTTTCTCTCTCTCCCCCCTCTCTTTCCCCACATACAGGAAAGGCCCTGTGAGCACAGCCATCTGTAAGCCAGAACCCAACTGTGCTGGCGTCCTAATCTTGGCCTTCTAGCCTCCGGAACTGTGAGAAAATAAGTGTCTGTCGTTGAAGCCACCCTATCTACGGTATTTTGTTATGTCAGCCCAAGGAGATAAACACACAGTCACCCTGAGGTTAAGACTTCAACACATGGCTCTGCGTGTGGGGGTGGGGGGTACGGTCCATAACAAGGTGCAGTGGTGAAATGATGAACAGCCCCTGGCATGATGCTCGCCATAAAGGCAGGACGGACCACGATTAATGAAATGATTTACCTACACGTGCAAAAATTTTTAAGTGACATATGTCACAAAGGAGAGGCGAGAGAGGATGCGGAGGCTCTGTTAGCAGAATGTGACCTAGTTTAGGAAAATCCTGGGCACCTGCTTCGAGGAGTGGGTACTGGGACTGAAAGAAGGAAGCGGTAGGGAGCGGGGAAGTGAGGAGAGGAAGAATCCAGACCAAGAGCCCTCTGAGGGGAAGGCGGATGGAGGGGGCTGCACCACCACCCACTGGTCCTCAAACACCCAAAGCAAGTGACGTGAGATCATGCTGGAGAGGTAGGAAGTCCTAACCCCACCACCGACCCCAACCTTCTGGGCCTTATTAGAGACAGGACGCCCTGACAGTTTTCAACAGAAGAGTGGCTTGACCAGATATTCATTTCGGAAAGATTGTTGCAGCAGCAGAGAGCAGGATTCACGGGGGGTGGGCAGAAATGGAAGTAAGATGACCAACCAGGACGACGGGGCAGTTGTGCAGAAGTCCACCTACAAGGTGATCCCCTGGATAGGGTAGCAGAGGGAGAGGTAGAGAAGTGGGCACACTTCAGAGCTCCCTTGCAGGCACCGCTCCCTCTGGAGGCAGTGGCTGATTGGAAGACGCGGATGAGGCGGGGACGGAGGATGAAGTCTGGCCTGGCATCCACAGAGGCCTCATGAAGGCACCTCTCAAAATGAGCAGGAGCTCTGGGAGAGAACATGTTCCAGAGGACTGAGACCACGAGCTGGGTCAGAGTTGTGAACCCCTGATGTCCGGCACACATCTGAGGAGAGAGGTCGAGTAGGCTGGGGGTTGGGTGATGCCGTCTCACACTTGCAAAATAGAGCTGGACTCTATGGACCCTCCACGCACACACTCCTTGGAAAAGGTACAGAAGCCTTGTGCGTGGTGGTTAAGGACACGAGCTCCTGGCACAGGCAGTCACCGGAACACATGTTCAGTCCTGATCCGCACTGGCTGTTCTCCATCTGCTCCCCCGCCCCCCATCCATCCCCATCCCACTCTATGTCCTGGGGCAGACCCTCTGTGGACCACACCCCTGCTCCTCGCAGTTGGCTTTGCCCAGTGGGAAGCCCTTGGGGGTATACAGGAGGAGAGAATTTGGAGACGGGTCTTCCCTCACTCCTTACCCCTCTCTGCACCCGATTCCTGAGAGTCTGGGGCCCTTGACAATTCCAGCTTCTGCGGGGGGCCCCTGGCTGCAGATCCCGTCCTCAAAGGCTGCAGGAAAACCAATGCCTCTCCCCACCTCCTCAATGATTCCAAGAGTCAGTGGTGGCTTCCTGGTATTCCTTGTCCCTGGGTCTTCAATACCCTCATGTCGACACTCTTCCCTCTGCCCACACCCCTATAAATACCTGCTTCATTCAATTCCTCCTGCAAGTCCCATCTGAGGGTGCCTTCTTTGTACAGGGGAGACCTCAACTGATATACCCTCCCTTCTGTGGTGCCTCTACCACTCACCAATCCTAACGATCAACCTCCTCCCATCCTGCTATTCTGCTTTCCTTTCTCCAAAACGGATGCAGACTGGACTGGCCAGGAGGCGAGGATGACATGGAGAGGGGAGGATTGCTCCTCCGAGCTGCAAGGGTTTCTGATCCCGGCGGTAGCAGATCTCACTCACCTGTCTGGCTGCTCCGGCCTTGGCAGCAGTGGCAGGTGCCCACACTTGCGGGGAAGTGCCTGCATGGGGCCCTCCATGGCCCACTGCATCCTGCCTCCCTCTCTCCGCCACCCCCGCCCCTCTGAGCCCTTTCGGTAGCTCTATCAATATCCATATATCAAGTTGTCCAAACAAGCCACACCACCTCCTGGTCCCCGCTGAGCTCTGCCTCCCCAGAGCAGCAAAATGCTCACCCGTCGCCTGGATGAATGCAACAGATGGTGCCTGATGTGAGCATCGTGTCAGCCCAGGAAGGGAGGGGAGGAGGGGGGCTGCCTCTTTCCACCATATGAGACACTGTCAAGTTTAATGGCTATGAACCACTGGGGCCAGCAGAGGAGACACAGAGAGGGGAGGAGAGAACAGGGGAGGAGGGAGGGAGAGGGAAACAAGAATGCAAAGGAAAAGAGCTCAGTAATAAAGGCAAGGGGCAAGAAAGGAAGAAGCCAAGAAGAGTGGAAGGGCAGAGGCAGCAGAGGGAACAGGAAGGGGAGAGGCAAGGACAGGAGAGGAGACAGAGAAGGCAGGAGAAGGGAAAACAGAGGTGGAAGAGAGGCTGGGGCTCCAGGGCCTTTGCAAAGGCATATGGTTCCCAGGTACCAGACAAGCTCCAGGCTGATCCTCTGCCCTGCACGCTGTGTCTACCTTAGAACCCAGTAATTCTGCGACAGCCCCCCCTACACACACACACAGCCTGGGCTGCCCCACCACCAATGCTTGTATAGGTTCTGGTTCTGGTTCTGGTTCTGGCATCACTTTTATCACCCTCTTAAATTTTTCCAGACTCATCAAGCGTATGCAGGAAAAAAATCCACCATTCTTGAATACCAGCTCTTTGCTAGACGAGGAGCCTGGCATCTCCTTACGGTTTCCCACTTACTCCTCCTAACAGGCTTGAAAGGTTAAGTGTCATTAGCTGGTGTTTAGAAATGAGGAAACTGAGACTCAAAGAAGTCACACCATCTCCTAGGGTCACACAGCTTAGGGATGGCAGACCTGGGATCTGGGCCCAGCTTACAGTGACACAGAGGACCCTGGCCCACTCCACGCACCACCCAACATACATTCTTTCTGGTTCGTTGGTGGATGGAAAAGGATATCCCAGTCTTGGGGTTTGAAGGTTACTTCTCAGGGCCTGGAAAGGGACTCTGACAGCCCATCCCCTCCTAAATGATCCAGGCAAAGGGCCCCAGGCAACCTGGCCCTGGCTGGAGCCAGGGGTCCACCTTGACTGGAGACTGGCCAGCTATGCCAGAGAAATCTTGCTCCATGTTGATGGTCAACACCGTCCAGCCTACAGGTCCCAGGCTCAAGTCATGCCCCATTTTGTGAGCTTTGTCTCCCTACAGAACCATGTTTAGAGAACCAGCCATAGGCGGGTATTCACTGGCCTTACCATCCAGTGCAAGAGAAAGAGACTCAGTTCCAACGTCAGCTCTGCCATTGTGTGCCATTGAGTCACTCGCTCTCCTTCTTCCTTTGTAAATGTCTGTAGGGCTGTGGGACGACTGTATGTAATTATGTACATAACTTGTCCGACAGAGCTCCTAGGACATATAGGACATAGCAAGTGCTCAAGAGCACTCATTACCAAACTTCCTCTTGCTTACCCTTCAGCTTCATGACTGGTCAATCATTTCACCCAACCGTCCACCTACCCATTCAGGTATTCATTCATTCATTCATTCATTCATTCATTCATTCATTCATTCATGTGAACATCACCTGCATTATAAAATATCCACTTTGAAAATTCTTTTTTTTTAATTTTGTATTTATTTATGATAGTCACACAGAATGAGAGAGAGAGGCAGAGACATAGGCAGAGGGAAAAGCAGGCTCCATGCACCAGGAGCCCGACGTGGGACTCGATCCTGGGTCTCCAGGATCGCGCCCTGGGCCAAAGGCAGGCGCCAAACCGCTGCGCCACCCAGGGATCCCCCACTTTGAAAATTCTTTCAGAGAGTATATCATTTCTCTTTTATTCATTTGTGAAAACAAAGGCACCAAGAGACAAAGTCATGACCAAAGTCCACAGAAGACCAAGGTCTAGCCCTCAGGTCTCCTGTGTCCACTATTGTAAGTCCCCAAATTCTAAGATAATTTTAACCTCCGATCCAGTGATGCTTAATTTTCTGTATCAACTTGTCTGGGATATGGTGCCAAGATAGTTGGTTGAGCGTTATTCTTGATATTTCTGTGAAGGTTTGTTTTGTTGTTGTTTTGATTTTTTAGATTACCATTTAGCCTAGCAGACTTTGAGCATGCTCACACTTTGACTGTAATGAGAATGGGCTTCCTCCAAGTAGTTGAAGGTCTTAACAGAAAGAAGCCTGACCTCCTCCAAGGGAAGATTTCTGCCCACAAGTCACCAAACTTGAACTACAACATTAAATGTTCCTTGCATCTCTTTTTTTTCTTTTTAGATTTTATTTATTCATTAGAGACACGGAGGGTGAGAGGGAGAGAGAGAGAGAGAGAGACAGAGGAAGAGAGAGAGAGAGAGAGAGAGAGAGAGAGAGAGAGAGAGAGAGAGAAGCAGGCTCCATGGATGAAGCCCAATGCAGGACTCGATCCCGGGACTCTGGGATCACACCCTGGGCCGAAGGCAGACACTAAACGGCTGAGCCACCCAGGCATCCCTATTTCCTGCATCTCTAGCCTAATGGTATACCCTGAAGATCTGGGACTTGTCAGCCTCCAGCATCATAGGAGTCATTTCCTTAAAAAAAAAATAAACACAGAAACAAATCTCTATATAGATGTTGACAGAGATATAGGTACCTAGCTAGAGAGATAGAAAAAAATCTATATATATAATCAATAGGTAATAGAGATATAGATACCTCCTATTGGTTCTGTTTCTCTGGACAACCCTGACTATTACATACCTTGGTTCAAGTTCCCTTTGGCTTTGGACTGAGCACACTTAGACGCCAGGATTGTGGTGACAGTAAATAAGAAGACACCCCAGTCCTAAAACACACACCAGCTAGGAAGACCTAGTATAAATGCAAAGAACCATCACATTTGGAAGTCGTAAGAATCTAGTTGCTGAATCTAGCATGAATTCTCATACAGAAGCCATCTCTTCATGAAAAGAAAAAAACGAACAAAAAGAAGTCAGTACTCCTTAGCCAGATGACAATACTCCACTAGTAGAATAAATTGAAAACAAAACCCATATACACATTTTTTAAAATGGCCACCTCTTCCCAATTCTCAGGGTTAAAAAGTTGATGGATAGAATTTTCTCACTTTTTAGTGTTTTTTTTTTTCTCCCACACATTTTCTTAAACCTTTGATGCCTGCTACAGCTTATCTTCAAGCAAGCGCCTACAGGCAAGACAAATGAACAAACAGCAGCAAATATAAATTGGAAAACTTGGGAACAGCCTTTTCTTACATACACGATCTCAGGCCTGTCAGCTAGCACAGCAGACTTGGAGGGTGGTCATAATTTCTGCTGGAGAACTGTATTAAGCTGGAGTGATGGAATAAAAATTAGTAATATTTTCCTCTGTTGTCTTAAAAACAATACCTTCTAGGTTCCCTGGAGCTGGTTCCACAGTCCCTAGCCAGGACAGAGATGGTCTCGAAGATTCTTTCCAACTCCGTGGCCCTGTGGTTCTAAATGTAAATGAAACTGTGCTTCAATAAGATGAATGCAGTAACCACAAGAACTGCACTCTTGAGTTTGCAGGGCCTTCGTATCTCTTGAGAATGCTGTCCCCTACATTCTCCCATCTTTATAGGGCCCAGAGAGGCACAGAAGATTTCCAAAGTTTGAGCTGAAGTTGAAACATCAGGCTGACAAGTCCCGTGTAAGAGAGAAAGGGTCAAGTAACTGGACAGACAGGGTCAAAGCCTTCTCGGTCACTTGATTAGCACCAGGAGAGCAAGGCATGGCTATGGGAAGGCTTTGGAATCGGCTGCAATCTGGAATGTGAAGCCCTGCTTCTTACCAGCCGTGAGATGTAGGCAAACCACTTAACCATTCAAAGTCTCAGTCTTCCCAAGTGTTAAGCTGAGGTTTGCAATTCCAAATTCATAAAGCTGTTTTTGGATTAAATGAGATGCTAAAATGCTTATCACAGTGCCTGATGCGGAGTAAGCATTTAGGCAATGAGAGCTAATACTGTTATTTTCATGGCCAAAAAGATCTTAAACCATCAGTCATAGCGAATCAGGATCTTCTGCCCAAACCTGCAGGGCACAGAGGCAAGTCCAGAATCTGTTGGGACTCACAGACGCTAGCCAGCTTCTTCTCCCAGATTCATCCTTTCTGTAACTGCACAGGAAGGCCAAGTATGCGGGTCTGCGCTCCCTGGGACCAGTGTGCCACCTATTTTACAGCTGGGATTCTGCAGCCAACACCGGCACTGGGTGCTGTATCCGGACATGGACACTGGGTGTCTGTGATGCCGTGATGAACAGAATGTGGCCCCTTTTTGACAGCACAGCACTCTTTAAGTGGGAGAGACAGGTAAACATGATGAAAGGAGTATGCTAAATAACCAGAGAAGAGTGACAAGACCACTGAGAACATGCAATGTTCTCCAATTCCTTCGGCAAGTGGTAAGGCTCTAGAAAATTCCTGGAGGAGAAGCCAATCATCAGAGCCTTATCAAATGCAGAACCAGGTGAAGGGGACGATATTAAGAGTGCCACCAGCAGGCGACAGGGGCAAGGACTGTACAGAAAACTCTGCACAGTTTGGTTCTTCCAGAGCTTAAAGTGAGAGATGATGTCATTACCAAGAAAGTCCATCTTCAACTAAGAAGAGGGTGGTCTCATTATCATTCCTACCTCCTTTCCCAAACCTTACTTCAAAAAGCCCACCTACTTTGGGAGCCTTGCCCTCTGGCCCCATTACCTTTTCCAGTGCCTACCCAGCTATCTCAGATCCTCTGGGCAGGGTGTGTGTGTGTGGTGCAGGAGTCCCACAGATTTGGGTTTCACCTCTATTCTCTCACCAAGGCACCATGTGGCTTTAGGTATTGGGTATGTTTCTTAACGGCCCTAAGCCCCAGTTCTTTTCCTGTAAAACCATGAGCCTAAATCTCCCTCCAGAAGTGTGGGGTTCTGTGGGTTTCTTTCTGGTTAAAATTCAACGCAATAATATATGCAATGTGCTTAGCTCAGTACCCAAAACGGATTAAGCACTCAACGAAGTATAGCCTTTATTATCATTATTGTTAGCCGGCTTAAGTGAGATAAGCTTGCAGAGGGCCTTGCGCGGACTCAAAGCTTAACGCATGCTGTGTTCTTCCCTTCCCTTTTGGGTAACTCACCGCCTTTGACTCAGGACTATGGACTCTACCTCCCTGTCGTCCTCTCATGTATAAACTTTACTATCATCTGTGGCTGCTGAGAAGTCCAGAACTTCCGCTCATGGCCTCTGTGTACCCTCATGCCTCGCTATGTCATGCTCATCAAGTTTGTGCTCTGACCTCTAAGGGATTCCCAGGTCTCAAATATATAGCTGATAAAGATCTTGTTCCATCATCACAAGCCAGAGGAAGCAGTTTTCTGGAAGCAAGGGGTGGGGGGAGATGCTCACCCTCTTACCCCTATTCTCTTCCTCCCCAGGAATTTAACCTTTTCATGATTTTACTTTTTCTCACCAGAGAGTTAGCTTAGACTGTTCTGGTTGATCTGTTCCCAAAGTTCACTAAAATGTACTGCTCCAATTTGTCAAGGACATCTCATTAGTCATGTAATCATAATAACAGTAATAATAAAGTTTATGCTATTTATGGAGTGTTTATAATGTGATAGACATTAAGGTAAACAGCTATGATTTAATGTAATTCTCATAATGACTGTGGTGCATGGAATAATAATTAGCCTCATTTCTTCACCTCACCCCTCACCCATACCACTGCTATAGCCTCTTTGTAGATGGAATGTACTTCATTCATTGCTCTTTGATTTTCCGAGTGACTTGTTTTGTCCAATGTTATGTGGGTGAAAGTCAACATATGTTAATTATGAGAATAGGCTTTAAGAGGTACCACATGCTTCTTTCTGCTCACACGCTTACACCTGCCACCACCACAAGGAGGACCTGTCTCAGCTGGTCTGTTGGTCCAAGGAAGGTGAATGGCACATGGTAGAGTCACAGCTCTGCAGCATGGAGCATTCACCCTTCTCTTATAGTCTAGGGCACTGACCCTTGCCAACCTGTAGATGATAAATAAACCCATCTAAGATGAGCGTAACACTCCATCTATTCCTTAGACACATGACAAATTGATGTTTATTATTGGATGCCATTGAGATTTTGTAGCTGTTTGTTACACAGCACTATTGTGGCAGTGATTGGTATACAACCTGTCAAGAAGCATATTATTATTTCCATCTTACAAATGGGTAAGTGAGGCACACCAAGATTAATTAATTTTTCAAGTATCATACAACCTATGAATAGCAGAGTTGGACAGATATCTTCAAAAGCTACTCCACGGATTATCTTGGAGTGCGGCCCATAAACGTGATCTAACGAACTGACTTGCATATTGGAGTAGATGAAAATAACCCCTCTCAGCCGGCTTCCCTTTAATCCACATCAATGATAATTATGGAGAATATCTCAGGAATAACAATGACCTGAAACTGAAGTGTCCCTCTTCAGTGGCATAAAGACTATGAACACACCCATTCAGGGCTTGCAGGGCTGGGCTACACTTGGTGAGTGAGTGAACAAGTGATTCAGGGTGTGTCTATGACTGGGCACTGAATCCGGGCTATGAAGAACACACGTTGCCACGTAAGTCCATTACCAAGCCATGCTATGGTGGAGGGAGGGAGGAGTTTATCACGGAGTGGAATACGGAGTTTGTACAATCTTACTACTTCAACTGGCAGATTTTCCACCCATCTTCCTTGAAACTAAGGGCATTATCTTCCCAGTGCAAAAGGGTGGTTATAAATTTAAACACATGTAAGTCAACTATAGCAAATGGTAGGGATTTGGGAATGAAATTAATGCAGCTGCATTATAAATATGTCCTATTTCTCAATATTAAACTCTTAAAAATAGACTGGCTAAATATATAGGCAGTAATGGATTGAGGCTGAGTTGGCGTTACTATAAGGCTCGGGATTTTCCATTTAATGACTTATAATTTCAATTTCCCATTCCTCCATGACAGTGAGAGCGAGCTTGCTTTATTAGTCGTGATTACATGCCGCCACCACACAAAACTGAAAGGAGAAACCACTGGCGAGCAGCATCAGTGGGAGGGGAGAGCAGAGGATCCCTAATTGAAAACTCAGCAGATCTAGGAGAAGACTCACTCTTGAATTCAGTTGAGCTGTTGTGTGACTTTGGCCACCTCTCCAAGCCTCTCTGAGCTTCAGTAAATACATTATTTCTGTGAGATGCACGTGAAAGCCTTTGATCAGCTGGGCCACAATGAAACTGGCAATATTGAGGGACACTGGCTGGCTCAGGGGTTGAGCGTCTGCCTTTGGCTCAGGTCATGATCCTGGGAACCTGGGATCAAGTCCCATGTCGGGCTTCCTGCATGGAGCCTGCTTCTCCCTCTGCCTGTGTCTATGCCTCCCTCTCTCTGTGTCTCTCATGAATAAATAAATAAAATCTTAAAAAAAAAAGAAAAACAAAAAGAGTCAGACAATTCAAGTTGGCAATATTGCCACTTTGCTATAGCTTAGTAAACACAGGCCTTCTAAATTCTGTTTTTCACATCCTTTTTTTTTTTTTTTTATTTTTTTTATAAATTAATTTTTATTGGTGTTCAATTTACCAACATACAGAATAACACCCAGTGCTCATCCCGTCAAGTGTCCCCCTCCGTGCCCGTCACCCATTCACCCCCACCCCCCGCCCTCCTCCCCTTCCACCACCCCTAGTTCATTTCCCAGAGTTAGAAGTCTTTATGTTCTGTGTCCCTTTCTGATATCTCCCACACATTTCTTCTCCCTTCCCTTATATTCCCCTTCACTATTATTCATATTCCCCAAATGAGTGAGAACATACACTGTTTGTCCTTCTCCGATTGACTTACTTCACTCAGCATAATACCCTCCAGTTCCATCCACGTTGAAGCAAATGGTGGGTATTTGTTGTTTCTAATGGCTGAGTAATATTTCACATCCTTAATCATATTGCCAGTGTCCACGCCAAGAAGTGAGAAAATAACATGACAGAAACATTGTGCAAAATGATCTTATTACACTGAGGTTCAAATCCTGGACCTGTCGCATACACTCCTCCTGGAGCACAGTGACACGGCCTCTCTGATCTTTAGGTGTTCTTCTTCACTTACTAAACGGAGATGAGGCTACCTACAGGAAAGGTTCACATAAGCACAGCAGTGATACCACTGCCTCATTTCTGTTGATTTGTTGAGTGTTTCCTCTATGCCAGACACCATGACCTCATATCCCACTCACCACAAGCCTGGGAAATGAGTGACATTAGTACCACCCTATAGGGACACAGCTCAGTCTGGAACCCAGGCTGGTCGGAGGCCTGTGGTTTGAACCACTGCTGAAGTGATGCACATAATAAGAGGAACGAAATAAGGATGTGGAAGGAGCTGAGAAGGGACCAGGCTGTGGCATGTTGGCGCTGTCCCAAACACCTATGGGGGCTACCATGTGGATATGGTGTCACAGCTGTATCTGAGGAATTATTTTTATTCCATGGCTAGATAATCCTAAATTATCGTCTTCTTTCCTTATTCAGTCCTGGTTAAACTAGCTCAGCTAAGTATTATGGATACCTCCTTTTTTCTCCATCCTTTTCCCAGGGAGCAGCCAAAAAAACTAAGCTAAGACAGTAGAAAGAACTGGAAATCATGTCTTTAGTGGAGCAGAACAAATTCTTCCTCTGATGTTTTTTGGTGAAATAATAGAGATCCATCCTAGGGAGCCATTTGCACAGGGAGCCTGTGTGCACGGGTGGATGGGTCTTGAGGAATGCTCTCATTTTGCTTGATGTGCACAATGAGGTAGAGAAATGTGATAAAGGAAAGATGGGGTGGGGGTGGGGAGGCTGTGATAGAACCTCAAACAAAGCTCACGTAGTAACACAACTGCGGGTTCTGAGAGCCCTGGCAGGAATCTCACGCTCCTGCTGCTGTTCTGATAAAGGAGCATTCAGAGATTATAAACAACAGGTGCTATGTCTCTCCTGAGTGTCTGCCTCTCCTTCCTCACCTTTTATCTCTCATCAGTCACCTCCTGGTTTCAACCTTTGGAAGTTGGACCCAATGTGCCTGGGTTAGACAGAAGTGTCCAAATAGGTTTTTTTTGAGTCCCCACCAAAAATGTACATTTTATAAACACACATTCAGCCAGCTTTTCTTCCTTCCTCTCCTTATGTCATTTCCATTCAATAATTGAGGCATCAGAGATCTCAGTGCAAGTTAACAGTAAGGCAACCGCTAAGAAAGCAACATGAATAGAAACATAAAGTCTTAGAACCCAAAGGTATCAGCTCCACTGTACCTAGCTCAGACCACGCCTGGAGGACTGTGTTGAGATCTGAATGTCACATGAAAGATATAACTAGCAAAGCAGGGGATCCCTGGGTGACTCAGCGGTTTAGCACCTGCTTTTGGCCCAGGGCACCATCCTGGAGTCCCAGGATTGAGTCCCACGTTGGGTTCCGGCATGGAGCCTGCCTCTCCCTCTGCCTGTGTCTCTGCCTCTCTCTCTCTCTCTCTCTATCATACATAAATTAAGTCTTAAAAAAAATAAAGAAAGATATAACTAGCAAAGCAGAACTGGCCAGTATGGAAAGCTAGCCCGATATGAAGGCTTAGAATGGTATCATGAGGAACAGGAAGACAGAGGGGAGAAGAAAAGTTACCTGAAGGGCCGCAGTACTAGTAGTACTTCTAATACCAATGTTTAACATCCTCATTACTATCACTAAGCCCCATGCACCATGATGCATGCTTTATTGTTAATTGCAGGAGCTAGTTTCTTGTGAGTGCTTATGGTAGGCCAGGCACCTGCTAAAGTGTCCAAGATAAAATTTCATGAAATTTTCAATGACGCTGTGAAGCAAACACTATTTACATCTCTTTTCTACAGATGGAAAGATTGGCCCTGAGATAGTTCCAGTTCCTGACTAAAGCAAGCTTTCTCCGCCTCGGCATTACTCATGTTTGAGACTAGATAATGGCTTGTTGTGAGGACAGTCCTGAGTATTGTAGGATTTTTAGCAGCAACCCTGGCTGCTGCTAGTTAGATGCTATTAGTCCCCTCCTCAAGTTGTGGCAACCAAAAGTGTCTCCAGGTATTGTCCAATACCCCTGGAGAGGCAAAATCACCTTGGTTGAGAACCACTACCCTAAGGTAATCTAGCTGATAAGTGGGATGGCTGGGATTCAGATTTAGATATGTCTGGTACCGAGATCCATAATCTTAAGAATAATAGTATTAATATAAACTATAATAATAATAATAATAGTCATTATCTTATGAGTCTACTATATGGCAGAGCTTTCTAACTATGGAAAAAAAGAGTTGGTGGAGGTGACGAGTCGTCTGAAACTGGAAGTAATCAGAGAAGCTACATTCAAAAAATAACATGGAAGAAATCCAAATATTACATAACAGTGAAAAGATCAGGCCAATGATGACCCTAGAGGTCCATTATCCAATAATTTTAAAACATGAGGTTCTAACTTTTATTCTAAATCCTTTTTGAGAATTATCGAAGAAAAAAATCTTAATTTGAACTGTCTTCCCCTTTGCAGAAACTCAAAGAAATTGACCTTGCTCTCATGTGTACAAGATCAAGAAGACGCCCCTCCAGCTCCCTTTCTTCCTCCTTCCAACACACGCACACAGGCATGAACCCTCTTGTCCATGCATCTGGGCTCAGAATCAACTGATCCATTGTCTGGTTCTAGGTAGAAGATAGCGAGGATACAGTAGCAAGTCTTCAGCTGGGCAGCGGATTGGCAAGTCTCCACCTGTTTGTAGTAAATTAATGATGCCAGAGCAAGGAAGACACTGACAAGAAGGAAGCCCATTAACCTCCTGCCTGCCTCTCTTCATGGTCAGAGCATCTACTCTTGAGCTGTATTTGAATGCAGAGGAGGAAAAGGAGGGGGAGACATGCACATCTCTAGCAATTATAGACTGGAATGAAAAAAAGAAATAAATCCAAGTCAGGGAGAAATCTGCTGGAAATCATTCATCCAGGTGAAATTTCAGAGTCAGTCCTCAAAAGAGCCTGATGATGCAATGAATTACACCAAGATGAAGTTAAATTAAAGAGGACAGAACTGGGCTTAACTTAAAAAAAAAAAGTTCCCCAATTAACTCCTAAGTCAAGCACCAAAATTAAAAAGCAAAAATTTAAAAAGACAAGAGGTAGATCGGGAGCTCCTATATCCACAAAGCCAAGTGGAGAGAGAAGTCCACCTGTCTGGTTGACTTCAGCATTCACCTGCAAAGCACAGGGACTAAAGCAACGCTCTCAGGCAGGGTGTGGCATAGCAAACAAGGATGAGAGAGTTTTCCAAAGTGGCATGCACAAAGACGCAGAAGTTCAAAGTCCTCTTCAGTTAAAAAAATGACAAGTCATTTATAATGACTGGAGCTCAGTGCTCCTGGAGGGTCAGTGCCGCCAATGAGGTGAGAACGGGGTTGTGAACACCTCAGGGAGAAACTTGAATGCCAAGCTAAGCACCGGAACTTTACTCTGTATAAGAGGAAAGATTATACATACATGTCTTACGAGATATATAGATATACAGGAAGATCCTTTTTTTTTTTATAAATTAATTTTTATTGGTGTTCAATTTACCAACATACAGAATAACACCCAGTGCTCATCCCGTCAAGTGTCCCCCTCCGTGCCCGTCACCCATTCACCCCCACCCCCCGCCCTCCTCCCCTTCCACCACCCCTAGTTCATTTCCCAGAGTTAGAAGTCTTCATGTTCTGTGTCCCTTTCTGATATCTCCCACACATTTCTTCTCCCTTCCCTTATATTCCCCTTCACTATTATTCATATTCCCCAAATGAGTGAGAACATACACTGTTTGTCCTTCTCCGATTGACTTACTTCACTCAGCAGAAGATCCTGATCAGAAGGGTGGCACTGTCAGAGATGTACTTAAGAAAGATTAATAGGACTGCCAGTTTGGAAGATGGAAAATAATGGATAATGATATTCATGATAACAAGAGCTGAAATGTACTGAGCCACTCAGCATGTGCCAGTAAGTGTGCTAAGCGTTTTACCTGAATTCTCCAATTTAATAACAACAACCACATGCGCTAAGCACTTCAATAAATTGCTTTTTGCAGAAGAATTTAAGCTTTGAATTTAAAATGTGTTCAGGGTCCCAATATTAATTATTGGTTGAGTCAAGATACTAACCCTGTTCCAATTTTAATGACTATGCATTTATTCAAAAGGCTGTGTAAGTTTAGACAAAAGAAGATACAGATCTTGACTATGGCAATGTCAAAGGACAGAGAAAACAAGATATGTATTTGGAAATATATATATATATACACACACCACACATATATATACATACATATAAATCAATTTAAGGATCAGAATAGATAGTAATGATTGGACTTAGATCTAAATTGGAAGAGATACAGAGAAATCAAGTATGAATCCTGGGAATGCTATCCAACTATGATTTGAGAGGTAACGACACCCCAATATATCTAAAAGTTATCTGAATGTTCCCCTTTTGTAATTGAAAAGGAAAAACAGGGGTGCCTGGGTGGCTCAGTGGCTGAGCATCTGCCTTCAGCTCAGGCCGTGATCCCGGGGTCCTGGGATCGAGTCCCGCATCGGGCTCCCTGCATGGATCCTGCTTTTCCCTCTGCCTGTGTCTCTGTCTCTGTCTCTCTCTCTCTCATGAATAAATAAATAAAATCCTTTAAAAAATGGAAAAACATCAGTGATGTGTTCCTTACTGCAGCCAACTTGCCTACAAAACCTAATCAGAATATTCGTTACAGAAAAGAAAAAATAAAGTCACGGCGTGAAGAAATTTCATCTTAACCATCAACCTCAGCGAGTTCAGTGGCAGCAGGGCAGAGACTTTCGGGCAAGACCAAAACTCAGACTCTGGGATTCCCAGAGGACTAGAGGGTTCAGGCAGGGGGCCAAGGAGGGCATGGGTTTAATGGACAGCTGAACTTGAAACTTAAGGAAACTCAACTTATGCAAATATTTGCACTCACCTGTTCAGTGAGCTTACCATAAAGACTTCTGTGGCTTAGACCTGCAAGTCCAAACACTGGAGTCTCACTGCTTGTCCTGGTCTGCTCTGATCTTCACTGTCTTCCCATTTTCACCCTCGTCCTCCTGGATGGGCCTGACCCTTCCTACCTCACCCTCTCTCCAGTCACTGCCGTCACTCACTTCCAAGCTAATTGTCTCCACTGATGTGTGCAAACCAACCATTTATGGGAAATGCCACGGAATGTTAATTTCATTTGGAACTGGGTAATTGTGAAAAGCGCTCCCATCTTTTTATTATATAGAATGAATAAGTATTGTATTAATAGTGCCATTTCCAATTACAACCCCAATCACAGGCCTGTCTTCCCCTAACTGTGGGTTATTTTTCATGGAGCATTTTTCTGAACAGTTTTCTTTTTAAATCCTTCCCCCCTACTCCCTTCCTCACATCCTTGTAATTAAGATAATGCAGCATAATTATAAACACATATTGGAAGCTCAAATGCCAGCATGGACTATCCAACTAGAGCTACACGCTTATTGAAATTTCTCAAGCACAAAAGAAAAAAAATGTTAGAGTCACTACTGAGAAAAATGAAGATTGGTGAAGTCAGCAAGGAGGAAGTCAGAGCAGTCCAAAAAAACTAGCTAGAGTCCATGTCTGGGAGCTGAGCTTGCTGGATATTTCCAGGAGGCAACGAGGAAGCATGCTCAAAGCTTTCAGATGTTGAGAGAAAAAAAGTTACTGAGCATTGACAAGATACTTCATATATATATTGACTGATTTCCTCATCAAAACAAATCCATGATGCTTGTTTTTTTATAACCGCTTTACAGATGAAGAAACTGGGAGTCTAAGGAGTTAAGAAAGTTGGCCAAGGTGAAGACCTAGAATGGATAAGCTGAAATGTAATCCTTGATTCTGGTATTAGCTGTTACCACCATGAAGAGCCACTCTAAATTTTTTTTTTCATTCACAATTGTGTTCATTCACATGTCTATGGGTCAAGTCAGGGTCAGGTTGTTCAGACTGGGCTTTGCTTGCTGCAAGCTGCAGGCTGGCTTTAGGTCTACTTCACACCTCTCTCATCCTCTTTGGACCAGCAGGCTCTCTGGGGCATATTCCCACAGAGATGTGAGAAGGCACAAGAAGGAAACTCCACTGTGTAAGTCTATTTCAAGCTTTTGTCTGTGTCATACTTGCTAACATCTCAGTGGTCAAAGCCAGTGAGATGGCCAAGCCCGGTATCACTGGGGCAGGGAAGCACGTTCTCCTCAAGTGGTGGATGGAAAGTGAATATTTGCTCAATGTAATCTATGAGATGACATCTATACCACGTAGGGTCTAAGCTCCTAGAATGTAGGGGGTCAGGTCAAAGAGATGTGGCCATGGTGACACAGAAGTGGTAACCAACTGCATGACCTGGAGACTTCCTTATTCATATAAATGACAGTAATACTGTGGAAGGGCTACGGAGATGCCTATAATGGAGTTTTTAAATGTACAGTGCTTTTTTGTAACCTCATGCTTTATCCCTCTTCTCTGCTTTATTTTTCTCCATTAAACATATCACACTCTTGACCTTGTTATGTATTTATTTTATTAACTGCTCTTCCAAATGTACATTAAATAAATAAAAAAGACATTGTCTATTCCGTTAACTGTAATATCAGCAGCACCTATGGCACTGACTGGAATGTAGGAGGCACATGGTAAAGATGTTTTTAAATAAATGAAATGCAAAATATGTGAACCCTAGCTCCTGAAAACTCCACACATGCAAGACAAAAAAAAAAAACTCAATCTCTACCAATGTAGAGACTGTCTTATGCTCTAAATAAGGGTTTTTTGAGAGATACAGTGGAATAATGATGGTGATGATCATGATGATCATGAGTAGTCTCTTGTAGTTTTTCTTAGGAAAGGTATATTAAAAATAGCTCTTACACAAGTAAGCAGGATTAAACCTCATAAAATGTATAGCAAAAGGTTGGGGGTTAAAACTTGGAGACAGTTTCATGGAGCAAGAGCCTTTTAAACTAGTTCTTAAAGACCATGTTAGATTCACATATGGGGAAATGGGAGAGCAGAATCCCAGAAAGGAGAAACAATACAAGGAACTTCCAGAAGGAAGAAAAGGTGGAGGTAACAGCTATAACTCTTCAAATAAGCTTCACACTTGCTCTAGAATTTTTTGGTTTATCTAAGCAACTCTAGATTTATTATATTAGTTGATCTACAGAAGCACTGGGTGTTATTCTATATGTTGGCAAATTGAACACCAATAAAAAATAAATTTATGAAAGTAAAAAAAACAATAACCATTATAAAATATACAAGACTTACTATCACTATGTTATAGATGAAAAAGCAGAGGCTCAAATACAGTCTATGACTCTGCAACTGGATGAGAAATGGAAATCTTAGCTGAGACCCCAAAGTGACACACATAGACAAAAGTCTGAAGATGGATCACCCAGTGGATCCTATGAAAAGTGAGCAGTTGAGAACCAATTAGGGAACTAGTAGATCCATCAACCCCATGAGGGGCTTGACAGATAATTTTTTGAAGGAAGGGTACGTGGGTCACTACTTGGGAAATAGCATCACCGTGAGCCCCATCTCCTGCTCAGGGGAGGGAACGATGATGGTGGGAACATCTGCCCCTGAGCCAGCCCAATGAGAAGGGCTCTCACGGCACCATTCTGAGAGCTTCACATGTGGCCCTTGCCGGTGAGCTGGTGTCCAGAGAGAGATGGGCTGGCAATCTGTTCTGGTGACAGCAAGGCGGAGGGGCCTGTGTGGGGCTCAGCTTGCATCACCAGCGTTCTCTGCAGCCCAGTAGGATGATGAGCCGGAGAAGACCAGTCCGAGGTTGAAATGCAGGATAGCCTTTAGAGGAGGACACTAAGCTAGACGGTGAGCGCTCACATCCTGGCCCCTCCACATTCCAGCTGTGCGAGCTTTGGGCAAGTCTGCTAAGTTTTTTAAGGCTCAGGTTCTTTACTGTAAAACAGGGATAATAATCATAGTAACACGGGGCCTTATGAGGATTAAATGAGTACACATGGGGAAAACATTGAGCACGTTGCCAGTGCTGCACAAGTATTAACTGCCCCAATTATGTGAAGTTAAAAGGAATACCATTGCCTAGACAGGGGGCCAGACCTCACCAGAGGGAAGCTGGGGAAATTTCTGGAGTCATAGAATGAGTCTATGAACACAGGGAAACAAGGATGCATCCCAACACAGTAAAGGACCTCAGAGGAGGGATCTTTAAGAAAGGAGGTGGGTCACTGAGGAAACCTTGAACTTGCCTTCAAAGAGCCAGCACTTCCTGTACCAAGGTCACCAGCTGTTGAAGTCAAGTGATGACAGTGCCGTCAGGCCAGACCTTCCCTGATCCTCTTAGGTTTCCTCCCATTGTGGATACACTCTAGCCCCCCAAAGGGTTAGAAATAGCTACAAGGTAAGGGGAGGCAGTAAGCAGGGACAAAAAACAGGGGTCACCTACATCTCTCAGCTGCCAAGGTAAGTACACCCTAGTTGGAAGAGCAGAACTGGAGAGGGAGGCTCACCGCTTAACGGAGACTAAGGGCTTGCTTATTACTCGATGTTGGGCATCCCCGTGTTGAGACCGTGTTTCGCTACGTTAAGTAAATGTTGGACTTTGCATTACCTGACAGAAAAGTCATTCTGTTTTTACATGGGGCAGAGGAGATATTAATATGAATATGAAGAGGTAATAGAAGAGAAAGCTAAAGATGCTTTGTGGCTATATCCTATGGGCCTTTCCTGGACAATATATCAGGTTGTCTATTTTTTTTTTGTTATTTTATTTATCAGAGAGAGAGGGGGAGAGAGAGAGGAGAGAGAGAGAGAGAGAGCACGAGGGGGAGGGACAGAGGGAAAAGCAAGACTCCTCAATGAGCAGGGACCCCAATGCAGAGCTCCAACCCAGGACCTTGGAATCATGACCTGAGCTAAAGGCAGACACTTAACCGACTGAGCCACCCAGGGGCCCTATCCCGGGTTACAAGTTTCTAATACTATTTTTGTTACATTTACTTTTGCATTATATTAATACAGCTTTTCCCATTTCAAAAAGGGCTTTCTTTTTGGTTTTGATTTAAGAGAATCATTGCAATGCATCCATATAAAAATTATTTAGCAGATAAGTAGCAGAATTTGACTTGAGTGTTGCTCTCCCAACTCATGAGCCATTTCTCTATGCCATGACTCAATCAGTGTACACAATTCAGCAGTCCAAATAATCCATTCTCCCCCTTTCATTCAAAGGGGGATTGATCATTAAGTCTTATTCCCAACGGGTTAGGTACTTCCCCTAATTGTTAACCATTTTATCATTGACTCCTTGCTCTTGTAACACGTCTCATATTTGCAATGATGCATGATTGCTACCTTCCCCCACTGGAGAGGAGTTCCACGTAGACACAGACCATAGCTGCATAATTTACTACTGTTTTTCCAGTATTTCTCCGGTGCATAGTACCTGGCACAGAGTAGACATTCAGTGCGTGCCACATAAATGAATGAATGGATGGATTAATTAGTAGGGACTTACCACTGAGTTTTTAA
Organism: Nyctereutes procyonoides; assembly: GCF_905146905.1. Lineage (NCBI taxonomy): Eukaryota > Metazoa > Chordata > Mammalia > Carnivora > Canidae > Nyctereutes > Nyctereutes procyonoides. The sequence goes on along the minus strand of NW_026575135.1, from coordinate 3,487,848 downwards.
ACCACTAACCTTTGTGGGATAAGTGATTTCTTTTTGATTTCTCAACAACTGGTTTCATACATAAAGTTTTATCTTAAAATATATTCCCAACTAAAATATCACTTACATTTTTTTTAATTTAAATTCAATTTAGTTGACATATAGTATATTATTAGTTTCAGAGGTAGAATTTAGTGATTCACCAGCTGCATCTAACACCCAGTTGGGTGCTCACTATATCACATGCCCTCCTCAGTGCTCATCACTCAGTTATCCCCATACCCCCTCCCCTCCAGCAAACCTCAGTTTCCCAGAGTTAAGAGTCTTGTATGGTTTGCCTCCCTCTCTGTTTTAATCTTATTCTATTTTTCTTTCTCTTCCCTTATGTTCATCTGTTCTGTTTCTCAAATTCCACGTGAGTGACATCCTATGGTATCTTTCTGTTGGTTTTTATTTTTATTTCTTTATTTTTTTCTCTGTTGGTTTTTAAAATCAGTTTTAGCAGTATCACCCTTGAGAACTACATGAAACCTTCAAAACCACCATTTACAGATGGCAAAGCTGAGTCCCAGACAGAGGGATGGCACCCGAGCCAGGGTCAGAAGAGGAGGGCAGGAGGGCTCAGTTCAGTGTTCTCAGCAGTGCCCAGCTGGCTGGAGAACGCTTTGGCCCTGTGTCACTGAGTGTTTGCATGGATTCACACCCCAGGGCATCACCTGGTGAGGCTGTCACTGGGTGTAAATGAAAAGTGAACAGAAGCCTGGAGGAAGCCTCCACGCTGGCATTAATGAACACACGGCAGATTCCAGCCTAATGTTGCGTGAAGTTTGGAGAAAGATCAATAACCATCAAGTCAAAACAGATCTTGAGCCTCCTGGTCTGCCTAGACCTCCGCCACACCCCCTCTAGGCAGCCAGTGGGCCCTGAAGTACGTTATTCATGGCTGGGTTTGAGCTGCTAATGAAACATCTTTATGAGGCACAGGTCTGGGCTGAAGCAGTGAAGCTCCTCTGAGAACCGAACTCAGGGATTCCTGACTTTGCCAGACACTGTGTCAGGCTTTGGTACAGCTGTCCTGGCACCTGCCTCACCCCTCTTGCATGAAGTCTGCTGGGAGCCTCTCCCTTCCCCGGGCATCTGATTCTCAGCACATATGCAAGAGGACACATGGTGATGGCCAACATGGACTCCGTGACTTCTCTGTGTTGACACTGTGCTGAGCACACATATGGACGGTCTTATTTCCTGCAGCAATCCTGTGAGTTAAATAACTTACTACAGCCATATTACAGATGAAGAAAGTGCAGCTCAGGAAGGTTAACCAACTCCCCCCAAGGTCACAGGGCTAGCGCAGGACGGAGGAAGTGCTCAACACACAGACTGACTTCAGAGCCCACGGGCAAGCACTAAGCTTCATGACTCCCACTGCCCACATGGTGGCCAGGCAATAGTTTGGAGAGGTCATGGCTCCTCAAAATGCCTTCCCCCTGCTGCCCTACCCATTCCACATCTCTCCCGCCATATGCATTTGCGCTCACCTAGAGACTGTGTATAATTGGCCGACCACGTACTATGTTCCTTGTATGAGTTGAGTGCATTACACTTAAGACTTTAATTCAACCTCTGCAAAGTAGGTATATTGTTACCCCTGCCGCACAGTTGAGCACATGGAGGCCCAGAAAGGTGGAGTACCTCAGCCTAGCCAGCAAGCGACAAGGTGGGATTCTGAGTGGGAGGCCTGGGCTCCTTTCTGAGTGCTTTAGCGTAGCCTTGCCTGGCTGTCCCAGCTCAAAGAAGAGGTTCCCTCACCTCTCCACTGCCATTGCTCTGTCCCTGGCCCTCCCTCATGCTGACGGAATACAGAACTACATCGCTTGAACATCCCATAGTGACTCATGCTGGTATCTCATGTGCCATGAGACTGTGGGTTTCTGAGGGTCAGAGCCATGCCTTTCTTCCCCATGAGCCCTGAACCCAGCACCTTGCTCACCACAGATATTTGACATTCAACTGGCAGACCCAAAACATGGTTCCTTTTCTCCACACATTCAGCTGTGAGTTGCTGAGCACATCACTTCATGCTCCTTGAACTCTACTCTGTGTCCATCAAGACAGATCATACCACCTCCCTACTAAACTGTTTGGGAGATGAAATGAGAAATTAGATATAAAAGGTCTAACCCATAGTAAGTGTCCATTAACAAAAACTATCATGAAAGCATAATCATGGAGTGAAAAATATCTCTTTAGCTCTTAAAACACCAATAACAAACAGTTCTCAACCTAGTGGGTGATCTAATACCCAGGCACTGGGTCCTACCAACAGAATGAAAATCAGTGTGGAGGAGGCACCTGGGTGGCTCAGTCAGTTAAGCAACCCTTGACTTCAGCTCAGGTCCTAATCTCTGGGTCCTGGGATGGAGCCTCCCCATCACTTGCCACTGTCCATTCCTTTTTGACCGCACCCAGCCAAACCGACCTTCCTAAGGCACCTTCCCCTCCCCCTTCTTCCCTCAGCAAGGCTCTACTTGTCCATCACACCTCCACTCAGCTGTTGATCAGTCGGAGAAACCTCACTGACCGTCTGGACTAGGTGGGTCTCTGTAAATGGCTCACGGCACCACCTCACTCTTCTCATAATATATGCTTATTGTCCATTATCTTCTTCTCCACAGGCTGCAGAATGTTCTAGAATCAAAGAAGGGAGTCCTGGCCTAAGAGCCCAGCCGGTAGCAGGCATACAATGTGATGTCTGACTCCTTCCCTCTCTCTGCCTCAGTTTTCTGAAAGGCTAATGATGCTGAAACATCTATTCTTCCTGTGACACTGGTTTTTTGGGAAGATAAAAGGACACATCTGAGAGAGTGATATTAAAACTTCCATTACTGTTCACACAGCAGATACTTTTCTTTCTTTCTTTTTTTTTTAATTTGGAAAGATGACCTAAAAAAGGCAAAAACAAACTTAATCGAAATAGAACTAGGGGCTTTGAGAGCTCAGATGAACAAACAGGGAACATACCATCAGTTGGACCCTGAAAAATCCCCAAATTTCATGACTAGTGCAATGTACTCTCTGTACCTATTTCCCTGTCTTTATCTATCTATCTGTCTGGTGTTGATCACATTAATTTTTTCCCTGAAAACATTATTCCTTAATTGCTGAATTCTTAGGAGTTTAAAGAGAATAGAAATCCCTATAGTTCTGAGGCATCTAATTAAATCCCTAAAACATTATCTGGCAATTACATCTGAATATCCAGGAGCCTTTGGAATGATTTAAAGAAGGTCCTTAAAAACCAGTTTTTCTTCCCTCACACCTTTATAACCTTTCCCAAATACAATGCCATGCTAAGAAAAAAGAGCAATCCTCAAAATCAAATTAGATTAAATGCTGAAAATAATGTGGAGGCATGAACTCATAAACCAAGAAATTACTTTCTGGGAGTTTGAAAATTTGGTTGAAAATACTACTGTCTCTGTTGAACCTGAGTGTACTGGACAAAACTCACTATTAGAAAAAAAAGTTATCCATTTAGTAAATATTAAGCACTTATTATATACGAGGCTGTGAATAAGGGAGACACCGACACCCTTTCTGTATGGGACCTACATTCTCGAAAGGGAGACAGAGAAAAACTTTAGTTATTTCCTGAATGACAGGCGCCGCACAGGAGGCTCTGTGAGCATGTAATGGGGAAATCTAATGTGATCTAGGAGCTCAGCAAACTTTCTCCTGAGGAAAGAATATCTGAGCTGGCATCTGACTGCCTTTACGCTCAAGATAATGGTTTTTAGTCATGAGAGTGATAAGAATTTATCTACATTTTAGAAATATTACCCAAGAGGCTTTGAGGAGAAAGGACCCTAGGCAGGGGGAAGATGCCAGGGGAGATCACTAACTGAGTCAGCTTCTTCCAGAATGAGTTTCCTCACCTTTAAAATAGGGGCTACGACTAATCTGAAAAGATATATACAGTGCTACGCTTATTGTACCATTATTTATAATAGCCACAATACGGAAGCACCCGACATATATACATTATATATATAATATTTTATATTCATAATATATATGAATATTACTCAGCCATAAAAAAGATTGAAATCTTGCCATTTTCAATGGCATGGATGGAGCTAGAGAGTATTATGCTAAGTGAAATGAGAGAAAGACAAATACCTTATTATTTTGCTCATACGTGCAATGTAAGAAATGAGACAAATGAACAAAGGGAAAAGATACAGACCAGAAAACAGACTCTTAACTATAGAAAACAAACAGGTTTTTCCAGAGAGGAAGGTGAAATAAGGTATGAGGATTAAAGAGTGCACTTGTCAGGACGCCTGGGTGGCTCAGGGGTTGAGCGCCTGCCTTCAGCTCAGGGCATGACCCCGGGGTCCTGGGATCCAGTTCCGCATCAGGCTCCCTGCATGGAGCCTGCTTCTCCCTCTGCCTGTGTCTCTGCCTCTCTGTGTGTGTCTCTCATGGATAAATAAATAAAATATTTAAAAATAATTAAAGAGTACACTTGTCATGATTAGTGAGCATGGAGTAATAAAGAGATCTGCCGAATCACTATATTGTATACCTGAAACTAATATATATATATATATATATATATATATATATATATATACACACATAAGCTATACTAGAATTTTCAAAAGTCAGAAAAAAGTAAAAGCTAAATTAAATCAAATTAAAATAAAATTAGGGGCTGCGCTCTTTCTGCCTCTATTACAAACTTACTGGGAGGAGCTAGGAGAGTGGATGATGGAGGAGCTAGAAAAAGACTGATGTGCTAACACTGCACAACCTGAAAATGCTGTGCACATTAAATTAACGGGAAACAGCGGTGCTTCATCAATACCTTCATGTCCGCACACGATATGGATAGTGTGATGGCTTACACTCAGTCCCTTGAGGGGAACCTGGTGATGTACTGGGGTCTTTAAAGTATACTTGCAGGTGGGAGCTCCACATCCTTGAGAATTTAATGAAAGAGCCTTTTCTTAGAAAATGCTAGCGTAAGACAATGGTCTACAATCCCCACTGGTTTTCAGGCACGAATACCAAGACGTCAGGCTAGGAACCCCAGGGTTAAAAGAAAGCAGAGTCACCACAGGAGTACTGTTCTTAGGTGTTGGGCTGGAACCCATAAGGAACTACATTTTCTACGGCCACCCAAATGAACACAAGTTGCATGAAGCAAGATGAATGTGATCATTCTAAGCTGTTTGCTATTCTCTCCTACTCTATTTTTTTAATTTTTTATTTATTTATGATAGTCAGAGAGAGAGAGAGAGGCAAAGAGAGAAGCAGGCTCCATGCACCACCGGGAGCCCGACGTGAGATTCGATCCCGGGTCTCCAGGATTGCGCCTGGGCCAAAGGCAGGCGCTAAACCGCTGCGCCACCCAGGGATCTCCTCCTACTCTATTTTTTTTGTTTTGTTTTGTTTTATTTTATTGCAGTTCGGCTTTTTTCATGTTTTCAAATGCTGACATCGATTCAATATGTTGATCCTACTTGCAGTTCGAATAACACCATTGAAAGGATGACAAGCATACTTTTGAGTTTGGCCTCTGCGATTGGTGGTATGATCAACGGACAAAACACATCCCCTCCGAGCCTTAGTTCCTTCAACTGTGAAACAGGGATAATGATGCCTACGTTAAGAGCTGAGCAAACTGGGGTTAACACCAGGGGAAATCACCACATAGATTTCCCCCGCACAAAATAGGTGTTCAATAAACGGTAGTGATTCCAGAGGCTGCTAATAGGGGAATTAGAGCAGAGCTAACTCCCTCTTGCCTGGGGGGCTGGGAAGGAAGATGAAGGGAAAAAAAAATCCCATTTTCTACCCAGGGGGTCTTTCTGTTTCCCAAATGTAACTATTTGCTGAGGGGAGGGGACCTACTCCAAATGCCTCTGTTTGCTGTGACAGGATTTATAAATAAGTAAAATGCTTCATCAAACATTTATAGTTGTGTGTGAGAGTCAAAAAATAAAAAATAAAAAATAAAAGGGCACGTGAGCTCGGGATTTATTTATAGTGACTCCCTGTTTTCCTTTCCACCACAATTTCACAGCTTCGCTTCCATTTGCTTATGATTGTTCTTGGATGAACTTCACTTCCAAGCAGAAGGTATTAATTATTAAAACACAGACCAGAAAAAACAGCCCACACTGCTCCCCCAAACAATGACAGGATGATGCAGCAGAAGGAAGCCACCAGAAAGGAAGGCTTAGGATTGCCAGCACATGCTTTCCCACAGAGCCAACCCTTGGCAAAACTCATTTAAACACACACGCTGCGGGCACCCACTGTGTTCCGCCTGGGGGCTGCGCCAACCACGGGGAGGGGTCAACGATGAATTAGACCCTTTCTAACTCATCTCGGAGTGAAGGGAGGGAGCACCCAGCCAAGGAGGGAGGAGGTGTGTAAATACCAAAGCACACTTGAGGGGGGCAAGTGCTCCTGCACTAAGCATGCTGGGAAGGGCAAAACGGGGGAAAAAAAACCCTCTCAGGAGGCATCCTGGTCCTGGGGGCAGCACAGCTTTGGGATCAGGCTCTGGCAGGTTCAGACCCGTTGCTCTCGTGCCTCCTGGCTCTGTGATTCGGGCATGCCACGGCCATCCCACTTGTGACAGCAATGTGATCATACCTCCCTGGCAAAGGTCACAGCTGGGATTAAATATGAAAATCCACATGAACTGCTAGACATACTGTAAACATTCTTTAAATAGTACATTTTTAATCATATTACTATGGACACATATTTAGCATATAGTAGGTGCTAAATAAATAGTACGTCTGTCTCCTCCTCCTCCTCCTCTTCCTCCTCCTCCTCTCCTTGCTTGAGAATATTAATTGGATTCCAAGTTGCACCAATGTCCCGGCCACTCCAACCGCAGGATGCTTGTATATCACTGCTACCCCTCCACTCCCCACCAAGGGTATTCTCCTTCCCTGACCCTGGGCTCAGTCGGCTTCATAATTTGTCCGTTAATGTGTTCACTGAACAGCTAATATCATTAATATTGGTTCACTAATATTGATTGAGGATCCGCCATGTGACACCACTGGTGTGGGCACTTGGGATTCAAAGAAGGAGAGAGATGAAATATCTCCATGAACGTTCCCATGGGGGAAAGGTGGCAATTACGTGCAAGAGTGAGCCCAATGCAGGCTAGGTCAGGGGGTGCTAACAGTAAAAGGAAAGGAAAGGCCAGGAAGAAGAGCAGGAATTTCTGGGGAAGGGGGATGCTACTTAAACCAGTCCTGGGTTATGGAGAGAGTAACATCTGTGCAGATACCTGGTGAGGTCATCACGCAGCCTGGTGGGTGTCTAAGGGGAGAGAAACTGAGGGAACAGAAGAGCATGTAAACTTGCCCTGATCACTGGGCCTCAGACCGTCTCTCACTTTGGCCTCCTAAAGGGAAGGAAGGAGAAGATTGATCCAATTTCACAACCCAAGTCTATTTTTCCCACACACTAATGAGAAGCAATCTGTACCTTGCCAGTGTTCACGTTAGACTCTGCAAATCCATGCACAGATGCCTGACTGTGTGTTCTGGCCCTGGGCTTGCTGACAGCACCATCATACCAACCACGTCCCTCTCAGGCTCGGAGCTTTACCAGGGCCAGAGCTCTCAGCAGCATCCAAGAGCACAGACTGGAATAATCTTTGACAACGGTAGGGTCTCGCATGGGGATGGAAACAAAACAAAATCAAGAAACATAAGCAGAAAAAGAAAAAAAAGAAAGGAGGCATGGAACAAAAATAATTCTTTTCGCTGAATTAATTCAAATGTTCACAAGTGCACGGTGTTTCCCAGAGCACAAATGAGAGGGTAAATGTCAAGTATAAAGAAAGAGTAAGGGCCACAGAAGAAACCTGCCTGCCTGGGTTCCTGGCCTAGCTGTGTGACTTGGAAAAGTCTGCTTAATCTCTCTGTGCATAATTCCTCCATCAAGGAAATAAAAATAATAGGGGCACCTGGGTGGCTCAGTTGGTTGATGGCTGTTTCTTGATTTCAGCTGTGGTCATGATCTCGGGGTCATGGGATCAAGCCCTGGGTTGGGCTCCATGCTCAGCATGGAGGCTGCTCAAGATTCTTTAGCTCCTTGTGCCCCTCTTCCAGCTAGTGCTAAATAAATAAATAAAATATTTAAAAACAAACACGAATGATAATAAACGTTGAGATAAACTTATCCCAAAGGATTTATGTTAGAATAAAATGAATTAATCTGGGTAAATGTGTAGAACTGTACCTGGCTTGGAGTAAATGATCATAAACGTTAGTTAATGTTTGGGAGAACAGATATACACATTTCTATAAATTCATATACAGAACACTACACAGCAATAAAATAAAATGAATCATGAGTACCTGCAACAAAATGGATGAACCTCACGGATGATATTTGAATAAGAGGAAGCTAGACACACAAGAGGGCACACTGTAGGATCCCGTATCTATAAAGAATAGGAAAGGGCACCTGGCTGGCTCAGGCGGCTGAGTATCTGCCTTCAGGTTGTGGTCTCAGGGTCCTGGGATCCAGCCCCACATGGGGCTCCCTGCTCAGTGGGGAGTCTGCTTCTGCCTCTCCCTCTACCCCTCCCCACTGCTCATGTTCTGTCTCTTGATCTGCTCTCTCTCTCTCTCTCTCAAATAAATATATATATATATATATATATTTAATAAAGAATAGGAAAAATGAACTGATGGGAGAGGTCAGAATACTGGTTGCTTTTGAAAGATATCTTCTAGGAAGGTACAAGAAGGAAACTTCAGGAGTGCTGGAAGCATAAGACTGCCCACTAGAACCTTCTGGGAGAAGAGGGTTGTACATGTTCTGTGTTGTGCAATGCAGGTCACTGTATAATACAAAAGGCACATGTGATTTCTGAGTCTTTGAAATGTGGCTCGTAAAAAAAAAAAAAGAAATGTGGCTTGTGTGAACAAGAAACTAGATGTTTAGTTAATTTTACTTTATTATTTTATAGAGAGATCGAGAGTGAGCAAGCACAAGTGGTAGACGGAGGGGCAGAGGGAGAAGGAGAGAGTCCCTATGAAGGCTTCCTGTTGAACACAGAGCAGGACCTCGGGGGGCTCGATCCCAGGACCCTGAGGTCATGACCTGAGCCAAAATCCAAAGTCAGTTGCTCAACTGACTGAGCCACCCAGGTGCCCCTGTGAGCCCAGTTCTAAATCTCAGACTGGATGGTGGTAACATGAGCATATGTATAGGTTAAAAAATGCATCACAGATATACTTAAGATTTGTGTAATTTATAGACTTTACCGTATATGTGTGCCAGCCTTCGAAAGCTAGCTAGGATTATGAACACACATACATCACCTCACTTGCTCCTCGCAAACCCAGTGCAATGTGGGAGAACAATTGTGGTCCTTCCTGCAGTAGCTAAACCAAGGCTTAGGCAGGTGGCTGTGGTTCTCAAGTGGTTGCACAGAGCTCATAAATGGCAGGGTAGGGGACAAGTCCACCCGAGCCCCTTCTTACAAATGGGAAAAAGGCAATACAAAATGACCCTGCTGAGCCAGTTCCATGCAACGATTCATTAATTCAATCCATACTTTTTTGAGCACCTGCTAAATGCCAGGCACTATTCCAGGTGCTTGGCATGGAGCAGTGGACAAAGCCCAGAAAAGTCCTTTTTTTTTTCATGGAGCTGACAGCAGAAGTCTTTGGTCACTTTACATTCTGAACACCATGGAGAATCCCTTACCTGAGGTGACTTGACCATGAGCCAAACTGTGTGAAATGAGACTCAACTAAGCATCTATTAGCTATCTATTTACTGTCAGAAAATCCTAGACTTGAATCTTGATTCTTTCTGGAGCTGACTAGCCTCGTTGTTTTTCTGTGCCTTAGCTCTTCCATTTATAAAATAAAGGATGAAGAAGACATAGTGGGAAAAAAATACTAACTAAAAGAAAGGCGAAAAACATTATTAGTAGCCAAGACATTCATTACATAATGGAAAAAGATCAATTCCCTACAAAAAATAAATAGCAATCCCACAAGTTTATTCACTTAGCAACGTAGTCCTAAAACATAAAAAAAACAAAAATTGCCAGAAATAAGGAAAACTTACCAGTCTAGATTTTCAATAGAAGATTTTAGCACAATTGTCTCAAAAATAACAGTAACAACAAAAAACTAGGTGGATAGAAACTTAGATATAGATTTTTTGGTCAATACAATTAACAGGTAGGATCTAATGGTTAAACATGAAATCTTTTGTCTGATAATTGGAAAATGTAGGAGGTTTCTCAAACACATAGGAAGCATTTATAAAGAGTAACCATGTCCCACGGTACAAAGCAAGCCTCAACAAATAACTAAGAACTGAGTAAGCATCCAGATCATACTCTCTAACAAAACAAAATAAAATGAGTGTCAATAACCAAAATCTTAAAAATATATATATATATAACCAAAATCTTCTGAAGATTTATGTTTATAATTGGTGGGGGGAGGCTCAATCAGTTGAGCACCGGACTCCTTGATTTTGGCTGGGGTCATGGTCTCTGGGTCATGGAATCTGCCAGAGTCAGGCTCCAGGCATTGAGTGCAGAGTCCACTTGGGGTCCTTGATATTTTTCTCTCTCTCTTCCTACCACTCTCCCCCTACTCACACCTCTAAATAAATAAATACGTGAACAAACAAACAAATAAATGGAATCTTTTTAAAAAACACAAATTGGTGGGGGTGGGTGGCTGAAATAAGTGATGGGGATTAAGGAGCACACTTGTGATGACCAGTGGGTAATAGCAGAAGTGTTTAATCACCATATTGTACACCCGAAAGTAACACTACATTGTATGTTAATTCATTGGAATTGCAAAAAAAAAACCTTAAAAATGTTTGATATAATTAATGCTTCAAAGAAGAAACAAAGAAATTTGAAAAATATTTATAACTAAATGTACACATATAGCAACACAAGGTCTACAAATAAAGCAATACCTAAAAAAATAGATATTTAATGGAAATATTAGTCAGGGAGAAAGACTGAAAATTAATGAGCTAGACTTTTAATTCAAGAGTCTTAAAAAGAATAATGGTAATAATAAAGGATGTAGAGAGAAGAAAATGATTAATATGGAAATTAATGATGTAGAAAAGAAACAGTATAGAGTATCAATAAACCATGACCCAATTTAAAAAAATACTAATGAAACACATAGAATATCAACAAGATTGAGAAAAGCCCAAATAAACCCATATATGGAACTAAAATGAGGATATGATGATAAATATGGTAGAGTTGGGATATACACAGACACACATATGGATTTAAAGAAACCCACACAAATACGTACATATAATTTTTTTTAAGTTTTCATTTGCTTGAGAGAGTGAGAGAGAGAGAAAGCACAAGCAGGGAGGAGCAGCAGAAGGAGAGAGATAAGCAGACTCCCCACTGAGCAGGGAGCCCGAGTGGGGCTTGATCCCAGGACTCTGAGATCATGACCTCAGCCGAAGGCAGACGCTCAACCAACTGAGCCACCCAGGTGCTCCCAAATACGTACATTTAACACTATAAAAAACACAAAGCATTATGTCCATAAATGGAGCAACTTAGACCAAAATCAGTGACCCTAAGGAAAAGTGCCCAATACCAAAAGTGACTCAAGAAGAAACAGATAACTGAAATAGCCATAAAAAATAACTGAATCAATAGAGGATTTATAACTAACAAAGAAACAAACAAAAATAACAGGCCCAGACAGATTGAGGCATAAATTCTAAAAAATGTCAGGAGAGAGTCCTCAATTCCATGCAATAATTACATATACCAGTAGTCATACATAACAGCATGATAGTATAAGAGGGAAGCTGCTCAACCTCGTGTTTTATGTAATAAGGATAACGCTGATATTGAAAGTTGTCAACGAGGTTAGAAGATATAAGACTCTTTTACTAATAGAATATATATCGCCATAATACACTATACAGCCCGAAGAGAACACATCATCATCCTACTTCATGCATTAAGACTATTTAATAAAATGTAACCCCCAATTACAATTTTAAAAATTCTTAGTACACTAGGAACAGAGGAGGAATTTCTTTAGTATCCAAAGCTACTACAAAAATGTCATACATTATGACAGATTTTTTAGGATTTTTCCCTTTAAGGTCAGGAAGAAAAATGACATGGTCTGTCATCACCTGAATTCAGCACTGAATAAGAGGCTCCGTTTACAGGGGCAACAGGATAAGAGAAAACAAATACAAGATATACAGACTTGCAAAATGACTGTTAATTATATGATTTTTTCACATGGAAATAAAAGAAAATCTAGAGGCAAAGGGTAATAAAATAATGAATCATATTTTCTGGACTCGTGATCAATGAGAATCGATTTCTATAAACAAAGAAACAACAATTAAGAAACGCCGTAAAAATGAAAAGACACAATTTGCTCTAGTTGTGGAAGTGGCAATGCCCTTAGAAATTACATACAACAAAAGGGTGTGATATGCATATTAAAATTTAAAAACTATGTTCAAAGGCATAAAAGAAGGCCTAAAAAAGATATATATTATTTCATGGATAAGAAGTCCGAGTTTTGTGAATTTCACAAATTGATTTTATAAATTTAATTCAATCCCAATTCCAGCACTGCTCTTTCTAAAATAGGAGAAGGTTATCTTAAAATTCACATATTCACATAGAAGAGCAAAGAGAAAAGAAGAGCCAAGACACTTCAGTAAGAACAATGAGGGGTCCTGCCCTATCTGATACCAAGACATTATAGAACTATAATAATTCAAAGTGTGTTACTAGAACAAGCATCAGTATATCGACCAGGGAAAAGCAATAGAGAATCAGGAACTGGTCCCCAGACACAGAGACACTTTGTATATGGTGGTGGTGTTAGAAATCCACGAGTAAAGAGGGACTCTTTATCCACGAGAAAAAATAAAGCTAATTAGATTTGTAACTCATCACATATACAAACAAGTCTAGGGCTAAAGACCTACATGTAACAAGCCAAACCCTAAGAATCTAAAATAAAATACAGGAGCATCTTTAAGACATTAGGATAGTAAGAGATTTATTCCCAAAGTCACAAGAAGCATAAATGAGAAATGAAAATAATAATAATATTAATAAATAATAATAATAATAATAATAATAATAATAATAATAAATTCTGTAGCATTCAAATCAAAGTCTTCAAAATGAGGAAGCAATTCTCCCAACAAAATGAAAACATAAGTCACAGATTAGAAGATATTTTCAAAAAGACCAAGGGCAACTTATTTTTTATGAGATTTATCAATATTTATAAAGAACTTCTTTCAATTAATAAGAAAAAGGAAAACGTGCAATGGATAGAATCAGGAAGTCGGAAGAACAAAACTGAATATAAGAGGTTTAACCTCATTAGTAATCTCTGACATGCAAATTAAATTAGCTTTGAAGTTATAATTTTATATCCTACAGATGGGCAAAATGTAAATCATCTGATAATAAGTGTTACTGAGAATTTGGGAAAACAGTAGCTTTTATACATCGCTGGTGAGTGTGTGATAAGTTACACGATTGAAAAGCATGAAGGAGAGTCCTAGATGTCCTCACGACGACCATACGTGAAGTAGAAGTATAAACACTCAAAAGGGAGGGGAACACCAACTTTAGGGTATGAAGAAGGGAATCAGGGAAGGAGATAATTTAGCTGGGTAATTTCAAATTTTATTTATACAAAAATTATCTGGGGGGCTTCTGGGGGGCAGTCAGTTCAGTGTCTGCCTTCAGCCCAGGGTCCTGGGATCGAGGTCCATGTTGGGCTCCCTGCTTCTCCCTCTCCTGCTATAGCCTCCCCTGCTTATGCAAGTTCTTTCTCTCTGTGTAAAATACATAAAATAAGAAGAGAAAGAAAGAAAGAAAGAAAGAAAGAAAGAAAGAAAGAAAGAAAGAAAGAAAGAAAGAAAGAAAGAAAAGGAAAAAAGAAAGAAAAGGAAAAAAAGAAAAAAAGAAAGAGAAAAGAAAAGAAAAAAGAAAAAAGAAAGAAAAGAAAAAGAAAAGAAAAGAAAAGAAAAGAAAAGAAAAGAAAAGAAAAGAAAAGAAAAAAGAAAAGAAAATATCCAAGGCGGCAGCAGTTGGTTAAACATCCAACTCTTGATTTCGGCTCAAGTCACGATCTCAAGGGTTGCGAGATCGAGTTCTGCATCAGGCTCTGGAGTCTGCTTGAGATTTTCTCTCTCCCTCGGCCCCTCCCTCCCTAAAATAAATAAATAAATAAATAAATATTTTTTAAAAAAATCTGATGTATACCACAGAATAACATTTTGCTATAATTTGGTGGTAAGAATATTTCTATTCATATATTGATTTACTGTCCGGTCAAAGGAGCGCATCGCTTACACCGCAGGAGGACTTTCAAAGAGATGCCGTTCAAGAGAGCGGACACGGCACGTGAGGAAACCAAGACGAAGCCACGGGAGAAAGCGGTACTCGGAGGAGCACACACGATCCTAGAGCTTTGGTGTCACGACGGACCCCCCGCGTCGCAGCAGGCAGCCAGCACCAGGGGGAAAACCAGGCTATCAGATTCAGATTCCCATGAAATTAAAATAACCATGTGGCCAGAGAACACAGCCGTCCCGGCTCCAAGTCCTGGACTGATGTCGCTGTCGTGTGCCTGGTGTGAGGTATGAGCCAATATCCTCAGCTCGCCCCCGTCGGGGGCATCAGACTTTCCCTGCAACCGCGTCTTTGGAACAGCTGCACCGGGGCGCCCTCCCCTTCCTTACGCCTGGAAACGCTCGGTCTGAGGGCCCAGGCTCTGACTCTTCTTGCCAAGCAACCGGAGCTGCCCCGATTCTGCAAATCCTCTTAGGGGAAAAGCTAAGACCCGGACCCGGCTCAAAAAGCTCCCCACTCAAGAAAGGAGTGAACGGATCGTAGGTTCTCATCGCGGAGCCACGGACAGAAGTTGTTCATTTGCAAGGACTGTGGATGCGATTACCCAGGGGCACACAGTAGGCACCAGCTGTGTTCGCCGCAGGGACTACCGTCAGGCCTACCTGCAGGGTGCCCCGTTCTCCCGGCCTCCACCTGTTCCCTACGTCCTCTAGCCTCCCCTCGGCAACACAAACGTGACCTTGACGCTCCTTTGCTCCACACCTTCCAACGGCTTCAGAACAAAATCCCAGCATCATACCATCACCACTTCGGCCCTGCAATCTGCCCTACGTTAGGTTCCAGTAGGTTCTCACCGCCTGTGGTTTTCGCGTTTCCCACTCCACTCACCCCAAAGCGTAAAAAATAAATCTATTATTAAAAAATATATAAATTATATATATTATATATATTTATATTTTTTATATATCTATATATAAAATACCAGATACTGCATATACATCATCACGTGGAGATAAGTGAGCCAGCATACAAACCATTTCTGGCTCCCACAGGATGGAAGAGTCCCCAAGAGGTATGATGGACTAAGTAGCATATGACACGTCACCCGGATACAAACACCATGGGTTGCAGTGGTAGGAGAAAGTCCAGAGACGCTCTCCTTGCTCCTGAAAGGAGGTACCGCCTCTTCCTCTTCCAGAGGCTTCCCCTCCTCACACCCCTCCCTGGCCATCTCTCTCCCTGCCTGTAAGTTCCCTCAGTAGATCTAGGTGCCACACCAGGACATGGGCGTGGGGGGGGGGGGGCGCCTGGCGGCTGTGCTCCAGGCCTGCAGGCAGGGCAGGGCAGGCCCCCCTGCCTTGCTCCCAGCCCCTGACCTCCCGTCCTGGCTCGCTGCAGACCTGCCCCTTCCTAGATCTGGTGAAAACCGGTGGTTAGGGACTCAGCCCACCCCCTCCTCCCTTTATGTTGTCATCTCTTTTCTGTAGATCATGTGCTTCCTCTTTACCCTCCCTCCTAAGGACACAGGATCCTAGGAAACGGGACTGGATGTTCCCTCCGTTCCATGGAACGAAGAGGGGGATGGAGGTCCAGCGTAGGGCACCTGAGTCAAAGCAAACAGCACGTCTGCAGAAGAGTCTGAATAAAGCACAGGGACGTCTGCTCCCAGGCACGCACGATGGCATCTCCTGGAGCCTCCCAGCTCCTCGTGTCACAGTGGCAGTCTTCCATGGAGCTCCCTGCCCTTATTCTAATCTTCGCTGATGCCACCACCTTAGGAATCCTTCTGGGAAGAAAAATATCTGGGCATGGCACTCCCTATGCAGAAGTTTTCAGTGGCTGCCCAGTGCCTTCCAGATAAAGTCCATGTCCCCAGGATCTGGACCCTGTCTTGCCTCCCAGTCTGCTCATCCCATGCACGGCCCCTTGCTCTGCCCCCTCTAGACACATTGCAGTTCCCAGAACATGCCACCCTTCATTCTTTCTGGCAAACCCCAGGACCTGTGCACATTGGGCTAAATGATGTATTTCTTCTCTTCAGGGTTCAGCTCACGTGTCACCTCCTGAAGGGCAGCCTTCCCCATCATCCTCAGCACATTTATATGCTATTTCCTGGGGCGCCTGCGTGGCTTAGTGGTTGAGTGTCTGCCTTTGGCTCAGAACATGATCCTGGGTCCTGGGATCAAGTCCTGCACCGGGTTCCCCACAGGGAGCCTGCTTCTCCTTCTGCCTGTGTCTCTGCCTCTTTCTGTGTGTCTCTCATGAATAAATAAATCCTTAAAAAATAAATAAATAAATGCTATTCCCCACGTATTCCTAGAATGCATGTTCATATTCACATTCTGGCACCTTCCCGGCAATAATTTATGGACGGCTCACTACGCACAGAGCACTGTTCTAAACAATTTACTTGGAAAATTGCATTGAATCTTCATAGCAAATTTTAATCTGGCAACGCTCTTATGCCCATTTCAGGGATGGGGAAACTGAGCCCCAGGTCATAGAGCTGTGAAGGTCACAGCAGATTGTCCACCGCCTGCACCCTCAAATATGCCATATGGCTGTGATTCCCCGTTTATCCAAATCTCCCTCACACACCATGAACTAGTCAGCATGCTGAGGCCCCTAGAACCCTAGCACTTGGCACTCTGACTTGAACCCCTGCACAGCCTGTGGACTTGTAAATGGCCACTGAACCCAGGGACCCTTCTCTCTTGCTTTTTTGTTTTCAAAGCATGCTAGACAGTAGGACGGTGAGGTGTCTGCAACACACGGACTCGGGCCCAGCAGACCCAGAGACCCCGATGTGAATCCTCGCTCTCTTACATCCTGCAGCTTGAAACAGTTAAGCTCTCTGACTCCCCTTTTTCCTGGGCTGTAGAACAGGGCTCATGATGAAAACTTGTAGGATAATAGTAAGGATTAAAGAAAGAAATGCATAAAAAGTACATAGCATAGTGCCTGGAACTCAACAGCCAGCAGGTACTCAATAGGTCTTGGCTGTGGCTGCCGTTATCACTCACTGGGTTCCTTCTCATTCTAGTTTGTTCTCTCTCTCTCTCTTTCTCTCTCCCCCCCCCCACCCCGTGTCTCTCCTTAATCAAGAGGCATGGCCCCTCAGCAGGACTCGCTTGGGGTCTGTGCGGGCTGAGAGGGGAGCATGGCCGTGCTGGCCCACTAAGCCCAGCACCCCCCCCACCACCACGCTGCCACCTTCCAGCTGTGAAATAGAGTCCCTGCTCGAATGGGCCCCAGAGCTGTCAGGGGGCTGCCAATTTCACAGTTCACGACGCTGCTGCTCCCCCCTGATGAATGGGGTGCCAGCAGCCATGGGCAGGGCCATGACACCGGTCACGTGGGACGCCCCCCTCTCCCTGCCTGTGCTTCCTGAGGAGGGGCGAACAGGCCAGACTCATGCATATTTATGCCGGGAGAGAAATGATTTTGTACTGCCTGCCTTCCCAAAAAATAAATAAGATTTCACCCAAGTCTCGTGCATTTCCCTCAGTGAACTCAGCATGCTTCAGGGAAGAAAAACCACACACACACACACACACACACACACAACTAGGAGAAACTGAAAACACTTTATACCACTGATCTGAGCAGAGCATCTGATGCCAAGAATGACCCAGGGGACATGGGAGATATTAAACCCGGGAGCATGGATAGGGTTATTTCGAAATTAATCCAGTTCTACCCCCATAACCCTAGGGGAATTAAAACGGACAAGGCCCAAACTCAGTGGGGCACATGAAGCCTGCCCCACCACCCCTGAAGTCACTGCTGTCCACCTAGACCATCCCTCAGCTCAGACCCAGATGCTCTCTATTCCCTGTGACAGCCAACCAGACCCAGCTTCCATTATGCCCTCCCCAGGGACGGTAGAAGGAACGTTTTCATCTCAGAATGACCCCAAGCCCTCCATCCCAGACACATTATCTCTGGAAAGCCACTTCTGCTTGCCATGCCTCAGTTTCCCCATCTCTGTGTAACAGAACACTTGGGCCCAGGCCCCACACTGTGTTCTAGTCATGCTGGCCTCCGGGTCACCAAATGGGCCAAGCCTTTTCTTTGCAAAAGTCACTTCCTCGGCATTTTGGCTCTTCATTTGGCTAAATGCTACATATCCCTCTGATGTGGGCTTAGGTCTCCCCTCCTCAGAAAGGCCTGCAGGACAGCCACACTGAGGCCATGCTCCCCTTTCCTCTCCCAGAGACCTTAGTACATTCCCCTGCTGGCAGCTGTGTATTAAATTTGGAAATGTGCGATGAGTTGGAACAGGTCATAAGTCCATGTTCCACTGGTAGGCGATGCCGGAGGGCAGGGTTCATCCAGCCTCTGCTCAGTCCCAACCAGGACTTTGTCACAAATGTGTGAGTGAACCGGGGGTGGTGGGGAGCTGTGGGAATTAAACAAAGTAGCACACAAAGGGCCTGATCTGTTTGCAGAGGATGCTCAACACAAGAATCATTAGCATTCATTGAGCCTTTTCTTTGCAAACACACTATTTCACGTGCTGTGACATGTTCAACTCATTTCGTCTGCCAACAGGGGGATGCATAGTCTCATTTTCCCTGCTTTAGAGATGGGGACAGTGAGAGATTGGGACATTCACTCATTTGTCCAAGGGTATGCACAGCTAGTATCAGGAAATACCAGGGGTAAACGGGGACAGCCTAGCTCGAGCCCACACGCCTAACGGCCTCCAGAGAGATCTAATCTCCACTCCATCTTCCCTCTTGGATCTTTTTTTGGCCTGAAAGACCCCGGTTGAAGGCTCTCCCTCTCTCATGAAGTCCTTCCTAATTTTCCATCCCCATTCTCTTCCTTTTTGGAAACCCACGCCCCCTTTCTCCAGACCCTTGCACAGACAACTGGAATTATAACACGTGGCCCTTGAGATCAGAATATTCTCTACCACCATCTGGCCCTTGGGTAGGAAGAGGCAAACTTTATTTTCCTACAATGTGGGGAAAGATTTCTGCTTTTACAGGGGATATTTCTTAGAGTAGGGAAGTTGCTTTCTCCTCCTGGGCCCTCCAGGGTGACACTCACGCTCCAGAACACAACCAACCTAACACCCAGGAGCACCCTCCCCTCTTAGAGCTCTGATGTCACCTCTGTCCTGAGAGTCCCAGGACCGAAGAGCTGGATAGGGGAGTGGAGACCTCACATGCACTTGGCCATGCATCAAGAGTCTGGCGGAGGCCCAGGGACGAAGAGGGCTTGACTTGGGCCATGTGGCACGCTGAAGGCAGAGCTGGGCTCCCTCATCCCCCTCAGTGCCCTCCGCTCTGTCTCCCCCTGCTTTTTCTTCCCTGAAGAACTACAGGTACAACAAGCGGCCATTGCCAAGGACACAGTAGGATGGGACAACGCGGTGCTGCACCAAAGCTGGCTGCCTATGTGTCCACTGAGTGAGGCTCTCTCCCAGGGTGATGAACAGCACCAATCAGGTGGCACTTAACATAATTATAATGAAGTGGCTGCATCTGGTCTCCCAAGGCTTTGTTCACCAGGGAAATGATGAGGAAGTGATGTCTTTCTCTCTCTCTCTCTCTCTCTCTCTCTCTCTCTCTCTCTCTCTCTCTCTCTCTCTCCCAACCTCCTGGGACTCTAACCGTATAGTTCTGGAGCCAGGAGGCTATACAAAGAGGCTTGAGACTGACCTCTGCCACCTATTAGCCCAGCTAGAACGAGAGTTACTGGCGTCCTTTGTCCTTCTGCAGCATTTCTGTGTAAGGACATACCAGGAGATCAGAGTCTGCATGAGACAACGTCTTCCCTTTCCTCTTAAAGAGCTCCTGGCTTTTCTAAGAACTTCTCCTCCTCCCCACCCACACCCCGTTAGTCCTGCCAGCTGGGCATATGGCACTAAGTTCTGGTTCAACCTCCATTGGCCCTGTGCCCGATGTGTATCCCCAGCCCCTGAATTCTGGTGAAAGGGGCAGAAGCAGAAAGACGTAGGAGTTTAGCCCTGAAAGGGTCCAAGCTGCTCATTGAGGGCAGATGAGAAGACTGAGGCTCGGGAATATATGATTTTTCCCAAGACCATTCATGTGTACGACGCGTGGCCTCTGCGCCAGGCTATTCATGCATTATTGCATCCCATTCTCAAAACAACTCTAGCAGTCCAACGTTAGCATTCAACCGGCTTCACAGATCAAGAATCTGAGACTTAAAGAAGTGAGTTAGCTTGTCCAACATCAAGGCGCTAGGTGGGGACAGGATTGACACCCATGACTGCCCCCGGTTCCAAACCCATCGTCTTACTGCTGGCTGGCCACTTGCCAGAAAACCTTCCCATTACTTTTGCTTTGACCGATGGACCAGTGTGTCCTTGAACATTTTGGTGAGTCAAAAATTGGTTAAATGCCACCCTCTTTTGCATGCATTGCTGGGGTGCTCGCTATTGAAGGGGATCCTGCGGAGAATGCTTTTGTAAAAATAAAGAACCACTTAGGAAAATAATCCATCATTCCCTGATTTATCTCTTTGCTAAGCTGAGCTATTCACAAACCAGATCCTTTGGAAGCAAGACACACCAGTCCTGCTCCGAGCAGATGGCCTCCCCGCTGCTGTGGACAGGGTATGATGCTTTGAGGGCCTGCCATCCCCGCAGGTGCCCGCCTTGGTGAAAGGCAGCTGCAGGTGCTTCGGAGCCCAGGGGCTGCCCTGCTGGGCGCGCTGAGACTCCGCCGCCTGGGCAGAGCTGGTGGGTGTGAGCTCCACGTCTGGGCAGGGACCGCTCCGGCTTAGTGGGCGGGTGGCGGCATGGCCTGGGTGGGGACCGGTCTGTGAGGACATTATGTCGTAGGGTCTCTGGACAGGGGACACAGAAGAGTCAGATCAGCTTATGTGACGAGGCACGGAGCGGAGTGGAGTCGGGCACGGATGCCGTGACGCAGTAGCCACGGGCAGGGCCCGAGACGCGGACATGGATCCGTGAGGTCGGCGGCACCACGTGTGGTGCACACAGCCTGCTGGTCCTTGTCAGGCCCACAACGGCTCTTCCTCCACGACTCCTGGGGCCGCTTTCTCATCGTCCCGGGTCCCTGGCTTCTCCGACCTTCAGGCAGTGGGGCACCGGTGCGAAGTGAGCGTGCCAAGGTCACACAGACTGAGGTACGCATCCCAGGGTGAGCACGAAGCAGGGACACCATCCAGAGCTGTCCCTACTCTGGATGTCTCATTTGGGAAATAAAACGGGGGGGGCACTGGGGGTCCCTGGGGGGCTCAGTCGGCTACGCATCTGCCTTCAGCTCAGGTCATGATCCCAGGGTCCTGGGATGGAGCCCAGGCAATTAGGCCGGGGGCGGGGGGGTGGGGGTGGGCAGGGAAGGTGACCAAGAGGGCGGGGGGGGGGGGGGGGGGGCGGTGTTGTGGGCGGGTCTCAAGCTGCGAGTGGCCCAGGCAGGGGAGGAGGAAGCCCGGGCCCACGGCTGTGTGGTGGCCGTAGGGCCAACAGCTCCTTGGGAGCAGACTCCTGCCCCCCCGGGGTGTCCACCGCCCCAACAGCATGGCTCCTGGACGACGTACAAGGATACTCCCGACTTCAGTATTCATTCCACGGATGAGGGAATACGCACAGCGAGCAAACAGCTGGTTTGAGGGACCACAGCTTGTTTTTAAGATTTTTTTAATGTATTGATTTATGAGAGACACACAGAGCGAGGCGGAGACATAGGCAGAGGGAGAAGCAGGCTCCCTGCAGGGAGCCCAACGTGGGACTCGATCCCGAGACCCTGGGGTCACGCCCTGGGCCAGAGGCAGACGCTCAGCCGCCGGCTCCCGGGCGTCCATCACCCTATGCTCATACAGGACGTACACACTACGTGCCTGGGCCAAGGTCCACTTCCAGGGTTGCAGAGGGAAAAGCATCCCTTGAGAAGCGGGGGGCAGGTGGGCGACGCTGGCTGGAGTTAGCCAGGCCCCACGGCCCACACCCAGCAGCACCTGCTGCCCTGACCCCCCCCCCCCCCGGTGCCCTTGCGCCGCTGGATCCGGTGAGAGCTCCAGACAAACTGTGGCGGCTGGTGTTTAGAGTCGCTATCTTTGCGGACCGCTTCAGGCGTGACCACCTCACCTGGGCTGGGCATCCTGCACAAAGGAAGGGGAGCCCGAGTCCGGGGTGCCAGGGACTTGCTCTGGGCCTTACAGGGAGGGGGAGTCTGGTGCCAGGTGGGCCCCTCCCCACCCTGCGTCCCTGGCCTCTGGCCCCTGCCAGCCTCCTTCTGGCTGGGAGCTCCCAGGTCAGGGAGCCGAGGACGGGCAGTGCAGACACACGCCTCCCAGGAGGCCCTGGGCTCCCCGGGACACACACGGGAGGTGGGCTGCTGCTTCCCACGGGCCTCTGCGCCCAGGGCTGGGGCGGTGAGGGCAACCTCGAGTCCCCTCCCTCTGGAGGAATGCTGGGGCCCAAGGGCCAGGACAGGGCAGCAGGGACCCCGAGAGCAGCCCTCCTGGATGGGGAACCCAGGCTTCCCAGAGTCTCCAACAATGGGGGAGGCGGAAATGCAGGTCGGGATGATTAGGGACTCGGCTGAAAGTGTGAAACGTGAAACAAGACCAGAGAGACGCCCCTGGGGGCCAGGTTCGACCCTGGGGACTCCAAAAGGTAACCCGTATTCTCCGGCATCCCCGGCACCTTCCCCTCTGAGTGTCAACACCACCCAACCCCTCTCCTCCTTCTCATCTTGACTCCAACTGCTTAACACCTTTGTGAGAAATCATTCCCTCTTTTCCAATGACTCCTCATCTCACTGACAGCAAAAGCTAACACCCTTACCTACCAGGCTCGACGCGACCATCTTTTCAATGTCTCTATGACCCAATTTGTTCCACTGCTTATTCCCCAGGCTGCTTGTTCCTGCTCTTGAACGCTGCGCCAGCACCGTGATGCCACAGGGCCTTTGCACTTGCTCTTCACCCTGCCTGCAGAGTTCTTTCCTCAAATATCCAAATGGCTTACTTCTTCATCTACTATTGTCTGGTCCTCAAATCAGTGAAACCTTTCCTCAGGGCCCTAATTTCCTTCCTTGTTTTATTTCTCCCTTGCTGCAGTGATCATGAGTTTATATTATATATGATCATACATATGATCAATATGTAATATCATACATGATATTATACATATATCAAAATACATATAATATCATATATATAATTACATATATCGTATATAATCATGTGTATGATTATATATATGATATTATATGTATTTCGATATATTTATGCTTATAAAATATTTCTATTTTATATGTAATCCTATGTTTTTACATTGACATATTTTTTTTCTTGTTCATTTCCTTATGGGCCTTTCTATATTAGAAAGTAAGCTTAATGGAAACATGCTTGTGTATTAACTGCTTTATCCTTTGTGCCCGGACCCATAGTAGAGACATAGTTAGAGCTTGCTGAATAAATAAATTAAAAAATAGACACTAATAGGGGCGCCTGGGCAGCTCAATCAGTTAAAGGTCTGACTATGGCTCAGGTTGTAATCTCTGGGTCCTGGGATCGAGCCTCGCTTTAGGATCTGCTCTTAGTGGGGAGTCTGCTAGTCTGTCTCCCCTCCCCGACTCATGCTCTCTCTCTCTCTCTTTCTCAAATAAATAAAATCCTAAAAAAGAAAACCAGATTAACAACGGTTTCCTTATTTAAGAACTGTTTATTGAGATGTTATGACAAGAGGTGTTGAGCTAAACGTGTATCAAGGACTTTAAAACAGTAAGATCGTTTGACCCAGTGATTCCACTCCTGGGAGAATAATACAGAATAGTGAAAAACAATATGAAGCCCCAAGATGCTTGCTGCTAACGAGCACAAAATAAGAAGGAAGTAACTGAGAGTTTCACCAATAGATGAGCTATGAGACAGTCCTAACATGGAATGATAAGCATGTGAAATATTATGACATAATATTTCGTAAAAGTGTGTAAGATATAAAATCATAGCTTTTCAAGTTTCAATATGTAAAAGAGGAGAAGAAAAAAAATAGGAAAACACTGCAAACAGTTACTTTGCCTATTGATGAGGCGTTATGAAAACCCGCTAATGGAGGCTCTTTGAACAGTTCCCTATGATGAGCTTACTCACTTTTATATGGAGAAAATATTAGGAAAGTGAACACCCATCATAGGTGTGGAAGGGGATGGTGATTTCCGGCAGCCCCGGGCGGCCTAGCACATGGGAGCCAGAGGCAGGAGGGGACCCCGGAGGAGGCGGTGGGCCTGAGCCGCCCGGACTCTGCTGGGTGAGGTCCAGCTCCCTCCACAGAGGCTGGGACCCGGGACTGGAGCCACAGAGCCCCCGCCTGCTGGGAAATGGCTCCAGCTCGGATCAATCAGGGAACAGTCTCTTCAGCCCCTGGCATTTATCAAACCTCCTCCACCCCCATGTGTCAGCATGCGGGGGTGGGGGGAGCTGCCTCTCCAAGGCGTAGACCAATCAAGTCAGAATGCCCAGCACAGCCCTGGAGACAAGCAGGATGCCCCCCCCCCCCCCCCCCCCCGGGTAGAAGGGAAAAAGGAGAGGCTGGGAGGTGGGGAAAGGATCACGGAGGGGAGACAGGGAGAGCAAACGTTCAGAGAACGCCTGTTTGTTTTGCTATCGTGGCAATTAATGCTGGGAAGTGACATTTTAAGGGGCTCCGGTGACAGCTTTGGTGACATTCCTGTTTGTGATCCCAAGACAAATCTCTGTGTACATCTTATTCTAGAGAGCGTGGAGACAGCTCGGAGGACGGCGGTGCGGGGAAGCCGAGCTCCTGTGTGGTGCAGGCTGTGCCCAGCCTCTGCATCCAGGCACCAGGGCCACTGTGTGTGTGTGGGGGGGGCGCGGGGGGTGCACATGTCAAAGCAGAGGCAGCTGTGATGCAGAGTCAGGGCCCTGAGTCCGCAGCCCTGTTAACTCCGCTATTTGGTAACATTAATTGGAGAGAAAATACATGTTCTACTATTCTACAAGATGCCAGTTGAGGGAGGGAGGGCGGAAAGGAGGGAGGGAGGGAGGGAGGGAGGGAGGGAGGGAGGGAGGGAGGGACGGATAGAGGGAGAGAAGGAGGGAGGGAAGGAGGAGGGAGGGAGGGGGAGGGAAGGAAGGAAGGAGAGAGAGAGAGAAAGAAAAAGAAAAAAAGGAATGAAAGGAAGGAAAAGAAGGAAAGGAAGAAAAGGAAGGGAAGGAGGGAAAGGAAGAAAGGAAGGAAGAAAGAAAAAAGAAAAGGACTTCTCATTTAGGAATTCTTGCCAGGCGGGCTGGGTCTAGGGAGTCTGTTCATTCAAACACAGATCTTGCCCCACTTTCCTTCCTAAGAAGCCCAAACAAGAAAACTGAAGGGAAACAGACGAAGCTGACATTTCGCCACCTGCGAACCAGAAGGAATTGCCCATCGCGTCTCACCTGCAGCCCCGCCACACCCATCACGGGGCCCACGGCTCCCCAGCCTTGCCTTGAACATGTCCCAAGACGAGGAGTGGGGACATTTAAGATGAAGGCGAGGGCGGCGGAGCTGCTTCCCAATGCGGTTCCAGGAGCCGCAGAGAGGAGTGCGGCACGGCCAGAGGGAGCGTGAGCCTGACTCGGGGCCTGCGGGGCCCAGGAGAATGTCCACCCCCCCCCCCGCTCACTCCGTGTGGCGGAGGGGCCAGTGATGAAACTTCTCCGAGCCCCGTAGGGCTCCGCGTGTCCCTGAAGGGGCTCGGTGACATACAGAGTACATATAATGTTTATGAAGCCGTTCTGTAAATGTTAAAGGACTGCATAAAATAAAGCGGCTGCTACTGTTTTATGTCCCCGAAACCGTGAGCTCCGAGAAGAAAACCATTTCCCTTCGTGCTCCGTCTCTTCGTCATTAAATGCAACGTCCTGCACATAGTAGGTGCTCATTAAACACCTGTTAACTAGTTGAGCGAGTGAGTGAATGGATGAGCGGCGAGGGAAGAGGGCACCCGAAAGAGGATGCGGGGACCCGGTGTCAGCCCGCGCCCCTCGGCAGGAGCCGGCGACGGTGCAGGGAAGACGCGGAGCACAGAGGACACAGGCCTCTGCTCTGCAGACTCCAGGAAGTACTTTCCACAAGGAGCAGTTGGGAACACGACGCCACGGCCGTTGAGTGTAAGGAGGTCACATACACAGGTTTCTGCTTTTTAGGATAAAGAAATTATCTTTCAGGGATGCCTGGGGGGCTCAGCGGTTGAGCATATGCCTTTGGCTCAGGTCAGATCCCAGGGTCCTGGGTTCGAGTCTCACATCGGGCTCCCCGCAGGGAGCCTGCTTCTCCCTCTGCCTGTGTCTCTGCCTCTCTGTGTCTCTCATGAATAAATCTAAAAAAAAGAAAGGAAGAAAGAAAGAAAGAAAGAAAGAAAGAAAGAAAGAAAGAAAGAAGAAGAAAGAAAGAAAGAAGAAAGAAAGAAAAGAAAGAAAGAAAGAAAGAAAGAAAGAAAGAAAGAAAGAAAGAAAGAAAAGAAAGAAATTTCCCACAACAGGGGATAACTAAGTAGAGGTCTCTCTCTCTCTATTCCTATTTCCCTCTCGCTTCTTTCTCTTCCTTCAATCACAAACAGCATGCCTTGTTTTTTTCTTCTTTTTTTTTCACAATAATATCACAAAATTAAGAAAACCCGGTATCCACTCAGCCACCCCCCTCCCTGCCTTCTCCCTGGATAAAGTGATAAAACGTTATTTTCATTGCCTCGAGCTTGCACGCATAATACTCAGGGAAGGGAAACGTAAACATAAGGACGGGTAAGGAGCACTGGGAGGAAAACACCCCACATATCCGTTGCGCGCCCGACACAGTGCTGGGCGGTCACACACCTGCACGACTGAGCCCGCAGCAAAGCACAGCGGCCGGCTCTCAGCAGCGGGGTGCAGAAGACCTGGGACCTTCTGAGGAGCGGGCATGGCGCGAACGACGCCGGCTGCAGCACGACCAGAGAGGCTTCCGAGGCCACCAGGTTCCTAGAGGCTGGGAGCTGCAGGAGGGGCCCCCAGGGTGGAGCTGGGATGGGGCACCGGAGAGCTCAGGGCAGCGGGCCACCTCCCGACCTGACGAAGGGTCAGTCTGGCCATGGGGGGGACAGGAGTGGGGTCATCCGCTGAACGTCAAACCCCTCAGGACACCACTCTCGGGGTCTGAAGGCCAAGCCGTGGCCCCTTGGTCAGGGAACTTCCTCCCTCTGCTCTCCAGAGCATGCCCTCCCCGCCCCCCGTCACCTGCAGTTCCAAGCCGAACGCGGGCCCACCGAGCCTGACAATGGCCAAGGCGCTTGACGTCATAGGCAAATTCTGAGTGGGGAAGGTGCAGGTGGGATTAGCCTTTGGCAATACGATCTCTGAACGGCTGTGGGATGACTGCTGTTGGGGTGCCCAGCCTCCGACGAGTTGCTCGCTCTTGACAAAACCCAGGCCCCAGGTCCCCCCCCCTAAAGAGAGCACCTCCTCTCCCAAGGCGCCCGCCGAGGTAACAGAGCACCCATTTGGTCTGAGCTGCTGTGAGGTGGTCCACCATCCGCCAGTGGAACCTCCCCCTCTCCTGCCTATAGGGGAGGACCCAGTGCTCGGGGCCCTATGGTTGCAAGACCAGCTCCTAGCAGCCGCCTCCCCGCGGTCAGGGCGAAGGAATCCCGGGTGGGGCCAGAAGTGTGCCCTCCACTTTCTCTTGCCTGCATCTCTTCCTCTTCCCTCCTTATCGGATCTAAGGGCCGGGGGGAGACAGTGCTAAATGAAGGGCTTTGTGTTCTGACAAACTGCACTTCCTTTTAAAGCTGAGGCAGAAACATTACAAAAAAAAAAAAAATACTGTGGGCCAGACGAAAACAGGTGAGGCAAAGGCCCGGCCTGGCACAGGGGATGGTGAGGAGGTTTGCCCAAAGCCAGGCCATGCAAGGGCGGCCCGAGGAGCGGGGTTCAGCTCAACCCGCTCATCTCCACTCCCCGGGCGGGGGGTGGGGGTGTCAGTAAACCACCTGTTCAGAGACAGGAGTGACCCGGAGGACCAGGGAAACATCCCAGACCGCGGCGGCTGGAGCATACAGGGAGGCGGGGGGTGAACAGTGGACCGGGGTGAAGCATTCTCTGGAAGGCCCCCTGAGAGCAGGGGCCTGAGGTCTACAAGCACGGCTCTCGGGGATCCGATACGTGCCCCATACCAGGCCCCGGGGCAGGTAACTGGCACACATTTCATTTTCATGGTGGATCCTTCCAGAACCCTTCAGTGAAGGAACTGAGACCCAGATGGTTGGATTCTGTTTTTCCAAGGTCACGCGGTAAATAAGGGAGGCAGGATTTGAACCCGGGTCCAGGGGACTCCAGAACCTGCACTCTGGACTACTGTCTCATTCTCTTCCCTCAATGGGCTTCCAGGCTAGAAAAAAAAGTCTCCTCTTACAAAGACCTTTTAAGAACCTTTTAAGAACCCCCCTAGAGTTCTTGTTCGCCCCCTGAGCACCATGGGAAGGTGGGTCCAAGAGGAAGGAGAGAAGTAGGACGCAGAGGTCAGAGCTCGAGGGCTGGCCCAACCAGTGGGGGATCCCCTGGATTCACAGCTGCAGAGGGTGGCTGTCAAGGATGGGGGTCTCCAGGCCCAGCCTTCAACCCGTCGTCACCACCCGTATCACAGAGACGATGAGGGGAAATGAGCAGAACGGTGCCTTTGCAGCATTTGTGGGACAGGAGTCAAACTCCATCTATAAGCGGGCCGGTGCCCCCGACAGTGAATGAAGACAGATACGCACATACTCTGGGCTTACGTCCAAATAATCGATTGTTCTCCGACGTCAGGGAAACGGGTCTTTGCAACAGCACGTGGGAGAAAGGGTAAGAGGCTACGGTCACCAGAAAGCCCCCTGGGAACCAGCGGCCGCGCCGCAGCGCAAAAGCTCGGTGATCTCGAGCTGCATCGGCGGAAGCACGGCAGCCGGCAAGAGGGGGGGAAGGCGCGGTTTGCTTAGCACAGGAGCATCGCCACCGTGAGCGGAGGACTGTTCCTTGGGCCTGTGGCCTAACGCACGAAAAGTCAGACTCTCCTCCTACAGGACCGCGACCGGGAGGCTGAAATGTCTGAAACCTACGTCACATGAGTCCAGCCGAAGAAGAGACTGTGATTATTTAGGTTGATTTCCAGAAGTTACAGGACATCTCTCTTTTTTTTTTTCCCCTTGTCAAATTTTCCAAGAGCTGCCTTAAAGAAGGAAGATCGGATTCGTTTTCTTTGCAGACACAAAGGCCCAGGGAAACAGATGTCGGTTCAATAGAAGGAAAGCTTTCCTAACAGGAGGGCCTGGAAGTGAGATGATTTCTCTCCCCTGCAGAGTGAGGAGGCCATCAAGGGAGGTAATCAAGAGACAATGGAGGGATACGGAACGACCTAACTTCCCGTGCTCCTCAAAACTGCAAGAACACAGACTCTCTTGTTCTTTCTTTTCCTCCCATCGCTACTGAAGGATGAGAGAAGATAAACGCTGATAACCCGGCAGGGAGACCGGCCACAAACCCAGAAGGGCTCGGCCCAGAAGGCACCACCTGCGCCCCCATCACCGCCCGGCTCCCCCAGATGCCTACCCCCCCACAAGGTGGGATGCAACAAGGGGAGACTCACCTTTCTTCTCAAAGTCCCCCTTCTCCTCTCCGGGCCGGCCCAGACTGTCCAGAGTGTGGGTCACCTGGCTGCCAAACTCATCCTCCCGGGACACGTGGTTGGTGCGCCGGGGCAGGTCCTCGTCGTCCTCGTAGTCGTAGTCATCCAGGATGGGGGTCTCCCGGATGGGCACCCCGATGACGGAGTTGTGAGCCTGCAGCCGAGACGCGCGGAAGCTTTCCCGGGCCTGGGGTCCCAGCAGCACCGACGGGATGTAGTGAATCTCGTGCGTGGCTTCCGTGCTCGCGCTCTTCTGGGGCACCCGGCGGCGTTTCTGCCAGCGGCGCTGCGCGTACAGCGCCACGGTGAACACCAGCAGCAGCAGCAGCAGCGCGATGAGGCCACCCTGGAGCAGAGGGAGGAAGACACGCCGGTGGGCCGCAGGCTCCGGGCCTCGGAGCTGCCCGTGCACCTGCGCAGCGCCTGCTCCCTAAGGCCTCCGGGGTCACCAGCCGTGGCTCAAACGCCACTCGCATACCTGGCTGCCCCTGCATGACCTGGGGCACATGCCACCCACCCCCGTGACCCAGGGCGCCCCCCCAGCATGACCCGGGGCGCATCTCCATTCCCCCAAGTGATCCAGGGCACGCCTCCCACCCCCGCATGATCCGGGGCACACGCACCCCCCCTGCATGACCCAGGGCATACCCCCCACCCCCGTGTGACCTGGGGCGCGCCCCCCAGCCTCTCAGCCTGCGCCTGCATGAGGACAAGCAAGAACCCCCACCCACTCTCCTGCACTAGGTTGCCACAACAATGGTCCTGTGGGAGCCACGCAGGTGACGAGATGCTCGGAGGAGCCCAGGCCTGGAGCTTCACCCAGCTGAAGGCCTGAGTCTCGCCCCCAGGGCCTGCGTGCGCTCGCTCTCAGCTTTGCTTCCTTCTCTCTAGGACGAGTCCACTGAGGGACCAGGGCACCGTGGCCTTGCTTCCAACCTACTGCAAATAGTGATCCTGGGGTCCCGGGATCGAGTCCCGCATCGGGCTCCCTGCGGGGAGCCTGCTTCTCCCTCTGCCTGCGTCTCTACCTCTCTCTCTGGGTCTCTCCTGAATAAATAAATAAAATCTAAAAGCAAACCAGCATCCACATGCAGAAGAATGAAACTAGACCACTCTCTTGCACCATACACAAAGATAAACTCAAAATGGATGAAAGATTTAAATGTGAGACAAGATTCCATCAAAATCCTAGAGGAGAACACAGGCAACACCCTTTTTGAACTCGGCCACAGTAACTTCTTGCAAGATACATCCAGGAAGGCAAAAGAAACAAAAGCAAAAATGAACTATTGGGACTTCATCAAGATAAGAAGCTTTTGCACAGCAAAGGATACAGTCAACAAAACTACAAGACAACCTACAGAATGGGAGAAGATATTTGCAAATGACGTATCAGATAAAGGGCTAGTTTCCAAGATCTATAAAGAACTTATTAAACTCAACAGCAAAGAAACAAACAATCCAGTCATGAAATGGGCAAAAGACATGAACAGAAATCTCACAGAGGAAGACATAGACCTGGCCAACACACACATGAGAAAATGCTCCGCATCACTTGCCATCAGGGAAATACAAATCAAAACCACAATGAGATCCCACCTCACACCAGTGAGAATGGGGAAAATTAACAAGGCAGGAAACCACAAATGTTGGAGAGGATGCGGAGAAAAGGGAACCCTCTTACACTGTTGGTGGGAATGTGAACTGGTGCAGCCACTCTGGAAAACTGTGTGGAGGTTCCTCAAAGAGTCAAAAATAGACCTGCCCTACGACCCAGCAATTGCACTTCTGGGGATTTACCCCAAAGATTCAGATGCAATGAAACACCGGGACACCTGCACCCCGATGTTTATAGCAGCAATGTCCACAATAGCCAAACTGTGGAAGGAGCCTCGGTGTCCATCGAAAGATGAATGGATAAAGAAGATGTGGTCTATGTATACAATGGAATATTCCTCAGCCATTAGAAACGACAAATACCCACCATTTGCTTCAACGTGGATGGAACTGGAGGGTATTATGCTGAGTGAAGTAAGTCAATCGGAGAAGGACAAACAGTGTATGTTCTCACTCATTTGGGGAATATGAATAATAGTGAAGGGGAATATAAGGGAAGGGAGAAGAAATGTGTGGGAAATATCAGAAAGGGAGACAGAGCATGAAGACTCCTAACTCTGGGAAACGAACTAGGGGTGATGGAAGGGGAGGAGGGCAGAGGGTGGGGGTGAATGGGTGACGGGCAGTGAGGGGGCACTTGACGGGATGAGCACTGGGTGTTATTCTGTATGTTGGTAAATTGAACACCAATAAAAATAAATTTATTATTAAAAAAATTAAAATTAAAACCAAAAAAAGGTTAAAGAAAAAAAAGATAAAGAAAAAAAAAAAGAAACTCTAGTCTTCCCTATAGGGGGACGGGGACAAAGGGGCTTCATCAGTATCTGTTGAATGAATAAACACAAACACCACACACAGCTTTCTAGGGCCCTCTAGCACAGCAACGTGAAGCCGACTTTTCCTTTAACACATCCCCCCCGGCAAACACTGGGCTGCGTCTGCATAGCACACCTGGCCCCGGGACAGGTTAGGGCACTTAGGAATATGCCTTACCCCATTCAGGCGACTCAGGAGAGGCCCTTCCTGGGAGGTCCCTAGGAGCAGGGCTCCTGGCAAACCGGCATCATCTGGCACCTGCCGGGGTGGGGACCCACTGGCCTTCCCCCACCCGCCCGCTCGCTCTGAGCCATAAACACCTTCAGGGAGCAGAGCAGCCTCCGGGCAGCTACTTGACTTTCTCCCCCCCCCCCCATCCTGTGCTGGGCTGGGGACTGCTGGGGGGCTTGGGAGGCCTGGGCGTGGAGCCCCTGGGGGTAGACCCGAGGCTAGGGAGGGCTCAGCCAGGCACGCGCGGAGCCAAGGGGCGTGGAAGCCAAGAGCCCCGGGAGGAGTCCCGGGAGCAGCGGAGACGGGGGCCGAGCTTCGCGCCCTGCAGTTCGGTCTCGCACGTCAGTCAAAGGCCTGCGTGTCACCACCTGCATGCCCGGGGCTGTGTCGCCCCGACGCTGACCCCACGGAGGCGGGGCCAGGTTCTGAGAAGCACTTGTGCGGCCTCTGCCGAAGGTGACAGGTGTTCACGCCAGGGACGTGATGGGGGCTGGGCAGCAACTCCTGCCTGGAGGGCAAGCCGTGGGGGCCAGGGGAGCATGACTGCGCCAATGAGCCGCCGTCCCGCCACCGCTGATCCATCTCCACCGGGTGGGAACGCGGGTGCGAAGTCCCGCTGGGGCAAGGTCCCATGGATGCAGGTGTGTGAGCCGCCTGCAGGTGTGAGGTCCTGCAAGTGTGAGGTCCCGTGGGTGCAGGTGCGCGTACAGCCCGCGGGTGCGAGGTCCCATGGGTGCCAGGTCCCACAGGTGCAGGTGCGTGGGTGGCCCCTGGGTGCAAGGTTCCACGGGTGCGAGGTCCCGAGGTGGCAGGTGCGCATGTGGCTTGCCACCGGCGTGAGCTCACGCACGGTCCCTGGGAAGCTGTCCCCGGGCAGCGGAACTTCGACACAACTGTATGAATGAAACAGATGGGTAAGTACGTGCGTGTGTGCCTGTGTGCGCGTGGACTCTGTCAAATACGTGTCAAATGGGCACACGTGTGCATGCTCCCCCAAAATAGATCCTTCTTCCCCTCCGCGGAACATAAAACGGGTGATTGCTCTGTGTCTAGAAGTCTCCTGTAACAGGGTGTTCCTTCTCAGTTTTCCACCATAGAGAAGAAAGGGAGGAGCTAGAGAGAGGGAGGACGAGGGGGTAAGAAGGAGGAGGAGGAGGGAGGAGGGAGGAGGGGGTAGGAGGAGGAAGGAGGGGGAAGGAGGAAGAGGAAGGAGGGGGAAGAGGAGGGGGAGCAGATGGGAGGAAGGGGAGGAGGAGGGAGAGGAGGAAGAGGAAGGGAGGAGGGGGGAGGAGGACGGAGGAAGAGAAAAAAGGAGGAGGGGAAGGAGGAGGGGGAGGAGGACGACAGAGAAAGAGGAAAAAGGAGGAGGGGGGAGGAAAGAGCTTGAAGAGCAAGGACAGTGAAGACAGAGGAGGCAGGAAGAGCAGTCGCTGAGACAGCAGCCGGCCCTCTCCTAACTGCTTGGACTCCATGTTATTTGAACTTCGAGACAATCCCACGTGATGGGATTACAGCGTCTGTTCTATTGATGAGATGAGGGCAAGGTGGTTCAGGGAGGTTAAGGACCTCGCTTGAAGTCACACAGGTTTGGATCCTCTGTCCATCTGGGTACGAAAGGCCAGGATGCGGCAAAGCAGGGGTCTGAACCCAAGGCTCCACGGCACAGCCACCGGCTACGTGACAGCATGATGGTTGTCAGGGACCACAGAGGGGAGAGGAGAAAATGGGAAAGATGACGGGGGTGCACAGAGAGAGAGCGAATCACGAGCAGGGGAAAGGCAAA
Organism: Nyctereutes procyonoides; assembly: GCF_905146905.1. NCBI lineage: Eukaryota > Metazoa > Chordata > Mammalia > Carnivora > Canidae > Nyctereutes > Nyctereutes procyonoides. The sequence continues at coordinate 3,453,366 of NW_026575135.1, read as the reverse complement.
CGTCATCTTCCAATCCGGGATTCGTGGGCAGGTCCCGAGGCTGCCCTTGAGCACAGTGTTTCCTGTGGGCTCCCGAAAACCTTGGAGAAATCTCCCTGCCTATCTTCACCCCTCTGGGCACTTCGGTGGCTGGCAGGGTCAGGCCCTGCCTGGCCCAGGGCCCCTCATTTTCCGCCCCTGTGTCCACCCCATTCATGAGAGTCTGAACCCATGGTCAGATCCCAGAATTAACCTTGACCTGGGAGAGATAAGGCCCAGCCACACTGTCCGCTTCCGACCACTACCTCCCCTCCCTGCCTCCGCTGCATCCAAACCGCCCACCCTGGTCCCCCCGAGGTCCTGCCTCTGCTCCTGAATCTTCCCGGGGAGCTCCCAGCAGGCAGGAAGCCGCACCTTCCAGCAGGGCCCGGAAGAGGGGCTAAGAGCTGGCCTCAGAGTGACACAGTTTGAGTCCGGACTCTACTACTGAGGGGCTCTGGGACCTTGACTAGGGTCACTTTCCCTTGCAGAGCCCTGGCTTTGTGATGAGTTAAATAGAGGCAGTGTTGACAGTGTGAGCTCCCCGGGTCACTGGGAGGCTAAGTAAGGTGTGTGCGCAGTACTCAGGACCGTGAGGGGGACATGGCAACTGCTCACAGACTATTAGCTCCTGCCGGGGCCAACGGCACTCAGCAAGGGTATATTTAACATAAGTGAATAAATGAAGGAATGAATGAATACAGCTAGACCTTCTGCGCCCGAAGGCCTGTTCTGCAAAACTTGTCTGGAGTCCCCAAATCCTTCCATTTATTTATTTATTTATTTATTTATTTATTTATTTATTTATTTATTTATTTATTTAAGTCAGAGAGAGAGAGAGAGGCGCAGAGACACAGGCAGAGGGAGAAGCAGGCCCCATGCACCGGGAGCCCGATGTGGGATTCGATCCCGGGTCTCCAGGATCGCGCCCTGGGCCAAAGGCAGGTGCTAAACCGCTGCGCCACCCAGGGATCCCCCCCCAAATCCTTCTTAATCTGAACCAAGCACATCACACGTGCTCTGTCATTTACCGTTTTACAACCGTGCACACTAGGCATATCCTTGTCTGAGGTGAAAGAAGGAAACTGAGGCACAGAGACAGGAGGTCCGTGATGCAAGGTAGCCCAGCTGAGATTCGCACTAGCTTCAGCACGGCTACAGAGTTCTGCTTGGAGTGGGAAGGGACGGAGCACCAAGGCCTGAGTCGCCCCTGCCCAGCCTCACATGTGCCTCCCTCACATCACCTGGGCAATTCCAGGTGTAGGTTTCCAGCACAGGAAACTTCCAGAAGGTCTTGCAGAGGAATACCACCCACCTCCCTTGGCCCCGCTGTGATGGGAGAGTGCCTTTAGCTTAATGATCCATTTGAGGGGATCCCAGGCCAGGGGCTCTGGCCCTCCCTAGTTACCCTGACCTCTGCTTCCACCAGCCTCAGCTGAGCCACCAACCCTGTGGCTTCTGCTTCAGATCAGATTTTCATTGTGAAAATTTGGCCAAAGGAGAAGCTCAGCATTCAAGGGTTCACTGTGCCATGCCCTGCTGAAACAAATGTCCCCGCGCTGGGCTCCTGAAAGGCTGAGGGGACTTCACTTGAAACACAGCAGCAGCTCAGGCGGTGTTACGAGCAGCGGGTCCGAGCAGCTCCGTGTCCCTAGAGCCGGAGAAAGTAGAGGAGTACAGGGCACTGCGGACAGGCTCTGAGCACGCAGCAAACAGGTTCTGAGTTCAAGTGACTCACTGTGTCTGAGCTTGAATTTCTCAGATTCCCTCCCGGGCCCTCAGTTTACTCATCTGTAAATGGGACTTAGCAATACCTGGAAGAGTAAGGCATAGCCAAGGGCAAAGAAAGATTTAAGGGTCAGAAAGACTTCCTTAGCTCTCAGGCTACCACACATAAGCTGGGCAAACCTGGACAAAGGGACAGTCAGTCTATCCAGTGTATTTTTTTTCTTAATGTTGTAAACATTTATCTAAAAAATACTACGGAGAGATGTGGATTCAAAAAACAGAGTCAAATACAAAAAAAAAAATGTACTGGACCAAAAAAAAAAAAAAAAGGAGGCGCCATAGGTATTTGAGAAGGGAGAATAATGGAAAACTATTTACATGTCATTTATAAAAGCAAGCCTACAAAAGAGTGAAATACCAAGATATAAATGCAAAATACAGTGGCACATCATGTGAACAGAGAGAAAACAGTACCTCATAGGACAGTTGGTGGGAACCTGGGGGGGGGGGTTCTGTTTTACTTTGTCTGCAAGGCCGCTGGTGATGTTTGAGCACCTCCCTCAGTCTGCCTAACACAAGCAGCCTGGGGTGGGGGCGGGGGGCAGGGAGGTGATGCGCCGTGAGGACGGTGTAAATCGTAAATTGATCCAGAGGAAACCATCTCTACCAGAGAAACAAAATACAAGTTTAGGCAAGGAGCATAAAAACGGGGCCCGTGTGCTGTCACGGCATGAGAAGGCGTGGGGGTGGATGGTGGCTGCTCCCAGGCCTGGCATGAGGCCCAGGAAGGTGCCTGTCTGCTCTTCAGTAGCTGCTCTAGGTCAAGGTCAAGACGGTCCGGGCCGCCTGGGGACAGTAGACCAATGCCTGCTCTTGAGACACTTTCTGGAGCTTCACTTAATTGTGGTCTTCTTCATCCCTGATAACCCCGACAGAAACAGGGGACTCCATGTTGCTCACGGTGATTCAATAGGACGTCTGCCCCTTAGTGCACGGCCGACAGTGGCTGGGGCTTTGGATCCACAGTCCTCATCCACCCATGCTCTGGTGGCAGATGGCAGGTCCTACTGTACTGAGGGTGGCTGGGCTGAGGGCGGAGCCATGAAATGCTTCAAGAACTCCAGAAAACTAAGGACTGGCTTGTCACACAGGAAAGAGTTTTGCATCAATCTACTCTGCCTCCGAGGAGTGCAAGGGAGGAGGAGGAGGTCGGTCAGAAATCAAGACCAAGTGGCTTTTCTGGGTACCTGGAAATCTGAAAGGAAGGGCCTGGCACTGCCCTTGGCCCAGCCCTAGGCCACCAGCTGTTCACCCAGTGAGCCACCCCCGCCCCCGCCAACTCGCCTGCTCCTGGACTGTGATCCCTCCTAGCCTTAAGACTCAAGCGTTCTATCTCAGTCACAATCGTTTCATCCATAAGACTGAGTCAAAATCGTCCATATAGAGAGAGGTCCGATGTGGGCTCGTGGACGTGGAGAGCCGCACTCCGTGCCCGGTAACGTGGTTAAACCTATGGTAAGCTCTCATTCACGCTTTACACGGGGTTGCTGGGGAAAGCACATCTGGGCACTGCTGTGATGGCCTTTACAAACTGAAGGGTGCTGTGCACAAGCTCAAGAGAACCACGTGGCCACCTCTTCCCAGTGGGCCATTCCACCCGAAGAAAGCAGATGGGTAGCTCAGAAGCAAGGAGACACTGTCATCCGCATCCTCGCAGGTGGTCCTTGGTCCAGGCTGCTGGGCTAGTCCACACTCACACGGAGATGTACCCCCCTTTTCTTATGGTCTTTCTCCACCAAGGTCAAGCAAAGAGAAAAGCGGGAGAGGACTCTAGGAAGGTAAGCAGGGCCACAGGGTCCAGCCACTGAGTCTGCACGCCGGGAGCAAACACGAGCCCCTGGAGGTGAAGGAAACACAGCAGGGCAACAGCAAGCCAAGGAGGGAGAAGAGGACGTAGGGAGAGGCTGTGCATTTTTAGAAAGCAGGTTAAGAAGACGCCAAGGCTCGAGCGGGGGCGAGGCCCTGCCGGCCTCAGGGATGACCCGATGCCAAATCCGATTTGGCTGTGGTCACTCTCAGGCAGCCCAAGACAAACAAGGTTGGAGAAGCGGTGGCGATTTCCAGAAATAAAAATGCCAGTCTGTTAGGGTTTGGTTTCTGCGAGCCTGCAAGCATCATCACAGGTCTTGGGGTGATCAGTTTTACCTTTTTCTTACAGATCTGAGGATTTCACTAAGCTGTCAGATAGGAAGTGGGAAAGAGACAGACAGCAGGAGGAATGTGTGTCCCTATCTCCTATGGAGACTCCCCCACTAAAAGTCGCTCTAGAGCAGGATCAGCCCACTGCTCTCATTCTGTTACTGATAATGAGTCACAGATCCCACCCCCCAATGGAGCCAGACAAAGGTGTAGGTGGGCGATGTCAAGGGCAGAGTGCCACGATGGAGAAAGCAGGTATCTGGGGGCACCAGTGTGTGGGGACCCCTGATCCCCTCCTGGCCACGTGCGACAAGCTGGCTGTGACATTTTACCTCCCTGGGCTGTATGCAGGCTCACCTATAAGATGTGTTGATGGTTCCCAACATGAAAAGTTATGCCAAGGATTGAACAAGAAAATAAAAGGTCTGGCACCAAAATACTCAACAAGTATCCACGTTTCTATTTCTCTATCCCAAACCAAATCTTCTGCACCTCTGCCCTTGCTTAGAACCCCTTCTTGGCTCTCCAGAGACCTCAGAATAATGTCCAGACTCCTTGCCTGGCACCCAAGGCCCTTAAGGATGAGGTGCTTGCTTCCTTCTCATGCCCAGCTCCCCACAAATCCCATACCCTGTCCTGGAGCCACACTGAGCAACGAGTACTTCTCCAAAGTGCGATGCTCTCGGCTCTTCTACAATGGCTGCTCCCTCAGCCCAGAGTGCTCTCATTCCATTAGTGGTTTAAATAATGACACCCCCCCAAAAAAAAAGAAAAAAAAAGAACAGATTCAGGTCCACCCAGAACTTCAGAATGTGGTCTTATTTGGAAATAGCGTTGTCGCAGCTATAATTGGTTGAGATGAGGCCATCCTGGATTGGGTGGGCCCTAAATCCAACGACTGATATTATAAGAAGAGTAGAGGACACAGACAGACACAGACACAGACACAGACACACAGAGGAGAAGGTAGCCACGTGAGGGTGGAGACAGGGATTGTAGTGACGCATCACAAGCCAAGGAATGCCTAGGATTGCCCACGGCCATCAGAAGCTATTGGGAGGCATGGGACAGATTCTCCCTCAGTCTCCAGAGTGAGCAAACCCTGCTGACATGCATCTTGGTTTTGGGCTTCCAGCCTCCCGAAGTGTGAGGGAGTCGATTTCTGTGATTGTAAGCCTCTCACTTGGTGGTGATTTGCCACGGAGCCCTAGCGACCGAATATACCCTCCTCCATCTGCTCATCTCAACACACTCAGCCATCTCAGCTCAGAGATCACTTCCTCAGGGAGCACCTTGGCCTCTTCAGGCTGGGGCAGGTCTGTGATGTCCTGTCTCGCAGCCCCTGGTGCTTTTCAGTTATCTGCTACGCTCCTACACTACGGTCATCTGGTTGACCACGTTCCCACTCTACATCCTGCGCTGCCATCTACTCCTGCCACATACCCAGCCTAAGATGTGGTATTTTTCCCAGAGAAGGTTCTTAGTAAACATCCAGAAGCCTAAAATCTCACCCAGACACGCCAGAGAAATATAAACCTTATAGTTCCCACGGAGCTCTGACCTCAGCATCCGAAGAGCATCTGATCACATCTCGCGTGGCCCCTCCCCATGCGAGTACCTCCAGCTGATTTGCTTACAGACACAATATCAAACACTGAAAAATATATAAAGATGAAAAATAGAAAGTACCCCAAACTACCCCACTGAGCCAGCCTTCTGAAAAGTCAAACTTAGAACTCCATTCAGCCTGGCCTCATTTTAATCTAATTTTTTCATGTTAACTATCCAGGCACGGGAGAAGGAGCCTGGGAAAGAAAAAAAAATTAAAAAAAAAAAGGATAATGTGAGAAATGCTTTATTTGACAATGTGTCATTGGGAAACTGATTATTTCTGTCTCTGGCCTTTTTAATATTCCCTCACAACGGCCAAGCTGCAAGGGGATTTGGTATTCTAAGACTGGATTTATAATACTCTGTTCAGCAGTGATAAGAACACGGGCCTTTAATCCTCAGAGCTGTGAACATGCATATTCTCCCAAGTAATGTCCTTCTCTTCTCGTCACTTGTGTCTGGTCTCGACAGCCAGCCCCAGGATGGCGGAAGACTGATGATCCACTGGGTGTACTCCTGGCCATCTGCCGAGTGACAGAGCTAGGAGGGTAAGGGCTCCAAGTTCTCTGGGAAGTCTCCCTTCAGGCTTCAGTCTATGTTTATGATGGAGTGATTACTGGAAGATAGTCTAGACCTTTGGCATTACAGATAAGGAAAACTGAGATTCAGAGAGAAGTGACTTGACCAAGTTCATAGAACATCCTAAAATGGTACTGGCGGCAGGATTTGCAGCCCGTATCCCCCAACGCTGCTGAGAAATCATGTGAACGCTGACAGTTATCTACACCAGAACGTCACCACCTTCCCCTCCTCTCCATCCATTGGGCGTCCAATCTCCCGGTCACCAGGGCCTCTCATCGTGATCATTTGGAGACTCTCTGGATGACCTTCCAGGCTTTGTCCCCTCCTCCCTCCTGTTCTCAGTCCATCTTTCCCACCATGGCTGAGGCACAGCTGGACACAGGGCCCCTCCTCACTAAGATGGAGAGTCCGTGGTTTGACAGTTCCGGGTTCTCATCAATCAGGCCCCCGCCTCTCTGGATAATCTGATCTCAAAACATATGCTTTTGAGATAACTTTCTCAAAATACATGCTTTAATCACCCATGCCATTGAGCATGTACTACATACAGCAGGCACAATGCTGAGTGTCCAAGTGCATCAGAACTCCCTGTTCCTATTAAATGTCCCGAGATTTTCACCCAAGCCATTTCTTCTACCTGGAAGGCCACCCTCATTGCCATCCTCACCTCGTCTACACCTCCAAGTACCACCTTCAAGGGTAACAGCAATGCAATTTCCTTGGTAAACTCTGCTGGGATCTCCCCTCTTCAGGCTCAGCCAGAAGAAATCTCTTCATCCTCTGAACTCACACATTGTTTTCATCTGAACCTTTGCTTAAGGAGCTTTAGCATTTTCTACCTTGTATTAGAGTTACTGGAGCTCAGTATCTAGCTTCCCTACTGGTTAGATTATTATACTCATTGCACAGATGAAAAAGTGAGGCTCAGACCATAAATTTGTTTGAGAGGACACAATTAGGTGGCAAAGATATGGGATAAGGCTGCCCAACTGAGACAGTCCCCAGTAAACTATAGGCTCATTCTCTGGACTGGAAATGTCTACTGGACCTTGTAAAGGAGAGAACAAGATGATAACTATATTGCAAAAGGCATGACCATTCTTTTTCTTTAAGATTTTATTTATTCATGAGAGACAGTGAGAGAGTTGGGGAGACACAGGCAGAGGGAGAAGCAGGCTCCCTGCGGGGAGCCCGACGCAGGACTCAATCCCAGGACCCTGAGATCACACCCTGAGCCAAAGACAGATGCTAGACCACTGAGCCACTCGGGCACCCAGGCTGGACCCTTGTTTAGGCATTCATGTTTCTCAGATATTTTTTTCTTTTTCTTTAAGCAATAAGGTGGCAAGATAGCACTGAATGCATATGGTGGGGAGACTAGAAGTAAGGAGACCACTGAGGTAGCTTTTTATGATAGCCTAGAAGAGCAATCCTCAATTTTGCTCCCTCCCACCCAGAAGACATTTGGTAATTGGGACATTTTGGGTTATCATGACAGGAGAGAGGGTGCTACTGGTACTTAGTGGGTAGAGGTCAGGCACTCCGTGAGCATCCTACATGCAAAGGACATCTAGACCAGACATTGACCTAGCTGGCCATGACAATGGACAGAGATTGAGAAAGCCCTGATCTGAGAGAGAGGTGATGAGACCTGCCAGGAGGGCAATTAAAGCAGGCAGTTAGGGAGTGGCGTAGACATAAGACATGCCAGGGGATGATGGGAAGAAGACCTGGTGTTTGATTAGCAAGACAGGAGAGGAGGAAGGAGCCAACAACGACACCGTGGTGTGGATTCTGCAACTGGATCAGAGAGGAAACTTCCTGTTCATTTATTCCTGGGTAGGCTCTCAGAAGGCTATGAAAGATCCCAGCACATAATCAAATGAAGAGACAACGTCCTATGTGTTAACAATTAGAAGATAAATGCACAACAACTGATAAAGACCTGTATCCATTTATACATGCACGTGTGTATTTATTCATATGTATAAAAATATACTCACACTTATCTTTATGTATCTATAGTTAGCTATATTTATCTATAGCAATCTCTTTGTGTCTAGACAGATAGAAGGTGACCTATTTAAGGAGGTCCCATTATAGAAAATGAAACTTTAAAGAAAAAAAAAAACCCTAGTCATCTACTTATAATGTATCTATTAGAGACACCATTTCCCAAGATAATGCCAAGGGAATACAGGAAAAATGTAGCAGTTCTTTGGAACACAGTCATTCCCCACTCAGATCAACCTTCCTTAATCATCTTTAGATCAGATCAGAATGAGGCCTGAATCCTGAGAGATTAATCTGAATCCTATGGAGATTTATCAAGGGGAAAGCTAATGAAGGAACATTGAGACCATGTGCTTGCCCAGGCGCCACGTGGATGTGGAATTTAGTCTCGCTGCCCAACCTTTCAGCCGTTGTGCCTTTGGGTCTGTGCTCTGAGTTTCCTCCACTGTCTCATCTAGAAATTGGGTTAGTAACACCAGCCGGGGGCGGAGGGGCGCCTGGGGACGATTAAATGAGTCTGCATTACAGAACACAGAGTACAGCGACTTGCAAGTGGTGGTTCTCAGGAAACACCAGCATCCTTATTATTGATGCAAGGCCCCGTTCCCTGAAAAATTAGATGCAAAGTAGTGGCGGCGCCACCACTTCCCCTCCACGATATCGTGAGGTATATGTGCAGTTTCCCGACTGCATGCCCGTGACCATCCCTGCTCGCGTCCTCCGGGCTCCATGCGCTATGCTCATAACCAGTCCCTTCTCTTCTTTGGAGTGAGCAGGTGAGACTGGTTGGTTTCTGACAGTAACTCCAGCCCCAATACCCCAGAGCAGAAGGGCAAAGGCAAACTTGAAAACATTCCTGAACAGATGAAACACACATTCTTAGGACGACCTGCCCAGCACTGCAGCTGTCGATGCAGGTAGGACACGGGTTAAATGTCCCGTATCCCTCCCACCATCTCACACATCCGTGTGCTTGCTCACGCCACTCACTCTGCCTGAAATACCCCTACTTTGCTTCTCGGTCTAGTCCTTTAAACCCCAGCTCTTGGGTCAGGAGATCTCAATAAGCCTTTCTGAAACCTGCTGCCTCTAGCTGGGTTAAGTACACAACTTTCAGACCCCGACCCCCACCCCGTGAATCATGCCAGGTTACCCTCCCACCACCCCCTGTGTACTCAAGACTTAGCTGGGTAGATTGGACACTGAGGAGGCCTCATAATGCACTTACTGTAGTTTCACGCTGAGCGGCAGTGAGGAAGAAGGGCTGGGTTTTATTTATTTCTGAACAAATTTGAATGTTACATGACACACAGTAGATCCTCAATTACTTGCTAGAAGAATTAATGAACGAATCCATTAGAAACTCCTCTATGAGGCTAGGTGGCTGAAATGTACCTACATCTGTTTGGCAATTCTCCATTTGTGTACGAGAACGCTGAAGATAATTCACAGGAGCCATTCAGCACAAATCGGTACCCTACTCCAAATCCTCAGGTGGCCTCTCAAGTTCTGTCTGAAATCCCACTCTGAAGGATGGATGAATGGAGAGGGTGGGAGAAAGCATCTTTGAGAGGATTGATTTTCCTCCTCCTCTTTGAGTCATGAAGACAAACAGATGAACTCACATGACTGGAGAGGAGCACCGCTCTCATGCACCGGCGTGCTCATTCGCCCGGCGAGGGGCAGGCCTGGAAGCAGGCAGACCAGAATTCAAGTTCTTTTTCCTCCACCCACCAGGGGGTGTGACCTTGGTAACCTCTCTCTTATGAGCTCCAACGTGGGAATAATACCATTCACCGAAGAGGTCTGTTGTGGGGACTAGGTGAAAGGATAGTTCTATCTACATGACATCACACAACCCTTGGCCTATAGCAAATAGTTTACCCCCACTGGGTATTGGCATCATTGTTACTTCGTGACCTATCATTATGCTCCATCCCCGTGTAAGCCTTTCGCCTGGATCTAGGACTACAGCAGACATGGCCTGGAAGAACTTGCAGTCGGTTTGTGGAAACAGATAAGTAAGCAGATAATGACTAACGCACAGTTGAATAAGCTCTGTGCCAGAGGGAAACATAGCGAGAAGCAAAGCGTTTTCTTAAAGCTTCTAAGTGCAAAGCATACGGGAAGTGGGAATAAAGAGGGCTTCCGTGTCATTCCAAGTACAGTCAAGTCAAGTTCAAGGTGTGGGAGTGGACCAGCCCATCCAATCAGGTGCACCCGCACCCCCATGTGACGGAGTTGATAACAGCTACACAGCGTGATCGCTGATGGTGCAGGCCCTGACATTGGAGAACTGGGATCTGAGGACCTGAGCTGCCACCGACCAGCTCTGGAGCCTTGAGCAGGTCACTGCACTCCTCTGAGCTCAGCTTTCTCATCTGGAAAGCTGAGGACAGCAGTCCTCCCCGAAACGAGGCTATGGTGAGATTAAACAATGCACAAAAGGGATTCAGTGCAGTGTCTCGAGCACAGCCGTGGTCAATAAATGGCGGTTTAAGAAAATGCTGGCAGAGGGAAAACACATTGAGAAGGAAATCGGAACACTTAGTCCCAATCCTGGTCCGGCCCCTTTATAAACTAAAGAAGTGTGCAGGATGCTCCCGGGTCCTCACACACATTTTTTTTTTAAACAAGGTGGCCACAGCAGCCACATGAGCTCAGCATTCTGCATTTCACAGATGAGGGAAGTGAGCCTCCAAGAGGTGACGTTGCCCAAGGGTTCCAGAATCCAAAGTCTGTGTGCTGCAGACTACTGCAATAATCCTGAGACCCTCCGTGTGTCCCTGGAGCTGCCACTATACGGAGCTTATATCCTCTACTTGGTGCATTATTCTCTGGGACCGTGTTGAGGACACACATGGTCCAAGAAGAGAGCCCCAACAGTGTGCCCACTAGGTCACTACGCCCAACAGCTCGGCCTTCCAAGATGGGAAGGAGAGCTGAGACTCCAAAGAGCTGGAGGCCACTAAGAACCTAGGAAATCCTTAACTCTTGGATCGTGACTTTCATACGGGCAACAAGCTTCCAGAGTGAGCTGGCTTCTTGGGAAATCACCGGTGGGGAAAGGAAGTTCAGTGTGGGGGGCAGGGCGGGGTGCCATCCTACCACTAAGACGCAGCCTCCTCCGAGAAGACTTCCCTCCGCACCCCCGGGGGACCGTGCCCCTCATGCTTGTCTCCAACACAGATGCTTTAGCTTTATTTATAGCATTTTCTTCTCTCTACTGTTACCGTAACATTGATGTGTTAGCTTTGTTTATGGCTCTAATGGAACAGAACTTCCACAAGGCAGAAACTTTGTTTTGTTTATTTATCATCGACAAAGCAACTTCGTGCTTTGTTGGCGCTTACTAAATAGCTTTTGGATGGATGGCTGGATGGTGGCTGGATGGATATGAATCTCCTCAAATGACTTGGTAACTCTAAAGGTCAATCATCTCTGAATCCTGCCCCATGGCCAGATTGGAAGACACTTCGTGAATACAAGCGTCTACGCACACACACACACTCTGCCGTTAGTTCCTCCTGGGGCCTAGAAAGGGGTGCTTGTTATAGAAGTAATTTGCAGGAAAATCTGATTAAAAGTCCAACTGCTTCTCTCCACCACTGGGGCAAAGGAGAAAAGTTTATCTGAATTCCAAATTTGTTCAATCATTTACTTATTTGTAAATATTGAGGAGACACCGACCGAGAAAAGCCAAAGGGTGAGGGGATGTCTGACCCAACTATCCCGCACAAGCACCTTCCACAGAATGCAAACTGATGGCTCTATTTGCTGTTCCTACTCTTGTGTCAGGACGGAAATGATAGGTTGTTACATGAAAGGGGGCATCCAGGATGTAGCTCAGAGACCACTGGATCTGGTTCAAATCCTGACTGTCGCTGCTGAGCTGGGTAGCCCTAGGCCAGCCACTCTACCTTTCTGAGTCTCAGATACCCCAGCTCTAAAGTGATCAAGACAACAGGTGTCTCTCCCTCCTCATACAAGGATCCCACTGAGAATCACGTTTATAAGAGAACTTTATATGCTGCCCAGTGATTTTACTGATATGTATTGGTGCTTAGTTAAAAAAAAAAAGTGCTGAGAGAGAGGGAGGAAAGCCACCAGTGGTGAATCGGGCACACAGTAACTCAAGTCACAAACAGCCACACTGCAAATCCAGAGGCTTTCTGCTATTTCTGATGCATCCATCGTTGTTCATCAAGCTTCTTCAAAACGTATTACAAGTCACACAATAGGGGTCTTTTAGAGGCACTGTTTTGCTGCCATTTCCCCGCACTGGTGATGGAGTTGTCAATTGTCTTGAAGGTGTGTTGTGATGGCCTCGGGATCTCCCCTACTGGGCTTGATCAGGAAAGCCCCAGGAAAGTTAGTTACGAAGGGCAGAGAGTCAAGCACAAGATACCAAGCTAAGAAAAGGGAAAAGAGAGACGCCTCGACTGGAGGCTGCTCTGGGCTGTGGCAGGAGCTGGAAGCAAAAGCTGCTCAGTGTCCTTACTGCACCCACCAGGGCTGACCTGGTAGGTTTACCCTGTCCCTTGTCACCTTCCTGCTCCATGTCACCTGGACTTTTCTGGAAACATGGGATTTAGCATTTGCTGTGCCCTCAAGTCAGCAGACACCTACTACCTCATGCTTAGTGACCCCTCTTACCTCTGGGATGCCCTACACCCTACCAAACACATCAGGTGCCCAGGGTCCAGGCTGCAAAAGGAGCTATTGGGTGGCAATGCTTTCTTTCTTTCCTTGTTCAGGGAACATTCTAATTGCACCAGTGATAACCTACCCGCCCCTCCCCACTGTGACTGCTAAACACCCCTGGTAATCTGTTCCTGGAGACCTTGGTATCACACAAGCTGCGCTGGTCCAAGGTGGCTCTCCAGGTCCTGTTCCCCCCCCCAACATACACTCCCCTTAGATTCTGCGTATACCTCCTCCCAAGGCCCATCCTCAGATCCAGTCCCAGCTGGGCTTACATGACTGTACAGCACCCTTAGCTTAGGTCTGGGGTAAGTACAGGAACCCAAAGCTTCAGCATGTTGTAGCTTAAAGGAGTCATTGATAGGTCCTCAAAGCCAGCCACCCACAATGACATGTTATTTGAGGTGAGAGCCTGAAGCTGAAAGGATGAGGTCTGGGAGAGCCCGAGAATTGCCTAAACTGCAGATGAATGAGACGTAGTTCAACTTAATCCTGTAGCTGCTGCTGGATTAAATGCCCATGTTGTAGAGCCACCTACTGCCCATACTGGTGAGGGGCCTGGGCTCATGCACAACCCTGTGCATTTTGAACCAGTCAGAATGTTCTGGAAGAACAGGATAGGGTTTCAGAGAAAGTCTTTGTTTCTGAATCTAAGCCTCCGAAGATTAGCTGAGGGAATTCATTTCCTAGGGCGGTCAAAATCACCACAAACCAGGTGGCTTAAAACAAAGAAAAAGTTATTTTCTATTTTTCTTCAGGAAGCTAGGAGTCTAAAATCAAGGTATCATCAGAGTCATGTTCCCTCCCAGGGCTCTAGGGAAAAGTCTTTCCTCGCACCTTCCAGTACCTGGTGGCTCCTGGAAGTCTTTGGCATACGGCAGCATTGTTCCAATCTCTGAGTGAGTCTTTACATCACCTCCTTCTCCATGTGCCTTTTTACGTCCTCTTTTCTTCTTACGGGGGCACCAGTCATTGGATGTAGAGCACACCCTAAGTCTGGGATGATTTCATCTTGAGATCCTTAACTAAATACATCTACAAAGACCCAATTTCCAAATAAGGTTCCCCTCTCAGGGTCCAGTGAGGATGAATTCTGGGCGATATTCTCCAACCAACTGGACCTTGAAGAAAGTGATGGTATTAGGAAATAGGGCCCATCAGAGGTGATCAGACCATGAGGTGGAACCTTCATGAATGGGATTCATGACTTTATAAAAAAGGCTGCAGAGCTAGCTCACTACTTCTGCCATGAGCATACAACAAGAAGTCTACAATCCCCAAGAGGCCCCTCACCTGAGCTCACAGACACCTTGATCTCAGACTTCCAGCCTTCATGACTGAGAAATAAATTTCTCCTGTTTATAAGCCACCCAGTCTGGGGTATTTTGTTATAGCCGCCTGAATAGACAAAGACAGATAAGTTTCCCATACCTCCGTGAGCCTAAGAATCCCCTGGGGAATGCTCATTAAAATACACGTTTCTGGGCTTTGCGTAGCCCTACAGAATCAGCTGCAGGGGCCCTTACCAACAGCTGGGCTTGGTAAAGCTGACCTAGTGATTGGCGCATGGGTTGATATGGAGAAGGGTAGCCTTGATTGACCTCTTTCTTACCCCTCTTTCACACATGCCAATTTAGCCTGTTGGTGGTAAGCCTTAGGGCAGACCACCTCAGAATATGCCACTGTGGCATACTGAGTTGTTTGAATTAAAGTTACTTGAGAAAGTAACTTTCTGGTTACTGTGACACTGTGTACTGTGACGTGTACTGTACTGTGTACTGTGACGCTGGTACTGTGACACTCTGACCCTCCTCTCTGTCCCCCTGAAAGCAGATAATAAATCTCCCACATGAAAGGTACTGTCCCTACCGAAAGTAGAAGGACGTCCCTACTACCAGAGATAGGGAATTCGGGGAAGAGAAAGCTGTAAAAAAAAAAAAACAAAACAAAACCACAAATACACAAACAAAAAGAACCCCACAATTCTGCTTAGTTTACTTACTAATTAGTACCCAAGCCTGTTTTTTTTCACTCATCAGTTCATTCATAAACTTATTGTTTATTTCTCTAAAAGTATGTAAACAGCTGGTTTTGGTCACTTCTTGGGTCTCTTATCTTTGGGGCCCCTGTATACAGGAAATTACATTATTTTTTTTTCTTTTTTCTCCTGTTAATCTGCTTTGTGTCAATCTAATTATCAGGTCAGCCAAAAGAATCAAGAGGAGTAAGAGGAAACTTTCCTCTCCCCAACAGTGGTGAAAGCTCAGAGTCTGAATCCACCAAATCTGAGTTTAAATCCTAGAACTACTCTTCCAGTTGTGTGGCCTTGGACAAATTACTCTGTATCTAGAAAATTCAGATGATAAGCAATTAGCCCTCATATGTTTGTGTCAATAAAACAAAGTCAGCAATATTACTGGTTTGAATTGATTTAAAATCCAAACTGGGAGTCAATTTTGGAGGAAATTTGGAGGAATGGGAGAGGAGGGAACTCCTTGTCCCTGAAGAAGTCCAAGTAGCCAAGGATTTAGGAAAAAAATGAAAAAGGGATGAGAATCCAAAGTGGGGAGGGAAAGGAAGTGGGAGTAGAAGGAACAAAAGGGAAAAGTGGCTTTTTTCAAGGACCCCAGCTGGAGGGAGCATCTAAGTCCTCAGCCCATTACGCACACAGGGATCTCTTCTATGGTCATAATATCCTCCATGTCTCCCCATCCAGATCTTGAGGCTGCCCACTGGGGCCAGGCGCACACCTTCCCTTTATCTTCACTGCCTTTAGGAGCTTCAGTCTAGGAAGCAGTGCAGAAGAGGAGCGAGAGGAGCTTTGGAGTCAGACAGAACTGCAGTAAAATCCCGGCCCTGCCATGTCCTTGGGGGCCCTAACAAGGTCACGCAAGCTACCCAAGTAAGTGCTGTTACAGAAGTAGCAGCAAAAGGTAAATGTCTGATCAAAGCCTCTAGGAGCCTCTTTTTACTCATCTATTCAACAAGCATCGTGTCGATCCTAACCTAATGTAATAGAATTTACTGTACTTATCGTAGCATCAAAGTGCTACAGGGCTGGAGGAAAGTATTTCTCCTACGGGCGTCTGTGATCACGGTAAACTTCCTCAAACACACTGTCTCTTGCCCCAATGCCTTTACTCCTGCCTCCTGGGTTCATGGATTCTCCTGACGGGTGAGTGGGCAATGAGGACCTGGGCTTCCAAAGCTCTGTCCTTTCCTCTTGCCCTTTCATTCTGCAGGCCAGCTGCCTTCCAGAAGCAGCCTCTTGAGCTGCACCTCCACCTCTTCCATTTTACAGGGACAGAGTCCAGGTACCCAGCACTAACCCTCGGTACCTTGGTTGAGAAAATACCCATTTTTTACCATGCCCTTCAAACCAACCTTTCTTAATAATAAGGATAAAATGTTAACATCCATCTGCTTTGCTCCTTTTCCTAAGCTTTAAAGTTGTCCTGATTTCAGGTGGAGAAAACATGGGGCCTCTACAAACCCCAACCCCACTATCTGGTGCAGAGAACGTTCTCAGTAGATTGTTCTGTGATTATTTTTGCATTCACGAGGAACTCCATTGTCTCTCCTCCCTTTGCAGGGAACATTCTGGGGGGGGGAGCTTTTTTTTCTCTCACTCCCTGAAAGCTTTTGCCTTTCCCTCTGTTTTATCTACACCATTCTGAAATTGCACCACAATGCATCTTGGTGTGGGCTTTTCTTTCCCCTTCTGTTCCTCATACATCATGTTTGGGATTCCGTGGACCCTTTCAATCTGAACATTTGCTCCTTTCATCTGTGCAGGGAGAGGTTCTGGCATTATTCCCTTCTTCCCATTGTCTCTGCCTGGCTTCTGTAACCCCTCTTCTGTTGCTGTCAACAAGCGAGTTTTCTAGGGGATCTGACCAGAGTCTCGTGCTCCTTGGGTCTTGGTCACAGAGCCTCCCCTGGATGCAGGGCTGCACGTCCTTCCAGAGGCAAAGCAGGCCAGCAGGGGGCCTTCAGAAACAATCAGGGAGGGGCTGCTGCCCTGGAAGGACACTGGGCCTCTAGCTCCCCTTTAGCACTGGGTCTAGCACTGATTCAAAAGCCGGGTATTGTGGAAAATCCCTGTACCTAAACCAGTAGAAGGCTCAGTGGAGCCAAGTCCTCAGGCCTTAACCCCCTTAATGAGATTTTAGGCAAATCACTCAAGCTCCCTCCCACTGCCTCCTTTTCCTCACTAGTCAAGTGGCAACAACAACTTACCTCCCCCGACTCCCAGGGCGCTCGGGGAGAATCACAGGAGATGATGCAGGGGGCTGGGCAGGGGAGGCTTGGGAAATTATGAAGTGCTATTTATATATGAATATGGATGTGTGCACGCACAGACATAAAATTAAAACATAGTCTCAAAACTATCCCTACATCATAAAGAGTGAGAGCTGCTAAACACAGTTCTGCTTACCCTTCAAATCCAGCTGAAGTGTCCCTGTTACTATTTAACTCAGAACCTAAAATAATTGGCTTGCATTTTAGAGTCGTGATTCAAAAAGAAAAAGATATATTTGAACAAGAGAATCGCACTCTGGGCGGAGTGGCATTGACTGCGAGTCGTGGGCACTGACACTGACCAAAGAAGACAGCACTTTCGTGTTTCCATCCATTTTCACTCTGGGTTATAGATGTTCATCGAGTGTAATGATGGAGAAAATGACCTAACTTCCCATCTCCGTTTCTGTATCTCTTGTCCTAAAATATATGTAAGTTAATTCATGCAAATTCCAACGTACATACGAGAGGACCCCAGTTGTTATAAAACGCTGCTTCTGTCTATCTTATGCACTGGAATTCTCTAGAATAATTCTATTTGGACCCAGGACTCCTTGCTAAAAACATCGTGCATTTGCAGCACGTGTCTTCACAGTATGTGGTACACAGGGGCTGGGCAGTAGGAAGGAAGGTTTTAGGAAAAGGTGGGGCCTATGTAACCTGGCCGAGGGCAAGAGGCAGGGCTAAGCCCTCTCCCCAGAATAGAGAAGGCAGCAGTGCTGCCCAGCTGCCTGCATCCGGGCTGCAAAGGGGGCCTCAGGCAGGGAGAGGGGACATCTGGCAGGAGGGTGAGGCCGATATCTCAGCAGACACAGCACAGACGTGCCTGGGGTCCAGGCCACCGCACCATGAGCCAGGCTCCCCGTTCTCCGCCCCTCCAGTGCTAGCTAATGCCTGCAGAGGAGCAGGCCATGTGTCTCCTGCCCTAACACTGGGCTCAGCGGGGGCAGGAGGGAAGCCCAGGGACACATTCATCCTTCTAAAATCTCACTTTGTAAATGCCAGAAACGAAAAAAAGGAACTCAGAGGTCGTAAGGTTAGCCAACATTGCTATGATTAGCACCGCTTGTGACACTTTCCTTAAAAAAAAAAAATAAATAAAGGTGGGGCACCTGGGTGGCTCAGTAGGTGAAACGTCTGCCTTCAGCTCAAGTCATGATTACAAGGTCCTGGGATCAAGCCCCACATTGGGCCCCCCCGCTCAGCGGGGAGCCTGCCTCTCTGCCTCCCTCTGCCTGCTTCCCCCATCCCCACATTTTCTCTTTCTCTGTCTCAAATAAATAAATTAAATCTTCCCATGAAAATCCTATCTGAGCACCCATTTATTAAAAAAAAAAAAAACAACCTAGTTCAGTTCAAGTGCAGGTTGGGAGTCTGAAATTTCTAAGGCTCCATGGAGCAGAACTAGACAAAAGTGTTCTTTCATTTTGTAAAGAGAGACATCAAGCCCTTCCTTGGCACTGACAGATTCAATGCGATACCCGAGTCGGTCTTCACAGGTAATGTGTGAAGATGCTGTTAATACGCCCATTTCTGCAGATAAGAAAACTCAGAGTTTAAGCCATTTGCTCCAGGTCACAAACCTAGTCTGGGAGGGACTTGTCGCTGGAACCCAGATCTGTGAGGCCCGGGAGAAAATCTGAGAGGGTTTCTTCGGCCCTCCAGGGAAAATCTTCTCCCTCCTGAGCCTCCCCAGCCTTGGCCCTGCAGGTGGCGACCTGCGAGAAAACGTACTTTTGCGCCAATTTTGCAGGTGAGTAAGGCGAGGCTCAGAACATTAAAGAACATTCCCAGGGAACTAATGGTAGGTCCTTCTGTCTCCAGCGGAACATCGGGAAGTAGCTGACAGAGACAGAATTCGAACCCAGGTCGCCTGACCCAGGGAAGCTTATAAATACATTGGTCAGGTCCTGGCCGCTGTCAGAGCCTCAGTTTCCCCATCTACAAAAGAGGAGGTTGTACAGATGGTCTGCAAGGGTCTTCCCGGTGGCAAACGTCTCAGGAGTCTGTGAACTGATAAAACCACAGCCCGCATCTCCGGCTCCAGCCAGCCTGTGGCCGCGTCTCCCGCAACTCGCCCTTCAGTGAGGAGACGCTCATTACTTGTTGGTGGCGGAGCAGCCCTGAAGGGTCCTGGATGGCTCTCTCCCCGGCTAGCAGGGGGGCTGAAGGGGGACTTCTCTTCCCCGATGCTCCGTTCACTCCCTAGAGAAACAGGGATGCAGGTGCTCACCTCTTGGAGGCTGTAAGGATTAGATGAGCTAAGGAGCGACTCAAAAGCCCTGGCTGTTCTTCCTCTCCAGGCTGCCACTCTCTCAAGTAGAAACAAACAAGAGGGAAGAAAGAACGTGCTCTGTTCACACGCAGACACTGAATTTTTCCCAGCCTTCCCCAGCTGGAGGATGCCCCACAATTATTCAGGGCATGGGGTTCACCCGAGAACCTTGGGTGCATCACTTTATCCGTGAGCAACCGGAGGCCGGAGCCTGTGTGACTACCTTGCCTGAGGTCACAGAGCAAAACGGCGGCAGATGAGGAGCCCTGAAGCCACAGCCCATCAGATTCCCACCTGGGTAATGGAGAGCCCCTGCTGTTCTTGGCTGAGGGCATCACTCCAAAGGTGAAAGGCAGCCCTCAGTCCCTGCAGCTGACACAGCCTGTGCTTCCCTAAGCTTCCCTAAGAAGTCAGGCACATTGGGCGAGAGGAGGGAAGTGCAGAGGGGAAGGGGAGGTGGCCCCTCCTCAGGGAACTCCGACTGGGGAGGCGGTTGAGGGGGGGTAAGGAAACCTGCCCACACATCCCTCCAACGCCATGCTTCCTGGCTCCTTTGTTCCCTCTCTCCCGCAAAAGGCCCAGCGAAGCAGACAGATGTTGGCGACATCTGGGCTACTGTTGTGGGGCAGCAAGTGGCTCTGGGCAGCCGCTGGAGGAAAGCTGTTGGTGTTTGGAATAATAATAGAGAGCTCTCATTTGCATAGCGCTTCCTCGGTTTTCTAGAGACTTCCCACCCTACCCACTGCCACTCATCCTTCCGGAGAGTGATGCGGGGGAGAAGCTGCTGGAAAGCCAGGTAGAGCCATTTCCATTTCTTAGAAGGCAAAACCGAGGCTCTGGGAAGTCAAGATTCCAGCCCCCAAATCACTGAACTAACCAGGGAGCCAGGGCCCAAGCTTCAAGTCGCCAGACCCCGAGAAAAGCATCATGTGTGTCCTCAGCTCTGGCCTGGGCTGTAAGGGAGCGCAGACCCCAGGTGGGGAAAGCGCTTGCTTACCAGGTACCAGGCCTCACGTGGCTGGTTACCACGCGCCCTCCTCAAGTCTCTCCACACTATGAGATAAATAGGATTGTCATCCATCTTTCCCTTTACATAGAAGCTGAAACCCAGAGAGGTCAAGTAACTGGCCCATGGTCACACCGGTGACCCAGATGGGCCCTAGGTGCAGTGGGAGGTCCAGTGAGTTGGTGGGAAGATCCGATCCGGGGCGAGGTGTGCGTAGCCCCGCCATCCTCAGGAACTGGGTGGTACTCTTGGTGAATGGCAGAGCTGGGCTTTGAAATCCCAAAGCCAGAGGACTGTGTGTGTGTGTGTGTGTGTGTGTGTGTGTGTGTATGCACAAGGGCAAGGATGGCTGAAAGGTTTCAAGGAGGAAGAAGCACCATCCCCTCCCAGGGCCCGTGGCTGGAAGAGTCAGGCAGGAAGAGAGGCAGTGGGATGAGGCGGGAGCATCGGAGCTCCCAGCAGGCCCAGGCACCAGGCCGTGAGAACAAATTCCTGGCGGGCGGGCGTCAGAGCCACCTTGGCCAAAACCCTCCTACAGACTTGGTTTCCAGTCTGCGTCTTTCCTCAGCTGCGTGTGCTGGTTCTTCCTCTAGGATAAGGATCTCTGAAAGGCATATCTAGGCCAATCCTCATTTTGCAAGTGGGAGTCTAAAGCCCAGCAAAGGAAGGGTTTGGCCCAGGCTCCCTAAGCACCTCAGGGGCCAGAAGGAGGGTCTGACTCAGGCTCTGTGCCTCCCGGGGTGGGGGGACACTCCCCAGCTCTCCACGTCATAGCCTCTCAGCTCCCGTTTTCTGTCCACCACTGGGCTTTAGCGTAAGGCTCACATTCACTCCCAAACCGCCCAAGACCTGGTGACAACGGTCCTTTCCATCTGGGCCTTTCTGGGCTTCCCCTTTGTCCACCGTAACAGAGCCACTCAGGAGGAGACAGAAAAGGACAATTCTCTCCATGCCAGCTGCTCTTTCCCAGCCTAAGGCCATTCAAAGCCAGTGGGACCGTCAGCTCTGACATGAACTGAGCCCAATAAACAAAACTCCACTGAGGTGAATTTGTCCTTTTGATGCTTTTCAGAGTTGACACAGTAGCTCCTCAGAGTCTGCATGACTCATGAGCTCTTTCTAATGGATTAGTTTGGGTACATTTTCAGCTAGAAGACACTCTGACAACCAGACTCCTACGAGCCAGGAGTATCTTCTAAAGAATCCATCTGGCTTCATTCAAGCTAGAGGTCATTTTGACATTTGTATCAGTCCAAACGGTGAGTATCTTGAAAGGAGAGGCCCGGACACCATCCATGGGTGTGGACTCATTGTAGAGAGAGTACACAATTCTCCGTCTCCCTCTCTCTCTTTCTCTCACACACACAATCTATGTTTCCATTTCAGATCCGATCTCCCGAAAATTTTGAACACCAATTTTTTTCTTTCTTTTAAACTGGGTGGCTAACCTCGAGGCAAATGGAAACCCATCTGTGGCCATTGGGCATTGGGCGCTGACCCTCAGTGTACAAACTCTGCTCTATGGGGTCCAATTAGTTTCACTTAACTTGGAGCTAACTTTGACATTTGCATTACTACAAATCCTCTTAGAGAGTGTTTCCCATTTGGAATGGTTCCCCTGGACGTAGCCTACATCCTCCTGAGCATTCCTATAGATTGCTGGAGTGAAAATTGGCAAGTTTCCATTTAGAGGCTGTAACCTATGAATATATCTCAAACCTCCGTTCCTTTTACACTCTGTTGGTGGATATAATTGAGTTTCTCTCTGTACCAAATGAGCTCTGAGTTCTTAGCACTCGATGTACTTAATAGAGGAAAGTCGGGAGGAGTCAGGAAAAGCAAGAATAACACGGAAACGGAACAGGGATATGCGGGCTCGAGGTATCATAAAGGTTTTATCGCCTCTTGTTAGAAGAGAAAAGCCTAAGTAATCTTATCATCTCAATCTCGTGTAATAAAGGTTTTACGGTGCCCTGCCCAGCTACACGCACTCAGGAGGCCTGGAGACAGAGAGGAGGATGCGGCCTCTGCTGGAAGGCAGTTCCCAGGAGGAGGCCAGTGGGCCCGAGGAGGGCGGCACGCCATGGTTGGTTGGGGAACCCCTTTCCCTACCGGTACGATAATGCGGCTTCCCTGGGGGGGGGTCCCTCGACACCTATCGCGTGGTCCCTGTAGGTGCATGGAGCCCATCAAGGGCGGCGGGGGCTGCCCAGAGCCAGAGCCGGCTCCACAATCCGACGGGGAACTTGGTTCCCGTGTGTTCCGTCTGTGTGGCTCCGCAGAGGGACGACCCTAACTCCAGACTCGCGGTTTTCTCGTTCACCCGTCCCGCCTTTCATTTATTCATCCACCCCCTAAATACTGAGTGATCCGCCATCTCCATCGTTCTCATCACCACGATCGCCGCTGTCATTTATTCAGGTCCCCGTTTCTCAGGCACTTGACATTTGCATAGATAATTCCCTTTGATTCTGACAAGAAATCTACAAGGAAAGCGTCACTATTCTCTTTTACTAATAATGAAGCCAAGGCTGGGCAAGATCACGGGATGGGGCTAAAGAGCACACGTCTAAGAAACGGCAGAGCTACGGTGTGAAACGAGGTTGTCCGACCCCCCAGACTACCGTCTTCTCACTACGGAGCATTACCCTAATAACGCTATAATGTTTTGTTAGTGTGTTGGAAAGGAAGTCTTCGATTTTCATAACTCAGAGTAAATCTAATTACCCTTACCGTCCAGAAATGAGGCCGCATCTCAGACAAGTGAAGTGATTCTCCAGAGACCACACCGCCGTCACATGGGTCTCCGGCGGAGGTCTCCTGACTCTGAACCCAACATTCCTGAAAACAGGATTCAACGCCCACCTAGAGGGTTCCCTCAGTGACGATGACAATCATTAACAATCCCGGAGCTTGGCAATTATGGATGTACCAGAAGCCCCGCTAAGCCCTTGAATAGAATCCACCCACTGATTCCTCATAACTGTCCTACAAAGTCGCTGTGACTATGACTGTAATAAAGAAACAGGGTTCAAAAAATTGAACAAAGCGCGCCCAAGCTACACAGCTCGTGAACAGGAAAGCCAGCATTTATACCAAGGTCTATTTGACCCAAATTCTTAACCCAATTCTTGACCCCATGATGGGCAAGGGACACCTTGTGAGGGAGACTGAGGCTGAACCAGACCCAGACACCCTGTCAAAGAGCCTCGAGGCGCCTGTCCAACGTGCCTTCTCGCTTTCTTCCTTAGTAACAGGCACTGATTTTATCGCAATGGGTACACCTCCAGCTAACAAGTGCACCTGAGTCAAGTGACTAGATTCTGGCCACTGAGACGCAACTGTAAGTGCCTCGCGAGCCTTCTCAGAGGCTCCGTAAAGGGCACGGCTTCTGTGGAAAGGCGTGCCTCGTCTTCCCTTTCTCGCCCCCGTCTCTTGCTGCTCGGGACCTGAATAAGACGGCTGACTTGCCCGCAGTCACCTTGGACCAGGAGTATGGAGGCCACAGCTTAGATGAGAGGAGGAAAGTCAGGAGGGAAGGAAGCACATAGGAGAGAGGGAGGGAGAGAAGGAGGGACAGAAGGAAGGACTAAGTTCTTCGAGGCACGATGGAGACACTACGCCAGCCTTGGCCATCCTGTCCTCAGACTTGTTTTTTATTAGGAAGAAAAAACAATGTCATCTTGTCTAAGGCACCATTATTCCGGCTTTCTGGTTACCTGCCATCAGACCTCACGCTAATTGATACAGATCTGCCCTCAAGTAGCTCACAGTCCTGCAGAGAAGATGGATCCGCGGAGCCAACAGATAACCAAGGTACAAGAAGGTGGTCACAGCCCTGAACAAAGGTGACAGGGGGCTCCCCATTCATCCTCCTGTGGCCTCCATCGTCTCGGCCCTGGCAGCAGCATCCCCGGGCCAGGGCACGCTCTCTGTGTAATGGCAATGGATAAGCTGTCCATTCTGAAAGGCGAATGCATCCATTTCAATTACACGTGCCCAGTGCTAGGATTGTAACCAATTAATCCTGCCCATCTGAAGGCTGATTAGTCGGAATATTTGGGTGAATGGATAATAACAGGCTAATAAGCCTACCATCTGAATGCCGCTGCACGTCTTTTTTTGACACAATATTGTGGATGCGTTCGCAGCATCTGTGACTAATCTTCAAGTGGCGGGTGGCCCAGTTTGCTGAGTGGCGGAGGGAGGGGCTCCGGGGCTCCAGGGTCTGGGCAGCTGGAGCCGGCCCTGGCCAGTCCCCCGCGTCTGGGGGTGGACCCCGGCAGCCCAGGCTCTTCTAACTGCCCTCTGCTCCCTGGGCAGGGGAGACCCACCACACAGCCACAGAGGCCTGGAGGCGGGAGGTCTCAGGTCTCTGCTATGGCTTCAGATCCACCCTGCATCCACTGGGTGACTCAAGCAAAGGCCCTTCCCCTGTTTGGTTTCAACTTACTCCTTTGCACTACGGCCTCTTTTGTTTTTTTGTTTGTTTGTTTGTTTTTTAAGATTTATTTATTTATTTATTTATGATAGACAGAGAGAGAGAGAGAGAGAGAGAGAGAGGCAGAGACAAAGGAGGAGGGAGAAGCAGGCTCCATGCCAGGAGCCCGACGTGGGACTCGATCCCGGGACTCCAGGATCGCGCCCTGGGCCAAAGGCAGGCGCCAAACCGCTGAGCCACCCAGGGATCCCTGTTTGTTTGTTTTTAATTGCATTAAGAACACTTAACCCAAAATCTACCTTCTTCACAAAATTTTATGTGTACCATACAGTATTGTTAATACAGATGCTATATTGTACAGCAGAGCTCCAGAACTTACTCCTCTTGGGTCACTGAAACCTTATACCCCTTGACGAGCAATTTTCCATTCCCCTCTCTCCCGGCAGCCACTTTTCTACTCTCTGCTTCTATGCTTCTGACTAATTTAGATACACCATTTAAGTGCAATCACAGTTTTTGTCTTCTTGTGCCTGGCTTATTACCCCATGTAGTTACACATGGCAGGATTTCCTTCCTTTTTAAGGTCAAGTCATATTCCATTGCATCTGTATGTGTGGACCTATGTTTTTTCCTTCATCCACTCATCAACAGACATCTAGACCATCTCCACGTCCTAGCCACCATGGCAGTACCACAGTAACCTCGAACCAGCCTTCTGCTTCCCGGTATTCACACCTAGCCCCTCTACCCAGGACATCCTTTCCCACCACGCTTTTCCTGGTTAACCACTTCCTATTCTTTGGGTTGATGCTTCCTTCAGGAAGCTGCCTCCAGCCACTGCCGCCTTACCCAGGGCTCTCTGTGCCACACGGGACCCCAGCCGGGGTCCCAGTGAATACTGCACTCTGTTGCAACTCTGCATCTACTAGCCCACCTCCCAGGTTGAACTCCGAGCTCCCTGATGGCAGAGGCCAGCTCTCACTGCTCACAACTGCATCTTTGGTGCTTGGCATAGCGGGTGGCACAGAAGAGGCAAAAATAAAAGTGTGTTTGCTAAAGCCTTGCTCTGCCCATTCCACTGAACTGTAGATTAAGAGGCAAATGGAATCTGGGGTTGAAAAAAATCACTTTGCAAATCTCTAAATTGATATACAAATGTAAGAAATTAGCAGTAATGAAAAAGTCCTTGAAGGTACAGAAATAAAGCATTTCAATTCTTCCAAGAGCTTCACACTTGCTCAATGTGTCACCAATAATTACTCTGGCTTTCCCTTCCCTCATTCGTTGTAATTAAGACATAGTGTTTTTGTTAGGGGAGAAACCAAGGTCCGGAGCAGCAGAAATCATGCAGGGTGCATAAGCCCTGGCATGATGACGCACTGGCTGTGCGGCCCTCGACAAGTCACACAGCCCCTTTGAGTCCCAGCGTCCTCCCGTGTAGAATGGAATTCAGATTTCCACCACCAAGCTCACAGGTGGTTGTGAAAATCAAACGCAGTTAATGTGTACAGAACGGCCTGGAATCTGTAAAATGCTATGGAAGTGTCACTTCAATAGCATCCTGCTGGGGTCTCCTGAACAGTATTTGTTAGAACTCAGATTTCTAGTCTCTAAATCCTGGGGAAGAAGAAGACAGAGGTAAAAAAAATGTGGGGTGTCTGTCTGATGCATTTCTCCACCAAGTGCACTAAGTATTTACTAAGCATTTGGCATGTGCTAGAGGCTAGGGGATAGCAGGTGACTCAAACATGCCCTGCCCTCAAAGACCTTCCAGTCTAGGGGTGGGGGGGGTGAGGCAAACAGACAGGTGAAGACAATAGGGTGCCTCTGCAGAGCTGTGGGCTGGTGGGATGGAGGCACGGTGGACACTGACCCTGGTGGGACTGCCCAGGCCCGAGTCTGAAGGACCTTCTCGAATAGGTGGCGATGCATGGACTCTATCTTGTCAGGGATTTTGAACAGGAAAAGGACCAGGGCAGATTCACCAGCTGAAAGAACATTCTGGAAAAGAGGCAAAGAGGCAAAAGCACTGATAAGGGAGACCACGCCAAGAATCTACTCAGAATTTTGCAGAAAAAGAATGGAAATAGAAACCTTGTAACAAAACGGGAGGAAAAAGAGGGAGTCAGAAAGGTATGTTAATTGAAAATATGAGGAAAGAATGTCTAATAAGGGACTTGTAAAGATAAAGACAGAAATAGCGAGGATTAATGGCTCGCCTCCTTATCTGAAGGCCTTCGGAGGCCGTGCACTGCCTACACCATTCATCACTCAGGCCGCGCTCCCGGCTGCAGGACGGAAGCCTGCCCAGCCTCAGTCACCCAGGAAGGCGTGGGGAGCAGAGGGAAAGCACGGATGTGGATTCTGAGCCCTGCTCTGGTCTATGGGGCCTGGGTGAGGTGGGGAGATACGTAACTGCTCTATCTGCAACCACTGTGATGGGAGGGCCATGGGAAGAGTGCATCAAGGAGCACTAGTTCCTCGGACCCAGGAGCACTTGCATGGCCCTCCCCTTCCCTCACCCCTCTGCCTGACCCCCTACCCACGTCCAGCAAACAATGCTGAGCACTTGCTGCGTGCCAGGTGTGGGGGAATGTGATGCCTCGCTCAGGATCGTGCTAAAGGAGCTCGCCAGGCCTCACCGGGCACTCCACACTGCTGTGAGGTGGACAGAGCAGCATCAGCCCAACCGTGCAGATAGATATGGGACCTGAGGCTAAGAGGGAAAGAGGGAAAGGCCCTGCCAAGCCCTTGGACAACCCAAACCTTTTCTGCCCCCGTTGCAGCCAGGTCCTGCGGCTGTGATCCATGATAGGAGAGCTGGTCCTGTGGCTCAGGAGAGCCTCTTCCCAACAGGGCCTGACAGATGCAAGCAGAGCCCTAGTGTGCAAGAGTTGTTCCCAAAGCTTGGCAGCCCCCTAAAAGGCTCCCTCTCCAGTCCCATCACTTGGTCCCGGACAAAACCCCTGCCAGTTTATGTGGATGCCTCTTTCACAAAGAATTAATTGCCTTCTGGGAACCTAAGAAAAATGACCCCACCCTTTCGGACCTTGGTTTCCTCATCAATAAAATGGCTGTTTCCAACCTTGATGACTTCATAAGGGGCCCCTATTAGGGTCATTACGGTCCTATGAGAACGTACACAAACACGGTACAGACATGATACTTTTGGCAAGACTACTGTTTAACCAGAATCACAAGGCAAAAATTTGATTTTTCTCTTTTTTGGCCTATGGAGTTTTAGGGTTTCTTTTAGAGAAAGAGAGAGAGAGCATGCACACTTGAGGGGGGGAGGGGCAGGGAGAGGGAGAGAGAGAATCTCAAGCGGGTGCCACACCCAGCACGGAGCCTGACTCGGGCTCCATCTCATGACCCTGCGATCGCGACCTGAGCCGAAATCAAGAGCCGGATGTTTAACGGACTACGTCACCCAGGCACCCCTGACCTGTGGACACTTTTAAGGTCACCCTGATTTCGTTTAAATCTAAAATATCTGCTGGAGTTCAAACTTCATGAGAGCAGGGTCTCTCCATTGAACATTATACCTAAGACGCTGCCTACTGTTCAGTGAATACTGAATAAAATTGTAATAAATGAGTGAATGAAGGGGGCGTATTTTAACTTCAAACACTATTGTGTTATAAAGTGAATATGGAAGGGCGCCTGGGGGCCTCAGTCAAGTAAGCATCTGCCTTCTGCTCAGGTCATGATCCGGGGGCCTGGGCTCCAGCGCTCGGTGGGGCTCCCTACTCAGTGGGGGTCTGCTGCTCTCTCTGCCCCCTCCCTACTCGTCCTCCTTCCCCTTCCCCCCACCAAATAAATAAAATTAAATTAATACACATACACCCCACTGCTGGAAAGGATCTCCTATACAAGGTGACCAGACTCCAGAGTTTGCAAGGAGGGAAAACAAGGGGAAGAGATGAGAAAAGGAAGGACACTGGATGAGTGGCAGGGCAGTGGGACTCTGGCCAGGGGCCCGGGGGGTCCCCAGCTCCGGTTCTTCCCCTCTTACTTTAATGTATGATTTGGGGAAAAGCCCTTCTGCTCTGTCCCTTCATTGTCTTATTTACAAAAGCACACCGGCCGAAGGGTGAGAGGATGTCTGCGATGAAATACACCTTCTGGTTCTCCCACCTTGGGTAGTTTCAAGTGGAGGCAGGTTCCAGCTTCTTCCTTAAGCTCCCTGAATTCCTACACCCCTCCCGCTGCATACCCCCTCTATAGCCTGCTGGGATAAGAAGATCTGTAAGCTACTTTGAAGGGAAAAATAGACAGATAGATAGCAAGCAAGCAAGGTGTAAGGGTCCTGGGGTGGGGGGAGTCGAGCAATCATTTGTCCTAGACTCAGTGCTGGAGTCACACTGGGTTTCTGGCCTAGGAGACCCAGGGTCTAAGCCTGTTGCCCAGGCTGGTGGCCAAGGTCCTGTGGCGGTCACAGGCCAGCAGCCGCGCACATCGCCATGGGACTGGCCCTCAGAGGGGCCTGAGCTGCGCTCCTGGACGCGGAGCCCATCTCTGAGGGTGGGGGCGAGGCCGAAGGACTGCAGCATCCTCCCTTCCCAGATACCCCAGGCCCCTGGCAGCCCCAGGCTCTGGGACGCAAGGGGTGCTCACAAGATCCCTCCCGCCGGTAAGGCTCTGAACAGCGACAACCTCTTTATTTGTAGGAGGCATGGCCTCCGAAGCCCTTTAACACATGCACTCTTCATTTGTTCCTCTCAGGGTCCCCCGGCCAATGTCCTTATTAGGCCCAGACATGGAAAATGAACTTCCAAAGGGCTGAGGTGCATTTCGGGGAAAGGACACAGCAGGTGCAGTTCCCTAACACCGTTCTGTGTGGGGCTCTGGAGTACACCCAGGAGGGGAGGCTTGGTCTCTGATGCACCACCTGCCCATCCTGCGGGACTGCAGGGGGAGGGGGAGGGATACCCTGAATACCCAGACTGAAGTCGGAGAGCACAAGTGAACCTGAGACGGTCTGGCCGCACTTAAAATAGTCATCGAATTCAGATAGTGAGGCTGAAAGCCAGGCTGGTTTCCTGGAGAAGCTAAGACTTGAACGGACTTGTGAACAATGGATACTAGTTGCTTTTGGTTTAAGTGGAATCAACCAGGGACACCTGGGGGGCTCAGGGTGGAGTGTCTGCCTTGGGCTCAGGGGTGACCCTGGGGTCCTGGGATCAAGTCCCATGTCGGGCTCCCTGCAGGGAGCCTGCTTCTCCCTCTGCCTGTGTCTCTGCCTCTCTCTGTGTGTCTCTCATGAATAAATACGTAAAATCTTCTAAAAAAAAAAACGTGGAATCAAATAAAGGGAGGAGTGTGTGCTCCACATAGAGGGAACGGTACAAGCAAAGGTCTTCTGGTTCAAACCTCAGGGGGCATCCTGGATGCTACAGGGGAGTCACAGGGTCCAACACAGACGTAAAATGGGAGATTGTTGGGGGGGGCAGGGGCCGGAGCAGCTGCCTGCTTTGGGCCACGGAGAGCCTCAGGAGTGAGGCTGAGGAGCCAGGACCTAATAAGCCCTGAAAAAACGAGAAGGGAACGTCCCACGCAGGGAGAAGAAATGAACATATGTGTGTTCAGGGACCGTGCTGGCCTCTCCGCCCTCGTCCGCTGATCTTGAGCATCAACAACGCAAAGTCTGCGCCGACTGCACCATCCTGGAGACACGCGCGGGTGCAGTCTACACCATCACACGCTAGACCCAAAAGCAGAAAGATGGCCCAGCGCAGGCCCCAAACAGGCCATCCAGGGGAGGCGAGACATGGAAGGCACAATGTCAACCATCCATTCTCAGAGTCGGGGTCGGCGATGCCCACACCCTCCTTGAGCCACCTGGCGCTGTGTCCCACCCTGCTCAGGAACTGCGGCCTGGCCGGCCGCACAGTCCAGCTTGCTCGCCGCTCACACTGAACTCCGGCCAAGGCTCTTCCCTCTCCAGGTTCAGATTTCCCATTTCTACATGGAGCAGCAGCTCTCCGGGGAGCGTCCACCTCTGCATGTGACGAGGCCTCCTTTCCCACAGGCTTCCCAGCGAGCATCTGCCACAGTCACCTTCGTACGGAAGGAAGGTCTGTATCGAGTCGTGGCCTGCTGCTCACCTGTAACCTGACATCCCATCAAGTCTCCCAACTAGCTACCTGCTGCGGAGAAGGAGGAGAAAAGGGGTAGGATGCTGGAGGAAAGGAAGGAAAGAAGGGCTGGGTAGAGGCCTCTCCTCCCCAGACGGGAGTCGCAGTCCCAGAGAATGATGCAGCGTCTTCCTGCCCCTGTTGCAACCCACACCTGCCAGCCGGCAGCCTGGCCTGCTCTCCTCCACGGACCACCTGCACCGAAGGCTTTCTTCCCGTGCATTCTCCCTTCACGGACCGTCCAAACTGGAAAGCTGTTTAAGATCATTTTGGCCAGATGCTTTCAACCCTCCTTCTGCAGCAGAACCCTTTGTTCAAAAAGATATTTCATACTCAAAACTGCCCGGACCAGCCTATACGAGGGATGGGGACATTTCCTTCAGAGGGAGGGAGCATGTGGCCCCTCCACTCACCCTCGACCACCTTCCCCACTGGCCCAGAAACACAGCCACAGATCCCTGCAGCCCCAAGGAGTGTGACTCAAGAGCCACCGACCTGCTGCATATGTCCGTACTTTCACAGGTGGCGAGGCCGGGTCCCAGACGGAAGAAAGCTCTTGCTCAAGCCGCGCTCCTGGAAGGTAACCGAGTCAGAAGCAAACTCCAGGTCTCCCCGGCCAGGCCACCGAGGAGGCATCTGTCCCATCTGCTCCCTCCGTCCCAGCCTGTTGACACCTCAGCCTCAGAGGGCCCTCGGGGTGATGCTCTCCCCAGAGCACGCCACCGCCTCCTCATCTCCTCCCCCCTTCCCTTGGAGGATCTGCTCACTAACCACCCACACGCAGCACCAACTCTGCGTTCTGGAAACAGACGGATCAGCCTCTCCTGACCCAGCAGACATGTTCTCAGAGCCCTGGGCTTTTCCACAGCCTGCTGTCCCCGCTGGGACTTCTGAGTCTAGGAGGAACCAGAAGGCTTCCTCTCGAATGCCCTTCCCTCCCACAGGCGCGGGCGCAGACACACACACACACACACACACACACACACACACACACACACTCTTCAGAGCTGCACACGGAGCTGCCAAAACCTGCAGTGAACCGAGAGTTGAACACTGGGTTTGAGCGCCGGCCGCATCCTTTCCACCTGGTTGATACTGTCGGAAACACGTTTCTTTGTGTCTCCGGGTCTTCATATCCCACACCAGCAGCCTTGAAAGTCTGCTGTGGGTTCCCACTGAGATAATGAAGGCAGAAGGATCAATAACCTGTAAAGTGCTTCATACATGTAAGGCATGATTTTATTTGGTAAACCTTTCAGCATTTTCCCTTAGGCCGGACTTAAGTATTTCATCAATGTCAGTTAATGCTTAAGTATTTCCATTTGGCTATTAATTTATTGACGGAGGCTTTCTGAAAACACATTTCTAATCATTATTTGATCCTGACCTTTACCAAAACCATGGGATAGTGAGGTTTATGAGGCCATCAGAGCCAGTGGTTGACATGCAGTAGGCACCAAAGTCAGGAAACACCTACTATGTGCCAAACGCTGGTCTCTGATGGCTTCACAAAGCTCACAGTCTCATGAGAGGCATAGACACTATTGACCCTGTGGGCAGTGCTAGGAAGGGAGGGATGGAAGTCCTTAGGGATGCATATCCCAGTCTTGGGGTGGGAGGGCACCAAAGACCGCTGGGAAGAAGTGATGTTTGAGCTAATACCTGAAGGTTTTGTTGGAGTGAGCCAGGTCAAGTAGAGTGGAGATAAGAGCATGGGAGGTGGAGGACCATCCAGATGGAGGGAAGAGCAAGTGGAAAGTGGGGGCCAGGGCGCTACCACGTGGTAGGACCAGGCAGAGAGTGGTCTGGGAGGAGGTGGGGTCAGGAATAGCCAGGGGTCAGAGCACGAACGGTTCTGTAAGCAAAGCTATGAAGTCAGAAGTGTCACAGCATCCTTTCCTTACAGACGAGAAATTGAGAACAACAGAGATAAAGTGACTTACCCAAGGGCACAGACGGAAAGCAGTGGAGGTAGAATGTCAACCCAGGACTCTACTCCTCCCAGATACCTACGTGGTTGGCTCATCCTCTTGCCTCATTCTCAACTCCGAGTAAATGCAATTTTCTCAGAGAAATCCTTCCTGGTTTCCTTATTTAAAGTAGAACCACCTACCATTCTCTACCCATCACCTTACTTCATTTTCCCTCATGACACATACTACTATTTGGTAACATAAATTCACGTATTTGTGCATTCCCTTCTTCTCTGACAAAAAACATAAGGTCCATGAGAATTAAAAACTTGGATTTATTCATGGGGTATACCTGGTGCTTATAACAGCATCTTGCATATGGAAGGTTGGATGAATGAACAAATTGCAAGCTGCATAAAACCCTGATACTCAATGCTGTATTATGCTCCTAAGACCGATGGGGAGCCTTTGACCTTAGCTGGCTATGGCAGGATAATAAGGAGATAGGATTATCTTTGGAAAATCCATGCTGGTAGCAGTATGGAGAATGAATTTGCAGAGAAAGGCAGATCTAGAGGCCAGGAAAATAGAGAAGGGACAACCACACTATCCCTTGCCAGGGAAGATGATAGTCTAGACTGGCGGTAAGCGGAATGGAGGGGAAAGGCCCCTGTTAAACCCAAAGCCTCAGGCAGACCGTCCGCCCCAAGACTTCAGAGCCAACTAAGAGAAGACATCAGAGAAGGACGGACACAATCCAAGAAGGCTGAGCTCTTCCCATTTCTGAGGACTATACACGAGAATGGCTAAAAGAGTCGCTCAAATTAAATTTTTCCAGAACAACCTCTGATAAAAGTACATCCTAGATAGGTTGGGGGAGTGGTGTCTTTGAAAAAAAGGAAAGGTTTTTGCATTGCCTAATGATGACGGGGATCAGCATCCAAACCATGGAAGTCAGGACCAGGCTCACTTGATAGTCAGAGAGGCAGATTCCTCTGGAGGGACACAGCCTGACAGTTGAGGGGTTGCAGGTCACCCCCCCCACCCCCCCCCCCCCGGACAGGGCTTCTAGCCTCCTGCACACTCTCTTGTGCATGCCTGCCTGTTTGTGACCAAGACTGGAGAGACAGAACTAAGAGGTGGCAATTTTCATTCCAAAATCCTGGAAGGGAATTCAGAAGAGGCTGCAAACACCTACTATAGTTGCATGCATTCACTTGTTCATTCATTCATTCATTCAGCCAATCCCTCCACCAGAGAGCCTTTCGGCAAATGCTTACTGACACCCTCCCAAGAGCCAGGAGCAGCACTTCCAGGAGGGCAGAGGGAACAGCACCACGGACCTGGTCTCTGTCCCCATGGTGTGAACAGCCTCAAGTTTCCTGCCTGTGTTCTTTGCATGAGGCCATTAAAAAAAAATCAAATTATCATTATGTTTTAGAGTGTTTTCTATTTGTTAGGAACTGGACATGTCTTGTACCACTTAATCAGCAACTCTAGGAGGCAATTATCATCACTCTCATTTGTCAAAGAAGGAAGCTGAGGTTCAGAGACGTGTAGGGATTTGCCAGAGACGAGGCAGCCGGTGACGTGGGAGCATGGACTTCAACCCATGCCAGGTTTCCTAGCAAAGCCCTCGCGGGGTCCTGCGCAGTTTGGTGCCTCACGTGATGTGCCTTGAGATGCTTAGAAGGGTGCCTGGCTCTCAGTAGGCGCCAAATGAGAAGATCTGCCCTTGATGCTGTTATCCTCACGTAAGTTACTTCATCCCTGAGTACAGGGCAGTGAAATGCGCTGAAATGCGAACACTGATGCATCAGAGTTTGGGCCAGAATTACAAAGACTTCAAGAGATGGCACAGAATGTGTCCAGTTTGCTGCCTGGTGTGCTGGGTGCTCCTCGGTAGCAGAGCGGGGGTGCTTGACCTCAGGGCGCTCCTGAAGCTCTGAAGGGCAACACTGGGCCTGGGCACAGAGGGGGCCCTCTGATGAGGCTGTTTTTCTCTCCACACCTGGGGCTACGGGTTAGGAAGGTCACGCAGTTGCCCACATCTGTTCTGTTATGCCCCATTTCTTTCGTGCGAGGGGAGGGAAAAGGGGGAGGAGGGTGGGACGAGGTGGAAGGAGGTGCTAGGGCATGAGGCCGGGAATAGCAATGCCCTCTGGAAGCCCTGTGGCAGTCAGAGCTCCAGGTTCAGGGCCATGCCCGGAGACCTGGGTCGGCCACTGCCAAGGATGTCTCCCACCCATGGAAAGGCTCCCCTGGGCTAGAAAGAGCAGGCATGGTAGGAACCCAGCGAGTCCAGTCCAGCTGGGCACTGCCACCAAAGAGCAAAGCACACCCACGTTCAGTGAGGCCTCTGCCTCCCCTGCCTGGGGGCCCCATTCTGATTCACATCACATTTCTAAAATAAGCAGGGATCTCTTGCCCCACCAGATACAAGGAAACTGAAGTTTGGAAAGTCGTGTAACAGTCACTGGCTGCCTCTGTCCCCCTGACCGGGCAACAGCTGACGTCCGTGTCCAGCAGCCATGAAGGAGGGGATCAGGGCACGGTGCAGGGGGTAGCGGGTCTGTGATGACCCCAACTCCCCCAGTCACCCTCGTGGGAGAGAACAAAGCTGAACTCGGCTCTGGGACGACTGGCTTCAGAAAATCAGTTGCCTGACCCACTGCTGTGCTTTCTGTTGGGCACCCCGTCCAGCCACACTCTCAGAGGGTTGGATCTGCGTCGAGTGCCAGCTTTGCGGAGGCTCTCTGGGTCTGCACAGTCATGGCCCACGTTACCTGCCTTGAGCAGCCTCTAACGTGAGGAGAGAGCACAAAACTCTGACAGCGGGGAGGGTGCACGAGAATTCCAAGGGCGGCTCTGCCTCTGTGGGGAGTTCCTTCCTTAAGCAGTCACTCTGTGTCTGCGAGCCTCGGGTTTTCCCACCTGCAGCATGGGTGCATCAACAGCTGCCTCCGCAGGATGGTGTGAGGAATACATGCCCAGAGGCACTGAAGCACCTGGCAAGCTTTAGATAACTGAGGAAGTGGGGTACTAATGACGAAGGCTACCGTTTACTGAGCATTTACTATGTGCCAGACCCTGTCCTAAGCATGTGACAGTGATTAACAGCCTTAAAGAAGGCTTATTGCCGTCATTGGTATGTTTCCTTGAGCCCACTACACGTTTCAGCTACCATGACTCCGCATGGAGGCTTATAGCAAAGCTCAGCGTTTGCTCAGCCATCCAATTCGACCAACAGATCTGGAGCGTCTATGACGGGCGAGGCCTTCACGGGCTGGGGGGACGGGAGAACCAGATGCGGTTCCTCATCGGGGAGCTTAGATTCAACGTAAGCAATACAATTAGGGCATTCCTGACTACCGAGAAAATAAAGTAGTGGTATTTGCTGTATCTCCCACTGAAGCCCACGATCATACACAGTCCACAAATTTGTGCACACACAGATCTCAGACCTCAGAGTTTCACACTAAAAAAAAAAAAAAAAGAAAGAAAACAAAAAAACCTTGCCTTTGCTATAATGGCTGTGTGCCAAAATCGGTTCTAATCTCCTCTATTCTATTCCAGTACATACTGTTCCACCCCATTCTTTTCTTTTTCTTTTCTTTTTGGATTCCAGTCTGTCACGTTCTATCCTCCTCTCTCCTATTTCATTCCTTTCTGATTTTGTTCTTTTCCATTGCATTCTGTTCTATTATTTTCTATTTAATTCCATTCTATTCTCTTACTCTCTTCCATGCCTCTTAAAAATACTTGCTGTGAGCCACTTAGTATCTTACGATTCATTAAATAGTTTCAACCCATCTTTCAAAAAGTACTGATATACTAGTTGTGCATACCTGAGAAGCATTCTTGAAATGACATCCTAGCTAACACCAGAATCTTAATAATTGTTAAACAAGTGATTGGAGCTACTCTGGCTGCAGAGGGTGAGCACTCAGAACTGACTGGGTGTCTCCACATTTCTAGACACAAACTAACTGGTGAGGACAATTTAGGACTGAGATTGATTATAAAGTACCCCCTTCTCTGCATTCAGAGAAAGTGTGGGAGGGAAGTAACTTAAAATTTTAATTAATTCAGTTATTTTGCAAACATGTCAGATGCCTACTGTGTGCCACACCTACTGCTGGGGCTGGTGCAGGAAGCAAGAAGATGAATCTTGCCCCCAATGAAATTATATCAAATGCCTACCATGTACTAAAGCATCACATTAAGCCTGCATGGTTCCCCTGAGACACTATTGAGCTTTCACCCATTTTACAGATGAGGACACTGGAGCAGATATAGCCTACGTTCATGCAGTGATCCACATTAGAGCTGGGATTTAAACTTAGGTTGCTAGAACCCAGATTCTTTACTTCTCACGGGAGCAATCTGAGAACGGGTATCAGAAGAGGTCTCTGAGATATATCTATTTATAGTGGTGAAGGAAAGCCCCTCCTCTTATAAGGCAGAATAGTGTGAGCAAAATACAGGAAGAAGGCTATGGAGGAGCCAGGGTTTGCTGGAGCCCAGAATGCATGAGAGAGAGGATTTCAGCGGTTCATGAAAGTTATACTGTGCGAAAAGGGGGGAGGATGAGGGCAGCTCAGCTCCCTCTACAGCTGTGTCTGGCTGGGGCCCTCCAGGGCAAGTCCACACTGAAGGGCAGGGTTGACAGGCTGCTGGCTGAGATTAAGCCTCAGCCCGGATATGGGAAAGGCACAGCTCATGGCAGGAAACAATTACTTCTTTGGAAGCATACAACTAGAGATGGCCATCTCTCCAAGAAAAAAAATATATATATATATATATTTGGTCTGAATTAAAATGATCTCCACATAAATAAAATCCTCCCACTTGGATCACTAACAAAACATTGCCTCATTCTCAGTTTCACTGATGCCTGGACCCAGCCTGGAAGGGAGGCAAGTGAAGAAGATCATTTCCTCTACTGGATGATGGGGAGATGAAGACATGGGAGTCAAGACCCACCCTCACCCAGAACTCCTGGTACGGCCCTGGGCTGCCTCTTCCCATGCCTTCCAGGGAGCCAATTCCCTGTTCCTTGAGCAGAGGCTGCTAGGAACGTGTAGCAGAACCATCACTGGTTCCTAGAATCCCGAGGTGTCTGCTCCTCAGTCTGAGCCACAAGACCCAGAAATACCACTGTTTCCAGAAGAGCATCAGGGACACACTTCATCATCAAAAAGACCCTCTTAAAAAAAAAAAGACCCTCTTGGAGAGATTAGACACATCTCCCTTCCCTGTAGGTGAGTATGACCTTGGCACAAACCTGGGTGAAGAGAATGACTTTAATTGATGCACATGACCCTTTCTGAAGATGGGGAGTTGGGGAGTGGGTGAGAGAGGATATAGGGAGCTGTTAGTTACTGAGTTCTATGGCACGTCATGCACGCATGGGGCCTAACTCATTCAATCGTGGATAACTCATTCGACTGTGATGCTTCACCACTGCCTATGTGCTGGGATTCCAGTGTTAAAGGTAAAGCAGCTGAGGCCTAGAGAGCTTCAAAGACGTGTCAAGGTCATCCAATTGATGAATGAAAGGGTTGGATTCACACTTTGGTTGGTGCGTACACAAAGCCCAAGTTCATCTCACCATATTATGACGTCCCTTGATTATGATATAATGGGAACCCTAGACTGTGCTAACCTAACATAAAAAGGGAGAAGTAGGAAAGGGGAAGAAGGGAGGCGAGACAGAAGAAGAGAAATTGGTAATACTCTTTCTCCCATGACTACCACCATTCCACCGCCACTACCGTAACTCAGGCCCCCTCTCTCCCTTTCTAAATTAGTTTCACATTCAACATCATGCTTGATGTGGCAAGAAGAACACATACCACTTTTTCTGCATCTAAGAGATGGGCTGATTGAAGTTCGAGAGGTTAACTGATGATGGATATTCAGCTACAAACCTAAATGGAATTAAATTCAGAAAGTTTTAGCCTGATAAAAGGGAAGACTTTCAACAGTACTCCTTGGACTGTTTTTATAGTACCACTCATGGTAAAAAAATAATAATAATAATGATAATAATGATGATAAAATTTCCTTTTTTCCCCCCAGCTTTAGTGAGATATCATTGACAAGTGATATTATATAAATTTAAGACCCTTTCTTTTCATACTATTGGTGAGAAGATGAACTGGTGCCACCATTATGGAAAATAGTATAGGTTTCTCCAAAAATTACAAATGGAAGTACGGTATGACCCAGTGATCCTACTTCTGGGTGTAGATCCAAAGGAAATGGAATCACAATCTCATAGAGATATCTGGACACTTAGGCTCACTGCAGCGTTATTCACAACAGTCAAGACATGGAAGACATTTTTCAATGGGACTCAGTACACACACACACACACACACACACATACACACACCCACATCAAAACTTCAGAAACAAGGCTTATCCTCACTTTCTCCAATCCATTCTGATATTCCCCATTCTATACATTCCATCCCGGGACCCCTGGGTGGCTCAGCAGTTGAGCGTCTGCCTTTTGCTCAGGTCATGCATGATCCTGGGGTCCCTGCAGGGAGCCTGCTTCTCCCTCTGACTAGGTCTCTGCCGCTCTCTGTGTCTCTCATGAATAATAATAATTATATAGTACATCCCATTCCATTTTGTTGCAGAAAATGCTGTTTCTGAAACATTACATGTATTTAATATCTTAGTAAAGGGTCAAACACAGGAGTGAGTTTCAGGGCATAAAAGCATGACAAGTAGCCCAAAGGATCCAAAGGAATCCCACATGGAAGGAAAAAAAATAGATTCATGCTTCACTGCTAGAAATGGCAGGACTATGACCAAAGAGAGGAAAATAAATGAACACAAAATTTAGGTCACAATAAAGAGGTCTTTCAAAATAGGCAAAACTGTCCGAAAATAGAAAAATCGCCTTAGGAAGTAGTGAGCTCCCTAGACCTGGAGCTATGCAAGTGAACCTGCAGATCACTTGACAAGGATGCTGTAGATAGAATTGAAGGTGACCTCTAAGTTTCTTTCTAGGTCTGACACACAATTTAATGTCTTTTTCTCATTTTTCTCCCTATGACAGCAGCCATCACAGGAAATTTTGTTTTTGATGTCAGAGTCAGAGGGCACAGAGGAGAAATAGAGATGCTGAATGTTGCTTCCACCAGCAAACTGGGAGATGTAATACACCTCTCTCCACTCTGAGAAAATAGAGAAAATGAGGAGCAAAACAGCAGTCTAGGGGGAGGAATCGAAGGTAGAGAAGAGTACAGGAAACCAGAGAGAAGGGGAGATGTGTTTTAGTTCCCTTCTTTCTTTTCTCATTGTAGGCCACAGGGCCAGCCTCACTTTCCTCTGCTATGCAGTGGGGAGACAGCTGAACTACATCTCCAAAGACTACTGCAATTCTCAGGTCCTAGGTGCCCCAGAGCCTTACTCCTGGATTCCCCCATCCGTGCTCACGACACCAGCTCAGCAGCTGAGGACAGTAAAGGGAGAACGGAGAGCGACTTAGCTGCACCTTTGAGGGAAGAAGGAAGGAACGATTATGGCCCATGCCCGTGGCCTTGTGCTGACTTAGAGAGACTCATCCCATCAAATGTGTGGGTCATGGAGTTCAATTCATTAATTTTGGTGGTGGAGGGAGGCTGACAGGCCTGGTGCTGACATGAATAATGATGGATCACCAGGAGAGGGCCTAGGAAAATCTGCAGCTTAATCAGACCCAGAGAGTCTCCTCTGGCATTAATGTAGGCCAAGTGCTTTGCAGCCAATCAGACCCAATTTCAATTTAATGTTGCAAATTGTTACCACGCTGCTCAGCCTCTCAA
The DNA here is from genome assembly GCF_905146905.1 of Nyctereutes procyonoides. Taxonomy (NCBI): domain Eukaryota; kingdom Metazoa; phylum Chordata; class Mammalia; order Carnivora; family Canidae; genus Nyctereutes; species Nyctereutes procyonoides. Next base: position 3,412,611 of record NW_026575135.1, on the reverse strand, counting down.
CCACAACTCAGACTCAAACTGGGTTACCCATTTGTTCCCTTTTCCTGCTCATTTGGAAGCACCTGCCTGGTCATTGTCTTTGTACAGCTTGCAGCAGGGGAGGTGGCTGGATGTAGCAGCACGATTTCAGGGCCACACAAAGCCTGGAGCCAGCATCCCCACTCCCCCACCTTGCACTCTTGTTTCTAAAGCCCATTCTTTGCTTGTTTATAAATATCTGCTGCTTCTCCATAGCCAGCAGAATAAAATCCAAGTCTTTACCATTGGACTTCTCAACCCTTACCACCCACCATGCTTCCCCAAATAACCTGTGCCTCAGTCACAACACATCACTTCCACTCCCAAAAAAGTGCTGCGCCCTCAGATCTTGAAGTGCTGTGCCCTCTGCCTGGAACACCTCTATTTGCCCCTCTCTGTTCTCCATCTCGCCCACATCCATGATCCTTTACTCCAGAGAACGCTGGCCAGAGAAAAAGGCAAATGCCAAACAAGCAGATCCTTTAGAGGCAGGGATTGCTTATTTCACTTTTTGCCCAGAGGAGACACTCAATATAAGTAGAATCAATGAATTAACGACCGTGTGACTTTGGACAAGGCATTTCAAGTTTCCATCCCTCCGTTTTCTCAGATGAAAAACGATAAAAATAATAAAACCAGCTTCCACACATATATTAGTATGACTACTCATGAAGGACACCTCCCTTCTCAGTGACTTTGAGAGCCCTCCCTGGGTGAAATTATCAACGTAGCTCTTGCCCTCCCAAATGCTTCTCCCTCAGCTGCCCTGTGCTTCATTTCTTTGCAGCTCAGTTTCCTTATATAGAAAGTATTTGGGCAGCCCCGGGTGGCTCAGCGGTTTAGCGCCGCCTTCAGCCCAGGGCCTGATCCTGGAGACCCGGGATTGAGTCCCACGTTGGGCTCCCTGCATGGAGCCTGCTTCTCCCTCTGCCTGTGTCTCTGCCTCTCTCCCTTTCTCTCTCTCTCTCTTTTCTCTCTCTCAGTGTCTCATGAATAAATAAATAAAATCTTTAAAAAATAAGTATTTACTGAAACTCAGCGGGTTGGAGACATTGAGAGACATCATTTATTCATCCTTGCTTTTAGTATATATGTCAGAGGCAAATTATTGAAACAATGAATGGAAAAGTGATGACCACAGGATGAGGTACAGAGTGGATGCTCCATGAAATCTTTCTACCTCTTTATCTCCCATCCTCTTCTACTACTCCCTTTCTTCCTTCCCTTCTTTTATTACTAGCTCCTACCATCTTCCTTTCTCCCCAAGGCACAGTTTTTGAAACTCTCGTGGCCCTGGGGGAAGCAAGTCAGGCACAGCCTAACTTTACCCCTGAGGACCACCACACAACTTCTAAGCCATCTGCCCTTTCAGCCGGACACATGGGTGCAGAACGGGGAGATGGCAGTGATTCTGTCCCTGCCAACTGTTACATGTGCTGGGCTCTGGGCTCCTTGAGCAAGTAACCATGTGAACTGAGAGTGAGAGAACTCCTGCTGTTCTTCTAAGGACCCATCATTAGAAGCTCATCTCATCATCTCACTCTACCTCCTAGCAAAGAAGTGCCAAGACTAAGGGAAAAACCCCAAGCCATGCGGTTTCAGATCCAAACCTGATGTCTTGGTAACATATTCATATCCCTTAGTATCTAAGTAAATTTCTTCAAGCTTGTCAGAATCTGTGTTTCAGGGACCCACATCCTACCTGGTGTCAGGAAAACGTCAATGTTATTGAGAAGGAAAAAAAAAAAAGGTCAGGGATTGTGATTTCTTGATGTGGTCTTTAAATGGAGTCACCAAATGAGGGAACTGAAAGGGCCTGAGAGTAACATTGTGTAGGGGGAGGTAAAGGGGATGTCACAGCTCCCTACCATTAATTAACTGTATGACCTTGGGCCATCCATTTCTCTCTGAACTTTACTTTTTTTAATCTGTAAAAATAAACCTACTTCAGCTCAATGAAAAATACTGGACACCCACCATGTGCCTTCCAGACATGAAGCTAGACACAGATGCAGAGACAAAGACCTTATAGATTAAATCAGTTGGAAAGACCGATTTTGAAAGCACTCCATACATTACAAAGTGTGCTTCAGAAACACTCTGTAACTCTTTCAATTGTGTGTAGGTATATAGGTGTATGTGTGTGTACGTGTGTTATTCTAGTGAGTGCGTAGAAATTCGAGGACCATATGATTAGTAAATAAATCCCTCTGACCCCCAAGTGTTTAGTATGAATGAGGTGTTCTCCTAGGCGCTGTGGACAGAACAGCAAATATAGCCAAGTCTCTACTTTCATAAAGCTTACCTTCTAGTGATAAGAAAGTCACATTTGAGAGGGATAAGAAGGAACCAGGGGCTTTTCCACTTAGTTACAGAGGCATAATGGCAGGCGGGCCTTTGATCATAAATAGGAACCGAGACAAGCTGAGGCTGAATTCTTCAGCTGAAATCAGCCCAAGCAGCACAGTGGTTTGGGAATCTGATTTTTCAGCACCAGGGACAGCACCCCACCCCCTCCCACCACGTCTGTCCTGTCTGGTCCATCCAGTCCCTAAGCTAAACTATTGCTAAGGGAACTCATCTGTTAAAATGACTTGAAAGACCTTACAGAGCCTCAGAGCAGGTGGATGTATGTGCAGCACTGGATGCCGCTTTCATCATGCCTAATTTGTTCAGGAGTTGTCCACATAGGCAAAGGTTTTCCCAATAAGTGCCCAGCCAAGCTTCCTCCTTAAACACGGTGGACTCAAAAGTCAGAAATAAAAAGCAATACCACATGACTTCTTTAAAAATGTCTCCAATGACTCTCTCTCCTCATTCTTACCTCTGCTCTCTATCTCCTCTACCATCTGTAGCCCTAAAGTGTGCATTTGACTGGAAATGTATCACTCGAGGCACCTGTGGTGGATTGAAATTGGTTAGGATCTCATGGTTCCATCCAATTTCAGCTAGCAGCAGGCAAGGAGGGGAAAATGTTCAGTTATAGGCAACCCCATACTTTTTGCTTTTGTTAAAACAAACTTTGGAAAGAAAGGTTGTTGTTTTTGTTCTGTTCCTTTTCTTCTCCTCCTCCCTCCTTCTCCTCCTCCCCCTTCTCTTCCCCTCCTTCTCCTTCTTCCTCCTCTAGGGAACTTTTTCCCTTTGGAATTATCTTGCTGAATACTTTCATGAAATCTTTTAGGATATATCCTTAAAAATATCCTTCTTGGGAGAGATAGTATTCTTTATTGCTTAGAAAAAATATATCAACACTTTTTTTGATCAGCATTATACTAGCCTTTTCCTTAAATACTTGAGACTCTAAAATCTGGGAAAAAAAAATTGCTTCTCCTAAAATGTCTCCCATGATTCTCACTAGCTGATTTCATCATCTAGGAACCAGGGAACCACATAAACAAGATAGTAAATCTGGGCCTAGGGAATCCCAGGGCCTCATCTAGGAATAGAGAATAGAATTTATATCATTAGGATCAGGTATTTGCTTTTGCTGGTGTTAGGCATAACCATAAGATATGAACTCCAAACTTCAGGATATAAGAAAAAAATATTTAAAAATCCCTAATTTCATCCCCTGCCTAATATTGGATACCCCACCCCACATTGTGGTTGATTTTTTAAAACCTCCATAGCATCTCTTTCTTCTTCTCTTATAACAAGGATGTACTTTTCCTTTGAGAGACTAAATGATACCCCTTTCAACACTTACAATATATGTGGTCTGTCTCTGAATTACCCTAGTCTAGGTTCAGGAGTAGCCACTTGACCCAGGGTTGACCAGTTGGCACAGCACAGGGACTTATTTGGGGCTTGTGGTAGATAGAATAATGCCCCAAAGATGCTGATGTCTTTATCCCTGGAACTTGTGAGTATGTTAGGTTACATGGAAGGGAGAACTAAGGCTGCAGATGGAACTAAAGGTGCTCATCAGTTAAATTTCTGATGGGTAAGTAGTGCTTGATTCTACAGATGAGCCCAGTATAGTCACAAGTGTCTTTACAAATGAAAGAGGGAGACAGAAGAAGAGGTAAGAATGGTGTGGTCTGAGAAGAACTCGGCTCACTTGTATTGGTCCCCTAAATGGAAAAAGAGGCCACAAATCAAGGGATATGGGCAGCCTCGACAGGATGGGAAGGCAAGGACACAGCTACTCCCCTAGAGCCCGTGGAAGGAACACAGCCCTGCCACTGCCACTGATGATAACCCACTGAGAAAAATTTCAAATCTATGAACTGCTGAACCGAAAGATAATAGATTTGTGTTGTTTTAGGTCACAAAGTTTGTGCCGATTTGTTGCAGCATCAGTAGAAAACTAACACAGATGCTTTAGTATCAAATAACCTTATCATGACCTGGGGAGAGTTTGCCCAAGAATGAAACCTACCCAGAGGAAACCAGAGTAAAGGAACAGAGGCATATTCCTGACTGTGTTGTGTGGACATTTTGACCTAGCCATTCCTGCACTAAAGGTAGCCTTAGATACTTCAGTTCCTTGAGGAATTAAAGACCTTATTTGTCCTTTAGCCAGTTTGAGTTGGATTTATATCACTTGCAAATTAAAAAAAAAATCCTAACATAGGCACAGTGGAGAAAACACCACTTCTCGAAATATCCTATTCCAATTTTGGGTACTTTTGTTATTGTGTCTTTTTTAAAATAGAGCTAGAATCAGCTGCCATGTGGCTTTCTCCCCAATGCTTCTTCTGTCCTAAGGCCACACAGGACAAATTTAACTCCCACCTCTCCGTAAGAGATATTTAAGATTTGAAATCATAATCCCCACCAAGATAAGATCCCCAAGTGTTCTCTTCTCCAGGCTAAATGCTCCCAGTTATTTTTGGAAAGGTGGTAGTATGGTGTTGATGGCTTTCACTACCCAGTGGTTAATCTTCTCTGGGCACATTCATTTCTCATCATGATTTTTTTTTAGTATAATATTCCAGGAAATGACTAACCAAACCAGAACATCCCTGTTCTAGGTGAGACAATTTTATTGATGAAATCTAAATAGAAAAAAAAAGTAAGCTTTGTTGTTGTTGTTGTTGTTGTTGTTGAACACTGTTACTTCACTCAGCTTATCATCCAGCAAAATCCACATGTGCTTTTCCTATAGCTGCTGCTGAGTCATTTCTCTGCCCATTTCTGCACGCACACCCTACATTTCTCCCTCATTTACTTATGAATAATGTTTTGAAGTGCACACAGGTCTTTCCGTTTACACCTACTGAATTTCATCATCTAGAGAAGCAGATAATGAGTAAAACACAGGATTTCAATTCAGGCAAGCCTGGATTCAAATCCTGGCTTTACCACCAACAGCCACCTGAACTTTGGCAACTACATAATCCCTCCCAACCCTACCTCCCTCATAATAAAACAATAATAGTACCTTCCACAGAGGGCTGTTGTCAAAACAAACAAGATAATATATGGAAAACGCTTGGCATAGTGCCTGGTATGTACTATGCTCTCAGAAAATGGTACCTATTATTATATTCAGTCAGAAAAAAAAATAGGTCAGAGCTTTCAAGCTCAGGATTGTCCTCTTCCATGTGTGCAAATGAAAATGTTAGTGCAGGAAGAGAAGACTGAGGAGGGTGGGGGAACTAGGAATGAGGCAATATGATCAGCCTTCCTATATTCTGGGTTTACATCCAAAGGCAAAGACCAATGTTCTTAGAAAACAGGACATCCAAATTTCCCTAATCCTGAGCATGTTAAATTTAGGAGTTCATCTTAAAAATGGGAACTGGTAGGCAGAAAGCATACAGATTTCCTTAAAACAAGAAATAAACTCCTGAAAACCATATACCTACAGGAGAAATCAAGGTGTTTGGGAACTGAAACCTCAGAATGAAAACTTTGGGAAGGATTCTGGGAACATCTGAGCCAGTGTCTCCCCTTATTCATCAGGAACGTGGCCCCAGACGGTGATACTGTTTTGCTCTGCTTCAGCGAGCAGATCTGTTTCTGAACCAATTAGAAGTTGAGGTCATTTGGTTTTTTTTTTTTTGTTTGTTTGTTTGTTTTTTCTCACCTGGACCCAAACTTCCTGGACCAACAGGCCATGAAAGCAGCTCATTTGAGTTTGTCTTTCTCCAGAAGAAATTTGGAAAACCAGGATTTGAGCATACATGGATGTCTGGAAAGTGATTACAGGGAAACACTGGTAGGAGATGGGGAAATCAGACAGGGAAAAGAGGGAAGCCAATGAGGGATGCTTTATTAAGCCAGTCAGATGTTACAGTGGGCAACAGGAGAGAGGTTTATCCTGCTAGGGTGGCAAAGGTAGTGGGGTATGGATTAACCACCTCTCCGCCACCCCTCCCTGCAATCATCAGTTAAGAGCTGTCCCTGAAGGTCCGATGGTTCTCCGGCACTCGAGCCTGCCTCAAGGGTGGGCAGAAAGGCATCAAGCTGCCACAGAGCCTTTAGCCGGTGTCACATGTGCTGGCAACTGGAAGGTGATCCAGCATTCTTGGGAAGGGTCAGTGCTAAGGAGATCTGAGCTGGACCCCAACAGTGTCTGCTACAAAGTTCAAATAACAATGAGACAGACTCTCTGAATGAGCCTTACGCTACCAACCCACGGACCAATTCAGAAATAATTATGAGTCCCACGCTGGCATTCTAAGATGTTGAAGATACAGAGAAAAAAATACCCAAGTGCTTGATGACTCCGTTGATGCAAGTAGCCACATCCTTAGACAACAGTTCTTCGGAATCAGAAATAATTCTAGGTAACATGGGTGAGAATCCCCCCGCGATTTTAATGGGTAGGAAGTCTCCTAATATCCTGAGGTTCGTGCATGCTAATTTGTGTCTGGAATACTTCCTGTCAACCTCAATCTTTCAAGAACCATCTCAAAGGCCACTTGTTCCATGAGATTTGTTCCAAGGGCTAAACGAGCTAATCTAACATGCTTAACTCCCAGTGACCCACACCAGATACCCCCAAGGCATGCCAGGCATGGGCAGTTGATACACATCCCTGCATTCCCCAACCCTGAGCTTCAAGCCAGCCATCTCTTGTCATTGAGCTCTTATGGAACCTTGCCAACAATTCAAGCTGTTCTAAGTGACTGCCCAAAGCTAAGAGAGAGGAATAGGAAGGATCTGTAACTCCCTTCCTTGCCAAATACCATGGGAACTGGTAGTAAACACATGTTCAAAGCTAAAAGGAAGCATGCATACAACATACAACACATGCATACAGAAGCATAGAGACTATCAGCGTAAGAGACACGGCTCTACCCCCCTTCCTCAGCTAGGTATATTTTAAGATAAAACCTGGGTACAAGATGGGGCAAGTTAGGTGTTTTTGTACCGATCCACAATGACCTTTTCGTAATTGAGTTAAAAAGAGCCTCCCTGAGCCTCAGTGTGATGGTTACTGACAGTGTCATGGTGACGTCAATTAAAAGCCCCTGTTTTAGAATGAGGGCAGCAAAGCTGGTGAGGACAGCACAGCCCCTTTCTCCTTGACACCTATCCTGACCCATGTCTACCACCTTGAAAAGAGGCTGGCTTTACTAAGTGGCACCTTTTTCTTCTTCCTTTCCCGTCTCCTTTTTTTTTTCTCCTCTTTATATTTTTGTTTTTGTTTTGCTTTAAGATCCCTTTCCTCCACTGCAGTAATAAATCACTGCCAGCAAGATCACTGATGAATGCTAAAACGAGTGGGGGAAACCTCAGAAAGAAAGAGGGTATTTGCAGAGTCTCAAAGTCTCTCTCCCAAATATTTATTAATTACGGTGGTGGTTTCGACAAATAACCACACATTCTTTGGCACATCGCCCTCCAGAAGGCAGACCTTAATCCCCTCCTCCTTGGGCAAGCTGGGCTCAGTACCTGACTTCTAATAGGGTATGGAGAGAGAAAATTGGGAACTTCAGAATGGAGAAACTTGGCAGACACCACCCTAACGTGAGCTGTCCTGAGGCTTATCGAGAGCATGTATCTCCTGATATGATGGTGCCGGAAGGCCATGCCATGTTAGCAATGTTCTTCCTCTGAATCTGTAGTCTCAGTCTAATTATGAGGAAGCATCAGGCAAATCCAAAATGAGGGACAACCTGCAAAATACCTGACCACTACTCTTCAAAAATATCAAGGTGATAAATGCAAGAAAAGCCTGAGGAGGAAGAAACTAAGGAAACAGGACAACTAAAGGCAGTAGGGTACCTGGGTTTGGATTCTGGAACAGAAAAAGGACATGAGTGAAGAAATTCAGGCCAAAGGAATAAAATGTTCAGTTAGCAGTGTTGTAGCGATGTTCACATCTCAGTTTTGATAAATGTCCCAAGGTTAAGAAAGAGGTTGACAGTAGGGGAAGCTGATTAAAGGCTGTATGAGAATTCTCTGTATTTTATTTACAATTCTTTTGTAAAACCTAAAATTATTTCAAAATCAAGAGTTAAGGGCACCTGAGAGGCTCAGTCCATTAAGCGTCTGCCTTCAGCTCAGGTCATGATCCTGGGGTCCCAGGATCCAGTCCCGCATAGGGCACCTTGCTCAGCGGGGAATCTGCTTCTCCTTCTCCTCCTCACCTCGCCTGTGCTCCCTGTCTCGCTCTGTCTCTCAAATAAATAAAATCTGTCTTTAAAAAGTTAAAAAACACAAAACCAAAACCAAACTATCACTCTTTTCTCAGTGATAGTGTTGAAAGCCTCGGGACGGTATGCCAGGGAGCTGGTTCCTGGCTTCAGCTTGCTCAGGGATTCTGGCCTTGAAGGAAATTCCTCTCTCAGGACACAGTCTTTCCACCTGCTACGTGACGCGGGGTAGAGGGAGTTGTGGTTTTCAAGCCCTGATCATTAGGGCAGAGCTCTGGTGGTGTGTGGGGTGAACTAAAGCTAACAGATCCTCGTCCCCCTCACCAACTCCAAGCTTCCAGCCAGAGCAGATCCACGTTCATGTATTAGGCATCCATATAACATTTCATTTGGTGAAAGGTTTCTGGTGTAAAATGTTGAAAGACAGGACCGGAATAGATCATTTACAAGGTTCCTTTCTAAACTTGTATTCATCCTCCCCCGCCACGTCTTCCCTGAATTAACTAAGAATGACTTAGAGACTCCCCTCCCTCGCTGGGGGTTTTCTGTGGGTGGAAGTCATGCCTGTTTACCTCTGTTGATCAGTCCCCAGCCTGTGTTGTGGGACAGGGTAGTCAGTACCAGGTACTCAGGTGCTGGGCTGGATGCTAGGAATCCACTAAGCTCTTCTTGGAAAGTGAGTGTGAAACATATCCCTGACGCCAGAGGCTTGCTAGTATCATCCACTGCCAAGAGGTCTTGATTAAGAGACAAAGCTGTAAATTACTGACCGATGTCCCCATCCTTGCCACATTGTAGGACCTGAATCAGTTTCCATTCCTCTAGGAAGCTGCCCTGATCCCTCCAGCTGGACGTGACCTCTTCTTCCTTTGTGTCTGCACTGCCTTTGGTCTGCGCCTCTGACATGGTGCTTTCCTGTCTTCCCTGAATACTTTACCCAACAATCCTACCTGAAGACACAGAAGCCTTCGCCATGGAACCTCATGCAGCACTTACCATGGTGTTCTATGCGTATGAGATGTGCCATGAACGTTGAAGGAGTGGATGAATAAGCTCTAAGCCTTGTTTCAAGGACTTCAAAACAAGAGCCTGACAGTTTGAATCCAGGTCTGCCATTTCCTGTAGTGTAAACTTAGACAAGATGCTTAATGCCCCTAGGGCCACCATCTCAAGCCAGCCTCTGGTTGGGGTCCAACACAGTACTTGACACAGTGGGTGGGTGTTCAAGAAATTATTAGTTGAATAAATAACTACACTGTAGCCTCTCTGAGCTTCAGTTCCTTTATCTGTAAAATAATACAAGTGCCTACCTTGCATCACTGTAGTGAGATTAAATAGCAGAGCACAGTTGTGCATTGAGCATGACGCCTGGTGCATGGCAATTGCTCCATAAATGCTTGTTTCCCTTCTAGTCTTTCCCCATCAGGTATTTTCTCCAATGAGGGGACTAACTTAAGCACTTCTCCCAGCCATGTGCTTCATTATGGAGGCCAAATTAAGAATCCAAGGTGCTTACATTTGAGAAAAAGCAAAAGATGCTAGACCATGGAGTGCAGCATGGGGTATAATGTATTCACAGTACTCAGCTAAGAAAACATCCAGGCCCCCAGTTGAGAGACTAACACAGCACCATTAGCATAACAGGTGTCTTTGCTACAAGAATGACACTTTAAAGACAAATCCCCCCAATGCATTCCCCAAACACAGGAGTGCATATTTAATTACACTTAATGCCATCTTTTCCCTCCAGCTCTGTGCTTGGAGGGGACACAAAACTCCACCAACTTGGGAAGATTTTTATAGAAATGGCTGGAATCCAGAAGTGCTTCTTAGCTCCAATGCCCAAAGGAAAAATGTCAACAGTGGTGCTTCAGGGAAGGAGCTGTGGGCTTTCTCTGTTTGCTTGGAGAACATCTAGCTGAGAAAGAAAACCATGGTATGGGAAGAGCAGAACACACGGGGACCCATGAGAGCTGAGGTTCACTGTGGGCAAGGCTCTGGGGTGATCTCTACCACAGATTATTTTCGATACACAGAGCAAACAAAATGGTGTAGATAGAAACCATTCCAAGTTTTATGGAAGGAAACTGAGGTTACGAAGATTTGAGTCATTTTCCCAGGGTCACATAGTTAAGGACTGAGACACTTGGGGCTGAACAGTCTAGCCCCAAGCCCGTGTGTCGTCTTCCCCATCTGTTGTCCCAGTGGCTTTCACTTAGGGGGCACATGTTCTATGACATCTATGCATTTTGCCACTAGTTTCACACGCATCATCTCACTGAATCTGTATCCCATTCAGTCGTGTTTTCTCTATTTTACAAAAGAGAAAACCGAGGGTGAAATAAATCAATTCACTTCTCCAAGGCCACAAGTAGAGGTAATATAAATCTGGGATTTAAATGCAAACATATCCGTTTTTGCTTTTTTGTTTTGTTTTGTTTTTAATCCTCAATGTCATACTAACTTTCGTCGTGAGTTTGAAGAAGGGAGTTCCCATCAACGGGCATTGGTTTTTGACATTTTAAAAACAAAGATCTTCAAATTTCCTTCTACCTCTCACATATCATGATTTTCTGTGCTTCTCTGACATGAGCTGTTCTCTCTTTGCCACCTCAGGGCATCCCTAACTTTTTAATTATCCCCGGGGGATGCTGAGATAGTTGGCAAAAGGCAGGCTTGGCTTTACTCTTGAGTTGCTGTGTGATCTTAGACATGAAAAATTTTCCTAAGTGTCAACCAGGGCTATTAAGACTAATAATAATAGCTACAATACCAATGCCTACATAACTAAGAACGGTTTCAAAGATAAAACCCATCAGCTGATTATTGTCTTAAAAATGTCCAAGCATTGTACAAATATGAGCTAGCTTTATTGTTATTATTATTGCCATTATTCATAAAGTGCAATGCATTCATGGAGGGGAGCCTACGTCAACAGAGAGCTGACTGATGAAAGCATAAATGGTCCTCACTGGTCCCCACATGAGAATCTGTATGTTTTGCAAGATCCACCCTTTGCAATCCCTCGATTCGCTTTTAACAGATACTTTCAAACGGTTACTCAGAACATTATTGGGAAGATGAGGAGGTTCTGCTACAGCACAGAAGCTGGAGGCACAGCCCTGGGCCTCTCATAACCCAGCGTTCCAGCCTGAGCTCCATCACGTCTAACAACAGAGACTGAGTCCTGGTTATCTCACACTTAAAAGGCAGTTGCCAATAAATCAGATAAGGTACCATGCCTGGCACAAAAAGACTCAGAAGACTATGCTATTATTAATACCAAAATGTTACCGACGCGCCCCAAATGCAGCAGCCGAAAGGATGGCCCTTGGACTCGCGGGAGTGGGATGGGCAGGAGGGCCCAGGCGTTCCTTTTCAGTGCCCGTCTCCCCGTGCCCCTGCTCAGACACGTACCCTTTCACATAGCGGTAAAGGGTGAAAAACACATTTGTTTAAAATCCGTCTGCTTTTTATAACTTCCAGAGACCAAAATCTGCACGGGCAGCAGTTCTCTGCGGCTCCTAATTAATTCCTAAACAAAGACCGCTCTGGCAGCCGCACAGTTTATGAAGCCGGTTGACCTCCTGATGCAGAAATGATGACACAGATGTTGTTACTGTTTCACAAGCTCATTTTTCACTTTGCACCACTTGGCAGGCCAGCCATGTCTTCACCTTCTGAGGAGCAGGAGGTGGTTCCCGGGGTGGCTCTGAGACCCCAGCTGTCACCTCCCGTGGCTGCTGGCCTTTTCCCAACAAGCAGCCTGGAGGGGGGGCGGGGACACAGACCAGAACACCATCAGCCTGGTCTTTGATTTATCTAAGAGACTCCCCAACTGCCGAACCTCCAGTCTACACGGCGTCTAGGACACCGGCAAGGATGGTCACAGTCGGCCTGAACTCAACATCTATTATGTGCCAGGTGCAATCCCGAGGATTCTCCTGTCTTATCTCATTCCATTCAGCACAATCTGTGAAGATAGGAGTTAGAGTCCTCAGTCTAAAGCCCAGAAGACAGGATACTGGAGAGACAAGGAGAGGTTTTGCACCTTCCAGCTCCCTCTCACAGAGGAGCACGTCCTACCGGCAGGGCCCCAGGCGCTTCCCCAGCAACTCGCTGGGGCCTCACTGAGGCTCCGACAGGATAGACGACCTGTGCCAGGAAAACTAGAAGCCTAGCGAGGTGCAGGCCCCTCCCTAGGTCAGCTGTCCCTCCCTCCTCCTGGTGCTGACCGCTGCCCTCGCGCCGAGGACGTGGGCTCCAGACCCAGAATCCGGGTCCTGCGCTGCCTCGGGCAATCTCAAGTCTTCTCGTCCAACAAATGGGCACATGCTTACCCACCCCATCCGTAAATCATCATTAGCAGGCAGATTTTTGTAGAACTTCACGGAGTCGCATGTGACAAAGACGAGAGTGACATATGAAAGGCACTCGACAATTTTTGTCTCGCAATAACTAAGTGGAAGCTGTGATCCTCAGCTGTCTCCCAGCAATCTGTGAATCCACACCCAGCCCTTGACGCTGTGAAAAGTTCATGACTGGAACACATGACGAGATCATCCAACCGCCTCTCTCCCAGCCCATTCACCTGAAAGTTTCCTGAGCTGCTATTAGGTGCCAGGCACGCCCCCGCTGCTCCTAACAGCCCCCTCCTGTCCTCTCTTCCCTCTCCAGTCTGTCCCTTTGCTGCTTCGTGAGCACCTCGCCCCCAACACACTCCTTCTGCTTTTCCCCTTTGTTACCAGGAACAATTTCGGAGGAAAAGGAAAACATCCTTCCAGCTTCCCTCACGCCCCCTCCCCCGCCACCGGGAGGGGGTGGGGTGCCAATCACAACACTCCGCCCTGGCAGCTCAGCCTGCCCTAATGGGATTCCACAGGCTCAGAAGCTTCCACAGCACAGACTCTTCTCTTCTCCATCCTCGAGGCCGGAGGCCTAACGTCAAGGCCCGGACAGGGCCGACTTGCGGCTGGCACACGGCGGCCGTCCCACGGTGTCCTCACGTGGCCTTTCCATTGTGAACATGCTCCGCTGGCGTCTCTTCCTCGTCTTACAAGGGAACCAGTCCTACTGGATTAGGGCCTCACTCTTACCACCTTACTGAACTTTGATTACTTTCTTAAAGGCTCCATCCTCAAAGATAGTCACATGGGGGCGCAGGGCTTCAGCCTAGGACAGCGGGGCGGGGGGGGGGGGGCAGTTCATCCTGCAGCTCCCAGTCCCAAAATGAGGCCAGCCCGTTTCCAGCCCTGAACTGTCAATGACCTGTCTACAAACCTTTAGGCGAATGCCCACCCCTGGCCTCACTGAGGCAGTTCCCACAGAGACGCAGGGACCCCTTTTTCTGGCACTCACCTGCTGTGTGACTCCAAGCACGGCCCTTCCCTGAGGTTCAGCTGTAAAAGGCATTAGAACGAACGTCTACTTTATATACCGTCAGGAGGTTTTATTTTTATTTTTTTTAATTTGTATTTATTTATGATAGTCACACAGAGAGAGAGAGAGAGAGGCAGAGACATCGGCAGAGGGAGAAGCAGGCTCCATGCACCGGGAGCCTGACGTGGGATTCAATCCCGGGTCTCCAGGATCGCGCGCTGGGCCAAAGGCAGGAGCTAAACCGCTGCACCACCCAGGGATCCCACCGTCAGGAGGTTTTAATGGCACGTTCAATGGGAACGTGTTCTATTAACGTGAGAGGGTCAACAGTATTTGAGCTTCAAGAAGACTCCAATCTGTGGAGGAATTTCTACTTCTCAGAGCCCGGGCTTGCACGTAACCTGAGTGCTTCTGTTCGCGGCAACGATTTTAGTAGAGGAGGTGCCACTCTTCTACCTATTGCACCGCAAGGCTCAGAGAGGGCAAGGCGCTAGCCCAAGATCACGCGGTTTGCAAAGGCTCATAGAACCACGTCGGGCTGATTCTCTTCTCCCCTCAGCCATGCCGCTGTATTATTATAACAGGGCCGACCTGCCCTGCAGGTGAGCATCCTTTACCTGCGACCATCTGCAAAGTGGAGTGCTGCTCTTTACCTCCCCCCAGAAGGCCTCTGGTGGCTCTGTGAACCAGCTAAACAAAGCCCCTGGCACGAACACCAACATCTCACTCCTTATTAAAGAAAGCCAAGACAGGGCAGGCCTCTAGATGCTTCATTAGGGGACCATCAGGACACACAAGGACCATAATAAAACAAGAGCCAAAGAGGGTGTCCACGGGGAAAGCCCAGCTGCTTGTGGCCTTGCAGAATTTTAGAGAAGGAAGGGAGGCTACAGATGGAGCTGGACGGGAGCGGGAGATGGAGATGCCAGGGAAGAGCAGGTGCGTCTGGCCAGCGAGGCAAATGCGGCGTCTAGATCCCCATTTGGTCTCTTCCTAGCTATGTGACCTGGGGCAAGGCTGTTTCACTGGATGCGCCTCAATATTTCAATCTATAAAATGGAGATAACAATGTCTACCTGGCAGGGAAGATTTTTGGAAGAATTAAATATATATGTATATCTATATCTATATCTATATCTATATATATTTTTTTTTTAATGAGCACACCAAGGTATGACTCTCTCCCTGCTGGTCTCAATGAGCTGCAGGTTAGGGAATCTCCACAAACGTCAGCTGCAGGGCTTTCCAGAATGCAGATTCTCCAGAAGCCCCCACCAGGAATTCAGCTCTGGCATACCCGGGACAGAACCCAGGAAACTGCTTTTTAAACAAACACCCCAGGTAATCCTAATGTGGGAAGGGGGTCTTGCTCCACACCCAGTGAAATACCAGCCATAAACAGTAGGACTTACTATTAAGCAAAAATTTTTTTTTAAACCCTAACGTAATGAGGGTAATGCAAAGCTTTAGAATCAAGATACTTGGCTTCCAATCTTGCGCTGTTTGTGTCGCAGGGAATGCTTATCATCTATGGACTTTGGTCTCCTCCCAGGTGATGCGGACAAAACCCTCTAAACAACTGTATTAAGAAGTAAAACACAGCACATCACGGCAGGCCCTGACACATCAAGCTGGCCCTCGAAAGGATCTTGTAATACCCCACAACTGCGGAAACCCGTGAGTAGAAACGGGTGCAAAAGAGTTTTTTCTACCTTGATTCCAACCTCACGTTTTGTTTCACCAAGCAACTTACAGGAGGCAAAAATAATTGGTGGTTTTAAATGCTTTGATACAACCAGGCACCGCAATCACGATAAATCATCTCCGACATATGCCCGGCTCCTCCAAGTGACAGATGACAAACAAAAGCAGGACAAGGTCCTCCATCACAGGCGGAATCATTGAGTTAATGGAAGAATTATTGCTTCTGAAATCCACTCCAGTCCTATTGAGGGGAACGTTCCAATTTATCAAAGCCAAATGAACATTAATTGCAGCAGTCTGGTAAGTTTTCCAGCCGTTATGACCTTCATTGAATTTTAATCCAAAACAGATAAGATTTCCTTCCACACAAGAGGAAACAACACAATTAGCTCAAAATGACAGCTAGATTAGGAAGCAGGCACACGCAAACGACAGACACACATTCACACTCACGCACACCCCACCCCACCCCCCGGTGAAAACACGGATTCCGCTTGGCTTCCAATCCAGCACAAAGGAGGTAAGCAGAGACGACGCGGTAAATATACACAATCACACGTCTGCACACACACACACACACACACCCCAACCTCTCTTCATTCAAGAGAAGAATTTTGGAGGCGGAAGCCAAGACAGAAAAGGTGGCAGGCAGTAATGGAGACAGAATTTCTGTTAACTGCTGTAATTAATGTTATGTCTCATTGGGGAGAGATTAGGAAAAAAACAGAGAGGGAAGGAAGAAAAAACAAGTATTATTTTGCTATTAAAGACGCCCTTGAGCTGGGGAACATTAGCAGAAGTTTGAATTGGGTAATTGTTTGACTGTATTGGCGGACGGGCCGACAGGATGATTACCACGAGGAAGTGAAATATAGCTGCACAGAACCGGTGCGCTTACGGCTCCCGCAGCACCGAGCCAGACGCCTTCTGCTGAGCACAGATCGAGGCCAGGGGACGTGCATTGTGGTGCGGGGACCACCCATCCACACCACCCACACCCACCCACACCACCCACAAGGGCGGGCGTGCACGTGGCACTGACCTGCCACAGGGCACTGAGTCACTCCGGCCTGTGGGCTGAGTTTCTATGTTTTCACCCTAAAAGGATGGCATTGGACTAGATGTTGTTTTGAAGAGGCTGGGGGGTTTAGAGTGTGGAATTTTTTTTTTTTTTTTGAGAATTAAGTCAGTTGTTTCTGTTGTCCTCATTCTCAAGTCTTCATGAAGAGGAAGAACCAACTGCCCATTTTCCACAGTCCAGACTCAGGCCTGTCCTACCAACCCATGCAGTCGTGTAGCTAGATGGGTATGGAGATGGGCCTCTGAAAGGTCCTTTTGCCTCTTTGTCTTGGTAGGAGAAGAGATGTCTTAGAGAGGTCACTTGGATTCAGAAACATTTTTTAAGATTTATTTATTTATTCATGAAAGACACAGACTGAGAGAGAGAGAAAGGGGGGGGGGCAGAGACATAGGCAGAGGGAGAAGCAGGCTCCTCACAGGGAGCCTGATGTGGGACTCGATCCTGGATCCCAGGATCATGAACTGAGCTGATGGCAGGTGCCCAACCGCTGAGCCACCCAGGCATCCCCAGAAACATTTTTTTAAGTAAATTCTATGCACAACATGGGTTCAAACTCACAACCCCAAGATCAAGAGTCGCATGCTCTACTGGTTGAGCGAGTCAGGGGCCCCGAGAATCAGAAACTACAGCTTGATCCTGGGCTCAGGCATTGGCTGGGTGATCTTAGAATAGAGCTGTCTTCACTTCCTCATCCTCAGTTTTATCATGAGTCAAAGAGGAACAATAATAGTAGCAATATCAATGAATTTGATGACACAACATTTGTAGAGTTTACTTATTACATAATTTTAATTTTTTTAAAGATTTTATTTAAGGACCCCTGGGTGGCTCAGTGGATGAGCACCTGCCTTCAGTTCAGGGCGTGACCTCGGGGTCCTGGGATCGTGTGCCCCATCGGGCTCCCTGCAGGGAGCCTGCATCTCCCTCTGCCTGTGTCTCTCTCATGAATAAAGAAATACAAATCTTTAAAAAAAAGATTTTATTTATTTGAGACAGAGAGCAAGAGGGAGAACACAAGTGGAGGTGGGGGCTGAGGGAGAGGAGATGCAGGCTCCCCACAGAGCAGGGAGCCAGATGTGGGGCTCGATCCCAGGATCCTGGGATCATGACTTGGGCAGAAGGCAGATGCTTCACTGACTGAGCCACCCCAGTGCCCCTGTGTTACCTCATTTTAATTCCATGAGGTAGAAACTATTAATCTCACCATTTTTAGTGGGGGAAACTGAGGCACCGAGCAGTAACATAACCAACATCACATTGCCAATTAAGCGGTAATGCCAGGATTCCATCCCAGGCAGTCCTGGGACTGACTGTTGACTCATGAGAACTTGCAAAGCTGGTACAGAGAGCTCCTGTATATCTTCCCCACACAGCTTCCTCCAAAGTTAAAATCACACATAAAAAAATAATCAAAACCAGGAAACTAACGATATAACACCATTAACCAAACCACAGACCTTACTTGGACATAACCAGGTTTTTCACTAATGTTCCTGTTTGGGTCCAGGCTCCCTCGAGGCATTGAGTTTCCAAGTCCCCCCAGTCCTCTCTTAGCTGTGACGATTCCTCAGCCGTTCCTGCCCTTTGTGATCTTGACACTTCTGAAGAGCGCTGGCCAGTTATTTTGTAGAAGGTTGCTCATTTTGGGGTGTGACTGATGGAGTCTCATGATTAGAATGAGGGCACGCATTTGGGGCAAGCACACCACAGAAATGGCATCCTGCCTTTCTAGATGCTTCCTATCAGGGGATCCATGATGTGTGTCTGTCTTATTCCTGGGGATGTTAACCTTGATCACTTCCTTAAAGTGAGTTACTGGGTTGAATGGTGGACCCAAAAAAGATAGGCGCGCATCCTTGACCCCAGAACCTGTGGGTGCTACTCCCTTTTTCTCAGTTTATTTCTCTCTGTCTCTGCTAGTTCCTGTGTACCTGGCATAGGAGACGTGCACAATAAATATTAGCAGGGTCTTTGCAGATGTAATTAAGTCAAGGATCTTGCAAAGGTCATCCTGAATTATCCAGGTGGGTCCTAAATCCAATGACACATGTCCTTACGAGAGACACACAGATGAGAGGACATGGAGGAGAAAGTGACGTGAAGACGAAGGCAGACGTTCGGAGCTACGCAGCCATGAGCCACAAAACGCCTGGCGCCTCCCCCGTAAACTAGAAGAGGCAGGGGATGGATTAACCCCTAGAGCCTCGGAGCGAACACAGCCCTACTGACAACACTGAGTTTGGATTGTTGTTGTGTTAAGCCCCCTGTTTGCAGCGATTTGTTACAGCAGCCCCGGGAAGGGGTACGAGCATCCACTAGATTCTCTACTCTAAAGCCACCATTTTCCTTTTATAATTAACAAATATCGGGGAGGGGGTGATACTTTGAAATTCTGCAAATATCCTGCTGCTTCTTGAAGTTTCACCCATTAATTTCAGTATACATCAGTGGATCTTGTCAGTAGTAATTATTACAGTGGTGACTGCGTAATGGTGATTTTCCACTTTCCCTCTTTCCCTCTACATTTATTAATTGGGATATGATCGTAAGAAAGAGTTATGTCTTCTATCCCATTTATTTATTTAGTCGATTATTTCCATCAGTATTTGAGTCAATAGTCTCAGTAACTCCTGCCCAACTTAGCTCAAAGGATGTTTGTGAAGGCCAAGCATGAGGGCGAATCAGGGGAAACTATTTTAAAGGGCAAAAGGAAAAGAAAGGGATCTTCTCTGAGTGTTGTTCCAAAATGTTTTGTGTGTCTTTTATCATTTACCTCTCCCCTCAGCCACATGAATGGGGGACTCACAGACTCACTGTACGTTCAGGAGAAAGAACCAGAGAGGTTCAGAAATGTGCCTAAGGACAAACAGCAGTCAGGGACAGTGTCACAATTTGAGCCCACACCTGTCTGTCCAAACCTATGTTATTTCCACCAAATATGGTGTCTTCTGAGGATCAGGAGAGGAGGATAAAGGGAATTAACTGAAGGGGGAGCTGGAAGCTCTACTGCACCCAAAGCCACGCTCACTGGACATGGGGGTGACTCAGGGCTTGGGGAGAAGGGGAGTCAACAGCACCAACGCTGCTCCGTGCATGGACGCAGCCCCCGCTGCTCATCCTGTGCTGTGAGCTTACTGCACAGAAGCCCCAGGTTAGGCAGGTGCGACAAGAAGCTAGAGGAGGGGATGCCTGGGCCGCTCGGTCGGGTAAGGTCTGTCTGCAGCTGAGGTCATGGTCCCGGGGTCCTGGGATCAAGTCCCGCACTGGGCTCCCTGTCAGTGGGGAGTCTGCTTCTCCCTCTCCCTCTCTCCCCTACTCATGTGTGCTCTCTGTCTTTAATAAAATAAATAAATTAAAAAAAAAAAAAACCAGAAGCAGCAGCTAGAGGGTAAAGGTGTAGAATGACCACAGGGGGATCATCCCCTCGACTCTGCCAACCTGCCTGCTGCCCTCGCCCCACCCTGCTCACCCCAAGGCCCGGCCACCGCTTTTTCTGGGGCTTGGGTTCTATCTGCCCTTCCCACTCTCCTTCTGTTTCTCTTTTATTTCTTTAAAATATTTTATTTATTTATTCCTGAGAGACCCAGAGAGAGGCGGAGACACAGGCAGAGGGAGAAGCAGGCTCCGTGCAGGGAGCCCGATGCGGGACTTGATCCCAGGACCCCAGGGTCACACCCTGGGCTGAAGGCAGGTGCTCAACCGCTGAGCCCCCCAGACGCCCCTGTTTCTCTTTCCCTCTTCACTTCACTATGTGGCTCCTTCCTCCCTTTTATTCTGTTTCCCTCTTCCCCTGCCTCTGCTTCTGTCACTTAATCCTTTCCTGTCCGTTCCTGCCAATCTCCCTGTAGTTTTCTACATCTCTCTCATTGACCTTGACTCCCTTTTTCTTGGTTTATTTCTCTCTGTCCCTGATAGTTTCTGTAGACCTCGCATAGAAGGGGCACTCAATAAATATTAGCAGATGTCTATTTTTCCTGTCTCTCTCTGCCTCCCTCTGTCTCACATGATACAGATTTTTTTATGATGCATTTTTTTTCTTATTCCCATCCTGCATTCCATTTTGCCCAGAAGGTTCAAGCCACTGCCCCCTGCCGCCCCAGGATTTTCTGTCTGGGCTTGACTGTTGGCCCAGATGAATGGGGTCATCAGAATGGAGAACATCCGTTTTCTGGCCTCCTTTCCTCCACCTGTAAAACGAAGGCTGGGGTACGGCCTGCTGCCCCCGCATGCCATGCGACTGCCTGCATGCCCGTCCTCCATAAAGGACAGTGGACACCTGCTGGTGGCTCTGGACTTGGCCACATAGTGTTTTGGCCACAGAATGGGAGAGAAGCCCTGTCTCAGCACCAGCTTTAAGAAACATCCTAGCTTTCTGCCCGTTCTTTTGCTCATTCCCTCTGCCATGGAAACCAAAGAGGTCTCAGACTGGGGCTCCCCTTGAGCCATAGTTCCGGAACGAGGAGACACGTAGAGCTGACTGCAGCCGCCAACGTGGAAGGTGCGTGAGCAATAAAGCACTGGTTGGTCAGTCACCGAGATTCAGAGTCATCTGTTTGTGGCACGAACGTGTGAAGGCTGACTCATCCAGAAGAGTTGGGTTCGGTGAGCTCTAAGGCGCTTTTGACTCCGACGTTCCAACCGTATTTTGTAGTTCTGATGCTTCTGGGGACACCTAGCCAGATGCTTCCATGCGCATGGTCTCAGCTCAATGTTACGATTTTAATTTTATCTCCATTTTTGCAAATGACCAAACAAGCAGCTCAGAGAAGTGAAGACATCCCAATCCCTACACCTGCTATGCAGTAGACATTCAGCTCCTGACACCAAACTATGGTGTCTCTACTTCACTATGCGACACCCCTAAACACTGCGGGAGATAAGCCCCATTTCCTATATGGCTTATTCTTCTCATGTTCCCGTAAGTCTAGCTAGAGACCCGTTTAGTGAATCCTTGTTGTTGAGGCAAGTCAAGACCAAGCTACAAGGTACGTGTGATTCAGATTTTTAAAAATTCATAAACGTATTTGTGATTTTAAAAATTCCACTTTCTAAAAAAAATAAATGGGATTCATATGGTATGGCCCACTTACATAAAAATGTACTTATATCTGTATTGGCAAATTTCATTATGTCTTGCAACTGATATAAGCTTGACGATCTTGATTTATAGATGGGGGTCCTAAGACGAAGGAGGGATGTGACCTGCCTAAGGTCATGGAGCACATGAGTGGCAGGGCTGGGTTACTTGAGTCCCAGGCCACAGTTTCGTGGGCTAGGTGTGTATCAAGTTTTTTTTCCCAACCGCTAGATTTTTGTCACCTTCCCTTTTAGAATAATGTCTCTTAGGATAATTTCCCCACCACTCTGCTTTCTACCCAAAAGGCTTATGGGTCCTGCAGTCTATAACAGCTTAGCTTCTCCTACTTTGGCTGCCCTGGGCATTCTTCAGGAATATTGCTTATAAATAATACAGCAGTGGCATTTATTAGTGAAACTGTCTCCTCATCCAAAACATACATTGCATTCCTGTTGTCCAGATCCTCAGAATGTGACCTTATATGGAGACTGGGTCTTTACGGAGGTAATCCAGTTACAATGAGCTCATTGTGGTATGCCCCTATCCAATATAACTGGTATCTTAGTAAAAAGTGGAAAAGGTAGATGTAGAGACAGACACACGCACAGGGATAATGCCATGTGAGAATCAGAGCTATGCTGTCCTGAGCCAAGGAACTACCAGGAGCTGGGGGTGGGGGTGGAGGTCTGGAACAGATCTTTCCCCTACTGCCTTCGGAAGGAGCGCGTCCCTGCCCACGCCTCGATCTCAGACATCTAGCCTCCAGAAGCGTGAGACAACACATTTGGGAAGTCAGTCGGTTTGTGTACTTTGTTATGGCAGCCCTTGGAAACTAATACACTTAGAAAGAGCAGAGTCCTAACACCTATGAAGACCGGACTACGCGTCAGGCTCTAGCATATGTTCTTTATGTGCATCATCTTACAACAGCCCCTTTAGGCAGGTCCCTCCATCCTCACCCCATTCCAGATAAGGAAATGGAAACAGAGGCAGGAAAGAGGCCCTCGTGACACGGGTAGGAATTCAGCCATGGAGCCAAAATGTGACCCCAGGGACCCCGATCCAGAGTCGTTGGATATGAGTCACATTCGCTGTGCCTGAGTGTTCCCATAAGGAGAACAGGACTAACAATGACATCTGTTGCATTGGGATTATTTAAAGAATTGAATGAGTGAAATATATGCTGACAGTATAACACTAAGTGTCATAGCAGTTCTCATTAAAATTATTAAGATTCTTCACTGTTTTATTTTCTCATACTTTTTCTAGTTGTTGTTTCTCCAAACATGTGATCCCCAAAAGTAAAGACACTGTTTCAGGTCTCACCCAGAACCTCTAAAACTCTTGTTCAGAAAACCCATCTTTCATTAATACAACTTAAAATGTGGAATCTCTTTCAGCAACCAGAGCCCAGATAGTTGGCTCATTCTGAGCTCGTGGTTGACTTTTTAAAAGCTTTTTTTCCTCCTTTTTTTCTTGCAGATAGGATTGTCATCGTTAGGTTTAGTAGGCAAGTAAACCGTTGCATGATTGAGTGATTAAATCGATGAACCAGGGAAGGCATGGTATGCTGTGAACGAACACTGGAATGGTTGGGGAAATGATCTAAAGTCATTTTTCACAGAAAGCTTTAAAAAGAATTATCCCCATATCACACAAATCCTTTAAACAAAGCTTCTGATTGAAAATGGTAATAATAATTTCTTAGATTTATGTGGCATTTTATAATTCTCGAAGTATTTTTCTATATATTATTATGCCACAGAATCATACATCCTGTAATTTTGAAGGAGCCACGATACGCTTCTAAATTAACTGTTATTCCTCTCAAAATCCTGATGAATAGGGCTTCTAGCTTTTGCTTGCATACCCTCAGAGACAAGGAACTCACTACCCCCTGACTCAGTCCAGTAGCAGATAGCTCAAACACTTGGAAAGGTCTGTCCTGCCACGGACAGGGATGTTGATTCCTCGTCACCGCCCCCTCACTAGGACCCACCAATATAAATCTGCAGCATTTTCTATGGAGTGGTCCTTTGCAAAAAAATGTATTCTCGAAGGTCTTCTTTTCCTCCACACCAAACCTAACATTTCATTTCATCCTCTTTCTCAACGTTTGTCACCAATTTTTGCCACCACTGTGGTCATGAGAGCCAACATTCTGATAACAGCTACCACTTTTTGAGCACTTACTGAATACCAGGCACTGCTTCATGCAGAATCATGCCCAAGAGCAAAGACTCTCAATCTGGGCAGACTAGAATCACAATCCCAGCTTCTGAACTCATTGGTGGTATAAACTTGAGCAAGTTGCAAAACCTCATTAATTCCCAGGTTCCTCGTGTGTAAATGAGAGGAATAGCAGCATCTATCTTTTAGAGTATTAGAACAATTTGATGGAATGATGCATACGCTACATCTAGACTACACCAGGCATACAGTAAGTCCTCGACGATGGTGGCTATTACCCTCATTGTGCAGGACACAGGCACGTGTAAGCTCATTCAGTACCTAAAAAAAAAAACCTCTCAGAATTGGGGAATATTATTCCAGTTTCACAGATGATGATTTTGATCTGACCAAGGTCATAAAGCTAGCAACAACACCGTTCAACCTTGGAGTTGACTTCCAAGTCATAACCCCCGCTTCATCTACCCATAGATTCCACATAAGGAGGGAGTCTGTGCATGCATTTGCTCCTTCGACCTCCTAATTTAAGCCAAAAGCTGATTCAGAGGGAAGAGTAATGGTAGTCTATATTTGCACTGTAAGGGTGAAGGTTCTGGAATCAGCCCATATAGAGTGAAATACTGGGTTTACCATTTAATTTTGGTGTGACCACATCACACCAATAGCTACCGATTGTATTAATATCTCAGGCTCAGGAATTAACAAGCCCAAAGAGCAAGCCAGTTCTACTCCAGTAGGCCTGGACTGAAGCAGGTTCCAATGACTGAGCTGGAGCTGGTTGCCCTGCATGGGTGGGCAGGAGGTTTGTCCTGCGAAAAGGGAATGCAGAACACTGACACTGCCTGGTATTTCTTAGACATTTGACTAGACAATTTGGGTCTTCTTACAAACTATTTCAGATCTTCACCAAAGATGCAAACAATGCAAAACCTGATAGACCAGGATCCATCTTGTCATGAGCCATTAGTTTAGAATCTTAGGAAAAGCCTGTTCCCAGAACTGCCTTCTTGTTAGCTTTAGGCAAGCCAATTGTACTCAACGAGTCTCAAGTTTCTCATCTGTGAAATGGGGAAACAGATCCCAGCCACCGTGAGCGCCATTTTGAATGGCTGCTTAGGGGAGAAGAAGCACTTTTTTTTTTTTTGTCCCTGCTGAATTATCTGTGGCCAGATCGGCAAGGACAGAACCTTATCTAAGCCACAGACAGGCATATCCTCCAGGCCAGGCCATGCTGACTGCCTGGGGGAATCCTAGACAATTGTAGTCTATATTTGGACTCCTGTTGATCCATTTATGAAATGAAAGGGTATAATAAACCAGCACATCATAAAGGTTTCAACTAAAGTGCCCCTAAGAAGAGGTGATGGTCTGGTATGCCAAGCTTCTCTGACGCAAGTCCTTGGTGTACCTACACAAGTAGTAGTGACATTCTCATTTATAGACGACAAACACCAGGCAAAGGGAAATTTAAAACTTTGTCCAAGATCTTCTAGAGTGCCAAGTGGAAAATAGGACTTTACATCCAGGCAGGCACCCAGGCTCTAACCTCCACGTCGCCCAACTTCTGGATAAGGGGCAGGTGTGTCCCACCTCAGAGAAACCAGGATGCCATCAATGAATGCCTTAGGGTTCACAGTTTTCCAGACAAGACTCTGCCTCCAGAGGCTTAAGGTGAGGACAAGAAAGATCCAGATTTTGGAGCCCTGAAGGCAGAAAAGAACCATAGGGACCACAAGGTGGTAGCCTTGGGCCACTTTAGTGTGTGGGCTGAGATCTGGATTGTCCCAACCACCACAGGACCTCCTCCGCCAGCCACTACTCTGCCAGCCGATCTGGACTTACAGGGAATTTCAGATTCACGTGGGTCTTAGTTCTTCCTTCTAAGAGGAACTCACTGAGCAGAATAAAAAAGGTGAAGAACACCTACGGTCCTCGGGGAGAGAGAGTGATTTAGTGGAACTAACACCGAACCTGGAGGCAGAGGAAGCCCATTCGGGGCTCATTTATAATTGAGGTTATACCATCTAGGTTACGGAGTTACGGGAAGGTTGTATAGAAGTAAACATGGTGGGATCCCTGGGTGGCTCAGCGGTTTGGCGCCTGCCTTCGGCCCAGGGCGCGATCCTGGAGACCCGGGATCGAATCCCATATCGGGCTCCCGGTGCATGGAGCCTGCTTCTCCCTCTGCCTATGTCTCTGCCCCCCTCTCTCTCTCTCTCTCTCTCTCTCTCTCTCTCTGTAACTATCATAAATAAATAAATTTTTAAAAAATTTTAAAAAATTAAAAAAAAGAAGTAAACATGGTGCCCGACACAGACAATGCTTAGTAAATATTAATCAAAACGGAGTCTCACTCTCAGACATTAAAAAAAGTCACACCTCTCGAGCCTTCTTCGCATCAGATGGTGTCCCACGTCCCATGAGGGCTTTAGCAAGTACCCTGAGATAGTACTTACACACTTGTGCCCCAAAGTTAGCATGCAGGCACTCACTTTGCCTGGCATGTGGCTGCATCATTTGCAAAATATATATATGGGAAAAGTCTATCACACTCATTCCATGAATAACACAAAGGCCTTGATTTGTTCTTCCACGTGATGAGCATGCGTTAGGTCCAAAATTAACATTGCTGTCTGGCTGGGGTATGTGTGTGTTTTTCCAAAAAGAGAAAACTTCCAAGCTCTTACTCAGCCCTAATCAGATGTCTAATGCACTGTTAGAGGAACCAGAAGAACCGAGACCGAAAGCAAAACGCCGCCCCACTGTAGACGCTCAATAAATACTATTGAGAAGGAGTGGGCGGTAGCGCTACTGCGCTGAGTGGCCTCATGCCAATTTCTTCACCTCTCTGAGCCGTACCTTTCTCACACATGGATTGGGAATAACATCCCCTACCCTCGTGCATCTGGCGGAGCTGTGCTAAAAGAGAAAATAATGACTTGAAGAGTGAAAGGCACTAGGGAGATGTCACTCGTAGCTATTATCAGATCTCTTCTTGAGCCAATTAGACCCTGTACATTCTGCATAATGAATTTGTTTTTTTCCTATCTACCATGCAGAGCCATTAACTCCAGCTTTTTAAAGAAATCATTAATATGAGCCTACATACATTTTAGACCACCATTCAAGCAATTTAAGCCCTAGCAGCCTTCTCTGAAGAGACAGCAGACTCCAAGAGCTCCGGGTCATGGGGCCGGCCAGGCCACTCCCTCTTCTCTGTTCCCATAACTTCATCTCTAACGTGGAGGCGACATGCCTGACTTCATGCTTTCATGGCAAAAAGGCAACGAGATAATGTCCATGGATGTGCCCAGCACAGTGCTTGACACAGGTCTAGATGGTCAATAAATTCCTACACCGAGGGAAAGCGTGTCGAGGACATAGTTCAGGCTTTGTAGGCAGACACACCTGGGGGTTCTGACACCCCAGAGCAGCTCCTCCTCTTGCTAGCTCTGTGACCTTGGGTAAGTGTTTTTGTCCCTCCGACTCAGTATTCACAACTATAACATGAGGGCAATGGAGGGGCTTCCCCATGTGATTGCAGCCAGGCCTAGGCCAGCCCCAAGGGCCACCACATACTGTCTACACTGCAGGGGGTCTAGCGAGGGTCAAAGTATCTAGCACATCAAGGGCACCTAGGAAAGGCCAGCACCTGTTCCAGGTTTACCCTGGTTTTGTTTGTTCAGTCATTCCTGGAAAGGCCAGTTGTATTTTGGAGCACGGCTCCCAGCCCCCGGCGGAACAGGTCAAGCACGTGATGGATGTTAAACAGCTATTCCCAGATATGTCAGCCAAAAGGCCAAGGAGCTGGAGACCCTTCCTTCTCTTCTCTGAAGTACAATTAGTTTGTCACAGCTGACAGATGATGGATGGGTACGCATCAGTCCAAGTGACACCACAGAACCCACCTGACCTTCTGTTGATCGTCCTACCCTCTTGCACTCAGCCCATTCTCTTCCTCCATCTGCCAGCAAACCCCGCCCCCTCCAGTCTGCCCATCTCCACCCTCACCTCCCCCCACCCCCCCACCCCAGCACCTCACGCCACTCCCACTCACTCACCATCACGGAAATGTGGAGAATGTGCAACTGCTCTTCTACAATCTCTGAGGGCTCCTGGAGCGTGGGCGCGGTGGCCCGGGCCAGCTGGCCGGCACTGCTCATGGAGACGTGGAAATACAAGGTCCCGTTCTCCAGCCACTGCTGCCTCCAGTGGACCAGGGAGATGTCCGCCGCTGTGCCAGACATCTCTGCAAGACAAGACCGAAGGCTCTGGGTGAGCGGCACGCCTGGCCTCGGGATCCCGGGGAGGGGCGGAGGCGCACAGGTGCAGGAGATGAGAAGGCCCCACTCTGTCCCCAGGACACCTTGGCCTCTGCAGCATCTGTGAGCCGGAGACCACGGCTCCCACTTACAGGCGGGTCAGCGGTGACCAGGAACGTCCCCAAGCAACAGACTGGCAGAGGCAGACTCTGAACCCGGGTCTGTCTGGGGCCCTTCTGCACAGCGCCACGCGTGATAAGGGAATTCATTCCTCTCCATCAAACTAAGCACGGGATGCGAGCGCTGACATTGCCCCAGGAGGGCACGGAGCTCCAAGAAGGTGAAGGGAGGACATCTCCATCTCCGGGAAGAGCAGGGGTTCCGAGTGTGAATTCTTTACAGGATGGGCTGGAAGTGCTCACAGCAGACCTGCAGAACCTCAGAGCTGGAAAGGCCCAGAGAATACCCGGCCCAGCCTAGGTGCCTCAGGATTATCATCCTTCATAGGAAAGGACATTGGCAAGTGGGTTGTTCTGAGCCTGCTTCTCCTACGTCAGTCCCAGCAGCTCCATTTTTTTGCTAGTGTATCTATTGCATGAGCAGCAACAAGGGAGCGTGGGCACCAAAGTTTCCATGGCTTGAAAAGACTTTGAAAACCACCTGCCCATCCCCAGAGTTCTCATATGACCAAGGGGACATTAGGACCTGCTAGCAGGTTACATGCTTGTCCTAAAAGGACAAAGCCTACCCAGCGGTCTAACAAGGAAAGGGGAAGGGCAATAGAGTTCCTGGGGAATTATTAAGGCTTCATTCAAGCAAGAGGTACCACGGAGACAGAGGTGCTCCATCATAGATCAGTAGTCGCAATGACGTCTGAGGCTTGGAACTCTGGACCCTCTTCCCAGGACACGGAGCTGACCTAGAGGTGGCATTCGCACAACCATCACAGACCTCGTACACGCGTGTGTGTACACACACACACACACACACACACACCTGAGGATGACTGACTGGGAAGCTGAGTTAGAACTTCTTATCCAATCAGCTCTCCCCGTGCCCCCACTGCAGCCCTCATCGTGTCTGGTGACACTGAAGGAAGAAGAGTCACCTTGAAGGGATGAGGCTGCTTACCAAATTCTACTGAATTATTCTTGTGTCATGTACTCCCCATAGACTAACTCCTTGAGGTTCATAATCAACAGTCCTCAGGGAAGAGCATCTGGCACTTAATAAGTGCTATAAAAACTTAGCTATTAATATTTATTATTATTATTAACAGGGACAGGATCTAATTGATCCTTCAGCTGCCACGGAAAAAATCCTTGAGACACCCTTGACTGCTTGCTTTCTCTCCCACCCCAGTCCACTAGGAGTCTTTTCAAGCCACCCCGAATGTGTCCCCCCCCCTCGGCTCCTCTCCTGCAACCACCTGGGCCAAGTCACCACCCTCTCTTGCCTGACTTACTGCACACTGGGCTTCCTCACTGGACTCTTCTCTTGCCGCCTTGTCCTCCTGGCTATTCACACCCAGAAGCCAGAGGAATCCTGCCACAACCTATTAGCTCCCATCACTCCTCTGCTCGAAACCCTCAACAGCCTCTACCTCACTCCAAGGAAAGGACAATGTGGCCAGGATGTGGTAAGTTATGAGTCCAAGTGAAAACCCGCCTGGGCTTCCCTTGCTGTGCCAAGGGTTGAGTGGCGATGAAGATGATCACGACACATCATCAGCTCTTAGGACATGGGCCCCAAAGGACCCCCGAGTTCACTGTGGGGTACCAGGGGAGGAGACCGGCTGGGTGCCTCTCCCCAGCACCATCTCTCCCCCCACTGCCCCACCTCCTGGCCTCAGCACCCGGGGCACTGGCAGCAGCTTCTCTGGCCGCCAGCCAGCTGGGCCAAGCCAAAGTGAAGACATTATGGTAAATGGCCTTGCCTGGGACCTCACTCAGGTTTCCCTCAATGCATCAAAGCCCAGAACCAGAGGCCCAGGGAGCCCCGGGCTACAAGCTGCCTCTGCAAATAGCTGTCTCTCATTCAGCAGCTGGAGAAAAATGACTCACGTGCCAATGGTCAAGCAGGCACTTGCCGTGCCACATCTGGCTGACACAGCCCGGGGTAGCGGAGGCGGGGTAAGTAAAGGAAGGCTTGCTGAAATCGATGCTTTTCACTCCTGAAGCCCTCCCACAGCCCGTGCTCAAAAGCCCACCAGTGAAGAAGCCCGTCCTCCCCACGCTCAGATTAGGAAACAGAGGGTCACGAAGGGTTAGTCCCTCGCTTAAGGCCACTGGTGAATTTATACCCAGCTGGACCCGGTGGATTTACAGGCTACACAATTTCTACCATGCCGGTGGCTTTTACAACATCTCCTTTTCCTTGACTAAATTAGCCCATGAACCAAAACTAGATTGAGCTCTTTGTTTGCTACAGCGATGAGTGCACAGTCAGCAGACAGTAAACGTTAAATGATAATAACAGTGTGTGAAACACAGTAAATATTGAATCACAGAGATCAGCTCTGGACTCACTCTATTACAAAGGAAGGAAACTGTTGCTGAGACGGAGAGGAAGGCCACGGAGCCTCAAAGAGAAAACCGCCCTGGCGGAAGCATTCATTCATCCCTATGCGTGTGTTTGTTCACTCGTCCAACTCAGGATTGAGGACCTACTCAATTGTGGCCCCCGTAGTAGCTCAGGATGTGGAGGGAAATGAGGCACAGTCCTGCCTTTAGGAAGCTCAGCCCTTCCATGGTACTCCCCAGCTGACACCCCACTGCCCACACATGCATATACTGCCCATGACCCTGGGTCTCCAGCTACCACCATCCCCTCCTCATACATCCCAGTCCTGCAGGGCTTATGACCACTCCTCAAACAGCCCGGGCATAAGGACTCTATCCTATCTGTCTAGAACTCTCCTCCAAGACCCTGCAAGCCACCTTCCTCTCAGTGGTGGCCTCTCCGTCCAAGTGACACCTGCTCAGAGAGCCTTTGCCAGGTGTAGCTGAAGCTCTCCTCTCTCCACACATCTACGCTCTATGGGACCCCCTGTACAAAAAGTTTTTATAGTGCTGAGGACTATTAGAAAGTGTCTGCATTTTCTTAAGCATGTATTTAAGGCCTGTCTCTCCAGGAGAGCAGAGATCTTGCTTATTTCCTGCCCTATCTCAAGGACCTCTAAAAGTGCTTGGCACATAATAAGTGCTCAGTGAAAAAAAAAATGACTGAATTGCCAATGATGAATACACACACATACACACACCCATAATAAGATTATGGATGCAGTGTTAAGCTTCACTGCAAAATTAAAGAAAAAATAAGCAAAGGTTCATTGGGAATTTGAAGGTGTGACAGGACCCTCCTGGCTGAGGGACAAAGAGCTACTCTAAAAACACGGCAGCACGAGCATCGCGTTGAATGAGCATAGCACTGGCCTCCAGAGGAGAGGAGGAGGCAGGGAGACGGCCTGGGTGGCTGGGTATCTCAGGGCACCGAAGCCTCACGTGCAAGCAGGAGTGTGGCGGAGTGTTAGTTGGAAATGTACTTCAGACGCAAGGTTAAGGGCTTTGAATCCCTGGCGACAGAGTATATTCTCTTCAGCAGGCAGTTGGGAAACAGCGAAGCACACTTGATCAGAGAGCCAGTCCTGTGTCCATTAAAAACAGGCCAAAGAAATACTAGCATAACCAAGGCCAGCTCTTGAAATTCCCTGCTGATTGATTTTCCAATTGCATTTTCCCCTTCCTCTTCCCCTAGTCCTTCCATATAAACATTTCATTGAAGTCTTCAAGTCACATTACAATCAAACTTAAAGCAAAAGGGGGACTAAACGCATTTGGTCGGGAACCAAGACGATTCCCATAAAGGCAGATTATGCTGACATGATGAATATAAAATGAAACAGCAGATATTAAAGTGGGAGAATTGGTGCGCCATGCCTTCCGGCGGTAGGCCGACGCCAGTGCCTGCCTCCCTCCCACCTCCGATAGCTTGGTTTCATATTGGAATCATAAAGAAACACAGGGATTGCCTTTTCACCTTTCTCTGTTCTCCCCCCATGGGCTGCAACTCGTGAAATATTCAACAGGGCTCAAATCCCCTCAACCGCCCTGCTAAAGCCAAGCGAGAGGATCAGCCTTCATCAGTGATTCTGGGTAGACCGCCATCCTGCCTCAGCAGCCACAGATGCCTCTCAGCCTCCTGGAAAAGAAATAAAAATTCCCGAAGGCGTGTTGCGCTTTTAATTGGCTTGTTCTTCCTAATCTATGGCACTCATTGTATTTTTATTTAATTCCTGAAGGTCATTATGAAAATAAGCAGCTCTTCTGATCACCAGCCATCTTGGTAACATCTCCCAAGTGGCTAACTAACCCGCCTTCTGATTCCACAGCTCCAGCTGACCCTCCAGCAGATTATTCGCAGAAGGCCAGAGAGCACTTCTGATGAGTGTGCAAATGGTCTTTGCTTCACTGGGGGGGGGGGGGGAAGGTAGACATTTCATGAGATGAACTCACTGCCTAGGTACAAAGAATTGAGAAAGGTAGAGATGATGACTTCAACCGCCCTTGCCACCGGCTATCCCAGCATTCACAGGGAGGAGCGGTAATCGCTACGAGGCAAGTCCTACTGAGTGATGTTGGGAAGCAGATCTCACACACACGCCCTCCCTTTCATCTCCACAGTGGTTGCCTTAATGCCAACCTCCATCACCCCGCTTGTGGAGTATCTCAAATGGCCTTGTGCCAGCCAGGGTCTCATCACAGAAGAGAAGACCCACTCGGCAAGGTCACTGAGAAGTATTTAATGACGGGACCGCTGACAAAGACTTTGGAAGTACGTTAGGGTTCTGCAGAGAAACAGAACCAACAGGACATATATCGGTATATAGAAAAAAAGACTTATTTTGAATGGTCGGTTTATAGGATTATGGAAGCTAAGAAGTCCCCAAATCTGCCATCGTCAAGCTGGAGGCCGAGGAAAGCCAGTGATAGAGTCCAGTCCAAACGTGAGGTCCTGAGCATGAAGGGAGCCCATGGTATAAATCCCACTCTGAGTCCAAAGGCCCAAGAACCCGGTGTGCCAGTGCTTAAAAGCAGGAGAAGATGGATGTCCCAGCTCTAGCAGAAAGCAAATTTGCCTTTCCCCTACCTTCTGGTTCTATTCAGGCCCTCAAAGGGTTGAGTGATGCCCACCTGCATGGATAAAGGCCTTTCGCCTTCACTTTGTCTATTGATTCAAATGCTAGTCTCTTCCAGAAACACCTTCACAGACACATTCAGAAATATTATTTTACCAGCTCTCCCGACATCCCTTAAGCCAAGTCAAGTTGACATGTGAAATTCATCATCACAGGCAGGATTAAGGCAAACCGGTGATGAAGCACCTCAAGGCTGTCAATAACAAGAAGCTGTCACCAGCCCCTAGGCCTGAAAGGGGTGAGGGGAGGGCGGTGTCTAAAACCATGGAAGAGCCACCGCTGTAGGACAGGACTGCCAGACGGGAGCTGTGGCCTTCAGTAGAATAACCCCGCTACTGACAAGGAATGGCCCATCATGGAGGTCGTGGGGTAACAAATGATCCAACTTCACTCTTCTCCTACCTGCTAATCTCTTACAGGTGCCTTACATGGACTAACTCCAACCAAACACCCAAGGGTGGAGCAAATCACACAGGTCAGCCTTCCAGGGCCCTCAGCAGGGACGGAAGGGTGAAGAGTGGGTCTCAAGGGGCCAATGGAGACCATCTGGAAGGCCCCAACATGCTTACCTCCAGGCTTCCTTCCAACCCTCATGCAAATGGCTACCAGGATTAATTTTCTAACCTGTAAATCTGACCGCATCATTCCTTTACTTGAAACCTTTCGATGGCGGACTCCCTTCGTGGAGCCTGCTTCTCCCTCTGCCTGTGTCTCTGTCTCTCATGAATTAAATAAATAAAATCTTAAAAAAAAAAAAAACTTTCGATGGTTCCTGATTCTCCTCAGGATAAAACCTAATTTCATCAGCCTGGCACCTGCATTTCTCCCCTGTACTTCTCTCCACTCCTTTCCCTGCACTGACACATTAAATCTGATCAAATATTTATGCAATCTCCACATCTACTACGCTCTTTCCTAACTCGATGTCTTTGAAGATGCGCTTTTGTTTTTTTTCAAGGCCAAGAGAAATCAGTTTAATTCTATAACACATCATTTAGTTGCCTCGACTGAAAATGCTCCTTCAGAGTCCGGGACAGCCTTTACTACTCAACCCCATCCTCTGCTCTGGAAGGTTTCCATGACCCCTATATGAGCTAGACACTCCTTTCTGCTTCCATAAAGAGGGAATCTTGCATTGTACATAATATCACAGACCCTGAGAGACCAGCTGCTTGAATCTGAATCCCAGCTTCCCTGTGTTCAAGCTATGTATCTTTGGACAAACTCATTGTTCGTGCCTCAGTTTCCCCATCTGTCAAACGAGGGTAAGAATAGTGCTACCTCATAGTGTTGATTTTGAGAATTAAGTGAGATAACATAAAGTTGTTTTAGCATCAGTCTTGGCCCTTGGTAAGCATTCCAGCTACCTGTGTTACATATGATTTCATACACACTATTATAGCAACCTATTTTACCACCGTCTTGGTCTTTTGTATTTATCTATGCAGTATTTGGTATTTACCTATGTTAAGATGATATGTTTATACAGCTGACCTCTCTCACTGGACTCTAGTGCAGGGACACATCAGAGCCTTTTGTATACCCAAGTGCCTGAGACAGTGGCCAAATGCAGGGCAGAGGGCTCTGTAAATGTTTGTTGAGTTGAACTGAGCTGTCCCCATATCTGAATTCACAAGGGTACTCCAAGGGACAGAGAGAAGAAATGCCAACTCAGGATAGCCACCATGGCTTCATTCCCATATAACAATAGTACAAAAATTTATTTAACATCTGGCTCAAGTTGAGGCCCCCTGGAGAATGCAAATGAAGAGAAAGACGTTAAACGTTCTAGGAATTTGCATTTCTCATGGAGACACGCAAGAAATTTACAGAGATAATAGATGTGTATATTCCCCCGGAAAGAAACAGACCGGAAACAAACACAGGGGATCAAGAACACTGCTCTTTAACTGGCAAGATCACAGGTGATCTTCATCATGATCTGATTCCTGTTCCTCCACATCTTCTCCATTGAACATACATCACCTCTGCATCTGCTAGATGCAGATACATGCTCGCTTTAGGATTCACTTAGTCAACCAACCTTTTCTGAGATCTGGCAGTGAGGGACTCTATCCTCCGGAGCTTGGGCCAAGGAATTGGAGAAAAAGTGTGCTATAAATAACTATAAATCAAAGTAGAGAGCTTAAAAGAGAGGAGAGGACTTCTGGCTGGATCTAGAAAGCTGCTTTGTGGAGGAGCCTTAAAGCATGGGCAAGATCTCAACAAGTGGCCATGTGTCAGAGGGCATCGTAGATGGAGGAAGGGCACAAACACAAGGCGGCAGGATTGCAGATGTGCCAAGGGGTGCAGTGGGGGCAAGCCATAGCAAAGGCAGGGGCTCTTCATTACAGAGGAAGCAGAGACGGAAGGCTACAGCAAGTCTGCAGAGAGGGAAGTAAAGCGCGGGCTTCCATGCCTTCCTTACCCATGGGCTGCCTCCCAGCGGAGCAAAGAAATATTAGGTCCCGCAGGGGAAATTACACGCAATCAGCCTGAGCCCTAGTTTAGAGACTAGTGAAGCCTTCCAAATACCGTAAATTAAAGCCTCTATGATTTTCTTTATTTGTAAAGTGTGTATGCGGTGGGAAGGGTTACCAGCTGTCCTACGTATACCACACGTAGCATCAAGAGAAAATAAAGCCATGCCTAGCAATGTGCTTGGACATCTGCAAAGTCCCACACTTAGTCCTAAAAGCAAATGCAATTACCATCCCTATCATTCAAGAACATAGGTTCCCTGAGGGCGCGCCCAGCTGGCTCAGTGGGTAGAGTGTGTGACTCTTGATCTAGGGGTTGTGGGTCTGAGCCCCACGTTGGGTGAAGAGATTACTCAAAATAAAAATCTTAAAAAAAAATAGAAGCTAGCTTCCAATAAATATTTGTTGACTCTCTAAAACGTGCCAGGGCACAGCGCTAGATCCCGTGCATAAACTAGGTAAAAAGATCAGTTTGATTGCTGCCCTCACAGACCTTCCTTGCGGGATGGATGTCCCTCCACCGCCACTAAGCTGCAGCAACACAGCATCTTCCCCTCCTTCTGTTTCTTCATCCATTTGCCCATTAATCATTCATTCAATCCTAGTGCAAGAACGCATCTGCTAGGTAATTGCCATCCGGAGTGCTTAGCATACAGTAGGTACCCAGTAAATATCGGTGGAACGGATGCGTCACTCAATGCACATTTTATGAGTTCCCTGCCCTCAAGAAAATCACAGTCGAGGAGAGCAGAAGCGGAAAATCAATGAAGGTGACAATCCCGCGGTTCTGGCCACGAGAGGGAGCATGCGCAGGGTGTCACGGGAGCACACGTGTGGAGGGCGTTAATGCTCCTCATTTATCAGGGTCTGGACAAGGTAAGCAGGCCGAGTCTATAATCTGGACATTTTATAAGTCTACGAGATCCTGATGTCGGACCAGGTTACACGTCCGTAGATGCATCACTGTGGTGTGCGGCCTGGGAGGTTGGTGGAGGTGACTGTGCGGGCGGGGACATAGCCAGGCCGTGGCAGGTGGAGGAGAACGCTGCAGGAGGACCTCAGACCCTCTCCTTTCCTTGACCCCCATCCATCCACCCTGTCCCATCTCCTTGAGGAACTGTGTCTTTTACCAAACAAACAAAAAAACAAACAAACAAAAAAAACCCTGTTTTCCCTACCCAGTGGAGATAAATAATACAGTTCTATCCGGCTAAATAAGGGAGGGAAATATAATTAAGAGTTATTGGCAAGGAAGAAAAGCACATCGCTTCAGATTCTATTTGAAAACAGACAGAGAGTTGATGGAACTGAATCCTATTACTCCTGGTTATTCTCTTCTGAACCATTTACCTCCCTCCTTGCTGCATTTTTTCCACCAGGTCTTTCTTTGTCATTTAGCTTCAGCCCATGCCCTTGGTTTCTCCATGTGTTCACTGTTTCTCGCTTCCTTTTCTTTTCTTAATGCACCTGATTGATCGATGACTTTTTCTCCCCTGCCCCCAGTCTGCAAGGCTGCAAACTGATGGAGAGTGAGCCCAAGGAACCAGAGCGGGGGACTGATGTCCGCCCACACCTGCTTGCACGCAGGCCCTGGGTGAGGCGCGGGGAGCCCACGTGCGCCAGGGAGCAAGGAGGGCGCGGTGGGCCGGAGCCCGAGGCCCGGGGGCGCCTGCACTCTCCACCATCTTCCATCTAGTAAGCGGCAGCGCAGGGAGGGCCTCCAGCTCTGCTTTCCGAGCCCAGTGGGCTCTCCGCTGCCCCAACCAGGTGCAGAAAAGGAGTTTGCACGTTTGAGTACAAAGGCGGAGGGACAGAGTGCACGCTGGGGGTGTGACGCGAGGATCAGGACAGCACCCCCCCTAGCCACCAGATCTCAGACCCTACATTCCAGCATTTGGAAGTCGTTTGCTGGGGTTCAGGGTCGCTGTGGAGCCCTCTGCTTTTTAAATGCAAATCTTGGGCAGCCTGGGTGGCTCAGCAGTTTAGCACTGCCTTCAGCCCAGGGTGCAATCCTGTAGACCCAGGATGGAGGCCCACGTCCACGTCGGGCTCCCTGCATGGAGCCTGCTTCTCCCTCTGCCTGTGTCTCTGCCTCTCTCTCTCTGTGTGTGTCTCATGAATAAATAAATAAAATCTTTTAAAAAAATAAAAATAAAAAAATAAAAAATAAAATGCAAATCTCTCCCAGAGACGGAGGTGAAGTTTTGTGTCTGGGGGTGAATTAAGCTTCTAAGATCACTTTGCTCCCTCCGGCTGAGCAACCCATCCAAGTTAGGTTCACCCCTCTGAGCTTCGTTTGCCTCATCAGGAGAATGGGAATCCTAAAAGCAATCTCTGACAAATGTCCTGAGAATTCAGGGTGACTCGCATTGGAAGGACCCAGCACGGCCTTTGGCGCTTACATATTCGCTGACAGCTGACTGCCCACCCCCTGTCACCCTTTGCCCGTCCCACCACTGTTGAGACAAGAATCAGGTTGTCGGACGGACGCCGTGGGGGATGGCACAGTACCAGACACAGAGGAAAAGGAGGCAGAGGTCACAGATCCAACTTCCTGCTTCACTTGGAAACAGTCTCCACTACCCTTCTGTCTGGTTCCCAGCAGCCACCCCTTCCTTTTTAAGTCATCTCTAGTGGCTAAAGCCTGGAATCACAGAAAACCTCACAGATGAAGGAGTGTAAAGGGATGGAGAGGAATGAGCTGATGCACCATTTTACTGGCTAGAAAATGTGGACCAGAGAGGGGTAGGAGCTTGCCCTGAGTCACACAGCCTCATAATCTAATGATCTGCAAGATAAATAAATAAATAAATAAATAAATAAATAAATAAATAAATATCTGCAAGGATCACAGGGGGCTAGAGACAAAGATTGGGGTGGGGGGTGGAGCCTCCTGGACTCCTAAAAGTGGTTTACGGAATTGCCCAGTACCTCCAGCACACCTTCAGCCCTACTCATGGTTTCCACTCAGCTCCTGATCTCCTGGAGTCTCTCTGCCCACGCCCACCTCTCTCCCTCTCTGTCTCTCAAATAAATGAATCTTAAAATTTTTTTTTTTTAATTCAAGCCCCAAGAGGGTGAGACTTCCTACTCCATCGTCACAGATGGGACACTGAGGCCCAGTGGGTGCAAAGGGTCAGAGAGATTGAGGCCCAGAAGCGGGAGGAACCGGGTGAAGGTCTCTTAGCCTAGGAACACACGGGTCCCCCGTGCCCAGCTCGCCCCCTCCCTCGGCGGTGCCCCTGCACGTCCAGTGGTCGTGGACATGGTCACTCAGGAGTGGTGGGCGGGCAGCACGGGGCCGGGGCTCACTGCTGCGACCCCTCCTGCCCCCCAAGCCGCCGAGGCCGAGCCCCTGCCAGCACACCGAGCGGTCGGTGGTGGTCCTCATGTGTCCCTGCCGCCCTGCCACCAAGGGGCGTCTCCGCCTCCTCCCCTCCCCCTCCGGCCCTGACGCGGCCTGTGTGGCCTCCTCGCCCGGCTGGGCCACCAGCGGCCACGAGGGTGGCCGGACGACACCGGCCCTCGGGACAGCTGCCTGGCCGGCCCGGCCCCAACTATCCCAACTATGAGCCCCAGTCATCATGAGCTAAAAAAAAAAAAAAAAAGAAAGAAAGAAAGAAAGAAAGAAAGAAAGAAAGAAAGAAGGAAAATGCTTGAAGTCACTAAGTTCCACGTGTTGTTGTTGTTGGACACACTCAGTGTCCCCATCTCGTGAAGCCAACATGGGGGTAGCTGGGCTTCCCCCCCCCTGCTTCCGCCTGCCCTGCTCCCCTCACCTCCCAGCTTCCCAGGGGGGACGGCCACTGCCCCGGTGGCCCACCCTCGCCCACCCCTCCGCCCGGCCCGGCGCCTCCTGCTTGGGGCTCCCAGGCCCTGACATGCGAGGATCCGTGGGGACTGACGGCCCGTGGGTAGGCCCCGCACCCGCCCACCCTCAGCGCTCCATGGTGGGCACCCCGCACTGCCCCGGCCGCCGAGGACCCCTCCCACCTGCAGCCCCACCACACGGTCCCACCGAGACACGGTGCCCGGAAGGGCCAGGGCCAGGTGGCCAGGCTGCCGGTGGGGCGGGGGGGGACCCTGTGAACCACTGAGGGCCTCAGAGGAGGCGGCAGGAGGCCCAGGCCGTCCCCAGGGCCCACCCCGGCCACTACAGCAACTTCCTGATGGCAAATCACAGCCCCTCCAACAGCGTGGGGCACAAGAACTGCTGCGACCATGGCTCAACATATTTTATATTTTATTTTATTTTATTTTATTTTACTTTATTTTTTTATTTACTTTTTTTAAAGATTGTATTCACTTACTCATGAGAGACACACACAGAGGCAGAGACACAGGCAGAGGGAGAAGCAGGCTCCCTCTGGGGACCCCCATGTGGGATCCATCCCAGGACCCCGGGGTCACACCCTGAGCCGAACGCCGACGCTCAACCACTGAGCCACCCAGGGGCCCCTAGAAGCTTTTTATTTGTTTTAAATGCTAGACTCCTGGGCGCCTGGGTGGCTCAGTCGGTTAAGTGACCAAGTCCTGATTTCAGCTCAGGTCATGATCTTAGGGACCTGGGATGGAGCCTGGCATCGGGCTCCTCACTCAGCGGGGAGTGTCCTGGAGAGTCCCTCTCCCCCTCTCCCCATGCCCCTCGCCCCCCATGAGCTCTCTCTCGCTCTCTGTCTCCCAAATAAATCTTTAAAAAAATAAAAATAAACGAATGCCAAGTTCCCCAGTGAGATGATGGAATGCTGTTCCCACGCAGCCGGGCCAGCGGTCAGGAAAGACAAACTGTGCTTTACTCTTGGTTCTGTGCCCCCGCATGAGGCATTTGTACCTGTGGACCTCAGTCTTCTCATCTGTCAAATGGGAGGACTAACTGCTCTCCTGACTCCCTCACTGGGTTGCTAGAGAAAGTAACATAAAGGGAAAAACTCATGAGAACGTACTCGCGTAAACTCTGTGGCAAGGTCCTAGTTACAGCTCATACTAATCACCCTAACAGAACGATGGAAGATGCCTGGAAACGGGAAACCACCTGGCTCGATGGGAAAGGCTGAAATCCCTTCCCATTGCTAACACCCAGCTCCTGACGCAGCACAGGCTCACCGGGGGCCGCCTCGGCTCCTCCAGCCTCTAGCTTCCTCTACCCTCTAGAAGTCACCTAACTTCTCAAGGCCTCACTTCCCCATAGAAACCGAGGAGAATAACGTCATAATCATCACGGGAGAGCGACTGTCAGAAGGGTCGGGACTGGGCCACGTCCCAGGGCCCGGAACAGCGTCTGGTATAATGTAGCCACTTAATCTAAATAACAGAGTGACTGACAGTCATGAAGAGCTTACTGTGTGCAAGGCTCTGTTGCCAGCTGTTTGCACAGATTTTCTCAGTTCGTCCTCCCGACATCCCGAGGACTTGCAGATAATAATAAATCCACGTGCGTATAGTGTTGAGATAATATGTCAGCACGAGACCTGGCACCAGCACAGGCTCAATGAGGCCCACCACGGTGCATGCTGCTCCTCCTACTGCCTTGTCCGTGCTACACAGACACGCGGCCTTTACCCCGCTCCGTACACACATTTGGGACTGCGTGCTCTGGAGCTCTGGGGCCTGCCTCTGATAGTGAATTTCTGGAGACCAGGAATCGTGAGTGTCCAATGACCTCTTTAGAGCATCGTGGTTACAATCCGGAACATCAGCAGGGTATGGGGCTCGAAATCATGACCCCAGAATCGTCATGCCCCCCTCCCCAGCCCTCACCTCGCCCTGCTGGCTCTGCTTCCAGGACCACAGAAACCAAATGCAGACTAAGTCGACTCAACAAACACTTCTGGGGGGTGGGGGTGGGGGGCCTCCACTACAACAAGCCCTTTGCTGGGGCATTCAGGCATCATTTCCCCAAATCTCCACTTCTCACTTAGAGTCAAGAGAATCCAAACTCAGGGAGCTGACCCAGATTACACAGCAAGGCCAGGGCTGGGCTGGCGAGAATCCGGCCTCTTGACCCCAAGGACAGACACTTGTCCTGTGCCTGCCAATTTCTGAGTAGCCTCCTGGCGCCACCAGACTTGCTGTTTCCCCCAGGGAAAGGTGCGTTCCTCCCTGAATCTTATTTTTCTCAACCGTAAAACAGGAGCAGCCATCCTTAGAGGCTGCTCAGAGTAGTTACTGAGAATGCCCTGGTGGGAAAGGTGCTGGAACCTTATTCTCCACTTAATGGAAACTGCCGTGCCGTCAGAGAACCCAGGGAGCTATTCCTTCCACCCCACGGTCCATCCATATGTGTCGGTTCTGAGAAAAGCGGGGCCTACCCACCTGGCATCCCACGCACCTCCAGCGTGGGCATTTTACCTTTCCTGAGGATCCCTCTTCATTGACCACTGGTGGTTTACCTCTTGGGACCACCATCACCACCACCTGGTGCCTGTCCACTGCATAACAGAGAATATACCAGAAGGAACCATGTTGCCAGAAGACCTTATGATTGGCCAAGCGTGCCTGTGTACAGGGGTCACCAGGCAGTTTGCTGGCCCGGGGAGTGAGGATCAAGTTAGACGAACCATCTCTAGAGACTGTATGAGAGCATCACGCCAGGGAGTTACAGGTACCTAGGAAGTCGAGTTTGCACAACCTAAAAACAGCTGCAGAGACCCCAGCTAGGTGAGCACCTTCAGAGACCCGTGCTCCCAGAGCAACAGTGTGCCCCAGACACACGCACATCCTCATGAATGTATGCATCTGTGTGTTGCCTGGAAAGCAGCCACGTCTCCTTGCAACACGCATGCCATGTGTCCACGTGTGGTCATTTCTTCTCACGCACATGTGAACGCACAGACCGGTGTGTCCACGTATGAACACAAACACCAAGCACACGGTTGTCAACTGTGGACTCACGCGCACACTTTGCAAAACTGCTCCCTTCCTTACACTTGCGTGCAGAGTATGTGTGCATGGTGTGCTCCCCGGTACGTGCGGCCCGGCACCTCCGTGCACACGCCCGCGTACACGCGTGGGCACTCTGATAACACAGACGGGCGTGCCCAGGGCCCTCCCAGCCGCGCATTCTCTCAGTGTGTTCAACTGGTTCAGCCCATCTGCTCACGCGGGGCACGCCCCGTCCTGCATGCTCAAACGCACACGTATGTGAGCTGGTGTCTTTACACATGGATACATGTGGCCGCGTGCATGTCCAGAAACCCAAATGTGTGCTCTGCGGCATGGCCCTGCCTACAGATACTGGCACTCTTGACCTAAGCACATGCCTAAGCCCTCATTTATGTCCCCACATCCACAGGCGCATGACTGACATCAGGAAATGTCCCTCTAAGCCCCGGGAATATCTCCGGATCTGTCCTCCAAGGAGCCTGGTTTTGTACTCCAAGAGGAAGATCAAATCCTCTCCCACACAGTCTCGGGAAGCTATTTCCTCTTTGCTCGTCTGACTGACAGGCCATCGTGGAGCAAAGGAGAGCAGAACAGCCTCTGTTCCCGGGCTGTCCATCCACTTAATCCTTTCTGATTGTGTTATGGGGAAAAAAATTCCACCGAATTGCTATTTCATCCCTTCAGCCTGATGTCCTTGAAAGAGACAGAGGCAGAAAGAGGCCCGCAGATGCTGGGCCCCAGGCGGCCCGAGTGACAGCCCCGAAGGGCTCTAACTCCAAGTACTGCGTGGGGAGCCTGGCCAGGAAGGCCACATCAGTCTCCTGGACGCAGGGGCAGGAGAATCCAGAAGCAAAAACAACAGGACAACGCTGCTCCTGCTCTTACAGCCACACGCCACGCTCCACACGGTCACGCACGGCAAATCGCAGGACCCTCAGGACGCTGTCACGGGAGCTACAAGCACGCCCATTTTACAGAGGAAGAAGTGAAGGGCCCTGACTATGGTGCTGAGGGCAGCAAACAAGGAGCAGGACTGGAGATGTGAACTCAGGGCAGTCTGCCCCAAAGCACCTTCTAAACTCAGGCGCACCTGGAAAGAAGCCGGCCAACCACGTGTTACTGCACGGCCTCTGGAATCTTCCTCTGGAATCTTTTTTTTTTTTTTTTTTTTTTGGAGTTCAATTTGCCAACATATAGCATATCACCCAGTGCTCATCCCGTCAAGTGCCCCCCTCAGTGCCCACCACCCAGCCACCCCATCCCGCGCCCACCTTCCCCTCCACTACCCCTTGTTTGTTTCCCGGAGTTGGGAGTCTCTCATGTTCCTCTAGAATCTTGCGAGTGGCACCGGCAGGAGTTTTTTAGTCCACAGAAGAGCACTCGGTGGGATGCAGGGCTATCCCCCCAGCTTGATGCAAGGACGAAGAACTGGATAAGGAGACCAGGGAGTAGAGAGAGGTGGAGGACAAGAGGAGGAGTCAGGAGGGGCGATGGGCCGGTGTTGAGACACGGGGAAGTAAGGAAGCAGCCTTAAAAGGCAGCAGACTCCATCCTTCTTTTCTTCTAGTAGCACGGCCTGAGTGCCTTCCCTGGGCAGCCCCACAGCAGATGCTGCAGCGGGGGCGCCTGGGGGGCTCAGTCAAAGCACCTGCCTTCGGCTCAGGTCATGATCCCCGGGTCCTGGGATCCAGCCCCATGTCATCAGGCTCCCTGCTGAGCTCCCTGCTTCTCCCTCTCCCTCTGCCCACCACTCCTCCTGCTTGTGTGCTCTCTCTCTTTCTCTCTGTGCAAAATAATTTTTTCAAAAAAAAAAAAAAGTAAAAAGAGAGAGACAAAGAGAGACCTGCGCTGCCGAGGGGATGGAGCAGGCCTTCCGTCCAGGGAGCTCCTGGACGGGTGGGGCCAAAGTCTGTTTTACAGGTCATATTAAAGCTTGACC
Source organism: Nyctereutes procyonoides (assembly GCF_905146905.1). Taxonomy (NCBI): domain Eukaryota; kingdom Metazoa; phylum Chordata; class Mammalia; order Carnivora; family Canidae; genus Nyctereutes; species Nyctereutes procyonoides. The sequence continues at coordinate 3,367,850 of NW_026575135.1, read as the reverse complement.
AGATGTTTTTAAAAATCCGTAAAATAACTTTCTAAATCAGTGAAGAAAGAGAGGTGCAAAATGGCCTCCAACACACCTGTGCCCTGCCCTGAGTCTGCGCACAAGGACGGGCAATGACTATCCATTAAGCCTTGGACACACGTTCCCACGTAATCCGCACAAGTACCGTTCAAGAAAGCTATCCTATCTCACTGTAAATCTGTGTGTCTATGCGTGTGCACGTATGTGCACATGCAGGTATGCACGCACACGGGCACTTACACATGTACATACTCAGAGAAATGAAGCCGCTAGTGACGATCACACAGGATTCCAGCGGGAGAGGTGGCACGCAGACCCCCTCGGCCTCGCTCTGGGTCCTCGCCCTGAGACAGTCCTCTTGCTGCCCCTCCTGCAGCTCCGTCCACTGGGTGTGTGGTGGCTAATCAACTCCCACATCCCTGGTTGTCTAGCATCGGACAGCACAGCTGCATGAACCCTCAGACATACTCCAGAGGCAACGAAACGAAGGTTGGCAGAGGTGAAGTGGCTTGGCTAAGGTCACTGGACAGTAAATGTCAGGACGGGCACCAGGGCCTGCCCTCCTGACCCCAAGACCGACGCTCTTTCCCCAGTGAGCTTTATGGCCGGCTATGCATTTTCAAGACGAGCTATCCTCATCCTGAGGTCACTGACCTGGACGCAGGAAAGCAGCTATGAGGATGGAGACGCTTCCGAGCTCCCCTCTACTACGCAGGGGTGAAGGCTGGAGGGAAAGCAATCCTTCTACCCCTGCGGCCACAGGATTAGCAAAGGAATTTTACAGAAGAACCAAATGCAGCCCAGAGAGAGGAAAGGACTTGCCTAAGCAGAAATGGAGCAACCCCGTCAAACAAGACCCAGGGTCTTTTCCTACAGAATCTACTCTGCAAGCCACTGAGTGCAGAGGCTGAGAAGATGAGGACTGGGGACAGATGGCCCGGTGGCTCCTAAGGTGTCATTTATCAGCTCTGAGCCCGCTGACCAGGCCTGGCCTATGGGTGTACGGCCTGTGAGTTCACACAGGTGTGGCATTCAGAAGGCTGCCACGCTTCAATTCGCTGCTGTTACCATCTTGGAGGTCTTCATAATTTTTGAACAAGGGTCCCCACACCTTCCTTTTTTGCACTGGGTCCTGCAAATGATGTAGCCGAGCCTACCTCTGTCTCTTCATCTTCTGGAGCCTCCTCTGCTCCCTCAACTTTCAATGAGGTTAGTTAACGGGGCTAACCTAACAGGGAGTCTGGGTCTTGCCCACATCCCCCTCGGCGCTCCCCTTTCCAGTAGAGGCCCAAAGGGCTTTCTCCCATAGGCACCTGCTCTCTGCCGAGCGCCTTCCTAAGCTTCATGCTTGGGCACACCAGGAATTACGGGGATTTTAAATGTACCCATTTCCCCCAGCCCTCAACCTGTAGCAGCTCATAACCAATGGCAGATAGGAGGTGTAGGGTGCACGCCCCAGCCTGGGATAGTGCCTGGAATGGCTTTGTGCTCCCCCAAGTCCCTCAGTGGACCGGGCCCCAGATGCCTATAGCTGCCCCCAGCTCCCCTAAACACCCTTCGCTGGCTCCCTTCCTTGCCCTGTCTCACTTGCCCTACTTGTGCTTCCTGAGACCACCTCCCAGATAAATCACTTGAACTCATCTTCTCTTCTCAGTGTCTGCTTCTGGAGAACCCAATTTCAGACAGAGCTGCTGTGAGCTTAATTGAGATAATGCATGCAAAGTGCTTAATACAGCATCGGGCATAGACACAAGCCCTCAATAAATGGTAGGCCTACCAAAAAAAAAAAAAAAGCCAGCCACTTTATAAGAAGACATGAGGAAGACGACAGCACGTTTATAATTGATTTCTAAATTTATCCTCCTAATGAAATCATCTCCAGGCAGACCCTGCTCATGACCAGTCAGGAATGATATTTCAGGGCCCCACTTCCCACCGGAGGCAGATGCCTGTCATTCTGGTTCCCAGGGTCCACTCCAAAGTGAAAGCTCATGGAATCACCATCTACTTCCTTCCTGGCCTTAGCAACTAAAGGGAAGCACAAAGCCACCCAAAAGCTCAGAGCCCAGGGATCAGACATCTTGTCTACCCCTTTGTTTTACAGACACAGAAACTAAGGGATGGAAATATGCTCCAAGACTGTAGTGTGTGAAGGGCAAGTTCAGGAGAAGAATCCAGGTGGCTGCCACCTATGCTCCAAATAAACCTCATTATTTACTGATTTGTTAATTCTCTGTAATTGCCCCGATGCACACGCGCATACATACTAGAAGGTAAGCGCCACAGATGCAAGGATTTCCACCCGTTCTGTTCACTGGAGCTCAGCACAGTGTCTGGCACGTACTAAGTGCTCAATATTTATTAATGAAGAAATCCTTTCTTACGATACCCATCCTATACCCCTGCTGAAGCTCTTCCCGGCCCGCCCAGTGGGGAACACTTCCAGAGGGCCTCAGAGCCAGCCCCCCGCCCCGATCAGAACAGCACAGCTAGGATGGGGGCCCTGGGGCCAGACCACCAAGGTGAACCCTAGCTCCACCAGACAACTCCTCAAGACCTTGGGCAACTGACTCACCCTCAGTCTCCCCATCTTTAAATAGGGCAGCTGACAGTATTTACTAAGAAGTGCAGCAGGTGAAAACCAACCCCAGGGTAAGCGCTCAGTACAGATTAGCTATTATTAAGATTAAAAAAAAGAAGAAGAAGAAGAAGAAGAAAGAAAAGAAAAGAAAAGTCCTCCTGGCTCACTTTTGCTGGTAACATACAAGAAGAAATTTTCCAAAGTGTGGAAAAATGCACTAATGCTGGTACAGAGGATGACTGCACGCCATCCATTCTCATTGAATTAATGAACAGAGAATAATAACATGAGGAAGTTAGATCCTCTCCAGTGTCTTCCGGCCCTTTTGCTAACCTCCAGGAGGAAGTGTCAGTGAGGCGCTATAACGTCTTTGCCAAGCCAGGGAGAGCAGGCCTGAGGCTCTCCCCGCTGGCTGCGAGCACCAGCCGGCTAGAAGGCGACAGCACTGCTTTGCTTTCATTGTCCTTACGCTCATAGCGGCCTTCTAATTTTAGGAAGCGATGTTAGTTTTCCATTTATCTTCATAATATTAAAGTTTCCACTTATCACGTATATATCGCTTTAGGGGAAAAAAATGCAGTGAAAAAGAGAATGCAGATATGGTCAAGGTGATGATCATGTCCCTGAAATGACCAGGGTATGGGAACTGTGGTCTAGGGTTGACTCGTAAGTCCTCCCAGGCAGGGGCGACGGGTCCAGGGCTTCAGACCCAGCCCTGCCAGTGACTTGCACCCTGTGACTTGGAACGAGCCTCTCCTCCTCCCCCAGGGGTTCAGTCCTCCCGTCTCTAAAACGAAGGGATCAGAAGCTCCAAGCTATGAAAATGTTTGAAACATGCTGAATCCTTTTAGGATTCCCATAAAAACTGTAACCAGTCCATGGAAAATGCATCGAGGCCATGTGGCCACCTGCCTGTCTCCATGACATCTCCCTCCCAGATGAAAGATTGCAAAGTACAGAGACTCCTTGGCGCCAGTTTGTTTATTAACACGGTTTCACTTTTTATGTCGCTTTCCCCTCCCTGCCGAACTCCTGACAAAGGAAATAAAGACAGCATTTAAGAACCCATGTTTAGAAACCTCACTCATTACGGCACCCAGGGTGTTCACACATAGCGCCGGGGTGCCACTTCCAACTTCCTTAGCCCCACACTTTCTGCACTTAAGTCCCCCATATGGTGCTTCACACAAAGAGCCTTGGGGAGGGCACATGCGGTTAGGGCAGGTTCTCAAGGAAAGTGGAAAGTGGGCTTTGCTTCTGGCCTGGCTCTTCTCTTTGGATTAGTTTGTCTTTACTGAGCTCCAGCTCCAAGGCAGTCTGTGAGCTCAGAGGGCCCAAGAGGTGGTGGGATGGGAGGGTCACACTAGGTTGCCCCTGCCTCCCTGAGGCCCCGGGTTGGTGGGGAGGATATTCAGCTCATCAGACGCACCGGGATACAGCGTGAGAAGGGCGGCCCTGGACGCGCGCACATGACACGGAGGTCGCACAGGGGAGGCAATGATCAACGCTGCCTTTGGGGGCCAGCATGGGACATTCCCTGGACACATAATGTCTGAGGACGGTCATGAAGACTGGATGGATAAAGGGGAAGGTGGGGAAAAGCTTTCTGAGCGTAAAAGTGCAAGACACCACAATGAAGATAGGCACGTTGTTTGGGTGCCACTGGCTCACCAGGCTGGGGCCGCCGTCTGGGCGATCCTGTAAAGCCAGCAAACTTCCCCAAGGCATGAGCCTCCGGAACACCGAGTTCCAACAGGTGTCAGACGCTCCGGAAGGACTGCCATGCCCGACACGTGGTCCACCTGTGAACAGGGGGCTCGGGATACTGCCCGGATCTGCGCGGAGGAAGCAGGCCTCAGTGTGGCAAGGCGGTCTGGAACGAGTACGGAGAGTCTCGAAAACCAGATCCAATGAGACCTGGTCTCAACCTTCCACATTTTCCCTGCATCTCCTTTTCCTTTGTGCTTTGACGCCATGCCCCTGCTTCCTAAGCTCTCCTTCACGCTCCCGCGTCCCTCAAATCCCCTCCTTTTCGGCAGCAAAACAGAAGCACTATGTATCACTTCCCTAACTAACAGGCGGAGGCTTTTAGCAGATTTCTAATGCACTGCTAGACGGCGCCTCAAGGCTTGAATCCCCAAGGACACCTCGCTGAAAAGGATAGAGATTCCGTAGTTACCGGGGCTTTGGATTTTATTGTTTTCATAAAATATTGCCAGGAAGTGTCTGTTTCACTCACAGGTAGACGCACACAGAGTTGGTGTGCCCACCCCCACCCTGATGTTCAAGTGAAGCGACATATAGATGGAGGACTGATTCCTTCTGAACATCCAGCATCCCAGGAGGACCCAGGTCTGCGGTTGATGAAGATGCAAGGGTCAGAGAACGGAGGTCAGTGGCCAAACCTGAGGGGTCACCTCCATTTCCCAAAACTCAGCCCGGATCTCTTCTGCCAAGATCTGAATAGAGCTCCACCTTTACAGACTTTAAGCTAAGGCCCAGGGGCCCTACTTAACTGCCTGGGTTTTCTCCATGCATCCCCTACTCACCTCTCACCTGAAGAGGGTGATCTAATGACAAACTCTTCAATCTTTTCCCTACTGCTCACCAAAACCTACCCCGGCTGTGCTCCACCGTTGGATAGCCTATAGCTGGTGGGCTCTTACTCTACTCTTACTCTTGCTCATTTCACCAAGATTCTTCCCTGAGGTCATCAGGAAAACAAACAAACAAAAAAAAAACCCTCTGGGGAAGCGCTTCTCAATAGAAAGAACCAAGAACCATATTCAACTGAGATACGGCAGCAGGTTCATGACGGAAGAATCTCCGGCCCCTTCGAAACACATCCATGGCACTAAGGCCAAATAGCTTGCTCCAATCTACCCTGGTGTTTTCCATCAAAATCCCCTGAATTTGGAGCATCTAGCTTTGCGAGAACAGGAAAAACCCCTTCCCCTAAGTGACCTAAGGCATTTTAGAATGTCCTATGAACTTCAAAATATTATACGTGATAGTTTTGTCCCGTTTTCTGTATTTCCAGGAATAAGCACAGCAATGCTTGAGAAGACCTGTGGAATCCTCGGCACCGAGGCCACGCCTGTCTCCCAGGTTTCTCTGGAACACCCACCCTGGGACAGTATCTCCGGGGCATGCTGCCTTGTCAGCTCCTCCCCCGGGGCCCACCCGTGGGTACACGGCAGGCACGTGGCTCTAGAGCCAGCCTGGATTCCGATCTCTGCCGGGCTCCTCGCCACACCCATGAACTCAGGCCAACCCCTCTGCCCGTCCGAGGCTCAGACTCCCTGCCTATACCCACGGATCACACCACCTCCGTAGCCAGGCCTGCTGTGCTTCGTGTTGAACCTGGTGCACCGGGCAGTTCTCAGTAAACGTCTGTTCTCTTGTGTCTTTCTTCAAAACTCTGCACAATTGTTTCTTTGAATCCACGCACAGAACTCTTCATCATGTGCCCTTTCAGCTCCCTACATCTGGCCCAGAAGAGAGGGGGTCAGCTCTCCCCAATTCTGACCCTTGGAGATTCATCTCTGCCTGGAAGACTTCTTAATTTAAAACTCCCACTCATCGATAGAAATTGAAAAAAAAATCCAACACAAGGTATTTGGACATAGAAGAGCTTCAGAGAATAAACCTCCACACATGCAGGTAGAAGCTGCCCTGACTCCACACAAAATCGTGGGCGATGGTGATCACATAGGTCACGTCTACAGAGTCCTTGCCGTGTGCCCCAGACTTCCAAGCGATCTAAATGAAATATCTCATGTCACCTTCCCAATGCTAGGAGGGAGATACTCATGACAAGCCCTCCGTGCAGCTGAAAAAAAGTGAAGTGCCTCCAAGATTTGATAATGGGTCGCTAATTACGTAGCTCAGACTCCAAGTCTCTTCCCTCTGGCTCTGCAGCCCAGCGATGCACCACTCCGCCAGCACGGCTTCCCTGGCTGTGGCCTTGGGAAGTGGGCAGCACTGGGAGGCAGGTCTCCTCCAGCACAGGTTTCTAGGGGCCCTCCAGGTAAGCCAGTTCCTCCCTCTGTGCTTGGGGGTCTCATCCAGATACCAGGTAATTAAAAATCACCTAACTTGCAAATTCAGAGAGAGAGACAAGAAGGAGAATGTAGGGGGGGCTCACTCTACATGGCAGTACCTTAACCTTCTCCCTCACAAGAGCCCCTTGAGGGACGCCTGGGTGGCCCCCTCAGTTAAGTATCCGCCTTGGGCTCAGTCATGACCCCAAGTCCTGGGATAGAGCCCCATGTTGGGCTCCCTGCTCAGCAGGGACTATGCTTCTCCCTCTCCTTCTTCCTCCCCCTCCCCCAACTCATTCTCTCTCTCTCTCTCTCTCTCTCTCTCTCTCTCAAATGAATAAATAAAATCCAAGAAGAAACAAACAAACAAAAAAAATTAAAAAAACAAGAGCCTCGGGGATCCCTGGGTGGCGCAGCGGTTTGGCGCCTGCCTTTGGCCCAGGGCGCGATCCTGGAGACCCGGGATCGAATCCCACGTCAGGCTCCCGGTGGATGGAGCCTGCTTCTCCCTCTGCCTCTCTCTCTCTCTCTCTCTCTCTCTCTCTCTCTCTCTCTCTCTCTATCATAAATAAATAAAGAAAAAAATATTCAAAAAAAACAAACATTGTAAAAAAAAAACAAAAACAAAAAAAAAAACAAGAGCCTCTTGCAGACCCAAGGGAGGAGAAGTGCTGCTACGGTTCAGGGACCCTGATTTCTGGGCCGTGGTACTCTAAGCGTCCGGGAAGAGCCTGGAACCCCACCCAAGAGAGATAAAGGATGATGCTCCCCTTGCTAAGATGCCCCCAGCTCAGGATCTTACCCCCTGACATGCACGTCCCTGCAAGCCCCAGAGGCCATGGAAGACGAAGGAGCTGAATGGACATCAGGAGGGTAGCTCTGTGGGGATATCTGGGCCTGGGAAGCATAAGTGGGGAGCCCTTCGGGTCTGTTTATTCTCTTGTCTTCTTATCTTTCCCCCGTGTTTACTTCTCCTTTTCCTGCATTGTTCCTCCTCTGTGACTTCTCTCCCTCTCGCTCTCTCTCCCTGTCTCTCTCCCTTCCCCTCTTCCTCTTGTTCCCTCTCTCTCTCTCTCCATCTCCCTCTCTCCCTCTCCCTCTCTCTCTCTCTCTCCCCCCACACACATACACACACACACACACACACAGAATCCCACCTTCTTCAGGACACTGAAAGCAGACAACTATGGGACCTTTTCTGTTGTCAAAAAGCTTTGCACTCTTAGAGGGCATTTCAAAGCCTCAGGAAGCAGCCCCATGTCTCTGCCTCCATATACCGCCCCCTCCCCCGTACCCTGAGCTCCGTGGCTGCCGTAGACCCATCAAAAGCCAGGACTGAAAGGAAACTCAGGCTGCTCCTACTCCGTCGTCCTTCACTGCAGTCAGCAGAGCCTAAAACAACACCAGAAAATAATAGGAACTCAACGCAGATTTGCTAAATGAATAAATTAAGAAGCGGAAGCTCTTGACCCCATTCTACAGGTGGGCCAACCAAGGCTTCAGGATGGTTAAGTATCCCCGTCCAGGATCCCACTGAGTTAATAAAGGATCTGAGACTTTAACTTGCATCTCCTGATGCCCAGCTCCTTTGGTAACTGCCCGCTATCAGGACCGTCAAGCCCAGGTCTCTTCTTTAAGGCACCACACGTGGCCCTGTAGGCTGCGGGTCCTCTGGGGAGAGGCCGCACTTCCATCGCAGCCAGCCTTTAACACTGCAGCGGAGACTGACCCTCAGCCGTGGGAGAAGGGAAGTGGGGGTTCCCCAGAGGGCCGAGTCCTGGACGCAAAGGCAGCTCTCATCCGCGCCAGCTCAGGCAGGGACCGGGCATGCCGGGCAGGCCGAGTGCCATTCCCTATCTTTCCACCCCAGGAAGCACCTGGGACCCAGCCCAGGGAACCAGTGGGACGGTGGTACAGAGGGCAGTCTAACCCATGGGCAGGGATGCCAGGGACTCAGCAAGGTGCCAGATCCAAGGGAGCTGGGAATAGCCCCCTCCTTTCCTTGGGGCTCCTGTTGGGACCAGGATGAGACACGGGCAGCACGGAACTGGAGCCACCAGTGAGGCAAAGCGGCACGGACGCGGGGTGTGGTCTGGGGGAGAGCCCGACGGGGGCAGATCCCACTGCTGCCACTCACTGATTTGTGGGCTTCCCAGCACGTGCCCATTGCCTCAGTGTTCCCCTCTGGAAATGGGGATACCAAGAAGGCCTCTATCTCTGAGATTTGGGGAGGACTGGGTATGTTCTTATGTGCAACACACTTACAACCTGGTCTGTTGGGAAAAATGTACATTGTGCAGATATTAGTGGTTGTTATTCTGGTGTATTTGGACCAAGGCTGCACAGTCTTGTAGTTCAGGTTCACCGCACGCTTCCAGGTCCCCGCTCGAGGCTCGTGCAACCTTGGACTTTCCTCCTTCCCAGCTAGAAGAAAACAGCCCTGGGGAGGAACACTGGACACTGAAGAGGCTCTGGGACAAGGGAAGCTGGGACTCCAACGCCAGGGCCAATCGGGCTGTGCCATGCCCTCTGTAGAATGTGTCACCCCTTTCCTGTTTACCCAGCCTGGGGCTCTCCCCAGCAGCCTCCAGGTACACATGAGCCAGCCTCGCCACCACACATAACACTGGAGGGGCTTTAGGATGAGCATACTCCAGGCCCTCACCCCGTGATGGGACACCGAGGACCCCAGTGGGGAAGAAGCACACCCACGGTCACCCCCAGCAGGTGCCGGTGCTGGCGGGTCACCTAAGCCCTGTGTTTCCACCATTAGTTGCTGCTTCTCCCACACGGTGCAGCTCAGTGGGAGGCCTGGGGTTGCAGAGGTTCTGTGGCCTTATTGTTATAAAGCACTTTGTAAAAAATCAAGTATTCTGGAAGGAGCGAGCCTGGCACTGGTTCTGCTGCTCCTCTGGGTGGAGGGGACTCAGCTAGTCACGGTGGGAGGCAAATTAAGGCACATTTGTTTTATACAAGGCACCACTTAGAGAATTGCTCCTTCCAAAGTCTCCTGGGGAAAAAAATCCTTCTTTTCCAAAGGGGTGAGCTTGTTGCTCTAAGAGAACCATTTATTCTGATAAGATCGAAGTAATCGTTAGGGGCCATGCTCTTCTCTGGATGTGCTTTTTTATTAAATATGGAGTGAGGCCCTACAACGGGTTGTTTCGTGTAGATCTATAGTTGCACCTGCCACGAGCCAGTCTAAGACTCACTGAGAAATCACCCGCATTTCAGTCCTGTGCCTTCTCTGGGCAGCCCCGCAAGGCAATTATGTAGCAGGAAAAATAAAATAAAACCCGGATTTGACCACTTTATAACTGTAGAACCTCAGATGAGTTACATCACTGACCCGGAAGATGGGAGTAATCAATGCATCCCAATCTACCCCACGGGTAAACGAGGAGGCCGAGTTCACTCCCTGGCAGTGGCCTCTGCTTCACACGTCAGTAAACTGAGGTCAAGAGCTGTGATCATGGAGACACGAATCACCAGGACCCACGAGACACCGAGTGGGAGACACAGGCTGCCCTGAGGTCTCAGCCCTCTGCAGGTTCAAGTTAATAATGTGGGAACTGATGCACTGAAGCCCACTCAAATGTAGGCGTTGCCCTTTGGTCCTCGTCATCCACAAAATGGACACAGTGGAAACCTGGACTTGACAGGGCAGCAGGGAGAGCCAAACAATCCAGTGAGCTTGCCTTGGTGGCACTGAAGAGAAACGCTGGTTTAAGAGCTCATCAAACGTTGTTTCCTCCTTTCTCTGCTGGGGAAACTGAGTCAAGAAAGACCACTGGGATGCTCCTGGAAATGTATATTCCCAGGGCATGCCTTCACTGGGCTCAAATAGGCATCTGGCTGAGGCCGAAGCATCTACATTTTAATCAGCTTCTACCTGGGATGATTTTATGAGAATCGTCCAGTGAAACTGTTCTGCAGGCATCTCAGATTAGAAGATGAAAGGCCTTACCACATGCCAGGCTTTTCCCACAGAGGATCCTATATTTCCTCCCTTCCAATTAGGAAGCAGGCTCAGAGAGGTTAAGTAACTTGTACAAAGTCACAGAGCTAGGAAGTGGTCGCTCTGGACCTTACTCACCCTGAAGGCCTAACTGCGTATTGTCACTGTGCCCCTTCTTCACGACCAGGACCAGCACGCTGTGGTTCTGTCCATGCAAGATACCCCGAAGAGCAGAACCTCCACTGCGTTCCCAGACCCTGGACAGCCCTGTTGATGCACCAATCGCTGCTGCCACAGCTCTTTGCTTCCTTACCTGCCGCCTAACAAGGAGTCAGGTGGTCCCTCTGCAACCCCAAGCTCCCCCAGACTGCCACCTGCCTACAACTCGTCCCTCAGCATGGCCAGTCTGAAGAGGGGCAGACCACCTCTTCTTTGCGTGCTTACCTGGGACACACACGACAGCCGGAATAAAGAGAGCCTTTAGAAATTAAAATGGGAAGCATGCAGAGGCGGCCTGGGCTGATGTGCAGCTCGCAGTTCCAGCTCCTTGTTTGCTCATGCACATTCAAGATGCATAAAAATGCACATCTCCTCCATGGCTCCGCCAGGCAGGGGCACGCACTGCATCCTGGCAGCCTCTTGCACTGAATGCCCTCCAGCACAGACCCAAACCAGCTGGTGGGAGGAACACGGCCCCTTCAACCCAAGGGAAGGAGCTGTGATGGTCATAGGAGCCCTGGTTGTTAGCCCAGGTTCTGTGGCTTCTGGCAGAGACATCCCTGCTCTAGGCCTCAGTTTCCTCACCTGTGAAATGGGATGGAAGTAGCCAAACCATGAGCCCCAGCACTTCGCACAGTGCCTGGCAGTGAATATTTGTAGTGTGAATGGAGGCAACGACGAGGCCTGTGGAAAATGATACAGTGACGTGCCTAGGTCAGTACTAGGTCAAGAGCAGTTCCTGCACCAAATACTTGTGCCTCTGGGAAAACCACTTCTACCTCTCCGGCTACCAGAATCAGTTCAGATCACGGAGCCCTGTCTGGCTTTCCTCGCCCTCTATGCAACCCGTTCCAGAACTCCCCAGGTCTCCATCCAAGGCTACGGGTCTCATTCTTGCACTTCCTTGCTAAACACCTGGATGATCTGATGACCCAATGAGGCTAAGGTATAAATAGCTGCTGAGTGACTGAGATGGATGGAACCAAGTCCTAGACCCCATCTGCATTTCATGAATTGCCCTGAACATTCTGTTCTAAGATGGGAGTGGTCAGCGCAGTGACAACATTAGGGAATGAGTCTGTGACCAAAATCAAGCCCAACAGACAACCACCTCCTCTGACAGGCCAGGTTCTGAGGTTCCAGAGTCAGGTGTCACAACCTCGAGACTATTAACATTCATTGTTGTGGGGATTTTTCTCTCGTGGATTGCAGGTTCCCAGACAGCATTCCTGGCCTCCACCCACCAGATGCCAGCAGCACCTCCCCATCCACCAACTGGGACAATTAAAAACGGTTTCAAACATGGCCAAATCTATTCTAGGGGGCAAAATGGTTTCCTACTGAGAAGCAATGCTCTAGAGTGAAAATAACAAAAATCTGCTCATCTGGTAAGGTCGTACTCATCGATCCCAGGTTCTTGAACAGACCATGGTGTCTCTCGCCACTAACACTGCACATTCCTCTTCCTGGAATCTCCTCTCCCCCCACCCCAATCCCACCTCAACACCTAGCAAACATCTACTGCTCCTCAAACCAGAGCTCACTTCATTTGTGAAACCCTCCAGGGCCTCCTAAATGGGGGTTGGGGAACGGTCAGAGACACTTGCCATTTTTGAAAGCAAGTCATGCTCTGGTCTGCTACGTGTGGTTATTTCTTGCCACTCCTGAACTAAACCTTGCATTCTGTGAGAACAGGGTCCCCATCCTATCCATGCTTAAATTCCAGTTCTTAACACCATGGCCAAGGACTGAATGAATAAATGCATGAACAGAAGACTAACACTTAATGATTCCCTCCTATAGGCCAGGCCCACCATGCAGCCTATAAGCACATCCTCCCCTCGATGTCTAGGTTGCGTCCTAGGCAATTATTACCACATGCTTCTAGAGCGTAACTGACTCCCAGAGAGCAGAGATAACTCATCCAGGGCAATACAGGCAGCAAGTGGAGCAAGCAAGCATGTGAAATGAAGTCTGTGTGGCTCCCACTCTGCAGGTCCAACCTTCTATCTTTCCACTTGTGAGCTACCCTGCCCCGCTTCCTAAAGCAGCCTCTGCCTTTGGACCTTGGTCCCCCCAAAGGCACCCACTACTCCCTCTTCCCAGGGCCCCTGACCCTGTTGACTCTGGGCAGCAGAGAAGCAGGCAGGTGAGCGTGGGTGGTGATGATGTGTGTGCCCCAATCCCCAGCACAGGCGCGGGCCGGGGGGGGGGGTTCTCTGGCGAGGCAGCCGGGCTTCCCTGCACAGTGGCACAGACCTAAGCAGAGGACTATGGGCATTTTCAACACACTCTCCCGTCTCTTGTGGTGTTATTACACTCCTCCAACCTATCCAGTAATGGGGACCTTCGGGGGCTGGAACAAAAACAATGATTTCTCCCCCCTCTCCTGGAGTCAAGTCCAGAACTTAATAAAGCTTAAAAAAAAGTACTAAGGCATTCCAATTCCTCCTCTCTGCAGATTATTATTATTTTTTTTATCTAGTTTCAGCCATGATGTTAGATTGACAGTCCTGAGGGCTGAAAATTATCCATTCCCTAAACAGTTCTCGTCCAGACATAGAGTTTCAGTCATTTTTATGCATGCACGTGCATACATGCACACACACACACACACACACACACACACACACAGAGCTTGAAAAAAAAATTCTTTTACAAAACCAAAAACTGGCTGATTAAACTGATCTGGGCCCGATCTGTCTGCCCCACTTCAGACTCCTAAAGCCACATTCTCAAATGTAAGCTGATGTTTTGCAATCGGTGAAGACCTTCCCTCTAGCTGACCATCCCCACCACCATCTGATCCACGACCACAAAGAAACCTTCAGTACTACAGGTCAACATGCTTCCACTGTGTAATATGTCCAGGATTGATTCTTATCCTCATGTGAAATATTTCCCTCGTATTATATGGAAGAACATAGCAGGCATTTTAATTGTTTTTTCATTCTTCCTGTGTTTTGCTTTTCATCCTTATTGTAGGCAGGTAGGCAGGTAGGCAGGTAGGCATTTTGACATACACTCTGTAGGTGAAGATACAAAGACTCAGAAGAAAACTGAGTTGAGTCTACCTATATTTCACCTGATTCTTGCAATCAACCAACAAATATTTACTAACCGCCTATCAGCTGGGTACCATGTAGACTCAGGGAACAAATGAGAAACAAGACAGATATGGCCATGTGCCATCGTAACTGGAGAGAAACATGTGCTGAGCAGCCCATATGCGACCCAACTCCACGTCAGAAGCATGTGATGGGGTGGGCATGGCAGTGGGAGTCAAGACCCAAACCAACCCTACAGTGGGAAGAGACTCAACCCAGCTATGGTCTCGCAGACTCACTGGAAGACAACCTACCTTAAGAGTTATAGGATGAGTAAGTTTCCAAGGGGAAAAAGAAGAGCAAAAGCACTCCATCCATCCAGAGGGGGGGAGATATGAATATCCAGAAGCAAACAGTGAATATGGATCCCTCAAAGAACTTAGAAAAAAATTCAGCACGGTTGGTACACAGATTTGAGGAAGCGGGAGAGGCCATAGCCAGTGATGAGGCCAGGCATGAACCACACCAGGACTTGCAGGCCGTGCTTAGGCTGAGGAATTTGCCCTGATACCCATGGGGAGCCTCTGCGGAGAGTAAGCTTGAAAAGAGACAAGAGAGGTAGGCTGGCTTCTGTCTTCCCCACCTCCAAACGGGAGGGATGGGATGCGAAGGCACTTGGGAGGGGGCGGGGGGCAGTGCTGAGCCCTACAGGAGGTAGGGCTTACCTGGGTGACCCCACAGCTGGAGCGGCAAGGGTGGGCACCCCGAGCCACAGTCGGCCTAGGACACTGTGTGTTGTGCTTCAGGAGCATTAAACACAAAGGGACAGGAGTCAGATGTTGCCAGAGCAGCTGGTTGGTGAGAGACCGTGGCATCATTCATGTATCTTATTTAATAATAAAACAGGCAGACAAACGACGCCATCTGAAGTGTAGATTCTTGGCTCTGATCCCTCGGGGAGAGGCTGATGACAGGCCAGACTCCTGCAGGTCCAGCACGGAGTCTGGCCTGGCCTCCCGACGGACCGGGGCGCCGTGGATTAGGCACACGACGAGGCCTGTGCCAGAGCGCGGGGGCTCGCCTCTCACCCCACAACCAGGCATGGGGAGCGCAGCCCTCCCGCCGCTGCCTCTGTCGCCACGGGCTCCCCAGGCGCCCCTCTGATGTTCTTGACAGCAGTCCTGAGTCAACGCTGGGCTGACCCAGACTGGCCACGTGACCCAGGAGCTGCGCACATGGACCCGAACCCCTGTCTCCTTCCCGGATTCAGAGTCTCCTCTTCCCTTCTTGCTTCCCCACTGGACTCCTTAATGACGAAGAGTGTCTCATCCATTCCCCTACTAATTACCTGCTGTATGTCCTCACGGAGACCGATAAGGAGGTAATTAGGATGGACATGCTGGGATTACAGGAAGGGGGAAATGTACCACCGTCAAGATAATGCCACTTTCCCACCAATCCCTTTCCTGACAAATGATCCGGCGGGATGTGGGGATCTGTAGAGACGGAGAGGCCGGGAGGGGAGTGAGGGGAGTGGAGTGGAACAAGAGGGTGGGGTGCATGATTCAGAGCTGAAGGGGCCCTTAACCATGATCAGAAATCCCAACAGCGGTGCCTCGGGGCCCCAGACAGGCAGGCAAATGAGTGGAGCAGAATCAGTGGAAGAAACTCAGCAGCACGTGCATGATGACAAATGACAACTGACACCCAGCCTTATGGAGTAACCATGACAGAGTGATGGGTCACTCTTTTATTTAGAAGGGGACACAGGACGTGGGCACACGGCCAGGCAGGATGCCCGGGTTGGGCGGCTCTTCTTGTTCTTCCAGAGAAGCTGGAAATCCAGCTGTTGTGTGAAATCTCTCATTTACTTTCTTCCTTTTGGAAACCTATTCGCTTTAAAAACAAAAAACAACAAAAAACCCACAAAATATTTTGCGATCCAAGCAAAAGGGTATCTGTGAGACAGATGTGGCCTGTGGGCAGCCAGTTTGAGATTGCTAATTTTAGCCCAACGCCTCGTTTACAGACATGGAAACTTAATGGATGTTCAGAGATGAAGAGAGCCTTGCCCAAGGTCGCCAAGCAAGCTCATGGTTGAGCCAGGACTCCAAGAAGCTTTTGCTCGCCACCCTCCCGTCCTTCACAATACTAAAAACTGGAGGCTGATCACAGATCACAGGAGTAAAACAGGTGTGTAAATACCAATGAGTGTGTGCAGAGATACCAAACTGCACAGAGAAAATTCTGCAGCAGAAAAGAAAGAGATCACTTTCCAGTGGTGGCTGTGGGGGAAGGAGGAAGGGGAGACAAAAGGCTTCATGTAGTAGGGACAGAACCATGTATTGTCTCACTATAAGAATCTTATATGTAAGGAAGCAGACCCACAAATTGAAAGGAGGGATAAACTGCTGGAAGTGCCAAGAGAGAGTATCTTCAAGAAACTGGGGTAAGCAGGGGCTCCTGGATGGCTCAGTGGGTTGGGCATCCAGCTCCTGATTTCGGCTCAGGTCATGATCTTGGGGTCCTGGGATGGAGTCGGGCATCGGTCTCCAGGCTCAGCGGGGAGTCTGCTTGAGGATTCTCTACCTCTGGCCTTCTCCATCTACCTTTCCACCACTCACATCCTTTCTCTCTCTCCCTCTCTCTCAAACACATCAATCAATCAATCAATCAATCAATCTTTAGGAAGGAAAGAAAGAAAGAGAAAGAAGAAAGAAAGAAAAAGAAAGAAAGAAAGAAAGAAAGAAAGAAAGAAAGAAAGAAAGAAAGAAAGAAAGAAAAAAAAACTGGGGTGAGCCAGAGACAGAGGCTGTGAAGTCTCTGGGGAAGTGATGATAAGGTCCTCAAAGACAAGATGGCATTTAAGAGGGAGTCTGACAGGTGAATATTTTACCAATGCATAGGATCAGTCGATTTAGACACAGACGACTGGACGGACCATTTGAGACCTAGTGGAGGGCATGCCTAACAGGCAGGGAGAACACATAAGCAATAGTCCCCATATTAGCAAAAGGTAGCTGGAAAACGAAGGTCAGTATAGCTAGAGTCTACGTTCACGAAGGTGGTCTTGAGCAGCCCGGCTGAAGAAGCAAGTGGAGCCCACATCCTAAAGACCGAGCGTGCCAAGCAACGAAGTATGTATGTATCAGGCAGGAAATGAGCGGCTGCTGCAATCCGTGAGCCAGGAACACAGGTCGTGTGACACTATCGGTGTTGTGACACTATCCTTACACCTGGCAGTAGGTATACAGCGAACTAGAGGCTACAAACTGATGCAGAAGTCCCTGGGGGGGGGGAGCAGATGCTAAGAGCTCACTCATCCTTGTCCAATAATAAGTATTTGTTGAGCTACCATGTTCTAGGCACTATGCTAGGAGCTGAGGATCCCGGGATGAATAAATAACCATTCGTGACATTTACTCCCCACCTAGTTAGGGACCAAGCACCCTCTGAGAGCACAGTTTCAGCCCCATTGGGTTCAGGCTGAGCCCAGAGCCTGACACAGAGTCAACGCTCAGGAGTGGTTTGGCCCAAAACCAAGGCCCAAAGGCTCAGGTGAAGGGAGGAGCGCGGTTTGAGCAGAGAGAAGATGCCCAGTGGCATGAAAGATAGCTGACTCCGAAATCAGGATTAGGGTGTGGCCAGTCTTCGTGATTGTCACGCAGCCTTGAAGGATCCCCTTCCCAACCTGAGGGTGGGTTTCTGCATCTGCAGAATCAAGGGGCTTGGCTAGTTCCAAGGTCCTATGTCTCAAAGGTCATACATGAACTTGAAAACATGATAAAATGGGGTTGATGGGGTGGGAGGCATATAGGGTGCACAGAATCTCCAATGCCAGAAAAACAGAGTGGAAGGAAGAGGAAAGGGAGGAAAGCCAGATCTGGGAACCTTTGGGGCTGCTGGGAGCCATGGAGCTGGACAGCAGTCAACTTCCAGAACCACGTCTCTTACCTTGACCTGCCCCTGGCACGACCTTACTCAGGCTGAGTGGCCACTGCTGTTTCCCATCACTCACATTACTGTAATTGCTGAGTTCATTGGTGTTTCCTAGGTCCTCCCTAGACTGTGGAAAAGCACTTTGCTGATGACTGCTAATTAATCCCTCACCATCTCTGCACATGGCAGTGACTGCTAAGTGGCCTCCTGTTTCATCCCCGTGAAGTGGGCACAGAAAAGAGCTGCAAGGTCACTCAGCTGGGCTCAGGCTGATTCAGGACTGGAGGTTGGGACCCTTCTCCAGCCATTCATCACCAGCCCCGGGGGCTGACCCAGCCAGAGAAACAGAGTGACTGAGCCAGGTGGCAGACGAGTCACTTTGAGAACAAAGGGATGGTGAATCCCTTCCAGAGTAGGAAACAAATAGCAGTGTCACAGGGAGGATAAGAAGTGCGGGTGTTGGTGAGAGCCTGCAAGGGAAAGGAAGGTAAATTGAAGGTTGGGATATCATCCCAATGAGTCTGGACTCTATGGGAGCGGTCTAACTTCCACTGGGATTCACAGAAGGGAAGGTTGGAGCAGAGAAAAGCGACTTCTGGGAAGAGGGTTGCAGAAGGTGCTCCTCTAACTAGAGGATCAGGAGAAGGTGACCACTGGCAGGAAGAGCAGAGAATGTGACCTCCAGCTGGAGGAGCAGAGAAGGGTGCCTTCCAGCTGGGAATCAGGGCTGGATGACCTTTTATAAGAAGCCAGGGAAGACTTACTGGAAGAGGAGGTATTTAAGCTGACCACCCTTCAAGGACTGCAGGTCCAGGGTGCCTGGGGTGGCTCAGTCAGTTAAGGGTCTGACTTTTGGTCTCAATCTCAGGTTCATGCCCCAGGTTCGGCTCCATACTGGGCATGGAGCCTCCTTAAGGAGAAAGAAAAGAAAAGAAAGAAAGAGGAGAAGAGAAGAGAAGAGAAGAGAAGAGAAGAGAAGAGAAGAGAAGAGAAAAAAAGGAAAGAAAAGAAAAGAAAAAAGAAAGGAAAGAAAAGAAAGAAAAGAAAAGAAAAGAAAAGAAAAAAAGAAAAGAAAAGAAAAGAAAAGAAAAGAAAAGAAAAGAAAAAAGTCAAAACAAAACAAAAAAAGACCAGACACATTAAGCTAGTGTCACAGCTCTGAGCAAGAGGCAGCTGCCCTGCCTTCGTCAGGCTAAGCAGTTAATTTGTCCAACTCATTGCTTTCAAGTTCCTCATTTTTAAACATGCAATCAGGGTCCCTGTCACTGATGGGCGAGGATGAATTAGGAGAGGGTTCCGAAAGAAGGCAGAGAGGAGGAGAACCACCAAGAAAGGGGGAGAAGAAACCCTGCTGTTTTTAATCAACTAAATGAGGAAGGATGGGGGCAGGGAGGGAAGGTGAGAAGGGGGGGCCACGCGTACTTCCTTCTCCAAGAGGACTTGGCAAGAGGTGCTGGCTCTCAGGACTCCCTATAAAGTGGCCACGCTCACTGGCGGCTGGGGCCATAAATGCAGGGCGCAGAAAAGCCAGGAGCTTGCAATGATCATAGCTACCATTTATTGTTTACTGTGTTCCAGGAATTGGGCTCGACACTAAAATAATAATGGATGTGACCACCGTTTTCAAGCACACGATGCCCTCGGAGCTTGCACTTCTCATGCACGGTCTCTTTTCATTCTCAAACTGCCCTGTGAAGTGTGAACTGTTATATTTCCTATTTCTCCGTGAAGACACTGGGACTCACTGGGGTTAAGCAGTTTCACCAAGGTCACCAGTAACTGGCGGAGCATGGACTCAAGCCCGGGTCCCTGCGACTCCACAGCCCTGGCTCTTAACCACTGGGCACCCATTTGAGGACTTGTTTCTCTAGACCTAGCACTTCTCCATTACCAAAAAAAAAAAAAATTAGCTGATGTGACCAGACACCCTGAAGCCAAGGTGTCTTGTACCCAAGACAGCCTGGCTTGTCCCACTACACCCGACCCCACTACCAGGCCACTCCAGCCAGTTTGCAAGAGGAAATCATTCACAGGCCTAAAGGTAGTAAAGAACACCTGCCCATTTCCATATGCTCTGCCTGAGGCTTCAAGAAACCCAAGTCACAGGGCACTTGGGTGGCTCAGCAGTTGAGCATCAACCTTTGGCTCAAGTTATGATCCCGGGGTCCTGAGATCGAGTCCCGCATCCGGCTCCCCACAGGAAGCCTTGCTTCTCCCTCTGCCGGTGTTTCTCCCATGAATAAATAAACAAAATATTTATAAGAAAGAAAGAAAGAAACAAACCCAACCCACATAGCAAGAAATGAGCCCAGTCAAGACAGAAAGAGAGCTTAGCCAAAGGTCAGGGGCACGTGGAAACCCACCCTGAACCCTTCTCCAAACCCACCCTGGGGACTCTCCGATGACTGGTCAGTGATGCCAATGCAGAGAACAGAAGGGAAGACAGGGAGGTGTGAAGCCTTGGACTCCAGGCATGAAAGGAGCCAACAGCTCACGTGAACCCATCCTGACTTCAACACGTGACTTTTGGTGCAAGACTCTGTCTCCCGCCCAATTAACCTACTCTCTGCCCTCTCCTCACAGCCTGCCCCTGCTCTGTGTGAGCCTCCATGAGCATGGCAGGGGCGGGAGGGGGAGGGCGGAGAACAAGGGAGATGGCTCACACCCCACCCCGTCCCCACCCTGTCCCCACCCCGCTGAAAGCACAGCCTTCCCTTGCAGCACTCACAGAACCCCCTCATGCCAGCGAGGCAATTTCCACCTTCCCTTGGAGCTAGTTTGGACTATGGAGACCTGGCTCAGAAGTTAGCTTAACTTGCAGATGGCTCCTGAAATGTAGGGGACATGTCTTCTGAACTGTCCTCCTTCCTCTGGCTAGAATTTGGACCCAACAGGTATCCCTGGCACAGCCGTGTTGACGTGTATGATGGACTTGGGATCGCAGGCCACGCACAACAGAGCAGCAAGATCAAAGGACCCAGGTTTCCTACAGCACGGACACCTACAGGAGAGACAGACACTGGCCCAGGGGAGTCATTGGAATGGTGGGCTTTCTGTCACTTATCACTGAATCCATACTAACACAGGGAGAAGGCATTAGATGGTGGAGACGCTGTGTCTTGATCACAGACATCACATTTCCTATGTCTTTTTTTTATTTTTTTTTATTTTTATTTATGATAGTCAGAGAGAGAGAGAGAGAGAGAGAGAGAGAGAGGCAGAGACACAGGCAGAGGGAGAAGCAGGCTACATGCACCGGGAGCCCGACGTGGGATTCGATCCCGGGTCTCCAGGATCGCGCCCTGGGCCAAAGGCAGGCGCCAAACCACTGCGCCACCCAGGGATCCCACATTTCCTATGTCTTGTGTTTACCTCCAGTGGTTTAACGGAAAGAACAGGACTTTGGAGACCAACTAGAATTCCGACAGGTTCCTAGCACCTACTAGGCAGCTGAAGCTTACTGAGCCTCAGTGTTCTCATCCATTAAATGGGGTTCTGAGGAAGAAACAGAATAAGCTGTACCTTCATGGAGGAAGGGCTATATCTATCTTATTCACGGATGTCTCCATCCATCCACCAGGGTTAGCAAAAAGTAACTGGCACACAGCACAAGCCAGATGAAGAACCCATGAATAAATGGACAATGTACACCAAGTATGAGACCCATTATGGACGCTCTAGAAACATTATTAACCACCGACACAGAACTGAAAGGCCTTCCCTGTTGGAACTTTGAAGATTAAACAGTAAGCCAAGCAGAGCTGGGGGGCAGGAAACTCACCACTAGCTCCATCAGTCAAATTTCTGGGTTTGACTACAAAACCACTTAGAAGGGTCTCCTTGCCCTTTTTATTTATTTATATTTTTAAAGATTTTATTTATTCATGAGAGACAAAGAGAGAGAGACGCAGAGACACAGGCAGAGGGAAAAGCAGGCTCCATGCAGGAAGCCTGATGTGGGACTCGATCCCGGGTCCCCAGGATCACGCCCTGGGCCGAAGGCGGTGCTAAACCTCTGAGCCACCCAGGATGCCCCATCCTTGCCCTTTTTAAAGGTGGAAGGCAAAAAGATACTTACCTTCCCCTTTCTATTCTCTTCCCAATGCCCCCCGTCCATTCATGTTCTATTTAATTTTTGCATATATTCCAAGATGCTAAATGTCTTTCAGACTTCACTGGGCAGGCTCCTCAGCTTCGGTCACAAAGCTAGAAAACAGAGGGCCCGTGCGGGGTTGGCCTGCCGCTATCAAGGAGCCTCTAGACTAACGCAAAAGGGAAAGAAGAAGTAGTAGAGCTTGCTTTTGGTTTTGGAGGACCTACTTCATCCTATAACCATAGTACACTATTCATGAACTATCTACTCCGCCAGGCCCCATGCTGGATGTCTCATGGCGCTCTATCACATCTCCTCACAGCAAACCCATAGGATGCAGGCGCAGCCTATTTGAGAGATGAGGGGGAAAGGAAAAACAAAAAGAAAATGGAGAGAATTAAGAAAACGGAGGTTCGGGGGCTTACTTAAGCTACTTACCCAAGGCAGGCCCCGACGCCTGCCCACATGCAAGCGTGAAGACAAATGTTCATAACAGCATCGCTCACAACGGCCAAAGGGCTACCCAAATGGCCAACTGATGCACGATTCACTAAATGTGGTGCCATCCATACAACGGGCTATTCGACCGCCTTCAAAAGGAATGAGCTGCTGACACCTGCTATAACATGGATGAACCTTGAAAACATTATGCTAAGCAAAGAAGCCAGTCACAAAATTCAGCATATCCTGTGATTTCTTGTATATGAAATGACCAGGAAGTAGATTCGTGGCTGCTTTGGGAGGGGACAGCTAAAGAGTAAGAGGTTTCTTTCTGATGTGATCAAAATGTTCTAAGATTGACTGGGGCTGGTTGCACATTATCTGCCAAGATACTATAATCTATTAAGTTATCATCTAAGTGGGTGAAATATATAGTATGGGAGTTGTATCTCAATAAAACTGTTAAAAAAATTAAAAAGGTAATGTCTGACCCATGTCTGGAAGGCTCCTGTGTCTCCTACCTTGACACCTGGCCCCCGGCATGCTCCACCTCACGGAATCCACAGGATGGTCCTGTGAGGTGGGGATGACTGTTGTCATTTCATAGATGAGGAAACTGAGGGCCAGAGAGGAAAAATAATGAGTTCTCCTTCCAAGAGAAAATTTAATTTACAGAGAAGAAAACTGATTTTCTCTGCATCTCCCTATGTGAGGTACCCACCCGTGTTTGTTATAAACAGCAATTGTGGGAGGCAGAACAGACCAGGAGATGGTCTAACCTCATGGTCTTCAAACTGCCCCCCCAGGGGCATGCCCTACAGATGCCCATGCAGGTGCTCAGGGGTCACCACAGGGGAACAGGGAAGTTAAATTTAGAGCAGTTTCTAAATTCTATTTTTGATCGTGCGCTTCCACCTCCGACTTTAATTGAAAATACTGCTAAGACGGTTTGGAAGCCACTGATCTTGTCCAACTCGCCCATTTTAAACAGAAGATAATTTAAACAGGAGTGGAAAAAGGTCTCTGGTTCACATGGCGAGCTAATATTAGTGCTGGGCAGGGGGCCAGTTCTCTTCCCCCTCCATCACACATTCCTTTTAGTCCAGATTAATGGCCTGATACAAGACTAGGCTGGAGATCTTGGTTCTGTTCACCAACTCGTGTTCCAAACCAGAGGGCAGCAACCTTTTCTGTAAAGGCCAGATGGTAAATATTTTTGGCTTTGCAGGCCATATGGTGAATTTAGCAACTAACTTGGCCACTGTAGTGGGAAAGGAGCCATAGATGATACATGGAAAAGGGGTGTGGCTGGATTCCAATAAAACAGGTAGGGGGACCAGAGTTAGTGGCTCCTGCCCTGAGCAGATCCCGCACGGGCAGGCCCTTCTCCTCCCAGGGAGGAAAGGGACAGCCTGGGATGAGGGAGGGATCCCCCCCGGCCCTCCAGGGCCTCTGTTGGAACTGGCCACATAGAGGAGTGGAAAGCACGGCACCTGAGGTCGGGAAGCTCTGCTCTCGGGCCCTGGTTTCTACCCATTCCAACTCTGAGAACAGGAGAAGGCAGGCACCTCTGAGGCCTGCTTTACAAGCATCATGAGGACAACAAGGCTCACCCTCAGGGTCATTACAAGTATCACCCAAGAAGCGGAACGTGAGAACTCCCTTTGAAACTAGGGAGAAGATGATGACAGGCAGGCCAGCTCCGCTCCCCACCATCATCTCCCACCACTCTGCTTTTATTCACCTGGCTCCTTTTACTCACCTGGCTCCAGCCCCGGAGGCCTCCTTGCTAGAGTCCTCTGCACGTCGAGCCTGTCCCAGGCACTGCACCTTTATTTTATGTATGAATTTATTTATTGAGAGTGAGCATGCGCACATGCCCATGAGTGCAGCGAGGGCCAGAGCGAGAGGAGAGCGAGCATCTCAAGCAGGCTCCACATTCAGCACAGAGCCCAATGTGGGGCTCAATCTCAGGACCTGAGCTCAGATAGGAGTTGACTACCCAACCGACTGAGCCACAGCCCCCACCCGCCCCCACCCCCAGCCTGTGCACCTTCACATTCACCACTTTCCTCCTTGGAATGCTTTTCTCCAGACCTTCCTGAGCCTTAACCTCCTCACTCTATGAGGCTCAGCTGCAATGCCACTTTTGGGAGGCTCTTCCGAATGACACTAACATAGCAACCCCTACTGTGCACCCCTAGGCATCCCATTACGTAACCCTGCCTTATTTTCCTCATAGCCCTACCTGTTGTCTTAAATTTCACCACTCAAGTGTTCATTTACTTGTTCTTTGTAAGCTCCATAAGGATCTTACTGGATCTTTCCGGCTTCCTAGAATTGAGAATGGAGTCACAGATGAACGGATAAAGAAGTCATGGTATGCGTGTGTGTGTGTGTGTATCCATGCTCGCGCACACACACACACACACACACACACACAGGAATATTACTAGCCATAAAAAAGGATGCACCATTTGCAACAATGTGCATGGACCTAGAAGGTATGGTAAGTGAAATAATTCCAACAGAAGACAAATACCATATGATTTCTCTTACACATGGAATCTAAAGCAAAAACAATGAATAAGCAAACAAAAAAGCAGAATCAGACCTATACATACAGAGAACAAACCGATGGTCACCAGAGGGAGGCTGGACACAATGGGTGCAGGGGAGTAGGAGATGTAGGCTTCCAGCTACGGAATGAATAGGGCACAAGAATAAAAGGTACAGCGCGGGGAATACGGTCAATGTATTGTATGGTGAGTGGTGACAGGGCGCAGCTATCCTTGTTGTCAACATCACGTAACACACAGTTACTGAATCACTACATTGTGCCCCTGAAGCTAACACAACATCATGTGTCAACTATACTCAAAAAATTAAAAAAAAAAAAAAGAATGGAGGCTGGAACCTATCAAGCACTCAGCAAAAATGTGTTGAAAGAAAAATAGAGGTATGATGATCCTCAAACTGCTCTAAGTTTCTGAATTATCCTCCCTCCTTAAGCCCCTACATTGGGGAAGTACTAGGTCTGGACACAGTGCAAACACCTCCAGGTTAGGAAGGTCGATCTCATGATGTATCCCTCACTTGGGCACTGATTTACCTGGAGCACAGAGATCCCCTGTTTGCAATGAACTGGGTCCCTGATGACATTAACTGCCACGAGCTGGCATTGCACCCGGACTGTAGGAAAGCTATTTCATCAATCTCCATATTAAATTAGACCTGCTGGGGTCCCTTAACTGCAACCCTATGGATATTTTGCTGCGAGTGAGACTGAGGTTCAAATGACGTTCTCACAGTCTTGTTCTTCAATGAATGAGGAAGCCCTTACATTAATCAAGCCATTAACATTCTAGAGCCATAATCTCAAACGTCACCCCATCTGATCATACAGATGGAGAACTCAGAGCACGAGAGGAGAAGGGACTTGCCCAAGATCACACAGCACAGCAGGAGCAGTATTAGGACTAAATCCCGCGTGTGTTTACACCCAGAGTTGGAATCACACCACTAGCCATCCATGCTGCTCTCTGGAGAGAAACAGAAAGAAAAGGAAAAGAAATCATTCCAGGCACACATTGCAATAAATCCTGACAATATTAACAACACACGACAGCTTCATTGAACAAATTGGCAGCCAGTGTAGGCAGCTTAAGGAGACAGGAGGTCTGGAAAGAGAAAGAGGAGGAAAAAAAAAAAAAAAGACCACCAGACACACAGAAATCTTCCCGTTCTGCTCTTTTTGCAGCCTGTCTATGAAACAAGGGCTCAGACAGGAGATGTTGGGATACAGTAGACGTTTGA
This sequence comes from Nyctereutes procyonoides, assembly GCF_905146905.1. Taxonomy (NCBI): domain Eukaryota; kingdom Metazoa; phylum Chordata; class Mammalia; order Carnivora; family Canidae; genus Nyctereutes; species Nyctereutes procyonoides. The sequence goes on along the minus strand of NW_026575135.1, from coordinate 3,341,692 downwards.
AGGAGCTGCGGCCGTGGCATGTGAGTGTGCGCGATGCACACACACACGCGTTCACATGTGCGCACAGCTCCCACGAGACGGCACGGAGGACTAATCCATTCGTGAGATGTCACTCATCTTTTCATACAAATTAGCCTTCACACACCGCCCCCCCCCAATGCAGGGATTAATTTGTTCTTTGTTTCCTTGACAGTCATCAGGGGTGATCTCTGAAGAATTAAAGAAAGTTCTTCAAGAGGTGAAAGGGGAAGTCAGGGCTTTGGAGCCCCGGAGCAGTGGGGGATCAACATTTGCTGCACTGCTTCCTGTGGGGACCAAGAGGAAGCTTGACTTAATCTGGACCTAATTCTATCTATGGGGGAGAAGCCCATTTCGGCCACCAGATCGCACTTAATAATAGCATCTCCTAGTTATTCTGCGCCTGGTCTCTGATGGGTGCTTTGCAAAGCCCTATAGCAACTCCCACCAGCTCCCTGCCATGGAAGCCCAGGTCAGCTTGGGTCTATTACAGTGTTGCTAACCTCACCTCCCATGTGGGACTCTTTACCCTCCGGCCAATGGCTTAAGGCACTCAAGGACCATCCCCACTCCTCCCACCTCCCACCTCCCACCTCCCACCTCCCTGATGGCCCCCCACCCCTTTGTTCTCTACTCACAGAAGCTCCAGGATTATGCATCCTCTGTGCCTCCAGGGAGGCCACATCCCGTCACTCCCCCACAACTGGAAGCTTTCACCTTTGTGAAGATTTCTGCCATAAAGGGTGGATTTTAAAAGAAATGCAAGACACCATCGGGCACACGCTCTAAAGTATGGACCTTCCATTTTTCCCTTTAGCTGTGTATCTGTTTGCTGTCACAGTTTGGATGAATAAATAAGCCATCTAACATTATTTTTGGAAAGAGAAGCAATATAAATAAATAAATACACAAATGAGAATAAATAATGTTAACACTGAATTAATGAAGACGGGTTTAAAAATATGTATTGCAAATCACATTTAATGTGAGGAACCCGAGGAGTCGCACATCTCCCTACTGTACCTCAGCTCAATGCAACAAATTCCCATGAAGTAGGGACTTCCCATTTTATAGATGGGTCCCCAGAGGCCAATGGGGGGAAGGTAACCATAAGTTAACTGGCTGATTCAAGGAATTAAAATTGTTCAGTTGCAGGGCAATAACCTAGGACGTCTGGGTTCCAGGATTCAAAATTCCTTTACATTAGGCCCAAACTAAAAATATTCAATAAGTTAGAATTGCAAGCAATGAAAAGAAAGGTCATTTTCATTTCTTTATTATGTACCACACATTGCACAAAATCATGAGCATGATGGTGCCTGGCATGGTGGTTTGCAAAACATAATCTCATCCTACCCTCTTAACAACCCATGAAGTAAACGTAGTAGATCCATTGTTCAGTTCAGGATACTGAGGACTAGAGAAAGATAATGACTTCCTGGAGACGACACAGCTTTTAAATGCACTTGATGAGATGAGGGCTGGGTGTTTATACTATATGTTGGCAAATCAAATGCCAATTAAAAAAAATATATATATATATATACTTAAAAATAATTGAATTGTAAAAAAAAATAAACGTAGCTTGCACATTTGAGGGCAAGGTGTATGATTTTCACTGCTGACATCCCCTCTTAGTGATGCAGATGTCAGAAAATGAGGCATTACAGGGGAGAAAAGGTAGGGAATTCCTCTACATATACAAGCAGAAACTCTGTTTTAAATGAAAACAGTATAGGGCTCCCTGAGTTAGCTCACAGTCGAGGGGAGGAGCAGAAGCACACACACTAACCTCATATCCATGGCGGGGACAGGGAGTAGTGAGTGCAATGAGTGCTACTGACCTTGGGCAGCCAATCTAATGGTATGGTATAATAAGCTGGTTCATCTTCCAACAGCCACAGTGTTACCAAAAATCCATATTCTGTGGATTTATGGGAACCTAATTCTGTTCTTACTCAATGAAAAAATGAAACAAATAGGGAACTGGTGGAGATCAACGGATCAATTGATCACTTATCTTTCTATAATTCCCCAATACTCCCTAGTCAACCCTCTCATCATCACAGACTAGCTAAAGAAAATAGAGAGATTAGAAAAGATTCCAATTTTGTCAACGGAGAAGTCAGACTAGTCCTCTATGCAATATAGGACTATTTTTAAAAACATTATTATTTTTCTATTCAAAATACTTTTTAGGACATCTAATATCCTGAGCCAGCCCCATGCTCAACATGACCTTAATGAATATGCCTTCTCAATCTTTTCATTCCCCAAATAAAATGTCCCACTTAGCCTCTATTCATTCTTAGATGTATACTTAACTCCCTTCTTTAAGCATGCAAACATTCAACCTCATGGCTCTTCTCCGTTTATGTGTTCATCCGCACATTCATGCATCCATCCACTCATGTGCAGATCTTCCCCAAAACTTTTTCTCATGGCCTATCTTGTGCTGGACACACACGAGACAGGCCCTTGCCTTGAGGGCTTAGCAACTAAATAGAAAAACAGGCAATATCCACAGCATTCTCTGAGATATAGAAGAAAGTGATAAACGCATCAGTGTAAGACGTGTCTCTCCATGCAAGTGCAGAGAAAGGTGGTGGTGGGGACCAGGGTGGACATGACACGAATGAATCATATGAGATATATACTGGGGCAGGAGTTTCTGATCTTCCCCCAATCACTACCACACATCTACTAAGCTCCAGCTCTTATATGGCTTGGTGAAGCCAATACAATTGACCGGGTCACCTTCACGTTCACGCTAGGTCACTGAAATTGAACAGCACACCCATCCACGGGAAACTCGTTTTTCTATCTCGCCTGACCTCACAGATGGGCAGGTAAATTCAACCATCCAGATTTGACTGCTGTCTCTCATCAGCTATGTGAGTTCGTGCAGCTCTCCAGAGGTCTCCGGGGAGCACCCGTGATCTAGACTGGCTGGGAGTTGGTGGAGGACTCACGGACCCCACCCCACTAGGCTGCTGCTTCAGCTACTGGCTCCATCCAGCCTTCCTTCATGCTCTGCAAAGTATCCCTCAGAGGAATCTTAGGACTCTTAGAAGAAAGACACAGTAGGAGTCAGGCATCACTGAATTCCTGGCTACCATCCTAACAAAACTCTCAGTTTTGGGCAGCCTGGATGGCTCAGCGGTTTGGCGCTGCCTTCAGCCCCAGGGCATGATCGTGGAGACCCAGGATCGAGTCCTATTTCGGGCTCGCTGCATGGAGCCTGCTTCTCCCTCTCCCTGTGTCTCTTCCTCTCTCTCTCTCTCTCTCTCTATCTCTCTCTTTCTCTGTTTCTCATGAACAAATAAATAAAATCTTTAAAAAAAAAAAACCTCCCAGTTTTCTCTCAACAATCGGTATCAGTATTTCACACTTTGCCAATAAGGAAACTGAGGTTCAGAGAGGGACCTGAATTTGTTCCAGGTCACAGAAATCTTAAGGGGCAGGGCAGGAGAGGACCTGAAATGTGTCCGACTCCATGCTGTAGTGCTCTCTCCAGCGCGCCACACCAGAGCTGAGACTGTGAAGAGTACACAGGATCTATTTATTGTGGACACAGAAGGAAACAAGGGAAATCTCCCACGCCCAACGGCCCACTAAGAGTGTGCATACATGCACGCATGCACACACGCACTCACACGATCTGTTGCTGCCAACATCTCGAGTGTCAGCAGACCAGCAGAGAAACACTGCGCTTTTTTTTCTTGGAGAAACTTTTTCTCTGTTAAGAAGCAAGAACCCAACAGCTTTCTTGAGACCCATTTTTCATACAATTAATGTCAGGCCTCCCATGTTTCCTAATGAAATCTGACACTAACGGAGAAAAATGGATACATTAATATTGAGTTCATTAGTAAATAGATTACCCAAATGTTTGGGGTGAAGGAAGAAGGAGAAAGGGGGAGAGAGGCACACATACCCACTCAGCTTTCTGCCAAGAGCCTCTCCAAGGACCACATGCTGATCAAATATTTATGGATTTTAATGCACTGATCTGTTAAGTCTGGAAATAGTCTCTTTCACTAATTTTTTTTTAAAGGGAGAGAAAGAGGACCCCACCTGACACCGTTGAGGTTTACTGAGATGGGAACTGAAGCTTCTTGAGGAAAAGGCAAGACCCAGGGAGAAAGCTTTGTTCCCCAGAAAGGAGGCACAAAGGACCGTTCTCCTGAGATGTCATACCCCCATCCCCCACCCATACCCTTCCATGCCAGGAGACAGGGGCATGGGCAGAAGGGGAGGTGTGGCCCAGTTCGGGAGAGATATTCAGTTTGCAGGGATAGCTGATGTAAAAGAAAAATTCCTTGCGTACCCTGCTGAATCCTGTCTCCCCCTCTAAAGAATATTCCACTGCCCCACGGTCACCAATCTCTACCATGGTAGGCCCATGAAGGGGGGTGAGGCCAGAAAGCATCATCCACAGAGCTGGGTCTGCTTCTGACCCCCTTTCCCTGTTGCATCACGTTGGTACCTTGGACAGCTCCCGCCACTTCCTGCCTGGGAACAAGATGCTAATAGTGGCTTTAGCTTGTCTCCCGGAATCATTGTCACCATGGTTAAATGAGGTCATGGGCAGGGCAGTTCTTAATATAAACTGTAGAGTGCCATAAAACATATGATGTGGCTGTTTTTACAAGACATCCCATCCTTTTTATGTCCATGTGATGAGCTGGGAAGTGAAAGCAAAGGAGGCCAGGACACCAGCCGAAGCTCTACAAACTATTACTTTTGACCTTGGGCAAATCCCTTCGTCCCTCTGGACCTCGGCGTGCCCAGCAACAACATAGCCAGGCTGGACCACTCCTTCGGCACGGCCTTTGCACAACCTCGTATCTACAGCAGCTCAAGAGATTTCAGAAGGAGGCCAGACATTATGGTGCTGGGTTCTCTAGAGACCCAAGGTTATCCTTGGTTAAGGTCGGAGTGGAGAGGTATGGAGGGATCAGACGACGTCTTGGAACTACTGCACTTCTCACATTTTGAGAGATGGGACATTTTGTGCCTCTTAAAGTCCCCGAGTAAGGAAATCTCCTGTCATGCTCTGAGGAGAAAACAACTTAATAAAAGGGAGGACAGAAAGGAAGAAGGAAATACTTCAGGTAGAAATGGACCCCAGAGAGAGTAGATGTTCATGAATCAAATAGCTTCTTTCCTGGTCGCTGCGTTTCGCTCTGTCATGGGCACTTTATTCACTGAGATAGAAATGATCTGCCAAAACATTTTTACACACAAGAGACAGAGGCACACAGGCAGATGGCGAGAGACAGAGGCAGACACAGCCTCCAAGCTAAAGGCAGAAACTTCCCTGTTCTTTGTGAGCAGAAGGTTAAGGAAACAGAAAGAGAAGTGGAAAGGGGGAAAAATGCAAAGTAGCAAACAATCAGGAGAAAGACAATGCCACATTCAGAGCGGGGGGCTTTGTATTCCAAACAGCAGTGACATTTCCTTCAATGACAAGGCGAATCCTTTCAAGTGGGCCTTTTTACGTGAGCCTCTTGCCATCCAATTTATTAGCCGAGGGAGAAATGCGGTGTACAGGAAGGCACAAAGCGGGAACCCAAAATGCATTTTGTTCCCTGAAATCTTCCAACGTGACTCACTGGCTCTATTGTGACAAAGTGAGAGGTCCCCGAGGAGTTCATTTCACGTCTCATCCATCCTCAGAGTAATGGGAAAATCCCGCCTGTTTCTACAAAATATCAGCACACACTGTGTGCCACGCACACTCAATTCCATTAGACGTAATGGAACAAGATTGTCCCAGAAGTTCTTTTCAATTGCCTGAGTGCATCCTTCATTTAGGGAAACAAGCATATATGAGCCGTTTGACTCAGGTTGGAGTGTGGACCCACGTCTACAGTGATCACCACGGCTAGTTCCTTATGGGTGGCTTGGTGGGGACCCAGTCAAATATCACCTCTCCCCACAGGTGAAGAGAGAGTTTTGCAACTCCTTTCCATGTCATACATTACCAGGCAATACCAGCTACTCATGAACTGTTGTTGTTCACCGAGCACAGGTCCCCGGATGGTCCACACCTGCACGGGCATTTCCATTCTGTGAATGCAACGATCTGGGTCAGAGACGGAAGAGCACAGAAGCCGAAGAGCCAGATGGTCAGGAGACCGAATCCCCCACTCTGACATTTCTAGCTGCTTGACTGTTGGCAGGTCACTTAGCCCTGCTGAAACAGTTCCATCAGGTGAAGATGAAACAGAAAAAATGATAGGTGTTTGTTGGGACAATTCAGTGTAATGTGGCAGGGACGATGCAAAGTCTAGCGAGAGGCTTAGAGAACTTGGGGAAGGCCGGTTGGCAGGGGGCTTCGGTGCTCCCTCTGCAAGACCCTCCTCTGTACGCGAGTTTGTGGGCTTAGAGCGGGGTTGCCGGTGCCAGAATGGAAGCCCCGAGACCTCAGATTTAACTCCGAGTACTGGCACCCATTTACTAGGAACATTAGCGTCGTCTCCCCTGGCTGGGTCAGCTGCTTCCGCGGTGAGTGGGAAGGGGTGGGCTTGATTTGGCAATCGAGCGGTTTTCAAACTGTGTTTTCAGAACACAATCCTGTCTTCACCCACGGCTTTATACAGAAATAGAAATATGCCTAACAAACGAGAGCGAGTAGGGAACGGACGTGAGCATCAGAGCCCCCTTTGTACTCGTGCCCCTGACCGTCCCTAGCAGGGTCTGGCCTGCGAAGCCCCAGAGCATCGTGGAATAGAGTGAGAAAAGCCACTGCCTCGGGGACACTGAGGTCTCCTCTGATGACCTTCTGCAAGAAGCAGAGAGACGTGGCCTGGGAATTTCAGAAGTCTGATGGGTTGGATGGCTCTTTCCTGACCTTAGCTCCTTCCTTCCGAAGCTGGCTACTCACCATGCTGGCTCTTTCCCCCTCATCACAGGAAAACCAAGGCAGAGAGAGCCCACGGCAGACGTAATAGTCGAAGAAACAAAAGGTAGTAGGGGCGCCTGGGTGGCTCAGGGGGTTAAGCGTCTGACTCTGGATTGGGGCTCAGGTCATGATCTCAGGGTCATGAGACGGAGCCCTGCGAGGGGCTCCCCGCTCAGCAGAGAGTCTGCTTCAGATTCTCTCTCTCCCTCTCCCTGTGCCCCCTTCACACTTGGCATGCTCACTTGCTCTCTCTCTCTCTCTCCCCCCCTTAAGTAAATAAATAAATCTTTAAAAAAAAAAAAGAAATAAACAAAAGGCAGCCAATAGGACCCACGTCCACTGGCGCGCCATTCCCGCCCAGGGAGGGTGTATCGCATAGGGTCTCCCTGCGATGGTCTGAAAGTCCTGCAAATACCATGACGGTTGGTGTTTGTTTCCCACGGCTGTTGTAACAAGTTACCACGAAGTCAGAGTCTTAAACCAACAGAAACGTGTCCTCTCACACTTCTGGAGGCCAAAGTCCAACATCAGTTTCACGAAAGCCAACACCAAGGTGTCAGTTGAGCCACACTTTCCTCTGGAGGTTCTAGGGCAGTAGCAGGATGCCTCTTCCAGGTTGGCCTGTGGCTGCATCACATCCAGTCCCCACCTCTGTGATCACGGTGGCTTCTCCCCTTCCGTCTAAAGCCAAATCTCCTTCTGCTTCCCTCTTATCTGGATGCTTGTGAGTACTTTTAAGCCCCTGAGGATAATCTCCCCGTCTCAAGATCATTAACTTAATTGCATCTACCCAGATCTTTCTTCCATGGAAGGCAAATATAAGGCACAGCGTTCACAGGGTCCAGGGATTAGGATGTGGATACCTTGTTATGGGGGGCGCCTAATTCGGCCCACCACACATTTCCTTTTTCGCAGTCACAGTGCAAACTTGAAGGATACAGACAAGTACACCTGATAATTCACCCATGGAAGGTTTTTAAACTCTACAAACATAAAGAGAAATCTCCAGGGCCCCTTTGTGACTTTGTTCATCTGTTCCATTTGTTAGAACGACACTCGGCTCTCACCCCAAATTCCCTTGTACACGGCCTACTCACCCTTAAGAATCAGTTTGAAAATAACTCATCCAGGAAGCTTTCTCAGATCACCCCAGTGCCTGAACTTGCCTTTCCCCGGGAGAGACTCACAGAAAACATTAACTGAACTGTCACGATGCCATCGACAACTGGCCACGAGATGCTTGAGCCGCCCTCACTGTCGCTCAGGCACCGTGCTGATGCTCGCACCGCAGCATCCTCACGAGCACCCCAAGAGGCACATCCCCTTATTGTTCAGCCCAATTGACAGACGAGAAGACTGAGATTTGGGGTCGCTTGCCCAAGGTCGCTCAGCTAGCCAGGGGTGGGAAGGCTGTTCCGACTGCACGCACCTGCCTGCTTCCGGGGCCCCAGCTCCGACGACCTACGCCGTCTCCTTTCCTGCCCGCTGCCTTCCTCCTTAGGCCATTCCACCCAGCATCAATTTGTTCTGCACCTGCTGCATCCTTCCTCCTAGAATGCACCTTTCTTAAATATTGAGCCAGGGTGCCTGGGTGGCTCAGCCAGAGAAGCATCTGTCTTCTGCTCGGGTCGTGATCTCCGGGTCCTGGGATCAAGCCCCATGCCCGGCTCTCTGCTCAATGGGGAGCCTGCTTCTCCCTCCCTCCCCCTGCTCGTGCTCGCTCTCTCGCTCTCTCTCTCTCTCTCTCTCTCTCTCAAGCATGCCCTCTCTCAAATAAATAAAATCCTTAAAAAAATAAATTAAAAAGGACTGAGCCAGCGTTCCCTGTGGTTTGCACCCCTCCTGCGCCTGGCCTAATCCCTGTTTCCAGGAATGAGAACAGGAGGATGCCAAGAATAAATAAAAAAGGAAAAAGAGATGAATTAAGGAAGAAGAGATCAAGGAAGGCAGAGAGGGCTGGAGGGAAGAGAAAGGAGGCAGAGGGTCCAGGGAAGGAGGAGGGAGGAGGGACCAGAACTACTCACATACCAACACCCCGGGCGCCTTCCTCTTCCATGTGGAGCCCAAATCTCCTGAAACAGGAAAGGCAACTCCAAGGTGACCCCAGCACTAGGTTTAATAGAAAGACTTGGAGAAAGAGGGTGGGAAAGAAGAAGGGAGGAAGGGGAGAGAAAGAGGAGCACGACTGAAGAAAAATAAGCCAGCAAAACCGCACAAGCGTCCACACCAACAGGTGGAAGAGACACCCACCTCCAAAAGCAACATGAACAGGAGACAAGTAAGCCCCGCACCAGGGCACAGCTAATAAGACTGCAAAGCCCCCTCCATCTGGAAATGAACCCTGCAAGCAGTTGGGGTGGGGGGCTGGCAGTGGGGAGATGCCCTGAGCCTCTGCAGCCCAGAATCCCGGAGCCCCAGGCCCACCCGGCTTCATCCACCCCAGGACTCTGGAACCCCAAGCACAAAGGGGCTCTGCTAACCGTCCGCACCACGAATATCCGGGGAAAACACCCGGATCCTGGAAGACTGCACAGGGTGTGGGGCGGCGGCGGTGGTAATTTGCACACGTACACACACAAGCCAAGGCCAGGCACCCCACAGAGCCACACGGTCACACACATGGCACATCGCCCCGACACAAAGCCACGCTTCCTCTCCGGCCCCCGACTCCTTGATGATTTATTTTGTTTTCGTTTCTTCATCCCGGAGCCTAAAGCTAAGGAACGAGGGAAGAACGGAGGCAGGCTTCAGGCCGGGACCTAGGAGCAAGGAGAAGGGGGAGCCCGCGGCGCAGGCGAGGGCAGCCCCCGCGGAGGCCAGCAGTGCCTGCGAAGGTGGGCCGCCCTCCTACCTTCACTTCCCTTGGGAAGTTTGGCCAACGGGGCACCAACGGGGCGCCAACGGGGCACCAACGTACTGTTCATCCAAACCCAAATCAGGTCTGTTGTGTTTTGGTTTTCTCTCCCCCAGGATGCAGAGAACGTGGACACTTGCAGCCTGAGCGAGAGGGAGCAGGGCCACCCTTCCCCCGGGGCACGGGCAGTGGGCCTCGGTGAGAGACCCGGGACCCCGGGAGGCCCCGGGTGGGCGTGGGAGGCTGCACCAGAAGCCACCCAGGGGTCCTCCTGGGAGCTGTCCCGCTCAGCGCATAGGAGCCCAGGGAGGGCCTGCCTTGAGCCCAGGCTGAGGCCCCCGCCCCTGCAGCCCGCCGGCCTGCTCTGTGTGTGGCTGTCCTTACCGTGTTTAATTATTTTTCTTTCTAATATTCATCCTTCCACTCATGCACCCCACATACGCCGAGTTCCTGATAGCGTCAAACGTACACCGGGTCCCGGGCGATCCACGGAGAAGGAAAGGATACAAGCCTTGCCCTCGCGGATTTACAACCCAGAGAAGCATAGGGACATAAACAAGTATGAATCATCGCCCCGGCTGCTGTTTGAGAGCTCTCAACGTACCTTGCACAATTCCAAGTGCTTAAAAACTAGTAAATCATTCCATCCTCACGCACCCCGCAGATGATAGATGAGGAGGCTGTGTGACTCAGCGAGACCATGAACTTGCCTGAGGTCACACAGCTGGTAGGGGGCAGAGCTGGGTTTTCAAACCCAGGTGCTCTGGTCCTTACCCAAAATCCCAAACAAAGCAAAAGACAGAGACATGGAAGAGGTTACAGTGGGGGTCAACGGTGGGAAAGAGACAGGATGCCCTGATAGAGCCTAGCTGGACAGGACGGTCAGGGAAGGCTTCTCGGAGGAGGTGACGCTGAAAGTGAAGGTGAAAGATGAGCCACGCCCAAAGAGAAAGACTTCCAAGAAACACGTCTGCTTTCTTAGTCTACTCTTCTAGATCCCGTGACTTCTTTCTCTCCCTACCCACCCCCTTCTTCTTCCTCGCTCTGCCAACACCCCCCCCCCTCAGGTCTGCGGCAGTGTCTCTCTCCAGTCTTAGACTTTCCTATTCCTATGAGTTAGTTACACCCCCTCTTCCTTATTCCCGCTCCCATCACGGCCTAGATTTGAATCCTCATCTTGCAGCTATGTAAACTCGGGGATGGGGAAAAGGAAGGAGGGCAGGGGAGGAGTACACCCGGCCTTTTCTAGATTTTATCTTGTCCACTCCCTGGAGGAGGTTCAGGGGTGCTAGGAAATTTGTCCAAAACTACGTGGTCCACCTAGATTTTTTTTTCCAGTCCAGACTAAACCCCTGCGTGCTGATTCTCCATCAGGCACAGCACACTATCCCACCAGAGTGTGGGTTACTTTTCAAAGGATTTGCCCATATCAAGTAAGAAAAAGCACAGAGGGATGCATGGGTGGCTCAGCGGTTAAGCGCCTCCCTTCTGTTCAGGGCATGACCCCGGGGTCCCGGGATCGAGCCCCACATCGGGCTCCCTGCATGGAGCCTGCTTCTCCCTCTGCCTGCGTCTCTGCCTCTCTCTGTGTCTCTCATGAATAAATAAATAAAATCTTTAAAAAAAAAAAAAGAAAAGAAAAGGCAAAGAAAACTAGGAAACAGACCAATGCCATATTTTTTAGTTTTTCAAGTAGAACTCAAATCTGCACGTCCTTCTAAGCCCTGAACCCAGCCACCTATTCAGACAGCATTTGTCCAAACAATCCACCAAACTCCAAACCCACCCACCCACACTCATTGTCTCCGTTCCTATTCTCTCGGTGCCTGAACGGCTGTCTGATGCTTTCACTTCACAGACACAGAAGCTGAGACCAAGCCAGGAACAGAAGTTAGGTCTACAGATAGATCATTAAGCAGAAACAAGCCATTAAAAATGGAAGAAAATCCACTCCGCCCCCGTATGTGGAAGAGTGATACAGGTGCCTCAGGGTTTCTCCTCCACCCCCTTCACCTGCCGGTGGCATGAAGGAATCTGCCCTGAGCCTTCTCTCTTCCCTCAAGGTGATGTCCACAGTACACGGGTGCCAACATCACACAGAGCTGAGTTCAAATCCTACCACTGCTAACCTTGACTGAATCATGTCATTTCATTAAGCTTAACTTTTGTCTATAAAACAAGGTTGTCATGAGGATTGCACGGGAACACACGTGAAGAACCGAATCGAATGCTGACAAATAATCTGTACTCAAGGCGTGCACATTCCCTTTAACTCTGGGTTATGTAAGGGGACCAATGAGAGTGAGAGATACAATGAATTATCCTTACATGGGTCGGAGCTTACTAGTCTACCACCAGCCTACAAGCTAAAGGGTTTCTTGCCGCTTCCGTGATGTGTGTCACCTGCGCTAGGGTGGCCTGGTATATCTAGCACCCATGAACATCCAAGGAGAAGGCTTCGGAGCAGAAACTATGGGAAACATGATGGAAATGAGGCCAAGGAGAACAGGCACGTGCAACATTTCTCCAAAATCACTAAGGGGTTGACAGTTGGGAAGCACTCCCCATAATGGCTAACGGGCTTCGTGGGACAGGAGGATTTTTGAGCAAGACACGTTAAACGTACTCTACAAATACATCATACAGAGAGCTCACACGTAGAGGGCTCTCGGCAATGATGAAGGCATGACCTAGTTCAGTACCTCATTTGCTCTCGCCATCACCCCGGGAGACTATCTTCTTGTTGAAAGGTCAGCTCTTCACTAAACACACTGCACACTGGGCACTCCCCAGACCCTCCCCACAACCCCCTGAGTAGGTCCTACCATGAGTCCCATTGCATAAAAGAGAAAACCATGGTTCAGGGAAGTCAACAATCTGCCCAGAATCACATAGCCAGTGGGTAAGGCCTTCTGCTTTTCCCATTATACTCAACTCTCTGTCCCTTATATGTAAATACATATGTGTTTCTGGAATAAGAAATAGGTGATAAATCAGGAAGGAGAAGGTGATGGCTAGAACCACACAAAGGCAGAAGCAGGCTCTTGAGAACAGAGAAGGAGAAAATTGCTAAAAGAGAACAAACAGGGGCATCCAACCTCATGCCTCTGGGCAAAGCCCTCGGTCCCGGGTGACGAGGACCTATGTGCTGAAGGGCCGGGGAAGCTCAGGGACCTATGTGGTACACGCTCAGCTTTATGAAAAAGACTAAAATGGCCTATTAATTTAGATTCAAAAGCCCCGTGCATGCTGTTTAGCTGGAATCTAGAGGAAACGAAAAAATGCTAATCAGAGAGTCTATTACCAGATCAGAAGATTATACTTAACTTACATTCTCATTATTTTTAATGTTTTCAACCAACATTGCACCAAGCTTAAAATCAGAGGGGAGTGTAATCTGTTTACAAGTAAGTAGGAAGGTAATTGGGGAGGCCTGCTCAGCCTAGGACGGAGACTTCAGGTCAACCCTGCGCCCAGGGCACAGAGGGGGAATTGAGCAACTTAGACAAACGTGCAATGAAGCAGAAGTTCAGGGCAATTTTCCAGGTATTTCCATCTAAAATCTACCAGTCTAACTGGAAGCAGCAGGGCAGCTGAGAACAAAAGCAAAATACCAGTGATTGGCTTTGTTTCCCTTTTAAGCCTACAGATCCTTACTTCGATCCACCACGCTTAGTTTGCAGACACGTGATCCAGGAAGCGCAGGCTGTTAGCAGCTAAATGCATGTTTCTCAAAGTACGTGCCATGGAGCCCCATACCCGTACGACATTCACAGCAAACAGGATGTTCTAGAGTCAAATAAATTCAGGAAATGTTCAAAGTAAGCAAAAGAAAATGGGTCCATGTCCCATAAAGCTGCTCAGTCTCTTCACTTGATATGCTCCTTTGTAGTATGAACCTCTGATGGGGCCATGTATGTGCGTGTTTATCCACACTCTGTCTGGACCAGAGCTTGGAAAACTCTGGTTTATGCTGTCCCTGGTTTACTTCACCGTGGGGAAAACGAGAGGCAAGGGAAGACACCTCAGCCTTCTACTTCACAAGTGCCAAACACGTTGCGTAAAGTCAAGGGCTTCATGCTATGATATTAGGTAGTAGTATTTCATTAATAACTGATCTCTTAATTCGTGTTTTATGATCCTGTCAGCACAAAGAGGCATTTGTCTCTGCCCAAAAAGAAAGTATGTGGAGCTTCTAATCATGTGCCTCCCCTCCCTCTGCCCCATTAACTTGGAAAAGAAGAATCGCTGGAAAAGGTGGACGAAAGTCAAAACAATTGAGTTGTCTCTTTATGGATTTATCGAGTGGCAACTGGTGCCATAGAGAGAGCTAGGCGCGGGCAGCGAAGCATGCCGGGAAGCCCATTGATCATCAGGCACTTGGGTCAAAAAGGATTTTACCTTCTGTCCTCAAATCCAAATGGCAAGCTGGAGCACAGATGCAGCAGACGGGAGGTGGAGGGTCCCACCAGACTCCCTCCTCCCCTCACCAGCCCCTTCCACACAGAGGTCTCCAAGGTCACAGGAGGCGGAAACAACGCTTTTGGGGAGAGGTTAAGTGTGGGTCAGACTTATTGCTGCGACTCCATCACCGACCACATTGCGAGGAGACAGACAAATCAGACATGGCCCCTGCCTTCCAGCATCCACGGTTGGGAGGGTGGGGGGCCTGGGGACAGACAAGTGACCACCCACTGAAGAAGACTCCTTGACTCCAAAGGGCTACAAAGTCTCAAAAAAAAGGAGAGGATTATTCTCCCCTCCAGGAGGTGCAGCTAAATGCCCCTCTCCTTCAAGTGCAGACAAGGACTCAGCGACTCACGTCTGGTAAGAGAGCAAAGAAGAGGGAAATAGTCTGCGATGGGGAAAGCAGGAAGACACCAGCTTAACCAAGGGATCAGGGTTAAATCAGGCTGCTACCCCCATGTACTCTCTGATGCCACACGGTGGCTCGGACAGTTCACCTCCGTGGAGCTCCTCCAAACCCACGTGACCCAGATCCAGTCATGAGAAAACAGTACACACACCCAAAGTGAAGGGCAGTCTACAAAACACTAGACCAGTACTATTCACAGCTCTTAAGAAGGAAAAGAAAGGAGAGGGGATGGAAGGGGAGAGGGAGGGAAGGGAGGAAGAAGAAAAGAGGAAAAAAGAGGAGAAAATTAAAGAAAACAGCCACATAACAGAGGAAAGAAAAACCCCAGGAGACATGATGGCTAAAAGCAACGCGGATTGGGTCCGGGGAAAGAAAAAGGACACTAGTGGAAAGGGTGTGACATCTACATAAAGTCTGTAGCGTGGTTAATAATTATGTAAAAATGTCAATTCCTTAGCTTTGACAGATGTGCCGTGGTGATAGAAGATGTCAACAGTGGGAGAGGCTCGCTACAGGGTCTATAGAAAGCCTCTGTGCTATCTGTGCCAAGTTTCTATACATCTAAAACTATGCCAAAACCAGAAGTCTAAGAAAAAAAAAAAGAGAGAGAGAAGCAGTGCTTACTAAGGGCTTTAAGAGATTAATTACTTCTGTAAAGCAGTTTGGGGGAGATGGGAATGAAAATCATAGAAAGACGCTGTAGTCGGAGGGAAACACCAAAACCGGAGAGAACGGGTTCAGAGCGCTGCGCGTACCTGATGCGATGGGAGGGAGGGCGGGCGGGGCAGGGGCAACGAGGTGAGAGGAACATGGACAATTGGGTGAAAAATCTTCCAGGTTCAGCTAAGAAGGTTAGCCTCATGTTGGAATGTTAGTGAGTCGGGGCGTCTCGGGGGCTCAGCGGTTGAGCATCTGCCTTCAGCTCAGGGCGTGACCCAGGGGTCCCGGGATCGAGTCCCCATCAGCCTCCCTGCAAGGAGCCTGCTTCTTCCTCTGCCTGTGTCTCCGCCTCTCTGTGTCTCTCATGAATAAGTGAATACAATCTTCAGGGGGGAAAAAAAAAGCTAGTGAGTCAATGAAGGACCTAGCACAGAGAAAGCCTGTGAAATACCAACAAAAAGTCTAGAAATCAGATGAGCTGGCAAAGCTGGCCAGTCGTGTTTAGTAGTGAGGCAGCAAAGTGGAGAAAGCACCGAGTAGAAGCACCATTAGGCCATCCTACGTGGGACCGGCGTTGGCATGACTTGTGTGTTGAATGGTCGGTGGGAGAACCTGGGGCTGCTTTTCCTGCTTTTGACTTGAAACCGTGAAGGTCATGAAGAGGGAAGCCCGCTCCTTCTGCTTGCACACCCCGTGTCTACACCGCTACCCCCCCCTTAAAAGAGACAAGCAGCAGAGGATTCTGGGAAAGATACAGGCAACTGGGAATAACTAGGAAGTGGAGTCATTAAAAAAATGATGTTAAATCCATGATGGCAAGTCCATCACTTGGCTTAAAAAAAAAAAAAAAACAAGAAAACAAAACAAACAAACAAACAAACAAAAAAACAGCAACTGGGAGAAGAAGTCATGGCCATCCCAGCTCAAAAACCTGAATATCCTACCCAGTGCTCCAGAACGAGGTCCAAACGCCCAAGCACGATGCTCAAAGCATATCATATTTGCAATAAACTTCCTTTGTAGGTCACTCCCCCCCTCGCTGTATTTTACCACAGGCCAACAGCACGTTTTTAAGGAAAAAAAGAAAAAGGAAAACCCCTGAGTTTCCATTCCTGTGCATGTGTATACGCTATTCTGTTAGCCTGAGTTGCCCAGACTTGAGTCAAGGACAAACCCCACGGCTTCCACGAGGGCTTCCCTGCTACACAGACAACTGACTCCTTAAGTTGTTACGATGCTACTTGTTCACGTATGTCTTGTAGGACTCACTCCGTCCGGTAACCGTTTTGGGTGAGCTGGGCACACGCACGTGTCCCTGGGGGGCAGGAAGCACCCTGCCCCCATCACACAGACGTCCAGGTCAGCAGTGCTGCCCGGCTACCCCACACTCCTCCCTGCCAACATCCTCCTCATCTAACTCCCCCTATAAAGGAGGAAGAGCTCACTTTCGCGGGGTCCAGCTGCATTTGGAGCAACCCTGAGACTCACTGTGGGCTGAATCATCAGGTGAAATGTTTGGAGGCACTTCTGAAAAATAACCATCTCCTGGGGTGCCTGGGTGGCTCAGCTGGTGAAGCATCTGCCTTTGGCTCAGGTGGTGATCCCAGGGTCCTGGGACCGAGGCTCCCTGCTCCATGGGAGCCTGCCTCTGCCTCTACCTCCCTCCCTCTGTCTCTGTCTCTGTCTCTGTCTCTCTCTCTCTCCCTATCTCCACAAATAGATAATTAAAGTCTTTAAAAAATATCTGTGTCTTCTGGTAAAGGAAAAAGCTCACAGAGAGAGCTCTGCTTTCTGCCTGCCTTCCCTCCATCCCCGCTTTAGACACCGTGTTCATTCGTGCACCTTGGGGTGCAGGAACCACCTTGGAGCCCCAAGAAGAAGGCCAAGACAACAAAGGAACGCCCCCCTCCTCCGCCCCCCGGGCACTGACATCTAGAGCCGCAAAGTCACTTGTCTCTACGCTTTTAATCATTAAACAGCCTGACTCAGTTTCCAGGACTCAAGTAGAAGCATCCTAAGGAAGACACTGCGTAATATCTTGCTAATTGAACGTGAGGATTCCCTAACATTTGAGCTCCCTCGGGCTCCCCCAGGTGCCTCCATCAGCGAGCAAGAGCCCCTTGGAACTCAGGCTCTATGCCTCCAGGCCCGCACTGCAGAGCACACCGCGTCTGACCCCGGAAAACAATTACTCCCTCGTGTGAATTTCTAATCTGGCTCGAGAAACACTATCTAAGGCCAAGGCATCATCTCCTTCCGACTTCATCTACCTTTAAATGTCAAGTGCTGATTTTCGTCCTACTTCCCTGGAGACGAATTATTGTTTAATGAGGAACACGGGCCGTCATCTGCATCCCAGGACTTGTGACACTCGAGAGGTATTATCTCCACCAACCTGGAACCTCCCACACATTACTCCATGGAGGTCAAATAAAATATTCTCCTCGCATTTTCCAGTCCAAGAACCAGAGCTGCACCACTGAGCCCCTGGACAATCAACAATTGGCCGACCGTTGCTGAGCTTCTGATGCACAGGCATCTAGGCACCGAGGGTCCGGTAGAGAGAAATGGACAGGGGGCGGGGGGGGGGTAAGAAAAATTCACAAGGGTTGAACGGGGGGCACCCAGGGGCTCAGCGCTTGGGTGGCTCCCCTCGGCCCAGGGCGTGACCCCGGGGTCCTGGGATCGAGTCCCGCATCAGGCTCCCCGGAGGGAGCCTGCTTCTCCCTCTGCCTGTGTCTCTGCCTCTCTCTCTGTGTCTCTCATGAATAAATAAATAAATATTTTTTAATAAAGAAATAAAAAAACAAAGGCTGAACTAGAAACTTTATGCCCATGCTTTATATTTGGTGGGTCTTCTAATCTTCACAATAACCCGAGGATTTCAGGATTCGTAGAACCATTTCCCTGAAATGGAGCTCAGAGAAATGATTCAAAATTGTATCGCTAAGCCAAAAGGTAGAAACAACCACGATGTCTATCAAGAGATGGGTCGGATCAAAAAAAAAAAAAAAGAAGAAGTGTTATGTCCACACAATGGAATATCATTCAACTCTAAAAAGGAATTGAGCTCTGTACATGTTACAACCTGGATGAACTTTGAAGACATGAGGCTACATGAAAGAAGCCAGACACTAAAGGGAAGATACTGAATGATTCTATTTATATGAAATACCTAGAATTGGTAAATTTGTAGAGACAGAAAGTAGACTGAGGATACCAGGGATTGGGAGGTGGTGTGTGCGGGTGTGTGCGCGCACGTGTAGAATGGGGAGTTGATGATCATGATTGCAGAGTTTCTGTTTGGGGTGATAAAAAGGCTTTGGAAAGAAATAGTGGTGACGGTTGCGCAATACTGTGAACATAATTAATGCACCGAATTGTACACTGAAAAACAGTTAAAATGGCAAGTTTTCAGGGCCCCTGGGTGGATCAGCGGTTGAGCATCTGCCTTCGGCTCAGGGCGTGACCCCGGGTCCCGGGATCGGGTCCCACATCGGGCTCCCCACAGGGAGCCTGCTTCTCCCTCTGCCTGTGTCTCTGCCTCTCTCTCTCTCTCTCATAATAAATAAAATCTTCAAAAAAAGTTTTAAATGGCAAATATATATATATTATATATGTAAGTATATATATATATATTACTACAGTAAAAAAATCGTATCACTAATAAATGTTTTGACAGCAACTTAAAAGCTATGTCTGAATCCAAAATTTGTAATCTTTCTAGCAAACCATAAAGAGGTCCTCAAAGATGTAAATCCACGCTGATTCACGGAACTTCCAAAACAACGAACCTGTTCTGCGTCCGTAGACGTAGTAGCCGCCAACCGCGTATGGGCACTGAGAACTTCAAACGTGGCCAATGTTGCCTAAGCAATTGAAGTTCTTGTTTTATTTAAAATTTAATTAATTTTAATTTATGTACCGGCCACTTGTTGGATAGCCCAGATCAAGAGAAACACAAACGCCTGAGGAGACATCGTAGGAGAAGGATGACATCCCAGTGACTACAGAGAGTCTTTCAAGTTAAGGCTTTGGTTTTTAAGGACATAAACCCGAAGCTCTGAAGATTGCCAACACAGCCTAACCTGCCTCCTTGAGTTTGGCTCACCTCCACCTGCAATCCATCCATCAGGAAGAGCCGTCTTGGTGACAGCAGCCCCGATTAGGTCATCTGCTTTCTGAAAACTCCACTAAACAGAAACAAACCTCCAATGCACAGACGGAGTGAAATAAGCCCGCCTGAAAGGGCTCCATACTGTAGGATTCCAATTACGTAACAGTCTGAAAAATGCAAAACTATGGAGACGGTAAAAAGATCAGTGGCTGCCAAGGGGTGCGGGGGGATAGGAGGGA
Organism: Nyctereutes procyonoides; assembly: GCF_905146905.1. Lineage (NCBI taxonomy): Eukaryota > Metazoa > Chordata > Mammalia > Carnivora > Canidae > Nyctereutes > Nyctereutes procyonoides. The sequence goes on along the minus strand of NW_026575135.1, from coordinate 3,322,018 downwards.
TAAATAGGCAAAACAGGAGGTTTTTAGGAACTATTTCGTAGGAATAATAGCGGTAGACACAGGTCCTCATATGTTTGTCAAAACCCACAGAAAGTACAACCCTGATGTAAACCGCGGACGCTGAGCGCCAACAACGTGTCCGTGTGGGTTCAGCAGCTGCCAGCGTGCATCTGGGCGGCAGGGCCGTGCGGGTGGCGAGGCCGGGGGCAGGGTGGGGGCCAGAGGGTCTATGCAGCTCTGCCTACGGCTGCTCGATTTTGCCGTGAACCTGAAAGTGCCCCAAAAAAGAACGTCAAGGGACGCTCAGCAGTTAAGCGCCTGCCTTCAGCTCAGGGCGTGACTGCGGGTCCCGGGATGGAGTCCCACGTCGGGCTCCCTGCATGGAGCCTGCTTCTCCCTCTGCCTGTGTCTCTGCCTCTCTCTCTGTATGTCTCTCATGAATAAATAAATAAAATATTTTTTAAAAAAAGTCAATGTGGGGCGCCTGGGTGGCTCAATCAGTTAGCCACCTGCCTTGGGCTCAGGTCAGGATGCGGAGGTCCTGGGATGGAGCCTGCATAGGGCTCCCTGCTCCCCGGGAAGCCTGCCTCTCCCCCTCCCTCCGCCCCTCCCCCTGCTCTTGCTTGTCCTCTCGCGCTCTCTCTCAAATAAATAAAATCTTAAAAAAAAGAAAAAAGTCAAACAAAGGAAGAAGGTAAAAGCACCACTAAAACTCACCACCCCAGGGCGCCTGGGGACAGGGGAGGGGTCCCTGGGCATCTGGCTCCTGGCTCTCCCCCACCACACACACACCAGCGATCATCCAGCACAAGCCTTGCCACTGCTCTTGCCTCTGAGCCCTCTTCAGGTCTCTCCCGGAGCAGCGGGGCCAGCTCCCTTCTTCTTCCCAACCCCAACCTCCCCTCTTTGGATGCTTCCTTGAGCCAGGAAAATGGAGTTAAGGACTCCCCCCTGTGCATCCACACACGGAATAACTATCACAGCGTGCACCCTTGTTCTGTTAGGGGTCTGTCTCTTCTAACAACTTCTGGGTTGCTCCAGGGTAGGTCTCACTCCTCCCCAGCACCTCCTGCTTGACCCGGCCCCAGGCCGCCTCTGAAGGCTCCACCTGCCCGGCCTCACAGCCACACAGCCCTCCTGGAGGCCTACAACACGCCCCCCTTCCTCCTTCCAGGACCCCCTCCCAGCGACTCAAACCCATCCTTCCTCTCCAGCCCCGCCCCTCAGGAAAGCCTTCCCTGATTTCCCAGACCGAAATAAATGCCCCAGTTATACGTTCTGAAAATACAAGATGGGTTTGCCTTCAAGGAAAAATGTGTCTAAATAACTGTATGAGAGTATTTGTTTAATTTTCATCTCTTCCTTTAGGCTGTAAGCTCCTCATTCGGCTGCTTTTGTTCTTTTTTTTCTTCTTCTTCTTCTTTTTCCTCACAGTTTTATTTCTAGTTCCTGCCATATCTGAGGTTCCCAGCATATACTTGTGAATAAATGGATTAATTTCTCTGTCCTCAGGATCCGGGTGGGCGCGTACTAATTATTTGTAAAATGGCTGTAGTTCTCTGATCTCCAGGGTTTAGGGGAGTTCCTGACACAGAAGGAGTGGTCAGCAAATTCAGCATTTGTGGAAGGAAGGAAGGAAGGAAGGAAGGAAGGAAGGAAGGAAGGAAGGAAGGAAGGGGAGGTTCAGACATCCTTGCACAAATGAACCAGCCCACCTCTTCATCCTCTTCATGATAGACACTGTTTAGCACCATACGCAGAGTCTCAGACTGAAGAGGCCGCTGCCGAGTGTATACAAAAATGATGCTTTGAGGTTGAGGACAGTTTTGTGGGCTTTTTTTGTGTGTGTTTTTCATTTACCACCAAATATCTTGCAAGCAGGCTCTCTTTCCTTATTCTTTTGGCCATGTTACTTGTTGGGTAATGAAACCCACGTCTAGCTTCCACAGGTGACTGTGTTCAAAGAAAGAACGTGCCCAGCCACGTGTAACAGGCTGCCCAGCTCCCAGAAAGGGACAGGGTGAGGGCTGGGAAGCTGGGACGCTGCCGGGACAGAGAGGCCAAACAAGCCCTGCGGATCCCTGGGGGCCAGCGCCGGATGGGGAGAGACAGAATGGACCCTGATTACAATCTGAGGGGGATTCTTCTGCTGAAAGAGAGTTGATTGGGTTGTGCTGCGATGCCAGAGTCTGTGGGCAATCAAACACCTCCTGGCTACACTGAGCAGCTGGAACTGGAAACCTAGAGGCAGAGGCTGGCCTGTGGCTGGGGGCCAGGCCCGGGGGCTCGGGGGGAGCTCAGTCTTAGGCTGGAGCTCAAATGGCAGATGTCGGATTTGTCTATTCCCAGCACCCTAGCGAAGGCTGCTTCGGAAGGGGAGTGGCTTGCCTGGTGACCCAGGGACAGAGCCATGGGAGGGAATCATCCCTAATGGCTGCGGAGTGTGCAAATACTCATATTTCCAGTAGCCCCTCCCTGAGCGCTGTAAGATCCGTATCATAACCTCCATCTGACGGATGCACACAGCTAGGCCCAGGTAGAGGGCCCAGGTAGTGCTCAGCGTTATAAGGTTAGGACTCCGGAGAACTCCAAGTCCGCCCGCCTCTACCCACCACCCTGCAATCCGGAGCAAGAGTCTCCGGCATAAAGTCAAAGCCTGCAAATACTGACAAGGACCAGAGTTCCCAGGAAGGTGATCACGGATCTGGATTCTTCTCGGACACCTACTATGTGCCAGCAGGCATTTGCCCAGACGGTTGAGATGATCATTCCAGGTATGGAGCAATGAAATGAAATGGAGTTTGGTTCTTTCTTCAGGGTGAAATCATTGTCCGCAGGTGCCAGGGCCGGCCGCGAAGGCCAGACCAAGTTCTTTTGATTTCATGCTGCCAATCTGGGAAGCAAAAGCAACGCCGGGAGGATGCGTCCTTTACCAGCTTCCAAGCCATGCCCCGTGCTGGGGCTTGCTCTACCGTAAAAAGTGGCGGTACCACTTCTGTTCAATCGGATTTCCAATTTCCATGGACTTCCAAGGAAACTGGTGGCTTAGAACATGAAAAGAAAATTATTTTTTAAAATATTTTATTTATTTATTCATGATAGAGAGAGAGAGAGAGAGAGAGAGAGAGAGAGAGAGGCAGGGACACAGGCAGAGGGAGAAGCAGGCTCCCTACAGGGAACCCGACGTGGGACTCGATCCCAGGACTCCAAGATTGCGCCCCGGGCCAAAGGCAGGCGCTAAACCGCTGAGCCACCCAGGGATCCCCTGAAAAGAAAATTAAATCGTGTCAAGAGTGGGTAAGGAAGGGGCATTTTGAAAACAAATGAGAGAAGGTAACGAGAAGGGCAGAAAACGACTTCTGTCCGTATCACCCTGGGAAAGATGACCACCTGCCCACCAAGCATGTTCTGGAAGGGCTCTGATCTACCCATCAGGCACTGCATCCAGGGCCCAGGGGACTTTTAGGGGCCAATGTAAATAAATGTTTTAATCTTGGGACACCTGGGGGGCTCAGCAGTTGAGCATCTGCCTCCGGCTCAGGGCGTGATCCCAGGGTCCCGAGATCGAGTCCCACATCGGGCTCCCCTCATGGAGCCTGCTTCTCCCTCTGCCTGTGTCTCTGCCTCTCTTTCTGTGTCTCTCATGGATAAATCAAGAAAATCTTTAAAAAGATTAAAAAAAAAACCAAATGTCTTAATCTTTCTAAAAACCAGAAGCAAAGCAAGTTATATGTGTAGGTCAAAGACAATGTTTCAAAAAATATTATTACTATAACCACCTTTATGCAAACAGCACTATAAAATACTTCCAATGGAAAAAAATAATGATATTAAGTAATTTGTTAATGTTAGGGAAGAATGATCCACAAAGGCAAAAGTGCCTACGCGCCCTCGGGAGTCATAAAGTTGTCCTGCATGCTGACTCTGTTAGGGTATAATCTTGGCCATTGGATGTGGAGCTGAATGAGCTAATGGGAATGAGTGGGATCGGGGTAAAAGGTTGTCAGGTATGTTCTGATGAACTTGCATGGGCGGAGCTGAGTTCCCGAGTATTACCAAGAAAACTAGAACTACGCCTCTGCGTGCAGGTGAGCATCTCTCCGCGGGCTATGCCTAGCAGAAAAAGGCTAAATTAAAAGTCACCTTTAGCTTTGTCATTTTCTCCATCTCAAAAAAATCACACCTATTATGGGTCCTTGGGACCAAATGTTACCCCGGAGATTGGAATCAACATCTAAACTCTGGTTAAGCAGGTCTTTCATGCCTCGCCCAAATCCTGCTTATTCCAGCCCCAGTCTTTCGTTTTGCTTTTTTAAGACCGAAAAATCTACAAATGTTGCTTTCTTTGCATTATTGCAAGGATTCCTTATCCTGAGACCCATCTGCGAGTTTGGGTGCCACATGGCTTGAGGGATGGACGTAGCACCTGAACGTCAGTGAGAAGCCGCGGCCTGCAGCAACAATTCAGTCGTAAATTTTGATGAGCTGGGCAAGTCACTTCCTCTCTGGGCCTTAGCTTCCCATGTCTGAGAAAGGTGAGTTATTGGCCTAGGAGTTGACTGGCAAATTTGACGGATCCTGTAACACGGAACATACAGGATATTATGGATGGTCCTATCACAGATCCCTCCCAGTAAAACCGGTGTTGTAGTGAGGACGTATCGTGGTGGTGCTCAAGAAGCCTTCTATTTTGTCAAAAGCAAGGATAGGCCTATCGGGTCAGGCACGGACAGTATCATTCCTAAGAATCTGCAGAGGCGGAGTAAAGGTCGGACAGGTTGCCCCCACACAGGCAGGGCAAATCAGGGGCAATGCCAGGTTCAAGCCCTGGACACAGGGCAGGGTGCGGGCGAGAATGGTCCCATTATGGATAGCTCAGTCCTGGACTTACAACCCCTGCTTCCGGGCAGGACAGCTGAATGAGAAATCCCATTTCCCTTCCGATCATTTGAATGAGAAAGGGGCCAACATTAAACCGGGGGCAATTGTCTTTACATCACCCTGGGCACCGATTCTAATCACAAACTTGCAGACCACCGGCCCCTGGTGGCGATGATCTGGAGCGTGGAAATTATCGCATAATTTACGACAGACAGGCGGTGCCTGAAAGTGACTTTCTCAGCATCTGTTCCCCAGTCGTCTGGAGAGCCACGAAATGAAGAAAGCTCTGGGGCTTGCTGGAGAAATGGGATCTCCTCCCTTGGCATCCAGCAGTCTAAGCCTCGCCCCAAAACTGGCCTCTTCCTGTCTCCCTCGCCCACTCCCTCCCCCTGCTGCTCAAGCTCCAACCCTCCCTCAACACTTGCCTTCCAAAGTCCCACCTTTCCCCCAAGAACCTGCCCAGCCCAACTCGCCGTCCACTGCCCCCTCCTGCAACGGTCACCTCTGTCACCCATGAAGTGGGCGGGAAGTCCAACATGGTTCGAATTCAACCCAAATGTAAGTGCTGTATGAGTAAACACTGCTTCCACCCCAATGTCACCCGAAGCCCACCCCCCTCGAGTTTTCCCGGGCAACACAAGGCAGAGATTCAATAAGAAACACTGGCTAATGGAAAAGGACAAATGCTGCATTCCGAACCCCCTGGGTACTGCTCGGTTGTGCTCCCTCCCAAAGCTGTGCCCTCAGGCATGCTCTTCAGACACCCCATCTGCAAAATGGGGAGAAGCCCATTAAACATTAGTGGGTTATTTTGAGGATTAAAGAAAGAAAAAAGAAAAAAAAACACACGATGGTAGGCAGTGACGTGCAGTACAAATGCAAGAAATGGCTATTATCACTCCAATAAGAACAGCTGATGTGTTAAGGGAAGTAACAAACTTGACGTTGCTCTTTTTTCAGCTCAAGAAAGGCAAACACTCTCTTTGAGATTTTGTCTGTCGCATGCTGGGACAGTTTAGTCATTCAACTATGAATTAAAAGATACTGCTAAGCACCTTCCCTGTACCCATCCGGGTTCCAGCAGTAGCGAGAGCATCGAAACACCATGCCAAGAATGAGCCCCCGGGGCCTTAATTCTGTTAAATCATATGGTTTTTAAAGGTGATGGGTCCTCGGGGCCCCTGGGGGGCTCAGCAGTTGAGCATCTGCCTTGGGCTCAGGGCGTGACCCTGGGGTCCCCGGTCGAGTCCCGCATCAGGATCAGGCTCCCCGCATCTCCCTCTGCCTATGTCTCTGCCTCTCTCTCTCTCTCTCTCTCTCTCTGTCTCACAAATAAATAAATAAAATCTTAAGACCAAAAAAAAAAAAAAAGTGCGTGCAAACCCACTGGCTTTGACTTTTGCTAAGCATCGAGTAACAAACATCAATAAACGTCTTCATGACTGTCTGACTCCCGGGGCAGGTGGGCGGCTGTCGGGCCCTCAGATCCGTGGAGTCCGCTCCGAGGTTGGAAGCATGCCGCCTGCACCCTGCACGTACCTGGCCTGTGCTAAGCATACCTACTGGGGAAACCGAGAGTAAGCACGGCAGCCACAGCCCCTGCCCTCTCGGAGCTTACAGTCTAGTGGGCAAGACAGACAACCAAACAGAATGGGGCTGCAGTGGAAGGTGCTGGAAGGCAGCAAAGAGGGCAGGCGGTGTGGGCAGGTGCAAGAGGGCAGGCCCACCTCACCTGTCCGCAGAAAGAGGACATCGCGCCCGAACTGAAGAACCCACAGCAGGTGGCCAGGCAAAGAAGGCTGGAAACAAACCGTCCCCAAGACCGGAAAGAGCAGGGGCACTGGGGACACAGGGGTGAGCAGACACGGTTCCTGCCCTCGTGGTGCTGGTGGCATAGTCATGCTCGGGGCCTTGGGAAGCAGGCATTTCCATCCCCAGTGCGGGCCAAGCCGACGGGTCACCAGCACCGCAGGAGGGTCGGTCCAGGCTCCGTGGCTGCACCCACAACGGGTGGTGGGGGACACAGGAACTGAGCAGCCAGCCTGATGGCGAGGCCTGGCCCTGGACGGCCCTCCGTGCGACCCTGGGCCACCTCCCCCGCCCCCAGCCTCACTGTCCCCGCGAGGACGCCACACCACATACCCACGGATGAACTTCCCGCTGCGAACCCCGTGCTCCGGCATGACTTAGCAATTTTCAGCATTTGTTCTTCTAATAGAATCACAGTTGGTTTGCTTTTTTTTTTTCTTCTTCTTCTTTTCTTCCACATTATGCCCCTTTATGTGGAATGGGTGACATTATTTATTTCTTATATCCTCAGGACTTAAATCCTTGAATTATTCTAAATCTTGCCCAGGCCTGACATCACAGATAAATTCTCCCTCTCGGGGGATGGAGATAAATGGGGGTTGCCACTCCTGTGACCTCCATCAGGGAGCCGGCTCCGACACTCCAGCCAAGGAAAATGCTGCACCAAGCCAGGCTGGAGGGGGCGGGGAGCCTTAAAAAAAAAAGAGAGAGAGAGAGAGGCAGGAAGGATGGACACCTAGAGCTGAGCAGTCTTGAAAGGGCCAAAGAAGCAGCATCTGTCTGGATGCACCTCCAAGACCCCGAGGGGACCCAGTGTGGGGCTCCCTGCTTTTTATTCTCAGATGGAAAGTTGCTGGGCCCAGGTGGGAGCCGGCCAGGCCCAGCAGGAACGCCCAAGCCTGGGCCCCGGGGGCGACCCACTAGCATCCGTGTGGCCCCTGCCACCATCCCACTCCCGACGCCGGGCTTTCTGGACTGTGGAGTGCAGACCGTCACCTCCTCAGAGAGCTGCTAAAAGGATAAAACAAAATGGCCTGGGCGGCAATGCATGGGGCCAGAAAATACTCCAGGAGGAGGAGTTGAGGACAAACCAAGGCGGGGGCTCCGTGGGGCGCTGGCAGGGAATGTCCCCACTTCTTCGCCTTCCGGTGCCCCACGCCTCACAAGTGGGTGAGGTCCCCAGGTCCCAGCAGCCTCGAGTGTGCACCTACGGGCAACGGGGGTCTCACCAGGGTTGGGTGGGGATTTCCTTCTACTCCATGTTTAAGACTTTCCCATCCTTTCTGAGCCCCAGGCTCCTCAGGTGCACAAAACAGTACCTAGCTCAGGTTATTTTAGGACTTAGGCTGATTCTGCAAATCAAGCACTTAGGATGACACCTGGCACCTGACGAGCGCGCGGTGAATGATGGCTATAGCAGCGCTTCGGGACCTTGCTGTTTTCTCCGAGATCTCTATCGGCTGGCTTGCCTCTGTGTGATCTGCTCCACCCCCAAAACCACTTCCTGTGACCCCCTTTGCCCCAGGAGGCTGACGGACCTCTACAGACTGTACCATCCAGGTTCTTTTGCCTTCTGCTTCCAGGTAGAGTCTGCTCCGTAGAGACACGGGCAGAGCAGGGAGCGGCAGGGGAGAGAAGTCGGGCTATTTATGGTCCTCCCTCCCCCTTCCCCCTGTCAGGCTGTGCTCTCAACAGTGGAAGGGAGAACCTGTGAGCAGTCCTTAGAAGGGGCCCTCTTCCCAGGATCACTATTTCCTCATCTGGTTCCTCCAGGTGAGCAAAAGCTTCTCCCTTAAAATGGAGAATCTGGTTCCTATTTCTGGTGTTTGGATACAGAGAGCTGTTAGGCCTCACCTTTCCCCATGTGCTCCCTGTCTGGGCAAGCTGCTAAGAAAACCTGGGTGCTCCCTCCTTGGTGCTGGCTACAGACTCCGACGATGCAAGTCCTTGCCCAGCCCTATCCTTGTGCTGACTCTCTCCAGCCATTCTGGACCTGCTGGAGAGGCCTGCCCTGCTCAACCCCAAAGACATGAATTATGGGAATAATCAACCTTTATATACCTACTCTGTGTATATGTTAGTATCATCATTTCAATATCTAAACTAAATTTGGGATGGGATTATCTCCTGCTTTTGCAGGGTGACAGAAACACCTAGGATGCTCTAATGCCTCTAAGGCCTCATGACCCCTGGCTGGTTCCCTTAGTTCTATCACACCCTTCAGTAAACCCTCCACTGCTTCGTCTCCTGAATGTGCTCAGAAAGAAGCCATCTGCTTCCTGCCAGCACCCTGAATGATACAACACTGAAGGCCCCAGAGCCTGTTCATTCATTAAGCATCTGTTCATCCCCAACTTGTACAAGTTACCTTGTGTCTGAGCAGAACTAGTGGTGGAGGAGGACAGCTTTAAAGTATGGTAAATGAAACAAATACTTCACATGCAACATCTTATTTCATTCTCTCAACAGCCGTGCAGATTTGGCATCGCTGTGGCCAACTGGTAAACCAAAGTGCGAAAAGAAAATTGTCCAAGGTGACAGAGCCCGTTCATGGCAACGGGGAGGCAGGAAGCTAGGATTGACCCCACTCCAACCCTCCTCCACTCTTCGTGAAGACACAGGCATGATGTCACCATATGGGGTAGGCCATGGGAGGGCATACACGCAGAGCAAGCTATGAACCATCAGCTCAGAGAAGAGCCATTTGTGGGTAAGGTTGAGGGCCCGTTGAGCAGGACTGTGTAACAGGCCTGCAAGCATGTGTGGGATTTCCATGGACGGGCTCTACAAAGAGGGTCTCGGAACAGTACTGGGGACATAACAGGGAGATGAAGGACAGATATGCTGAATCTGGGCTTAAAGACCTCACGTGTCATCAGCCGTCACTGCCTATGTAGTGTAGCCGTGCCTTGCCCAGTCATCAATATACCTCTTCCCCTAACCCACTGAGACTGTGTAGTGCACACTGCACTTTCAAAGAACCTCAGTTTCCCCATCTACAATATATGCTTTGTTTTATATCCACTTGCTTAGGCATGGATTAAGTCCCCTGGAGCATCATAGTAGTGGAACCAAAGAGTAGACACTTTGGGACTCAAATTCACATTAACTTACATCTCGTCTTACCCGTTCACTTCCACGAGCCTCTAAACCGTGTGATTGAGGGCATAACCCATACATGTTTCCCTCTGAAGCCTGTGTAGTACCTAATACAGGGCGGCATCCAATAAATGCTTGCAGAACAGCAAATTAATGTGGTCCAGCCTCCTCCTTGGCTAACTTGGAAAAATCAAGGACCAGGGAGGTAATGACTTATCCAATGTCACCAAGCACATTAATGGCTCCTTCAGGGCATCAGCCCAGTAAAGACTTAACTCTTAGCACTCATGCCCAAGGGCCCGTTGTGTAGGCCACGGGTCACAGGTTGCTGACTTCCATCTGGTATTGCAGATGGGAGGTTCCAACGAGAAAACAGGCCAGGTGAGTCTTTCTGTGAGTAGAAAGAAATACGAGCCTTTCGAACTTGCCTAAATTCTCTGACAAGTTTGATCTAGTACAGAATAAAAGGCAGGCATGATTTACCTAGTTTTTCCAAATGCTGTTGATGAGGCAACTCGTGAAAAACTACAGAAGAGGCTAAACAACGAGGGGACGGGGTATAAAAGGTGGTTGACAGAACAGGAGGCAGGTAAGCCTCGGGACACAAAGGTCTGGTATCTGCAAAGAAGAGAAGATGCTTGTTGAGTAAGCCCGAGAAAAGCAGCCTGGCCTTCCAGAAGGAGCTGGACTCCAACTTGAGTTCCCGGGAACTCTGAGCTCCCACGCTGCATCGTCAAGGACTCTATCAAGAGGCACAGTAAATAGAATAGCGGCGTCACTGGACTCTGCCCTCCCCCGTCATGGTGCTGCTCCTGTACCACCTAACACGAGGGTATGCCTTAGGAGCAACTCCCAAAGGAAAGTGGTGTGTGTTTGACTCAGGTTCATCCCCGGTTGGCTGGGGGCCTCCACCCATTACAATCTCTCAATGACGCCGGCACACGGGGCAGCCACCAGCTGAAACATCGGCCCTCTCCATGGGGGAAGGAAGGAGAAAGCTCTGGAATATCTTCCCCCGACAGGTGAACGCTCTGACCCACAAGTGGCACCCAACACTTGCACTCACAACTGTAGTTACATGAGCCATTTGTCCATAGACAGGCAGAGAAGTGCGACCCTAGCGTGAGCCCAGAGAGGAGAGGGATCAGAAATACTGGACAGAAGAGCACTGACAGTTTGGCCAACAGACCCTTGCAAGAAAACCCGCCATGTTCTGATGACCTGGGGTGGGGTGGGGGGAGCGCTCAGCAAGCCTCTGAGCTTAGCAGAGGGAGGAGGTAGCTTGGATTGGTGGGTGGAAAGGCACTGGCCTGGGAGTCCGCATGCACTCCAGGCAGGCCGCTCTCTCTCTGCAGCACGAGGGGGAGGCTCTGTGAGCCTCTCCTGCTCCTTCCGAGCACGGATCCTCCTTGGCAGAGTGTGACAAGTTAACACAGCATTCCGTTTGCTCGGTGCCCCTGACACGTTACATAACTGAGCCCCGTTCTGCTGTCACCCAAGGCCTCGTCGTCCCCCCTTGTAAACTCAAGGGCAGAGGCCTTGTCTTACTCATCTTGCAAAAACCTAGCACGGTTCTTTACAAGCTGGAGGCACTGCCTACATGTTTATTTAATAAATGAACAGATTACATTTTCTGAAAACGATGGCTTGAAGGACTCGGCCTAGCCAACTGTGGACGTTCCAAGGAATCCGTGCAATGATAAAACCGACAACGTCAAGGATCAGCTGATAAAGATTGATGATAAATACTAATAATAATAAAAAAAGAAAAAAAAACATGCATGCAGCACCAGTTTGCAGATCCTCTTCACCTCTATTCTCTGTTTTAATGTTCTCATTAACACTACATGGGAAGCAGAGGTAAAGATGAGGAAGTTGAGGTCCCAAGAGGTAACGGGATTTTGCCAAGGTCACACGGCTAGTCAAGGTAGAGCTGGATTAGAAGAGTAGGCCTAGCGCTCTTTGCCCATGAGTTTTCCGTAAGAAATCTTCTCCTCTCCTCGACTCTTCCTATAACATGAATAAGCCCTTGTTGTAACACACAGACCACATTTTTCCCTGCATCTTACAGATTAGACTTCTGAGTCATCCTCGCGGCCTGAGGCTTGGTGTCTGAGCTCCCCAACCCCACTACAGCCATCCACTTTGCCTCCCTGCTCAAGCAACTCAGGTCTCAGGGACACCTGCTCTGAACCACAAATAGCATCAATTCCATGTTCTTCAGTGAGTCCTTTAATTGGTGGGGACGTTTTCAGAGCAGAATGGAGGCTCAGTCTTATATGACTTCACTACCCCATTTTGGGTGATGCTTTGTAACCGTGATAAACACAAGCGAACTGCAATAAAAGCAGCTTATTATGTAAGCTTCTCTTAGCAATTCCCTGCAATGGCGCTTTGTGTGGGGCAGGGCCACTCACTGAACAGACCAAGAGCTTGGGGTCTACAGATTAAGTGACAGAAAAGACCGTATGGTGACTAGTTAAGAGCATGAGCCACAAGATTCAGCCAAAGCTGGGGGTGCCTGGGTGGCTCAGTCAGTCGGGCATCTGACTCTCAATTTCAGCTCAGCTCATGATCCCAGGATTATAGGATCCAGCCCTGCATCAGGCTCTGTGCCCATCATGGAGTCTGCTGTCCCTCTCTCTCCTCCTCTGCCTCACCCCTACCCCCACTCATTCTTTCATTCTCCGCCCCCCTCTCTCAAATATATAAGTCTTTAGAAAAAAAAAAAAAGAATCAGCCAAATCTGGGTTCTAGTGTGAGCTCTGCTGCTTCTGAGCTCTGTGACCTTCTGGCACTAACACCTCTAAGTCTCAAATTCATTCTCTGTAAAGTAAGGACACGTTCCCAATCCTCTTACGGTTGTTGTAAAGACAAATGAGAGAATGCATATGAGGCTCTTGCAGAAGGACCTGCTCATGATAAGCACTGAGCACGTGAATTACATCACTCAGGTCTGCTTTCCCTCTAGGTGGGAAGGCCCGAAAGGCTAAGGCCCTCTTTGCTGGTCCACGGCCGTTTCCCCAGAGGCTAACACAGTGACTGGGCCATGTTCAGTGCTTTATGAACTCTTGTAATTATTAGGAAACTTGATGGAGCTCCCACAGGTATCTGATTTCTCTATAAAATCACTGGGGCTGTTGCTTCTCAGACATAGAGAACTTGGCTAGCTCTCATCGGCTGTTATTTCTAGGTCTGCCTAGAATCACAGAGACCTTGAGGAAAGAGGGGCTTTACAGCAGCCCCCAACCACTTACTTGGAGAGTCATCTATCTCCACAAGGCCCTGTCCTGTCTCCACACGATGAGCTCTGTACTATACCCCCCTGCACAGCGTGAGGTAGGTGCCACCATAACAATCTCCACTTGTAACCCTGCAGGTTCTCATTTCCAAAACAGAATAGCAATCCCGGGTCTCCACCTGACCCCAAGAAAAGCAAGGGGGAGTCAACAATGACTTTCCCGTAGCTAACAATCTGGAGGCGGGCAGGACTTAAAACAACAGCAAAGGATCAGGGATTCACTAAAGCCATGTAATGTTTATGCAGTAAGCTTCATCGACCTTGGGAAAGTACAATAGTTGACAAGAACAGGTTTGAGAGCTCTAGAAATCTTAAACAGGGGATCTGGGAAACACACCGTAAGGACACACACACACACACACACACACACACACACACACGGGGTCAGAGCTTTGAATCTTACACTCAACACAAACTAAAGTAGGATCCACTGAAACAAAAACAAACAAGGACAAGAAAGACTCCTAGGTTGTTGGGTGTTTGTTTTTAAACCGCTCAAGGTAGCTATAATGCTCGAAACAGGGACCTCTTTTCTTGGGTTCGGTAAACACGACCATGGGGTGGTAAGATGTGCCAAAGAAGATTCTCTTCCATGGTTTCCATTATGGCGCCTCTGCCTCACTGCAAAGTTTTTGGAATAAATGAATTCCATGCATTGGGGGAAGGTGAGCATGCAATTGCATCTCCCACCACTCTCCTTCCTCTTCCCCACTGCGTGTACGCTCGCCAGTTAAGTCTGAGTTAAGGGCACCGGAGAGTGGGAGAGCGTCCTCAGCCCGTATGGAAGGCTAAAGGCAAACATCAAGAAACTGCTTTGGTTTCCCGGGAACCAGAGGGATGATTGCCATGTGCTAAGAGTTCTGATCTAAAAAACATGTATAAAAATAACGCACGTTTTTAACATGTTGGTTTATAAATATAAAATCCCATTATCACAGAGCCACAGTCAGCCCAGTCTCCAAGGATTACTGTGCATTTAACACAGTAGGAAAAATAATCACTTGTAGGCTTTAGAAATGCCCCGAACCTTGATTCCAGGTATTGGCACAGCACAGCCCCGCCTGAACTTAGGTCAGGTAACATGGGGCAGATCTGTGTAAGTCATCATTTACTTAAGGGAAACGAAAGTGCTGTTAACGAAGACAGAGAATCTTACGACAAACACAGGACAACACTTGCCAACAGAAGTACAGGCCAGCCCAGATTAATAAATCCGTGCTAAGTGTCCTTCCCTGCCATGCTACGCGTTAGAACGACAGGAGTGCTACTCAAACGTAAAGTTCTTCCTCTGGTTGTTAATGACATTATTTTATATTATAAAATAATATAAAAGCGCCAGTGATCCTGATTGCTCTTGGAATCTCTTGGGAAACGAGTCTCTGTGTAACGTGATTATAATGATTCATTGTATTTGCGTAGGGTTTTGTAGCTTAGAAAACACTTGCCATCCATTATTTATATTATCGTTATTAATAATAATAGCTACCATTCATTGTATGCTTTTTAGGGGCCAGGCACTGTTCAGCGAACGGTAAACACGATATCTATAATCCTCACGATATCCCTGCAAGGAGGCTGTGAACGCCCATTCCATACGGGGGGAGACCGAGGCCGCACGAGGCCCTAACTCCTGTGAGGTGGAGGTGATAGCAAAACTCGTGCTTGCCGGGCCCCAAGGCACAGGCCATCGTCATTCCAACTATGGCATTTCCTGGGACCTTGGCATCGCCGGTTTACTATCTAGCATCTGGCACCCTTGGAGACTAAACGCTCTTTGGAGGCAGGAAACGTGTGCTGTTCAGAGCCATCAAGCTGCTACCCAGCACGATCCTTGCGACACGACAGGGAGTTGAGGAGTGTCTGCTAAAAGAAGGACCCAAGAAGTCCGCACACATCTCTTCTGAGCCGAGGAGATTACTTGGTGTTTTCTCTGTTAATAGAAGCAGGGATGTGATGAATCCAAGAGGTAGAGCGACTTCCCCAAAGGCCCCAAAGGTAAGTGCTAGGGACAGGACCCTACCCTAAGCCGTCTGGCCCTTGGTGTCATTGGCCATCCTCAGCCCTCAGCTGCCTCCTTACTGCAGCAGGGCAGGTGCATCTGCTACATCACGACGGGCTGGCTGAGGAGCGGCGGGCAGGAGCTGCAGGCCAGCCCTAAGCCCGGGTACTGCCCACCTGTCCCCACGTCCCCGCCCCCCGTCAGCCCGGGTGGAAGCCCATGGATGACTGTGAGCGTAAATGTGGAGGCTCCCGTTTGGGATTGGATGAAGTTGGAGAGGGTAGTAGATGCAGAGCTGACAATTCAGGCAGCCAAATTCAATTTGAGGGAATTTGGTTCAGTGCTTTCCATTAACAACATTCTAAGAAAAATATAATTCCCAGGACTGAAAAAGGAAAGGAGAAAAGAAAACAACTTTTCATCGTGTGCAGTCAATGCAAAGCAAATCAATCACGCTCTTTCTCGCCCGGCCCGGCAATGCCTCGGTGAGCACCAAAGGCGCAGGCCCTCTGAGCTCCGGGCCGGTCCTCAGGGCCTGGTGGAGGAGAGACAAGGATCGGGAAGAGAAAGAGCAGACCCGTGAAAGGTTATCTCCAGTCCCCGCCACCTTCCATCACATGAAGCAGCCTTCACAGTTCCAAAAACACTTTGCCTCCATTTGGTCACCAAGCCTTTGGAAATGGGTAATATTACAATTCCTATTTTTATAAATGAGAGAGTGGATGGGAGTCATTAAATAACACGCTCAGCATCGACTAGTAAGTGGCGGGGATGTGGACCCAGGTCCTTGTGACCCCACAGGCCAAACCCTTAAACTGTACATTACCGAAGCGCCCCTAGGACCCAAGGGAGACGGAGATGGAGACGGAATCCAGCTGGACGTTTGCACGCATGCACGCTTTTTCTATTCCATTCAAGCCATCCCAGCAAGGGAACTACAAGGGCTGTGTGTGTCTCAATAGGGAGGCATCATTCCCTGCCTCGCCCCCCCCCCCCACATCCAAGCACAACCTGAACCAAAATAGCAAAGCTTTAAATTCCGTGAGCGCCGTTCCGGTCAGAGGGTCCACTCGCCTGACCCGGGGAGCCAGGGAGCAACGCAGCCCAGGACGCCTGCCCGGCAGGCAGTGAGGCCCCACAGCAAGGACGTGACCTAGGGAGCCGGACGACGTGACCTTGAATCCCAGCCTCACCCTTACTGGCTGCCTGACCTGGAATAAGGCTTGTTACCTCCTTGGGCCCCAAGCTCCTGATCCGCAAAATGAGCACAGCAGTTGCACCTCACCCCCCAGGGCGGGACCGGCTCACGAGTGAGACCTGGAGCCCTTACGCAGCGTCTGGAAGACGGAGCACACTTGGTAATTTTGTTATGACCGTGGCTAGATGGCACAGTCCTCCTCCACCGGGAAGGCCCTTGCAGAACCATCTAGTCTAGCGTGCTTACTCTGCGGGGGAGAAGACGGAGTCCGGGCCAGGAAGCTGGGCCCCCGCCCAGCCCGCCGCAACCCCCCAGCCGGCGGCAGCCAGGCTCCCGAGCGCGGAGGGGCCTGTGCTGCACTCGCACGCCCTTCTCGAAGCCTCATGCTTCCTTCCTTCCTTCCTTCCGTGAGGCCATGCACCTGAGGGCGGGTTCCCTTGTCCACCTGTGGCCAGGAGCGAGGCGGCCGAGGCAGAGCGGGGCTTTCAGGGGATCCTGCAACGCTCCTCGGCAGAGCAGCTGCTGCTATTTCCCACGTCTCGTCGTACATCCTCGGTCCCGAAGCTGCACGAGGCCAGACTGCAGCCCCTGGGCCAGCGCAGGTGCACGACCTTTCAGCCAATGCAAGGATTCAAGGGAGCTGGTGCCTGGGTGGATCAGCCGTGAGCCTGGCTTTCCGTCCCTCTATCCGATGTCCCTTGGCTGTTGCATGGCTCATGGACCCTTCCCCGCAGAGGGTGAGAAGGGAAGGGGAGAGCCTCTGAGCTGCCGATCAGTCGGGTGCTAGCAGGAGGTAGCGGGTCTTCCCACGCCATCGGGCACCAAGGCTGCCTCTGCAAACACCGACCCCGTTCACGTGGGCACTTGAGGGCTGAGGGGTGTTTCCACAGTCACGGACTGGGACCCCAGACGTGGACGGTTCAAGTCCCACTGCTGTCACTTACTAGCCATATGAATTTAGGCCACCTACTTCGCCCCACTGAGCCTCGGTCTCTCCATCTATAAACTAAGAACAAGATCACCTACCCAAAAGGTTGCAAAGATTACATGAAATGATAAATGCAAGACATACAGGACAGTACCTGCCATATAGTAGGTACTGGGTGCATTTTATCGATTATTAAAAGTGATTTTGACAAAATCCTTAAAAAATAATAAAATAAGGGAATCCCTGGGTGGCTCAGCGGTTTAGCACCGGCCTTAGGCCCAGGGCGCGATCCTGGAGTCCCAGGATCAAGTCCCACGTCGGGCTCCTGGCATGGAGCCTGCTTCTCCCTCTGCCTGTGTCTCTGCCTCTCTCTCTCTCTCTCTCTCTCTCTCTCTCAAATAAATAAATAAATAAATAAATAAATAAATAAATAAATATTTAATAAAATAATAAAATAATAATAATTATTTTGAATCCCGACTACCCTTATTGTGGTGAGCACTGAGTAATGGACAGAGCCATTGAATCAATATGTTGTATACCTGAAACTAACATAACATCGTATGTGAACTACACTTCAGGGTATTTTTTTTTTAAGTCTTAAAAAATACATTCTGGCTAATGTGTACTCCAAATCCTGAGGTTCTGCAGCTCTCCACCTCTTCCCTGCAAACCCTGGCTGATGTTGGCTGCCTGGAAAAACACTCTGCAAATTTATCATGCAGGTTCTTGTTTGCAAGCACATTGGAAAGCTGCAGCATAAAGCACAAACTCGAATATAGAGCCAGGTTTCCACTGAATTCCCCGTGGCTTTAACACTTCTAAGCCGTAGCATTATATCTGAGAAGTCACTGGATTTCTCGGAGACTCAGTTTCCTCATTGCGGGTGATGGCATTTCCGGATGTGCCACCTGCATGTGAGTGTGGGGAAGGGAGGGACACACGTTTTTGTTGCTGTCACTAGCATTGTTGTTATTGCTGTCGGTGGATGAGTATATTCATATTTCCTGAGTACCGTGTATGGGCCCCGCACTTAAACATTTACCTCGTTTTACGCTGACACTGAAAACTCAGTGTGAATCCCATTTTACAGATGCAGGAATTATGAGTATAAAGAAACTAGTTAGAACTTCACTTCAGGTCCCTGGAGGTGCTCAGGGGTTGAGCATCTGCCTTCGGCTCAGGCTATGACCCCAGGGTCCTGGGATCGAGTCCCGCATCAGGCTCTCTGCATGGAGCCTGCTTCTCCCTTTGCCCGTGTCTCTGCCTCTCTCTCTCTGTGTCTCTTGTGAATAAATAAATAAAACCTTAAAAAAAAAAACAACTGCACTTCTACAACTATCTCTGATGCCCACCTGCTCAAACTCCATAAACCTGGCTTGCCTTCCTTTCTCCGCTAACGGCATCTTTAACACTTTGTTTCTGAGCACACGTTTGTCTCTATGAGGTGCTCAAACCAAGGACAGAGTTACCTTCATTTCTGCATCCCTGGTATCTCACACGGTGCCTAAATTAATGTCCAGTGAAGTGAAAACCCACCAGGTCAAACAAAGGGATGCGGCCCAGTGAAATGTGCTCTTCCAGAGTTAGAAGCATCTGCTTAGAAAGGCCTCTTTTGAAGAAGAAATGTGATTACAGAGATGCTGGGGTTATCAAGAGTGCTCAGAAGGAACCCAGGTGGGAAATCAGAGCGCAAACTGGAACAGATTCCCACCTTCATAATGAGGGAGAAAGGAAATTAATGATGACTCTGAGGTGGCAAAGATCCTGAACCCATCTTTGATAATCTGTCTTTTGCCAGAAACACGAGGACAAAAAAAAAAAGGAGAAGAAATGTGGACAATTAGGAAGTAATTAAGATCTCACAGAAAGAGCTATGACAGATAGCAGTTAAGGGAATACTTAGTAATTTGGGGAAAAACACAAATCAGCAGGTCGGACAGCGTGTATCCGAAGGTGTTCCAGGGAAGAGCTAATATAGTTACTGAAGCACTCACAATTATTTCTGAAAAGTCACGCTAGAACAGCAGCGGAATATATACTTAAATTTTCTAAAACATCAAATGTCATATTTATCTTTTAGACACAAGGGAAAAATGCATGAAGCAGGAGCTCTAAGAACTAAGAGAAGAGAGAAATACTTCCAGCCAGTACATGACAGGCACTTGCAGAAAGAGCATCCCGTTGGACCATTCACTTGCAAGCCAGGCCTGGCTTCTTCCCATTTTCCAGAACAGGAAGCCAGGCCTCTGGACGGGGAAGCAAACTGTCCAGGGACGGCCGCTAATCGTTTCCTGAGCTGGGACTCAACCCCAGTCTCTGCCTCGCTCTGGCAGGGACTATGTCTTACCCTTTTTATTGCTCTTCTACAAGAAAGATTAACAAATTGGACACAACCCAGGAAAACAAAGGAATTATGAGACTGCATAAGACTGGGGTTATAAAAACAGCACCAATCACAGCCCGCAAACATGATAGCTTTTCAATAGCATTACCAAGACAGTGGATGAAAAGATCACAAGATGACTTAATCTGGACCACAATAACTCAAAAACGTCTCTTGCAAAATTAATTCAAATAAGCTAGGAGGGGCTGCAAAACTGCAAGCCTTGGAAATTAGCTCAAAGGCAGTAAACAAAGAATAATGGTGGAAATGATTCAAACACAAAGGAAGGCACCAAGTCTGGGGAAGCTCAAAGCCCCCCATAATGTCATTTCATGAATCTTCCCAGCTAGTTAGTAATGCACCGCACGCCTGAGTCAAGGTACCGGGAGGAGGAGAGTCTTGAGTGAAGCCTCATTTTGAGGCCTGGAGTTAATAAAGGAAGAAAGGTCCAGATGAGGGCTACTCTCCTCTCTCACCATTAACAGCTACAAAAGAGGAACTGTGCGCAATGCATTAAGGAGGAATGAGTCAGGCTGGACAGGAGCCTCAACATCTGGGGGAACCAAACACCCTCAACCCAGGATTGGGCTGCCACATGTGAGGTCCTCCCTGACTAGGGTGGTCTCCATCCAACCCTTTCCAATTGGCCAGCAGGGTGATCTCTAGAACCAATTCTTCCTCCTGATGGAGTCCCTGATCCCTAGTCCTTACCTAGATGACCCCCTAAGATCTGGAGTTCAGGGGTAGTACCAAACTCTCTCCCATCAGTTTATGCAACAAACGTGTCCCCACACAACTGTGTGTCACACACCGTCTTAGGCCCTAAAGACAGAAGACGAACAAGGCAGCAGTCTTTGCTCTGCGTTCGAGAAGCTCAAGCCTGTGAAGGGTGTTTGACCTGGGGCTTGCTGTGCATGATTTAATCTTGCTTGAATTTATGCTCAGAAGACTCATCACCCTTCACTGAGGTTTAGGTATATGGTTCAAGGCCACAGAGTGAACCAATGCCAGAGCTGGCACTCAAATCTGTGTCTTTACTACACAAACTCACCAAAATCATCCACAGTTGACCTCCGGGCCACCAGTGCATGGCTGTAGGCCCAGGAAGATGATGACTTTAAAAATTGCGCATCTATCTTGTGCCGGCATTTTGCTTAGTGGGGGTTCTCATCTAGTCTTCATAAATCCTATTAAAGAGCCATCCTTAACCTATATTGCACATGAGGAAAGGAAGGCTTGAAGAGGCATAAGGTCATAAGTCGTTTGTATGTAGCAAAGTGAGAGATCCAAGCTCTCTCCAGGCCCCAAGCCTTAGAGTCTTTAAGAAGCCCACGGCTTAGCAAGGATGCGTATGTCTACTGCCGCTACAACGAACTAACTGCCAAAATCTCAGAAACATAAAACAATACAAACTCATGACCTTACAGCTCTGGAGGTCAGAAGTTCAAAAAGGGTTTCACTGGGGCAAAACTCAAGGTATTGCCAGGGCAGCATTCCTTTCTGGAGGATCCAAAGAAGAATCCCTTTCCTGGTCTTTTCTAACTCCCAGAGCTGCCTTCCTTGGCTCCTAGTCCCTTTGTCCTTCTTCAAAGCTAGTAGCACGGCATCCCTGGGTCTCCCTCTGAGGCTCTCCACACCCCTCGCCTGACTCTAATGCTGGTCCCTCACTCTTAAAAAGACTCACACGATTATATTGGGCCCACCCAGATAATTCAAGATAATCTTCCCATCTCAAGCTCCTTTACTTAATCACACCTACAAAGTTCCTCTCGTCATGTGCCAAAGATATTTGGGGGTTAAGATGTAGACATCTATGGGTGTGGGGGCATTATTCCATCTCCATAGGACAGCGGAATCATACCTAACTATAGTAGAAACTATAAATAATAAAGACATTGAGGGGGACACCTGGGTAGCTCAGTGGTTGAACATCAGCCTTTGGCTCAGGTCATGATCCCAGAGTCCTGGGATCGAGTCCAGCATCGGACTCCCCACAGGGAGCCTGCTTCTCCCTCTGCCCCTGTCTCTGCCTCTCTCTCTCTCTCCATGTCTCTCATAAATAAATAAATAAAATATTTTTTTAAAAAATAAAGGCACAGAGGTAAAATGAGTCTTTGGGAACATGTGTGCAAGTGGCAAGGTGTAAATCTAAACTCAGATTGGTCTAACTTCAGAGTCCATTTTCCCCTTTCCACAGCACACATAGGCCCCAGGAAAATGCTGCAGACAGATAAACCATCCGGCACATTCAGATCTAAATGAATAATCGTCCAGGAAGGTCGCAAGACAGACTCGGTGACTCTCTCTGGACTGGTGGGAAATGACTGTGGATGATACGATGCTAGGTGCTTTTGGAAATACCAACACATAGGTGTTAGAGGGTTAGCTGAATGCTGAGGAGTGTAGATAAAGGTAAAAAAAATAAATAAATAAAAAATAAACTCTTTCTCAGCAGCCACTTAGAGTGGAAGAAAAAGGCTGTTGCAGGAAGTATGACAAATATGGATTCAGGTCCCAGACCATCCGACTCTGGCCACGAGTGGTTTATGTCACTCGTTCTTTGGGCTTAGCTTCCTCATTTCAAAGTAGAGGCAGAGATGTCTGCCTGGGATGAGCCAGCGAGGTAATACCTGTGTGGTGTCCAACCCCGCATCCGCACATGGTAGGGGCGCGATAATCATGGACATCTTAAAGTTCTTTCCTTCTCTGTTCTGACTTAGGTCTAAGAGGAAGAAACGAAGACACTTTTGTTTCAAGAAGGATGGCTGGCTGTGCAGCTCACCTTTAAAAAAAAACCAGCCACTCCGCCCTCCTGCCTGTGCTCAAGGCTTGGCTGGAGGCTGAGAGACACAGGCGACCAAGGAGGGAAGGCAGGCGGTGGACCCACCAGACCAAGAGGACAAACGCGATGCATTATTCAGAGTATCGGTGTCAGGCTTCTGTCGGGAACGGGCAAGGGAGCAGGAGAGGCCGTGTGAACTCCTCGGGACTTGGCTGGTCTCCAAGGGAGGCCAGATGCCACCGTCCCCACTCAGCCCCCGCACATCTACTGGGACCTTCTCAGAAACTGCAGCTCTCCGAGCTGGGCAGGAGGTTGATCGAGCCACCTCCCGGGTCTGGAAAGCCTTTACTAAAACCGTCTTTTGGAAGCCATAAACGCACTGTGCTGTGAGAGACCCGATGCGGAAGGCGCTCCGGGCAGGACCCGCCTCGCCTGTAAACAGAAGCGCTAACAGTGTGCAGGGGTGACAGGCAGCGTCCCACGCCCAAAAAGATGCTCTTACTTCCGTTGCCACATCTAAAATCCCACTGGGCGGGGATCCCTGGGGGGCTCAGCGGTTGAGCATCTGCCTTCGGGTCAGGGTGTAATCCTAGAGTCCTGGGATCGAGTCCTGCATCGGGCTCCCTGCATGGAGCCTGCTTCTCCCTCTGCCTGTGTCTCTGCCTCTCTCTCTCTCTCTCTCTCTCTCTCTCTCTCTCTCTCTCCATCTCTCTGTCTCTCATGAATAAATAAAATATTTTAAAAAATAAAATAAAATCCCACTGGAGCTCTCTCTGAGTATGAACTGGTACAACTCTTTTGGAGGCCAATTCAGTGGTGTCTATGCAACTTGAAAATGCCCGTATTCTCTAACTACCCCTAGGGATCTAACCTACTGAAATATTCACACACTTGGGGCGCCTGGGTGGCTCAGTCAGTTAAGCGTGTGATTACGGCTTCTGCTCAGGTCATGATCTCAGTCATGAGGCCGAGCCCCGCATTGGGCTCCATGCTCAGTGTGGAGTCTGCTTGAGATTTTCTTCCTTTCCTCTCCCTCTGCCCCCTCCCCCTCTGCGTGTACACGTGAACTCGCATGCACGCACTCTTTCTCAAAATCTTAAGAAAAAAGAAATACACTCCGAAAGCTACATAGACAAAAGAGTTCACCGTAGCGTGCTTTTGAATGAAACATTAGAAACAACATAAATGTCCATCAATAGGAAAATGGGTTGGATAAATTACAGCATACCCTTAATACAGAATGAGGTCATTTGAAATAATGAAGTAGATCGAAATGTTGTGATAATGAAAGATTTCCAATCATTTTTAAATGAAAAACATACACATACAAGTCTCAGAATAATAGAGCAATGATCCTGCATATGGGGAAAACACAGAGGCGTATTCGGATTTATACGCACACGCGGATGCAAATAAAGAGAAAAATAATTGAGAAGGATATTGGAGAAGGATATACACCAATCAGTTCACAGCGATTATCTCTGGGTAGGGAAGTGAGATAGAGAAGACCAGGAGCAAACTGTCACTTTTTACTCCGTGTGGTTTTACTTTGTTTATATTTTTATCAAAAGAATGGCTTTATACATTATTACTTATGCAACTTGGAAAAATATGTTACAAAATGAAAAATGAAAACCATTTCTGCAGCTAATGGGAACAGAACGAGGCTTGGCAGGTGGATTCAAGTCCTTCATTTCTCAGCTGGGGACGGCAGGCAGAGATGGAGGAGGGATCGGTCCAAGGTCACCTAATGGAGTGACAGTTGACCCAGAGCTCCCAGCACCCAGTGCAGAGCTCTCTCTACCACTGGAAAGGTCCGGGGTCGGTCCTCGAGTGTCCATGTTACAAAGGCAAATTGCCACTAGATAGCAGGCGAACTTTAATTACCAGCTACATGGGGGCAGCGTGCTGTAGAGGCCTGGGTCAGGATGCTATTTCTGCCGCTGGCTAGCCTGGGGCCTCGACCAAGTTCACTTTTTTCGCGCTGAGACTGATTTCTTACCTGCGACATGGAGTCAACCCCACCTTTCTCTCTTTTTTTTTTTTTTGAATTTTTATTTATTTATGATAGTCACACACACACAGAGAGAGAGAGAGAGGCAGAGACATAGGCAGAGGGAGAAGCAGGCTCCATGCACAAGGAGCCCGACGTGGGATTCGATCCCGGGTCTCCAGGATCGCGCCCTGGGCCAAAGGCAGGCACTAAACGGCTGCGCCACCCAGGGATCCCAACCCCACCTTTCTCATGGTGTTATGAGATATTATGAACATCAAACATTAATTTCCCTCCCTCCTGTCGATGAAATACTCATTCCCTCCCCCGTCCTTTCTAAGAGGGATGCCACTCCTGGAAAAATTGAGAGACAACTAGGTTGAGTGTGTCCCAAAGCTAAGGGTTTAAATTTCTGCTATACACTAGATCCACCTGGTAGCATTTGAAAAAGTATGAAAACATTCTCTTCACTTCATTGCTATGTCTCCTCAAGTTTCTTTTTTTTAATTTTTTTTATTTATTTATGATAGTCACAGAGAGAGAGAGAGAGCGGGGCAGAGAGAGAAGCTGGCTCCATGCACCAGGAGCCCAACGTGGGATTCGATCCCGGGTCGCCAGGATCGCGCCCTGGGCCAAAGGCAGGCGCCAAACCGCTGCGCCACCCAGGGATCCCTCTCCTCAAGTTTCTCAATCCCTTTGGGTCCTTCCTACTTATCAGGAAGAAAAATAAAGATGTCTTTGGGTCACGCTGCTGTCATCAGGAGCAACAGTTTCAATGTGCTTCCCCATCTCTGGGGTCCGGGGCCAGGGTCAACTGCAGAGGAAAAGGCATGTAAGGCAAGATGCCCCTTGGGGAAAAAAGGGTCCCCATGTTCTTCTGAAGCTGGCAAGGAAGTCACCAAACTATCTCCCACTGACCCAAAGAGACCCATCCCCGAGCCCACATAGAGCAGGGCTGCTTTGACAAGGTGAAGTGATGGTGACGAGCTAGCTCCAAATATAGCTCCCCAACCTGCCTGTGCTAGATGCCTGCGATTCCACCATTAGTCCTTCCGGTTAAGTCTTTGAAGGCCTCTGTTAGCATACAGACGCTTCTCTTGGGTGGAATAATAAAATGTAATCCAAGTGAACAGATATTTACTGACGGTTGCTCTACACCAAGCACTTGTGAGGTGTAGTGGGACATCCAAAGATGAATGCAAGACTTTCCTGCCCTCCAGGAGCTCATCGCTCACTAGAAACAGTAAGATTTGTGCCAAACAACTGAAGACAAGGGGAAACATTCAAAAGTTAGGTGACAAAGAAAATTCCACACAGGTTCTCTCCCCTGTATATTTTATTGGGAACTCAACTGCAGTACATATCACCTTGAAGGACTTCCATCAAACGTCACGATTTTTAAAAGTATTTTACAAAGATCGATCTGACAGTTTTGCGGATGATGAGTAAAAACGGACAAGGCTAGAGGCCAGGAGGAAAAAAAAAAACAAAAACAAGAGAATCTAATGTGAAAGAGTATATGGCAGGAGAGGGTAGGCTCTAGAAGGAGGAAGGGATCCATCTAGGCTTGTACCCAACAGATCTTTTCTTTTCTTTCTTTTTTTTTTTAAAGATTTTTTTTTATTTATTCATGATAGTCACACACAGAGAGAGAGAGAGGCAGAGACACAGGCAGAGGGAGAAGCAGGCTCCATGCACCGGGAGCCCGACGTGGGATTCGATCCGGGGTCTCCAGGATCGCGCCCCGGGCCAAAGGCAGGCGCCAAACCGCTGCGCCACCCAGGGATCCCTTTTCTTTTTTTTCTACTGAGCACTTACTACTATGTGCAAAGCTAGGACCCTAAAATACGATGCAGGCTCTACCTTCCTTGACATCAGAGTTGAGTGTGGGGGTCACATAGTAACATAACATCATAAAAATAAACGTATAGGAGCACTGGGGTGGCTCAGTCAGTTAAGCGTCCGACTCTTGGTTTTGGCTCAGATCATGAGAGTTGTGACATGGAACCACACGTCGGGCTCTGCACTGGGCATGAAGCCTGCTTAAGATGCTCTCTCTCCTTCTCCCTCTGTTCCTCCACACCCTTCCCCTCAAATAAATAAATACATGCATCCATACATATGTACTTTGGAGAACAGGTCAGGGGGATGCTATGAAAGAGCAGTGAGATCTGTTCTAGTTGGGTAGGGTGCCACCGAGGAAGCCTTCCTCAAAGGAGTCATGATGTATTTGGGCAGAATAGATAAGCAGGAATGAACTACATCAACGAGGTACCACTCTGTCCCACTGGGATGGCAATAATCACAAAGACAAACAACAAGACGTTTTGCTAATAAGAATGTGGAGAAATTAGAACCCTCACACACCGCTGGTCAGAACATAAAATGGTGCAGCTACTTTGAAAACCACTGGTTGTTCCTCGAGAAGTTAAAAACAGAGGTCCTTTAGTACCCAGTCATTCCACTCCCAGGTATATACCTAGAAGAAATAAAAAAAATATGGACACAGAATGTTCCTAAGGGCATTCCTACTATTAGCCAAATAGTAGATGGAAGCAATCGAGATGTCCATGAACTGATACATGGATAAATAAAATGTGGTACATGCATACAACAGAAGATTACGTAGCAATAAAAAAGAATAACCGACATGTGCCACAACATCGATGAACGTTGAAAAGAAGACATCATTCTACGTGAAAGAAGCTGGTCACAGAAGACCACATACTGCATGATCCCACTTAAATGAGACGTCCAGAATATGCCAAGTCACGGAGACAGAAAGTAGATTAGTGGTTGGGGGCAAGAGGATGGGAGTGACTGCTAATGGTTATGGGATTTCTCTTCAGGGTGATGAAATGTCCTGCAAGTAGACAGCAGTGATGCTGCAAGAGATTGTGCTTCCGCTAAAAACACTTAAATGTACACTTTCTTTAAAAGGTGAATTTTATGATTTGTGAATCGTATCTCAAAAAACAAGACTGACGAGGTGAAGAGGGTACAAATAGGAACAGAGCTCTATTTAGAGAGAAGCGAATATATATATATGATGAGCGGAGGGGAGATGCGGTTCTGGGGTTCATGGGGAGAACAGAGGGCAAGGTTAATGTGGCTGGAAGGTTGGAAGCAACAGAGACTAATGAATAATACGTAAG
Organism: Nyctereutes procyonoides; assembly: GCF_905146905.1. Lineage (NCBI taxonomy): Eukaryota > Metazoa > Chordata > Mammalia > Carnivora > Canidae > Nyctereutes > Nyctereutes procyonoides. The sequence continues at coordinate 3,294,487 of NW_026575135.1, read as the reverse complement.
ACTAGAAATATAGGCAGGGGTGGGTAGATCAGGGTGGCTTTTAGGCCGCCTTAAGCTGGTTGGTCTTTGTCCGCAGGATAATGCAGTAAGGTGGGGAGCCGCGTGTCATGCGCTCACTTCGTTCTAGGCAGCATGAACTGGAGGGAGCCAAGGCCAACACGGAGGGTGACCAGTGGCACGGGTCAAAGCAAGAGAAGATGTCAGGTCAAGAGAGGGAGATGGGGGTGGGGGTGTGCACACAGAGTGAACAGGCCATGACTGCTGTTTTGGGATTGAATGACTGGGAGGATTGGTGAGTCCACCAATCGGGAAACATGGCAGGTCTGAGCAATCAGAACAAGTCTGTTCTAGAGACGTTTAGTCAGCACCTAGTGTGCACCAGGAACCAGGAAACGGACGCTCAGAGGAGCTAAGTAACACATCCAAACACACACAGTTGGTAAGTGGTGGTGCAGGGATGCAAATCCTAGCTTGTCTGACGTCAAAGTTCTTTGCGTCCTTGCCCTACGATACGCTGCTTCTTGGCAGGGGATGGCAAAGACCTTCAACACACACCCAATGCTACAACCTATCCATAGTGACTGCCTGCAGCACTGGGCTGAGGTGAATTCTGAGCGGAGCCCAGGCCCGACAGGAAGACAGACCATGACCAAGTGGGAACACAAGCCACGGGCACAAAGGAGGCAGCGGTGGGAGAACACACCCTGTTTGCACCTCTGCTCTGGGAGTTCAAGGGAGGAAGACACGCATCTAGCTGAAGGGGATAAAGAGCTACCCACACACTGAACAGCAGCAGAATGTCAAAAATATTACAAGCAAGGGCATCAGAAAAAAGGAGTGTGTTCTCCATCAAGGGCCCAGAAAAGTCGTCCGTGGAGAATCAGATGATGAACACGTTAGGGTTTGGGGGACAAAGAATCTCTGTTACGACTCCTCGGCTGCGCCTCTGTGATATGAAGGCAGCATAGACAATACATAAACCAATGAGCATGGCCGTGCGCCAAGAAAACGATTTATGAACACCGGAATTGGAGTTTCATATACTTTTTATGTGTCATGAAGCATCATTCTTCTTGATTTTCTTTCCAACTCTTTAGAAACGTAAAACCCATTTTTCACTCACGAGTCATGTCAAAAACAAGACGGTCTCTATTTGGCCCCCACACCGTCGTTTTCTGTCTCCTGTACTCTTATGTTCGCATTGATAAGCGAGCACTGATGCTTTTTTGAAATTAACGGACACTGATGCTTTTCAGTTCCGTGATCGCCTATGGCGGGATGAGGCCCGACTGCAAGGGGTCGCCAGGAAACTCTTAGTTACAGGGTTTGTCAAAACTCCTTGACGTGTACACTTAAGACCTGTGCGTTGCGTTGTACGTACATTTAACTTCAATTCGACACCAGGTGCTTTGACCTGAAACCCTGGACAGAGAGAGAAATGGTCGCCTGGAGGAGGTGCCGTGTGGATGATCCTTAAAGAAGAAATTCAGCCTCCGAGGTGGGGAAGGAAATGCTGAGGGGTCTAAGAGTAAGAAGATTCAATCAGGGCTGGAACATTAACGAGAAAATGGGGGAAAGAATTCTGTTTGGCAAGAAGCGATGGAAGTATACCCCCATTCACATGCCTTATTTTCCAAAAGCTCCAGCTCAGAAATAATTGCCTTTGCACAATAATTGGGGGATGCTGTCTGGGAGCTGATACAAGTGGAGCTGGGTGCAATTTGGGGAGATTTGTTACGCTCAGCTCCCTTCTATCAATCCCAGCGGCTCAGATGTTCCTGACCTGTTGCTTGGCATATTGTGTAATCGTCTTTTATTTACTGCACTTCCATTAAAAGATGAAATCCACGAACAGGGGCTCACAGGCCAGAAAATCACCGTTTACGTCTCCACTTATCTCCCATCCACGGCCAAGAACCTCGTCTCCTCGGCGCCTGGGATCTGGCTTCATGTGCCAGCGTCAGTGCCGCCTGGGAATATCCGCAGAGGAGCCCAGATCTGGGTGGTGGGATTGGGCCACCGGCAGGGCTGGGGCTGGGTAAAGTGGTGGTTCTCTGGAAGGCGAGCCCAGGAGGATGCTGGGTTGCAGAGGACGGGATGGGCGCAAAGTCGGGTTTTACCCAGAAATCCAGGTGTCTTGGGAAGTCTGGGGATGCAGGGGGGTGGTTGGCTGAATTACGGGAATGGGCTGAAACCAGGCACTCCGAGTGAATCGCAGATCCTCTCCCAGCACATGCCTGAGCCTAACCTCGTCAGAGATCTCTCTGCTCCAGCGTCAGCTGTGCTGCCAGAGGAGCCCCTAGAAATGGGGTTCCGGCTCCTTCCCATCGCTGAGCCTCACCTTCCCCACCTGTGAAAGGAGAAGGGCAAACCACGCAATCGGCTCCAGCTCTGCGGTTCTTTTCGTCCAGCTGCTGACTTGAGGGGTACCTGGGCGCGAGCCACTTCCTCCAGGCCCCGATCATATGGAGAGGCCTGCAGGTGACCACCTTGAGAGACACTCCCAGATTCAGAGGCCTCCGCTCCCGCCTGCTCGGAAGACCCAGGGCGCTCATCTCACCCTTCCCGGCAAGCTGCACACTGGGTCCCAGCTGAGCCCCCACCCTCCTCCTATCCCTCCTGCGCCCGGCCTGGGTGTTCCTTAAGGGCCCCGACCCCATCACTGGGAGCACGGAGGACGCATGGCTGGATAAAGAGGGTGAGAAGGGGGAAGAGTAACTAGAGAGCGGATGGATTAATCGGTGGTAGAAGACTGGATGCATCGTGAACAAGAGGGATTTCGAGATTACAGAAGGATAGAGAAGTAGGAGGAATCAGAGGGAACGGCCCTACCTGACTCCTCCTCCAGCACCCCGGTCTAGTTGCAGGACACGGAGGGGTAGGTCATGGTAAATTCCACTATATAGGGCCTCCTGCCTTCTGAAGCCCTTACTTCAGGAAAGAGACCAGAGCATCCTTCTTACTTCAGAGCAAGCCCATGAATTGCGAGCGCACATCACACCCATTAGTGTGCTGACGATGGAGGAACCAAAAGGAATATGTGATCCTTCACCTACTGGGAAGCATGACTCAGATCCAGGGAACCATGTTGTGTAAAACATAAAAGAATTAAAAACCAAAAAAAAAAAATCTTTCTGGATTGTGTGGCCCAGACAATGAGCACCGAATGAGGAGCCAGGCAGAGAGAAATCTGTGAATGGGGTGCAGGGGAGGAGGGAGTGTGTGTCTGACGGGGGCAGGCAGGTGGATATGATTCCCCAGAGGAGAGCTCTGGGAGGTGGGGGGGGGCAGGGGTGAGCACGGAGCAGAGAGAGGGGATGCAGGGCAGAGGCTGGGTGGCAGACATCTGCCCTGACACCTGTGTGACCAGGGCCAAGGTGGCAGGGCTGTCCTGCTTGGGTGGGGGGTGGCTGAGTGCAGGAAATGCCCACCAAGGGTGCATCAGTCCCCGCCTAAGCCTGGCCTGGGAAAGACAGGGGCAGTGGAGAAAGCAGAGAGGGGCTTGGCTTGGCGGAGAGATAGGGAGGGTGAGGGGAGAGGGGAGGGTGAGGGAGAGGGAGAGGGTAGGGTGAGAGGGAGAAGGGAGAGGGAAAGGGAGGGGGGAGGGGGAGAGGGACAAAGGAGAGGGAGAGGAGAGAGGGTGAGGGAGAGGGTAAGAGAGGGAGAGGGTGAGAGGAGAGCTCCCTGGGAGGCCCAAGCGCAGGGGCAGGGGCAGGGGCAGGGGCAGGGGCAGGGGCAGGGGCAGGGCATTCTCTGCACCCAGAGCCGCAGCAGGGAGTTTTCAGCCTTGGCTGCAAGGGGCGGTGGCTGAGGCTGCCCTGCCTGTGATGCAGACACTGGAGGCAGAGGGAGCCAGCCCCGGCCTGGGTGGGGGTACAGGGCCCTGGGTGCAAGCACAGGGCCTGGGTGAGGGCGGGGGGGGGGGGGGCGTCTGCATATGGGCATGGGGGCCTAGGTGGGGGTGGAGGTGCGGGGCCCTGGTGGGGGCATGGGCCCTGGACGGGGGTGCAGGCATGGGTGCAGGGCCCTGGGTGCGGGTGTGGGCCCTGGATTGGGACCCTGGGTGCAGGCGCCGGCCGTGGATTGGGGTGCTAGCTTGGGTGTAGGGACCTGGGTGCGGGCGTGGGGGCCTGGGTGGGGGCGTGGGGGCCTGGGTGGGGGCGCAGGGCCTGCATACGGGCGTGGGTGGGGGTGCGGGGGCCTGGGTGCGGATGCAGGGCCTGGGTGCGGGCGTGGGTGCAGGCACGGGGCCTGGGAGCGGCACAGACCGTGGGGCAGCCCCACCCGGCCGGGGAGCGCTTGGGCCAGGGCCCCCGGAACCCCATCTCCTTTGCAGCTCAGGTTGCTAAGGTCACCTTGCGAGCTGCCTAATTAGAGAAGCTGTCCCTCCGCAAAGTGGGGCGCGGCAGCGGGTCCCGGGGGGAGGCCAGGACAGCCAGGTGCCACCCTGGAGCTGCTGCCCCACAGGTGAGCGGCCTGGGCAGGGAAACCCGGGGAGCCCGGGAGAGGGTCCACACCACAAGGGTCCACACCACAGACGCCCGGCCGGGGCTCGAGCTGCCGCCAGCACACCCCGAGGGCCTGGCCGTGAGCTGGGGACCCCAGGGGCCTGAACCCCCCCCCAGTGCAGGGGTCTGCTCTTCGAGGCCTACCCCTGGCACCTGCTCCTGCGCCCTGTGTTCCCCTTGTGACACCCTCAGCCTTCTCCCAGCACCGCCACCAGGCCCGGGAGGGGCAAGCAGCCTCAGTGCCCAGCATGGCTGTGGCCTCCTGGATGGAAGGGGCAGAGGCAGGGGCTCATCCGGCACAGCCAGCCCCGCACCCCGTGACCCCAGTCAGTTCCTCCCTGTCTCTGCGCCTCACAGCCCACACCCTGTCGCCTCCTGGGACCGGCTAAGGATTAAACTGAGACAACAGAAAACCTCTGCTACCCAAGACAATAAGCAACTTAGGGGGCGCCTGGGGGGTCCCAGGGCTGAGCGGCTGCCTTGGGCCCAGGGCGTGACCCCGGGGTCCTGGCATTGAGTCCCGCCTGCTTCTCCCTCTGCCTCTGTCTCTGCCTCTCTCTCTCTTTCTGTCTCTCGTGAATACATAAACAAAATATTTTTTAAAAAGAATATGAGCAACTTAAGGCTGGATCTGCATTGTCTTCAGAGCTCCATCCTAGCCCCAAGGAGAGGACCTGCTATACAGGAGGGGTTCAATCAATGCTCGGTGAACTGAATCGACACCTCGAGAGTTGTACTACGCTCTATATTTATTTCTTCATTCCACACACATGTCTTAGCACCTAATAGAGACAGGATTCCTGCCCCTGCCAAGCTTACAACAGAGTGGAAAACACAAATATCAAAAAAATATATGTAATTAAGGCTATGATTAAGTGCTACTAAGAGACAGAATATATAAAACAAGGAGACCAGCTCTAATCTGAGGAGTCAGGAAAGGCTTCTCTAAGGGAGTGACATTAATTTAGGTTGTGAAAAATTAGCAGGAGTCAGCCAGGCAAAAAAAAAAGGGGGGGGGGGTGTAAGCAAGACCTTTCCAGGCAAAGAAAATAGCCTGTGCAAAGGCCCAGGGGCAGAGAGGGGATTGCTACAAGAGAGGGACTCAAAGCAGCCCAGTGGGGATGGAAAGCAGAGGCCAACGGAGAGAACGGTAGATTGTGAGGCTGGAGAAGTGGACAGTCCTGGGACCAGAAGCTCATACACTTGCTACCATCATTTCCCTACAGTGGAGCCTTTGGGTCTGGAGGAGATGCTGCGTCCTGACCCCTCTGTCCGTGGGTAAGAGAGGAGTGCGGCGGGCCACGCAGCACGGTCTCCACCTTTGCAGGCCAACCAGGTTCCTCAGTCCTGCAGCTACCTCCATGACCCAGCCTCACCTCTACGGAGGCCTTAGGAGATACCTCACCTGAGATGCTGTTTTGCTACAGAGGCCAAGCTGAAAAGGGCCCTGGCATGGCACAGCCCAGCGGCGGCTAAGCACACCTCCCGGAGCGTCGGGTTCTAAGCAGATGTTTCAAGGACACTGCGGGGGCAGGGGGGAGGCCTGTAGGGCAGGGCCTGGGGCCCCCCGGCTCCCACCTCGACCAGGACAGCTGTTTCCCCAGGTTTTTACAGCAGGCTGCCCAAGAATCCACATGACGGAGAACCTCCCCCGCTAAATGAGGATCTGGAACATAACATCCTCTTACAGACGAGAGCACCGAGGCCCCTGGTGGAGACACGGGCTTCTTTTGCTCCTGAGCAACCACTCTGGTATCAGCCCCCAGACCCACCTTCCAAAGACAGCTCCCCCACCAACCATGTGCCTGGAGGGGTTGTCAACCTGGGCATCGTCTTCTTCCCCAGATGCGGGGTACGCACGAGGCCAGGCTGAGCCAAGGGTTGCTGAAGCAAGGAGGCAAAGGGCGGACAAGACCTCTTGGAGCCCCTGCACCCGGGTGGGGATGCTCGGGTCCCCAGAGCTGCACTTGTCCCGCCTGCTTCTTCAGCCCTGCCTCCTTGTCTGGGCCACTTCACATCCTTCCCTGAGGACCCTCTGCTTACGGAAACAGAGTTGGTTTCTGTTGCTTGCAACGCCCCCAGTAGAGCTCAAGAATACCTGGGCGGCCTGCCCGGGGCACTCAGAGAGCTGGGAGCAGGCCCCAGGTTAGAAACAAGAGCTCTGCAACCACGGCCTGAGGCTGCCCCGGCAGGTGGCCATTGGCAGCTCCACGTCCACTGGGCCCTTAATCCCTAGAGTCTTCAGTCTTGCTTTCCTGGCTTCCTTTTCCTAAGTCTCATGGGGACAAAAAAATAGAGTCACTCCCTCCGTTCCTAAATCCTCCCACTGAACTCGCAGGCTCTCCGGCCCTTGCGGTCCTTCACCATAAATCTGACATCGGCCAGTCCACACTCGGCCACAAAATCATTTATTTGAAAGTGCAGAGAAACAAGTATAGATATCATGCCAGGAGCTGGATTCAAGCCAAACAAAAATGAGATAAATCCTCAACTCCTTCCTTACTATGCTACACCATACACCAATATGCGTGTGCCTGTCCCTCCCACCCCAGCAAGGATTAAAGACATTTCTTTTTTTGCAATTTTCCCTGCTTCAGAAAGCACCTGTGAATATCCTGTTTCTCCATCACTCTTCCCTTTGCTCACAATCTAAAGGCAATTTAATTTCCTATATGAAAGCAGCAGCAAAGGAGCCTGGCACTGGGGTGGGTGGCAGGGAGGGCTTTTGGTTTGTTTTTCTTCTTTCAGCTCGTTCACTAACTACAGTCCCAAGGCACCTGATGGAGATGGGAACACATGAGTCTAATTGCATTATACTGCAGTTTGGCCAAGCGATCACTAATTTTATTGCACAGAAAGAAAAAAAAATGGAAATGACAGAGACAAATTTAACCCATCCATTGCCTAACTAAAATTTAGGACTTAGCCCTCCCTCCTTCCCGCCCTCCCAACCAGAGAGCAAAAGGAACGGAGAGGAATGCTCATGGGTCATGAAGAAAATGATTTCTCCGGATGCCTGGGTGGCTCAGTGGTTGAGCATCTGCCTTCGGCTTAGGGTGTGATCCCGGGGTCCCAGGATCGAGTTCCACATCGGGCTCCCTGCATGGAGCCTGCTTCTCCCTCTCTGTGTCTCGTAAATAAATAAATAAAATCTTTAAAAAAAAAAAGAAAAGAAAAGAAAGAAAATGATTTCTCTGTGTGTTCCGTAGCTCCCATGACGCGGACAGGGAGGTGTGCAGAGGCTTTGTCTTACCCAGCTTTCGTCACCCACCACTTACCCCCGGTCCCCTCTGACTTACCAGCATGGGGTCAAGAGGGAAGAACCTAGTAAACTGCATGCCCCATTCATTCATCTGCCCCCCCCCCGGTCATTATTTACTGAGCGCTAATTATGAAGCCAGAGCTTTGAGAAGCACCGTGTTGAACTGCTGTCCTCCAAAAGGATGTGGTCTAGGAGAGCCAACAGACCATCAACACGGACAAATAGCTATCGAGGTACAGCTGGGAGTTGGGATGGTCAGGGCAGGCTTCCAGGAGCCCTCTGGCAAGCAACAGAAAAATACGGCCTGGGTAAAGGTGGAGGTGGACGGGGCCTCTCTGGGCACGTATGTGTTAGAAACCCCAAGTGACCTGGAAAGATTACAAAACAGAAAAGTAATGCTTGGTGGTTTTGTTTTTTGGGTTTTTTTGGGGTTTTTTGGTGGTTCTGATTTAATTGGCCTACAGTAGGGCCCAGGACCTTTTCTTTCTCTTTCTTTTTTAATAAACGGACTTTTCTTTCTTATTATTTTTTTAAGAGTAGTTTTTAGGTTTGCAGAATTACTGATGGGAAAGTATGGAGTTCCCACGTACAACTCTACACAATCACACACGCACACACAGGTCCTCCTTATTATTTACAGCTCATACCGGGGTGGCATATCTGTTAAAACTGATGGGCCAGCATAAATACATCGTTATTAGTTACAATCCACAGCTCACTCTTGGTGGCCTGCATTCTAGGAGTTTGGACAGGTGCATCCTAACGCCGTCTGTCCTTGCTACATGACACGGTAGTTTAGTTTCTCTGCTGTAAACTCCCCCGTGCTACACCTGTTTGTCTGTTCCTCCCTCCCCCAGGCCCTTGACAACTCACCTTTTTTCTTGTCTCCATAGTTTTATCTTTACCAGAATGTCTCTATTTGGAATCACATAGTATGTGGCCTTTTCAGATTGGCTTCGCTCACTTAGCAATAGGACTTTAAGGCTCCTCCATGTCTTTTTGTGGCTTGATAGCTCATTTCTTTTTATCACTGAATAATATTCCATTGTCTGGATGTATCACAGTTTATCCATCATCTATTCATGGACATCTTGGTTGCTTCCAAGGTTCTGGCAGTTTTAAATTAAGCTGCTGAAAACGTTCAGGTGCAGGATTCTACATGGAAACAAGTTTTCAACTCACTTGAGTAAAACCCCGAGGAGTGTGGCTGGTGGATCTTAGAGTAAGAGCACGGTTAGTTTTGCAAGAAACTGCCAAATTGTCTAATTCCCAGTTATACTCATGTAATTGGCCTACAGTGGAATCCAGGTCCTAGCATTTTTAAAAGCTTTCCAAATATTCTTTTTTTTTAATTTTTTAAAATTTATTTATGATAGTCACAGAGAAAGAGAGAGGCAGAGACACAGGCAGAGGGAGGAGCAGGCTCCATGCACCGGAAGCCCGATGTGGGATTCGATCCCGGGTCTCCAGGATCGCACTCTGGGCCAAAGGCAGGCGCCAAACCGCTGCGCCACCCAGGGATCCCCGCTTTCCAAATATTCTGATATTTAAGGTTTAATATCTTGTAGGCCTTGCTTAGGGATCTTGCATTTCACTATAACAACAATGGAAAGTCACTTTGAATTTAAGCAAAGAAGAGGGATGATTTGACAGACAAGCTTATAAAGTCATTCTGGCAGCATGTGAGGACGGGTTGGGATGGGCTGGGGAGTGAGTGAGACCAAGAATGAATCTGAGGGACCAGTGAGGAGTCCTACTGAATGACAGGTCAGCGATGAGAGTAATTCGTACCAGGGCAGAGATGGAAAGAAAGGGAAAGATTCAAAAGACACACGTTAGAGGAAATTATAAGCTCTGGCTATTGTTTAAATATTGGAACGGAGGAAAACAAAGGGAGAAATCCAAGGATAACAAGAATTACTTCCAATCAAGCTCTAGAAGCAAATTTAAGTCTACCCTGCAAAAAAAAAAAAAAAGGCACAAAAGTCACCAGCCTGTCCTCTTTCCTGTCCTCTTCCTCTCCTACTTCTCTAGCTTTGTCTTGTTCTTTGTTTGAAAGAAGAAATCCTCTTGACTCAATATTTTGATGTACTACTAAACCCTTGCAAGCTGGCTGAGCATCTTCCTTTAAGGTCAAATTCAAAAAGGTACATGAGAGATGCCCGGGTGGCTCAACGGTTGAGCATCTGCCTTCAGCTCAGGACATGATTCCAGGGTCCTGGGATCGAGTCCCACATCGGGCTCCCTGCATGGAGTCTGCTTCTCCCTCTGCCTGTGTCTCTGCCTCTCTCTGTGTCTCTCATGAATAAATAAATAAAATCTTTTAAAAAAAAGGTATGTGATATTTTGGGGATAAAATAACATGACTCATGCCACTTATGGTCTGTTATAGCCAAAGGTTGAGATTTTAGAAGGGATGATCTCTTAAGAAGGTTTATCATTTTTCCAACTTTTCTTCTGAAACTCTCCAGCAGATGTTTCTAATGCCCTGAGGGGAAAAAAAGCTTTAAAGCAGAGCTGATGATGAATAGTGCAAGAGCAGCAGAGGAGGTTTGAGAAAAGGGAGCCCACCAGAGTCACCAAAAAAGAGCTTTGACTATTTAGCAAAATGGGAATAAGTCACCTGGATCCTTTTACCAACTGCTCTCAAATATCCATGCTGAAAATCAAGGTCATGGAAAAATGTGTACAAGGTGAACCAAGCGGCACCTGGGGTGGCTCAGTCGGTGAAGCATTCGACTCTTGACTTCAGCTCAGGTCATGATTTCAGGGCTGTGAGATGGAGCCTCATGTTGGGCCCTACACTGGGCATGGAGCCTGCTTAAGGTTCTCTCTCTCCCTCTCCCAGTGCCCTTCCCCTTCCTTAACAAAAAAAAAAAAAAGAAAGAAAAAAAAAGCAAATCAAGTGCTCATTGAGGCCTCCAACGTCACTCAGGAGGGGCCCTGGGTGGGTTAGTTAGTGGTTGAGCATATGCATTCTGCTCCGGTTGTGATCCCAGGGTCTGTCTGGCTCTGACCAGAGGCAGCGAGCCCGGAGCAGTCCATGAGGCCGTGATGGTCACAAGAGGCTTGGGCTGGCTTCCCTGGTCAGAGGGGGCAGACAGTGCTCGAGGACCATAAGGGGTACCCAAGGCCATGGGAGCCGACAGAGGGAGAGTGAGAGAGACAGGGGAAAAGACAGACACAGCCAGGTAGAAAGAAGAAAAAAGGCATCAAGAGTAAAGAGAAGAAAAAAAAACAGAAAGACCCAGAAGAGACAGGGAGGACAGAGAAAAGGGGTAAAGAGATAAAGTGAGAACAAAGAGAAGACAGGAGAAGAAGAGAAGGAGGAAGACAAGGATGGGGGAGGGGGAAGGAGAAGGGAGTCCTGCCCCGTGTTGCCCTCTCGTCCCGTCCATCACTGGAGAGTCTTCAGGAGTTCTCTCTCGACGAAACACTCATAAATCCTCCAAGAAATGACCCCAGGAGCTGCATGTGCATGCCGGGCGGCTCCGAGCACACCTGTGCACAGCGAATGAGAAGGCCCGGGCTCCCCCTCCTGTGGCCCCGCCGCGGGCTGGACCTCACTTGGGCAGGGAGAGAGGACGGGCAGGTGGCCACGGAGGGCATGGAGGAGAAATGACCCATCAGAGACCTGCAGCTCCTACCAGTGGCGTCAGTAACGGAGTCCGCTGGGACACCCCAGACCAGAGGCGCCAGACTCTGCAAATGGAAGCTCACGAAGCAACAGTTCTATTAGCAAACCCTGGCGTGTTTTAAAGTAAGTTGCTGTGACTTTCCTTCTTAAAACTGGAGTTCTCTGAGGTTAATGGTTGGACAGTCCGGCCTGAAGGCCAGTTCTCTTAATATTTACTGACACAGGCCCCATACTAGGAATAGGGCACAGAAGAGACGGGACTCCACTCGTCCCCGTCAAGGGCCTCACAAGCAGTGCCAACAGAGTTTTCTGCACTGGTGGACGTGTTGTATATCCCTGCTGTTCAATACAGTCGCCATCAGCCACGTGCAGCTTTATTTGAATTAATTAAAACTAAGTACAACTTAAAAAATTCAGTCCCTCGGTCATCGTCACACTTAAGTGCTCAACAGCTCCGTGTGGCCAGTGGCCCCTGTATGAGACTCTGCAGCTGGAACATGAGGTAAGACGTGAACACGTATATTTAATATAAAGGAGGTGGTCTATAAGGGACACGCATTAAGTTTTCTGAATAAAGGTATCCACATCTGAATTAGGGGAGGAAAGAAAGAGGAAGACGAAGTAAGAATGGAAGTTTCCAAAGAGGAAAGTAGCTTATACAGGATAGAGTTGCACCAGCAGAAACGGAGGCCACCAAGGACCAAGGACGTCATGACAGAGGATAGGGCTTGGGTGAAGTCATAGAAATGCAAAAGTAGAGCTTGCTTTCTGGGAGCTGAAGTGTCGGCAGAAGAGTAGTAAGAGAGGAGGACAATACTGGAGGTGGGTTCAGTCTTTAGGTGCAGGCCTCACATGCCAAGGAGTTTGCTATTAATGCCATAAACGGGGGGCGGGTCAGCGAGCATTCTAGTGAGCAAGGGAGAAATGACCTTTGGGAATGAGCCTTCGGGCGGCACAGCTACTCAAAGGAGGAAAGTGGAGCAGGCTATCAGGAGGGAGAGAGAGGATACAACCTGAAAAGGCGTAGAGGAGACCAGGAAGGAGTGGCTGCAAGTGCCCTGTAACACGTCTGGGGGCCTTATTTCTCCTTAGATAAGAAAGGGGTATGGGAGTCTCACTAGAAGGGGGCATGCAGATCCCTGAAGTCATTCCCCGAGCCAATGCCTTTGCAGAGGAAGAACCATCCAAGAAAGGTGAACTTTTCCACGACTGCCTACCAGCCTATTAACCTCTACTTGCAGGATCCTCCCCCAGCGCCATCCCCATGGTGTCTCCTCATAAGCCACTGGGGGCTTATCATCCAATAAGAATTGGGTAGGAAGAAAAAAAAAGGGGGGGGGGAGCAAAGAAAAGAGGAAAATGAGATGGAGAGAAGAGGTATTTAAAAAACATGTGCTGGGGAAGTCAAAACAAATTCCCAGCCGTTCCTGCTGGAGATTTTATGGAGCGAGACATCCCCAAAATGGGTTTTGAATTATACTCTGCACCTCATAAAGCACGGGAACTCTTGGCAGCCCGCTCACACACGCTGCCCTGTTATTACCTGCCCGATCCTCCCAGCAAGAAGGCTTGCTGGGACACCCAGACTTGTGCAGGCAACCCAACGGAGGCAAAAAGAACACGGGGCAGGGAAGGCTGGGATCTGCACGCTGACACAGCCCCAGCCTGTTGACCTTAGGCAGGGTACTGGCTTCGCTGGGCCTCGGGTACCCACTGTGCCGTCAGAGGCTGGTCTGGACAGGCCCTGGGGGCCTGAGAGCCCGAAACTTGGGTGGCCTGGAGAGCTGGAATGTGGATGGACAGACTTGGGAGCCACTGCACAGCCATGGGTGTGCATGGAGGGGCCGTGTGGTGCCAGCAGCGAGGGCTTGCTTTAACTCCTTCCAAGGTGATGGGAAGATCGGGTGTCATGTGGTTAAAGGTGGGGAAAAAAATCTTTGATAAGGTTTATTTATATTTTTTAAAAATCAGGCAATGAGGGGTGTCTAGGTGGCTCAGCCGGTTAAGCATCTGACTCTTGATTTCAGCTCAGGTCATGATCTCAGGGTTGTGGGATTGAGCCCCAAATTGGGCTCTGAACTCAGCATGGAGTCTGCTTATCCTTCTCCCTCTACACACACACTCTCTCTCTCTTCCTCTCTCTCTCTCTCTCTCTCTCTCTCTCTCTCAAATAAATGAAATCTTTCTAAAAATTTTTTTTAAAGAATACTGGGCAAAGAAATACTTGGAACGGCATTTCAGGAAGTCAACGTGACCTGCCAACAGAGCCGCAGCCTTAGCTTGCTCTGCGCCCCGGACTAGGTCAGTTCACCACCGAAACCAGTTTCCTCATCTGTAAAACGGGAAAAGCGTTGGGCGTCAGCCACAGGAACGGGATGTGGAACACGGGGAATACAGTTAATAATATTGTGCTTTGTACAGCGACAGATGGTAACTGGATCGGCTGAGGTAATCGTTTCATGATGTACGAAAATACCGAATCACTACGTTGCACACCTAAAAGGAATATGATATTGCTGCCAATTACAAATCAATTTTTAAAAGGCCACCTAAAAGGAAAAGGACATTAGGGACAAATGCTATGGAGTCTCAGGAGGGGCCATGAACTCCCAAGAGTCCAGTGACTTGGGATTTGTCTCTGGGATTCAGTGTCCCCCCGTTCATTTTCTTTTTAAGATTTTGAGAGGACATCTGGGGGTCTCAGTGGCTGAGCGTCTGCCTTTAGCTCAGGTCGTGACCCTGGGGTTCTGGGATCAAGTCCCGCATCGGGCTCCCCGCAGGGAGCTGCTTCTCCCTCTGCCTGTGTCTCTGCCTCTCTGTCTCTTGTGAATAATCCTTCTTTAAGAAAAGATTTTATTTGATAGAGCACAGAGAGAGGGAGAGGAAGAAGCAGACTCCCCACTGAGCCGAGAGCCCAACGAAGGACTCGATCCCAGGACCTGGAGATCATGACCTGAGCTCACTTTATTTTCTTCATTATTTTTTCCAGCTTTATTTTTCTTCCAGCTTTATTAAACTAGAGTTGACCTGTCATCTTGTGTACATTTAAGGTGTATACCTCCTCTTGCCGTTCCTCCGTTGATGGACGCAGCTCTGCGTCCTTACCCTGGTCATTGTGAACGATGCTTCGGTGGACCTGAATGTACACGTACCTCCTCGAGACCCCGTTCGTATCTCCTCTGGACATATACCCAGATGGGACTGCTGCATGATACAGTAATTCTCTTTTAAATTTTCTGAGGAACTTCCATACTCTTTTCTGTAATGACGGCCACAATCTGTATAAAATTGGGTTCTTTTCCTCTCCTATAAGTCAGTGTTGGGGGAAGAATGCTATCTAAGGGTTCAGCCTCTAAAAGTCTGTGACTTAAAAAAAAACAAACAAAATAAAACAACAAATAATATTCAAATTAATACCCATTTACCATATATCAAACCCCTAAACTATTAAAAATTTATTTTCTTTCAAACTTATCACCCAAATAAAACCAAAAAAAACAAACAAACCTATCCAAACACAAAAAAATAAACTATATATATACTCTCAAAAAACACCTCTTGGCTATCAATAACCCAAATTCATCAAACAAACCCACCACACCCCACACACACCCACAAAACCCAACCCCCCAAACACACCCTAACAAATACACAACTAACACAACAACCACAACAACACCAACCATCTACTTCATAAAAAAACCTAACACTCCAATACCCCACTCAAAAAACAACACTAAGACTTTAATCCCACTAACCTACTCACCCCAAACACCAACTAAACAACTCCAAGAAAAAACACACACCAAAAAACACTTTTAACACCTACACTTAAAACCATCCCTACAATCACTATTCCCTCCCCCCTCCTCACTCATAACACCGCAAACTTTCTCCATATACTCCCTCCCCTCCCCCCCTCCATCCCCCCCCCGCGCGCATCCATCTTAGAGATAATGTGTGTATCAGCGCATTCTCTACATACTATCGCAAAAAATAAAAAAAAAACTCAATTTAAACCAAAAACACCCCCCCTTCCCCCCCCAACCACTCTATACTCCTCCCTCTCTCCAAAAAAAAATAACTCCTCCCCTAAAAATAATAAGATGTGTGTGTGTGTGTGTGACTTACTAAGAGAGATATACCCATGACACACTCACCCGCAAGAGTTTATGACGCACTCGCACTCTACTCCCATAATTGGACTCCTCTAAACAAACTCCCGAACCTTGAGTTAAACTACGTCTTTACTTTGTGATCTCACCTCTCTCACTCTCTCCTCACTCTATGTTCCCTGCTTTAATAGATTTTGATAACGGCGCCCACTATCGAATATTCCAGAGTCTCATTACCCGCTTATGTGTCGTGTTGAAGTAAACGACTAATATATAGAGAGAGATATAGAGAGATAAACTTTATTATTCTGAACAGTCGGCCTCCCCCATTTCAGCGAGAAAAATAGTTTAAGGTAGAAAAGAAGAATTGCTGTATCAGTCGTGTCAAATACCCCCACCCCCCAAATCACTGGGATAATCCTTCCCTTTCTGGCTCCTCCCTTGCTGGGTCCAGTTTCTTTTTTTAGTTCTCGGGACAGAAGAGTTATTATGCTACTTTCCTCCCTCCTATAGATCTGTATACACGTATAACGTGTGTATGTGACATGTACATGGACATACGTGTTACATGCAAACATATATAATGTACACACATTTTTTCATACACATACATTTCACTTATAAACGTTTTTTTTTCCAAGCAAGGGTCAGTAAGGAAGAGGACCCCCTGCCTGAGGGCCGGAGTGAATCTGGAGGCCGGTTCTGGGGCCTGAGCACGCATGGAGCAGCTCTGCAAAGTCGGCCTCATGTTGAATATAAGGTGGTCAGTGAGCTTCCTCCAATCACAATACGGCCATAAAATATTATGGCAGGAACATTAACCATCTCCTTCCTAATACAGGGTACGCGGGGCGTGGAGGATGCCGCTGTGATCTACACACAGCACTGTGCTCGCAGGACATTTTTTAACGTTGTGCAAACTTTTATTCACGTAAATGGAGTTTCCCAGCGTTCCAAACGAAAGCGGACCGTCTCTTTAGCCCAAACCCCAAATGGCTCATATTCCCCTGACTTGAAAAACCAACACCCTCACGAAAAGACTACTTCAGTGTTAATATCCCGAGCTGCTGGTGAGGAACCCACAGAGAGATGCTGGACAAGTCACTTCTCTCTGTCACCACAGGCGGCCGTCCAGGCGCGTATCTATTCCATGTTCCACAAGGATCCCAGCAAGTTCTTTGTCACGATCACTCCTGGGGGAAGGAGACTGGGTAGGGAGATGTTCGCTTCTCCGTTCATAACATCCCTGATTTGTTGGCATGTCACCACAAGCTTGTGTTCTCTTCGTTAAAATTAAAAGTCAGTAAGCACGCACGCACTAGCTGCTGGAGTCACAGACAGGAAAGGGACAAGGTGCTTAGTTCAGGAAGGTGAAAGACTAGCAAGAGGGGCAGGGGGCAGGCCATTAGCCAACCCCAAGATTCCTGTGAAAACAAGAACTGCAGGGAATGCACCAGGGGCATGGGGAGAAGTGTTCTTGGGGACGATGCCCCGAGGGTCATCCTGGAAGAAGCGAAGGTATCTTCAAGCTGGACCTTGTAGTGATGGGTAGTGGTAGGGGCGTCTGGGTGGCTCAGGCGGTTAGGCATCGGACTGCTGATTCTGGCTCAGGTCATGATCTCCAGATTGTGGATCGAGCCTTGTGTCAGGCTCCGAGCTGGGCGTGGAGCAGCTTAGGATTCAAGATTCACCCTCTCCCTCTGCCCCTGCCCCTCCTCTCTCCCTCCCTCTCTCTCTCTCTTTTTAAAGATTTTATTTATTTATTCATGAGAGACACAGAGAGAGAGGCAGAGACACAGGCAGAGGGAGAAGCAGGCTCTCCGCGGGGAGCCCGACGTGGGACTCGATCCCAGGACCCCGGGGTCACCACCTGAGTCGAAGGCAGACGCTCAACCGCTGAGCCCCCCAGGAGCCCCATTCTCTCTCCCTCTCTTAAAAAAAATGGGTAGTGGTAGCTATGAAGCTATGAGTCAGAAAAGGTATTCTTTAAATATGTATGTATTAAATCTGACAATTAAGGGGGCAAAATTTAAATTTTCTTTTTTTTTTTAATTTAAATTTTCATTGAGTATCTTTCTCTCAGTGGTGGGCTGGATCAACGTGTTCCCGAAGTATAGTATGAGAGATGAATTTAGGTGGCATGTAAATACATACATATGTACACTTATCTATTTGAGTACATGCGTAGCTATATATATATATATATATATATATATATATATATATGTATTTTCTTTAATAGTTACATGCCTACTTTTACAGGCTATCTTCTATTTATAGCAAGTTATTCTGGTGTTCCATTTGTGACAGCGATACAAAGACTCCTTTTGAAAAATAAAAGCAGCTAATCCCATTTATTACGTGACCTTGCACAATTGACCTGATCTCTCTGAGTGGCCATGTCTTCATCGGTAACATGGAGACACTACAAATACCCATGAAAAGGGGGTTAGTTTTGCCTCCAAATCAAAAAGTGCAAATGGTATCATCCCCGTCAACTGTGAACCTCTTGCATTTCTGTGCCCCCAGGGACTGGGCACATTGATGACTGGGGGGCTTAGCCCCAGGCAAGGGGAGCTAGCCAGGGAACCAGGGGTTTTAGGTGGACCGGCTTTGTCTAGAAAATGCAAATAGAATTCATCTCTCCTGCAAATCCCAGTTGATAAGAGGCTGAAGGCCTCTAATGCAGCGATGAAGTTGCTGATTAGCAGTGTCCAATCCCACCTATTTCCCCATTTATTAACTTCATTCGGCAGGTACTTCCTGAGGGCCTGCTGAGCAATGGGCTTGCTCCAGGACCCGGGATCCCCGCCGTGGACAAGACGGGAAGGGTTCTCGGTCTTGCAGCCCAAGCTTTCCTAGCTTCCTGAAGGAGAGCTGGCTCGGATGATACTCCTTAATCTTATCTGAGGCCTGAAGGGCAAAGGTCATTTATTTGAGGACATCTAGCGAGCCAAGGGGCAGACTCAGGACTAGAAGCAAGACATCTGCTGCCCAATCCAGCAAGGCTTGGGATTTAGCAGATGAGCAAAACCAGTCTGGTTTTCCAAGGTTGGCAGCTCCGCCCTTTCTCCTTTGCTGTCCCTCTTAGGGCGAGGGAGGGCTGTCTGTTTCCCGGCTGGGATGGGGAGCCACAGGAAAGGGGGGTGCGTTCCCCCTGAGGAGTCTGCAGCAAGGAGAGGTGCTTCAGGGAGGCCAGGAGAATAAAGGGGAGACAGAGGAGGAGGGAGGGAGGCACGGGCAGTCGCGCTATTGGTAGACCAGTAATTGGTGACTTGGGGGGTCAGCTTCTCCGGTCTCCCTCCCCGGGGGAGACGAGCACGAAAGTAATTGAAGAAGGTTCCCTAACAAATTAGTGTGAGACCGGGACGGAGAATTTGAGTTGCACCTGGATTCAGAGCCAAGGGTTTGATCTTCAGAGGCCCCGGGAAGGATGCAGAGAGGAAGAAGGCAGGGAGGCAGGTTTTATCCTGCTGCGCGGCTTCCAGCCTCAGAAACTCCGGGAGGGAGCCCTTGTCTCCCTCCTGGGCTCCAGTGGAGCTGAAGGGGCTCAGAAGAACCTCCGGGATCACAGGGTTTAATCTCATCACACTAGAAATGGGGGGAGCCCAAAATATGGAAAGGGAGAAACTGAGGACACCCCAGAACCTCAGAGCCCCTGGGCCACAGCCCTGGCCCCCAAATCATGCTGCCCCCTGGGATCCATGAGCCCTTTACTCAAAGACCTCCTCTCAGTTGCCCCAAATCCCTCCAACTGCAAAGATAGTGGAGAAGGGGCAGGTCCCAGGGGCTAAGGGGCAGGCCCTTTTATTTCTGTTTAACACCCAAGGAGCATTTGCTAAGTGGCAGGCACTGCTCTACATGCCCTACAAACTTTAGTTCTTGGAATCCTCAAAACGATCTCACAAAAAAGCAACAGAAAACCCCAATGAGGGCACCTGAGTGGCTCAGTGGTTGAGCATCTGCCTCTGTCCCAAGACATGACCCAGGTCCCGAGATCGAGTCCCACATCAGGTTCCCCGCGGGGAGCCTGCTTCTCCCTCTGCCTGTGTCTCTGCCTCTCTCTGTGACTGTCATGAATAAATAAATAACAAATTAAAAAAACAAACAAGAGGCGGGCACCCACTCAGGTGGTGCTCACACACTAGCACTCCCACAGTTGTCCATGTTCTGGCGTCTGCTCAGAAAATGTCCACTCAGCACCTACCAGACGCCGCGTCCTGCACTCCATGCCTCGGGGGGCAAAAGTATGAACAAGGCACATTCCCAAAGAGCCCTGAGATAAGAATTTTTGAAAATAAATGGAATAGAAAGGTATGAAGGGAGTGTGTACCAAGGTCCCACTTTGGTCAGGGAAGACCTCTCGGAGGAGGTGATATTTCAGGTTTGTGAGCAAAGGAAAAGACGAATTCAGAGAAGGTGGCAAACTTTTTAGGATTTTTCTGAATCCTAAAGGAATTAAGACTCTGAACAGGAATTAAGATTTTTTTTAAAAAGAGAAATGACACACAATTAACGGCTTTGAAGAGCAGAGAGTGACAAGACCTAATGTGCTTTTTTTTTTCTTCTTCTTTTTTTTGGAAAGATCACTCTGGCTACTGAATATCGCAAGGCTGGCAAACGTTTTCTGTAAAGGGGTAGTGAGTAAATATTTTAAGCCCTGTGGGCCAGATACTCAGTGCTGCTACTTCTCAAGTCTGCTGCTGTAAAGCAAAAGCATCACAGACGATGCACATACGCCCATATGTGAGTGCGGCTGCGTAATATCAGATCCTTACGTATGGATACGGAGGTTTGGACTTCATGTAATCATCACATATCATAAAAGGTCATTTTCCTTTGGATTCTTGTCACCTATTTACATAAATCAATCAATCAATAGGCTCACGGGTTGCACAGAAGCGGGCGGCGAGATGGATTTGGCCCACGCACTGAATACCGTGTAGTTCGGAGCAAGGACGGGGACACAGAGGCAGCCAGAAGACAGGGGACTCACGTACCAGCCCACGTGAGCAAGGATGGTGGCCTGGTGGCGGCCACGGCGGTTGGAAGTTTAAGTGAATCATATTGAGAGTCATTTTAGAGGTAAAACCAACAGGGTTGGCTTGCAGAAAGAACAAGGGGCAAGAGAAAGGAAATTTCAAGGATGACTCTTCCCTCTGACTAATCGGCAGGATCGACGTCTGATGGGGGAGAGGTGGGAAGAGCAGGTTTGGGGAGTCACATACTAGCAGTGGGATCCTGGACAGGAGACAGAGCAACACAAGGTCCCTGGGGCTCGCCAGACAAAATACAGGATGCCTAGTTAAATTCGAATTTCTGATCATCAGAGAGTCCTTTTAAGTCCAACTATGTCCCCAATACTGCAGGGGACATAATTCTACTAAGCGAGAGTCTCAAATTCAAGTTTAACTGGGCAGCCTGTATTTTATTTTCTGTGCATCTATTTTTATCCACAAAGCACAGCAACCCTCACAGGGAGGGTAGGAGCATTTAGGGGGAGAAAAATCTCTGAGCCTTGGAGGAGACAGAGAAGATTACTCAGAGGACGTTAAACAGCGGCGTTAAGGCTAGGAGTTGT
This sequence comes from Nyctereutes procyonoides, assembly GCF_905146905.1. Lineage (NCBI taxonomy): Eukaryota > Metazoa > Chordata > Mammalia > Carnivora > Canidae > Nyctereutes > Nyctereutes procyonoides. The sequence goes on along the minus strand of NW_026575135.1, from coordinate 3,273,384 downwards.
TGGCCTGGTGAATCAGAGACGGGAAAAGCCTTCTAAGCAGACAGACTAGCATTTCCACTCCAGGGTCAGGTGCAAGGACCGGGGGGAGGGGGGGTCCTGTTGCCCTCAGAAATCTGCAGGCTGGCCGTGAGCCTAGAGCATCAAGCGCCATGGGGAATGTCAGGGGGCGAGGCTGAAGAGGTGTCCCGGGGCCACGAGGCAGGTCCTGGAGGCACAGACCAAGGAGTTGGCACGCTTGTTAAGGTGTAGATTCCCAGGCCCCCCCGGGCGCCTCCGTGAGTCTAAGAGCGAGACTGGGGTCCGACGTCATTCTGAGGAGTAGTCAACTTTGGAGACAGCCGGGCTACGTAATCTGGGAGCTTTCCCTTCTACAAACCCCAAGAGCCTAGGACGTTGCTGCTGGCTCTGGAATCTTGAAAAAAAGCAAGCCAAGGAATCAGAGCAAAGGTGGTGTAGGGTGAGTGTGCAGCTCCCGTGGGGGCTCTCGAGGGTGCAGCCCCGTCCATCCCGAGGCAAGCCGAAGGTCCAGAACATTCGCACAACCACCAGCCCAACTCCCAGTCACTCTGCGTCTGGCACCCGGCGCTCTCCGGGCGCTGCCTCTCGCTCGGTGCAAGGAGACCAGGCGTCTCTGTGACTCTCGCTGCCACCCGCCCCCTTCCGTCCTCCGCCCACAGTCACCACCGAAATGATTCCCCCAAATGCAGCTATTACTGTGACTGGAAATCTCTTTACTGCTGATTCTGCTAATGGAAATGTTCCTTCCCTTCTCGGCTGCTTGCAGAGCCACTCGTGACTTTCCCGGGTGCTTAAGAGCAAGGCTTTGTCAGGCCGCCACCGCCAGAAGGGAGAGAAGTCGGCCCGATCGCCTCCTCCAGCACCCACCTGCCCCAGCCTGAGGTCTAAGAGCCTCTCTGTCCACGCTGTCCTCAGACGACCCTGGGATCCCCCGCTGCCCCCTGCTGCTGGAGAAGGAGCAGAGATCAATGGTCAACTTTATCCTTTTCTGGCCTTGCTGGAGGGAGCCGGGAGGGAGGAGGGAGGTGTGAGCTCAGCCTGCCGGAGTGAAGGAGCGAGCAGGGGGAAGGAGCTTGCAGGCCTTATTTATTCATACCTCCACCTCCTTCCAAAAAAGGACTGCAGGTGGCTACGAGACATAGAGCACGAGCCGTGCCAGACGCCGTGCTAGGTGCTTTGCACACCCCATTCTCTGTAAGGCCTAGACTGAGCACGATGCTGGGCCCTGACGAAAATCTACGGGATGGGGGGCTCTCCAAAAATGATGACCACGGCAACCCAGATTAGTGATTATTTTCTCGTTTTCACTTTACCGATGAGCCAACAGGCTCAGAGAGGTGCAATGCCCAAGATGTAATGCCTCTGGGATTTGATGCTGGGGCTTCTTGGGCTTTAGAGCTGGTGCACAAATGGCCCCACACACTTCCTGGCGGTCAGAGGAGCCAGGCCGCGGCCCGGATTCCACTGCCGATTAGCTCGGGGGCCCGGGAAAGTGTACTTCTCTTACAGGTACGTGAGGGAGTGGGGCTGGATGTCAGCGGCTTTCTACTTTGCCCAGCTCTAGTATTCTAGGAAAAGTACACACTATTGGGATTTTTGTACAGCATTATAGTATTTCTAAAGATTGTTTATGATTATGTATATCCCATAGGTAGAGATAAGGTCACGTAAATGCCACTCTCACGAGGGGAACACGACAACTGCATGACCCTCCCAAGATGCTCTAGGCAGACAGAACTAAGAACTAAGGGGGTGGCCCGGAGGCATGCAAGCGATTGCCCCCGGCCAGGAGGGGCTGTGTGTCTGACAACGGATGCCCTGGCAATTTCTAGAAAGAGAAGCTTGCCCACATGCCTGAAAGGACCCCATACGAGGCCCCCCACCCAGTATGACGCTACCCCCAGCATAAGCACTGGGACAAGAGGAGGAGGGAGGAAGGGGAGGGGAGGGAGGAGGGAAGGACGAGAGTCTGGAAGGCAGAGAAGTGCAGGCATTTGCTTGTCGAGGAGCCCGGGGATCATGAGTGGCACCGAGAGAAAATGAGACAAGGCCTGGTGCTCTGCTGGCAGGCGGGCACGGAGCCCGAGGGCCCGGGGAGATGCTGAGTCAGCTCCTGGCAGCACGGAAACGAGGTGCTCAGTCCCTTGGGTGTGAGAGGCTGTCACACCTGAAGATCCCACATAGACACGTCTGCAACTTCGTGGTAATGAGACCAGGAAGAGAGAAAAAGTAAGAGGGGTTGTCACAGAGATGAAAACTCAGGAGCACCAGTCCTGGGTGGCATGGTGGGGGGGGTCAGGGGGCGTGGGCACAGGGTTTATTTATTTTTTTAAAGATTTATTTATTTATTTTTATTTATGATAGACACACAGAGAGAGAGAGAGAGAATGAAAGAGGCAGAGACACAGGAGGAGGGAGAAGCAGGCTCCATGCCGGGAGCCCGACGTGGGACTCGATCCCGGGACTCTAGGATCGCGCCCTGGGCCAAAGGCAGGCACCAAACCGCTGCGCCACCCAGGGATCCCCGGGCACAGGGTTTAGAACCAGGCAGACCTGGGCGTGGACCCAGCCCAGCCTGACGACAGCTGGCGGTCTTGGGCATGTGCCTCCTGCTCTGAGCCTCAGCGCCACCTGAAACCCGGGATGACGCTGGCCTTTCAGCACCGCACAGAGGATGAGGCAAGAGAGGTGCCAGCGCGACACCCAGGGCCCCATGAGTGTTCACTGAGCGTTCTCACGGCCTCTATGCCGGAATGACAGCATCTGGAACACCAGGTCCCCCCACCCCTAGTGGCCCAGCTGCCCCTCCCCGAGGTGGGGAGAGAGAGACACCGGGGACCAGAAGTCAGTGGGCTGGGACCTGGTTCTTGCTTCATCACTGCCTTGCTATGTGACCTCGATTTCCCCATCTTTATATAGAAGGGTTGTCTTCACACAACATCCTAGGGGCGCCTGGGGGGCTCAGCGGTTGGGCATCTGTCTGCCTTCAGCTCAGGGCATGACCCCGGGGTCCCGGGATCGAGTCCTGCATCGGGCTCCCTGCATGGAGCCTGCTTCTCCCTCTGCCTGTGTCTCTGCCTCTCTCTGTGTCTCTCATGAATAAATAAATAAAACCTTTAAAAACAACTCTTAAAAAAAAGGTAACATCCTAAACGACTACATCTGGTGATCCCGAAACCACGGTGTGTCATCTTCCCCAACATATCCAGGGCCTCTCTATTTGCCACGATGCAAGGTTCCAACCCCTTATCTGCCTTCCAGGAGTCTCAAGAGAAGTTCTTCCCTAAACCCGGCACGCTTGTCTCCAATCAGACTAATGTCATCACTCATCCTATCAACACCCCCGGGAACAACAGGGACACAGGAGAAGGTAGAGGGACCGGCGAACGGGGCCCAGAGGGGGGAAGACCCTACGGAAGAGGTGGTGTTCCAGCTGTTGCGGCTGCTGAGGGGAGATCCCACCCGTCTCCCGTTTGCCCAGGATGGACTCCCACTGTAGGGCGAGCCGCCACCACCCCTCGCCCAGACTCCTACGGACCTGCCCGCTTCCACCTTTGCTCCTGCAGCACAGAGGCTGAAGTAGGTCTTTGCAAGCCTAGGTCAGATATTGAGGCCCTTTCTGCTTAAAATCCTGCCAGGCTCTCCTCTTGGCTCCAGACTGGCCCCACGTGACTGCCCACTCCCCTTCCCGTCCTCACCGCCCCCCCTGCTGACTCCTGGCCTTCTCACTAGGCCTTGGGCACCCCCGGGGTGCTGCAGGGTACTTCCCGGCCTGGCATGCTCTTCTCCCAGGTACCCGCTCAGCTCCCTCCTTCACCACCTTCAAGCCTTGGCTCTACTCCTACATTCTCCACAAGCTCCTCTCGCTCCGCTCCATGTAGTATGAAAACCCATCGCCTCATCTCCACAATCTCCGTTTTATTTAATTTTCTTTTGTTCATGGAATTCATCACATCCTCACTTACTACCTAATTTTCTTATTTATCATGTGCATTGTTATCACCCGCTGCTCACCACCCACCCACGCGCCCACCACGCACGCACTCCTTCCTACTGTGAGCTCTCTGAATACAAGGATCGAGGTCTTCTGCTCTCTGTTGCACCCGAAGGCCCCGGGACAGTGCCCAGCACGTTGTAGGTGCTCAGCTAAGGGATTCGCCATGTGCACAGTCCTCTTTTATATTCTTAGCGGGCGCCAAGGCCCCAGGATGCAACTCCAGGGCGAGGCAGGGAAAGGCTGCGACGGTAGGGTGACGTTTAAATTCAGTCTTGAGGGGCACCTGGGTGGCTCAGTCAGTTAAGCGTTTTGCTTTCGGCTCAGGTCATGACCCTGGGGTCCTGGGATCGAGTCCCCGGTTGGGCTCCTGCTCATCGGGGTGTCTGCTTCTCCCTCTCCCCCTGCTCATTCTTTCTCTCTCTAATAAATAAGCAAAATCTTTTAAAATAATAATAATAAATTGAGTCTTGAAAGGTAAGAAGGGATCTTCCAAGGGGGCGGTGGGGAAAAGTTACCAAACAAGAAGGGAGGCTCCTTCCTCAGAGGGTTCTCTGGGCAGAGACTGACCTTGGACCACGATAAGAAGCTTGAACTTCACACTAAGAACCGTGAGGAACCAGGGAAGTGCGTTAGGTGAGAAAGGCCACGCCGTCAGATTGGGGCTGTTCATGAAATCACTCTGTCTGCAGGGACGGAGGGCAGGTGAGGTGGGATCGGCGTGGAGGCAGGGAGGCCCGAGTCCACGGCCAACGTGTCGTCAAGGAGTGCGGAGGTCGGAGGCTGCAGGGGGCTTGGAACGAGGGGGCTGGGCTAGCGGTCCCCCTTCGGGTGCAGACCCTCAGTGTAGACACCGTACGGCGGGGCCAGCAGGGCACCTGCCACGGTCTCCCTACTGAGGTCACCCTGCGTCGTCGCCACCCAACCCCCTTCCAGCACGCCCCGCCAAGCCCGGCCGCCCGCATCCTCCAGGGCAGAGAGGCTGCAGCTCTGTCGGAAGGGAGGGAAGCCAGCTCTCTCTCTCTCTCTCTCTCTCTCTCTCTCTCTCTCTCGCTATAGTTAATCTTCTGTTGCCACTAGCTGGTCAGTGAGAGAACTTGGGAAAGCGGGAGCTCTGGAAAGGAAGCCTCCCGTGCTGCTGCTGCACCTCAAGGTTAAATCCGACTTCCTTTCCCTTCCTGGGAAGGAGAGGCTTCCTCCACTCACCCCCAGGGAGCGAGAGTAAAAAGCAAGGAGGCTTCCTCCTCCTCCAGAACAAACCTATCAGCTCCGGCTCTCCGGAGACACTGGAGCCAACCAGCTGGGTACTTGGGCGGGAGAACAAACGCAGTTTCCCTAGGGATGGTTTCCCCCAAGATTTTTGTTTTTGGGGTTTTTTTTTTTGGGGGGGGGTTGCTTTTGTTGCAGGGAGAGGGGAGAGTGGTGCATTGGAGGATGTGTCCAACCCAGTTTCAGACACTGGGACGTGTGTAGACACAGAGCCGCATGCTCAAGGGCCAGCATAATGCAAAGAAGCCCAGCGTGGGACCCAGGGCCACTGGGTTCCCAGGGTTCAAGGCTGACCCTGCGGGTCCTCAGGAAGGTTCCTTCCCCGGTCTGGGCCCCCAGGTCACCTACAAAAGACCGTGCGCTCTCATACTCTCATACTCTGGGGTGCTACGAGCCCGCCGGCACTAACGGTCGTGAGAGAAGTTTCCAGGACTTCGCCCCAAGAAGTCACTGTCGCTCCCCGAAGCACACGCCTCCACGCCGTCCTGTGGCAGCTGAGGCCTAATTCCCAGCAAGGCAAGGAGGCGAGAAGCAGATTTCTGCTTGCCAGAGGCCATTTCAGACCTGCCGAACTTGCTGTAAATTAAAATTATAGAACCGCTCCTGCAGCCCAGCCCGAGGGCCCGGTTCAGGAAAACGATCGAGCTCTGGGTCACACCAAAGCCTGCAGAGCTGTGCTATCTCAGCTGGTGTCACTGACCCCCAGAAACAGCAAATCTGGCTGGCCTCGACCGAACTTGAGCCTCTGTGACCCGGCCGAAACGAACCCACCTCTCCCTCCCTGCCCCACTGGTCTCAGTGGGGCAGCACCTTAGGACTTTCCGAGGGCAGACAATACAGCTCTCTCTGCCCTGATTGTTAAACATACTTCCTCAGGTTTGAGCTGGCAAAAGGCTGGGGACGGGAGAGGGAAGTGAGTGGGAAGGGAAAGAAGACTCGGATCAGAGACCCCTGAACGCTGACCACCCCCAACACCGACTGGGACCTTTATTTACAAAATCCCAGAAGCCTGGGCCATCACAGCAGGACAGGACCCCCAGGCCTAAGGACACTCAATACCTGCTTAGTGGTAAGAGACCTGGTGCCCAATTGAGGAAATAACACGTATAGTCTTAGAACTAGCTTCCTGTGAGGATATCGAATCCACCCTCTTATCCACCCCACAATCTCTCTCTCTCTCTGGCCGACACAGAAAAGAACGCTGGAATCGGTTTTAATGAATATTCTGTGGTCAGAAATCCCTACCGAGGACCCCGATTACTACCATTTGTATCTTTTTCCCTCCTCCCTGTTAATAACTGATATCAACCTTCAGAATCAAACCAGAAACCAAGAAGGGCAGACGGCAGCCTCACTGTCTCCCAGGCCTTGGGTGCTGTCTCCAAATGCCTGCCAGATAGCCGTGCAGTCTCTGCTTGAAGGCTTCCTCCAAGGCTGCTGAGCTCCCCACAGCTCCCCGGGCACCCTCCTCCCCCTCCCCGGGGGCTCAAGTCCACCCCCCCCACCCAGCATTTGCACCTTTTGAACCGGACAGTAAAAAGCACATTCCTCATTCCCCGTTGACATTTGAAGGCAGCTCCTCCTCCCTTTGTGAACTCTCCCTCTTAGGCTCCCCCTGGCAATCCTTCCTGCCTAGCAATCCTTCATTCCTTCAGGAGGCTTTTCTCCTTTGGTCTCCATTTATGTTTGTATTTCAAGGAGTCTTTGCAGGCCAGGCCACTCGGTTTCCTGCGAAAGGCATCCTTTTGGGGAAGAATTTCAAGACGCAGACAGATCTGTTCACGCAGGTGCGTTTTCACATCCTACTGGGTGGGCTTCCCCAAAGAGACAGCACTTTCCCCAGCCGTGCGATGTCTATGACAAGGCAACTGAGAATGAAATGTTGACAATGAGCGCTTACTCAATTTTACCTCTTTCTCCCCCCTTTTCGCGGAAGCAAGGCTGGTGGTAAACAGTCCAGCCCGGCCACTGTCAAGTGCAGGAAGAAGGATGCCATTTCCCTACCTGTGGGCATGAAAGCTAAATCCACAAGCAGACTCCAGGGCTGCCTGGGGGCAAATGAGGACTGAGTGATGTGCAGGTTCACCTCTGAAGCCCTGTACCGGCAGCTGCTCCTGTTCAAATTCTGTCTTTTCAATCAGTCCTTCCCAACACCCCGTGTTACCAGCAAAAGAAAGGAGACAGGGAGAAGCACGAGGAGCTAGTCAGAGTAACAGTGCATCGGGGCACTTCAAGTTCATAGAATCTCTACACCGAAGGATTATTTTAGGGCTTCTCTACCCACTCATATTACAGCACAAAGAACTGAAGCTCTGGAGATAAATGACTTGTTCAAGGTCACAGTGGGCCACAGCTGAGATTTCCAGATCCTAACCAACACTAAATTCCCAAGCTGCACTGGAGCTTGCAACCTCTCTTCCCTCCATCCTATCCTCCTAAGGCATCACTCAAATTTTGTTTTTTGGTTTTTTTTTTTTTTCCTTTCTGGAAGTTTCCCCAGCCTCCTCCAAATCTACAGAGATGTGTTCCCTCTCTGGTGTCACAGAATGCCTAATCTCCCTCACTCACTGGCATCATCACAGAGAATGCCCTCTGACATCCCGTGAGTCATGGAACTTTGAACTGGCAGGGCCATCAAAGGGCCATGCCTTACTTTCCAACTCTCATACTTTAGCCTCCTGGGGTAGCTGAAGTTCCTTTAAGGAATGTCCTCGTCATGCTGAAGACTGGCATGTTTCCGTCCAGAACCCTGCACCACGCCCTACGTGAATGTGACCATATTTCTGCCAACGCACGTTTGCCAATACACAACTACCAAGAATGTAAATACCTGGTAAAAAAGGAGATTCCAGTGCTGGTCTGCCATTCAGCCCACAGGGTGACCGTGGACTAGGCATCTGACCGCTCCAAAAATGCCTCCTAATCTGTAAAATGGGAATAACTGGAATGCCACTTCATGTATTTTATGTGCATTAATACTAAAAGGCAGGAGTAAACCTCTTAGCATCTCATTAAAGATGCAATAACTATCTGCTCTCCCTTGATCACGTTCAGGGAAATTCACTTTGTCAATGCCACGGGCTTATAATCAGAGGCCCGGACACTGAGACTTGGGGGGGAGCGGGGGGGGGGAGTTTCAGCTCTGAGGTAAACTTCCATCTACATGAAGCAGGCTGGAACATGACGGGAGAGGCATCATCAATAACAGAGCCAATCACTCAAACAAGAGAGGCAGAAGCGGGGAGACAGGGCCAGGGATGTAGGAGGCTTTGGTGAATGGGGATGGCAGGCAACGTGTGCAAAATAACCCCGAGGTCCGCCAACCAGACTCAGAGGAAAATGGGAATCCTATCTTTTATATGTTTGTTCACCCCCTTTAATGCCAGGGACATCTTCCAACCACCAACTACTCAGTCCACAACCCAGAGCGAGGCCCGAGGGCTTCGGCAGACACCATCACCCCCTAGTGGTGGCTCCACACACCCCACTACTGGAAAGATTTGGCATTTACTGACTTGCATGGGCAACCCCGGCAGGTGCCATCTCCAAATCCCTTGAACTGGCCGGGAGGAAGTGAAAGACTCACCCGACACACCAGAGACCAACACTAGGCAAGGCCGTTTAAAAGGTCTGGGGGTGAAACGATGGGATGGAGCTACCCTGGGACCTTGGGAAAGATAAGGCCATAAATGAGTCCTAGTTCCCACCCCCCCAACACACACACCGGCCCTAGTTTGCAGCCAGCCTGGCCCTCCCGGAGCTCATTGTGCACTCCATGTTTACATGCAAACAGTGGAAGACCAACACAAATAAAAAACCCACGTCTCCCTACACAGCTCCTGCTACACTCGGCCATCTGGTGACTACCTCGCTAGCCAAATCCCCGGAGGGAGCGCCTTGAGCTGCCAGTCCAGGGCGCTGGGGGGAGAAGGAGGAGGCGGGACACAATTCCCGACATGCTTCCAAAGGGCTCAGAGCTGCCAAGGGGGACAACGACCCCCCCCCCCAGCAGGCAGTCCCCAGCCGCCAGGCTCAGCTGCTGTGCGTCAGAGGCGGCGGAAGGCAGGCGCCGAGTGGAGGGCGCCAGGGGACTCTCCAGCCCAAGCTGGGGCCCCGACGGATTCAAGACTCCCAGCTCCCCTGTTCAGCTTGCCCCAGCACCCAGGCACCCGCACCTTCTTGAGAGCCAAAGTTTAAAAAGGCAGAGATGGCCCGCTTCAGGCGGCTCCTGCAGCCAAGCGGACGCCGTCCTCCCCATCTTTGGGGACCTGGAATGCCCTGGGCAGGGGGGTGGTCCTTGCTTCCAAGTCCTGCCAAACCCAAGAGTGTCCCCCTTTTACACCCACCCAACAGCCATTTAGGAAGATTCCCACTGCTGACCTCCCAGGACACCCCGCAGGAGAGTGATCAGGAGGACGCGCGCAGCGGGGTGGAAGTGCAAGCGGTGCTCAGGGGGCTTCGTGGCTCCGGAAGGCCCCTTCCGTGCAAGGAGGCGACTGGAGTTAGCCCTGCAGAGCCGGGGGTTAGCCCTGGGCCCTGGGGCACCCACCCCGTCTGCACCCTCCTTTCCTTCCCGGGAAATGGGCAGGCCCACAGGTGCACGTGGGAAGAGCTAGTGGTGTGCGCGCGTGTGCGCGTGTGTGTGCATGTCGCACGCCAGCCTAGCCGCGGGGAGTCCCCGGGGAACCTGCAAGGCGCCGGGGCCGGCTCAGGTTACAGCCAGCCGGGGACAGCCGGGGCCTCACCTGGGGGCCCCCACCCGCGTCTCCAGGGGCGGCCGCCACCGGGAGGGGGGCGAGCATCGCGGAGGTTCGCCGGACGTAGGCGGGCTCCCAGGAGGGCGGCGGCGGAGCTTGGGGCGCCCCGGGCGAGCGCGGGGTTGACCTCGGAGGCTCCAGCCGGGGCCCGAAGGCGCCTCCCCGCCCGGCGCCGGAGCGCAGCGGGAGCCCGGGCAGGCGCGGGTCCCGGGGAGCGGATGGAGCGGGGGGGGGGGGGTCCTCCGGGCGAGCCCCCCGCGCTGTCCTCCGCCCCACGATAGCCGAGCGCGCCCCGCGGCCCCGGGAGGGGAGGGAGCCGCGGCCCGGGACAACGCAGCTGCGGGTCCCGGGGGGCGGGATGGGGAGGATGGGGGGGATGGGGGGGATGGGGAGGCGCGGGCCCGCCCCCTCGGAGACGCGCGCTGGGAACCCGCGGGCACCAGCTGCTGGAGAAGTTTCCCATCAACTTTTCCGCTGGAGCCCCCACCCCCACCCCCACGCCCACCCCCCTTCCCTCTTCCCTCTTCCCTCCCGCTTCCTCGCCTGTTAAGTCATGCCGCGGGGACAAGCCCGCTCTCCGTCCCGTGGGAAGGGGAGACGAACGCGACTGCGGCCGGGGGGGGGGGGACCCGAGTCCGCGAGCGGAGGCGCGGGGCTCGGCAGCCGGTCCTCGGGCACCGCTCCGGGCTCCGCAGCCCCATTTCGCAGGTGGCCAACACTGAGGCCGGGACGGGAGGGGTGCGGGGGAGCGGCGGGCGGCTGGGCCAAGGTCACGGCGCGCGCGGGGAGCGGGTTCCCGCGGGTCGGGGGCGGCCCCCGGAGCTGTCCGGAGCCCGCGAGTCCGCGCCGGGCCGGGCCGGGCCGGGCGGGGCGGGGCGGGGCGGGGCGGGTCCCGCGGGGGGCGCTGCCGCCCTCGGGCCCGCCAACCACCTGTGCGCCCTCCCCGGGCCCGCCGGCGCCTCCCGGGCGCTCGGGGCAGCGCGCGGCGGGGATCCCCAGGGCGCCCCCCGCCCGGCTCCGCGCCCCCGCCCCCGCCCGCGCCCGCGCCCGCGCCCGCGCCCGCCCCGGGCCGCGCGCCGGCGCCCAGCCTTACCCAGGGTGAAGAAGGGCAGCTCGGTGTTGTCCAGGTCGTCCTGCACCGCCACGCGCCCCGGCAGCTCGCTGCGCACAAAGAGCAGGAGGCGCGAGTCGGCGGCGGCGGCGGCGGCGGCGGGGCCCGCGGAGCCCGAGGACGCGGCGGCGGCGGCGGCGGCGGCCCCGGTCCCGGCCCCGGTCCCGGCCCCGCTCCCGGCCCCGCTCCCGGCCCCGGCCCCGGCCCCGGCCCCCGCGCGGGCGCCGCTCCAGCCCAGGTCTCCGTCCCGCAGGGCGGGCAGCGCGGACACCGTGACGGTCTTGAGCCTGCACGGGCTGTCGGGCTCCCGCGGGGCGGCGGCGGCGGCGAGCGGCGGCAGCAGGAGCAGCAGCAGCAGCGGCGGCGGCGGCGGCGGGAAGCCGAGCCTCGGCCGCCCCCGGGGCCCCGAGCCGGAGCCGAGGCCGGAGCTGCGCCGGGCGCCGGCGGCCATGGCGGGAGGGGCGGAGGGGCGGAGGGGCGGAGGGGCTGCGGGGCTGCGGGCGGCGGAGGCGGCGGAGGCGGCGGGAGCGGCGGGAGCGGCGGGAGCGGCGGGAGCGGCGGAGCCGAGCAGGACGCGGAGCTCGGGCGCCGCGGGAGCCGCTCGCCACAGCCCCCGGCTCCGGGCTCCGCCTCCCGCCCGGCCCGGCCCGCCCCGCCGCGCCGCCTCCCGGCCCCGCCGCCCCCCGCCCCCCCCGGACCCCGCGCGCTCCGAGGCCCCGCCCCGCCTCGTGCTCTCCCGGGATCCCCCGAGGCCGCCCTCGCCGCCGCGCCCCCCGGACCCCCCCCCCCACGCCCGCCCGCCCGCCCGCCCCGGGTCGCCCCCGCCCCCGCCGGGCCCCCGTCCCCGCGCGGCTCCCGCCTCGGCCGCACCTGGGCGCGCCCCGCCCCGCCCCGCCCCGCCCCGCGCGCCCCAGGCCCCGCCCCGCCCCCACCCCCACCCCCACCCCCACCCCCCAGGCCGGGACTCAACTTCGGCGCCCCAGAAGCCCGCAGGCGAGCCCCGCACCCCAGGTGCTCCCCGGAAGCCCCGCCCCCCGCACGCCCGCCCCCGCGCGCCCGGGGCTTGGAATCCCTGCCCGGAGCGGGGAGCCCCCGCGGCTCTCCCGGCTGCTCCGCTCCTCCGTGTGAAATTCCTGAAAAGGGTGCGAGGTAGAGACCTGCTCCTCGGTCTGCGGCTGGCTCTGCCCCGCCCCCGCCCCCGCCCCCGCCCCCGCCCCCGCCCCCAGGGAGGGGGCTGCTCCCCAGGTCCCTGCCCCGGAGCCGGTCCCGAGGCCTCAGACCGCAGCAGCAGGCAGCCCTGGGCCCGGGGTCCTCCAGGGAGCCCTCCCCTCCCGGGGACCCCCGGCGTCCCCCACCCCGACACCCTTCCCCATCTCTCCTCTCTCTGTTTTCCCTTTCACGGCTCCCCTCGGCTCGTTCCTCCTCACCTGGACTTGAATCCTGTAAATGCTCCCTCCCCAGAATTTCTGAGACTGTCCCGTCCCTCCATAGCGCTTGCTCTCTGAGCCCTAACTTCTCTCGACTTAGTTCTCCCCTCTTCGGCTGCTTTTCTCCTTTCTACCCTTACCCCTTCGCACCAACCACCTTTTTTCCCCCTTTCCCATCACATCTTATTTACTGTGTTACGGCTTTGGATAGAGGCACAAGGCTGAAAAGAAGGAAAAACCAAACCCTTGGTTTGTGACCTTGGACCCATTACTGCTCACTAAGCATTGTCCAGGGGCCTGACAAGTGTGTATGGCAGCTTTCCTACAGAGCCATAGTCCAACGAGTTGGCTATTATGATTCCCATTTTTCAGATGAAGAAACTGAGATCGGGAGGTCAGGGAGGTGAAGGGACTCCCCAAGGTCATATAGCCAGCGAGCAAAGAGCGGAGATCTGAGCTCCAGGTGCCAAAGCCTTGGCTGTTTCTCTTCGATCACACTGTCCTCGGTGACCTTGGAAAAACCCACCCATGGGAGCCGAGAAGGGCCCATCTGCATGAGTGCCCGTGGGTGTGCCTCCGCCCTGAGGTTTGCAAGGTATGCCTCTCCTGTCTCAGTTTACTAATCTGAGGACCCAAAGGGAGAGGGGGAGGTGGAATCTGGCCTTTCGAGTCCTCTGATTCTAAATCGTCCCCTGCCTCTCTGGTGCCCGCTCCAGTCCATTTACTCCTCCAAAATATGTCGTCCTGCCTCCCTCAGTCTCTCCTTTGTACCCTTACAATCCGCCACTATCCTCTGCAATGGGGCTTTCTGATTCTCTATGCCCCTTTCTTCAAATATGCTGACACAGTCCATTTATAGAAGTGCACACCAGGAAAAAAGGGCTCCCTTATGTAAGGCAGAGTCTATGTAAGTCCTTCATGGACCTCTGGTACAAAGGCCTGTCGCATGCGACCAACACTTTCATTCATTCATTCCCACCAAATATCCAGGGCTCCTACCAGCCACTATATGGGGATGCGGAGCTGGATAAACACAGCTCCGGCCCTTGGAGAGTTCATAATGATGGGGGCGTGGGGTGTGGGGATGACACGAGCACAGAACCATCTCAGATACCAGGCAGGCAGGCAGGCCTGTGTGTCATGAGGTGTTTTGAAACGCGTGCTTGGAGAAATCGGGGAAAGCTTCCCAGAGGAGGTGGCATTGGCGTTGAACCATGAAGGACTAGGAGCTTGGGGGTAGGCATTGCCGGTTCAAGCTGGCGTTTGGCATCCTCTGCGACGGTTTGGCATCCGAATGGATCCCTTCCCTACGTCAGAGGGTGCTTCACTCTCTGAGCCACAGCCCACCTCCCAGGAAGAGACGGAAATTTCCAGATGCCTTTCCAGCCTCCGCCAGAGCTAGGGCTTGGGCAGGTGACTCGGGATTCGCCAACCAGATGCACCCACCGCAGAGGCTGGAAAGGAAGCTGGTATCTGGCACCCGGCACCATCCCCCCGGGGACCGAGGTGGCAAGACTCGGGGCAGTTCCATCCAGATGTTATCACCAGAGGATACGGCTGTGGGGCCCCGGCCGGGAGCTCGGTGGCACTGGCAGCGGCAGGGGCGTGAACCGCCCTGTCTGTGCCTGACAGCGACGGGACAGCAGTTGGCGGGGCCCAGGCCGTGTGGCCTGGTGCTCTCGGCCTCCCGCACGCTGCCCAGATCCCACGCCCTCCTGGAGATTCGGGGTAATCTAGCTCACTACTCAATTCTGCTTCTGCTGAAATCAGCCGGAATTGGTGTCTGTTGCTTGCGACCAAGGCGCCCGCCCGCCCGAGGGACGGCGCCCACGCTGGAAGCCAACGGAGGGCAGCGGGCCGAGCTCGTGGGGAAGGGGGGACGCGCGACCAGGGCGAGGGGCAGAGATGGAGGCAGGGCCGAGGAGAGGCCGGTCCGCTGTGCACTTCGCGGGGCAGGAGCACCGCCGGACCCCTACTTCCCCACGGGTCCTCGCACCCTGGGGGCCGCCCACGGTGCCAGCACCCACTGACCACACCTGCCCACCGCCCTGCCCAGGGCTTCACATCCCGGTACCCGGAAACCGCAGCAGCTGCTCGGATGCGAACTCCCGGCGACATGGGAGTTAGGTTGCAGCATCCCCATTATGCCGACGGGGAGGGCGAGGACAAGGCCTCGTCACCCCCCCTCCCAGGTGATGCCACTTCTCTGCTCCGACTCCACAGTCTCCCGTGTGGCCGCGGTGGCACCACTCTCGTCCGCCTCAGCTTCTGTCTCCCTTCTCTCCCCTTCCCTCGGTCACATTTCATTGTTGAGTTAATTAATGACATTTCATTATTGAGGCAACTTGCTGTCCTCTGGGGTGCCCTTGCACCCCCGTCCCTGACTCCACTGGTCGTCTCATCCTCCTTCCCTGCCCTCTCAGCAAATCCATTTTGCTTCATCTTTCAGATTTTGTCATTTTGTGACATTTTTTCTTTTCTCCCCCACCCCATACTCTAGTCTTTCTTCTCCTTTTCTTCTTTCTTTTTTTCTCTTTCTTTTGTTCTTTCTTTCGTTCTTTCTTTCTTTTGTTTTCTTTCTTTCTCTCTTTCATTCTTTCTTTCCTTCTTTCTTCCTTTTTCTTTCCCTTCCATCCATACCACGTGGCTGAGGCAGTTTAGTTGGAAAAGCAGAGGCTGGAGAGACAGGCAGGCTTTGGTTTGATATCATCTTTGCCATTTATCTACTGGGTCAAGTCGGTTACTAAATGGCCCTACTAGACCTTGCATTTTCTCACGTGAACTGGGGGAAGCAGGACGCACGTCTCAGGATCGCTATGGGAATTAAATGAGGCCTCATGTGTGAAAATGTCTGGCCTATGTTAGGTTCTCACTGCAGTTCTGAGCGAATTAAACATCATCCGGCATCTCACTCACTCTTTTCCCCGCCACCACCCTCCGTCCTAGCCGCAGGTATCTCTTCTCTATTCAGAGTAGTCCAGGCTCCTGGCGCCCGTGTTTTCACACAGGCCCTTCCTTCTGCCCGGAGAGATCTCCCTCCAGACTTCCCCTTGTTACCTTTTGCGTACCCGTGTCAGCTAACAGACCACTTCCCCTTCGGTGCGCAGCCACCCAGGCCGAGCTAGCCCGAGCTACGCGAACACGGGGTAGAGCCAGGCCCTGTCTGTGAATGATCGCGTATTTGTTAGCTTTACTCCAAGACACGCATTTACTAGTAATTCTGCAGCTGAAAAACTGAGTCCTTCGGATTTTCTACAATGAGCACCTTATACTCCCTCTATCCATGTGTCTGTTCCTCCCTCCCTCCCTCCTTTCCTTCCTTCCCTCTTTCCCAGCTTTCCATGAGTCAAGTAATTAAAAAAATAATAATAAAATAAAAAAAAAAAGGCTCCATGCACACTGTGGAGCCCAAAGCCAGGCTTGAACTCGTGAACGACAGATCCAGACCTGAGCTGAGATCAAGACTTGGGACACTTAACAGGCTGAGCCTCCCAGGTGCCCCATCAACTAATTATTTTAATGTCTTTCTTCTTTAAGCCTCGGGGTGAGCTCTAGAACACACACTCCAGCTGAGGAGGAAACCCTACTCTATCCCCTGCTCCACCTCTGTTCTATCGAAGCCCCATCTCCCACCCATCCTCCTCGAACCCACAAACCCCTATTGGTTTTCACTTGGCCTGTCACCCCGGTTGTTGCTTTAACCCTGCCTTGCTTGGTGCTGCACATTGACTCCATTCATCACCCGGCCTATTGTTTCTTTTCCTACCCTTAGGCCACTGCCCCCCAGATGCTCGTGGGGTAGCTGCCCGCCCCCTGATGCCCCCTGAGCCCCTGGAGCCCCCTGAGTCCCCCTGGAGCCCTCTGAATCCCTTGACTCCCTGGAGCCCCCTGACCCTCTGGAGCCCTCAGAGTCCCCTGACTCCTGGGAGCCTCTTGACCCCCTGGAGCCCCTTGACCCCCTAGAGCCCCCTGACCCCCAGGAGCCTCTTGACCCCCTGGAGCCCCCTGGAGCCCCCTGAACCCCCTCACCCCTGGGATCCCCTTGACTCCCTGGAGCCTCCTGACCCCCTAGAGCCCCCTGAGCCCCCCTGGAGCCCCCTGAGCCCCCTGACCCCTGGGATCACCTTGACTCCCCGGAGTTCCCTGACCCCCTGAGCCCCCTAGAGCCCAGCCCAGCTCCATCAGCTGGTACAGGATCAATTAATTACAAGAGTAAGGTCAATCTGGAAGTTTTCTCTTCTATTGTTGTTGTATCCAAAATAGACCGCTGCGAATGCACCTATCGCTTCCGTTTATTTCTCCAACTCAGATACCTCTCTGGTGTAAGTTCCAATTCTTTTCTCCTACCACTTACTATTTGGCTAATTCACTGTGATTTACAACGTCTGTGAGCCTTCATGTCCTTTCCCATAAGTGGGGTCATGGGAAGACTGAGTGAGCCAGCAGGGATAAATGGAAGCCCCCGGGGCTCTGTGGCACCCAGTAGGTCCTCAGGAACACTAGCTTGCTTCTACTCGCAAATGTCTATTTATTTGGTCTTCCCGTTACTTCTTTGTCTCTCTCTGCTTCCAACCCTCTATTTCTCATTTCCCTGTTCAGAGCATTCCCACTATATCTCATTTAGAGCGAACTTTTACCATTGTCTCTAACTCCTCTTTCATGAAAAATGAAAGAATATTTTAATCACCGTTGTCTTTCTTCATTTCCACTTGCATCTGTTTGACTGATTTCTGCCTCAACCCAGTACTTCTCTGACTCTTTCCCTTAACAATTCTCAAATTTATTATCTTTTTTCTCCAGCTCATACCTTTCACTACCTTCTGCTCTCCCTGTCCTCGGTCCTCTAAATCAACCCCTTCTTGTTCTGTGATTTACTGCAGTCATTTCCGACCCTTCTTGCACCATCCAGTTGCAAACCTCCCAATCCTCCCTGAAAGTCTCCGTCTCTTTCCTCCTTCCTCCTTCCTCCTTTTGCATTTTCTATTTCACGGCCCCTCATCTTAATTCACCCCCATCATTCATTTGCGTGTGCCCACATCTCTGTATCTCATTGCCTACTTAATCATTTAACCTATTCGTGTCCCCTCCCTCCTGTTACAGGTGTCATCCTTCATCATTAACACACATTAGCCGGCGATGTTGCTTTGGATCTCTTTTGTTACAAATATTACTACTGGTGTATTCTCAGAATCCTATTTTCAGGTCCCATTGGCTCTTCCAGTCTGGAATCTTTTCTCTCTGGGACCCTACTTAGGGAATAATAAAAAAAAAATCCTTGCAGTATCTGTTCTGTATTTATTCAAGCTGAACTGCTCACCTGGTGCATTAGAATGTCTATTACTAATGAAAAGTATAAGCTTTCTTCTCTGCTATAGAATACCGGGTCATTTTCCTTTCTGCAACACCTTATTTTTACTATTATATTTGAACTGGTAAAGGTGATGTCAGCGTAGAGTGGCTATTTCTACAGCATTATCTGTGTGCCTAGTATAAGGCATATAATACATTTATTTCTTTGGTAATTCTCATAACCACCTGGGAAGTTGGAACTTTTTCTTTTTTTTTAAGATTTTATTTACTTGTTCATGAGAGACACACAGAGAGAGGCAGAGACACAGGCAGAGGGAGAAGCAGGCTCCCTGAGGGGGATCACGCCCGGAGCTGAAGGCAGACGCTCAACTGCTGAGCCACCCAGGTGTCCCTGAAGATGGAATTTTTAACCGCTGCTTCACATGGGCACAACTGGGAACACTTGGAAAACGTATGGCCTCATATAAGCTTGGCAACTGACATCTAATAGTCTTTCCAAGTTCTTTGTGTAGAAATTCAACACTGGCCCCAGTACGCAGAGGGAAGGAGGGAGTGAGGAAAGAACGCAGATTGGTAGGTGGCGGTGTTAATAAGCAAGGGAACTCCAAGATAGGCTTGCCTCGGGCTGCCACAAAATAAGCCAATCTCCACATCTACCTGCCAAGATCTTAAAAGTTCATACAGGGGCCTGGATTCAGTCCTATACCATTACACGGTCCCAACAACCCATTGTTTTCTCAGGGTTGCCTCTTTGAACGAATTCCAGCTGTGGGAAAGGTGGGCATTTCACGTTCCCCTCATCTGAATGTACGTGTCACAGGCAGAGGAAGGGGGTGGGGGGCCTCTAGTTGCCCCAGGTCAGCTCACGGCCAGCTGCTGGCCATGTCCTCTGGGTGACCTTCTCCAACAACACAGTAAGAGGGCTAAGAGTGCCCATACTTTTGTAACAGAGATGATGAAAACCACTTTGCAGATGTGCTCTTTAGTATTTGTCCTCCCTGCTAAATGCTGGTGGCCACCAGAAATCCTGCCAGTCTGGTTCCCTGCTGTCTTTCATGTGTTAGGCCATCATTGATTATTTGTCGAATGAATGACTAAATGAATGGATGAATGGATGGATGGATGGATGGATAAATGAATGGGTGGATGGGTGAATATTAGGAGCACAATCTCTTGCATAAAGACAACACTGGGTTTGAACTTCAGCTCTGCCACTTAAACCTGTGTGACCTTGAACATAGGAGGAAGATGGCAGATTTCTTCTCGAAGTGTGTATCCTTACATTTGGTGATGCTTGCTGGTTTTGATTTTTTAGCTGATATTATTTAACAGCCTTCATACCTGGATAAACTAAGTGTTCAGAACCCACTCTCAGGATTGCTAGCTAGGATGCCTTGGGCAAGTTACTTATCTCTTCTCGTGTCACTTCTTCCTGCCTACGATGGGAATGATACCATCCGACTATTACACTCAAGGGCAAGTGCTAGTTTGGTTGATGGTGTGGGTTCACCCCAAGACTGCCTGCTTCCGTGCACATCTCATGCACATTTCACGACAGCAGAGGTCTCACTGCTCTGACTCCTAACTCCATGGCCCCGTTCACTGTCTCTCTCCCATATCTTCAGGAGCTCCTGCAAGCATAACTCCCGAGGCCTCGCCCAGATGTATCTCAGAGAGGCACAGGACATCCCCCGCTCCTGACCTACTTACCAAGCTATATTTGATGACTATTGTATGATAATCTGCAGACTCAGCAAGGCTGGGGCTCGGCAGGCTCCCTCTGTCTCCTGAAGGTCCAGCTGCCTGCACTCCGTGTCATGCTAGCGAGGCTTCCAGCAAAATCTGCTGGAAGTCCCTCTTTCCAGCTCTGGGCATTGTATGTAATAGATACGTGATTTTTTCGTTTATTTGTGGGGTTTAAAAATTTATTTATTTTTCTTTTTAATTTTTTTACAAAGAAAAAAAAATGCTTGAACTCAAAGAGCCCTTTCTTCCTCCTTCCCTTTCTCCTATCACCTCTCCCTCAGGAATCACTATGTTCCAGGCATGGGGATATAGCAACGAACAAGACTAAAGTGGTCCCTACACTCATGGAGCTTACAGTCTAATCAAGAGTTGGACAAAAACAAATCATCAAAAACGAATCTATGGGAGGAGGAAATGGGGAATTGCTATTCGACGGGTATAAAGTTTCAGTTATGACAGATAATTAAGTTCTAGAGATGTGCTGTACAACATCTGCTGTGCCTATAGTTAACAATACTGTATTGTATACATAAAGATTTGTTAGGAGGGTAGATCTCATGCTAACGGTTCCTAACACAATAAAGCACAAACTATATGACTGAAAGCGTTTAAATATTCTGTGATGGAAAAGAATATGGTTCTATGAAGTCGAATAATGAAAGAGTTATTAATTGATATTGGAGGACCAATCTCTGAACATGTGGCACCTCGTCAGAAACAAGGACAGATGAGTAGGAGTTGGAATGGCTAAGAGGGTCAGAAGGGCTCCAGGCAGAGGGAGCGAGCGGTGAGTGCAAAGGACCTGGGGGAGACCTGGCTAAATTCTGGGAGCCAAACATGTTGTGTTGTGGGGCTAGAGAGTTGAGAGGGAAGACCAGAAAAGGGTGAAATGAGTGTGGGCAAGTTAGTACGGCTTACGGCTTACGTTATTCAGGTGTATGCAGGCCGCGGTAAGGAGTGTGGATTTAATTCTAATTTAAATGGAAAGCCATGGGCAATTTTATGTAAGAGGATGGCACAGTCTGATACACGTTTTTAAAAATGCTACTTTGGCTGTAGGTAGAGGATGGCTCTGAGTTGCGCAGGAGAGGACAGCGGGAGTCTACCAAGGACTCTATCGCAGGCGTCCAGGCGTCCGCCTCTCTAGCGTGCAGACTTCCCCATTGTGATCTCACGCACCATGAGGTCCTACAGCTTGCATACGCTGCTGGTGGGAAACTCATTATCTGCATTCAAACCTGGTTCTGTCTTTGGTTGGCTGCGACCAACAGAAGGTACTGATTTATATTTTTCTTGTTGAATTTCCCACTTACTGATTCAAAGTCTAAAATTTGGAGGGAAGCTCTATGGGGCAAGTTTCATGAAAATTTTCCAGGTATCTGAAGGCATCTACTGTTCCCTCTCTTTCAAGGCATGACTGTCCTGGCTACTTCCACTCTTCTCTGCCTGAGGCTAAAATAAAAACAACAACAACTTCCATTTACATTGAATGTTGGAACATTCCTCAGCATAACGTTTGACTTCTATAAACCTGTGAGCCAGCAGGGCAGGAATTTTTAGCTTCCTTTACAAGGGCGAGAATAAAATTCAAAGATGTGATTTACCCAAGGTTGAGATGATTAATTGGAAGAATCGGGTCCTGAATCAAATCGTCCCACTCCTACTTCCAAGCTTCTTCCCACCTCTGGGCGAGAGTCAGCAGAGCGGAGGATAAGCTCATGCCTTCTGGTGTCAGATGGTCTAAGTTCAAATCCTGACTCTGACACTTACTGTGTGACCTTGGGGAAATCAAACTTTCTGAACCTAAGTTTCTTTATCTGGGCACAACAAAAATACCTACCTCGTGGAGTTGAATGACCTAATGGATTAAAAGCATGAAGCACTCTGCCAAGCCAATATTAATAATCGATAAAAATGTAATAAAAATATATTAGCTGTCGTAGCACTCTAGACTTTCTTGGCCAAATGCAAAACTGGCAACGTAGAGGTTGCTGTGGGTTTAGTACAAGGTGCCCTGGTTTAGAACAGTAACTCGGCCATAATGTCATGAGAAGGTGTTTCATCAGTGACTTGGTTCGTCTGTAAAATGGGCATAATCGTACCTCGCTCACAAAGTTGTTTATGAAAAACAAATTCTATAAATGGTAAGAGAAGTCCCCTAGCACCAAGCATTACTATTCAATAAATGTTAATTTATCTTTTTTCTGCTTTAATATTCCCTCTAGGAAGACCTTCCCAATGCCCCAGGCAGAGTTAGGCATCCTCCTTGCTTCACCCTCAGCACTTTGTAACTACCTAGAACAGAGCACACATCGTGAAACCTTAAAAGTATCTGCCTGGGTGGCTCAGTCGGTTGGGCTTCCAAGCTTCCAACTGGATCTCCACTCAGGTCCTGATCTCAGGGTTGTGGCCTTGAGCCCCTCATAGGGCTCCACACTGAGCATGGAGCCTACTTGGGATTCTCTGTCTCCCTATCCCTCTGCCAGCACTCCCCAACCCCCTCATGCTCTTTCTCTTTAAAAAATTAATTGATTTTTTTTTAAAGGATCTACTTGTCTGTCTTCACCTTTAGAATGGAGTTACTTGGTGTGCCAGATACTATTCTAAGCACTTTGTGAGGAACTTAATCGTCTTCATATGAAGCCTGGGAAGGAAGGGTATTATCCCTCAGTTAGGAAACCGAGGCAAGGGAGCTTGCATTATGCATCCCAGGTTGCATGGCTGACATAGAAGGGGTGCTCACTTGTTCCTTCTTGTTGTTTGGGTCTCGGTGCAAATGTCTTCCTTGGAGAGAGGACTTCCGTGACGCACTTCCTCCTCTAAAGGACTCACCCATTCAGCATCCTATCCATGGTGACATCATTTTGGGGGGGACAGGTTGGGAAAGCAGGAGGAGGCTTCACAGGGGAGATATAGTGCACTTGTGGCATTAAGCCTGAGGTCTGAGATGCCCACTTAGATTCACTGGGAAACAAATAATACTTGAAAAAGCTGTAATGTGTAGTATTCATCACCTGAGTCTACTGGTAGTTCATTCTCCCTGACATCTATGGAGATCCTTAGGAGCTAAAAGATTATCTAACACCTACCTTGCCATGCAGGATGCACTCTTTTTTCTTGTCGTTAGCTTTCTCACCTGTTTCTCTCTAATTAATTTTGGTTGCCCCGAGTCTTATGTAACCGATTAGCATAGTATTTAAGCTCCAAGACACTCTTTCTGATCTACTTTCTTACTATTTTTTCTTTTTTTTTTATAAATTAATTTTTATTGGTGTTCAATTTACCAACATACAGAATAACACCCAGTGCTCATCCCGTCAAGTGTCCCCCTCCGTGCCCGTCACCCATTCACCCCCACCCCCCGCCCTCCTCCCCTTCCACCACCCCTAGTTCATTTCCCAGAGTTAGGAGTCTTTATGTTCTGTGTCCCTTTCTGATATCTCCCACACATTTCTTCTCCCTTCCCTTATATTCCCCTTCACTATTATTCATATTCCCCAAATGAGTGAGAACATACACTGTTTGTCCTTCTCCGATTGACTTACTTCACTCAGCATAATACCCTCCACTATTTTTTCTTCCTACAACTTACACCATCATCAAAACAGTTCTCTCTACTACGCCCTGTGCACACTCCCAAATTTCCTATTACCTCTGTCTAGGTTATTTTTCCCCCCAACTAGCTCTGCACACACATACAGCATTCATCTCTCCTGGCCATTTCTGATTCTCATCACATTCTTTGTATATAATAGTTATATTTTCCTTTATACACCCTTATTCTTTCTTTA
The DNA here is from genome assembly GCF_905146905.1 of Nyctereutes procyonoides. Lineage (NCBI taxonomy): Eukaryota > Metazoa > Chordata > Mammalia > Carnivora > Canidae > Nyctereutes > Nyctereutes procyonoides. The sequence goes on along the minus strand of NW_026575135.1, from coordinate 3,249,961 downwards.
TTTATTTAAAAGGATTTTATTTATTTATTCATGAGAGACACAGAGCGAGAGAGAGAGAGAGGCAGAGACACAGGCAGAAGGAGATGCAGGCTCCACGCAGGGAGCCCAGCATGGGGCTTGATCCCGGGACCCCAGGATCATGCCCTGGATGGAAAGCAGGCGCTAAACCGCTGAGCCACCCAGGCGTCCCTCTTTGTGTAATTGATTTATAACACAGTATTTTTTAAATCACATATGCTATTTGTAGTTAAGGCTGTGAGACTTTAGATCACTGTCCAGCAGATATTTATGCCCTTTCTCCTCCCACAGTGGGTAGAGAGACTCCTCCAGAACCCTTTGGTGTTGAACTTGGCCATATTGATTAGTGAGATATTGGCCATCACGATGTGTGCCAAGGCTATTATAGTGGCCCAAGTAGGGTGACAGATTCAGGAGCAGATCTGGACTTAACCCATGGTTTGGAGACAAGCCTCGCCAAACCAGCCTAAATCAGGAGACTCCCCCAGGTAACCATCAGATGCTTGAGTGAGAATCTATGATTGCCATTGTAAGCCGCTGAGTTTTATAGTGGCATTATTGCATAGTGTTATTGTGGCTATAACTGACTGATAGAAAGTCTTAGCTCCTTTCCTGTACTCTGAGTACCTTGAAGCCAGAGAAAGTCTGATTCGTCTTGTTTCACTCATGCAAAATTCCAAGGCACAATCCTAATACGTGTTTGTTGAACAAATGAATGGATGAATAAGTGAATAATTAAAGAGCTATAGAGAGAGATTCAAGAATTAAGGAGCCTAATATACTCATTAGTTCAACAAGAATTTACCGAGTACTTGTGTTGCATCAGGCGTTGTGTTAGAAAAACAGTATTCAGTGCTAAGCAAACCAGACTTGGCTTCTAGATGCTCCTTGGTGGCTTGGGAAAGCTTGAGAACCAGGGATTCATAATGCAGTCAACGTGCAAACTCTGATTATCCTTGAATCACATGCGAGGGCACCAAAATAATCAGAGAAGTGATAATGGATAGAAAAGAGCAGAAGATCCTTCTCTCGCTGCTGATTCCCATTATCTCAGGTTAAGAGCAAATCCCCGGACAGATGGGAGGAATTTGCATCCATTTGAAGAAAATGAGTAGTAGAAGCTGACCCAAGGGGTAAAAATGAAATTTATAGGGATAGGTATCGGTTGGTCATTTTCTGATTGCTGAATGACACCTCTGTCCCTTTCCACTATTGTGGAGAGGCTGTCAGCATGCTGAGCCTAAATGCCGTTATCATCTGTAAATCAAAAACCTGAATCCATGACTGTCCGACCTCAATGCCCTTTTCTGGGAGCATTTCTGATTATTAAGCATTTCTGTCACGTTTTTCTGCCTCGCCCACATGCTCACTCCAAAGACGTGGCTGTGGAGCTTGTGGCTGACGACTTCCATGGCACGATGGAAGGAACTCAAGGAATGAGGAGCAGGCCTGGAATTCCTAAATCATGGAGGCCATCATCAGAGCCAAGACTGAAGTCCAGCTTCTCTTGCTTTGGGCACCAGCCCCTGGGAGATAAAATCCATCCAGCTTGTGCTCTCAGATCACCTAAGGTTTTGTGTTGGTATCTATGTTTTGAAAGAGCAGGTGGTGAGGACAGATGGACTCGGAGAGAAAGGGCAATTTTTGCAGGGCTTGAAGGATGACGCTCCAAAAGGGAATGCATGGCTCTTTCCAAAACTAGCACCTTTTGGCTTGAAAGAATACGGTGAGACTTTTTACCACCTTCCATAAATGACACGTTGACATGATCACAGATCCTAATGGGCGTATAGCAAGCCTAAAAAAAAAAAAATCAACTTTTAGGTCAAGTAGACAACTATCCGCAGAGATCTACTTTCTAATCATTGTGCGATTTAAATGTGATAATGCATGGGCAGCGCGTAGGTCCCTATTTAGCACGTGGCGACAAAAAGCACAATAATAATAAACAGTAACGTGCAGCAGGCTAAATGCTGTGAAGGTCTCATTTCAACTGGCTCAACGACTCTAAGAACTAGGAAAGGTAGAGATTGCCATTTGATATTTGAGGAAGCTAGAACTCAAGAGGCAAAATCCCTTATCCAGAGTCACACAAATAATATATGTTGGGGTCAGGATTTGAACTCAGGCAGCCTTATTCCAGACCCCTGGTTACAACCACTACTCCATATTCCCTCTCATAATCAATTTTAGACTACGAGAAACGGAAGCTCCCATCATCATCATTATCATCATTTTCCTTATCATAATCATAATTATTAGAGAGAGTAACAAGAAGAGTGACTGCATGAGGGTAGTTCTCTGGAATGTTCCTACTGAAAGACACTACTGATTGAGGAGTATAGATGCAAGTTTAAATGTGGCCTTTGAGGGGTTGCCTCAGTTGGTTAAGCATCGACTTTTGGGTTCGGCTCAGGTCATGAGCTCAGGGGTGGTGAGATCAAGCCTGGGTCGGGCTCTGTCTCTGCTCTGTGCTCAGCAGGGAGTCTGCTTGAAGATTCTCTCCCTCTGGCCCTCTTTCTGCTCTTGCCCCTGTGCCTGCCTATTCTCTTTTTCTCTAAAAATAAATAAATCTTTCAAAAAATATATATATATATATAAATTACACACACACATGAATGTGGCCTTTGTGGCCAAACTGTAGGAGACGGGTCAAAAGGAAGGGAAAGCTCTGTGAAGTTCAAAATACTTACTTCCGGCTTCACCATACGGTAGCCTACGCCACATACCCCCTGAGTCATCTGAAAAATGGGATGCAGTGTGGATTACACCAAGGCCCAATCCCCTCCCTTTCCCAGTGTCTGTGACCTTTGCCAGGTGTCTTTGCAGTTGCTCTTTCAAGAGAGGCAGACTCTATCCCCTGCCCTCCTCCCTTTGAACCAGAGCCTGGCTGTGTGACTTGTTTTGACCAAAAGAAAGAGGCGGACGTGACAATGGACCAGTTCTGAAACTGTGTATTTCTGCTTTAGGTCTCAGGCTTCTTTAGTCGCAAGGAGAAGCGCAAGTCTGGGCTAGCCTCCTGGTCTCAGAAGCAGGATGACAAACACGTGGAGCAGAGACTTCCCAGCTAGGATGCTGCAGGCAAGCTCAGCATGGAGCTAAATCCCCGCCGACTTGCAACCCCATTGAGGAGCCTCACCTACAGAGCTGAACTCCAATCCACCTCCTAATCTGTAAGTGATGATAATAAATCATTGTTTTAGGCCACTGAGTTTGGGGTAGTTTATCATGCAATGACAGGCAACCGGGACGGAGAATGATCGTACATACTTATGCCCAAGAACATAGCAACTGAATAAAGAGCAGCTCCCTTCCATGCCTCCTTAGTCAGAAAACTCTCAGTTCCTGCCAGTGTGACATTAGGGTCACCAGGCACATAGGTGGAGGGAGCCAGCTCAGGGTCAGCTTGTAGCCAGGCTTCCCCTTTGGCTCCTCAAGGAGGCGGGGAAATGCACAGACACCACGTGAAGCTCCACCATCAACATGTGGATGGCCCGACAGCCTCAGAGCAGGTTTCCCTAGAGTGATTATTTCCATTGCCACAGCCAGTGATTTCTATGTCAAAGTCAGTTCCCCTCTTCACTCCTGATTTTTCATTTCTTTAAAAATGACAGTATCTGATTTAGCTTTTGGAAGAGGGCAGGGAGTTTGGGGGGGGGGTGGAGGATGAAGGAGAAAGGCAAAGGAGGAAAGGAACAAACTGCCTCACCAGAATGGGCTCTCCACATATAAAGTGCTAATGAAATTCAAAATAACAACAATAATTATGCTTCCAAGGCCGAAGCCTCACATTTCTCACTATGAATATTCATCGCCATGTTATCTTTCGAAGGAATAAAAATTGGGTGAAACAGTAATATGCCTGAAGTTTTTTTTTTTTTTTTTAATTCTCCTATTCTATTTTTACCTGGATCCAGGCAGGCCCCTGGTTTGATAGTACCTGCATTGTAATATTCTTTATAGCTGTGATGCGAGTCTCACTGGTGGCCACGTGCAGACCCCTCAAGTGGAAGATGCTTAAAATGTCAATAAAATGTAAATTAAAAAGAAGGGGGATCAGGAGGTAAGCTGAAACCGCTCTGTGGCTGGTAAATGGCCACAGGTGGACTATCACTCTGACTTTGAGCGTGGCGGCCAAGAATCTGGACAAGAGAATCCAATGCCTCTTTTACCAACTGGCACAGACGATTAGGAGGTTGTTGCTGAGCTCTCAATAGAGAGGTGCAGCTCTGCTGTCTGCGGTGGTTTCCGATTGCCCCCCAAGCCCAGAAGAGCATCCACGCAGCCGCAGACATCACAATGCACAGTAAATGTACACACACCGTATCAGTCTGCTTGGGCTGCCATAACAAAATTCTACAAGCTGGTTGGCTTAAACAACAGAAAACTTATTTTCTCACAGTTCTAGAGACTGGAGGTCCAAGATCAAAGTGCCAGCTGGATTAGTGTCTGGTGAGAGCTCTGTCTTTGGGTTGCAGATGGCTGCCTTTTCTCTGTATCCTCATATAGCCTTTCCTTGGTGTGTGTGGGTGTGTGAGCAGGGTGAGGAAAAGAGAGAGATCCCTTTTTATTTTATTTTTTTCGAGATTTTATTTTTGAGTAATCTCTATACCCAACGTGGGGCTTGAACTCACAACCCTGAGATCAAGAGTCTCATGCTCTACCAACTGAGCCAGCCAGGTGCCCAATCCCTTCTTCTTAGAAGGCCACCAATGACCTCTGGTTAGGGCCCCACCCTCTTGACCTCATTCAACTTTAATTAGCTCCTGAAGGCTCTATCTCCAAAAACTACTATGTTTGGGGGTTAGGGCTTCAGTATATACATTTTTGGGAGGGACACAATTCAGTCCATAGAATACAGTATGGCCAACTTTCTCTGCAGGCACTTGCGAAGGTTCATGGTTCCCACTGTCACCAAGGAGGGGAAAAAAGGGCTCATATTACCCAGTTATGATGTAAGCACTGGCCTATATTTCAAGGCGGAGAGTCAGGATGTCAGCATTGATAACATCACTCCGGAAGGGGTGGAAAGAGTGGAGGAGTGAGACAGGAATCACATGCTTTATAAAGCAAATCCCATGGGAACCTCTGGGCCCAGGAGCTGTGAGCCAGAGCGCTTCCTTTGCCAGGTCTCTGAAAAGCAACCGGGTTTGTCTAAGTCAGCAATCAGGTAGGGAGCCCCAGGGACAGAGGAAGGGCCTTGGGGAATCGCTGAGTGCAGGTGTGCCCTGGGAAGAGGAGAGCCCAGGTCAGTAGGCTGACGGGGTGAGTGTGGGAGAGGAAGCCTAACAACGTCGCAAGTGTTTGACATACGAAGACTTCTCCCTAAATAACTCTCATCATGTCACCCGTAATTTTGTTTACAAACCTTCAGCAGCTTGTGGAGGCTTTCACAATAGCGGGCTAACGTCTTAGCCGTTCATGGCTCTGCTGGCTGTGGCTTCAGCTAGCCCTTCCTGTCTTTCGCCAGGACAGTCACGGGAACGTTCAGGCCATGCTTATCTCAGAGAGCCACTGTTCTGAGCCTTCTATCCGTACGGACTCACTTAATTCTAACCTTTAGGATTTCCTCTTCCATTTTTACCTGGATCCAGGCAGGCCCCTGGAAGGCAGTAGAGACTATCCTCATTTTACAGATGAGAAACAGAGAGTTCTTGAAGGTTAAGTGGCTCAGCCCATGTCACATACCCAGCAGGCAGTCAAGCTGGAACTCAAACCCAAGACATCTAACCGGAGAGCCCATGCTCTTAAAAACCAGAGGATACTCTTTCTTCATGCACTTGACGTGACAGACTCCCTGGCTTTCTCCCAAATGCATCCTATGCTTCCTCCTCCTGGGGTGTTCAACTTCATCCCATTCCCTGCAGATCCCAAGTCTCATGAATATTCAAAGCCAAGCTCAAGGGGTGTCTTCTCTGTGAAAATTTTCATGGTGCCCCCTGCTGTACGTGGTACCTCCCAATTCATCTCCCACTGAGCATCTTATCTGTTCTTTTGTAGTGATTACCATTTGGGAACGAAAAAGAAAATTAATATGACTGGGGTGTAAGTGTGTCAAATAACTATCAGATAGGGAGGCATCAGAGCTCCCCCCGCAGGCTGTGAGCTCCACACAGGCCCGGGGTGAGTATGTTGGCACAGCCCACACCGCCTAGAACAGTGCTCCCCACGCTTAGTGATTCTATAAGGTGGGATCAGGTTGGGGGAATTTAACAAAAATCCCAAAACAGTGCATTTAATGGGGCAGACGTCTAATTCTCTCCCTCATAAAATAAGTCTGGGGATACAGGGCCGAATTCTTCTAACAGTTCCATAGTCATCAGGAACCCAGATCACTTCTGTGTCTTTGCTTCTTGATCCCTAAGGTGTGGCTCTGCTCTTCATGGTCCAAAAAGGCTGCTTGAGTTCCAGCCATCGTATGCATGATCTAGGTAGTAGGATAGAGTAAGAGGAGGCTTCGTGCAAGTGCCACACAGCACTTCTGCTTCTATCTTAGGGACCGGACTTCGCTACACAGTCACTCCTAACTGCAAAGCAGCTGGGGATGTCATTTTAGTTATTTAGGCGGAGGTATGGCCTTCCAGGTAAAAACGAGAATTGTGTTCGTAAGGAAGAAGGGATAAATAGCTGTTGGAAGCAACCAGTCGTAGTAGGTCCCCCGTAAATATTCAACGACTAATTCTTGAAACCTGCTCTGTGCCCGTCCCTGCAGGAACGTTAAGGACACGGGATCCAACAAGAAAGCTAAGGCCCCTGCTCGCTATGAGTTTATGCTTCATTTTAAAAAAGATTTTATTTATTTATTCATGAGAGACACAGGGAGAGAGGCAGAGAAACAGGCAGAGGGAGAAGCAGGCTCCATGCGGGGAGCCCGACGTGGGACTCGATCCGGGACCCCCGGATCACGCCCTGAGCCGAGGGCAGATGCTCAACCGCTGAGCCCTCCAGGCGTCCCGAATTTATGCTTTAGATGGGAAGATGAATAAAACAGGACTTACCAAATTTGGGCTGGGGGTTCCCATAGGGTGAGTCCAGGGTGGGGCAGGAGCCCTGAGTGGATGAGACTTGGACTGCCGGGTGGAATGAATGAACTGCATAAAAATATACAAGAAACCCTTCTTTTGTCCCATTCCAGTGGGAGTGAATAAGCAAGGGGGGAGAGCAGGGGAGCTGCGGGAACGTAAGCTTGAAGGAAAGAATACGGCCAGGCCCACGGCATTCTAAACGTGGCTGGCCCACCTGCTACAATTTGGGCGAAGCACTCCCCATCTCCAGAACCTCGTGACTTCAATGTGCACAGTGACATTATACGGAGTCTTCCAGAGTTTGTGGGAGAGCGGACATGGTACACAGCAGGTGCTAAATAAAGGTCCGCTTTCCTCTGGAAGGCAAAGGATGTGGCCGTGATGACCGCGAGGCACACGCTCTCCCCCTCTTGCTTTAGCCCGCCAGCTCCAGCCCGAGCCCTCCGGCTTCCGCGCAAGTCAGGTGCGGACGAAGCCGAGATTGAATTTGATTTTTTTCCCCCCTTGAATTGACATAAAGGGGCCTGTGCCTTAATGACTAGTCATTGCCCTTCACGCACACAAAGTGGTAACCCGTCCAGCCCATCAAAGCCTGCCCTTTGAAATGCTGAACCAGACAGTGAACAGAAAGTATCTGCCAAAAGGCGTCTTTTCTCCCAGAGATAAAAGCGACTTGAAATGTATGTAAGTCGTGCGCCCGTGTTAATTAATCAGGATTCGCATTAAAAGCTTAAACGTCTTTGATGCGGGACGCTCGGGAGCCGGCACCTTTCTTCCTGCTCTATCAGAGGGGAGAGGGGCGGGCAGGGCGGCCCAAGAGGTGTGCGCACCACCCTAGGGCCTCACTACTGTGTCGCCACCAGGCCAGCTGCTAACGGGCAGGGAGGGGATGGGCTGTAGTCCCGAGGCCACCACGCTCTCCCGGTGTCGCCGGCTCATCAGAGCCCACCCAGCCCCGAACCACGCACGCTTCGGGCGCAGCCTTCTTACCCGGTGTGTGTGCTCAATAGGACTTCGTGGCGGTGACGCCGGGCCATCCACGCCACGTTGGATTTGTGGCTTTCTACTACCTGCCGGGTTGGGTGCCGTGGCCGGTCAGGCGCAGTCGCTGCCTTCTGAAGGGTCCGGCACTGGGCTTCTCGAGTCGTGTGCTGTGCCCCCGGGGGACGGGGAGCCACACCGGAGACCCTCTTGGTCGCCAGGCCTGGGGTGTGGGGAGGTGATCGGGGCTAGTCTGGTGGGTCAAGGCCGGGCGTGCTGCTAGACGTCCTCCCAGGCACAGGACACCCCCATGGGGTGTCCAGGCCAAGATATCCACAGCTCGAGCCCGAGACAGCAGGAGAGCGGACCTTTCAACCAGCAATTTCAATAAAGCGCAGCAAGTGCCGTGTCCTAGCAGGAGCCAGGCTGGAAAGCCTCCCCACAGAGGGTGTGGAAGCTGCGACCTTGCAGCTGAGCAAGGGGTGCGCAGGGGGGCAGGGGGACGGGGGTGCAGGGGGGCAGCGGGGCTGCTGAGGGAAAGGCCTGCGGGGATTCTAAGGCCGGAGGGCAAGGACCAGTGAGAAGTGGGACTGGGCGCGTAGCTGGAAGGGAGAACGGGAAGGGGAGAGGTTGCCCAGAGGCCAGCAGGCCGCGGGGCTGAGCATAGGGCTCGACCTCAAAATTCCTGCAGTCAGCGGAAGGACTCCGAACTCAAAGGTGACATGTTAGACATGTATTCGAGACAAACACCTGCCCAGGCCCTGCCCCGGGCGTGGCGCCGTGATAACAGGGTTGCCTGGGCCGCGACAGTCTGTAGGGAACAGCGAGGCGGGACAGCGCGGCTCAGAGCCGTGGAGGGAAGACGTGGGGGGCTGGTTGCGGGCTGGGGGCCCGGGGAAGCAGGGCACCTAGCTGGGGCTGCCCGGCCACACTGGTCACCGTGGTTCCGAGCAGGAAGGCCACAATTGGGCCGCAGGCTCGAGACCAGGCGAGCTCCCTCTTAGTGCTTTGCGGGTGGCTGCCTTCCCCGTGTCCTTGCTTGCCAGAGACGGGGAGACGGAGAGATGGAGGGAGACGGGAGGGGGGAGAGATGGAGGGAAATGGGGGGGGAGATGGGGTGGGGGAGACGGCAGGGGAGACAGAGGGAGAGACGGGGGAGACGGAGGGGGGAGAGATGGAGGGGGAGAGTCGGAGGAGGGGAGACAGGGTGGAGACAGACAGGGTGGGGACAGATGGAGGGAGAGATGGGGGGGAGAGATGGGGGACAGAAGGAGGGAGAGATGGAGGGAGAGATGGGGGAGAGATGGAGGGGAGAGATGGGGGAGAGATAGAGGGGAGGAGATGGGGGAAAACATGGGGGAGAGACGGAGGGGGAGATGGAGGGGGAGAGACGGGGGGAGGGATGGGGGGAGATAGAGGAGGGGGAGATGGATGGGGGGACAGATGGGGTGGGGACAGACAGAGGGGGAGACCGGGGGGGAGAGATGGGGGGACAGACAGAGGGAGAGATGGGGGGAAGAGATGGGAGAGAGATGGAGGGGGAGACGGGGGGAAGAGATGGGGGAGAGACAGAGGGGGAGACGGAGGGGAGACGGGGGGGGGGGAGAGACAGGGGGAGGGGGGAGTGCGAACATGGGAGCTCTGGTCTCCTCATCCTCCCCTAAGGGTGCCAGTCTCCTGGGGGGCTCCCCTCTCAGATTTTCTCCAAATCCCAGTATCCCCCAAGGCCTCACATCCAAATACGGGTCACGCTGGGCAGGAGGGCTTTAGCATATGAATCAGGGATCCAGGTCTTGGCCAAACCGGGGAGGTGATTCATCACCTCAGGCTGGGGACAATGACTCTTGCTTGCTGTTTACCTTCCTGGGGACTAAACATCTTTCAGTCTCTTCAATGCAGCTTTCACGGCCTTCTTGCCTCCCAGTTGTGCTCCTTGGAACCGCCTCTCTTGCCTTCGACTCGAGTGACCTCCCATGTGGCCGACACCTCTCAGCCTCCTGGTCTCAGACGGGACATCGCCTTTCCTGGGAACTCCTCCGTGGATCCCCTAGTCTGGAGACTGGGCTCGCGCGGTGTCTATCACCCCACTAGAGCGTGGCCTCCATGAGGCAAGGGCCGTAAATTGCCCTCCGCTCTGTCCCTCTGGGCAGCACAGTCCTAGCCGGCGGCAGGTGCTTGCTAACTACTTATTGAGGTGACCTGCCCTCGGAAGCCAGAAGAAACGCAAACGAGGTGGATCTCATCTGAGGAATGAGTCAGGGTCAGGGTCAGAGTTCAGAACCGAGGCTGCAAACTCCCAGACCTTTGGGAATCCTACTTATTTGGCGCCAGTTGGATGCCGTGGGGGATAGTGTGGGTAAATGAAGTCCAGGGCTACACCAGAGGCGCCCGGGTGGCTCAGTCGGTGAAGAACCCGACGCCTGATTTTGGATCAGGTCATGATCTCAGGGTGGTGGGACCAAGCCCCGTGCCAGGCTCTGCACTGGGCTTGCGTGGAGCCTGCTTGGCATCTTTGCGCTCCTTCTCCCTCTGCTCCTCCCTGCACTCTTCAGAAAAAAAGTTCAAGGCTATACCAGTAAAGTGAAACAAGTGCACAGATTTGAGATAAATTATTTGGGTGGGGGAGCGGAGGTGCCTGGGTGACTCAGTTGGTTCGGCTCAGGTCTCGATCCTGGGGTCCTGGGATCCTGTCCCACCTCGGGCTCCCTGCTCCGCGGGGAGTCTGCTTCTCCATCTGCCCCTCCCCCTCTCACGCGTATGCTTTCTTGCTCTCTCTCTGAAATAAATAAAATCTTTTTTAAAAAAAGGAATTATTATTTTTTTTCAAGGATTTTTTTTTCTTCCAGGGGAAAGAGGAGTCCTGGAAAGCTCTGTGGTTCAAGCGGTATTTCAGCGTGGCCTTGACTAACGTACAGGCCTGCGGCTGCCACTGCATGGTTGTGTTCCCTCTGCCTTGGCATAGGTTGATCTGCCAAATTCGTCACACACCAGTCTCCGTGAGCGCAGGTGCAGCTTCGTGTGCAGAGTGTCACCTAGGTTACATCCCACAGAGGACACCTATTATGTGCTGCTCTGGGCTGCGATCTCCAGGCGCGTGCATTCAAAGCACAAAACACCTACAGCATATCCAACAAGACGTACATTATGTATTAAAGATCATGAATAGTGCGTGTGTGTGTGTGTGTGTGTGTATCCATAAAAACCTATGTTTTGTTCAGAGGCTTAAGCTTTCAAAGAATTTCCATGGCAAGAACCTCATTTCTTCTGCAGGACAATAATACGAGGTTAGGCAAAGGCCCTGTGATACTCACCTTACCGAGGAGGAAGTGGAGGCCTGATGAGGTTACAAGCGTCTCGGTCAAGGCCACACAGCTCTCACGATACAACCAGGGATGGGCCCCGGGCCTCTTTGTGGCCAACAAATCAAACTCATCCAACCCACTCTAGGTGAACTCTCTAGATTATGAGAAAATATGTCCAAATGTGTTCCCGAAAACAGCTGCTGGCCATTGGCTCGACCTTAGTGCAGTCTTAACATACGATCGTTCACCATGTGAATGGTATTTAAACAGTTGTATCTTCCTGATTGACCCCAAATTAATTCCCTTCATTATAAAGTTTGTGTTCTTATGTTTTAGTAATAGGCGCTGTGGCGAAGTTTAGGAACGAATGCATAATTAGTAATAACATGAGCTTATGTTCATCTGAAGTTAAGAGCATTTGGTTACAGCCTCCACTGGAAGAAGCTGAGGCCACTCAGTAAGAAAACTTTCTTCCCTGAATTTGGAACATTAGGACAAATAACCAGGTTATTTATGAGATAATCTGGCTCAAGGCACTGCATGTATACATGTGCAATTACAGGTAGTTACACCAAGGCACCAAGTTCTCGTAAACCCTTCCAACTCAAACTTGAAGCAAATGTGTTTTGTGTTCCCTTCCTCATACCCCTTCCATCAATCTTTTTTTTTTCTCCCTTTTTTCTTCTTTTCTCTTACTTAAGACTGTGTGCTCCCTGTGAAGGTTTACACAATAAAGCCGATGATAATGCCGACTGCCTAATTCTAGGGAAGAAAGAAGGAGAGCTGTGTTGAATTAGGCTCAGATGCATTCCTGTGATCCGAAGTTGCCCAACACCGTATGTTTTCAAGCCTGCATATAAAGCAGTGGCTTCTCTGTGGCATTCACATTGTCTTTATCTGCTGCTCCCGCCGCCTTCTGCGTGCACTCACATACACAGGCTTGCAGAGACAGAGGCTGTTCCTACGCAAACTTTGCCGAAACAGCAATTCTCCCACAGATAAATCACTTCCTTCCCAAGGAAGCAAATACCTTTGCCACATGGCTGGAGTGGGCGGGAGGACTCCCGTCCAGAAATCCTCACCCTGGCTGTCAGTCGCTTAGCAGGGCTGCAGGGGGAGCGGCCGTGAATGCTGAGCCGTCCAGGAGGACCACAGCCACCAGGCCCGGGGACCTGCAGGGCCCTGTGTCAGGAGACAGAGCTGATCGGCGGCCGGAGCCCGCCGGGAGGACTTCGGGGGGCTGCCCGAAGAGGGGAGCATGCATGAGCTTCCCAGAGCTAACGTCCATGCGGAGCGGGAGCCCCGGACAGATGCCTTCTGGCTCGGGGATCCTGGGGAGGGCATCGCCCTCCTCCCACGCTACTAAGGGGCAGAAAATCACACGCAACATACCGATGGGTTGCAAATATGTGGATGCTAATAATGTGCTTCCCCTACTGCACAAAAGAAGAAAACACAGAAATGGGTTAATTAGCTCCTATGCAGAATTTAATTAGAGCATCTTTGTTCACTCTGCTTCAGCCAGAATCTCAATTATCAATCCCTGTTTCCATGATTTTTGAGCATGGACGTAAATTTTCACTTGGGGCTTCCCATCAAAAGCGCGGGGGCCCGGCTAGCTTCCCCATGGCGGTGGTAGCCAATTTCGGCATGGAATTCGAATTACTTTGAATTCATCCCATTATCACAGGGAACAAAGACTCCTGTCTGCACTCAAAGGCATTTCCAACCCCCCTGTGTGTATAATGATAAGTAGGTTCTTGGAAAGTCCAGATGGGAGCCAGGGCTGGGAACTCTGTAACTTTTTTTTTTTTTTTCTAGAAGATGAAGCAATGATAAGTGACCTGGATGATGTAACAATTCGATTAATCCTCACAACAATGCCCTGAGGCGGGTGCTATTATCATGGTCAGCATTTGCTAAAGAAACTGAGTCACAGAGAGGTTGAGCGATTTGTGCAGACACTTGAACCCAGGTGCCTGGATCCTGGGTTCACGCTCTCAATCATGCGCTCCCGTCTCACGGCAATGTACCAGCCGCCTGCTGCAAGAACGCCCGTGCCAATTCTCCTGGAGTCATCAATTGAATCAAATTGTTCATTTTCTTGGAATGATATTACTTAGGGCTATTTTGATTTTTAATGACAGGAATCAGACCCTTACTTAACTTATGCAAAAGGGGAAACGGATTGGGGGTGGTGGTGGTGGTGGTGGGGACGACTCTTGAGCAAGCCAACGGAGGAACGCAGCCGGACACGAGAAACAAATGGAACCGGGACCTAGAAAATCACCGGGACTTTCTCCTCGTGTCTTCCTTCTTTCTTTCTTGTATCTCTGGCACCTGCTTTCTTCACTCCGTCTGTCTGCTGAGTTGCATCCTGCAAGTAAATGTTCCACAGAAGAGAAGCTCATACCCACAGATTCTGGGTTTCATTTCTCACACACTTGGATTCAAAGAGAGACTTATCCAATATTTGCTCCTAATATGTCCATAAAGCCCCAAATGAAAGTGAATATCATTTTTGTTATCACCGAAGACCTTGTTGTACATAACTCTATTGATTTCTGCGTCTGGCGCTTCGAATAGGTGCTTTGACCTACACTACACACGTGCCTGAGGTAGGAGCAGCTGCATTTCAAGCTAAAAACCTTACAAGGGTCCCCAATCCTTACTGGGCTGGTTAAAGGGGTTTTCTTGAACTCTTTCCAATCTATACCTGCTGTTCAGAATTTGATACTTCAAACAGCATCAGGAAGTAGGCTCGGTGGTTCTTCTTCTTCTTCTTCTTCTTCTTCTTCTTCTTCTTCTTCTTCTTCTTCTTCTTCTCTTCCTCCTCCTCCTTCTCCTCTTCCTCCTCCTCCTCCTCCTCCTCCTCCCCTTCCCCTTCCCCTTCCTCTTCTTCTTCTTCTTCTTCTTCTTCTTCTTCTTCTTCTTCTTCTTCTTCTTTCTTCTTCTTCTTCTTTTCTTCTTTTTCTTCAACAAATGAAGAACCAGAGGCTCAGAGAGAGGACACTTCCCATCTAATTTTGCACCGCTGTCAAGTGGCAAAGTTCTTGGTCAGTGACTCTGCACAAGGAATCAAAATTCAAAACTCAGCTTTGAGTCCTGATGCGCCGTACATCGAGAATCAATCCAGAGGCAGTGCAATCCAGAACAATCCAGAGGCAGTGCAATCCAGAACAGATCTCTTGGGTGGATGATGTCCTACAAATCATGACTATGTAGTTAACCAGCTGTACAGCATCTCTCATGCTAAGGCACATGAGTTGGTTTTAATTTTGAATTAAAACAGGAGAGATCGAGGTTGTATCTAAAAAGGAGCCTCTTGATCACCCAGGGGCAAAATACTGACATGAGCCACTCAAGGACGATGTTGCATCTCGGCCCCTAGAAACCTGACTTGAGGATGAGGTTCCAGATCTCCAGCTTTCTGGTCTTGCCACAAAACACTTCTTTGCACTTCCAAGAGGTTTCAGGTGCACATTATTTTGTCAGCCCAGGCTTCAGAACTTGACCTTTTTCCTAGAACCATTCCTCCTTGGCAATGAGCACATGCAATTTGCTTCTATTCTTTTCTACTAGGCTCCTTGTTTCCTCTGCCAATTCCGGGTTCTGAAGAAGTGGCCAACGTTGTAGATGGCAAAGCCACGCAATGTTCACATTCCCTGCCCAGAAGCTGTGAGTTTCTTTGCTTCTACCCTACCTTTTAAGAGGATTTCCTCCACACAACAACCCATCAGCCACTGCCATCTTTGAATACATATGGGGACCCACTCGTCACTTCACACTGAGCTAGGCATGGCTCTCTGCAGGGACTTGTGCAACACATTTCCAGGGAAATGAGAACAGAACTCTTGGGTGGATGATGTCCTATAAATCATGACTATGTAGTTAACCAGCTGTACAGCATCTCTCATGCTAAGGCACACAAGTTGGTTTTAATTTTGAATTTAAAACAGGAGAGATTGAGGTTGCATCTAAAAAGGAGCCTCTTGATCACCCAGGGGCAAAATACTGACATGAGCCACTCAAGGACGATGTTGCATCTCGGCCCCTAGAAACCTATGCTAGAGCTGGCTCTTGCAGCAGCCAGCCTTCCAGGTGGCCCCCAGTGATCCTCACCAGCTGGTACTCATGTCGTTGCTTAGTTCCCTCCCAACGTGATTGCGACTGAACTTCTAGCCAATGGGAAATTACAGAAGTGACAGTCTGTAACTTCTGAGGCTGTTACAAAATGTGACTTCTAATTCATCTCTTTTGGACTGCTTACTTGGGGGAAACCAGTGGCCATGTCATGAAGATACTCAGGAAGCCCATGGAGATGCCTGTACAGGAAGGAGGGGAGGCCTCCCAGAAAGAGTGAGCATCAGTGTTCAGGCCTGTGAGTGAGCCCCATTGGAATAGGGACCCTCCAGCCTCGGACAGGCCTTCACATGGCCATAGCCCCAGCTGACATTCCACTGCAACCATATGAGAGATTATGAGCTGGAACCACGTAGCAAGACTGCTAACAAATTCCTGACCCCAAACTGAGAGATAATAAATGTTTACTAATATTCTAGGGCCACTTATTATGCAGCAACAGCTGACCAATACAGCTTTAAAACCCTTCTCTGTCCATATCCCATCTTAGAGAAGCTACCTTAATATAACCCTTAATGAATGAGCACAGCTATGCTATGTGCCCAGTGACCTCCTCAGCCTGACCATAGCTCACTGGAACAGACCACCAGGCACGGACACAACCGGGTTCCTCATTCAAGAGTTTGGGTTTGCATAACTGGTAGACTGAGTCAGTACCTGGTGGACACTGCTTCTGAAAAAAAAAAAAAGAATAGAGAGTTGGGGGTTGTGTCAACCACCATAAACCGAACAGAAGGCAGATGATACTGTTGACTGAGGGAAGGACAAGAGACAAGAGAGAAGCAGAGAAACAAAACACAAAGGAGACAGTAGCTTTAGATCCTGGTGGCTATTCAGTACCTCTTCTTGGGGACTTGAAGCCAAATCTGAGTTGCCAGGTCTCTATCAAAGTTCAGGCTCCTTGATTTAAACCAATCTAGGATGTACCCCCAAGTGGTCCTGACATAAAACCTTATATGGCCACCTTTCCAGATGTAAAGATACTTCCCTGGAAGGAAAGTTTCTGGACTCAAAGTCTTAAGAAGCAGTGTTCCGTGAAGGTAATAACATATTTTCCTTTGCAACGCTTTATTTTAAAGGCAAAGAAATGGCTGAGAGAAATTGGTTTGCACAGTCTTATTATGCTTTAAAGGGATAATGCGCTTGCGCGCACTCTCTCGCACACTCTCTCTCTCTCATCACATGGGGACCGAACTAAGAAAATTATGTCTTCAGTAGATGCCTATTCACTCGATTCAAGAACAAACGAAATCCATATAGCTTTGGAAATGATCTTGCCCCTCTGAATCCTATGATTTCCCTTGGGGGGTAGCTGAGGAGGTATCATAATCCATTGCAATATCCAAGCAATCCAAGCAATATCCATTGCTTGTTGGTGGGAATCGTGTCTCAGGGAGAGGACACTTTCTTGAGGAGACCCGAATTGTCTTATGCATCAATTTGGCACTGAGGCTGAGCCCTCTGTGTGGGAAGGAGCTCTGGTTAGATTTTGCTAAATACTCAGATTATGTTCCGGCTTCCTTCTCTGGAGAGATCTCACAGAAATGAATCTTTACGTTTGAAAAGGGTCAAGAGAGCTGCCCTGGCTTTTCATTGCAAGATGTTATAGTAATGGGCGGTGTTTTGCACCTGAGAACGAGAGGTGAACGAGGCCCTCAAGGCTAGAGGACCTTGGATCAGGAAGGCATCGTGGGGGCGTGCACAGCTGAGGGCGTCTGTATGCAGAGCGTGGGATTAGAGCTGCATCTTGCATGGGTCTAGAGGTATGAGATGAACCCTGCAGACTAGAGGCAGGGAAATGCAGTTCTTGTGCTAATTTCCAAAGAGCGTCTGATGAGGTCTCCATCATGAATACGAAATGACGTCTTCCGCAAGGAATGTTTCATGCTTCCATAAACAGCCCACGCCTGTGTGATTTTATGGGAGAAATTCTCCATAATGGTGAGGGATTTCTACTTACAGAGAGTTTTAAAGTGAACTGCAATGATGTGTCTTCAATAAAAGAAGAAATGAAACATCAGAGACATTTACAGGGACGGTCTTGGAATGTGTAACCATCTCTTTTTTTCTCTCTTTGTCTCTCTGGAGAACATTGGTTGTCTAGTTTTCGCTTTTGCTTCTCAGTGGAGGCGATTTAAGGTTTCAGGGCCTTGGCTCTACGCACCTCTCCAGCCTCGGCTGTGATCATCCCCCTTCCAGATCTATTCCAGCTACACTGAACTGTTGCCATCCCCATCTGCAAGCTTACGCACCTGCTCTTCTGTCTGCCTTGAACTCTCCGGGACCCGTCTTTACCTGGCGGCCTTCTTCCCATGTTACAGAGCTCAGCAGAGATATCGATGCCTCTGAGGAGCCAGTCCAGCCCCTCCCTCCCCCAGCCCCACCCGCCGCCAAATTCTCCAGTAACAGAGATTTGTAATGATACTTGTCTTGCGTTTTTGGGCTACTCAGCAGCTTCTGAACGCATCCGCATCCTGCCTCTCTGGTGAGCAATGTCCCGCCTTGTTCCAGCTCCATTGGCTACTGCCCCAGCCCGACCACTCGGGCACCCCCAGGTACTCCCAGGGGAGACCTTGAGTAGGAAGGCAGGGACTGGAGGAGACCTGCACAAAATCTCTCTCCTGGTGAAGCTGATAGCCGGAGCGTCTGGTGTTTAGGCTGCAGATGGGGGGAGTTCTGGAGTCCAGAACTGCCGTCTTTGGACAGGGGGCCGCAGCATGGGGACCGCGCCCACATTCCCACACTATAGCTGGGTGTCACGAGGGGTATACCTGGCTGTCTGTGAGCCGTTTTAGTCTATTCCTTTCATCAACTCCTTTCCTGCCTACCTCACTTAAGGGAGTTGCTTCCGGCTAAGAACCCCGACTGAGGTGTTACCCCTCCTCTGTGGCCCCAGCAGCCACCTGGACCTCCCCTGAACCCCGCCTCGTAAGCTCCTCTATCTACCTAGCCACCTGTCCTCCTCTGTGGCCCATCGGTCTCCTGAGGGCGGGGGCCAGGTGCGCCTTCTTCATAACGATAGCCTAGTTCTTAGAGCAACGCCAGTGAAGCAAATATTTACTGATTAGATAAATACACAAATGAAGATTCTTTCCAAGTGCCTTTGACCTTTCTCTAATTCCGGAGTACCCTTGTCACAAGCTGTGCTTCCACCCAGACTACCTGAGCTCCAGAGCACATACCTGTGGGTAGCGGGTGTCCTGGAAGAGGTATTTAGGATCAGAGCAGGGGTGGACATTACCCAGAAGAGCCAGAAATAAAAGCACAGGCGCTCTGATCTAAAAAATTAAAATTAAAAAAAAAAAAGGGACAAGCTCATTACCAGGTGAGCTCAATATCAAGGACTTCTGTTGGATTCAAGAGATTGGTGCAAATCCATGGACAGAGAGTAGGAAAACCAGGGACAGGAATGGGGGAGGGGAGGTGGTGGTACAGAAACAAGCCTGGGGTGCAGTCCCAGGTGAGAGGGAGAGTGGGTGGGGCTTACCTGGTGGGGGGCGGGGCAGTGACCTCAGGACGAAGGTGTGCCACGTGCCAAGAATGGTTGGCCTGGGGGTGGGGCTAGGTCCAAAGCTACAGAAAGAAAGACCCAGAGAGGCAAGGCGACTGTCTAAGTCTGCCCCGCTGGGCAGAGAGGAGAAAGGAACTCCAGCCTGCCTAATTTCAGAGACTCTGTCCCCAAATACTAGGTCATAGTGACCTCAGGCAACACCCGGCTGAGTAAACAGGTGCTGTTTTTTTATTCCCTTTCAAGTTCAAGAAGCCAAGAGAGGATCTAAGAGTGAGGAAAGAGAAGAAACTTGTCTGGATGCCCCAGCGGTGAACGACAGGTCTGGAACCCGGATCTCTCAGCGCGTCCCGGATGTCACCTCCCTCGGGAAGAACCACCTCTGAAGACAAGGCTGACCCACGCCCGGTGGGGCTGGAGGTGGGGACGGGGGCCGCGGGGACAGCGCAGCCGGCCCTCCGGGTGGCACCGACCCTGCTGGGAGAAGAGGATTTCGGCTCGGAGGGTTTGCAGGCTGGTAAGGGACGTCAGTCTGGACAAGCAGCTGCCTTCCAGAGCCGCCAAATCCTGTACAGACTTGCTGCTCGCCGGCTCGACATCCCCAGACGTTAGCTGCTCGGAGGGGAGAGGCTTCGGATCTGCCCTGGCTCCGCTCCCAAACAGCTGGGATTTATGGGCAGGCCCGTGGGGCAGAACGGAGACGGTCTCCAGGCCTGATTTCGGTGTCTCCACATGGGGCCCGTCCCCCCTTTCCTACCTCCCAGCTGACAGGTTAAGGGACACTGGAAATAGGTGTCTCCAGGGATCCCCTGAACTGAGGGCCCAGCTGCTCCTCCCGAGGACGGGGGGCAGCGTGGAAAACACACATGGTGGGGCCCATTTAAGCCCCCAGAGGTCTGGGTTTTAGCAGGTTCCAGAAGTTTCTTACGGATGCTGCCAGCCGGCCAGATGGAAGCATCTCTGATCGAACCTCACGGAATGACAGTCACGGGTTACAGGTGGGGAAACGGAAGCACCGGAGGGGCCGAGCGTCGGAAAATGCTTCCAGCCTGACCCCTGCTTGTGCTCGCTTGGTTTGTAGCTTAAGGGAAGCCCCTCCCCCCCCCAGCTCCGGGCTCCTCATGTTTACAACGCAGACATGACGGGGCTTCCTTAGTGGCACTGCTGCAAAATGGAAAGTCCTCAGCGCGGTGACTGACAAAGTAGGCGCTCTGATTAACTAGCCCTGGGGGAGCAGGCAAGGGAAATAAATAACGGAACCTAGTAGGACGTAGGATTTCAATCATTGTTGAAATTGTTGCAGTCGTTGTTGCTGCTATTTCTTTCACATTTTTTTTTTTACGAGACTCAACACTATTTACCATTCTTTCCTTTGTCCCCTGCTAGAGGAAGTCACTCCCCAAAACACAAGCTGGTCCTCCCTCCCCACCCCTTCCCAGTGACTCGGATCTCCTTTTGTTCTCATACTTCTCCTCTCTCACCGGGTCAGCCTGCAAAGACCTGGACAGACCCAAGGTCCCGACCCGCCACCAAACCCCTCTGGAGTTGAGCATCCGAGAGAATGGGCCTACGCCACAGTCCCCAGGACACAGCGACAAGGACAGGGGTGACTCTAGGGACACTGGCCCAGGGCCCGGCCCCAGGGCATCTCCAGTTCAAACCTCCTGGGCCCCTCTGTGGGAAGACACCCCATGGAGAGAGCTGGCCGGTGTGGGTGTCGGGCCCTGGGCGCATCGGCATGTGTGAGCGTGAGTGCAGGCACGTCCTGACTCCGTGTGCGTGCGTGTGTGCACATGTATTTGCAGGCCCAGGCCAGGCAAACCTACCACACTGCCGTCGGGTGGAGAGAAAAGGCACCAGGCTTCCACCTCCTCCGTGGCCACAGGTGTGTGCCACACGTTCGCCAAGCACACGAAGGAGGGTGGGAGGAAGGAACACAGGACTGGGTGGATGAGCGAGAACCGCGTGCCTCAAAGGGAAGCAGGTGGAACGTCCGTTAACCCAAAGTCTAAAGCCGGGGGCTGTGAACGCGTGTGCCTGGAAATAGCCGAACCTTCGTCCGAGGTGGTGCAATCATGAAAGTCCTACAGATTTTACCGTTAGATGAGCCTGGATGAGAATCCCAGCCCAAGCAGCTTTGTCTCTCTAGGCAACACTTTCTTTGTCTGTAAATCAGGGTTGTCAATTTCTAGTTAATAAGATTGTGCTGAAGATTAAATAAAATGCCATATGGGTGTTAAGTGCCAAGCACAGTACCTATTACAGGAGAATTTAATAAGTCCTCCCTCCCGCCCTCCTCCCCTTCCTCTGTTCCTTCCTCCCTCCCTGCCTGCTTTCCTTCCTTTCTCCCTCCTCCTCTCTCTTTTTTTTAAATTTTATTTATTTATTCATGAGACACAGAGAGAAAGGCAGAGACACAGGCAGAGGGAGAAGCAGGCTCCCCGCAGGGAGCCCAATGCAGGACTCGATCCCAGGACTCTGGGGTCACGCCTTGAGCCCGAGGCAGACGTTCAACTGCTGAGCCCGCCGGGTGTCCCAACTCCTTCGCTCCTCCCTCCCTCCTCCCCCCCTCCTCTTTCTCCTTTGCTTCGCTCTTTCCTTCCTTCCCTCCTTACTTGCCTTCCTTCAGGGATGCAGCCATGGATTACCTTTCAAAGCACCTTGCCCGACCTGGTGGCCAGATGGCCGAGGGCTGGGATGGCATCTGGGGGGGACCAGCCTGAAGACAGGAGGATTCTAGATGGGTTCTAGC
This sequence comes from Nyctereutes procyonoides, assembly GCF_905146905.1. Lineage (NCBI taxonomy): Eukaryota > Metazoa > Chordata > Mammalia > Carnivora > Canidae > Nyctereutes > Nyctereutes procyonoides. The sequence goes on along the minus strand of NW_026575135.1, from coordinate 3,228,232 downwards.
CTTGTTTGCAAACTTCAGGGCCTGCTAGGAATTCACTAGTGCCGTTCACTTCCTTTAAGAGTCACTGTAGTGCTCTGGAAAGAAGAAATTACCAGCATAGACGGCGTTGGCATTTTGTCCTTTATGACCCATAGCCCACGTCCCTTCCCCTTTCTGGTCCTCACTTGGCCTGTCAGATGGGGGCACGGAACTCCGTCAGTGACCTTCCAGCTCGACGAGGCTAGGTGAGAACACGGACATCCTGGGTGCTGGAGGGGAGCGGCTCGGTGTCCAGCGTGCAGGGCCCGGGATGCCCAGGGGGACAGATTTGATACCCGGCTCCTACTCAGGTCACATGAGAGTGACAGCCAGCAGGATCCGCTCTCCAGATGCGAGGCAAGGGAGCGCCCTTCTGGAATGCTACCGGCTGCTAGAAAGAGCCCGTAACTGTAGCAGGGGCCGCTATGATCCCTCAAGCATTTACTCCGTTCCAGGACCCGCACTCGGTGCGTTAGGTGACGCCGCTGGCCTGTAAACGTGCAGTCAGTGCCGCTGCTCTCAGCCCCATTTCGTAGACCGTAAGGGACGCGCGGGCTGTGAATCAGACCCAGGGCTGGGCCTCCAGCGGCGGGGCTGCCCAGACCCCATAAGATGCGACCTGGGCCCCACGGCCACCGCCAGAACCTTGAGCAGGAGCTGCCGACGGCGACCCTTTATGCACACGTTGCACGCCCTTCCAGCGCTTTTCCACGCATCCCTCCCCCTGCCTCTCAACAGCACCGCAGAGCGACCTTGTGATGGGATCGAGCCCATTTTGCAGACAGGTCAGCAAGACCCTGGGAATGCGTTGCTTGCAGGAGACACACATCATAGGTGATGGAGGTTATGCCAGGATGCTGGACCCCAGATGTAGCTGTTTCCTTTAGGGTGACGGCCAAGCACCCCGGAGCCACGTGCGTTTGTGCGTCCTGCTAACCGTCTGACCCAGGCCGCTGGGCTGCTGGCTGCTTGTCACCCTCCTGACAGTGAGCTGTGGGTGCACCAGGTGGAGGCTGGACCCCCCACTCCTGCCCTGTCTATGCTGGCCACCCCGCTCTACACACCTGCTGGAAGGTCCCCCGGTATCCCCTGAAACCCGAGGGCTGTCCCAGGGGATGGGGATTCCTCACCCGTGGGCCTCCGTGAGCTCACGTGCCATTAATCACCGCTCTGCTCCTGTAAATGCTGTCGTCTCCCATCGCGGGCCAAGGCGGGCCCCGGGAGAAACTCTAGAAACAGAAGGGAAAGCACACACCCCAGCGCTGGACGGGAAGATGGGAAGGAAGAGGCTGAGGCCAATGCCACGTCGGGGGAGACCTGCTCAGCGGCCCGCGGGAAAGAGCTTGGCCCGGAGACCTGTCAGCCCTGCGGAACCTCAGCCCCGGATCAGCTCAACCAGGACTACCTCCTGATGCCCTCTGTTGGTGTCTTCCAGGAATGGTACAATGCTGGAGATGCAGGGAGGAGGCCGCAAGCATGGGGACACGGATGTGAACCCCATACTCACACACACATCTGCACCAAGCACCTTTGGACTCGCAGAGCCCACAGACCAGGATCACGGACCAACCGGTGGGTGTGTGCAGGCACTTTCCAAGCCTCCGCGCCCAGCCCTTTGGTTTTTGAAAATGAGGACACAGAGGCTGTGTGAGGCAGTCACCTTCCCAGCGGAGCATGGTGGCCGTCACTGTGCACGGGAGCGGAGTGGGGGCCGGTCCTCCCTCCACGCCGTCCTCTCCTCTTCCCTTCAGCCCCGCGTAGGGTGCATTATCCTCTCCCCTCGACAGGGGAGGGGAAGGAGGTGCAGAGAATCACAGAACGTGCCAAAGTCAGTAAAGCTACTAGTTGGCAGTTCTACGATGCTATTCCAGGCGGCTTTGGTTCAAGGATCCGTGCTGCCTCGCGTCTTAGCTAGAGCCTCAACTCGAAGCTGGATCCCCTAACCTTCAATCTTGTGACCTTTACACGAATGTGGACAAAATAGACATGTTTGGTCTTTCCCGGACTGCACAGAGACACGAAGAACGGATTCTAGGCCCACGGCCTGGATAGCACTGGGAACATAATGCTCATTCCACTAAAGGACACCGTGTTTTCCCACCTGTGTTTAGAACCATTTGAAAGACAGACACAGGAGCCAAGAGACAAAATCAGGCTCTCACCACCGTTACTGTCAACTGTCTTGGATCATGTGGTCGTGTTGCACAAGAGGGCCTGCCGGGACCTCGCCCCTGAATCAGCCCCCGCGGCTGGAGGGGCCTCCACCGCAGACGGAGAACCGGCCCAAGTAAGCTTAGCACGTGGCCCAGAGCAGCTGAGAACGTGCCCTCGTGCAGACACGCAGACCTGCAAACGCGAGCGAACAAACAAACGTGCACGTTGAGCTCCGCAGGCCCCTGTCTTTCGGGGGAACCCACCAACCAGATGTCACTTATCCTCCCTGGGGACCATCCGCAGGCTGGGAATATCGCACTAATGGAAGTTCCCCCACATGGAAACAGAAGCCCAGCATAAGCGACTCCACTGCTATTTCGGGTGTCTGCTCATTCAGAGCGTGCAAAACGCTTCTGTGCATTATCTGCGCAGTTGGCCGAAGGGGGGAGCAGCACGATCTAGCGTCCGCAGGGTGCCGAGGCCCCTTTAGAGAACGGTTTTCAAGCAGTGAGTTATACCTAGCATGTTACATCCTAGCTTGCAACGAGTCGTTCTCTATTCCCATCCGCAGATCCCCGGAGGGACTTGAATTGAATTCTAAAGCTTGCACTTCTGGAGTGTAGACTGGCCTTCCCTTAATCCTGTGCAAATGACAGGTCTGGCTCTATGTAGATGAGTTGTAGAGCCGACTCAGGTGAGCCACATCCCGGCGCGAAGGACTGTGTTCGCGGCGAGGCCCAATTTCACCTGCCTGAGATTTCTCTGGAAAGCCTCCTTTTGGGCGGCGACGTGTCAGACCCATTGCTTGTCATAAGTCGCAGGAAAATCAATCCCACTCTTTGGGAGGCGGACTCCATCCGAAAGCGATAGGCTTGTCACGTTTAATTATTTCACCCTCCACTCACCACGCCGTGAAAGTGTCGATTTCACCCGCGGGGGAACGGGACCAGGGAAGAAAAATCGGCCCCAGTGTGGGAAACCAGTAAGTCACGGTTAACAACAGGAGCAACCTTTGGGAGGTAGTTAAACAAACAAACAAACAAACAAACAAACAAAAAAACAAGTTTCTCCAGCAAGGAACCAGAGGGGGTGCGGAGAGATTTGCAGATTGGGTTTCTCCTAATTTTTCTCCCCCACCCCCAGAATTGGAATTCTAGAAAACATGTGCAGAAAAGGAAGCTTGGAAGTTATCAAACTCCTTTAGGTTATCGACACAGTGACTGAGGAGTCCCTGACGTCAGGTGACAATATTCATGACACCACCGGCGGCGGCAGCAACAGCAGCCAGCGTCCATGCCACACTGATCGTGCGCCCCTCACTCCTCCAAGGTCCCCTTTCCAGTCAGTGGGAAAACAGAGGCCAGAAACCGGGTTTTCCAGTTGCTACTATTTTTATACTTTAAGGATGAAAGTAAGCAAGGCTCACACAGAGCAGCCTGACCATGCTGTAGCCTATCCCCCTTACGTACACACGCAGAGCATACGTTCCAATGACGTTATTGGGTTCACTTTGGCATTGACCATGGCCTTGAAACCTCCTTCCACATAATCAGGACTCATAGATCCTTGCCTCCCCCCACCCTACACTTAAAAAAAAAAAAGTGTTGAAAACAGGAAGTTCATGACATAGTACAATGTCTTTTTTTTCCCCTCTAAGGTTTGGATATGAATAAAAACATATTCAAATTTTGTTATTTTTACCAATTGGGGGGGGGTGGGTAAGGGGGTGAGGGGTTAAGATTCTTAAACCATAAGTTCCGAGGTTGTAGAAAATGGTGATTTGTTCCAAGCTGCTGGAGGCAGGAGACGAGAAAGCAAGAGTTAGAGTAAAGAGGTCTTTTCTACACAAAATGAAGGAATTGATGTAAGTGCATGTCTCCATTGCAATCCGCGATTTCCCCCAACTCAGGAGTCTAGAAAGATAGAACAATCTGATTTTTAAGGGACCTGATTCAGACTGATATAGCTTTGCCTCTCCCCTCTGCTACTTATGCCTTGTGTGACTTTGGCAAGGATTTGACCTCTTTTTTTTAAAAATTGTATATATACATATATATTTTTAATAGTATGTATATATTTATCCATTTTTAAGTGTACAAAACATTGGTATAATTTGCATTCATACTGTTGTGCAATCATCACTACTATTTATTTTGAAAACAATTTTATCACCCCAGACAGAAACTCTCTACTCATTAAACAATAACTCCTCATTAATCTTTCCCAGCTCCATAATTTCTTTTCCATCTCTATGAATTTGCCTTTTTTCCATATAAGCAAAATCATACAATACGTGTCCTTTTGTGCCTGCCTTAAGCCACTTAGCATCACGTTTTCAAGATTCATCTATGTTGTCGCAGGTGTTAGCATTTCATTCTCTTTAAAGACGTACTCCTATCCCATCGCATGAATGTACCACGTTCTGTTCATCCGTTCCTCTGTTGATGGGCACCTGGGTTGTTTCTAGCTTTTGGCTCTTGGGAATAATGGTTGTGGGCTTGAAATCTTGGGAGTTTTCCAGGTGAATCTGAACCAGGGCTCGCATGTATGGAGGGCAAGGAGAGACTAAATGAAGAGGCTGACCGCTCCCGACTGGTAGCAAGGGAACGTCCATACCAGGCTCGTCCTGGGTGGCCACAAGATAAACACATCTCCACACCCACCCAGCAGAATCTTAAGTTCATATGGAGGTCTTAACTGGATTTAGTCACACATATACCATCCAGATGGTCTTAACAGCACATCGCTCTCTCAAGGCCGTGTCCTTGAAAACAGCTCCCACTGTGCAAACAGTGGGCACGATGTACATTCAGAGGACAGGGAGGTGGGGAGGAGCCTCTGATTGCCTAGGGCCAGCTTGCGGGTCAACTGGCCGTCATGTCCTCTTGATTACCTCCTCCAACAACGCTGCCATGAACACTGGCGTGCCATTGATGTGTGAGTCACTAATTTCAGTTATTTGGGGGTATAAACCAATATTCCTGGAAAGCAGAATTGCTGGGTCATATGGTAATTCTATGTTTAGCTCTTTGAGGAGCCACCGAAATGTTTTCCACAGCAGCTGCACCATTTTACATTACCATCGGCAATGCACAAGGGTTCCCATTTCTCTGCATCCTTGCCAACGCTTGTCTTCTTTTTTTTTTTTTGATTTTTTTTTTTTTATTGTAGCCATCCTAGGAGATGTGAAGCCGTGTCTTATAGTTTTGATTTGTGATGCCTTAATGAAGTTACTCCGCCTCTTTGAAATTCAGGACCACCGTTTACAAAATGGTTAGGGTGCTGCTTACTTTGTAGGTGTTCTGTGGAGAGTAAATGAGATCGTATTGTCTGAAACATAATAAAGCCCAGGAAAGGATGGATGACGGCCTTGATCCTGTTGGAGGTGTTGATGCCTTTGTCCATCCAATTGTTCCCTCCATTTGGAATATCTCCTCTTCTCACATTTCCAGAGTTTAAAATTTTTATCCATCCTCCTGCCTGTTGACAAAGGAGTAAGGAAATATGCACTTGAAGTTAGAGGAGGGATACTGGGGTCCATGCTTTGCTGGCAAGGATCTTGGGGCACAGCAACCTCTGCTCATATTCATTCTTCCTCTTCTTTATTCAGCAGGCATGGGAAGAACCACTTCCAGCGTTCTAACATGTTTCATTTAAAATATTAATTAAACAAATGGGATGCCTGGGTGGCTCAGTGGGTTAAGCGTCTGCCTTCAGTTCTGGTCATGATCTCCAGGTCCTGGGATCGAGCCCTGGATCAGGCTCCCTACTCAGCGTGGAGTCTGCTTCTCCCTCTGCTCACCCTCCACCCCACCACACTCGTGCCCCCTCTCTGTCTAATAAATAAATAAAATCTTTTAAAAAATATGAATTAATCAAGATACTGTTGAGAAGCCACCCCCTTTTTCTTAGAATATTTTACTTTGTCTCCTAGATGATATATAGGATTTAGGTATTTTTATTAAATTTCTAATCTATTGAGGCAAGATAGGAGCAAGGACCAGATGGACAGCATTTGCAGCAAGATTTTGGGAATCTCTTAGAACTTCTCATGGGTGTTTTAAATTACAAGATGCCAAGAGTCACAGGAGAGTAAAACTTTCTGGACAAGACCTTTGAACACAAATATCTCTCAACAGGAAGCCATGGTTCCTTATAGTCTTGCTTCTCTGTCTCTATTGAATGTCCTTTCCCTGCTTAAAATAATGAGGAGATGAGTTGATACATTTGAAGCATTTCGATTAGCACCAATCCTTTTATTAGGAGGTAAGAGTGTTGATTTGATTATTATCATGGTTGTGGGGTTCATCTTGCTATGTTCTGGTGTTGGAGCAAATGAAATGAGGGAGGGTTACAAATGATGCAATGGGGAACTTGGTCTTCAATAATTGATACAGTGAGATAATGTTTTGAATTACTAACATGGTCTTACATTGCTTTACATAGTGCGGCTCTTCCTCGGTACCAGGAACCGAGCAGGAACGTTCTCCCTTCACGTTCTCCAGGAAGCATTGTTCCCGTAGAACGTGGGCAACAAGAGAAATCAGGCCTCAGCCTTTGAGGTTCAGAGTGAGATTTTGGACCTTCCAACTTTAACAATGGTTAAAAAGAAAATGATTTTGTATTTCAGGATTTTGGACACTAAAAATGAAAGGCCTAACATCTGTTGCTGCCATGATGCCGGAAGCCACATTAGGGTAAACACAATCCCTTAGGGTTCCGGAAAGCCAAGCTTTGGCCAAAACTACAAGGGAGAGTTGAGTCTTTATCATGGTCAGACTTTCATGGGAAATTTGTATCGCCTTTTTCTTGGAAAATTTACTGATCACTCTTGGCAGCAAGTGATCTCTTCTACCCTGAATTTCCTAGTTAGTGTGTTTGAACATTCCTTAGAGCACTTAATCATTTAATATGTTTGGTGATATTAATTTACACACACGGCTTATCTTTCTTCTTAATCTCTAGGACCCTGGAAAACAGGGATTGCGGCTTACAAGTGTTATCATAGATCTAAAACTTTGTGGTACAGATGGATCACTTGGGGTACTAATATAGATCACTGATTTCTACCTATGGAGATTCTGATTCAGTAGATCTCACATGGCATCCAAGAATCTATTTTATAAGCAATAATCCCAGGTGATCCTATCGCAAGTTTAAAGGCCACCTTTAAGGTCACAACTTCTTTGTGACATTGAAAATTATGTCTTGCACACAAAATGTATGCAGTAAGTGAGTTTTGAATTAATGCACAAGTAGACTAAGGCGTTGGCAACTTCAAGAATTACTCTTTTGGGCAAGTCTTATATCTGAAGAGAATCTTAGGAATGAATTGGGAGGGAAATAAAACGTGATTGATTGTCTCCTACTCAGTCAAATTCCTTGAGTGCCATGAGCTTCTTTACCATAATCCTGCTAAGTCATTTACACAAGAGGAAACTGAGGCTCAGAGAGTCAATCTCTTGCTCAAAGTTAATGAGCTGATAAGTAACTTCACACCCTGATTCATCCTATTTTAAAATCCATGTCCTTTTCATGTCTCTAGGCTCCTCTGGGTAGAAGGCTCAGATGCTGTAGTCCAGAAAATGACCTCTCTCGGGGGTACTGAGAAAGGCATTTAACCTCTGTGTGCCTTAATTTACCATTTGCAAAATAAGGGCAAAGACACTTAATTAAATTGGGTGTATTATGAGAATTAATCAGTGGAGGCTTGAAATGGGAGGTGAAAATGTAAAAGCATCTAATCACACCATCATTATTATGAACAATAATAACATCATCAATGTTGGCTTCATAATTTAACCCACGGAGCATTGAACTACCATCTCTGATTATTATTATTGATAATTAATAAGGATAAGACATGAGGTTAATGAGGGTTCTTTGTGGCTTTATATCTTTACAGGGTAGGAGGGAGGAAAATTAATTATTTTCTTTATACCAAATGTAACTGGATTTGGATTTGTTGTCTATTTTTGTGTTTCTTGATGTCTCTCTTAAAATTCCCTGAGGCCCACTTGGAATAATGGAGTAAATGAGTCAGTCTGTAAAAGTCCGTTTTAAAGCCCACAGTGGTGGCAGCTGCAACACATGGTAGTTGAGACAGTGGCTCATCAGGGAAGTGTTGGTTCAGCCCAAAACTTGGCTATTTTCTGCAAATTAGAAGGACGTGCTTGAGGAAAGATAACCTCCTAGCAATCTGAGCCTCAGAGTTAGAAAACCACAGAGAGACGTTGCTTCATGACTGACCAGTCTACAAGGTTAGCTAAGTCTAGCATCTTCATGATCTGATCTGCAAAACAAGGATGACAGCCCTTTTTGAAATGGTGAATGATGAAAGCTATTTTGGGGATCAAATGGTATGATGTATATGAAAGTCCTGTTGGTCATTTGCTCAGTTTGCAAGGGTGGCCAGAAAGAATCTAGGAATCTGAATCCTAGATACACCTAACAATTGTATGCTTTATTAATAGACTCATAGTGAGTTATAAAGTCAGAGGAATGACCTGGGTGTAGTGTTGGAACTTGCTGCTCCAGAGAGACATCTATGATGCTCAGAAATCAGGCCACCCAGCTGAGACACCATCTGGGGCTGAGGTTGTCTCCCTGGGAATATGTGAGCGACTCAGCAGATCCCCCTCCTCAGCACAGCAGAGACTCCAGTAACTTTGTAACTTACAGGAAGCTTGTTATGGAATGCATTTCTTAAACATAATTTGACCAGAGAAGTGGCACCATTTTTCCTTTTCATCTGTTCTAGACTCAGCACCCATGCAGTATAATGCCAACTAGTATTTTGGACATGTAAGAAGCATAGTTCCAATGTTAGAAACTTGTAGAGTGAATGTGAACAGGGCTGCAATTCTTCACCCTTCTGTTTCCGCAGCATTTGCAATACCACTCAGCTATGCCCTCCATCAAGACAGAGTCTGGTCCCTTATCCCTTGAGTGTGGGCTTGCAATGTAAATTGGCTGAGAGAATATGATGGAAGTGACAGTACAATGGCTCTAAGTCTAGGCTTCATGAAGTTCTTTTGCTCACTTCCTTGGGAATATAACCATTGGCCATATCAAAAGCCCTGTCTAACCTTTTAGAGGATCAGACTCCTTGTAGAGGGAAACCCAGATGAAGCCACCTATGAGCTATTTATAGTCATCAGCACTGACACGCAGCTGACAGCAGACGTACAAGTAAGGTAAATTAAGACAAGAGGAACCACTCTGAGGGTGCCTGGTGGCTCAGTTGGTTAAGCATCTACTTTGGCTCAGGTCATGATCCCAGAGTCCTAGAATCAAGCCCCACGTCGGCCTCACCGCCGAGCAGGGAGTCTGCTTCTCCATCATTCTCTGTACCCTGCCCCCACCCACCTTCTTGTTCATGTTCTTTCTCTCCATCTCAAATAAATAAATAAGATCTTAAAAAAAAAAAAAGAGGAACCACTCTGTTGGTACACAAACGCAAGAGAAATAATAATATTTGTAGTTTTAGGCCATTAAATTTGAGGTGATTTGTTAGGCAATTTTTACTAACTCATATAAACACACAATGGAGATCTTCAAAAGTAATTTTTTTTGTGTGACTTTATAAAAGGAAAACAAAGTAAAGGTGAAAAAATACTAACCTTGCATGTGTTTATCAGCAGCCAGATTTGTCTAATCTCTAGTTGAGGTTTTAAAATTTTTAAATTGTGATAAAATATCTAATTGCAGTTTTTATTGTTCAGAGTAGAAAAGCTCTCAACCACCTACAGCGTGAGTGTAAGAGGCCATGGAATGACTATTTATCTCTTGATTCATTTAAAAACCAAACTGAAACACCTTTCTGGATACCTGCTCTGTGTCATAAGTGTTGGTTGGTGCTAAGATATAAAGTAAACCAAGGCATGTTTGATGTATCATTTTTAGTGAATTATTCTTTGGAAATCTCCTTTGAAATAAACCTAGAAGTTAGGCCATTTTAAATTGACCTCAATGGTCAATACAGATGAAATTCTCTGTGTGTATTCACTTAACCTTCTCCCCCCGCCCCCCATGGATGATCAATTTTCTCATTTGAAAAGCAAACTTTTTGGGACCAATGTGTCTTCCATGTCTCTATTACTTGATATAAATAGGTTTCCTTATTTTTGTTCCCAGATCATCTATGACTGCTACAATGACCACATACCAATGACTTAACTCAACACAATGATATTCTAATGCTGAAAATTTTGGACACTGGATTTCAGCTCTAACACATAAAGAGGAATTACTTCAGTCTAAACAGTAAGAAAAAGCCAGATAAACTGAAAAATCAATGCCTTTTTTTGGACCCACTAGAGAACTGAGGCTGAGGGGCAAACTGCCACTCTGAGATCTGGAGAAACACTTTCATCCTGCAAGACACAGCTAGACATCCTGCAAAAGCTGCTGGAGCCATAGACTGGGAGGAACATTGGGATGATAATTTCGAAGAATTGCAGGTGGCTGAGTCTGGCCCAGTATGGGAGTTAAAGGTGCCAGGGGACTTCAATCTTAGGGCACCCCCTAAACTTTTATGGGCTTTACCTCCAGGAACCACTCCAGCATATTCTTATTTTGAAGACCTAAGAACAACCCCCTTCTATCTCTGATAGAGGGATGGGAAGGAATAAGTAATCATTATAAAATACTCCCAGAGCCCCTCACTGGGGGAAGGGGAAGGCCATTCTTATCATTCCAGCTCTTCCAGCATTCCTGTTTCACCTAAGGGGAGAAGGAGAATGGCATAGTCCATAGGCATCTGGGATTCAAGGAAATTGAGAATGCTTTAGTCAGGGAAGGGAATAGGAGGCAAGTGGAAAAAAGAAGTTATAGCACTGGGGAGGCAGGCACCTGTGAAGGTCATTGCCCTATGACACAACGCTCGGTAAAACACAGAGATTTAATGAGAAGATTTTAGAATGCTCCTGTGGTATCTGAGTAGTGACATACCACTGCTAAGGTATCCACGTCTTAATCCCCAGAGCCTGTGGGTATGTTACCTTACATGGCAAAAGGGACCTGCAGATATGATTAAGTTAAACAATCCTGAGATTGGAGATTATCCTGGGTTTTCCTTGTGGGTCTTAAATTTAATCACAATCATCCTTATAAGAAGGAGGAAAAAGGTCAAAGCAGGAAGAAGGAAATGTGAAAAGAGAAGCATGAGATTGGAGTAATTCAAGGAAAGGGTCACCAGCCAAGAGATTGTATGCAGCCTCCAGAAGTTAAAAGTCAAATGAATGGATTCTCCCATAAAGCCTTTGGAATAAACCAGCCTTGTGGACATCAGTACTAAAGCTCAATGACATAGATTTCAAACTTCTTGTTTTTTTTTTTTTTTTAAGATTTTATTGGGGCACCTGAGGGGATCAGCAGTTGAGCATCTGCCTTCGGCCCAGAGCATCATCCTGGGGTCCCGGGATCGAGTCCCTCATTGAGTTCACCGCAGGGAGCCTTCTTCTCCCTCTGCCTGTGTCTCTGCCTCTCTCTGTGTGTCTCTCATGAATAAATAAATAAATAAAATATTGAGAGAGAGAGAGAGATTTTACTTATTTATTAAAGAGAGAGAGAGTGAGGTGGAGGAAAGGGAGAGGGAGTTAGAATCTGAAGCTGTGTGCTGAGCACAGAGTGAAGTGTGGGACTTGATCCCATGACTGTGAGGTCATGACCTGAGCTAGAACAAATAGTCGGCTGCTTAACTGACTGAGCCCCACCACCCAGATTTCAAACTTCTGACCTCCATAACTGTAAGAGAATACATCTATGTGGTTTTAAGCCACTAAATTTAATTTATTATAGCAGCCATAAGACACTCATAGAGAGCTTCCTCTCCCCTACAGTTACACCTAAAGCAGCTGAGAAACAGATTCTTTCTGAGGACTAGTACATAAGGGAGCCCTAATTCTAGAAGGGAGACAAAAACAAGGACACTAGAGGAATTTGAAGCTTCTGGAACTTTTTTTTTAAAAAAATTATTTATTTATGAGAGACACAGAGAGAAAGAGAGGCAGAGACACAGGCAGAGGGAGAAGTAGGCTCCATACAGGAAGCCTGACGTAGGACTCGATCCCGGGTCCCCAGGATTAGGCCCTGGGCTGAAGGCAGCACAAAACCACTGAGCCACCCAGGTTGCCCCGAAGCTTCTGGAACCTAAAGCTACACTAAACAGTCTGATTCCTAGCCAGACCACCATAAATCCTCACATTGAGAAACTATTTATCATATTTCTTGTTATCTGATGCCAACGTGTCTGCCTTACAAAACATGCCAAAACATAACAAAAACATAGTCTGAAGTGACAAAACTAGCACCAGAATAGCCTCAGTATGACATAGCTGTTTGGGGAACTATCAGACAAGGACTTTATGTGCATATGTTAAGGGCTCTAATGGAAAAGGTATACAAAATGCAAGAACAGATGAGTAATATAACTAGAAATGGAAACTAGACAAAGAAGAGAAGTTTAAGCCTAAAGCAAGCAGAAGAAAAAGAATAATACAAATTAGAGCTGAAATCAATGACATTGAAAACACGAAAAAAAATGGAAAAAAAAACAAAAACAAAGCTGTTTCTTTGCGAGGATCCATGAAACTGAAAGCTCTAGCTAGGTTAACCAATAAAAACAGAGAGAAGATATAATTTTCCAGTATTAGAAATGAAGGGGAGGTCATGAATATTGATCCCATGTGCATGGAGAAGAGACTAAAGGAATATTATGAAAAAAAAACCTTTATGGCCAAAATTTAACAACTGAGATGAAATGGATCAATTCTTTGAAAGGAAAAAACACAGAGAGAAATATATAACCTAAATATACTCGTGTATGTTAAAGAAATTGAATCAATAATGAACAATCTTCTGAAAAAGAAAATACCAGGCCAGCAGAGTTTCACTGGTGAATTCTACCAAATATTCCAGGAAGAAATAATATCAATTCCCTACAATGTCTTCAGTAAATAGACACTGATGATTGGGGGGAGAGGGGAGACAGTTTGCAAAATAACTCTATGAGACCAGCATTACCTTAATCAAAACTGAACAAAGACACTACAAGAAGAGATTAACTACAGACCCATATCTCCCATGATCATAGATGTGAAAATTCTTAACCAAGTAATAGCAAATAAATTCCAACACTATATAAAAACAATGATACAGTATGACCCAATGGAATTAATCCTAAGTATGGAAGTCTGATTCAACTTTTTTTAAAAATTTTTATTTATTTATGATAGAGAGAGAGAGAGAGAGAGAGAGAGAGAGGCAGAGACAGAAGCAGGCTCCATGCACCGGGAGCCCGACGTGGGATTCGATCCCAGGTCTCCAGGATCGCGCCCTGGACCAAAGGCAGGCGCTAAACCGCTGCGCCACCCAGGGATCCCTGATTCAACTATTGAAATCAATGTTATCAACTATATAAATGGATTAAAGAACAAAAATCATATAATCATGCCAAGTGACACTAAAAAAGCATTTGAAAAAAGCCAACACTAATTCATGATAAAAATACTCAGAATATTAGGAATAGAGAGGAAGTTCCTTAATTTGATAATGTACAGCTACAAAAATCCTATGGTAACATCATACTTAATGTTGAGATATAGTGCACTCTCCTCTCAAGATTGAGAACAAGACAAGAATATTGTCTCTCATCATTTCAATTCAACCTCATAATGGAAGTCCCATCAAGGGCAATCAGAAACGAAAGAGCCATAAAAAGTACACAGATTGGGAAGGAAGAAGTGAAACCAACCTTATTCTCCAGTGACATGATTATCTATGTAGAAAATCCCAAAGAATCAATAAAAAAATGTCCTGAAACTAGTACGCGATGATAGCAAGGTTTCAGGACACAAGAATAATACACAAAATCAACTGCTTTCCTATAAACCAGTAATGAATTTTACTATAAAAATACCACTTACAGTAGCACCCACAAAATGAAATATTAAATATAAATCTAACAAAATATGTTATAATATCTGTATGTGAAAACTACAGAACACTTATGAAAGAAATAAAAACAGAACAAATAGGGGATCCCTGGGTGGCGCAGCGGTTTGGCGCCTGCCTTTGGCCCAGGGCGCGATCCTGGAGACCCGGGATCGAATCCCACATCAGGCTCCCGGTGCATGGAGCCTGCTTCTGCCTCTGCCTGTGTCTCTGCCTCTCTCTCTCTCTGTGACTATCATAAATAAATAAAAAAATTAAAAAAAAAACAGAACAAATAAATGAAGAAATATTTCATGTTCACTGACTGGAAGATTCAATATTGTTAACATGTCAGTTCTCCCCAACTTGATCTATAGATTCAGTGTAATCACAACCAAAATCCCAGCAGAGTATTCTGCAGATATTGCAAAACTCATCCTAAAATGTATGCAGAAAGGCAAAAGATCTATAATAAACAACACAAAATTGATGAAGAATGAACTTGGAAGACTCTACTCCCTAATTTCAAGTCTTATTATGAACCTACTGTAATCAAGACATTGTGGTATCAGTGGAAGAAAATAGATTGAGCAACAGGATAGAAAGAGCCCCAAAAGAAACCTGCAGGAATACAGTCAACTCATCTTTGACAAAAATGCAAAGGCAACTTAATGAAGAAAGAAAGACTCGTCTTTTCAACAGGTGGTGCTGGGTCAAGTGGACACCTGTATGTTAAGAAAACGAAAAACAAGAACAAAACAAGAATCTAGGCACAGACCTACCACAAAAATTAAGTCACAATGGATTTTACACCTAAATTTAAATGTAAAATCATAAAACTTCTAGAAACGAGAGAAAATCTACATGACCCTGGATTTGAAGTTGAGTCTTTGGCTATCATAACAAGAGAAAAAAAATTAAAAATGAATGATCCATAGAAGGAGAAAAATGATGTTAATCTTCATTAGAATTAAAAAAAATTCCTCCACATATCACATTCGTGAGAGAATGAAAAGACAAACCACAGCCTGGGAGAAAATATTTGCAAAACACATATCTGAACTTGTATCCAAATATACAAAGAACTCTCATAGATGGGGTAATAAGGAAACAAATCAATTTAAAAATAGGAAAGGATCTAAACACGCTTCACCAAAGAAGACATACAGATGGCAAGTAAGCATATGAAAAGACGCTCCACACAATTTATCATTAGGAAAATGCTAATTAAAACGAGAAACCACCACACACCTATCAGAATGGCTTCGATCCAAAAAGCTGACAATACCAATGTCTGGCAAGAATTCTGTGCAACAAGAACTCTCATTCACTGTTGGTAGGGATGCAAAATAATACGACCACTTTGGAAGACAGTTTGGCAGTTTCTTGCAAAAGCTAAACATAGCCTTACCATACGCTTTAGCAATCTCACTCCTAGGTATTTACCCAACTGACTTGAAAACTCATGCCACACAATAACTAGCATTTAAATATTTATAACAGCTTTATTAGTAAATGCCAAAAAAACTGATATCAACCAAGATGTCCTTCAGTATGTGGGTGCACAAACAAATTACGATAGGTCCGTGTAGTGGAATATTATTCAGCAATAAAAGGGAATGAGCTTCCTGGCCAAAGACATGGTTGGATCTTAATACGGTTAAGTGAAGGAAGCCAGTCAAAGAAGGCTAAAAATTGGGCACCTGAGGGGCTCAGCGGTTGAGCGTATGCCTTTGGCCCAGGGTGTGATCTTGGGGTCCTGGGATCAGGTCCCGCACTGGGCTCCCCACAGGGATCCTGCTTCTCCCTCTGCCTGTGTGTTTGCCTCTCTCTGTGCGTCTCTCATGAATAAATAAATAAAATATTTTTTTAAAGGCTACATAGTGTACCATTTCTTTTATAAAATGTCCTGGAAAAGGCAAATCTACAGGAAAGGTAAATAGATAAGTGGCTGCCAAAGATTTGAATTAGGCAGAAGACAAATAGGTGAAGGACGGGCCATACTTTAGGACAGTGGAACTGTTCTGTATGATACTCTAACGAGGGATATATGACATTAGGCACTTGTCAGAACACACAGAGCTTTATGGCACCATACGTGAACCCCAACGCACGCAGATTAAAAAAAAATAATGTGGGAGTAAAGAGAATCCCAGGATGAAATGCAGAATGTCACAGAGGAATCTAATTATTTCACAAATACATGACACAACCTCACCGAAGGGAGTTGTGGTGGGGGAGAGGTGTTAATAGGGAACCTTGGAAATGAGTGAGGGCAGAGGACGAAGGGCAAAAGGAACTGTACATAAGCACTGTACCCTAGTTGAAATGTTGTTTCCCACGGAGGACGAATTAGCCCTTGGAACCACTGTGACATACACCGAAACTAAAGAATGAAGTAAATGATGGCAGAGAGTAGGATCCAACTTTCCCTCTGTTCTCTCTGGCGGGGGAATTATGGACCAGCCAGCAGGGGCTGGAGTGATAGGATCAGAGTCAGCAACATCAGGATGGACTCACGTTGCTTAATATGGATACAGATGGTCACAGAGAAGTATTTATAGATGTGAGTACACACAAGGGTGAGCACACCAGCTATGCGTCCTTGCTGTGTCAGCCGAGGGGCTCTACAAGACGAAACCCCAGGAGCATCAAGCATATGCAGCGCCATACATTTGTTCCTAGTACCATTCTCCACCAACAGTAACCAGGGCCCTTGGAGGAAAGTCTCACTCGAAGACTGGCAGGAAATGCCCAAGATGAGCCTGGGAAGTCTCATAATTCTAGAAATGAAGGCCTGCACACGTGTGCTCGCACACACATGCACACACACGCACACATTAATGGGGATATGTCAAAGGGACACAGGAGCCACTAGTAAAAGCTCCCAGTGGCCAATGTCGTGACAATTGGAACACAAGAAATTTTACGTGAGACTTAATTAGAGCCTAAAGTATTACATAAGGATCCATGAGTCACACTGATGTAAATAAATGGTTTAAGGGGATAAATAAATGCAGGGATATAGACAAATCTCTTGTGCAGAAGAGTCTCAGATAATTTTTGTGAAAAATCATGTACGGGAAGGGGGAAGAGGGGGGGAAGTCTGGAAAGAGAGGAAGGGGAACTGTAGAGTGGAGGAGCCCGAAAAGCACTGCCTTAGCCATGTGATCAAGCTGAACGTTATCAGCGATGAGTCCTGTTGATAACATGCACCCTCCAGATGAGGTGATGAAAACGGCATCTCATCTCCGAGATCTTCCTCTCCCAAGCCCACACGCCCGGTCCAATCACGAGGAGAACATCGGAAAAATCCCCACTGAGGGCCACTCAATGAAATTGCCCGAACAGAACCCCTCCAAACTGTCAAGGTCATCAAAAATAAGGAAAGTCTGAGAAATAGCTCAGGGAAGGAGCTAAGGAGACCCGACGAATGAATGCAACGTGGAAATATGGGACAGCCGCAGGGTGTTAGGTGAAAGCTAAGGAAGCCTGGGTGCCGCATACCTGGTGACTGATGCTAACGTAGTAATGGCTGAGCTGTGGCTTGCTGACGTGAGATGCCAATAACAGGGAGCGCCGGGGGTGGCTTCTATGGGATCTTTATGGGTTTTGTGTACATCTGAAAGTATTCTAAAATTTCAAAAGTTCATCTAAAACATGCTGGGAACCGCAACAAGGTTGGCGAGGGGAATATATATATATATATATATATATATATATATATATATATATATATTTTTAGGTAGAAGAGGAAGCCAAGGGGATCAGCATAGTGTATGGATGTTGGGCAGTGCTGGACGGATCTGGGTCTGAGGTCAATCCTGCTACTATCGGGACGGGTGCTGCTGAGCATCCGACGTAGCCTTTATTTCCTCATCTGTTAATTGGGTGCCATGTGATGATTACAGCGGAATTGTCTAGGGCATGTGGCACATATGCCATCTAGCTGTGGCTAGGGCTGGAACTGCCACTGTCATCACGACGTGACGCCTGTTGGTTTGGCCACCCTTGTGGATTATCAGCCTCCACTGGGGCCATGTCTGTGCGTCCTTGGATCACTGCCGCATGAAGAGAGGCCTTCCTGGTATTCAGCCCACGTCCTGTCTGCTGTCCTTCGAATGCGTCCCCTCTCGGGGAGACAGAAAAGCAGACGCCCCCCTTTCCTTGAAGGAAGACATGGTTTATGCAGTCAGATTTCTATGCAGACTCAGGGCTTCTCGCCTATCTTTTGCGTTCCTGTAAGCGGGTCCCGTGACTATTACCACCGAAAGAGACTTGAGGCCGAAATATTTATTATGATGTTATAAATAACTGTTCAATTGTTTTCCTTTTTACAAAAACAACAGATATTCGCCGTAGCAAGTCGATAAAAGGCTAAGAATCACAAAGAATGGAAAACCGCCCATAATGCCAATCGTCATAAAGTCTTAACCACCCGCTTTCAAAAACTAACGTGTGCCTTGTACACACACGATCGTGTTTGCGTGCCTAGATGTCGTCACACCGAAAATTTCCAACTGCTGCACGGAATTCCACGTAGAAATGGCTGTGCCATAGTTTATTAGTTCAATCGCTTACTTTTGGTGTTTGGGGAGCTTTATTTATTTATTTATTTATTTATTTATTTTTGTATTATAAATAGTTTGGTGATAAACATCCTTGTAATTATATCTTTATGTATGTTCTTAATTATGTCCTTGGGGTGGTGTGTTATTTGTCATTGTTACTTGGGATCACGAGGATCCTAAAATCAGCACCCTTCTTAGGCCAGAGGAAGAGGGAGATGGAAGATGAGAGGGAAGGGGGTTCAGAAGGAATATTTGCATAATTCGGGGTAAAACAAAACGAAACTTGTCTCTACGCGAGGATGGACTGCAAGTCCCAGTGTCTGCGCGTCTGTCTTATTCTGGTGGCAACCATTCCAGCTGCGGCACCTTTTGTCGTCAATACGCTTGGCTATTAATCTCAGTTATGCACACCAGCAGCGTGACTCATTGATCCATCTGCAAAATGGGCTTGTCTTGGGAAAACTCAAAGAAACAAATACACATAAATCTCCCTGCATCTGGTACAAGCCCAGTGGACAACGGATGACCTCCACCTGAGTGATGCTTGGGTCTTTCCCCGTCCCACAGCAAGGCATTTTCACTCTCAACTTTGGAAAGCTTATTATGCCCAGGCAATATTTTCCTTCTGAGAAAATCAAAAGCACATGTTTCTCCTTCTTCTTTCTGCGTCCTCACAGCTTCAGGCCTTTCTGAGACTCCTACGACCGCGAAGTCACTTCCATTATAATCAGGACTAGAACAGTATCTACCCTTGACAAATAGGGTTTTAATCCAGCAAGGGCTCCCCAATATCCCAGGGTCCAAAATGCTTTATTTGGCATTTTCGTAGCCCGTGTGTGGGTGAGGAAGAAAAGGCAGGATGGTATGCACAGTTGAAATCTAATGAGCCCTGAAAAATTCACCCCTTGCTTCTCCCCATCGCTTTTATGGAGAGCTACCCATTTTCAAAAATTTCAGTTTTACATCAGAAAGGACCTGAGAGGGGGCACCTGGGTGGCTCAGCAATTGAGCATCTGCCTTCAGCCCAGGGCGTGAACCCTGGGTCCTGGGATCGAGTCCTGTATCGGGCTCCCTGCATGGAGCCTGCTTCTCCCTTTGCCTGTGTCTCTGCCTCTCTCATGAATAAATAAATAAAAATAAATAAATAAATATAAATAAATAAATAAATAAATAAATAAATAAATAAATAAATATTTTTTTTTTAAAAAAGGAAAGGACCTGAAGGAAAGGACGTAAGCCGGGTAGTCAGGCATATCAGAGCACTACCCTATGACCCCTACTTACTTGCTTTGGGATCCTGGGAAAGTTAATTGAGGTGTCTGAGCCTCAGTTTCCTTAAGTGTACAGCAAGGTTGATAACAGCTGCTTGGCAGCGAGTTCATGGTCGTGTGAAATGCAGAGCGCAGGGCCCGGCCCACAGTAGCGCGTGCCCATCCGCTGGCTCTCATCCATCGCAAACGTTCCTTACTATGCCTCTGCCAAGGTTATCCGGGATATGCAAGGGCTTGGCAAGGCCTTGAGCAGGGTCACCTAACCCTTGTTGGGGACCGCGTCCTGATACAGAGGGACAGCTGAGCTGAGTTTGACGATCCAGGATGAATTAGGTTGATAGCGGTTCAGTCGTGTGACTGAGCTTTGTGACAAATCCGAAACATACTTTTATTTTACAAAGGTAGACCCTAAGGTCCAAAGAGATGGACTCACCCAAGACTAGCCAGAGTGTGCACGTCAATAAAATCTGCAGGAATCTGGCTCCCGAGCTCAGGGTCTTGCCCCTGGGCCACGCTGCCCCTTCCAGGCCCAGAACGTGGCCTTGGTGGTGCAAGTCCCAGCGCCGTTGGGGCGGCTGCAGCCCAAGGAAAGGAAGCCCCGTAGCATGACTTCCAGCTTCCTTACACCCCCTCCCTTCTTTTTTTCATGCCAAAACTCTTCCCTGTCAATGGTTATGCTGGGGATTTAGAGAAGGCAGGGACTCAGCTTTGCTTCCCATGCCCAGCCCCAGACGTGGGTTGTGGGAGCCTTGGCCACCCCCTCAGTCATCATTCCTTCTTCCGGGGACAGAGTTATGGCCCCCGGGAGAGGCCTGTTCCACCAGAGTAGTCAGTTAGTAATGAGCTTCATGCTGCTTCTCCGCCCGGCTCTCCAGCCCTTCCCCACCCCCGCAGCTCCTAAGTCACCTTCATCTGGCAGCTGGAGCCTGGGGGGAGTGTATGTGTGGGGGCGGGGGCGGGTGAGGTGGCCCAGCGGCAGGGATGCCCCCTAGGTCCCCTGTGGGTCCACTGGGTGTGAGCCAACCCCAGAGGAGGGGGCTTCTGCTCCGTGGACCCCTGCTGAGGGCAGACAGACCTTGGAGCATCAGATCTTGTGCCTCCCTCCCTCTTGAGCAGCCTGATGCCCACCAGGCCCTGGTCCTTCTCTGCAGGAATCCCAGGAGCCCTCTGCTGAGCTGTTCCTACTGCATGATAGGACTACACGCTGTCACGTGCATTCCAATAGGGCACATCAATAGCAGCACGGCCACCATTTACTGGGAACGTGCTACACGCAGGATAGTATGGTCATTACCTCTCTGTTCTGTACATGCTGAGATTACGGCTCAGAGAGGTTAAGTAGCTGGTCCATCTTCCCAGTTGAAAGTGATAGATTCAGGACTTTACCCCAGCAGCATGGCTGCGGACCCTGCACCCCCACCGACCGTCACGGAGGAAGAGGAGCTACCGTTTGAGCACTTACTGTGCGCCAAACGTTGGGCTGAGCCCTGGGCGTGGATTACCTTCGTGGCTTCCCTCAACTAGCCTAGGAGGCAGGTACTGTTATCATCTCTGTCTTAGAGACAAGGGCCCTGGGATTCAGAAAGGTTAAGAGATGTTTTAGGTCACACTGCAGACGAGGGTGGTGGATCTGAGAGTAAAGTCCCAGGCAGCCTGAGCCCGGAGTCCGTGCTCCTAGGCCCCATCCTATTGCATCTGTATTGGGATGAACAGTGTCCTCCCAGAGTTTACATCCGCCTAGAAACTCAGACTGTGACCTTGCTTGGAAATAGCATCTTTGCAGATATAATTTGGTTAAGATGAGATCATTCCGGATTAGGGGAGACCCTGGGTCCAATGGCCGGTGTCTCATACAGAAGAGAAAGAAGAGGACGTTTCAAACACAAAAGCACAGACGCCCAAAGAGGGAAGATGCCCGCATGAAGACAGAGGCAGAGATTGGAAGGATGCAGCTACAAGCCGAGGCTTGCTGGTCACCGGCACGTGCTGGAAGGAGGCAGGGAAGCATCCTCCCCTGGGGGCTTTTCGGGAGCACGGCCTTGCCAG
Source organism: Nyctereutes procyonoides (assembly GCF_905146905.1). NCBI lineage: Eukaryota > Metazoa > Chordata > Mammalia > Carnivora > Canidae > Nyctereutes > Nyctereutes procyonoides. Next base: position 3,206,238 of record NW_026575135.1, on the reverse strand, counting down.
CACCCTGATTCTGGACCTCTAGTTTCTAGACCTGTTGGCAGAACCAATTTCTGTGGTTTTAAGCCACCAGATATGCGGTTGTTTGCACGGCGGTCCTGGAAACTAAGGTGCCATTTGAGTACCATGTTATCTCCTTAAAAACAGGAGACTAGGCTTCGCGCTCCCATGGAGTTCTTTCTGGCCCCAAGAAGTATGATTTTATGGTTCTCAATTAAACCAAAGGTTCTGGGGCTCCTGCGGTAAATGGTGTTTGGGAAGCCATGGCTACGACGTCGGGTTTAGCAGCACGACTCCCTCCTCCACCATCACGTGGTGTTCTCTGGAGTCAGGAGGATGGAGCTGAGTTTTCCAACGGAGAGGTCTTGGATGAGTCAGTTCACCTCTTAGCCTCAAGGTTCAAATCTATAAAAATAGGAGCCTTGAAATCGTGAGGGTTGAATGAAGCAGTGGATGTATAGTACCTGGCACGTGGAAAAGCAAAATACGTGCATCAGCCCCCCGCCTCCACTTCAGGCAAGTGTGTTTGGAAGGAGGTGGCATTTTTGCGAGGACGTTCCCCACGGGGAGGGGCCAGGGCTGGCTGGATGTGGCGAGCAAGGATGCCCAGGCGGTGTCACGGGGGGGCCTGGAGACGCCTGCTGCTGGAGGGTGGGGGCAGCGGGCAGGGTCCAGGAGGCCAGGGCAACGAGACGACTGCACCCCAGGCCCTGGGAGAGATGCCACGGCAGGGGAGGGATCCCCCAGAAGCTGCGCCAGCTGGGCCTGCAGCTCTGCCGTAGCGTGTCGCCGTACCTTTCTATATTTAGATTCTATCTTTGTCAAGCTAGAAGACTCGTTTGACAGGGCTCTGGCTTTCCATGTCTGAGAAGCCACTCATCCACAGAGCTCGGGGTCCGGGGTCCGGGGGAGAGGGAAAGGGGAGGGGATCTGGCCCCTCTCCCCCGCTCCGAACAGATGGGATGGGAACAGGGCCCTTCCACATGCCCCGCCAGGATGCCTGAGCCTTGGCAGCCGTCCCAGGACACGGACAATGGGGTCTGATGGCAGCATCTCAGGCCTGGCTCTCCCCGGGCCGGAGGCCTCTCCTGGGCTGGCCCAGCCGCTTCTGCAGCCTCAGGAAGGGGGTCTGGGGAGAGAAGACTGCACCGAGGCAACTCCTGACAGCTTCTCGGGAAAACTAGGACACAGCTTGTGGGATCCCAGCCCAGCGGCCCTGCCACCTGACCCTTGTGTCTCTGCCAGGACCATTGTCTAGGGAGACAGAGGCAGAGCGGCCTTAGGAGCACGGGCCTGCTGGGGGATCCGGGGGGGGGTGGGGGGGCTAGGCGGCCGGGATGGCCCCGTCGGTTAGAGTCCCATGTCTCTCTTTCCGGGTGAGGCTGGCTTTGGAGGGAAGGGTAAGGACAGCCGGCCTCTGAGCACAGCCGAAACAGAGAAGATGAGCACTGGGTAGGGGAAGGGATCTGTCTGCCCATACATCTTGGACACAGACCTGAAAAATGAAGGAATCAGATCCTGAAGAGTCTTTCAGAGGTGCCTGAGCCCAGACTCGCGCCTTCAGAAAGATGAATTTCAAAACCACCCAGGAGGGATGCTTGAACGATAATCCCCGCCGTTCATCTCCTGGTGACTCTAGTCTGAAGTCGAAGCCACTTGTCCTCCCCATAAGCCCCCAGCTTCCTCCTTCCTAAGCAGACGACTTGCCCTGTTCCTTATTGAAATTAGGTCCATCTGGTGTCATCGCCCTCTGCTTCCTTCCTTTTTCTCTGAAGCTATGTTGATCTTCAGCCGAGCAGATCGTAAGCTCCTCAAGGGAAGGTGCCCTGCCTTGGTCCTGAGTCTGTGTCCCCATCACCTGGCATAAAAGCAAGAGGGAGAGAGAGGAGAATGGAGATGGAGGTTTCTATGGATATAAATACAGATACAGCTACATAGGGAGAAATGCAGCAGAGACCTAGGGAAGCATACGGAAAGCAAGCCAGAGGCAGAGCCCTCAGGCAGATAAAATCTCTGTTATGCACCAAGCACAGTGCTAGGCATATAAAATTCATTATTATTATTATTATTATTATTATTACTATCATTATTGGGGACACTTCATTGGGTTTTCAGGTCAAATTACAAAGGGTGCTAAATGCTAGTTGATAGGTGGATACTTGCCAAGTAACTCAGATGTGAACACATATAAGACCAGGAATCTCCCTCTCCCCTGGGCACCCCCCCACACACACCCATTGCAATAAATAAATAACACACAATTAAGTGTATTCGCTTTTGTCTTAGCTGGCCTAGCCATACGCTTGTATAAACATAGGTGGCTTCTTTTTCTTCTCTTTCTTTACCAACTCCCTCCCAATATTCAGCTGCACCCACTGACTCTGTATTTTGCCTTTTTCACTAACCATCAACCACAGCACCCCCCCCTTGTTGTCAATACACATAGATTCAGCTCATACTTTTAATAACTAAACAACTCTCCACGGGGTAGATGTGTGAGCATTATTCTCCTATTGACGGACATTCGCGTTGCTTCCAGACAGCGCCTTACATTATGATAAACAATTATCTAATAGGGATCCTTGGCTGTCTAGTCACACGTATTGGGGTTTTCATTTCTAGGTGCTGGACTCCTCCAAGTGGGATTGCTGTGGTAAAGGTTTACAGTTTTCTAAAATCTATTGGATCCTTCCAGCTTAATTTCTAGAAATGTTATAGCAATTTATATTCTCACCAGCAATATGAGACAATTTTTACTTGCCTAACCCCTCGTCAGCAGCCAGATGGAATCCATCTTTAATTTTCATGCATTGGACGGGCAAAAAAACGTTACTTCATTGTTGTACTTCTCTCATAACTAGGGGAGCCTACTCCAACTTTGGGCTTAGGTTGGCTGTTAGGGTTTTCTCTTCTGATAGTTCCCTGTCACATCCTTGGTCTTTTCCATTTTTGGAAAATTGGAATCTTGGATGTTCCATTTTTTTTTCCTCCCATGGGGATGATCCACCTTTTCTTATCTGTTGGTAAGGGATTTGGGCATATTATGCATATTACGCATGTATTCTTTAATTTGATCTTTAGCAGGATGCACCAAGGTGCCCAGGGGGCCGCAGAAAACTTTGAGGGGCACCAAGAGATAGTTGACACTTTAGGGAGAAATTCAGTGACAGTGAGCATCTGCTGGATCCTGAAACTACCAGGGTGGTGGAGCTCACCATGTCGGGACCAGATCACACTACAGTCCCCTTAGTGATGTCATATATAGGTGATGCTGGGCTTCAGAGGGTTGGTGCAATAAAAAAATAATAATAATAAACCAAGTAACATTCAAATCAATATGGAACAAGAAATGGAGGTCATGGTGTGCAGCCTGATTCCAAGTTTTCCACGTTTTGAGAAGAGGGGCAGTGTCTCCAGTCCCATACATTCCATAAGTGAGCAAGTAATTGCATTTGTTTAAAAATAAAATGATGCGGCTCCTGTGTGGCTCAGTAGGTTAAGCATCTGCCTTCCGCTCAGGTCATGATCCCAGAGCCCTGGGGTCGAGCCCTGCATGCGCTCCGTGCTCTGTGCTCAACTACTCTGCTCTTCCCTCTGCCCCTCCCCTCTGCTTCTGCATTCTCTCTCTCTCAAATCAATAAATAAAAATCTTTTAAAAATGAAACGATAACATCATCTTTCTTTCACACTCTGTTTGTAGGCGTATAAGGTGATAGAACATACATACTTATGAGATTATTTGAACCCAACTCCTCTATAAATGGAACTGTTGGGCACTTCTTTTGGCCTAGCAGTCCTGCGAAAAGTCGCTCAGACGTCAACGAGTGTATGAATCAGGCGTGTCTGGGATCTTTGCCTGGGAACAATCCAGTGACCTGGGTGACGACATCTCCGTGTGGGATCCTTTTCACAGATGAGAAACTGAGGCTCAGAGAGGTTATTTGATTTAAGATCACAGACTTAGAAAGTGACGGAGTCTGGATTTGAACCCAGGTCTGTCTTGCTCATACCCTGAGACTTTCTCACTCCAGCAATCAGATACCGATGCATTCGTTGGTCCAAATCGATATCATGCCTGGAGTCTTAGGGGAAGGCGACCCTTCTTCCCGAAGCACCGTCCTCTGACCCTGTCTTCAGTCGGGCCATGGATTTTATCTTTGACCTCTCCTTTCCACTGGATCCTGTAGCCCATGGCAATGTTCAATTCTTCTCTTAAAGGAAGTGGCGGAAACAGTCCTCGACCTTGATAATCCATTTAAGTCATTTTGTCACTATGCTCCTTTAGACCACAGACCTCTTCATAGTTGGCTGTTACCTGCCCTTCCTCACTTCCCACTATGATACCGGCATGGATTGTAATCTAGAACCCCATTCTCGGCTGACGAGGTATTCACCATGGTTACTGAGAGGACTTTTAGGATTCATCACAAAGGTCAAGGCTTGTTTTAGGGATCCCGTCCCATTGCCCTCATGCATATTGGAATTGCATGCACTAGGTGCTCAATGCATGCCCAGGACTCCATTGGCTCTGCAGGTCTGCCCCCCCACCCCGTGTCCTTCCTAAAACTCCAGCCCTCCATTGGTTTCCAGATGCCTCATGAGCACCCCTAACTGAATGAAGTTCTGAAAGGAAATTATCTATGTCAATCAATTGTCCCAACTGCCTCTGAACTCTACATGTCCCAGCCTCAAGCTCTCCTCACCCACCTCCCGCTCTTCTCCTTTTCTGTTGTATAACGGGAGCATGGAAATTTTAAATCTAGCCACAGCTAAGTTTGAATAATCCCTTTATGTGACCTTGGGCAAGTCATTTTACCTCTCTGAGCCTGTTTATCTGTAACTAAATGCAACAATAACAATAAAAATAACAATAAGGCATCGTATGGAAGTTATAAGGATTAAACGACGGATTTCACGAAGAGCATCTAGTGTAGGGTTTGGCACTTAGTCTGGCTTGAAACCTGAGTGTAACATAAGTGTTCACCTATCAGCATCATCTTCGTCACCACTGAGATTACTATCAGCTTCCCCACCGTAGACCTGCTCCTCTTTTTCCTGTTGAAAGAAAACATGCTTTAGTAAAGAAGAGCACCAGATTTGGAGTCAGAAGGACCTACATTGAACACCCAACCATATATCCACCGTATGACTTTGGGCACATGACTTCACCCCTCTGGGCCTGATAACCCACCTCCACAGACGGGGATTCCTGTCAACCACCTGTAATGGCATGTCCAGGGGGACCACCTGCGACCGCCCGTGGGAAGACACTTTATGGCTTATACATTTCAACACGGTCACTTTCAGCTGGTGGTTTCTTCCTGGGTCCACGGGGCCTCCGTTCTCATGGGAGAGAAGTTCAAAGTCTTCTTTGATGTCCAACCTGTGCCCTTCCCACCCCCTCCCCCGCAGGCCCGGCGCTCACGTCCAGTTCCTCATCTTGCTTGTGCTGGCCAGAGAGGCGCGCTGCATCGAGGAACACTTTCTTGGCATCGTGTTTGGTCTGGACTCCTAATTCACGGCTCACCCCCAGCAGGACGAGCGACTCGGTCCCACGGTCCTGCCCCAGCATCTCTTCCCACACTGCATGTTGTCGACTTGCCTGATAAGGTTTTCCAACAAGGTGAGGACACCTCCTGAGTATCTCCATATCTTAATGGAAAATTCTCCTGCACCTTTTCAGACACTTTATCTGTGATTAAATATTAACATTCCCAACCGGCGTATTTTTCATCGGAGAGCGTGAAATATTACAAGATCCTCTCATGTTGTCTATTCATGGGATGTCCTGAAGCCAGTGCCAGATTGGGAAGCTGATTGGAAATACAGAGGACATTGAAAAGAGAAGGTACGATGATGTTGGGGGTGGGGACGGAGAAAGAATGCACACAGACCCCCTCGAGACTGCAGGGACTGGCTTGGAGCCGCGCTTCCTTATCATCCTGCGATTGGCAGATACCTTGCAATGTTCCCAGATGCCCCCTCTCGAACTGCTAAGCCCCCTGAGATTTATTTATGTGACTCACACAACATGGGGAGCAAAATGCAACTGTCAGGAAGATATTACAACCAGGATCTGTTTTTAATGCAAAATCTTTAACTCACCAACTTATTCATCTCCAGAAAAAGGTTTCCCTGTCCAAACTCCTTGCATCAGAACTTGGAGAAATGTATGGGGGAAGAGGAAGGAGTTCGCTTTCCCCGGCTTTAACCGATAGCATTCACCGTTTGTTACGGTGCTATTCGTCTAAGTGACAAAGCCAGAAGGCAAACCTATACTTCTTTCTGACTTTTTATTGCTTTTCATCCCAGTGGGAACCAGCAGACAGGGAGAAAAAAAAGTCTTTTCAATGGTGAAATGTGCTTAAAGTTTTTTTTTTTTTTTCCAGAAGGAGGGAGGAGAAAAATGACCAACAAATATGATTCGAGTTTGTTATAGTCTGGAAAGAAATGCTATTGAAGCTGGGCTTCTGCAAATTCTCTGTGACTTCTGTGGATCCAGCGAGAGCTGCAGGGTAGCAGTGGGACCAAGGGAAGAAGCTACCGTGACTTGCATTTTGTCTTCCTCTAAGAGAGTGTAGCCCACGGCACTGTGCACAGAGGGAGCTGCCGTACAGGTGGTGAGGTCCCCATCACCAGAGGTATTCAATTTTATGCCACTTGGGGACGTTGTAGAGAGAACGCGAACGCTGGAGAATCGGTCAAGAGGATGGGCTATGAAAATCTTTCTGGGCCTTAGAGTCTGTGGTTCTCTAAAACCAGCTGAAGGAAGGAAAAGGGAGGGGGGGGGGCTTTGGTAGTGAAACTACAGGCACTTTCTGATCTCCATTTGATCCAAACAGGACTGGGTTTCGATCACTTTACTGAGTGAGAGGGTATATATCCCATTTTATAACAGGAGGGACTAATAATATTAACATTAGCAACAACCACAGTGATAATAGTTAATTTACATTTAGTGCTGGCTATGAGCCAGCCATGGTCTTAAGTGCTTTCTAAGCATTATCTACTTCATTCCTCAGAATAACCCTATAAGGGAGAAGCTGTAATTATTCCTCCCAACTTAGAGCTGGGAACTGAGATTCAGAGAGGTGGTGTAAGGTCACTGGAACCTCCTTTATTGATGGAAAAATTGTAGCCCTAAAGCATGTCTGAAGCAGGATGATCAGAAAGGATAAAGGGATTTACAGTCAGAGGATGAGCATCCTTAAGTTCCAGGTATTGAATATCAGAGTGTGTACATTACTGCAGTAGGTCACTTTATCTTACTTCATCTCACAATGACCACGAGAGAGTGATTATTTATTTATTTATAAGGGTTTTATTTATTTATTCATGAGAGACACAGAGAGAGGCAGAGACACAGGCAGAGGGAAAAGCAGGCTCCATGCAGGTTGCCCGGTGCAGGACTCGATCCCAGGACCCCGGGGTCATGACCTGAGCTGAAGGCAGATGCTCAACTGCTGAGCCCCCCCCCCAGGAGAGGGGCTGAGAGATTGATAATTTAATCCCCCTTTTGTAGACGAGGAATGTGGAGACCAGTAAGGTTGAGTAACTTGCCCAATATTGCACAGCAAGGTCAGGGTAAAGCCTGACGTTGTCAGGCCGATTGCCATGTTCGAGAGACCCTTCATACCTGAGTCCGACAGACTTCAGGGAAGTCAATTAACGTGCTTTAGGTCTTGGTTTTGCTCATTTGAAAAATGACACTATACTAGATGTCCTTGGCTTGTCAACTGTCCAGGGTTGTTCAAGTCCTAATAATGCAGATTAAAGTACCTTGTGAATTAAGTATAGAGTCTCTCATTATTGCAATCACTGGGTCTTCTGATTATGAGCTTGGAGATCCTCCTACCTGGTACCGTTTTTTTTTTTTTTTTTTTTTTTTTTTTGTCCTTAAAGCAGCAACTAGAGGCCGGAACCTGGAGCTTCTGAAGGTGGATCAGTGTTCTTTAAAGGACAAAGCCCTGGTGGGTGCTGGGTCTGTACGTGTAAGCAGGTAAAAGCAGCTGCTGGCTTCTCCGCCTGACATTGTACTTGCAGGTCTCAGAAACCAGAGAGGCCAGAGGACAACGCCCTTTGAGGGAGCCTGACATGATGGGCCCAGGGCCCTCAGCTTGTTAGCTGGGTTCCCTCCCACGCAAGAGACGGGGTCTCTGTGGCCTCGTTGGCACCTGTACAGGGTTTGTGGCAAAGCTGCTCTACGTGCCTCTGTCTAGGAGGCCCCACTTTGGGATTTTGCTCTTAAATCTTGCCTGTAGGTTTCCAGTCTGGAGGACAAAATCCAATTTCTAAGGTCCCTACAGGCCTGCCTTCTTTCCTCTCTGGCAGTCCTAAAGTGATCCCTTAATAAATTCCATGTTGAACAACATTTTTTCTTTCTTCTCAAAATGTGTGCTCTATGGAGGGAAAAGCCGAATGCTTGAGGTTCTCAGAGCCCTGGCGATGTTCTCCAGCACACAGAGCCCTTGGGCCGGGAGAAGCCCTAGCATCTGCCTCCTGCCTCTGCCGTGAGATCTTGGGGACGTCGTGTTCACTGCGCCATCTAACCTCCAAACGAGATGGACACCGGGTAGGAGAAGCGCGTGCCAGGTGGAGGCCGGCGGCGCTGACAGGCCCCAAGCAGGCACCCAAGCTGTTGTGCAGGGAAGGTTCCCTGGAGGAGGTGTGATGAAGCTGCCACGTGATGGGTGAGTTAGGGTGGCAGGTGAACAAGAGAGGAAGGGCATTCGGAAAACAGAACATGAAGACTCCTATCTCTGGGAAACGAACTAGGGGTGGTGGAAGGGGAGGAGGGCGGGGGGTGGGGGTGAGTGGGTGTCAGGCACTGAGGGGGCACTTGACGGGATGAGCGCTGGGTGTTATTCTGTATGTTGGTAAATTGAACACCAATAAAAAAATAATTTATTAAAAAAAAAAAGAAAGGATACTTTGTTCAAAGCACAAGGGGTGGTGGGAGGCCCGGTGCCTTGAGGACCCAAAAGCCATTAGGTGTGGCTGCAGCATGAGGTGACTCTCGAGGGATGGTGCGGCCAGGTCGCGAGGAGCCTTGCGCGCCGGGAGAGGAGCGTGCCTCTGTCCTAAGGGCGGTGAGGAGACGTAGGGGACGCTCATCCGTCAGAGGGTGAGAGGGCTCTGCACCAAAGAGGCCACTTGGGCTGCAGTTTGAAGGGCGACGGGAGGGGCCGTAGAGGCCCGTAGCAGCCGGGACCTGTGCACGCATCCCCAAGAGGAGGGACAAGGCCTGATCTAGGGTAGGGGCCGAGAAGAGGAGGAGGTTCCGGGTTCCGCTTGCTTCTTTGGGCTTCCCTGTGCTCATCTTTAAAATGGGGGGCTCTCTTTAAAATTCGGGGTCATCCAACGCCTTCATCACTTCACTCCTAAGTTTTGCTCCTACGACTTTTCTTTCCATAGACCACACCCACCCCCACCCAGTGAATGTTTCAAGAGGTCATGTCTATTAAGTTACATTTATTAAGGGATAATTAGTTTTCCAATAAGTACCAATTTTAGTTGATATAATTCCCACCAAAAGCAATTAAAGTCTGATTTTATTGGGGAAATATATGATTCCCGTTAGCAGTTTTGAAATATTGTTAGGAGATCACGGGCTGCCGTCGTGTCTCCTGGGCTCTTCTTGCCCGGGAGCGTGAAGCCGGGTGTACAAACCACTGGATGTGTTCCTCGGTGAGGCTCACCTCTGAAATTTTATGAGTCTGGGAAATAATGCTCTTTAACAAGTACTGGGTAAGTTGTAAATCAGTCTGCACGCGAGAGGGGTTGTGATAACTCATTAGGATGAGGTGGATTGCCCCAAACTGTGAGCCTTTGGACGCAAGAGGTAGTGAGGTGGGGCGACCCCCGTTTAACACATGGGTCACTGGAGGCTCAAAGGGGTTGAGTGACAGGTTCACAATGTCAGCAAGTTAGTGAAAATGGCACCAGCACACTTACTCCCCCTGCTTGACTTCGTGGGCGTCTGCTGAGTTTATTATTTACGTATTTTAAGATTTTATTTATTTATTTACCCAGAGAGGGGCAGAGACACTGGCAGAGGGAGAAGCGGGCTCTGATGCAGGACTCGAACCCAGGACCCGGACACCCTGAGCCGAAGGCAGACGCTCAATCACTGAGCCACCCAGGCGTCCCTGTTTATTTATTTTTCAAGATCTTATTTATTTGAGAGACAGAGAGAGAGAGAGAGCACGAGTAGGGGAGAGGGGCAGAGGGAGAGGGAGAGAGAGAATCCCAAGCCGACTCTGCACTGAGCACGGAGCCCTCGCGGAGCTCGATCCCAGGACCCTGAGATCATGACCTGAACCGACATCAAGAGTCAATCGCTCCGCTGACTGAGCCACCCAGGCGCCCCTGTTTATTTTTATTCTGTATTTGTGTAGCAATTATTTCTTTTGTGTGAGGGGGCATTCCCATATTATATATTAAGAAATTAACTCGGCTTAAAAAAAAGAGGGACGCCTGGGTGGCTCAGCGGTTGAGCATCTGCCTTTGGTTGAGGTCATGATCTCGAGGTCCTGAGATCGAATCCTGCATCGGGCTCCCTGCATGGAGCCTGCTTCTCCCTCTGCCTGTGTCTCTGCCTCTTTTTCTCTCTGTGTCTCATGAGTAAATAAATAAGATCTTTAAAAAAAAATAAAAAAAATTAAAAAAAAAAAGAAAGGAATTCGGGTTATTTGAAATGCCATGAGCACACAGAGCTCTGGAAATGCAGAGCCAACGACTGAGATACCGCCCCGTAGCTCATTACCTCATTCCGTAGGGCCGGGGCCTGTCTGTGGCCCAGGACTCTCAGGCCGCGGAGGGAAAGCCATGAACCGGGCGCCGCCCCCCTTCTCTCCTGTGACAGGTGGACGCGCAGCACAGAAGCGAAAAAGGCGCATGCAGTGTTGGAGGGAGGTCAGTGCCCGGCTCCCCACCAGTAGCCCCGCCGCCTGCTCCTGGGCAGGAGGCCCGCATGACTCGGTGACTCCGGTCACAGGTGCCTGGGGGGTGACTTGGGTCACAGGTGCCCGGGGGATGACTCGGCGACTCGGGTCACAGGTGCCCGGGAAGCGACTCAGCAACTCGGGTCACAGGTGCCTGCGCAGTGACTCAGTGACTCAGGTCACAGGTGCCCGAGGGGTGACTCAGTGACTTGGGTCACAGGTGCCCAGGCAGTGACTCGATCACAGGTGCCTGGGGGGAGACTTGGTGACTAGGTCACAGGTGCAGGTGGTGAATCAGGTCACAGGTGCCTGGGGGGTGAGTTGGGTCACAGGTGCCTGCGTGGCCCCACCTGTCACCCGCCCCCCGTGTCCTGCTGACACAGACATGTGAGCGGGGCAGCAGCGATGTGGAGGAGAATGCGACTGGAGACAAACGACCACAGTCACCGGCTCAGCCTCAGTTCCGAGTGTTCCCCGGGGCGCTCACCCTTTGGGGGCCGCTGCGGGGGGACCCAGGTAACTAGGATGCTGCTCCCAGGTCCGGGCTGCGTGGGCACAGGTATGGAGCGGCACATCCACGCGGACAGGTGAGCCCACCCTGGCTGAGTGTCCCACCCCGAGCGGGCCCCAGAGCCCTCCGTGACCCGTGAGGCCGGGGACACAGCCCTGCACCCCGCCCCTGCCCAAGCCCCTCTGTCCTCCAGGTGCCTGACTGCGCCCCAACCACCCGCTCCTCGGCCGGCGACTGCGTGACACCGGCTCCCGGATCTTTTGGGAACACTCGACTCAGCAGGTCACCGGTTTCTTATAACAGTATGTAACCCGGGGAGAGCCGGAGGGGAGGCAGGCACAGGGCAGGGGAGGGGAGGGCCAGCAGCTCTCTGAAGCCCATCCTTTTTTTTTTTTTAATTTTATTTATTCATGAGAGAAACAGAGAGAGAGAGAGAGAGACAGAGAGAGAGAGGCAGAGACCCAGGCAGAGGGAGAAGCAGGCTCCGTGCGGGGAGCCCGACACGGGACTCGATCCCGGGACCCCGGGGTCACGGCCTGAGCTGAAGGCAGATGCTCAGTTACGGCCGCCCAGGCGTCCCTCCTGGGTCTCTATGGAGGCTTCATTACACGGCATGAGTGATTAAGCCACTGGCCATTGGTGATCGACTCACCCTCTAGCTGCCCCCCCAAACCAGAACCGACCCCTCTAATCACAAGGTTGGTTTCCCTGGTAACCAGGCCCCATCCTTGGGTGCTTTCCAAAAATCCCCTCATTAGCATAAACCCAGTCGTGGTGGCAAGGGGCTTGTTCCGAACAAGGGGACCCCCCACTTCACCTTCGTGGCTTTGAAACATCTCAGGAATTAGGAGGAAATCGAATGGAACAAAGGATACTCCCGGTGCTGCGACCCCTCAGGAAGCCCCCAGCCTTCTGGGAGCTGCGAGCCAGGAACTGTGGCCCCGTCCAGATATGGGGGGGGGGACACGAGCATATCCTCGTAGATCCCAGTAACCGGGAGATGCAGTGTAGCGATATCCAAATACCCGGTATTTAGGTGAGCTGATAAATATTCCGTTTGGTGGAGGTCTCGCCGGAGGCTCAGGGTCAAGGCCGTAAAGAGGGCAAGACTCCGGAGGCCGGAGCTCTTCTGGGGCTCCCAGGGCCTGGTGGGGGGGTGCGGGGAGGGAGGGCAGAGTGCTGCTGGTTTCTTTTCTGAAACAAAATCCTGTGATGTTGGTGACAGAGAGAGAGAGAACACCCCGACCACCGTCCTAGACTCCAGGGAGCGAAGCTCGACGGCGGGGTGGGGGCCACCCAGCGGGGCCCACCCGGTTATTCCTGGGGTCCCTTCCCTGCCCTGGTCTCCCCCCATCGGCGCAACCACACATGGATCCAGAAAATCCTCCTGGCCACATGCTCCCCCGGCTCCCCATGGCCTCAGTGGTGATCAGACCTTCCCGAAGGGTCCACACACCCTGTGTTGATAGGTGGGTCCCCGCCGGCGGCCGCGCCTCTCCCCTCAAACCCCCAGTTCTCCCGCATTGCTCCCAGCCCAGCTGCCTGCAGGTGCCTGTACCCCCGGGACTGTGGCCTCCCCCCCGACGTCCCCCATCACCCACAGCCTGACTCGAGGCCACCCCGGGCCACCAGATCCGGAGCCCTGAGGGAAGGGGTCCTGACCGCGGGCCTCACTTCTTATTTATCATGAGAGACACAGAGAGAGGCCGAGACACAGGCAGAGGGAGAAGCAGGCTCCATGCAGGGAGCCCGATGCGGGACTCGATCTCAGGACCCCGGGGTCACGGCCTGGGCTGAAGGCAGACGCTCAACCGCTGAGCCACCCGGGGATCGGACCTCACTTCTTAATGCCCAGACCCCGCCACGGCTCCTGACACGGGGAACACGGCAGCAAAGGAAGATGAATGTACGTAGCAGCCGTTTATCGGCCTCCTCCTGTGGGGCGGCCGCCGAGCTCTTGACACCTTCTCCTTGGATTGTCATGAAGCAGGCCCCGACCCTCGGGGGGCCGGGCCGGGGCAGTAGACGGAGCGCCCGGCATGAAATCCTTAGGAGCTGAATTGTCGAATTTTTTTTTTTTGGAATTGTCTATTTATCCATTGTGTCGTGGCGGGGGAGGCCGGGCGGCCCAGGTGTGCGTGTGTGTGTGCGTGTGCGAGGGCGCAGCTGCTGTTTGCCGACAGGAACAGAAGTTCCTAACAAAATATTTGGGCCAACGTAGCTCTATTTAGGGTAACCGTGGAATTTATTGTCCAAGCTGGAACTTTTGGAATCGAACGAGGGCACGATTTTTTTTTTTTTTTTTGAGGGCACGATTAATAGGCAACCGAATCGGCGGGTTTAAGTGCAATGTCGGTGTGCGTCAGAACCACTTTGCAGGGCTTGTTTCTGATTCCGTAGGCCCGGGGAGGGGCACGAGGATTTGTATCCATGGCAGGTTACCAAGCGATCCGGAGAGGGTGGTGGTTGGAGGGAGGAAGAAGGAAAAAGAAACATGCAAGGGAAAGCAACTCCGGAGCCTGGGAAGAAATGGAAGGATCTGATTTCTTTGTCTTCCTTAGACTCCCCCAGCTTTTTTTTTTTTTTTCCCAGTTTTGAAGCAGTTGTTATAATTCACTTGTCTTAATAGAAGGGAGTGTAGTTCAGTAACAAATTTTACTTCCTGCCAGCCTAGTTCTAGAATAGACAAGAGCGTATTTCCAAGGGAAAACAAAAGCTTCTGTGGTCGGATAATATTTCTAGCTTAAAGGCACTGAGGAGGTGTGCATAACGAAATTCGCATCATTGAAAATTCCATATTATGTTTTCTGTAAACCCTTAATTTTTTTTTTCCTCTAGAGAACATTTATTATTTCGCACAGGTAGACTTTCCTGGCACCCGATATGGGAAATCTGAGGAAGTAAAGAGGTTTTTGTAAAACATAAATAGCCATTCAGACCCCCCCGAAACACATGAACATTCGTGCGATATTGTCGTCGTTTATAATGCACTGTAAAATGCATGGGACAGTTTGATTATCTCGTAACCCCGGGAACCGGAAGGAGAAGGCACAAATGGGTATGAAGACGGAGACTCAGAGGAGGAGTCCAAGATGACGCCAGGAAGAAACGGCAGATGCGAGATTTGGGGTTAGGTTTCCTGGCTCCCTGACCCCTGGTGGGATGCAGGGAGAAGCAAGAAGTTGGAACCTCTGAGCCCAAACATCAGGCGGGGAGATGCACGCATTTCTGTGTCGGAAGAGAGAATCTTGAGGGAGCAAGTCCCGTTGTCGCCAAGCTCGTGCCACGCGAAGGTAGATGTTCATCCCATATTAGCAGGTAATGAGAAGAGGGCAGAGAAGCCTGCTCTCAGCCAGGCCCCGGGGGGACCAGCGAGCAGGCTCTGGCCGGACGGTGTTTCAATGATATTCTGTTATTAGTTGGCAAATAGATGCTGGTATTTCTTCTAACTGCCTGGAATACGGCCCTGGCACCGCGCCTCCACCATGCTTGAGCCAAACGTGGGGCCCCAGCTGCTGTCACAAAGTTGGGTCTTTTGTTATATCCCTTGTCATTTCTAATCAGGACACGGGGACACTTGGCTGCACCATTCGAGGGCTCAGGCTGCCGCAGCGACCCCATGAAGATGCTCTGTCGTCTGGATACGTGGCACCAGGTCCCTGTTGGGCCCTTGATTTCCTCCGGAGGGAGGAGTTGGGACAAACAAAGAGAAGTGCTCCTTCCTTTGTTCGAGAGTGTTACATCTGGTCAGACCATTCAGCGTTATTCCATCTGTCCCACTTCACAGGTGGGAAAACTGAGTGGAGGAAGGGACGGTGCCTCTCAGATGACTCGCAGTGAGTCAGAGGCTGGGAGAAGGCCAAGCCGAACACCGAGACCCCGGGCCCGAGGGTCTGCCCATTACACTAGACTTTTACTCAAAATACTCATGGCCAATTCTTTGTCAGTGGCCATCTCCAAGAGATGTCAGGTTTTCCAGAAGAGTTAGAAAAAGAGAGAGTAGGAGAAGCGACAAGCCGGCCTGCCCCTCAAAGGAAATCTGGAAGCAACTGCTCCAGGAGGATTCACAGAAAGCTCTGTGAACCTATCCAAGTTTGGACAGGTTTGGGTTTCCTCCTGTGTTGGAGTATTTATCTCCGTAACCCTGTGAACGTGCAAAGGAGTCATCCCGGCCTCGTGAGCCGGAGACGAGGGAAGTAAGGCCTTGGATTTATTCTCCCAACAAGGCCCCGCTTGAGCCGACAGGTGTCCAGCAGTGGACCACGCGGGCAAAATCCCGGCTCCGGAGCGTGTAGCATCTACACAGCAGGTGACTGTCTTCCTGATTCTACCCTAAGTAATGGTGCTTACGGGGATGGAGAGACTTCTGACGTTACAAAGGGCTCCTCCATGGCTGCTCCCGCTGGAGGCACTCAGCAGGTCCCCGGGAGCCAGGGGGCCGGGGAGCGCTACGCTCGCTTCCTAGGAGGAGCTTGTGGCCACGGAGCGGAGAGACGTACGATGAGCCCTCGATCCTCGCTGAGAAGCGGTGTCTGATTCTTACAAACCCGGGGTCTAGGACCGCGTCTGCCACCGCACGTTGGACTGAACGGTCTGTGAACAACCGCGGTGATGACGGTGATGATGATGACGTGCAGGTCCCTCGGGGTTCTCCAGAGGAACAGAGCCATGTCTCACAAATGAAGAAACACCCAGGAGTAAGGCTACGCATCCGGGTCTCACCTGCGGCGGCCGCTGTGCCACACAGGAAAGGCCCAGAGGCTCAGTGTGTGTGCAGGCGGGCCAGGGGGACTGCTTGGGGGGAGCGAACCCCAGTTTGCACCAATGAAATCCAGAGTTTATCATACATGGTGGAGAGATGGATACTCCTGTCAGAGGTAACAGCTATTCAAAGCAAAAAAGATGGCCCTAGAGTCGTGTGTCACGAGCTGGGAGTTGGGCTGGTGTACACGAAGGTACATGACAGTCAGGAACTTGCCGTGTGGGCATCTGGAGCTGGTGGCAGGTCTGCACTGGACCCGACACGATTTCCCCTGAGTTGTAAGCATCATGGTGGAGTTTTACCAATTTACACAATAGTGTCTCCGCGTAAAGGATTCTGACACTCACACCCCGTAGCCCCCGTGCTCTCAGCGAATGGTCACCTCCACCCTGGCACGGGCAGGAAGGGACCACAGCTGCGGCGCGTTCCCATCTACCGTCCTAGACGAGTAGGACAACAGCCTCCTTTTGCAGGTGAGAGGTCAGGCCCAGAGAGGATGAGGGACCCACAAAGGGACCCTGAGGCAGAGAATGTCCACATCAGGGCAGAACTTGGGTTATTGTCTACCAGGGTCTTTTTTCCCTCCTTCCCCAAGAGATATTTGACACTTTTCTTCTTCTTCTTTTCTTCTTCTTCTTCTTCTTCTTCTTCTTCTTCTTCTTCTTCTTCTTCTTCTTCTTCTTCTCTTTGTCTTCGTCTTCTTCTTCGTCTTCTTCATCTTCGTCTTCTCCTTCTTTGTCGTCTTTGTCTTCATCTTCTTTGTCTTCTTCATCGTCTTCGTCTTCTTCGTCTTCATCTTCTTTGTCTTCATCTTCGTCTTCATCATGTTCATCTTCTTCGTCTTCATCTTCTCCATCTTCTCCGTCTCCTCCTCTTCCTCCTTCTTGTTCTAGATATTTTAATTTTTATTTATTTAGTTTAAAGAGAGAGAGAATATGAACAGGGGTGGGGCAGAGGGCAAAGCAGATTCTCCATTGAGCAGGGAGCCCAATGCAGGGCTCAGTCCCAGGACCCCGAGATCATCACCTGAGCTGAGGTCAAATGCTTAACTGACTGAGCCACCCAGGCGCCCTGATATTTGACAATTTCTGAAGACATTTTCATTGGTCACAACTGGGCAAGTGCTACCGGCCTCTGATGGGTAGAGGCTGGGCATGCTGCTAAGACTCCTCTGGTGCGTAGGACGGGTCTCCCCAGCAAGGGGTTCATTCAGCTCTCAGTGTCCATCACGCTGAGGTTGAGAAAACCTACCTACGCCACACCTGATGGGAGCTCTTGTCAGTTGGGGACCTTGAACACCATCTGGTCTCCTTCTTGCTGAGTTAGTCCAGGTCCAGTGAACAGGTGTGACTTTTCCAGAGTGGACGGTGCACTGTCGCTGTGCTTCCGTAGCTCCCAGTTCGGCCCGAACACTTCTTATTAGCCTCTCCTAAACCGGAGCAAGGGTCAGGTATGTAGACAGGGTCTTATGGGGAAAGTAGACAGACGTCACCCCAAAGTGAGATATCGCCCCAAAGCGGCCAGAGAGTCATATCACCCACACCCTCACCTGGAGGGGCAAGACCCCGGTGGAGCCAACATTCATGGTCAGCACGCGGAAACTCGGTGGCTACTTAGGGAATGCCCGCTCCCCTCCAGGCACCGTACTAAGCACCGAGGAGTCAGCCACGGACAAGACGTGGTCCCTGCTCTTTCAGCAGTTGCACGGGCGAATAAACACTCTCCACCGCCCAACCCGCGAGCATCTGGTGCTTGAGAAACCAGGCTCTGGACCCAGATGAACTAATGTTATATCCTCCTTCACTGCGTCCCAGCTTGGGGAGGCTCAGGCGAGTGACTTAACCTCCCGGAGCTTCAGTTTTCTCATCTGCAAAACGGGAACAATAATAGCGTCACCCCCATAGGACTGAGCTGCGCAGCGTGTGAAAGTGAGAGCAGCAGATGCAGAAGGTGTTATAATTATAGACAGGAACCCTGAATTCTTGTCTTGCTTCTCCTGCCCGCAGCTCGGGGAGCCTGGAGAAGCTACTCTCCTTTTCTGGTTTCCTGTAAAACAAGAGACTAGAGGAGCTCCCTGTGGATTATGAATCTTATCCTCTGTCCTCCGAGGAGGCGGCTCTTGGGTCTACACTGGCCCTCCTCTGGGGAGCATGGCCTTCACCCCACCCCAGGCTGATGTTGTTCAGGCCCTCACATCACCCACGACCGAGCCGATGTGGGGGTGGCTGGGTCCCTGCAATTCAGCAGAGCAGAGACGATGGCAAAGCTGTGACTTCAGGTAGGCCAGCTTCCCGGGCTGCCCACTGGCTGTCCCTGGCTGCTTGGCATGCATCTCAGAGCCAGCCTGCAGTGATCATGAACAAAGCCATTAGACGGAAGATGGTAGTGTTTTTATTTTTAACAAAATGACTCATTCTCCCTCCGGCTGTGAGCTGTTGAAGGCTCAGGGAGGGAGCAGGAGATGTTAGAAGTGCGAGTTCAGGACACTTTGGCCCTTTGGGAGCCAGCCACAGGGGATGTCATACACCTTTACTCAGCTTAATAGGTCCCGGGAAAAGGTGTTTAAAACGAAGAGGAAGGCTCTGTGTTGTGGTTTGAAGGGCAAGGGGAAGGAAGGGCAAACACACAGCCAGTGATGGTGGCGGAATTAGAACCCTGGCTACGAGAGGAAGCGGTGTGGTCAGGGGCTGGAGGCTCTCTGGAACTGGGTTCACCAGATGTTGGCTTAAATCAGGATGTTTTTTTTTTTTAAAGATTTTATTTATTTATTCATGAGAGGCATAGACAGAGAGAGAGGCAGAGACACAGGCAGTGGGAGAAGCAGGCTCCATGCAGGGAGCCCGATGTGAGACTCGATCCTGGGACTCCAAGGATGACTCCCTGGGCTGAAGGCAGCGCTAAACTGCTGAGCCACCCAGGGATCCCCAGGATGTTTTTTTTTTTCTTTTAAGATGTATTTATTTATTTGACAGAGAGAGAAAGCATGGGTGGAAGGGGCAGAGAGAGAGGGAGAGAGAATCTTGAGCACAGAGCTGGACACGGGGCTGCGTCTCACAACCCCGAGAGCATGGCCTGGGCAGAAATCAAGACCCAGACACTCAGCCAACTGCTCCAGGTGCCGCAACCTGGAGCTTTTAAACTGCCTTCTGCAAAGTCACAGGAGTTCCCCGGGAGCACCCCCCTCGGCCCCTCGCCCTGCGCTCCTAGTTCTCTGCCCTGCTTCACCTGGACAGGCCTCTGCTTGTATCTATTGCACAGGTTGAAACCTCAGGAGTTAACACAACTGGGTCCAGCCCTTGCACCAAACACTCTATAGGTGCGAAGTCCTTTAGCTTCATATCAACCCTACGAAATATTTACAATTACGATTGCTATTTTGCACTTTACAAAATGGAGGCTTAAAGCCAAGGTAAATCATCATCTGCCCCGAGTCGCCAGGCTAATAGGCAGCTTTGCCAGAACTGGAAATCAGACCTGTCCGTCTGCAAAGCCCATTTTCTTAACCACAATGCTACATGGCCCCCCATGCTGGGTTTCCACACAAGCTTTCATTTCCAGAAAGTGTTCCATGGTTATTTTAAAAGGAACAAAATGAAAGTTTGAAAGTGACTGATTAGATGTTCTGAGATCCCTCCCAGCCCCAAATTTCCAACTTTTATGATTTATAGAAGGAAGAAAGCAGAGGCCTCGTTACAAAGGTTGATAGTAGGAGACAATAGACGAACCCTAGGATAATAATAGCAGCTAATACCTGAGCACTTAATAGGCCCGGCGACTCTCTAAACCCTTCATACACATTAGCTCATTTAATCCTTGCACCAGTCCTCTAGTAGGTGGTATTTTTGCTATTCCCATTTCTAGACGAGGAAGCAGCACAAGGTTATAACTCATCATCAAGGTCACACACATAGAAGGTAAGAGGCCAGTTTCCAGAGTCCGTGCTCGTGGCCACTGCTGCTCTGTGGGGATGACTAACACTGGGGGAAAACCACTTTCCTTAATATCAGCCTTTATTTTTTAACATCACACCAATGCAAATGTATGTAAATAGACATGCAGATCAGCTGCTACCCTGGCATTGGCGCCAGCTTCCCGTCAGGGATGTTGACGCAACAAAATTTGGCCATTGTCGCTGATTTGAGCTATCATAGTGGTAGACATTTCAAGAATTCCCCACATTTCTCAGGCTTGGAAGAAATAAACGCGTACTCCATAGCTCTGTACCCATGCATGCTGGAATTCTGCATCTTCTCTCTAAGAGGCATTTTCCCAACCATGGATCGTTGGTATCCATTGAAAATGAGATGACGTCTAGCACTGCCTTGCCACCCTGCTGCATTTGGGCCTTGCCGCCGGCCTCCCCCCAAGGAAAAACGTGCCTTCCCTTCTTCGAGAGGCAGCAGACGGGGTGACGGGGTTTTCTCAGGATATCCCTGGGCGTCGTTGGCCTGGCTGGTCCTCCTATGTGGCCTACCTTCTTCGCCACGGACTCTTCCTCCCCGAGCTGTGTTACTTTCTAAGTCTGAATGCAGGAGAGCTTGTGTCTTTTTTTTCTCTCTCTTACAGAAAGAAAGGGAAAGGAAACCGCATTACCTGGTCCTTTAAAAGCGGACATGCACATTCAGGTTGGAAGACCAGCAGCCTGGGGACCCCCGGGGGGCTCTGTGGGTGAGCCTGCCTCCGGCTCAGGGCGTGACCCCGGGGTCCTGGGATCCAGGCCCACATTGGGCTCCCTGCAGGGTGTCTGCTTCTCCCTCTCTCTCCCTCTCTCTCTCGAATAAATAAATAAAAATCTTAAAAGAAAAAAACAAAAAACACCAGCGGCCTGATAAAGGACAGAGGAAGTAGGCTTCACTGAGTAACTCCTCCACCTGCAGGGTGCCCTAGGATGACCATGCCACATATCACCCGGAGAACGACAAGGGGTGCTGTCAGCACTGGCATTGGGACCACGGGGTGAACTGAGACCGCGGTGGGCAGTCCGGGAGGTATGGTCACACTTGCCGAAGAGGTGTCATTCATTGTCTCTTCTCCAAAGCCCCGAAATGTAAGGTGACTTTCTCTGTGCTGAAGCTCAGAACATAGGGACCGTGCCCAGGGTCCCCTAGCAAATGCATGACAGCGCTGATTCCAAAGCCCCGGCTCAAGGCTGACATCAGGGACGGGGACGCTTGACAGGCCGGCCACGTGAGAGCTGACTCTGGAGGTTGCTTTGTGTCGGGCTGTTCTCCTCCCTGCATCCCTGTCCCGGTGCCCCCCATCCTTGACCTGCATCCCTCTCCCGGCCCCCACATCCTTGACTCGTATCTCCCTCCCAGCCCCTCATCCTGGACCCGCATCCCCCTACCTCCCCACATCCTGGACCCGCATTCGCCTTCCATGCCCATCCTTGACACGCATCCTGCTCCAGGCCCCCCCATCCTGGACCCGCATCCTCCCCCCTAATCCTGGACCAGCATCCCCCTCCCCCCAATCCTGGACATGCATCTCCCTCCCGGCCCCCCCATCCTGGACCCGCATTCCCCTCCCCTCCATCCTGGGCCCGCATCCTCCGCCCCCCCCATCCTGAACCAGTCCCCCTCCCGACCCCCCCCATCCTGGACCCGCATTCCCCTCCCCTCCATCCTGGCCCCGCATCCCCCTCCCGCGCCCAGGTCCTGGACCACGGCAGGGCCCAGGTGGGGCGCGGTGACAGCGCTGCTCCAGCAGAGGGCAGTGTTGCCATGCCGGCCAAGGCCAAGGGCGCCGCGAGGGCCGGGCCCAGGGGCCGCGCAGCATCCCTGAGCCCCCGGGCTCCCGGCCGCCTGCTGGCCCGCGGCTCCCCGGGCTCCCTCCCGGGCTCCCATTCCCCTAAGGCCCCCGCGGATGACCGGCTGTCCCCGCCATGTGGCTCCTGCCTGCCACCACTCAAGGCCAGGACAAGTTCAAGAGCTGTGCCAACCCGGGCAAGAAAGAGCCGGGGAAGCTTCCAGGCTGGAGCCGGGCCCTGTCGCCTTCTCCCTGTTTGCTCAGGATGACTCCAGGGCTGGGAGCACGGCTGACATCCGTGCTAACCACTTAATCTTTCATAAGAAATCCCTTCCAGGGGTAGCTGAATTCTGGATCCATGCCAGCTTAGATGATTACATTCCCCCAGAAAACAGGAGCTCTGAGGGCTGCATTCTTTTTTTTTTTTTTTTTTTCCGGCAAGAGTTAGGGGTTTCAAGGATGCACGGTAGGCATTGGTGGGAGGGAGACAAAATGGTCCACGGAAAAGAAAAGACCAAGGTTTGATGAGAAAAAATAAACCTCAAAGTGTCACCCACTAACCATATATATATATATATATATTATTTTTTTCCTTCCCTTGGCCTCATTCAAAGAGAGATTCATTTGTAGTTTTTGTCTGTAACTAAGAATTCAATTTTTGCTCTTTTAAAAGAAACCTGATTTACAGGGGGTGTGAAACAAAGCAGAAAATGATAAGAGGAGGGAAAAAATAACAATTCAAATGGAAAAAGGAGAAAGGAAAAAAAAAACCTTTTAACAATTTCTCTCATCTAAAGTGGAGGGGACCACGTTTTTATATTAAGTTCAGCATTTTGTCAGGAGGGGATGAAAATGCCCTGTGATCCTCAAACTAAGAATTGCTGGTGATTTTAAACCCTCCTGCTGGCTCAGATCTTAATCAACCAGAAAACCTCAAAATGACAAACAAACAAAAGACAGCTTTGCTCTCTGAGGTTCATTAGCTCAGGCCAAGGTTGAGAAGACGCGCTGGAAGCAGGCGGGCTCCAGAAGTCACTTTGCGGGCAATTCTCTCCCCCACCCCCGGGCCCACTGCCAGGCCTCCTCTCCGACACCCAGGGCCTTTCTCCACTGCTCTCTGGGCTCCTACTCCCCGGGGTCGGAGTGGGTGTGGGAGTGGGAGTGGGAGTGGGTGGCAGGGAGAGGACGGGGGCTGACGGCAGGTGGGGCGTCGGGGGCTCTTGGGGCTGCTGCCTCCTCGGAGCCCACATCCATGCCTCTGCTTCCCGGATGTTGGCAACATCACGAGGACCGAGGACCCAGGACCCAGGACCCAGGACCCAGGACCGAGGACCCAGGACCCAGGACACAGGACTCAGGACCCAGGACCCAGGACTGAGGACACAGAACACAGGACTGAGGACGCAGGACTGACGACCAAAGACCCAGGACCCAGGATTGAGGACCCAGGACTCAGGACCAAGGACCAAGGACCCAGGACCCAGGATTGAGGACCCAGGACCCAGGACACAGGACTCAGGACCCAGGACCCAGGACCAAGGACCCAGGACCCAGGATTGAGGACCCAGGACTCAGGACCAAGGACCAAGGACCAAGGACCCAGGATTGAGGACCCAGGACCCAGGGCCCAGGACTCAGGACCCAGGACCAAGGACACAGGACATAGGATTGAGGACCCAGGGCCCAGGACTCAGGACCAAGGACCAAGGACCCAGGACCGAGGACCGAGGACCCAGGACCAACAACCGAGCACCGAAGACCAAGGACTCAGGACCGAGGACCGAGGACCCAGGATCCAGGGCCGCAGCGTGTGATCCGGGCCCCACGCCCTCATCCCCCTTCGCAGCACCCGCCTCTTCCTTGACTCCCTCCTCCCCGGAGACCCGGGCGCCCCCCCACCACCCCCTTCCCTCTCTGCCCTCCTCCCCGCCCCCACTCCCACACCCACGTGCCCTCCCCCACAGTCTCGCACACTCACATACACTCTCACGCACACTCAGAGGCTCACATTCTGGCACACTCATGCACGCCCACTCACACTCACGCTGCCTCCCTCGTGCATCCTCACACGCTCACCCTCACACCCATACACACTCACACGTACTCTCCGTTCCCCAGATAGTCACACAATCATACACACACACTCATACACACACTTTCACGCGTGCTGTCTCCTACTCTTACACTCTCACAGTCACAGCCTTTCACACACACCCTCATGCTCACACGCACTCACACCCACACTCTCACATACCCTCACACCTGCCCTCTTTCACACACACTCCTACTCTCTCACGTCCTCACAGTCACCCTCACTCTGACCCACCCTCACGCACACTCATACACTCTCTCTCTCACACACACACACCCCCCTCCTCCTTTTTCAGGGGTCCAGGTCTGGCTCTCAGTATCTTCCCCTAATACCTTCTTAGCTCTTCTGCAGCCTCTCTGTGCATGACCGCCAAAGAAAACCTCCTTAAGTCCATTCCTGAAGGTATAATTCCTCTCCCAAATCCTCCGGCAGCTCACTACCACCTACAGGATAAAGTCCTAAATCCTCAGCTTGGCATTCAAGGTCCCTCATGGGCTGGCTCTCCCGTCTGGCAGGCCTCTGTTAGCGTCCCGTGTGTCCCGGGTCCCTGTGCTCCACCGTACACCCTAGTCCCCCTCAGCAGAGCCAGTGTATTTTCTCAACTCATGGCTCCCCCGACTTAGCTGATCCTGTCCGCATCCTGTCTACTCATCCTGCTTCAGCTTAAAGACCACCTCCTGGGGAATGATACTCTTCTCACCCCCCATATCTCTGCCCCAAATGGAAGTAAATCTTCCCTGCTTGTGACCTTCCACAATGCTTTACTTGCAACCCGTATCTTTTAATTGATCTAATATCTACGATATTATATTTTTTTGTACTCATGGGTCTTTGTTTTGTTTTGCGTGAATATGTTTTTTTATGCTCCTGGGTTTTTTGTTTTGTTTTGTTTTGCTTTTTTTGTCCCCTCTCTCTCTTAAGTGCACATTCCATGAAGATGGGGAATCATCTTCATTCCACACATGGCTTAATTCAGTGCCTTTCATATGGCAAATCTTAAATGGCAATTTGTTGAACAGATTAATGAATACTTTTAAGAACCCATAAATGAAGGAGTTGAATCCAACTTGCATGGATGCGTGAATAAATGACTTTGTGCATGGATGAATTAATGAATCTGTGTACTTATGCATTCAAAAATACTATAGGAGCCTACTATGCAAACTAGTCCAAAAACAGATGAATGCTTACATGCATAAATGAGTAAGAATATGCATGCATGAATTTGAATGAATGACCGGGAGGCTGGATTCCTGGTTCTTGGGTTTGTCTCTCACAGAAAAGTCGACAAAGTTTCCTTCACATACCATGGTTGTATTGTACTTTCACCAAAATTTCTTGAGTACAAGTTGATTTTCACTAATTAAAAACCTTGCCCATGTTCATAGCTTTAGCCAAACAAATCCACCGTCTTTCTATTTTGGCTCTTTAGGTGAGGTTGGCCCACACTTCACCGTACCACTGATATCGTGCATAAACAATAAAATCAATTTCTGGCATTTTCTCAAACCTTCTCTTTCTGCATCTTGACTGGGCTTCCTATTCAACTCTCGGATCATCATTCTTTTTGGATTCTAGCACCCACTAGTTTCTATTGAGTATGGTCTCCAAAGACCACCCCATGCCAAGACATCCAATGAGAGGATAATAGTCTGATCATATTTGTACTCAAGTGGTTTGGCTGTTTCCCTCAGAAGGCAGTAAATGATCCATTCTTAAGTGTTCCCAGAAGGATGGCATCTTTACCTCTCTGTATCACACAGCGGCCAAATCTATGGGTTTTACTTTAATCCACAATGGAGATTATCTGCACTCTAAGTTCTTGTTAGAGGATTTTATTGTGAATCGAATGAGAGCCAGCACTTTTCAGAAGCTCGTTTACGATATCTGATGTTTGATAGAGAAAGTCTAATAGACATGCTAACTATCCATTCATCTCTAGTCTCTACTGGAAAGGAAATACCTGAGTCACATTATCTCAGCCCATGGCAGAAATGCTTTCCCTGAGTTACGACTTAATATTTTGCTCTTTGCTTTTACGGAGGGTCGATAGGAAAACTGCCCAGAAGAAAAAAGCATGTCTGTATTTTTCCGAAACTGTGATTGAAGATTGGATCCACTATTTAACTCAATGGACTCCAAACTCTCTATTTATATTATAGAAGGAGTCCTAAAACTAAATAATGGGTCATACCTTGAAGCTAAGTAAGGAGCATGTGGGCTGTGTTCCGTCATGATGTACATGCCCCAATGAAAGGATATGACATAGTCAGTGATTGATGTGGGCCATAGCTGACACAAAAAATACCACAGCATGAGATTTAGGACATGAGACCAGGCTTCGGTCACAAGGTATTTATTGGACAGAATGGGAACTCAGAGGCCACAGATGTTTATTTCCCTATTTCCCTGGCTTATCGCCAGGTATCAGGGGTGGGAGTCCAGAGAGCATTCTAGAACAGAGGTCACACAATTGTTGCCTATAGGCTGGCTCCCTGTTTTATAAATAGACACAGGAGAACATTGCCAGAACACAGCTACATTCATGTGTTTATGCATCGTCTATGGCTGTTTTCATGCGGTAGCAACAGAGATGGAGTAGTTGCTACAGAGACTTGATGGGCCACAAAGCCTGAAATATTTACTATTTGATCCTAAAGATAAAGGCATTGAGATGGAGTCAAAGTACATGAGTAAGTATGCAAAGTTTGTACATATTTTAAAGTTCCTGCACCATCTGAGGTGCAGTATCCTCAACTGTAGAGCGGGATTACTCATTCTGTATGTATTATAGTTTTGGCAGGACTTCCTTAGAAAATGTGATTGTAAATAGGCAGCTTGGTAGCTAGTTCTGTGTGAAGCTTGAGGAGGACAGGACGACATTTACACGGACACAGACATGATCTTCCAAACAAAAGTCAGTGCTTCGCTTTCTCTCCAGGACAGCCACTCTCAGAAGAATTCTCTTCCAAAGCCATGGCCTACAGAAAGACCATTTTCTTGCCAGGAAGGACAATTGAACACGCTGTCAAGTCCTTCTTACTGCAAAAGAACTAGGCTGAGATAATCTCAGGTGGAAGAGCACGATGCATTTCTTCCAGGGCCTCATATGTCAGGTATGATTTTAATTTCAGATAACGTCCAAAGTAGATAAGAAGCCCATTGGTAGTATGAGCAGATTTCCTGGTGCTGCCGGTGTCTATGGTAGCACCATCCCCCTCCCACACCACTGCTCTAAGCTAGGGGAGACCTCACTGAGATGAGGGTGTACTCAACCTTGCTTCCTGGCCCTCCCCTCTCATTGCTTCCTAAAGCTGGGTTCACCAATGGGGATTACCACTTGAGACTCAAGTTTGCTCCAGTGCCTGAGTTAAGCTGCTTCTCATAGCTCTTCATCCCCAATATCTAATATCGGTATGTCCAATGCACTCAGAGCGTTCAAACAGACCTGCTCCATCCAACAACACAAATGTAGAGGACAAGACCACACCATATGGCACATTGCAGACATTCAGTAAATTCAATTCAAATTGAACTGAACAAAATTGGGTTTGAGTCTTGCTGGGGCCGATGATGATTATGATGATGATGATAGCAGGAGTATGGTGGTAGTAGGATGATGGCAGCTACACTTAAGGGATCAGAGTGACGTTTTGCAAATTTGAAATGTACTACACCAAGAACTGGATAAATGCTCAAAGCCTGGCCTGATGATCACACAACCTGGTGACACTCAACTGAGGTGACTATGTACATAAGGAAAATATCCATGTGGGAGACAAAGCTCTTCTTTATTAAAAAAAAAAAGATTTATTTATTTATTTATTTGAGAGAGAGTGAGTTGGGGGAGGGGCCTAGGGAGAGGGAGAGAGTCTCAAACAGACTCCCCAGTGAGCACAGAGCCCCATACAGGGCTTGATCCTACAACCCATGATATCATGACCTGAGCCAAAACCAAGAGTTCAACATCAAACCTACTGAACCACCCAGGTGCCCCATGGCTCTTCTTTATTAACAGCTGAACCAATACGCCACACCTCCCAATGATGAACTCTGGTAAAAGCCGACTTGCAGCCCGAGGCTTAGAAATCTAATCTGTTCTATTTCACTCCTTTCCTTAACTTTGAGGTGGCTGAGTCTGCAGAGGAAGTTATGGCACAAGATATTCACTCAGCTATTGGCATGCATGGAGTAGGGTAGACATACCGACTTGGCTTATCTTCCTCCAAGGAGGCAAAAGATGCCCGGATGTGCTTATTCCTCAGGAGCAGGTCGAGGCCTGGACATGAACATAGAGGGTTCAATGTCCTGGAGGTGACCACACAGATCGACTACTAATGGATCTGGCCGAAATAAGAGCAGAGGAGGCTTGGTTTTCCTCGCCCTATGATTTACCATGCTAGAATATTTTGCTAAGCATTTACAAACATGTTTTTTTCCCCTTTAACTTTTACAAAAATCCTGGGAGATAAATCAAATCATTTTGCAGGTGAGGAAATAGGTTCAGAGTGATCAAGTGATTTGCCTGAGGTCACTCCCTTAATAAATGATTGATCTAGGTCTCAAACTCAAATCTGTCTGGTTCCAAAGCCCATACCCTTTCCACTACACCTTTACTACTCACAGTGTGATCCATGGTCCAGCTATTCAGCATCACCTGGAAGCCTAGAAGCATTTCAGGGGCAGAGGTGTCTCAGGCCCACTCCAGACCTACTGAATCTGAATCTGCAATTTGACAATATCTCCAGGTGATTTGTATATGTGTTGAAGCTGGAAGAGCACCATGCTACACTACACTGGCTAGCTTCTGCCATTATTCCCTTTTTACAGAAAACAAAACTATTTATTGTGGTCATACCATGCATAGGAGGCTGACTAGGATGTGGGTAACTGGACTTATGGGGCCTATTGGGTGGGAAACCTAAGACCTGTTTCCTGAGGACCCTGGGCACTTTGTATTGATTGGTCTGCTCCCCTTACTGGATACAATGTCTCAGCTGCTACCCCATCTTTACTTCCTTGCATTCGATCTGAGGTCATGAAATCCCAGCAGATGTTAGGCAGATTTTGTCTAAACATCTCTATGTGTGGCCACCCCAGACCCTCAGAGGAGAAAGAACCTGTTATATTTCCCCTTGAGGAAAAAGAATACACAGATATGTCTGTAGAACCCTGATGAAATGAAGTCCCATGATAACCTAAAAAACGAGTTTGTTGTGAATTTATAGTTACTTATTTTCCTTTTTCACTTTTGATATAGTTTTGTTATTTCTCAGTGTAATTTCCTATGGCAGATTAAGATCCATAATGTTCCAAGATACTGTGATTCATGCATAAGAGAGATTTGAAATGAAAGATACATTTGTTGACACTTACAGCTCAGGCACTTGATAAATATTCTCTCACTATAGCCTCAAAACAACACTCTGAGGATAGAGGAATTATCTCTACTTTAGAGATGAAGACAATAGGTTCAGTCTCTGGTCCTACCATCAAAACCAGTTTTAAGTGTAGACTGGCAATTTTCTCATGATGCATCTGTTTGAGTTGGGTGATAGGTAACATAGTAGGGGTAAAGGATGCCTAGATAGAAATGAATAAGACATAAGGTCCTAAATCAACCATCTTATTTAAATATTTTAGGTTAGAGAAATTAATACATCTAACTGGTAGGTATTTCGTTTTTGGTTTTGTTTTAAAGAATCATGCACATGTTAAAGAGTAGAAAGCAAATGTTGGAATTTTGAGTGAATTTATGACAAACAGAAGATTTGGATAACTCTTCAAGTATGTCCTGAAACCCTGGGGATAGGCTTTTCATCTTCTCTCTGCTGTTAGCAATAACAGCAGCAGCATAAGTAGCAGGAGGAATAGTGCAGTGGTAATAGCCTCAAAGCTACTATATTCGTTATCTATCAATGAATAACAAATGATCCCCAAACTTATAGGCTCAAAAAATCACACATTTATTATTTCAGTTTCTGGGGGTCAGGAATCAGGACGTGGCTTGATAGGTTCTTTGCTTCTTGTTCCTACATCCTGTGATGACACTCTTGACTGGGGCTGTAGTCTCATTTGAAGGCCTGATTGGGGGCAGCCCCGGTGGCGCAGTGGGTTGGCACCGTCTTCAGGCCGGGGTGTGATCCTGGAGACCTGGGATCGAGTCCAATGTTGGGTTCCCTGCATGGAGCCTGATTTTCTCCTCTTTTCTCTGCCTGTATCTCTCTCTCTCTCTCTCTCTCTCTCTCTCTCTCTCATGAATAATTTAATAAAATCTTTAAAAAAATGAAGGCCTGATTAGGGAAAGATCCCTTTGCAAGAACACTCAGTGTTTGTTGGTGGGATTCGATTTTTTATAGGATGTTGGATTGAAGGCCTCAGTTTCTTGCTGGCTGTTGGCCTGAGGCCACCCTCAGTCCCTTGTTGCAGGAACCTCTCCAACATGGTAGCTGGCTTCATCAACATGTGTAAGATGAGAAGGCAATAGAGAGAGCCCGAAGATAGAAATCACAGCCTTTCATAATCTACCCATAGCGGTGACTTTCCATTATATTTGCTGTATTCTATTTTCTAGAAGTGATTCACTAAGGGAGGGGATTACATAAGGACTTGAGTGCCAGGAAGCGGGAATCATTTGAAAGATACCCATCATAACTATTACTCACTGAGGGTCTTTGATGTGCCTGGAATTCCGCTAAGCTCTTAATTTACATGATCTTATTTAATATTCACCACTTTTAGTTGAAGTGTGGATTATAACTCTCATACCCACTTTACAAAGGGGAAAGCTGAGAAATCTGATGACTAAGCAACTTGCCCAGGGTGACATAGTGTCAGTGTCAAGACAAAAATCATGATTTGTGTGATACTAAAGCCCACATTCTGTGATGAACTCTTTAAAAATGTTATTGTCTCTCATAGGGTTTTTGTAGGGAGCAAGGGCCAGAGGCTCCTTTTCCAGCCAAGTCCTTGGAACTTAGAGGTCTAACACATCCAGAGGGCTCAATCCAGGGACATAGATACTTATTAGAGAAACAATTTAGGAAGCAAACAAAGTAGGCATTTATTTACATGAATTACTGTCCATAGGAACATCTGGTGTTGGCTGAAGCACAAGAGAAGAGACTCTGGGGAGGAAGAGAGGGATCAGAAAAATGGCAATGAATGGAATGGTCACTGACTCATCCTCCCTTGGTGGACTTTGTTCGAACATCTCTGAGATAGGGATTAGGACCAAAAAACTAAAGAAATAGTTCTTGAGCAAGATTTAAAAAGTCACTGAACATAAGTGGAACCAATTTGGGAGCCGTAAGTCAAGGAGTAGCACAAAATTGGTATATTTTAGTAATGAGGTGTTTTTAAAAAAAATTTTATTTATTTATTTATGAGAGAGAGAGAAAGAGCCCAAGTGAGGAAGGACAGAGGGAGAGGGAGAGGCAGACTCCCCACTGAGCAGGGAGCCTGTCATGGAGCTCCATCCCAGGACCCTGGGATCATAACCTGAGCCAAAGGCAGACACTTAACCACAGCAAATGATTAACCAACTGAGCCATTCAGGCATCGCAGGATGAGGCTTGTTTGTAAGGGACACATAGCTCAATCATAATGGCCAGCGGGTTGGTAGAAGTAGGGTAGACTTCAGCTTGGTTTGATTCACTGGCTCTATCATGTCACCAAGGCCCTGATTTCTTCCTGTTAATTTGATCTGTCTTCTACAGTGTTAATTTTATCATAAATCTGGCCCCATATCTATTTTTTTAAAGATCTATTTATTTATTTGAGGTGTAGGGAGGCGCAGAGGGAGAGAAAGAATCCTGAAGCACACTTCCCACTTAGCGGGGAGCCCCAATGCGAGGCTCAGTCCCAGGACCCCAAGATCACAATCTGAGCTGAAATCAAGAGCCAGCTGCTTAGCCAACTGCGTCATTCAGGCACCCCACACTGGCCCCATTTCTTAATCATAAACTGACTATTGGAGTAGCCACAGCTACATACCTCTTTGACCATATCTAGAGACTGTCTCTGAGAAGTACAAGCAGCCTTGTCCAGAAACACTCTACAAACTGCTCCTTACTTCTTACTGATCTGAATTTTGTCACCTGTTAATATAATAACTTTGGCCTCAGTGTGAGATCACGGTGGTTAGCTAGAATGAGATATTTATTGGTTTCTTAGGTCCAGAGGCATTAAAAAGCCCCTTTTTGGGCAGCCCGGGTGGCTCAGCGGTTCAGCACCACCTTCAGTCCAGGGCATGACCCTGGAGTCCTGGGATCAAGTCCCACACCGGGCTTCCTGCATGGAGCCTGCTTCTTCTCTGTGTGTCTCCTTCTCTCTCCCTCTCTCTCTCTCTCTCTCTGTCTCTCATGAATAAATAAATAAAATCTTTTTTTAAAAAGCCCCTTTTTAGGGGCACATGGGTGGCTCAGTCAGTTAAATATCAAACTCTTGATTTCAGCTCAGGTCATGATCTCAGGGTTGTGGGATCAAGCCCCATATGGAGCTCTGAGCTCAGTGGGAAATCTTCTTGAGATTCTCTCCTTCTCCCTCTGCTTCCCACCCCTACTCTCTTTTTTTCTCTCTCTCAAATAAAAAAAATTAAAAAAAAGATTTATTTATGAGAGACACAGAGAGAGAGACAGACAGAGACACAGGCAGAGGGAGAAGCAGGCTCCCCACAAAGAACCTGATGTGGGACTATATCCCAGACCCTGGGATCATGCCCTGAGCAGAAGGCAAATGCTCAACTACTGAGCCATCCAGGCTTCCCAATAAATAAATATTTTTAAAAAGTCCCTTTTCAACCTAATTTGTTTATGTCATCTGTTTTTATTGTGGGGTTTGATTGATTCTGACTTTGATTGAACATCAACTCCCTGAGAATGAAAGTACACTTATCTGCAAATTTTTATCCTCAGACCATATCTGGACACACAAAAAATTCGAAGACAGAAAGGTTTTTTTAAAAGAACACAGAATATGGTATCAAGCCATATTCTTGTTTTAGCCATTCGTCATTAAGTGATCTTGGGTATTCTTTGACTCATTCAGCTAATGTTAATGATCTTATGTGGGGCTGTGTGCCATGGGCTAGCTCCTAGGACTAAGCACGTATTAAAAACTCAATGAATATGTCAGTTGAATGCATTAATGTCTTTTGATAATATAAAGATCAAGTCATGCAGATATCACTGATCAAAATATGCCCTAAATAGTACAAGGTGCAATTCCAAAATTCCAAGCCAACATTTTCCCTTCTCCTATGTCTATACTTATTAAAGCCTCAATCCCCAACAGTGACTATAAGGCTGTGGTCTCCACATCAAGTGAAAATCTTCTTAATTGCAAATTGATTGAATTAATCCAAATGATAGCAGAAAAACATGGAAAGGAAGGACATCCTTGAGAAAAAAAATCTAAATAGAATGCACAGAGTAAAACAGAATGGTTAAAGCGAAGTTACAAAGTGCATTTGGACACCCATGAAATCAGGGAAAGTCAATGCCCTGTGCCGCTGATGGGAAGGGCCATTATACATTATGGGTTGATTCTATATACATGGAAGGCTGCGTTATTTCAAATTAATCAAGAGAAATATAGGACACTAGACGCTAGCACATTTTAAAAGGCACTATATTCAGAGAGCATCCATCAAAAACAAAACCACTGCACTGTCATAAAGCATGCCTCATTACAACGAAGAGTGTGATGACAGTATGATCTTATGGGCAGGAAATGACCGCTGTTGATATCAGCATAGTTCAGGCCACTTCACAGCCACAACATGGTGTGGGTTTTCGTGGACAATAACCATGACATCACAGAAGTCTAAGTGGCAGTGAAATTTTTTTTTTCCCAGATAGGTTTGGCTGATAGCAGTATTTAAGCACTAACTTGCAATTATGCAAATATATGTATATTACACCTTAATTTAAAAAGCAATTTTAAGAGAACCAAATTTCAGAAATACAGTTGCTCCAAAGAGTGCAAGTTTTCTTGTTTGTCCTCTTTCCTTCTCACTCCTACTTATTATTTCTTTAAGTCTATGGGGATGCGCTTCTTAGGGGGGTCAAGAAGCACCCTGAAATTTCATCCAGCTTTATACATGGGAGAAAAAGCATTTTTTTTGAGAGAGTATCTCATACTCACAAAGGGTTGTGTAAAATATCTATTCCCCCACCATGCCAATGTTAAGAATTATTACATTAATTGGAAGAAACAATGTACTGTGAAAAGATTCATAGGCTTTTGAGAGTAAGAAGGATTTAAACTCTAGCTCTATAAATTTCTTGAACAAGTTAGTAAACATCTCTACTCCTTAGACTCCTTATTGCCCTGTAAGGTTATTATTTAAATCAGTTAATCAAATAAGCTAAATAAATATTTAGAGCATCTAATTCAATATGTATATGAATGTAGGAGGTAATTCAGAAAGTGAAAGCTGACATTATTATTATGATTTTTCTTTTCCTTTCTTTCTATTTCTTTTTATGTTTTTTTGTTTGTTTTTCAGAGTGGTAACCAATGGGATCTCTGAGTTTTGTATTTAATGGAGTCAGGAGTGACCAACCCAAGTCAACCAAATGGGCACATTTCTCAAATGAAATTATTGGGGAGTTAGATTCACATCAGTTTACCCTATATGTGCTTAAGTAATTTAGCATATAAATGCTAGCTATAAATTAGTAATTTATGGCATATATTTAGGAAGATAGCATCAGGTGTTTTTCCATGTGCCAAGAGGTATCTGGAGACCGGCCCATGCACTCCACCTTGGATCCTTCTAAATCGGTAGGTAGAAAACACTTCGGTGTTCTGCAAGTGCATTATGTGGCCTTGAACAAATCATTTAACTTTCCTGGGCCTAGTTTCTCCATTCATAGCATGAAAAGTCCTAATGCTTATTGCTCCAGCTACCACACGCTTTTCCTTCTCTCACGGCTTTGTTATACCTTTTCTGAGGAAACTCTTTGGATCAAGTCTGCAAGGCGAATCGTTCTATTACTCAGTGTGTCTCAGCTCTTATGTGCAGAATTTGTAAGTGGGTAGCTTCAACGGGAGCTTTCTTATTTCTATACGAGTGTCTGAGTGACTCAGCTATGTATACTCTTTTGACCTGAGAGAAACTCATGCTTGGGATTTTCACCAGAACTTATTAAGTCTCATTTACATATGACTACCAGCAGCAAGAGACCAGGCCATGTCCCCTGACTGCCCTTCAAAAGGTTCTGTGTACCAACGACTCTGCTCTTCTTTTATCTAGATACCCATCCACCTGGCCACCCACCACCCACCTTTGGCCATTTCTGTAATTCTCTCCTGTTTGGCTTCTTTGTTGAAAAGGCCTTCAGTCTCCCATCTCTCTATTTAGCCATATAACTTAACCTAAACCGTTTTTGACAATGAAAAACAAGACTGGGTTTATTAAAAAAAAATCTTCTTTGATCTTTAATCATGGCTGAAGATAATTCAATCTGGTCTTCATTATCACGGTGGTTTCTAAGCAGCAGCTGCAGCTCCTGACTCAGATAAATGCTTGCCCTGTATTAGTACAATAAAACCAATGCCACAGAATGATATTTTTTTTCTCCTTATCTTGATATCATCACAGAGAATTAATGCCCCCCCCTTTTTTTTCATTACTGCTTCATTGTATGAAATATGGACTAAATCAAACCTCTGGTCAGATAGTTTCTTCTATGATATTGAAGGAGGTGTGGGGGACTCAACCACTGAGATCAACGGGTGAAAACTACAGTGTGGAACAATCAGTGGAGAATGTCTGATGTGTGTTCACAAAGAGAGGAGACAGATGTTCTCCATTTAAAGTTTCCTCCTTAATCTAAGCTGTTCTATGTCCTCTGTTTTGGTCAATGGCATTTATCTCCTCACTAATATGGAGGTCCAAACTCCATCTTAATAATGGTTAAATGTTCGAGCATTATGAAATAATGTTTGGCTAGGAGAGAGATGGAATACCTGCATCCTACCTGACTCCATCTATTCCTTTTCCTTGCAAGAATTCCCAAGGGCAATGAACACATAAACAATGATAGCAAGTCAGAAATCAAACTTTCACTTTCTTTCTGGCAAGGCCTGTGCCAGAAGCCTAAATCTGATCTCTTCGTTAAACTGGACCAGGATGGGATGGGGGAGGAGAAAAGGAGATTATTTCTCTCATAATGTACAAATCTAAACCTTACCCTGAGTCTAGTAATTTTTAATCTTGAGTGCATATTGGAATCACCTGGGTAGCTTTTACTACCTGGGTCCTACTCCCAAAGATTTTTACTTAATGGGTCTAGGATGCAGCCTAGAGAATGAGGAGGTTTAAGAGTTCCCTAGGTGATTCTAGTATGCAGCCCAGGTTGAGAGTCCTGTTCTCAGGCCATCAGACACTGAAGGGACGATTTCCTAGAGCAGTATTTCTCCAACGTGAATGTGCATAGGAATCACTTAACATCTTGTCAAAATGCAGACTCTGAGTTAGTAGCCTGGAATGGGACCCAAGAATCTGCATTTCTACAAGCTCCCTGTCCCTGCTGCAGGTGGTTCACAGACTGCACTTTGAGTACCAAGGTCCTAGGGTTCCTGATAGGAGAGAGAAGGGGAAGTTGCAAGTTTGATCTGTTAACTTACTGACCTGGGCTGCAATGAACAAAAAGAATGGACTGCATGACAGTTTTGAGCATGACCCAGTGGCCCTGCCCTGGGGTATATTCTCTCTATCTCTGTCCTAGAGTCTCAGCTAAAGAGATTAGTCACTCTTTCTTTAAAGCAGGGTGGGGGAGGGAGAGGAATCCCTTCCCAACAGTGTTTGCAGTAAGAAGATGGATTTGAGATTTATTCCTTGTTCCTTTTTGAATCAATCCATTGCCAACTTCTGCTTTCCTTCTCTGAAAATATTTCCCATTTTCTTCTCTTCATTCCAGCTATAACTATTTCATTTTGGTATCTAACCATCTAGAGTTATCTCTCTGCCTCTAGTTTCTTTGCTGCCAAAATTTTCTGCATGCCCTTGTTAGATTAATCTTATCGGGGGATGATTCATTTATTTACATAATCTATGCCCAATAAAATCTAAATTTTAGCCTGTCATATAAGTACAGCTCACTGGACCCCCAAATAGACCATATCCTAATCCTGCCACACTTGCCATTTTCCGAATATATTATACATGATTCCATTCATTCATTCCTTCACTCGCATGTGTATTCATTAATTCTTCCATCCATTCATCATTCATTTATCCATTCAAGATGGCATTAGACATGCAAACAAAGAATTGTGACACAGTGTGATATGATCTGAGAGTATCAGGAAAGGCTCATAGAGGAGGTAATGTTTGATCTCAGTCTTCCAGGAGAATGGCTTTTAACGTGGATAAATCAATTTTCAGTCCAAGAGACAGTAAATGCAAGCTTATAGAGGCATGAAACAGAGGTCATCATGTTCAAAAGGTACAAATATTTTGTATTGTAGTTTTAGGAGGCTAGAGTGTACAGGAAAATATAGTGAATGGAGTAAAAACTCAGGCAAAGAGACTAGAGCTCCAAGATATGTTTTAGGCAGCAGGGAATCTAGAAAGATTTTATCCTTGTAGAGTTATATTAAGATATACGCTTGGGGATCCCTGGGTGGCGCAGCGGTTTGGCGCCTGCCTTTGGCCCAGGGCGCGATCCTGGAGACCCGGGATCAAATCCCACGTCGGGCTCCTGGTGCATGGAGCCTGCTTCTCCCTCAGCCTGTGTCTCTGCCTCTCTGTCTCTCTCTGTGTGACTATCATGAATAAATAAATAAAATCTTTAAAAAAAAAAAAGATATACGCTTGTTCACCTTTTGGCATTTGCCTTTGTTGTTCCTTCTCCCTAGAATATTCTTTTTCCTCCATTTTCCCTGTGAAGGTTTACCCACTTGTGCTTGAGTTGCAATAACCTCTCCCCACCAGAGAGAATCCATCTTTCTTTCTGTACTCTGGATTCATGTTATTCAGGTGACATGTGTCTTTTTGTCTAGATTTTAACATATTTTGACAGCAAATATTATGCTTTATTAATCTTTGAATCTCTTTACCATTCAACATCTAGGCTTTCTTCTGGCACATGTTAGCTGTTCAATAAACAGTTGTTGAATTAAATTAAACAGGATAGGAAAAGCCATGCCATCAATTATGGCTTTAAGCATCACCATCTCCACTCTTCTTATATTTGACTTGAGTGTTGATCAAAGAGTATTTACTGACAAAACCATGTATTCACTCCAATACTGTCTCCACAGAGACTTTGCTCAAAAGCAAAGGGTTGGGAGTTAAAAGGCCTCTTGCAACACAACCAAATTGATGGCTCAATTTCTTCTGTCAGGGCTTCAAGTCCAGATGCTGAGTACCAGCACAAAGCACAGCTGGATCTTCTTATGTCAGGTTGAGATGGAGAAGTATGAGGATAGAAATGGCAGCAGCCATTCCACTTGCTTTTGCTACTAACTCTTCAGGAAACAATAGCTATCTATCAGGTTATTCATTAAAACCAAGTGCACAGAGCATAATAATAGTAGCTATCATTTCTAGTGGGCTTAAAATTTAGATACTGTGATAAGCATGTCCTATGAAAGTGTGAAGTGTTGCATATGATATTCACAATAACCCTGCAAAGCAGACATTATCCATTCCTTTTTTTTAGATGAGGAGACTGAGGCAGGAGATGGCTAAATAGCAGGCCCGAGGTGACATAGCACTGGTGAGTGTTAGAATTAACAATTGAGCCCTGTCTGATTCCTCATCCCGGGTACTTAACAATTCTATCATATTGTCTCAAGGAATTAAAAAGGATGGCCTGAAAGTTGGGGAAGGTCTATATAGGTGCAGGGAGGACATGAAGAGCTTCATGCCAACCAGGAGTCTTTAAATCTATGCCCCTATTGTCATCAGCTTTCATTGATGCGATAGCAGCGGGACACATAGGAGCATTTGAAAATGTTCCTATTGATTGGAAGTGAATAATTATTACCTTCTCTATATTACAGATTCACTATCAGAAAGTAATAGCAGAAATGCTAACCAAGATTAATAGCTGCGTTTCATTATTTTTAATGCAAACTATTGATTTTAAAGTGGTGTAAGGTATGGCAGTTTATTACAATAAAACAATAAAATAGACTATATGAAATAATTGAGAATAATCTTTTCCCTTTTTGCTGCGGCTAAGGAACATAATGTGCTGTGCATGTGAAGGCATTTATGGCAAGCTCTATCCAGTGATGGCAGCTTAAGCACTCTATAAAGAAGCACTTTGGAACCAGAGTATTATAAATAATCGACAATAAAGCTGGTAAATGGGCCTTTAATTTGATTCCATTATGTCACAGGATCACAAGGACCAAGGGGGCCCAGCATCAAAAACACTAACTGCTGAGCAGCACACAAAGGTAAGCACATCTGATGGCATCAAGATGGCCTTTCCACCTGAGGAATTTCCAGGAAAAAGCTTGGTCCTTGGCAGTTAGGTGTGGGCTAATATTTTACCTATGAGCCAAGCCAATGCATTCATGGTCAACACCACCACCACTCCCAACACAAAGGGTCTTCTAACAGTCTTCCTCACTGGGCATCTTTTCTCCAAGTATCCCCTCTACTTCCACTCACTTTAGCTATTTTCACAGTTAATAAATAGCAGATGCATTCAGAAGCAATTTCCCTCTGGAGTCATTCTGTTGATTGGGGTTGTAGAGGCTGCCAAAATAATGTATGGCTTCATTTCCAGAAATAGACCATAAAAGATGCAGGAGGTGATAGGCCAACTGTATATGTTGTGTAATCAGACCACACCTAGAACAGTGAATACAGGTCTACACCAATTATAAAAGTAGATTAACACTGGACACACTGAGTAGAGATAGAGATGGGGAGATGAAGGTGAAATCATGACAAAAGAATGGCAGTTGGAACTTTGGCTGTTGACACTAGATGAGACTCAGGAAAATGTAAGAACTGTCAACAAACATTTGAAGGATTGACATGAAGGAGGATTTGGGCTTGTCCTGTGAAGCCCTAGAAAAGAGCTATGTGCTCTTCGTTAGACATGGATTCAAGCTCTACTTTTCCACGTTTAGTAGTGTGACCCCACACAGGTGATTGAAACTTTCTGTACAATAGAGGTACACACACGCTACAGGATTGGGAAGGGGTAGATTACGTTAGACAAACCACATCAAGTGCTTAGCTCAGTGCTCAGTACAAAGCAAGAACTCCATGAACACTGACAACAAACATAGTACTGTACGGCAAAACTGAAAGGCAGGTGGCACCCCTTCTCGAGGGGCTGCAGTAGGCATAGTTGACACTCATATTGGGGTCATGGGGCCTTGAACTGGCTTCATAAAATTACCCAAAGCTTCCTGGAGATCCAGTTTGAGGGCAGAGTGGGAAAGCCAGACCATCCCTATCATTTAAAGCATAATGGTTTAAAACTGTGAAAGCCAAATTCAGTTCAATTATAGAGGCAGCCATGGCGCTGGAAGCAGTGCCAAGGGAAGGGATAGACAAGGGAACAGAGAGAACATGAGAAGAAGGGGTAGGAGGGAGAGATAACAACTGGTTCTTAAGACTATTCATGGGTCATCGCAGCTCACTTTGCTGGCCTCTGATTACATAGTGGCTAGGACAGGAGGACTGTAATAGTCTTGTGTTTAGTGTGGACAACAAAAAGCCTGATCTGAGGTGGTATGGGGAAGAAATTTCTAATTGAGAGGCCACACACTATAATGGGTTTATGGAAGAAAGTTGAATACTACTTAAGAGCACAGACTCTGGAGCCCGTTGGCTAGATGCTAGTCCTGACCACTCCAGTTAGACTTACCTCACCTCTCTGTGCCTCCACTTCTTCAACTGAAAAGTGAAGAAGTGATAATAATGAAAGGGATAATAATGAAACCTACCTCTTCAGGTTGTGAAATTTTAAGGAAATGATGCATACAATGGTAGTTACTATTGTAGTTAGAATTATCCAAAGATGGTATCAATTTGTATCCACATTTAAGTCTAGGGTCAGGAGCTGAAAGTAGATGCAGCAAAGCAAATACATTTCTCTGGAGTGAGAGTCTATTGTCTACTCCACTATTTACAGCAGAAAAAAATTTAGAATAGGTTTTTGTTTTTAAATGTCAGAGACATCTGAGAATATGGTCCAAATACAAGCATATGGTCCAAAAGGAATCATTTGGAAGGAGCATTCCCTTCCTGAATGAATTACGTGTGTGTGCTGATCACAGAGGAGGCTGAAAATATCCAGAACAATCTTCACGCCTGGTCCAGGCAGAGCTTTGGATCCTCTCTTTCCACTCATCCTCTTCCCAAACTCATGGAGATACTGGCAGTGGGATCAGAGCTGTGTTCATTGCAGTCTGGACTTTTTTCTTTCTCTACCTACCTAAGAAGACCTATTAGATCCCATATCTTCTAGGGCCTTTCAAGACGTGGTTACCCCCCCTCCCATCCTACATTGTTCTCCTCCTTCTCCAAAGTCCTTGAATTGATAAAACACCACAATTCCTGTGCCCTTTACCTTGCCTCCATGTGCCCCACACTACTCACCACTCACTAAAAGTCTCTAACTTCAAACTGGAG
Organism: Nyctereutes procyonoides; assembly: GCF_905146905.1. Classification (NCBI taxonomy): domain Eukaryota; kingdom Metazoa; phylum Chordata; class Mammalia; order Carnivora; family Canidae; genus Nyctereutes; species Nyctereutes procyonoides. Next base: position 3,164,568 of record NW_026575135.1, on the reverse strand, counting down.
TATAAGCACTTTAGGTGCAAGGACCACTCCTACTTCATTTCATCTCTCATAGCCTCTAGCACAAGTTAACTTGAGTGTGTAATATTCCTTGTCTGGACCACAATTTTCATGTAGTGAGAGGTGGTAGGAGTCCATTGAACAGATTAAGAACGTGTGGCAGATAGTTTTTGTTTTCTGAACAATAGCTACTTCCCTTGTTCCTTTTAATAGAGTGCCAGCACCAAGCCCAAAGTTAGAATGGAACATGATCTAAGTTGATCATCTCAAACCCACTCTTTACTCTCCCAGGCTCTCTTGCAGCTAAGGATGGCTTGTCATACAGATTTGGCTAATGAGATAGAGGTGAGGTCTCCAGAGTGGGGCTTCTAGGAAAACTTGTTTTCCTGATTAAAGGAACCAGAGGTCCATCTTTCTTTCCTTCTTCCTGAGTGGAAGGGTGACGTGCAGGCCCTGGTGTTGTGAGCACCTGAACCAATGCTAGCAGACACCTGCTTGACATTTGCAACATGAGTAACTAACATAAGCCTCTGTTTATTTAAGCTATTCTTAGTCAAGATTTGGGTTACTTGCAGACAGAAACTCCGCTAACCTATATAGGGAAAGGGGAGTTGAATGTTATGCTGAGGAAACCAAATAGGAAGAAATGACAATAGTGTTAGGGAATTAATGGACAAGACAGAGGTGAAACCATGGAGGAAAGTTTGGCCAAGTCGTAAAGACTACAGCAGGTGTTCTCAACTCTGGCTGCACAGTGGAGTCACCTGGAGAGCTCTGCAAACTGCAGGATGCTCAGGCCTCTCCCCCTAAGATCCAGAGTGAATTGATTGGGAGTAAGGAAAAGGTGTCTGTAGTTTAAAAAAAAAAAAAACAGCAACAAGGACATAACCCCCTAGCACTGAACATCAGGGCTGAGGACTATCATCTTGTAAGGTCTGATGCGGCCAGGCCCTGGCCTACCTGTCCACCTTCCCATCTCCCTCACTTAGTAGGTTCTGGTCACACTGTCCTCCTTGAGCTTTCTCATGCCCTACTCATGCTCCAGGCTTTACTTAGACTGCCACTCTCAGACTCCACAAGACCTCCCTTGGTCTCCTCACACCGACCTAAGCTGGGTGTTCTATCTTATTCTCTCTTATAGTAGTGTTTGTTCTTTAACCAGATAGTTTGAAGCTATATATTTGTGCGTTGTTTGTTTACTTACTTACTTACTTATCTATTGTGGGAGCTAAGACCATTGGCTGTTTCAATCACTGCGATATCTCCCAGATACCTCGTGCACAATGCCCAGCATACATTGAGTACCAGAAAATTATTTGTAAAGTGAATTAATAAAACAAAGACCCTATGTCCAGGATTCAGCTGTATAATGGCAATTTTTGCGGTCACTCGAGTGAAACAGTCACATTAGCGCTTTATCAAAGTGCTCCGGTGTGCCTGTGGAGGCAGAACTAGGGTGAAATGGGGAAGGGAAACTAGTCAGCAGATTAGTGCAGCATCGTGGGAAAGATGAGGACAGAAGCCTGGGCAAAGACACACACTCAGCTCTAGGTGCCCAGTCCCCAGCTCTGGGGGTGTTCCATCAACCACCCCAAGGATATTTGGAAATGGGAGAAAGGGAGGGTTGGGTGAATACTGATGGGAGAGAGGGTTTATATAACACAGATCCAACAGAGCAAGAGATCTCTAGATTTCCAAAGGGAGAAAAGGATGCAGAAAGTGCACAGGGGGGTTGTGGTAGATTAACTTTACCGACTTCACAGCACCTTTTGCAGACATTAAGAATTTCCTGAGTCCCCAGCTAGTGCATGTAGTTGAGGACAGCAGGTTAAGGCAGCTTGTGGCATTTTGTTTTCTTTCTTTGCTAGTAAAGGGAGAATTTAAATGAGTTTAACCTTTGATGATCTGGCGATTGTAAAAATCAACTTACCAAAGTTCAGGCAGTGTCAGATGCACAGACACCCTTTCTGAACAGCTCATCTTCCCAGACCTTTCTCTGTCAAATGTCAAAGCCCAAATGAGCTTGTTTGGAAGGCAAATTACATGTTGCAAGCAGTCATTTCCCGTAGCTGGCAACTTCTATTCTGAATAATTAAATAATACAGCAATAAAAAGACTCTGGTCTTCAAGACTAAACATAAGGGTGTGTGTGTGTGTGTATGTGTGTGTGTGTGTGTAGGTGTGTGTGTGTATGTGCATTTAAAAAATATATATATATTTAAATTTTTTCTCATAATCCCTAGATGTTGGAGGAGGGCAAGTCTTAAACCAGACATCAATAATCACCAGAATTTGTCATTATTTAAGGGTTGTGGTCTTTCTGACATAAAGGCTGAGTTGTGAACAGATTTAATGTGACAAGAGAAGAGACAGAAGTATTTTTTTTTTCTTTCTGGAAGGAGAGAAAGTGTCAGGGCACGGTACTGAGACAGAGTAAATAAATGGGTAGAACTTGGTCTGTGAAACCAAAGAGAAAATGTTTTCTGGGAAGGCTGGTCTTCGTCACCCCCATCTTCATCTTCCTCTTCAGTATCCACATAATAAGCCTTCACATTTATATCACGATTTAACATTTGTAAAGCACAAACACATACAAGCGGAGCAGGTCTTATTGCCATCACTTAATATATGAGAAAACTGGAGGCTCAGAGAAAGAAAGTGGCATATAAGGTAACCAAACTAGTAAGTGGTAAAGGCCAGAGAATGAGGTCAGTGATACCCCAAGTTATCTGGTATCTGACAGACACTGTGATGCAGGAAAGGCAGTAAATCACTGTAGACTCAGAGAGAATATGCATATGTCCAAACTCATCAAAATGCACACATTAAATACTTGAAGTGTTTTGTAAATTAAGTATACGTTAGTAAGGCTGGAAAAAAATCATGAGCTCTGAATCTAGCTGAATGGCCCTCAGCCAGTCAATCTATAGTGACTCTTCCCAACACTGCTTCTTGGTTCAGGTGCCCAAAGCTCTCACCTGGATGGCTCCAGCAAACCTGTCCACTGCTCTCCCAGCCTCCTGTCTACAGCTCACCCCCCTCCACCCACCACCACGTGATGAGAATGCTCATTCTAAAACAAGATCAGATCATGCCCTTCTACAACCATCCGTCATCTCATAGTCAAATTCTAACCTCCAAGCATACTCACAAAACTACTGAGATCTGGAGCCGTCTATTTCTGAAGCTGGCCTTTCCCAACTCCTTTTAACTCCTGGACCACTGAGTTCCAATTGTGCGAAGAGTCGTAGTATGTAAAGTGCCCAGAACAGCAAGTACTATAGACATGCTAGCTGGTGTATTCCTGTTATTATTATTACTATGATCGCTGTCATTATCAGCACTCTCCTTGAACTACTTGGTTTCCCAGCAAGCATCACGTTCTCACCTCCTCATGCATACACACATCTCTCCTTCATTTGCTGAACTGTAACACTCCCAAGAAAATTCTGGAAAAACTTCCTTGACTTCATCCAGCTGAAAGCAGTGACTCTTTCTCTTCCAGTCCTCTTCCAGTAGAGTAGTCACATTTACCATATTGTACTGTAATTCTTTTTTTTTTAAGATTTTATTTATTTATTCATGAGAACACACACACAGAGAGGCAGAGACACAGAGGGAGAAGGAGGCTCCATGCAGGGAGGCCGACAAGGGACTGGATCTCAGGTCTCCAGATCAGGTCCTGGGCTGAAGGCAGTGCTAAACCGCTGAGCCCCCCGGGCTGCCCTGTATTGTAATTCTGTTAACATTTTTCTGGCTCCTGCTCCTTCCCTTACCAACAGAGCTTGACAACCACAGTACTTGGCATGGCTCGACGCATAGTGCATTCTCAGTCCGTGTTTGTTAGTGAGTCCATGATATGGCTGAGGCTAAATGAGCCTGCTAGGTGCCTATTTCTTGGAGTCTGTTTTGGGATTTTAACTATGCAAAATGACCTTCATTTTTCCATTCTTGTTTTGAAAACATTAACTGTAGATAAGCTCCTTATTCTCTTCAATTTTTAGCCACCATCTTTCACACCAGTTACTAAGCACAGGTACTAAATGCCCCTGGCTCTGATCTTGTGGCTCCCTGGGGATGAAGGCTGCTGGGCCAAGTGGCTCAGGGGAAAGACTAAAACTGAGTAGCCCTGAGGAGTCCCCATACAGCCATTCCAGTCAATTAGGGTCTGAATGTGAGGAAGAGCTACAGGTGCTGTGGAGGAGAGAACTAGCCCCTGCAGGACTGTAGCACACACACAGTATCACACACATTCATACACATGCAGACACACACGCACACACACACACCATACTTTAGAAGTCATTGCCCAGATTCTGCTTTCCAACATTCATTTCACAAATATTTTGGCCCTATTCTGTGTACCACCAGCCTCTGAGTTAATAACCAGTAGTGAGCAAAACAGGATGCCCATTGAAGCAAGTAGATAAGTCCAGAGATAACTGCCATAGGGTCATGATGAAGATGATGGTGATGATAAAATTAGTGCTCATTTGTTGAGAGCTTACTCTGTACCAGGCCCTGTGCTGAGCACATCATGTGTATCTCCTTGTTTAGTCTTCCTGATGAAGGTACGAGGTCTGTGTTGCCATCCGGGTTATACAGATGAGGGAATCGAGACTCAGTGAAGTCATGCGACATGATGAAGTTCAACTGTGACCCAAATATTTATTCTCTCTAACTAATTTTAGAGGAGATGGGAGTGAAGGGAAGGAAAGGAAAATGCAGAGGAAGGGAATGAGGGAAAATGAAGACCCCTTTCTTCTGGAAGGTGAGCAAGTTAGGAAATGCTAGGAAGTCAGAAGTAGCCTGAAGTCCTGTGGGTAAAAGCACGTCTCGGCCATCCATGACAACAATGGCTGTTACCAGGCCAAACATCAGGGAGGGGGAGACACAGCCACCCCAAAACCCTACCTGTAGAGGCAAGGCCTGAGGTCAGACCTAGGGGATGCCAGTGTTGCTGTTCCAAGGTGCATGGAAAGATGTGCAACAGCATTGGGGGGTGGCAAAAGAGCATCATGGTCAAGAGCATTTCTTAGAAAACACACCTATCGTGGGTAGTTTTTTGACTTACATACAAATCATTAAAATCCTGGGTTTTTACAGTAGCTCTCACTTTACTTTTCAGATAAAGGAACTCAGAAGGCCGGAGACTTGTCTTGAGACTCATAATGAGTTAGTGGCTGAAAAATGAGTAGGAAGGCAGCCCGGGTGGTTCAGTGGTTTAGCGTGGCCTTCAGCCCAGGGCCTGATCCTGGAGACCCAGGATCGAGTCCCCCATCAGTCCCACCCTGCTTGGAGCCTGCTTCTCCCTCTGCCTTTCTCTCTCTCTCTGTCTCTCTGTCTCTCTCTCTCTCTCTCTCTCTCTCTGTGTGTGTGTGTGTGTGTGTGTTTCTCATGAATAAATAAATTTTAAAAAATGAGTAGGAGCACAATTGATTCTCTCTTCCTCTATAGGAGGAGGGTTGCTTTTGCCCTGGGTCCTGGCCTCACTTGCCAAGACTCTCTGATACTCCCAGCGGCTTGGCCCACAATTGCTGTCTTTTCTGTTTCCTCTGCCTTCAGTCCCTGTGCTATGCCTACCTGCCACCATCAGAGTCTGCTGATCCTATCTCCTCAGGTTGCCTCTGAGAGATGGGGCATGGAGCTCCTTGTCCCCAGTGGTACTTCTTGGAGTGAGTCTCTGGCCAAAGCAAATACCAGTCCTGTACTGAGAGGGACTGCCTTCGGAGTCCTGACTGTAAGGTTCTGGAAATTTTCCTTCTTTCTCTGTCCATCTTGGCAGGCTAGGAAGTCCCTGCTGAAGGAATCCAGCTCTGGGACAGTGACATTTTGATAAGGCAGTACATTTTGAAAGAATATATTCCTTAAAAGGTACATGATAGTCAAAAATACAGAAATCAAGCTATAAACTACCACATTGTAGAAGAGGGTCCTTTTCCAAATAGCTAGGAAACCAATGAAATTCATAGTTGTCTTTGATTTTAGAAAAAAAAAAACCTCCCATGATATGTTTTCAATATTTCATACATGCTCTTTAATTTTGATTTTTCTTCACATTTAATTATAAGGCCATTTGGATTAAGCGTTGTTAAAGTCAGAAGTAGTAAAACAATAACCAGAACCACACAAACACGTAGGTATCAGGTATTGAAGACTTGCTAAATGACAGATAGGCTTTAAGATTTCATTGCAAATCTAGAATACACATAGTGTTGTTCTAAATTCGCTGATGAAAACTGAAATACTAACAGGCTATGGAGTTCACCCCAAATCACGCAATTAGAAGCAGAACTGGAATTTATTTATTTTTATTTTTTATTTTATTTTTATTTTATTTAGAACTGGAATTAAAAAAAAAACCTGGAATTTAAATCTAGATCATTTAACTTCTGAGCCTGCTCTTCCCCATCACAATTTGCAGCATCATCGGCATTAGAATCGGCGTGAGAATCTTGGTGTTGCCCAGGTTCCTGGGCCCACTCCCAGGGTTTCTGAGGCTGGAGCAGGACTAGAGAATTTGTACTTCAACAAGATCCTAGGCGATGCTGATGCTGCTGGTCAGAAAAATCCTACTTTGAAAACCACTGTCTTGTAGGGTCTCTAAGTAACATCTTTCACGATTATGTGACTTAATCCTCACACAACGTATGAGAAAGGAATTTTATTATAATCCCTATTTTATAGAAGACAAAAAAGCATTTTGCCTAAGGTCATCCACTGATAAGTGACAGAGCCTAAATTCAAAGCAGAAAGCTCTGCATTCAGAGCCCACACACATACTACACCATTATGCTGGAGTGATTTCCACATTTTCCTTGATTATATTAAAATAGCTTATTATATCTCTGCTCTTGCTGCATGTAACAGCACTTGCATTTTTTTTCTACTTTCCATTCACAATTATAAGATAGGAAGGTCAAAATACAACAAAAAAGGCAATCACTTGGACAAGCAAACCCTGCTATACGGAGAACAGAGCAAAGCTGTCCACTCTGAACTGTTGGCTGGCATGCAGTGCCACTAGGTGGTAGCTCAAAATGTTGAATGATCAACTAATGCACAGAAATCCAAATTCACATTTTTTTATACTGTTGAGTGAAGTTTAGAAATGGGTGTAGAAAGTTTGGGTCCTCCTAAGCCTTGGGCATCAACCACACTCTCCATGTGAAAGACTTAGTGACCATGTCCACAAAGGATAGGGTCCATGGTTTGTATAAATACTTTCCAGTCTTATGTTTCTCCCCAACCACACACTCATCCTTCCTATTGCACAGATCAACCCAACTCAGTGGAAGGAAAGAAAACTGGTGAACATCATTAATAGTTGATAAGTTTATTAGGAACTCTAGGATAGGTTGGTTGAAAATGACTAGCAAATCATTTTCTTTCTTTCTTTCATTCTTTCTTTTTCTTTCTTTCTTTCTTTCTTTCTTTCTTTCTTTCTTTCTTTCTTTCTTTCTTTCTTTCTTCTTCTTTCTTCTTTCTTCTTTTTGCCATAGGGTAGAAGAGAAGTTATATTGAAATTATTTACTTTTGTTTTGTTGGTGAAATGAGGAAAGAGGGAGTTTTATATTACAATTTAGCCCTCTACTTGGCCATGATAGAGAATTCTTTTCCAAATGCTCAGGCTTGGATTAAATGAGATCAAATGAGATCATGCTTGGTAAACTGTAAAGTGTAGTGCCAGAGGGTAAGATTATTATGATGAAACACAGTGGAGTGAAATTGGTCAATTTTCTAGCTTTGAAGACAGACAAATTGAAGTTTAAGCGCCAGTTATGTTAATAGCAATGTAATTTTCAAATGAAAATTAACCTCTCTGAGCCTTTTTTTTAAAACAGCAAAATGTAAATTTTAATCCTATTTTATGAATGTAATTGTGGAGTTAAATTAGGAAATGAAATATGGTCAAGAAAGTATTATAATTGGCTTTTATTTTTGAGGAACACTGGTTTGGGAAATTATTTTAAAGGCCAAAGATGGATTAAGATTGGCAAAACCATTGTCATTTTGGACCGAAGTGGTATGTGAAAAATCATGAATAAAAGATTAATTTTTGGCCAAAATCTGGCCTTCGTTAAAATTTTAAATAATTCATAAAGTAAGAAATTGCTGGATGGTATCAAAATTAAGGTTTTAAGGGACCAGAAGGATTTAAAGTTGTACCCAGTAAACCTGCACAAAGGGTTTCTGAGAATCTCAAGGGCGTCTGTCCCACAGCAGCATAAAAAACAACACATGGCTGAAGTAAAGGGAGGCATGTCAGAAGAATTGTAGCTATTGCTTCTCTCAAATGGTTCTACATTTCTATACTGATATGTAGAAAGCCCATAAAGCTTTTAAGGGAACTGGATTGCCAATGTAATACCAGCTTGTATTGGAAGCGACTGAGATGGTCCATGTTTCTGAAAAGTCTCTAAGCCCTCAACGTGCTTACAGGCAGGAAATAGGCTAAGGAATTTACTTACTTGTGAACAAGGTTTACAATCTCTTATAAAATAGTGAAAACAACTCAGAGGATAGAGTCAAGATCCCTGAGGGCCAAGTGAGAAGCTAAAGATATTAATGATCTTGAGAGCTACGGGGAGTAGATCCAGACCTTATTCAAAGGACATGACCTTCTCCTAGATCAGGGGGGAACCTGACAACATGTACCAAGAACTGTGACAGCTATAGTCCTTCCATTTCTCCCGTTTATAGTGGGATTGTCCTTCATGTCTTTCATGTCCTTCATTCGGTCGCCACTCACCATTGTATGTTGGGGCAGTGGGGGAAGGTTTTGCCTTTTTAGGTCATAGATTTTTGGATAAAGAAGAGTGATACATAAGGAGATGTATCTGAGGAGCTTCAAACACATCTGGACTTGGCTTAAATAATAAGATTCTGGACGTGGTGTCTAATCCCAAAATGGCTTTGGTCAGTGTCTCTTCTAAAACTATAGAAGAAAATAAGGGGAGAAGCCAACTATTCTGACAGGAGAGGATCTCCTGGATACTCTTTGGCAGTCCTGCTGATCATGGGTCCCTGTGTCTTGTGGAGTAGAACTTCCACTATAGAGATGCCCCTCAGACTGTCTTTCCACTTGGTAAAAGTTCCTAGATGACCGGGGGACTGCCATGGTAAGCTCCTAAGGGTTGCCTTTCAACGATTCTGTAGAGTAGTGCATTTCTAAAATGTACCACATGCTTCCTTTGATTCTTGAAATAGTGAATTCTGAACATCAATTCTGTGTTTTCCTATGACTGGGCTTTGTTCATGCTCTCCTTCTTCTAGACCAATCCATCTGATTTCTACCTGTGCAAATCCTCCCATCCGCCAGAAGCTCTTGAAATACCACTTCTTTCATGGAGAATTTCTTGATTCTTGCTCTCCAAATAACTTAATAATAACATATAATTATCATGATAATAGCTATCATTTACTGAGCAGTTGCTATGCGCTAATTATTTTACCTTAATTACATGATTTAATTTTTACAGCAGATAAGTGTTGTCCTATTATTATTTTACCCACACAGATGAGTTGGAAAGCTATAGATTTTTGCAAATGAGGAAATTGAGGTTCAGAGATTTACTGAACCTTCAAGAGTCATAAACTGAATGACACATCCAAGTAAAAAGTTAGAATGAGTCTTAAACTGATCTGCTCCCAAATCAGAACTGCTTTCCATCTCATGTATAATGATCTGTCCAACCACAGGGAGAAGGTGATGTGCTTTTTCCTCTCTCACCATCCCCCTACCTAGGATATTTCTCCATTCCATACTAGCTCACCTTGTGAGGCTATTTAATGTGGGGATTTAAATAGCCAGACTGGCTGGGTTAAATGATGACCCTCCCTTTTATCAGCTATTAGATTTTGGGCAAGTCACTCAATATCTCTTCATGTCAGTCCTTATTTGTAAAATAGGGACAATAAGAGGAACCTACCGCCCTAGTGATTGTGAATAGTAACTGTATTAATTCATGCAGGGTTCTTAAAACGGTGCCTGGCACATAGTAAGAACTCAATACGTGTCAGCTATTATCGTTTTATTCTTTCCCCTTCCCTCTTTCCCTCTCTCCACGTCTCTCTCTTTTCTCCTTATGTTCTCGGATTAAAAAAAAATAACAATTTGGCCTCGATTGATGAAGCTGAAAAGTAAATAAATAGCAGGTGCAAGCAGAAAGCAGATGGAATTCACTCTGGGTTTCCTTTCCTGTTAGCTTTGGACAGGTTTGCTGTTTGCATAACTGTTCTCTGCCTTTTCCCAAACAGCCCCTTATCAGTCTCTCTGTTTGTTATTTAATTCACAAATTCTTTTCCCTTCCTTTTCTTCCAGATATCCCACCCCATCCTTTCCCCCAATAATAATAATAGTCGTACTTTGTATTTGCTCTGTGTCAAGCACTCTCCATGCTTTCTCTTATATAAGATTCATATGGTCCCTAAGATAGAGATATAATTATTTCTTTTTTTTATAGATGAAGTAATTGAGATTCTATGGAGATAATTTCTTAAATGTCTGCTTGTGATTATCTAATATTATGTGACTTAAAAAAATAAGGCGAGTTTCATATTGTTGATGGAAAATTTTACCTTCAGAAATTCTCTCTTGTTGAAAACAGAGGAAATGCCACTGTGTTTGCTGAATGTGTATGTTTTAACAAAAACTGTAGCTGAGCCAAAAGACTAATGTCTAGGAAACAGGATGCAGATTGAAGAATGTTTGATTCATTGGAAATAATGTCCTCAGTAAGAGAAAGGAGTTGAATCAATTCTAGTGAGATGCCCCCTTCTTCACCTGGTCTCAGGAGGAAATAAGCCAAAGAGCAATGAGCCCTGCATACAATATAAGGGCTTCAGGGAGAAGGCCCAGTGTGGAGCTGCTCCTGCTCCAGTGACGGGTGTAGGGATGAGGTTATGAGGTGTGAGCATTGTGCCCCAGGGCTACTGCATCTAGTACTGCCCTCAGGTTGCCAGTGTAGTGTCCTGAGACCCAACTCATTTCCTCCAGCTTTTCCCAGGATAGAAATGTTGAGATATTCTTTAGTTATTTATTTCCACAGACCTTTGATTTCTTATTGGTTCTCTGTTTCCTCATATCTACATGTGCACGTGGCTTTGCAAACTCCGTTCTTAGCAGGCCTGAGTATGTATCCATCAGTTTTTGTCTTGATTATGCTAGATAACAATCTCAAAATCTTACCAACACAAATTTAATTTTTTACACTTCTTGAAGGTTTTGGGTCAACCACAGCCCCAGAAGACTAAGCTGGATTCCACATGTTTTCTTATTCTACAATCTAGGCTGAAGGAGGAGCCACTATCTGGGACATGCTGTTTTCAGAGAGGTGGCCAGAATGAGAGAACCCAGCCAAACCACGCGATCAAATTGAAAGCTTCTGTTCATGTGAGACTAGAATCATGTTTGCTCTTATCAGATTGGTTGGGATATGTTACATGGCAAAGCCATGAGAAATGGGCCTGGGGAGCATGGCAGGGGTGGGGAGGGAATGAATCATTGTGAACAGATAACATACAATAATAAAGGATATTAGACTTGCCATTTTAAGAGACCATCATCCTCTGACTACAACTATTGTCAGGGTGAAAATTCTTTTTTGTTTTTTATTTATTTATTTTTTTTAAAGTTCTTTTTTTATTTTTTTAATTTATTTTTATTTTTATTTACTTAGGATAGTCACAGAGAGAGAGAGGGAGGCAGAGACACAGGCAGAGGGAGAAGCAGGCTCCATGCACCGGGAGCCCGATGTGGGACTCGATCCCGGGTCTCCAGGATCGCGCCCTGGGCCAAAGGCAGGCGCCAAACCGCTGTGCCACCCAGGGATCCCCAGGGTGAAAATTCTTGATATAGGTTCCAATTCATTTAGGATAGCCCAAACTATGGATTGGTTTTCTTGGATCAGGTGTCCATCCTTGGGCCAATCAATAGTGGTCAGGAAAAGGGGATACACTAGCATTATGAGAAGAGCTGTGGCCAGAGACAAATTATGTAAGAATGCATGATAAAGATATGCAAATTTACTAAGCTTATGTTAACTAGATGTTGACCTATTGCTTTTTTCCTTAGCATTAACCTCATTATTATCATCACCTTCACTTGTAACACCTCTCTACCTTTGTTACCACCACCATTAGCATCATTATCTTTATTACCTTTATGGCTTTACCACCTTCACCAGCATAACCACCTCTATCATCCGTATTCTTCTTTGGGACTTGGTCATCTTCATCATCTGTACCACTGTCAGTATTACATTTACTCTAAGCATTGCAAATTATGGCATTCTCCTCAACATCCATCCTTCCTCTTAACTACTATGTAGAACACATGGAGTTTGAGAAGGAATTAAATTCTCCCCTGCTAAACAGGTTGGAAGTGATTCCACTAAGCCAACAAACACGTTACTATGATAATAGTTGTTTTGTCTTATTATACTTACTAGTTCAAGAAGAATAAGTGATCCAGGTCTGTCCACTAAAAGTCGGATTCATAACTCTGTGGATCGGTTAAGAGAAAAAGACGACTCATCCCTCACTGGACATACATCAGGAAGTACATAGCCCAGGATATTTCTGGAAAGCACCTTGTGACTATAAAAGGAACCAACCTTAGGATGAAACCATGGTGAAGTAGAAAGAGTGACAGAGATGCGCTTGGTGTTTTTCTTGTTGACATTGTTGCTCTATTGGATCAATTCTGACCTCAAGCTTGCCCTGTGTACATTTTTGTATTTGATGCAATAAGTTTCCTTTACTGTCTATGTCTGAATTTGTTTGGCTACAAAAACCATCCAAAATTATATAATCAAACTAATGTCCTTCACTAACTTCATCAAAACAAATATCACTAATTCGATAACTCTACCATTTCAATGTCTGCCTCTACAACATCTCTAGAGTCCTTGATTGGAGATCAAAGTACAAATATGAAGGAAAGACATGCAGAAACATGGTAAGAAGATATTCTGTTTTCTGTTAATATTTTTGGCATTTAAAAAAAATCCTCCTGTTTTTCCTGCATCTTTCATAACAGTAAAACTGTTAGTTCTAAAAGCAATCTAAAAGTAATGCATAATATATTTTACGTTCCAAAACTAATAAAGTGATTTTATATCTGAAAAAAAATTCTAAACATTACTCAGTACTGAGTGTATAGGCAGCAATGCATTGGGGTGGGAAGTGTACTGGATGGGCTTCCTCCCTAACTAAGAATCTAGAAACCAGCCTTGTAAGAGTATGAGCCACTAATTTACAGGTGACGTTGGGCAAGTTCCTTTCCCTGTCTGGACCTTAGTGTCTTCATCTCTAAATTGATAGGGTTAGTCCAGGTTTTCACTAAGGAGCCTGAGATACTAAGGTGGATTTTAGGTTTTTCGAGCAGTGGGGGAATGTATTTTAATGGATTTAGTATTTCTGGGCAAGTCATGCATTTTAGTTCAGTAACTTATAAGTTTATAAAAATAGAAGTAGAATCATAGTCTCTTAGAGTCACAAAGGACTATAGAGATCACCTAATCCAACCCCCTTACATCTGAGATAAGGAGACCTGGGTCTAGAGAGGTTAAGTGACTTATCCAAGGGCACTCAAGCAATTTCCTGGCCATGCCCTTCACCTAGTCCTTATGACCTTAATTTTATCTGATTTTCTTGAGTTAATCCTGCCTTAAGGTCTCTTTTAAATTGAGAATTCCCCAGCAATAGGCTATTTTGTTTTTCTTCCTAACATAGCAAATTAAACACAAGGCCATAAGCTCTTCAAAAATGGGACTATGACTCGGTTATTTCTGCAACCTCCAGTCCACTTAGCCTGGCAAGTTGAGAAAATGAAGCCTCAGTGAGAAATAAAGTCATTTCAACATTCTTCTGCTTCTATAATGCTTTCTCTTAACCATTCCAAGATGAGTTGGTTGTGTGACTTTTTAACCTTTAAAGAATTCAGTTGGATACTGACTGAAGATCTTGGACTGTATCCCAAATATTTAGATGATGGTAGGAAAAAACTAAGCAAGTCCACTTAAGTCACCTGCATTTGTATACCACTGGCTTACTTTACTTATCTCAAACTTGCCTTCCACTTTTTTTTTTTTTTTTGAGAGGGATAGGGAGAGGGGCAGAGTGAGAGAGAGAATCCCAAGCAGGCACCATGCTCAGCATGAAGTTCAACATGGGACTTGATCCCACAAACCTGAGATCATGACCCGAGCCAAAACCAAGAGTGAGATTCTCAACGGACTGCCAGCTAGGTGCCCCTGCCTTTCACTTTTGACATACCTGTCAGGTAGTCATTGATAATAGACATCAATGGTTATTTGATTGTTTCACTGTGAAATTGTCGGTTAATAAGCTATTACCCTCCCTTGTTTAAAGCAAGGAGGGGGCAGGTCCTCTATGACCTTTGCTGACCTCCAGAAGCTGAGAATCTGAAGGGAGATTTTATTTTGCAATTACAAGGAATAATGCAAATAAGAGCCATTTGAAAGGGACTCCCTGGAGTCCTTCCTTTGGACTGACATCTGTGATGGAGGTCTTCAGTTTATTCTGCTTTGAGTGACCTGCAGGGGTCACAGTAGGATCACACACAAAGTCCCACACTCTCCTTGCAAGAAAAGGAAAAAACATCTGTGAATTTTCATACTTCAGGATCTCTGTAGGGACCTAGAGAACCATCTCCTGCTCAGTCTTCTCTCCAAGACTAGCAGACCAAGCTGAATATAGATGAGCTTGCATCTCTGTGACCTTCTTTGCCTCTTCTCCCCTTTTAGATATAAGCAAGGTCAAGGCTACAGAACATGTATCTCACAGAGTGCTCTTCCTGGATGTTAGCATGTCAGGAAAGCAGCTATGGCTTTGTGGATTGAAGGTCAGGAGACCTGGGTTCAAGCCCTGGTTCTGGCATTTCCTGGTTCTATCACTTTGCCACTCAGTGTCTGTTTTATTCATGTCTTTGGTGGGATAATGCCTACTTCATGGGGTTAGTGTGACTGCAGTAAATGACACAGGTGAAATATTTGGTCCACAGTTGATGCTCAACAAATAGTATTGATCATTGTCATAATTTTAACAGCTACCAGGTTGTGAGAAAATATTGCTTAAGACTATTAAATTCAAGAAGAGCATTTGCCTAACTTTAGGATGCAGAGAAATGTCACTTGGGGAGCTTATTATAACACAGATTCTAGACATTAGCCCCAGAGAGTTAGATTCAGTAGGAGTGAGTCTAAGAATCTACATTTTTAACATGAGCTCCAGGTGATTCTGATGCAGGTGGTTCATGATCCACACTTTGAGCAAAATGTTGTGAAGAGGAAAATGAGCAGCAAGCAGGCCTAGCAAATATTTGTTGGTGCATTGATTGACTCATTGGGGACGCTAGCTCTCACCTGTAGAGACTGAAAGTAAGCATCATTTTATCCCCGTAGTAATCAAGAAGTCTCTCCATATGTCTAATTGCATCCTTGCCTGCAGTAACCAAAGCCTGTCCCTCTTAGTAAAAATGAGAATGAATGATCAGCAGCCCCATCATAAAAACTCCTTAGATATTTGCTGTGAGCCGTCATGTCATTCCTTAGTCATTGTGTTTCCACAAGACATCTCTTTTATTTGCAATAATTTCAAGTCCCTACAGAGGTTCAATAAATGATCTTTAATGAATCAAGCCCTAATAAAACAGGAATAAGGATCAAAGAATACCAGAAGTCAATAGGACGCTGGAGATTTTTGAACATAAACTTCTCGTTTGACAGATGAGCAAAGTAAGACCTATAGTATAGGTCACATCACACCTTGGTGGTAGGACAGAGGTTTAGATCACTGGTTTCCTGCATTTCATTTCAGGATTCTCATTGCTACACGGCTCAGGTTCTAACACATTTTGCTCCAATGAACACCTACCCTTTGCCAGGCACTGTGCTGGGCACTGTCAGGAATGGGGTTAAGTGTTGACCTAAAAACACAAAAAGCAAAACAAAAACAAAACAAAAGAAAAAAAAATAAAACAAAAAGCAGTCCCTGAATTAAAGAAGAGCACTGTCTGATGGAGGAAGCAGAAAGCTAACAGATGATTGACAACGTAACAATTGAGAAGTAGGCCCAAGACCTAATAGTATCTAAAAAAGCCTAAACATGGTCTTTTAATTCATTTGATAAATACATATTTATGGCAGGCTTACGTACTACATGCCAGTCTTACGGTAGGCATTTGTTACATAATGATAAGTGGGACTTCCACCGCCCCAGTGTAATAAGCCAAGCATGGAGCCTGATAAGTCAAACCCTTGAGCTCATGGTCTACAGGTCTTCTGCCCCCATTCTCTCTTTAAGCAAAGACCAACTGGCCTGCAGCCATCTTGGGAATTTCAAAAGGAAAATAAGGCAAAGATTCTTTCTTACCTAACAAAAGTAAAGACATAATCCCTGTTAAATCAAACTAATCTTTCCTTACTCTCCGGAAGTCCAACTGCTAAGGATCCCCAAAGACGGATGGCCCATCTTGAGGCCATAATTACACTTGCCACAATTACGTTCCCAGCAGTCACATGCTGGGGCAATGAGGGAAGGAAACACATTCTCATTGCCCCCACCCATGTTAAATGTTGAATTATCTTACAGTTGATAGTTCCCCAGATTCCTCGACCTTTAAATGTTGAACGCTACATGCCTTTTGAATTTTAATCAATTTATTTTTTTCAACTGGAAATGTCAGACTTCTGTATAGAATTACTTGGTGCTGCTGATGTGACAAAGACTCAAAGTTCAGTGTCTGAAGTCATGGAATAGCAGAGGAACCCGCATGCGTCAAGAGACATAATTTGCAGGCAGCCAAATAAGGCAGTGAGAGGACATATATTTTTCATTAGTTTTCATTTAGAGGTTCTGGGACCTGCGTTTGTCTCCTATGCCTTGGCATGAATACAGCTAGTGGGGATTGCTAATGACTTGGGCCACGTCACTGAGAAAGCTGAAGAGGGAGTGCGATTTCTTATTTATAAAGTGCCTACTGGGTGTCTGACGGGGTGCCATCATTTAATCCTCGTTCAAACTTTGTAACGAAAAAGTTATAATTCCTATTTTTATAGAAGAGGAAACCGAGGCTCAAAGAGACTTGCTCATTACCGCAGAGCTTGCGAGGAATGAACACTGTTTAAGGTGTGAAATGCCGAGCTTCAAAATGCATGCTCTCGCCACGACGCTGACCTCCCGGCCTCCTCGGGGACCGTTCCTTCACCCATTTCTTAGAATGAGCATCAGTCTTCAGATGCACTTCACCCAACTGGCTGGTTCCTGTCCCCGGATTTCCATCTGCTCTGGGCTTAGCCGACTGAGAGCCTTCATAGTTGTGCACTTTGGTATTCAGATAAATAACTTCTACAGTATTTGTTTTTGGTGGAAAAAAAAAAAAGTCATGTCTAGCATGTTCTCCACCATATGGTCGCCAGCTTGACCACCAGGAAAGTATTTGTTGAAGTTTTCTCTTTTTGTAGTGGTCTCTGTCTCTCTCTCTCTTTCTTTGTCTCCCTCTTCCCTCGACACGTGGTCCAACATTTATCTCTAGGTTAAGAAAATGCCAAACCAATCTTAGAAATTCATGGGGCTCCCCGCTTCCCTGAGCCACGGTAATTTCCCCGGCTGGCTAAATAAAGCTAACATTTAAGTCACAGAACAGGCCCCGAGGTAATAACGGAGGAGTGGGACTTCACTAACCACTGACTAGTTTCACCTTTTAAGCAAAGGCTGTTGACCAAGTCGGCAATTCCGCAGCCCTACCCCTCCCGGGTGCCCACCCTCCGTCTAGGGGGTACGTGCCCAGCAGGCCTCACAGACTGTAAATTCCTGGGCAGGAGTGGACTTGTCTCGGGCTGTCACTGCGTCCGTGCTCTGGCTCCCCACACAGGGAGGTGCTAAAAGCTTCTTTAAGCAGCTGACACCAGACAGGCCCAGGCCCCTTAGCTGACTTGTCCATCAACTGGTCCCCCAGGAAAGAAACCCGCCAATGCCGCACCCTCTCTTCCCAGCATCATCTGTTGCCGCTTCCTCTATGTCCTCGAATCACAGGGTTTGACTCAAATGCGCACAGGGGCTGCGGAGATGACATAAACGTGTACATCAGGCAAGAGAAGCGGGGCAGATGCTGGTGTAAAAGGGGCAGCTGTTACACGCGTCGGCAGAGTGTGTCCAGCAGGAAGGATGGCCTGGAGCTACCATAAATTCCAAACTTTCAGAAGGACTCTGATATATATGTGAAATCTGCCCATCTTAAGTATTGTTCCAAATGTCCTGAAATTAGGCATATGGCTATAGAAACCTCTCTTCTTTAGTCCTGCAGTTCTCTGTCTTCTGTTGTTTTCTGACCCTTAGATTGGCTTCATGCTGTTTCCTATATCTAGAACTCTTGCCCCTCTGACCCAGCTGTCCACACTCGAAGACGCCACGTCCTCTGAAGGAGGCATAACTGACCCAGTTGCAACTGACCTTTCCTCTGAGATCCCACCGGATGTCTTACGGACTTCACTCAATTGTCATACTTTGTAGATGTGTAGTTCCTTGGCTCTTATTAATCCCATATCATCTGTCTCAAGGACGTATACTTAATATATATCTTTTGAAACAAAACTGGAATAAACAAATGAATTCATGAGCAAATAAAAAGATAGTATGCTGCGATAGAAAACCAAAAAATAACCTATGAACCTCAGATACAGACTTTGGTTTTTACACTTTTTTATTTTGGGGTTGTTGTTTTTTTTTTAATTTACTTATTTATTTAAGGATTTTAATTCTTCAGCAATCTCTATACCCAATGTAAGGCTCAAACTTACAACCTTGAGATCAAGAGTTGCACATTCTACTGACTGAGCCACTCAAGCACCCCGGGTTTAAGCTTCACATCTACTTCTTACTAACTTTGTCATCTTGGAGATTGTATTCTTGTTGCTTGAAAAGAAAGTCAAAGATGTCTACACTGCAAGGTTGTTGAGATGATTAAAGAAAATGAGGTTCAGAGCCTGGACCTACACTCTCATTATTCCTCCTGCAGTGTTTTTCAAACATGGCTGATGGTAGGAATTACTGAGCCATTTGTTGTTAGTCATCCTGATTCCAGACCCCGCCCAAAGCATATTGAATTAATATCTCTAGGGAAAGAGGTTAGGGATGTGTATTCTTATAATCAGGAGGGTTCAGATAGATAAAACACACTCTTTGTTACCTTTTCTATATTTTCAATAGCAGTCCTCTGGTTGTGTCAAAGTATTTCAACCTGCTAGGGTCAGCCACCCTTACTACTAATATTTAAATAAACATGGAATAAGTTCTCAGTTTTTTCCATAGTTTGGTTGTAAAGGTGTGTCCAAAGTAAAAGCAGCCATTTGAGGAATTTTATATTAGAATCTTCCTTTGAAAGTTATTAAAGATTTTATTTCCTGATTCCTTATGATCCCATTAAAATGTTAGCACCATAAGACCAGGGATTTTTGTCTGAATTGTTTGTTGCTATATCCCTTGATCTTAGGACAGTGCTGAAACATAGACGTTCAATAAATGTTTTCTGTTAGTACCAGGTAGCTCAGTTCACAGCACTTATGCTCCAAGAATAGGCTCACATTTTGAATATTGAATGCTTTTTATACCTGACCCCTCAGTCTCAGCACCTGGAATAGAACCATACAAAGGTCACTTCAAGTCCCAGCTTAGAACCTCAATAGCTGAAAATGCAGCTGAGTAGTTGATGGTTCTCACACTGTTTATCTTCTCATTAGTCACTTTATAGACTGTGTGTCCAAGCACATGCCTTCATGTTGTATAGGACCGAGGGATGGATAAGAAAGATGGAATACAAGTATTAGTAAGGCCATTCACTGTGACAGGCCCCAGAAATGTGTCTGATGACAAATAAGTAAGGAATCCTGAATTTTTCTTTGTTAAGTCACAATGGAAAAGTAGTAGAGATGACTTATTTAATCAATTGGTATTTTATTGTTAAAAAAAAACACCCAACAATTGTCGGAGTGGCTGGGTGGTATAGTCGGTTGAACATCTGACTCTTGGTTTTGGCTCAGGTTGCTATCTCAGGGTCATGGGACTGAGCCCCTCATCAGGCTCCACACTCAGCCTGGGGTCTGCTTGAAATTCTCCCTTCCTCTCTTTCTGCCTCTCCTGCTCTTGCTTGCTCTCTCTCTCTCTCTCTCTCAAATAAATAAATCCTAAAGAAACCAACCATAAACTAAGAAAGGAAAAAGTATATTGTGTTGAATATATACTTTTGTTCACACAATTCAAGGGAGCAATATTATGACAACCCTCTGATTGAATCAGGAGTTATCTGTCATTTTATAATTTATGAAGAAGAATTAAGTATGTAGGGAAATGAAAATGCCCTTTGCCAAAGGAGGAGGAGGTAAGATAAGAATTAGCTAGCGGGTGGCCAAGACCCAAAAAACCATAAATAAATAATCAAAAACCAAGTAAATAGATTAATACATAAATAAATAAAAAGCACACATATTTCAGGCTCAGGGAATACTGAATATGTAGTTGAATGATATCATGGGGAAAGATAATTTAAGATTTCATAGTCAGTTGGAATAAAAGACCTTTAGTTATTTTTTTTTTTATTCTAGTCTGATGTGTCTGGTAGAATGACTTTTTTTTTCCTCTTTTTTTCCAATCCTTCCCTTTAATAGAATTATATGCCTCTTTCCCACATGGCTTTGAAGTGCCTGTAGGTAGATTAAGTGGAGAACACACCCCCACCCCAACCCTAGGCTTGGCTATCTGGCTTACTTTGGCCAATGATGGGTTAGCAGATACACCATGAGCAGAAGCTTTAGATGTGCTTGCTTGATGTGTCTCCGTTTCTTGTGCTTTTGTTACCTAACATGAGAAGATCATGGCCTGGATGGCCTCTGGGACCATAATGAAGCCTTATGATGTGAACGACACACGACCTGTGGTAGAGCATCCCCCATCTCCTGTGGGCGCAACCCGTAAACCTGTGAGTGAAAGAGGCAGCCTGGTAAATGATTTTGCCGTAGAACTACCCAGATTCAATGTGACATCATCACAGTAATATTTGGCTACTCTAGTCTACATATGCCTGTTAGTGCTTTTTTTAAAAATCTATTTTTTTTATTTATTTGATAGAGAACATGAGAGAAAGAGAGAAAGAAATGAGCAGAGGGAAGGGAGAAGCAGGTTCCCCACTGAGCAGGGAGCCTGATGCGGGACTCGCTCCCAGGACCCCGGGATCATGACCTGAGCTGAAGGCAGACACTTAACCGACTGAGCCGCCCAGGCGGCCCACCTGTTACTCTGGTAAAAACTACACGTTGTTCAAGGTGCCGTTCACCTCACCAGAATTGCGCCCGCCTATTTCATACATGGAACTTGAACTTTAAGAAGGGATGCAATTTACAGTATCCGTGGTACAGCCTCTTGCGGTTGCTCGTGGCAGCCTGGGTGGCACTATATGGAGATGAGCCATGAGCTCTGAATCTCAGTGACACCTGGGTCACACTAAACGTGAACTGCAAATGGAAGTCGGGCCATGTGACACTATGATCAATTATGGGCGAAACCTTTATGGGCGAGAAAAGGTAGATTAGCTGCAGTGATAAACCCAAAATCTCAGGGGTTAGCAAAAACTCAGGCGTATTTTTCACTCATGTAAAGTCTAGGAGACCCTCCAGACCAAATATTCTTCATGCGGTGACTCAGTGATACAGGCTGACGAAGGCCCCATCATACCACACCTGTGTCATCTGGCACACATGGCTCTCATGGCCAATGAGGCAGGCAAAGGGAATGAAAAAGGATCTTCTATCGGCTATTAAATATCTCATCTTGGACACGATGCACAGCACTTGCTCTCCCAACCCACTGACCAGCACTGGACACACGGTCCTATCTGGGTACCTATGAGGCACTATGGAAATGTGATATTATCCCGTGCCTGGAAGGAGAGTGCCACCAGAGCTGTGTAAACACTGGAGATCTCAACCACAAAACCACATTGTTCTATTTGATTAAGTGGAGAAGGTATTCAGTGGAGCGTCAGTGCGCTAATAATTACTATGTCAAATAAGATACACGACAAACTTTAGCTGATTGACGTGCGAACATGATTTTTTAAAAGTATCCTGTAGTGTAACTAGTGACTGCACATTTAAAGTGAGGCCTGTATTAACATGAAAGAATATTCACTAAGAGTTCACTGGTACTCTAAGTGGTGGAAGCCTCCAAGAAATTACTGTCTATACCTCGGTCTGGGGTAATGAACCTGTCTGATATAATTGGAATCCCTCACAGAGGAGGGCACAACCTTCTGAGCCCCTTTGGGAGTAGAACCGTAAAGGATATGAGGTAGAAGGAAGGAGCATTTTAAGTCTCCCTGTGGACCTAAATTGCTCTGGGGTAGATAAAACATCCCCAAATTGCTCTGAAGCTATCCAAGCCTTAAAAATTCCATGCAACAGAGAGCAGCATTCACTAAAATAAGACACCGTGTAGACATGCAGGATTCCTGGGGGGAAACAACCAACCCTGCTCCAGAGGTCACGGTCGGCAGGAGGGGGGCTGATCATGGGAATTTGCAGCCATGGCTCACGATGTATGATCCAGGCAATGTTCATCTACCATATAATGAGCTAGACTCTCCAATAAGACATCAGTGCCCAAAGTACTGAAGTTGTGAATTGGACAAAATAACCACAGGGATAATAAAACTATTTTATAGGCTTAGAAAAATAGAAAGTAGTGTTTCAAAATGAGTCATGCCCTACAATTTGTGAGTCCATACAGGAAGAAAAATTGGCAATAGTTAGGGAGTTAATAAGAGAGAACTAGATGAAAACCCTGCCTCATGTCTTGGGTAGGCTTTTATTTATAAGATCTCTATTGGGTATAAAAAGTAAGATCTGCCTGGGAAGTAATGTTGTCTAGACATGACTCCCAGAAGTATCATTTTACTTTTGTTCTTCCAAGCAATCGTGTTAAATTTGTAACTACCCCAAGTATCCACACCTCCTGAGTGTATGCCACTGGGTCACGAGGCACCATTTTCCCAGCTCAGATCAGAGTCCCAAAGACCTGCTCCTTGAAGCTTCTGTAAAACTCACTGGTTTTGCTCTAAGGAACAGTTAGAGGCCATAGATGACCATTTCTGAAATGGTGAGATAATATGAGGTGGTTCCAGTAATGGATGGAGAACCTGTGTGTCTCCATGTAAATAGAGGGATACATATTTTTGACAGTGCTCCTGGGAGGGCCCCACTTTTAGGGGTATGGATACCTAACTATTAGCATCCCTTTATTGGCTTGAGGGTAAGTGATGCACCTCAGAAGGAGTCTACAATGTTTGGCTCAAATGTTTTAGGATGCAAGAGTATCATTCTTAAAGACAACATTTTGGGTTGAATTAGAATTTACTTTATTTGTAGGTCATCCTGTATAAAGTTGAAAATGCATGGACCCAATATTTTACAACACACACACACACACACACACACACACACAAGGATTAACTGTTGTTTTGGTGACCCACTCTATGGTGCCAGGAAACAGTAGCTTCCTACTTTAATTTACCATAGAATTCTGGCCAGATGCAAGGATTTCTATACCTTGAAGTGTCCATCATTCAGCTTTTTTTTTCTTTCAAATAATAGGGAAATTTTTTTTAATAGGGAAAATTAAATGATAAAAGGTGTCAGAGACTCTTGGAAAAATCTTTCCTTGAAAGCCTAGGCATTTTGGCCATTTTCATGATTACAATCATTCCTTCCTCTGGGGACAAGAATGGACTTGATACACTGTGGCCTGGAGACTTAGAACGCAGGTGTGAGCCTTTCAAGTCTGAAGGCAGAATTTGTGTGTAAATTGCCATAAAAGTAGAGAATAAATACTGAGGTATCCTATAGTCTTATCTCACATCATGACGCTCTAAGTTACATGCTTACTACTTTGTCATATTCCTGTTAATAAATAGGAGAGCCTTGGCCTACTTTGCAATAGTTTTGCTAGACAAGAGAGGGAGTCCCACCCACAGAGCCCCTTCCCACACAGACGGAAAAGCTGTGAGTGGATGTTACTACTGTCAGGCATGTTGAGTCAGTGAGGGAGGCAGGCTCCTTACCCTCCAGGAGAAGAAATGTGAAGGTTTGATCTACTGCAGCAGCTAAGAGGAGTGATCGACCTGGTTGCTTGCCTCTTCTAAGATGGGAAAAGAAGGTGGCATCTTCATTCCTCCTAAAAATGAAAAAAATGAAAGAATCCACCCCAGGAACAGGCCAAGAAGCAGGTCGGGTATGGGCTTTTTGCTTCGTTTTGTTTTGTTTTT
Organism: Nyctereutes procyonoides; assembly: GCF_905146905.1. Taxonomy (NCBI): domain Eukaryota; kingdom Metazoa; phylum Chordata; class Mammalia; order Carnivora; family Canidae; genus Nyctereutes; species Nyctereutes procyonoides. Next base: position 3,140,234 of record NW_026575135.1, on the reverse strand, counting down.
CATTTTGTGCTATGTTTTCTTGAGCAGGATATAAAAATATTTTATTAAAGAAATGATTTTTCTTATGTGTGTCATGTGCGTCTTCTAACACATCCACTTATGCTTTATAAAAATAATCAGGTGCATCTTTGCTGATATCTAGAATACCAGCCTTCCTCTAATCATCATGAAATTCTTCCATTTCCCCCTCGTCACATCTTTCTCTTATTCCACACATTTAAATTATTTATCTCATTCCCATCTTACCGCCTAAAGATTTTCCTTCTTCTCTGTCATTAAATCATGAAGTTCAGACATTTTTCCTTGAGGTCCGCAACATATTGCTCACAAAGAGATTTGGGGTCCTGATGGAACCTAAATCACAGCATTGCTGTGAAACCTAAAATTGAAAGTGACAGAAAAAATGCTTTAATTTGGGGGGTTCATAGCCTTCCCCTTCATTTTCATTTTTCTCTGTCTCATGTTTTCTTCCCAGTGGGGAAGACAGGTGTTATTTATCCATCTCCTTCAACCCAAAATATGAATGCTAGGTAAATTTAAACATTCCCGCTCATCAAAGTCCCTCCTTGGTCATTAGAGCATCTGAATTTCCTCATTGGTTATCTCCTCCCCAGGCTAAGTGCTTGGTGTCCCCCACCCCACCCCAAGATCTAGCCCATCTCCAGGGATGCATGCCTGTGCACACGTATATACACCACACACATGATGGCCTTTGTCCTCACCCGATAACTAGTTCTACTTGACTCTTTTCTTGGGTTTACCCAGGAAGCTAAAAATCCCTCCTATTCTTTCTAGTTTTTTTTTGTGTGTGTGTGATTAAATATACACAAAATATTTGTCATTTTAACTATTCATAAGTGTACAGTTCCGTGGCATTGACTACATCCATAATGTTGGCTATCCATTACCACTAGCTCTACCCAAAACTTCTTCATCATCCTCAACAAATACTCTGTATCCATTAAATGAAAATTCCTCAGCCCACGGTGACCCCTATTCTACTTTGTCTCTGACTTTGTTTATTTTAGGTACCTCGTGTAAGTGGGGTCATATGACATTTGTCTACCTGTCTCTGGCTTATTTCACTCAATATGCTGTTTTGAAGCTCCATTCATGTTTTAGCACACATCAAAGTTTCATCCCCCCCTTTTTTTTACATTGAGTCATAGTCCGTGTGTGTACACACACACAAACATACACATCTACATCTCACATTTTGTTTATCCATTAATCTGTTGATGGTCATTCGAGCTGTTTCTGCATTTTGGTTATTGTGAATGATGCTGTAGTGAATATTAATGTAGACATGCACACACACACTTTGCCTAGCTAACTCTTTGTTGTTTTGAATATCTCAGCTCAATATAACTTCCTCATTGACACCTTCTCTGCCCCTTTCCTGACTGAGTCAGTCCTGCAGGTGGACATCACCTTGCTGACATACTCATGTTCAATGTAGTCAATTATGTCTTTGGGATGTGATTTGATAAGTGATACAAGCCGACTCTACCACTATGTACTTAGTAGGGTCTCAAAAACTGTCCATTGAATAAGCCCATAGGAGACACTTCAAATGTGGTAACTGTCATTTTTTATCTAATCTAAAGCTGCCATTGAAATGGTGAGCTGGACCAGTGAGCAAAGACCATAAGACAACAACCGTGAGCACAATGATAAAAAAAGACTCAAGAGAAATGTTCACCATATATCACCCTTGGTAATCACAAGCACCATTCACATATGAAAATTAATTTGGCTGATGACTATTGGTTTTCTCATTGCTTTACTCTTGGCTTTGTACTGAGACTCCAGCTCTCAAGAGGAAGAATGCCCTGCTCCAATTCTGCTTGGCCTTCGTTTACCTCCAGCTCAAACATGCCTGCCTGGCTGTCAGATTTAATTAAAGGGCAAGACAATAGCAACAACAACAGAAGCAGGAGAGTTGTTGAGAGACCTTGCTTGTTTTGCAAAACAGAATATTTAGTAGGGATTTTCTAAAGGCAAATGAGCAGAGCAAAGATCACCGGAGCATCACACTGCTTGGCAGCAGTGGAGGACGAAGCCCCACAGGTCTTTGGTCCTCTGCTTTGTAGGCAGAGGTGTGTAGGGGAAAACAGCTCTGCCCACTGTGTGTGGAGAGGGCATGAGCCAGAGTTTCTGGAAGACAGAATCGGAGAGAAGACTCCAAGCAATCAGACATGTTCCTGTCCCATGATGGTGGCTGTAGATGTTCAGTCAGATGTGGTTGCACCCACAGCCCCAATTCAGGTCCTTACATGGGGTAGACATGGTCTGGTAGGCTACTGAGGCAGGTTAGAAGACCGCTAGAGAGTGGGGAAAGAGTAATGTGTCCACAATAAGGAGGTGGTGATGGTCATGGCAAAGGGCTCCCCTGGGGCAGACATTTAGTCTACCTCACAATTTCTATCAGCAACCCTTACTGCCACTAGTCATCTTTTTCTCTTCTGCCATCCCTCAGCACATTTTTCTCTGATTTTAGCCCACGTCCCTTCTCTTCTTCCTTATCCTGATTCAGCATCACAGTACCCCACATAAATTTTCCTTATTATAAGAAAAAACATGTATGGAGTGAGGTGAAAAATTTAGTGACAAAGTCAAAACCTTTTGTAATGATTAGGGGAGAGGAAAGGATAAGGGCATTCCAGGGACTTTGTCCCAAAGCTCAGGTGACTTTCTAAGAAAGTTACAGTTTTCTTAAAGTGTGTGTGTGGGTTTCCATCTCCCTGAATTTTTATTTGAAAAACTTTCCAACCTTCAGAGAAAACTGAAGGAATGCTGTAGTGAATATACATATATCCTCCATTTAGATTCACAGATGCTAGCATTTTGTCACATTTACTTTATCTGCATATATACGTGCACGGGCACACATGTGCACACAAAAGGGCTTTTTTTCTTAATCTTTTTTTTTAAAGATTTTATTTATTTATTTATTTGAGAGAGAGAGAGAAAAAATGAGCCTGAGTCAGAGGGAAGGACAGAGGCAGAGGGAGAAGCAGACTCCCTGCTGAGCACGGAGCCCATCACGGGTTCTATCTCAGGACCCTGAGATCATGACCTGAGCCAAAGATCATGACACTGAACTGACTGAGCTACCCAGGTGTCCCACCTATTCTTAGAGGGAGAGAGAAAAAGAGAGAGGGCACACACGCAAGTGGTGGGGGCAGAGGGAGAGGGAGAGAGAATCTTAAGCAGGCTCCATGCCCAGTGCAGAGCCTAACACAGGGTTTAATCTCACAACCCTGAGATCATGACCTGAGCCAAAAGTGTCTGTCACTCAACCAACTGAGCTGCCCCAGGTGCCCCCTTTGTCTGAATATTTTGAAAGTAACTGGCAGTCATCATAAAATTTCAGTCCCAAATACCTTAGACTATATCTATATATAAGGCACAAGGACCTTGTCATACACAGGAAATTTTACCCTGATGTGGTAGCTCGAAACCTGTGGTCTTTATTAGAATTATCCAAGTGCTCCTCAAATATGCTTCATAGTTGTTTTAACAAATCCAAGATCCAAGTAAAGGTCTCCCATTGCATTTGGCTTTTATCTTTCTTTATTGTCCTTTGATATACAGTCCCCCCTTTGTTCATGTATATATGGATGTTTATTTATTTATTTATTTATTTATTCATTCATTCATTATTATTTAATTTATTTATTTATTTTATTTTTTTAAAGATTTATTTGTCCATGTTGAGAGAAAGAGAGAGGGAGAATGAGAGAGAGAGAGAGAGAGAGAGAGAGAGAGAGAGAGAGAGAAACTTGCTGAGTCTGGAGCCCACTGTGGGCTAGATCCTATGACTCTGAGATCACAACCTGAGCCAAAATCATCAAGTTGCATGCTTAACCAACTGAGCTATCCAGGCATCCCAGTTTATTTATTTTTATTCAAGTGCAATTTTTTTTTGAGATTCCAGGCTAGTTGTCTTGCAGAATTTCCCCAATCTTTGGATTTTCCTTTTTTCCTCATGAATAGATTCAAGGTAAACATTTTGGGATGATATTGTATAATTGACTTTGAATCATATCAGGAGGCACATAATACCAGTTTATCCTATTATTGGTGTTGCTAAGTTTGATCACTTGATTTAAGATAGTAGCCATTAGGTGTCCCCATTATGATGATTCTCTTTCCTTATTTAAGAAGTTACCTATGGGACCATGGTTTGAAATCCCATGAATATCCTGTTGTTGTTTGTTGTTGTTTATAAAGGAAGTAAGGTTTTTTTTTTAAGGATTTTATTTACTGTTTTTGAGAAAGACAGGAGAGAGAGAGAGAGAGAGAGAGAGAGAGAGAGAGAGAGAGAATAATGGGGGGGGTGGAGAGAAGCAGACTACCCACTGAGCAGGGTGCCTGATGCGGGGCTGGATCCCAGGACCTGAGGATCATGACCTGAGCCAAAGGCAGATACCCAACTGACTGAGCCACCCAGATGCCCCTGAATATCCTGTCTCTTAAGAACCCTTTACCCAATGGTTTAAACTTCTGTCATTGATCCATTATTTCTTGATGGTTACCAAATGGTGACATTCTATTCTATTCTATTCTATTCTACTCTATTCTATTCTATTCTATTCTATTCTATTCTATTCTTCCAATAACATATATTAGTTTGCAATCTTTTGTAAAAAACTCTCCCTTTCTCTTTCAAAGGGGAAGATGCATATTGTGTCTTGAAGACAAGACCTAAGAGTGCATAGGAATAAAGCCCACAGTACTGACCACATATTGCTTAAAATGTTCTACATGTGGTTAGGTGATTTCCTCTATTGTCCTTCTTTGATGTGAGTTGCAAATCCTCCGAATCATTGGATATCCCAACACCACAGGTGCCTGTTTCTTCCCAGCTCTCTAAGCATGTAAATCACCCACATTTTATAAAGAATTTAGATCATCCACCTAGAATCAAAAGTGTGGAATCACTCTTGTGAACTATACACATGCGATTCCTCATTAGGGATGAAGTTAACCCACTAGGGGACAAGTTTGTGGTGTAAACAGGGTGGGAGATAGAAGGGTGCAGATTTGAAGAATTGTAGTAAGGGACATGATTAAGCACTGTCAAGCCCATAAAAATCTAAGTCCTAGTGCACAGACTGAGTAGGGCAGGAGGATTAAAGGGGAATGTGCAAGAGATGGAGGTTCCAATGTATGTCAGAGACAGGTAAGAAAGGGGGACACTGCAGATCTCTTGTCTACTTCAGAACCCATTGATCTTACTGTGGATTTAACATAGATTCAGCTCCCTGCAGGGGAGCTCACTGCTAGGTGAGACCGGACTGGGTTAAGGGATTCAAGCGTCTGATGGGGGCTGCCATAGTAGTAGAGGTGGCTGTCTACCATGTCACCCTAGCACCTGCTCACTTCGTCTCTCTGGCTCACCCAGTGGGATTTGGTTTTATGGGTGTCAGCAACAAGGCTGACATGTTCTCTCTCTATCCCTATGTGGCAAGTTCCTGCAGAGATCAGAGGAGGGGAAAGCTAGTGCACGTGCGGGTGGGGGGGCATGGCAGCGGGGAGCAGAGGGTAGAGACAAGTGTGTTTAAATCAGCAGAACAATCAGTACCAGGCAGGAGCAATTTTGAGATTAGGGCTTCAGGTTCTATTTGATTTTATTTTTTATAAAAAGAAATGATCTCTCTCTGATGAAAAAGTCGTGCTGCTCTATTGTTGTGATCTCACCTCCACTCAGTTTCACGCGGTTTCATTTCTGACCCACTTTCTTCATCTCCTTTGCTTGTTTCCTTCAAGAGCAGTTTTGCTCCCAACCCCAGCCAGTACCTTGCTTAAATTGCTTTAATCTCCAAGTGCTTCTTATATTGATTTTAAACAGTTAAGCTGCCAATCAACTCCTCTCCTTGTGCAGCAGCTGAGGGCAGAGAGATTAAAACAACAAACAAATAAGGCTGGAGCTAGGAAGTTGGTTAGAATTTCCAAATGAATGTCAGCAGCTTCTAGCAGCACCTCTTTCCCCTCTCACAGTGGAGGTGCAAGAGCATTATGAAGAGACTAGGCCCAGCTTTGTAATGTTGATAATAGCCAGCATTTAATGAATAGCTCCTTGCTGCCAGGAACCCTTCCAAATACTGTATTCACTTTAACTCATTTGATCCTCACACGGATCATGGGGTAAATACTGTCTTTAGTCTCTTTTAACAGAAGAGGAAACTGAGTCACAGAGAGGCCAGAAGAGCATAAAAGACACAGAACATGAAATCAAAGGCAGTCTGGCTCTATGAGATGGACTAGTAGCCAGCACATTATAAGGACTCCCTTGCCTTGTAACTAAGTCTCCACGAGGCTGTAGCAGAATGAAACAGAAATGCCACCTTCAAAGAAACAAAGGGAAGAGTGGTCAAAATGGGTAAAAGTTAATACAGTAAACATATGTGAGATCCTGATGATATATAGGCACTGAGCTTGACCCTGGAGATACAGAGGTGGCAAAGACGCAGCTATAGCTCTCAGAAACCTCAACATCCAGGAGAGTCTAATCACAGATAGGGAATCCACTGGGGAGGATGGTGGTGGAAGAGGAAGAAGAGGCAGGCAAGTGAACCAACAGCTCTTCTTCCTTCAAGTTATGACCCAAACCTCACCTCCTCCAGAAAGCCTTCCCTAACCACCTCCAGCCGCTTCCCTCTCATCTTGTCACTCACTGTTGAATACTATAACAGTAGGATCACTCGTTGGTCTCTCCCACTAGATCATGGGTCTGCAAACCACATTTTGAGAGTCAAATCTGGTTCCCTGGCTGTTTTTACAAATAAAGTTTTATTGAAACATGTCCATGGTCATTTGTTTAAGGATGGTCTATGACTTTTCTTGAGCTACAGCAGCAGAGTTGGACAGTTGCTTCAGGCACTATCTGGCTTGTAGAGCCTAAACTATTTACTATCTGGCCCTTTTTAGGAGAAGTTCTCTGGCCCTTATTCCAGGCTATGACCATTTTTAGGGCATTTCTGAATGTGCCACAGTCCATGCTACAGGAGGAGGGTCATTCTGGGTCTGTAATCCCTGCAGCAGGAGCATTTCAGCGTGGCCTGTGGTGGATTCTTGAAGTGTACACTTCCACCGGGGAAAGAAGTAGACGGGATACTGAACTCCTACCCAGCTCTTCTGTTTCCTGGCTCAGTGCACATCCCACCACTGGCACAGCAAATGGTAATTTAGCAACCAAACCGGGTCTGCTGAAACCGCTCTGCAAGAACTAACACACATAGGAAGAGAGGTTTGAGGGGCAGGTGGAAGGGATGAAGTGGAGACAAAGGAAAAATAGACCATGCGTGGGATGATTTGCCACTTTAATTTTCCTAGGGAGTGACATAGCTTCTGTGACAGGTAGGTTATTTTGGTTCGTCATTAGAACTCTTATTAACATGGTGTTGGATGTATCTAACTGCACCTGCTGTGTTAGGAATCGTAAAGTGGTGTGTATAATGTCACATCTATCTTGGGAAGGACTGAACAGGAGCTGGCATCAGGGTGGGCAAGCAACAGATTGGACAGTGAGTAGAAATTACCTGCACAATTTCTGTCCTCTGAGCTGGTAACAAGCCCAGTATGTTTGAATGAACACTCTATCCAAGCAATTGCCGGCAAGAGGGTCATCCGTCTTGAAAGAGAACATTTTTGCCTGAATTGCAGCACGCCATGAGAGAGCTCAGCTGGTCTGAACATGATGGTGCCTTGGCCGGCAGTTTTCCCCCAAGTGGTATGTAGGGAACAGTGCAGTTTTCGGATGGATGGCTGCAACCTGCAGAGAGGCCTAAGAGTCAGGAGGGAGACGTAAACCTGATGGAAAGGGGTGACCCATGATCTCTAATTTGTATGGCCGAGACATTGCGGGAGTGAGGCAGGCTGAGCTTTTTGCTGTTGTTCTTGAAATTCTTGCCATGTTGGGTTGCATTTCAACTTGAATCAAAAGGCCCCGAATGCTGTCAATGCCTATTCTCTTCCTTCCTTGTGGAACAGCTGAGAATTTCAGTTCCCTTGTCATAGACTGGGAGTCATTTGAACTTCAGGTTTAAAACATTGTTAAAAATGAAGTTCTACTACTTAACTATTAAAATTCAATTAGAGAGCTCTTGCAACTGATTATGAGCAGGCTTTGCCTGAACACCTCCTTTCCTGAAGAACTGAGATCTTCTGAAAGCATGCCGTGATATCTCGGGCCAATTTAACTGTTAGAAATTTGTACAGTTCACTTCATATTGTACCAATAGCTGTCTTCTTGATGTTACACAATGAACCCAATCTTGCTTTCACATAATATATCTTCATGTATCCACAGATAGTTCCCTTTTTGACCCCTAGATTCATGAGTATCCTCTTTTCTAGGTTATAGAATCTCATTTCCTTCTACTTTTCCCATAGACATGATTTTGATTGCACTCACAACTTTGATAGATTTTTTTTTGTAACATGCCTCAACCTGTCTTTAGTCTTCTTTAGTTAGTTTGCTCTCCAGAGTGAAGGCAGTGATGCGATGCTCCTTCTCCCCTGTCAAACGTGCTCCTCTCCCAAGGCAGACTGCGTTGGAAAAGGAGGACTCTCAGGTGTCAAAAATAATCAGCTCCCAAAGAGAAGCCCTCCTACTCTTACAGATTGACATACAAAGACAAGGAAGCATTTAATAGGGTGGGGAGGTGTTAGGCAGTGTGGCCCCCTCACCCGACTTCAGAATCACACACCCAGTCACTGGAACATTGAATGTTTCCGGTTTAGATTCAAAGTTAAGTTTTTGTTGTTGTTATATTTCTTAAATCTGGAAAAATGTGTTCATTAATTTTGAATTGTTTTCCCTAAGAGACTGCTACGGAATGGTTGTTAGCAAAGTTTTGCTAATTTACCACTCACCTCTGAACTAACTCCTTCTTGGGACTCAAGTACTTGGAAAATGCAGAGCTAGTTTTCATTAGTTAAACCAGGGAGATCGTATTTTCTTTTTCTCTCTTTATGATTTTGGCAAGAGATTTTACTTTCATAGCTATTCAAGTGATCTCCAAGCCATTTTATGGACAAGACATGTGGCATTTTGCTTGGGACAGAACTTTAGAACAAAAAACAAAAATACTAAGTTGTAGGATGTCAGCAGTGGAGGAATCCGAGAAATCATGCGGTTCAGGCTCTCACTCGATGGCAAGGAGAAGGTGAATGGCAGCTATAGCCGATCTGAACTGAGGCAGATCATGAGCCAAGGTTTTCTCTTAGTCCCTGATTTCTGCCAAAATTGAGGGATCTTCTTGAAATTCTTCCTCTTGTAGAATGGTAACATCAGAAATGCAATTATGGGAAAATATGACAATTTCAGTACTATTTTTATTTCCTTCTTTCTTTTTCCTTTTCCCTTTTCCTTGGCTTTTATGTAAAATTCTTCTTGAAAATGTCACCCTGTCTCAGCTACACTGAGGGGAGATTAAGGAGGGGGATTATCCACCATTGGGGTAGAGTGCTAGAGAGAGTGTGTGTATCTTAGTAGTATCACCCTCTGTGATGAGGGTGGCAACACAAAGCAAATCAGAGAGCAAGAGTAGATTAAGGCCCCTAGGGTGGGTCATGATGCAAAGCCGTCTACGTGGGGCTCTCGGGCACCTTGGTGTCCTTGGCACAGCCAATACCACTGAATTCCACAGCCCCAGGGGATGAAGACTAGTCAGGGAAGCTTGTGGCTCCAAAAAACTCTGAAGTCTCCCATTTCTATCTTAAAAATATGTGATTTGTAGATTGTATTCCATAACACTGTAATCCATAAAAGCTATGATGCATTTATTGTAAGACACATCATTGTTTTATCACTAAGGAGGGAAAAAAAAAACCCAAACACTGCAAATTAAATTGTGACACAACATCGATTGTAAAATGCATTCTAATTTTAAAGGTGTTAATACATGAATGTCTGAGAATCAATAAAATACTTGGTATTTATCTATATTTAATATAAAACATAATTTTCCCCATTCCCCCAATCTTTAAGTAAGCTTACTTCAAAAAGATGTGCCGTGTTTCTCCTTTGGCTTCGTATACCCGCTGGCATATAAATGCAAACACCCAGGAGTATTCATATTCCCATTTAAGAAACATTAATTATATCGTTTCCCAGAGTCACTGATATGGAGCATATTTGGGAGGGTGGATAAAGGGAGAAGCTGAGGAATGTTTTTCATTTAAAACCCTAGAAACCTGGGACGCCTGGGTAGCTCAGCAGTTGAGCGTCTGCCTTCGGCTCAGAGCATGATCCTGGGGGCCTGGAATCGAGTCCCCACATTGGCTCCCCACAGGGAGCCTGCTTCTTCCTCTGCCTGTGTCTCTATCCCTCTCTGTGTCTCTCATGAATAAATAAATATTTAAAAAAAAAAGACAACCTAGAAACCGAAGAAAATTAAAAACACGTGTTCAAACAAAAACTTGCACATGAATGCTTACGGCAGCGTTATTCATAACACCCAAAGGTGGAAACAAACCAAATGTCCATCAACTGGTGAATAGATAAACAAAACATGGTCTATTCATAGACTCTTTTTCCACCATGGAAAGGAATGAAATAGCCATACATGTTACAACATAGGTGAACTTGAAAAATGATGTTAAGTAAAAGAAGCCAGGCACAAAAGTCAAACATTGTTGAGTCCACGTATATGAAATGTCAGAATAGGCAAAATCATATAGTAAAGAGTTTAGAGGTTGCCAAGAAGCTCGGGGAAGGTGGGAATAAAGAGTGACTTTAATGAATATAAGGGTCATTTTTGGGACGATGGAAATATTCTGGAATTAGACAATGATGATAGCTGTACGACATTGTGAATATACCAAAAGATACCAAATTGTATACTTCAAAATGGTTAAAATGATGAATTCTGTGTTATGAGAATTTTAACTCAATAAAATGAGTAAAAAAAATGCCTAGAACATTTTTGCCTACTCCCTTCCCCCAGAGAAAAGTAGAAGCAACTCTGTTGGGAATAGGAATAGGAGGATGTCTTAGCTCAGCCTTGCTCTTGCTCCCAAGAATGAGCCCTGAGCCTCTTCTCCAGAACAACCCTGGGGCTCTCAGGAGCCAGTGGGAAACCCATTGCCTGAAGCTCTGCACACCGTGGCCTCCTTTCCCCTGGTGTCTTAAGGCACCGGTCACCTTGCCCTGGGAGCAGATCCCTGAGTAGTGAAGATAGTGCAACACTTCGACCCATGCCTTCCCCCTCCGGCTCTACATGCCTTCCCTCTCCAGCTCTACATGCCTTCCCTCTCCAGCTCGTGCAGGTACTCCAGATGCAGACTGCTCCCTCCCTGGCACCAAGTTCCTCACACATTTGGGAGCCAAGTTTTTATACCACCCACATCCACCATGAAAGGCCAGCCATGAGGACTTTGGAGAAGCAGCATATTCTGCTGGAAAGTTTCTTCCCAACCTTAAATCCCCTCTACAGCAAGGCACACGCCCAGGCACCTTTCACACTCACACATAAGGCGTCAGTCCTCTCGGGCCTGGGTGCTGCTCTGGGAAAATGTCCAGTTGAACCTGCCCCAGACTCAGCATGTGTTGAGAGCTGATCACAGCAGACCCATGTGTTTACTGCATGTTCTGACTTGGCTTTTGTTTACAGCAGCATACCTGCCCCCTCTCCACATCCCTGGTTTCATGGCTGACACAGTGGCATCATCTCTGACCCCAGTCGTTCTCCAGAAGGACCGAGTCATGTCTGCCATCTGTGTAGCCTCTCCTTCTAGTAACTGACTCTGTTGGCTCCGGGGAGCAGCCTGCATAGAGGCAGCCTGGAGCCCCAGGCTCCACCTACACTAAGTCCCCAAGAAGGAGCTCATAATGCTATTTCCCACATCTTTCCTTCTGCTATTTTCTCTGCTTGACATTTTCTCCCTCTTCTTTTTGCCTAACTCACTCATGTTTTAAGACTTAGCTCTGATCCAGTAAATGGATGCCTGGGCATATATGGAAAGATTCATCTCACCTCCCACTCTACATACATAAAAAAAAAGTTAGATAAAATATAATAAAAGTAAATAATACACAGCCAACCTTAACACATAGAGAGGGAAATCCACAATGCCAGCATGGAAGAGGGACCTGGCATAGGAGCTGTGAATACAGGCTGATTTCTAACTCACAGGAGTGGGAGAGGTTATATAAGTGAATGTGGGCTTTGCTCACCTGGGTGAACTGAAACCTTGAGCAAGGATAGGAGCCTTCAAGAATGTCTTATCTGTGAAATAGTGATTTTACCACTACCTCTCCCCCCACCCCCACACCTAGCCATATGTGGAAATCAGAACCCTATGAGAAGTCAGAATCCTTGGCCAAAACCAAACACACTTGCAGAGTTCAAACTCATGTAATCTTTGGGTTAAGATGTATCCGAAGATAAAAAGTTAATGTAAGATGTAATGAGCACTGGGTGTTATATGCAACTGATGAATCACTAAATTCTACCCCTAAAACTAATAATACAGTATATGTTACCTAAATTGAATTCAAATATCTTTTAAAAAATAATATAAAAAAGCAAATAATCTCAAATTAACCCATTGGGATGCTTCCATAAGGCAAAACACAAGTGACTCCCATAATACACACCCCTACTGAGATGACATCCTGGTAAAAAACTACATGCCACACAAGGAAACAGTCACAAAGAAGGGGAGTCCACACATGAAACAAATGGAATTTGTACCAAATGGCTGGATGATTGAACTATCTGAAGGAGATTTCAAAGCAAGTATATTTAAAGTGATAAAATGATAAAGGAAAGTAGTGTCTGTAAGTTAAGAGCAATAGAAAATGGAAAATTAATAGGTGGATTAAAAAATATAAATTATAGAAATTAAGGTATTGTAGACATTAAAAACCCAATGGATGGATAGTACAGTAGACTAGAACAGAAGAGAATTAGTGAGCTGGAATATAGCTTTGAAGAAATTACCCAAAATGCAGCTCACAGATATAAGGAAAAGAAAGATAAAATTAGACCTGTAAGATATACTAGGAATATCTAGCACGCATCTAACAAGAAAGAATGTAAATCCAGAGGACAGTGATGGTCACAGGAAAACAGGCTAATTTTTTTTCTGGTGTTTTGAAATTGTGCTAAAAAAAACCCCTCATAATACAACATTTATTATCTTAGCCATTTTTAAGCATACAATCCAATAGTATGACATATATTCACATTAGTATGAAACCGAACTCCAGAACTTTTTCATCTTATAAATCTGAAACTGCATACCCATTACACTATTCCTCCTTTCCCTTCCAAGCCCCAGAACTATCATTCTACTTTTTGTTACTATGAAGTGGACTACTTAATGCACCTCATAAAAAAGGAATCATATAGTATTTTCCTATTTTTTAAAAAGATTTATTTATTTATTTTAGAGAGAAAAAGAAGGTGCTGCAAGCTGGTGAAGAGGCAGAGAGAGAGAGAAAATCTTAAGCAGACTCTTTGCTAAGTGTGGAGCCCAATGTAAGGCATGAACTCAGGACCCTGAGATCGTGACCTGAGCTGAAACCAAGAGTTGGATGTTCAAACTGTTCTGCCATCCAGGCACCCCACCTTTTTTTTTTCCTAAAGAAGTATTTTCCTACTTTTAAAAACAGCTCAAATAAGCATATAGGGTCCTGGATAAGATAAATACAAACAAATCTATACTCAAGATATTTTGTATCCATATGATAAGGCATCAGAGATAAATTATTAAAAGCTGCAAAAAAGGAGAGAGAAATTACTCACAAAGAGTTGATTGCCTGACAACTGTCAACCTAGTATTCTATTCCCAGCTTATTCCTTGGCCTATTCATTGGCCTCTCCAAAAGAACTACTGAAGGATAACCTAGAGTAAAAGGGAACCTGAAACTAAGTGAAAAGTATGAGATGCTGGAAACAATGCTGAGTAGTAAGCATACTGTCAACACTAAGTAAATGTGAAATTCAAAAATATATATATATATATATATTTGAAACATATGAATTATGTGTATATATCTATACCTACCTATCTACCTATATGTGTTTTTAAAATTAGAAAAAAATTGCCAATTAAATATGATATTAGGAAAAAGATTTCATAATGAGAAGGTCGTATGTGTCTCACAATATTCACACAGAAAACAGACATGTTGACTAATTTTAAACCTTATTAAATATATCATGTATGTTTAAAATTGAAGAGTAATCTCTAAATTAACCCCAATGGAATGTACTTCCAATTTTAAAAAGAGAAATAAGGATGACTTTTTTCATTACAATAGAAAATGGGAAAGGACACAAAAAGAAGCCAAAACAAGACGCAGTAATTGAGTAGTATGTAGCAATGGAAGTGAATGCCTAGGGATCCCTGGGTGGCACAGCGGTTTGGCGCCTGCCTTTGGTCCAGGGAGCGATCCTGGAGACCCAGGATCGAATCCCACGTCGGGCTCCCGGTGCATGGAGCCTGCTTCTCCCTCTGCCTGTGTCTCTGCCTCTCTCTCTCTCTCTCTCTCTCTCTCTCGTGACTATCATACATAAATAAAAATTAAAAAAAAGGAAGCGAATGCCTACATCTGAATGTATTAACATGGGTAAACCACAAAGATAGGACATCCAGAGTAAAAGGAAAAGTTGCCAGGTTTTATGGTGTTAACATGTATTTATCATAACACACAAAATCTCATTTACTGTTTTATGTCCAAATACAAAACTATGATTGTGAATTACTAATTCCATCACCAGGCTAAAAGTTGCTTCTGGAGATAAAAGAAAGGATATAGAATTTAAAAAGCCTACAAAGAAATTTTCTGCCATATTGGTAATCTTTGATTCTGGGTAAGTTTTGAAACATCTATGAAAAAATGTTGACATTAGTTAAATCTAGGTGGGGAGTATGGGTTTTATATTATTCTCGTTCATTTCCATAGATTTTTTCTTTTTTTTTTTAAGTTTTTTTTTTCATTTCCATAGATTTGAAGTCTTTTATACCTACAAGAAGATTCAGCTCAGGATGCCCCTCTCCTGTGAAGCCCTCCCAGGCTCGCTAACTCTAGACCACATCTCTGATACTCTCTCCTGTGCTCTTATAGCTACATGCGCTTATCCTATCAAAACACCTATCATATGATGAGTTAAGTGGTGTTCTCTAGAAGCAGAGCCTGAGGCAGGGGTTTAGGTCCATGTGATTTACAAAGGAAGAATTCATTAGCAAAAATCTGTAAGGTAGAGACTGAAGTAGGGAAAAGAAGGGGAAAAGAGCCAAGTACAGATGTGCTCTAAGGCATAGCCTAGCCTTGGCCCAATCTATAGGGATGGGACTCTGAAGCAAAACCACACCACAAGGTTGTCTCCCTCCCTAGGGTAATATAGCTGCCATTTGTACATCTGTATCCATTTGACTGTGGCCCATCCCTAGTGCAGGTACATGGCTCCAGGCATTCAAGTGTATCTTTCCCTGGAAATGAAGGCAGCTGTGAATCCAAGTAGCCAGCACTCTTAAGAGGTGGAGCTCAGTGCAACAGACCCAGCACATCATCTGGGTGAGGCACCAATAATCTCTACCACACCTATATCATCCTTATTGCTTATGTTCCTCTCTACCTTTCCTTAAATAAGGAACACGGTCCTACTCAGCCTTCTGGCCTCCAAGCCTAGCATCATGCTTGCATAGAGTGGACTCTCAGACACATTTAATGAACAAGAATGAACCCAGAAAAAAAAAAAAAGATCGAGCAATGCTAAAAGGGAATATCAATGCCATTAGGAAAAAAGGCCAAAGGTTCTTCTTCCTGCATTCCCAGGCCCCTTGGTGGAGTACTGACTTGTCCTCTTCCTGATAAAGAGACAGGCATGCATGCATCTATCATCAAGCACTTATTCAACACCTACTATGTGCCAGGCACTGGAGACTAAAAGCTGTATATGTTATGCTTATATTGTCCTTAGGTTACATTACAGTCAAAGGAATAAGGCAATTAATAATTTCTACCAACTTATATTAATGGAGGGTCCAGTTTCTAGGATCTGTGGGAGTTATCATTCTGAATAATCAGTATGTACAATCAGCTATAAGGCCTTACAATTCAGAAAGAGAAAGAGGGATATACACTTAAAAATCTGATATCAGGTAAACTGTTTTAAGTGCAATAACTGGTTCAACTATGTGATAAATGTTCAATATGATATATATAATTCATTCATTCGATTATTCATTTGTTCGTTTCTTCTTTGAGCAAATATTTAATAAGGGCCTATTGTGTACTAAACACTGAGAGACACTTGGCGTTGAGTGTTGAATAAGACAATGTGTTCATACATTTATAGATTACAGACTAGTAGGAAAGACAAACATTCTAGAGTTACTTATAAGTAAATACAGAGTGGCAAGTTGCAGTGAGTCTATGAATGAAGAAAACCGAGTACTATGAAGCAAGATAATGGAGGACACTCTGATTTGGTTCTAGGAGTTATGAAAAGCATCCCAAACAAATCGACTTTCTTGTTTATTAGGAATAAAGAATGAAGGCAAGTGAGTAAAGAGTGAGTAGAAGAGTATTCAGATGTAAGGCAAAGAATCACAAAGTTTCTGAAGACTTCATCAGAAAGTGGCCTGCATCTAGTTCTGGAGGACAGTGATTTGGAGAATGGCCAGGGTGAGGGCGTAGGGGCTGGATCATGTGTTACTTTGCAGGCCTTGTCAAGATATTTGAATTTTATTCCAAACGTAAGGAGAGAAGCACTGGAAAGTTTAAGCAGAGGAGAGATATAATCTGATTTACAATTCAAAAAAAAATTAGTTTACCGGAGTAGAGAATAGATTGGAGGCAGTCAAGGATGGATATGAGATGGAAAGATAAACAGTTGGCCATTAAGGAGATCCCTGTGTCTTGATGTAAGCATGGCAGGTTCAATACATATGTTGAGTGTTGGATGGACAAAGCTTGGAAATAAATTGGATATGAGGGGTGACGGAGGGAGAGACATAAGAATGATTCCAGATTCTAGGCTTAAGCAACTGGGTAAATGAAAGGATTATTAACTAGAGATGCAGAAGTTTGAGTAGACATTGACACTAACAGAACTCAGGAAGACTTCTAGAGGCAAGTATAAGTATAATATCCATAAAGGACATTAAAAAAAGATTAATTTGAGCAAAGGGGGTTGTTCTAGGCAGAGAGAATGATGTAAACAAAAGCCTGGGTTGAAAGAGTACATGGCATAGAAAGTGGCAGAAAAAGACTATGGCCTGGGGTATGCAAAGTGACACTGTGTGGGGATGTTGCTATCAGGATACAAGATTGAAAAGTTAAGTAGATGTGAGGAATCAAAGTCTCTGAAATTAATCTGTATAAAAAGATAATCTTTGGAGGTTTTAAGCAGTGGAATAGCATGTTCAGACCTGCTTCTTCTTTTTTTTTTATTTTTAGGAAGATCTCCAGAATTTTTGGAGCTCTGTAAAGGAGAAAAAATAGTTGGTGTTGGAGAAAGAGACATTTTGGGAAAATTGAAATATATGCAATCTTTTTTTAGCATCTCTAACAGATCAGTTTAAGAATATGAGCATGCATTATGTATAATTTGGGTTGTTTTTAAAAAGATCATGTTTCATGTTTGTTATATATAGAGCTGCTAAGGCCTGGACAACTCTTGGAATAGATTTTATTTTACCATTAGGATGGAGGTGGGGGTGTGTGGCTACCCATTGGTCAACAGTGTTGCCTTGTCAAATCTTGTCTTTTCTAACCTAAATTTTCATATAACTCTTTTATAACTCAAAAGGGGAAGGCTGGTTTTGCTTTTGTTTTTGGATGGCCTGCTCTATTGCCCATTAAAGTGTTCTTCAGACCAAAAAACCGAGAAAGGAAAGTATGGTTGAAAAATCATGGGATAGCAGATACTATTCATGGCATGGGATTATAAAAAAAAGATATATATGTTTTTGGTACTCTATACATTTTTTTAATGTCAAGGCAGTGTCTCTGACCAGGAGTCAGTAAACTTTTTCTGGGGCCAGATAATAAATCTTTTAGGCTTTGTGGACTCTATTGTCTCTGTTGCAAGTATCCACGTCTACCTTATAACACAAAAGCAACCATAGGTGATAAGTTAACAAATGACTATGCCTGTGTTCCAATAAACTTTATTTACAAAAGCAGGTGTTGAGGTATATTTGTTGACCCTTGCCCAAGACCTCCACATAAAATAATATCACAAGGATTTTGAGGGTTTTTTTTTGTTACTCTAAGAATGTCTATTTCTGCCCTTTTTATATCATATATAGTTTACTGAGTAACTCTATGTCTAATTTATCACTTAGAAAGGTTGCTCTGTTTAATCTACTTATGTGCAGCAGAGCCAGCACTCAATAAAAGTTAAGTCCTGGGAATGATAGCACTTTGTTTTAATCAAAGCTATGAATTTTTTTCCAAATTCTAACTAATTTTTGTGTCCCCCACTTTTGATTTGTCTTGAGTTAATATTTTTATTTTTATTCTTTAAAATATTTATATTTATTTATTTATTCATTCATTCATTCATTCATTCATTCATGAAAGACACACATAGAGAGAGGCAGAGACACAGGCAGAAGGAGAAGCAGGCTCCATGCAGGGAGCCCGATGTGGGACTCCATCCCGGGACTCCAGGATCACACCCTGAGCGAAAGGCAGAAATTCAACCGCTGAGCCACCCAGGCGTCCCTTGAGTTAATATTTTTCAATTTTCTATTTGATGGCTAATAAAATTTGCTTCTCAAATAAAATTCTCAGTTCTCACTTATCCTGACTGAGTGAGGAAGAGAACCAGCAGAAAGAGGAAAAGGAAAATGAGAACAAAGATGATGTGCCAAGGATAAAGAGAGGAAGCACTGCATTTTGTTGTTGTTTTGCCTGGAACTCATGGGCCAGGCTCTGTGCCAAAATGTTACAAACATCATTTAATTCCCCCAACAATCCTATAAAGTAGGTTATGATTCTCATTTAAGTATTGTCAAGAACACGTCTAAGGTTGGGTTTCTCCACAAGGAGACACTGAAACAAGGTTCTGAATTCAGTCTATCTGGGAGGCGATCCTAGGAAACAAGGTGAGGGAGTGAGCAAATAAGTCAGGGAATGAGGGATGCCAAAAGATGTGTTATTGAGGGAGCAACTAACAGTCCTTCTGAGGATCCTTATAAGGACTGTAGAACACACCTCATAACTGTCCCACTAAGGAGCAAGGAGACTGGGATATTTAATCACTAACTCTTATGATTCTTGTTGATGAAGTTTGCTCTTGGGGTCATTAACCCCTTAGATCTTCCATCTTGCCCCACATGTAGATTGACACCATTCCTGAAGCCAGAGGATGCCTTTAGGGAGAGATGAACAGGTGGTAGAGGCAGGAATTATCCATGGAACCTTCAGATGGCATGGACCAAGGGGGTACATGCAGGTGGGGTACCAACAGTATATGCCATAGACACTAAGTTTCAAATGCATGCATGATGTTATTTTTCCTGATACTCCCCCATTATTTATTCCTCTTTTGTTTCCACTGGAAACTATTATCAGTCCAAGAGCTAAAGGGAGGGCTGAGGTCAATCTCTGGGAAGGGGCTTTAAACTAATAAGGCCTCTAATTTTTCCAAGCCCTCTCTCTTCCCAGAACCCACAAAGACTCCAGTTTGCATTTACTCTGGCATGATTCAATTTTAGTGGGAAAGAAATCAAAGCAATGTTGTCACAATCCACTAAATCATCCCAGCCTGTCATTTACCCATGTGAAACACAGATGTAGGATTAACGAGGTAGCCAATATCCGTAGATAGTATGGTTCACAGGTCTGATGAGAGCTGTTTTTTTTTTTTTTAAGATTTTATTTGTTCCTGAGAGACACAGAGAGAGAGGCAGAGACACAGGCAGAGGGAGAAGCAGCCTCCATATAGGGAGCCTGATGTGGGACTCGATCCAGGGATTCCAGGATCATGCCCTGGGCCGAAGGCAGGCACCAAACCCCTGAGCCACCCAGGGATCCCGAGAGCTGTTTTAACAGCAATGAGGGACGTTTTCTGCTTGGAAACTCAGAGGCATACACTCAGGTATGGAGAAAGACCGGTGTTAAAAGGAAAAAAAAGTACTTTATAAATGTTAGCTAGCATCATTATCATAGATTATTTTTTTATAAATAACTGGTTAATTTTTAACATACTGTCCTCTTCTCTGCTTAAGATCCATCTTCCTGAGTTGGAGTAAGCAGAAGACTGGTTTCATTAGAGCACAAGAGCTAACATATGGGAAAGACACGAGACCTTGTTTCTGTGGTCCTCCAGAGGGCAGATGTAGAGTAGATAGGGGGGGGGGGACTCCAAGAAATAATTAAACTCAATATGAGGAAGAACTTTCTGGCAGTTGGCACAATCTGAGACTAATTCTGCCCTGTGAAGCAGTAAGCTCCCCACCCCACCCCCCCCACATGGAGAAGCTGGCTTCCCATGAGCTGCAGCCAGGATAGCAGGAGTTACGCCATCGGGTACAAGCAGGGAAGAGATAACCGTTGCCATTAGCTTCGAATAATGGTCTCTGGAGTCTGGTAGCCTGGGTTCAATCTTGGCTCTGTTACCGTTGCTGACTCTGAGCTTTAGTTCTTTAATCTGTAAAATGGGGATAATCATAGTATATTTTCACAGGTTCTGTGGATTTCCTAAGATGATCCATATATAGTGCTCAGCGCAGTCACTAGCCATAGTAATCATTAAATTGCTGTTGTTGTTTGTTGTTATTAAAGAGCTCACAACAAAGTAGGGATCTGCATAGGATTTCTCCTGGCATCACATACTGATTGCTGTCTCTGTCTTGTGCTTGAGCCAGATGCTGAGATACGGAAATGGATACAACGGGTTCTTTCCCACAAGGAGCTCCCAGCATGCATATGCTTGTGTACAGGGATCTCCTCGGGATCGATTAGTCCAAGCAGACCTACTGGCCTGGGTCTCTGACATGTCTGGCGGAAGCCCAGCAGCTGTGCCTGGGAAAGGGCTAGTCTTATGGGTGATAGAAATAGGTGAGCCCCATGGCCCCACACCCTTTCCAGAGAATAACACACAGACACAGTAAACTCCAGGGGATTATAGGTAGTCAAACAAACAACTCACAAATGTTTATTTAGGAAAATTAAAACAAATGCTAAAATCAACCTTATGGGGAGAAAGAAGACTCAAAAAGTCAGTCTGTCAGTATACACGGGGTTTATCTTGTTCCAGGTCATTGCAAACAGTGATTGAGAACAAAAGGAGCTACAAAGAACAACAGCTTGCAGAGCATTTATTAAATATCAGACATTGCCCTAGATACTTCACGTACACTGGAATATTTTACTCTGTTAAGTAGTCTTATGATATAGATGATACTATAACACATCAGCATTTAAATTAAAACTTCGAAGTTTGAAGAGGTTAAACTATCCACCTGGGGTCACAAGGTACACAGGTGGGGAGACTTCCAGGCTAATCATTTACCCAGAAGGGAAGGGTTATTGGAGAAACATTGGTTTGCTAGCCATTTTCCTTAAGACAGCTTGGTACTGACTGTGGCTTCTGGCCTTTGTGGAGTCAACTGAGCATTCTGGATGTGAGATCTGCTGCTGACTTGTTTTTGCCATTGGTACCTCCCTGTAGTAACCTGGAATCACACCAGTCCGCAAAATTGCTTTGGGATGAATAATAGGAAATGGAGAACAAGGAATGAGACAGATGTGACAGTTGCCATGGAAATGCAGGAGGCTTTGTAGCCCTGTTCTGCGTGGTGACACTCATAAAGTTGTATGAAATGGGAATATTCTCCTGTGAAGGTACATGGAAGTGGGATAATCACGGGGAGACCTCTTCTCCAAAATAGTAGTTGGCCGTGATAACACAGGTAAGAGCATAGACTTAGTGTAGCATTCATAGGTTCAAATTATATGTGATTGCCTGGCGGTGTGGTCTTGGACTAATCATTTAACCTCTCTTGGTTTTAGCTTCCTTTGAGGTAATAATGTCTACTTTGTAGGATTGCTGTAAGTATTAAATGAGTTAATGATGCAAAGTGTGGGACATTAAGTAAAATATTTCAGACTATTGATAATATCAGACTCTCTGTGTGACCTTGGATTTATTTTTCTACCTGTCTTGAATGAGGTTCATCCAACATGAAAAATGGGCCAGAACTCAGCTTCTTTCCTGACTTGGCAGCAGAGTAAAGGTGGGAATAGTTACCTCTGCCAATCTCAGCTAGGTCTGACCTTGCATAAACTCAAACAAACAGAATCTTATTCCAAATCCCCACAGGAAGGAGCATGTGTAGGGGTCACTCTTGCTCTGCCAAATATTGGCTTTCTTTTCTGGACATTTAAAAATATGTATTTCACTGGTAACACAAAGCCCACTGATGTCCAACCGAAAAGCAACAAGCAGAGGGAGGCATCCCTTCTCCTCTCCCTTATTACTAATGCTTATCCAGGCCTACTGGTGTGAAGGCAATATCAGTGTTAGTAGGTTGGCAGTTGCCACTGTAGTGATACCTGGGGCCTTCCAAGTCTTCCAGCCCCAGACTTGTAAGCAAGGACTGATCCAAAAACAAGTCTGGACACAGGCGGGAGAAAAAAGGCATTGTGGTTGTATGGTAGAGTTTTTCTGTGATGCCTAAAGGTTCCAAATGGTGCCATTGGCATGTGATACCTACATGGACACACCTCTACCCAACCATCTCCCCTTCCCTGCCAGAAAAACAAACAAAACAAAACAAAAACAAAATTTTCTTATTGATTTAAAATGAATCATCTGACAACAGATGGATTCTAGAGAAACCATCCTGGCCAGGTGGAAAATGACCACTGCTCTCTTTCTTTCATAACCATGGGGTCTTGAAAAAAAAATGAATGCATCCTTGGAGTTTGTGCTCCTTCCGCTCTCAGAAGAGGACAATGTTGCTGACCTTGAAAGATCATTGTGAGCCTGGAGACTTTACCAGCTTATGAATCAATGAATATGGTTAGGCATCCGTCTGAGGGCTGGGGAAGTAGGAGTAAACAAGACAAAGTTGCTGCCCTCGAGGAGCCTCTGGTTTGCAGGGGAGTCAGACATGAGAAACACGTACGTAAACAAAATGGTTTCAGCTTCTGAGATGAGCTATGAGGACGATGAAACAGTGGCACAGAATGACATGGGTGCTTTCTTGGTTATGTGGTCAGACGAGGAATATGAAGAGGCGACATTAGAGTTGAGACACGAATGGAGACAGGGGGCCAGCTCTGCCAATATCTGAGGAGGGGACAGGAAGCAATACGTGGAAAAGCCATCAGGTGGGGACACAATTTGAATTATCTGAGGGCTGTGACTGGTGGCTAGTGAACAAAGGAAATGCCTACAGCTCTTTAAATACCTGCTAACTCTCAACTGATTCTCTCTCAGCTCCAAGGCTGAAATCCCAATGGAGAGAATTCCGAGTGTGGTATGCAGCTCTTGACCTGTGAAGTCCAGCTGGAGGAGGGTCAAGTTTATATCAGAACATCGTGGCTCCAATAGGAATCACATGGATTGAGGGAAGGGGGAAAAGTAGTTGCTGGGGGGAATAAAAGATAATGTTGTTCCCTAAATGAAAGTAGAGTCGCTGGTTCCCACGAGACTCATTCTTTACACCAGGTTCTGCAGTTCCAAAGAGATGTGACCTTCCTCGATGCCTCTTAAAGTAGGTTGGGCAGGACATCCTCTCTCCGTCTTAGGAAGAGGAACCTTGCTACAGACTGGAGAGTCCCATCCAAGGTTATGTAGGTTATAAAAAACTAAACAAAACAGGTAGTCAAGTTTCAGGTTGAAACCCTAGGATACTGTTGTTTATTTTTTGTTCACCTATCCACTTATATTTATTGGATACTTATTATATTCTAATAGCTGTTGTCCTTCAAAAGGATTCTTCATTCAAAGAACTTTGAAAAAAACCAACCTACAATCTTTTGAAGATTCATAAGTTGTATTAGCATAAAGAAACAAAGCTCTGGAAATACAGCATTTGTTAAAGTATGTTTGATCACTGCACTTGCTTTCTACTACGTAAAATGCAAATCTAAATGATTTTTAGTTATTCCTTCTTCATTTGAAAATTATATATCAAATATCTACTGTAATATATAATGGAAAGAACAAGGATCTGAGATGAAACTGTGGTCTGGTTTAAATCCAACCTCTGCTGGGTGATCTTAGGCAAATCACCTATTATTTGTACATTTGGGTTCCTATTTTTTTTATCTATAAAATGAGAAGAGTCAGACTAAATGAGGCTAAAGTCTCTTCCTGCTTTGATAGTCAGTAATTATATTTCTATTCCCCAGGGCTATAAAAGTAAGAGATAAGAGGAAATACAGTTCTCAACTTGCAGAAATTTACATTTCATTTGCAAAAGGAGAGGGCATACTTGTGTGCATGCATCCATATATATGTGTGTGTGTACACACACACACACACACACACATGACCCAAGATCATAAACATGCGATTATGTACTCCTAATTACATATAACCTTGCCCATCTCAAAGTGAGAGTAAGGATAATGTTTGGCTGTTCTGTGAGGATCACAGGAACAACAGAAAACTTATGTGATGTTCCCAAGTTCACACTATGCTTGATTGCAATTGCTACTGCCACACATATCCAGTGTTTGGGATCTCTGCAAGTTAACCCATCTTTAGAGTAGAATTTATACTCTTGGGAAAAGTGCAAAATGGACAAAATAAGAACTAATATTTGAATAACTCTTTACAGTTTAAAAACAGCTTTGCTGAAAAGCCTAGTGTGTATATTGTTATGACCAGTATCTTCATACAGATTAGAAAGCTGTAGTGCACAGCAGGTAAGCAACCTGTCCTAGGTGTGCTAAGTGGTAGGGCTGCTTCTCTTCAGCCCCATAGCTGTCTATCTCCATTGTTCTGCATTCATTGGCTTACTGAAAACATTGCATTCCCTAGAACGGGAGGTCAAACAGGGTGATTCCCTGTTTGTACTGAAATCTCAGTATTTCAAACCAGAATGGGAGAAAAGGCACCATCCTCATTCCCTTTTACCCTCATAATGTGACTATCTTCATCCCCTCCCCCCTATTTTGTTTTGGCAGCTGGGATGTTTGAGGTAGAAAGAGAATAAAGGATATTAAAGGCATAGCTCATCCTAGTAAATACTTAGCGACTCACACACTTGGCATTTGCTCTTGCTGGCAGAGCATAAAACATACAAACAGTTTAGCTACTACTCTTAGTTTCCTCGAAAAAAAAAATGGTTCTCATTGAGCTCTCTGTAAAATAGAATACTACACAGGAGAGAGCATACTTAGAAGCTGAGGTCCTGAGTTCCTGCACTTAGGGGTTATGAAATTTTGGTTGATTTACTTCTTTGAACCTCAGTTTCTTAATCTATAAAATAGGAGTACTTTGGTATTCTAATAATCAGCTGCTGTTGTCAAGATCAAGCAATATAACACTTGAAATATATGCACTTTAATCTTTCATGAGAGATGGACACACGAGGAAATACTGCTTTGAGAATAAATATCATACAGATAGTGTTAAAGGAACGTGTGTATACGAGAGCTCAAATTTTGTTTTAACTACATAAGGAACCCAATGTTCCTAGGAGTCAAATGTCAGAGTACAGGCAAAGCTTTGATCTCCAGAATTCTTCTTTGTTACTGTAAAATTTTGAAATGGAAGTTGACCTCTATTCAAGGGAGAATGCAGCTAGAAGTTGGAGTCAGGGTGTGCATAAGGCAACCTCCACTAAAGAAGAAGAATGTAAAGGGGAGAGGGAAAAATGATGAGCATTATCAGGACGGTCTAGATCAGCCTCCAGTTGAATCAAATCCTTTCCACGGCAGCTTCCATGCCATATCTGTGTAAACACACATCATTGTCAAGGCCATGTGCTCGCCTTACCTTGACTAGTGCCTTTCCGTCACAGCTTCTAAACTCTGACAATGGAAGAGAGTTTAGTGCTGTGTTAGCTGTGACACCCGAGCATCTGCAAGCAATGCTACAGCAGCTACAGGCAGGGTTCAGTGAGCACTTCCCAACTGGGATTAGGTTCCAGATCCCTGCTATGAAAAGAATGCTGCTATTAAAACAGGATTTGAGTTTTACCATCTTTGATATTCCCAAGGAGAGGACTCCATCCAATTTTAGTATCTTATAGGATAGCACATATGCACTTTGGGACAGACCTGGGTTTGTCTGAATCATTGGCCTTGGATACATCACTGCACATTCCTGAATGTACTTTCCTTCTTTACAAAAAAGACCCCTCCCCTACTAGTCTCAAAGAGTTGTAAAAAATTATAAAGCTTAAATTATAAAAGGGGTTAGGTGACTTGATAAGGTCACCAGTTAGTCAATGGCCAAACCAATATTGGAGATTACGAATTTTGGCAGGCAGTTTAGTACTTTGTCACTTTCTTCCAGGGGTCAGTTTGGACCAAGCAAAATTCTCAGAAGGAGGAGAACTTGTATTTCTGTCAAGTGGCAGAGTTAGATGTATTTTGAGAATCCCTTCTATGCTCACCAGATAATTGGAACTAAAATGCTCTATGGCAAGTTGACTGCTTCAAGTTGGGGCTCAGATGCCCCTGCTATAAAAAGAAGTTGAAAAACACAAACTATTGACTGCTACTATAGGTTCTGGTTTCCATAACACTGCACACTTACAGAGGAATGAGGACACAGACATAGCCCATAGCCTTTCAATCGAGACGTTAACAAAGCCCCTACTGGTTTAGTTCCCACATCGGAAGAACTTCTATATTGATGCTTCTCAGACTCTGTGTTGAAAGAACACAGATCCCCGCCCCCCATTTCACCACAGAATTTTTTAAGTAAAATATAATTAAAGAAAACTGAGAAATAAAATAAAAAGTAGAGCTACAAAATACAAGGACGAATTTTGTTACTGTCAGATTTGACAGGAACAAAATTGCTTTGTCAAATCGATATAAGAGTTTCCAAAGCCTCTGTCTAAATCTCTATACTTGTCATGTCATGGAAAAGCCACAAAGAGTTTGTAGATCAGCACCCATGTATGTACTCCACTTTGAGCACTATTGCTCAATAGCTCCGCGGAGCAGGAGCGCCTGACCAACGTTCTGGACCGGGAGTCCTGGAGGAACAGGTGTGGACAACTACAAGATCATTAACATGCAGCATGATTTGTATATGTGTTATATTTATTGTCTGTTTTCTCCCTCTGGAATGTAAGCTCCTTGTAGGGAGTGATATTTGTGTATTTTGCACACTAGATATTCCCAGGGCTAGAACAGGGACTGGTGCATAGTAGCTACTCAAGGAGTATCTGCATATAAATGTGTTGATGATACAGGGAGGGGTAAGAAGAGGAATAGGCAAAAAATCCGACACCAAAATAAACACAAAAACACTTTTTCTTTTTTTTGCCATAGGAGGAAAGTTATACTAAGAAAATTAGCTAACAAAACCCCAAAATCAAACATAAATTCACCATGAATTAATTTAATTCTACAAAATGTTTGACAAAGATTCATAATAAAAATGTGTATGCATCACAGAGGGGAAAAAACACTCAAATCACATCTGAAATTAGGAAACAAACAAAAAATGAAACTGGAGAACTGTGGACATAAATAAGAACCAATTAGAAATACTGAAAATGGATACATTTAAATAGAAAACAAATAGAATGGATTAAAACCCAACTAATAAACCCAATAAAAAATAATGATTGGGAAAGGAATATTAAGAACTTTACCCAGAATTCTCCACCAGAGGAGGAACTAAAGGAGAAAAATAAAGAAATATCAAGAATAGCTTGAAATTCTCCAACCTAAACCTTATAAGAGTTCCAAAAGACATAAAAGGGGGTTACTACTCTCAGGCTCTTTCTAGAAAAAAAAAAAATACAGGGTGTGTTTTATAAAAATGGAGATGCTAACCCAAAATGCAGATGTGGGATATAAAAAACAGTGGTAAAAGTTAAAAACAGAAAATAATAAAAGATATTTTTATGCACACAGAAATTGAGAATATATCAGTACATTTAGTTAACTGAATGCAAAATTAATAATTATGTTTCTGCGAAAAATGTAAAACAAATTCTAAAAGATAATTATCATCATGAGCACTGGAGTTCAGTGGTAACACATTAGTTAGTTCTGTGGTATTAATTCTAAGGTATTTGCTATGTTTAGGAAGACATAAAAATTCTGAATACTTTTATCCGTATAAGATATACTATCAGAATGGATTTCTAAAAATCCAGTAATAATATCTTTTGAAATAGAGCCACTTAAAATAAAATCACATAAAAGGAAGGAAAAGAGAAAAGTAAAGTAAATGACATATTATGCAAGTATTAACATAACAAAACATAATGAGGCAATATACCAACAAAATGAAATACAAGGCAGAAAACATTACTAGAGATAAAGAAATATTACTTAATAGCAAAATAAAAAAAAATCAAGGAAACATAATTTAAAGAATATTGATGCACTTGACATATCTTCAAAATATAAAAGCATCATTGATATCACTTTTTGCAAAACAGGCAAACATCCTATCATTGACAGGTTTTAAAATATCTTTATCACAAAAGGATAGATTTAACAGATAAAAAAGATCCAGGATTAACAAGCTTTGTCATATATAAAAATATACTCTACACAAATATAGTAATGTAATTTTTCTAAAATATATAAGGTGCATTGATATATCTGATAACATATCTATCTGTGGACCTATCTATACACACATTTATGACATGTGATCATGAAGAAATTATCAGATATTTCAAAGAACTGACATTGAATAGACCACATTTTCTTTTTGCAATGCCGGCGACTTAGAAAATGACAATAAAATAGAGGTGAATTGTTACTTTACATTTGGTAACTAACATAAGCTAAGCAAAACATTAATCTTGGGCAGTGGTTCTCTTATTGATTTGAACATTGGATAAATCCAGGGAACTATAATAAATACTGAAGCCAGGATCACACCTTCAGCAATTCTGATGAAATTGGTCTCCAGGGTGTACAACCTGGGACTTGAATGTATAGTCAAAGCTTAGCACCACTAAGATTTAGGACCTGGCAACTTTTCTGGCCCTATGCGTTAAAGCCTCTAAATATGGCATCGCAAAGACAAATGCTTTTGCTTCTCTTTAAGAGTTATCAAGAGGCAATCTTCACTGAAAGCCAAGTGGCTGGTGATGTAATCACCACAGCAGCTGTGAAAGTGTCTTCAGTCACTGTACCAAATTCCTCCATCTGTCCTTTATTTCCTTGGTTTACTATCAAGCACACATGGTAATTGACCCTTACACAGAAGACATCTGATGAGCTGCTGTGGGCTCCGTGTGTGCAAAAGGGTCTGAGTCAATCATTTGGACCATTTTCTCATGGGAAAGAGAGTAGCAGACACACGGAAGCATCTTTCCTTGGTCTAATCAAAAGGCTAAACAAGAGGGGGTTGAAGCTCTCCCTGCAGAGGAGTGACCTGGAGTGAAACCCAAATGCTCTCATGTTGGCCAAAAGCAAAGATGGATGACTGAGATTTTCAGTAATAGAATTCTATATGGGTTTGATAAATTGCAAGTAATAACATATAATATATGGATATGTGGGCTCTGACATTAGACATATTGGGAACAAGTCCCAGCTTGGTTAATTATGAGTTATTTGACCTTGGGTCCATGACTTATTTGTAAAGTCTGTGACATTTAAATGAGATGATGTAGATAAAGTGCTCAGCTCAGTGCCTGATACAGTAAGTGTGCAGCACATGGTAACCATTTGACTGTTATTGTTGTTATTATTCAGTAATTTTCCCAAGATAGGCTCCAAAAGTCTCAAACAATGGCTGAGTGTTTGAAAGCTAATGTATCTTTCTTCCATTACAAAGGGGTGGATCAGATAGGATTATATAGGATGGATCAGAATCTATGTATGTGTCTTAGGAAGTAAAAAATTTAAAAGTGTAAGACCATGGGGTGCCTGAGTGGCTCAGTTGGTTAAGCATCTGATTCTCGGTTTCTGCTCAGGTCATGATCTCAGGGTCGTGAGATCAAGCCCTGCGTCCAGCTCCATGCTCAGTGTGGAGTCTGCATGTCCTTCTCCTTATGCTCCTCCTCCCACTTTCTCCCTCTCTTTCTCTCTCTCATAAATAAATAAAATATTTTTAAAAAATAAGTCCAGAAAAAAAAAATAAGTCCAGAGAGGAAGAGAGAGAGTTTCAGTATTGAAATACCTAGTAGTATGTTTCCAGGTTGCTATGGATAGTGACCTCTCTTAAGAAAGGGTCACCCTGATGCGGCAGATTCCTTCAGTGTGGTAACTGGTAGATGGCAATTTATTCATGACATTATACCAACCAGGGAACAAAAAGCATTAAACTTAAAAGTGGCTGGTGGGGGCATCTGGGTGGCTCAGTGGTTTAGTGCTTGCCTTCCGCCCAGGGCATGATCCTGGAGTCCCAGCTCCCTGCATGGAGCCTGCAGCTCCCTCTGCCTGTGTCTCTGCCTCTCTTTCTCTCTCAATCTGTGTTTCTCATGAATAAATAAATAACATCTTTAAAAAAAAAGTGGCCCAGGGGAATTGAAAGCTGTTGATCTTATCATCTGCTTCCTGCAATTTACATCTCCTTTCTCCGAGGAGATATGGACAGACACCTCCTACTTCCTCCTCTTTCTTATATTGCAACCTAGACACTGATGTCATAACTTGCATGTTGTCGTGTGTGCCTAATGCTTTACTGTCTTTCTGTTAATCCAGCCACTTCTAAGACTCTACCCTAACTCTTCCTTCCTTCTCTGTGGTATTCAAAGTTTTCTTTTGCCTCATTCAAAAGGCATACAGGACATATTGTTTTCCTCTGCTCTGAGTGAAGGCTCTTATCTCAAGCAACGATACTTTTCCCTTATGCCACAAGTATTTGTTGGTATGTATTAGGGGTGAGAGAAGCAAAGTAGAGTCCTTCATCTCAAGAAGCACACAGTCTGGTGGAAGAAGGATAGAAACACGTTATGATGTCAATGTAGAGAATAGGAACCCAACCTCGACTTGAGACAAGTACGGCTTCCAGGGAGTAGGTAAGATTGGCTTTGAGCTGAAGATAGCTAAGAGTTAGCCAGGTGAAAAGAGGTGTTAGAATGTCCCAAGCAGAAAGAATAGGCCTTCAAAAGCCCAGAGAGGAGGTAATGATGTAGAGTTCCCAACAGAGGCCCATCTGTGAAGGCCAGTCTGATGCTTAGAGCTTATCCTGAAGATACCGAAACAGTTAGAGCTGTGCTGTCTCCTAAAGTAGATGCTAGAGTCATGTGACTACTGAGCTATGGACTATGGCTCGTCCTGACTGAGATGTGCTGAAACTGCAAAATACACATAAGATTTCAAAGACTCAGTGCTAGAAAACTATATAAAATATTTCATTTGCAATAATATCAAGGGGCGCCTGCCTGGGTAAGTCTGAAAAGCATGTGACTCTTGATCTCAGGGTTGTGAATTTGAGCCCCATGTGGGGGTGCTGTAGAGATTAATTAAAGGTAAAATACTTTAAGAAAATAATTATTACATTCAATACATGTTAGGATGATAATATGTTGATATATTAAGTTAAATAAAACTGTTTTGAAAATTAATCTTACTCATTTATTTTTTACTATTTAAAGTAAAAAAATCTTACTCATTTATTTTTTACTATTTAAAGTGTGGCTACTAAAAATTAAAATTATCTATATCTGTATTTGCATATATATATATATATATATATATATATATATATCCTGCACTGATGGCTTATATTTCTATTAAACAGTGCTTCATTAGAGGCTTTTAAAAGACTGAATATATTATCATATTTAATAATATCTTCAAAAATAACTATTTTCTTAATAAGATAAATATTCTGCTTAATGGAGAGAAACACCAAACAGTAAAAGCACTTTCATTAACATTAGAAATAAAGAACTCATTGTCAACAAAAACAGTGACAAAACCTGCAACTAGGAATTAATTTTTTTTTCTGCAGAAGGTGCTAGACAATGCCATGGGACAAAAGAAAGAACCACAGATATAAATATTGAGAATGAATATGTAAAATTATCACTACTGCAGGTAATATAATTATATATTTGGAAAAATCTAAGAGAATAAAATGAAAACTATGACAAATAATCAGAGAATTCAATAAAGTAGATTGGAAAACGTTAATATACTGAAATCAATAACTTTCATAATACAAGTAACACGAAGTTAAAACAGTTATGAAATATAATGGAAGAAAAGATTCAATTTAAAATAGCAACAAATATGAGATGCCCATGGTCTATATGAAGAAAAATGTAGGGCAGCCCTGGTGGCGCAGCGGAGCGGTTTAGTGCTGCCTGCAGCCCAGGGCGTGGTCCTGGGGACCCAGGATCGAGTCCCACATCAGGCTCCCTGCATGGAGTCTGCTTCTCCCTCTGCCTCTCTCTCTCTCTCTCTCTCTCTATCATGAATAAATAAATAAAATCTTAAAAAAAAGAAAAATGTAAATGTAAATGTAAAATGTTCTTGAAGACTTGAACAAGTGGGAAGACAGCTGTGAATCTGTGGAAAGGCTAATTAAAATTACCAAGACAGTAGTTTTCACTTTTCAGATAATCCAAGATCCAAAAGTCTGACTATACACTGTATTGATCAGGATGTGAGGAAATAGGATAATCTTACACATTGCTGGCAGGATTCTCATTTGGCAAGAACTCAGAGACAATTTGAAAGTATACACTTAAATCATAAATATACTCATTCATTAACAAGTTGCATAAATGCACGCAAAATAATGAATAAAAATAGTTGTTGCATTGTTTATAAAAGCAAAGAATTGCAAACAACCTTTATGTCCATCAGTAGGAAACTTGCTTACATAGATGACTTTCATCTACTAGAATAATACCACAAAGCCAAAAAAAAAAAAAAAAAGAATGAGGAATCGTTTCACCTACAGCTATGAATTATTTGTAAGTTATATTGCTATACAGAAAGTGAGAAACGGTGTGAATCATGTGCCACTGTTTGAGCAAACGGATGGAAAAGAATATCCATGTATTCACTTCTACATGAATAAATTTCTGCTGGAGGTTCAGACCCAGGAAATAGAGAACAGTGGTCACCTTTGGCGTGGAGTATTGGGGTGGCTGGGGGATGGGATGATGGATCCTTTTGTATTTTGAACTATGTGTATGTTTTAACTATTAGAAACACATTTAAGAATCCTCAGGTAAAAGTTACCATATGTTAGAATGCCCCAGTAAAAGAAAAAAAAGTTTCATTAGGGTGAAAGAAAGTCTGCCAAGAATATCAGAGGAAGACTGTGGGGTGTAGGTAAAGACAGGAAGTACGATGATCTTGACAGTGAGAGAAATTGAAACGTGAGAAGTTCGGTAATGTTGGAATTGGTTAAGTATTCAGGCGCTGGTGGTGGGAAAGCCAAGAAGCACATACAAATTTAGTTACTTCCTAGCGAGGCATTCATGGACGAGTTCCTTAACTTTTCTAAGCTTTAGTTTCCACATGTGCGGAGTGGTGATGATAAAGCCAACCCCATGCTGTGAGGAATGATTAGGTAATTCAATGTGTGCACACTACTTGCATGGTGTATGACATCTAGGAGGCATTCAACAACAGAAAGCTGTTGTCCATTCTTTTTTCCTTTCTTCTGAATATACACTCATCTAAAATCTTTATAAAATAGGATCATATTATAAAACTATAAAAATCTTCCTGAAAATTTTGGCCTTAATTTAAATAGCATGAGCACTTTTCCACATCAGGGCTTAAGACATTACCTCAATATCTAAAGTGGTCAAATTCTGATCCTTTGGGTACAAATACTGTGATTTATGTCCTTATTCCCTCAGAAGAAGTCTATTAGGCTGTTTTTACTACTCTATTCTTACAAAGAAGACTGAGTGAACATGTTAGTCCTATGGCCCCCCTGCTTATTTTGTACAATGTTTTCCTATATTAGATTATTATTATTTCTATTTAAGTAGTCAGAAAGTTTGGTTAACAAATGGATTCCCTCTCATCAGTCAGCAAAGCCTATCTGAACTCTTTGCCTTTCATTTCAAAATGGGTCTACTGGAAGGTACTCCTCTGCAGCACTAGAGGATGGAAATCACCAGTGTGACCCTGGTGGAGTGTTCCGGTCCCTGCGATTTCACTAATCACTCTCTTCAGCTTGATGGATGCTGAAGGAGATAGATGCCTGTTGGCTGGGTAATTTCTACAGAGTCGGAATGGTAGATCATTTTTAAGTGAGCAAGACTCAAGCAACACATTCTGGTAATGAGGTGGGGAGCAGAGTAATGAGCAGAGTTCAGGGTATGAAAACATCATGATAAAGGGAACTGTTTTTGAGCAGAATGACTAGGCCAGTGATTAAGGAGCAATGTTGGGAATGAAATGATCCAGAGACAGCAGAAAGCAGAGCTCAGAGAGGCTTCCAGAGGTCATCTGGTCCTTTCCCTCCCTGGAGGTGGAATTACTGTTAGTATAGGAGGAGTCTAAGACCTGTGGATCTGTGCCAATCAAGAGGGGCCCGCGTGACCCACAGATACAGCCTTATGAGTTCAAGAAGCTGACGAGCCTTTTATTAGGAAGAGCTTTAAACATACAGAACAAATCAAACAAGCCAAAACATAGCAGAATAATAGAGCAAACAACCATCCACTTGGCTGCTCAGAATTAACAAATATTTAGATTTCCTTATTTTGCCTACCACTTAAGAAATAAAATACCCCACAGGGAAAATTAAAGACTCTACCTTGTACAGCTCCGCTCCTTTAGGTCCACCAAA
This sequence comes from Nyctereutes procyonoides, assembly GCF_905146905.1. NCBI lineage: Eukaryota > Metazoa > Chordata > Mammalia > Carnivora > Canidae > Nyctereutes > Nyctereutes procyonoides. The sequence goes on along the minus strand of NW_026575135.1, from coordinate 3,105,375 downwards.
ATTTTATATTTGTGAGCATGTGTGTGTGTGTGTGTGTGTGTGTGTGTGCGTGTGTGTCTCTAGTCAGCAAAAGAGGCTGTCACACATTCCTTCATTTTTTTTTTTTACATTCCTCTCTTTCTTGCATGCTTACGGCACCCTTCTTATCAAGACTGGGTGATGGGCACTGAGGGGGACACTTGATGGGATGAGCACTGGGTGTTATTCTGTGTGTTGGCAAATTGAACACCAATAAAAAATAAATTTACAAAAAAAATTAAAAAAGAGGTGGAGTCTATTTTCCTTCTTCTTAAAACTGGGCTTGTGACCTGTATTGACCAATAGAAGGCAGCAGAGGTGACACTGTGGGGCTTCTGACCCCTGGCCTTAAGAAGTCTGAAGGCTTCTGAGTCTTCCCTCTGCAAAGTCAGCTGCCATGTAATAAGGTCAACTTCCCCAAGGTCACTATTTAGAGAGGAAGCCCAAACTTGCCACGTGGAAAGGCCAAGTGGAATCACATTGAGTTTCCAGGTATGTGAATGAATTCTTGGAACTTCCAGCCTACCTGCCAGCTGAATTCAGTTGGGCGAGAGACCGTATTTAAGGGCACATGGAGCAAAAGACCTAGCCAGCTAAGCCAGTTCACCAATAAAATTGTGAAGAATTAAAAATGTTCTTATTTCAAATCACTTAGTTTTAAAGTAGTCTGTTATGCGGCAAGATGTAAATGAAATATGAATATGTGCTTATACCAATAAGATATTTAAAGTGTGCACAGCAACAGCTGCTTCCACTAAAGGCCAGAGAAATCTCCATCAGACTGGCCTTCCCATGGATGACAATGAGCAACAGACAAAATATTAAAAAAAAAAAAAAAAACAACTACTGCAAGGCAATGAAGAGTGACTGAGAGTAGGCATATCCTGAATAGAGAGTTAAAATTTAAAAGAAAATAGCATCCACTTTTTCATTGCTTATCTTAGCGTGAAGACAGTCCCCAGTCTGCATCATGCAGGGCAGTTAAAACTCTGAGAACATGCTCACAGCCTTGCTGGCTTCAAAAGCAGAGGTTCGTTAGAGATTAGAGCAATCACATTTGCTAGAAAGGGGCAGGCCTTGGAAAGGACAGAGCCAGAGACGGAAAGCCCACACTCTGTACATAAACTTTCCCCAAATCTCTGACAGCTGAATCACTCATGCATGGAGTAGAGAGTTTAAATAAGCTGCCCATGGCTGAAAGAACTGAACTTTGAGCTGCTGTCCAAGAGACAGGCTTTGCATTCCGTGTCCAACCACGTCATCTTCTGTTAAAGCAAAGCAAACAAAATGCCTCACTCTTAGAAAGAATACAGGAGAATCTATTGTCTCTATAACATAACATTTTCAATATCCAAGAGATAACCATAGGAGACTCCATATAGGGAGGAACAAGAGCGTGGGACACATCCTCAAGGGCATAATAGCTATGCCAAAGGCAGAAGCTGACATTTAATACAAGTTTTCCGTGTTCTGGGGCTTACTCTATGTATTTTTATGCTTATACTATAAATAGTCATGGCGACTTTATTATATTGATGCAGTTACTTTATCAATTAATATGAAGTCAAGAAAGCAGAAACCAGTTTGGGTATTTCAGACAAAGAGAGATTAAATATATAAATATATACAATCAAGCTATGCAATAATTAGAAGGATTGGACCCCCGCACTCCCCATACCCCATCAAAGGACAGTGTTTCAGATATGAAAAACTGTGAGAAGCCACTCCTGCCCTAACTCACTTCACTAGGTCATCTGTGCTGCTGCTATCGCAAGAGTTAGCTATGGTGCAGCTACTGCAAGAGCCTGTTACTACTGCTGTCACCACTGGGTGGAAATCTCCTGCCTGCTGCTACCAGCATCACAGCCATGGCCGGAGTCCACCTTAGGCGGCAACCACCATTGAGGCTGGTATCAAAAGAAGAATGGCTTTCTTTTAGTTTGCCCTATAATCTTGCAGAAATGCTTTCCTTTGGCGAAACTAGGTTGGAACATTAGCAAGAACGGGTACAGGAAATAGAGTTTCTAATCTTGTAGGCCTTGCAATAAAGCGGAGAAGTTAGAAAGGCAGGAATAGTGTAAATATGAACAGACACCATTCTGCACAACTGCCACTATTATTTTACATTTGAAGGAATAGAAACTCAGAATTCTAGGGAGTTGTCCAAGATCATGCATCTAGGAAGTGGTGGTTAGCATTTGAACTCAGAAAGCTTAACTCCAGAAGTCATGCTTTTAATCCGATGGACATTTACCTTGTTTTTAATTATTTACAATTATAAGCAAAGTCACAGAAAATATACTTGTCTTTGGGCCACATGCTAATAATTATCATTTTGATGATAGCCTAAAAATAATTAATGTTGGCATTCCTTACATTTTCTAAATTGCAATATTATAAACAAGACTACCATTTAATTTCAAAGCTCATATTTGTATTTGTTTTTTATAATTATGTCAATGCCAGGTTATGATGCCAAGTGACAGCATTTAACTTTTAGTGTGTTGGTAAGCAAGTATGACAGCATGTAGTTTGCACGTCCGAATGTCAAAATGACAACATTTGTTCTGCATCTGCCATTGTATTCATTAATACTTTAACATTTGTAATGACAAAATTACTCTTTCTCAGCAATAGGCTGTAATCAAAAGATATTTTCATGGACTAAGAAATTAATTTACTGACTTAGTTCATAAATTAAGGATTTAATTTGACATCATGAAAATGATTCAGTGAAGGGGAGTGTCACACTATCTTAAATGTTGCAGGCTAATGAGAAGACTGTACTGCCAGAGACTTCATAATAAATGATACATTTGAGAGCCAAATGACCTCATGACAAGCTATAGGGACAAATAGTCCTTAGCTGTTTGAACAAAAAAAGTAGTAGGAGAATTGAGTCATAAGAAGGCATACAATGGTATTCCTAAAACAAAACAGTATAACAAAATATGTGCTTTTGTATTTACTGCCATGTTTAAGTTTTGAGCAAAACTGCAACACAGACCTCTCCATACATACTATTTAATATGAGTTTAGCAATAAATATATGAATAAAAACATTATGAAGAAATTTTCTGTAAGTAAATAAATGTATATAAACATACATACACACATTTAGCAATCCATTGTATTTTTACTGAGGTTGATTCTGCATAAGAACTGATAGACTCCAAAATTTTAGTTTTTAACATAATAAATATTTCACACTAACACGACTATCTAGGGTGAGTGTTCTGCTTGATATGTGGCTCGTCTTCCTATGGTAATGCAATCTTCTTCTCCTTTGAAATTCCGCCATTCCCTGGGCCTCATCAACTTCATCTTTTTACTTCCAGCAAAAAGAAGGAAAGAACTTAGAAGCTTATATGGGTCAGCATAGAAGTGAAACAGGCCATTCCCATTCATATGTCTTGGAGATCAAACACGATGGGCAGTCTGATTTGCCTAAAAAATCAAATGACAGAATTTGGGAAAGCCAGGACAACTGGGAATTGAAGAGGAGAAATGCTGGAAGGAGGAATTCTAAAATCTGAGTATAAGCTCCTGAATCCTTGATTGGCTCCTGAGCTGTGCACTGTAAAATTAATAAAGGGAAACTTCATTGAAATGTAATGGAGGCCAGCGGAGGGAACTCTCATGCCCTGCCACTCCTGGTCAATTACAGACCCAACCGGAAGAGACCTACCTTTCAAGTCCCTACTACTTTAGCTGTTACTCTCCTATTCCAGTAGGAAGAAGAAAGGTTTCTTCCCCATCCTGGCAAGAGTCCAGCCAATAAGAGAATGTCACCACTCAGTGAATGAAAAGCCACTAGTCTTTACATTTCCAGTTACTCCAATGAACTTTTAGAGTATAACAGCTTTTCCCAAGGGCACCATTCCTCCATAAAAGAGTGTATCCTCTAATTTGTTCTTTCAACTTGCCTATGGTTTTGCAATAGTTTGCTTCTCTTGGATTGCAATTCTCTGCTATTACTGAGTAAACCTGTTTTTGCTTAGAGCAATTTTGTCAATACAAATGTTAAAGTATTAATGAGTACAATGGAAGATGCAAATAACTAGAAGTTTTATTTTTAAGGTTAATAGCATCGGTGGTACCAGAACCCAAGTAGTTTTCAGGCAAAATAGCAATCAGAAGCCCTGCATTTCTAAAGAAACTTGGCAGTCTAAATAGTAAAACTATTTAATAATAGCTAAATAAAAGGAGGCATAGATTTTAAGTGACAGATATAATGGGATACTAATAGTACTTGATTAATCCCAAAGAATAATGGAAATAAGTGACATAGAAACAAGAAACAGGAGGTACTAATAGGAGACAAAAAGCAAGATGATTGGCATAAACTTGATCATATTAATAGTTACACTAAATGTAAATGGATTAAACACTGATTAAAGTGGGGAATTTTTTTCAGGCTTGATTTAAAAAATGTCCCAAGCATATGCTATTTATAAGAATTGCATTTTATTAAGATACAGAGAAGTTCAAAGTAACAGGGTAGGAAGAGATCTGCTATAGAAACTCTAAAGCAAGTAAAATTACAGTTGCTATATTGATATCAAACAAAGTAGATTTTAAGATGAGAAGTATTGCCAGAGATCAAGAGGGACATTTTAAAATGATAAGATTCAATTCCTTAAGAAAACAAGATGACCTAAAGGTACATCTTTTAATTTACCCCGAAGATTCAGATGCAATGAAACGCCGGGGCACCTGCACCCCGATGTTTCTAGCAGCCATGTCCACAATAGCCAAACTGTGGAAGGAGCCTCGGTGTCCATCGAAAGATGAATGGATAAAGAAGATGTGGTTTATGTATACAATGGAATATTACTCAGCCATTAGAAACAACAAATACCCACCATTTGCTTCAACGTGGATGGAACTGGAGGGTATTATGCTGAGTGAAGTAAGTCAATCGGAGAAGGACAAACAGTGTATGTTCTCACTCATTTGGGGAATATGAATAATAGTGAAGGGGAATATAAGGGAAGGGATAAGAAATGTGTGGGAGATATCAGAAAGGGACACAGAACATAAAGACTCCTAACTCTGGGAAATGAACTAGGGGTGGTGGAAGGGGAGGAGGGCGGGGGGTGGGGGTGAATGGGTGACGGGCACGGAGGGGGACACTTGACGGGATGAGCACTGGGTGTTATTCTGTATGTTGGTAAATTGAACACTAATAAAGGAATTTAAAATACATTGATAAATCTATAGGGAGAAATAGAACATAAGTTATATATTTCTACCAACAGAGAAATAGGGCCAAAGCTATCCTTGCAATGATGTTAAAATTATATCCTCTATCCCAAAGGGCAAACATTAGGTCCAAGATTACTAAAGTTCTCTCTGGTATTCCCTAGAATACTTATCACTCTTTACTTCTTACTTCTGGAATTTAAGAATGTTCTTTTACTTTAGGTTTTTTCCTGTCTTGAGCTTAGTTTTGTCTATTTGTTGCTAAAAATAACTGCAATTTCTGATATTAGAGACAAAAACGTGGAATGGTGTGTACTGTTTCAGATTGCCAATATGCCAAAACTAAAAGTCACAGACCAGCACAAACCTCAGAAGGTTCATTGTGGCAGCCATATATGATGGATCTGTGGGGCAGGACAGAGCCAGAGCCTGCAACCAGGTAGTCCCTGTCACCTAGGCTCATGCTGAATACCTGACCTACATCACATTCCTCATTCTTGCCATATCCTCTAAGGTAAGTATCATTGTGCTGGCTTTAGATTTGAGGAAACTTCCCATGATCACATAGGTTGTGGGCAGGAGAGATGAGCCACAAGCCCTGTTTTCCATGACTGTAAAGACCGTATTTCTTTTATTTTTTTAATTTTCAAATTAATTTTTAAAATTTAGGGGGAGAGAGAGAGAGAGAGAGAGAGAGAACCAACAGTGGGCAGGGACAGAGGGAGCAGCAGGCTCAATCCAGAACCCTGGGATCATGACTTGAGCCAAAGTTGGATGCTTCACCGACTGAGCCCCCCAGGTGCCCTAAAGTCTGTATTTCTATGTCACCACACCAACTTCTACCAAAGATGAGCTCATAAGACCTACATCAGTCAAGGAAGGTGGAGGAACAATAAATGCGTCTGTGACATACTTTGGAGCACAACAGATTGGTGAGATAAAGGCAGGTCTGATAACTAAAATGCCCAAGGGAGGCAAGGAGAGAAAGCTAGAAAAGACAGAGAAAGGGAAAAAGAGGTTAAATATCTTCTCGGAATAAAAGCCTGGTCCTCGGTTGTAGCCTTGCTCTGATAACCCACTCCCTGGGTTGCCTTAGACAAGACTCTCTCCCTTGTTGAGACTCAATTTCCCTGACCATAAAATGAGGGAAGTGGAGGGACAGATCTGAAAGATGGCATCCGGTTCAAAATTGCCCTCCTTCTCAGGCCAGGCTGCCAGTTTCCCCATGCCAGGCACAGTGGCCAAAAATGCGCGGCAGGACCTCGTGGAATCTCTATCAGCAGGAGGAGCAAGGTGGAGAAAACCACCTCGGGCCAAACTCGTTAACAGTTGTTTCATTAATCACAGTTTGTGTTTCAAATCCAAAGACAATCTGTCCAATTAACATTAAAGCTCTGGCAGCCATGGGGAGACCTTTAGGAAAAGGCAATTTGACACAATTGCTAATAATGCTCCCATTTAGGAGAGTGGCTCCCAAACATAACATTCTCTGATGACAGCTGAATTCCCGTCCAAAGCAGCAGCACAGGCCTCAAGCGCCTCTACAGCCTGACCCCTTCTCTCCAGCCAGCCCCGCTCTCCTGGATGCCCATCACCAGGCAGCCGTGTCAGAAGGACCAGTCTTCCAGAACACAGCACTGTCATTCATACCTCTGTACCCTGTCCGTTTGAACCTACAGCCCATCTGCCTTCCCCTATATTTTTGTGGCTTTATGTACGCTTCGTGTTACATACCCAGTAGCTCTTTATTCCAACAAACAATTCTCGAGGAGTGTTGAGGCTTGAGTTTGAATCACTTCAGTCAATTCTTAACTTAGGCATGCCTTATGCCTCTATCTTCAAGTCATACGTATTTACAAACAAAACATTCAAATACCATAAAGGGTTGCACAGTGAAACCCAAATCTCCCTTTCTCTCTACCTTCCGGATCCCGCTTGGATGTAATCTCAGCTACCCAGTATCTCGTGTTTTCTTCAAAGATGTTTATACAATAGTACAGATAAATGAGCTTTTTCCAATACACAAATGGTGGTACATTAGTCATACCATTTTACACTTGGCTGAGCAATGTATCTTGGTGACTGTTCTCTATGAGTAAACATGGAGCTTACCACTGTCTTTATAACCTTGGGCACAGAAACTGACGTCTCTGAGCATCAGTGCCCTCATAGGTGAAGGGGTGTGATAAAATGACAAGCCCAATCCTTGGGTGCCTACTCGGCGTGCATACCTACTCCTTGGGCACATAGCACTTAGTACACTTTAATTGTCTGTTGGTGTTGTGTTTAATGCCGCCAACCAGTTAGTGATATTTGTGGAGTGAATGACTGTGAATCTAAGGAACTCGATGGCCGTGGGATGGTTACCTTTACGTGCCAATTTAACTGGGCTAGAGGAGGCTGAAGGACAGCTGGTAAAACATTATTTGTGGGTGTGTCTGTGAGGGTGTTCTGGAAGAGATTAGCATTTGCATTGGTAGACTGAGTAAAGAGGATCACCTTTAGCAATATAGGCAACGTCAATCCATTGAGGATCTAAGAAGGATATAATAAAAGAAGGATGAATTTATTCTCTTTGCTTGAGCATCCATCTTCTCCTGCCCTCAGACTTCTGTGCTTTTGGTTCTCGGGCTTTCAGATTTGGACTAGAACTTGCGCCATGGGCTCCCCTCATTCTCAGGCCTTTGTACTAGAAATAAATTTCACTGCCAGCTTTCCTAGTTCTCCAGCTTACAGACAGCAGATCCTGGGACAACTTGCCCCCAAAACCACATGAGCCAATTCATATGATAATGTCCACATAAATATCTATATGTCTTTATCTCTATCTATCTATCACTCATCTAAACTCTCATCTATAATCGGTTGTATTTCTCTAGAGAAGTCTGACTAATAGAGGAAATTACATGCGATTACAGCATCAAAAATAGTACCTGACAGGTGGAAGGTATGGAACATGATATTCTGCTTCCTTTTCTCTGAAATTCTGTAGTAGGCACAGGCTAGATGACACAAAGGAATACTGAACTTTTCGTGTGTGCATGTGTGTCCCATCCCTGCTGTGACCTACTGACATACCAGAGGCACTGAGATATAGAGTGTTTAGAATGAGCTCTGGGGAAAATGATAGTCTGTAAAGTTGTCCTTCCCTTACCTACCACTTTCCTAAGGATTTGGTTGAAAGGGAAAAGCACCAGACTTAGGAGCTGTGGTTACTTACCACTTGTGGTACCTATATCCAGCAATTGTAGGACTTCTATCAGGATTTTGCCACTCATCTGCACAACGGGAGCAAAGGATTGTTCCTGGGCTGGATTATTGGGAAGCCTCAATCAGATAATCATGTGAAAGCACTTTAGAGGTAAAGCAGCTTGAACGGTGACAGCAGGGTTGAGGAGAAGCTGCATCGATCTTGATAAAGTCAATCCTCTACTTTGACGCTTTTGCCTATCTACGTTCCCTACTTCTAGCATAGCCTCAGACGGGGGTCAGGGAGCAGAAGGTCCCAAGCAGACAGTGAAAATTGAGATTCAGGTAGAACTGCAATGTGCTTTTTGTGAATTTCCCATTTATAACAATAGCAATCCCTCTTTTAGGAATATAGTGGACAGGAGACCCTTGCGGCAAACACGGGAGAGAACCAGACAGTCCCAAGACCTACCAAAAGGTGACGACGGAAGGTCATGGTGAATCCTCAGTCGTCGAGGGAATCTGAAGCAATGAAAGCAGAGAGGAGAGGCACCTGTGCCAGGAACGTGTCCTCTTCATACGGATGGTCTGTTACATCCCAGCGTAGTTTCCAGCACGGTGTAGGCCGCCTATCTCCCAGCTGCTGGCTTATTTCAGTGAGAAGTGGGGTTATAGGGAGGGGAGGAAACTGCAACTTTGAAGCTGCATAGGTATGCATGGCTTGCCCAAGACCCCTGAATGTGGGGTCTGAAGCACATAGTGATATTTTCTGTCCTGGGCAGGAATGGCTCCGGTACTGTCCTCTGGGAGAAACAGGCATGGAGAAGTGAAGAGGCATCAACCAGGAAGCCTCAAGCATTGCTGTCAACGTTCCCAGAGCCTGGCCTTTTTGGGGGGTTGGACATCCTGTTGCTTACTGGTAATTACCAGATGCACTCAGCTGCTTGGCAGGCTGAGATGTCAGGTGGGGGTGCCTCCCTCGCCCTTCCCCTCTCCTCCCACTGGCTCTCCTTTGGTGCCCTTGCCACCTTTCCTTCAGGCTCTTGCCAGCCGCAGTGGGGCAGCAGAAAAAAACAGGGGTATTTTGTTGATTTCCCCCCCTCTTTACCCCATGGAAAAATTGAAATACCACTAGGGAAGAGGAGTGACAGGAAATGAAGGGGTCATTAGATACCGGGAGAGGAGGGGACAGCCTTTGGAACAATCTTTTCTGGGTGACACCTGAGCAATCCAAGCCTGCAATTTCCTCCATGGATGTTCAGCCTCTTACACAAGTCCCCTAATGACAGTGTGGGCGATGGATGGAGACAGGGCAGTTGAAGCTTAAAATACATGCCAAGGAGATATTAAAAGCTATATAACCTCCCCGGAATGGGGGGGATAGGCAGGGGAGCTGAGGAGATGGGATAGAGGCTCTGCCACTTGGCAGTTAAGATGCTCGGTTCATCTTTTGTTCATCCTTCTATTGTTCTGCACCCCGTCACCCCGTCACGCCGAGTCACAACGCCTTCAGGACCTCTCCACTTGTCTCCACTCCCAAAGTCACCGTGCTGGCCTAGACCTTAATTACCTTTCTCCTTGACAATTACAGCAATCGGCTCCCTGCCCCCAGGCCCTGCCACTTCCAGTCTACCCTGTAGGTGTCACCAGATTGAACGTCCTAAAATATCTCTTTGCACATGTCATTTTCCTGCTTTAAAAACTTCAACGACTCCTGACTGTCTGCAAAGTAAAGGCTGAAAATCTTAGTCCGGAAATCAATGCTGCCAAAACCTTAGACATTCTATGTTCACTGTGAAGGCCGTCGCCAGGTCTTATTCATCTTTCTGTCCCCCACCCCACCCCCCCGCCCGAGATGTAAGCTCCACGAGGGAAAATAAGATTTATTCTTCACTGCAGACCTATAATAAGCATTCAGATGATAGTTGTTGAATGAATACATTAATTAACTCATTAATAGTGTATGGCATATGGTAGACGCCTCTAAGTCTTTGCTGAAGGAAATGATGAAGGGAGACAGGCAGAGAAGAAGGATGATGCTCTATGAAAGTAGGCACCGATTGTAGATGGACAGCAGCTGCAGTCAGGGTCCTCCAGAACCAGAACGGGCCAGGAGAAACTTGACAGAAGGAGTTAGAGATACATGAAACAGGGCCTTACGGCCACCTGAGGTTCACAGAGCAGATATTGGGAGTGGAAAGGGCCAGAGGGACACTGATTAAGCTGAGAGACCACGAGGGGGGCACTGCTGGGGGAAGACACGCAGCTTTGGAAGCAAAGTCCTAAGTTGGGGGGTGGGCTTGGGAGTCCAGTTAAAAGGACCAGAGGTGGGAGCCAGTGGGGTGAGGAGCCAGGGACTCAGAGAGTCTGCACATCAACCAGGATGTGCTGAGTAAGTTTTAATAGCCATTATGAGTAACTAACTGTATGTGGCAGTGCTTCCGTTTTGGATTTCATGAATGTTTGAGATTTGGATGATAGCTGAGGGCCATTTGTCAGAAAAATAAAAAAGCCCATATGATTTTGCACACAACCGAATTGAGACGTTTCCCTGAAGTCAATCCCCAGGTGAAGAAAATCTGTGTTTATGTAGCCAGAAAACCTCACATTTGCATTTTATTACCTATTACCTTGAAGGTTTTTATCATCTGTTAATACACTGAATCCTTACCAGTCTCTGAAATCAGTAATAAATTATTCCTATTTTGAGGAATATGCCTTGTCCAACTAAGAAGGAAGTGGTAATATGTTTAGGATAGAAGCCAGGTATTTTGGTTTCAAGTTGAGTGGCTTTTTTCTTCCCCTTATCAAATATCCACTAATACAAGCTGTGTCAACATTTTTGCATGAATCAGAAACCCCTCACAGACACCGATTGAGAACCTGCTATGTGTCAGGCACTGTGCTAGGCACCTAGGATACATCAGGGAACAAAAGCGGACCAACCCTCCTGCTCCTGTGGAGCTCCAGACCCAAAATGAGGTCTGTGCCTTCCCAGGCTGAAAGCCTGGATCGGTCAGGCTTTGGTCATGGAGTGTTGATTTCAGTGTTTGATATTTAATGAAAAACTCTAATCCAGTAGGTATCACCCTAGGTACTAGCTGTTGTCAAAGATACATTTTATGTCCACTAGCACTGCACATCCTGTATCTTTCATCACTAACTAATCATGCGTTCCACTAATTTCCATCTCTTTTTTTTTTCATTTTTTTGCTCTTCCGTTTAAAAATCTGAAATCTGAAAGTCTGTTTTCCCATCTCACCAAAATAAATAAGGCCCAAATACAACATGGAACTCACGGTTGTCCAGAAGACGAATAAAAACCAGACTGAGTGCTGAGGCCCCAGCACTCTAGTACCACACTGGCTCTGTCATTTGCGTTGTTCCATTTTTTCTTTGGGGCTCGGTTTCCTCACCTGTAAAGCAAGTCTGGGTGCTCCCATTCGCCTCTCTAGCCTAACATGCCAAGAGGCTATAGATGCCTGAGAGCATTGAGCCTGAGAGAAAAACTTTATGATTGCAAGGTGATGAGACACAGATGATGAGAGAAAATTCGCCCCCACAATTAGTAGCTGCCTCCTTGGCTGTAGGAACCAAACAGTTCCTCGCTGAGTGGGATGCAGGAGGCAGAAAAGGTGAGAGGCAGTAAGAAAGCTTGTGGGGTGTGTTTTTTTTTTTTCAGCAGAAAAGGAGTGGAACTGATGATCAGTGGACCACAGATGAACATAGGATGTCAGACTGTATTTCCTTCTGAAAAGGTCAGTGCCCTGCCAAGCCAGGGCTGCAACATGGTGACTTTTTAAAAAGCAGACAGCCAGAGAGGCTGCCACCAGGCCCAGAATGTGGGCAAACTCAGATTCCTGTTCTGTTGGAGCAGAAAGGGACCTGACTGCATTGGTGCAATCCCTGCCTTCTGCTTTGCAGGTAGGGACACTGAGGTCCAGAAGGTGTGCTTGGGAGAGGTGACACGTCCATGGTCGCAGGGCTTGAAGTCCACAGAGCTGTGCCTAAAGCCCAGCAGCTTCCCATTTTTGTCTACATCAAGACAAACTTTTTCTTTGTTCTGCTTATTGCCGCCTGTAATAAAATCATTATTTTTCTTCCATCTGCCACTTGCTTAGCATCTCAGAATAAATAAAATGTGGTAATAACAGTTATCCCTTCTTGACAGCATGGAACCTGACACTTAAAAATTGAAGGTGTGACTCATTAAACCTCTAGGTATGTTTTTAAGAGTTATTTTGTAAATGATTAAGTGTTTATAATGGGAGTTGACAAAATTATATCTTTGGTTTGAATTTTCAATTTAAATACACTCTCCTTCATTTAATGTCTTTCTCACTCTCCACCTTATCCAAATTATCTCTCTAATGAGAATTAAAAGCTTTCTCCCTGTTTGTACCTGAAACATTTCCTTGGATTCTCACACCCCCCCTCACCCTATTCATGCTTGACCCTCGAGAACTGATTTCTACTCCATGACCTCCACCCCTTGCCAAGCCCCTCCCCACCCCCCACACCCGATCTATTGAAATGTGGTTATTGGTTAAAGCAATTCAGACGGGTCAACTTGCCTTTGTGCCTTGAGAGCAAAGTAACCCTGAACAAATTATTCAACCTCTCTGTGCCCAGTACGATCTGAAAAATGAAGATAGGGATAATTCTTAACTGTCAGGTTATTGTAGAGCTAAATAAAAATAATACCTGCTGTTTCTCCAACACCTGTTCTGTGCCAAAGGAAGTATTTTATGCATCTTAATTAACTTACTTATGCCAATTGTTCTTATCACTACCTCCATTTTATACCTGAGGAAAAAGGATCAGAAAATCCCAGGATTGGCAGGTGGCAGGGTCTTTGAATAGCCAATGGAGGCTGACATGAAGACTCATGCCCCCTTCTAGCACACCACGTGGATTACTCCATAGCACTGTTTCTCAACTTGGGCGATTTTGCCCCCCGGAGGACATTTGGCAATATCTGGAGACAATTTTGGTTGTCACAACCAGAAAGAGGCACTGCTGGCATCTAGTGGGTAGAGGCCAGGGATGCTGCTAAGCATGCTACAATGCACAGGGCAGTGCCTCACAACAAGGCATTATTTCTGACCCAAAATATCAATAGTGCCAAGATCAAACCTTGTGAAACACAAATTCCATTGTATGAATTTACCATAACTCATTCTGCTAAATATGGACATAATATGGTACATGCAAAGAGTCCAGTATATGGTAAATATCCAATAAAAAATAGCTATCATTCCTATTGTTTCTACTTCTACACCTACTTCTCACTTCTCCTCTTTTCAGGTTATTCCTGATACCTGCTGGATGGAAGTATCATCTCTCTTATCTCTTTTAATAACTCTTTACTTTCTTTAGCATTTAGTACTTGTTATTTATTGTAGCTATTTATACACATTCTTTATTCTCTTTGACAAGTTGCCAGCTTCCTAAGGGAAGAAGTTGTGTATCTTTTATATCTCCCCACGTAGTTAGTGCAGTGCCAACCTTTACCCACTGGATTTGAAAAGCTGAACACTTTCCTAATGAAAAGTAGACAGGAACTATTATGCCTGTTTTATAGCTGAAGAAACTGGCTCAGAATGTCCACGTTATTCAAGGCCACTGACTTATAGGTGTTGGAACTTGAACTAGATTCCACCTCAGGGTCCAGCGTTATCTTGTTTAGCTGCTGTTTATATAATTAACTACAAACCACCAGAACTGTAGTTCATTCTTTCAGAGAGAAGTGTCTAAGAGAACCTTTGGAATTAATAAGCAAAACTGATAAGGAAATTGGTTCCAATGTGCATCTGATCAGGAGAAGTCTACTGTGGGGCTCAAAAATTACAGCTCTAGGGAGGGATTACCACAAGGGCCAAACCACTACAGAAAACTCGTGGCAGGGAGTCTAGGCATCTAGATATGAGGCCTGAATGTGAATTAGCTGCCTGTGCAGTACTGGAAAAGCTATGGTTCCTCTTTGCTCTTCACTTCCTTCATCTGTCAAATAGGGCCATAATGCCCATCTTAGCTAGCAGGTAAGGTGTCAGGTACAGTCAATCCACATTATTTACAGTAGTCATGTTCTATAAAAATCGCTGCAAACACTGAATTGGTGAATACTGAACCATGGCTCCTACGGGAAATACAGGGTTGGGTTGCTGTGAGGCTCTGATCACATTTCCACCAACTGAACAATATATAAACTTGGTTTATGTGTGTTTCTTTTAAAGATACCATATTTAAAATATATAGTTGATTCGTTAACATTGAACTCACAGCCAACAGTGCTGTAACTCAGGCCAGAATGAAGCTTACCTAACATACTTATTTTCTCTGTAAGGCGTAGCCTTACAAAAGTTCCTTGAGCTTAGGAACCCTGGGGTAGCATTTCAGCACTATGCTTGGGTGCCATTTCAAACCAACAAAAAGCACAAAAATGTGACAAACATGCCACAAAAAGGACACTTGTTTATAGTACAAGAGCTGAAACAAAGAAGACAGAGCATCAGCTTGTCCACCTCAGCGGGGAGCACGTGCGCCAGAATGAAACTTTCATCGTTCTGCACGTGTCTGTGAATGACCAGTGAAAGCACATGAGTACTAGTTTCGAGTCACAAATAATTTTAGCAAGTAGGAGAATTTGAAAGTACAGGATTCACGAATCATGAGACTCAACTGTGTGTGAGCCTTAAGAATTTGGGTGTTAATAAGAAAATGATGACAGGTAAGTCACAAGGGAAGACAACACAAATGGCCAGTGAGCGTATGGAGCGATGTTCAACATTACTACTTGTCAAGGAAATGAGTCTTCAGACCACAGTGAAATACTGCTACACATCTGCCAAAATGGCCAAAATGTAAAAGACTGGTGATACCAAACATTGTCCAAGATGCGGCGCAGTGGACACGATGGGTACCACTGATGCGAGCATACAATCAGCACAGCCTTTTTGGAAACCTACTTTACAGAATATCTGGAAGTCAAACATAGGCCAACGTTATGGCCCAAGACTTCCACACCCAGATATGTACTCAACAGGAATGTCTACACATGTTTAGCATGTTACATACGGATGAGGCTGTCGTCTCTGATCGCCTGTAAGTATTCAGAAACTAAATGTCCGTCTAGTAGAATTTAGAAACAACAATGAAATATGATATAAGGGCAAGAATGGAAAGGCTGTGCTATACTCAATAATATGGATTACTTTCATGAGTGTCATTTTGAGCCAAAGAAGACAGACATAAATGAGAGTGTATGCTGTTTAATTCCACTTCTATACAGTTCGAAACCAGGCAACATCTCTCCATAGTGCTAGAGCTGAGGGCAGTGAGTGTTTACTCTTGGGGCAACAGGGACTGAAGTGGCCACTGGGCTATTCGTGGGGGCTGGTGACCCTCTGTTACCTGACCCAGGTGCTCCACAGCATTCTCGCCGTCTGAACATTTACTGAACTGCATGCCTATGAGCTGTGCACTTTTCTAAATGTACTTTGTATTTCAATAAAATTTCAAAAATATATTTAAGTGGAAGCAGAGACAAAACACTTTGAACACCATCTATGCATCAAGCATTTTACTCTGTGTCTCATTTAATCCTGGTAACAACCCTTCATGTTTTCATAGCCTGCCTAACAATAAAAATCACAGATAGCACTTCTCAAAGTTAGAAAATCACCAGATCCCATTCCAAGTCTGGGGGAAAGTATGGACAACAGTCATTTAAATAGGGGATTTTTTACCTTTGGCCGATTTTGACATATGTTGACTGGGTATGTGTATGGAGAAGTGAGATTTAATGTGGTGTCTACCATATAATATGAACTTAAAAATGGTAGCTCTTTAAAAACAATTTTTTTTAGGTGCAGTTGCCTCATGTTATAGGTGAAGGACTACAGGATCAGAGAGGAAAAATGACTTACCTAAGGTTATAGCCAGAAATAGATGTTTTACATGAGTTAAATCACTTTATGCTAATAGTCATTCAGGGGAGAAGATTACGTTACCCAGGAGCAAACTGTACCTTGGGGAACTTACGTAACTTGTTCAGGGATATTTAGCCAAGAAATGGTGGAGCCAGGTCAACCTAACTCATTGAGCTACAATCCATTCAATTCTTAAATTTCTGCCATAGATTAGGAAAAGGTAGAAGAAAGGCAAATACAGCAGCACAGAAGATACACTTCATTATTTTTACATATCATGTGCTTGGTCTTTACCATATAGTCTATTTGCTTACTCAGCACCTTCCCTTTGAGCAATTAGGGTAGGCTGCACACTTTCTCAATTCATCTTTAAATGAACATCAGGCAGGTAGAGAGGTGATGGGGTGCTTGGTTAATAAGTGCTGTGCCTAGGATAGTTGTAATCTGTGCCATTTAGCCTCACATATGGTGTACCTCCTTTGGGCTGCTGTCATCATCAACTGGGGGAAATGTGAAGCTAAAAGGCAGCCCCACCATGGATTTGGGGAAATCATTTAGTCTTTTTGGAAGGTAGTTCTTAGAAAGTCTCTGTTTGAAACAGAGCTTCCTCTTGTCCATCTCTTTTCTTGGCTAAGTACTATCTCTGGGAGTTCAGGTGGTGGCTGGCATCTATTTTGCAATGTGCAGCATCAGAGCATTGTTTTATCATCATGTCAAAGAGAGAGAATGTTTCTGTCTCAGGATAGAGTGAAGGGGGTAATTTCTGGAACTTTCTGCTTATAGAGCAATCTTCAAATTTGCTGCCCCACCATTTTTTCTAGTTCACTGTCAGTTAAAAACCAGGGCCATGCTTTATTAGTGGGCAGGGTCTTCATACCTTAAAGAAAAGAAGCAGGCAGTGACCTACATTTTTTCCCTTCCTGTAATTCTGTGTCCTGCATCTCTACTAGTCCATGCTCATCTGCTTGAAAGGACCAGGACTTTCTCCTTGAGTGGGAAGCCAAAAAATCTCTATACACTGTTTTTGGTGGTATTTTGCAGAGCTTTGGACACAGGCTGCACAGTTTAGGCCATCTTAATATGAGAGACCACAGGAGAATGTACTATCTCTTGTCTATCTCACTCCTTTTTTCCTATGACACTAGTGACTGTGATTTTGGCTTAATTTTTATGACATTGCAAGAGCAAGATCCTGACCTTGAATAAAGCATCAAAGGGGAAGATTTAAGACTATTTAATACTACTGATTAAGCTAAAGTCTCTGGTCCAGCTTTCACTAAGAAAGTCATAAATGGCTTTTAACTTGCTTAGTGCTCATGTGCATATAATCTCCTGGCCGGACAACCTTCTGTCATATGTCCTTATTCCGCAGTCATCATAGTTATCTCATTTTCACCATAATTGTTTTTATTCTCAGTGTTGAAAAGCCTTGACCAGTATTCTCTAAATCTCTTGATCACCACTGACTGATATCTTACCATGGGGGCAGCATTATGCTTGGTTCTTTGAACCGTCTCACGAGGCATAGAGATGATTGACACAGTCCAGTCTCCACCCTGGCCTCCTCCTGGGGGATCTTTCCCAATGCACCCCTGACCATGTTTACGTACAGGCCTTGAATGAAACAAAAAATGACAAAGGGTTCTCCGTGCTTAGGCAACCCCTCCTTCCCAGATAGGTTATACACAGATCAAGGTGTTGAGCATTCAGCTAGGGAAGTGGAAAACCAACAAGACTCGGTGTTGGAAAAACCAACTGCAGACATTTTTCTAACATTCTGGCTTTGATCAAATATTGCAGTTTTGCTCCAAGCAATTTTGCTCCTGATCATTTAACTCACATGTGGTGGCGAAAGGTACATTAATCGATCATGTTTTAAATTCATTGACATTCAGCCCAAACATTCTGGCCTTGTAAAAACAGTCCAATTTCCCAATGCCTGCAGGCAGTTGCTAAGCTGTTGCCCTGTGCTTCAGAGAGAGGAAAAGTTTCCCTTTGTGGAAAAGACAGAAATTCCTAACCCAAGAGAATGGGGAGGAGAAGGAGGAAGAAGGAGAAGCAGGAGCATTAGGAGGAGAAAGAATAGGAGAGGGAGGAAAGGCGAGGAGGGAGGAGGGCAAGGAGGAAGGGGAGGTAGGATGAGCCAAAAATCCTTCTGTGCCCTTGCTCAGCTTTTCCATTCCAAAATCAGGGAGGAAGGCACCTGGTTGAGAGGCAAGGGGATACATGGAACTAGGGCAAGTTTTTAATTAAGAGGTAGGATGGCACAAATAATAGAACACTGGTTTTGGGACCAGACAGTGAAATTGCCACTAATCCATATGTCACTTTGGACACATTTCCTCACTTCTAGGCCTCTCGGTTTTCTGTTATAAAATGGGGATGACATCTTGATCTTTCAAAGACTGCTTTATGGATTATAGGAAACGTACCTAATATAGGTGCTAGCATTGTATTGCTAAGGTATTAGCAATTAGCTAAATTATTGCTTTACTTCAAATAAAAGACAACTACTCGTATTCTTTAATTCTAGATATTGAATAGATTCAAAGACAAAAAGATAAAGAGGACGCCCACCTAGTCCCCTATATGCTCACTGTGTAGTAAATAAGATGTGATGCTACCTGGTTACTATAACAAAGCGAGATGATTATAAAGCTGTGTTTGATTATAGCATCGTAATTATTCCTGTCCTCTAAGTAGAAAGCTTGAGGTCATTTCAACTCTTTCCCATCTCTCGATCCCCAATCTGACATTCGCTGAGTCCTACACTTGTATTGGTAAAATGTTTCTCAATCAAACCCCTTATTTTTCCCTGTTCCTCCTGCCCTGGCCATAGTTCTGGACCTAATTCTCTCTACCCTGGGCTGCTGTAGTTCTTCTGGACTTGTCTCCCCTAATCTTTCTCTACTTTAATTTGTTTTCTGAATAAGTTATCTTTTTAAAATGTCTCAAATTTTAACGATGATTTGATTGTCCCATATCATCTATGGTTTTGTTTGTCTTAGTAATCCAGGGTCATCAACATTTAGGTTCCAACCTCCCTTTTACTGGTAGGCTTGAAGAGGGGGTAATTTTGGTCCCCAAGGGACTGTTTTGGTCGTCACAAATTGGAAGTGGTTATGCTACTGGTATTCAGTGAGTAGAGGTCAAGAATGCTTTTGACATCCTACAATGCACAGGACAACCACCCACAACACACCTTCATCAGGCCCCCAATGTCAATAGTGACAAGATGGGAAAAACTTGTTTTATGGCTGAGGTGATCAGTGCCAGGCTGGAAACAGAAAAACTAAGTGCGAAGTTGCTACTGCTAGTCAACAGATGTTAGGCTGGGAGGAAGCAAGATGGACTGTGGGTTAAGTGGACCGATTCAGGAATGAGCGTGCCCTCTGATATGATTTGCTCCACGGCAGGAAATGGGCATGAATGACAAATGAATCGGACCGCCTTCCAGTGGGCCTCTAGACTCAGGCCTTGGAATGAGCTTCCAGAGAATACTGAGGCAGTGTGTATTGAGGTTGTCGGGTTTAGGAAAGAAGAGGAATGCTGTGCTGCATTTTCTCTGGGGCATTTCCACTTCCCTTTTCTTGTTATGAACGTACATGTGGTCAACAGGTTAATCATCTCCCCCAGAGGTAGGGACAGAGATTTGTGATCAGTGAATACACAAATACATAAGATCATTTCTGGAACTACACATTTTAACATCAAAATATAAGATCAAATCAATTCAAGTAACAGAAATTCAACAATAACAGTGATGACGATACTAACAATTATGATAGTGGTTTTAGAATAGTACATTGCCTTCAACCTGAAGAGTTGGATGAAATAAAGGAAGCTGTATTAGTTTCTATAGTGACATAAGAAACTGTTTGACAAAACCTTTAGTGATGCTATTTTCAGATAAAATATAAATTTCTAAAGTTCCAGATGCAAGGCAGTAGAAATTTTTTTGTTTTAATAAGCCACTGAATGTGAGTTAATTTGAAAGGAAAATTTAATGATAAGATTTATGCAATGAAGACACCTAGAGGGCCACAGACACACACCTCCCAGTATGTGAATAAGCAGAGTTGAATTTCTTAGGTTGCCACAGCTGATTTGTGCTTGCATTAGTACCTCTGTGAGGTGACATGCATAATTAATCACTAATATTATTATTAATATCTCTTAATATAGAAGATGGATCATTGTGTATCTAAATTGCACCCTGCCTCAGATGTTACCTAATTAAAAAACTGAGACCAGCAGTCAGAGAGAAATATTAATGGCATGCAATTTAGTTTAAATCTCAGTCCACAAAGAGATCTCAAAAATAATTGTATGTTTTGCCATGAGGAATACCTGTTATGCAAAAACCATTTTAGGACCAACTCTCTTGCTCCTCAGATCAAATAAATGTCTGTTCTATATTAACATGCTTATTTGATCTCAGGTTGTCAATAAGACCATTAGGGAGCATTCAGCTTTGGAGACTGGAGGGAATAGTAAAGACTCCGGTGTAAATTACCGGGTGAAACGAGGAATCTATTTTTAACCTCATGGAGGATTGGACTTTAATGAGACACTACTTTAGGTCTGAAGTGGAAGGTTTGCAGCAGAAAAAAGGAAAGTTGGATGTGATTACTATCCCAATCTTGGTTTTGCAAGATGCTTTTTAAGTGACGATAGCTTACGTGTAGATAATACCGAGCAGTTTGTATGGGGAGCACCTAGACAGGGGTTATTTCATTTGTTGTTCACTGCAACCCCACCAACAGGCAGGATGGAAGTCAGCATTCCCATTTTACAGATTAAGAAAGAAATCCTTCAGAAAAGACAAGTGACTTCCTCAAAGTCACACAGTAAAATGCCCCGTCCTTACCCAGCCTTATCTAAAGTAGGATATTTTTTTTCTTTTGTACTAGAAGCCTATTACACTCACTTCTAAACTTGTATTTTTTTTAAATATTTTATTTATTTATTTATTTATTCATTCATTCATTCATTCATTCATTCATTCATGAGAGACCCAGAGAGAGAAGCAGAGACACAGGGAGAGCGAGAAGTAGGCTCCATGCAGGGAGCCGGATGCAGGACTGGATCCCGGGACCCTGGGGTCACGCCCTGAGCTGAAGGCATCTAGATGCTCGACCACTGAGCCAGCCAGCCTGTATTTTAAAATAATGTGTGTAAAAGACATTGTACATTAGGAAAGGGCTGTGTGGTATCATACACTGTTTCTGAATCTAGGATCTCAACTGCTCCTCACAACAACCCTCCAAGCTAAGTTTTGTTATTTCTAATTTAAAGATGAAGACATTGAGGCTCAAAAAAAGCTTAAGGGAATTGCCCAAGGTCACCATTTCGGGGGCACGGCTGAAACCTAAGCCTGTGTGTTCTGAGCGCAAATTCAATGTAATGTCCAATTATTCTGGAATGCAGCTGAAATCTCAGTGGACATAATTCCTAGGACGCTTGGAACCAGGTAGATGAATCTGTTATCTAGAGATTTCAAATTCTGACAGAAATCGAGAAAAACTTCATTTTTGTCTAGGCTGCCTGTCCCCGGGTCCTTAACCTGAGTGTGTAGGCTTAGGACATCCTCATGGAAAAACTCACAAGTGTGATTCAATTGTCCAAGTGGAAAAAAAAAAAAAAGAAGAAGAAAAGGAAACATGCAAAACCAATGTCCAGTAAACCTTTTCTTGTTGTTGTTTTTTTCTGGGCGACTGGAGCAGGGAGAGGCTATAAAGAAGTCATTTATCATTTTAAAGGTGGCTGTGTCCCTTTAAATGCAATCTGTAATGACTTATGACTCCAGCGACCCTTCTTGATTACTGCCTGTTGCCATTCATTATCACCATGGAAACAGCACTGTTGCCAGCTGTGTGCTTGGTGGTGGGGTGGAGGCGGTGCTGTTGACTAGGGACAAGAGGCTAGTACATGGGAGACTCTGGATTTATGGAAGTTTTGTGGGGTTTTTCCTTTTTTTTTTTTTTTGCAAGAGCAGAGAAATTGGGGGGACATGGCTGTCTCCTTCCCACGGCAAGCCCCTAGGTGGGGTGTAATCCAGAAGGGAACCCCAGAACAGATGGTCTCAGTGCCCTCGTCTCTCTCAGGGAGGAAAATTAGATGAGATCAGAAACACTCCAGTCTGGATGATAATCCACCAGGCAGCAGAAGGCATGAGGAAGGGGCAAACTGTGTGCAAATTTCATTAACACAATTTCTCATGGAGATTCTTCAAGCCTGGGAGCCAATCTTCTCAGCTGCCTCACTCCTAAGCCTCTAGTGTATCACATCTCCAAGAGTGACTGCAAAATCCACACGGCTTCCCCATACCTGACTCAGTCTTGATTTCATTCCTACCTTCCTTCTAATTCGATTTTCTGCCCCTCTCTTCACTCCTTCTTATACATACTCCCATATTCCTTAGCTTTTTTTTTTTCCTGCCTCCCTGCTTTCTCTCATCTCTCCTCATAGCTAATGAATGATCCTAGCAAGATAGACCAGGAAGGGGAGAGGACATAACCTATCCCGACCCCTTCCTGTTACAGACCAGAAAACTGACTCCCAAAGTGGTTTCAGGAACTCCCCAAAGCCATCAGAGATCTCTTGGCAGACTCAGTGATAAAACCCAGGTCTCCAATTTCCAGCCCAGCGCTTTTTTTCAGCCCGCAGCATTGCTCTATCTTATTTTCCTCTCGCTTTGGAGGCTAATTCTCTGCCATAAGAAGTATAGTCAAATCTCAACTCTCTAGGCCAATTATTATTTAGTGCAGAGTAATCCTTGCTTTCGTGCAGTATTTCTCTCTGCAGTATTTGGTTTGCTCCAGAGACAGAGGGTTCATTCTCATGAGATACTCAAGAGGGAGGGGAGCAGAGCCAAGATGGCTTAGTCATCTTTCTACTTTATTTAGAGTGAGCACTAAAGTCCCAGGACATGAAAGGTCTCCAAATGGGTATATAAAAAAGGGCTAGAAAAATCAGAATATGATTCCTCTGCACTGTTGAACTCTGCTTGGGCTCCAGGCTGCCGGGGAACGAGAGACACCATCTCTAAGTTTGCAGCAAGACTGTTTCACACAAACATTACTTGGTTAGCAAAGGGATTTTTTTTTTTTTTTTTACACACAACATGGCATTCAACTTCTAAGAACTCTGCAGAATGCCCACAATTGATGTCTGGTGTTAAGCTGGTAGCAGGCTGGCAAAGTAAAAGTGCACAGAACTCGAGAGACTGTCGATCTGGACCCCAGGCCTGGTCTGCAGCTGAGCTCACCACAAAGCGGTGATTAAGCCCCTTCTTTCCCTGGACCTCTGCGTCTTTGTGATGTCAGGTGTGGGCCAAGGTTATCCCCTAGAAGATCTTTTCCAATTTCAGCCTGATAGCAATGATAATAGCAGAGGCCAGGAATTGTTACCCTTTACTTAGCCCTCCTGTGTGCCTTGGGACTTTGCAAGCATTATTATCTTATTCATGTTTACAGTCTCTCACAGAGGTAGGTATTCTTTCCCAAATTAGAAATGAAGGAAAGGAGTTCAAAGAGATTAAGGAACTTGCCTAGGGTAATTACATACTCATTTAAATAGCAGAGCTAGGACTCTTGCCCAGGTCTGGAAGGCGACACCATGTTACCAAATGACAATGTTTTTGAACTTTCTACAATTTTGCTATTCTGATGTCTTCAAAGCCACGTAATTCATTTATTCAACGAGTATTTACTAAGTGCCTAATAGATGCACCTTTTTTTTTCCTTTGTAACATTTTTATTTTAGACTTACATAAACCATTGAATACTTTTACCTCCTCTCCTGAAGGTAACTTATCTCTCTTGATGATACTTTGTTTGATATTGATACAGTCACTCCAGCTTTTGTTTTATTTAGCAAGGCATGTTTCCTCATCCTTTTACTTGTAACCTACTTGAATCTTTATACTTAAAGCATGTTTCTTATAGATAGTATATATTTGGGTTTTATTATTTTATCCATTCTGACAATCTCTGCCTTTCAAATGGAATATTGAGATGTTTTATATTGAATGTAATTGTTAGTATTATTTGGTTAAAGGCTACTACTTGGTATTTGCTTAATATTTGTCCCATCTGTTCTTGGTCCCCTTTTTCCTCTTATTTGCTTTGGGTTGAGTAGTTTTCATGATTTCACTTTTTTTTTTCATGATTTCATCTTATCTCTTTTGCTAGCTGATTGGGTAAGATTCTTTGCTGTTATTTTAAAACGGTTGTTTTAGTGTTTATACTCTAAATTACCAGAGTTTACCTTCAAATGACATTATACTGATTCATGTATAGAAGAACCTTAAAATAGTATGCTTTCATTTCTCTTTGCTGAACTTCATTTTTTTCTCATACCTTTTACTTCTACTTATGCCATCAGCCCCAAGATACTTTTTTTTTTTGCTTTAAATGGCCAATTATCTTTTAAAAATTTTTTAAATTTAATTTTTTCAGTGCAGCTTTATGTTCAGGGTGAAATTGAGAGGAAGGAATTATATGCGACCTTTTAAGGAGCTGGGGATAGAGCGAACAAAAGACAAAACTTCTATTTTATGTATTAGATAAATATGCACACAACTTTAGATAGAGGTCAGTGCTCTGAGAAAAACAAATAAGGTGGTGGGATAAATCCAGTTTAAGTGGCTTCCCTGAGTGGGTGACATATAGGCTGACACCTGAAACATAAGAATGAACCAGCTATCTAATGAGCTAAAAGAGAAGGATGTCAGGTAGAGAAGAACAAAGAGAGATTCCTGGGAGGGAAAGAGTTTGGTGTGTTTAAGGAAGAGCAAGTAGATTAGGAAGCAATGGGGGATGTGTCCTAGGGAGCAAAGTAGAAGGTGGAAAGTGATTTGCTCAGAAGGTTAAACAGGAGCCAGATGAGTACAGCCTTAAAGGTGCTGTAAGGTCACGGGGCTCCATTTTAAGTGTAGGGAGACACGCGCACACGCAAACACACACAGGGGCTGCGTGGAGGGAGGCAGCCTCTGGCCCCACTTTCCTTGGCCTAGGCAGGCTATTTTGGAAATGAGAAACCTCCTTTGCCTTTTCCCCCCCTCTGAGGAGCACCCTCCCTCCCCTCTCCACATTCCCCAGAAGTTCTCAGACTGAGATCCATCCTACGTGAACTTATGCAACCAACATGTATGGATACGAATATATATTTTCTGGAGTACAAACATCAAGTAGTTTTAATCCTTCCTACGACTACCCCAACTCTACTCTACAGAAATCTCTTTAACAACGTCTTGGTTTTGTTCCTTTACTTCTGAGCCACTTTAAGATATTAGAACACTAGCTATTATATTTAATTCTCAATCCCAGATGCTGTAGTGTTAATGTCAAACTCTCCTTATGATTTTCATCTTCTCACCTCCCCACTACAGACTAGACCTATCCAAGTTTCTAGTGTAGGAGCCAGCAAAGTTTTTCTGTAAAGGGACAAAAAGTAAATATTTTAGGCTTTGTAGGCCATATGTTCCCTGTCGCAACTACTCAACTCTGCAGTTATAGTGTGAAAGCAACCATAGACAATACATAAATGAATGAGTGTGGCTGTATTCCAATAATACTTTATTTATACACGCTGAAATTTGAATTTCATATAATTTTCAGATGTCTTGAAATTTTCTTCTTCCTATTTTTTCCTAACCTGGCTCATAGGCTGTGTGGAAACAGGATTCGGCCCACAGGCCATAGTTTTCAGATGCCTGCTCAGGGAATTTGTAATTAGAGGGTGTGTATGGGGTATATGGTCCTCTTTTGACACAATTTATCCCTCCTGTATCTTTATGCCCCCACTTTCCTGAGCTGAACCAGGGGAGACAGAAGTCTTATAAGTCAACCCATGGTCAGTTTACTGTATTCTCACTGTTGGATGCCAACACTCTTTAAGCTAACATTGAATGGGAGTAGCAGAAACTATCAATATCCATCCATGTCCCCTCAATCCATTTATTTTTCATGTAAGTTGGCTGACTTTTGACTGCCAGTATCTATATTCCTTTGCCTTAGGCTTTTCTCTGGTTTCTGGAGCTTATTTTTCCTATGCAGTAGTAGGTTGGAAGTGGTTGGAAATTAACATTCCTCTAGAGCAGCCCTCAAGCATTCTGCAAGCAATGATTGAGAAGGGGGGGTGGAGAAAACCCCCACCTCCCTCTCCTTATGGGAATTGAGGCATGTGTTCCATACTGACCTCTCAGACTGAGATCTGATTTAGTGACAACTGTCCTCAGTGGTAACTTGCTTCATAGCTCATTGTTTATTGTTTATCCCTATTTTACTTCCCTACTCCCTTACAGAGTGTTTTTGTTTTGTTTTGTTTTTACATCACTTCTCTTATAAACTATTTGAACTTTAATCCTGGTCTCAATGTCTAGTTCCAGGGTAATCTAAACCAAGACAATGTGCCTCTAGACCCTGTGTGTCAACCAGTATCCAATTGTTGGTCCCCTTTTGGAACACATAATGAGAGCTTTGAAGGTCTCCAACAGGGTCTGTCTGTGAATGGTTAGAAGTGACTGTTGTCTTCACATATCTGAGATTTATCACAGGGAGGAAAGATTTGATTTAAACCCATGTAGGTCTAGAGGATAAAAATAGGACCATCAGATACATGTTATGCAAGGTACAGCTCAGATAAGGACGAGTTTTTATAGTCAACAGTTTTCATGAATTAACTTATTCTAGCACATGAGTCCGTGAGCTCCTAATCAATGGATATATGCACAGAAATTTACTGGAGGACTTCTTGTTGGGAATATTAAAGAGGATCCAAACAACTGACAGGCTAAACTGGAATATAGTTTAAGATGCCTTCATACTCTGTCATTCTCACATCTTAGAATTACATATTGAAATCCTGAAGCACTGGGCATGGCAAACAAACCAAATGTCAGGAATTGATGTATCAAAAGAAAGTTTATCCAAATTCTGACGACAGAGTTTAGGAAGTTGTTCCTTATCCAAATCCTTATAAATAGTTTCACAAGATAGTTTCCCAAGTATCTGGAAATTGTCAATGTGGAGAACAGGGACTCCGAGCCCAGTCTGACACCTCTTCATACCTGTAGAGAAATCTATCCAGAGTTGGACAACCATAATCTCCTTCAGGAAGAATTATAGCACTATTATCTTGCCCTCTAGTGTCTTTTTCTCTCCTTCCTCTCAGAGAAAACTGTGGGCAAAAAAGTAAAATATTTTATTGCTTTCAAAATCATGTCAAATATTTATTGGGGTAATCTCCAGTTGTCACCACCAATTGCAAGCCCCGGTCATGTTATAAATCTTATTAATGTCATACTCACTGAAGAGGCCAGTCTCACTTAGGCACTTGGTTAGCAGGTCTCTCTTATTCCCTAGAGAATGAGATTTTAAAATTTCACATAGAAGCTGGCAAGGGTGATGGAGATTAGGGGTTGACCAAAAAGTACAGAAAAAGAATGAATCATTTAGAATCTTAAGGGAAGAAGTTAGAGATATTGCAGAGAATGTCAGAAGCTAAATCTTGTGCTTCAGTGTGGAGGGGGAGGAATAGAACAGCACATAAGCCATGGTGCCAGCTAACCAGAGTTTTGGTATCAGTTCTGCTCCTATTTCACCAAATTAACAATAGGTAAGCCACTTCCTTCTCTGAATTCCCATTTTTCATCTGTAAAATAAAGGGATTGAACACTAATTGCTAAGTTCTCTTCAGCTTTGGATTTCTGTGATTTACAACCACATCTGTTCCTATCTGTATCCAAAGTATGTTTCCTATACATTCACTCAATAATGTGAGGTGAATAGTGTGAATATTATATACATATAATAAACTGTATATATATATAGTTTATACATATATAAACTATATATATGTAGCTTTTATGTGTATATACATATTAGTTTATGAATGTAGGTTTAATGTAGATGGCTGTTTTGTTTATATCAATATACATTTACAAATAAATACACACAATCATATGTGCGTGCATATTTGTGTGCATACATATATCCACACACAAGTATAATATGTGTATGTATAAAAGAAAAGAAGAAAGGAGAACGACGACTATCTAGTGGAGAGATATAATGCCAAAATAAGTTGGTAATACAGAAAAGAATAATCTCACCCTCATCAAAGAAGGCTTCCTGAAAGAGGTAAATTTCATTAATTATTTAAGTGATAAGTGCTAAAATCTAGATCAGTTGATGGTGACGGGTAGTGTGTTGCCATGTCATTAGCGCAAATAATGTCTTGATGGTAGACTTGGATTTGGATGGGATAATCCTTTAAAAATGTGGGATCCCTGGGTGGCGCAGTGGTTTAGCGCCTGCCTTTGGCCCAGGGCGCGATCCTGGAGACCCGGGATCGAATCCCACGTCAGGCTCCCGGTGCATGGAGCCTGCTTCTCCCTCTGCCTATGTCTCTGCCTCTCTCTCTATCTCTGTGACTATCATAAATAAATAAAATTTTAAAAAATATATTAAAAATGTTATTAAAATCATCATGACAACAGGCATGGGTAGAGTTACCTTGTTTGGATTAGGGTAGAGTTACCTTGTTTGGATTAGGAGACTCATCTCAATATTAGATAAGTTTCAGCAGTCTACTTTTGCTGAACATCTGTTTTCACCCACATGCTAGGAATACCTGGAAATTAGGAAAATGAATAAGATTTATTTGGAAAAGAAGTGCCAAAAAAATAAGATGTGGCTTCTGCTTTCAAGAAGCTCACAGTGTGGTGAGGGATAAAAACTGAACGAAGAGTTTAATTATTAAAATGTGTACTAAGTTCAGAGTAACATAGAAGATGTGGAGAAGAAAATAAATATAAAATGAATAGAAGGCATAAGAAACTTGATGGCAAGTAGCAGAGACAACTGCGTGAGTGCAGAGACCATTGAGAGTCAATGTTGGTGAAGCACGGAATGAAGGGAAAGTGGCTGCAAAAGGAGAAGAAACATGAGATTTGAACAACTTAAAAATAACATTAAAGATTTTGGAATTTATCATATTTTGTTCAGAGTAGTGATATGATTTTGATTTGCATCTATCGGGGGATAACTTGGAGGAAGACCAGACTGAAAATAGGAAGAGAGAGACAGGTTATTACTGCCATCCTGGTGAGACAAGGTGAGAATCAGAACACGGTCATGAAAGTGGGGATGGAGAGAAATGGTCTTATTAGTTCCTATGGCCATGATAACAAATTCCTACAAACTTAGTGGCTTAAAACAGCAGGGAGAGTTCTAGAGGACAGAAGTTTGAAATTCAGGTGTTGGCAGGGCCATGCTCCTCCCTCCAGTTTTGTTTTTTGGGGGTGGGGTGGGGCTGGAATCCATTCCATGTCTCTTCTAGCTTCTGATGGCTGCTGGCATTCCTTGACATTCCTTTGCTTGCAGTTGCAAGCCTCCAATCTCTTTCTCTGCCTTCCCATCACCTCCTCCCCTGTGCCTTAAATCTTCCTCCGCCTTTCTCCTTTAAGGATCATTGTTATAGCATTTACCCTTAAACACATTTGCAAACGCTGCTTCTGGAATAAGGTAACATTTACAGGCTTCAGGGATTAGGATGGGAACATATTTTTAGGGGCGCCTTCAGCTCACTACCATAACAGACGTTAGCAACATGTAGGATGGAAAAACTGCAAGATCAAGAAGGGTCAGAGAGAAGAGTCACATCTGATATGTAAAGTCCTACCCTGGGCAACAGGGTGAAGAGCTGTGCCATCAGGTGAAAGAGAAAATAGCAAAAGACGGGCAGGTTTGGAAATGATGATGATTTCTCTTATTATGGACGTAGTAAGTTTGAGTTGCACTTAATCATGCAACTGAAGACATGATCCTGAAGTTTAAAAAGAGGTCTGACAGGAGATACTTATTTGGTAGCCACTCCCTATAAACCAGACTAGAACCCAAGCAGATAACTTAGAGAGGATGTGTAGTAACATGAGCAGGAGGTCAGTGATGCAACCCCAGGGAACACAAACCTTCAAGAGTGAGGAAAGTTTAAGGAAACATAACAGAGGCTTAGAGTAGAGAGAGAAAAAGAAAAGTCATATTTGAGATGGGAAGACCAGTTGAGTACCTAGCCATGGATGCTAAAGCAAAAATGATGTCGACAACTGAATACTCCGAAATGTCAAATTCACAGACTCCTAAAAATAATGCCTGGCCTTTCCTGACTATTAGGTCTTGTGCTAAGCACTGTACATGCATCCCCAAGGGATACGTATAAAGAGAAAGGGCATGATTGACTGATGACCTCGAGGCTGTGGGAGAGAGGAGGGGTTTAAACACACACATGGTTGTACTTGCTCTTGAATTTCAGTTTTCTCAACTGAAAAAATATGGACAATAAACCCACTATTTAAAGGAAGTCATATAACATAAATGAAATAAAGCCTCGAGAGCACACTGTCAACCGTTAATTACCATACTAATTATTGGTTTGTTATCTTTCGAAGGATATCCAGAGGAGATGGATTGGTTGGTAAGGGGGCCACAAAGAGGCTGGAAGATACTGATTCCTGTGGGCGACTAAGTTCTCTAAGCTGCACTTGGCAAGAGATAAATGGGGAATGAAGGAATCTTAAATCATAAAAACTGTGTTTCTTGGGAAACTAAGTGGAGTTGCATTCTTCTTGCCTTTGCTTATCTCCCGACAAGAGATAAATCTAACCCAGGAATGTTCCAGCTGAGGACAGAAGGGGCAGTAGAAGCTTTAGCTTATGCTAGTGAAACACAAGGTTGGAGTAGTGTGCTGGTAAATGTTTAAGAACTGGTTCTCCGGGTGGAGAAAGCCCTTTATGTAACACTCCCTGATGTCCTCAGAAAAATCACTTCCATCATGGCAGATTTCAATCTTCCAGCTGAAGTGGAGTAGTGAAGAGATATGCCTTGTGAGCCAGCATGAGCAGGCTCCAGCACATGCTGTACTGATACTTGTAGTTTAGAAAGTGAATATTTTGATTCCCAATTTCAGAGATGGAAATAGAGGCTTAGCAGAGTATAATGTCTTACCTAATCTTGTATAGCTAGTCCCCAGGGGAGATGAGTGGTTAAAATCACTGTTACAGGTTGAAAGCACTATCTAGCATATTTCATTTTTAATCCTGATTCAAATGTTGAGGTTCCAAATCTCATTCTTGCTGTTCATGTCTGTTGCAACTTTTAGAAACCTCTGATTATGTCCACTCCCTTCCCTGGGAGACACAATCAGAGGTTTCTGTTTTCAATACTGCTAGATCTAAGAGGAAGTAAAAGATTCATGCTCATGAGTTAGAAGAACAAATATTGCTAAAATGCCTATACTACCCAAAGCAATCTACACATTAAGTGAGATCTCTATCAAAACACCACCCACATTTTTCACAGAGTTAGAACAAACAATCCTAAAATTTGTAAGGAACCGCAAAAGGTCCCAAGGAGCCAAAGCAATCTTGAAAAAGTAAAGCAAAGCTAGAAGCATCAAAAGTCTAGACTTCAAGTTATATTATGAAGCTGTAGTCATCAAAACACTATGGTATTGCCATAAAATAGACCCATAGATCAGTGGAACAGAACAGAAAACCCAGAAATGAACCCATAATTAATATAATTAATTAATCTTCAACAAAGCAGGAAAGAATACCCAGTGGGAAAAAGAATATGTCTTCCATAAATGGGGTTGGGAAAACTGGACAGGAACATGCAAAAACAGGAACTGGACCATTTTCTTACACCATGCACAAAAATTAATTCAAAATGGATTAAAAACCTAAATATGAGACCCGAAAAATATAAATATGAGACCTGAAATCATAAAAATCCTAGACGGAAACACAGGCAGTAACCTTTTTGACATTGGGTACAGCAACCTTTTTCTCCTGAGGCAAGGAAAATAAATGCAAAAATAAACTATGGGACTACACCAAAACAAAACAAAACCTTCTGCACAGCAAAGGAAACAGTCAACAAAACTAAAAGGCAACCTACAGAATAAGAGGTGTTTGCAAATGACATATCCAATAAAAGGTTAGTATCCAAAACATATAAAGAACTTATAAAACTCAACACCCCCAAAATGAATAACCCAATTAAAAATAGGCAGAAGACATGAATAGACATTTTTCCAAAGAAGACATGCAGATGGCCAACAGACGCATGAAAAGATGCTCAGTATCACTTATCATCAAGGAAATACAAATTAAAACCAATGAGATACCACCTCACACCCATAAGAATGTCTGAAATCGACAACACAAGAAACAACAGATGTCGACAAGGATGTGGACAAAAGGGAACTCTTGTGCACTGTTGGTGGGAAGGCAAAGTGGTTCAGCCACTGTGGAAAACAGTGTGGAGGTTCCTCAAAAAAATAAAAATAGAACTAACCGGGATCCAACAATTGCACTACTAGGTGTTTACCCAAAGAATACAAAAAAAAAAAAAACTTGCTCAAAGGGATACATGCACCCCGATGTTTCTAGCAGCATTATCTACAAAAGCCAAATTATGGAAAGAGCCCACGTGTCCATTGACTGATGAATGGATAAAGAAGATGTGGTGTGGAATATTACTCAGCCATAAAAGAATGAAATTTTGCCATTTGCAATGATGTGGTTAGAGCCAGAGACTGTTTTGCTAAGTCAAATAAGTAAGTCAGAGAAAGACAAATACTATATACTATGCCATATCATACTATGCAATTTCATTCATATGTGGAATTTAAGAAACAAAACAAATGAGGAAAGGGAAAAAGAGAGGCAAACCAAGAAACAGACTCTTAACTGTAGAGAACAAACTGATGGTGACCAGAGGGGAAGGGGGGTGGGTGAAACAGGTGATGGGGGTTAAAGAGTGCATTTGTGGTGAGCCCTGGGCGATGTATGGAAGTGTTGAATCACTATATTATATACCTGAAACTAATATTACATTTTATGTTAACTAACTGGAATTTAAACAAAAACTTTAAAAAAAGAAAGATTTATAAAGCCTTTATTACCAGAGCAGTGGAAGAAAATGAGAGACCTATATTCCTTATGAATATAGACACAAAAATAAAATACTATCCATAGTATCCATATCCATAAAATACTATCAACTAAATACAGCTATATATACGTATACACACACACACACACACACACACACGTATGTAAAGGATTATAGCAAAGTGAGATTCATCCCAGGAATACAAGGCTAGTTCAACATATAAAAAAGCAGTTTAATACACATATTGCCAGAAAAAAGAAGGGAAAAATCCACATGATCATCTTGATAAATCCAGAAAAAAAGTAGTTGACAAAATCCACTACCCTTTCGTGATAACAGCCAGCAAGGGAGAAAAACCATCTGCAAAATGCAAACTGAGCTTCCTTCACATGGAAAGATATATTAGGAATGAGGAAAAAGTCTTTTTCTTAAATTTTTTTTTTGTCAGTCAGCTTGATTTTCTGACAACTGCTTGAAAAGAGCCACCTGATAGACATGAAAGTTTTTAAGGCTGAAAGGAATAGAAGGACATTTTTTCGAAGCAGACCTGTGTAGATCATAAAGCATAACATTATTACATAGGCATTGGCTTTGAATGACTGTTTATTAACTGTATCATTGTTGGGCATCTTAAACTTTGTGAGACTCGGTTTCCTCATTTGTAGAATGACTACTATAATTTATTTCCCAAGGTTGTTAGAAAATCAGGGCTAATATGTGTGAAGAGTGTAGCATGGTGTCAGGGTGAGATTAGGCACTCTCTCCTGATAATTTTACTGTTATTCATAGTTGAGAGGAGCAGGGTGGTGGGATGGGAAGGGGAGTCAGGTTGTCCAAGGGACACCCACTTACGAAGTAGATCCGGTTATGTACTCTGAGAAACAAAATCCCTATCTCAAAGAGATGTCTGCATCCCCATGTTTATTTTGACCTTGTTCCACAATAGCCAAGATATGGAAACAACCTGAGTGTCAACTGAGGGATGAGTGGACAGAGAAAACATGCCGTACATACACAATGGAATATCATTCAGTGATAAAAAGAAGGAAATCCTGCCTTTTGTGACAACGTGGATGAACCCTGAGGACATTATGCTCAGTGAAATGAATTAGACAAAGAAAGACAAATCCTGTATGACCTCGCTTATATGTGGAATCCAAAAAGAAACCTCAAACTCTTAGACACTGAGAGTAGAGTGGTGGTTGCCAGGGTCTGGGGCGGGGGGGGGGGGGGGGGGCGGAATGAGACGTTGGTCAAATGTTACAAAATTCCAGTCGTGGGGTGGATGAGTTCTGGGAAATCTAACATACACCATGGTGACTGCCGTTGACAATACTGTATCGTATGCTTGAAAGTTGCTGAGCGTAGGTCTTAAATGTTCTCACCATGACCACGACCAAAAAAAGGGGTATTTATGTGAGGCGGAGGATGTATCATCCAACCTTATTGTGGTAGTTATTTTGTAATACAAAACTGTATGAAATCATCACATTTGTACACCTTAAACTTATAGAATGTTGTATAAATTATATCTCAATAAAGCTGTAAAAAAAAAAGGAGAAAGAAATGGGGTGGGACAGCACTCAAGAGAGAAGAAAGAACTAGCAATTCTCTTTAGTTTATTCTACGACAGCTTGTACAATCCCAAGTAAGTCATGAATCTGATTCTGGCTTCTACTTCCTTCATCTGTAAAATAGAGCAGGTGAATTACATGACCTTTGGGATGTCTTTTAACTCTAAAGTTCAGCGACTACGAAGTGGTGATGACACAGAAGGAAGGTAGGAGAATGCCATGTGCAACCTCTTGAGTATTGCTGTGGCCTTTGTTTGGATACAAGCTCTAGTTTACTTCCACCAAAGGTAACAAGAGGGAGGAACATCAACATGATGACACACTTCTTTTTGGCTCTAAGAGGCTTCCAGATTGTGTCTAATTTTAGATCACTTTCTGGAGGCCAAAGAGGTGCCTGTGGACAGCTTGACGATAAATCTTTCAGCACACATAACTCTTCTTCTTGTCATCTCAGTGTGAGAAACGTGAGCACTTCAAGCTTCCTCCTCCAGAGTCGTCAATCTGGCACCTGTCACTAGCATCTGATTCATTATAAAAATATTTAATTCTTCCTAGATGAATTGGCACAATGTCCAAAGTGGGAATAAATGGCACAGGGGAGATGGGAAAGGCTCTTTGCAGGAAGAGCTTGTGCTCGGCTCGGTATCCAGTAAACATTTTTAGAGGGAAGCCAGACCCAGTGGTTTCCTTCATTATCAGTATCACTAGCACCATTTTGGTCAAATCCAGCAGTAATGTTAACAACCCATTGATTACTCTAGCCTCATAGCTCTCGAAGATTGTCTTCTATGGTAATCTTGTCTTCACTGATCTTCGATAGCCCCACACATTCAAAGTCACAAGAACCTGTTCCATTTTTAGGATTTCAAATTTAGGAGGCCTTTTTTTCTTATCACAGTCGTAAAAGAACCTGGATAGCTTCCCACACCTGCAGGACAATGTTCAAAGTCCTTACTTTCAGAGAATATTTGTCATTTGCCTTCAACATATTTTCCCCTGCATTGAGACACTGCCATGCTGTCATTCTGAGCAAACCTGACTCCTGGATTTATATGTACCTTGTTCTAAAACATTCTTTCTTAATAGTCCTACTGCCGTTTTTCAATCTTATGATTATTGGCATTTGGGGCCAGATAATTCTTTGCTGTAGAAGATGTTTATACATTATAGGATGCTTTTGTACCATCTTTGGCACACTTCAAGTTATGACAAGCAAAATGTACCCCGGGAGTTAAAAGTGCCTCTGATTAACAGCCCTTGCTCTATTTGAAAAAAACATTTTCTTTTTTTTAAGAAAGATTTTATTTATTTATTTATTTATTTATTTATTTATTTAATTTATTTAAATGGGGAGGGACAGAGGGAGAGGGAGAAAATCTCAAGCAGACTCTGTGCTGAGCACAGAGTCCAACCCAGGCCTTGATCTCAAGATCCTGAAATGATGACCTAAGCTGAAACCAAGAGTCTGATACTTAATCAACTGAGCCACCAGGCACCCGTCTACTTGAAAAATTTCTAATCAGCCTTCCCTATCCAGTTCAAATATCACCTCTTCTATAGAGCCTTTCTAACTTCTCTAAGGAAATGAGTTGGTTTCCTCCCAGGACTTCATCATAACTGTGGTCAGACATGCTATGTTTTAGTTATTTCTATAGATGCTTACTTATCTCCTCAACTAGACTGAGCTTCTCTAGGGACCGTGTCTTATTCATTACTCTATTCTCAACTCTTACCCTAGTTCCTGGAACCGGAACTATGGGTAGTGATCAAAATCTGCTAACTTGTCTGATATTTAGATGATATTATATATAAGTGGAATTACATATTATAAGGTGATATTATATATAAGTGGAAAAGCAAAAACTATTTTTAATAAGTCAGATAATCTTCCCATTGGGAAGATAAACTTCCAATTGCAATTAACAGGGATATACCTCAAACCAGCCTTGGAAAAACAAGACATATAATGGCTCACATATTAAAGCAAAATTCCAGATTTGGACTTTAGGCAGAGCTAGACCCAGGTGAACAGATCCTAGGCAGGAAAAAATAAATACGTATTTACTACAGATGAGTAGTAACCTGTATAAAATATGAAGAAATTTTAGTGAACTAGCCCTGTATAAAATATGAAACCTGTATAAAATATGAAGAAATTTTAGTGAACTAGCCCAAAACACATAATCAGGGGGGATTAAGGATGGGAGAAAATGACAAAGTAGATTTCCTTCATGTTTGCCTTAGCCTTGGTTTCCCTTAATGTCTCGGTTAATAGAGAAAATGTGTATTAAAAAAAAATATGTACTTATTTGAGAAAGAGATGAGAGATGAGAGATGAGAGAGAGAGAGAGAGAGAGAGAGAGAGAGAGAGAGAGAGAGAGAGAATCCTAAGCAGACTCCCTATGGAGCCTGATTCAGGGCTCCATCACACCATCCCT
This sequence comes from Nyctereutes procyonoides, assembly GCF_905146905.1. Lineage (NCBI taxonomy): Eukaryota > Metazoa > Chordata > Mammalia > Carnivora > Canidae > Nyctereutes > Nyctereutes procyonoides. The sequence continues at coordinate 3,068,056 of NW_026575135.1, read as the reverse complement.
AGATCATGACCCGAGGTGAAACCAAGAGTTGGATGCTCAACCAACTGAGCCACTCAGGAACCCCAAGAAAATGGTGTTTGTGAGTTAACAACTCAGGCAGTGAGTGTGGATCCCTGTTATCTCTATTATATCCCATAGAAATATACTCAAAGTTCAGTGGCTTTCACATCCTGGGTAAAATTCAATGTCTTCAGGTTGAAGGGATCTAGAACTCTATGATTTTGTAGTTCCAGGTGTACCCATTCTTAAGCATAACTTAATTTAGTCATCGATTCTGCAATTCATTGATTGCTGTCAGCCAGACTTGATGTCTGGGTTCTAGGCCTTGAAACACTTGCTGTGCCATTGATGAGTCATTCTTAGCTCTGACTAACTGGTAGGCCCACAAATTTTAAATTTATGTGCTCCTAGAATTTTTTTTTCCCTGAAAGTCTAATCTTAGCCACACAGAAGAATGCCTGGGACTTGAAACTAGATCTCTTGACATATGAGTGATTAAGTTTTCTTCATCGATATAGTGTAAATTGCAGTGTGATAACCTTCACAACAAGGAAAGAGCACGGATCGGGGCAGGCAGGTGAGTTCCTGGGACACAGATAAGACATGGGTTTTACAAGGATCTAGAAAAAGTTGCAATTTGAAGAAACCACACAAGGCAGCTCTTCCTTGGAACAAGACTCCCCAGAAAGCCATAAAGTATACATCTCTGAGCTGAGATAATGTATAAAATAGAAACACCCAAACTAGGACTGTAGTAGCCCAGATTTTATCTACCTTGGCAGGACCTTAGTCAAGCCACAGAAACAGAATGCCAGAGATAGAAGAGATTTTAACCATAAGTTACAATCCTCTTATTTGTGGTGGTGTGAATATTGGTCATCAGAAATAAAACGTGCAGGTCAAAACCGTAAAGAGGCAGAGTCAGCATTAAAACAAAGATGTGTTCACACTGCGCTTGCCTACCAGTATCTCTCCTTTGATGTCTGTAATGTTCCTGACGTTTGTGACACCCTTGCTAGTATTATTATTATTACCTCCATTTTAGAACAATACCATATGTGTCCAAAGTGACTTAACCAATGTCCTTTAGTACATAGCAGGGTTAAAATTAACAGCACTAGAAAAAAAAAAAAACTTTTTAAATCAACAGCACTGCAATTGGTGTCCTTGGTGCAAGCTCAGCTATTTGTCAATAGCGTCTATAAAGTAAGAGCTGAAGACTAAAGACGTCTTCCTGTTCTAGGATTAGTACCCATTGCCTCTAACGAACCTTCCTCAGAAACCACCCCATGTACCGCAGTGGACTTCTGTGAATGCAGTGCAGTCTCCTGGGAAAGTCAGGGTGGATGCGCTCTGAAGAAGGAGCTTTTTGGGACGGCAGGGAATGATCTAATAATAAAGGTACACTATGAATCCAAATGTGCTAAGCCTTTTAGTCACATTATCACATTTAATTACCACAATCAACCTCTGATTAGATTTTGTCTTGCTTTACAAATGAAGGAACCTAGGCTCAGGAGATGGTGAGACCAGTGCAGGTTCACTCAGGAATTAAGCAGAGATTCAACTATATACCAAGGGGGTGCCAAGTATGCTCTCTCCCTAATGCTACCTCTGGACTATCCCACTGAAAGTAGCAGAATAGGAACACAGATAGCCTTATTTTCCTACTAAAAGTAAGATTACACTGGTACAGTTCCCCAGCCACCTGTTCATCTCTTTTTTTTTCATTTTTTACACTTTCTTTTTTTATTTAAATTCCACTTAGTTAACATACAGTGTAATATTGGTTTCAGGTGTACAATTTAGTGATTCAACACTTACATGCAACACCCAGAGCTCATCACAGACATACTCCTTAATCTCCAGCCCCTATTTCACCCATCCCTCCAGCCACCTTCCCTCTAGTAACCATCAGCTTATTTTCTATATTTAAAGGTCAGCTTCTTGATTTTCCTCTCTTTCTCACTTTTTTCCCCTATGATCCTTTGTTTTGTCTCTTAAACTTCACATATGAGTGAAATCACATTGTATTTGTCTCTCTCTGCCTGACTTATTTCACTTAGCATAATACTCTTTTTTTCCATTCGTATCTTGCAAATGGAAAGATTTCATTCTTTTTGATGGCTGAGTAATATTCCATTGTACATATATATGCCACATCCTTGGCATATACTTGGCTCTTTCCATAATTTGGATATAGTAGATAATGTGACTATAAATATTGTTCATCTCTTGTCTGTCAGCCTCACTGTCCTCAATTTTCTGCACGCAGCTGAAATTAAACTGCAGCCCCGTCCAGAGGACCACATGCATGTTTCTTCTCCGGACTCAAAGTTTGTTTCTGCCAAATGGCATCAAAGAGATGCCTTATCTCTATCACAGGCTCAGCTAATAGGGGCTTGCCCTCTCCTTTTCCAGAACATATGCCCACTGATGGCTCCTGGACTTTTTAAAGTTACATATTTTTATAGAAGTTTTAGGGAAGCTGTGGGGAATGTATAAATATCGTTAAATCTAAAAATAAGAGTTTGTTGATAGTGGAATTGAAGGCACTTATAGTGTGTTGGAAAACAGAAATGGTCCAGGAATGAACTGTATCCAGGCCCAAATACTGGAACATTTTTAAACTCAATTTGACTCATCTATAAACGAAGATAAAATTCTCTTGTGGGATTGCAGAGGTGCTCAAATATGATAAATAGAAAGCACCCAGTATAATGCTAATGGGCGTTTAATGTGTGTAAATTGACAAATGTTAGGAAAAAGTCAAACATATCAATCTATTTATTTATTTTTAATTTAAATTCAATTAGCCAACTTATAGTACATCACTAGTTTCAGAAGTAGTTTTCAATAATTCGTCAGTTGCGTTCAACACCCAGTGCTCATCACACCACAGGCCAATTTAAACATTTTTGCTTTATGTGCTTCCTTTCCCCCAATCTATAGCCTAAATCTCATCTTTAAATGACCAAATCCCAAGAATTATTTGCAGTAGAGAAGCACTCATGCTAGGGTCCCATGCACAGGGAACTCAATCACAGAGCTAGAGAGATGAGTTATAATGCCAAGGTTTTCTAAGGAAATAATCAGAAATGTACACTTGTCTGATCATCACAGTATTTATTGGTATCAAAATATCATTAAAACTGGCACTCTAACAGCAGAGAACTATAAATTAAATTGTGAAATACATAATTAAATCTTATACAGTCAGTGAAAAGCATCATATATAGAATGTTTGACAAACTTGTCTGATCACTGGAGTCTCCAAGGGTGATTAATAAGAGCACAGGCCAGACCCTAGACTTACAGAATCAAAATCCCCATGAGGAGAGAACGGATATACGTATTTGTATCCAGCTGCCAGGTGATTTTTTATGATGGGGCACATATATGAAATTCTTCTATAGAAAATGTATTTTTCATGCCAAGAGAAAAAATGTCATCATATAATATGCACTACTCTTTAACATTTTTATTTATTTTTATTTTTTATTCTCTTTGACATTTTTACAAAAAATAATAATTAAAAAGAAATGAGCCCTTTCTGTCTGTGCAGATTATTTAGCAGAGTAAAGAGCACGGTATTTAGTTTCAAAAGACCTGGTTAAAATGAAACCTGCTATGCCTCAGTGTCCTCATCTTTAAAATGGGGAAAATAAGAGTACATATCTTATGTGTCATTGTGAGGACAATATAATATGTATAGGTTATTTGATATAGTTAATATTATTTATATTATTTTATATGATATAACTTAGTATTATTATAAGTACAGTTACTGTTATTAGGGTTACTCCGCTTTCAACCATGAGGAAGTAAGGTGGTCTGGAGTTACTCTCTCAGAACCACATGCTAGACAAACACAGGCAATAACTATCTGCAGAAACGGGGAAGCTGCCCGCCGAGGTGCAGCGCACCCACCTCCCCGGGGGCTATCACCTGTGGTCTCCGTCCAGGGCACAACCTTCTAAATTGTCTCCCTGCCTCCCTTCTCAACCTCTGCTATCAACTTCCTCTGCCAGACTGACTTTCCAAAGTGACTTCACTGTTTTGTCAATGGTTCTCCATTGCAACCCCCCGCCCCAACAAAATTTGGCCTTTTCAGGAAACAACTTCAGTCTCCATGCCACCCGGCATGTGGATCTCCCTTTCTGCTTGTGACCGCATGAGAATCGGAACTGTACCTTTGTCTCTGCTGTCTTTCTAAAATTACCTTTAGCCAACGACTGACTGAATGTTTGCATGTCTTTCCTACCTTCCCGTCTATAGCGACTTTGCCCCCATCCCAATCCTATAGCAAGATTTGAAGATTATGCTTGTGTTCCATCCAGGCTCCTACTATTAGATTTGGGTCCCGGAAGTATCATTAAATGCTGCCACCACTGAGGCTCCTCTGGGTTTTAATTTCCCTGGGTGAAGTACTGCTTCCTGACTCAATGGCAAAGTAATCTTCTCACATCATCTCTTACCAACGTCCTGGAGAAAAATACCCCTGCTAACTCTCACCTGCCCAGTGAGCTTCTAGGTTTTGTCCTTGGAATCCAACCCCCTCATTTCTTTACAGCTAATTGACCAAGATATTATGATTGGCATGCACCTAACCCAATGGGTGACGAAGTCTGTCCTATCATCTCTTCAAACAACACTGGACCTCTAGGGGGTCGGCCTGAGAATGTGTGAATAATGCTAATTCCACAAAGCTTCATCTTTAACTACAGAGGAGAGAGCTCCCATTCTCTCATCAATGAGGGAGCACCAAGCCAGACTCTGCAAGCAGAAACAGATGCATTAACAAAAGGGTTATAGTCCCAAATGGAGGGTGGTAACACGTCAGCAGTAAAAAGACAACCAGAATTATGACAGACTCTGACAGAAGCCAAAGAGTCACTGATAAGCCATGAGGACAACATGCGACTAGTCCTAAGAGGTTTGGGCAAGCCCCCGAGAGATTGTCAGGCTCCAAAATGTTCTGAAGGTGGTGATTGACCAAAGTCAAGGCCAGAATTCATAAGGCTTGGAGACACAGAGCTAACTCGAAGGAATAAGAGAGAGCAGCAGGTGCAAGAGTTCATGCAAAGACCGAGGTGAACTGACAGGCACCGATAGGCAAAGAGAGCGAGATGGGCCCCAGAGGCAGGAGCCCTGCTTAAATCTTCAGCGTCTCTCCCTTTCCCTTTAGGTGAAACCAACCACTATGCCACGACCTTCAGAATCTGCTTCAGAATCAGCCTCCTCTGGTTTCTGTCCTACCGATACCTATGCAGAGAGTACTCTGAGCTCTTCCAGGCCAAGACCTTAGAACATTTTGCTGCTTTGCTGGAACACTCTTCTGCTCCTCTTGTCCTTCAGTGAATCCCCACTCATCTGTTAGAACTCAACTTATAAGTCACTTTGTTCTGAAAGCCTTACCTGACCCCTCCAGGCCGTGCCTGGTGCCTTTCATCACCTCCATGTTCCACCCCCACACTGTGGGAAAGGCAGTGGGAAACAGTGACAGGTGCTGCGAAACGGTGCCAGCAACACCTCTCTGGGGGAGAAGTAAGGGTAAGGGGTCACAGGAGTTCAAGGGCAGTTACAGGTAGGGAGAATCTAGGAGGAACCATGTGAGAATGGAAGAGCCTTGGAGTAGGGATTGGAGAAACCAACACAAGGAGAAGGGAACCAACCAGAGAGGACACATGGAGAAAAGCGTGGGGGGGTACCATCAAAGACATGTCCCAGGGAGAGTATAGCAGGTCACGTCTGCCATCGACAAGGAAGATGGGCTCTTCTGGGAGTGTGTGTGTGCGTGGGTGTAAAGGGTGGTGAAGGGTCTCTGGATTTATAGAGCAAGCACCTATGCCCTTCCTTCAGAATTCCCAATCCCCTCCACCCCATCTTGTTTCTTCAGCTTGGTAGAAGCTCCTTTCTGCATCCTGGAGTGAGCTTTGGTGGACCGTCGGGGACTGACCCCAGAGCACCAAGCCTGCTTGGTACTTACTGCTTGAAATCCTAGACAGGAGGAAGTGTCTTTGTAGATTAGCCATTAACTTAGCTTGGGTCATGGGTTTATCTTTGAAGCAGTCACAGTGACCAGGATGACAGGAGCGAGGATGTCTCCAACTGACCTGGCATGCACCACAGTGCCCCTTCCGAGCTTTGATGGTAGGGGGTGGTGGGGGGGCATGTTTGGCTTCCACTTCCAAGTAACATGTCCAACATTACACAACAGGCCTTCCCACAAATCTGGCACCACTGTTTTTTTGTGCCTTTTGGATGCCTCTAGGCTCACAAAGGTCCATGTGAAAATTCAGAACTCAAAATTTAAGTCAGAAAGAGCCTTGGGCAGCTCTGAGAAAGACCTGAGTAGGTGTAAACCAATAACTAATAAAAGTTCTCCTTCCTGTGCCATCTCCGGCGCTAATAAACAGTCTCTTTTGGTCTGTCCATCCCTTCAGGGTCTGGGTGAGTTTGATTTTTATTAACTTTGTTTTTCTTCCATAATTCTCCTCCCATTCAGAGCCAGGAAAATTACAGGCAAGTAGCCAAGTGTCAAGACAGCCTTAGGGAGAACTGCTGATTGAAGGGACTTTTGTGGGTCTCACAGCTGGACTTGGCCACCTGGAACTGTGGGGTGACCTTGGGCAAGTGACTTAATCTGTCTGGGCTTCCCTGCTCCCTGCTTTTGAAGAAGAACTAATCCGTTTGTGCATGTAGAGTTGGGACGAGAGGAATCTTCGATGGCAGGAAGTCTGGTTGCGTGCCAGATGGATGATTTGCGCGCTCTTAAATGACTGTTTTTTTCACCTGCACTCACCCACTGCCCCGATTCCCCCCTGCTCCCGCTGACCTCGAAAATGAGCTGCTGGTTTGGTTTGTGAAAAATTTAGTGAAATAAACTCTGGACCTATAGGTGGGTGGGGGTGGGGGGAGGAGGGTAGGAGAAAATAGATGAAAATAGAAAGACGGAAATAAAATAACGTCTTCGGGAAATATAGAATCTTCCCTTCTGGCTTCAGGTTCAACCCTGGCACCAACCAGAGAGTTAGTTTACTTCTTTATCGTCCAGGACCGCTATGAAGATGTTACTGTGATGGAGTTACCTGCCCTGTTCATTCTCTGCTTATCGGGCCAAACCGACAGAGATAAGGCCGGCACGAGGGAGTCTAAGGAACCTTCTTGGATATTGTACTACTTGAATAATTTATCCCCAGATTACTGGAAACAGCTCGGGTTTAAAATTTAAAAAGTTTGTGGCTGCCACCTAAAAAGTAATTATGAGCTAATTCATTCCACAGACACTTACCAAGGAATCAGATGAAGTCATCTCCTCTCTTCACAAATGCACACGTCGTACTGAGCACACTCCTCTAGTCCATGGGAACACAGAAGCGAGCAGAGCAGAGACCGTGTCCTCCCTCGTGGTGCTTGGATCCCAGGAGAAGGACTTTAGTGTAAACACTGAACGGATAAATAGGCAGGATAATTTCAGGGCATGGGAAGTGATCTGCAGAAAATAAAAGAGGTGGGAAGCGACCGGAACTGGAGCTGATTTGGACATGGTGGTCCGCTGGCACCCTCCCAGGGACAAGGTGTCTGAATGGAGAACGAACACCTAAGGCACACGCACGGAGTGGGGGGAGTAGAACCAAAAACTCCTAAGTGATGTCACCTTCCCGTCAGTCTCTGTCATTACACAGATATTCTCTTCCTGCCTATCCATCTCTCCAGAGCCTTGGGTGAATTAGATTTTTATTAACTTTTGATTTCATAGCTAGCCTTGCATTCAGAGCTGGATCAGCACCTACTGGGTTTTGTGAAAGTTTTGGGCCCAGCTTTCCAGGTAGGGGGAGAAGCAAAGGCCTAATAAGATGGGAAGAAGTTTACTCCGGGGAATAGTGACGCTTAGTATATGAGGGTAAGAGTGACAGTGAAAGAGCCTGGAAGTCTTCGCGCAGGGCCTGGTGCTTGATGCTCCAGTGGGGAGTCTGGGTCTTATTTTAAGTTTGAAATCTTTTGCACAGGAGAGTAGGACAAGCTGACTTACCAGCAGATGGGCTAGTCTGTAGACGTTGACCGCGAGATGACAAGGGTGGGAGCCTCTCGCCTTACAAAGTCATGGTCTCACAGGAGAGAGAAACATCCGAACAGAGGACTATGCTTCAGGGGGAGGATTCAAAAGATGTTGAATGCATCTTCTGGAACACAGACATGGGGTGCACAATCCTGTATATTTACTGATGACTAGACACTGTAAGGAGTGAAAACTTGAGGGAAACACCTGGGTAGCGTAGACCCGACGTGAGGTGAGTGGCACAGAGGTGGCCATGATTAATTCCGCCTGGGGATGAACAACAGAGTCCTAGTAGAGGTGACCTCCTGATGTCCCCACTTCATCCTAAATAAGGAATGGAAGTTTGCTAATAAGATGGGAAGGAATGGGACTTTCGGAGATGTACAATGCTAACCAAGACCCAAAGACATGGAAATTCAGAAAATTAAGGACAAGGAGACACAAAGGCTCTTTCTAGAGGGTTCAATGAGTAGGAGTATGGCTGGAGGGGATTCTGGAAGACTAAGTTGAGGTTGCTTTGCTAATAGGCCTATATTCGCCCTTCTAATCATTCTGGACCTTACCCGAAGGCACCAGGTTGCTGTTGAAGATTTGTGAACTGAAGAGTAGCAGGGTGCTACTATATTTTTCAAGGATCACCCCGCTGGCTCCGGGGAGGCTAGATTTCGGGGGATGATAATAGAGAAGGGGAGATCCGTTAGAACACTAAAGCCATAGCTCAAAAGAGAGGTAAGGAGACCATGAACTAGGCCCTAGCAATGGAAACCGGCGGAAGAGAGAGAAAGCAGAAAATGTCCAGTCCAAACACTGTAGGTCAATAGCCAGTGACATAGTTACTTGCCAGTGAGTAAGAGCAGTGACAAGACAGCTGTTTTCCGGCCGGAATGGTCTCCGCTCCTGGCCAGTTTCCAGTTTTTTTTTGGTATATGATGCCTGAATGTGACCGTTTCTCACATGGTAGAGAAATCATCGTCTCAAACCAGGAGCATGCTTCAATATCAAAGTGCCCGACCCGCTTTCAGTAATAGCCGATCTTTTTTTCAAGGATTGGACTCTCTCTCTCCACGTACCGAATGGCCCCTGAGGTCAGCGCTCTACGGGAACATCACCTATTTATTTGTACATGGTTTTATGGTTTGTAAAATGCTTTTAGGACCATATCCTCAACCATCACAAGAGTCTGGCAAGGTAAGGAGAGGGAGAACCACTACGCTCGCCTCAGACAATGAAACTAAAGCCCCAAGAGAATCAGATATTTGAATCCAGTTATACAACCGCTTCATAGTAGGGCTTCCAATTCAGTGTTCCAGCCCAAGCCCAGATTACCCACTCCACCCTACAGACTTGAACATTAACTGGTTGAGGGTGGACTTGACCCCTCGTGGCAGTCGATGCACACATTCATACTTCCTCCTGCCCTGCTCCTGACAGACCTCACACACCCAACTCAACGCTCTTTCCTACAACCTTGGACTTTGCCTGAATTGTGCCAACATGGCGCTCCTGGCAGCCACTGACAACTGATTGGGATTGGGATTAAAATAAATCCTATCTCCCATCCTGAATCACGTAACCTGTAAAGTCCATCCCAGTTTTAAGTTCTGTGATTTTATATTTAATGGCGATGATTCTAGGAACTCGATTTGATCCAACTAAAATTCGTTGGAAGCCTGTCCTGTCCTAGGCACCCTCTATCCGTCGTATGAGTCAAACACGTTTTGGAGTTTTGTGCTCACAGCCTGGTGGAGGTGATAGGCAGAGACGTGAGTAACTGAGGTCTAGTTTCGACGCGTAACAAAATGTCGCAGAAGAACGGAAGAGGCAAGAGTTAACGTTTGCTGGGAATGAAGATGGTTCTAGGTAAAGATAAATCTGGAATTCCTGAGGATAACGTGGCATCTGGGCAGCGCTTCAAGTAGAGGAAGTAAAGGAGACATTTTCAGCGCTGACAACCGTTTAAGAAAAGGCATCAAGGCATAGAGAGTGTTGGGTGCTGTAGGCTGGAAACGTTCTCTGAGTGTGACCTTTTGTTCTGGATCCCATAGTGACTGCATAGACGCTAGATACAAATGCAATCCATGTACTGACTGAATAATCTTTAAAAATCCCAAAGCAAAAAAGGAGATGCTGTTCATCCTTACGAAGCTTGCCATTCAAAGGGCAGGTGAAGATGTTTTGAGTATCAGAAAATTCTGATCTTAGCTACAACTTTGAGAAGTCATCCTCCCAAGACCTCAGGTTCGAAAGGTTGGAAGTGCCCACTCTGATTAATCTGGAGCGGCGCCGAGGAGATGCTTCAAGACACAAATGGCTTGGGGATCCCTGGGTGGCTCAGCGGTTGAGCATCTGCCCTCGGCTCAGGGCGTGACCCCGGGGTCCTGGGATCGAGTCTCCCATTGGGCTCCCTGCACGGAGCCTGCTTCTCCCTCTGCCTGTCTCTCTCTTTCTCTGTCTCTCATGAATAAATAAATAAATGTATTTTAAAAAAAGAGACACAAATGGCTTGATGGATTAGCCGGGGCCGCTGCTGGTGGGTGCTGGGAGCGTGGCAGCACCAGGGCTGGGTGTCTGTTCTACCCAAACGAGTTCATCTCCGCATCCCTGGGAACTCGATGGTCCCAGAATTCCCACCACGGCCTCCGTCCTGTAGCTTAACCCCGGAAGACAGCAGGGTGACGAAGTGAGGTAATTTATTCCACTTCAATAGGAAGAGAAGCACGTCCCATATTGGCAAGAGGGAAAGAAAACTCCTGGCTACTGTCTTTTATTTCGAGATCATCTTGAAAAATCCGTGTCTCAGCATCCTCAGTTCCTGGCTATCAGCCACAGTCAAATCAGTTCCTTCTGGTCCATTACAAATTAAATAATCATAAGTGTATTCATCACGGAAACCTACACAGAAGGGATGCATGAGCCAGCAATTAGGGTTACGCTTCCAGCCTCTCACTCACCAACTCCAAGGGCCTCATGGCGACTATTTCACTCGAGACCGAGAGTATCCAAGCTCCTGGCTCTGTGCTTCCAGGGTAATGATTCTTCCAGTGGTTACTCTGGGAGCAGTTGCCTGCCTAGCCTGTCCCTGGCTCACACTGGCACGTCCGATGATGCCCGTGGGAGGACGAGTGCCAACAGGCCGCTGTCCCCAATGACCTAGCACAGAGACCGTTTCCGGCCACAGCGAGGCGTTGGCAGAGGCCTCCTGAGCACAACACGCACTTCCCTGCTTTCCGGGCACCTGTGAAATGAAGAGGTTGGGCTGGACCATGTCCAGCACCGTGTGAGACGGACTGGGGCGCACCCTACAGTTCTGCTTGGGCTTCGGTCACAGGGCAGGGTGATCCGTCAGGGGATACCCTTTGGCTTACGGAGCCTGACAGGTTCTGAAGTCAGGTCCGGAGTCCGGCTAATGCTGCAGGCAGGTGTCCAGGGCCTCCTGGGCTGTCTTCACCACCTCCCAAAGGCCGCCCTCGGCTTTCCTCTGGAGCCTGGTCCCTCGGGAGGGTCATACAACTCGCCCTCTAAGAGGTGTCCCCTGAAGACACCCCCACAGCCTCCACTGCCCGTGCCCCCTGCTGTTGACCCGCAGCGTTTGCAGCACGCTTGTGTCAGGACTGAGGGAATTGAACATGAGTCCTGCCTGGGGCCAGCGGTGTTGCCCACGCACCTTGGTTCCATGGCCATTTTGCTGTTGTGTGTTGCAGTTTGCTTTGCCTCCATCTAGGATTTTCTTCTGGATACGGACCGAGTGGCTGGGGGGCGCAGGGCAGCTCTGTGCCTTGGGAGCTGGGGACATCAAAGCTGTGGCGCATCTCTTCTGTCTCCGGACGCTCACGATTCCGCTGGTTGCGCACAGGTGTGTTTAAACCCACCTCGTCCCCTGTCTAAACAGGAGCTCCGTGATTAGGTTGGTGGAGCCCTCTCCACGCAGTTGGGAGAAGGAAGGCTGCGACAGAGGGACCTGCCCAGGGCCCGCAGCTTCTGCAGGTTCTGCTGCCCGCCGGTCCCGTAGGCCCCAGCTCGGCTGCGCAGGGAAGAGCAAGGGGTCAGCAGGTAAGCAGGGGAGGCAGCGGAGCCATCAGCGAGGCCTGTGTTTGCAGTATTTTCTCCCTCCTTCAATATGCACCTTTCCTACTATTCGCAAAGTGTGGAAAAAAAACAAAAAAACAAAACTATGGTTAGTTAGCTCCACCTGCCACCTGCCAGTTAGCTCCCTGGTAGAGGACAAGACGGGGGCACACCTAATTTCAGGACGGTTTCCCATTTTGGTAAACGTGCAACTACAATCAGTGGCACACGTCTGAAGGTTGGGGAGCTGGGCCGCTCTGGGGAGGCCCTGAGTGCAGCCAGGGGGTGGGGGGCCCTGAGCGGGCCGGGGGTTGGGTTGGGGTGGGGTGGGGTGGGGGGTGGGGGCCCTGAGCGGGGTTGGAGGGGGAGGCCCTGAACGGGGTCGGGGGGCAGGTGCTGAGCAGGGCCTGGGATGGGGGTGGGGGTGGGTAGGGTGGCGGGGGTTTGGGGGTGCTGAGTGGGGCGGGGGGTGGCAGGGCCCTGAGCTGGCCGGGGGTGGGTAGCGGGTGCTGAGTGGGGCAGGGGCCAGGGTGGGGAGGTCCCTGAGCAGCCGGGGGTGGGGGGCACCCTGAGTGGGCCCGGGGTTGGGGGGCCCTGAGCGGGGCGGGGAGGGGGGCAGGGGAGGCGCTGAGCAGGGACACAGGGACGCGGGTGGGGGTGTGGGGGTGTGGGGGGCGTGCCCTGAGCGGGGCCGGGGGTGGGTAGCGGGTGCAGAGCCCGGTGGGGGCCAGGGTGGGGGGTGTTCTGAGCGGCCAGGGGTAGGGGGACCTTGAGCAGGCTGGGGCGTGGGGGGGGGTTGATGAGCGGGGGGGGGAGTTGGGGTGGGGTGGGGAGTGGGGAGGCCCTGAGTGGGGTTGGGGGGGAGGCCCTGAACAGGGCCAGGGGGGCAAGTGCTGAGTGAGGCCAGGGTGTGTGGGGAGAGGCCCTGGGCGGGGCCGGGGGGGGGGGGGCGGGCGGGTGCTCAGCGGGGCCTGGGGTGGAGGTGGGGGTGGGGAGGGTGGCGGGGGTTTGGGGGTGCTGAGCGGGGCCGGGGGTGGGTAGCGGGTGTTGAGCGAGCGGGGCCGGGGCCAGGGTGTGTGGGGGGAGGCCCTGAGCGGGGCCGGGGGGGGGGGGGGGGGGGGGCGGGGGGAGGCTGAGCGGCCGGGGTGGGGGTGGGGGTGTTGGTGAGCGGGGCCGGGGGTGGGGTCCCTGAGTGGGCGGGGTGCAGGGGTGCGCGGGGCGGGCGGCGCGGGGGCGGGTGCAGGGGCGGCGGCGGGCGGGCGGGTGCAGGGGCGGCGGCGGGCGGGCGGGCGGGTGCAGGGGCGGCGGCGGGCGCACGGTGGCGGTGCAGGGCCGCACAAGCGCGGGCGCGCCGAGCCGAGCAGAGCCGCAGGGGCGGGCTCCGGGCTCCGGGCTCCGGGCTCGGGGCTCCGGGCTGGGGGGGCGGGGGCAGGCGCTCCGCACAGGGGCTCCCCTCCCACAGCCGGGGCGCGAGGGCAGCCCCGGGAGGTGCCCGGGCTTAAAGCCGAGGACGTGCGGCGCCCCCGCGCCCCGAGGCCTCCCCCGCGCGGAGAGGAGCCGAGGAGCCGGGACCCCCCCCCGCCCCCTCCCCGGAGAGGGGGGGGGAGGAGGAGGAGGAGGAGGAGGCCGAGCCCGGGACCCAGGGCCGGGAGGGTGCGGGTGCGCAGGTGCCGCGGCGGCGGGGCGGCTGGGGGGGGGGGGGCAGGACGGGCCCGGGGGGCGGGGGCTGGGACGTGATTTGAGTCGCGTCTCAGGCAGAGCAAGTTGCAACTTAGACTTTTTTGACCCCTGCCCTTCTCTGACCCCGCAGTTTTCAGCCTCCCGCCCTACTGGGTGCGCCTGTCCTGCTCTCTCCGCCTTGATGGCCGCACACCGCACCCTTCAGCTTCCTTCATCCTTAGTCCCCCCTCTGCTGTCACCCTCACACGGAAACGTGGTGGGGACCCGCCCTCCCTCCTCCCAGAAGAGCAAGGAGGGCAGTGGGAGGACCCTTGCCGGGGGAAGAGCTGCAGGGGAGGGGCGGCAGGAGCAGCTCAGCCCCAAGTCCAGGAGGCTGTGCTGGGGGCGGGGGTGGGGGGGGGTGGGCTCCAGTTCCAGGACAAGGAGGAGATGGGGATCAGGGATGGGGAGGAGGAGATGGGGAGGAGGAGATGAGGAGGAGGAGATGAGGATCAGGGATGGGGAGGAGGAGATGGGGATCAGGGATGGGGAGGAGGAGATGGGGAGGAGGAGATGAGGAGGAGGAGATGAGGATCAGGGATGGGGAGGAGGAGATGGGGATCAGGGATGGGGAGGAGGAGATGGGGAGGAGGTGATGGGGATCAGGGATGGGGAGGAGGTGATGGGGATCAGGGATGGGGAGGAGGAGATGGGGAGGAGGAGATGAGGAGGAGGAGATGAGGATCAGGGATGGAAAGGAGGAGATGGGGATTAGGGATGGGGATTAGGGATGGGGAGGAGGAGATGGGGAGGAGGAGATGGGGATCAAGGATGGGGAGGAGGAGATGGGGAGGAGGAGATGAGGAGGAGGAGATGAGGATCAGGGATGGGGAGGAGGAGATGGGGATCAGGGATGGGGAGGAGGAGATGGGGAGGAGGTGATGGGGATCAGGGATGGGGAGGAGGTGATGGGGATCAGGGATGGGGAGGAGGAGATGGGGAGGAGGAGATGAGGAGGAGGAGATGAGGATCAGGGATGGAAAGGAGGAGATGGGGATTAGGGATGGGGATTAGGGATGGGGAGGAGGAGATGGGGAGGAGGAGATGGGGATCAAGGATGGGGAGGAGGAGATGGGGAGGAGGAGATGAGGAGGAGGAGATGAGGATCAGGGATGGGGAGGAGGAGATGGGGATCAGGGATGGGGAGGAGGAGATGGGGATCAGGGATGGGGAGGAGGTGATGGGGATCAGGGATGGGGAGGAGGAGATGGGGAGGAGGAGATGAGGAGGAGGAGATGAGGATCAGGGATGGAAAGGAGGAGATGGGGATTAGGGATGGGGATTAGGGATGGGGAGGAGGAGATGGGGAGGAGGAGATGGGGATCAAGGATGGGGAGGAGGAGATGGGGAGGAGGAGATGGGGATCAAGGATGGGGAGGAGGAGATGGGGAGGAGATGGGGATCAAGGATGGGGAGGAGGAGATGGGGAGGAGATGGGGATCAGGGATGGGGAGGAGGAGATGGGGAGGAGGAGATGGGCTCAGAGATAGGGAGATGCCTAGGAGAAGGCAGTGGGGACGGCTGATGAGATGGAGCCTTTGTGTATGTGGAAATTGTTGCTCTTCTTTAAAAAGCCAGAACCTCTCAATCAATTTCCAGAAATTGTTTATTTCTAAACATTGCCAGTCAAATCCCCCATTCCTTTTTTGCTCTTAGAGTTTGAATGAAATTGATTTGTGTTTTTAATTTTAAAGAATAAGTGTCCCTCTGGCTTGGAAATTCTGGGCCTGGGTTTTCTCTGCCCCCCTTCGCCCTCACTCCCTCTCTTCTCCCCCACCCTCACGTCTACCAGGGTTGGTCCCAAGGGTGGGGAGACAAGGTATTTGTTTTAATTTGTTCTTTCTCTACTAACGATGATTCAACATAAGAAACCATTTTTTTTCCCAGAAGTTGATATTCATAAAGACCATTTTCAAAGAGACACATGTGAAAGAGGTTGCGTGGGCAGGATTCAAGAGAGAATGTAGTGTGTGTGTGTGTGTGTGTGTTTACATTATTATTTACTAACCTTTTATTCAAGGACTGTGGTGGAAGATTGACAAAACAACTCTTATCCCATAATCAATTATAGCTGGGAGACAATAAATAGCTATTCGATGCTGCTTTCCCGTTCTGGGGAACAAGGATGTATTGACTGTCGTCCTTAAAGCTGAGGCCTACCCACAGACCCTAGGTGGGCAGTCGTAATTGGCATTTTTAATCCAATAATCTCTTTGAGCTCGGCGCAAATACAGATACCAGCCATAATGAGGAAAACAATAATTTGCTCTCGTGTTAAGGGAGTTTCTAGAACAATCGCACATGCGTGGTGCAACTGAGCTCTTTGTGGCCCTGTCGAGGAGATGTGATCCCCCTTATACGGAGGACGCAGAGAGCCTGCTCTTGAACCCGTACTCCTGCCCCTGCGTGCAGAGCCAGGGGCGGCCTCAGGGACTCCCTTCCCACCGACATGAGGACCGCAGCTTGGGAGATGCAACGCCTTCCACTAGGGAGGAGTTAAAATAGATAGAAAGCGCCTGGGACTCGACAGCAAGCAGATCAGGAGTTGGGAAGGTGTTTTTTTTTTTTTTTTTTTTTTAATTATCGTTAAGAACATTTAACATGAGATCTACCCTCTTAACACATTTTACGCGTACAAGGCGGTATGGTTGTCTACAGGCTCAGTGCTGTAGAGCCGAGCTCTAGAACGTACTCATCTTAGATAACGGAAACTTTATACCCTTGGCGTGGCAGCTCCCCATTTCCCCCAGCCCCTGGAAACCACCTTGCTATTCTCAGCGGCCATGCGCCTGACCATTTAGATGCCTCGCGTAATTAGACCCCCGCAGTATTTGTTCTGTGACTGGCCTGTTTCACCTAGCACAATCTCTTCAAGGTTCATGCATGTCGTGGAATGCTGAAGAATGTCCTTCTCTTGTAAGGCCTCAAAAAATTAAAAATAGAACAACCGGATGATCCAGTCATCCCACTTCGGGTTATTTATCCAAAATAATTGAAATCAGGATCTCAAAGAGTTATCTGTACTTCTACCTTCATTGTAAGCATTATCACAAGAGCCAGGATGTGGAAATAAATTAAATGTCCATTGACAGATGAATGGATAAAGAAAATGTGGTCTACACGTAGAATAGAGTGGGACTCATCCTTAAAACATAGAGAGAATTCCTTCTGAAGCACGCCTTCTTCCATGTTCTGACTTCACCATATTAAATCAGAGGCCTTGAACGGATTAATTGACTTTTCCGAATCTTTTTTTTTTAATTTTTTTTCTATTTATTTATGATAGTCACAGAGAGAGAGAGAGAGAGGCGCAGAGACATAGGCAGAGGGAGAAGCAGGCTCCATGCACCGGGGGCCCGACGTGGGATTCGATCCCGGGTCTCCAGGATCGCGCCCTGGGCCAAAGGCAGGCGCCAAACCGCTGCGCCACCCAGGGATCCCCACTTTTCCGAATCTTATTTCTTTATCTATAAAATGGGCATAATGGTGTCTGTCTCTTAAGAATTTTCCATAAAATTGCACATGTAAAGTGGTTAGTATTCCTTTGAAGCATGTCATTGTTATTATGCCAGCTAGGACCCGCGTGGACCATCAACTTCTAGGTCCCCTTGAAGCCATCGTCAAAGACGAGTGAGAGATGGCATATTTATCTATTACTCTATAACCAGTCGCCCCAAAACACAGCAGCTTGAAATGACAATAACTCACACAGTTTCTGTGGGTCAGAATTTCAGAAGAGGCTTACTGAGGTGGTTCTGGCTCAGGGTCTCTTGGAAGTTTACAGTCAAGGTGTTGGCCTGGGCTGCTCTTATCTAGAGGCTCGGTTGAGACTGGATGGCCTGATTCCAGCCAGGATGGCTCAACCAGCAGACTGCAGGTGATCGTTGCAGGAGCCTCGGTCCTAGCCACGTGGAGTTCTCCGCAGAACTCCTGCACCTCGGGATCCCCGGGTGGCTCAGCGGTTTAATGCCTGCCTTCGGCCCGGGGCATGATCCTGGAGACCCGGGATCAAGTCCCACGTCGGGCTCCCTGCATGGAGCCTGCTTCTCCCTCTGCCTGTGTCTCTGCCTCTCTTTCTGTCTCTGTGTCTCTCATGAATAAATAATAAATAAATAAAAAGAACTTCTGCACCTCTTCACAGTTCGGTGGCTGTCCCCACCTAGCGAGTGATCCACTGATACACAAGAGCAAAGCAGAGGCTGCAATGTCATTTGTGACTAGCCTAGGAGCCAATACTTCGGTATTTCTATAAAATGATTTTCTACCATCATGAATTCTATTTGGAAGCAGGTGTCACGGAGGCCCCATGGCTGCTGGATAGACTCTTCGGAGGCCATATTGACAACTGGCTGCCATAAAGGTCCTTCCTACAGGCTCAGGACTCGTAGTACCAGGTATTATTTTGGGAAGGCCTCAGCCTTTGTAGTTAGGTGGTCATGACGGGACGGCTGTTGGCAAACATCCCCTCAGACACCAGAAGGTCACCTTCAGGAAGCAGTGCATGGGCTAGAGGTAGTAGAAGAGCTGTTAAGCTGGCAAGGAAACTTCACAGCCCAGGCCAGTGAGGCCCAGAGAGTTGAAATGACCTGCTGGCCCCCCAGTTTCTAATCTGGCTTCCTTCTGCACCTTATCCTGGGAACCTGGACATTCTAATCCCTGCACAAAACAGGAACGTAGCTCCAACTGCTCAAGGCCATGCTGCCCTGCCTCAGCTGACCCTATGAAACACTGGGCGCTTGTTGAGTTTCAACATTTCAGGCTGCCTCGGGGGGAGATTTTGATTTGAGAAGCTTGGGAGGGAGGCTGGGAATCTGTTTTGAACAATCATCCCAGGTGACTCCTACTACCAAGCTTGGAAGGACCCAAGGCACTTCAGTTAAGAACTGGTGGTGGTAGGAGGTCCGATCCCGCTCCCTGTCACACCACACGTTGCAGTAGAATTGCTTGCATCCCTGGCTCTTCGGACCCACGGCCTTTGCTAGCCTCACGCGTCCTCTGGTTCCTAATGGCTCTGCTCTTGTCTTGGGTGTGTGCATTGCTGGGCTCCTCATGCTGCTCCCCTGCACTGCTCGCACCAAATTAACAACCCACGAAAACACACATAGAACGTTTGTGTGTTTTGTCTCTTTGGACAGGCAGGGGGTTCCCTGGGTGTTTGGAGATAATTTTTTTGGTTAAATTATATATATATATATATTTTTTTTTTCCTTTCATGTTTAAAAAAATAAATTGGCTTCTCTACAGTTGCTTCCTCTCTCTCTCTCCTCATTTCCTGCTGTGGAGACAAATCTCTCCCCCCCCCCTTTTTTTTTGTTCTTTTAAGTCCCCAACACATACTTAATCAGTCTGCTTATAAACCAACATTTTCAGCCCAGATATTACATAGAGGAGAGCAGTGAGTAGGGGGGAAGGGTCCTTTGTTTAACCACAGAGTATTTCCCTGGATTTCTGCGGTTCAGGAATGACCTTTCGGATGTTAAAATGAGCACATCCATTCTGCGGAAAAATTGTAAAGTTTGGCTCTTGCCACCATGTCTGTGCTCTTATAGTCATCGGGCCCCTCCTGTATGTTTTTGTTTTGCTTTGTTTTGGGTAAACAGATAAAACTAACGTGGATTCAACCCTCATCTGATCTATTAGGGGAAAAGGAAGAGGGGCTTTTTCAGTGCAAGGTAAGATGTGAGCAGTCTTAGGAGAAATGAACAAAAATGTAAGCTCCAAGGAGAGGAGAACATTCCAAGGGACAAGCACAAAAAGCACGGAGCATAGAAGTTAAGGGCATGAGATTCTAGGGTCATATCTTAGGGTTCAAATCCCAGCTCTGCCTTGTACTAGCCGTTTGATTTGGGCCAAGTCCGTTAACCTCCCACAGTCCTTTCATCTGTGGAACGGGGATAATACTTGTGCTCCTCTTAGGTTTAGTATGAGAATTCAGGGAGTTCATGCAAATAAAGCAACTCCTCAGTATCTAGTCTGTAACATGGACTAAAAAATTGTCAACTCTTCTTGGGCTGAGCCTAGAAGGATGGGTGAGATTCGGGTGTGTATAGGTGGAGGTGGCCAGGGAGATCATTCTAGATTAAGGCAATAATAGGCTAAAAACCAAATTTAGGGGGAATTGTAGGACATTTATGGGATGAGGAGAATTGCCTTTAGCGGAAGCAAAGGGGGAGTGAGGAATAGAGGAAGATCGGCTGGAAGGATGTGCTGAGACCACGTCTCCCTCTTCTTGATGACTCGCTTATTGCTTCACTGATGACACTAATGGATTAACATCTCAGAGGCTGAGTTCTGGTGGGGAGTGGATGGTGGTCAGTGCAATCATTGTAACTTCTCTTTTGGGAAGAAACAGTTATACTAAGATCGTGATGACTTACATTCTTCTCCTTCACTTTGCTAAGTAGTTCATCTCAACAACGTTTCTGGTAAAATGCCCTCCGGCTTGACAACAAAAACACTCCACAGCTGCAAGACATCATACTTTAACCCCAGCAGCTTTGTGACAGCCTTTTGAGAGATTTTACCAAAGATTTAAATTTGGTAAGGTGCTTTCCTTGCTTGAAGGCCATCTAATTCTTCCTTTCCCTCCTCTTTTAGTTACCAAGAAACAATCTCTTTGTTATGGCACAGCTCATACACAGAGACCGTTTATCAAGTCTTTTCCCCAAATTGGGTACAGTTCATTTCATGCAAATGGCCACTGATCTTGACCCACAGAGGCAAAGTTTTTCAAAAGCCCCTTTGCCGACTCGGGCCTGAAAACTTTAGGAATTTCCTTTTGAGGTGCAAGGCATGGAAGTTTGAAGAGAGAGCCAATGCCTGAGAACAACTTTTACCAAGATACATTCCATCTAGGAAAAGACAGAGAAGCAATGCCTGGTAGGATGGAGGGATCAAACAAACCGGAAAAACAATTAAATCTGGTAAAGATGTTTTAGGGTGGGGGGATGCCTGGGTGGCTCAGCGGTTTAGTGCCTTCCTGGCCCAGGGCTTGATCCTGGAGTCCCAGGGTCGAGTCCCACATCAGGCTCCC
Source organism: Nyctereutes procyonoides (assembly GCF_905146905.1). Taxonomy (NCBI): domain Eukaryota; kingdom Metazoa; phylum Chordata; class Mammalia; order Carnivora; family Canidae; genus Nyctereutes; species Nyctereutes procyonoides. The sequence continues at coordinate 3,047,177 of NW_026575135.1, read as the reverse complement.
TGCATGGGGCCTGCTTCTCCCTCTGTCTGTGTCTCTGCCTCTTTCTCTGTCTCTCATGAATAAATAAATAAAATCTTAAAAAAAAAAAAAGATGTTTTAGGGTGGATTGCGGTGGTATAAAAATATTAAAACTGTACTCCCTCTTCACAGTCTTAAAAAAAGACTTAAAGTCTTAAAAAAGAAAAGAGTCAAGCAATGTTGGGTGTGATTGAATAACTGAAGACACAGCAGGACCCAAGGGCTGGCCTTGCATGGGTGAGAGGGCACATCTACATCTGGTATCAAAGGTACTGGCTTCTTTTATACAAACAACAGCCCTAGGAGTGGGTGTCAGTTCTCCCCTGTATGAGATGAGGAAATTCGGGATTGGAGGTTTAAAGGGACTTGATTGGAATCACATAGCTGACAAATCACAGAGTCGGGGCTCTGTCTCTGGACTTGCGGGATGGTTCAGTCTGTGCCCTTAAAGTCCGCACAACTCTTATCTCCTGATACAGGGGCCTCACACCTTCTGTCTTTGTATCCTCTGAGCTGAGTACAGAGCCTGGCACAGAGCAGATTTTTCAGTGCTCGTTTATCGAGTGAATGTTTCAAGGACTCCCTTGCTCGCGTGTATGGCGGATAGGTGGGTTGGTTAAATGGGGAAGACAGGTACTCAATTGGCAGTAACTCTGGTTGGTGGCGATCGATGCTCAAGAGAAAATGTGATTCTGAGTAAGTGGTACTTCTTCAAGGTGTTGGCAGTAGCTTTCACATGCAACTGGAAGGGGCCATGGCCCTGGGGTCCAACCGCTTGCTTTTAACGCTCTTTAGGAGACAAAGTGTGCATATGGTGTCGGTTGCCAGACTCTCTCGTGTCCTGGCCCAGAGTACAGTAAGTCATGGCTGTACCTTCCAAGTAGCAGGCTATCCTCATAAGCTGTGCACCTAATTAAACTCCGATAATCTGTATAAATTAGCATTTGCTAGTGATAAATATCACACACTGAGCCTCAAATAATACATTAGACTTAATTGAATAAATGCATATATTATGGCCTTCTAATGCATATTTGCCATAATGAGTTATCTTTCATGCACAAACAAACAGCAATTCTGATTAATCAGGTGGGGGTAATTGTGCTATTAAAACTTCAGGTTCCCTGAGAAAGGTCTCAGTGTTGGTCAGGTGACAGGAAAAAAAAAATTTCCCTTGACTATTTGGATAAATTCCCTATCTTTTGGAATCTCCCTATCTTTGAACCCTCAGGCTTTTGCACTGATGTCAAGGTCTATACTACCTTCCCACTCCTGAAATTTGGATTTGAGCTTCAAATCTGCTGTTCCCTAACTGTGATCTTGGACAAGTCACTTGAATTCCTTATGCCCAGTTGTCCCCATTGTACAGAGGGGAATAACAACACTCCTCTTACTGATTTGGGAGAATTAGAAGTGTTGTAAAGCATCTAACCGAGTTCTTTTTTTTAATATATTTTTTTATTTATTTATGATAGTCACAGAGAGAGAGAGAGGCAGAGACACAGGCAGAGGGAGAAGCAGGCTCCATGCACCAGGAGCCCGACGTGGGATTCGATCCCGGGTCTCCAGGATCGCGCCCTGGGCCAAAGGCAGGCGCCAAACCGCTGCGCCACCCAGGGATCCCATAACCGAGTTCTAAGTACATAGAAGGTGATCGGTAAATGGAAGCTATTATCTTTATCAAACATAAAATAATTTGCCATCTATTACCTCATTTAATCATATCATGTTAATACATAATATGAAGTAGGCACAGCAGACATCATTATGTCCAATTTTTATAATGAAAAGAAACCCCAGAGATTAAATGATGTATTTGTTTACCCATTCAACAACTACTTTTTGATCACATAATGCCAAGAGATGGAAATTTAAAGATCAAAAATACAAAGATGACCCTCCCCCCCTTTTGCCTTGGTGAATTTCCAATATGGTGGGGGGGGGAGAGAAAAATGGTAGGACGTTACCAATAATTATAATATTGCCATAATAAAAGTGTACACAATTGACAGAATCCAGGAAATGGCACCAAGTCATTCTCTGAGAGCCAAGGCAGTTCTCAGAGACATGACCAGAGTTGAGTGGAAATGTGTAGGAGTAAGAGCTTGGTGGTTGCTTAGGATTGGGCTCTGCTTTCGAGGAAGAGGGAGCAGTCCTACAGGGGCTTGGAACTGGGGAGCCAAGCTAAGCTGGAGTAATCATAAGAGATTCAGTGTATCTAGACCATGTCTGTCGCCCTCAGTGCTCCTGGCATTCGGGTTAGTGGTAGGAATGGTCCTCTGGGGACTGTCCTCTGTATTGTAGGAAGTTTAGCCCAATTCCTGACCTGTACTTACCAGACCCGGCAGCATCCCCCTGCCCCCACCATCCTGAGCAAAGGTCTCCCACAACTGAGAACCACGTCTCGAGAATTCAGGTGAAAACCGAGGCTGGCGTGACAGCCAGATCACCGTAGGCTTTGTCTGCCGTACCAAAGTAATTTCTGTTTTTTCTCTTAGGTGATTGTGAACCATCTTTAATAAGCATATGGGGACATCCTTTTATTGTAAGTCACACAGAATGCACATGCCCCCCTTTACCTGCCTGTGAATTCATCAACAGCGATAATTCAAGTTGCACGAGCTCCTGCCACCATCCGCTGATACAGAATTTACAATTATTTTCCCTTCTGCAAAACCTCCTCCTCTCCTTCTCCCCATTAAGTGGTGTGTGTGTGTGTGTGTGTGTGTGTGTGTGTTTTGAGTCCCTGGAAATTTCTCACATATGCTAATGGACACATTTCCTGCAGCTTCTGCTGCTCCGTTAGGAACTGCTGCTGTGCTGGACGCCAGAAATCCCCACAGAAGGCCAAGAAGTCGTCGCTGGGATAACATGCACAGAACCAGGCCCCTCACGGGCCAGGCTTAGAGCACCTTAGCGAGCCACACGGTCCTGTCCCTGTCCGCCAAACACATTTTCAGTGACACTTGCAGTCCTCAAGCCTCATGGCCGCAATGCCATGTGGAGACCACATCCAGGCTCATTAAACCCCTCTCCTCCTTCTAGCCCCACCCTCACCTCCCATCACTTCCCTGGCACCATTCTCTAAAAACAAAACAAGCCAAACCAGAAACCTTCTCAATGTCATCTGTGTGCAGCCTTGCTCTGAGCTTCAAGAGAAGGCCTCTCCCCTGGCTACCTCGAGGCACCTCTTATCCTTCTTTTCTGCTTCCCTGTGTTTTTTTTCCCCTCTATTATCTATATCATAAAAATCTAGAGAACCAATGAGATGACTAGAGCATAATCCTTGGAGGGCAAGAGATAAAGAAAGTGGGGAGAGCCTGAGTCCCCAGAGTGGGCAGCAGGAAGGTCAAGGCTAAGAATTTTGTATTGTAGGATGTTTAGAAGGTGGAGCAGCCCGCAGGAGTGCTGGCCCTGTCCCTGAATCAGCGACGTTGTACTGGTGGCTGCAAGTGCTTCATGAAGCCCCGATGTGCCCTCCCTCTCCCATGCAGAATGGCTTTCATGGGAGGGAATTTCGTTTCCTCTGCCCACCGTGCATCACAGTTTCTCCTGCTGTTCTCAAGCTCCCTCTGGGTGGCTGCCACCAGCCTGCCAAGTGTCACCATGCCTGGATATTTGAGCCACTGCCGAACAAAAGATTCTCAGGAGACTGAGGTCATTTGAAGGGGTATTTGTTTTGTTTTTTAAAGATTTTATTTATTTATTCATGAGAGACACAGAGAGAGAAGCAGAGACACGGGCAGAGGGAGAAGCAGGCTTCCTGTGGGGAGCCCGATGCGGGATTCGATACCAGGACCCCAGGACCCCAAGTTCACACCCTGAGCCAAAGGCAGATGCTCAACCACTGAGGCCCCAGGCGCCCAGGAGGGGACATTTGATTCCCCTCCTGACTCGGCGTTACATTCCGTTAGAGAGGTCCTACAGCGTTATTGGCAGTTCTGCTATACTTAGAAGAATTCACTAAATTAGACCCTAAATTGTTTACTTAGAGCCCCCAGACCCTTCCAGTTGATTGGCTCAGCAACAGATTTGAAAAACAACCATAGTACTGTAACTAAAGTCATTATTCCCTCTGACGATTAGAATTTGTTCTCGGGTCAGCTGACTCAACCTCCCTTATCTTCCCTTAGGAGCCCATATACACTGCTCAATGCCACCCCTCCTCCCACCCCCCAAGACCTACAGTGCTCCCTAGCATTTACCTTACGCTTGGGCCATGCGCTTTCCAGATAGGCTCACCGCAGCTGATCTCTATTTTTGGATGCAGCCTACCTGTAAGCAGGTATTTCCACTGAAATAGATTCCCTGATCCTCATTTTTATGTGTGTGTTTATTTCTTGACATCAGCGTGTATGTTTTCCCTACAAGCCACCTTGAATCTTTTGTAGAATGACATAGATGGTAAATAAAGATATTAATGAGTCTGTGCATTCGACATACATGAAGTGGAAATGGAGAGCAAAGAACCAGGTGCAAATGAGCAAAAGCTTGACTGACCCCCTGGAAGGGAAAATAGGTGATTTGGGAAAAGGCACATATCACTTCTAATCAAATGTAAAAGTACAAAAAAGGCGGAAGGGGACAGGACCCTTCTTGTTGACCTGGCGTTCCCAGAAAATGAGGCAATCCACTGAAGCTGGTTCTTTTTTTTTTTTTAAGAAAATACATTTTCGTTTTGTTATTTATTTATTTATTTATTTATTTATTTATTTATTTATTTATGATAGTCAGAGAGAGAGAGAGAGAGAGAGAGAGAGAGAGAGAGAGAGAGAGGCAGAAACACAGGCAGAGGGAGAAGCAGGCTCCATGCACCGGGAGCCTGATGTGGGACTCGATCCCAGGTCTCCAGGATCGCGCCCTGGGCCAAAGGCAGGCGCCAAACCGCTGCGCCACCCAGGGATCCCTACATTTTCATTTTTAATCGTTTTATGGAAATCTTTCTAAATAGAAGCTTACAAACTTTCTGAAAGTTTCAGAAGATATTGACAAATTGATATTATCTTTCTGTGATTGAAACCAGCATCATAAAAAAAAAAAAGAAACCAGCATCATGAGCATCTGCTCTGACACCGTACCCTACCCACAGCGATGCCATGATACCTTCCCTTTTAGTATCTCTTAGAGCCTTCTGTATGTTGAGTGCTTACGCTGTACCTGGCATTATGATCAATGATCCATCCAATATCTCCTGACTCTCACAAGAGACATCCTTCTCTTTTTTTTTTTTGCCCTTTTACCAAATAGCTTCATTTATGTTGTTTCTTAAATTCTTGCTGCCTGCAATTTATGATTTTTTCCCTGTCTTCTTGCTTATAATCTGGAATCACCTTGTTCTCAGCTTCTGATTTTCTCTTTTTTTTAATCTCCTGCGTGTACTTCATAGGACTATGTGTCAAGGAAGTTGGGGTCTAAAGGAGAGTCTCATGGTTTGGTTGGATTAAATTAGATGCATTTCTTCAGATTTTACAGTTACTTGGGAGGCCCCCAGTGTGCTACCTACAAGGGCCAGGTTAAGCAAACCCAGAGTTCCTCAGCCAGCCAGCTAGCTCTTCCTATTTACAGAGTTGAAATGGGTTGGCTTTCATTCAATGTCCCTTGAATGCATAAACTTCCAGTAATGGGGAAAAAAATTCCTCTTGGCACACCTGGGTGGCTCAGCGGTTGAGCGTCTCTGCCTTTGGCTCAGGTCATGATCCTGGGGTCCCTGGATCGAGTCCCACATCGGGCTCCCCACAGGGAGCCTACTTCTCCCTCTGCCTGTGTCTCTGCCTCTCATGAATAAATAAATACAACCCAATCTTTTAAAAAAATCCTCTTATTTTATATATGTTGATACTGACAGATGATGAGAAGGTAATTACTGCTTATTTGAATTTAATATGTCTGAGCATTTATCTTTTGAAAATGAATCCTAGACTTTCAACCACATGTAACCCTGTGCACATATCATTTGTTTGAACTTATTACAGTGGCTAAAAAAGGTTTTTTTTTAAGAATTGTTTCTACCTCTGGGTATATCTTAGTCACAGAGGTTTAATAGAATTTGTTTAAACCTTATGAAAACTGTACTTAGTTATGTCTTGATGGGAGTTGCTCACTGGATTCATTAGGGATCACACTAGAGAATAAGACTTATTGCATTGAAAATAAAATGTATAAATGAAGAAACAAAGTGTTAAGACTTCTTAATATCTGTTAGAATGTGCTAGAATGACCCATACTATGTGGATATGGCCAATAGGTTAGGATACTGAGTTTTTATTTTGATGTTTTTCACAGTCCTACAGTTCTTTCTTTCTAGGTTGGCAGACACCATAGTGGAGCCAAGGGAAAGGACTGTGATAGATATTTTTGTGAAGGCCTTGAGTTTGGGGATGATATGGGAACCTTCACAGTCTAGTGCTCTATGCTATGTTTAGGGGTAAGGGCATAGACTATGACCGGGTTAGAACCCGGGTCATCACTTTTCATTTGGACAATCTTCCCTTAATAAACTATAATCCAGACAAAAATAATGAGATATTGAAAAAGATAGCTCCATTTCTGGAGTTGTAGCTCATCTCATAACTCTAGGGGACAGCCAACCCATCGTGGAATAGAAATAACAGGAGACTGGGGAGTGGGTCTAAGGGTCAGGTCTAGGCCCTGGCTCTATCACTTACTAACTTAATGGTTTCCAGCAAGTGCCTTTCAATTTTATCTCTAAGTTTAAGGGAGTAGTAATGCCTACCTCAGAGGGTTGCTGGGAGAGCCACAAGCAACGATATGTGTCTGAGAAAGACTTGGAAACTTCCATGCATTATCTATGCCTCTTTCCTTTTCTTTTCTTTTCTTTTCTTTTCTTTTCTTTTCTTTTCTTTTCTTTCTTTTCTTTTCTTTCTTTTCTTTTCTTTTCTTTTCTTTCTTTTCATTTCTTTTCTTTTCTTTCTTTTCTTTTTTTCTTTTCTTTTTTCTTTTCTTTTCTTTTCTCTTTTCTTCTTTTCTTTTCTTCTTTTCTTTCTTTCTTTCTTTCTTTCTTTCTTTCTTTCTTTTCTTTTCTTTCTTCCTTTCTTTCTTGATTTTTCTTTCTTTCAATTGTATGTATTTATTTGACACAGAGAGAGAACCGAGAGCACGAGTGAGAACAGCAGAGGGGGAGGGAGAAGCAGACTTCCCAATGAGCAGGGAGCATGATGTGGGTCCCCCAGGGGTCATGACCTGAGCCCAAGGCAGATGCTTAATGACTGAGCCAGGAGCTACCCAGACACCAACCCTCCATGGCTTTTCTTAATATCATTTGGAATTTTTTTCCCTAGGTTTAATCTCTTTTCACATCAGCATCTGGATGTGTGAGTCCTTGAAGGGAATAGGAGTCACAAGGGAACTGAGGTTCACCACGTGGAATTTAGCAAACCTTTAATGGGGCTACTTTAGGGTGATACCTCCATCTGTCCTTTCCTGTCTCTGTTGAAGTACAATGTCTACCCCAATACTGATTCATCAGCCACAACTGAAAATGCATTGTATCTGCTTCCCTTCCGTAAAAAGACCCAGTTCAGGCAGTCTCCTAGGCAAACCAGCAGGTACTTTTTGGTTTAGTCCTGTCCACCATTGGCCTAAATTCACTATTTTCACAATATCTCAGGATCTCTCTCTCTCTCTCTCTCTCTGGAAAGATCCCTCTGCAGTGATCACATTCTTTAGGAGGAAGTTGAAGAAGAAATAACATATAATATACTTAATATGTGCTGGTACATGTCATGCTTCACCGTAATGAGCCATCAAACTGACCTTGGGACAAAGAGAGTACCAACCTATATTATGGCTGAGGGAATCATTGCCTCTAAATTTCTTACTTAAATTCATACTGATGGTAATGGGCCGAGATGGACCTAAACTTTTCTCTCTGATGCTAAGTAATGCCAGCATCACTAGACCAGGCTGCCTCCCAGAACATTAGGAGGCAGCTGGAACTGGCTTCATGTTTGGAAAGGGCCAGAGGATTCCATTGAAGAAATTATAAGACACATATTATGGTATTTTTTCTGTTACTTTGTACACTTGAGAAAATCAGATAACTTCTTAAAACCCATCCCCCACCCCTGCTTGCATATCTCCCCAGCTTGCTGAGGTTCAAATGAAATAATAAAAGCAAAAGTGGTTGGCAGGCTGTTAGGTGTTTCATGACAGTGAGAAATTGGTATTATCCTAACAGACCTTACCATATTTTGTTTGATGTTTAAGAGGGTACAGGTAAGAATTTTACTCAGCTACTACTTCCAGAAAGTGACATTATTTCCCTTTATCCAGCGGGGTGGCGTAGGAGAGCTAGCTCCTTGTATTCTTGGCCATGGCTGGTGCCAGTCAAATTTGAGGTAAAGCTGCCACTCGTTGATCAAACTTGCATTGGATTTGTGGTATAATCTAGTTTTAATGGCAGTACATCTACCACTTTTGGTATCTAGGCTTAGGAAGACTGGGCTCAGCCTCTCAGTTTATTAACTTCTCCATCTGGGTAAGGAACTGTGAGGTGCTTCTTAGAGTTTCTTTAGGTCTATTATAGAACGAACAAAAATGGGATGGTTTACCACCGAAGTAATCTGATCCTCAAGTTTATTAGAATCACATACAGTAATAATGCTAGAACTAGAAGGAAGAATGTACAGATTGACTGATCATTTTCTTTGCTTATTAATTCCGAACTTTATTAAGAACCTCTACGTGAGGGAGAAAAAATGAAATAACACAGTTCCTGCTCTTCAGAGACTCAAAGTCTGGGGTAATTTAATAAATCCCATCAATTGTTCACTAAGGACCACATAATCATTAGTTGGTGGCCATGTCAAAGAAAACCTACCTGGAACGTTCTAATTCATAAAAAATTTGTAGAGAGCCTTTCACCTCACCAACTCCTTGCAAACATTTGAATCTTTGAATCTATTCTTTGAAGGCTTATATTCATTTGTCAGCATTTTAGAGCAGGACGGACAGTCACATCCTGGCATTGTAATTCATGGCTTGTTTCGCGTGTGAGTTTCGTGTATATATTGGCAGAGGACGCAGTGAGTAGCACAGTGATGAATATCTTGGCCTTGGAAAGAGCCTCATCTGCCCCTAGCACACGTGTGTACAAGGACCTGGGCAATTATTCAATCCTGCAAATTTCCATTTCCTTTCTCTGTCAGAAGGGGTCCTGGTACCTACCTAATCGGAGCTGGGAGGAGGACGAAAGGAAATAAAATATGTCAAATTGCTAGTGTAGTATCTGGCACAAAGGAAGTGTTCAAATTCTAGTTGTCATGACGATCCATACATGTATACACGTCCCTGCAGCATCTTGGGAAGAAGCCTGTCGCCATGCTGATTCTGACACATGGTACCTGGTTGGTCTTGAGAAAGACACTTAATTTCTCCAAGCCTTGATTACTTTTTCCCATATAGTGAAAATAATAATAGGTATCCTTTGGAGCCAGTGAGGGGATTTTCATGTATTTGTGCATTTATTTCATGCGGCTATGTCAAGCCCCTATTATGCACTAGGCAATGTTCAAGCTGCTGGAGAATCAGCAGTGAATAAAGGTGACATAACACATATAAATTGCTTGGCAGATAGCAGGAACTTAATAACTGTAAGTAACCACATGTTACAAATAATTATAGCAGATCGGTTATTACCATTCAATCAAACTTGGTTATAATTATAATTTGCATTAATATTATTTATTAAAAATCACCATTCCCCCCATTAGATATATTTATCTCCTTGTGCATGTGTGATTTCAATATACTGACAGTCCAAACAGCCCTTTGCAGGTTAGAGACCCCTGGGACCAAACATTTGAATTTCCAGACATTTGCATGTGTTTCATCTTCCACTGGACCTTGCGTTTGACCTCAACTCCAGTCTCTGAATTTCCATTTAATAAGAAGCTGAGTGGAAAATGAGACCTTCACCCTTGGAAATCCCTTTATTTCCACCTGTGTTTACAAAAATGATGATGCCTTGCAATGAACTTGCTCCTCTCGCAGACTTCTCAAAATGTGTTCGAGGAATCGGCAGTGATAATTTGGTTCTGAGCCCAACTCTCTCAATTTAAACGATCGCACCAGCAACTGTGAGTTTCATTTGCTTCCTGGATCCATCTGCTTCCCAGTGTATTATTAGGTCTGTGTAACAGGTCCCGAGAAGGACCTCATTAGGCACTGAGGTGATGTACTGCTTGGGCAAGAAGGAGTCTGTCTCGGTTGTTCACGAATGCCTTAATTCATTAGCTGAGCGCCGGAGCCACCCACAGATCTGTGGGATCCCTGCGTGGAGTTGGCCTGGAAGTCACATGGCCCGAACGCTGGTGGGTTAACTTCTGCCCGAAATGCAATCACACAGAGTACTGACCTGACTGAGTCTCTCACTTGGTTTAGCGAAGGACGAGGCCATAAGCTCAGACCACTTCCTCCAGCCCCACCTCCCAATTGACTCATAGCAGCAAGGACATGTAGGCCAGTGGTTTTCAGAGCTGGGTTTCGTTGGAGGGGACTTCAGGCTGATGTGGGCAGAGGTGGGGGAGGGCAGTTCTGACTCCCCACTCTTTTAGGCAAGAACAGCTCTGATGATAATTGTTTCATATTTCGCTTTTTCTATGAAGTTTTATTTTTAAAAAGTATTCCTGGGCCCATTTACTTATTTATTGTTGGAAACAACACTGGAGGGTAGTTGTTCTGTGTCTCCTCCCCTCTTAACCCTTCTCTTCCCCTCCTACATGTGGCGATCTCAGGCACCTCTCCTCAGCTGCTTGGGGTACTGCTCCTAACTGAAAGCTGGTGTCCGGGGTGACTTGAGAGGGGTATCCCTCGATCCTCTATTTCCATCAAGGTCCTTCCAAGCCGCTCCTGTTTAAGTTTTAACATGCACACCACTCCACTGGTTATTTCATTAAAATACAGATTCTGATTCAACAGATCCGGAGGGAGACCTGAGATTCCTAGCAGGCTCCCTGGTAATGCTGATGCTGCTGGCCTGGGGACCTCCCGCTGTGTGGGGAGGGTCTAGGTAATTATCATGTGTTTGGTGCAGGAACACGGATACTCAAATGCCTCCTTACCCCATCACTAATTGACCTGTAGCCCCTGTGCAGAAATTCTGGAGTTGCTACTGCTTCATCATACTAGCCTGCAGGAAGTGAAGGCTTCCCTACCCCAACCCCAACCAGGCTAACGACTCCCCACAGTGGGGGGAACATCATGGTGGTAACCACTTGGATTTTCTCTTTCAAAACGAGAAGCAGAGGTGGGGATCTTATTGAGCACCTGCTACTTGACAGATGCTGTGTCAGGCACGTAATGTACAATAATATCACATCTGATACTCAACATTTCTGAGAGATCCATGTTTAATAGTCATTTTACCTTTAAGGGAACCACAACAGTATGGCTTATGCTGCAAAAAACAATGGCAAACCTCCCTAAAATTTCTTAATGACTGCTATCCAGCTTCCTCCATTCCTATGAGCTTCTTGGATCATGCGGCTGGTTTATGGAACGAGTAAGATCCATGGCCAGAAATAGACCAGAAACCCCCAGCCCAGGGATCTCCCTCCTGCATGTTGCCTTTTATATCTGCAAAGAACATTAGATTCTATCTACAGAGAGAGATGGATCTTTCAACTAGAGTGGCAGTGGCATCATGTCATGAAGTGGTTTTCAAATTTAGGCTTGAGTATCATCTGGAGAGCTTGTTCATTTTGATTCAGATTTAGTAAACATGGAATGGAACCTATAAATACACATTTTTAACAGTGACCTGGGTGATTCTCATGTAGATGGCCACAGTGTGGCCCTTTGAAAATACTGCTATGTCTTAGCAAGCCCAAGACTGGGAATCAAGAGACCTGGATGTGAGACTTGGCTCTGTGCCCTGCATCCCTCAATCCACCCCCTCTGTCACAGTTTTCCCATAAAAAAAAAAAAAAATTGGGCTATAGCAGTGGACCTTAATCTCAGCACATTAGAATCATCTGGAAATTTTTACAACTATAAATAGCCCAACCTTGCCTCTGAGATTCCAATTCAGAGGTCTGAGGAGAGCCTGGATATTGTGTCTGTTTGTTTGTTTTTCCAAAGCTCCCTAGGTAATTCCAATATATAGGTAGAATTTCGAACTTTTTTTATTTTTTAAAACAAATCATGGTGTCACCAGATTATCCCACAAGCACCTGAGATATGCCCTCTGCTAGTCTTCCTAAGGAAGACCGTGGGAGTTGTCACCCTCTCTCAGGGTGGACAGGGCTATATTCCGCAATATGGGGCAAAGAGAGATTTGTACATTTTTGATGATTTTGGTAGTGACTGAACATGGTAAAAATCACTTTCATCTCTTGCTCCCACTCCCTGTGAGAGCCCTGTGCCATCAATGATGACAGTATGCAGAACTGTCCACTGGGCTCCTTACATTCTCTCCCTTAACTCTCAGAACACTTTTTCCCCCCCCAGGAAAGTTTTTGTTTTACAAATGATGAAGAAATCTCCAAGGGGACACATGGTCTTCAGAAAATGTCACTTCTGAGGTTTTGAGTAGGGGTTTGAACCCAGATCAGTCAAGCTCAAAGTGGTCTCTTTTCTAGTGGATCCCCAGAACCCACTGTCTCTCCTTGGTCTGCTTCTCCTTTGCTTTCTGAATATGGTTCTTTGGAGACAGGACCTATATTAGACTTTCAGAGCTGCCATTGCAAACCACCACAGACTGAGTATAACAACAGAAATTAATTTTCATCCTGTTCTGGAGGCTGGAAGTCCAGGCTCAAAGTGTCGGCAGGTTTGGGCTGAGTCCTCTTTCCTTGGCTTGCCGACAGCCACCTTCTTGCTGGGTCCTCACACAGCCTCTTCTCTGTAACAGTGCACTCCTAGTAGCCCATCCTCTTCTTATATAGACACCAGTCCTACTGGTTTAGGGACTCACCCTTATGGCTGCATTTACCTTTTATCACCTTTTTAGGGGCCCTATATCCAAATGCAGTCACACTGTCAGGGCTTCAACATATCAGTTTTGGGAAGACACAATTTAGGCCCTAAAAGGATCTTGGGTTTATTTTACCTCATTAACATATATGGATTAACAACCCTCAGACCAGTTCGTTGGATGTGGGTGAAGAAATTCTCAGTGAGCCACATTGTCAAATCCCTTTATTAAGTCAGTTTTCAGAGTATTAGATCAGCAAGCACTGGGCTAGACACTGTGGGTTCTTCACAGATACCCCCATGAAGCATACGTGGGGAGGTCCCAAAAATTATGTGTCATAATTGTATAGATGTATAAATATGCATTTTTCTGGGGAGAAAATCCATAGTTCTCATTAGATTTTCAAAGATTTCATGTGACCTCCAAGAGCTTAAGCAGTGAAGAAGGCCTTTCTCAGCTCTTGAGGTCTGAGAGTCCAAATAGAGATATTCTGTGCTCTTGAGGGCTGCTAAAGTAGTATCCTGAAGCTGTCATCATTCTGCTCACCCTTCAACCCCTGGGTCGAGGAAAGATTATGATTCTGGACCAATCAGGGTAGGTTTCTTGGAGGAGGTGGGCATTAGGTCTAAAAGTCTGTCAGCCACACTCAGTGAGTAAGGAGAGGATAGAGGGTTTCTTACATCTGAGGTTAGGCCAGAAGATTCTGATCTTTTGATAAGAAAAAGAAGGAACAGGACATCCCGGTGAGACGATTAGGATTTGCCAAACTTATAAGAGTGTGCATTTTGCAAACGTATCTTCAGGGAACAATCTCCCAGAATGACTCAGCAAAAAACAACTTTTTGAAACTTCTGTCAGGTACTCATTTTTTTCCATCCCCATCTTCATCTGTGTAGTTGTTGCAGCCTATAGATCCTCTGATCCTCTTACTTGGATGGTTTCTATATTTAACTAACTGGGTCCTTGCCTTCTGCTTTGCCGATCTCGAATCCCTGCTCCATGCTGTTGTTAGACCAGATTTTCTAAAAGTCTTTGTTTCACTCTCCTCCTTGGCATTCTGAAGACTGTTTATTTCAAGCCTATTAAAGCACTTTGCAAATAGTAATATGCTGTCTAGAATTGTAAGTAGTAGTTATGTCTTCCTGTTAGAAGGAATTAGAGGTATCCGTTCATTTCAAGCACGCTCACAGATAACTAAGTAAACCATAACATGGGTCAAACATCATCCTCTGGCTCTGAAATGGGGTAGGTGATGATGATAGAATTAATAGCCAAATTTTTTTGAGTTCTTACCATTTTCTAGGGCTATTTTTACCATTTTGTGTCTATGAACTAAATTTACCTTGCCAAGAATCTTGCACAGTAGATACTCGCTGTTATTCTGATTTATATGTAAAAGAGCTGAGACAGTAAGGGGTTTAAGACCCGAGAGCTAGTAGAGGTTGAAGACAGGATCCAAACCCAGGTAATCTAGATCTAATATTGCAAGAAGCGTTGAAAGAAAATATGAAAATAGTAACTTGATGGAATGAGCACTGGGTGTTCTATGCAACTGATGACTCACTGAATTCTACTTCTGAAACTAATAAAACACTATATGTTAATTTAATTGAATTTAAATAAAATAAATTAAAAAATATAGTTATATTGTATAAAATCACTTTAAAACTATCTTTCAAATTCCTTTTTTTTTAATTGTTTATTTGAGAGAAAGAGAGAGCGAGCATGAGGGGAGGGGAGGGCAAAGGGAGAGGGAGAAGCAGACTCTCGGCTGAGCAGGGAGCCTGATGTTGATGCGGACCTGGGTCCCAGGACCCTGAGATCATGACCTGAGCCAAAGGCAGATGCTTAACTGACTGAGCACCCACTGCCCCTATCTTTCAAATTTCTAATTAAGTATACTTTAATTCTCTTTCTTTGATAAAGGTTTATCAGTAGAATTTATTTATGTTTACTGGCCATTGTTAGAGACTCTGGAGACTCATAAATAGAACCTGGGGAAGGAATTGAAAAGAGTATGTAGATTTGTTGAAGGTAATTGAACAAGAATTGTGAGAGAAAGGGGCTGGGGAGCAACGGAGTTAATTAGCATGCTTATGGACATAGGAGAATATATTAGGTGGCCATTGCTATAATAATGCTGCATAACAAATTACTCCCCAGATTTCAGTGGTTTACAGCAGACACTTATTTATCCCTCAGAGTTCTGCAAGTCAGCTGGGAGACTGGTTCAAGCTTGAGTTGGTTCAGTTTGGTTCTATCTATCTGTCATTGTAGAACTCAGGTCTTAAGCCACAGTGTTTACAAGACTATTATCTTCCTAAGATATAAGGCAGGAGTGGAAGAGACCAAGTCAGACAACACAAGCCAATGCAAAGCCTCTGCTTGCTTTATATTCACACACATTTAATTGGTCAAACAAGTCACATGCCCAAGACCCAAGTCCTCACAGAATAGAAAAGTAAAATTTGTCCTCAGTGAATGATGGCAGAGGTTGGAAGGGAAGGAAAATTATTACAGTCTGCCATAGAGAGATAAACTGAGGTTGAAATAAATCCTACCTAGTGAAAGGCAGTATGACTATCCTTCCTAGAGGGGGTAAGACACATCCTAATGGGAATGAATATTAAACTTAACAGACAAAAACATCACCACTGGGTGGTACTCTTATTCCAGGATGGCTTTTTGCAGAAGAGATGTACTTGAATGGACCAATTTTCAATAGGAACATTACAAGTAGGATTTTTATAACTTAACTCAAGCTGTGAATACATTTTCATTTCTATTTCACGATATTAACATGTGTAAAATACTCAAAACAGTGCCTGGAAGAGAATACTGCTATGAGAGTTTGCTATGATGATGATGGTGATGATGATAAAGGTGATGATAATGTCAAAATTGTGGGGCATATTTGTTCTTTTTTTTAAGATTGTTTATCTACCTATTTATGTATATATTTATTTATTCATAAGAGACACAGAGAGAGGCAGAGATGCAGGCAAAGGGAGAAGCAGGCTCCCTGCAGGGAGCCCGATATGGGGCTCAATCCCAGGACCCCGGGATCACGCCCTGAGTCAAGACAGATGCCCAACCACAGAGCCACCCAGGTGCCCCAGGCTTATCTGTTCTTTGTATATTTCCTTTCTCCTACTTAAACTCAACAACAGTTTTGGTAAGATATCCCCAAATGCTTCATCCTAATGAAGACCTTTTCTAGATCTCATGACGAAGAATAGAAAGTAGTGCTCATATTGGACATTTTTTATTTTTTTTTAATTTTTTTATTTTTTTTTATTTATTTATGATAGGCACACAGTGAGAGAGAGAGAGAGAGAGGCAGAGACACAGGCAGAGGGAGAAGCAGGCTCCATGCACCGGGAGCCTGATGTGGGATTCGATCCCGGGTCTCCAGGATCGCGCCCTGGGCCAAAGGCAGGCGCCAAACCGCTGCGCCACCCAGGGATCCCTGGACATTTTTTAATAATATAATTTTGTCCAAAGCATTAAGGATGAGTTACAAAGAGATTTGGGGGATTTAATGAAAAGTGGGCAAGAAATATTTCTCTTCCATCCACATAATTTTATTTTTTTAAGATTTTATTTATTTATTCATGAGAGAGAGAGAGAGAGGGAGGCAGGGACACAGGCAGAGGGAGAAGCAGGCTCCATGACGGAAGCCTGACGCGAGACTCAATCCTGGGACTCCAGGACGGTGTCCTGGGCCAAAGGCAGGCGCTAAACTACTGAGCCACACAGAGATCCCCCATCCACATCATTTTAATTGTCAAATATAAGATAGCTTCTACTTAAAGGGAATAAAGTAGGGAGAGAAATTGGCTCTAACAATGTTGGCAAAAGATACGGCCAAGCATGGCCCAGTCTGGGAAGAGCATTCTATGTGTAGCTACAAAACAGGTAATCTTTAATTTATTGAAGTTGGGTAAAATCTTTAAAAAGTACACCAATCTTGTAAATAATCAAATTAAGTAGACAGTGTCCCAAATATTTAGCCATTTTTCCCCTGAGAGGTCTCCCACATAGCAAGAAAATAGAAAACTTACTTTCAAAAAATATATAAGTAAGAATTGAAGGTCATAATTTTAATTTTTTAAGATTTTATTTATTTATTCATGATAGAGAGAGAGAGAGAGAGAGAGGCAGAGACACAGGGAGAGGGAGAAGCAGGCTCCATGACGGAAGCCTGACACGAGACTCGATCCTGGGACTCCAAGAGAGGGAGAAGCAGGCTCCCTGCTGAGCAAGGAGCCTGATGTGGGGCTGGATCCCAGGACCCTGAGATCATGGCCTAAGCTGAAGGCAGATGCTTAACTGACTGAGCCACCCAGGTGCCCCTTACCTAGATGTTTTTATTCTCAGTCCAGAGTCCAGTATTGAGTTAGATTTAATATAGTTTTCCCCCAACTGCTTCTTTTTGGGAAAATTACTCTGTTTTCATTTTCCTTGTCAATAAAATGGTAAGACTAGATCAGTGGCTTTACCAAGGATATACCTTCCACTTCTTTTGAGACATGCCTCATGGAGAAATATTTCCTTTGTTATTATTATTTTTTGTATCACGTTCAAAGACTTACCAGTCAAAGGTATCAAGGAAAATTTGAGGGAGGAGAACTTTTGGGGATTCCACATTTAACATATTGAACATCAGTCAGAGATTTCTTATTGGTCTCCATTCCATTCAAGATTTATTATTTTTCTAGAAATGGAAGCAAAAATAAACTACTAGTACTACACCAAAATGAATAGTTTTTGCACGGCAAATAAACTATTAACAACAACAGAAAAGGTAGCCTAGTAAGTAGAAGGAGAATTTGCAAATGACATATTCAATAAAGGGTTAATATCCAAAATATACAAAGAACTTATACAACCCAACACTAAAAAAAAAAAAAAAATCTGATTTTAAAAGTGGGCAGAGGACCTGAATAGACACTGTACCAAAGAAGACATACAGATGGCTCACAGACCCATGAAAAGATGCTCAGCATTGCTCATCATCAGGGAAATGCAAATCAAAACCCAAATGAGATAGCACCTCATACCAGGCAGAATGGATAGTGTTAAGGAGACAAGAATTAACAAGTGTTGGCAAAGTTGTGGAGAAAAAGGAACCCTCATACACTGTTGATGGGAATATAAGTTAGTGCAACCACTGTAGGAAACAGAATGGAGGTTCCTCAAAAAAATTTTTTTTAAAGATTTTATTTATTTATTTATTTATTCATGAGAGAGAGAGAGAGAGAGAGAGAGAGAGAGAGAGAGAGAGAGATTGAGAGAAACACAGGCAGAGGGAGAAGCAGGCTCCATGCAGGGAGCCTGACGTGGGACTCGATCCTGAGTCTCCAGGATCACGCCCTGGGCTGAAGGCGGTGCCAAACTGCTGAGCCACCAGGGCTGCCCAGGTTCCTCAAAACAATTTAAAAAATACAAGTACCATGTGATACAGTAATTTACTACTGGATATTAACCTCCCAGAAAATGAATTCAGAAAGATGTGTATCCCTATGTTTATTGAAGCATTATTTACAATATCTAAGATATGGAAGCAATCCAAGTGTCCATTGATAGATGAATGGATAAAGATACTGTGCACATATATGGTGGAATATTATTCAGCTATAGAAAGAAGGAGATCTTGCTATTTGTGACAACTTTGATGGACCTAGAGGATATGATACTACGTGAAATAAGTCAGACCTAGAAAGACAAATATGGTGTGATTTTAGTTACCTGTGGAATCTAAAAAAAACTAAGGGACAAACAAAAACTCTTAAATACAGAGCACAAACTGATAGTTGCCAGAGAGGAGGTTGGTAGGAGAATGGGCAAAATAGAGAGAGGGGATTAAGATATAAAATCTCCAGCTACAAATAAGTCAGAGGTGAAAAGTACACCATAGGGGGTATAGCCAATAGCATTGTAGTACCACTGTACCCCGACAGATACGTATCATGTTGAGCGCTGAGTAATGCATAGAATTGCCTATTTAATATGTGGCCCACCTGAAACTAACACAACCCTATATGTCCATTGCACTTCAATAATTTAGCGGATGATTATTTTTCTGGATGAAAAGTTTTTGCTGAAATTTCTCAGAGAATTAAGCTTTAAAAGGCATCCTATTTAGGATGATGGAGCTATGTTCAACCTTCTGGATTTGCATAAATGTAGTTAATAGACAATTATTCAGTGCATGCTTTCGGGTGCATGAATCAGTAGTTCGAAGTTTGAATCTCGGGGATTCTTAATTTTAATTGTTAGAAAATATTCCACCTTTGTCTCTCTTAATCTTTACTATTAAACTTTCTTGACCTAATCTGCCTCCAGTCTCTCACCCACTCTGTTCATTGTCTAAAAACAGACATTTAAATAAATCAGTGATAATCATTCTTTCAGTAAAGCTAGAAAAGTTCCGAGCTACCCTCCTGTCCCATCTTCAGATGAGGACAGTGAAATTGAGTGACTGAATGACTTATTCAAGGCTTCCATGAATAATTTCTATTTGCAAGTTACGATCTTCAACTCATTCCTGGTTTTCCCCATGCCACAAAACCCTTCTCACAGCAGCTGTGAGGAAAGACAAACTAACTCCTTAGTCCTCCATCCTGTTTGCTTCAAGGACTGAAGCGAGTTTCATTATTAATCACTTATATATTGTCTCTACACCGCCTGCCTCCTTATTAATCACCTCCATGGAATCTACTGCTATTAATCATCAAATGTGTGTCTGAGCATTACCGGTAATTATCTTTGAATGTTTGTTACCTGTCAGTTTAATTACTTGTTTTCCCCCAGGAGTACAGACTGATTCAGGTCCCTGACTCTTCTGTGTGTGTGTGTGTGTGTGTGTGTGTGTTAATGTGTTTACCTTGTACTTGATTCTGTGTGTGTGTGTGTGTGTGTGTGTGTTCCTTTTAGAACCCAATTACCTTCACATGAAGTAAAATTATATTTCAAGTAAGTATTCCTAATCCTTGGCCACCCATGAAACCACATACTTCTTGTTCAATGTGAAGGCAGAAAGTCAGGTATGATCTTTGATCCCCCTGGACTTAATCGTATATCTTCCACAACAATTCTTTGAAGTCCTGTATAAATGGATTGATTTTACTTCTCCAGGAATAAGCACTGTATGTACCTGGGGGTTTTATTTGTGTGTATGTGTGTGTGTTTAATCCACCTGGTGCTTGGGGGGATCAGGAAAGAATGAGACCAAAATTCATAATCCTCTTAGAGTAACTTGTACTTGTCCACTCCTCTTAGAGTAACTACCCCAAGGAAGGCTCTACACCCTCACTTTTGAATGGGTGGGAGAGGAAAGATAGTTTGTGTGTCTTAACAGTGCCCAAAGTGTGTTTAGAAATACACTGCAAAGAGTGCCCAAGGTGTGTTCAGGACAGAAGAACGAATTTAATAAATGTTCAGTTCTCTGAGGAGGGCATTTCACTAGAGAAGAAGAGTGCCTGCCATCCAGGAACATAAAAAGCCATATGGTTGGAGACAGAGGGGAAGAAAAGAAAGAAACTAACATTTGTTGACTATCCACATGTGCTATTTTATTTTATCCTACCAATGATGTGTAGGTTATGTAGAATATGTGTAGATCCCATTAACTCAGAAAAATTGCCCAAGTACACTCAGATGGGAAGTAACAGAACCAGAATTTAAATGATGATCCTCCGGATTCCAAAAATCCAAATTCTTGCTGCTATACCAGGGTTGCCTCAAGACAAAACCATGTGCGTGAATAACATTAGATAATAAACAAGTATAAAAATTAGAAGAAACGCAGATAACTCTCAAACTCAGAAGAGGGGTTCATCTACTTCTGGATGGGTTGTCCAGAGAGCCTTATGAAGATGATATTTGAACTGAAGAACATGTAGAATGTAAGGTCTAAGCAATTCCAGCGTGTGCCCTTGTATGCTCACTCCTTCCTGGAGGCTTAAAAGCCTGGAAAGTTTTCAGCTTTCCATGGAACTTCATGAAGTCTACGATGTATCTTAGCACTGAGGCTTTGGAACACAGACAGGTAGGGTGCTGTGAAGATGTGCTGTCTTTTTGTTAGCTGGACATTGACTGGAGGAAGGGCTGTTAAACACACACACACACACACACAATTATTTAATCCACTTGTTCTAGGAAGGTATTTCTCTTTTCCTCACTACTGAAGACCTCTCCTATTAAATATCTGAAAGTGTTTAGTTTCCAAGACATCTCCCCAAACCAATGTATCCATTTAGTGAGTATTTATTAGGTGCATCCCCTCCATGCCCCACACTGTCCCATCTACACTGGGATTTGTAGAGACGCACTTTGGGAGATATAAGGCATGGCCCTGGGGTATATGGCAACTGTAGTTTACATATATTGATCTTAATATGTGTCTGGAATTATTCTAAACACATTTCTAGATTTGTTATCTCATTTAATTGGTTCAAGTAGAATTGAAGTTTGATTGTCTCTCATGTCATAGTACCGGGCAGATGAATTGGTTGGTGGAACTTAATCTGAGTCAATGAATCTAAAAGCATTTTCTAAATTGTGAAATGCTATTTGGACTTAAAGGAGGTGCTGGGAATTCCATGTAGGGTAGCTGGTAACTTGGGGAGCAGATTTGGGATAGTGAAGACTTGAAAAAATCAGATAGTGGAGTATAGAGTTTGTATGATGAGTTCCTGCTTACAGATGCGACAATTAAGTCTCTGCAAGGCCAGGGGATGTATTCAAGGTCATACTGCCAATGAATTAGGGAAATGCTGGATCTAGTGCTCTTTCCTCCAACCCAATACCACCGACCAAGAATACATCCAAGCTAAAGGGAACACTAAAGAGAATGCAGTGGGGTGGATTAGACAGCCTTAGTTATGGGTCAACATCTTCATTTGCTCTAGTACCATCATTATTCCTCAGATGAAAATCAAGGGCACAGACCACTCTAAGTTGTAATTTGAAGGAAAAAAAAGGAAAACAATGTGGTATCTTATATATCTAGAACACCTACTATGTGTCAGGCACTGTGCTAGAAGTTTGTCATGTCCTCCTCTGACAGCCTCATAAGCAAAGTACATTTATACTCAGGTTAATAGATGGAGATACAGTAGAGGCCCAAAGTTACACAACTGGTAAACTGTGAAGCAGAGATTCAAACTCAAATCTGCCTGCCCCAAGTCTGCTCTGTCTCCATTCTAACACTGGGCTTTCACTCAAGTGGAATAAATTTGTCATATGAATTGTTTTCCGGTCCTTACCAGGTATCATTTCCAAATGTGACCATAACCACTTACTCAAGGTGTAAGAAAGGTTTTTTTAACTCTGAGGAAGTATTATTTTGGGGGATAAGATTACAACTTTCTAGCTTTTTCCTTAGAAGTAGGTTCTTCCTTCAATAGGTAACACTACATGACTTCTGAGCAGAACAGAAACTCTAGAAAAAAATTTTTCTGAAGGTCAGATCTTTGACATGATGAATCCATATGCTTGGTACATCCTTAGAAGGTATCTTCTCCCCTTGATATCAGTGGGATTCTGATATCTTATTGGCATTTGGCAGATATAGCTGCTGGCAAATTGTTGTTACAAAGTCTGGCCTACTTTGGAGGATTCCCTATGGCAGACCCAGGAGTGATTCATTCTGTAATCTGGGCAAAGCCCAATGTGCTTCATTTTTCTTGTATAGATGCTGAATTAAAATCCCCTATGGAAAATTGGATACCTTTTGTTGAATTATTTGTTACTGTAGTTTTATATCTTCATATTTAGACCTGATAATATCTGACAATATGTGCTTAAATGAAGATCATATTTTACGCATCGAAGGAACCAAATTCCCTTCCCCCCAGAATTACCCAGTTCGCTTTCCATTTTCTTCTCTGATTATTCTTATGTCAACGATTTAATTGAGATGTTAAGGTCCTGCACAGCTCTGAGTGGCAATTTTAAACCAGATTTCTCTATAGACTTGGGACCTAGCAGCATTTGTGAGATGAGGCTGATCCAATTATCTAGGCTGAAAACTCTGGAGAGATAAGATTTTCCAAACTGTGATGTTATGTCCAGTGTACTCTCTTGGTTAAAAATAAACATTTCTAGGTTATGGGATCTTTGTTCAAGTTGGTTATGTAATTGGGGGAGGAGAAGGGACATGTCCTTTTGAAGCTGAAGTGGAGTATATAACATCTTATTGCTACAGTCACTTTTTAATTATGTTTTTTTTTCACTTAATTAAAAAACTATCTTGCTCTTAAATTTAAATTACCTGGGAATTTGGTACCCTTTCCATTTTGTTTTATCATAGGCCTCTGCATAGCATACCAAAAACTCTGTGCAGGAGAGAAACTTAATATGCCTCCTTCCTTTATAGATCAACTAATTGAAGCAGAGTTGCAGGTGCTTTGCTCAAGATCACATAGGAAGTTTAGTGAGAGAGCCATGAAGAGTAGAATCCAGGTTCCCCGGTTCTGTCTTTACTACATTCTCCACATGGTTACTGAGTTGCTTTTATTAGTTTTCTAATCTGATAATAAGCACATTTCATTATTTCTGGCATTCATTTATTCCATTCATCTGTTATACAGTTGATGATTTGAAGACTATGAAGATATCATTATGAGGATCACCAATCTCCTTCTGTAATTTAAAAAAAAAACATGGTGTATCTGTATTGATTGGTTATTGATTATAAGTTTACTCTGGTTACATAAAAATAGAGAAACATGTTAGGAGGATCTCTCAGGGTATCCCAGAGAATTAGATACAGAATTAAGCAAGAACCAGAATTAGCTCTAGAAGGGAGGTAAAAATTATTACCTCACAAAACAGATAAACAATTTGGAAAAATCAGAGAGTGGAGCAAACAGACATCATGGCAGCTCTGTGTAAATAAGGGAATGCTTTCTGGAGGAGGTGGAATTTGAGCAGATCCTTCAAGGAGAGGGAGGATTTATATGTATTGAGATAGATAAGGGGAAAACATAATTTTTGGTAAGAGCTCAAGGTCATTTTTATCGAACTCAACACATACACACATGAAATAGTTGGGTGATGCTGGTAGGTCCGTATGTGATGAAGGGCCAAAGTGAAGGGTACCAATATCATGTCAGCTGTTCATACCCAAGTCCATTTTGACCCAACTTGAGTCAAACTTGGTTGTTTTGAAATGTCTTTTCCATCTTCTTGCTGTCTTTTCCCCTTCTATTACATACTTTTCTTACTGCTCTTCCTCTTCCTGTTCCTTTGCCCTACTTACCTCCTTTTCGTTGTTCTTCTTGCTGAGTATCTGTGCTATGATCATTAGCCTTATTTTTAGGATATTAAATTTGGTATCAAAATCACCTACTTTTGGGGTCTCTGGGTAGCTCAGTCAGTTGGACATCAGATTCTTGATTTTCAGCTCAAATCATGATCTCAGGGTTGTGTGATGGAGCCCACTCCACGCTCAGCAAGGAGTCTGCTTGGGATTCTCCCCCCCCCCCTTAATTGTGTATTTTCACTCTCTTTCTAAAATAAATAAACCTTGTTTTAAAAATCACCTACTTCAGGAAACAACAAATGTTGGAGAGGATGCGGAGAAAAGGGAACCCTCTTACACTGTTGGTGGGAATGTGAACTGGTGCAGCCACTCTGGAAAACTGTGTGGAGGTTCCTCAAAGAATTAAAAATAGACCTGCCCTACGACCCAGCAATTGCACTGTTAGGGATTTACCCCAAAGATTCAGATGCAATGAAACGCCGGGACACCTGCACCCCGATGTTTCTAGCAGCCATGTCCACAATAGCCAAACTGTGGAAGGAGCCTCGGTGCCCATCGAAAGATGAATGGATAAAGAAGATGTGGTTTATGTATACAATGGAATATTACTCAGCCATTAGAAACGACAAATACCCACCATTTGCTTCAACGTGGATGGAACTGGAGGGTATTATGCTGAGTGAAGTAAGTCAATCGGAGAAGGACAAACAGTGTATGTTCTCACTCATTTGGGGAATATGAATAATAGTGAAGGGGAATATAAGGGAAGGGAGAAGAAATGTGTGGGAGATATCAGAAAGGGACACAGAACATAAAGACTCCTAACTCTGGGAAACGAACTAGGGGTGGTGGAAGGGGAGGAGGGCGGGGGGTGGGGGTGAATGGGTGACGGGCACGGAGGGGGACACTTGACGGGATGAGCACTGGGTGTTATTCTGTATGTTGGTAAATTGAACACCAATAAAAATTAATTTATAAAAAAAAATAAATAAAAATCACCTACTTTTGAGTTCTAATTCTGGCATGACAATGTGAGAAGTTTCATAGACAGATTTCCCATAGAAACATTCACTCACTCCCTAATCCCAGTAAGATAGAAACTGGACTTTAGACTTATGCTATCAGGAACACAGGAATCCATCTCCCTCGGGCCCCTGGTCACGGGGTTTTCTTCCCAGGGGGAACACTCTGTCAGCATTTCTCATTCTGCTCTCAGCTACCTGTTGAGGTTTTATGTGTGCAGCCAAGTGGTGACTGCTCCCTTCTTCTCCTCAGCACCCCCCACACCCATATTGGATAAAGGCTCTACTTTGGGCACATACCACTGAAAATGCCGAGACACCAATCTCCCTTGTCCCAGTTTGTAAGGCAGTGGTTCCCTGCTGGAAGAAGCAGACCGAGAAGACCTGCCACCCCCATCCACTGAGCACTCAGCCCCTAAATGAGGGAGGTAGTGTCACTCAGCTAAAAGCATGGCATCATTCCAAACCCCAGTTATAGAGCCCTGGCTCAGAGGTTTTGCCTAGAGGAAGAAGCAGGCCTTAACATGGACAGTTCTAATCTCTTCTCAAAGGAATGAACTACATTTACAAAAGAATGTGGAAAGTTTCCCAGATAACTTTCTAGGGGAATTTTACCAAACATTTAAAGAAGAAATAATACCTCTTCTGTTTCAAAAAAACAGAAATGGAAGGAAAACTTCCAAAATCTTTCTATGAGGCCAACATTACTTTGATCCCCAAATCAAAGACCCCATCAAAAGGGAAGATTATAGACGATTATCCCTGATGAACATGGATGTTAAAATACTCACCACGATAATATCCAATAGGATCCAACAGTACATTAAAAGGATTATTCACCATAACCAAGTGGGATTTATTCCTGGGACGCAAGGGTGGTTCAACATTCGCAAATCAATCAATGTGATAGATCACATTAATAAAAGAAAAGACAAAAACTATATGATCCTCTCGATGCAGAAAAAGCATTTGACAAAATATAGAATATTTTCTTGATTAAAACTCTTCAAAGTGTAGGGACAGAAGGAACTAACCTCAATTTCATAAAACCCATCAACAAAAAGCTCACAGGGAATATCATTCTCAGTGGAGAAAACCTGGGAGCTTTTACCCTAAGATCAGGAACACGACAGAGATGTCCACTCTCACCACTGCTATTCAACATAGTACTAGAAGTCCTGGCCTCAGCAATCAGGCAACAAAAAGAAATAAAAGGCATTCAAATTGGTAAAGAAGAAGTCAAACCCTTACTCTTCACAGATGACATGATATTGTATTTGGAAAACCCAAAAGACCCCACTCCAAAATTGCTAGAACTCAAACAGGAATTCAGCAGCCATGTGGCAAGATACAGAATCAATGCACAGAAAACAGTTGCATTTCTATATATTAAAAATAAGATTAAAGAAAGAAAAATTAAGGAATCGATCCTATTTACAATTGCACCAAAACCCATAAAATACCTAGGAAGAAACCTAACCAAAGAGGTAAAGGATCTCTGCTTTAAAAACTACAGAACAGTTATGAAAGAAACTGAAGTAGACACAAAGAGATGAAAAACCATTCCATGCTTATGGGTTGGAAGAATTAATGTTGTGAAAATGTCTATGTTACCCAGGGCAATCTACATATTCAATGAAATCCCTATCAAAATACCATCAAAATTCTTCACAGTGTTGGAACAAATAATTCTAAGATTTTTATGGAACCGGAAGAGACCCAGAAAAGCCAGAAGAATGTTGGGGAGAAAAAAAGATAAAGCTAGTGGCAACACAGTGCTCTACTTCAAGCTGTATTACAAAACTGTGATCGTCAAGACAGCAGAGTAGTGGCACAAAAACAGACACATAGATCAATGGAAGAGAATAGAAAACCCAGAAATGGACTCTCAACTCTATGATCAACTAATCTTTGACAAATACAATAGAGAAAAGACAGTCTCTTCAATAAAATGGTGTGGGGATAATTGGACAGCCACATGCAGAAGAATGAAACTAGACCATTCTCCTAATCCATACACAAAGATAAACTCAAAATGATGAAAGACCTAAATGTGAGACAGGAATCCAAAATCCTAGAGAAGAACACAGGCAGCAACCTTTTTTTACCTCAGCCACAGCAACTTCTTGCAATACACATCTCTAAAGGCAAGGAACAGAAAAGCAAAAATAAACTATTAGAGCTTCATCAAGATAAAAAGATAAAAAGCTTCTGCACAGCAAAGGAAACAGTCAACAAAACTAAAAGGCAACCTATAGAATGGGAGAAGATATATGCAAATGACATACCAGGTAATGGGCTAGTATCCAAGATCTATAAAGAACTGATCAAACTCAACATACAAAACAAAACAAAACAAAACAAAAATCCAGTAAGAAATGGGCAGAAGTCAAAAAAAAAAAAAAGAAAGAAATGGTCAGAAGTCATGAACAGACATTTCTCCAAAGAAAACATACATGATTGCTTCGGTAGCACATATACAAAGAGAACAATACAAATAGCCAACAGACACATGAAAAGATGCTCCACATCACTCATCATCAGATAAATTCAAATCAAAACCACAATGAGATGCCACTTTACACCAGTGAGAACGGCTGAAATTAACAATACAGAAAACAACAAATGGCATCGAGGATGTAGAGAAATGGAAACCCTCTTCCACTGTTGGTGGGAATGCAAACTGGTGCTGACACTGTGGAAAGCAGCGTGGAGGGTCCTCAAGAAGTTAAAAATAGAGCTACCCTATGACCCAGAAATTGCACTACTGAGTATTTACCCCAAAGATACAGATGTAGTGAAACAAGGGAGCACCTGCTCCCCAATGTTCATAGCCGCAACGTCCACAATAGCCAAACTGTGGAAGGAGCTGAGATGTCCTTCAACAGATGAATGGACAAAGAAGATGTGAGATATTCTTTATGTATTCATCTACATAAAATGGAATAGTACTCAGCTATCAGAAAGGATGAATACTTATCATTTACATTGATGTGGATGGACCTTATCATTTACATTGACATGGATGGAACATCCATTGACATGGATGGGGGTATTATGCTGAGTGAAATAAGTCAATTGAAGAAAGACAATTATCATATGATTTCATTAATATGCAGAATATAAGAAATAGTGCAAGGGACCATAAGGGAGGGGAAGGAAAACTGAACGAGAAAAAAATAAGAGAGGAAAATAAATCATGAGAGACTCTTAATGCTCGGAAACCAACTGAGGGTTGCTGAAGGGGACGTGGGGGGTAACTGGGTGATGGGACCTCCTTAAGGAGGGCACGAGATGTGATGAGCACTGGGTGTTAGACACAACTGATGAATTACTGAAAACTACATCTGAACCTAATTATGTACTGTATGTTGGCAAATTGAATTTAAATTTAAAAATTCTTTTTTTTTATTTAAAGGAGAATTTCAAGTTCAAGAGCACTCTCAAAAATAGTGCACATTTGATGAATGGTAATTGGGAAGATACTGGTAGGTGCAATGGAAATACAGGTTAAAGTGTAGGCCTGAAAATTATAAAAATGAACCAAATAGAAATTCTAGAGTTGAAAAGTATAATAACTGAAATGAAACAACTGCTAGATTGTTAGATGGATTGGAAGACTTGAAAATGATTAAATGTCAATATTTTCTAAATTGACCTATAGACTCAAGGCAATCCTAATCAATATCTCAGCTGGCTTCTTTGTAGAAAATAAAGAGCTGATCCTAAAATGTGCGTGAAATTTCAAGAGACTCATGGGTAACAAAACAATCTGAAAAAGAACAACAAAGTTGGAGGATTGAAATTTCTTGATTTCAAAACACACTATGAAGCAATAGGAACCAAGACAGTGCAGTGTTGGTGTAAAGGTTGATATGTAGATTAGTGTGGTAATCGAATTAAAAGTTCAGAGATAAAGCTGTGTGTCTGTGTGACAACTGATTTTCAATAAAGACACCAGGACAATTTGATGGGAAAATATGAGTCTTTTCAACAAATGGGGGTAAAAAATCTGGAAAGCCACATGCAAAAGAATGAATCCTTACCTCACATCATTTACAAAAATTAACTCAAATGTATCAGAGATGTAAATGTAGGAGCTAAACCTATGAAATTTTTTAAAGATTTTATTTATTTATTCATAAGAGACACAGAGAGAGGCAGAAACATAGGCAGAGGGAGAAGCAGGCTCCCTGCAAGGAGCCCGATGTGGGACTCAGTCCCAGCACCCCAGGGTCATGACCTGAGCCAAAGGCAGACGCTCAACCGCTGAGCCACCCAGATGTCCAAAACTATAAAATTCTTATAAGAAAATATAGTGATAAATCCTCATGACCATGGATTTTAGATATGACATCAAAAGCATGAACATAATACTTTGGAGTCCAAAACATGAAATATTTGTGCTTCAAAGGACACTATCAAGAAAGTGAATATAACCCATAAAATGAGAGAAAATATCTACCAGTCATGTATTTGATGAGACTCGAAGCCAGAAAATCTATAGAACATTTACATCTCAATAAGAAAGACACAACCCAATTCAACATGGACAAAGAACGTAAATAGATATTTCTCCAAGGAAGATATAAATGACCAATAAGCACTTGAGAAGATCCCTGACATCATTAATCATCAGGAAAATGCAAATCAAAACAAAGCTGTTGGGGCGTGTGGCTGGCTCAGTTGGTGAAGCATGCAACTCTTGGTTTCAGGTTTGTGAGTTCAAGCTCCACATTGAGTGTAGAGATTACTTAAAAAAAAAAATCTATAAAAAAACCCCAAGCTGTTTAGGGCCCCAGTGACAGTTTAGTAACATATTATTGAAGCTACTCCCAGGGTGCCTGTGTGGTTTAGTCAGTTAAGCATCTGCCATTGGCTCATGGACTTAACCCTACATCGGGCTCCCGGCTCAGTGGGGGGTCAGCATCTCCCTCCACCGCTGCCCCTCCTCCTGCTTGTGCTCGCTTGTTCTCTCAAATAAATAAAATCTTAAAAAAGAAAAGCTACTCCTTGACACATGGACTGGATTTCAACTAATGATACTGGTGGTGATGATATTAAGAATCATACTGAATTTGTCTTATTCAAAATCTTAAAAAGATTTATGTATTTATTGGATAGAGAGCAAGAGAGAGTGCAGAGGGGAAGGGCTGAGGGAGAGTGAGAGAGAACCTTAAGCAGACCCATGCTGACCATAGGGCTCGTCATGAGGCTAGATCTCACAACACCAAGATCACAATGCCAAGATCACGACCTGAGCCAAAACCAAGAGTTGGATGCTTACCTGACTGCACCACCCAGGTGCCCTTATTTTATTTCAAAGGTTTAAAACCCTCCTTGTCAGTCTTATTGTCTCTCTCCTTGTTCATCTTTCTTCCCCCAGGCATTCTGTGATGGTTCTCCCCTCTTCTATGTTAAAGGGTTTCCCCATTGTCTATCTACTCATTTGTTGGTTTAGTGTATAAATACAGTGTATAAATATACAGCTTGGATTAAAAAAGAAACCTGGCTTTAAGTTCCATCTCTTTCAGGTTTAATTGTATGAAAAAGCATATTGGTGAGGTCTTAGTTTTCACAAAGAAAAATATGGAAACCAGAGCTTCCTTTCTTGGAAACTTGACTCCATAAAAGAGACAAATGGTGAGGCATGGCCAAACCATGGGAAGTTGGTCCAGTCAAGCTTTCTAGAACTTGACCCAATTATCAAAGTATTTTTTTGTCCTCGCGGTAATGATAGGATTGGTGGTGACGTGAGATGATGAAGACATGCTGTGGGCCAGCATTTTTAGAGCTAGATCCTGAATTATTGACTTCTCTGTGTGTGCTTTTTCTTTCTCTTTGATTCCTTGCTGTTGACTGTCCACTTTTCCTCTGTACCCCCTTATTGCCAGGTCTTTCATCTTCTTCAATAAATTAGCTCCCATGCTATGACCCCAGAACTCCTCTCTTTACCTGCCAGTTGACTATATTAACTGTTCAGAAGTATGCGTCCTGTTTCCATGGGACTGATTTGCCCCTATCTGCAGTTTGTGTTGGCATCACCTAAATCTGCTGGTGAGACTAGTTAGATGGACTTAAACTCACCAGACAGACCATAGTTAAGTTCACGGACTGAATCTCTATCCCTGCCATGTTACTTCCCATTGATCACAGGTGGGAGTATAGATATTTCTCTGCACTCTACCCCCACCTTGACCAAGAAGACTAAAACAAACTTTAACATGGATGCTGTATTGAGTCCCATTTTCCCACATGAAGGACAGAACAACTCAAAACACAGAATGGTGACCCTATCACTGCCTCCCGTGTAAAGAGAGATAGGTGAGCTTAAAGATGCTATAGATCAGCACTGAGCAACCTACAACCATATGCTGCCCCAAAGCTTTGCCATATGGCTCTGAGTCTAATTTCAAACTCACTTTTCAGCACATTTAAAGGTGAAGGAGTTAGACGGAAAAGGGGGGCCTCTGTGGAAACCACCTACCACAAGCAGAAGAGAGATTTTAGAGTGGCCAATCCTCTAGCATGTGTTCTCCAGCTGGACTGGGACAGAGGCAGAAGCAAAGGCTTGTGATTGGTGGAAATAAAGCAAAAGCTGTTGAGAGGCCCCAAGGCACCTGGGGCCTTATCTTGCAGCCCTGACCAAGGACTCCCAGACCACCTTACTAGAAGGAAACGCAGAGAGCATTCACTTCAGTTCTTAGAGATTGGGTCTTTTTCCTTTCAGTGGCATGACCTTGAGCATCATATTGTGCTTTGTTGTAGTGATTTGGTTTGGGGTAATTGTGTTATCAATAATTTTCCAATTTTTACTCTTTAAAAATGTATTCTATTATCAAGTGTATGCATTTATTTTCCTCTCTCTCTCTTTTTCTCCCCTCCCTCCCCTCTCCTCCCTTCCCCCAACTTTCCTCCTTTCCCCCACCACCCCTTCCCTCCCTCCCTCTCTTCCTTTCTTCTTTTCCTCCTTATTATTTCTTCCTTCCTTCTTTCTTTTCCTCCTTCTACCATTAGTTCGTTTCCCCCCCTACACAATGTAGGGGAAATGCTATGTAAAATACATAGATGTGCAAAGTAAGCTTCCTGCCCGGGAGGAGTTCCTGGTTTTGAGGGGGCTTATGAACGATGGTAAAATGCCTTTCTACACAGATAAGTTTACATAAGGGCCAGGACAATATTTCTAAAGAAATTCAGAGCAAAATGAAGTCACTTTGACCTGGTATGTGTAAGTATGTGGAGCTGGGGACAGGGGATGCTGAAGAGGGAACCAGAGAAGCAAGTGGAGGTCAGTTTTGAGCTGATCTGGAACATTGGAAGACAACTTTTCTCCCCACACAGCCTGAGCCACCACCTTCTTTCCATATTCAATTCTAGCAGGCCCAGTTAAGGTGATATACGCTCCTTTCTTGAAGGAAATAGGTTGTGGGAATCAAACCCCAACATACAAAGTTAATGGGAGCGCCATCTGCCATTTACTTTGTATCTCCTCAAGTCATGGGAAACTAACTCAAAGATATAAGATATTACAAAATCAACCCAGAATAAGCTGTCTGTTATCAGAAGGGTGGATTGAGTGTTACTCTTCCACAAGCGATGAGAAATTTCCACCAAGTAATATCATAAATCAACATAATACTTCTTAAAGTCGCCATGGTCTGAGCCCACATTATCACATTTTTCCCTTATGAGAACCATTGTACAGAGAAAGAAACTAAGACTTATTGAATTTAAGTGACTTGGTTGAAGTCACACAGCTGGGAAGTGATGAAGTATTAGAAGCGAAGATTCCCAATAGAATTCACAGCCCATGCATTTCAGTTATTATTTCATGCCAAGTCATTGAGATTATTCCTTTATTGAGTCATTCAGGAGACAGTCGATGGCTATTTACTCTGAGCATTTCCCTGTGCTGAGCTCTAAAGGAGCTGAAGATGAAAAAAGCATGGTCCCTTTGGCATAGATCAAAAGGGCAGAATCAAAATAGAAACACGGTTATGTTTGGTATTCTAAACATATTTTTTAGTTACTCCAAACACAATCCCTTTCCACAATGTCACATCAAACCTTTTATTTCTCTTCTCTCTGCATCTTCCTGGTCCCCGGAGCCTCAACCTTCTAAGACCAAGGCACTAAGGATGGTTTTTCTTTTTCTCTTTTTCCCCCTTTTCCTATTTGGACTCAAAGCAAGAAAGGAGACAAGTACTTATAGAAGCATAAAATATAAAATAAAAAAATAATTGGGAAGAATGAGTTTCATCTTCACCATGTAAATATCCATCCTTTTGGTTTATTTTCATTATAATATTTCCTCTTTTGGTGATCATCTCACAAGAGTCTCTTTGTCCCATGCTCTTCTCCTTAAGATCTGCCGATGTCCCGTTTCCCCTGCCGATCAACACCTCTAAGCAAAGCAGGGGAAAACAACTCACACTGAAGTCCGTAGCTACCAGAATGTCTGTGTTTGGGAAGAAGTGAAGGATCAAGGGTCTCCAGGGGTGGAGAAGATCACCCCTCACAAAGGCCAGGACTAAAACTGGGGATCTGTGGAGTGTCCCTGAGATAAGTTAATCCCACTAAGAATGTTGCCCTCAATTTTACCTGCCCCTTTCTCAAATAAATAAATAAATAAATAAATAAATAAATAAATAAATCCTTTTGTTTTTTAAAAGAAAAAAAAAAGTAAAGAAAAGGGTTATCTGCCCTTTCTCTAGAAGACAGCCTATGACAACATATTTTGATCTGCTGTCTGCTGCAATCCTATACTAGACTTGTAGGTCACATCGTAACACACGACTGTGGACGGCACGTGCTTGTATAACCCAGGGCACACATCTTTGGAAGAAAAAAGGTAAGGACATGAGTAAGTAGATATTATTGTCCAACTACTTGGTTGATTCTACAAGTTGCTTTCTTCTCCTTCAGTCTCCCACACTAGAGGAATGCAGGTGGCTAGCGATGATCAGGTAGGGAAATGATGGGGGAAAATATGCAGACTGGGCAATTACACATATGGCCCTGAAAAGTACCTAGTGAATGCCCCGCTTGAGGTTCAAGAAACCTAATCCGATCCATACAAAGTCAAAAGTGTAGTAGAAGGAGAGACGGAAAGAGAGAATCTCAAGCAGACTCCCTGCTGAGCATGGAGCCCAGTGCAGGGCTGGATTTCACGACCATGAGATCCATGAGATCATGACCTGAGCCAAAATCAAGAGTCAGATGCTTAACCAACTAAGGCGCCCAGGTGCCCCATGCAGCTGAACCTTTTCAACCTCTCTTTCCTCTTTTGCAAGAAGGTTGCTAAGAAGAGGAAAATCTGACTGGCCAGCACTAAGGGGTGGGCTTACTGTATTTAATCTATTCATTCTTTTATTCAACCAATTTTTATTGAGCACCCTTATTATGTACTGTGCAGCTACAGCTATGAATGTTACAAACACAATCCATCCTCTCGTGGACCTTATTAGCCTGTATATGAAATAAAAAATCAGTTACTCTTGTCACCCAAAATTATTAGTATAACCATTGATGCAACTAACATCCACTGAACTGGGTATCAGGCACTGTGCTAGGCACAGGGTGTAGACATGGCTCAGGTTTGACCAGTCATCAAGGAGCTGAAAGCATAGTGAAAGAGGCAAATAATGCATCCCTCCTGAGCATGACAGACGGTTGCTAGGGGATCTTGAGGAGAGAGTGACAATGCCTTCGCTGGGGAGGCCTGGGTAGGAATCAAGAAGACCCAAAATCTTTACAGTGGCCTACACTGCCTAAGTGAACTGGATGGCTATCTTTCTCTTCTGACTTCCTTACCAGTTCTGGTAATTTCCTGTGTGTAGATTTTGCATTCACTCATCCCCCCAACCCAGGGTTTCTTAACCTTGGTGCTATTGATATTTTAGATTAGGGGCTATCCTGTGCATTATAGGATGTCTAGCAGCACCCCTGAACTTTACTTACTGGATGCCAGTAGCAACACTCCCTGCTCCCAAGTCATAACAACCAAAAATGTCTCCAGGGGCATTGACTGATGAAAGTCCTTTAGGAGTATAACCACCCCCGGTTGACCACCACTATTCTAACTGGAATATCCTTCCAGATATCTGCAGAGTTAGCAAACCCCTCAAGAATTTACTCAAAGTGATACTTTTTTCATATTCAGACTGTCCTATTTAACACTTCAGTACAGGGTCCTCCTCATGAGTTCAAGCCATATGTTGGGCATGGAGCCTACCTCAAACACACCACCACCCAAACAAACAAACCAACAAAACCTTCAGTATCACTTACCACTTGCCCCTCTGCTCTGTTTCAAAAATGTTCACCCCATACATGTAATCGTCTACCGTGCCGTGTAATTCGTGATTGCTGTTGGCTCCCTCCTTGTTAGAACATGAGCACCATGCAAGTAGGTGTCTATTTTGTTCACGGCTGTGTCCTTTTTGCCTAGAACGGTGGCTGGTGGACTTTAAGCATTCAGTGCATATTTAGTGAATGAATGAATGATAGTCGACATTTGTGTGAAACTGTAATGTATGTAGGTACATCCTCACCTAAGTCTCAAGTAATGCTATTACTTAGGCCACAGTGTTCTTTCCATCATACAGTGAAGCAAACTCATGATGTTAAAGGTAAGTCTCGTGCCAAGGAATGATGATGCCAGAAAGTAAATCAAGTAATGAACTAATTTAAAATATAGCCCCCCCGCCACGCCCGCCTACATCACACGGTGCTTTTCCAGAGTCTGAGTGAACTGGGAAATTTGGTGAGTAGTGAGAGAGAACGACGAGGCGAGAGTCTCTTGGTGATAACGAACCAACCTCTGCCTCAGGTTCACGAGTAAAAGAGACGAAGGATTTTTCTAGCCTAGGAGAAGCACGGGGTTTACCGCAACACTTTCCTCCTAACCCACTTGCTATGACTCTCTGAACCTCTGTGTTGCTCAAACTTGGGCCCCGTGTATCCCCAGGAGATATTAGGAGGTAGAAACGGAAAAGAAAAGGCCCAGGACAATCACCGAATATCTTATAGGAGTCGCAGTAGTCGGTATGAGAAGGTGAGGGGTGCCCTAAAATCCCAGCTCCCTATTAAAACCAGATGCAGATTCGCTGTCCGTTGGTTCATTCATCAGCCACGTACTGAGTTTCTACTCAGGCACAGCAAATGTGAACATCCGATAAAGCCTCTACCGTCCTGGAGTGTGCGTTCTCCTGGTGGGGACAGACGATACCGAGATGGGAAGCTCAAAGTAATTTCTAAAATAACACAGGAAAGGTCATAACCATCTCAGGCTGGAGAGGAGTAGGTGCTACTTTCGCTGTTTGCCTTGATAGCTCCTGGGGGCACCTTCACTCACCCTCGGTACTCGAGGTATTTGGCAGAAAATACTGAGACCTCCAGGGCAGTACTTAACGTCAGGACGCAGCCCCAGAGGCAGGAATTGAGTCACCTGGATCCAGCAAGTCTATGCTTCATGCTTCTGCTTAAAAGCAACATTTTTTTTTTCTTTTGTGCTTTAGATCACAGGGTTGTTGGTCCAGGGCACGTTAAAGGATGCGCGACTGGTAATGGTATCCAAAGGTAAGAGAGTCCGTGGGGCGAAAAAAGGAAACATTGAGTATTCTCTGTCCCTTGTAGATGCAGTATACACATCAGCCTAGGATATGTTGTGAGTCCTGAGAAGATAAATCTCTTTATTCTCCTTTTAACAATTTGTTTCCTTTATTAACTTGTTTGTTGTTGCTGCTGGTCCCCTTAGTGACAGGGGACCGTTCTTCATCGAATGTAAGATACCCCTTTGTGAGATGTACCATTACTTTATTGGCCGCTAAGAAAGAATAAAACAAATTATAATTGTAATATATTGTCAATTGTGAGACACGTTGTGATTTGAGAGGTGTTAACATGTGAAAAAATGTGAAACTTGGAACCTTTGGACAGAATCAAATTGGGTTCTTTAGATATGTCAAACTAATTGGGCCTTTCTTCTCTGAGTCAGGCTATGTTGTGATTGTTCACTCCTATTATTTTATTTTAATTACCATAAATGAAAATTATAGGATACTAAGGTTGTGGCCCAGATAACTCTCTGATCAAGGATGATTGGTGTCCCCTTTCCGTTAACACAGAATTAGTGCTGCAGCGTGGTAGCTACCAGGGACTCTGTGTGTGCATTCGTATGAGTTTTGGGTTCAGGATAGGAGGCTTGAAGCTTTGGAGACAGTCTCCCCTGGGAGTGGTCTTGGGACTAGGCCTGGCCAATGGAGTGAAAGCAGGGATCGTGCAGGTCACTTCTGAACGGAGGTATGTGAGCATCTATAGCTGAGCTTTTTTCACGTTCCACAGCAAACTTAGAGGCTGCGTATTGAATATGGCACCATAATGAAATAAAAGGATCCTGGACCCATAAGCCATTCTTGGAGTACCTCCAATCAGGAATACTCTCACTGAGCATTGCATGAGCAACAAATCAACTTGTATTGTTTTGAATCACCGAAGGTTGATACAGAAATTAGCCTAACCTACCACATAGGTCAGTTTTGCTCTTACTTTATTTCCCATGAAATACGCAGAACCTGCCAAATAATATCAAATACTTCTTCCAAAACTCCAATGAAGATGGAGATTCCTCAACTGATCGAATGATCATGGGTCCTGTGTTGACTTTACTCCCCATGGAGTAGAAACACAAGCTGCCCCTGGCCAAGTCTCTACCATTATGCCCAGGGTGTCGTTATTACTGAATTGTAGTAGAAATCATGGGTCCAGGCATTTATCTCTTGTATTTGACACACTGCCTGTCTACTGGCAGTAGACACAGTGTAGACACAGAACTGAGATCTCTTTGACTCAGGTCAGTAGATCACAGTGTGCTAATCCCATGAGATGGCGGGGTGGGGGGGCATCTTTGCAAGGCACTATCATTAATCCTCCAGTCATAGTTAGGAACATTTTTCAGGAAGACTTCTATAAAATATCCATGAAACACAATCCAGGAGATTGTCCTGAACCTTTTCTCTTACTCCTCATCTTGACCATCATTGGGTTTTCTCTTTAGTGATGGGAAGAAAGCAGATTTGCACCATTAGGCACATATTACTCTATCTGCTTAAGTGTTGTGTTCTAGTAATGGGGTCTTCTTATGTCTGGCGAGAGATAACACACATGGCTTGTTTCTTAGAAGGTGGGGTGTGTGCATATATGGTTGGTGGTAGAGGCATGAAGTGTGAGGTCTAAGCAATACAGAGCATTGGAATATTTTTCACATGAAGTAATTCTATTTGCATTTTAGAAAGATTGCTTTGATTTCAGGCTAAGGGATGGATAAGAAGAGTTGAGACATTGGAAGATGTGAGCCTGGTCCCTGAGAGACCTGCTAATAGTGTATTCCACTAGTCTAGGCCGAGGGATGTAAAAGTGGTAATGCTAATAGTAACGAAGACTGACGTTTTGGAATTATTTTGTAGATCAACTCTCTAAGAAATGGTAGAATGTTTTATTTTTAAATACATTATTCTTCAGGTGTGGTGAGACCAACAGATCAAGAGATGACTGCCTTTGAAAATAAGGCTCATTATTCACAGCTCCCAAGAGGAGGGCTGCAGACCACACCATGCAGGGCCACATGGGGAGAGGTGCCCATGGGGGGGGGGGGGGTCAGGAGGCAGATGGAGCCAGCAGAAGGCCCAGAGCCTTCCTGGTGGCTTCTGTGGGAAAGGGAAGGAGAGACAGGGCAAGTAAAACTCTGAAATTTGAGTAATTTCAGAAGGCTGTGGGGTTTTCTCTATGGATCTGGTACCTGGCTCTGTGATGATTCTTTATTATTAGAAGAATATTGCCTCCTAGTATAAAAGCCAGACGGAGAAGGCTGTTTAGAGCAGGAGCTTTGAATTGGTTCATTTGCACATGAACAGTGAACACCAGGGCAAGTCACTTGCTGACTCTAAGGACTGGCTGGCCCTGGGAGGGGCGGTTATATTAGTCAGCAAGGCACATGCCAGAACAATAAAAAAATAAAAGTAAATAAATATTAAATTAAAAAAAAAACAGAATAAGTAAATATAGTTAACATGTATTTGATGATAAAAATGAGGAAATCAATGTGATTTCCGTCTGGGATGGCTCCGTGAAAGTGAAATGCTATTAACTTTCCAGAGAACTCAACACTCTTGAGCACCTACTATGACCTTTATATCACCTCAATTAACCCTCAAAGCAAAGTTTTGATGGTGGGGCTATTTTTAGCTGAATTTTGCAGCTGTGTTGAAGAAGACTACAAGAGTTTGTGCTCGGCCCCCTATGACATGCTCCCTCACAGCTTGATTTTTAGGTGTGTTGAATTTGAGGTGCCTGCAGGACATCTTGGTAGAACTGTCTAGGACACAGTGCCAGTGACATCCCCATTTGTACCTATGTTCTTATTTAACAGAAACTTGCCTTGCCCTTGCTACATCCCAGATCCTGCTCTAAAAGCTTAACAGATGCCAGCTTATTTAATCCCACACCAATACTTTGAGGTATTTATTATGATCTCCGTTTTATTCATATGTTTAATGATCACAATAGCTACCAGTTCATGGGATACACTGACGAAGCATGCACCAGGCAACGCATTTTATGTAAATGAACTAAAGTTGATCACTTAAGACAAATGTGATTATCTCCATTTCAAAGACTAGAAAACTAAGGCTAAATGACTTGCATTACTTGACTACTATCATATGACTTGATTTTTATGAATTTCATAAATGTGAGTTTCTGTTGTGATTTAAACCATTGTCCCACTTCGCAGACTAGAAATCTAGGATCGGTAGCGGCCTTGGGGCTAGAGGTTAACCACATTCAATCTAAATTTCAGTATATGTGATGCGTCATTCCAATCTCTTCTCAATGTTCCTGTGCTTTTCAAACTGGGTTTCTCTAAAGTTGTACGTTCAATCAGTTTTACAAACATGAGTTTCTTCACAAGATTTCACAAGAGTGGACACTGCCATGGGCTGAATTATATTCCCCTGAAAATCCCTACTGAAGTCCCTCAGTACCTCAGAACATGACTGTTCTGGGACTGGACCTTTAAAAAGGTAATTAAGGTAAAATGAGGTCAGACAGGTAGGCCTTAATCCAAAATGACTGGTGTCCTTATAATAAGGGGAACTTAGGGCACAGACACACACCAGGGGAAGACCAAATGAAGACAGCCACCTGCGAGTCAAGGAGCGAGACTGAGAACCCATCAAACCTGCCAACACCCTGATCCCAGACTTCCAGCCCCCAGAACTTCAAAAGGAATAGCTGTCTGCCCTTGAAGCCACCCAGCCTGTGGCAATTTGTTAAGGTGGCCCTAGGAAAATAAGACATACAGTGAGTTTCCACTACTCAAATGAAATAGGAAAGCCACCTCCCTGGATTGTTGCATAAGCTGTTTGACCGGTCTGACTGTTTTCCTAAATTCACTAACCCGGAGGTCAGATGACTTCCTGGGATGAAAGCCAGCTTCCTCTTGCTGTTACTTGGACCACTGATCTGCAGACATTTTGTTCTTCTTCTTCTAACTTCCCCTCCTGTGACTGGGGACATAAATGTTCGAGAAACAAAAGCCCAGAACGCTAAGGTTGCCACTCTCACTTCCTCTTGCCCCTTAACTCAGCAGCATTGCTTTCAATACAGTAATTGTCCCGGGGCAACCAGCGGGGGAGAGAAGGTCGCAGAGCCCTAGCGGCCACCCCAGGAGGTGGATACAGCGTGTCATGTTTCACAGAGCCACTTCTGGGCACAGAAAATGCCAGAATGATGTCTCCTACCCACCTGGCTGGGATATTGATCCCAGCCATGGCCTTCCTCTCCTGCCTGAGACCTGAGAGCTGGGACCCTTGCGTGCAGGTATGTGGTTTCATGTCGGTTCACCTCCTGTGAGATCTGCCTTGCTTCTGAAAAACTGCCCTCTGCCCAGAACTTCTCACTATGGGTCCTTCCTAGTTGACTAGTTTCATTTGCAACAAGGAGTCGAATTACCTTAAGAACCTGAGAGGCCACAGGGACCAAACAGTTCATGGTTACATGGCACCAACCAGGCAGCCCGTGGCGTCATGGCCCATTTAGGACTTGAAGTGCTAATAGGGGCTTTAGGTCAGATAGATCTGCTTAAAGTCACTGTTCTTTGACTTCTGGGCTGTGTGACCTTGAATAAGTTGTTGAACCTCTCTGGAGCTGGTTTTAACATTTATAGAAGCCTTACAATAATACCTACTTCAATAGAGGGTTGCAAGAAGTCTGCTTCCTGTCATTCCTTTGGACAGTACTCTCTGCTTCGGTCTTTCACTTTGCCCTTTTCAATTTTAGGAAGGTTGTTTTGTTTTGTTTTGCTTTGGATTTTGTCTCTTAATAGGGAGAACTTTCTTTTTTTTTAATAATAAATTCATTTTTTATTGGTGTTCAATTTACCAACATACAGAATAACACCCAGTGCTCATGCCGTCAAGTGCCCCCCTCAGTGCCCGTCACCCATTCACCCCCACCCCCTGCCCTCCTCCCTTTCCATCACCCCTAGTTCGTTTCCCAGAGTTAGGAGTCTTTATGTTCTGTCTCCCTTTCTGATATTTCCCACACATTTCTTCTTAGGGAGAACTTTGTAAGTGGATTTCAGACCTTCAGATCTAACAGTAGTTCCAAAGGATGAAAAGAAACACGATTGGAAAAGAAAAGGAGAGAGAGAGAGAAATAGAGAAAAAGACAGACAGACAAAGAGAGATGGGGAAAAGAGAGAGAGAGAACCACATAAAATGACAGCTGATGCGATGGTTTCTTTGTGAAACACCTTCCAACTTTTATGTCACCTCATTCATGATGGATCTCTTGTTTTTCCCCTGTGTAGACTTCACAAGTGCTTGGGGAGCCCAGGGTAGAACCCAACAACCGAAGGAATATTCTGGGATTTAGTGTGTGGCAGGTTCAGAACCTCAAGAAGAGCATAACCAGTTGGAGTCCTGAGACTGAGGGCACTGGGGAAGTAATGTGCTTTAATATGTAGCAAAGATGAATTTGTCATGTCGAAGTCCTCCCTTCCTCCAACTCCCTGCCCAGAGCCCTGCTGCTTGTCCTCTGTGCGTCCCTACTACCGTCAAGTCAATAGGGATGGATCCTCTAATCAAAGTCACCCTGAATAAAATCACGCCTTCCCTTTACCCACACCCTATATTCTCAGTCTCCAAAGCCTGTACAACCCTGCCCATCCCCTCAGTGCCACCCTATAAGAGGTCCATAGTCCCCCTGGCCTTGATTCTTGGATAGCGACTGGTGTCCTGCTTCCTAGTCCCCTTTCTCTTCTAACTCACTCTGCACATTTTTGTTTGTTGTTTATTTGTTGTTGTTTTGCCTGAATCTCAGTTCTAACAAACTGCCCTCTTAACAACTTGTAATAACTTTTGAGTGATATTAGGGCAGTTTGCGATCCCAGGGCCTTTGCACTGGCTATTTCCTCCAGCTAGAATTCTTTGTTCTTAGATCAGTGCTGCCCAAATGCAAGACAATGTGGGTCACATGATCTTATCTAAATTTAAACAATAAATGTAACTAAATTTAGCCAAATTTCTATTTAACTACATTTTAGCTAACAAAAATCATAGCTTTAAATTTTCTAGTAGCCACATTGAAAAAATTGAAATTGGTAAATTTCGTTTTAATAATATTTTATTTAACCTAGTATATTCAAAATATTATTTGAAAATCTAATATAGACTAAACTATTAATAAAACGCTTCACACTCTTTCTTTGGTATTAAGTGTTTGAAAATTTAGTATTATTTTACAGTTAATGTACCTGTCAGTTTAGAATAAGTTTCTTGTGTGCAATAGCTGTGTGGGGTCATTGGCTACCATGTTGGACCATACAGTCTTAGAATCTTCATGATTTAATCCCTCACTTTATTCATATTTCTGCTTAAATGTCACCTCCCCTTGGAAGTGTTCCTTGATCATCTACCCTCCATATTGCCTCTAATCTCTATGATGCTTTTTTTTAATAACACATGATTATACATTATTGAATATCTATTATTTGTCCTTCCCTTTGAAATGGAATCTATAAGTGAACAACATCATTGCTAATTTTATTTATCACTATACCCTAGTGTTCTGTGCTGGTTTCAGCCTATCCTATCAATAAACAGTGTTGTGGTTGAACCAGCCCCTGTGGTTCTTTATGATTGTAAGATACTCTTCAGCAATCATCATCAGGGAACTTTGAAGCACTGAAAGGTTCTTCCTTATAAATCCTGGAAATTATACAGCACAAGTAGGGCCACACAACAATGTTGAAGGCAGAGAGAAAAAAAAAACTTTCAAGCATGTGGGGTTCTGTTCTTACTGGGGCTGAGGATGAGGGGCTAGGATTTCCCTGGCTCCCTCCTTCTTGGTGAATTTAAACCATAAGAGCAGGGATTTAGGAGGAGGTGAATGTGGGAAGAGGGAGTAATAAGAATAAGGCTCAGTGAGGGGAGGTGGCCTGGCACTTTACCTAGTGACATGGCTGGCATTGTGTTTATTGGAGGTAAACACTTCTTTGAAGTGGATGCCTCCCCAACCAAAGCTTTAAAATCAGGCACCTGCATTACAAGAAAAGCCAACTGTCAAGGCTTACACTACCCCCAGTGCCTTGCACATAGTAGGTCCTCAACTTACACTTGTTAGATGATTGAAAGTACTGCTATAGGGCTCTGGCTTCCCCACTGGCTTAGGCTTCACCACTTCTACTGTGTACCAGCTGCTCTGAATTAGTTTCCATCCCTTCTTGCCTACACTCTTCTCTCCCCCTTCCTCTTTCTGTGTATCTAAATCTTACTCATCCTTCAAGACTCCCCTTGAAAACTTCTTTTACTTAATAGTGAAAGGGAATATAAGGGAAGGGAGAAGAAATGTGTGGGAAATATCAGAAAGGGACACAGAACATAAAGACTCCTAATTCTGGGAAACGAACTAGGGGTGGTGGAGGGGGAGGCGGGTGGGGGGTGGGGGTGAATGGGTGACGGGCACTGAGGGGGACACTTGACGGGATGAGCACTGGGTGTTATTCTGTATGTTGGTAAATTGAACACCAATAAAAAATAATTTATTTAAAAAAAAAAGAAAACTTCTTTTGCTCAGAAGCCATCTATAATCCCTGGATCCAGAATTGATCACTACCATTTATGAGCTAGAGGAAGTTATTTTCCAGGCCTGGTTTATGGTCCTTTTCAGTGGTGTGAGTCATGTTCCTATCTCAACTCTTCCTCTAGATTGTGTGAGCTCATGGAAGTCTGGAGCCCTATCACATGGGTCTTTGCCCACAGCACTTAGAGAAAATGCCAACAATTCAGATCTAAGCAAATCTTCATTCAGTCAGTTGTTCATTCACTTACTCAATAAATAGTGAGCATTAGCCATTTGCCAGACACAATTCTGAGTGCCGGAGACATAGCAGAGAGCACGAATACCAAAGTTTACAATCTAGTGAGGGAAATGAGCAACAC
Organism: Nyctereutes procyonoides; assembly: GCF_905146905.1. Lineage (NCBI taxonomy): Eukaryota > Metazoa > Chordata > Mammalia > Carnivora > Canidae > Nyctereutes > Nyctereutes procyonoides. The sequence continues at coordinate 3,002,429 of NW_026575135.1, read as the reverse complement.
ATGTGGAATAATCACATAGACAATGTCATGTTAGATGAAGATACAGCGTGTGATGAAAGAGGGTAAAGGAAGGAAGCCTGTGACCATGTGTTATTAGACAGTACGGTCGGGGGAGGGAGGGTCCTATAAGGGGTAGCATTTCAGGAGACATATCAATGAAGTGAAGAGCTGCACATGTGACCTGTGATACTTTGTGCATATTACTTACCTCTGAATTCTTCTTCTTTAAAAGGTTTATCTGAAGATTAAATTAAAGCATATAACGTATAAGAAAGATGCCCACATATGGTAGGGGATTAATAAAAACTACTAATAATTAATGTTAACATTTATTGATCACCTTCACTGTAACAGGCTTTGAGATAATCTCTTTAAATACTTTATTTCATTTAATCCTTTTAACTGATTTTATTGGTTTTAAACAGAAAACCAAAATTAGCTGGCTTAAGTAAGAAGTCGTATTGAAGAAATCAGAGAATTTAGAAATTGGGAGGTTAGAGAACAAGAGCTTACAAAGAATTGGGGAAAGTATGAGGGAAACAAACACACAAACCAAAGGAACGTAAACTATTTGACCTTATTTACTAGGTCCCGCCACTGTTGTCTATACATCCCTAAATATTTTTCTCCATTTCTGTATCATATGCTCAAACATCAATGAGTCAGGGGAAAGAATGCCACTGCAAAAGTTGAGCTATGACTGTGAAGTCTGGACATCTTAACTGGTAGTCTCCCCAAGGCTGTATACAATTGCGGGGGTACTCGGGAAAAAAAAAAACTTTGCCCCATAGCTCATGGAAGAATTGGGTGAAATCCAGGGCTTTTGGGTTCCAGAGCTTCATGTTTTCACCACTTGATTCTATTGCCTCTCCCTAAAGCTGCCATTGTGATGGTAGAGGTTAGGAAACTGGGGACATAGTAAGTTCTCTGCCGTTCCAAAGCTGCAGTATAAAGTGAGTGGATAAATGAATGAATGGGTGGGTGGGTGGATGGATGGATAGATGGATGGATGGACAGACCCTGTACTTGTATGGAGGTCTCCACTGCTCTGCCTTAGGAGAGGAAAGGAGAGAGGGCAGTTGAGGTGCATGCATTAAGACGCTGTATCTACTGTGTGATCATTGCAGGTGGTTCCTAACATTACTTACCAATGCATGGAGCTGAATCTCAGCAAAATCCCCAACAACATCCCCACATCAACCAAGAAACTGGACCTGAGCTTTAACCCCCTGAGGCATTTAGGCAGCCATTGCTTCTCCAACTTCCCAGAACTGCAGGTGCTGGATTTATCCAGGTAATGAATGAGCTTTCACACATTGCTCAAGGTAGAATGTTCACGGTTCTATCACTTCATTCTTGTCAGGAGTCTTGTCTTTATTCACTTATTCGTTCAACAGATATCTTACTTGCTGTATAACTTTGGATAAGCCACTTCCTTTCTCCAGATCCCATTGCCTCATCTGTGAAATGAGCAGCTGGATGAGAAGGTTTCTAAGGACAGCTCTATCTTTCGATATTCTTTTAAGTCAGGGAAGAAAATTGACTCAAACTCTTTCACAGCAGATATTTACTGACTACTTGGTATATATTACACAGTCTGCTAGGAAACAAGAGTATATTGGTATATACAATCCCAGCGATTCAAGAGGGCATACATATGTACTTGAAAGAAGGAACGTGTCACAATCCTGAGCATGGTGCTAGGCACATATTAGGTATGCAATGAATGTCACTCGATTCTGATTTTGGATTTTGAACCTGAGATAAAGATGGTAATATACACCAGTAAGTTATAAGCTAGTGCTAGAGGCAACATATTGTGTTGTTCTGAAGAGGGGCCTACTCTGTCTGCAGTGGGTAGTGAAGACAGATTTCATGAACAGAGTGGGATTCAAAGAATGTCTAGAATATTGAAAGTGGGATAGAGGATAGGGAAATAGGAAGATGCAAGTAACCCAAGAAGAAAGGTGACAAGATCAAAGGAAAATATCCATTGTGAGAAAGAACGACTAAGACTTTCTTTCCTGATGCTGGGAAATTTATCCTTTATTAGGATAGGTGAAATTATTATCATTATTTTTGAGGGGACTTGAATCCTAAAAATATCATCACCATTAGGGCCTTATTTTAAAAGGTACTGGATAACGGATCGTGTTCTCTATAATAGTTTATGGAAAATGCAGAAGCATTTTGCATATGTTTTTTTATTATAGAAACTTTTAATAGATTCTAAGATCATAGCACAAAAACCCTCTTTATAGCAGATATTTCTGTAGAAAGAAGAGCGGGCATCTGATGTTTTATACTCTAACTTAGAAATTGACAGAGTATATAACAAAGGCGGAACGGAGCATTTTAAAGCTAGTGGGGTAGAGCACAGAGCTCTGTGGGGGTCAGAAGGCCGAGCCAAGTCCTCCTGTAACATTGATAGCCATGTGGACTGCGGCATGTCACTTCACCTCTCTGACTGTCAGTTTTCATGTTTGTGAAATGGAAATGGTGAGACTTACTCCATAGGGATAAATGTGATAATGAATGTTAGCATGTATATATTAAAAACCTTACAAGTCGACTTTATAAGGATAAAAATATTATTATAGCACTTCATTAGTTTCTAAATTTCAGTTTTCTGAATAAGGATTTTGTTAAGAACTCTAATTAAGATAGATTATCCCTCTTCCTTTTTATTTTAATTTTTTAATTATTTATTTATTCGTAAGAGACACAGAGAGAGAGACAGAGGCAGAGACACAGGCAGAGGGAGAAGCAGGCTCCATGCAGGGAGCCCGATGTGGGACTCGAGCCCCTGACCTGGGATTGTACCCTGAGCCGAAGGCAGAAGCTCAACCGTTGAGTCACTCAGGCATCTCACCCCTCCCCCTTTTTAAAACAAGAAGTAGTTTCTTATCAAACAGTGTCTCTTATAATTCATCTTCAAACCACCACATACACAAGGAATTTCTCTCAGAGGCTTCGAGAGAGGACAGCTCTCCCTTTGGTTAACCAGAAGGAGATCCTGGCTTACAGCAGGGACAAACATAGTACCATAGACGTCCCTTGCCCTTTCATACTCCTTTACAGGGTTCAGCTAGTCCTCCAGCCAGCCTTTTATTCCTATGGAAACCTACTGATATACTTGTCTTCTCTTTTTTAGATGAAGAAACTGAGGCTCAGAGAGCTTTAGTAATTGATCTATGTTCACGCTCTACATTTTGTGGAGCTTGTTGGCAGCAGAGATTCATATTTGCATCTCCTGCTTCCAGGTTAAATGTTCTCCTCATCTTAATGCTCTGCTCCTCAAAAGTGATGAGCTCCCTCTGATGAGAGAGAGACACAGCAAGACCTCTCCAGTCTAATACATAAGGTTACAGGTTATAAAATCCTAGAACTGACAGCAATGTAAGAAACAAGTAAGTTTAGTTGCTTCATTTAGAAAATGATAACTGAGATCCACAGAGGTATAAGAGGACCAGGGAGATAGCAGAATCAAGATGTCTTGCCCCCTTTTCAATTATTCTTTTTGTGGCACCCACCACCCTCTATTGAGTTACTAATCAATAAAAGCTTGGACTAAAATACTTTTATTACCCAAGACCCTCATGGAGGGGATGGGACAAGTGGAGAAATTGTAAATGTCATTCAGGTTGGACCAGGAAATAACTCATTTGCAAATGCTAACCGGCTAGCACCTGCAGTGCTAGCAAGTGTTTATCATTAGCTTGCCATTTCTCATCTGGATAAGCACCTTGTCTCTAGGACACTTCCATGAATATTGTATATAGTATAGCTGCCATTTCTCTGGGGGAAAAATTCAAAATGCTTTATCCAGTCTGTAAGCCTCTACTTTGTAACCTCCTTTCTCCGCAACCTCATCTCACGTCCCTCCACTTCCCTCTCTGTACTCCACAGACATAGAAGTTTCTCACGGTTTCTCAGGGTTCCTCTATGTATCATGGCTTTTGTATCTGCTCTTCTCTTTTCTTGGTAATTCCTAGCCATCCTTCAGATTTCAACTCACATGCTCTCAGAAAAGCCTGCTTTTATCCCCCTGATGTAGGTCCATTCCTTTGATGTAAGGTTTCATTGTACACTTTCCTTTTCTTTCATAGGACTCACTCCTATCACCTGTTACTAACATTCACCTGTGATAACTCCAACTTTCAAATATCTAGCTATCATATATAGAAAGCTCTGCATAAATCTTGAGGTAACTGTGACACTTGTGTAAATTTTTTTTATATCTTTGAAGTGGACACTTTACCAGTCATTTATCATGCCTTACAGCTAACGGCTATCTGTATCATCTGTACCAATCTGACGGATAATCACAATTACATGTGACAGGAAGTGGCTGAAGTTAATCCAAGGTAGTTACATACTCTATCTGCTGTACAGTCTTCATGTGCCCCAATTATTGATCTTTAGCCGATTTCCTTCTGAGGGATGTGCTGCCTCTGCTTAGCACATGTGCCTAGTGTGACAAAAATAGTTTGTCATTGTGTCCAGTAGGATAATACTGAATCTGTGGGGCTTCTTATTTGCTCATGTCATCATCTATCCTGCTTCATGTCTTTGTCAAGACACAATCACACATCATGTCACATCTGCACAAAGAGCTAGATGACTAGGATGGCTATTCTTTTTTGAGTTTTAATTCCCCAGAAATATTATATAATCTGTATCTCTTTTCCCTGTAGGTGTGAAATTCAGATAATTGAAGATGATGCATATCAGGGCCTAAACCACCTCTCCATCTTGATATTGACAGGAAACCCTATCCAGAGATTATTTCCAAGAGCCTTTTCTGGACTATCAAGTTTAAAGACGCTGGTGGCCAAGGAGACAAAACTAACATCTCTAGAGGATTTCCCCATTGGACATCTCAAAACCTTGAAGGAGCTTAATGTGGCTCACAATCTTATCCATTCCTTCAAGTTACCTGCATATTTCTCTAACATGCCAAACCTGGAGAACGTGGATCTTTCCAATAACAAGATCCAAAATATTTATCGTGAAGACTTGCAGGTTCTACATAAAATGCCACTACTCAACCTTTCTTTAGACTTGTCCCTGAACCCTTTATACTTTATCCAACCAGGTTCCTTTAAAGAAATTAAACTCCATGAACTGACTTTGAGAAGTAATTTTGATAGTACAGATGTAATGAAAACTTTTATTCAAGGTCTGGCTGGCTTGAAGATCAATCAGTTGGTTCTGGGAGAATTTAAAAATGAAAGGAACTTGGAGAGCTTTGACAATTCTCTCCTGGAAGGACTGTGCAATTTGACCATTGAAAAATTCCGGATAGCATACTTTGATAGCTTCTCAGAGGATACTACTAACTTATTTAACCACTTGGCAAACATTTCTGCAATTTCTTTGGCGCATCTGTATTTAGACACACCAAAATACCTTCCTAAAAATCTCAGATGGCAGCGGTTGGAAATAGTTAATTGTAACTTAGAACAATTTCCCGCATGGGAGCTGGACTCTCTCAAGGAGTTTGTTCTCACTTCCAACAAAGGTATAAGCACTTTTGCTGAGATGAAGATGGAAAGCCTTGAGTTTCTAGATCTCAGTAGAAATGGCCTGAGTTTTAAGACTTGCTGCTCTCACTCTGATTTTGGGACAACCAGACTGAAACATTTAGATCTGAGCTTCAATGAAATCATTACCATGACTTCAAACTTCTTGGGCTTAGAACAACTTGAATATCTAGATTTACAGCATTCCAGTTTGAAGCAGGCCAGTGATTTTTCAGTATTCTTGTCCCTCAGAAACCTCCGTTACCTTGATATTTCTTATACTCGCACTGAAGTTGTTTTCCAGGGCATTTTTGATGGCTTGGTCAGCCTCCAAGTCTTGAAAATGGCTGATAATTCTTTTCAGGACAACTTCCTTCCCAATATTTTCAAAGGGCTGACCAACTTAACCTTTCTGGACCTTTCTAGGTGTCATCTGGAACGGGTGTCCGAGGAAGCATTTGTCTCACTTCCTAAACTTCAGTTGATAAATATGAGTCACAATAGCCTCTTGTCATTGGGTACACTAGCTTATGAACCTCTCCTCTCCCTCCAGATCCTAGATTGCAGTTTTAATCGAATAGTAGCCTTCAAGGAACAAGGACAACAGCATTTTCCAAGTAATCTAGTTTCCTTAAATCTTACTCGGAATAACTTTGCTTGTGATTGTGAACATCAGAGTTTCCTGCAGTGGGTCAAAGACCACAGGCAGCTCTTGGTGGAAGTTGAACAAATGGTGTGTGCAAAACCTTTAGACATGCAGGACATGCCCTTGCTAAGTTTTAGGAATGCCACCTGTCAGAGGAGCAAGACTATCATTAGTGTGTCAGTTTTCACTGTGCTCATGGTTTCTCTGGTAGCAGTTTTAGCGTATAAGTTCTATTTTCACCTGATGCTTCTCGCTGGCTGCAAAAGGTATAACAGAGGTGAAAGTACCTATGATGCATTTGTTATCTACTCAAGCCAGGATGAAGACTGGGTGAGGAATGAATTGGTAAAGAACTTGGAGGAGGGAGTGCCCCCCTTTCAGCTCTGCCTTCACTACAGAGACTTCATTCCTGGTGTGGCCATTGCCGCCAACATCATCCAGGAAGGCTTCTACAAAAGCCGGAAGGTTATTGTTGTGGTGTCCCAACACTTCATCCAGAGTCGGTGGTGCATCTTTGAGTATGAGATTGCCCAGACTTGGCAGTTTCTTAGCAGTCGTGCTGGCATCATCTTCATTGTCCTGCAGAAGGTGGAGAAGTCCCTGCTGCGGCAGCAGGTGGAGCTGTATCGCCTCCTCAGCAGAAACACTTACCTGGAATGGGAAGACAGCGTCCTGGGGCGGCACATCTTCTGGAGACGGCTCCGAAAAGCCTTGCTGGATGGTAAACCGTGGAGTCCAGAAGGAACAGAGGATGCAGAAAACAGCTAGCATGAAGCAGGAAACTCTGCTTGAGGATGAAAAGCTCCTGCGGTGCTTCTTGCCCAGCTGGACCCAGTACTTGTTCAGTTAGCGATGTACCTGCCACTGTGCTAAGGGCGGATGAGTCAGTGGTGCACGAGGGCTGCAGGACTGCCAACCTCATGGAGTTTACAGTGCAGAGGGAATAATGCTGTGCTAAACCACAGAACCTCCAGGTGGATGCTTCCACCAAATCAGCTGAGGAGTCCATGGCTGAGTCCATGGAAAGTCAACTCAATTCTTACCCCATCAAACTGAGTTAGAACTAAGAGACTGGGTCCCAGAGAGATCAGGGAAGAGATATAGTTCTTCAACTGAGTCTCTGGAGTGGAAACTACCTCATGACATGCTAGCTCTCTGAAAGCTGTTTGGGCAGTTTTAACTGAACCAGGTCTTTGCCCACTTTTCCCTTTTCTATTGAATGCAATTGAAATTCCGCTTGATGACTCAAAAGGATCCTGATTCAGATCCCTTCCCCACTACTCTAAGCCAGTTTCCTTACAAAGGCTAAATAAAGTCTAGCAACTAGTTCCAAAGGAATTCTGATTAACGCATATCCACAAATATCCTGGCCATTCTTTGGGATGTTCTATTTATTAACTAATTTTGCCTGATACATTTTTGTTTTTATAAAATCCAGTTCTCATTTTTCATGTCTCCTCTATAAACTCTTACCGTAAATAAGGCTGTTAGAGACATGCTGGAAATTTCCATATTTAAGCACTATCATTCAAGCGAATATGTAAAATACACTCCATCATTTTGTCACTTGATGTCACTCTAAAGTTATTACCTACTAAGTTATGACTGTCATGAAGGAAACATTAAAATAATTTGGTTGAAAGTGGCACTCATTGTAATAGAGAGAGACAAGTCCAAATTTCTGGTCTAATAATGTGCAATTCGGGGCTAAGGGCAGACCAAGAAATGGGATGACCTGGAGGTCCCAGAAACATAGGGCTGATATGGCTGAGGTGACCACGTGACAAGAGCTACAGCAGTTTCTTCTGCAGGAAATGAGTATTTTCTGATGGAACATTGACTTTTTCAGGGGGTTATGAAATGGTTCTAGGTGGGGAGTGCACGTTGCTGCTTCCTGTTGAGTACCACTCCCTGTGACCACATTTAGGAAAGAGCAGACATTATTACTGAGAAAATAATGTCACTGAGGTTAATGTGGGTCATGTTAAGGGGAATTCTTAGAAGAGCACATACTATTTTTCCCCAGGAAGAACAGCAAGGACTTTTGGAAAACATGGTTGTCGAAACTTAAAATGTGGCCACACCCTAGAGCGTGTTTGTGACTGAGTGTTTCAGAGCATATTTTTTTAAATTTTTTAAAATTTTTATTTATTTATGATAGTCACAGAGAGATAGAGAGAGAGAGAGGCAGAGACATAGGCAGAGGGAGAAGCAGGTTCCATGCACCGGGAGCCTGACATGAGATTCGATCCCGGGTCTCCAGGATCACGCCCTGGGCCAAAGGCAAGCGCCAAACCACTGCGCCACCCAGGGATCCCTTGCATATTTTTTTTTAAGATTTATTTATTCAGAAAGAGAGAGAGAGAGAGAGAGAGAGAGAGGCAGAGACACAGGCAGAGGGAGAAGCAGGCTCCATGCAGGGAGCCCGACGTGGGACTCGATCCCGGGTCTCCAGGATCACACCCCAGGCTGCAGGCGGCGCTAAACCGCTGCGCCACCGGGGCTGCCCCCAGAGCATATTTTGGTCGGAGCATAACAGGAGTTTCTGAACATGCCTGGGTGTGCTTATAAGCCTTACACGGTCATGAATGTGGATCTGTGTATTTGTGCACATGCCTCTAAGTGTTTCTGTCCGTATGTGAATGCCAAAGTGCGTGTGTCTGTGTGATCGTGTCCTCGTGGAACCCTGGGATTCTACTGCAAGGGGAATATGTGCCTTTGATGTGGTGTCTACAGCTGTTTGAGATAGGTTCTCTGCTCTCAAGTTTGTATGTGATTGCTTATATACGAACATCTGTGGTGTTAGATTCCGAGTCTTTCTGAAGGTGTGTGTTTGTGTGTGTCCAGGCTATGGTGAGTGTGTCTGTGTTCATACTGGAGTGTGTGTTCTGCATCTGTGTGTTAGTTCAAGCAAATGTTCAAGACTCCAAGGAGGAAAACCAAAGTGCAGCTGGAATGTTTCTTGTATACCAGGCTGATGCTGGCCTCCTTCCCATCAGTCCCTTCTCCTAGACGGGAATTCTGAAAATTGCAGGTGAGGCAGACGAGGAGGGAAAGAAATGATATGATGGCAACATAAGGAAGGGAAGGAAAGAGGACAAATAGACCAGGGGCAGTTCTTTTTTTTTTTTTTTTTTGATTTTATTTATTTATTCATGAGAGACACACATACACACACAGAGACACAGACAGAGGGAGAAGCAGGCTCCATGCAGGGAGCCCGATGTGGGACTCGATCCTGGGTCTCCAGGATCACGCTCTGGGATTGTGATCCCACCCAGGGATCCCCAAGCACAGTTCTTTGAAGCCATTTTAGTTCTCCAGATTAAAGAGAGATGAGGAGTGGAACAGAGAGAAATTGATACTAATGAGAGAACGCTTTAAATTTGTGTACTATCCTGCAACTTGGAACATAGTCACACAATTATGACCGCATCTGAATTTCTTATTATCTGAGCGAGGTAGCCGGTTAAGAATTAGTTTCCCCACTTTCCTGACACAAAACTGAAGTTCAAGGAAATGAGTTTATTGTCAATAAAATAGAGTGTAAACGAGCAGCAGGGCCTGGATGTGGGTCCCCTGCCTCCTTGGGGCAGCCCACTTTCCACGGCACCCCACTGCTTCACGCTTCAAGTTACTAAAACGAGAAGTGAAACCACTGTAGTTCTCTTTGTACTTGACAATGGTCAAGGGTTTTTCACTGAAACCGTGAATTGTTATGCAAATACATATGTATATATATATATATAGAGAGAGAGAGAGAGATAAAATATACTGAACTATATATATTATATATTGTATATAATATACTGAATTATATATGTATTTATATATACATAATTAATTATAATACTTTTCCTTCCATAAAGGGTGTGAGGGAGGCAAACAAAGTATGCATGGATAATAAGGGTCATCCATAAGAACCAGAAAAGCTGGATGAAAAATGGAAAAGAGGAAAAGGAGACACTACAAGTAAGCTTTGCCATAGTGCTTCCCCGTTCAGACTCCAGAGAGCATCTCCAGCCCCTTGGCCCCCCCGCCCCAGTGTTTTGGATGTTGTGGCTTCTGGAGAAAGCCACAACTCAGACTTACCGTTTGCCACGCCTGCTTTGGGCTTCATTTTTATGCGAGCCTCCCTAACTCAAATATAAAATGAGGGTAGCACATTACTCTGTGAACTGCTGTCAGTAGTAAGCATGACTGCACGTATATGCAACACTATTTTTATGGAGGAGTAATCCTCTGGGACTTTTTTCCCCCCTCTGGGACTTTATAAAGGGTGAACAGAAAGAAATATTGAGTGGTCTTCTCAAAAACAGCATTATAGCAATTGCTATTTTCCAACCCGTGGACCACAGGAGGACTGTAATTGTAATTATGCAGTTTCTTTCTGACTCGGCTCCCACCCATGGGATTGTCAGAACCCTAGCCTCTTTCTGGACTTTGTTACCTTGGTAGAAATCACCAGCAGGTTCCTGGAGGGTCTTTTATGAACACAGTCTTCCACAAGAATAACTAAGCTCTGTGAGGGCAGGGAGCATGTTCACTTATCCTTTGCTGTCCTAGCCCTGAGCTCGATGGCCTGCACATGGCAGATCAAACAACACCTATTTAAAGAATTAGTGAGTGAATGAAGAACCCTCTCTACAGGGATGTTGTCCTCTGTACCTCAAGGACGCCAGTTCCAGAGCACAGCTCTTTGCTGCCCTTGCATGTCTGGGGCTCTAGCTTTCCACAGCTGTTTCTTGTCTCTGTTGCTGTCTGCATGGATGTTCTCAACTACTTCCACCACTTGGTTCCTTCACTCCAAGTATTTCAAAAGTTACTTTGCAGAAGAAGGGAAGAGGACTTATAACAGTTATCCTCAGTCACTATATTTAGGTCCTACTCTACTGCTTTATGTCTGATATCAAGTTTAAATTCCCATACCATGACCCTGAGTTGGATACTGGTAATATCATCATTATTACCCATTGGGAAACAAAGACTCTGAGACTGTAAGTAACATATCCAAAGCCACACAGCTAGTAAATGCTCAGCTATGATTTAAACCCAGTCTTTCTTGCATCTCAAGTCAACTAGGCTAGATGGTTTCTCTAAGGCCTTCCTTTTATAGCCTATAGAGATTTTACTACCACTGTTCTTTATTTTTATTTCCTCTTTGCTATGGTTAGAGCTCAACATCAGAACCCAAACACGAAGGTGAAACCAAAGGAGGGGTGTTGGGCTGAAGGCTGTATAAGAGACATCAAGCACTCCATGAAATCAACTATTCCCTCTCAGGATGAAGGACTAAGCCCTTCCCTCTTCAACTTTCTTTTCCAACAGAGTACATTCTTTCCCATGATGTTCCCAGGACTTTAATGCAGTTAGGCCCATCCAAATGGCCTTCCAGTTGGGCCCAGTTGATTCCATGTTCATGGTAATTACCTATCACCCTGCACTCAGTGGATCCTTTCTGTCACATAGCTTTAAATACGCTATTCCTTTCCATTTCTTCATTAAATGGCATTGGAAGGCAACTTGATATGGAGCTGATAAAGTCTGAGTTCGTCAACCTTAGCAATGTACCTTAACACGGCATTTAAAATGGATGATCTGGGGAAGGAGCTACACAGCACGAATCTTGCACTGGGTTTTGTGCTGGCACCATTACTCTCTCTTCTTTTAGCTTGGATAAATGAGAGGACCCCAATAGCTCAGAGTCCAAGAGTGCGAATTTCAACCTACCATCTGGAACGGTAATAATCTGTTTAGCTAATGGAAGAAGAATCCTGATGCGCTGAAATCAGAAATGGCTGTAAAGCCTGACTTTTATTTTCTTCCCATATAATATTCTAGCCATTGTTATTAAATATAGGGGGTATAAAGGGCACCTGGGTGGCTCAGTTGGTTAAGCATCTGACTCTTGATTTCGGCTCAGGTAATGATCTCAAGGCTATGAGCTTTTGCTCTGCATTAGGCTGGGCACAGAGCCTGCTTGAGATTCTCTCTCTCCCCTTCTCCTTTTGCCTCTCCCCCCAGCTCTCTTATAAACGAACAAATGAATAAATTATGTGCAGATTAAGAAAATCCTATGTGGTCTTATTTATTATAGGGGTGCTAGTCTAGCAGATGTGTACGATGGACTTGGGTTTGGATCCTGGTAGCCACACCTTCACAATATAATTTTGAACAAGTTTCTTAGGCTAGTTCTAGTTTGTTTTCTTGAGTAGTGAGTGTACGTCTCTCCTACTCTACAGGGCTACCAAGAAGGTACAATAGAGAGTGAAAGGGAGACACAGCACAACTCTAAATTTAGGTCTTGAAGGACCTACCTTAAGAACAGGAAATATCCCAAGCTTGATACGTAGTTGACATAGAAGCCTGGAATCCTGAGGTCTCTAAGGCAGGAGGCCTTATACGCATAGTAAAACTCAAGCCTGTGACTCTTGGGGTGGGAGAATGGAAAGAGAAGGCTGGGCCCCAGCTCTGAAACACACCACATTACCAGACACTGCTGCTAGAATTGAAGGCACAAAAGCCATTGTTTGTGTTTTTGTTTTCCTTCCTGCCTCCTTTCTTTTTAGAGAGATAGGGAGTGGGGGTGCCACAGAGAGAGACGGAGTCTGAACTCTCAAGCCGGCTCCACACTCAGTGTGTCGCCCCACGTGGGGCTCGATCTCATAACCCTGAGATCATGACCTGAGTTGAAATCAAGAGTCAGAAGCTTAACCGACTGAGCCACTCAGGTGCCCCCATACTCTTTTAATGGAGCAGAATCCTAGTGCAGTGGACAGTGGACCACCTGGGAGGGTGCAAAGTGAGATCTGGTCTAGGCTCTCCATGTACTTGTATAATTGTGGGAAAGTCACTCAAGTGCCTTGAGGCTCAGACCTCAATACATAAAATAGGGGTGAATAGTACTTTCTTGGCAGACCTCATTTGGCTATAATGATAATACTGACAATACTAACAACGACTGCCTTTAATTGACCAATCGTTTGTGTAAACACTTTTTTTCTTTTTTTTTTTGTATGTACTAATTCATTTACTGTGTCACATCAACAAATTAGGAAGATACTAATTATTTCCAATTTACAGATGAGGAGACTGACACTTGGAGACATTCCATAATGTGTCCAGGGCCACCTGCTAATAAATGCGACCTTTGAGTTTAGGATGTAAGCTCACTTCCAGTTCACAGCAGGACTATATAACACTGTTCTTTACCCAAAAAACTATCCTCTCAAAAAAATGCATGAAACCTCCCATCTCACCATTGTACTTTTGATTGATATTAACCAAAGGGAAGGATTACTGTTGTCACTTATTGATATTAGTGTCACAACCATATGAGCCTGGGAAAAAGTTCATCAGGGATACACATGACTAAAGATGTTTAACGATGCACCAATGAGGACCACTAGATGATGGTCTTCCCGTAAACAACATGCTTAAGTAGCTGTATCATTTTTTAGTCAGACTTCCTGATAAGAATCACTGACTGGTGACTTTACAGAGGTTATGGGGGAAGTTCCAAAATCTAAGGACTTTCCAGATGGTTGGAATAAGATCACACACTCTGGGTTCTGTTACGGAGAGCACCAAGCTTTTCAATTCAAAGTGAAACCGGTGGAATAAGGAGTTGATCAAAAGGAACTAAATACACTGAGCACCATGTGTGCTCATCCGATTGCTGCTGTTCCCCTGTGACTTAGGTACTACTTTCCTCAGTTTAGCAATGAGGAAATGGACGCCCAGAGAGGATGAGTCACACATTTTATATGTATTAATAATAACTATCATTTGCTTTTTTTCTTTGTTTTCTTTTCGGTACATGCTGAGGACTATTCTAATATGTATATCAATTCGTTTCATTGTTGAAATGATCCTTTGGGCAAGTACTTGGTACTGAAGCTACCAAGCTTTGCCATTTCTCAGATAAAGGAACTGAGGGGCAGATGTGAATTGTTCAGTTGGAAGAGGGAGGAATAGGGAGTGAACCCAAGTTGGCCTGATTCCCCGGACTACGTTCCTCCCACATGTAACAACTGCCATGGCGTCCTGGCTACTTTACCAGGGCTGGTCAGAGGAGTGACCGGAGAATAAAGTCGACAAGGTCAGTAACTCCCATGTCATCTAGAAATTGAAAGTTTAAAAGGCAGTATCTGCTATTTGACTTGATCTCTGCAGAAATAGAGTTGATACCTCTCTGTGACAGTGCTAAGTGACAATTCTGAGTGTAAATGTGCTTTTTGGCACAAATTGTCCTGTCCTAATAGTCTTGATTATAATTATAAAATAATGGGTTTCTGAAAGGCTGCAAGCAGTTCTGGGAATGGCAATAAGGGTTTAGAAACGACATGTTGTTTATGCGAGAAGTGTTCTGTTGAAAATTAAACCCACGTTTAGGAGAAAGGATTGTGTTGTATGCTCTTAAGAAACCATCTCACTATGTAATTAAATCAAAACCAGTCAGTTGCCAATTTGAGCTCTTGTCTCACACTAACGACGCCCTGTTTCCCATGAGCCAAGCGACAGGACTGACCTAAAATGACCCAGCCGGGTTCTTATCCCCTGCACCCCACCCCAGAGTCTGGTCCCACCATCTTTCCACGGCCCTGCTCTGAGGTGTGGCTGCAAGGTCCATCTTCCTCCCAGGGACTCTGGCCTACCTTTCCCTTAAGATTCTTGGAGATAGTCTCACCTCCACAAAAAAGAATGAACACTTACTACTGGAGGGATTTTTTTGGGAGGCCCTATATGGAAATAAGGAGTTTTTAAAAAAGGATGTGAAAAAAGGTTTTAGAGGCTCTGAACTTCTCACAAAATCCCCAAAGAAGCTGCCTCTGACTTCATTTCTTAGAAAGGTAACAGAAGTCTCTCCCTGAAGGTTTGAAAGTCTTCTCTGTTCCAGGATCCTGCAGTTAGAGTAAGCTGGTAAATCTACTATGTTTCCTTGTGTCTCTAGGTCACTGTCTCTCTCTCATTTGTTCTGTGTTCTTCTAGCATCTTCTCTCACCCTTTATTTGTACTGAGGACTTTGGGCAGCTTACAAATGGAGATAGTTTTAATAGAACTATTAAAAATGGAAACGGTGTATCAAGATGGTAAAATTTACTACCTCCGGCTTTTTAAAAAGTGCTTGGCTTAAGAATCACTTGACGACTTTAATTATCTATTTCTATCCACTTTTCTAGATACCTTTATGATCGTTATCGCTAGAAATTCTGATTCAGTCTGTATGTGGAAATGTTGCCCAAGTGATTGTAACCCACGAATCTGAGAATGACAGTTACCACAGAAAATGGAGGATAACAGCCCACATGCAATATGGTCACCGGTTTTGACCTTGAGAGATATTGCTACGATTCTTAACAGCGGAGGCAAGGTCAACAGGACGGATTACGTGATCCTTCTTGCAAAGGGAAATAAGACACCCCCTGTTGGTCAGGTCCTTTCTCTCTTTCACACTGTAGGGTTATTCTCACTTTACCCTCCCAGGTCAGACCCAGTGTGATGCAAGTGCTGGCCAATTTGATTCTGAGCTTATGGTATCCATTTAGACACTATGACCTAGGCTCTTATTTGCTTCTCCTAGTGTGTTGCTAATTTTCTTTTCTTCATCTCGCATACACTTATACCAGAAAAATGTCATGGTCTGCTCTGAACTGTCTGAGGCATCTGCTGCCAATTTTAGTTTTCTGATTTTTCATTCCAAAATAAATAAAAATAAAACTTTTGGCTCTACTTTTGCAAACTGACTACTCGACTTGCCATTGACTATCAAGATTGCAAAAATGGTTTTCTCTGGGAAACACCAGGATCTCCTGTGCAAAGACTTGCAGAGCCGTTATCAGTCTTCCTAGAAACCTCTTTTCCAATATTGTTGGGAGGGGGGGGCAGGTGAAGGTTGATATTCAGTAGCTTTGATCTTAAGTTTGAGATCCTGAATCCTCTTTAGGAACGTCCTGCTCCCCAGTGGGGAGATAGCTGCTGTAGAAACTTTCTACATGCAAAGAGCACTTTTGAAATTCATGGCAGAGCATGAATCTCTGGCTAGAGACGTGAATCCCCTCCACACATCACCTTTGGTTGGACTGTCATAGTCGCCATGTCCTATCCAGGTCTGAGAACTGAGAACCACAAAGAGGAAGGAACACCTTTGTCAGGTACTAGAACATTGGCTGCTGAGATCAGGTAAGTGAGTAGAGGAAATAGTAGTGTGGTTCAGAGCCTAGCCCTGGACCCAAATCTCTTGTCTACAAAATGGGACACTGGGGCTGGATCAGCATTTTCCAAAGTGGTTGATGATCTTATGTGGTTAACAGATGATGTATATATTTTCACGGTGATTTTCTATTTATGATAGGTTTTGTGAAGAGTAAGGAATATGACCCCTTAAAAATCTCTATATAAGATTACAATGTGGACCTTTTTAGACAAAAACAAAAGCAGAGAATAAAATTAATAATACAAGAGGTATGGGGAAAAATTGATATTGCCATAAGGAAGTTTGCTTGTTGGAAAGCAATGGACCAAATGGCCCTTGAGGGTCAGGCCAGGTCTCTGACATTCTAGTGTGCTCACCTCTCCAGGACTATTTGCTTATCTATAAAATGCAGGGGCTGGAGTTAAATGTCCTTCCCTGCAATTCTATTCTACGAGCAGAGGCTTAACTCCAATATGCAGATGTTCCAGCATCCTTAACATGTGGTTCCAGCATTTTAAAATTTACCATACGGTATGGAAATGGCAGACTCAATAATAAAGTAGTAGTTTATTCACGCGTTTGTAATTTTTCCCCATTCTCCCTCATTTCTGGAAAAGGCTTAGCTATCATCCACTGAGTTCAGTGGCAGGTGAAAGATTATGGCAGAGAGAATTAGGACAATTGGATGGGGCATTGACCCTATCACCATCTGTTTAACACATAGACCCTTGATCTCTTTGCCCCTTGGTGTCTGTCTCTTTGTCCATGGGGTGAATGGTTTATGGAGTCACTTCTATGACAGCTACAAGAATGAAATGGAAGAGAGGATTCAAGAAAATTCAGGAAAGTACTACATAGATCGGAAAAGCCAGTATCATATGGGCTTGAAAACCCCTTGAAGGAAGGATTCCTCTTCTGAACTGTATGATCCAATTGTATAATCCCAAGAATACCTCCCATCTTGCCCATTCATTTTAAAAAGCGGTAAAATTAACCCATCTGTCACTTTTGTGCTATTCTTCTATATTTTAGCAATGTGTTACTGGGCTACTTTGAATTATCTTAAGGAGAAAACTACAGTTTGTCTAAATCCAAGCACTTTCTTACACTATAATGCTTGCAATTATCCTTCCCTTTTCCCACACTTGACATTTAAAGTGATATCTCACAGGCTCCCAAACAGTGAGCGATGAAGGCGCAGTGTGACCCCGGGTGTCTTCCACCATCTGTGAATTCTTGCCAGTTAAGAGTAAACACTCTGCGTAAATTTCACAATTGGCCATTGGTCACAGCAGAGACCTCTGGTTACTCATTCCTTCCTGTTCTCGTTCTTAAAATGCCATCCACGATTATCCCTTCTCTCACCGTGGGGCTGTTTCATCCCTCAGCCATATGCCACTGCAAACAGCCACCAAAGATGTACTCAGTGGTCGTGCCGCTAGACCTCCCAGGCACTTCCCTCCTCAAGCCGCGAGGTCAAGCCGCTCCCTTCCTGAGCTGTGGCATCTTCCTCTAAATCATTCTTCGTCCTTTGCCTGCCACGGGCCCTTGTCTTTGCCCTTTTCTGGTTCCCAAAACGGTTTTCAAAGAAACTCGTCCAATTATCTGGGGTTCAATTCCGGTGCCATTCTCATCTGTCTAAATGTCACTTCCATCTTCCTTCCTTTGCACCTTCTTACTGGGCACAAAGTCGGTTCTTACCCAGGAAGGCCCGTCTCCCATTCCACCTTGAACGGTCAGCATCCCACATTCCTCCTTTTCTGAATTTCTTTCTTCCTTCCCTCTTTTCCTTCCCTTCTTATCTGTGAACTCCATTACCTGCTTCTGCATGTGACAGTGCCCACTGCATTCCCCCCAAAGAATGTGCCTTTTCTTCTTCTAATGTATTGAGAAGAACACAAACTCGGGAGTCAGACAGATCTGTATCCTGATGCCTTGTCTTACCTATCTGTCTTATCTGCCTCAGCTGTAAAAGGAGGACGCTACTTCCTCCCTCTCAGATTCATTGGCAGTTGAGTTAGCAAGAGTAAGGCTCTCACTTTATCTCCCTCAAGGTTTTCTTCATTTTACTCATCCTTCCATCTCACATTTATGGACAAGCTACTCTGTTTTTGGCACACTGCAAGGTGCATGAGGTGGCAGAGATGAACAAAGACATGTTCCAAAGTTGTTGGCTCAGATTCAGGTTGGTAAGGGAGAGGAGTCAACAAATAATTAACACACACACACACACGTATGTACATGCACAAACTGCTAAGCCAACTGGGATGGGGTGGGGGGTTGTTCTTCTTAGAAGCAATCACGGAAGGCTTTATCAAGGAGGTTCCATTTGATCTAGAAATTTTTAAAAATCAGTGCTGTAGGTGGACCATGGTAGAGGCCAAGGAAAGGGAATTCTTAAAAAGAATAGCACACAAGGGATTGAATCTGTGAAATATTAGTAGAAGAGCATGACTGTAGCCCAGAGGGTGGGGGGGAGATACAGTAGAAATAGTTCATTGTGTAATGTCAATAGCTGACATCAGTTGACCTTGACAAAGTCATCGGTCAGGACTATTTCTCAGTTTGTTCATCTTTCAATGAAGGATAACGTATTAAACAAGTTAATACAACCAAAGGGCAGGCCATGTAGCGATCACTCAAAAATACTAATTATTTTTGTGTGCTTTTGTTAAGAGATGGAGAAGGTCCCATCAGAACGAAAGCCCAGGGAATTCCCCCAGCATCTGGTCCTCTGGACGACAGTCCCTTAAAGGACTCATGCTCCCATCCTGGTGTTGCTGCGACCGTGCTGTAGGACGATGGGGAAGTTAAGACTCAGCTTGACAGTAACGTGACTTGGGATTTGTTTTACTTAAAAAGCTGAAACTTGAGGGTGACCCCACCCTCCGTGTCAAGAAACAGAAAGACATTCTGGAATGTTACAACATGAGGAGAATCACTGTCGTAAGGGGAATGTGTCACTGGCCGTAATTGTTGTCAGTTGCATAACAGGGTTATAGAATTTCTTCTTCCCTTATTTTTATGCCAGAGAGTCAAAGATTCATGACATGGCAGTTTTACTTCCCTAGAGGAGACGCTCCAGTTGAATGAAATCAATCACTTAGATATTAGCTATAGAGCCAGCAACCAGAGTGTTCATCGAGTGTGCAGTTTTTTTACCAGATGGCGAAAAGGTACAGAGAGAAGAGACGACAACCTCCCGACCTCGAGGACATGCCAGCTGAGCAACAGAGAGAGAATGGGGGACAGCAGGGAAGGGGAGCTTCCCAAGAACTCTGTACGACAGGCCGCGTGTACGACACACTCGGGCTCGGGCTCCTCCGTCTCTCTCTGCTCGTCTCCTGTTCTGTCTAATGTGACAGGGACACCGAGAGGCATGGCCTCAACCAGGACCGGATCTGCCTGTTGCCCTGGAGGATGCTGGCTGGGCACGAAGCGGCCACCCCTAGAGCGGCGGGGGTAGGAGCAACGGTCCCACTGCTGATAATCCGAGACGTGGGCAGAGGTGGAGGCAAGCGGTGGGGCCCACGGATGGATTACCTGCGTGGCTCCACTTGCTGTCGAGGCCTTTGTGTGCGAGTGTGTGTCATTGTGGAAGCTTTAGTTCAGCCATGTATCCGGGGCAGGAATTCCTTCTGCCACTGCAAAATAGTAAGAACTAAAATCATACCCATGAAAAGTATACATACCTATGAACGGCACTGATGCCACCTAGGCAGTGTATGGGCCCGTGCCATCCGCCGGCCGGCAGCCCATGTGTCTTAGTGCGTCAGTCCACCTCTGGCCAGCTCCACTGACAGGTGCGTGGTGGAGCCCCAACCAGCCTCCTCCCGTCAGTGGAGGACCAGTGATTGACCCGCCAGGCGCCACCAGCGCTGACACTTGTCGCTTTGCGGGCACCGGGAGGGGAGATGAGACCTGTCCAGGGGGGAGGTAGAGTCAGACGCAGCCCTCGGGGCCTCAGTCGCTGTGGCCCGTGGGAAAGCCTTTGTCCTGGGTTGGGGGACACCCTTCTCCGAGACGCCTCCTGCAGATACTGCCTCTGTCGGGTGGTCGGAGCATCCCCAAGGCCTGGGATGCAGGGAACACTCAACGAACGCACCCAGGGCTTCCCTCCTCCGGGGCCCCTTGGGGAATACAGTTTGTCTACGCCGCTCCACTGTCTGTTCATTGCCGACAGCTGCCTGTCTGGAGGCCTGGGCCACTTAACACCACACGAGCCTTGAGCCGGGGCGACGAGGTGAGAGGTGCAGCTGGCACCTGGTCTCCTCGGTGACCAGCTGCTGAGCAGATGCAGAGCGGCCGTCGGGGGCGGTGGAGGCAGGGACAGTAGGTGGCAGCGGACAGTCCCCGTCTGGTAGGCTTCCCATCCCCCCAGCCTGGAAGGGAAAGTGGGAAGAAGTCCAGAAACCTGTGCCCAGGTCACTCCCTAGCAGTGGGGCCTGGGGGCTGGTCCCTGAGCCTCTGCTACCTGCCAGGCCCCAAAGGGCAGCGGCATGAAAACCAAACCCAAACAGAACATGTGATCCGGGCACAGGAGCGATCCAGGTTCAGGAGCGATCCAGGCTCAGGAGCGATCCAGGCTCAGGAGCGATCCAGGTTCAGGAGCGATCCAGGCTCAGGAGTGATCCAGGCTCAGGAGGGCCCAAACCAAGCAGCGTGTACAGGGCCCAACAGGGAAGAGCGGTGGGGTGGGCACGGTCCTGACTGCCAGCAAGGGGCCGTGGGCGGCCAGAGAGCTACCCGGCAAGCAGGGTCAACTGGGTGTAGGACCTCCTCGAGGCCAGCATTCCTCAAGGTGCTGAAAGCGATGACCTCACTGACTCGGATTATCTCCGAAGGCGGAGAGCAGCAAGCAAGTGAGTCCAGGCTCATGCAAACCCAGGGGTCTCGGGCACGAGAGCCGAGCAAGGCTGCAGCCTCTACTCCTTGCCGTGCCCCCACCTACTGCTAGGAGATAGAACAGATTACGATTTGGAAAAGATTTTCTGGAACATCCGCCATGGCTTTGTTCCTGGGCTTCGTCATCCGGCCTGGTGAAACGAGGGCAATGCAGATTCTTGCCTCAGGACATCACAATGGGATACAGAAAAGAGATGCAACGAGTAGCAAGTGATTGGCGCGCTGCCGCATAACAAGCCCTCAATAAGCCATACCTATTACTGTGTTTATTTTCAATAATAAAAGGATGGGTGACATAAAGAAGAGAAAGGGCTGGAAAGGGGAGCAGATCGAGAAGGACCTTGACATTTGTTAGGGTATTTTTTAGGAAACAGCGAAGCCCTTTGCTCCAGGGAGAGATGAGGTCAGAGCTTTCTCTCTGTCACTTAGGGGATGAAGTGCTGGATGGATTGGAGGGAGGGAGGCCGGAGCCAAAGGCCAGCGAGCAGGGCGTGCCGAGGCCTTGCCTTCACTGCTCCACCGAACGTCCGGGACACCTGGTCTTGTGACAGAAGGAACTGAAAGATCACGAGACCTGGACACCTTGGCTCTTGGCTCCTTTTATCTCCATCCTGTAAAGCATGGAGTGAGACCTTCAGGGCCGCAAAACAATCTGTTCTTTTTGGGAGAAAGTAGCAGCCGTGTCTCCTGCGGTCTGACCCAACAACGTGGGCTCTGCTCATTCGTCTCAGTCGCTCAAGCACTAGATATATAGAGAACCTGGGTGACAACAGACAGAAGGTAATTTAATTTAAACAAAAGACCCAAGTGGAAGAGACAGGAGGCCCTTCTGAATGGGAATGCCGAACGCGCATGGCTTTGTTTTTATTATTTTTGTATCCCGTGGCAAAGGCTCAATCTTGTTCTGTCTCCAGTTGCATTTGGCTAAACACCGCGGGGAAGAGAGACACAATCTAGGCCAGTGGTTTTGCAAAGGAAGGAACCTTTCTGAAGAGAGAAAACAAAACAAAACAGGCCTCTTAGTCCCTTGGAGGGTTGGAAAGAGGAGAGTAGGATTATTGGTAATTCCCGTCCTATCATTCACTTCCTATGAGCCGACAAGTCATTCTCTCCCAGATCCTCTAGACCTGGCCCAGAATATATTAGCCAGAGGACAGTGGGGAGGCCTGCTCAGACTAGAGTAAGTGCTGGTGCATATTGTGTGCGTGTACGTGTACGCATGGGTGCGTTATGTGTGCCTGCTTCCCCAACTCCCCTTTTTTTTTCTTCCTAAATATTCTCTTTACATCCCCTGCCTATGACTGCTGTCACCTGTTCTTTTATTTGTCTCGGATTTAATCCCATGCCTTGAGGTGCCTGAGATTTGGAAACGGGCCAACCGGGGTCTGAGTTCCGACTTTTAGCACTTTCTGCTTGGGTGGCCTTGAGACAGCCACACAGCCTCCCTTAACCTCAGTTTGTCCCCCCGTGAAGTGGGAATAAGGATGATTACGTTCTCAGGTTAGGGTGGGAATGGAGTTAGACGGTAGAGGTGGAATGGGGGCACGTCATAAGGGCTATATGAGCACTAGAGCCCCTCTCAATGACTGCACGGGCCCCTTGCTCTTCTGGTCTTAAAATCCTCCCACCCCACTGGGCCATGGATTCCCCTGTGTATACAGAGCCCATGCATGGGAGGCTACTGGCCTCCAGTACTCTCCCCTTTCACCCACCCACCCCACCACTCCATGCGTGACAGGTCTAAGGCTTATCTCTTTTCATGTGCCTTCCTACAATATGGGGCCTCACCACTTCCCAAAACCAATTTCCACCTCCTCAAAACCTTTCTATCCTTCATGGTCCAGATAAAACTCCCTTTTCCTTGGCAAGCCTTCTCTGAGCTGAATAGCTCCCACTGTTTGTCGCTACACTGGACTCCAGTAGGATTTCTGGCCTACAGGCTCCCATGGGTATTTCCCGGGCTCTCCCAAGATGCCACGCTGTTGTGCTGACTTCTACTCTACACGGACTCCACCTCACCCTGAGAGAGAAAGCTAAGGTGACAAGTGGGTATCAAAGCGGGGGGTGCAGACAGATGTGGATTCAGCACAAGCCAGAGCTGTCTCAGGAACCAGACCTAACCAGAGTTGGATTGAGCTTCCCTGCAAGCAGTGGCTTCCCCAACAGTGCTCTACTGTGATTGTCAGTGGCCCCAAATGCTGGTGCAGCGGCTGGTGCAAGAGAAGCGTCCAGGGTGGCAGCTGGATATGAAGCTCTAGCTTTGGTTTATAGATACCGAGCTGGCATGTATCCAGTGGTCACCAACCCCAGCTGTTCACTAAAGTCTCCTGGGGAGAGGCTGCTTTGGCAAAGTGAGGGACTCATGGACCCCAACTCCTAAGGACTTAACAAGACTTTTCTAAGAATAGGAAGTATATATTTTTAAAGCTACCTAGGCAACTCTGATAATAAGCAGATTTGAGAAACACTGATAGAACCCAACCAGTTGAGCCCATAGGAAAGAAGCTAAGAACTCCCCAATGTGTCGTTATTCCCTTCTAGCTCTAAGAGGAGTTTAAGCATCTCCTATATGTTGGGGTCCAATATTTCAGCACTTGAAAGATTAATTTCAACTACTGCCCTGGAATGATCAGAAGAAGAAGGAACACTGTTTCCTCTAACTCTTACCATGTCGATTCTTTTTTTTTTTTTTTTTGAGAGAGAGAGAGAAAGAGAGTGAGAGAGAGCATGCAATGCATGCACACGCATGAGCAGGAGGGAGGAACAGAAGGAGAGGGAGAGAGAAAGAGAATCTTATTTATTCATTTTAAATTCAATCTAATTAACATATAGTATATCATTAGTTTCAGAGATACAATTTAGTGATTCATTAGGTGCATTTAACGCCCAGCGCTCATTCCATCGCGTGCCCTCCTTAATGCCCATCATCCAGTTACTCCATCCCCCTACTCCCCTCCCCTCCAGTACCCCTCAGTTTGTTTCCTATAGTTAAGAGGCTCTTATAGTTTGTCTTCCTCCCTGTTTTTGTCTTATTTTTCCTTCATTTCCCCTATGTTCATCTATTTTGTTTCCTAAACTTCACATTAGAGTGAAATCATAAGATATTTGTCTTTCTCTGATTTATCTTGCTTAGCATAAGACCCTCTGTTTCCATCCACGTCATTGCAAATGGCAAGATCTCATTCTTTTTGATGTCTGGGTAGCAATCCATTATATATATCTATGGATATATATATAGGAGATGTGTATGTATGTATACACACACACACACACACACCACCTCTTTATCCATTTATCTGTTGATGGGCATCTGGGCTCTTTCTATTGTTTGGCTATTGTGGATGTTGCTGCTATAGACATTGGGGTGCAGATTCCCCTTCAAATCACTATGTTTGTATCTTTTGTATAAATACCTAATACAGCACTTGCTGGGGGGGAGGGTAGCACTATTTTTGACCCTTTGATGAACCTCCATACTGTTTTCCACAGTGGCTGCACCTGTTTGCATTCCCACCAATAGTGTCAGAGGAGTCCCTTTTCTCACATCCTCCTCAATGTCTGTTGTTTCCTGAGTTGTTCATTTCAGCCATTCTGACCAGTGTGAGGCGATATCTTGCTACGTTTTTTTGTTTGTTTGTTTTTTAAAGATCTTTAAAAATATATACATATATAGCCTTTTATTGGAGTTCGATTTGCCAACATATAGTCTAACACCCAGTGCTCATCCCATCAAGTGCCCTCCTCAGTGTCCGTCACCCAGTCACCCTGTCCCCCCACCCACCTCCTCTTCCACTACCCCTTGTTCATTTCCCAGAGTTAGGAGTCTGTCATGTTTTGTCATCCTTTCTGATTTTTCCCACTCATTTTCTCTCCTTTCCCTTATAATCCCTTTAACTATTTTTTATATTCCCCGTATGAGTGACACCATATAATGACTGTCATTGCGGTTTTGATTTCTATTTCCCTAATGCTGAGTGATGTTGAGCATTTTTTCATGTCTGTTGGCCATTTGTATGTCTTCTTTGGAGAAATGTCTGTCCTGGTCTTCTGCCCATTTCTTGACTGGATTTTTGGCTTTGGGGTGTTGAGTTTGATTAGTTCTTTACAGATTTTGGATACTAGCCCTTTATCTGATAAGACATCTGCAAATATCTTCTCCCATTCTGTAGGCTGCCTTTCAGTTTTATTGACTGTTTGCTGTGCAAAAGCTTTTTATCTTGAGGAACTTCTAATAGTTCAATAGCATTGTTTTCTTGGCCTTTGAAGATGTGTCTAGCAAGAAGTTGCTGCAGCTGAGGTTAAAGAGGTTGCTGCCTGGGTTCTCCTCTAGAATTTTGAGAATTCCTATCTCCCATTTAGGTCTTTCATCCATTTTGAATCTATTTTTATGCATTGTATAAGAAAGTGGTCCAGTTTTATTCTTCTGCATGTGGCTGTCCAATTTTCCCAGTGCCATTTCTTGAAGAGACTGTCTTTTTTCCATTAGATATTCTTTCCTGCTTTGTTGAAGATGAGTTGACCATAGAGTTGAAGGTCCATTCCTGGGTTCTTTATTCTGTCCCATTGATCTGTGTATCTGTTTTTGTGCCAGTACCACACTGTCTTGATGACCACAGCTTTGTAATATAGCTTGAAGTCCAGAATTGTGATGCCACCAGCTCTGGTTTTCTTTTTCAACATTCCTCTGGCTATTTGGGGTCTTTTCTGGTTCCATACAAATTTTAGGATTGTTTTTGCCAGCTCTGTGAAAAGTGTTCATGGTATTTTGATAGGGAATTTATTGAAATCCCTACCAGGATTGTTCTTGGAACCATAGACATTTTAACAGTATTTGTTCTTCCAATCCATGAGCATGAAATGATTTTCCATTTCTCTGTGTCTTCTTCAAGGTCTTTCCCAAGTGTTCTGTAGTTTTCAGAGTTCAGATCCTTTACCTCTTTGGTTAGATCTATTCCTAGGTATCTTATGGTTTTTGATGCAATTATAAATGGGATCCATTCTTTGATTTCTCTTTCTTCTGCCTCATTGTTAGTGTACAGAAATGTGACTGACTTCTGCACATTGATTTGATATCCTGCAACTTCACTGAATTCTTGTATCAGTTCTAGTAATTTTTTTGTAGTGCCTTTTGGGTTTTCTACATTTATCATGTCATCTGCAAAGAGTAGGTTTGACTTCTTCTCCGCCAATTTGGATGCCTTTTATTTATTTTCATTGTCTGATTGCTGAGGCTAGAACTACCAGTATGATATTGAATAACAGTGATGAGAGTGGACATCCCTGTTGTGTTCCTGACCTTAGGGGGAAAAGCTTTCAGTTTTTCCCCATTGAGGAGGATTATATTCACTGTGGGTTTTTCATAAGTTGCTTTTATGATATGTATATATTTTTTGCTCTTATGATATTGAGGTGGGTTCCTTCTATCCTTATACTACAAAGAGTTTTTATCAAGAAAGGATGCTGTATTTTGTAAAATGGTTTTTCTGCATCCATTGAGAGGATCATATGGTTCTTGCCCCTTTTTTTATTAATATGGTATCACATTAATTGATTTGCAGGTATTGAGCTATCCTTGCAGCCGAAGAATAAATCCCACTTGGTCACGGTGAATAATCCTTTTAATGTACCAATGTTGGATCCTTTTTTTTTTTTTAAAGGTCTTTTATGTAGTTTTTTTTTTTTTTAATTTTATGATAGTCACAGAGAGAGAGAGAGAGAGGCAGAGACACAGGCAGAGGGAGAAGCAGGCTCCATGCGCCGGGAGCCTGATGTGGGATTCGATCCCGGGTCTCCGGGATCGCACCCTGGGCCAAAGGCAGGCGCCAAACTGCTGCGCCACCCAGGGATCCCCCACTGTTGGATCCTATTAACTAGTATCTTGGTGAGAACTTTTGCATTCATGTTCATCAGGGATATTAGTCTGTAATTCTCCTTTTTGGTGGGTTTTTTCCTCTGATTTAGGATCAAGGTAATGCTGGCAGAGAGAGAGAGAGAGAGACTCTTAACCAGGTCCTGCACTCAGCGTGAACCTGGATGTGGAGCTTGATCTCATGACCCCAAATTATGACTTGAGCCGAAATTAAGAGTTGGACCCTTAACTTGCTAAGCCACCCAGGCACCCCTTTTATCATGTCTATTCTTGCTTACACATACATTCTACCCACTTTCCAGGCCCAATTTGTGGTTCAGTATAGTCCTAGAGCCAGCGTTTGGTGAGTGATCGCTGTGTCCCAGGCACTGTGTGATAGCTTGACCTGCACTGCTTTGTGGAGTTCTATTGATGACCTCTGAGGTGCATTGTTATTACCCTCACTTTACAAATGAACCTTCGACAGAGAAGTTAATTAACTGGTTTATAAGATCCCATGGCTAGTAAGTGGCAAAGCCAGACTTTAAATCCCGGAGGCATTTAATCCAGAAGCTACCCTCATAAATATCACTACTACACTTCAGTATTTTAACATATGTGTCAGAATATCTGTAATTCTATTCCAATTTTAAACATGAAGCTTCGTAGGTCATACTTAGCCACTTCCCAACGCCTTGTTCTTCCCTAAGATAGTTAAAATCTTCTTCCAAATAAATCTGCTTTACTGTTTCAAAAAAAAAAATCATTTTGCTTCTCCAAATATATTTGTGTGTGTGTGTGTGTGTGTTTTAGGGAAAGGCAAACTCATTAAAAAAACATTATGTTTGTCCTTTCCTATTATATAACTGAGATCATGCATCTTCCTACCCACATAGTGAATATTTATTGGTGTGCTAGAGAAAGTTTAACAACCAGCTCTCCAGGGACAGGAGAGGGGGAGTAGAAAGCCTTGATAGTGTTGGCTGATTTCTGTGGTGTAAATATTTCCATTGTGTCTAATTTCAAGATACCAACATGATGTCACTAAACACACAATTAGGAAGAGGTGTTTATGACTAGTTCTCAGTAACCAAATTATCACAAATGGTAGCATTTTCCACCTCCGGCCTTTAAAGTATCTGTTCTTGCTCACACACAAATCATATCAATTTTCAGGTATGATTTCTGGCTAACTAAAATCATGGAAAGGGACATTTCCAGAGTGTTCTCTGCGTTCCAAGAACTATGCAAATCGCTTGAGACGATTACCATTGGTTGAATTTTGACGTCAAAGAGTATGTTACATAGAATTCCTAGACTTATCTTGCCCTTCTCTAGTGACCAGTGTATAACCAACCAGTCCTCATGGACGCAGGTTAAGGGTAAAGCAGCATGTCTGGACGTAGGCACACTCTCGATTCTGTCCTGGCTCTAGTGTGCCTGAAGGTATGACCTTAGTCAAGACACGTGATCTCTACGGGATCTGGAATACATGGCTAAATGTGCTGACAACGTAGGAGAACTAAATGATAGACCATATGTAAAACACTGGGTACATCACAGATGATCAACAAATGTTAGCTACCGACCCTCGCTCCTTTCATGAATCATTTATATTTTCTGAATCTGCATTGCCTTCTTTCTCATTGTCTTCTGGCAAAAATGATCTCTGCTTGTTGTTCACTCAGAGCCCACACGCTCTGTTTTCTGTTTGTAGTACGTGTCTCCTACTCTGAGTTGTGCTTCCTCTGTGTTTGTGTGATTTTGTTTTCATCCTCCAAGACTTCCTTTCTAAGCCTCTTAGCTTTTCCTTTTTGTGTTACTCTTTTTTTTTCTCTGGCTGTAACTTCCTCAGCCATGCCTTTCTCCTCCTACTGGGACTGTGCGCTTCGTCACCGGTGGGACCCTTAGTCTCAACCCTCTGCTTCTTCCTCCATTAATTTCTCACCATACCCCTCCCCACTTCTCCTCTGTGGATTTCAGACAAAGCCGTCTTTACTGATGTGTGTTCTGTCGGCTCCTCTAGACAAGAGCAGCCTTCACTGTCCTCTTTATTTCTTGCATCTTGTACATCCTTTGCTCCTACTTCCCCCTCCCCTGCTGGACTCCCAAGTGCTTCCTCTGCCTCAACCTGAAATCCACTGTCTTTTTCTTTTTTCTTTCCCTAAGGACTCCAAATCCCTCTTCCATCAGCCCATTGTTTGTCTTTCCTTTTCATTTTTCCCTGAAACTCCTCTGGCTGGGTAGTTTTCCCTTTCATGATGCAAAGGACACAGGTCCAATTTGCATTGATGTATCTGTTTTGCATCATAAAGGTAACACTCCTTTTGTGGGTTTGAGTAGCTGGATTCTTGTCACTAACTTGAGGTGGGGGGGTGGGTATTGTTCCTGTCTCTACACTCAAATCTCTTTAATAAATCCCTGCACTGAATGACAGTTTAGGTAGCGGAAAGAACACGGACGGACCCAGGCCTCCTTTCAGATTCAACTTGTCACAACTGTGTAATCCTGAACAAGAATTCATCTCCCTAGGCCCCTCTCGCCACATCAGTGAGATAGGGAAGCAGAACAGTATAGGGTTTAAGAATAAGGTTTTGTAGATTGACAGATCATTGCCCAATTACTGGTCCATCTTGCTAGCTATGCACTCCTTAGGTTCACCCACTTCCTCATGACGGCAAGCATTTCTTTGAAGGTGAAAGGTATGACATCTATGAAAATAGGTAAATCTCAGAAATGAAGGGAGGATTCAATAAAATCCTGTGTGCAAAATACTTAACCCATTGCCTAGGCCATTGGTAGCACTCAGCACTGGGCTTTATTATTATTGGGATACTTTCACCTCTCTCACAAGTGACGCGGCCCCTCACGCGTGTCTGGTTTTGCACTTGCTATCCTGTCTACCTGGAATGTCCTCTCACTTCTTCCCTGAAATATCCTCCATGACTTTTTTTTTTTCATCTTTTGCAAAGCCTTCTTCAATCACTCCATTGGTCTAAACAGAACCCGTCATTCCCCACTATGTGTTCTCAGAGCACTCTGTGCTCTGGATGGTCTGTTTGTAGGTCCAATCGTGTTATTTTGCAGCTTACAGTTTACTCACAGGTATATTCCCTACACATTGTTCCAGATCGTGAACTTCTAGAGAACTCTAGAGACTATGAACTTCTGCACTGTGTCTTATCTTTTATTCTGTTTCCCAGCACTAGACACAATGCTTGACAAAAAATACGTCCTCAATACACATTTGTTAATAACTGGAAGAATAGATGCCTACAAATGGTAGGTTATTCATTATTAAGTTTGTGATGAGTAAAAGAATGAAGACAAGGACCCAGTTTCCCGGTGTCTATAATTATGCCACAAGGCTGGGGTGTATACATAGGCCATGCAGGCGTCCTGGCCCCAGTGTGGAGGAGCAGGTCAGATTTGGTCCAGTAGGTTGAGTGATTTGCTGCTGAGGCCCTGAACTACTGATCTAGAGCCTTTACCATTTCTATAGACCAGGCACAGACTCGTTCCTAAGCGTGGAGTAGGGTTGGAGCTTGGGTATAGGGGTTAAAAGGCCCCAGCCCAGAAGATAAGAGTGATATAGGGCAGGAAGACAAGCAAGTCACTAGAGTAATCTGATTTATTTGGATGTCTCAAGTAGTAATTCCCAGACAATTTAGAGTTTTGACACCTTATCATCTTTATTCCTTTAAACTTATACTATTTTCTTATACTTATAAAAATGGTACGGAAAACAATGCTAAAGTATAATGAGACCTTTTAGAAAAACAGCAGTGAACTAAAATTACCATGCCTCCCAATCCCACATTCTTCACTGACACTTCTGCGAATAAGACCAACGTCTTTTGACTATAATGTGTCAGGCACTAGCCACTGATTGGTTATGTTTCTGGGAACAGGGTTTGATCTATACCACAGGATGGTTCAACTATTAGCTTAATAAGCATTTATTGAACACAAAGTCTGATGTAGACACCATGCAACAAATCAAGAATAATAAAAAGTGATGGCCTGGAAGACAGTCCTGAATGAAAAGTCAAGGGCTTGGAATTCAAGGCTGTGACTCCACCCCTTCTTAGCTTTGTAATGCAGGACAAATCAGAAGGACTCCCCAGATCTCAGTTTCTGCATCTCAGAAACAGACAAGATATGAGCTGCCTTTCCTCCAACCCCTTCTGACAGATTTGTTGTAAAGATCAAGAGAACTAGTATATTAAAGAGCTTTGAAAAATGAGAAGTGATAAGAAATAACGAAGAATGACATTCAGCAGTGTTTTTGTTTTTTTTTTTTTTCCTCCCCATCAAGTAACATCAACTTCATTCTGAGGAAATCAGTAGAAACCAAATGTGAGACTGGAAAATGAAAGCTGGTACAACAACCCTAAGACAGTCCCCCAAGTTCTGACTCTGGTACAAATTAGCTGCGTGACATAGTCCTTGCCTGGACCTCGGTGACCGTATCTTATAAAATGAGGTGTCCAGACCAGAGGGGCTCTAAAGACCTTTCTAACTCTGTTTTCTTCTTGAGTCTATGAAAATGGCTGCCATCTGCCTGAATTTGGCAGTAAGTTGTGTTGATAACTGTACTCGCCTAGACAGGGAAGATGAGAGGACATGACTGAATTCTTTAGGCCTAGGAACACTGATGCACTGGTATGTGGAAGGCTCAAGAAGCCAGAGTTGTCCCAAGTCTCATGTCAGAGGAGGACAGCAAGACGTCTGGGGCCCTAGAACATATGCCTTCATGGGTCCCTTCCTACATAAATAAATAAGAAGTGAACAGTATGTTTTATGACTGTATTGGGATAAAGATGACTATAACCCAGGATCAGTTATGTATTCTTATTTTGATATAAGAAGAGTAAAAGTTTTAGTAGCCCTAAAAAATTGTCATGGACCCTAGATACCATTCCTATTGTGTTTAGTGGATATGTTGGCCTTGCTGGGTTCTCTACCAAGTGGTGGTGCATTTTACTCAAAGAACATGCCGACTGCCAGCCAGCTGAAGCTTGGCTTCCTTCTACCGTAGGGAGTTTCAACTTTGGCACTTTTGACATTTGTACTCGATAAATTCTTCTCTGTGGAGAGCTTGTCCTGTGCCTCGTAGGACATTGGGGAGCAACCTGGGCCTCTACCCACTAGACCCTAATAGCGTACTTGCCCCAACTGTAGCAACCAAAAATGACCCCAGGCGTTCCCAAGTGCTTCCTTCGAGGTAAAGTCATCCCCAGCGGAGAACCACTGTTGTAGAAAGTTCTCTCCAGACGATGCTACCTTTGGCTAATAGCTATGATCTATCTTCTTGGGAAATGCCCTCCTTTATCACTCTTGGAGAAAGATAAAGTCCTTATGTGGATCTCTAAGGCTCTGCTCCTGCCCCCTCCACCCCTCTGACTTCCTTCTTGCTATTCCTGTCTTCCACGTGATTCCACGGTCCTGGCTGTGTCCCGGATCTGCCAGACACACTGCCGCAGGGCGTCTGAAATGGTTCTCCCCATGGACTATGCTCCCCCCAGATCATCCACCTGGTGAGCTCTATTACCTTCTTCACTTCTTTGTTTAAATACTGCCTTCTACATGAGGCCTATCCTGCCGCCCTTTATCAACTACAGCCCCATTCCCTGTCATCCCTCTTCGCTTTTTCTCTCTCTCTGCTTCTGTCTCTGTCTCTCTATATACATACTGTTTTTCCCTATAGCTTATCACCTTGTCACATACTGCAGCGGAGCCTGTAACAACACAGGGGTTAGGGGGCACCAACCCCCTGCGCAGTCGGAAATCCACACGGAACTTTTGACCCCCTCAAAATTTAACGAATAGTCTACTGTTGACCAGAAGTTTTACTTGTAACATAGTCAATTAATGCACATTTCGCATTAATGTTATATGTCTTACATACTGTATTCTTGCAATAACGTGAGCTAGAGAAAAGAGTATGAAGAAAATCCTAAAAAGAAAGAGAAAATACATTTATAGTACTGTAGCGTATTTATTGAAAAAATAACTAAACCTGTGTTGTTCAGGAATCGGCTGTATAAAACTTATGTCATTTAATTATTTACTACATTTATCATCCATTGTCTTGTCCTAGAAATATAAAATCTAAAACAGGAACAGACATGCTGGCTTTGTCTGCTGCTGCGGACAACTGCTACATAGTAGGTGTTCAATAAATATGCATTGGGTTGGATTAAAAAGAAAATCGAAGTAGCCCCCTCTGTCTTGGAGGAGGGCTCCTGGGAAGTCCCCTTCCTTCTTCGACACCTAATCCACATCTCTGTCTCCCTTGCTGTGTGACAGGTCCTCCTCTCGGGGAGCTGGGGCCTCCTCCTCAAGTGCCCCCCACCACCCCACTCTGCTCTGGGGCTGTGGGCTCCCCTCCAGGCCCCGGGCCTCCAGGAGCAGCCTTCTGGGGAGGCTGCACCCTCAGGGGCCTGAAAGGCCGGCCTTCACTTCTGGTGGCCCCTGTCCCCCGGGAAGGAGGGGCTACAGGGGCCTTGCAGACCTCGGAGCCTGCTGCTCCTGCAGCACAGCGGTGCCCCGGGACACAGGGAGCCGTGGCTGTGCGTGTGCAGCATCAGTTGCTAGGGGAGGCCTGGGGGACAGGGCCGGGAAGCCACCGCCTCCGGGCCCGCAGCTCGCCGGGACACGGCCCTGGCTGACCCAGTTTGGAGCCACAGCGCCTGACACAGCACTGCCATCCGCGACTTTAATAACTCGGTGACAGACACAGCGGGTTTGACGCAGACTGGAGCTGACAGCGCAGCAGAGGGAAGGCTGTGCTTGTAGTGGGGAAGCCGCCCAAGGTGACCGCGACCTTCGCCGCCCAGCCCCGCCGGGTGCTGACAGTGGCCGAAGCCCGCCTGGTCGGCCTGTCCCTTTTGCCGGGTCCTTGCTGCACCTGCCTCCATCCCCTGCCCCACCTGGCCACTGGGCCACTGCCTAGTATTAAAGCCCCTCCGGCCCCCCTGCCCCTCCCCAGCTTACCCACAGTTTTGAATGATCCTCAAAAAGCCGATCAGTTGGGGATCCCTGGGGGGCTCAGGGTGGAGCATCTGCCTTTAGCCCAGGGCGCCACCCAGGGATCCCAAATAAATAAAATCTTAAAAAAAAAAAAAAAAAGAAAGCCCATCAGTGATCCCGTAACCTTGGACATCAAAACTTTCCCAGGCTCCCCGTCCTCTAGGAACACAGACCGTTCCCCATGCTTAGTCTCTGAGCTACGCGGTTAGCTTCTTGCACTCCGCTCTGCGTACTTCTTGACACCTCTCGGCGCCACAGGCACCCTCCCCCCAAAACCTAGTTTTGTGATTTATTGGATATACACCACACTTTTCATTCCTTAATGTCCTGAAGTATATGATTATTCCATGTGCACTTGGGTGCTCCCTGTGCTGGGGGACTCACTACCTCACATGACAGCCGTTGTTTCTAATCCTGAACTTTAAATATGGGCTCCCTGGGTGGCGCAGCGGTTTGGCGCCTGCCTTTGGCCCAGGGCGCGATCCTGGAGACCCGGGATCGAATCCCACATCGGGCTCCCGGTGCATGGAGCCTGCTCCTCCCTCTGCCTGTGTCTCTGCCTCTCTCTCTCTCTGTATGACTATCATAAATAAATAAAAAAAATTAAAAAAAACTTTTTAATACTTTAAAACTCTGTGAGCCTTTTCCTACGAGACGCAAACTGCGCTCTACAACTTGTCGTTCGCTGTCCCTGTGCCTACTTTCGGGGGTGCCAGAGAATATGTTCTGTCTGAGAACTCCTTTCTGAGGAGGGAAGTCCATGAAACACATCTTCTGAGCTGCCGATCTGTACCAGAGCGCAGATCTGTACCAGAGGGTCCTGTACCCATTTTTCACCAGCTAACGTCTTGCGCATCCCAAGCCCCTGCATTGCATCCCTCTGCACCTTCCTCCTATATCCAGGATCCCTCTTAGAAGCAAGAGGGGGAGAGTCGTACACGGTGCATTTAAAGACAATAGTAACAATTAGCAAGAATAATTAGCAACGGCTCTTGACCTACAGAGATGGATGTTGTGACCTAAGTTGTGCAATTTGAATGATTCATTCTAGTATTCATTCATTCATTCATTCATTCATTCATTCGATCTATATATTTCTATGGAGTAATAACAGTCCATGAAATAAAACACGGTCCCCATCCTCCAGCATTTCCTGGTCTGGAGGGCAAGGGGGCAAGGGAGGGGGCGATCATCACGTAAGCTGCACTTACATTCAGTGTAAGGAGAACGCAGGGTGGGGGGTGTTATGTGAGCATCCAGGAGGGGCCCTTACCCAGGATGGGGACCCTGGGGGAGGCCAAGGGATTGAGGAAAGCACTGCCCAGAAATCGCGTCGGGTCCACACGGAGATGAGGAAGGTCATAGGTGTTAGAGTCAAAGGGCGGGAGTGAGCAAGGACGTTCCAGGTGGTGTGAACAGCAAGAGGAGAGCAGGGATAAGACATCAGGGAGCATTCCGTGACCTTGAGGGGCCTTGGGATTCCCTGACGGGCCGCGTGGATTAAGAGGTTGATTCCTACGTCCAGACTGCAGCTCAAATGGAGCTCGGGAAGCGAAAGATTACTGGGGCTCGAAATAGTCAGGACAGTCTCCCTGGAGGTGAAGGGTCCCAGGAAGAGAGGACGAGAGATGAGTATCTGTATGCAAATACGTCCGCACATATACATCTGCTTCATATGCATTTAAACCTTAAATTGACTTTCACTTGCCTTCCACTTTGGTTTCCATGGTAACCCTGGCCACTTATATTTCTTTTAACCTCCTTTTCTTTGTTTCAGGATGAGGAGAGCTGCGTGAGGGTTAACCAGTCAGGGGAAGACAGGAGATTTTAAAGCAATTATTTGGATTTTTTTTTTTTTTAAGAAAACCGCCAACTTTGCAATTTAATGCAAACTGTGTCTGGTATATTTGCCCTGAAGGATGCTGTAGGGAGAAACAGGAGCCAGAATCCTTTTCGTCCCCTCCTCCCTGACTTCTATTATTACCGTGCACTTACTGCTAATACAGCATCTAAACTTGCAATCTTGGTAACTATGGCAATAAAATGGGTGAGACTCCCTTCCATTATGACTTGAATTGTTAGGGCTTTGCCAAGAGCACGTGCGTTTGCACAGAAAAGGGGGTGACACACTCTAGGGACAACAGTTTTCTCCCACTCTCTGCGGGGAGTTGGAGACTGTTGTCTATCAGTCCACGTTTACATGAAGAATTATCACCATGCCTGTGTCAGAGGATGCAGGCCCCGTACCTACGCGGTGCAGTGTACATCCGGAGCGCACACAGCCCCCCTGTGCACAGCCTGTAGAGCCAGGGAGCCAGGGCTGCCCTGAGCCTGGAAGAGATCGCCAGCCAGAAACTAGAAGGACTTGATCCGGGCGCCAGAAAATTTTATCTGTAAAGGGCCAAACAGTAAGTATCTCCGGTTTTGTGGGCCCACACTACCTTGGCTACAACTATTGAACCCTGCCCTTGAACGGCTGCCCCAAAGCAGCTGCTGGCAAAAGGTAAATAATAAATGGACAGTCGCGCTCTGATGCAATTTTATTTGCGGACACCGAAATCCCCATTTCAGATACTTTTCACAGGTCACAAAGTATTCTTCTTCTCTTGATCTTTTTTTCTCCCCCCTATCATTTAAAAATGCAAATCAAACAGAAGCACACCTGTGAGAACAGGGCCTGGGAACTTTCAAGAGCCATCTCATTGCAGTGATCCAAAGTCCGCAAGAATTCATTGGGCAAGGTCCTAACACACCCCAGCTCCCCGCCCGATGCTCCTAATGTCTGGCTTGCCTTCCGCCTAGACCTAAAACGACGTGCACACACTTACTGACCGTCTGGGGCCCCAGCTGAGGCCCAGGAAGAGCCTGGAGCATCCGGGGCAGCCTCTGCTTCCTTTGCCGGCCTGTGTTGGTGCTGAGGGATTAGCGCCAAAGGCCACAGGCTTCCTTCACAGGCCAGCTAGTCTCAAGGCGCCCAACTGCATCCCCTCTAGGTCCTTTGAACAGAGGTTCTGGGAACCTGAGATGCTCAGGAGGGAGAGGAGAATGCTCCAGTGCTCCTGGGGGGGTGGTCACTGGCTTCTAATCTCCCAGGAGCCAGGGGACTTTAATTATTAGGGATACTCCTGGAGGGAAAAACTAGGAACAGTGAGTGGAATTTTCGAAGTGGCATTTTCTCTCTTACAGGTCTTACTCTAGGCTGCTACATAAATACACCTTGTGCCACAGGCAGCTGTGATATAGTGGGGGGGGGGTGAGCTGGAGGGGTCTCGGGTCCTGGATTCAGGGCTTAGCCTCTGTGACTAGGATGGTCCCTCCCTTCCAGCTGGAACGAAGTGGCTCTCTGGCAATGGGGAATGTAAAGTTCAGCAACGGCTGGCCTCCATTCTCTTGGCCCGTTGTGTGACCTTGGGAGCTCCCCCCGGGGGGGGGGGGTGCTTTCCCTGGGCCTTCTCTCCCCATCTGTGTCCCGGGAGCAGCAGTCATCTGCAGCAACAGAGACCACTGACCATCGCCCTTTCTGCTCTGCTCCCAAGGAATAGGCACATCTGTTTGTTGGATCCATTACTTTGCAAACTTTTAAGGGATATTTTCCCCTCCCTGCCGGGCCCTAGGAGATTAGGGCAGCTCTTCCTTTGGAAAGAACATTAGCCAGGCCCTGTGCTAAGCAAATGCATTCAGCTTCTCCCTATCTGATTTCTCTTTTTCTCATTTGTCAGCAAAGGAGAAACCTCCCAGCTATTAATCAAACTCCTGGCTGTGGATAGCTTTAATTGCAGAATCCACTGCTGGATGAGGGATGCTCAACTTTTCCAAAGAAAGCCAAGCCGTCTGCCTAGTGCAGAAGAGAAACAATTAATTACCTGCTCCTCCTGTCCCCAACAGAGATGCAGATGAACTAACAATATTGCTGCTGGCACCAAGTCCTCCCTCCCCAGGTGGAGCCAAGCTAATGCAAACTCAGACAACACTCATGAAAGTGTAATGCCCAAGTAGAGGTTTAGCTAGAAGGCTCTGGTGGGACCAAAGGTTTGCCTCTCCCTGGCGTCTGTACTTGAAGACGGATACAGACAAGCTCTGGGTCTTCTTGAAGAGAGTGACTGGGGACGTCGGCATGCCTGAAAATCATATCCTCCGAGGAAGGATCTAGTGTGTCGGGGATATTGAATTCGGAGAAGAAAAAATTAAGGTGGAGGGTATGGGAGGGAGTGAACTTAAAAAAAAAAATAGCCGGGCAAAGAGAGATCAGACTAAATTTGTATAGTCCAGTAGACAGACTGGAATTGTGGGTGGCATTTACGGTTTCACGTAAGAAGAAATCCTTGGGACTTGGAAGCGTGTGCTTCTGGAAAGATCTGTCCCCCAAAGGTACTCAGGCTCTGGTCTCTCTAGGTGTGTAAGAACCATTAAGGGCGCGCTAAGACAATCCTTGTCTAGTTTAGGAGGTGTAGGCGGTAACCATCCTGGCTAGGTGACCACCCCGCCCTTGGGTCTTGCTTTATTAGTGCTTTTGTGTTTCACCTCCAAGTTTTCAGTGTTACAGACAGCACAGAAGGAAGGGGGTGGGGGTGGAGGGAGAGCTGCACCCAAGGTCACAGTCTGTTCGAAGCAAAGGCTTGCACTTGAGAACTGGGGGCTAATGTTGGAATTTCTTTATTATTATTATTATTATTATTATCATTAATAAATTTATTTTTTATTGGTGTTCAATTTGCCAACATACAGAATAACACCCAGTGCTCATCCCGTCAAGTGCCCCCCTCCGTGCCCGTCACCCAGTCACCCCCACCCCCCGCCCTCCTCCCCTTCCTTTTTGAACTCAGCCACAGTAACTTCTTGCAGGATACATCCACGAAGGCAAAAGAAACAAAAGCAAAAATGAACTATTGGGACTTCATCAAGATAAGAAGCTTTTGCTCAGCAAAGGATACAGTCAACAGAACTCAAAGACAACCTACAGAATGGGAGAAGATATTTGCAAATGACGTATCGGATAAAGGGCTAGTTTCCAAGATCTATAAAGAACTTATCAAACTCAACACCAAAGAAACAAACAATCCCATCATGAAATGGGCAAAAGACATGAAGAGAAATCTCACAGAGGAAGACATAGACATGGCCAACACGCACATGAGAAAATGCTCCGCATCACTGGCCATCAGGGAAATACAAATCAAAACCACAATGAGATCCCACCTCACACCAGTGAGAATGGGGAAAATTAACAAGGCAGGAAACCACAAATGTTGGAGAGGATGTGGAGAGAGGGGAACCCTCTTACACTGTTGGTGGGAATGTGAACTGGTGCAGCCACTCTGGGAAACTGTGTGGAAGTTCCTCAAAGAGTTAACAATGGAATTTCTTTTTAAATCGATTGCCACACAGACATGGATCTGATGTTCTCTTCGAAGCTGGTGCTGGAACTACGCTGGTTTTCTCCACATCCCCAACACGCAGCCGCTGCCGGACCGGGGAGCTGCTTAAGGCCTGGTGGAAAACCTTTGGAGGCCGATTCAAACTTGCACTTCTGCTGTGAGTGCCGGTGGCTCTGTGACACAGTTATGAGAAGAATGAACCTGAGGCCTCAGGGCATGACCCCAGGGTCCCGGGATCAGAGTCCCGCATCGGGCTCCCCTGCTTCTCCCTCTGCCTGTGTCTCTGCCTCTCTCTGTGTGTCTCTCATGAATAAATAACTAAAATGTTTAAAAAAAAAAAAAAAGAATGAACCTGACATTGACTGACCTGGGTCTAGAGCTTAGTTCTTTGTTTAGTACATAAGTGAACTCAGGCAGAAATTCCCAGTGCCTCAGTTTCCCCATCTGTGAAACACGAGTGCCTTCATACATCGTGTCTGCGTAGAGGTGCCCGTGTCTTTAGAATACTAGATC
This sequence comes from Nyctereutes procyonoides, assembly GCF_905146905.1. Taxonomy (NCBI): domain Eukaryota; kingdom Metazoa; phylum Chordata; class Mammalia; order Carnivora; family Canidae; genus Nyctereutes; species Nyctereutes procyonoides. The sequence continues at coordinate 2,962,387 of NW_026575135.1, read as the reverse complement.
GGAATCCTATCGCAGTCAGGGTTGTCTTTACTCCATCAGTGCGTTCCTCTGTCTGGTTACACGCGTGCAGGCAGAGTGGCTGGTGAAAAGCCCCCCCCCCCCCACCGCGCGTCTGAATCCAGGCCTTTGCACCAAGCCTGTGCCGAGTTGGGTACAGTGAGTGAAGCCTCTGAGCTTTGTTTTCCAGTCTGTGACGGAAGCAAAGTGAAACCTGTGTTGGAAGAGTCATCAGTGACGCTGGGGAAGTGCTTAGCAGGGAGCCTCGCAGGGGCTGCATCATTCTCATATTTAGTTGCCAACCTGCAAAACTACCAAGGAGGAAGAGGAAATGCGCGGCTGACTCTTAGAAGGTGGTGGTTTTCCCCAAGATCAGGCTCAGGGCTCTGGGTGGGCAGAGAGCTGCGGGTCACCATGGCAGGGGGTGGGGTGGGGGGGTGATGGGGGGTGGGGGGTGATGGGAGATGTGGGGGTGATGGGGTGTGGGAATGATGGGGTGTGGGGGTGATGGGGTGTGGGGGGGATGGGGGGATGATGGGGGGTGGGGGGGTGATGGGAGATGTGGGGGTGATGGGGTGTGGGATGATGGGGTGTGGGGGGTGATGGGGTGTGGGGGAGATGGGGGATGTGGGGTATGATGGGGGATGTGGAGGTGATGGGGATGTGGGGGGATGATGGGGGTGGGGGTGATGGGGTGTGGGGGAGATGGGGGATGTGGGGTATGATGGGGGATGTGGAGGTGATGGGGATGTGGGGGATGATGGGGGTGGGGGTGATGGGGTGTGGGGGAGATGGGGGATGTGGGGTATGATGGGGGATGTGGGGGTGATGGGGATGTGGGGGATGATGGGGGTGGGGGTGATGGGGGAGGTGGGGGATGATGGGGGTGGGGGGTGACGGGGGAGGTGGGGGTGATGGGGGGTGTGGGGGTGATGGGGAGGTGGGGATGATGGAGGTGGGGGTGATGGGGAGGTGGAGGTGATGGGGGTGTGGGGGTGATGGGGATGTGGGGATGATGGGGGTGGGGGGTGATGGGGGGCGGGGTGGGGGTGGGGGGCGGGGTGGGGGTGGGGGGCTCCCAGGCAGCCCCTCAGGCTCTCAGCATCTTCAGTCGCTTGAGCTATTATTCTTCCCCACCACACCCCCCTCCCTTTTCTTTCTTTGCTTGAAGTATTTTTCAGGGTGTTTGGGGGGTTTTAACATTATTTCTAAAAATCTTGCTGTGCTTTCTTCTCGTGCGTCTATCAGGCTTTCTCAACAGCTTCAAACGGAAAACTTTGAAGTCAGTGAACTTAAAAGCAGAACTGGCAACCGCGCCCGTGGCCCGCAGCCCCAGGGCCGCCCGCAGTAACCGCGCCAGCTCGTCCGCGCCGCCGGGCCAGGGCGCCGCTCCCCCCCCCCGCGGGATGCGCGGGCGGGGGGGCTGAGGGCACCGGGGGGTACCGGGGGGGCCCGGGGCCAGGCGACGGCGGGGGCCAGGCTGGGGAGCAGGGACGTCCCCCCGGGATGCGCGGGGGGCCGGGGGCCCGGGAGGGGGGACCGGGGGTGACGGGACCCGGGGACCAGAGGGCGGCGGGGGCGGCCAGGGCGGCGTGCGCGTGCTCCTCCGCGGGGTGCGCGGGCGGGGCGGGGGGACCGGGCAGCCCGAGGGTCCCCGCTGGCGCCCGGAGCCCACGTGAGGCCGGCGCCGCGCAGGGTCCCCATGAGCCGCGGGCCTGGGAAGGACCCCGTCCCCTGCACCCCGCACCCCCGCCCCTGCACCCCCTGCACCCCGCACCCGCCCCTGCACCCCGCACCCCCGCCCCTGCACCCCGCACCCCCGCCCTGCACCCCGCACCCCCTGCACCCCGCCCCCTGCACCCCGCACCCCACCCCTGCACCCCCTGCACCCCCCTGCACCCCGCCCCCCCCCGCCCCCCGGAGAAGGCAGCGGCCTGGGCTCGCTGGGGGCATAAAGGGACCGAGACTGAGGACTGGGGGCGGCTGCTCTGGGCGCGTCCATCCCTGTAGTAGCGCAGGACGCGGCCCGGCTCCCGGCGCTGCGGGGGTGGGGGGGGTGGGGGGGGCGGGGGGGGCGGGGGGAGCCGCTGCTGGAAGCCAGAGTCCCACGTCCTGCTCTGGGATAGGAGCCCCGCCCGCCCTCTCTCCCTCTCCCTCTCCTTCTCTCCCTCTCTTCCCCCCCTCCCTCCCTCTCTCCTCCCTCCCTCCTCTCCCTCCCCCCTCCCCCCCTCTCTCACTCAGTGACACCGTCTGACCTGGGGACTCCTGGGGGAAGAAAGAACCCCCGATAGGAGCGGAGTTCCGACCCGGTTCGGGCCTGCAAGGGGACTGGGACCCGAGAAGGGGCGGCTGCGGGCCCTTGCGTCGCGGGTGCCGGTCCCGGAGGGGGGTCCGCGCCAGGAGGGGCAGGGCACGCGGGGGGGGGGGGGGGGGGGGTGGAGGGGGGCGCCGGGCCAGGGCAGCCCCGCCTCGCCCTCAGCTCCGGAAGGCCGACCTCTGCCTGGGCTTGCTCGGGTTCCTTCCTTGCCCCACAGATGCTTTTGTTTTCTTTTTTAAGATTTTATTTTTTCATGAGAGACCCCGAGAGAGAGGCCGAGACCCAGGCCGAGGGAGAAGCAGGCTCCCTGCAGGGAGCCCGATGCGGGACTGATCCCGGGCCCAGGGGTCACTACCTGAGCCCAAGGCAGATGCCCAAGGGCTGAGCCCCCCAGGGGTCCCCAGAGCTGAATTTTCCACAGACCCGCCCCGCCCGCACTTCCCTGGGCAGCCGCTCCTCCCGGTGCCGTCCTTAGTAGGATTCTGACAGGTGCTTCCCCAACCCCAACTCCCGGAAGTCCTCCCCGTCTGGGTGCAGGCAACTGTTGGCTTTAGGGCCCTGGTTCCACCTCCAGGACCCCTGGAGCCGTCACCCACATCATACCGGGACGGCAACAAAACCTCAGGACTCCTTGGGTGAATGGATGTGGGCCTGGAGGGGCGGCCCAGGGGGGCCTTCCCAGAACCGGGGGCCCTCCAGGACAGCCCTGTTCTCCCCTCCAGGACAGCCCTGTTCTCCCCTCCAGGACAGTCCTGTTCTCCCCTCCAGGGAGAGAGGGAACCCAAGAGACCCCCGTGAATTCCCAAGGCGACACAGCAAGTGGGGAAGCCGGAGCCCAGCAGGTGGGTCTTCTGACTGTGTGGATGCTCCGTCCACACCTGGTGACTCGGCGCCCTCCGTGTCCCCACACCTCTCAGCCGCGCCTTCCCCATTAGAACTGCATCTCTTACTCCCCCGCCCCAAGTTCCTGTGCCCCAAGCCTTCTGGGCCGTGACAGGCACCGCTCAGCACCCTGTGATGGTCCTTCCTGTGCTCACACACAGCACCCAAGGTGCTGGCTGCCCAGACCTTATTCCCTTTGCTGGGAGGAAACTGAATTACTGATGTGGGCTCTGGGGCCTGCGTTCCAGAAAGACCCAGACACCCAGTGTCTGTGTCTCCCTGGCCCAGCAGAGAAAAGCTAAATTTCATTTGAAAGCCCTACAAGGGGACGTTAATTGAGGCATAAAAGCCTGTGTCTTTGACCTTCCCAGGACCTGTGGTTCTCCCATTATCTGGGGCCTGTTCCTGCTGACAGGGGTCACAGCCTCCTGCTTTGCACCATCACGGGGCGGCTCCGGGTCTCCCTGCTCAGCAGTGTGCCTGTGCGCTCAGCTCGCCAGTGTTTCTGTGAGCATTTCTGCGCCTCCTTCCTGGGACTCCCCAGCCCCGGAATAATTTCTCATATCTGTCCCAAGTCCCAGTCTCAACGACAGGACTCGCTGACTTCACGGTGGGATTTGGGGATTTTGTAGGATGCCGCGTCCACTCACTCACTCACTCACTCATATTCATTTGTTCACTTTTAGTTTCTCAGTCCCTCACTCATCCGTGCACTTCTCCAGCCTTTCACTTACGTTTTGGTCCCATTTCCAGGCATTTGTTGATTGAGCTAAAGAGGACTATGTGTGACATAAGTTGGCTCAAATCACTGGAAGCTTAAGGACTCCTGCATGCACGGAGCTGTTTGAGTTAGTGAAAGTGGCTGGAGGGAGCTCGTGCAGTGGCCTAAAATCCCTGTAACGTTGCATTTTCCAGAGAAGTGTTCATCCAGGGTTGTTTGAAGGTCTAGGGGCTATATTTAGTGAGCAAGTCAGCTCAGTTAAAAGTTAGTTTTGGGAGTGAAAGAAAGACCTGAGTTCAGACGTCAGCTTTGCCACTTACCAGTGATAGGACTCTGGGCTAGGTACTTAAACTGCTCTGAGCCTCACTGTCTTCATTTTTATTTTATTTTATTTTATTTTATTATTTTATTATTTTAATTTCTTTTAATTAATTAATTTAGCTGTCTTTATTTTTATTATTTTTTCATTTTCAGTGAATCTATTTATTTATTTTTTTATTGGAGCTCAATTTGCCAACATATAGCATAACACCCAGTGCTCATCCCATCAAGTGCCCCCCTCAGTGCCCGTCACCCAGTCACCCCCACCCCCCCACCTCCCCTTCCACCCCTTCCTTGTTCGTTTCCCAGAGTTAGGAGTCTCTCATGTTCTGTCTCCCTCTCTGATATTTCCCACTCATTTTCTCTCCTTTCCCCTTTATTCCCTTTCACTATTTTTTATATTCCCCAAATGAATGAGAACATACACTGTTTGTCCTTCTCCGATTGACTTACTTCACTCAGCATAATACCCTCCAGTTCCATCCACATTGAAGCAAATGGTGGGTATTTGTCGTTTCTAATGGCTGAGGAATATTCCATTGTATACATAAACCACATCTTCTTTATCCATCATCTTTCGATGGACACCGAGGCTCCTTCCACAGTTTGGCTATTGTGGACATGGCTGCTAGAAACATCGGGGTGCAGGTGTCCCGGCGTTTCATTGCATCTGAATCTTTGGGGTAAATCCCTAACAGTGCAATTGCTGGGTCGTAGGGCAGGTCTATTTTTAACTCTTTGAGGAACCTCCACACAGTTTTCCAGAGTGGCTGCACAGTTCACATTCCCACCAACAGTGCAGGAGGGTTCCCCTCTCTCCACATCCTCTCCAACATTTGTGGTTTCCTGCCTTGTTAATTTTCCCCATTCTCACTGGTGTGAGGTGGGATCTCATTGTGGTTTTGATTTGTATTTCCCTGATGGCAAGTGATGCAGAGCATTTTCTCATGTGCGTGTTGGCCATGTCTATGTCTTCCTCTGTGAGATTTCTCTTCATGTTTTTGCCCATTTCATGATTGGATTGTTTGTTTCTTTGCTGTTGAGTTTAATAAGTTCTTTATAGATCTTGGAAACTAGCCCTTTATCTGATACGTCATTTGCAAATATCTTCTCCCATTCTGTAGGTTGTCTTTGAGTTTTGTTGACTGTATCCTTTGCTGTGCAAAAGCTTCTTATCTTGATGAAGTCCCAATAGTTCATTTTTGCTTTTGTTTCTTTTGCCTTCCTGGATGTATCTTGCAAGGAGTTGCTGTGGCCAAGTTCAAAAAGGGTGTTGCCTGTGTTCTCCTCTAGGATTTTGATGGAATCTTGTCTCCCATTTAGATCTTTCATCCATTTTGAGTTTATCGTTGTGTCTGGTGCAAGGGAGTGGTCTAGTTTCATTCTTCTGCATGTGGATGTCCAATGTTCCCAGCACCATGTATTGAAGAGACTGTCTTTATTTTTAAAAGAGAGGTCCTGATATCTACCTGGGAAAAGAGAAGACGTGTGGACGTACCCACACGGATCCTGGCACACCACCATTGGGGCTGGCATTATTACTACTGCCCACGATGAAGGCGGGTTTGGACCACCAGACAGCGTTGCTGATGGGTCCCTGTGTCCTCTGCGGAATCACAGATACACTGATGGTCTCATAAGAAACAAGCTGAAAAATGGGCCTTCCTTGAGGAAGCCTGCAGCATAAAATGAAACAGCTGATGCTTTAGACTTTCCTTTCACCACCTCCTGGGGTGGGGGGGGGGGAGGACTGGAGCTGGGGAGAGCGAGAGACACAGGTGAAAAGTGGGCACGATGGCAGCAACACGGCCAGCTCAGGAATGCCTGAACTTCCCTGCCTCCATCTGGGGCTGCCTCCCCTGTTGAAAGCACCCATCCATTCCTGTATCTATTTGCAACACGTTTCTGTTGGCGTGTTGCGTTTCTGTTGGCTAAGTTCTGGATGGGTTTCTCAAGAGCCCAGCCACGAGCTGCCCCCTTACTGCCACTGCACTTCTAAGGTAGTCTTCATATGATTGTTCTCTTTTTCCCCCCTTGCCTTGCAGTGGCTTTGCTCTACTCAGAGCACCTCTTGCTCAGAAGTCCTATAGTAAAACAGATACGGGGTCTGTTGCAGTTGAAATTGGGGTCAGCTTATGGAGCCTGTCCGTTCAGCGCCCCCTGGCCCTGTCCTGTCCTCCCATCCTAGGTAGGCTTGCGGGGGTTCTGGAGCACCCCTTTAGTTTAAGGGACTGAAGATTCAAGACCTCACGTGGCTGTTGCCAGTGCACAACCCTGTTTTACCAGAAGGATGAAATAATAACCATTTGCACCAACATGCTCAAAACCCAGGATGGGGAAATTTATCAATCCCATAAACAGGCCAGTTTTGATGGCAAGAGTGGGATACAGGGTGGTGGTGGCAGAGGGAAGGCCTGGGGGGGATGTGTTCACACCTCTTACATCACGGAGTCATCAGAACAGCCTGTGAGGTCAGGGGAGCAACCTCGCCACTAGCAAGGCACCCGGCTTGTGACTCCGGGGAGTCCCCCGGCTGAGAAGTGGCCAGGCTGAGATTGGAGTTCAGGTCCTCTGACTGTCTTTCTTGTGGGCACTGTGGGGCTTCCCAGGTCTCCTCCCTCACCTCGAGTGTTGTGTCAGCTGCCCCTTTTGCATCGAGCGTGGGGAAGGGTGCGTGACCCCAAGAATGTACTGCGCACCCACCCAAACGGCCACTTGCCTTTCCCTTTCTGCTTATCATCCCTTTATCGTCATCGGTGGCTGATAGATCTCTGGGTGTTTCAGGGAGATAAATGTTCCCTCAGATTTCCCAATAGAGATGTCTCCTCTTGGGAGAAAAGCTTACAACATCCCTCCTAGATGCCAGTGGCCAGAGGATCCAGAGGCTGCGCCCCCCCTCCCTCAGCCTTCACGGGCCAGGCTGACATAGGCAGAGCCCAGCGCGGCAGAAGGGAGGACCTGGGGACTCAGGGGCAGCACCTTCCTGGCCACCTACAACTCAGGTGAGTGCCGGGAAGAAGAGGGATTCACCTCCCAAGGCCAATCTCTGTCTCTTTCCTTTGAATCTTCCCCTTCAAGTGAGAAAAGAGGCTGTACCAGGATTTGGGGACAGTTAAGGTTTCCCTGTAGTCAACTGGGCCAGCCAGTCCCTCCAAGTGTGTGTAAACGTGCACAGGGTGGAATGGAGCTTCTCACTTGGGCTTGGAAGGAGGTGGAGACCCTGAGGAGGAGGAGCCACCCGTGACGGAAGTGCTCCTTGTGTCTCATTTGACCCTCACAATGATCCTCTCAGGCGAGACAGAGATAATCACCCCATTCTACAGAGGGGGGACCCGAGGCTCAAAATGGCCATGTGACTTGCCTGAAAGCAAGGTGGCTGGCGGAGCCAACACTTCTATGTAATTCTCCCGACTTGAAAGTAGGAATATTGCTAAACTCACCAAAGCTTAATTTTGGAGAGTATTTATCTCCATGGTGATACCACTGAGTGTGCCCAGGATGGAGTTTGGAGGTCAAGTTGCTCACATGTGATTTCAGTGAAATCGTAATCGGACACTCCTTTTAGAAGGAATAAGAGCGTTTCTTCTCAAATTAACAGCCTCATTTCCGACACTTGGTGTCAGTTTAATAAAGAAAAACACCGCAAGACCATAAAAGTATTTTGGGAAAGACCATGGCCATGTTTACGCAGAGCAAAACTTAAAATTCTCAGGGACACCATAAGACGGCAAAATTTCCTGGGGCACTAGTATCTTCTACGACAATCTTCTGATCGTGAGGAGGATCTCAGTAAGCTAAAGGGTGGGCTGGGAATGGAGGAAGGATACGGGAGAAGAGCGAAGGGGTCTCAGATGGTGAGGAATGGTGCTCACCAAGCTCAGCTGCCACTTCCTAACCACTTTGCAGGAGTGTATTCTGTTAGCGTGGTGCGGCCTGAGTTCTGGAAGAATTAAAGGCCCTTAGCCCCTCTCTTGTCCAGTCCCACCTGTAGACACCAGTCTCGAAGGACGGCTCTGGGCACAGCGCTAATGGCCCTGCTGGGACACGCTCATTGCCACCCCACCGCCCATGCCTGCTGGATAAAGTCAGAGCATCCTAGCCAAGGATTTAAGGCACCGAACATCTCGGCCCTAATTAACCCTTCCACCGTTAACTCCTAGACCTGACATTCTTCCTCATGAGAAACTGCTTTGTGTATTTCCCCTTCCCTTTCCAGCTTTTGCCCCTTTATACACCCCGTCATTCTTTTCTCCAGATTACCAGATCCTAGTCCGCCCCTGCGTTTGCCTCCACTCTCCAAACACCTGGGGCTACTGGAGGCCCACCTGTAGCCTCAACCTCAGCCTATTTGATGCATCACAAAACACCGAGAAGCAACAGAGACTAAGTCAATCTGCATCTGACTAGGTTACTGAGCTGTTGGGCTCCCGCATATCCCTAAGGGGGAGAGGCGCTGACCTAGGGCTCCAGGTAGCATCCCTGAGGCCCTGTCTAAATGAGCACTGGGTGTTATTCTGTTGGCAAATTGAACACCAATAAAAAATAAATTTATTATTAAAAAAACAGTAAAAAAATAATAAATAATAAAAATAATAAATTACCTGCACGACATGGCAATCCTGTAGGACTGATTTTTGCTTGGTGTCCTTTGGTCCTGCCTCCTCTTTTCACTGGACTAGGATTCCTTTTCTGGAACACCAGACTGCTGACTGGTTGGTAACAACTACCTGTGAGGTTTTCCCATATTGACTTCTCTTTGAACACCCTCGTAGCTGAGCAGGACAATCTACCTCTGCACCCTGCCTCTCAATAAGGTTCATCATTTGTGGTTTCCAACCCCTGGGTGGCTGCTAAGTCTCTGGATTCAGTAAGCCATCCTGCTGGATTGGGATCTTGCTCACTTATCATTAGCCCAAATGCCGTCTCTTCCAGGAAGCCTCCTCTGACCTCCTCAGTTTCGGATGATTCTTCCTCTACCTCCTTGACAGAACTACCTTCCTGAAGTATGACTATGTGTGGTGGTGGGGTGGTCAACACTTGCAGAGGAAATGAAGGGTCCTACCTGTATAGTCAATTCCCATGGTACAAACATACCCCCTATGGCTGATTTCAAACCACCACCCTCGTTGGAACAGGTGTGCGCAACGGGCTCTTGCCAGCCAGCATGAACTGGCCCTAGCAAACTCTCGTTACGTGTGTCCTGTTGTCTTTCATTCTGTCCCCACTTGTGTTACAGCCACTCGATTTCTCTGATTCTTGAGCAGGACATGCTCTCCCACAGCTCTGGGCATTTGCAAATGCTGTTCCTCTCCCAGTCACGTTCTCTTGGTCCAGTGCCCCAAGCCCTTACCCTATATCTGCCTCACTTGCCCTAAGGCTCTAAGAGGCAGGGCTCAGTATGGGGTTCAGCTCCCCACCATATCCCCAGCCCCTAGCTCTGGGACCGACTCATAGTAAACTCTCAAAGCATGCCTGTTGACTATCCTATCATCTCTTACTGGATGACAACTTTTATCAGCATATTTCCTCTGAAGGATGGGTAGGCTTTTCCTTGATAAGTATTAGACATCAAGTGAACAACTGGGTTTTCCTTCTTGCTTCAGCAAAAGGAATGCTCAAGCTGATTTTGCTGCTTAAATGTAATCATCTTTACATGCTAGCTAGCTCGACACTGCATGTCTAGCTCCAGTATTGTTTTTACATTAGTCTGGTCCTTTTATTTCGCTTTTATTTGTCATTTTTAAAAAATTTCATTGCAGGCATTTTTGGAAGCTGCCTCAAATTTGCTGGGTTACAAAGTAGGATATAGACAGACATAACTCCTCGCTATAGTTTGTTTGATCATTGAGCAAACACCCTTGCTCTGCCCTGAAGCAAGATCTCACACAAGCCTGGCAATGGGAAGGAGCAGAGAGAAAAGGTTGGGACTTGGGCTTTGGAATCATAGGGATCCGTGTTAGAGTCCTAGTTTGTCACCAGTTTGCAAAGTGACACCCGACAGGTTAATTGGCCTCTCTGATTTAAGGTTTCTTTCTCTGTTACGTGGATGCAATAATGTATTCCTTACAGGGTGGTTATGGAGATTAAATTAAATAATGTGTGTAAAGTGCTTAGTACAGTTCCTAGCCCTTGGTGAGTGCTCCACAAATGATAGGTATAATTCCAAATCCCGCTATTGAGAAAGACATGAGTCGTGGAAGAACCATAGCAGGGGTTTGGCAAAGGCCTGCTTATTTGCTGCAGCCCCTTCTGTCTTCCCCCATCCTTCTGATGCTACCCCTTCCCCCCACTCCTCCTGTCTCTGAACATCACACACACAAAAATACCGGTGTTCAGTCTCTGATTTGCTAAGAGTGCATCACTAATTCCCTCAGGGATAGTGCCTGGTTTAAATCCCCCCACTTTCATTTGCTGGGAGAGAAACTTTAATTCGGCACACTGAAGAAAATGCAGTTTGGTACATTTCATCAATGTATTGCCACCTCAATTTGCTCAATTTGTGCAGAGGAGGAGAGGTAAAGGCATGGAAGGCCAGCTAGAGAATGTTTAAGATTGTCCAGGACCCAAATACAGGCTTATTCAAGTTGGCTGATTTCAGTAGCAACACCTGCACATCTGTCCCTCCTCCCACTGACTGGCATGTGTGGCTTCCACTTGTCTACCTGGCGCACAGTGTCGGCCTCCTGGGGGGTCCTAGGAAATGACACACGGTGGGCCCATTCTGTGGCTTTCCCAACCAACTATTCTGGCTGAATTCTACAAAGCTCCTGTGATCGCCTCAGACTTCCCTGTGAGTTTGCTGTGTGTTTATTCTCAGCGTCAGTCATCGAACACGAATGGAGGACCTGATCTACGCAGGATGCCGTCATAGGCAACATCTCACTCACCAGTGATGCGTATCAGACTTTTATTCCAAATGCATTGATTTTCCTACAGTCCTTTAAAATGTCTGGGCTCCCCACGCTAACTTGCCTTGGCTCGTATTCTCCCCGTAGCTCGAACGACTACCATCCTCCTCCAAGAACAAAATCAAGACTTAGTCATTTTAGGTTTAATCGAGCTAACAATTAGGAATGACCTTTTTTTTTTTTTCATTCTTCCATCGATTCTTTCAGAGGATGTATATTGTCTTGCTGTGCCACCTCTCTCACTGTAGAGCTATCCTATCTATACCACCTATTGCCGTGACAATCGCTTGACTCGGAAGGTCTTCGTGGGGTGTCAGAGCCCAGGCACAAACAGTTCACAAGTGGGGCCTGCAGTTTTGGGGTAATTTGGGAGCATGAATGGAACGTGATCAGCCAACGGTGGGAGGAGAACTGGCATGTGGGATGGATGGCCTGGAGTCAGCTTCTGATTCAGATGCAGCAGTCAGGGCCAGCTAGGGGTAGACACCAGACTGTGAGGACCTGCCCAATGCCTGGCTAAGTCTCTGTGGTGGAGGAAATGGACACAAATAAGGGAGAGTGCTCAGCAGTTCTGGAAGAATCGGTGTGGATAATGTCCCACTGTCATAGAAGCTCTCTGATGTTCTGTGATCGACCTCCTAACCAACCCCCCCAATCCTCCTACACCCTTCCTTCCTTCATTCCTTGTTATTCTGCGAGGTGCTGTGCTCTTGAACCCGCACCTGCCAATACTGAGATTGCTGGGCCATATCTTGAGCCAGGCAAGGCCATTCAAGTTTCCGTGGAATAAAAGCATGACTGTATGGGGACGAAAACCGCCTCCATCACCGTCATCTTACTCAGCTTTGGCCAAGTCATTCTTTTTTGTTGTATCCCTGAATTTCACTTTCCTCATTTTAATACGTGTACATATGAATATAAAACATTTGACGGGGGATCCCTGGGTGGCGCAGCGGTTTGGCGCCTGCCTTTGGCCCAGGGCACGATCCTGGAGACCCGGGATCGAATCCCACGTCAGGCTCCCAGTGCATGGAGCCTGCTTCTCCCTCTGCCTGTGTCTCTGCCTCTCTCTCTGTGTGTGACTATGATAAATAAATAAAAATTAAAAAATAAATAAATAAATAAATAAAAATGAAACATTTGACGGGAACACAAGTGACAGCTAACAGCAGTTGACTCTGGAGAGAATACTTGAGGACCTGCAAAAATGTAGAATCACTTCCCTGGCTATTGCCTTTTAAATGGTTTGCATTTTAGCCTATTCTCACATTTGTGTAGTATCTCCTTCTGTGTCCATGTACGGATACGCACACATGCATACGTGTATACGGGATTTTATCAGACTATAGTTACCACCTGTTATGTTCCAAATATTTAGTGTATAGTACGTTGACGCATCAAAGGATTTGCTTCCCCAGTAAACAGTGGCTCTCAGAGAGAAAGGATGGAGTCTCGGTCCCTGTGTCATCTGGGTTTCTCTGCAGCCTCGCACAGGAGCTGGCATATGGCAAGTGTTACATAGACATTCTTATCAAATTACTTTTATAAGTATGTCCATCTGTAGAATAAAATGTTGGGCGAGACAGGAACCTTCTGAGATGGGCCTGCACAGCTTGGGAATCGGTATCACTCATGTACCACAAGGGGCTTCGCACCCTGCGGCAAGATCACGCATCTCCGACTATCTTGTGCCATAGTGAAGGCCATCGGGGGGCACGGTCGTGGCGGCCAGAGCCACTCGGGCACCAGCAGCAGTCATGGTCAATCTAGATCCCGGGTAGAGACTCTTCTCTAGGTCTTCCAATGTTTGCTCTGGGTCAGGGCTTCTACGTGTCTGCAGCCAAAGACCAAGGCGAAACTCGGGGGTGGTATCTTGTTCCTGAAGAAGGCAGGTGGTAAGGGTGGAAGGTGTAGACTTCAGGGGAATTCGGATACACCAAGCCTTCCCTTGAGGCACAGCGTGGGAGTTGGTGCCGTGGGGGGCGACTTCCTCCTGAGCGCCAGGCTGTCAGCTTCCAGGCCTTTTTCTTGTGACATCTGCTCTAGCAGCCAGGAGCTGGGTCACAAGCTTCCTTCCTCTGCTGATTCCGTGTCGTGCAGTCCGGAGGCGATGAGGAAGAAGAACGAGGGAGGGAGAATGTTGTGTACACAGAGTTTAAGTGATGTCTTCGGGGCTTGGGAAAAATGTAATTCTGTTTGAGCAGTTTGCTGGCAGTTTTGCAACTCATCCCCCTGAATTAGGGACCGAATGAAGTCATTAGACCCTAATCAAAAGCAGCTAATCAGGAATCAGTGGGAGATCTACCAATTAATCGCGGCTGGAACCCAACGAGCTGAAGTACCCAAGGCTGGATGGATAGAAGTAATGAAATTAGATATCCGTGCCACGCAACGCCGCGCAACTTCAAGAACCAGTTATGAGCTGCTCGGCCCTTCCTGCCATATAAGACAGAGTCTCAGTGCCAAAGCAGGGACGGGTGGGAGGCAGCTTCGGAGCTTGCCCTGAGATTTTCAGAGGCCGAGATGTGTCAACAGGAAGCAGGAGGATATGAAAAAGGAGATGGACATGGATTTTTTTTTGGGGGGGGGCATGGATTTTTGTAGGTGTGCTAACACAGTAACGACGTGGTAGGAGGGATGTAACACTACGGTTTGACCATCATGTGTGAGCATCTCTCTTTCATAGCATTTACATAATGCACACCCAGGTTCTTTGTTGGTACGCCAACCTCTCCATCCAGCCTGTGAAGATGCAGCTTGTTGCAGAGGAGTCTCTCATCCCATAACCAGCGTTGCGCACGGTTGCTGCTAAATACATAGTTATGGATTCATTTAATTGATTCTGGGTGGAGCAAGGATCTGAACTGAGGCTTTTCAATTCCAATCGCCACACGCGTCCTCCTGGACCACCGAGGCCGAAGGATTCAGTGCCCCGATTTAATCAAAATAAAAGTTATTACCTGCTGGCAGTTCCCGACTCAGAAACGTCCAAGTACTTTGAATCACAGCTTTCAGGGATCTTACAAAATAGACAATCGAGTCTAAGCCTCTAAATCACAGGTGGAGAGACCAGGGCCAGAGAGTGATGGGAAGCTGCCCCCAGGTCCCCCAGCATATCTGTGGCAAAGGCAGGCCTAGCACTGAGGTCCTCAGTCTGGGTTCAAGCCATTTCCCTCAGCATCTGGTCCTTTGCTTTCATCATTCATGACCATTCCCTCTCCTACGTGGAATTTCTTTGTCCTCTGTGATTTCCAGAGCTCTTAGTCTGTCTAGATTGGGAGCAATTTAAGATTTGTATAAGTGTTCCTGGAGCCCATGCTCGTGGCCAGGGCGGTGAGTCTGGGCCATGAGGCAGGTGGGAGCCACCCCAGTCTCCATTTCCCATTTAGCAGGAACGGCCGTGCGGCTCATAACTGGTTCTTGGCTTTGGGCAGCGTTGCGTGGCACAGATACCTAATTTCATTACTTTATCCATCCAGCCTTGGGTACTTCAGCCCGTTGGGTTCCTGCATTGGGAGGTTCGTATTAAAAACAAGACAGAACCTGTTTGTGTTGGGGAGATTTGTGAGGTGAGGTGATGGCCATCTGGGGGAAGTCTGGGCTCTAAGATGAAGTGAGGGACAGCAGTGGTGGGAGGAGAGCTCTGGGGTCAGAAGTGTGTGCGTGACTATGCATGGGCGTACTGTGTCATAGCCTTTACGCGGTTTTGTGTTTAAAAGTAGATGCTTGACTCTGTCATAATTTGAAAAAAACACATTCATGATAGTGTCTGAGTATGTGTACATGTGAGGGGGGTCATTTAAGCACAAACATTTATGTGTTTCTGTGGGGTGTGTATGGACTCCTGGAAGGTGCCATTTTTATAGGGTATATGGGGGGGGTGTTAGTATGCATATCTACGTGCATTTTTTTTCACTTTCCCTTGCATGTCATTTTCTTGGATTTCTGTCTTCCATGTTTGTGGGTCTGAGAGCCTGTTATTGTCCGTGTGAATGGGTGTTTCCTTGGCGTGAGGAGGATTTAGGGAAAGATTTGAAAGTACACATTTAGGACGCCTGGGTGGCTCAGCGGTTGAGCACCTGCCTTTGGCTCCAGGTGTGACCCCGGGGTCCTGGGATCGAGTCCCGCATCGGGCTCCCTGAAGGGAACCTTCTTCTCCCTCTGCCTGAGTCTCTGCCTCTCTCTGTGTGTCTCTCATGAATAAATAAATACAATATTTAAAAAAACAACAACAAAGAAAGAAAGTACACATTCCGAATTTGAGGGCATCCATGCATTCCGGTGAGTGTGTATGTTTTAGAATGGTTGCGGGGAACGGGGGCAATCAGTGTGTTGGTATGTACATGTTTGTATGTGTGTCTGTGAATGGTACATTTTTTGAGTGTGTTTACAGTTAAGGGGATTGCATAATTGACCATCCATATGGGACATGTTTGAGAATTAAATGTGGTTTGTGTGTGTGTGTGTGTGTGTGTATTTGATAATTATGCCTGGACACCAGGGAAAATCCGTGACCGGTACAGGCAATCAGGACATATTGACATTCAAGTGTGTGTGTGTATGTGTGGGTTTGTGTGTGTGTGTGTGTGTGTGAGAGAGAGAGAGAGAGAGAGAGAGAGAGAAAGTATGTCTCTGAATGAATGTTTGTATTTAATTTTGTGTTGCTGGTGTCCAGAATTTATAAGAATAGAAGTCACTAAATTATTTAGGTCTTTCTCAGGCTGTGGGCTTATAATAGAGGCATTAATAGAATTAACAGGTAAGAGGAGGTCAGCCCCAGGGAGATATGTTGTTTTTTTTAAAAACCAGATCAATGAACTGAGAAAAGAGGCCATACATATCTTGTGGTGACAAGAATGCACATGGTTAAAAAAAAATTGAGCACAGTCAGTAAGGACAAGAAATGTGAACTATATTGTGCTAGAAAGTGTCTTTCATGTACAACATCCGCTTTGCTGTGTCCTCTTTATGCCTCCTGCCTTGTTCCCCATGAGTAACTCCAGCTTGTGATGGCCAAGATAGCTGAGACCTTTTATCCTCTTACCTCGGCAGTTTGGAAAAATAGCTCAGTGTGACCTCCCTCATGTAAGAGACAGAGAGGCTGGAGAGAGTCCGCTGCTTCATTTCAGATGATTCAGAAAAGAAGTCCCAGGGATGCTCCTGGCATTCTCACTTATTTTCAGAGAGTGCTGCCCCAGAGTCCCTGGTTTGTACATGCACCCCCTGGGGCTGGGAAATCCACTTGCTTAGTTCTCACGGGCCTTGCGGGGTGTAGCGGAGAGGTCAGAGAGTGCCTTGCCTTCTACTTGACCACATTGGTGCAGTAGTTTCTCAGCAGCTCCATGCCCACAGATTGCAATTATGCAATCGCCTTAACTGTAAACACACTCAAAGGATGACCACCCCACCCCCGTCATCCTTTCCAAACTCTCATATCAGTAGAGTATCTGCGATTGCTGCCTAATGTTATAATAGCAGCAGTTGCACCAGGTGTGGGGGGGATTGAAGATGGCTGCAAATTCTTTGTCAACCTCCCACTGAAAGGTGGAGTTTCACTGCCTCTCTAGGAATCTGGGCCAACCTTTGTGACTTCTTTGACCAAGAGAATATGTCAGATGTGATTTTCTGCAACTTCTGCTGCGTCTGTCTCATAAGAGCCTTATGGCTTCTGCTCACATCTCTTTCCTCCCTGGGAAACAAGTGGCAACTCTACAAGGAGCCGAAGCCCCTGGAGAGACCACTCTGATCTATCCAGTCTTTGTAGGCATTCAGGTCAGCAGCCCAGCTCTGCGGCAATCTGATGGCTAGCATCCTTTCCCTATGCAAACACTATCCCGGCCCAGATGCCAGGCATATGAGCGAAGAAGCCGTTCTAGAAGTGGACGTTCCAGTCAATGCCACAGGGGTCAGAGACGGATGACCCAGCTGAGCTCTTCTTGGAATCCTGACACACAGAGTATAATGGTTGGGAGCACTGTGTTTGGGAGTCGTTTCCTCCACAACAATAGACCATTGGGATACCAGTGCTAGAAGACCTGTTAGACATTGAGCCATTGCCGCTTGGTCGGAGAATGTTCCCAGGAATCTGTGTGCACTTTTTTTAATTTATTTTTTTATTGGAGTTCAATTTCCCAACATATAGCATAACACCCAGTGCTCATCCCATCAAGTGCCCCCCTCAGTGCCCGTCACCTAGTCACCCACACCCCCCGCCCACCGCCCTTTCTACCACCCCTTGTTCGTTTCCCAGAGTTAGCACTTTTTCATGGTATCTTCACAATGATCAAATGAGTTTGGAGCTTTTATTATTCCCATTAAACATATGACGAAGTTGAGGTGAGGAAACTGCCCTAAATCACATAACTACTGTTTGGCAGAGGTGCTTTCAGTCTAGGACCTTTTCTTAACCACCTTCCTCCTTCATACTGATGTTAGCGTATAGCAAGACATTCTTGGTTTTGCTTGGAATAATCATCCTAATCACCCCACTCCAACTGACAAATTCCTTCTGACCCTTCATGGTCTAGCTCTACAACCGCAGCTGTTTTGCACCCAAATCCATGCAGGTTTCCCACAGCAGGTACACAGGCACTAAACTACCTTGCATTAACGGCATGAAAACAAACAAGATACTCAACTTCCCTGAGGCTCCTTTTTCTGATGTGTAAAATTGGTTACAATGGCTTTCTTATAGGTTGGTTGCAAAGATTAAACGTTGTGAGAGATGCTAAAATGTGTCATACACGGAAGAACGGGATGCGCACACTAACCTTTGATAACTAACTGCTATCAAAGCTGAGCTGCAGGCCTCCAGGATGAACCATTAGTCGATCACTTTTCACTGCATGTGCCTGGGTACACAGAGCCGTCCAAGGCACCAGTTGTGTCCCATGGAGGTCATATTTCCGTGGGGCAGAAGACAAATTAAAAAAAAAAAAACAATATGGTAATGAGAATAATGTCAGGGTAGAGGGGGCCAAAGAGTCTTAGAACTCAGAAAGAGGCCCTTAATCCCTTCGGGATAGCATGGCATGAAAGAGATCTCAGAGGTGAAATGAGCCCTCTGTGATGAGAAGGAATTAATGAGGTTGAGAGAGAGAGGGAGGCATTCCAGATAAGAATAAGCTTGAGCAAATATTTGAAGGAATCCAAGAGGAAGATGTGGTGGGGGGGGTCCTTCCAAGTAGCTCGGTACCCTAGGATTCAGGTGAAGGTGACCTGGGGTAGAGACGCATGAGAGACAGGGAGATCTTTGAATTCCAAACTGAGGACTTTATGCCAAGGTCAGTGGGGAGCTGGCAAGGGATTGAGGACAAGGAATGCAGATGAATTGATCTGCATTTTATTTATTTATTTATTTTTTTAATTTTTATTTATTTATGATAGTCACAGAGAGAGAGAGAGAGAGGCAGAGACACAGGCAGAGGGAGAAGCAGGCTCCATGCACCGGGAGCCCGATGTGGGATTCGATCCCGGGTCTCCAGGATCGTGCCCTGGGCCAAAGGCAGGCGCCAGACCGCTGCGCCACCCAGGGATCCCTGATCTGCATTTTAGAACCATTAACTTGGGGACCATTTTGGAATGGGGCAAGACAGGGGGTGGAGAGGCTGACATCGAGGATTTTGCAATATAGATCTTTCTCAACTTGTGATTAGGTTATATCCTAATGAACTCATCCTAAATTGAAAATATCCTAGTCAAACATGCATTTACTACACCTAACCTATCACACGTCCTAGCTCAGCCTACCACACCTTACACGTGATCAGAACAGTCAGAGTTGCTTAGAGTAGGGCAAAGTCATCTAACCCAGAGCCCATTTCATAACAAATGTTGAGCATCTCATGTATTTATTGAGTAATGTACTGAAGGTGAGGAACAGAATGGCTGTGTCAGTACAGAACGGGCGTTAAGTGTATCGGTTGTTCACCCTCATGACTGCGTGACTGCCTGGGAGCTGTAGCTTGATACCACTGCCCAGCACTGTGAGATGAGATATCACTGCCCAGTATCACACCACATATCACCAGCCTGAGAAAAGATCAAAATTCAGAAAGTGGTTTCTACAGAATATGGGTTGCTCTTGCATCATTGTAAAATCTAGAAATTTTAAGTCAAAACATTGTAAGTTGGGGACCGTCTTTACTCTTGAGAAAGAGGTGGTGGTAGAGTAATCCAGGGGCATGGCAGTGGGCACTGGAGAGATGCCAACACAAGGGAGAGGAGGAAGCCTGGTGAGTGATTGCCTAAGAGGGATGGAGTCGGGGGAGGAGCCTGAGTTAGTGCCCTGGCTTCTGACTTGTGTGACTTAGTCCAGGGTGCCATGCAGTAATGAGAAGGAGGAAGAGTCTCTTCCCACCCCCTTGGGGCGGGACTGTTCTGGTGGGGAGGACAATGGGTCCCGTGGTCCCCTCTGTGGGAGTCGTAGGCCCACAGGAGCATGGATCCAAGCAGGTCATTACAGCACATCAACGTCCGTGATGAAAACGGAACTCTAATTGTGCCAGCCCCGCTCTGGCATACTAAGTGTGGTTTTTAACATAATGCACTGCTGGAGTGAAGTTGTCAGAAAAGCAGGGGGGCGGAGGATGTAATCTGCGAGACTTCAAAGAAAAGAAGATTGAAGCCATTTTATGTGGCTGGAAATGAGTCATTTGTCAGCAAAGCCAACCTGCTGTCAGCCCCACAGGGAGAGACGGCTGGGCACCCTGGGGGGAGGGCTGGTGAAGGTGTCAGCCTCCAGTCACCAGAGGCCACGTGCGGGGTAAGAAGTGTCAGTCACATCACATCCCTGTCCTGACCCGGGTCAGAGGGAAAGCAAGGTCATGTCAGAGCATTTAGCATCATAACCGAGGAACCTTTTAACCTGCCTCTGTCAGGAAAACCTGATGTGCTCAGCATTATCAAAGACAGTTCAGAGCTTTCATCCCCCAGGAGACGTGCACTTTCCAGAACAGTGAGAGGGCAACACTTTTAGGAAAGAGAAGCTAAGAGGTAAGAGTGGATTGGTGGCAGCAGGAAGGAGAGACTTCTGAGCAAGGACCTGCCTAAGGTCACTGAGAGAACACTACACAGGTGCTACCCCTTTCTCTCCATCCGGCCTTGGAGGCTCGGCAGAGGCAGGGCCTGTGCATCTGAAGGGCTTGGAAGTCATTCCAGTGACGGGATGACCTCTAGAGGCAGGACTCCTGCTTCCCAAGCCGCTCCATTCCCTGTTAGCCCCCCCCCCCCCCCCCCCGCGTTAGGCCCCTCATCTGTCCCCGCCCGGGGCCACTGCACAGGCAGGCTCCTCCAAGGTGCCCTTCCTGTTCCCCTCTCCCTGACGGTGTCGATCCCAAGCCAGACACCTACTCCCCCTTCTCGGCACTCTAGCTGCAAATGCCCTCCCGAGTTCCCTGAACACACGGAGCTTTGGCCTCTCTCGAGATCTTTGCACAGACTAGTCTCTCTCCTTGGGTCCTGTCTATCCATCCTTCAGCTCAGCTTAAATAGAGCTTCTCTAGAAAGATACTGACTCTCACATTACATCACCCTTCACCCCCAAGACAGACAGGCTTTCTCTCCCACAATATCTTATTTTGGGGAGGGGAGACATTTATGATTATTTTATTGCTGTTATGGATTATATTCTGAGATCCCTTATGGACTCTGAATTCCGAAAGAGCAGCGATAATGCTGGTGTTATTTGCCACTGCATCCACATGCCTGGAACAGTGCTTAATATAAATGTTCCACAAATACTTGTAGGATGAATGAATGAATGAATGAATGAACGAATCAGTTCTTCAGTAATTCTGGTGGGCAGAAAATTCCAGGACGCCATGCACCAGGCAATATCACAGAAGTACCAAAATTCTCTATAGGCAGAGACGAGCAAAAGCTCAAGGAATCTTATCAGTCACTTTTCTGCCACTTTACGCTCTGCTCCCCATTCACACGTTCTTGGACCAGAGTGGTCTTGAGGAACTGAAGTCATAGAACACTTTCCATTAGACCCGTGGTTCTCAAAATCTCCCAGAAGAGCTTATTAGAACACAGAGCATTGGGCCGCACCCCCAGTGTTTCTGACTCAGTAGGGTTAATGTGGGATTTGAGAATACTCATTTCTAAAAAGTTCCCAGGTGATATTGGCGCAGCTGGTCCAGGAAACACACGTTTAAAAAGAGTACATGGATGGGCCCACAAACCCTAGGGGCAAGGGTTCTACTCTTCACATTTACTATTGAGACCTACACATGCTGTGATAGAAATAAATATATATTTTCCATTGTATATGCTCACAAGTATTTGTTGACTAACTGGAAGACTCTGGGTGGGCACCCGTGTCCGTCACCTGTCTCTATCCCGGGGCCACTCTTCTCCTCTTACCCATCTCTATTCCATGTCAGATGATCAACATTCCCACAACCTCCCGTTCCCACCAACCGTCTGAGTTCCTCAAGGTAACTTTTATGTTCTACTCGTCTTCCCAGAGAAACGATCTACTTGTGCGTTTTCGGTTTCTACTAAGGCCCTGATGACACTCGATAAGCCCCTCAAGTTACAATGCAACGAGTAATGGCAGACCAACCTATTACTTCTCCAAAGAGACCTTTTATCCTAATATCTGATAGAACATTTGTATCCGAAGAACACTGATTAATGGTGGTGGTCAATCTGTGCAATCATAGCTTGCAGCTTGAAATAAGCCTTCACACACACTATTTAAAATGTTTTATTTAGTGAGCCTTTTTAATATAGCATTACAAAGATTGTGGGGTAGGCAATGATAAGACAGCTTAATAGTAGAAATTGCTTCTTTGTACTTTAGAAACATCCACATGGATGATATTAAATGGTGTGGTAGTTATAATAGTATCTTATCCATCCTACAAGGATCTTTATTGAGAAAATATTTAGATATGGTAGGTAAAATTACCACTTGCATCTGAAAGAAAAAAATGCATCCATACACATATAGGTACGGATACGGGTAAAGATGTGTATGTGTGCGTTTTTGGGTCACGAAATCCTAAAATTCCAGTTTTTCTTATCTCACCCCAATGACTTCATATGAATTAAGTTTTATTCTATGAAATGGAACCTATTACAACTTGCATTATCTGTTCTCATACATATTAGATTGTGCCTCTTGCCTCGCACTCATTAAATGAGTATTTAGTAACATTTCTGAAAAACGACTTCTGTTAGATCTAGCTAGAAGCCACTGGGGACTTAAAAGTCTTTTTTTTTTTTTAATGGCAAAGCATCACAATCCCTGAGCAATTTACCAGGTTGATTTAATTTGGAGTCACTTCTATGCCTTCCTGTAGATCTACCCTAAGTCTCTAGCTGAACAGAGTTAGAAATTGATGAAATGTTCTACGTGGTGTCACATATACACACAAAGTTCAATTTTAGCCCTGATACTCTCATCTACAGGCTTGGTTCTACTTGAGGAAAATCAAATATTTTCTTTCCTTTTGAGCCAGATAGGTACTTCTGACAATAAGAAATGAGGAAGAAAACTAATGCACCGAGTACATGCTATATATCGAGTGCTCTTTGTATGTCAGTAATGATCCTCACACCAACCCCAGGAGATAGATACCATCATTCCTTCTAAGCAGATTAAGCAAAGTGTAGGGAAAAAGGAAAAGGAAATGCCTAGGAGTGAAATCATATACCTGAGGTCACACATCAAGCAAATGGTAGAGAACAAATTCACAAAGAGATTCATGTATCACTAAAAACATGTGGTATGTTTGAGCAGGGTCACTGACTACAGTAGAACCTCTTATGGTGGCTGCATGTCAGCTTTGACAATAACAACCAAGAAACAAGAGAGAAGAGTCAGAAACAGTCGTTTATTTATTTAACTCCAAGGAGACCATGCAGTATCTTTTTTCCTCATCAAATTTCAAGGTAAGGATTCTACGGCACTTTTCTGAGACTTTTCTTTAATCCTCTTCTTCTTTCTTGTATCTGGCTTGGAGAATCAAATTCAGTCCCTCTAACCCACATGTCCTCTGATTCTACCCACAGAAGTAATGTTCTTCATTCAATTATTCTAGAATCCTGTGCTTTTCATCTAGCACTTAACATTTTGCAACTTCACTTATACCTGTTGATTGCCCAGGGTTGAGGGAAGAGATGTGGGAGACTGAAATTCTGGATGGGATCAGGGACATTAGTGTGTCCAATCTGTGATTTCCTTCCAAAGATGAGTGATCAAGGGGGAGGAGGAGGAAGGGTCAGGGATGACTTAATTGGTATTTCTAACCAATTCTCTTTGAAGCTCAAATTCTCCTCTGTTAAACAAGAATTAAATTACCTCACAGGGCTAGTATAAGGAACCAATGAGATAATATAAGGGAGGGTTTGTTTGTTAGTTTAATCCAATTGCTAGTATTGCTATTAGGACAACAATAAAAACTGCAACATAACTTCATAAATCCATAAACCACCTAGAAAACATGTCTCCAGGCTGAAACTCTTCAGAAAACTGCCCACAAATATCACATATGCTTTTCCTGTTATATTTATTCCTAAATTCTTAGTGAAGTCTAACTTATTTATACATCTTAGTCTTTTGGAATCAGTAGAGATTTTAACAAGGGTCAGACCATTTTTAATAGATTTTATAGTCAGGAAGGATTGTTACCAGTGGGGAACAGGGAAAAGGTGGCTTAAACTATCCAGGGAATCAGACATTATTCAAGAGTTAGATAAAATCTATTTAGCTGTATCCAACTTCTTGCCAAGAATACACACATCGTTCTTATTTATATTCAGTTCTTCCTATCTCCGTAAATTTGCATTTACTAAAATGGCATTTAAAAATGAACACAGTCAAAAAAAAAATAAAAAATAAAAAAAATTAAAATGAACACAGTCTAAACCCCTATTTCCCCAACATAGGGAAACTGAAAACATCAGCAGGCTAGTAGTTCTTAGTTTTCCCATCTGTAAAATTAGGAAGTTGGACTAGATGCGGAATAGAGAGACGAGAGACGTGGCAAGGTGGCCCCACATTGTCCAACTCCTTGCCCATAGCTGACACCACTAATGGATTACAACACCTTTGCATGAGGCTAGGAAGTAGCCTCAGGATCATTCTCTCTACTGCTTCCTGCAGCTGCTATCAACCAATTGGAACACTGCCATTGTAGGATTAGATGCTTTCTAAGATTTTATTTTTTAACTCTGACATTTTCAGTATATATAAATGCAATGAGTTTGTCTCACTCCTAAAATTCATTTTGTTAAAAAATAATCTGTTCCTATTCTCTGGAAGGTGATGACAACTTTCAGTTGGTATTTCTCATTCAGTTGTCTGTCTTCTCTGTTCCCCATTCCCTGAATGGTACCGGTGTCTCTCAGCAGGAGATGCCAAGTAAATGAAACCGCCCAGCAGGAAACCCTGTTTGGCAATTCTAACAAGGCTTGAAGTATTGGCTTCCTCATTAGAAACAACAAAAGTTTCCTATGTGGTGAACATGCAAGTTCTGGGCATGATCTCATGGGCACTCTACCTGAACAAAATATTGAAGCAAAAAGAATACAAATGAAAAACAAATACTTGGTAATGATGGGATCCGTCATTCGCCTTGACTACAAGAGATAAAAATTCCATTTTCTTGCAATGCATTATCTGGATTTAACAGACTTTAGTCCTAGGAGTAGAATGACTTCACCTTCTGCATGGGGATTACCACTTGATGAGCTCCTACTATGACCTAGGTCCCTCATGTGTATTGTTTTATTTAAATCACAAGAATACTAGTTAAGATGTATTAAACCTTTCCTATGTGTCAGGGACTGTTCTAAGCACTTTACTTGAATCAACTCACTTAGCAGCTACAAGAGCGCTATAGAGTAGGTGTTACTAGGTCTTTAAATGAGGAAAAAGAAGAAAAGGGAGGCTAAGCAACTTGTCCAAAGTCATAGAGTAGTTAAGTGGTATAGCTTAGAACAGAATCTGTAAAGTCTGGCTACAGATTCTGAGCTTGTAACCACTGCATTACCCTACCTGATGATGTTCCAAACAGTTGGCTGTTAAGCTCGTTTTCTTATGGGTAGAGGAAACGTAAGAGCCTCTTGCCTCTCGGCCAGAAAGTGGCATAGCAGGGCCAGCACTTTTCATCTGTTGTCTATTTAATCCTTAATACCACCCCACATCAATCATAGATGGTAGCGTTTCCCCATTTAACAGATGAAGAAACAGAGTTTCTTGCAGGATTATAACTTGCCAGGATCGCACAGCTAGTGAATGCCAGAGCCAGGCCCTGAACAAGGCAGCCAAACTCAAGATGCACATGGTTCCAGTTCTCTGGGAGCTGACAATCAGATCTAAAAGAAGGAACAGTATAAAGATGGAAAAAAAATGTCTTCCAGGCCTGGTCGACCAGAGATAACATGGGACAGTGGGAACAGAGGGCGAGGGGCTCAGAGACAGATCAGAGTGGTGGGAGCAGTTTCAAGAATGAGAAGGAACAGTTCAGTGGCTCATTTGGTTAGGTGTCTGCCTTCCGCTCAGGTCATGATCTCAGAGTCCTGGGATCGAGGCCCAGGTCATGCTCCCTGCAGTGGGAACTCTGCTGCTCCCTCTCCCTCCGTCCTCCCCACTGCTCATGTGCACTCCCTCTCTCTCTCTTAAATAAATAAATAAAAATACATACACAC
This sequence comes from Nyctereutes procyonoides, assembly GCF_905146905.1. NCBI lineage: Eukaryota > Metazoa > Chordata > Mammalia > Carnivora > Canidae > Nyctereutes > Nyctereutes procyonoides. Next base: position 2,936,577 of record NW_026575135.1, on the reverse strand, counting down.
TTCTTTAAAAAAGAATAAGTGAAGAGTAGATTAAGGGGTTTTCAAAGTAAGACAATTGTCAATATCTATTGGAGGAGGTTGGTTCTTTTATGGTTGTGAATCATAGTTAAGGATGGGTAATATGGAAATGGGCACCTACTAGTCAATCTATGAGGTGACAATTATTGATTAATAAAGGAAAGGAAAGCTGGTTAAAGACCTGTTTGTTCCATATCTGCTTAATAACTATTTCATCAAATGCAATAAAAATTGTTTCTGAGCCTTACTTTAGAGCCCAGACAGATCCTAGAATTCACTTTTCCCTAACGAACTCATCCTCCTTCCCGTATACCTGCCTCTCTGCCTCACTTTAGTACCTCAGAGTACTCTTGGAGCTACTTTCTAGCCCTTAACGGAATTCTGTTCTTTAAGCAGGGCTTTTAGAAATTGTGATCCCTAGTTTATTTTCATTCCATTTCAGCCTTTTGACTTCTCGGCGGTAAATTGCTCTTAACTTCATTCTTGCCATGTCCCCCCAACCTCATTTGTCATAATTGGATTTATGCTTCTCCTCCACTTTGAGATTTGTGGATATGTCTCTGTGTGTGTGTGTGTGTGTGTGTGTGTGTGTGTGTATTTCCACAAATAGAATGTATACCTATATAGGTTACATGCACACGTTCATTGCTTACTCACAGTTTTGGGGTTTGGGGGTTGTTGGGTTTTGTTTCCCAATCATAAACAATGTTTCTATTCTACTTCCATCCTCTAGAGAAGACCGATAAAATTTGACTCATGAAAAGAGAGAGAGAGGAAAAAAAAAATCCAGGAGGCGAAAGTAATATGGGGAGAAAATGAAAGAGATTTAGTGCAGCTATCAACCGACCGTTGCGCTGTCTTTAAGAGTCTGTTGAAACAACATAATAAAAGGTAATAAAGTTTGGATTTATAGCCTACCTGGTGGAAATGGCTGCCTGTTTGTATCTTGCCCACTCACAGCCCACCGTGGGTCTTTATCTTGGGGTCTTTCCCCTGGACTGTCACCGCCTCACCTGGGACTTAAGAGGCATGAGGCAACCGTGAGAACGTCCAAATCAGATTGGCAGGTGAATTAAACATCTTTCTGGCTCCTTCCATTTCTTTCTTTTTTCTGGGATTTAGTGCCCAGCTTTTTTTTTTTTTTTTTTTTTTTTTTTTGCCTTTAAAAAAAATTTTTTTTAAGGTGTATTTGGTTTGGTTTGCCTAGGAATGCCCTCAGTGATTCACTCAAATAGGCAAAGGGAACTTTGAACTTGAAAATGGTTATGTGAGCTCCCAAAGGATGAAGGGCTTATTGCTTCCCCTTCAAGTTCAAATCAATTTCCATGAACTTCTAAATCAGCACTAATCAGTCTCTTGAGAGGACAGTGCTACATATTCCCCAGGTAGTTTGGGAAAATCAAAGATCAGGACAAGAGAAAGGATGATGTCTGCCCACAATGTGCTGGGCCACATTCCAGGAGGCAACCGGAACAGAGGATGGTCCCTGAGTCTATAGTGCTCGCTGGTACTTAGCAGGTGATCAGAAGACAAAGTTCATTCATTCATTCACTAATATTTATCTACAAACAGCATCTGCTTTGCGCCAGCCCTTGTGCCCAGCCAGTGACAGGGATACACACGTGAATAAGACCAGAGCTCTCTCTGGAAGATTCCAGTCTAGGGAAAGAGATGTCCCCTTTGACGCAAAGTTTATAAATGCTGTGTTAAAGTCCATAACGTTGGTATTTATGTTCAGGGTTCAGAAGGTGCAAAAGGGAGGTAGGGACCAAGCTAATCCTAATTGTCTTGGAAGGTTTCAGGACACAGCTGACCCTTGATCCTCGATTCGAGTGTTTGCTTGAATAGATAAATAAATTAATAAATTGAAAGAACAGCGTGGAAAGAGGAGTCAGAAGTTACAAGTTCAAGATCTAAAGACCATTTTCTGTGAGATGTTGCGTAAGTCCCGCCCCAGCCCCGAGCTTTGGTTTCCCCATTTATGCACCGAGATTTTTGTCTGTCTCTTAAGTTCAATTCCACCTCTAAATTCTAAGTTACATCCAGCAAGGTAAAGGAATATAAACACTTCTCCAAATCTGAGTTCTTGTAGCAGGTCCAACATCTCCCTCCTGTTTCTCTAGAAAACAAGCCCCATGCTCTTCACACTGTGTGTTTTGTCACTCCTCGTTTATAAACTTGGTCTAGCTGGGTGTCTGAGTCTATGATTCTTTGCAAAAGGGAAGTCACAGACACCATGGTCTGTTCCCCACCCATGCTGGTGATTGAGACCAAGAGGGAAGCTAGGAAATTCTGGGACGAAAATGGAAATGGGGCTCCCGTGAGAGGCAGGGTGGAGGGACGCCAGCAACAAAGCACTGAGCCCCTGGAAAAGAGACCTCATTACTAAAGTATGAGTCACGGTAATAGTCTGAATAAATCCCCATAAAGTCAGGGCTAATGGTGTCTGCTGGAGCCCTCATCGTGCCATAAACACAGAGCCAAGGCTGTGCTAATTGTCAGACCCAATCAGAAGGGCTGGGGAGCATGAAATGACGGATTAGTTCGGAGGGTGGGTGAGCCCCAAGCCTCTCGAGGGAGCCTGGCTCTGCCTCCTGTCTGGCTAGGGCTCCTGTGTGGGAGAAGCCTGGCCTCTTTCCCTTCCTCTTCTTCCTGTTCCTTCTGTTTGTTCCCTTTTTCTCCCCTCCCTGCTTCGCCTTTCTCCTTTTCCTTTGCTTATCCAACCTTGGCAGCAAGTAACCTGGGATTTGCTGGACCAGATGACGGAGCCCCCTGCCTCATCATCATCTTCAAAATGCTGTTGCGATTTGATTTGATTCTCACAATGACCTTCTGATGAAAATATTTAAAGGAAATTAAAGTTCAAAACAGATGAATGACAGGCCAAGGTTGCACAGCTACTAAGTAGAAGATTTGGGATTGCATTCCGAATATGTTTGAAGTCCGGTTCCCCACACAGGATTTGGAACCGGGGTGTGTCCAGAACACCAGTTGTGGCTCGCTGACAACCTTACAGGGTCAGATGTATCCTCCAGAGACTAAGGGAAAAGCTGTAGCAGCAAGCCTGTCTGCCCCCCTTCCCCTCCCCAGTGCTGATTTATTTACTAAGCACTGAGCGATCCTCACATGCAGGATCACCCCTCGGTGCTGAGGATGTGGAACCAAGTGACTCTCCCCATGGAGCTCACATTCACAGGTGGGCGCCAGCCAATAATGAACAAGTAATGAAGTACGTATATGACACAACGGGCTCGGATCCTGGTGTCAGTGGTTACGGGGGAATGTATTGGGGAAACACTGGAAATTGTGACAGGTTTTGTTTCCACAAGATCTTCATATAAGCCTCTCTCTCTCTCTCTCTCTCTCTCTCTCTCTCTCTCTGTGCTTTGGTCTGAACCTGATTTTGCCTTTCTCAATATAGGGTATACCATTAACCCACAAAAGTCTCCTCAAATTCTTATGCCAAATGCCCTCTAAAGCCAATTCTGGTTACTACGCAGAGACGCAAGAGGCCACTGCTGGAGGGCAATGGGCTGTAGCTGCCATCACACTCTGTCTGGATTTCAGCCTGCCCCGAGCCTCCTAAATTGAGTTGTTTTTTTTTTTTTTTTTTTTTTGTTCTGTTTTCTCCCATTTAGCTCTGTCCTCTTTTCTGCCTATAGCTGGGCTGTGCTGCACAGGCTCAGTTGCCTGTTAATGGGCAGTAGCATCTGGGACCTTACCATCTGGCAAAAACTGCCAGCTTTTAGTCTCAAGAACTTTCCAATGGCTGGTGCTGCTGTTTGGTGTTAGGGGAGGGTAATTCTCCATGCCCCCTTGCTTGGTGTAGAAGATGGCCCAGAGATGGTGAAGGAAGCACCTGATGGCTGCCTCTGTGACTCTAACCATCTTTTATTCCAGATCTAGAATGCAAACCTCTCCCTCCTTCCAAGTCCTTAACAAATGGCATCTTGTCCTTGGAGACACACTTCTTTAGTAACAGTGGTCCACCAGTCTCCTGAAGTCTTAAGGCAGAATCTGCTGGGGCCAATCAGGCCTAGAGTCACGTTCCTGCTTCCACCATGTAGCAGCCACACAACGTGAACCTTAAGTATTTGTCACAGTGGTATCTGCCATCCTACTCGGCAGTATGACCTTGACATTTTCCCATTGCAAACTAGAGTCTAATTTCTAAGTTAATCCACACTTGCCTTATAGACACTTAGAAGAAGGTGGAAGGGACATTGTGTGACTTTTTTTTTAATTTTTATTTATTTATGATAGTCACGGGGGGGGGCAGAGACATAAGCAGAGGGAGAAGCAGGCTCCATGCACCGGGAGCCCGACGTGGGATTCGATCCCGGGTCTCCAGGATCGCGCCCTGGGCCAAAGGCAGGCGCTAAACCGCTGCGCCACCCAGGGATCCCCATTGTGTGACTTTGATGCTAAGTCAGTGGAACCCAGCTGCCACCAGAGGCCGCAGCCACCGGGAGAGGCCACGTGTAGGTGTCTCCGAATGGACAGTCCTAGCTGCACCAGCCACGGCTCACCCCAGCTCAGGCTCCAGGCCTGTAGGGCAAGAAATCTCTTGACGATTCCGGCCTCTAGCCATGTGACTCTTCTCCATGGCCTGGATACCTTATAGCAGAGGCAAGCTCTCCCTGCTGTATCCTGTCCTAATGTCCGGCCCACAGAAACCGTGAGCGTAATAAAATGGCTTTATGGCACTGGAGTGGCCTGGCAGGCAGTCGTAGAGACCTGGAGCGCTGTTTCTGTTCTTAAATTGGTGAGTTGGGGTGAGACCGCCAACTGTACAGTGGCGGGAAACATAGATGAAATAATACACGAGGAGTACTGTCAATGTTGACATTTAGAAGACAGTTAATAAATAGAAGCCCCCCACCTCCTTTTGACTATAGCATTTGCAAATGTCCACATAGCTTATTAGAACGGTTGCTTCCCTTCAGCAGGGGCTGAATCATATACAAACTGGAGGCCCTATATTACCTGCTATGCATGTGTCATGTATTGAACATTTTTAAGAAAAAAATATTGAGAATTTTAAGAAACTTTAAAAGTTTAAAAATTTTATGAAAAAATTTAAGAAAAAAAGTATTTGTCGGATAAACAGACGAGTAAGTAAAAAGGAAGAACACTGGATGCGGAGTTAGAAACGTCAGCTATCAGCTGTGAAATCTTGGCTAATCCCCCTCCCCCTGGGGATTATTTTCCTTAGTTGTAAAATGAAAACGCTGTGGTCAGCCGAGGAACACCTGGCAACTTTTCGCAAATGCTTCAGGAGTTGCTGTGGGGAAGAAGAGCAGATTTCTCCGACTGTCAAGTGGGGTAGTCAAGGCCCTGGATGGAACATGTAGGTGTGAAATGATAAAGAACTAGGTAAGGAGTCGGACATGCTCGGAGGTTGAAGATGTCTTCTGAGCCAGTGAATGTCTTGCCCCAAGACATGTTAGCGTGGAAACTGTAAGTTTTCTAATGGCTCTGCTTAGAGGAAGGGAGCGCTGGGTTGGGTGGATCCTATCCGCTATGCTCCTGTCTGTAATGCCACTGGATCACGCCTACCAGTGCCAGGGGTGCCCAAATTTGCAAACGTTCTTTTGACCTTCTGGTCTTTTCTATGGTTCCTAGGCCGGTGGGTCTGGACTGGTGTAGAGGGGCTCTGGCTGGCACTGCAGCCTGGAGTCTGGGTCACCTGGGGAGAGTCTGGCTTGTTTATTTCAGTGATTCAGGGGAAGGGAGTAGGAGTGGAGAAGTCGGGGGAGGAATATTGATCAGGGACTGAATGTTAAGTGCACTTCCTGAGATGATTACAGGCCATGATTAATGGTCTGTAGGAGCTCACCAGGGGAGCCCTAAGTGTAGAGTACTGGAAAAACCTCTGGGAAGTGTGGGTTCAGACACTGATCTATGGGGGCCACAGAGGCCAGGAATTAGGTTCGCTATTCTTCATAGGAGCATCTACATTAATCTGGTGAGAATGGGTTATGCTGCATTAATAGCCAATTTTCAAAGGTTTTAGAATTAACACCACTAAAGTTTAATTCTCACTTATATAAAGTCCATGCGTCTCGTGAGGGCAGTAGCTCAGCTATCCAGGCAGCTCTGGTTTTTGTGACTCTCTTTTCTCAATATGAAGCCTCAATAGGGGAAGAAGGGAGCAAGAGACTTGGACAGGGGAAGGGGGGGATGCCAAAGGAACTTGCAGCACCAGCAATTAACACCCGGACTTCTCTTCCCAGATCATTGGTGAGATCTGGTCACATGGCCCCTCCTCACTATAAAAAGCCAAGAAGGGTGGTCCTTCCATGTATCCAGAAGGAGAGGAGGCCCACATATCTGTGAGCACTAATAGTTTCTGATAAAGGAGGAGAGAGAATGAGAAAGGAGAGGACATCTGAAAAGTATCTGAGGGACTAGGACCAAAGAAAAGTATGTCATTGAATTTCAATTTCCTCAAAGAGAGATGATCACGCCCACCCCACGAAGGACATTGTGAAGATGAAATGAGAAAATGCACAGAACCTTAACCCCAATCCTCCGTCAATGACAAGGCATTGAAAGAAACGGAGTATTGTTTTTATAATTGGTGGTTGTATTACCATAAATGCCTGATTTTATGGGGGTATAAAAGACTACCTGATACAGCTTTCTCTCCAGGACGAGGATTTCTAGGACAGTAGAAGATCCTAAACACGACTATCAGAGTCAGCTGGGAAACTACAAACACGCACAGTTTGATGCAGTAGGACTGAGGCAGCTATTTGCCCCTGTCCCTATTTGGGGGGCCCAGCTTTTACATGAGCCCAAGAGAGGGCACCCAATAAGAAACAGGCAGGATGGCTGGACATTTTCAAAATGCATAGGCCAGATGCAATAAATCTGACGCTGCTTTTCGGAAACCGCACGCTAAAAATAGTCATGGTTTTCCTGGATGTGGTGTTATTTTGATGTTGGTCTTTGTGACCTATCTGTTTTTGCATCTCTGCTGTGGTCCAGTCTTTTTTTTTTTTTTTTAAACCTCCTTTCACCATCTACGTCTTGAGCATTCAGAGCCCTATCAGAAACATTCATGCTGTCTTTCATTGATGCTTTGAATCGCATCTCCCTTTATTTATTCATCTATTTATCCTTCCCTTTTTTTCCCCCACAAAGCCATCCAGTCTTTTAGTTAGAAAACAAACATTTATCAGGCACCTAGTTTTCTCTGGACACTGTGTTGGGCACCAGAGACTCTAAGGGAAGAACACTGTGTAGTAGGGATACAGAAACCAAACACATAATTAGATAAAATAGCCTGAGAATAGGTGGGTGATAGAAGGCTTCTTGGAGGAGACAGCAGTTGGACTAATTCTTGAAGGAGATTTAGTTCGGGTGAGGAAGATGCAGAGAACATTCCAGGTACACATGATAAAGAAGCCAAGTGCAGGAGAGCCTGGCATGCTTGCAGACCTGCCGGCATTCTAGGATGCTCTTGTTGAATGAGTGCCTGACGCATGGAGGCAACTGACCTATCCCGGTGGCCATAGGTAAACGATTTCATCTCAACCTCACAAATTTATTGTAAAAATTAAACATGATCATTTAAACAATGAGTCTGTCACGGTACCTGACACCCAATAGGTGCTAGAAAAATATTACATCTTAACTTTCATTTCTTTACCATTGCCTTGTTTGCCTTCCTAATCCCAGAGTGCCCACCAGAAAGTAGCTATTCAATAGCTTTTTTTTTTCTTTTTTTAAGATTTTATTCACCTGAGAGACAGAGCATGAGCAAGGGGAGGAGCAGAGGAAGAAGCAGACTCCCTGCTGAGTGGGGAGCCAGAGGTGGCGCTGGATCCCAGGACCCTGAGATCATGACCTGAGCCAAAGGCAGACACTTAACCCACTGAGCTACCAGCACCCCCACCCCACACACTTTTTTTTTTTTTAAGATTTTAATATAGCTTCCTTAAATTTAATTTAATAGCTTGACACCCGGTCTCAGTTTTCACTTCCTTTTCTTTCTATGAACCACTGAGGGGCACAAACAGAGCAGCGTCCTCTCAAAGCCTCCCTATCCTTCTCTGCTTGGGAAGTAGTTCCTACCACCACTATTGCATTCTGTCTCTCTGCCTCTGTGCAAATCTCATCTCACATAAATCCTATAATTAGAGGCTCCCACCCCTTTGCTGGAGATGCATCTGTTGCCCTAGATTTGCACCCATTTGATTGTGGAGAGATAATCACAGGGGCTGCTACAACCTACAGCTTGGCAAAGACAGAAAGAAACGGAATAAATGTTTGGTTTCAGGAGTAGGGATCCCCGTGTTACATCATACCTCCACTTCCTTTTTGCCTGCGCACTTGAGTTCAAGGCATGGAATCTTGTTTCTTCGCTTGTTTTTCAAAAGCCATGTAAATTAGGCAAGTGGTAGAAATACGCTTTTTTTTTTCTTTAGATTGATAAAGATTGTGAAGCTCAGAGAGATAAAACATGTGACTTCAGTCATGGTTTTATTGCTTCCATGGGGGAAAACCAGAGAGAGTTAAAAAAAAAAGGACTTTTCTCTTGAAATTATCTGCTTTTGATGTGTGTGTGTAAACCTATATATTATTAATTCAAATTAAAATTTAATATGTTAGGAACATATACATATTGAAAAAAATCTATAAAACACAGGGAAGCATAAAGAGGAGCCTAAAATCATGCATATCACCATTCAGAGATATTTTTTGGTTGGTACATGATATGTATATGTATCTACATAAAACTTTTACAAAATCAGGATTATATTCCATGCACACATGGTTCTTGTTTTGCTTAACTTTATACCATAAACATTTCCCCAGGTAATTAAATATTCTTCAAAAATCCAATTTGCTGTGACTCCAGTAATGCCTGGGTCTGTATCACTGAGTCATCTCCTGCTTTTCCATTTGAGGGGGAAAAAGGTTCTGCAGCCTAAGAGCCTGTCCCTGGTGTGTCTCCATTTGCCTATCTGTGAAATGGGCCTGAGAGTGTCCTTCTCCCAGGCACACAGCCTCGTTTGGAGGCTCACATGGAGCCAGGGTGATGGGTTGCCCAGGAATGCAGAATTGGCTTGTGCTGCCTGCATATGGAGTTGGTGGAGATTCCTATTGCTGTTCTCCATTGGTATATGCATATGCACCTTGCAGGAAGTAGGCTTTTATCTACTCTGCAAGCAGGGCTTGCATGGGCGGTGCAGTTCACAGGAAGCAGCTCTGCTCCCATTGTCCCCCTATATTGTCTGTCTTGATGAAAAATGACCAGTTATTATTTCCTACCTTTGGGTCTGGGAGGCACGAAAGAAATCAGTAGCCACATAAAATAGCTGCTGTTATTGTAACAGCCTTTTCATTGATGGATTTAAGTGGAAGGTGTTTGGTATCGATTGCTAGCATCTGTCCTGGGGAGGCTGCGCTGTGGGGGAAGCGATGATAATGGTTGGAAGGGCACCACCAGGGGCCACTGCATGCCGAGCGGTTTCCCTAAAGCTGGAAGAGAGCGTGTATCTGGGCTACGGACGTATCTTGCTTTGCAGGGTAACTGTACACTCACAAAAGGTGATTTCAGAGGCATAACCCCGTAAAGCGGGTGCTGCTCCCCTACTAGATTCTGATTTCAGAGAATTGAAATTGTCATTCCCAATGTGATATTCAGTTGACTCCTTATTCTTATCTTTCGATATTTTTGGTCTTCCTTCTCTGCAATCACCACTGAAACATAAAAAGCGAACCAAGAGCAAAGCGCATTTTATATCTTGAGTGAGTTCTGTAATACAGGAAAACATTTAAATATTTATCTCCCCTTCCTTACTTTATTTCTGTCCTTTATATTCCCTTCCTTTCCCTTTCATGCTTGAATTGTTCCCTCTACCACAGTGTTGACCTTCAGAAAGCAAAAACAAAGAGTGTCTAGCACATGTATAAAGATGAGATGTTAAGCACTGTGAGAAACCAAAAGTCGATTACGACGTAGTCTTAGCCACGAGAGAAACCCGCCGATGTAGAATGCTTCGGAGTGAGCATGTTCTCATCAACGATAGTCTTAGTCCAGAGTGGAGGTGAAGGTAATGGTGTAGAGGGGATAGGGTTAGAGGACGAACTAAAAGAAGATGACCAAAAATAAATAAATGAATGAATGAATGAATGAAGAATGAATGAATGAATGAATGAATGAATGAATAAATAAATAAATAAATAAATAAATAAATAAATAAATAAATAAAATGAATGAAGATGACCAGGTATGAAAAGTTGAGCAGAAGGAGGGGTCTGGGATGACTGAGAAGTAAGCCTCAGGCAAAGTTGTATTTGGCCACCGACGGAAAGAAATGGAGTGGTTTCCATCGTAAGAGAAAATCAGTTCTGTCCCCCAAGTAGAAATGGTTGGTCAAACATCAGGGCTCTGGTGCTTAGAACCTGACGGAGGTGGGGGATTTGCGAGTCACTGGCAGGCAAACGAAACTGGAATCGAAAATAAATAAATAAATAAATAAATAAATAAATAAATAAATAAATAAAATAAATAAAATAAAATAAAATAAAATAAAATAAAATAAAATAAAATAAAATAGATTAAAAAAAAAAGAAACTGGAATTGTAGAGGAGGCAGGCTCCCCATGGGTGAGGGAAGCAAGAGCGTTCTGATTGTCAGTTTCGTGTTCTGGCCCCAACACCACTGCACTCCCCCACCCCGGAACAGGCGACCTGGGTGATTGTGGTCTCAGCGGATGGAGGGAGGAACAGACAGGTGGGAAGTCAGGGGAGATAGTGAGCAGTTGACAGGGTATCAGAACCTTAATGTGTTATAATTTCAGAGGTCCTAGGACACCATAAGGTGAGTCCCCCCCTCCTCTTACAGATGGAGGAATTTGAGCCCCAAGGAAGCAAAGAATCTAGTCCAATGTCTCCTTGTGATTCGGTCTATTTTTGATTCACATTCCTCAGGTTTTTGAATCTGAAAGATTCAGCTCTAAACCCTGGATCTGCTAAACTTCCCAGCCACCAACATAGCTAACTTCTTTGAAGCTCGGTTTTCTGATCCATAAATTCACACCTTGCCAGATAAGTGTGAGCACCCTGGTGAAATCAGGTACGGTGCGTGTCTCATATGGTAGTGTTCAGTCCACAACCTCCGGTGGTACCCCCAAGCCAGCATTCTCCTTTGGAAAGTCATGGGGATTACTGTAAATCATGCGCCCTCCGCTTAATCGTGTACATCCTCCGTCCTGTGAACCCAGATGGATGGAGATCCACGTTGGTTAGGTCTTTTGGGTGTTTGCCTCAAATGCTAATGATAGCTCACTTTGGCAGAGAAACAAACTTAGGCCAGTGGGGTTCTTGGAATATTAGTCCCATTTGTTAACAAAAGAATCTATCCGTCAACAGGACCTCCTGAGCAGGCATCTCTCACGGACAGCTCCAGAGGCACAGATGTGACAAGCACTGTCCTCCCATGGGGAGCCTGAGAACCATAACTCCCTTCTCTGAGCTCCGAGATGGCCCAGAGTCTTCTAATACTTACTCTGCCCCCCCCACCCCCACCCCTGCCAAGCATATATTTTTTAAAACATGCAGCTCAGAAACAGAGAATAGCTTGCTCAATGTCACACAGCAAGTTTGTGGTGAAGACTGCAGAAGAGATCTAACTTTCTAGAACATAGTGAAAATGATTTGTCCCTGAATTAGAGGGAGGATGTGTAAAAAGAACTAACTACCTCAGCTGTTGAGTAAGCTGACCAGCTTCTCGTTCAGTTCTCTGAGACCAGTGAGGAACGCTTGGTGTGTTTCTCCGCTCGTTTTACCAACGAATGGGTAAGGGTGTGCAACAGAAATGGAGCTGGTGAAATAAATCAGGATATAGGAATTCAGAGATTTGGGATAGAGATGAAGGCAGGGAGAAGTCAATGGGAAACTGAAGTTGAGAGAGAAGGAAAAAGGTGAAGAGAAAGATGTTCAAACCAAGATATGGGGATTAAGACACAGGAACGGTGAGGAAGTAGAGCCCAACACTTAGATGACACAGGAGGAAAGCATAATGAGAGTAGGAATAGATGATACAGAGACAAGGGAAACCAAGAATGAGGAGGGGATTGAGAAGCGGAACCTTCCAGAACAGAGAACGGAGTCCGTACCACGTCAGTATGGTAACAGATGGTACTAGACTTACCGTGACGACCGTTTCATGATGTACACCAACGCCGAAGCGCCGCGGTGTACACCTGCAACTGATAAAATATTCTATGGCAACTATACTTTAATTAAAAAATTAAAAAAAAATTTAAAAATAAATATGTATTGTTTTTTTAAAAGGAGAGGCAAGCAACCAGGGAAAAGTGTGGTTCTTGCAGCTAGCAACCAGCAGCCAGCAGCAGGGGGCATCAGAACTCCACGGATATTAAAAGCTTGAGGGAGGGAAAGCATATCTGGAGAGACTGAGAAGAGAGTGAGAGAGAAATAGGATGTACAGAAAGAGGTGGGACAGCCCGGGTGGCTCAGTGCCACCTTCAGCCCAGGGCGTGACCCTGGGGTCCTGGGATCGAGTCCCACGTCGGGCTCCCTGCATGGAGCCTGCTTCTCCCTCTGCCTGTGTCTCTGCCTCTCTCTCTCTCTCTGTCTCTCATGAATAAATAAATGAAATCTAAAAAAAAAAGAAAGAGGTGGGGATCCCTGGGTGGCGCAGCGGTTTGGCGCCTGCCTTTGGCCCAGGGCGCGATCCTGGAGACCCGGGATCGAATCCCACGTCGGGCTCCCAGTGCATGGAGCCTGCTTCTCCCTCTGCCTATGTCTCTGCCTCTCTCTCTCTCTCTCTGTGACTATCATAAATAAATAAAAATTAAAAAAAAAAAAAAAAAGAAAGAGGTGAGACTCCCTCCTTGTAACTAGAAATTAGGAGGATGGGTGAATGGCTCTCCCTCTGGGACCCTGCATTCAGTGGTGTAGACAGCTCCCGCAGGCGTTCTCCTGTTCCACGTAAACACTGCGAGTGTGGGAGTCGTTGTTTTCCATGATATCAGAGACATTCTCAAAGAGAAGGAGTCCCAGGGACAAGGCCTGTGCTTGGCCACCCGGCGTACACGCTGCCAGAACTCACTCGGTTACACATGGGCACATCTAAGTGGAACAAGCTTACCCCGACATCTTCCCCCATTTTTCCTCCCCAGAGGAGGCAGCAACGGAAAAGTGAGCCTTAGAAAAGAAACAATGGATCGATGTTGGAGCACCAGTTTTTCAGTTTTGTCTCTTTCTCCTCATCCTTGCTGGGTAGGTCTTACTCTCCCAGCCTCTTCTCGGCAGTCCCAGGTCATCTGAGGTCTCTCTCTTAATCTCTTACCAGAGAGAAAGAGGGAAAGGAAAGAAAAAAAATAAATGAAGAAAAAGCTTCCAGTCTGAGTTTTTGAGGTTTCTGATTGGCTCAGCTTGGCTCAGGTGTCCCCTTGACTTGGGCCAACCATAGTCACCAAGGCAGTGACATATTCTGATTGGCTCAGCCCAGTGACATGCCCATTCCTGTGTAGGGCTGGAGATGTGGGGGGTAAAAGGATCTGCTGGCAGAAGAAGGAGTTAGAATCATGAACCCCGAAACCCCAGCAGCTTAGGTCTACTAAGCACATCTTAGAGGAAGTGGACTATTACTCTGAACCCCTTTCCTCATGTATCAAATGGCTTCAGTTACACCCGCCTTGCTCACCTCCAGGGGTTGCAGTGGTCTGCATGGAAGTCAGAGCAAATCACACTTGCTCGCAGGAATGCAGATGAGCAGCAAGAAACTGAGTATGAGAATCAGGAGACTCGGGTGTTAGTTTTGGCTCAGACACAAATATAACCAGCAATAAAAATTTGAGTAAGTTCCTCATCCTGCTGGATTTAAGTATCCTTAACTGTAAAACATACATGTAAAATAAGGAGATTTCCTGGGTCAGTATATTTTTCAAGTTTTTGGTGGTCATTAGACCCCTCTGAGTGTCTGAGGAAAGACAGATGCCTTTACTGTCCCCCCTCCGCGTCAAGAAATTCATGAATCCTCTACAAGTCTCTCCATAGACCCCAGGATGAGAACTTCTGGATCATATTGCCCTCGAGGTGATATCTGACTCCATTCAATGGATTGAAAAGAAGGGCTGCGTTCTCAGCGGAAAAGACAATTGTGAATCAAGCAGACATACATCTCTCTTTGGTTTAAATCCTCTTCCCTGAAATATCATGCATGTTTCTCATTATCTCTTTTCTCTGGACTATTCCTCCTCTACTCTTCCTTCTTCTCTCTCTCACCACCTCATCCTTCCTCCACTACAGGTAGTCAAGTGTGGGTGTGATTGAAGTTTCTTTTCCATCTGCATTAGTGGCAGGAAGTGTTGCTATCAGGGAAATGGATGGGACGTGTATCATCTCTTATCTGCATCTCCAAGAACTTAAATGATTTCTTTCCCCCAACCAAAATAAATCAAAGGAGAGGAATTTTAATTGTAGTCACCAGGTGGTGAATTCAATACATCCACGTGAGTCTCTGTGCTGGCAGTGTTGTCAGAGGAGCTTGTCTCTCCAGGCAGGAGGATAATGGGATTGCAAGCCTGGAGATGGGGTGAGGGTGGGGCGGGGGGGAAGGGGAAGAGAGGACTCTGGGGATTATAACAGCGGCTCCCCGGTGAGAAGGAAACAGTCAAGCAAGGCCTGTTAAATATAAAGGCCCGAGAAACATTCCCTCATGTCAGGATTTTTAAAACTCATGCCCCACTGTAAACAGTTTCTCCAAGGGACTCATGGGGGCTGCTCACGCTAGCATGGCTCACACAGTCCATGATGGATCATACATATCCATAATTTCCCCCTGAGCAGTCAGTTTAGAGCCATGGATGGAGCTCTAACTTGGGCCTCAGACAGATCTGGCCATATATCCACTCTCACTATTAAATGCTGGAACTTTTCAATTAATAAATATTTACTGAGTACCTACTGCATGCTAGACACTTGTTCTAGACAGTGGGGGTACATCAGCAAAAATAGAGATTTAGAGCCCGGTTAAACATACACTTAGCCTATTACCTAGCAATCCCATTCGTACACGTTTAGCTAAGACAATATTTTCACAACAAGACCTGTACGTGAATGTCCCTAGCAGCTTCATTCATAAGAGCCCCCAGATCGGCACCAAGCTGAATGTTCATCATTAGGTCTATAAACAGATAGACAGACACAGATAGATAGATAAACTGTGGCCTCTTCATTACAGTGGGATACTACTTAGCAATAAAAAGCTACTGTTGTTAAGAAAAATATAAATTAATTTTGAAAGCATTATGTTGAGCAAAAAGCCAGATACAAAAGGGTACATACTGCATGATTCTATTTAAATGGGTTCTGGAAGAGGAAGACTAATCATAGCTCCAGAAATCAAACCAGTTTGTTGCATGGGATGGGGAGTGGAACTTTTTGGGGGTGCTAAAAAGGTTCTATACCTGAATATAGCACATTTCTTTGCCAAAACTCATCAATCTATACACTAAAATAAATACATTTAATTTCATGTAAAGCATCACGTGATAAAGTTGGGGAAAAGAGAGAGATTTCTTCCTAGGCCACCTAGAGCTGTGTTCCATGTGTTGACAATAAGTCAGCAGGTTCAGAACTTACCTGGTAGTATAGCAGGGGCAATAGGCATGAAGATGGAAGACAAGGAGAGAGAGAGAGTTGTTTTTCTATGCGATGTGATCAGAGATGGCCTCTCTGTAAGCTGACATTTGAGAAGACCGGAAGTAAAAATATGAGCCATGTGAGGAAAGTCATTCCAGACCAAGGGAAGAGCAAGTGCAAAGGCCTTGAGGCAGTGGCATATGTGTCCCAATCAAAGAGAGGGAAAGAGGTGAGGGTTGATTAGCTAAGCAAAGTAGAGAGTGGTGGGGCGTGACTCGGGTCTTCAAGGAAAACCAGAACCCAGACACACCAGGCCTTTGAGACCATTGCTTGGACTTCTGGTTTTGTTCTGTGCTAGAAAACCACGAGGATGTTTTGACTTGAGGACGGACACAGGTTGACTAAGGTTTCTAAAGCTTTATTCTGGAGAAAATACTAGATGTGGCTAGAGAAAACACACGGAAAGCTTTTTCAATAATCTAGTCAAGATACGATGGATTTAAATGGAGGTGATGGGACATGGTCAGACTCTAGGTGTATTTTGAAGGTAGAACTAATTTGTAGAAGGATTTAATATGAGGGATGAGAAAGACTCATGAGGGATGTCTCCCATGTCGCCCCAAA
This sequence comes from Nyctereutes procyonoides, assembly GCF_905146905.1. NCBI lineage: Eukaryota > Metazoa > Chordata > Mammalia > Carnivora > Canidae > Nyctereutes > Nyctereutes procyonoides. The sequence continues at coordinate 2,920,305 of NW_026575135.1, read as the reverse complement.
CAACCGGAAGCATGGAATACCACTCTGTGACATTAGTTTTTCTGATTTTTAGTCTTTTTTTTAATTTTTTTAAATTTATTTATGATAGTCACATAGAGAGAGAGAGAGAGAGAGGCAGAGACATAGGCAGAGGGAGAAGCAGGCTCCATGCACCGGGAGCCCGATAGGGGATTCGATCCCGGGTCTCCAGGATCACGCCCCAAGCCAAAGGCAGGCGCCAAACCGCTGCGCCACCCAGGGATCCCTGATTTTTAGTCTTTTTATCTTTGTTATAAAGGTACTATACCCTGCTTCACAGAGTTCTATTATGGAATCAGAGAGCCTGCAGGTAGAGTACCTAAGACAGGAGAAATTCAGTATCTTAATATATATTTGTTCTTTATTAGTGCATTAGAAATCATCTTTTTTTTTTTTTTTTTTTTTTTTTGTGGAGGGCTTCCAAATATATTGTCTCGGTGATGACTATTCCCCGCTATCTGAGAACATAACTACACCCATTTTGCAGGACTGGCACTTAAAGGGGAGAAATGATTTATTTGCTTAGTGTCCAATATTGTTGCAAAGTTCTAGAATCCAATCCAAGTCTCTTAACGTCACGTAACGTAAACCCTCGTGTCCTAATTCCAAACTGCCCCTCTCCGTATTTCCAGGGTCTTCTCAGTTTAAATAAACATTTCTCAAACATCAATGCTAGGGAGACGATAAAGAAGCTACAGTTATTGCAATCCAAGGTATCTCTCTGAGTCTTCTTCAGAGGAAAGTCATACTGATAGTAAATTAAAAATAAGTATCTCTTGATGAAATAGGTGAATGCCTCACATTTTTTTCTGGCATAATATCATTCAATATTAACAGCCTCCCTATAATGTAGGTTTTGATATTCCTGTTTTATAAATGAGGCAAGGCTTTGAAAATTTATATGAGGTCAGACGTCTAGGTAGCATAAGGTTCTGTAGCTTTGTCTGACAAGAAGATTGTTATGCATCACACGATATGGTTTCTCTCCACCCTGGTACCTTTTCATACTTCCATTCAGGGGAGAGTCAGCAGGCAGTCCCTGGCATCACTAGGTGCAATGCCTGTCCAAAAGTGATGGGAAACACATGTTGGAGACCCCAGTGGGTCTTGAATGTCTGAGTCCCAAGTTCTCAGGTTTGCAGCTGACTGCAACCAGGTCAAGATTTGGAGAAATAGGATACCCAGTGAGTGCTGAGCCTCTAACATAGAGGCCAGGGAAGTTCCTGCAGCTGGCCCAAGGTGAGAAATTGCTCAGCTCAGATTTGGAGCTTTCTGCTGCCTTTGTGGTGATACCATTAGGCAAATGAGCTGGTCTGAGGGAGGCTGATAAGGCTCAGGGAGAGAATGTGCGAGTCTTTCCAGAGGGGGGTCCTTTGAAGCAGCCACAGAACAATAAAGCTGCTGGCCTGAGATAGGAAAGGCCTTGAAAAATAACCAAATGAGGGCCTCTTCCTTAATTCCTTGGAGCTGAATTTTATCAGGAAGGCCACTTGTGCTTACAGAAAGCTCTAATCGCTCACAGTGGGATGCAGATTCTCAGTGAGACTGCAGTTGCTGATCAGGTCTAAATGTTCAGGATTCTGTCTAAAGACATGTTTCTCACTGTGCAGCCTGCCTGTTCTGTTCTCACAGCTTCTTTAGAGTTTACTAAGCATCTGGACCATCTGAGAATCATGCTTGCCAAAGACTATCCTTTTCTCCCAGAGGAATTAAGCTTTAAGTTGATCCCTGGGGAGGACAACACCTGTCTCCGTCATGCCACCCTCAACAAGGATATATCAAGCCCATGACTACCTACCCACCCTACCCTGTCCCTCAAGATGGATGGTTGGAAACCTTGGTGTCCAGAGCATCAACTCCTTAAAATTCTCCTCTCCCTTGAGCTCTTCTCTTGGTCATTGGAAAGAACAATGACTTTGGAACCAGAATAGCCAAGTTCCAATCCCAGCTCTTTTATCTAAACCTTTCATTAAGTCATGACCTTATTTTAGGATTCTGTTTTCTTATTCCTGAAACAGAGATTATGGCCTTAATTCATAGGGCTTTAGAAGGATCAATTACAATAGTAATTTTAAGGTGCCCCAAATTGTTTCTGGTACTTGTAACCCTAGTCATGTAGGATTTCTTTTAATTCTCACATTCACCAGGCTCTCTTGGCATCCAAGACTTCCCTTACTTCTATACTATCGCTTTCTGTTTCCAGTATCTACCACATTCCTGCAGCTGACCCTCATTTATTCAACTTCCCCATGTAAGTTTCTGCACCATTTCCTCTGGGAGCTCTTGGTCATTTCCCTAAATCTAGACGGGAGGTCCCTTTCTATGCTCTCACAGTGCTCTGTTCTTCTCTGTTACAGTGATTATTAAAATGACAATTCTCTTGGCCATTTCCTGCACTAGGTATTACTCCATGAGAGAAAGGACCATATCTGTCACAGACCCGTGTCAAAGTTATGTGTTTTCCTAGTTTACAGAACTCTCCCATGCTTTGTCAACCCTTAACTCTCCTAATGAAATCAACGTCCCTCTGAGCTCAGGTGTACTAATCAGTTCATACAAATGAAGAATATCTAAAGAGGTTAAGAAACTTACTCAAATGATACTACCTATTAGATAATGCCTATAATTTGATTCCATTGATCAATTCCAGGTAATAAAAGTAAACATTCATTAAGTACCCTTTAACTGCCACAAAGGTATATGAAGGGTTTACACTGCAACTATACTATTTGGATATTTTTACAATAAGTATTTTACACACACAGCATGATGGTCTCAGGATAAAGAACTCAAATAAGGACACAAAAAGAGTATACAGTAAAGCCTAGATTAAACTTGGTTCTCTTAGAGACTGGAATCCGTATTCATTGTCAGCAACTTGCCTCGTATACTTTTTCAAAGGCTCAGTAAGTTCCTTTGCACCAAACAATTCTTTTTTGTACTCCACCCAAGGTTTTGCTGTTTTAATTTAAAGATGAACTCATTTTCTCTTATTTCATTCTCCATAGCTAAAAGTTTTTCCTGTTCAGTAATCTTATAAACAAAATCTGTGACTCTTGACGTGGTTGCCAAGAAATTTGAAAAATTTCCAAAGAGTTCCATAAAACAGGAAATTTCTGGGTAATGAGTGAAGCACAGAGAATAAACCTACCATCTCTGTCCCAAAGGTTAGCCCTTAAGTTTTATTACAAGCTTATATTCAGAGAAGAAGATGATGAAGGAAAACCAAGAGTCCTTCTCTTTCATTGAGGACATTTTGGGGGGAGTTCAGGATCATTAACTCAGGGAAAAGACTTTGTGTGTGTGTGTGTGTTCTGTGTGTGCACACGCATTCTTATATAAAGCTTTGTGAGTTTTGTGATAGAAGTTAGTCATGACAGTAGTCTTCAAGTATCAAAGACTGATAAGTGGGAAGTATAAGGACAAAGGTCTTAAATAAAAATATAGTTTATAAGTCAATTACAGCATATAAATAATAAAAGACATACAGATAATCTTGTGTGAATAGTAGACATACCAGAAGACCCAGGGTCATTTTCTGTATACATTTAGTGATTTCTCAGTTTCCTTTCAATTCTAAAAGTCCAATATTAGGTGAATTTAAGTTAGCAACTTCTAATGATATTATGGATAATAAATTTTAAAGAGTTGTCTAGAAATAAGTAAAATATGACCTATTCTTAAGAGCTTTGCGGACCTTTAAATACATATTTTCTTGACTAGCGTGTTGACAAGTTGGTTGGAGGGTGTCTAATGGCCTCACTCATGTGTCTGGTCACTCTTTGGGGTTGCTGACGTAGCCACCTTGACTCTCTTTCATGAAACACCCCAGCTAGCTAATTCAGCTTCCCCACATGGTGCTTGGGTTCCAAGGGATTGTGAAAGGAAGCCGCAAGCCTTCCTGAGAGCTCCTTCAGAAACTATGCAACGGTGAGGTCCAAGCCTGTTAGAAGCTAGCTCACATTTAGAGGCTTAACATCTCACAGGAGTAGAAAAATAGATTATATTTCCTAATGAGAGAATGAGAAATTCCACATTGCAAAGGTACATTACACAGAGGGAAGGGAGGAATTTGTGGTCATATTTTGCAATCAATCACACACGTTAGAAGCGGTGTTTCTCTAACATCTTACCTGAACTCTTGCTTATCTCATACCAATCAAAATAATCATCACTTATGCTATACTAATGCATATTTTTCAAGTTTCCAAAGTTCTTTAATATCCAATTTCTCTTTCTTTGATTTCCACAGCAATATCTCCTACTAAATAACGTAAGGCACATTGTTTCATACATTTAAACTTTCAGTTCCTCATCCATAAAATGGAAAATGTTCTTATCCTTGCTATGTTTTAGAATTACTTAAAGTCCAGTGGGATAATTGAGGAATGGTTAACAGTGACCAATTTATGAGATTTTAGTGACTTCTTGCATCAAGAAAGGAAACTCCAGGGGATCATCTCCTGAATGCCAAATTCTCAAAAAAGATTTATGAACTACATCAATATATGAGTCCTGGATACAGTTTAGATTTTTAAATTCTGGATTTTCTGGGATATTGTATTGGTTTATTAGACAAAGGAATGGATATATGAAATTAAGATCATCCACAAAATTTAGTTGGTTTAATTGCATGCTGTGGTAGAAAGACTCCATTAATTCTTAGCCAATCAAAATCAAACAGCCTGAAAACATGGAGTTTTTTTTTTTAAAGATTTTATTTATTTATTCACGAGAGACACACAGAGACAGACAGAGACACAGGCAGAGGGAGAAGCAGGCTCCATGCGGGGAGCCTGATGTGGACTCGATCTCAGGATCATGACCTGAGCCAAAGGCAGACACTCAACCTCTGAGCCACCCAGGTGTCCTGGGAGATATGGCTTAAATCTCAAAACATGCCTTTATGGTTTGTCTACTTACCTGCTTTCTGTTCTCTACACTAAAATTCTTTAAAAAATTTTAAAATCCAGTAGGGAACTTATTTCAGGGACAGCAAGGAGTGGCAGGAGAGAAATATCACTTATCATACCTCTCCCCTGTCTCCAACATCCTACATGATGGATCACTAAGTCTTCTCGGTGAAGCTGTTGTGGATGAGCACACCTAGGCTTGTTACCACTTGCTCAAAGACTCAGCTCATTGGAGTCAGATCACAGGGTCAAATTTAGATCTCGTAACAAGAAAGCTCTATATTTCTGTGCACCCCGAGAATGTTACTTCTCAGAAAAATAGAGACCTTCAAGATATTATTCTCTTGTAGAAAAGAAATTTAAAAGATGAGTATAAGGTCATCACTGTGACCAGAAACAAATCAGACAAACCTTTGGCGTCTATGGGAAAAGCAAAGGGAGTGCCTACTGATAAAGTGTCTACTACAGAAGCTGGGTTAAGAGCAAGAACAATAACAATAAAAAGTCCCTTCAATTCCTTAAAGTGGCCCTTCATTAATAATCCCATGGCCACATAATATCTGCCACATTCGCTTCCTTCTCTCTGCATCTTAGGGAAACAGAGAAGAAAGATATTTTTGAACAGAAAGCTCCCCCAGTTCTATTGGCTATATACATATTTCATTTCTTAAAAGCTGCTGACAAACGGCAAGGTTCGTTTTAGTGCCAGCCTACCATAAATTTATTTGCTTGTTAATGCAGCTTCCCCAGTTCATGTTTTTGCTAACTAGGAGCATCAAAATGTCAATCTGTCCTGAGGGGTGTATCAACCTCATGATCTGAACTCGGTAACAAGATAAGAGTATGCACTGCTCAAGAGCACACACTACCTCGAGAATCAAGGCATGCTGGAATCCTAATATCAGAGAATCTTACAATGATAGAACAAGACCTGTAGAACCATAGACTAATATACTCTTAGGAGTGGATGGAACCTTAGGGCTCATCCTGTCTTGTCATGCTTTATCTTTTTACAATTTTCCCAGCCCTAAAACTTTAATTTCCTTTTATATGGTATTGATATTTAGAAATGGATGAATTCAAAGTCTGGCATTATCCTTTTTTTTTTTTAAGATTTTATTTATTTATTCCTGAGAGACACACAGAGAGAGGCAGAGACACAGGCAGAGGGAGAAGCAGGCTCCCTGCAGGGAACCTGGTGTGGGACTTGATCCTGGGACTCCTGGGATCATGCCCTGAGCCAAAGGCAGATGCTAAACCACTGAGCCACCCAGACATCCCAAGGTCTGGCATTATCTTAACACATCTTAGCCCATTGGAAGACAGAAAGAGAAGAGATGGGTAAAGTAGCATAATTCGATTTCAGTGAGAGGCCCCTGGTACTAAAAACAAAGTCATAAACATGGACATGATTCATCATAATCACTGTAGCAGGTTTTTATTTGTTTAAGTGTGTCTTTGCCTGTATTTCCTTATTTTGGCAGAAAGTCTTTCCTTTTCCTTTTGAGAATCATCTCTCCCCAACACTCGGATACTGTCTAGGAAGGTTGATCCAATCCCCTGGCCCCAGCCTGACAATTGGCTTATTTGATCTCCCCAGCCATAGTTCATGAATAAGCATGGGATCCTAGTTAGCCAAATTAGAGTGAACATTGGACTTTGCTAAAACATGTAGAAAGGAAGTACTATCTCTTCCCTTGACTTGCTGATCTAATGAGATGCTAGCCTGACATGGTAATGACCTTCTGGCCATCTTGTAATAAGAGCCTGATTGGGAATGAAGCTACCAGGGAGAAAAGCAGGACCAAGATGCTGAAAGACAAAAGCCTGGTGAGGTAGAGATAGGGATATTCCATATTCCTCACCCCTCACAGTGAGGTAGGCCAGTGTGGCAAGGTCAGGTCAATGCTCTCTGAGTAGAAGTGATGTACCCTCTGAGGATAAAGATCTAAATAAGAGGTAGCTTAGGGGCAACTGAGTGGCTCAGGTAAGCATCAAACTCTTGATCTCAGCTCAGGTCATGATCTCAGGGTCATGAGACCTGTGTTGGGCTCCATCCTGGGCATGGAATCTGCTTAGGGCTCTCTCTTTCCTTCTCCCTCTGCCTTCTCCCTGTTTTCACACACACACTCTCTAAAATAAATAAATATATTTTTAAAAGGGGGTAGGCAAAAGCCGAACATGCAACTACCATGAGGCCCAGTCATTCTAATCCCAGGTATTACCTGAGAGAAATGAAGGCATATGGCCCTACAAAGATGTGTACGCAAATATTCATAGCATCTTTACTCATAACAGCCCAACACTGATAGCGACCCAAATGTTTATCAATAAATAAATGACCTAAAAGTATTGCAATGTGTCTATAAAGTGGAATACTACCCGGCAATTTAAAGGAATAAGTTATTAATTCACACTACAGTGGTGAATCTCAAAATAATTATGCTGAGTTAAAGAAGGCAGACAAAAAAGAATGCAAGATGAATGATTCCATTTATAAAAACTACTGGAAAATGCAAACTGATCAATAGTAACAAGAAAATAGTTGCTTAAGGACAGAGGTGAAGGACAAGGATTGAGTTAGGAGGGATTATAGATGGGTATGATTAAATTTGGGGGTTTATTTTCTTGATTGTAGTGATGGTGACTGTGGTGATGCATGGTCAAAATGTATCAAGTTGTACAATTTATATATGTGTGGTTTATTGTAAGTCAATTTGCTGTAAGAAAGCTGGTAAAAAATAAGAGAAATAGAGCCTATTTTGGCCTGAATCCTCTAGCAGGGCAGAGGAACCCCCTCCCAGCAGCGACTAACCTATATCAGAAAGAAGTCTTAGTGCAATAATGTCGTATAATAAATCATTCCAAAATTTAGTGCTTTAAATATTGACCATTTACTGTCACATTTGCAGGTCTGTGGATGGATTGCAACTTGGATGGGGTAGGCTAGATTCCAGCATCCAGGCTGAAGTTTGGATTAAAGTCTGTTCCACATATGCGTCTATTGTTAGAGCAGTAACTATACAGGCCATGATGTCTGCTCTATGTGTCCTAGTCTGGAGCCGGATGGATTGGTAGTAGTTACCTAAGCCACATTATTTTCATGGTGGGTCACATGTGTGTGGGAGCCTAAGCCAAAATGGATAACTATAGGTATGGCCTTTGCTCATGTGATGCCTGCCAATGTTGCACTGGCCAAAGCAAGTCATGGTTAAGCCCAACTTCAGTGGGGTAGAAAGTAGGCTCAGTCACAATGGGGGAGGAATAGAAGTGAATATTTATTTAGTGATAATTTATGCTATCATATATATGCTATCATATATATATGAATATTTATTTAATGATAATTTATGCTATGGTATATATATATCAATGATATATATATGATAGCATAAATTATATATATTTTATATATATATACCATAAGCCAACAAGCAAAACTTTGAATATGGAGCCACTGAGATATCTGGAGTTTCTTTGTTTTAACACATGAATTTATGCCTGTGCTAAGAACATCAGATGTGCACTTGGATCCAATGGTAATTGTAAGTTTCCATTTTGTCAGCCAACACATTTTATTTACTTAACCCTGTTTGAGTTTTGAGATTTCTCTCACTTGAGCCCAAAAATATCCTTACTATTAAAATCTTGCAGAACAATGACGAACAAAGAGCAGAGTCCAGTAAAATAATTCATACCTATCATTAGTTGAGCACTTACTATGTGCCGATTGCTTCACATTAATTATTTCACTTAAGCCTCATCATATGCAGCAAGGTTGGTATTATACACTAATCTTTTAGCGAGAAAACAGAGATTCAATGTCTCATGAAAAACACAGACTCAGGAAGTAAACTTAGATCTGTTGAAACCAGGGCCTATACTCTTTTCCAATTTCTCATGTTTTTGCTCATGAGAAAATCAACAAAACATGGCACCAAAGGCATTTACAATATTTCTCTGTCTCCAGAGAAAGCTGAAATTAATTTCTTTCTGAGAGATCCAACATCTATCGTGTGTTTTAACTCTCTTCCTCAATTGTTGTCAGTCCTTACCCTTAGTCCTAAAACTTCTTCCTCAGTCTAAACAATGTGGAGCTCATGGAGAAAGTAGTAGATGTGCTATCTAGCAGCAGGACTTTGAGTCCCTGATCTCCAGTTTAGTGGTTGTGAGACCTTTGGAAAACCATTTAAATATTCTTCCGTTACAAAATCAGGAAAATATATTATCTCCTACCCCTACCTACCTACCTGATTTGACGGTTAAATATGATAAAGTGAAAGCAATTTATAACTTAAAGCAAATTACTTTAAAATATCATAAAGGATGTTATTTTCATCACAATAAAGTTACTAATAATGATCCAGAGGAGCTAATCTCTATTCGTAGAATTTTAGCTGTTGTAACAGGTGGTGCTGGGGTGGGGATTTATAGCTAGAGGAGGGTGTTCTTGCCAAAGGGCCCTTAATGTCGACCACATAGACAGACATTGTGTCTGCCTCCATAAGGCAGTAACCTTTGCTACATGCGGTAGATTCAACACCACTTCCAGCTGTAAGGTCTCTAATTACCCAGGGCTTTCGCCAGCAATCTACATCCCACTCCATGACCATCAAAAGATCTCCCAACACTGGCTGTGATGCTTTTTCTTTTCTCTAAGAGGTCTTTATTAACTCCTCTGCCTCTGCTGGGTCCTGGAGGCAAGGTAGGTGATTAATGGCCCCTGAATTATGATCCAACCAGAAAGACTGTTGGTGGAAATTTATACTCAGAGCAGTAAGCTAGACTTCCTTCAACCCAGGTACTTGACATTCATTGCACAATTTAATTGTAAAGAGTAGTAGTTAATGAGAGCACAGGGGAAGAGGGTGAAATAGGAGCTGAGGTCTGGGCTGAAGGCCAGTGCTCTCAGCAGAGAAGTTACGTCCACGGGTGGGTGGGGGGGGGGTGGAATGAAGCACAGAATAGACAAATTGCAGCATCGGAATGGGATTTTCATCATCATTATATTTGGTCGATAAGGAAGCTAAGGCACAAAGAGACTAATAAGTAAAGATTATAACAGCAACAATGACAACAACGATAACAACTGCCTTTTTGTTTTAGTACCTTCTATGAACCCACCTGTAGGTGGGAAACTATACAAGCACCAAAGCTAATCTCAAAAGCAATATGGTGAAGTTAGGTATCATCGTCTTTATTTTACAGATGAGAAATTTGGCGCTCAGTGAGCTGAAGTGACTTGTCTAGGATCATGTAGCAAGGTCTTGGCTCTGAGATTATGAACTGGGCCCGTATGGACTTGGACATCTCTGCCCCTTCCAGTGCTTCAGTGACATTGCTTCTACTCTCTTTCCTGATTCCATCAGTGTAGAGTTTACTATGTGCCAAGCACTGCGTTTATGTCTTATCACTACTGTGCTCAGTTTACCATTGAGGAAATGTGGACTTAGTACGGGTAAGTAATGCAACCGAAGCCCTGTCCCAAACAAGTGGCAGAACTGGAATTCAAGATCAGTTCTGCCTGACTCTGGGGAGGATTATCTTAGCCATTGCTATACCCAGCTACAGCTGCCACTAATAACCGACACTGTCACCGTATACACAGCATTATGATTCAAACCCCATCTTTTAGGATATGCATGTCTATCGTCATGCTGCCTGCAGATTAGGATGAGATAAATCGGGGGCAGGATGTGCTGCCTCAGTTACCACTGAGCCAATAGAGCCAATCCAGTGGCATGAATGAGACCCTGTTTTGGTAACTGACCACGAAATTTATCAAATCCGTGGACTCCACAAGGATCATGAGTTCAAAGTTAAAGAGTCAGCCACTTCCTACCCTGGAAGAACCCTGCTGCTTAATGAAACTATAAGTCTTCTAGCTGATTGGAAAATTGAATGAAACAGGCTGCCAAGACGCATGCAAACCTCTGAGCCGAGCTAAGCTTCCCTGTATAAATAAATTGCAAAAATAAAGTATCTTTTTTACTTGCATATAAAAGCAAGCAAATGAATGTCTTTTGCATAATTGCTACAAAGGGCCCCAACCAGCCATTTCCATTTGCAATTTCATATTTCAATAAAGTTTTATTTATTTTCATTTGCAAATGTATTTGCTGCTTGTGAAGAGAAGACTCATTGCTCTGAGTGGCGCCAGATTGTTGGGAGGAGCTTCCATGCCCGAAAATGGTCTTCTTGCTGACCAGGAGACCTTTGAGCTTGCCTACATGCCTTCCCCTTCCCAGCTGTACCCCTGCCTATTACTGTATTTATGATTTTCTTTCTCTTCAATTACCCAATTGCTCTCTTTCCTGGAGGCTAAAAACGTGCTAATGGAGAGATCTCTCCATTCAATAAATATTAACGGAATACCTACTATGGGCCAAGAGCTGTTCTAAATATTAGAGAGACAGCAATAGCAAAGTAGACAATAAAACTTACATTCAGGGAATGAAAGATCCATACAAAAATGTGTGTTTGTTTGGGGTAGGTGTTTGAGGGGAGGCATAAACACTGTTAAAACATTGCATGATAGTGGGCAAAACATGTGTGTAGGTCCTAAAGGGGAAAGACCTTGTTGTCCTTGTGAAATAGGTAGAAGTATGTGGCTGGAATGGAGAGGGCAAGGGAAGAGTGGGGGGAGATGAATCTAAAAAGGAAGCAGGAAAAAAAATTGAAATAAAATAAAAAGGAAGCAGGAGCTGGAGACCATAGGGATCTTACAAACTACAGCAGTTATATGAGAAACAGCATGTTGCAATGGAAACAAACAAACTAAAAACTAAAGATCCATGAAGCATTTCTTTGGTGGGCAGAATAAATTCCTTTGGAAAGGTATTTGCACTTCAATTGAATTTCTAAGTTCTTCTCACTTACACTGTTTATTCTCCAATGTCTGTCAATTGTGGTAGGAGTGGTGGGCAATTGAGGTGACTCAGGATCCTCGAATGCTCAAATTCAACCTTGACCCAGCCGGTGCCCCTGAGAGCTCTCAGGAGAAGGTATTTCCCCAGAGAACAAAGAGGGAGCAAAGTGTACCCTTGATGTTCTTTATTCAAAGCCCTAGGTGGTTCCAGGATAGGCTAAGCTGGGCCACATAGGTGACTACTTCTATCCATGTCAAGGTATCACCACTATGATGAGAAAAGGCAAGTCCAAGGAGAAAATCAAGGAAGAACACATCATAGATAAAATGTTTTCTCCCTAAGTCTGAGAGCTTAGCTGATCTAATTTGTCAGCGTGTGGGATTTCCCTGGTTCTGTCTAGTTTCCAGCTGGGTGAGGGCTGGGCAATTTAAACTTTAGCCTTTTAAGGAAGGAAGATAGAAAAAAAAAATGGAAGGGGGAAGAAACAAGGTAGATGAAAGAGAGAAAACATTTGCTCCCCAGATCACAGAGAAGGATGCTCATCCCAGGCCTCCAAGGAGGAGGTTAATAACCAATAACCCTTTAGAAGCAGCTCTGGAGCCACCTTATATCTTTGTCTAACTTTCCCTTTAGGAACACTTGAGCCTCGTAGTTTTCATTAAATCAGAGGACAAAGAAAAACTCAAGAGGTAAATACAAGAATTTATGCTATTAAAGGTGAGAGCTTATACAAATCATTAGCAAAATAAAAGCAAATCCTGATTTCCACCCAATTTGTAGATCAATCCGTTACAAAAAAAGAAGTTGTCCTGTTTTAGTATCACCAAAGACGAGACCAAGTACAATTTCTTTAAATTGTTAAGTAGTATTCTTAGTTGAATATATCACTAAAAGCTGAAATGGAATAAAGACGACTTTCAAACCAGCCTCAGGGGCCCAGATTTATGGAATGTTAGAAAGAACCTCAGGAGGCAATTTCATGGAGTCCCTGACTCTATTTTGCCAGTGAATACGTTTAGGATCATATTTAGAACTGAATTAGAACCCATCTGCTTCAGATTCCCTGGCCAGGGTTCTCTCAATGGCACCATGTCCCTCCTTCCAAGAAAGGCTAGGACATAAGGCATGAGACATGGTGTTTGGAGTTTTTCCAAATGGTTGGAAGCTTGGCCCAAGCTACCTCAATATGGAGCTGCTTACCTGGTGATGGATGCTGTGTCCCTGGCACTAACCATCCGGTGCTTATGCAGAAGGACAGTAATTTATGGCTGTTACATATCTGGTTTTGACAGAGGAAGAAGGCCAAATGCAAGTCCTGAAGACTTGGCTTCTTTGGGCTTTAGCTAATAGTAATTATCTCTCTTTTCTATAACCACCATTAGATTTCCCTTTAACCTATTTCTACTCTTTGCACATTGCTCTCTCCAATCTCTCTTTTTCTCTGTCTTGCTCTTCTCTGGTTATCTTCCAAAGGTTCCAGCTAACCAACCTACCTGGATCTCAAAGATAAGGGAATAGAAGGGAAGGTGACATTATTTAGGTATCTTTAATATATTTGGCATTGGACTAAATACTTTTCAATACTTGTCTTTCCATTTAAGCTGCACAGTAATGCTGTTAGGGGGAGTTTACCCTCATTCACAAATGAGGAAATTTTCCCAGAGTTGAAAGAAGTGGTAGGTAATAAAACTGGAATCTGGAATTCAAATTCAGCTCCATCTGACTCCCCAGGTGTGCTCCATGTATCCTTATTTACATCACCACTCTTCTTCGTCTGTCCAATAGATCTTCTTGTTCCTTGTCCTGGGCATGTATGACAGCATATGTACTTAAACACTGAGATTCTATTATGTGCTAAGAAATGAAACATGAAAAATATATGGAATGTCCACTCTCAAGCAGCTCACAGTTAGTGTGTGTGTGTGTGTGTGTGTGTGTGTGTGTGTGTGTGTGTATGCTTGGGGCTTTGGATAGATAAAGAATGGATCTTATTAAGTACATCTTAAGACAGAATATTTATTCATTCATTTCTTCATTCTTTCAACAAATGTTTATTAAATACCTATTTTATGCCAGGCTTTATTCTGGGCCAATGTTTATCAATCCTGGCTGCATGCTAGAATAACCTAGTGAACTTAAGGGGTGCGTGGGTAGCTCAGTCAGTTGAGTGTCTGACTCTTGGTTTGGACTCATGAGATCAAGTCCCATGTCAGGCTCCATGCTCAGTGGGGAGTCTGCTTGAGATTCTCTCCCTCTCTTCCCCTTCCCTGACCCACGTCCTGTCAAATAAATAAATAAATAAATAAATAAATAAATAAATAAATAAATAAATAAATAAATAAATAAAAATAAAAATAAAAATAAAAATATATATATATATTTTAAGTGCACTTAAAAAAATAAATCCCTGGGTCATCCACCAAATTCTACTCCATTGACATGGGATGGGACTCCAGAATCAGTATGTTTTAATAAACCTCCTGGGGTTTTGTAATATGCAGGTGATGGTGAAAAACACTCTTCCAGACTCCAGCTATACAATAGTAAACAAACAGGAGTAAAAGCACTCAGAGAGTTCATAAGATACACATCCTCATTGTTCAAATGAAAGAAGTGGTAGATAAATGTGGAAAGAGGAAGATGAAGCCACAATAGCCAGATTGCATCACAAATCATCTTGCATCTTAAATTCAAAGGATTTGAAACAGAGGGAGGACATAGAGACTGAGGCACCTTCACATGTTACATTTCTGTGATCTGGACGGAGTAGAGAGTTTCACCATCCTATGAGTTTTAATCAGACTGATTGAGGCAGGGTTAGACTTACTTTTCTGAGACTGGGGGTCATTAGCTTACTTAACATCAGTTCACCTTCAGGGGACTGATCAAAGGAGGATGGGAAGGAGAGTTAAGAATTTCCTCCATAATCTTATTAAGAGCTTGGCTTTCACACTAGATCACACCAACCCAGAAAACCAAGTGAGCACCTTTAAATGTCTTCCAGTTTTGCCCTTATTCATACCATGAGTTCGTTATGTTTATGCTAGTCAAGGCTTTGGAATCAGACAAATCTGGGTTCAAGCTCTAGTTTAGCTTTGACTAACTAGGTGACTTTGAGAAAATGATGTCATCTTCGAGTGCTTCAGCTAACCCACTTGTAATATGGAGTTTAAAATTGATCCACTTTCTGGGGTTCCCATGAAGGTTGAAGAAGACAATGTACCTACTTTTCTGGCTTAGAATAAGTGCCTCCTTAATATTAGCTGTCAGTCTTATTACCTCAGTTTTTGTTATTAGTGCATAACTTTGTATATAAGCAAATTCAAATAGGAATCACATTCAAATAAGGAATGTGATTAAGTCTGTAAAAGCAAATGAATATGTGAGTGCAAATAAATGAGATATATGCATTTAATATACTATAATAACACTGTATGGGAAACCGAGAAATATTAACTTCTCATAACTCTGTGAGGGTACTATATATTTTTACACTTTATCATAGAAAAAATTTAGAGAAAATGTATAATGAACTTCTATGTACCTATCTCCCATCCTCAGCAATTATCCACCGTTTGCCAATCTTGTTTTATCTATGGAATTTTACTTATTTTTCTGGAATATTTTAAGACACATTCAGGACAGCTTACCATTTTACCTATAAATATTTATTATGAATCTCTAATGGGGAAATATCGATCGCTCAATTGATCTATCCATCCATCCATCCTATCTACCTACCACCATGCTGTTATTACACCGAACAAAATTAACAATAATTCATTGATATCAAGGACTCATTAAGTTCAAAACTGCCTCAAAGTTATCTTTTTTACAGTCTGCCTGTTTAAATTGGGACAAAGTCCACACACTGAATTGGCTCATGTCTCTTAAGTTTCTCTTTTCCTGTAATAGTCTGAAAGAGTATTATTCTCACTTCAAATAACAGATAAGGAAGATGGGGTGCTTGGGTGGCTCAATGGTTGAGCATCTGCCTTTGGCTCAGGGTGTGATCATGGGGTCCTGGGATCGAATCCCACATCAGGCTCCCCGCAGGGAGCCTGCTTTTCCCTCTGCCTGTGTCTCTGCCTCTGTGTGTCTCTTATGAATAAATAAAATCTTAAAAAAGAAAACAGGTAAGGAAGTTAAGAAACAGAGAGGTCAAGTCATGTGCTGAAGGTCACACAGCTAGATGAATTTTATCTGCGACCTCTCTCTAACTTCCTACAAACTTAGGGATTCTCTAAGTCTCAGCCTTCAAATATCTAGTTCCAGCTCACTCCAAAAGGTGAGGGAGTTGTAGACATGGTGGTGAAGTTTAGAAAAATAAATGCCCTTGGCTTTAGGTCTTCTCATTCATTCCTTTATTCATTCTAGGCATTTGTCAGGCTTCCTGTGGGCCTTACCCTGCATTAGGAGTTCTGGATATACAAGGGGAAGGGAAAGTTTCTGTCCTCAAGGAAATCCTAGTCTAGTGTGTACGCTGGGGTTGAGGAAGGAGGGGTTATAACAAGACAGTTCTAATGCAATAAGAAGTACTGAGTCAGCGGGGACAAAGAGTGGTAGCAGAACATCTGCTATTATGAGGACACACTTCCCAAAGTGAGTTTCACAAGTGAATGGTGATTGGAGAGGAAGAGAAATGTTAAAGACCCATATAGGCAGAGGGAACAGCAAGGTGCAGAGGTACAAGGAACTTGGGCTGATCTAGTGTCCTGAAGTAGTGTGATCTGGCTTGAGCACAAATGTGAGAAGGGAGAGGTTCGTGGTTAGAGAGGGTGGCGAGGCATGATGGGCATCACAGGCTATGTCAAAGAGCCCCTTGTTTTGAAGATGATCTCTTGAAAGGATATACGGAAGAAGAGATATGGTCGTATTGCACCTGAAATTTCCTCTGGTTCCTCTGAGGATAATGCTGGGAGCTGGAGGAGTCTGGAAACCAGAAGGGTAAGTGGTGGCAGTGAGAGAGGTGATGAAATGGAAATGGAAAACCTTATCAAGTAGAATGTGGAGATGGAAGGGTTGCCTTGGAGGGACCCCTGCTTTCTAAAGTCTGGCTTCCCAGTTTCATGGCCCTAGAAACTCGATCTTACCTCTATTCTGGAAGATCATGGGGTTCTGAAAGAACATGGTATAAGGAACGGATGTAAAACAAGGGGGCAGATGATATGGACTTTTGCCTTGCCTTTACTTCTTTCAAATTGTGCCTTGTGGACCTGTGCTTTCTTTACCTTGTGGACCCGCTGCGTCCTCAAACCATAAAGTGGGACCATGAGCTCCTCAGAGTTCAAAATAAGCCAAGCCACCCCACACCTAAGCGATTAGTAAACTTTAAAGAACTTTATAATTAGGCATTGTATCCTGGATCCTCTGACCACTCTCAAACCACAAGTAGTATTTCTGTGGACAAACAGAGGGTTGGGGCTCTGACAGATTCCATTTCAGAGACAGGCTTTAAACTTCCTTCTATGAGCTTGTAATATGTTAGCAAATCCAAGCTTGAAATATCCTCCTAGGCCACATATTTGTCTCTCCCCAATTCTGCTGTCACATGGGTTTCTGATTGGAGTTACAATTTGAGTGAGGAAAGCAACTTTGGAAGAGACCTGAGTGCTGTCAGCAGAGGAGGGAGGGGTTGACGGAAAGGGAGGGAGCCGCTGTAACGCACCCCTGTTCGGGTTGGGATTCTGAATGAATATGAAAGGTAAGCAGAAACTCAATTAGTAACCCCTGAACTCGCCCTGCGTTATCTCTGAGAACACACACCTTCTTCCATCCTCTGTCTCCGCAGGAGAGCAGGCTTCCTATCAAGCTAGGGCAAGGAAGGAAGGCTGCAGACCCAGAGGAAACAGAGAATGAAGGAGCTCATGGCTGTTTCTGCATCCTCCAGCATCTCCAATCCAGGGGTTTCTGGAAGGATTGGGCAGTTTCTGACTCTGAGAGCTGGAAAGGGGGTAATTATTCCTATTATGTTTAGAGTTTCTTTCCATTAAGTGCCTACTATGTGCTGCTCGGTCATTCCTTTCAAAGTTTTATTAAGTGCTGGTATCACTGTCCCTATTTTACAAATGAACTGAAGTTCAGAAAGGCAAAGTAGCCACCCAGCCACGGAGCAAAGCATCAAGGACAGCTCCTGCCTTAACTCATTCAGTTCTCAAACTACTGTGATCTTTTCCAGTGAGTTGCGTTGCGGCTCTTCTCTGACTGTCTCCCTCCCTGCAGGGCCTCTCTCAGTCAGCGGATTGGGTCTGCCTCACGGAAGTCAGGCCCCCCAATGTGACAGGTGAGTGGAAGTGACAGCAGAAGCTTTAAGATTCTGTCTCTGCTCTGACATAGCATATCCTGGTTTCCTTTATCATCAGACCAACGAGGTCCCAGATGGAGATGCTCAGTCAACCTGGGTCTCAAAGTGAAGACAATACAGAGGAAGGTCACAGCCACACATGGGCATATTAGGAAAGAATCCTGAGAGTTTGGGATCAATCATTACACAGCATAGCCTTGCCAAACCAACTAATATGCCATTTAAGGGTAATGAATTAAAAAAAAAGAAAAAGAATAAAAAAAAATAATGGGAATGAATATGGTCAGCAGTTCAGTGTCCTACATTAATTTGTCACAGGCTTTTCCTATTTCACAATCTGAATTGTATGTTGATGGGATTCCAGACCTTTCCATGAGACTTGGAATGTAGCTAAAATGGAGCCTACGCAGGTTGCCATGCAATAACTATCTATTTTGCTTGGTTATAGTAAGCCACTTCGGACAGCTTTTACTTTTTTTTTTCTACTTGTAAAAATAGAAGTTGTTTTGTTCTGAAAGCAACAACAACAATAATACTAATAATACTAATAATAATAATAATGTAATGAAGTCAAGAGAGGTTAAGTAGGTGCCCAACTATTGAGTTGTAAAGCTGAAACTTGAGGTCAGCTCTGTCTACTATAAATTGTCTGCTCTTGACCATTGTATTACTCTTCCTCTGTATTTCTGGTTCCATCTGACTTTCCTATATTTTACAGTGGCTGCTTTAAAACAACAACAGCTACTTTTAATAGACTGAAGAGTGGCAAGCTCCTCAGGAAGGAGAGTGGGTTAGGGCAGTGATGTGAAATTTCAGTGAACATACTATTCATCTGGAGATTTTGTTAAAATGCAAATGCTAATCTAGTGGGTATCTGGTAGGATCTGAGATTCTACGTTTCAAACAAGGTTCTAGATGAAGCTCCTGCTGCTGGTGCTTGGACCCCTCTTTGAGTAGCAAGGCTAAGGGATGCCAGTTAGTTCTCCATGGTGATGGCAAAAAGGTAAAATCACATAGTATTGCAGGGCAGTTAGGAATGTGGAGTGGCATTGGGACTAGGGTCAAGCAAGCAAGGCATGAGGGACCAACATTAAAGAAAGCAAAATAGAGCAAGTGCTGAACTTGTGCCCTGAGGACCCAAGTGCAAGTGCCTCCTAGTTTAATCTGCTATAATTTGTTTCTAGGTTGATTCTAACTCAGTTTGAAAACTGAGTTAAGATAGAGCCCAAGTGTGTACTCACATTTTACCTTCGCATCAGTTCTAATGTCACTGACCACCATCAGGAACAAAGAAGATGTTCTTTTTTTTTTTTTATAAATTAATTTTTATTGGTGTTCAATTTACCAACATACAGAATAACACCCAGTGCTCATCCCGTCAAGTGTCCCCCTCTGTGCCCGTCAAAGAAGATGTTCTTAACAGCAGTACAAATACAGTCTCTTCTAATCAGACCAAAAAAAAAAAAGTTCAAAATCGTATCATGCTTCAGTTAAATTTAAACTTAAAATAAATTATTAATAACTTTTGGTTTAGGTGTTTATTTCCAGAATTTCTAATTATCTTTATTTTTTACTTATGTTCTGTCCTTTTACTATATCTTCAAGTTTTTCCAAGATTGCAATTATACAGTAGTATCTATCAAATCAAGCCCACCTATTTATATCCTATTTTCCAAACTGAATTGAATACTGCCATAATAAGATATATCATGAAGTGCTTATTTCTTGTTATCGATAAATGGTACCTAAATCTGAAAGCTGAAGTTAAACTGTCCTAAGTCACTTATATTCTAAAGAGAAACCTAGAAATCATCAATTTGGGGGCCAATGTCATCCAGTGACCCGTAGGTCTTTCCAAGAAGCAATAACTGATCCTGTTATCACAGAGACCAGCATCCCTTTTCCTTATTCTTTAGACTACATGAGAAGAGGACGAGGGTAGTAAAGGGGATAGGGATCATCAGAGTCACCTGAGTCATTGCTGGCCTTGTGAAAAGTGTTGTTTTCTTGATAACATGGCTTTTCCCTACCAAGGAAAAGGAAAATCTTAAGGAGAAGAGGCAAAGGAAATTCTCAGTATCCTCCAGACTAAATAACAGAAATACAAAAAGAGAAAAATCATAAAGATTTGGAATGCCTATAAGAGAAGACTGGCTTATTCCTTCCCTGATAAAGGACACAGAACCTGCAAGAATTCCTGGTGGTAGGAGATTTGGAGAGGAAATCATATCTGTGTCCTACTGGGCAGGGCAATTCTTTCTTCAGCAAAAGTTTCCTCCATGCATCCCTGCACATCTTAGCCTGTGGCTCAATTTGTCTCATTAGTGACAGTCCCATCTGATCCTGAACAGTGTTTTAACTTTTCTTAGCCATCATGCCCCTCCTGTTTTCTTTCCTTTCTCTTTCTCCCTTACTTTTACTTAGGTTTTCTGCATTTAAACCCTCCCTTACTTTCATTTTAACAGGAATCCCAGGAGGAAGGTGCTATGTGTCCCCTGTAATTAATGTGTTGAACCCCTAACCTCCATTATGGTGGTATTTGGAGATGGGGCTTTTGGGGGATAATTAGGGTTAGATGAGGTCATGAGGGTGGGGCACTCATGTTGACATTACTGTCCTTCTAAAAAGAAGAGGAGACACAGGATCTTTCTGTGTGCACACACCAAAGAAAGGCCATATGAAGACATCGCTAGAGAGGTGTCCCTCACTGAGAACATGACTGTGCTAACTCCCTGATCTCTTGATCTCAGCTTTCCAGTATCCAGAACTGTGAGAAATAAATTATTTGTTGTCTAAGGCACCCAGGCGATGGTAATTTGTTATAGCACCCAAACTGGATGAGACAGAAGGGGACGTTGATACATGGTTTTTGTCCCTTATTTTGAATGGCAGGTCTCTCTCATAATATTAGGTTGTGCTTCTGTCGTTTGATGTTTACCTATATTACACAGAGTTGTTCATTCTTTACCTAAGAAGCAGAATGATCAGAAGGAAGAAAATGGGCTTAGAAATGTTACAGAACTGGTTTAAATCCTGGCCCTGTCATTTTATGTAATATTGGGAAAACTAAACTATTTTCCTTTTCTGTGATACACTGATAATAAGAGCAATACTAATGGTAACAACACAGAGCCAACAACAATGCTAGCATTGGTTTTTGTCATGAATAGATATTACATACTTAAAAAAACTTACTTTGGTCATTAATTCATTTAGTGAATGCATATTAAGTAACCACTATGTGCCTGGCATTGGGATGGGCAGTAGAGATCCTTACAATGAACAACAAAAATCTTGTCTGTACCTTTGATGAGCTATTGGTCGGGTGTAGGTGTTGGCAAACTTACTGCACAGCCTATGGCCTAAATCCTGCCCTTGACCTGTTTTTGCAGTCTTTGAGCTAAGATTGGTGTTATGCTTTTTTAAAAAAGTAAATGTGACAAAGATTTGTATATAGCTCATAAAGCCTAAAATATTTATTCCCTGGCTTTTACAAGAGTTTACCTATCCCTGGTCTGATGGAACACATAGACATAGAAAGCCTTCAATAAATGCCTTTCACATACCAAGTCTTAGTCTGAAGTTCCTTGCATGGGTTTCTGATTAATTTCTGTATCCCTTCAATTCCCCATAGGCTTATTATTGCCCTTGCAGTAAAAATCAAAATTTTCAGATGGTTATAAGCCTTACATGGGTGACCCATGTAACTCTTTAGCCTCTTCTAATTAAACCCTTTTTGTACTCCTGCCACACTGGATTTTTTTCTGTTCAGCAAATACTGCACACATGCCTCAGCCCAGCATATTGTTACTCTTCACTCCCCTCGGTCAGCTAGTTTACTTCCTACTTATCCTTGAAAATTCAACTTTAGGGTCACTTCCTTTGGGAAAATGTCCTTGACCGCACCTTGCTAGCTCAACATCCTTCCCCACCCCTTTATTTGTTCTCAAGCCTCCTGATACTTATGGTAATTTTATATTGTCATTTGTGATTATTTAATTATTGTTGGTTCCACAAGTTAGTTTCATGAGGGCAGGGGCTGTAGGTCTTTTATTAATTTATCTCCAGCATCTGGCATCCTTGTACCAGTACTCAGTAAATGGTAAATAAATGAAAGAATGAATGAATGAGTCGATGTCATGGTTGTTGAAAAGAAATGGATCAGAAAGCATATAGGATTCTTGCAGTATGGGAGTGCTTTCTTTCCCAGACAAATATACCCTCAAATGGAATTTCTGTGTCTCCATTTAAACAGTCGCTCATTCTCCCCGTATAATTAATGGAAGCCCAGTGAGCTGTTTGTGCTGATACATCATCTGCACCACACAGCAAATGCATTTGTTACAGAGCTATCTGGGCCAAAGCTAATGAAACATTTGCAAATGTCCTGATTTACAAAGAGAAAATTGGTTCACCTGAATGACAAGGTTTGTATGTGAGGGAAATGTTCTTCTTTGCAATTTTCTAGCTGTGTTCTGGGAAGCCTCAAAATCCTAAGGAAATACACATCAGCAGTCCCCTCAAGGAAGCAAAGACCAGAGGTCACCTTGGAGGATGAAGGTTCTGAGATCAACATTACTCCAATGGGATCCTCACGTGAGCTTCAGGATGCCTGAGAACCCTCAGGAATTGCACACATATTGTACATTTGCACATGTGCACTGTTCTAGGGAAAATAAAGATTAGGTTCTCACTGGAGTCTGTGTCTCCCCAGTGGATGAAACCTAATAATCTAAGGAAATCCAGGATTTCCCTATCTTTGAATCTGTTAATTTTCTTTTTCTTTTAAATTAAGTAGCACACCAGACTCGGGGCTTGAACTCACAACCCTCAGATCAAGTGTTGCATGTTCGACACACTAAGCCAGCCAGATGCTCCTAAATTTGTTAACTTTTAAAAAGAAGATACGGAGTAAGGAACGGAGATGTGTTTAAGTCCTGAGGGATGCTTCATATTTGTACTCCCAACCTTCCTTGATCCACTGTATAGATGAGATTTAGATCAATGGTGAGATGACTTGCCCGGGGCTTGAAGGCAAGTGAGACACACACTCAGGACAAAAATTCTGTCCACCTGGTGTCCTTCCCACCACAACCTGCTGTCCACTAATAAGATAATCCTTTCTTTCTTGTTTCATCTGTTTCTTCATTCACTCCATTTATCATTTATTCTTTCTCACTGTCCCATACTATCATTCCTTCAACATGAAATTTTAAAACTATTTATCAGGCGTGGCCAGATCATTCCTAAGAAGAATTTTGGCTTCCATAAATGACTGCCCAACAAGGCTGATGAATTAGAAAACGAAACACAATAGGAGACCATTTATCTTTTCCTTCCCAAATGGATCTCTCAAGTGGATAGTAAAGGAATAAAAAAAACCATATAAATCCATAACAACCAAGAGAATTGAAGAAGAAGAGATTTGGCACTCCGTGAGGGACTTCAACAAGTTTCAGAAATTGAAGATGGAAGAGTCAACAAAGAACAGAACCTATAAAATAAGTGCCTGCAGAGGGAGACACTGATGAAAAACAAACCAATTAGTTCTAAGAAGTCAATAGATAAAGGCGACAGATATCACAGAGGATGGAGGAAGATTGGGAGGCTGATTGAATGTCTGTGTACAAAGCAGATGAACATCACTCCATGCTCTGAGATTTCATCAATCAGCAGTTGTGCACACAGACCAAGGGCAGGAGATTGGATGGGAAGCTGCGTGATTCTAGAAAAAGAAATTTCAAATATGAATTTTTGTAATCAATCAATAAAATTAGTGGCCCCAACCCCTTCACTCTGATCTAAAGCCCAATAATAATAAGCCTCTCCCTGACCACAAATCTTCTATCTGTTTTATGCGTCTAGAAGAATAACAGGTAGTAAAGGATCAACGGAAAATTCAGAGAAGCTTCTGAAACAAGGGAGAAAATCTGAAACAAATAAATAGGAAAGGAGAAAGCTGGGAGAAAATATACAAGGCAGGGAGTAGAGTAAAACTTCATGACCAAAGCTTATTAATAATATAAGCTGGATGTTGTATCTGCAAAAAGGAAAAGAGTATTATAAAAAAATAGCAGTAGATAACAAGAATAAGTCTTATAAATTATAGATATACACATCCAATAAAAGGGTTATAAGATAAAGTTGAAACAATCTTCAGAGAGTAGAAAAAGGCAAAAAAAACAAAAAGTGTCTGGGCCTGCCCTGCAAAAGATTCTGTCAAGAAAATGAAAAAAAAAAAAAAAAAGACACAGGATGAGAGAAAACATTTGCAAAACATTTATATACTAACAATTAAAAACTCTGTCATGCAAAGTACACAAAGAACTCTTACAACTCATCAATAAATAAACAATGAAGCTGATTAAAAACTGATCCAAAGACCTGAACAAAGACTTCACCAAAGAAGATATCAAAATGGCAAATAAGTTAATGAAAAGATGCTCCCCATCTGTTATTGGGGAAATGCAAATTAAAATAACAATAAGATACACTACACAACTATTAGAATTGCCCAAACCCAGGACACTGGCAACATCAAACGCTGATGGGGATTTGGAGCAACAGAAACTCTCATTTATTGCTGGTTGGAAATGCAAAATGGTCCAACCTCTTTGGAAGACAGTTCGGCTGTTTCAAAACTCAACACATTCTCACCATCATAGGATCTAACAATCACACCACTTGGTGTTTATCCAAAGGAGCTGAAAACTTATGTCCACACAAAAGCCTGCGTACAGATGTTTACAGCAGCTTTATTCGTAGTTGCCAAAACTGAGAGATGTCCTTCAGGAGGTAGATGGATAAATAAACTTATCCATCTTATAGGTTCCAGTTTGCTCCCATCTCAGGCTCCTAGTACCCAGTTCTTGCAGAGCTTAGGGGCCAGCAGCACCCAGTGGTCAGCGGCACATCAAACCTCCCCCAGGATCCTCCTGTGTGCCTTTGTTCTGTGTTCTTAGGCATAGCTTCTCCTCAACCTCCACCGCGGAGGTCTCCCCTGGCACTCCGGAGGATGGATTGGAGTGAGTTCTGCTGGTCAGTTGAAGCCCTGCAGTCAACTTCCTATTATCCACTGAGCTATGGTGCAGCCTCTCCCATGAGATCTATAGCTCACCCTCCAGCTAGAGGAAGGGCTCTTCTTGTTGTGCCATCATATCACTAGGGATAGTGGTCCCTATTGTATCTACTATTCCTAGATTTTTCAGAGTTGTCTTTACCTTTTTCTGGTCAATACCCCATTACTATACCATGTTGTAATTTATAATTCTTCGTATTAAACTTTTTCTGTTAAAAGTACTATGTGATTTTGGTCTCCTAATTGGACCTAATTGTTACGGTAGGAGATAAAAGATAAAGAACATTAAGGAACCAATTTAGAAAGAACGATATACAGATAATAGAAGTTCTACTTAAAAAAAAGAAAGAAAGAAAGAAAGAAAGAAAGAAAGAAAGAAAGAAAGAAAGAAAGAAAGAAAATTCCTTAAAAGATAAAGGTTTGAAAGTTCCCAATAAATGAACAGATTTTTTAAAAAAGACCTCCCCCCTAAACCACATAATCATAACCTCTCATAATTTGATCATTATCAAGAGCAAATAGAAGATTCTAAAAACTTCCACTTTGAGAGGGAAAGATCATCTATGAAAAGCAAAAAAAATTAGATTGCATCAGTGTAGCAGTGATGTTAATAGAATGTTATGAAAGTAAAGATAGGTGGTTACTAACTCTAGTAAAAATATACCCCAAAAATACGCAAGAAAGGAAAAACAAATTTCATGTTCATTTATATAAATATTAACACAGATGTCTTATTTAAATTAAAGTTATTATAATTATGTTTGCTTGTGGAAAGACATAAGTACAGGAAAAATAATGCTTAAAGCTGAAAAAAAAACAAACAATATTACTGAGAACGTAATCTTTAGAAATACAGTGCTCCATATTAGAAAATAATGCCAATGTTGTTTGTGAGGAATAAGGTTTCTTTTGAGCAATAAGAACAAAAAATTGGGTGTGATACTTCTGGAAATTATTTTAAGACTTTCTCGTTATTTTCTTGAAACCCTAGGCATGTATACATTTTGATTAAATCGTAAAATAAAAAGCCAGAAATAAAACTTCCACTGGGGAGATAAATGAGATAAAGAATGGAAGAAATCAGCAAAGTATTTAGCAGATAATAATAGTTCAGTGAGTGACAGTTTTGGTATAATGATTGTTGAAGAAATAAGTTTAGGAAAAACTCTACGATTTACCATTAAATTTGGACTTTAACTTCAAGTAAGGTGTTAAAGAACTGGTAAAATGTGGTTTGACACAAACAAGCATACCCATTCTTGAGAACACAAACTTTTTCTGATATTCAATTTTGAAGAGTTATCATGTGGATGGTTCAAAGGGGTCAATGAACAGCACTTTACATGATGACTTAGACAAGGTTTTGGCTGGAAAAAAAAATCAATGTTTCTAAGAGTGTTTCTGTTTTATATACTTGCCTTACAACTACCAAATAAACCAGCAAATACTCCTCCTCACATGCACATAACAGCAACAACACAGGAAATGGTGCTAAAATCTTTTTTAAAAATGCATTTAAAATAAACTTGTAAAGGTCTATGTCAATTTATGTGGATGGGGTCTAAATTAACAAGATTCTGATACTCTAATTAACGAAAGATTCAAACAATATTTGGGGAAAAAAAGGATCAATACGGAGCTTTTCAACTAGCTCACTTCCAGGACTGAGGTCAGTTGAAAGTGCTTTGACATCATTTGCTGTCAGATAATTGGCTTCTTTACAACAGAGGTCAGGCACGGGCTGACCATGTACACAGGGGTGCCCAGAAATTCAGAGATTGCAATGCCCAGAAACAAGTGACTCACTGAATCTTTAAAATATATTGCTGAAACTAGTGTCACCCTCTTACATTTCAAGCACAGCACCACGCCGAAGTCCGTCTAATGCAGTGTGATCAAGTTGCATCAGCCAGTTTCAATTTAAGCCTGAGAGGTTACATTTTAGCAATAAAAGAAAGTCTTATTACGAAGTGGCATTTACATAGGAGCCTAGCCAGGGACCCTCTGATCCGCACCCCCAGATAATATTTCTTGATCAAATTTTCTGAGCAAGAGTAATAGATAACACCGAGAGAGACAGAGAGATTAAACCCACATGTAGTCAGCAATGTTGAAGGATGGAGTGAACTCTATCCCCACTTCGCTAGACAGGGAATAGTAGGGTGTTGCCATAGGCTTCACATGGCCAATTAGAATTAGGACTGAACACTTAAATATGTGGCCTGGTAACGAACCTTAGGATAAATATGGTGAGAACTTGGCCCTAAATATCAGAAAGTTTAATTTCCCTCTCAAGCTTACCCACAACTAACTTGACCAACCTTGGCCGCATCACCTCTTATCTTTTTAATTTTCTCACCTAGTAGAATCATAAAAAAACAGCAAACTATCACAGAATACCGTCCTGAGACTCACGCAAGATAACAGGCACAAAGTGGTTTTGAAATGGTAACAAATTCTATTCTTACTTAGAGTAATAAAATGGCTGTATGGGAAGGTCTGTATAAAGAGTTCAAAGTTTGAGCAAAAATGAGTTTATTGTCTCATGTAATTGGAAAAGCCAAAGGTACAGATGGCCCCAGGGAGCACTAGGTACTTAAAAGTTATCCAGAATCTGTTTTTTTCCTTTATCCCTATTACTTGTATCACCCTATGGTTTGACTTCTTTTTTCTTATACCTTAAAGAGTTTTTCCAGGCAATGGGTAGAGGGAAGGTGGCAAATCGCATCTGTCTCCTGGCTTATACTCTCAGTAGTCATGTATAGGAACGAGAGATCTTGTATCAGTTTCTGCTAATCAATTTCCAGGGCACAACTCTAATTGGACCACATGATCCATGATCACATGACCATATCAGGGTCAATAACCATGGCCAAGGAGAGGGGTTTGTAGTTAGCTAGACCTGGCCACATGAATGCCATGAACTGCATAGAGTAGTCAACATTCAGCTCTTCAAAGTAAGCGGGTGCTATTACCAGAGGAAGGGACAAGGAGACACTGGACAATTGACAGAGACAAGGATCAAATGTCTACCGTCTCTCTGCTCCCAAAGCTCACCATGCGTCACCATGCTCACCATATCATAGTGCTGATTACATTGGAATGGAATGATTTCTTTACTTTTCCAGATCGCATACATGTGTCTGATGCCTTTGTCTACTCCTAGCAGGTGTCACAGGTAACATGCGTTCGTTGCTCAATTAACACAGGTTTAAGGAATGAATCGGTGAATTTCTTGTTAAAACTGTGGAGGAATCTGCTATCCCAGTTTTCCTGTACATGTAGGATCAGCTCCTTTGTGCTTCCACTCTCCAACTCTCAAAGCACTACGTGGGAACTTTTTCTCTATCTGCTTTATCAAATATTTACATGGCACCAATTATGAGCAAAGCTGTATGCAAAGTCCTTCAGATGATTCAGAAGAGTAGATTCAGAATTACTTCTTGCTTTCTTAAATGATAAAGGAGAAGCTCTATCTAAAGAATCTTACAGCCAGATTGATGAACCACGTCATCTGATCCAAAATGGATAATCTCTGGAAGCATGTGTCGAATGCTTACATAATCGACTCATGTGATGCATGACATTGAGGTTCAGAGGGAAGGTGAATGAACACCATGTGGAATCAGTAGAGAAGCTAGATGACCAGAAGGGAATACAGTGTTCTGGAGAAAGCAAGCAAGCAGGAACTAGCATTGAGCCAGACACTGTGCAGCTCATAATCACCGTCTTATTCTAGCTCTCACGGCATTTTTAGCTCTACTTGGCAAGGTGCAAAACTGAGGTTCAGAGAGATTAAATAAATTAGTAAAACAATGAAATCCATGGATGCAAGGTTTGTAAGCATGTGTTTATACTTTCAATGTTCGTGTGCGTTCCCTCATGGTGTAATCAATCTTACATATGTCACATCAGTCAGTGTATCTGTGTCCAGATGACCAATCAGGAAGTACAACAGATAGATCAATTATAGATACATTGAATCAGATAATTATAAAAATGTTAAAAGGTGTAGGAACTGGTCATAGATGACAGAATACAAACATGAATGGGAAATGAAGATCTATGAATATATAATTACATGCTATTGATAGGTAGGTTCATATATATTCATATAGGGATGCCATCAATTCCATTTTGTAAAAGTCATTTGGCCAAACATGCTGTGCTTTGGTGCGAGGATAATCAGGCAATTATGGGGAAGCCACATTCTGCTCCTACGTCTTCCACCACTTCTCTGGCCCCATGTCCTTGCCTTTTCTCATTGTCAGTTTTGTCATCTGTGAAACGAAAATCGTAAACGACACCCAGCCTACTCTCATGGGGTAGCTTTGAGAATCTTACAAGGTAATTGTTGGGGAAGCACTTTGGCAACTGTAACATGCTCCGTTGCCCCCCTGGGTTTGACCTGGGTAGTTTTGCAAGTTCTTTTGAAAAGATAGTCGGCCCCCTTTCAGGTCAGGAAATGGATTATTTTTTTGAGAGGATGCGTGTGCTTGGCTGCTGCCTGCCCATCACTGAATGCATGTTTTATCAGTTTCCACATCGCTTCTACTTTGCAGCTCAGCTCATATCATCAAAAACCACTCTTGTGCCCTCCATGTTAGCATATGGTCGTTCCTCTGTTGTATCGCTCGCGCCATCTCCAAAGCTGAGCTCAGTAACCGACCCTTTTTTGATGCCAGATGATCTAAAAGCAGCATGAAAAGCCAGGAGAATGTTTTCCCACTCAAGATCAATATGCCTTTAACCTTCCTTTCCTCTATCCTTGGGGAAACGCAACGGTCTCTTCTCACTTTACTGGTAGCTCCTGCCCTCCCTCATGCCTGTCTTTCATTCTCCTCCTCCACTCCCCTTTCCCCACTGCCTAGTTAGAATTCAGCATGTCTTCCTTTTGGAGCTCCTGTGTTAATACCCATGATAACGTGTTCTGCTGGATGGCTTTTTCCAAACACAGATTCCCCTAATGCTATGGACAGAAGAAGCCGAGGAATTACTCTCTTTGAGCCAGTAGACACAGGTTTGAATCTTGCTCTGTTGTGATAAGCACCATGACCTTAGAGACCTGATTTCACCTATCTTAGCCTTGATGTCCTTTCCTGCAAATTGAGGGCAACACTAGCTGCCTTGCCTATCCCCTTTAAGCACAGAGCCTTTGCTATGGACAGGCTCTAGATGTTAAATCCTGTATTTGAAAATTTTAGTGGCAAGCGGTTTGATTTTAATTTAAAAACACATATGGAATACGCTTTCAATGCTAAAACGTACTTTAATTTTTAAATCACTATCTTAATCTTAATGTAATCTTAATGATAGTTGGGAAAAGTATGTATTAGCAATGTCACCATTGTATAGATGAAGAATCAAAGGCAAAAAAGGTCAAAAAAAAAAAAACTTGCCCCAAATTACATATTCAGTAAGTTATAGCACCAGATTTTGAACTCAGGCACTTGGGTTCTAGGACCTGTGATTTTAATCATTATGTTAGGTTACCTAAACAATTCAGTGATCCACTGACAGTATATTAGACCAGTGTCATGTTTTGGATGTATATCATAGGAACTTATTTAGTATTTAGGAGCAATATATTAGTATAAGCTAGGTAATGGCATGGTAATAACCAAGTACTAACAGAAATTTACTTTTTAATTTCTGCAGAGGGCAGTGAGCAACTATCTAGACAAACTCTTCAGGGAAGCATAATCATTTGATGATCCAGGGAATAAGAACCTGATGCTGGTGGACATTACTAACATCTCCCACTCCCACCATGGAATATTATTCGTAAGCTAAAAATAGTGAAATAGATGGACAGATTATAATAAGAAAGACTATTAAAGATTATGAAAGCACCAAAAATAGTAAGATACCTAGGAATAAACCTAACAGAACCAGTGAAAGACCTGTACTCTGAAAACCATAAAACACTGATGAAAGAAATGAGAAATGACACAAAGAAATGAAAAGACATCCCATGCTCATGTATTGAAAGAGCCAATATTGTTAAAATTTCTATACTTCCCAATGCAGTCTACATATACAATGCAAACCCTATCAAAATATCAGCAGCACTTTTCATAGAACTACAAGCAAACCTACAATTTGTATGGAACCACAAAAGACCCTGAATAGCCAAAGCAATCTTGAAAAAAGAGAAGCAAAGGTGGAGGCATCACTATTCCAGATTTAAAGTCATACTACAAAGCTGTAGTAATTAAAACAGTATGGTACTGGCACAAAAATAGATACATAGATCAATGGAACAGAAGAGAAAACCCAGAAGTAAACCTACAATTCAGTGTCAATTAATCTTTGACAAAGCAGGAAAACATATCCAATGGGGAAAAAAAAAGAGTGTCTCTTCAGCAAATGGTGCTGAGAAAACACACAAAAAAATGAAACTGGACCCCTTTCTAATACTATACATGAAAATAAATTCAAAGTGGATTAAAGACCTGAGCATGAGACCTGAAAATATAAAAATCCTAGAAGAGGACATTGGAAGTAACGTCTCTGACACTGGTCATAGGAACATTTTTCTAGGTATGTCTCCTGAGGTAGGGGAAACAAAAGCAAAACTAAACTATCAGGACTACACCAAAATAAAAAGCTTCTGCACAGCAAAGGAAACAATCAACAAAACTAGAAGGCAACCTACCAAGTGGGAGAAGATATTTGCAAATGACATATCTGATAAAGGGTTAGTATCCAAGATCTATAAAGAACTTAAAAACTCAACACCCAGAAATAATCTAATTTGAAAATGGGCAGAAGACATGAACAGACATCTCTCTCTAAAAAAAAAAAAAAAGAAAAGAAAGAAAAAGATTGTCAACAGACACATGAAAAGATGCTCATCATCACTCATCATCAGGGAAATGCAAATCAAAACCCAATGTGATATCACCTCATATCTGCCAGAATGGCTAAAATCAACAGCACAAGAAGCAACAGGTGTTGGCAAGGATGTGGAGAAAATGGAAGTCTCTTGTACTTTTGGTGGAAAAGCAAACTGGTGTAGCCGCTGTTGAATATAGTACAGAGGTTCCTCAAAAAGTTAAAAATAGAACTACCCTAAGATCCAGCAATGATACTACTGGTTATTTACCCAAAGGATACAAAAATACTAATTCCTTTGAAATAGTGGAGATATATGTACCCTTAAGTTTATAGCTGCACTATTTATGATAACAAAGATATGGGAGTCAGCCCACATGTCCATGAATTGATGAATGGTTAGGGATGATGTAGTATATATGCAACAATGAAATATTATCCAGCCATAAAAGAGAATGAAATCTTGCCTTTTGCAATGGCATGGATGGAGCTAGAGAGTATAATGCTAAGTGAAATAAGTCAGAGAAAGAAAAATACCATGTGATTTCGCTCATATGTGGAATTTAAGAAACAGATGAGCAAGGGGGAAAAAAGAAAAAGAGAGAGAAACAAATCAAGAGGCCGACTCTTAACTATAGAGAACAAAATGATGGTTACCAGAGGGGAGGTGGGTGTGGGAGATGTATTAAATAGGTAATAGGTATTAAAAAGCACACTTGTCGTGAAGAGCACCGGGTGATGTATGGAATTGTTGGATCACTATATTGTACATTTGAAACTAATAGCACTGTATGTTAACTGGAATAAAAAAAACACAAACAACTTATGTGTAGAATTATAAAGACCATTAAAAATGAAGAAAGAAATAGAACATGACATAAAATTGAAATGCATACAAAGTTAAAATATGTGCAGCAAAGCGATACACATTTGCAGAAATATGCATAAAGGAAAATATAAATTGATTATATTAAAATGCTTGTATATATGTTATATATCTATTTTCTATCCATCCACCCATCCATCCATCTGAGTAGAGAGGGAAACAGAATAGAATAGATTATATGAGGACTAATGTATATCAAAAAGAAATCAAGTAAAGGGCTTTGCAAAGATCAAAGAAGACCACAAGTCATGCACTGAGAAATACTAATAGCTCAGTCCTCTAAAAGGGTTGGGAAATCATAGCCCATGGATCCAATCTTGCCTTCCACCTGGTTTTGTGAATAAAGCTTTATCAGAAAACAGGCACTCTCATTAGTTTACATACTTCCTATGGCTGTTTTTGTGATATAATAGGCAGAAATGCATACGTACAGCAGGGACAGACCACCCTGCAAAGCCAGGAAGGGTCGCCAGGTGAGTCTGTAGAGAAAAAAGGATCCACCCCGGAGAATAGAAAAGAGACCATACCTTCCTCCTCATGTCTGTCTGTGTTCAGTCAAGAAACGAGCCATTCTATGTCTTCTTCTACTTAAGAATGGCTGAATATAGAAATTAAGGGGTAACTCAATCCCTGGAAGCTAAAGGAAGAAAGGTTAGGAAATTGTTACAAAAGAACTCATCCTGAAACACAGAAGTGGGGGGTTCTCAAACATTATCCATGACACTACTGCAATTCCCAAAAACCTTTGGAAACTTCCTGACATCTGTCTGAATCTGCCGTGGTGAGAGTATGTGGATTTCAAGAGCTTTCTGGCAAGCCTCGGTAAATCTCGTGACATCTCCACATATCTGGCTGCAACTGCCCTAGATGATAATGGTTTCTTCTTTTCTACTTCCCAAATCTAGTATTTCCCATTGTTAAACGTTAAGCTACAACCAAACTGGGCATCAGCGCTCTAGGATGTGCCATTTGGCTTCTCCTCCACAATGTAAAGGAGACATAGAAGAAGGTAATAGTGATATGAGTTGCTGATAGTCAGTGGAACATTCATTCCCCTTTATTTCTGCTGCCTTGAATATGCTAGGAGTGCAGCAAACCTTTATCTATTCCAATGATGCTCTTGGTTCCACAATACTTTAGCTTAAGGTTTTTGGACTTCTTGGAGGACTGTGCTTGGTCATTAGAGGGTCTGAACAGGTGCTGATATTCCCCTCCCAACATTGTGTGTGTGTGTGTGTGTGTTTCTAGAAGATAGGAAAACCCATCATTTTTGTTACCTATTAAAGAGTTCCAGGATCCCTTGGAGAAGAACTACCTTACTACTATGTCTGCTAGACTCTGTGTTCCTTCAATGCAGAGAACTCTGTCTTTTTCATATACCTCAGAGCTTTGCACAGTGTCTGACACAGAGTAAAATTTTAGTAAGTGTTTGTTTGTAAAATCAGTTAATTAGATAATGAACACATATAACAGTCTTTGCAGTTAAAATGGAGAATGCATATCACCATTTTTCAAAAATCTAGCTACCCATAGCTAATAACTACTCAAGTCTTACCCTTTCTAATGTGTCCCAACCCAATTTATCTTAGCACCAGTGGCTGTGAAAGATTAGACCATTGTGCAGATAACAAACATAATACCATTATTCCTGATAAGAGAATGCAAGATTCAAGAGTCACAAGAGAGGAGACAGCAAGTCAAGGGGGACAGACTCTGGCCCCTTCCCTCTGCCCAGAAGGTCATGTCTGCAAAGTTTCCATCCAGCCTGCCAGTAGGAACTGCATTCCCCTGACTACCCTTTCTCTGCCTCTGTCACAGAGATGCCTCTGCTCCCTCAATACCTGAGAAGTTCTAAAAACTGAGAAATAGCTGCTGAGTCATGATCTCCAGTGCCAGACTCTACTAACAGAGCCTTCTTTGCATCACTAGACTTTCGAATATATGGGTTCAAGTCCTAACATTGCCCTTCTTGCTTATGTCAACTCTGGAGAACTACTTGCCATGTCTGTATTTCATTTTTCCACTCTCCAAAAAGGGATATAATGACAAGTATCCTAGCAAACAAGGAGATGCAAAATCATTCAGCATATTACATGTCAATAAAATGTAAGCTATTAAAAACAGTATTTATCAAACACACCCCAGGATGCTCATAGCTTGGAAATGCTAATTCTTGGCTTAAAGGAGTTAGTCAACAGCTAATTTGGAGACCCAAAAGGCCAATAGTTACTAAATAGTGAGCTGAAACTAACATTTCCCCTCAAACTCAAACTCAAGCCAACACTTTTTTTTATGAGCTTAATAGCTTCTGATTAGCTGGCTTTCTCTCTGTTTTTTCCTTCCCATTTTCTGGGTTTAAACAACTTCCTTTGCCAGTTAAAACCTAAATCCCTGAAAATCTGAACTGAGCATGCCAGGCATAATTCTGATGGTCATAAACAAGCTCAGGATTTAGCTAAAGCCTCCTACGTCTGAGCTAAGTGTTCATCCTCCTCGGGATTCCAGAAAGTGCCTAGACGCTCACTTCCTCCGCCCTCCATTCTCTGATCTTTGATCTCCTTGGCATATAATTAGATGGTCAGCAAAGACCACAGAGGATGCAGAGAACCCCCAACTATGCAAACAGGTAAATGTGCTGTTCTCCCTACTGAATCCATCATTCCAGCAAATTTCTCTGCAGACCTGTTTTCTCATCATAAAAAGGGAAGATGATGGTTACCAGCCTGCCAGTCTTGGAGGCTATTAAGGAAGAATGATTAGTTTTTCCCAAGACATTAGGAAATGCTTCATAGACCATTTTAGTTGGAATTTGAAGGACAAGAAAGAAGTGACCACTGGAGAAAGTGGGAAAGAGTTTGCAAGATTCTGATATTTGCTATTGGAGGTAAATCAAATGTCACCACTAGGAGACCATCAACAGAAGAAAGGGCGTAAATCTAGATGTGAAAAGATGAAAATCTATGGCACTTTCAGGTAAGAGAGAGAACTCTGATATGCTTAGATTTTCTAGTGATTCAGGAGAGCAACTGGAGACTGAAAAACTGTGATTAAGACAAACTATGAAGGGTCTCAGAAGCCAGGGT
This sequence comes from Nyctereutes procyonoides, assembly GCF_905146905.1. Classification (NCBI taxonomy): domain Eukaryota; kingdom Metazoa; phylum Chordata; class Mammalia; order Carnivora; family Canidae; genus Nyctereutes; species Nyctereutes procyonoides. The sequence continues at coordinate 2,884,317 of NW_026575135.1, read as the reverse complement.
AGGGATATGTAATTTATACTATCCAGGAGAACTCTCTTTTTAAGAGTTTTTAAGAGCATGACTCTCTTTTTAAAAACAAGTTTAACTCCGTTCTTAACTTCTTTTTAAAGTTTAGAAGTGTAGTTATAATTAGTGTTTAGAAAATTACTTCACCAGCTGTGTGAAGAATCCAACATAGAAGTACCCTTCAAAATATATTAAGGCACAAGTTCAACTGGTGATTAAAAGGTGTTCTCACGTAGACACCCACACCCACACCCATACCCTCAAGACTATCATACGTTGTAGTTATACAACAAATGTTTGTTGAAAAAAATAAATGAATTAAGGTTAGTAATTTCTCATTTCCACCAAGCTAATTAAGATTTTTTTATTATTTTCCTTTAGATTATTTAATTATATGACTTCCCAGAACATCTAATCATTGATATGCTTGGTGTACCCCCAAGAAGAGGGAGAATAGAGAAAACAGGTGAGTTTTTATCATTTTATTTGTCATGGAATTTCTTTCATCATGTATCCCATGGGGACCAGTGTTCTATGGAAACCCATGGGAAATGTTAGATTAAAAAGAGAGACTGTAGGCAATGAGCCCTTGCAAGGAGCAATTTAGATAACTCAGGAGAGCAAGCCTGATGCCTGAACTACAACAGTGCCAGATGGATTAGAGAAGAAAGAAGGCTTAGGGAACACATTATGAAGGAAACATGGAGAAGGCTTAATGATTCCTTGGATGTCAGGAAAGAAAGAAATGGAACAATCAGAACGATTCCTGGTTTTTAATTTAGGAAAATTGTAGCCTCACCCTATTCATATAACTTATATAATCTAGTAAAGTTATTTGTGAAAAACTATTAGAATTGAATGTAGCATTCCCTTTCTTCATTGCTTTCATGAAGTACCCAAAAGTGAGAAAAGGGAGAGTACTATGAAATTGGTGATCACCTGATGGCATCAAAATAGATAGATAATAGATAAATAGATGACAGGTAGATATTTAGATAGATGATAAAAGGACATGGCATAGATATATGTGTGGATATGTAGACATAAATATCCTAACACTTCTTCTTCTATTTATTTTTAAAGATTTTATTTGAGAGAGAGAACACAGAAGAGAATGAAAAGGAGAAGCAGATTCCCTGATGAGCAGGGAGCCCCATGTTGGGCTCGATGCCAGGACCTTGAGATCATGACCTGAGCCAAAGGCAGATGCTTAACTAACAGCCACCTAGACGCCCCTCTCCAAATATTTCTTAAAATATGTACCAAATATGTAAGGTTGTTATGGCATAATTATTTATAATTTATAAAGACACTTAAAAAAAACTCAAGTGTCAGGGGCTCCTGGATGGCTTAGTTGGTTAAGCATCTGACTCTTGATTTTGGCTCAGTTCATGATTTCAGGTCATGAGCTTGAGCCCAGCATCTGGCTTCCAGGCTGGCTGTGGAGCCTGCTTAGGATTCTCTCTCTCCCTTTCTCCCTGTCTTTTCATCTCTCCCACTCATGCACACACACTCTCAAAAAAAAAAAAAAAGGGAGAGAGAGAGAGAGAAAGAAAGAAAGAAAAATCTCATTTGTCAAAGAATAGAAAATTAAACATGGGAGTATATCAATACAAGAGAGTACTACTGCAAAGCCATTAAAAATCATGTCTTACAAGAAAACCACAAACATATAGAAGAAAAATCCTCCCATGGTATGACTTAAGTGTAAAAAAAAGGGGGGGGAGGATATAAAGCAGATTATACAAACAGGAATTTTAATAAGGAAAATATGTTTGGATTCTATGCATAGAAAACAACCATAGAGAAGGTGCCTGGGGGGGGGGGGGGGCGGGGGTCAGTCAGTTAAGCATCCCACTCTTGATTTCAGCTGAGGTCATGATCTCAGGCTCATGAGATCCAGCCCCAGGTCAAATCCTGTGTCGAGCTTCACGCTGAGCATGGAGCCTGGTTGAGATTCTCTCTCCCTCTACCCTCCCCCCACCTTGCACACGCTCTCTCTTTCTAAAAAAGAAAAAAAAAGAAAGAAAACATCTGCAGAGAAACATAACAGCATTTTAACAGTAGTTTTCCTCATGTATGGATTTAATTATAACTTTTAGTTTTGTCTATATACATTGAATTTTCCAGATTCCTATGTGGTACTTATTGATAAGCACCCTCACCCATTAATATTGGGGATTTGGGGAGATAATCCATGCTGAGACTTCCAAAGATAAACTTCAAGATAAGTTATGAATTAATAGCAAAGCACATCATCACGTAGAGTCCCTCAGTACACACACACACACACACACACACACACACACACACACACACACCCTGTCAGCCCCGTGTCAGGGTCTAAGCCTTGATGATTAGAGGGGCTTTGCCAGAAATTGAATGTAATGTTTTAACAACATATTTTGTGAACAAAAGGATTCTAGGTCCAGGCAGAGATGTTTGGAGGCCCTGCCTGCAGAGAATAGAAGGAGGCCATAGTTTCAGCTGCACACAGAGGATGAAAGGCTTGGAAACGCTGGCTCATAACACGGTCGGCCCAGGCACCAGTGCCTCTAAGGGGCATGTCAGTGATGGCAGCTTCAGGGATGACAGGGACAGAAAAGACAAGGGGCCTCTTTGTGGTGATGGTAGCTGCCAGCCTGGCTCGAGCAGAGATGTCAACGTCATCACTATTGTCCTCCCAGGCTGGGGAAGACCCTACTTTATGAGCTAGGGATCTGGAGAAGAAATGAAGCCCGGACTGGAACTCCTGCTTAGTATGTGCCCCCACAGAGGCATGCATTCCTGCGTCCTGATTATGGCTGTTTTTCTACCATCTGCTCTTTTGCCCTCGACCATCAGACCAAATTAGGGGAGTTCGCAGGTATTAATTCCATTTTTCTCCCCACCACCAGACTTTTTTTTTTTTTTTTTTTTTTTTACCATTCTGAAAGGTAAGATTAATTCTTTTACTTACACATATACTTACTTACTTATTTATTTACACATTTAGCTTAGGACGGGGCTTGGGGGTTTAGGAGATGGAAAGGAAGGAAATGGGATTAAAATGTAGGTCAGCTGGTAAGTTACTTACAAATGCCCGAGATGAGAGAACACAGGGACACCCAGCCAAGTCCTTGGAGAGGGCCCAACAGGTAGATGTAAGGAAGGACAGCCTCTTTCTGTGTGAGAGTCACCTCCTTTGGGGTCAAAGCCACTTTCCCGAGTTGCTGAAGCGAATCTTTATTTTTTCCTAAAACTCAACAGACAGCGTCTTCAGAACCTAATTTGATTTTGATTGATTTTTGAAACTTGAAACACTTCTAAACTAATTTTCAGTATATTACTCTTGTCAACGCTTAAAGATTTTGTCAGGAGGAATTTGCTGAACAGACACAGTAATTTTGTTTCTCATGCTGGCATATCACCCCTAAAGAGGAAACCCGGGGAGGGGGCGGCTCTGTTACTACAGCTACTGCTATTAGAATATACATTGCAATTACTTTGCTGCTATTTTGGGGGCTTTCTCAAGCAGTTCATGCTGCAACCCACGGGAGTTGGAAGCCTTGAAATAAGAATCACAGAATCATCAACCCCTCTTGGTCAGTCCTGGGATATAAGGGAAGGATTTGAGGCTTAGAGGGGAGAAGGGATTCATCCAAGGTCATATAGCAATTTAGTGACAGACCGGGGACTGGTGAACATCTTCACACTTTTAGCCTATTTTTCTCCCCAGTCCATCAAGAAGCACAGAAGCCACGTCAGCCCTGCAGTGGTCATGGCCCAAGACGGGATTTATTAAATAAATACAGCAGTGACAACTTCAATGGGAGAAAGGGCGTTGACTTGCAGTCAAAACACCAATCGATAGGCAGTAAAAGCCACTGTGAAAGCCCAGCACAATGCTGCGCCTTCCAAAGCACGGGGGCTGTGTTAACAGTGTCTCCCCTTTTGTCTCGCCAGTCATCAGATCCATCGGGGGCCGTTGGAAATAGCAGTGACATTACAAGATAATAACCTCTGCTCATGCCGGCATTATGCCGGGAGGGCTGTCAAAGAGTGGTTTTCTTTTATTACTTTTTACCACCCAGGGTCCATGGCATGGGGACAGATGGACGGGCTCATCTTAACAAATAACCAATGGGGACAAACTGCTTTGTCTCAAACTGGTGATCTTCGCTCAAGGCAGGGCCTTCAAAGCAAGCACCTGCAGGTGCCTGGGTAAAAACACGGGCGGATGCAAAGCACAGAATTATTCAGGAGGGGAGAGAATTGATAGAAGGTTGGCCTATTGTGTGGACAAATGACTCAAGGACTTTCATCTGCTGCAAAAGTACCAGGATGCAGTGGGGGTTCACTATATGTGAAGAGAAATGTCATTTCGAGCAGAGGAGTCTAGGGTCTGTTGGAGCAGTTTGAATGTGTTTCCCAGGACACAGTGGCCTTTAGAAAGATACTGAGAAGTCAAATTAGTAGGCACTCAGATACGTCCCCAGAACTCTTCTGCATATTAATAAGGTGACTGTGGATAAACCATATCCTACAGTATATTGTATTCTGGGTAAATAGAAACTGAAAAAGGGGGTGCCTGGGGGGCTCAGCGGTTGAGCACCTGCCTTCGGCCCAGGGCGTGATCCTGGAGTCCCAGGATCGAATCCCACGTCGTGCTCCCTGCATGGAGCCTGCTTCTCCTTCTGCTTGTGTCTCTGCCTCTCTCTCTCTGTGTGTCTCTCATGAATAAATAAGTAAAATCTTTTCTTTGAAAAATAGAAACTGAAAAAGGAGTGGAGCCATTGATATTTTAAGACTACTTAACTAGATACGTAGGATGTACTATGTCGGTTACTCTAGATTATTATCACTGGGTCCCTGGAACCAGACCATTTCTTTCAGGGAGTGGCAAGGTTTTCCCTGAACAAACTGTTTCTACTCTCAGAGAGTCCTGGGAGGAGGTGGAGACCCAGCAGGTGAGTCAGAGACTGTAATGGTGGCAGTGGGGGGAGGTGCTGGTTTGTCTTTCTCTGGATCTAGGAGCTCAAGCTGCAAAGAAAACTGGATTACCTCCAGTGGCAGGGCTGGCCATGAGGAAACTCCCTGGGGGCAAGTCAGAACATCAGGACTGTAGTGTGGGTCCAGGTCTGAGCTGTAATTACAAATTAATCTCTGCAGTTACTTCTTTCTATGTGTATTAATCTCTGCAGCCCTCCAATTACATGATAGCCTTCTCTCTGCTTACTATAGAAAGTTAATGAAAGGCCGGGCCTCATTACGGGGCTTTCCAGGCAAAGGAGCTGGGGATTTGGGCACATGTCTCCTCCCCTGCGAGCAGAGTGATGGTAGCTGTAGGGTCACCCACAAAGGGTAGCTGTGTCCCGTGGAAAGCTACTCACTCTGGAACACAGCAGCAAGGTGGTTGCAGGTGGTGGCTAGGGGAAAAGGATGCCTGGGAGATGTTCCTTAGCATCCCGTAAGCAGCAACCTAGGGCATCTGCAGAAGCACCCACGAGATGTTTTGAGGGATGTCCTTTGGGGGCAATAAAGCAGGTAGGTGCTCAGACCAGTGTCACTAGCATCAGAGAAAGATATAAATGTTCATAAATCTGAAGCCTCGGGGCACTTCCTAGTCTCTCCAGGAATGCGAAGCATCTACAACAAAAAGGTGCTTCCTAAAAAAACCCATAAAGATGCTAAGCCTCACAGCAAAGTAGAGCATTGTGGTGGCAGCTCTGGGAAATGGAAGCTCTCTTAGGCCGGACTCATGCAGAGGACACCTGGACGTTGCGGTAAACGAGCTAAACACTCTGGTATGGAATTAAGTTCTATATTATCTTAGAGGCAGAAGTTTCCAAACTATCGTCCTGGGACCTGCAACAGCAAAACCACTCGGGGAACTTGTTAAAACTGTAAATTCTTGCCTCCCCCACCCACCCCTCAGTCCTACGGGGTCAGGAACTCTAGGGCAGGGTCCAGCACTCTGTGTTTGAAGGAGCCCCCTCGTAGGTGATTCTGATGACCATTCAAGTTTGGGGACAACTGACGTAGAGCATGCAGTAGAAAAACGGTAACAGAAGCGTGGCCGAAGATGTGTCTGCCAGGAACTCTGCGGCAGCTGGGAGTCAAACAATTGAGACTTGGCGATTATTGGATTTTAATACCAGTAATAGACTTCACTTTCATATCATCGTATGACTCACAAAATATTCAACTATTGAATTTTGTCATTCCATCATTTGCAAAAGTACTACACATTACTTCCATTTTACAAATGAAGCGACTGAGTATCAAAGAGGCAAGATCGCAAGGGTAGTAGGCAGGAGAGGAAATAGAAGCCCTGGACTTCTGATGGTTGACCTTTCTTCCCTGATGATGAGAAATATTCAGGAATCTTCTAAATTTCCAGCATTTCCCTAGCATTTATCTAGCGCCTTGCATGCCATCTGTGATTAACAGTGAGCTTTGGAACCCTCTATTGAGGCTTCTGAGCGTGCTTCCGGAGTCACCGGGCAAGGGTGCTATGATAGACTAGTGATGTCTGCTGTGAACGTCAAATGGGAGATAGCAGCGACTGTGCAACATGTGGCACTATCCCCCCTTACGAGGTGACCTTGGTCTAGTTTCATTCCATTCTTTGGTTAGAAGCTGAGAAATACAACCTGAGGAGGAGTAGGATCTGGCTTGGAGGGTGAAATAGGGATGGGCTGATAAAGAGAGAACGATTATCCGCATCTGCCTTCATCCTGTCTCATTTGCTATTATATGGTTCATGTTAATTCCATCCAGCTGTCACCACCTCGGAGAGAAACCATCAGAAAAGCTCACAGTCTGACATCATCGCAAATACATACCACTGCCCTAGAAACCCATGCCTCCAAAATGTTGGACGTGCTCCTCATGACACGCTTCTCATGCCAACTTCCTGGAAAGATTCATATGTCCAAGTTCTACCGGGCCTCGTGAATAGACCTGATTCTGTCCCGTTAGGAATGAATGGAAATTGTCCATTTGCCAGCTTTGTCCTCCTGACCAAAGAAAAAACCACAAAGAAAACAGGCAGGCCAACGAAGACAATACAATCTGCCAACCAGAAATTCCTAAAGCATCAAGTGTTTGGGAACATCTGACTGTTACTGTTGGGTGTGAGTCACTTGCAAACTCAGGCTTGGTTTTTAATTGCTCCCAGTTGCCACTTTGCTCTGAACAAACAGACCAAACCTTTGTCCAAATCATGTGTGATAGAGCAACATTTTCATTTCCTATAATGCCAGCAATGAGCATTAGCTTTCTCTCTGGCTTTTGCTAATTTCCAGGGACTTCACTGCAATTTGGAGAAAGGCCTCTCCCCGCGGAGGCCATGGTTTCCAGCCCCGTTGGCTTCCTGGCCCTGCTCTGCGGTCCTCCCCCTACCCTTTGCTAATATCATATCTGCAATCATTACTCCATTTTGCTGTGATTTTAATTAGAGGACATGTGGTATCTTTTAATATTCTTCTGCACATTGAGGCTCCTGAGCACTTGTTACCAACCAATGCCTCAATATAATTTAGAAGCTGTGGCTTCATAAGCAAGTCCTCCAATCTTTTGATATTAAATTTTCAAATTAATCTCTGCTGTATGCATCACTGGTGATTATCTTGGCCTAAATTATGCATCCTTCTTAAAGTTAGAAAACAACAGCCCTTCCCATCTGACAGTGGATCTATGCAGATACCCTTATCTCTAAGGAGACGTTTATTTTTAACCCTCTATGGTTTATAAACAGGGATCTCTGTGACTCCAGCTGTGTTTGCTAGCATCCCACTCATGACAATAATAGGAGCAAAAACTGATCCTGAGTCCTTTCCTAGCCCCTCTTATGGCCTCCCATTGTCTCCAGGAAAAAACTCAAGCCCCCATTTATCCTTCAAAAGATAAATATCGGGTGACAGTGATACGATTATATTAATAGATAAAATGTATGGGGTTAACTCCACTGCATTCCATGTTATCCTTCAAAGGGAGAGTATATGGAATGGTAGGATGTACATGGTCTCTGGAATTGGAGGGACTCTGATTTATATCCAGTATTCAATATTTATTGTTTATCCCATTTTTAGCAACTTACTCCCTTTCTCTATACCTCGTTTTTATTGTCAGAACCTATGAGATTGTCATGCCAGCATATACAAGGTTATCAAAAGACAAAATTCCTGTCCTTCTAACTTCTCTCCCCACCCTAAATATTTACCTTCAGAGGCAATCCTCAAGGCTCGAAGGATTTAATTTAGATATGGATAATTAAGCCACATAAATACAGATTCTTGGAGTTTTTGTAGTTTTGTTTTTGGAAGTGGGGTTGAAAGGAGTGAATGTCCTTCATGGAGTATAAGCACAAAGAAAGAGATGAAATTAGTTATGTTACCTAATACTCCCAGATGTGGTTCTGTGTGCTCTACCAATTGGGGATAGTATCTGTGCTCTTGGTTTGAGACCTCTGGCTCCACGCTGAAAAGCGGACTGCACAAGGTGGTTATAAATCCTCTTAGCAGTTGTTTTGAAGCTACTGTCCCATCAAATGATCTGACAATCTTCTAGTAAAAAGGAGTAAGAGAATCTGATACTTTTTCATGTCTGAAGCTCGATATGATCATACAATGGTTGAACAGTACTGGAAATTTCAATCAATCAATCAGATCTCTAGACAAATATGGTCAGACCATAATTCTCAAGCTCAGACCAAAGTATGACCAAACGAAGGGACTCAGCACTCAAGCCACAATAATTCTCAGTCTCTGTGCTTGACCATATTGGAAATAGGCGTACTTTCCTCTCTCCAGGCTAAACAACTTTAGGATGATGTATACTTCCCTGTTTCTTTGCTAAACAATGCTGAGAATAAAATAATTTATAATAAACAAAAATAACTGCTTGCTTTAGGAAATATCTGCACCCAGTAGATAAGACAGCAAACTGAATAAACAGCTTATTTTTCAAGATTGATACCCTACTCATCAGGAATTACTTCAAGACCCTCTCCTCACTGCACACAGCAATCCAAAAGTGTTATGTTACAATCTCTAACCAATTCCAATGAGTTTCTGTCTTGCAAGACCTACCCTAAATTCATCCATCCCAGGCCCCCAAACCTTATATATTTCTATTTTAAGACACTACTAAGTCTCTGTGTCCTTTCCTGCACAAAAATCTAATAAGCTTAGTTTCCCTTGATCAATAGACTTTTCTGGTAGTCTTTTGGGGAATCAACAGTTGACTCCAAGAATTACTTTATTATAAGACTAATTGTATTTCATGTTTAAAAATGTGTTTTCCACTTTTTCATCATTTTGTGCATTTCCCGAAGAAATATCTGTTGAGTGCCAGGAACTATTCTAGATACTGAAAACAGATATCCCTGCCTTCGCAGAATATTCATTCTAGGAAGGCAAGAAATACATATTTTTTAAGATAACAAGAACAATTATATTACCATAATTGTGTGATAAGTGTGTTCAAGAAAAGCTACCGAGGGTGGAAAAAAAAGTATGTCAAAGGGGAAACTATCTTAGCTTTGCATGGAGGTGTGTGTTGAAGAGCATGGATGATACCCCTGAGGAAGAAACATTTAAGGTGAAGAAGTCCAATGGGAAAGTGTCAGTGATGGAAGCAATAGCATGTCTAGGACTTCAACGTCATTCAGAGCTTGCCTTGGTGTGAAGAGGGTGAAGAGTGAGGGCCAATCCAGTGCAACCAAAGAGGGTGAGAGAGAGTCTCTCTAGAGTTTCACAAGGTGGGTGCTAATCAGACTTGGAGACATAGGAAGTATTTATACTTGTAAATTAGTTGGTGCATGTGGTTCCACTGGTTCCAGCAAGCCTTCACAGCATCTCACACTCAACACCTGATGATTTTGTCCATGTTAGCACACCCTTTTGTTCTCTCTTCTGTAGCCATCTCGTCTCTACACTTTTACTTTTTTTTTTCTTATTTTACCAAACTTCTCACACCCCCATGTTTGTTCTGTTCCCTTTGCTATACTTTATCTAGGACGGGGCCCCATAACCAACATTCCCACCTATTGGGAGCCTCTTGGGGACTGGAGGAGTTCTTGCCTCCATGGTTTTCGTCCCTTAAAGACAGCCTTTAAAAGAATGTAGTCAATGAAGTCTTTCCACAGCTTAAGTAACCTAATGCATTATTGACTCTTTCCAGACATAAGGTCCCCACTGCTGCCAGCATTAATGAAGGAACTTTTCCTAGTTCACAGAGTTAATGGGCCTCTGGCCTTGCTCACTGTATTCCTGGAGCAGTTTACTCCCTGGGGAAGTGTGAGTGCCTCAACTGTATTTCAGGTTGCGAGGTGATTCCTGTTCCAGGAACATAAAGAGAATAGATGGTAGTTTGTAGAATGACTGTAGCAGTTTGGAATTTGTTAGATGCTCGCACCATTTCATAATGAGATTCATGTTCATGCCACACCTCGATGTTTCCTATTATAAACTTTAAGGCAGGATTTTCAAACCTTATTTTAAAATATTGAGCCTTTACGTGCAATCAATTCTTATTCAGAAGCCCCATGTATAAAATAGAAAAAAGTAAAGCCTTCCTGCTGAAAGCTAAGAGCCAACACACTGGATTTTCCCTCAGTGCTGCTAACTCCTCAGAATCACCAAATGACCTCAGGTTGAAACAACCCTGCTTGACTTGGTTGCAACATGATCGATGACAGAAACCCCAAATCCTCCTACTATAAAAGCTTAAGCATTCTTAACAAAATGATGCAAACTTTCTTCTAAAAGCATAGCCTAGCTTGCCACAACAGAGGGAAATCTCGCACTGCCATGAATAAAAATGAGTAGATATGCATGAGCTAACACTATAACTGGGAGTGAGGGTGGCCCCTAAACTAGGGACTGGAGAGTTAACACATATTCAGAGACAGGAGGCATGACCTTGGGCTCGCCAGTGGTAAAAATGAGAATTGGATTCTAAGATCCAATTGGTTCTGAGATTAAAGTGGGACTCCCTCATGGAAAGAAGAAGGTATATAAAACCATCCTTTAGCATGGCCTAAATTCAAGAAAACATGTCCATCTGTTGCTAGTCTCTCAGTGGAAAAAAATCCTCTAAGAATCTATGAAATTAAAATCAGAACCCTGTTTCACTTTTAAGTGTAGGGTTTGAATATAAATATATCTTTACAGTTTGTGAAGTCATGGGTTTTACTATTAACTTACTAATGATCACAGGTCTGTGGTCCACCTTCAGGCACCTGGAAAATTCCAACATGGTTCTTCTCTCGAGAGATATGTCCTCACCTCAGGCTGCACAGGAGCCTAAAACCCCAAATCAGAAAATGCAAGAGGAAATGATCCAGCACGAGCAAGAGGCAACATATGCAAGAAACGGCTGACACAGCAGTAGATCTACTACCATTTCAATTAATAGAGCCATAGTATATAAACTATAACTTAAGTGTATTTTAAAAACTAGGAACCCATAAAGGGAATGCTAAAAACATAAGCAGTGATTAAAATACAATGATAAAATAAATATTAATATACTCATTTGATATCAAATACTCATCACACTGTAGAACAGCAGTTTAAACACAGCCAGAGAAAGAACTGATGAACAGGACCTTGATTCTTTACCTGTAGACTATGTACCGAGCCAAGTTACGCTATCTCGGGTTCTCCCACATGCTTGAAAATAACCTGGGCCAAGAAGACCTAGATTGGAGAAAACACTACTTCCTGTGCATTTTCTTATAAAACTGCCCTAAGCGGGATCCCTGGGTGGCTCAGTGGTTTAGCGCCTGCCTTCGGCCCAGGGCGTGATCCTGGAGTCGTGGGATGGAGTCCCACATCGGGCTCCCTGCATGGAGCCTGCTTCTCCCTCTGCCTGTGTCTCTGCCTCTCTCTCTCTCTCTCTGTGTCTCTCATGAATAAATAAATAAAATCTTAAAAAAAAAACTGCCCTAAGCCAGCCAATTAGCAGTACAGCCTTTACACACTTTGTGAAGAAGGACACTTCTATGACTTTCTTCCTCTGAAACTAATGCATGCCTATCAATAGATTCTGAAATGGTAAGGTCTCTTTTAGATCAGATCAGACACTCTTTGGGTCTCAGATTTCTGACTTTGAAACATAACATTTCCTTGTAGATGGCCTCATCTGCAACCTCTTTAATGGACACAAGATGCTTTAAAATCTGTATGGACATGCTCAATGGTCAAGAAAATCTCGCATTCTAGAATAGCAATCTAACTCATGCTAAACGCTGTCACATTTTATACTTTCATTAAATCTAAGTCTCTTTACTCAAATATTCTGCATTGTTCCATTTAATCTCAGCGATCACCCTCATAATTAGGTATTTTTTTTCCAATTTACAGATAAAGAAAGTGAAACCTATCAAGACTAGTGAATTTTCCAAAAGTAAGCAGATCCCAACTCCAAACCTCACGTATTCAATCATCATATTATACCACATACTTTCAATTCTGAATCATGATTAATGTTTAATCAGGCTTAATGTTGAAATTCTGAGCAGGAGTTATAAGACCAGTTGACAAAGAATTTGAATGTTTGTTGCTTTGTTTTATTTTTACCTAATCCAGGAGTAAACAACAGAAACTAAGAGGACAATTCAAACCTACCACTGTTAGCAGTTCTGTTTAAAGCACAATTGCTGGAAACTTCAGTTCAAATTTGACCTGAGAATCAACTTATGGCAAAAATGCATCTCTCCCCAAGCTCCTCTGAGACCTCCACAGCTATGCAGTACAATGGTTGTATTTAAGGATGTGAAAAGTTCATCACTGAGAAAGAAATACTGGGGCAAGAAGAATGTAGGGATTGTAAAAAAAAAAAAAAAAAAAAAAAAAAAAAAAAAAACAACTTCCTTGTTGGGGCAAATATAATAGTAAAGGGCAAAAAGGAAATAGCATTGTAGGTCATTGCTGGAAGGGCTGCTGGTGCAGAGAGGGCTGCACAGAGGAAGCAATAAAGAAAAAGGACTTTAAGGAATGTATCTCTCTCTTTCTCTCTTTTTTTTTTCTCCCTTCATAGTAACCTTTTTTCTGGGTTTCTTTTCTCCATCTACCTCAGGAACCAAATGAAGAGTAAACTATCCAGATGTTTACAACTCTATAGTCTTCCAGGTCTTTCTCTGAGTTTCTATAGTTATTAATAATCTCATCATGATAATTGCTACTTACTGATTCAGCTCCTATTTTCTGAGCCTCTTGCATATCCTTGGTATAGATTCTTCAGATGTGTTAGTCCCTGTCAACATACCAGTTCTTAAGGCAACTGTCACTTTTTTGCTTTTACGGATGAAGAAAGTGAAGTCAAAGAGGATAATGTGTAAGTGGAAAGATAAGGATTGAAAATCAGGTCCTTCTTTCTATGATCCATGCTCTTAACCATGAGGATAAGCCACCTGTGCACATCAACAGGTATCAAGTAACTTTACCAGAGAGGGTGTTATGGTAAACAGTTTTGAGAAATGCCAGATTAATATAAGTAAACTGATTCATATGAAAATATGCATGAGAGATTTCTCAAAGGTCGGTATTTCCCAAATGTGACTACAGGGTCTTTTTCACAGCACACGTCCTAAGACAACTGTACTGTGGAATGCACATTTGGAAATGTTTTATAGACTGACATTTTATTGGAGTGAACTCTACTTAATTATCAGTGCCAAAGTGTAGGTGCTCATAGTGGGCAAAATCAGATAATCAGCTCCGTTATAGAATATTAATTTGTCCAAATTTCTGTCTGCCTGCATATGCTATAAATTTCACTGAACATCTGGAAGAGACTTGTCTTCATGTAACTCCATGTTGTGTGGGGAATGTTAATGGCACCTATATTTTCCTTTCCAAGAAATTTCATGACTCTCACTTTTTTTTCCCTCCCTCAAACACTATACAGACATTTCTATTCAATCAGAGACATTTCACTAGAGCCACTCACCTGTTATGTCCTTTCCTTAAACTCAAGTTTCAAAACTAAAGTGTGTGAAAACTGACCAAACACAAAACAACAACAACAACACACACACACACAAACACCATCAAACAAACCAAAAAAGCCAAACAAGACTTAACTTAGTAATTTTTATCAAAATGAGAAGAAAAGTTACCAAGTTCTCACAAGTGGCCAACCATTTCTAGAGCTATTTCCCTGATCTGGACTAAACATACAGTTGATACTCACAATTTGCTTCTGTCTGCATTCCCCTCAATCTATTGGTAATTACCATCATGGAGATAATCAATAATGAAATAGAAGAAAGATTGAATGTGGAAAAATGGAGTTGTTCTCTGACAGATGTGTAGAAGAGGCTCAAAGTATTAAATGGAAGTGAGGGTCTTGTCTTTATTATTGGACCTGGCAAATAGCCTATGGGACTTCCCTAATCTGTAACAGTCTATGTTTGTGAAACAGAAAAAAGTAAAGAGAGATAATTCTATTCACCCTGTCCTTTGCATCTGCAGTATCCTTACAGAAAACACAGTGACTCCTGGACCCTGAGAAACATAAAATGCATGAGTAAAGTAACCCTGAAGATCATCCAATACAAGGATTTTAAACACTGTGTTTCATGGAGCCTTAGGAGAGATGCAAAGTGTGCTGCAGAGAAAAAGGCTTCAGACCTCCATCTTTCGCTTCAATGAAACCAGCTCCATGTCTCCACTGGGCCGGTGGGGGCGGGAATTGAAATATCATTAAGGTGGTAACATGGTATTCGGAGTTCACGCCACTATCTCCGTGATCTCATCTAACACATGAAATGGCAAAAAAAAAAAAATAGCTTTATAATTGAGCAAGTGCAGAGACCTATTCCAACTAGACACTGGGAGAAATATAAGACAGTCTGAGAGAGGGTGGGAGTTGACCAAAAAGAAGCAGAAGCTCCAGACTGACTGGCAACATGGATAACACCAGCAGGCACAGGGGGTAGCACCGTGGGTGTCTCACACCCCTGAATGTGAAGGTCAAGCACACATGGGAAGGAGGAAATTGGTAGGGATTGAGGGGTGACCGGGCTCTGTGAACCGACCTCATTCTAGGCCTTCTGAACAAGCAGTTACAATTGGGGGTGGATGTGGGGGGGCATTTCTAGGTGGGAAACAGGCAGCACCTGAGCAACCAGTAATTTGGGGAGAGGTTGGGGGCAAGGAACTCCTTCTCCTGCCCCATCCCACCCATTGTTCAATCTTAATTGAAATAGCAAAGATCTCACCGGAAGCTTCCAGTCTTAGAAGATAGAAGCTGGTAGCCTTGAAGGTAAACCCAACTGGAAATAAGCTGATCAGCCATCATTACAAGGTATGTGAGCCCTGGCACCACAAGGTATGTGAGCCCTGGCACCACAAAGGAGAAACAACAAAAAGAGACAAACAGGGCTGATAAGATCAGAAAAGAAACTTGTCATAAGCATGATTCACATTCTCAGTGAAAAAGGAAGGTGGAGCTTCTATGAAGCACAACCAAGAGGTTATAAAGCAGAGAGCACAGGGGATCTCAGTAGTGAGATGGAAATGCTTACACAATGGGAGTCACAATGGGAACAGCACAAGAGACAGACAATGTAGAACAGATCGAGTCAAACAGAAACCAGTGGTCTAGAAGATCATGCTGTAAAAATCTCCCAGAATGTACCTGTGCCACGTGAGATGCACACCCACATCCCCTGCAAGAAAGGATTCAAAGTCCAGCTGCATGGGGTGGGCGTACCTGAAAATCTCCAGCTGTCAGCTTTATAAATGGCTACTGGGGCTTCTGAGTCAAAGTCATGCTATTCTCAGGGCACCTCCTGGCCTTTGACACAGTAAGGGTGATATGTAGGGGCTCCTCTAATGAGCAGTCTTTGTCCTGGAGTGCCCTTCTGAGATGGCAGGGATTGTCAGGTAAGTATAGCCACTCCCTTGTGACATCATAGGTATTTATCCTCTTTAAAGTGTTTCTACTCTTTTTTATTTTTTGAGAGAGAGAGTGAGCAAGGATCCAGGGGGAAAGTGCAGAGGGAAAGGGAGAGAGAGAGAATTTTAAGCAGGCTTCATGCCCAGCATAGAGTCCCACAAGGGGGTTTGATCTCACAACCCTGAAGCCACGACCTGAGCCGAAATCAAGAGTCAGACACTTAACCGACTAAGCCCCCCAGGTGCCCCACAAAGTGTTTGCCCTCCTAATTCCATCACTACATCTGGTGCCTGGGAAACCAAAGCTGTCACAGCATCAGAGAGGTGTAGAGATGTGTAAAGCATAAAATAGAAGCTAAGAAGCGTGGAGCATGGATACACAGGTATGATAGGCAGACTATAACAAAATAAATTTAAAATAGGAATTCTGGGGGATCCCTGGGTGGCTCAGCAGTTTGGTGCCTGCCTTTGGCCCGGGGTGTGATCCTGGAGACCCGGGATCAAGTCTCACATGGGGCTCCCAGCATGGAGCCTGCTTTTCCCTCTGCCTGTGTCTCTGTCTCTGTCTCTCTCTCTGTGTGTGTGTCTTTCATGAATAAATAAATAAAATCTTAAAAAAATAAAAATAAAATAAGAATTCTGTATTCAAGGGGAGGGAGATGGGGAGATGAATGAACTAGGTGAAGGGGATGAAGAGGTACAAACTTCCAGCTATAAAATAAATAAGCCATGGGAATGAAAAGTACAGCACAGGGAATATACTCAGCAATATCGCATAAAATTGGCATGATGACAGATGGTAACTACACTTATTGTGGTGATCACTTTGTAATGTTCATAATTGTCAAATCACTATGTTGTACACCTGACACTAATATAATATTGCATGTCAGCTATACTTCAATGGAAAAAATAATTCTATGTCCAAATATATTATAATTTAAATGTGAGAGAGAATAACGGTATGTACAGATGGACAAGTACTTAGGAAATCACCAGCAAAAATATTTGAAAGTAATGATTAGAACATATACTTAAAGAAAAATGAATACAGAAGGAAGTAATGCTAGGTAATAAGTACTTATGAATAAAGAAAATAATAACATCTGGTGTCCAGATTAGACATGCAAATATACATATATACATAGTTTCTATAACAATCTGGAATTAAAATGCTACCAAACAGGTGATGAAACTTGGAGACAAGAACATAGCCAAATTTTGTTTCTTGAATGGATGGAAGCTATAAATACTGATTAAACTCAGATTTTGCTAGAAAAAAGAAGTTCAGACACTATTTAGGGAAATCACTAAAATAGCAGAAACACTATCAATTTAACAGAGCAGGGAAGGAATTTTTTTAAAAAAAGACAATAGACAATGGAAATAAATTAATTTTAAAAAGCCAGTAATATACTACTTACAAGAAATATTTCTCTCAAACAAAAAGGAAAAACATATACACCGGGTCTTATATACCAAAAGAAAGACTAATTATCTTGCTGTCAGATAAGTTGGAATTTAGAGCTAACAGGGTGAAAATATAATATTTCATATTAATAAAGCTAACAGTACACCAAGAGGATGAAATATTTATGAGCTTTGTCTCCATCCAACAATACAGACAGAAAAAGGCCAAATGGAATTTCAGATAATTCCAAGTAATGGTACATTGTACTGAGTATATCCTCTGACAAAACAAAACAAAATGGAAATAAAGTGGGTAAAATCTCAATATCATGGCCAAAAATTCTTGTTAGAAAAGTGATTCTGTTTTTTAAGAACTTTGAAAACCAATGATTTGATCCCATGTTACAGGTGAGAGCCACTGATAACCCATCGCGGTTTGGACAGGCCATATGATGTAAAACAGAACCCAGGCATACAAATCCAAACAAGACAGCAAAAATGTAGCTGTTGAAATCACTTATCAGATTTTTAAAGTAAGCTCTAAGCCCAACATTGAGCTCGAATTCACTACCATAAATCATGCTCCATTGACTGAGCCAGCCCGGCACCTCTAGAGAAAAATATTTTTAACATAAATCGTATAAGAGTAAAATAAAGTGAAATTAAACAAACAAAACACAAATTGAGAAGTTCTGATTCAGCTATCAGTGCTGTGTTTTTCTAATGTGGAATGAGATCCTTTGATTTCAAAATGAGTGTCAAGAAAGCTGGAGGACAACTGAACACTGAAAAAAAAAAAGTCACCATATTTGTGGGATAATCCTGGATAGTAGAAAGTGCCTATGAATCTAGAGTGTTCGTGGTTAAGTCAGAGGATCATTTTACCAGTCTATGAAAGCTGGTATTTTTCCTTGCTAGGATTCTTGGTGAGTCATAGCAGTAAATGTTCAGTCTCACTTTTTTCTTTCATGGTCACCTTTTCCCATACAAGGCTCAAATTTAGAGAACAGTGGGGTCAGGGTGATCAACAGTGTCAAGGCAAAATAGATAAATAAAGGATAAACAAGCCAATTGCCTTTACCAATGGGCAACCATTGCTATCTTGGAGAGAGAGATTAATATTAGAGAAGAGGGGCATAAGCCATGCCTTGGGGAGTTAAAGGAAGCTATTGGGGAGGACATAGAGGCAAATTGCTTGACTAATATATTAATTTTGTTGGAAAAGTTAGGCCAAAGAGTGGATAAGGGAATAAGATAATAAGTTATAATGAGGTGAAATAATGTCTTTTGAAAATTATGAAATGACTTGTGTGATTCTGAAGGATGAGAGAGAAAATGTGACAGACTGGTTTAATTTGGAAATATCTGCAGATGGAAGGAACCAGTGAAAGTGTAGACTGTCCTAATGACAGCGTGAGGGACATCAGGGAGAACCATGTGGTGGGAATCAATAGCAGTGTGACCGTGGGGATTGCTGACTGAGGCCAAGAGAACCTGGCTGGCTGTAGGGGTAAGACAGTAGAGCATCTATGAATACCCAATATTTGTGGGATCAACACCATCACCATGATTATCCCTGATACTGATACTTTGAGGATAATGGACAGATATAGCAACCTATACGTTGCTGCTGCTGACCTACCTTAATACAACTGAGAGGGGACGTGACATAGGCGCATGTGAGTCCATGTGTGAACACACGTACACACTAGAGCTGCAGAGAGAGAGGCATTTTGGTTTTCTGAAAGTGGAAGACATGGAAAATGCTCTCCAACACCTCCTTTCTGATTTGGGAAAAATAGCAAAAAAAAAAAAAAAGATGTATGATTTGCGATGACATAGTGGGTTTTATTTCTGAAAACAGCTGCACTATAACCTCTATGTATGGAACAAGGATAAGCTAAAGGCAGACAGGTGGAGAAAAGGGTTGTGTGGAACTCTGGGAGAAGGAATGCTTGCTTTCTTCTCTCTCTCTCTCTCTCTCTCTCTCTCTCTCTCTCTCGGGAGAGCACAAGCATGAGCACAGGGAGGGGCAGAGAGAGAAGCAGGCTCTCCACTGAGCAGGGAGCTGGACGCAAGGCTTGATCCCAGGACCCTGGGATCATGACCAGAGCTGAAGGCAGATACTTAACTGACTGAGCCAGCCAGGCGCCCCAGAAGGAATGCTTTAATGAAATTATATTGAATGAGTGTTTAAGAAGCCTAATAGTCTAGCCTTGTCACCTCCACTAGTTATGGCAAGTCATTTATCGTCTCAATACTTCAGTTTCCTCACTTGAATTACAAGAGGCTGGTCTGAGTCATGTCCAAGGTCCTTTGAAGCTCATCCTGCTTCCTGCATAACTACTTAATTAATTGTGTGGCTCTGGATTCACTTGGAACTATCACATAACCATTTTAGGCTTCAGGTCTCACTCACACACACAAACAACACACCCTTTATTTGGGCTCTGTGCGGCATGGACACCCTATGAGGATACCGTGGGCATAGGTCCTTTAGCAAGTGGACTTCCTGCCCGGCATCATGCTAAGCACTTTACCTACATTTTTAGCTTTTCATTCTGACAACCACCATGGGAGACCTTTGGAGAATAATATTACGATACCTTTTTTTTTTTTTTTAAGTATGGAAAACTAAAGCTCGGGGCAATCCCTCTGTGTAGGGAAGATCTGAAATTCAAAACTGGGTCTGCCTGGTTCCAAAAATCCATCTTTTAAGCCACTTGGCTATGTTAGTCTGTCCGGTCATAAAATGGGGTGAGATGTAATTCCTTTTGTTGATGTATGTTTCAGTGCTAACTAAAAACAACCCAGTGACCCAGACCTTTTCGTTACTCAGTTGTAAAAGCCTCTGTGGTAGCACATCAGTGAAGGTAAATATAAAATGGAAACCTTCATAGAAACGTTTATCTGATAAGTCAGTTTGAAGTATGTTTTCCAGACACATTTAATAGATAAATGTATCTCTTCCTCTTAAAGTTATTTATTGAAAAATAATGCAATCATTGGAGTAAATGAAAATTGCACCAGATAGGCTCAAATTTATATGGATGTACACCATAAGCAGTTTCATGGAAAATTGCTTCCAAAATTACATCCTTAGATGGGACCCCTAGAAGGGGTCCCAGAAGAACCCCATTAATAATGCTCCTTGAGGCCACATAAATTCATTTAGGATCTTTTGCTATATGCAATTAGATATAGTAGAAAGCATCCAGCTTCTTAAGATAGACTTAGTTAAGAAAAATATAGTGGGTTTTTAAAATAATCACTCTAGGCAGATGCTCCTACAACTGAAGGAAGATGTATCTCCAGTGAGAGAATTTGACCCAAATTATTAAAATCATGATTGGAATAGTGATAAGAAGAAGTTAAATAGCAATTTACCACTTACTAATGTGTCCAATTCCATAAACTCGTGTAATCTTTAGAGCAACCCTGAGAGGTGAGTGAAACAGCTTTGTCCTTCCCTTTGTAGCAAGGAGGAAATCAAGTCTCAGAGATAGTGATTGATCCGGTCAAGGGTAGGGCTAGTACATAGCATAGCTGGGACTTGAACTTTTGCAATTAGAGGAAGGGAAATGAGATTTTTAAAATATTTATTGTGGATCAGGGCCTGGGTCAGATTTTTACATGTTATTTCATCCAATGCTTCAAATTATATTCTTAATGGGTTTCTATCATGAGGACAAAGAGAGAAAGAGCACACACGAGAGCAAGTGAGTGCAAGGAGGAAAGCGAGAGAGAGTTGTTCAAGGTCACTCATTTATCTTCTAACAAATATTTATTGAATTGCCATGAAATATTCTTGGTTCACTGGATACAGTGATGAACAAGATGGACAAGTGTGAGTAAATGAAGGGGTCAGAATTTGCACCCCGTTCATAAGAACACAAATTTATACCCTGTTCACGGGCCCACAGAGATTACTACCATCTTCCTTCTGCTTTTCGTACTTACAAGTATAGCATACCCTGTGAAAGACCACAAATGGGTATTTGCATCTCTGCAGCCACAGAGAAGACCAAATCATGCCCAAATCCTAAGCGATGGCAAAATAGTGGTGGAGATTGAACTCACTTGCAGGAATCAGGGGAAAGAATCTGAGCGGATTGCCTCGTTTGCTGTCCCTGGCTTGGTGTCTTCCTTCCCTTTGGTGGGAGCACACTTGTACCCTCTTCCCTTTGCACGAGGTACCCTAACATAGTGCCTGATTCCTCCTCAGTTCAAGTGATAGACAAATGCAACCAGGATGAGGCAAGAATGCCTCTCTCCAGAAAGAGCTGGGCAGAAAGCGATGGCGGTTAGGCTTTGAGCCAGTCTCCTTGAACCTCCTTGATCATGATGTGTCTTTTCCGGTCACAGCCCTCCGAATCTTAAGGTATCATTAGTAACAGAATTCAAGAAACTTCACGGGAAAAAAAGTGTCTTGTATATTTCTGCCTCATTGACTCTCCATCTCATTTCCAATCTCATCTGAAAACATATCTTTTTCTCTCCTGACCGCATCTGCTAATTGCCCTCTCCCACGGCTATTATTTAACTGAAATATATGTGATCACTTTAACAAGGGTATTTAACTTCATGGGGTTGTTGAGATGCTGTTTTTAATAGTTTTAGGTTGAAATGTAAGTGGCTGAGGTTCTTAACCAGGAAGGGTCCTTATGAAAGCCTCATCAATCTTTAATCTAGGAGCCCTCCCTAGTCTTTTAAACCCATGCCCCTGAGAAGATTGGTTGAGCTTTATATTTATAGCTTATATTATGAAAATAAAATTAGTTTAGTTCCCAAATATGCATTTTTAATATGAAAGCTTTCTAAACTGTAGTTTTCCTATACTGTCCCCCCGCCCCGGAACAGTCCATTATGACCTCCTCCCTGCTTAGTTTCAAATATTGGTTTTAACCACTTTGTAACATTGTGCACCTTGACATGCTATTTAAATAGTATGTCTCAATTTTCTCATCTTCAAAATGGGAATTAAATACTTATTTTGAGGCTTCTACAAGAATTAAGTGAAATTCTGCCTAGAAAAGTCTTTCTACAATGGAAGAGTTACGTTAATTCTTATGGAGTGGAGAAGCACATATGATTCTCAGCAGTAATTATAGTAATTACAGTACAATGCAAATTCCATGAGCAACGAGTCATTGTCTACTTAATGCTATATATTCCTCACACCTAGAATTATGCTGGGCACATAATGAGCAATCAACCTCTCTGTGAGTGAGTACCTTTCGCCACCACAGAGTTGCTTACAACTTAGAAAGTGTTTGCAAATCTGTGATACCATAAAATTCCCTCAACAGTATTCTACACAAATAGGGCAAAGCATTCCAACAGGACACACAAAGGAGGGGTAGTTCACTATAATTCTGCTGCCCTGGGGTACTGCCTAAAGATCCACGCTACAGTGGATCACCCTTGACGTCCTTCTTCTTCTCACTACCCACAAACAGTGAGTGACCACATCCTAACAGTTCTGTCTCCCAGTTTTTTCTTAAAATATCACTGTTGCCATTGACACTAGTCAAACGGTTGGTATTTATCTGGGTGGCTGCAGCAAGTTCTGTTTAATAGACTTCCAGATGCCACACCACTCACTCACTTGCTCATTTGTGATATTTATGGGGCATCTACACCCAGGAAGGCACTCTGTTAGGTCCCCGGGAGAAGAGGTAAACCAGATATGACCCCTGCACTTACGCACCTTCTTTAATTCTAGTGGATCAGTAGGTGGACCTCTTGCTAGTGTATACTGATCCGGCCCCTTGACGTGGCATTCACAATCCTTCACTCAGTTTACCTCTTCAAACTCCTTCATTGCCTTAACAATCTATTAAGCTGACATGGATCTTGACACATGACCCTCAAAGCCATAATCAGACTTGTTTTTTTTTTTTTAATTCCAAGAACAAACCTCGCTTTTCCATGCTCCTGAACTTAGTGTTTTCTCTCTCTGAAATGTTCTGCTCAAATTGCTCTCGCCACTTCTCAATCAGAAGTAACTGCAATGGAAATAGCTACGCTATGAGTGATCTCTCTCCTAGAAGCATAGTGCTAAGTACCATTTGTGGGTGTACATATATATACCCACACACATAATCACCTCTTGTGTAATTCTTAAAAGACCATTTTACTTATGAGAAAATTGAAATGGAAAATGGGAAGTTAATTAACTCACCCAAGGGCACAAAGATAGCCAGTGGCAGAGTATCATTCCAAACCTGGTTTGACTTTAAAGCCCATGTTCTTAACTGCTCTGCTTTATGACAAGTGAGCTTCTAATCGTCCTCCAAGACCTAGTCCAAGGGCATTTAATCTCTGAAATCTCTCCTGACTTATCGAGG
Organism: Nyctereutes procyonoides; assembly: GCF_905146905.1. Lineage (NCBI taxonomy): Eukaryota > Metazoa > Chordata > Mammalia > Carnivora > Canidae > Nyctereutes > Nyctereutes procyonoides. The sequence goes on along the minus strand of NW_026575135.1, from coordinate 2,860,658 downwards.
CAAAGACAGCAGCCCTGTCCCTTACATTTACTTTACCCACATCTCTATGGTGGTATCCTTTGCATTTACCTTATATAAACATTTGCCCTCATTATCTGTTTAGAAACCTATCTCTGCTTCTTTGAAGTCATTGGTTTACTTATTCATTCTCGTATTCCTTCAGTTTAGCATCATAGCTACTCAATAACAGGTGCTCATTAAGTGGATGATGAATGACTGACTGACTGAGCAGCACTTCCTGTTAAGAGCAGCGTCAATATGAGAGAAATAAGTGAGTTAGGTAGGTGGCAGTAGCTGATGAAGTCTTGAAGGCTCTGCTCGCCAGGTCATCATGCAGGAGGAGTTTGACCTGACTGGAGAGAAAACCCAATCAAACATTGCTTGAAATAGTGGAGACAAAACATAAAAACAAAAACAAAATCCAGCTTGCTGCGCTTTACATTTTTCATCTAGTGGTTTTGGCATTGCACTGACGCTCAGAGCTACAGGTCAGGGCTAAGTTCACCTGGGCTTAATTGGAAAGTACATAGGTTTGTTTTGGGAATGCTCTAGGGAGCAGCTGACCAAGAGACCTCTGCTATCAACTTGAAATATAGCTCTATGAGGATTTTTCAAAAAATAAAAACTTACTGTGTTTTTTTTTACCAACATGCCTTCCATTTTTCTTGGCTATGTTTGGGATCTTTTTAGTTTAAAACAAAGAATGAAGACAACATGCACCAATTTGATCTAAACACTGTTAGAAGTGATGTGGAAAATATGTAGCCCAACAGCAGTAGATTGATTACACTAATGGCCCCAATTCTTCGCCCTTCAAATCTATACCCTTTAGTCCAATCGCTTTGCAGTGCCTCCCACTCTGATTCTGAACCAAACTGTGTGACTGGGCAGGTGTTCAACTTTCCTGGTTTGCTCTGGAATGTCTTGGTTTTAGTATTGAAGATCTCACATTGGGGGAGGCTCCTCAGGCCAAGGGACATCCCTCAGTCAGAAACACCAGGATGGTTGACCCTATTGGCCAGTGGGATGTGGCATAACAGAGACTAAGAAAGAACTTGCTAAGTGAGCTTGTCTTCTCTTTTGTGGTACTTCATCACCATGAAAAAAAGAATAGCCTTCAGGAGAATGAGAAACACCTGGGGGGAGGGAAGCCAAATCATTTAATTTCCCCAACCCAGGACAGCCTAAATCTGCCACCAGCCCTTAAGAACTCTTAAACCCTGTGAATAAACACAAGGATATGTTGGATATGAATCCAGGCTACAGAGACACTTAAATATGCAAATATAAGCAGAATAATAAGTAGCACATGATTTTTGCCTTTGCATACCTGAAGAATATCATTAGGGGAGCAGATTCATTTTTTTTCTGTGATAGTTGGGTGAAATTATGACCAGTGTAGAGACTCTATGTGAAGATAAATGTAGACGAAATTAGATTTCTTCATGAGGAAGAATTTTTTAACAATCGCAGCTCTTCGGAGCTGTCCACAGTCGGCTTCTTGAGGCAGTAAAGAGCTGTCCCGCAGTTGGGATGTTGATGCTGATGCTGGAAAGAGGGCTGACTAAGCTGCTGTAAAGTATCCAATCAAGTGGTGTTTTTGAAGGGTTCAAATGTGCTGAACATGAAACCAAACTCTGGGCTCTGCACATATCTCATGCTCATAATGTTGTTCCTGGCTGGGAGTAAACTACTCCAGACAGAGAAATTAGTATGTACAAAAACATGGATACATGAAGAGGCTTGATGTGTTTGGGGTCTTACTAGATTATGGCATATGCACATGGATATGATGCATAAATGGGTTTGTAGGTGGAGACGGAGACGGGCAATAAAGCAGAAGTGACAGTATGGTGGGTTTGTACCATGTTAATCCTGCTATCTAAGTACTGATTTTCCAAGGATCCCTTTCCCTGGGTAATTGAGGGTTACTATGGGCCACCAGAGTCATTTTATACAACATGTGAAAGGAGGAAGTGAAGTGGTAACCACATCCTGTTTGGACATGGAAGGTCTATGCAGGATACCAGGGGCCGTTGCAGATCAAACACGGTGTTGCTTATCTCCCAGTCTCCCCTGAGGCACAGGTCAAGAGCTGGCTTGCAATTCCTCCAGCTCCCATTAGATCTCCTTAAGCCTTTCTAGCTTCCCATGATGAAGGGTACCAGCTTCTCCTGCTTCTCCTGCAGAAGACCCACATACTCCATTAGATTTGGAGGGCTTAAAAACAAACAAACAAACAAACAAACAAACAAACAAAAAGATTTGGAGGGCTGGAGGCATTAAAAGTGCAACATAGGTTCCATTTCATCCTTATAGGTTCCAGTTTGTCTTTCTAGGATCCACGTTATCCTTGGTCTCCCTCTCTTCATGTCTATTTTTTTTTTCCTTTTTGACTGCCTGCCATGCACACATCACTTCAGACCTAATTACCTACCAAAGAATCCACCTTACGCAGACTGTACAACCAGCACCCAGAACCATATAAGGTCAACTTCCTATAATAAGTCCCTAGAGCCAAGTCACTCTTAGTGGTTCAGCTTCACTGGTCAAATTCTGATTGGTACTGATAGACCCTAGAAGATAAATTGTATATGACCTTTAAGGAGGTAGCCCACGTGGGATTAAAAGACTGGGTTATGAAGTCAGACATAACTTTAGCTTGTAAATCCCCTTCCTTCCTGCCATTCTGTGAATCGTTTACCCTTAGCTTGTGTTATAGGAAACCTCCAAGATGACTCCCAATGACCTTCAACTCCTGGTATGTATGCCCTGTGTAGTCCCCTCTCATAGTATATCAGGGTTGGGGAGTATGATTAATAGAATACTGCACAAGTGATGGTGTGTTACTTCTGAGTAAAGGTCATAAGGACACTGAAGTTTATGTCTCTCCCTCTCTTGGTTTATTTGCTCTGAAGGAAACCAGATGCCATGTTTCAAGGATACCTAGTTGTTACAGCTATGTGACTGAATTTCTGAGTCAATCCTCCAGCCCCAGTCGAGCCTTCAGATGACTTCACTCTGCCTTGTACTTATACATTGTACTTTATTTTATTTATTTATTTATTTATTTATTTATTTATTTATTTATTTATTTATTTATTTATTTATGATAGTCACACAGAGAGAGAGTGAGAGGCAGAGACACAGGCAGAGGGAGAAGCAGGCTCCATGCACCGGGAGCCCGATGTGGGATTCGATCCTGGGTCTCCAGGATCGCGCCCTGGGCCAAAGGCAGGCGCCAAACCGCTGCGCCACCCAGGGATCCCACATTGTACTTTAATACTTCATTGTAAACTCATGAGAGACTCACAGCCTGAACCACCCACCTAAGATGCTTTCAGATTCCTGACACTCAGAAACCATGTGAGATAATATTCGTTGCTTTAAGCTTCTAAATTTGGGAGTAATTTGGTATGTTGTAATAAACAACCAATATCCAGTATAATAAATAACAATTTCCTAGAAAGTAAAATGGGGGGAACTATAATACCCACCTTATTGGGTTGTTGTCAAGATTAAGGGCACACCTGTATAGAAAGCATTGATTGCTGTGTTGGGCATGTGGTAAATACATAAATGAATGCTGTTCCTGCTGCCCCTGCTATTAGTGTTATTGCTGCTTTTGTCATGTCTTCCAAACTTGGTGTTCCACAGTCCCTTCACTCCAGGCTACAGGGGTAGGTATAGGCTTCATTGTGCAGATGATATATGTATTGGATCTTAAAATCTACCCTCTTATAAATTTATGGTGTCTGCCACTTGAAAATCACTGGGAGTGTGGTAGAGGTGGGCATGGAGAAGAACAGCTCCATACTTGGACTGTGTTAGGGTTGGTCTTCCTGGTGCAGGGAGAGCACACCCTTAATTAACCCAAAGGAAGAGTCTTAACTTGAATTCAGACAGCAGCTGACAACACCAGCTCACGTAGGTCCACCAGTGGCCCAAGGGCTAGAGAATATTAAAGATTGGGTATTAAAATCTGATGCCTGCCTCTTTGGGAAATTAACTTAGTTGGTGATAGATAGTTATTGGAAAGTTGCAAGAAGCATGGGCACCTTCCCAGGACTTGATGGTGCAAACAAATTGAATGGCATTTAACATATCTAATTGTTAATGAAATGGAGTATTAATTGTGGGGTGTTAATTCCTTCCCTTCAGCAGTAGTTGCTTGCTTTGACTGGAAGTATTTGCATCAGAATAATAAAACATTGGGGCTTAAAGAGGTTTTCTAGATGAATGCATCCTCTACTTTTACAAATGTGGAAACAGGATGGAGAAAACTACAGGTATATAGATAAAAATAGTGCTGAATCTCTATCTTATTCTTTCCTGAAGGGGTTCTGGGCTGAGAGCTAACTTGCATTGAATAAATTATTTATTTTCTCTAAACCTCAGTTTCCTCATCTGTAAAACAAGAATAACATGCATTTTGTTATAGGTATTATGAGGATTCAAAAAATGCTTGGCCCATAGAATGTCCCACATAAAATGTAGTTTTAACATTCTTTGTTTTATATGTAGATTTCTCAATGTTATGGTCTGTATACCAAGCAGAAAAAGATATATGGATATTGTTGAGGCTGTTCATGCAAATAATGAGCTTTATCTAAAAATAGTTGCTTGCATTTTTTCAATGAATCAAGTAAAATTGCAAGATTTCAAAAATCACATCTTTTACAAGCATCACTTTCCAGCTTTGCAATCCCTGAGGGTCAGGCCACAGCGATTACTTTCTCCAGGTTAGTTTACAATAATAGAAGAGAGGTTCAGAGGTTCCTTAGGAGGAGAAGGGTATCTATCAACAGAGATCAAAGGCCACCTCTACCATTTTTAATAACATGACCGGAATGCTATTCTAAGTACTTGATCCTCAACGATATGAGAATTAATCTCCTTTGGTTTTCTGAGTCCCACCATGTTTACCTTACTCTTCGGTTTGAAGTCTTCTTCCTCAAGAGCTGGGGGATTTTCATCCTACGAATGTTCCACCATTCATATTCTTTTTCTCTGGGAAATAACGCTGGCCTAGCCAGATTATTATGACTAGGGGCATCTAATATGAAGGGAAAGGAATTTAAGAGAAAGGAAGAAGAACATGAAATAAGATAGATGATGTTCCAGAGAGGTAACAGAGAAGCAAGAGCTGAAAGCTGAATCATGGGCAAAATTTAAGGCACCGAAAGGATTAGTGAGAAGTCTGGATCTGGTACAAAGAAACCAAGTCCCCAAACTGGGAAGTAGTCAAGCAAGAAATTACAAGATAGTGCTTGGGAATATGGTCAATTCATGTAATGGTGCAAAGCAGGATCCACCACCATGACTGTCTTATATCCATTGTGTTTAGCTTCTCATTTGGGGAAAAGGATTCAAACTTACTTTGTTGAAGACTCAATAAATAAATAAATATATTCATCAGACTATTTTGCAATAGGCATTACTCTTTCCATTATCCAGTTGAGAAAATTAAAGCTTAAATTACTTGATTCCTTACAGTTCCATAATTAGTGAACACAGGAGCCAGAACTTGAATGTTGGATCTATACCTGCATAAGTACAAAGTCTGGATTCTCTCTACTATCAAGATTAGCTTAGAGTACTATTAGAATTACAGATAGGAATCAAGTAGCTCTAGTTAGATACCCTTGTGAAGTGGCAGTGGAGGTGACTGAGATGAGAACTAGGATGGTCAGCTTATACGAGGGTAACAAGCCTATTTTTAGATGGAAAATGGCAGCATTTCACTTCTTTGGGTATTCCTCTAATATCATGATGGACAGAGACTCTCTACCATTACTTTGAGTCTTAAGACAGCATATATGAAATGAAGGCTCAGAGTTCATGCAAGATATTTATCTCTTGGAAAGAATGGACTACAACCATTTGAGTTGAATCCAGTACACTTATGTTCAAAAATTCTTCCCTTGGAGGCAGGAAAGTGAGAAACGGTACTTAGAAAGATTTTAAACCAAAATTGTATCAAGACAGTTTAACTTCTCAGTGGGAAAGTATGAAAGGATATTTGAATAGTTTTAAAAGACCTGTGTTTAAATCCTGGCTCTGCTTTTAACCAATGTTGTGGTTTGGGGCCCTGTCTCATTTCTCTGTGCTTACTCATTCTCTCCCTAAAAGGTAAAACAAGGGCTCCTGGGTGACAGAGTTAGTTGAGCATCTGAGTCTTGGTTTTGGCTCAAGTCATGGTATCAGGGTTGCAAGACTGAGCCCCCTGTCAGGCTCTATACTCAGCACAGTCTGCCTGAGATTCTCTCTCCCTCTCCCTCTGCATCTCTCCACTAATGCTCTCTCTCTAAAATAAATAAATAAATAAATAAATATTTAAAAGGTGAAACATAACTGCCCCAATTAATATTATAGATTTGCTGTGAAGAAATATAATGAGAAATGTGTGAAATGATCTTATAAACTTACTGTGCCCATGTTGTGGTTGACACTTTTCCCTAAACACCAAAGGCCAAGGTCCCCATTTGCCTGGTACTAGAGGATGCCCAGAGAAATGGAAATTAGTACTTACACTCTTTATCTAGAAACAAAAGGACACAGTGCCACCCCATGAGAACAGTGAACTGAAAGTCAAGGTGTCTGGGCTACCTCTCACCTCTTCGAGTCATTAACAATGTGACCTGGGAAATTATTCCTTCCCCTGTCTGAGACTTCTTTTCCTCACTTGTTAAATGGAGAAGATAATCTAAAATCTACAAGACTGGTTTTCAACCTTGGCTGCAAATTAGACTCTCCCCGGGTACTTGTAAAAGACTAATGCCCAGTAGGCACCCAAGATTAATTAAGCCAGGATCCCTGAGATATAATACAGGCATCATTATTTTTGAAATTCCCCAGATGATTCCAAAACACAACGATGTTTGAGAATCATTGATCATCTTAATGGTTTTAAGGTCAGAGCCCTTCAATGTCTAATATTCTAGTGTTTTGAGAGAACTTCTGGTTGCCTCCTGTTTCGTTCATCTTCAATTCCTTAGTAGAGTTAGGTAATGTCATTGAGAATTACACATACCAGCTATATTAATTTCCTAGGGCTGCCGTAATGAAGTACCACAAACAAGCTGGTTTAAACAACAGAAATGTATTGTCTTCCTAATCTGGAGGCTGGAAGTCTGAGGTTATGGTGTCAGGAGGATTGGTTTCTTCCGAGGGCTTTGAGGGCGAATTGGCTCCCTGCCACTCTCCCCTGGTTCTGGTAGCTTCCTGGCAATCTGGAATCCCTGGGCTTGTAGAAGCTTCATCCCAATCTCTGTCTTCATCTTCCAATGCATTCTTCTTGTGTGTATATCTTTGTCCAACTTTCCTTTTTATGAGGATGCCAATTATATTAGATCAAGGACCCACTCTACTCCAGCATGACCACATCTTAACTAACAATGTCTACAGTGACTATTTATGAAAAAGTTCACAAACTTAGGTACTGAGGTTTGAAAAATCAGCGTGTGGATTTTAGGGGGATGCAATTCAATTTATAAAACCAGTACCTGGATTTCAGCAATTGCAAAGGGCGTGAATCATGGCAGGTGACCTCTTAAAACTTCCATATTTGATTCCAAAGGAGGACTCATTCTCATGATGAACACAGCACACGCTTACACTTTTCCTGAGCTCTAACCCCACCCTTGCCACGTTCTTTGAATTCTATACCTCTTGACTGTACCTTCCTGTCTCTTCCAGTGATCCCTCTTTGGCAAGAGGGAGACCCTGGCCCCTTTCTTTGCCAGTTTACGGATTTTCCTTTAAGTATCACAACCCCCTGCCAACCACCTCTAGTTATTAAAATGCAGCTCAGGACGTCTCACTCTGGCTGTTACATTATCATTCCTCGTTAGAGACTCCTCCAGGGCCTGAGACATCCCTGCACTGACTTTATAATTACAAAGTCAATTTCTAAACAGACATTTGCAAATAAGTCAATTTAAATACTGAGATTTGCAAACAATAATTAAGCAGTAGCTTCTTTTTAAATATCTCTATATATAATTAATGCCTGTGGGCTTTTCATTTTACCTTGCAACCGAGTAGTTTGCAATTGTTTGTTGAGCTAAAGGGTTCTCTGAAAGCAAATCAAAGCACTGGGGAGATTTGGGAAGCAATTGAAGAAAGGCTTTTTTCCTCTTCCTCCTTCACCCTTGCTTTACCTGATTGGCTGTACTTTTCATCAGTTGGGATTATGATAGGGGAGGGAGGCTGGAGAAGAATCATTTTCTACAGTAAAAATAGCAACAACAATACAGGATTCTGGTCTGGTGACAGACTAGCTAACATGGCTTCTTAAGATATGCAGTCAGGGAGTCTCCATGCTGGAAGCGTCAGCCACTGCTGATTTCAGCACCACCCAAACAGAGAGAGAGCTCTCAAGGGCTCAGCTTTGACAGTGCTTCTCCCTCGTTTATAAAATCCACAATGAGGAGGGCCTGGCTGGCTCAGTCAGTACAGCATCCAACTTTTTATTTCAGCTCAGGTTATGATCTCAGTGTCATAATCTCAGGGTTGTGAGATCCAGCCCCATGTTGGGCTCCATGCTCAGAGAGGAGTCTCTTTCTGCTCCTCTCCACCTCTTGTGTGCCTTCTCTAAAATGAATGAACAAACGAATTAACAAACAAGTGAATGGATGGATGAATGAATGAATAAATAAATAAATAAATAAATAAATAAATAAATAAATAAATAAATAAATAAATTTTGAACTCTTTAAAAAAGATCTACACTGAATCCCTATTACCTGCAGGATAAAGTTCTAATGCTGCCATTAATGGTCCTTCACAATCTGGCCTTATTCTCTCTTGTAACAAGATTTTATTGTTGTTGTTGGTGGTGGTGTTATTTTTTAAGCCTACTAGATGCTAGGGAAGATACTAGGTACCAAGGGCATGCTGGTAAACAAGACAGTCTATTTCGATGTCTAATAGGGATAGAAACCCTGAAGAAGTAAATACATGGATGATGAATGTTACAAAAGAGGAAGTAGGAGTAAATTTGGGTTGGTCTGTAGACTTACAAATGTCACTTTAAAAAAGCAGTGTTTTAGCTGAAATCTCAAGGATGAGGAGGTTTTAACAAGGTGAAGATTAAGGGGGAGGTTTTTCCAGGCAGAAGAATCCCTTTTAGAACTCAAAGATGAGTGAAAAAAACAGGGCTGAGGGGTAGCTAAAGTGGAGAGGGTAGGACATAAGGTAAAGATCTAGACAGAGAAGCATGGAGTCTTGAACGCATTGTAGAGCCAGGTTAAGAAGTTTGAATCTGTCCTAAGGACAATAGGGAGCCATGGAAGGGTTTCAGGAAGTGATGTTATCAGTTTGGCTTATGCTGCCCTAGCTGTGCCCTCAAGCCCTATCAGACAATGTCTCCCAGATAGATGGATAATCCAGAAACTCTTGAGTCTGTTTTCCCAAGCTCTCCTCCAGTAAGGAGCTTCTCCCCAATATTCTCAACCCCACTAAATACCTCAACCTCAAAATCTGATTCAGAAGGCACAGACTCTTTAAAACGTCTTTAATCCCACTGCCATTGCCTTACAAGAATAGATTACCTTCTAATCAGTGCGTCTAAAACATTTTGTTCAACTCTCTAGTTCCACTTATACCATGCATATATTTATCTATGCATATAATAATGCAACTATATAAATGTATATCATACATGCAACTCTCTAGTTCAACAGTTTTTATACTAATGCATATTAATAGTAAAAGCTTTCATTGTTTTCAAGTTAGTGTATATATCTCTACAAAATGTTAGCAAATAGTAAACACAAATAGCTTATTATAATCACCATCAATTTTACCACTGTCATGAGCACTTTTCAGTGAGAGTCCCCACAGGTACTGTGGCAGAGGCTGAGGAGATGTTTTGCCTTCAGAGTGTCCTCAAGCACAGACATAATTCTCCTTAGTCTGTTGGCAACTCATTCAGTTTATGGGACAAGAGCTTCTGTATAGCTTTCCCTCTGGAGGAGTGTGACTCACAGAGGTTAGCATTGCCCAGAAGAGAGGTAGAGACTCAACACTCCAGAGTTCATGAGGGGTCAGAGTCATTGATTGCTCTTATCAAGGTGCTGATAGTCTCAGCTTAAAATATAGGAAGGGGAATCCCACTGACCCCTAGGACCTTTAGGGACCCCTAGGACCCTAAAATGTCTCTTTACCCATGTCCATTCTTATTAGTAGGCAAGTACAATTCAGGCTCAGGATCTGGGCCCTAGAAAAGTCAGCACCACTCTACCTGTGTAAAGACAGCCTGGGGAAATTAAGGGTATGACTAGCTGAGGGACCTCCATTTTCTCCTTGAGTCATCTTATTTTTTTGATCCAAACCAGTCAGTGCCAGGGGTGTAAGTGACCTTCAGTGTGGGCTGCAAATCTCTGAATTCAGATACCTAACAGATTATGAGTGACCCCTGTAGTCCTTTAAAGTAAGTATTTTGTTCCCTTTGGTGATGTATTCCAGAGGCTTTGGAATTAACTTCTTATGATTTTTTTCTTGGGAGACCCATCATCTCTGGAAGGGCATTAAGTGCTGATGGTAAAGGGTTATAGATACAGATTACAGATACACAGTTCCCTAAAATCCTCAACACTCCAATGTAGGAGTAAATCATCAATGATCTTCCCTAATTCTGACCCTGATGCCCATTCATTTCAGCTGTTGGCTCATATTCTAGATGCAACGGTCTGGGATAGTCAGATACTGGTTCTGATTAAGATTACTATAAAGTTCATTTAAAAAAATATTTTATTTATTATTTTGAGAGAGACAGAGAGTACAATTAGGCAGAGCAGCATCCAGAGCACAAGAGCACAAGCAGGTTCCCTGATAAGCAGAGAATTTGATGTAGGGCTCTATCTCAGGACCCTTGGATCATGACCTGAGCCAAAGGCAGACACTTAATTGACTGAGCCACCCAGGCACCCCTCAAGTTCACTTTTTAAAAATGGGTAAATGGGTAAATAAATGTACAAAAAGCTACTAATCTTACTTCCTACTATGTCCAATTAACTAAGAATCTTTTCAAGTAGGTACAGGCCTGGGAACTTTTTATATCTCCTAATGTGATTCATTTTAGAAGCACTCATCCAGATTGCCATTCATTGAAAGCCATTTTTATTCTGATTCAATTGCCTGTGTCATGTAAAGTACCCAAAGTGGGGATCCAACGCAGACAGAAACAGACAACCGATGGACTAGATATCTAACTTTGGTGACCTCCTATGTTGGTCAGCCATCAAGAGACTCAAAGGAATGCTCAAGGTGATGAGCATGAGCAGCATTCCTGTTTCCCACAAGGTCTTGGCAGCTTTGAATCAGCCCTCCCTCATCTGATAGGCACATGTATCTTCAGGAATCCCACAGGAGTAGTTTTCTGGTCCTTCTCAGCCTACTCTTCTCTTCCTTCTTGGTTACTTTCTGTCTTCCTTTTTGGTTTCCTTTCTTTGCTTCCGCAGAGCCTAAGAGCACCAGAATGAGGATACAAATGTTGTGTGTGGTCACTGTATGCCATTGGAAGAGTCGCTTCATTTCTTGTGCCTCCTTTTCCCTCCATATTTAGTTGATTGGATTCAATCTCCCTTTCTATACTACTGTGGTCTTTTATTTATTTTTTTATTTTCTATTTTTTTTCCTTCTCCTTTGCTACCTCCTTCAGTATAAATTTTTAAAAGTTGAATTTTGAATAAATGGAGGATAATTTAAGTTCATTTTGTACCCGGCTTTGGTCCAACTTCTAAGGTTCTCAACTAAGCAGAAAGCTGTGGTACAGAAAAGTCAACACTTACAGCTAAAGGGAGGTGTTCTGTTTCACTCCCTTTACTGGGATTTCACATCCTTCACCTTCCCTATGAAGTGTGGATGTCCATTTTTTCCCACCTTCAAATCTCTCTTGCCCTTCCTCATGCAGTCAGGTCTGTCTTACACCATGGATATCTTCTGATCAACCAAACCCTCCTTGAATACTTTTCTTTGGGGGCCAACTATACCATTTACATCTGAACCTTAACACATCACATTTAAGTATAGTTTCACACCCCTTTCTTTGGTGTGGTATGTCTGAGCCTGTGAACATTATTTATAAGATGCCGGAGGATAGACATTTCATTCTTTTCTTCTGTTTTCACTCCTCAGGGTGTCAAGCTCAAAGTAAAGCATGCAATGTGCACTTAAGGTAGAATTTGAGAATATTGCAACTTTTCCAACTTAAAAATAATCTCTTTCAATTCCCACAATTTACACACACACACAAAAACTGTTAGGGAAAAATGACTCTAAGAGTCATCTTTAATGGCTGAACCTGACTAAAAGCTAGGTCTCCTCAATCCACTTCACTTTTTATATCACTTGCTGTTTGATTTATTTCTCCAATACCTAAGCATGCTCCTGATCCCCAGAAGTATTGGTCACTTAACCCATTGTACTTCCACTTCTATACAGCTTCACAGAGATATATTTCATCAAGACAAATTCCTGATGCCCTTCTCCAAGTCAGTTTTAAATTACTGTATGAATTAGTCCATATAGATGTCTCCTTTGTGAAGGATGCATTGATAGTTTAAGAGAAGGGGCTTTCAGCTTAGTATCTGATGATCTGCCCTCAGTTCTCTGTGCCTTAGTAACCCTATGAGTACAGGCTTACTATTTCACACCTCTACACTTATATTTCCTCATTCATAATACGGAGTATAAATACCTCATTTAACAAAATACTGTAATGTTTGGATGAGGTTTGCCCTTTGTTAACTGTGATGAGCTCCTGAAAAATTAAATATGGGTTTTCACTATAATTGTAAACAATAATAAAGTGGAAAAATATTAGCACCAGTTATGGTAGCAGCACCCTCATTTTGTGTCATGAGACTTCACTTGGCGGGCGAGAAGCCATCATCAATATTGGCGACAATTGCATATACCTCCTCTCTTCTCCTTATGTGTGTGTAAGGTCCATAACTTAAAACACTTGCTGCTATTCAGCACAAAAACAAATAGCGAAGCAACTCTGGCTGTGATGTATTTGAACAGCATAACTTAGGCTTGCCACCATTCTGTTAAATTATGAATATCTATCACCTGATGGAGTCAATACTTTTATTTGGAATGGGGAAGGAGGGAGGCAAAGAAAAAAACACAAGAAGATGTGGTTGCTATAGCGATTGATAACGGGTATCCTTCGAACAGGGCTTAGGGATGCTGATGCAGCTAAAACAAATGTTTGTGTTTGGCCACGGTGGAGACGGTGACGGATTATGGAGCCTTGGCCTTGAGCCTTGATGTAATCCAATTCTAAATAAATCATAAATCTAAGTGCAGACTGGTAAGGCAAAAGGAATACCAATGCCGGCCAAGGAGTAGTGAGTGGGCAGTGGTGGCCAGGATTGATTCTGGGGTGTGAAGCGGGGAGCGCTGACAGGAGGAGGGCCGTGACCAGCCTGCAGGGATGTACCTCCTTCTCTTCTGGCCCCGACAGCCTCCACTGAGCTGCCAGACCTCAGTGGTGCGAATGAGAGATCACTGCTGAATTAGCCACAAGGCCATGCATCCTACTGCTGTCTAAATTTTCTTGGATGAAGGGATTTTTCATCATAAAAGGTGCTGAATTGCTAACGTTTGGGCTAGTTTCACGTGTCCCTCACTTGGAAGAATACAGAAGTTAGCTGAGAGTTTCTCACTGGCCGCCAGTCTGCTGGGATGTGAGAAGGTACTATAGTTTAAGCTCTTGGATATGGAATAATCCTATACCCGTGTGAGGGGGTAACAGGAACAAAGACGACTGTTAATGCAGAATGCTGACATTCTTCCTCATGTTCTGTTTTTGAAGAGAAAGAGACAATGAATGAATGGTGGACTGGAGAACCAAAATGTTGATTTTACATATGCTGGAAAGGGCAAGGCTGCTCTGGGGAGGAAAGGAAGAATCTAGAAGAGTGTGAGCAGGGATTAAGAATCACATGAGCCATGGTGGGCTGGGTGAGTGCGAAAGAATTTTAGCAAGTTTGTACAGAGTAGGGGGCATTTAACAATTGTTGGAAAAGTTAAAGAATTGAGTTTCAAGAAATTTTTATTGTGTTTTAAGAGTGGACTCCTTGTTTGAAGAATCACAAGAGACTATAAAATAAGATGAAAATTTCTTTTCAAATTTCTTGGATGTCAGACCAGAGTTCCTTACAAATGCAACATATTGTACTAAAATGGAGTAGCTAAACATTATTCAGCTTCATTCTGGAAGATACATCTGGGGTTTGGGATAAAGAGTACAATATTCTGATTCAACTCCTTTAAAAAACCATCACCCTGCAACTGAGCCCAGAGGGTATTTTCTTCAAGGCTGCCAAATTAATGGGCCTGTGGCACACAGGATAGATGTTGATCCAACATGAGCAACAGTGGTCCTAGGAATGCCTCCTCATTGCTGGAAAGACATCATGGACCCCACTTTGAAGTCAGAATTATGGTACTTAGGCAATATAGTTGGGCAAATAAACACAGATGTTCACTGAACGGAGTAAATCTAAGGGAGATTATTGTGAAGCAGTGGATACAAAGACAGGATTCGATTGCAAGAGATTATTGAGGTAGAAATGCCTATGAGGGATAATAGGGAACAAGCAGGAGAAGGCAGGGAGAACCTTCAGTTTGGGATGCAAGTCTGACTCCAGGGAGAAGGACAGGAAGGAAGGAGAATTGGGTAAGAACATCCTCATTCTGTATTTGTTTAAAAAGGCTTCAAGATGGGTCAAAATCACCCATCAGAGGAGTGCTGCAACCCACAGAAATGAGCTGGCAATTGTACCTTCATTGTGTTTAGCTATTGGCTGGGAGCGTCCCATAAGAAGTATGGTGTCAAGGGTGACAGATCCGTGGGTCAATAACTGGGGCCATCTGTCAACTAGGCTCCCCACAATGGCAGCCATGCATTTCCATGGATACCACAGTGGATTTTAGACTAGATATATTTACTATTTTAACCTGGCTCCTATGGAGATTCAGTATCTTAAAGAGTTATAGACCTTTCTCAAAAGGGACAGGTGAACAGTGGTAAGCATAATGGACTAATTCAAGGCTTTGTCCTAGGTCACATTTTTAAGACAAGATTCTGAGAAGTAAGATCCAGCTCTGTGGTATCAAGCACACTTTGGAACGGATATTACAGGCTACAGTATGATAGCATCTTGTGAATTTGGAATCTGCAAATCAGAAATACCACCATATAAAATATCAATGTCTCTCTTTATGCATAATATTTAACACCATATGACTCATTCAAATTAAAAACAATTTATCAATAATTCCATAATTTCAAAGTGGGGTCTGTGTGTTACAAACTGTGTATTTGATAGGGCTACAAAGCAGTTCATGACTTCAGCTGTTAAACAGAAAGACCTAATGCCCTGTGTCAGGATTAATCTTCAATTATTTAATATTTTTAAAGTTATGATCCTTATACAAAGACATGCATGCATCTTCAAGAAACGTGATGATGTGCAACGATAACTATAATGGCAACATAAGGAGAAAAAGTAAGTACATGAAACATTGAGCTGTGGATAAAACTTGCAGTGAACCAAGAGATTGAGGAAGGAGGAGAAATATTGGCAATTAAGTAGGTCTACAGGGTCCAGGATTAGGATTTATTTATGCACTCTATGCAATCTATTTTGGCGTGGGCTGCCTGACTGAATCTCCTAGAAAAAGTAAAGAGAGTCTGCGATGTTTGTGTCTAGTTGATAGCTGCACATGGGCAGGAAAGGGACTTATGAGTTGCATACTCTTCCAGAATGGAGAGACTTTTGCAGCTGATAATTGGGCAGCAGGTGGTAGAAGGTGGCTTGGAGGATCAGAAACTCCTAGACCAGGTCACTGCAATAGCAATTTATAGCCCATAGTTATAAACTACTTCAGATTTCACTACCTATATGAAATGTCTGAATTTTTGCTGTTAGTAAAGCTAATTAGAGGAAGGAAGAAAAAAGAAAAAAATAAGGGTGAGCATGATGTCTCCTTTGGAACAAACAAAATAGTGGAACTCAGACTGAAACTCCAGATAATGTGCAGGAATCCAGAGATACTACAGACGCCTGAACATGGATCCCCCAAAATGTGACCCAGGTAGACCCAGGTAGACAAAATGTGACCCAGAAGCTGCGTCTCCTAAATCATATCCACTATGAAAAATGGGCCCTAATAGAAAATGTTCCTGGCATACTGTGGACCCATGAAAGGAAGGGGAAATGTCAGGGACAAACTGAACCTTAAGAGAAACAGCAACCAACTGTGGGCAAAAACTTTATCAACATTCCATCTTCCTTTCTTCTCAGGAGAAATACAACCAGGATTGGAAGGTGACTGAATCTGAAACCAACATGATTGATACTCTGGACTTGTCTAGGTCACTCACATCTAGGTTTGTTAGACATCGCTTCAATGGGCATAGCCAATGTCTAGCCCTTAGAAGATCCCACTGGATCCTGTAAGAGAGGAGAAGAGAAGGAAGTAGGGGTTTACGCTGTGGATGAGAAGGACCTATGGCTGGTGCTTATAGACATGTTCCCTTCTTTGAGGACCTTCTTAAACATTTCGCTGAAGTTTTATTATAAAATGTGAGTATTCAGAAGCTCCCTTCTTTCTTGCCTTCTAAGAAAATGATGTTCGGAGTTATTGGGTACAATGAAAAATCAGAAGGAAGGGAGAGAATACTTGTTTTAAACAAGAAAGGGCAGAGAGTTATTTTTAAGATAAAGAGATGAGCATGGATTAGAATTTGAGAGCTTGAGCTTTTGAAAAGGGGAAACATTTAGGGGCAGTTCCTACTCATCTTAAGTAGAAGACAAATACATTGAGAAAAACTACTTTAAGGAGTTTCTTTTTCTTTGAGTATTATGCTTGGCATCTATTTTTTAGAAACTTTATTAAAGATTTAAATAGCCTTTTCAATTTTCAAATATTTGTTCATATAAAATTAGAGTTTCTTCTAAATGTGACACTGTGCTGAGGCAAGCCCTTGAATAGCCTAGCTTTATCTTGGTTATGCTGGCATAGTATATAGTTGAGCATCTATCTTTTTCCAATAAGAATTATATTAAAGTATAAATTATCCAAATTCCATTCTTAACTGGAAGTGTTCACTCTAAATCAAGGGAAAGTCTAAATATTGGAGAAGCAAGTCATCTGTATAAAGACTCAGAAACAGAATTGGAATGGAAATTGCAGGGGTTACCAGGGATTTTAAATTAGAGCCTCAGGATTGGAAAAGACATTGTAAAATCATTAAGTTCAACCTCCTAGCCAGTCAGATTTGCCTCTGCAATGAGCATGACAGATGGCCACCTAGCCTTTGCTGGAACCCTTCCAGTAATGGAGAGATCTCCACTAGGGCAGCCAATTCTGTGTTTGGACATTTCTTATCATTATAATGTTTCCTGTATTTAACCTAAGTTTGTTCTCTGTGACTCAGAATTATTGGTCTTCCTTCTACCCTCTGGGTACAGCAGAACATGGCTGAGAAGAGAGGTTCCACCATTTACTAACTATCGACCCAGGGCAAATTTGTAATACAAATAAGAATTTCTACAACAGACAGGATAACTCCTAAATCATAGGTTTATTTTAAGGATTAATCATGTTAGTGTGTGGAGTGGATCCAGTACAGTGCCTCATACATAGTATGTTCCCAAAAAACTGTTTTAAAAAAGTGTATCAATGGTACTAATGCAAATACTAGTAGAATGTAAAGATCCATGTCAGATGATTCTAGATTTTCTCTTTCCTGTCAAAATTTACTTTTCTGGCCTTATGTTGCTTTCAGTAATGAGTCTCTATCTTGGAATGAGTCTTATCATAAGGAACTATGGCCCTGATTTTGCAGTCTGGCTCTGACCATGTAAGTTCCCAAGCTTTCTCTCTTTGTTTTGTATGTTCTTAAATTCTTTTTTTTTTTTTAAGAATAAACCTTTATTTTTTTATTTATTTTTTATTTTTTTTTTTATTTACGATAGTCATGCAGAAAGAGAGGCAGAGACACAGGCAGAGGGAGAAGCAGGCTCCATGCACCGGGAGCCCGACGTGGGATTCGATCCCGGGTCTCCAGGATCGCGCCCTGGGCCAAAGGCAGGCGCCAAACCGCTGCGCCACCCAGGGATCCCTGTTCTTAAATTCTGAACTTGATCTCTATCCATCTAACTCAAGCCTGGCAAGTGGACAACTCCTTTCTGGCTCCACTCGGTGTCTGCGTGGAGCATGAACATTCACATTTCCTCAGTGAGAAGGACTGAGACCTTACACTTGATACATCTTAAGAATACTATACATGGTTCATGTTCTTCCCATAGATGTCTTCAAATCTGCATACACTTGAAGCTAATATAAGAGCGAAAGCTCCTGGGTTGGGGGTGGTGGTGCTAGAGCTCAGATGCTTCCGGGAGAAGAGTTAGACATCATCTCAATGCCCATGTATTTATTTCCATTAAAGAGCTGTGAGAAGTCATTTTGCTTGGAAGCCACGATAGACAAAGCCCCGCTCCTCCTTCAGGAAAGGAGTGGCTGCTCTGCTGTAGGAAGAACTGTCTTCCTACAAACGCCTTCCAATTATCATTTTCTTCAGAGTCAGCCTCAACTGCAGAGAACCACCTCATTGAAGTCATGTGCTTCTGAGGTCAGTTCACTTGTGACTAATTAGGGGTGCAAAGGCCTGACCATTTCAGCCCAGTATCAGAACTCCCATGGGCAAAGCTCACTCTAGAGCTTTCTACAATGTTGAGAGAAGCTTTGTTGGGCCTATATTGCAGCTCACCTTCTTCCTACACCCAGTTCTACCTCTATGGTCATTCTTTCACAGGTGTTAACTCCTAGAAAGATCGTGTTTCCCCAAAGTCTGCCTCGTCATCTGTATGTAGTGAAAACCACCACACGAACAAGAAATGATGTGTTGTTCTTGGTGTTATTTCCTCTCATCTCCATCCCAGAAGCTTCTGGGAGAGGGGACAATAGAAATGACACATGTTCTTTCCACCCCGTGACAGAGTTAGATTTGAGATCATAAAGAAAGAGTGGAAAGTAGAGTAAGTCAAGCAAAACTAGTTAAGACTCTAGGGGTAAATCAGCTCTGCTTTGAAGGCCACCTGATGAATTTTAAATTGTGGACAGGTCCTTGCCCCTAGTAGTCCGCAGTGGACCAGAGTGCAGTTTGCTTACTCTGTGTGCTTGGGTAGTCACCAGGTTTGGATAGCCACAGCTAATGAAGCAGGGACGGCAAGAAGACACCTTGAAGAGAATAGATAGTAAATAGACTTTCTCCTAAACCTATGCAAAACATCACCACCCTGGTGGTGGAGGAACTGGGGAATACAGCAGAAGAGACTCAGTATAATTGGGATCTGGGCACTGATATCAACATTGCAATATTTGTACATATTTACTGGTGGGGCGTCATGTATTTGGATTTTAATCATAGGAATAAATGTGTGCTGTAAATATGCTGCATAGTGGAAAGCAAAAACAAAACAGGAAAAACAAGGAATCAATAAGCAGAAAAGGTTATAAATGCTTAAAAAAAATTTTTTTTAAATCAACTCCAGGAGTTTGAGACTTGTACATGGGGGCTCCTGGGTGGCTCAGTTAGTTAAGTGCCTGCCTTCAGCTCAGGTCATGATCCCAGGGTCCCGGGATCAAGCCAGACATTGGGCTTGCTGCTCAGTGGGGAGTCTGCTTCTCTCTTGCCCTCAGCCGCTCCCCTGCTCATGTGCACATGTGCATGTTCTCTCTCCTATTAAAAAAAAAAAACTTAAAAAAAGGAAACTTGTATCCGACTTAGAATAAGTATACAAAAACAAAGTTGAAAAGAAGACATCTATGAGACATAGAAGAATGAAATTGAGGATCTACGAATTGGCAATCATTAAATACAGATTCTCTGATGTGATATAGTTTCAAGTGTTATGATGTCATAGCATAATCTTATTGCAAACATTAGGAAATGATCTTTTCTCTAAAATCAGAAATCATTACTAAGCACGACAATAATTGCAGAGACACTAAAGAATACTGTGTATGTTCTGCAAAGCCTGATTAAGTAAGCTTCAAGGACACAGAAATAAATGCATTGTGATCTGTTCTCTGCAAAGGGTCTGATATATTTAGATTTTCATTAAGATGGGCTGAAACACAAAATGTCTTCAGTTATCCAGGAAATGTAATTAACCACTTCCTGAGATTCCTACTTAATCAATGCTATTTTCCCCAATATATGGTTAATTGAACTGTCAGCCTCTGCTGTGGTCTTGGGTATGTGGATAATTTGGGCCAGTAACATCGGGGATATTCAATTTCAAGGTCAGTTTTTTTCCTATTAAAATGGCTCCCTATTTTGGCTATACACTTGCATACTTTATGTGAAATATATTCATTCAACAGCCACAGTTAAAAAATATATTTAAAAATTAAGATGCTGAAATAGTGAGATACTTATTGAAAAAATAATGACAGGGTTTTACAGTTAGAAAGATCTAAGGGGATTCTGCTCGCTGGCTCAGTGAGTTGAACATCAGACTCTTGATTTCCATTTGGGTTATAATCCCAGAGTCATGGGACTCAGCCCTGTATGGGGCTCCATGCTCAGGGTAGAATCTGTTCCTGTTTCTCTGCTACCCCCCCCCATCACTCTCTTTTTCTCTCTCAAATAAATAAACAAATAAAATCTTACAAAAAATGTATAAGTTGGAATTCCTCTTCTTAAAGGTAATAATTAATGGAAGAAGAGTTAGTTCTTAGTTTCTTGGTCAAATGAAGCTGATATTAATCGGTATTTCATAGTATTGTGAGATACCAGAAATAATGATGTTTGCATAGCACCAGACAAAGTAGATAGTTAATAATTAGTGGTTATTATTTCTATTATTGCCATTACATTTATTCTTAGTCTTCTAGATTGTAGTCAAATATTAAAAAAAAGTCCTCACAATCCCATGCATATAAGAATATCTCATGACTCCCACAGATACTGGTATGCCCATGTTTAGGAAGTATATTATCAGAGTGGAGAACATCTGACTTGTATGGTCAAGACAAGCAAGGTGATGTGTAAGGAAGGTCCTTTCCATCCTACTCCTCAAATAAGACTCCCTGGAATCTCTGAGGACTTCACTGTAATGACCCTGGACTTTTAAACCCCTTTTCTAGGAGGTGATGTCATTTACATCCCTACCTGGGCAATGACAATGGCACAACCAACTTTTCCTTTCCAGACGCTGCTGCTCCTATCAGTGAGTGGGAACAAAAAAAGTCATTTGTCCATTTCTTCATTCATTAGATTTCCTCAGAGCCTTCTAAAGGCCCAGCATCCTGCTATTTATTGGGGACACATACCAAGACATAGTATTCACCCTCAAAGAACACACAAATGGAGGTGGGAGACAACAGGATGGAACAAACAAAAATCTGTATTTAAAAGACAGATTTTGAAGTCAGGCAGATTTACTGTCTAATTCAAGTCTTGCTTTGATCAAGCTGTTTGATTTGGGCAAGTAATTGTATGGCTCCCAGGCTTCTGCATTAAAATGGGAATAGTACCTTCCATGGGTCATTGAGAAGACCTCACGAACTAATGGAATTGAATGCTTAGAGCAGTGATTTGTACACAGAGAGAGTATAGTAAATATTAACAGCAGTAGTAATAATGAAAAATGATTCTAATAACAAGAATTATTATTTGATTATCCATTGGAAGCGTCTGAAGCAGACAGTACAGGGATGGGGGAGTGTATTGAAAATTGAGGCAGGAGAAGTAAGCAAAAGCCAAGTTATGAAGAGTTTTGCAGAGCCCAAGGGGGCAATGGAGGATCTTTTCAGAGTTTTAGAAAGAAGAGCTCTAAACAGGAGAAAACAACTTGGCCTTCCACTTCTGAAAAATTGCTTGCCCCTAGGGTGGAATTTTAAGTGCCTGCAAGCCCAGGATTGGTCTGTGCTCATGACCCACAGGTGTCCCCCTCCTTGATGTGTCGTGAAAAATTAAAATGAGGACAGTTCAGTCAACAGAGTGTCTGTGAAATTAATGAACCCCTTCGCCTTCAACACCTGGTAATTATATCTTTCAATTAAACCAACTCTCTAGCTGTCTACGATCTTATAAATTAACTTACAGCCTTACATCTTTGTAGGCAGGCAGATCTTTTCAGGCCTCAAAATCTAAGAGGCCAGAGATAAAGAGAGGTCAGGGAGGCTGAATGTTAGGACTCATTTCAAATGTAGGACTCTCTTTTTGTTACAGAGGGACCTGAGTTTCTTCCCTCTCAACTTGGCCTCCAGAAACAAATATACTGTTTTCTATATAACTAATAATCAGCTTGGGCTATATTTCAGCATATCTCATGGCTCCCTAAAAATGGGGGAATTGAACTAATGCAGCCTGTTGAGTTTAGTTCAGATAAATTCATTAATTCATTAAATTTTTTGAGAGCAAGAACATTTTTTAGGAATTAGAAGAAATGCTCTGGGAGGGATGGATCATCTCTGTCATGGAGAAAAAAAACAAACTATGGTTTAAAAAACATTGAGTTCACATGTATATTCATTCATTGTTCGTCTAGCAGACAATTTTTCTGCTTTTAACATGAGCGATGCAGTACTGAAGATTATAAGAAAAGTACAGGAAGATTTAAGAGCATAGCGCAGGGTTCATCAAGGGGTCTAGAGCTCAGTGAGTCACTCCAAGAAGTGGCATTTACACTGAGACCCATGGGCAGGGAGCACAAGGACAAAGGTATTAAGAAGAGAATAAAATTGTAGGCAGGAGTACATGGAGGGTTCATGGAACAGAGCTTGAACTGGAGTACAGCCTAAAATGGAGAGGTAATATGATGAAATAAGAAAGGCTCACACTATGAAAGGTCCTGTAATGGTTTGTAGGAGGTTTGGATTCTGTCTTAAGAGTAAGAGAAGCTGTGTAAGGATATTAAACTAAGAGTTTTCATGACCCTGTTGGTCATGGTATTTTTCACGTTATCTTTACAAAATCACCATCCTGGCAGAGGCAGTAAGACCTGAAATGGAAAGACAGGTTTGAAGATTCGTATGAAAGTTCAAGAGGACTAGAAAAAGGACAGTGGAGACAGAGGGAACTGTAGAGCCATAGAGTGGGTGACTGAGGGGATATGCATGGTGAGGAGGGGAATATTTTTTAAATGCCTTCTAAGTAAAGTAAGTCAGATAGAGGAAGACGAACACTGTATGATCTCACTTATATGTGGAATTTTTAAAAAAGGCTCATAAAACAAAATAAAAAGATTGGTGGTTGCCAGAGGTAGAGGATGGGTGTGAGAGAAACGGTGAAGATGGTCAAAAGGTACAAAGTTCCAGTTATAAATACGTTTTGGGGATGCCATGTATAACATGGTGACTATAGCTAATAACACTGTATTGTATATTTGAAAACTGCTAAGAGAGTAGATCTTAAGAGTTATCATCATAAGAAAAAAGACAAACTTTGTGAGGTGACGGATGTAACTAAACTTATTCTGGTGATCATTTCTCAGTATATACTTAGATCAAATCATTATGATGTACTCCTTAAACTTATACAAAGTTATAGTCAGTTATAGCTTAACAAAACTGGACAATAAAAATTAAAATTAAATTTTTGAAATGACTACTAGCTCCCTGGTTGAAGTTACAAAGTAGATGCACAACATGTTACCAGCTACTCCCGGAAAAAGGTTCCCAAAAGAAAGATGGAAGAGCTCCTTAGTAGGGAAGTGGCTGTCACTTACTACAGGTCTGTCAAATGGATCATGGGGGCATTGTCTTCTCTGATATTCTTCAAATTGAGCTCAAGTATTGGAGTCATTGTGTATGAGCCTTAGTCATCTGTCTAGTAATATATAGCATATATTAACACATATAAATAACTCCTGGGATTTATGTAGAAAATATAAATATTTTTATAAATCTTATTTTCTTCTCTCGTCCTAAAAAATGCTCTAAGCCTTGATTCAGGGAGGAGTAAAGAGAAATTAAAAGAGAGTTAAAATGAATTGGTACAAACTAAAGGTCAAAATCAGACTTCTCCATTTGAACCCTCTGCTGTTCCCACAGGAACATGAACTTTTATGATCAGCTATAGGTATTTAAGGAACATTGACTATGTATGCAGATGTACTCTGACCTGTTAAGTTTGATCTTCTCAAATTCAAGATTTCATCAACTGATTAGTCTTCAAATCTCAGGAGATAAAAATACTCTTGAGAGGGACTACATTGGAGCAATCTATATCAGGGAAGCTCAACAAATGTTATTATAACCAACACTTAATGGGGCAAAGTATGGTAGTCCAGATCCAGGGCTCATGTTCTGAAGGCTTATCTAGATCAAATATGGCGGAAAAGAACAGGAAGTAATCTGGGGGCATGAAAACATCTGATAAATCTCCAAACTTCTTTAAAATAAAAGGCTTTGAAGTCAGCCATAGCTGGGTTGAAATCCTGCTTCTTAAGCTAAAGGCTACAGGCTATTTCTCTAACTTCTCTGAGCCTCAGTTTTCCAATCTATAGAATAGGGTTAATGAAGAGGACTCAATAAAATAATGTATGTGAAGTCCCTGATATAATATCTAGCATATACTTTGCACAATAACAGGAACTGTTTTTTTCCTGTTTACCGGCACCTTGACTTGATGATATTCACCTTATTTATTTTCAATGATTAATTCATGAATTACAGAAATTATAATGGCTTAATTAAAAAACTTTTACTATTTTTCTCATGACTTTTATAATATAACCATATAATTGGCTAACCTTAACTAATTATTTACTCTGTGCCAGGCATTGCACACTGTTTTGTATGCATTCATCACTAGTTATGATTATAATAATCAGAGGATCTATAACTCCTCTTATAACCCACCTTTTTCTTTTTATTTATTTATTTTTCTTTTAAGATTTATTTATTTATTTATTTATTTATTTATTTATTTATTTATTTATTTATTTATGATAGACAGAGAGAGAGAGAGAGAGAGAGAGGCAGAGACACAGGAGGAGGGAGAAGCAGGCTCCATGCAGGGAGCCCAATGCGGGACTCGATCCCGGGACTCCAGGATCGCGACCCCCGGCCAAAGGCAGGTGCCAAACCGCTGAGCCACCCAGGGATCCCCACCACCTTTTTCTTTTTAAAGATGAGATCACTGAGTATCAGAGATGTCAAGTGAATTATCTAAGATCACGAAACTAAAAAAATCCACAGAATGGGATTGAATGGGACTGAAAATCATAGCTATTTGACTCAGCAAACTTGCATGAACTATTATTCATTTTTTAATATCCCTCAAAATATTAAACTTCTTTTAATTTTTTCCTATAACTAGTACTTTTCCTTAATTCAGACTTTATTGTTTTTACATTGGAGATTCCATATCTTTCAGTGTGAATCAATAAGCATTTTGGAGAATACAATGATGAGGTTTTTTTTTTTTTTTAATAAGGGTATGTCTTGTATGTCTTTCATAAGCCAGAGGAAATGGCTGTATGAAAGGATTATCATTACCTATTTCTTCACTCTTCCAAAAGGAATGCAGGATCTGTATTGATTCTAGAACAGTATCAGAACCTAGTTACCTTACAGAACACGTGTTGTGTGCAGCCACAGGTTTTACAAGCAGATGGCCTGTGCTAAACAGTGTTTGTATGAATTAGCTCTGGGAATAACTTCTGCTCGGGGTATAAAAGAAATTAGGAGGTGAGCCAAATTAAAATTAGGCAATAGGCCTATGCAAGATTGAACTCTTACGCCTCCTCTTCCTACTGTATGTGTACGCATGTACTAAATACATACCTGTGCACACACACACCTATGCAAATACATCCACACACATGTCTTCTAAATCCACTCTGTATTCCAGAGAAGTCAAAACAGTGTTTTAATGACATTCAAGATGCTGGACTAACAGACAGACCTGATAGATGTAAGATCTTGAGAAATTCACTTAACATCTCTGGGTCAAATATCTGTCATCTATAAAACAAGGCCACTGAGGAAGATTATCTTTGCTTCCTGTTTTATTTAATGTTGTAAGCACAGGAGTCTGAAAACCTCATACTACCTAATACTGCAGAATTGGACTATGTTCACATAACTGATCTCCCAACACTCCCTGATCTTCCAATCTATAAATAATATTCCTGTCTAGACAGCTTTGAAATATTGACTAAATCCATTATCAGACTGTACTAGTATGCAAAAAAAAGTCATATTCAGGCTTTCTATACCTACATCCTCCATAAATTTACTCTTTCTCTACTCCTTAAACTTGAACTGGCCTTATGACCTATTCAGACCAAGAGACTGTCTTGGATTTGACATGGTGTAAGTCCCATAGCCTAGACATCAAAATGTTTTGTATGTTTCTACTCTTCTGTCTGAACTCTGAGAAGCTACCAAAGAAGCAAACCAAAACAAACCAAAGAAACCCCCCAAAAAAATTCCCTCCAAAAAACAAGTTCAGTGTAATGTCTTGGAGGATAAGAGTACACATGCAGCAGAACTGAGTCATTATACCTGAAGAGACAAACCAACACTCAGATGATATGACAGCTGACTGCAAATGCTTGAGTGTGCCCAAATAAAACCAGAAAAAAAATCTCCACTGAGCCCAGACTAAATTGTTGACCCAGAGAATTATGAGCTAAATTAACAGTTGTTTAAAGCCCAACTTTTTGGAATCATTTGTTATGCAGCAAAAGCCAACTGATATATGGAGCTTTCTACATGACTTTTATGAAGATCTTTACACCACATTGTTCAAGACTTGGTTGGATTCTGTTTCTTCAATAAAGCCTACTCTTGTAATTTCAGGCTACATTGAACATATTCACTCATTGAACAAATACTTAGTGATTGCTCATTAGTATTTTACTGGTAATAAACTTTGGTACTTCATCACATTAAATACTGCCTGCACTAGATTATGTTAGCATTTTACCATATTAGGCTATTTCCTGTATCATAGCAACTCGATGGCAAAAATCCACATTTCCTAAACTTTTCTATTAGCCCATTCAAATTAAGATTTTTACCAGTGAAAAGTATTGGCAAGATATCTAGAAAGCGCAAAGAAAGAGAAGCCATTATCACTCTGGTAGTAGTAGATGGCAAGTGTAATATTTTGTCATTGACTTGCATATATTCTCCTATAAATTGCTTACTTCAATGGTCCTAGCATAGCATCTGATATAATTGGCAGAAATTATCTGATATTTTTGTACTCCTTGGATTTCCAAGTGGTATCAGTCTCTTCCCTGACCATTTCTATTTCTACCTGTCTTCCAAAGGTTTTGTCAGAATTTAATTCCCTGTATTAAATTCTTTCCTGTTTGAAATACCTATATTGGCTCCTACTTTCCACATTGAACCCTTGAGAGGTTTTCCAATATATATACTTTTTAAAAACATATAATTATTTAGAGGTAATATTTGTCAAGTAAGTAACTGTAAATAATATGGTTCATCACTCTAATTTTCTTTAGAAAATGGGTAGACTGAGATCCAGAGAAATGAAATGACTTATCCAAGTCCATCATGATATACTGTCAGAGTTGCTATGGTCATTGATTGGCATAATCAGACCTGCAAACTTACAACTTAGAATAAAACACAGAGTCAGATGTCCATTTAATAATAGCACAGGTTCTGTGGAGGTCAATGAAGGAGAGCTAGGACCGAGTGGAAAGTAGGGGGCAGTAAGAGTGCCGGGTTTCCAGAACATCCAACCCACTCAAGCAGAACAGCTTCATTTCAATCTAATGTATGTATAGGGCTTCCTTTTAGTATTTTATTAAAAAAATAGATAAAATGGATTAAAATACTTTTCAAACTATTGTATTGATTGGGCAATATGTCACTTATAGCATTAGACATGATTGACAATAGAGTAGGTGACACATTTTTTACAACTATTTTTTGAACAGACTTTTCTTTTTTGAAGGAATAGATGACATATAATAAGCTGCATATACAGCTAGCTGTATATGTACGCATAAAACCATCACCACAATCAAAATCACAAATATTTCCGTCACTTTCAAAAGCTTTCCTGTACCCTTGGTAATCCATCGTTACTCTACACCTATTCTCAAGAAACCCCTGATCTGATTTCTGTCACTGTGCATTAGTTTGCATTTTCTAGAATGCAATTATTTAAATGGAATCATACACAGTGTACTTTTCTCTGATATCTTTCACTCAGCATAACATTTTTGAGATCCATCCATGTTTTTTGTACACATCATTAGTTTGTTCCTTTGTATTGCAGAGAAAATATTCAGTTGCATAAATGTACAAGAATCTATTTATTCATTGATCTGCAAAAGGGACATTTGGATTTTCAAATTTTCAAGTTTTTTGACCATTACAGAAAAAGGCTGTTATACACATTCATGTTCAAATATTTGCGTGGACATATGATTTCATTTATTTGAGATAAATCTAGAGAATATGAATATCTAGGTCTCATGGCAGGTGTGCATTTAACTTTGTAAGATCCAAAAACCTGTTTCTGAGGTGGTTGTAGGTTGCTCCTCATACTAATATTTAACATTTTTGTTCTTTTTAGTTTGAGCTATTCTGGTAGTCAATAGTATCTCATTTAAAAAAATAACTAAAGGCCATACTTTAGATTATTTTAGTTTTCACCTAATGTCTTTTTTGTTTGCTTTGCAAGTGCTCAGGAACCCATTTAAGGATAGCATGTTATATCTAGTTATCATATCTACTTAGGCTCATCTTGGCAGTAACAGCTCCTCAGACTGTTCTTGACCTTCATGATTTTCAGTACTGGTCAGGAATTTTATAGAATGTTCTTTATTTGGGATTTGTCTGACGTTTTCAAGATTAGTTGGAATGGCAGTTCATGATTAAAGAGGAATTATGGGTGTTGAGGTGGAGACCACAAGGGTGAAGCATCATTCTTATCACATCATATCAAGAGTACATGCCATCAACATGATTTGTTACTACTGATGTGAATTTTGATCATCTGCTGAAGTAAGTTTCTTCATGGCGAGGTTACCCCCTCCTTTTAATATCACACTCTCTGGAAGGAAAATACTGTGTGCAGCCCACACTTAAGGAGTTGGGAGTTATGCTTTATCACCTTGGAGTTTGTACACAAATTATTTTGAATTGCTCTGCATTGAAGATCTACTATCTCCAGTTTCCTTATTTATTTATTCAATCAGTTATTTATATCAGGTATTTTTTTTTGTTATTCTTCTCTGTCCCTTTGTTACTAAATGCCACGGATGGTATGTAATTTCAGTAAGATTTGATGGCAGTAGCCTATTTTATGTCTGTTCCTGAAATCTAATACTGTGCATGGAACTTAGAATGTGCTTGGTAAATCTATATCAGTGAATGAACTAAGTCCAGAAGTAAAGTATCTATTATTGAACTCAAAGTCCTAGTGAGGGAAGAACAAATCTTTAGCATCAAAAAGCTTTCAGTGGGATACTGACTCGAATATTAATCACAATGATACAAATAGTCATGTTATTCGAGCATTTAATATGTGAAAATCACCATGAAAGTGTTGTACTATATTAACTCAATTAGCACTAACAAAGCCTCCATCATACACTTGAAACTGAAGTCCAGAGAAGTTAATTGAACTGCCCAAGATTTTACAGCTGATTAATAGCAGAATCAGATTTCAATCTCAAATTCTGATTTTCTTACAAACTCTGCCCTTAACCATTGCCCTGTACAACAGTGCTTCTGTTGCCAGTTGGTAGTGGCAAATGCACGATACTAAGCTATTGAAAGAAAAAGAATATTAATTGAAGCAGCTGATGATTTTAAAACCAAAGACTTAGGTTAGAATCAGGCTGTACCATGCAACAGCTCTGTGAAATTATACAGTAGCCTTCAACTTGTTGAACTTCAACTCGCTAAATCTGAAAAAAAGAAATAAAAGGGAAATAACACTCTTTATGTTCTTAATTAGGATGAAATGTGATTCACTGCATTTAGTTAATAGTGTTCTTTCCTTTAATTCCTTAACGTAGCTTGGAGAAAATGAAAATCGGTAAGGTTTTCTGCCCTCCCTTCAACATTTTATTTCCTTATTTTTCTCTCTGAGCTTCTTTGTTTAGTTGCCTAAGAATGATTGTCCATGAGACATCAAGTTCTATACAGCTGGCTAAAGAGAAAGGAATAAAATTTGTTAATGTTAAACCTATATTGATCCCATAACTTCACTGGAGTACCTGGGATGATCCCATCATTATGAGCCACAGAATTTGTTCTTTAGCAGAGAGAGAACATCTTGATAATAGTAAGTTGCAGCTGATACAACATGACCATCACCTTTAACGGTAGGTTTGGAGTGGTCAAATGGGGTAGTTCAGCATAGAGTGTAAGACTCTGGAATAAGATAGACATATGTCAGCATTACTACTTCCTTATCTGGAAAACTGAGATTAAAAGCAACCATCAACATTAAAATATTTTTATAAGTTTATATATTTATTCAGCAGATACTGATTGAATCCTCTTCTAGGAAAATAAGATAAAGCAATGAACAAGGAAGATGAAAATCCCTATGGCCAAGAAAGAAGGAAAATGAAATTCATAAGCCCAGCGGCTGGGAGGTTGATAGATGAAGTAGTGGGATATTATGGACATTCTTTCCCGATTGTGGCAAAAAAGTAAATGTTTTAAGGAATTCTAGTAGACAGGATAATTAATGCTATGTTCTGGAAATAAACAGGTTCCAAACTTTAATAGCTTAACATAGCAAAAGTTTATTTCTTGCTCACAACACATTCCAACAAGTCAGTGTAGCATGGAGGCTTTGGAGAGGAGACTCTGATCCATAATATCATTCGGGGACCAAGGCCTGACAGAGAAGCTGTAATCTTCAGTAATCTTCAGTGATCATGGTACCAAAAAGTGACCTTCTCACCCTTCCAGCCGATAGGGAACAAGACAGAGTGGGAGACCACGCAGGACATTTTATGGGTACTCCTGGGTAGGACAGTATTCAATCACATGGCTCCAATTAACTACAAGTTAGGTTGGGGAATGTGGTTTTGCTTGTGCCCAAGAGGAAAATGAAACAGGTTGGGTAAACTCATGGTATTGTCTGTATCTCAGGAACCAAATGGGATAATGTTTGTAAAGCACCTGGCACTGCCTGTCACGTAATAAAACTTCAATAAATGGTAGCTATTACTACTACTGGGATTTTAATTTGTTAGAATATAATGCACTTTCACTGAATTCAGGTAATTACAGAATGGAACATTTTGCTCTGTGTCAACCCATTTGATTATAAGAATAGCAATACCATATTACATTTGCATTACATTTTATTGTTTATGAAGCACTTACATAGATATGATCTCATTTTGTTTTCATTTTTTTCTTCCCGGTACCATATGAAATAGGTAGATAATATTCCTATTTTAAATATGATCAAATGTGCTCAGAGAGTGTTATATTATGGCCAAGATATTGCAGCTAATAAATGATAGCAATAGGATTCAAATTCAGTTTTGTTTAAGCTGTAAGGTCAAGGTTTATCTCATTGCACCCCTGCTGCCCAAGTCACTAAAATCCACAACTGTTCTCTATTGTTGAAAGTTTCACTATCAGCAAAATCTGGGCTATTCTGTGAGTTCCCAAGTTTGTTCTTTCTCATGATCACGAGATATCTTTCATAAGTTCTTAAGAGTGCACTTCTTACTTTGGGAGGATGCACAGTTCCAAAGAAATGAATATTTAAGTTTTGGGATACCATATATTAAGGATGTTGAAAAACTAGATCATGTCCAGAAAAGAAAAAGAACATGAGAAGATCTGAAAAGAATATGAAATAAGTAATTTGTGATAAACTGTATCTATTTGTGTAGCAGGATAAAAGATCAAGAAAAGATTCAGATCAAATATTTGAAGGATCACAGAGGAGGGTGCAGTTCTGCACCCCCAACATCTCTAGATCTATGAATCGTTGAAGGATGTGTTTTTCTTCTTTACGTCCCTACTGCTTCGTCCAGTGCCCAGCACAGAGCAGGGATTCAGAAAACACTAAGAGGTGGGCTGAGTTTCTTTCTGATGCACAGGATAAAGCTATTTGTTAGAAGGAGCAAGTGTCATCTCCTCGTAAAGAAGGGATGTTGAAGGAAAAGTGCTGTATGATAATGGCATAGGGTAGCTTGTGAGGTCGTGAGCCCCTCTTCTCTGGAAGCAAGTAAATGTATGTCCATAATTCCTGCATGAAGCAGGGAATTGTTAATCAATCTCAGACTCTCTTGAGTCTAAAATGCTCTCAATATTTCGACACAATGTCATTTCATAAAAGACACTTGGATGACCATGTGGAATGTGATTCTTCCTTCATGTGTCCACAACTGAGATGCTCATTAACAATAACCAACAAATTTCTCTTGGGGAAAGCAAGAAATCTTCCACTGGATCTTCCTGGACTGTCTTATTATTAGCTTCGTATGTCCTATCTTTGTGCTCCATTTTATCTTTCTCACCACATACAGCCCCCTTTCCCCACGGAAGACATCTAATTATTTCTTGAATGTCCCCAGTGTTTTTCTATATTATTTTCTTGGCCTAAAAGATATCTGCTGTTAGGTCTTCTCACACTCTAATGATGTTCTGTGTCACAAAATACCCTTTTATTCCATTTTTAATAAATATTTCCTAAATTTATTATGGTTCTACTTTTACTTCCCCTACTACTGCAGCCCCACATAGGTGAGAATAAATTTTCCTCTTGATATATCTAAGCTATCATCAATTAAAATGCACCTTTCTCTGGCCACATATTACCATTAATAACCTTTTGGGTTCCAACAGCAATCATATAATATTTCCCAAATAGCCTCTGTAAGTATTGTCTTATTTGGCCTCTAAAGGTCCAGTGAGTCACACAACATAAATCTAATTTTCCCATTTGGCAGATAAGAAAATTGAAGCAGAGTGAGATGAAATGACTAATCCAAAGTGAGCCAGCTTATTTCTGGAAATTTTAGAAATAGAATCCACATCTTATTATTCTTGCCCCTGTGCTTTCTCCTTCTGCATGGTATCTTCTAGGGTCTCTTTCATCTCCATGCTTCTTGATGGCATGACTTGCCTTTGCTTACTCCTTCATAAGGATTCTTTCTTTATTTCTGTTGTCCTTTCATTTGGGAAACATTGCATATTGGCAGGTAAATGGAAACACGGGGACAAACGTGAGACCCTCATTGAGAACCTGGGCATTTCTTTTACAAGGTGTGGCTTTAATGGAAATAGTTTTTCTATCCTACGTGGTGGATGAAATTTTCATCCTAGGATCAGGATGGCTGCTTCGGATCTAGTGGAGAGGGATAAATGAGTAGATCCCAGACTAAGGGTGTCCTGATGAAGATGTGCCCCTGATACTCCCTACAGTCTGCTTCATAAAACTTCTCAAGCTAAAATGTACACCTACCTTTAGAGTCTAGCCATCACACAGACTGTGGATCCTCAGAAGAAAGAGTATGCAAGCTCTTACACTGGGGAATAGGACCTGACTGAAGCAGCGTGGACTGTTTACAGCCCAGGGAATGGCATCATGGATTAGGGGGGCAGGAAATAGACAATGCAGGGGACAAAGGGTAATGGTCTCGGTCTCAGCCAAGCCCGTGTGCTGTCCAGGGTTCTGATAGAACATCATCTCTGGCATTTGACCTGTGGTCTTGAATTCTATTTATCAATGGAATCACAACTCACTTTTCTACTGATTCTGTGTTGACATTTGCTTATAAGTACTTTTCAAATGTCCAAATAAATTAAACCCTTTGCGATTCCACCCTCCGTGATAAAGGCCTTAATTTACTTTCTGATTCAAATCTTCTTAGTCTAGACATGGCTATTGTTTGGAACTTGAGCTACTTCATATTCCACGTCAGCCCTAACTTAACCCTATCTCTTGATTTAGCCATTTTATCATCAAGAGAACAATTGTTTGGTACCTACCATGTATCAAACGATGCTAGCTAGGATTTGGAGGTTTCATCGCATCCACTGCCTCCTTATTCAAAATGGAGCAAAATGTATTCAAGATTAGCTTTTGTTTTGCTGCCTGATTTTCCAAAGTGATTAGTAACTGGAAATTCAAAACTACAATGATTCATGACACCCTAGGCTGAAATAATTTTTTACTTTACTATCTTCTTCTGTACACTTTAGCATAGGATTCTATCCTATAATCACGAAGCAGGACAATGGTGATAAGGACACAGGATTTGGACTCAAACAGTGTCCTACTGTATCAATTTTGTATCAACCCCTCATTATTTTTGTAAGCTTTGGCAATTTTGTCACCTGATGCCTCAATTTTCTCCTTTGTAAAACAGCTGTGCAATAATCACTCTATAGTGATATGTGGCAGTTAAATGTGATAATTAATGGAAAGTGCGGAGTGAGGCATATAGTGAGTGCTCAACAAATGGTAAAATATTACTATATATGACTCTCTTATCATTTTTTCTCTTACTTCAGACAGTCTTTGCCACTCTAAAATTCGTAGTACATAGTCATCATGTATTTTATCATTTCCTCTGCATTTTACATTTATAATCTTATTTCCTTCTCCTGATGGGGACCTATAAATTTTCTATTCAAGTAATCCCTTCCAATATACTTTCATATATCTATTTACATATATGAAAGTCTTACAAATATATGGCTTGTGGAGTGGGTGTATGGCATTTAAATTATGACAAGTCATATTACATTATAAATATTGCTTTCATAGTTTTTTTCCTTAATATTCTATTTTGAGGAACAAACCACATCACCACATACACAGTTGAGTTCTTCTGATCATTACATAGTATAAATTGTAGGTATGTACTTCATTTTATTAATCTGCTCTTTTATTGATAGACATAGATTGCACCCAACTCTTTACCACCTCATATGAAGAAAAGGGCAGTGTACCATAAAATACATGGCTCTTAGTGGACCCATAAAAGCTTTTCTGGGAGGTACACATAAGAGCCCAACTGGTAATATTTCAAAGTATGAACAAAACTCATAGGATGAAATGCTAAAAAAGGAGTAAAATATTTTACTTAGCTACTTGGGATGGGATGGGTTCCATATGGGATGAAGGGAACATGACTTTTTTTTTCCCCCTAGTGGCTTATTAGCTTATTAACTCACATCAGCAATTCATGAAGGTTCCCATTTGACCTATCATCACAAGCATGCTGGATCAGGTTTTCTAATGGCTGCCATCCTGATTGTGTAAAATCACATCTTGTTGCTGTTGTAATTTGCATTACTCTGGTCAGTACGGAGGTTGAACATTTCTTCCAAGTAACCAGTCTTTCAAGTTTTTCCTCATGTGCTCTTCACATAATTAGTCCACTTTTCTTTTGGGTTTCATAACCTTTTCTTGCTGTTTTGCAGGAATTTTAATTAATTCTTTTTCAGTTATTAATTTGGCAATTATCTTCTCTGAGACTGGCACCTGTCTGTTAACTTTGTCTATGCTATCTTTTGTTAAAAAGTTATATTTAATTTTTGGTATATTAAAATCCACCAATGTTTTCCTTTGTGGTTTATGATTTTTAGGTCTTGATTTTAGAAATGCTTCCTAATCTTAAGGTCATAAAGATATCCCCATTTTAAACTTGTATTACATATCCTCATTTAGGAAGCTAATCCACCTGGAGTTCACTCATGTATAGATTGTGTTGTAAAGCCAAGCTGCCTTTTACATCATTAAAGTCATCGGCTTTGTGCCTCTGGTTGTGAAAAGAGGTGCAAGGCAGGCAGATAAGATACCCATCAGGTATGAGTAAAATTTATTTCTGTAACTTAATCTAGTCTAACTATAATTCTTTTATGATATCCAAAAAGCTCTGACAATCTCAGAGTTCAATCTCAGGGTTTTCTTTATAATTTTTAGTACTTTTATATCTCTAACCAATCATGTGGATAAAAAGAACTTTAATTGAAAGTCAGAGATCTAGCTTTCTGCATTGCCTTGGCCACTAGCATTGTTGTTGTTGAAGTTAGGATACACACTTGTAAGATGCAGGATAATGGAGCAGATTAAGAACACAGATTTTAAAAATCAGAACAATAAAGACTAATTTTAATTCTGATTCAGTCCCTCATTATTCCTGTAACCTTGGCAAGTATTCCCCCTTAGGCCTCAATTTCCTCATCTATAAACTAGATATGAAATACTTATACTGGTTTGTGAAAGTTGAACAGGCTTTATTCATTATTGAACTTGTAATTTAAAAAAATATATTTAAATTCCAGTTAGCATACAGCATATTCAGGTGTACAATATAGTGATTCAACATTTCCATACAACACCTGGTGTTCCTCACAAGTGCCCTCCTTAATCCTTATCACCTATTTAACTCATCCCCACACCCACTTCCCTTTTGATAACCATCAGTTTGTTCTCCATACTTGAGAGTCTTTTTCTTGGTTTGCCTCTCTTTTATTTCTCTTTGCTCATTTGTTTTGTTTCTTAAAGTCCATTTATGAGTGAAATCATATGGTATTTGACTTCCTCTGACTTATTTATCTTAGCATATCTTCAAGTATGTTTGCAAATGACAAGATTTAATTCTTTTTTATGGCTGCATAATATTCCTGTGTGTGTGTGTCTGTGTACCACATCTTTTGAGATTTCTATTCAATTTCCAATGAGTAGTCAAAACTACAATGAGATATCACCTCACACATGTCAGAATGGCTAAAATCAATAATGCAAGAAACAATAGGTGTCGGCAAGAATGTAGAGAAAGGGGAACCCTCATGCACCGTGCACTGTTGGTGGGAATGCAAGCTGCTGTAGCCACTCTGGAAAGCAGTCTGGAGGTTCCTCAAAAAGTTAAACTAGAGCTACCCTACGATCAAGCAATTGTAAAACTGGGTATTCACCCAAAGAATACAAAAATACTAATTCAAAGGGATACATGCACCCCATTGTTTATAGCAACATTATGAACAATAGCCAAATTATGGAAACAACCTAAGTGTCTGTCAAATGATGAATGGATAGGAAGATGTGGTATATATATATATAATGGAATATTACTCAGCCATGAAAAAGATTGAAATCTTGACATTTGCAAGGGCATGGATAGAGACAGAAAGTATAATGCTGAGTGAAGGAAGTGAGATAAAGACAAATACCATATGATTTCACTCATATGTGCAAATGAAGAAATAAACTGAATTTTTACAGTTTTGTTATCGGAGTCACAATGCCTGGCGTAGGTCTTCAGTATTTGTTGGTTGAATCATAAGTCATAGCTTAGATTTTAGGCTATATTTTACTTCTTAAAACCTTCTGACTTAAAAAAAAAAAACCTTCTGACTTTCCATTTATTAGTAATTCCAGCTAATGTGTACAAAGCTTACAGTTACAGACACTGCACTCCATCCTTTGTATACTTAATTTATTCTCATAGCAATTCTCTGATATAGGTGCCCAAAATGATCCCATCTTACAGATGAGAAAACTAAGGCAAAGAGATTATATAATTTGCTAGGGTTTCATAGCTAGTAAACAGTAAAGCCCATATTGAACCCAGACACTTTGGCCTCCAAATTTATGTTCAAACCATTGCATGTGGCTGCTTTTCTTTAAGTCTGAATACTTGATTATTGAGGACCTATAATTTGAGCTTAAATATGAGCTCTGCCTCCTACTAACTGTGTGATCATAAACAAGTGTCTTAACCATACTAAGCTTTGATTTTATTTTCTGAGAAATAGGAAAACAAATCACCCAGACTCACAGAGTTCTTGTGAGGGCTAAATGAGATAATCCACATGAGCCACTTATTACAATAAGCACCCAATACACATTTTTAATACTAGCATTATTACAACTATATGTGTGTTTTATTTTGCCCGTAATCGAAATAGCTAAGTAAAATATTTTACTTTTTTTAGCATTTAAAATACACAACGTACGTTCAAAATGTAGAATGGTAAATTTTCTCAATAAATTTCAGATCTGCTAAATGGTATAGTGCAAGAAATACTCCTATACCAGCATCTCCAGTGTGAATATGCCACCACATAGATCGATATCTAACATACTGGTTTCTAAGGAAAGACAGCTTGGCCTGTCTAGACCTTTATAAAGGAAGGGGGAGTACTAGGTTCTATTCTTGTCTTATTCTGATTCCGACCATCTATGAGTCTGCACTAAAGATCAGGTTATCTGGGTGAGAGTTAAGTAGCAATGATCTTAGACTGTTTTAATTCTATTTTTACTTCTATAAGAGTAGATCTCAATATCTCCCTGGGCTACCCCTGTCTCCTCTTCCCCACCAACTCTGACCAAGGTCATCTTGCTCTCTTTGGAGGCTCAAGCCTCCTGCCACTGCTTTAATGGCTGTGGCAAGCAGAGAGCGAGTTATGAATTTGAAGTGTCTGTCAGCTACTAAAAGCCTGTGAATTAGTGTTTCCTGCCCTTGTCTGCTAGGCAGCACGCTTTCATGGAGAAAGAGCTTATCCTTGTGAAAGGGCTGACCTGCCACTAATCTGCTCTGCTATGCCGGGCCCAGCACCCGTCCTTCATGTCCACCATGGAGATGTCCTCTCTGTTTCAGATAGGGCTCTCCCCAGTTCCCGTGTCATATTCAGTCTTCTCCCAAGTCAGAGGAGTTTTTCAAAAAGGAGGTTATTCTCAATTTAAAAACTTCCATGAATTTTGTATCAAAGGACATCCCTAACATGTTTCTACTCAGAAATCTTGAATCTCCCCACTTTCCTGGCCCTTCTTCTTTCTGCTTTGTCTGGTTTATTTTGGGGATCTATGAGTCTGTACACTTTCCTTGGGACTGCTGGGGAACATGTACTCTACTCTTAGTGCTCTGTACCATTATGTCCCCTTGATAGCAGATGTTCAGCAAGTCATTTGCACTCCAAAATATGGCTTCAATTTATGGCAAGATGGGCATTTGTCTCTTATAAAGAAGTTTTAGGAATCACTGAGCACTTGCAAAGTGTATTATTTAGGGAGGAGAGCATTGATTGAGGGATAGTTATCACATCATTGCCTACCATCATATAAATTCCTGCAGAGGGGATCCCTGGGTGGCGCAGTGGTTTGGCGCCTGCCTTTGGCCCAGGGCGCGATCCTGGAGACCCGGGATCGAATCCCACGTCGGGCTCCCGGTGCATGGAGCCTGCTTCTCCCTCTGCCTGTGTCTCTGCCCCTCTCTCTCTCTCTGTGACTATCATAAATAAATAAAAATTAAAAAAAATTTAAAAAAAAATAAATTCCTGCAGAACTTTGTACAACCTTTAGTAGTGTTCCGAGCATTATCCTATCATTTACTCAATGTAATCTCACACAATCTTTTGTTTCTGGAGAAATGCTTGAAAAGTTTCACTTTCCCTACTTTATAGATTTATAAATTGAGGCTCAGATTCACTCATGAGTAGTACATGCCTGGTGCTCTTTACCTCTGGAGCATGGAATATTTGATAGACTTGGACAATGTTCCCTTGTTCCCTTGAGCTATCTCCTGGCAATTGTTCCAAGTACTCAAAAAAATCAGGGGCAGCCCCGGTGGCGCAGCGGTTTAGCGCTGCCTGCAGCCCAGGGGGTGATCCTGGAGACCCTGGATCGAGTCCCACGTCGGGCTCTCTGCATGGAGCCTGCTTCTCCCTTTGCCTGTGTCTCTGCCTCTCTCTCTCTCTCTCTCTCTCTCTCTGTCTCTATGAATAAATAAATAAAATCTTTAAAAAAATCAGAATCAATCATGCTATAATCAAGTATCCTAAGCTCCTTCTCTATCTTAGGGAGTTGTCTGTGCTGCCGGACGTAGGTTATAACATTTAAGAACATATATAAGGAAACCATATAATATTTGTCCTTCTCTGATTGACTTACTTCACTCAGCATAATACCCTCCAGGTCCATCCACGTTGAAGCAAATGGTGGGCATTTGTCGTTTCTAATGGCTGAGTAATATTCCATTGTATACATAAACCACATCTTTATCCATTCA
Organism: Nyctereutes procyonoides; assembly: GCF_905146905.1. Lineage (NCBI taxonomy): Eukaryota > Metazoa > Chordata > Mammalia > Carnivora > Canidae > Nyctereutes > Nyctereutes procyonoides. The sequence continues at coordinate 2,820,624 of NW_026575135.1, read as the reverse complement.
TCTTTCGATGGACACCGAGGCTCCTTCCACAGTTTGGCTATTGTGGACATGGCTGCTAGAAACATCGGGGTGCATGTATCCCGGCGTTTCATTGCATCTGAATATTTGGGGTAAATCTCCAACAATGCAATTGCTGGGTCGTAGGGCAGGTCTATTTTTAACTCTTTGAGGAACCTCCACACAGTTTCCAGAGTGGCTGCACAAGTTCACATTCCCACCAACAGTGCAGGAGGGTTCCCTTTTCTCCACATCCTCTCCAACATTTGTGGTTTCCTGCCTTGTTAATGTTCCCCATTCTCACTGGTGTGAGGTGGGATCTCATTGTGGTTTTGATTTGTATTTCCCTGATGGCAAGTGATGCGGAGCATTTTCTCATGTGCGTGTTGGCCATGTCTATGTCTTCCTCTGTGAGATTTCTCTTCATGTCTTTTTCCCATTTCATGATTGGATTGTTTGTTTCTTTGGTGTTGAGTTTAATAAGTTCTTTATAGACCTTGGATATTAGCCCTTTATCTGATATAGAACTGGAGGGCATTATGCTGAGTGAAGTAAGTCAATCAGAGAAGGACAAACACTATATGGTTTCATTCATTTGGGGAATATAAAAAATAGTGAAGGGGAATAAAGGGGAAAGGAGAGAATATGAGTGGGAAATATCAGAGAGGGTGACAAACCATGAGAGACTCCTAACTCTGGGAAATGAACAAGGGGTAGTGGAAAGGGAGGTGGGTGGGGGTGGGGGTGACTGGGTGACGGGCACTGAGGGGGACACTTGACAGGATGAGCACTGGGTATTATGCTATATGTTGGCAAATCAAACTCCAATAAAAAATACAAAAAAAAAAGAATGTTTAAAACGATATAATATTTCCAGAAGAAGATCTCAGAGCATTTTCAACTTAAGTATAGTCATTTCTCTAGGCCATAGAAACAATGAGACCAGACATGAGGAAAGCACCATGCTGGACAAGGTAGAGAATCAGTCCTTGGAGTTAGAAACCTATAAAAGTCAACTACTCACAAGAGCTGGCTGGTTGTATCTTTAGTGTAATAGGGGACTGATGTGACAGCAACCAATACCATGCATTTAACTCACGCGAAGTTTCACTAATGGCAAGCTATTCTTGTCTGAGACCTAACAGGGATGGGATAAGTCCTTTTTACAAAACACAGAACAGAAAGTCAGGAGAGCACTAAGGAAATTCACCCTGACATGGTCAAGGCTGAGAGTCAACTTATATCAGTTTGTTTATATTAACCTAATGCTTGTAGGGGTGCTCCTTTTGAACTGTTGCCCGTCTGTGTCCTGTATCTGAGAGTTACCACAGTCTGCTGCAACCCCTCACAAGAATTTAGCACTGGTTCTCAATCTTATTTCACAGAGGCAAACTGGATTGCCTGTTTAAAATGCCAATCTTGGACTGTATTTCCAGACATTTGAAAATTTTTACTTTACATTTCTAATAAGCAGCTCAGGTGATTGTGATGTATATAGTTCACATTCTACATATTGAGAAACAATTCATTGCTCATTGACCTTGAATTAGGTGACATATTTGGATGGGGCGGGGGGAAGCTTGTTAAATTCATGAAATAATATTATTTACTTAGCACTTCACAATGTACTTTTATATATATTATCTTACATAATACATCAACCATGAGTTTCATAAAATGAATATTTGTATCTTCATTTTGTTTTTCAAATGATAACTCAGATGAAATATGCCCAAGGCTACATGACCAGTAAGTATTTGAGATAAGACAAGAATGCAAGAGTTTTTTCTCTAAGGCCAGTTGTCAATGCTGGCAGTATGTCCAGCATCACCTAATGAGCTTTTGAAATATGCTCATGCATAGGCGCAAACCAGGCTACACAATCACAGATTTGTTTTATTCACTCATGCTTTGATGTTTTCTAAAAGTCTTCTTCTGAATAATTTTAAAACCAGAGGTGAGAATTACCAGAATTTAGATAATGACTCTATCCATGTACATGTATACCTAATACTCAAGAGCAGGGATCTTCTCCATGAACCTAAATGCATTGTCTCCGGCAGAGGCCAGATAAACAGATCTCAGCACTGGCTAAGGTCCAGCATAATGAAGTAACTTTGGGCTCTAGGGACGGTTGTTGACACGGCCCTCCTCTGGCCTCCCTTTTGCAAACTTCATTCATGTAATTAATGCAACTGCTTCTCTGAGTCCCTCTGAGAACTTCAGGCGCTGAGCGCCATTGCCTCAGCAGTTAGTACAGTCTTTCCTGGATCCCTTCTCTGTGCCTAAAAGATGACCCCTCCAGAGTAGAACTGGGAAAGGGTTTCCTTTTTTCACTTTCTGGGAAACTAGAGCATCACTGGCATTTTTACCCCTCGCCTTCTCCTCTGGGCTTGTTGGAGCAGAAATCCCATGTGCCAGTGGACAGGCACTTCACCTTTTCTTTAAATGAATGTGACTTGTCTAATTATAAAAACAATACATGCTAATTATTTTTTTACAAGATTGTATTTATTTATTCATGAGACAGAGAGAGAGAGAGAGAGAGAGAGAGAGAGAGAAGAGAGAGGCAGAGACACAGGCAGAGGGAGAAGCAGGCTCCATGCAGGGAGCCTGACATGGGACTCAATTCCGGGACTTCAGGATCAGGCCCTGGGGTGAAGGTGGCGCTAAACCATTGAGCCACTTGGGCTGCCCATGAAATGCAACGAATTCTGACCCGAAAAGAAAATAAAAGCAAAATTTGTTCCCCTAATCCCATATCTTTATCATTATATGAACAACCCTTTAGATATCTCTCCTGCTGTATGTAAAACAGAAGTGCACACAAAACATCCATGATACAAATTTCATTACATCAAAGCAATTCTGGGAATTTAATCATTGCTCAATAAACATTTGTTGCATTCATAAACACACAGGCATACTCACCTATAACCTGCTCTTCCACTTATCAAAAATTCCTAAACTTCTTTTCTTGCAATTACATATAGGTTTACATCATTATTTTTTTAAAAACCTTATAAATCTATTGAACTGTTATGGTGTATTCAACTAGTTTCCTGAGTAATATTTAGCTTACTTCCAGTTTGTCAATATTTCAATCTCTTTCTACCTCTTCCCTCCCTCTCTTTTTTCTTCCCTCCCTCCCTCCTATTCTTATGCAAACTGTTCCTTATAATTTATTTCTGGAGTAGAATCATTGGGTTAAAGGATCCGCACATCTTCAGTTTGATCTATGTGCAGACTGCCCTCCAGAAATGGTGCTCTCATTTATCCTTCCACCAACACGCAGTGCCATTTTAAACACGTTCTGCTCCATCATGTATCACAGCAAAAAGACCCAATGGGTTAGAGGATAAGTGGATGTTAAAAGCAATGTCTTTCCTCTCAGTTTGTCCCTTTAAAACAACAACCCAGAGAGGTCCCACAGGAAGTTATTATATCTTTCAGGTTCAGCTAGTGGCCACTTAGAATATAGAGAGCAAGAAAACTATAGCTCTAGGTATTTAGGACACCATGCTTTTGAAAACATTACTTCCACTGCTCTGAACCATCCTTAATTGAGTGTAGAGATGAAGAAAAGGATGTAGCAAGAAAGAGAAGGGTACATTGCATTTTCTCATGAAAACTAAATTCAATTATTATGCACATTAGATGATGGCTTGACTCTAACTTAAAAAGAGATGGAATCTATCAAATAGCTGTTTGACCTTGAACAGCATATTTAAGCTGGATAACAAGTCATGCGTGAAAGCAGCAATGGTTTTCAGTGGGGACTTAGTATGAAAATCTTCCATGGTGAAGCTCTCTGGTCTTAGTCTTCAGGCAATGTGGTAGAGTGGTAGAGAATTAACTTCCACAGTACAATGACCTGAATTTATGTGCCTGTTTCTAAACTTGTTTTTTGTTAGATCTTGAGTAATTTACTTAAATTCTCCAGGCCTTTTCTTCTTTTTCATATACATACACACACATACACCTTAAAAGTGTTTCAAAGCTTCAGCTAGTTTTGGCACAGAACACTCTAGAGGAGTGTTGAACAGATACTGAAACTGTCAGTAAATGAGAGGTATTATAATTCATGTGTTAAGTAATGTGTCTACGAGAACACTGCACTTGAGGTTTGAAGGGTTCAAGTCTAAATTTTACCACTTACCAAATGTGTGGCTTTGAAGAAGTCACTGTTGAGCATGAAGCAAAGTCAAAGAAAATGCTGAATCCTTATTTTTTCCTCTTCTGTAAACTGGCATTCACAGAGTATGCTCTGTCCAGCTCAAGATATATTGGTGAACTCCAGAACTGAAATACATAAAATATGCAAAAATCTGTTAGACCTATAAATTTCAATAGGAATATTAAGGATTTAGAATTACATTTCCAATATTACCAAGATGGTTCCTTTACAGCTCTGTATTTCCAGGATTCCTTAGTTTTAAGACATCACAAGAAGATGGACGGTCTAGGCTCATCTATGCTTGTGTGTTTGTGGGTGCAAAACATGTATACCAGGGAGAGAAAGGGAGTTAGCAGAATGTCACAGCTAGAGATAAGACTGTCACTTACTAGCTGCATATACACAGATAATCATCTAAATTTTCTTAGTCTGAGTTTTTTCATAAGGAAAAAAATGATGATGGCAAATGAATTCATGTAACTGTATACGATTATCATGATCACAAGCACAAAACAAGCACTAAAAAGCTACTACTCATTGAGCACAAATTATGTGACAGATACTAACACTTGTGTTTCCTCTCATTTAATAACTCCTAACACTCAATGAGGCAGGTTGTTATATCTCCCACTTTTCAGATGAGAATAGTGAGGCTGACACAAGATAAATGACTTATGCCAGTGCAGAAAGCTAGTAAGCAGACACAGGTAAGACTCATCTCAAGTCAGTTTGACTTAAAAGGCAGGGACCTTGCTACTTAACTTCTAAATAATATTACAAAAGAAAGCCCTCCTTCTGCCATCCACTTGTAAAGTCAAGTCTATTTCAGACTATCTTTATTTTGTTCCTTCCCCAGGCTACAAATAGAACAATTCATATGTGTGTAGACATCTATGTATAGACACATATTTGACAAGTCTACACATAGGTGATTTAAGGCAACAAATACCAATGTCTTGTGAATATAGGATTGGAGCATAATATGCAGAACTTGGAAATGGGTTCTTCAAAATAAGAGTTGTCAGACCATGGGAGGAATATGACAAAGTTTGTAGAGTTTCTTTAGATGATGATGCTGATAATTTCAATTAAAAAGGTTCTCTACTGAGTCCCTAGTTTAAGACATTGCTCAAAATAGATTTTTCCCAAAAATACTTGCTTATGCAATAACTAAATCCTTTTTTACGAGGCACATTTAAGATTACCAAGCTGAAAGATAGAGGAACTACTAAAATAATACCTCCAAAGGACTTATAATTTCTTATGACTTTTAGAATCTTTATCCCATTTACTCTTCCTACTAATAATCATTGTATTTCCATGGAAAAAAAAGGAACTGGGTGAGCATCCAGAGTCTCAGTTGGTTAGGCATCTGACTCTTGATTTTGGCTCAGGTCATGATTGAGGGTCATGAGATGGGGTCCCACATCATGCTCCATGCTCAGTGGTGAGTCTGTTTGGGATTTTTTTCCCTCCCCAGATCCCTTTACCCCTCTCCCTTCTCATGCTCTCCCTCTCTGAAGTGGATAAAATCTTAAAAAAAAAATCTAACTAAATGCCTGGGGAGGCAGAGTAGGGGAGCAGTGCACTCATGGAATGGCCTTGGCTATTAGAGAGAAAGTACATTTGAATAAAAAAAATCAATCTCAGAAACTTTAAAAGTGTTTAAGGGTTTTCAGATGAGGGAAAAAATATTTACTAAAATATCCCAAGGTTGATGTACATGTAATCAGCCCTCAAAGTTCTGGAAACATCACCTTACTCAAACCCCCTCATTTAGGATGCTTAAAGACCACTGAAAAACAGCTTTTAAGGACTGAGAATGTCACAGCTGGATACTAGATTTAGAGTTAAGGTAACCTGCCCACCTATGTGTCAGATGAAAAACAGGAAAGAATAAATAAGCTTCTCAGGGCTTTTTTTTAACCATGTTAAAAAAAAAAACTACCACTGTTTCAATATCATATTTGATAGAAAGGAGCCATTTTTGACAGGAGCTACCCAAGAAAATAAACAGAAGACAACTTTATTTTTCCTCCACAGTTCACTCAAACACAAACCATGGACATATTTCCCCCCACACTTCTTGTATAGAATTTGGGGGAAGGTACCATATTCCCCCCTTTTTTAGAAAATAAAGTAGTCCTTTGCTAACTTTCAGTTGCAGAATTAATCTACTTTCTGTTATTAAAATCTACAGCCTGATGCAAAAATCCCAAAGCTGCCAAATCTTAGCTAATTTAGACATTTCCCCCCTGAAAGTTATATGGCTTTCAGTTTACATCTATAGTGGGCAACAGGATTATAATAAACTGATTCTCCCTCCCCTTGCTGCTTCTTATCTCCCCCTTGTAAACCTTGGTTTTTGATCCCTCTATAGTAAACCTCAGGACAGCAGTGGAGGTATGGTTTTTGGTGGCCAGGTTCATTATCATCTGCACTTGGCTGATACTGAAAGCTGTCTTTTTCTTTCATGAAGAGTTTCAGGACCTCTGGTTGGACACTCCTTCTACAAGTGACCCATAGTTGGCAGTTGCAGGGTTTGGGAGGAATAGGTAAATACACCCACCAATAAATACCTTCAATATATTCATCCTTTGAGGTCTCTTTGATTTAAATCCTTATAGAAGCTAGAGTTGTAACACTAGCATGAAAAAAACCTCATGATTCTATAGCATTCCCCCTAATTCCTCTACTATCTCTCTTTAAAATGTGAGGATTCTGGGCACCTATAGGTAATTTTTCTGATCCTTAGAAAGTCAGATGAAACTGAGAAAAGAAAGTAAATTTTAACAACTCCTAACAAGAGTGAATGTGTTGTGAGTGTTTTAAAGATCTATTATGGTCTATTATGAGGCTTGTAAATGGATTTTAAGGAGGACATTTAGGTCATCACTCCACTTTTTGACTAAATAGTTATAAAATCAGTGTTTTTTTTTTTTTTTTTTAAGGTTAGAGTTCAGGCATCTCTTTTGAGAAAGTAATACAAACTATGGACATATACCCTGTGTAAGCAAACATAAGCACTGATTTTTTCAGAAAATTCTAAGGGCAGGGATTATAATACAACTCCTCAAGGTCTATCCATAGACCCTGGGGGAAAAAAAAATCCATGATTTGGCTGCTATTCTTTCCTCTCCCCTCCCCCACTACCTCTCTTCCTTCCTTCTATAATATCTTAGTTAAGTGTCATTAGCAGTGGCTGAGCAGAGGAGTAGAGTCCCAGTGAACAAGATGGCCATAGAGGGCAGTGGCCCAGTGAATTTGGGATTAATCAAATAAGTAAACATGTTCAACATAATGGAGGTCATGTTTCTCAACGCTGGGAAAGGGAGTTAAAATACGGAAAGGGAGAAGTTGTAATAACCTACGGTATTGTACTGAAATTAGTGGAATATAAGCTATTATATTAGTTGTCTATCATAGCTGTAACAAATTATACAACCTCACTAGCTTAAAACAATGCAAATGTATTACCTTATACTTCTATAAGTAGGAAGTCCAACCTGGGTTCTCATTGGGCAAAAATAAGGTATCACTAGAACTAGGTTCCTTTCTGGAGCTTCTAGAGGGAATTACTTCCCCTACCTCTTCCAGTTGATAGAGGCTACCAACATTCTTTGGGTTACGGTCTCTTTCTTCCACCTTCAAAGCCAGCATCTGTGGGTCAGGTCTTTACAATGCTCCAATTCCACCTTCTGTTGTTAATCTCCTTCTAATTTCCAACTTCTGCCTCCCACTTCCACTTTTAAGAATCTTTGTTCCTGAAGGAGAGGCTGGGAAGATGGCCGAGTAGAAGGACCCTAAGCTCACCTCCGCGGAAAGATACAACCAAATGACACTCACATTAGTGTAAATAACCCAGAAAATGACCCAAAGACGTACAGAACAAACTCCACAACTAAAAGTAAAGAAGAGGCCACAATGAAGAAGGTAGGAACAGTGGAAATAGTTTGAGACTAAAGCACAGCTATGTGCAATCAGGAGTGACTCAGGGGCGCAGTAAAGGGCAAGATATGGACTATCATACCAGGGACCCTTGTGGGGAAGACAAATCCCTGAAATACTTGGCCTCCATAGTGAGAAGGGCAGACTCTTGTGAGTTCTTACAACTAGGAGGATTTAAAACCCGGAAATTTGAAAATCAGCAGGTTCAGCTCTGGAAAAGCCCCCCAAGGGCTTTAGGAAGCTGAGTCCCCATTCTTAAGGAGATAATAAGACAACAGCCAGCAGAGATACAGCCTAGAGGCAGCAGTTTGTAAAACACCTGTTGGGGAGCCCTGGCTGGCTCAGCAGTTTAGTGCCTGGGTGTGATCCTGGAGTCCCGGGATCGGGTCCCACGTCTGTCTCCCCGCCTGGAGCCTGCTTCTCCCTCTGCCTGTGTCTCTGCCTCTCTCTCTCTCTCTCTCTATCATGAATAAATAAATAAAATCTTAAAAAAACAAAACACCTGACGCATATGGGAGGGTAAATTATTTACTCATCTCAAAAGCATGTCCTAGAGAGGCATGTACCACAGGAAGATCCTTTCAGGAGCAAAGCAGCTAACAGGTGCAATTTCTATCCCATGTGGGAAGAGGAATAAAGAATGGGCTCAAGCTTAAGCGGGCATCAACTTAATATAGATTGCTATATGCAGAGGATGTTGCTTGTTTTGTGATTGTATTTGTAGTTTTTCTCTGATTCTCTTTTTTTTTTTATGGTTTGCTTGCTTTCTTTAGTAATGTACTTGGATTCCCTTCTCTTTATTCTGTGCACAGCTATTACTGGTTTTTTATTTGTAACCACTAGTTAATATCAAACATAAAGGAACTAACTGATAGTAATACAATAATATTAGGGATTTTAATACCCTACTATATCAATGGATAGATCATCCAAACAGAAAATCAAGAAGGAAACAATGGTTTTGAATGACACACTGGGCCAGATAGATTTAATTGATATATGCAGAATATTTTATCCCAGAACAGCCGAACACACAGTCTTTTCAAGTGTACATAGAACATTCTCCAGAACAGATGACATATTAGGCCACGAAACAGGTCTCAACAAATTCAAAAATAAGGAAATTATACCATACATCTTTTCAGATCACAATGCTATGAGATGAGAAATGAACCACAAGAAAAAAATCTGGAAGGAGCACAAATACACAGAGGTTAAATAACATGTTACTAAACAATGAATGAGTCAACCAAGAAATCAAAGAAGAAATTTTTAAAAATTACATGGAAACAAATGAAAACAAAAATGCAATGATCCAAAACCTTCAGGATGCAGCAAAAGTGGTTCTTAGAAGGAATTTTATAGCAGTACAGACCTGTCTCATGAAGCAAGACACATCTCAAATAAACAGCCTAACCTTACACCTAAAGGTGTAGAAAAAGAACAAACAAAACCCCAAACCAGCAGAAGGAAGGGAATAATAAAGAGTAGAGCAGAGATTGATAAACCTCTAGTGGGGGTGGCAGGGGAAGAGTAGTAGTAGTAATACTAGTAGTAGGTAGATAAATCCCTAAAAGCAGCAGTAGTAGTAGTAAAAGTAGTAGACAGATAAGTTCCTAGAAACATAATTCCCAGAAACATATAATCTACCGAAACTGAAGTAGGAAGGAATAGAAAATTTGAACAACTGACTACAAGCAATGAAATTGAATCAATAATCAAAAAACAAAAGTCCAGGACCAGACAACTTCACAGGTGAATTTTACCAAATTTATCTATCTATCTATCTATCTATCTATCTATCTATCTATCTATCATCATCTATCTATCTATCTATCATCTATCTATCTATCTATCTATCTATCTATCTATCATCTATCTTAAAGATTTTTATTTATTTGAGAGACAAAGAAAGAAAGGGGGCATAAGCTGCTGGGAGGGGAAGAGGGAGAAGCAGACTCCCTGATGAGCTGAGAGCCCAACTCAGGGCGCAATCCCAAGACCTTGATTTCATAACCTGAGCAAGGCAGATACTTAAATGACTGAGCTATCCAGGTGCCCCTCTACCAAACATTTAAAGAGGAGTTAATACCATTTTCTCAAATTGGAAGGAAAACTTCCAAGTTCATTGTATGAGGCCAGTGTTATCCTGATACCAAAACCAGATAAAGACAACACATAAAAAAGAAAACTATAAAGTAGTATCTCTGATAAGCATCAATGCAAAAATCCTCAACAAAATACTTGCAAACAGAATCCAGCAATATCTTTGAAAAAATAATTGACCATAATCAAGTATGATTATTCCTGGGATGCAAGAATGGTTCAAAATTCACAATCGATGTGATATATCACATCAATAAAAGAAAGGATAAAAATCATATTATAATTTCAATAAATGCAGAAAAGCATTTGACAATGTACAACATACATTCATGATAAAAACTCAACAAAGTGGGTTTATAGGAAACATACCTCAACATAAAAAAGGCCATCTGTGAAAAACTCACAGCTAACATCATCCTTGGTGGGGAAAAACAGAGCTTTTACTCTAAGTTAGGATTCCTTAAGACAAGGATGTCTAAGCCTAAGATTCCTTAAGACAAGGATGTCCACTCTCACCATTTTTATTCAACATAGTACTGAAATACTAGCTATAGGAATTGGACAAAAAAAAAGGCATAAAAGGGATCTAAATTGGTAAGGAAGGAGTAAAAATTGTACTATTTGCAGATGACATGATTACATATATAAAACCTTAAAGATTCCACCAAAAAATTACAACGGATAAATGAATTCATTACAGTTCCAAGATTGAAATTATAGTACAGAAATATGTTGCATTTCTATACACTAATAATGAAACAACAGAAAGAGAAATTAAGAAAATAATTCTATTTACAACTGCACCTAAAATATAGAAATACCTAGGGATAAACTTAACTGAAAAGGTGAAAGGCCTGTACTCTGAAAACTAAAACATTAATGAAAGAAATTGATGATGACACAAGCAAATGCAAAGACATTTTATGCTCATGGCTTGAAAGAACAAATATTGTTAAAATGTCTGTACTATGCAAAGCTAACTACAGATTTAATGCAATCCCTATCAAAATACCAAGAGTATTTTTCACAGAATTAGAATGAACAATCTTAAAATCTGCATGGAATCACATAAGAATAACCAAAGCAATTTTGAAAAAAGAAAAAAACAAAATTGGAGTATCACTATTCCAGACTTCGAGTCATATTACAAAGTGGTAGTACTTAAAACAGTATAGTACTGGAATGAATATAAATACGTAGATCAATGGAACAGAATAAAAATCCCAGAAATAAATCCACAGTCTTAAATTCAATCAATCTTTGACAAAGGAGAAAAAAATATACAATGGGAAAAAGTCTGGACAGCTACATGCAAAAGAATGAAACTGGATCACTTCTTTCACATACAAAAAAATAAATAAATAAACTCAAAATGGATTAGAGACCTAAATGTGGCACCTGAAACCATAAAAATCCTATAAGAGAGCACAGGCAATAATTTCTTTGACATTGACCAAAGTAACATTTTTCCAGAAACTATTGAAGCTACATTAAAGTAAAAAGCTTCTGCACAGCAAAGGAAGCCACCCACAAAACTAAAAGGCAACCTATTGAACGGGAGAACACATTTGCAAATGGCATATCTGATAAAAGTTTATTTTTTTTTAAACATGGATTTTTTTAAATTTTTTATTTATTTATGATAGTCACACAGAGAAAGATAGAGAGAGGCAGAGACACAGGCAGAGAGAGAAGCAGGCTCCATGCACCGGGAGCCCAAGTGGGATTCGATCCTGGGTCTCCAGGATTGCGCCCTGGGCCAAAGGCAGGCGCCAAACCGCTGCACCACCTAGGGATCCCCTGATAAAAGTTTAATATCCAAAACATAAAGAGCTGATACAACTCAACACTCCCAAAACAAAATCCAATTAAAATATGAGCAGAAGACATGAACAGACATTTCTCCAAAGAAGACATACAGATGGCTAAGGATCACATGAAAAGATACTCAATACCACTCATCATCAGGGGAATGCAAATCAAAATTGCAATGAGATACTACCTCATACCTGTCAGAGTGGCTAAAATCAGCAACCCAAGAAACACTGTGGGTAAAGATGGGGAGAAAAACATACATTGTTGGAGGAATGCAAGCTGGTACAGCTACTGTGGAAAACAGTATGGAGTTTCCTCAACAGGTTAAAAGTAGAACTGCCCTATGGTCCAGTAATCACACTACTGGGTACTTACCCCCCCCAAAAAAAATAATAATAATACCACTAATTCAAAGGGACACATGCATCCTGCTGTTTATCACAGCATTATTAATGATAGACAAATTATGGAAAGAGCCTAAATGTCTGTCGACTGATGAATGGATAAAGAAGATGTGGTATAGGGATCCCTGGGTGGCGCAGCGGTTTAGTGCCTGCCTTTGGCCCGGGGCACGATCCTGGAGACCCAGGATCGAATCCCACGTCGGGCTCCCTGCATGGAGCCTGCTTCTCCCTCTGCCTGTGTCTCTGCCTCTCTCTCTCTCTCTCTCTCTCTGTGACTATCATGAATAAATAAATAAAATCTTTAAAAAAAAAAAAGAAAAAGAAGATGTGGTATATACACACAATGGCATATTATTCAGCCATAAAAAAGAATGAAATCTTGCCATTTGCAGCAACATAAAGCTAATAAATATAATGTCAAGCAAAATAAATCAGTCAGAGGAATATAAATGCCATAGGATATCTCTCATGTGGAATATAAGAAACAAAACAAAACAAAAAAAGAGAGACAAACTAAAAAACAGATTCTTAACTATAGAGAACAGATGGTTGCCAGAGGGGACATGGGTGGGAGAATGGGTGAAATAGGTGATGGGGATTAAGGAGCCACTTATTGTGATGAGCACTGAGTAATGTACAAAATTGATGAACCACTATATTGTACACCTGAAACTATTATAATACTGTATGTTAACTATACAGGAATTAAGGTAAAAAAAAACTTTAATAAAAAAAGAATTATTATTACATTGGGTCTACCCAGATACTCCAGGTAAACATTTTAAGGTCAGTCAAATAGCAATGTTAATTTTCCTGCAGCCTTAATTCTCTTTTGCCATATAACCTAGCCTATTCAGTCTCCAGAGATGTGGGCTTCTTTGGAGGGCCATTTTCATGGCCAATGTCACATTTGTGATATTCAACGTAGAGATAAATATATAGAGAGACAGCTAGAGATAAAGGTATATGCAGAGGAAATACATACATGTATTTTCTAGCTCTGTTCATTGAGAAGGCATGAGCACACTGACAGCCCACACCTCCTACAGTTGTATTCTCTAGAAAGCTGACTTTGAGACGGGACATTTAGAAGAGACTGTTTTGGGAAATCACGCTTGTGGAAGGAAGGGAAAAGCAGCAGAATTGGGCAAAGAAAGAAGTTAACCTAGAATGCAGACCCAATGAAGGCTTCAGCTGGTCTGAAAGGGAGCCCTGGAACTGAGATCATAATTCACAATATTCCTGATTTGAAGCAAGGAGTCCAAACTTTTAATAATCAGTAATTCACTATGGGGGTATCTCCAATAGCAAAAATGACTGAGAGCCCCAAGATAGCTTTCTTCAGTTGAGGTGGTCCCTGAAAGGGTTTGACACTCAAGGGGTACTCGAGTGTAGCATTTCCACAGCAGTTGGAATCCTTGTAAGGTACCACATCATCCAGCACAGTGCGTGCATCTTATATACAGATCTTGGTTTCACACCACTACCCTCCACTAAAAAGGAGGGATCTTTGAAAAATGGGCTGATTCCAAAGCTGGGGCAGAAGGGGTATAAGTGCCTAGAATGTCTTATTGTGCCAATAGTAAAGGAGAGCTCAGAGAACCATGGAAATATATTAAAATCAAAGACAAAAACAGAGTAGAATCCATCTCGAGGAGATCCTACTAGCCAAAGCCAAAGTAAGTCAAATAAATAATAACAGATTATTACACTTTGAATAAAATAGGGATAGATGGGCTCATACTGACATAAATGAACAAGCTGGAAGAAGAGAAAGCATCTCTTTACAGTAAAATGCTAAGGAATAAACTTCAAACAAATGGAATTTCAAAAAAAAACCCCACTATTTCAAGCAGCTGAATAATAATGGAATAGGGCAAATGAAAAAATAAATGAACGCTAAAACAAGTGGATAAAAGTATAAGATATTTACATATCTTAAATATTTCCCCACAAATGCTTCTTTATTTCAATGAGAAAAAGAATAACTGCAAAAGAGAAACTTGGGAGAAACCACATTAATCAATGCTTCAAACTGGAACTGTGTACCACCCCACAGAATGCATGAAGAGCACATTAATTCTGTCTTATTTCTGCCTCCTTCTTCCCAAATTAAAAGGTCATAAGTTAAATCTAATTATCTGAAAAGACCAGGTAAATCCAAATTGAAGAACATTCTAGGAAACAATTGACTTTGAATCTTCAAAAGTATCAAAGTTGTGGAAGTCAAGGGAAGACTGGCCAACTGTTCCACACTGAAGGAACCCGTGATCCTACACGTAATCCTTCTGCTACAAAACATGTCACTGGGGCAACTAACACACACGTAATGTGTTGTATATTGAACAGTAGGAAGTAGATCGTTTCCGTGCTAATTTCTTAACATCGAAGGCCATACCGTGACTCCATAGGGTAACATCATGTTTGTAAGAAGACATCTTGAAGTATTCAGGGGTAATGGGACACCATGCCTATGACCTATGTTCACAGGATTCAGGGCAGGGGATGGGGGTGGTGGGAAGAAAAGCTCTTTGTTATGCAACTTTCAAAAATACCCCAAAATAAAAAGTAAAAAAGAAAAAATGGTTTCAATATTTCCAAGGAAATAAAAAGTGGTCATTTCTGATTCTTTCGAAGGGGCCATTATGAATGTTAACATCCCTGTATAAATAATGGGTAAACTAAGTTGCAAAGATCGGTAACTTTACCCAAAGTCATGCAGCTAGTTCTTAGAATATATGGAATTGTCTAATACTTTAAGAAAAACTTCTCTGTCAGGCATGACCAAGTCCAAAATAAGGAGGAGGAAAAAAAAAAAGGAAAAGGAAAAAGTAAGAATCAACTATTATAAATATTCTATCTAATACCTTTAGCCTGGTATTAAAATTGACTTATTTATTTTGTGATAGCTTTCCAGGTATCTTCAAGTACAATGAAGAAGAAAAAGCACTGATGAAATGCAAAAGTATTTAGTAACAGTGTTTGATTCATGCATTCCCCTTATCCCCCCATACTATAGATGGAAGGGTAATTATAGCCCATTACCAAATTACTTGCAGTTATCCCTTGATCTTGTAGTTAATACAGTGAACTTTCATTTGCATAAATGTTATTAGCATATTTCACACCACATTCTCATCTTTTTTAGGAGTAACTGTTGCCTAGTTAAAGTATATCAACTTGGATTTTTTTTTTTTCCTTGCTTCCTTCCAGCCATTCCTGGGCAAGTTTTGCCTTTCAGATCTGACAGCAGATTCAGAATGAGAAAGGTGCTACAGCAACCTAGAGTATGAGCTGCTAAACTATGAGGTTTTTGAGGGTAGAAAGTGACTTTCATTTATCTCTCTATTGATAGAACACAACATAGCCCTTGGCAGGAAGCTAGATGTTTGCCATCTCTACCTAAAATTCTCCCTGGCATCTAATTGACGTTGTAATTGTCCAGTACTAACTCATTATTTTTATAACCCCAAAATCTTCTCTTTGTAAGGGCACCACTATCAACCTATATATTCTCCTGCAAATCCTGGAAGTCATCCTCCAAAGTATGTTTCTTTTTCTCTAACCCACCACCTACCACCATATCCTATTAATCCACACTCCAGGATATCTCTCAAATCCACCCAATTTCCCCCATATCTCCATAAACCAACTTAGTCTATGCTATGATCATTTCACATGGGAACTATTTTAATAATATTCCAACCGGTTTCCCTACATGTGTATTTGTTTTTTTCAATTCCTTTTTCATACAGTACAGTTATCCTTTTGTAACAGATCTATCCTAGCTGATTCCGGATTCTTAATATCCTCCAGACAAGATATGAACTTTTAATCACGTCCCTATGCAATATGGCCCCAGACTACTCTTGCAATGTACACTTCTTTCTCCCTTGTTCTCATTTCCCTTGCCACACTTGAATATTTTGAGGTGCTCTTATATGGTATTTGTGCTTCTTCTAATGTCCATATACATACTTCCTATACTGTAATTCACACATGTGAGTCCTATTTATCCTTCAAACCTCAGATTATCAATTATTTATCTTTCTCCAGCTATCCTAGGTCAGTCTCAATAGTTGGTTCTTATTGCAAAATCATCTTGTTTTTTGTAGAACTTACAGCAACTCAAATAATTATGCAATTATGCCTGTCTCATTCTCTAGATTAAATACACTGAAAGAAAGAAATATCATTTACCACTTACTCCTAGTGTCTAAAAGAGTTCTTGGCAAGCAGATTTCAATAATAATCTATCTAATAAATGTACAAATGAACTAAACATTGCAGATACAGTCATCAGAAAACTAAATTCTGGTTCTGAATGTGTCTATAATTTTCTGAATGACATTGGGAAATCACTACCTTCATTATTTAGTGGGATCCGTTATATGAGGGTACTGGGGTATAATCATGGAATTTGAGATCTAGAAAGTCAGAGGATAACCTAAAAGTCTCCCTCCCTAAATATACTAACATACCTGCTTCTACATCCACATACACTCTTTTATTTTCAGCTCTAGTAGATTAGCTGTGCTTGTTCCTCTCTTAGGTCAACACATCACGTCTTACTCACTAAACGACACCATTTCCTCATTGCCAAACTTGTTTCCTTTCTACTTGGCCATTCCCATTAGCATACAGCCATGCTGTGATATATGAGTTTTGATTTTGTTATTATTTTTTTTTAGAACAGGGAAACCAAACTAAACAAAACAACCCATAAAAACTTCCTTGTTATCAAATTCCATGAAACTACTGCTGTATTTCCCTATTCCCCTAAAATAATGAAAACAAAATTTAAGAATAAAAACCTTCCTCGCAAGAATTGTTCATACTTTCCCCAATCTCTTAGCTTTACAATCTTTGTCAAATCACTCTATTCAAACTTCATTCACCAAAATGCACTGTAACTACTTTTGTCAAGTTTTCAAAATTTCCATATTGCCCAAATGCAATGGTAATTTCTCAGTCTTTGTCTTGCTCTTTTATCTGTACAGAGTTGATCAGTCTTTCTTCTAGATATATTTTCTCTTTGGATTCTGGAGCACTGCTCTCTCTTGGTCTCCCACCTATCTCACTGGACATTTCTCTTTTAATTTTCTGTTTGTCTTGATCAGGAAATATTGAATTTCTCAAGGGCTCAGTCCTTAAAATTTTCTTTGCACTATCTACCAAATCTGTAAGTATATGTATTTTTTTGGGATCTTGTACTTTTAAATGAAATTTCAAATATATTTGTATATTGTATACATGCAAGTCTTGTTAAGATAATAGATGCATGCAGGTGTTAACTTTGGGGCAGAGCAAACTCATCCAACTAGTAAAATATAGCTCAGTAAAAGCCCTGAACTCTGATTAATCAAATCGGTTGTTCTTTCTCTCTTTGGAGAAGGAACTTAGAAGGATAGGGGCAAAAAAAAAAAAAATGAGAAGAAGGGCAATAAGGCACCCTCCACATGAGAGTAATAGCTCAGAACCAACAATCTTGGCACTTATGTGCATAATTCATTCCCACCGTTTCATTTTTGTTGAGACTGTGCAATGTCACACTTTTGTATTGGTAATGGGTCTAAGTCATTAACTAGAAAGAAGGAAGAAAAGTTGTGATGGAGATGAGAAAGAAAAAAAAAACAGAAGAAGGCTTGACCATCTATGGAATTAAGACTTTTTTCCCCCTTCCTTGGTTCACAAATTGCAAAGGCTTTTGAAAGGCTTCTCCCTTTTATAAATTGTTCTTGCTTATGTGGTTCTCTTTCTGACAAAAATGCTCTACCCTCGTTTTCTCATCTTTTGTAGTGCAACCTGATAAATCAGTTCAAGTTAATAAGTTGGTAACTGCAGTTGTCAGATCTCAAAGTTAACAGTGGACAAGCCCTGGACTGGGATTCAGAAGACCTGAGCTTGTGTCCTAAGTGAAGACCAACCTTAGAAGTCACCCTAGGTTCAGTCATCAAATCTAAGCTTTGGTTTCTCATTCCTAAGATGGGAATAATATTCCTAGCTATTTCTGTAAACATCAAATGAAATAATAAATCATGTTAAATAGCTTTGCAGTCTGCAATAGGCTTCTAGAAGTTCTAAACCCTAGTTACAAATAAGAATAACATAGGGAGCTTTCAAAAATACATAATTTTGAGCCTCACCCCGGAAATTCTCTACAGATGGTATGTGGAAATCTGTATTTTTAAAACAAATCTCCCAGGTTAGTGAGCTGTGTCTGGCCTGTCAAATTTGTTGTTTTTAAAAAGAGTTTTAAAAAGTGCATTATAAAGCTTGAGAGATGAGGGTATTTGAGGATAATAGCATGCAAGTTTGTTTCTTCCCCAGCTGATATCTTTATAAGGGATTCTTGAGTTCAGGACAGCCTGTTTCTTATCTCAGAAGAAGTGACACTCCACGGCCTGATGTCATTCATTCCATGGGTCATTCTGGAAGTCCTGAAGGCGGATCCGGAGACTTGTGCTGAAAGTATCAGCTTGTCCTGAGTGTAGAGCAGAGCCACAGGATTGATGTTGTCTTTTATAGTGTTCCCAGCTTCGAGAGAAGCTCTAAGACTTTTAATGGACTTAAAAGCTTGGCTCTGATAAAGTACCACTTAACACAAATTAACAGGACAGATGAATGATCTCAGAGAAACAGCCTCTTCACTTGGCTTTTGATAGACTCAGAAGTTGAGAAACATGAACAAGGAACATAAGGGGGAGAGGTCAGCTGAGATAAGACTCTAATCCGGTTGTTCCTGTTTTAACTTGTCTCTGATAATAGTTCACAGTCATTCACTCAACAAACACTCCCTGTGACTCGAATCTAATCAAACCATGCTTTTCCCCACTGAGGGCTTATTCCTTGTCCTCATATTACTTACAAGCCAGACGGGAAGACGAGGCATGTGCATGCAGACTCTTAACCAACCTTAAGAAGTGATAAGTATTCTGAAAGGGTGGTGCAAAGCAAAAGATCACATCGGTTTGGATGGATGGAAGGCAGGAAAGTTTAGTTAGAAAGTAGAAAACTGAGCTCATTTTTGAAGGAGTAGTGATTTTATAAAACTCCCAAATCTGGCTCAAGCAAAACGCAAGGACTTTTTAATGCAGAGCTATAGAAATATACTCCCCAGGGCAGGGAGAAAAGTTACTAAAGCTCATGGGTAGGAGGTAATGGGGGCGAGCCGTAGTGGTTAGGGGGTGGAGGGACCTGAAGATGACTCAAAGAGTTTTAAAGTAAGAATGAAAGAAATTTAGCCTGGGCTCAGGAATGGGAGTGAGGCAAAAGGAGAAGAACCTTATTTATTCTCAGTAGGGAGGACAAGTGGAGGAAGACTGGAGATGGAGAAAAGATAGGTTATGTTAGTCGCACTATAATTTTTCACTGGATAGAGGTTATGGTTTGAAGATTTTTATTCTGAAGTATAACTAAAGAAGTCATTTTGGTATGACTTTATCTTTACGATACA
Organism: Nyctereutes procyonoides; assembly: GCF_905146905.1. Classification (NCBI taxonomy): domain Eukaryota; kingdom Metazoa; phylum Chordata; class Mammalia; order Carnivora; family Canidae; genus Nyctereutes; species Nyctereutes procyonoides. The sequence continues at coordinate 2,800,721 of NW_026575135.1, read as the reverse complement.
GAAATCTATTTAAAAAACAAAACAAAATAAGAAATACCTGATTTTAACAAATTTGTTCCTTTGGGGAAAATCTGCTGCTTTTTCCCTCACTATCATGGAGTTGGTAGACCTAACAGGAACATTTTTTTTTCTCTTAAAGAATCTCAAAATAACTTTCTTTTAATGGCCCAGGGTAGGTATCTGAGACAGTGGGAAGGTGTGGAATGAGCAATGGTGACCTGGTAACTGAGGTGGGAGGAGTACTTCCCCAGCATGATCAGGAAGCTGAGGAACCTGAAGACCATGGTTGATGGTGGTTCAGGTGTTATTAGGGAGGCTGACCATTTTCTGAGTTGCTTTGGCAGAAAGGGAAACTGAAAAGATAAATGAAGTAGAGCACGGGAGGCAACTGCATGGCCTGAGCATTGTAGGCTGGGCCAGTATGGATGGACTTTACAGAGTATGAGGACTCTCAGCGTCACTGGTTAAATGACAGAGTCAAAGCTAGTTAACCTATACCTTAGGACCAAGGACTAGAGCCTCTGACTCCAACATTTCTTTTTTCTATTCTGGGTTATATGAAAAGAATAAAGTGGAGGAAAATAGGACCATTCTTGGAGATTTAGACAGGGCCAGCTTCATGGGCGCGGGAGCTGTGCATGTGCAGGTCCTCTCTTGCTTTAATTCCCAGTGTTGCTCTTTTGAAATTCTTAATAATTTTGAAACAAGGTGTCTTGCATTTTTATTTTGCTTTGCATCCTGCAAATTATGCCCCTGGACCTGCCTGATTTACCAATTTGACTTTATGGAATGCACAATGCTGAACCAAGAAGGGATAGCTCCAGTCCACTGCTGGCCACGAATACGTGCACCTGGCCCCTACAGATCAGAAAGTGGGGAGGCAGCAAGACTGAGGATTATTCCTGGTTTAGAAAACACTTGTCCAGTTTATCAAGGTCTTGGATGGGTATTTATGGTTATACATGGCTTAGAAAAAGCTTTGGGCTGAGGCACCAAAAGACCTATCCTATCGAGATTCTGAATTATTTTGCACTAAAGAATTTAACCTTCTCAACAAGAGTTTGTTTTGTTGGTTATTGGTTGGTTTTTGTTATTTTATAAAAGGCACAATTAAGGGGAAAAAAAGACAGTCACAATGAAAATAAAAAGGCAATAATCTTGTAGGCTACAGCACATAGAAAGATGATCTCAGAAAAGCAGCCCATTGTTAACATCTCTGTGTAGTTATGAAAGTGGACAGGTAATATAGTCACTATGGGCACAGGATTTGGAGTCAAAGAAACACAAGTTCAAATCTGGACTGTTGTCTAATCGCTGTGACCTTGGATTAACGACCCAAGTGTGAATGTCATTTAGTTGATTCATCTGTAAAACGGGAATACAACCAATATCCAGAAAGGTTATTTTAAGAATGAAAATGAGGTAGTTTATGTAAAGTGCTTGGCTTGGTCCTAACTCATAGTAAGAATCCATTACGTGATAGTCATCTGACTAATAATAAATACAGGGACACGTTTGATCTTGACTCATGTCCAAGTATTGGAGTTCACAACCCCTTCATCCAGGAAGCTTATTCCTGGGCTCCGAAATAGTCCTCAGACTTTCTACAAGGATTGGTACGCATTTTGAGTGGAGTGAGGAGAGGGATAAAGCATTTATTTCCACCAAGTGGGAGCTGTTCTCCGTTCAGATCCAGAATTTCGCCCAGCAAGACCTGCTATGCATATTCACAGCACCCAACAGCTTGTTCCGTCATGCCCAAAAGATGAATTATTGCACAGGCCCCCGACATTCCACTTGCAAGCTGTCCATTCCTGTACAAAAACCTGATTGGGACTGTGGCAGAAGGTATAGGGCGATGTTTAGGATTGGGGGAGGCAGGGATGAAAACAGATGGTGGTTTGGCAGAGTGATTAAAACACTAGATATCTGTTTTAATGAATTGGCCACCCAGCAGATAAAATACTGCAAAATAGTGAGTCCCCATCTTCTCAGCCAGTAGCTGGTCTTATTTACAGGGGGTATATGCTGCTGGTAAAGCCATGCATTTTCCACTGTCTCTTTGAATGTCATGGGATGCAGAATTATAAGGGCAGAGAAGAGACATTTAGATAAGCAAGAAGAAATGGATGGATCAGTTCCTTCCAAAGCTTGCACCAATCTGGAAGATCCACGGAGCAATCAGGTTTTCTGTGTGCCCTTTGGTGAGTCACTTGACCTCTCTGGGCTTTCCTATGTTCGAAAAATGCAGTTGATAATCTGGTCTCCTAGCTACCTCATAGTTAAGCAAAAATGAAAAGTTAAAGTTCAGGTCATAATTCACTTTGGAAGAAAGATACTATGGTAACCATTAAACCATGTTGTAAAGTGACCAGCAGGAAACCAAAACAATCTGATATGCGACTGTTGACCTTCAGGCTCAGAATGATTTTTATGCATTTGGGAGCTAATATTTCCACCTGCAAATTAGGAACTATTATGTGTAATAATGATTTAATGTCCTCCACTTAGCAGGAGGACAAGAAGAAACCCGCTGACATTTCCCTGCCTGCAAAAGCTAATTTGGAGTTGTATATTAATTAACGGTATTGATGCAGAACAAACCAATTGGAATTAAGAATCCCAGGTTAATGCTAGTTTTTCTGATTTGGTGGCTGAGGTAATTCTCCCTGGATTTGTAGGTTTCTAATTTTTTTTTCTCTTTCCTTTATAGGCACACTAACCTTAGAATGATAAAATTGTCAATAAGCACACTTTCTCTTATCTCCCACATTTCCTTTATGATTCTCAGCTTCTTTATCTGTAAAATGGGAATTGCTGAGCATATTACAGGATTATTGAGGATTGAGTGTAACAGGCGTGAAAATACTTGGTAAATTATAGAACACTAAGGTGATACTAGTTAATCTCTTCATTTTATTATTACAATTATTATCGGATTTTTTTGGTGAATTTTAAATGAGATTGAACGAAAGCCAAGGATTAAAGACCTGTCAGTATTTGAAAGTACTCCTAAAATGTGACTTTGTAAAAACAACAACAAAAAACACCCCACAAATATGTGATGAATGAATAAATCAATCTTCTAAATGATCATATTGTGGCACCCTGGTGAACCTTGATCTGTCCTGAGGAGTATTAGTGTCTTAAAAATAACAAAGTATAATAGTTTGCAATAGTTTACTTTTCATGATCATGTAGATTTAAGTTTATGCACTATTATTGTCACTCATCTGAATTCTAATATGCTTTTCTGAGAAAGAAGTGGATTTATAGTTAATTGGGTGGCAATTTCATACAACCTTGAGTAAGATCTCAAGAATCTGTTTCATGTTAACATTCAGAACTCATGATCTAGTCAGTTAAGTGAGTTATATAACTTTGAAGATTATTATTTTCAATTATAACACTATAAAAAGTCTTATGGGTCTATTAGGCTGATAGGCAGGTTTTGTCTGAGAATAGTTTTCATGTCACCTTCTGCATAACAATAGCTTCAGAAGAGAGGTTACTTCTAGCTCACAAATAATAATGGCCTAAGTCACAATTTCTATTCAAGGTGCTTTCTTAGCAGCTCAGTATTCAGATGAACTTCACAAAATTTGGTTTAAAAAGCAAAACCCCAAGCTTAGGTCAAATGAGTGGACACTGTCTTTGTGCCCTTGATTTGTAGCTGTGTGACATGAAGTTACTGATCTCAGATCACTGAGTACTAAGAGTACTAAGTGCTCTTAATTATAAAATGTGGATTATGGATTTGGGTTAAAATGAAATGTTAGAATATGGAAGGAACACAGCCAAATGTGATGGGGAATTACTATCATTACCAATAGCATCAATGTTTTTCAGAGAAATGTTTTCCATGAATCAGGTTTACCTAAGGGAAGCGTTTTAAGAGGGTATTGCGGGGGAAATGGTTTTGATAGTTATCAGATGGGGTGATAATGTAGAGTGAAAATATGTTATCCAGGGCTGCTTTGTGGAGGTGGAATTCAAAGTGTGTTTGTAGGCATTTCTTATTTTAGGTGGTCATAGTCTTTCCTCAAAGTGCAATTGCTCTCATGGGTTCTATTAAGCAATAAGTCTTCATCCAGTCATTCCTGGAAAGGTTTTGAGGGGGTAAGAGAAGTTCAAGTATCCTGACCTACTGTTGTTATGATGTTCTCTTGTTTCTTTCTAAGCTCCAGGTAGAGGGGATTTAATTTTAAATAGTTCCCACTCAGTTGTAATAAATCATCTTCCTTGGTTATAAGCACTTTTTTTTTCAGATATTTCCCCAACCAGATAATCACTCCCTTCCCTGTGACATATTTCTAATATGTACTTATTATATTATAATTGCCTATTAACATAACTGTCATCTCTATTAGACTATAAGCTCCTTGAGGCATGAGCCATAATTTAATTTTCTTCAATGCCTACTATATAGCACACATATTATAATAGACACCCAAATCTTATTTGATGAATGCAAATTTATGGGGTTCATTTGTTAGCTGTCACTCAAAGATCACTGGTATTTTGTGGCAGAGACAAAGAGACCTAAATGAAATAATTCAAACATTGAATATTGGCTGCTATGTCTCCTGATATCCTTAAATTGAAAATAAAATTAGCTTGCTCTAGCCACAGATTTAAAAACTAAAATAATTTCCCACTTTTCCAGGAAGAGAAACATAATCTTATAAGCCATGTGTTCAAAACAATGTTCACTAAATATGTCAGTGAAAACCATGAGATAAGAGTAATAGGTATATAAGAATTTACCAGCATTTGTTATCAAGTCAGATGTAATGGGAAAAATATTTTTTAAGAGAGCCCCCAGGTCAAATTTATTTGTGAAATGCTAAATAGAGTGTATCAACCTCTTAAAGATCTCAGATGCACATTAAAGACTCAGTGAAGTCCTGCATTTCCCAAGCATGTTTTACTGCTAAATCAATTTTTTCAAGTAATAGACCAAGGAGCTTTACAAACCAACTTTAGAAATGAGAAAAAAAAAATCAAGGCAACCATGAGTAAGTAATGTGCCCATCGATATTCATGCTACCGAGGTACATGGTAACCTACACGTGTGTGCGCGCGTGTGCATGCTCTGCTGCAGAAGGTGAAATTCCAGGATTAAATGAATTTGGGGACTTTCTTTGCATAAGCAAGAAGGCTGATGAATAGAAATATTCAATAGGTGTAGGGCGATGTTCCTGAAAGTTGTAAAAGCAAGTGTTGAAAATGCAGCGTCCGGTCAGCACTTCTTGTGGAGATTCAAGGGAAAATCGTCCAGAGTGCCAGCTCTAGGAGTGTAAAGACCCTCTTCATTCTATCTTTAGGGACCTGTTATAGTGTTTGGTATGTAACGGCAACTCAAGAAATATTTGTGGAATGAATGAAAACATACATTAGGGTCACTGCATCCCGTGGTCACAAAATTGCCCACTTATCTATCAGGCCAAAACTTAATTATCTTCCAAGATCCAGATCCAAAATCACGTTTTCTCTTTTAGTACATTAGGGAAAACCAACAGTCATCTTCTCCATGATGAAAAGAATAGGAGAAATGTGCATGGGTACCGTTTATTAGGCCATCAATACGCGCCAGACTTCCTAAATATGTTGCTTTAATTCTTACAACATCCTTAAAACGGACTCTGTTGCTGCAGTTTCTCGTTTGGGAAACCGGTGTCCCACAAAGGTAAAACGGTACACCCAAGTTTACATAGCTAATAATTGATAGATCCAGGATCGGGAAATGGTTTCTCTGCTTCCAGGCTGTACTTCTCCAACTATGCCATACTGCCTCCCACACTTTAAAAAGCAATGTAATACACTATTTTAAATAGGCATCATTTGCATTATTGAGCAGCTGTGTGGCTCTCCAAAATTGACTTGTCTTCCAGGCTGCATGGAAAATAGTATCTAATCCATATTAATTATAAATACATAACCCTGTATTTTAAATACTGGCTAGTTGATGAGTTGTGCTGAGCTGATTTTTTAGTAAGTGATAAAGGTTAGAACCTTTGACAGGCAATCATCTCTTAGCAAAAAGCCTAATATTAATACTGTGGTATTTAAAATCTTGAAGGGGCCTTAAAAATTCTTGGCCCAGTGTTACTTACAGCGCTGTTTAGGTTTTGGGCAAGAATGAGCTCAGGCATATAGGTCTGGAAAGGGCTCAGTATTCAGTGTCCTCGCCATGTACCCTCCCCTCCAAGCCAGTAGCCCCTCAGTCATTGTGGCAACCAGAAATGCTCCTCCTGTGCCAGTAACTCTAACCGTGCATTTGAAAGGCCCCTGCGGTCTAACTCCCTCCGTGTGGATCTTGTGATAACAGGGATTATTGGTGATCTGGGCAAGACCACACACTAAGGAGCAGAGCCAGGACCCTTCTGTGTAATAACATCCACCGTTTACTGAGGAATCCTGTGCCACGCCCTGTCCTACGGGGCTCGCATTACCATCTTCTCTGTCCCTCATAATTTCGCATAGTGTTTTAGAGCAGAAGCTCTGAAGTTAGATGGCCCAGTACTGTCTCTGCCACTTACTAGCTGTGTAAACTTGAGTTAGCTGGTTTTTCTGTGCATCATTTTCTCTGTAATAGGAGGATAACATCTCAGGGGTGTTGGGATTACACTTGTCAATCTTAAAAAGTGCTTAGACAAAAATCCTACACAGAGTCAGTGTGCAGTACTTTTGGCTTCTGATAACGACGTTACTGTTTCCCCAGGACTGCATTGGGAAGACCCTAACGATAGGGAAGAAACAGATGAAAGATCTCCTATCTTGAGTTGACATTCTGGTTGAAAAAAAAAAAAAAAAAACAGTAAGAAAACAGTTTCTTACTAAAACTGTAAGTTTGGAGTGCCTGGGTGGCTCAGTCGGCTAAGCATCTACCTTAGGAGTGGGACGTGATCCTAGGGTCCTGCTGGGCAGGGAGCCTTCTCCCTCTCCTGCTCCTCCTGCTTGTGTTTGTGTGTGTGTGTGAAATAAAGAAACAAAGTATTAATTAAAAAAATAAAACCATAAGTGATCACCTGATGAGGCAGGTGATTTTAAATCAGCTATGTTGGGATGACAGCTATCAATAGGGTCTAGGGCTAGGTCAGGGAAGGCTTTAAAAAAAAAAAAGAGCTAGAATCTTACCTTTGCTCTGAAAATATGGGCCAGAAGGATGTTAATGAAAAAAGGGAAGTGGGTATTGGATAAATAACAAGAGCAAAGGTATTTAAAATCAATGTTCTTTAAGATATGTGTGTGTGTGTGTGTGTGTGTGTGTGTGTGATGGAATGGCAGGTGGAAGACAGGTAATATTCATAGCAAAGAGCAAAATGTAATTGGATAATGGAATATGAGCAAATATCAGAATGTACAGCAGATTTGGGGCTGACTCAGGGGACTTTCATTTGCTCCCTTGGAGAAAAGAGCTTATCCATTCATGGCCCTTTAACCACAATCCCAAGAACAGTAAGAGTGAAACTAATCCCAAGATACTGAAGAGGCACTAATTGCTTCAGTCATTGTGGCTGGTAATTTGGGGGTATGCTCAAAGGGTTGGATTCCTTTCCCTAAAGGAAAAAAAAAGAGCAATGTTTGGCAGAGATGTAAGACATTAAAGCAAAGAGGAGGAAAGAAAGAATTTGGGCGAATTATACAGAAGACAAGACAGCTTGGGATAAAGAAGGTAAAGAAGGAATGTAGGGAAGACGGTAGGAGATGCACGGAAGGGAGGGGGACCAGAGGGGTTGACGAAGCCTAGTGTTCAGCACATAATTCTTTGTGCACAACATGGTAGCATCGTCCCCAGAAATAGGGAATTATCGAGTGGTGTAGACGTGGTCTCCCTTCTTAAGAAGCTGACATTCTTACAAAGTCTAAATAAAGATCTAAGTAAATCCTCTTGAAGTGATAAACTGCTCTGGTAGCTTAATGGAGGGAGAAATTGCACCCAGCTGGACAGAGTAGGGTGGGTCATCTGCCCACCGAAGAGAAAGAGTCAGTGCTGTATTAGAATATATTAAATATGCATTCATGTATGTCCCAGTTCAGTTCTCCAGGAGCTCCTTGAGCAGGTATTGAGCAGTGCGTCCCTCCCCTACAGGCCGGTGTTTTTGTGTTGACTCTCAGGTTGCACATTAGCATCATTTATGGAGCCTTTAAAAAGACCAATACTGAGCCTCATCCCAGATCATTTAAATGAGAATTGCTGGAAGCTGGGTTTAGGCATGCACGTACTTTTATAAAAAGCTTCCCAAGAGACTTTAAGGAGCAGCAGGTTTGTGAGACCTTTGCTTTCCTTAGCTTGTAAGATGGCAAGGAAGTCAGGCTGCATGATGCTTAAAGTCACTCCCAGTTCCTAAATTGCATCAGTCTGTTCATCTTGTCATCTGCAGGATTCCTCTCTCCTATTACAGGGGAAGACACTGAGATTTAGGAAGTGACTGCGACATCCCCAAAGGCAAGCAAGCCCTGTGACCACAGGGTTGCAGAGTCCGAATGGGGACCCCGCTTCTGCTAACCCTGCCTTCCTCCTCCATCACTTAGCCAGTGATCCTCCTGGATAGATTCTCAGTTTGTTACCAAGGGAAAAGATTCAGGCAAATGCTCAGAGAGCCTGTGAAAGCAAAATGCATGTCGTCAGCCCTTTGGATCCTGCATCAGTGGTAGCGGCATCAGGGCCCTGGAAATGATCTTCCCAGTCAGCCCTTCTCCAGGCTTTGCCCTCTTCAGAGAGGAAATCAGGTGCCCTTCGGTGCAGCCGGGACTAGGCAAGCAGAGAAATGTCCTGCTGATCCCCTGGTTGAACAGTGGAGGGAGACAAACCTCAGAGATTGCCCTGATGGGGTTTTTGACCACTGAGGTCTAGTTTTCATTTTCTCTGAAATACTGTTTTTATGAAAACTATCTATAAATGACCCTCACCTCAGTGTTACAAAGAAGATTAGATTAAAAGTGCCTCAGGGAGACTTGGGTGAGCAATCTCAGAGTAACTAACTTGGGAAAGGGAGGAGGAGAAAGGAGACTGGAGATCCAGCAAGGAATGGGCCCTGGAACTAGCACCGTGTCCGTCGGTCAGCGGGCGCGAGGGCACCAAGGTACGTGTGCACCTGTGCAAGGGGGTGAGGAGCTAAGTTGACAGGGAGGTGCACTGGTGTTGACAAACACGGGGTAACAGCTGAATTCACGTTTGGGGGCCAAGAGTCTAGTCTTTCAGGGGGCCAACGTCATTCTGAAATTTTTTCCCCTTCGCCTGGCTTTCCTCAAGGGACTTTCTTATAAAGTGTGCACTCAGTGCAGAGCTGCGCGTTTCAAGAGGGCTGGCTTCTGATCGGTCCACTCCCACGTGACACGGATCTAGCCCAGTGCCTAATCCACGACAAACACCATGCGTTTGATCCTGTTGAACCCATTAGTGCACACTCACCCAACCAGCCCAGGAGGCCTCCCAATTTTTGTCTTAAACTGCCTCAATATTTAGATGGCCCATCATTAGAGGCAAGCGGATAATATATTTGCCTGGATGATAGCAGAGCGTCATCATAGTCCACCTAGCAGCACATGGTACGGGGTTCTCCTACGGTGCTTTTTGTTTTTGGTACCTGATGCCCATCTCTGCTCAGTGTGCCTCTCATCCTCTGTGAGGCTGCAGACAGTGTTTCATCTAAAGAAATCACCTTTATTCTAAGCAAACCTGGCTCCCAGATATATTGCCAGGGTTTCTGCCAATTTGTGTTAATTTTCACAGCCTCTAAACAACTGGCAAAATACCTGCTGATACAGCAGCTGCTGTAATGCTCCCAGGTAATTCAGGTATTTCTACGTGTTACTGGTTCATCGATGATGCCGTCTGAGCTATAAACAGTCCGTAATAATGGATACATTGCATTCATTCATTCATTCATTCATTCATTCAACAAGCATTGATTGCCAGGTACATCTGGATATTCAAACTTACTTTCCCATTACTAAACTCAATGCCTTTCAAAACATCAATTATAAAATACAAAATGGTCACTCATAGACAATCCTTCTCCGAACAATTAGTGGGAGGCTCCACAGACCAGGATTATGTAGTTTTGCTTGTTTATTGATTGGTTTCTGTTTTGTTTTACTTTACCTAGGAGAAGACGGCGACAGAAAGTCAACACAGTCACATTCACGAGAGTAAATTCATTTTGAGTTCATGAAAGCAGCATTCTCCCAAGCTCCCCACATATAAGACCTTAGAGAGGTGTGAACAGCCCCTAGAAGGATGTGTGTGGATTCCTATTATCTGCGAAAGGGGATGAAACAGGACTGTTAAGGGTTGGAAAGGTGATACATTGCAAGTCCTGTTGTGTGGAACCCCTGGGGGAAAATGGGAAAGTAGTTCTCTGTCTGCAAGGGATGAAGACAGAAAGCAAAGACGACATCGTTATTGATAAGGCCCGTCTCCCCAGCACGGCTGCGTATGGGAGTGAAAGAAGCAAATACCAAGATGTACAGATCTAAGAACTCTAGTCAGGGGACCTGTAGCCGGTTGTAGCACTAAAGGAGTAGAATGAGCCTTCCTGGAAGGTCTAAGAACCTGTTCAGGGAACTGGAGCAGGAGTTGACTGACATCTTCTGTAGGGCTGAGTCTCTCTTCTTACAAGGCTGTGTGTGCTAGTGAGTGGAGCTGGCAGTGGCTGACTTCTGCTGAGGAAGCTGGACTTTTCTTTTGAACCGCGTGGGCCTCCAGATTTCTCCCACAGTTTAGCTGAATGGAAAATATGGAACTTACTGCCTGTGTACAATAGGGGCCTGCATCTATTTGTTGGAAAATTAAAAGACTGATTTCCACACATTGGAATCCCGAGTCTAGAGAAGTGTTCATATGGGACAAAGGCAAACTTCCAGGCAATTTAGGTAAATTTAAACCTGTATTGACGAGGGTGAGATCACATCTGTCTCAGTGTTCTTGCAGTTAGAATCTTGTTCCACAAATATTTCAAATCCTGTCACCATTTTATCTACAAGTCCTCATCTTCATTTCTCACTCCTGTGCGTTGTTGCTGATGGCATTCTCCTTATGGGATATTTTATGCTTTGAGTTCTAGGACATCTAACTCTCTTGATTGCTATCTTCCCTTTCTCGACTCTCCCTATTTGGCATTATGAGTCTTTTGCTCCTTCCCAAACTTGAAGTTGTCTGTGGTCATCTGAACCAAGTCAGAATTTGTTTTTGTTTTTTTTTTTAAGTATTTTATTTATTTATTCATGAGAGACACACACACACACAGAGAGAGAGAGAGAGAGAGAGAGAGAGAGAGAGAGGCAGAGACACAGGCAGAGGGAGAAGCAGGCTCCATGCAGGGAGCCCGATGTGGGACTCGATCCCAGGACCCCAGGGTCACGCCCAGGCTGAAGGCAGGAGCCCAACCGCTGAGCCACCCAGGGACGCCCTCGCCAACAGAATTTGAACGGAAGGGATTTGTATATTTTCTAGCCAGCAGCTTTTAGAACCCTGCCACAGCAATGGGCAAAATCCAGGCAGCCGTGCCTCTAACAAGCTAGATCCTGGACTGAGGGTGACATGGAACTGAGCCCTCAGCTGACCCGAGGTGGACATGGAAAATGAATGAAAATATTTTTTTGGCTTAATTTACTGAGAGTTTTATATTGTTGATTACTGAAGCACACCCTATCCTGGCTGATGTAGTGGAGGGTATCTAGAAATCAGACCCTCCTGAAGCAAGACTCTGAAGTATGTGGTACTGGCCTCACCTAGTAATTGTCTGACAGGTGGCAAGAAAACTGGTCAGTTTTGCAAAGGCAAAACGTTTGGTTAAAAAAAAAAAAAAGTTATCTGTGGTACCGTAGGGAAAAGATCATGTATCTTACAAACTTGTGAGTCTAAGAGAAACAGCCATGAAAGAGAATTTAGTACTTCTGGATCCATCTGGCAATGTATTAATAAAGAGATGGTTTCAGAAAGGTGTTGCCCGGCTTGTAAGTGAAAATAGAAGGGAATAGAGAGAATTCATTAATTCAGGGATTTTTAGAATTGGAAAAGGAAATTACTTCCCAATGCCAAATGGCAAAGAATAAAATTGAGAAGGCTTTTGAGTAGTAAAGGCTGATTAAAACTCAGACTTGTAGCAAGGACAAAAATTAAAGATATGACCTTTGTACCCATTGATATAACCTCTGAAAGGATGAAATGTTTGAAAGGTCTAGAACCAAGTAAAGATGTTATAGAGTAAATTCATTCAACTATATGAACAAAATGTCTCAGGGAAAAGAGTGTGGCTTGAAGAGGCCCAGAGTACACATGACTAACAGAGATGGACAGAGGGAGGGTGGGAAAGAAGAAAGTGGGCCATATGAAAGGAAGAAAAAGTGAAAACACGAAGAAAAAGATTGTATTTAAGAAGCTTGTCTAGAAGAGAAATACGTATGTGCTACTGGCACGCAGAACTGGTGGAATTGAGTAAATTAAAAACAAACAAGCAGGCCCCTGGGTGGCTCAGTGGTTGGGCATCTGCCTTCGGCTCAGGTTGTGATCCTGGGGTCCCGGGATCGAGTCCCACGTCGGGCTCTTTGCAGGGAACCTGCTTCTCCCTCCCCCTCTGTCTCTCTCTGTGTCTCTCATGAATGAATAAATAAAATCTTTTTAAAAAAATAAAAACAAAAAAAATAAAATAAAAACAAACACGCAAACCAGTTTTTAGCTTTCAAAGGGTTGCGCTATCACGATGAGTCACAGACCTAGAAAACAATCTCAAGGTTAATGTAACTCAATAAACAAGTGGAACAAGCTAGAAATGTTAAGCTTAAAGAAGACTACGTACACCATAACACGTATTTTGGAGGAACGGAGAACTGAAGTTTAGAGGAAATTAGTTGAAATAGAGTGTAGAGTTCTATTTCCCGTAGAACAGGGAGCACATACGAGCGTTAGGACACTTAAACTCAGTGTAAGAAGGCCACTCCTAATGAGTGCTCTCCGGCGACGGAATAAGTTGCCCTGAAAGAACTGAGCCATCTATCACTGGCTCGGCCAGGCCAATGCTGACTGCGCGGCTCTGGGAGGCAGAGGGGAGTAGCGTGTAGTATAATTCATTGGATGACACGTTAGCAGACTTATTTGTACCTTTCATATATTAATATTTGCCAGCCAGGCACAGGGCTAAATGACCTCACATACATAATTATCATGGCTCTCTGCAAATTTATGAGATTCCTATCCACTTCATATAACTAGTAATATTCAGAGGTAGAACCTGAAGCTGGCTTTATTTGAAATCTTCCAACTCATGGCACCTGTGAGTCCATTATCCACAGCTTCTGCTTGTGGATATTCTCCGTCTAATTGTTTTTAATGAGATGGCATAAAGGATTCTTATTCCTCACCGGACAGCGCTTCTCAGCAAAGATGTAGAGGGATCTAGTAGAAGGGATTTTGGAATCCAAGTCAGACGACTTAACCTTCTTGGGCTAACCATGTTTTGCTGGATGGCCACGGGCTGAAATGCGAACCTCTTCTGTTTCTTAATTTGCAGGGGAGTTTTCCACTGACCGCTGCCTTTCTTACAAGTGTCCAGAGAGGCTAGGATCACATTTCATGAAATTTTTTTTTTAATCTTTTATTGGTGTTCAATTTGCCAACATATAGAATAACACCCAGTGCTCATCCCATCAAGTGCCCCCCTCAGTGCCCGTCACCCAGTCACCCCCACCCCCTGCCCACCTCCCTTTCTACCACCCCTTGTTCATTTCCCAGAGTTAGGAGTCTCTCAAAAAAAAAAAAAAAAAAAAAAGGAGTCTCTCATGTTCTGTCTCCCTTTCTGATATTTCCCATTCATTTTTTTTCTCCTTTCCCCTTTATTCCCTGTCACTATTTTTTATATTCCTCAAATGAATGAGACCATGTAATGTTTGTCCTTCTCCGATTGACTTATTTCACTCAGCATCATACCCTCCAGGTCCATCCACATTGAAGCAAATGGTGGGTGTTCGTTGTCTCTAATGGCTGAGGAATATTCCCTTGTATACAGAGACCACATCTTCTTTCTCCATCATCTTTCGATGGACACCGAGGCTCCTTTCACAGTGTGGCTATTGTGGACATGGCTGCTAGAAACATCGGGGTGCAGGGGTCCCGGCGTTTCCCTGCATCTGTATCTTTGGGGTAAATCCCCAGCAGTGCAATTGCTGGGTCGTAGGGCAGGTCTATTTTTGACCTTCATTTCACGAAAGGGCTTTTTAAAAAGAGAATGCGATCTGCTGGCAGACGTTTGAGTTGAAATTTTCTTAGCTCACAATGGAAATATTTAACGAGACATACTTGTGATCTACCTTCTGTGTCTGTCGCACGTTAGCAGACCACTTCTCTCATTTCTGCTCTTCGGCAAAGCCGGCTGCAACCAAGACTTCTCAGCTTAGGGAAGAGGATTCTTTTGTTTCTTAGTAGAGTTCCTTATTTATTCTTCTTCAGCAACATCTGCCAAGGTTCTCATCTAAGTTCTTAACCCACTTGAGAGAACTTGGCCCTACGATACCCCATTACCATCTATTAAGCAGGTAGGTACTGGGCTCTTGGCTTGATTTGAGTAGATCAGTCCTGTAAGTTAATCCTCACAGGAAGTATATAAATCGGGTTTTGTTTTACAAAAGAAGAAACAAAAGAGATTAAGTAACTCCCCTGGAGTCTCACAACTAGTAAGTAGCAATCGGAATCCACCTGAGTTATTTCCATCATAGATGGACCACTTTCTCTGCTCCTTCAGCCGATCCACATCTATATAGCCCCATTGTCTATGACCACTTCCAGAGATCATATCACACGCACATTCCTCCCTGCATTGCTACTCTAGTTAGGAAAATCTCTATTGATCCCCATTGCCCATTAGCAGGTTTTAAGAATAGCACCGATGTATCACCATGGAATTCAAAGTTAGGCTGGAATGGAAGGTCTTCCAATCGTCTAACCCCAGTGTAATTCCACACAACTACCACTGCTCTCTCTAACTCATTATCTGCTCCAGCCGAATGGAATTTCAAGTTCTCTCCCAGCTAGAATGCAAATGTCATGAGAGCTTGGTGACTTTGGCCTGTCTGGTTCATTGCTGACTCCCCAAACCCTAAAATAGTGACTGTCACAGAGTAGACATCTAACTACTGCTGAATGAATGAATGAATGAATGAATATGCTGTTCTATCCTATCTCTGGACATCATCTGGAATGCTTTATGCTCATCTGTACCTATGTGACTCCTACTTCAATATTCAAGGTCTAGTTAAAAGGCCACTTCTCCAATTCTTAAATTCTCAGCCTGAAGCAATCAATTTAGGGTTATTAGGATCTTAGTCCATTTGGGCGGCTACCACAAACATACCATAGCCTGAGTAGCTTAAACACTTATTTGTCATAGTTCTTCAGGTTCACAGAGTGCTACCTCTTCACTGTATCCTCACATGACAAATGAGGTGAGAGAGCTCTCTGGGGTCTCTTTTACAAGGGCACTAATCCCATTCATGAGGGTTCTACCCTCATGACCTAATCACTTCCCAAACACCCCACATTCTAATACCATCATATTGGGAGTTAGGCTTCAACATATAAATTTTGGGCGATACAAACATTCAATCCAAAATGGCTAGTAAATATATACAATTTCTAATATTAGACTGGCTTCTATGGGCTTGGAGGTAGGAAGTAGCAACACATGTGCCACATATCTCTCACCGTTGAATTCCTCTCTTTAACTTTGTGTATAGAAAACTTGGAGGCAGCAAGAAGACTGTGCCCCAAGATCACATAGAGAGCAGCCAGTTACTGGCAGGAACAGAAAGAAATTCAGACTTTATCCTCAATCCAAATTCAGTACTCTTTCCCATTTATCTAAAGAGTAATGAATTATAAAGCTTCCACACTTTTGAGTGCTAAAGGCTAATTATTGTGTTTAAATGCATATAAAGATACATCCATATGGTATATTTCCATAGGTCACCATGTGAGAAAGTGTAAGTGGGAAGGAGCTTAGATAGTTCATTGGAAAGACAATCTGTCTGTATATGTGATGAGGATGGTAAGAAAGCAGCCAACTGTAAGCTTTTTTTTCCCCCTGCACTGCCTGAAAAATCCATGACAGACATGGTAGCTGATAAGGCTGAGGAGCAGTGGGAGTCCGATCCAGCATGTGTGAATGAAAGGATAAAACAAATGAAACAAACTTTTTTGAAGCCAGAGCAGCAGTAATCCCTCTTGTGTATGCTTTAGTGAATTTGGCCTCCCAGATAGAGGTTTGTAAAGAACAAAGTAGCAGCCCATGGATGACAATGGGAAAACCAGCTTTACAGGCAAAATCTCAGAAGGAAGGTGGGGAAAAGGAAGAGAAAAGGAAGAGCAGGGATTCAGTGTGGAGGATGGATGGAGGCATCTGTTGTTCATGGCTTCTGTTTCCTTACACACAATTCTATTGTCCTGACAATATATTTTTAGAAGGGTGATTCTATGTTGCGTAGGGAAACGGTAGGTTACCAGGTGCAACTTTTAAGTTGACAGCACCTTACCTGTAAAAACGTATAGGCTACAGAGTGTTATTTTTAAGTTAGGTTCATTATCTCATTTGATTCTCAACAAAATCATGAGGAAGGTATTGCCTTTTTTGGGTGGGGGGAGGTGAAGGTTTTAAGTGTAGCCTGATGTTATAATGAAGGAAACTGAGGCAGCAAAGCAGCCACTGTGGTAGGGCAAGCACAGCAATACTAGTCCAAGTCTTACAAGTGTGTTATGACATGAGACCAGCCTAGTGGTTCCCAAATCTGACCTTGTAACAAACAGATGTTATTTTAACTGGTTGCAAAAATGTAAACTTGCCTTTTGCCTCAGTCCCTTCCACCCCTCACTTCCTGACCCCCCTTCTGCTTTTCTCAACTCTTTCATTCTCTTGCACATGAGCATTCTGGCTTCCTCTCTATCTATCTTAATCCTCTTCTCAGTCTTTCTGTTTCCACTGGACAGAATTCATTAAGTAAATTATTTATTTAGAGAGGGGGAGGGGCAGAGGAAGAGACAGAGAGAGAATCTTTTTTTTTTAAGATTTTATTTATTCATGAGAGACACAGAGAGAGAGAGGCAGAGACACAGGCAGAGGGAGAAGCAGGCTTCCTGGGGGGAGCCCGATGGGGGACTCGATCCTGGGACCCAGGACCCCAGGATCATGCCCTGAGCCAAAGGCAGATGCTCAACCACTGAGCCACCCAGGTGTCCCAAGAGATAGAGAATTTTAAGTAGGCTCCACCCCACCTCCACCCCATCATCATCGAGCTCAATGGGGCTTGATCTCATAACCCTGAAATCATGATCTTAGCTGAAATCAAGTGTCAGATGCCTAACCGGATGAGCCATCCAGGTGCTCTTACCACTGGGAGAAATTAGAGATTTTTGTTTATTCCAACTTTATAGGGTATGGTTTGGAAATTTTAAAAGGTTAATGTTGTTTCTTCTAGCAGTCCAGAAAAAAAAAAAAAAAAAGAAAAGAAAAATCAAGATTTCTGGATGTATTTATGTCCTATAACATGTGATAATTGTGATGTTTTAAATTTCATGATTAATAAATAAAAATGGGCATGCTATATACAAAAGCTACTCACACAAGCTCCACTCAAAGACTGGAGTGATTGTAAGGGTAGGGACCTAATGAGACCCAAAGAAATAAAGTGAAAAAGATTCTGGGAAAGCAATGAGGCCTAAAATATAAACGGACACACACCTAAAAACATTTCTCATATTGAGTCCTTTAGGTTATTGCTAATAAAGCATGTATTGTGTTTCTGCAGCTGTAGGTTCCTATTGAAATTTTGATCCATCAGAACGGCATCAAGAGCCAGATTTACTGCACAGCTCTGAAGTTCCTTACAAGGCAAGGAGAAGATCAAAGAACACTGACCTGTACATACAGAACTAAAAGGACAACAGAGAAATAAAAACAAACGTACTCCATGGTATCACCTATACCGGGAATCTAAAGAAAAGTCAGCTCGTAGAAACAGGGACAAAACGTGGCTGCCAAGACCTGGGAGGTGGGAGAAAGGGTGATAAAGGGCACAAGCTTTCAGCGGTTAGATGAATAGGGTCTGAAGTCCTAATGTATAACATGGTGACTACAGTTGCTAACACTACAAAGTACCATTGAAATTTGCTAAGACAGGGGGATCCCTGGGTGGCGCAGCGGTTTGGCGCCTGCCTTTGGCCCAGGGCGCGATCCTGGAGACCCCGGATCGAATCCCACATCGGGCTCCCGGTGCATGGAGCCTGCTTCTCCCTCTGCCTGTGTCTCTGCCTCTCTCTCTGTGACTATCATAAATAAATAAAAATTTAAAAAAAAAAAAAGAAATTTGCTAAGACAGTAGAACCTAAACATGCTCAACAGCTTCTTTTTTTTTTTTTTTTTAATGTACTACTGATTTCTGCTTCTTTTTTCTTTTCCTGGTAACCTGGACCACCCTGGGATGCAACTATCCAGGGCTTTAAAGTCCAGTCATGCATTTGTACAAAGTCACACACTTTAAACTGCTAAGAGATAAAGTTTGTTAATTCTTGGCCCAAGCACAAGGAAATACACTCTCTACTTGTTACCTGTGAGGCAGACAACTTAGAGTTCTCTTCTTTAATCCCTGTGATATATGTATATCGTTATGGCCCCTATCTGGAAAAAAAAAAAAGGCAGCAGCTAGCCGACACTTTTCCCTAGTTCTAGATGATCTTAATGCTCAAATGCCACTTGCAAATTGAATCCATGTATATCCAAACTCAAGGTCAAAAAGTGGTGTCTACAACATTTGGGAATTTTACACAAAATCACAGGATGTGACCGAAGTAGAGCAGGTAGGAATCTAGCGCTTCATGGTGTAACAGAATCTCGAAAAGCAGTAGATACTGTTGGTTGGTGGAATCCGTGGGTCACCAGATATCACACCTTCAGTTTCTACTCACTTTCTCCAGATCTTTTGGGGGGGGGGGTGGTTTCATGCATGGCATGTTGTGAGTTGTCACTGCCAGCGTCTCTTCCCTCTCTATATCATCCACAACCCGGAACAAACGTTGCTAAGGACAAACTATGCCCAACGAAAGAGCTCCAGCCGGCTAGAAGTATCTGGACAAGATCGCAACCTGAACTTTGGGAGCTGTTTTTATTTCACAAGCTGCTGTTGTCTTAAGCACTTACGATGTGGCCTGGAAAAGACAAATAGTCCTCTGAAAATATCTCTACAGGAAGAGCCTTCTCCCCAGTACCTATAAAACATTCATAACACCTTCATTGTGCTGTAAATCCTTAGCAGGAGTTGATAACAGCGCATGAATTTTTAATGTAACATTTATAAATGGTTATTAAAACTATCCTTAAAGTAAAGTGTCAGTTTATTTTTAATTAACTGCTGGCTATTTAAGCTCCCAGATGGCCTGGGGAAAGACCAAGAGGCCCACATGTCAATTGTCCTCCCTGTGGCCCCATCTTTAACCCCTTGTGGTCTGCTGTCACACAGAACAATGCGTGTAAGCTCTAAGGACTTAAATAAACTGCAGATATGGTCTTGGGAACATTGTATTTCTTATAAAATAGTCCTGGAATATCTGTCAGCTACCATGGCTACCACAAAACCATGTGGTAAGCACTACTTGTTCTGAATGCTTACAGCCCAAACCCACCTCCATATACCCATATCCAGCAAGAGAGAAAATCAGGGAAAAGAAGAATGATGAAAAGATTCTAGAACACTAGAACGGAGACAGGATTCTAACCCGGGTTCAGTGGCATTCTACTTTCATGATACTGAGCACATTTCAGCTCAAAAAGTACAAAAGGAATATACTTCTATATCTGTAAAGGTAGGGATGGTGCAAACTGCTCTGCTTTTCTCAAGAGGTTGTAAGCATCAAATTAAAAGCGAGGCATGAACATCTTTTACGAACCATAATAAGTAGTCCACATGTATGGTCTCCCCTTTATTGTCTTCCAATTACCGATCACTGTCCTCATGGACTCTTGGTATGGATTTCCCCAAATTCTGAATTTGCCTTTTCTTTCTAGAGCCCAGAAATCAGGGAAACCCATTGTGTCCATATTAGAACTTTAGAGTTCTGATCTTTCCTATGGCTGGAAAGATTATTTCACCCAGGGTACAAATTCTTTCTACAAAATCCCCTGAGAATGACTGTGTGGCTTCTGGTTGCAGTCCCAGGAGCAAGGAGCTTACTACACATTATAATTAGAAAATCCAATTGTTACTGAGATCACTGTGACTCCTTTGGGGCCTCAGATTCCTGATATATGTGCCTTCTGATTTCCACCGAGGTGCTTGGAATAGACGACCCTGTCGGTTATCCTGGCTCTGACTGTTTGCCTGTATCACATGCCCCAAGAAGCACAACACCCAACGGTCCTATCTTTCCTTCATTTGCCTCAGAATGTGGCAACATAATCCAGTCAAGCACGGGAAATATAAAAATCCAGGAATGTGGATCTCATAGGATACATGTGAATGTAGGAGTCTGTGAATACAGGTGTATGTGTCAGTACAAATATTCAAGTTTCCAATGTTAGACTAGAGGATCCATTAGTATACTTAAGCGAATGGAAAATTAAATCTTCTGGGGATGCACCCAAATTCCTTAGAATGGCACTCAAAGCCCTTCATAGTCTAGCCTGGGATGTACCTCTGGTTTCCTTTCCTATCATGCCAACTCCGCCACTCAGGGCTCTATGAGGGCTGAATTATTATTTTTCTTAGTGAACCACATTTGCTTTATGCTTCCTAGAATTTGTACATACCACCTGTTCTGTCAAGAGCGGTCTCACGTCCTTCTGTACCCGAAGAACTAATAATTCTTCAATATCCCTCTCAGGTGCTGTCCTCTGGGAAGCCTTCTCTGCCTGTGTAACCAACCCCTTGTGCTCATTTCTATGATGGCATTTGTCACATTACATGGCAATTTCTGGCTTACGTTTTTTGTTTCCTTCATGAAAACTTGAGCACTGTAAGAGCAAAGTAAATGCCTTATGTGTCTATCAGCCAGTTTTAACACAGTGCTAGACACAAAGGAGACACTTGGTAATTACCTGTTGAGTAAGAGTGCGAATTACATTTGAATGCAGGCTTTGCAAGTTCTATGATCAACATTTAAGGGCAAAATGACTAATTTTCATTTGGATTATGCTGTTGAACATTAACCAAGAGTTTATTTTGTGGTCAGAAAAATGATGATGCATTCATTCTAATTTAGACGCAGTACACGGAGTACTGCAAAAACAGTGAGTCCTAACTAGAAAATGTCTTTTGCACATAGAACTGGTTTGGGCTGTGACTGTATAGGCAAGGCTTTTCTGGGCATAAAATGACTAAAAGCTTATGAAGAAGAAAAAGAATATGCTAGAGAAAACTATGGCCTTAGAGTCAAACATAGGAGTAAATTGAACTTTCCCCACTCTAACTGAAATGATGTGATTGACCAAAAAAGAACTAAATCTATGGAGTAAAAGAGAATGAGAGAAGAGCTGGTAAATAACGAGGAATGTCAACAAAATTACATTCATCGAATAACAAAAGGTAAAAGTGTGTGGTAAGTAGTGACTGACCTGGCCTGCCAGAGAAGTCTGAATGACTGGCATCACGGAAACCTGGAGAAAGTCAGGAATTGGAGAAGCCACGTAGCAGTAAAGTCAGGGATGAACAATAGGACTGGTAATTAAAAGAGTTGGTTGAAAGTATTGAAGGGACAGTTAGAGCCTCAGAAGAACTCCTTCAAAAGCCTGATTGCCCTCTCCAAAATAAGACACGAGAATTAGTCCCTCAAAAGTTTAATCGAGATTACCCTAGTCTCAGACACAGTAGGTACAGCTGAGGCTAGACAAAGGGCAATGCATGGGAAACAGAAGTAGTGATTAGAAGTCTGTCTGTTCCTCAGCTTCCAGAATGCTGGAATCAAAACTTATGTTCCCCAGATATTCATCTCGAGGAAAGTGACTGGTCCAACCGAAAAAAATCTATGTGAGCAGACATCTGCCAGCATAAAGGCCAGGACCTGGCCCAACCACCTTTCAGTGAAGCCCAGTGGGTTGATAAGCTGTACCACACATGCTGCTCTAAAGAAGCTTCTTAGTGAGATAAATAGGTAAGATGGAGATATAAAACTAAAGCTTACATGAAAAAAAATCAAAACAAATTTAGAAGAGGAACTCCAAGGAAAAGAAATAATGTAGAGAACAGAAAGAAATGCCTAGAAAAATATAATTGCTCCTTTGAGAAAATAAAAGACATTTGATCATGGAAACAAAAAGCAGGGTTGTAAAAATGTTATGGGGAAAAAAATCTTGAAATTTGAAAAAATGTTAGCAAAAAATCAAACGCATTTATAATTCAAAAGAAAGAGACATTAGAGTCACAAAAATCCCCCCAAACGTAACTAGAAAAATAAATAGAAAATAAAAGCTAACATAGAATATTACTACAGCAAGTCTACTACCTGACTAAAGTAAGTTACAAATAACAGACAAAATGGAAGAAAGGTATTTACCAAAGAAATAATTCAACAAAGGCCTGTGGAGTACCCAGCATATCAAAGCATATCATTATAAAATTTCGGAACATGACAAATAAATCAAATATTCTTGAAGCTTCAAAGAGATAGAAAACAGCTCATATACAAAGGACTGGGAATCAGAATGGCATTAGGCTTTCTAAAGACAATATTGGAACCTGTCAGATGGTAGAGAAATACTTTAGAAGTTCTGAGAGAAACTGATTTCAAACATAGAATTCTATACACACACCATGATTCAGTATTAACAATATTTCAGACATCAAGGAAGTGACTCACATACTTAACCCTTGTGTACACTTTCGCAGGAGGATGGAGGTTGCATGCCACCTAAATGAGAGAGTAATCCATGAAAGAAGATCCAAGAATCAGGAACTAGGCTTCCCCCCATGCAAAAAGTGAAACTGGGTCCCAGTGGGAGGGCTGAGGAGCATCCTGGGTCAAAAGCTATGAGCAGCCTATGGACCAACAGTGTTGATTAAAAGAGCTGGAGGGCTCCCGGTAGATTGCTCCAAGACCAAGGGAAGAAAAGGAAACAATGGATTAGTATTTCCTGATGCATTTTAGTACATTAAGACATTTGAGATGGAATTCGTGATAAGAACATGGAAAAGGGAGCCAACAGAAAAATATGAGTCACTTGTTAATTTTAGGAGAATGTATATGTGTATATGCATATACATACACACGATTGCGATATGCTGTGAATTATATTTATTATAAATTATATAATATTTATTTATTAATAAATTATATTTATATTGTTATAATAATATAAGCTGTGAGTATAGATTTAGCATAAAATTGACATAACTATATTGAGAGGATGGAGAAAAGAATTTTAATTGACGGCTCAGGTAAGAGAGCCAAATTCTTTTCTTTCAGAGTATAATTTCAAGACAGCTATGCGTTTTTATAAACAAAATGCCAACCTTATGTTTTAGAGATGAGATAAATACTTAAAGAAACAAAAAAAAATGTTAAAAGAAGTTCACTCAAGGGGAGAAATGAGGTAGGGGACTAGTTTATATTTTGTTTTAAACTTGAATTATTGACTTCATAAACTATAAATGTTTTTGTTTAAGTGCATTAATAAAGGAGGGGAAGAAACATCTAGAAAGATGAAAGAGTTAACCAGGAGATAAGCACAGGATCATAATCAACATCCTTTTAATATGGGAGCGGATGGAATTCCAAAAATATGCAGGGAGGAAAGATCCACAGTGAAAAATGCTTCCCAGATTTAAGTCGGGTGAGGACTAAGCAAACGTCATTGAATTTGGCTACTGAAAGGTCATCGATAGCCATCAAGAGGGTCACCTGGGGCTGCTTCAAATTCTGGCTGGCAAGGGTTTTCAGATAAATCACTGATGTAACCCCTCCCTGCCCCATCCTTCTGCCCTCACATCACCATTCATCAGATCAACTCAGCCATAGTCAGCCTCTCAGAATTTCCAGATCTTATAGGTAAACAAAAGGGAGATAGGAGTCCTTCCTACTCAGGTGAGGGAATTGCTGCTTCTCCCAGGGATCAATCCATCAGCAAGTGTTTATTTAGCGTCTCCCGTGCTTTGTGTACTGGCTGCAGGAGGAGGAAAAACAAGAACAGAAACAAACACAAGGTTTTTGCCCTCATGGGACATATGCTCTATTTCGAGCAGGAAGGCTCACTATCAGATGAAATGAAAGAACAGGAAGGGCATGAAGAGTCAAGTGATAAAACGTGTAATGCTGACTTGACCTGCTAAAACAGCTGGGAAGCTCGCAAAGGAAGTCTAGTCTTGAACAGAGACTTGTGGGTACCATGGAGTGACAAGGGGAAACGGGGGATGAAGGCAGGGAGAGGATTGCTGTAGGAGATAAGGTTGGATGTGTTTGTCTAGAAACACTGCAGAATTCAGATAACAAACTCCTTTCTGGGTGAATGTGAACCTCTCCTTCTGTCTCAGCTCTGCGGTCATAGGAGCTCCATCGAAGCCAACTTCCCTAGGATTTAAAGGCAATGATTATACATGCCTGCCTTAGGTGATGGCACTGAGGACTACATCATACAGGAAAAGGGGGGTTTTGAATTGTAAATTGGTGCAAAAAATAAAAAGCAAGCTGTGATAGAATCTGGGTGTGGGACTCTGTGACTGTCATTGCTCGTTTATTCAATGGATTCATTCGATGCATGCAGGTTAGGTGCTCAGGTTTGGGAAGAGAGCAAGACAGACACTGTACAGCTAATGACACAACTGTGTAGTCCCACAACGTGGCCCATCAGGGTTTGCATTATTTGACTTCCAATGACTTCACCCTCTCGTGTCCCAGAGCTCTTGGGGAGTCATCACACAGGCCTCCTCTCATTCCATGAAGCCACTCTGCTTCCTCCTTGTCCAGAGACTCCGTGTACTTCTCTCTGTTACTGTTTCCCCATCACTCCTCTCCCTTTTTCTTCATATCTTAGTGAAAATGTCCATACCTCAAGGATGCTTTTCTTGATATCTCAGTTGAGGTCAGGTCACCCTGCTATCATCATAGCATCTTATGACTCTGTAGCGTAGCAGTCAGTAAAAGTGTAAATACAAATTAAATATGTGATTTAAATTCTATAGCTCCAAAAAAAAAAAATTCTATACCTCCTTGCTAGAACGTACATCTTAAGAGCAGAAATCTTTTCATTTTTTACCATCGTAACCCTAGGACTCAGGATGATGTCTGGCCATAATAAGGCTTCAATACACATTTTCTGAATGACTGGTCAGACATATGTAAAAACTATTTTCAGAATGTTGGTCATGGACAGCAATTTATCCTCATGAATTTCTAACTTTCTTTAACAACCTGTTACGGATTCATCTTCGGCGGTTTATCCAGCCATCTCGGATTCTATTTTTATATATTTGCAAGTTCTTTAAGTTATCTCAGAAATGTCAGACCCAGAATCAAATTACATAATCTTTGTCCACTGTCACTGGGAATCAAAGCCTTTTCTTTTCCTCTATTTTTCAATTTACTTGTAAAATCAGAGGGTGAGAGGAAGGCTACTCTAATAGGGGCATTTATTGCAGTATAGAAATAACTGGTAATTATGCTCTCTAAATGAACTTGACTCTATGGCTGGTGTCAGGTTTTGCTAAGTGCCCTGGGCCCAACTGAGACTAATTAGGCCTGCATTAAATATTAAAGCTTTCTGACACCCAGGTTTTGATGGTGACAGAAGAAAAGAAATCCTGGAACCTAATCTGCACCCGACAGGAGTAATTTATGTTCACTTCTTATAACAAAAGAAAATCCAATCATGAAGATGGCTGGAAGATATATTTAAGGGAGAAGTTAATGTAAAAAAAAATTGCATAAACACACACACAGTACATAAAATAACACAAAAATGTCAACAGATAGTTCCTGTTTGCCACCAACTACATCAAATGCCTGTTGATTGTTCTCCTATAAACTTGTATTTGCATGGGAAATAGCTTTTTGCCTATAAATGCATTTAATATAGTGTGGGGGCACAGAGTCAGCATGAACCTTTGGATGGTGAAACTATGATAATGCCATTTCCACGTAGGAAAGGCCTATTGTATACAGCGCTCATATACTATCTATCATAGGACCATAACTTTTTGTTCCTTCAGCTATTGAATTTGTAAAGGGCAATTTGCTTTTTCTTCTAGGTGAAGGACAGCTCAAGGTTAGGAAATGTGGTCTACGTCCCAGCTTGTCCCTAGCTGGACATGTGGCCCTATAGGCCCTTCTGCTGTCTTTTCTGCTTGGCCTGCTGGTGACACCCACCTCTGAGAGCATTAGCTACAAATGAGATAGCAGAGGGACTTCACCATCCACAGGTAGCAGACCTCCAAACAAATCTTACTGTGTGTGTGCTGAAACAAAACAAACCAACGGGCAGTACGTCATTAGTACAAATATATTTCATGAGCCCAAATGTATGCTGTTTCCCTTTTTGGAAGCTCCTCGGTGAGAAAAAAAATAGGTTGTTTTTAATGTAATGTTTTTATAATGGAAAAGTTCAAACATACAGAAGTAGAAGCTATTGAGCAAATATCCCCCAAGGTGCTCACCACCCATATTCAATAATTGTCAACTCATGGCCAATGCCACATCGTATCTCTCCCCAACACCCTGTTTTAATCAGGTGCCTCCTCACTATACCATGTCTTTTTTTTTTTTTTGAGATTTATTTATTTATTTATTCATGACAGACACACAGAGAGAGAGAGAGAGAGGCAGAGACACAGGAAGAGGGACAAGCAGACTCCATGCAGGGAGCCCGACACGGGACTCGATCCCGGGACTCCAGGACTGCGCCCTGGGCCAAAGGCAAGCGCCAAACCGCTGAGCCACCCAGGGATCCCCTATCATATCTTTAATATACATTTCAAATGTACACTGAAGATATGAGGACTTCCTAAAAAACGGTGACGTCAAATTAAAAATTAACATTAATTCCTAAATAAAAATGAGGTTACTTTGATGAATATAGGAATGAGAGATTGGAGAAGGTCATTATTGTTGGGTCAGTCTCAGAGTTCTATTTGCTTTTTTCAAATCTTAGAATAGAGAATTCTGATAGCATAGAAAATTAATTTTAAATGGTAACAGTCTTTCAGCAACGCACCTGACAATACATATCAAGCGTATCTTTCAAGTGAGCAAGATTAAGGAAAGAAGTTTTACACTAAAACAAGTTAACTGAGCAACTAAGGTTAAGAATCAAAGTTTTCTCATTTTGTTAAAGTGTGGCTTATAACACTTGGGATGCATCTTATTATTTTTGTCGTTACAGTTTTCAATAGGCTAGTTGGTGTTTCTTAGAGGCCTTGTACAGGACTCTGCGCAGAGTATACCCTCGATAAGCATTTATTAAATGAATAAAATATTTTAAGTAAATATTTGTAAAACTGAGATTTCTATTGAAAACTCTTGACAATGAGTTTTTTCTACTTTGTTTATTATTATTATTTTATTTATTCATGAGACACAGAAAGAGGCAGAGACACAGGCAGAAGGAGAAGCAGGCTCCCTGCGGGGAGCCTGATGTGGGACTCGATCCAGGACCCAGGACCACGACCTGAGCCAAGGGCAGATGCTCAACCCCTGAACCACCTGGGCCTCCCCCTGACAATGAGTTCTTAAAGCCACTGTGATCAGGGGTACCTGGCTGGCTTAGTCAGTGGAGCACACGACTCTTGATCTCAGAGTTGTGAGTTCAAGTCCCACACTGGGTGTAGAGGTTACTTAAAACTCAAAAAAAAAAAAAATCTTAAGAAATCCATAAAATCACTGGAATCAGAGATGAGCAAAGAGTCCTAGAACAATGAAATAATTAAATAAATCTAAGATATCCCATTATTATTTCACTGCTTGTTATTAAAGCTAGATTATTTGATGTACACTACACTACTACCCATTATGGTTACAGAAATTTGAAAATAAAAGAGAAGCTGTATTCAGCAAAGGAAATTGTTCAAAAGAAAAAGTAGAAGAATATTATATCATAAATCAGGAGACTTCAATTTCCAGACCCTCCTTGGCCATTCTTGGCCTTGTTATCTTGGGCGGCCATTTCCATTCAGGGGACCCCACTAATATAACACAATTATAGGTTGAACAAGATAACTGCCCTTGCCTCTTTCAGGTTCTCAGTTCTGTGATTCTTTTTTTTTTTTTAAGATTTTATTTATTTATGCACAAGAGACACAGAGAGAGAGAGAGAGGGGGCAGAGACACAGGTAGAGGGAGAAGCAGGCTCCATGCAGGGAGCCTGATGTAGAACTTGATTTCAGGACCCTGGAATCATGACCTGAGCCAAAGGCAGATGCTCAACCCCTGAGCCACCCAGGTGCCCCTCAATTCTGTGATTCTTAGTATATGGGTGGTGGGTACCAAGTATGGTGGCTTGAGGAAGGTACATCGTTTGGAGAAATAAGTTTCCAGGTGTATTCTAAGGACCTATCTCAAAAATTGGTAACAACTTAGGTTGGTGTCAGTCTCTCTCTCCAAATTGGGCCACCACACTCATGTTAAAAATAATTAGAACGTGGGTAGTCCTCCAGCTCTTTCAAAGGGCATACTAAGGAGGGCCTTTCTAAATTTATTGAAAGAGAGCTTGATTTCCCTATGAAAGGGCAGTGTAATCAACTTGGAGAATATTACAACCCGTCGTTCCTTGCCCTGAGTACAACAGCTTCCCAGCCAGACTTATTTATTTATTTTCCAATTTTCTTCCCCCGCCCCCTCCACTGAAGTACATTATGAAATTATGGAAAAGCCATTTTCTAGCCAAAGGCAGCTGGTTGCCACGGGTTACGAGAGCCTTATCAGTCCCCGGGGTGATGTGCTGACTGAAACCAAGGCAGGAGGGAGGGGCTGAAGAAGAGAGGCGGAGGGAGGCAGACCAGACCTAGTCCCGCACACCTGTGCCCTGCTCTCCTCCAGGGTGGGTCTCCTGCCAGCCTGGCATGGGATGGGAACTTGTCTGGGGCAAGGCAGCGGTGGGGACACACGGTAAGGGAGTGGCCTTTGAGGTGCCTGGAGAGGTGTTTTGATGATGAGCTGACTGAAAACATGTTGGAAGATGGAAAGTAGTTCATTAAAGACTGGATCTCTCTCTTTCAGCCGCCCCCTGCCCCTCCCACCAGTTATTTAAAAATAATAGCAAATCAGAGTGGAAAGTCACTATAGTTTTCTATGACACTGGATTTCTTCCACATCCCCCTACATCCATCCAATCTCTGAATTCCTGGACTGACAGGGAGATCACTCCTTCTTAGCCACTCCGTTATAAGGTTATTCGCATTAATATCAATAATTACATCTAATACATATTGGACAATTGCTACATCTTAGGGTCTGGACTAATTGCTTTCATTTTATCCTACAAAAATTTTTTGAAGTTGATATACCGGTTTTTCTCAGATGAGAAAACTGAGATATAGGGTCATATATCCAGAAACTAGAAGGACTTGAACTGAAATTTATGTTTGAAGAATTTTTAAGCTTGGCTCTTTTGATTGTTCTATCCAGCCTACTGTATGCTTTATTTTCTCTTTTGTAAGATCTATATCTCCGTTACTCTAGTTTCATGTTTTCACTCCCCTCACCTTCCCAGTGACCTTCTGTGTCTCACTCTGTAAATATGTTCCTTAAATTATCATGTCCTGAAGTGTTTTAGTTTACATTGTCTGATCGCACATGTTCTCCATATTCTATTTCTATTACTTCATTCCAAATCAAATCTATTTTTTCTGATCTCCACATGTATTATATTCCTGAACCACAATGAGTCGGCTGAAAGCCCCGAGCCTATTTCACCCATGCTGAGTTTAACTTATGTGCTTCCCATCCTCTATAGTTTTTTAAGTGAAGAGTGGCAGGTGTTTGCATTTCTTCATGTGAAATTCCATCTAATTGGTTAGCGTTATCAATCCAGGTTATGGAAACCTCTTCAGATACAAGTCTTTTCATGTAACCTATTTGATTCGACCAACTATGACTAAGTCCTTGTCATGAATTAAAATATAATAATTATAAAGAAGGTAGACAAGAATGTAGTCTCATGCACAGAAACCGGAAACTGACAGGAGTCATACATTTTTCCTTCTAGATTAGCTGATAAAAGGATATTGGGAACAGGACACTGAAAGAAGATGTCTCGTGGGGAGAAGAATGGCTAAGAAAACCATCAGTTTCCAGCAACATGGTTGCTGGTGGTAAGAAGGGTAGAGGAAGGCACTCTGCAAAATCAGGGCCTCAGCGGACACTGACTGTTTCCATAACCCTGAGTATATTTTTAAAATACTTTAAAAATCAGATAACCATGAATTCAGCGAGCAAACAGCAGCACCTATCAAGAAGGTATCAAGCATTTTTTTAAATCATTAATTCATTCGACATTTTTTGTCATAGT
This sequence comes from Nyctereutes procyonoides, assembly GCF_905146905.1. Classification (NCBI taxonomy): domain Eukaryota; kingdom Metazoa; phylum Chordata; class Mammalia; order Carnivora; family Canidae; genus Nyctereutes; species Nyctereutes procyonoides. The sequence goes on along the minus strand of NW_026575135.1, from coordinate 2,770,248 downwards.
TGCTGCTCTGCCCTCATGCAACTCATAGTCTAATAAGGGATTAAAAGTAAATCCACAAACTGTGGTAAGTACTACTAACTAACATAATTGGGTTTTTAGAAGAAAACAAGTGGAAAATTTAGACAATTTCAGAATGCTTCTCTGAAGGAATAAGTTTTGAAGTGAGACTCAGAGGATATATGGCTTTATTTGGGCAAAGAATTGGGGTGGGGGGTAAAAAAAAAAAAAAGATTGCTCCTGATAGAATGAGGAAAAATTGGAAACTCTAAGGGACTAAGAGAGGACCACAATAGCTGAAGGGCAGTGAGTGAGGCGCCTGCTGAGCTATAAGGTGTGAAATGCAGACGGAGCCAGGTCACACCGGCTTTGCATAAGGAGTGTGTATTTTATTCTAAGTCTAATGAGAATCTACAGAAGGGTTTAAGAAAAAGATACAACTTCATTAGATTCATTTTTAAAGAAGATAGTTTTGCCTGTGAGGTGGAAGTAAGTGAAGGCAGTTAGGAACGAAAATAAGGAGATCAGTTAAAGGACGTTGCAGGGTCAGAGATCAATGGAGAGACGGTAACTGCTTATACTCAAGCAGTACAGTTGAAAAATGGGTGACAGCGAGAGCTAATTTGCAAGCAGATTCTATGGCCCTTGGTTTTAGATCGCATGTCAGTGTTGAGTAAAATGTCAAAAATCATAAAATTCCAATAAGCACATTTTTTTCCTCAAAGTCTTTTTAGCCTTAGTAAGGAGAGAATATGCTCACAAATAAGAGACAAACGTAAAAAGCTTTGTGGAGTGCAGAAGAGGCCTAGGTTGTACTTCACAAAGGTGGTGGTATGTGAAGCATGTCTTCGAATAAGGCTAGATTAGGATGCAGAGATGCAGGAGGGAACACAACTACAACTATGCAGATATGTGAGTACTTTCACCTCTGTGGGTTTTTATGTAGTCTTGTATTTGGTACGATATACCAAATGCCTACAACATGTCAAGAATTTTATACATTTTTATCAACATTCAGTGCACAAGTAGTTATTCGTGTTTAACCATTTTACAGAAAGAGAAAGCTATAAAGTTTACGTAAGGAACCCAGTAGAGCATGTCCCGTGTAAAGGATTGAGCCTATTTTGAACCTAATTCTGATGGACCTAAAAATTTAAAAGTCATAATTGCAGCATCTACCTCCCTAGCATGCCTACTTTTTCTTCATAATACTTAAACAATAGGTATCATGTTAGACAGTATATTTGCTTTTATTTGCTTCTATCACCAGAATTCTAAGCCCTGCTGTAAAGGCCAAAAAGTTCCTGTTTTGTTCAACACTAGATCCTCAGCATGTAGGTAGAACTTATACTCCAAGTTATTCAGAGGAATGAAGCTGAAAAATGGATGATTCTAAGCCCATTTTCCTCTGACTAACCAAGGTCTTCCATTAAATTCAAGTATATCAGTTTTTAATGTTATTGATCTAGTTTACTAACTCAATCTATATTTGATATTATCCTGCTTTCTTTTTATTACATACCAGTCAGTCAAAACTAATTTATCGACCCATATGCTAGGCTCCGGGGTGACTATGAAGACATACAGGACAGACTGTGCCCTCAGGGAGCATATGATATATTTGAAGACACATGACATAATCTTTTGAAAGGTTAAGTAATACTAACACAGTGATATAATCAATATCCCAAGACTGCATTAAGACCAAATTGAAGTGCCAAAGAGAACAATAAGGATAATAAATATTACGGGAGATAAGAAGACATTATTGAGGATTGAGTTGATCTATTTTTGTTTCATAGAGGAAAAGAACTTTGACCAAGATATTAAAGATAGGTAAGATCTCCTTAAAAAGAAGATATTAGGGTAAGTCAGGCAAGACACAAGTAGAAGCAGAGCATATAGGTGAACCTAAATAAATTGGAGGGACAATGCATAAAAGGGTTGGCTGGATCAGAGAATGAGGAAACATGAGTTTCCAGGATACTATGTCCCAACTGCGAGAACTGGAACTCATAAAATGGAGTTTCCAAAAACAGATCATTATTAAATCCTGATTTGCAATGATCTCTCAGTTTTACTTTTGAATGTCTTTACTATGGCAAGGTAGGTGAAGACAATACCTCAACATCAAACACGGGGAGCAGGTTTTATCATGGACACTTACAAGCTGAAGGTCAGAAAGATCCCTTGTTCTGTAAACATCGTGCAGAAAAGGGCCTGGGGCCTGAATAATTAGCTGGAAATATAATTGGCTTGAGTCTTGGAGCAAAGGCCTTGTACTGTTACTACTCCACAGTGCACGAACAATGACAACTTTGAAGGAGAGAGAAGAGCACCCTCCTCAATCGGCATTCTGGGGCCAATGCCAGCTGTGCAGGCACTTGAGGATGGCTGCCTCCAGCACCCATGACCTTGGTAAACTTAGATATGAGTCACTGGGAAAATGGAATCAGGCCCCTTTTCCAAGCAATTTGAGTCCTTAGGGATAGTCCCCAAAGCAATCCTACATAGCTCTCTCACCAGTGTGTTGATGAATTCAGTATCTCAGGTATGCTCTATTGATTTAAGAGAATGAATATTGATTGATGCATTTATTTATTCAAAAAGGTGTATGTTTTACTTCAGTTTAAAGGCATTGTAACCACTATGTGGCAAGCACTAATAAAGGCATTAGGTGCACACCAGTGAATGAGGTAGGACCCACACTCAGGGATGATAATGGAGTGCAGGAGTGGGGAGGGGTGGTGGTCACATGATGTGATGAGGGTCCTAAGAGGTTCAGGCACTGGACACTGTGGAAGATTGAGGAAGGGTACCTCAAGGATAATGAACATCTAGCCTGAAATACGAAGAGGAGCTAGGGATGGAATATGGGAAGAAAGGGCTTTCCGGGTGGAAAAATTGGCATGAGCAAAGGTCTAGAGGTGAGGAGAAACAGCCCATTCGCATGGCTGCACGTGACTCCTTGAGGGAGGAGCACAGGGAGAGATGAAGAAGCAAACAGGGCCCAGATCACATAATGTTCCAATCCTGCTAGGAAATTTGACCACTGTACTAAGAAGACCTTGAAGGGTTTCAATCAGGGGAACAGAGTGGTCAGATTATGTTTTTAAAGAGTCTGCCTAACACTGCTCTTGAATAAAAATGTAATATGAACCAAAATGTGAATGACACTTGTAATTTTAAACGTTCTAGGAACTTCTGAAAAAGGAGATAGATTTAAATAATTTTAATATAGTTCATGTAATACAATGTACCTAACGTTTCATTGTTTCAACATGAAATCAACACAAACAACATTAACGGGTTATTCTACATTCTTTTCTTTGTACCAAGAATTCAATATCCAACGTATATTTTATACTCACAGCACATCTCAGGTTGAACTAACCATTTTTCAAGAGCTTGATAGTCACATGTGGCTGGAGGCTACTAGAGGCAGTGCAGGCATAAAAGGTGATGGATAGAAAAGAGTTTGGGGTAGAGAATGGTTGAGGGTGGGGCAGGGATAAGACCTGAAGGAATCTGGAAGCCTAAAGCTTATTATTGTGGGGCACTCAGGCACGGGTAGGTCTGCATGGAGTTGGTTCTGGGCAATAGATCCATCTAGATGGCAGCCATCAATTAGCTTGAAGCCTTGAGCAGGGACTGAAACCAAGATTCTCAGTAACATCCACTGAAATCTGCCTCCAGAAGGTCCCCTATATTCTGTTGTTTGATCCTGAGTACATTCCAGCTTCTCGGAATGTTGTCACAGCAGGGAGAGAGGACAAAGGAGCAGGAGTGAGCTGGGGAAGCAGGCAGGCAGCAGCAAGGTGGATGAGAACCAGGCAATAGGACTGGGCCTCAGGGCAGATGGCCGCACCCTGGAAGGCAGAGTATGACAAGACTATACCAGAGAATATCTTGAATGGAAAAGCAAAAGGAAGAGGAAGAAGGAAGGTAAAGGGAAGAACAAAAAAGTATATAAAGTCTCAGTACTTATCATATGTAAAATAAAGCAACCAAAATTTAACATCGCAACCACGTAGGCGGCTATATATGTAAAACCACCAGTCCCTCTCCCACACGCCACCCCCACCCTAATCACCTTATTATAGTTACGGGTCCCTACTGTATTCCAGCTATACTGAGTGATAATCAAACCCGAAATCCACTGGGCTCACTGCCCTCACATTGCTGAAGTGCAAATCCTGATTTCACAGGGCCCTGCTGTTTTTAAACCCATCCTTGCTGTGAAGGGAAAAGGGAGCAACCACCCTCCCTCTGTGTTGTTTTGAGTTAGAGGGGAACGCACAGCAAGATCATGCAGCTGGAGGAGTTGGAGCTCATGCAACATCTCCCAGCTGATGAGCACGGCCCTTCCTTCCCTGGGGCACACCTGTCAACAAGGTGCCTTGGTAAGGACAGGTTTAGCGGAGTCACAACCGCCACCGTCTCCAGCTCACTTTCAGACCCTGTTGCTCAATCTGGCTCCTCTCCCTAGATTCTTCTTTGATGAAGAGAAAGGAAAGCTCTCGCTCACACACAGACACACAGACCCTCCCCGCGATTCGTCCCTTTCAGGTGTGCTCTTTTCCCCACGCCCACAGAGAACCCTAGCTGTCCTGCCAGTCCTTGGATCCAAGTAGATGCTGTGTGGATGGAAACTGAAGTACGACCTTCAATTCCACATGCCAGAAAAGTTTTAACCCCACTTCTGCTCCGATCAAAACACCTGAATGCACTTTTATTCTTTTGCTTCCACATTTCCATTTTATGAATGAGAAAACCGAGGTGTGGGAACATCAAGTAACATGTCTGATGCAAGAATGTGACAAAGATTCACACTGAGGTCTGCCCTACTCCATAGTCCTTTATTTTTCTCTTGGACAACCCTTGTCTTGGTATTTAGAACACGTGGAACAAATCAAGGATGCAGCCAGTAAAACTGGGACACACTGTGGTTATAAGGTCCGAAGCTTAGGATCAGAACTGAGCTTCAAGGCCAAGGCAAAGAGCACAACACGGAGGGAGGGATCGAATTCCCAGTGTTAGAGCACACAGAATTCTGCAACCATCCTTCTACCATCGGATGACGTTTAGAAGGATCATGATTTATTTTTATTATTTTTTAAGATTTTATTGATTTTTTCAGGAGAGACACTGAGAGGCAGAGACACAGGCAGAGGGAAAAGCAGGCTCCATGCAGGGGGCCTGACATGGGACTCGATCCCAGGACCCCGGGATCATGACCTGAGCCCAAGGCAGACGCTCAACCACTGAGCCCCCAGGCGTCCCAAGGGATCATGATTTAGTAGCATGATAGTTGCGATCTCAGCTGGCCTCCAAAGCTAGACTGTCTGAATTTGAATCATGACTCCACCACTTTCAGGCTGCGTGGCTTGGGGCAAATTACTCAATCTCTTTGTGCTTCAATTTCCTCATCTGTAAATATGGAAAAAGAGCACCTTCCTCATAGAGTTGTTTTAGAATGAATACTTGTTATAATTTGATTTTAAAAATGCCTAGTGCCAGTGCAATTCTGACATTAACTATCTGGAGTTACTGCAGACCTCACAGGCTAAGGGTGGTCTTCCACAGACACCCTTCCTGCAGACATCAGCCACAGTATCCGGGGTTCTCAAGCCACTCACCCTTCTGACCAACTGGCTACAAATTCAGGAGTTTCCGCCATTCCGTCAGGCTCAATAATTCTGTAGAGTGACTCACAAATTCAGGAAGGCACTACAGTATGATTACAGCTTTGTTATAAAGGATGTAAGTCAGGGCAATCAAATGAAGAGAACATAGAATGAGATCCGAGGAAATCCCAAATGTAAAGCTTCTATGTCCTCTGGATACATCAACCTCCTGCAAATCCATGTGCATCTGTAACCTAGAAGCACCCATGTTGGTGTCCCTGGCATGGCCAGTCCCCATCCCCAATCTGCCTTGGATCTCCCCATGATTTCATCTCGGTAGCATAAAGTCACCTGTGGTCTGAGAGGTCCACTATGAATAAATTAATAAATTCCAAGGATGTAGAGGCTTTCTCCCAAGAACCAAAAACAAAGGCCAACAAATTATACAACAAGCTGGTATCCAGTAAATGCTACATGAATATTAATATATACCAAGGGTTGGCAAACATTTCTGTAAAGGGCCAAACAGTAAATACTTTAGGCTTTATAGACCACAGAGTGTCTGTGACATTCTTGCCTTTTTTTTTTTTTTTTTATAGCCCTATAAAATGTAACACTCATTCTTAGCTCAAGGACCATACAAAAACAGGTCATGGGCTGGCTCTGGCCCATTGCCGTAGTTGGCTGATCCCCGATATATACCATTGTTAAGTTAATGTAGGCTACTAATAAATACCATATAATAAGTACTTTTATTGTCGTTGGGCTGGTGCTGTTGCTGTCATCATCATTATCATAATTACCACTGAAGCAGGGGCGGGTTTTCAAAGAACATGGCAGAGAAGATTGGGGAGTTCAGTCAGCTATCTATTTCAACTGTTGGGTTCTTGTCATTGTGTGAGACTGGTGCCCTTCCAGCCACAGGAAACTCTGGGTCACGTTTTGATAGGCTGCCCCAGCTATGGTTTGGAAATAAGATGTGTAAAGAGAAATCATTTCTGTTTCATGCATTGTCTGACATTTTATTTCTTGTTCCATTGTATTGGTTCACTGAGTAACTTCATCTAAAAGGGAATGGCATTCTGCAAGGGCTGTCTGCATTGTCAAAAAATAATTTTTAAATTCTCTGATTACCACTTTGGCTGAGAGGGTCTTCTCTCCCGTCTTTATTTGTCAGCTCCCAGACTGCCGTCCTTGCACTCATTGTTTACCCCTGAAAGAATGTTCCATTCTCTACTTTGCTCAGGTGAAAAGGGGACATGATCATGAATTAGGCGCCAGGCACAGCATTTCACTCCTATAATTCCCAGGGCTGGAACTGGTGCGATAGGAACATTAGCAATTGCTTACCTCAAGGCTCATGTAAATTAGCATTAATAATGAAGAGGGGGAAAAGGAATGGTCTTTGAGATTCAGAGACTGCTCAAAATTTTGGCGTGGGGCTTTTTGCAATATTGACTAATGAGCAAGAACTGGGGAAATCATTTTAAAGATTTAAACCACTTGTTTTTTAATTCATGTGAGCCTCGGTCTCATTTCATTCTTAAATATTTGCCCTCCTTCCCAGAAGCCAGATTTGCTTCAGGAGTGGACAAATTATGTGGCATTTGTCTAAAATGATAGGTCTAATTATGGCTCTAAAATTCTGAAATATTTTTGAGCTGCTGCTAAAAAGTCAAATGCAAATAATTCATAATGATTTTAAAATTGATTTGAGGTCCCATTCCTCTATGCTGAGCCTGGGAGGGGGAGGATCAAAAACTAAGTAAAAAGAAAAAAAAAGACTTCCTCCACTGGAGTACCTCCCGAGCTTTTTGGGAGTTGGATGAGAGTTTGAGAGAATAGAGAAAGCAATACAGAGGGCAAAGGTCATTCAGTAAACAGAAAATGGGTCAGTGATTCTGATTAGGCAAGAGGCTACAGACAGAACCTAAAAACAGATATTTCTGGAATCTTGATATTTTGCAAATGTAACTTTAAAATATGTCCAAGGTGGGTGTCCCTCAACCCAAAACATGTACTTTTGCAAAATTGAGAGTCACCATCCTTTTATGTCACATCATGTGATCCCTGTATCAAGAGGACATCCTATGCTAAACCTTATGTCCTTTATGTAAAGCAGATGAATATTTTTAAATGTGCAGAATCAGCTCTATAGTTCCTGTGGTTCGTAAGAATGGCCCTCTGTGAAGAAGAGGCTGCTTAACGTGGGAAATCCTGGGCAGTTACCACGGCAGGCTCCGTAGCCGACATCATCAGGGGGATGGAGCCAGGCATGGAGCTGTAGGTACGGGTGGTGGTTAAATCAGAGGCAACTAGGAGCAGTGAGGCTGTCTCAGATCTCTAGGTCTTTATGCAGGCTGTTCCTTCTACCTGGAATCTGTTTTCTCTCCACTTTCCCAACCATAGTATCTACATAAGCACATCCTTTAAGAATTATCTCAAGCAATACTACCCTTGCAAGGCATTCCCTGCAGCCTCCAGTTTGATCGATGTGTCCACCTCTCCTTTTTTACCTTTTGGTAGCAACCGGTCCATACCTCTGTCCTAGTGCTTATCGCCATATTGGGGACGTTGATTTCCTTGTCTATTTCTCCCTCCAGTCTGCTTCAGTGATTTTAACCAAATGTGCTATAGTGTCAACGCTCAATAAATGAATATTAGATGACTGGATGAATGAATGGACTAATGAAACACTGGGTAGATGAAGGGAGACCTCCACTCCCCTCAGTAGTGGTCTGAATCCTGGTAATATGAAAATAACATTTCGGCTAATGAGGCCATGCTATATAAGAAAAGTCTAGGTTGTATCTATTCCCAGGGGAACTGGTAACCACAGATCTGAAGTTGTGTTTTGGACAAAACGAACAGTGATATAAGAGATGGGTACACACCACTTCTCCTCCTTTATTATCTCTTGTTCAGTCCCTCTAAAAAAGATGTATATATATATATATATATATTTTTTTTAATCATGAGGTCCTTCTTTACCCTATCAATTTCTACTTCTTCTCCAGCCTTCCAGAAGAGTTTTGTTTATATGAGTGACTATCACAATGTTGTAAAGTTGTTCTTAAAAGTTTTGGGCATGTGAATTTCTTGACCTCCTGAAGCCCATTTGCAGATTCCTAGAGTTCTAGATGTCAAATAAAGAACATTATAGTTTTAAAAAATTATTAGATTTAAAAAAAAAACAAAAAAAATAAAAACAAAAAAAATTTAAAAATAATTAGATTTTTTTCTACAGATTTAAAACTATATAATTTTGTATATTTTAATATGTGTGTATATACACGTGTGTATATATGTGTACATACATATACATATATCTGTGTATATATTATACATATATATATATATATATATATATATATCAGTATTTCATGATTAGAGAAGATCAATACCTATTTGCTGAAATAAAAGTATAGCGACAATTATCTAGTGGTGGAAGGTGTTGGGGTCAATCTTAGAGATAACTTAAATGTTAAATCTGGGCTGATCACATAATTGAATTAATCCTGGATGTGGGTGGGTAGCTGAGTACTTGGAAGCATTTTCCAAATTCTTCTTTCTACAAAAAGAAAAGTAAAAACTGATAGCTGGTGTTTGTACAAATCTAGGCTTTATGGATATTGGATGGTGGGAGAGTTTTCTTAAATCAATTTAATACCAACACTTGTTTTCACTGAGCCTCAGTTATCTACAAAATGGGAACAAATTCCTTTGCCTTGAATACATAATAGATCTATGGTGAGATCCAGGAATAAATGTGAAATCGTTTTGTAAGCTGCTAGATGCTACCAAGGTTGGCAGCATTATTAGCATCCGTTCCTATTCTCTGCCAAGGAAACCATAACTGAAATCGTGTCCATGTAATAATGGATGCCAGGGAGCTCCCAAACAATATTGTTCCCAACACTGGACAATTCATACAGGGCATTGTGATAAAATTAATGAGTCACCAACATAGAATGAAATACTTATAAAGGTAGTGATAGAGATACCTACTTTTCATTATTTTGGTGAGATAGAGACCAGAGGAATTAAGCCTGCTTACAACTCCTGCTTCTTGGTCCCTAAGACACTGAGTAGCTTTGTTATGAGCAGTTTCCACAGCAGGAGGAAATCTAATTGAAAAACCTGGAGAAAATCCTCCAAGTTTCCAATCTCTAAACTGGGAAAGTAGGAAGAGGTCCTAAAACACCAGTGAGATTCTGATTAAGGTTATGGATGGTTTCTACCCCCTCTATGGGTTATGCACCCAATTCCACCATTGGGAAGATCCCTCCACCAACCACCAATGCTCTGACAGCAGCCGGGTGTCCTAGCACTATCTACCTGGAGACAGCATCTGGACCCACAGCTTAAAGGGTCAGTTCTCTAAGACTGTGACTCTTCCCATCCCACTTCAGATGTCAACTGCAAGTCCAGGCTGTCGCTTAAGCTTCTCCCTGACTGGCGATGGCTCACAAGTTGCAATGACTTCCTCTTTGGGTTTAATTTACTAGATCAGCTCACAGAACCCAGAAAAAAAAATTTTACTTACTAGATTACTGGATTATTAAAAGGATGTAACTCGGAAACAGCCAGATGGAAGAGAGGCATGGGGTAGGGGGAAATATTGTGGAGCTTCCATGCCCTGAGTGAACCACTCTCCCCAAATCTCTGCGTGTTCACCAACCTACATGCTCTCAGAACCCCATTCTTTTGGATTTTTATGGAGGCTTCACTACCTAGTCAGGATCGATCAAATCATCAGCCTTTGGTGACTAAATCTCCAGTTCCTCTCCCTCCCCAGAGGTCAGGGATGGAGGCTAAAAGCTCCGACCCGCTAATCACCTGGTTGGTTCCCCTGACAACCAACTCCCATCCTCAGGTGCTTCTCAAAAGTCATCTCACTAACATAGCAAGAAACACCTTGGTCACACTCATCCATTAGTAAATCCCAAGGGTTTTAGGAGTTCTGTGCCAGAAACGGGGACAAAGACCAAATATGTGTTTCTTATTATGAATCACAATATCATACCCTCTAAAAGAATCATCATATGCATGCCTCTTTCATATATTTTCAGGCATCTGTGGATTCCTTAGGGTCTTTGGAACCCAGATTAACAGTCTTAAAGTTCTATTATAACCAGAGCTTTCACTTATAATGAATGAAAGCCACACTACATGGAGTCTGATATGTAATACTGACATATTACACTATACCATGCATTATATCTCATATAATCCTCACAACAGCCCTAACTGGTAGGTCCTATTATTCCCTCAAATTGCAAAGGAGGAGATTGAAGCTCAAAGAAGTACAATGATTTATCTGAGATCACAGTGTAGAAAGGTGGGAATTGAACTAGAACTACCTGTTTCCAAAGTGAAGAAGGAAGAGCTGAGATATTTTAGAAATCCATGTTGCTACTATACAGAGTGACTATAACTCACTCCTCCTGCCATGAGGAATGAACAGTGGGAGAGGAAGCCAGAGGCCCGAGCTCTGCCCCTATTCTCTGTTCCCTCAACCATGGAAAGAGCTTGGGAACACAAGTGGCTTCATTAACTGTGTCTCCCTGGGGATGTGTGACAGCCCGTAGGGTTGTGACTGTGGGTTGAGAGCAACAAAGGAGTCGACCTCCGAATGTGGAGGGGGCATCCCCTGGGTCTCTGAGGGGCCTTCAGGTTGCAGGTGGCACTAATTTCACAGGAAAGAAAGGTGTTTGCCAAAGGAAGGACAGATGGTTCCAGTCACCAGTTATTTATTTCTATAATTAGCTGCATGCTGTGATCTCAGATCATGGAGAAATTACTACTTTCTATGGAATTCCTCCCATGATTAGGGAAGAAATGGGAATTGGAAGCCAAGGAGAGGATATATGCGGCGTGGCACATCCCCAAATCTCTGGGCTTGCAGAGAGCTGTACTGGGAAGGAGGGTGTGGCCTGGAGTAATAATCTGAATCATCCAAAATGATTGAGTTTTAAGTACGAGTCTATCATGATTATGTGTTTTCACATAGAATTTATCCTTTCCAAGTTTCCTGTTCTTCATCCAGTAGAGAGGGATATTTTGAGAAGGAAATTTGACCACAGATGCAATAGACTCCTGTTGACTTATATGATTGGGCCCAAGAAACACATTAAGACACCTCCTCTCCCTCCACCCCCCCCAAAAGATACCTAAATCCAGTATATCAGACAAACAAGATATGACTCTCAATCAAGACACCCTACCTACTAGCTAACTAGCTGTGAACTAAGCTGTGTAACTAGCTTAAATCTCAGATGCTCACTTTCTCCATAAATGGAATATAACTCCAGCCGCCTCGCAGAGGTGTTGTGAGAAATGAATGAGAATATACATGCAATATTCCTAAATCACTGATTGCTGTAAAGTGGGTACTTGATAAATGGGCATTAATTATTTTAATTTAGCAGAGAAGACGGAGACCTAAAAACAAAAATATTAATCTTCTGTGACACAGAGTAAGTCCCATGCTGAACTGAACGAGGTGGTCATCTAAGATCACTGAGGGTAAGGAAGGAACCGTTACTACTGAGAGCATTCTCTGGTCCACTTTGAACAACAGCTCTTGTTCTCTAGAAATTCTCTTGTAATGATGCGGATTTCCGTGACCAGCCTTGTGGATGGCAGCTCTGACCCCAACTGTCACCCCTTTCAGTATGATCTGGCCTCGCATCTTGCTCTAGAAGTAGGATTAGAATTGAGAACAAATGAGTGTCTCTACTTCCGATGTGCTGCTCAGAGTTAGCGCCTCACACATCATCAAATAACAGGGTTTGGACATAAATTGAATAAAAAAGAACCACCCTTTTTATGTAAGCCAAGAAAGAGAAACAGACTTGCAAGACAGCAAGCTCCTGTCTGCCCACTTATCTGTGTATCTTAATTGATATTTTCAAGTCAGTTTTCCTCTAAAGAGCTTCGGGCACTCCGCATGTATTTGTCACAAAACCTCCCAACGACTGTGGTGCAAGAAAACAGTCCCAGTAATAGCACCTTATTTACGTATTTCACCAGGCCATGTATATTTTGTTGCTCAAATCACAACCACCCAACAAAGTGGGTGTAGGTAGAGTGAGAAGAAAATTAGGATAATATAGATTATACCTCAAACTCACCGCAACTACGATCTGGCTATCCTCCTCCCACAAAAATCTGATGACCCTTACCCTCAGTTAATGGAATTCTCATCTATACAGTTGGGCAAGCAACACATTTACAGTCTTGCCTGATACCTATGTTCCCACCTATAATCCCCCCGGGGGCAGTTTGTAGAGTGCATTAGAGGGAGGACAAAGTAAACGGTGCTGGTGTGGAGATAAAATAGAAGGATACTGCAAACGCCTCAACAAAGTTTAGCAGTGGGTTGGCTTTAGGATATTAGTGATGGGCATGAAGAGAAACAGTCGAGAGACGTTTACAGAGTTACATGGTTTTGCACAAAGTCCCAAAGCTAGCACATGACCGAACTAGGGACCTAACCTTAGTCCTTGGAACCTAATTCCAGGACAATTTCTTCTCTCTTGCTGTTCTAAGGCATGTTTTTTAAGAGGAGGACTAGGTCCACCGGAGAGTTTGATTTTCAGGTGTTTTATATGTAAAATGGAACTAATAATGCTTTCTAAACTCATACGGTCACTGTAGGATTAAATTAGGTAACATATACAAAGTTTACACTTTGTCAGCCTATAATGAAAGCTCAAGAAGGGTAGGCACGCAAGTGTATCTATGCTTCCGTATCTTGCAAAAATAATTATTAATGTACATTAAAAAGACAAAGCAACAGGAGGAAAATTAGCACTCTAATATCCCTACCGCCTTCTGCATCTGCCCTATGATTTCTCATTTTACAGAAGCCAGCACCCAATCAATCTGAGTCTCCCATCACTGCCTCCCACCTAACACAGAGAAGAGGTTGTGAAAGGGCTTTCACTCTGTCCAGTCCTCAGTGTGTATGTGTGTTTCAAATTAATTTTGCGAGACAAGCAGAAGCTGCTGCCTTGATTTGTCCTTGGAAAGAGCTCTGCTTTCCTTGATTGAAGATGTATTTTTACAGCATAAATGTGCAGGTCAGAGTAATTTTTTGACAGGTAAAATACTTAGCTGTGACTGACCATGAATCTTCCCCCCCCCCCCCCACATCCCCTTCCCTTGTCCTGCTAATATCTGTCTCTCATCTAACTGAAGCCTCATATCTGTCTGTCATGGCCTCTCACTGACCGGCGAGCACCTTCTGTGCGCCTCCTCTCTGCACCTTCTCTGATGCTTATCCTGCTGAATGTGGAGTCTGGCTTTTGAATGTACTCTCAGGCCTTGACCTCTTAAATCCCTGCTTCTTAAATCAAGATATGAGTAACTGCTGGGAGATTTAGGGAGGTGGTGTCACAGTGGGGATTGAAATCCCAGGACACTTTACCAACATGTCACATAACTTTAATGGAATAGTATTTAACTTAAAACATGTACATATCTTTTTTTTTAATGCAATAAATTCAAGGCAAAATGCTAGGCCTACCATTTACCAGTTTTGTGACCTTGGGATATTCCTTACCCATGCAACTGCAATCTTATTCTGTAAAATATCTCCTAGAAATAAATAAAATAAATGTGTGTAGCACTGATCGTCACTGACTTGCTTAATAAGTACTGGCTTTTCACATTAAAAAAAAATCCAAGTTACAGATGAATAAACTGAGATTCAGAGACAATTATTTGCTCAAAATCAGAACTGACAATGATGACCTGAGACTTGAGTATTAGACTGCCTGGTCTAATTCCCAAATCCACAACCCAGACCAATTCAAAACTATGCTTGGGTGGTATACACTTTGGGCTATGCCCAAGAACCCCACATGACTATGATTCACTCCCGTTGCCTTTAAGCCTATGTGGTCAAGAAGATCTGATCTTAGTGTCTTGCTTCCTGTTTTCTTGCATGGAAGATTTTGAGTTGGTAAAACCAACCAGACATTCAACAAATGCTCTGTCAATCTGGAGCATTCAGGAACATGGCTTTTGCAAATCTAACCCCTCCAAGCTTTAGTCCCACTCCCTTTCCTCTTGCCCTTCTTGTTCACCACTACTCCCTTTGTAAGTTCCACCCCATCCCTTTATATTACCATGTTCAGTTTCCTTTCTTGTTTATTCCTCTGATAAAAAAAAAAAAACAACAAACAAACAAACACAAAACATGTCCAGCTTCATCTCCTGCTGGAGGCTCCCATCCTATTTTTTTCTGGAATGCTCTGGATAACACCACTTCTTCTGTTTCACTAGCAAAAACCCTGACACTTCCTATTTTGCCACAATACTTCCTCTAGAAAGCCTTCTGTGATTTGTCCCTGGATCCCCACTACAGCCAACAGAGGCAGGGCAGAGCGAGGTTTAGTGCCTCTCTGTGCTCGTATATCCCACTGACTTCCTTAGTTCCAGCAATTCTCCCTTTGTATTATATTTGACTACCAGTCTTTATCCGCAACCAGCTTCTTGAGTCCCATGATTGCATCTTGTTCACACTGGATGGTAGGCCACTATCAAAATGCCTGACATAGTGGGTGCTCAATAAATATTTCTCAATACCTGATTTAAATGTAATTACTTTGTCTGCCAAGACAGGATTAAATGTGCAAGAATTATATTAGGGGAAGCCCCCGTGAGAGAAGATGGAGTAGTAATGCAGATATGTTCAGAGAGCCCTCAGACCGAGATAAAAATCCAGCCCTGAGTGAAGGAGGGAGAAGAGGAAGTGTCCTGGATTATGGTGCAGCTTAAGGGAGGTTCAGAAAAGGAGAACTGTGTCTCCCAGGAGTGGACCTGCCTTAGCAGCTCTGCCATGCTCAGTTGCTAGCTGGGAGCAATCCTAGGAGGCATGGTCAGGGCAAGAAAGCAGGGATGGGTTTTACAGCACAGCAGCTAGGGCCTCTGTCAATCACTCTCCCTGAAGGTAGAGCTCTGTGCACATTTTTGTGGTGGCCACAAATACTAAACTGAGGTTATTACCTACTTAGCCACGCTTCCCTTGATTATTCTTTTATTCATCAATATTTACTACATGGATCACCTATACCAAGACTAATGTCATAGACATACGGATGTGAAGGAAAAAATACTTGTCCTTAAAAAGTTTATATTCTAGCAAAACACATGCACAGATCACTGCACTGCACTTCTAGGTGTAGAGTAGAGATAATACAATTCTGTTGGAACACAGAGGAGAAGGTTGCCTATGCCAGATTTGTCTTTCAAGACCTTGGAGTTCTGCAGAAGGCAGATGGGAACAAAGAAGGTTTGGGCAGAGGAATAAGTGGAACCTCAACCAGTCTAGAGGTTAAATCATGAAGTGACAATTATGGGCAGGGAGTCAGGACATATGGTCAAGGGCCAGCTTACAAAGGGACTATGATGAGCCACACCTTGAGTTAGGGCTGTGGAGGCAGAGGGGTCACGTTGACCTGATGCATCAAGGAATTTAGACCCTAATGAGAGAAGGAGCCAGGCAACCCAGTAACACCGTGTCCCAAAAATATAAGAAGCAATGATACCCCTGAGGAGGATAATGACCCTGGTCTGAGAGAAAGGGAGGAGAAATCAGAAAAGGTTTGCAGAAATAAGTAGTGAAGCCTCAGATTTTATGTTTTTATGTCCCTTTTGGAGAATTTGAAGGCTGCTATGGAGTCTTCATTTATAGAGAGGAAGAAAGAAAGGGGCACACAGTCCAAATATCTTTCATGGGGACCCAACAGCATTGGGCAACATTTAAATCGTGCCATTCCCAGACTTAAACTCATCATGTATAGAAAGACATTCAAACTCAGGATCCTGACCTTCATGGTCATATGTGACCTGCCCTTTGCCTGTCGTTCCACCTCATATCATGCAAATCTCTTCCCCAGCCACACTGAATGGCCTAGTACCTCAAACACAGTCCTGACTCTAGAAAGCTGACCATGGATGTTGCCTCTCCCTGGGATGCACCTTCTGCCCCCACCTCCCCGAACTTTGCAAGGCTGACTCCTTGGCATTAGGACCTAAGCTTAAGTGCAATCTGTCTATGACCGCACGATGGGGTGGCCACCAGTTTCTCTACATTGTATCAGCCCAATGTATTTTACCATAGCACACATTACTACCTGGTTGCATATCTTTTTTAAAAAATTGTGTATTTGGTTATTGCCTACTCCCTCCAAATGTAATCACCTTGAAAATCTCATCTGCCTTGTTCATGGGTATATCTGCAGCATCTCAAATAGCAGGCATCAACCTGTATTTTTTGAATGGATGAAGGAATAAATACAAGAAAGAATAAATGGAGAACTGTCCTCATTTCCCAGGGCCTCTGCTTTTCATGCTGTTTCTATGGGCTGCAGGGAGGAGAAAAGCAATCACCAAAGGGCACACATGCTCCTGAGAAAAAGCTCGCTTTGAAAAATGAAGTGTTCCTTGTCATTAGCTTTCAGTCAAGCATCACATCAGGGGACTTTTGCATCAGGTGCTGTGATTGGACCTTGAGGGGCCTGTGATGCGGACCTGGCCCTCCTGTGAGCTGGAACAGATGGTTCCTTCACACACATCTAAATAAAGCTGTAATGGTGTTGGCCCACAAACACAGCACAGGTGAGTCTTCCTTTACAAAAGGGAAGATGTTTCTTGGATGTTCTGTGAAAATCAGTATCTACAATCCCACTAATTTTCATTTTAGACACAGTTTATCTTCTTTTAGGACATCTCGTCAATGGACTGCCATTCTTTCTCATCTATTCTAATACTAGCTAGTCCCCAGAATATCTCCCCTCCCCACCCCCACCAAGACACCCTGCACACTCTTAGCACGGTTATCATCACAGAGCATCACTCCCGTAACAGAGCACCCCTCGCCCTCGATATCAGAGTAATGAGTCCCCCTCGATTATCTGATCAAGATAGAGAATCACACACATGTCTATAATTAGGCTGTGCTTTGATTAGCAAGTTGATGGCATAACCACAGCTGATGCCTTACAGCATAAGAAACATCTTGGAGAGGGAAGTCTGTGGATTGTTTAAAAAGAAAGCCTACCAAGAAAACCACAAGGTTTTGCACACACCAAAAAAGGAAGATGCCAGTGCAGAAGATTATGATATACAATAATAAAAGGAAGAAGGTTGTTCTCTCTCCCACTCACTCAAGTTGTCGGGATTTGCCAGAGTTCTTTGCAGTAGCCCCACGGAACCAAGAACGCAGGTGAGGACCTGTTAGTATTTCTCCACGTTTGTTTCATTCCCTTTCTTCCTCATGGACTTGTTGGGGGAACATGTCTATATTCACAAGCATTATATCCCAATCACTAAGCACAGACAGTAGGGCTTAAAAAATAGTTTTTTGAAATAATAAATAGATGAATAATGGAGGCGATGCTCTAGTGTTGACAAGAGATCAATAACACTACATCAAGGAACAGAACATGGAGGGCAGTTGGGGAAGAAGCAACTAAGAGATGCCCAGTTTTCCCAGCACTGGGCATGCCATGAAGGCCTTTCAAAGATAAGACACAGGGACACAGAGAATCCTTGGTTTTATGTTGCACTAGTTGGAAATGTCCTTTATGTATTTTGTCTATTTGTTGTTTGTAAGGTCAGGATTTTCTAAAGACCTTCATGGTTCTCCAAGTTTATATATAGCCCATGTGCTACAGCACAATGCATGGAGGTGAGCAGGCTTTGAGCATGAGGCGTGAGACATTATTTCGTGCCAAATCCCAAATTTAGGAAGCTTGTGGATAAATGCAGACCCACACATGAGAAAGGTTACAGAGCAACTGCTCTATTAAGACCCTATTTTATGCCGTGCCCTGAAGAATCGGTTACATCCATCAATCTCAGGCAATCCTCACAGTAAATTGGAGAAGTAGGTTTTTTTGGTTTGGTTGTTTTTTTGTTTTTTTTTTTTTTTTCAAAAGAAGAATTTTGACTTCAGAGAAGTAAAATAGCTCTCCCATAAATAGCACATACAAGTTAGACCTGAGACTAGAATCCAGGTTTCATTTTTCCAGAGAAGTACTATTTTCCTTCTCAATGGTATCCCTAAAATATATTAGAAGTGGATTATAATATTCCCTTCATTTACTCATGTAAATCTTTCATGGCTTTTACTGGCCCTGATTTTTGTGTTTCCCAAGGCACATCCAAAGACACCTGGAAACAGGGATGGCAAATACCTTGTACATGTGCCATTTCCCCTACCTGTTTGGGAGATACCACCTATTATGGAGTTAGAGTCTTTCCCACTGCATTCAGATGCAGCCTCAGAATCCTTCGCCATGCACAGAGCTCCAAATTCAGTAACAATTAAGACTCTGCACAAAATGTGTTGTCCTTGGGTAGATACTCCGGAGGAGACTGAGTGCATTAGGAAAGGGATCAGATCGGAACTTAGAAAGCCTACACTTCACCAGACCACGCCTTTGTTTTTCTTTTTTTTAAGATTTTATTTATTTATTCATGAGAGAGTGAGAGAGAGAGAGAGAGAGGCAGACGGAGAAGCAGGCTCCACGCAGGGAGCCCAACCTGACTTTTGACAAGCCAATTTTCTCTGAACCCCAATTTCCCCACCTTTAAAAGGAAAGTTTTAGACTAAATTAACTCTAAGTTCTCTTTCCCACTACCACTGTGGAAGTGACAAAGTACTTATAACAATTTACTGGTCTTTGGGGATCCCCGGGTGGCTCGATGGGTTAGCACCTGCCTTCGGCCCAGGGCGTGATCCTGGGGTCCCGGGATCAAGTCCCATGTCGGGCTCCCTGCATGGAGCCTGCTTCTCCCTCTACCTGTGTCTCTGCCTCTCTGTGTCTCTCATGAATAAATAAATAAAATCTTAAAAAAAAAAACAATTTACTAGTCTTCTACATATCAAAAGTTTAGCTAAACTGATAAATTAATTACTACCAAGGTTTTAACAAGTCCCTTTATGTGTTCACCCTATTAGGTAATGATCTTACCTTTTAAAAAAGTTTTCACAGATAAAATGCTTGTACCCAAAAGATGGACTCTGACGATGGAATCTCACAGTTTGTGGAGAGTGATGCTCTGTAAGCAAGGGCACACGGTTCTTTAATCTCTTCTTTCAAATCACTGAGAAGAGGGAGGGTTTCTGGAAAGGGGGAGTTCCAGTTCCT
This sequence comes from Nyctereutes procyonoides, assembly GCF_905146905.1. NCBI lineage: Eukaryota > Metazoa > Chordata > Mammalia > Carnivora > Canidae > Nyctereutes > Nyctereutes procyonoides. Next base: position 2,750,456 of record NW_026575135.1, on the reverse strand, counting down.
TATCATGTTCCATAATGTAAGCAATGATGAAATGCATTCTGTTGACATTGATGGACAGAGTTTTGGCTCCAAAAATCTCTTATACCAAGACTAAGGTGACTTTTTATGCAAAGATAAGGACAGAGATCACTTAAGGAAGGCCCTGTGAGCAGAGATAAATAGTATTAGCAGGGCCTTAACCATGCTTCTAAGTCCAAGCCCCAGGACTAGCATACTCCTCCCCTTTTAGAGTCCTCAACTATAGCATGTCCCTGGGGAGACAGTTGGCTACTTCCAGACCTGCACATCCAATAGAGCTGCCAGGGGACACATGTGGCAATTTAAATTTAATGACAACTTTAAATATTTTTTTTAAAAATAAAACTTCAAAAATTTAGTTCCCAAATCACTCTAGCTGTATTGCAAGTGCTCAGTATCCAGTGGCTAGTGTCCACCTTTTTGGCTGGCACAGATAAAGAAAAATTTCATCAGTACAGAAAGTTCTATTGGGCAGTGCTGTTCTACATAAAGATGTAGATACTCTACATCTACATTTGTGATACTCAATAACATGAAAATTATTTTTTAAAAATTATTTTATTTATTCATAAGAGAGAGAGAGAGAGAGAGAAAGGAAGAGGGAGAAGCAGGCTCCCCACAGGGAGCCCGATGCGGGACTCAATCCCAGGACCCCAGGATCATGACGCGAGCCAAAGGCAGATGCTCAACCACTGAGCTACCCAAGTTCCCCTATTTTCAGTGCTAGTGAAGCACTGTATGGGGTGTCTAGTATGGAGGCGTATGTTTTTGTTCCACTTCACCTTGCTCATTCTCAAAGTAAACAGTATACAGAGAACCAGAGGAAGCCCTAAATATTTCACTTGTATATCAATCTTAAAAATGATGCCCTTGTTCTGATCATTAAATGGTCCTGAATGACACTGTTGCTTAGAGTTGTGCTTCTAATGCCATTAATTATTTCTATCAATTATCAATAAATGCCCTTAAGCTTACAAAACATTTTAAATGAACTCATTATGCAAAGTCTTTAGGGTGCCAATAAACTCACATTTCCCACTAACCTAGTTATAGGTTTATCTCATTTCTCTAGGAATGTTTTCATCTAGAAAGATATTTTCTTCCCCCCACACCCTCACAGGTTTTCTACTAGTGAAATACTGTGGCTGCATTACCCTCCCATCCAAATCTCATTTATATTTTCACCCTGGGCCATTTCTCACTCCATTGAGTTCATTCAGAATGGTCTCCCATTTTTCAGGAAAAGTTGCTAATAATGAAACTGGGAATTGGTTTTGGCAAACATATTCTGGGTACTGTACTTGATCAATAGAATCAAAGATTCTTCAATTAACATTTCTTTTCTCTAGCACATTATAGTAGAAGAGAACAAAAATTGCAGTATTGTTACCCATAAAATGTTTTACTGGCTGATCAGCCTCCTAGTTTTCTCTACACAGTCCTCACCTGGCTACCTATGTACCTACCTACCTGATGTAGGTGTTTCTAAGATCCCATATAAGTCCCCCAAAAAGGGCTAAAAGGGACTCAAATTCAAAAGAAGCACTGAATTTTGTCTAGTATTAGCTAGGATGCACATGATGTGAAGGTCTAGATGGAACTACTCTTGTGCCCATTAACTGCTCAGATTTCAAGAATTTCATAGTTGCTGGTGAATTTCTACACTTCATTACCAGTATCCATATAGGAGAGAAGTGGGGTGAACTGCAGCAATGATTTTCAATTTACTCAAGGGGCAGCCTCGCATAGTAATTAAAAGCTTGGACTTCTGGCCTTTAAATTCCAGCCCTGTTCATATACAGTATATGATCCTGAAGGAGTTTAAGAAACTCCCACAGTTCCCTCATCAGCAAATGGGGAGGATATTAATAGAACTCATCACATTGGGTTAGAAAGATCAAATGAGTTAATACACACAAACTACTTAGAAAAGTTCCTGGTACTTGGTAAATCATCAATATGATTAGCTATGATTATATTACTTAGAATCTGAGGATTCCAGGAAATAACCTCAGGGAGCGAGGGAGGGGAAGATTCGTTGATTCACACCCTCACCCCCAAAATTTAAATTATTCCACAATTGCAGAGATAATAGAAAAATTGTGACATTAGAATTGACTGAACTAGTATAGATCTTCCTTTCCATTATGAAAGTACTTAAAAAAAAGGCATAACAAATAATGATTTTAAACATTAAGCACAATTTCAATGAGGGACATGTGGACAGGGTAGGGAGAAGACAGAGAAATACTTAGGTGGCAGATACAAAGAAATAACTTAAATCCAATGAAGTAAACAAGAAAATCCAATTTCCCTAGGGTGGTGTTAAATATGCAGATGCAGATTCTAAAGACTGGCAATCAGGGTTTACTTCCAATTGGAGCAGAAGTAGCAGTTTTGTGAAATTCCAAAAAGTAGCAGAAAGTAAACTGGGACATTCCATAGCAATGAAGCCTGCATAGAGCTTCTACTTACTGTTGAAGGGGGATCAAGAGGAATCCACCTACCAGAGTCTAAGAATCAGGAGGAAATTCACTAGGGTCCTATATGGGTAGAGAAAATCTGCAATTAATCAAAATATCAGATCAAGGTCACATGTGGACATAGAGTCTGAATTCACAGTGTCCGTATCACATTGAAATCTCAAGATCAGAAATTAATACTTAAAAAACAACTGGTTGAGGATCAGTAAATCCTCTGATCCATAGCCAAATGTAAGACCACTTTATAAAAACACTTTCACTACCAAGGCACCTGAGCTTTCATGGTACATGAGCTTTCAGCAACATTTTGCTGAAGATGAGTTCAAATAACAAAGAAAACCCTAGTCCATCCTTCTGAAGGGAGAGTAAGAAAACAAAATAAGAGAATTAGAAAACCATGAAATTGAGATAATAGAAAAATCTGGGGATGACTATAAAATAAGCATAATTAAAATGAACAGAGGTAACAATAGAAACCATAACAGATTCTACAGAAGAAAGATTGAGGGGCACCTGTGGGGCTCAGTCAGTTAAGTGTCTGCCTTCAGCTCAAATCATGATCTCAGGGTCTGGGATGGAGCCTCGCTTCAGCTCCCTGCTCAGTGCAGAGCCTGCCTCTTGCTCTCCCTATGGCTCACCCTCACTCATGCTCTCAAATAAATAAAAATCTTCGGAAAAAAAGAGGAAAACTTCGTCTGACAAATCTAACTCAAACAAAAAAAGATCCAGTCACAAAATTATGAAAGCAATATACACAAAATTATAAACTTGTTAAAAAGGCTTAGTGGGGGCAGCCTGGGTGGCTCAACGGTTTAGCGCCGCCTTCAGCCCAGGGCGTGATCCTGGAGACCCGGGATCGAGTCCCACGTCGGGCTCCCTGCATGGAGCCTGCTTCTCCCTCTGCCTGTGTCTCTGCACCTGTCTCTCTCTCCCTCTCTCTCTCTCTCTCTCTCTCTCTCTCATGAATAAATAAATAAGATCTAAAAAAAAAAAAGTTTAGTGGGAGGAGAGAAAGAGAGAATCCCAAGCAGGCTCCACACTCAGCGAGAAGCCTGACATGGGGCTCAATCTCACAATCCTGAGATCATGACCTGAGCCAAAACCAAGAGTCAGATGCTTAATGGACTAAGCCACCCAGGTTCCCCTAAATTTGTTCAAAATTTAAAATTTATTTCAACTTGAAAATGTAAAGAATGACAACTTTTAGCATGTAAACTGCTTTAAGCCTATTTTCCTCTCCACTGGTAAAAATGTTGCATGCATGTGTGTGTATACACATATGTATATACGTATCTACACGTATGTCTGGTAGCTTTAGAAGTAATTCTATAATTAAGGTATTATCTCTACTTAAAACTTTTAACAGCAGTTGATAGATCTGATAGTTGCTTATACATTTTGGTCATTTGTCTAAAACCTTACAACATTTATTTGGATTTTCTTCTATCAATAAATCCTTTCCTTTTCTTGGCATCACAAATAATACCACAAAGACGATGTATGCCTGTGCATATTTTGTGCGGGTGTATGCTTTGCTGGAGGTGAGAATTCTGCAAGTAGAATTGTGTCAAAAATTACACACATTTAAATTTCTGGTAAACATTTACAAATTGGCCTATGAAAGAAACAAAGAAAGAAAGAAAGAAAGAAAGAAAGAAAGAAAGAAAGAAAGAAAGAAAGACCACTCAGCCTACTTAAAGAAGCTCTAATCATACCAGTCTTATATTACTGGATTATGAAAGTTTTTGTTTAAATAAATAAAAATTCTGAGGCCCCAAATAACTCGAAAAGGTACCAAGCAATCAAATTTGAGGTCTCTTCCAACTTTGACAGAGTGGACATAGCTGAAGAATGGGGCCAGAAACTCTTTTCTTTGCAGCTCCATGGGATAACCATGACTTAAAAACCACAAGGGTGTTTTATGATCTACAGCTTATTCTATGAGACTCATATCTTTGAACTTGGTACAACCTCCTTCAGTAAGCTCCAGAGGGCTTGCTCCCCCCCCCCCATCACCAGCAATACACTTTGAGTCTTGCACCTGCATCTCCTTTTCTGGACACTGGAGACTCCTGCTTGGCCATTGTGGGTGGCTTCAAACGTGTTAAAGCCAGCCAATATCCCTCTAAGGAGCAGTTCATCTGAGAGTGATTCAGAAACCAATAAAGATGGCAAATCACTTTATGGAAATCAGCTTTTAATTATTCATTGGCAATTTGACTGCAATCCGGCAGGTGTCCTGATAGGATGAGGATGACTTGATAAGTAGATTTTTTTTCTTTCCTCTGTAAAACACATTCATTCTACACATCTCTCCCAAAATCCACCTGAAATTTTCCAACTCGAAGAGGCCGTGGGAAAGAACCAGTCCATCGCCTCCAGAATGAGTAATCTCAGTAAAGATATTATTCATTTACTGAATGATTCTTACCCTACGCTAATAAATGATTTATGGAAGAGACAAGAAAAAGGAATGGTTTAAAGAGAAACAATATAAAATAATCTGATGTAACATCATTCTTTTTTTTTTTTTAACCTTACCTCTTCCACCCATTTCCTCCAAGGCAGGCAGTGTGGTATTATGGGGAAAAAATGAATTTTGAATGGGTAGACCTGGGTTCACACTAAAATGCCCCCAGTTATTGGCTGTATGATCCCAACAAATCCATTAACCTCTCTGAGCCTCTATTATGAGGGTATTAAAACACTGGATGAAGAATGAAAATATAATGTGTGTGCCTGGAAAATTGTCGTTTTTTATAAATGACAGTGGATATGATCATTATGCAGCAAACTGTTCTTTGAAGTGTCTTGGAAGGCTAATCTACAGCTAGCTGGGGCCTGAGGCCATATAACAGTTTACAAACTGTCTACAGGCCCATTTACATCTGATTTCATCCGGGAGGTGAGGAGTGCTGAATTCAGAAACTGCTCATCTTTTCAAACTCCCCCTAGTAGCAAAAGGCACCTTAAACGAATGACCTATACATTCAAGCTTTGAGGATAGAATGGAGCCTCCCCCTTTCCCTTTAACTCTATCATTAGGGCCATGGCCATGAAGAGAATAAAATAGTATACAGGGGAAATCTTTTTTCAGCTCTGAGTTACTCTTCAGATATAACAGTGGCATCCTTGGAATTTACACTTGGAAAAGATGTGATTATTACTCATTGTTGAGTGTCCATACATGAGAAGATGAACAAAGAAGGCGTTCATAATCTAACCCCTGGCTTAATATGTTGGTTTCAATTCATTCCCTAATTTAACTCCTCAAGACCCACTAGCAAAGTCCAGTTCATTCCTGTGATGCTTTCCCCTCTCCCATCAAGTCCTTTTCCTCCACCCACCCTCTCAGTGCTCCTGGTTCTTTTTCAGAGAGTGAAAATTGTTTTGTGAAAATCTAAAAGGAGACAGAATAGAAAAAAACAGTTTGGTCATTTTGGTTTATGAAACATTCCACACTTATTTTTGTTCGTGATCTAACCCCTCCTTACCTCTCTAGCCCAATCTTTCACCATTATTTTACTCAGGCCATTTGCTTTGTGAGGATGGAAAGGGTTCCTGGTCTATCAAAAGTTATATTATTATGGATCTCTTCCAAGTTCTAGAGAGTAGATAGGCAATAAACTCCACTCTAGGAGTTGAATCTCATGCAAGATTGGGTAGGTGCTAAGTGCAAAGTCTGAAGGGGGAAAGCATCTAAATAAGGACCAGAAATCAAAGAGGCAACATCCATCCCTGAGAGAAGAAGAACCTATGAGGACTATGCACTGTCTTGTAAGGCCGATGTGCCTGCATACCCTACATGGGGAACGAGGACTGGGACTGTGAATATGTGCTTTCCTTTGGCTCTTCCCATATCTGGAACCCACTCCCTCTTTTCCTTGAAGAAAATAAAAGGGCCTGAAATTTTCATAGAGAAGTGGAGGGTGGGTGGAGGGTAGCTTGTCTCTATTAGAAGGAGATAATAAGAGAGAAGAAGTAATGAGAAAGGCAGAGAAAAGGAGGCAGAGAAAAATTGTAAAAAAAATAAGAGAGAGAGAGAGAGAGAAAGAGCCAGGGAGAAATGAAAACAGGAAATTGGGAGAAGAGATGTGGAAAGAAATAAAATGAGAAAGAGAGAGAGGAATCATGAGAAGCAGATAGAATAAAACAAAACCACGCAAAAAGAATCATTGAGATTCTTGGGACAGATGGTAAGTGCACCAGCAAAGGATCAAGGAAAATCATACTGTGTCAAAGTCAACATCAGATTAAATTAGAAAATTTGGGAGGAAATCATGGTAAAATTAAGTCTAGAAGAATAGAAAGAGGAGGGACAAGAAGGGGAGGCCCCAGACAGCTGGTAACTGAGGCAGAGCGGACGAGGGATTGAGGAAAACAACAACAACAAAAAAGTCAATGCAGGCCCTAGAGGGTCCTGGGGTTTAGCAACAGCGCCCAAGAGGTCAAGAGGAAGGAGACTCAGACTCTGATGTCAGTCCTCTCATCCATGATCAGTTTGACCTGAGCAAGTTGAGTCAACCCTAGGGACCTCTGTGTTTTTATCTGTGAAATGTGATGGATGGTCTAGGTGGACTGTGAGGCCCCCGTAACTCGGAGATGGGTTTGAAATCTCAAAGCTGAGGCCAACGATACAAGATGGATGGAAAGTCGGGATGACCTTGTAGACGGCCCGATAAGCTGAGTTGTGACAAGATCCCTTGTGTGTGGAAAACCCTCCTCACAGGGGACCTCAAGGACAAGTTGACAATGACATAGTGGAAAGGATGGTGGCCCGACTGGATTGGTCTCTGCCAGAAGCTGTGTGGCTTTGGGCAGTCTCTTGACTTGCCGTGGGCTCTGTTTTCTATGTGCCCTGTGCATGTGGGTTTGTGCGTTTAGCGTGGGCAGCTGGGGAGATGGGAGGTAGAGGGATTGGACCACGTCCTAAGTAGCCTACTCAAATGCATGCCAGGGACAAAGCAGCCAGGAGAGCGGCCAGGTGTGTACTGTGGGGAACCAGAACGGGGAATGGCTGGAAACTGACTTCAGCTACTCGTACGTGTGAGTATGAAAGTCAAACATGACCAGATCTTCTAATGTTTTCAAGAGAAGTCTGAGTTTCTGGAATATGCCAAACGTAACGGTCAAACAAAATCCAAGCGAAGATTTCAGTCTAACAAAATATGAATGGCGCCACCAGGTTGCATGCGGCATGCAACATCTGGAATAAACACTCTTTTTAAGGGCTGTTGTACGTGCTCCAAGCTCCATGAGTCTATCACATAAGGAAGAGAGTCCTGAGATGTGAAAATGAAAAATCAAGGGTAAATGACAGGAGGAGTGAATCAGAAAAGATGCTTAATGCCGTTTCCTCTTCTATTCTTTGCTTCTGTTCCCATGATTAATTGGTTTAATCCTCCCATTTCAGTCCAAAGCTCCCAGAAGCAGTGCCTCTTCCATGCTGCTCACGTCCCCTCCTTATTTTCTCTACTATCCTTGTCTCTGTCCTTTCCCTCCGACAACCTCTCTCTCTTTCCATTTTAAAATCCATCCTTGTTTCTTATCCCTAGTCTTTCTCTCTCTCTGCTGCCTCCATCCCCCTGCTCCTGTCCTCGCTCCCCATGACTCAGAGCCCTCGGGTAGCACCAGCCCCTGGTATCTGAAGGCAAGTGAAATTCTACTATCCGGGAAGTTAAAAGTATTTCAGTGGTGGGATCTTTAATCATTTGAATCCCTGATAGGGATAGTTCTTTTTATGTCTCCCGGCAATAAATCCAGGCAGTATCTAATCTCTGATCTTAGAGAGAGGAGAATTAACCAGCTGAGTGTGACTAGAAATGAAACCCACAGAGAAGGGAGTGAAAAAGAGACCACTTTATCTATGTGTGCGCACAGCATAGTAACATGGAATCCGTGGGCAAGGGACAAAGCCCTATGCCTGGGCACTCTTTCCTCGTCAGTCTACAAGGCCTCTTAAAATGCTTGAGTTCTCCCTTCTTCTAAAAGCATGCGTTGCCCTCCATCATTCTCACTGTACCTCTAAGAAACCCCCTGGTTAACCCCCCTCTACCTACTTAGATGGCCTTAGTCCTTTCTTTCCTTGTTTTCGCTCTCTAGCCTGTTTCTCTCTCCAAAGGTTCTGTTTTTGTTTCCCCACCAGATCATACACAGTATCTGTCTCACTTGACACCGTAACTTCCTTGTTTTGCTGCATGTCTGGCATGAAGTGGGTACTTACTGGTCTGCCTGAAATATCTCCCCATCTCTCTCTCTCCCCATCTCTCTCTCTCTCTCTCTCTGTCACACACACACACACACGTGATACGCTGACGCCCTTCTCACCTCACTCACTCTGAGTGGTGTTTATAGCTTCCCAGGGTCAAGCAGGACTCCACTGACGATGCCCTGCCTAAGGTACCTGGCCCATCCCTACTGGGCCCTTTAAGGGTAGAGGCCAAGAGCTCTATTTCCTCTGCTGCACCAAACACGCCTGGATTCATGGCAGAGACTTCATTTTATACCCGATTTCTTAGGAGTGACATGACTTGACTTCTTACATAGGCTGTGCCTCTCCTCATCTGCGTGAACTTGGCCAACATACCTGAACTTTCTGAGATGTAGTTTTCCCATCTCTAACATGAGGACTTCATGATCTCTCAAGTCTACTGTCTTACTTTTAAAATATAATTTTAGTGTGATTTTATGATTCTGCTTGAATACTTTTCTTGCCTAAATTGTAGAGAATTCCTCCTAATAAATAAAAGCAAAAAGAACATGTGGCTCCGCTTCATTGTTCAAGAGGGCATCCTGCTTGGGACTGGGAGGAGAAGAGAAAACAAAGTTAAACACAATAGAAAAATAAGAAAACAACAGCAATCCTTTATGTATTTATCCCACCGGGAAGAAATACTGCTCCAAACAGCAGAGCATGTGGGAGGAGAGGCAATGAGAGGCCATGTCTGCGGCCTCTCTCAGCGAGTCCTATTCCTTTTGTTGGGGCTCAACGTTTCTCAAATGTGAAACAAAGGTTTAAAATAAGCCATTTTTGCAATTTTCTCCAGGCTGTGACATGCTAGGATTGGACAAAAAGCAGTTTATGACTAGATGGTAAGGGTCCAAACTGGAGAAGAATTAAAAATAAATTATCCTGATACATGAGCCATAAAGTACCATGTTGCAGGGGATCCCTGGGTGGCGCAGTGGTTTGGTGCTTGCCTTTGGCCCAGGGCGCGATCCTGGAGACCCCGGATCGAATCCCACATTGGGCTCCTGGTGCATGGAGCCTGCTTCTCCCTCTGCCTATGTCTCTGCCTCTCTCTCTCTCACTGTGTGACTATCATAAATAAATAAAAATTTTAAAAAAAATTTAAAGTACCATGTTGCAAAGGAGACTCCAAGTTGGGGGTTTACCATCCAAACACAGGTGTTCACACTTGGCCCCCACCCGGATCTGTAAAAACTCTTTTCCCATATATATACATATACTTTCTTTGACTTGTCTTGCAGAGACTCTGACATCTTGTTTACTTCTAATACTTGAAATAAAGAATTATTTCAGATGCACATTCTCTTTGACTGTCAACACACTTAAAAGAACATGTTCGATACATCAAAGGCACCGACTAATTTCAGAAAAAAAAATACACAAAGTAGACAAAGGTATCTTTCCAGAAATATGTTTTCCTGCTCAGATCAAAAAAAAAAAAAAAAGGATGCACACACGAGTATGCACTGACACATCTCAAAGTCTCCATCTCTCCACTTTTTCTCTATTTCTGCAGAGGTAACACAATATCCATCTTCACATACGGTTTTCTTTTTTGAATTGCATCTCTCTTTTTTCTGGTTTCTGTATCTTCTTATTTTTCTATTTTCTATTCTTTTCTCCATATGAATTCCCACTCTCTCTCTCTCCCCTCAGGTCCAAAAAGAGAAAGAGAAATGAATCTATAGATACATGGCAATGAGGTCAACTTTATAGGTGCAACATAGCTGTGCCTCAGTGAGACTGAATATCTGTAGCAAAACTCAAAACAATTAAAAACTGGTCTCTCCTGCTGTTTGGTAGAATGAATATACACATCTCTCTCTATAACCCAGCAATTAATTCCATACCTGGCTACATCCCCAACACAAAGACGGGCAAATTGAAAGTTCATAGTGACACTAATTGTGACGGCGAAACAACAGAACCCACCCAAATACTCCTAAAAAGGTGAAAAGTAGATGTTAACGGTCTCACAGCAGACTGGGACTGTTCATGGCCTCACAATAGTTAGGACGACCAACAAAGAGCAGGGTGCATGACTTTGATTTAAGCCCTGCAAGACCGTGTGGGGCCTCATTCTGGTTTCTAGCCTCCCCTGCCTCCCCTACCCACTGCAATGCTTGACAGATGCGGGAGGAAAATTAGCCTAGCATCGGGTCACTTCCCAATTTAAATCCCTCACGCCGTCCCACAGAGCTTCTGACGTTTCACCCGCTTTCCTTTTTGCTCAGCAGTCTCTCTGCCTGTTGCAAGCCTCATCTACAGCCTGTGCCTAGACTTGAGAAATGTCCCAGGGAGTCTGGGGGGGGGGGGAGGGGGGGGCAGGAAGCAGTGATTCTTTGGCCAGGAAAAGTTTTTTCTTTGTTTTTTGCTCTCTCTGAAATTTAATTTCTTCTACACTTTGCCCCTTCCATAGATTTTTTAGCACTATTAAAAAATGTTATTTTTGTAATTTGTAGTGTTCTCACCCCCCCCCCATCATTACAACAAAAACAACAGTTGGCCATTACTTTCTCCGTCTCGGTGAGAAGGAGAAATCTTTTCCAGTTTGAGTTCTTCTACTTACTAGCTTTGTAAATTCAGGCAACATTTCGGACTCAATCCTTCATCTTGAAGAAACAGATAAAATAAGACCTCCTCTGTAGGGCTTATGGGAAAATTTAAGGGGATAAGACATGTGATATGTTCTAAATGATGCCTGGCATTAGATAAGAAATTTTTTAAATGGCATCCATAAACTCATCTAGATTTTATAGATACTAAAAATTACAGAATTTGGGGAGGGAGCTACTTTAAAGCAAGCATACAAAATTACTAACAAAATAAAGAATTCCAAAAAAATATTTAGTTAGAAAAGGAAAGAACTCATAATAAACTCAACTTTTTTTTTAAAAAAAGTCCCCAAATCCAGAAAACAATTATTTTTTTTTCACAAAATGATTAACTTTCATATTTCTGTAATAATTTTAACTCAATTTTTTTTCTTTTGGCTTTATTTGATCATGTATTTTATGATAATGCTTTTGTAACATTCTTTATAGAGAGAATAAAAGGCAATTTGATCTTTTCTCTGATAATGTTGCTTAAAATCTGTTTTCCATTAAAGATAATTTAGAAAAGTTTTTCTTTTCTTTTCTTTTTTTTTTTTTAGAAAAGTTTCTTTGTGCTTCACTAATTATTGTAATGTCAGGTAAATTTTTAAGGTTTTGGTCAAATTTATGAAAACCTTCAGAAAGTTTTTTTCATATATGAGCTGTCAAATATAAAGGCATTTTAGATTTTCTCACATGCTTTTTGCACCTTACCGCAATGAGGACTGTTACTGAATGTCATCCCTGCATTGCAACGGCAAGAAATAACTTCCAAGAACACAAAAGTGACTCTGAACCACCTAAATATATTTCACTCAGACCCACTGTGCATCATCAACTCAACTTCCCATGACCCAGCCTCCAAAAAGCTTTCGGCTACCCAGTCACCAACCAACACGAGAAAACACTACATGATGGAAATTTCAGCGAAAGAGCTGCTTTAATCAATAATGGTAACACTTACTGCTGAAAATTTTACAAGAAAACATGTGACCATGTGAAAAACTCCCAGGACCTTAGATGGACCCAGGCAAGGAAGAAGGACTGGAGCTTAAGCTTCATTAGCTTCTCAGTAAACCCACCCACGTAGGAGCTGATATTCATGACTTTTCCTTGGGTGGGCAGAGCAAGCAGACATTCTCCCGCCTGCTTGAATCTGCTTCCCCAGGTCCTGCCAGCTTCTGACGGTCTGCCCAGCTGTTGGTACAGCTGCAGCATGTTCCTGAAACACAAGTCTCTAGATCTGTGCTGTCTAGTGGGGCAGCAACTAGCTACTAGCTACGTGTCCCTATTTAAATTAGAAATTAATTGATTTGAATACAATCTAAACTCAGATTCTTAGTCATATGAAACATTTTTCAAGGGCTCAATCTCCACCCGTGGCTAGGGGTTACCATACTGGTCAGAGTAGATACGGACATGCCCATCCTCACAAAGTTGTGTGTGTGTGTGTGTTTTGTTTTTTGTATTTTTTTTTTTTACAATTGGATGTTATTTTTATTCCATAAAAAGGAATAAAGTACTGACTCATGCTACAACGTCATGAGCCTTGAAAACACTAAGTGAAAAAAGCTGGTCACAAAGACCACACAATTGGTTTTCATTTATAGGAAATATTCAGAGTTGGCAAATCCATAAAGATAGAAAGTGGATTACTGGTTGCCCCACAACAGTAGGGTAGGGGCAGGTGAGGGCCTGGGGAGCAGGTTGGGGGTGGGGATGGGGTGGTGAAGGGAGGATGGGGAGTGGCTGCTAATGGGAACTGCACTGGCTTGAATAGCGCTGCCCTCCAAATGTAGAAAAATGTTCTAGACTGATAGGTGGTGATGGTTACATAGCACATCACAGAAAGTTCTCCATAGGACTCTACCACCCTACAGGCACCCAGCAGATAGAAGTCCCACTTCAGGGCAGGCTGGGTGGCCAAGCAGTTTGGCGCCGCCTTCGGCCCAGGGCCTGATCCTGGAGTCCCCGGATCGAGTCCCACATCGGGCTCCCGGTGCATGGAGCCTGCTTCTCCCTCTGCCTGTGTCTCTGCCTCTCTCTCTCTCTCTAAGTAAATAAATGAATAAAATCTTAAAAAAAAAAAAAAGTTCCACTGTCAAGCAGGTTTGGGAGATGCTGTATCAAACACCTCCCTTTGATATCAGTAATATTGAAACATAAAACTCCCATCATGAAAAAACACACCCAATTTCTTTTTTCCAAAACCTATTTGATAATGGGATCCCTGCCCCTTTTTTTGTGTGTGGGGGGGACTTTTAGGGGTTTTTTTTTATATTACTCATATTTCTGGTCTCACAATTTCTACCCAATCACATAAAAACAAACTAAAAGACAATTTCTTTCTTAAATCATTACCTGATTAATCCTTTGCATTAATTATATTTCCTAGTCCTCACAATTTTATGCAGATACATCCATAATTTTATGTCACACATGGAGAAGTAGTGTTGGCTGGGGTAAGAAATTTATTTATGATGACACACAAATCCCTGCTAGAACTGGAATCTGCTGCTCTGAGTCCTCACAAATCCCTCCTGCAGTCCTTCTTTTGTGTTTGACTAAGTGTCAGGAGAGCTGGGGTGAATCCAGCGGGCAGGCGGGAGTGGTTGAGTCACAATCTCAAAACAGGTCCTGATGTTCTGGTTTTGGTGGTGGTGGTGGTGGTGGTGGTGGTGGTAAGGTAAACAGGAGGAAAAGAGGTCATTCTAGAACAAAGTTAATAGTACTGACATCTTCTTAGCTTCCTGTAATCTTTTATGGTTTAGAAAGTATGGTTTCTCCAAGTTTTTCTGGCTAGCATTAGGTCCTTAATGCCAACTTTCAAATGCAAAGATTATTGCTATCCTCCCTTTACTTCTGGAAAGAGAGGACTCAAGAACAGAATTCTAGTGGAGAACTGGAAGTTAAATTCACCAGCAGTCTTCAGCTTTTTTGGGGTTAGATTTGCAATATTCTGCTCAAATAAAATTTTAAGTGGAAACATAAAGGGATGGGGGAGCTGCTCCAATATGCTTGGTCTTCCCCCTTCTTGCTCACAGGTGCCACGGAACCCTGCAAGGCCTCAGTGACCCACTAGGATTTTACTGCATAGAGTTCGGAAATAATTATAATAGATTCTGTAGCCTCTTTGCTACTTATCCCAGGCAGTGTCCCCAAACAGGCTGAAACATATGAAGGAGAAACCTAAGAATAGCAATTCAATTATGTGCTCTAAAAAGAAATTTTGAAGTTTTTGATGAGTAATCTGAAAACTTAGACTCATTCTTGTCAAACTAATGATTCTTTGGTTACCCTCTCGGAGACCGAATATGGGGTAGAAATAAAACATGCCATTCGCCCATGGGATGACCATGATCTCTATGCCAATGTCTACTTAGCAGAGCTTATAAGAACCCCTAGGCCCTAAGGAAATTCATAAAAGATATATGGTTGAAAGACAATCTTTCCTCAGGGTTAGTTCACATGGCAAATAGTGAATCTAAAAGTATATGAGATTAAAAGCCTGAAGACCAGATAGATGTTCTGCACCTAAAAAATCCTAGTAACTGAATTAGCACAACTTGCTCAGCCTTTCTGGTATTCAATAAACCACAGCTCTCGCTCTCTCTCTCACACACACACAAGCTCACACATACAAGTATCTTTCTTGCTCGTGCTCTCTTACGTCCTTCAGGCTTGAAAAGCTTATCGTTGGAGAGTGAAAGGGGCTGGCACGCGTTATAAACTGTAAAGAACGGGATAGATGTGATACATCTTTGCTGTCTTCCCTCTCTTTGGCACTAGAGCTCAAGTGAACGTTGTCAGGAAGGTGGATCGCCACGGGCAAAGAGTCTTGGTTACATTGGGCTTTAGCCTGCCCTGGCTTTGACACAACTTGCCTTGGGCAATGAGTTTGGGGATGACCAATGCAGCAGGTCTCTGAAAGCCCGTAAGGAGATTTTTTCTTTTTTTTCTTAGAGACAGAGATTGCCCCTTCTGCACCGCCTGCCTACATTGGAGGAGTTTTGTTGTTTTGCAAGGTTATCCAGGGAAGTATGAAATTGCCAAAAAGACTGTGGCACCAAGAGTGAGGTGTTTTGTGGGAGTCCTGTGAGCATGTGTGTGCATGAGCTTCTACAAGAGGGGGCATTGTGATTCCTTTGTTCAAAAGGGCAGTTCTCCTTACAAGTGGCCAATCAGTCACTGTCACTGGGCCGGGAGGAGGTGGGGGTGGTGGGGTGAGGACATGCCAAGTTTGCCCAGAATACTCATTGCGCAGGACGATCCCCACAGCTGTTGCGCACCCAATGTAAATACGGACAGCCCCATTCATCACGGGGCTCCCTTCCGCAGCACATGTCCAAAGTACGGCGATGATTTAGTGCCTGCAGCTGGAACTGCTCTATGTTTCTCCAAAACAGTGGCGTTTAAAAATGAGGAGGTGGAAATGGAGAGGCGGCTGGGGTTACAGAGAGGGAAGGACTAATTTCAGGTTTCTGAGAAGAGGAAAGAAGGGTAACAAGGGCTAGTTCCTCTGGTAGACCACCCTCTTGCTTTAACTTCAGATCCCCCCTCAAATTCATTGGCTTTGGTGTAACTCAAGCTACAACTTCTGAACCAGTGTTGCATCTTCCTTAATGCTAGCTCTCGGCCTTCACCTTATTTGCACTCTAGGTACCAGGACCTCTTCTTTACAGAGCATTGATCCAGATTTCTTGGAGTCATCTGTGTGGACAAACAATGTATAGACCCTGCAGGACAGGATGACAAATAGCTTGATTTTTTATTAGAAATGTGATTTTTATCATCCATGCAGTTGTTCATCCACCAGATACCTTGTAGCATCTACCCCATGCCAGAGTCTCTGCAGAACACTATGGGAACAAAAGATAGAAACATAAAACCTGACTCAGACATTTATATTTAAGTTAAGAGCAACAGACTCAAAAATATAAATTTTTGATGTCTGGCACATTATACTTAATGAATGCTGAAAGACAGAATAAAGAGGTTATCAAGTTTTTAAGATTTGAGAGAGAAAGAGAGAGAGGGAGAGAGAGTGTGTGTGTATGTGAAAATGAACACCAGTGGGTGATGGGGCGGGGGGGGAGAGAGAGAGAGAGAAACTTCAAGCAGACTCCCCTCTGAGCACGGGGCCCGGCAAGGGTCTCCTTCCCATAACCCCAAGATCACAACCTGAGCGGCAACCAAGAGTTTGTATCTTGGTTGTATCAGCTGACTGAGCCCCCCCCCCCCAGTTTCCCCGAGAGGTTATCAAGTTTTGCAGGAAAAAAATATATATATATTTTTGAAGACGGAATGATCTTTTTACAAGAGTTTCCTAAGTGAAGTTGGAACAAAGTACATTTCAGATTCTCTAGAGTGAAATGTGTCAATAGAGTGAAGGAACCAGGAGAGACTCTGAACGGTTTTCAAACAGGTTATAACATGATCGTGCTGGTTTGTCAGAAAAAGCAACTAGACTGTAGATGCGAAGGATGAATTTGCGAAGGGGAAGCAGTGGAGAAGTTAGCAGCCTCCCTTTGGACAGTGTGGAACCAAGATGCTGAGAACATGCTCCAGGGGAGAGGGGCTAGGAAATAAGGAGGAGAGACGTTCTATCTCTGGGCCCAAGGAAGAGTTTTCAGGAGCTGCTGAGCATGTGGATGGGAGAGCTACAGTTCCGAAGTGCCAAATCTACCTTTTATTCTGTTCTTTCGATGCTGGGACTGGATTTCTGAAATGACACTTATTTCGGACACCCAGTTTCCTGGAAGGTCCCACCACCTGAAGAGTATGACAAGGCACAAGACAAAAGGAAGGGACTTGCTGCTGCTTATTTCGCTCCCTGTTCTTGTCACCAATGACCCAGAAGTTAATGCTTTACCCCAGCAGCACAACGGGTTTCGAACTCCAGCTTCTCGGAGCCCTCACACTGCCCCTGCGGGAGGTAACAGTCAGCTGGCCAGCACCCTGCTTCTCAGTGCTCCGTAGAGTTGGGGCTCCGGCCATCCTCTAGCTGAGGGTCTGGGTTATAATGAGCCCAACCTTTTCTCTTTGTTCTCCTAACCAAAGGGCTAATAGCGGATTCCTCCAACCTTTAATTCCGCAGATGTGTGCGCTCTCATGCTCTTTCTTGCCTCCATCCCTTCTCCCCCCTCTTCTCTCCACATCCCCAGCACCTGTATAATAAATACCCTGTGCTAAATTTCTTTAAAAAGCACCTGGTGCGGTATAGGTTTTCCAGCCTAAACCCTGACTGATGCAGGAGTCATTGGTGATTCAAAGGAGCCCGGTCGAGGGGTTTTATGGAATGTGAACTGTTACAAAGATGACACAGGAGACCAGTTTTGTCAAGGCAAAGCGATGAATTTGATTTGACATAGGCCTTGTGATGGGCACATAGAAGTGCAGGTCTGAAATGGAAGAGAGGTATTATAGTCAGAGAATGATAATAGAAGTATATAAATAAAACAATAATCAAAACTTTAGAATAAAGGAGGATGCTCTGAAAGAGACAGGTTATTTTGACAGTATCATAGAAATGTGGAATAAATATTGAACCTGCCTCAATTAATGCGGTGTGTTAAGGCTTCCACCTGCGATTTAGACAGACACGGTAGTATTACAATATGGGAACATGTGAAACTTGCCCTCATATTAGAGGGTGTGTCTCGAAGGCTTCTAGCTTTATAGGAAGCTAATCGATCCCTTCTATAATCATTTACTCCTATTATTTGGTTCTCCTCACATTCTGCAGGGACAATTTTGTGGGGGTCACATTCTCCCTTTCACACTTGAAAAACTCAAGTGTCCCATTAAATCCAACTGTTAGCACTCCAAATCAGATCGTCTCTACCTGAATCCAAATAATACAGGTGTTTCTCCTACAACAAAGGGATCAGTATTCCAGAATGGACACTCTGGATCAAAAACAGACTTTGGGTAACATACGTACATATCCACGATAGGGATGGAGTATGGAGAGACTTCAAATCTCATCCAGAGATGTTGGATTCACAAAGCCCTATTAACTACATAACAGGAGCAGCCTTCTGGAAAGATCAACCTGGCTGCGAGGAGGATGTGATTATGAGGAGGACAGAGATTCAGAAGGGTTGTGCACAGCGACAGGTATGTGGGGGATTGTTGCAATAACCACAGCCTCCAATAAGGTGCTCTCTCAATTAGGATCATGGGAGTAGAAACTGAAATCAAGAAGCAGATATACAGGGAATCCAGTATATGCAGCCTTTATAGGAGACAGCTCAGGCATAGATATAAGGTTTCATACTGACTAATAAGGGAGATTAAAACTGCCTTTCAGTGAATCTAGAGCTGGTTTGTCAAGAAGCTGGTTTTTTCAGAGAGAGGTTTGCAGATGTTGATTCTGTGTTGGGAAAACTGATAGTGCAGCCTCCCAGTGGCGAAGTTCGGTCAGTTTGGAGATGCATGAATCCTTTGTTTTTTGGAAAGAAAACATTTATGGTGTTCCACACCCTTGCCGGAGGTCCACTGGCAGGCATGTGTGCAATTCCCCATCTTCCTTATCTAGGGTTAAGAAATGGGGACAGGGGCGGGGGCGGTCCCACTTATAAAACTTTAAGAAATGAATTGTTTTAAAGCTTTTGTTTTTACCCCTAAATGAATCCTATTAGAGCAGCCAGTATGTATGACCCCAGAGCAGAGCTGTTCCGACTGAAGTGAGAGAGGAGGCTCCTTGGAGCCCTTTCTGTGCAGCAGAAAGGGCTTGTTCCCTCTCGACTGGATCCTCCAAGATGCCACCTGAGACCTTACTGTGGAACCTATATCTTCCCAGAACACAACTAGGAAACCCCTGAGCTAAGTCCAAGTTTATACAAGAAGTAATCAAAATCTAGGAAAACGAAGTCAGTTCTGGTCATCTGAGTGAATGGTAATATCTGAGGAAGCTCCAGGGGAGACCTGGTATTTCGACTCAGTGCTATCACTTTTGTCACCCAGAATCAAACATTCACATCCTGAGTTCCAGAGAAGGGTAATTTTCTGTGCCACGTGTGTGCTAGTCAAAGAGCAGGGCACCTCTCCTCACCCAGAAGGACAGTTCCGACCCCTTCAAGCCAATTTGTTCCACGCACCATGTCCTCCTTACCAGGATTTCGGTAAGGACTCAATGCCATGAGTCACCTAAAACAGTTATGATGACTTAAGCCTCCATGGTAAGGGTTGCTTCTCTGGGAAGAATGTTGACAGTGTTAAATGACTAATGAGGGCCATCAGAAAAAACCGTCTGGGTGACTGTCGGACAGATGTTTCCACACGTGGTGGCAGAGGGGAAGCAGCAGCATGGGATGAAGGCAAGTACACTGAGCTAAAAGCTGCAGGACCTGGATTCAATCCCAGCTCTGCCTTTACCATATTAAAAAAACCCAACAACCCATAAATAATTATCTCTCATGTCGTACATGTAGACCTGCACATATGGAAGTGAACATTAAGATAAATGATCACCTAACACATTTTGTCACCAGAATGTTTTTGAACGGATGTCAAACCTTGTATCTTCCTTTGGAGAGTCATAGGAGACTAGAGTCTAGGATCCCCCCTGGGAGAAACCTAAAAAGACCATGATATAATCTCTTTATTTGAAGTGTCCAGACAGGAATGGTCTAAGGAGGTGACCAGCCCTAGGTAAGGTTTTCCTTTAGTAAAAGAGTCATAACTAACACTCAGTCCCTGATTGACTTTCCACTCCAGTGCTTACACCCTGAATGAAAAGCTCATGTCTGTGTGCTTTTGAGATCATTCATTTAACTTATATCCTGAAAGCTTACCATATGTAAATTTCTGAGATCTGTGTTACAGAAAAGACAATGATAAACAAAATCAGATGGGATTCTTGTGATTAAAGTATCAGAAGCCGACACAGGCTACATTTAAAAAGTGGGGACTTTGAAAGAATATTGGGTATCTTCCTCTATCCAAAGTGCTGAATGACTAAGACTCAAGAGAAGTGGGGAACAAGGAAGTTCAGAGGATTTAGGGGAAAGGAATACAATTTTCTCTCTGTGATACTATCATCAGTATGGCTCATCTCTCTCTGCTTTTGAGATTACAATTTTCCAGGAGAGAGAATCTGACTGTTCCAATGGAGTCAGCTCAACACTTGAGGATAAAACAACTATGGCCAGAGGTGTGCAAACAGATAATAGAGAGATTGTGGTTGGGTCTCACACCTAGGAGTTCCCAGAGATTAAAGAATTATTATGAGTTAGGAAGCCCCTCTTAGAGAGGATCTAGTTCAATAAAACAGAGCACCTGCCACTTGAAAAATATTTTTTAAAAGATTTGAGAGAGCGAACGAGCGCACATGCGAGCATGCACACAAGCAGTGGGGAGGGGCAAGGGAGAGCTAGAAGCAGACTCCCCAGTGAGCAGGGAGCTGGATGTGGGGGATCCAAGGACCTTGGGATCATGACCTGAGCAGAAGGAAAATGATCAACCAACTGAACCACCCAGTCGTCCTCCCCACCCACCCAAGCACCTGCCTTTAATGAGTTTACTATTTACTCAGGGTGATGAGCATGTTAAAAAGAACTGTAACAAAAAGCCAGGAATTTATATGACACAATAGAAGCACAAGAAAAGGACTACATTAGCTCAAAGTGGGGAGAGCATTTTTGAAAAAAGGAATCAGAATTTTCCATTCACAGATGTCCTCTCAAATTTACCCATTAATTTGAACACCTAGAATTTAGATCTTTTCAACTGTTTTCTAAATTTCCTTTAAAAAAGAAATAGGAAATTATTTTTACCTAAGTAACATTTGAGAATGTTGGCATAATGAAACAATCCCAATTTGCAACAGCCACATTTACAAAACTACTTTGAATAGAAAACTTCTTATCTATTCCTTTAGAGCAATCCAAGAAAAAATAAAAAATAAAGGCAAAAGCCAGCACATGAACATGACTATAAAGGAACAGTAAGAACTTCTATTTAGAAAAAAGGACTTGGAGCCCAGGTAGAGAAGATGGTAGACCCACAGCAGTCTTGACGCGTACTCTGAAATCACCCTTGGTGACCTGGGAGGAATAGTTATTAGCTGGTTTGTGGGATGCGTAGCCTCAGACTCTGTCATTCAATGAGGTAAATGATTTAAGAATAAGAAACATGGTCCTTATGTGATTAAAGAGCTAAGATTTTGAAATAATGGGCATATAAGTGGAGTTCCTCTTCGGTATTTAAAGCAAGTCCTTTTTTTTCTGATGTAGAAAATGAAAGTTCTGGAGGAATGAGGATCATTGCAATATGTTACTCAACGACATGTCTCCGTTTTCTCCTATCTGTAGTCCAGACTACTCTTTGAGAAGAATCTGACTTCCTTTTCACAGCCTTCTACTGTGTTCTCCATTTACTGGAGTAGATTCCAAATTCCTTAGACAACTTTGAGAGCTCCAATAACATGGATGGTTCTTAACTATCTTTCTGATCTTGTTTCCACTGCACCGCTCCAGGAATACTAAATTCCTGCCATATTTCACATTTTCACCCACTTTGATTCTGCGCATGTTGATCTCATGAATGGGAATACCTTTTTATCTACATTTTAGGACTGTGCTACTATGATTTAGAAGAAATATATATTGAGGGCACCTGGGTGGCTCAGTTGGTTGGGCTGCTGACTCTTGATTTAGGCTTAGGTCATGATCTTGGGGGTTGGGCTTGTGCTGGGTGTGGAGCTTGCTAGGGGTTCTCTCCCTCTCCCTCTGCCTACATCTACACCCCCCACCCCTTGGCCTGCTCCCACACAGTAAATTTTATATCCATATAAAATTATACATATATATATACATATATATATGTATATATATATATATATATATATATATATATACACACATTTGGTTTTCATTTCCATTTTTGGCATAGAGCTCCTAACTCTCTTGGAATTTCCTAAGGGAAGAGAGTAATCAGAGTGTCTTCTGTTATGTAATGAAGTTGCTTTTCGAAAATCCCTAGGGTTGGGGGCTGGTTTCCAGGGGACCCAACCGTGTGATTAAAGGGCTGGAATTTCAGTCCCATCTTCTTCTGGGGAGGGGAGAGGAGCTGGAATTTGGATCAATTGCCAATGTCCAATGATCTAATCAATCATGCCTTTGTAATAAAGTTTCTGCAAAACCCTTAAAGGACAGTATTCAGAGACCTTTCAGGTTGGTGAAGATACAGGGAGAGTAAGGTGCTGGAAGACAAAACCCAGAAGCTCCAGGCCCTTTTCCAACACCTTGCCCTGGGTGTCTCCTTCAGTCTGGTTCTTCCCGAGTTATATCCTTTTATAATCAATTAGTAATCTAGCAAGTAAAATGTTTCCCTGAGTTTTATGAGCCAGTCTAGCAAATTAACCAAACCTGAGGAGGGGATAGTGGTCTATAACTGGAAGGTCAGAAGTACAGGTAACAACCTCAGTTTGTGACTGGAATCTGAAGATGGGGAAGGGGAGCAGGGTTGTAGACTGAGTGCTCAATCTGTGGAATCTATCTCCAGGGAGACGGTGTCAGAGTTGAGTTGAATCACAGGGCACCCAGCGAGTCCCTGGAGAACTACTCAGTGCTATGTGGAATCTACCCCGTCCCCCACATTGGAATTGGTCTTAGAACCATAAGGATTTAGCTAGAATACTTCCATCCAAGAACTTTTTTGATTCATAGCCATTTGTGGTTGTTTTATTCTTTTTGGTTTATTTTGGTCTTTTCTATATATTTATTTCTGGACCTCCGATGAACTTTAATCTCCCTGAATAAGGACTGGGGACTGTACTGGAAAAAGACAGGCTTAGACTTGCATCACAGATTTCCCATTCCCTGGGTGTGTGACCTTGAAAAAAGTCAATTTATCTGAGCGTCCTCCTATTTCCTTTGTAAAATAGGATAACAATCGCAGATTCTCAGAGATATAAAGTACATATATGATTATATATGATTTTAATTACATTTGTGTATACATGGAACCATTGAAATTATTTTAAAATTCTTATTTCTATCTTAATCAAGTCTGTTTCAGTGAAGGGGAGAGGAAACAAATCCAAGAGAGTTTTAAGTACCACAACTACTGGAAAGGGAAGGATGCTGATGAGCCTCAACTACAATGGGGAGCAGAGATGTGAATTATACTAGAACTTTGTTGGCTTGACTTGAATCAAGTCCTCACAGCTGACGTGACCAATAACCTTTGGCAAGTGGAGTGAAAACACAGAACATAGTACCCACTTCTTTTTTCCTATGGAATGGAAGCACTTTCCAATAGAAGAGTCTTTCGTGGAAAACATACATATGAAATTGAGTTCTACACCTTAAATATACACAATTGTGAATTCTACCTCCAATTTTGCGGGAAAAAATAATATATTTAAGTGTTCGATTGCATTCAGAAGTCCTTTGCATGTACCTAGCCTCTCCATGAGCCGTTCCCAAGAGTGCCTTGGTTGCTCAACATCACCTGCCAGGCTGGTTTACATACTGACTGAATCTGATGCAGCTGCCTCTCCCGTATGCAGTCTATAGATTTTTGGTTGTCTACATTTCTCTTATCCTTATTTAGAGTTTCTAGAGGTCCCAGCCATTGCTTCTTTCTTAATTGTACTATCAAAATGTAGTTCTGATGGGGGTGACTGAATCACTGTGATGTAATAAGTATGAATTTCGGTGCCAGTTCTAGCTTTGTCATTGATCCGCTATGTGGCTTTAGGCTAGTTTTGTTTGTTTTAATCTCTTCAAAATTCTGAGTCTAACTGATAAGATGATCCTAAAGGCTCATTCCACAATGGGCTCTTTGGTTTCTAGACTTCATAGTCTTATAGGGAGATATTATGGATATACCATTTAAAACATCTATTGAGCATCTCCTATATTCCAAAAACTTCAAGGCTTTAGAAATACGGAAATAAGAGAAGGCTTGATTCCAAATAGGCTCTCCATTTTCCTTTTCTTTCTTTCCTTAACAGCTGGCTTACCTCAGGGGCTTGAGAAAAACACCTGGATTATAAGGTAAAAATCATTCCTGCCTTCACTAAGTACAATCCCAGGGCATGAGCCCCCTGGAGTTGAATAAGTGCTCTATTTCTTTCCATTTGTATTTTCTCCATCTGTTCTAATTACATCCCCTCCTTGGGAGTAAGAGAACTACTACTGTCTGTTGCAATGTAAAGGTGAGAAAGGTTAATTAACACTGAAGACAGATCCCAATTGCCTTACATCACACCCCTGTCCATATGCATTAGACTGTGAGAGGGTGTCCTCCCTTCTGTGACCCAATACTGCTTGTGCCTGGTCCTCTCAACCTCTTGCATGGGTCCCCTCTTTCTTGAGTTACCTCCGGAGCACTGCATCCAAAGGCACTCATCCATATTAATGTGACAAAACACCTTAGTCATAGGGAGGGGAGCATGTCATGTCTTAGAGTAGAAAGGGCCAAGCCAAACTGCCTTCAGCATGCTCAGATCCAACCAGCATTAAAGTCTGCAGCCTGAGTTAGTCATTTATCCACACAATGGCTTAGAGATAATGCTATAATCACTTTAGAGACTGAGGCTAAGAGACTGAAGGAGATAGAGTGATTTATCTCTGGTCACACAACCAACAAGAGCCAGTTTCAAACCCAAATTCAGTGTATTTTCCACTACATGTTGCTCTTTGCTTCCAGTTCCCCTTTATGTCTATGGTGTCCCTCCCCTTTGCCTTCTTCCATTGCTTCTAGTTTTCCAGTAACTTCCATTATTAAATGCCCTGTGTTCCGGTCTTACAGGCCTTGTTTTTAACTGTGTCACATCTTCAAACTTTTTTTTAAAATATGTTCAATGCAAAACACAAACAACCTAAACCATAAATGCTGTGAAAACAGGGACTTCATTGTGGTTCACCATTGAATTCATCGCAGCTGGAAGGTGCATAATTAAGAATTATTCATCGAATGACTTAGTAAAGGCAAACTGTTGTCTGTTTTTATTGATACAAAATGATATTTACTGAGTACATACAGTGCACTGCAAGGTAAAGAACCGCAGAAGACATGGCTAAAGGATTTTAAAGTCAACTTAAGAAGATAGCACAAATACAAAATTTAATGTTCAATTATTCTTTCATCTATTTACCAAATATACATTATCTATTCTGTGCTGGGAAACATGTTTTTTTTTTTTTTGCTTGGCCTGAAATAATAAACACACCATGTTCTTAATCCACAAATCTTATTTGTAGAGATAGACAACTAAACTGAATATTAAACTCTGGACAGATAAATGCTAAAGATGATGATATAAATGGGGTTGTGGAAGGAAAAAGCACACATGTCTCATACGTTGTTTCAAAGTCAGAGAAGACATACTGGAGAAAGAGGCGTCTAAGAAACAGGAAAAGTCAAAAAGGCAAAGAAGGGTTAGGGCACAAATCATTTCCAGAAGCAATAACATGAAACCAGAAATGAAATAATAAATTATTTAGCATGACCAGAGGGTAGGGTTTGAGGTGAGGAATCCTAAGAGATAAAGAAAGCCAGATAAGTAGTGATCACTCAGGACTGGCTTTGCACCATGTGGTCCTCGAACAAGCAGCACCAGCATCACCTGGGAGCTTGGGAAGTGCAGCATCTAAGGCACATAATTTAACGTCTTCACTCTCAGGTCCATGCAAAGTATAGGATTTGTACCAGCACTGCCCTGACAACGCGTGCCTCAGATTGTTCACCTGTCAGATCTCAACTCACCTTAGTCTGGACCTGCACCCTAGACACACTGCATCAAAAGCATAGTTTAACAAGAGGCCCAGGTGATGTATATGCACATTAAATTTGAGAAGAACTGCTTTATAAAGGGTTTGTAAGCCATGCTTGGGTTTGGAGATTGTCTTGGGAGCAATGGTTGTTATTTATAGGCATTCGAAGGGAGAGACTCCTTGATTTATAAAGGTCTGTGGGGGGAAGCAGCAGCCAGTGAGGGGGCTGTTACAATGAGTCTTAAATCTGAAAGATTATTTGTTTCTTTTAAAATTCTACTATAGTTCTCTAAGTATTACTATAGTGACCCAGGGCTGGGGGAGTCGTCAGATTTGAGGGGAGTTAGAGCAGAGTTAGTGGATAGCTGGAACTGTGGAGGAAGGATGAAGGAGAAATCGAGAACACCTGGCTCAGGCTGCGGCAGGCAGGTGGTTGGGAGTACCACACATTGAGGTACCGAAAGACAAAAGAACGGCGTGGAGAGAATTGGGAGTAAACACCTGGAGGTGTTTGATAAATTTTAGATTATACAACATGATAGTGGGTGTCCAGATCATGAAGAGAAAGGAGGTACAGAGATGGAGTTCAGAACTATCATCTCTAAAAATGATAAAGCTGTGAGAAGAAATAGTTTCTAGAGTATAGAAAATGAAAGGTTTTTTTCTTTTTAGTGTGGAATACCAACACTATCAGAAAAATTATTTTCAATTTATGAATTATTTTCACACTCAGTGTAACATTTCATTTTTCTTTTAAAGATTTTATTTGTTCATGAGAGACAGAGAGAGATAGGCAGAGGGAGAAGCAGGCTCCACGCAGGGAGCCCGATGCAGGACTCGATCCCTGGTCTCCAGGATCAGGCCCTGGGCCGAAGGCTGCCCCAATGTATCATTTCAACTAAACTGATGTTTTTGGGGGGAGGTAGACAGGAAAAGATTATTATCTTCATTTCAGGTGAAGAAACAGATAGAGAGACTGGTGCTTGCAGTCTTGAAGTTGTTTTGGCTAGTAATCATCTAGCTGAACCCACACCCGGAGCAGCTCCGATCGTGTTGGAGGGCATGAAATTAAGAGAGAAACCGAGAAGTGATGTAGATCACAGTGGCTAGCAAAGCCTTCGTGGAAGAAGTATCCATTATTTCACAAAGTGTTACTTACGAGTGATAGAGATTTTGCCCAGATATTTATGGTTTAATATTTTAACAATTAGTATTTTTGCTAAATGTTTGAGAGTCCTGAAAAACTATTGGTAAAAGAAAAATAAGTGCTCCTTTGTCTATTCCAGTATTATTGAAGAGTTTACAATGACCTGGGCAAGATATTAGGAACTAGTTGCTTTTAAATCTTGAATGACAAAATCTTGACAGAAACACCCCTTAATCATCCTATCACTTCAGGCCAGACTAATTATGATGGTACAAATGTGTACTTTGGGGCAGAACAGCAGCTAATAATTCTACCTACATTAGGCAGTTATTTGGACAGGAGAAAGATGCAATAACTGATTTATAATGCGAGCCATGATTAAGACGAAACTTTTGACTGTATTAATCTTACCTACAATTCTTAACCTTGGGTGACACAGAATCAACTGTAACAACATTCTGAATTCTCATAAACATTTTCTGTTAGTCGCAGAATTACAACTACATCTTAATCTCTTACAAGTGACCTAAGGTTCTAGGAACTATAATAATTACCATTTACAATTACACAGTTTGTTATATTTTTAAAGTACTCTAATAGAGAACATTTAATTGGATAATCACTGAAGTCTTAGAAGGAGAGCAAGATGGAAATTTTTATTCCCATGTTTTATTTTTAAAAGATGGGAGAAAATGCAGTTTATGGAGGATAAACCTTGCTTGGGTTAAAACAGTAATTAATAGCAATAGTTTTAATATAAATAATTAAAAGCATAAAATATGCCAGGAATTGAGCCAAGTGCTTTGCGATCATTATTTCACTTAATCCTTACAATTATTATTATCCTCTGGGATCCCTGGGTGGCTCTGGGATCTCCTGCCTTCAGCCCAGGGCGTGATCCTGGAGATCCGGGGATTGAGTCCCGCATCAGGCTCCCTGCATGGAGCCTCTTCTCCCTCTGCATGTCTCTCTCTCTCTGTGTCTCTCATGAATAAATAAAATCTTTTGAAAAAAACTATTATTATCCTCCTATTACAAATAATGAACCTAAACCTTAAACAAGTCAAGGAAGTCGTGCAAAATTAAACAGAATATGTAATGGAACCGGGAGATGAAGCTAGTTCTAATTCACCATAACACTTTGCTTGTTGAAGTCACTCAATAATCCTGATGAATATCCATTACAACAGGGTACGGTTGGGGACACTGAAAATGTATAAATTGTTGTTTTGCAAAAATATAGAGAATATTAAAATGAATATTAAAATTTCATTTTTAAAAATGAAAATGAACAGATTCTTTAAAAATTTTATAAAATATGACATGATTCCTTTAAGAACTTATAGTTTGGAGGGCTATAAAGAGATAATTTCAAAAACAACAGGAGTGCTCTAACAGAAACAGGAACAGAGGGGAAACAGACTCACAGATTATATCACAGAAAAGGTCTCACAAGGCCAGTTAGCAATTTCTTGGTCCACAAAGAGTGAACGGCCAATTCTAGGCAGACAAGTCAGTATATAAGGAAAAACAAAATGCATGTAGTTGTAAAACTGTAAATCAGAGAATATAAAAAAAAGCATTTTAAATAATTGCACCATGCTTTTAAGGGTGAAATAGGATGAGGTTATTGGAACCAGGTGATGACACTTTTAGTCAAAAGAAGCATAAGAGAGACTAAAAGGGTAAATGAACATGGAAGTCTGTTTCCTACAGAGCCAGATAACTGCTCGGTGTACGTGAAGCTTATGAATGGGCCTGTTATGGTCCGAATGCTCGTGTCCCCTCCCCAAATGCCTAGGTTGAAACCCCACTCTTCAATGTGATGGTTTATGGAAATAGACCCTTTGGGAGGTAATTAAACGTGGTCATGAAGGTAGAACTCTCATGAATAGGATTACTGCCTAGGATATCCCTAAAGAGTTGGCTTCCTCTCCCTGCTTTCTACCATGTGAAGGTGTGAGAGGTAGGCAGGATTCAGCCCAGGAGAGGGCTATCACCAGAGCCTGACCATGCTGACCCCCTGATCATGGACTTCCAGCCTTTGAATGTGCAAGAAATTCATGTTGCTTATAAATCACCCCACTTACGGTACTTGGTTATAGCAGACCAGGTGGAAGGACGGTGCCCGAGAGGGACAAGGTAAGTGGTTGCTAAGGAGCCATCCAGGAGCCAGACAAGGAGACCCGGACTTAAGGCAGCAGAGTGGGCACAGAGTTGAGATTATGTGTTTGGAAAGACTGAACAGACTTAGGTACCAGTTTGCTAACCTTCCCTCCATACAGCTCAGCAAACTTATTTCCTACATTATTATGTGCCCCAAACTATTTTTATCAAGGTTTTCCTGAATACTAAAGCTTTTTTTTTTTTTTTGAAGCCTCTCTTGATAGTTCTCTCAACTTCTCATTTTTTTTGTCGTTCAAATATTATAGTACTTCCTCTGGCAAGGTGCTTAGCATAGATTCATTAATTCCCAAGTTATATGTGTCCGTATCTTACCATGACTGGTCTATAAATGTCTGGAGAAATGGATCAGTGTCTGATTAATCTTAAATCCATCACAAACCTAGCTCAATGTCTGAAGCATAGGTAAATATTAAACATTGGTTTAAAAATGATTATGCAATTCTTACCTACTCCTTCTAATGATGTAAATAGTCTTGAGCTTTACAAGAAACTTAATGCATTTGATATCCACTCCCATAACACTTCATAACTCCTATCATAATGCTCATCATTATTAAAATTTATTTCTAGACTCTGTTAATTGTACGATGATACCCACTGCACTTCTTACAATGTTTGAAATTCCATAGATTCTTATCTAGTGAATAAACAAGGCATTAATTATTTTGTCTCATGTGTTATCCCTTTTGATTCCCAGATCTTCCCTTCGTGCTCTATGCAAACGTACATATATGTCTTTGCATTGCTTGCCTGGCGACTTCAGCTCCTTGGAGCACACACAAACACCAGAAAGGAGCCCAGAGAGAGCGCTATCCAGTGAAAATGGACATTAAAACATCCTTTTTGATCTCAAGTTATATAGTGAAGTCTGAAAACACAGCTTCCAAAATTAGCATTGCCATCTTAATGAATTCATTTGACAAGAGAAATCAGGCTACACAGAGCGACATGTTCCACCAGGGGTTGGACAAAAGTCTCTTGGCATTTTACCATCCCCCTGCCCCCAACACATATGCTGTGCTTTGAATGTCTAGGGAAGTTCCATGGACGTGTTAGAGAAGCTCAAGAGAAAACTATCTGCTATTCAGCTCCTGCTAACTTGGAAACACTACATAGGCGCACGCTTTCGTGGCCTATCAACTGGATTAACACACATGTATTGGTGCTGGACTTACTTGTGAAAATGGGAAAGTTCCTTCAAGTGAGGAGGGTTGAATAACAGCCTAAATCCAGGTGAGAGCTCTTTTTTGCTCTTCCTTGTCCACTTCACCTACCAATCAGAGGCTTCTGAGTGAACTCCACCACCTGTGTTCCCTTAGGCCGGTTAGTGCAGCTGCTGCCATTCTGCTCAGGGTCACCTTTCAGCCTCCCCCATTATCATGGCACCCTTACTCCTCTGTCGAGGCAGTGTCCCCTACCCCCACTACCTGTAGCCTGAGAATGCCTCTGAGGTTTGATCTTGTTCTTTCCTTTGGAACCTACTCCTCTGTTTCTCCAATTTGCTTGAGCGAGTGTTGGCTTGTGTGCATTAGACAAGCCAGCACCTCCCGTCTTCCAGGAGCAGTCTCCCGTGGGAGATGAACAGTCAGCACTGCTCTAGCTCTTGGGCTCTCCAGCCTTTCCCAGTGTCCAAGCAGTCTAGTTGATTTTTAGTGCCTCCCAGTAGCTGAGGGTGTGCTAAGATCTGACCTTGTCCCAAAGTGGGGATGACCTCAGGCAGTAGCTTCGTAGGTACCAAAGATACCAAGTTCCATGGGACCACAAGCCTAGGCCCCCCGGTTACCGGTGCCAGGTGATCGCTGGAGGTGTTCGCTGGCAGCACTTGCGAAACTAGGGGATGTACAATATAAGCTCCTGCGTGGTGGGAGACACAGTCAAGTGACAGGGAGGCCGACGGAGGGTAGAGACCTCTAGAGGGAGCCCACCTGACCCGCCCCTTAGGGGAAGCTGCAGGAGCAGCAAACCCGCCAGCCTCACCCCGCTGTGCGCACCCCGCCCGCCGGGAGGCTGCTTGGGAGGCCAACCACAGGCCTCTCGGCGCCCGGGGGACCCGGATGGCACGCAGACCCGCGCCCTCGAGCCCTGCAGGGGGGTTACGGTCACCCCCCCCCCCCGAAGATTAGCTGGAGGCCTGCCCCTCGGGCTGCAGCCACCACAGGTCCCGGGATGCTCACGAAGACCCGGCCCTCGAGGCCTCGTGCGGGGGCCCCTCTCCATTGGAGCCCCCCCCCACGGGCACCTGCGCTCCGCATGCCGGGGACAGGGCGTTGGTGGCATCCACGGGAAAGGCGGGGGGCAGGGAAAGAAAGAAAGGGGGGAGCATGGAGTTTGCAGAACAAAACGGCAGCGCTCGCCAGAGGGAGCCTGGCGCCGGAGCAGGAAGGTGGCGCCTGCCAGCCTCGGTCCAGGAGGACGCCCGCCCCACCTGGCCTCCAGGTGCTCCTCCAGCCTCCGTCCAGGACACCCCCACGCCCTCCAGATACCCCTCCAGATTTCCTTCAGGAGGACATCCCTGCACCCGCAGCTTCCAGATACTCCTCCAGCCTTCGCCCAGAAGGGGACGGACGGACACATACACACACCCTGCCCCGAGGCCTCCAGGTGCTCCTCCAGCCTTCCTCCAGGAGGACGCCTCCGCCGCCCGCGGCCTCCAGGTGCTCCTCCAGCCTCCATCCAGAAGGACCTCCCACACCCTCCAGATACCCCTCCAGCCTTGTCCAGGAGGACGCCCCACGCCCTCCAGATACCCCTCCAGCCTTGGTCCAGGAGGACTCCCCGCCCCGCGGCCTCCAGGTGCTCCTCCAAAGGAAACCTGCCCCCGCCGGCGCACCATCACCGGCCCACGAGCCTGCACGGCACAGGGAGCCGGTCCCCCAGGTGGGTCCGTCCAGGGGGCCTCTGGGGCCCGTCCTCGGAGCGCAGTCAGCAGCAGGGGTCTCAGGGAGGCGAGCCCCGGGGGCCTTCAAAGCTACAGGTTTGGAGGCCGGGCTCTTGGGGGTAAAAGTCGGGGGTGCCCAGTGCGGGGTTCCCGGGGAGGAGCTCCGCGGCTGGGGCAGGGTGGGCTTGCGGGGGGGACTGTGGCCCTGCCCGGCCCACCTGCCGTCGCGCGGGCCTCCCCTCCTGCGGGGATGCGCAGGGGTCACTCGGACAGGTGTTTGGGTGAGGAACTTACCCCACATCAGCTGTAGGCTCTGGGTGCTCAGGGGGGGCTGGGCCGAGGCCCCGGGCAGTCGGCGGCCCTTCCCGTGGGCTCCTCCGACTCCGGGTCAGGGGTCTCCCGAGGCAGCCAGTCAGGCCGCACACCTGCGCCGCGTGTATTAGGTAATGACTCCCTTCCAGCGTGGCTTCAGCTCGTGGATATTTTTGTTAGACAAGTATCTCAGCCCTGCCTCTTGATACCAACTGCCAAAAAAAAAAAAAAAAAAAAACATTATTTTGCAGACCTTCTTGCCATTGCAAATAATATTCTCTCTGCCTGAAATGGCCTTCCCTGTTTGTTTACATTCATAAATCCAACTCCTCCTTCTCCGCTCAGATCTGTCCTCCTCTGTAATGTCTTCCCTTATCGGCTTATAAAATGAGTTATTTCCATTTCTTAGCCATCCATGGTCGGAGGATGGTTCGTATCCATAACCCTACCCAGATGCTAAGGCATTTGAGTGGGGGGCGCACCGGGTCCTTTCAACTCCTGACGCTCTGCATTCAGGTACAAGTGAGAGTCCACAGTAGAAACTGTAACTATTTGCCGGATGATTGTATCCATATTCCTATGGATATGATGCAGGTGTATCTTACTTGCAGATATGGCCCCAGTAAGATGCACCTGTGCCGATTGTCCCCGTCTCTAATACAGGTTCTGAGCATCCATTATTCTAAACTTCCTGGGCGGCTCCCATATTCAGCTGATACAGAGTCAACCTTCATATAGATGGTACCTCTGCTCTGGTGTGATCACTTAAGAAGCCATAAAGAGGAATTAGTCAGCCTAGGTGGATAATTGATGGATGTCAAGTGTCCCTTTGTATAAAAGACTTGCTTCTAGACCGATTGCCTGAGGGCTCAAGAGGCTCCTAGTAGACAACCCAGATGCCTTCTTTAATATTTCCTCTGAATATCTGCATTTTCATCCAAAATTAAGGCACCAAGGACAGCTTTGAGTGAAGTGATGGCCTCGGGGCTAGAACATTTAATGAGAAATCTTCTTTTTAAGGGTCATCTTCTGATACCTTGTGCTAATCACACCTGGAAGTGATGGGATTGCTGTGCACCTACGTCCATTAAAAACAAAAACAAAACCCCCACACCCTACAATTTACCAGGGCTTACTCGTTTTAGGGGTTTTTGACAACATGATATGCTTCCTCTTAATTAGTTAATGGTTGGTTCAGGCTGTGACAGCCCCCAGCGAGGCTTACAGCTTCTACTCAATGCTTATGGCTTTGAAATATAGGCTGTAAGGTCAGAGTGGTTAGGAAAGACCTCAACAGGGAAATAATATTTGTTATCCCTAATGAAGGGTTCTCTCCTCCTCCAAGAACTCCTCTCCTCCTCAAAGAACTATAGAAGCTATTTTTTTTCCCTACAGCCTGAAAAGCTGACTAGACATCTAAAAGTAAAAGATTTAGTAATGCCATACTCAAATTCATGAGTGATATTCACTGCTGAGCTAGAATGACAACCCTCGTTTTTGACTCTCTGTCCAAAGTTCACTTCACAAAACTTTGTGAAGCACTATGCTGCTTCTTGCAAAATCCACCTGTTCTAAGTTAAAGGGGATAAAATGCCAGTCTGAGGCTCAATAGGATGAAAGAGGAGAAAATAAGCTGAAGGAGCAGCTGAACTTGTTGATTAGTATTGCTCAATGCAGCTCCACACCCACTTATACTATCCCAGCCCACTGATCAGCATTTTCCTTTTGGGCAGACTTCATAGCCAAGAAATCAATACATCATTAGCCTGCAGCATGTTGTTTTCTGGGTATCAGGCAAGCTCCTGGGAGCATTATTTGAGTCATAATGACAGGGGTTGGGCTGTAATGAAAGTCCTGAATTATGCCACATTAAGGATCTCCCCCCCTCTCCCCCCCATGAAGCTGGTAAGCTGCTCAAATATTCCCTTGTGTGGCTACAGACACAGCCATCAAATATTTAGCATGGATTTTGGCTAATGTGCCTTTTATCCCCAAGATATTCTCTTAAAGCAGGTAGCTGGTATTAAGACCCTTTAAGAGGTGAGGAAAGAGAGCCTTGAAGAGATTAACTGGACACGACTTGCATCCTGGAGTAGCCAAATCAATCTCTTAGATCCCTTTACTACACTAGCCACTCCCTGTTTCCTTTGGCTTTGAGAACCAGCAGGGTTTTGAAAATTCACTTCACGGACTGTCTCCAGCTGCTCTATCCCCAGCCAGAGAGCTCATGACCACCGGCTGGCATTAAACTTCATCATTCTCTGCCCTCCTGAGTCTGCCCGTTTCTGAGACTCTGAAGTCCCCTCTCGCTCAGCGTCCCCCAGCCCTCCTCTCCTTCCTCTCCTTCCCCCTGAATGACTCATTTTGTTTACTGAGCAGAGAAGCTAATAGAAGGCAGCAGAATTTAAGCTTCCCTGGGACTTGCTTTACACGCTGACAAAATCATTCTTTTCTCTCTCTGTTAAATATTCATGGCTCTCAGATTTTTAGATACAAAGGTACATTTTGTTTTAAAATGTGCTGATCCAAGACATACTGGTTTGCATTGATTTCCTCCTCTTTGCATTTCTATTGCATTGGAAATAAAGAGGTCCTCATTCACTTCTTCTGAAATATGGACTTGAATTTATCTTTGGTTTTCTATTTTAATTTGGTTGCTGTTTGGCGAAAGGGCTGATGTTGGTAGACATTTTACATGTTTGTGTGTTTTTCTCTTTTGACATTGTGCGCGTACACAGGCACGCAGACAAGCAGAGGGGGGGGGGGGGGAAACACAGCGTCTTTTCCAGGCACCACAGCCTAATGTTAATGTAATTTGAAAGGGATTTTAGCAAAGGTTTGATCTGCTACAGATTTCAAATATTTACAATTTAGAACAAAAATAAAATAGAGATAAATTTACAGAGATGAAGAACAGACTCATCCTGGAAGAGTTCAGAGACTTTGGTGTTCAGGAAATGAAATGGGAGCAGAAGTGCCTCCATCTTAAAAAAAGGGAAATTATGTGGCGTAAGAATTATGGAAAGAGAATAAATGGGGGTGGGAAGGAGGAGGGATAAAAATCCTGATTAATCCAGGGCACTTGACAAGAGTCTTACAACGTACAGTGCAGATGAACAAAAGTAAAAGGCTTTCAGATTCTGGAAATTACATGGGGATTTTTTTTTTCCCCCAAGCTGCTCTCACACATCTTGCCATATGAAACTAAAAGAGAAAACAACCAGTTGATAAGAAAAAAGGCTGATTTTTTTCTTTGTATAGTAAGAGGATGTACTGTCTTGGCAGACTCTTTGTAAAGTCTTGGAGTATAGAGGATAAATTTAGGATTTTTATGAGATTTTGGAGTCTTTTAGTAAAAATGTGACTAGGATTGGGTAAGGATTCTGATAAAATTGTCTAGAGCTGGTGAACACTTAGAAGAATCTTAGGGAGTCAATAATTATTTGATACAATGGATGCGTTTAATCACTTGATGCTTATTTAAATAATTTTTTTCTTGGTAAAGGACCTGGAATAAAGAATGAAATTATTTTTGATGTTTATATTCCCGGGCAACAATTTCTTGGGATAGTAAAGCCATGTTGATGAAGGCAATAGGTTAGTAAAGTCCTGTTGATAGAGACCGTAAGCTATGGGTGTGGGAGATTTGGAAACTGGAGTATACACTCTCATAATTAGGAAACACCTGAAAGTAAATGTGGCCGAGTCTCAACTCGATTCTTGAATTCCTTTATGACATGGCAGCCAAGTGTTCGTTCAGCCTCTCAGAGACTGAAACCAGTGCAAAGCTGTAGAGACTCTGGCAGGGGTGCTGGTAGATATATGTACTGAAGGTTTGGAAAATTAATATAATTGAGGTATTCTCTGGATCTCTACTTCTCTTTCCTTTTGTTATTTTAATAAAGACTGATTTCATTGTCCTTTACTCTCTCTTTTCTCTCATAGTATGTGCTTACTCACAGGACCTGCATCCTCCTCACAAAACTTGCTCAGATTCTGCTGGCCACCCCCACCTTCCTCCCCTACAGTCTACCTCACGGGCTTTATGAGCACTTCCATCTTTGCTTCCTCACAGTTACCAGTGTCATTCTTTAAGTGTGTGTGAGTTCAGATTCTCAGAGTGAAAGTCTAATTTGTCTGGGCTTATGCTTGATACAAGACCATTTCATGGGCTGCTGACCAGTCTGTGCACTGGGAGTATTGAGGGACAGGTGGCCCACTTTGATCAATCAGTTGTAGCCCTGGGTTCTGCAATAGGACACCAGCGTGGTTGCTCCTCAAAAGGACTATACCAGGATAGTGTCTGTAAGGAGTTCCGTGAGTGGGAAGATTTTATAATGTTTAAAAAAAAAAAAAAAGATGAGGATGTCCATATCCTAGCAAACATGTCTAAATCAGAGGAAATTTACCTACTTTGACTATTGAAGACATTGGTCTTGGAAGACATCATGTTTTCAAAACTCCTGCAATTATCTTAGATGAGATAATCTTAAATCCTAGGACACGGATGCACATTGGGTAATCTGTCAAGACACATTATAGCATTATGTGTCTAAATGTTTATTTTTTTAAATATTTCTTTTTTTTTTCTTTTTTAAAGATTTATTTACTTGAGAGAGAGGGCAAGAGGGAAAGAGCTGGAGTGAAAGTCCCAAGCAGACTCCCAGTAGAGCTCAGAGCCAGATGCTGGGCTTGATTCCACAACCCTGAGATCATGACCTGAGACAAAATCAAGAGTTGGTTGCTCAACCAGCTGAGCCATCCAGGTGCCCCATGCAAGTATTTATTAGCAGCACATGAAAGGCTTAGTTGAAAGTGGACCCCGAATCTCTGAATACTTTCCTTTCCTTTTATTTTCAGATAAAATTTTGTCTTTTTAGTCTTTTATTCCTGCAACTAAATCCTAATCCATTTTTCATAGCATTTATGAAAATCAATTATATTTGTGGGGTTTTTTCTAATTTTTACTTGTATCCCCCATAAATTACATAACACTATGGCAGGGACCTTTACTGTCTTGTTCACTTATTCCTAGTGTATAGATACCTGTTGAATAAAACAAAGTAGAATCAGAGTACTGAGGGAAGCAAGGGAGGTTAATTTTATTATTCACATAAGGTCACCAGAAATAGTCTGTAACTAAAGCTATAAATAGGATATACATAGTACTTTCTACTCTGGCAACTTTTCTGTTAAGGATTTAGTGTGAGATTGCTTCCAAAATTGCACTGCTATAGGAACATGGATCATAAATACAAAACTTACTAGCGAAGAAGATAATGGGAAAAATTGTATACTTTCCAATTTCAGAAAATCTTCTCCCCGGGGGGATATTATTTACATGTTTTTCAGTTAGAGGTGAAACTTAACTACAAATGCTTTAGGAAAAGTAGAAACTAACCTACTAATAAGTAGTGCCTAGATTTTAAAAATAGTTGTGCTTTCAAATCATGGCTCTGCCAATTATCCGTGAGGCTATGTACAGATGGCTTCACCACTCAGGCCCTCACCTTCTTCATCTGTGAAATGTGCATCCCACCTACATTACTAAGAGAGGTAAATGACACTAGAGGATGCCTGATGCACAGTAACAAATAATAGCCATAATTTTATTGTACATTCTATGTTATTTAATCTTTGCCTCATTAATCAACACCAGTGGCATGAAAACATTGCCTGTATTTCTATATGAAAAATTAAGGCTCAGAAAGTTCAACTTGTTTGAATGATACATCTAGGAAAAAGACAAGTGCAATATTGTGATTTATAAGAAATACTTGGTCACTCTTATGACCAAAATATATTTCACATATATATTTGGTCTTCTCCCACAGTTCCTGGCTCACAGCTCCCAAAACCCTAGAATTTCCTGAGCAATGGGAACACCTTTTGTTATTATATTTGGTCTCTTGTCCTCAGTTTCTGAAATGCTCCAGAGCCATAAAGGTGAAATGGAGGGTCTTGTTATTCATAACAAGCCCCTCTCCACCACAACTGGGTTTATGTTAATGAGGTGACTTTTGGAAAGCACCTAAGATTGGGGCCTGGTTGTGGAACCAACCAGGGTGGAAGAGTGGAATTTTCAGTCCCATCCTCTGATATCTGGGGATTGGAGAGAGGCTGCAGGTTAAATCACTCATTTTTGGTTAGCCATTTAGTCAATCTTATCTATGTAATGAGGCTTCCTAAAAACCCCAAAGAAGGGGGGTTTACAGATCTTCCCTGCTGGTGAGCCAGAATGCTTCCATGTGCCACAGAGCTGGGCTTCCAAACTCCATGAGGGCAGAAGCTCCTTTTTTGCAGACCTCCCCGTATGTATTTCTTCATTTGGCTGTTGATTTGCACCCTTTAGTAGTCTTTGTAATAAACCAGTAATCTAGTGAGTAAACAGATTCCTGAGATTTGTGAGCTGCTCTAGCAAATTAATAGAACTCAAAGAGGGAGTCCTGAGAACATCTAACCCTATAGCTAGTCTGTCAGAAGGTCAAGTAACGAGCTGGATTTGGGATTGGCATTAATAGCAGAGAGCAGTCTTGCAGGACTGAGCCTTTAACCTGTGGACTCTGATGTGGTCTCCAGGTAGATGGTGTCAGAATTCAGTTGAATTGTAGGACAATCAGCTGGTGTCTCAGAATTGCTTGGTGGTGTGGCGGGATTCCTGCTTACATTGGAAATTGGGTAAACTTTCAACAAGAATGGGATTTGAAGGGTACCTGGGAGGCTCAGTTGGTTAAGCATCTGACTTCAGCTGGGACGGAGCCCCGCATTGGGCTCCCTGCTCAGTGGGCAGTCTGCCTCTCCCTCTGCCCCTCACCCATGCTTGTGCTTCCTTGGTCTTTCTCTCAAACAAATCAATAAATTCTTTCCAAAAAACGGTATTTGAACCTAGTTATTGATAGAGTTGAAGAGAAGGAGAATGAGGGAACTGAGGGGTGCATGGCTAGGGTATAAAATTCAGTGATTTGTGAGTTTTAATAAATAAGACTTATCCTTGCAACAAATGCAGACATCTATTCCATCAACTAAAAATCTCCAAATCTGCATTTCCACGGAACCTCTGGGTGACTCTGATAACATTTATTCAAGACTTACTCTACCAGGTGTT
The DNA here is from genome assembly GCF_905146905.1 of Nyctereutes procyonoides. Classification (NCBI taxonomy): domain Eukaryota; kingdom Metazoa; phylum Chordata; class Mammalia; order Carnivora; family Canidae; genus Nyctereutes; species Nyctereutes procyonoides. The sequence continues at coordinate 2,710,753 of NW_026575135.1, read as the reverse complement.
GTTCCAAGTGGTTAAGTGCTTTGCTCGATGTCTCACAGTTGGTAGGTGGCCAAGGCCGATCCAATTCCAGAGGCCTTGTTCATAACTACTTCTGATTCAGGGAAGCCAGCAGAGTATCATATCAGTGTGCATCCCATTTTGAAAACACATAGAGATAACAGAATGTGGAGGCTCAGACACCGTGGCTGGCTGTCGAGGTGCCTGCAACAAATCAAGCAGAATCGATCCAAAATTAACATGAAAAGCGACCATGATCAATGAAATCAAATGCATAGCCTAATACTTGGCACAATATGCTTAATAAATGTTTGTTGAATAAATATTTATGAAGACAGTATCAAGTTTTCAATCTTAAGAGAGACAAAACATCCACGTAGCCATGGGACTACTGAAACCCAGAATTAGAATAGACTTTGACAGTCATCAAGACCAACCCCTCTGTGGATGCTACAACCCTCTCACAATACGTCAGGCCCATAGTGAAAGAAAAAGCAGCCTCTGGCTTGTATAGAAACAAGAGAAAAGACCAAAATCTGACCCATGGAGAAGTAAGAGAGCTTTAAATGCCAGAGTCAAGTAGACTTCTGATTCTAGCCAGCTGTTTGACAGACAAGAGGGAGAGAAATAAATACTGCAGTAATGATGTCTACAATCACAGAAGTTATTCTCCAACAGCAAAAAGAGACTCGTGGACATGTGGGGCCAATGTGAGCCTATTGATTTCTCTCACGATTCCTTTTTATTGTTCATCTTTTCCTCTTAGTTCATGCAGCCAGTGTCTCAGGGACTGCAGTCCCTCTTGGGCCTGCCAATCTGATCGCTGTTGAGCAACCATGAAATATGAAGGTCCGTGAGCCCCTTAATTGGACAAGTCCCAGTTAATAATTCAGGAGAGATGTGGAGCATGGAGGTAGGCAGGCAGATGATAGAAAGGCCAAATGAGGGAAATAGAGAAAGAATCCATGAATTCGGTCTTCACAGAGTGGGGAACAAAGGGGAAAATAGTCATTACACAAACCTCCGTGCAAACACACTGGTGGTAGATTTGACTTGAGGAATAAGCTACCAACATGGTCAAGTAAATGAACTTTTCTAGTCATTTGATATCAAGATTATCTGAGCTCAGGAATTGCTGGTGAGATTGCTAGTATTTACGGTCTATCTGATGCTCACTGGGTAAGACGAACAATTTTATACCAGTTGTTGAAGCCTTGAATTCAAGTGATCTGTTGCTTAATACCACACTTCTGGTCCAGAGGTTCTTTTATGTAACACGTAATTAAAATATAAAATTAAGGTGCATATTTAAGATCAGTCCAAAGCATAAAATAAACATGATCTCCAGAGAGATTGGCTTATTCCTGGCTTGAAATAAGCAGAGAAATGTTCAATGTAATTTATAACTGAAATATCAGGGTAGTTGAGAGGCATTCAACGCACCTTATTAAAAACGAATAAGCCAAAACTGACATTTAAAAATTTTATTTACTCAGCCCTTTAACAAATGGCAAACATTTACAGGCTATAAAAATGTGCCAGATGCTCAGGATTCAGTGATGACGAAGGTGGGCACGTGCCCTGTCACTGTTAGCGTTCAGCTTAGTGGACGAGAGAAAGAGAAGAGAAAGCAGAAATTTGCCATCTCAGGGGATAAGTGTGATGAGACAGTGAGTGTAGTGCGTTATGAGACCACAGGAGAGCATCTCAGTCAAATGCAGGGATAATTAAGGCTTCCTAGAGGCAGCATCTGCTAGCCAGAGGCCGACCGTGTGAGGGAGTCAGCCAGACAAACGGGGTATGGAAAAGCATTCCAGGCAAAGAAAATAGTATGTCCAGAGACTATGGCACATAAAAAAAAAAAAGTATAAAATTCATTCTGATGATAGTATTTTGGACTGAAGATTTCTATCCCTCTGAAATGTGTATGTTGTATCCCCGATTCCCAGTGTGATGGTATTTGGAGGTTGACCCCCCCAGGAGGGAATTACGTTTAGATGACATCATGAGGGTAGAGCCTCCTTGATGGGATCAGAGCCCTTATAAGAAGATGAAGGGACCAGAGGGCCGGGTCTCTGCCTTTTGAGGATGTAGCAAGAAGGTAGGAGGAGGATTCTTACCAGAACTGAACCCCATGCTGGCACTTTCTACAACTACGAGAGATTAATGCTTAAGCCACCCAGTCTGTGGTTCTTATTATAGTAGCCAGAGCTAAAACAAGTACAGTGAGAAAGATGTAGAGGTGAGGCTGGAAGAGAGACCACAGACCACAGCCTGAAATTCCTCGAAAGTCCGGCTACAGCGTGCCTTTTCACCGACAGACTGGGAAGACCTTTGCAGGCTCTCCTACCTCACTTCCTAGTGGCCCCGCTAGGAAGCTTCAGCCCTATTATAACAACAGCCTTCCTGGAGCCTAAGATCCCGTTTTGTACTCCAAACCCCTATTCCAGTAACTGAGATTTTGCTCCATCTGAGCAAGGTGAACAGTGTACCTCTCTTTGGCTCATAGCATCCAGGCCCTGATTGTCAGTGTTTGAGTCCCAGGCAAGGAACGTGTAGAAGCATCCACATTCTCCTCTCAGACTAGGGTTCTACATTTTTTTTTTTTCTGGACCTAGCAGAAATAGAGTCCTTTCCTGGACCTGGGGCCCTACTGGAGTTTTTCCACCTCTGACCAATCATTACCTGCCTGTTCAACTGAATATCTGTTTATTACCAACTCACCTCCTGACGTTGCATCCCACCTGCCCATAACACCTGCTGGACAGCCCAGGTGTTGACCGTGCTCCCTCTTAGGCTTCACTTTTGAAGCCTATGTATCCTTTGTTTTTAACTCCAGCATCTGCAACTGGATCCAACTCTTTAGGCCTTCTGAATGTCCTATCTAATCTGTTTACACTCTCTAGACTGGCCTGACTATAGTGTTTCTAAATAACTTTTTTTTAAAAATAACATTTATGAAGCACCACAAGGACAGCTAAAATATTGCCTGAAACGAGAGTGTCCAAATACCAGACAGGCGAGAAAGAACAGTAAAACAGAGTACGGTTGGGAAATTCATAATGTTTGCGAATTAAGAGACCGAATGGATTTTGGTGTGGTCTAGCAGAGAGGTAGAGTTGAGTTAGTGCTTCCATTTATTTAATCAGCAGACATTTAGAGGATAACTGCTTTGTGCCAGAAACTACTTTAGGGTCTGAGATCTTGGCTGCAAACAAGATAAATTTATGTGGAGATTCTAGTCTAGAGAAGAAGGGAGATCTAAACTTTGAATTGTTATCTAGGATGGAGTAAGAATGTTCTGGTGCTACACTAGCTGGCTCTTGAGAAGCCATCTGCTAAATGTGGTCCACAAATGATTTTAAGATTTCAGGGAATCCCCACACCACATGCCCTTTGAGACCCCTTTCAGCTCTGAAAATCTCTGTCGTGTTGGGTTCTATTTTCCAGGTATCCTAAGGCAGAAGGTACAGATTAGAGCCAAAATAGCCCCAGAAGAATTGCTCAAGTTGCTTGCTTAGAAACATGATGCCACAGGTAGAATCAGAATCAACAGCAAGGGCGAGGGGGGAGGAGATGGATACGGCAGGAATGTTTCTACTTTATCTGTTTCTCTGTTTGGTGACATCTCATCCCTCATGGAGACTGTTTTTGTGAAATTTTTTCTCCCATATATATAGCGTAGAGATATTATTCAATGATTGTCAGCAGTGAGAAATGCACAGAGAGATAAAGAGAGAAGTTTGCTTCTCAGTGACAATGTATAGGACCTATTTCCTTTATCAGAGAATCTGGGATCTAATGAATGGATCCCATACTGCCTATCCATCATCTGCACAGAAAGTACAACAAGCACACTACCTGGTTAGCCAGCTACCTGGGCCTTCTCCCCTGCGGATGACTGCCCCATCTTTGCTCCTTCGCCACAAGTAAGTTAGTCTAAAGAGAGAGGAGATGGGGCCTTTGGAGCTGCCAAAATGATGCACTGGGGAAGTTCTGGTGCTAACCTGAAAGTGATCCGCTTTCTCTTCTAGAACATCAGCTGAGCTCGTGTCCTCAGGCTGGTCTGTCTTCATTTTGCTCTTTCAGATCAACCCCCTTCCTCCTCATTTGAATTTAAGAAAAAATGTTTTTCATGTGTTTGTAAAAATAAGTTGTCTCCAGATAATAAGACATCTGGGAATTTTTACTTTTTTTTATTTATCAGTATATTCTAAATGATAGATATTCCATAAGTGGTTCTCTAAAAGAACATGTTTTTCTAAAGTTGGTACGAGTGTGGGAGTGTAGATTTAGTGTAACCTTTTTGTAGGGTGGTTTAGAAACATTCTTGACAATTAAAGTATAGATGCTCTTTGTTATTGCAGTTCTCTTTCAAGAATATTTCTTAAAAGTGTTCAGAGATATACTTACGAGAATATACATGGCAGCATTTACAAGGCAAAATTTGGAAATCGCCTAAATATCTATCAACAGCTAGTTCATTAAACGATGGCTGCTCCACATAGCCAAATACTCTGTAACTATTAAAAGAAAATGCTAGATCTATACATGCTGAAATGGAGAGATCCACTAGGTTATTTCATTCAATGCAAAAGCAAGGTATAGAAGGGAACTTCTGGGATTCTGTCTTGTTTTGTTTCTTGGTCTACCTGGGTCCAGCTGGTTACATCTGTGCACTGAGCTTGTAAAAAAAATCAAGGAGTTAAAAAAAAAATCAAGGAGTTATAAACTTAAAATACATACATGTTTCTGTATGCTTGTTATACTTCAAGAAAAATGATAAAACAATGTACAGAATTTTCTATGTATTGTCTTTTGTAATTCCAGAATAGTAAGTGTTTAGATTAATTGCTTTGGTATTTACACAAATTCTAGGAAACACAAGACGCTATAAATGATGATTACATCTGGAATGGAGAAAGGAAGTTAGGACATGTAGACTTTTACTTCTGGTTTTATGTCTTCTGCACTTCTTGATTTGTCTAATTTTTTTTTTAAAAGGAAAGGGGGTAGTTAAAATAATTTTAAATACTGGGTACACATTCCTGGGAAAAGTAAAATAGCTTCTCTGTCTTCACTCAAAATCAACTCTCATGCTCTGCGATGGTTCTCCTTTGCTGGATCTTTGCTGCCTACCTCTAGAATTCATCACAATGCATCTGCAATGCTCGGTTTTCTTCTTTGGCCCACCAACCCCTCTCTCCACATCTTTCAAGGCCTCCATTCCAAATCTAAGTGGGTGAGCATCTGTTAAGCAGCTGCTGCTTCCAAATTGAGAAAGGGCCACACTGCAAGCAAGAGGCCAGGGCAAGAATCATTCTGAGTGGAAAATGGCTTGGCAGGGTCCAATGCTCTGGGACCCATCTGAGAGGAAAGATCATTAATGTTAATCTAACTGAGCTCAGGGTGGGAGGAAGCAGAGCTGTAGTTTCTGGAGGAAACGGCTTGAACTAAGGGCTGGTTTCATTTGACAGAGACAATGAGGAATCACTTGCCTGTGCTAAATGGAGACACGATTATCCATAATTGATACATGATTTTCAGCTGCCTTCTTTGTTCTGGTGCAGAGGAGCCGTAAAGGAACAGTGAGGAAGTGGGGTCACAGAGCCTCACAGTGCCAAGGACCATTCCCAAGCACGCGGTTGGGATTTCCATTCCGTTTGGAGGAATTATAGGGTTGTTTACACAGAGCTGTTTACTTTGAGGTTCTTGGGTAACTTTAAAATCATATCAGCTAAATACCAAAGATTCCATTCACCATACCCTCTAGTGTTTGAGAGCAAGGGATTGACAATCAGACTGACTGATTTATGCATAAATCCTGATTTTAACACTGGCTTTGTGACCTTGAGAGAACATTTGAGCTTCAGTATCTTCATCAATAAAAGAATATTATATACCTCATAAAGTAGTTTTCAGTTATTGACATTGCTGATGTTACATGTACAGAGTGCTTATATTGTGCACAGTACCTATGAGGTAGATATAATTATAACCATTTTGTAGGAGAGAAATGGAAAATATAAAGATATGGCTCAGATGGAGCAGAGATGGGATTTAAACACAAGTCTGATACAGAACCCAGAGGACTTTGGACTTACTTGGTGTTGGGACTGTGTCGGTTAGTCTTCTCAAAATGACCATGTTCTGCTGAGATCTCATGAAAGTAAATGTGCCTAATGCAAGCTTCTGTCAGCCCCTCAAAACTGTGAAATTAACCCCCATTTATAACATCCATTCAGAATCTCCAATGGCTCAAAACATTAATAAAATTCTCAAAAACATTGAGATTGTTCCACTAGTGCACTCATATTATAACATCACCCAGGCAGTAACAGATGGCACTCACCGATCGATTGGCTAGACTAGACCAGTGCTTCTAGAAGGTTCCTCTGGATGATGGGAGCATCATTATCACCTGGAAGCTTTTAGAAGTGCACCTCAGACCTACTGAATTGAAGTGGTTGGACACTAGGGATGTGATTTGACCAGCCCTGCATGTGATTCTCATGTACACCCAAGTTTGAGAAGCACTGGGCCTGGAGCAAGATGTTAGGGCAAATCACTAGCTATAAAAAGGGAAGCAGGGAGGTGAAGTCTGTATCCACATTACTAGAAAAAGGGGGTTCTTCCTAGAGAAACAGCCTGGTCCCTTTCTCTAGATAATTTCAGCCTTAAGCTATTTCTCTTTTATATGTTGTTTGGGGAAATAGAGGGGAGGATGCTATAGGCAGGAGGAGGGGGATTACAGTTAACTGCTTCCTAAGACCCGGAGAGTGTTTTTTCAAACACCAATAAGACTTCAGATAACCTGAAAAAGATTGTCTCTTCTATTTTCTTTTTAAAAATAAGAACTTTCTGAAAGTGTTCTGTAGAGACAAATGTATGCTCTAGACCCGGAATCAGGAATTTGGGGTCTAGTTACCTACTTTTCTTTCTCTTTCCCATCTCCTTCAGCATCCTAGACCATCTCTCCTCCTCTCTCCAGTTCTTCCTTCTCTATCTTAATTCCTTTTAAGTCGCTGGCCTGTTTTTGGGAATTATTTGTAAATAAAGTAGATAACGCCCCCACCCTCAGGGAGAATAGAGTGTGAGGAGATAGAAAGAAATGGGTACATGCAAAGCAGTGTGTTCCATGGAATGATCAAGAAAACTCTTTCTAGAGAAAGGATTGGCTAGAGTGAGTCTCAGTGAGGCAAGAATTTTGGAGTGAGGTGAGAACTAAAGGGAGCATGAGCAAAGAAGTCGAATGATAAAGAAGGGGCAGGGTCCCTGGGTGGCTTAGTCAATTTGGGTTTCCAAATCCTCATTTCGGCTCAGGTCATGATTTGAAGGTTGTGGGCCGAGTTGGGCTCTGTGCTAGGCATGGAGCCTGTTTGGGATTCTCTCTCTCTGAACTCCACCCTTATCTTTAAAAAAAAAAAAGTGAACATACAATGAATTTTAAGATCTTTTGGCTTAAGCAGAGAATAAAGCGGTAGTAGCGCTTGGTATGAAGCCTAGGAAACTAGCAGGGGTTGGAAATGGGGGGCCTTGAGCAATCAAGAAAGCCTCTTCTCTCCAGAGATAGACATCATTTGTGGGTAGAAGAACGCTAGTATCCTCCTCTTCTTCCCTCCATCTCAAACTAGGATTTATCAAGGGAAGTAAGTAAAGTAGACAATGCCCCCACCCTCAGGGAGAATAGGGTAGGATGATCCCTTCTTTTTGCTCCGGAGGTATTGGGTAAGAAAAGCATGAAAAATTGTGATAAGTGAGACAGAAACCATATTTTATGGGAATTTAGAGATAAGGATGCTAACTACTAGCTGGAGAAATGGATTTATGGCAAAGGCAACATTTGAGTTGAGTCTTGACGGGATATGCTGAAGAGAAAGAGGAAAAAGGAGCAGGTATGGAATGAGTTCTGATGAAAACCCATGATTTATTGGGTGCTTACCAAGTTCTGGGCACTGTTATAGGCATAATAGGCATGTATATCAACTTGTTTATTTCTCACAAAAACCCTAGGAAATGGATACCATTATTTTTGCCCATTTTATGGAGTGAGAGACAGCAGCACAGGGAGGTCAAAGAGCTTGCCCAAGGTTCTCTAACTATTAAGCAATAAAGCCAGGGTTTGATTCTAGGTAACCAGCCACAGAGGAACTTAATCACTAGGCTCATGTTTGTGTTATAGTTGATTAATTAATTTTGCCTCTACTTTTATCCCAAATTAGCTTTAAGAAGTAAATAGTTTGACTTGGCTGGAGCATAAGGTGCTTGAGGGGGATTATTTGGAGAAACTGGAGATTATTTGAAGAAATTCAAGCCCCAGAGAAGGGGATTGAAGTCTCTTTTGGGGTACACAGGTGAGGAGCAAAGATTTCTGAGAAGAAACATTTAGAAATAATAATTCCATGTGGTAGAAAGGAGCCCTCTGGTGCCCTTATTTCATTGTCTCATGGTTTTATGAACTGAAATAAATTCTGCTCACACAAACCACTTCAACATCTTTTATTTTTAATCTTTCCGACATAGGAGAACAAATTTAACAATGAGATTCTGTTTCTGTTCTGTACATGTGGAATAATTAAATTTGCATCCCACTTCAGTGTTGGATCTGCTGTTTGAAGGGAAATGTATCAATTGGACACATGCCCCATGATTTCTAGTCTGCAAATAAGGCATTTGGAGGAGGGGGAAAAAAGGCAACATTTTTCTCCCAAGCAGTAATCACAGTAAAATCTTCACTTAGTGACAGCTTGTTTGTGGCTGGATTAATTCCCATTTGAGAGGGGCCAAAGGGGCAGGGAATTGAAGGGAGGGAACCAGAGAGAGGCGAGGCATAATTATGGAAAGTCCCAGAAGACTCTAAAAACAGAAGTTTGCAAGGGAGCTCCACCGCACAAACCTGAAAAGGATCTTGGTCAGGATGCCCCAGGGACCTCTTTCCATCTCTGGTTTGTTGCCAAGGTCCTAATATCCTTTTTCCATATAGAACCCAGGGACTTGGCCTGATTCATGGAAGTTACAAATGTTGTGGAGGACAATTAATTGATGTATGAGTCTGGGCATGAGGGGATGCACTTGGGTATAAATCTCAGTCCTGCCACTCTGCGTGTCTTTGAGACCTCCAGCAAGTTCCTTGCCATCTCTGAGATGTCTTCTTTCCCTGTGGAAACATGCAGGATTGTTAATTCTACTTTATATTGAAGGTGCAAATTAAAAAATAATAATAATGTATAAAAAGCTCTTGACACATATTAAGTCTCAAAGGATGTTTCCCTAACTTATCTTTCTATTTAGTATCACTCCTGCATTTCCATTTCTTGACCACATATACCATTCACTTGTTTAAATAAAATCTACTTCTAAGTGGAGGGAGAAGGGAAGGTGAAATTGATGCAGAAGGAGAAGCTCATTTAAATGGCAATAGTCAAAAAAATAAATAAATGGCAATAGTCTTGGATATTAATTGAGATAATTTCACTAGTAACTAAGAATGTCGTAGGCAACAACAAAATAAACTTGGTGATTACTCTCATTCTCTTACTGATCTGGGCATATCTTTCTTTCCCCTGGCTCTTTCCACCATTCCAAGAAGTTAAATTGAACAGTTTTTTTTATTTCCTACGAGCCTGTAATTCACATGAGAGCACCAACTGTGTGTGACTTGTTCATGCCTGTACCACTTTTTCCTAGCCCAGAACTTGGAATGATGTTAAAAAGGCATATGTAGCATGAATGAGTGAATAAGTAGATGATTTTTTTCCCCTGCCTTTATAATCTTCCAAACCTTAGTTTTTTGAAAGAACACGGAAAGAAAAGAGTAAAGAATGACTGGTCTGGCGGGGATAAAGGTGGTGACCAATTCTTACTTGGTCAATCAGAGGGACATCTGAACCTGCCCCTCTTCATCCCAAATTCTGGAGATAAGAATTCTGAGTGAAGATAAGTTTGTTTTGAACCATTTGTACTAAGTTAAACACTAGCCAGGTCTGCAAAGTGCATAAATAATGGACAATAACACTATTTTCCATGATTGAAAAGCGTTATTTGTTTTGTAAACACATTGGTCTCAAGCATTGTATCTTTCTCGCCTTCTGTCTTCTCACTGAGGTATGGAGAGTGAATCCAGGAGATCACTGAGGGATGATAGCAGTGGTCCAAAGGATTTATGGGCATCCCTGGGTGGCTCAGCATGTTAGTGCCTGCCTTCGGCTCAGGCGTGATCCTGGAGTCCCAGGATCGAGTCCCACATTGGACTCCCTGCATGGAGCCTTCTTCTCCCTCTGCCTGTGTCTCTGCCGCTCTCGCTCTCGCTCTCTCTCTCTGTCTCTCATGAATAAATAAATAAATATATTTAAAGTAAAAAAATAAAATAAATGATTTATAATGGCAGCCTTCACTAGGGGGGAGCCAAGCAAAAACATGATACATTTGAAATACATTTTTGGAGTAGACCTGAAAGAACCTGAAGAGCTTTGGAGGCAGGAAATGGTGAAAAGGAATGAATTAAGGTTGACCTCTAGGTGTTTGAACTAACAAGTAGATATCGGTATTTTTCTTTCTTTCTTTCTTTCTTTCTTTCTTTCTTTCTTTCTTTCTTTCTTTCTTCTTTTTCTTTTTCTTTCTCCTTCCTTCCTTCCTGTGGAGGTAGGGGGGCTGGTAAAATATGCAGATCACTTTTCTTTAACCTTTTTTATTTGGAAATACTGTTTGAGACGCCTGTCACCTCAAAGAGAAAATTTCTGTTTGCTGGTTGGCATCATGAATCTAGAATTTGAACTTCTTCAACATAAGGTATTTAAAGCCATGATATTGGATGGATCTGCTTTGTAAGAAATCTTACCCTCTTCTCTTTTGAACATAGACTGGTCTCAACCAAAAGTAGACATATATCCCTCTTGCAATGAAGAATAGTGTGTATCCCAAACTCATGGATTCAAGGGAAAATATTGGTAGAAGTTAAGGATTTGAAGGAAATAGTCCTGGAGCTAATGTTCAGAAATGGCTTAAAAGTTTGTGTCATCTCCAAATGGGGCACCTAGTTGGCTTGATTGTTTAAATGTCTGCCTTCGGCTCAGGTTGTAATCCCAAGAGCCCCACACCGGGCTCCCTGCTCAAGGAGGAGCCTGCTTCTCCCTCTGCTTGCTCTCTCTCTAGTGCTCCCTCTCAAATATCTTGAGATATTTGTAATATCTTGAGACAAAAAAAATCATAGAATTTTGGGTTAGATGGAAGTTTAAGGAACTTTTAGACTATTATCCCTTCGAGGAATAACTCTATATGACATACGTAGTAAGTTCTTGAAATCAGTGCTTACACACTTCCTGTGTTGGGAGCCCACTGCCTTGTGATACAGTTTGATTTCATTTGCTTTTATTAATTTGGATAATAAAGAATTCACATAATTTTTCCCCAAGATAATGCTGTAGATACTTGAAGACCATGATTGTATCTCCTTCTCTCCCACCAGAATTCCTGTCCCTAGGATTTTTCCAGCTTTCTCCACCATATCATTTTAGTCCCTTGACAATCCCTCATTTCTCTTTAAATTCTAAATGTTACCATTTTTGTATGTAGCCCTCAAGAGGTTTGTATTTTAAGATGTGTCATGACTTTACTAACACCATTTCTGATGGTCAACAGATGAGACATTGGGTTGAAAGAGACTCTTGGAAGGATTGTGTGATGACAGGGGGACATTGAAGGTCACAGACATAAGTCAAATGTTTCTAGATCCACTTAGATAGATTATATTTGAATGATACAACTCATTTTTCCCAATTGTGGAGAATATTTTTGCGGCTCATGTTTTGGATTCATCTCAAAGAGCTGGAATTTTCTGTCTTTAACTTTCTGACCATCTACTTTCTTCTTATGGGAAAGAGAAAAACTAATCCAAAGAAGGCAGAGACACTAATAAAAATTAGTGTTCGTAAATGGGATCTTCCTTGCCTTCTCTTGCCTTTTATTCATGTAGTGGGAAACTCAGTTAAGGGGTACAGGACTGAGTGCTGTCCTATTTTTTTTTTTATTTTCTTTCTGTGTTGGGCCTTTGAATGAACCAGCAAGCTAGACTTAAGTGCTTCATCTGTGCAGCTGGCTGGATAATCAATAGGTGACTACTCCAGGACTTCCTTAGTTTGCTCCCCTTTAGCAGACATGTCTGAATATACGGATTCCAATACAGAGGTTTAAGGTAGGAGGGAGGTTGGAGGTCTGGTTTACCTTCAAACCCAAGCTATATTCTTAAACTCCCCTACATGCTAAAGCTTTACAAAATGAGATCTGGGTGGTCACGCATTGATTTATAAACAGGTGTTTTGCTTCCTATTTAGTTAATTTTCTTTTAATATATATGGCATTGGTCAAAACTGCCAAAGGCAGACCAGTGAATAGTACTCCAATTTCCCCCAACAAGCATGAAACATGATTTTCCATCTTCTACAAGTGAACCTTATTGATAAAGCTTCCTGATTTACACAAATTCACATTGATTTCCTTTCTCTGTTTTCTTTGTCATTTATAGCCCATAACCATAGGCTTAAGTGCTAAATTATTTTCTGCCTCAAATATGATAGTAATTGTTTTATGCCCTCTAATTGAATTATAACATCCTTGAAGGTAAAACTAGTTATTATATTTGGATACATTTTTCCCCCAGTCTTTTAGTGGGTGAACATGGAATGGACTTCTGTAAAGACTTCTTGATATTATTTAAAAGATCATCATTTGTTGTTAAATTCACAATGGTCACAGTGTTTAAAATCCAGCTTTTCCTTTTTTTAATGTAAATGCTGTTTGCATATATAAAGTCATGTACTAGTAAATGGAAGCCATCAATAAAATGCCTGCTGTGGGGGTTTTGAAGGTGAACTGTATCAAATTTAAGATAGGCTTTGCACATCTAATTTGAAAAATTACTCTGCCTCCAGAAATCTAAAGATGATTATTATTTCCTTGTTTTAATGTAAGCATAGCCATCTCCTCCACTCTTGCCCTTCACTTGCCCCTTGTGCTTCGTATCCCTTCACTGACCTGCTCTACTCCCACCATATCCTTTGCTTGCCATACCTGAATTACGTGATATGGAGATGCATGCAAAATATTTCTAGTTTGCAAAATACAGTCCATCAACACTTCTTATATATTGCACAGAAATGAATCCATTTTAGCTGGGGAAGTAGATACATCACTTTAAGTGGATGATTTTTGACAGTTTAATTCAAATTAAGTCCACTTTGTTCAATTAGAGGGGATCTGAGAAGGTATAGAGGAGGATTGTGAGAGATGGGGATAAGCATGTCCTATTAGAGGAAAACAAATGCATCTCTCCACATTAAACTTATTTGTGGAGATTTTTAGCTCAGGAAGAAAAAAAGGGGCGACATCATAACAAGTTGCTAATTTATGTTCCCTCAACAAATGGTGAATTACTCACTTCATTTTATATTGCTCCTTCTTTGCTTTTGGCTGGGTCCTGACAGTGCTGAGAGATGACAGGGAGGAAAGAGGCACCGACTCTTTTCCAACTTTGGAGTTGGCTACACTATGCTGGCCATGATTCATTTAATGAAGCTTTTGCTAAAAGGCTAGATCAATGCATAATGGCATTGACATTTTCAGGGCCAGAGTGCTGGATTTCTGATGAGAAAGCCTGTACCATACAGCACTTTTCAAGCATCTAAGATTTTTGGTCTGTCTTAATATATGGTGCTCAAATAGTGTTTGTCATAGACATCTGCAGATAAATCTGACATGCTGCAAATCTCCACAGGAAAACTCTAAGGCAGCAATCAGAAATAATAATGCCTATAAAATTTAAGAAAATAAAGTGAACGAGGTGAACAGATGGGAGTAAGGCAGTAGGGAATGGTAGGGGCCAGGCAAAAATGGAGAGTATGTGTTTCTTTTTATTTTTATTATTGAAGTTCAATTTGCCAACATACAGCATAACACCCAGTGCCCATCCCACCAAGTGCCCCCTCAGTGCCTATCACCCAGTCACCCCAACCCCCCATCTCCCTTTCCACTACCCCTTGTTTGTTTGAGTACGTGTTTCATGTACAAGTAGAAATGAATCTGTATTCTGCTCTTGCTCCTTGTTGTCATGGGCAAAGTGCAGGTATAGTTTTAATGGATCTTCCAGTCTTTCAAGAGACTTTTTAAAAAAATCAGATATATGTGAAATCTTCCAATTTTTAAATGTTGGTTCAAGCCATATACAGCCAGTCTGGGCAGAATTTCATTTCTGTACTTCATTATGTGCTACCGTTCTAGAGCACGATACAGAACTAGCAAATACACACTCTGCTTGACACTGTTTCTCTCTCCTGTGCCCATGGCAGATGCTACTCATTGATCATAGAACTATTCCCCACAGAGTCTAGAAATGAACTTCGAATTCTTCCCAACAGGCACTGTAGGCAGCCACTACCAACCATTTGGAGTTGGTGTACAAGAAGAAATCCCAGATGGAGGAGACTTTAGTTATTGTATTAAAAGATTTTGCCATGTATGGTAGATTTTAAAACTTGAATGAAGAATTGGGACAGACATTGAATTACAATAATTATACCTCATTATTTGATCATCTTGTTCAACTTATAAATCATAATTTAATCTTATAAACATATATATTTGTTAATATACATATTTGTTCATGTTCAAATATATATATTATATATATTATATATATATAATATATATATTAGCTAGAATCACTATGATCCTTAGGAAGTAAGACAAACAATTTTGTCTGTATTAAAATGGAGAAACCAAATGTTTAGCAAAGTTAAATGAATTGCCAAAGACCACACATTTAGAAATTAGAGGCATAAAAAATAGCTCAGGTAACTGGAGATCTTTATTAAAAAAAAAAAAATCACAGAGGTGCCTGGGTGACTTAGTCAGTTAAGCGTCCGCCTTTGGCTTGGGTCATGATCTCAGGATCCCAGGATCCAGTGTTGGGCTCACTGTCTTACTCCTGTGGCGAGCCTGCTCCTCCGTCTCCCTCTGCCCACCGCCCCCCGCCCCCGACTCATGAGCATGCTTTCTTTTTCTCAAATAAATAAATAAAACCTTTAAAAAACCATAGAAAAATCATGAGGGAAAGAAGAATTAAGCTCAGTACTAAAGCAAAAGGAGCAATGGAAGGTTTTACTGAAGGGTCTGTTAACTTACCTTCGTTCTCCCTTAATTACTCACTGTGTCTGGGGAAACAGATGCCTGTGCCTGCTGAGCAAACCTACATCATTGGAATTGAGTAACCATTCCTGTACTTTTTGGTTTATGGACCTTTCTAAGTTAGGAGAGGGGCGGGGGGTGAGCAATATGATACTAAGACCTTCAGACCTGGGAAGACAGCACTTCTATTGTTCTTTATTTCTCAACTTCTTGCATTGCCTGTCTGTCTACCCTGGTGACCGTTCAAGTGTTTTTTCTTGTGGGATTTCTAAATTAATTAGCCTGGTTCCTCCCCAAGTATGTGAGAGAGAATCCGCTGATGAGAGCATAACTACCGTTGGTCCTTCCAGCCAAAAAGAGTGGCTCTAACCCTCGTCACCATTCTCCAATTTTAATGCCACTGTGATGAGGAGGATGAGGATAAATGGTTTTATTCCTAATCCTTCCTATTTCTGCATTTTTAATGAAATATAACTTGCCTCACATATTGCCTTCCATTTGAGTGTCACAAAAACCGTCTTAGGTAAACAGAGCAGGTGGTATGAGTGGTAGAAAGATCGATGCTTGCAATCTTCACCAATTAAATGTCAAAATCAAATCAAATAAAAGCAATAGCATAGGCTAACATTTGCAGTGTGGGAACACAGGGAGGGGGATCTTAGGACAAATACTGGTAGACACAGTAGAATTGTACGATGATTTAATACCTGTTAGAACCCCAAACACACACCCATTCACTTCAGTTCACTAATTCATGGCTTTTTAAGTTAATTCTTTTAGATTAATAATCCTTTATGGTTATCAGAGGCAATTATTTTAGGACTAGCCAATTGTCATGCTGACTTTTTATACAATGTGGCACTATTTGTGAAGAAGTTAAGGAAAAATTTAAAATATCTTTCCTCAAACTAAATTTTATATCACAGATATAAAATTTTTTTGTGAGTATGGTGAGATTTTTTAAATTTTAAAAAAAAATTTTAAATTGTACTGAATTCCTGTTTACCATATCCAGAAAAGTATAATTTATTTATCTCTGTTCTGATTATTATTCATACAAATAGTTTTGCTAATGAAAATAAGTAGTCTTGATTACCTTCACCAATTCCATTCATTCCAAGATATCTTCTCAGACATTCTGGCATTATTCATGCCAACTCTCAAGTCTCATTTTATTGAAAACCTTTCTGTTTGATACTTTGATCTTATATCCAGTGTTCCTTTAATGAACTTTGAGTGCTTGTCATATTGTCCCACAGCACAAATAGTTTAATGATTTCTTATGTAAAAAACTACATAACTTTATTCTGAAATTAACATCACTCTATTCTCTATTACTAACTCATGATCATTTCACCTATTACAATTATTTCATTTATCCATTTATCCATCTTACCAGCTATCCACCCATCCATTTATTCATTCTGTCACTCAAAAATACTTACTGAGTACTGGTTTTAAGCCAGATTCTGGTGAACAAACGTAGTCCCTGCTCTGGGGGGCTTACTGTCTAGGACATAGATCTCAACCGAAGTAGTATATTAAAAGCATGTGAAGGTTTTAAAAAAAATATGGACACATGGTTCCCATTCCAGAAGTTCCGATTTGGGTTGTTTAATATAGGACTCAGGCATTTGAACTTCAAAAAAAATCAGATGACTTAATGTACAACCCAAAATAAGAAACATTGGATTGTTAATCTTGAATCAGTAACTTAAATTAGTATTCCCATTTTTTGCTGTGATAACTGAAATGTGGGATGGCTTAATGAAGTTTTCAGGATCACAAGCTGGGAAAAAATGAAAACAGCTGGCTTTAATGCAGATTTTCTTCTTCCACCTACATTGCTATTTTTTGCATTACTTATTCTATCAAAATACTGCTTTCTATATCTGCCAAAATATAAACTTGAAACTGATCAGTCTATATCAAACTTCTAATTTATGCAGTATACAAAAAACATAGAAAAATGTGAAATATCACAGACTAAAGTAAGTATTCAGATCATAGGAATTGCTATATAAAAAATAACCTATTTTTTTAAAATAAATACAGTATGTGGAAAAACATGGAGGAGCATCTTATGGGCTAAAAAAGATTTAAGAGACCCATCCACCAATTATAATGTAAGGACCTTATTTGGGTCCTACTTTAAACAAATTACAAAACAAGATGTAGCAATTGGGGGACTTAGGACATTGACTTATTTGATATTGATATTATTAAAGATTTTATGTTTATTTTAGGTCTAAAGTAGCATTTTGTTTTAAAAAGTCCTTATTTTATTAGAGATACCTATTAAACTATTAATTTAAAAAATACCAGGGATTTACTTTAAAATGATCTAAGTGGAGAATACGTGGAGTGGGTATATTGTAAAATAGAATTGGGTGGGCTAATAATTGTAGAAGCTAGAGCACTGATGTGTATGGATTCCCTACATACATTGATGTGTATGATGTGGATATTTCTCTCTACCTTTGTATGTATTTTGGCATTTTTCATAACAAATTCCTTTAAAAATATATTATTATGCTGCCTAGAAAGAGAATAAAGTCTGCTTAAATCTGAGGCCATGGGCAGTGACTAACCCTGGGGAAGCACCAGTGATTCTGAAATTTCACTTTTGGAATGATTCAAGAGGGCAAATGAAGCAAAATGTGATTTTCTGTCTATCCTCCAGATCTCTCCATTCCTCTCCCTACAGTTTCTCAGGCCTAAAGTTTTAGCTTTATGACCTCCACAGCCATCTCCCTCATCCTCACATCTACCATTTTGAGTCAGTTCCTGAGCTCTTTTAACTGTATCCAAATGTCCTTTGATGGCTAGAGGGTTGTGAGATTCCTGTCCCCCATCTCTCTTGCCCCTTGTCCTGTCTGTGATCTCTTTCTCCTGACCATGCCTCCTAATTGGTTTCTCTTCCTCTTGTTTTGAACCTCTACAATCCATGCATCCTAGAAAGCCAGAGTGATCTCTTGAACATGTAAGTTTGATCAAATGGCATTCCTGTCAAACCTTTGAGTGACTTGTGAATTTATTTTGAAACAAAACTTAAAAGCTTATTGAGATATATGGTGTACTACATAATGAAGTTCCTGCCCAACTCCCTTTTATTTTGAGTCTCCTTAGTTGTGCTTCAAACCATCTATAACAAGAGACATACATTTCTAACTTTCTTTCCTCCTGGCCCCAAATCATCTCTCCACTATGGTTGACTAGATTATTACAGAAATTAAAAAAAAAAGAAGAAGAAGAAGAAGAAGAAAGAAGAAAGAAGGAAGAAGGAAGAAGAAGAAGAAGAAGAAGAAGAAGAAGAACCTCTCCATTCTTTTCCATAGCCACGTTCTTTTTCACATAAATCTGCAATGCATTTTCCACTATGGGTGAGATATACTTTCCTGCTTCTGGACTATGGATTTGGCCACATAACTTCCCTCGGCCCATAAAATGTGATGAAAAAGATAGTCTCAGTTCTGAGACTCAGCCTCAAGGTGCTTGTATATCTTTCCGGTGTTCTTTTGCTTAAGCACTCACCATGAGAAGAACATGCCCAGGCTGATCTGCTGGTCCCAGGGGAGGATAAAGGTATGGGGGACAGAGTACCCTCACCCCTAGTCTAGATCAGCACATCCATGGGCAGCCTTCAGACTCAATAGCTAAACAAAAGGCCTATTGACATAATGCTGCTATTCTTATGTAGCTGTTTGTTACTTAGCATTATCATATCCATAGAGATTCACTCACCTTGGAAAACAGGATTTGCTAATACCTACCATGTCTCTTAGAGTTATATGGCCAAATACACACAAACACACACATACATACATATATGCATATATATATATGGCTTAGAGGTTGTTTGATCTAGAACAGTCACTTCATCTCACAGAGACTCAGTCTCCTTAATTTAATGAGGAATGAAACCCTCTCTGCCTCCCTCAAGTGAGCAGAGAATAAAGTAAAGGATATGGAAAGGGGCTTTTGCAAACTATGAAGTACCTAAGCTCTGTGGTCAAAAAGCTACTTTCTCTCAGCCAGACACTCTGGCACCTTGGTCACCAGCCAGTCCTCTGGACATTTGCTCCATTTTCTAACCAATGACAACCTAAACCCAGAGTGTCCCTTTATGGTTGGAATTTACAGCCTTATCAACTCAATTGCTATGCCTAATAAAGAGTCTTACAGGCCTGAGAGGTATCCAATTTCATAATTGCCAGAGTAACTCAATCATTTCTAAATATGTGGTTTCACTAGCCAGAGAAATTGTAGATTGTGCAGGTTTTACCAAGTGTGCCGCCACCACCATCAGGCTGGCTTTCAGGCAACTCTCTCTCTCTCTCTCTCTCTCTCTCTCTCTCAAGTTCTCAAGTTATCTAGAAATCTAGAATGAATAAGCTAATCGAGTCTTTACTTTTTTTTTTCTTTAATTTTTGCTTTGCTAATTTGTTTTTTCTAGGAACATAGAAGGGAGGAGGAACTGACCTTATCTCTGTGGAGATGGGTTTGAAAAGGAAGTTAGTAACACATTTTAGTTTTGTAAGTTAAATCTCCTGTGGTGTATGTGTTTATATTTATGTATGTATGTGTACATGGGGGGAGGTGGATGTTTGGGTGAGGATAAGGTAAATAAAAGGGAGAAGAAACCTGCATTTATTTTCTTCGCTAATGCCAGTAATTTTAGCCTGGGAAACAACTCAGTATTTTAAATTTATCAAATGTTCCCTGGTTACTCCTACTCCTCAGGGATTGAACATGTTATTCCCTCTGCCTTTCAAATCTTTCTTTTCTTATTCCTCCTGCTTGCCTGCCTTCCCCTGCTACTAATGCGCACCTGCGTTAGTGCGCACACACACATACACACGTGGGCCTCTTTTGATTATTATTCTTTAAGTCTTAATTTGGATAACAGTGCGTAGGGGTGAAGGGTTCAAACTTTACAGATAGACCACCTGATATGAAATAGTAGGGCAACTTGTTTAACCTCTGGGTCATGCAGTGTTTTTATGTGCAAAATAGGGTAGTAATAATAGAATCTAGTTCATAAGATTATGAGAATTAAATGATCCATCTCTAAATGTGATCAGTGCTTGGCATCTGCAGCTGCCTGACTGTTTGTAGATATTAAAATACTTTTCCTGGAAGTTTTCCCAGCCCCTGGTATGGTCTCTAGTAGGGACAACTTTTATAGCACTCATTTTCTTCTTCTTTCCCATTAGACTGTAATCAGGGGGAGGAACCATTAAAGTCAAGTGAAAACTTAGCATAGTGCTGGTCACGTAAAATAGGGAGAGATCTTGAAGATCATCTATTCCAACCTCGTTCACTTCTTTACGTTGTCCCTTTATATCTCATTTTACAGCTTGACTAGTTGTAGTGACCATGAGGTTCATGCCTTCCAGGCACATTCTTGCAAAGCTCTAATTCCCAAAAAAGTTTTCTTTATATTGAAGTCAGATTTCCACATGTGTGCAACTTCTTACCATTTGGATTAGGTCTATCTTCAGGCGTGCAGATGATCTTCAAAATGACATTTCTTCAAAGTTCTGAGAGTCAACAGTGTGTTTTACTAGAGCCTTCTCTCCAGTAGATTAGCCACTCAAAATTTTCTCCATCACATCTCATTCTTTATAGCTTCAAACTCAAGAATATCATGTATTTCCTGCATAGGTGGCTCATTTTTGATTTTGGTAATGTACATGCCAGTACAACAAACACTTCCCTAAGTATGTTCTAGGGAATGGTATCTCCACAGATGTTAGAAGATATGGCCAAAAAATTAAAAAGTTACAATAAGCTTGGGAAATGCTCCGGTAAACAGCATTAAATTGTGTGTTTGTATAAGATTTCTTAGATTTTTTTTTAATATTCTAATGTGCTTTGTGAATCTCCAAAGGCTCTTGCAGTATGCAACTTGTCTCCAGATTATTTGACCAAAGAAACAATTTGTTATTTTCCTAGGGCATCTTCCATGACTACTGTACCATAGAAAACACATTTAGAGATGCTGAACCAATTTTGGTGTAAACTCTTGATTATATATTCTAATATCTTGTTTTTTTTCCAAAAAAAAGTCATTGTTAAACCTTTTTAAAAATAAACCCTTATGTTTAGATATACAGAATTATTGTAAAGGTAGTACAGAGAGCTCTTGTCTACTGCATGCCTCGTTTCTGCTATTAATATCTTGCACTAGTATGGAACATTTGTCACAATTAACAAACAATATTGCTATGTTATTATTAATTAAAGTCTATGCTTTATTCAGATTTCCTCCATATTTCTGTTATGTCCTTTTTTTCTGTTCCAGAATTCCATCTAGAATATCCTATTACATTGAGAAGTCCTTTCTCCTTAGGTTTTTCTTAGTTATGACAGAGTCTCAGATTTTCCTTTTTTTTTTTTTTTTTTGACAAAACTTGACAATTTTTGATGAACTTGACCAGGTATTTTTGTAGAATATGTCTCAGTTGGGATTTATCTAATGCTTTTTTTCCTGCTTAGACAGGGACAGTGTGTTTTTGGAGGAAGACCACAGCAGTACAGTGTCATTTTTACCGTATCAAGGGTACGTACTATCAATGTGTCTTACCACCTAGATCACTTGGCTTGAGGTAATGTTTGTCAGATTTCACCAATGCAAAGTTACTTTTTTCCCCCCAATACAAGGAATTATGGTCCATTACATTAAAGGCAGCTTATTATATAAACTATTTGTCATTTTTCTGTATGGGAGTTTTAGTGTCTCCCATATATTCATTCAGTTCTTCAAATACTCAGTTATTTATATCAGTATGACTTCATGCATATTTATGTTCTACTTTGGATTATAACCTAATACGACTTCACTTAGTTTTAATCAAATGTTCCACTTTGATCATTGGAGGTCCTTGATCCCTTTGAGAGAATCCCATCATTGTGTGTTGTGTTTTGTGTTTTGAGGTATTTTGTTTGGTTGGTTTTTAGCCTGCTTACATTCTAGCACTACAGAAGGCTGCAAGCTCATCTTGTGTATTTTCTGCCCCAATAGATATCCTCTTTGTTACTGAGGTGTTTTGGCTCATCTTCTGTATTACCTTCCCTTGTCCTAGAACCAGCCTTTTCTCCACAGATTCCTGGCTTCTTTTACTAGAGAATGACATTAGGAATCAAGATCTGGGTGATAGGTATGCTTGTCCTATCATTGCACATGGATGTGTCAGAGCCCCACAGCTGTCAGAGCAAGGACATGTGTATATGCTAACCTATGTAGATATAAATATCCATAAATATTTATGTAATTTGTATCTTAATAATATTAAGCTAAAAATGAGTTCATATTGCTACCTCCAATTCCAATCTATCATTGCACAAATCATTTTACCCTTCTTCCCTTGCTTATCAGTAAACTTCTACCCTAACAATGGGTACCTGCCTCTAACCATTTGTCATCCATGAACGTAATTGCTCAATTCCAATATACGGGCAGAGTGTCTTTCAATATTTTTAACCTATTTACCTGTGGGAAGCAACTTTATCAACTAGAGTCCAGTGCTATCTACAGTGTATTATTCCTGTAGTCTTATAGATTACACTTCTTTCCACAGTTACTTAGGTCAGCAACTTTTTTATCCCTCTCCCTTATGAGATATTAATGACTGGCCATTGTTCATTGCTAATGAAGCCCAAATTGAAACAATAATTTTCACATATTTTATCTCTTTTCTTTGAAGATTTATTTGAGAGAGAGAGAGACAGGATGGGCAGGGGGAGAGGAATAGAGAGAAAAAAATCTCAAACAGACTCCCCATGAGCATGGGTCCTGTCCTGACATAGGGCTCCATCTTATGAACCTGAGACCATGACCTGAGCTGCAACCAAGAGTCTGATGCTTAGCTGACTGAGCCACCCAGGTGTCCCTTGAATGTTTTTGCCTCTTAATTAAAGCAATCTCTCCCTTTCTATGGAATTTAAATGTTCTATGAAACTCCTATTGACCTAGGCTTCTCTTGTTTCAGATTGTTCTCTGCCCTTAACTACTAGGAAAGATCTCTCTCTGAAGAGGAGATCTGCGGTCACAAGCAGTAGCAAAATTAATGGGCTTATCTTTTTGTGCCTCAATATGTTGTTAAGGCTTAGCACTGACTTTGTTGAATGATGATATGAGATGTGCTGTGGAGGCTCCTTTCTCTTTAGAAGCTTCTTATTTACTTATTTGCATTGCTGATACTGTCTCCTCTGTGCTGATCTGAAGTGTTCTTCCTTGTAACTACTCTTCTGTTCCAACCTATTTTAGAATCAAATACCTCCAAATGTATATGGAGTATCTTATTGAAAAGAACTCTTGCTTAGTGAATGCATGCTTAGTGACAACACTTTGCTGGGTAATTTGCTTTAATTAACATACACAATATTCAAATTAGTCTGTAGCAATGAAACTTCACCACAACTCCTTTACAAATGAGTTAGCAGTTTAGAAACATGGAGTAACTTGTTCAAACCTACATAGCTACAGAGTAGTAGGGCAGAGATACAACTCCATCTCATTCCAAATTAACTTTATGTAGATCAGCCATTCTGCCAGAAAATTAGAAAATATGAAATATAAAAATGCCTGCCAGAGTTTGTTTAGACCAAAAGACTACATATCTATATCATTGCATGTGTCATCTTAGATCTCTCCTGAGAATTTTTGAGCATACAAATTATTTTATTTGCAATTTTTATCTGTAGCGCGTATGTGGGGACTAGGATGTAGATACTTCTAGAAATTCAATAGATATTTATTGATTGTATGAATATTAAGTTTCTGTAATTTAGGTTTCATTCATAAAACTTGCTTTGTGCCAGCCATCTTGGTTTTCTTGATGTCCTTTTAACAAATCAAGCTTGCAGCTTCTTCAGAAGCATAGCATTTTTGTTTGGTCTGATTGGAGTGTGTTTCCCTAGCCTTCATATCATTTAATTACCTTATTCAGGTTTCTTTCTCTTTTTTTTCAAATATTTTATTTATTTATTCATGAGACACACACACACACACTGAGGCAGAGACACACACAGAGGGAGAAGCAGGCTCCATGCAGGGAGCCTGATGTGGAACTCGATCTTGGGACTCTGGGATCATGCCCTGGGCTGAAGGCAAGCACTAAACCACTGAGCCACCCAGGGATCCCCCACCTCATTCAGGTTTCTAATCAAAATTCCCACCTTTAAGTTTTGTGTGTGCAAACACATGCATGCGTGCATGTGTGTGTGTGTGTGTGTGTGTGTGCGCGCGCGCACCCTGTCTAAATAGCACTCTATCATTCTCTATTCCTTTACTCTAGTTTTTATAGTAATTATCACTATCTGTTATGGACTGAATTGTATGCTCCCAAAATTCACAGGTTGAAACTTTAACCCCTAAAAGACTATATTTGGAGACTAGAAATTTAAGGAAGCAGTTAGGGTTAAATAAGGTCTTAAGGATGCGTTTCTAGTGTCCTTACAATAAAAGGAAGAGGCACCAGTGATCTCTCCTCATGCCCAGAGGAAAGACCATGTGAGAACATAGCTAGAAGACACCATCAGAAAGCTAAGGAGAGAGGCCTCTTTGGGAACAAACCCTGCTAACACCTTGATCTTGGACTTCTAGCCTCCAGAACTATGAGAAAATAGATTTCTGTTGTTTACGCCACCATGTCTGTGGTATTCTATCTAACATTTTATATTTGTAGATTTTCCTGTCTCTTTTAGAATATAAGTTAAAAACAAGGAAATATGTCTTGTGTCACTTATGAGTCCCCAGAATGTAAAATAGTGCCCACGTGTAGTGGGTAGTTAACAATCTTTTGTTGAAAGTACAGATAAACATATTAATTTATTTATATTGATCCATCAAGGGAGTTATTGATTGTGGCTAATTTCAAAGAATCATAGGCCAGTAGATTCAAAGGTTCTTAGATGTTATATGATCCAAATTGCTTCCCCCAAAGATTGTTCCTTGTTTTGTCATCTCCAATAAGGAGGTCTTAGACTTATGAAACAGGACATTTCATGCCTGAATATTGCCATTCTTAGGAAGGAAATTCCTTTAGTGATTTTAGATACCAACTCCTTCCTCCTAACCCAGATTCAACTAAAAATTTTCTTGCCAAGATCAACAGCATTTTCTAATTTCAAACCCATTGAACAATTTTCTTGACCCTTCAGTGACACTTGACACTGTTACCATACCACAGCTTTGTCTTTTTAATACCATACTCATCTGGTGCTCCTCTAGCTTATATGATCACCCAAATTGTCAAATGCCTTTATGGACTCTTCAACTTTCTCTTCCCCAATGAGTAATGATGTTATCCTTGCTTTTTTTTTTTTTTTAATTATTTGCTCAATCTACATGTCCTTAGCAATTTAATCCACTCTTGGAGTCCTATTGTCTACAAATTTGACCACTCCTGAATGTTTGCTTCTTGTCAAGATCACCTGGTTGAGCTCTGTGTCAATATAAACAAGTTCGTAGATATCATCATAGGATGCTCCTGTTAATGTAAGCACACAACCAATATTTCTAGAATGAGCCTCATTATCTTCTTTTTCCTACCCCCTTCTATTGCTCTCATCCTTACTCTTTGATCTACTAATCTTCTGCTCGCATGTATTTCCTGCCCAACAACTGACGTAATCAGACATTGGAGTCAGAGACTGATACTTATCCAGGGCTCCCAAATCATCTTTCACCATTGGTTTAGAAACAGCTGTTAGGTATGTTTACTCCACGGTGAGGACTCCAATTTTCCTGAAGCTTATATTCTTCCTCAGTGAATGCTAACCTTATTTGCTTCCCAATACCTTCTGCAGTTTTAGTCACAGATAGCAAAACTCGGAGGCAACTACTGGGCTTCAAAGCTAGGGGCAGAGCAAGCCGTTGAATGTCAAACATTCAAAGAAAACCTGGCCAATCAATAAGTTTGCAAGGAGATTCCATAAGCACTTTAAGCTATCCTTAAAACTCCCAGGAGAGAAAGAACTAAGCTTTTTTTTTTTTGGATGAATATTTGATAAAAATAATTTTAAAGATATTTAAAAATTTAACATGAAAAAATTCATTTTTTTTCCAACTGAAAGGAGTCACTTCAGTTGTCTTGACAGCACTGACTGAGTAATTTGAGATGAAAGGGTGAAGAGAGTGGAGCAGCTTTGCTTAATACAATCCTCTCTCCCCTCCCCCCGACTCCTGAGACAGCACATTAATCAGCCTCAGTTGACTGTCTGTCTCATTCTTCTCTTAAATAATACCTGTACCAAATGTGAGATGATGCATGTGTGTAATTCCTAGAAGAGATGGCTCCAGATATGGAGTTCATGGGAGAAAGGATGCAATTATAGAAGTGTGGTCAAAGGGGGCTGAGGTGTGTGTGAGGTTGCTGGCGTTTTATTTCTTTTGTTTTAACCGATTCCTTGGAAACTGTAGAACATCAGTTCTCAACTAATAGAGCTGGAATAGGCCTTACAGAAAACTTCATCCTAACCCCTGATTTTACAAATGAGAAACTGAGGCCCAGAGAGATAAGTGATAGTGTCAGCATGAGGGACGCAGATCCTCTGTTATCCCAGCAAACAATTTACGAAACCCTGTCATTTGGGTGAAATAATAGCATCCTACGTAGGATCTATTTTCTCAGCATATAATTTTTGCTCAATTCCTTGCCATTTGGCCACCACTTTATTGAAAATGCTCTCTTGCATTAATGACAAATTCATAGTCATGAACAAAGTCATTCATTCTTACTGGACATCCTGAACAAGTTACACAGTTAGACAGTTACTTTTTACATGAGAGTTTCTTCTGTGACAATCAACTACTTAGTGCTCTGTCGTGCTTGCTCGCTCTCTCTCTTAAACTACTCTAGCAGTGGCTCTTAAAGTTCTTGTCATCTATATTTAGTAGTGTGCCAGTAAATGTTTAACAGCTGGCTCTCTGGGGTGGGCTGGGGGAAGGGACCTGATTTATAGTACACTGATGTCCATGGTTTAAATATTCCCAGGGGTGCCTGGGTGGCACAGTCAGTTCAAGTGTCCAATTCTTAGTTTTGGTTCAGGTAATGATCTAAGGGTCATGAGATTAAGCCCTGTATTGGGCTCTGTGCTCAGCAGAGCACACCCTCTGCCCCTCCCACTTGTGCTCACTCACTGTCTCTCTCTAAAATAAATAAATAAATCTTAAAAAAAAAATACTCCCAATATTGCCTAGTTCAAGCTACCAATGATAAGTCCATGAATATAGAGTTGGGAGGAAGTACACAAAATCCATTCAGGTAATCCTGGGTGAGTCAGGTCCAGCACACAACTACAGTCACCTTCTAGGTTGAGTCCCTACAATTCTCATTTTTGCCTTTATTCACACATACATACAACCATTTATTAATTTGTTAATTTTATTTAAATGAAAATAAAATTAAATACACACATACATACAACCATCTATGTCTTTGTAAATTTTATTTAAATGACTACCTTTTTTTTTGCGTTCTTATCAACTTAGTTCAAGATGTCACACCCTTCACTCTTGACTTTTTATTCATTCTTGCCATACATTTAACCAGTACCAGAGTCCTATTAAATCTACATACACATTAACAGTGCCAACCAAGTTCTCACTTCCTCAATATATGAGCCCCAGTTTACTTTTGTCGCTGATTTGGAAGCTAAAGAATTCTCTTTCCTCAGATATCTCCTTTGGCAAATGGATCATTCACATCTATGATGAGCTATTTTTTTCCTCAAAGTAAGAACATTCCATTTATCACACTAAAATACCCCATGGAGAGCATCCTTCACCTATTGTATAAAGGAAAAACTGTTCTATAGGTCAGAAGTCTGGCATAAGGTGGCTGGATTCTCTGTTCATGATATCATAATCAAAGTGTCACTCAGAATAAGTGCTATTCTGGGACCTCTGGGGATAAAAAAAATAAAAAAAATAAAACTAATCTTTTTTCAGCCTCATACTTGTTGACAGAATTCAGTTCCTTGTGGTTGTAGGACTGATATCTGTGTTTACTTGCTGTTTGTTAATCAAGTGTTGCTCTCAGCTTTTAGATGCCACCTGCATTTTTTTTTTCCCACATGGCCACCTCCATCTTTAAGCCAACAATAGTACACCAAAATTACTAACTTCATCTTCTGCCACCAGCCAGAGAAAATACTTTTCTTTTCAATGGCTCATGTGATTAAGTCAGGCCCATCTGGATAATCTTCCTATTGTCAACTGATTTGGGAACTTTATTATACCTGCAGAATAAAACCCTTTACAGTGGTACAGTGGCATTGAAAAACTAAGAGAAGTTATACACACACACACACACACACACACACACGCATATATACATTAGGCCAAGATTTAGATCTTAGATTTTTACCCACCATCTGTTGATCCTTTGATCATACCACCCCTCCTTCCTTGATAGTCTTTGGGTCCGAATTTAAATATCACCCTGTATGGAAGTTCCTTATTCACAACTCTAAAGTTCTACTCTTTATCTAAGCTTCTTGGCTCATTCTTTTATCCCATTAATTATTCAAATTCATAGTCATTTCATTTTTTGCTTGTTTTTCCATTGTCCCCCACCAGATACAAACTATATAAAGGCAAAAAAAGATTTTTGTCCTGTTCAACAATTTATCATTAACATTTTATGATGTAAACCCTTAATACATATTTGTTAACAAAATTATTAAGTGTAGGAATATGAATTTAGTTTATAATAAATTCACTTATTGGGCAGCCCCAGTGGCCCAGTGGTTTAGCACTGCTTTTGGCCTGGGGTGTGATCCTGGAGACCCGGGATCGAGTCCCACATCAGGCTCCTTGCATGGGGCCTGCTTCTATCTCTGCCTGTGTCTCTGTGCCTTTCCCTCTCTCTGTGTCTGTCATGAATAAATAAATACAATCTTAATAAATAATAAATTCACTTATTAAATCATTTAATGCTTGATGATGATATGTGAAGGTGGAAGAAATTGTTTGGAAGGACACTCCTATTCTTCATAGAAAGTTCCCTCATATCGTCATCTGAAATTGGTGGTACTCAAGATAGGAGTTAAGGACATTTTCCTTGTTTTGTTTTGTTTTTCTATTTTCATTATGGAAAATTTCAAATATACATGAAAGTATAGATGATAGATGAGCCTTAATATACATATATACATATAGATGAGCCTTAATATACATATAATTAACCTTCAATAATTATCATTAGTTTGCCAATCTTGTGTCATCTAAATTCTAATTTCTTTTTTCTAGATTATCTTAAGCCAAGCCTTGGGCATCGAACCATTGCTTTTATAAATACTCTGCTATATTTTTCTAAATACAAGGATGAATACTTTCTTAATGTCATCAAATATTATCCAGCACCCAATCATATTCAAGTGTTCTGTTGGTATATTTGACTCAACATATAAATAAGGTCCACATACTGTATTTGTTAGGTCTTTTAAATCTTTTATTCTATAATTGAGATCTCCATTTAAAATTTGTTTTTATTTGTCTGGTATAATGTCATATCTTCCAAATTCAACTGACTTTTACCTTTATATGGTGGTTCTTCTGTATCTATCTTGGTTCTCTCTCTACTGTGTTGTCATTACTCTAGGCTTTCAAGTAGATAGAACTGAGAATATTTTAAGTAAAAAGTATCATGAATTCACATATTTTCAATTCAAACTTAAAATTAAGGGTTTTTATACAACTTCTTTGATTTTATACTTAAATCATGTATCTATTATTGACACTCTTGATTCTTAATCAAGAACATTTACATTATTATTTGCATGTATATATAGTATGCATATGCGTTTTTACATATAAAATCACTTAAAAGTATCAATATTGGTAATAAGATAACAAACGATGGTTTAAAAATTACCTTGTAGTATTTTGTCCTTAGAACATATACCATTAGGGATAAAATAAGCCAAAATTTTCTGTTATAGAATTACTAAAGATACCTTTCATTTCTTTATTGCAATGCAACCAACATGATAAGCAATTTGGTTCATTTGTTCAAATATGTCTTCCTTTCCTTTTCCCTTTCCCTTGTCCCTTCTCCCTTGTCCCTTTCCTTTCCTTCTTTCCTAGATTTTATTTATTTATTTATTTATTTGAGAGTGAGCACACAAGCCGGGGGGAGGAGCACAGAGAGAGGGAGAGAGAATCTCAAGCACACTCTGTGCTGAGTGTGAAGCCCCACACAGGGCTCGATTTCAGGATCCTGAGATCATGACCCAAGCTCAAATTAAGAGATGCTTAATCAACCAAGCCAAGCACCCCATGTTTTCCTTTCCTTTTAAAATTCAATTTTTTTAAATTTATAAAATATTTACATGGTTCCAAATTAAAAAGTATAAAACAATGTGTATTTAGAAAACTATTATTTTTTCCCTATCTCTCTCCCACTGTCTTCCCTTCCTGCCCTGATAAATAACCATTTTTATTCAATTTGATTTATACTTCTATTGGTGTGGGTGGGTAGATCGGTACACATGCATGTGTGTGTTTCCTTGTTAGATATATAGAAAGTAGCACAGTTAAAACTCTGAACTGACCCTCCTGCCCCTCTAGTTAGCAATGTATCTTGAAGATACTTTATATCTCTGTAAAGAAATCTTATTTATTCTTCTTGACCACTTTTATAGTATTCCATTTTTGGAATTGTACCATGGTTTAATCAAACAGTTCGTTAATGAAAGGTATACATATGTGTGTTTGTAATTACAAAAAAAAAATGCAATCACATTATAATCATAAATTAGGTGGAGTAAAAAACGTGCACATGTCATTTCATATTTTGACAGTTTAACTTTTGATGGAGCTGTTGTGAATGGTAACAAAACTTGCTTAATCTTCTCTCCTCCTGCCTTTCCAAATACACCTTTCTCTCCAGGGGAAGAATGTTTACCTGCTATGCTGTGTGAACTCTATGTCAAACCCCACTTCAGAATCTTTAATACCTACAGAAATTACTTTCTCTCACACTTCTGCCTAGCCATATTTTATTCATTATTCTGGTCACATATTGAACTCCAGCTTTTCCATATATTGTTCCATGCCCATCTCATCTACTGCTGCATTCTTTCTGTTTTGAAATTGCATAACAGGATTACTCCTCTTGGAACATAATTAGTAACCATCCTATAGTTTTATTGAGATGTGGCATATGTCAGTAGGATGTTATTACAGTGAAATATTACATTCTTGTAAGGCAAAAACCATCACATTTTTTTCTGTATCTCTCATAAACTCTATCATTGGATTGATTACAATATAAGCATACAATAAAAGTACTTACTGAATTGAATTAAATCAAATTGGATTGATTCTCCTGGATCATCAGTATTTTCTGAGGCATGATACAGAGTTATTCTATTGTGAGCAAACATACCTCTGTAAAGCACAAAGTAGGATGGAGCTTTTTTAAAAAATGGTTTCAGGATCTATCTTATTCAACAAAGTAAAACAACAGGCTTATCCACATGAAGGGTTACAACACAGAGGGATATTATTGTGAATCTGACTTAAAGGTACTGATACCAGGTTGCATGGGTGATATAATGGCATAAACACATATTTAAAAGTTGCTTGGAAACCTATGGTGTCCATAAACAAAATGCCTCACTGAACAGAATCAGTATATAACAACAAAAGAAAAACATAGGATTTTTTGATCAGTAATACTGGCTTTAAATCAGCATTGTCACTTTCTAATCATGTTCCATTGGACAAATTACTGAGCCCTCATTGAAACAAAGGAGATAGTAATGAGAGGCTCAAGTATCTGATAATAGGATTGAATATCACAATCTATTAAAATGTAATTTTAACTCTTATTGCTAGTTATAATTTCATAAATAAAGAAATAAAACCAAGAATGGTGAAATGAATCTCATAAAATTACAAAAAGAGGTGGTGTCAGTTTTGGAAATTGAACTCAGTGTCTTTAATTCTGATCCAGCTGTCCTTCTATCAGGTTATAATATTTCACTATACGTCTTTTTAACATTGATGGATTACTGTTGAACTGCCTTTTTCTACTAGTTTCAGTAAATTAGGCAAACAAACACACTCTATTTAACCACTTTGGACTTGTCTGCTACATTCTCATTTAGAGTTATATATATTTTGGTTTTGAACTGCTCGATGTGGAATTTCTATTCCCTATTAGAACATGAGCTTTGGCCTGCCTTCTTCATTGAATATGGACCAAAAATTATCACTTCCAGAGTACATGATATGCAGTCACTTCAGACTGTCAACCCAAAAGTGAAAGACTCTAAATTTCATAATGCATTCTCAGAGTCAAGTGGTCTTTCCAAATAAGATTTTTTTTTTACTATGTTTAAGAAAACTAGTATAGCATCCTCTAGCTCCTCAGTCTTTCTGGTCTCCAATGTCAGCTCCTGAAGTAGCTAGAAAATCTGCCAAATCTGACCTTCTTTAAACAACATCTCTCTCTTTTTTCAAGAAGAAAACTGTAAAGATCAAGTCACAGCTGCACGTAGTACCTAATTAAACAAGTGTAAGAAAGCAGAGAAAGGTCAGGTTGTCAAAAATCATTGCTGTATCTTTACTGAATTGTATTTAAAGACTGATTGCAGCAAGGAAAATAACTCAATAAGGTGTATGAGACTGGAATAACAAATGAACTCAAGGGGCAGACTTCTTCTTGGCATAGAACTAAAGATTTCAAGACAAAACCTAGGTAACAAACCAAGGGGAATTAAAGGGAGAGAGTATGAGGTGAGTAAAGCAAACAACCGATGTTAATATGGAAAAGAGGTTCCATCAGCTAAGTTCAAAGAAGGAAACAGGACAAAATTACAGATGATAGTTCATCAGCTTGATTTTTTTCTTTTTTAAATCAAGCAGTAAAAAGAATAGGTGTGTGAGAGATGATGCAAGAAGAGGCAGCTGTGATTATATGATCAAGATAAAATAGAAGAAATGGAAAATTAAATATTTTAAATTACTAAAACACATTTGGTCAGGTGTAGAGAATATTTTTAGTCACCTGTAATGATTCAGAGCTTCCTAGGTTAGACATCATTTATCTGAGTGTGTGTGTGTGGGGGGGGTGCTGTGTAGGCATCTTGTTTCTCTTCTATACTACTTTTCAATGTGAGTCAAAGTCAGACCTCTAAGGAGCCCACCCTAAGGAAACCAAAGAACATAGGCATTGCTCCAAATTAGCAGCTTCTGCCTTGAGAAGGGAGGAAGGGGAAACATCCTTTTCTTCCTCAAGTCTGCTTTACTTTTGAAATATTGTAGACATAGGCCCATGGGAAATTTGGTAGGGTGCTAGTTAGCATCTGAGTGTAATTTTCAGTTCAGTACACTTTGGTCTATTTTTCAACTCTCCTCAGTCTCTAAGGACATGGTATAATCTGAAGGATAGGGTTTGTGGCCTGTGGGAATGCTCTGTTTGTGTGTGTGTGTGTGTGTGTGTGTGTGTGTGTTTTTTTTGCAAGTGAGCTGGAATACACACTTTGCATGTCGTTTGGAAAGACCTATCATTTCAAGGGAGAAAATATACAGTAGAGTACCTACCCCAAACAAGTAAGTGTAGATGCAGGGTGTGTGTGTGTGTGTTTAATTAGTCCTTTATTCATTCTGTCAGAGGTCCTTAAGTCTTTTTACCAGTGACATCATTTTTTAATATATATATTTTTATTGGAGTTCGATTTGCCAACAAAGTGACATCATTTAAATATTTATGAACTAAGCTATAATAGAATCTAGAAAAAAAAAAGAACAGGAGAAAGCACATTTTTATTACTGTGACAGATGAGAATTCTACCTTTTTCCTGAACCTCAGAATGGCATGGGTGCCATCTTGCCATGAATAACTGACAATGCTTTTAAATAGTGTACCATTGCAAGTATAATTGCAATTTGTTGTAATTTCTGCTCAAATTCCTCCCTGACACAGTTGATTTATTTTGCAAATCAGTGCATCTAGAGGGTGTACTGTGTCGCATTATGGGCCTTTGATATAGAACCTTTGTTTTATAACAGGGAAAATAATTAGCTTTTGGATAAGCTTGAGTTGTGATGTCAGGCGCTATCCGTGGTGCTGAAAGAAGTTATTAGCGCTGAGCTAATGAAGGCACTCAGCCAGACTCTGCCACCTTACTAATTTGTCTCTTTGGGATTTTAGTAAAATTAAAAATGAGATAAGCACAAAATAGGATGAGTTTTATAGGAAAAGTAAAGCTAGTGTACCTGTTGATAGAAGCCATAGAGACCCCCCGATAACGCTAAATTTAAGGGAAATTTTCATTTATCCATAGTTTGTTCGTTATCCAAACATTATTTCCCTTAGTGTTGGTGATGGGATTGGTTAGACATATTTTAATTAACTTTTATAGAGGTTTCTCTATTTGGGATTTCAAAGATTTTTCTGGAAGTTATCAGCAAGTTGCAATGTCAGCATCTACCATGTGCCACACAAGGATCTAATTTCAGAGTACTCCCTTCCAGGCTACAAAGTAATTTTGCATTAAAGTAAATATTGTAGAAAAGGTGGAGATAAATGAGTGATAGCTGGTTTTGAAAAATTATTTCACCAAAGAGTAACTCATACTTATCTGTCTCTCTTTGAATTCCTAAAACACCATCTGATTGTTAAATACCTCATGCTCCCTTTGATTTTTGGTACACTGGAACTTGTCTGCATTGCAACCAGCAGCATGTGTGACTTGATGCTGGTAAGGGCGATCTTTAGGCTCAGCTCTAAACAAAATCATCACCACCTGGTTATTTTATGCTCTTATTAGGTTATAAAATACCACTCAGGTATACAACAGTAATCACAAAGCTACAATGCTGGGGGAAAAAAATAATCACGTTAAATTGACCTTCATGAATAACAAGTGAGGTTCCATTTCACTTCATTTCTGTTCATTTTAAAACCAGCATTAGCTTTTCTGGCACATAATTTTTCATTGTTTGCTGAACACAGCTCTATTAGAATGATTCACTGTCTTTAATATTAGTGATTATGGTCCATTTCAATTACACAGTGTGTTATATAGTTTGTTGTATTACTCTCCATATCTCTGGTATTTGACTCTGCTGGAAAAGATTAAATGTAGCAGGAGTGGTAAGAAGTTGGGGTTCTGTGGGTGGGAAAGAACCCCTAGAAACATTCATATGGAAATGTGAAGAGACTTTCAGAGGCTTTAAAAATGTCAAGATAGCAAATGAGATTAAGTTATCTTATTATGTCATTTGACACTAATAATTTAATTATTATCTCTACCTTCGATACATGTTTTTCAAATACATAAAAATCATGGAGATCCAATTTACATACAATAAAACCATCCATTTAAATGTACACTCTGAAGAATTTGATAATAGTAAACATCCGTAAATCTTCCCTACCAATTGAATACAATACTTCTCCCATTCAAAACGGTTTCCTCATTTTCTTTTCGTCTGCTCAACTATTTACTTCAAATCCTGTGAAATTATTTCTACTATAATTAATTCATTTTGACATTTATATAACTGCATTTAAATTAAATAATAGAGAATATACACTATGTGTCTGATGTAATTGTGGATTCACTCATGTTGTAGCTTTGAGCAATCTGTTTTATAGTTTAGTTGTATACCATTGTATACATTTGCCATAAATACCGTAATTTGGTTATACATTCATGGATGATAGATACTGGGTTCTTTCAATTTTGTGGCTTTTTTTAGTAAAGAAGCTATAACCATCCATGCACTTCTTGTGTGTGGATATATGTTTTCATTTGTTGTGGCTAAATATCTAGGAATGCAATTACTGAGTCATGTGATAAGAGCATGCTTAACTTTATGAGAAATTACCAGATGTTCTCAAAAATGCCATTTTAATCTTATCAGTTTTATGGCTCTTCTAGTTTCTGTATATCTAAATCAATGTTTTGTATTGCCAGACCTTTAAATGTTATTTATGCTAGGATTATGTTGGTACTTTCTTGTGATTTAAAATTTATTTCTCTTAAAATTGTTATGATTGAAAATATTTCATGTGCTTATCATATATTATGTTATTTTCCTTTTTAAAGTGAAAGTTTATACCATTAGTCCACCTCTTGAGATCAAGACAGTGAACCCCATGCCCCCAAATTCCCTCATGCCTTTTTGTATTCTCTGCATCTGCCCCTTCCGGAACCAATCTATTTGTCCAAAACAACCAGCAATATGCACATTATCACTATAAATTAGTTGCACTTTCTAGGAAATTATATAAATGGAACTATAAAGCAAATATTTTTTGTCTTATTTCTCTTACTCAGCATAATCCCTTGAGTTTCATTCATGTTTTTGTGTGTATCAAAGGTTCATTCTTACAGATCAGTTTCTTCTATTACCAAGTAGCAATACTTTAAATGAACCACATTTTGTTTATCCACTCACCTGCTGATGAACATTTGGGTTATTTCTCATTTAGGCCTATTATAACTAAAGGGTTGCATGTGTACTAATCTTTGAACGAATGCATTGTGTTCACTGGGCAAACATATAAGAATAGAATGGCTGAAACACAGGATAGGTGTGTATTTAACATTTTTAAAAAACCACACAAAACTTACCGACCTGAAAAAAAACACTACCAACCAGTTTTCCAAAGTGGTTGCACCATTTTACTTCCATTCAACCATAGATGAGAATTCCAATTTCCCCACATCTTTGCTACCATTCAGTAAGATGAGTCTTTTAATTTTAGCTATTCTAATAAGTGTGTAGTGGTATCACGTGGAAGTTTTCGCATGTAATTCCCTAGTAACTTATGACAAAAACCATCTTTTCTTAGGCTTACTTAACATCTGTAGATCTTCTCTAAAGTATCTTTTCTGCTTGCCCAAAGTGGTGTTATCTTCCGGTTTTTCAGTATAGCTGACTATAAACATGCCTGTTCCTATGTGAGTACTAGTTCTTTCTAGTCTTTTGAATGATTCTTTTCCTGGCTTCAATTAGTTTTATCCCATACATGCTCCAATCAACACTCTTCCATCAGTTTGTTCTCTGGAGTTAAGAGTGTGTGTGTTTCTTGGTTTTGTTTTTCTTTCTTTCTTTTCTTTCTTTTCTTCTTTCTTTTTTCTTTCCCCCAAGCTCATTTGTTTTAACTATAAAGAACAAACTGATGGCTATCAGAGGGGCGGTGGGGGTGGATGGATTAAATAGGTGATGGGGATTAAGGAATGTACTCGCTGTGATGAGTATATGGTGTATATAAGTGTCGAATCACTAAATTCTACACCTGAAACTAAATTTACACTGTATGTTAACTAACTGGAATTTAAATAAAAACTTGGAAAGAAAACAACAAGCACACACTCTTCGAAATACTCAGGGCAACTTTTTATAAATTTCTAGAACTCTCAATGTGGCTGTGTTCTCTATTCTTCTGTATATTTTTAACTCTAGCTCTCTTGTTCTTTTTGGAGTTTCAGCTCCATCCACTAAACTCAGAGTCCACTGGGCTCCCCTTGTGTTACCACTAATTGTGACATGTCTTGGAAACTCTCAAGTCAGTAAGCTGAGAAATGGTAGGGCACACTTTGTTTCCTGTTCCTTAGAAATTGCTCTCCTTTGTTGCCTGATGTCTTCAAAAGCATTGTTTCTGGTATTATTATTATTATTATTATTATTATTATTATTATTATTATTTTGTTTGCTGCTCTTGTTTCGGGGTAAATCCAATTCATATTGACCCATCTTGACTCAAAACAGAACTCATATCCTTTTTATTCCTTTTTTGCTTTCTTTTTCCTGAAAAAAAAAAAAAAGGAACTCTACTATGAAGTTGAATTGAAGTAATAATGCTGGAAATTCTTGTGGTATTCCAGTTTTAAAGGAAAATTTTTCCTCATTTAAATGTTCTTAGGTGTAGGACTTCTGTAGATGCTATTTATTAAGTTAATTTTTGTTTAGTCCTTAGTTGCTAAGAGGTTTTCTTATTAATACCGACTTCTACCGAGTCATTTTTTTTTGCATTATTACAGATCATGTGATTTTTCCTCTGTTCTATAAAGTTATGGATTATATTATGCCAAACCTTGAGTTCCTGGGCAAACCACATTTGTTTGTCATACTGTATCATCCATTTTATATATTGATGAGTTTGTCTTGCTAATATTTTATTGAGTATTTTTGCATCTCTTTATGAGAGACATTGATACATAGTTTTTGTATGTTTTTATTTTAATAATTTTGTGTGTTTTGATATCAGTGTTTTGCTGGACTCCTACAAGAATTGGGAAAGGTCTTGTCTTCCCTCATTTGCTAAGTTTGTGTTAGAGCGATACTATTTCTACCTTAAAAATTTGAAAGGATATGCTTGTGGAACCATCTGAGTCATATAGTTTTCTTTTTGAAAAGATTTTAAATTGTGAATCCACCTTCTAATTTCATTAGTTATGTAGCTATTAAGGTGTGTGTGTGTGGGGGGGTTTATAATTTCCAGCTCTCCTAAGGAATTTGCCCATTTTACATAAATTGACACATTTTGGGGGGCATAAAGTTATTCATTGTGAACCTTTAATTGACTTTTTTTAAATTTTTATTTATTTATTTATTTATGATAGTCACAGAGAGAGAGAGAGAGGCAGAGACACAGGCAGAGGGAGAAGCAGGCTCCATGCACCGGGAGCCCGACATGGGATTGGATCCCGGGTCTCCAGGATCGCGCCCCGGGCCAAAGGCGGGCGCCAAACCGCTGCGCCACCCAGGGATCCCCTTTAATTGACTTTTAAAGTTTGTAGAACCTATAGTGAACTTTTCCTTCATATTGGATATTTGGAAAACTGTGTTTTCTTCATTTTGTTCTTGATCAACTTAATGTTTTTTTTTCCTGTATTTAACTTTACAAAAACCAATTTATATTTTTTCTGTTTTTGTACTTTTTGTTTTTTTTTCACTTTTGTCTTTTTTTGTCTTATATTTACTTTATATTGAATTTATTCCTTTTTTAAATTTAATTTTTTTTTGAATTTATTCTTTTCTAGTTTCTTATCATGGATACTTAGATGACTTATTTTAAATCTTTGGTTATATTCTACCTTTAAAGCTATAGCAGTTCTTCTAAGCACTTGCTTTATCTGCAACCCATGAATTTTTATGTTATGTTTTCATTTCCATCGAGTTAAAAATATTTTTTCATTTCCCCTTGCACTTTCTTTTTTAACCATGAGTTGTACAGAATTATATATTTAATTGTGACCTCTTGGGAGGATTCTGTAGATATCACTTTATTGATGTTTAATTCCATTATTGTCAGAGAACATACTCTTTGATTTTAACCATTTGAAATATATTGAGACTTGTTTAATGAGTCAGCATGTGATTTATTTCTTACTTAAATGTCTCATGTGTGAAAAAATGTGTTATTATTCAATTGTGAAGTTCTGTTATCAAGTAGATCAATTTATTTTATGGTACTGTTTAATTCTATATTTTACTTTAAGCCTACTATTTGACCAATTACTAAGGAAAGAATGTTGAAATCTAATATTTATTTGTTTGTTTGTTTATTTATTTATTTATTTTTCAGTTCTGTCCATATTTAGTTTGATATTTTTGGAAGATACGTTTTTTTAAGATTTTATTTATTTATTCATGAGAGATACAGAGAGAAATAGAAACAGTCTCCATGCAGGGAGCCTGATGTGGAACTCAATCCCAGGTCTCCAGGATCACACCCGGGGCTGAAGGTGACACTAAACCACTGAGCCACCCGGGCTGCCCTGGAAGATACTTTGTCAGGAGTGTTCTTATATTGTCTTAATGAATTGACTTTT
The DNA here is from genome assembly GCF_905146905.1 of Nyctereutes procyonoides. Taxonomy (NCBI): domain Eukaryota; kingdom Metazoa; phylum Chordata; class Mammalia; order Carnivora; family Canidae; genus Nyctereutes; species Nyctereutes procyonoides. The sequence continues at coordinate 2,670,769 of NW_026575135.1, read as the reverse complement.
AATGTTATGAAATGCCCTCTAACTCTGATAATATTGTTGATCTGAAATCTCTTATGTCTTATATGGACATATCCACTGCAGCTTTCTTAACAATTAATATTTTAATGATAATATATTTACATCAATTTACTTTTAAATTTCTGTGCATTATTTTGTGTGTTCTTATAGAGAGCATATAGTTGAATATTTCTTATATTTTGATATTGTCTGTTTTCTTTTAGTGTTTTAGTCCATTTACATCTAATTTAATTTTTTCTGGATGTCCTTTCTGTTCTTTGTTCCCTTTTCCCTCCTTTCCTGCTTTCTTTTTCTTTCTTTTTTTAAAATATTTTATTTATTTATTCATGAAAGACACAGAGAGGCACAGAGATAGAGAGGCAGAGACACAGGCAGAGGGAGAAGCAGGCTCCATGCAGGGAGCCGGATGTGGGGCTTGATCCCAGGTCTCCAGGATCAGGCCCTGGGCTGAAGGCAGCACTAAATTGCTGAGCCACCTGGCTGCCCCCTGCTTTCTTTTGTATTGTTTCCTTAATTAGTTTTTTCCTTAATTAGTTTTTTTTTTAATTTTACTTAATCTACTAACTTATTTGATATAAATAAGCCAGTAAAGAAGTCAATATAACTCCTTGTTTAATTATTTTCATTGGTTGCATTAGGGTTTAAAATGTGTATTTTTACTGTATCACAACTTACTTTCAGATAGTATTATGCCAATTAATATATTAGGACCTTAGAATCGCATACATTCCCTATCTCTGATAGTATCCTTTGTGCTATTATTTTTTATAAACTTACTTTTACATGTCATAAATTATATCTTATTTTTGCTTTATATGGTTAACTATCTTTCAAAGATATCAAAAAGGAGAAAATCATTTTATATTTAGCGAAGTATTCATTATATTTGGTGTTCTTCATTCCTTTGTTTAAATCTGTGTTTCCATCTGGCATCCCTTTCCTTTAGCCTGAAGGAGAATTTCTTGTACATTTTTTATACTGCAGTTCTTTTGGGAAAATATTCTCTCCACTTTTGTTTGTCTGAAAATGTCTCCATTTCACCTTCAGTTTTAGAAAGTGATATTTTGAAAAAAAAATTGGAGGCAATAGTTTCGAGGTATATTTTTAAAGGTCTTTATATATACTTTCAACATTTTAATATACTGTTTCATTATGTATAGCTTTCCATTGCTTTTAATTAGAATTCTGTTATTTTACTTTTTTTCTCAATCTAATATACCCTTTTTTGCACTTATTTCATATTATCTTTTTAGTATTTTAACAATGTGATTATCATGTGGTTGTGCATATTTTACTTTACAGCAAAGTACTTCTTTATTCTAAGTATTGGTATTTTTTCATCAAATAGGCAATATTCAATTACTTATTTCTTCAAATATTTTTATGCAAATCACTTTCTCCTAGTATTATAATTAAACTTACCTAAGGCTACTTGATATTTTTCTATGGATATGGAATCTTATTCTCTTATTTCTAGACATTTTTCTCTCAGTTTATATTTGTATAGTTTCACTGATATTTCTCTTTTCTGTTTGATTAGACCTGTATGTTGACATTTTCATGTCAGATCTTCTACTTTTATATTCCAGAATTCTCACCTGTTTCTCTTGAAAGTTTTTATTTTTTCTAATTTTATTCCTCATCTCTTTAGTTATCATATCCATCTTTTCCTTTAAATCCTTAATCATCTGTTTGTCCTTGTCTCTAATTTTAACATCTCTATCATCTCTGGGTTGTCCTTACTAACTATATTTTTGGGTTTTTGTGTCCTGCTTCTTTACATATCTACCTTTTTATTGCATAAAGGAAAAAAAAGATGCTACATTTTTGATATCCTAGATTTTGTGTTCTTTTAGAGAGTATCAAGTTTTCTTTTGGCAGACAATTAGCCTGCCTGGGCTTTAGCATTTGAAGCCTGATTATAGTCATTGTTTTGGTGGGTCTAAGATTATTCATAGTCCAGGATCAAATTATTCTCATTTCTCAGTTTGGCCTTTTGGTGTCTTAGTTGAAAACACTGAATATTCGGTGAGGTCTCTCCACTTTGGCTGATCAGTATGCCTGTTTCCAAATACTGTTGACCTGTGAGGCTCTGGTCATCTCACAACTTGCCACTATTTGTTCTCTGATGGACCTCTTGGAGTGTGACCCATTGTATCCATAGCTTTGAATTCACAGTGACCTGTACAAATTTCTGAAACATCTCTCTGGTGCTGCTCTCACCACCACGACTCCAATCCTTTCCCCTAAATTCCCACCACCTCAGCAACCTAACACGCTGTTCTTTTCCTTCTAATATCAGCTGGTCTGCAACAGTCTAATTGCATCCTACCCACCTGCAACACAATCTGGAAATTTTGTTCAGTACCAAAGCTGGGGCTATCATGGGAACCCTTCTCATGGATCACAGGCTTGTGCAGCCTGTTAGCAACATCTGAAAACTGTCACTTCATATATTTTGTATGACTTTATAGTAGTCTATGGCAAGAGGACTGATTTACTTACCAGTTACTTCCATCAAAGCTTAAAGTGACCACATGAATTTTTAAAGTCTGTCAGCACTTCCCCAGGTGGAAGCCTATACTCTCTAAGGTATTTTTCCTTCTATCCTCCCAACATTCATTGCCTCAAATCCTACTCTTTTGTGTATGACAATGATTGCATATTATCTTTGATCTGGTAAAATAATCATTGGTTTTATGTAAATTAAATTTAGTACATAAAAGGATAATTTAACTCCTGAATAGCAATGCTAAGATAGATTGTGAAGAAGAACAAGAAATAGGGAATATTTTTATACTCTTTAATCACATAAATGATTAATTTTACTTATGTGTAGATAGGTATGGACTTGTTACTTTATAGATAATTAAATTTAGAGGATAATTTATATATAACAGGCCACCTATTTTATCTTACAGATGGGAAAACTGAGTGCTGGAGTCTGTTTACTTTGTCCAGGATTCATAAAGGTGGTAAGTAATATATTGGTTTCATTTTAATATCAATGCATCTTGCTTCAATATCCTTTTTTTCTACTTGGTATAATAAGACACATTAATTTATATAAACTCGGAACAGTTTTGGTTTGTATGAACAAGCTATAGCAATTTGAAACCGTGAATTTTTGCATCAATTTTGTTATTTAAACTAAATGACCATTAAGTGATTGATACACAAATTTAAGTGATTTGATCATGTGAGTTACTAAGAAGTTCAAAAGATTACATACACATGATCCTGACTTTTTGTTGCGTGGAGACCTTGACATTAAATCTTACTAGAACAAATTGTCTCCTGAGCTTTCTACTTGATTCAGTTCTCATTTGTTTTAAAAATATAATGACAACATTTCTTGGGAAAATTCAGTTATTCTCATCCCATTAGGAATGTGAAATTAACCAAGATTTAGGATAAGAAGTGAAATCATATTAAATTGAAAGACTTAATTGACAACTTTCTCACTTTCATTTATATACATATACAGACATACACAATGTATACACACAGATACATATATATGCAAATACAGGTATACACATACATACCTCATGGGACTCCCCATTATTTGCTAGTCAAAATTGGAGACATTTTCTCTTTTTTCAAAAGAAATCTTAGTTTTACTGGTTCTGCTAGACCCAGTATTGGGTATGAATTAATGTTGGGGAAAAGCAAAAGCATCATTTCTAGTTTTTAACCAGCTAATACTAGGACTATAAATACAGGACCTCTTAGGTATATGTAAGCTCACTGTCATATACATTTACTATATTACGTTGTTACCATGTACCCCAGGCTACAGAGAACTCTGTCACTGGTATTTCATTCCCCCTTCCAACAATCTCGTGAGGAATTCTATTATCCTCATCTTACAGGCTAGTTATGTAGACAGTGGCTTAAGTTGTAACACTACTGAATGGCTGAAACTGAGGAAGGGACTAAGTATCCTGATGCCAAAACCACTGACTTTATAAATACACCCTAATTTGCTGTTTTACTTTTATTTATTTTAATTTTTTAATTTTTTATTCTTTTTTTTTCTGTTTTACTTTTAAAAGCCATGAGCCTACATCAGAATTAATGAGTAGGATTCATCATGGATAATTCAATAATTTTCTTATCTTAATAAATTTTATACCTTCAAATGAATTGGCGAGAGACTGCAGTGGGATTGGGAGCCTATTCGATTTGGGTTTTGAATAAGTCAATCTACCTTAGCGGATGGTATTTAGAAAAGGCCTGGGTTGCTATTGAATGATGTATGGTTATGGAACTGAGAAACAGTTGCATTTTATTTTATGTAGCCACTATATGTTCAAAGGTCACCCTCCAAAGATATGCAAAGGATATACATATACATGCAAATGGAAATAACTGCTTTTAATTATTTGCAAGCCTGTACCTAAAATGATTATAGCAATCTGTGGAGTGGCATGTAATTTAAACTAAATGCCTAAGATTTGAATTGTAGCTGACTCGAAGGACTTTCCCTGTCCTTAAGTTAAAATCCAAATATATGCCTCAGCAAATCTGTCAACTGCTGGTAGAGTGGAACAAAGACAAAAAAGTACATGAACATGTACCTGAGAGGTTAGTATAGGACTTGTAAGGGAAAACAAAAACAAAAACAAAAAAAAATCTCAGTGGCATTTTACATATTTTGCTAGACACATGGAAACATAAAGAGAAGACTCACCCACTTGTGAATGACAAATACTGACTCTTTATTACATGTGGCTGAATCATTTTCTTGGAATATGACAAAAATCATATTAACAGCTATTCTTTCTAGACTAGGGAAGGAGGATAAATTAAAGATTTGATGAACTAATGAAAAGCTTGAATCTGTTTCCTCTTCTACTGGCTTTTAGGGTTTGATTTAAAAAGAAGAATGAATGCAAATAATAGCATTCCCAAATGGAGTTTATAGAATTTACAAAGTATCAATAACTTTTATTAAATAATCAAAGAAAAAACATACCAAGTTAGAATTTCTACTCAGGTATGGAGTAGAAATGTGAACAGAGGGCAGCCTGGGTGGCTCGGCGGTTTAGTGCCGCCTTCAGCTCTGGGCGTGATCCTAGAGACCCGGGATCGAGTCCCACGTTGGGCTCCCTGCATGGAGCCTGCTTCTCCCTCTGCCTGTGTCTCTGCCTCTCTCTCTCTGTGTCATTATGAATAAATAAATAAAATCTTAAAAAAAAAGAAAGAAATGTGAACAGATCATCGTATAGCAAATATATATTACATAAGATATAAACAGTAACTTTATATCTTTTATTGAATTTTATTTTGGGGATTTTCTACTTTATATGCACTACAATATAGATTATATAATATAAATTAGATAATATAAAAATATAAATATTTTATGGCATATGTTCTTTTATTATATAAACATGAAAATATAAAAAATATTATACATTTACCTTTATGTTCATATATACTTACAAATATACAAACATAGAATTTAGCTATATAATTATATGAAATATTTTATGTACATAATATATGTGTACATATTTGTATCATGCTATTAGGAAAAACAGCATGTGTTGTAGACTGACTATTAACAACCTGACTGCTTGGAATCTCCACAAACTTTTTTTTTTTTTAAGATTTTATTTATTTATTTGAGAGAGAGAGAATGAGAGAGAGAGAGAGAGAGCAGGAGCAGGGGAGAAGCAGAGGGAGAGGGAGAAGCAGACTCCATGCTGAGCAGGACCCTGGGATCATGACCCGAGCCAAAGTCAGACACTTACTGGACAGAGCCACCCAGGTGCCCACAGAAAGGTTACTTTTTTTTTTATTTTTTTTAAATGTAAGTAGTATGCTTTCTGATTCTCATATTTCAGTTTTCCACAAATAGGACCAAATCTTTATTCTGATTATCAAAACACTTAAGTCATATAAAAGAACTTTAAAAGCTAAATAAAGATGCTATAAAGATGTTGACAATATGATGCTGTCAAACGACAATGAAAAAGTAGATGTTGATTAAGAAAAAGAACAAAATCTGATGTAGTGGACGCTGCCTGCCAAGATCTGCCTGGATCCTTTGTACATGTTCTGTGTGTCTGTCTTGGCTTCGGTGTGATTTGTTTCTAACAGAGTGCACCTGTGACTCACCTTGGAGGGTGGCCCTTGGGTTATTGCAGCAGTTGGCTGGAAAGTGCAGATACTCCGAAGAGCTTGGGAGTTTCCATCTGCCTGTGATGGCTCTTAGCCAGTGAGTGGTGCAGGAGTTTCAGAGCCCAGATCCTTAGTACAAGTGGAAAAATTCTGACAATCACTTATACTACAGTTTTCCCCTGAGAGCTACCATCCATGGAATTTTTAAAAATGATTTTATTTATTTATTAGAACATAGGAACGTAAGCTGGGTGGGAAAGGACAAAGGGAGAGGAAGAAGCAGACTCCATGATGAGCAGGGAGCCTGACTTGGGGCTCGATCCTAGGACCCTGAGATCATGACCTGAGTCGAAGGCAGATGCTTAACTGACTGAGCCCCTCAAGGGCCCCCACTCCGCGGATTCTTGTCTGAAACTGGTCCACTGGGTGACATCCTCTTCTGGCCTGTCCTCATTTCTCATTCCCTTACTAGGTTTTTCTGGGAGCATTTCCTTAGAAAATCAGTTATGCACAGATAGTTATCTCAGGGTCTGCTTCTGGGAAACTCAGCGAAGACAGATGATGACCCCCCTCCCATTATGTGACACTTTGTGGTTTTCTTTATTATATTACTTTATCTTCAATTCATCTTGTGAGGCTTTCATTTCAACAATGAAAAAAAAAGTGAACTATTAGAGGTTAAATAATTAACCTGAAATCATATAGCAATTCAAATTCAAAGGCAGAACTTAAGTTTGAATATTTCTCAAAATGTTAGAAGATATTTTTTTTAGTGACTCCCATCAAAGTATATAATGGAACTCTTGGTTTTTAAAAGCATTTTCTTTTGTTTGGTGGGGGGGAGGAGTTGGCTTAATTTCTAACATTGTGGAGATATAAGATAAAATCCATTTTAGAGAAAGATAAACTTACTTTACTTGCCTGTAATTTTTGTAGACATAAGACTGTTGGGGGGAGGGAAGGTTTCTTAAAAATCTGAATAATCATAAAACAAAAGAAAGAAATGAACGCATTGAAGGTCAAAATAAAACAAATAGTATCTCTCCTCTCACACTACTGAGAAAAACATCCACTTTAAATCCAGCTTAAATATCTCTCTATCCAACTTAATGGATACTTGAAATATCACCCCCAATGATTGCATCTGTGTAAGCTTTAATCTTTTACAAGCTTTTAAATAATAAACCGAAAAGCTGAAGTCATTGGTTAAAGAAGTGGACCACTTGATTGCAACAAGAAATGTTAGTTTACAATAGGGAGAAAACCTGTATGCCAACTGTTTGTCATTGAAAGATTCATGTTGTGCTTTACAGGATGGTTTTCTGAAGTTAACAAATAGGACTATGGCAAACTTAAAAACAGACAACAATACAGAAAACCCCTTCTGTACAACAAAAGAAACGGTGAACAAAATGAAAAGGCAAGCTATGAAATGAGAGAAGATATTTGCAAATTACATATCTGATAAAGGGTTAATACCTAAAATACATAAGGAATGCATACAACTCAATAGCAAGAGAGCAAATAGCCCAATTTTTAAAAAATGGGCAGAGGAAAAGAATAGATTTTTTTTTTTTACCCCAAAGAAGACCTACAAATAGCCAACAGGAACACGAGAAGGTGCTCTAATTCACTCATCACCTGGGAAATAGGATTTAAAACCACAATGAGACATCATCTCACACCTGTTAGAGGGGCTGTCATCAAAGAGACAAGAATTAACAAGTGTTGGGGAGGATGTGGAGAAAAGGGAACTTTGTGCACTGCTGCTAGTGATGTAAATTGGTACAGCCCACTGTGGAAACTAGAACAAAGGTACACTAAAAAAAAAAAAAAAAAAAAGAACTATCCTATGTCCCAGCAATCCCACTCCCACTTCTGGATATTTATCCAAAGGAAATGAAAACAGGATCTCTCAGAGGTATCTGTCCTCCCATATCATTAGATACTCACTACAGTCAACAGTGAAGGAAGATCTTATGTCTGAAGGGAAGTGTTGCCAGATAGCAACTCCTACCTACAGGAAGGAACAGACAACACTGGGGATGATAAATAGGAGAGTAAATATAAACACACGGGGTATAGAAAACTATATATTCCAGGAGTATATGCACCTACAGATGGCAAGTTTTGACAGACTTTTCAAAATTTCCTCAATTTAATGAGGAAAAAAAGAATTCTTAACAAATTGCACTATGGCAACCGGACATCCGTATGAAGATAATGAGCCTTGATAGCTCTCTCTTAACATACAAGCAATAATTGAGGGAGCAGAGGTCTAAATATAAAACAACCGTATAGAACATAGCAGGTAAAAAAAAAAAATACCATCTCTGGAAATGTGTGGAAGATAGCTTTTAATGTAGCTCCCAATTATTTCCACCCCCGTATATGACCCATACTCTCCCCTCCCCTTGAGTGAGGGTGGGACCAAGTGACTCATTAGAATAAACGGAAAACAGTAGAAGAAATGGGTGCCGTTTCTAAGATTAGGTGACTTAGAATAGTGGTTTGGGATCCAGGCCTTGGCGTGAACCCCTACTCTGCCACTTAATAGCTGTGTTAACTTCAGTCTACTCAGGCTCTCTGAATCTCCGCTTTCTCATTTGCAGCTCGTACAATTATACCTACATCCTACATACACAGCAGGCCATAATGTATTAAATAAAATAATGTATGTAAAGTGCTCAGTGAATTGTAGATATTATACAGCAAATCTCTTCACTTCAGTGATTCTCAGATTTCCCCTGAGCAGTGGAGTACTGCTAGTGGATATGAAAGTTAATTTTCAGCTACAGCTCCACAATGAAGATGTTGAGTGAATGGGGCTTGGCTAAGGGAAAAGGAGGGAAATGGGCAATTCACGCATGAAAATGAAAAGGTTATTGACAAACGATATAAGTGGAATATTCCCTACCACACATGGTACCCCAGAATGTATCTGGAATACAGAAGTATTTCTTGAACACCTCCTACGTTCCATGCACTGTCTTGGGCACCGACCGGGGGGCTATGGCGGTCTACACACTGGGCAAAGTTCCGACCAACGGTGAGCTCTTGTGCTAGTGGTGGTGAAGAGGAGCTATGTATGCCCCGCACACACATACACTCTCACACACCAGGTCATAAAAAGTTTTGAGATAATAATAAAAAAGAGATACCGAGAGGGAGACAGGAGATCTAAAACTGTTGGAGTGTTCGGTGAGGCTTCTGTAAGGAGGTGACATTTAAGCAGAGGCTTTTGCAACAAGAGTTAGCCATGTGAAGATTTTTATATTAAAAGTAATCCTAGTTGCTATAACAAATAAATGCTAAAATGCCAGGGGTTTAATAAAATAGAAATATTTCTGTCTCATGTAATGGCCCAACGCTGTTATTCTTGGGAGCTTTCCGCCGTGTGTTGATTTGGGGATCCAGGTTCCATCTGTGTTTTGGCTACACCATCCCTTAGGGCTTCAGAATCCCCTAATTGCAGAAGGTTGGAAAGAAAAGAAAAAAAAAAATCTTACACAATCTGGCCCCAAAGTGGCCTTTATTACTTCTGTTCACGTTTTGTTGGCGATAACTGGTCATTTGACTAAGGAAGTGTAAGTAAGGCAATATTTATGATGCACTTTTGACAATTCTTAGAACATGTTAAGTAAGAGTTTTTGAATAAGTGAATTTTAGAAAAAGCCCTGAGGTGGGAAAGCATGTGGTTTACCTGAGGAGCAGAAAGAAGGCCCGCATGGACTAAGACTGTGCCCACAAGAGAGGGGCGTCTAGTGCAGCTCAGGGGGACCGTGAAGGAGGAGTCACGCAGCATCTCTCAGATCAGGGGACGGTCAGTCTTCAGCCCGCGCTCCAGCAGCGTGTGTGATGTGATGTGATGTGACGTGTGTGTGCGCGCACACCTGAAATATCTGATTCTCATGGCAGGGGCACAGTAGGATCAGAGAGCATTTTCTGAAGCATCTCATAGAGTAAATTATCTTGTGTGATCAACAGTGATGGGAATTCGGTGAGGGGCTGGTGTGGGCACTGACATGAGTCTGACTCGAGAGCGGTTTTGTCTCTGCTGCAAGACAGATACATTGGGAACCGACAGAATTCTCCAGAGTTGGTGGTTTCTTCCTTGGAGATGGGTTTTAATTATGAACACTCGGGAGGGTAAGACAATAGCCTCAAGCACTTCTTTGCCCTAATCTCGCCCATTAGTTCTTCGTAAGCAACTGAATGTATTTCCAGAGGAACAGACGCTGTTCCGCCTCCTGCAAAAACTGTGTGTTTAGTTCAGAACAATGGAAAATAGATGAAAGAGCCTTTGGGATCTGGGTTTACGAGTTTAATATTTATTTGAATGTTGAGAGTTATGCTATTAAAAGTCACTCTCAATACTTACTAGGAAAGCTGTTGTAGTCCATGACTTCAGAATCACGGTGGTACATCATATAAAATAATATTATCCTTGAACTTTATTCCACACCTTTTATCCTAAAACCTCCAACACCTCCCGTCCCATTTCTGTTCTCAGGTGATGGTGATCTTCCTACTTCACAAAGAAAAATAAGAGGCTTTCACAAACTCCTATGTTTCATCTACCCCTATATCCATGCCGTTGTCCATACACGTGGCCTTCCCTCCAGTTTCCTTGTGTGAAGGGTTTCCATTCCTATTAATCCCTGCTGTATCCACAGTCTTCCCTGTTGGAGTAAGAGGTAAATAAATCCATTCTTCCCGTTGCTCAGGGCCTAAACCTCAGAGCCATTTGAATCCTTTCTCATACCACACATCCATTTTGTTGGCGGCCTTCTGAATAGATTGGCTTTGTCTTCAGAATATCGTAATTGCTGCTGTTATGATCCGAGTTATCCTTATTTCCAGCCAGGATTATTACCATGATTTTCAAAATGGTCTCCTAGCTTTTCCTCTGTAGTATCTACAACAGACTTCTCAACCAGGGATAACTTTCCCTTCCCTAGGAAACATTTGGCAATGGTTAGAGACCTCATTGGTTGTTAGAACTGGCAGATGGGACTACGTGTATCTAGGGGGTAGAGGGAGGGGATGCCACTGAACAGCCTACAATGAACGGGACAGGCTCCTACCACAGAGAATTTTCTGGCCCAGAATGTCAGTGGTGCTGATGTTGAGAAACTCTAGTCTGTAGTCTGTCTTCTAGTCAACAGGCTGTGTGAGTGTGTGGATGGCCGAGGCTGACTAAATCATTCCCCTGCTTAGACCTCCCAGTGTCTCCCCAATTCTCTGAATAAAGGTCTAAGTCCATCCAATTACTCACAAGGGCCTCAAAAGTACCGTGTGCCAGCTCCGTCACTAACCGCATCTCTCGCCTCTCTTAAATCCACACTGGCCACCCCACTGACCCTTGGACGTCCCGGTCCTTCCTACCTTAGAACCTTTGGATTGACTGCTCCTTATCGTGAATCACAGTCCTCCCTCCCAGATATCCACAATGCCCATTCCCACTGCTCCTTCACAGTTTGTGCAGATGTCACCATCTCAGTCACTCCTGCCTGAATAGCCCCATAACTGTCGAACCAGCTTCCAGCATTCCCTGTCCTCCTGAAAAACTTTGTCATAGTAACATTTTGTCAGTGTACGGTCTCTACCCTCCCACCTCAAATTCATACTTCAGGCAGAGTCTTTAAAGAAGTAATTCAGTTAAAATGAGATCAATAGGGTGAGCACTAACCCAACATGACTGGTGTCTTTATAAGAAGACGCTGGGACACGGGGGTACAGAGGGAAGACCGTGTGAGCACACATGGAGAAGACAGGCCTCTGTAGGCTACTGAGCAAGGTCTTCCAAAGAAACCATTTCTGCTAATGCTTTGACCTCAGACTTCTCACCTTCTCACAAAATGATTGTTTAAGCCACCCAGTCTGTGGTCAGTCCTTTGTTGCAGGAGCCCTAGTAAACTGGTGTAATTGTTACCTTCTGAAATGCAGTACAATTCACTCCGGTATTAGATTTATTGCTTAAGGGATCCCTGGGTGGCGCAGCGGTTTAGCGCCTGCCTTTGGCCCAGGGCGTGATCCTGGAGACCCGGGATCGAATCCCACGTCTGGCTCCCGGTGCATGGAGCCAGCTTCTCCCTCTGCCTATGTCTCTGCCTCTCTCCCTCTCTCTCTCTGTGACTATCACAGATAAAAAAAAAAAAAGATTTATTGCTTAACTGTTACATTGCTACACTTGATTATAATCTTCCTGAAGGCAAGGATTTTGTCCCTCTTGTTTGTGTGAGATGCCTAATTCTGTTCTTGCCCAAGATCTAGCCTTTGCAAATGAGGAAGATATGACGAAGGAAGTTGAAGTGGCTCGCCAGAGATTTAAATGTATGGCAGAGGCAGTGCAAACTCCAGAATTCCTCATCCAGATTCCGGTTGGCTCTCTTTGGACCCACGTAGTTGCTCTGGCATAGAGGATAAAGAAATGGTACATCAGAGCTTTTGCAACAGAAAACCTCACATTCATCACCAACACACCTTATGCGCACATGAGCAATGAGGATGGACTGCCGAAACCATCCGACTGTTTAAGAAATGCACTTAACTTGTTTATGAAGAATAAAATATATAGACCTGTTCCGATTACAGTACTTCCTAGTGAGTGATGGGTGATAGAAAAGAGGAGAACAAATGAAAATCTTGAAGAAAAGCTACAGTGTAGAAAAGCAGAAGGAACGAGCGCAAGGTATTATGAATTGGAAGCAATATATGGGTTTCGTGGCTGTTTCTGTGCTTACTATCATGGTACACAAACCTTTAGCTATGAATAAAAATGTTCGCTCCTTGTCCCGACCCAGGATAAAATTCCAGTGTAGCACATTGGTCCCTTTCTTGCCGTCCTGCCCCTGAGCTTGCCAAACCAACCAGCTTATGTACAATTAACAGAGCGGTTTCCAGTATAAGGAGACCTTTGTTCTCATGGATGAATCTGTGTTCTCATCTCCCTCAGTGTTTGTTTTTTTAAAAACCACAATCATCTGCCTAAATAAATAAATAAATAAATAAAATAAGATAAGCAAATGGGAAGAGGTAGTGGGGGGGGGAGCCCATTCTCTCTGATTGAAATCTATTTTCATCTCATGAAAAATATCTTAATTTTCACTTATATTCCATGTCCGTAGCTGAGGGCCATTAAAACTAATAAAACTAAATCATTTGTGACAGATCTTAGAAAACAGTTTCTGCAATCCACTGCGCTCTCAAATGCTCATTAGAAATAGTGGTTTTCTTTTCAGAAGAATGCTCGCTGAATGCTTAAAACGTGTTCCCTCCAACTTTTGACAAGTTGAATTGGCAATGGAGTGTTTGAAGCAAAGCCTTGACATAAAAAAGATGTTGCGCAGCTATACATCAAATATGACTGGGAACAGCACATCAAAGCAGAGAGTGTTAGGATGCAAGGCGGTTGGAGGAGAAGGAGAATCAACACATTTGTTGCTGCTTTCAACGTTTCCCAGCATCAGAGTAAACAAGGAATCTGCATTGAGTGTAAGCAGAACACTCCAATTCCATACGACTTTAAATCCCATCTTTCCTTAGCGCCGAAGACCCTTGACTAACTGTCATGTAGGTAAACCCTGGAAGATATTTTTATATTCACCTGTGAAATGGGAACACTCACAAAAAAACAGTAATAATGCTATATATTAATCATAATGTTCACCTATATCACCCACTTCTTATGGGGGTTAGAAACGTGAATGTATGATAAGAGATTTTAGACATTTTAATTATTAAAGAAGCAATAATGTTTATTATCTATCACAGTAGTTGTCATAATTGAGTACTTGGCGCAGTACCTTTCATATGTATGATTTCTCTTTTCAGAGCTAAAATTATCTCCATGTTACAGAATGGGGCACTAAGAGTCAGAGTAATTATTATGTTAATATTAACTAATATTTTAATATTAGAAGATACAATGTTATTACTAATACCAAAGGAGCATTACATGAGAAACACAGAAACAAAGAATATGATTAAAAGTTAATTAAGAGGCCTGTATCAGTCAGGGCTCAATCAGAGAAGCAGAACCAATACTGAGGCATTTGTTTACAGGAATGTGACTTTATGCAATTGAAGGAGCAGGATAAACAGTCTCTCAAGGCAGTGTCTTCATATTTGACACTGGAGCTTCAAGTCTGCAAGGCAGGCAGTTAGGAAAGAAAGATGTAAAATCAGGGAGAGTAAGGTCAAGCTGGAAGCTGCCCACATGAGCTGGAACCGACTCAAGCTGGAACCCCCAGGCAGGGGCTGGAACCTGGGGTCAGTTTGTTGATAAAGTGGGAGAAACTGCACCCTTGATCATGGCGCTAAACACTCGCTTGGCCCAGGAGTCCAAGATGCTAGGAAAGCACCCAAGAGAAGGTAGGGCATTGCAGGCCCGTCTCCACCTGCGCCTGTGAGGACAGCCATAGGTGAGCGGCAAGGTGTGTGAACTACAAAAGCACCTGCCCCGGCTTTCCATCATAAAAAACAGAACGGCTCCCGCTTCACGTCGGCCCTCCAGATCTGAATGGAGTTGTCTTGTGTGGCCTACTTCAACTAGAAACACACAAAGAAGGGAATTCTGGCCAGTAGCTCCGCCTAGCCAAGTTGACATATCATAGAGACATATCGTAGCCCCTCTGGTCAAATTAACATATTTGCAGTCGTGTCCCTGCCTAACATTACATAACTATGCTCTGTGTCAACGTTTGCCAGCCCTTTCCCCAAAAGAGGATTGAGAGACCTTCTTTTAGTCTTGGGGTGATATTCATTATTCTGGCTGATTCATGCTCCCTCTTTGATATCCTGTAACTTAGATAATTAGATAGAACAGTCCTCATGTTACTCATGTCAACACGGAAGGCAAATGGAGAAGAAGAGGAAAAAATATTACATATATGCAAATTATATATGCATATTAAATTATATATAGACACATACATGCACATATATATTCATGACTGTTATAGTCCTCATCTTAATAGCTGGTTATGGGACTGTATCTGGTGTTTGTTTATTTTTTTTAAGACTCATTTCTTATTTATTTGAGGGATCCCTGGGTGACTCAGTGGTTTGGCACCTGCCTTCAGCCCAGGGTGTGATCCTGGAGTCTCGGGATTGAGTCCCACGTTGGGCTCCCTGCATGGAGCCTGCTTTTCCCTCTGCCTGTGTCTCTGTGTGTGTGTGTGTGTGTCTCATGAATAAATAAACAAAATCTTTAAAAATATATATTTATTTATTTGAGAGAGAGAGAGGGAGGGAGACTCAAGAAGACTCCTTGCTGAACACAGGGCCCAATGTGGGGCTGGATCCCAAGATCCTGAGATCACGACCTGAGTCAAAATCAAGGGTCGGACAATCAACCAGCTGAGCCACCCAGGGGCCCCATATCTGGGAAGTGTTTATAATGACTTTTTTCCCTTCTCCACTCTGTATTTTATTTTCTCTATTTGTTGTGGTTCCAGGTCTATTTTTACAGAAGTGTCTGGACCATGAACAGTCCTGGCTGAATTGCGTTGTTAAAACTTCTACTTGACTTTAGTTTGGATTTGGGAATACTAAGAGGTTACCCAGGGGTTATCCTAGCATGTTCCTTTTTATCTTCATTGTATAACAGCAACTCAGTTTCTCCTTGATAGTCACAATTGATCACCCCAGCCACTGTAATTACCCCATTCTTTATTTTACCCTGCACTTTCTTTTTCTTTTTTTTTTCATTTAATAAAGTTTTATTTCCCAAAATGTACAGTTGGTGGGATCTTGTTCATGCATCTTCACCAGCAGCTGGGGCATCTCCACCCTTGGTGTTTCTGGTGTAAATTACTTGAGCTCTGTGCTTTGAAACCAGTTTAATAAGTCCTTTACTGAGGAGCTCCTGAAGGGCTGCCCTGGCCAGAGAACCTCGAATCTTCAGTCTCTCAGAGACAACAGCTGGAGTTAGAAGCTTATAGTTGGGAACCTCCTTACAGAGTTTGTCATATGTCGCTCTGTCAAACAACACCAGATTATTGAGCTTGTCTCATTCTTTGTTTGTTGATTCACTGGTATGAGTAGCGCAAAGTGGCAAGTTGGTAGTTTCAGCTTCCAGGTCAGTGGGATCCTTATTAGCAGAAATAGTTATTTGGTATGCATCATATCTACATGTGGGTTATACTTTGTTTCTCCCTCTTCAGGGCCTGCTGAAACTGGAGTATGTTGATAGATATAGAAGCAAAGATAGGTGGTAGGAGTAGTTCCTAAGTAAGATCAATAGTCCTTGGCAGACCATGACAGTTTATTTAGACAAGGTGAAATTAATCTCTTGTGGCATGTGTGGAAGGGTTGTTTTTGCTGTCAAAGAAGACCTCAAGGGGCACCTGGCTAGCTTAGTTCATGGAGCTTGTGACTCTTGATCTTGGGGTCGGTTTCAAGCCCCACGTTGGGTGTAGAGTACTGAAAAGTAATAAATTTTTTTAAAAAAGGCCACAAAATTTAGGTATCCCAAATCCCCAGCTTTACTGAAATATAACCCCTACACCCCATTACTTATTTCAGAGTCTTGTTTCTTCCCAGTTAATGTCCAAACTTTAATAATAGTGACCCCCGAGAAATTAGGGATTAATTTACATTGTCACTTACCCACTGAAGGATTCAACTTTGGGTTTGTTTTTCAGAAACCCCAGCCCTATGGTCAGAAGAGGTAATGGTTTCTTTTTTTAGGAGCGATACAGACAATTTCACGTGTGTTATGCAGGCTTTAGCTGGTAAACCAGAGCCCTGTGTTCATTTCTTCCCCCGTGTTTCTAGTACATTTACAGGCAACCAATCAACTCCATTAGATGCCTTATTATGACTAAAATATTCTATGGCAGCACATACTTAGTCACTTAGAAGCTTGTTTTCTGTAGGTATCTGATTGCAGGTATCTGCAGGTGATAATTTGCATAACACTTTTGCCACTACATGACATGGACTACTGGTGTCTCATTAGACACTAGAAATGGGAGTGATTAGGGTTTTTATTTAAATCTAATCATACCAGACCAAACCAAATAGCCCCAAACAGTCCATAAAACCCATCCTTAAGATACTATTCCTCTAGAGTTTCTCTCAGTGACAAATTGTGTTATCAGGTACAGTTCAATCAGGGAAGCAAAACTAAGAGGATACATTTGTTATAGGGATTTGACTTTACACAATTATGGTCCTGGCTCAGCAGTTTCCATCAGGCTATGTTTCAGGACAATAAAAGAGATACTAAATGAGGAAAGCTAGAAGAAGCTGGAATCCAGGATATGGAATCCCTGAGAACGATCAGTTCTCAGTGCTTCCAGTAGTTACAGATGAATGTCCTGCAGGAGGAGAAACTGATGCCCTTCATCACAGAGCTAAATACACACTTAGCCCTAAATTAGTGGAAGGAGCTAAAGAAGAATTCAGGAAAGGTAGGATAGTTACAGGCATGGCCACTGCCTCACGCCAAAAAGGTAGACCCACAGATGAGGAACAGCCTGTGTAGACTACCCAAGTACCTGCACAGAGCATTGTAGTAGCAAAAAAAAAAAAAAAAAAAAAAAAAAAAACCCAGAAAGGCTGCTGCATTCCTTCTCTTCATCTCTTCAATGGCCATGTCTCTTGTGGTACATCCTACTGTGAAACAGAGAGAAAAGACAATTCTGGGGAAATAGTTCAGCCTGACCAAGGTGACATATTACAAAGCTACCACAAGCTCCATTGTGTATGATACCCAAATTTATATCTGAGCAGACTTCTCAATGTTTCAAATGTTTACAACACCTTCGCCCTTAATAACCCATGGCCAGGAATAATTGTCATATCTACATTTTGATGGGAATTGTTACTAGGAAGAAATGGTATAATGCATTAGGCTTGAATAGCTCCTGAATAGATTACATGGGGGAGACGTTAATTTGGGTCCAAATTATGAAGCTTAAATATAGCATTTATTAGATATTTATCCACAGTTTTTTGGCATGAGGCACGTACTCATAGGACGTTAGTTTCCTTCTGCTTTGCTAAAATTTGTGCTCAGGCTCTTTCACTTTTAACTTCCTGGGTTGTATCAGCCCATTCCTCTTATTTATACTTTGATTTTCTTACCCTTATGGGCTGCAGGGGAGGTGAATGGGGGGATGGGGGGATGGGCATTAAGGGCATGTAATGTAATGTAATGAGCACTGGGTATTGTATGTAATTGATGAATCCATGATCTCTACCTCTAAAACTAATGATGTTAAATGGAATTTAAATAAAATTTTTAAAATAAAATGAATGACGCTTTGTAAATGAGAATGTGTTAGAATTATATTTCAAAATTAATTTGATGATCATTTGAAATATGTTTGCACCCCCTTGATAGATAGAAATTCCCTATTTTAAACTCATTTATTTATTTGAGAGAGAAAGAGTGTGGCAGGTGAGTGGGGAGAGGAGCAGAGAAAGAGACTCTTTAGGCAGACTGCCTGCTGGGTGGGGTCTGGCACAGGCAAAGGGCTTGATCTCAGGTCCCTGAGATCATGACCTGCGCTGAAACCAAGAGTCAGATGCTGAACCAACTGAGCCGCCCAGGTGTCCTAGAAATCTCCTGTTTTAATCTGGTGGGATGGCACTGAAAGGATGCAGAAAACTAGTTATCCTTCTCACCTCTGTCAGGGAGACAAACACAAGAAGTAACCACAATAATCTTACTAGGAGGGGAGCAGATGGAAATGAGCAACTAAGCAGTTCTTTAATGTATGAAAGGAAATGGAGGCCGTGTGAACTGACAATTGTATTGTGCTTTATGGAGCTCTGTTTTTGTTTTTAATTTGTCAACGTATGTGAAGTTTCCATCTGCAAGATATGCTGAGAGCATTGTTTCTTCGCGCACCAAGATAATAGTGGTACCTATTAGAATTCTGCCTGGCCTGAATTACCTCTCTCACTACTCAAGCACCCGAGTGGTCTGGGTTGTTTTTTTTTTTTTTTTTTTTTAAGATTATTTATTTTTTTATTTATGAGAGACACAGAGGGAGAGAGAGACAGAGACACAGGCAGAGGGAGAAGCAGGCTCCATGCAGGGAGCCTGATGCGGGACTTGATCCCAGAACTCCAGGATCACACCCTGAGCTAAAGGCAGGTGCTAAACCACTGAGCCACCCAGGGATCCACTAGGTTGGGTTTTAGAGTATGAGCACTGGCACTGTCTATGCTACAAAAATTGGTATTTAAGGAGATACGGTGTGTGTCTGTCTGCATATCGGTAGGATGAGGCAGGTAAACATGCTTATGGGAGAGTATGGGGAGGGAAATTATGTGCAGTATTTGTTGAAAAAGAAAATTAGAGAGGAGGTTGTTAAAGAATAAGACCTTATTCAGTACCGTGCTAGCATTAAGGTGATGGAAATAGAGACGTTCTCCTTTCATGAAGTTTACAATTGATATTGGAGATGAGTTTTATACTCCACGAAAACCAAGAAGTGATAAATCAGGAATTCATGTGTGGCTTTAGATTCTATGGGGTGGTATGGGGTGGGTACAGACAAATATTGCTAAATTTCTGAGAAGGACTAAGAATTGCTATGAATTTGTGGTCAGAAAGTAGGTTTTGATTGCTAGCTCTGCTGCATATTAGAATATAATCTTGAATTTCCTAACTTTAAAATGGCAGTAATAATGCTCTACATAACAATCTTGCAAATATGTAAAATAATACATCTGAGGGCTCCTCACTGGTTCAATTGGAGGAGCATGTAATTCTTGATCTTGGGGACATGAGTTCAAGCCCCACGTTGGGTATAGAGATTGCTTAAACAATAAATAAAATGTTAATAATAGTAAAATAAAATAATATATCTGGATATTTTTATTTCTAGGCTGCTTGCCAGTTTATCAAACACTCTTGAAATCCTTAGCTATGATTCTCAGGAGAAGTTGGTACACAAAAACCCCTGGAAGAAGAGTAGAGTTATATACAAACACATATTTAATATAATTTGCAAGTTTTTTTTTTTTGCACGTGTTTAATGTGTTTTGAGTCTTGGAATTACATGCACAGTACGTGTGACATTTGTATCTTCACCCAATTGGAGAAGTGGCTTCGCAAAGGGTAAGAAACATTTCGTTGATTCATTCAAAATAACCCTGTGAATTAGGCTTTGAGAAATTATTCTTCCCATTTCACCAATGAAGCAATTAAGATTCAGAAACATTAAGTTGATCATCAGAATTTATACAGAGCCAGGGCTCTCAGCTCTAAGCCAGATCTCCCATGCCTATTGCACAGGTGTTGCAGATCATGTTGCAAAGGCTTCACAAAATAAAAGCCTAGACAGGATTTCAGTGTAATGACAGTGACAGATAAAGGCATGGGTGGGTGGATATTAGGAAAGGTGGGAAAGTGAAAATTCGTAGAGGTTATTCTTCTGTAAAGTATGGAAAAGGCATTGGTGCATTTAATTTGTGGTTTTGTTGTTATATTTTCATCCATTTTTAGTTGGATGGAAATTGGGAGAGACCTCTGAAAATGTATGCAAAGCCAGACGCTAGGAGTCCAAATAGGAAAGGAATCCAATCTCCATCTTCTCAATCTTTCATAGAAATTCATGGTTCAGCAAAGTACCGTAATCAATATAAAGAATCAGGAAAACTTCTAGTGCCTCAATGGCCACAGAGCCCTAAGCCATAAGCAGCCTGGCTCTATAGAGAATAAATCATTCAAGGAAAAGTTGATTACTTTTTTGATAGAAGATTCATTGTCAGAAGGAATGGTGTTAATGCAATATATCTTGATTTTTAAGAAATCATGTCCATCAGGGAATTTTACATGAAAAATTAATTTAGGTGTGTTGAATATAAGCCTTGTTAAGTAGGCAAAACCACACTGTTGGGTTCCAAACTGTAAGTGATTTAGGGGGAAAAAAGGAAGAAAAGAATGAAAGGGAAGGAGGAAGGGGCAGAGAGAGCGACAGAGACCAGAAGAAACTTAGGGATGTATTAAGACATGAGGGGATTTTTCAGAGAAAGGCAGTGTATCCTGGGGCTAAAGTCATTTTACGTCTTTCATAAAAAAATGCAGCTCCTGAAGATTATGAGATTTAAAAATCATACATCGAGCATTCCTGTCAGAAAGACCTTAGGAGATCATTATGACTAGATCTCTATCTTCAGCTGAGTGTGTGGCCACACAGGTTGAGTGGACAAGTTTTAGGCAGTCTTCAGAGTACCTGGTAAGAGTGTAGCCAGTGGGGCTATGAGTGAATCTTGAGTCAGGAAAACCTGAATTTAGGTAACTAGGTAACTTGAACTCTTCTCTCATCAAGAAATTGAGCCTAATTCACTTCCCTTTAAATATGAGCTGACCTTGATGACTTTCTTCTAACAAACAAAATATGATGGAAGTGATGCTATGTAACTTCTGAGCCTGGGTTATGAAATGTGAGACATTGTCCACCCGGTTGACAGTCAGGAAATGTGCCTCTGGTGTTGTGACCCCCATGTGCGATATATGGCTACCTTGAAGCTCCCATACTAGAGAGAGCACATGAAGAGATCATATAAGAATAGAGAAGGATGCCCTTGGTGTTCCATGTGTTGCAGTCTTCAGCATAATTGAGCCTACTCTTTCCAGGGCTGTGACATGTGAGGGAGGAAACCCTAAACATGGTTATAGTCCCAGCCGATGTCTGACTTTGCACGCAAAACGCAGGGTGAGAACCATCTGGCTGAGCCCAGTCAACCACCAATGTCTGGAGATGTAATAAATGTTCTGGTCATATGACATTGAATTTGGGATAATTGGCTCTGAGGCAATAGAAAACTGAGTCTGTGTGACTGAGGACAATTTTCATAAGCTTCATTTTTTTATATAATAATGCCTACCCCACAAATTTTTGTATTGATTTAAATAATTTTAGAATAGTGCCTACATAATAGTTCTGAACATTTTTAGCTTGTAAAAATATTAGTACTGACCATATTATTACAGGTAGCATTAAGCTAAAGGCAATTACATAGTAGTACAGGTCAAATGAAAGGACTTAGAAAAAGCCTTTCAGGGTTATTTTATATTAGGGTTCTCTGGAGAAACTAAATCAGTAGGGAAGGGGGGGGGATGCGGAGGGAGAAGAAGGAGGGTGAGGGAGGGAGAGATTGATTTATTGTGAGGAATTTGCTCATATAGTTATGGAGGCTGAGAAGTTCCACAATCTGCTATCAGCAAAGTGGCAACTGAGGAAAGCCAGTGGTGTATATAAGTGAGTCCGAGTGTGAAGGCTTGAGAGCGAAGGAATCTGATGGGGTGAAATCACAGTGTAAGGACAGGAGAAAGTGAGATGAGATGTCCCAGTTCAGCAGTGAGGCAGGAGAAGGGGCACATTCCACCTTCCTCCATCCAGATCCTCAGGGGATTAGACGATGCTCGCCCCCATTGGGAAGGGCGATCTACTGAGTCCATCTATGCAAATGCCAATCTCCTTCAGAAACACTTTCCCAGACACGCTCAGAAATAATGGTTAATTTGGGCACCCCGTGGCCAGTCAAGTTGATATGTAAAATTAACCATCGCACAGGAGTTACTCCACACGGTAAGAAAGCCTTGTTAATTGACAAACTCACTCTGACCTGCCTAAAAACTACTCATCCCAGCTGCTTCCAACTTGAGTTAAGGTATCACCTCCATTTTCCTATGGACTGTTCTGTGTACTCTGTTATAAGACTTATTGCAATGTGCCAGCTTTGATCTCCGAGGAAAAATACACGGGTAAGAGCCTGTAATGGTGATACTATGATTAAAGATTCAGAAATATCAAGTCATATCCTGTTAAACCACACTTCCCAAAGGGTTCTGGAAGGTACTATAGACAGAAGAGATAATACAAAAGTAAATAAAAATTTACCTTATTAATAGCCTTACAGGTGCCTAATAATCTGTAACTAGTTATGGTCCAAATCAAATAAGGGCCTCTTTAATTGCAGGAATACCATGCTCATTGCCTGTGGGAAGAAAAAAAAACCTCTTAATCCACTTATACAACCAGTTTCTTGTCATGAAAGGGAAAAATGTAAGATGAGCAATCTGCCCTGGGGCCTGACTATGCCAAAGGCCCAAACAGAAAAGCAATAAAAGGAAACTGGGATTCTTCATTTAAGGAATAATAAACCTGCCTGAAAATAAAGCATAGCCCAGTGGAGATCCTAGGCTCCGAGTAAGAGGAGGACGTCACACCTTTTCGCTTAGCAGAGAGTTAAACCAGCGGGAAGAGCAGGGCCTGGTGTGGGAAGAGGAAGCAAAATATACTCTTACATGGTGAAGCCAGCTTATTCTCTCTGAAATATGTTGAAGAGCCCTGTGCAGTTACCGTTGGATAAAATCAACTCTGTCGGCCTGCTCACAACTTAATTGTCCAAGGGATCAATACTCCAGTGAAATACAGACTGTACATAAAAGAGCAAAAATACACGTAGGGTGACTCATTGTGAAACTGTGCCCCATGGTGGCCCTTCCAGTTAGATGTAGCAGACCAACCTACTGAGACCCCCTCTGCAGATGGTGTAGACGTGAAGTGTATGAGAAGAAAAGGAGCCTTTAAGTCCAAACTGCGTTCCCAAACAAGAAGTTATTCCCTGTCTTATAAAATTTACCATAATTTTTCATCTTGGTCCCAGAGTGAATGCCCTTTAGCTAGGAGATGTATCCAGGGTATCTCGTGTTTTTGTTTCATTTGAATCCTTAAAATAAAACTTCATGAGGTCATAAGCAAAGGGCTTTTAGGTCTACTCCTACGTTGGTGCTTACAGATCCAACCAATATATTCATGGGCTTATTTCTCTCCTCAAAGAATGAGTGACTTGCACTTTGGTATTTTGTTTTTGTTTTTCCCCGTAAGTTTCCATGAACCAACTTATTGCCTTGCTGAGTATATGTTTTATAAATTGGGTTGGAGTATTCTCGTTCATTCCCAAAGAGCTAAAGTTCACTCCCAATCCTTTCAGAGATACAGTTTTCTCTCCTGTTATATGTTTTCTTATGCAAGGAGGCTGGAGACAAATAGCTCTTAAGTCTATATTTTTTAAAAAAAATCTATTTATTTATGATAGTCACACAGAGAGAGAGAGAGAGGGAGAGAGGGGCAGAGACCCAGGCAGAGGGAGAAGCAGGCTCCATGCACTGGGACCCCGACGTGGGACTCGATCCCAGGTCCCCAGGATCACGCCCTGGGCCAAAGGCAGGTGCGAAACCGCCGCGCCACCCAGGGATCCCACTCTTAAGTCTATCTTACAGGTAGATGTCTAAAATTTCTTTAGCTTTTTTTTTGCTTTTGTTTTTCTTTATGACTTTTGTCTTTTCCTTCTGGTCACCCATACTCTTCTCTTGACCTCTTCCATGTAGTGCCCATCCTTCTAAGAATGCAATGATAACAAAACAAAACTAGATCTGATTATTTAATAAGATCTGAAAGAGTTCAAACAAACATCAAGGGTCATTTATTTTATGCTTGAATGTCATATTCTTTTTGTATATATTTTAGTATCACTTATTTTTTTCTTCTTTTTTTAATCAAAAGAGCATTGCACTGTAACATAAGTCCTGTCCTGTTGTAGCTTAACTGTCTAGAAGATGATCAGAGACCCTTCAATCAATACAGTCTTCTGAATAGTCAGTCAACCAAACCTATAGAAGATAAGTTAGCGGATTCTTATTCAGGAGCCTGCACATCGTGCCACAGATGAATTCTCCCTTTTGATGAGGAGTATTTTAAAAAATGTCACTCTTCAGGAGATCTTTTATGGCTGTTGCTGCTCTAACCTTCGGGAACTTATGAATGAGGTTGGATACCTCCGGAGAAAATAAATGCTGTAAATCAACTCTGTACCGATTTCACATCATGACCTTGAAAATAGATGTCTCCTACTTGTGAAAGAGTCCCGTAGGAGTTAAAATTCAGACAATTGGAATTAACCTATCCAGTTGTCTTCCTAAAACTTAACATATATCCAACAAGCTGGTACTTTGATAGAGAACAGAGAAATGCGGGCGTGGAGTTTTATGGGAGATCACAGGTGAGCATTGTGGCATTTCCAAGTTAGGTAGGATTTTAGGAAACCGTGACTACAATGACTTTCTTAGGAAAAGAAAAAAAAAACACACAGTTGCAAGGAAATTAAGTCATATTGAAAATTTGTGGCAAAGCAGGGGCTAGAACTAATACTTAATTATTTCAAGTGTGGAGTCCCTTCTTCCATGTGCTATTACTCTTGAAATCCCTGAAAGTCTGCCCATATTCTTATAATCGTGAATCCAAGGAGACCTCAATAGGAATCCGACTGCTTTTCCTGGTGTTGGGTACAGTCTTTCTTTTTCTTTTCTTTCTTTCTTTCTTTCTTTCTTTTTTTTTTTTTTTTTTTTTTCACGGCTTTCTCTGATCCAGCAAAGGTCTTGTTAGGGCCCAAGAGGGCATCAGGGCATCTCAGCCCTTTTCCGCAGCAACCCCATCTTTGTATTTCCAGGGAATGGAGTCTGCCCTACTCTAGGATCTTAAGTACGATTATGCTTTCTGGAGCTTTTCTCTAACTCTGATTCTCCTTTCAGGATAAATTTGTTTAAACGAGTAATGCTTAAAAAGTGCCTCCTTCCCATTAGACCTCTCCAGTCTCTCTCTTTACCTTATGTTTTGGCTTCCAGATCTTATCTCTTTGTATTTTAAAGACAATGGACACTGTTGTTTATTTAATCTGCATAGGAAGAGTGGGGACTGATGTATCACTTATGCAAACATATGCCACCGATGCAGCCTGTAATGTAGCAGGGTTCCCAGGATAACACATTACCATTTCTGCCACTCTGCATATTTCCCTTGGGGCCATCCGGAGAGCTGTGCTGTCTTTCGATATATGATAGACCTGGATTCTATTTCGGGTGCATAAAAATAAGAAATACTCCCTTGGGATTTGTTTATGTCATTACTGTGCCAAACTCTAAAAGGGAAATGGCACTTGATATCCTTCCCTTACAGACATCAAGGGAATTTATTTTTCAGGGGCAAACACCCTAGCTATGGGAAGTGATTATATCTAGATACAAATACTGTTAAAAGGACATTTATCTAGTAGATTACATACCAAAACTCTTTCCCAGGCTTCCTCTTCCCTCTCCAGAAATGTTTTAACAGGGGCCATAGTCTGTGAGTAACAACACCTCTTGCATTGCCATCTGTATATTCAGTCGGCCTACCTTGGCCCACAGACTAGCCCCATGCCCAATCAATTTTCATGGTCATCCCATTCAGTGGGGCGATTTGTTCAGATAAAATGGAAAATTGAAATGGAACTGTTGCTGGATACAACATCGTCCACTTTTTCTATTTTGTCAAAATGCCATGGCTGCTCATTTTTTCATGGCCATGAGTTGAAATAAATTAAACTTCCCGGAGGCAAAACTTCTCCGAGATCAAATTGGAATATATTGATTAGCTCTTTGAGGCCTGATGGATTGAAGGTTCTTGCTTTATAAACACATTTACAAACACGCCTTAAGAAACAGTTGCTTAGCACTGGGTAGACTGATTGTGTTTATTTAAAACTGCAGGGAAGGGTGTACCTGCAGCCCCTGATTTTAACCTATCAATGTTTCCATCCCAGATCAATGGTGACAAGTGAAGTGTTGCTCCCTTTAGTAACTTCTAAAACCAGCTCAAGGCTGGCTTGCCCAGTGATGTGTCAAGTAATACATCAAAGTCTCAGCAACACCTCAGCTTGTCATGGAATGCTGGATTAGATCTGGGAGGGGCCTAGGACATTATCATCTCCAACCTAGGAACCAATTCCTTAGGTATAATTTGTTTGCAAATGGGTGGACGACTTTAGAGTTAGACAGAAACTGTAGTAATGTTCTATTCTCAGGCTTAAGGTTCAAATAACCAGGTATACAATGTGAGTTAGTGAAGTGGGTCTGGTGGGCAGTGTCACGAAAGGAAGATACAGGCTGCAGTCCCTCTACTCCAGGTGATTATTTTCACAGAAGAATGTGGGCCCAGTATTACCAAACAGACAAAATTTTTCAAAAGCATCAGGATATATGGATATGATGTGACTTTCAATTTACTTAAAAAAACTAAAAATATATTAAAAAAAAAAAAACACCTCCAAAACGTTTTGCAAGGAAATAAAATTGCAGACTGAATTCAGTCCAAAAGCCCCCCTAGAATATGATCTCTGATTTACTCATAATCTCATGCTGGTAAGAAAAATGAGATTTAGAAAAACAGACGCCATGAGTGAATAGCACCCATGACATAGGATAACACAGGAACACCGAGGGTTATTTCACATGCTGCCTCGACATGGAGAACATGTGGGAATTACAATCTTGTGGTGCACTCTAGGTGCCCAGCAGAATTGTCAAATCTCAGGACTAGAACATATTTTACCCCAACTCCAAACCTAACTTTCAGTGACTGAGAGCCCAGTCTCTGAATGGGCTTTTCCAGGATCACACTGAGTGAGGAGAGCAGAGACTGGTGTGGTTCACTGCCATTTCTAGCATGTGCCTTTCTAAGAAACTGGGACGTATGATTTGCTGAGACTTTTCAAACCTTGTATAAGGCCATCGTTTGTAGAATAATGACTAAAAGACCCAGAAAGTCTTTCAATATTAAGTAAGATATTTTCAGGTTCTACTGCAGAAGACATGGTAGCTTAACAGACTTTTAGGCTTTGAAAGACTTTATAATTATTTGAGAGAGAGATATTGAGCAAGGGGAGAGGTGGAACAGGGAGCAGGGAAGCCAATGTTTGGGCTCAATCTCAGAACCCTGGGATCATGACCTGAGCCAAAGGCAGACAGACGCTTGACCAACTGAGCCACCCAGGCACACCACTTAACAGATTTGTTTCTTGCAATTAATAAAACAAATTGAACAAATGATACTCCTGGCTCACACAAATTGGACTTTTATTAATTTATTTTCCTTCACCTAATACGATAATCTAGAAGTAGGCAGTGTTGATAGTAGGTTAGGATCTCATCAATATCAGGGTTGGTCTCTATGATAACGTTGGTCTTCCTCTCACAGTGACTGATGAACATTGGAGCTCCATGTGGCACAGAAACATTTGATTGGTAAAGGGTGCTGCCTTCCTACCTGCCCTCCGGAAGGCAGAAACTTTCCACAAAACCCTAATAACAGTTGTCTCTCTATGCCTCTTTAGAGTTAATTGTGTACAACACCATGCCTAGGTACAAAGGAGGCTGGAGAAGCGTGTTTGCCTCTCTTGGTGACTAGAAGTTGGCATGAGGCTTGAGAATAGGTGTGATGTAAACCAGACTATAGTATCTTCCCCAGGAAGGAACCCCAAGAATTTTGGAAAATTTGCAATTGGGGTTTAAGGGGCTCACGCCACATCGTAACCAGAATGCTTTATTCCCGCAAGAATTCTGAGTAATAAAAGTTGATTGTACAGCCCCCTGATCCTCTGGACTGTGTCCTCTCATGCTATCATGTAACTACTTGCTAGATCATCTTTGGCTCTGCCCTACTGAGCTGCTTCCACCCTTCATTGAAACGTATTCCTTCTAACGGCTTGGAGATGGTTATTGGATTCACAGAAGAGAGAGT
Source organism: Nyctereutes procyonoides (assembly GCF_905146905.1). Lineage (NCBI taxonomy): Eukaryota > Metazoa > Chordata > Mammalia > Carnivora > Canidae > Nyctereutes > Nyctereutes procyonoides. The sequence continues at coordinate 2,642,030 of NW_026575135.1, read as the reverse complement.
TATGAAGCACATCGGGAACACTGGGGAAAAAGAGATGTGATTCTGCTCAGATTCTATTAGAGGAGAAAACATGCTGGATATCAAAGGGAAATTTATGTAATGTATTCCAGCATTGTTCGCGGTAGAGCATCATGTTTTATGCAGGCACAGGCAGTCGGGGCATGCAGTGTGAGAACTCTGCTACAGAGACCGAAACAAACAATAAAACAGTGAACGGGCAATGGGCAGAAAATAAACCCTGGTTTTTATGGGAAGCGTTCACAATCCCCGTTCTATACCAAGCCTTCCTAGTCTATGTCAGAAAGAGCGTCTTTTTAAAAGCCTATAAGAAATCTTTTCTATTGTTTACTTAGATGGATTCTAAGTGAATAAGCACCTTGCTCCTTTGAAAATCAAGGCTGCGTGATTTAAGCAAACAGGACGGCCTTGAATAAATGAATGGGGAGAAATGCAGGATTGAGTGAGAGTGGTGATATGTTCATTTCCTTTAGAAGGAAGTTCAGGGTGACTCAGAAGCAACAAAATGCGAGAGAAGCCTCAGAAGACTAGGATTTCCAAGGGAAAGTAAAAGGGATAGAGTTGAAGAACCTAAAAGCACATAGGGAGGGAAATGTAATTCTTAGGAGGCTCAAGGAAATTGTAAATAGGCCTTAGCATCTGCAGCTGCCAGAGGGAGCTCTGACCTCAGGGGAGCCCACAAAGCCCAAGGATTGCTTCCGAGAGCCTTTCCAGAAGGTGGTGAGCGTGTTGCTGGACTGACACGGGTTTCAGAATTTTGATCTTTGATTGTTTATATGTTGCTTCTCATCACAAAAGTGTGGTTTGTGTGAACTCCTCAAGGTAATGCACTTGGATTTTCAGTCATATTGCAGGAGGATGCATGAGGGCATCGGTAGTATGTGTTGAGGTGGACATAATCAGATATTAAAATAAATGAAAACTTAGATATAATTCATGCAGTATTACTTCTTTGCAAGAGTAATAACAATTTGCATTTATGTGGATGTGTATCACTGACTTTTGGGCCAACTAATCCACCCATAAATTCAATCAATTAGAAATCAGTAATGCCGTGATTCCCCACCTGGGTCTCATAAAGAGGATTATATTTACATCACTGATCGTTAATGCCTGACAAACTAGTAATAGCTTTTAATGTGGCATATATGGAACAACATTGGTCGATTTAAAAATTGAATCTACTTTAATAATAAAAATATAATCTTGTATTTTTTTGCTTGTTAAATACTATCTTCAAAGGGATATAGATATGAAAAAAATGTAACATTTTGGAGTAGCTTACTATGTCCTTAATACTGTTCTAAGCAGTTGAGTGTGTAACTCATAATCCTCCCAACCACTCTATATGGTGGGTAATATTTATTATCAGTATATTACAGATAAGGAATGTGATTTTATTTACCTTGCTCACATTCCCATTGTAAATTCTGGAGTTGGCTTTAAATACAGGCTTTGTGACTCTAGACATCGTGCCACTGTGCCCTGCCATGACCAACCAGGGTTTCAAAGCATTACATCGGTGTATTGCGAAAGACAAATGCAAATGGCTTTAAAGAATTAAAATATTTTTATGTGGAACTTTCATATAGTCTCATCTGTTCTAAACCCGTCTCTGCTAACAGATACATACAAATAAGAACACACGGAAGCTTTGAAGTGGTGTTCAAGTATTAATAGTAAATGATACTATTGAGTATCTAGTGTGTACTATGCGCTAAACGTCTTTATTATATTTCCTTTAATCCTCTATATATCACCTATTATTTATCTGCATGAGGCAAATGAAAATAATAAGGGACAGATAACTAAATAATTTATCCAGAGTCACGCAGTTTATAATTGGTAGATTAGGCATTTAGTTCCTGTCTACCTGATTCCAAAGTACTAAGTCTTAGCCACAGTCCTTGTGCTGGGCACTGTGTTGAATACTTTGCCTCCATTGTTAGATTTCACACTCCGAATCTCATTATGAAATAAATATAGCAATTCTTCATTTAACAGACAAATGCCTTGAGACGTTAGGCGAAAGAAAAAGGAAACATAAATTTTAAAGAAGCCTATAAATCCATTAAGCTAGTAGAAAAGGATAGATTTTGTATTTAGCTTTGTTTGCTATTTCTTCCTTTCTTTTCTATTTAAGGATTATCTCTGAATTTATAAGTCATGCATTAAGTAATAATTTAAAAAATTGATGTGCTTTCATTTGACTTTTTTATTAAGAAGTATGTTCTTGGATTTTCATTCCATGATCCTTTTCTTGCTTTTACCCAACGGAGGAAGTGCTACTAATCTTATTAAGATGTCTAAGAATTTGAACGACCAACAGGTAAGAGTGGAAGGTTATACTGAACCTAGTCAAGTTCACACTCTTGCTTTTTGTTTTCTTAGCCCTGAGCAGAGCCTTCCTTTCCCGTGTCATTTTCGTCATCAATTTGCTTTGCTTCTTGTAATAGCTCTCAGTTCAGAATCCCACTGAGAAGAGTTCTCATCACAACAATAGCAATTTCCAACAATAACAGCCAGTACTAAGGAAGGCCTCTCTTCTATTGTCCCATATGTCCATTGAGTCTATCAGTAGGGTTTAATCTTGCTTCATAGACCCTCCTAAAGGCACCTCCAAGGGAGGGATCTAGGATACCTATGAAAGAATGCAAACTTTTCTCTATGCTTACAACCTCCAGGCTTTTTAAGGCTGAGTACTTTAAAGGAATGGAAAGTTTTTCTAAGTTTTTGTTTCCTTTTTTTTTTTTTTTTAATTCCCATTACTTTATATGAGGGATCTTTAGAGAAGGAGATGAACCATCCCACAAAGGGATGGATGAAGATTTTGCAATGTAGAAATACATCAAACCGACATGCTATATATCTTAAACCTTCACAATATTATGTGTTAATTATATCTCAATAAACCAGGGGGAAATTTTTTATCACCAAATCCCTAAACATTAAAAACAAACAAACAAAAAGATTCCAGAAGCACTGCAATGGAGTTGCAAGACTCAGAGAGGTAGCTGGATTCTGGAGGTCAGAAACCTTGCCTCGCTGTGTTAATGATCTGAGAATAGGAAGAGTATCTGCCTAGAGAAGCGCTGGGACAGATGCAGCAATCTTTCCTGGGGTGAATTCCCTTTGTGAGGACAAGTATGATTCACCAAAATCTGTCAGAAAGGATATCTTCCTTCTCTCTTGCTAGCCTCCATATGCCAATTCCCTTTATTTCTTCCCATCTTTACAGACTAGATAGTTTGAGAGGTGCTTAAACAACCTCTTGACCAAACATCACTTTTCCCTTCATCTGCCTGAAAATAGTCTCAGAAATCTCCATATTTCACACTTCACTAGAGAAGTGTTTGTGGCCCTCTTTAAAATGCAAACAGACTCCCAAGTGGAAAAATTATAAAACCATCATTATTCATTCACACCTTGGTGTGAATTAGCTCATCAGAGCTATTACCTAGCAACACTAGGATAGCCTGGTGATTTATGATCTGAGATGAAGGAGAACTTTCCATTGATTAATGGTAATGGCCTGGAGAATGGAAGAATGTTGAGAAGGGCATCGGACCCCTCAGAGAGCAAGGGCAATGCAAAGGAAATATTTTACAACAGTGGCAAAGAACAAGAGCTCTCAAGCCAATCTATTTGGTTTCACTGTTTACCTAAGGTGATCGCTCTACGTAATGAAGTTTCTGTTGTTGCTCTTGTAATGATCATTAGCATTCTTATTTTAATATTATGATAGTAATCCTGATATTAGAAGATTTGATTCACGTAGTTCAAGACAAGGAAGAAAGCTTTTTGTATAGAGGTTTCTCAGATGGCCAGGCCCCAAGGTAGCAGTGCCAAAGAAAGATGGTCAGAGTTAGATTCAGTGACTTCACTCAAGATATCACATTTCTGAATTTCAGGGTCTTCATCTGTAATTTGGAACTGGTGATTCCTACCCCCCAGGTGTGGTTAGGAAGATTTTAGGTAATAGTTTATGTGAAAATTTGTATGAGGGATCCCTGGGTGGCGCAGCGGTTTGTCGTCTGCCTTTGGCCCAGGGCGCGATCCTGGAGACCCGGAATCGAATCCCACGTCAGGTTCCCGATGCATGGAGCCTGCTTCTCCCTCTGCCTGTGTCTCTGCTTCTCTCTCTCTCTCTCTCTCTCTCTCTCTCTCTCTCTCTGTGACTATCATAAATAAATTTAAAAAATTAAAAAAAGAAACTAAAAAGAGTGTATGCATGCTCTTAAATAATTTTGTAGATGAAAAAAGAATACTGTTAACAGTATAGGATCTGTTAACATGTATTCATGTTTTTGAGACTTACTTGTTAATCAGATTTTCATAAAATTATAAAAACAGCAATATTTAAAAATTCTCCCTCAGCCTCATACCCAATCGTTTTTAATAAATTGACAGGTAACATGAGGTAGGATTACTTAAATGTCTACATATCTGCTGTTCCCTTTGTTCCACCCATTGGTCCAGATAATTGTTTTAGGATGAACCTAGTGATCTCATATATTTTGTGCTTGTGATATTCGTGTTAGACATTAGAATTCATGAAAATTGGAAGATTTAGGATTTTTAAGTTCTAACTCCAAGAAATCTTAAAATGTTAGGAGTTCCAAGTCATAAGTTCCCTTAGATGTTTTAAAGGATGTGATACTCCTGAAGTAAAGAAAAAAAAAAAAGGTTAAGACAAAACAAAACCAAAAATGAAATAAAGCCTCTCCTATTAACTCTGCAAATCAAAAGGACTCTGATTTACATGAAATCAGGTCAGAAATTTACACTTTTGGTATGTGCTTAGAAGTCAAACCACTGTCTCCTATGGAGGACATTAATTTCAGGAGAATAATACTATTCAGTTAATAAAACCTTTGCTTTGACTTTCTCAAGGTTATCTTAAGGTTCTCCAGAAACTCTAGGATGGAAATTCTAAACCAGAGTCCATTAATCAGGACTGCATATGGTGGGGAGTGGAAAGGGGGAGATTGCATTTATTTTTTACTGTCCAACTGAAATTTAGCATTACTGTCATTTATTAATGTGAAAACAAACTACATTAATAATACCAGTAATTGCATTAAGAGTGACTTTGCATTAATAGACTCTAATATTTTCATGTCATATTACATATTACATACATATACATATTGCAGTCGAAGATATCTTGAAATATTATTTGCACTTAAGACAATTACGGTAGCTATTAGTTCTATGCAGATCATTTATTTAATACATTAATAAAAGCAATGTACTATTGTTACTACAAACTGATTTTTAAATATTTAGATAATTTTATTTTAATATAATGAACTCTTTGCAATTCTAAATTCTTTTATGGGTTTGAAAACATTGTTATGGAAAGGGGTCCATGTGCTTTCACAAATGGTCAAGGTGGTCTATGGAATTAAAAAAAAAAAGTTGAAACCTTCTACCCTAGAGAAAGGAGTCCTAGACAGCAAAATACTTTCTATAAACTTTTCATAATGCATATAAACAGGGCAATTGCTTTTATACAAGTGAATTTCTATTAGGATAGAAAAATAAAGCCGAAGTTAACAAGAGAACCAAATTACCTGTCCCCACATTTTGTCCATATGGATGATCAAAGTGTAACCAATGGCCCAGGGATACCAGACTCTGCTTTCTTTGGAGTTATCAATAAGTGTAAAGTGTCTGAGATTTCATCCTACTTGCAAGCTAACAAGTTAGCATGATGCAATTTTGTGGACAGAAAACATGAAACTCCCGGGTCAGAGATAATGGAATTTTTCATTGTACAGCAAGCATTAGTTTCCTTTAACATCAATTCTCCTAGCATTTCAGTCCCACAAGACTGATGCAGAGCAGCCCAGTCAGATGCTTTGAATCATCATAGCTAAGGGATCTCAAACTTAGGGTACTCTAATGGTTATAATTGGCTGCAAGCAAACCTGCCCAGTCTTTGCTCTGACCCAAGATACTATCTTCATTATACCAGAGAGCGAACAAACTTGCCCTCTGCCCCAGAAGGAGACATTATCTCTATTTGTTAATTATAAAACAGCCTTGAAAAGACATTCTGGACCAAACGGTGTCAGTGTCTCTGCTCACAAGATATGCAGAAACATGAACTCCATGGACTGTCTTCCAGGGGGAACTTAAGCCACCAAAGATCACTAAAGATGCCATTTTTCTCAGTTATAAACAGTGTGTGCTATGATTCTTCCTCATAGCATGAGTTAAATATGTGTGTGTATGTATTTTGTTTTATATATATGTAGTATTTATCATGTATCTGGCCTTTCTCTCCTAAAGTTATATGGTGAGGTTTACCTACCTGGGTGCAAAAAGTTGTTAATTATAGTTACTGTATTATAGTTCTTTTGCTGAATATTTTGACATACATATATAATTTAATTGTATATATGTATAATAAAATACATGTTTATATGTCTTATTTTTATAGTTATCATATGTATGTTTTATACAATCTTATATAATTACATGTATATGCATTTATAATATAATGTATATATTTATATTTTTATAATCTCAATTATACCTACATACATTTTATATATAAATATATATTTATAATATATATTAAAATATATAAAGTGTCTATATTTTGCTCTAATCAATTTTATACATGGTCCAAGTTAAGAATCACTGCTCTAGAAAAAAAATCACATGCAAAAAAACACTCTGAAATATTACTGAGTTAAGACCTCCTACTCAGTCTTCACACAATTGAATGCTATCCTTTGGATTTCTTTTGCCATCAGAAAAGGGGGGGAAACCCTAACTAGAAGAGCTAAGAGCTACCATCTCTGGAAGCAGTCAAGTATAAAGACTGACATATACAGAGCATGCTGTCTGAACAGTAAAACACTTAAAGTAGAAATTAGTAACAAGTCATAGAGAATCATAGCTACCTGGGAACTAAGGATTGTACATTTGAATAATCCAAATATCAATAAAGAAATCATAGTGACAACCAGTAAGAGCTTTCAAATTGAATGATAATGAAATCACAACATATCAAAGTATGCAGCAAAAGTAGTATAATACAGCAGAGATAATTAACAACTTTATGCACAGAGTAGGTAAACTTCACCATATAACAGAAAAGCCAGACACATGTACAATACTGTATTTTAAAGAGTATTTCAAAAATAGGCAAAGCTAATCTATGATGATAAAAATTAAGATAGTATTTCCCTTGGCGGGGATGTTGACTGGGAAAAGCCACAAAGGGTGTTTCTGGGATATTGGTAATATTTCATGTGTTAGTCTGTTTGCCAGGTATCTAAATTTATGAAAAAAATTTAAACCATCTGTACTTGACTTGCATAATTTTCTGCATATATGCTTATATCAATGCAAAAGTTCATTTAACATATCTGTGTAATAACATGCAAAACGTTTATAAAAAAACAAAAAGCATGATTGAGAGAAGCACTAGACCTGGCATTAGCTGAAAGAATATGTCAACCATTTTCACATATCCTTAATCCCATTTCTACACAACTGAATAAAACAAGAATAACCAAGGGACGCCTGGGTGGCTCAGTGGTTAAACATCTGCCTTTGGCTCAGATTGTGAACCCCGGGGTCCTGGGATCAAGTCCCACACCAGGTTCCCTGTGGGGAGCCTGCTTCTCCCTCTGCCTGTGTCTCTGCCTCTCTCATGAATGAATGAATAAAATCTTAAAAAAAAAAAAAACAAGAATAATCAAGTATGATTTTTGATTTAAGATCCTATAAAATAGGATACTACTGGTATATTGGGCCCCATTCTTGAATCTTTCTTAACTCTCAGCCTATTTTTTTAAACGAAAACATTTACCTGGCATGGGTGATGAACTCAATATTTATTGGAACCAAGGTCAATGTGTAAACCCAAGGTCTGGTGCATAATTAGACAGTAGATATCCATTTATTTTTCCAAGTTGGCCCAGCTTTGTCTCAATTTTTAATCCACCTGTTGCTTGTCCTTATTAACATTCATTCTCCTTCTATGGTTTGTTACTATGCTTGCATTCAAAAAAGCCTAAGGGATTGAACCATTGTAGACATGGGCTCTTCACAGACCTCGTCCTAGTGGCTTTACTCTGTAATTTACATACCAGTTTGGCTGTCTGGGCCGATACAGACATCTCCAATATTCATAATTACTACTTCTTGATTCATCAATTAGATCTTGGTTTAAAATCAATTTTCTCTGGCAAGTTTTCCCTTCTAGATTAGGACCTCTAACTTATACCCCAAAAAAAGCCCTATTTTTCCTACATAGCATTTATTACAACTGTTCTGAAGTGTTTATGCATTGTTTATTATTATCCTTATTTCCTACTATGCTAGGATATCAACGAAGACAGGACCCTCCGCTTTGTTTATTCTTGAAATCTTAATACCTGGTCCAGTGTCTGCAACTTACTGAAAAATAAATCAATGAATGTGCAAATGAAGGAATGAATGTACTTACCTGGCTCATGGATTCCTGGATGTCTTTCTTTATATGCCTAATTGTTGACCTAACTCCTGACATTTCTAGAATTTTAAATGAGTTATTGAGCCTCTTCACTCTCATTGTACTGACCCTCTTAGATGTACTTTCCCAATTCACATCCTGAAGGTCAATTTGTTTTCCAATGATTAACCCAGTGCCCCTGTGTTAGTAGCATCTCCAACTTCTAAAGCAAACTTTGTAGTAGTGGCATTTTTGGCAGGATATCCTTTGTCATGGAGAGGACGGGGCACAGCGTGGAGCTTTGTAGAATATTTAGAGGCATCCTTACTCTCTCTCCACTGGATGTTAGTTGGGCAGCATCCCTACCATCTGCCCTCTCTCTAGTTGTGCCAACCCCAAAATCTCTCTAGTTATTGACAAATATCCCATGGGGGTCAAAATTGTTCCAGGTTGAGTATGGTTGCTGCAAGGGGAGTTCTGTTCTTAAATAATGGCATAAAAACAAACTTTCATTTTTGTTTTTAAGGTTTTGTTCATTTATTTGAGAGAGAGTGAGCAAGAGAGAGAGCATGAGCTGGGGGAGGAGCAGAGGGAGAAGGAGAAGCAGGCTCCCTGCTGAGCAGGAAGCTCTTGATACTGTTAGATCCTGGGACTCTGGAATCATGACCTGAACTGAAGGCCAGCCGCTAATCCACTGAACCATCCAGTAGCCCCAAAACAAACTTTCATCACACTCCTCAAATTCTGACCCTATAAATGGGGATGGAACTGAGAGTTTGTGTTCAGATGACATTGTTTCTTCCAGGTTGCTTTTTTCTGGCTAGCTGAGTTGCCCCATCCCTTGCCTTGCAACAGTATTTAATTGGGAGGAAACTTCCATTTGAAACCATGGAGTGCTCTCCATAGAGTTTGGGAGTGGTGGGAGGGTATTATGCACAGTGTTCTATTTTTCTGAAATGCCTTTTAAAAAAAAGTTTAAATACTGGGATAATCCTTTCTCCAACCCCCACATTGACACTCTATTTGATACATTCCTTAAAAGGCTCAACAATTTCCCCAGGCTGGTATCCCTAGGAAGTAGGAAAATAGCCAAGAGACTTAAATCTTTTATTTTACTTTTTTTGTATTTTTTTAACCCAAACCGCCTATGTGTGAGTGTGAATACCTACATACAACAAAAGGAGGTAACATTAGGAGACAAAAGGAAATTTCCATTTTCAGAAATTATCACAATGTAAGAAAGCTTGAATTGCCATGGAAACAGCCTAGTCACATCCTATTGAATGATTATTTTTCCAAAGGAGTCTTTGAGACATCTTTTGTTTCTTTGAAATTGGGTGGAGAAGGGTCATGTGTGTCAGAGTAGTGGGGGATGTGGGATTTTCCAACACTGCCATTCAGGGGGCTGGCATCTGCTGGGAGGGATATATTCAGCTGCTTCTTCCCACAGAACTTTTTTACCCCAGAATAATTCAAATACACATTTTCCAAGGGAGAATGGCAAAAGGTGGAAAAGTGCAGAATGTTTTTAAAATTGAAGATATCTTGTTTAATATACATCAGTGCAGTCATTGTGTATGAGTAGCCAAGGAAGGCAGAGAACATGAAGACCTGAGAATATATCCACCCTGAGTTGTGCTTTGAATTCAGGCCACTTCCATAGTCACACTTGAGTCTATGTGAACTCTTTGGCTCACTGCACAGAGCCTTCCCACATAGATTTCCTGCATCCAGGCTCACTACTTTTTTCAGTTCTTTATCTCATGAGGCCAGACTTGTCTTTAAGAAATGTAACACCGATAATATCACCACCCAGGTTAAGGTTGCTCATAGACCGCCCACCGTCCTCAGGAAAAAGTTCACATGTCCTGATCCAACCCCCAATCTAGCCCCTGCAAATCTGTTCAGTGTGAGCCTCATCTCTCCTCCCCTTATTCTTTAAATTCCAGCAGGACCAAACTTCCTTCATTTTCTTAAACCTATTGTCTCTTACCTTTTACTCTGTATTCGTTTTTCTGTACTCTCAGACAAAAAGGCCTTAGGCATTTCTCAGCCTTCTTCCCCGTACCCCTTGTCTGATTAATTCTGACTCTTCCTTGATGTTCATCCTGGGCTATCGCCTATTCCAGGAGAGGATTGCTCTAACCAGTTCCCTTGCTTTCCAAACACCAAACTGTCCATGCACTGGACACAAAACTGAGTGAGGCCGTTCTGTGCTTTTATAATCTCCTGGTGCTTATCCTGTATAATATTCAATTTGTAGTAGGTTTGCTTGTCCATCTTCCACACCAAGAGCTCTTTCAAGGTAGGAGCTATGCTTTGTCCCATCTCTCTGTCTTTAGTTTCTAGTAGCATGGTACCATATTGATTATTAGTAATTGACTGTTGATGAATAAATGAACAACTTAATTAAAAAAATGAATACGTGAATTCACATACGCAAGACAAAATAAGTTCCAAACATCCTATTCTGCTCGTGGATGAAGTCCTATGTTCTTCTTCACCTCACTACTACTGTGATATATAACCTTTTCCTGCATTTGAATATCTCCTGTCCCTTCCATTACCTTCCTTACTTTTTTTCCTCCCTGCTTTCTCCACTCTCCCTGCTTTCTTTCTCCTTTCCCTTTTACTTTTCCTCCTTCACTATTTCCAGTTTAAAGTGAGGCAAAACATGTTCAGTGGCACTGAGTGACTTAGAACCATACGGCTCTAACTTCAGTAATGGAGTCTATACAGACCAGGGATGTACTGGATCTAGCCTGTTCCATCCTGCAAGATCCCCCACTCTAATTTATGTTGTCCTGGAATATAACACTTGGGTCTTCTTCCCTGTTCCAAGCTTTTAATTAAGACATTTTTTTCCACTCTTGTGGGTGACAACATCTGGCCCCCAAGTCCATCTCTTTGTTTTTTCCCCAGACTCTGATTTTTTTTTTTATTTTTTTTTTATTCAGGACACTTTACTCTCTGGTTCTTGTTTCCTGAAAACAATCCAGCATAATGTAATGGGAAATGAGCTGACCTGGGAACCAGGAAGCCTGAGTTCTTCCTGCCCATCATTAGCTGGGTAGTCCGTGTGACGTCTCTGATCCTCGCTATCCTCACCCAAGGAAGAGGATCAATGAAAACACCTCACCGAGTTCCTTAAAGGCTTGAGGTGGTTTGTGCAAATGCATTTTGTAAACCTTAGAGCTGCTTAAAGTTGGAAGTTTTATTAATTAACATCACTGTGCTTTCCCAAGTCCTCTATATCTTAATGGATAAGCCACAGTTCCTGCCAAGCCAGGGGATAGTGTTTCTTGGGCTCTGGTACCTTCTCATTTCTACTAGTTCCACCTCCCCTGGGTCTTCACCGGCACCAGGCAGATGAGATCTGCAAACATAGCTCACTTTAGATTCAGCCAGGGTGTTCTCTCTTGCCAGATAAATCCCAGCATGTCCCTACTGCACAGCTCTCTGGATCTTGGATGTACAGATTATGAATACACCAGAGTCCTTGTGTAAAGACAAGGAAGCTGGCCCCTTTGATTGCCTCCCTGGATAACTCTGCAACGCAGATTCTGCTGAACCCAAAAGCTGGCTTACGGAAATGAAGGCTGCAGGCGGTTCTTGGATAGGCCTATGACTTGGGCATGATTGGTGATCCTAGAGAAAGAGAGTCTCTTTTATGTTTAATCTCATTTGGGTATTCCCAGAGAATAAGAGTTCTTCCATCCCCACATGTCTTTCCCCCTTATCCCAGTGAAAGCGTAAGCAATCCTTCCTAATAAAATGTCTTGAATGGGAATAGAATTTGCAAATTGAAATGTAAGGCTAGGACACCTACTTTTTTCCCCTTTCACTAAAAGAAAAAGTAGATTTTGGAGTGCTAGGGAGGACTAAATTGTTGTGTCTGCCCTATTCAGTTATGAGACCTGGCTACATCCACAGTGACTTAGTGACTGTGTCACAAATACAGTAATGAGGACTTCACGGGTTACTTTTGGAGGTAAATAGGTCTGGGTTTGCAATTCAGGTGTGAGACTGTAGGCAAGCTATGGCACCTGACCACTTCTATCACTGTCTTCTTATCCATGAAATGGGGATAATAAAATATATATCACAGGATTGTTGCAAAGATTAAACAGAACTCCTTATGAGACCCTACAATGGTGCCTTATCAAAATCTGACACCTTAGTAAGAATGCAATAAATGGTACTTTTTATTAGAACACTATATTTCAAATAAATTTCAGTTAAATCTGGTCATAATTCTCTGAAGTAGGAGGAATACAGAATATTATCCATCCTATTCTCAAGGAGAAGAAAATGAGCAGGGACGTTGAATAAATGATCCAAGCTTATGTAATCAGTAAGTGGCAAAGCTGGTATGCCAAACCAGGTCTTTTGACTCCCAAAGTTCATGCTTTTTCTACTTTTTTATGCTACTTCCTATGACTTGCACCACTGCTGACCTTTTTTAAGGTATGAAATTGTTGAATAAATATCTCATGAATGACTTGAATTGTTCCTTACATATAATTTGATTAGAAAGTATACACTGTAAAGATAGAAATATAATTTATGCAAAATGGGAAACTCTTGTCTCAAAAGCTGGCATTTTAGACAAATAAATATTCCCATTAGAATACAGTTTTGCAAGGCATAGTGACACTTTGGGCAGGGTAGCAAGAATCAGAAAGCCCTGTTCTCTATAACAGTTTCACAAAAAATTTAAAGCCAATACTATTAATAATAGTCATATGAATAATGACATGTTTTAATAGTACTTTGCAATTTATAAATCACCTTAAAAACAAATGGGCCATAATGAAGTAGCGGCTATTAAACTTATCCTCCAGTATAAACAATAACCAAACTTGGAAAAATAACCCTTAAAAAAGGGCAAGATATTGGAATATATCACAAAATAGAATATGTATAAAAATTTCTCATTCTTGGTATACATCAGGAAAATGCATATTAAGACCTAAATGAGATGGCAGTGCACACTTAACCAAACTGTCTACAACTGAAATGACTAGCAATGTCATTTGCTGGTAAGAATGTGGAGCAACTAGAACTCTCATGTATTGCCAAAAGTGTGAATAGTTTTATCCTCTTTGGTAGTATCTCTTGAGGTACAGACAGGCCACGATCCAATAGTTACACTCCTCAGTATATAATTGCCAAAGTCAGTGCAAATGTCCACCAAAAGAGATGAAGAAGCATGACCATACTGGCTGTATTCATAATATTCTTAATTTAGTACTAATATACATCCATGAATAAGAGAATAAGCGAATTATACTATATTCCAGAGCAAACTATTATACATATAGCAACACAAATGAATTTTAAAAACATTATGTTGAGCAAAATAAGACACAAAAAGCACATTCTGTGTAATTCCTTTTACATGAAGTTCAAGAACATGCAAAGTGAACCTGTAGTTGATAGAAATAAGAATTAGAGTTACTAACAGGAAGTAAAGATGGAATTTTCTGAGCAGACATGGCAGGGGTCACAAATACTACATGGGACATACTTACATCAAAAGTATATGGTATCTTAACTGGGTGTCCTGTATGTTTATTTTTTTAATCTGATGAAGCATTATGAGGAGAACTTTTGGGATTAGGAAGTATTTGCTATCCTGATCTCGATGTTGTTACATGGGTGTATAGATATGTAAGGATTCAGTTAGCCTTAAACTTTAGATCTGGGTATATAAATTTATTTTGATATCATGTAAAAAATAAAACTAAAATTAAAAATTCATTATATCCATCATCTCAACAGTATTTTTGACTCCTTGTTGAGATAATAAAATAATCTAAAAAGCTGTAAAATGATTTACTCCAAATTACCTCACAAGCAGCAGAACTGAGTCTAAAATCTTAGTCATCTGATTTTTGTCACCAGAGACTGCAGCCATCACAAGTATGGATAAACTTGGTGACAAAGTCATCTTAGTTGATTTGTTGAGAAGTGTTTCAAATGTCCCTGTCAACAAATGTACTTTCTTTTTGCTAACTCTTATTCTTGTTCATTTGACTTAAGAAAAATAATTGAACTAGACAAAATACTTGGATTGGTAGCCCATTAGTCAACATCATTCTGTCATTCAAGTTTGAACCTTTGGGAATCACTGCGACTTAGATACAAGTACATTGGATTGGTTTGCAAACATCATAGATTCTACTTCTAGTTCTGCCTTTGGCTATCCATAGACTTGAGAGAAAAATCCTTTATTTTATCTCACATGCTGTTTCTTTAGGTATGAACTTAAGTCATGGGGAAAAACTACTTAAGTCTGTCTAAATTATGCATTATATGGTCCTTGAAAATATGGGCATAACCAAGTCATTTCATGGCTTGGAATGAAGATAGAAGCCTGTGCTTTACTAATGAGCATAGTTTGATGCTGCTGGAATGAGGATATATGGGCATTGTTACTAAAAAGAATGCTAATTGGCAGCTTTCTATGTACCTTTTGCTTGACATGTGCTATCTTGATTAACTTTCTGAATGCCCTATTCATAGATATTAATATCTGATTTTATAGAAAGACAGTCTAAATATTAGATACTGGGGACAACTAACCAAGACCATGCAAACAATAAATGATGTAGGCAAGGTTAGAACTCAAATTTTCCTGTCACCAAAGCTATGTTGTCTCTCTAAATAAGATACCAAAGACCATGGTCTTTTGCCTCATCCTGGCTTCAACCAAATGAAAAGAGATAAATAGTTTAGTGTCATCTTTCTTTTCTAAGACAAGAGACATCGTTGGACAGTCTGTAGAAGAAGCTGTGAGTAACACACCCGGAGTCTCAATGGTTATGATGAAAACCATAGGGAGAGAGACACTGACTGAAGACAGTAACCTGTATGTGTTGAGTAGAACTCAAATATTGTTTGAGAATCTATTGAAAAAGAAAATAGGGGTATTAAATGGGAGAAGGAACAACCATGGAGAAATATGTCACTTCCTACAAATATCTGTAGTGTTGCCATGGGGCAGATGAAGAGCATAAATTCAGTTTGATGTAAAAGCAGTGCTTTTACCAGAGAGAGCAAAGAGAGGTGATGCGTCAGAACAATGAAGAACACTGAATGTGACAGACTACAGTTCAGTGCCACCTCAGGCACCTATCAGAATCTAATCACAACGGGAACTTCCTCAAAATTTCCAAGCCTGGGGACACCCGGGTGGCTCAGTGGTTGAGCATCTGCTTTTGGCTCAGGTCCTAAACCTGGGATCAAGGCTCACATCAGGATCCCCACAGGGGGCCTGCTTCTCCCTCTGCCTGTATCTCTGCCTCTCTCTCTGTGTCTCTCATGAGTTAACAAATAAAAATTTTAAAAACAAAATTCCAAGCTTGAATTTCCCCCATATATAAAATGGAGATATGATTTTCTGCTTCTTAGTTCCATTATGTAGATTAAAGGACTAAGCATATCTGAAACACGTAGTATGGTATGTGGTGTACAGTAAGGATTAACTAAATGTGGTTCTTCTTTAGTTGTTCCTTGTATCCCCGAGTCTTTCCCCTTCTCTTCCCACTCCTCTTTTCCCTCTCTCCTTTTTTCTTATTGTTCTTACCCCTTCTATTTGTCTCCTTTCTTCTTTATTCTCCCTTCCTTGACCCTCTCCTACTTTTCCTCTTCTCTTGGCAGAAATCACATAAAATTCCCAGTGTGAAATAACTACTGACTCACACATACAAGGTTGTTAGAGCATCTGGTGAATATCAGGGTTCAATTTTTGTTATCGATTGCTTCAAGTTGGAAGAGCTCTCTACCATTATTGTCACTAAGATTATTCCAAGCCTTGTGGAGAATGGCGTAGATGAATCAGAGTAAGGTGTGGATAGAAAAATCAACCAACATGTTTAAAGAATAAAATTACTGAGTTTTTACTATGAGCACAATGGAATTTTAGTTACTGAGGTACAATAAAGAAGAGTAGAAACTCTCTTCTCTTGAGAGAAGCTCAAGAATGAATATGAGAGGTTTCCTGGGTGCTTCAATTGGCTAAGTATCTACCTTTAGCTCAGGTTGTGATTCCAGGGTTCTGGGATCGAACCCTGCTTTGACATTGGGCTCTCTGCTCAGTGAGGAGACTACTTCTCCCTCTGCCCCTCCTCCCAACCCCTGCTCTCTTTCTCTGTCTCTCAAATAAATAAATAAAATCTTTAAAAAAAAAAAAAGAATGAATATGAGAGGAAAAAAAAGGTGAAGATTAAGCTTCAGGGACCTTGCTTGCATGAACTTTTTCTCCTTCCCTGAGAATTAATGATAATTAATCGCTATGTCCTTCTCCTATTAATCCCCCCTCATGTTTTCCTGTATAGTCTATTTTGGAGTAGCCATGAAGGTTTTTCTTCAGAATAGGTGAATAGTTCAAGTTTAATGGGGGTATTTACAGAACGTTCACAAACCCTTAAGCTAGATTGTGATGGATAGGATTTTACTAGATTGAAATGTGAAAGAGGGAAATGACAAGAGAAAATGCTTAAAGATAGTATATATACAAGGTGGAAAGCCAAGGATGTTGGGAGATTAAGGCTGGGAAGTTTTGTTAGAGCCAAATTGTGAAGGGCTTTGATGTCAGTAAAAGGAAACATGTTGTCAAAGGAAGTTTTAAGCTAGGGAAGGGCATGCACATAACACAGTATAGTGGGAAGAGCATGGGTCAGACAGATCTGGATTTACCCTGTCCCTGACCTCACTAAATATGTAGGATTATAAAATATCTTTAAGGGATCCCTGGGTGGCTCAGCGGTTTAGTGCCTGCCTTTGGCCCAGGGCGTGATGATGGAGTCCCACATCAGGCTCCTCGCATGGAGCCTGCTTCTCCCTCTGCCTGTGTCTCTGCCTCTCTCTCTCTCTCTCTCTCTCTCTCTCTCTGTCTCTCATGAATAAATAAAATATTTTTAAAAAATATCTTTAGGCTCACATCTTACTGGAGAAGAAATTATCAAATGGTTGAAAGCATGGCTCCTTGAGTGTGTCTGCCTGTGTCTGAAGCTTGATTTCATCATTTACTAGCTATGTGACCAGGAGAAGGTTACTTAACCTGAGTCTCAATTACTTCATCCATCAAATGAGCATAAAGATTAAAAGGAAAAAAAAAAGTCGTATATAATTCTTAGGATAAAATGAGCAGGGAATATGAAATCTCTGAACAAATGGAAGACTTGGTAATGCTAGCTTAATTTTTCCCCCTATGAAACTGATTCTTCTTTGGAGCAGAGAATTCACTGGAAGGAGGCAAGACTAGAGATAGGAACACTAGTTAAGGATGAAAGCCTAGATGAAGAGCAGAGCTGTGGGAATGTATAAAGTAGAGAGTGGATTTGAGGGGTAAATGATCAGGTCTTGCCCCAGTTGCATAGGCAGTTGAGGGAGGAAAGGCCAGTGAAATGTGACAGCAGCTTTTATCCTGAATTAATGAAATTGATAATGTCTTAATGACATCGTGGTTGGAAAAAAGGTAGAGACGTATCCAATTCTTTTAAGTAAATGGAAGAAAACCTTTAGAAGGTTAATGATGTACCTCACATAATCTGGGAAAAGTTCAACAGCCAAGTTGGAGGAATAAGGCAGTTCCAGGGGAAAAATAGTTATTCATAGTTTCTTTGGTAAGTGCTTTACTCCGACTATGGCTCACTTGCCCCGTCTCCAAATCTGTTCTGTCTTATCTGAAATTGTTAGAAGAGATAGACTGATGGGTAACTGGCCAAGTGTCGTCTTTGAGCCAGGTATCCGGCCCTATGTCTTTTGGGAGGCTGTTCTCAGAGGCATCTTCTAAAGACAGTGATGTTACTAATTTTGAATAAAGAAATGGTTTTCTAGAGGCAGAAGGAGAGAAATGGAAATGATACACCTTCCATTCCTAAAGTCCTCCGAAACCATGAGAGTCCAGATTTAATGCTTGATGGTTGCCTTGGCTGTCACTCTTGATACTTTTCTTATTAACAAAATCATATTTATCTGGTCCCGGTTTACTCAAGGCATTCACTTAGGACATTTCAGCATTCACAGATGTGAGGCTGCAGTAACGTGGCAGGGGGATCTTAAATTGCTCACACTGGAAGGGTCAGAGATCTTACGCACCTACAGCTCACGTCGGTATGGGTCATGTCTTGTATATGAGAACAATCAACAAGTGTAGTTGCTGCCAACCAACATGTGACATGTTAATATAACCCAGACTTACAGAAGAGTCAGTGCAATTACCTGTGTTTATTGGCATTTCAGAATTAAAGTCACTATGATGAAATCATGTTAGGATTCCTGTTAACTTGTCCACCTTCTCCTGGTTGGTTTCTAAGCAATGTGCTTAAACAGGTGCCCTTGTCCTCAGGTTATGGACTGATTTGGAAAACATACATATAAGAAGTATGGCAACAAGTAATTATAAAGAGGAGAAGAAGGTCACAGCCGTTCACTTCCTCCTGCAGTCCACTTTATAGGCTTTCTTAAATCCGACATCAGGTTGTCAGAGGCAGAACTTCATCATAAGCACAGCTGGGATGGGCAATGTTGCATAAATGAACCTTGACCAATGAAGCAGTGGGGGTACCTTGCAGAGAAGGTTCTGCGATTTGTACTGAGCTCCTTGTATAAGGCACTTGGAATCAAAAATAAAAAAAAAAAAAGCACTGAGTGTTTTATCAGAAAAGAGAAGCTTCAGTTCCAACACTGCTATGAATATGCTCTGATGATTATTTGCATGTTTCTGAACCTCGGTAAGCATGTCTGTTAAATGCTAAGTCATAAAGAACTCTCCGAGAGTCGATCTGAAGAACATGTGAAATGATCCATGCTGAGGTGTTTTTGGAACTGTAAAATGTTGCACAAATGCTAAGTGGAGTTGCTAAGTTTATTTATTTATTTTATTTATTTTTTATTTTTATTTATTTATTTATGATAGTCACACACACACACATACAGAGAGAGAGAGAGAGGCAGAGACACAGGCAGAGGGAGAAGCAGGCTCCATGCAGGGAGCCCGACGTGGGATTCGATCCCGGGTCTCCAGGATCGCGCCCTGGGCCAAAGGCAGGCACCAAACCGCTGCGCCACCCAGGGATCCCGGAGTTACTAAGTTTAATGCTAGAATCTGTAGCTAAAATGAACATGTACCTATTTGTCAGGTAAACTCCACACTTTCCCACTCTTAGGTCCAAACATCCCACCACCATCACTGCCTCCACATAGCCAATGTCTCTAAATTCTTATTGATGGTTGCCATCAATAAGACGCATATACATATATATATATGATATAAGCTTATATATAAGATATATATAATATAAATATATAAATATATTGTATATTTATTTAATATATATCATTTTAATTAATTAAACTTTATGTTTATTTAATGTATAATCATATAATATATATTTATATTATATATTATATTTATTTAATATATATAAATATATAACATTATGTATAAATATATATTATATAAATTATATATATTTTATGTATTTATAATATATAATATATAAATATATTTATATATATTCTTTTTTTTTTTTTACTGTGATCAGATTATATAAACACTTTGCTAGTGTTCTCCTCTAATCCTCACAGAATACTCAGGAGTAGGCATTATGTCCATTATAAAGATAAAGAAACTGAGGCTTAGAGAGATTAAGTAAGTCTTCCGGGATAAGTGATCGATCTGCTGGGAATCAAATCCAGGTCTATTTAAGTTCACAAGTTATAGTCCTCACCAGAATTCCATACATCTCCTTTGTTCAAATGCCACCCTTTCCACAAATTTGTCTTTGATATTATAACACAAAATAAATTGTTCTTCCTGTATACCTCTTAAACCTTTGCTTTGGGAAATTTTATTCATTCAAATAATTTCTTAAATACTGTCTGTTAGGGGTGCCTGGGTGGCTCAGTCAGTTAAGCATCTACATTCTGCTCAGGTCATGATCCCGAGGTCCTGGGGTCAAGCCTTGAGTTGGGCTCCCTGCTTAGTGGGGAATCTGCTTCTCCCTCTGCCATTCCCCTCCTGCTCATCATCCCTCTCTCTCTCTCAAATAAATAAATTAAATCTTTAAAAAAAATTCCTTCTATTGACAGACTACTACGAGCACTGGCTACAAACATGGTAAAAATGCACGTCTGTGCTAGCCAGCATAGGCTGTGTTTCGCTGTGGTCACTAACGCTCCTACTCAGTGGCCTAGGACACCAAAGAAGTTTTTCTTGTTCACGTTCCATATCCAGCTGATGTAGGTTGATGCTCCGTGAAGTACATTAGAGACTCAGACCTGGCAAGTGTCAAACTGTGCTTTTAGCTTTGCTAAGGAACAGAAGGAGGGAGAAATGGGAAATATTGCAGATGCTCTTTGATTCTTCATTGCTTCAATCCAGAAGGGACTTCTTATTTCTGCTAATGCCTCATTGGCTGAAACTCATCACATGGCACCGCCTAATTGCAATGAGGCTGGTGAATTTTGGAAAGCAAATGGAATGTCTGTGCCATATCCTTGCACCTAATGGTATAGTTCAGTGGCATTTCTTAGAATATAAAAGTCACAAGAACAGTGAGTTCTGTCTCTTTTGCTCGCTGACCCACTCTAGGTACTTACGACAATGTCTGGTATGAGGTCAACACTTGATAAATATTTGCTAGTTGAGTTGATTCATGTAGAGAGATGTACAGCAGTATCTTTGCACTTCATCCCTCTCAAGACAGTGAAAGTTTTGAGTTAATGATTCACATTTTATACAACTTTGTCTTCCTTGACTCTCTCCTCACAGTACCGAGGGTAACATTTTACATACCGAGGAAAATAACTGTTTCCTGAATAACTCCATGATGCGAGTTTCTCATGCTATCCGAAGGTAGAGTGTTTCTCTGAAACTTTTTGTATACTGAAATGGTATAAAGCAAACGAGCAATTGGCACTAATTTTCATGGAAAGAAATCGAGTGTTCCCAGACCCTAAAAATAACCTTTGGTAGGCTTCTCTGATGCTGTAGGACACATCTTGCTAATGGATGCACAAAATTAATTGAAATAAAGCACAGATGCTCACAGACACCACTCAGACCTCTGGGGGCTGATACTGAGATGCTGAGTATAATTCCCAGGGAGGTAGCTGGGTGGGGCCACCCCCGACTGCTTGGGTGCACACTGCCTCCATAACACCTGCAGAACAAACACTATTTTCACTTTTTTTTCTTTTTCCACAAAAACAAAAATCCTCTTTGGATTTCTTTTAGCTAATAAAAACAGGTACTGGTGTAGGTCTTCCATAAAAGCCAAGTGGTGTGATGTGGGCGTTTGAGAAGTAGCGGATACCTGTCCATTTCTGAGATTTGTGAGGCAGTTGTAATCCTTTCCATCTCCTTATCATATACATGGAAATATATGAACTATGTATCCACAGGCAATGAGTAATAGATACACGTTCAGACTTTGCCTTGAAGTGGCTCAGAGTTCAACCAATTCCATGGATTTGCTAATCTAATTTTGGAGTTGAAGATTTGGCTGTTTTTCTTTCTTCCTTACTGCCTCTGTCTCTCCCTGTTGTTTATCTCTCTTTCCCTTTCTCCTTTTTTTCTTTTCTATTCAAGTAGAACATTGACAGTTTCCTATTTTCCAGTTAAGTGTCTCAAATATTAGTAACACTTCTATTGACTTGTAACTATTATGATAATCATGCATTCACCCCTTCTAAAAAGTGAAGAATTGGTAAGATATCATTGTAACCCTTGTTTTCTGGGTGGTCACAGTGTGTAGGATATAATTAATGGATAATGTGGCTTGGTGCTCATCCTTGTTCATCTGGAACATAAACTGCCCTTACCTTCCTTGATGGCCATCACTCTTATTCAAGGCTTAAGAATGTCAAGAAAGAACATATCATAGTGCCTAAGAGCATAGGTGTTCATTAATGCTTTATTTTTGGTTTGTTTGTTTTTCAAGCAATGCTTGTTCACTTTTAAAATATGTGATAGAAAAAAAAATAAAATATGTGATAGTATATAGAGTTTAAAATGTCAGGGGGATCTAGCAGTCAAACAGGTTATGTTTGGATCTGGCTGCATGGCCTTGGGCAAATCACTTATTTGTCCTTTGTTTTGTAGCAACTATTTTATTAAATAACACAGAGATGATGGTGAGTATATGAAAGGACTGTTTTGAGGATGAAATGAGTTGGTGTCTATAAAAGGGTACAGCACTTGGTTTGTGGGAAGCACACCATAAATCTTAGTGGAGAGAAATAAAAGGAAAGTGCTCACTGTTGATGTGATCTTGATTGTCAAGGTCTCCTAATTCAATTATGGCCAAGGAAGCCATCGTGCCCCAATTTGGTTCTATTTCTGCCTCTGCTCCTTTTCACAATGAGAGTTCAGTAATCCCCGCATTCAAAATCAGACCCAATGAACATCAATCAAGCACGAATCTATGATACCACCATGTTCAGCAACAAGTATCAGAACCGTCTCCCTCCCAAATAGTAGCTTAAACAAATTAAGGCTTCACTTTTCTTTCACACAAAAGAAGTTAAAAGGTTGATA
Source organism: Nyctereutes procyonoides (assembly GCF_905146905.1). Taxonomy (NCBI): domain Eukaryota; kingdom Metazoa; phylum Chordata; class Mammalia; order Carnivora; family Canidae; genus Nyctereutes; species Nyctereutes procyonoides. Next base: position 2,619,006 of record NW_026575135.1, on the reverse strand, counting down.
GTCCTGGGCTCACAAAGTCATCAGGGACTGAGATTCTTTCCAGCTTTTGACTCTACTGCCTCTAGTGTGCGTTCAAAACTTTAAAACGACCATTTTAAAGGAAGGAAGAACGGAAGCGGCAAAGGGATAGGGCTCCCTTTAAAAGAACTTGGGAAGCCTTTTCTAATACCGTCCATTGACATTTCATTAACTACCCTTAGCCATATGGAAGAGAGAAAATATAGTTTTAAGCTCTTCATTTCTCTCCTCCAACCTCAGAATTAGTTTATTCACTATTAAGAAGGGAGAATTGGAAGGTTGAATTTGGAATAGACCATAAATGGTCTTTGCCACAGTGGCTATTCTCCATTCATTGAATACATTGACTTTATTTTTCTGTTCATTTTAATTCCAGTATAGTTAACATACAATGTTATATTAGTTTCATGTGTACAATTTAGTGATTCAATGCTTACATATATTACTCAGTGCTTATCAAGATAAGTGTATCTTCATCCTCTTCACCTATATCACCCCACCCCCTACCCACCTCCCCTCTAGCGACCATAAGTTTATTCTCTGTAGTTAAAGGTCTATTCCTTGGTTTATCCCTCCCCCCTCCTTTTTTCCTGTATTTATCTGTTTTGCTTCTTAAATTCCACATATGAGTAAAATCATATGATATTTGTCTTTCTCTGACTGGCTTACTTCACTTAGCTTTATACACTCTAGTTTCATCCATGTCGTTGCAAATGGCAAGAATTCATTCCTTTTTATCACTGAAGAATATCCCAGTATATATATATATATATATATATATATATATATATATTATTTCTGATATATATATATATATTCACACACACACAGCACACACCACATCTTCTTTATCCATTCATCTATTAATGGACACTTGGGCTGTTCCCATATCTTGGCTATTGTAAATAATTGTAAATAATACTGCAATAAATACAGGGGTGCATATGTCTCTTTGTTTTAATATATTGTATTCTTTGAATAAACACCCAGTAATGCAATTACTGAATCATAGAGTAGTTTTATTTTTAATTTTTAAAGGAGCCTCCATACTGTCTTCCATAGCAGCTGCACCAGTTTGCATTCCCACTGACAGTGCGCAAGGGTTCCTTTTTCTCCTGTCCTTACCAATGCTTGTGTTTCTTGAATTTTTTATTTAAGTCATTCTGACTGGTCTGAGGTGGTATCTCATTGTGGTTTTGATTTGCATTCCCGTGATGATGGGTGATATAGAGCTTCTTTTCATGTGTCTGTTGGTCATCTGTATGTCTTCTTGGGAGAAATATCTGTTCATGTCTTCTGCCCATTTTGATTAGATTATTTGTTTTTTAGATGTTGAGTTGTATCAGTTCTCTCTATATTTTGGATACTAATATTTTATTGGCTATGTCATTTGTCAATATCTTCTCCTGTTTAATAGGATATCTTTAGTTTTGTCTTTAGTCTTATTGGTTGTTTCCTTTGCTATACAAAAACTTTTTATTTTGATGTAATCCCAATAGTTTATTTTTGGTTTTGTTTCCCTTGCCTAAGGAGACATATCTCGACAGGTGTTTCAGCCAGTGTCAGAGAGATTGCTGCCTGTGCTTCCTTCTTGGATTTTTATGGTTTCAGGTCTCCCATTTAGGTCCTTAATCCATTTTGAGTTTATTCTTGTGGAGGTGTAAGAAAGTGGTCCAATTTCATTCCTTTGTGTGTAGCTGTCCAGTTTCCTCAATATCATTTGTTGAAGAGACTGTCTTTTTTTCCATTAATATTCTTGCCTCCTTTGTTGAAGATTAATTGGTGATATAATTGTGGATTTATTTCTGGGGAATCCATGACTATTTATTGATGACCCCCTATGTGATAGGCACTGTGCTGAGCTGCAGAAATGGCCATGACAGATATCACCCATTCCTACTGTTACCAAGAAGGGAGAATAGAAGATTCAGGTTAAGTGTATCAAGTTCAGGAAACATATGGTTTTTAGCCAGGCTGTAAATATCAGAAATAAAGTGCCAATAGATGTGGAAGGCGGTCGCAAAGCTACTGCAGGAACCCTGGTGATTACAGGAAAAAATATAGAGGCAAACAGGCAATGAAGAATGTTACCTCAGATTCCAGCCACTTTTCCTAATCATGAATTCTTTATCCTAAATCTGAATGTGGTTTTCCAAAGGGTAAATGACAATGATAAATGGTGTGTGTGTGTGTGTGTGTGTGTGTGTGTGTAACCAACTATGGTTTGTGGTAAATTGGAATATTATTCCCAGTTCTTCAGCCCTTCTGCGTGATCAAATTATATATCCACAGCCTATTCCAGTGAATTTTGAAAGCCTCTGAGCAGAGTAGGAGAGTGAATTGCCTATTCCAATATGGGCTTGACCATGCGACGATTTGGCCTGTGAGATGTCGACAGATATAGTGTGAGCAGAGCCGTTAGGTGTGTTTATGTGGCTTGCCTTGTCTCTCATGCTTCTGCCATCTGCTATAAGAACATACCCTGGGTGGCTGTTGGTCACACTATGAGGAAACGTGCTGAGCAGATGTGAACGTACGTATAGCCAAGAGCCAAGCCCAGTCAATCAGAGCAGAATCATAGCCAAACCATGGGATTGAGAAATAAACTTGTAAGCCACTAAAATCTGGGATTGTTTATTACACAGAGTTATTACAACAATCTACAATTTTTTTCTTTTTATGTCTTATTTAATGCCTGTTATAATTATGCATGTCATACTTATCTTAGTGATTAAGAAACTGACATTATTATAAACCATTTAGCTTAACTGAAGGCACAGAACTAAACAATTTAGAAAAGTCAGAAATACTTTGATAGCTGTTAGCCTCTAAGATTCATATCTTTCTGGCTTCCCAGAAATTGTACCTCTCCTGGAAATTCTGTCTCTTTTCTCAGGAGGTTGTTGTAATCACATAAAAAAAAGTACTGAAAATATCTTTGTGTAGCATTGGAAACCTGTTCCAGTTTTCAGTTTGAATTTCTGGTGCGTCTAAGTCTATGCCTAATAGAAGTGATTGGCACAGGCCTGACCAATTGCCATACTGGAGACGTCCTATTAAAGTGATTGGTTCAGGATAGGAATACAGCTGAAGCCAGATTGAGCAGAAACCAGACACCATCCACCAAGAACCAATTCTTCTTTCTGTGATAGTGGGCACTAAAACCCAAGTAGGCTGCCAATGGCCATCTTTGCTACCACATGAAGAAAATCTGTTTGACTAGAAAGCTTTGCAGAAGAAACCACAGCTGAAACACTACCCCCAAAAAAGCAAGAAAAAAAAAAAAAACATGTTGTGAGGACACCAGTTGAATCACTTGATCTAGTCATACCTGGAGCTATACTTGTCCTGCTGTAGGATGACCAGTATCGCAAATGTCTTACTTTTGTAGGTGCAGTAGAAATAAGCCATATGGACAATAAAAACTAAAATATCATATAAGCAGAGATATACAAATACACATTTTTTTTCATTTTTAGCCAATGAAAGGAAAACGGGGATGGGATACACTATTCACATCATTGAAAGTATGGTGAGTCTAAGACCTTGCTTTTGAGTTTTTAAAAAAAAAGTGTCCCTGGGATCAGATATTTTAGCTGCCATTTACTACTGTGTGTGTCTTAAAATTCTTGGTTACATAGTCAGGTTAATTAGGGGGTTGCTACTGCTGGAGTCTGATTAATCAGAGATTCCTTGTTATCGTTCCCAACTTTTGCTTATCTTCGAAAAGGCAACAACAAAAAGTCTTTGTTGCGAAGACAACCTCTAGCAACACCCTCCCCTCCCTGACACCCAAAGAAGAAACTCTGACGAAACTTGCTTTAGAACGTATAAAGATTTCATTTTTGTCTATTTTATGTCAAACGTTTCTGCTGTGTGCAGCTCAGTGATCGTATTTACTCTTGAGTAAACCAAAGATGGCCCTGTGTGTCAGGAAAGCATCGTGTATTACTAGTGACACGTTGCCTTTTCTTTAATTTCACATATCATAGAGCTGGTTACAAAAGGATGGTTTGAGGATTTAATGCCCTCTCTTTTCTGATTTGGAACATCGTGCTTCCACCCAGCTCCTGCCTCTCAGGACCTGTTGTCCTATATGAAAGCTCTTTATCCAACTGTCAAGTATTGCCAAGAAGTGGGGGCCATAATCTGAGGAAAGCAGGATGTGCTAATTACCAAAAGAAGATAGTATCCACCCAACATTATTTACTGCAGTTGTTTTGGAGAACTGAAAAATTGGGCTGGAGTATTTCTCTACAACACGAGAGAGCGGGAGGGCCTGGAGGAGACGACAAAATCTGAGCAATGGTGGGGACCGTGGTCATTCTAAACATAGGCGAATTTACACTTTCAAGTCACCATGAGAAAATGAAAAGCAAGATGTGTAAGAAGTGAGGTTTGGTTTTATACCTGTGTGTGTGTGGTTTTTTTTTTTTTAAGTTTATTTATTTATTTTAGAGTAGGGGGTGTGGAGGGAGAGGAAGCAGGAAAGAATCTCAAGCAGACTCCTCACTGAGTGTGCAGCGTGATGCCGGGCTGGGTCTCATGACCTTGAGGGCATCACCTGGCCGAGACCAAGAGTCGATCACTTAATCGACTGTGCCACCCAGGTACCCCTCATACCTGTGGTTTATAACCAAATCATATAGTTGGTAAACTGGGCAGCCGGGATCTCAGCCTGGATTTGTGTGACACCAGAACATAGATACTTGATAGGTGAGTCACATATATCCATTAAAATGGAAATAATTATTGTACTTTTAAAATTAACTGTGCTTTTAAAATTAAGATAATTATTCAGAATTCTCTCTCTTTTTTAAAGATTTTATTTATTTATTCATGAGAGACACACAGAGAGGCAGAGACACAGGCAGAGGGAGAAGCAGGCTCCATGCAGGGAGCCCGATGTGGGACTCGATCCCGGGACCCCAGGGTCACGCCCTGGGCCGAAGGCAGACCCTCAACCACTGAGCCACCCCAGGCATCTCAAGAATTCTCTCTTTTTAAGTGAAAGCTTTTCAGATATTTATGCTCAATTTTCATCTCCTGGTGGTATTCTCTAGGCTATCCCTCTCCAGTTACTAAGTATCATTAAAAACACAGTTTATGTGGTTACTATTATGAAGATTTGATGGTAAGGAGAAGGATGATAACCCATATTTCTATTAGAAACTATGTAACTGCTTTGCACAAGTTCTGCTGTCTCTGGGGGCTTGGACATAGCACAATGAACAGGACTGTCTACAGAGCTTATATTCTAGCAGGGGAGACTGAAGATAACCAAACACACACGTAACGTATGGTACGTTAAAGATAGAGTAATTTCATGGAAACAAACACACAGTATGTCACTTTGCTGTTAACCAAATGCTTCTATTTCTCCCTGTGCCTGGAGCAAATGGTAGGATTTGACTTGCTGCCCCTTGCAATTCAGGCTAATGAACTGTTTGCGGATGTGATGTCTGTTTTTTCCAGTTCAACACATTTAAGTGCCTGAATCTGAGCCCCTGAGCTCCCTTCTTCATCTTGCACAGGTGGCAGCAGAGTTCAAGGTGAGCTTTCTCCTATCATCATAGGTCACTGAGCGACCAGACTCAACCTTGATGGATAAGTAGAATGAGGGAGAAATGTAGGTGGTTCTTTTAATCCACTACTAGTTGGGGGCTTTTTTTAATGACCAGAAATATTTTGATTAGTGTGTTGGATACTATGCATGTTACAGAGTTTAATATTTACAACAATCCTATGAGATAGGCATTTTTATTTCCATTTCATTAAATCACACAGAACTCAGATTATCCATTGCCATGTAACAAACAATGCTGAAACCTGACTTAAAACATTTATTTATGCTTTTATGGCATTCTACATCATAATTCTCACATCTCATTATTGCGTCGATGACTTGGTATCATCTAGGAAGTTCTCAAGTGGAGTCTCTCAGGTTGTCGCAGTGAGATGTTGACTGGGGCCATAGTCATGCGAAGGCTTTCCTTAGCTAGTTCTCAAGATGGTGCCTGCACTTGGCTGGAAATGATTCGGATTTAGGGCTGGGAGATCAGCAGGAGCTGTCAGCTGAAAACCATACGTGTGGTTTCTTCATGTGACTTGGACTTTTCAAGAGTGGCAACTGGGCCGCTTCGGGGAGCATTCTGAGAGCTGTGGGCAGAAGCTTTAGCTTTTAGTATCACCTGTTTTGGGCAGTCTACCACATTCTACTAGTAAAGCAAGTGACTAAGGGAAGCTCAGGTTCAAAGGGGAAAAGAATAAATACAAGTCTTGATAGAGCACATGTCTGTACAAGGAGAGAAGTAATGCATCCATCTTTGGAGTCTTATGTGTTATGTGCAGTTTACAGTCCTGTTCCTTGATGATCTTAAAATATGTTAAGAGCTTAAAATACATAATGGAGCTCATGAAAATAATCCACTGGGGTTGGGGGGGATAGGAACCGAAGGTGGACAGGCCGTGGTATTGGATATAATGCGTGTAGATCAAGGTAGGCTGCATTATGTGTGAAAGTGAACCAGTCTAAAACCACCGAGACTTAGCACAACAAATTTACTTCTTGTTCACACTGCATGTGCAAAATTGGTCAGAGGGGACTATGCTTATTGTAGTTGCTCAGGCATTAAGGCTGATGGAGTTTCGTCTCATTAGATTCTACCTCGAGATGCATTTCCAGTATTAATGTTGCAGAAGAGGGAAATACAGTACATTGCATCCTGGATCTTAAAGCTTCCACCTGGGAGTGATACCCATAATTTTTCTTACATCCCATTGGCCAAAGTAACTCATATGATCACGTCTAAATTCCTGCCATGTGCCCACAAGGAGGATCACAATATTTTGAAACAGTCCTAATACTTCTCTACCATTGTCGTCTGAATTTCCATATATTAGGACTAGACTGACCTTATTGGAAACTACCTTTTCTTCCCGGATCTCACAACTCTTTAAGTGGTCGTTAATTTTCAAATGCTATTACCTTTGCTCAGTGCAGTAGGCTAATATCTGCATTCATATTTGATATCTTACGTAACGTTACAGTATATGCGATACTTCCACCTACCTCTATTTCCTAATTTTTTAATCATTTCAATATAGTAGTTATTATTTGTTCTGGTTTGTCATTCGAAAAAGTAAAGAGTCAGAAAATAAAATAATTGGCTCAAAGTGTCATTGCTTAGCTCTTTGACCCTCAAACTATGTACTTCCACCTATATCAAAGATTTTGTACTAGGGGTCCTACCTAGAAAGGGTTCAGGGTATCCCACAAAGCCTGTAAAACTGCATTGTTATGTGTGTGCTGTGTGTGTGTGTATGTGTGTGTATTCTTGGGTGGTTTATGTTCATTATACCACTCCATGTTGTCAACAATGAATAGGTAGTTGGACACTGATATCCTCTTGCTTCACCTGGTTCCTAGAGATGGAATCTGTCTTAACTTCAAAAGGTTGACGTAGAGTTCAGAATAAGACTTTGTGGCACTTCCTACACCTTCTTGTTTACACATTTCATGCTGGACTCCTTGCTGACTCAGGTCTCCTCTCTCTTGCCCTGGGCTCTGAAAATTGAGGCTCCCTTCACAGGAAGCCATGGACAGGAAATGCATGTTTTTAGTGCTAAGTCCATCATTTCCAGCGCGGCTCCCATCTCTATGGGCCGCAGAACTTCCTGAATGCCTGGAGAAGCTTCTGCAAATACTCATGCGCTTGTCCATTAATTTCAGATCGCCAGCTTGTTTCCATTAAGTAATCATTTTTATTTTAAATCTTTATTTACACTTATCAAGGCCCTTTCAACTCAATTTGCAAAATGATGATTAGCATGTGTCTAAAATAGTACATTGTGGAGCTCAGGTCACTTTCATTCCTCATTCACTGAATACCTATTTGATGTAATACAGCAGTACAGGAAATTACAAGCATAAGGCATGGGCCGTGCTAGTCTGGCATGCAGGCAAGTAATCCGAACATCAGCGTACATAAATAAATATGGCACTGAACAGTCAAAAAGACCTAGTTTGAATCCTTCTTTTCCTGTTAGCTTTGTGATCTAACTTCCTTGAGTTTCATTGACTTCGGCTGTACATATAGGCAAAGATTATTGTGAAGAGATTATTGTGAAGACTTCATAAAATAATGCATGTAAAATATCACTTCAAATTAAAGCTGGCACTGGTGAAAACACACAGCTGAGACTAAGTATGTGACCTATTCAGGGAATGAATTCTGAGTATACCGAAGTAACCACAGGGAAGTACATGGAAGAATGAGATTAGAGAGACAAACCATGACAAATCTCAGGCTCATCCGTTTGGACTTTATCCTGAAGTCAAAGGAAAGACAGTAAAACATTGAGAAACAATTAGAGAGAACATAATCATATTTTTAACTTTTAAATTTTGAAATACTTTAAGACCTGAAATACTTAAGACCTGCAAAAAATAGTGCAAATTTTCCCTGGCCTTCAATGAGCTTGCCCCAGCAGTAATGTTTTATGTAACTATAGTATGATATTCAAACCAGGAAACTGAGATTGGTACGGTATTGTTAAATAAAACACAGAGGTTATTCTGCTCTCACCGGTTTTTACATGTACTCATTCTTTTGCGTGCGTATATAGTGCTTTGTAATTTTTATCACGTTTAGATTTGTGTAACCACCGCCGCCCAAATCAGTATACAGAACTATTCACCAAAAGAAACTACACAGTTCCCTTAAGATCCTAGCCACTACATGTAGCAATATTTCCTTTGTTTGATGGCTGAGTAATGTTCAGTGGTATGGATGTACCATGGTTTGTTTGTCCATTCACCAATGAAAGGAAGACATGCGGGCTGTGTGTAGTTTGGGATTATTACAAATAAAGCTACAATTTACATTCATTTCCTGGTTTTTGTATGGACATAATTTCATCTTCTTTTAGTGAGATAATAGGGGAAAGCTGAGACTATTGAAGAACTGGATCTTCGAGTATAAGAGAAACAACTCAGGTGATTGTACGGCAAGTATTTCAATGATGGGGCACTAAAGTAGGGCAGCGGTGGTGGGGGATAGAAAGGAGGGGCTTGGAACAGGCCATCCAGACTGTAGAAGTAACTGATCTTAAGAAATTCCTCAGATGTAAGAGGTGGTGATTTGGATACGGTGTAGACAAAGGTAGTTGTAAAGTTTGTAGTTGGAGGATTTGGTACTGATGATGCACGAACTAAAAGACTAAGGACAAGTGTCTGTAGATGGAATCAGGAGTAAATTTTGGTACTATTGAATATGAAAGGGGGGAACATCCTTGTAGAAATGTCTGAGGGGCATTTGGGAAATGAGTCTAGTGTTAAGCAGTGAGATCAGTGTTGACCACATAAATATATATAAATCATCGCCACGGAGGTCATCACCATGGAAGGGACGGGTGTTACCATGGTTGTCAAGATGTTTACTAGGGAAGAGAGGCAAATATAACAATAGGAAGATCCAGGGTATGATTTCAGTTTGACGGTTTCTAGGCCAGACTATGGCAAGAATTTCCAGATTTTAGGCACTTTGACCCCCTGATTAGTGTCCTGTGGAAGTCCCAACTCTCCCCAAAGTTCCCACAAATTCCCTAGGGCGTATTTACTCATAATCAATAATCAGTACCCCTGGCACTGTGGCTGTGTTTTTACACAAGGTATTTCTGTTTGACACCGTTTTGTGAACTCAGCCATGACCTTCAGCCTTCTACTTGATCCCACCAACCATGCACCCCAAACAAAACAAAATGAAACAAATGAAAAACAGTGATGGAAATAGCCAAACTTTTACACAAAACACTCCACATTCATTTAATAAATATCAAGTAATCTGTTTCTATAATGTCCAAGCAATTCTTGAGATGCTTTAAGCAATAAAACTATCTTTAATGTAATCAAATAATAAGTGAACAAAATTTTAAATTTTCCCCAGCACTTGAAATCTATGGTTGCTTTTTCCAATTTAATAATTTTTTACCAGGTTATTGGAATTTTAGGGTGCAGTATCACTTTGGGGAGCTGGTAACAGAATGATTTATATCAAATAGTGACCCATAACTAAGTAGGTTTGTGACATTTCACAAAGCCATTGAATTTCTAGGTGTCTGTTTTCTCATCGTTGAAATGTGTGTAATAATCTAAATCATTTCCACTAATAGGTACTTTGAGGGTGAGATGGATTTTTGGTACGGAAATTTGGAGAATTGGAAGTACCTCAAAATGTTAGCCATTCTCACCATAAATAATAGTCATATTTTCATTCCTTTATTCTTCATTCCAGACTCACTGCATATCTACTACATTCTAAAACACAAAAATGGCCGTATAATTTTCTTGCTCAAAACACTTTTATGACTACCCATTACCCTCAGAAAAAAAAGTGAGCCTTTTCCATCATGAGTAGTGGGGCCACTCCTGTTCCGGCTCACGTCGAACAAACCAGCCATGGCAGCTTTCTACGTGCTGCTCCTTCTTCCTAGAATTCTCCTCCCTGACTCTGTACCTGATCCACCAGGGCCCTGCCCCACCTCTCCCACATCCGCGAAGCATTATTTAAAGGTGTCTTTGCTTATGTTCTTGTATTAAGCTTTATTTTTCTCTTAATACCACACTCAAGACTTTTTTATTACCCTTTCTTGTTTAGTTGCCGTGTTCACTCTATGGGTAGTAAACTCTGAGTATAGTGGTAACTACACACCGTTCTCGCTCACGATCCTATCTGTGGTACTTAGACCTTGTAAGATGAGAATCCATAGCCCATGAGTAAGAGGTACAGAAAGTATATAAATGAAAGAGATGTGGATCTTCCCTTCAAGATGTTGGTAGTCTACCGAGTAACTTTTTATTTTTAATTTTTTTTTCCTAAATTGTATTTTCATTCATTTATTCATTCATTCATTTGAGAGGGAGCACACATGCACACAAGTAGGAGGAGGGGCAGAGGGAGAAAGAGAAAGAGAATCTCAAGCAGGCTCTGCATAGAGTGCCAAGCCGGACCCCGAGATCATGACCTGAGCTGAAATCAAGAGTTGGATTCTTAACCGACTGAGCTACCCAGGTGCCCCTGAATAACTTTTTAAAAAAGGAAGTTTTTACTTATTCACTTTTTAGCAGAATGTAAGCTTGAATTTTTGGCTTCTTTTACAATAATTTGGTTGCCCTCTTAACAGGTGCTTCTACAGGGCCACTAGGTGATTAGGAGACCCACTCATTGACATTGCAGACCTCACAACTCAAATTAACTCTAGGTATGAAGGAGCTGGGTTGAATGCCTGAGATAGAGCCCAGCAACGACAGGGCCCAGATTTATGGGGCGGTGTTTACAATGAAGAGACACGGCCTATTTTTATTTGATCTGCACCATCCAAAAAGAAAATTGGAATTATAATTAAAGCGGGGGAAATGATAACTTAGGCATCGATTTTCCCATAAATGTGCCAACCCTCAGAACGGTGGCTGGTCTCTGTGTTCCATATCCTGCTGTGTAACTTAGATGAGTGAAACCTTCTCTTTTGATAACTCGACTTACACCGGAGTGTATAAATTTCAGTTTGTATGCCCTGATGACTCATCTTTATAGCTGAGATACTTCTCAGGGTTTGGATTAAAGGGAAAGACCCTTAGAAAAAGCAGGAAGAGGTATCCTGTTGGGACTAGCAGTTTGCTATTAGACACTCTTTATAGATCTGCCTCTGATAGACATTCAGCCCCACCAGTATTTTAGATTTCCCCAATCTCTTATGGAGATTAAACACAAAGGAATTACCATTTATCTGTAAAGGTAAATTTTACATCACCTATAATCCTTTCATAAATAGATATATCAACTACCACATTAATACAAAGTACAATCTGAAGGCAGAAGGCCATTATATTTGCTTACTGTCAGATATAAAGCTGCAGTTGCAAGTCATGCATGATTTTAATAAGGTTTGATAATATGCTATCAGCTGGTGGGAGCTATAGATTGAACTCCTAAAGATTTTTGGCTTCAGTTTCCAAATAATCAATCATGTCAAGATATGAAAATCATTTCATTCCCTTCAATTGAAAAGAAGATGTGATTTAAAATGTCAGCCCTTGGATATATGAGCAGAATTCCTGTAATCAATCATGTGAAATAAACCATCTTATTTAGTAGCTCTTTGGAAGAAGGGAAGCTTTGGCGGGGGGGGGGGGGGGGGGACAAACTTTTTTTTTTTTTTTTTGCATAATGTGGATGAACCTCAAGCATCCTATGCATATAAATAGCAAAACCTAAACCTGGGTTTTCTCATTTGTTTCTTCTTTCAGCTCAGTAAACTTAGCAAGGAATTGAATGGATTTGGAAGACCTGAAACCACTGGCATAGAAGGACGATATTGTCTATTTTATGTAGGTACCAAAATCAGGAACTGGATTCAGGTCATTTGACTTCTTTTAGAATCATCTACCTGGATTCAATTCAGCTGCATCACTGTCTGGATAAGCCACGTCAGACAGATCTTTAAATGTGAGCCTCAGTTTCCCTATCAGTTATCAGCTTTCTTCCATCTGTTCCTACTTGTGTACGAGGACATGCTAGAGAATGGATGTAAGAAAGCTTTGCAGATAGAAACTCTGTGAAGTTGTCCATAAGCCCAAGTGGTTATCACTATGGCTAGGCCAAAGAATAACAAAGGAACCAGCATTACTTCTTGGCAAACCGTTGGAAAACAGAGCAGGGCCCTTGGAGTATGTCCGGTTCGACTGAATTCACACATAGAACAGAGGGGCTTGCTTGAGAAAATTGCTAAATTGCTCTTACTCTCAGTAAGTGAAACAAAACTGAAGACTGTGCTAATTTGCTGTGTGACTTTAGGCAAGTCGTTCAGCTTCTCCGAACTATATTTTCTACCTAAGTAAAGCAAAGGGTTTGGATTGTATAATCTCTAAGATTCCTATCCAGCTATAAAAATTGCTGTTTTTTGTTTGTTTGTTTGTTTTGTTTTTTTTTTTTTAGACTTACCGTTAACCTCAGTAAAAATACAGGTCATAGCCACAGCACATTCCTTCCACACATAATACAAATTCCCAACTTGAGTCTAATTTCTTTAACTTGCACTGAGTTTGGAGAAGTCCAATCAGATTTGGCAATAAGTCTACTATGACAATAATGACGAACAATATATGTAGCGGCCTTAAACTAAGTTATTTTATTTACGTTAGGTTTAACAAAAATTAGTGGTATCACCAAAGCTCCTTCCAAATATCACCTTTTGTGAATCCTATTTAAATAGGCTTAACTGAGTGTGTTGGGTTAGAAGTCCTGAGGGGACCTTTATTAATGATTCATTGTAAGGACAAATAATTATTTTGTCAACCTTTATATATTCCTAGATGCTTTTAATGTGCCTTGGAATATTTGAAACTAGTAAATTATCTTGAGCTGTTTAATATTTACACAATTGATTTCTCTATTTATGAAAAATAAGAGGACTTTCTTAAATTAAGGGAAAGCTTAATACAGTTTTTTTTTTTTTTCTCTCTGAATGTTCTTGGTGCCAGAACTCACGGACATGAGATTTTTAAAAAAGGTTGATAAAAGGTAATCTCATTCCTCAGAAGCCAAAAGTAGCATGTGGAGGCACAAATTAAGATAGTCAGTGTAGAAAATGTGTTTGACATTTGCTGCAACATCCAGAATATTTTATATGTACGTGTATATATGTATATGTATATATAATAGTTTACCTTCCTGTCTTCAGCAAATCAACCTTGAAGCTCTTGTTTCTCCTATCTCACCCTGTATATGCAGAAGAGTACTGTGTGTTTTGCATATTTTCTCTTTCATTTTGACTGGCTGCCAAAAGTTACTCATATTTTATGAAGCACAGAGAGTGGTATGATAAGAGTTCCTTGTTCCATCATTTCTCCGTACAGAAGAGAGATGGGTTTCTCTTTTCCTTCTTGTTCATTAATGATGCACGAAGCTGAGACTTTTAAACTCTCTCTCTCTAGCTTTACCTCCTGTGTTTCTTAGGAATTTCTCACATTACTTGACACGCATGGTTATATGATAAAGACTCACCAGGGCTGTTAATCCTGCTGGTGTGCTTCCTGAGCAATCTTGGCTCATCAACTGGCTGGCAAAGCAGTCTGTCATTTTTGTAGAATGACCACTTTATCTAGGAAGGGAGGAAGGGAAAGAGGGAGGAAGGGAGGAAAGAAAGAGAGAGGGAGGAAGGAGGGAGGGAGGAAGAGAGGGAAGAAGGTGGGAGGGAGGAAAGAAAAATGGAAGAGAGAGAGGGAAGGAGGAAGGATGAAAAGGAAGGGAGGAAAGGGAGGGAGAGAAGGGGAAAGGGTGGGAGGGAAGAAGGGAGGAATGGAGGATTGGAAGAAAGGGAGGGAAGAAGGGAGGGAAGAAGGCAGGACAAAGGAAAGAAGGGAGAGAGGGAAGGGGGAAGGGAAGAAAGGAGGGAGGGAAGAAAGAAGAGAAGGAGAAAGGAAAAGAAGGGAGGAAAAGAGGGGAGGAAGAAAGGAAAGGAGGGAGGGAGGGAGGGAGGGAGGGAGGGTTACTATGCCCCAAATCTCCACTCTCCTCACAGTGTTATTATTCTCTCTCACTTCCAGAGTGTGGACTCCCAAATTTGACCTTTCTCCATCCTCCAAAATTAAAAGAAAATACTCTAGTGTCTCACCGAGCCTGTGATGGAAGGAGGCAGGGGCTGGTGACCTCTGCTAATGTTTCCCCATGTTTGGAATTAGAATCAGTGGATTCAAGATCTAAAATCAGCCTTAACTAACTCATGGTGTGATGTCAACTCGCTTTTCACTCTCTCCCTCCCGAAACATTGTTCTACTTGGCTTCTGGTCCACCATAGCTCATGTCTCTTCTTCCAGGTTTCTCAGTCTCGTTTGCTTGTTTCTCATCATCTCTGACATCTCTTACTACAGGAATGCACCAGCTGTCAGTGTTTGGAGTTCTTGTTCCCTCCTCTCACTCTCCTGGAGATGTCTTCTGGTCCCGTGACTTTAAATACCATCTGAACCTGGAAGATTGCTCACCTTTCTACATCCAGCCCAAGACTTTCTCCTAAATTCCGGGCCTGTATATCCGTCCATGTATCTGACATCTCCACTTCCATATCTGTACAACATTTCAAGATGGACAGGTCCAAAACCAAACTCATCCTCCCACACACGGTATTTCCCATCTTCATAGATCACAAATCTGTCTTTTCAATTATTCAGGGTGTATCCCTTGGAACTAATCTTGACTCTTCTCTTGTTCTTGTAGCTTGCATTCAGTCCAACAGGAGACCCTGGCACTCGGTCATCAATAAGAGCTGGAAATCCCAAACACTTCTCACCATTTTACCAAGACTGGCCTTGTCCAAACCACTATTACCAGTTGCCCATATTATTAAGGTGGCTTCCTAACTGGTCTCTGTACTTCTGCCCCCATTCCCCTGTGTGTATTTGGAACTTCATTCACAGGTGTCATCCTGTGACACATAACATATCATGCTGCTCCTCTGATCAAAGTCCCACAGGGTTTTTATAGCTCATTTTAAATAAAAAATGAAAAAAAATAAATAAATAAAAAATGAAGCCCTTGCATGACATGCAGGGCCCAGCAAAATGTCCTATTCCCTAGCACTTCCCTGAGCTTTCCTCTCAGGACCCTCTGGCTTACTTTTCTCCAGCTACACTGGATTCTTGATCCCTGCAAAGTGCCAGGCACAGTCTCTTCTCAGGGCTTTGCTGTTCGGGTTGCCTCTGCCTGGAATGCTTTGCACTGGGTATTCATGCGGTCTGCTCTCTGCTATTTCCTTTGCATCTATGCAAGGTCACCTTTTCAATTAGGTCTTCCTTCATGGTTTTATTTAAAATTGCACCACATCCAGTGCTCCCTAACCCCCTAAAATGCAAACTCCGTGGGAATAGGGATTGTTTGTTTTCTCTGGGCTATATTCCCCATACCCAGAAGAGTACCTGAAAGAAAATATCTACTGCTTAAAGATTTGCTGAATTAACGAGAATGAAAGCTAAGCAAGCGATGGTGCTCCCTCATCAGTCTTTCCCAGCTGCCTGTGAACCATCCCAACTCCTCTGAAACTTCTTTTATATCCTGAAAAATGCTAATATACCTTTATCCTCCAGCCTTTTACCTCTACCACTCTGTACCCCACAGTCTCTCTTTGAATTGGAAATGTTTTCAGCCACAAGTAGCAGGAATCACAATGGTGGCTTAAACAAAGTTTTTCATTCTTCTCACTTGAAGATGTTTAAAAATGAATATTTGCTGGCACTGACTCAGCAACTCAGTATTATAAGGACTCTGAGAAAGTTGGCCTTGCCTTATGGTCACCCGATCCTGTAGTTGCTCCAATCTTACAACAGCTTTCAGAGGTACGAAGTGGCCTTCGGTGTGAGGCAGGTAGGTTCTGTGTATGTGCCTTCCAAGAACAGGTAGCAAGGGACCCTTGTCCCGATGTTGTCTTCTCTGTGGTAGACTTCTCTTGATATTTTTTCTTTCCTTTTCTTTTCTTTTCTTTTCTTTTCTTTTCTTTTCTTTTTTTTTTTTTTTTTTTTGATATTTTTCTTAAAACTCCACTTCTCTGAACAAAAGTGAAGGTCAGTGAGGGGCACCTGGGTGACTCATTTGGTCAAGCGGCCAACTTGTTCGTGTTTTCCACTCAGGTCAGGGTCCTGGGATCAAACCCCACAATGGGCTCTGTGCTCTGTGGGGAGTCTGCTTGTGGATTTTCTCTCCCCACCCAGCTGTGCCCTTCCTCTCCCTGCTCTCTTGTTTTCTCTCCCAAATATATACATATATAAACAATATATATGTATATTAAAAAGGTGGGGATGGTTTTTGGTAGGCGAAAGTTCTTGCCAGCCTCATCGCCCTTCCCCTTTACTCATATTTCTCCTCTAGTCATAAATGCAATAACCTTTCACAGTGGAGGCCTTTCCTGATCCACCTCTTCCTAGAGAAGTCTGGGCTAAATGCCCTCCTCCTAGAGTTCCATAAGCCTCTGAATTTTTCTACAACAATGCTTTTGTGCAGTGCTAGAAATCAGCATTTTTTGTGTGCCTCTCCCCATACCCCCACTCCCCACTCAGTCCAACACACACACACACACACACACACACACACACACACACACTCTCATGAACACATTGTAAACTCCTGATTAGAGAAGCCAGGATAAGAAAGGATTGAGAAGTCAGGATAAAGACCGCATTTTTATTGTTCACATTTGAATTCCCAGCATCTAATGCTTATCTATAGAATAAATGAGTACATGCATGAATGAATTTTTTTTAAGTTGAGGGGTTGTCTTAATGGCCTTTAAAATCAATTTTGCATTAAGTCACTGTTTTCAGGATTATTTCAGTCCTTTTCTTATGTATCTATAGCCTAAGCTGATATTTAAACTTTTATTATCCCCAATCCTCCCCCCTCTTTTATTTTTTTTTTAGAAGACTGCAAGTCTCGTTGGTTAAATAATTTAATACATTGGCGTAATTAGGGAAACAAAGTATGATGTGGATACACCTCTCAAGTTGTAGGTGGAAAAAAAAAAAACTGTTACTCCTTCTAAATGATCACAACAGACATTCTGTGCCCACTATGAATGTTCCAAGACTTTCCCTTGGACAAAGGGTGGACAGGGGTGAAGGAGCTTATCTCTGTCTGTGTTCAAGGACAAGGCAGTACTAGAGATGGAGAAAGACACAACATGCTGCCCAAAACACAGCATGATTACTGCCAGACCAAACAGAAGGCACTTCAGAGTGGGTTCAGGGCACACGCCTCACAACAACCATCCCAACTCAACTTCCAGCTTTGTTTTCCAAACCATGTGGTCACATTAGTGAGTCACCTCAAGCCTCTGTTTGTTCACCTGTGAACGGGGATCACACTTAATGACTCCACAGGGACTGTCATGAGCTTCAAATTAGACACTGTGTGCAAAGTGATTAGTGTTTGGCACATGTTTGTTCTCAATATGCCCTGAAATTTATAGTCATTATTATAAACAAGGCACTATTAGATCATAAAAATAGAGTAATTGGCTCTACAAAATTATGGGTTAAAGTAATTATAACAAATGACTTTAAATCAATATTTGCTTCTTCTCATGGTTGGGAACACTGCTTATTTTTTTCTGCTTCTCAATCCAGCCAAAGAGCTGGTCCACTATGAAACATAAAATTAACACAGTTTTCTAACGGGCCCCATTCTCTCTGGTTCCTTGTGATGTCATTCGTTCACTTTCCTTGCCTCTTCCCAGAGTCCTATATTGTTTTATTTCAGCCTCTTCTTTCTAGTAGGCGTATCAGTGATGTGGTGTTTCAGGAATTTAAAATCAGAGCACCTTTAGGTGTAGAGGAGTCTTTGAGTTCAATTGGCACCGTCTCTTCATTGCACAGACGGGAAGATAGACTCTGTTGTGATTGGTTTGAGATTATGGAGCTGTTACCAGAGCTGGAGTTGAAACACAGGTCACTGGAATCCATATTCACTGCCTATCTTACATGGCATCCTACTGAATTATTCATGGGAGCAGAGAGTAGAAGTGGGGAGGTAGTGCTTTTTATAAGGATATTTGCAAGATCAGGTCAGTTTTAGGTATTTCTGAGCATGGGTGGTGATGACAGTATTGGGTGGGCAATGGGAGGTCTTAAACAGTCTTGTCATCAACTATTCTGCTTTCCACTGAGGGCAAGATCTGCCTAACCTTCCTTCCTTAGAGTCTATCTTCTAAGAGAAGGTTAGAAATAAACAATACATGTAATAAATTAGTCAATGTTACAGTAGGCGAGAAGGTCATAAGGATTATTTTAAAAAAGAGAAAACCAGAGCAGTGTATGGGGGAGTAAGAAGGCAAGGGATGAGGGGAGGTCACAGGGCAGCATTAAATAAAGTGGTCCTTGGAGGTCAGCAGAGGCAGAGGAGGATCTGGGTATGGTCTCTGGTCTCATGGAACTTCCACTCAAACATCGTACTGAGCACTTTTGTTTTTCCTCTGGACAGTGTAGTTCCTAATATTATGTTTGCATAAATATGATTATACATGAACGCATGCAAATGCTCATGAAGGTATAACTCCTGGCTAGAAGAAGGGCCTTAAAGACAATCTGCTGAATCCCCAGCCAACATTTGAAGCTTTTCTTTGGCAGCATTATGAGCTCAGATCAAATAATAGGTGAGAACAATTAGAAAGTTCATGAGTCAATGATTTGTTTACACACCTCTGATGAAGGCTAATTACTTGTTAGCTAAAACACGGGCCTCTCTTTTGGTTGGAGAAGCCAGCATAAGAGAAGAATTGGCTAAGAAGCTGGAACCCCCATACTCCTCAGAAGACTGTCAGGAGAGTAAACATAATGGTTAAAATTCTAACCTTTTACATGTTGCCATAAAGGTCTTCAATAAAGGCAAAATATTATTGAAAACCTTAGACTATCTGCCTCTCTCTCTCTCTCTCTCTCTCTCTCTCTCTCTCTCTCACACACACACACACACACACACACACACACTCAGTTACTCAGATATTTATACAGTACAAAATTTATTTATTTTTAACTACCACCTCTGACATATTTAACAGTTTCTCATTTCCAGCCCTAGACTAGACAGGTCTTTAGGGTTGCCACATGGAACACAGGAGACCCAGTTGAATTTGAATTTCTGATAAATAATGATTATTTTTTTCAGTCTAAATATGCCCCAAATATTGCATGGGGAATTTTTATACTAAAAACCATTTTTTGTTTTTCTGAAATTCAAATTTAACTAGGCATCCTGTATTTTTATTTATGAAACCTGGCGACCCTAGAAGTCTTAAGTGCTCCAGAGAGAATTTTGGCCAGACGCTACTTTTTTTTTTTTTTTTCCTCCCTTCTTTGTGCTCTAAACTATATGGTCATGGAACTCTGAGAGGTGGTGCTGCTCTATGGTTGTCCATGCTTCAGTCATTAATTGATGCATTATTCATACAACCTTATTTTTGCACACCCACTGTGTGTCTGATACAATGCTCTCTAAAAAGCTAAAGAGATCTGAGCCCTGCCCTCATTTTGCTGACTGTCTAATAATATCTATTAGGAAAATATCCCAAAGTGCAATAGTGCTATGTGGACTGAGCTCATATCACCACTGTGTGAATTTGTCAACACACAGCATAAGCCGATAATCACCGTGCTAACATCGCCGTGTAAATGAAAGAAGGAAAGTCTTTTAAAATAGTGGTTTCCAAATAGTGATTTTACATCAGAGCTGGACCTGGTGCATGACGTTTCTGAGCACTGTGTGTTTGTCAAACATGGTGCTGGACTCAGCATTTCATTTAAAACGCAAAGCAACAAGAAGAGATGGATCCAGTTGTCGTCTCCATGTTACTAATAAAAAAGGTGGGGCCGAGAAAGTTAAATAAACTGCCCAAATCTACAACAAGGGGGTGATAAAACTGGGATTCCAACCAGGGGTCTGACGATCCAGAACACATCCTCTTCACCTCCGTGCTCTACTACTTGAGGAAAAGTCAGGAAGCTCTACTAAATATTATTGATCCCAGAGCTTCTGAATCAGGAAGTCTGGGGTAAGATTTGGAGAACACATTTTTAACAAGCTCCTGGGTGATTTAGGTCGTGCTAATTTAGACAAAAGTAATCTAATCTAGCTGAAACACCTTGGAAACCTTCACTTTTACGACTGTCAGTTCTTAGGACCTCAGGGGTAGGGGCTTCCTGTTATGAGATGGGGGGAGGCAGTACGAGGGAGCTGAATACGTACTGAGTGTTCCCAGGGCATATGCATCCCACTTTTTTTTTTTTTCTGCAGACATTTTTCCTAGTTTGCAAAACCACTTCTCAGGCAGTAGCTCCAGTGTCCTTTCCTCTTGACTATGCATCTCCATGACTCAACCAGTTTAGTTAGGCCAGTGACAATTTAGCATTAGGCATCTTTTCTTTCTTTCTTTCTTTCTTTCTTTCTTTCTTTCTTTCTTTCTTTCTTTCTTTCTTTCTTTCTTTCTTTTTCCCTTCCTTCCCTTCCTTCCCTTCCTTCCCTTCCCTTCCCTTCCCTTCCCTCCCTTCCCTCCCTTCCCTTCCCTCCCTTCCCTTCTCTCTCTTCTCTTCTCTTCTCTTCTCTTCTCTTCTCTTCTCTTCTCTTCTCTTCTCTCTTCTCTTCTCCTTCCTTCCTTCCTCCCTCTTTCCTCCCTTGCCCCTTCCTTCCTTCCTTCCTTCCTTCCTTCCTTCCTTCCTTCCTTCCTTCCTTCCTACCTTCCTTCCTTCCTTCCTTCCTCCCTTCCCTTCCCTTCCCTTCCCTTCTTTCTTTTTCTTTTTCTTTTTTTTTTTTTTAATTTTAGAGAGCCTGGGGTGGTGAGAGGTGGCACAAAAGGGGCACAGGGAGAGGGAGAAAGAAACTCAAGCAGACTCCCCGCCTGAGACAGGGCTCAACCTCAGGACCTGAGCTGAAACCAAGAGCTGGAGCCTCAATGAATTGGTGCCACCTGGGCACCCCTGGGCATCTACTCTTTCTGAGGCATGGCTTTCCCACAGATTGGAAGGGAATTGGTTTAAAATACCTGGTCTCATTGCATCTGTATCTTTGGGGTAAATCCCCAGCAGTGCAATTGCTGGGTCGTAGGGCAGGTCTATTTTTAACTCTTTGAGGAACCGATGTTTCTAGCAGCCATGTCCACAATAGCCAAACTGTGGCAGGAGCCTCGGTGTCCATCGAAAGATGATGGATAAAGAAGATGTGGTCTATGTATACAATGGAATATTCCTCAGCCATTAGAAACGACAAATACCCACCATTTGCTTTGATGTGGATGGAACTGGAGGGTATTATGCTGAGTGAAGTAAGTCAATCGGAGAAGGACAAACATCATATGTTCTCATTTATTTGGGGAATATAAATAATAGTGAAAGGGAATAGAGGGGAAGGGAGAATAAATGGGTAGGAAATATCAGAAAGGGAGACAGAACATAAAGACTCCTAACTCTGGGAAATGAACTAGGGGTGGTGGAAGGGGAGGAGGGCGGGGGATGGGGGTGAGTGGGTGTCGGGCACTGAGGGGGACACTTGACGGGATGAGCACTGGGTGTTATTCTGTATGTTGGCAAATTGAACACCAACAAAAAATAAATTTATTATTAAAAAAAATACCTGGTCTCCACCTGGTGTTTCCATTACCTTTGCCCTAGAGGGAGGCTATGTAGAGGAAGTGGCCAGGAGAGGGGCCCCCTGTGGCAGACAGATTTCCAGAAATAGTGAGGATGGAGTGCAGACCTGGGTGAGGCTGTTGGGGGGGGCGGTCCTCTGCCCAGAGGTGGGGCGAGTTCCAGCAGCTTGATGACAAATCCCAAAAGTGAACCAAAATTATGTTTCTTCCTTCCTATTGTTTACTTGTTTTTTTCCATCCTCCCTCTCCCTTCCCTCCTGCCCCCCCTTCTTTCCAATCCTCTTCCTTCATCCAAGCAATACGTGTTTAACTTTACTTTTAACTGCAGTACACTAATATACAGAAACGTGCACAAATCCAGAGTGTACGTCTTGATGGATCTTCACAAAGACAGCACACCTTTATAACCATCATGCAGGTTAGGAAAAAGGATCACATGGGGACGCCTGGGAGGCTCAGAAGTTGAGTATCTGTCTACCTTTGGCCCAGGGTGTTATCTGGAGTCGCAGGATCGGGTTCCACCTCAGGCTTCCCGCAGGGAGCCTGCTTCTCCTTCTGCCTGTGTCTCTGCCTCTCTGTGTGCGTCTCTCATGAATAAATAAATAAAATCTTAAAAAAAAAGAATCATACCAGCACACTAAAACTCAGCACATTCAGACGTGTTACTATTCCCTCCAAGTTAAAATTATGTTGATCCATATCACCAGAAATTAGATTCGTCTCTTTTTTGACATTTTTAACTGGAGGGAACAATAAGCTGTGGACCATTTAGCGTATGGCCAATTTTGCTCTGCACGATGCTTGTGGAATTTATCGAAGTTGTTTAGTGCTCCAGGAACCTGTTCTTTTTCGCTCCTGAATACTATTTCATTCTGTGCACATATCAAACTTTATTAATTCTACTGTTTGGGGGGAATTTAGTTTATTTCCTATTTCTGGCTATTACTAATATGCTAGTAATTGTTCAATAGTAATAGCTATTACCAATAGTACCGCTGTGAGCGTTCTTGTGGCTCTCCTCGGGGAAACATTCTTGCGTATGCTTCTGGGTGCGCAACTGTGAAAGGAATGATGATGTCATAGGGTCAGTATGTTCACTTATGGGAGATATTGCCAAACAGTCTCCCACGGCGACTGGGTTAATTTACAGCCTACCAGCAGTCATTGAGAACTGCAGGTGTTCCATATCTTTCTTTCTTTCTTTCTTTCTTTCTTTCTTTCTTTCTTTCTTTCTTTCTTTCTTTTTTTTTTTAATGTAGATATCCAATTAACCTACCCAGCGATATTTACTGAAAAGACTACCTTTTCCCTACTGAACTTCTCTTTCACGTTTTCCTTAAATGAAGTGACAACCTATATTCAAGCAATATCCATTGATCTGGTTCCGTATTGAGTCCTGGCAACAGAGATGAAATGTGAGTACATACTCTGACCTCGGTCTGCAAATATGAGAAGAGCCATCTCTCTCTCCTAGCCTGAATTCTAGTTGGAGTAACAGATAATAAATAAGTGAGCCATCAAATGACGTAATTTTTTATTATGTGATGAGTAGGATACGAGAGGAAGACACAAAAGAGAGGTTGATGTGGCAGAGAGTGGAGGAGGACACTAAAGCAGATGAGGTGCAGGAAGGGTTCTCTGACGAGGTGGCGGTTAAACAGAGCTGAGGGAATGGGACTGTGCCAGCTCTTCAGGGAAGTACCTCTTCTGATGTTAGACAAGTCCGCGGCACAGTAGGCGAGCCAGCCCCTGGCCCTCACCGCGGGAACTGTCAGGAGGCCAGGGTGGCAGGTGTGGAAGGTGCAGAGAATGGCATCACCAGGCAGCGAGAGGCAAGTGCAGGATCTCCCAGGGCCCACAGGCTGCCGAGAGAGATTTGTTTTCTTGCAAGGATGCAATGGAAAGCCACTGGGGAGCTCTAACGGGCCCGGTGTCACAATGTGCTTTCCGTGGCTGCGCAGTAAACACATGGGGTGTAGAGGGTTGCATCAGACCACAGGGGAGATGGGGTTCCGCTGCGGTGTCCCCAGGCCTTGGAGTAAGGACAGAGCGGGGCGTCTAGGATGACTCTCATCCTGCTTGCTCACCCAAGAGTTCCGTTTCCTATGCAGTGAAGAATCTTACTCGTTTCTCGAGTCCCTAAGGGTATAAGCCTTTGCTGTCTTCTCCAGCCCATCCGATAGGCCCTCTCGTAGGAGCCGGTCTCCTCGCCTGGTTGCTCCTTATGCTTAAGTCCTGGCTGCTCAACCCACTTTACAGGCTCTGGAAGGGAAAGAACAGCTTTCCTGTCTGTATTCTTTTCTTTGTTTTGTTTTGTTTTGTTTTGCTTTAAAGATTCATTTTTTTGAAAGAGAGAGGGAGAGCGTGAGAGGGAGGGTCAGAGGCGGGGAGAGAGAGAGAGAGAGAGAGAGAGAGAGAGACTCACCAGCAGATTCCCTGCTGAGCGCAGAGCCTGCTAGAGGGCTCGATCCCACGCCCTCCACCCCCAAGACCACAACCTGAGCCCAAAGCAGAGAGTCTGGAGCTTGACCGACTGGGCCACCCAGGTGCCCCTCCTCTCCGTATTCTTCAGAATGGAAAACTGGGGAGATTCTAAGGGGAAAACAGTCGTAGAAGTCATGATTTTGATGCTGTCATTTGAAAGCCACCGAATCTCTGGCATGTTTAGGTGACGCCTCAGAGAAGGGGTGGCCTTCCGGCTTTCACATATCCTGAACTTGTCAGAGTACTTTTAGTTGGCCGAGAGCCAGGACTTGGTATTGAACAGAACTCTTTGGGTTGACATTTTGCCCCTGTCAAGATACGTTCTGCCCCATAGGGCCTTTGGTCACGTCTCTCTGGGCCTCAGTTTTTCCATCTACAGAGTGAGGACTGCTTCTTCCCTTGGTGCTTGCTTTTCAGAGTAAATGTGAGGATGAGATGAGCTACCTCACACGTGAATTACGGAGTGATTTTCCATCGAAAGCAAGTGTTGGTACATTCAGGATTCTTTGATCCGGCCTCAGCCTCCTGCCCACCAATCCCTGCCACTAGCATCAGGGCTGTCCCTTTGTCCTCTGTGCATGGTGGGGAGCTCAGGGGTTGCTTAATCCCACAGGGAATGGCAAGTAGGCCATAGTAAAGGCATTCTTTTAAAGGGGCTGCTTCCGAGGGAGTGGGCCATCCTCGGATGGGATGTTAGGACAGGTGTCGTGGCTCATGGGCCACGAGATGGCGCCAGAATTCCTTTGTGTCGCTCGCTCTTCCCATCACCTCTGCCAGCTCCCACCCACTCTGCTTTTGCATCTGCGCAGCCTCCTCCGCTGGGGTTGTGATGAATTTGTTTGCTGGGAAAAGCGTCTCTCCCTCAGGAATCCGTGGGACAGAAAATGCCTTGCGGCCTCGGCTACCGTGGAACTTTCTCTTTCCTTGGTCTTCCAGGGATTTACCTCTTGAAAAACGCCACTGTCTCTAAAATTTGGAAGAAAAACAGTAAGGACAATGGTTTAGGCGAGTTTTCATATCTCTGGGAACCCTCCTTCCTAAGGGCAACTCACATCCCAGGTCTATTTGTACACACAATGCGTGATGCATGCCAAGCTGTTCCTGATGAAGACATGATCCGCCTGCCTCTGCCCATCCCTAGGCACCAAGAGCGAGTTCTCCCATATTGTCACTGCTTCCTTTCCAGGTGGCCCCAGAAACCCTTCCCAGGCTTTTCTCCCCATGGGAGCTGTACTCATTAGTTAGGCCAGGTGACTCTCCTCTAGAGAGCAAATTCACTCTCCAAGAGCTCGGCCCAGCCAGCTCCCCCCCCCCCCCCACTAGCAACACAGGGTCTCTTGCTCTGTCATTCAGAGACCACAAGATCACAGCACTTCACAGATGGCAGGGCTGAGGGAGCTTTTCGGGTCCGCCAACCTGGTGACGCTGTAACTTTAGCCTCCGCATCACCTGGAAGACTCCTTAAATGTGGGTTGCTTCACCCCACCCTGCAGTCTCTGGACCAGTTTGTCTGGGATGGGACCTGAAGATGTGCATTTCTTGCTGGTCCTCTGCTGATGTGGATGCTACTGTCCCAAGGATCACAGCTCTGAGAGCCATGGGTCTCGTTCTGTTTTCTCACAGGTTTGGAAACTGAGGTTCAATGAAGTTAAATGATTATTCAAGGTCACAAAGCAAATTGAAATTAGCTAGGACTAGGAATTCAGGAGTCTTTTAAGCAAAAGCTTTTAAAGTCCGCATTCAAATTGGAGCTGGTTAAAAAATTTCCCTTTCTACTTTTTATGGGGAAAGGATTTGCTGAGCAAATTTACAGAGGAAATCAGATTGTAGGGGGAATGTTTAATCTGTATTTAATCACTTAAAATAGAGTTCTATTATTTTTGAGTTTAAATGAAAGCACGAACTAAGAAGAACCTATTTCTTAGTAAAGAGGCTGACCTTTTAGCGTTGCCACTGTGATGATGTTCTTTCTAATGGCCATGGCACATAGGCAGGATTCCAGGGAAGGTTGTTCCACTGACTGATTCTCTTCCGAGTATCCATCCCCAATATCCTCCCTTCTCTGTCTCCATCCCAAACCACGATGTCCTCCTTGTAATAACTTGGACGTGTTGTGTTAGTTAAGATAGCCACATGGAAATGGACTAATTTCAACGTCTCTTAAAGAGGTTTATTCTAATAATTTTTTCCAAAACTGTGGTCCGCCTAGCCCTTGTAAGTGGCATGACTTGAGAAGCATGTGTGTATGTGTAGTTATATTAATAAGAATAGTTATAGACTTATTTATAAGGATACCTTCTATTTGGGGCAATAGATGCTGTTTCAAAAAGTTGTGGTAGTAATATAGACTTTCATTTTAAATACATAAGAGAAATGAATCAACTTTTTAAAATTATTTATGCATTTATTTAGACAGAGTGTGAGCTGGGGGAGGGACAGAAGGAGAGGGAGAGAGAGAGAATCTCAAGCAGACTCCTTGCTGAGCTCGAAACCCATCTCGGGGCTCAATCTCACGACCCTAAGTCCATGACCTGAGCTGAAACCAAGAGTCAGATACTTAACTGACCGAGCCACCCAGGTGCCCCAATGAGTATGTGTCAATTTTTTTTTTTTAATTATCACACTTTAACAGGATATAGTATGCAAATGTAGCCAAAGCTGTCCAGATATCTGGATGAGGGAATATTGGTAAATACCATGCCAGTGACTGAAATAATGGGGTTTTACAACTGGAGCCTGTACACATTTATGCTCACAGATGTTCAAGTGGAAGCGGAGTCACTATGTGTGGAGATGATGGAAGTGTCTCCATAGATTCGATGATTAGATGTCCCCACCAGTCCTGTAAGTCCCGACTTTCCTCTCTATTCCATTAATCTGTCAAATGCTGTCAGCCTTCACGATTTTGGATAAGCTATTCTGTTTTGGAGATGAGGGGTCTGTGTTCTGCAGGTAAACATCAACACTCTGCTCAAAGTTCATCTTGCATCACGTGAAATCTCTCATGAAATGCTCATTCCTTCTTGTCTTCCTCTGGTCTGTACTCTTTCAGTCTGTGCTCTGTAATATTCACAGTCTAATAGATCTGGCCAACATTTATTGAATACCTATAATGTCTGAGGTACTGGCCCATGAGGATTGACTTTGCCATTAGGCAGGTTCAGACACCAGGAGGAGGGCAGACAGGCAAACCAGTGGTGTTGCTACGTGCTGAACTGTGCCCTCAAACTCATATGTTGAAGTCCTAACCCCCCTGTCCCTGAAAGGGACTGGATTTGGAGATACAAGCTTTAAAGAGGTATAATGAGGTCATATGGGTGGACCCTAATCTAATAGAACTGCTGTCCTTATAAGAATAGGAGATTAGGACACAGAGAACATAAAGATCGAGGGGCAACCATGTGAGGTCACAGAGAAGGCGGCCATCTGCAAACTAAGGAAGAAAAGCCTCAGAAGAAACCAATCCTGCTGACACCCTGACGTGGACTTTCAGTCTTTAGAAGTCAGAAAAAATAAGTTTCTGCTGTTTAGGCCAACCGGTCTGTGGTATTTTGCTATGGCAGCCATAGGAAACTCAGAGTAGGCATTAAGATGTGAATGCCAGGAAGGCAGATGAGTGGAAAATGTCTTCAGAGACAAAGAGTGTCTGAGGGATTCTCTCAAGACTGAAGATGAGTTTATTAGGCACACGATAGCAAAGGCATTCTCTAAAGAAAATATGCACAAAAAGCAATTGTTTATCTATCAGCTATTACTCTTTGCCAGTGCACAATTAGGTGTAGAAGGATGTTCACTAAAGCGTTGTTTATCAAGTACATCCTGGAAAAATAATGAAAGTCCACCCATGGAGAAAGATGAAGGAGAATTAATGAGTCCATAGAAAATTACATGGAAAAAAAAATCAGGATTCATTTCCTTTCTACGCTTAAGTAAACTGTATCCTCTATAAAGTGCTAGCATTCTGGCAACTGATTTCAGGTATTGAAAGTCAAACACAAAAATAAAATAAACATACACAAGTAATATTTACTAAGCATTTATAATGCAAAAATCACTCTGATGATTGGGGATGAAATAAGGAGATACTTGCAACTGGAAGGTGGTGCGAAGGAGAAGAACTGTACTCTATCCACTTGGCGGAATTCAGCCCAGGAAAGGGATGGCCCACTTCTCTCTTTATATCTGTTGAATCGCTTGTGCGTAGCGTAGTCCTTAGAACCTGAGGGCTTCCAGGGGCACCTGGGAGGCTCAGTCGGTGAAGCATTTGCTTTTGGCTCAGCTCATGATCTAAGGGTCCTGGGATGGAGCCCAGTGTCAGGCTCCCTGCTCAGCGGGGAGCCTCCTTCTCCCTCCGCCTGCTGTTCCCCCTGCTTGTGCTCTCTCTCTATACATATATATTAAATAAATAAATCTTTTTAAAAAATTTTTAAAAAAAGAACCTGAGAGATAGTTTTTGAATGAATGAATGAAGAGTGTTAAAACTCTGAGTTATAAAATGAGGTCTATGCTTCTGTTCTGGTTTTGGTATAATTTTGTTATAAGCTGGTAAGTAGGTTAATGGATATTAGATTGTTATCTGCATGATAAAGAGCAGAAACATAGCAGCCAAGACAGTATAACATTAAAGCAGTAAATGTATAATGGTTAAAAACACAGCTAAAACTAGGTTCTAAATCTGGCACCTCTAGGACCTACTTAACCTCTCTGAGATCCCATTCCATTCCCCCATTTGTGAAATGAGGACAGTCTGGTGTGTGTGTGTGTGTGTGTGTGTAAGTATGTATTTTTTCTGAGTATAAAACTAAACACCCTTACTCTTACTGGTTTTAAAAATAAATGGATATATGTAAGGAAAAAAATAAAACAACCCTTTCCTCACCCATCAAGTGATAAGCACTCATAAAATGTTTGATATATTTCCCTTCAAATGTTTTTCATATGCATTTGTATATATTACAGATTTGGCATCATTTTGCATTTTCAAATTGGTACACTGTTTTGTCACCTCATATTATATAGAGACTATTTTTTATGCCATTAAATATTCCCTGTAAATACCACTTAAATGGCTCTATAACATTCCAGAGTATGTATTTATCATAATTTATTTAATCATTCTCCTAATTTTGGACATTTGGCTTGCTTCCGATTGTCAGCATCAAGGGTTATTTTGCAATAAACCTCTTGGCACACAGAGTCATGGAAGGGAACCTGTAAGTCAGTAGTATCAATCTTAAGCCTCTTGATATATATTGCTAAAATATTTCTAATAAATGTTGTGCTGTTTATACTCCCATTGTATTTATTAGTTTTTTCTAGGTTATGCTGCAGTAAAAACCACATCAGCATTTCAGTGGGTTCAACAACCTGATTTCTTGCTCACAGTATCCACTGACTAGGTCAGTTTGGGCTCTTGTCTACAGTCTCCTTCCTTCTGGAATTCAGACTGAAGCAGCAGCTTTATATGGAACACGCAGTTCTTAAACAGCAGGGAAAGGAAAATGGTACAGTCACATGATGCTTCCTAATGCACCTGCTCCAATACGTGCCCCTTCTGCTCACATGCTATTGGCTGAAGCAAGTCACATGCTCACACCCAAAATAAGCAGAGAAAGCTACTCCTCTCTCAGAGGGGCACAGTCAGGGGCCCCTACAAGGGGCAGTCAATATTTAGAAGAATACATCCCACCAGCACTGCAACTATTCTGATTCTCCCTCAGCTTTACTGAGTATGGCAATTTTAAATATTTGCACATCTTATAGAGGAAGATGGTAACATATTTAATTTAATGAATTTATCTCCTTATGAGACTCAGAATATTTTCATGGTTTGTGCCATTTGGATTTGGTTTATTCAAGATAATGTATAAATTCGTAGACATTTTTCTATTATATTCTGTCTTTTAGAATGATGTTTTTTTGTTTGTTTGTTTCTTTGTTTTTTATTAAGAACAAGACCTTACCCATCAAGGTTAGTGTATTTTTTCTAATTTCCCTTTAAGTGTGTTTATATTATTTTTTGATAAATGGTGTATTAAAATTCACATGTAGTCAGATTTATCATTTTTTCTTTGTGATTTATTCCATGGCTTTCTGCTTAGAAAGTGCTTTCCTTTCCTAAAACCAGACACATTTACTCCCCTTCTTTCTTTTGCAGTGTTTTGTTTTAACCCTTTAATCCATGTAAAGTTATTTTGTAGTGAGAGTGTGTGCGACGGATCACAGTTGACCTCACAACAGTAACCAGAACATAAGTTCTAAAGGCCTGTATCTATCATTTTCTCATTCACCTTCTTAATTGGAAACAGAAGCACAAAGCAGAAAGCTTATGGAATGGAGTAGGGAGTCCAGTTGATTTGAATTCTACAAGTAGCTTTGGGATTCAGTTGTTGCATGACTTTAAGCACAATTCAAATAACTTTTCTTGCTGTGTACCCCTTCATCCGTAAAATGAAAACATTGGATCTCAAGGACTCCACCTATCCCCAGGTATCTTTGGCTTGCCTCTAGATCTAGTATATGCCTATTATGTATCCTGTCACGGCCCAAACCTGTGGCAGATGTGGCTAATGCAATGTGCCACTTTTTTTTTTTCCTTTCTGAGTTAAAGTGGTCAAAGAATTCTTATAGTAACCCAAGAAGTTGCTGAATCAGCCTACCACTTAAAACTTAATTCCCAGTAATGTTCTAAGAAGTAGGAATTGTGAATTCCTATCGAAATGCCTGTTCTTAGGCAATTCCGCTTATTCTATTCAGAAATTGCCTTTTTTAATCATGCATCTAAGGTCTATTTTGATCCTACTAATAATCAATGTTCTAATACAACTGCTTTTGATCCTGTACTACTTTATTTATATATATAAATATATATTTTATATATACATATAATATATATTATATAAATATACATATTTATATATAATATACATCATATATAATAATATATATTAAAATATATATATATATATATTTTAAAGCTATGCCCAAATCATTGTGAGATATGTTCGGATCATTACACATATTTTCAATATTTGCAATTAAGTTGTACTATGACAAATAATGGAAGTGTTCTCACTTATTATAATATTAGTTAGTTTTGGGTCCAATTAGAGTACCAAAAGAAAGAACAGACCAGACCCATAAATACAGAGAACAAACTGGTGGTTGCCAGAGGAGAGGGGGAAAGGAGGATGGTCCAAAAAGGGAGTGGGAAGTACAGGCTTCTGGCTATGGAGTGAATAAGTTATGGGGATGACAGGGACAGCGTGGGGAATATAGTCAGTGATATTGTAATGACGTCATATGGTGACAGACGGTAGCTACATATATGGAAAGCATAGTATAATGCATAGACTTGTGGAATCACTAAGTTGTACACCTGAAGCTAATGTAATGTTGTTGTCAACTGTACTTCAATAAGTAAATTATTAAATAAGTAAGTAAATAGTATAAAAGTTAAGAGCCTAATCTGACAGTCACAAAGAACTTTATATCATCTATCCTAATCCATCCTATTGACCAAGTAGTCTTATATATCTCAGAAATATCAACCAGCTCCCATGGCTTTCATAATATAAAACAGCAACTTAAAAGGCAATCCAGTTCTTGAATCCAGTCCAAGGTCCAAATGCTAATGGATGGGACTTTTAAAATCTCTTGTGGTAAAAGGCTTCACTGGCATGGAGAGAGAACTTTTAGTCTACCTCTTTAGTATCTGGGGTCAGAAGTCATAGCTGCTGGAATTTTAAGCGATATCTCAGCTTTGTGCCATTCTGTGGTAAGAAATACTGTAATTATTCTGTTTCTTCTATATTTACAGACTATATTTTGGTGACAACTCCACAAGAGTCTCCTTTTGCTACGGTAACAGATATGTGCAATCTATTTGATTTTGGAGGAAAAAAATAGCTACAAGCCCGTTGGTGCTAGATTTGGTTGTCTAATTAAGTTCATATCCCTTCATGGTTATGGACAGTCTTGATATGTCCAGAAAGTACATAGAACAAATAGGAAAAGATCTTCATTGTGAAAAATATTTGAAGCTTAAATGCCTATTTATAATATTTATACTGATAATATTTCTTCTGTGTTTTATTTTTCCCATCCTCTGACACACACAAAAAAACATCTAATATTGGTGTTGAGTTGAGAGGAGATACAGGGAGTTATTGTAAAGTCATTGTTTATACTTTTTTTGTTACTCTCTTCCCTTTTGATTTAATTTAGACCTTACATTATTCCCATGACTATGGACTGTGGTCTATGAGCTATGTGTTAATAAAGATCTTGTTACCTCTGGACTCTATCATATTATCAGTTACTTTAGAACTCAGTATATTCCCAACTACTCTATGTGAGAGTCAGACTAAAACAAGCTATTCCAACACTTTTAGTCGATAGCTTAAAGAGATGGAGTAACTAGCCAAAGATCTTGTAGGTTGGTAGTAAGAGTGGAAACCAACCTCTGGATCTCTAGCCTTTTAAACCCAGTGCTTCCTTATATATTAAATCGTTTCTCCTACAAAGTTAATCTTAAATTCTTCCATTCATACCAAGACCTGAAGCCATGAGCATTCCCCTTTAGTTGGCCAAGAGAAGAAATGAAACATTTACTTTTTGTTTTAAATGGCTAGTAGCTAAAGCATATTGATATGGTCAAGATGGCACATTAAAATAAAAATTATGTAAGGAATAAAAGGCAGCATAAAATAGAAACATTTGCTTCCACTGTGGTTTAAAAGAGCATTATGCCAGCTTCATATAATATTGCAGGGGTAGGTTTATGGACAGATTGGGCAATATCTCAAAAACAATATTAAAGACCAAGGAGTTAGATATAGCAGAAGGCCACCACAGAGTAAATGTATGGTTGCCAACAGAGACTGTTCTCAGGAAATACTAAATTGTTCTCCCTGATATATGGGAAGACATGTACAATTATAGTGCTTATCATATATAGGTCCATGGTTATGCTCTGTTCCAATCCTTCATTAATATAGGAGTTTAGAGTTGAGTCACCTACCCAACATCACAGAGTTAGCTAAAGTAATAGCATGAATTCATTACTTATTATTATATAACAAATTACCCCCAGACACAATGGCTTAAAACACCAGCAAACCTTTAATATCTATCACAGTGTCTACATGTGAGAAATCTTGGAGAAATTTAGCTGGGTATTTCTGTTATGGAATTGCTTATGAGGTCACAGTCAAGGTGGTGATTAGAAAAATGGTCAGTAGAAGTCCTGCCTGGGGATGAAGAATTTGCTTCCAAGGTGGCTCACTCATATGGTTGGCAGAAGGTAATGACCATTGGCAGAAGGTCTCAGTTCCATATAGCCCTCTTTATAGGCTGCTTGAACATCCATCCCCTCAGTATGGGAGCTGGCTTCCCACAGACCAAATGATCCAAAGGAGATCAAGGCAAAAATCACCAATGTCGTGGTTTTTTTCCTTCCTTCTTTCTTTTTTTTTTTTTTAAGATTTTCTTTATTTATTCATGAGAGACATATAGAAACACAGGCTGAGGGAGAAGCAGGCTCCCTGCAGGGAGCCCAATATGGGACTCGATCCCTGAGCTGAAGGCAGACACTCAACCACTGAGCCACCCAGGTGTCCCTCCTAATGTATTTTGAAACCTCATCTTGGATGTCACACACCGTGATTTCTGCAAAATCCTACTGGTTGCAGGGTCAGCCCTATTCGACTTGGGAGGGGACTGCACAAATGCATGAGTATTAGAGGGTAAGAATCACTAGAGGTTGGAGAGCTTAGAGGAGTACCCAGTATATGTAAGAGTAACTATTTAGTAGTACATTACTAATAAGAGAGGTTAATATTCCTATTAACTTATAATCTTAGTATCTTACAGCATATCATAATTCTAAAGATTCGTTTTATTTTTTTTATATTATTGTAGTCTAATTTTTCTAAGAAAGTGAGAAGCTAGATTCCTTGACTGTGATCTTGATAACCAACCTAAGTTGTAAACCTATCCTTTTTTTTTTAAAGAAAAAAAAGTGAGATAGCAATATTTTATTTATATTTGGACATGAATAGAGGATGGATGAGTAAAAGATTCAAGTAGCTATAATGTACACTATAAAATAACAAGAAAGGTCACACAAGAAGTTCACAAAGAATTCTATGGGAGTTTCAGGGTTTTGTAAACTTTGTGGACTGAGGAGAGGACTTTGTGTAAGAAGATCATTATGGCAAATTATTTTCAAATAATTAGATTTTTAAAAGAGTAGAAGAGTGGGAAGAGAGTTAAAATGCAGCGTTGGGAAATCGAAAAGTATTTTTGAAACCAAGAGAAAAGCATTGGTTTATTTGGCTGGAACATTGGATGGAGACAAGGAGTATGAATTTATTCTTCAGGTAATGTGGAAACATTGCAAGTGAAGAATGTCCTGATTCAGGAAGAATTCATAGGCAAACTAAAGTCAAACTGAAGGAGTAAGAAAATGGACACAGGGAGATCAGTTAGGAGGCAATTGCACAAGGTACTTGACATTCAATGAGAATCTAAACAAGGATGTGTGAAAGAATCAAAGTAGCTTATTTCAAAGATAGAACTTACAGCACGGGGCACCTGCCTGAGTGTGGGTGCTGAAGAAAAAGCATTAAGCAAGCACTTTTTCTCCTAGAGCTAAATGGGTTGAATTTAGTGCACGCGGTCTCTGTTTTCTTTATTCATTCACTCAAAAACCATTTTTCTAGTGACTACATTGTCCTAGTTGCTGTGAAAATTCTGTGGAGGTGAAGATGAGCAAGACTCACTTTATGCCCTCTGCCTCTGTCCTCTTAGGATAAAGTATGCTCAAAAAGAGTTATTTATCCTTGTCTAATACTTTGGTTGGCTTTGTTTCCTCTCTTCCTGTTTGCTCTTAAATTTACAGTCTTTTTCTTCTTCGTTTTAATAAGCTGTTTGTGTCAACTCACCAATAACCTCTATGTGGCTGAAGCCAACAGTCAGTTCTCAGCCTACTTGTTCTTTTTAGGTATTTACTCAGTTTATCTTTTTTGACCCTTCTTACCACTTGTCCTATGTCCCTCTGCTGATTTCCCTCTTTTTACTGCCTACTCTTCTATAATGTCTGGTTCTTCTTCTTCTCTACTTCCTTTTTTTTTTTTTTTTTTTTTTAGATTTTTAAATTTATATATTCAGTTCTTGATGTTCTCTTCTTTACCGATACCATGTTCTTGGGGATCTCATGTAGTTGCCTGGATTATAATACTATTTTGGTGCTGAAGCCATCCAAATTTATGTATATTTTTTATTTTGGACTTCTGACCTCTGAACCGTATATCTATCCATCTGCCTACTCAGTATGTCCATATAGATGTAGAATTAACATTTCAAACCAAATAATCCAGAACTGAACCAATCTTTCCCCCTAAATCTGTTCCTCCCACATGCTTTCCCATGTAAATCAGTGGTGTCTCTTTCCTTGGATTGGCCTTGGCTCCTTTATTTTGTCACACTACCCCATTCAATAAATATATCTCGGTATCATTGGCTCTACCATCGCAATACATCCAAAACCCATTCTCCCATCCTGGTCTGCATCACCACCATCTCTCACCTGGATTACTGCCCTCACTTGCTATACTTGCCACTCCCAACCCATCTAATCTCACCACAATGCAAGAATAATTACTTTAAAGTGTAAGTTGTAATGAGTCACTTCATTGTTCAAAGTGCTACACTGGTTCCACACTTCACTCAGTGAAAAAGGCAGAGTCATCATCTTACAATCATATGTCAGGCCCTGTTCATTCATTCCACCATCATCACCACATTAGTGTTCAAGATAACATTTTATCACTCCTACTACCTTTATCTTTGCTTATTCCCCCCCGTCCCTCAAGGCTGTCTTGCCTTTTAGCAGTTCAGCAATACACCAGACACAGTCATAAGGTGTCTGTACTTGTGCTCTTTGCCTGAAAGTCTTGTTCTGCTGCTCTTTCTAAGGGTAATTCTCTCCCCTCTAAAGGATACTTACCGTGTTTCTTTTATTTAAAACTGCAGACTGTCACCTTCACTGAAGCACTCTTTAGTGCCTTTATGTCCCTCTCTTTTTTATTTCCTAGGTTTTATTACCTGTGCCATTATATACATATTTTTTTATTCATTATGTTTGTTGTCTGCCTCTCCACATTAGAATGTGTTCTTCATGAGGGCAGGGATCTCTGTCTTTTTGTTCCTATAGGAATATGGCTCAGAGTAGACAGTAAGTAATAATTCACAACCCAGTGAGGGAACAGATTCATAAATAGAGCATGTATAGCTATGACCAAATAACTGTAACAAGCAGGGGAGAGATCTACTACTTTCTGGGGTGAAAAATCCCCTTCAGTAAAAGGCTTATCCGAGTAAGTTGTACAAGAATCGATTTTGAGACCATGATTGTTAAATTTTAATAAGGATGGCAAATCTCTGTTCTTTATATCGTATAATGGAATTTCTGGTGAAGAACAGACAAAATGTTGAAGATTTCTCCTATCACACGACAGTATACAATTTAAGGTCCAAATAATTCCACTTGAATTAAACCTTAATTAAACACCCTGTGCATATAGATATTTCCTGCATCTACCCGCCAAAATCCTACTGATTCATCAAGGCTAAGATCAAATGTAATTCCTCCAAGAAGCCCTACCTGCCTCTCACTAATCAAAAATAAGAGCTCCTTCTTAAAATCATTGGCTGGCATCCAATTCTCCCTTCTAAATTATAAACTCATTGTGTGTATAGACCTTTAGACCTATCTTTGCGTTCCCTACAGTTCACAGAAAAGGTACCTGCACACAGTTGGAAGAAGGTACACTACATTAATCCTCAGGATCCTTTAAAACCTAACAGTATATTAGATATCTCAATCCAGTTTCATTGATACGTCTAATTTTGGTGTACTGCCATAGGGCATACAGAAATTGAACCTATGAATTTAGTTTTATGGGATCTTTCAACCAAAAAGAAGAAAGAAAAAAAAAATTACTCAACACCTCTTGTGTTTCAGGAAGAGTGCTAGGCTTTTTACGTCTGTTACTTCATATAATATCCGAAATAGCACCATTGAGCAGGTATAATTGTCCTTTTTATTTTTGCAAATGAGAAAACTGAGTCTCATAAATGTTAAATGACATCTTGAAGGTCACACATCCTGTGACAGAGCTAGAATTCTAACCCAGTTATATTATTCCACTAAATCACAAGCCATGTGACAAAGGAACAAAGGAGAAGCGATGGCAAATTCAAAATGTTGAGAAAACATTGGGCTACAATAAAATAGATATGATGAATGTCACATTGGGGCATAGTTTGTGGAACTAATTCCACAGTGCCATAAACAATTGGTTCTTGGAAGAGTTCACATTAAAGCTTACAAGACAAGGAGCTATTCTTGACTGTCTTGGGTAAAACACTGGTGTCATCAGCAGCATTAAAAAAGGTTACAATGGTAAGGCACGGTGATGGTTATATAATTAAGTTTGACATCTTCACTGGAGATCATATCAGGTGCTACTGGCTCGATGAACTTTAAGAAAAAAAAAATAGAATGAGTTAGAAACTGCCTGAAGGAAAAGTTATAAAATTTAAATCCATAGAATCCAAAGGAAATTGGTTTAAGAATAAATTATGAGAATCCCCAAAGGTTTATCAGGTACAGAAAAACCAAAAAATAGAAGCTAAGAGGGTGATAATAGAACTAGACTGGCTAGATGCAAGAAAAGAAATTGATTCAGGTCAAAGCATTCTGTTTTAAACAATATGAGACTAGCCTGTGTAATTCCAACTGTGAGAGATCTATCTAAGGGACAGTAAAATAAGAAAAGAGAAATAGAAAAGAAAATAAAAAAATACTGTCTTGTAGATATCTAAAACAAAGCGTATACCTTATTGAATACTTTATACAGCCCTATATATCCTATAGTTACATAATATGGGAAGGGAGATGGAACTTTGCAGGCACTATGACAGAGCACCAGCACTTCACCAAAACATTTCTTCTTTCTAAGCACACATTTCCTAGCATTTCTTGCATTATTTGTGTCCATGTCACTGAGCACTAACTAGTGGAACGTGAGCAGAATTGATGTGTGCTAGTCCAGGCGAAGCCCATAAAACTCTCTTAGGGATGAATCTCCATGCTCCTTTGCATTCTCTTTCATGCCCATAAGCAAGACATCTTTGGAAAGCATGATGGACAATGATGGAAGCACAACATGGAAAGATACTACATCATGAGCGACATCCAACAATTAGGAATATCAGTTTTTGAGTTCATTTGTATAAGAAGTAAGTTTCTATAACTTTTGATCCACCATATATTTTGGGTTTGTGTGTTACAGCAGCGGCCATTACCTTAAATCATATAAAGACTACCTAATCCAACCACAACAGAAAAAGTAGAAGGAAAGACTCAGAGATGTTAGGAGTAGGGTTAAGAACGGGAGCAGGGCTCCTAAATACCTCTATGTGTGAAGCGAAGAGGCTACAGCTATGAGGAAAATTTGAGCACAGAAGCAGAAAATGATAGAGTGTCTGAAATGAGTTAGTTAGTAGATTTGTTATTTACTCAAGGAAAATACACTAAATCTTAGTATGGAATTTTAGGATGTTGAATATTATGATTTCAGTCTGACTTCCAGAGGTACAAGGAATCAGTGGAAGTCACAAGTTAATGCAAAAATTGCCACTACAGTGGTGCCTCCACAAAACCTCTCAATAGTTTTGAAGGTCTCTAACCAAATTCCAGTTGACATTCATTGCTTGAACATTAGGCATATTTAATGAATATTTTCTTTGGAAATTTAAAAGAAGATGGTCATGAAAGTAAACTTATCAATGTGCTTTTATTTTTTATTTTATTTTTTTAAGATTGTATTTATCTATTCATGAGAAACACAGAGAGAGAGAGGCAGAGACTCAAGCAGAGGGAGAAGCAGGCTCCCTGAGGTGAGCCTGCTACGGGACTCGATCCCAGGACCCAGGGATCACGACCTGAGCTGAAGGCAGAAACTCAACCACTGAGCCATCCAGGTGCCTCTGTCAATGGGTTTTTTTAAAACTGACAGAGATGGCACCCAGGTGGCTCAGTCAGTTAAGTATGTGCCTTCAGTTTAGATCATGATCCTAAAGTCCTGGGATAGAACCCTGTGTCTGGCTCCCTACTCAGCAAGGTGTCTGTTTTTCCCTCTCCTCCCTGCTCCTGCTCGCTGTTGTGCGCTCTTTCTATCTGAAATAAATAAATAAATAAACTCTTTTAAGAAAAATTAAACTGACAGAAAAAATAGAACTTAAAGATTCAAATAAGTATCAGAAGAGTATAAAATGAGCATAATGCTAGGATTTAAGTGATGTAGATATTAATTCTGACTCTGATTAATTGACTTAACATTGAAAAACTCACTTAAATCTGTGTTTCAATTGTTTTATTTGTGAAATGGAAATTATGAGTGTGGGCTTCTAGTTTGTGTCGAAGGTAAAATAAATGGGCTATATCAAAACCCTATAAATAGTACAATATATCAGAGAAGCCACCTAAGCTTTATTATTAATGAATAGATATGTGTCACTGGAGGGAAAAATCTTCTTCAGTCTTAAAAACAAATGTTTGGCAAGACCTTGCTAGGGAAGAACTAAGGTCCTCTACTGACTTTTGATATGGAAAATTCAGGACCCAACACACAGAGAAAAGAGATCAATGAGAGGTTTCATTCCTACATTTCCTAATAAACATGATAAATACTTAGATATTTTCCAGACAGTGTCATTCCTCTGACCAAAAGTAGGAGTTTTTGTCTATTTGTGTGTTTGTTTTGGTTCTTGGTGGGTTTTTTGTTTTTGTAATCTATTTGATCCTTTGTTAGATCTTCTCTTGTTGACATTTTGGTGTGGACAATCAAGAGGACTTAAATCTCTGCAGACTCTTCAAAAGGGAGAGACATTCTCTGATTCCTTTTACTACCCTCTCCCAGAAAGATTTTCAGCTAAAGATGACATCAAATCATGGTTGTCTTAGCTTATCTGGATACCTAGAGACAGTTTAAAAAGCAAATTGTACCGTCTCCAAGCAAAAAGTCTTAAGTACAAGATTCAACAAGTTTTATATTTTTTTTTCTTTCCTCAGTGTGGTCTGTCTTCTTGGACAAAGTTTACATGCAGTGATGCCTAAGCAAGAACTTAGATAGCAGACACTATCTGCTAATGCCACCTGCTTCCAAATGGGAAAGCCAACAGTGGGATACGGTGATATCCTAGTGTGCCTTGTCAATTTAGGGGATTCACCAGAATCTCATAAAGAGAAGCACGATAGTGGGACCTGCTATCATCTCTAATTTCCATCTTTCCATTAATAAATAGGAGTCAGGGAATTAAAGAACATAATGGTTTTATCTATCCTGGGAGGTGATATTATTTATCTAGGAGATGATCAAATCCAGTTAGTGTGAAAGCAGTTAGTTCTGATAAAATCAAGGAAATGTTTAACAGGTCGAAGGGACTCAGCAATGCAATAGCAGATGAGAATCTGGATAGATGAGAAGGTGTGTTGGCTGGTTGAAATTATGGTTATAATGAACCTCTACCTGAAAATGGCAGCTGACTTAGTTGAAAGCTTTTTATGAAAGCAATGGACAAATCATGGCAAGAAGTACAATAAAGACTTTAGAGATCTGTGTGCCCTGACTTTTGACAAAGCGAATTTTATAAAAAGAGAGAACTGTATTTAACTGCTGTATAAGTCACTCTCCATAGATTACATTTTCAGGTTAATAACACTGGAGAGGAGAAATAGAAATAGTTTTGGAAAAATGACGTGATAAGTTCAGAATACCAAGGATATTTTGGGTTTTAAGAATTCTGTGGCAAATAACAAAAACTGAAAAGAATGATGGACGAGTCGATAAACTAATGGATTGTCATTATAAAGAAGGACATGGAGGAAATGTCAAAGAAGAAATGGAAGAGGAACATGACTACATTTTTCCATAAGAAGAGAAAATATAAGGGCAGTGAACAGTCACAGTCAAATGTTTTAGGACTTCATTTGAGAAAAATAAGACTTGGTTGGAAGACGCTTAAATCTGTGTTCTGTGTTGGGTAATGTGTTGTAGTCTTTCCTTGAATTACCACTCTTCATCCTCAGAATATCCATTGGCAAAGATGTTATTTTCTCTGTTTTGTAGATGAAGATAGAGAATTCAGAGATATAAGTAAAATAGTGTGTGAAGCTGTGGGTCAGTCTTTCCCTTTATACACCTGAAGATAACTAAGGTCCTTTATAATAATGAACAGATTTTTATCTTTCTTTAAAAAATATAAGATTTCCAAACCATTGCTGTTAAGTCACAATAAGATCAGTGTGTACCATTCTCAATAAAATATATTTCTCATGTTGCAATAAATAGAATAAGCAATGTTGAAAGTTTCTCAGAGATATTTCTGTTTAAAAACTCTACCAGCTTGCTTTTTGGAAACTTTATCTTAAAGGGTTTACTATTTCTTAATATTTCATAGTCTTAAATTTTTTTCCATATATCATCATACATACATTTTTCGTTCTGAGAGTTTCTGGTTTCCATCAGATATTCATATCTTGAACCAGATCAAAGATACTTGTACATATTCAGAAAACATCATACAAATTAAGCACATAAAAATTTGTGTTTTCTCTCTCTTCCCCCCTCTCCCCTGCCCCAAGCTTATGGAAACACTTGGCAAA
The DNA here is from genome assembly GCF_905146905.1 of Nyctereutes procyonoides. Taxonomy (NCBI): domain Eukaryota; kingdom Metazoa; phylum Chordata; class Mammalia; order Carnivora; family Canidae; genus Nyctereutes; species Nyctereutes procyonoides. The sequence continues at coordinate 2,576,591 of NW_026575135.1, read as the reverse complement.
TGGTCAATAAATTTCAATAAATTATTACTGCTTTACTAGAGAGTATTCAGCCTTGAGCATCTGCTAGAGAAATACACATATGACCTTTGTTATAAACAAATGTCATCAATTTCACAAATGTATTAACCATCTTAAAAATGCTGAAACATTTTACCTCAGAGCTCCATTTCTGGAAATCTCTACTAAGGAAATAAAACTAAACACAGAGAAAGCATTATGGAACCAATCCCATAAAGGATGAAATACTAATTTGTTTGTGATATATTCTTTTGAAGTATCAGGTACTCATTAAAATATTTATAATGATTTTGTAATAAGATGCAAAAAAAATTGAGTACATAAAGTGAGTGTGAAGCCAATTAACTGGGATAAAATTAGTATGTATTACATGACCTCAGTCTCTTAAAACATTTCCAAAAGAGTTAGATGGAAATTATCAAAATGTGACCAACAGCCATGATTTTGAATCATGCACTAATGCAAGAGATGTTCTCTTTTCTTCATAGTTTTGTGTACTTTTTCAAACATTTACTTATTATCTTCATAATATGTGAATCCCCGATTTTTTATTAATTAACCAATTTTTAAAACTTCCAAGACATGCAAAAGTATAAAAGTTAATGAGAACGAAGGGTCCACAATGAAAGTCAAGGCTCTTTCCATCTACACTTAATGACCTCCCTCCTTTCTCTAGAAGGAGGTAATCAAGTCACTGTTACTTGTTGTAAGTGTGTTATTCCTCAGATATTCTGTGACAATGCCATAACTTATTCAACCACTGCCCCGTTGAAAAATAGGTAGACCACTTCTGATCCACTGGTGTTATACACACAAGAACAAAGAATATCTTGAAATTCAGACTATCCGAATTTAGAGGCATGTGTTTGAGCATTGATTATTTTGTATTACTATTTCCTGGTGTGGTTCTTTAATCAGTGGTTTAAATTCTCCGATTTTTGTAATTATCTTTCTTTGTTTTTGATTGCTCCAGAAGTGGAGTTAGAGTCTCACTGTCTTTATAGACCATTGTTCTTCCACAGCGCCTGGCTTCCTCCAAAGCAGTCTTACTTTGTGTTGCTCTGAAGAGCACAATTAAGATCCAAAGAGCTGAAGTCATAGGGAAGCATATTTCAGGTCACTACAAAGAAGTGTTTTCCAATAATAGCAATAATGACAGTGGCAGTAAGTTCTATTTCCATACTTACTGATAATTTTTAATGGCCTCTCTCCCGAGCTACCTTATGAGGCAGCTACGAGTTCTACAACATTGGGAATAATCCAAGAGAGCCTGGAATGGCTTGTCAAATATGTTGAGGGAGAAACTGTAAATCCCAAAAGGGATGGCATAGAATATTTTTAAAGGTTCGCTTCAAGTCCAGCATCCTCTTTTGTCTATGTTGGAAACTTTTGGATTAAGAATGTAGTTAACATCCGAATGAACTTCCTGAGAAGGGTTGGGAAGTCACTTAGCTGTTAGCTTTTCATGCTATAAAAAAGTGAATAGTCATGTCAGAAGAATACTACACAGATTAATTAGCTGATGTCTGCACAGTGATAAAGATTATACAACACCAGGTCTACCTGATAATAAAGGCTGCAGAAAGGGCCAATTGGACTTTCCCCGTTTAACCAGCACTTTGTAATGGTAAAATGGGGGGCAAAGGGTGAAATGACCAAAAAGAATTTAAAATATAAAAGGAGTACATAGCACACAAATGCAAATGCTTAGAAAAAAATCACACGCAACAACAACTTAATTAACCTGTAGAGACCTTTGCCACCCTATGGTCTCAAAGCAGACAGATTAGACAGGATGTTTAAAAGGGATTATGGTTTGTAATGAGAAAAGTATCTGAAGTTAACCAGTATATCCTGGTGTGGGTTTTTAAAATGACCTTCTAATTTTGTACTTAAAAAAAAAAAAAAAACTTTTTTTAAGGAATGGTTTTAGATTTAGAGAAAAATTTCAGATATCTCATGAATCCCTATATGCCCCAGAGCCAGTGTCCCTTTTATTATTATTAACATTTTTATATGATAGAGTACATTTGTTATAATTAATAAACTGATAATTGTACATCATTATTAACTACTTTCTATACTTTAGTCAGATTTCTTTAGTTTTCATCTAATTTCCTTTTTCTATTTTGGGATCCTAGCCAAGGTATTATAATACACTTAGTCATCATATCTCCTTAGGCTACTCTTGACTATGACAGTTTATCAAATTTCTCTTCTTTTTGGTGACTGCTATGAACTGAATTATTTCCCTGCCAAAATTCATATGTTGAAGCCCTAACATCCAATGTTATGGTATTTGGAGGTGGAGCCTTTGGGAAGTAAATCAGATTTAGATGAAGTCCTGAGGGTGGGGTGCTGATGATGAGTCTAGAGAGTTTGTTCTCTCTTGTTCTCCACGAGGCCAGGACACAGTGAGAAGGCAGCCGTCTGTAGATCAGGAAAGAGTCTCACCAGGACCCAGCCATACTGGTGCTCCAATCTGGGACTGCTAGCCTCCAGCAGTTAGAAAATAACGTTCTGTTGTTTAAGCCACCCATCTTATGGTATTCCATTATGGCTGCCTCAGCTAAGACAGTGATATTGAATGTTTTGAGAAGTACTGATTGGTTATTTTGTAGATTTTTTTTTTTTCAATTTGGACTTCTGTGATGCTTTTCTCATGATTACACTGGATTTTATGTTATGGGGAGCAAGACCACAGAAGTAAAGGGTCATTTTTATCATAACATATCAAAGGCATCTATTACCACCATGACCTATCACTGTTGATGTTGACCTTGATCTGCTGGCTGAGGTCAGGTTTGTTGGGTTTCTGCACCAAAAGGTAAAGATTTTCCCCTTTCCAAACTGTACTCTTTCAAAGAAAGTCACCATGCACAGTCCACAGTTACAGAGTGTAGAGCCATGAGGGTGGACTGTCTACCATACGTCATTTGGAATTCTTTTACATGAGAGGCTTGTCTTTTCCTCCCATTAATCTATTTAATCATTTATTTGCATCACTATTGACTTATGAATATTCATTTTAAGATTTGGGTTCTAATCTCATATGACTTTATTTTCTTGCTAGAACGTTTCCAGCTTTAGCCAGAAAAGTAAACCCAGTTTTGCTCTTTCAGTTCCGTAGGGCAGGAAACAGAATTATCCACGGCCACCTGGCAAGTAAAATCAGTGAGATTCCAGTACAAACTTTTGAAAACCAAAGGGCCGTATATTCCAAGCAATGTTTCTTCTTAATGTTTAACTGATTCTTTGATTTTTGTTTATTGTTTCCCCTTTTGGATACCTATGGTTGTAGCCTGAGGAAGTTTTAAGTGGGTCGTTCAGCAGACTTTGGCTGTAAAACAAAACTGAACTGAAATCTATTCATTCTTTCTCCAATACTGATGTCTCCATACCAGGTCACACTGTTTCTTTATTGGGAAAGCATATCACAGTTGTGTTCCTGGCCAATTTAAAAGGTATAATAGTGAGACACAAATATATATCACAAAGGGTAACCCATCATTCCCCCAACTGATTTGTGCATTTTTGAAAATGAAAGCAGAATTACCAGAAGGTATAAAATAACACTTCTGTGACAATTTTGGGCCTCAATTTCATTCCCAATTTGGCCATTTGGTCTCCACCACAAAACACTATCTTTCCTTGTACAGTAATGTTGAGATCTGTGCCCAGTTCACAGGGGCATTGTGCAGCTTATTAAATATAGGTATTGTGTTTTGGAACTGTCCTTGGAATGAATGAGATGGATGCAAAACAAGATTAACCTCTGTTGTATGGCTTTTCTGAGTCTGATCAAATGCATAACACATATTTTTCAAAATGTTCATGGGAATATCTACAATATATGCAAATGCTAATAAACTCTCCCTAGCTTTTATGATCCCTGTTAGGACATGACATATTTTAGCAGAATTGTCAAATGTGTTTGAGAGCCACATTTGGTTGTGCATGGCATGCATAGGAGACAGAAAGGTATTTTCTTTATCGGAGAAATTCATTTTATCACACAAATGATTGATACCATGATTGAGGAAATTGAGGATTCAATTAATTTACTTAAAGGAGATACCAGAGCAACCTACTGGCTCCACTAATAGTGATAATAATTATGCTTGAGGTTACTTAAACATTTTGGAAGCTAATAACTTTGTTTTTACAGCTGGAAAAAAAAAAAACACAGAACCCTAATAATCCCAGACAAATTTGGTCCCCCTATTTAAACACCATTCATTCACTCACTCTTTCATTCATTCATCCATATCTGCATTTGGTAATTTTTTATCAGACACTTGCTATATACCAGGCCCTCTATCAACCAATATTTGGAGATACATCAATGAATAGAAACAGTTGAAAATCTCTCTTTTCATTGAGCATGCATTTATTGTTATCAGTGACTATGTTGTTGCTTATTTTGTTACATTCGGTGTGTTAAGTGGTGGTGATTGACTTAGAGAAAAATAATGCAAGGGATGGGTGGCAATTGTGGGAAGAGGGTTGCATTTTTAAATAGTGTGGTTGGGGAAGGCCATGGTAAATAAATGAAATTGGATCAGAGGCCTGAGGGAGGACAAAGATGGTGCTATGCAGATTCTTGGAGCTAGAGCATTTCTGGCAGAGGACAAGCAAGCATGCTAACCCTGAGGCAGAGGAGCATGCTTAGCAGAATTAGAGCATGTGACCAGAGGGGATCCAGTAAGAGAGTAATAAGAGGTAAGATGAGAGATAAAAGGGGCTGAATCACATAGGATGCTTTAGGCCATTATTAGGCCAATTTCTGTTTTAGGAAAGAGGATAATAAAGGGAAATGGCAAGATTTAATTCCTTTTAATGGCTGAGTAATATTGCATTGTGTATACACACCACCTCTTCTTCATTCATCTGTCGATGGACATCTGGGCACTTTCCATATTTTGACTGTTGCAGACATTGCTGCTGTGAACACTGGGGTGTAGGGGCCCCTTCAAATCACTATGTTTATATCCTTCGGATAAAAACCTAGAACGACATGGGTGGAACCGGAGGGAGTTACACTAAACGAAGTAAGTCAGAGAAAGACAAATACCATATGATTTCACTCAGGTGTGGTGGAATTTAAGAAACGAAATAGATGAACCTAGGGGAAGGTAAATAAATAAATAGATGGAATAGAGGAAACCTAAAATAAGATAAAAACAGAGGGAGGCAAACCATAGAGATTCTTAACTATAGGAAACTGAGGGTTGTTGGAGGGGAGAAGGGGGATGGGAAATTTGGGGATTAAGGAGGACACTTGATGTCATGGGCACAGGTGTTACATGCAGCTGATGAGTCACTAAATTCTACCCCCGAAACTAATAATGATAATAATAATGACAATAATAACAATAATAATAATAATTAATAATAATAATAATAAAGGGAAAATGTAGCCTCCTACAAGCCAGGAGAGGAAGGAGCTCCAGGGAGAGTTTCAGTAGCATTCTTTACTATCACATTACAATACAAATAGTCACTGTTCACTGCCTGTGATATTCACAAAACTCTGCCATCTATGTGAGTAGCCACCATGTTTGTCTTACTCCCCATTATCTCTGTTGTGACTAGCCCGGTGCCTGAAACAGAAACATTCAATAAATATTTATTTTTTTTAATGTAGATGAATATATTTTTCTGGTTTAATAATCACAGCATTGTTGTTTATTAGCCCTGTATTTTACAGATGGGGGGAGAGACCAAGAGAGAGTAAGGGACTACAAGAGGCACCCTCAAGTGTTTTGAGCCTACCACTGGTGGTCTTGTTAATAGAACTCCAAATTTTCACAGTAAATGCCTCCGATCTGGGAATTTCCTCCCTCTCTTGAATATTAGAAAAATGTGAACCTTACCTGCTGCTCATTGCTGGCTGTGAGTGTACCTCTTGGTGCCAATATTGCCTTCCCGCTCTCAGATGTCACCAGGTACCCTGCTGAATTTCATCTCGCCAGCCACAGCCTAGCTTGGGTATCAAATGGCCAGAATAAACAAACAAGAAATTATCACTTGGAACAAACATCTGATTATCTCAGCAGCAATTGCAATGAAAACAGAACACAGGAAAGGGCAGCTGCCTACTTCACTGCTTTCATTCTGGGCTCTGATTGTTATGGAATGAGGTGGCCTTTTCACCTGGCAGTGGATCATAGGGCCAGGTGGTGCCAGGTGGCGTGGACCGTGGGGAAGAAGTTGGAACATCTGTGACCCACCCATTCGGGCTCTGATGAGTCTGTTAAAATCTCTAGGGTGCCCTAATCTGGCAAAATAAAATAAAATAGAAACAAAAGAAAGAAGACTCCTAGGGATCTGGTTTAAGATCCTGGCTGTTCAACTTGGGTGCTGGTGATCTTAAGCAAAATGTTTTACCTCTCTGAGGTACTGTTGCACCAGTGGTGAAGCGTTAATAATGCCTAACTCACATTGTTGTTGTGGGACTTACGGAAAGACTCTGTGGGAAGAACTAGCTTTGGTGGAGAACACAGAATGGTGACTGATGCAAAACGGCATGTATAGTATCCCGCTTACTCAAGTTCTTTGTGGGGGTTTGGAGCAAAAGCGCATTGAGTTAATAAAATATGATGTACACTGTACTGTTAGAAGGTAAGCTGAGGCAGATTTAAATAGTTAAGACTTTATTTGAGCAAAAATTGATTTGATTGGGCCACATCCAGTTTAGCAGATAGAAAGGAGCTCTGAGGAGCTATAGAAGGTGAAAGCCTTTGGTAGGCAAGAAGCACTGGGAAAGAGGGAATTTATACTAGGCAAAAGAGCAGGTTGGTTGTTGCAAAGTGACTTTTGTTAAAGGAGTGGTCTATTAGGAAGATGGCCTAACTAATTAGTGCTGATCAGGCAATGTCTGATTGACTGGCTTAAGATTCCATATCTGGGAGTGCCAAAATGGTAAGTTTTATCTTGGTTTGGTAACGTGGGCTTAGCATAAGCAGCTGTATTTCAGGTCCGTTGATTTGTTTTTAACAGTGTGGACACCATACAGGGAGACTTTTGTGCTTGATGGCAGACATATTGGTAGTACTGGGTCCTCAAGTCTTCTGACATCATCCAGCGTTTCCTCATAACCTCTGTGAGGAAATCAACCTCCCTTTATCACTTCTATATAAGTTCTGTGCAGCATACGCCATAGTGAGTGTGGCATCAACTAGAGGTAAGTCGAGAGACATCCCTAACATCTTACTTATGGGTTGACCTTCATGATGAGGTGAGATTGATCACACGGGCAACCGTGGTGGAGGAGCTTTTGGAGAAAACTTGAAAATTGATAGAGGTGAAACAATTAAATTTTGCCTGGACTTGTGACAAAGACAGGATGGTCATATGATTAGCAGGAGTCTTAGGAAGATTTTTTTTTTTCCCTGTGTCTCTGAGAATAGACAAGGAGAGGGTAGAGAGAGGAAGGCTAGGCAAGATGCTTATAAAGTTGTACAATCCCCTGGAGATTATACCTAAAAGGTTCAGAGAGGCAGCACCAGTGGTAGTCCAAGAGGACGTTAGTGCAAGCCAGAGAAAAAAGCACCTCTTACTCCACATAGTTGACTCCTACACGCGAGGGAGCTCTGGTGAAGTGCGCTGTTGTGGTAACTGATATGGATGGTTGCAGCTCCACACGTGCACAGCTTCATTCCACAGCCACGAGCTCTAGCCCTATTAGCACCAGAAACTTATAATTTGGAAATTTGGTTACTTTGGGTTAGGAAATGCTCAGAAGCAAGAGGAAATTTTCTAGAGCAATGCCTTTCTCTTTGCTTTAGTAACTTTTGTTGTGTCATCTCCTTTGTTTACTTTTCTTCTCCTCCATCTCCTTTTTTTGGGGGGGGGGGCGGGAGTTGGGAGGAGCAATTCTCTTCCTCTTTGGTTTCACCTGAATTTAGCAAAAGTATTTTAAAAAGAAAGACTGTTTTATGAAAATATATACTGTGTGCCAGAACTATGCCAGTCACTATAGATGTATTTTCTCATTTAATTCCTATAAAAACTTGGAGAGGTAGAGGGATTATTTAGTCCCTGTCGTGGATGAAGAGACTGAGAGGTTAAAAAACCTGCTGTATGTGGGAGACTGGTGTTGGTACCTAGGTGTGTCTGACTCCAAAATGCTAGTGAGAATAGGACTACATACAAGTCTTATTCTCCAAAGTGCTAGTGAGAATAAGACTACTTTCAAGTCTTATTCTTGACGACAAACAAAAACCTGACATCTGTCAGGTAAGTCCAGCCGTCTGGCAGCAGCGTACACGGTGATCCTAGACAAGTCCTTTTTCTTAAATCCCTCTTCACGTTCCTGAAAGGATAGAAAGATCCTGTTCAAAATGGGGTCTCTAGATAAGTAGTATCAATAGCTCCTGGGAATTTGTTAGAAATGCAAAGTCCCATCCATATCTACTAGATTAGAATTTGTATTTTAATGGTATCCATAAGTAATTTGTTTGCATGTTTAAAATTTGAGAAATACTAATCTAGGTTCTTGAGGTTTTCTTCAAATCTAATATTCTTTGAGCCTCAGTCAATATTTACCTGCAGTCCCTTATTCCCAATAAGGCAATTATGGGATGTGGGGAAATCTGGGTTCATGTCTCAGCTTATCCAATATCATCTAAGTCTCATTAGGTGGTCCCTTATCTTCTCTCTGGGAAACTTGAAGTGGGCAGAGTCAGCAGCCAAGTCCTTATGTGCTACTGATAGGAAGCTACAGCCTTTCTTCTTGACTCCTAAGGTCAGAACGAAGAGTTTAGAGTCACATATATTCACATTTTAGGAAGATACACATCCTTTTGAGTCATATGTCTCACCACAAGTCACAGTACCCCTTTGTGCCCTCCCCCTTAACCCTAAACTCAATTGTATGGCACCAACAAATTTGCTTTAATGTCCCTGCTCTCTGGCTATCACTCAGGGATATTCTGATTAGCCGCATCCTAAGGGATGACAAATGGATACATGAGCTATTTCTATTTTTATGCTGCTGCTGCTCTTTGATTAGATTCTGGAAGGAGGGCGAGCTTGTGGTGAAGTCTGAGTAACCTCATCCCAACCCTTTGACAAATAAAATAAAAATTTTAAATCATCCGTGCTTTGAGGCCATCTATCCCAGGTTTGGGCCATTCTTGTTTTTCAAATCCTATTTTAAACTACCCTCTGTCACTAGCAAGCTGTGACAAATACATCATTTCCTTGTCATTACTCATCTTCGAAGGAGTCCACCTGTCTTCCTGGGCCCATATCTGGAAAAGCAAAGGTAAACTGAGAAACTGGCCCCCTCATAGAGACGCTTCTCTCAGATTCTACCGTTGTGGTACAGAAGGAAACAGTGGAACTGGGCAGAGATGGAGATAAGGAGCAGGAAGGAGAGTATGTAGGAGGGAGACAGATGAAGATGCAGAGGGAAGGATGCAGATGAAGAGGTTGAGGAAGGAAAAAAGAGATTAAGAGAGAATGGAGAACAAGCGATGGGTATAGCTTTTAGGGGGAAGGTGAAGGGAATGATAAGAAGAAAGGAAAAGAAACCCCAAGAGTGAATGGAAGCCTTGAAAGAGTAAAGGAACTTATTAATACAGTGAGATTGAAGTGCATGGTCAAAACAGGTAACAGGGAGAGAGAAACATCAGAACAGGAAGAGAACACTGAGAGAGATACGAAAGTTCAAAGGGCAAGCTGGTCATATAATTTATTATTCATGCTTTGTGAGTAAAGGGGGGAGAGACTGTAATGATACTAACAGATGAAAACAAGATTGTCCTGGGCAAACTGACATATGTGGTCTATCAAAGTATCTTGAAATTCTAACGAACCTAATCTCTGCCTCCCTTGTATCACTTGTTCTCAGTTGAGGCTCTAAGTGGATCTGTTACAAGACAAAAGGACTGTAGCAGAGAATAGGGCTGGGCCTATATCGGAGGAAAAGGAAAGAGGTGAGCCTGGGGCTGAGAACTGTTTTCTAGAAAATCAAGCCCATAATTCTAGTGAACTTATTTGACAGAAAACCATTCTGCGGTCTCTAGGATAGCCGGTTATTTCCACATACTCTTTTGATATGTCTTAGAATGACATTGTGAATTAGGCATTATTATCAAAATTTTCCCCTCTGTGATGGGGGAAAAATATGAATGTCTGAAAAGGCACTCTTAGAAATAAGCTAACGTAGGTCCAATTCTGTAATGCATCTTTATTCTGCTACCAAAATATGTTTCTAATTCATACACATCTTTTTTATATCTAATATCACTCTCATACTTTTCTCCTACACAACATTATTTCTACTCTTCTAGTTCTTTCCTCTACAGCCTCTCAATCTTGGTCTATATCTCCCAGAGAAAGAGAAATCCCAACCTGACTGTCCCTCTCTTCTCATGAAAGCCTTCCAGTGGAAACAAGCTGGTGAAAATCAGGGCCTTTAATAAATTCGGTATAAAATAATGCTTAAAAGCAATAGTTAATGCTTACTTATATTGGAAATATTAACTAAGCCGAGCATCTTTTTAGAAGATAATTTAAATTTATTATTTGATTACGTATTTTATAGTTATTTCAGATAAAGCATGTCACATTATTTTGTAAGTTTTAGCTCTGTTGTAAGGTAGCAGGTCATCTGCATCTTAGAATAGAGCTGTAGAAGGATGAATGAAGGGAATGATTGCTCTAGGATCACTGTAGTCCAGCAAAGTCAACTATACAAAGGGAGCATATGAAACTGAAGAGGGACAAGACTACTAGTCACAGCGTTCGTACAAACTGTGAAAATGGAAATCTCAAAATTCATTTGGTCTCTCTGGTCTCAATTATTAGCCTGTAAAGCAAGTGTCTGACAGGCAGAACATGTTTGGGGAATCCCTGCTACCACTCTTCTTTCCTGTGCCCATGGTAGCCATCACTAATTGGTCAGGATAATTCCCTTCCCAAGATGTGGCTTCAGAATCTTTATTAACAAAGTGCTCCCACCAACCAGATAGTGAGTCGACTTCATCATCACGTGGAAGCCACATGGTCTTGATGTCTTGCTTTTCATTATAAAAGTCGATCATTCCTTAATTTATCTCACACATGACTCCTCTGCTCCTTTCCATGATCAATGTAAATATCCACTCTAAGTTTCTATCTCTTCATTCCTCAACCGTTGGAATGGTTTTCTTAATGGCCCCCCTCCTTCCAAACGCACCCCACCATCCATAATTACAATGGGAAATTCTAAAAGCATAACCAGCTTGTCGGATGATTTTAGATGATGTTACTATTAATCCGGTATCACAGTCATAAAAATCACTCACAAACCATGGCAAGTAATGGATGGATGTGTACTTCTCTACTTTGCACACTGCAGTTAGATTGCTAACCTATCCTGTTAACTGTGCATACTCTAGCCCCTGCCTACCCAACCACCCTCATATCACTGTCTTCTCTGTCTTCTAATTACATAGACTTCTTTCAGATTTGCAGTTATGGACTGTCCTCCTTCTAGCCTCAAGCCTTCAGAGGCTTACAACTTCTCCTTTTCTACCATTTTTTTTTCTAGAGGACTCTAAGTCATATTTAGGATGTCAGATTCAATGTCACTTCCTTAGAAAAGTAATCCCTGACTTTCCAGCTTGAGATAAATGTCCCTGATGCATGCCTTTTTTTTTTTTACTTTCCTAGTGTAGATTTATCACAACAATAAAGAAATCATGGAATTTTAGATTTTAATATCTCTCTTGCAATAAAATTAAAGTCCCAGGGGAGCAATTGCTATATCCCTCTTGTTCACTATTGCGTCTTCACCTATCAGCACACAGGAGGTTTTCAAGAAATATTTGTGAAATAAATGAATGAATAACTAATGAAACTACCATCCAGAGCAATTAAATGACTTGTCCCAATTAAATGTGCTTACTAATGGCAGAGATTGAATGTTAATCAGTTTTTATAACTCTATGTCCAGTGTATATCTTTGAGGAGGCACATTTACCCAAAACACAATACTGCCTCTCTGAAATTCAGTTAATTATTTGAAAGAATGGAAAGTAGATGAAAAAGAGAAGGGAAGAGGAAAAGAAAAGAGAGAAGGAAGAAGGATAGGAAAGGAAGGTAGAGAGGAATAAAGAAAAAATAAAGAAAGAAAAAGAAGAAAAACCAGGTGCTTGGTCATAGAGGAAGCTAAGAAAGACAAGTTAAATCTCTTGTAGTTTCTTTACTATTATCTTTTGTGCTTGACCAATATTAAGAAACCTATAACTGATAAAAAAAATAGACAGGATCAGCTGGAATGAGAATTGTTCATGACCACCAGTAATTTGTAGTGGTTCTTTTTTTTATTTTTTTAAGATGATGATGATGACGATGATTATTTTTGATAGAGTGCCCATGCTAGTGCACAAGTGAGACGGGCAGGAGGAGAGAGAATCTGAAGCCTGAGATCACGACCTGAGTCAAAACCAAGAGTCAGATGCTTAACTCACAGCACCACCCAGGTGTTCCTGTAATGATTCTTAAATGGAAGGTACTTTGGTTTCTGAGCTGAAGGTTGTTTTTCTTGAAGACTTCAATAATAATGATAATTATTATTGATACAGCATTTGTTAAGCTGTTCTTTACATGTCAGGTACTCTTCTAAGTATTTGACACATTTTATTCTCACAACTTCCCTAAATACTCTTACTGTCTTAACAAGGTAGGTTGAGAAATGAAGCCACATATAAGTTACAATAAGTGGTGAATTACTGTAAAGTTTTCATGCACAAATTGGTACTATCCACTGTTAGTGAGAATTTAGAGTAAAGGTACCTTCATTCAGCAATATGAGAGCATCATTTTATATAACATAGGGCAATTTGGCAGTAGGTACCCAAAATTTAAATGTATACATTCTTGGCTCAAGAAATATATTTCTGGAATCTCTCACAGAAATATCTGCAACACTGGATATAACAAAAAGCAAAAACAATAACAACACACTCTAAATATAAATCAATTTTAAATGGATGAGAAAAAATGTGTCCACTGTGTTAGTTTCCTAAGACAGTGGGACAAATTTCCAGAAACTAGGCTTAATATGATAGCAATGTATTGGCTCATGGTTCTGGAGGCTGGAAGCCCAAGATCAAGAGGTTGGCAGGGCCGTGCTCTCTCTGAAGACTCTAGGGGAGACTCCTTAGTTGTCTTCTCCAGCTTGTGGTGGTTGGTGGCAGTGCGTGGCTTGCAAATGCATCCCTCAAGTCTCTGTGTCTGACTGATGTTTTCTGTCTATCTTTCTCCTCTGTGTGTGTCTCTGTTTCCAAATTTCCCTGTTCCTAACAGAATACCAGTCATTGAAATAGACTTTATCAAATATGACTTTATCTAAACTAATTACACCTGCAAAATTAATTTCCAAAAAGATCAGATTCTGATGTTTTGGGCGGACACTATTTTGAGGGAATGCTATTCATCCCAGTACTTCCATCCTCTAGTATATTTTATTGTTCAAATAAGGATATTAATTATTAGAGTGAACAAACACGCAGTTCCTAAATGCCAAGTACTGTGCTACATCCTTTATGCAGTTTACAGTGACTACAGTGTACTCGATATCACATTAGTACAAAGCTACATTTATCATTGCTATTAACTCCGGAGGAAACAAGCTCTTAAGGTAAACCAGTTGTGCATGAGGCCATAGGTAGTATGGGATCAAGCCTGCATCTTCCTGAATGCAGAACCCATGCCCTCAACCATTACATCATTTAAGACTAACACAATACAAAACAAAAAAAGAAAAGAAAGAAAAGAAAAATCTAACACAATGTGTTGTTAAAAATTGTAAAAAAAAAATATATGTTGTATTTTTTAGATTAAGTAAGCAAGCTATTCGTAGTGTAGTATGTATAGTATCGTGCAGTGTCTGCTTACAGGATTTATAGCTATGACTATAATTATAGAAATATACTAAATTATATAATGCAAAAATTATAATTGATGCATAGAAAAACATTGGTGTCTAATTTTCAAAAGCCAGTAATGCATATGAGATCAAGATGGGGTGAAAAATAACTTGCATGTAAAAATTTTACATACTTATGATTAATCTTTCTCTTTAACAAATAGCATATATGACTTTTATAATTTCAAAAACATAGGGAAAGGAATTCAGATTTCACCAATTTTAAACATGCTCTCTTTTCTTGATATTAAATGCCTTCAAGGACAAGAGGGCGTAGATAGAATATAGCTGATTTGTACTTCTACAGGAGATTTTGTATCCACAATTCAACAGAATATATTCATTCTCCTCATCACATCCTTTGAATAAGAGCATCAACTCCCTTCATTCATTCAGTTGCTTATTAATTGAACAAAAATACTCGAGTATCTACTCTGTATTCCTTTTCATGCCCTTCCTGATCGAATATTCTATGATTGTGCTTCTATGGTATATTAAAAAGAAATAAAAGTAGATTATTAATATATTTAGACAAAATGAGGGTGGGGATTGGGGAAAAGTTTATGATGTTTATAAGCAAATAGAATGTACTTAATTTAATATTAATAGAAATATAGAGTTATAAAAGAACTAAATGAGAGATGGAAAAACTATCTAATACTTTTCCCTCTGTAGTTAGGGGGTGTTTTTTTTAATGCTTTCAATGTTTAATTCCCTAAAAATAATTTCTGCGTGGGTTTTATTCACTTCTGTATCCCCAGAACCCAGCAAATTTCTTGGTATGTAGTAAATATTCTACATAAACTAGTTAAATTAATTGCCTCAGTAAAAATATAAGGTAAATGTGAAACACTTTCAGAATCATAACATGCTGCATAAGAGGCCACATTCTATGGTAAAAAGAGCAGTAGAGCTTGGAAATCAGCCTCCCTGGGTTCAGAACCACTTGTATTAGGTGTCTCACCCCAGCAGTCAATCAGCTTCTCCGAGGCTTGCTGTCCCCATCAGTAAATTAGCAGGTCTTCATATTTTGCCTAAACATTTTACATTACTTTCAGAATCAAGTGAGATAATAGACAGTTTTCTATAGATATTAGTAATTACCAATGTTACAAATGCAAAGAAATTCACCCAACAGTCACTCCAACAATCACTCCCTCAGCTAGATTCCCATAACACAATGTTAGTACTTGCTTGTATGACCTTCGTAAAGGTCATATCTTGTTGGCCCAAGATGTTGATCTCTTTGCAAGGAAAGAGTCTGTATCCCACATACTGTACCGATAGGACATAGGAAATTGCTAGGGTATATGGTTTTTTAAAGTTTAATATTTTTTAATGAAAGTAAGTCATTTTTTAAAAGATTTATTTATTTATTTTGAGAGAGGAGAGGAGGGGCAGAGGGAGAAAGAGTCTTAAGCAGACTCCACACTGAGCACAGAGCCCGATGAAGGGCTTGATCTCACAACCCTGAGATCATGACCTGAACTGAAACCAAGGGTGAGCTACTTAACCAACTGTGCCACCCAAGCGCCCCCAAAATTAAGTCATCTTTATCTGATTTACAATGAGATTTTTGATTTACTACAGAGATATATGCTAGGTGTATGGTTAAGTATTTTAATATGTCTTAACAGAAATTAAATACATTTTATTTGACATAATAATGACTTGAGTTACTATAGTGATGTATGTTCATTATTATCACTGTAACAAAAAAGAAAATTCCAAATAAGAAAAGGAGAGATAAAACATGGAAAAGAAACTTTCACAATACCACCTCCTCCGAGATAGCAGGTTTTACCATCTTAGGGCTTGGGTTTCATGACCTTTCTCTGGATGTTTAAAGGACTTCTTAGCACACTGAGAGTCAGCCTGGGCTCTTATATACCAGGTGATTAAAACATTTGGCTTACTGTACGGCACGTCTAAACTTGGTTTTCTCATCTTGAAGATGAGAATCACAGCACCTACCATGTGAAGTGATTGGGGATTGAGGAGCTAGCAGATGTGAATTGCTTTGTATGCTGCCGATTTTTTCCTGTATCTGAGCACCTTCACGTTTCAATGAACATACTTCTTCAACACTGTATTAAGTGATTGCAGAAGAGTCCGGCAGAGCTTACATAAGGGGACGTGCAGGCAACGTGAGATTCCTCTTCAGGCTACCACTTGCAGATTGCTCTGTCCACTGTCTCTCTGCTGGCTGATTTCTCAGCTGGATTTTGCTTTTGAGCCTCGCTTGCACAGCTGCTGCTTCACGGTGACCATGTTCTGGTTCAGCTTCCGTTTCCTGTAGTGCCTCCTTAACAACACACCTATAAAGACAGCAAAACGTGAGCCAGGAATTTATGCTCACCAAGCAAAATGTGTCTGTTGGCAAGTCTCCTGGGCTGCCATCACCTCTGCTCTGCTGAACTGTTAAAATAGACTGGGAAGGGCCAATTTTTTTTTTTTTTTTTTTTTTTGGCCTTAGACTTTTCAAACTACCCAGTGTTCCACTTGGGAAGGGAGTATGAGAAGGTAAGGAATCCAGTATGATAGTAGCAACTCTTACCTTTAAGTCCTCCAGCATGGTGCATTTCTGATAAGTCCTTTACGGTATGGGCTGCAAGAAGATAATTCTATGTATACTCACCAGGACTGGTTTAAGTCCTAGGAAGCTGTTATTTAAGAAAGTGATTGTCACTTATGTCGGTGACATGTTCTAGTTCTAAAATAAGTGTGCAGAATCTGTAGTTGGTATATTTGAGTGTGATTCCTGACTTTGTAACTTAGCAGTTGAAAATTCTTCACCTTCTCCAAGCCATAGTTTCCTTATATATAGCATGGTTCTAATAATAATATCCACCCACCTTACTCTTGGGGATGTTGTGAGGAAGGAAAGAATCACATCCATAATGTGAGTGTACATGAGTAACTGTTTACAATATTCCAGTCTCCTTCAACGTCTAGCAGCAACATGCGGACTTCTTAAAAATGGTCTGTTCTCCATAATGAATCAACGCAGTTTGGGTGCTTCACCTACCCACTTCTCTATGGGTTAAAGTGTAACCTAGTCACATCAATCAGCATATTCTGTCCTCTGTGCTACTGTGATTGAGGTCAGTTGTACTGGTTTGGGATCAGCCTATCTCAGGATGGCTATCAAAACTGTTGGCGGGGAGGGGGTTGCTTTCCTGTCACTGGAGTTCCTCTGGTCATTAGGGTGTAAGGCCTGTAGCTGCCATGAACCCCATGTAGAGGGACCCTATCTAGACTGAGGCCCAACTTGGAGAAGAACAGTGTTGAGACATGATACTGCCTGAGTCTCTGATCTGCAACAATCTGTCAGTTACATAAATCAGTATTTTCACTTTTTCTTAACCATTGTGTATTGGGTTTTCTATCACTTGTAACTAAATGTGTCCAGACTAAGTATTGTGGGTTTTTTTTTTTCTTTTAGATAAGGAAAATGAGTCTAAAAGAAAGTGGGTTTATAGTCCAATGCTTACAGCTAGAAAGTGGGGCATCTAAACAGTTCGGTAGAGTGGTTCCTAAAGCCTCGAGTTCTTGGGTTCAAGGCTAGTTGCATCACTCATTAGCTGTAGGATCTTGGGCAAGTTGCTGATGTGGGGATCATGGTCCGTACCTCAGAGGCTTGTTGTGTGAGGAAGTATATATACATATATTAACTATTAGCCATAATAATGGTCATAATGCTAATAGCTAGCAGTTATTTACTATCACTAACAACTATGCAATGATGTTATTTGGGATCCAAATCCACTTCTCTGATTTCTGATCTTGTACTTTTTGAACCGTGACTCTTTTATTAGGATGAGTGATATGGGGAGAAGGGGATTAGGGTTATGAGTCATTGAATGAAGAATGAGGAGATTGCAGCCTGGATGACAGGGTTCTCATTGCTATAACCCAGGCCTGAGGTCTTGGGAATCACAACTCAGATGGTGGCAGTGTGAATGGAGTAGAGCAAGGGAAAAGACGTTCCAGGCTTTTGAAGCTTACCCGACTTGCTGGCAGCCATTTGGAAGTGCTGCCATAAATCTCCCTGTGCTTCAGCACCACTGGCCTGACCACCTCCCTTGAAAGCTCATCTACTCCTCACTTGTGTGAATTCCTCTGAGGGCAGAGTGGCAGCATGGAATGGCATAGACACCACCTTAAATCACCAGCTTCATCCTCCAGCCCAGCTGCTCGCCTATTTCAGAGGCAGCTTGGAACACTGCATCACTGTCTTTGAGCAGCTTGGGGGACGATGGATGACATGGTCTCAGGCAGGCAGCTGCTGGGACTGTGTTTGTTTCTCCTCCGTGGGAGCTAGGTTCTCCTGGCGTTATCTCATTCCTTAAGAAAAGAAGAGTCGCTTTGACACGAATTCCATATAAAAAGAGGTGGGATCTGAATGATGAATCTCAAAGTGATCACCAACCCCTGCTTTTATTCCCCAAACTTAAGCGAAAACTCAAAATTTATTGTAATTAGTGCAATTCCTGGTCAGGAGCATGGGGTATGTGGTTCAGCAACTATGTCTGAATGCCATCTCTGCTGCTTGCAAACCCTGGTGATGGTGTGTGAATTTCTTATCCATCTGCACTCCAGGCCCCTACTAGCTAATTCTCAAGACTTGTAGGCATTTACTTTTGCCACGGTAGCTTTGCATAGAGGACCAGCCTGAAATTCAATGGCTTAAAACAAAATACTTGTTCTCATGATCACAGGGGTCTGGTTGATGGAGGCTAGACTCAGCCAGGGAGCTCTCCAAGCTGCAGCAGTGTCAGCAGCTCTGCTCCTCACTGGCTTAGGTTGCTCTGCTCCACTTCTCATCTCCCTTGGATCTGCAGGTTAACCAGGACCCATTTATTCCTTGGGGTGCCAGAGACAGAAGAGATCAATCATGGAAAACATAGGAGACTTCTTCAAGCTGAGGTCTGGAGCTGGCCACATTGTTACAACTACCCTATGGCAAGAGTGGGGATACAGGCAGTGGATGAAGAATCGAGCTTGCCTAACTCAGAATTGTTGACAGGATTGCATGAGAGGTGCATGGAAAGTGCTTGACACTTTGCAAATAGTAAGACACATACCGAATGGCTCCTAAATTATCTCGTGTCTATTTGGCTAAGCTACAAACACTATACTGGAAACTCCGTGCTGATTTTTTGACTCTTGCTCTCAAATCCATGTCTTATCCTTCCCTTTCTTTGTTCTGAATCACACAGAACATTATGATATTTTCTGTATATCATAGAAAATAGTGTCCCTTGGTAGATTAGCCAATGAGAAGAATAAATGGACAATCGGAGGGCAGAAGAAGGGGATACTTGAGTGACAGCCCCCCCTCCTTGAGTGTCTCTCAAAATGTCTTCATCTCCTCTGTGGCTCCAGCTCCCACTGGCCTGATCCTAATAGCCTTCCAACTCTGTCTCTGGCAACTTCACCTCCAGAGCAAGAGGTGATAGTGGCTTCCTGTTCTTAGAATCCATAGATTGACTTGGACTCCATTATTTGGCATCTTAGCCATTTTGTTTGTTTATTTGTTTGTCTGCTTGACTAAATTAAGTCCCTTCAATTTGTAAAGCCCAGCGTTGTTTCCTGACTAAACTCTGACTATATTAGTTTTCTATTGCTTGTAGCAAATAATCACAAACTTAGAGGCTTAGAATAACACCATTTACTGCACAGTTTCTGTTCATCAGAAGTCAGGGTGGGCTTGGCTGGGCTCCCTACTGCAGCTCTGACAAGACTAAAGTCAAGATGTCGGACTCTGCTTTTGTCTGGAAGCCCCGGGGACGATTCTTCCTTTAAGTTCATTCAGGTCACTTGAAGAATTCATTTCCTTGAGCTGGTTGGACTAGAGAAATTTCCTCTATTTCCTTGCTGGCTGTCAGCCAGGGTCCACTTTCTGCTTCTCAGGGTTGCCCATATTCCTTCTCACATAGTCCCTCTCCTGTATCCAAACCAGCAACCACACACTGAGTCCTTCTCACATTTCAGATCTCTTTGACTCCTCTTCTGCTACCACCAGAAGCAAGATCTTGGCTTTGAGGGATGTATATGATTACAGTGGGCCTACCTAGATAACCCGGTAGCCTCTCCCTACTTTAAGGTCAACTGTGCCATATCACATAAAATAATTATGGTAGTAATATGTTCTCATAATCTCAGGTTCCAAGGATTAGGGTGGGACAGGACATCTTTGGATGGCCAGTGTAGAAGTTCAATGTATCCCACTGATTAAGACAGAAAGGGACTGCCTTTTCCTGATCTGCAATAGTATTACAGAGTATACAATTGCTCTGCTTGGCATAGGTTAGGTTATAAGTAAATATTGTGAACTATTGAGTAGAACTTGGATGGTTTAAAGCATTGTCTAAATCTTCCCAAGACTCATAAAATTTAGCACATTGTATACATTCTTTAATTTTGTCAGAGGTCTTGAAAGATACAACCTGATAATGACAGTTGAAACTCCCTTGAATCAGGCTAATGATTAAATTGTAAAGTCAGGTCTCAAAATATCTCAGTAAGTTGAAAAAAAAGTGCTTTAAACAAATTTTAAAAGGATGAATGTAAAGTCCTGAATTTAGATTCCTGAAACATCTTTACACATAAGGAAATGAGACTTACCAGTAGCACATATGAAAAATTAGTTGTCAAGTTCAATGTGTATCAGAAGTATAAAATAGCCTCTCTCAAAACTAAAACAATTTAAAGCTAAATTAAAGAAGTATAATGTCAGACTCCAGGAAGGAGATAGCTCTGCACAATTTAAAGAGGATTTAGACAAATAGATCAGGAGGGGGAAAATCATCATATGTGTAGTCTCCAAATCCTACTGTATGGGTAAGCTTATTCTGATAAAGTTAGGCCCAGGAGACAAACAAGAAATATAAACATTACCAAGAGATGAACTGGCTTGAATAGATCAATGCAGTAAAGAACTCAGAGTTGATGGCAGCAAGGGAACTGGTAGTGACCGCTTAATGGGTCCAACTTTCCTTTTGGGGTGATGATAAACTCTGGAACCAGACAATGATGATGGCTCTGTGACATTGGGAATGTACTTAATGCTACTGAATTGTACATTTTTAAATGGTTAAAAATTTTATATTTTACCACAATATTTTTTTAAAGATCTATTTATTCAATGAGGTGGTGGGTGGTAGGGCAGAGGGAGATAGAGAGAGGGTCTCATGCAGACTCCGTGATGAGTGCAGAGCCCAACAGGGCTCAATGCCTTAACCCCAAGATCACTCTATGAGCCAAAACCAAGAGTCTGTTGCTTAACTGACTGCCCCACACAGACACCCATTCACAATAATTTTTTTTTAATTAAAATGGTTAAATGGTAAATGTGATGCATATATTTTACCACAATAAATTAATCTAATGATGTCAGTGATGCTGCTAAACCTGACTCTGCATTAGAATCATTCAGAAGGACTTGTTAAAATATATACTTGACACTTTACATTGGAGATTTCTATTCAGAAAGTCTTGAGTGATGCTTAATAATTCATATATTTAACAGATATTTATTGAACACCTAATTTGCCCCTGGCATTCTGCTGTCACTGACCTGGAACATGGACCAGTTTTTGGCCCACGGTAACCTCAGTACTTGAGTTTTCTATTAATGCAGGCATTCAAGCAG
Source organism: Nyctereutes procyonoides (assembly GCF_905146905.1). NCBI lineage: Eukaryota > Metazoa > Chordata > Mammalia > Carnivora > Canidae > Nyctereutes > Nyctereutes procyonoides. The sequence goes on along the minus strand of NW_026575135.1, from coordinate 2,554,992 downwards.
TGACATTGGCGATGCAGTTTGAGATTAAAAAGTGAGTGAGCCTAGAAGACCTATTATTTCTTGTCCAACTTTCAAAATTATTTGAATTGATAACATTGCAAGAAATCAGTCACAAGTTTATTGTGTATCCTGACTCCAATAAGAAAGTGAAAAATTCTTCCATTTCTTCTTTGTGCAAATAATATGATGCCAAAATTGATCTCGGATTTCAGGGGAAACAGACATACTCATTTTCCCAAATCTCCATTTGAGATGCTTAAGTGACTAATCGGGAGTGCTCAAGAGTCCGTGTAGCATAATGATTTATAGAATGGGTTCAGATGTCGACTCTAGCTTTGACAATTTCTGTGAACTGGGATTTTTCTTTTCGTCTCCCTCTACTAGGTCAGGTTGAAATTGACCCAGACTTTGAGATTGGCATGTATGAGATTTGCTGGGAGTTCTGCGGAGAATATCGAAGAGGGATGAGGGAAGCAGGATTGGGAAGAAAGAGAAGTCAAATTGCCGGGTATTGGCAACAAAAGCTCCAGCCAGTCCTGTGAGAACTTCTGAGCCAGAATGGCACACCATTACCATCCTGTCTAGAAGCTGGAGGTTGGGGGTGCGTGGGTGGGTGGCGGTCCATAGATGTTGTTACAAATGGCAAGATTTAATTCTTTTTATGGCTGAATAATATTCCAGTGTGTGTGTGTGTGTGTGTGTACGTGTGTGTGTACATATATATATATATATATATATATGTACACACACATAGATATGCCACATCTTCTTTATCCATTCATTGATCAATGGACACTTGGGCTGTTTCCATGTCTTTGCTATTGTAAATAATGCTGCTATAAACATAGGGGTGCATGTAGCCCTTTGAATTAGCATTCTTCTATTTTGGGGAGAAATACCCAAAAACCCAGTACTGTGATTGCTGGATCGTAGGGAGTTCTTTTTTAGCGTTTTGAGGAACCTCCATACCACTTTCCATTGTGGCTGCACCAATTTAAATTTCTACCAACAGTATATAATGGCTCCTCTTTTTCCACATCCTTGTCAACCCTTGTTGTTTCTTGTCTTTTTTGATACTAGCCACTCTGACAGGTGTGAAGTGGTATCCCGTTGTGGTTTTGATTTGCATTTCCTTGATCATCAATGATATTAAATATATTTCCATGTGTCTGTTGGCCATCTGTATGTCTTCTTTGGAAAAATGCTTATTCAGGTCCTTGGCCCATTGTATTGGTGTGTGTTTTATGTTGGTGTTGAGTTGTTTGAGTTCTTTATACATTTTAGGCATTAGCCCCTTAATGGATATATCATTTGTAATGTCTTCTCCCATTCATTAGGTTGCCTTTTTGTTTTGTTGGTGATTTCAATATTATTAATTTCACTTCATCTAGACTCTCTGGCAACTTTATCTATTCCAGGTTGAAGTCTTCCAAACCTTTCACAGGGTAGATGAATGATAAAGAGAGTGGAGGAAGCATCAATGATCGAGGTGTGAAAAGTTATCTTTAAGCACGCCTCCTTTGTCTCCCATAGAATATTGCATTAAGCCAGGCTGAGTGCAGAAAATAGTTGAGACAAGTTGTAATTTAAAATCCTGGTTTGCCAGGAAAGTCTCATTTACTCCCATTATTGCAGTAGAGTTAGTAATTGCACTCCCTTTTAGAGGGATATTAGAGTATCGCAGGTAGAGTGATAGATCATATGATCACCTTATGATCCATACTGTCCTGGCTCTATCCACGTTGGGAATATTCTCGTCTTCCTTTTTCACCAATCGGCTGATCAGTCAGTACTCAACAGAATATTCACTATGTGGTAAACATGTAGATACAGCGAAGAATAATGCAAGACTAGGACCCTTGCCCCCACACATGTGCTTCCTGGAGTTTGGGGTCTAATGAGAACTATAGACAGTTGGACATTATTAGGCAATATTGTAAATTTTATGGTTGAGAGACATGGGGGCTGAAAGGCTGATGAAGAAGGTGGAAAAGTTTGGATGTGGAGAATGTGAGAGGCCTCTCAGAGGGGTAAGGGAAGGACAGTTGTTCAGGTAAAGAAAGCAGAAGAACGTCTTCTAAGTCATATAATGCATTCGGATATTTTCCTAAAGGAAATGTGAAGTTGAAATATTTAAAACAGAGTAATTAAATGTTCTATTGTTGGGATCCCTGGATGGCCCAGCGGTTTAGCGCCTGCCTTTGGCCCAGGGTGGGATCCTGGAGACCCGGGATCGAATCCCACGTCGGGCTCCCGGTGCATGGAGCCTGCTTCTCCCTCTGCTTGTGTCTCTGCCTCTCTCTCTCCTCTCTCTCTCTCTCTCTCCTCTCTCCCTCCTCCCCCCCCCCTCTCCCTCTCTCTGTGTGTGACTATCATAAATAAATAAAAATTTTAAAAAATATTCTATTGTTTCTCTATATTTATGACTTTATGTCATCCTTGCCAACTGAAATGTTCCATATTCTTCTCTGTATATTCTTCACCTCCTTCTGTTTCTTAAGGTCCACCTTCTGGTGGTAACTTTATTTCCTGGTATATGTATGTGAATGAATCTTATCTGATCCTTTGACATAATACATCCTAAATTTGTATATCCGTTACCTGGCTGCACGTCTTCTTTTTCCTAGTAAGACTTGACAGTGAGTCCATTGAGAACAGTGAGCATGCCTAGTAGTTTTTGCATGTAGTAGATTTCTAATCACCACTTACATGGTGATTCACATTCATGATTTCGGCATTCATGATTTCAGCATATACATGTTAGGTGTTTAGCCTTTGTGCTAGGCAGGTAGAGGTTACAAACTAGGACAGGATCTTCTCCCTCTTCTTAGGGGCTTACCCTGTGCTGGGATACACAAAAGACAAGAGCAGAGATAGAGGCATGGGCATTTGAAAATGCAGGTTTTCTTGTTGTTCAGGTATTATGAGACCAACAGATCACAAGATGACTATCACTGAAAAGATATTTTGTTACTATCAGCTCCCAAGAGGTGGGGGTATGCACAGTATGCAAGGCCATGTGGGGAAGCACCAGGGTTGGCCAGGAGGTAGAGGCAGTGGGGGGAAAACCACAAGTGAGAGCCTTTGTTGTGGCTTCCATGGGAAAGAACAGGTGACACTGGGTAGGCAGGCTCAGGGTTGGCTAGTCTGAATACTTGGAGCAGGCTCTGTAGTAAAGGAGTTGTATTGGGAGGATTATGGCAGAGGGATATTGGAGTGTGTATAAGAGTCAGATAGAGGATGTGTGTATGGGGACAGGGGTGCTCTGAAGTTTGCATACAGAAGGCACAGTCTTAAATGAGTTTTCGACCCTCTAACAAGACATTTGGCTGACCCTGAGAGGAGCAACTTACCCAAGGTCAGTAAGGCCCCAGATGTCATAACAAAATAAAAATGCATGCTTAATACAATGGGCAAGAAATCAGAAGAAAGCAGAGAGATAGCCTTTAGTTCTGGATAGAATGAATTCATTATGGGGGGGAAAAAAATCACCATAGGATCCTGACTTGATTTTAGGCATTATTATGCCACTGAAAATCTAAGTGGCCTTGTACAAGTCACTTCATCAGTCTTTCAGTTTCCCAGCATGAAAAATGAGGGTAATGGATCCATGGTTTTCTACCTGCACTCCCCCACAACCTAACAAAGGCTCTTAGGCGGACCTTGGAGGGCCAGCCAGGAAGACTGGTATCTTAGGGTTTTACCCCAGTGTGTTCAGAACGGCAATGCCTTTTACATGCTGGAAGCAAGTGCTGCTAATTATGAGTACATGAATGCACCACCACCCTCGATAAAGAACGAAGTCTGGGAACAATTTGAGGAGGAGATAGCTCTTCTTTTTTCTCCTTCCTAGTTCTCCTTCTGTTAGTGCTTGGGAAAACATCCTGAGAATCTGGATGGTAAAAGAGAGGATATTCTGGGCTGGAGCAGATGGCCAAGGTAAGCAGAATCCTCTGTGATGGCTTCAGTGAGTGCCAAGAGCGTCCTCATGAGTAAACCAATCACATGCTGCAATTTGCCTACGGCAGAGGACTCTCAATGAGCTCTTCCCTACATCTGTCTCTCGGTATAGCTGTCTACACCCACCCTCTGCACCATTCATCCGTTGAAGCCAGCAGTAACCCCCAGATCACTAATTCACGCACTGTAAAGTGATAATCTAACCCACCATAGACTTGCCCACTGGGCTGGATTGCTGGGAGGCACAGCAATGGGCTCCCCCTAAAAAAAAAAAAATCACTGAAAGTCCTCTCCATTCTCCATTCCTATTTCTGGTGCCCTAGTTTATTCATTATTATCTCTCATCTGATCTATTTCAGTGGCCTCCTACCAAAGGTCTGCCCACCTCCACTCTCTCCTCCAAATCCTCTGGCATATACCAATAATGCAATACTCTCTTTAAATACCCTTTCCTGGCTCTACATTTACATCACTATAAATTCCATAGGGCCTAGATCTTCCGTGTGTTGACTTTAAGATACCTCGTTAATCCTTACCAATTTAAGCTTTAGCTCTACTGGATGATACGTCCACTCTTCTTTCTCATGTATCCAAGTATGAGTTATCTTTTTCTTTTCAAGTCTTGTAAATATTGACTTTCCCCATAAAACTGTTCCTGTTAAAAGCCACTTATCCTATCCTAGAGGTTAATTTGTATTCTAGGTACTTGCTTACAAATCAGTGGGTCCCCTCCAGAAACAAGAGTTAGATAGTTTTCTAAAACTTGTGTATTGTTTAGAGTGGAAGCTTGGTCTATGATGCAATTATATAAAATTGATTTGGTAAAATTTGAGGATCACTTCAATTTCTAGATTTCAAAGATACACTACTATTATATATTTCTTTTATCCATTTCTCTATGATATTTCTAACCAAGACAACTCAAGTTGGATGGCTAGTGAAAGACCATATTCTCCAAAATATTTTCTTTCCCTACCAACATAGGGGAGGGAACAGAGTATCAACCCTTTATTTCCTCCTCCATTCCCTCCTTAAATCATTCCTAGTTAGGCTTTATCACCAACAAACTTCTGAAATGCTATGTTTATCAGTTATTCCCAAATTGCTCTATTAAATAGTCACCTCTCTTTCTCTTATTCAGACTCTCAGAACCATTCCATTCACTTGCCCAGTTTCTCTTTTGTGAGGAGTTTTTTGTTTTGTTTTCCTTTAGATTCTTATACGACATATTCTCCTGGTTTCCATCCTACCTCACTACCTTGTCTTTGTCAGTTACCTTTGTGGGCCACTCTTTCTCGGACTGATCTCTAATTTTCGATATGGCTGATGGATCAATCTGGCCATCTTTGAACTCTTTGCCTCAGTGAGCTCGTCCAGTTGTACAGTTCCAAGGCTTTCATTATCTGCTTGTGGATAACCACCATCGTTTTATCTCTAGTACTGACTTTAGCTACCACACTCTCATATAAAAGATCTTTCTAAATATTTTCCTTGGATATGAAATACCATGAATTATTTTAAAAAATGTTAAGCATTTGCCCAATTCACAACTTGCTCTTATCCTAGTTTTCTCACTTTAGTGTGTGACCCTCTGGCCCTAAAATCTAAAAGTCACTCTTGATTTTCCCCTTTAGGATCCCATCATTCTATCAACTTAATATTTATCATAATATTGCAAATTAATTCACTTTTTTTAAAATCTCCACTATTATTGCCTTAACCCATCATCATTTCTTGGGATCTATTTTAATTCTCCTTATTGGTCTTAATGTTTATACTCGTGTCCCATAAAATTCATTCTCCACACAGAAGCCCATGTGATCTTTTCAAAATATACACCACATTGTATAGCTTACCTATTTAAAATCTTCCGTTGTTTTCATTGTAATTAGGGTAAAATCTAAACTGTTCATCATCATCTGTAAATAGATTATGAGACCCCTTAAAAAATCAAGAGACTGATTATCTTTTCAGCATGTCTTACTCATTCTTTGCTTTCCTTATTGTGTTCTAGACCTACCCTCTATCCCTCAAATAAGTCCAGTGTTACTGTAGTACTATGACCTTTTACTAGAATCCTTTCCCCTCAGATATTTCAGGGATATTCTTTCCTGTCCTTGATATGTCAGTGGCACCCACAATCATCCAAATTAAAGTTTGTCTGTCATATCATCATTTTTATTTTCTTCAAAGCACTTATCACTATTTAAATTATTTATTTGCTTATTGGTTATTTCTCACTTCCCCTGATTAGATATAAACATTATGAAGTCAAAGACATTGAGTCTTGTGCCTGACTTACTGTAGGTACTACTCATTTATTATTTGTTGAGTAAGTAGCTAGTTAAGGACACGATTTTGAGAGCCTTAGAAAGTTGGATCCAAGTCCTAACTCTTCCATTTCCAACTGTTATGACCCTGGAAAAATCACTCTGACTTTCAGAGACTTAGTTTCTTCATCAACAATGCAAAGATGCATTTTTACTGCGATGGTAAAATGAGAGTGTGCTATAGAAGCCCTTATTGTACCCCAACCAGAGAACACACTCAAAAATGAAAGCTTATTTTATTATTTTTATAACTACTACCATTGTTATGTTATCACTAGCGCCTCAACACCTAATCATCTCATCATTGTTTTCACTTCCTTGGGTTAAGGGTTATGCACTTCAAGATGTGAATGTTCCATGCACAAGGTGATAACATCATTGCCAATCATCACCTCCTTCTAATCCTTTTTTCAAAGCCTCTTGTATGAGTGCCCAAAACCAAAGCCCTGAGCAAGTAATGAGCTTAGCCTAGGCACATCAAGTTTTGGGAGGACTATGCTCAACTTTTGCTCTACATTCCGCCACATCTCAGAAATTGAAAACAAAACTCTCATTTTTCCTGGAAGAAAGATCAAATGACCCCTACACATTATGAATAACTTCAAAATGAGATTTATTTTTGCTGTATCAATCAGTTAGCAGTTGGTGCATAATAAACTACTCTGTAACTTAGTGCCTTAAAACAGCATGCACTTAATTAGCTCATGAGTCTATGGTTTGGCAATTTAGGCTAGACCCAGTTGGTGGCTCTTCGGCTGTTCCTGGCTTGGTTCACTCATGCATCTGTGGTGAGTGCTGGTTACATAGGCAGCTTTGTCCCCAGGCCTTGACTGGTTGTCAGATGGGGATGTCAGGGGCACTTGGGTTCCATGCTTCTCAATTTCCAGCAGGTTGGCCTGGGTTTATTTGTACACTGATAGTAACTTATAAGAGCAACAGGAACAAAAGCTATAAGACTTTGTAAAACCTAGGCCTCTAAATGCCACACCATCTTGTCCTCCGCACTCTGTTGGCTAAAGCCAGTCATAAGGGCAGGGAAATCAGTTTCACTTCTTAATGGAAGATAATCCAAAATATTGTGGGTTATTTTTTTGTAACCTACTACAATCCAATGGCCTGAGGAAAGTATGAGAGATGTTAGCAAACCCAGCAATTAGCTACGAACAATCTGGAACATTTGGCTACTGCTATTTCTCAGGTATTGTCACATAGCTCACCCTGTGTACTACATCTCCTTAGTGGAAGTCCTTCCATACGGCTGTTTGGAATAAATGCCCATTCCCATCTGCCTTTTGCTTCACTGGCTTGTATTTTCCACTTTTACCCAGTGGCTAATGTTCTTATCTTTCTTTGTATTTAACTGTTTTGTTCTGTCAATGATATAAAAGCTGTCCTGTTTCTTTATCCCATCCTTTATGATATTCTCACATATTTTCTATTCCGTTCCTTCAGGACTCTACTAGAAAGCTACTGCTTAACTAATAATTTATTCAACTATATTGCTAGCTAATGATGATTTACCGTCTTGGGTCAAATAGAGAATTTTGTCTTGGTCTACAATTTACAAAGTGTACTTTTTTTTTTTAAGATAATTTCAAGCAAAGTGATGAGGCTAGGGAAAGAAAAATGTGGGATGAAAGGATGGCATTTTAAACTTGGGAATAGAGTAACTTTCTGTGTGTAAAGTTTATTCTGTTTCCCAGGTTCCAGGAGTTGTGGTGGTATTAAGACTTTCAAACAATAATGACACATATTACAAAGATCTTTCGTTATCTTCCCAAAGAGCCCAAGGGAAAACCCAGTGCTCTCTATACAAACCACATGCCTAGGTAGGTCCAGAGCACCTGGTGTGTCCAGTACTCAAATTAGTCAAACTCGGGATTTGGTGTCCTGTGGCCAAGTATCTAAACAATAAAAAAAAAAAAAAAAACAGATTGAAATTACTGGGGTTTAGGGTGTAATATGAAGAGACCAACTGGGCTAAGAGATGGTTGGTTGATGGGTTGGAGCTGGCTGGCTGGCTGCCTGAAGCAGATGGGGACCCCACTGGTGTATGGCCTTCTTCCCAAAGGCGGTAGTACATGTAGTGGCTGTGGACAGAGGCCTCTTTTTCAGTGATACAGTCAGTGTCAGCTGGCTGACTTCAACCAGTCAGAGCAACATGCCATGCAAGCACAAGCTGTAACCCCAGAGGGTTCAGCAGAAGGGTTCCTAGCGAGTGGGTAGTCGTCCTTCACACAAAATGTAACACACTTTACAAAGCACAATTCGTTATCTTGTTATAATGAAGGATTGTTTTGTTTTATTTTTATCAACACATCATAAATGAGAAAATTGATGAGAATTTGCCCAAGGTTACCTAGAAAGTAGCTGAGCCAGGTCTAACATCTAGACATCCTGAATCTGAGATACAATCTCCTCTGTGCAGATGAAGGAAGCTGGCTGCAGGAGTGACAATGGTGAATAATGGAGAATGCCGTTCTTATCCAATGTGGACACCGTAAGGGATAATGATCGGAGAATACGTTCAGACAGTAGTCCCTCGTCATCTGATGTGGGATTTTATTAGGCATAATCTCTTTCCAGTAAGAGAGATTTTCCCACTTTGATGATATAACAACCAAAAAGTGAGGAAGAACAAATTACAGTCAGCAACATATAACCTAAGTACACTCATCAAAAGTGATGGAAACAGTTATTTTCTCTGCATGCCTGAAATATTTTTGTCCTGTGAAACAGGATAATGTCTCTGGTCGATTAAAGATGGCCAAAATTATTTTTCATGCTTCCCTTGAGAATTGGAGTTTATTGTCCCTTGCATTGTAATTGTGCTTGCCCCATGATTACCTGCTGCAAGAATGAGGAAGAAGTGACGCTATACCGATTATAGGCATACCTTTTAAGAGGGCAGGAAGTGTTTGCTTCTTACCTTTTAAAACACTTTTACTTGGCCTGCTTTCTCCTGCAACCCAGCTGCCATGGTCTGAGAAGCCCAAGCCACAGAGTGTCCATGTGTTGCCACAACAGCCCAAATGAACTCAAAATCAACAGCCGGTATCAAATGCCAACTGTGAGTGAGCCATCATTAGAATTCTAGTCAAATCAAGTTTCTAGCCGACCATAACCTCAGTCATCATCACGTGAAGCAGATACAGAAAACCATTCAGCTGAGCCCAGGCAATCCATATAATCATAAAAGATAATCATGTTGTTTTTAAGCCAGTAAGTTTTGGAGTGGCTTGTTATTCAGGAACAGATAAGTAAAACAAAACTTAGGTGTGATGCTATTTTAAAAATATGTGAGTATCTGGCTTTGGCTTTGGAACTAAGTGCTTGTCAGAATGTCACAGTGCTTCAAGGAAACCCTTAAGGAAGATTGGAAGGGCAGGGGAAAATGTGCATTTGAGCCTGAGAAAATGATTATTCATGTCATAAGTAGTGAAAACTCGGCAATGCTATCAGCTAAGGTAACATATAAAGTAGGACGTAAGCTTAATGAACTTGTGGATTTAGCTGAGTATTTGCAGGCAGAATAATGTTAAAGGGGCCACTAATTTTTTTCAGCTACATGTAATAATGTCCAGATTTAGATGAATTACAGAAGGGATTATTGAATCTAGAGAAACATTTTTAACTAGCACTTTCTAGGTTCAACAATAAGTGATTCCACCCCCCTACCCTACCTTGTCACTACCCTGCCCCTTGTCACTCTCAGAAAAAGACTCCCAAAGTAGTGAAAAAATGTCCTTAGGGCAAAGGTCAAACTTAGGGCACCATGTGGTCCCAATGTCATGTCTCAAGGGTGCATCTTTTAGACTCTTTGTTAGGGTCTTAGAAAGATGTAAGGCAGTACAGGCACTGAGTCTTCTTCTTCTTTTTTTATTTATTTTTTTATTGGAGTTCAATTTGCCAACATATAGCATAACACCCAGTGCTCATCCTTGATGGGCAATGAGTCTTCTAATACTTTAGAGATCCCTTATCTTAGACCATTTCTGCTAGGAATGAAGAATTCTAAGAATCTTAATGGTGTTGTTCCACAGTATTCTCTGATTTTCAACCTGAGGTAGGAAGGGGCCAGTCTCAGAATGATTTCTGGGTTCAGATTTTTGGATAATGGGTTACCATAAACTTTGGCTTATGGAGGGAATTATAAATTGACACACAGGAACATATACAATTTTTTTAAAAGATTTATTTATTTGAGAGAGAAAGAGAGTGAGAGAGAGGAAGGGAGGGGCAGAGGGAGAGAGAACTTCCATAGACTTTGTGCTCAGCACAGAGCCTGATGCAAGGCTCAATCTCAGGACCCTGAGATCACAACCTGAGTTGAAACCAAAAGTCAGACACTCAACAGACTATACCACCCAGGCGCCCCTACATTCACAATTTTAACACTTATGTTGGGCACTCCATCTCAGCCCAAACCATAAGGATCGGCTGGCTGTATGAAAATGCTCTGGTTGACAGCCCCAGCTGAGCTCCCAGCCAACAGCCAACACCAAACTTCAGGCACATGAATAAAACATCTGAGTTTGAACCCAGTGAATCACTGAGACAACTGTATCACAAGCCAGCGTTACCCAGAGCAGAAGAACTGCCTGGCTGACTCCAGTCATTCCAAAGAATTGCAGTTATTTTTTAGCCATACAGTTTTGGGATGCAGTAGTAGACAACCAAAACAACAAACAGCTTCCATATTAAACTATTTCATCTTCTACTGTGAGAAGGGTAGAGAAACTCATGCTCAAGGTGGATATTATAAAGTAAACCCCTAGTTTTACAGATGCATACATCCTAAAGAGAGTAAAGCAGCTTTACCAGGTTACAATTCTTAGTGATTGGACTTGCCCTGTAACTCATACTTTTTTTTGGAAGTCCCACCTAATATTTGTTCCTTTTTATCTGCTTTTTGGCCATTCTTTGACTTCTAGTACAGATTATAGTACATTAGAAAAGTTGACACTAATTCTACTCTCCTACCTCAGGCTTGTCCTACAAATCATGAGAACTCCACCTCACCTGGCCCTACCATCCAGAAGAAGTACTGGGACTCAGACATTTATATCTATCACCTCTCCCTGTAGCAGTAACTTGTTGCCAGGGATGTAGTAAGTGCCTGACTTGAATTCAGTGCCTGCTAAGTTCATCTGTCTCTTTTTCTTCACTATCTCAAGCAACATGTGTCCAAGAAGCCTTCTGCATGACCTGGTGGTCAGCAAGTATTTATTAACGACCTTCTACATGGAAGGCATTTTGTTAGGCAGAAATAGAAGTAAATATATTGAAATTCATAGAAAGCTCTTAGATAAAAGAGCACATACGTTTAAATTATACCTAAAAGTAGATACACATTGTGTACATGAACACATATGTAATGACTAATTTATAAACTGACATGTAAAAGAATGTGTTTTTTGTGAAATTAAAAAATTGTCAGAAAATACATGCACAGCTTCCATGTAAGTGTGCACATATACACACACGTATACACATGCACATTCTATACAACGTTTTTTTTCCCTGAATTATGAGAGAGTGACCAAAAAGTCCTTTTTCAAGCTGAAAAAGTTTAGAAATTTTTTGGCCCATCGATAACTCAGAACTTAAATGGAAAAAATCATACTTCAGGGTTGACAGCTGACTAGAACCCCATGAGGGATGGTCTCCTACTAAACTCCAAGATGGAAAAGAAGGGAAAAAAGGAATATAAATTGCATGAACCCAGGAAAAATTGCTTCTGAATTGTGGCTGTTAACTCCATCCTTTTGTGTGATCATTCACATCTACATTCAAGCAGGCTTTTCTAGTTCCATATAATCTTAACATATTGAAGCAAAGCTCACCACTTGGAAATTTCCAGACAGTTCAGTTCAAATTTCCTTTCAGAAATTTTTCTTGACTGACCTCATGAAGTACTCCTTATTTTAAACATCAGTGATGCACTGGGTGTTATATACAACTGATGAATTATTGAACGCTACATCTGAAACTAATGATGTGCTATATGTTAGCTAATTGAATTCAAATAAAAAAAATGAATGATTCATGCATACATGTGAACTTTGGTTTTTAATAATAACAAATTATAAAGACTCTTAATAAATGTTCACTCTGTACCAGTCACCATTTTCACATATTAACTCATTTAGTTTCCCCCTAAATACAGTAGGTTTAATAAATGAGGAAATTGAGACAAAGAAGAGTTAGTTAACTTTACCAGAGTCTGCTATCTGAGGAAATTCCAATAAGGATTGCAATAATCATCATTCACAGAGAATCCACTTAGTAAAGAATAGTTCTATTTCCCAAAGTCAATAAGGTAACTGAGAATCTAAGAGGTTAAGTAGTTTGTCCAAGATCATTCTGGAAGGAAGCAGTGAAGCCTGGGTTTAAGTCCAGGTCTGTCTTTCTGATATACTGTGAATACTTTAAAAGAGAAATATTGAATCTTCCATATTATAATCTGCAATAGGTGTTTACCATATATAAATGAATGAATGAGAAGAGATTGTATAATTATTTAGGGGAGAGGGTTAGATGTCGATTTACATAACTGCTGATGTGTTGGCCAAATTATGATCTTTTCTTCTTGTGAGATTTCCTGAGAATAATGAAACGAGGAGACATGAACAACACAATTCCTATTTGGTTGTCTAGGATAAAATGCTGTGAGACAGGAGCTTCACAAACATAACAGTGCAGTCAATTTGCAGCCATGTGAAGATGTTCTAGGCCTTTAGGACATCCCAGTTGTTGGCTTTTTTAGGACAAATAAAGATTAATTTTTAGGGACGCCTGAGTGACTCAGTGTTTGAGCATCTGCCTTCAGCTCAGGGCGTGATCTCAGAGACCCAGGATCGAGTCCCATATCTAGCTCCCTGCGTGGAGCCTGCTTCTCCCTCTGCCTATGTCTATCATGAATAAATAAAATATTTTTATAAAAAGATTAATTTTTACTTAAATTTTTTTCTTTGTATAATGGTGCACTTTTTGTACAAAGAACTTACTTATGTCTACGTCAATGCAGTTCACATTTCTACTGGAAAAGATCTCCATATCTAGGGGTGAGTGAATGTGTTATTGGTGTGAGCATTTTCTTTCTTTCTTTTTTTTTTTTTTTAAACATGTATTATGTTGGGAGGTAGAATTAAATTAGGTATTATGTGAAAAAAAAATTAAAAACATGTAGAACTTTCAAATCCTGGTCTTATTTGGGAACTTACTCTAAAAATGTACATAGCGGGATCCCTGGGTGGCGCAGCGGTTTGGCGCCTGCCTTTGGCCCAGGGCGCGATCCTGGAGACCCGGGATCGAATCCCACGTCAGGCTCCCGGTGCATGGAGCCTGCTTCTCCCTCTGTCTCTGCCCCCCCCTCTCTGTATGACTATCGTAAATAAATAAAAAAAAATTAAAAAAAATAAATAAAAATGTACATAGCATTAAATACATGCTATAACCCCTGTGTACCATGTTGTTTTGTTTTGTTTTGTTTATTTTTTGGTAAATAAGAAGAAGGTTTGCCATAGATTATCTAGAATGTTGGTTCTTGCTATGCATCTTTTGTTATGGTTAAGAACATGGGCTCTGAGATCAGGAAGTTCATAATCGACTCTGATATTTCCAGCTATCAGATCCTGGACAAATCACTTAAACTCTCTGGGAATTTGTTTCCCCGTATCTAAAATAGTGGTAATTACAGCTATCTCTATGACATGTTGGTAGAATTAAGAAGTGAGATAATGCATATCAAATGTTTATCTTAGAACCTGACTCATGGTAAAGGATTTACAGCTAAGGTTGTATGTACATGTAATATGATTACTATCGTAAATTGAATGTATAAATTTCTGGTTATTAAATATGGGTAGGTGGAGGTTCTTTAAAACCTAAAAATAAGCCAACATTTTCATAATCTCTAGCTAAAACAAAATTTACTGGTAGATGGATCATATATTTTTGTATTAGCATTTGTATTTAGGCAGATTTTATTTAAGTAGATTACATAGTTTTTTTTTATTTATTTAGACAGAACTGAAGATCCTTTGAAGATGAAAGAGAGAAGGAGTAGCTAAACATCATTGTGCTCTAAGACTTGAAGTCTCCCTGCTAAATGTCACAAATTTCAGTCACTGATCACATACAAACATCACTCCTGCAAAAGAAAATTAGCCTGATTTAAAATATATATATATATATTTAGGTAAACATTCCCAGGGGGTTTCTGAGAGCAGAGTAGATCTAATGATTTGAATAAGTCTTGAGTGTTCATAGTGAAAAGATAAGAGATAAATCGAATGTACATGTAATACAGATCCTCACCTGAGGATATCATTTTCAACTTATTCTCTAGTTTCCTATTTTAGGAATTACGAATGAGGAAGAGAGGCAACTGAAGGGAATCTTAACCTCTTGCCCTCCCTTCCTGCAATGCCTGTACGTTTCTCCCATCTCCCCAAGCTATGTATATCTTCGTGGAGTCACTAACAATATGTTGCTAAAGGAAGAAGAAGAGGAGGAAAAAGGAGAGGAAGAAGAAATGTGACACTTTAGAACTTAAAAAGCATTTTCCCAGTCAATGGCTTACTTAATTTATACTGACTGCACATATTCCATTTAGATCAGCAGTTCTCACAGCGCGCCCACCCTCCACCACCATTATTGATGGTGTGCCCATATGCTGGCCCTCGTGAGCATTGACCAATTACAGAACTAATTCTCTCCTTTCCTCTTCTATACAGAAGCACACAAGAATGTAAGTAAGTGTATGGTGAGCCTCTCTTGCCTATATTTGATTCAGTTTCAAACTTTAGACGTTTATTTATGAATTACCTGCAAATTGAAATCTTACCTTCCTAAATTATTTATATCAATTCTCATTTAATCCTCTGAGGTAGAGATTGACATTTTTTGTGACATAAATAGCCTCACTGTCCAACCAAATATGTTCGCCTCGTGCATAGAGTATGTATGTGTTTCCTGCAGCTGCTATAACAAATTACCACACACTTAGTGAGTTAAAATGATGGAAATTCATATTCTCACAGTGCTGGAGGCCAGAAGTCTTAAATCAGTTTCACTGAATGGAAATCAAGGTGTCGGTCAGGGCTGTGCTTACTCTGGAGGCTCTATAGGAACAGAAGACTCCGTTCCTTGCCTCTTTTATTCTGGTGGCATCTGTTGTTTCACTAGGTTATTAGGCTACGTTGCTGGATGAGACAAGTCAGCCAAGGCTTGGAAGTACTAACCAAGGCTAAGACCAGTACTTGATTCGAGGTTGTGCAAAAATGACAAGATGTGCACCAGGCTCAAGAGGAGAGAGCACAGAAGATCCAGCCCTTCCTATATGTTAGTTGCTTATGGTTAGCGGATCCGTTCTGCAGCACTGGCTACACACTGCTTCCTGCAGCAGAAGGGCCCTTACCCTCGCCTTGTGGAGTCTGAAATAAAGAAAGTCGGGGTTGTGCCTGAGTATAGATACATGAATTGCTAAGCAGTTCCAAGAAAAGTTTACATGTGCCCTATACAGAGGGAAAAGTATCACAGTGCCTGCGTCCTGATCTCTTTGTATGTAATGCAGTTTGTGAGCTTGCCAGCGTGGTGTTGTAAGCAGAGCGCAAGATTGTGAGCCGAAACACAGGGAAGGTGTCGGGCTGCCCTTAGACTCATCCCTCATAGCTGGCATCTCTTGACTTGTGGTCACAGCACTCCAATCTCTTCCTCTTGGTTATATTGCCACCTCCTTTTCTGTTCATATCAAAACTCCATCTGCTGTCTCTTTAGGGTCTAGCAGATAATCCAGGATAAACTCCCCATGTCAAAATCTTTTTTTAATAGCATGTGCAAAGTCTCCTTGTCTTTACGAAGTAAAATTGATAGGCTTCAGGGATTAGGGCTTGATATTTTTGGGTAGCCATTATTCAGCATAATGTGGAATAGAACCATCCCTTGGAAGCAATGATTCAATCAGATTTCACATTCCCCCCGATACCTTTACAACTAGGTATAGTTATGGGACTAGCTATTGTCAATGGAATGTAAGTAAAAGTAAGACTTTTCAGGAGAAGGACGATCTCTTTCATGTTCTTTCTCCCCTTCAGCTGGGTTGTTACAAATGATCATAAGGTCCTAGCAGGTGGTGGGGCCATGAGCTATAGGGATCCTGCCTTGCTGAATCACTATATGGAGGAAAGGTGTCAGATGATAGAAACGACACACTTTTGATGTACAGTGTAAATGAGGGGAAAAAAACTCACAAAAGCAAAAACGTGTACTCTATGTTTGAACCACTGTCGATTTATTATAACAATTAATCCTATTCTAATTTATGTGACCCTTATTTTAGCTATGAAGGAACTGAAACCCATAAAAGCTAAATAACATTCTCACATTCATACAATTAATAGCTAGCACTGCTGAGATTTGAACCAGACAGAGAAGCCTTATTCCTGTGCCCAAAGTTTTAACCACAGTAACAACCACTGTCTTATCTATTATATCAAAAATTCCACATTGAACACCCATTGGTAGGTCCTTATGGGTCCTATGTCAAAGCTTCTGACCATGTACCCTGTCCACTGAAGGTTATGGAGCACATGACACCTATGTTGAGAGTTGTGATAGTTCTCTCTCTCTCTCTCTCTCTCTCTCTCTCACACACACACACACACACACACACACACACACACACACACCATTAGATCATGGTTTCCCTCCCGTATAGCTAAAGAAATGATCAACATTATATCTTTACATTTGCAGCCAAGGCTGACCTTGCTCTGTCACCTGATTTTTTAATCCCACTCTCTGCCTGAGTTCCCCACCAGCATCCTTGCTTCAGCACATCTCCCTGCTGCTACATCTCACTGACTCTGGACCTTGTCAGCCTGCCTTTCTTTCTCTTTTGGATGACCTTCTTGGACATGACTTCCAGCCCTGCTGACTTACAGAATCTGCCAGTTCAGTCTCATTCAAGTTTCAGGTCTGGCTCATGATGCTTAGCTTAGTCTGTGGGTATAGAAGCCCTGAAACCCATGTGCATAGAGAGCCTGCCTTTGAAATATTGCACTGAAGTGAGTTGAAAGAAGTTGGGGGACAAACCAGGAATTCAGTATCCAGTATTAATTTAAACAAAATCAAACAAATAAATAAAATAACTCAACGTTATGGCTTTAGGACAGAAACCAAGCCTGAGCTGTATGTACACTTTAAGTCTTGAGACGGGCTAAGTATTCTGATGATATGTTCTAAGAAAAAATACCCAATTGTCATAGCCTAAAATTGGACTTCAGTGCATTCACCTAATCAGTGCACGCAAGATATCCCTTCACAAATTGAAGATTTTATAAGTGATTCTTCTCAAGTAAGTCAAGGTAGGAGCATCTGGGTGGCTCAGTCAGTTAAACATCTGCCTTTAGCTCAGGTCATGATCCTGGAGTCTTGGGATGAGGTCTGTGTCGGGCTTCCTCTCTGTGGGGAGCCTGCTTCTCCCTCTCCTGCTCCCCTGCTTGTGCTTGCACTCTCTCTTCCTTTCTCTCTCTCTCTCTCTCTCTCTCTCTCTCTCTGTCAAATAAATAAAATCTTACAAAAAAAAAAGTCAAGGTAGGTACTCTTTCGTACTGGAAATGTGCTGCCCATATAAGAAGCTGGCAGTGAAAAGCATTGTCCCTGGTTGTCTATTAGTTTTCAGAACCTTTGGGAAATATGGAAATGTACATGGTGCTAAAAAAAGAAACAGTCTTATATTAACTTTAAAACAAAAGCAACTAAAGTGAATAATAAATTTTTTAAAAAGCCCAAACTCATAAAATAATCTCAATAATTTGTTTCCCAGTTGGTTCCTCAACTCTGGGAGTGCTACATCAGCATTGATTTTTTTTTAAAGTAATATACTGACATCAATAAAAGGGGCTTATTTTTATATTAAATGAAGATTATCCTACTATCCTACAACAACAGCTGTGATCACTTTCATCTGAACTGATTCTCTACTCATGCTGTATAAGTATCAGCCTTAAGAAACTTTAGAGTTAAAAAATAGGTCAACCTTCATCCACAATTCCCTAATGCATAATCACTTGCCTATTGTGCCCTTTAATTCATAGCTCTTCACCATGAGATTGGTTCCTTATTTAATAGGAAGTACACAAGAGAGGGTGGCTAGACATGAATCCACTTAATCTTCCAAGCCTGGCTGTTTCTCAGCTCATTTCTTAAAAAATATATTTAATTAATATATAGTATAGTATTAGTTTCAGAGGTGGAATTTAGTGATTTGTCACTTCCATATAACAGCCAGTGCTCATTACATCACGTTCCTTCCTTAACGCTCATCACCTAGTTAGTGACCCCATCCCCCCACCACCTCCCATCCAGCACCCCTCAGTTCGTTTCCTAGAGTAGAGTCTTGTACGGTCTGCCTCCTTCTCTGTTTCCATCTATTCTTCCTTCCCTTCCCCTATGATCCTGTTGTGTTTCTTCAATCCCACCTATGAGTGAAATCATATATTTATCTTTGACTTATTTCACTTAGCATAATACCCTCTGGTTCCAACCACATCATTGCAAATGGCAAGATTTCATTCTTTCTGATGGCTGAGTGACAATCCATCTCATTCACACACACACACACACACACACACGGCACACCTTCTTTATCCATTCATCTGTCCATAAACATCTGGGCTCTTTCCATACTTTGGCTGTTGTGGACATTGCTGCTATAAACATTGGACAACTCCTGAGGGATTGCTAAGAATCCTTATAACCCTCAAATAGTAAAATAAAGCAACAAACACATACACTCATATAAATACACCCGATGCTATCTCAGTGACTGCAGTACTTCATCACATACTGCAAGGGTTCTGGAGTGATGATAAGGAGGATTCAGAAGAGACTTAGGCAACGGGAAGTATTAGCAACTCGGAATTTTTTGTATCAAGCTACTGACTGTCCCATAGTCTCTACTCTCAGCTCTGATCTTGCATTTGTACCCACATCTCCCTCGGATATAGTATTTTCTGCTTATCACTTTAATGCTGTACCTGGGAGTCCTCAGAACTGTACATGGTTTCAAGTATAGATTCTCTTTGATGCTATGTAGATTAGAATTTATCTATGACTTTTCATTCTCATTTTGGTGCTCATAGCTTAAAAGGGCACTACCTGGTGTATCTTGAAAAGCAACTGTCCTTGGGGTCTTCAGGTAACGAGGGCCTCACTATTTTTCCCGGCAGTTCAAATATAGGATAGGGGATGAGGCAAGTCTGGTTTCACTTACCTATATTTGTTTGAAGGAGGGAAAGGAACTGACTTACATCTCCCTAACCCATACTGGATATTAGAGATTATTACCCCACTGCTGTTCCTAAGAACAGCAAATGAACATTGTGTAGAACTCAGTTTTTCATCAGGACTAAGTCACTAGGCTGATGGAATATTGCTTTTTGGAGATAAATTATGCTTTTAATTTTGCAAATGCATCTGGAGCTGCAAAGGCACACACATCTAGAAGTAAAATTAAGAGCAATGCCTTGGATTAGGAAGCATCTTGATTTGCATTCTGCTGAGCAGGACCAATGGCCAAGGAGTGGCCTGAGTCCCTCATTCTCTAGTATTTAACATTCTGTGTCTCAGTGTCTATGGTGTTGTGTTTTATTTTCCAAAGTCCTCATAGCAGTATGTTTATTGGCCTTTAATTAAAAAAATATACTCTAATCAATAATATAAAGGAATGTTGCTCAAGAGCTTTTTATTCTGCAAATATGTGTTGCAATATGAAGCAGGGTTGTGGGCTTGTTTAAGTGGCAGCACATTTCTCTCAAATCATGTACTTGATTTTCTTGAAGGTTCACAGACAGCAGGAGATAAACTATCAACTTTAAATTTTTCTTTTTATTTTTTGGTTGCTGTTAGTAATAAACTAAACCATTTAAAATGGCAAAGGACTGTCTGGTTATGAATTGGAAGTGGGTAGAAGCCCATTCTCTCCCTGTCTGAGCTCCTTTGATTTCTTCCTCTTTGAATGAAAGACAGGATAAAAAATCAAAATATAGCCATACTTATCTACACACACCATATGTTCATGCATAAATTAAACATATTTACACAGATACATACATAATACATACACACATGCACAGCTATATAACCATGTACGTAGGGATATGTACCGTATTCGTAGACTTGTGCGTATCCTAGACCCCATACATATAGAAGCTCTGAGGCATGTAGTTATATATACACATTCATACATAAAAGCCATGAAACATTTCTTTCTGCTCAAATGCCCAAGCCCAAGTCCACAAAGCCCACCGATGGGACTTTTAATCCAAATTCATTCTTACTATAACACTAGTTAAGTAGTTCTCTCTCTCTCTCTCCTCACTTGTTCAACCTCTATTTCTTCTCCCTAGGATTGAAGCATATCAGTCGCTACCCAAATCCAAGGGCGCATGTGGCTGTCGTCAGGAATCCATTTTTCATTAGTGTGAGTGACCAGTTGTATGATAAGCATCTCCAGCTGCTGGACGAGAGTCAGTTAGATGCTGTCTAGTAAATCATAAATCATTACTGTGTTAATGAATTCCCTCTCAGGACAGCAGAGAGCTAATCTCTGTAGGTGTTTAATTGAAAAACAAATGATGATGTGAAACCCTCTTTAGATGTGTTCAAGTCTTTTTGGTGCTGCTTAAAAATAATCTATTGTTGACTTTTTGAGGAACCTTCATACTGTTTTCCACAGTAGCTGTACCAGTTTGTATTCCCATCAACAGTGCAAGAGTTCCCCTTTTTCCATATCCTCACCAACACCTGTTGTTTCTTATGTTGTGGATTTTAGCCATTGTAACAGGTGTGAGGTGGTTTCGATTTGTATTTCCATCATCAGTGATGAGGTAGTTTTGATTTATTTCTATTTCTATCATCAGTTATGTTGAGCATCTTTTCATGTGTCTGTTGGCCATCTGTGTCTTCTTTGGAAAAATGTTTATTCATGTCATCTGCCCATTTTTCAATTGGGTTATTCATTTTTGGGGGGTGTGGAATTTTACAAGTTCTTTATATGATTTGGATACTAATCTTTTATCAGATATGTCATTTGCAAATATCTTCTCCAATTCTGTAGATTGCCTTTTAGTTTTGTTGTTTCCTGCACCGTGGAAAACAGTATGGAGGTTATCCAAAAAGTCAAAAATAGAACTATCCTACAATCCAGCAATCACACTACTAGGTATTTACTAGAATACAAAAATACTAATTCAGAGGGATACATGCACCCTGATGTTTAACAGCAGCATTATGTACAAGAGCAAAATTATGGAAATAGTTCAAGTGCCCTTTGACTGATGATAGATAAGGAACACACACACACACACACACACACACACACACACAACCATTGGAATATTACTCAGCCATAAAAAGAATGAAATCTTGCTATTTGCAACAGCATGAATAGAGAGTGAATTATGCTAAGTGGTATAAGTCAGTCAGAGAAAGACAAATACTATATGATCTCACTCATATGTGGAATTTAAGAAAACAAAGGGGGAAAAAGAGAGAGAGGCAAACAAAAAACAGACCCTTACCTATAGAAAAGAAACTGGTGGTTACCAGTGGGGAGTTGGGTAGGGGGATGGGAGAAATAGGTGATAGGAATTAAGGAGTGCACTTGTGATGAGCACCGGTCGTTTTATGGAAGTGTTGAATCACTGTGTTGTACACCTGACACTATTATTACACTGTATGTTAACTAACTGGAATTTATATAAAAACTTAAAAAAGAAAAAAATAATCTAGATTCTTCTTTGCTGCTCCTGGCACTCTTTGATTTTGCCTAGTTGCTAGGGTTGCATTAAGGGAATTGTGAACATCTAAAGAATTGGATTTTATGGGGTCTTGAAGTAGAAGAGATCTAGAAGAAAAAAATGGAAAGTTTATTCTTGTAAGAAAAACTGACCTTACCCATTTCATCATCCATCAACTTCACTTACCCAGTGAGTGCTTATTAGCGTGTCTATTTCTGCTAGGCACCACACAAAGGCCAGAGATACGATATTAGCAGAGTAGTCATGGCTTCTGCCCTTGTATGTTGTACGTTCTAGAGGAAGAAAAATGAATGAAATAATAATCACAGAAGTTAAATATCATACTACAACATAAGTGTTTTTGAAAGAACCTAAATTGAAAGAGATTTGACTGATCTGAGATTTATTTTTTTTTAAATTTTTATTTATTTATGATAGTCACAGAGAGAGAGGCAGAGACATAGGCAGAGGGAGAAGCAGGCTCCATGCACCAGGAGCCCGATGTGGGATTCGATCCTGGGTCTCCAGGATCGCGCCCTGGGCCAAAGGCAGGCGCCAAACCGCTGCGCCACCCAGGGATCCCTGATCTGAGATTTAAAAATGACCTTTCTTGAGGAAGTTAAATGATAACTAAAATCTGAAGAACAAGGTGTGAGATTATCTGAAGTAGAGAACACAGAGTTTTGCTCACAGAGACTTATTTTGACTGGATATTATATTTTATGCTTACCTCATGTGTCTCCCACCAGAATGTAAGCTCCATGTGACCAGGGATCTTGTTTTGTTTCCTGCTTACCCCCAGCAGAGTCTGGCCTCATCTGCACCAGGTGCTTGATAATATTTGTTTTAAGCATTAATTCTTGCTCAATACTTGCAACACCCTAAGAAGCTGGTACTGTTATACTTTCTATCTTACATTAGAAAGGTTAAGGACTGGGATGGTTGAGTTACTTTCCCCAAATCAACAGTACTCAACCCAGGTCCATTTGACTCTGAATCACTCTACTCTCTTCTCTTTGAACTGACACCAGTATGTCATAATAGGATGAAATATGGAAGCCATAGGCATTCTCAGCAGTAGGGAAATGATCAAGCAAAGTGTGTTGTAATGATATACTATACCATGTGATATCATATACTAATAAAATGTAATTACATACTTTATTAATAAAACCCCCAGTGAACATCCCCATATGTGAACATCTTGTATAAAATATGTTCTTCTAAAAGTATGTATTAGTGCACCTTACATGCATGGACTCTGCTAACTGTAATGGAATATATGAACATTATTCTAAGATGGATCCTATCTGCTTATAATCACAAGATAGGCTGTGAAACTAAATCTTTCCTCCATTACCTGCTAGTGACAGAACTTTGGGCAAGTTAGTAAATTTATCTGAGACTTTGCTTTCTCCTTCATTAAACATATGGGGACAGTAAATATCCCTCTAGAATTTTGTGATTGTTGGAAATAATGTTTGTAAAGTGTATGGTGTATAGTTAATGGTGGCTGCTCAGCGAATACCCTCGATGATGATGATGACAGTAACTGATAGCAATGATGGTAGAAGCGACACTGATGATAAATTAGGGGAAGTGAGACATGCATACATAGCAATAATAATGTACATGAGAAGTTAGGAATATCTTACAAGCAGCTTACACATTTCACAAGGGAAGTTCAAAAGAAGGAGATACATGTTGATACATAATATTAAGGGAAATAAATTATGCTAATTAAGAGAATGAGAGCATAAAACAAATATATGTTTTGATTACAAATATGTAAAGGATACAAATATATAAAAGAGCCTCTAAGGTGAGCGGGGAAGTAATTTCTATATTTTTCCTATAGAGTTAACTTCAGTCTGTAGTAAAACACAGGCGTGTGCACACGCGCGCGCACGCACACACACACACACACACATGCAGAGTCACCCAGGGAGTTTTCTATGTCACAGGTACCTGTTAATTACACTGATCTGGCCTCTAGAGCCTATAACTCATTACCAGTGAAGGCTCTTTTGGAAACTATGACAAATGAGCCATGGCTTTGGTCCAGTTTCTAATGGACACCTGTCCCAGTAATGAATACCCCCTTTCACGATAGGCATACCTGGATCTCTTGGCTGTCAGATCACTATCAAAGAGAATAAGTCAAACTTTCGTCCTGTCTTAGAAGGCTGAGAAGGTGTTTGTGGGCCACAGTGTCCCCCTTCTATCAACTGACCTGGGACTATGTGCCTGTCATGAAGATGACTGGGAACTCACTCAAAGAGGTTCAAGAATTCCCAGATGGCAGAAGGAAAATATTATTATGGGGAAACTTGGCACGTGGGGTTGAAAGGGCCAAAAATCCCTTGCAGTTCCTCTATCAGAAGATAGACCCTCCTTCCCTACTTTTGGGATGCACGTTGGCTAGTATGAAGTGACAAGTGTGTAACTGGGAAGGTTCCAGAACTTAGGCTTCAAGACACCTTCAACTGCTATTTTTTCACTTTTAGGAAGTTTCTCTGAGGCCACCTTGCAGGAAAGTTAGATTAGCCTACTGAAGAATGAGAGGCCAAAAGGAAGAAAACCAGTGAGCCCTGGCTGAGAACTTACATCAGTTGTCAGACATCAAAGTGTGCCCATCTTGGACCTTCCAGCCCAACTGAATATGACACATGAGTAAAGCAGGTGAAACCAGTACAGCCAGCCCTATGAATTGTGAGAAATAAGAGATCTCTGTTGTTTTAAGTCACTAAAAGAAGGGGTCATTTGTTACACAGAAATAGATAAATGATGTATGTGGTCATGAGGATCATGGGAATTCCATAACTACCTATTTTTTCCCCTAAAAAGCAATATAGATGAAAAGATTGGGGTTGGTGACATCTTTAAGCATGATATCATGAAAAGGAAATGACCAATGTTTGTAGGCCCCACAATTAAAACAGATTTATTCTTTTAATAGCTACGTGGGAATCTGGCCAACACTTGCATTCCCTCTACTCTGAAGCTGTTCCCCTTGTTTGCTTGCTGCTCCTTCATCATCTCTCTTCACCTCATCTCTCCCACATTGAACATGATGCTGCAGAAGGTTGCCCTCTATTATGCAGAGTAATTCACTCTGTCCTGCTCATATCCATTCATTTATTCACCCACCCATTCACTCTCTCACTCATCAAATATTTATTGATTATTTACTTTAGGCAAGGTAATATGCTAGAAATATAATGGTATGTTAACAAGAAATCTTGCCACCATTGCATATTCCAAATCCATCAGTGTGCCCAGAAGAGAAAATAAATAAAAGAACTGTCCATTTCAAAGTACCCATCCCACTAAATATTGGTAGTGGAATAGTTATGAAATTGGCATTTTCTTTCTCAGCATATGTAAATGTCTGCACACACAAGTTTAACTATATGCAGGTAGTATATGTGAACTATGTGCATTTCTGTATGAATTTACACATGTTTTATGGGTATCTATGCACAGGTATGACCGTATATGCTTTACTTGCTGTGCATGAACATATTTATCTTGGTGAATGGGTATCATGTACATGTTTGACTTGTGTGTGTGTGTGTGTGTGTGCATGAGTGCACATGTGCACATTCTTATATGCAGAAGATATGATCCAACATGATGCTTTGAAGGTACATACTTATACGCATGTGAAGACATTTGTATGATGAGTCAATAAAACAAACATTGGTTTATTTTTTACCAGTTTCTAACAAAGTAGGCGCTTCTCATATCTTTGATTTAAGTGTCCTTGCCTCGACATTCCTGATGGTACCAAAAATGTAACGAGCAAGGAAGGTACCCAAACTTCCCACATTCTCCAAGATTCAGTGTTCTGTTTATTCATCCGTAAGCTTCATGCCTGGGCACTAATAGCCCTAAAAGGAGACAGCAGCCATCATTTAAATAAACAGATCAGTCCCACTGGTATCATTATGAAATAATCAACAAGAAAATATTGCTAAGAAAGAGTGGAAATAAGTTAGAGTTTGACAAAACTGAGCATTGATATTTTATCCTGCCTCTATAGAAACAATAAGATCGCCAATCAAGAGCCTTGGTTACACAAGTTGACCTCTGAAAGGTCATCAGCTCCACTAATTAAAGACCAGGGAATTTCACTGAAATCCATTGATGACATGGATTGCTGACAGAACACACTTTCTAGGCTGTTAAATGAGCAAGACCTCAGTTAGCAGTCATCACCCGTTTGGAATGAATTACACACTTTCCTTCCACATTGCACCCTCAGGAAGTCTTAATGGGCAATGTGTTTTATTTTTCTAGATTTAGCAATCACACAAGATAATGATGCAGTGAGCTTCCCATTGTCTTACCTTGGAGACGCTTGCTTGCTCAATATGTTTCAACAGTTATGTTTGGGAGGTCCCAGCCTCATCAAGAAACTCTAGCCGCAAACAAACCAATAAAACTGTTATGTAATCTGTTGCTCTACCCTCAGAGCAAACTTTTTAAGCATTTGAAACATCCTCAGGAACCTCCCACTTTATTAATCAGCCTTGCTACAAATAATGAATAACGCACCATTTGAAACAGACCTGTAACAGCAAAGCATTTTCTGTTTGCCACTAACATACATTCATCATTTCATTTTGCCTTTGTAATATCCCTGAGAGGTCATTATTATTATCCCTATTTCAATGATGAAATGGAGGCTTAGAGAGGATTAGGGGGCTCACGATGGCATATAAGAAGGTAGGGCAACATGGTTTAAAACCCAGGACTGCTTTATATACATTTATTAATTCACTAAATGTTTGTGGAGCACTGTCCATATACCAGGCCTTCCTCCAGCAGCTTGGAATGTAACACTGAACAAAACAGACAACAATCCCTTCCATAAGAATTGATTGTTGAACTTCACAATGTGGATATCATTGCTGGCCTTGATAAGAGCAATTTTAGTGGTCATGAGTAACTGGAATGCCTCAAAAGATAATGGGAGAAAAAGGATTGGGGACCGGGTATAGATAGATAAGACTTTTAGGTGGTTTTGCAGTAAAAGAAAGTAGAGGAATAGGGCAAAAAGGAAAAGGGTTTAAGGAGTCCAGAGATTTTTTTTCTTCTCCCTTAGTTGTTTTCCCCAAGTATGTTTGTGTGGTGATAAGAATGACCTACTACTGGGGAAAAAGGCATGATATTATAGAAAGGGAAGGAATGATTGTGGGTACAATGTTTTTGCGTAGGTGAGGAAGGATGGGAGCTAGCGGACAAGTGGGGGCATGGCTTGAGACAGGAGCATAGAGAGCAGAGGAAACCCCGGGGAATAATGTCAAGGTTTAAATATTAATTTAGATGGAGGGTCAGGGAATATGGACACTTGCTTGACAGGGAGGTGGGAGCTTATGGAAATTCTCTTCTAATTGCTGTCATTTTCTCAGTGAAATAAGATGCAAAATCATTGGTAAAGACTGAGCATGGGCTTGGAGAGCTTTGGAGGCTAGAGCAGTAAAGAAACGGTAGAAAAAGTCTTGTAGAAGTATAGGAGGACACTGGGCCAGCATCAGTGATATCATGCCAGGCAACAGGAAGGCCGAGCTTAAAGTCTGACTCTGCTTTTACCTATTGCACTACACTACCTCTTTTAGTATGATTCTTCTTTCTTTCAATTTCCTATATCTTAATCACTTTTGTCCAGAAGAGAAATATGAATTTGTGGCCACCTCCTTTGTCCAAACTTAGAAATGCTAGATCTCAATAACAAATTAGTCATTTAATAGCATTATGACTTTAGTCTTATTACTCTTAAATTTCCTCTTTTATAAGATGTATAAAATTTGATACATACACTGTGGTAAGGTTTAAAAAAAATCACTTTATGTTAAAAGCCTTGTTGATTCTCAAGTGCCATATCAACATGAGTCTTATGCTTTCGTCTGAAGCCTATATAAATATGTGTAATATTTTTTGTTATAATACATATTTACATAGAGACCAATCTATTAATTTACTTGTCTCTACTATAGTCTTGTGTGTAAGTCAAGGCAGCTAATATCATCTCCATTTGGTAGTAAAGGAGGAGATGAGGGTTGAGATTGAGTGAATCAGCAGATTTCCCCATCTATTATGGCTTCTACAGAAATTCAGGGCAGGCAATTTACATTAAAGAGGACTTGGTCAAAGAACAAGAACAGGTATATTAAAATAAGAAGAAAGCAAATTAACATTCAGAACCTTAACATTATTCCCGCGTTCCTATGTTTCTATGACAATTTAGGTCTAATGACTTTTGAAGATGCTAGAATGCAGAAGCCTCTGCTTGAGGAACTGTCAGCAGCAAGAACTAAAGATAGAGATTTTTAGGGCACTCAGAGGTCCCACATAGAGTAGCAAAGAGAAATAAAGAATTGCACAAAGGGGAATCAACTCCAGGTAATATGAGTGTTCTTCTGAACCACCTAAGTAATTGCAGACAAGCAGAGGAAGATATTGAATCTTTCTCTACAAGACAAGATAGAGAAAAAGGGCTGGGATAATAGGCACTTTTTCAAACCTTGAATCTCATGTTTAAGTATGCACAACACATTTTAATTATCATCACTATTATACCATCCATCACCATGCTGCATTGTAATAAGAAGTAATGGAATGCATTGTCCCTTTCTTACATTAAACGTGTCAAGTACCATAAATAGGACAATTGACATAATTGCTATAAATCCCAGAGTGTGTATGTGTGTGGGTGGTAGTGGGGAAAATGATCACCCAACCCTCACTCACAATATTCCAGGATGAATTTGCATAATTGGATCTAAAAATGGTATGTCACCATTAAATGTACTCACAATTCTAGCCTCTAGCTCACAACCATTCTCATCCCCCTGTATGGAGAGGAGGGGCTGCTAGACTTTTCATTATGTTCTTATAGGGCCTCCCTTCTATCCTGTGGGCTTGTTGGAGATATAAAGTAGGGCAGATGCTATTGGAAATGAGCCCATAGTTTGTTAAAATAAACCTTAGTTAATATATTTGGGTAATAAAGGGGCATAAAAGATTTTACATTTCCATAGAAATATACAAATTGAAATTAAACAATCTCATCTAAAATATTCATATTCCAGAACACATCTTGACATATTGGAGGAAGAAGGCCAGAATCAGCCATCTGACAGGGATTTCAGACACAGTTTATCTAGAAAAAAACATTGTGAACTTGTTATGCTATCTTCTTAACTCCCTTTAGAAAATCACTTCAAAGCAACCATCAATGGGAGACGTAGGTGGTAGAAATATAACCTCCCTTTCCCTTTAAAAAATAAGGTAGAAGATGATGAATTTTCATAATGGAGAAGGATAGCTGAAGCCATTGAAAGATGAGGGCCCTGGTAAATTCCTGGAGTCAATCCTTTATCCTTAGACAATCCAAGTAGATCTTTCCAAATCTATAGAATGGCAGAGACTAATTATAGATATTCATATCCTGTGTTTTGCCTTTCACTAAAGGATTTCACCCTCTGTCCTTTCCTTAATATTGGCCCCAGAACTGTCTCTCTCTGAAAAGTGTGTTGATACTCCATTAGGCCAATCTTAAATTTTGTTTTCTCTTATTGGGGTCGGTGTTTCCCAAAGTGCACCATTTTGAACACATTTGGAGCTTTCAGTTTTATTTTTTGTGTTCAATTTAATTCATTTTCGTTAACACATTTGGAGTGATTGTTCTAAAAGTTTGGATGAATCCTGCCATTCCTGTGCTTAATAAACTTTAATGTCTTCCCCTTGTCATTAGGATAAAATGCAAACTTGGTGGCATGTTCTAAAAGGCTCTTTTTTTGGCGCATCTGGCATATCACCCTCATTGCTCATCTCCCTCCCTACCCTTGCCCCCACACCAGACTTTTTTGGCCTCTCACCTTTTTACTTAATGCTCTAGGCATCACACTGAGCCTCCTTCACATTTTTTAAGTCACCATATTCTTCACAATCAGGCCAAGACACAGGCTTTTACAACCATCGGGGGGCACCCCGCCCAGAGTGGTAAATTGTACTATCTCTTGGCTGACTCCTACTCATTCTTCCAGTGTACCTTAAATATTGCTTCCATTGAAAAACCTTCCCTGACAGTTGCTCAACTAATATGTAGGTATTCAGATAACCCAACTAAGGGCTTTCATAACTCCTATTTCTACTACCGTAGCCTTCTTTCCCATCTCTGTATATGTTATTCCCAGCTGTGCCCAAGTCAGAAGCCTGGGAGTTAATCTTGATATTTCCTTTTTCCTCACTATCCCATCCTGTTCCCCAGTACAATATTTCATCAAATTATCTTGCCTTATTTAAAAATAAGCCCTGAATTCATCCACTTTTCTCCACTTCCACCATGACCATCCTAACACAGACAATTTCTTTTCATTGTTTGGCTTCTCAGCTTATGCTTCATTCCTGGGCACCTACAGTCCATTCTTCTTCAGCATCAATGATTATTTGAAAATGTGAGTTATATTCTATTACTCTCCCTGCTTAAAATATCTTAGTGGTTTCTCATTGGACACCAAAGAAAACCAAATTCATTATTAAATTTTTCAAGATTATATAAACTGGACCCTGTCTACCTGCTACCTCTCTGCACTAATGTTAGGTATGGCCGGCTATTTCTCTTCACTTAGGAATAAATTTAATTTTTACCTTCTCATTAAGGCCTTTATGATTATACTCCCCACCACCACCATTTACCTACTCCTTATCCTTTCTTTTTCTGCTCTTTTTTTTTAACCACTTTAAAACATGTTTTGTAATTTTATTATTTTTTTTCTGTCTACCCACCAGAATGTAAATTCCATAAGGGCAGGGGATATTGCTGACATATTGACCACCATGTTCTTATAGTCTAGTCCAGTGCTTGACACAGAGTAAATGCCCAATAAGTATTCACTGAATGAGTAAATTACCCATATTATACACAATGATAATTGCTTGTTTGATTATTTTCCACCCACATATACCCCTGGCAGCAGAATCAGGGTAAACTCAATGCTGTCTTGACACTATTCAGCAAGTTGTGCATTTTTATTATTTATTGACTGAATTGTTTATGATGAGAATCTTACCCATTTTTTAATCCCCAAATTTAGATTACATAATAGCCATTTGATAAGTGTTTTTGGATGACTGAAAAAATGAATAAACACAGGTAGCTTGTAAACCTCTGTGGGGATTTTTTTTTTTTTTAAGAGGAGGAAAAGAAGGAGGACACAGTTGAAAAATATGTTAGGAGGTTATACTTTCTATATTTCCATCTTGGAAACTCTCAGTGCAGATTATCATAATTAAGGCTGTCTAACTTGCATTAACATAGTTTGTTAAACTTATTTTATCCAGCATCTCTTTTCATGTAAATCTTAAGTTATGAGAAAGATGCTTTGGAAAAGCTGTTGAAGAAAAAGGAAAAGGGAATTGGAGTAAGGTGGTGATTGAAATATTAGCTCTGCCATTTACTCTGTGTTAAGACTTTAAGCAGTTACTTAACCTCTCTTTACCCTATTTTTCTCATCTTTGAAATGGGCATAAGGATGCCTTGCTTTGGGGCTTATCATGATAATGTGGTGATATGTGTTAGTTCCTGGAACGTGGCAGGCACTCAGTGAAGGTGTTTTCGTCTTATCCATTTCTGTTAACCTTTTTCTTATTCAAGGGGTGAGTGTGATGCTATTCTGTTGTAAATTTTGGTGTTTTCTTTTACTACAACAATGGAAGAGATTTGTTTGTTATGTTAAATTCCCTTGTCCGAGACAGAGTCTCACTATGGGGTCAAAGACCACTTAATAGTTGATTTCACCCATAAATGTACTAGCAGCAGTCCAGGCAAATTCTTTAATTTTGTTTGGAACCACTAATGGCCATAGAACCATTCTGTGCCTTGGGGACTGAGTTATTCTTAGAGACAATGTGGAAGGAAATGGCCATTTGCTATCTAATATACAGACTCTATGCTGATGGGAAGTATTGGATTCTTTCCAATATTTCTTTATTCTTTATATATATTTGTAGCATTTTTTTCTATGTTGTAGAAAGGAGGCCACCTTGATGATATTTTTCAACATAATAACTTACATTCACTTAGCACAGTATACTGTTTCTACTACAGACCTACGTCCATTTATTCTGCATGACATTTATGAACCACCAATTGTGTACCAGTTTCTAGGGATGTAAGGGGGATTTTGATGAGGATCTGCTCTCAAAGAAGTCATATGGAAGTATGTGGTCACATAAACAATGATTCAGACTAGTCCCTGTTCATTTCTGTGAGACAGATTAGATATATACTATGTTCTCTATTGTAAAACTGAAAACACTGAGCTAGAGTAAATAACTTACTCAAAAGTGCTTCATAATTTGTCCATTACAGTAATTTCAATAGTTAAATCCTACCCAGATGAGTGGAAGAAACTACTCTAAAGAAATAAAACATCCAAATTTTTAGTTCTAAGATGAATAAGGTTTGAGGATTTAATGTATGATATGGTGGCTATAGTTCATGACACTGAGTTGTACAACTGAAATTTTCCAAGAGAGTAGAACTTAAATATTCTCTCTCTCTGACACACACACTGTATATGAGAGAAAGAGATATGTGAAGCGATGGATGTGTTAACTCAATGGACAGAATCCTTTCACAAGGTACATAGACATCAAATCATCATGTTGTACACTTTAAATATCTTATAATTTTGTCAGTTATACCTCAATAAAACTGAGAAACATGTTAAAATAATAATAATAACTTTTAAAAAACAAAGCAGAAGAGAGCAGACTCTCTCTTCTCTCTTAGTTAACAGGGTACAACATATCCTTCATCTCATATTTAAAAAAAAAATACACATACAAGAAATAAACTGATGAGTCTTTTCAAGTAAATATATTTGTTTTATTTTATATGGAAACTATAGCATAAATTCATTGCTAGCAGTGCCACCAAGGCTTAAAATAATTTTTAATAAGTGGATCAGTTGTATGATTATCATAGTTCACAGATTTTAAAATTATTTTGTTAGGATTTTTAAAAGCATCTTAAATGCTTTGACCTTGGGGGAAAAAAGTGTTTATTTTGTTAATGAATTCAATAAGTTCTTCCCTTTGCCTATCTGTAGAATTTTATCTTTATAATAATCCTTGTCTTTATGACACCAGATTGTAATATTTTCCAGAATGATGCATATTCTTTTCTATGCCTTGAATCGCTTTGTCTCATCAGAGAAAGAATACGCCTTTAAGACTGCTCAGATAGCAACTCCTCTCCTGACTTCTTCATATAAAATTAATTGGAAAATCATGATCTCACAACACTATGTAAATATTTCTACTACAGTATTTTACTCTATGGTATTATAACTATTACCTTCTGTATTTATGTTAGATACATACTCCCTGATTTATTCATCATCATATTGACAAGAATGATAAAAATGATAACTATGATATATTAAGTGCTTACTGAGTACTTGTATTATAGCCTTGCAAAAATTATAACAACTCAATCATCACTATATCTATTTTACTAATGAAAAAAAATGAGATTTAGCCAAAGTCACATAAATATAAACGTGGCAGTTACAGTATTTAAATCCAGGTAGGCCTGACTTTGTAGCCTAGAGATGCTTTAATTACTGCATTGGAGGCTAGCTCTGTGCTAGACAATCATGCTTTTGCCAAATATTTTTAGAGTTGCATTAAAATTATACTCAGAGATCATGTGGGGGAGAACTTTTGTCTAACCATTGTCAACTAAGTATATACTGCAAATTAGTGAGGTCCAGATTAATGAGGCCTAGTCAGTGTTCTGGTGGTGGTGTTAGCAGATGCTATTATGATCTATTATTACAGTTAATAATCATAATCATGGTCTGAACTATGTCTCTTGGTTACATAATTTTCTCTGTCTCAGCCCAGGGCACTAAAGTTAACAGAGAGATATCATTATCTGTTGCTTACAGTTGCAGGTATTTTAGACCAATGGAAAAACTGACGGAAAACTAAAAGTCCTGCATCCAAGTCTAATTTTAGTGACCTAAAATGGAACAAAAACAATTAGCAAGAAACCATTTTAGTAAATGTTGAGCCATCCCTTAGGGTCATGCTATCTAGAGGAAGACAGATTTATATTTATTAAGTACCTGCATTGTGCAAAATAATTAATCTCATTAATAACTATATATCTTTTAATTCTCTAAGATATTAGGAAGGTGATCATTTTTCTTAAATTATCAAATGAAGAAACTGAAATGTGAAATCAACAGATACAAGGTCAACTGGGAGACGGCAGAAAATAGGTCTTGACAAGAATCTTGGCAAGAGAGCACTACAGTGACTTGAACCAGAGTCTGTCCTTGCCCCTCTTTATGGGGCAGCAAAGTAACACTATGGGGACAAATCTCTGGAATGTGAATGATGGAGTCTTGCTTACTAATGTGTGTGATCACTAGTGGTCCAGGAGTGGACTGCTCTTTCTTGCCTTTTTGTGGCCAAGACCTGAGTATCTGTTGTTTAATTACAGCTTTCCATTTCCTTTTACTCACATACCAAGATGTTCTTCTCCTCGGCTGATTGCCAATACTAGAGAAAACTATACTTGGAGAGGGGAAAGACCTTATTTTGGACTTGAAACTGAGTGTTATGCTATCACTGTTTACAAGAGAAGTCTGCATTAAAGATTACCGTCAGCAAGCTAATATTTACAATGATATTCAGCTTCCCAGCTTACACACACAAACACACATACATTTGTATTTTGAGATTATTATGGAGAAAGGTTACTGGTTCAAAACCAAATGTGCATACTCCTAGACCAAACTGTCTGCTCTTCTCTTTAATGATAATAATAACAACCGGAACTTATTTGTGTTTAGTGTGCGACTCTCATGCACACTTATTCGGTTTTCAAAAGCCTATTTAGATGAAGGATTTCTGCTTCTGTTTTAGGAATGAAGACATTCTTTAGAAATGTGTTAGTTGGGATTATTTTGGTTACAGAGACAGAAAAAAATCTCAAATTGTGCTAACTTAGGCAAAATGGAGGATTTATTGGAAAGATCTTACAAAATCAAACAAAAGTATAGATACACACACCACAAAAAAAATAGATAAATCTGGGTGCCAGAGTCAACAAAATTCAGGGACTTCATTCCCACTAGGTCTGTCTCCACCTGTTGCCATGGCTTCTTTCTGCATATTATATTTATTCTCTGTCACTGCAGAACAACTACCTCAATATTGTAAAAAACATAGGTACCGACAGCTCTCTACTTTTACATCTTGTAACTCACATCACAAAAAAGCAGACTCTTTCCTTAATGCAATTGAAATATAAATTCCCTGGAAAGAAATCGAGTTTGCCTAGCTTGGGAAAGGTGCTCGTTTCTGTACCAATGTGGACAATGGTGGGGTAAAACTTTTAAGAGTTTGAGGCTTCTTTCAAGATGGCAAGGCAAAAGGATACTAAGCTCACCTTGTCCAACAGACGTGCTTAGATAACAGCTACATCAGTATAGCTAACCCAGAAAATGACCTCAAGAGTAGCCAAACAGGCTTTCCACAGTTAATTGTAGAGATGAGGCTACATCTAATAGGGGTAAGGGGGGCAAAGGCATGGTCAGGAACCAAACTCCCTGTAAGATTAACTGAAACATGAAGGACAGCACAACATGGAGGCCTCTTGTCTACTTCTGGTCCCACCTACCAACAAAAGTCTTTGAAGGGCCAAGATAGGTTGGTGTTATTGAAACCCCAATAGATAGAATAGGAGCAGGCATCTAGTTTGTCACCAGACACAGTCCAATTATAAGACCATGGCAGCACCAGACTGGCCCCTTAACAGCACAATTACGAAACCCAACCCACAAGAGGTAAAAGGGGTCATTGCAGCTGACTAGATTGAAGACAAAAGAGGCTCAGACAAAATAGTAGAGCAATACAGCCCATGTAGGAGACATCCCTGAAGCACCTGGTTCTGATGAACAGGGGACATTATGCTACAGGGCACTCCAGGACCTCTTCTTCATAAGGTCACTATCTCAAGATCAGGAGACATAACTGACTTTCCTAATATGTAGAAAGAAACACAGAGAGTCATACAAAATAAGGATATAGAGAAATATGTCCCAAATGAAAGAACAGGACAAAACCATAGCAAAAGAACTAAATGAAATTGAAATAAGCAATATACCTAATA
This sequence comes from Nyctereutes procyonoides, assembly GCF_905146905.1. Taxonomy (NCBI): domain Eukaryota; kingdom Metazoa; phylum Chordata; class Mammalia; order Carnivora; family Canidae; genus Nyctereutes; species Nyctereutes procyonoides. The sequence continues at coordinate 2,518,693 of NW_026575135.1, read as the reverse complement.
AAGAATTCAAAGTAATGATCATAAAGATGCTTACTGGGTCTCTGGGTGGCTCAGTCAGTTAAGTGTCTGCCTTTAGCTCAGGTCATGACCTCAGGGTCCTCGCATTGGCACTATATTGAGCTATGCTCAGCACTAGATCTGCTTGTCTCTCCCTTTCTGCCCCTTCCCAGCTCATGCTTGCTATCTCTATATCTCTCTCTAGTAAATATGCTTGCTATATCTCTCTCTAGTAAATAATAACAAGTAAATAAAATATTTTAAAGATATAACTGAATTTGAGAACAGAGTAGGGGATTTCAGTGAGACCTTCAAAAAGCTAGAGAATATAAGGAAGAACCAATCAGAGATGAAGAACTCAATAACTGAAATTAAAAATGCACTAGAGGGGGGGATCCCTGGGTGGCACAGCGATTTGGCACCTGCCTTTGGCCCAGGGCGCGATCCTGGAGACCCAGGATCAAATCCCACATCGGGCTTCCGGTGCATGGAGCCTGCTTCTCCCTCTGCCTGTGTCTCTGCCTCTCTCTCTCTGTGACTATCATAAATAAATAAAAATTTTAAAAAAAATTAAAAAAATGCACTGGAGGGGCACCTGGGTGGCTCAGTCAGTTAAGCATCTGCCTTCAGCTCAGGTCATGATCCCAAGGTCCTGGGATCCAGTCCCACATCAGGCTCCCTGCTCAGCTGTGAGTCTGCTTCTCCCTCTACCCTTCCCCTGCTTGTGATCTCTCTGTCTCTCAAATAAATAAATAAAAGCTTTAAAAATAAATAAATAAAATACACTTGAGAGAATAATATATTAGAATAGGTAGAAAAACAGATCAGTAAGCTGGAAGACAGAGTAATGGATAGCAATGTAGTTCAACAGCTAAAAGAAAAAAAAAAAAGAGAGAGAGAGAGAGAGAGAATAGGTTAAGGGAACTTAGCAACATCATCAAGGATAATAACATTTGCATTATAGGGATTCCAGAAGGAAAACAGAGAGGAAAGGGGGCAGAAAATTTATTTGAAGAAATAATATCTTAAAACTTCCTTAATCCAGGGAAGGAAACCTACATCCAGATCTAGGAGGCATAAAGAGCCCCCTGTAAGATCAACCCAAGGAGGTCCACACTGAGACACATAACAATTAAAATGGCAAAAAGTGGTGATAATTTTAAAAGCAGCATGAGAAAAGAAAGCAGTTACATATAAGGGAAACTCCATAAGCCTATCAGGTGATTTTTCAGCAAAAATTCTGCAGACCAGAAGGAAGTGTCATTATATATTCAATGTGCTGAAAGGAAAAAAACAAAAGCAAAGACAAAACCTGCAATAAAGAATAGCAAGACTATCATTCGAAATAGGAGGAGACATAAAGATGTTCCTAGACAAACAAAAATTAAAGGAGTTCATTATTGTAAACCATCCTTACAAGAAATGCTGGAATTCTTTTAGTGGAAATTAAAGGTCATAATCAGGAGGGAAAAAAGGAAGGAAAAAACTTACAGGCAAATACAAACATTATGAAAGTAGTAGATTAATCACTTATAAAATCGATATGGAGGTTAAGGCACAGAAGCAAATTAATTATATTTATAAAAAATCAGTCAAAACATTCACAAGATAAAAGAGAGTAAAGTATAATATACATAAAACTGGGGGAGGAAGGGATCCCTGGATGGCACAGCGGTTTAGCGCCTGCCTTTGGCCCAGGGCGCGATCCCGGAGACCCGGGATCGAATCCCACGTCGGGCTCCCGGTGCATGGAGCCTGCTTCTCCCTCTGCCTGTGTCTCTGCCTCTCTCTCTCTCTCTGTGACTATCATAAATAAATAAAAATTAAAAAATAGTTCTTTAAAAAAAAAAAAAAAAAAAAAACTGGGGGAGGAAGAATAAAAATTTAGTGCTTTTTGAATGGTTTCAAATTTGTAGCCATCAACCTAATAATACATAAGATGCTATTTATGAGCTTAATTATAACCACAAATAAAAAAAAAACTATAATGGATACACAAAAAATAAAGTAATCCAAATATATTACTAAAGAAACTCATCAAACCACAAAGAAGAGAACAAGAGAAGAAAAGAACAGAGAATAAACTACAAAAATAATCATAAAATAAGTAACAAAGTGGCAGTAAATACATATCTATCAGTAATTACTTTGAATGCAAATAGGCTAAGTGCTCCAATCAAAAGACAGAGGGTAATTGAATGTATAAAGTGCAAGGCTTATTTGTATGCTGCCTATTAGGACTCTCTTCAGGCCTAAAGACACATGCAGATTGAAAGTGAAGGGATGGAAACATATTTACCATGCAAGTGAAAACAAAAATTCAGCTGGGGTAGCAATACTTAATTTGGACAAAACAGACTTTAAAACAAAGACTATAAGAAGAGGCAAAGAAGAACATTGCCTAATGATAAAGGGAACAATTCAATGAGAGGATATAACAATTTAAATATCTATGCCCCCCACATGAGAGCACGTAACTAAATCAATTATTAACAGACATTAAAAAAAAAAGAAATTGACAGTAATAGAATAATAGTAGGGTACTTTAACATCCTATTTATATCAATGGATAAATCATCTAGACAGACAAGAAGGAAACAGTGACTTTGAATGGCACATTGGATCAGATATACCTAACAGATATATTCAGAACGTTCCATCCAAAAACAGTGCAATACACATTTTTTCAAGAACACATGGAATTTTTCCAGCATAGGACATGTTAGGGCACAAAACAAATCTCAATAAATAAAAAAAAAATTGAAATTATATCATACTTCTCTTCCAACCACAGTGGTATGAAATTAGAAATCAGTCACAAGAAAAAAATCTGAAAAGACCACAAATACGTGAAGGCCAAATAACATAACATGCTACTAAATAATAAATGTATAACCAAGAACTCAAAGAAGAAATAAAAAACACATGGAGATAAACAAAAATGAAAAAAATAATATTCTAAAATCTTTAAGATGCAGCGAAAGCTATTATAAGAAGGAAGACAATAGTAATACAAGTCTACCTCAAGAAGCAAGAAAAATCTCAAATAATCAACTTAATCTTATGTCTACAGGAGCTAGAACAAAGTAGAAACAAATCCCAACCCCAGTCAAATAAAGGAAATAATAAAGATTAGAGGTAAGTAAAATAGAAACTAAATACAAATAGAACAGATCAATGAAACCAGGACCTGGTTCTTTGAAAAAAAAAAAAAAAATCAACAGAATTGTTAAACCTTTAGCCAGACACATAAAAAGAGAATGAGAGAGAGAGAGAGAGAGAGAGAGAGAGAGAGAACTCAAATAAATAAAATCAGAAATGATAAAGGAGAACTAACAATCGGTACCAGAAAAACACAAAAGATTACAAGGGAACAGTATGAAAAATTAAATTCCAACAAATTGGACAACTTAGAAGAAATGGATAAATTCTTAGAAACATAACCTTCTAAAACTGAATCAGAAAGAAATAAATTTGAACAGACCAATTGCTAGTAACAAAATTGAATCAGTAATGAAAAATCTCCCAACAAACAAGAGTGCAGGATCAAATGGTTTCCCAGGTGAATTTTACCAAACATTTAAAGCTTTAATACTTATTCTTCTTAAGCTATCCCCCATAAAAAAAAAAAAAAATAGAAGAAGAAGGAACTTCCAAATTCATTCTATAAGACCAGAATTATCCTGATACCAAGACCAGATAGCTACTACCTCACCTAAAAAAAGCCCCACAAACAACAACAAGAACAACAAAAAACCCTTATAAGCCAGTGTCTCTGATGAACATAGATGCAAAACTCTTCAACACAACATTAGCAAACTGAATCCAACAATACATTTTAAAAAATCATTTACCACGATCAAGTGGTATTTATTCCAGGGACACAAATATGGCTCAGTATTCACACAAATCAATCAATGTAATTTATCTCAGTAAGAAAAAAGAGAAAAACCATATGATCATCTCAATAGATGCAGAAAAAGTATTTGAAAAGTACAACATCCGTTCCTGATAAAAACTCTCAACAAAGTAGGTTGAGAGGGGAACATATCTCAACATAATAAAGGCCATATATGAAAAACTCACAGCTAATATTATCCTTAATGGGGAAAAATGAGAACTTTTCCTATAAGATCAGGAACAAGACAAAGATGTCCACACTCATTACTTTTATTCAACTGGAAGTCCTAGCCACAGCAGTTGGACGAGAAAAAGGAATAAAAGGTGTCCAAAGTGGTAAGGAAGAAGTAAAACTTTCATTATTTGAAGATGGCTTGATACTATAGAAAAAAAAACCAAAACTCCTCTAAAAAACTATTAGAATTGTGAATCGAATCCAGTAAAGTCTCAGGATGCAAAATTAATATACATAAATTGGTTGCATTTTTATACACTAATAATGAAGTAGCAAAAAGAAAATTAAGAAAACAATCCCGGTTACAATTGTACCAAAAAGAATAAAATATCTAGGAATAAACTTGACCAAGGAGATGAATGATCTATGCTGTAAAAAGTATAAAACATTGAAAGGAATTGAAGATGACACAAACAAATGAAAGATGCTGCACACTCATGAAGTGGAAGAACCAATATTGTTAAAATGTGCCTACTACCCAAAGCAATCTACAGATTTAATACAATCTCATCAAAATAGCAACATTTTCCCACAGAATTAGAACAAATAATATTAAACTTTGTATGGAACCACGTAAGACCCCAAATAGCCCAAGCAATTTTGAAAAAAGAACAGAGCCGAAGGCACTACAATCCCAAATTTCAAGATGTACTACAAAACTGTAGTAATCAAAACAATATAGTACTGTCACAAGAATAGACACATAGCTCAACAGCACAGTGTGTCCAGAAAAATAATTCACACCTTTATGGACAATATATGACAAAGAAGACAGGAATATACACTGGGGAAAAAACAGTCTCTTTCACAAATGATTTTGGGAAAACTGGAAGGCTAAGTGAAAAAGAATGAAGCTGGACCCCTTTCTTACTTTATACACAAAATAAACTCAAAATCAATTAAAGACCTAAATGGAAAACCTGAAACCATGGAATTCCTAAAACAAAATATAAGCCGTATTCTCTTTCACCACAGCCATAAATATATCTTTCTATATATGCCTCGTGAGGCTAGGGAAACAAAAGCAAATCTAAACTATTGAGACCAAACCAAAATAAAAAGTTTTTGCACAACAAAAGAAACAATCAATGAAACAAAAAGGCAACTTACTAAATGGTAGAAAATATTTGCAAATGATGTATCTGATAAGGAGTTAATTTCAAAAGTATGTAAAGAAAAAGATCCATGTAAAGAATTTACCTTAATACCAAAAAATCCCACATATAATCTAATTAAAAATAGGCAGGGGACCTGAATAGACCTTTTCCCCCCAAAAATGACATAGAAATGGCTGACTGACACATGAAAAGATGTTTAACATTAATCATCAGGGAAATGGAAATTAAAACCACAGAATGTATCAACTCCCACCTGACAAAATTACTAAAATCAAAATCAGAGAAATAACAAGTGTTGGTAAAGATGTGGAGGTGAAGGAACTCCCATGCATGGTTGGTGGGAATGTAAATTGATACAGCTACCATGGAAAATGGTATGAATCTTCCTCAAAAATTAAAATAGAATCACCATAGGATTTGGTAATTCTCCTACTGGATGTTTACCCAAAGAAAATGAAAGCTTTGATTCAAAAGGACAAATGTACTTTGTTTATTACAGCATTATTTACAAAAACCAAGATAAGGAAGCAGCTCAGGTGTCCATAGATAGATGAATGGATAAAAAAGATGCTACTAGGGACTCAGTGGTTGAGCATCTGCCTTCAGCTCAGGCTCTGATCCGGGGTCCTGGGATGAGTTCTACAAGGGGGTCTCCACATGGAGCCTGCTTCTCCCTCTGCCTGTGTCTCTCCCTCTGTGTCTCTCATGAATAAATAAATAAAATCTTCAAAAAAAAAAAAAAGATGCTACTATACGTGAGTGCGCACACACACTGGAATATTTTTCAGTCATAAAAAAGAATGAAATCTTGACATTTGCAACAACATCGGTGGATCTAGAGGGGATAATTCTAAGTGAAACAAGTCAATCAAAGACAATTACCATATGATTTTACTTATACGTGGAATTAAGGAAACAAAACAAATGAACAAAAAAAAGGGGGGGGGAAGGACACAAACAGAAAACCAGACTCTTAAATACAGAAAAAAAAAAAAATTAAAACGAAAAACCTAGTGATTGCCAGAGGGGAGATGGAGTTAGGTGGTTGAAATAGAGGGGACGTAGAGTACATTTATGTTGATGAGCACTAAGAAACGTATAGAGTTGTTGAATCATTATATTGTACACCTTCAGCTAATATAATTCTGTATGTTAATTATACTTGAGTAAAAAACAGAAAGAAATATATGAAAATATGAAAAAAAAAACCACCATATCTGAGTATGGCCGTCTGTGCAAGCGTCTAGCTTAATGTGAGAAAAAGCAACTTTCCAAGAAGGGCTGAGTCTGGGCAGGTAAAGCAGTATCTACTCCAAGAAGCGGTAGATAATTGGGACCTAAGACACATAGTAAGCGTCAGATAAGAAGCTCAAATCTAAATCTTGTTCTTCCGAAGCAAGTGTATTCTCTTCTACTTTATACTGATTATTCACGTCTGAAGAATCACCCCACTATTTGATTAGGCCAATCTCTGCAAAATTGTCCTTTGCATGGTGCACTCATCCAGGGCTGATACCTCGTTCATTCTCATCCTTCATACCCCTAAAACCTTCTCCGACTCCTACTTGTCCTTCCTGGTCTCCGTGTTTTTAAAGATATCACCCCCTATTACAGCACATGTGTTTTACGTCTACCACTTTTTCGATATTTTGGTATTAACGTGGATTCTTTAGTTTTTTGTTGTATGGGTGCACCTTTATTTTTTTTTCTCTAGGTAGATTATAAGCTTCTTGACATCAAGGAACGTATCTTAAATACCTATCTCTATGATAGGATTTTGAGTATGAATCTGATAGAAGATTTGCAGAGTTGACAAAATTCAATTCAATAAATATTTACTTACTATGAGCAAGCCGCCATTCTCAGCGCTGGATTAAATGCGTGTGTGTCATTTGTTTTTTTTATGTGACATGTATCAATAGTTTATAGAAGGGTAGGTGATCAGTTATATCTACTTATCTCTTCCTAATTCTCTTCCAGTTCTGTTCTTACCCCCAACATGCATGCTATGAAACCAGTGACACCGAATTGCTTATTAGTTCATGAATATGCAGTACTTATTGAAGCTTTCAAAAAATGTGCATTCATTTTTTTTTTCTGTCAGAAATGTTTTCCATTTCATCTTAAAGCTAACATTAACCTTAATCAACCCTGCCAGAATCAGATCAGAGATCTTTTTTCTAAGAAATTTTGCTGACCATCACTTTGGCATAGAGTAGACTCCCATTACACTGAATGTGTGTGTATATATACATATATAATATCTATATATATGTGTCCCATACCACCCCTTTTACTGTTACCATTTGGAAAAGAGTAGCTGTAGAAACAAGGGTTCATTTTCCTGGCATGTGTAAAAAATTGGGCAAGGAAATAGCAGCCAGCTGCAGATACGCCCAGAATGCTCTCAGCTACCATCTCATAATTGAAAAGTGTCACTCTGAGGGGGAAATGGCCACTCAAGGCAGCGGCTGTAGCAGACTGGTGTTTGTCAAACCACATCTTGCTATTTTTTAGACTGGTTCCTGCTGAACTTTTCCCCTTCCTTCTGATTGCTTCTCTGCTGCTTACCAGCACCATGGGGAATTGGCGTGGCTACTTGGTTATTGAAATATGTTGGTTGGATTTTCTTCCTTTTTACCTTCTCTTTCTTGGGGGAAGAAAAAATGATCATGGAGTAGACACTGAAGAATTCAATCCGATGGAAGTATTCCCAAGATAGCAATAATTTGTTTTTAAACACAGAGCCCCAAGTAGTTTATTTTTAATAGCAGCCTACAACACACATTTTTTAAATGATTTTTGTTTGTTTATAGCCCTGGTGATGGAGGTTATTATAACTATCTGGTTGAGATGGTGGGGGAAATTAGGATGATCAGGCTAAGAGGGAGCCCAGAACATTGTGACATTAGTGCTTCAGAGCCCAGGCATGCTACATGCACCTTTTCAATCTGGAAAAAAAACATCGTCTGATTTGCTTAGAATCAACTTTGACTTTCTCTTTCTTGCATCCTACCATTAAACATAGTTGGTCTTTTAGTTGCTCCTAGCTGAACCCAGCAGACCTGGATTCAAGTCCTGTACCTTCCTAGGCTGATGATACTAAGTGAATCTTTTAATGTTTCTGATTTCTCATTTTCTTACTCCTAAAATGGTACCTCGCTCACAGGGAAATCAACTATTTGATCTAAATCAAATATTTGTATCAAGAGATTACTGAAATTATCAGATTAAATGATGAATATTAAATATTAAAATATTTAAAGTATTAAATATTAAAATATTTAAAGTATTAAAATATTTAAAATATTTAAAATATTAAATATTAAAATATTTAATAAGACCAACTATTTAAAAAGGAGTTTCCGTTGTTTCTGATCATTGGTCAGTTTTTCATATAATTGTGGATGCTTCTTATTCCAAGTTCCATGTTCCATGTTTGCTCATGACCATGGAGAGAACTTCCAGCCAAACCACTCATTCTACTCTTAGTTCCCATACTTCATATATTGCTTACAGTCCTCCATAATAGAGATCTGGCTATAACTAAACTGGCCTCCTTACCAAAAACTGAAAATCTCATGAATTCTTCTCCAATATCTTTTTCATATCAGCTGTGCATTCTGCTATGCTCTCTTAATATTCTCTTACTGAAATCCTACCAAGCCCTGCACATCTTGGTAAACTCTGCCAGAATTCACCATCTGATTTTCTCTCATTGTCTGTCCTGATTATTCTTTTCCCATAGCTCCAACTTAACCCTTTCCTAAACATCTGTAATATATACAGGTGGCCTTATTTTGTATCTTTTGTATTGATTCTTATCTTTGGATATGTCCATGCTGTACATCTGCATCTAGATAGAACATTATGAGCTGGGTCAGCTTAGTTATTCAATTCTTTCCTAATATATGACTCTTTTTTTAGTATTGGCATAGAAGGTATGGTAAATAGGGTTCTCTTGAGGGAGAAGTTGGGCACTATAGGGGTCAGTGGTTTGTTATCACAGTGCAAAGAAAGCACCAGATACTTCAGGGAGTCTGTGCTGCTCTAGCATTAATGTGGCCATCAGTAGCATGGAACCTGTTAACCCCATTTGAGCTCAAGTCTCAGCTCTACCATTTTCCAACTCTGTGAACTTGGCCAAGTTTCCTAATCTCCCAGGGCCTCATTTTTCTCACCTGTAGAATAGGTAACAATAGGATGTAGCTCAAGAAGTAACCTGTAGGGGCTCTTGGGTGGCTCTTTCAGTTTAGCATCCGACTCTTGATTTCACCTCAGGTCATGATCTTGAGGTTCTGGGCTCAAACCTCTGCATCAGGCTCCTCACTCTATGGGAAGTCTGCTTGGGATTCTCTCTCCCCTTCCCGCCCTGCTGTTTCCTTCACTTTCTCTCTCTCTCTAAAATAAATAAAATCTTAAAAAAAAAAATAAAGTAACCTGTGAAATGGGACATAGGATGGAACTGATCTAAATATACAATAATTTAATCTTTTTAAAGCACGTTGTTTAAGCAAAAGAATAAGTTGAATGAAAGTAAACTATTAGGAATCCTGGCTTTACTCTCTAATCTGTTGCATTTTCTTCCCTTCAACTGGGCTGTGAATGTGATTAGACAGTAAGTGCTTTTGAACAGGGGCCATGTCTAGACTGTTTACTGCTGAGTCTCCAGCACCTAGGGCAGTGCCTGGAAGAAAATAGGTGTTCAGTAAATATTTGATGAATTAATAAATGGATTGAATGACAAAGAAGAAGTTAAAGCAATATTCCAAAAAGGCTCAAATGCTGTCAGTATCATTAAACCCTCATTATTTCAAGAACACTGGCTATAATGCAACTGATTGTCAGTAAGTATAATTGGAAGAAAAATAATACATATTTCAAGGAGTAAGTAAAGATGGAATCCATATACCAGTTAGCTTTCAAAACTGGCTAAAAGGTAATTGGACTCTGAAAGTTGATTTATCTGGCCTTCCTCTTACCTGAATGCAATGCAGATCTTAATTGAAACATACACCTCCAGGAACAGAAGAATAATGAGCTGCTTGCTGAAATGTCACTCCTGTGAAGAGAGCAAATGTGGTCCCATGAGGCAAACCTTTCTTCCCTGGGCAGTGTGGGCTCAGCTGTATCTACCAGGAAAGGAAAACTAACAAAATGATGGGGGGGGGGGGGCATGGACAGGGAAGGAGTGATTCCATTGACGGAGATCTGAGCAAGCTTTGCAGGAAAGATGGCATCTGACCTGGGTTTTCACAGAGTTGAGAGAGGGACTCGACAGGTGGGAGTATACAGAGATTATAAATCATACGTCTGCAATCCACTTTCTGGGGGCATGGTGTTATTTTTATTTTACTTTATATTTAACCTCTTTTTAAACTCCAGTTTCCTTATCTAACAGATGGGAAAAATAATACTATATCCTTCATAAGATCATTGTAGGCACTACATGAGAAAAATGCATAAAATCATTTGGCATCGTTCCTGGCACACAGTAAGTACAAAATATACGCAGCTGTTATTATTGATGTTATTATTATACTTGAGTTTGCATCCCAGAGGACAAAGCAGCATAAACTAGGGGTGTAAAGAGCCTATAAAATGCAGATGTTAGAAGCCAGCCCTGTTTTTGAAAAAATGCAAAGGGAGATTTAGATGGAAAAGTAGGTATGAATCAGATTGATGAAGACGTGGAATGTGGTTCTAAAGACTTGGGGCTTTAATGACAAGAGAGAGAAAATAGAGATATTTTTGTTTTCTGTCAGTCAGAGGGCTTATTTAGGCGTGAAGCTGCCTTTCAGTGCCTGTAAATCAATTCATATAGGTGACCTGGCCCGAAATTCTCAGTCTGAGAAGGAGCCATTGCTTGTGGCAGGATTTATTCCCTAGCCAATCTTCTCCATTTTCCTGCCAAAATGAGGACCTCTTTCATTGTGTGATGGAGGGAGAACGCCACATGTAATTAGAGGGAATGAGCAGAAAGGAAGAGAAAAGGCGGGGAGTGTGCCACCGTGCTGGCGGAAGTCTCCCAGGAACAGAAGGTGATGTGTTGTGACAGATGCCTTTGTTATGTTGTTTGTTAAACACTGCATGGCTACATTTTACAACGTTTTTGAATATGTCCCTGCGTTCCCTGGGCATTTTGGCACCAGGGATAGAAACTATTGGGTCTGGGGACAGGGAGAGGGAAGTGGAGAGTATAGGGCAAGGAGGAGCTAGAAATACCAATGGAGTGGGATTTAAGTTCAAAGTCACCTTCACCTAAATACACCGCCCTCACACAATCACTGCCTGCACGGGGGTCTGAGAGCCATTGCTTAAAACGTATGTTCATTGTGTCCAATTAAATTCAAATCAAAAGAAGATATGAGTACCAGCAATGTGCTTAATTGAAGATAGAAATAGGATAAAACACTATCCCTACTCTCAAGGAATTCACCCACCGTGGAGACAATTAGGCAAACACCTCTCTCTCTCTCTCTCTCTCTTTCTCTCTCTCTCTCTCTCTCTCTCTCTCACACACACAGAGAGAGTCAGGTGCAAAGAGATTTTAAAAGAACTTTTAACATGCATTCAAGTTTAACAAAAGGAATATAGTATGGTTACCATATGCCACATTTTCTGATAATAATCCAATTACATTAGAAATAAATTATTAAAAATTTTACCAAAGTATCTTAACCACTTGAACATTAAGTTAAATTTATATACCTTTGTGTCAAATAGGAAATCAGAACTCAAATTACAAGCCGTCTAGAAAGCAATATAAAGCATAGCAAGGAAAGTCCCAGTCATAGAAGACTTCACCATTAAAGGAGATAGTAAAAAACCCAAAGAAAGTATTCATCCAGAGCAATTAAGAAAAAGAACAAAATGAAGAAGAAAACAATAAAGTCAAAAACTCTGTACAGGGAATTAATGAAGATAGAATCTGAAATTAACGAAAAATAACATAAAAATTGTGGAAAATAATTTATGGTTCTGTAAACCAGTTCATTGAAAAGGCAAGTGAGGCAGATAAACTCCTCATTGGCTTAATTAAGAATTAAATGGAGAGATCAAAATATATTAAAAATCAAGAAATATTAAGGTGGTAAAAAAAAGAAAAGAAATATTAAGGTGGTATAACTACAAATATAAATGTGATCAAGAGATTACTGCATATGTTTTATAGCAACGTTTTGAAAACCTGGAGCAAAAAAGTGATTTCCTAGGAATTTGTAAATCATTATAATTGACCTCAAAGAAATAGAAAATATGAATAAACCAAATCCACTAAAAGAGACAGAACACATGATTAAGTAGCTACCATTAAAATAGGCACCAGAAAAAATAGATTCCCAACTGTTCTAACCCTTAAAATAATTTCAATATTATTTAAAATATGCTACTCCCTAGAAAATACATCATCTAAATTTATTTTATGAAGCTACAGAGCTTTAAAGCTAAAACCTAGCCTAATGCTAATTAGAAAATTGTGGGCTACTATGTACACACACAGAGAATCAAGCAGTGAAACTATAAAGAAAATAACAGATTTATTCCTAGAAATTCATAGGTAGCTCAAACCACTGGTCAGTCTGCCATGCCAACAAATAAAAGGGTAAAAACCATAGGATTATATCAACATATGCTGAGAAAGCTTTTGATAATAATTAGAAACTTTACCAAATAAAATCAGCATTAAGTAAAAGAACTTACTAGCATCAGAACTCTAGAGCACATATGATGCACATATATCTATGGGGAAAAATACAAGACCATTTAACTTTTGGTAGTATTTTAGGCAAAAATAACCAGTAGAGCCATTTTCACATTTTCTTAAATGCTCTGGAAGATTCAGTATGAAAAGAAGTCAAGGTAATTGGTTAAAAATAAGAGTGACAAAAACAACATTAATAGAATCACTAAGAAAACCGGGTAAGGTGGTTGGTTGTATATAAGAAAAGATATTCAAGGGTCATTATGCTTTCACTATACTGGCATTAAAGAATTATTTTTAAGAGAGAGTCTGTGCACAAGTAGAGGGAGGGGCAGAGGGAGAGGGAGAGAATCTCAAGCAGACTGTGCACTGAGCATGGAACCCAACAACACAGGGCTCAATCTCACTCTCATGACCCCGAGGTTATGACTCCAGCAGATATCAAGAGTCAGATGTTTAACTGACTGAGCCACCCAGGCACTCCTAAAAATCTTTTTATTTTTATTTTTTTTTAAAGATTTATTTATTTTAGAAAGAGAGAGAGTGTGAATGGGGTGGGGAGCGGCAGAGGAACAGGGAGAGGGAATCCCTACCAGGCTCCATGCTCAGTGGGAGCCTGACCAGAGGGGCTCAATCTCATGACCTGGGGATCAGGACCTACGCGGAAATCAAGAGTGGGATGCTTAACAGACTGAGCCATTCAGGAGCCCTCCTAATAACCATTTTAGAATTAACAAAATTTCCATTAGTGTCAGGTACAAAAATTATAATTTAAAAATCATTTAACCATGGAAATCATGGTATCTACATAAAACTATAAAATCAACAGATTAATAATTTAAATTTAATTTTAAGTAATATCTTAACTGACATTTTAGCTTACATTTTCTAAATTATGCAATTACACTTGGACATCCAACAGGGACTTTGAAATAAAATCCTATAAGGTTAATGTTTATAAAGTAGAAAAGATGGCAAAAGAGAACCTGATAAGAATTTATCCAAAAGAATACCAGAAAGGGGAAATTTATTTAACAGGTCTTAGAACGTACTATAAAACCAGCATCATCTAATAGATCTGGTGCTGTGTAAGAAGGGAGATGGAATGTGAGTTGCAAGAGAGCAGGGATCATTTTGGGTTCACTTGTATATTCTGAGCACGTAGAAAAATGCTCAAGAAATATTGCCTGAATTCATTTATGAAATAGATCGCAGAATTTGTATAAAGTACTTAGAAATGGATCCCAATATACATGATTTATGAGAATTAAAAGACATTTAATTGAAATATGATAGTAATACAAATCCTAAGTAATTTTTATTGTAAAATCATTCATGTTTTCTGGCACCATACTTGTGTGTGTATTTGTATAGTATGTGTATCTCTGTCTCTAGACCTATAATTGAATCACCCTAGAAATTCCACTTGTGTGCTTTACCAAGAGCAACCCCTACCCTCTTCTCTAAAAATAACTTCTCTTGATCTTAAAACTGTAGATTTGTTTTTCCATAGGAATGCCATTAATCTTTATTTGAAATGATAACAATAAATGTATTCTATACTAATATAATCAACAATAATAATGATAATAGTAGTAATTATTATTAGTTTACCTTCTCAACTCAAAAGGTCCTTAGGAATTTGGGCCAAATAATCATCATATTCACAATGACAGCACATCAATTTTGTGTACTTACTGTGAGTTAAGTGCTTTATACTCATTTTCTTGTGTTTTTTTAAAAGATTCTTTTTGTTTTGTTTTGTTTTTAGGAGTGCTTGAGTGGCTCAGTTGATTGAGCATCTGACTCTTGATTTCAACTTAGGTCATGATCTCAAGGTCATGGGATTGAGCCCCTGCCTGTCCCTCTCTCCCTTTGCTCCTCCTCCTGCTCTCTCTCTCTCTCTCTCTCTCTCTTACATAAATCAAATCTTAAAAAAAAATAAAAAGGAGGTTTTTTTTAACGTAATTTCTACACTCAACATGGGGCTCAAACCCATAGCCCTGCGATCAGGAGTTGCAAGCTATACTGACTGAGCCAGGCACCACTCATTTTCTTATTTGAGTAACACAAAGCTGTATTGAATAAATACTGTTATTTTGCTTAAAACATATATAATTTGAGGCTTATAGAGATGAAGTAGTTTTCCAAAGACACCCAGCCAAGGGGCATTAAAGCCATGACTCAAATCCATTTCGGTATGACCATCCATAGCCTCATCTTTCTACACTACAAGATGCTATTAGGATTGAATCCGATGATGACTATAAAGTATTTAGCATACAACCTGCTCCAGAATAGGTGCTTAGAACACACAGAAGCACAATGGTAAGGGCGAAGTCATGTAGTCTTCACAGTGATGTTGCCGGGTAAGTTTATTAGCCTCAGGTTTACAGATGGGGGAGAAAAGGAGGCTCAAGGAGGGTAAGTTACCTGCTGAGTTTGCACAGCTTCATGGTGAAGGCAGAGTCCAACTCAGGCATTTCTCTCCAAAGCCTGTGTCCTTAATCTCTGTGCAGACATGGGTTCACCCACAACTACAGGGCGGCTTTACGCAACCCATCCTACCTCTCTGTGCCTTGGTTGAATAATCAGTATTTTTGAGAGCCATAATCTCTGCTCTATTTATCCAGGAGGAATGTATAAGAAAGTTGAAGGAGCTTTGAAATAAGAACATCATAATGCAGATGATTGCTTCTGTTTCCCCTAGCAATCCACAAGGTGGCGAATATAACAATCAGGTCACCATTACCTCCAACAAATAGTCATTTCCGACTTAAGGAGAGAATTGTGTGCTTTGACACATTCTCCTATAATGGTTTCATAAAATGTTTAATTTTCCTGAAAATAGGTTTTATCTGCCTGGTGAATGGTTCTTGTTTCCTTATTTTCACAACATTAATGACAGAAAAGCAGAGCAAGCTATTTTTTTGTCATTTTGGAAGATAGAGGTGGGATGGATAGCGGAGATATAGAGAGAAAATGAATGCCTTCATGATTCCATTATAAGCAGTCACTTTAAAAGCAAGAATCTATATCTACCAACTTCTGGGACTCCGTGAATCTTTGCATGGAGAAGAGGGCAAAGTCAATTCAGAAGATCCCAAGTCAAACCGCACTACCATATCTGCCAAGGGGAAGTTTCTCTACCAATTACCACGTGGCCCCTTGGTTCTCTAGGGGTCATGAGACCCCATTGGTTTCCAAACTCCAGCTAAATGCTTCACGTCTACTTTTTCCTGCCCCTGTAATTCTCTTTCCCGAGTATCACCCTTGATGGATCCCGTTTGACCTCTCTCATGTGTCATCTCTTACTCCACTTATCAAGAACCACTTCAAAACCACAGGTTCCTCAAAACTCTCTGTATCCTCCTCAAGTGTGTCATTCCTCATTTCCTTCACCTGCATTTTTATTTTCATTAATGGCATATTTTCTCTTTTCCATGGCAAAATCACCTTTTCTCATTTTAAAACTGTAATAATAAAATATACCCTATATCCGTTTAACAATACATAAGAAATATGTAAGTAGATTATAAATAAAAGCGCTATCAAAGCTCTTCTCATCCCACTTCCATCTGCCAAAGTACCCTGTTTTAATTTTTTTAGCTCATAGTTTTCCAGAAATTTTATATGCATTGAAACCTTCCCTGAACTCTGAAGGTACTTTGAAATTAAAACCACTATTCTGGCTATGGATGCATATTTTAGGTAATAACAAGGGTTATAAGGAAAAATAAAGTCAGGAAAGGGGATCAAATTGATAAGAGCAAACCCTGCCTGGGGAGGCAATACCCACATAATGGAAACGGAATTGTTCCTGGAAGTGAGTTATAGAAGTTCAGGGAAAGAAAAATTGGGGGTCTTAGGGAATAAAAATTACTTTAGAGGACAGTTATCTGTCAAGACTAGCACTGCAGAAGGGAAAGATGTACTGAGATGTTAACTGTGGGCATACAGGTAGGTATAGATAATAAGCCAGGTGCCTTGGGGGTTCGGTCAGTCAGTTAAGCATCTAAGTCTTGATTTTTGGCTCAGGTCATGATCTCAGGGGCGTGGAGATGGAGCCTAGCATCCTGGGCCATGCTGGGTGTGGAGCCTGCTTAAGATTTTCCCTTTCCCTTTCCCTCTGCCCCTACCTCTGCCACACTGTCTCTCCCTCTCTGTCTCTCAAAAAAGAAAAAGAAGGAGGGAGGGAGGGAGGGAGGGAGGGAGGGAGGGAGGGAGGGAGGGAGGGAGGGAGGGAGGGAGGAAAAACTAAATTACAGGAGAAGAGATGAAGGCAACAAGAAGGGCCTAACAAGGAGACTCTCCATCTCTTCCCCATCCCATTAGCCAATGCCCCCAACTACTCTAACTCAACAGTACTTCTTATTCCCTTAATTCTCTCAGTGACATCATTCTCTAGGCCCAGTGTATTCAGCTCTTCGTGGTTGTGCCCTGGATCCATGTGTATTTTTTGAAAAATGAATATCCATTTATATGTTATGCCAGTATTTACTCCTGAGAACTGCTCCAAACATACTGCTCTCTTAACACATGTACACACATGCACACACTTGTATACTCACACATAGACATGTATTTGCACAAACAGACATATGAAATGAATACATATGTATGTATGTATGTATTTCAACTCTCTTTGGATATTTACATTAATTAAAAATAGTATGCTCTTGGAGCATCTTATTTATATTTCTTTTTCTTTTTGGTAAAAGCTACTGATTTAATCGAGGAGGTTGAAGACTTAGCTCTCTTATCATACTCCCAAAACCCACCTCCCTACTCTCCTGAGTAAACATACCTTCGATTCATTACTGCATGGAGCTGCCTTACAATGTGGAGATACTTTATATTATTTGACTATGTAGATAATGTTCTCAGCTGCATTATATAATTTACTATGATTACATTTTCTAGCTTTTCCCCTGGGTAATTGAGAATTGCTGGTTTGTTTGGCTTTTTTTTTTTTTTTCATTTACTTAGTTTTTGGGTATTATTTTATCCTGAACTTTCCCAATAAAACTAACCATAGACCTCTTAACTATAATCAAACACCACAGTGTGAATGTATGTATTTAGAAACATCTCCCTCTGGAATTCTTTGGCCTGCCCAATTCTGGACTTAGCCCTTTTCTAGTTGGAATTCAGAAAATTGTCTGGGAATCACTTTTGCAATTTTATAATTGCCTTATTCTTTTTTTCTGAATTGAATCTCCTGTTTAAGATTCCACAGCTTCTCTTTCTTGGCTTATACTCTTGAATATTAGAGGCTATCTTCAATATCTTCTTGCACAAGAGGTATATCTTTGAGCTTGTGCTTATCTAAAAATGTCTTTATTCTTTGATATATGGTGATGGATTATCTGTATTTAAAATCTTTTGTGTTGCTGGAAATAATTTCCCCACAGAATTTTGATAGGATGCTTCTGTAGTCTCCTAATTTCTGTGGTGCCAATGCCATTCAGATACTTGATCATTGTATGTGGTTATGAGGTTACATTGGACATAAGAACGATGTTTCTCTTTATGAAAGTTGCTAAGGACTCTTATTTTTCCCTGCATCCTTGAAAATTTACTCCAAAGTACCTTAGGGTGCATTTTTTTTTTCATTGTTTCAGATGAAAACTTGTTGGAATGCTTCAATTTTTTGGAGATTTCTTCAAATTTATATTCTAACCCAGTTATTTTTTTAATTTTACACTAAAAAAATACTCAAAGCTTATTATTTTTGAATTCTCTTATTTATTTTTTTTAACAGAACACGCTCCAATTCCAGTAAGGATACCAATCAAATATGCACATGTGTATGCCCGGTTATTTCCATTTCCCTGTAACCCTCCTACCTAGTCTCTCTGCATCAACTCTTATCCATGTAGAGTCAACTTTTAATATTGCAGTCAGAAGGATCCTTTAAAACTTGATCTATGTCTATAGAGAAATGATTTCTTCAGCCATCAAATCATCACCACCAAAAAGGCAAGCAATGCAAAAATGTGTAGAGTAAAAAGTGAGAAATTACCTAAAATTCCACCACTAGCAACAACTGTCATTACTATTTGGTGGTTTTTGCTCCAGACACCTCTCTAAGGATGACATAGATGTACATATTCCTATCCAAGGACTATATAGAAATACAGATTAATAGGAAAACAAATAAATAAAAATGTGATACTGTTATGGATGGTGTTTTAGAATAAAGTGACAAATTTAGTTTTACTTGAATTTAACATTAAGATAAACATACTGAAATAAACATGAAAAAAATGACAAATGTCAAATAGATATTTTTTCACCTCAAGGAGATACTTGCATCTAAAATATCTCTAGAGTTCAGGGAAAAAAGTAAGAAGACATTTTAAGTTATAAAAATCTTTTTAGAAAAATGATACATTTCCCTTTTAGCCCTATCGACTCCCTGCTATGAGGAAGCGAGCGCCCCCATACTCTCCTTTTCTGTCTCCAATCCTTGCTCTCTTATATGCTATTATTAGCATAAAATAAAATTTACATATTCTGGCCTGAAACCACAATTTTCATCATTGTTTCATTTTAATTGTATATTGAGTAGGAATCTGAGTTCACCCCTGATCCTGTTCCCATGGCTTCCTCATTTTAAATTACTTTTTCATCATTTATCATTTTGTTTACCTGATTTCATCTTCCAGAAGCCTTTTGTTTTTAAAAACTTTGATAATATATTTTCTTTAACCCCATCTACTCAAGATATTGTTATTACAACATATAATAGATACAAAATTATTAATGCAATTTCTTTTTACAGTCTGTTTTTCCTATTGAGTCTCCGAAGTTGAGTGTGTGTTGTATTGGCAGAGCATATTTCAGACCCACTAGCCATAGTTCGAGTGTTCAGTAGCTACAGATGGTTAGTGGCTACAGCATTGGGAAAGCACAGCCTTGGACTTTCTCCTTTCCTTTCTCTCTCTTGTCCACTTCCTGTCCACTTGTGATTCCATCTCAGTAGTTATCCCAATGGAGGGGTTCTGTCCTTGATGGGATACCTGCAGTGTCAACTTGCTTATCCATTTTTGTCTATTTCTTTCCACTTTTTACTTTGAGATAATTGTAGATTCATGTGCAGTTGTAAGAAGTAGTACAGGCATTTTTCAAGGAAGAGATTAAGGGATCCTCTGTGCCTTGAGTCTGTGCATGCTTTAGAATGTCTGTACTCTGCTTTTATCCTTTCCAAACGTGAGATTATGTCTCTCGTATGTTTAAAATTCTGCCTTAGCTCCCAAAGTACTCAGTAAAATGAGTATCCTTATCAAGGCTAACATCCAACATGTGACTGACCATTGGACACCACTCTGCTTTCTTCACTACCATCATCAACTCATTCTAAGCCATTGTCATCCTACTTTTAAGAGCTATACTTTTTCCCTCCACTCACTCCCATCCACCCATCCACTTCTATGAGCTATGCATGTGACCTACTTCCTTATCTTTTTCAAGATTTTGTGCAAACATTGCATTCCCAGTAAAGTCTATCCTGACTACTCTAAAATTAATTGCCCCTTCCTACCTAATCAACATTCACACTCCCTTGCCATGATGGTTACTTTATCTTCTTCTTTTCTAAGGCACTTTGGACTTTCTAACATGGTATATAATTCACCTATTTATGTTTTTGTTTCTGTGTTTACTCCCATAAGCAGGAAAATTCTGACAATAACATCTTCAATTTTTGCTACATGAATTTGAACAATTGTTTATGCAATTATTCCTACTTTATAGATGAGGAAACTGGGCTTCCTGTAGTTGAAAAGACTTGATCATGAGATTGATATTAGTAAAATTGAATTTAACCTCAGGTTCTTCTGGCTCCACAACCCATATTCTTTTGATTCTTCTAATACGGATTCAAAGTTTATTGACTGAAAGAACAAATGGTGATAATGTACAACTCTGATTTTCTACTGTTGAACACCAAATCTCCTTTTCACTACTTCTGAACACAAATGACTTGTTCTGGATATAATTCTAGTGAATTTAGGCAGTGAGGAATCAACACCATTTCAATAAACTAGACATTGACATTTTTTGAATTGCTGTCTATTTTACTCCACTTTACTGGGTAATCACCACTCTGTCCCATAATGCTGTGAGGTTTCCCACTGTCATCAATCATTCCTCCTCTGTTCATTGTATTGCAGCCCTCACTTGGGGGCCCAGCTGCCAAATAAAAGGTCGTTTAATGGGTCCTTACTCTTTTGAGCACCATCCAAAGCTTCCTCTTCAATCAGCTTCCCAGGGAGAGATCCATGTGGGGGCAAAGAGACAGGTCACTTCAGCTCTGTTTCCTTGGCAACTCATACATGAACGTGAACTTAGCCCACGACCTTGGACATAATGACCCCTAATCACATCATCTGTGCCCCTCAGGACTCAGTGACTCACATGGCCATTTTCTGTGACCTGTTTTAATGGCACAGCTTTCAAAAAGGTAGAGTTCCTACCTCAAGCAGGCAGGGCCAATCAGCAATTACTTTAGGGCAGAAACTTAGAACAGAAAGGGTCTTTGCAGGAATGCTAAAACAGCAGTAGATAAAATATATTACTAGAATCCTGGATGCCAAATAGACCATACTTGTTAGAATATTTCAGCTCTTAATTAATCTTGACTAAATTCACTCTGACCTAGCTCATTTCTAAATCCCATACAAAGATAATGTGGATGAGACTATGTCTAAGGAGCAACCTTTGGAGGAACAAAGAATGTCAAGAATGTCAGGACAAGTAGAAAGAGGACACATTATAAGGTCAAACTTAACTGTCTTCAAATGTGACAGATGTCAAAATGAGAACGAAAATTTAGGGTTGGACTGATGCCTCTAAGTATAATCATCAGAAAAATAGTTAGTTGCAAGCATCTCCTCTTTGGGAGACTCCTTGTTGAGTCAAGACAGAATTTGGGTAACAATGCTGCCTTTTACTGTGTGACTATGTTTGCAGATGTTGGTTTTCCTGAACTTATATTTTCTTCTTTATAAAATAGTGGTAATATTGGTATTCCCTCAATCAACATTTACTGAAACTCTATTGTGTCTTCATAGGAATAGTGTATGAATTAAATACATAAGTTCATAGAAAACATGTAGCTCAGTGCCTCATGCATGGCATGTACCCTAAAAGTGATCATCACTGTTGTTGCTATTATTATTGTCCAATCCATTACAAAAAAAAAAAATACATTCCTAAAAGCCAGAGTGCTAAAGAAGGTTGCTTTAGAAGGTTTCTTCACCTCCACTACCATCAGCTCATTCTGAGCCATTGTCATCCTACTTTTTAAGACCTATGACTTTTCCCTCCACTCACTCCCATCTACCCATCCACTTCTATGAGCTATGCATGTGACCTACCCCCATACCTTCTTCAAGGTTTTGCACAAACACTGTTTTCCCAGTAAAGTCTATCCCAGTGAAGAGGTATACAGCTCTCTGTCACTGGCCAAATCCTCATAGGCATATGGGAATGGGATACGGGGGCTAGTCCTAGTTAGTAACAGAGGTTCAAGTGTTAAGATTATAGGTTAAGTGTTAATAGTTTCTGAAGACTCATTCCAATGGGAAGGTGCCATTATTCTGTGACATTTAGATTTTCCTCACTATTGACAATGGTCGAAGTGGGAGTCTGCTTCCTTTTTCTTACTGTCAGTAAGTATGAAGTAGCACCATCCAGTGTCACCAAAACAAACTGAAAGGAATATCCCAGGCATTGTTTTTATGTTATCCCTAAGCCTTTAGCATCTGAGACTCATAAATTCTATCTAGCTCAATTTTTCATTTGTTTGTCTTATGTATATCCCCACATACACCCTTAATTTCTTCCCTTCATAGTTTACTTTATCCTATATCCAATTCTCAAAAGACAAAAAAAAAAAAAGAAAGAAAGAAAGAAAAGAAAAAAAATATTGTGAATGTTGAAGCCTGAATATTGTCTTCTTTTCCCAGTTTCCAAGTGGAATTGATTTCTTTTTTAAAAAATATTATTTATTTATTTATTTGAGAGAGAGATAGCACGAGCCAGGCAGGGAGGTACAGAGGGAGAACCAGACACCTCACTGAGCAGGGAGCCTGATGCAGGGCTCCATCCCAGAAACCTAAAGATCATGACCTGAGCCAAAGGCAGATGCTTAACATCTGAGACACTTGGTGCCCTGGAATGAATTTCTTGTTCCCTCATGGACATGTTCATTAATTTGGCACCTAGTCCTCCTACCTCTGCTCTGTGCCAAGAGCTGTGTAGAGTATGGAGAATATAGAGGGAAGACCACCTACCTTAAGACTATTGCAGAACTTTGGCTCTACTGGGAGAGGCAAATATACAAAAAATTTACATAAGCAACTAACTTTGCCCACATGGAATGCCATGCAGCAATACTAAGTAAAGAGACGAAATTCATACCTGCCCACATCGCTACATCTCAACTACTTAGATGAGTGGGAAAAGGAGGTATTATGTTAGTATACTTTGTTATCTTACTATGGATTTGTAGGTATAGGCAAGAAATACTAGAAACCAATTTCAAGATAGTGCATAACTCAAGGTGGGATTGGAAATGAGAGTAAGAAATGGAATCTAGCAGAAGCACATGAGAGCTTCAACATTTTTAGGAAAATTTTATTTCTTATTTTGGAAGATGAATATATGAAATATATATATATATATATATCCCTACAAAAAGATATTACAGGTTGTAAAAAGTGCTTTAAAGGGCACTATGATACTAAATCAAAGTCGGAAGTACCTGATTTGAAAGAGGCCATATAATAGGAGTGGCTTCTCTGTGTCTCTGTGGAAACACCCATCAGAAGGAATTAACCAAATAGAGTGCAGGAGTGAGGATCACTTTGCTAAATGTATCTATTTCTTACTAACCACCTTGTTTGCATTTTGATATAAATTTCCGACCCAAAACCTCTCCTCAATTGAAACAGGAAGCCCATTAGACACTGGAGTCTTATTTGCTAGAGCACTGAGCAAAAATTTTGTTATGTTGAATGGATACTAATAAAAGTAGAGGTCTAAGATCTCATGTAATGTGAAGATCATGAATATGTTTATTATTAAACATATGTGTAATTTCTATTCATACTTCATTGAGAACTAGTCCAAGCTCATGAGATTTTCAAAGTAGTCCTTAGGGCAGCCCAGGTGGCTCAGCAGCTTAGTGCCGCCTTCAGCCCAGGGTGTGATCCTGGGGACCTGGGATTGAGTCCCACATCGGGTTCCCTGCATGGAGCCTGCTTCTCCCTCTGCCTGTGTCTCTTCCTCTCTATCTCTGTCTCTCTCTCTCTTATGAATGAATGAATGAATGAATGAATAAATAAATAAATAAATAAATATAAAATAAATAAATTAAATTAAATTAAATAAATAAAATAAAATAAAATAAATAAAATAATAAAATAAAATAAAATAAATAAAATAAAATAAAATAAAATAAATAAAATAATAAAATAAAATAAAATAAATAAAATAAAATAAAATAAAATAAAATAAAATCAGTCCTTATTTGGCAGTTCTCCACCCTGACTGGAACATCCAATATTTTATCTGGGTTTCCAACAAAGTGATGAGAATGCCTTTGGATCGTGCCCTTCCTTCTGTGTGAAATATACTTTCTTCTTCATCTTTCACCTAGTAAATTTACTCTATTCTTTAAGATTCTGGTCATATGCTTCTGTCTCTATGAAGTCTTTACTAATCAGTTCAGTACAAAGATGGAGCTCCATCTCTTACACTCCTTGCAACTCTGTGACATCCCTTGCCATAAGCTTCCTGGGTACAGATTGGTTAGCATAGTTCCTGGGCCATTACAGACAACCAATACATTATAGCCATTATCATGGCTAAAGGATGTTCCCTGCCCTCGAAAATTGTACACCCCATCAGGAGAAGTAGTAAAGACACAGGTGCTACACAATACAGTTTAATCCAATTCTATATATATCCCACAGACTAACACATCAGTGTTTGGCACATAGCAGCTGCTCAAATATAAAAGAGGGAAATTAATAAATAAATCTGTGAAATCACCAACATACGAATTGTGTTTGTCTAGCCCATTGGAGATCGCAGCCTTACAAGCATCCACCTTGTACCCCAAGGGGTGGGGTTATTTATTGTTTACATAGGCCAGCTCTTTGACAAACAAACAAAAGTCTGCGCTGGCTTCATTAAGAAGGATGGATATAAAGCAACAACATGTCTGTGCTGAGCCATTGAAAGTGAAATGGGATAATTGCCGTGGTTACAATGAGGCTGATCAAGCTGAGAGAAACAAGTTTCAAATTGTTCCAATCAGTCCTAATCCAGCAGAGTTATTAACAGTGCTCTACCCTGGTGCGACTGCATCTGCTAACTCGAGATAATGATTTATATCTCAGTTTATGAAAGTTCCAATTTGTCCTAATTCAATAAGTGAAACCCAGCAAGGCAGGCAGGAGACGTATACTGCACTATGACTGGAATCCCCATTTCATTCTCCTCTTCCCACCACCCCCAGACTGTGATGGCTAGATGTGTACCTGCCTGCCAAGCACTTTCCCTTGTAGACCTAACGTGAGGGAGGGAGGCAGACTGACATGTTGGAGTAGAAGTTTTTGACCACACCTAGGGTTGAAAGATGTGGCAATGAAGAATGTTTTGAACAAAACCAACAAGGCAAAAGTTTACAGTTAGAAGTATCTTGGAGACCCCTGAGTCCAGGAGTCCTTAATCTGGAAAATATGTGCTCTAGATTAGAAAACAGTGATTCCCTGAATGCAGCTTGTGTGTGTGTGTGTGTGTGTGTGTGTGTGTGTGTGTGCGTGCGTGCTGCATGTATGCAGTTTTCCCTTCTGGGGAAAAAGTCCAGAACTTTCATTAGATCCCAAATTGTTCCTGTAACCTGGCAAAGTTGTGTACCACTGACTGGTCTAATCTAATCCATTCACTGCAAAAAGCTAAACAGAAAGTGGGATGTTAGGATAATGTCCCTACATTGATAATAGCAAGAAGGAACTGGGAATAGATTACGGGAATTCCTAAGACAGCCAGAAACTAATATCCATGTTTGACCGCAGAACAAAATGTGACTTCAGCCAAGTATGATTTCCTACACAACATTTCTTCTCACCTAATCTTCTCATTCTGTGGCAATGCTGCCCCCCCAGTCAGGCAGCCATGTGTCTTCTTCACATCCAAACATATTTTCTGTGAAAGGTCTGTTGATAGGTGTAGAAACAATCATGGTACCATGGAAAGGATCCTGTACTTGTTTTAGCCTCTAGTACCATCAGGCATGGAGTGATACAAATGAAGTACATATTTATTTAATGAATAAATAAGCTGACCATCATAAAACATTGTCAGTGGACTTTATGGAGATTCATTTTGACTATTGGAAAAATGAAGAGATTGGTCTCTGTTATGTTTCAGATCCCTTTGTTTTGCTGTTTGATGATAAAAATAGCCATTTGCTTGATATCTCATTTCCCACTATTAAAGAAAAGATATACATGCCCCTTTTCAAGGGATTCCTTAAATGTCCACTAAAACTGGCCAGACTCTAGGATCTGAAGGTACAAAGGTAAGTTAAAAACAGATTTTTCAGGGCACTGGATGACGCAGTCTGGTAAGCATCTGCCTTTGGCTCAGGTCATGATCTCAGGGTCCTACGATCAAGCCCCACTTTGGGCTCCCTGCTCAGCAGGGCATCTGCTTCTACCTCTTCCTCTGTGTTCTCTCTCTTGCTCAAATAATTACAATCTAAAAAAAAAAAATCTTTTTTTTCTTCAAAGGATCTCAAAGACTATGGAAAAAGTCCAACATGTAGACAAAAGTCAAGAAGCCTACTTACAACTAGTGAGGTCACAGATTGAGTGGAGTCTTACGATAGTACGGGAGAAAGAGCTATGAGTAATTTTAGGGGCAATAGTAGAATTGGGAGACCAACATAAACTCAGTCACAAGAGTAAGCTAATGTGAATTTACCAGACACAGTAGTGGGAAGGATAATCCATAAAACTAAAATGACTCAAGCAAAAGAATGACATTGTGGAAGCTCATGACACATCACTGGAATGGTGAGTAACATAGTGTCATCCTAAGATATTGCTTGGCATTTAAATGAAAGCTCAATAAATACGTTGAATTAATGAGGAAATAAATGGCTAAGTATAATTATTAACAGGAATAGCTAACATTTATTGAATTATTCTCAGTGTCAGACTCAATACTAAATATTTTCCAAGTTTTATATCACTTACTTTCTTACAACAGCCATATGAGATAAACATTGTTATGATTCTCATTTATAAATGAATTTATGGAAGCTCAGAGAAGCAGAGGAATTCCTCCAAGGTCACATAGCCAGTGTCAGGTCCAAAATTTGGTTGTGGTGGGGCTTCCTGACTTTAAATTCTGTGCACTTAATTTAATTCACTGTAAAGTATAAGATGCATTGGAAAAGGAGAGTGGAATGATAAATACCTAGGAAGATACATTATGGTCATATTATGAGGGAATTTGAATGCCAAACTTGGAATTTAGATTCCATTCTTTTAGCAAAGGAGAGCCATTTAGAGTTTTTCAAACATGGGCAAGGCAGGATCTAAGCCATGTTTTAGAAAGACAGCTGGAGGGTTGCGAGACACAGGCTGAAATGTCATGAGCCTATATGGTGCAGAACCATTAGGGAGACACATAAATAAATCATCTTCTACATATTATTCTGCACTCTGTTTTTATTTTAGCAAAAACAGAGCCTGCATATAGTGCTACATCAACACATCTACATCTGCCTCAGTCATCATTGTTTTTGGATAAAAGTATTTTTATTTAAAACAATTTTAAATGTAGAAGGTATAGAAAATACAATCCTAACCATGCATGCTCATCATGCATTTTCCAATTATCAATTCATCATCATCTTTTTTCACTTAGACCCCCCACTTTCTGCTGTATTTTGAAGCAAATTCTATTCCTGACTTTATATTATTTACCCAATATTTCTATATAAAACAAGAACTCATTATTGGAAAAAAAATACTATTATTATAATTGGTAAACATAACTTTAGTTTTTAAATATAATACAATATCCAATTGAACGTTCTAATGTCCCTACCTCAATCATTTTGAATGACAAGGGATGGTTATACAATATTTCATGTAACCAACCTCTATTAATGGAAATTTATGGTATTTACAATATCCAAATGCTCAAAAGACACAACCCACAAACATTATGGGTATGAAATTCACATTTTCTTTAGCAACATGAGTCTGGCAGTTTATTAGTATTCTTGGGACATTTTGATATTGACCAATGGAGGTTTCACATTATCTATGTCTGTTCTCATCTTCCCTCTCCTAATCTAGATTCTCGAAACAGAATTCCTTAAACTATAACCCAGGCTAAATTCCACCTGCCTTTTGTTTTGTTTTGTTTTGTTTTGCTTTGCTTTGTTTTTGTTTTTGGTGCCATTAGACCTTGCGATGGCTTTGGCATTTTAAAATTTTGGCATAAATAAATCAAAAGAAGAAGAGTATCTTGTGACAAGTGAAAATTATATGAAATTCAAATTTCAATGTCTGTTAGCAGTTTTATTTTAAATCAGCACAATCACGCTCTTTTGCATATTGTTTAGGGCTGCTTTTGTCCTACAACAGCTGAGTTGAACGGTTGCAACAAAGACATTATAGTGTACAAGTTCCTACACAATATCCTTGATTTTGTCTCTAGGCCCATAAGGCTTAATATCATTAGTGGTGATGAGATTCATCTAGAAAACTCCTGTAAACACAGATTTGGGGGACCCACCCTGAAGATTCAGATTTAGTAAGTCTGGGGTAAAACCTTGAATCTGAATTTTTTAGAAGCTCCCAGATGGTGCTGATACAACTGGTCAGGGGCCATGCTTTCTCTGACCTAATAAGAAAATGAGCAGAAATCCAAGGCAAGAGAAGTGATGATACGGTTCTAATCAGTCCCTCACTGAATCCTCTCATAGTACCTTGCCCAAGGGTCTCATCCTCACCCCGTATCTACCCAGCTGTTGCAGCCTGACCCTAATACTTGACCTGTCATTGCCTTATAGAAAGAATGAGGAAGGCAACCTGACACAAGCAGATCACATTAACCAGGCAGATATTTATTCATTAGATGCATATCACACCTTTACTCAGAGTCTGGATCCTAAGCTTAAAATATAGATAATTACCCAGTCACAAAAATAACCGCTCTGCATCGAGCCTTTAAACAAAATGAGGGAGGAGGGCCTGAAGCACGTTGAAGGTACAAGAGAAAAAGACCCAAAAAAGTTAATAATGAAAGCCTCTATTTTAGAAAACTTGAATGTCAGTTTTCCAAAATAGAACGTTTTACCCCCATCTCCTCTCTGATCTGAATCTGATGCGCTTTTCCTTCTGCATTGCAGTTCTGGGTAACACTGACGTTTTTAACCTTGAGAATCAGTGTGACTTAGAGAGAAAAGTATGGGCTTTGTAGAGATGGAATGAATCTTGGCTTTGTTCCTCCCAGACATGGGAACTTGGAAAAGTGATCTAAATGGTCTGAAGTTCGGTGCTAAAATGATCAGCTTGTCCCCATTCACCTAGGACATCCCCCATTTCAGCACAAAGTTCATGTTTCTAGGATCCCTTAGTCCTAGGAAAACTGGAGCGTTTGGTCACCCTGGTTGCCACATCTGTTAAGAAGCAAAAACAAACAAGCAAAGAGTCATATTGGCTCCTGCATAGGTTTGGGTAAAGGAACACAGCACCAGGCACCGAGTGAAGTGATTGTGGAAGGTAGGTCTATTCCCTCTGTCCCCAAAACCGACTACAAATTCTGCTGTCTTACTTGAGTCCTCCTCCTCTAATACAACCCACGCTCCTTATCCTCTCATGTCTTCAGTCTTTTGTTTTTTTGTGTTTTTTTTTTTTTTTTTTCCAAATTTATTTACCTCCTACTGCTCTGGTTTCCCATCTCCCCTGCCTCAGTCAAGTCTCACAACACTTCAGGCTAACTCCTTAACCTGAGGTGGTTAGCTGCTCTTCCCACCTACATTCTCCACCTTTCTAGTACATCTTAAAGAGAGCTCCTTCTGAACTATCAGTCAAACTATATTATTATTTGAGAGTTACACCTCCTTCTCTGACTCTCTTTATGTCTACTTGCCCAAAACTGAAGCCCCAATTCCTTCACAGACCACTCAGAGTTGGAGGTTACTTCCTCTAAACTCCTGCTAAAAGCCTGCACCCGAGTCTTACTGATACAGTCACTGTTTCCCACATAACCTCAGAACTTAAATAAATGGCTGTGTGTGCATTTGCATATTACTAAAGTTGCAAAGCTTGGGTTTACTAGGATCTTCTTAAGACCAGAAAAATTGAGTAAATAGAAGTGTGCCAGTCTTCTCCAATCCCCCTTTATATTCTATCTTTGTTTGTTTTCCCGTGACCTTGCTTATTCAAGCCTGGTCCTATTTTACCTGAATGCTCAACCTTTGCTTAGCTTGCAAGGCTGTATTGCTGTGTTAGCCAGTTACACAGTCACATTTGCTTTTCTTTCTATCTTGTCTCTTCTAATCAGCTGCTCCACTAGCTGGAGGTTGGCATAAAGAAGGCGTGCTAAGTGCACATCTGTTCACATCTGGCACATAAAGGGCTGTAGGTCACATTTATACAGGCAGCACAGCTGACTTCACAGCAGTCTAGGGAAAGAAAAAACAAAACTCTGGTCTAAAAGTTCTCTGTATTTGATCAACCGCAGTAATTGGGGCATGTCCAGCTGGCATTCATCTTGGCATAGGGAATAAAGAACGAGGTGGGTTAGGATGAGGACCTGGCCATTGCCAAGACTTTATCTCTTTTTGGTTCCTTCTGGACGTGAGCGTAAACTAGTGAGAGAGACTTGTCTATCTCATCATCTTAAAGTGTGCCCTCTCTCAGTTTGCTGAGACCGGTGAATGTCACACCAGTGTGTCTAAGCAGCGCTCCTAACTGTCCCCAGCTTGCAAGCATTAACAAAAACAGGCCAATGTTATTTGAAAAACAGGCATTTTGATTGGCTTTCCTCATTCTAGTCCTGGGTCTGAAATAACAGATTGGAGAATGGAAACCAAGGTTTGGGTCCTGTTGGGAAGGTCACAGCCTCCTTCTGATTTATTGGGGGATGGCGGCTGGGACCAAGCAGCAAGGTGACACTTTAGAAAGTAACCAGAAAAATACAGGCTGGTGTAGATGGAGTCCAAAGTAGATGATATATTATCATCGTATGAGATTATCGCATACAGAAATGGAAATAACAATTGTCTGGAAATACTTTTGCACAAATTTTGAAGGGACTAAATAAGATTCTATGAATCAATTAAGAATCCATATAAATAGATATCTTCTAAGGCATATTTTAATCTTGACAATTCTCTAATTTTAGGGTTTTTTTTCTATAAATATATCTCTGCTCCCCAAATTCTGTTTGTTCATTAATTTGTATCCAATAGCACTTTCTATTCTTCCCTCTGCTACTTCTCCCAGCTGTACTTTTCTACAGACAAAAGGCAGCTGAACTCTATAGAATATGATTTCAGCAATAAAAGACAGGACCACATATACCTTCCTTGGGTAGTCCTAGTGTCTGACTTTGCACCCTCAAGGATTTTTTTTTTCTTTTTACTTGGAAAGTTTGGTCCTTGAATATTCCCATAACCAGTAGACAGGAGACATCAGATCCTGTGGGCTTTTTCACCATTTCATCTACCAGCTACACCAAAAGATTGAGCAATCAAGATTATTCAGAGCCAGTGAACCCAGATCTGGAGGTTGATGACCTCAATGGACAAGGATGCCACACTGCAAGCTCTTGTTTGATTAGATTGGTGACCACTGCTATTTGAAAGACAGCCATAGAGAAAATGAATCAGTGAAAGACATGACTTTGGTCCTCTATCTTTTGTCACTTGGGAAGATAGAGCGTACGTGCACTAAAAATTAGCCAATAATTGAAGCCAAAGAACGATATAAATAAATGGTTATATAAAATTCCAGAGGAGAGTGGGGAGAGGTTTGGGAAATACTTATTGGAGAAAGTAGAGTATGAAGTGAGACTGCATCACATCTAGATAGTGAGAAGCTTCAGAGAGGCTATCATATAGCCAGGAATTCACCAAGCAGAGCATAAGGAGATCATCTGCTTTATGACACCAAAAACACAAGCAAGAAAAGCAAAAAATAGGCAAGTGGGGTTACATAAAAAGATAAAAACTTCTGCATAGCAAAGAAAACAACAGAATAAAGAAACAACCTAAGCAATGGGAGACAATATTTGCAAACCACATACTTAATAAGGGTTAATATCCAAAATCTAAAAGAAACTGCTACAATACAATAGCAAAAAAGATTCCAAATAATTTGATTTAAAAATGGGTGAAGAGGGACGCCTGCGTGGCTCAGTGGTTGAGCATCTGCCTTTGGCTCAGGTCATGACCCCGGGGTCCTGGGAATGAGTCCCGCATCAAGCTCCTCATAGGGAGCCCGCTTCTCCCTCTGCCTGTGTCTCTGCCTCTCTGTGTGTCTCTCATGAATAAATAAATCAATCTTAAAAAAATTAAAGTAAAATAAAAATGGATGAAGTGTTTAATTAGACATTTATCTGAAGAAGATATACAAATGACCAAGAGGTGTATGAAAATGTACTCAACATCACTAATCATCAGAAATGCAAATCAAAACCGCCAGATACATCACCTCACACCCATGAGTATGACTATTTAAAAACAAAAACTAGTGCTGGAGAGGATATGGGAGAACAAGAACTCTTGTATATTGTTGGTAGGAACGTGGAACACTGCAGCTACTACGGAAAACAATATGGAGATTCCTTAAAAACTTAAATGAGAAATATCACATGATCCGGCAATCCTCATACATATCCTAAAGAATTGACATCAGGATCTCCAAGAGATATTAGCACTTTTACATTCATTTCAACACTATTCACAATGACCAAGATATGGAAACAAACTAATGTCTACCAATAGATGAATTGATAAAGAGAATGTGTTACATACATGCGAGGAAAGATTATTCAGCCTTAAAAAAAGAAGGAAATCCCGTCGTATGCGACAACAGAAATGAACCTGGAGAGCATAATATACTATGTGAGATTAGACAGTCACAGGAGGACAAATACTTTATGATTCCGCTTATATAATGTATTTAAGATAAAGATATTATGTATACAGATATATATTACGATAAACTCATAGGAACAGAGTAAAATGGTAGTTGCCTGGGACTGGAAGCCGCAGGGTGGGCGTGGAGGGGTGGATGGAGATTTTTAATGAATATAAAGTTTCAGTTGTATGAAGTGAAGAAGGTCTAGAGATCTTTGTACGGCCTTGTACCCTCAGTTAATACGATGTTGTGCACTTAAAAGTTTAAGAGGGTGAATCTAATATTGTGTTTCTACCACCATTAAAAATAAATGTTGGGGCACCTGGGTGGCTCCGTCAGTTAAGCGTCTGTCTTTGGCTCAGGTCATGATCACAGGGTCCTGGATGGAGCCCTGGGTCGAGCTCCCAGCTTAGCAAGGAGTCTGTTTCTCCCTCTACCTGCTATACACCTTGGATTAATACAATATTGTATGTCAATTATAGTTCTCAGTAAAACTAGGAAACATGTCAGTGGGATGTAAATACAGAAGTTGAAGGGTATGGTTTGTAGGACCAATGCCACCACTTTACTGTCTGAGAACTTACTATGTTGCAACTTTTTTGTCTTGAAAACGGGAGTAATGATGTAATATCTTTGCAAATATTTTAGGGAGACATTAAATAGAACACAGTTAAAATGTAAGTAATAATAGTAGAGCACTCTGAAAATCTGAACTTAGTGGCTAAATATATAATCCCTGGAATCAAATTGTTTTACGTACTACACTAGTTTTCTTAACCGAAATGTAGCTGACACATTAAAAAAATGCACAGTGGACAATCTTACATGTACAAATAGATGAATCATCTTTTACAGATCAAGAAGAAAAGTACAGAAAGCTAATTAGGTGTATGGGGGGGGAGACTTAAGTACACATTTCAAAATAGCAGATGTGTTCAAGCTCATTCACTATTAAGGAAATACATATTGAAACCACAAAGTGACACCACGACACGGGTGCCACTCTAACAAAAAAAAAAAAAAAAAAAAAAAAAAAGAATGTACGATCCTGATGTTAGTCAAGGTGAAGAGAAGTTGGAACTTGTGTCCAAAGCTGACGAAGGTGTATGTTCTTACAAGTACTTTGAAAAACTGTTTAATAGTGTTTGCTGAAGCTGATCATATACATAGCACACCCTATGACCCGGCAGTTCTGCTTCTAGGAAATGCATACATTTATGTACTCCCCAAAAGACACATAAAATAATATTTATAGTAGTGGAATTATTTTAAACCTCAGTGCATCTAAAATAAGCAACAGCAAAGGAATGGATCAAGTGTGCCATATTCCTATAACAGGATACTACGTAGCCATCAACAAAGTATTGCTAAATGCAACAGGAAAGAATCCCTAAAATGATGATAATAATGATTAATTAACATAGAGGGGAAAAGCCAGATATAAAGTTTAGCTTACCATACAGTAGCCATTTATGTAAACTTCAAAAATATCTGAGGCTCGGGTTACGTTCAATTTTCTGATCTTGGAGTTGGTTTTATTTTTTTTTTTCTACCTGTTGGTTTAATTATGAAAATTCAAATTGGCTTTTATATCCTTTAGCTTTAGCTCCTATTAGTTGTGTATATTTGGACATATTTTTAACTGGGCTCAGTTATCTAAACTTCACTGGATCATTGAAGTATCAGATGACATATGTAAGACATTTACATAACTTTTGTTATTATTATTATTAACAAAACGTGAATTTGCACCATTCCTGAGCATTTCCTATCTACAGAAATTGAACGCATGCCAGCAAACCTTGGCATGTTGAGCAACCCACAAAGTTAAGCCTGTCTGAGACTTTGGGGAGATGCTGTGCTTGGTGACACCACCTCTAGCATAGGACAGCACCCTCCTCACCCCTGGCGGTTCCCCTTTGACTCTGCTTGTGAGCCTGTCTTCAATCCCTTCCAGCTCTGCTTGTGGAGTGCTGCCCAGGTGTGAGGCATTCAATCTCTAGCCATAAGGGAGCTGTGAAAGCAGAGGACATTAAATATTTATCAGGATCATCTATTTTGACCTTTATTTTTCTTAAAACTTATCTGCAGGCCAGCCAGGGAATGCAGAGGGTGATGTTATGTGAGTGGCTGCAGAACAGCAAGCTAACTTTGGAGTCAGAACAGGCTTCATTCCCTGCCACAGCCACTCACCAAATTACATTGGCCAAGTCATTTAAACCCTCCAGGCCTCATCTTGTTTGTCTGTAAAGTGAGGGTAATAATAATAATAATAATAATAATAAATACCTACTTAGGATTGTCATGAGAATTAGATAAAATCATATATTTAAAGCTTTGCACAGTTCCTAGTGTGCATATTTAATAAATGGTAATTAATTTTATTTCCTTTTTTCTCTGTATTCACTACATTCTTTTCCCTTAAACATTTTTTTTTAATGTTTATTTATTTTTAAGTAATCTCTACACCCAACATGGGGCCTGAACTCATGACCCCGGGATCAAGAGTTGCAAGGTCTTCTGACTGAGACAGCCAGGAGCCCCTATATTCTTTTTTTCTTAGAACAATATATAATTCATGTTCCAAAGAGTTTGCTATTTGAAAGTGATTCAGAGCTTTTTTAGTATGGTCACAAAGTGGTGAATCATCATTACTCTCTAATTCCAGAACATTTCATTATCTACCCCTAAAACAAACTTCGTGCCTGTTGGTAGACACTCCCTCCATCCTCGTCCCTTTAGCCCCTGGCCACCACAAATCTCTACTTTCTGTTTCTATGGATTTGCCTGTTCTGGATATTTCATAGAAATGGAATTCTATAAGATCCAGCCTTTTGTTTCTGGCTTCTGTCACATATAATGTTTCAAGGTTCATTCATGTTGTAGCATGTGTCAGTACCTTGTTTCTTGTTAGTGACTAGATACTATTCCATTGTATGGATGTACCACATTTTCCATATTCTTGACTATATATTTTTTTAAAATTTTATTTATTTATTCATGAGAGACAGGGAGAGAGAGAGAGAGAGAGAGAGAGAGAGAGGCAGAGGCACAGGCAGAGGGAGAAGCAGGCTCCCTGCAGGGAGCCCAATGTGGGACTCGATCCCAGGTCCCCAGGGTCACGCTCTGAGCTGAAGGCAGATGCTCAACCGCTGAGCCACGCAGGCATCCCTCTTGACTATATTCTGGAGGAAATTTTGGAATTAGCTTAGAAGAATGCTTAAGAAATCACAGATAACCATTTACTTTCAGATTCCCCAA
Organism: Nyctereutes procyonoides; assembly: GCF_905146905.1. NCBI lineage: Eukaryota > Metazoa > Chordata > Mammalia > Carnivora > Canidae > Nyctereutes > Nyctereutes procyonoides. Next base: position 2,482,294 of record NW_026575135.1, on the reverse strand, counting down.
GTAGAGGATTACATCAGACCTAGCATTGGGAGATGCTATTGTGTATTACTTAGGCTCACAGACTCTGGAGCCAGGTGCCTGAGTTTAAAAAACCAACTTTACCACATCTGATCTGCATGACATTAGGCAAGTAATTTTCATTTATTTCTGCTCTAATTTTCTCATGTTTAAAACGAGGATAATAATACCTTTTACGTAGGTTTATTGTGAGGACAATATTAGATTTCTCCTCGTGCAGGGGAATATTGGCTTTTTCTCATTCTTCTCTGTGTGAGAAATGGTGGGCTGTTCAGATTTTCTGGGAATTATTTCCTCGTACATCAATGGAAAATTAACCCCAATCATCAGTCTTCACCCTTTGAGTATAGATAAGTATTGGTGCCAGGTACCATCTGCTACACCACTGTGAGAGCAGCAGTGAGAGAAAATACTTCTTTTTTGAGGATGATTGTATACCTAAGACCATGATGACCGATTTACAGAGACTGGGATTTTAAATATTCCCTAACATGCCTTCATTGGTCTAATTTTAACCTCAAGCAATTAAAACAAGTAAGGCTATTTTTAAGTAGTCCAAGAGCACAACCATCAAATTATGTAAAAATAGGGTAATGACTGAATATATTTATATTGACACCTACATCTACATCTGTATCTACTCATCTACCTATTTTTCTGCCACTGCAGCTTAAATTGGAACCGGTTGTCAGAATCTGCTGAAATCATTTGAAAAAGTCATTATGCAGGAGCGCAAGAGTTGTGTAGCGCCTTGTGCATGATGGATTCTAAAGTGGGCCTCATCCATCCCCTTTCTTTTCAGCAGCTTGTCCTATTGGCCTGGATCACCAGAATGGGAGTAGGTATCCTGAAGATCCATTGACTGCAATCAGCCATGGAGGAAGCAGTCACCTGTTAAATTTAGATTTCTTGAATCTGCCAGGATTCTGACACAATGATAAACAGCCACCATTTCCAGTAAAGGTTGGGAAAGCTCACTCATTCACTGTTAATTGCTTTGTGGTACTGAACCATAAAAATGGCAGCCAATCAGTCCACAGCAACACCCAATCATGTAGAGATGGCCACCCATCTTGATGACATTAGAGTCATTTCATCCATCTCGAGTGTTGGCTAATTGGTGGCTACCAGTTTTAGCATACAGCTTTTTGAGTTACTGAGGGCCTGTGGGAACTTCTCAGAAAGTCACTTACAATGAGAAATTGTTTTGTTACTATTGCTAGAGTCCTATAGGGAAGGGAGACACTCGGGTTCTTTATTTTCATCTTTGATTCTTTGTTTTCACCCTATCTGGGCTCTCCCCAAGGAAAAGATATGGCATTATAATTAATCAGATTTCAAGTCCTTGATTGGGCCAGGCTGGCTAGTGGGCATAAAGACTCAATGTCATTAAAATATCCAAAAATGTTCATTTTCTTTCTGTCCCTCCCCATCTTTGCAATGCTTGGAGTTACACACTGTAAGACAAAGCCCCTGTGATCAAATCTAGAGGGCAAAATAGAGGAATAGTAAGCTTTGGCCTAAAAACAGTGTTCCATATGTTCAAGTTCTGCTTATTGGAGTGTTTGTGGTCAGAGCTCCGGCCAATAATAGTGTTATATTGCTTCCCATTTGAAAGTATTTTATACATAGGTATTTCCTTTAAGACTTTTACTATAAAGGATTTCTGTGGTATCATAAAATACTGATTTTTGTTTAAGTTCTTTGGCATAATACCACTAAATAGTGGCACCACCACCACCACCTCACATCCCCACCATTTTATTCTTATGTCTAGAACTAATCTTTTGGGAGATGGCACTAGAATATTGTAATTGTAGACATTGTAATTTTCTTTTATATATATTATAAAACCTTGTGCTAGAAGAAAATGTGAACGTAGTAAGAAAATGGTTAAATAATATAATGGAGAAAAAAGAGTGAGCAGCTACTTTGTGTTAATCATTATTCTAACAACTGAGGTGACAGTAGTGAGCAAAACTAAAAATCTCTGCTCTCATGGAGCTTAAGTTTTGGTGGGGTGGCTAGGGAAGTAACTGAATAAGTAGACTTTTTAGCATGTTATATGATAAAGGCTATGGAGAAAAATTAAGTGGACAAAGGGGCTGGGATAGTTTGAGTTAAGGAGAGAATTGGACATTTTCAATGTCCTTTTTTGAGGAAGGCCTCAATCACAAGATAACATTTGATTAAAGGTCTAATGGAAGTAATAAGAGAGACACGTATCTCTGGCAGAGGTAAATGGCAAAAGAAAGTCCTTAAGGCAAAAAAAAAAAAAAAAAAAAAAAAGTCCTTAAGGCAGGAGAGCTCCAGGCATAAGTTGGTGTCACCATAACTGAGTCTGGAGAAGAGCAAAGGATTGGGTTAGAGGGGAAACAGGAGATAGATTCTAAAGGAGGCCTGGGCAGGATCTAGTTCAGATATCATTCATTCAACTTTATTGAAGCCTATTTTACATACAACAAAAATGCTCCTGTCTCAAATTCACAATTCTGAGTTTTGACAAATGGATGCATTCATGTAACCTCTAGCATAATCATGCCATGAAACATTTCCATCATCCCCAAGATGTCCCTTGTGTCCCCTCCCCCTACTGAAGCACATCTGATCTGCTTTTTGTCAGGATATTTTTCCCTTTTCTGGAACATATCCTATAGTTCATAGTCTTTTGTGTCAGACTTTTTTCACTTCACAGTAAAAACCAATGAGCGCACAATGTGGATTAATCTCAAATGTGTCATGCTGAGTGGTATTTTATGGGAAGAATATTCTAAAATTGGTATATCTGTGTATCTGTTGATAGACCTTTGAATTGTTTCCACTGTGAGGCTATTAGAAATAAAGATGTTGTGGACATTTGCATAAAGGTTTAGTTGAAGACATATATTTTAATTTCTTTTTTACAAGTAAATACCTAGAAGTAAACTATGTAGGTGTTTAGCTATATAGGAAATTGTCAAACTGTTTTCCAAAATGGATATACCGTTTTGCATTCCTACCAGCTATTTATGAAACGTCCAGTTGCTGCTGATTCTTAAGAACATTTGGTAATTGTCAGTGTTTCACAATTTAGCCATTTTAGTGAGTGTCTGGTAGTGTCTCATTGTGTTTTCAATGTGCATTTCTATGATGACTAATGATGTTAAAAATCTTTTTATATGCTTATTGGTATTTTGTATATTTGCTTTTGTGAAAAGTATGTTCAAATTCATTTTTTTTAGTTTTTAATGGGTCAGGTTTTATGTTATAAAATGTAATAGTTTTATATTTTGGAAAATAGTCCTTTGTCTTTGTGTGTACCACATTTTTTTAATGGTGTCTTTTGAAGAAGGTAAATTTAAAATTTTGATAAAGTCTCATTTATCAACGTCTTTTGGTTTGTGTATTTTTGTTTTATCCGTAGGATTATTTTACTCCTAGAAGTTTGGAAAAGTTTTCTTCTAGGAGTTTATAATTTTAACTTTGTTATTTAGATCTATGATCCACTTCAAGTTTTTGCTTTGTTTCGTTTTTGAAAGATGATGTGAGATAAGGGTCTAAGATTTTTGTTTTCCATGTGAATAAGCAATAGTTTAAGCAGAAGTGTTGAAAATAATATATTTTCTTTACTTAAATGCTTTGGCAATTTTCCGAAAATCACTCAACCATATGTGTATGTCTCTGTTTTGTTCCAAACTCTGTATCTGTGCTTGTGGATTTGTCACACCATTTTACTTATTGCAATTCAAGGATAAATCTTAAAATCAGATAGTTGGTAAGTTTTGAAATTTTGCTTTTAATTTTCAGGATGATTTTAGCTATCTGTGTCTTTAATTTCTAACGTAAATTCTAAAATTGGTTTGTCAATTTCTACAAAAAAGCCTGCTGAGATTTTAATCAAGTTTGTGTGAAGACAAAAGATAAATTTGAGATTGTTAATATCTCAACAGTATTATGTTTTCCAACCCATTAATACTGTATATTTATTTAAGTCCTCTTTAGATTCTCTCAGAAACCCTTTATCATGATTATTGTATGGGATATATATATGTATATATATATACACACACACACACACACACACATATATACATATATACGTGTGTGTGTATATATATATATATATATATATATATATATATATGTTTAAGTAAATGGATCCCAATTTTTAAAAATTTTATATGGTATTGCAATATGGTATATTTTTCAGTTTCTTTCTTTGTCTTTGTCTTTTTCTTTTTTTTTTTTTTTTACGAGTATGCAGAAGTACTTTTGAGGTTAGATGTTGATTTTGTATTCTATTGTTTGCTAAAATTCCTTAGTTCTGGGGGATCCCTGGGTGGCGCAGCGGTTTAGCGCCTGCCTTTAGCCCAGGGTGCGATCCTGGACACCCCGGATCGCATCCCACGTCGGGCTCCCGGTGCATGGAACCTGCTTCTTCCCTCTGCCTGTGTCTCTGCTCTGCCTCTCTCTCTCTCTCTCTCTCTGTGACTATCATAAATAAATAAAAATTAAAAAAAATTCCTTAGTTCTGGAATTTTTTTTAAGATTTTATTTACTTATTTTAGAGAAAGTGAGCATAGGAATGTGTGATCAAGTGGAGGGAGGGAAGAGGGAGAAGGGAAGGGAGAGAGAATCTCAAGCAGAGTTAGCATTGAGCACAGAGCCTAAGGTAGGGCTCGATCCCATGACCCTGAGATCATAACTTAAGCAGAAACCAAGAGTTGAATGCTTAACTGACTGAGCCACCCAGGTGCCCTAGTTCTTGTAGTTTAAAAAACATTTTTCATCTTTTCCTGTGGGAGTTAACCACTGACATACTTGGTGAGTTTACAGAGTTTATATATGTTTGTATATGTTCTAAACCTCATACTACATTATTATTTTTGCTTTAAAATGAATCGTATTTAAGATTAAGTCAGCACTATCATTTCTGTTCTATTCATTCCTTTTTTACTGGTTCATTTCCCTATCTGATGTCCCTTCTCTTCCGTCTAAGAAATCACCTTTAATTGCTCTTTTGGAGTGTGTTTGTAGATGGCAAATTTTCTCAGCTTCTGCTAGAAGAAGTCTTTGTTTTCCATAATGTATAGAATTTTGGGTGAATTTTTGTTTTCTTTCAGGGCTTTAAAGATACCATTGTGTTGTCCTCTGCTTTCTGTAATGTTGGCAGTCTTTCTCACTTTTGTTCCATAAGTTATGTGTCCTTTTGCCTTTTCTGTTTTAAATATTTTTCTCTTCATCACTGATTTTCAATAGTTTGAATAGGGTAGTCTTTAGTGTGGTTATCTTTTTTTTTTTTTTCTCCTTTGAGGTATTTGTTGAGATTTCTGGATCTCTGTATTTATTATTTTCACCAAATTAAAAAAAAAAAAAAAACTCAACTAGTTATTCCCTCCATGATTTTCTCCTCCTTACTCTTTCCTTCTCCTTACTAAATTTGAATTTCCATGCTTGTTATTATTTTATAGGATAGTGATACTCTGTTTTGGTTTGTTTTTTTCAAGGTCTTTGGTCTTGGTTTAGATAGTTTTTCTTGCTATATCTTTTAATTCACTGAACTGTCTTCCGGAATTAAGCCAAATTAATGAATATTTCATTTCAGGTAATGATTCTCTCTTTATATATTCTTTTAATTCCTTAAGTGCGTTTATCAAATTTATGCTAGTTATTTAAGAATTCTTGTCTTTTGGTTCCTTCATCTCTTGTTATTTTGAATCTTTTGTTTTTGTTGTTGACCATTTTCTTCTAGCTATATGTCACTTTTTTCTACTTATTTTTGTATCTAAATTTTGATTTCCTGCCAAATATTATGAATTTTATGTTGCCAAGGGCTGAATTCTATTGTTTTCCTTAAGGAATGTTGAATATGGATTGGTCCAGAAGTTTATTTGTGGATCAACTCAATAATTTTGAAGTCCATTTAAACCTTCCCCACTCCCCACAAATCTAGAGCAGTCTTTACTTCAGAGCCAGGGGTCTTGTTGAGGCCTTTACTGAATGACTTTTGCATTCAGTGAAGTCTCTCATTGTTAAGCTGGTGAGATATTAAATGATTGCTAGCCTTGTATATGCTTAGAAAATGTTTAAGCTTACAGCTCTCAGGGTTTGTTTTTGTTTTTTTTTTTTTTGGCAGTTGCTCTTGTCATATGGCTTTATAAAATTTCATCTTGCACATGTGCAGATCAATATTCAGCCCAGACTCCAAGAATCTTCTCTGTGGATTCTTGGAGTTTTCCTTTGCTTAGCTCTCTCCCCTTAAATTTCTCCCCTGAAAATTCCACTCATCTCAGTCTCTCTAAACCTATGCCCCCCCCCCCAACTCAGTGAATCCACTAGATTTAGTTTACATACTGGCCTGAAAATTTCCTCTAGGTAGAAAGTCTGGATGATCATCGGTCACACATTGTTGGTTTCTCTTCTCAGGTGTCGTAATCTATACTGTTTATTGGTCCAATATCTGAAAAAAAAAAAAAAAAGAAAGAAAACAATGCTTCATATATTATATCCAGTTTTCTGGTAGTTTAGAGTGGGAGGGAATATCCTGTAGCAGTTACTCCCTCATAGGTGAACGCAGGAATCCCTCAGTTTAGTTCAGATTCTACTACAAGGAAAATCATTTGAACACAGAAGGATTTAGCATTGACATTTGCAGGGTGTGATTGATGGCTTTTATGGTCTCATCCTGTCCCGACATGCTGCCTTTATAACTCTCTCCCATGGCTCAATGCACAAACAGAACAGAAATGTGATGAGCAATGTAGTAGAATTGCTACCAGCATGGTTGGTTTTAGAGTACTAATATTCCACATTTTAGGGGGAGGAATGCTGGTGGAGAAAGCGGGAGACCTCCAGGCAGTTGGTTCATGGATGTGAATAAGTAAGGCAGTGCTGAAGTTTTTGACAATAAGGAGAAGAAAAAATCCATTGTGACTTGTAATATAATCTGAATGACCTTCGAATACCTGGTTATGTTTGCCAAACACATTACTCTAAGACTTCCTAAAGGATACTGAGGAGGTATGATAGACTATAGTTTGGTTAAGTTCCATCCTCAACTGGATAGACAACATCACTTCACATTACGCATCAGTGGACAAAGTATGAGATGTGAAACCTATTCTTGCCCAAAACTATTACCATAGAAAGTCGATTCAGGGCAGCCTGGGTAGCTCAGCGGTTTAGCACTGCCCTCAGCCCAGGGTGTGATCCTGGAGTCCCAGGATCGAGTCCCACATCAGGCTTCCTGCATGGAGCCTGCTTCTCCCTCTGCCTGTGTCTCTGACTCTCTCTCTCTCTCTCTGTCTCTCTCTGTGTCTCTCATGAATAAATAAATAAAATCCTTAAAAAAAAAAAAAGAAAGTCAATTCATTTTCTAACCTTCAGTTTCTCCATCTATGTAAGATACATAAAATTGCTTTCCTTAACGAACATCACAATAATTTAATTTTTTTTTAAAAAAAGGATAAGAATAGGTAATTTTCATAAGCTATAAAGGAATGTGTAAGACATTAAAAATAAGGTAATATAAATACATGGTGCTTTAAAATACACATTTGTTTCATCTGTCAATAAATTTATTCTTTTTTGGAGTATCTCTCTTTCTCTCCAAATGTTTCTATAAACTCAGGATAGCTAACGATGGTTTCTGAATGTGTCCTACTAAGATGTTGAGTCTAAAACTTGACCGTGTAACTGTAACACGTATGTGTATGTGCATGAGTGTGTGTGCATGCATGTTTGTGTGTGTGTATTTCCTGACTCAGACTATCTGACCTTCCAATAAAAGAAATATCCATAACAATCAGCAGATTCTCTAAAAATAATAAAATTATTAGGTGGAAAATAAAGTCAAAATATATTAACAGCTAATCTAAAAGTAGAGTTAGTTGCTTAGAAAGAGATCTATACCAACAGTAATATCCTGGAGGAATGAATTAATGATTTGTAACTATCTTGATTCCACTGTGTTTTGTAGAAAAAAAAAAAAGATTGAAACTGAGTATCAGTATTCACTTCTTTTGGCCGCAAATATGGTTATTTCTCCAGTACATGAGTATATTATAATGAAGACAAGAAAGAAACCATTCCTGTTGGGACCTTTTCTCTATGTATGGCCAGTGGGCTATGGAGAGTGATAGCAGCATTTGACTGGGAAAGGATATTTTATTTATTTATTTATTTATTTATTTATTTATTTATTTATTTATTTATTTATTTTTTGTTTGAGGGGGGAAGGATATTTTGAAGTTAGTAGAGCTGAATCAGATGCCAATCCTCCTACTCACTAATCCTGTGACTGTGGTCAGGGTAGCCTCTGCTTCTTGTTTGTCTGGAAACTGGGAGGGATGTCCTAGATGGTTCAAGCTGTCTTCCTATGCCCAAGCCAGCCTTCTTGGGGCAGTGGCTGCAAAACACTCACTCAGAAGAATCTACCCCAGGACACCTAACATTCTGAGATTTTGAAATTATTCCTCTGGAGTTCACACTGATGATTCAGACATCTTTGAAGTTTAAATATGCCAGGAATGCTCCAATGCTACCCACACCTTAGTGTGTATTTGTTAATCAGTCTCCTTCACTTTATAACAATACAGAAGGACACAAATACTGCGTGAGTTTAAGTTCATTCTCTAGTACCTCTAGCACATATAAACCATAAAACCCTGGGGTTCTGTATCCCTGGAATTTCACTGAAACTTTGGTTTTGATTCATCCCCATGCAAGTCCTGAGTGGATGCCCTCATTGAGTAAAATGAGGTTTAGATATGAAGTGAACTCCTATAGAAGAGCTGTCAAGAAACAAGGAAGCTAGGGCAACAAAGTGATATGAGGTGAAGCTGCTTCTGGGATCATATAAATTAGGGCTCTGCATGGCTTAGGGTGACATTGAATCTGCAGACCTCATGCTTTACTAAGGGGTAAGGCAAAACCAGCATCACCCACATCCCGAGCAGTTAAGTTTAGGTGTCAGTTAACATATAATATTTCATTATAATAACTTACTTTCTAAGTTTCTTGCCCTTAACTCCGATTTCCTATGTCGGGACTATGGTAGGTTATTAAAAATATAGCTGCTGAATGAAAGGAAACATAGCAGTCCTGCTGAAAGGCCCAAAGCCATAATCTGAAGGTTTATTTTGCCTAAGGGAAGGAGAATTTCCTGTTATTTTCACACCTTGAGTACTTGGTTGTTTGTAACATGTAGTAGAGCTAGTGACTCTGGAGGAAGTCAAGTTGGGTGGTTAACATCAGGTAAAAATAAAATCTTCACAGCACACGTAAAATCTGACCATCTCTCCTCACCTCCGCAGCAACCGTCCTGGTCTGTGCCATCAACACAGCTCGTCTGAATAATGGCAAAACATCGTAGCAGCCACTCATGTCTCTGCCCTTTCCACAGCAGCCAGAGTCACCGTATTAAAAGAAAAATCCAACCACGCAATACCCCTTCCCAAAGCTCTCCAATGGCTACCTTTTCTGCTCTAAGAAGAAGCTAACTGCCTGCACAGCCTTGCATAATCTGGCTGCTGATTTCTCTTCTGACTCATGCACAACTTCTCTCCCCTTGCTCACACTGTTCAAGCAATAAGTCTACCCTGAAAAAAAAAATAATAAAAATTAAAATTAAAATAAAATAAAAATAGGTCTACCCTGCTCCCTGTCTCTCAAGTGCACCAGCTCCTTCTCACATCTTCACCTGGAATGCTCTTCCCCTACATTACCCTATCTCTCACATGCCTCTGTGGGGTCCTCATTCACCCCAGTGAGGCTTTCTCAGACCATTTTGTTTTAAAATTGCCATGTTCCTGATGTTCCTGCTTAATTTTTCCCCTTAGCACCTGTTGCTTTCTAAAACATACATTTTAATCACATTCTGTCGGCCTCTAATAAGCTATAATGTACATTAAGAACATGGATTTCTATTTACTTTTATTCGGTTGAGGCCCCGGTGTCTAGAAAAATGAAAAACCTATGAATGATACATGATAAATTTGTTTTGAATACACAGATCTGTGGACGAGGAAAGGGAAGGAGCAGAAGGAGGGAGAAGTGAAGAACAGCTGGTGTCTGGAATGAGCACTTTGAATTACTCTTAAGAGGAGGTAGCTTTGCCTGGGAACATAAATTGAAACTCTCCCTGGGCCAGCACCCTGTGAGGACATGGCCAGTTCCTGAAGTCAGGGGTTAAGTGACTTGCTGGAGATCCCTCAGTGATTTAGTGGCAGAGCGGGGCCTAGAGCCAGCATGCGTGCTCATTTCCGCCACACCGCCCGGCTACCCTTCAGGCTCACAGACTTAATAATGAATAGTCATTTGCCAGCTTCTGGACTTTTTTGTTTTCCTGATCATGACTTTGCATTTTAGAGATGATGAATTTGCGTTATAGAAATTCAGGTTTCAGAGGTCTATTATTACAAAATCCTCTGTGCACACATTTAATCCTTGGTTCCTTATAATCACAGGGGGGTTCTGTGCCCCTTCCTTATTAGTATCCACTTTCAATGGTGAGTTGAAGGGACAGTTTGGCTACTACAGATTATGTGCCCACAATTTAAAGACACTAAGAAGGATACGAAGAAACTTTGTGGCATGTTTCTTGGTCTTATTATCTCATGGCTGAAGTGAAAATAATGTAAAATTAAAAACTTGGAAAAATATATACCTTCATTGCTTGCACCTCTTCTGCAAAATACCTCTAGCATATGATATTTTCTCCAAGAAAGCTTTTTTTTTTTTTTTTTTTTTTTTTAATATTCTGAGGTCTGAGGTGGCATGAAAGAACTCTATTTTCATGTTCTCTGGAAAAGGAGTGGGGGTGAGTGAAGGAAGTGGAAATAAAATCTTTTTAGAACCAACAGTTATTAATTATGAAGGGGATCGTGGAGTTCCCCCTCTCTTTCCACCAGCACTGTATTCTAGAAAAGCAGAAATAGAAATGTGGAACCACGACTCCTCTATTGGCTCACACTTTATGACCAAATTAAGGTGGGAATCCAAGTCACAGGAGTCTCCATTTAGAACCATTCCCCTATTTTGTGCTATTTGCATACACTAAGCTGCATTTATCAAAAAAATCAAAATTCAAGATTCAAATAAAATCCAGGAGTGCCACAGAGAAGAGCTAAATACGTGTGTCAGTGATATAATGGTATATACCCAACCTAAAGGAGTCAAGCTGTAAAAAGACAGTACTTTTGTCAACAGAACATATCCAGGTTGAGCCCAGAAACTATTTTCTCATTAACTGTATTACCTCCAGGCCTAGAATTTATAATAATCATGGATATCGATATATTTTTTTTAGGGATAACTAGATTGAAAAACTTTAATTGAGACGATGTTGAATGGGTATGGAATCAACTGGAGGTCCTGCTGAGAAGTAACACTGCATCGCTGACATTTTACAGGTCAGGAAATTGAGTCTCTCAATATTACAGAACTATAAGGAGGTGTATTTGAATTTGAATCCAGATCTGTCTGACTCCAAAGCCCATCCTCTGTGAAGAAAGGCACTGGCTACTTTGGAAAGGATATACTATGAGTGAGGAAACTTGTATTCAGGGAACGGAGGCTGAAATTACCAGAACACACGTAAGGATTGGCTGAGATCCTACTTTATACTACCTCAGTCTTAATGAAGGCATCGCCTTCCACAGGCAGGCAAGTAACTGGAGTATCCAGCATGTATTAAATTCTCAATGAGTGTTTGTTAAATTGAGTTATAATAATGCTGTAATTCTATAACGGTCATAAGATAATTATTATAGCATAAAATAATTCATTATAATATTAAATAACTTTCACATGATCTCAGAATATCTCTAGAACCTTAAGTGGGCTATTAATGTTATTTATTTTCATATTTCTATTACTAAACTTGAAGACTTTTGAGGGGGAGACAGAATGTCTTATTTTTCTCTAACTCCGGTACCAGTGTAATCACTCATATAGCAAACATTTGAGGGGAAAAATGAGTTAATATCTCCAAAAGATATGCAAGGCAAATGCTATTTTTAGAAACCTGAGGCTTGTAGTGCCTGGGTGGCTCAGTCTTCTAAGTGTCCAACTCTTGGTTTTGGCTCAGCCATGATCTCAGTGTCGTGGGATCAAGCCCTGTGTTGGGCTCCCCACCCAGTGTGGAGCCTACTTGGGATTTTCTCCTCCTTTTGCCCTCACTAGCATTCTTTCTCAATGATTAATAATAATAATAATAGAAAAGAAAACCAAGGCTCTGCCCTGAGTGATTAGTTTTCTGCCAAGTTAGCAAGTGGTATAGTTGGTATTTGAGTTAGAATTGTCATTCATTAATTCAGTCTTACGTTATTTATATTTCATATTCCAGTATACCTTGTATTACCTCTCCAAAAGAAGTAAGAACATTCCTCCCTCTTTTTCTTACTTGGGCCATGCCAACTTCCAGTCATTTGGGTAATTTTTAAAATGTGCCTGGGCACGGTATAGCACTTAGTTCCTTCTCTGTCCCCTTTCCAAGTCTCCCAGGTCAAAGATTCTGCAAAGCCCCTATAATTGTCAGATAAATAAAATCACATTGCTCATAATTACCAGGGACAATTCTGTGTAATTAGATGTTAACTGTAGTGTCCCCTCTCCTTTATGACTTCAAATAAATACCTGTTCCTGTCTCAGTCTGGGAGAAAGCTTGGTTGGAAATGTAACTGCTTTGTTGCTCTCTGTGTAATTAACTACCATTAAAAGCCACTAATTAGATCGTAAGTTTTAAATAAGTTGCCCTAATTACCTTTGGTACATGGTGCATTGAGTTGGGAGGGCAAGTCCTTCAGAGCCAAGAAAACTTGGCTCTGTCACTAAGAGAATTAACGGGGCTATTGGGTTTCTTTTTTTTCCCCCATTCATAAATGGGAAAATGAGAACATTGGGAATGGGATGGATAGAGGTAGGAGTAAGGTTTGTGGGTGAAAAATGTATACCTGGGCAGAGCCAACCAGGGGAGATCTCAAACTGTCTGTCTGAAAACTACTCACTTGTGTGCAAGACTGGCCTGCCACGTACGACGTGCTTATGATGTGTTGAATGAAGGAATGGCTGCATAAATGAACAGACAGAAAAATAGATTATAGGCAATGGCACGATAGTGAAGAACCTCAATTTTGAAATAAAAACAATTCATAGGTTTTAATTCTAGCTTGGGTAATTACTGGTTTATTTAGAGAAAGTCTCGGGTACTATGCTTTCTCATTTGCAGTAGGGCAATAATAACTCCTAACACCCAAGTTGCGATGAATTAATAATGATAATGTGAGTCTACTATTTCCACATACTGAGCTCCCAATAAATCCTAGCAGTGACAACGAACAACAGTGACGACAATGATGACATGGATGGTAATGTTGGTGATATAAAATATGCTATTTGGAAGTTCTCAAAAGAGCCCTATATTGCAGCTATCATGTGCTCCTTTTTTATTTTTAGTGTTTGTCCCAGCACACCATTGGGCTGATCCTAACACAATCACAATGTCAGAGTCCATTCAGAAGAGAACAAACCTATTTTAAGACATTTGTTAGGTTCCTGGTTAGTGCCGGAGTAATCAGAGAAGAAAATACAGTCCTTACTCTAAGGAGCACGTAATCTGATGCAGCTGCAGGTGTGTATAAACAACACCATTGACCCGATAACAAAGGTCTTTACAAAGTATTATGTGGGAGGAAGCCCAGGAGAACGTCACAGAATAGGAAATATCATTGAGCCATGTATTGAATCATTTCTATCTTAATCAGAGTATTTAATATATGGCCAAGGTCACAAAGAGCTCTAACAACAGTCATGATGCTAATAGTGAGAACAAAAGCTAACATTAATTGAGCAGGTGTTATGTGCCAGCATCTAAATGCCTTATGTATGTTAACGGATTCATCATTACAAAAAACTTAAAAGTAGAGACCAGAGAACAGAGGTTCATAGAGCTTACACAGGGTGGCCGTGTTCACATATGAAAGCTGCCAAACGACACAATAGCCAAAGCTCAAACGTGCTATCATGCTTACAACACTGACGTCCTTAAACCCTACATAATAATACTGCCATGGATAGTGAGGAAACAATAGGGGCTTCTTTGGGAGAGCCTGATGTTCTAATGGGTATTTTCTCCTCAATTTTTCTCTCTGGGCATCGGCTTCTTTCTCCCGCGAAAGCTGGTTGAAGGACTAGGTCACCTCTCAGAAGCCTTCCAACCACACATTTTTCTACTTTATTTTTCCCACTGCACTAAAAATTGTGTAAGTGAGCCAAGCCTTCCCATGCACCCTGAAATTTTCCTGAAGCCGAGGCAAATCTTCTTACACCTTCCAAAACACCTAGCATAGAGCCAAATGGAAAAGAGTATCTCTGTCTGTCTCTCTGTATAAATATATATACACACATCCTGTATCTATACACACACATATGTATGCACATACGTACACATATGTATACAAGACATACGGACACACATACATATAAGCACACATGCACATGTGTTTAAAGCAGTTTAAATCTATAATTTTAGATAGATAACGTATTTTTAAAACTGTATCATATCAAAATCAATCATAGCACACAACAGATAAGATTGTCTTCCTTAAACTCTCAAACTAAATGTTACCTTCCTCTGAGCCTTCAGAATATCATCAGCTTATTATGCATATATATTTTTTTCATAAATGTCATATGATTGTTTCGCGTTTACTCAGTGCAGTCAAGGGAAGATCTATTGAGCCTCAGTTCTTTTCCAAGCTATGTGTGCATTGCCCTTGATGATGTTCTCTGCCCACCTGGGTTTCAGATATACCATATCTCAGACCTACAGTTGAAAGCCAGTTTTATGTGCACAGCTCCTAGGTCCTTGCCTGGGGTTGCATACGTTTGCATCTACTTTGTCTATAGAGAGAAGGAAAAAAAGGACTTCTGTCTCCACTGCCTGGCACTCTAAAATTCTAAACAGATGGAGAGCACTGAAAACCTGCAATCATCAAAATTGGCTGTTTGCAGAGGTCCTGCAAACTGGTCTTTCCAAAGAGAAGTGTTGCCCTGTGTCATTTATATGTGATGTGACAATGGCTGCCTCAGCCGGGACTCCGTATGACTGCTCAATT
Source organism: Nyctereutes procyonoides (assembly GCF_905146905.1). Lineage (NCBI taxonomy): Eukaryota > Metazoa > Chordata > Mammalia > Carnivora > Canidae > Nyctereutes > Nyctereutes procyonoides. Next base: position 2,467,181 of record NW_026575135.1, on the reverse strand, counting down.
CAAATGTTTGATAGAAAGTAGATAGGATCTCTGAAACTGTATTTGCATTTCCCATGGGACATAATGTAATTGCCTCAGATGGGATCACATATTCATTCTCAACCCAGCAGTATTCATACACTTTTGTATTCCCCTCCCCTTGAGTGTTAAGTTAGACCTAGTTCCTTGCTTCTAATAAATAGCTCAGAGGCCAAGTATTATAATGCACCTGCACATTGCCAATTTGCAGGTATTGGCTCTTTGCAGAGGAATCTCAGGAAAAACAAGGAAACCTTCTAGCATATAAGCCTTAAAACCTAGTTATATATCTCATTTTTGTGCACCCATTTAGTCAGCAAATATGTAATGAGCACACATTATGCATAAGGCAATAAGCTACATGCCGATAATTTATAGATAAAAGGCACACCTTCTATTTTCAGTGTATAATTAGAGTGCACAGTGGTAAGTTCTGATTGGTCTATGCCCAGATTTTCAGTAAAGGAGGTTCAGAAAGCTCAGTTTGATCAAAGAGTGGGGTTTGGGCAAGAAAGTTCCTATAGAAGAAATAAACACTAAGCTAATCCTTCAATGAGAAAATAATAGCTATCCAAGCAGAGAAAGCTCTAGGGAAGACATTTCCCTATGGTGGGAGAGACACTAAGATGGTGGGAGAAACATTTGCAAAAGATGTCAGCTGACGTTTGGGTTTGAAAATATTGGTTTAAACTGGTAAGGATATAGGAAGTTTTGAAATAGAGTCCTAAAAATAAAATAAAATAAAATAAAAAATGAAAAATAAAGGAAATAGAGTCCTGCATCAAGCTTTATGATACAGATGTCTATTAAATTCTTAGTGCCTACTTAAAATTGTGAGTCGGCGGGAAAATTAGCTTTGTCCTTGGTATGTAGCCATCTAATGATCGGGGAGGGACTCTGAAACTATATGGAGCTTTGGGATTGCTCTCATCCATTTTGGTTTGGCGTGAACATGCAAAATGCCATACAACCTTACATATAAGGAGATGTAGATGACTTCCAATAATGCAGTATTAGAACAACTAAAAGGTTATTTTGTTGGAAAAGTAATGAGACTGTTGTTGGGGAAATGACCATTCCTGTCCAAAGATTATTCTCGGTGTCCAGCATGAAGCAGTGGGGTGGTTTCTGTTTCCCAATTTTTCCCTTCCCTCGGGGACTTGGAGCCAAACCATGGGGGATATTTGCAATGGTCTGTCTGTCTCTCTATTCTTTTCAAGGTCTGAATGACAAGCCAAGCGGAGAAATTGAATTTTTCACTTCTCTAAACACTTTTGGCCCCTAGGAACACTGGAAAAGGTCAAGAATTTTGAAGCACGTTCTTCCGCAGGCTACAGGATCAAAACTTCTTTTTTAAAAGGTTGTTCCTGGCCCAATGAGACAGTCATTCGTGACGAAGAATATAAACAGCAGTTTGTGTCCTCCGTGGTGGTGTGTGCCCCTCTTGGGAGGTTTACTCTGAAGACACTTTCTCTAGAGAGATTTGTTTCTCTCATTAGGGCAACAGCAGGTAGAAAAAAAAAAAATAGCTTGACATACACTGGAAATGTGGATAAAGACTCCTGCTTTTCCATAACCCCTTCACCACATATTCTATTTTTACTTTGCTGTCTTCATTGGCTTTTCTTTCAGTTGTTTCTCTACACTAGCTCCTTGTTTTTTGCTTAATTTTTCTAACCAATGTCATAATTAGCTTTTTCATTTTCCTCTGTTGACTCATGTGATAGGCATCCTCTGAAATAGCTTCCAATGATCCTCGCCTCTGCTGCTCTTGCCCTTGTGTGTCTCCTTTTCCTTAAGTATAAGTTGGCACTCATGATTCACTTCTAATAAGTCAATATGATAAAAGTTATGAGATGTTGGGGGTACCTGGATGGCTCAGTCAGTTGAGCTTCCAACTCTTGATTTTGGTTCAGGTCATGATCTCAGGTGGTGAGATCAAGCCCCACATCCACCTCCATGTGTTCAACATGCGGTCTGCTGGGGGTTCTCTCTCTCCTCTCCCCCTATTTGTGTGCTCTCTAAGTAAATATGTAAATAACCTTTTTAAAAATAATAATGGGTGTCCCTTGTAAGATGAGGTTATGAAAAGAAGAGGATTTGGATCATGCTTGTCCTTTTTTGCTCCCTTTTGGAGCCTTTGAAAAGACTCATGTGGCAAGGAATTGATGTCTTCAGCTGTTCAAGACCTGATACCTTTCAACAACCAGGAGGATGATCCCTTCCCACTTGAGTCTTTAGGTAACTAAAGGCTTGTTTTTGCATTTTTGATTGCAGACCCATGAGAAAACTTGTTCCAGTGGACACCTAGCTAAACCCACCTGGATTCCTGACCCACAGAAACTGTGAGGTATGGTTTATTATCTTAAGCCTCAAAGTTTTTGGGTAATTTATCATGCAGCAATAGATAGGTAATACAACATATACTCTTACATGTTCCTCCTCTTGCTGACTCCTTTTATTGAACCTCTTTCTATTTTTCCTACTTTTTTTCTTAATTCTTAAGTATCCAGACTTCAAATTTGTATATGACATCGAATGTTATATGACTCAGAATGCTTTACCTTCAGTAACCATCAAACCCAATCATGTATCTTCAAACATAATCTGCATAATGGAAAGGTCAGCATCGCTGGCCTCCTTTTAATTGTATTCTTTGGTAAATATCGATTTATTTGTCATTTCAGTAAAACTATTTAATGGGCAGCTACTCTCTCTAATACATTGTATTAGCTGTCACATGGAACACAGAAATGAATGAAACATGTGCCCTGCCATCAAAAGTAAAATATCCAAAATAAAGCATCTCACACAAGGGATATTCTCAGGGGTCTGTGTGTTAAGAGGAGTGGGGGGGGGGTGGCTTCCTGCGTGGAGGATTAGGAAGAGATCTGTGAAGAGGGCACTCTGGACTGAATGCTGAAGGATAAACTGGATTCATACCTACTGAAGCTTCTGTGAGCTGCATATGCACTTGAGAGTCCTTCTCCCTTACATTGCTCGTAGGATCAACCCCTGCTTAACACGCAGAAACCAATCTGAATTCTAAGCTGTATGGGCTACTCTCCACAATTCTAAGTAGTTGATTGTTTACCTTTTCGATGCTTCCCCAGCCTCACTAATCTTGTCTACTCCAGCATTTCTCAAATCATTATTTACTTGGTTCCTCCATTAATCAGGAGATAAAGTTTATAGTTCAAGAAAAAAAAGTGCACAATGTTCCAAGCTGAGATAGTGGAGGTCAAAATGGGGTAGGAAGACTTAGGGTATTACAGTGTCAAAATATCAAAAAATTATTTGTAACAAGAAAAGAGAAAAAAAAATAAGAGGATCATTGTTGACAAAAAGTGATTTCTGGCCATAAACCACTTCATTATTTATTTCTGACATGAAGCAGCAGGGTGATTACTTTCTTCTTTCTTTCTTTCTTTCTTTCTTTCTTTCTTTCTTTCTTTCTTTCTTTCTTTCTTTCTTTCTTTCTTTCTTTCTTTCTTCTTTTTTATTTTTCCTTCCTTGGGACTTAGAGTAAAACAATAGAGATGTTTGAAATGTGTCATGTGTTATTGTGCTCAGTCCTGATTCTTCACTAAACTTCCTAATATCTGCATTAGGTTTCTTTGGGAAATTATGGAGATGGAAATGAGAACTTGAAGTTACCTTCTGTTTTTGTCTGGGAAATAAACATATTTCCAGAGATTAGGAAAAGTAAATCATCAGTGCTCTTTGGCTTTGTTCTTCCAAACTATATATTTAATGAGAAGCTTGAGAGTTAAATAATTGAATTTGAGTCATGCTGTGGTCGGCTACCTTTGTTTTTCTTCCCACAGGATGCCTAATAATTGTTATTTTTAAAATTTTTCCAGCATTACTGAGATATCATTGACATATAACATTGGATAAGTTTAAGATGTACAACATGTGAATTTAGCATATTTATAAATATTTATAAAATACTTCCACATGATTGTGGTCAAGTCACTTAAAAGATATTCAATATTAACTGTGAAAAATCTTTGGAAAACTGAAGGCTTAAAAATGCTCATATTGTTCACATGGTAATTTACATCTCTGAAAACTTCTCAAAACAGATCATTTACAATAGGGGGACATGTTGGAAACAGGCTAAATGAATAATCAACAATAGGAGAATGGTATTGCATATTGTGGTACATCAGCTCAATGGATTATTAAACAGTCATTAAAATGGTAATTAGGAAGACAAACAGATGTGAAAATGTCTTTAATGTGGTATTAATAAGAAGAGAATGCTAAACTATCTGTAAACCATGTTTATAATAACACTCTGGTTCATATTTTGTTGTGAAGAAAAACAAGAATTTTTAAAAATCAGCTACTGTGCTAGAATATATGTGAATGTATATATATTTAAATATATGTATTTTTAAATATATTTTCAAATTGTAATGTAAGGTTTTCCAACTCTGAATCTGGGGAGCCAATAATTCCTTGGGAGAGGAGAGGGATCTTCCATATTGTAGAATGTTTAGCAGCAGCCCTGACTTCTACTCCCAGTTACAAGTAGAATTTCCCCAGTTGCGGCAACCAAAAATGTCTCCAGACATTGCCAAATGGCCCCTGGCAGGGGATGGGAGATTCAAGATGACTTCTACTCAAGAACCACAGTTTTAATAAGTTGTTTTATTATTTTTCTAATATTTTTTAAAGAAATATTTTTTAAAAATGGAAGTAATCGTTACCCTTGACCTACCATTCCCTTCAGCAACTTACCCAGAGAATAGTTGAAATCAGCAATGTTCTGGTTCTATCAGACAAGAGAGCAAAGCATTAATGTGTGATGACCTGTTTGGGGATGTCAGCAAACCCCACCATTCTTCTGAGTTCTTGCAAAATGGGGGAAAGAAATCAGTGTGTGTTATATAAGAATATCTTCTACTGACAGTGCAGAGTATTTTTATCCTGGTGGAACTTGCCTCTGGGCTCTGAAACCTTCTGTCAGGGAGTAAAGAAAACTAATTGCAGTGAAATATCTTTTCAGGCAACCTGCCCATCACCAAATTCTATATGTAGGGGAAATGCACACTTCCTTTAGAAGATGTTTCAACGGAACTCAAACCCCATAGGAATTCTTTTTAGGGCCAGGGAAACTTCTACACAGTGTAGGAACTTTAGTTCAATTCAGAAAATGTTAAAATTTCAACGTACTATTAAGGAGTCCTCAATCCTCTGGCTTGACCCCTCATTTTTTATTCAGGATAACTGGAAACCAAAGAAGTTAAGTCACTTGCCAGTTCAACACACCTAATTACTTGCAGAGCATTAAAATTAAGCATGAGTGGGCCTGAAGTTTCTTATCCTTCAGGCAAACTTTGTCTTTAAAAGAACACTTCCCACCTCTGCAATTGTGTATCATCGGAGAAGAATTTATTTCTGGGTGAAGAAGTCTTCCATGGTATTTGACATATGGATTGGTTTTCAGAAAGAATACAGAATTCAAACACGTAGTGAATAAACATTTATTGGACACTGTCTATGTGCCCAGTTCTGTGCCACACAGTGGGTCTGGAAGATTAGAATAAACACGTTGTATACTTTTTCTGCTATTGTCATAGTCCTCCACATTCTGCCGTAAAAAAAAAAAAAAAAAAAAAAAAAAGCATTCAATCAATGCTGACCAGGGATCTAGAATAGTTAGTGTAGCCCTAGGTTCTTGAGGCCCCCCATCTGTGTACTTCTTGAAATATTTCCTCCATTTGTCCCCATCAGATGACCTCTTCAGCTCCCCACATTGTCATGGCTACATATGTGTGTTCATATTATATATATATGTGCAATAACCTGTTCCAAAAAAAGAAAAAAAAAACAATACTAGGAGCTTCTTAATGCAGGACAGAGAAGATTCCAGCAGCCTATGTAAGAATTGTAGACAAGTGCCAACAATCCCAACTGTGCGACGCAGGGAAGTGTAGACCTAACAGTGGCTAACTACTGGAAATTCTGGACTCTTCTTGGAGTTTCTATTGGATGTAGGTTTCATTAACAGGATCCTCATATGAATTTATTTTTCTAATTTCCAGGGACTGTTTGTGTTGTGCTAACTACTCCTAGAAAGCAGGCTTTTGGAATGGTTCAACACTTGGATTTCTACATGATGCTTTTGGGGTAGACAGACCCAAAGGGTCCGATTTGATAATATAACCATATAAGGATCACATTTCCTTCTCTTTGGAAAGACATGATCAAAAATAAAAAAAAAAAAAAAAAAAAAAGGAAAACAAACCACCGGGTGATATCCATGGGCACTGGGGTGGGGTTAAGGTTATGGTTCCTCTATGCCAGAATAATGGGAAGTAGATGGGGCTGAGGATCAAGAAACTCTTGTTGAAATTCTGATTCTATGACTCTGTGTTGCAGAAGTCTGAGACTCTAAGTACTCCCAGTTTCCTCATCTGTTTAGCAGGCACTGTGCCCAGTATTTAATTTTTAGGGCTGGGGAAATAACTAGATTTGAGAAAGGAAACATTAACATTTGGGTCACATTTGAGCTGAGTTTCTCCGAAGCAGAGCCCGAATTGAGAATGGATGTACAAGTGACTCAGTGGAAAAGCCCGCTTGGGAGAAACCTGCAAGGGGGTAGGGGACGCCGTCGAGGGCATGGGGTACAGCTAAGCAAAAGTGTGCGTTCAGCTGTAACCTAACTTCAACGTGAGCCCAGCGAGTCTCTAGAATATTGACTGTATCACAAAGTGTATCTTCACCTTGTGGCAAGAGTGCTGGCCTTTTTATCCAAATACCTGCCAATCATTCCTCTTGATGGGGAGGTGTCACTTCCTAGTTTTCTCCAGGCAAAGTTAACTCCTTTTGGCTGAGGAAAGTAGAGCAGTGTGTGTCCCTGGTATCCGATACTTACACCGCAACAGGAGCACTTGCCAGGTAACAGGCACCTGGATTTGACACCAGTTCTGCTTATCACATGCAGAAAAGCAATCTTCCTGGGGCTACAGACTGTGTTAAAACTAACTCTGACTCTTTAAAATAATAGAAGTTTCTGAGTCCAGGGACCTTCTCGGTCTTGCTCCCTTTTTTTTTTTTTTTCCTCCCTGGTACTTAGAAAATTAACTGGCTCATACGATATGCTCAGTAAATGTATATTCAATGAATGAAGAAATTCCTGACAAATATCCTCCCCCGTTCCAGCCTCTCTATTTTAGTGCAGTTTCCCCCTGCTTTTTCTACTGACTGCAGTGTTCTCCCTTCTGATCTCAATCTTGATTATCTTCTTCGAAGTGTATTTGATAAACAAAGTTGGTCTATGAAGCATTCTTTGACTGTAGCCCACAGGAAGCTGTGTGTGTGTGTGTGTGTGTGTGTGTGTGTGAGAGAGAGAGAGAGGGAGAGAGAGAGAGAGAGAGAGAGAGAGAGAGAGGGAGAGAGAGAGATACTGCACATGTGTGGGTGTGTGCCTCTTTGTGTCCTGGCTGTTTAACACTGTAACTAAACGTGCCTTTTCTTGGATTGACAGCAACCACTAATCCCCACCTTTTGAAATTTCTCTATTATTATGCACCTATTTCTCAGAATGGCAGTCAATATCCCTTTCATTATCACCTACACATAATAATAATACAGGGGTATTGAGCGCCTACAATGTGCCAGGCGCAACACTCGATAGGTGGCCTACCTTGTCTTGTTGGTTTGATGATGATCTCATAATGCAGGTACTTGCAGGGCCCCTAATTTTCCGGATGAACTTAGCAAGTTGAAGTTGCCTTGTCCATAGTCGCTCTGCTCATAAGAGAAATAACTAAGATCTAAATGCAATCAGTGGACCCTAGAACCTTGCTCTTAGCCTCAAAGCTCTACTATCTCGACACCTAAAATGTTTCAACAGCTTGCTAAAGAGTCTCTCTTCTTCGATCCGTTCTACACACAGGATGATCTTTAAAAAGCATCCATCTGGTGATGTCACTTCTCTGCTGAAAACTCACCAGTGGCTTTCCATTAATCTCAACATAAAGCCCAACCCCCTTTATATGGTGTTATCAGGCCCCCTCTGACTTGTCCCCTGAGCACTTCTCCATCCTCATCCCTTTTCCTCTCTCACTTTACCAAGATACTGAACTTCTGTCAGATTCTTAAAGACACTAGACACTCTCTCTCTCCCTTTTGGATCACAATATGGGCTGAATGGGGAAAGGTCCTCTTCTACTTCTATGCTGCTCACTTGAATACATATCCTCAAAGAAGTACTTCTTGACCTCCCAAAGCTCTTATAGCCGTCCTCCCTCTTTGAGACCAGTGCCTGAACATATTCATTATTTTATCCACATGGACTAAAAGAGAGCTTGGAATATAGTTGCCAGTAAATATCATTTGCCCTCAGATGGAAAGAAAGGATGGATAGTTGAATTATGTAAAATACCCTCTTCCCCGACTCCCACCAATGTAAGCTCTGAGGACAGTGACTATACTTAATGCAACTCTCCATTCTTCATAGCGCCTGAGACATTTTCTGCTGCATGGTAGGTTCCTAGCAACTATTTATTGATTAGTTATTGATATTTTTACCTTGACTTCAGCCACAGTCTTTATATTTTTCATCCAGGAAAGCCAATGTTTAATGAATGGCTCTTAGTTTAACCCAGAATGTAAAATCACCGAGTTGTTGGGTTGAAGGTCATCAAAATAGGCCTTCTCCTTAACGAACGAATCCCAACTATACTTTATTTTGAGTATACTTGTACGGTGTATTTGTACCCTTTATGATTTGGAGAACTCACTATCTCTTAGGAGACGCTTCTCTGTCACTGAAAAGTCATGGATTTTGGTCCAGTGTTTTTCATATTGAATCAACAATTTTTCCCTGTCACCTGGGGCTTTTTTTTGGGACATGGCATCCAGTGTGCTATTAATAAGTCAGTGGAGGGCAGGCTGGCTTTTTATTTCTTTTACCAGCCTGTACCCCCCTCCCTAGAATTTTCACTGAGGGGCCATTGGAAAAACCTGAACTAAAGAGTTGGAGGGGGGCAGTGGATGGAGAGAATCTTAATGCCTGGGCTTGAAATTGTTCCCTCAGAGCAATCATTGCCCACTGCCTTGGCTTTAGCCCAACCTGCCTACGTGACAGTCCATTCTCCCTGACTCAGCCTTCTGTGTCCAGACAAATGATTCACTCCTAGTGCATTTTTCTGCTCTTACTAAATAGGCCCTCTAACCACCACTGTATCTTTCAATTCCAGCTAACAGCTTGGACAGCAGTTTTTAAAAATGTTACTAAGCAAGCATGCTCAGCCAGAGAAATCATGCAGAATTCTCTATAAATGCTTCTCGCATCATTCAGGCTCACAGGGATTGCTGCCTTCTCTAAACTCAGGGCAAAGTCCACTCCACATTTTATATTCATTTATCCATTGACAGATTGTTTACTAGTCTCTGCCATTTCTTCGATCTTAGCTAAAACTTATCAAGCACTAATAGTAAGCCAAACACTGCTAAATTCTTTGTACACATGATCTCATTTAATTTTCATGCTCACATTGCTGAATTCTGTTGAGCCTAAGTTCCCCAATATGTTAGCGGGTGGAAAGGGGGATAAAAAAACATATCTCAAATGAGGTTTGTTAGAAGATCTGTTGGCCGTCTCCAACAAAAGTTTGTGTTTTGTTGTTGTTGTTGTTTGTTTGTTTGTTTGTTTGTTTTTAACAGAGCACATTTTTAACTTCCCAGGTAACTGATACATGAGTTAGATTAGGCTTGGCATTGATTGATCTTTTTGACCTGAACCGAGGCCACTTTCTATAGACTTTTTGCCCTCCGTTACTGTACCCATTGTAAAATGTTTATCCAATTGACTTTCTCTACCAGTCCCCTCTACATTAACCTTATAGATTAACCTTTGATGTGCATTGTATCAAAAGCCTACTAGAAGTAAAAGTGAATTACATCTATGGTGACCAGCACCTTCTTTGAAAAATTAATCAACTTTGTTAAGTTAGAGCTCCCTTTGGACATCTATTGTTAGAGGTCTCTGAAAACGGAGGGAAGAGGAAGCAGAGTGCTATTTTGAGAAGACCTCTGGCCTGAGGATCCAAATTTCTGGATTCTAGTCTCAGGTCAGTCCCACCTGGTGCTATGGTCTTGTACTACCTGTGCACGATCTCAGTGAGGTTAAAGAATAGACTGTAGTGATTAAGACTGCTTGTTTTGAAATAACAAAGAACATGAACTATCTACTGGATATGAGGCTTTGAGCAGGCTGTTTAACTTGTTGAAATTAAATGTGTGGGATTCACACCAGAAAAATGGGGATGTTTCTGATGTGTGGGATTCACATCAGAAAAATGGGGATGGGGCAGTCCTGGTGGCTCAGTGGTTTAGCATCACCTTCAGCCCAGGGCGTGATCCTGGAGACCCGGGATCGAGTCCCATGTAGGGCTCCCTGCATGGAGCCTGCTTCTCCCTCTGCCTGTGTCTCTGCCTCTCTGTCTCTCTGTGTGTGTCTCTCATGAATAAATAAATAAAATCTTAAAAAAAAATAAAGAAAAATGGGGATGATAGTTATAACTGTCTGTATTACTTTTAGGGTACTGCTAAATTTCTCTGTAAAGAAACTCCTAACATACCATGATTTAAATTTTATATATTTTTATATACACCTCTTTGCATTATTTTTAGTAGTTATTTGATAGATATTGAACCATGTTCTTCAAGAAGATGTCAAAGTCTTTACCTGACATATCTATAAATATCCTTCTTTTTTAAGATGATCAAGCTTAGATGAGGTCATTAAGATGAGCCCTAAACCAATATGACTGATGTCCTTATAAAAAAGGGAAATTAGAGCATAGAGAAAAACGTTTACAGAGGGAAGATGGTGTGAGGACACAGGGAGAATGCCATCCAGAAGCAAGGAATGCCAGAGGCTGCCAGAAGCTGAAGAAGCAAGGATTTGCTTCCCTACCTTGATTTCTGACTTCTAGCCTCCCAGAAACTGTGACACTAAATTTCTACTGTTTCAAGCCAACCAATTTTGAATATTTGTTGAAGCAGCCCTAGGAAACTCATGAGGTTTGCTAGAGATTACAATATGCAGTCTTAAATTTGCACTTAGTTTTCACTTTTAAAAGTGTTAACTTTGGGGGCACCTGGGTGGCTCAGTCAGTTAAGCAGCCAACTCTTGATTTCAGTTCAGGTCATGGTCTCAGGGTCTTGAGATCAAGCCCCACACTGGGCTCCTCACTTAGCACAGAGCTTGTTTGGGATTTTCCCTCTCCTTCTGCCTCTGCCTCTCTTGCTCTCTCAAATACATAAATCTTTAAAAAAAAAAAAAATAAAAGTGCTAACTTTTGAAGTTATCATGGTACTACTATAAATAGAGTATAAGAAACTTGAAACAGTATAAATCCATTTAACCTACTTCCATCCTTTATGATGTAGTTCTTATACAAATATATATATATATATATATATATACAAATTATAATTCATTCATTACAATCAATTACCATTTTTGCTTTATTTTTTAAAAGATTTTATTTGAGAGGGAGAGAGCACAAGTGGTGGGGGTGAGCAGAGAAAGAGGGAGAAGCTGACTCCTGGCTGAGCAAGGATCCCGATGACACAGGGCTTGATCCCACAACCCTGAGATCATGACCTGAGCTGAAGACAGACACTCAACCACCTTAGCCACCCAGGTGCACCTATTTTTGCTTTAAATAGTCATATTTTAAAAAAAAATTAAGATAAAAAGTGGCATTTTGTAACCACCTCTCTAATTTCCATTCCCACACCATTTCTGCTGCTCTTCCTTCCTCCTGAAGATTCACATTTCCATCTGCTATTATTTCCTCTCAGCCTGAAGAACTTCCTTTCAGGTTCCTCATAGTGCAGATTTGCTGGCATCAAATTCTCTTAGCTTTTCTGCAGCTTGAAAAGTCTTTGTTTTACCTTCATTTTAATTGACAGTTTTATTGGATATAAAGTTCTAGATTTCAGGTTTTTTTTCCACTACTTTAAAAATACCATTTAACTGTTTCTAATGAGAAGTCAATCATTATTAAAATTGTGTTCTTCTGTATGCTGTGTGTTTTGCTATTGTTGTTGTTGTTGTTTGGCTACTTTAAAGACTATAAATTAATATGTGGTTTTAATCATAATAACTATGTTGTGCTTAGGTACAGTTTTCTTTCTGTTTTTTTCCAGCTTGGCATTCACTGGACTTCTTACCCCTATAAATGTATGTCCTTGGTTAATTTGGGGAAATTTTTAAACTATCATTTTGCTCAGATATTTTGCTGCCCCAGTTTCCCTCCTTTTCTTGTGGGACTCCAATTATATGCATTTTGGACCATTAAAGATTCCCAAGAGGACCCAGAGATTCTATTTCTTAATCCTTTTTCTAATCAGATCATTTCTATTATTTTTTTTATTTCATAGAGTCCTTCAAATCTGTTCTTACGCCTATTCTTTTATTTTAAATTTTATTTCAGATTTTGCCATTTTTAGTTGTGCAGTTTCTACTTGGAACTTTTTATAGTTTCTATTTCTCTGTTGAAATGTCCTATTTTTTCATTCATTATAAGAATATTTTCCCTTATGCCCTTGAGCAGAGTTAGAGCAGGTGCTCAAGGTTAGTCTCCATTAATTGTCTTTTTTCTTTAATATGGGTCACATTTTCCTGTTTTTTTCATATGACTGGTGATTCTCGATTGGATCCTAAACATTTTCAATATGTGTAAAGCACTGGATTGTCTTATATTTATTTAAAGGTATTAGTTTAAGTTATTGGCATTCTTGTGTTTTAGCAGGCAGTTGATTTTATCTGAACTCATACTCCAGACTCCAAAATCACATTATATATATATATATATATATATATATATATATATATATATATAATTTTTAATCAGGTTGCTAGAATTCCACTCAATGTAGTCATAGCTCAGGGGTCAGCTAGCTATTTTGGAAGATTTCCTGCACAATCTGTAGCTCCCATTCTCTACTTCTCTCCTGTAGTGCTTTCCTCTTTGCTTTCTGATTGTATGGTTGCTCCAAACTCTGCTCCCTGGTTCTTTAAGCAAGTAAATCTGTGGGTTTCTATGCAAGCCTTAGCCCCACCATGAGGTGATAACTGAGAATAGATTGTAAGCTAAAAGCCATCTCAATAGGAAATTCACCTATTCACTGGTCATTATTTTCTTCCAAGTTTCAACACCCTCCAAATATCACCAGTACTATCTTCATGTAGTTGATTTTTATGAATTTCCTGGAGTTTATAGTTGTCATCTGGGAGGGGATCGGTCTGATAGAAATGACGTAGTGTTGACCAGAATCTACCTCCTGTCTTTTCCCAGTGGTTCAAATCAGATAAAATGTATTTCTTTGTCAGTTAATGGTCCAGAGATGATCAGGTGGTTCTTCTCTGTGAAGTTATTCATGAATAAGACTGGTTTATTGAGTTTGGTTTTCTCAAAATACCAGTTTAATTTTTGGGTCCAAGGATCAAATCATTGTCATTTCCAACCAGCAGAAAGAGGAATCAAGGCAGATAGCTTCATTTTTAAGGAGGTAAAGTGGAAATTGTATTGATTTCTTCCATTGGCATTTCATTAGTCCAGACTTATTCACATGGTAAACCCTAGTTATAGGTGAGTTTAGGAAATGAAATTTCTTGAAGGACAGCCATGTGTCCAGCTAAACCATGACAAAGTAAGGATATCTAGTAACAGCAATAAAAAAAAATTAAATATATTCTAAGGTAAAATGTGTATTCTATCCCAAAATCCACTTCCCTAGCCACTTTGGTGTCCATATATACTGTATACAACCACTATCTGCCTACCTGAGAACTTCTTTTGTTTTTTTTTTTTTTTTTTTTTTTTTTAAGATTTTATTTATTTATTCATGAGAGACACACAGAGAGAGGCAGAGACACAGGCAGCGGGAGACACAGGCTCCCTTCAGGGAGCCCGATGTGGGACTCGATCCCAGGACCCCAGGATCACGCCCTGAGCCAAAGGCAGACCCTCAACCACTGAGCTACCCAGGCGTCCCATTCAAGAGAACTTCTTTAAGTGGCATCCAGCTGAAAGCCCAGAAGCCATTTAATCCTATGTTGGTGTCTCTGGAAGTGTAAGAACCCATTAATAAGTGCATGATATCTACCATACTGCTTCTGCTTTCTATGTTCTGCATGGAATGAGGGAGTAAAAACTGGGTACTGGTACTAGAATTAAAGCAAAATTCTGAAAACAGAAAAATGCAAAAATAAATAGAAGTCATTGTTCTGCAGCAAAAAATGAAATAAGGGTAGTTAGGAATTGCAAATATGCTGTCCCATAGTAGTGAATTAATGTTTGCTTGTCTTTTTTTTCTGACCCTAGTTTTGCTTTCTCAGAAGCACAAATTTGTCCAGTGTGCTCCATACCCCATTCTACTTTCTGGATATATATATATATTTTTTTCTTTTTGATATTTCTTGTTGTCATATAAGAAAGTAAAATTGGAGAGTATGTCCTTGAATCCTAGTATTATTTATCCATCTGGGTAGTAGAGTAGGGCTTCTGAGGTTGGTTTATAGGCTGAACAATTATTGTCTTTTGTGTGCCATCCTCTGGTCCCTTAGGTAATAAAATTTTTTTAAAAAGGGGGGGTTACCCATCAACCATAAATTAGGTATCTACTCTATACTTTGTAATGAGTTGCATGTTTACATTTCCACAAGCAAATAGTATTTATGTTCACACTTCTTAATCCTGTGCATGGTCTTCTATTATTTACTAGATTCTGTGGTTATGTTATACCTATCTCCCTCAATTTAATGGACTCCTGTCTTAAAGTCACTGAAAGAGGTGAATGTACAGGAATGGAAGGGTATCACCTTTAGTCTGATTTTTGCTAATGGAAATGTTCTTACTGTCAATCTTATCTTAGGTTATTTGGGATATAGATACACTTCTCTTTTCTGACACCAAGGTCTCCAGGTTTCTCAACTGTCAATTTAGATTGCAGATTGTAGATAATACAGGTAGACCTTATTCAATCAGTTGGAAAGCCTTAAGAGCAAAGGTGAGGCTTTTCTGAGGAAAAAATCCTTCTACGGACAGCAGCTTCAGGTGATTCCCAAGAGTTCCAGCCTGCCCTCCTGATAGCTTTGACCTTCCTAATGGTCTGGTGTGCAGAGTTTGGACTTTCCTAACTAGACCCACTATTATTGGGTAATCTGATTCCTCGCAATGGATCTCTTAATTTTCAGGTTTTCTTTCCCTGACTGAACATTGACTAACACACCCCTTAAGATTATAAACAAAGCAAGGCAAAACGGTAATGCACAAAATAAAAGAAAGCTTAAGTTGTTGGAAAAACATACTGTGTTCAGGAATTAGAATGCTAAATGTTAAGATTTTCTTGAAATTAATATTTCGTTTCTATATAAACCCAATAATAATCATAGCAAAATTTTTAGTAGAAATTGACACACCGTACCTAATTTTGGATACAGTGAACATTGTTTTATTTTATTTTTTGTTTTGTTTTGTTTTGTTTTTGAAAGAACATAGTTAATAGACTTGCAGGGGCTGATGTTTAGACTTTTCTGATTTTAGCACTTAAGCTTTAGCTATATTAATCAAGAGAGTTTGGCATTGGTGAAGAGATAAACACATGGGCCAAGAGAACAATTTTTAGAAAGTCCAGAAATAGGCCTAAATATATTAATTTGTTTTCCACAAATTTGCAAAGGCAATTTAAGAGAGAAATAATAGTATTTTCTTCATTTGATGCTATTAAAACTGGTTATCCATATGCAAAACAAAAATTTAACCTAAATCCATGCCTCATACCATACTAAAAACTCAAAATGGATCATAGACCTAATTATAGAATCTTAAACTAAAATGCTTTGGAATAAATAAAAGAGAAATTCTTTGTGACCTTGGACTGCGCAAAGATTTTTTTTTAAATAGAATACAAACAATATGAACCATAACAGAAATAAAATAATAATAAACTGAATTTCAGCAAGATTTAAAACTTTAGCTCTTCTAAGGACAGACACTACTTAGGAAATGGAAATCTAAGGCAAAAAATACTTTTAATATACATATCCAATAAAGGTCTATTTTCCAAATATGCAAAGAGCTTTTTCAACTCAATGATAATAAAATAAGCTACCTAATTCACAAGAATCAAGAAAGGATTTGAAGAATTCCTTCACCAGAGCTGAAACACCAGGATGACAAGAAAATACTTCAAAAGATGCTACATATCTTACTAAAATTCAACTCAGAGCCCCATAAGCTGTTACACAGACATTAAAAGGGCTAAAATAAATATAAATAGATCATTGAAGGCTGTGAGAGGATGAAGAATAATGAACTTTCGTGCACTACTCATGGGAATAAAAAATGGTACACCTGCTTTGAAGAACATTCGGCAAACTGTAAAATTAAATATACAGTCACAATATGAGTTAGCAGTGTAGTTACCCCAGACAAAGAATATGTCCACAGAAAAATTCATATGTAGATATTTATAGCAGTTTTATTCATTATCACCAAAACCTGGAACCAACCCAAATGCCCATCATCAAAAGATTCCGTATCTTTGGTTCTGATGTTAGTTATATGAAAAAAAAACATTTAGGGGCACCTGGATGGCTCAGTAGTTGAGCATCTGCCTTTGGCTCAGAGCATGATCCCGGGGTCCTGGGATCAAGTCCCACATTGGGCTCCCTGCAGGGAGCCTGCTTCTCCCTCTGCCTGTGTCTCTGCCTCTCTTTCTGTGTCTCTCATGAATAGATAAATAAAATCTTTAAAAAATATATATTTGTCAAAGTCTGTACAAGTATACCAATTTTACATATACCGTATACTATATACATTTTATTGTAGTAAATTATACTTTAATAGAACTGACTTTAGAAAATCAATCCCAGATGAGTCGAAACTTTATTTCCCCATTCTGGGAGATAAATAAATTTCATTTATTTATGAAAACAAAAACTTTAATTATTCTAGGAAAAAACCATACATGAGTATGTCTAGGACTTTATATATTAAATAAGACCTAATCATCATTCCTTAAGAGAAAAGACTGATTATTTGATCACATTAAAATGAAGAGCTCCTGTTTTTTTCAGAGAGACCATAAAGTTAAGAGACAAACCACAAACTGGAAGAAAATAGCTACTGAAGAAAATATCTTGAACACATAAAATATCTCATAAATCACTGAGAAAAAAAAGATAGCTCCATCGAATAATTGGCAAAAATTTGAGGAGGCATTTCACAAAGGAGTAAAAAAATAATGTGAAGTTTATGTGCAAATATTCATCTCTGAGTAATCTGCAATTACAAACTGGTAACTTCAATGAAACCATTTTCCACCCATTATTTTAGTATTAGAAAGAGTGCGCGTTAATGGCAATGTTTACACACTTTGGGTGGGAATGAAAATTGATGTAAGCTTTTTGAGAAACAATTAAGCATCATCTTGTAAAATTGAACCTGTAAGAATTCAACTGTTCAGAAACTGCCATCCCAGATCTATATCTAAGATTAACCATTGTTAATACACTATTCAGAAGGACCTACTATAAGGAATATGATGCTGAATGGGAACAAAGTTGCAGAATATGACACAGAGAATAATACCACTTTTAATATACACATATGGAGCAAAAATGTAAAAAAACAGTTAACAGATGATATACATAAAATTCAGGGTAATGGTTACTTTAGTTTGCAAGAGAGGAGGGAGAGACATGAATTTTTTTTAATATTTTATTTATTTATTTGTGAGAGACAGTGAGAGAGAGGCAGAGACACAGGCAGAGGGAGAAGCAGGCTCCATGCAGGGAGCCTGACACAGGACTCGATCCTGCGACTCCAGGATCACTCCCTGAGCTGAAGGCAGATGCTCAACCACTGACCACCCAGGCGCCCCAAGAGAGATGAATTCAAGATGAAACACTGAGTTAACTTCAGTGATTTTGGAAATGTTTTATTTTTTAAATCAGATGGAATGTTCTGGACAGCAGAGCCATCTCCCCCTCACCCCCACCCCAACCCCAGCACACACACATAACAAGGAAATTGCAAGAAGATGGCCACCTGTAAGCCAGATGAAGAAGAAAGCCAAGTCTTCACCAGAAAGCAAATCAGTGAGCACTTTGATTTGGACCCTTGGCCTCCAGAATGCGGAGAAGATAAACTCCTGTTGTTGAAGACACCCAGCCTGTGGTATGTTGTTACGGCAGCCCGAGCTCACTAAGACAGTCGGTTATCATTTGAGGTTAAAGTCCATATTACTTACCAGGGACCCTGGGAAAATCTTTAGTCTTGAAGGTGAAGACAGTATGGGAACCTGGGGTTGTGCTGGGAATGTCTCTTCAAACACGACTTTTGTGAGCAGCTTCGTGAGCTGTGATGGCTTTGGGAGGGACATGTCAGGTATTGGTTGCCTCCCTCGGCTGGAGGGGTTGGTCCTCTTGAACGTGCAGGGAAGAGAAGACTTCTGGCCCCTCCTTGTTCACTCTTGATGGAAGGAGCTGCTCTCTTCACTAGCAGGATGAAAACACAGGGCAGCTGTTTGTACCCCTGGGCAGACATGCTCACGCAGCCATGGGGCTGGTGAAAACCTGGGGTGTCTGTTTCTTTTGCACAGAGTTGTTACAGCAGCGATAGCAACAATGGCAAAGACGGGAAGGCCCCCAAAGGAGCCAGATGGCGACTGCAGGGGTCATTGCTTTGCTCAACAGAAAGTTTCTTGTTGGACTGAGCTTTCCTTTCAGATTTCTGCCCAGTGGTCCTAATAGTGCTTCTTGGGTGTAACAGAAATATCCCCATCACTTAGCCAGAGACAGCATTGCAGGTATCGGAAGAGAGCCTTCCAGAGCCCTTGATATTTCTACTTCTCCAAGTTAAAGTTCCCGGTCCTCTCAGGGAGACATCTTTGAAATAGCATCACGTACCCTTTACCTCCCACCAGAGACCTCTGACCATCTAATGAGGAGCTGCTCGGCAATAGGTCCTCCATCCTCTACCCTAGCCACGTGGCTTTCATACCAAACATGGAAGCATCTTCCTCCCCAGTGCCCTCCAGTGGGCTCTTCACTGCCCTCTGAATGAAGGCGTGTCTGCTTGCTTTGGCCTGCTCTGAATCCTGCTTAACTCTTCACCTCATTTCTGGACTTGACCCTGCCTGACCCATACAGACCATGCTGTGCTCAGCTTACTGCACACTGTAAAAATTATCGTGAAACTTTTCTCTCCCTCTGACTCTCTCACTTCCAATCCTTTGCCCATGTTGTGTTTGTTCCTATCCAGATCGTATTTATCCTTATTCCCCTCCTACCACCTCCTACCCACACCCAAATAGTACCAAATACAGTATTTACTCTATGTGGTTATCTCTTATTTATCCTTCAGATCTCAGTTGACTTTCAAGTAATATTCAAGTGCTTTTCAAGAGCAGTGTATAACATCACATATATTGTAATTTCCTGCTTAACTGTCCGTTGCCCCTAGTAGACCATAAGCTCAGTAAAGGCAGCATTCAGATCTTTCTAGTGGGTCATTTAATGGTTCAAAAGACTTAATCCACGCAGTGTTTGATACAGGTTAGGTGCTTAAGAAACAGCTGGGGAAGGAAGGGATGAAGGAACAATGGAAGAAAGGAAATATATTATTCAGAGTTTTATAGTTTGTGCTACACTAGTGGGAAAAGCAATCCTGTGACCTATAATTCGCACTATATGAGTGTGAATGGGCTATTGATGATAATGCCTATGTTTAGGGCTACAATTGCTTGATTTCCGACTATTGTCTAAAGTCCTGGGGTGAGGACAGAAGCACTCTTTTATTTATTTATTTTTTAATTCCTAGATGCCTGTTTTTATTCTTTCTCTTTTCCTGGCTTGAACATCAGTAGTACCGGGCCAGTCCAATCTCGTTAAGCCGATATTCCCTGGCAGGAGAAAAAAATGTGGCTGCTGTTGTTTAGATGGTTTAAAATTAATAATTTGCATATTTTCATTATGCTAATGGAGTCTTATGGAGAAGGGCATGTTTAATAATATTTTTAATTCATTAAACTCATAATCATTTAAAATGACACAGCCAAAAACCTAGAGAGGGAGGCTATGAGGTATGAGGGTGAGCTGGGTTCACATCTGAGCTCCACCCCTGAGACGGGGTTTCTGATCAAGTGATTTGACCTTGCTGAATCTCCTGTTCCTAACCTCTGAATGGAGAAGATTCTATGTAACAGAGAGTACATCAAATAATTAAGAATAATAAAGGCATAACACTCAGATCGTAACAGACCGTCAATAAAAGATAAGATGACGATGCTTATATTAATTAAGTTCTTCTAAGTTAGTTACTCTGTCTATAGCCAGAAAAAGATTGCAGTATATAATCAAATTATCTAATCCATCCAGTATTTGGTGAACTTATGGCAGAAATCTATGTGAAGTAGGCTCATTTTTCATATTCTTATCCTTTTTTTATTATTACTAGTCTTATCTATCTATTGGGACTCAATTCAAATATGAGATTTTGTAGATTCTTTTTTAATCACCTTATCCAAGAGATTTCTTATTTTCTCCTCTGCCTTCCTATATAGCTTTGAGTTTATGCCTACTATTCTGACATTCTCTTATTGAGGATGATGTTTGCCTTTTCCAGCCTACAAATTCTGGGCCACATGCACATTATTGGCATCTTAGATAGCTGAAAATATTAAAATATCATTTAGCCCCGCTATTTGGAGAAAGGTCAGTTTTATTATTCTAATTTAATAAGGGAAGCAAAACTGAGTTCTCACACAGGTAAGTCCACTTTTTCAAAGCAGTGAGAGAAAAGGAAGGAAATGTTCTCTGAGGACCTACTAGGTATGGAGCGCTATGCCAATTACACACACTTAACAAGGGGAGCCAACATTTATTTAGATCTTTTACGTAGGAGGCATTGTTCTACAGGATTTGCATTTAGGAAACCATGTAGAACTTACAGGCCCTTTAGGGAGGTATGATATGCAAATTTCCAAGGAAGGAGCCAGAGGTACAGTGACGTTAAAGAACGTGCCTTGTGTCCTACAGGTCAGAGCTGACATCTGAACCTGGGCCTTCCTGCTCTGGAGCCTACATTTTTTTTTTTTTTTAAGATTTTATTTATTTGTTTGAGAGAGAGAGAAAAGGGTAGAAGCAAGAAGAGCAGCAGGTAGAGAGGGGAAAAGAAGCGGATTCCCCACTGAGCGGGGAGCCTGATGGTGGGGCTCCATCCCAGGGATCATGACCTGAGCTGAAGGCAGATGCTTAACCCAGTGAGCTACCCAGGCACCCCTAAAGCCTACATTTTTTTTTAAGATTGTATTTATTTATTCATGAGAGACACACACAGAGAGAGAGAGAGAGGCAGAGACACAGGCAGAGGGAGAAGCAGGCTCCATGGAGGAAGCCTGACATGGGACTCCATCCCGAGTCTCCAGGATCAGGCCCTGGGCTGAAGGCGGCGCTAAACCGCTGAGCCACCCGGGCTGCCCAAAGCCTACATTTTAAAGCACGTTCTACACTGCTTCATGGAAGTTCTAGATTATAGAGTGAAGTTACTACAGATGAAGATACTGAGAACATGAAAAGTCAGTAATTTTGTTCCAGATCATATTGTCACTAATTGTCAGAGTCTAGATATTGGCAGGGACCTCAGACACCACAGTCAGGGCTTTGTCTAAAACACCACACTTTACACTCATTAAAAGCCCTCTCTTCTCACCTACTGATGCTGCTCTCTCCCAACCATGTTGCCTGCAAGTTAAGCAAACACTCGATTTTTTGCTGAGTGCTTTGGGATTTGCTTATTGAGTCAACCAGTCAACAAATACAGAGCCCTGCCTGTGCACCAGGCACTACTCTAGGTACCAGTGAAATGATAAACCAGACAGACAATTTTCAACCTCTTCTGTACTTTCTGATTAGTACCCTGGAACAACTCACTGAATTCAGGATCCTCAGTGGTAACACTGGGCAGCAATGGTGGCCTAGTATCTAATGAAAACAATGTAAATATATGACATTTTGACATAGGCCTGCTAGATGGCCAGAGTAGCTGTTAGAATAATACGAGTGCGGCTACGAACTGACATTATAGGTGTTCTGAGAAAGGGCTTGCAAAGCCATGGAAGGCTTCCCTCAGTGTGACATATCCCTTGGGAGAAGATTTCAGATAGGTAGGAGAGAAGTGGGGAGGGGTTGTTTTCCAAGAATGAAGCAGTATCAAACCAGAATTCTGTGACTTTGTGCTTATGAAACAAACAAACAAACAAACAAACAAACAAACAAACAAAAAAGCCATAGTAGGGGTGCCTGGGTGGGTCAGTGAATTAGGCATCTGACTCTTGATTTCAGCTCAGGTCATGATCGTGGGGTCAGTAGATCGAGCCCCATATAGGGCTCCATGCTCAGTGTGGAGTCTGCTTGAGGCTCTCTCCCTCTCCTTCTGCCCCTCGCCACTTTGCGAAGATGTTCTCTAATGAATGAATGAATGAATGAATGATCTTAAAAACAACAACAACAACAGGAACATAGTAACTGATGGCTTGGCAAGCATCTGAGACTGCTGCAACCCTAGGATGGGTGTAGGTGTCTTGACCCTTAGACTTCATACCTTAATCTTACGATGCTGGCAAGTTACAGTTAATTTGGAGAGAACTATTTGGGAGCAAATTCATGTTGGACACAAACAAATAAGAAATCCCCTCCCGCCCCCAAATACACATGTCTCTCCTATCAGAATGGATGTGCATTTTTTTTAGGTCCTAATGTCACTTTTGCAAAGTTGCTTGTGGCTGCCCTGGTTTCGTTGTCAGATGACTTAGTTCCAGTTGAGCTCCTCCGCTTAAGCTGTTAAACAAATGAAAAGCAGAATTGTCACTTTTAAATAGAGTCCGCATATAATCACATTTTGAAATGGTCCTCCTCTGGCTGAGGAGAAGTTGTGTGCATTATAATATTGAATTTTAAATAATATATTACACAAAATAGCTTCCAATTTGATTTGGGGGGATATATTTTCATGAATTATTGAATATCTGATTATTGTAGAAAGCTTTAGCCATTATGCACTGAAACTGTCATTCTCTCAGCTCTGTGATATATGAGCTTGGTTATCAATATTTAAAGTTACAGTGAGCTCAGTGTGAAGCAGCCGAAAGCTGAGACACGGATTAATCGGTAGTGACGCAGGCAGGGCTTAATCCACACCCCCCAGCAGGAAGGAAAGAAAGATGCCCTGGAAGGATTTTCTAGCCAGTCTTCTGCAACGCATTTCAAGGTTCACCACATCTCACGGAGACCCACTCAGTAGCGAGTAGTTCTTACTTATCAACGAGGATTCGTTATAAAGATAAATCTGCACTTGTTTTAACTTTTTTTTGTCTTCAGGAGACTTAACATTTTCGTATCAGATGATAGTTACTTGCAACCCAGCTAAATGATGGTGTGTGAAATATGCTTTAGCGTGGTTCATTTGTTTTTGCAACTTTAATGCAAGTTCCCTTCAGGGATGCTGCTTGCCTTCTTCACTGTTATATTCCAGAACTGCCTACGTGTTTTGTATAGAATGAGTGCTTAATACACGTTTTAGTGTGTTTTATTGACAATGAATGAATGAATGAATGAATGAATGAAAATTTAGTGGTTGGTGATCACTATACACCTCTATATAGGTTAGAACACTGTTCTTTTGCATAATTCAAAAAATGTCCTTTATTGTGTATGCGTGCTGGGGCGTAGCATACTACAAGTACGTTTCCCCCCTAATTTAAGATAATCAAATAAATGCTAACATTCCTGACATACGTCCTGGAATATGGCACTATTCCTGCCCTCATGGAGGCGTTGTCACTTTCTTAGAGACCTCAGAGAAAAAACAATTGTTCATGAAGTATACAATCGAAAATAACACAGGATGCTTGGGAAAAGGCACCTAAAGGGAAAAAAAATGTATCTCTTTAGGGAAAAGATCTTCCTAGGAGTGATATCAACCATGAAACCTGGAAAGGTAAGAGTCAACCAGATAAAACAGAATAGGGACAAGAAAGGGTATGAAGAGCACAGCAGGTGGAGGGAATAGCAAGTCTTTGAGCCCATAGCTGGAAGTGATTGACCTTGCGGCAGGATTGAGGAGCCCAAAACATTACAACGGGTGAGAAGCAGAGGGACTCCTCTACCTCCTGTATCGATGGAACGAGTGTCTTACTTTGCAGCAAAATTGCTTCTGAGTCTCGACTGAAAGCAGATGGTGAAGGGAAGGAAAGGCTCTTGTCATTTAGAGTTTCATGAGACCCTGTCTTTGGTTCTCTCTCTCTTCCCCTCATACGTGCATAGATACGGATGCTCATGCATGTGTTTTCATGGATCGAGAGTCTGTTCAGCTGAATCTCAAGTGGATTTCCTTCTTCCTACTTGAAGCTCTGACTTCTAAGATAAAATGTTTTTCCTTGGATGCCTATTATAATGGTTTATTTGACAAAAAAAAAAAATCAGTGTATTTCAAGGCATATAGGAATAGCATGTCATTTGTAACAAATTTGCATTATCTAACCAATATATTATCTTTCTTAAACACATACACATATCTATGTATGTACGTGTGTATTCTTGACCTGTGCCAAAACCCTAGGGATCCTTCATCATAAACATAGAAATTCCATTATCTATATTCCCTTCATGCCTTGACATCGAGGAAACTCAGAAATCTAGTTCTCAAGGATACTATTTTTTGTCTTCTTCTTCTATAATTTTTGCATGTTTGTTTTTCATCCCTTAATGAATTTTAGATGCATGGATAGTTTCAAAATGTCCCTGGTTTCACTTCTCCCCATTCAAGCCAGCTTTCTCTCATTGTCAACTCTTTTGTACTTTTTCTTTTTTTTTTTTTTAAGATTTTATTTATTTATTCATGAGAGACACACAGAGAGAGGGGGAAACACAGGCAGAGGGAAAAGCAGGCTCCCTGCAGGGAGCCCGATGTGGGACTTGATCCCAGGACCCCAGGGTCATGCCCTGAGCTGAAGGCAGATGCTCACTCACTGAGCCCCCCACATCCTCTTTTGTACTTTTAAATAATTTGTGCTATTTCTTTATTTCTCCATGCAGGTATCTGTTGTCCTCAGAGACCTTTGAAGCATCTCATACTGGAAAATTCATTTTTTAACTTAATTAATATTTTTATCGATATCTAGTTGATATTTCATTGATTGTTCGGGGTTAGTATTTTAGTTTGGGCCCCTCTTTCCTTCAGGTATTTGGAGGCATTTGTCCTCTGCTCTGCAGTAAGAAACCTGACACCAGGCTCCTTCCTGATCCTCTTTAAATGTAACTTCCTTGATTCCCCCTCCCACCTAGGAAATAATTAATATCTAGGAATTCTGAAATTTTATGCTCATGTTCTAGGGTGTGGAGCTTTAAAATTTGTTGTTGTGCTGGGTAACTGTTTGGCTCTTTCGGTCTGGATAGAGATGACCTTTATTTCTGGAAGTTGTTCTCGAATTACGTCCTTGGTAATTCCAGGGCCTCTGTGTTCCCTGTTCTCTCCTTATGACCGACCTCTCGCAGACAGACTGCAGCCATCCTACCCTGAGCCTCTAATTTTCTTCTGTTTTATTTCTCGTTGTTTTGTTGTTTTGTTTTCCTCTCAGGTTTATCGTTCTTTTAGATTTCCTCAAATTCGTCTTCCATTTCTGTTAATATTTGTCCTTCCTTTAAGAACATGTGCTATTTATTTAATTTCCAAAAGCTCGTTGTAGTGTTAGACAACAGAACTCAACTGAGTCAATTTGACAATCTAATTAGCTTTATTCAATGATTCGTGGATGGAGCAGCATCCCATCCAGCAGACAGAAAGGGGCTCCGAGGAGCTGTACACATGGAAAGCTTTTCTAGGCAGGGAAAATGAAGTTTCTAACTAAGAGTGGGCCGTTTCAGGCAAGGTCACCTTCCTTTGAACAAAGGGTTAGGCTCTATCAAGCAGATTACCTCACTGGTGCTGACCAGGTAATTCCACATTGACAGGTGACAGGTCACATTCCTGGGAGAGGCTGAAACTGTAATTACATTAGATATTCAGTGTCGGTTTGTTGACAGGAGAATCAGCACAAGTGACTCCATTTTTAGGCCTTTTTTTTTTTTTTTTTTAAACAATTCCCCCTCTTTGATCAGACTGTCCTCTTAACTGAGAGCTATGATAAAAAGTTAAGGCAGTAGCACCACTCCCAGCTACTGCTCTATAGGTCTTGCAGCTTTTACTGGTCCTCTGTGTGATATGCACAGGTTTGATGGGTTTTTTTCTCCTAAAGATCTGTGATATTCACAGGTCACGACTTCCTGCTCACAATTTTTTATTTGATCATTTTCCTTATTCCTTTTCTGATGTTAGTCTTAGGATGATCATTGACTTGAGGGCTAGTGGCTGCAAACATGCATTTCAAGCTTTTGAGAAGATGCAGTGCACTGCTCTATTATTATAAGCTGAAGAATTCCCAATGTCTAGAGTGCAGTTTGGAGCCATGGTACCTAAGACCCAAACCAATCAAAATTCAGCAAGTCCAGGAAAGCCCCTACTGAAGAACACAACTTCTTAAGTCTAGTGGCCTATTAGTGATCTTATGTAGCTGAGTTTCAACTCCCCCAGAAGTATTAATGCAGGTGCAGTAGGTAGTGTTGGCCGCAGCACAGAAACTTCCTTGCTCAGCTAAAAGATAATTAAGGGCTATCTTGCTGTCAAGAACAACTTTTGCCAGAGAATCTAAGGATTTTTCTGAGCCGGCTATTGCTTTAGCAGTGGATCTTTGCAATACTTCTAAGCTTCTAAGAGTTAAGGAAAGGTTCCTGATTATAGCTTTATTTGCATTTACTTCTTTTTTTTTTTTTTTTTTGCATTTACTTCTAACCAAGGAAGTAGGGCCCTGCCTAAGGGAATGAACCCTGAATCATGAAAAGACTCCTGGTAGGTCCCTTAAAGTTCAATGATGTAGGGACGCCCAGGGGGCTCAGAAGTTGAGTGCCTCCCTTTGGCTCAGGACATGAGTCTGGCGTCTCAGGATTGAGTAGCACATTGGGCTCCCTGCACGGAGCCTGTTTCTCCCTCTGCCTGTATCTCTGCCCGCCCCCCCCCCCCGTCTCTCATGAATAAATAAATAAAATCTTAAATAATAATAATAATTAATAATAATAATAATTCAGTGATGTAAATTCGGGGAAGTTGACCAATGACTTATATTACTTAGTTTGTTCATGAACCGTTAGGGGCATAGTTAGATAACCTTAGAAGGGTGGTGCCAGTCATCTTGGCCTCCACAGGCACAAGGAGCATGATAACTACCACAGACAAAGATAAATTCTGTTGGGACACAAACCACTTCCACTAAGATTGCACTGTTAATGGACACACCAGTTTGCTTTGCTTTTGTTTATAATGACAGACCCGGCAATCTGAAGTGTTACTCCATTTAGCGATTGCTTGGGATATACAGATGAGGATGTTATCCTTTCAGGTCAAAGCCAGAGTAAAAGAAAGAAAGAAAAGAAAAGGTATTATGTTAACTCAAAGTAGGAAGTCTTGATCTGGCATCTTGGGTGGACACATTCTACCCCAATGCCAGTTACTTCTCTTCCTCATCAGTTCGGGAGGTCTCTGGCATCTCACACGACCAGTTGTGAGATGGAGCCTTCTTTGGCTGTGAGATGTATACCTACGTTTCAAGTCCCTAAAATCTGGCTGCCAAATGGACAGTGAGAACAATCTAGTTTAGTCCCTTCCGAGGAGATTCAAAGGCAATCTTTGTTCTTGGTGATTCCACATCAGAAAAGTGGGAAATCATTGTAAATGTTCAATTGGAGAGTGGTAGCCAGGGCATTTGAGGAAATGAGAATTCAGGATCCGGTTCAGTGTACAGGTATATAACGCAAGATTAGAATCTATCTACAAAGGTGGAAACGTAATTTTTCTCTCTATAATTGTTACAGGATTTTTTTTTTTTTCTCCATCAGGGCCCATGGTTTTTGGTCATGCTGCTTTGAAGAATGAAGAGATAGACCAGACAGAGGGGTGGGCAGCAAGGCAAGGTTTAGTGAGCAATAACAGAGTGAAAGTACAAGGAGAAAGGGAGCTGAGAGGGTTGTCACTGGAGTTTCTAAGACTAGGGGGTTTTGTGGGCTTTTTGGTGGGCTGTTTTAATTTCTTTCTCTCTTTTTTTTTTAAGATTTTATTTATTTATTCATGAGAGACACACAGAGAGAGGCAGAGACACAGGCAGAGGGAGAAGTAGGCTCCCTGTGGGGAGCTTGGTAGGGGACTTGATCCTGGGACCTCTGGGATCATGCCCTGAGCCAAAGGCAGATGCTCAACCGCTGAGCCACCCAGGCGCCCCTTGGTGGGCTGTTTTAATCTGATTAATCCTCCATGTACCAGTCACCCAATTAGGTTTTTTTTTTTTTTTTTGGTTTGTTTGTTTTTGTTTTTCCCCAATCAGGTTTTTGTCATTTATCTATCATGTGGCAAAGGATGGAGGGCTCTTTCCAGAGTGATGTAAAATCCTTGGAAGGGTGGTTTCCTCTTCGGGCAGGGCCCCTTGTCCACCTACCCTTCAATCACAATCATTCCTACTTTTTTCCAACGATAATCCCAGTAAAATTAATTTGTTTGCATTAAACCGGGCCTGATTATTTACATAAGTGCAGCAAGAATAGTGACTGACCTTATAAGCTCTGGTCATATCTGAGTCTATGTAGGTTTCTCTCAAATATGAGGTTCCAGTCAAAGTCTTGGCAGTGTAACCAATGTTTCTAATTGCGTCCTGTTACTAGGAGAACAGATTCTTACTGAACTTATGGAAATAGCTAACTAGATTGCCGTGAAAAGAATATCCATGAATTTCTGAGTTTGGGGGGCATCAGCTGGAGAAAAAAGTAAATGTTTCATCTTTGTTTACAAAGATACACTTTATCAAATCATTCTAAGTCATAGATAGCTTAAGAAAAGGTTTCCTTAAATCTGGAAAAACAAAACATTGAAGAACAAGCAATGTTTTAAACAAAAGGTCATAAAGAATTATGGCCATCCTCCTTCAACCAGTCCCATGTAATTAACACTTGTTCTGCTTGAATCCAGTTTTTCCATTAGTCCTAGAAATTCTTACCCAGTTCAGTTTTATGATCTTAAAGTTATCAGAAACCTGTATTTGTCAAATTCCTTTCTATGAATCTCATCTCCTTGAAGATAATACACCTTTGCAGAACACTTGCAAAAGCTTCTGAGTAAAACAGTGATTATCTCTGACACACAAAAGAAGCACAACTTTTAAAATGCCCATTGTTAAAGATCTTATGAGAGTTTATTACATAATGGAATTGACAAGGAAATTTGGTTATTCCTGAGACACACATTTTAAAATAATAACTGAAATTATGGTAATAATCTTATACCGGACATATCAGACTCCAGGAATTTCACACAATTTCTGAGATACTTATAAACTATACCTAGACAAATGCAACATAAAGAAAGCTTACTATTACTTCTTATTTGACAGTGCTTCCAGGCAATTTAGTACCTCAAATATGACTGATTAGTTTTAACATCTTCTTTTTTATAAAGAGAGAAAAACATATCTTTTGAGATGTTCCAGAGACCCTCTAGAAAATCCTGAAATTTATTCAAGGTCAAAAAGACTTCATTTAGAATTTGATTTTTGGACATTTGTCAAAAATATTCAAAAGGGGGCAGCCCGATGGCTTGGCAGTTTGGTGCCACCCTCAGCCCAGGGCGTGACCCTGGAGACCCGGGATTGAGTCTTATGTCCGGCTCCCTGGGATGAGCCTGCTTCGCCCTCTGCTTGTGTCTCTGCCTCTCTCTCTGTGTGTGTTTCTCATGAATAGATGGATAAAATCTTAAAAAAAAAAAAAATCAAAAGGTTTAAACATACTTGTTCATATAGGATCCTAGGTCACTATTAATACTTATCTACGTAACTGAAGTTGCAGGTGAAGACTTTGCAGGGAGGGGAGCCTGGGGGGCTCAGTCAGTTAAGCATCTGCCTTGGTTCAGATCATGGTCCCAGGGCTTTGGAATCGAGCCCCATGTCGGGATCCCTGCTCAGCGAGGAGCCTTCTTCTCCATCTCCCTCTGCTGCTCCCCCTGCTTGTGCTCCCTCTGTCTCTCCCTCCAATAAATAAATAAAGTCTTAAAAAAAATACTTTGCAGGGAAATACAGGAAGTTAAATAGCTGTAGAAAAAGGCTTAAATTTTTTAGTAGAGAAGACTGAGTTTTATTAAATAATCAAAGAGCTGAAGGTAAAGATAACATGAAGCGCACAGTAAATTACTTTGGTAAGACCCCAAATCTTTGCTTTCTTGACAGGTTATTAAAAGGTAAATAAATTTTCATAATCTGTTAACAAAAGCAGACCAAAAGTCCAAGAAAACTTTGTCCTTTTATTTTTTTAATTTTTTATTTATTTATGATAGTCACAGAGAGAGAGAGGCAGAGACACAGGCAGAGGGAGAAGCAGGCTCCATGCACCGGGAGCCTGATGTGGGATTCGATCCCGGGTCTCCAGGATCGCGCCCTGGGCCAAAGGCAGGCGCCAAACCGCTGCGCCACCCAGGGATCCCAAACTTTGTCCTTTTAATAGGAAGAAAGATTGTTCTGATTTTACACCAGTGTGCTTTTTAAATTTTATTTTATTTTTATTATTATTATTTTTAAAGATTTAATTTTTTATTCATGAGAGACACAGAGAGACAGAGAGGCAGAGACACAGGCAGAGGGAGAAGCAGGCCTCACGCAGGGAGCCTGATGCGGAACTTGATCCCAGGACCCCGGGGTCACGTTCTGAGCCAAAGGCAGATGGTCAACTGCTGAGCCCCCCAAGTGTCCCTAGTGTATTTTTTTTTTAAGATTTATTTTAGAAAGACAGACAATGCAGTTGGGAGAGGGACAGGGAGTCTCAAGCAGACTTCGCTGAGTGTGGAGCCAACAGGAATGTGGGGCTCAACCTCAGAACCCAGAGATCAAGACCTGAGCCAAATCCGAGTCAGAGGATTAGTAGAATGCACCACTCAGGTGCTCCTACATCAATGTACTATTGATAGTAAAACTCCTCCTTTTTTTTTTTTTTTTACATAAATAAATTGACTAGTTTTAGCAACCTTAACCACGTATAAAATTCCTTTCCCTACATTTTTTTTCCACAAACCTAGTTTTGTCCTGTTTTTTCTCTTTCCCATTCTGAAATAGCCAGTTTCACATGAAGATAGAATTATGTTTTTCCTTAAAAATGCATCTCAATTCCTCATGCTTTATTTTACTGAGGGTACACACATCCTACTTTCCTTGCACATCAAGATGTTTTCTTTAATCTTTGTAGTAACTTAAATTATATACATTAGAATTTTGAACCCTGAAAAACCTTAATTTTTAGGAAAGAAGTAAGCAGTTGTAAATTGCTTTTATTATTATTAGTAGTATTATTATTTGTAAATTGCTTTATGTTAGCATTTTGGGGCCTGACAAATTTATAGTTTTTATTATTTGTAGAAACATGTTTTCTTGTAGTAAATTTTCAGTGGCAAAAAGACATGCTTAGTATAGACCCAAATATCTTTAGTTTCTCTGTAAGAAGAAGTCCAAAGTAGATAAGTCCATGTTCAGTAATTAATGCTTCTGTATTTTATCTTATTTAGAAATGGCCAAGATAGTGGCTATTCATCACTTAATTTTATCAAAATTTTAAGGTTTCAGGTTTCCAAAAAGATTTGAGGGAACTATGTAAAAAGTTTACCCAAAAAGTTTTATCCTACATGATGAAGAATAATTGGAAGAAAGACAGGGACAAGGGACCCTGGTCCTAAGAGCAAAACACCCTTTTAAGGATTTGACACTACACCCAATTGGGTGACAGGCTCATGGAGGGTCCACCTGATTAAAACAGCCTACCAACAGGCCAATAGAAACCCTGAGACTTAGAAACTCCGATGGCAGCCCTCTCAGGTCCCCTACCTCTTTGGGAACTTTGTACTGTCACTTAATAAACTTCTTCACTATCATTCATTAGAACTTGCGTTGCTGCCCACCACTCTACCTCTTCATTCCTTGAAGTGGTGTGACTGCGGGCCTAGAAGGGAAAAGTCCTGTCACACTACTTGCATCTACTTAACTCACTTGTTCTCAACAACTACCGGTATGTTACTGAGGAGAATGTCATCATATTAAGTATGTGTTGTTGGCAAATTTCGATGACGAACTTATCTGACTAATAGGTCTAGGTAGAATAAAAGCTTTAGGTCTGCATTATATTCATTGTTGATAACTCTAAAGACATGTCTATTTTAAAACCAAAAAAAAAAAAAAAAAAAAAAAAAGCTAACTTTAATACCAAGTGTTTTCCCAGATCATGTGAACCTGAAAGATATTTGGGTGAGTTGCTAATGTATTTCTGAGAGTTGTAGGAACCCTTAATTCATAAAGCACTCAATTTTCATTAAGCAAATTAAATAAGCTCTTTTACATATTAATTTTAGTAATTCCATCTGGAGATAGATACATACATACCTACATATATGCATAAGCAGACTAATGCAAATAGACTTTATAGCTTCCACTTAAAAATTACTGCCATGAGTCAGGTAATAATAATACAAAACTCACTAGTTATTGATGCAGTTTTGGAATATAGGTGAGGTTTGGTGGAGTGAGGTCTGGAGATGACAACCAATAAAGAACTGAGATGTCTTTGGTGCAAAATGGTGGTTTTATTAAATAAAGCACAGGAACAGGAGCCCTAGGCAGGAAGAGCTGCTGCCCTGGGGTTGTGGGGAGTGGCTGATTCAGTATCTGGGAGTTGGAGGAGGTAAGGAAACAGGAGGTTTTTCAAAAGAACTTTCATATGCTAAAGAGGATCTAGAAAATGCTGGAGGCCTTGCCATTGTCAAGGTTGTTTTTCCCTCCAGTAAAGTATTTACATTAAGATAGTTGGAGTTTCCTTCTGGAAGTTGGGTTATTGGTAAGAATGTGGGTTTTTTTTTTTTTTCTCTTGGAAATCACTAAGACATTTTGTAAACTGAGGGAGACTCACAGCTATAGGACTATAATCTCTATAAGTTAATGTTTTTTCCTTTCCCGTAGATTTAGGGCAGTCAGGAGTGCCTGGGAATGCCACACAGATCCCACGTGGGGTTGGGGGGTTGTTGGTGGGGTTTCAGCTTGTGCTTTGTCCTCAGCTAGGCTTCTGTTCCCTCATCAGTTAAAACAGAGACTAGATCTCAATTATGTCTCTGGCTGATGGAATAAAGTGAGGTTACTTTCTCAGATGGCTGAAGCTTTTTACTAATATTTGTGGAGAAAACGGTTAAAAGAGTTTTAATTTACCTAAGTTTAAAATGACATTTCCTCCTTCTGTTCTCCTGTTAAGGATTTGCCTCCCTGAAGTTTGCATTTCAAAGAGATGGCCTGGATAAATGTTCCTGGAGGGATCACGCGGAACATTTACATCTCAAAGGCAGAGGGAAAGAGTGCAGGTTCTTCTAAGAAGGACCTTTGTGTCCTGAGGCCAGATTTTTTTTTTCAATGCCTCCACGGCTTTTAAGATGAATACGTGCTGTTCGTGACTTATCAAAGGACTGACACACCCATCTACCTCTGTTAGAATGTTTTTCTTGCCTCTCGGTACACTTAGTTTAGGGAAGAAGGCCTTAGAAAAGAATTCTATCAGGCTCTGAATATCAGTTTCCAAATTGGTCCAATTTCTGATCACAGAGTTATTGAATCCTTGTGAATATTTCGTCAGTTGCAACTGGTGCAAATGGTTAAGTGCTCCTGGCAGTATCAAGCTACAACCCTAAGGACCCATAAGGTTTCCTCAAAGAATGTGCAAAAGATCCTATCTTCAGAAGATCTGGAGTCCCTCCCAAAGATACTCAAAAGAAAGAGCCAACAACCTGCCTGTCCTAGGAAGGCAGGAAACCCAAACAAGATCATCCTGAGGCACTAAAGGGACACTAAAGGGATCCCATGGAAGTAAAGGCTGGTTTTTAACCTTTACTCCTTTTCCTGCTTCTGTTCTTGCTTGGACTTGCACCCCCCACCCCACTCTACACATGCCATGTAATGCAAATAGCGTATGTCCTACTTCTAAGGGACAAGGAGTTAATGGTTTCTCTAGAATGGATAAGATCTAAGGAAGGACCAGGAGAGAACTGGAGGAAGCTACTGTATCGCAAAGCCAAGGCCCCCTGCCTCCAAGGAATAATGCCTGGCCCCTCGTCTTTGTCTAATCAGTTCCTGGATGCCTGAGAAGATGCATACACCAGACCATCATTCTCAATAAAAAAATACTCCAGATGCTCAACAAAAACAAGATTCCCTCTTTTCCTTTCTGTCAGGTTTAATCCAATCGGTAGTGAAATGGGATAGAGAGGCCAGGCAAAAGTGGGTCGAAACAGGCTTTTAATGGGACGCGCTGTCGGGCAAGGTTCTGGGGCCACAGGGGAGAGAGAGAGCAGGGGAAATCGCACCCAGGAAAACCGCAGGGGGGTCTATAGAGTTTTTGGTGGGAAGATGGGGGCACAGCGGCATTCCAGTTAGGGCAAGGGTTACAGGTCTTTGTGTGCTAAGTTAGGGTAGGACAGCAAGGCAGTGTTATTGGGAGGTTGCTGGCCTGGGGTCCGCCGTTTTGAGTTCCCAGTCTCCCCAGCCCAACACTTTCCAAGTCTCCTGACACTCCACCTGACACTCCATCTGAATCTCTAAAGATCTTCAAGAAACTCTGCTTTCACCTCCTACTGGTTCACATTTGATTTCTATCCTGGTAAAGCCAAGGATCCTCTTGCTTGGTCCTTGCAGGACCCTTTCACCCCCTGGGTCCTGGACCTGGCCTACCTGTACCATCTAGACAGAAAATGAGCCACTATGCTACAGAGATCCAAGAACCAAGTCTGGCAATGATTTTCACCCTTACCCAGCTTCTTGCAGTTTTCTGAGAATCCCCGCTGCGGGCCCTGATAATTAAAAGATTTTGGCAAGATTTTTCATTAATTTTGATTTTAGTTTCCCTAGGCTGTTTAAGGGAAGAACATAGCAATTAACCAAGAAATTGCTAAGTCTTCTCAACCACGGGTTTGGCCAAAGACAGGGGCCCATCTTTCATAGTAGATATGGGGGTGTCCATAAGGACACTAACTTCAAAGACTTTTGTTTATAGTCATGTAGTCTCTTTAGAGTGAAAGACAATTCAGATGACTGAAGTGGATACTCAAAGGAGGGCAGAGGGGAGCAGTAGGGAGTTTGACAGTCTTACAATCCTTTGTTTTGTGTATCTTGTGTGTGTGTGTGTGTGTGTGTGTGTGTGTGTTTTCCCCTAGCCTTCTACGACATAGTTTTCAGTGAAATTATTTTGGCATTTTTGAAGTCTTTAGGAGGCTTCTTCATGCTACCTAAAATCAATATCTCATTCCTCTTATTTGATTTAAGAACCTTGCTTTTATTGATTGATTAATTGATTGAGCTTGAGTCGAGGGGAGCCTGCAGGAGTGGGGTGAGAGTTATGAGTTTGGGACAAATGGGGCTAGGCAGCGCTGGGTAGGGAGCCACAGAATCAGGGTTACAGAAGTCCCAATAATGTGGAGATGAAAGTAAACCAGAGATAAATAACCAGAGCATTGTGTCCCAGGTACCAGAGGTGGGGTCCTGTTATAACAGCTACTTCTGACCAACAAAGAATTACTGGACCCTAAAAAGGAAGCAAGCCATTAGAGATGTGGTCACTAGCCCTTACTTAATGGTGATATCGGTATGTTAACTGATTTCGGTTCCCTGGTTGGCTTTCAATAAAAGACCAGCCCTACGAGCCCTCAGTGGCAACCCTGTCGGGACCCCTCTCACTTCTGAGAGCTTTTCTGTATCTTTCCTTGATAAACTTCCATCCCAATAAACTTCTATCCCTTTACTCACTGTCCTGTGTCCATGAGATTCAAGAACCAAGCTCTTCCATATCAGTTAGGGGAGGGGGAAGGAAGAGAGAGAATCCCAAGCAGTCTCCATGCCCAGCATGGGAGTCTGATGTGGGTGAGGCTTGATCTCATGACCCCAAAATCATGACTCCAGCTGAAATCAAGGGTCAGATGATTAATCAATTAAGTCCCACAAGTGCCCCAAGAGCCCCTGCTTTTAAATGATCTTGACTAGTAGGAATGTTTCTCATGGAAGGCATTCTAATTCTAGGTTGCTTTTAGTTAAGATTTCATCATGTTTGGAAATATCTGTGGCTTTTGGTCACACTTTGCTGTTTAAATTTAAAAGATTTCATTTCTTTTAGCTAAGTCTTCTTGGGTCTCTTAGAGCCTGAGGGATGCGCCATGGGGCTGGGGATTGTGCGATGTTTTACAGTGTACCTTGTTGCACAGAAATTTTCTTGATGTTGGCAGGGGACCCAATGTCCATCTATTTAATTCCATGACCAATTTATCCTAACATGGCAATCTTTGGGTTAGGCAGTGAGCATTCTAACAACTTTTAAATGCTCAACTCATGCCCACCAATTTTGTGGCTGCTTCTGAGATTCCCTTTAACAATAGTCTTTATCTACACAAAGCACGACAAATGTGCACGTTAATGTATCAGCCAAGAGATGTTATGGCTTCCTGGCCAAGGGAAGGCCTTTGTGTGTACACCACCAGTTCCCACCGTGGAACCTTGCACTGGAGAAAAAGTTGAATCAGCAGACCTCAACAAATGGGGACTTCAGACTGCTGGCTCCCTATGAATGAAGAATTATCAACTTCCACTAACAGTTCCCAAGAGGATCTTGGGACAAAATCAAGGGCAGGGGGTTTCCACTAGTTAAACAGGAATTGTGGTCTGAAATAAACACTAGAAGCTTCGGCTCTGGGCAGAATTGTCTGACAGCCCAAGCTCACCTGCCTTGTATCGGAAAGCCAATTAGGTAGCTCATCACAAAAAGAACGGAACTCAGAATTGAGAGGAACTTACCCTTGAAACTGGCGAGAAAGACAATGAACTCAGAACAGTTCTTGGGCATCATACCTTTGTTTCTTGTTGTCCCAGAAGCCATCTGAAATCTCCTTTGGTCCTCCAGCTGCCATCAAATATGTGAGAAAACAAAACTCAACCCAGTCAAATTAAAGCTTTCATTGGCCTTTTCAGTGATTCATGAATGGGGCAGCCTCCCATCTGGCAATCAGAAAGCAGCTCTGAGGAGCTGTACAAAATGGAAAGCTTTCATAGGCAGAAGTGGGAGGAAATAGGAGGTTTCTAACAAAAAGTGGGTTATGCCAGGCAAGTTCACCTTTCTTTGGGGAAAGGGATAGGGTCTGTTATGCAAATTACCTCACTAGTACTGACAAGGTAATTAATTCCAGATTGACTGGTTAAAGGTCATGTTCCTGGGAGAGGCTAGAACAGCAATTAAATTAGACATTAAGTCTTATTTGCTAACTTGGGACTCAGCACAAGGGACTCCATTTGAAGTCCTTCTTTCCTCCCTCTCTCCCTCCATTCCTCCCTTCTTTCTTTCACAACTGTTTATTGATTTTTCTTTATTTGTAGCTTTTTCTCTTAATTATCTGATGATATTAATTACAATGATTATTTCATTGTGCTTTGAAAACTCTGATTTTCACCAATTCCTTTGGTTTATCTGTTTTTGCCACCTTCAGAGTGGAAATTCTTCTTAAAGGTATTATTCACATTTAAATTAATCATTTAAATACACCTTTTTTTTTTTTTTCCTAGTGCATTTCTCCCAGGGTAATTGATCAAAACTTGGAGAGATTGGTGCTAAATATCCTGATTTATAAGTTGAATCTTTCTAGGAATCCTTCAGTCTCCATTTTGAGGAGTGTATCTAGTTAAACTGAAGAAAAGAGGCAGTAGGGGTTTCCTGAAGAATTATGCAGATCTCCATCCAAACCAGTTCTTTTCACCTTTGTTCTCTGTGCTGTGCTGCTGCTCTGGTTCAGTTTAACAAGTAAGCTGATTTTCCATTTCCAGAG
This sequence comes from Nyctereutes procyonoides, assembly GCF_905146905.1. Lineage (NCBI taxonomy): Eukaryota > Metazoa > Chordata > Mammalia > Carnivora > Canidae > Nyctereutes > Nyctereutes procyonoides. The sequence goes on along the minus strand of NW_026575135.1, from coordinate 2,429,118 downwards.
GTGGAGGTTGAAAGTGGTTCCCTGGCTCTATGTGTTAAGGAGAAGAATTTGGGAAGAGTTTCTTTATTCCTACTTTCATCCAATGCTTCCCGTGTTAGCCCAGACCATGCTGCTGCCTTCTGAAAAACTGGAGGTTTTTAATTTTTAGCTCTTTTCCCCATTCTTCAGTGTTGATCCACCTCACTTGTTACCTGTTGCCACTATCCTTTGCAGGATTTAGATTTCACCTTTCTCTGCTTTAAAAACAGTAACAATAATAAGTTAAGTATATAGCATTAGCATTTAGACTATGAAAAAAATGCATATTCCCTTGAGGTTTATCACTTTTTAAAATCCCCTTACTGAAAGATTTAAAGAGAACACAGAGATACACGAATTTATCCAATGTGTAATTTTTTACCAGATGTCTCTCGGACCATTTTTTCCAACCATGTTCTTGAGATCTGAAAATAACAATCAAAGCATGAGATTTAGTAAAAAGCATAGGTTCCTGTCTCCCTACTTCCTGTTTTATAGAAGCTAGAAGAAGGGTCCCAGAAAATCAGTGTGATACAACAGTAGCAAAGTGTCTAATTTTGGCCAAAAGAAAGCAAAGTGAAAGAACTAAGATTTGAACTGTGCGTTTTCACCAGTATTTTTTGTGTGTGTGTGAAATTTAACTGGTTTCCTATGATGCTTTACTAAGTTTCTGCATTGTTGGAGTCAATATGTGTCTGTGATTTTATTTCTCTCCTTCTTTTTTCTTTTTCTTTCTTTAAGATCTTATTTATTTATTTGACAAAGAGCACAAGCAAGGGAAGCAGCAGAAGGAGAGGGAGAATCAGGCTTCCCGCTGAGCTGAGAGTCCAATGTGGGGCTTGATCATGGGACCCTGGGATCATAACCTGAACAGAAGGCAGATGATTAACCAACTGAGCCACCCAGGCACTGATGTGATTTTCTTAATCATCAAAATTATCACAGAAATAATTGATCCAAACCACTAAACAGACTCTTGTAGGTCTGCATGAAAAAAAAAAAAATCTTTAAAGTGTCCTCATTCATTTAAGTACAAGGTTTTGGCATCCTGGACCCTTGCCGTAGAAGTTTCATGGAAGGTTTTTATATGTTTCTATCATACTTAATAAAAATCTCTCATTTTTTCAAATATTACAAGATATCTATTCTATCTTTTATATTTGAGGTGAAAACAAATTTTGCTTTTTGTACAATTCATTTTGAATAAGATTGTAAACACTTAAGAAATACTCTAAACAATTTTTCACAAGTTATGTAACAGATTTCCTCCATTGTGCCCCATATTTTATCTTTTATCTATTACTTAGGAATTCATTTTTCAAAATTATTTTCAATTATTGGTCATCTGTATTCAAATTTCATATTAATAATATCTAGTTCTTAAGAATTGTTTTTAGGATCTGACGAATGCAAATTTTCTTCAATTTAGCTAGTAGATTTTCCATTTTTTAAACATAAGCCCTATTTATAGAAAAGGAACATGTGTTCCCTATGAAGGGATGGAGATTATATATATTTATTTTTTCACATTTAAAAAAATAAACAAACTTCTTGTGTGGTTTTCAGCTATTCTCCTATGCTATTAATCTGAGGAGATTGACATTCTTCCCTTAAGAGTTGAGGCTGTGTCAGTCACCCTACCAACTTTTTAGACATGGCACTGAGGACAAAAATGAGGAGTGAGCTATAAGAATTCCTGTACTGAGACAGAATCTATTTAATTTGAAAAATAATCTGTTTTGAGGATTGTGATATATCTTCTCACCCTGTAAGAACAAATTCTCTAAATGGATTTTTTTTCCCCTACCATAACTGGCACACAGTTATAATAATGATCTGAATCTGATAACTCTAGTTATGTTTCTGGCATTCTCCATATATTCGGAGCAGTTTTGCTTTATGTTATTATGAAACATTTTTTACATGTTTCTAAGATTATCAATAGTACGTAATCATCACCAAGTATCCCTGTTACCATAGTTCAGTGGCCATCTGTATATCATATTTTAATCAAATCTGAGTATATTTTTTCACTACCCTTGCTACGATTATGTAAGAGTTTATTTGACTATAGGCTTATTGTTATTATTTACGTGACTTTGGATCAGATGAATTCTTTGTAGGAAACTATTGAATTTTCTATCAAACTAATCACATCCTTAAATCTTTGATGATAAATTTAGGACATCTTTATAGACTATTTTAACAATGTTGTAGATATTCTATATATGATAATATTCATTATAGTACTATTTGTAATAGTGAAAAATTAAAATCTCTATCTACTTAGGGGGATATGGTTAAATAAATTGTCATGAACTGCTGTGGGTTATTATACAGAGGCCATGGAATTTATGCAACAATTAAAAAGAATATATAGATCAATTTGAATAAAAACTGGAAGATTTAAAAAAAAATACATAGAAAAAAAACCTTTGAATTATAATTTTGTTTGTGTACACACATACACACATGAAGACTTAAGAGATACATATTGAATTCTTATCAGAAAATTTATTGGAAGCAAAGAAAAATGGAATCAGTGTTCAAGGAAAAGTTGTAACTTTTATTGTTTAACTTTTGTTATTGTTTGAGGTTTTTCCATAAAAATACTTTCTTATATATACCACTTAGGGAGTAAGAAACAGGAAGGACAGAAATGAATAAAGGAAAGAGGCAGGGGAGAAAGGATCTGCTCTTTCTTTCTTTTCTTTTTTTTTTCTTTAAAGATTTATTTACTTATTTACTTATTTATTTTACAGAGAGGGTAGGGGCTGAAAGAGAAGGAGAGAATCTCAAGCAGACCCAAGATCATGGCCTGAGCCCAAATCAAGAGTCAGATGCTTAACCGACTGAGCCACATAGGCACCCTTACTCTTAATATAATAGACTCACTCTGAAACCAATGTCATAAATAGGATTAGAATCAATGAAGAAAGTACATTGATATCTCCTTTAATTTTATATAAAATATCATGTCCACTAGTATTAGTCCCAATTTTAACTTTATACCTTCTCACAAATTCATTTACATACAAACCTTAAAGGGGAAAATAAGTTTTGTATAGGTAGGTTAGTAGATAGTTGGATGTATGGATAGATAGGAAAATATGAATCCAAAATCAGCTTTAAAAAAGCAATTAGAAGTCATAATGTGGATAACATCAATAATAAGAAGAATGACAACAATAAATTATGATAACTAAGTTTATAGAGGGCTTCTTACGTGTCAGGTACGATCTTAAGGGTTTTCCATACATTAATCCATTTAATATTCACCGCATCCTTAGGAAGAATGTCTCATTTATAGATGGACATTCTAAAAGCACACAGTGGGGAGTAAATTGCCCAAGGAAATAAAAGTAAGTAATGGCTAGCACATGTTTAGAAGATCCAGGTGATCTGCTTTCAAGATGTGCTTCTGAAAACTGCTTTAAACTGCCAAGAGGAATGTTAGTGTATTAACAATTACCATTTGGAAAAAAAAAAAAAAAAACTAACCATAATAGTTAAGTATCCTTTCATAATAGTAATAAATCATGAAATATTGAAGCATAAATTGAATGGGCAATATATAGCCATAAATAAATCTATAAAATCATGTTAGAGAGAATTTAAAAGAAGATTTGATTAAATGGTTGGATACACTAGGTTCCTGAATGGGAAGAGAAAATATTGGAAAATAGCCTATTAACCTTGATTTTTTAGATTTAATTGAATTCAAGTCAAAATTCAAACTGTCTTATCTTTGAAACTCACTTAAATGACTTTATATTTATTTAGAAATGTAAGTAGGTGAAAGTTCCAATATTCAATAAAAAGAATATCATAAGAGTAATCTAGTCATATCAGATAATAAAAAAATAATGATGTTGCAAATATGAAACATAAAACAAAATTGAACAGAAAATGTAAATCACAAAGATAATGAGTGCATTATTTAGCTTCCTTTTGGTCGGTAGTTACTAATACCACTTGTGATTAGCTTCAGTGATAAAGAGGGATTGATTACATCTCATAATTGAAAAAGCCAGAAATATACGAACTTAGAAACAGTTTAGTCAGATTGAATCTTCATTTCTTTGTGGTTCTCTTGGCTTTCCTTTCTGCTTAATGACAGAGTGATTTTCCTTAGGGTTACCGTCAGCATTTTTTGGCTCTAACTGGGCCTTTTAAGAACTAATATATTATGGCCCTGAGAATACCACACATTGTGGTTATCCAGGTTAGCTCTCACTGGATTAGGGCTAAAGTCAGTTCTCCTCTTACACAGCTATCACACAGTATGAGAAGGTGCTTCCCAAGGGAAAAATCTCAATGGGAATAGAATGGTAAGGCAAAGGATGTTGGATAGCCAAGGGGGCGGGGGGGACAAGTATATATACACACACATACATAATATATATTACATACACACACACACACACACACACACATATATATATGATTACATATTATAGTCATTGATACATGGGGAAGGAAGAAGAAACAAGTTTTCTTTAGTTTTTTCCCATATATAAACATAAATTGCATATATATATATATATATATATATATATATATATATATAATAAACTTATGTAACACATGGGAAACTGGTTTCTTTATTTGAAAGTGAAAGATAGTTGATAAAGTCAACAACTTTTGTGCTTGCATAGTATCTTAGGAATATTTTAAAAGTAAAATAATAATGAGTTTTGTCTTATTATGACATTTAGTATTACTTGATGAGGAAATCTCAAATTCCAAGCTTGAACTTTTATATTTGCTATGTATAGCAAGTGTTTCACATATAGCAAATATAAAACACAGACCAAGAGACCTGAGAGGATGCTTCTAAGATAATTTACAGCAGCGAGTTATTTATCAAGACTTTGACAGCAAGCAAAAATCAAACCATTTAATGTTGGCTTAAACCATGAAGTGATTTATTATTTCATAGAAGTAGAAAATTCAGAATCATTATTATCCCCATTTTACAAATAGGGAAATGGAATATTAGAGTGTCTGAGGAACTTATCTGTCATCTCATAGGTTGTAGGTTCAAGATTTTAACCTAGATTTGTATGCCTCGCTAGCTACTGTTCAGTATAATTCCATTATCACTTTGTTTTTCAGTTGGAAGACTTAAGTATCTATAGTAATATACCATTTGGGGGAAGAATGACAAAATTGAAGTCTCTAAAGAGGAGATAACAATAAAATGAAAATAGTAAATGCCATCTTACCATCTGACAATGAGGTTCTTCTTGGGAAGGAAACTATCTTTGTTCGGAGAAATAACCCAAAATACCACTCAAAGTGGGTCAGATTCACTTCTGCAGTATGGCGAGTCTTTAAGTGGGGGGAGCAGATGTACCTGTTGAAGAATAGAATATTTTCTTTGGAACTCCTGAGATCAAGCAGGAGATATGGATGAGGAAGATAGAGTGTCTGGCGAGGTTGGAAATACAGGTACACATAATGGGAGGCTGGGAGAAGGTGAAGGACGGAGCTCCAAGCGCATGGTAGGGGGGACCTGCATGATGATAAATTGGTGGTGACTGGAGACTTTGAAGGTTGTTTGTACCACTGTGATATAAATAATTTTTCTGCCTCCTCCCACCCCCTGAAATTGTCAGTAGTATTCAGAAATGGTTTAGATACATTCACATATTTATAAAGCTAAACACAGAAGTAAGTCTGAAGTCTCAGTTTTCATCGTGATACAAAAGAGAGAAGCAGGTATGGAAATAGGTTTTAAAAGCCAAGTTTTCTAAGTTGGGGGTTGGGGGGTGGTTTAAAGAATGTGTAGAAAAATATTTTCAGGCCTCAGTATATTCAGATATCCAAGGACTTTGGAATTAGGGTCTCCTGACAATTCTGCCTAGAGTTTGCAGATCAGAGAGGTATCCTGCTATTCTACTAATTTACGCATATTTATAAAGGTAGACCAAAGGAAGCCAGCACAGAGGCTTTCCCTATAAACATTCTTCACTTCCATTTGTTATTTTTTCCAAAAAAGGTTTATTGGACTCCTGACATGCTGCTACCAAACTCTGAAGATGCTAAACATATAAAAGTAGTCCCCTATCCTCTTGGAATTGACATCCTAGTAGAGAATTTAACACTAATTTATTAAGCCACTAATTCCATAATTGTTATTATTTTAATTATAATTGTTATAAGTGATATAATGGGAAAAAAATACAGAAGCTAAGAGACCATTAGCTTCCTGCAGAGAGCCTGCACTGCTGTGGAGACAGCTTCTTAAGGAAATCTCACTGTGGCTGAGTCTTGACTAGAGAGTAGGTGACAGGAAGACTGAGTGAGTGGGAGAGGGGCAAACAGTGAAGGGTGATGGGGAAGCTTCAACCGTGTAGAGGCCGGATGGTACACATCTTAGCAGGCTCTTCAGTGATTTTAGCCTTGATTAGAAGAGTACTGGAAGCCATTAAAAAAATTTGGGTCCATCAGAAGTGGGAAAAGAGGGGAGCCAGTGGTGTACATGATATGAACATACTAGTATTTTCAAAAGCATGATAACTAGGTTGATCACCCAGGCTTCAGTTCTTTCCCTGGGCCAGAAATGGCTCCTAAATTGTCTCCATAGGTAGCAGGCAGCAGATTGGATCATCTTTAATGTGGACCTAAGAGAAAGGAGTTAGACTTGGCTCCTGTTTTCCCATGCTTCAGGAGACTCTAAGAAAGTGAGAATGACCCAACTTTATCACAGGAGAAAAAATGGAGACCTTCCAGGAAGGGGAACACAGTTGAAGTTTGCTTTAAATTCCACTATGGGGGCAGCCTGGATGGCTCAGTGGTTTAGCACCGCCTCCAGCCCAGGGTGTGACCCTGGAGTCCTGGGATCGATTCCCCACATTGGGGTCCCTGCATGGAGCCTGCTTCTCCCTCTGCCTGGGTCACTGCCTCTCTCTCTCCCTTCCTCCCTCTCTCTCTCTCTTTCTCTCTCTCTGTCTCTCTCCCCATCTCTCATGAATAAATAAATAAGATCTTAAATAAAAAATAAAAAATAAAACCCAGTATGGGTTGCAGGTCTCCTTCTGAGGCAGGACTGTCATCATTAGCTTCACCCATCACCATCCTCTGCCCTGCCCCCTGCCCTCAAATCCTCCTTGGTGTTGGCTCAACACATTTGCTCCAAGGCACATTTTCTCTCACTAGTGATTGTAGCTGAGTTGGGGAAAGTTATACACAGGCAATTGGAAGGCTCAATGATTCAGAAAAGTCTAGTGTGGGCTGTATTCCACCTGATTACAGGCCGCAATAACCGAATATTAAAGATGTAGTGGCTTAAGCAACAATATGTATTTCTCACAGTTCTGGAGGCTGGGAAGTCTGATATCAAGGCTCCAACAGATCTGTTGTCTGGTAAAGGCTCCCTTGTATATAGGGTCCTTCTTCTCTCTGTGTCCTCACAGGATAGATCATTTCTCTGATGTTTCCTGTTGTAACAGTTCTAATGTCATGCGTGAGGGCTCCACCACCAAGACCTAATTATATCCCAAAGACTTCATCTCTAAATACCATCCCACTGGGGATCCAGCCTTCATCCTATGGATTTTGGAAGGGCTAATGACCCAAATATTAGGGAGATTGGATAGCCAATTGGATCTAGGGATGCATTAATAGTTTACCTGGATAAATGATTTATTTTCTATCTACCCTTTTATTTAGTTCACTTGCTCTTTTTTACAGGCCCCACTTTAGAGGAAGGATCATATATACTTCCCAAATAGAGTTAAAATCCATAGTAAATGTGAGTTGAAGCACCCTGGAGAATACCTCAAGATTACCTAAATATCTCTCCCTGTTCTGAGAAGCCAGACGTTTTTGTAGTGGTGCTCAAAAGCCTTACACTATGAGAGAATAAGCTTACACTATATTCATTCTCCCCATAAACATGTGAGAGAGACATCACATTTGGACTTTCAGAGTCTTTTGACGTCCATATCACTCCTGTTATTTAAAACAAACTTTAAATATTTGATTGCTTTCCCCATCCTTCCCTCCTTCTCCCTCTCTTCCTTTCTCCAAATTCTACACTTTCCCTCCAATATCAAATTAGTAACAATCCAAGCCACAACATAGTGACTTTAGAAAGTCTGTATCTCTCCCAAAATGTGTTAAATAACTCTAGGACAGTGGAGGTAAAGGCAGGATTTCTGGAGCTTTTTGTAAGAAGTGCAATTCAAATCGATGGTAGACTGTGGAGAGGAAGACAAGAAGGTGGAAGTCCAGAGTGTATAGTAGATAGTAAGCAATTCATTCCATTCTAGACCAATGCTTCCTTATATTGGACCACCAGCAACAGCTGAGGACAGGGGAGAGATGCTTCTCAAAAGTGCATCTCCTCAGTTGTACCTCAAACACACTAATAAATTAGAAATTTTATTGGAGGTTATTGCCAGGAATCTGTTTTTTTTTTTCTTTTTTTCATAAGTTCTCCAGATGATGCTTATGTACACGTGTGTTTGAGGACAAATGACCTATAGTACTTCTCTAAATAAGCCTATTAGAATCACCCATACTGGTTATTAATTGTACACAGATTCATTTTTCCAAGGTTCAGATTCAGCAATTAGTAATTGTACCTTGGAATCTGATACTTATCAAATCCCCATGAATCTCTGGATCATTCTCAAAAAACCGGAACTTCGAGAAACAATGGTAGAGTTTGGGAGGGTGATAGAGGGAGAAAAAGTATGGTGATGAAGCTGGCTACCACGTTTCTTATCCTGGAGCAATCGAGAGCTAACTATGGATTGTCAGGAGGTTTGTGATCAGGGCTGTTTTCAAGAATATAACTTGGTAAACTCTTCTGGAAGATGTTTAACCAACTGGATTAACGTCACTTTGAATGACAGATGTGGATTACATTTTCCTGTAGGAAGTTGTGGCTGTTTTCAGTAAGGTCTTGTATTTGTAGAGCACGGTCTAAAACACCTTCACATGTACTGCGCCATCCATCCTCAGAATAGCGCTGTAAGTTTAACAAAGCCGATTTGAAAGCTGAACCTCAGAAGAATGTAATGAATTCCCTAAGACACCCATACTGGCAACTGTCACCAAAAGGTCTTAAAACCTGGTCCTTGGATCTATACTAAGATTCCTAACTTTTTTTTTTTGTTTGTTGTTTTAATTTGAAGGAGAGAATGAGAGAGAGAGAGAGAAAATGAAAAAAAAAAAAAAAAAAACATGAGCTGGGGGGATGGACAGAGGGTGAGAGCAAAGCAGACTCCCCTCTGAGCAGGGAGCCCGACTTGGGGCTCAGTTCCCGGACCCTGAGATCATGACCTGAGCTGAAGGCAGATGCTTAACTGACTGCACCACACAGGTGCCCCCAAGATTCCTAAGGTTCTAACTTTGGTAAGAAGGAGAATGTACCAACTCTATAGCACAAAGGTACAAGGTTCTTGTTCAGATACAGAATTTGGAACCTTGTCTCCCTGTTGCCCTTTTGGACAGATGGCTACTCTTTCTCTTTCAGTTGTCTAAGTACATCCACCCATCTGAACTTTCACCACTCCTTCTGTGAAGTCCCTTAAAAGACTTAAATCTGTGTTTATTTGCATGTTTGTTTGCGTCTGTTCCCCAACTAAGATTTTTAACTTTCATGTCGTGATTGGCTACGTTGTGAATTTTCTTTGTACAATTAAAATTCTACAATATATTCACTTGTTTATTTTTTTGTGATCTTCTCCCTCACCAAGATCGCGAATTTCGTGTTGTAGTCCCTAGCATATAGTACTCAGGAATTAGCAAAAAGAAAGCGCACGGTTAATAACTTGTCAAATGAGCGAATGGAAAATCACCGATCTCTCTAAGCTTCAATTTGCTTAAATTTAAAATGGAGTTAGTATCCCTACTTTAAAGAAATGATATAAGTGTTACGTAAGATAATGCACGTCTTAAAATGTCTAGTGCATTTTCTAGGACATATGGATGCTCTGCAGGTAATGAATCCTTGATCCGATGGTTATGAGGGTGAGACTCTCAGGCCTCACATATATGCCTAAGCTCAGCTCCAGGGAATTTGGTGTCGGCTACTTTGCACGGACTAGTAGAAGTGAAGGAGGTGGTGGATGAATTGAGTTCTCAGTAGCAGCAAGTATTAATTTAGCTGGTAGCTGATGCTGGCTGTTTTGGATGGCAGTCTTCCAGCTGATGAATGGAAAATACATGATTCCCGATGTTTAAAAATACCCTGAGACGGATTAATTGTCGGTTGCTGACAGGCGGAGGGGCGTGTAGGCCACTTTACTCCCTGACCCTGCACTCAAAACAAAATCACACACCAATTGATTTCCTTTCCCCCCATTAAGAGTTTTGTAGATGTTGTGATCGTATTAATGAGCATTTTTATAACACTTTAGAATTTAGAAAGCCCTTCTGCGTAGATTCCCTCTTTTAAACCTCATAGTCCTTCAGAGTGAGACTCCTGTGAGCAAGTAAGTGGCCATGCATCGATTTAAAACCCTCTGTAATGAAGTAGGACAATCACAGTTTCTCCATTAGCATTCCAATTTTATACCTGTAGGAATAGTTTGGGAAAACCAAGGTGACTTTCCCCAGGGCACACAGCTCATAAGGAGTAAGCCTGTCCTTAGTGTAAGATTTAGGATTCCAGAGCCAGAGATCACCAAGCTTCCTATATGTAGCAAGATACTGAATGGGCCATTTCCCGTCTAAGCTTCCACCAAGGGGCTGTATTAGTTTATTGGGCTGGCATAACAAAATCCCATTGACTAAATGGCTTAGGCAGCAGAAATTTATTTTCTCACAGTTCCGGAGGCTGGAAGTCCAAGATTAAGGTGTCAACAGTTTGGTTTCCTCTAAGTCACACCTCTCCTTGGCTTGTAGATGGCTGCCTTCTTGCTGCCTCTACACACAGTTGTCACTCTGGGCACATGGGCCCTGGTGTCCTTTAGTGTGTTCAATTTCCTCTTCTTATAAGGACACCAGTAAAAAATAAAAATAAAAATAAATAAAAATAAAAAAAATAAGGACACCAGTATAAGAAAGAGGAAAGAAGAGATCTGCTATTAAATCAAGTTTTGAGTTTTGATTAAGACCTTGGATATAGCCATTAGTTATTAGGGAGACAATAATCAAAATCACAAAGAGATACCACTTTACATTCACTAGGATCTGTAATCAAAATATGGAAAATCATGTTGTTAAGGAAGATGTGGGGAAATTGAAACCCTGATGCATTGCTGGTGGTAATGTAAAATGGCTCAGCCCCTGTGGAAAACAGTTTAGTGTTTCCTCAAAAATTTAAACATCGAATTGCTATATTACTTCATGATTCTACTACTCCTAGATATATAACTGAAAAAATTGAAAACAAGTCTTAAAAAAAAAAGGAAAGGAAAGAAAAGTGTACAAGAATGTTCATAGCATGACTATTCACAATAGCTGACAGGTGACCACAGCCTAAATGTCTTTCAGCTGACAAGTGGGTAAATAAAATGTGATATATTCATACAATGGAATATTATCCAGTCATAAAAAATAATGAAATGTTGAGACATGTACAAAACAAAAGAACCTTGAAAACATGATGCTAAGTGAAATATGCCATATACAAAAAGCCATATAATATATGATCCCATTTCCATGATATATCTGGAGTAGAGACTTTCATAGATACAGGAAGCATGTAGTCATTACCAGGGGCTACAGGGAGTAGAGAGTGGGGGATATCCGCTCAGTGGCTGTGAGGTGATAAAAATGTCCTAGAATCAGTGGCATTGGCTGCGCAACATTGTAAATATACTAAATGCCACTGAATTTTATAGGTTAAAATGATAAATTTTGTTATGCGGATTTTACTACTACTACAACAAATACCAACATCAAATAAAAATCGTAGATGCATCAGGCCAAATTCTGAATGGGCTTTTGTGTACCACACAACATGACACTTAGACTATTATATAAGAATGAGCAGAAAAAACATGAACCTACTGGAGTTTTCTTTAAGGGTAGCCATGGACTATTTTCACTGAAGAATGGTGTGAGAGAAACTTCATGTTTCTAATGCTAGGTATAGATGGATGGATGGATGGATGGATGGATGGATGGATGGATGGATGACTGGGTGAGTAGATGGTTGGGTAAGTGGGTGGGTGGATGGATGGGAGGATGGATGGGTGGATGGATGAGTGGATGGATAGATATAGATGCATCTTCAAAATAAGGTGATATAGGCATATAGGCAGAAAGCTACCTAGAGGTGACCTTCAATAAATTGAATGAATTGATTGATTGAATGAATGAATGAATGAGTGAGGTACTCCATCTCTATAGAATATGTCTTAGAGGCATACAGAGAATTAGCACTAAGCATGCTTGAAACATTCATCTGTCACAATCTAAATGCATATACCTGGTGTTTGTATGTATGTATGTATACCTGGTTAGTTTTTCAGAAATTGTGACTCAAAAACATAAGATTGTTTCTGTCATCAGACTCTCCTAGTCATTAGCTAGTCATTGGACAAGTTGTTGAACACTCAGAAGTCTTATTTTCCTTCTTTGAAAAAGAAAGGGAGAATAGTAGATGGATAATGCGTTGGTATGAGGTTTTGATTCTTGCTGCTAAAGTGTGGTACATGAAACAGCATCGTTACCTGGAAGCTGGTCAGGAATACAGAATTCCAGCCCCCACCCAAACCCGAACAGAATCTGCACTGTAAAAAGATCTCAGAGCCTGCATCTGCATATTAAAGTTTGAGACACGCTTGATGAAATGGCATAATATGTGCTAAATTGTTTAGCAAAATGCCTGTCGTATTTCACAAAACTCAATGAAAGGTTGTTCATTTATCTAACATATTTATTGATCATCTCCTCTGGGGCCAACAACTATTCTAAGCATTGAGAATACTTCAGTAAATAAAACTGTCAAGAACCCTAAACTCATGGAGTGTGTGTGTGTGTGTGTGTGTGTGTATGTGTATATACACACACATATATACATACATACATGTATGTATATATATTTTAGGGGAGGCATTAGATAAACAGATAAGCAAATAAATATATAAATTAATATATATTATATAATAGCAAAAATTATGTTGTTATTAATACAGCCATTTAGATTTGCAGTCAGTAGAGTTCAATCCAATTAAATAAATACGTATTAAGTATTAATGTGTATACTGCCTCCCAGGTGTCTGTAGGGGAAGGACAGAGGCTAGATCTCCTTCCTGTTAGAACAAAGCTCTTCCTACAACACCATGCTGATTTCTTACTTAAAATGAGAAGTAAAGGGTTCATTAGGGCCAGAAACAACAAGGAATCACCAGGTAACTTTATAAACATGACTATAAGGACACATCTGGGGTCCCCGCTAAAGATCCACAGGCTTACATTCTAGCTGTCTCTGTGCACACCGAGACTATTGATTAAACATATTGCAACTATTGCAACATATTGTTTTCTTCACTATGTGTGGGGATCACAGAGTCCTCCAAGCAGGAGGGAGCTTGGTAGAATGAGTGGCTCAACTCCATTCCCCAAGGGTCAATGGCTAGCGGAGAGAATTCATGGCACAGGAGTCTTGTGCCCATCACTAGCTGCAGCTGACCACCAGTCCCTTTTGACTGGGCCCAAGGTTACTGTAGAGACTGAAAGCTAATGGATAAGAACCTACATACTTGTATATACACATACAAACATACACACGTGCACACTCTGTAAATGTATAAAGCAAATGCATGCTTTAGATTTGATGATTTAGGGTGAATGCACAATGTACTAGATAGAGGACAACAAAGACAGTTCCTGAAGAGTGCTGACTACCACCAGGTGCGCTGTATGTGTGTTGATCTGGGATATGGGGATCTCTGTGTGCTTTCCCCATTTTCTGATCCCACAGGTTGGGAATCTCCGGGGTCTTTGCTGTCTTTCCAATCTTGTACAATGACACTGTCTTTTTTACCCACTTTCTGATCCTGTAGCATGTGAAATCTTTCCTCCTCCGGCCATTTTTCAACCAGGATTCGGAAAGAGGTTTAAGCCCTAATGCCCCCAAGTAATCCCTATTACGTAATAAACGCACTTTTATCCCATGCATCTAGATTGCTGCCCTTATGTAGCATTCCTGGAAGAATTCGGTAAATCATTTGTGTGATCTGTGGCTCAGATGAAGAACCCAGGATGTGAAAGACTACATGGCAGGAAGTCCTAACAAGGTCATTTATGGTCCTCAGGTATCACTGTCCATTTGTGCTCCTGAGCACACATCTCACTCATTGCCATGGATCTCGTTAGATGGAAAAACTAGGCTGAAGTAAGTCCGTACCTACCTTACCACCTTGAACTGTAGTTGGACCATGAAGCTTCCTCCTCTCCCACCAAGTCAATAATAGTACATGCTTGGGTTAATTGTCCTAGAGGTTAGTTTTTCTCTGGTTCAAGCTCTTGAGTCCACACAGACCAGGAATATCAGGCATATATTTTTAAGAAGGTTCCCAATCTCGTTCACACAATCTTGATGCCCATGAGCCTAACCACCCCCCCACCCCTCCCCCATGAGTGATCTTTAATCTAGCAGTTTGAGTCCAGGACGTTATAACTTCTCTTCCCTTCTGCCTTCCATTCAAGGTTATTTTTTCCCCCTGGGACTGTGCTTCCTTTAGTGATAATGGAGGTGAGCACTTGTGAGACCTGTAGTTAGAACAGGGAACATAAATCCCCATGTACTCTCCATTAGAGCCAGGCTGACTTGGTTTAGCCATTCTTGCTCAGCCTCTGCCTGTCCATACTCTACCCAGCTTGGCAAAATGCTATAATCATCCCCAAAAGATCCCCCCATGCCCCTTTATTGTCAACTCCTCCCTCTGCCCGTGGTTCCTAGCAACAACTGATCTGTACATTTTTTTCCCTGAAAATCATAAAAATGGAATCATGCAATATGTAGCCTGTTGTACCCAGCATTTTTTCACTTAGCATCATGCTTTGAAAATTCACCCATGCTGTCGCGTGGATCAGTAGTTTCTTCATTTTTCTTCCTAAATACTTTCATGGTATGAATCTATCAGATTTGTTTATCCATTCATCAGTTAATGGAAAATTGGGTTGTTTTCAGGTTTTTGACTATTATAAATGAACTGCTAGAAACAAGTCTTTATCTAAACATGTGTTTTCATTTTTCTTGGGTATATATCTAGGAATAGGTCATAGAGGAAGTATATGTTTAACTTTGAAAAAAAAAAACCCTATTTTTCAAAGTGACTATATCATTTTACATTCTTATCACTAATTCCAGTCAGTTTGCATCATCATTAGTGCTCTGAAGCTATCATGTTATTTCCCCATCCTAGTAGGTGTGTGGTGCTAGCTCATTTAGGTTTTAATTTGCATTTTCCCAATGACTAATGATACTGAACATTGTTCTGTATTCCTAATGAAAACAGGAAATTCTGTCCATTTCATGTACCTGGAGTTGTGCACAGCAAGTGCTCCATAAAATATTTGTTAATGAGTGAATGAATGAATGACCTGTAATTCCCTGGCCACAAGGAATTTACAGCCTCATCCAGGAGATGGAGCGTGAGGTTTTAACAAATCAGACTAAGACTTCAAGGTCAGATCTGGGTTCATACATGGGCTCTCTGCAAATTACTCTTTAAGGCACCTTGACAAAGTACCTGCTTAAATTCTCAACTTCATTTTTTTTTTTCTAGATCTGTACACTGAGAAAAATAACTACTCTCACAAGTTGTTGTGGAAGTTTGAGAAAATAAATATAAATCACTTTATAATGGGTAGCTAATGTATGATTAATAAAACAGTAGCTGCTATGATTATTTTGTCAATTGTAATAATTGCAGATGGCCAAATGGTAAAGTGTTGTACCGAAATAAAAGTGCAATAGGGCTTAATAGAAAAAAAAATTGTTTTGTACGTCTAAAGTACTAAGGAAGATTTTCAGAGAATGCAAAAATCCATGCTGAGTTTAATAGTAAAGAGAGAAGTAACATTGGTTGAGAGCTTGCTGTGTGTCAAGTACTGCTTACCTGCTTAGCTCATTATAAGTTCTCTGCATTCCTGGTTGGCTTCCATTATTACCATTTGGAGAATGATAATAACTGAGGCTCAAAAAGTTTGAACAGCTTGTCTGGTAGTATTTATTGGATAATATCTGGCTAGGCCCGTCCAAAGAGATGCTCAAGCTGTGTGATCTGATCTCTTGGGTATCATGAGGATGTCCCAGAACGTGAGGAAAGAGGCTGGATCTGAGTTTCCCCGTCTTTCTTTGAACATATTAGATCTGTTTTAATGTGTTTTGTGTTTTGGGCTTCCAAACCCAGATAAATAGCTTCTGATATTTTATAAAGTGTGAGAAATCTTGAACTACATTACCCTGTTCTGTTACATGAGAGACAGAAGAATAATACTTAATATACCTAACATATCTCTCCCTTCCCATTACAAACAATGGGATTTGTAATCAACAGATTCATCTCATTTCTTGGTGCTATTTCTATTTGCTGTGTGTAATGAGTTTTGTGTGTTTATTGCTCTTCTTTGAATGCAGTTGAATTTTTTCACAAGTATCCTATCCATGCCTCGAGGGAGGCCCCCCGTTCTCCTGTGGCAGAATGGGCTGTGTGCTGCTGGGTCCCCCCTCTCCCCACTCTATCCCCTTTGTGATTACATAGAAGCTAAAATGGGTCTTGCCAAGCATCTGGCTTAGCCTTCCCAGGCTTTGCGTTTTCTGATAGAGAAAGGCAGCCTTGAGGAGAAAGACCTTCCTCCCAGAGCAAACTGCCTTCTTCAGCATTCAGCCATAATAGCCACCCCCTCCTCAACTTGGGTAGCACTTTTCTCGGAATGTTTAGGGCTATTACAATAGACTGCCACTGGAGAGTCTGAACTGAACGGGGAACTCATTAGCTTTGTGAGCCTGCATATGTCCAAAGAGAGTTTATGTGTAATCCCAACAAATTTCTTTTGTTTGTACTTTATGTTACATTCTCTTTGACTGGGGTTGATTACACAGGAATCATTAACTCACACAAAACTGGAAATAACCCTCTGGGGAATCATCCCAGCCCAGACCCCAGGGAGGAGCGACGTAATAGTTTTCTCTCCATCTCCAATGACTGTGTTTCTAATTAATGATAGTCTTGATGCTGTTTTTAGAGGTTCTTCTTACTTCACTACGACATCAGCTCCTCAAGGGAAATAGAGCTACTTACAACCTGCCTTCCGACTTTAAGTTTCTCTTACTCCTTGAATTCTGGAGTTGCTCGTTACCCTTGAGTTACCATCAGAAAATATAAGGATGTCCCACCTTTATCTATATACCTTGAGTCCTTTTGAAAATTATTTTTTACACATGCAATAGTTGGCACAATGGAAATGCTCAGAATATCGCATTGAAGATATTGTTATTCAATCTCGGATCTTGTTTTTTCCTGAGGATTAATCGTTTAAATTGTAATTCAACCCCCACCCCACCCTGCGCTGGGCAAAAGCCATAGCACATTGTACATACTCAGTAAATGGAAACATGCCTTCTCCTTGTTGGAGCTCTAAGATGTCATTATTCTGCTATTTGAATTGAATTATAAGAATGGAGGGCGGGGGGTGGGGGTGAATGGGTGACGGGCACTGAGGGGGGCACTTGACGGGATGAGCACTGGGTGTTATTCTGTAAGTTGGCAAATTGAACACCAATAAAAAATCAATTTATTATAAAAAAAAAAAAGAATGGAACACTGTAGACATTCAGATGACCCAAATACAGTGAAGGTGACTCAGAAATAAAGCTACAAGTCTTGGATCCAGGAAGGAAAAAAAAAAATGATTTGAATGGTGACTTGCAGTCACAGCCTAGTGCTGATTCTATCACTTCTAATACTGTTATTTCTACTACTTTGACTACTGTTTCTGTGATGACGGTCTCTGATGATCAGTGCTGATCATAAGCCATGAACACTGCCAAGCCCTTGATGTACATCATTTCATTTGTTTTTCCAATAATCCCTATTAACTCTACTTTAAAAATGAGAAAAATGAGGCTTGGTAAGGTCAAGTAAATTGACCAAGATCACAAGAAAGGTAATGAAGCCAGGATCTGAAGCCAGATAGTCTAATTCCAGGACTCATGAATGTATTTGGTCAGCCTCTTCCCACCTGATCACCCAGTGCTCTCCTCTCCTCTTCCCTAAATACCACTGAGTGATCTATTATTATGTTGGGCTAAAGTCTGAATGGGATTTGTAGGACTGTGGGAGTGGAAAACGAAAATGCTAATAAAAAATATTGAATATTCTCACTTATCAGACGTAGAAAGAAGGGTTAAGAGGTTATGTAAGATGTTTGGGGAAAGATCCAGAGGGCTTAGAGGCTAGTTCTGACAATGATTTATCTTCTAGACATTGTGATGAGTTACGGGGATGGAACAGTGAGCAAACCTATATCTCTGCCCTCAAGGATCTTATAGTTTCACTGGGAAAATGGGCAGTGAAATGTTGATAATTCAGAAATACTTCAGTGACTGAATATGTGGTGTATTGAGAACCCAGAGGGACCCACCTAATTAACTTGTACAACTCATGGAAAATTTTCCAGGGGAAATCAAATCTATGCTGACTACCTGAAGGATGAGTATGAGCCAGACAGGCTAAAGAGGATGGTGAACCTTAAGACATCAGTACAGGAAAAGGAAGCACTACAGATAATGTCTCTGAGCATTTCTCATTTCTCATGCTCAGAGTAAATATGCTCTGAATAAATCTGGTCATCTGGAAAATGAGGTTCAGAATGGAAATGTCTACTGTCCTAAAGCAAAGCACATAGTACACTCTAGCAAAGTGTAGGTGTTCTGTAAATGTCACTGTTCCCTTCTTGTGGGAATGGCTAAGAAACTGGTCTCCAAGGGATATGGACTCTGGTAATAACTAATAGTAGGACTGGGGGAGGGTTATTCTAGTTAGCTATTGCTGCATAATAAACCATCTCAAACATTGCAATGTAAAACATCAGCCTTTATATTCTGCGTTTGGACTCTGTATAACCAAGCATTCAGCCAGATTCTCATACAGCTTGATAAATTAAACTGGTTGTTGGTTAAATAAATTATGAATGTCAGCATGGAGATGGGCAACCATTCTTGGGTTTCAGTCTCAGCCCAACTATTGACCAGCTACGTCACCTTGGGCAGCTCATGTCTTCTACAAGCCTGTTTCACCTGAAAAATGGAAATATGAAGAGTAGTCAACATTACCTAGTTATTTTAAGGGCAAATGAGCAATAAGCTAGTCACTTAGCACAGTGCCTGATGAGTAGTAAGAGTCCAATAAGCACTAGTAATATAATGGGAATAGCTGGTCTCTGCCCTGGGTGGTTTGGGAGTCTTATCTGGGATGTCTTGAACAATTGGAGGCTAGAAGCACCTAGAGGCTTCTTTTCTCACATGTCTGAAACCTGTGCAGAGATGTCTACAAGTCTTAGCTTAACTGGAATTGACCAGAGACATGATTTGGGCTGTTCAGAGAATGTCCGCTGAATTCCAAGAGAGAGTGTTTCAAAAGGGAGCATGTGAGATGGAAAATATTTTGTGGCCATTTCTCAAAATTACAATCTGTCAGTAGACTATCCCAGACAGAAAGTTTCATTTTTTAAACAGCGACAGAGTCTGAAAAACTTCCATCGCCTAGTCTTCGTATCTATATATGCATAGGACCCGGTGACCATACTTGCTAGGATTTCCTTAAGAGTAGAATTTATGTTTTAGTCACCATTGAGCTTTTGCAATGGTGATAAAAATACTGTAGTGGCTGATATATAACAGGTGCTCTATAGATATATGTTGAATAAACAAATAAATTAAAGCTATTGAAATAATGTCGAGTAGTGAAAACGTGTGTAAAATACTGATTATAATATCTTGCCCAGGGATTCTTAAAAAAAAAAAAAAAAAAGGTCCTAACATGGGAATAGTTTTTCCTTCCAAACACAGACACCGATGGGTGTGTTTCAAATATTATGACATCAGGGTAGAAAAAGCAGATTTTTTTCTAATAATACTCTCCATCAAGACTTTTCCTAGGAAGGCTTACTCTGGTACAGAAAAGCTATGTAATTTCCACCTAAACAATTAGATACTTCTGTCCTGTTGGTTTGTGTTGTGACTTTGTCTTGGGAGACTAATTATATAATTAAGAATGTAGAGCCCATGACTGGAAACCGTTTTGGCCAATGACTCATTGTGTGACCTTGAGCTCGTGGTATGCTTTTGACATCAGCTTCCTCATTCCTTACCACAACTTACAGCTAGAAGACGCCACAGCAAATGAGCAAATTTTCTTCTAAAGTGAAAATACAGGGAGTTTACAAAAATAATGTACGATGATCTTCTCCTGTTGTCTAAACACTTCCTTGACCATAAGTCATGTCTCCCTGATAGATACATTTTCTCTCTCAGACAATCACAATATATATAGTAATTTGTGCCTTCAATGCATAGCAGCTGGGAGAATTTGGTGCCAATAACTTTTTTTTTTATTTGCTAATATCATTTGGCTTTCTCCTCAAATGAAATTTAAAATGAAACAGTTTGGCAATCCACATTAGCACCATCTCGCAATAGTCCCATGTTGGTTCCACTGCAGTTTGATAATTTACAGACTCATTGGGTTGAAAGGGACTTGGCAAGCTTAACTAATTCAGTGGTTCTTAAACCTGGCTGAACATCAACATTTAATGGGGACCTTTAAAAAATACAGATTCCTGGGCATAAGTCCCTACTGATCAGTAGGTTAGAATCTGCACAAGTGGGACCTAGAAATTTTAATCTTTACAAAGCTTCCCAAATGATTCTAATGATAAGCTATTATTTAGCTCTGCCTTGGATATATCTCTAATATATCTCTTAGCCCAAGCTTAGATCTAGGTTAACTATCACCTTCTTGGAGTGGACTTACCTAATCAATCTATTTTATATCTTCCTCACACCTTGTAATTTGAACTTACTGCTTTGATCCATATTTCATCTTCAGCTGAAACCCTGAGAGTAGTTTTGTTTCTTGTTTGTTTGCTTATATGTTCATTCATTCATTCATTCATTCATTCATTCAGGTAAAAAATATGCTGCAGTAAAACCCTTTAATTCCCCAGTGGTAATTTTCAGACCTCTCATGGGTGAGTGGGTGGGCATGATGTGCTGTGATCAGTTTTAGACAAGAGGTTAGAAGAGATTCTTCAAAGCACAGGTGCTTCCAGGAGCTTACCATGAGCAGCATTTCCTCATTGGTAAAGCCCTAACAATAAGGTTTCTCTCCCTCCCTGAAAACTTGGGTCTAGTTCCAAATTTGCTGATTCTCATGGGACTTTGCTAATGTCCATCTCTCTTGGCATCATCAGTCTGTCAATCTAGACATCATAGATTTTAAAAAAATGCATCAGATTATAATGTCTCCCTACTTAGAACTCTTCAATGATTTCTCACTTAATGGAGATAAGACAGATTTCTTCCCATGTTCCTGTGCCCCTGCATGATCTTGTTCCTGCTGATCTTTTGACTGCATCATGTCTTGTTTTACCTCTTATCTTCTGGCTTCAAAACCTCCATTCTGTTTTGTGAACATAAAGCTTTCTGCATCTGGACTTTGACATTTGTTATTTTTCTCTGCCTTGGATATATTTCCTTTTTTTTAATAAATTTATTTTTTATTGGTGTTCAATTTCCCAGCATATAGAATGACACCCAGTGCTCATCCCATCAAGTGCCCCCCTCAGTGCCTGTCACCCAGTCTCCCCCACCCCCTGCCCACCTCCCCTTCCCCCACCCCTAGTTCATTTCCCAGAGTTAGGAGTCTCTCATGTTCTGTCTCCCTTTCTGATATTTCCCACTCGTTTTTTTTTTCTCCTTTCCACTTTATTCCCTTTCACTATTTTTTATATTCCCCAAATGAATGAGACCATATAATGTTTGTCCTTCTCTGATTGATATATTTCTAATATATATTTTAGCCCAATCTTTAGATCTAGCTTAACAATCACCTTCTCAGAGTAGACTTTCCTGATCTATCAGTTATCTTTCTCATAACTTGTCATTCTCCAGTTTATTATATGTTCATTGGAATATATATCTATTATATATTTGGTGGAATATATTTCCTTTGTAGCAAAAATCAGAAGCTGTTATGCTTTATTCTATACTCACTGTCTATAAGTCTATTGTCTATGTCACTCTATAAGAAGGACAAACAGTGTATGTTCTCATTCATTTGGGGAATATAAATAATAGTGAAAGGGAATATAAGGGAAGGGAGAGGAAATGTGTGGGAAATATCAGAAAGGGAGACAGAACATGAAGACTCCTAACTCTGGGAAATGAACTAGGGGTGGTGGAAGGGGAGGTGGGTGGGGAGTGGGGGTCAATGGGTGACGGGCACTGACGGGGACACTTGACGGGATGAGCACTGGGTGTTATTCTGTATGTTGGTAAATTGAACACCAATAAAAAATTAATTTATTTAAAAAAAAGAATATATGCTTTCTGAGGATAGAGATTTTGCCCTTCCTCTCCACTGTGGAATCCCTGCAATCCCTGGCCTGGTACAAAGCATAATTTTTGAATAAGCAACAATGGTTTCCAATGGTCAGGCTCTGTTGAAATCTGAAGTAGTTTCTTGTTCAATTTGCAGTGACATAAGAACCTCTACTCTCTTGGTTGACTATCACGTCAACCAGGTGTTGACTTAATCATAGAGACTTATAACTTAATATGATTATCTTACTAACTAACCTGGATCCTTCTTTCTCCAACATAAGGCTACTTTCTTTCGATACTGACTTTAGTGGGGAAAAATGCGCTGACACACTTACAGTGTATTCTCAATAACTAACTTACCATTAGTAAATAACACCCTTGGTTTGAACATCAAAGTCACTGCAGCAATTGAATGAACTACTTAATGAAGATGTATTATCATTTCATTATTTGTACATAGCGACATAGATTTTTATGAACTACCGAGTCTGGCAGCATTTAGAAAGTTTTTAACCTTTTCATGTTGAAGTTTATATGATTCTAAACTTGAAGCATGGCATTGTAGAAAAAGCACTGGATAATGTCATAGCTTGGAGTAATTATTTCACTCTTTGTGTGATCTTAGAAATGTCATGTCACATATCTGAGCCAAATTTCTTCCTCAATAAAATGGAGATAAAACCTAACCCACAGAATTATTGTGATATTCAACATCCAAATAAAATTCTGTGAATATATAAGTACCAAAACTTTGTTCAAACCTAAGGAAATATTATATGAATGAAAAAGACTTATTGGATTCCTAGTATGTATAGTTTTTGTGCTAAGTGCAAGAGATGTAGTAAACAAAATGGGCATGGTCCACGTCCTCACAGAGTTTTTGGTCTAAGATACAGGCAAATGGTAAATATTCACAATTAATATAGCATCATTACTTTTGATATGCATTGTGAAGGAATGTTATGAAAGATTATTAAAGAGACATACCATTCATCAATATATAATAGCATAGTTGTGAAATTGATACTGTTCTAAAATAGTCCTCTATTATGCCAACATTTCTCTGTTAAAATTCTTTTCCTATGAGGAGACTAAAAGAAGTAATAGACATCTGAAAAAGGGAGAGCAGCATGCAATGGATTTCATCTAATACGTTAGAATTGTTTCTAAGTCCAGATTAATGCAGCTCATGAAAGACTTGAAAGACAAAGGAATTTCCTTGGATAACACATATCAACTCCTAGTTCGATCTACATACGCAGCTTGGAATTTTACCCTTATTAATTGTGACTCATCTTCTTTTCTTCCTTAACAACATCTATTATCTAAAAAACAAAAACAAAAACAAAAAAAACACCTCACCTTCATTTCTTTATTTCTTTACCATTGCCATAGTCTTGACCACTTATTAAGGTGATTGTTAATATTCCCCCAGTTCATGTCTGTGTTTCTATTTTCTTTTTCAATATAAGTGGTATCTCTTATTCAAGATCATTTGGTCAGTAGCATTTCGATGTATATAAATCATAAAAGCAATTGGAAATTTTACTACATGATACTTGACAAAAAGTCAAAAATGTTTACACATAATCAAAAGGCAAATAATAAATGGAGAAATATTCACAGCACATAATAAAGAGAAATGGCTGACTTTATTAATATGCAATATGCAAAGAGCTCTTAAAAAATCAATAAGAGAAAGACAAATGACTTATAGAAAAATGGACAAAGAAGATGAACAGGCAGTCCACAGAAAGAATCATATGAATGGACAATAAACAGGAAAAAGCACAATCCAACACATAATGGAGGAAATGCAAATTAATATTTTAATGAGATGTCATTTGTCACCTATCAGAATGGTGCAGATTAGAGATTGAGAACGGTACATATTGACAAGAGTTGAGAAAATCAGATGTCACAGTAGCTACTGATGAAATTGCAAATTTGTAAAAAAAAAAAAAAAGTCAATTTGGCTGTATCAAAATTTAAGGAATACATACCCATTCATAGAGTAATTTTAATTATTAAACTATACCTTAAATACATCCTCACATTTACTTATGAAAGTATGTTGCTCTATTGTGTGTTTTTGTATTGTATGCTTCTTTTGTGTGTTTATTTTTTTTTTTAATATGCAAAACAACATAAATGTCCCTCAGCAAAAGACTGGTCAGCTGAATTTTCTTTCTTTCTTTTTTTTTTTTTTTTCTTAATTTTCTATATTAATGTGCATTGAGTTCTTTGTGAGAGCGCCCAGCATATAGCACGTCTTTCTCCTGCCTGAGTTCAGAATCAATTGAGGAATAAGACAAGAAATAGCATGTATGTGGACCAAAATATCCTCCATAAGTCCACTAAAGCCTGTGCTAGAGGATGTGGCTTGTGTCTACAGGCAGATTGGCTTCCTCCAACACCTACTGTTGCCCTGGACACTTACAGGACTTCCCTTAGGGCACAGCTTGCTTTTGAAGGGACTTTTCCCAGTGTATGCTCCCTGGGGCTGTACTCTCAAAAGAGAAGACAAGCTGAGACAAACATGCCTAATTCATTCTTCTCAAGTTGACTGATCAGAAAACTGATCCAAAATTTTGATTAAAAAAAAAAAAAATCTGAACTCACAAACCATTACTTAAGTAACTCAAATTTTGAAAAGTTGACCAATACTATTATTTGGTTCTATTGTGGAAGGCAACCAGTTCAAGGGCTTGGGGCAACTATTACTATTTATTTTATATCCTCTGTGTTTTTCAGGTTTATTTTTGGTATGCACATATATTATTTATAATAACAACAAAAATAATTTAAAACATTTGTCAGTGCCTGGTTGTTGCTGAGTAAAAAAACTGAAATCATTTCCACTCGCTTGCTCTAAGCCATTTTTTCAACTTTGTCTCTAGCTAATACCTAGACAGGAAGCCTGAATACCACCAAATATTTACATTACCCTTGCCAGGGTTATTTGATCAGTTGACAAAACACTCCCTATCCACTCTACCTGTCAAAAAAATGTCTATCTGAGAAGTCACAGTCCTATGCTACCATTGGGCAGAAAGACTGATAGATCGTTTCTCAAACATGACATAGCTGTATCTATCAATAATGTTTAAAATGTCTTTTAACCTGGAAATTACTAGGTTTTTGGAACTTATCCTAAAGCAATCATTGTGGACACTTAGTTTCTAGGATATTCAGTGGAATATTTTTTTAATCCCAATAACATTGTTAATATTAAATGTCCAATATTAGGGAATTAGTTAGATGAGTTAGACATCCATGATGAGTTAGACATCCCTTCAAAGGAAAACTTGCAGTCGTTAGAATGATGGAGAAGAATGTACCACTACCAAAAAAGATGTTCACGACACATACATAAGTGGAAAAGACGTAGATACAATACATTATGTACCACATGCATCCAGTTTTATAAAATCTAAATAGGAAAAGGTATACAATGTATCCCAAACCATTGGTGATAATCATCTCAGTATGATGACATAACACCTAATTTTCATTTTCTTTTAGTTTACTACATAGCTATATTTTTTCAAATTTCTCCAATAAAATATATTATTCTTTTAGTAAAGGGAATGAGTCATTTTATAGCAAAATATTAATAATAAGGGAGACTATTACCAATTTCAGGACTGAGCTGGGGAGTCATCGATTACAGGGAGTCTTCCCCTGTCAATCCATTGTAATTATTTCTTCCTTTCCTAAACTCTTCTCCCGCATGTGTTTAGACCTTCTTGCTAAGTGTTTAACTCCTGCCCTCCTCCTAGGCTGAAAAATCCCTGAGGGCACGGACCATGTTTTACTTGATGGGGAAACCCAATAAGTCCCAAGAGTGAGGCAAGGAACATGACTGCTGGTTGACCTGAATGGAAGCACCTATATTGTGTCTAGGTTAAAAAAAAAAAAATCCAATGTATTGATGACAAGACAACAGGTATAGGAACATGGTACCTACTAAAATTGCCCACTGGGAGCAAAATCCCTTTCATTTGAAGAATTGCTCAGTTTCTGCTGAATGTGATTCCATGTGGATAGACAGTCAGGTGAACATTTGAAAATTGTCCAGCAAGGGCAAGTAGGCACTCCAGATGTTCTCCACACACTGAGCCAGTGGCATGCATGGCACCGTAAAAGTCAGGCATCCATAAGGAAAGTTTCGCTGTGGAGCAAGTTCAGAGCGCTCCATCCATCCAAGCCTCGTGCAAGTCTGGAGGTATTAATAAAGACCCCCGTCACCTAGGACCTGCTCCCACCCTTGCTTTTTGAGGGAATAAAAGCTGCAGGATAAGCCTTGGCAGTTTTGTGTCTCTCTAGGACTTGTTAAATTCCTCTCTCCCTCTTCTCCTACCTCTTGAAATCTTAAGCGCTCATGCTTTATGTTCTAGCTTGTAAATGAAGCCTGTTATTATCATTGAGATAGTGTTTTTATGGCATAAATAATGAGCTCAAACAGGGGAAGCGGCATTGGGTGGAATTACTGCCTGAGCTGAAATGGAAATAATCAATATGTCCTCACTTACAAATCTCATCTGCATGTCAACTCCATCCTGCCGGCTGTCTCCCTACAGATTCATTTCGCAGGAGGCCCAATAAAACATGCGGGTGGCATTGATCTGTTTTATTCATAGCCAGAGATAGAAATGCATCATTTGAAATTAATAGGAGGGCTTGTGTTTATAACCCACTCCAGAACGAGTAGCCTGCAATGCAGACCATTTAGAAAGGACTCATCCACCCAGAGGAAGAGGTGACCCTGGGGAACAGGGATCACGGACCCAGGTTTGAAGTCGCCTGTGATGTCGAGCCTGTTGCCACTCATCACACTTCCGGAGCTTGGGACGTGAATGCCACGATTACTCATTAGAGCTGCTCCTTAAATCACCCGGAGATGCTACGATCAGGTTCCAGATATCTTACCAAATCCTGCCCTGCACTGTTTTTCTTTGATCTGCACAAAATGAACAGTAAGACATGATC
The DNA here is from genome assembly GCF_905146905.1 of Nyctereutes procyonoides. NCBI lineage: Eukaryota > Metazoa > Chordata > Mammalia > Carnivora > Canidae > Nyctereutes > Nyctereutes procyonoides. The sequence continues at coordinate 2,401,586 of NW_026575135.1, read as the reverse complement.
TCATAGAAACGGAAAGGAAACATAGATGTTGTCTAATTCAGTATTGCTCCTTACTGTTATACGTGCCCAACGTTACAGCGGGTCAACTGCTATGTTTGAATATTTCCATATAAGGGAGATTCATTATTTTATAACATAGCCCCATTTGAAAAAAACTTTTTTTTTCTTTTTTTATAAAGTTGTAATAGGAGCACCTGGGTGGCTCTGTTGGTTAAGCCTCCAACTCTTGATTTTGGCTCAGGTCATGATTTTAGGGTCCTGGGATTGGGCCCACATTGGGCTCCACACTCAGCAGGGAGTCTCCTTCTGCCTCCCTACCCCCTGCACTCTCTGCCTCCCAAAATAAATAAATAATTAAATAAATAAATAAATAATAAACAAATATTTTTTTGAAAAAAAAAAAAAGAAAACTGTAATAAATAATTATCCCCTTGGTATTGCTGGGGGTGTTTCTTGGTGTTTCTGGATAGATCTATTCCCTGAAGTTGTCCTGAGTAACCTATGGCATTCCTTGTCCAACATTATTTTAAAGACAGAATGAAGAGTCAGTCCTTAAAATTGCCTGTCATGGTCTGAATCTCTTTTACCTCTTTGGTTTATCAGGTCCTCCTCGGTATCCTTACTTCCCATTCTTAGAACATATCATGTTCCCTCCTTCCTAGAGTCCCTTCACTATTTGCCCAGATAATGGATCCTCCATTTTCAAACCTCAGGCCAGATGTTCCTTCTTCAGGAGAGATTTTAATGGATTTCCCTAGGTTCTATGGAAACCCCCTATCATATAACTTACTCCTATCAAATATATTCCTTTCTAGCTCAATTGACTTTTTAACTAAATGTTTTATTTAAAGATCATTGTAAAATCACATGCAGTTAGAAGAAATAATTCGGGGAGTTTCTGTATCCTTTACCAAAGTTCCCCCAAATTAACCTCTGGCAAAACCGTGATACAACAATAAGGATATTGATACTGATCTACTCCACCATCTTACTCACATTTCCCCAGTTTTCCTAATACGTATATGTGTGTGTATCTATGTGTGTTTAGTTCCCCACAATTGTGTCGTATATGTAGGTTCACGTACCCACCAACACAGACAGGACACAGAGAAGTGCGTCACTGCAAGAGTCCCAGGTGTTACCCATTTCTAGTCACACCCACCCCCTCTCCTTAGATATAACCCCAAGCCATCCCTAATCCCAGCAACCAGTAATATATTCTCCACTGCTATAATTTTCTCATCTCAAAATTCTGTAGAATCATACTTTTTGTAACCTTTGGGGATTGGGTTTTTATAAGACCCATCAGAGAAAAACCAGATTTTTGCATATATCACACTTTCATTCTTTTTTATTGCTGAGTAGTATTTCATGGTATGGTATGGACCTACCACAGTTTGTTTAATCAGTCACCTCCATTAAACAATGTCTGAGGGTGTTTTTTCCTCCATTTTTGGTAATTACAAATCAGGCTTCTATGAACACTCATGTATGAAAAAGGTTTTCATTTTTTTTTGGAAAAAAATGTGCAAGATGGCAACACTGGGTTGTGTTCCTATTGCATTTTATAATTATATATTTGAGCAGTTGAAGACACTTAGAACTGTATTAGTCACTTATCTGTGGGCTCTATAATAGCAAAGGACCAAATCTTTTCATATCTATGGCACCTAACACAATGCTTGGCCCTTAATTGTTATTAAACCAATGCATGTAAGTACAGTGTACACAGATGTTTTGCTTTAGCTCTCCTTACTAGTGTAGGGAATTGCTCTTAAGTCCATGCTTTTCAGTCCCATAAGTCCCACTAGGTTTCTTGAATTGTACCTTTCTTTTTTGGGGTCTTTGAGTGTCCTGAGTTTTGTATCTTTTGCTCAATACTATATTCATGAGATTGATTCAAACTCCTGTGTGGAACAATGGATCTTCATTCTCACTGCTGTATAATATTCCTTTCTGTGACTTTACATAACCTTTTTGACTTATGATGATAAACCCATTATCATTTGAAAACATTGTTAAATTAAAATGTATTTATATACCTATTCTGATCATAGCTTAGCCCACCCTATCTTAAGCATGCTCAGAACACTTGCTTAGCTTATTGTTGGGCAAAAACCATCCAACACAAAGCCTGTTTTGTGACAAAGTGTGGAATATCTCATGTAATTTATTGAATGATGTACTGAAAGTGAAAACAGAATGCTTGTATGGGTATGCGTGGTTGTTAGCACGTCAGTTGTTTACCCTCATGAATGAATGGTTGGCTGGTAGCTGTGGCCTGCTGCTGCCACCCAGTATCACAAGAGAATATCTATCACATATCACCAGTCCAAGAAAAGGTCAGAATTTTATGATTTCCACTGAAAGCATATTGCTTTTGCATCATTGTAAAGTCCAAAAATCCATAAATTGGACTATGGTAGGTTCAGGACCACTTGTACTAAAACCATTTATTCTGATGATGGCTGCATTGATCATTTCCAACCTGGAGCTATGATTGATAATATTTAGATGAGCATTCTAAGACTTGTCTTATAGCGATTGTGTGAATGAGTTTCAGTTCAGTGTGTACCTGAGTTCAGTTTCTGGGTCACAGGTTAGACATTTATTCAGCTTTGATAGATACAGGTTGTGTCCTAAAGTATCTGGTCTGGTTTATTTTATTTTATTTTATTTTAATTTATTTTATATTTTTTTCTGGTCTGGTTTATACTCCTGCTGGCAATGTATGAGTATTTGTTGTTGTTAGTTAGTTAGTTATTATGGGAGTTGTTATATACTAAAGCTTTAATTTATATTTTCCCATATTGCTAATGAAAATGATCAGCTTTTCTTGTTCATTGGCTAAGTAGATATCTTCTTTCATAATACCAATTCAAGACCTTTGTGCATTTATCTTTTGCTTGATTTGTCTCTTTTTTCACTTACTTATTTGTAGATGCATTTGTAGGACACTCTTGGAAATTCTTTATTGGATATACACACATGAAATGCCTTTTCCCACACTGGTATTGAGTGTGTACTTTTCTTTTATTGCTATCTTTTGATGAACAGAAGCACTTAGTTTTATTGTAAATCAATCTATATATTTTTTTGATCAACTGTTTTATCTTTCTGTTTAAAAAACCTTTGCCTATTCCGAGGTTTAAAAAATGTCCTATGATTTCCTCAAAAATCTTTATTGTTTACTTTTCACTCTTAGGTTAGTAATCTATGTGGAATTTAATTTTGTGTAAGGTATGAGATGGGAGCTTAATTTTTTTTTTCTGTGATGATATCCAATTAATCCCCCACCCTTTATTGACAAGATCATATTTCCCCAACACCGTCATGACACCAACATAGTGAATTAGGGAATCATGTTCTTGAAACAATATTCTCTTCTACTAGTTAATTTATCTAAAAATGAATATTATGTGTCATGTCTGAGGAAACCAAATATTTGGGAAGGGGCGTTGCATTGGTGGTATTTGTTGTCCGGGAAAGTCCTCAGTTTGCAACAGATCCTAAAGATTGGCTCTGAACACAGTTGCAGGCAGTTGCAGATTCTATTAGCTTAACATTCTTGGAAGAGATCTGTTTGAAAGCTCCATGCAAATGGCTGCAATTTTATTTGCCAAATGTGTGAAAAATATGTATCTTCTCATTTTTCTGAGAACACATAAGTTAGGCTTATTTTTCCCACGCATCGTTAGGCATAATGTGTTTGTTCTCATGCTTCCTGGAATCCAAAGCTCAGCCTGGTCACAGACAATAATGGTCAGGGCTGTGGTTCTTGTGGAGAGCAGGATTCTAGTCTCAGTGCTGCCCTGGGTTAGTGTGAGGTCAGTAACAGAGGCATGTCAAAGCGTGCTGCCTTGTTTTCCTCAGAGTAAAGGGCTAAAAAATAATAAATATAAATATAATTGTGAAATATAAATATATAATCTCCAAGCTAATTAAAGACCCAACCAGTAATTCCCTCAAGTAATTATAAATGTAAAAATGGGAAAAAAATATGTGTGACAACATATTAAGATGTTAAAAACTCCCTTGCATAAAGATATTAATCTTATGTGCTGCTTTCCTAGGTTATATTTTGTCCTGAGTCCATAAAGCCTTTAACTAAAGGTGACGTGCTATTAAAAAGTAATAAAGATTGTGATGCAGAGAAATGGACAACTGCCTTTACAGCATCCATAAATTTCAAAGGAATCTTCAAAACTTTCCAAACACAACCTCCTGGGAACAGATTCCTTCTGGCCTCAGGCTACTCTCCTGTGGGGTGTACCAAACTTGCAGACATGATTAAAATGATTTTTACATTTGAATCTTTTTTTTTCCCCTCCTGTCTGTGATGTGTTTACTTCTCTCTCCCCAGGGTCAATTTTTTGAATTAGGAAAGTGGAATTTTGCTAATGTATTAACAGAGGAGAAAAGACATGAGATTCCATATGGACATTTAGCCTCTGGTCTTTCCCCATCCCAATTCATCTTAATGCAGGAAGTCTCCACTTCCCGGAGCATTAGCATTTAATTGAGGGAGAAGGGGGGTTGTAATTTCTCTCCCTCCCTCTCTCTCCCTCAACTTTTTATTTTGAAATAATTAGAGATTCCAAGGGAGTTTCAAAAATAGTACATAAAATCCCAAGAATCCTTTACCCAGCTGCTCCCAGTCTTCTATAACTCACTGGTACTACATCAGATCAGAAAATCACCATCGTAGAACCCTGTTGGCTAGACTACAGTCCTTATTCAGTATTTGATTTTTAAGCACATGTCTCTGTGTGTGTGCGCGAGGGTGGGGTGGGGGAGAGAAGGGGTCCATGTGATTTAATCTCATATCTAGATGCACAGAACCATCACACAATCGAGATACACTACTATGCCCAGGGTGCCCGGGTGGACCAGTTGGTCAAGCTTCTGACTGTTGCTTTCAGCTCAAGTCATGATCTCAGGGTCCTGGGAATTGAGCCTCAAGTCCGGCTCCATGCTTAGTGAGGAATCACCTTGGGATTCTCTCTTCCTCTCTGCTCTACTTCCTTGTGCACACTCCCTCTTTCTCTCTCAAATAAATAAATCTTAAAAAAAAAAAAAAAAAAAGATACACTACTGTTCCCTTCTCACAAAGGAACTCCTTTGTGCTGCTCCTTTATTGTGGTTGCCCTGTGGGTGTCATAGCTCTCTTTTTCCTGCAGGATACAGTTCAGACTTCTTACCCTATTAGTCAAAACCCTTCAAAAGGAAGAAATTACTTTAAACTGGCAGTGCCTAACATATACATCAGACCTGGTTTGCCTGTGGGCAGAGTCACTGTGAGTTCAAAGATTCATGCCCGGGTGTTAATCTCCCCCTAAACTTGCTCTAGGGATGTGGGTAAACATGGGCAGAAAGCTTCTGGGCGCACTTACTGTCTCTAGACCACTTCATCTCCATGCAGGTGTGTGGCACAAATATTTGACAAGGGCTGAAGAAATGGGGGCAGGTCTGCCACTTTCAGATGTCTTTATTTCAATTCCGTTACCTGCATCTGAATAAGTAAGCTGGACTAGAGTTTTCCCCACAGAGGCCATCTTAATTCAGATTTAGGAAGTGGAATTCATGTTCTCCCATCCAACTTGTTTCAAGACTACATTGAACACTGTGTCATGCTTCCCTGAGTATAAACCAAAAAACATTCGGTAAAGATACCTCTTTTCCCTCACCTCTATAGCTTGTTCAGATGGGATCACCGAGAGGTTTTATCTTGCCTCCACCGAAGGAAGGACAAATGGTGCGATCATCAAATCCCATCTAAATTCCTAATATCCAACCATGTTCCGGACATGTTGCTAGGCTCTGGAGACTTAATAGTAGACAAAACAGACAAGACTTACTTACATCAGAGGATTTACAGTCTGGGGGAATTTTTTGTTTGTTTATTTTGAGAAGGCAGAGAGGAGCAGAGGGAGAGAGCGACTCTTAAGCCCTGTACAAGGATTGACCTCACAACCCTGAGAGCACGGCCTAAGCTGAAATCAGGGGTGCAACACTTACCCTTATCCAGACCCCCCTGGAGGAATAAATCTGAAGGACAGTATTCACATCTGATTATTTCTATGTAGCAGGGTCTGTTTCAACATATTATACGTAGTACAATATTTATTATATATTAGATGGGGTTCACCAGCAAATGAGTGTTTGAAGGAACACATGCCAAATTGAGAGATATTCACAAGTTTTTAGTCTCTGTGGGTCCCTCTAATTCCATTTTGTCAGATTTCGAATGAGCTGAGGCTTCCTAAGAAAATGCCCTCTTTGAATTGTAAGGTGGAAAGTTGAAGCCAAAGGCTAAAATTTCTCGGCGGTTTTTCGAGGCAGCTTTATGACCAACCTAGCTGCATCCAGTTGCAGATATTCAGCACCGCTCTCTTCCTTATTCTGATTTACAGTGCAGCCAATTCAAATAATATGCAGAAAGAAGCATTGCTAAAAAAAGTAAGTATTATCAATTAGCATACAAAAGAGGAACTCAAGAAGCTGTTTCTGGATAAGAGGTCCTGAGAGAGCTCAACAGCCCAGAGGCGGCAACAGTGGTAAACATCCAAGTTTACAACCCCTTTGGGGTGCCTGAGCAAAGAAAAGCAACTTCCTATTAGTGGTCCTAAAGCAAACTAATTTCACTTCCCTGGAAACTCATTTGGAAAACAGCATGATTTGGGGGAAAAACTCTATGGGTGCTGTTAAGAGAAACTATCACCCATCCAGAGCTCTCAAGGCTGACCTATAGAGTTGACCCTGACAAAATGGTAATTGTGGGCAAGTCGTTTGTTCAAAGTTCAGACCAAATGCTCTATTTAGAGCAAATGGAATTTGGTCAGCTTAAGAGACAGGCTTATGCCATCCAGCCGTCTGTGCGTGTGCGCTTTCAGCCAGAGGACACCTGAGCAACCGAGCGGATATGTTGTTAAAACTCTTCCTTTTCTGTTTATTTTTTGTAGTGTGCCAGGTTCAGGATGCTATCTCCTCTGTGCGGTGTTCACAGATCCTCACGGTCGTCAGGTGTTTTGTACATTGGAGGGGTCCTTAGCATGTTCTGTAAGGCCCTCTGACATCAGAGCCCTGTAGGTAGCACCCGGTTCATCTCTCACCATGCACCATTTACTCCCCGTATTTCAACCAATTCAAAGGAATCGTAGTTTCCTAAGCATAGCTGGCCCTGTCGTACTGTTGGGCAGACAGAGGTAGGGCCTCACCAAAATGGGTGACCTAAGGCCAATAGGTCACCTTGGATAAGTTCCTAAAACTCAAGTCACAAACAACTCACCCGCCTAAAAAAAGAAGAACACCAGAATCAGCCAAACACAAGGCCATGCACCCTGCCTCACCTTATCACATAAAACCGCATGTTCCTAACCACCCCATTTTTTTTCTTAACTTGCACAGGCATAAAAAACACACACCCTTCCCCTCCTGGGCGACTTCCCTGACTCGGGCCTCCTCTCTGAGTCATGGAACCTCACCCGGGAGCACTCCCCATTAAAGACATAGACATGGCCAACAAGCACATGAGGAAATGCTCCGCATCACATGCCATCAGGGAAACACAAATCAAAACCACAATGAGATCCCACCTCACACCAGTGAGAATGGGGAACATTAACAAGGCAGGAAACCACAAATGTTGGAGAGGATGCGGAGAAAGGGAACCCTCTTACACTGTTGGTGGGAATGTGACTTGGGGCAGCCGCTCTGGGAAACTGCGTGGAGGTTCCTCAAAGAGTTAAAAATAGACCTGCCCTACGACCCAGCAATTGCACTGTTGGGGATTTACCCCAAAGATACAGATGCCGTGAAATGCCAGGACACCTGCACCCCGATGTTTCTAGCAGCCATGTCCACAATAGTCACACTGTGGAAGGAGCCTCGGTGTCCATCAAAAGATGACGGATAAAGAAGATGTGGTTTATGTATACAATGGAATATTCCTCAGGCATTAGAAATGACAAATACCCACCATTTGCTTCAACATGGATGGACCTGGAGGGTATTATGCTGAGTGAAGTAAGTCAATCGGAGAAGGACAAACAGTGTATGGTCTCATTCATTCAGGGAATATAAAAAATAGTGAAAGGGAATAAAGGGGAAAGGAGAGAAAATGAGTGGGAAATATCAGAAAGGGAGACAGAATATGAGAGACTCCTAACTCTGGGAAACAAACTAGGGGTGGTGGAAGGGGAGGAGGGCAAGGGATGAGGATGACTGGGTGATGGACACTGAGGTGGGCACTTGATGGAATGAGCACTGGGTGTTATTCTATATGTTGGCAAATTGAACATCAATAAAAAATAAATTAGTAAAAAAAAATTTAATAGGAAAAATAAGTAAAATAAAATAAAATAAAGCACTCTCGAACCTACCTCCTGGCTCTGCTGTCTTTCATTTTCTCCACCGGTCATTAAAAGAAAACCTAACACATACCACCTCTCTTTGTTCACACTGCTTCTCTCTTCCTGGAATGTCTGACCTCACCGCTTTCTACCAATAAACATCCCATTTTCAAAACTTGTTTTAAAACTTGCCTCTCGTAGAATTGGCCACTTCCTCTTTTGTGGCCTCCACATTCCCATGGATATGCTTTGGTGATTACATCTAAATCATCCAGATTGCATTAAAAAAAAAATCTGTAATCTCAGTTCCTCAACGATGCATGACCAACAGCAGGCAGCATTGACTATGCATGGAATAAAGGGATGGGGAGCCAGCAGTTTAAAACCTTTGTTGTCCTTAAAACCTTGGCCAAGGAACATAAATGTGCCAGGTCTCAGCTTCCTCATGTGAGGAACGCTGAGCAACAGAGGAGAGGAGTAAGCTCTAAAGGAGCTGGCATGTATAGGTCTTCGATACCTGTTAGTTGCCTTCCTTTTTCCTCAACTTGAGTTGGGATGGCTGAAGCAGAAACTGCATTAAGTAAGGCTAAGTGGCATTCTTGACCAGGAGGAAACAAGGCAGTATCTAAGGACTACTGAGCTGAACTCTGCTCCTGTGGTGTGTGTGTGTGTGTGTGTGTGTGTGTGTGTGTGTGAGAGAGAGAGAGAGAGAGAGAGAGAGAGAGAGAAGAGAGACAATCATCTACCTATAGGATGAGGGACAAAAGTCAATATCTACATTTAGAGAAAGCATTTTTGGTGTAGTCATATCTTGACTTCATAGTTGGAGAATGAAAATATCCAGATAAAAAAGTAGTCTTCTCAGGCTCTATAAATCATTTGGCTATGTCTTCTGAAAATAATGATGTAGATGTATTTGCAAAGGCTACAATGAGCTTCTGTTCTTGAGCACATCCCCTGACTCAAAGGATCTGTCTCAGCAGCCATGTTTCAAGGATATGACCCCACCCCTATGGACATACTGGGTTGAATCTGTTAAAAAAACAAAATTCAACTGGGTAAATTTGAAAAACCAGGTGGCTTTATTCAATAATTCATGAACCCAGCAGCATCCCATCTAACAAGAAAAAAGGAGCTCTTAGGAGTTATATAAATGGGATTTTTTTACACGCAGAGGGTGGGACAAGGAAGTTAAAAGGGTGAATTAGTTCAGGCGAGGTTAACTTTCCTTAAGGAAAGCAGAGATTCTTATCTTGCAGATTTACCTCCCTAGTAGATCAGGAAATGCCCTTCCGCTTGGTTAAAATTCCACTTCTAGGGGAAACTGAAACTGCAAGTAGGTTAGGTATCAAATCTTGGTGGAGTTTAGCAAAAGTGAGTCCATTTTGGGTTCGTTCTTTCTTTTTTTAACAGACTCAACCTCAGTCAAACTCAATGGAGACCCTACCCCTCAACCATCATTGTACCTGGGCGGAGACATTCAGGGCACTCCTCACTGGGAGTTTGACTTACTGAGACATAAACTCTGGAGCACTGGAGTGGTCCTCTTTTCAAGTATGCTTATGGAAGCAAAGACATTCACTCTGGATTTCACAGGCCATTATTTCCCATTATTTCCATGGGATACAGACAGGTTATGAGAAAGAAAAAAAAAGTTGTGCAGTGATATGTGCAGTAAATTCTCCTTTAAACAAAATTGAGTTTAACTAGGTACCTCAGTACAGGATTTCTCAAAGGTCATAAATTGGTAGCATGTTTTATGATCCCCCAAGGTATGTATAGCACAGTAAAGTTATTTCCATCTTTTAGAACATGGCAAAGCCATGAGGCTGGTGGTCCATGAAACACACCTGGGGATTACGTGTACATAGATTCTGAAGAAGTTGGGTTTTAGTCCTGGTTCCACCAATGACTTTCCTTGTGACCTTGAGTAAAGCATTTGACCTGAGTAAGCCTCTACAACAGATACATAAATATAAATCTACCTATGAATTACATCATTTACTGTCTTCATATGACTAAACGAATAGCCTTGAGCCTTGTGTTTATTGGTCGGGATACTGAGGCAAATAAGTGACACATTCAAAGGCTATTTAAGGGGCAGCCCTGGTGGCTCAGCGGTTTAGCGCTGCCTGCAGCCCAGGGTGTGATCCTGGAGACCCTGGATCAAGTCCCACGTCAGGCTCTCTGCATGGAGCCTGCTTCTCCCTCTGCCTGTGTCTCTGCTTCTCTCTCTCTCTCTCTGTCTCTCATGAATAAATAAATAAAATCTTAAAAAAAAAAAAGACGTTAATTAAGGAGCGCTCAGTCCAGGGACTGTTAACAATCAGGTGGGTAGGGTTAAAGGACACAGAGGATTGAGAAAGCACCCCAGTACGAGCAAGAGCAGGGCATTCTCAATGCCTTTGGGACTGAAGTAACAAGGTGACGAAGCAGTTATAGGACCCTAGAGAGATCAGTAGGTTGCTGGCAGGAGGAAAAGTCTACCTAAGAGAGGCAGTGGCTTCTGTAAAGGGAGGCAGTTAAGCCGTAGTCACCCAGAAGAAGAGACCTGAGGAACATATATCCCAATCTCATTTTTCCCCTGCCCTCCCTCCACTTATGTTACCAACACCTCCCATTGTCCGAACCCACCAGTAGGCATGGGGCAAAGGAGCCCAGTGATAATCACTAACAGTTTCCTGCGCACCAAGGAAGGTAGAACAGGGTATGCGGTAGGTCTGTAGGTGCATAGATACAAACAGTTGGCAAGTTGGCAACCAAACTGATTCACAGATAAATCAAAAGAAAGAAAGTCAAGATGACGACACAACTCTTCGGAGAAATTATGAAACCATGCCACCGAAGATGACATCAAAGTGAGCCTCCCTGGGCCTCTCAAAGTATGACCCACATTGCTAAATGTTTCAGAGGGTTTTCCCTAATTTGGGGAAATCAAATATTTAAAAGCAGACCCACTTTGAAGTCTCCCAGCAAGCAGCAAATCTGGGACTTGATAGATCTAGTTATTAAGAGTCAGTCCATCTGAGCAATCTGTTTGCCTGCCTTTCTTGCTGTGTTGGTAATTTTGCAAAAACTGCTGAACTTGCTCTTCTCCTCACAGCAGATTGTAGACAGAGTAAAGGATGTGTGTTGGTTGTCTATCACCCTTTAGGAAGAATCCCTACCCGCTTCTTTCAACTATTCCCAACCTTCTCATTCTGAATATTTAGAAAAGAGAATACAGGGAGGATCATCATTAAGTAAGCAACTGTGTGTGTTTGCATCTCACATTGATGCAGGCAGAAAATAATGTCATTTTCCCCAACTCTGTTATCATATACTGAGACATGCTCCAGCTGCAGTCTTGGATCATTCCAGATTGAGAAATCTTCAGTCAGAGACAGCTCAGTGGCCTATAAGATGAAAAAAGAGGCTGGGGAGCTGAGAGGGAATCTCAAAGAAGGATTAGAGAGAGAGGAAAAGAGAGAGAGAGTTAAAAGCCAAAGGTGAGAAGGGAGGGGCATTGGCAAAGAGAAGAGGGAAAAAAAAAAAAAAAATACAGCACAGTTCCCAAAAGTGAAACTTAGTTTCTGGATATTTGTTGCCAAGAATATAGCTCCAGGAACTAAGAATCCTTTTGCATTTCTCTTTCCATCTGAATTATTATTGAACTGTTGGGCACAATTAATTGTGAATTACACCCAACAAGTGCCTACCATCACCAGCACTGAAGAGAATGTTCACCATATGCCAGATCATAAATGTCTCCTTCCCACAGGAGTGACTTACCTCCTCAGCAAGAATCTATTCATCCTATTCTTAATGATGCTTACCCCAATTTTTTAAAATAAGGCATCATTTGAAGCAGAGAATATGGAAAGCTACTGCCGTTGTCTTGGGAAGACATATTAGAATTGCAAGCAACCTTGACCAATTTGAAAGACAAATTTATTCTGATATAAAAACATTTAATAGTAAGGAAAATTGCAGAACAGTTTGTACCGGTTGACCTACAAAATTTACCAGATTCCATGCTGGATGAGCCTGGCCATGTGCAAAATTCCAATGGGGGAAAAAAATCTAGGTACATTTCACAATATTTAGCAATCAGAAGGATGGAATTGGTATTATGAATATAAAGAGACTACACGCATCGTAGGAAAGAGGAAGTTAATACCTTTCAAGTTCAACACCTGATTCATGTGTTCTATTATTATTCCTTTTTAAAGATTTTTATTTATTTATTTATTTATTTATTTATTTATTTATTTTGACAGAAAGAGAGAGGGAACACAAGCAGGCGGAGCAGCCCACAGAAGGAGAAGCAGACTCCCTGCTAAGCAAGGAGCCCAGTGTGGGACTCAATTCTACACCCAGGGATCATGACCTGAGCCAGAGTCCGATGCTTAACCAACTGAGCACCCGCCCCCCCGCCCCCAGGCACCCTCATGTATTATATTAAAGACTGTCTAATTCATAGGCAAACATTTTCACTATGTGATTTTTAATGATTTCAAATTTCTTGAGAAAGATGTGAACCCCCAATAGAGGATTGAGTGAATTGTTCCAAAAATCAGGGATCCCCAACCCTGCTTGGCTCTCCCACCTCCACGAGATGGACACTGCCTATTTCCTTCTCTCTCTAAACTGACCTCCTGGACACAACACCATCACCTGTATACACTCGCGTCCTGTGCCAGGCACATCCCGCTCAGCTACTCCTGTCTCAGTCCTGCTCCCATCTACACGTATGGGTGGCAATTAATCTCAGTAATTATATACAGCAAAGGAAGGTGGACCCTACCCCCACTTTAATCCAATCACAATTCACCTTGGAGCCCTAGATGGGTAAGGCCAGAGCTTGAGCTAATACAAATAGATGGAGTGAGTGGTAGGGAGGAATGGAGAGGACCACAGGACAGTAACTTCTATTTAGAGCTTTTTTCTCTCAAATGCCAAGGGGGCTATTGTGCCAAACTCATTTGTCTCAGTTGAGAGGAGATTCTTAAAAATAGTTGTCATAAGAAAACACAATAAATAACAAGGTCATTTGAACCATTGGCCAAGACTTCTGCATCTATCCCTAGGGTGCGTGCAGGAATTCCTGGCCAACAGCGCGTTCTTTAATGACGATACTCGCCTTGGTCCCAACCCTGATTCCTGTTGAAATAGCCCATCCTCGAAAGTCGTCAACATCTCTGCACCTCGCACACTGCCTGATGCATTATATGGGCTCAGTATTTGCTTGATCAATGAAAGTCATATCTTCTATCAAAGGCAACTATTTCAATGGAAAATAATTTTGACAGTTGCTACCCTTTCTCAATTCTGTTACAGCATTATTGTAAAAGTCGACTAAGGTAATGCTTTTAAATTGTTTATGACAGTGACTGCATGTTTCAAATTATTTTTATTCAAGGCTTCACTTTCTATTCAGTCTTTTCTAAACTTCTCCATTCAAGACCACTATTTATTTTACAAGAACTGCCACTGTCCTTTGTTTTGGGGTCACAGCTGATGCAATCTCTACAATATGGGAGTATCAGCAATACCTAGGACATTTCCTTTGACAGAGAGCGTAGGATGGCCAAAGACTGTTCAAAGTTAAGGTTCCCATATTGGCTAAATTGTGTCCCTCATTCGTATGTGGAAGTCTGACCCCCAACACCTCATCATGTGACTCTATTTAGCGATGGGATCTTTAAAGAGTTACTTGGGTTAAAATGAGGTTATTAAGATGGGCCTGATCCAATATGACTGGTATCTTTATAAAAAGAGATTATAAAAAGAGATTTTTATCTTTATAAAAAGAGATGCACACAGAGGGAAGACCTTGTGAAGGCCCAGGCAGGAGATAGTCATCTATAAGCCATGGAAAGGTGTCCTCAGAAGAAACCATTACGGCTGACACCTGGATCTCAGACTTCTGGCCTCCAGAATTGTGAGAAAATAAATTTCTGTTGTGTAAGCCACCCTGTCTGTGTTATTTGACTATGGGAATCCTAGCCGTCTAATACACCGCAAGGCTCTGGGAAGTCTAAGCAGAAAGAAGTGAGAAGCCTAGATGCAAAGTGAGGCATTGCCACTGGTTACCGAGTAACTTGCAGAAATATTCTCAGGACTGAGAAGCTGGAACTCCCGACAGCCTGACACCTGGATTCCAGCATCACCCTAATCATCAGCAAACTGACTAATCTATGAGCTTTAGTTTCTTCACCTGCAAAGGAGAAACAAGCAACTTACATCATAGATTTTATGTGGAAATTCATTGTAAAAAAATATTTTAAGTAAAACAAAACAAAAAAAATTAAGTAGATTGTCCCATACTGCACATATAGCAAATACTCTTAAAAATAGCTATTATATTATTATTAGCATTACTATCATTATTTGATCTCTATGCCTCAGTTTCAGTATTTGTCAAAGAAGATACTTCTGCCTGACTAGCAGGACTGGCATGAAGAAGAAATGCACGAATACTGATGAAAAAATATCCCCACGATGTACCGTGACGGGAGTGGACTGTCCCAAGTGCAAGGGATAGCTGCTGTGTTTTTCGCAGAGAATTTAAAGACAGTAATACAACTGAACAAAATGTGGTCTCCTTTAGCAATGTTGGTGATGAAATATGCGTGGGGTGCATCTCTCCCACCCACCTCCTGTGAGATATTGTAAACTAAAATGAGCCAAATCAAAATGAGATTAAAAAATGATTGTTATAATTATATGCTCTTCACATCATCTGAACTCTCTATTAAGTGTTAAGCTAAGCACTTTGCAAATTATCTTGTTCCGTCCGTAGGCTCGCCTATAAAGTGGGTTTAGGAAAGGGAAGTAAGGTGTCCAAGGTCACCAAGTACACAGCAGGACATGCCACTGGAAGCCTGGGGTCTGACTCCCTGAGCCACACTGCTTTTATAATAGTCTTCATCATGATTTAGGGAGGAAATGCCTTCTTTCCTGTTCCTTCCCGTGCAGTGTACAAACAAGGAAGAAGCATCTCAGATGTTTGCCTGGATCCCGTATGTAGCCTACATATCTCCAACCTGATCTTGGTGACTGTCATTCTTGATATGACCTATTCACACTGGCCCACTGTCTGGCTCTCGCTCATTTTGTGATTTATGGACCATGCCAGTGTAATTTAGTGTCTTAATGCTCCTAGTCAAGGACCATCAAATGTCTTCTAAAGCCTCCAATGTCCTTCAGAGAGAAAGAAGTAGAACTCAAGTGTTCACAGCTTTAGTGATCTTTCGATTAAAAGAAGTATATTGGGCAAAGAGTCAACAGACCTGGGCCCCTGGCTCTGAAACGGACTCCCGTGTGGCTCTACCTCTGTCAGTGCATCCTCCTCTAACCCCTCTGCTGCTATAGGTGCCGCTCTTTGGCTTTGGACTTCCTTACAGATTTACCATTTCCCTCTGGCTTGTGTGCTTTTAGAAAAATCAAATGCAATCTTATAAAAAAAAATGATGTACAGCCATTAGTTGAGAGTCTACAAACATTTGATTAATAGATGCACTAGAGGGCAGAGTTAGACAAAATTCTTTTAAGACAAGTGTATGAATGGGCTTGCGGGGGGCTGTAGTTGTGTGCACACCTGAGTGCGTATAAGGACAGTCCTGTGGAATAAGCTCAGAATTTTGCTATTTTAAGAACTCCTGACTAAAAAAAATATATATATATATATATATATATATATATATATATATAAAATATGAATGTGATTCTATATTTTAGAATAAAGAGGATGATATCATGAAGCAAAGACAGACCATCTGTGGGCTTGAAAGAAGCCTAATACAAATGAGAGTTTCAGAAGTGAAGAATAATATCAAAATTTCTCCTAGAAAGGGACACGCTCAAAAAACAGTAACTATGCTTTTATGTTGCGTTCCTGCGGCTTTCAAGGTAGATATACGAATCTCGAATCTAAAAGGAATACTAGAGTTTATCTCCTTTGGTACTTAATATTAAGTTGACGAAATCATGGCCCAGGGAAGAGAAAGAGTTTGTTAAAGATCAAACAGCTAATTAAATTTGAATCTTCTGATTCTTTTTTTCTTCTATGAACCTATTCTTTCTATGATTTTTCCCCAGACAGTGGAACTGTTTCTTTAATGAACTCTATTAGCTGTGGCACCCCAAAATGAAAACTAAAACAATAGAATTTTTCTCATTGAAGGAGGTCTTAAGCCTCTGGAACTGAAACATATTCCCTAAAGCCTCGTATCTGGAAGAAATCCCTATTTTGAAATCTACTGGGCTAATCCATGCTAACGTTCATACTACTGCCAGTGCAAATCAAAAACCCCAAATCAGTTAAGAAAACCCTTGTATGATCATTAAGTTAATAGATCCTTGCAGATGAGAAATCGAAGGGTGTGCCCAGTTTAAAGCTCACTTTTAAGGACACAGAGGCACAGTATATACCCCTCCTCTGAAGATTTCTAGCAATATGTCCTTGGTTCCTGCATAAGCTGTCAGAGCAGACGATTGCCTGGATGGATGATGGATGACATTTCTTAGATTTTTACTTACCCTCAGCGGTCTTCGGCATGATATATAAAATGTCTGTTTTTTGGTTCCTGTCTCAGTCCTTTCTTGCTCACTTATGTAAGGAATGGTGTATCTCATGGGGATTCTTCTTCGTCAGAGGTGGCACTTACTTGGTCTCCCCAGTCTTGTCACCTGAATGGTGATGGGAAAGCTGTGCTGGCTCCAAAGTCATTGCTCCTTAACAGTAGCCAAGGAGGAGAGCCAGCAGGCCAACCTTCGCTGTAGACCAGCCCCTTCCACGAGGATCCTTGTTTGAATCTGTTTCAATATTGCTCATTGCAAGAAAGGGGAAAAAGAAGCTTTTTATTGGTGTATACCAAAGAATCATTTTTCAAATGATTTTTCTCACCATCTTACCTTCCCTTACGAAAAACCTTTTCACGGGGCCCTCTTGCTCTCAGAATAATCTAAATTTCATAACATGGGTTTCAAAGCCCTCCCAGATTTGTTCCCTACCCACATCTTTAGTATCCTTTTCAACCAATTCTCTAATTGAAACTTTTTTCCCCAAACCACACCATACAGTTTTCTTCTTAACCTTCAGACACTGGCTCCCTTTCACCTCCAGGCCTGAAGATGTGCTGTTTTCCCTACTTGGACACTTATTACTGCTAACCCTACCTCTCTCTGTCCGCTACTCTCAGATTAAACTTCACCTCTCTCAAAAGTTCTTTTCTGACCCCAACAGAGCATGTCAGGTTCACCTCCTTGGCACCTTTCCTAACACTTGGGTTACACACGAATGGGAGTGGTTTGCTTAATTTTCTATCTTGCCTCTGACTATGAATTTCGTGGGCGTAGATAATATTTTATTTTTTCCCTTTTTTAAAATTTAAGTTTGATTAATTACCATATAGTGTATTATTAGTTCCAGAGGTAGAGTTCAGTGATTTATCAGTTGTGTATAGATAGCACTCAATGCTCATTACATCACCCAGTTACCCGACCCCCTCACACCCACGTCCAACAACCCTCAGTTTGTTTCCTATGATTAAGAGGGTCATATGGTGTGTCTCACTCTCTGATTTCAACTTGTTTTGTTTTTTTCCTCCTTCCCCCCATGCTCTTGTTTTCTTTCTTATATTCCATGTATGAGTGAGATCATATAATTGTCATTCTCTAATTGGCTTATTTTGCTTAGCATATTTTCTAGTCCATCCACATCATTGCATATGGCGAGATTTCATTCTCTTTGATGGCTGAGTAATATTTCATCTAATAAATATACCACATCTTAATCCATTCATCTGTCGATCGACATTTGGGCTCTTTTCATATTTCACATTGGGCTATTGTGGACATTGATACTCTAAACACTAAACTCTAAAAACAACTTTTTGAGGAACCTCCATATTGTTTTCCAAACTGGCTGTACCAGCCTGCATTCCCACCAACAGTGTGAGAGGTTCCCCTTTTCCCACGTCCTCACCAACATTTGCTATTTCCTGACTTGTTAGTCTTAGCCATTCTGGCTGGTATGAGATGGTATCTCATTGTGGTTTTGATTTGTATTTCTCTGCTCCTGGGTGATGTTGAGCATATTTTCATGTGTCTATTGGCCATTTGTAGGTCTTCTTTGGAGAAATGTCTGTTCATGTCTTCGGGGGCAGACAATATTTTAATCTTGCTCACAGCAGTATCCCCAGAGAGCCTTCACAAGAGCTCGCAAGTGTCGGTAAATATGCATACTTTAAAGAGTTAATTAATCAGTTTTTGAGTGTGAAGCCTCAGTAAAATGGAGATAGGGACATTCTTGATCAAGACGAGAAAGAAATCTGTAGATGGTAGCTGCAGCCCATGACCTGAAAAGCAAGGTGTTGACAGTAACCAGTTGAAGCCATTAGATCAAAAGAGAAGTCGTGAACATTTCAGTTGTGAAAGATTAGTTGGGAAAATGCAGGCCAGGGAGTCAGGGGAGACAATGAAGATGTGGGACAAGTACCACCAAACTAATATCTGACTAATTCTACCACACTGCCTCTTTATTACCTGTAATTACTTTACTGGTTCGTGCAAGGTGACTGTTTTCTAGAGCACCTTAAGGGTCCCTCCTGATACCTGGTAATAACTTTTAGGCCTTTGGTCAGGGACTGTGTGATGAAGATAAATCAAAGCCTGCATTGGTATAACCTAAATGTCCTCAACAAGGATTCAACCCTTGTGTGTCCACCTTTCCAAATTTAATAATAGCCCCGAAGTGATTGAGAACAATGTGCTGGTTCTGAATTATAATAAAATGGAAGTTTCTTTTCTCCTGCCAGAAACCCGATGGCCACCAAATTCTTATTAAACATTGCTTTTGAATGTAAATAAATCTTTGAGAGCATCATCAATTTAGCCTCAATTGTTTATCACAGTATTAAGCATGAATCTGCATTTGGGAGACACAGAAAAAGAAAATGTTGCACATACAAAAATTGCGTGTGTATATACATATATATATATACACATATAGTGTTTTATATACTATATATGTATAAGTTGTGTGTATATATATAGTATATGCGTTATATATAATATACATAACTATTATATCTTTTCTGTATATCCCACTGAGATATATTTCCATAAAATGGAAATTTTAAGGAAATAATCTGATTATTTTTTCCCTTCATGAATCTAGGAGACACTGAGGATTTTGTTTTAGTAACCATGGTATTTCACACAGTAAGTTCCAACCAGACTTAAAGTTTCCATGATTCTGAGCTACATGTTTGCCTTGCTAATAGAAAGTTTATCAAATGACTGATTTCCTTAGTGTTGTGTCTGCAAAACCCTTCGTAGCTATTAATCTAAGCCTTTTTCCTTTTCATTTTAAAAACTCACGTTTCTCCAAGGAAAATTCAATCCACTTAATCCTCATTGATTGGCATTTAGTGCAGCAAGATGATGTTTTGTGAGAACTCTGGGTGTCTAACCAGCAGTTTGATCAATTTGTTATGCTTCTTGTCATGCTAATCATATTTTGCACCTGGAAACCATGTTTCCCCTCAAGTCTTCTAACTTCATTTAGAGCCTGTGTCATTTCTAATTTGACAATGGAGAAACTGAGGCATAGGCTATTGACTATCTTAGTTTAGTCTGTTTTATTCACAGCCCTGTGCTACTGAAATTCCTACACAACTAATCCTCATCCTTTCCTTTTAAAAGAAAAAAAAAGTATTTTAAAAAAGTTTTTTATGGCTGTAATATGTTTTTGTGTCCTTGAAATACTTATTTAAGGTTCAAGATCCCTGAACCTCAGTTCCCCCTTCTATAAAATGGGGGAAACAATATTTACCAGAAGGAGTTTTTATAAAAATGTATTAAATTGACTTATGACAAAGGACCTAGTGTAGTGCCAGGAATATAGTAAATTTTCAGGAAATATGAAGGTAGGGATAAAGAAGGGAAAGGCATGAAAGTAGTGAAGACACTCTGATAACTTCCTAAGACAGGTTTCTCCAAGTCCTGTGCAGGTGAATCAATGTTATCTGCAATGTTTTTAAAAGTATAGGTTTTTGTTTCTTTGTTTTTGTTTTTGGCCCACTGAGAACCAACTGAATCAAATCCCTGGAAGTGCAGCTCAGGATTCTGCATTTTAACCTTCTCTCCCGCACACGGTGCCTATGTACACTTGGATAACTACTGCTTGGAAGTCTTTATAGGCAATGCTGTAACATTTTCATGGAGGATTCCAAAAGTCCAAGGAGGTCCTAAGGAGAGGACATTCATTGAAGACAGGAGATTTTAAAGGTGCTGAATTGACCAGGTGGTAAGGTACTTAGCTAACGGAATAGAAGGTAAAACTTGCAAGTCTACTTAGTGGGATCCTGAGAGGCAGTCTCAGGGAGGGGTAGCATCTCATGGGCAGGCACTTGTGAATGAATACTTCCCCACTTGCTCCTATCCTTGCTCCCAAATACACTGTTTCCTTCTCAACAATGGGGAAGGCTGTTGGTCCTTTCCAAAGAAGAGGGGATGGATTAAAGAGGTTGTAGCCTTCTTTGGGCTCTTTGGTTTGATTCAGTATTAATCTTCCTTTCCGTTGTTCTGGCCTAATGTTACGTTTCACCCATTGTGTTTGTTGTTCTGATGTGCTTCCTTGACATACTTGCAAACTCAATGGCTCTTATTAACAAAGACCTAAGGAAGAAATTCATGTCTGTTTTTTTATACCAAGAACATTTATATTTCTAGATAATTTGCTTTTGTCAAAGATAAATGCAATTGGTTGATTAAACTAGTTGCCCTTTTCTTGCTGACTAGTAGGAAACTTGGAAAAAACTAATGGAACATCATTCCTGATTTACTAAGGACTAATGTTTATCTCCAGGTCTTGTTCTCCCAATTGTACATGTTATATTATGTCTTATATGTCTGTACAACTTTAAGTTGTTTTTTTTTTCTAATAGTAGTATATAATTAAAAACTCAAAGATTAGTTAAATCCCTGCCTTGTGTACTAGTTTTACAATGGGAACCCTATCTAGTTCCCTATTTAGTGTTGACAAAGTATATAATTCCCAAAGTTCAACTTAGTTTTTTTTTTTTTTTTTGCTTTCATTTTAAGTAAAATAAGTAAATTCAGCAGCATAAGTAACAATAATAGAATTTATTGTGAGCATACTGGAATGGCTTATGTAACCCACGGTCAGTGCTACAGATGGGCTCTCAGGAAGGATTAGAACAGTTTTTCCAAGCATACCGTATATTGGAATGACTCTGATTTAACATTACTAATGCTTGTGTCCCATCTCCTTAAATTATGATTTAATTGGTTTATAGCATGGTCGAGGCTGGAGATTTTAAGAGATTTCCAGATGATTTAATGGGCATACCGATTTAGAAACCACTGGATTGGAAACAGAACCTGGAAAGTCTTCAGGACTCTTTTATTCTTATTTTCTCCCTAATTGCTGCTTGATTTTTTTCTATGGACAGAGCCTTTTCAGCTCCATGCCCCACGTAGGAAAAAATATGGTCATGCTTTAGCTTGCGAATTTTCATGTTCTAGGATCAACCGCTAAGAGATCCTCAAGCTCAATTTCACATTTCAATGACAAAAGATTGGATTGGCTCATCATAGACCTGATTGTTAGACAAATAAATGTGGGGATGATGAGCAGAGTAATTGTTCAAACATGAGTGCTAGTTGCCTAGCTCCATGGCTTGGAGAAAGGGCCAGTTTCCAGAGACGGTAGGTTACTGTGAGCTGGAAGGACATTCAGGAAAAGTGTATACTTTTATAGAAGGGCCCTGCTCAGGCCTAAGAAATCATCCTGTGGCTGACTAGATTCTTAACTCCCTAAATGTAGACTCCCCTGGGCTCCATGTTGGGATGTTTCTAGATTAGAGTTAAAGTCAATGAGAATCAAAATGATGATAAAAAGCATATTAAGGACCAGATGATGCACTAGACATCTTCAGTAGCTGTTACTTTAAATTCTCACAACATTTCTGTGGAATAGCACTATAATCTCCATGTTATGCATGAGGAAACTGAGTCACAGAGAGCTTAATATCTGGCCACAGCCCTTCAAATTAAACATGCTGGTGCCAGTTTTGAAGGAGGTGGATAACAGAGCTGGAGTTGTTAATTGCTTACAGTGCCATAGAAACAATTGCTCTGTCCTCAGAAATCATCTCCAGGAAAACTCAACCATATAGCAGTGGTTACTAAGTTCTCTTGATCATCACAGTGTGAAATGCCCATGAGAGCCCAGACCAGAGCTTCCACATAGTGTATTGGATCGGATCTTTGGACCAGTCTTTACTAACCAATTGGTTTATCCAGTTTGAAACATCCCAGGTTGAGAAGATCATAGGCCTAAACTATTAGGACCTTGGTATATTGGAAAGCATTGTTGTCAGTTTCCACCCCCACCACCTACATACCTTTGACATCCCCATTTTCGAAGAATGAAAGTCTAGAGATTCAGTAAACTAAGAGTCTTATCCATAGTCATACAGTGGAAGATTCTTAAACTTTAGCAGAAAGTCTCCATGAGATAATGTTAGTTCTACTTGATAAATTACCTTTAGTACAGCCTTGGGTCTGAATTGTAAAGATAGATTTTATTTGCCTGCAAATTAACACAAATAGTATTCATACCCCGCCCCCCCCCCCCCCACACACAAACTGCCCTTGTTGTTTGTAGGAACAAGTCTCAAGATATCTCCGTGTGGCTAATGCCCATTCTTGGAAGACTTCGCACTCAACTCTGCCCCCATTGGCTTGTTCAATTGCAACACTGTGCATAGCTACCTCTTGCAATGTTCGGTAATTAAATACTAATTTGTTGGTGTGCTCTTTCATTTACTTCATTGTTGCTTTCTTATAAATATTTTTATTAGTTTTGTTAATAACTAAAATTTACCAGGCAGTTCCCAAAAGAGATGCCTTCACTGGAAATAACCAAGGAAATAACGCTGATTATTACCACAGTGGGTTAGAGATATTGTCATTTCATGTTTCCAAGATCTATTGGATGCTTCTCCATGGCACTATCGTATCAGCCTCATGCTTCTGCCTATTATTTTATAGTCTTGTCATAGGAGCACCTGGGTGGTGCAGTCAGTTGAGCATCCAATTCTTGGCTTTGGCTCAGGTCATGATCTAGGGGTTGTGAGATCCAGCTTCATGTTGGGCTCTGCACTCAGTGTGAAGTCTGCTTAAGATGCTCCCTTCCTTTCTCTCTCTCTCAAATAAATAAATAAATCTTTAAAAAAATAAGAAAAATAAAGTCTTGTTGTATATGGAGTTATCATGAAGTAGTCCCATCAATTTTTTTGCTTCTATGCAGCATTACAGATTGTACACCTTCCAATAAGGAAGTGTTAGTATCTCTCATTACCTCTAATGAGGGAGCTCTTTTTGGTATCTAACTGAAATGTTTTTAAAAATTTCTTCCCAGTGATGAATGCCATGTGAGTAATAGCTATAACTGGTCACTTAAATATGAAATTGGACAACATTGGGAAAAATCTCATCTGAAGATTACTAAAGGTATCAAGGTATTGAAAACTGTGGTAGCGTCTGCATTGGTTCTATACTATAAGCTACAGCTACACTTATTCACTGACAGTTTAACTAAACTGTTCGTGGGTGTCCACAATTAGCATATTCAAATAACCTTATCGTCTCTCCAAACCATTTAACTTCACTACGCATATTGAACTGTACTGAAAGGTTTGCAGAATTTATCTGCCTACGTAAAACTTGCCTGTGAGGTCTGCATTGGGTCTTCGTACCTTCATGATTATTGATGCTTACAATAGCATCTTATTTTATTTTTCTGTATTCCCTTTGGCAGAAATTGCTTATTTTTTCCCAAATATCCATTCTCTCCATCTTTATAATAATTGAATGCAAGTTGGACCCATGGCACCCAGCTAGAGGCTCTATTTCACAGTGACTTACGGCAGATATAGCAATGGAAACCGGGTTATTGACAACGGAATATAAGCAGAAATGATGTGTTGTGACTTCTGCCTCTCTTGGTTTCAATGAAAATAGTTGGCTCTGACTTCACATCTTCACTTTCCCGTCACTCGGAACTTGAATGAACCTGTGACATAGCTCCAAATGTATGGAGAAGGCCAGCACCAACGTTCCCTAAGATGCAGGGAACTGGAGTCGTGGTATAACTTACTGGAATAGAGTCACTGCCACCCTGAAATGCTTGTCTGCTGTTACCTGATAGCTTCTGTGTTCTTAATGCCTTTTGATTTTGTGGTCCCTTTCATGCAGCCGCCCAACACGTATCGCAAATAATACATTCCTTCCAACCTGATAAAAACACAGTATTTCTACCTATTCAACTAGCCTGATCCTCACACTAGAAATAATGAGAGGAAGAAGTTTGTTATTTATTGTCTGTGTTATAGGGGTTAGGAAAGGAAGGCTCAGAGATGTTAATTGATTCTCATGATGCTGGGTAATGGGTAGATCTGGAACTTGCAGTAGTTCTGATACAAAGCACAAAGGTCTTGTTCCTATACTCTGTAATCTCTCCTCTAGTGTAAGTTGCGGTTTAAGATAAAGTGAGATTTGGAAAGCAAAATAAGAGTTTTTCTGTCTCAGAGAAGAGATTGACATTTATATAATTAGCTATGGTACTGAATAGGAAATGAGACAATTGTAAGAAATGTAGATATAAAATCACATGAGGACCAAAGGTAGATGAGTCTAGTAATTGGGGATATTAGGATACAGCTCTGCCAAGAAGATGGACTTTGAAGCATGCCTCAAAGGATGGGACACAGCTGAGT
This sequence comes from Nyctereutes procyonoides, assembly GCF_905146905.1. Classification (NCBI taxonomy): domain Eukaryota; kingdom Metazoa; phylum Chordata; class Mammalia; order Carnivora; family Canidae; genus Nyctereutes; species Nyctereutes procyonoides. The sequence continues at coordinate 2,376,442 of NW_026575135.1, read as the reverse complement.
GACTACAATGTGGTTAAGCAAATGTATTTCAGACAGAGGGGAAACTATAAGCAAAGGCGAAAAAGGCAGCCCGATAGATGCAGATGGCTTAATGTTGGGAGGCAGCCACATGGCATTGGATGTACTTGGGCTTTGTAGACAGATGTGGTTTTAAATGCTCCCTCTGTGGGAGACTAGCCGTGTGGCTTCGGGCAAGTTGCTTGACTTTCCTTAAAGTCTCCATTCCTTCTTCTGCAGAATGGAGCCAAAGAAAAAACATCTACCTAGGAAAAAATATATATTAATATATCTTTTCCTTACTGGGAAAAACCCCCTATTAATATGTCTTTTGATGACTATGACTCTATTGGCTTAGCTAAGCCGTTTTATGAACTTTCTTTTGCCAATCTCTGGCTTGAGTGCCTACTGCCCCTTGCACTGACTTAAGATGGCCTGCAAAACTAATCTATGCATAGAATCTATTTATTCAAGATAAGGACCCAGCTCTCTCTTCCTTTCTTCCTTTCTTTCTTTCTTTCTTTCTTTCTTTCTTTCTTTCTTTCTTTTCTTTCTTCCTTTCTATTTATGAGAATGCATGATGGGGGAGGGGAGAGGGAGAGACTTTCAAGCAGGCTCTGCACTGGAATGAGGCTCGATCCCACAACCCTGAGATCATAACCCGAGCAGAAACCAAGACTCAGACGCTTAACAGACTGAGGCACCCATGCATCCCCCAGAATGTTTTTCTTAACAAACTGAATTCATACATATAAATAAATACGTCAGGCGACACCTGGAACTCAACTTCCTGTATCATCATTCTCATGTTTGCATTTTCATGTGTGAACCCCTTATTTCTAGCTTCATTTCTTTATGTCTCTGCAGGGTCTCTGTTTGCATTCATTTATTAGTAATAGTGGGAGTAGAAGTAATCTCTTATCTGAGTAAATCCATGAAAATATTTTCCCCCACCTCTATACTTTGCATAACACTCCCGAGGGAAAAGTGATTCTATCCTTCTCTGTGCAAGTTGGGTTTGAAGAGGATCCAGCAATCCTCTTCATTTGCACAATGTTATAAACATTGTTTTTTCTAGCTGCTAATTTTTGTTGTGGTACCATTGGATTTTTTTTTTTTTTTTTTTTTTTTTTTTTTTTTTAGAATAATGATGACCCAGGTAAAAAACCTTTGTTATCCTCACCACAGGCAGCCAGGAGTGATGTCACATGGTGGTGATTGTGCAGTGGGTCTGAGACCAGATAGTCCAGGTGCTTATGCATTCAGAGTAGGAGATGCAGGTAGTGGGATCATTTGTAATTAACAGCAGCATCAGCAACATTTTTTTTTTTTTTTGGTCTATGTTGTTTTTAGTTCTACCATAGTATTTCTAGAAACTGTATCTTTCCAGTCAGTGGACTGAAGGAACTAGAAGAGCATTATTTATTTTATTTTAGTTTGTTTCTGTCTCAGATTTCTCCTCTCATTATGGCTTTTAAATGAGTCCATGAAAACAATAATGTCTAAATGCAATTTACTTGCACTTCTTAAGCTCTTCATGGAGAAACTCTTTAACTGTGGTTCTTAAAATATTTGATTCATGGATTTCATTGAGAAAAACAAAGCAAGTACTTGAAATACAGTGCAAACAATTTCAAGGTATTCATTGATCCCCTTTCCTAAAAGAACCCAACCCTGTTTGTGGCCCCGATCCGCCGCTAGTAAACTGTGTGACCTTGGTTAACGTACTCATTTTCCGTATTTAAAGTAGCGTGTTTACTGGTAAATGAAGAATTGCAATGAGATGATGTTTAAGGCTTATTTTGGAGCTGTTCTCTTGTGAAGCAAGACAAGATAAACTGTAAATATAGCAAAAATGGGCAGGTGGCAAATAAATGCACTGTGGATTTCAGCTTAGGAAAGTTAAATGATGTGCCAGGTTAGAGGAGCACCTGAGCAGCTCAGCCTTTCCCCCATCAGTCATGGTAATCTAGGTAGTGTCTCATGTTTGTGAGAGCAATGCGTGCATCTCTGGGCAGAGGTTAGCGTTCTGTTCAATAATTCCTCAGGTGCATCTCACCACGATGGCCCCAGGTGCTTACATTCGTGCCCCAGCTGAGAGTGACCTCCTGCTTTATTTACTTCTTTTTGTCCCCAAGCCTGTACGCTATACCTTCCTACAAGCACTAAGGGGGTTTGCATCTTGTTGGGCACTAAGGGTGAACCCTTTATTCATTTCCTAAATCCCCTGATTTAGCAGATTTCTCACTCCCATTGTTTGGTTTGGTTTTGGGGTTGTTTACTGCTTTGGTTGTGGTGGCAGCAGTCTGTTCTTGCATATTTTGGTCACCAGGCCAGACATGAATTGAGATGGAGAACTGCGTCAAACTTGTGACAACAGAAAATTCTTAGATATAGAGTTTGGTTGCAGTAGTTGTATGGAGAGGGTTAGTGGGAGAGTTAACGTGGTCAAAGGCTAGATAGGAACTTAGAAGTCGAAGACAGTGTTTGGTGTGGAAAATGAGTACTGATAAGGGCACAGTTGGGATTTACTATTTTTAGTGATGATGATATTGTCATTTTTTGAGTTCCTCTTAAACGCAAAGTAGCTAGCTTCATATTTTACATATATTATTAACTCTCCGGAACCAGTGTGGCTGTTCCATTCTGGTCCTGCTATTACTGGCTGTGTGACCTTTGACAGGTTACTTAACCTTTCTGGGCCTCAGTGGTTGTTTTTTTTTCTGAATTTTTTTCATAAACAGAAAGAATAAAACATAACTCATAGATTGATGTAAACAAAAGAGGAAGCTGGGCTGCGGTCACAAATGGCATTTGCCCAACCCTCTGTCCTGGGCTTTGTGGTCTTCAAAATGTTAAAGGCTGAGCATGTAGAAATTGCTGGATTGAACATCATTATCATTTCACTGTTATCATTGTTGTTATTCCCTGTTAATCTTCTAAGATGAGAATAGTTAAGGCAAAGTGAGTGAATAAAGTTACAGTGAGGCATATTAAAAATTTGAAGTTTATTGATTGGAATCAGATAGCACCAAACCAGATGTGGCTGGGAGCACTTCTTGCACAGGAGCTTTGGGAAAGATATTTACAGAGAAAAGGTAGAAACAAAGTAAGGAAAATTATTGATTGGCTATAGCTTAAAGCCTTGTTGGCTATTCATGATTAGTTGCCCTTAGGTTTATATATATATATATATATATATTTTTTTTTTTTAATTTCATGACCTTGAGGCATTTACAGGCTCAGGTTTTGGGTTGTTTATGTAGGCCAACATGCTAAGTAATTTAACACTGTCCACATTTAAAAAAATTAATTAAAAATTAATCTTTGCTAATTAATTTAACACTGTCCACATTTTAAAAAAATAATAAATAAAAATAAAACAATAGTGACAACAAAAAAATTAGTGAATAATGCACTGTGGTGTTTTGTTTTTGTTTTTGTTTTCAGTAAATAAATGATGTGTTTCCCAGCAGATCATGGGAGGGAACAAAAGGTTGTAGCTTAGCGGCCTAGAAAGTGAGACCCCAAGTCATCGTCACCCCGTGCAGACCTGGCCTTCCTTCCTGGAGCCAACCTGTGAGAGTCGCATCCCCCAGGCATCAGGCTGAAACCAGCTTCCCAGGTCACGAGCTTGGGACTCAACTTGGCCAACTTAGCAGTGAGGTTCTTTTCCTGCTGATCAATCCTGACCTTCTGTTTTGAAGTTTAAAAGCCTCCAAAGCCTTCTTGGACATCAAATAGCTCTTACCAAATGCCATTTGGGCAATTTAAATGCAAATGAATCGGCAATATTTGGGCTGCTTCCAGGTAGCTTGCTTGTGCTTTTCCCAAACAAAAGAGAAAGCTGGGCTGGAGTCACCCTCTGTCCTGGATGGCGTGGTGCGGAAGTGAAAATGCACCGGACAATTTGTTAAAAATAGCAGTACAGATTTTATTCAGTTTACTGTAGCAGATGAAAGAGACTTCATTACGGGGCTGAGCTCAATTCTGCTAAGACAAAAGGCAGGGCGGGTTTTTGTGTTGTCGTTTTTAAATATATGTATTTTAAATCTATATTTTATTTTTATTTTTTTTTCACACCAGGGTGAGTTCGTGGAAAATTACTGGAGCACCTTGTGGGGAGGTTGATCAAGGTGATTAGGCCATCTGTGTGTGTGTGTGCATGTGTGTGTGTTGTTTGTCCCTTAAGAAAATTTGGTTCCTACCTTCCCACAGAGACTTGGGAGATGGGAGTGCTCTCCTCCTTGCGGATTATGTTTCAAAGCAATGGCTCCCTGGTCCTTGAGGGAAGACGTTTTCCTGAATTGTGAAATGGTAAGAGACTGGGGGTAGATGTCCATCTCAGTGGGGCACAGAAAGAATTTGTAATTACAAGTTTTCTAAAATAAATGCTCTAAGGAAAGGGAAGTCTGGGGTCTGTTGTCTGGAAGAAACCTGTCTGAATTTAGTAACGCTGAGGGTAATGCTAAGGTTGTCTTCGTCAGTGGTCTCCAGAAACCTTAAAAAATAGAATTTGAGACACCGGATGCCCATGCTCTGAACCTAGGCTGCTTTGGTTTCAAAACAAGTGGAGGTATTTTCATGCTAGAACAGGATATAACAGAGGGGCCGCTTAGCCGGAAAGAGACATACATCCGAGGTAAGGGGAAGGAAACCAGATGTCTCGGTTTGTCTCTGCTGCTAATTCTATGGGAGACCTTGGCAAATCACATTCATCTTGCTGGGCCTCAGCTTCCCCTTCTGTAAAATGGAGCAACTGACCTCTATGGATCTCTAAAGGACATTCCAGATCTTTTATTTTCTGTGATTATATGACTCTGTAGGACTCTTGTGAGGAGGATGAAAACAATGGAGATAGCTGCATTTCTTTGAGGGATAAAACCCCTTCTGAAAACTCTTAAATGGACCTGATGAAAGTTGAGAGGGAAGGGGGACTGATAATCACCTAGTTGGGACACGTTAAAACCGAGGGACCCAACCAGAAATAGCCCCACTCACAGGTTGTCAGCTAACTTTCAACAGGGACAAAAAACAATTCATTGAAAAAGAGGAGTATTTTCCATAAATGGTTCTGCAACAATTGGATAGGCAAGTGAAAAGTACAGTACCCACGTTACGCCATATACAAACTATTATTCCAGAAAAAAAGAGACGATCTTTAAGAATATGGGGCAAGCAAACATTTCTCAGAATATAAAGGTATTTTAAAAAAAAGATAAAAATTAAATATAAAAACAACAATAACAAAAACCCGAGGGACCTGAATTCCTGAGTACAAAGATTCTTTTCACAGGGAGTTTGGGTTCCTTTTGGTTTGCTAGGCAAAATATATTAGGGCCCAGAAAATTGGAGAAGGTAATAATGTTAATAGCTGTAGCCTTCCCACCTGGGTGGAAGAGTTCCAGGCACTGAGGGTCTTATGTGTGCGAACACAGTCGGTCCTGAGTGCAGCCCCTTGCAGTAGGTACCACTGTTCCCATTTACAGATGAAGAAGCTTGCTGGGGTCCTCACAACTGGAAAGCGAGGGGTAGCCCCAGGGGGCCTGCCTCCAGACGGTGTGGCAAAGACCATCTGTGGCTCAGATGGTGAGGAAAGGTCCCCGGCCAGGAATCGCTGAGCCAGGAACCACTAAGAGATTCCTGGGGAGAGCATGGGGGATGATCGGTTCCTTACTTTTAGCTGCGATGGTTTCTGATGTCCAGTTTTAAGTTCCTCTTTCTTGGTATTTTCTTTCCTCTCCTTTATCTCTAACTTTTTTTCTGGTGGGGAAGAGCCATAGACTTCCTCAGAGGCATTGGATTAGAGGTGTTGGAGGACCAAGCGGTGAAGGCCCAAGCTTCTGCAAGGGCTGCAGGTGAATCAGGAGAGGAGAAGGGACAAGAGGGGTGAGGAGGGATGGGGATGGTGGTGAAGCTGAGTGGGGGGTGGGGGGCAGAGAGGCCATAGAGATGACGGCAGGATGTAGGGCAGCCAGTGTGAAGTGGTGGATGGAGGCCATCCAGGGCAGATGAAAACCAAGTAGCCAAGAGGAGTGTGAACTGGAAGGTGACAGGCCGCCCACAGGATCAGTTCAGCATCACCCTTCAGGGAATACTTAGGATGATGAGAGGAATCCTAGGTTCCCAGAAATTACGTGATGTGGAGTCTACCCCTCCCCCACTTCTGGCTTCTCTGAATTTCAGAATATTCAGCTTATAGGCAATCTCTCGGTCTCTGGAACTGTGGTGCAAAATCACCTTTCTGAATCCTGCTTGGTCTTCAAAGATCAGTTCCAATCTATTGCTCATCATAAAGATTTTCTTGTCTTTCCAGGCGACATTGATTTCTGCCTTCTTTGAACTCCAAGAAGCACTTAGAGGCTAAAGCGCCCAATCTAGCGCTTGCTCTAATTTTGCATTGTAAATTCACGGCTTTATGTGAGGCAGTCATTTCTCCCAGACTGGAGCGGGGAGCTTGTCGTGATCTCATCTTCCTTGTACACATTGTCTAGCACCAGGCTGGGCACATGGTGCGTGCAACGAATCTACTCGCTCACGCAGTTAGTTACCTATCTAGCATCGTAGCCAGATTCACAGAGCACTTTACAGAAGGTTTTCATAAACTTTTGTTGAATCAAATGGTCCCTACAGTCTTCTCCTTAATCTAATGAAAGGTTTCCGGTATATTTTTGCACATGTGCCAAACTTCTCTCTCTCTCTCCCCCTCCCCCCGTCCCTGCGCCTCAACCACAAGATAGATCTATGCCATCTAGGATGATTGTAACGTCAAGAGCATGGATATAGGATACGTGTCCTGATGGCAGATCTGCCAGCATTTTGAAGTTGAGCGCAAGGGAAAAATTGAAACACAATCTTTTCTCTATGCAAAGTGTGCTTTGGTTTTGCATAATGCATCGTGCTTCAGGTGCCAAGTTCCAGACACAAGGAGAATTAATGGAATAACATCGGTAAAGGGCTTTAGACTCCTCAGAGGAAGTTCCCAAGCCTCATTAAAGGTAATATTATTCCAGTTATAGAGTTTAGTTAAAAACAACAAAATAATATTTTCTTGTCTTTATTGCTAATTTCTCCATGTTTGGTAAAGCAAGCTGTGCTCTGCATTCACAGGCTCTATCACCCTTGTGGATCACAGGTTTGCACGCTAGAACAGCCCGCACAGGGGTACCTATGAGTGTGAACTGTGGGGATATATAGGAGCATGCATTTTTAAAATGATTTTTGAGCAGGTAGCTCTGGTCGCTCTGCACTTTATTACCTGCGGATATGTTTTTATTTCCTAGTGAATTGCCAGTGTCTTAGGGGCAAGGGCCCTTACTGTCTTGTTCACCAGTTTGTTCTCCGGGACTAGCACAGTGCCTGGCGCACAGTGGAAGTGTCATGAAGAATAAGTGAATGAGGGGCGCCTGGCTAGTGCAGTTGGTTAAGCATCTGACTTCGGCTCGGGTCATGAACCCAGGGTCCCGGGATCAAGTCCCAAGTGGAGCCCCACATGGCACCCCACATGGAGCCCAGTGTGGAGCTGTGTGGGGCTCTGCTCAGCAGGGAGTCGGCCTCTCCTTCTGCCCACCCCCCCTTCATGCACCCTCTCTCTTTCTCTCTCTCTGTCTTGCTGTCTCTCTCTCAAATAAAATCTTTAGGGGAAAAAAAAGAATAAGTGAATGAATCAATGAATAAATGTACGTTTGTCCAACAAAAATGAAGACTGAGAGACACAGAGACTGAAGGGATCCAGGGAGAGCAACCCACCTCTGCATCTGGATGGGAAGATCCTAGGAGCTTACAGGAAAGGTTTTCAGAATGTTAACCGAGATCTGCCACCTTCTCCTCGAAGCAACCTAAGTTCATTACAATGTACACATTTCAGTGGAGGGCACCAAAGACCAGGCCTTGACCTATAAAAGCCTCTATGCTCTGGCTTCTGTTTCTTTGATCTGATCTATTACTCTCCCCTCTCAGACTCACTCTGCTCCAGTTGCTGTGATCTCCTTGCACTTCTCAAATATACCAACCACTCTCCCGGGTCAGGGCCTTTGCACTTACCGCGCCCTCCCTATGAACGGCTCTTCCCAAGATGCCCTTTCTCTTCATGGAGTCACATGAACAGTCTCCACAGAGAGGCCTTCAGGGACTTCCCTACCTAAAACACCACCTCTCTCTATCCTCTATCCTTCACAAAGATCATTTATTTTTCTTCACAGCACAGCATTATTCTTCTTCAAAGCCCTTACACCACCCAACCCACTACGTATTATAAACGTAGTTATTTGTTTTTAATGTACTAGTTTTGTCATTCCCCACAACAGTGTTTGCTCCATGAGAGAAAAGGTAGTTTTGGGCTTGTTGCTACTTCTCCGTAATAGTAGGTATCTACTGCATGTTTGTTGAGTAGATGAAAGGACAAGTAAATGAATGAATGAACTTCAGCGTGCACTGCGAGCATAACACTGGACCAGGAGTCAGAACAACTTCTGGTTATAGGTCACTCTCCTGTTATTTCCAATCTAGTTCTCAGTCATGTGATTTCAAATTTTCTGAGTCCTAAGTCCACCATTAAGGAAACATAGTTAATAGTATCTATGACGTCCAGGTCACAGATTTGTTTTGATACCACAACAGTTGTTTCTAATAATAACCACAGTGATAGCTGAAATTATTGAGCGCTTAATATGGGCCCAGCATTCTGCTTAGTGTTTGCTTAGATGTTCTCATTCAGTTCTTTCAAAAATTACCTTATCTCCATTAAGCTTTTCCTTGTTCGCAAAATAAAGATAACAATCATCTTCATTTTGCAAACGAAGAAAGGTAAACAGAAGATAAATATAAGAGGGCACCTGGGTGGCTCAGTCAGTTAAGCCTCCAACTCTTGATTTTGGCTCAGGTCATGATCTCAGGGTCGTGAGAGCTTTGGGCTCTGAGCTGAGTGTGGAGCCCGGTTAAGATTCTCTCTCTTTCTGCCTCCCTGCTCATGTGCTTTCTCTCTCTGGAAAAATAAGAAAGAAAGAAAGAAAGAAAGAAAGAAAGAAAGAAAGAAAGAAAGAAAGAAAGAAAGAAAGAAGAAAGAAAGAAAGAGAGAGAGAGAGAGAGAGAGAGAGAAAGAAGAAAGAAAGAAAGAAAGAAAGAAAGAAAGAAAGAAAGATAAATATAAAAGTATCTTGTAAACGGTAAAGCCCTTTATGAGTGATAGGTATTCTCATCAACAAAACTCTCTCTTGTGTTCAGTTCCATAGTGAAGATCCTTGAATTAGGCTTTCATATCCGTGCCTTGATTCATACTGTGAGTAAACACAAAATATGTGCTTGCCACAGATGTGGTGTGCTGATAAATGTTTAATAACCAGCGCTTTCTGAGGGGGAAACACTTTTGCAGTATCTGCCAATTCCCATGGTGTAAATGCTCCCATCCTGCTGGTCACATGCTACCAACTTGAAGTCCCTGAACTTGTCATTGGATATAGATGGTGACAGTCCTCCCTCTTTAGCCAGAAGGACGGTCCCAATGTACCACTGCAGCAGTCTTCCAATGGGTAGATTTCCCTCCAGGCCTGGCCTCTCTCCTTTCTCCACAGTGCAGCCCAAGGGGTCTTTCTAGAATACAAAATATGCTCTTTGTTTCAAAATTCTTCATGGCTTGCCACTCTCTCATTCTCAAGTTAAAGATCAAATATCTTAATCTGTCTTGTCCTACAAGACTCGAGTGAGCTCACCTTTGCCTCCTCTCTAGCTTTGACTCTTATTTCCGAGCAGACTACTCTGTTTCCACCCTCCTCTTCTGGAAGGAGCAAAAGTGCAGGACTGTGTCTGCTATGCTCACCATTGTTTTCTCAGTTCTTAGCATAGCGTCTGATGCTTGTTGGAAGAGTCTGTGATTTTAAGACATTATATTCTGAGTACAAAGTCTCCGGCCTGTTTATACTATGGGCCTGTGCATTTGCCCAGTATATGCACACATTTCCAACTTAAGGGGATTTAACTTGGCAGAGAGCATTATTGAAGTTGCTTTATGTATGGTGCATTATTATTCAATCGCGTTTCCCCTGGTGCAAAGCTGGCAGGCTGCTCCTCCGTGACAGATGTGCTTGCTTTGGTTGAGTCACCACCACAAGGCGCATTATCAGTTTTACTAATGTTTGCTCTTTTATACTCTAACAGGTAGTGTGATTCATCCAGTCAGTGCAAGTCAGGAGACTGATGCACACATAAATCTGTGCCGTGGGATGGTTTGCACACAGAATCTCATCCACGGGGAGAAAACATGGAAAACATGACTACTGCATGCATGGGTGATACATGTACATGTAAACAAAGATAAACACTCACTTTTGTCCTTGATTATTTGATTTCAGAGGAATCACAGATCCAAAGAATTGGGATGGATCTTTTATTATGTGTTGCAAAGTACCCGTTTGCCAGACTGTGCTAGATTCAACACATCTGAGTCAGCTGGACATAATTTTTATATTCAGATTCTTGGGTTCAGAACTTACTTTTTTTTTTTTTCAGGAATGCTAGGGTAGAGCCTGGGAATCTGCAGTTTTTAAAAGCTCCAAAAGCTCCAGAGCTGATTCTTATGGGCATCCAGGCCTGGGAACCCATGATTATACTATGTATACCTCATATGGGCAGAGGGACAGTGTTTCATTTCACATGCCAGCTCTAACCAACTGGACATGGTTGCCTAGAGTTCTGTGTTTGGAAGGAACCTGAGGAAGCATCATGCAAAATGCCGTGGTTGTTTAGTGATGCCTTTAATGAGCCTGCATGGGAGGGTAGCCGTAGGTATTCTCTGTGGATGATGACCTCCACACTGTCCAACCACCTGAATTCAGTCCCCTTCATGGTGATTTTAAACTGCCTCTGTGTTTCCTGGGATATTTGCATGGAAAAGAAAGTTCCAGTGCTCTCAGGGTAGCATGAGAGCTACCTCACCCTCTCCATCTCTCCCTGGCTCTTTCTTATTTGAACTAAAGCCCTCTTTCTAAGGATCCCATTCAGATTGAAATTTTATTCCTTGGGACCAGGCAAAACAAGTCCAGAACTTCTGCCTGTGATGGCCCTTCAGCTTTGGTATGGTCGTGATCATAATACCTTTGTTCACATCTGCTGTATTTCTTCATGATAAACTGAGTCCCATTCTTTTTTTTTTTTTTTAAGATTTTATTCATTTATTCATGAGACACACACACACACACAGAGAGAGAGAGAGAGGCAGAGACACAGGCAGAGGGAGAAGCAGGCTCCATGCAGGGAGCCCGATGTGGGACTCAATCAAGGGTCTCCAAGATCACGTTCTGGGTTGAAGGCGGCGCTAAACCACTGGGCCACCTGGGGGGCCCCGAGTCCCATTCTTTTTATGCCACATCATTGACACCTTCTCAGTGCTGGTCATTTTCTTTTAGATGTTGCTTCAGTTTGGTAACATCCCATTACACGTGTGCTTCCCAGAACCAGACGTTCTTCTCTAGCTCTGGTCTAAGCATCTATAAAAAGAATAAGATTACCATCACCCTCAGTTTGTTAGTTAGTTAAATATTTCATTATGGTAGCCTTTTTGGCAGGTATATTGCATTGCTGACTCAAAGTCTGCTTACTTTTGACAATTTTTCTTTCCATATGATTTTCTGCCAATCCTCCTCCTGCACTGGAGTACTGGAGTATCAAAACATAAGACCTACATTTCTTTTTCTCTTTAAATTTCATGTTGTTTATAGTAGGTCATTCTGTTCAGGTCAAGAATATTCCATATATTGATAAAGCTCTCAATTTGTGAAGTTCAACAGATCTGACTTTGAATCTTGGCTTTGTTTCTTTTTTTAATTTTATTTTATTCTATTTTTTTGTTTTGTTTTTGTTTTTTGGGTTTTTTTTTTTGTTGTTGTTGTTGTTTTGTTTTATTTTGGCTTTCCTTCTAAGTAGTTGTATGAACAGGGAGATTTCCTTGAAATCTTTTTTTTTTTTTTGGTCCTTTTTTTTTTTTTAAAAAAAAAAAAGATAAACTAGACCATGCAACATTGTATTTTATTATGTATGGGTTTAAAAATTTAAAAATTTTTTCCTTTAAAAATTATTTCCTAAATCTCTCCAAACACAGGCAAAAGTAAGTGTATTCTTTAACATCTTACATCTTGCAAATATTGATCATTGCCTAGGGAAGGGGAAATTATCCCTAAAACATACTTAACCAGGAGGCCAAGTCATCTGTCAACCCACAAGAACATGGAGAGGAAATGACAGGCTGTACCCCATCTGAACCCTCATTCACCACCATTCGATAACCCTTCTTCAGACCCAGATCAGCAGCACATTTCTTGCCAACCACCATTAAATGCCCAAGAAGACTTTCATCATCATCATCTTCTGCAACAGGAATCTGGGATATGTTTCTTGGGTATCAACAGAAAATATGTTGGTGTTTGAAGGGAGATGTCATAGAAAGCAAGAAACTTTCATTTTCAGAAATGATTTTGGCTGAGATTTCCTTGTGAATGGTTTTCCTGGGGACTGTATCTTAGCCAGTCCACCTGGCCTGAGCCTTGGTGAACTCATCTGCCATGTTGGCCTTTCTCCCATGTGGATGCCCCAGGGGAAGCCTACTAGCCTACTCTTTTTTTTTTTTTTCTTTCCCAAAAGACTCTGCCTCTAGAGTTATTGAGATACAATATCCCCAACGTGCTACAGTTTGGAATATGCCAAAGAATCAGGGAATGCTGGTTATTAGCTTCCTGTCATCAAGTTCATTTGCTGATTCCCAGAGCTTCCTATTAGTTAACCCTTGAACAACGCAGGTGTGAACTATGTGGGTCTACCTTCACAGAGTTCTACTTACATGCAATTTTTTTTTTACTGTTACAGTACGATAAGCATATTTTCTCCTGTAATTTTCTTAATAACATTTTCTTTCCTCTGACTCACTTTACAGTAAGAATACATATATAGTACATACAACATATGTTAACTGACTGTTTATGTTATCATTAAGGCTTCTGGTCCATAGTAGGCTATTGGAAAAGTTTTTGAGGAGTGAAAAGTTATACATGGATTCTCATCCATATTAACCCTCACAGGTACAAAAGTCAACTCTGGGGGCTCCTGGGTGGCTCAGCATTTGAACGTCTGTCTTCAGCCCAGGGCGTGATCCTGCAGACCCAGGATCGAGTCCCACATCGGGGTCCCTGCAGGGAGCCTGCTTCTCCCTCTGCCTGTGTCTCTGCCTTTCTCTCTCTGTGTGTGTCTCCCATGAATAAATAAATAAAATCTTATAAAACAAAACCAAAATAAAACAAAACAAAGGTCAGCTCTGAATGTAAGGTCAAAAAATATCTTTACGGACACTGCCATTAATTCAGCAGTACAATAAAAACTTATTAATTATCTACTTTATGCTGGACACTTCTGCTAGACACAGAGGATTCTTTGGTGAATGGGAGAGAAAATCCTTCCAATCATGGAACTCGCAGTCCATGGAGAGGAATATGACGAAATAAGTAGTTATAATAGAGTGTGCCAAAGGCTATGATAAAAGATACATCGTATTTTATGGGAGACTTATGTATCTCCATTTAATACTTAAAATAAAATATGTGTTGGAGTGAGGTAGGCAATTTCTCCTATCTTTGGCCTCCGTATTTCCCTAAGTCTCCAATCCAGAAGGCTGATTTCTATATCATGTTTGAAAGACTAGCACAAAAATTCGGCCATATAGGAAATGCTATGGACTTTATGAATTGCAAGCCCTATGAAGATAGAATGCCTTCTTTTCTCCTCGTTGTATCTCTAGTGTTAAGTACAGTGAATGGCATGTAATAGGTCCTCAGTAAATATGTGTTAGATGAATAAATGCACCCAGCCATGTGTTTCATGTTCATGAAAGCGTGCAAATGGACATTCACTGACTTAAAGGCTATTCTCCAAGGTCCATGCTGAGTAAGAAAGAAAAGGGATTGTCAGCCTTCTTCTCCTTGCCTGACCCACTCAGTTCTGCTCTGATATCCCTTAGTTCCCAATGAATAATAATGAAAGAGTGAACAGCTGAGATATAACAGTTTAAGTTTTATAGTTTGGAGCAGTTTTTACTCTGGATTTTTAAAGTGAACTGGGAAAGTGTGTGTGTGTGTGTGTGTGTGTCTGTGTGTGTGTGTGTGCGCGCGCGCACGTGCTTAATCAGACTATCAGCCTCTTCATTTGGGCAGTGGTGATAGATACCCTCTGCAGGTCTCTTAAGCCATAACACCTTTCTGGTAAATGAGGCCATCACAGACAGAAAGCACAGCATAAATGCTGTGCTGCCAACTGAACTGCAGTGAGGTGCAATGAAAAGTAGTTTTGTTCATTACAATCTGATTCTCCATCTGTCTGGGGTGGTCCTTTATATCTCTCCATCACTGCACTTACTTTGCTGGCTCTGATGAAGAGGTGAATAGATTACATTCCTGGGCACAAAGACACAGCCTACCTTGTTTTACCCCTGAGCTTAGTACCTAGAATATTCCAGACACTGAAAGAAATTAAGGAGCTCAGTGGAAGGAGAGAAGCTCTATAAATTTATTAAGGCAGCTTATCTATGAATATTTAATCACTCAAAAGGTGAGTGCTAATCATTCAATGAGAATTGCATTATGGAGCCATGAAGACAGGTGTTCAGGATATGGCCACTGCCCTTATGGCATGGTCCAGTTATACGTAGGGATGGGACCGTGTGGACATCAGCAGGGAAAGGGTCTGAGCCTGGGATTGGATTCAGTTAATGTGGAAAGTGATCAGTGAAGGGATAAACCCACTTTCAGGGAGCAGTAGGAAACCAGTACATGTGATCAACACAGTATCTAAGGAGGCAAGTATACCAGACATTTTACATGGTTGCCCTGATGTGGGTTTTTTTCTAACACCACCAAGCAGTTCTCTGACACCAGCTGGGTGTTCCATAGTCCAAATCAATTCTGACCCTATCTACCTGGAGATAGCCTCTGTCCCACAGGTTAAAGCCTCCACAGGTTAAAGCAGCCTACAAGACTGCTACCTCCCCCTCCCATGCAGACACCAGTTTCAAGTCCAGGTTGTCACTTGTGCTTCTGGCCAATGGGCCATAGATCAGAGGTTCCTACAAGCCTCTCTTTGGGTTTAATTCATTTGCTAGAATTACTCCCAGAACTCAGAAAAATATTTTGCTTCCTAGATTAATGGTTTATTACGAAAAAAAAAAAAAAAGTTCAGGAACAGCCAGATGAAAGAGATACATAGGCAAGGCATGCAGAAAGGGTGTGATACCCTCTCCAGGCTGCCACTCCCCCAACCCCTCCTTGTGTTCTCTGAGCCCTGTCCTTTGGGGTTTGTATGGAGGTTTCATTACATAGGCATGATTGAGTAAATCATTGGCCATTGGTGATTGATTCACCCTTCCCAGAGGTCAGTGGGGTGCGGGTGAAATTCCAACTCTCTAATCATAAGTTTGGCTCCCTGGCAACCAGCTGTGAGCCTTAGGTGCTTTCCAAAAGTCTCTCATTAACATAAACTCAGGTGTGCTTGAAAGGGGTCTATATGAATTTCAATTTTACCTCTATCACTTACCTCTTAAGAAGTTCCAAGGCTTTTAGGAACTTGAAACAGGGATAAAGACCAAATATGTATTTCTTACTAGAACGCACTATATTACAATCCCCAAATACGGTTGTGACTCCAGTTGACTACAGGGGATACCCATGTGCTGATAGAGTTCAAAGGAAAAGTATTTCTAAGAAGAAAAAATCCATATAATCTGGAAGATAGCTAGATGATTTCAGTGACATAAATTACTAGATTACAGGACCCATGAAGACCTGTAATCTTGGACCCAGAAGGCAGGGAAGTTGATACAAGTCAGACAGGATGCTAATCCAAAACAATTATGGAGTTTTAAAATATAATTTTCTATGCAAATAACCCAAGACGATTTCGTGTTAAGTCAGGAGATCATTTATAACTTAAAAAAAAATATGTAGTACTTCTATAAACCGGACAAGTGGTTAATTATTAAGAATGCTTAGAACTCCTCATATGCACCATTATTTTAAAATACTATTCAAAACTGATATTTAGAAGTGCCTGGGTGGCTCAGTTGGTTAAGCATCTGACTCTTGGTTTTGGCGCTGGTCATGCATGATCTCATGGTTGTGAGATCGAGCCCCTTGTGGGGCTTTAAACTTAGCATGGATTCTGCTTCAGGTTCTTTCTCCTTTTCCTTTCCCTCATCCTCTGCACCCCTTAAATAAATAAATAAATAAATAAATAAATAAATAAATAAATGCAATCTTTTTTTAAATTGATTTTTAAATCGCATTTAGGTACAACAGGGTTAATTGTACATTATAATTTTTTACTGTTTCTTCATTTTTGTAGTTCTTGCTATGGCGTAAGACTTCACATTTCCATTGGGAGCACCAACTTTCTCAGTGGAGCTATTGAATTTGTCTTGCCCATTTTCCAGATAGAAAAGCAAATGGAAGGTTTGAACCTTCATGGAAGGTTCTAAAAAGTTATCCCAAGGGGCAAAGGTAAAACTCATTGAAATAAAGCTCCTGGTCTTTTACGTCCACTTAAAATAGGAAGGTTCAATTTTTATATGTTGAATTTGTTAAGATTCTGTATAAAATCTTAATAAAAAATTTTGATACTTTTTGAAGTTCGTAAAATGTTGAACTTCAATGACCCCACTCCTGCTCTATGACTACCACTTCTAAAAAGATAGAAATAGAAACATTCAAGTTTGCAAAGCATAATTTGAGGGGTCACCTATTACATATCTTCACAAGAAGTTAATGTGATAGAGTGGCGGGGAAGAGGGTTAGGAAATAGATCCAGCTTCAAATTCAGTTCTAGAATTTCTACATAATAATAGCTAATGTTCATTGGAGTTTACCATGTGTCACACACTTTTCAGAGCACCTAAGATAAACTCACATCATCATCACACACTTTACAGAGTAGATACTTTTATCATATTTGATGTTACTAATATTTTCTATTTCACAAATAGGAGGGGCGCAGAGAGGTTAAATATTGTTTCTAAAGTCACATGGTTAATAAGACGCAGAGCTGGTAATTTCAGCTCCTGCAGGCTGCCTTCAGAAGCTGTGCTTTTTATCATGATGTTATCCTGCCTTGAGTCTCTACTTCAGGAGCCGGGAAATTGTCCTGTACCACCAGCAGGATAAATCCTCATTCACTTTTCTCTCTATGGTCTACACCATCTACTTTTTCATACGTTCATTTGGCAACTATTTGTTGAAGTCTTACTATGTGCTACAGCACCACTTAGATACCTGTCCCCATTCCTTCATATTTACTTAAATAAATTCATAAAAATCACTTAATTTCAATAAAGTCCATTTTTTTCCTGCAGTTTTAATTTCCTTCAAGAGACACAAAGCATTAGGCATTAAACCACTATGGACCTGCATCTTCCATGGATTTACTCACTGACAAACAAAGGCTACCTAGCCTTTGTGAAACCCAAATATATATTACAGCTCCGGGATATTCTTTCAGAGTCTTCTACTGATACCTCCCACAGCCTCATCTATGGATGTGGGTGGCCTTGGAAATCCTATGGACTCAGTGAAAAGACATAGTCCTTTCAGTTTCCTGAGGAGGTAGGGGGTGGAGGTGGTATTTTTTTCATTTGTAACAATAAAATTGTGTTTGGAGAATGGACACCTCAAAATGTAATTACTCAAAGAGTACTTTTTCTCAAAGTTAAATTCACAAAAGGGTAGTTTATGTCCTCAGAGAAATCAATTAATCTGCCTCCTTCAAGATGGGTGGCCTTCTGGCTTTCGTATTGGGTGCAATCTCATTTTATTATTATATTAAACCAATAAAAGCATTCCAAGCATTCTCTTGGCAGGGAGCAATAAAAAAAAAAAAAAAGGCAGCATCCTGTGTTAGATAAAATCTTTCATTATATACGACCAAAATGCCATGTATTTTGCAATGGTGAAATGTATTTGTGCATTTTACACATGTGATGTGAATCATTTTAAAAGCCATAATCACAACACAGCAGATGCTAATAAATTTTCAATCTGTTAGGCTTTGTTTTCTGGAGAATGAATTTGATTTGCGATGCAAATGTTACATGGGTGATTGTGTTTAGCCATGGAGATTATTATGGGAGGTCTGGTATGCTAACCTCTGGGGTATTGTTTTTTACTATCTGATAATGTTTGCAGAGAACCCACTTCCTAGGGTACCATGCTTCATGGCAATGGGCTCATTCACCTGTCTATACCCCTTTTAGGATTTTCTTTCCAGCTCTGTAATATGTATTAGGACCTATTTAGCAGGAATCTGAATCCTCTGTAGGATACACATGATTAGAGTCTTAATCCTGAGCTATCTCCTTTCCTTTCCAATGTTTCATTCAGCTGTGGACTCTTGGATGGTTCTTATGTTGCTCCCTCCTTTAGCAACTTCAGTAGCTAGTCCGTAGTTCCTACTACTTCCTTTTCACTCTGGTTTCCAAATCTTGACCGTTGTTCACATGCTGATAATGGCTTCATATTTTGGCATTCCTAATACAATCTTCTTTGTGCATACTGAATACAGACTGAGTTTGAGAGAGGATCAGTGATGAGAATCCTTCAGAAGTGAGGACGATAGCTGGAAGTAGGCAACTAGAAGTTCCTGGGGATGTTTGATTCTAGAGAGAGCAAGTCCAAGACAGAAACTAAAGGAAATCTCTGGACATGCAGAATCTAAAATATAGATGTTTACCACATTATTGTAGAGAGGGACCCAGAAGCTACAAGTGAAATGATCTGAGCCAAACTGGAACAGAATGCACTGTGGCTAAAAATCAGAAAATCGGAAAAGTAAAATAATACAACATCAAATTACCATCCCAGATTGTCTCAGAAGAACGTTGCTTGAAGCCTTAATGTAGTGTCAATAAATTTGTATCTCCACTTCTCCATACGCCATTGTTTTCATTCTGAGAATATTTTACTTTATTTAAGAATTATTTACTTATTTTGAGAGGGAGAGAGAAAGAGAAGGAGGCACAGAGGAAGAAGGAGAGAGAATCTCAAGCAGACTCTACTCTGAGTGCAGAGCCTGACACAGGGCTTGATCTCAAGACTCTAAGATCATGCCCTGAGCTGAAACCAAGAGTCAGATGTTTAACCAACTGCACCACCCAGGTGCCCCTCTACGAAGATTTTAAATGCACTAATTGATACAGGACAGTGTGTTCTAGCTAATAGTGGGAAGAAAAAAAAAAACTTTTGAAAATTGAAAGCAGAAGAGATTCTTTTTAATTTAATTTAAAATTTAGAAAGTTTGAGATGACTTACTTGAATTCATGTACTCACCTCCAAAATTTACATACAAGTATATATATTTTTAATAACTTATATTTATGTACTTATGATATTTTACCTTATACATATTCCTTTTTTTTTTTTTTTTTTTTTTTTTAAATTTTTATTTATTTATGATAGTCACACACACAGAGAGAGAGAGAGAGAGGCAGAGACACAGGCAGAGGGAGAAGCAGGCTCCATGCACCGGGAGCCCGACGTGGGATTCGATCCCGGGTCTCCAGGATCGCGCCCTGGGCCAAAGACCAGCGCTAAACCACTGCGCCACCCAGGGATCCCACCTTATACATATTCCTAACTACAAGTCTGTAGCGCATTTCATTAATGTTTTATAATTTAATTTTTTTTAAAATTTTCATTTATTTATGATAGGCACACAGTGAGAGAGAGAGAGGCAGAGACACAGGCAGAGGGAGAAGCAGGCTCCATGCACCGGGAGCCCGACGTGGGATTCGATCCCGGGTCTCCAGGATTGCGCCCTGGGCCAAAGGCAGGCGCCAAACCGCTGCGCCACCCAGGGATCCCTGTTTTATAATTTAACTAACAGTTCTCCATTTAGGAGGCTTTTATGTCATATTCATATTTCCTCTAGTATAAACAATGACACAATGAACACGTTTAAGCAAATGCAGAATTTAAAGAGTTGACCCATTTCTTTAGATACAGTACCCAGAAGTTAATTCCTAACAGTCTGTTACAATGATTTTATATCTTTGGTTCATTGTACAGACTTGTTTCCCAAAGGGATATTAAAAATTTACACTAGCGCCAGAATTGTGTATGTACCAATTTCACCTCTTTAGCATTAGCTAGTTATATATGTATTCTATATATGTATGTATATATTCATTTATTTAATTTTTTTAAGTAACCTCTCCCCCTAATGTGGCTTGAATTCACAACCCCAAGATTAAGAGTCCCATGCTCTACTGACTAAGCCAGTGAGGTATCCCTATAATTTAATTTAATCGGTGAAGCACAGACCATCCTACATCTAAGTTCTAAAACATAAGCACTTTTCAGCGTAATGTGATGTTAGAGTTGGAAACATACACAGAGATAATTTAGCCCAATTATCTTATTATTTTAATTTACATTTTTATTAATTTTTAAATTTTTTCTTTTTTTAATTTTTAAAACTTTTAAAACATTTTTATAGGCTTAATTGTTTTTAGTAGGTTTAGGTTTACAGGAAAGAAAGGAGTGAGAAGTACAGGGAGTTCACATATATTCCATCTCCTACATCTGCAGTTATGTCTGCTGGTGACATCTTACATTAATGTGGTACACTGATGAGCCAATATTGATACATTAATTAACTAAAGTCTATAGTTTGTATTAAGGTTCACTCTTGATATTGTACATTCTATGGATTTTGATAAACATATAAAACATGTATCCACCATTTCAGTATCATTTAGAATAGTTTCATTACCGTAAAAATCTTCTGTGCTTTACTTAGTTATCTTTCTCTCTGAGCCCTGGCAGTCTCTGATCTCCTTATGGTCTCCATAGTTGTTGTTTTCCCTGCAATATCATAGCATATAGTTGGAATCATATAGTACACAGACTTTTCAAATTGGCTTCTTTCATGTAGCCAAATGCATTTAAGTTTCCTCCATTTTTTTTTTTTGTAGCTTGCTAGCTTTTAATTGCTAATTAATATTCCACTGGATAGCCATATCCTAGTTTGTTTATCCATTCACCTATTGAGGGCATCTTGTTTGCTTTCAGTTTGGGTAATTATGAATAAAACTTCTATAAGTTTTCCTGTACAGGTTTTATGTGGATATAAATTTTCAACTAATCTGGGTATATACTAAGGAGCATAATAGCCAGGTCATATGGCAATAGTCTATTTAGTTTTGTAAGAAACTGTCAAACTGTCGTCCAAAGTGGCTTTACCATTTTCCATTTCAAAATGGCTTTACCATTTTCTCTTGTTTTAAAGTTCAAGAAATAGTTCTAGGGAAAGCCAGTGATTTATTCAAGGTTATAGAGTGCATTATTATTAGAGCAGAGAATTGAATCCAGGTTACCTGACTCCTTGTTCACTGGTCCATTACACTACCACCAAGTCCCTTGGGCTTCTCATGAGTTAAATCACTTTGCATACCAACAAAAGAACAGTACTTATTAGTGTGTATTTTTTTTATTGTTGTTGTAAAACACATACCTGCATGTTTATGTTTGTATACATCAATCAAAAACACATTGCCCTTTCAAAATGCCTATTTCAAAAATGAAGTTTAGACATGTGGTAGATATTGATGACTTTAACTGCTTTTTTTGGCTGCTAGGAAATCTTCCTTCTTAAGAGAAATTCAGTATTCTTTGGCAGCATCTTCTCATCACCATCGTATCCATTTCTTTTTTTCCCCATCACATTCATTTTGAGTATTGGTAGGGAGAATTCTAGATTGCTCCCTGATGCAATTATCATGATTATGTTACTTTAGATGGCAATAGTTTTTTTTTTTTTTTTTTGCTGATGTAATTAAAGTACTAATCTTTGTATTTTTAAAACAGGAAAATAATCTAGGTGGGTCTATTCTAATCATAGGATTCCTTTAAAAGTTATCTTCTGCTACCACTACATTTGGTCAAAAAGTCAAAAGATTGAAAGTGTGAGAAGGATTGGATGTGTCTTTGCTGGCCTGAAAATGGAGATGGGCACATGTAAGGGCTGGCAAGTACTCTCTAAGAGCTCAAAGTGACCCCTAGCTTAGAATCTCGTGACCTCATACATCCAACTTCAAGGAACAGAAGTCTGCCAACAACCTGAATGAGCTTGGAAGCAGATTCTTCCCCAGAGACTCCAGATAAGAGCACAGCCTGGAAACAGCTTGATTTTGGCCTTGAGAGACCCTGAACTGAAAACCCAGTGAACCCGCAGAGACTTCAAACCTACAGAGCTGGGTGTTGTTTTAAGCTGCTGGGTTGCAGTAACTTTTCACACAGCAACAGAAAATTAATACAGCAGATAATTCAGGCTGATCATCTTTCTCTGGAGAAGCTCCAGAAGCTAGACACCCTTCCCCCTTCACTCACATACAGAATAGAAATGAGATTGAAACTCAACCAACTAGACGTTTGCTCTTACGGTTTTATATTTGAGCACTTTACTCCAGGATGGTGAGAAGAGTCAGAAGCTAAGAATTACGATACAAAATTCTCATGAGACTATTCCTGATTCTAGACAGTTGCTATACTCCTGATGGCTAGCCATTGCAGCAGGCTTCATCCTTGATCTAAACATGACCCTGCAGATATCCGCAGGAATGGCAAATTTCTGGATATACTTCCCAGTAATTCTATTTTGCTTAGATTATCAAGAGTTCTTTGCTGTTGCCTATTAAGAAATAAGCCAACAGATAGAAATGCTGAACAAAATATAACCCAATTATTTTCCAAATCTTTTAGTCACATTCTGCAACCAAACCAATTTCTTTCCAACCTCATTTGCTTAATGGAATATTTCATGGCCTCATAGTGCCAGTACAAATCTCTGTCAGGGCCAGCCCCATCTGTTTAGTTTCTACCCATTGATTTCTGGGGCTAATATCTGATAGTCTTGGAGAAATGAGAATCAGGTGTAGTGGTCATGTTGGACATTTAGGAAGAGTGGATCAGTCAGTATTTATCACTTTTTTCATTAGGTAGAGTCTGAAAGAGTATTTCTGTTATTTTGAGGCAACATCTCCTAACCCAATAATATAGTTCTACTAAAAGCTGTTAATCCTAGTATCTCTCAATCCTGTTCACTCTGTAGACATGTGACCAAGGCTGAACCAATCATATAACCCAATTTTCTAGTCCTTCGTTTATTTCAGAGATGTACACATGACCCCAAATTGGACAGTCAGAATCATTTCCCAGCATTTTTCTCAATGAAGCATGTTCAAACCTAATATTTCATCTACTTTGAAATGATTGCAAATAGTATTATGTCTTAAATTTTGGTTTCCATAAGTTCATTGTTAATATATAACAAAGTGATTTATTGTGATTTGTTTTTGTGTGTGGCATTTATTTGTTCTAGAAGTTTTTGTAGATTCTTTGGGCTTTTCAAAATAGACAATCATCTGCAAATAAGGGCAGTTTTATTTCTTCCTTTTAAGTAAATATGCAGGCCTTTTGTTTTTTTCTTGCCTGATTGCAGTGGCTAGAATTACCAGTATCATGTTGAATAAGAATGAGTAGAGTGGACATCCTCATCTTGATGCCAATCTGAGAGGGAAAACACTCAGTCTTTCACCATCACATGTGATATTAGCTTTCAGATGTTTGTAGATCCTCTTTATTTATTTCTAATTTGCTAGGGACTTTATTTTTATTTTAATCATGAATGGGTATTGGAGTAAGTGGATTTTTTTTTTTTTTTGAGAGGGCAGGAGGTGAGGCAGAGGGAGAGGGAGAGAGAGAGTCTTTAGAAGGCTCTATGCCCAGTGCAGAGCCTGATGCCAGGCTCAGTCTCACAACCCTGACATCATAATCTGAGCAGAAATTGAGGGTTGGACACTTAACTGACTGAGCCACCCAGACAGCCTGTGGATTTTTTTTTTTTTTTTTAACTTGCTTCTCGGTTTCTTGCTAGAGTGAGAATCATTTCCTGAATTTTAGGGACATAATCCTTTTCCTTTTAAATATGCTTGCCCATTTTCCTGGACTAGGGGCTGGAGTATGCTTCAAGTATCCACTGTGCCATCAAAAAACAATCATTTGGTTGTCTTCCGGGCCCTCAGGATATAAAAATGTATAATATATGAGGCCTGTTTTTAAGGGACTGATAGACGAATGGGGGAAATGAGAATGATATTAGAATGCATGCTTTAGGTAGATGTCATGAGACAGTGTGCAGTGGTGGGCACAGCACATTAATATGGCTCTGAAGGATTAGCGTAGGCATTTTGGAGGCTTAAATACTTACACTGAGTTTTTAACATAAGTGTGATCTAGCCAGAAAAAAAAAGAATAGAAGGAAGATGGCAGGAAGCGAGGGAAGGTATTTTATACATCACAACTGGCTTCAAGCCTTACAGGACTAAGATTCGGATTTGAAAAGGGACATGCAAATGTCTAGGTTGCAACAAAAATAGGTTAAAGTAAAAATGAAGTAGTTCTTGACAGCAAAGGATATTCAATAATGAAATTGTGCTATTATTGGAGTTAGAATTAAATAGATCTTGGAGACCTTTTAAAAGAAAAGAGATACCTTTTGAATGCTTTAACTCTAGACCTACACCAAAAGCTGAGACAGAAATATAATGATACAGTTAGTATTTTAAATAGCTCAAAGCACTTTCATGGACATTATTAGATTGCAGACATCCAAAATTACTGAGCCCTACCCAGTCTTTACACTTGCCCTCTCTAAATTCCCATCCTACCATAATCATGAACTCATTCTCAAGAAAAACAAAAATGTCTGTAGGCAGCAGGTAAGCAACCTGAACGATTCCATTCAGCTAAGGTAAATGAGAGGAGATGATATTTCCCACAAAATGGTATAACCTAACCTCCTGGGAGCTATTTGGCCATTAGTTGTTAGGTTATTGGAATTTATTTCCTCAACCTAAATACAGTTGTTTTTTTTTTTTTTTAACTCAATAATTACTGGCGATAAAGACAAAAATGAATGAAGCCCACATTGCCAAACCTAATTTGGGTAATTCTATTGAAGAGAATCTTCAAAATAACAGGTAAATATGAGAGCATAAAAAGGCATTATTATTTGGCTAATATACTCATTGATTTTCTACTGCGTGGCGGTCATTGTGCTAAGAGCTGTAGGGAGTACAGACAAAGCTGACCCTGTGTAACTTCTTGCAAGAAATGTGAGGTGAAAAATTATTATGTATGAAAGGCCCAAGTACAACACTAGAGGAGACAGAAAGGGAGGTGAGAAGTGCATTATCCGGAACTGAGGAGGTGACAGAGGACTGCTGTACAGCAGAGCAAAGAGACTTGGTTAAATGTGTGGGCAGGGCAAGCACAACATGCCTAGAGAATTCAGTTTGGTTAGAATGTAATGTTTAAGAGATGAGTAGTGAGAATAATACTTTTAGTGCTGTTTTGAAATACACATACACTACTCTGAGGCTGTAGGGGACTTAGTATCCTGTAAGTCAAGCTTCAAAAGCCCGGTTATTCTCCTATCCTATTCCTGTAGGAGTCAGGTCTTCAGTCCCTCGCCTTGGTTATTCCTTAAGCAGATGTCTGTTTGGCCAATTGGTGACTCTAATCTTTTTTTTTTTTTAATATTATAATGCAAATACTTTGAAAAATATGTAGTTTATAAGACAATTTTACTTTGTATTGCTAACTAAGAATCTATATTTCCAGGGCCTATGATTCAGGAGACTTGAAATTCCAGTAATTAGAAGTGTCTTGATTAAACTTCAAGGCCTAGTTCTGTTGTGTTGAGGTGAAGATGTTTTTTTATTTTATTTTATTTTATTTTATTTTATTTTATTTTATTTTATTTTATTTTATTTTATTTTATTTTATTTTATATTTTATTTTATTTTATTTTATTTTATATTTTATTATATTTTATATTTTATTATTTTATTTTATAGGATTTTTATTTATTTATTTGAGGTAGGAGAGAGAAAGAGAGCATGAGTTGGGAGGAAGAGCAGAGGGAGAGGGAAAAGTAGACTCCCCACTGAGCAGAGAGCCCAACACAGGACTAGATCCCAGAACTCTGAGATTATGACCTGAACCAAAGGCAGATGCTTCACTGACTCAGCTCCCAGGTACCCCGAGTTGAAGATATTTAGTAGGCATTGTACTAGGATGTCATTTACTGTTCTACTAGTATTCTTCAGCTTTTGTCATATACATACCAACCTATATATAGTCATTTTCTCAGTAATTCACTTTCCATTGCTTATGATTAATCTCTCCAAACTAGATATAAGTAATAACTCAATGCCATTTTTGTATTTAAATCATAAGTATGCCTTTCTTAGACTTGTTTGGGGACACTGGGGAGTCAGAGATATGTGAACCAATTACATTTCCTCCCTGATTTTTGCAAATACGTGACCCAAGAAGAGTTAAGCATTCTGGAAGAAGTCAGGACTAAAATATCATGAGTCAGTCCTGCCTTCAAAAAGTGAAAGCCACGAGTGGGTCAAGGCCTAAGAGAGTTAATAGGGCTAATACAGCATCTGCACATCTTCCATTGTCTAAACTATGTTTCTTTGTTCCTAAGGAGCTGTACTTAATGATTATTTCATCATTTTCTATGAATATTCTCCACACAAAATGTTGTTCCTTGAGATAAAATTAATGATACCAAAATCTTAGCTCACATAATTAGACTTTGTGTCACTGGGTAAAGAATGTGAATGTGGGTCCCTGGAGATGAGAGGATTTTGTCTTCCAGGTAAGACATTGGAGCAGGCTGGGGTGGTGATCATTGTGTCCCAGGAAGAGAAATTAGTTGATGCAAAACAGGAAGATGCTTGAATGGAGAGTAATTTGGGGAGTGTGAGGGCAGTGGAAGGGAGTTACTGTTGGTGGTTTGTTCTCAAGCTAGGAGGTCACAGAACTTCAAGGTCAGAGTTGACCTCATTCCTAGTAGTGATAGGATTGTACTGAGAATAAGAGGAAGCCACAGGGGAGGGAGAAAAATGGGTCAAAAGCCAAACAAACAAATCAACCAACCAACCTGGGAAGAGCTCAGAAAAGAGAAGAAACGGGAATAGAAAGAGAAGAGACAGGATCTTCAATTCCAAAACCTTGCCCTTACTGTGCGTTATATCCTATCTTTGGATACTATAACTATGCTTAAAGTTTCCCTACCCTGCCTCCATGCCGCCATCCCATTACCATACATACATACTCACCAGTTACTTGAGCTACTTTGAATGAATGAATCTTCCTTCTGACAACCACAGTACTACCACCCACATAAACCTGGACTGAATCCAGTTTAGCTCATCTAGGTTAGCTCATCATCCGTCATGCTAAGAGGTTTGGACTATACCCTGCAAGCAGGCTTCTAGGCCAGGGCTTACTTTCTCCCAACATTTCGTTATGAAAAATTGGAAGCATATAGTAAACGTGGAAGGACTTTCAGTAAATACCCGTATACCTAACACCACGATTGTACCATTAATATTTTATCATACTTGCTTTATCAAATGTCTGTCCATCCCTTTTCCCATCCATTTATCTATCTTATTTTTAGCACATTTCAAAATAAATTGCAGATACCCATATGTTTTCACCTAAATGCTTTGGCATGCAAATCATTATCAGAGTTTGATATTTATTTATAATTTTGATGTAAGATGTACATACAACAAAGTGCACAATTTTATATACCTCTGTGATCAAATCCTCATCCAGATTAAAGTATTATGTTACCCCATTGGAAGGTCCTCTCATGACATTTACCAGGCAATCCCTCTCCCCATGCTGCAGAGACAGCCAATATCTTCATTATGTTTCTCTCTAGATTTGTTTGCCTTTATTACAATTTCATATATGAATGAAGTTACACAGAATGTGCTCTTTTGTGTAAAGCTTTCTTCACGCAGAAAGATGTTTTGAGAATCACCCATACTGTTGCATGATACTTCATTCCATTTTACTGGTGAGTAAATACCAGTTTTATCCATTCTCCTACTTGATACACATGTGCACTGCTTTCAGTTTGGAGCTTTTAGGACTAAAGCTCTCAGGAAATTCTCGTACAAGTCTTTATGCAAACATAGGTTTTATTTCTTCTGGGTATATACTTAGAAATGGAATTGCTGAGTGAGAGAGTATGTATAGGAATATGTTCACTATTGAAAGAAAATGCAGAGTTTTTAAAAATAATTATATCATTTATATTCCCATAAAAATATATATTTTATATATATATATAAAATAACATATTGCTCTGCAATATCACCAGCCTTTGGTGTTGTCACTCTTTCTAATTTTAGTCATTCTAGTGGATATATCATAGAATCGTAGTGTTTTTAGTTTTTAATCCTGATTACTAATGTTGAGAACTTTTTCCTGTGCTTATTGGCCAATTGTGTATTTTCTTTTGTAAAATATCTATTTTTTTTTGCTCATTTTTGTTGGATTACTATTCATTTTTATAGTGGAGTCTGATGATATATAGAAGTCTTATTTTTTAAAGGTTTATTTATTTGTTTTAGAGAGAGAGGGAGAGAAAGCATGCATGCACGGGGCGAAGCAGGCTAAGGGGGGGCAAAGAGAGAGGGAGAGAGAATCTCAAGCAGACTCTCTGATGAGTGCAGAGGTCATGACCTAAGCTGAAACCAGGAGTTGATGCTTAACCCACTGCACCACCCAGTTACCCCTGTTTTAATTACCCTGTTTTAAATGATGATATCTAATTGATCATTTTCATCTTTCATGGTTATTTCTTTCTTGTTGCTGTCTAAAAGACCTTTGTTCACCTGCAAGTCTTGAAGATAATCTCTTATGTTTCCCTACAAAAGCTTTATTTTATTTTTGCTCTTATGTTTAGGTCTGTGATTCTTCATAAGCTAAGTTCTGTGTATAATGTGAAGTAGGAATTGATTTTTTAAAAAATGAATTTCTTATTATGCCAGCACCGTTTCTTGGGGGAAAGTATCTGTCTGTCTGTCTCTGTCTTCTACATTGGATTCCTTTGTTGCCTTTGTTGGAATGGTTTAGGTTCTTTATTCTGTTCCACTGACCCATATGCTAATCATAATTTTACCACTGCACCATCTTGATTACTACAGTATTATAGTGAGTTTTGAAATTAAGTAGTAGAAGTCTTGTAACTTTATTCTTTTTCAAGACTGTTATATTCCTGATCCCTTATACTTCCATATAAATTTAGAATCAGCTTGTCAACTTCTATGAAACAATCTGCTGGAATTATTCGGGGAGAATCGACATCTTAACAATATTGAGCTTTCCAATGCATGAACATGTTATATCTTGTGTATATCTTATTATAGGTGTTCTTTAATTAACCTCAGATGTGTTGTGTAGGTTTCTGTGCATAGCTCCTACATGACTCTTATTGGAAGTATTCCCAATTTTTCTTTAAATGATGCCATTGTAAATATAACTGTTTTATTTTAAATTGCAATTTTTGTTATAGTATATAAAAATTCTATTGATTTTTGGATTACTCTTTAATCCTAAACCTTGCTTTAATTCATTTACTCACTCTAATAGCTATGTTTTTAATTACTTAGGATTTTTAATGTAAATAATCATGTCATCTGACTCGTTTGATACAATGACGCACCATCTTTTTCTGTCCTCAATAGAAATGCATTCCTGAAAGGAGAAGAAAGGATATTGTAAGAAATGGAGTTTAGAATCATTAGATAGATATTCAGGTTCTTTTTCTCTTTAAAAAGAATTTCTCTGAATTGGGTAACAGAATTAGACAGAAGAAATTCAAGCAATCTACTCCCTCTTCATCTGAGGAATCAAACAGATTTCTTATTCACATCTTATAACTTACAAAAGGGAGAAACAGTACCTTTTAAAGCTCCCTTTTCTCTTGAACCCCTGAAAGCCAGTCATGTTTCTAGACTCCCCCTTCCAGAGCAGAATTTCTGGCTATATAATCTTGGGTAGATAGCTTTATTTCCCATTGAATGAAATTTCTTCCTGATAGGATGGCAAGAAAAAGTAAACTACAGAAATGGAAAATACAACAACTACCCGTTAAGTGCCCTTGAGTTTAAAAGTAAAGACATCAGAGGAGCTCAGTTGGCAAAGGTCAGTTGCCTGGTCATGCAAGTCCCCAAGGGGCGCCACAACCTTTGGGGGTCAAAATCCATTCGGAGGCCTTCCCTTGACTGGCCAATCTCAGAGACTCATTCTTAAAAGTGTTTTGGAGTTTTATCAGATTCAGAAATGCTGGTTCACACTAACGAAGCTCAGAAGAGACCTATGAATAAAACCAGAATAACAATGTACTAATTTACACTGAGAAATATAAATCTAACGTAAATTGAGTTTTATGTCAGCCTGGGCGGTACATTTTCTCCCAATAGGCCCAATAAGTAGAAAGATAAACTAGCAGGAAGCATCCCTGATCAGCACAGGATTGAAGCAAGGCAGATGAGTCTATAGGATGCAGATACTTAATTGCTTCAGTTTAATAGACCCTGAGTATCCATCTCCATAAGTGGCACACACCCGCAACTTCAACCACCAGATGATATTTTTAGGCCAGAGAATATTCCTTCCCACGCAGAGCGAGTGTGATGACTGCTCTATATTTCCACTGAAGAACACTTCCAACCAATTTCTACGCATCTTTTTTATAGTTAGGTTTTTACCTTCCATTAGATCACTAAACTGATTTGGAACAATTCTGTATTTTTAAAGTCGCTTGGCATTTTCTTGTTCATACCAATCATGGGGCTACACATCAGTAAATCATTTGATCTACCTTGTTTCAAAGTTCTTATTTTCTTTGGAGTGTTTGGATTTACTGCCAGTTGAAAGCAAGGCACAGTTCTTGGAATGTCCTGTAAATTCTTATTGAATCTTCAGAATGGTCCCAAGAGGGAGATGTCGTTACTGAATTTTTCTTTTTGCAGGCATGATGACCGAGACTTAGAGAATTTAGCTGATTTTTCCATTGTCAGTTGAGACAAGTATAGATACACATGTACCCATATATGTGTTTACACAGTGGGCGT
This sequence comes from Nyctereutes procyonoides, assembly GCF_905146905.1. NCBI lineage: Eukaryota > Metazoa > Chordata > Mammalia > Carnivora > Canidae > Nyctereutes > Nyctereutes procyonoides. The sequence goes on along the minus strand of NW_026575135.1, from coordinate 2,345,415 downwards.
CTGTTATGTGCCAGAAATGGCAGAAATGATGGGGTAATAAACGTCCTGTCCTTACTGTCTGTCTTAAAATAGTGAGGTGTAAACAATAACACTGAAATTTAAACATGTGAGACATTTTGCAAACTCCATCATGCTATGTCAATGCTGGGAAGCTTTGTTCCATCTGAGGCTCATTCTGTGTAATGACTTAATGAATGTGTGAATGAATGAATGGCGAGGCACTATCTTTAGCATCGCTTCTCTCTATAAATAAAGGGAAAGCAAAGTTGAATAAGTATGTTCAAATTTTTGGAAATTTCAAATGACCAAGGTCCCAGTTGCTGCAACTTTTAATGAATTCCAGCAGTGTTCTGGCATTGTGCAGGAGACAGAGGAGATGACCCAGACTAACAGACACACCATCAAAGTGGGACAAAGGCCATCAAGATAACAGAAGGAGAAGGTGAATATCTTGTTCCAAGAGGAAACAGCTGGAGTTGGTTTCTGAATGCTAAACAGTTTTGAGTTTCTCTTTGATTCAAGAAAGCTAAATCCTCACAACTTCAACTTTGAGATGTGTTCTGAACATCCATAAGACCCACAAACTGAGTTGGGAATCTCCTGTGGAGAGGTTTCCTTGGGTTATTTTCTTAACTCCTCTCTTCTGCATCGGTTTGCCGATGTAAGAGAAATGGCCTTTGTCTGATATTTTCTTCTCTGATCCTAGCACAATGCTAGAGGGGCAAAGGTCTTGCAACATATAAAGGAAAAATATGAGCTAGACTGACTGGTAAGATGTTTCAGTTTAAAACAACATCAATAGGTTCCATTTATTTGGTTCTCAATATATACTAGATATTGTGATAAGCACCTAATATAGTGTCTTATTTTAACATTAAGTCCACTGTAGGTGGGTGGGCTACCACAGTCTACATGGCATGGGTGAGAACACGGAGGTCTGGAGAGGAATAGCGACTTACCCAAATTCGGTAACTTCTGAGCAAGAATTTAAATGCAGTCATAGAAATTTCTTAAAAGTCCAAGGACTTAACTGCTCCTCAACACTGCCCCTTTCAGGTAAGGGCTCACAGACTGCATTTGCCACAAAACATCCTTCTTGGACCTGGCCTAATAGATTGTCCCTTTTACCTGTGCCTTCTCAAGTATCTCTCTCTCTCTCTTTTTTTTAAATATTTTATTTATTTATTCATGAGAGTATGTGCACAGGGAGAAAATGAGGCAGAGACACAGGCAGAGGGAGACACAGACTCCTCACAGGGAGCCCGATGTAGGACTCGATCCTGGTCTCCAGGGTCACACCCTGGGCTGAAGGTGGCACTAAACCACTGAGCCACCCGGGCTGCCTTCAAGTATCTCTTTTGACTCTACTAGAGCATTAAACATTTAGTGTTATTTTAGGTGTCAAAATTCGTATTTCTGTACTAGATTCTCTTCTCCTTGAAGGCAAGGGTAATCTTTAAACCAGTTCATTCCACCATGGTTGCATAAGACCTTATTCAAGACTGTCTTTAGTGAGCGTTGGCTGAATTGAAGGTCATTTGTATTCTTGATGAAGATTAAGTAGTACATAAGCTAACATGAAAATGTCATGGGTTACCTGTTTCATGAATTTTGCTAAGATCATCAATCATAAATGTGTGCTAATTCATAAGCAGGGTAGCCTTGCCCATATCTGTTATAAACAAAGAGCAGGAGCAATTATTGCACATCTACTATACTCTTATTATTTTATTATACTCTATGGGAAGGTATAATTACTCTCCTAAAAGAATTTATAGTCTTTTGGAAAAGAGCAGAAAACCACACTTCTTAAGGAATAGGAGTGTGTGCCTTTGTATTTCCAGGGCCTATCAAATGCTCTGTCCTAGATAAACGCTCAGTTCAAGTTTGTTGACTGACATTTAAAAGCAGAGGAGTGGTGTCAACAAGATGGCCAAATATGTCCCTCCTTCCCCCCCCCTCTCTTTTTATAATGCAAAACACATTTACCTTTTATAATACAAATTTGCCTTCCACAATCATAATTTAGCATCCAATGACAGACAAAACTGCCCTTATGGGAGCTTTGGGATTCAGGGGAGGCATTTTGGAGTCCAGAGGGAGGAGCATGGCTTTGAGAAGGTCGAAGGCAGACCCAGGTGGCTGCCTTGCTGACCCATGGACACAGCTACAGACCCGGAAATAGCTCTCTACTCCTGAAAACTCAACGATAGCCTGGTACTGTATGCCAAGGGACCCAGAAGGAGTCATGCCCACCCATGCACCAGGTAATAGGCATGCAGACCTCTGTCCTGGCTGTGGGCCCTGATGTGGCCTACGAAGTGCCCAGCCTCTTTGAACCACCATCCAGCCACCAACCCCTGGAAATAATCCCTCCAAACTTGGTCAGACTCTGGATCTGAAAGGTCCCTGTAACTGGGCTCCAGCCTGTTACAGCCACAGTCTATGAACAGTCCTGTGGTGCAGGGACCTGGATGGACTCCTATCTGTTCCCATGGAGATCCAGAAAGGACCATATCTGCATGTTCAGCCCCATTACAGCCGCACTTTGCTGGAAGCCCTGAGGGTCCTCCCCAAGGGAGACACTCATGTCTGCAATCCCCAGCATTCTGAAAGGGTCCTATATTTGGAACCGGCCCTATCAAAGCTGTGGTGCACTGACAGACCTGGCAGCCCAGGGACCAAGCAGGAGGCACCCCTGTCTGCCTCTCTGCACTTTAAGCGGTCTTGAGAGGGCCCTATGCTTAGCTCCAGCCCTCCCAGCCAGTCTATGAGCTGGCCCAGGAGTACTCCAGCTCCACACCCAGAGATCTTGAAGATGCCTTACACTCAGTTCTAGTCCCTCCCAGCTGTGGTCTGTGAGCAGCCCTTCCCGCCTAGACACCAGGTGGAAGACACCCCCATCTGTAGATGCCTCCAGGCAATCCAAAGATGGCTCTGTACTCAGCTCCAGCTCCTACAGCCACAGATAGGGACCAGTACAGCCCCCTCAGGGACCTGATGGGTGACACACCCTTCCCTGCCTCCAGAGCCACATCTGCAGACTTCAAGCTTGGTTATGAAACCTGAAATAGCCCAAGAGCTCTGTTCCAGGGCTTCTTGGCTGATAGTCCAGAGCTAACCCTGCCCACAGGGTACATCCAGTGATTAGAGAGCAGCCCTCCCAGGAAATTGGTGGGACCCACACCCATCTGCACATCTGGTCAGAGGCTGTGGGACCCAACTGAGGACTCTGAGACAGACACTTGTCTCACTGTCACCCTACCAAAGTACCAGAGTCCTATTCACCCAGGGACCAGATGGGATCCACACTCACCTGAGCCTCTAATCAGAAGACCACCAACCACAGACCCCAGTGTAGACCCAATGACAGACTTGTAACCAGTTCCAATCCAGCATAGCTGAAATTCTGGCTGTAATCCCTTCAACCTGGAGACTCTGTGTGTATGTGCGTGTATGTGTATCCAATTATGTTGCAGAACTTAAAAACTTAAATTTACAGAATATTTCAATTATATCTTAATAAAGCTAGGAGGAGAAACATACAACAAAGCTCAATTCTAGATCTTTAAAACACCCTTTCTAAGCATGACTTTCTTAGTTTGCAACAGATAGAAAATCCCGCTTAATCTTCTGTATAAAATTGTCCTTATTTCCTGTTCAATCCCATCTGAATTAATCTACTTTATGTTTCTCTAAATCCATAGGGTTCATTTCCTTTGACTTGGAAGGCCCCAGTTTCCTAGAATGAGATTTTGTTCAGAAGACCAGTGCCTTCTAAGGAATTAACATGTAAGAAACAGGGCTATAGAGAAAGTCAACCGACATAAAAATGTCACTCTACAAAATGGGCTGATTAAATAGTAAAAGGTCATTAATTCAGATTCTGTTAGAATTCAATCTAAGCTGAGTGAAATTTATTTTCCTATGCCTATGAACACATGATTTGGCAAGAGAAATAGTGTGGTAATATTAGAGGAATATATATTTTAAAAATGGACAAGATGCTTCCAATTATACTTTACCTGCAATAGTCATAATGCCACCAGCAATTCACTCATGTATTTTTATTGGATCATAGTCCCTAGAACCCCTCAAAAGCCAGCACCTTATTTATCTAGTTATTTATTTATACACTGTCTAGTTCCACAAGGAATTTGAAGTGGCCAACATAATTTTTTTAGCCCAATTCAATTGAGCACCATATATTTGTAGATTTTATTACAAAGAACACCTGCATGTCTGTCTCAATTCACACAGCACAGTCATCTGAAGGAGGTAGGAGAGTTTATAGGGCCCATTTCATAAGTGAAGAGACCTTGACTTGTCTAAGCTAATCATATGGATGGTCAGTGGGACATGTAGGCACATGCCTGTGAAGGCCACAGTCTGGAAACATCTCCATTGCACTGGCTGCCTCCCATAACTAGTATACATGCTTGAAAATAAAGGTCTGCTCTCCAAAACCCGAACAGACACCAAAATGGCACCTTTAATTCAGATGCCTCATTATCACAAATAATTTCTCTCAACATTAGGACCCCAGCCTTGAGTATGAGTAGCATTGAATCGCAGAGATGGGGCCTGAAACTCAGGCTTAGAATGTTCAAGCATGAGCATCAGTGAAAGGTCAGACCCAGACATGAACCTGTCATAGACGCCTCTCATTTCAATTCCTTCTTCACCAGCCCAGACGCTGCTGTCATCCAAGCTCTTCTTACCTATGCAAGGAGCTGCTGCAACAGCCTACCAGCTGGACCCTCCCTGGACCCAGTGCCTTTTCCCCTGGAATTAACCCTGCTTACTTCCATTGGAGGGTTTTTTTTTTTCCCTTTTTTTCCGTAGAGATCTAATCAAATCACCTCCTCCTGCTTAAATACCTTTCCTCTTTGTATTGGGTTATATAGGACATAGTAAAATTTCCTTAGCTTGGAATGTAAAATCCGTGAGGGTCTGGTCCCAAAGTAACTTCCTTTTCCATGCTGCTCTCCAGATGCCATGTGCTTCTTTAATGTGGGTGTTTAATTATTCTTAGGGCATTTTATAGTCCTTCCTCGTGCCCTATTTGTTCACAAGACAGGTCCTATTACCTTGGAGGTCCTTTTCCCTTATCCTACTTTTTAACTGCAAAATCTCTTTGCAGCCTTAGGACGCAGTTGAAATGACATCTCTTTATCCTTAAGGAAAACTTTACTGACTCCCCAGGCAACATCATAAACTATTCATTGTGTTCGCAGAAAAAAGAAATTAATGAAGCATCATTCACCATTTCCTTGGATTTGTTTACAGGTGTCTCATATTAAGCAACTACGCATGAAAAAGATTAACTTAAGAAAAAAATCAGATGTGTATTCAAAGCATGTGCATAACAGTTTTTCCATTCTTTATATAAGTGAAAAATGCAATGATCATATGTCCAAAAATTGGACAGTGGTTGGTTTGATAAAATCTTTCTTTGTAACCATAACTTCACCCTTAAGTTTCTTATCTAGTCTCATACCTTTTAAATCCATGTAAATGTCAGCGACTCCTAATTGTACGCCTCCAGCTTGGATCTTTCCTCTCCATCCAACTGCTTCTTTGAGATTCCTACTCAAAGGTGCCACATAGATCTCAAACTTAACATGATCAAGAGTGAATTCCCGATATTCCCTCACAACCCCGTTGCACCCCGGTGACCTTCCCCATCTCAGTTGGTGGTACTTGTCTCCTTCTACTGACTTAGGCCACATACCTTGGGCCCTTGACACCTCTCGTTCTCCTACTCATCATATCCCATCCATCGGCAAACCTCTCACCAACACCTTCAAAATACACACCTACCCTGATCCTTTCTCCCCACCTCCATGGCTGTCACGTTCACCCAAGATATTTCTTGCCTAGATAACTTCAGTAACCTCTTAAAATGGTTTTCCATATTCTACCCCTGTACTTTTCTATCTACTCTCAACCAATGGAGCTATCCCTTAAAAATAAAATCCAGATCTTTCCCTTCTCTGCTCCAGATTCTCACAACCTTCCCATGTCACTTATAGGGAGATGTAAAGTCCTTCTGTTGGCCTGCCAGGCCCATGTAATCTGAGCATTACTTCCGTCTCCATCTACCCCTGTGTTCTCCCCTTTGCTTAATTGGCTCCAACCATGTTGGCTTCCTTTCTGTTACTGAAACGTGCCAGACCCTCTTCTCCACCCTGTTTGCACTTTGACACTCCCTCCGCCTGGACAACTGTGTTCTTCCTCCAAGTATCTGCCTGGCTCACTCCCCCACCTACTCTTTGTCTCACATTTACCTTCTGCGTGGCGGCCATCCTGCATTCCTGGCCATCCCATCTCAATTTGCACTCTTCAGCTCTTGAGGTTTTCCTGTGCTTTTACCTGATGCAGTTTTCATCTCACTACGTAATATAGTAGTGGTTTTACTTTTTATCTTCTTCATTGCCTTTCTGTGCACTAGAAACTAGGTTTCCTAAAGGCGGGGATTTTTGTTCGATTTCTCTCTGTATTCCTAGCATTTCAAACAGTGCTGGATACAATAAATAATTGTCAAAAGAAGAAAAAGAAAGGAAGAGGGAAGGAAGAAAGGGAGGGAAATCTATTATATTTATTGTTATGAGGTCACTCATAAGAATGAGGCTGATTTATACTAATGGTAAGGAAATCTTTCCAAAATATGTTACAGGGAGAAACTAGATTGCAGAATGGTATGCATAATATTATTCCAGTTTTTTTTTAATGTAGATAATTTTATAAGGTTGTAGATATATAAAATGAAGGCCGAGAAGGGCATATGCCAGTAAATAGTGGTTGTCTCTGGAGGTGGTATAAAATGGCACTTACCATCTTTGTTTTGCATTTCTGTATAATTTGCATTTAAAAATATATATTAAAATTTTAACAGTGGAAATTTGATATTCAATGATGATGTAGATACATATTTTTTGCACATTGAAAGCTGTTTATAATACACTCATCATGCTGAAGAGCAGTTTAGAGAATAGTAATAATGTAAGCATCAATGTTCAATTTGGAGATCCACGTACCCCTCAAATTAAATGTATTTTTTTCATATTTGTTGCCAAAACACATTTGGTAACAAAACCTAACCTGAGCTGACATGAGTTTATTTTTAAGCTTTAGCATCATATAATGTGAATATTCATGATCTTTACTAATTCTGCCCTAGACCTGCTATGGGTGATATGTCATATAATAAATATGCTCCAAATTAACTTTCTAAAATCTAAACACATTTTGAAATGCATCTAACCTCAAGGTTTTTTACGTAAGGCATTTTGGACATATTTTACATATTTTCACACCAAAACTACTATTTTTGATTGGTATGATTTTGATCACATTTTTTTTTTCCTGTTTTTGCTCAGTTGAATCTGGTACGTTTTTTCCTTTCCACAAGAAACTTCTTGTGCAATAAGTCTGCAATAGAACTTTTTGTGTAATAAATAAAATAATGTATCATTTAAATTAAATTAAAACTTTAGGTAGCATATAACAGGCATGGGACAAAGTTTTTTAAAATTGAGAGAGCTCTTGCCTTAGCTAAGTGTGGCTTTGCATTTTGCTTCCGGAAACTAAGCAATCCTGAGATTTTGTTGACTAGGTCTCCAGGTTAGGGAGAGTTAACTTACTAGATTATACAAAAACGGGTAATTTTGGATGAGATGGGGATATAGGAGAGGACATACTCCAAGAATAGTCTGGGACAGGCCCTGGCCCAGGGACAGCAACTGGAGTGTTGACAGATACACAGCCATGGCCGGGTTTGTGGCATTTCGGCGTAGGGCACCAGCATTTCCCGCGTCCCAGGGCTGAAGCCTGGTTCCACTAAAGACAGGAGGGAGTGCTGCTGATATTAATAGAAGGAGCATGTTCTTTTCCTGTTCAGCTATTTAAAGAAATGTTCAGCTGCAAGGTGTGCTGATTTATGCAGCTTATCTTCTTCAACCCAGATAGAGCTCACTGCTTCTCCCTCCCATTACATCTCCCACTTAATGGATCTATAACTGACTTTCATTTTGTGACATAAAAATTTACAAGAAAGAGGGTGTGTGTGGAGGGGGGGCACGGTTATTGTTTCTAGGTGCTGCTGATCACACTTGTGTGGGGTCTGAACACCCTTAATTGGGTTCTTGGCTATAAAGGCCTCGTAAACAAATTTAGAAGACAATCAGGCAACGTTGAAGGAGAGGTGGGAAATTATTGTCACCAACGAGGTGACCTTACATCATAATAAAAATGATTCTTTGTGGGAATTAGAAATGCAACCAACTCCTCAGGAACGGCTTCGAGATGGGGCCAGCTAAAATGTAACAGAATTAGACCCCAAAATGAATGCAGTATGCAGTTTGGACTTTGGGTTTTTAAAGAATAGTCTCACATCTGTTTCTTGACATCTTGCAGTCTTCAAGGCGCAGTTCAATAATTGTTTCCTCCTTGAAGTCTTCCCAAATTCCTACCACTTGGGATTAATTTCCGCTTCCTCTCAATAATAGCTGTTTATGCTTTCTGCATCTATTAGACTATTTATTATACTTTTCCCACTGTCTGACTCTAAAATGATAGTGTTTACTATGGAGTTTCTCAAACCTTAGTTATCTATGCATTTGTTTGAGATATTTAGCCAAATCTAAATATCTAAACATGCTGTCCGTGTTTCATTTACTTAATATTCTCTTTATATTTACTAACTTCTTTTTAAGACTTAAAAAAAATCTTTTATTTGAGAGAGAGAAGGAAAGAAGGAGAGAGAGATGGCACGAGCAAGGGGAGGGGCAGAGGGAGAGGCTGACTCCTCGCCCTCGCCGAGCGGGGAGCCCGATGTGGGGCTTATCCCAGGACCTGAGCCAAAGGCAAACGCTAAACAACCGAGCAACCCAGGGGCCCCATATTTGCTAACTTTTAAACACATTTCTGGGATCCCTGGGTGGCGCAGCGGTTTAGCGCCTGATTTGGCCCAGGGCGCGATCCTGGAGACCCGGGATCGAATCCCACGTTGGGCTCCCAGTGCATGGAGCCTGCTTCCCCCTCTGCCTATGTCTCTGCCTCTCTCTCTCTCTCTCCACACTATCATAAATAAATAAAAATTAAAAAAAATAAAACTTAAAAAAAAACCACATTTCTTCTTTAAACTCATCCTAAACAATAACATCTATGAAATACAAATGTTACTGTAATTATACACGTACATATATATGTACGTATATTTGAAAGCTTATCAAAATACATATATAACCGTGAAAATTTAAAAATATTTTAATGTATCACCTCAAATCATTTAGAATGTCATCAGTAGCTCATATACTACATACTAAATTCGTACCGATCTTTGCAAAACACTGACCCATTTTGCCTTGTGGGGTCCTAGGGTATAGGAACCATGTTCTCCATGATGCAATGTAGTTGGCATTTTTTTGCTGAACGCCCACTCTATGCAAGTTAGTATGCTAGAGCACACGACTCTCAGCATTCAAGACAAATAATAGTCGAATATTATAACATTTTGATATGGTTCTAAAATATAAAATATTGAAAAAGTCAAAATGAATGCCAAGCTTCCACAATGAACAAAACATAAAGACAGCATCAATTATAAACCGGAATGATGATGTCTGATGTCAAAGGCTTATTGAGGAAATTGTAGGAAGTAACATATTAAGCATCTACTCTGTTTTCCTCCAAAGCCCATGCTTTCTCATTTTGCACTGTAGTCGTGGAGGCCTTATTTTTACATTTTCATGTTTTCCCGATGGAACTTGTCTAGAGGAACACTGTAAATCCCTGCCCACAGCTGGCTTCTCCCCAAAGGAGGAAGAGTCACACTCGAGTAATGAGGTAAAACGTCTGCGGGTAGGTGCTCCTTGGAATATCACGCCTCCAGGTGTCCCTGTGAGTTAACCTCCCTGTCCCCTGCCCCCCTGCCTGTACCCAGCCGGGCAAGGGTAAATCTGGGGGTAAGGTTCTGCAGCACTGCTTTAGCAATAATAACCTATCTTCGATCCCGCCCGTCTTAACTCTGGGGACTATTTCCTTAGTTACTTCTGAACTTAAAGGAAAGAAAAGCATCTTGTCGATTGGCCTCCTCAAACCATAGCACAGTAGTGCCTTCCTATTTTGAAGTGCTTTGCAAACTCCAAAACATTCGAATAAACATAATGCTTGTTATATTTTTATGAGTTATCTGTAATATAAGTTCACAGCCACCCATACTATTTTATATGGAATTTGTACAAGTACATAGCTTGGTTCCTGAGAAACCAAAGATGCTCAAGACACGTTATTTGTTTTCCTTTATCATGCCCTCCTCCCACCCCTACCTCTTAATTACCAGTGACATAATATTGTGGTGTTTTCTCTCTTTGGCCCATAGCTGCTGACTCCATTCCTCTCCCTTCATCCCCTGGCCCTCAAGGAAACATCAGGTTTAGCATGGTAATGTAATTAAGGTCATATTCCGCCTTCAGTCATCAATGTGCAAATGCTGTATGACTAATGAGACAGTCTTAACAGAGTCTCCTACACTGTATCCTCCAACCAGACTAAATAGGCATGGTTTCCTCAGCCCTGTTGTGACAGGAATGAAAATCTGTCCTACCCTTTGGGCTTCTGGCAGAGTCAGAAAAGTAAATAGAATCACTGTATAATCATGGGCATTTTCAGAACATGTGCTCTAAGAAAAATAAACTTCGTTCCCTCCTATCTCTCTCCTCAACTACCTTGTTGCTTCCTCTCCGAAAACTGGACTGGGGTATCAGGAAGGGGATGATTCAAGTACTGAGCAGACACAGGGCCCTCAGGTGATACGCAGGCAGTGATAAGGAACGGGACGGCCATTGCAGGTGTCTGGGTGGAGATGAATGGCCAGAGTCAGGAGACTGGAGCAGGGTTGTGGTTCAGCTGGGCTTGGGCGTCCATCTCCTGCGCATAGGTCTGTGTTGTGTGCTTTCCAGATGGTGTTTTGTTTTTGTTTTTTTCTTTCATAGACTAGAGATTATGGAAATGGCTACATGATAGGGCTCATGTCAGAATGAGGTGAGACCAAGCATTTGGACAGTTCATAGCGTAACATAACACAATGCCGAGCATAAGTAGTAAATAAATATTAGTTCTTCTCTATATTTTAAAATCATAGGCCTGATCCTTTTGTGACTAATCCTGAGCATCCATTTCCCTACTAATTTTATATCCTTACGCCGCCTCGTTGGTCTGATCACAAGAGTGATATGGCCTCATTGTTTCTCTCTTGTGCTCCTGGAGAAAAGCAAACAAATAAACATGAAATGGTTTTCTATTTGGTCTTCTTTTGACCTTCCCTAACAATTATCTCCAAAATACCGTAGGAGCGATCTTTCCAAAAAAGTTCGTATCTCATTATAATGTTCTCCTGACTATACCCCTTCAATGATTTTCCACTGTTATTAGGATAAAAAGCAAAATCCTCGACATGATGTAAAATATCCTATATGATCCAGCTCCTCCCCTCAAGCCATCTGTCTTGCCTTTTGTCTCCGGCCCTAACCATGCCTGTCATTCCTTCTTAAGGTCACCCTTCTTTCTGTCATAGGGCCTTTGCATGTGCTCTTCACCAGACTTTCTCTAGTTACTATCTGTGTGTTTTTCACATCCATTTAGGCATCAATTGCTTCAGGAAATCTTTCTTGGCACCCTCTCCCCTACCCCAGATAATATTGTGTCCTCTGTGTGATTTTATTGTTATTATTATCATTGCATGTGTTTTTGTTTTTTGGAGTACTTACCTGAGTCAAGAAATTATATATAAATGTGATTACTTTGCCTTCAGTCCCTTTTCATGAGTGTGGGGACCTTGTCTGTTGAACATGGGCTTACTTCCCTGGATCTGAAGTTGTTTGGAAGACACCGAACTACTGTTTTGTTAAGGTATGGTGCTCCATGAAAAATATTCTGAAAAGTCGTTGTTAAAAATGTATTAAATCATCTACTTTTGATTGTCCAACCATCAAATCACCAAAAATACCGGAGAAGATGGTCATTGGTAGAAGTCATGACAAAAGAGTTTAAAAGGAGGAGATCTGAGAGTGGAAATGCAATCAGGTGAGAGCTGGCAAAGTGTTGGCAGGAGCCCTCCATTCCCTTCTCTCTTCCCCCTGAAGACGTTTTTACTCAGTCCTAACACTTTGGCTAAGCACAGATCAGTCCTTCTCAGTGCAACTCTCCAACAGCTAGTTGAAACCTGTTGGCTAATCCTAGCACATATTTGAACTGTCAGATTCCTTTAATGGTGAACAATGATTAATATTATACTATCAGTGTGGTGGCAGACTCAGAAAATGATGCTTTGGCTTTTTTCAGGTTTGTTTTGAATTCCTCTGGTTTTTGTGAAGGCCCCTTAAGCCCATAATATCTAGAACAGCCATGAATCTATAACCAGAAATTGGATATGTCATTGAATAAATTAGCAGGGAATGAGTGAATATAATTGAGTCATATGGGAATAACAATTCTACCCTTAATTTTGACGTGATGTCCAAAATACCAGGCAGTATCAGCATGTCTGTCCCCTGGTTTATTCGAGTCAGTTGAGGGTCTGACCACACTTGGAAGGCCATATGAAATAGGAAAGAGAACATTCTAGCTTTCCCTTGCCTAGTAGGAGCTTTTTTCCAGGACCCTGTTCCAGTTCAGATTCCCTGAGCATTTTCAACATCCTGGTGTCACACTAAACATGAGGGAAGTTCAATACGATGTATGTTAACCTGGCCTTCCCAGTCTGCCCAGGCCTCTGTGATTCCAGGCAAAATGGACTATCCCAGCCGCTGGACTTTATTCCTATTCTATTAGGATTTGCCTCCTGCCATCAAACAGAAACACTCCTGATCCACAGCTGAGCTCCTGCAATCTTTTTGACAGCTTATCCACTACTCGGGTTTAATCTGCCCCAGGTAGATCAAAAAGAATTGATATGAATTTTTTGATTGGGTGCCTCTCTTTCTTCTCTCCATCTCTTTACCGTTCGGCAGCTGAAGGGGATCCATCATGATAATTTCCCGTTATTAGGTTTGAAGTGTTTTGAATGTGAAATGCCTTTTCACTTAGAAAGAATTGATGCCTATAACTTGTAATGTGTTAGCAGTTTGGTAGAGTGCTTGACAGCCCAAACTGCATTACAGGTAGCTAATCCCCATGGCTGAGCTCCATTAAAGAATAGATCGTATCTGTTAATACAGCCATAGAGTGTGGGTCATTGTGCTGAAAGGCAGTCTAGCTGCTGGGAGAAAGATTATTATGTGACTTTATTCTATTTTAAACTTGGAGAATGTATGGTAGATATACTAGTCATGATTGATTAAAGATACCAGAGGGGATTTTATGACTCTCCTGGTATGTGCCAGGTTTATAATTCCCACCAGGAAGAAAAATGTCCCCAATGGCTTAAACGAGACCAATAGCAAATATCAAGCTATGGACAGCTACCTAGCTCCTGTACATTCTTCACTGTGACTTCACCCATATTTCATACAGTTCTTTGGAAAAGATGAGGGCCCGATGCCCTGTGATTCTTAATGTTTATTGAAAGTACCTCATAAAAGAAAAGTTTCCAGTCCAGTATTGTGGCCCTCGTCCAATGTGGGTTATTCTTTTTTTTTTTTTCTACTAGACCAGGAAAAGTAAGTACATTTCAATTCATGTGCCATATCTAATGGATAGGGAGTGAGAATCTTGTGGTTCTTTATAAAGGTCTGAGATCTGTGGTAATAGGTACGTGCCATGATTCACTAACAATGACCACCGTGGGCACACATGGGAAAGTAGAGGCCGGCGTAACACAAATTTGTCATCTTCGACACAGACGAACTCAAGCACAGCTTGACAACCATAATCTTAGGAGTAATTAAGAATATAATCAGGTTTATGGTTCTTGCCGATTCATATAATCTATAGAAAGGTGTTGTGGACTGAATACTCGCGTCTCCTTCAAATTCATATTCATATTCTAATTTTCAATGTGATGGTATTTGGAGGTCGATCTTTTAGGAAGTGATCAGATCATGAGGATGGCACCTTCAGGAATGGAATTAGCATCCTTACCAAAGAGACCCCATAGAGGTCCCTTGACCCTTCCACCACATGAGGGCACAGAGAGAAGACCATCTCTGACAGGAAATGGGCCCTCACTAGACATTGGATCTACTGGCACCTTGATCATGGATTTTCCAGGTCCAGAACCATGAGAAATGAATGTTTGTAGTTTAAGGCACAGTCTGTGGTATTTTTGTTATAGCAGCCCAAACAGACTAACAGGATTAGAATTCCTGGAGTCTGAATTATCAAGTAGCACCCATTTCATTGTGTTAAATATAGTTTTTAGTATGCATAGCATTATTAATGGAACTCCATTAAAAACAGCCCATTCATCAGTTTCATTGAATCAATTTCACTGAGCAGGTTTTTGTACAGTAACTTTCAAATTCCATGAGAGAGCAGAGAAGTGCTGACCAGATGTCTGGCCTTAAAGAATATTCACATCACGGCAAGACACTAAATGCAGGTGTGTGGAATAGTTCAATAAACCATCATACAGGACTCAGATAACAGAGTGTGAGTAATCTATGGTTTCATAAGCTACTTTATTATATGACCCACACAAAGCGACTTCAGAGTCAACTCAGAGTTCCTTTGGGTGGAAAAGATGCTTCTCAAATTCCACTTAGTATGTATTTCTTATGAACCAGAGGTTGTTCAGTGATTTCTGTTGGTCTTTTTTAAGCTACTGGGGACATTTTTTCCCTTTTTTTAAAATTAATTAATTAATTAATAATTAATTAATCTATTTATTTATTTATTTATTTATTTATTTATTTATTTGACATTTTTCTTCCTGGCGGGAATTTTAAACCTGGCACATACCAGGAGAGTCATATAATCCTTACCGGAAAACTTTGGCCATTGGAGATTATTATATTTATCAAAGGTGCCTCGTATTTTTAAACCATTTTTTATTCAAGTATAATTAACATACAGCGTTATATTAGTTTCAGGTATACAATATGATTCAACGATTCTATACATTTCTCAGTGTCTGTAAGTGTACTCTTAACCCCTTTATCTATTTCATCCCTACTCTCCCCCTACTTACCTCCCTTCTGGCAGTCATTAGTTTGTTTTCAATTTATTTGTTTAATTTTTAAAAAGATTTTATTTATTTATTCATGACAGACACACAGAGAGAGGCAGAGACACAGGCAGAGGGAGAAGCAGGCTCCCTGCGGGGAGCCCGACGTAGGACTTGATCCCGGGACTCCAGGGTCACACCCTGAGCCAAAGGCAGATATCTGCTCAACCACTGAGCCCCCCAATCGTCCCAGTTTGTTTTCTATTTAGACAGCAGAGCAGATACTTGGATTCCCAATCTAGTGCTGGAGCTGAAAAATTCTAATATTTTTATTAAATACTTTTTTAAACAAAATGTATTAAATTCTAGGTCTGTTTGGTTACTTAATAATCTCAATTAATAATTTCTTATTTTAGATCGATTGGGATTAATATGAGCTTTGGGCTAATTCTCTGTGCCTCTGTTTTCCCATCTGTAAAATGTTTCCCTACTAAATTAAGTAACAGTGAAGATTAAAGGCAAAAACATATGTGAGACCAATGTACTGGACCCACACTAGGTGCCATACCATTTCTGTATCTGAAATTCTCATCAATCACAGAAGAGATGACCGATCAAGTGCGTTTTCAGCATTTCCAGAATATTTCCAACAGTTAGATATTTTTATCCCCTTTTGGAATTTGATGCAATGTGCCTTTCCCCTGTTGTGCCTACCTTCCAGCCAGGAGTCCTGTTTGTCACTCTCAAGGAGAGGCCATGTCTTCCTTTTGTAACTTCTGTATCTGGATTCTAGACACTTGCTCAGAACCCTGCCCTCAACTTGCTCTGAAACTTGCTTGCAGACAGATTGCCTTGAGGTCAGACATTTGCCCCTAAATCTGATTTCCAAGGAAGCCTCTGATTCTCTAAGGTTGCTCTCCGCCTGTGTCCTCGCCTGGATATCCTCCTGGAGTCGACTTCTTGATGTTAGCATCTTTTCTACACTGCTCTCCCATCTCCTATCACTGTCCAACCTGGAGATTATTTTAATTTGCCAACCCAGACTTCCTTTCAGAAATCATCGGTGAAATCAACCAAGTCACTGTTCCTGGGGGCATTTTGAATTTGGGGATCAGTCCCCCAGCAGTTTCAGTTGGCCATTGTCATTTATATAGTGAGAAGTAAAAAAAGTCTCTTCGAACTTTTTTTTTTTTTTCCTTTTTACTCTTTTTCTCATTAATCACAATGAGGCTGAATTTTCACACTCTTTAAAGAAGTAGAATCATACTAGTAGTTAGCTGATACTAACCTTAATAGCTAAAATTTACCGAGTGCTTGTCTTATGACAACCACTGTATGAACTGCTTTATGACCCTTACCTCCTTCAATATAGTAAATACTTTTTAACTGCTATTTTTTTTCTGATTAAGACAAAACAAAACCAACAAGGAAAATCAGACGCTTGGAGAGATCAGATCAACTGCTTAAGTTCACACTGTGAGCAAGCAGCAGAACCAGACCTGGAGTCCAGGCCTGATGATATTAGAGCCCTAACCCTACCCATCAAAACATCCTACCTCTTGACCAACTGAGGTGGACTCTGTATTTAAATACATCTTTACATTGAATTCTTGAGCAACAGTGGTTTTCTGGGCAAGAGAATGAGCAAAGAAAGGAGGGAGGAAAAAAGACTTCTTATCCCCTGTGAGTGACAACTAGGCAACATCACTGATGTAATGATGTTAGCACGTTAGGACTTTTCTTCGTTGCTAGAAGTTGCCAGATTTCAGAAATTCTTTTGAAAATAAACTTAGAACTTCACATGGCATCCTTCCTTTCGTGCATGTGACTTAACTAACAGATGTGTACATCTGGCATCTACTATTGTGTCTCATGTGGCTGCTTAGATCTGGAGACTTAGCAGCAGTTGTGGAGGGGAAGAGCGTGAGGGTGCTCCGGTGCTCCGGTGCGGAAGCTTGATGATTTCTTGGACCATTCTGTACCTGTTCGGTTTCCTCGGCTTCTCACATCTTTTGGCTTTGCCAGACCCTTGATTTTAGGAGCTTCCTCACTGTACAGTTTACAAACTTGCAATTTCACACCATTCGTCACCATAGCAACAACAACAAAAAAAAACCCTACAAAGTGGAAAATTTGTTGAATCAGCCACCAGATTTATGTCTTGCTGGTGTCCAGTCAGACACATGACAACATTTTGGATAATCTGTGCAATAGGCTGGTGTCTTGATTTTTTTGTTTGTTTTTTAATTTTCCTTCTGAGTGCTTTTGAACCTGACCTTTAGTTCCCAACTGTCTCAATGCCTTCCTCACTGAACTCATTTTTTTCTGACCCTAGCTGGCAAGGGAGATCTGTTCTCCCACTGCAGGTCTTCCTTGTGCACAAAATGAACCCAGAATGAATTAACCAATGTTAAGAAATAGTGTTTATTTATCATAGTCTTCTGCGTTGGTCACACATCACGGAGATAATTGCATCCACCTCTGAATGTTATGACTTAAGAGAGAATTACACATGAATTTTAGTCAGGCAGATCCTGAGACTGGGTATCAGGATCCAGTCAGGACATCTGTGCTGGAAGGTCAAAGTCTGGTATCAAATATAAAAGAGGCATGGTGGCCATGGTGTGAGAGAGAAGGCCAGCCAGACAGACGAATCAGTCAAAGTGTCCGGCTTAGAGGGGAAGCTAGGTGTTCATGTGAGTCCAGGGTGACAAACTGAAAGGATACAGTGAGGAGGCACATATAGGTGAGCAAGGACCTCTTTCTGTACTGCCCGGATAGCTTCGATATTTCAGACCAACTATGTGCCAGACACTAGAATGTCCAGAGAGAGTAGAGGCTTCCTCCGAAAGCATCCTTTATGTCCACAAAGCTACATGATTCGTTGCTCTAGGATTCTTAATAGTCTTCCCTCTTCTCTAAATTGCCCCTCTCCATCTAGCTGCAAATTTTACCACCCTTCAGAACCAGCTAATGGGACATGGACTCTCTGAACTCTTTCTTTTACACCACTCCCGAAACGACGTCTTCCCCTCCTGGGCACCTGTGCTAGCCGATCTCTATTTATGCGAGTATATTACTGGCTTCATTTTTTTTGTATTTGAGCTGGTTCTCTAGTTCTCTAGTCAATTCTAGTTGACTGTGTATGTGTGTGCGCGCGTGTGTATATACATAAACTAGATCATAAACCGTGAGAGCGGAGATTATATTCAGTTCACTCTCATTCCAAAAACTATGACATTTCCAGTTGGTGTTATTTGTACATGCACAAAGGAAAACACGCAGGTTTAGAATCATGTTTACAGTGTACTCTGTCTGGTGTAAATTATCGATGAGCAGGATTTGTGTCTAATTTTCCTTTCCCTTGTGCCTAGTATGATGCTTTGAACACAGTACGTTCTTTGCAGATCTTTGTTAAATGAATGCTGTCAAATTTATGAACTAAAGAGATTTCCCAGTGCATCCAAAGAGGCCAGACCAGTTTCCTGCTTATGTAGATCAATGCAAATAATTATGCAAATATAACTAAAAGGATTCAGGGAAGATGGAATACTCGTAATAGAAATGACTCACAAGTGTCACATTCCCCACACCACTGCTATTTCCCAGAATCCCTCAGCCTGCACATGCCTGATTGAAGCCCCATTGCTCTTTCCAAGAACAAAGATGAAGGAAGGATGTGCTACCTCTGGGGGTCTCTAAGCCCCTCTTCCTAGCTCCCCATGGTGACCACGACTGGAGGGACCCGTGCAGCCCCTAAATGAGAACTTTACAGCCAAGCACTGCTGACACTACTTCATTATGAAGATGCATGGGTTGGCTGCTAGCTAATGAATGCCAGTGCTCGGAAGGATAAACTCGGCTTCTCCCTGATACAATTTAACATCGTATTTCCCTAATTTGAGCCTGATTTAGTCGCCGGGGTATTTGGACGCCTCTTCTATGGTGCCGATAGTTAATTAAACAGATGTTGCAGAGGGAATCATTAATTTAAGTGCTGCAGATGGGAGCGGAATGACTTTGTGAAGTTAATGTTTCAGCAAAACAATGGGCTTCTGTCATCAGTTGGTATAAACTGAGTAAATTAAGAGAACAAGTAGAATAGGGTAGGTCGCTCTGAAGAAATATCAATTATTCATTTTAGGAATCACACTTCTTTTTTGTCTGCATTCCCATAAGGGGAAGAATGTGGATGTCTGCAAGGAGGGGAGGTGGAAGCAGGAGGAGAGCAGATTGAGAGTCTGAAGCGTTAGCTATGCAAAGATTTTTAATTTTGTCAGGGTTTATTTTGTATATGGGAGCGAATGGTTTAGGGATATAGACTGTGCCAGATGAATCAGGAAAATCTGTGACAAGATATATAGTTAGGAGAACACACCACTGGAAGACAGAGAAACATTCCTATCTATTTCACTAAGAATTATTCATTAGTTCAGTAAATATTTATTGTTGAGAGGCACTTTGGGACTGGGAACATGGCAATGAACATGAAAGACAGGTTCCTGCTTTCACAGAGCTCACAGTCATTCAGGAAAAATGTATAGATGCCAACTCTTTGTCCTGGAGGAAGCCCTCACGCAAATACGTGCAAGTTTATCCCACACATATGTGGGGAAGAGAAATAGCATTCACTGAACAGCCTCTGTGTGCCAGGAATGTGCTCGCACTTAATATCTGTTGTGAGGAAATTTGCTAATTATACAGGGTACCTGAGAACCCAGGAAGTACTATGTCTTCCCAAAGTCACAGAGGTATTATGAAGAGATTGCCTATTAATGCGGCTTTGGAAATGAATCCTCAAGAAGGTTACATTCAAAGGGGAAAAGACACATGGTGCAAGCATATCTCTCCATTAAGCAAGATTTAATGTGACTTGTGATATGATTAAAATTACGTGAAGATTCAAGGACCAAGACATCGATGCCCACAAGGATAGTCACAGAAGGAATCATGGAGGAGGCGGTATTTAAGGTAACTGTTGATGAATGAGTTTTACTTCGACAAGCCGAGACGGGAAGAGGGCATACGGACAACACAGATTTTATCAAATCTTTTCATGATGAGGTAACTTTCCTCATAGGACGGTCCGGAATCTGTGGTTATCAGCTTAGCCTGCAGCAGTGGTCAGAATCGTGGCGCTGAAAGATGTTCCAGCCCTGATCCTCAAAATGTTGCTTGTTGCACGTTATGTTACATGTCAAGGGGGAGTTATGATCACAGTTGAAATTAAGGTTGCTAATCAGCTGACCGCAAGGTAAAAAGATTATCCTGGATTATTGAGCTGGGCCCATCATCATCATCGGGGTCTTTAAATGGGGGAAGTGGGAGACAGAAGAGTCACAACCAGAAACATGGCAGCAGGAGAAAGACTTGATGGGCCATTGCTGGCTTTGAAGATGAAAAAATGCGACAAGTCATAGAATGTGGACAGCTGGACTGTAAGAAAACCTGTTTTCCCTTAGAGCTTCCAGAAATGAACACAGCCCTGGCAACACTTGGAACTTAGCCCAGTGACACTCATTTCAGACTTGTGACCTCCAGGACTATGAGACTAAAAAATACATATTTTAAGCCACGAGGTTTGTGGTAATTTGGTTATAGCAGCAATAGGAAACTAACACATCAACAGGGGAGGCTTATTTCCTCATTGGTTTGATTAATTTCTATCAGATAAAACCTTGCTTATCCTTTCTTTTTTTTTTTAATATTTTTTTAAAAGTAATCTCTACACCCCAGTGTGGGGTTCAAACTCACAACCTCAAGATCAAGACTCACATGCTCCACTGACTGAGCCAGGCAGACACCTCTTGTCTTTCCTGATTCTAGTTTTTTTTTTTCCACTTTTTTTTTCTTAAAGAAATTACACATTGCATACAGAAGACCCTGATAGTCCATGAAACATTTTTCTTTGTATTCTAGTTGTCCCTTCATTCCACAAATATTTCCTTAAATTGTCTGAGATAAGATAATGGAATAAAATAGATGGAATCCCTTTACCCATGAGCCTTGCATAATGAAGAAAATGGTGAGGTTTAGACTTTAAACAAGGTGGATGGGCCTGTCACTTGCTGTGCCAGAGAACACAAGAGCAAAAAGGAGGTACAGAACAGAATATTATTAGTTTGGTTTTATTCATGTTGAATATGAGCTTCCAGGAGGTTGTCGTAGATGCAGCTTTGTAAGTCACAAGTGAAAAAAGGACTAGGAATACAAATCACCTTAGTTATTCAGCATCCATTCCAGTTGTATTTTTAGTACAGGTTGGGCCACCAGAATGGTGCTCTACATGGCACCTGATGATCCCCTGTGATTCCCGAAAGGCAGTTGACACAGGCTCCATCCCTGTGTGTATCACCCGTGAGTCCTGGTTCTCGGAGCCTCACTGGCCAGGATGAGCGTTATGGAGAAATGATGGTGGAAACAGCCAAGTGGTGTACAAAGCGATCACTTTACTCTATCTCAGCGTGGTACTGAGCACACCAGCTGTGCAGGGTCCATTCATGTGCCGTGTCTCCAAGGGTGCCGATTCAACTGCTCGCTCATTGATCCCCAGGGGGCTCTGTTCTGCTGTGGCACTGATTCAGCTGGGTAAACAGGTTTTATTGCTGTTTAGTGCCTTCTGATGGCTCCACCCTGTTATTCTTGATCCATTCTCAATAATAAGTGGTTCCAGGAATATACTCCAACCCCAACCTAGATTCTGTTTTCTTTCTGCTTCAGATGGATATACAACTTCCACTATCAATATGCACCTAGTGACAAATTTGATTAAAACTTCCCAGTGTTCCAAGAAGGCTCAAGAATTGGACCACGTGCCTATCTGAATATCTCTTACCTCAACCTATCTAATCAAACTGCACCAACTTACAGAATCAATCATATACATGTACACAGACATGGGAATATTTATTTAGAATCTAAAAAATACTGGGAATGAAAAAAATTTAGGGATTCAAGTCTTGAAAAATGAAAATTGAGCCTGGTACACTGTTACAATCCTTGCTAGCTATTTTTTTGCGTTATTTGTGTATTTGTTTTCCTTTTTATGTGGTAATTGTAGGATTAATTCACAGACAAGCTGCTACACATAAACTAAAATTGAGAAGAGAGTTTAGAGGAGTCGCACACAGCAAAACATGTTAAAGTCTTTTAATTAATTAGAGCAACACCGCAAAAATTGAGAACGAGCTATAGGGTATCTCTTATTCCCTGAGGCAACTGCTAAATTGTCCAATTTTATTTTCTTACCGTAACTACTCAACTACTTCTTCAACATCATTCCTTCCATTGTTACGATTAGTCGAATAATCTCAGGAATATGAGACACTAGTTAAGTGCTATCATTTTCTACTTGAGGTTACTGAGACCCTAAAAGGGCAGGTAATTTGCCCAAATTTGCATGTTAAGTAGTGTCATTAAATCTAGATCATCTAGATCCTCATACTGGCTCTCCTCTTTCAACAACATAGTAAATTAGGTGCTCTGAGGGACCCTCCTACTTTAGGGAGGAAAAAAAAAAAAACGCTGGATTATAAATAGGACAGAATTTGGATGCGATGTTAGTTTCTTTAAAGGTAGAGAGTATTTTCACAAACACCTTGCTCCCCCAAACATCTATAAGTTGATGGAAGCTGAGACAAATGGGCCTATTGGAGAAGTGACAAGTGCTTGAAGGTTGGTGTCTAGAGAATTCTTGTATTAGAATTAGTGGTAGAAACCTGACTTTCTAGCTCCATATAAACCATGACCCTCAGTAAAAGAACAAAGGTCCTACGTTTGGGGCACACATAGGGTTGAAGAGAGGTAGATCCGTACCTCCATCTGGAAGTCTTTTTAACACAGCACACAAGCAGTAACCTAATGCTATGGTGGTGGAGACAGACTGTTTATGACACCCGTTGCTGTGGGTCTCTTAGAGCCATTTTGTAGCAAGACACCAACCATAAGTGAAGACATTTCTAGGTCACGATGAACTTTAGCCCAAAGGAAAGTACTGCTATATGAGAGAAAGGGCTTTTCTTTCTGTACACCAAAGAATCATTCTCTTGGGAAGAAGACGATAGAGCTAATGATTATTATTTCTAGTAATTATAGCAATCTGTCTTGTTATAGTGCTTAGTTTCTGGAAGTTTCTGACATGTGCTAATGAGGACAAGGTTGCGGGCTTGATGGACATAGGGGTAAATTCATTTCAGTCCTGCCACCAATACTGTCAGTGAGTACTACTGATCATAAGGGTCACAGATATGAGAAGTGTTGCTGACTCTGGTTAACCCGTCACTCCTAGAGTAATGCTCCATAGCCCCAGTTAGCAAGAGAGAATTTGGGATCAGTATAAATGGGTCCATTTGCTTCAACCTTGCCTAATCATTGTCCCAAATGCCATCTCCTGAGGTACACGAGGACACAGATGGAGACTTCCTCATTCGTTACTGTATGCTATGTGCTTAGCTAAGAGCTTGGCACATAGAAGGTGATCCTTTGCTTTTTGCAGTATTTACAAAATATTTGCTGTAATATCCTGGAGGATCCTGGATATTATCCTGGCATTGAGAAGCAAGGGCCAGGCCGTGTTAGCAGACTTTCCATTAAAGGTTGTGGTTTGTGCAAGGTATTTAACTTTTCAGGATCTCATCACCTTTTTAATTTATAAAATAGGGCTTGGAAATATACTTCACTCAATTGTGTTAGGAGTTTATGAACTGTTAAGCTCTCTATAGATATTAGATACTATCATAAGTTTATCACTCAATGCAGACATGTAAGTGAGGAAAGAAAGAAAGGAAAAAAATGGACAATTATTATCCACCAATAATACACCAAACATTTTACATATGCTGCACTATTTTAAGCAATAGCGTTACAAAATGGGTGTTAGCATCCCTAATTATCAAGAGGAAAACATAAAGCTTAGGTGAAGATTGCATTTGACCCGGTTCTAAATGACTACAATAATTTCCTTCTCTCCACTAAATCCTACTGCCTCCTGGCACATGTGAAAGAACAGAGAACAATAATATGTCGAAATAGAATTAATTACTTAATTGTATAGTACCAAATATAATATTGGAGTTTAGAAAAGTGGGAGAAGAGTGATGCCAGGAAATGCTTTATAGATAAAGTAGGGTAGGTGGAATTTCTTCATTTGATTAGAAAGGGAAGGTTGGATTTACTCGTAACACATATGAGGTATTCAGCACCCATGAAGGCACAGAGATAGTCATAAGTACTAGGGGAAACCTCGTTTGCAGACCTGGGTAAGGACAGTATATCAGAGTAAGGGAAATAGAGTTTGATGATTTTTCTGCACCTAAATTATCAAGCTCTTTGTGCACCAACTGTGATTACTTACCCAGGTTCTCCGATCTTGACCTTGAACAAGCAGGAACAAAGCATGAAGGTCAAAACTTGTCACTGTAAAAGTAGGTGGTAGCATAATGCACCCCAAACTTCTTCACAACCAGTCTCCCAAATGAATCATGGAAATATTGTTGGGAGTGATGAAAAATACTGAAATTCCAACAGTTTGAGCCATTTTATACGGACATTAAATAAAAATGTTTCCCCAGAATCCTAGAGTATTTGAGATATTCAGGAAGTATAAAACCGAGTTGTACTTTATGCAATTACTAGTTGCAGCTGTTGATGTACTTAAACTCATGGACATTGCTATTATTACAGTAGTTGATTGTCTGAACCTTCTGTTTACCGTTTAATTGAAACATGCATTTCAGTAATTTTCAATTCTCATTATACATCACAATTACTCATAGGAAATTTAAACAACAACAACAACAACAACAACAACTACACAGACCAGAGTTGCATCCCCTGGAATTTTGGTTTAATAGATTTAGGGAGTTATGGATTCTGGAGTTTAAAAATTCTACCCTGATGATCCTCACGCAAAGCCAATGTTGACAGTCACTTAGTATAGATAATCCAAACACCCGATCCATATGACTTGTAAATTAATAACACTTTTTTAGAGTAGGAAGTCTCCTCTAACTCCATGAACCCTATCTCTGGGTGCACGTTATCTTTTTCAAGGATAGATTTTTAGGCTTCTTGTCCATTTTCATGTTGGAACATAGATTCTGTATCTTTTAAGATTTTATTTGTTTATTTAGAGAGCGTAAGTAGGGGGAGGGGTAGAAGGAAAAGATAGCATCCGAAGGCGACTCCACACTGAGTGTGGATCCCAAGGTGGAGCTTGACCCCAGGACCCTGAGATCATGACCTGAGCTGAAGGCAGACGCATAACCAACTCTGCCACCCAGGTGCACCAAGAGGGGTATTTTACTACTAACTAAACTCTTGACTTTATTTAGATTTTATCAGTTTTTCCTTTAAGGTTCCTTTTCTGTTCTAAGAGTCAATCTAGGATACCATACTGCATTGAGTGGATTCTATATTTTAAAGACAATTTCAAAGGTGATTTGCTGTTGTCAGTCCTCATGCCAGTGTTTATAATTTCTAACCTATTCCAAACTAATCAATTTTCAGGAAAGAAGGCACATTCAGAAAAGACACATTCTTGCCTCAGTTAAGGGAGCTATATGGCGAAAATGGCAAGGCTTACGATCTATGTTTATCTCAACATTCTACCCTGGATCATGACTAGCCTCCAGATGATTTCAAGGAAGTAAATTAACCTTCTTGGAAATAATACCAATCACAACGCTCAATAGGAATGAAAAGACCCAGAGACCTAGTAGAGCTTCAGAAGTCCTTATCTCCTTGGTAGTGGTTCTGTGGGAAACTGCTTCCTCTAGTTTTTAAATTAATTTTGTATGTAAATTAATAATTAAGAATGTAATTCTGATCAAAGATTTAACTACAGAGGCTCCTGGGTGGCTCAGTCAAACATCTGCCTTCAGCTTAGGTCATGATCCCAGGGTTCTGGGCCTAAGCCTCAAATTGAGCTCCTTCCTCGAAGAGTATTCTTCTCCCTCTGCCCCTCCCCCACCGGCTTGTGCTCTTTCACTCATTGTCTCTCAAATAAATAAAGTCTTAGAAAAAAAGATTTAACCACAAAAGCACAACATGATTTTTACTCAACATTGCCAGAATCTATTTTCCATTAACTTATAGAAATAATCAATGGTTTCCTTCTATATTATCCTTCTATAAATACAATGAATTCCAGTGCTTGGAAAGTAATTGTAAAGACAGTAATCCTGATTCTGAATTAATTTCTCAAAAGTGTAATTTCTATTCTCTGTAAACAGCATATTTATTTCAAAGAGCTTTCAAAACAATGTATGCAATCGGAAAACTTAAACATACACATACACAAACATGCAAGCATGCACAGGTGCATACATACACTCTTGAGCATATAGTCTCTTAATACTGGATCAAAAACCATTTGAGGTAAAGTCCTCATGCTCTTTCCTTATGGTGCCTTGATTTGCCTCTGACATTGCTTGGATTTACTTCATACTCGGATTTGCATCTTTAGAGCTCAGCTAGTGTAAACCATTGCAGCTTGATGGAAATTTGTTTAATTTTGCAAGGTGCTGAATTTCTAATATTTGATTGTTCACCATTACAATGTTTCAAGCTATTTTTAGGTACTAATTTCTGACCATTGTCAAGCAAAGGTAATATGGCAAGGTTAAGAAAAATAATGAGAACATTTTCAGAGAAAAACAGATATATCCGTATCACATCAGTTTTGTTTATCCAGGGTTTCATAGTTTACAAAACATCATCTACTTATTTGAGTTTTACAACAAACCTAGAGATTCTATAGATGATTGCATTCTACTCATGCCCTTCCTTCTGATTCCAAGTATTATATTGTTCTTTGGAGTAGTAAAATTAACAACCAAGAAAAATTCATTCATTGCATTTACAAAAATCCAGACTCCTTACTATGTTTCGGTTATTGTACTGGATTCTGGTAATAAAGAGAGTTTTCTTAACCTTTTGGGAACTCTTAAGAAACATATATAACACACAAAAATATAGAGAACTTTTTAAATGACTTTTATTATGAAATAAGAGATGTCCTTTTGGATGCTGGATCATGCATTGAAAGTCACCTCTCTTCTTGACTTCCCAACTGACTTTTTGCTCATACAAATAAGAAGGTACCTGTTTATAGGACTTTGGACAAAGACAATTCATGGGACCAAATATTCTTTTTAAGCAAAAAGTGTAGTGGATATTAAGTCAGGGCCAACTGTGAGATTAGCTAGAAGACAGGATTGTCAATATGCTATGATTTGTTGTGCTTGAAGCATCTCCACCAATCCATGCCCTGCTAAACTATTTTTCACCTTAACATTGAAAATGTGTCTAATATCCTGATATTAATCACTAGGTAGTTAAAGTGTTTCTGAATAGATGGTAGATTAAAGACCATCTAACCTAGCTCATTGATTTTGCAAATGGGGGAAATTGAGACCTGGAGAAAGGAAATGGCTGACCCAAGATCATGGTTGTGAGATTAAACTATAACATAGCTCACCTAATTTACAGTCTATTATAAATGTCTACTTACTACTCCCCAATATTATGCATGTTGCTCCTATGTAGCCATTTTGCACTAATAAAGAAAAATGGCCTTACACATTTTCTAGGTTTATAGTCTCATAGTTCATCACAGACTCTGTATTTTAATAAATGATCACAAGTGATTCTAATCTACCTGCCCAGGTATGGGTCCACAGCCAATGATGAGAAATCCCAACTCCAGTTTCCTTTATCAGATACCAAGTGTTATGATCCCCTTATATTTTATATTATAAACATTTCACTATATATCATAACTTAAATATGATTACTCTATTGTGTCATTATTAGGATTTGAGACAATGTAGAGTGTTTGTGTTAGATGCCCAAAATTTTCTAAAAAGACACTAAATTGAAAAGGCGAGTGGCAGCCCTAGAAACACAAGATCATGGAAATTAAATCAAGATGGCATCTTATAAATATTTTACTTCAATCCTTTCTTTGACATGTGTCTCCGAGGAAATAAGAGACTTCTTCAAGATCACAGTGATATTGTCAGCTGTTGTATTTGCCTGCTGGAGCTGCCATAACAAAATACCACAGACTGGGAAGCTTAAGCAATGGACATTTATTTTCTCACAATTGTGAAGGCTGGAAGCCCATGATCAAGATGCCAGTAAATTCCATTCCTGGCAAGAGCTCTCTTCCTGGCTATATCTTCACTTGGCTTTTCCTTGGTGCATATACATAGAGAGAAAGAGCTCTCTCTGGTGTCCCTTATTATAAAGACACTAATCCTATGAGATCAGTGCTCCAACTTCATGACCCCATTTAACCCTGATTACTTCCTTAGAGGCCTCCTCTCCAAAGATAGCCCCACTGGGGGTTATGGCTTCAGTATATGAATTTTAAGGAGACACAAACATTCAATTCATAACAAATGTAATATAAACCAGTTTTCATATTGATATTTAAAAGAAAATATGTAGCATCTAGGAAATGAAAAAACATACAAGTGCTCCTATATAGTATATTTTACATTCGTGTCTTCACTTCAGTGTAGGCTTGAGTTATGGTCTATGTTTAACCTACATTAGAAGATTCTTCTACTGTAAGAATATAGGTGTATGGTACAAAGGAGAGTAAACATTGAAGGAGGAGGACAACACATGTTGCTTATACCAACTTGTATAAGCCTATTGTTAGCATCTCTTTACAACTTTGTGTTCAGATGATGTCATACCAATAGCTAGAAATCAGCCATGGTGGGAGCATTTACAACATGGAAATTGGCAAATGTGAGAAATTGGG
Organism: Nyctereutes procyonoides; assembly: GCF_905146905.1. Taxonomy (NCBI): domain Eukaryota; kingdom Metazoa; phylum Chordata; class Mammalia; order Carnivora; family Canidae; genus Nyctereutes; species Nyctereutes procyonoides. The sequence goes on along the minus strand of NW_026575135.1, from coordinate 2,316,535 downwards.
GCCCATTTCACCCATTTCCATCCCCATTTCATCCTGTCCCTATCCCAGGGAGACAGTTGTTAAATATTTACCAGCACATTGTATAATATATTTGCTCAGTGATTTGGAAGTGAATGTGCATACGTAACAGCTATGATGGGATCTTTGATCAAAGGATAGACATTCTGATACATATCATGCATATGCTGGGGTATAGCATAAGAAAAATACGGTGCTGATGAATAGTGGGAAAAATTCTCATCCTTGTTGGATCTGAATTCTCCCATCTGTAAAAGGGGATGAATTATCTACTCTTCAGATTAGTCCTAACTTTTTATATGCACAGACTTCTGAGGAAATATCACATAGTGGTTAAGAAAAAAAGCTTCAGAATTTGAAAAAAAAAAATTATTCAAGAGGAAGCCATGTGATTTAATAGCAGTATGATCATAGGCAAGTCTTTAGCTCCTATATTCCTATCTATGAATAAGGTTGGTTTGTTACTTCAGGATAGCATTTCTGTGAAGGGTAATTTGATCATGTTGTAACTTGCTTGGCACACTTCCTGGCATTTTAAATAGTCAATTCATATTACGGCTACTACTGTTACCATTACTAGTACTACTGCTATTACTACTAATGTACTTCCTTGCTTTACCAGGTCCAAGGCAACAATTGGGAGACCTGAGAGCTGGAAAGCTACAGCTCTTCCTGGCTCTGAGCAGTCAGTTTTTTTTTTTTTTTTTTTTTTTTTTTTTTTATTACAAAGCAACCTAATTGATGTTCTCTGCCACTCTAGGTTGGCACCTTTCCTATGCCAATAAGCTTGAAGTTACAAAATCCAAACTTACAGGATCCTATATCTGAGCAGAGAATTAACATCAATTAAACAGGTTTCATTGTGAACACTTCAGTGGAAATCAGTCTTTCCAATTGATTTCTTTTGACATTTGACTATGGTCTGGAGACTAAATGAAAATTTCTAGGGAGGGAGACAAGGATGGCTTTGGAATCCAAAGCAATACTTGAAGATGGCAAAATATGAAACTGGGCAGATTTAAAATGTGTTTAAGAAGATGAGGTGGAAGATTCCTGCAGGCAAAAATCTATTCATGTCACATTTTAAAGAGGAAGTAGATAGATCTTTAAGGATACATTTAGACGGATAAGGAGAGAACTATGTAGGTCAAGGACTATGGCTTTGGAGGCACACAGGTCTGAATTTAGGTCCCAGAAAAGTTCTTTTCTACATAATTTAGCCTAAGACAGGCTCCATAGCCTCATTCCTCATCTGTAATATCAGGATATTAATGTGCCCTCCGCACAGGGCTCTTGTAGGGATTAAATAACACAATCAATGGGAACCACACCTCATGGTGTCTGGGACATAGTACAAGCTTGATAAGATGAATTTATTAAGTTTATTTTTATCAGCATTATCACTTTCTCTTCTCTTCCATTTTCTCTCTGTCCTCTCCTCTATCTCCTCTTTTTCACCATGGTTGTCTTTATCAATATCATCTTCACTACCATTATCACCTAACATTGTCACCACATAGAAGTATGTGGAACCCTTACTGTGGACCGGACACTTTTCCTATTTAATATTCACTGTAATCCTATAATTTGGGTATCCCATTAAAATTGTTTTACACATTAATAAATGGAGACACAGCACAAAGTAGCTAGCACAAGGCTGCATAACCATTTAGTAGTAGTACTGAGTTTTTTTTTTTTAAGATTTTATTTATTTATTCATGAGAGACACTGAGAGAGAGAGAGAGAGAGAGAGAGAGAGAGAGAGAGAGAGAGGTAGAGACACAGGCAGAGGGAGAAGCAGGCTCCCCACAAGGAGCCCGATGCGGGACTCAATCCCAGGACCCCAGGATCATGCCCTGAGCCGAAGGCAGATGCTCAACTGCTGAGCCACTCAGGTGTTCCAGTAGTACTGAGTTTTAAGTCTAGCCATTTTGTTTTTCTTCAGAACTTGTGTACCCTCAAACATTTATACAATCAGATATTTGCTAACATTGCAAAAAATATAAATTCCCAATATTCTTTCTTAGAATCATTACCTTTAAGACTCTAGTTTTAATTTTGTCATCTGGTTGTTTGGATGGTGAATTGAATATAATCATCACTAAGGTTCTAATAATCTTTAAAAAAAAAATTATCACTATGTGATAGCCTAAAAATGATGCTGTCAATTCAAGATGGGGTTTACTGATTAACAAATATTTAGAGACTGATTAGTATATACTAGCTACCAATCTTGATAAGGATAAAGTAGTAAAAATACAGAGAAGGCCTGAGTTACCATGGAGCTTACATTCTAGTGGGAGGAAACAAGCAATGAACTAATAAGAAGGTTGGAAAAATATTTTTCTGTAAATGGCTAGACAATAAATACTTTATGCTTTGTGGGCCATATGATCTCTCATGCAACTACTCAACTTTATCATTACTGTGCAAAAGCAGGCACAATAATACTTAAATGTCTGGGTTCTAATAAAACTTTATTTACAAAAAAACAGGTGACTGGCCAGATTTGGCAGATTAAATTAACCAGATTTAGGTTATAGTTTGCTCACTATTGAATGAACACATAAATAAGTACATAAGGCACAACAGTATTAGTTAGTCGTAAGTGCTAAATAAATATTGAATATAGGTAGCTGACAGTGACTTGATGGTATCTTCTTTAGGGCATAAGGACTGAGAGGACCTTTTGGAAACTTAAGCTGAAATTTTAACAAAATGAGGGAGACAGACATGAAAATCAGAAGGAAGAATATATGGGGAAAATGCAGAGTCTAAAAGAAAAATTTCTAAAACCTTCTAAGGGAAGAGATAAGGTTCAAGGGATTAATAGTGGATATATAACCAAGGAATTTATAAACTAGGTTAAGAAATTATAATTTTATTATAAATGAATTGAGAAATCAAAAGCAGGTGTTAGACAAGAAAGTGACATCATTTGTTTTACATTAAAAAAGATTAGAGGAGGGGCACCTGGGTGGCTCAGCGGTAGAGGTCTGCCTTTGGCTCAGGGTGTGATCCCGGGGTCCTGGAATCGAGTCCCACATCAGGATCCCTGCGACAAGCCTGCTTCTCCCTCTGCCTGTGTCTCTGCCTCTCTCTGTGTGTCTCTCATGAATAAATAAATAAGTCTTTAAAAATAAATAAATAAATACATAAATAAGATTAGAGGATTCTAGGAAGATGGCAGCTATGGCATAGTCTTTTATTCTCTCTCAATCACCATCTAAAACAAAGAAACTAGATAGGAAACAAAACAAAACAAAACAAAAACACTGGATTGTGTTTACAAAAAAAACTAGTCGACAAGGTATTTCCAGCAGTACCAAACTATAAGCAAATTGCCAGCATCCATTGTACCTGCAAGATATCAACATTTGTATGGCAGAAAACAGAGAGAAGCAACAGAGAATCAAAACTCAAAATAGTTAACAGATATTCATTAGGAACACAGCATGTCCCTTTGGTAACAGGAGCTAAAGAGATTTGGGCCAGAGGAAGACAGGGGTGTGACAAGGAGTAACAGAGGTTGAATAGGTAATCTTCATTGAACTAGTCACGAGGATTCCCTTCCAGGACGGTGCCTACACTTAGGAGAAATTTCTGGGAATGGCACCAAAATGGTGCGGGATAGTGACAAGAGAGACAAAGGAAAGCTCATTTTCAGACGAAAATTGGGAGAAAAGAACAAGCCAAGAGATAGCAGATAATAAGCCACCATATTTTGAAACATAACATGATAACAACAGTTGAGAGAGCTCAGGAAAAGTTGCAAAAAATAACCCTCAATCAAAGTCTCATTTAAAAGTTCAGAAAAACTGAGCAGCCCTGGTGGCTCAGCGGTTTAGTGCCTCCTTCAGCCCAGGGCCTGGTCCTGGAGACCGGGGATCGAGTCCCTCGTCAGGCTCCCTGCGTGGAGCCTGCTTCTCCCTCTGCCTGTGTCTCTGCCTCTCTCTCTCATTCTGTGTCTCTCATCAATAAATAAATAGAATCTTAAAAAAAAAAAAAAGTTCAGGGAACCTAATTTTACATATAAATAAATGACATAAAATATTGAGTTTAAATCCCATACCAAACTGTTACAAGACAAAACAGAGTAAGGGGCAGTAAAATCTCTTTGGTTCATCAAAGCCTCCCAGAAACATATACACACAGAACACAGCAAGACTATAAACTATCTCACAGGATAAAAGAAATTTGTGAGTTATATAGGAACTCAAACACAAGGAAAAATCAGAATTAGAAAAAAAACTAAAACATGAGTTCATAAAACTAAAGGGAAGAATTAAAAAAAGAAATAACTTGATATATGAAATCTTAACTAGAGGAAACACAAAAAGTAAACATGACAGACAATGATCTAAAAGAAATAGAGGAAAGGAGGAAAAAAAAGAAGAAAAAAAATTTAATTAAAAAACTGATAGGCATTGAAGATAAAGAAGATTTCTTTTACAATAATAGAGTTATTAAAGAGAAAAAAATCAGAGGAATAGAATAAATAAAGTTGCTATTCAAGAAAAATTTCTTTTTTTTTTTTGAAAGATTTTATTTATTTATTCATGAGAGATACAGAGAGAGAGAGAGAAGCAGAGACCCAGGCAGAGGCAGAAGGAGGCTCCATGCAAGGAGCCTGATGTGGGACTCGATCCCGGGACTCCAGGATCATGCCCTGGGCCAAAGGCAGGCGCCAAACTGTTGAGCCACCCAGGGATCCCCTAAGAAAATTTTCTTGAAATAAAAAGGACTCCAAATGATATATTAGAAAAGTATATTACATACTTGACAATATTGACCCAGAAAGATCATACCAAGACATAGTCTTGTAAAATTACTAAATTTAAATAAGAAAAATCCTTAGGACATCTAGTGACATAAGAGAAAGAAAATTCACCTTCAAATGTTTCAACAGCAATATTTTATGCCAGAAGAAAATGGAGTCACATATTTAATATTCAGAGGTTATCCAGCAAAACTGGCTCTCACGTATAAAGAGTGGAAACTCTTATCAACATTCAAGAACCAATAAAATTTTATCCTGTTGATCTCTTCCTAAGAGATCTAGAGAGTGAACTTCTGACAATCAAAATAACTAGAAACACATTGACACAAAACTGTAGAACATAAAACATGCAGTTACCTATAGACTTAAAAGTGGATGAGGTTTAAAACAGTGGAATATAGGATGCAGTGTGTGAGCTGTATGTCTGAGCTAGATGCTCCAGGCAACGAGAGTACAACAACAAATTTGAGAGGGGAGATGGAGAGAGAAAACATAACTTTTTTTTTTTTAACTGCTCTTAGTGGTAACAGTATTAGTAATTTTTTCTAAGAATGTTGTACAGATAATTTGGGATAAAGTAAAAAGAAAAAAGTGTATGGGCCATTTTCATTTTATTATTTCGTGTAGTTTCAAGGTCCAAGATTCTTGCTATGGAAGAGGAGGAGTGTTGCCGATGTTAAAAAGAAATCAAGGTTTTAAAGGGGTGCTGGATGGCTCAGTCAGTGGAGCATGTGACTCTTAATCTTGGGGTTGTGAGTTCAAGCCCCACATTGAGAGTAGAACTTACTTAAAAAAAATAATGATGATAATACAAACGAACAAAAACTCCCATTATTTTAAGCTTGAAAAGGAAGTAAAATAAATTTCCCTCTATATGTACATCAATATCTTTGATGGTCTATATCTACACCTGCATCTTTTTTTTTTTCTTCTAGTTCTTCTAGTAAAGAAACCTTATCAGAAAAATAAATAAATAAAAAAGAAAAGAAAAGAAAAGGAAAAAAAAAAGAAAAAAAAAAAAAGAAACCTTATCAATGACCAGACCAGTAGTGATGAACACAGATAGTGTACTGATTGTGGCCTTGAAATATCAATTTCCACTTACAGAAAAAAGTCAAGTTTTCTTGGAAAAAAATGACTACTACCAGGTCTAGGGGCAAGAAATGTCTAAGTCAATCTAGATTTTGGGGAAGCAATCAAAGACTATTAAAGTCATGTCGAATAGGCTCAAAAGTCATCATAAGGAGGCTCATTGCCAAAGATAAGACAATCGCACTTCACAATGCGTAGTAATTGCAATTGATTGAAACCTGTCAGAAATGTTTAAACCTGTGAGTACCTGATGAGACTGAAAACAAAACAAAACAACAACAAAAATTAATTGGTCACATTTGGAAGATGGCAGGGAACCATTTTTGTCTAGAAAACTGGTAATCAAGAGAAAAAATTAAAATGTTTATCTGACCTTTCTCCAGTTTTTGTATGAAGAGTACCACTAACTGCTAACCGCATAGCAGATGGGCAAGCATTTCTTTACAAAAGTAGGACAACTATAAAAAAAGACTGAAATGAAGTAATTTGAATGTCAACGTTTGGCAACAGCTAATGAATTAATGGGTCCAGACACTGAGCTGCAAGACGCGAGAACTTCTCTAAAAAGAGAGACAAGCAGACTTGAAGTGCCCTCTGATGAAAGCCCACAGCACCACTTCTAATCTTGCCAAAGCAATTGGCCATGAGTGAGATTGGGCTCCGGATCCAGCTGCTAATGTGAAGGGTGCAGCAATGTGCTGAGCTGTACTGTGGACATGTAATCAACACAAGCCAGACTGTGGGAAACTCTACAAGTCAAGTCCCTTGGGCTAACCACCAAATAAGTTTTAAGAAAAAGAAAGGAAAAGATTGGTTGTGATGGTTAAAAGATTATAGATTAAAAGGTATCTAGTAAACTTAAGTTAAAAATATAGGGCAGGGGACACCTGAGTGGCTCAGTGGTTGCGCATCTGCCTTCGGCTCAGGGCGTGATCCTGGGGTCCTGGGATCGAGTCCCACATCAGGCTTCCCGCAGGGACCTGCTTCTCCCTCTGCCTGTGTCTCTGCCTCTCTGTGTATGCTTCTTTCATGAAAAAATAAAATATTTTAAAAATATATAGGCAACACTAATCAAGGGAATATGGTGTCATTTTTTTTCTTAAAAAAAAAAGATTACTATAAAAATCAGGAAAGTGGCTCCTTTTGGTTGAGCAAGATATTTGAGTTAGAACAAGCCAGACACCTAGAGGGACTCCAGAGGTAGATGGCAAGGTTCTATTTTTGTCCTGGGTCATGGTTTCAAGCGTGTTTGCTTTGGAATAACACATTAACATCAATATTTGTTTTATGCTTTTTGTGTCTCTTTTGTTTTACAATGAAAAATACTTAAGGCAAATATTTGGTCTTCTGTAAGGACATTGACTTAAAGGGGAGCAAGACTAAAAACAGAGTATCGGATTAGGGAGCTCCTGGAGTGTCCAGGCATGAGATGGAGGAGAAATTTAGTGGGATTCTCTGTTGCACATCAGAGAAAGAGAGAAATTATTTGGGCTACCTTCTTCTTCCTTGTAGAAAAACACTCAAGACGTTGAAAAGGATGTGGAGACAGATGTCCCAATAAAAGTCTCTGACATCAAGCTAAATTACCTTACTACTTGATTGACACATCGAAGTTGGTGCCCATTATGGATTCTGCACGTTAGTGCGATAGCTACTTTTTTTTTTTGTAATGAATAGACACAATCCGAAAAAAAATCTTATAATATTTACCCAATTTCATCCATGGATACTGCTTCAGTAGGACATTTGAGAGTCATAATGGCCAAATTGCATCTAAGATCTTTTTCTATATTATTTGATTTATTTTACACTAATACACACCAGTTCATATTGGGGAGAGCATTTCAGTTTGGGGGAAAAGGATGTAACAAGTTGTTACCTACAGATCTTCCACAAAGTCATTTATATGACACATAAGTTGTTAGCTATTAGAGAAGGACCTCGTCCTTATTTGCTGGTGCTGCTTTGTACATACTTGTTCCATTGAATCCAAAATTAAATGCAAAAAATAAATAAATTTATTACAAATTAATTAATATGGGGATCCCTGGGTGGCGCAGTGGTTTGGCACCTGCCTTTGGCCCAGGGCGCGATCCTGAAAACCCGGGATCGAATCCCACGTCGGGCTCCTGGTGCATGGAGCCTGCTTCTCCCTCTGCCTGTGTCTCTGCCTCTCTCTCTCTCCTCTCTCTCTGTGTGACTATCATAAATAAATACAAATTAAAAAAAATTAATATCTACAAGTAGAAGACATCGATGATTTACACGTCATACACATACTTAACTCATGTTTCTCTATGAATGAAAAAAAATATCTTTATGATTCCATAGAAGCCAGAAAGGATAGAGTGTTTTAGGGCTTGGGGGAAAGGACCTGGGAGGACAGAATGAAACATGAACACGGGTCCAGGACAAAATCGAGTTTGACGTCTGGCTTTAGTAATTACTAGCTGTGTAAACTTGGGGAAAGTCACTTATCACCACTCAGCCTTAATTTCTACAGTTGTAAAGGGTGTAGAGCAGGAAGGATAATTATGCGTGTTGAAAGAACTTTTATTCTATGGCTCCATGCTCATATACAACACAAAAGTTGCTCCTAAGTATTTTTTTTTCTTTCTTAGGGATGATTTTACGTGACCCTCTTCTACCAATTCTGAATCTAGCTGCCTTTTACATGTTGGCTAAGCCCTGATGTATCACATCCTGCTGAATGCTTTTGATCCCGAATGGATCACCCTTGACATTAGGGCTGACGGTTCCCAGGACATCTCCAAGTAACTGCTGTGTTGATGCCAATGTGACCTGAGTGGCTTCCATAATAATCCCTTTCCTCTACATAGTCACTTGCTGTCAGGAGCGGCCTGTGCGGAAGGAACTGATTCCTAGTCCCATCAGAGCCCTAATTAAAAGTGCACCAAATTAAACTTGAATGCATGGAAAACAATTAGCTCTCTCTTTTGTCTCTCCATTCAAATCCATAATGCAGAGCAGCCAGGTGTCATGTTCAACAAATCTCCATCACTTGATGGCTAGAGAAAGGAATGGAGTTGGAAAAGCTCCAGAATCTCCCCCTAGAGGGCTATTCTGGCCTTCCCATGTTTGCAGTGACTCCATTGTCACGATGCTTCTGCTTGAATCCCTCTTTCTCAACATCTCCTTCTCCCATCTTTTTCTTCTCCCAAGGAAACATACCTCACCATGGCTCTCTTTATCACCACTTCCTTTGCCGGGAGGTTTGCAAAAGGTTTTTTGACAAAGTGTCAAATATGCTTGTCTGGCATATTTTAAAAAGATTGATGGATCAAACATAGATACCAGTTCACCCTACTGTTGCCCTCACATTGCATATGTGGATTAGTAGGAGGCATCCCTGTCATGGCAAACTTAGTTGCTCCACCCCGTGTCAGCTGTGATATTATTTCTACAAACATGTGCATCAATGATCCTACTTAGAATTCTTTCATATGGCTGACTACTCCTGCATCTTATCCTTATACTTCAGGAACTAGGCCCTCTGTGTTAGAGAGGGAAACAAAATAAACTGCTCAGTCATCCTAGCCCTCTGTATCCCTAAGGCCTGGAAGATGATTTATCCTTAACTTGTAAGGAAAATGATTAGGAATCCAAAATTAAATCAAAATAGGCAAGCAAAAATAGCATGTTTTTTGAAAATAAGATCTTAGGAGAGATGTAGAGCTGGGTAAAAGGAAAAGATGTGGGCTTTAGGCAGTTCTGAATTCAAATCGAAGTTTGACCCCTTATAACTATGTGAACTTCGGCACATTATATATAACCTCTCTACATTTCAGTTTATTCACTTAAAAAGTCCTGATAATAAAATAACATCTATACCATGTGGCCGTTTTGAGGATCAGAGATGATATACGTATTATGTCAACATGCTGCCTTGAGTTTACGGAAGCTGGTATTATGGATGTGAAGGAGGTCAGTCTGGCTAAAACCAAAAACTCACGCTGAGCTGTTGTCTGGAAACAAGACTGAGGCGAGGCTATACTACAGAATGTAGTACAGTAAAATTTTCAGTTTCTCTCTCTCTTTTTTTAAGATTTTATTTTCTTTTTTTAAGATTTATTTATTTATTTATTTATTTATTTATTTATTTATTTATGATAGACACGGGGGGCAGGGGGGCAGAGACACAGGCAGAGGGAGAAGCAGGCTCCATGCAGGGAGCCCAATGCAGGACTCAATCCCGGGACTCCAGGATCACGCCCTGGGCCAAAGGCCGGCGCTAAACCGCTGAGCCACCCAGGGATCCCCAAATTTTCAGTTTCTCATGGTGGTACTATAACAATCTAATTTAATGGCCACTTGATTATATAGATATAATATACTGTACTTAATAATAATGTACTGAAGTACTATAATAAGTGAAGGTTCTCTTAGCAATATTTAATGCCTGGTAAGCATACAGCACAAATGCCACCACTCCCCACCTTGTCACCAGAGTAGACTCTGCCATTTGGTCCTTGGGCTCTTTCCCAGTAATTTCGAGCATATTCTCAGATTTCTTTTCGATTCTTAATTTATGTAAATGATTTGTTACAGCCTCTAACGCATTACAGCCTCTAGCGCACAAAACCTAGTTCATAATAAGTGGTAATAACAAACTGAGCTTTGTAGTTTTCAGGTTTTCCTGGTCAGAAAATGTCATTCACAGACACTCACCCATGCATGTACCCTCCAGCTTCTTTGAATGACAGTCATGGTAAACAGACAGGTCTGGTCAAATCCATACAGCTGTGGTGCGAAACATTTGTTGGCAGCACATATTCCAGTACTAGAAACAATTCGTTGGCAGCACACATTCCAGTATTAGAATTTCTGTTGTCCCACTTGAAGGCACAAAAGGACTCAAAACAGTACTAAAAAGTCAGTAACAATTAGAACATAATCACTACCATGGTATAACAATGCCTCACAGATTGTATAAATTCATCCGTGGCTATTAAACCATTCACTTGATCACCCTTTGGCGCTGTTTTGCCCTTAGGAGAACTGTTTATTGCCCTATTGAACTTCCTTACCCTCTCATGAGACCAACTACTCAAATATCTTAGTAAATGCCCGTTCTTTTTGCTGGCCTGATGTTTTACGACACCTCTTACTAGTAGCAAGAGAGGTCAGTATTACACAATCTTCTCAGCTCAGTGCTCCATCAGGCAAGCATCACCTTCGTGATACGTCTTTGAAGTTACAGACAAAGGGAAATAGGAATCAGCATCTAGTGATTCACTTGCGATGGGCTTGCAGTACACCAGTGTACTGTTGGGTACCATTTTTATAGAAAACCCAAGCTCCCACCATAAATCACGAAGGGAGATCGGACTGGTTAAGAGAGGCCAATCCTTCAGGGAGAGTCTGTGGGACCTAACAGACAAGAACAAATCCTTGAGAAAATCATCTGAACCGTAGCCATAGAGAGGGAATTCTCACTGTTTTCTGTATTCTATGAGAAAGAGATAAGGAAACCTTCCAGAACAGAGTTGCTTCATTATACCCATCAAGAAAGATGGTCCCAGTTACTGGTTTCCAATGGGAAGGGGCATCCTACAAGTAAATATTAACTAACGCCCTGGAAGAGATGGCATGCACCAGAGACTCTTCTGGTCTTTGCCCTCTGCTTGCTATTGACCCCTTTTCTCTCACCGACTCCATACATTCCACGCACTCTGCCTCTCTTCTATGGAAGGTCCTTCTCTCCTACCTTGTTAATAGGGCACAAACTTCTATCTTATGCTTTCATGTCCCAAGAGTTAGCAGTCAGGGACTACAATATCCTTAATTATTCCACCTGTATTCCTCCATTTGTTTCTCCCAAGGCAGGATCACTAGTAGGTAACTTCTCCTCATAGCTGTATTTTTTTAGGGGGTCCACTGAGAAACAGAAATCTTGAAGGGATAAGATTTGCAGCAGATTTATTGGGGGGGAGGGGAGAAGACAGGCTTCACAGTGGGATACAGGTCTGACACCTGTGAAGGGGGAGAAAGGAGAAAAAGACTGAAGAGTGGAGCTTCAGACTGCAACAGAGTTCCGGGAAAGATTCAGCCGGGCCAACCAGAGACCTTGAGCCAAAGTAATCCATCCAATTAGTGCCTTTGTCTCGCTATAGTGGACCTTATCACACTCAGCCATTGGCTGCTATCGGCCCAGGAGAGGTGTGCTGGATCCATGGGGGCAGTAGCTGGGGACATCAGTCAGCTATGCCCCGATAGTAAGAGACCTAAAAATTTCATTTTCCAGTCTACCACACCAGGCTAATGAACAATAGTGGGATATAAGGCAGTTACAGGAGGTATTTTTGGCCCAAGGTCTTTTCTTATGATGTTTCTTATGTGATATTTAATCTTAGGCTGGCTTCTTTTTCTTGTTTAAATCTTAACTCGAATATCTATTCTTCAGGTAATCTTCTCTGACCACATCATTCAATGTTGCTATTGCTCCTGAGCAACTCAATATCACATTACCCTGTTTTATTTTCCTCCTGGCCTGAATTACTATCTGACATTATCTAATATATCTGAGTACTTATTTATCGTGTGTCTTCCCCACCCCGTTAGAGCAGTAGTCTAGTCTGACATGTCGAGTACTCTATGGTCAGTGCCTGAAAAGCTCAACAGCAATGCTTAGAAGGAATAAGGCGCACTTTGAATATTGTTCTTAAGATTCTTTTTTCTTCTCATTCTGCCATCCATTGTGGATTCTCCTTCCTTAGAAGATCCAAAGCACCGTATGAGTCTCCCATGTTATATATCATGATGCCACAATGCTTCGTAGCTGGTGTTATCATGTCTCTGTCTCTTACTAGTCTGTGAGCTTCCTGAAAAGTGAAAGTCATGATTCATATTGCCTATAATAATGTATCAGGTACCTAGGTGTACCGATAAAGCAGTATTGATAAAGAGTAGAAGGCATGAAGGGAAGATCTCCGATGCATGTGCTCGGTGTGCACTACCTCTTACATGTATGTGTAAAGGCCTGGGTGCCAGCGGAGTGTAACATAGGCACTCGAGTGCACATACAACTATGGAAGAAACACGGCAGGAAAAGATGGCAGAAAGGGCTGAGAACCAGCAGCCATAAGAGCAACTGTGAGCAAAGTCTACAAGATGCCTTTTCTCTTGGCAGGAGGTGCATCCATCTGGTGATCAAATAGGAACTACACAGTCAAGTTTGGAGAGGAAACCTGGTGTCTGCCTTTGTACTGGAGACAGGCCCTGAGGCGCCTGCCTGGTCCTGGGGCCAGGGGCAAGGGCTGATTATTCAAGTGTCCTTTCTTGTGAGAGCAACTGCTTTGTTCAGTGATCAAAGGCCCCTTCCACCCCGCGTTCCCACTTTGGTGTCACTTTTGTCCCACACCCCTGGAGAGAGGCCCCCTCTGTAAGCTGATACTATTTCCTGGCTTAGAAGGAGCACTTGAGTGTGCTCGCTGAACACCCATCCTGTCAATTTGTTGTGAGATTATTCTCCATTTTAATTCCCTGATTTAACAAGTATTGGGTTTCATTTTTTAGAGAAGGAACGTACTGGGGCTCTGTATTGACAAAGAGGGAGGCAATGTGGTAAGAGCGTGATACGAGGCATTAGAAAAATCTGGGTTAGATTTTAGCTCCACTGTTTCCTCACTGTGCTGTCTTGGGTCGGTTATTTATTTAACCTCTTAGTGCATCAGTTTCCATATCCCCAAAGTTTGGACTGCAATACCTATCTCATAAGAATTTTCCTGATGGGTGAACAGGATGTCGTGTGCTTTTGCAAACGCGTTTTCCAGCCCACACTGTGCTCAACACACAGTGATCCCCCGCAATGTCTCTGGAATAGCTTTCCCATAACCTCTATGACCACTCAATAAAATAAGTGTGCCTCTAGTGGAGGAGGAAGACACTTATTCCTCCTGACCCCGACCCCGGAGCTTTTTTGTCACTGGAGGCTACTCAGGATTCTCTGTCCCAGTTGAACTATTGCTTACGGAGGCAGTTATGAAGCAAAGAAAGGCTTTCAATCTGTTTATCAAAGGCCTTGCAAGCGTCTGCTTCAAGGTAGGTGAATCAATTAGGCGGTATTGAGCGGGGAAAGTTAATCTGCATCCAAAGCGTTTTACTGCACAAACAAGTTAAATAAAAAATCAAGTGCAAGCCAATTGACTTTATTCCACTGTGACTAGAATTGAAGGAAGAGGAACCATTCACCCTCAATGTCTTCTAATCCCTTCTTACTTCTGCCTTAGAGAAGGAGCTTCGAGAAGTCTTCTAGGAATAAGAGACTGGGGGTCCTGACTTGTGACAAACAAGCGTTGCAGTGAAAATCATTACTGGAAGAGTTAAAGGCTCTTGTGGATATTATTGCTCTTTTGGTGTCTTGGAAGGACTTTTATCCAGAAGAAAGTTTGGGCAATGGGTTTATATTACAGGGAAACCATTGTTTCCAGAAAGACTTGCTTGTTCTCTCTGCATATACTTTTAATAACCAGGGTTAGATCTTAAGTCTTGTCTCTGACAGCTCTCTCTTTTGGCACCCTGAACCCAAGCAGGCAATAATCCTTAAAAGATTTACCTTTGCCTGTTAGTCTCTTTTCCCCATTCTAATCTCCACTCCTTTATCCATATTCTCATTAACTCTTACTCAGAGTACTCCGGGGGATTGTTTAACTATACATCCCTTTGTGTTCTTACTCATCTTTAGTTCATTCTGCACATAAAAGCTAAATCAGTCTTCGGCATGACATGGTGGAAAGAATACATAGTCAGGCGTCAGAGAGACTCCATGTTGCATCTCTGCTTAGCAATTCACTGACCTTGGGTAAGTTACTCTACCTTTCCTAGCATCTCCTCATCTGTAAAGTAGGAATAATTGCAGTCCCTAACTCCCAACATATTTGTGATAACTGAAAGAGGAAGTACCTTTAGCATGACAATTGGTATCTAATAAACGGTCAACAGATGGAAGCTACTAAGACATCATAGGAATTTATTGGAAAATGCCTTTTTCTGATTATGTCATTGTTCTTATAGGGCCTTAGTTTCCTTGTGAGCAGAAAATATTTTTGATTCTTCTCCGTTTCAATAGAAGCACGTGGAGTGCAGTGTATAGGCACATAGTCCTACAATCCTACCTATTATAATTAAGGCAAGAATCCCAATTTTACTATTTACCTTATAGCTAAATATAAGGGTGGAAAGACTTCTTCCAGATGGGGCAATTGTGTAAACAGACATGTGGAAGTAGAGATAGGTGAGTAAAACATAGTGAATGTCTATGCAAAGCGTTCTGTGTGTGAAGACGCCCCATGCTATCAAAATGATGATTTATGTAGGGAAGCCATGAGATAACATGGTGGAAAGGGATTCCCAGGAGGGCCCAGAAGGTTCTAGAATTCTAGGTTATGAGTGCATGAGCACCAAGGTGCTACTGAGAGTTTTGGGGCAGAGGGTGTGACGGACTGCACCAGCCAAGAGAAACAATGTCTATCCGTTTAGGTCGAGGAAGGACAGGGCACAATGCCTTCAGAGCTCAGAACAAATCACCCGATTCTATTTCCCGAATTGTTCATCTTCTATGAGGCATGATGAATGCTGACTTTAGACTCCTTCCTTTGGTTCTGCCAGCAATTCAGTAGCTTAATCTTTTTCCAATCTCAGCTGTTGCCTAATAATCTGTTCCAGGCACAGAAATTTCATTAACTCCTCAATGATGTCCACAGGCTTTGACCATGGATTTCATCTGTTAAGCTGCTTTTATTTCAGCTACTATACAAATTATCCTCTGCCTGGGAAAAAAACAATAGCCAAAAAAAAAAAAAAAAAAAAAAAAGAAATAAAATAAAAATAAATAAATAAATTAAAAGCAAAGAGGGAAATAGAGAAGAAAAGCATGGCTGAAGCCCTTCTGTATTTCTCAAAACACTTCCCTCTCCTTAATGAAAATGGATGTCCAGAGGAGAAATTGAATTCCAAAGTAATGACTTGATACTAGAATGGCCCCCAATTTTCTCACTGGTAGCTTAAGTGGGGGCCCCTGTCACAACCAGCATGATATGTGATTGTCTTATCACCCTTAAAAAACTATATTATACTATAGGTAGAACGGAACTGTTGCTGGTGCTGGAAATGTGGTGAGTGTATACTGGTTTCTGCTAAGTCTGAGAAGTGGTGGCGATAGGGAGGTGGAAAGGGAGAGAGGGTGATAGGACATCCCCACTA
Source organism: Nyctereutes procyonoides (assembly GCF_905146905.1). NCBI lineage: Eukaryota > Metazoa > Chordata > Mammalia > Carnivora > Canidae > Nyctereutes > Nyctereutes procyonoides. Next base: position 2,300,424 of record NW_026575135.1, on the reverse strand, counting down.
CACACCTCCGGCTCGAAACCCCTGCAGTGCTCCTATGCACAGCTTAGTTAGTGATGCTAGGATCGACAGGCAGCAATGGAGAAGATATTTTTGGACAGAAGTCATTCCTTCTAACCTTTCCTCCGTGAAGCCCCTTCTAATTTGTAGAGCGAGTCGCCACTCCCCCTGTGTTTCTGTGACACGCTGAATCTTCCCCTGTATCCCCTTATCAAAATGCATCACACTATTTGATGTACATATCTGTTTTTTTTTTTCCTCACTTTTGAGTTCTTTGAGGACAAAGGTCAAATGATGTGAGGCTAACACCAGAGTGAGGGGGCCAGAAATTCTCCAGGTATCAACAACAGCAGGACTAGGACAGAGCGTACAAAGTGCTACCTACAGAAGCCAGGAAAACAGCAAGAGATGAGCCCGCTTGGGATTTGATCGAATAATGGATAAAAAGTGACCGCTAGCAGGTGGTGATATCAGTGGTGCTGGGGTGTTCACTCTGTCCCTTCAACGGGCACATTTTTACATACTGATTTCTGTTATTATGCAACTTAGAAATTTAGCCGAACCTCAGAAGCTTCTGTGGGAAGAGGGAGTGACTTAGGGTGGAGTGGGTGCCCTTAACGGTTGTTTGCTCACTTGCTTGTTTAAGAATCTGGATTGTGACTCACTCATCTCCCTTTAGGACTCGGCTGTATTATAACATCTAAGAGGGGATCTAGGGTGAATGAGTGGTGCTAAGGAAAGGCCATACGAGGTCCTCTCTCATTCTGGGTGATGCTTCCAAAAGGACAATTAGAAGAGCTTGACCCGGTATGGACTAATTTCAGTATTGCTGACATGGTTTCAAAATATTTCTCGTTAACAGTTTTTGGATCGCAGTTTTATCCTGAAATGACAGAACGTGAACATTTTCAAATACGTGGTTTGCAAGTCTTGTGTATAGTGTCGTACACTAAAAAAAAAAAAAAAAAAGCCCTCCTTTTGATTACATTGCACATAAAGCATTTTTCATGCTTTGAAAGATAAGTTGTATTCATAGATAGCAAGAATGTTTTACTATTTACTTGATATTAATCAATTCAGAGATGTTCTACTCCTGTAGGATCATGAATTGATAGGATTCTGTTTTGGGTGGCTTTAGTTCTGTTTTCTTGAAAAGCCTACCAGTTGGTTTCCCATCTCCTATTTCTCTATATCCCTCTATGAAATATAGAGGCCGACACTCTTATTTCATAATGTCACAGTCTGAGAAACAAAAATGTAAATCAGCATACTCGATATTGTCAAATATCTGTGATGAAACCAGGAACCAGGTCCCATTCTTGCTTGAGAATGACTATAGTCACCTTACCACCACCCCAACCCTCAAAAAAACGCTGTGGGGTTATATCACTCTTTTCTCTTGTTTTAATTGTTTTGAGGAATAATTGAAAAATATAATCATATATATTTAAAGCATACAACATAATGGTCCACTATGTATATACATTGTAGAATGATTACCAAGATTATGACAGTTAACACATCCATCACCTTACACAGTTAACACGTTAACCTGTGTGTGTGTGTGTGTGTGTGTGTGTGTGTGTGTGTGTGTGTGGTGAGAATGCTTATGATATACCCTCAGGAACTCTCAAGTATATAATATACTTAACTATCACCACCATGTCATATACTAGATCCTCAGTGCTCATGCCTATAACCGAAAATGTGTACACTTAGCCACTGGCAAGCACCATTCTATTCTCTATTTCTATAAAATCAGGGTTTTTAGATTTTGCTTTGTTTTTTTTTTTTAGATTCCACATGTAAGTGATGCCATAGAGAATTTGTCTTTGTCTGCCTTATTTCACTTAACATAATCCTCAGAATTCATCCATGTTGTCGCACATGGCAAAATTTCCTTCTTTTTAATGGATAAATAGCGTTCCGTTGTATGTGATATATATATAAAATGTATGATACGTCATTTATATCATATTTTCTTCGTCATGTATATATGTCAAAGATATCGTATTCTTTATTTCTTCATCTGTCAAAGGGCATTTATGTCGTTTCCATATCTTGGCTATTGTGAATAATGCTGCATGAACACACATGTGCAGGAATGTCTTCAAGAAACTGATTTTGGTTCCTTCAGGCGTACATCCAGGAACGGACTTGCTGGATCATATGGTAGTTCAACCTCTAAAATTTTGGGGAACCTCTACAGTGTTTTCCATAATGACTGTGCTATTTGACATTCCCACCAATAGTGTATGAGTTCCCTTTCCTTGCTAATATTGTTACCTCTTGTCTTTTTGATTATACCCATCTTATAAAGGTATTGATTCATTCTGGTTTTCGTTTTCATGATAATTTGTGATGTTGAGCATCTTTTCATGTGTCTACGGGCCATTTGTATGTTGTCTTCAGAAATATGTCTGTTTAGGTCTTTTGCCCATTATTTGATTATTTTCTTTCTTCCTTTCTTTCTTTTTTCTTTCTTTCTTTTTTTTTTTCACTATTGAGTTATATAAGTTCTTTCTGTATTTTGGATAGTAACATCTTATCAGGTACATGTTTTATAAATATTCTCTCACTCTATATGTTGCCTTTTTAATTTATTGACTTTTTCCTTTGCTGTGCAAAAGCTCTTTAGTTTGATGTAGTCCTACTTGTTTATTTTAGCTTCTGTTACCAGTGCTTTGGTATCTTATCCAAGACTCTCTTTATTTTTGTGATTGCTTATTTTATTTTATTTTAATTATCTTATCCCATCTTATTTTATCTTATCTATGTGTGAGATCAGTCCTTACCACCATCCATACTTACAGTCACCTTTTGGGTCTAAAATTAATACCACTTAAGATTTCTGTGAACCTCTTCAGTCTCCAAGTTTTTAGACTTGAGTTACTTTCAGTTCTGTGACTCCTAGAATGTCCTCTTCAAGGAGGTAGTATATAGCATTATGGCAAAACTCAGTTTCCATAGGCAGCCAGAACCCGTGCCAGTTCCTGACTGAGATAATGCTAAGCAAGTTACGCTGCTGTTGTCTCTAGACTTAATGTGAGATTTACATGATGTAATGCATAGGGAGTCTACAGTAATGGGTACGTTTTTAAATGCTATATCTGTCTAACATTAGGAGAGATAATATTAGCCAGACCAGTGGTCAGCTTCATATCTAAACATGAATTCTGTCCATTGGATTTTCATTTTCTGTTCAGTACTTGAAACTGACTCGGTGACTGTTATTTGTTTAAAATGGCATATGTTGGGGTGCCCAGGTGGTCCAGTTGGTTAAATATCCAACTCTTGATTTTGGCTCAGGTCATGATCTCAGGGTTGTGAGATCAAACCCTGAGTGTGGCTCTGCACTGAGCTCTGCCTCTCAACCCTACCTCCACTTCTAAAAAGTGAATGAATGAATAAATGATGAATGAATGAATGAATGAATGTCATGTGTTGCCTCCTGGACCAGCCTTCATTCCATCCCTGCCCTTCAGTGAGTACAGCTTCTGGCTGGATGTGTCAGTCTGCTCTCCTTTCCATCCAGGAATATATTTCTCCTCTGTCTTTTCCCCTTAATATTGGGAGTGATCATCTTTAATCCATTAACACCTATTTCTTTAGGGTAGGATTTCTCTCCACCTTTGGCTTCTGAGATAAACCTGAATAGCTTAAATGGATGAACATGTGCCATCTTCCTGGCCATAGCCAGTGGCTCAGATGGCCACTGATCTGATCCCCAGCCCATGAGAAATAAAGAGATTGTAGGAGTGGGAAAGAGGCTGAAATAAATAAATAAATAAATAAATAAATAAATAAATAAATAAATAAATAAATAAATAAATAAATAAATGGAAATTATTGGAAGATACATTATTTTTTCCTAAGTCTGTGGTTCACATCTGTATATTACAATCTCTTGATCATCTTAAACCATCATGTTCAAGACTAATTGGGTTAGTTGCCTTTTCCCCCTGAGTGTGGCCATGCTATTCATTTGAGATTCAGCAAGGGACATTTGTTTCTGTTTGTATTCTATTTCATCTTTCTTTTTGTTCATATTTTTTGATTATGTGATACATTAATCTGGTACCAAAGGTGGAACTATATACAAGTTATCTCTAGGGATATACAAGTGCTCCTACACCCACATCTGTTCACCAAATTCCCTCTCAAGTCCATTAGTGACCAATATTGTTAGTCTATGAGTAGTTCCTCCTCTGATTCTTGGTGCACAACTGAACAGAATGTGATTTTATTACTTCATCTTCTTTCTTACACAAAAGGTAGCTTCTATATATACTTTTTTTTTCATTTTTCTTTCTTTAAATGACAAGATCTCCTGGAAATCTCTTATCAGTCCACAGAGGGCTTCTTCATTCTTTTTCAGCTGTACCCTAGAGCACTGCTCTTGTTTCATATCATTCCAAATCACTCAACCACCCTACTAGATGGCCTTTTACGTTATTTTTCCCAGTATTTTAAAATTACAAACAAGGCGTCAGTACATAAACTTGTTTTTGCATATCTGAAGATAAAAAATGGGATAAACTTATATATGAAGGATTACTGGATAAAAAATAAATGCATATTTATTAGATATCACTAAGTCCTCATCCCAAATCATTGTACCAGTCTGCATTCAGATCTGCATGCACGACAATATCAGCTTGCCCACAGCCTGGCCAATAGAATGCGTTATCACACATTATGTCAATCTGATAGTTAAGAAATGGTTCTGATTTGCTCACCTTTAATTATGAGCAAAGGCGAATATCTTTACACAGATTTTTCCATATTTTTTCTCTATTTCAGTGTTTCTAAACTGTGAATGTGCACTAGAATTGCTGTGTGTGTGTGTGTGTGTGTGTGTATGCGAGTACACGTGGATCCCTATCTTCTAACCTACAAACTTTTTAGTAAAGGATCTGTAGGTGATTCACTGTTGGTACAGCTGACACTGTGAAGTACTGCTTTGGGTCATTCAGCATGAGGAGATGGTTCTGGAACTGCAGTAGTCACTATTGCTGCCATGGGAGAAACCACTTGGAGAAGAAGCCAATGGGTAAAGAAGAAAATGATGATCCGCTGGAGTAATTGTAAATAAGTCAATTCCATCTACTTACTCTTCTTCTATATAAATCATTGGATTTTCCCCCACAAGTCAATATATGGGTTTTTGTGCATGGTCAATAGTTGAATTTCCTTGCTATAGCATTTTTTTCTGCCTGGAATGTTCTATGCCCTTTCCACTCCTCTTCTTGTTTTTATTTTGTTTAATTTATGCTGAATAATACCGTTAGACTTTAATTTAGACATCGCTCCCCCTCTTCTGTAAACACTTCTTTCATCACCTCATCACCTATTCAGGTTATGTGCATTTCTTCCTTGTGCTCTAGAAACGTGTGTTATAATAGCAATATATGCTATTGCACAGTCATGTTGCTTTGTTTCCATCTATCCCTCTGCACTATGAGGCCCTTGCTTGCTTGGAGTGCTTCATATTCATGTATGTATTAGGGAAGGAGAAACTCAAGCTGCCTTAAATTTGAGCTTAAGATTAAGAATAAATAATGATCTCTTGGGGTGCCTGGTGGCTCAGTCCATTGAGTGCCCAACTGTTGACTTCAACCTGGGTCATGATCTCAGGGTCATGGGACTGAGCCCCATTTGGGGCTCCATGCTTGGCAAGGAGTCTGCTTGGGATTCTCTCACTCCCTCTGCCTCTCTCCTCACTCTCTCTCTCTTTCTCTCAAATAATCTTTAAAAAAATTAGAAATCATCGTCGCTCTTTATGGATATTACTGTTTTGGAGAAGAGAAAAGATGACACTGCAATAGGTATGTTTAAATGTATGATATTCTAGAAGGTGATATGAATGATTATCAATATATCACTGATATTATGGCTATCATTTATTAGATAAATTATAGAAGGTGCCATGGATATATGCTAGCAGGTGTGACCTAGGTGAGAATTATTTAGTGTATATTCCCTGTGGTAAATGGGAAAGAAACTTCAGGAAAGAAGTCTTCAAAGTTTAGATTTTAGTCATATCTTACACTGTGATGTATCCACTGCTACCAGTGTCTACCACACAGGTCTTTCAGAAAAATGTCTTCCCAATACAGCAACCATGTAGTATCGCTGCCTTGAAGAAATAAATCTTGTCACATGCAGCAAGCTCAGGGTAGAACAATAGTAGGAGCTATGGCAGGTAAAAGAAACAGCAGAGTCAGGTAAATTTGGTAAAGCCAGGTGATATGGGAGACAGATAAGCCTCTCTTCCCCAATCCATCTGTCACATTAAAGAGACACCTAGGAGAGATCTAGAACCTTGTTTTTAAAATCAATGTTATTGAGTTATAATTTACATTCAATTAAATAAAACCATTTTAAGTGTAGAGCTGATGATTCTTAATAAATGGATACATCTGTGTAACCACCACCACACTCAAAGTGTGAAATATTTTCCCTTAATTCTAAAGGTTCTCTGTGCTCTTTCTTTGTCAGTTACCCAGCTTCCACCTCTCTGTCTCCAAGCAACCACTGGTCTGCTCTGTGTCCCTATAACATTGATGTGACTTTTTCGTTTATATTTTTAAGGACCTGTCAAACTGTTTTTTGAAGAGATTGTACCATTTTTATTCCTACCAGCATGTATGAGAGTTCTAGTTGCTCCACAAATTAGTTAACACTTTCTAGTGTCAGGTTTTGTTGTTGTTATTGTTGTTGTTGTTACTGTTTTACATTGTAGCTGGTGTATTTCTTTGTGCCTTTAATTCTAGCACTTTATGTAAATTCAAGAGACTAGCTCAGGTGATAAGAAATATCAGTCAAGTCTCTTCGGATGTCTCCAGCCATCCTTCCTCTCCCTATTTGTGTGTGCTGTTCTTTCTATCAAGGGATATATTTTATTTCTCCTCCTCCTTAATCCAGGCTGGCATTTTGACTGACCAATGAAATGTAGCAGAAGTGATATTCTGGGACTTCTGAGACTAAGACTCAGGACAATTGACAGCTTTCACTCTCTGAATCTAGGGATTCATGTGCTACGCTGTTAGACGCTCAGCCCACATAGAAGTCATATTGTGGAGAGCTAAGACACCGGCTGACCACCACTGGTGAACTCTCAGCCAGTCAACAGCCAGCGCCACGTAAGTGAGACATGTTAGACATTACAGCTCTGCTAAGTCTCCCGATGACCAGACACTGCTGACAAAAGAACCGTCCAGCAGAATCCATTCAACCCACAATTGTGAGAGATAATAAAATGGTTATTCTAAGCCACCCAGTTTTGAGGTGGTTTGTTAAGTAGCAGTAGATTACCAAAATAGTTGTATACACAATTCCTAGTTTAGGGCTCAATAAATATTTGCCAAGTAAATACATTCACTCATTCAACACACATTCTTTGTGTACTCGGCACTACTAAATATCACAGCACTGCTATGTGTCTTAAGAAAAATAGAAAGGAGATTGTTTCCTCAATTTGCAGTTGATGACAGCATTTGGTTATATCATTTGGTAATTTGACGATATATCATTGACCCTCATTTGGCCTTGATCAAGAATCTCTTTATCCAAATCAGGCCCTGCTGGGAGCCTGGAATAATATCCCTAGGCACCAAATCCCATGAATCATCCATACCCCTCCTCTAGCACAGCCCTTATAGTGTCTGGGAATCCAACTACACCCGCTGCTTGAGTAACAGTAGAAACATGACCTACTTCAGTCACGTCAGCAGAGATTTTTGTCTTGCAACAGTTCATTCTTTGAGTAAATGAGGTGCAATCTTGAATAGCTGTAGGATAGTAAATTGATCGCTGATGGAGCTCATTCGAGCAGCCCCCATCACCCACCACTCAGCTGCAGTTTACAGGCAGCTGTGACAGATTAAGTCCAAAAAGAGCACAGCAATTGCAGCCGCCTTGATGCCCAGAGCACAGGATGCCCTTTTTACCTTTTTTTGAGAATGAAAGAGACAGAATGAACCACCATCACTCTGCCCCTGACTATGTTCCTATCCTGCTTGCTCCCACAACAAGGGACTTTCTTTGGTGGCTCACTGATAGCTGGATAAGACCTAATGCAGCTCAAATTCATCATTTTCCAGAAAGGGAAACAGAGGCCTCAGGAGGTTAAGTGATGCTCTGCTAATCATGCAGGGAATTAAAAGCACAGCTAAGACCACATGTCAGGTCACTAGGATCTTAGTCATATGTCCTTTCCATTTCAATACTCTCGTTCCCTAGGACTTGGGGCTCGCCCCCCCCCCATAACTGCTCACATTTTAGAAGAGATCTGCCATTTCCTTGAGAGGATAGATCACGAAGACCAGAATATGTGCTGAGACCATTTCTAAAACTTTATCCCTTCCTGTCATTAGCAGCCCTTATCTAACCTAACTTTCTATTTTATTCATTCGGCAGTTTCCTGGGTGACTAAAATTTAGAAAATCCTAGGGGTGCCTGGGTGATTCAGTTGGTTAAGCATCTGCCTTCAGCTCAGGTCATAATCTTAGGATCCTAGGATCAAGCCCCACATCCAGCTCCCTGCTCCATGGGGAGCCTGCTTCTCCCTCTCCCACTGCCTACAGCTTCCCTTGCTTGTGCTCTCTCTCTCAAATAAATAAATAAAATCTTTACAAATAAGTAAAATGTAGAAAATCCTCTGGAAGGTATTTTGGGGGATGCAAGATTATGGAACACCATTCTGAGCTCAGTAAATATATTTGGTGAGTGATAATTAATATTTAAATACCTATAATAGAAATGAGTATGTGGTAATTGTCCTATATATATGATAATTAATAGTTTCACATTCTAATGAGATGAACCCTGGTTGTTTCCCTCCAACAGTGGAAGCCATACATAATCTACAAAATGTGTTCCTCTGGAGTAGCTGCATCAGCAGAACCTGAGAGGTTGTTAGAAATGCAGATTTGCAGGTTTTACCCCAGAACTTCTGAATCAGAACCTATACTTTAATAAGATTTTCAGGAGAATTTGTACTCACATTAAGATTTGAAAAAATCTGACACAGAGTAAAGAGGAGTGGGGGAAGGAGGAGTTGGTTCTGACCAGTGTGTTTAAGGAAGACCCCATACCGCAGGGCGGCAGAGTGATATGTTGATCAAGACACTTGGATCACACAGAACTGGATTAAACTGGAGGAACCTGAGCAAGGTATTTAAGTGCTTTATTCATTAAAAAAAAGTCCTAGTATTAGTCTGTGTCTCCTAGGTTGTATGGAAGTTGGGTGAGCTTTGGGAATGAATAGTGTGGGAAGGAAGAGTGTCAGAAGACAATAATCTACAGCATTGTCGTGACCGAACCAATGGAGGCGTAGGGTTGGGTTCATTGTTAGCAAGGTGTTTGCCGGGAGTGCCGACATTGAAAAGCTGAGGGAAAGGAATGGAAGATGACAGTGTTGATAGCACTTCTAGTCTTACCCTTTGGATATTGATCCTTGAGCCTTACTCGGATTTGTCCATCTCCTGTCTCCAAAGAATTTTCAATACTGAATACAGTGCAAATAGAGGTAGAGGTCCCTTGGGACTTTGAATATTTTTCCCTGAAATGGATACATAGCAGCCCTTTAACTCTACTGTAAAAAGGCTCCCTAAATGCAGCTCTATTTTTCACACCACATAGCATTTTGCTTTATGCACATAGTCATGTAATGTAAAGGGTAATTCGGAGTTGATAAATTAGCAGCCAGGAAAAAGGTCTACAAGGAGCTTCACTAAGCCATTTAGCATTTGGCGAGTTCTGTAGAGCTTTGGTCTCTTCCCACACCCAGAGGTAGTAAATATCCCTCTCCGGATGGTACTTGCAGAGAGTGCCTCTGCATTTTGATACTCTGTGAAGTGCATTCCTGTGAGCAACAGTCATTTCATGTTCTAGATTAGAACTTCGGAGGCATACTTTTGAGGGTCCTTTCCGTTCAATGGGGAAACTATAGCCCAGGGAGGCATCAAGACTTCCCAGGATCCTTACCAGCTAGTTATCTCAGGTGAGCTCCTTAGGTAAAATGATGTATTTCTGGGGCCCTGGGTGGCTCAGGCAGTTAAGCATCTGCCTTTCAGCTCGGGTCCTGACCCCAGGGTCCTGAGATGAAGCCCAGCACAGGGCTCCCAGCTCAGCAGGGAATCTGCTTCTCCCTCTCCCTCTGCCTCTCCCCCAGCTTATGCTTTCTCATTCTCTCTCAACTCACTTTCTCTCTCAAATAAATAAAATCTTAAAAAAAAAAAAAAAGAAATGATGTATTTCTTTTCTTCCCCCATCCCTCTTTCCACACTCCTTTTTCTGTCTCTCCTTCATGACTTCATTGCTAGTGAAAGGCTACTAATGTTAGATAAATACAACCATAAAATCAGATTAAGTCAGGATTAAATAAGCAGCATACAGTTAGATGAGTTTACTTTCTCTGTGGCTGAAATGCCTTAGTCTAACTGTGACCCTGCATAACACCTCTTCAGGTTTAGGAACCAAAATCTCTAACCAACATTAGCTCAATGTGAATCTGCAGTATGATGTATCTGGCAGAGAGAGAGAGAGAGAGAGAGAGAGAGAGAGAGAGAAACATCTGATGTAAACATCATCTCAGATTAGGGCTGAAATAATGAAGGTGAAGGGTAGACGTGTGTATGCATTTGGGAAAGGCTGAGTATTATGATTTTAAAGTTTCTTCTGATTCCTAGGGTTCACTACTGGGATAATTGTTTCACAAAATTTAGCAGCTCCGAGCTGGTAAATTGAGGAGAAGTGGAAGATAAGGTGAACTTTTTGAAAACTTGAAAATTGCATGTATGAGCTCTGAATTCAGCATCTTCATTCCTTTGGCAGGAATTGGCTCTTCCATCAGGGCTCTCAGTGGGCCAGAGCTGTGTAGAAATGACATACCTGTGTAGGTAACGGTTGCATTTGAAGCTGTGAGGGATTATTTACAAAGGAAATCCACTTGCCTTGCAGGCTCTATCCTAATGGACTCTTTATTGAGCTTATTATCTTGTTGATAACACAATCACTTTGCTACCAGTTTCCTCTTGTTTCAGGCCAACATGCTCTGATCTTTATGGGAAAACATAGTGATCTAGTAGGGATACTAGACTAAATAGCAACCAACTTGCCCGCATTTCTAACTCTATCAACAAATTGCTGACTATGAGCCATTTAACCTGTCTTTGCTTCTACTTTACCACTCACCAAGTATAATTATAGTAACTCCAGTCCATGGCATTTGTATAGAAATCTACAATTTCAAATTGTTTTCAAATCCACTTTTTTTTATTAGAATTTCAGAATCAACCAATGAGGACAGCAGTGATATGGACTTACAAGTGATATAGATGTAGATTTTTTTTTTAAAAAATCATTTTATTGAAGAAGAAACCCACGGGGTGGTAAGTTAAGTGATTGCTTGAGGTTGTACGACACTGAATGATGAAGCCTGTCCTTGGACTCATAGTTTATGACTCTAAGATATTTTTTACAAAGGTAAAACTACGCCTTTCATACAAATGTAACATGAAAACATTATTTATTTTATTTAACTCATTAATTGATGAATAACAAATAAGATGTTAAACTGAGGGAAACTCAAAAGTTTCATACATTATGAACAGATAAGGAGGCTGAAATGTCAAATTTGCAAAACTGTTCAATATCCATAGAGTGAAAATCTGTTGCATTCCATAGATATACTTTGCATTTCCATAAATAACAATTATTTATTTTACTGCAACTTGCAGGGTTATAAATAAAAGGCAGAGATAACCCTGATGGATGAGCATCTTACAAAATATTTCATATTATTTTCTTAAACTAAAAGTGTAGCTTTCTCATTGCACAACACTACACTCTAAAGAGCTAGTAATATCCTTTTCTTCTCCATAACTGATCATCATCTCTAATGTTTGCTAGACACATATCAATATTTTAGAATTGCTAGCATGTGGTTTTAAAGGCTAAAATACTTAAGTAATAAAAATTGGCAATAAGAAAACAAGAGCAACTACTGTTTGTTGCATACCTAGTATTTACCAATTGCCAATGACATCTATTAATCTGTTTTTTGTTTTTCTTATCTCATTTATTCATTCAAGTAATCTTATGACAGAGGGGCTACTCTAAGAGAGAGGCAGAGACACAGGCAGAGGGAGAAGCAGGCTCCATGCAGGGAGCCCGACGTGGGACTCGATCCCGGGTCTCCAGGGTCACGCCCTGGGCTGAAGGTGGTGCTAAACCGCTACACCACCCGGGCTGCCCATGATCCTAGATTTTAATTTTTTTGTAGCACTTAAACGAATTAGATCATAGATAAGATACTTAACTGCCCTGTACTTGAATTTGACAGCTAAAACTGGAGTAATTACATAAAACTATGATATTATTAATGCTACAAAGGATTCAAGAATTTTAGGAGGGAAAATGTTATATCAACCTGAGGATGTATCATAAGAATTGTCTATAAAGTCTCAACGCAAAGAGAATGATTTTCATCAGTTTCTCTCATTAGACTCCTACTGAGATTGTTCTGGAGGTGACGGATGAGGGTATAGGTCCCTGTTTAGCAGAAGGAATACTATTTTGATTAATTCATGGCCTTTAGAACTGGGTTGAACTAATGCTTCTGCTGAGTGATTTACAAGATTTATTTAACCTTTCTGAGCCTCAGTTTTCTCATCTTAAAATGGATAAAGTATCAGCATCAACCTCAGAAGGCCCTATGGGTTAAATGAAATAATGCAGGTCGAGCACTTTGAATTATGCTTGGCACTCAATAAATAAATGGAAGCACAGATTATTTGCTATTATTATTAGAACACCTGCATTCAGATGCAGCATCCTCCTTTAATGTTACCTTATATTTTAAAATAATGATTGTGTCTGAAAATACTTTTAGGTAATAGACATTTTAGAGGGCATGCTTATAAACCTTCCAGAGCCTTATTCTCTCCGCGAGGATTCTCTTACACGCCTCAGGGAAACTACTTTTTTTAGTTAAGAACGTTGGACTAGCTCTCCAATGTCCCTTTGAATTTGTGTTCATTATAAGGCAGGAGACTCATCTGCCCTCTGACATCAGAATGGGGAAAAGGGACGGGGGCAGGTTAATTGAAACTGCAGTCCAGGTAATTCTTAGCCTTGTGTTGGGATGAACAACCTGAGACAACTACTTCCTTGATATGGAGAAGATTACTTTTAAATTGCTGAAATCAAATCTCTCACTTCCATGCAAGTCTGCCATTCATTTTTAATTTAATGCAGTCTGGCCCTTTTAGCCCTTTTGTTTCAGGTTTGGTATTGGACTGTGGGGGAGCATAGACATGGGAGGATGAAGTCCATCTCCTCGAGGGGCTTACTGTCTAGTTGGGAAGCCCGGCATTCACAAGGACACAATTCAGGCTGGGTAGTGAGGATGAGCAACAGAACTCAAATCCCTGCTCTTTGCTTCGATGTGGATGGAACGGGAGGGCAGCGTGCTGAGTGAGATAAGTCCATCAGAGAAGGACAATCATCACACGGTCTCACTCATATGTGGAATATAAGATAGTGAAAGGGATTATGAGAGAAAGGAGGGAAACGGAGTGGGGAAAAAATAGAGAGGGAGACAAACCATGAGAGACTCCTAACTCTGGGAAGCGAACACAGGGTTGTGGAAAGGGAGGTGAGTAGGGAGATGGAGTAGCTGGGTGATGGGCATTGAGGAGGGCGCTTGATGGGATGAGCACTGGGTGTTATACTGTATGTCAGCAAATCGAATTTAAATTAAAAAATGCAAAAAAAAAATTAAAAATAGATGATGAAATTAAAAAAAAAAAAAAAGAAATCAAATCCAGAGATTCAAACGAGTGGCCAGTAAACGTACAAGGCCTGTAAATGTGTGTATTTAATTTGAATTCTGATGCAACCTTTAAAAGTCTAAAGAAAAATTTCAGTACTTTCCTAAGATAAAATAAAAATAGATAGAATAAGAAATTCGGGGGCAGCCCCGGGCGGCGTAGCAGTTTAACGCCGCCTGCAGCCTGGGGTTTGATCCTGGAGACTCGGGGTCGAGTCCCACGTCGGGCTTCCTGTATGGAGCCTGCTTCTCCCTCTGCCTGCGTCTCTTCCCCTCTCTCTCTGTCTCTATGAATAAATAAAATCGTAAAAAAAAAAAAAAAGAAAGAAATTTGGGATTTCTGGCATCTCACTTACGTGGCATTAACATCCTACCTAGCAGCCATCAGCTTCAGGTGAGCAGTAATTGCCCCTTCTGAAGGGTTTAAGGAGTCTCTAGTTCACCATATCCAGCTTAAATTAGGGGTTTATCATAACTAAATGGTCCCTAAGTGCATTTGTTCCTGTGACCCCTGGAATAGTGACTCCTGACAAAAATGTTATGTGTCCAGGGAATGAGACTCATTTTAGGTTCATTTCAACGGGGTGATAGAGCTGAGGAAATGGCAAACTAAAACTTGAGCATCTACTCTGTTTTGCCTACTTTAAATATATTTGTTTTTCAACTAATTCTTGCAACAACTGTCTCAAGGAGGTAGCCCTATACGTTTCACAATTGGGGAAAAATGAGTCTCCGTGTTTATTTAGAAGTCGCCTAACTGGCAGAGGTTAAGATGTAATTCCTAGATAGTGGAAAGAAAATGACCCTGCAAATGACTTTTGTTGTTGTTGTTTGTTGTTGTTTATGACTTTGTTTTTAAACTGCTATCCTTACCTTGTAGTTTACAGTAGGAGTAGCATAGTGGTCAGGATAAAATAAGCGTCGCTGCGCTAATAAACAAACCCTGTATATCAACAGGTCAACAAATAGTGGGGGGGGGGTCCAGCAGCGACCCAGGACCCCTCCCTTACAGGAAGGGCCCGGTGATTCCAGCAGGCCCTGCCTTGTGGTAAGGAGAAGAGAGAACTCAAAAGGTCTTGGGTGGGTGTTGGCTGGTGCCACGTAAGCACGGGCACCACTTCCACCCACAGTTCGTTGTTGAAAGTGAATGGAATGGCCCTGGCAAGGAGCAAAGAGGCTGACAGGTCTTCCTTGGGCCCAGGAAGGAGAGGAGGCTGCGTGTAAGTGAGCGCTAGGGATGTCTGCCATGATGGTCTAGGCCAGTCATACCAACACTTCATCGCACTTTCCTCCTCGGCAAAGGAGAACGAGAGCTTTCTCACAAGATGTGGGTGGTGGTTTGAGATGACGTTTACAAGCCCTGAGTGCAGCGCATGACTTTAAGTGACCAGTAAAGTCACCTGTTTGGTTTGCTGTGTCTGATCCAGGCAACATGGGATCGTAGTGCTTTTACTGTGCCCAGTCGGGCAACCGAGATGGGGCCCTGGTTCCACTACTGGTGATTGGCCAGCTGTGGAAAAATCTCTGAGGGTTCATCTAAGGGTAAGAAGGCGGAACTACATGATCTCAGGGTTCCCCTCGGCTCCCCACAGTCTACACTTACCAGTGGTTTCCTTCAGAACAACCGCAAGTGATGTCAGCTTGCACCCAGCATGGTCCTTGGATCCAGAAGTTATTCCATTGGGAGAAATTTAGAAAGACAAACAAGGGCACTGAGGAGAGCACCTGATGGGATGAGCCCTGGGTGTTACACTCAATGCTTGAGTAAGGGGGTGAGCGACCACCCGTATCACACGGCTCGGGCTGCCGCAACAAAATACCACGCAGCAGATATTTCCACACGGTTTGGGAGGCTAGAAGTCCACGGCAGAGGTGCTGTGGTGGCTGGATTCTGGTGACGGCTGCCTTCCTGGCTTGCAGATCGCCCACCTTCTTGCTGGGTCCTCACGTGGCCTTTTGTCTGTGTACACACGTCACCCTTCTCCCAGACACCAGTCCTCCGGGGTAGGGGTTCCATCGGCACCATGCTAATTAACCTCTGTTACCTCCTTGTAGGTCCGTCTTCAAATACAGTCACTTAAGGGGTTAGAGCTCCAACATGTGAATGGGCGGGGAGCGAGGGAGACACTATTTAATCCATAACCACCAGAAGCCATGACAGTGGCAAATACGGCCTGAGAGTATGGGTCATAAAGAAATACCCTGAAGGGGCACCTGAGTGGCTCAGTCAATGAAGCCTCTGCCTTCTGCTCATCCGGGACCCCGCTCCACGGGGACCCCGCTTCTCCCTCTCTCTCTGCCCCAGCTCCTGCTCTCTCTCACTCTTTCTCTGCCTCAAATAAATAAAAATAAAATCTTTAAACAGCAACAACAACACCAACACCCTGAAAGGATCCCCTTTTCTAAAGAATACGGCGATTTTCATCGGAGGGAGCTCCATCCTGGGAGCACTTTCCTATCAGATTCTTATGGCTTCTCTTGGTCTCCTCTTATCTGTAAAGTCAAGGTGGTGTGACTAAGCCATAGGTAGGTTCTGTCTTTGATCCAATCCGAAAGATCGATGAGGAAAACGGAAGAAGTAAGGCCCCGTCTGGGGATTGGCGGGAAAGTCCGGCGTGATCAAGGACAGATGCCTTTTATGGGCCCAGAAAGGGGACGGAGATGACCTCCCCAAAGCTTGTGTGCCCGAAGTTCCTGGGCCGCATGAACTAGGAGAGCCCCGGGCCGCCGCTTCTCGCTGCACAAGGGAAGGAAGGCGGCTCCTCTGGGACAAAGGGGCCCCGAGAGCCACAAGGTCAGGAAGGACCGAGCAGCGGCCGCTTTTCCGGTCCGTGTCTAGAAGCAAACTGGAAGGCGGTAACGCGGCGCCTGTTACCCAAGGGGAGCCCCTCGTCGGGCTGCTGGGGATCCCAAGTCAAGGTGGGGGCGGGGCTGCAGGACAGACGCCGCGGGGCTTCCGCCCTAGGGGCACGAGAAGCGGGGGTGGGGTGGGGGGGGTGGGGGGGAAAGAGGCCCTGGGCCGGGGGCGGGGGGGCTGGGGGCTGGGAGGTCTGGGGGGCGGGGGGCGGGCCGGGGGCCGGGGGCAGCCTGAGCCCTCACTGTGGGCGGGGGTGTCGCAGGCGGGGTGCACCCCGGGGGGAGGGGGAGGGCCTTGGCGCTGCTCGCACGTGGGGGCCCGGACCCTGGAACCTGCTGCCCGGGAGCGGCCCGCGCCCACGGCTGCCCGGGCCCCGCCCTGCCCCTGCCGTGTCCCCCCCATACCCCCGTGCCCCCGCCGTCTGTCCCCCCGTGCCCCCGCCGTCTGTCCCCCCGTGCCCCCGCCGTCTGTCCCCCCGTGCCCCCGCGTCTGTCCCCCCATGTCCCCGCCGTCTGTCCCCCCATGCCCCCGCCGTCTGTCCCCCCGTGTCCCCGCCGTCTGTCCCCCCCGTGCCCCCGCGTCTGTCCCCCCAGTGTCCCCGCCGTCTGTCCCCCCCGTGCCCCCGCGTCTGTCCCCCCGTGTCCCGCCGTCTGTCCCCCATGCCCCCGCGTCTGTCCCCCCCGTGTCCCCGCCGTCTGTCCCCCCATGTCCCCGCCGTCTGTCCCCCCATGCCCCCGCGTCTGTCCCCCCCGTGTCCCCGCCGTCTGTCCCCCCGTGCCCCCGCCGTCTGTCCCCCCGTGCCCCCGCCGTCTGTCCCCCCGTGCCCCCGCCGTCTGTCCCCCCCGTGCCCCCGCGTCTGTCCCCCCGTGCCCCCGCCGTCTGTCCCCCCCGTGCCCCCGCGTCTGTCCCCCCGTGCCCCCGCCGTCTGTCCCCCCCGTGCCCCCGCCGTCTGTCCCCCCGTGTCCCCGCCGTCTGTCCCCCCGTGCCCCCGCGTCTGTCCCCCCGTGCCCCCGCCATCTGTCCCCCCCGTGCCCCCGCCGTCTGTCCCCCCGTGTCCCCGCCGTCTGTCCCCCCGTGTCCCCGCCGTCTGTCCCCCCGTGTCCCCGCCGTCTGTCCCCCCGTGTCCCCGCCGTCTGTCCCCCCGTGTCCCCGCCGTCTGTCCCCCCGTGTCCCCGCCGTCTGTCCCCCCGTGTCCCCGCCATCTGTCCCCCCGTGTCCCCGCCTTCTGTCCCCCCGTGTCCCCGCCGTCTGTCCCCCCCGTGTCCCCGCCATCTGTCCCCCCCGTGTCCCCGCCTTCTGTCCCCCCGTGTCCCCGCCGTCTGTCCCCCCGTGTCCCCGCCGTCTGTCCCCCCCGTGTCCCCGCCGTCTGTCCCCCCGTGTCCCCGCCGTCTATCCCCCCCGTGCCCCCTGTGCCCCCGCCGCCCGGGATGCGGCCCGCCTGCTGGAGGAGGCAGGTGACCCACAGCCACCCTGGGCAGGGCCCCGCGGCCTCCAGGACCCCGGGGCGCCGGCTCTGCGGGTCGGCGGGCTCCAGGGGGCGACCAGACGGCCCTCGCAGCGGCCACACCCCGGGCCTGCGCCGCCCCGACTAGCCCAAGGGCAGCCTCCCCTCCACCCGCCCTCGCAGGCCGCGGGCCTCAGCCCGGCCGCCCCGCCCAGGGGACATCTGCCCTCTCCTTGCCTCCTGTCCCCGCACCTGCCGCACTGACCTCACTGGTTTCCGTCTTACGACCCTTACCCCTTTCAATCCAGTCACCACAAAGAAGTAGCCAGAGAGATTTTCTTTAAAAAACAAAACAAAATCACTGTCAGATAAGCAAGCCTCTCAGGACTTTTCTGTGGTTTCCCATTGCCTTTTCAATAAACTCTCCACTTCTCACCATGACCTGCGATGCCCTGCTTGACCTGGAACGTGCGGCGCTTCACCCCTCCTTCATGACACTTCCCCCACACTGTTTTCGCTTCCCTCTCTAGAAAATTGAAAATAGCTTCCTTCCTTTTCTTTTTTAAAATTATTTGAGAGAGAGAGAGAGAGAGAGAGAGAGAGAGAGAGAACAAGCATGAGCAGGGAGGGGGAGAAGCAGACTCCCCACTGAGCGGGGAGCCTGATGCCAGGCTCAATCCCAGGACCCTGGGATCATGACGGGAGCCACCCAGGCGCCCCCCAAATGTCTTCCTTTCTCAGTGCCTTTGCACGTTTTCTTTGCTTTATTTCAAATACTCTTCACCCGTCCTTGCTTGACCAGATTCTACTGATTCTTCAAATCTCACCTTCAGTGTCTCTCATTCTTCATAACGGTCTTTTCTGATCTCCACGGAGGTTGGGTTAGTCAGCTGGGGCTGTCGTAACAAACCATCACAGACCCGGTGCCTTGGGCAATAGAAATTTGTTTCCTCACAGTTTGGGGGTGCTGAAGTTCAAGACCAAGGTGGCGGCAAGGGCTCCTTTCTCCTGTGGCTTCTCTCCTTGGCCTGTCTTCTCCTGGTGTCCTCAGATAGCCCCTCATCTGTGTGTACGTCCCTTATATTTCTTAAAAGGACACCCCTTCCACTGCATTAGGGCCTCTCCCCAGCCACCTCCACTTTAATTACCTCTTTCAAGGCCCTATCTCCAAATACAGTCATGTGTGGCCTTAGGGCTTCAACATCCAAATTTTGTGGGACCCAGTTGTGTGGGTCCATGACGTTGTCTGTGATAGGACTCAGGTCTTCCCTTTCATTTCATAATTTTTTTTCTTATTTTTTTTAAATCATTATTTTAAAGCCTATCTTTAGTTGCATATTTATTTATAAATTCCATTAGATGGGAAAACTTGACTCCCTTTTTCACCCATCTATCCCCAGTACCTGGAACTAGGCGTGCAACAGGCCTTCAGCTATTGATTGAATGGAAGAATAATTTGACTGTTCACTTAGGGAGCAGCGACTGTATCTGTTGCTCATCACCTAATCACCAGCATCCAGCATGGTGCTTGCAAGTGAGGATGTTACCTGTTTTGCTTGAGCGAAAGAGCAACTCCTATACATAGAACAGAGTGATGGGAAGTGGGCACACATTTTTAGCATAATGTATTGACCAGGGTTCAGTCAGAAGACAAAAAAAAAAAAAATCCTTAATTTTAAAAGGGATTTATTTATTTATTTATTTATTTATTTATTTATTTATTTATTTATTTATTTATTTTTAGAGACAGAGGCAGGGAGAGGCTGGGGTAGAGGGGGAGAGAGAATCTTAAGCAGGCTCCCCACCCAGTACAGAGAATAACTTGGGGCTTGATCTCACAAAGTTGAGATCATAACCTGAGCTGAAAATCAAGAGTCAGATGCTTAACAGACTGAGCTGCTACACAGGTGCCCCCAGAAGGGAACTTTTAATATAAAGATGAAAATAGGGATTAACTACCAAGTGGAGTAAAGAGAACTCTAAAGAACACAGAAATAAGAGGAGGAGGAAAATTACAGAGCCCAGGCCCAGCCTCACAAAACTGGGGGAAGAAGGGTAGATATGGAGCTGAAAGGAAACAGTTTGATAAATTTAACACTTTGCTTAAGAACACAGGCCTGGGTACCGGAATATCTGGGCATAAATTCACTATAGATAATACATTTTAATTTCTAGTTTAGCGGGGCAGAGAATTCTTTAAAGGAGAGGTAGACGTAGACAACTTTGATAATTATGTCAATAATAATAGGATGAATACATATATGACAATATATCATGTGTAGAAAGATATGGTGTAACTGAAAATCTCATTCAAAGTAACTTAATTAGGATTTTTCTGTCCACTTCACAAGTGTTTAAACATAGGTTTTAGGTAAGTTAATTCAACGACCTAACAGATTTTCAAAGACTTAGGTTATTAACATCTTTCTGCTCGGTTGTGTTCAGCATGCAAACTTATCCCCTTTAAAAATTTCCTTCATGGATCCATGTGGTTTGAGTTCTAGTGGTCATATTGACTGACCACTTCCAAAGGCAGAAAAAGAGTTGTTCTTTTCATGTGTCTTAAGAGCAAATTTCTTTTTTCCAGAAGGTTCTCCAAAAGACTTCTCCTTATGTTCTTCTTGGCCAGAACCAAGTATAAGGCCATATTTAAACCAATAATTGTCAAACGTAGTGGAAGAACCATGTTGGCTTACACTTACCATAACTCAGTCTCCATGGTGAAGATGAGTGCTGTATTTATGAATCACAAACTGGGGTTATTTTAGGAATGTAAAAGGAAGGGAATACCAAATAGGAAACCAATAATATATCTATAATAAAAAATAATAATAATAATAAATTTGCCCAGGGAATAGGACTTGGTGAGGGTAACTGTACCCAAATGGAATAGTTTGTGAGGAGGTGCAGGTACTAGAAAATATGTCGCTTAATTAGCATATTTCAAACCATCCCATTTAACTGGAGTATACATTGTGATAGGAGAGACTGAAGCAGAAGGCTGAAATATCAACTGGAACATGATTATGATTTTCCTTGATGCCAAGAAGTTGTTTTGGATGAATGAGAAAACACTGGAAAACATGTGTCCAATGTGAAGTTAAACATATATACATATTAAAAGTATTATTCCTCAATCCATGGGCACTTTAAACACAGATATAATCTCTTGTACTAAAATTGTAATCTTATAGAACCTTCTAGATATATGTGTAGAAATAACTAATAAAATAAAATAAATATCAAGAAAATAAGAGGGGCACCTGGGTGGCTCAATCAGTTAAGCACTTCCTGTTTAGGTCATGATCTCAGGGTCCTAGGATTGAGCCCCCTGTTGGGCTCCCTGCTCAGCCAGGGGTGTCTGCTTGTCCTTCTTCCCCTCCCCACCATTCTCTCTCTCTCTCTCATATAAAAAAACAAGATCTTAGAAAGAAAGAAAGAAAGAAAGAAAGAAAGAAAGAAAGAAAGAAAGAAAGAAAGAGAAAAGAAAAAGAAAGGGAAAGAAAAGAAAAGAGAAAAGAAAAGAAAAGAAAGAAAAGAAAAAAGAAAGAAAAGAAAAGAAAAGAAAGAAGAAAGAAAAGAAAAGAAAAAAAAAAGAAAAGAAAGAAAAGAAAAGAAGAAAAGAAAAGAAAAGAAAGAAAAGAAAAGAAAAGAAAAGAAAAGAAAGAAAAGAAAAGAGGGGTACCCGGATGGCTCAGTTGATTAAGCATCCAACTCTTGGTTTCAGCTCAAGTCATGATTTCTGGATCATAGGATCAAGCCCCTGCATCAGGCTCTGCACTCAGCATGATGTCTGCTTCAGATTCTCTCTCCCTCACCCTCCTGCTCACTCTCTCTCTCTTTCTCTCTCTCTCTCTCTCTGTCAAAAAAACAAACAAATAATAAATTAAAAAAAGAAAAGAAAACAAAATATCAAGAAAAAAGCATAATTATAACTTCACATTATAAAATTTGGGCCTAAAAGAATGGAAGAATTTGTTTCCAAGATATTAGAAGATGATGTTTATTATAAATCATTATTTTATGAGCATCTGCTATAATTTTTCCAAAATTATACCCCCAGTTTAACTTCTCCATATATATCCTGATAAATGTTAAGTCGAATTGTGCCCCCTCCCCCAATAAAAGATATATCCAACCAGAATCAGTGAGTTGGACTTATTTGGAAGCAGGGTCTTTGCAGATGTGATTAAGTTAAGGATCTGGGGATGACATTATTCTAGGCTAAAATCCAAAGGCAAGTCGCCTAAAAAGAGAAGACAGAGTGACTTGTGAGATGGAGACACACGTGGTGGAGAGAAATCCACGTGAGGACAGAGGCAGAGATTAGAGTGAATGTGTCTGTAAGCCAAGGAATGCCAAGGTTTGCTAGTAGCCACCAAAGCTGGAAACAGGCATGGAATGGGTTTTCCCCGCAGAGCTTCTAGAGAAACCGACCCTGCTGACATCTTGATTTCAGACTTCTGGTCTCTGGAACTGTGAGGATATACATTTCTGTTGTTTCAGGCCCCTGAATTTTTGGTACTTTGTTACAACAGCCTTAAGCAACTCGTACAGATGTTTCCTAATCAAAGGAGCGTTGGAAAGGCCTGAATAATCTCTGAGAATCACCATCAATCCAGGTCAACATGTTAGTAGACTAGGAAATTTTACAGTGGGTTTCTTAATGTTTTGGTGGTAACCAATATTTTTAATGTCTGAAAATAACTATAATTTGGAAAAGTGTAGATGTCCAACACATGCATAGTTTTATATACAATTCAAAGGAGGGAACCTATCAAGCCCAACCAGAACCTAGATTAAGAATGGGGATCACCTATGGGATCGCTGGGTGGCTCAGCGGTTTAGCACCTGCCTTCAGCTCAGGATATGATCCTGGAGACCCAGGATGGAGTCTCACATCAGGCTCCCTGCATGGAGCCTGCTTCTCCCTCTGACTGTGTCTTGGCCTCTTTCTCTCTCTCTCTCTGTCTCTCATGAATGAATAAATAAAATCTTAAAAAAAAAAAAAAGAATGCTAATCTAGGAGTGCTTGGGTGGCTCAGTTAAGCATCTGTCTTCAGCTCAGGTCATGATCTTGGAGTCCTGAGTTCAAGCCCTAAGTTGGGCTCCCTGTTCAGCAGGGAGTCTGCTTCCTTCTCTCCCTCTGCCCCTCCCCCTCCTCATATGCTCTCTCTTTCTCCCAAATAAATAAATAAATAAATGATAGATAGATAGATAGATAAAATCTAAAAAAAAAAAAAAGAAAGAAAAGCTCATCTAAAATCCATCTCATTCTCATTCTCATATTCATTGATGCATAGTCCGAACCCAGAGAGATGGGAGGAGTTTAGATGAACAGAAAGGAGAACTAGAGACTTGGCATTGGGCACTAGGGTAACAGAAATACTGAGCAAAGTAGAGAGCAAATATCTGGAAGACTTTGAGTCATGTACTAAAAAAGCTGTGGGCTTTGTCTTCCAGTTACTAGGGACCCATCAAAACTTTTATCTAGAGGAACCACAACAGGTACCTAGTATGTGTCTGAATGAACATTAGCAATTACATTTTAGGCAGCTCAGTTTGGTACCATAAACAGTATATATTATCTTTCACAACAAAATTGTAATGCAAAACAATTTGATCTAAGCTGGGACATATATCACAGTGCTATTCCGGCAGCAAAGATGTCCAGGGGAGTGTACCGGGGGACATGTGGAGCATTATGAATTGCAGTCTTTCTATGCAGTTCTGAATATGCCACTATATATTTTCTAGTTGTTTCTTCCACAGCAGAGTTAGTTTCTCCCATATGCGCCACCGCGTATAACAACAACTTAATG
Organism: Nyctereutes procyonoides; assembly: GCF_905146905.1. NCBI lineage: Eukaryota > Metazoa > Chordata > Mammalia > Carnivora > Canidae > Nyctereutes > Nyctereutes procyonoides. Next base: position 2,276,467 of record NW_026575135.1, on the reverse strand, counting down.
GACGGGCCTCTATGGCAAACGTTGTTAGATGTTAAAAACAAAAAGAAAGGGGCGGGGGGATGAATTGGAGTTGTTTGGGAAAAAAGACGGGTCTTTCTCTGACTAGTGGTCAGTTCTCCAGGGTTTCTTTCTCTTCTTTACGAGATTAAAATGTGATGCAGAGAGAGAGAGATGGTGCATTTGGCCCAGGAAAGCAGGTATCATGGCACATTCCAGCAGACTCTGTAATGTGAATGGCATATGGATTGGCATACAGCAGACTGTGTAATGTGAAGATGATAATCAGAAAAGGCATGAATTTTGGGGAGAGGGAATCCAGGCTTTAGAAGTTATTTGTTGTATAATCTTGGCCAAGGGCTTTAAGATATCTGGGCCTCACTTTCTCCACCTTTAAAATGGTGAGAATACCCACCTTGCAGCGTTCTTTGAGAATTAAATGATAAAATACATACAATTCTTTTGGCCTAGATTGGTTGTGCAGAAAATACCGTCCTTTTCATCTATGTAGAGATTGGGGATACGAAAGAAAATTATAAAAAGACACACTGAAATGCAAGGCTCTTAACATTTGGTCTTCCTAAAAAACAAACAAAAAATATTTGGTCTCTCCTTTATGGAGCCTGCCCTTATATAGTCACACATCCCTGTGCTCAGGGGACTTCTCGTCTTTGTAAGACCCACAGGTCTTCACCAATCACACATACGCCAAACTGAAAACAAACAGAACAGAATTCAAAGCCCTAAAGTCATGAGTTTGTGATAAAAGTTTAAGCAAGTCATTTGCTATATCTGAGCTCTGGGTTCCTTATGTAAAGGAGGTGCAGCATAGCTACCCTAGAACATCCTTTGGGCTAACATGTTTTGATCATCATGAGTCATCCTTCTTCTTAGTTCTTAGAATTAGAAGTATATAGTGGTTTATAACAACTTTAAAAATACATATATTTTCAAGTCTCCTTGTTCTCCTGTGGATGGATTATTCTTCCCTGCTGTTAGAGTATGATCGATTCCATTTGGAACCCCTACTGTGTGTTTGATGGAGCATGTGATTTAATTCTAATAGTGACTTGGTGAAGTAGGTATAACTATTATCCTTAAATTTCATATAAGAAAACTGAGGCTTGATTATCAGAAATGGTTTTCTGAAGATCTTATGAATAACAAATCAGAGCCAGAATTGGAGCCCAGAGCCATCTGTGTCTGACTAGGAAGCCTGCACTCTTTAGTTCTTGACCGCTGAGAGCAACACAGTATGGCCCATCTATATTTGCTTAAACAGGTAGATCATATCACCCAGAGGAGAGGTGGAAGGCATAGACGGCAATAACTAGCTCGATCCTATGATTTATCACTGTGCAGTGGGGGAAACAGTTTTAAGGGTAGCTATCAAAAGACTTGGGTTTGAGTCCTGTCTCTGAATTTGAATAAGTGACTCAGCTACCCCGAGCCTCTGTAAAAGGACGAGGTCTACCTTACAGGCTTGTCCTGAGGATCATATGAGATTATTGGTAAAAAATTGTGAAAGTGTACCTGGAGAGTGGAGAGTACTCAAAAGATAAGTCTCAGCTATTCTCACTTGTGATTGTGAATCACAGTCTGAAACTTCCAAACCAGTAGAGACTCGGGGTTTATGTCTTTTGATGTGTTTCAAGGCACTGGCAGTATTTGTGTTGTCTAGAGATTTTCAACAGGGGAAGGAGGACCATCAATCTAAGCCTGAAGAAATTGAGCTTCTAGCAAGAGGCACAAATGCTGTCATCATCAGAGCTGGAGCTAACTCAGTAATGTGCTGCCAGAGTAGGGGAAGCCCAGCCAAGTGGGGGAGTGTGTATCATTCAGTGGTGTTGATCACAGGGGACTATATGGTGGGTGAAACAACCGCATGGAGTCGGAATGCATTGGCTCAGATTTTGTTTCCGGTGCTAACTGGTTGCCTGACCTTGGGCAAGTCATTTCACCTCTTTGAGCCTTGGTCATCTCAACAGTAAAATACACGCATTCATGCTAATTTACTAGAACTTTTGTAAGACTAAATGAGAAGATAATTGCTGCAGAGCAGGGCCTACGTGAGTAATTAAAGAGTACTTACAGGGAGTCAGGTTTCATTCTTTTATTTGTATTTAAGCAACTCTTGACCCATTTCTGAAAAGTCAGGCAGTAGGCTCATAGAAAAATAGAATTTTCAATTTGAGCAGCACTTTCAAGATTTTATCGAAGATTCCTTCATAGCTTTCATTTATCCCTGTTTGTTCATTCAATTATTTCTTCAACAAACACAAAATGCTTGTTCTGTAAAAAGCAGAGGGGAAGGGGAAACCAGAGAGAGAGCATTTACAATCTCTTTTTTTTTTAAACCTGTTTTTCATTCTTTCCCAAAGGAATAGAAATCTTCAGATTGCTAGAGACATACAGGGCCATATTTATAGCTGGGCAGAGTTACTGTGTCTTAAACTGTTATGTTCCTTTTTGGGTTCATATCTTCTGCCCTCCCCAATCTGTACTATTGATGTCATTAGGAAGAACAGAGAAGACCTTGGGGAGGTTCAGACAGGCAGGTTGGGCCTGCTTTTAGCAAGGACACAGTAGTGGACTAACCATAGCATAGGGTTCTATTCTGGGAAGCAAGTCATCTGAAGGTAAGATTTCAAGATCCAGCAATCGGCTTACAGTGACGTGGAACCCTATGAACTTCAACCCTGCTCTACCAAAGCCCCATGTTGGGTTAACTATGGCGTGGACGCTTGCTCTAAAAAAGCACTCTCTTTCTTATTTGATTTTTGTCTGTCTGTATATAACTCTCTTGGAACTAAACCTAATTGGCAACAAAGAATCAAGTATTTCTGTATCCTCTAATCCAGTGATTCTCAGTTGGGGGAAGGGTGGCATTTGACAATGTGTGATGATATTTTGGTTACCACAACTATAGGGGGAAAAATGCTACAGGCATGTAGTAGAGACCAGGGGTCTTGCTAAACCGTGTATAGTACACAGGATAGGCCCCTCCAAATAGAGAACCATGTAGCTCAAAATGCCAATAATACTATTAACTAACATTGAAATCTTACTAACAGGTATTATGGGCCCTACTTAGCAGGCATTTATAGTCTAGCCCCATTTAGATTCTCAGAGTGTGGTCTCCAAAACAACAGCCTTGGCATCCACAGGAATCTCATTAGAAGTGCAAATTCTCGGTCCCCGTACCAGACCTGCTGAATCAGAAACTTTAGGAGATAGCCCAGAAATCTGTGTTTAAAAAAAAAAAAAAAAAAAAAAACAAAAAAAAAAACCTTCCATGTGAATCTGATGCTTCCTCAAATGTAAAAACCATGGATTTAGACAGTCTAAGAGATATGGAAACACACACATAATTGCTTCAAAACTGGGCGAGATAAGCAGCCAGTAAGAAACATACAGAAATAGGAGTCATTGATGTTTGAAAGAGAGGACGGCTTTTGATCAGAGCTTTGGAAATGGATAATGTGTTCCCCAGTTGTAATGAGGTGATGAAAGAAATAGCATAAACAGAGGCAAGAAATGGTAGACTATAGGTGATTCTCAAGGAATGGTAAGTTTAAGGAATGAATACATGAAGAAGAATAGTGATGGCACCACAGGAAAAACTGGGGTCAGACAGGTTATGCATTTAAGTAGTTTTGAGTAGCTAACTTAACTGATTCAAGTTTTAAGACTATCGATCTAGGGATCCCTGGGTGGCGCAGTGGTTTGGCGCCTGCCTTTGGCCCAGGGCGCGATCCTGGAGACCCGGGATCGAATCCCACATCGGGCTCCCGGTGCATGGAGCCTGCTTCTCCCTCTGCCTGTGTCTCTGCCTCTCTCTCTCTCACTGTGTGCCTATCATAAATAAATAAAAATTAAAAAAAAAATATTTAAGACTATCGATCTAACAGTAAAAATAATATTCTTACAAGTCAAGGAAGTGATAGTAGTGGTCAATAGAAATGGTGTACAATAGGAAGGAACTAAGTACAAAGGTAAAACTTTCATGGAATAAATAGAGTAATATCCAATATTTAGTTTCAAATTTCTGACTCAAACACTATACTAAGATTTCCATAACTGGGGGAAGAAACATTTTTCACTCAAGAATTCAAGATACACATGCACACGATCACATGGACACACTCATGCAACTGTGAGAGAAATCAGAACCAACTTTCGTAGACCAAAGAGCACAAAAGGGGGATCTCAAGCATCAGTGCTCTTATGGAGTCAGAACTCAGTCTCAAAGCAGCAGTTTGTGGCCATAAGTCCAAGAATCAGGAAGAAGAGAGCAAGGAGAAGTGGGCCAATGTAAATGAGAATATAGCATCAGGCCCTGTGGTTTAGATGCCTGCATCAATGTGCAGGATAGAAGCAACACCTGGTACGCTTGCCCTAATCCCACTACTTCCCATTTAAAATCCAGAGTCCACTAATGAGAGATTGATCGTTGGTTCAACTTTCTCCTCATGGCAAAGAGAAGAGAGAAGAGAATTCCATTTTATGAGAGTTAAATCATAAGAAAGGGTTGTTTTTAAATCAAGCTAAAATCTCCTAGCTAAGCTGTCTGAATGTATTCTCTATCTGCCATCTGGATCTATACAGAACAAGATTCTCTTCCTATATACCAGCCTTTGATTACTTAAGGTTGTCTTTCCAGTTTTTTTGGTTTTTCTACACCAAGAGAATATCCAACTTCTTTAAATAATGAGGTATATTTCAAAATATTTTATGGTCCTTATCACTTGGGTTGCTTTCCTTTGGATGTGCTTCGATTCAATTAGGTGACTTTAAAATCGGACTCCCAGAACTGAACCCAATATCCCAGATAAAAATCTTGCCAGTATGGAAAATGCTGCAATTACAAGCCCTATTATCCTGACACTATATTTCTATTAATGAGCCCAGCCCAGATATTTGGATAGTGACCAGAGTGATCTTTATTACTCAAACCAGGGTAGCATTTCCTCAAAGGCAATTGAAAATCTCCAGAAATGTTGGAGACCTTTCCTGAGGCTGCATAATTATATTTTTTAAATGCTTTCAATTTCCCATGACAAGTTTGGAGTGTCTAGAGATGGCAAAGTGAAGGAGATAAATAGATTATTGATCAGATGGGCTTGTAATTCCTTAGCGAATTGGATTTAGTTTCTTCATTGAGATCAGGTCAACGCCATAAATCTCGTAGAAAATCAATGCAACAGAGAGTGCTATGAGCTGGGCTGAAGACATTTCCCTGGCTGCTTCAGGACTGGGAGCTTGCTTGGCACCTGCTCCAAAAATAGAGAAGGTAAAGGACTGGAAAATGATTATATGAGGGAGGGGTTCAGATCCTGGGTATGTTAGCGAAGTGCCTGAATGGAATCAAGAGATTTGGAAACTCTTGACTTGGCCGCTGTTCTATATGTGACCTTGGGCAAACCGCTTCACTTTGATCATCCTGTATGTTATGATGACAAAGTTAGACCATATAAACTTTTCTCTGTACCTTTTCAACTCATCTTTGTGGGGAAGAGTCAGGCAACTACTAAAAGAATTCCAAAATCCGGTCACTCAACACAATGAAAGCTCAGTTCTCACTCACACAGATATTCACATGTAGTTTCTGCATCAGGTAGCTCAACGCCAAGCAGGTCCTTAGCGACTCAGGTGTCCCAGCTCTTCACATCTTGCAACTCTGCTGTTACAGAGACCCTTGCCATATATTGCTTCCAACCTGCCTTCACTAGCACAGATACCTACAGAAGGTAAGATAAAAATAGTGCATGAGAGGGTGGGTAGGAACAATTGTGAAGCCCTTTGAAAATATATCCTGGCTTTTGGAGTGAGCCCATCTATCTCCATATTCATAAAGAACCAGAAAACCTTAGAAAGATGATATTGGCATATAAACAGTTTCAATTGTCTTGCCTGAAACTCCAACACAGTCTCCAATGAAACCTATTCAAAAGCCTTGATAAAATTGGGCCACCAGAAGGAAAAGTTGAAATTTAGAGAGAAAAATGGTAGTGAGGGTGTTTGAACAGATGCACTGCAGATAATTGCATTTTAAAATTGTCTTTTTGGTAATCCCTTGTTGAGATGCTCCATTTGTTTTGCCATATTTATCCACTTTATTTATTTTGCATGGGAAAAAAATGCATAACTGTTGAAAGACTTTGGGAAAAGTTATCATTCTGAGCCTGACATAGTCACAAAAGGCACTGGGAAAGGACACAAAGTAAATTAAACTCGAGACTATGATAAAGTGAGAAGAAAATAGAGGATTGAGGTAAAGAAGGATGAAGATGAGTTGAGTAACATCTAACTGGGTGGCCATATAACTTCTCAAGATATCACGGACCGTACTATCTAAGATCTATGCTATTTACAACAACACTACCCACTTTTAACAGCATACACCAACATTCCAGAGGATTAACACAATATGAGTTTACTTCTTACTCACATAATGGTCCAATATGACTGTTCCTCGTCAGTGGGACCGCATTAATTTTCTATTGCTGCTATGACAAATTATCACAGACTTGTTACCACACACACTTGCTATCTTATAGTTCTGGAGGTCAGAGGTCTAAAATGAGTCAACAGGGCTGCTTTCTCTCTGGGGACATTAGGGGAAAATGTGTTTCCTTGACTCTGCTAGTATCTAGAGACTGTTCCTTGGCTCATGAACCTACATCACTCGCACTCTAAGCTCTGTTTCTTTTGTCATATTTTCTTATACTCTGGCCTTCCTCCCTCCTGTAAGGACTCTTGTGATTACATCGGACTCCCTCAGATAATCTAGGGTCATCTTTCCATCTCAAGACCCTCAATCTAATCATATCTGGGAAGTCCCTTTGCCATGGAAGGTAACATATTTGCAGACTCCAGGGATTAGGATACACATGTCTTTGAGGGAAGAGCAAAGTAGTGCCACTATATATCCTACCACAGGATGGCTAAGGAACCTCAATAGAAGGTTTCTCAGGCAGCCCTGGGTATCAACACCCAGCAAATGGATAACAAGTGAACTGATGGCACATGAAAGGATTCCATGTCACTGGTCCGATGGAAAACATATGTTTGCACCAACTCTTAGGTTATTCTTTTCTTTCTGGATATATGGAATGCTCCAAGCAGCATGCTCTGCACACAGACTTGGGAGACAGACAAATGATGGCGTTGCCTAAGAAAAGAGCACAGAGAGGAGAGGGTGAGAATGGGGGATGGAAGAGAAGATCTGTAGGCAACATGAATCAGAACAAGGGGAAAATGTTCTTGGACTTAAGGATTTACTCCATCATATTTTCAAGGGTGGCTGAGATTTCCTTCCAGTGGCACCAGCAGGCTTTCACTGCTTGTGGCCTCCCCAAAATAGATCCTGAGTACCCTGGAGCCCATCTGCACTGAGAATTCGTTAGTGACACATGACAGCTATTCCTTGAAATGTGCTCAGTGATTCACACAGCTCACAGCGGCTGTGCAATGGGGATTATTGGCCTGAAAATGACTTTCTTCCCTCCCTTCAACCCCCATCATCAGCTTGAAAAATTACCTTGGGACACATTGTTTATACTCTCTCCTTTGGAAGCATTATTTCACTTGTACCTCTCCCGCCCAAAGCCTGTGCCTCCCCGGAGAGGAGTTGTGCCTCCTGGAACTGGCTGATCATACCACAGAGGTCCAGGAAACCCCAGGTGTCTCCTGAGCACGTAATCTTCCAAACCTGTCTAGTATATATGCACGGTATCATCTCTATATGACTTGTTTTTCCCTCCCAGGAGTTCTTCATTATACTTTCTACCATCATTTAAACATATTTGCTTTCTATAACTTGTTTATTTGGAACAAATACAGATAGATCATTCATGTCTAGTTGCCCTTCAATGAATGGGTGATTTACATTCTTTCCTTCCCCATCCCTTCAACCAGTGTTTCCAAACTTCTTTGATAATAAGAACTACCTAGACATGCTTTTCACTGACTAGATGACCAGATCTCTTTTAAAGAAAATTATGACTCACTAGGTCCAAGTCAGGAGCTTATGATTTCTAGCTAACAATACTTAAGTTTATTCTAATATTCAGGCAATTTTTGCAAGCAAAACAAACGCATTCTACAATGCAGGAGGGGTTTTTATGCCAGGCATCTGGATTGAAACCCATGCTCTAAAATTTACCAGTTAGGTGAGATGGGCTAACTCCTTCAGATTTATATAGCTTGGTTGATAACTCTACCCAATTCCAATTCTTAGGTTATACCCACTCTTTACTGGAGAAAGCATTTGCACAAAAGACAATGGCAATATGTGGTACTTGGTGCTGAATTGTATTCTACTGGTGTGCTTTAAATTAAAAAAAAAATCATGTTGTCTGAAACAGGAGTTTGCATGACAGAGAAGAGGAACATGAAAATTGATCTAGGGTAAGACATCAACTCTGAGTAGGCAAAGCCTTTCCAGTTAGGTCAGACAGTCATTCCTCAGCTAAATTTTAAAGGGCCTTAGATCATCCAGCCTTTGTTGATCTTCATTTGTGGCCATGCTCCCCCGGGAGTGGCTATGTGGGCTGCTGGAGCACAGTGGAAGATTGAGTGTGGGCAGTGTTCTTTGGAACTGAGATTAAGGTGTTATTTAATCATACTTCAGTCCTCATCTTCTGAATTCCTTCTATTATTTTATCCAATCTCCAGCATCCCCAAGAATCACTTTCCAAACTCCTAGGCTGGCCACCAACAATTTTTTTTTTAAGGTTTTATTTATTTATTCATGAGAGACACACAGAGAGAGGCAGAGACACAGGCAGAGGGTGAAGCAGGCTCCCTGTGGGGAGCCCGATGCAGAACTTGATCCCAGGATCCTGGGATCATGACCTGAACCAAAGGTATACACTCAACCACTGAGCCATCCAGACATCCCAATTATTTTTTGAAATTTTTCTTTAAATTCAATTTGCCAACATAAAGTATAGCACCCAGTGTTCATCCTATCACATGCCCCACTCAGTGCCTGTTACCCAGTCACCCCATACTCCCAACCCTCCTCCCCTTCTGCAACCCTGTGTTCATTTCCCAGAGTTAGGAGTATCTCGTGGTTTGTCTCCCTCTCTAATTTTTCCCACTCAGTTCCCCTCCTTTCCTTTATAATCCTTCTATTTCTTATATTCCACATATGAGTGAAAATATATGATGATCGTCCTTCTCTGATTGACTTACTTCACTGAGCATAATACCCTCCAGTTCCATTCATGTCGATGTAAGTGGTGGGTGTTCATCCTTTCTAATGGCTGAGTAATATCCCATTGTATACATAGACCACAGCTTCTCTATCCAGTCATCTTTTAATGGACACCGAGGCTCCTTCCAGTGTGGCTATTGTGGACATTGCTGCTATGGACATCAGGGTGCAGGTGTCCCGGCGTTTCACTGCTTCTGTATCTTTGGGGTAAATCCCCAGCAGTGCAATTGCTGGGTCGTAGGGCAGGTCTATTTTTAACTCTTTGAGGAACCTCCACACAGTTTTCCAGAGTGGCTGCCCCAGTTCACATTCCCACCAACAGTGTAAGAGGGTTCCCTTTTCTCCGCATCCTCTCCAAAATTGGTTGTTTCCTGCCTTGTTAATTTTCCCCATTCTCACTGGTGTGAGGTGGGATCTCATTGTTGTTTTGATTTGTATTTCCCTGATGGCAAGTGATGCAGAGCATTTTCTCATGTGCTTGTTTGGCCACCAACAATTTTATCTCCCAGTTCATATACATCTCCATCACTGACCATCACGGGCACTTTCTAAAACACCTCCTCTATTGCAATTTTATGCTTTTGGATAATAGCTATAATAGCAAAAGATTACATGGTGTCAAGTATGTTCTGGACATTTTTCAGATATTAACCCATTCAATCTTCACAACAAATACTGTTACTAGCTCCATCTTACAAATAAGAAAACTAAGGCACAGAAAGTTATGGAGCCAAGAATCTTTGCACTTTACAACACTAATCATAAGGACACTTAATTAATGTGGCAATAGCTAATACCCACCACCCTCCATGATTCCAAAGATACATACATTTTATTTTATTTTATTTTTTAATACATATATTTTAAAAGGAGAATTGATCATATAAAGTAAGGATAAAAGTAAGGTTAACCTAGATTATCAGATAATGTTTTCTTAACTGTGCCTTTTAGGGAGGAGGATCTTCCTATTTAAACAATGGCTCAGGGATATCCAATCCTATTTGGCCAAGGGATCTAGCCACCATGTACCTCTGGAATTATCCTTACACAGGAGCCCAGAGCTGCCTTACGGATGGTCTAGCTTCCCCCTCCATATATAGATCAGGCCTAACTGCCACCTACACAGAGAATGTGGCTTCCTAGGATCACCTAGCTGAGAGCCTGCAAGGCTCCTGACACCCAATCCACCCCACATCCAGGTGATAATGAGTCACTAGCATTTCAGTTATTTTCCATCCACAAAGCTCTGGGCCAAAAAAAAAAAAAAAAAAAAAAAAAAAGATTAGAATTTGCTGAAAGTGCAGAAGCTTTCATCCCCCATATCCAGTCCTCGTTTCCCTAAAGCTTTTCTTCCATGAGCAAAGAAATACCAAGGAAGACATTGCAAAGGCAGGGATCTGAGACATGTGTGTGGTAAACAAACAAGAAAATTCGGGTCAAAAAGTGATTACTGGTGAACAATTAAAACTTTTCATTCTTTCTTGATTCCCTGTACATTGCCTTCCTACAAACAGCAAAAGTTCTGAAAGCTCGGCAAAGCACTGCTATCAGAGCTAAGACATTCATTTTTGAAAAAACAAAAAAACAAAAAAACCAACAACATTGCATTACTGTAAGACCAGATGATAAAATACAACATAAAAGGAAAATTGCCATATATATATATATATATATATATATATATATATATATACACACATATATATGTATTTATATATAAATCACACTCACATGTCTTTCTATTTGGGGCAAAAAAAATTGGAAACAAGGAAAATTGTAGCAGAAAGGTTGAATTGAACAGAAGTTCTGGGACCAATCACAGGGCACATTTGAGATTGCATTTCCAGCCAAGACTTGAGACCATTAAACCAAATATGCACTATTTCATTAATTTTATCTTAGACTTCGATTGGGAGAACAGTGTAGTTAGAGAGACGTATGGTTTTAGAGGGCTTAAGAGGACCTCAATAGTACTTTAGTTTTTAAAAAAGCTTATTTGTTTACCTTTTTCATTTCTTAGTCTCAACTGTTTTCATTGATTCTATTAGGTTTCATACTATAGTCTTAATACCATAATGGTTGATACGGCATCGATATTATTCAGAATTCTAGTTCCAGTATCCATAATGATTCTTGACACATGAGGTTTGCTTAACAAATGTTATATGGGATTGATTAATATTGAATTGAATTAATTTATGTTAAATTAATTGAGAAATTACTCTTAAATCTGTTTTCTCTGTCTTCATCATCACTAACTTTGGTAGAACTCATGATTATCTCTCACTTCCTTTATTACTTCCAAAGATCAAATCCTTCTAGTACATTGTTTAAATCAACTAAATCTCAAAAAAAAAAAAAAAAAGAAAAGAAAAAAAATCCCCCCAATGGCTACTATTGCTTATAGGATAATGTCTAATTGACCTACTATGACTATTAAGGACCCTTGAAATCTTTGTTTCATCAGCTTATTGACTCTTTGATCATTACTCCCTCCCTCAATTTTTATTTAATGTTATAGTCACATTCAATTACCACTTGCTATATTTTTTCATGCCCATACATGTTACCTATGCTATGTATTTTCCTACATGTAATACATATTATTACATATCTTGTGTTTGATATTTTCTCCCTGGAATGTTTTTCAAATCCCCAACTTTTAAATCCCTGTTCCTTCTTTAAGATCTAATTCAAACATTACTTTACGTCTTGAATATTTTCCCTTCTTCCCCAAAGGAAACTAATTTCTCTCTTTTCTGTGGTTCCATAGCACTTTTCACTAACTCTTGTAGCATTTTTATATTTCATTTTTTAAAAATTACTCAGTCTATCCTGCTGGGCTTTGAATTCCATGAGAGAATCATGAATCTTAATCATCTTTACCCCCACATTCAATATTTGTCACAGGCTATGATGCATAGGTATTTAAATATTGTCCTAATTTGTAAAACGTGTAATTTGAAGCCAGTGGTTACAAACTCAGAATCTTCTAGGAGCCACATAAACAACATGAATCATTACTCAGGCTGACTGGGGATACTGACAAACAAGGAGGTACACGCCCTCCCCTCTTCAAAGGGGACAGATATATTCTTATCCATGTGATTATTTTTATATGGGAAAGGGGGCCATATTGTCAGACCTTAAGAAAACCTAGCGATTGAAGTTTTACTTGTAACATCTCAACTTTTAGAGCAGTATGCAGGCCACAATGGTCAGGATTCAGCTAGTGGACAACCAATTTGTAATCCATACTCTAATTTATACAAAATTGATTTTTATCTACCATGTTATTCATGTAGTCAAGGATTGGGACTTTTGAAATATGCTTCAGATACTTTAATTATTGGAATCCTCTCTTATGGCTATCTGTATTCTGTTTTGCGGCAATACACATCCTGGTGCCCATTTGCATGAGAAATTTTGTTTTCAATAACCTTTTTGGAGATCTCTTTCTCTTCCACCCTTTCATGTTATTTCTCAGCTTATCCTTACCACTCCCCCCCCCCCAACTCCCTAAAGGAAACTTGCCTTCATTTTCCCTCTTTTCGGTAAAACAAGAATAACAAGATATCTCATAAGGCTGTCATTAAGGCATGAACAAAGATGCAAAATATTCCAGAGTGTAATGGTTTGTATTATTATTTCAGTAAGTATTAATTCCTTTTTTTTCTTGCCTCCCTTGTTTTTCATTTATCTCTCCCATCTCAAATAAATATTATCTTCCTGGTCCTCACTCCATCAAAACTCAGAAAGGGGTAAAACAGTGTAATTATTCAATTATCAATAAACAATTTTAGAATGTAAATTGCAGGGCACCTGGATGGCTCGATTGGTTAAGCATCTGCCTTTGGCTCAGGTCATGATCCCGGGGCCCTAGAATCAAGCCCTGCTCAGGGCTCCCTGCTTAGTGGAGAGCCTGCTTCTCCCTTTCCCTCTATATGCTGCTCCCCTGTTTGTGTTCTGTCTCTCACTCTGACAAATAAGCAAATAAAATATTTAAAAAAAAATCAAAAACCACAAAAAGCAGCATAGACATCCCTCAAAAATTAAAAACACAACAGGAAACAAAACACTACCATATGATCCAGCAATTCCGCTTCTGGGTATATATCTGAAGGGAATGAAATCACTATCTTGGAGGCATATCTGTGACCCCATGTTCATCACTCCATTATTTACAATAGTCAAGACATAAAAAACCTATGCATCCATTGATGGATAAACAGATAATATGTGTGCGTATGCATTCAGCCATAAAAACAAAGATGATCCTACGATTTGCAACAACATGGATGGGCCCCGAGTCCTTATGTCTCAGATAGAGAAATATAAATACTGTGTGATCTTACTTATATGTGGAAGCTAAAATAACAAACTCATGGAAACAGTGAGCACATTGGTGGTCGCCAGGGATGGAAGGATTTGGGGATATGCTGCTCAGAGGGTACAAACTTCCAGTTAGAAGATGAATAAATTCTGGGGATGTAATGTAATGTAATAAACCTGGTGACCAAAGTTAACAACACTGTATTGTATATTTGAAAGTTACTAAGACCTTAGAAGTTCTTACCACACACACATACACACAAGATCCTAAGTATTTGGGGTAATATATGCGCTAACTAACCTTATCGCGATAATCATTTTGTGATCATATACACATATTAAATCATGACGTTGTACATCTAAACTTAGACGTTACGTGTCAATTGTATCTCAATAAAGCTAAAGAGGAAAGAAATATAAAGTCGAGTAAGTTTAGAGGAAAAAATTATACTCATGTTAAAACAGAAGTGGTCGAGGTGGAATTCCCCCTTTTTCTTGATCAAACTTTCTTGAGTACAGTTTGATAATAATATAAAACAGGTAATTGTGTTTCCAGCAATGAATGATAACACAAGGATGAAAAGCTATATACAGCAAAGAATAAAAAGGGGTAAAAAAAACTATTTCTGGGGAACTGTGAATAGAAAAACTAGAAAGGCCTATTAACATAAATTCACTAATGCTTATTTCAGCTTCAAGACTCAAGATGCATGTGTTAATTGGATATTCATACAAATTAGATGTACCCACGTGTTTGCTGTGTTAACATGGGGGCACGCTCTGGAAAAACAAAACAAAACAGAACTGGAGATGCATCGTCTTTACTGGAACCAGCCTGGTCAAATTCCAAAAAGAACCCAAAAGTGTAATGCCTAATTATGAGCTTATATGCTGTTTTTGTTAGGCACATGGGACATGAGCCACATACGTGGCAAATAATTTCACATTAACTGACTCATTCATTCATTCATTCATTCATTCGAGTGTAGCAACTGGTCAGGCAAAAGGGAGAAGCGAGGTTATTCCAAGAAGTAAATATGACAAGATTCAGAGAAGGGATCATTCACAGTATGTTTTAAACACGGCACAAAAGACCACATTGCTGAGGTCTTGGTACGACTCAGACACAACTGATTTCTCCTCGCCATCCTCTTTCCTTCTCTTATTTGTTTGGAAGGGACACGTTTCTCCACAAGCTCTTAAAATGATGCTCTAGATAAAAGTGTATTCCAACCCCCAACACACAGAAAGTCTTCAGAATCACAAACACTGCAGCAGGGAAGGCTGTTATGGAAAAAGCCAGTGGCTATAGCTCTATCCTGTTCCCTGAGAGTGTGCTTATAAAATATATTGGTATCTGAATATCTTATCTATTATCTATTTTCATATGTAATAGAACATTAGGAGGCCTTAAGAAACCACACTCTGTGGCAAGGTCTTAGTTTCTGATGTTTGCAAAATGCATTTTATACCATGTGGTGTGGGAGTAGGACTTGGGGCTTTATGTCATGAACCCATGTGCATTCAAATACATACTCATTTTCTTATTCTATAGAAGAAGCTGATAAACAAAGGAAAAAAGAAAAAAAACTTTAAGAAAATCATCGTGCCCTGCCATGATGTCTTCCTTTTCTCTTCTCTTCCAGAGCGTGCTTCTAAACTTGTTTAGTTCTTCTTCTCCCTAAGGACTGCTCTCAGAATAAGTAAATACACCTATGACTCAAAGAGACAGACTAGATACCAGGCTCTTGGGGGATGGCGATAGAAACGCACACTCAGGACAGGAGGCATTTGAATTTTAAAACCTCTCTTCCCTCCACCCCCTTCCTTCTGTGCTCTCAGCTGCCTGGGTGAGGGCCACAGAGGGATTCAGCTCCAGACTTGAGTTTGTCTCTGTCCTGACAACTTGACAGTTTAATAATTTAAACTCTTTCCTTTCTCCCAATGCACACGAACCGGCATTATTATGATTTTCTTTATTTTCTTTACTCTGCCTTTAAACCGTTACTACTATAAGCTTGGATATCACATCAATGTCCAATGATAATGGGGGTTTGGGGATTTTGTTTTTTGTTTTTTTTTTTCGATTATTGGCATTGTCGTTCTTTAGAATAATGAGGAGTGAACAGGACCAGGTGCTTTTTTTCAGGTAATGAATCAATATTAACTAAAGGGAACGCTGGTCAATTTGGAGGGAGGCAAGGATGCATTCTAATCCTTGGGGGTCTGGGAACATCCTCTGAAACCTTGGAGAAATAACTAAACTTGTTCATACTTGCTGAGTCTCAAGTGATTAAAGACTGATGTTCTCAGGAAGTGGTCTGAGAAGGCCCTCACAGAGGAAGATCTCATATAACATACAGAAAACTAAACATCAAGGGGGAAATGCATTCTTAAAGGGGCTACAAAGGCCTAGATCACGTGAGTAAAAATCTGATTTTACTCAAATTACTTAAGTAAAACTGAAGGATCTACTTTTTAAGGCTGATGTCTACAAGGACATCTTTGGGATAAATAACTACCCACTTCTATTTCACACGGACAGGTACAGACCCAGCCCAACTACCCATAGATAACATCGTTTGCTCACATTAGTATACAAGGAAAGTAAAGTGAGGCGTTAGGGCGACTCTCTGGGTTCAGTGAGGCTGTGAGGGATCCCAAACCAAGAATGTGGCCTGGAGTGGGGCTATGCTTGGCTTTTTCAGAGAAGTGAAAAGCAATAACACATGTATCATCCAGGGGCTGCAAGTGGCCCTTACGCACGAACAGCTTAGTAAGGAAGAATGGGTAGTAAAGGCAAGGCTTTCTCTCTCTACCATTGTATTTTTCTTTCTTTTTTTTTTAAATTTATTTATTTATGATAGTCACAGAGAGAGAGAGAGAGAGAGAGGCAGAGACACAGGCAGAGGGAGAAGCAGGCTCCATGCACCGGGAGCCCGACGTGGGATTCGATCCCGGGTCTCCAGGATCGCGCCCTGGGCCAAAGGCAGGCGCCAAACCGCTGCGCCACCCAGGGTTCCCCACTGTATTTTTCTTATTTGTAAGTATTATCTGCCCTTTTCAAAGTCAAAAGCTCCTTGCAGATTTTTCCGATTCCTTCATCGGCCTATATCCAATCAACCACTAAGTTCAGTTCCATCATCTTCAGCCTGTGTGTCCCATGTGTCACCTCTTCTCCTGTCCCACTACCATGTCCACCATTAACTCCTCACCTCTATTTATCATAAAGTGCCTCCTTGGTGGTTTTCCGCTATCACTTCTCAGTTCACAGAGAAGTTCTCTCAGGAAAAATTACTCAAGAAATCAATCTGTACCGTATAAGATAGAGTTTCCCAAAGTTCCCCTGCGGCCTCATGTATTTTCAGATGCATGTTCACGTATCTTTTGCTGAAGACCTCCTGATTGCATGCCTGAAGTAGCCAGTAATCTAAAAAATCCAGAACATTTTTTTATGAGTATAGATGAACAAGAAGGGACAAACGCTCTGGAGGTAGTCCTTGCCTAGTTCTAGAAAGAGCTATGGATTGGTTTCATGGCACATACATTGGCATTTCAGCTCTATCACAAACTTAATTCCTTAGCATTTCTCGTAGCCATGTATAATGTGAGGATATTACTACTTATTTTCAAAGATTATGTGAGACAAAAACTTGGCATATTGTCCTGTATTGGAAGTTCCATAAATATGGGGGGATGTAAAATATATTGTTTATAAATCTGTTTAATTTGTTGAAGGATAATGAGGACTTCTAAGGGAAAACTAGAATGAGATCCATTCTGTTGATACGTTTTCTTTAGACTCCTAGCCGTATTCCACCAATGTATAAATCAACCCTAATTCTTGTATAACTAAGGTCACTTTTGAAATTTAATGTTTAGAGGATGTACCTTAAGGTAATCCTAGAATTCCAGATTCTAGCATGAATGGCTTCAGTCTTTAAGAAAGTACTTCTCCCAGGATACCTGGGTGGCTCAGGAGTTGAGTGTCTACTTTTGGCTCAGGGTGTGACCCCAGAGTCCCGGGATCGAGTCCCACATCGAGTTCCCTACAGGGAGCCTGCTTCTCCCTTTGCCTGTGTCTCCACCTCTCTCTCTCTCTGTGTCTCTCATGAATAAATAAATAAAATCTTTTTTTAAAAAGTACTTCTTCCTTCCAGTTGGTTCTCTCTTTATAAGCTCCATCCATCTTCATACTCACCCTTCTGATTCCTGCATTCCACTTCTCCCCGTGTTACTGAGAAATATACTTATCCTATTTTTTTAATTCCTTATTCCAATTTCCCTCTAGTTGATTATACTTGTAGTTCCCGAAGCCACCTATCAGGTTTTCAAAGATCTTTATAAAATCATAGATCTGGAAAAGGGCTTCAGAGATTCTATTTTTTTTTTTTTTTTTTTTTTTTTTTTTTAGCTCCATTTTTACAGTTGCGGACACGGAAGCCCAGAAAGACAAAGTAATTTCCCCCCAGATCTGCTGCTATTTAGGAGCAGTAGTGGACTTAAGACTTAAACGTTCTAAATTTAACTCAGAAATGCTCTTTTCTTCTCACGATGTTGCTTCTGAGTACTTCAGATTATTTGTTACGTTATTGTGTCATCTTTTGCCTATTCTTAATCCCTCTGTAGATTCTATTCGCTTTTGTTCACTCACAGTATATGAAATATATTAATCTTTTTGTAACATCTGACCCAGTTACCTTGGACCTCATATGGTCATTATCTACCTATGCTAAATGACCACAAGACTCCTTAAAAATATTGGCTGATGTCTGAAGCTACTGGGCCTGTTATTATAGCACACTCCGTCAAAGACGTTAGTCTAATACTGACATAAATACAAAGAAATTGGTGTATCTTTTCTCAACTTCAGAAATATCTTCAATGCAACCTACATTATTGTGACAGTCCCTGCAGGTTTGGAGACCACAAGATTGATGACATGAAATAAAGAAGGGCTCTTTGGATCCTCCGTTTTCTCAGTGGCCAGCATTATTTTGACAAACATTTTGTCATTATTGCTTAACAGAGGAATTGGTCCGTGTTTTTTTATATCAAAATTATTACCTTCCCTGAATAATAAAAATCAATAAAGTCTCTTCTTGTGTGAAGCCTCCAGACAACCTTCTCTCAACAAATAATTAAACATTTGAATCAATTCCAGTACCAGCCTATTGTTCACAGCTTTATGAAACTTTCCTGCCTGGCCATCTTTGCCTGGAATTCTGTTATTATTTAAAAGAGAAATAGCTTCTAATATGAGCTCTTGTGAAATTGAAACTAGCAACTCTATTTCATCTAGAGAGCAAATCTAGGCAAGACTGGTATTGCCCAGGGAAGAGAAACGGGTTCAGGCAGATCGAGACCTGACTTGAACTATAGCCAACACTGAACTAAGATTGAACTCATTTTTTTAAGACTCAAACACTAGGAGACCTTTATGGAAAACAATGACAGGAAATCTGTTTAAGCTGAGTTTCGACAAAAGGAAAAGAAGAAAATGTAAGTTAAGTTATGTGCATATGTGGTGGTGGTGTCAACAAATACCAAGACTTGTACAGACTTGGAATGACATCTGGGGAAATTTTGAATTAGAGAAAAATTTTTTTTAATTTGTATTTATTTATGATAGTCACACAGAGAGAGAGAGAGAGAGAGGCAGAGACACAGGCAGAGGGAGAAGCAGGCTCCATGCACCGGGAGCCCGATGTGGGATTCGATCCCGGGTCTCCAGGATCGCACCCTGGGCCAAAGGCAGGCGCCAAACCGCTGCGCCACCCAGGGATCCCTGAATTAGAGAAAATTAATGTTCAAAAACAGTTTCTCATTTTAGCCATTAATAAAGATTCGGTTTATAAGTCTTCCTATGTAGGAACTTCCATGGCCTAAATACTCATGTACATTTTTGAATTTGGGGGGATCTGTTCTTTGGGTTAGCTCATCTCAAAACCTCCTCATCATTCTTAAAGGCTAAAGCTGTAGATCCTGTTACATATATGGACTCGTCTTTTCTTTCTTCTCTTTATCCCAGCAAAATGGATCGACCTTAGTTGCTCAAGGAGTCAAGCTGTCACCTCCTCACCACCTACCCTCAGAGTGTTTGCGTAGGTGTTCACTTCCACCTGAAAGGATCACTTCTCCCCAAAACTTCCTAGATAATATTCTTTATCTTTTATGTCTTAGCTCAATTGTGGCTTTTCCATGACCCACTCCACCTCTAGACCAGGTAAGTATTATGGCATCCTGTAATTTTCATTAGTTCACTCAACCACAATTTAAAATTAGTTATAAAGGGGGATCCCTGGGTGGCTCAGTGGTTTAGTGCCTGCCACTGGCTCAGGGCATGATCCTGGAGTCCCAGGATCAAGTCCCACATCAGGTGCCTTGCAGGGAGCCTGCTTCTCCCTCTGCCTGTGTCTCTACTCTTTTCTCTCTCTCTCTCTCTCTCTCTCTCTCTCTCTCTCATAAATAAATTTAAAATAAATTAAAAAAAATAAAATCAGTTATATGCATGTGTAGTCATTTATTAATGTCTGCCCTTCACTGGGCTGTAAACTTCACGAGGTCAAGGTTATGTCTTTAATGTTCAACATTATCATATAAAGACCATTAGATATTTAAACATAAGTTAAATGAAAGAATGAATGAATTTCGTTTTGTTTTGTTTTGCATTTAAACAGTAGAGAAGAGAGTGTGATGCTTTGTTAAAAATTGGATTTCAGGAAAAATATTTTTGGTAAATGTGAGCTGAGCTGACCTAAATTTCCTTGAAACTAACTCTAAATTCCATCAACAACTGTGTTCCTAAACCAGCCCTACTGTGGTCACCAAATCATGCCAACCGTGGCTAATAACCTAGTTCAGGTTACTAGGTTTGTATAATCTTCATACTTTATTCAGATGTTAATTATTTCACAATCCAAAGATTCTAAGACTCAGTTGATTGGATGACCAGCTATTGATTTTAGCTCAGGTCATGATCTCAGGGTTGTGGGATTGAGTTCTGAGTAAGCTCTGTGCTCTGTGTGGAGCCTACTTGGGATTCTGTTCTTCCCTCTCCCTGTGCCCTCCCCCCCTACTCCTATACACAGACACACACTCTCTCTCTCTTTTTTTTTATTTTTAATTTTTATTAATTTATGATAGTCACAGAGAGAGAGAGAGAGAGAGGCAGAGACACAGGCAGAGGCAGAAGCAGGCTCCATGCACTAGGAGCCCGATGTGGGATTCGATCCCGGGTCTCCAGGATCACGCCCTGGGCCAAAGGCATGTGCTAAACCACTGCGCCACCCAGGGATCCCCTCTCTCTCTCTCTTAAATAAATAAGTAATAAATAAATAAATCTTAAAAAAAAAAGATTTTCTAATTTTTTTTTTTGAGGGGGAAAGGAGGTAGGAAGTTTTACACATAAGAAAGGGAGTGAGGGAAAGTATGGGGGAGAAGAAGTATGACTATATAATAACTAGCAAGATATTTAGAATGCCTGCTCAAGAGAAATTTATAGTCAAAATAAACTTTAGAAGTAACCTCTCCCATCCATCCACTTCTCAGAGCTCCACCAAACTGTAAGTTAAGGCTTCCAATACGATGTGATGGAAAGAACACTGAGAGGTTCATTCAAAAGATACTTAATAAGCATTTGCTCCAAACCAAGCATTGTACTTGTCTTCATAGACACAGTAGTAAAAAGGCAATAGTTAGGATTCTATATTAGTAGACCTATGTTCCTATTATAGATGAATTAGTTTATTTCTCAAAGATTCAGATTCTTCATCTGTAAAAAGTACATGAATTACCTCAGATGATTCCTAAGATTACTTTTGGCTCCAGCATAATCTATAATCTATAATTTATAACTTTAGGATCTATTATTTATTCATTCATTCATTCAAGAAAGATTTATTGAACTCTTATTATGGATTTGGATTTAGAAACCCTGTTTCTAAGCATTGGAAATAAAATAGTACAAAAAAAAAAAAAAAAACAGTCTTTGCCTTCATGGAATTTGTGTTTTATTGGGGAGGCCTATAATAAGAAGAATAAACTAGAGCATATATTAGAAGGTAATAAATACCATTGCAAAAATAGAGTAGGGAATAAGAATGGAGAGTTCATGGAGTAAGGAATGCAATTTAAAATATACAATTACAATTACAATTGTATAAAATATACAATTTAAAATATGGTGGCCAACATAGGCCAATATGGCCTATGAGTATAGGCCTATGAGCACCATATTTTAAGCAAAGAGAAGACGAGGTTTAAGCAAATACAATGAGGAAGTAAATGTGACACAGCTAGGGGAAGAGTAGGCTAGTCAAAGGAAACAATTTCAAAGGATTGGCTTATATACATGCCTGGATATTTACTACACATCAAGAGGCCCGTTGTGGCTAGAGGGGGAAATGTGTTGAGATCACAGAGGTTTGACTCTCAAGTCACATGGGGCCTTGTAGGCCACTGCATTCTTGGCGACACGAGGACTCAGTTGTTGGAAGGATTTGATCAAAGCAGTGACATTATCTCAATTGTTTTAACAGGATTAATCTGGATTCCACGTTTAGAATTGCTGGGGAGAAGGGTGGTAAAAGTGGAAGTGACAAGAGTAGTTAGGAGGCTAATGTAATAGTCCAGGTGAGAGGTAATAGTGACTTGCACCATAGTAGTAGTAGCCATGGAGGTGGTAAGAAAGGATTAAATTTTGGATATTCGGGATCCCTGGGTGGCGCAGCGGTTTGGCGCCTGCCTTTGGCCCAGGGCGCGATCCTGGAGACCCAGGATCGAATCCCACGTCAGGCTCCCGGTGCATGGAGCCTGCTTCTCCCTCTGCCTGTGTCTCTGCCTCTCTCTCTCTCTCTCTCTGTATGACTATCGTAAATAAATTTAAAAAAATTAAAAATAAATAAATAAATAAATAAATTCTGGATATTCTTCAAAGGCAAGACTAACAGTCAGCTACTGAATTGGCAAAGGGGTTCAAAAAAAAAAAAGAAGAGAAGAGTCAATATGGTGCTAAGATTTTTGGTCTGAGAAAGTAGTTTCCTATTAACTGAAGTAGAGAAGCCTCTAAATGGAATAGTTCTGTGAGATGGAGGAGGAAAAATTCAATTTTAGATTTTCGGGCTTGTGGTGCCTACTAGGAAGTCAACAGAAAAGCTCAGCAGGCGTTAATGTATATGAAACTGATGTTTAGGAGGAAAGGGGAAACTTTAGGAGTCACAAAGTATATACGTGGTGTTCACAGCCATGGAGAGAGGTTACAAGGGAGTGAGTAGGTACTAAACGGAAGTTCAATACTAAATGTGGAAGTATGTTGAAGTTAAGTGGTCAGTGAGATGAAGGGGAGCTAGTGGAGAAGACAGAGAAGGGGTAAGTGGTCCATGAGCATGGAAGAAACCACGAGAGCATGGTCTGGAAGAGAAGTGAGAAGAGTGTATCAAGCAAGGAGGAGTGATCACCAATGTCAAAGCTTGCTGATATTTCAAGCGTGGCAGGGTGAATAGTTTTGCTCCAGGTTTCAATCACTTGATTTTATCAAAGCCCGTGGTCAGGGTGACTCTGTAAGATAGTTTAAGGGCAGTGGTGAGAATGAAAGTTGTATTATTCTTTAAGGGCTCCTGATCTTTGAATAGATTCTGAAGGCTTCAGACTTGCATCCAAGCATCACTCAGTGTTGGATCAAATGCTGGAAGTGCGTTGATGAATAATATTCAATGGTTTATAAGTTACGGTATAGCTCAGTGCGTAACAATTCATGTGAGGAGCCATAGGTGACTAGTTCTTTCTTTTTTAAAATATTTATTTATTCATGAGAGACACAGACTGAGAGAGAGAGACAGAGACATAGGCAGAGAGAGAAGCAGGCCCCATGCAGAGAGCCCAACATGGGACTCGATCCCAGGACTCCAGGACCACGCCCTGGGTCTAAGGCAGGTGCCAAACCTCTGAGCCACCCAGGGATCCCCCAGGTGACTAACTCTTGCAAGAGTGAAAGGAGACCAAACTCCATAGAGTGATGACATCCAACCTTTGTGTAATCTTCCAGTGTCTGTCACCACAAGGCGTGTTGAGAAATAATTTATAAAATGGTATGTCCATCTTTTTCTGGATGTGTATTTCAAAAGATTAGCTCATCCTCCAAAATGTGTATGGTTTATTTTAAGAACCTGTTTTCACCTGCCCCCCAGCATTTATTGAGGCATTTATATTTTCATCCCTATGCCATATCTTAGATGGCTAATATGGCATTGGCTTGAAGTTTGGTTTCTTATAGTTTGAATAAAGCTCTGGCTACAATAGAGCCTTTTGTAAATTAGTGAAATTGAACATATATATTTTTGTCTTGTTCAGTGAAGTTCCTTTACCCATAAATTTGTTCCTTATTCTTGGAGTATCCTCTCACCATCCTATGAAGACTAGTGCTGATCCTTTATTGTCTTTCGTCAGTGACATCTGCTCCCTCCCAAATGTTACTCCATGTGCCCAGATGTTTTCTCCTATTTATTACCAATACATATTTAAATGTCTTACCTCTGTGCTTCCTTTGCATTTACTTCTACTTTAGTTGATGTTTTTAGATTGTGGGCTTCTGAAGATGGACTCAAATATTGACTTCTCTTTGTATTTCTGGCACTCACCAATTGTGTATCAGTTTTCTTTTGGAGACTGATGTCTTCATGGTTATAGTATTGTCTCTAATTACACATATAAACTTAATCTCCTCATCATATGCTCCTGGGTTAAATTATTGAGCCCGTCTTGTTTCTTGTTTTCTGTCATCAATTAATAATTATCTCCTATAGTCTTCCATTTCTCAAATTCCATTGGTATGAGATTGAAGAGATATCCCCATACCATTTATCTTTTTTTTTTTCTTGACCACACCATTAAGATTTTATTTAAAAGTCACCCCGTTGCATCAAAATGGCAATACTTTAATTTGGAGCCTTGTGATTAACTATTTCCACACTGCTACGGTTTGAATGTTTGCAATTAACTACTTCCACAGTGCTATAGGTTGAATGCTCGTGTCTCTCCTGCCCCCAGTTCCTATGTTGAAACCAAATACCACAATATGAGAGCAATTTGATGCTAATTTTGAGGTGAGGCTTTTGGGAAGTGATTATGTCATTAGGGCAGACCCCTCATAAATAAGAGTAGTGTCCTTGTAATAGAGACCCCATGGATCCCACCCCCTCATCTGCCATGAAAGTTTATAGCAAAAGGCAGCTGTCTATGAACCGGGTAGTTGGCTCTCACTAGACACTGTCTATCAGCACCTCGATCTTGGACTTCCTGGCCTTCTATATTTTTGCCTGTTTACTAGTTTCAAAGTCTTGCTGAAGTGACTTGCATGTGAGCTCCCTGGTCCCGTTATAGGAGAATCTTCCAAATAATGTAAGTGCTGAGAAACTTTAATAGAAGATCCAAAATTGCCTGATTTAAATAAGTAACTGAAGATGGATCACAGATAATTAAATATTCTATTAATCAATTCTGTTTTCTTAAAATCTTGGTATATGTTCCATGAGACAACCAACTTCTATATTCTCAGACAATGGCATATGGTTTGTGTGATACATATCCAGCATCAAACTAAGAATAGGAGCCAAGTACTTGATAGAGAGACCAGATTGGGAGGTTTTAAGATTGGAAAATCAGACATACTCAGTGGAGTCAGCAGACACATACTCATCCCACTGAAAGGAAGTTGAATGCAAATCTTGATGAGTATGGAGAATAAATAAATGCATTTTCAGAAAGTCTGTGGCCCGTTAGTACCTAGAAGATCTAGATAGAGGTGACAGACAGGTGTACCAAAGACTAGGGAGATTATGATGAGGATGAACAAGAGGGATAAGAGAATAAACAAATAGCCAATTTGAAAGACCTGGGATGGCACCGAGACGAGTAATTGCCATTTAAAAATATATAGAGAATGCCAGGTGCTTTATATACAATATCTATTTTGAGTTCTTCTGAGGTAGAAATAATCAGCCCCATTTTTCAAAAAAGAAAGCGCGAGTCTAAGTTAGGTTGGATAACTTGCCCAAGGTCACAAAGCTAGTAAGTATTAGTATGAGATTCAGTGCAGGTGTCTGAGTCCAATGCCAGAACCACACCACTCCCTGGCACGCTAAACCAGCAGGGACTCAGGCACGTAAGGGCAAACATGTAACGGAATCACGGAAACTTAAATATAAGATGGATATCCAATCAGAAAAATAAAGCAAACCCATTTACCGAAAGCCAGACGCATTAGAGCTAGATCCCAGTAAAACCAACTTTGTGTTTCGTCTTCCAAATGACTGAACAAACATTCCTGAGCCCTTCTACAATGAGACAGGATCGGTCCCAGTCCTCTGCATGTGGCCAAGCATGTGTCTCTGAAAGCCAAATCACTCAATGGAGTAAAGAAAAGCGGAAGGTAGCAGGAGCCAGGCAAGGCATCACATGAAGTAATTGAGCATGTGAAGATTAGTTTCACTGTTATCTGAAACTTATACCTCAAAATGTCCCCTGCTAAGCAGCCACATCCTACGAAATAGCTATACTTTGGCTGCAAATGAAATGTCTAATTGCCTTTTATTGGCTGATCTTGGAGCATATTTATTTAAAGATTTATAAGCAAACTCCCAACAAAATTCAGAAGCCAGGATGTTGAATAGTTTAGATGTGGGGCTGGGCTGACTGTGAGAAGGGAGTGGCTTGGTTCGTGAGTTCAGCCACATCGTAGTACTTTTCACTTGCCCTGCACTTCATCCGTCCAAGGAGAGGTCACTGGTGATTGATAATTGCTAGCAACTTGTCTCAAAAAAAAAATTAGAAATCTTTTAATGAATAGAGTAGCTGAAGGACTTTGTAGTCAGCACGAGTATCATACTGGGTTCATTCTCCAGGCATCCTTTACAGAATAGCTACGTCCCGGCCAAGTGAATTAAATGTGATTTTTTTTTCCATTGGCTCTTTTAAAAATCCAATCTCAACATGCCAATCCCAGGGGGCTTAATGGGTTAGGGGTTCAGGTGATAGCCAGCCTCATAGATTATCCAGCAATACCTCAACAATGGCAGTCCTTAGGAATCAACAGGGTGTGAAAGGATGGCATCAAGCTGGGAATTCAGACAATTGGGTCGTAGTTTGCCACTACCTACCTATGTGACCTCGGATATTTTCATTTCTCTGAGTCTCAGTCTCCTCGCTTGTGAAATGGGACTATGTGGAGCCACTGATCATTACAGTCTGCCTGTGTTTAAGGGGTCTTTGCCTCCTCTCCCCTTGGTTCTAAAACCCCACATGTCCTGTGACTTGCATACACCTCACTCGTATGTTCTGATGTTAGTAAGAGTCTCTGGGTAAATAAGTTTTATAAAAGCTGTGTTAAAGCTGAATAAATTTCTTTTTTGTGTGGATGTTTTGGTATCTTCAACACACAAACAGGTATAAAGACTCACAGAAATGCAGAGCAAACTTTTTTTTTCCCCCAATTTCTGACGCTTTCCAAAAAAAAAACCTTTTATCCTATGCTCTCCACTCTCAGTTTGTTACTCCATGCAAGTTTCCTGCTTTACGAGGGGAAGATCGTATTTTCTCTCTTGGAAGTTGGAAACTGGGATTCAAGCAAACTGAGACTTTTTCTTGAATGGTGCCAGTCATCTACAGCTGCATCCAAGACAGAGGAGCGCTACTGAGGCAGGGAAGTGTGGTGCATATAAAGAAGAGCAGGTGTGAGAGGCTGTGTCCACCCAGAGGGAAACCTGCTCTGTCTGGAGGAGCCCATTAGTGCCTGGTTCTGGACCACCAACAGACCCTACGGCCCCTTTGAACTTGTGTTGGCTGCCCAACCATCTACTATACCCATAATTCCCTTGGCCAGGGCTAATCTGAATGTTTTCCTGTTTTTTCAAAACCACGACGCAGGTTTAGATAAAGATGATATAATCAGTGCATTCTCCTCTTCATGAGCTACCAACGAGATCAATGTTCTACAGAACATTATATGCATCAGCGTAAGGCATAAGATTATCTAATGGTGACATCGCTACTTCTGCTGCTCCTACTACTAATAAAAGCTCGCATATGTGCCTGGCACTCGTTATACCAGAACATTACTTTCCTCCACTTTTTGCTTAGATATTTATGGGCCATAATTGTTGAGAAGTGATGATGTTTAAATGCTACCAATATATCAGGTTTGGTACTAGACCCTTCAGGAACATTATTTATTTAAACAATAAAATGGCTCAGTGAGATAGACATTCCTCTCCTTGTTTCAAAAAGGAGAAGGAGAAGGAGAAGAAAAAGAGGGAGAAAGTGTCCTGAGAATGTATTTGTTTAAAGTCAACAGCTAGCAAATGGCAGAAGTGGGTTCCTAGCCAAAGTCAGTCTGACCCCAGGTCTTTGCAGTTTTATTAAGCTGCGTTTGATTGATTTGCAATGATACAGACTTACGCCTTCCTGTCTCCTCTCCCTCCTCTCTACCTTAGGTTCTTTCTGAATTCTTTCCTCTCTATCCCTCTATTTTGTCTTTCCTACTTCTCTCTCCTTCCCTTGGTTCGTCCTTCTCCTTCTCCCTTCCTTGCTTTGTTAAAATTGAGTATTTTGCAGGCTGCCCCAGATATCCTTAACTGTGATCTCCTCTGCTTTTGCAAAGTGTTCTTTTTTGGTCGTCCTCCTCCTCTTGCCCTGTCCCTGTTCTCACTTTGTATTCTTTGCCATCCCCCCTCCACCTCCAGCCTCCGAGATCGCCTCTAAAAACCTGCATTTGTCCCAACACATTCCGAGGAAATGTACATTTCCCATAAGGCCCCCACTTAATTTTTATCACCAGCACCACTAAAATAACTGCTCTCAATACATTCATCCAAGAGTTTCACAGCCAGCAACCCCCTTTCCTTTGCTTCCTTTGCTTTTTTAAACCTGTCAGGAAAGGTGTTCAGAAATATTTCATTTTGTTGCTACTCAGAGCAGTGATTTTCCATCCTCACCATTTCAGGGACTGTGAGTCAGTGCTGAGAACTGGCTTGTGATTTCTTCAGCTCTGTTCAGACTGGAAAGTGCACAGAGCTTCATGCCTGTCTCTGTTCTCTAATAAAACGTTCCCAGTGTTTGATGCAGGTACCGAGACTACCTTACCTCTACACTCAATCCTTCGGCTCCGTTTTTTTAACATTCTCCGGAATCTTCCAACCGCTGCAAAAAGCACACTATCGAAAGCTTGTATTAGACTCTCAAGGTCATGACAAATGCCTCGGAGGAGGGTTATCACAGGATCAAACCTCAGAACCTGTGGTGTCTTCTGACTAGTCCTATGGAATCTCAGTTTGAAAATACCTCCTGGAGCAGCTTCTGCTGTAGACGATACCTAAAGGACTCAGAACGAATATTATTTTGGGCCTGTGATTTCTAGTTTATACTTGCATGGTAGTTGTTTTGGAATTGTTAAATTCCTTCCATGCAAAAAGGAGAAAAACAAGAACAGGAGGAGGAGAATGAAGTAGAGGAGGACAAAGTGGAAGAGGAAAAAGAGAAAGAGGCACCTGTGGTCAAACACATTTGGAAAACCCCGTGTTAAACAGAGTTTTAAAGATGTCTGTACTTTGTGTCATCTTACAGTTTGTTTTGAGGATATTCTGGGTGAGATTCTTCAAATGCTACAATCATCTTGGACCCAAGAGCTTTTCGTTTTCTACAGATTACCTCATTAAACTAGAGTTCTATAACATGCTTCAGGAAATAATGTACTCTTTCCTCCTTTGTAGAGCTATAGAACCATCAACACTATTCATGTTCATATATTCATTCATGCAGACGTTTGTTCATGCGTGCATTTATATTGCCATTCAACTTTTTAACTAACATTCACTCTTATGTAGGCACCAGAGATACGAAGATGAAGGAGATAAGATCTCAGTCCCTAAAAAGTCCGAGTTCTAGTTTAGAAGATGGACATTCAGATGGACAGATGATAAAACAGTGTGGGAAGAGCAATATCATGGAAACTGACTCTGTGCGAGCATGCCACGGAGAGAATACATTTTCATGTAAAAATCCATGAGTGAGTCCCTTATTCCTAAAATGGGGATGATGATACTTCTTCCATAAGATTGTGGGAAGATGCAATCGACTACACTGGAAAGCGGCATGATTCATGTAATCTGGGGATTTGTGTCTTGTGGATTTGGGAGCAAGGAGACCATTAAAAGAACCAGTGAAATATTTCAGGAGAGAAGCACCAAAAGTATGAAAAAGGGATCAGTGAGGGGTGACCAATGAGAGAGAGATGATGTCACATCTATGTGAGAAGTGGTCTTGACTAAATGTTTGGGACCAGAGAAAGAGCTCAGCAACTGTTTATGTTGAATTAACTGCATTGTTTAGGTCACAGCTGGATCTGAAAAGCTGATAGATTCTAGTCTATCCTGCAGAGCAACAGTAGAAATCTCAGAGATGAGTCAGTTCACTTTGCTATTTTTAGTGTATTTTTCATTTCTCATCTCCAAACTTTTTCCTCTAGTCTCCGGCTAATTTAATCTCAAAACCCCACTTTGCACTACTCCTGTGAATTGACTGCCCCCTTTGGGTTCTCTCTGTACTCTGAACCCCAGCAAGACATGCCACAGCCACCTTGTAAAATAAAGTCAGCTGATCAGAGCTCAGCATGACCCTGCACTGGATTCACAGTGGCTCTTGCATCTGACTGCACTTCCCACAAGGCAGGTTTCTAACGTGTTGCTTTATGATGCTCTTTTGGAAAACTGGAGTACAAAGTACACTGTATAAAACCAAATTCTCTTCTCTTGTAAACTGCATGTTAAAAACCTTTAAGTCTCAGGGGGAGGTTGGATTTGAATCAAGCCCCAAAATAGCTCTGGCAACTTTCATGAAAAAGGCAATACACATTTATTATATTTAATACATTTTAACATAATTTGAGTACATTTGCTGCTTGTTCAGATAGATTTTTTGGTGTGGATTTTTTTTTTTCTTTAGAATGTATTTTTTTTTTTTCCATATACTCTGACAGTAGAATGAGCAAAAAGGGGAAAACGGAGAAGAGAACTCTGGCTTCAGTAGCATCCGTACCTTCCAGATGTTTGCTCTGAATCTTATTATCTGAGATTCACTCTCTACCGGCAGCTAACTGGGAGTGCAGCGAATCACTAGGCTTGTCCTCGACCTCTGCAGATTGATGAAGGGCACCAGTCAGAGAATAGTAAAACTCAGAAGCTATGTCAGAGATCACAGTTAAATGAGGAGGGTGGTGTCAGTGTTTTCTTCTTGGTGAAAGGTTTTTCACATATTTTCACATATCTCAGTGAGGCTCATTTCACCTATGAGGAAACTGAGTTCTGAAATTTTAAAATCTCTTTCCCAGTGTCATGCGTATTGTAATTGTGGAACTGTCTTTTAATTCCTTTAATTACTTGAGCTCTTTCTACCTGAACACATGACTTCTAAGTCACTCATTCATGTTTTCATTCTTTTAAGAATTATTGTTTAAAAAAAAGAATTATTGTTTAAAAAATGGAATTATTGTGTTCTTATTATGTATTAGCTATTAGGAGTGTGGTTTTGAAAAATCTAGATATACTTCCAATGACATTGGAGCTTGAAGTTGGATTTACAGATGAGGAAACTAAGGCTTAGAGTAACTATGTTGTTTTCCTTCAAAAGGAAGGTTAATTTGTGGTAGAGCTGAGAAGAGACTTCAAGTCTTTGGATAAGAAAAAAAATAAAGTTGCCTATAAATCACAATTGCATAAATGAAATCCTATTTTCCGGCAACTTCCATTATAATGGTAGAAATGTTTTATCTTCACTTCTGATTGATTTCCAATAGGCTGGCCCTGAACACTTTTAACTCTTTCCCTTTCCTGAACAGACCCTCTTCCCAGCCAGATCCTCTGTCCAGTAGATGACTTTTAAGCAAACTTATTTGTCAAAAGGAAATCAATATTGAGGAAAAAACACAGGATTGAATAAATATTTTCTGATATAAGTCGCATCTAACTCTATTTTTTATCAATTTGCATGTGTAGATGGGGAAAATGTGGTGTGCTTTCTCACATTTGGATTTGTCTATAGCGTAGTTTGCCTACACGTTAGGAAACATGTTTGTATTAACTCCTATTTATAGGTACGAAAGACATAACAATACATATTTCTATTTACACATAGATCCTCCATCTTAGCAAAATTGCAGAGGACACAATAGAAACATAGACTAGGAAAACTGGAGGAGATTTTAATCCCTATGTCTAGTCTTTCTTAATTTACAGAGATCAAAGTTTGATTTAAGAACTTGATTAATTATATTTCAACGGAAAGGGTTTTTCATTTTTCGTTGTTGTTTTTACAAAGAAAATATTGTAATGAAAACAGAACATGCTGTCTCTAGGAAAATCAAATATACATGCAGGCTTACAAAATATTGTGTATAATATCAAAGAGTCCCTGGCTCTCTGAAAAGATATGTAACTCTCTAGGGTTCCAGGGACCTTCCAGATAGGACCACAGTCCTGCATTGTAGACACTCTGAGGACGGAGGCTCTATCTGTGGGATTTAATGTTGTGTTTGCAGCACCCCGAATTGTGCCTTGTTCATTATGGTATTCCATAGCTTTAACTGAGTGACCCAATGGATATTACATTAGAAGGGACAGTAGGTTTTATTTAATCCAGTGCTTTCTTATTTACATTTTACCCACAAAATCATACCTTATAATGAAACATAACATAGATAACTCACACATAGATTGATAAAAGTGGAACTGTTCTGGATGAAAGTGGAGTGGATCAAAGCCCAGGAACTTGTCCATCTCCACTTGCCCCCATTTGTAAAACTTGCGTAGAGGTTTCAGGGAATTTCTTCTTTTACAGATGAAGAAGTAGAGGCATGAGTATATTAATTAGTTAAAGTCAGACAGCAAATACATTTGCAGACCTAAGATTCGATTCCAGGCAACATAATCCCAAATGATGATTTTTATTGACTATGTTGTAATCAAACCTTCTGAAGAGTTTATAACTTTAAATTGAGATTGTTGGCAAAACCGATGATCTAAGCAGACTTCTTCGACATGCACGTGAAGAAACTGAGATGTATTTTATCAAGTGACATAAGCAAGATCTCTCAGCCTGGTGCTCTTTTGTGCTATGTACCATTGGAACATGACGAGCATTTGATTCAACAAACTTACATTTTTCAACCTGATAGTGTATTTCAGGCATTGCTAAGTGCTGTAAATATGATTATCAATATCTGTTTTTAAGGGATTCGTGAGCTAGAAAGGCAGGCAGAGAGGAAACGGTCACAATGGAACATAATAGGTTATCAGATGATGCATCTCTTTGTCTCATGCCCCTAACTCATTTGCCAATCTTATTGATGATATCTTCAAAATCGGATCTACCTGCATTGATGCCGCCCGGGTCCAAACCGTCACCACCTCTCACCTGGCTTGCGGTTGCAGCCCATTAACCGATCTTTTACCTTCACCTTTATCTCCCTGCCATCAGTATTCAACACAGTAGCCAGAAGAATTCTTGTAAAACCTAAGAGAGAACATGTTACTTCTCTGAGCAAAACCCTCCAATAGCTTCTGACTTGGGTCAGAGTAAAGAGAGCTTGCAATCACCCCAACACCCTTTAGAATCTGTCCCCTGACCGTATCTCCTATCTCAACCCTTTTTACTCTCTCACTCCACTCAGCCACAGGGAACTCTTGACTGTTGTTTCTCAGACATACCAAGTCTCATGTCACCCCTGGCAATTGGCATTGCTCTATCCTGCACCTGATGTGCCCGCTCCATGTTTTCGATGGCGCTCCCTCCTTCCTCCACTTCAATCAGGTCTCTGCTCAAGCATTACTTCCCTGATAGAGCTTCAAGAACCTCCAGACATAAACATGCTGATCACAGCCCCCATCCTCGTCTACCTCCTCAGCCGGAGTGTGTGCATGCATGTGTGCATGTTAGGACTCTTTTTTTAGAGCAGTTTTAGATTCACAGCAAAATTAAGAGGAAGGTACAGATTTCCCATATGCTGCTATCCACATACAGACATAGCCTCCCCCACTATCGACACCTCCCACCAGACCGATACGTTTGTTGCAGTTGATGAACCTACGCTGCTGGTACATCATCGTCGCCCAAAGTCCACAGTTTACACAGCAGTTAACTCCTGGTGTTGTACTTTCTATGGGATTGAACAAATGCACGATGACATGTAGCCATCATTATAGTATCATACAGCATATTTCCTCTGCCCTAAAAATCTTCTGTGCTTTGCCTATACATTCCTCTCCTCTGCCTCCCCAACGCCTGCCAACCACTGATGTTTTTTTTTTTTTTACAACTCTATATTTTGCCATTTTTAGAACGCCATATAGTTGGAATGATAAGCATGTAGCCATTTCAGATGGGCTTCTTTCACTTAGTAATATACATTTAAGGCTCTCTCATGTCTTTTCATGGCTCAGGAGTTTATTTCTTTTTAGCACTGTATAATATTTCATTGTCCACAGTCTATCTGTCCATTCATTTACTGAAGGACATCTTGGTTGCTTCCAAGTTTTGGCAATTACGAATAAAGCTACTATAAACATACGCGTGCAGGTGTTTACATGGAAATCAGTTTTTAGTTCATTTAGTTAAATACCAAGGAGCACATGTGATTGCATGATTGTTGTATGTTATGGAAAGGGTATGTTTAGTTATATAAGTTTTGTAATCCCTGCCAGCATTTGGTGTTGTCAGTATATGAAATTTTAGCCATTCTAATAGGTGCACAGTGGTATCTCATTGTTGTTTTAATTTCCTTAAAGATATGTAGTACTTTTTTTTTTTTTTTAGATTTTATTTATTTGAGAGAGAGCGAGA
The DNA here is from genome assembly GCF_905146905.1 of Nyctereutes procyonoides. NCBI lineage: Eukaryota > Metazoa > Chordata > Mammalia > Carnivora > Canidae > Nyctereutes > Nyctereutes procyonoides. Next base: position 2,242,032 of record NW_026575135.1, on the reverse strand, counting down.
GAGCAAGCACAGGGGCAGGCGCAGAAAGAGAAGGAGAAGCAGACTCCCTGTTGAGCAGGGAGCCTAACTCTCAAGTTTCAGCAGGACTAAAAGGGAAAAGCTCCAACCTGAAGGCCCCAATAAAGTATGCTTTGCCAGGAAAAAAAAAAAAAAAAGGAGGGGTCACTTGGGTGGCTCAGTGGTAGTGTCTGCCTTAGGGCTCAGGTCATGATACTGGAGTCCTGGGATCCACCCCCACAATGGGATCCCTGCTCCCTAGGGGGAGTCTGCTTCTTCCTCTTCCTCTGACCATCCAGGCTCTCCCTCCCTGTCTCTCAAATAAATATTTTTTTTTTTAAAGTATCCTCGGATCCCATGGGATCATGACCTGAGCTGAAGGCGGAGGCTTAACCTATTGAGCCATCCGGGAGCCCCTTGGGGCGTCTTTTTATACGTTAATTTCCCATCTGTGTATCTTCTTTGATGAAGTGTCTATTAAAGTCTTTGGCCCATTTTTTTTATTGGAGTTCAATCTGCCAACATATAGCATATCACCCAGTGCTCATCCCATCAAGTGCCCCCCTCAGTGCCCGTCACCCAGTCACCCCCACCCCCTGCCCACCTCCCTTTCCACTACCCCTTGTTCGTTTCCCAGTTAGGAGTCTCTCATGTTCTGTCTCCCTTTCTGATATTTCCCACTCATTTTTTCTCCTTTCCCCTTTATTCCCTTTCACTATTTTTTATATTCCTCAAATGAATGAGACCATATATTTGTCCTTCTCCAATTGGCTTATTTCACTCAGCATAATCCCCTCCAGTTCCCTCCACGTCGAAACAAATGGTGGGTATTTGTCATTTCTAATGGCTGAGGATTATTCCATTGTACACAGAGACCACAGCTTCTCTATCCATCATCTGTCGATGGACACCGAGGCTCCTTCCACAGTGTGACTATTGTGGACGTTGCTGCTAGAAACATCGGGGTGCAGGTGTCCCGGTGTTTCACTGCTTCTGTATCTTTGGGGTAAATCCCCAGCAGTGCAATTGCTGGGTCGTAGGGCAGGTCTATTTTTAACTCTTTGAGGAACCTCCACACAGTTTTCCAAAGTAGCTGCACCAGTTCACATTCCCACCAACAGTGCAGGAGGGTTCCCCTCTCTCCACATCCTCTCCAACATGTGTTGTTTCCTGCCTTGTTAATTTTCCCCATTGTCACTGGTGTGAGGTGGGATCTCATTGTGGTTTTGATTTGTATTTCCCTGATGGCAAGTGATGCAGAGCATTTTCTCATGTGCTTGTTGGCCATGTGTATACGTCTTCCTCTGTGAAATATCTGTTCATGTCTTTTGCTTTGGCCCATCTTTAAATCCGATTGTTTTCTTGGATGTTGAGTTTTAAAATTTTGGTTTTTATTTTGGATAATAATCTTTTATCAGAGATGTCTTCTGTGAATATTGTCTCCCAATCTTTGCCTTGTCTTATCATCCTCCTCATTCTATTTTATCTTTATTAATTGCACCTATCACGACTTATCATTTCCTTAAATCTTTATTTCTCCATTATCTTTCTTCTCAACTAGAATGTAAACTCCTTGAGTAGGCGGATCCATAGCTCAGTGGTTAGAGTACTGGTCTTATAGAGTGTAAAGTCCCTGAGGACAGAAACTTTGTTTTTTTTTTTTCTTTTTCTTTACATTTTTTAAAATTTAAACTCAATTTCCCAACATATAGTATAATGCCCAGTGCTCATCCCATCACGTGACCTCCTCAGTGCCCATCACCCAATTACCCCTTCCCCCTGTTCACGTCCCCTTCTGCAACCCTTTGTGTGTTTCCCAGAGTCAGGAGTCTCTCATGGTTTGTCTCCGTCTCTAATTTTTCCCGCTCAGTTCCCCGCCTTCCCCTTATGATCTCTTTCACTATATCTTCTATTCCTCATCTGAGTGAGACCATGTGATGATTGTCCTTCTCCGATTGACTTACTTCACTCAGCATAGTACCCTCCAGTTCCATCCACACTGAAGCAAATGGTGGGTATTTGTCCTTCCTGATGATGAGTATTATTCCATTGTATATTAGACCACAGCTTCTTTACCCATTCATCGAGGACAGGAACTTTGAATTGTCCACAGCTATATTCTCAGCATGGTGTCCAATGCATGCATAGCACTTAATACATACTTAATGAACAAATAAATTATGAATAAATTAAAGAGTCAAAATAGGCATAATGTTTTAATGTTTTGTGAGTACTTGCAATTTCACAATGTGAAAGTTTCTGAGGCAATATACATTCCTCAGAACAGTTTTAGAAGCTTAACATTTCCTTTCAAAATGTATTTGTTATCCTGAAATTCAGCTGATGCCTAAGATTGTCTTGTGTCAGATGAGTATTCTCACGGGCAAGTCACATGCTGATCCTTCCCGGCTCTTCTTTGACAATATATTCAAAATGGCCAACACAAGACTTGCTCATATCTGTCTACTTACGGAAAAAATATATGGTTTGAAGTTCTAAAAACTGGAACGGACTCCTCGTTTTGTACTGTAACATCTGCAAGATCTGTGAAACTTCCCCAAGACTGAGCATCCCTGGTTTGTAAAGGAGGCTGAATATCTCCCACAAAGAATTGCCATTAAGTATTAAATATGAAAGTATTTGAAGCACTGCAAATAGCTTGACTGTAATTACCCCCAATATACTCAAGAGGTAGGGATAATTTCTCCATAAAAATCACATTTTTTCTGCTTCTAAACCCGAGAGTATTTAGGATGTTGTTATTCTGCATCAGGACTGATTGTCAGTGGCTTGGCCACTGGATTTCAACTAGTCCTTTGGGAAGCTCCTTCAAGTCTAATTGACCTCATTGTCAGGACATGTTTCTTAATATTTGGACAACATTTTCATTTCTGTGCTCCATACTCTAATTTCTATTTATACCTCCGTGGGGCAGCATAACAATCTTTCCCCTTCTGTGTGTATGCCCTTCAAATATTTATGTTGTTAGTGTGTCCCTCCTTCATTATGCCCGATCTATGCAGACACTGTTTAGTTCTTTTAATCTTTTCTCATAAATCAGTCCCTCCAGTCCTTTAATCACGCTCCCTGATGCTCTTTGAATCTCTTCCAATTTCTTGACAGCTCTCTCATGTTGAGATGCCCAGAACTGTTTACAGTATTCTAGGTGCCGTCGGATCAGCTCACACTGAGCAGCGTTCCCCCTTGATGGTTCTTGACAGGTAGCCTCCCTGCCTGCCGTTCAAGGATGCTGTGGGGAGCCTCCAGTCACCACTTAAGCTTGTAGTGTCTTTCCCCACCATTCATTGCAGGCATCGTTTAGAGCCCATTCCCATTCCAAGCAACCATAACACACTGGCACCTTTTCAGCAATGGCAGGCAATAACTGTGAGCTTTGTCTTTTTGTGTTGAGTGTCAGTATTCAAGGCTGCGGACTTTGGAGGGGGCTCGATTACAAAGTAGACGTTAAGAGGCTTTGCTCTGATGTCACACTGCCTAGAACTGGCTTAGCTTGAAAATTTCTTTGCTCTCTGACCTTGACTAATTTACCAGTGCCTCAGTTTTTCCTTCTGTAAAATGAGAAGGGATACCTATAAAATGACTCTAAGAAACACATGATGCGATTTATGTAAGTGCTTCAAATAATGACTGTGATATTGGAAGCATTCAACAAATAATCATTAGCCATGACTTAAAAATATTTAACCGAGTTAAATTTCATAAAATGTACATATTTTGAGTGTACAGTTTGATGAGTTTTGAAAATGCTGGCCCCTGTATAACCGACACTCAAATCAAGATATTTTCATATCCTCGGAAAGTTCTCTCATGCTCCTTCTCAGTAGATCTACCTCTTCCCCTAGGGAATCACTTATCTGATTTCCCTTAGCATAGCCTAATTTTGCCAGATCTAAAAAATCATAGGAATGGAATCATAAGCTAAGAATTTTTGCATATCTGTCTTTTTTATTTGATGTAATGTTTTTAAAATTCATCCATATCATTACATTGAGCAAAAGTTTTTTTTTTTTTCCGAATGATATTCCATTATATGAATAGTACACAATAGCTTTATTCAATCACCTGTTGATGAATTTGGATTATTTCCAGTTTTCTACTATTAAGAATAATGTTACTGTGAACAATTGTATGCAAGACTTTTTTTTTTTTTAAGATATATGTTTTCATTCCATCACCACAGGGTAACTCCCCATGACCAATGAAGCTATTGTGAGGTAGACCCAGAACTGCATTTATTACCGACCTACCTTATGCCCTGATTGTATCAGTGGGTATCTTGGATTCCTTGGTCTCAATGTCAGCCTTAACCAATAATTCCACATCTGTAACAAAATCTGAATATTCTCTATTCCCCAATTGCAATTACTGCAGTGTAAGGTCATAAGCCATGGTGGTCTATTAAACGCTTAATAATAAGATTTTTGAGAAAAAACAAAAACAATAAGACCTTGATGAATAGCATTTGCCAATTTCCATGGTGTAAAAAGTCCCACACATGGGTAATTAAACTATCAGCATCATGTTACTGAACACAGAGGAGATAAACACAATTTGCTTCTGATGGTCGTACAAGTTGGCTTCAGCACAGCAGTAGTTCTAAGTCCCTTTGGGGGAAAAAAATGGGGAAATGGATTTACATCATATATTTGCAAAGTATTATAAGCTTCCTTACCAAGATGATCCTATCTTCCCTTCTATTGTTGGCCTCGGACCAGAAGCTGAATAAGTGATCATGATTTCCCATTGCAGCAGCTGACATAGTTTTATGATGACCAGCTCTTAAAATTTCTTGGTTATATAATCATGACATGTGCCTGTGAGCTTCCCATTTATATCAGTTGTAGAGCCATCATGATTTACTAGGCATTTCTGCAAATCCAAGATGGTTAAAGACCTGAATGTCAACTTGACCCTGCTTCCAATTATGGTAAAAATAACTTTGTGCCTGGTGATGCTGAAACTTGGTCTTTTCTATCCTAGAATTCTATCACCTGTTGAGACTGTGGAACTCAGTTCCATAATGGTATTTCCTAATATAACCCAAAATAAAAACAAATGCTAAACTGAGTTTCTCAGTGATGCTAACGTAACACCCCCCTTTCAACTCTTTCTTGAAAGAAGTGTCACCTGGGCTCTCCTTGAGAATAGCTGGTAGTTCACTTGGTAGCTTTTCTGTTCTCATCTAATATATCCTTGCTAATATGTTAGCTTATATGAGCTTTCTGTCTCCTTTCTCAATACTTTGATAAGGCAGCTCTGGCATATACACCTTATAGCTTATGATCATGCTTAAGCTTCAGTGATTCATCTTTGCAGTGTAGTAAGACTGGCTCCAAGTGACCTTCCCATGATGTTAAATCTTAAGTCATGGGAAAGTGCCCATAACAATAACTCAAACTCCCTTACCCAGCCTTATATCCCCACTTCAAGATTTGCTACTATATTTGCCCTCTCATCTTCTCAGTACATGTTAGCCAGGTCCTGCTGCTCTTTTTTTGAACAAGCTATCCCCTCCCATATGCCCTTGGGAGTTATGCTAAGACACAACTAATTATTGGCAAAGAGACAATGGGAAGAGATGAGCAAAAATCTGAAGGAGGAGCATTATTCTGAGAGTATCTGTTTGGCGGTGATATTTCTAGGCAATGAGTCTACTCTTTAGCAAGAATGATATCCTTCCCCCCCACCCCCACCCCCCGCCCCACCCCACCTGGATGGTGCAGGGTAATCTAGACAGTTCTCTTTCTCAGGAGCATTTACCCAGATATCCACTTTCCAAATCTTTGAGTTTCACTATTTATCAGAGCATTGAATTAACATAAAAGACCTAATGGGAATAAATGTTCCATCTCCTTTGTAGTTCCTTAGAGTAGCTGTATATCTAATATTAGGCTGATTTTCATGATGGTCTGCCCTCTGGCTGCTGGAGATGAGCAAGTCATGCTAACTTCCTTCTTTATTACTGTCTTTTAAGAGATTTTTGATTTTTGAGAAAAGCATCAGCCCAACTTCCTTCTGTGTTGATAATGAATCAGCCTTTTTCTATATTAGAAATATTGCCATGGAGGTTTTCTGGCTTTCACAGGGCCCCCTGTGCTGATAGTGATAAACTAGACCGACTTTCTCTGCGCCTCTAGGGCATTTACCAAAATATATCCAATTCCATCACACTTACAATTCCAACGTCCCATCTCTTTTAAGTGCTAGAGCTGTTGTATTAGCCGGCCTTTCCCCTTCCATCTGCATCTTATTTCAACTCACCACAGCTGGATGACTTAGTAATTGTGCTGCCCCACTAAAGCATGGTTGCCACCACCTCACAAAACAGCAAGCAGCCCCTGGTTTTTGTCTGACCAATGGTTGTTCCAATTTCAGAATACCATCTGAAGGGTTATTTTCTGGACATGCCTCTGTACCTCAAAGCATGTCCTGAGATAATGATTGGGAGCATGTGGTTCATTTGCAAGATAATACCAGAAAGCACTGGCAGGAAGGGGTGGGAAGCAAGAGAGGGAGGAGAGAAAGTATTCTTTAATGGTTAGGTTATCCCTGCAGGCTACTGGAATCTTCTGAGTACCTATACAATGTGCCTGGGAGTTGTCCCACCAAGGGATGGAGAAGTTGGGGTATTCATCTACCACCCCCCATCCCTCATTGCCTCATTGGTTAAGGGTTGCCACTGAGGACATTAACTCCTTGACATTTCCTGTATGCCAGGCTACTGATTGAGAACATTCCTGTGGTTTTGGATAAAGGCAAGCAGGAAAGCAGAGAGATGTAGGCACTTGAGGGAGGAAGTGCTTATTAGCATCTTGGAAATCATCCACTTCAATTGCAGATGAATTTAGGTGGGCCAGAGTGATATTGGGTGGAGCATCAACAGTAGTCTGAAATAAAGATTAAATGAAATAATGCATATTCAATCTCAGAAGAGTGTCTGACACATACTGAACACTGTTATCACCATCATCGACATGATTTTTACTTCGGTCTGTGTTTTTACACTTTATCTCCTTTACTTAGGTTTACATTGACTCTAAAAGAGAATCTACATTGTCTTCATCTCTGTCCATGAAAATGCTTAGCCTAATTTTTGGTACAGAGCAATTGCTTAGTAAACATCCTTTGAAGGAGTGAGTGTTTTCAAGGAGGTGGAATAAAGCAAGGGCAACCGGTTTCTAGGACAATGATAATTAAGCCTGTAGCTGACAAGTAAGTCAAATATGGTTGAACAAAGAAAAAAAAAAAAAAGGCAGTGGTGGTGGAATTGAAGTCTAATTCTGCTTCAAATCCTGACCTTGGCACTGCCAACTTTCCAGGTGGCTGTAGGCCACTCCAAGCTGAAGCTTCCTCATTTGTCCAGCAACAGGCATAGTGAGTGTCCTCTTCTCAGACTGGTTGTGGAGACTTTAGTTCAAGGCTGCTGGGAGAGTGCACAGCAGCCTCACCCATACTTTCCTCTTCTATTTCCCTCTTTTAAGAGTTTTGACAAAAAGCATCACCAGCACTTTGGATTCTGTGCTGCTAATGAGCCAGCCTCCGCAGAATCAGCCTCCTCAGAGCATAAGTTCACGGAATTGGAAAATCCTGAATTCCAATTGCACTCTTCACAATTATTAGCCATGTGACCTTTCTGACCCTCATTTTCCATACCTATAAAACAAGACTCGTGGTGTTATCGCCCTCATGTGAAGATGCAGTATCTAGCATTCCTCTTAGTACTTGGTACACTGTGAACACTCAATAAATCTTTGCTGTGGCTTTGTGTCAATCATCTGATTGGGTGCACAGTCATTGTGCCGACCTTCAGCGTGGCCAAGTCTTCTCAGTGATTTCACTTTTCAGATTCCCCTGGTAACTTAGAGATCACAGTGGTTCTGCTCAGTCTGATTCTGTTTGGGCAAATATTTCCATTAGTCTTTAGGGTGACACTTGTCAGTAGCAAACCTTGAGATTCCTAATAGTTGTCAACAAGTAGAGACTGAGAGTTTGGAGGGAAACAAAAAGGAGAGAGAACTATTAAAAGTTTATTTTTTTATTATTATTTTTTAAATTTTTATTTATTTATGATAGTCACAGAGAGAGAGAGAGGGGGGGGGCAGAGACACAGGCAGAGGGAGAAGCGGGCTCCATGCACCGGGAGCCCGATGTGGGATTCGATCCCGGGTCTCCAGGATCGCGCCCTGGGCCAAAGGCAGGCGCCAAACCGCTGCGCCACCCAGGGATCCCAAAAGTTTATAAATATGTAAAGGAAAATAAGGAAACTTTTACCGTGGAAAGCTTGAGTAGAATTTATTTATATTTGAGTTGTTATCTCAGTCTCAGACTGCATCCAGTAAGGATTTAGCGTTGCTTACAATGAAGGGCCTATGTGAGAAAAAAACTTTTAAGATAGGAATAGGGGGGGACATTGATCAAAAAAGAAAGAAAAGTACATAACAATGCCAAAAATCTTAGACTAAAAGAATTAATATATTAGGCTTTTTGCATCAGTTATCCAGTGACCAAGAAAACTAGAAACTGGATAGAAGGAATAGCAATTTGTTATCAAAAGAACCTCCCCCATTATGCTGAGTGAAATGAGTCAATCGGAGAAGGACAAACATTATATGTTCTCATTCATTTGGGGAATATAAATAATACTGAAAGGGAATAGAAGGGAAGGGAGAAGAAGTGTCTGGGAAATATCAGAAAGGGAGACAGAACATGAAGACTCCTAACTCTGGGAAAAGAACTAGGGGTGGTGGAAGGGGAGGAGGGCGGGGGGTGGAGGTGACTGGGCGACGGGCACTGAGGGGGGCACTTGATGGGATGAGCACTGGGTGTTATTCTATATGTTGGCAAATTGAACACCAATAAAAAGTAAATTTACAAAAAAAAAAAAAAAAAAAAAGAACCTCCCCAAAGCAGGGGATTTGGTTGGGCACCTAGACTTCCACCTGGCCTTGTTTTTCCATGTGTAATGAGGTTGTTGGAGTTAGTCTTTATCAGTATTTTCTTTGCACCCTATCACTTTTGTTTCTTCAACAAAATGTTACCCAGACTCAATTTATCAATAGATAAAAATGGAGCTAGCAGGTTGAAGAGGACATAGGTTTTTTGTTTTTTTGTTTTTTGTTTTTTTTCCTTTAAAGATTTCATTTATTTATTTGTTAGAGAGAGAGGATGAGCAGGGGGTGGAGCAGAGGGAGACGGAGCAGCAGGCTCTCTGGGCAGGGGCTCAATCCCAGGGCCTTAGGATCATGACCTGAGCCGAAGCAGATGCTTAACCAACTGAGCCACCCAGGGGCCCCAGGACAGAGGGTTCTTATCTCTGTTTTACAGTAGTAGTATCATTAAAGCCATATTCAGAGAGACTCTTAATTAGAGAGACATTGGTCAATATGATAGCTCACTCCTTCACTATTTGTGATAAACACTATATATTTATGTACTATTGGGAAACATATTCAAAAATGTCTAATGACGACCAAAACAAATCTCTTAGGTCCATGTCAAGTGGTTAGGGCATGGTTGCAAAAGAAACAGACGTACTCCCTGTATTCTTGTAGCTCACAATAAAGATAAAACATTGGCCAGGTAATTTAAATTGTTGTAAGAGCTATAAAAAAGATCACTTTGTGTGTGTGTGTGTGTGTGTGTGTGTGTGTGTGTGCGCACGCCAGGCACCAAATAGGCATACCTTGGAGACATGTGGGTTTGGTTATAGACAACTGAATAAAGTGAGGTTTACAATAAAATGAGTCAATTTTTTTTTGAGAACCTATACAAGTTATGCTTATACTATAGTCTATTAATCAAGTGTGCAACAGCATAATATCTAAAAAACCAACAACACACATACAATTTAAAAGCAGTTTATTGATTAAAAAATGCTGTCATGTGAACTTGCAGCAAATAGTAATCTTTTTGCTGGTGGAGGTTCTTCTTGCCTTGATGTTGATGGCTACTGATCAGGCTACTGGTTGCTGACGGCTGGGGTGGCTCTGGCAATTTCTTAAAATAAGACAACAGTGAAGTTTGCTACATCGATTGGCACTTCCTTTCACAAACAATTTCTCTGTAGCATGTGATGCTTTTTGATGGCATTTTACCCACAGTAGAACTTCTTTCAAAATTGGAGTCAATCTTCTCAAACCCTGCTGCTGCTTTATCAACTAAGTTGATGCAATATTCTAAGTCCTTTGTTGTCATTTCAACAATCTTCACAGCGTCTTTACCAGGAGTAGATTCCATCTCAAGAAATCTCTGTCTTTGCTCATCTGTAGGAAGCAACTCTTCATTCATTAAAGTTTTATCATGAGATAAAATAATTAATAATAATTAATGATAAGGAGGAAGTTTGAAATATTGCAAGAATCACCAAAATGTGACACAGAGACATGAAGAGAGCAAATGCCGTTGGACAAATGGTACTATGGGTACCATACAAATTTTTTCAATTTGTAAGAAAATGCAATATCTGCAAAGCACAATAAAAATGAGGTACACCTGTGTATCCAATAAAGCCTACCAGAAAAAGATAGGAACAATTCTAACCAGAATAGGTTTAAATTCAATGCTAGACTTTTTTCTTCGTAAGACAAAGTGCAGCATTTTGTCACTAAGGAAGTGACCAGCAGTATTCCTGGAAGTACTCGGGATGAAAATCAATTCAGGTTAATGCCTACCCTGATAAGTCAAGGTGCTCATGCTCTGGAGACAGGGGTCAAGCATGAAGACGAATTTCTGCCATAACAATCTTTGATCTCTCCAAACCCAGGCAACCCTGTCTCCATCCGTTTAGCTCTAATAAACAGCAAAATACCTGGCACATGGTCCTTAGTAAGTTACCTCCCTTGGTTTGTATCTATTTCCATTCGTTTCTATATCTTTTATTCTCTAAATAAATAAAAGTAGTGGGTTTTTTTTTGGGGGGGGGAATTTTCAACTTGTGCAAACAACAGATATGATAAAAAATTATGCAAGACTAGGGAAAGAAGATAGGCATGTTCACACAAATGAGCATGACAAGAGCCCCTAATTCTCTGTGTGAGAAAAGTAAGGAGCTGGCAACGTGTGGACGCGTGTTTCAGAGTAACCAGGCTGGGTAAGATCTGAGTAACTAGGAGGTATGGACAGGATCTCAAGGGTGGCTCTGCTCTCTGTGACATGGACATCTAGAACTATGCTTTTAATGTACAGACACGGAATAATAACAACGAAGAAAGAGGGGGAAAGAGGCGCCCTCCTATACAGTTAGATGTGTGAACGCACACAGCAGGGCTAGGTCTGTGCACCTTCATGATGGAAACGCTTAACCCTAAGCTCACTGATTTGCCCGTTATTCCACAAACATCCATTTAGCGGCTACTCCATGTCATGCCCTGGAGAGCACTGGGGGTTAAAATAGCAAGCAGCACCATCACCCCATTCTTGGAGGCTGCTCTGCGGCGAGATGGAGCCTTTATCAAGTGTCAGCACCGGAACCTGGCATTTATCAGGGTGGGTACTGCGCCCTGCTCTGCTGACAGGGTAGATTCAATACATGTCATCCCCACTGTGCTAAGATGTTTTAATGGCTTGCTCTTTCCTCTCTCTCATCACCCAGGCGACCTTGTCTTTCTTTTGCTCTTCAGCCCCTCTCCCCATCCCCCCCCCCCCCCGTTGTTCTTATCTCACATCTGCTTTGCACTGAGCTGCCTAGGTGGGTGACTTTGAAGTTACTCTGCTTCTGCATACCCATCCATAAAATATTGGAATTGACTACATCATTCCTGAAGTCTCACCCAGCTCTTTGTGCTAAAATTGTGGAATTCTTGCAACCGCTCTCCGTGTGATGTAGCTTGCATTCCCCTCAAAAGGCAGAGCCTGAGACAAGAGCTTTTGTGGAGGTGGCTTAGTTTGAGTCATTTGATCATATTAGTTCATGCATGGAGAGTCTGAAAAAGTGAGACAGGAAAGGAGGGAAAACCAAGTGTGGAGGGCTCGGGAACTGTGCAATGGAGAAAGAGAGGAAAAGCAGCCAATCCACAGCTGCTTGAGCTGGTTACTATTATGGGAAGCTGGAGTCCCATCCTGTTGGTAATGTTCTGGGGAACTGCATGGGATGTGCTTGTGAAATGTCTGAGACTTAGGAGAAGGGAGTATCTACGCCCAGCTCCCGTCCCATTGGTCAGCTGTTACCCCAGGAAGTGTTGACACGTGTCCATTCCCCACGTGTGCAGGCACCACCAGAGCTGATGAGGCTCCTACAGGGGATCCGTGTGACTAAACCAGATAAGCCTTGGGAGGAAAAAAAATAAGGGACACACAGTGCAGCTTAGATCAGGAGCTGTTAGGCTATACCTGAGGACGGCTGGTTGCTATAGCAAAGACCAGAGAAAAATGATGGGATAAGAGAAAATGAAAAGGAAAAATAAATAGACATACAAGCCATTGTATTCCCAATGTTTTCCAAGTGTCAATATCAAGAAATTTTAATTTTTCCATTCAGCTTTGCCAGGGCATTGAATATATTGGAACTATGTATATAAAAAAGAATACCCTGGGGATCCCTGGGTGGCTCAGTGGTTTGGCACCTGCCTTTGGCCCAGGGGGTGATCCTGGAGTCCCGGGAACGAGTCCCGCGTCGGGCTCCCTGCACGGGGCCTGCTTCTCCCTCCTCCTGTGTCTCTGCCTCTCTCTCTCTCTCTCTATGTCTATCATAAATAAATAAATAAATAAATCTTAAAAAAATGGATACCCCCCATTTCCACAAATGCACAGGCTGGTTGTGGGAGTGGGCTCCATTGTCTATCCCGTTTCAAATTCCACTTAGGTCTATGGTAATATTAGGTTACTATTAAAGAAATCTACAGCGGAACCTGGGTGGTTCAGTCAGTTAAGCAACTGCTCTGGGCTTGGGGCGTGATCCCAGGGTACTAGGATCGGCCCCCTGTGTAGCTCCCTGCTCAGTGGGGAGTCTGCTTCTCCTTCTCTCTGCCTGCTGCTCCCCCTGCTTGTGCTCTCTCTCTCTCTCTCTCTGTCAAATAAATACATGAAATTTAAAAAAAAAAAGAAAGAAAAAGAAAAGAAAGAAACCTATAATGTGTCAGGCACTGTGTTAGGCTCTTTCCATTCACTGTATCTTCTGAGTCTCAGATCGGCATGATCCCGCCAGATTAGCCCAGATTTCCATCTTACAAATGAGGAGATGAAGGCTCAGGGATGGGAAATGACTGGACTCCGTTCCTATGACTGTTGAGGGGTTAAACCGGGATTCAAATCCATGTACATCTCTAAGGCACGAGCCGCTCCCGGGAGGTGAGAGTATCTCAGTGGTCACCAGGTTTAGGACCGGGTGTACGTCCCCAATCTAGTTCCCATTCCTGCCTGGTCTGAAGACTCGGTTTACACGCCCGCCCGCCTGGCCTGAGCCTTCGTACCCTGCTTACTTACTTGTCAGAGGACCCAGCTGCTTGACCGTATCTGCCAGTTCAGGTACAGTTGATATCAATACCAGCCCAGCTTTGAACCTGAAGCCTCACAATTTTTTGTTTCTACTTTTTCTCATCGGCGGCCAGCCTGTAATGGGATCACAACCCCACACTAACCCTTCTACCTCCCGTGGGGTTTCTGTTGCATTGTCTCTTCTGTCATTTCAGCTTCCTCTTCACAGTTTCCCTCCCCATTATCCATAATCTGGCGGAAGAAGAAGATGAGGCACAGCAGAGAATGACAGGAATAAACTGGGAGCGATGTTAAACATGATTTAGAATCAGCGAGTCAGGGAATCTGATATTTGAAGGGAAAATGTAGGTCTGTCTCTGTACCCATTCCCTCCCTCAATGTACCCGTCCCTGCTTGACAGCTTCTTGACAGTCCATCATTCGCTGCATTAGAAAATCAGAGCTTACCTTCCCCGGCCCTCCCTCAGAGGGTCCAGGAGTACAGCTTCTCCCTTCCTCCCTGGACGGACTTGGCTGCACCCGGGGCCAGATCTAGGCCGCCCTTGGGAAAGAAACGATGGGGGGGAGGGAGGCTGGAAAGGAGACGGAAGGCAGGGGTGGGGAAGCATCTTGATCACGTGGCAAATAAGAGCACATAGGTGGACGGAGCAAGCACCACACGAGGGGTGTCCGTCTGATGAGAGTGGAGGAAGGACACATTTTAGCCAGAAAAAAAAAACTAGTGATGGTTGGAAAAGACCTCAGCCAGCCTCCTCTCCCCTGTCCCCAATTATATGTCCCTATGCTCTTCGCTACCTGCATCTCTGTTCTTTTCCTTATTAGTGTAGTTCATGCAATTTTTTCGTCTCCACCCCCTCTCGATTTTGTTTTCTTCGACGAGAATTACCATGACAGATGTATCTGGGCTGTGTTTTTGATGACATGAAATTCTCTGCCTCCTGAAATTCTTTCATTCCCCAGTAGGTCCCATGTTATAAAGGGGTTTTTGTTTTGTGTTGTGTTGTGCTGAGCTGAAAGCAGTTTTCTCAAAACGTTTGCTCATTGGTTCCGTTCCTGTCCTTTGGGACCAAATAAAACCAGTATAGTCTCTCCTTTATATGCCCGCACACCCAGGAGGAAGGAAACCAACCTTACCCTTCTCTCTACCCCATGAGGTCTTGTCCCCTGAGCTCCATGTCCCCAGGCCCTCTTGTTACGTATATGCCGTGGTGTGCAGTCCTGTGCATAAGCCGCTCACTCCCCTCTGGCCACACCACGAATGATCACGTCCCCGTCCCTTCCAGACTCAGCTGGCCCAGTGTATGCAGAGGTGGGTCTCTTACATCCCTGTCGCTATAGTCTTCTTTCCGTTACTAAGTCGAAATCTCTTTGCACCCAAAGGTGTGTGTGTGTGTGTGTGTGTGTGTGTGTGTGTGTGTGTGTGTGAAAATGACAGAAAATAAGGGCTCGTGGAACTTGGACAAGGATGTAGTGGAGAGAAGCAGGCGCGTGGGACCCCGAAGTCAGGCAGGTGCAGCCCCGCCTGGCGGTATGATGCTTGACATCAGAGATGGCCCAGCAGGGGACAGAACGTGCTGCAACAGTTAGATGATTATGCTGATACGGACTGGGATTTATTATTATGTTTGTCTTATTCGGGACTGAATTTGATGTGATGGCTGCGGCCGCTTCCGGGCTGGGTGGATTCCCCCAAAGCTCCTCGGGGAGCAGCCACCGGGAGGGACAGGGAGCGTCACTGGGTGTCACTGTTGAGTCACAGGAACGCAGCTGCCTGCTTGCCTATGGAAGTCTGGGTCCTTAACAGAAGCTGGGAGCTGGAGGTTTGGGGGGACTGTCTGTGCCCTCCCTGTTGGCATCTTTGCTTTAGGGTCCAGATAGATTATCCCTCCCTCCCCCTGCACCCCCTTGAGAAGCGTGGGGTGGGACGGGGCCCTGTCATTGTGGCCCCAGGAGGCCTCCGCTACTGCCCCACTCATCTGCCCTTGATCCACCTCGGGGTGCTGGGTTAGGGGTCTGCTTCTGTGCATCAATGCGGCAAGCGACCCCCCAATCCTCCCCCAGCACACCCAGGACCTACGGAGCTGGCCACCCCCTGGCAGGCACACCCTTGCATCCCACAGTCCTGACGTTGTGCAAGCAGATACACATGAGCCCAGCCTCAGGGACGTCAGTGGCACAGTTCAGGGTCTCAGGGAAGTGCTGATTTTCATAGCAATACAGACAGGCCCCTGGCACGTCACAGGACAAGGAGAGGAATGGACCAAGGACGGAAACGCCAAGGATTCGCAGGCTGCGAGCCCCAGCGGCCTTCTGTCCTGTCCGAGAACGACCTTGTTACCCCCAGTCTGACCTACACATAAGTGTGGATCTCCGCTGCCTCATTGATGACTGCGTACCCTTTAATATGGTTTTTCAAGCCCTTTGGCAGCTGTCTTTTATCCCTTTAGAAGAAATTAATAAGAGCGTAAATGCCAGAGTCCCATATCCCGAGAACTTGTCCTGGATGTCTGGGGAGAGCCCAAGGCATCAGGATACTTGTCGATTCTACATATCATGAAACCATATACAGAGAACACTCTTCCGGGACTAGTCCACAGGTCACATGCTTTGTGAAGATTGCGCACCACGTTTCGTTTTATTTTATTTTCATTTTTCCCCCTTCTGGAATTCAATATGGTGCGGTGTCCAAAGAGATCCTTCCTTCCAAAATGCAAATATGACCGCTCTGTTCTCCCCTTTTAAGTTCCCCAATGGCTAATCACCACATAGAAGCCAAGACCAAACTCATTGTCCTATTATTTGGGCCTATCCTCACGGGCCCCGACAATCCAGGGCAGTGTATTTTCCCTCCCCCACGCTAATTATGCTGTCACACGTGGCGCCAGCGGTTCCTCACTTGGCTGCACACCGAAATCACCCGAGTAGGTTTGGCAACATTGATGCCTAAGTCCTACCCCCAACATTTCAGTTGGTGTGGGAAGGGACCCGGGCATCCAAGCCCTCAAAGCTCACCAGGTGATTGTAACGGGTCACAGAATTTGAGAATTACTATCCTGTGATAGTCACCTTCTAGGAACACACCCGCCTTCAATCTCTCTCTCTCTCTCTTTTTTTTTTTTTTAACCTACCTTCTCTTAGCCTCCTCTCACCCACCCATAGTTCTTGATCCTACTTGGTTCAACCCCCACATCATCTCCTGGAAAGAAACTACCTCTGAGCCTAGACCTCAGCCAAGTTAAAGATTTTTCTCTGACATTCCACAGTGTTGTATGCAGACCATAGGATACTGGATTGGAAATATCTATGTATTTTTAAATATATTTCTGCTTCTTGACTATATGCTCATGCTGGGGCAGCCAATGGAAGATTGTTGGCATCATGTGCCCAGCACACAGCACAGAGCCCAGCACTTATTAGGTGCTTAGGAAACAGTTGTAGGATAGCAATATTGATGATGGAGATTGTGAATGAGTGAATGAATGATCAGTGATCATGATAATGTCTAATATTTATCAAGGACTTACCATGTTTATGGCTATATACAGAGCGTTACGTAGCATTTCACACTCACAAAAGCCCCACAAGGAAGACTGATGTGCATTTTACAGATGAGGGAACTCAGGTAAGCAGTGATTTGAAGTCTGGTCTCTTTGACTCCACTTTTAGTTAGCCTAGTGATCCAAAAATAGAAAGGTAAAGGTGTTTTTTGTTTGTTTGTTTTGAAAGGTAAAGATGTTTAACCAGATTTTGTCATTGTAGCTTTTATTGCATGTCTTTTGCCAGACAATATACTAGCTCTTTAAAGACTTCGTCTTAATTTAAGCCGTACAATAAGCCAGTCTTATCATTCCCATTTAGCTGAAAAGAAAATCAAGTCTCAGAAAGAGGCAAATTCAGGCAAGGTCATAGGGAAGTACAACAAAAATGATAGAAGAGATCCGATGGCTGCTCTTTGGCTGTCTGGCTTCGACGTCTGGAATAATTCCCTATATTACAAGAGCCTCATGACAATGACAAAGAAAGAGGAGAGAGAGAGAGAGAATGAGAGATCAGATATATAAATGACTCTTTTGGACTCACTTCCATGGGAACGAAATACCTCAAAGACAATTTTCTTTGACTCTGTTCCCCAAACCCTTAGCGCTTTTCCCCAAAGGATCATTGGGACAAAAAGCCAACAAAGACTTTTTTTTTTTTTTTTTTTTTTTTTTAGAGATTGATCAATTATTCTGAGCCTACCAAGGATATCTGAAGTGTGACCAAATTTTTGTATTGATGCCCTTGCAATTTCTTTCTTTAGACAATTAACGCAGAGTGTTAATGCCCAGGGGCTTCGATCCTCTTTCTTTTCCTTTTTTTAAAGGACTGACACCTGGGACCCATAGAAGAAAGCCTTGTGAAGATCACACTGCAGAATTGTGGCCAGGACCCTGTTCTCCTAACCCCTCAGTCCAGTGTTGCTACCCACAGGTCGACTCAGCGATTAAAAAAAGAAAAAAAAAATCATTGTTAAACATGATGAGTATTTTAAAAACACCTTGGGAAGTTTTTAGGTGTCAAGTACTCTCAGTGACGAGCACGAGGTATTTTCATTGCCTGCGCTACCCCATAACAAGGCCATTTGCTCTGTGGGATCCGGGTAATGGGGATGAGCAGGAGCAAGCAGAGGCAAGGTACAGATTCCTTTCCCTTACTGATGCGAACAGATGGTTTAAAATGGGAAGTGGATACCGGCTGCAAGGAAATGGGAGCTGTTGTCTCCCTGCTGAGGGCAGACAATATCCTTTGGGAAAGAGTAGAGGAGACGTCTGGAAATGCCCTGGGTGAGCGCCGAATGAAGGCCCATCAAAGTTGGGGGAAGAAGATCAGATTGAGGGTCAGACTGCCTCCAGTGCTTGCAGGGCCACGCCGTTAGGAGAGCTGCCGAGGCCCTTCTCACTGTTGTTTGTCCCACGTACCCAGTGAGAGTTGATCTGCACACGAATCAGCGACTGGCAGAAATTTGCTCGTGGCAGTTCCTCCCGTCTGTTCTCTTTCTCCTGTCTTTGACCACCACCATCTCCCTCATCCTCAAGCCATAACAGTGTTGTCGCTTTATGAATCTTTCACAAATCTTCCCACAGGAGGTCATTTTTCTTCCCTCGCTTCATCCCCGTGTTTGCTTTCTGCGTGTGCTATGGCTCTTACGGCGCGTGCCTTCACTTGTGCTTAGCTGTCATTCTGTCGGCCTCCTCCACCGGACTGTCTCGTCGTCCTGGGCAAGATCTGTGTTTTGACCACCCACCGCTTGCTTGGCACAGAATAATTTCCTACTCAACACTGGTTGAACTGAGTTAAATTGTGAGCACGGGTGCTACCTGCATACCCCCAGACATCCAGGCTAGAAACATGTGGGCATCCCTTTCTGGATTATTTGAGGGGATGGCCGGAGCAACCGTTTAGAAGTTGACCAACTTATGATAAAGGACATAGAACCAGAATTCCTCTATATGAGACTCCGTTCAGGGACGTGTGGCATTAGGAAAGCAAATCGCTTTTCTGAGCCACAACTTTGTCATTTGTAAACTGGGGATCACAGCATCCGGCCTGCCTGTCTTACGATATTGAACAAAACTACATTTTTTTGCATTTGCAAAAAAATTTGCATTTGCATCCCGTTTGAACACTGTACAGTATTATGGAAAGATCAATTATTCTTATTAATATTTTAATATGATAGGATGACTACATCATAACTATCTGAGGTCTCCTGTGCTCTAAATAACTATAATTCTTAACACCATGAGTTTTTGAGTTGGCAGTGATAAATGAGAGATCGCTGAACTAAAAGAAAATGACCGCGGTCTCTCGGACTCCCTGCAAAGTTCCTACTGGAACAAGGTCCCAAATCTGAAATCCCTAGGATAATACCAGGAACAGAAACAACACATATGGAAACTTCGGGTGACATGTCAGATGCTCAGGGATAATAGCAGGGATACGAATGGAACTGGACGTAGCAAAACATGTATCTTAAGCAGATACTAATCCTTGCTCCTCACTGAAGCCCTTTGATGCACCTGCGGATGGGCCTGTCTTCAGAGGCGGCTTTCTCATTTTAGTGACTTTGACTCATACCCTAAGAACTTGGATGTGGGTACAAAGAAAAGTGGGAGAATTGATTCTGTAGAGAACGGAGCCCTGCTTCCCTTTGATTGTAACCTTGAGTAGTATATTTCTTTTTTTTGGGGGGGGGCGGGGGGAGTTGCATTTTTATTTATTTATTTTTTTATAATAAATTTATTTTTTATTGGTGTTCAATTTGCCAACATACAGAATAACACCCAGTGCTCATCTCGTCAAGGGCCCCCCTCAGTGCCCGTCACCCAGTCACCCCCACCCCCCGAGTAGTATATTTCTGCTCCTTGAATCTGCTTCCTCATCTGTAAATTGGGGGTACAGACCACGACGGTGGCGGCCATGTACTGAACAACTGTTAACACTTCTTAACTCTGAAGTAGTTACTCGTTCGTAGCTGTGGACACTCGGACCTAGGGAGCTTAAGTAACTTCCTTTGCCTCAAAAAAAAAAAGTACAGTTTAAGACCGCATTGGCATAAAGACAGATATAATTAGTCTGTGAATCAGCTGGGAGAGGGTGGGACTAGGATATGGACAAAGGTTTATTGGAATCCAAAGCCTATAATTTCAACTACAAAGTATTACACAAATGTCAGTTGTCGTTGCTATTGGTGATACAGTCAGACAGCCTGGGCATTTAAAAGAGAAAAGTTCATCCACTGTGGCTCCAGGAGCCTGAGACGTTTCGGATCATTTTTTGGAGCAAATTTGTGAAAGCCCCACATGTGCCTTGTGTGGGAATAAGGGAAGATAGAAATTCCTCCGTTCCCTTCATCAGGACACCGAGACATCAAAAATGTTAGCGAGGTAAACACACAGTGTGAGTTAGCACCTCCTGCTCTGCACAAGACTCTTTTATTCTTCATTAATGTATCCCGATATATTTCTTGCTGCTCCAGTGTTTGCCTCCGACGTCCACCCACCCCACATCAGACACACACTTCCTCTCTTCCTTGCATGGTTCCAGGGAAGTAGGTGAGCAGAGCTGGCATGGAGACAGGGCTGCATTGTGCCTTGCGTGAGCCCTAGCTAGGCACTCTGTCGTGACGGACCCCTTTGTCCATAAATTTTTTTAAAAAAAAATATATATATATTTTATGACAATGTTCGTATAAAGGTGGTATCCACCTTTATAAATTTATTATTACAGGGGCAGCCTGAGTTGCTCAGTGGTTTAGCGCCGCCTTCAGTCCAGGGCCTGGTCCTGGAGACCCGGGATCGAGTCCCACGTCGGGCTCCCTGCATGGAGTCTGCTTCTCCTTCTGCCTCTCTCTCTGTGTGTGTTTTTCATGAATAAATAAAATCTTTTTTAAAAAAATTCATTATCATACACTCATTTTTATTAAAATAGTTAATTTTTCTTCGATTTTAAAATGAATCAAAATCAAAACTTTTTATGGTTCCTTAGAAGTATCGCAGGCCCCAGGCATTATGCCTCTTGTACCTAACATGACCATGAATGAAGAGCTTGGGAAACAAAATGTCAGCAGGATATGAATCCATCCTCAGAAACTTTAAGAGTGGGACCTCGAGTAAATGTAAAGTAAAGAACTCTGTGTCCCCATTTTCTTTCTCTCTTTCTATTCTCCTCTGTATTCTAGAGGAGAAAAATGCTTGGCTTTGCTGGATTAAGAAGATAGGAAGGAATGTAGAACAGGCCTTGCAATGCCATACAAGTTCTTGTTAATCCGTAGGTCCAAGGATTCCAGTTTCTTCTAATTGGCCAGCCTACATTGTAGGCCAGAGTGTCAGAATGATATGGTTCACTATGCTTTCAGAATCCCATGGAACGTACTGAAAGGAAAAAAAAGAAGTTCTTTGTGTTTCAAACAAATATACAGGAAACAAAAACTAATATCTATTAAAATCGTTATCACCACTTTGAGGTTAAGACCGAAAAGAGAAATACACATTCACTCCCTCCTCCGCCCAACTAGAAACTCCACCCTAGATTCTTAAGAATCTAAGAATTAAACAATTTGGTTAAAACTATTCACCTGGTCACTCTAGTCCTACTTATACTAGCCATGCCCATTTGGGTATAGGGAGAGACAATTGACTAACGTCTTCCTCGAATCCAGACAGATCTTATCTACTAACTTTCTCTGGCCTGGTAGACTTAATATAGGAGAAAATGAGGTTAGTTTAACACAGTGGCAGCTCAAAAATTTCTGTGTGGAAGGTTGTGATTAATTTGGAGGGCAGGTGTTAGAGATTCTCCTAACGCTGTGTGCAGAGCAAGTAGCCTATATTTCTTCATGTAAGTAATAACTGGAGGAGATTGATGAAGGTCGTGAGAAAGCTGAGAAGCAAAGGCCTAACCAGGGCACCCCTAAGACAAGGCTCACACCCAGGAGTTTCGCCCCGTGAAATGAGGCCCAGCCCTAGGGATCTTTGCTTTCCCTTTATCATTGCGTAGCCCAGCCCTGGGTAACTGAAGATGACAAGACGGGGGAGGCTTCCCAGCTCTTCTAGGGACCTTCAGACCTTTCCATCAATTTGTTATTCTAGAATTGTGCTTAGGGCAAGTATCCAAACCATCGGTCTGTATTTTGTCCAACTCAACTTATTTCCACATTTTAAAAATAATAAGGACATATGTTTGCCTCTAATCTTCCATCCTTCTCTGTATCCACTGCTGCATTCTCCTTGATTTAGCAGAGATCATGGTGAATAGTTCATGGGGAATGGAGTCTGTGTAAATACTATTCTCCTTCAGAAAACAAAAGGGTTTTTTGTTTGCTTGTTTGTTTTTAATGGAGCTGTGGAGAAGAGGAAAAAAAATGTGAATTTGGATTTACAAAACCTAGACCAAATTCAGCGTCCAATGCTAACTACCGGGTCATTTTGAGTAAGCAAACTCCTCTCAGAGTTTGGTCATCTGCAGGATGGCTTAGTATAGTAACTGACTTGCCTACCATACGGGGTTTTTGTGAGAGCTAAATGGGATTTTGTTCACGGATGTCCTTTGAAGTCAGCAAAGGAGTGTATTTCATACAAAGTAGGAAGCTGTAATTATTGCTGTGATCACTATCTACCTTGAATCTCCATAGCACCAAACATCTGGCTACTAACCAGGTCTTCCGATCAACCTCACAGCATGAACAACCCACGGACATTATTTCTATCTCCTGGGAAAGCATTTCAATGATTTAATGGATAGATCGTTATTTACATTTGACGGCCACTAGGCTGGACAGAAGTTGACTGCTATTTATCCTTAAGATGCAGTTTTCTTTCTTCTTCTATGTTCTTTGAATGGATCTTCTAAATGAAAGAATTGTTTCGTTGTACACATTTGCCCCTATAGAATAGCTGCCAGCATGAACTGTAATAATGGAATTCCATCATCAGAAAGAACGGCGTTTCTGGGGGTGGATATCTAGTGAGGAGGAGGAGAGAGGAGGGTAAGAGAGGGAAGCATTTCAGATCAGTGCAGTTCTATTGCCTGGATCTCCCTTTCATTGGCATATCAGAAAAGGAGGCAAGCTAAGGTCCCATCAAATTAAGGGGACGTGAGCTTGAAGGAGAAGTATCAAATTGAGCTTTTGTTGGAAATTGGTGAGGAGGAGGGAAAAATCGCCTTTCAAAGCTTCCAGTGCTTTCATAAAGTCCCCTTAAAACATTTTCACTGACTTTCTCTCCTTCTCTCCTTTTAAGAATGTAAATCACATTTTAAAGTTATTTTAAATTATTATTCTGAAGAATCATTCACAAGTTTAATTCGCTAAGAACCCGAGGGAAAAACAGACAAATGAAGTCACATTCTTAGATTGACAAGATTTGTTAGTCATAAATGAAATCATGCAAATGAAAACACTAAATAAACTATGGCCTTTTATACGTGCAGAAGTTTATTAGTCAAGCATTGATTTGTTGAAGCTCTTCTATGTGTGATAAATGAAAAAGCAAACGTAAAGTAGTATTGGACACATAGCAAACCCCAAATGTTAAATTTCTCCCCTTTTGGACAAGATTGCTTTGCTCGGATCTCATCGACAGGGCAAGCTTATATTAGAGAAAGAATATCTATGTGTTGTTGCCAGCCATTTTTTATTGAATATATTTTGCATCAAGGTCACAGTGATTGATTGTG
Organism: Nyctereutes procyonoides; assembly: GCF_905146905.1. Lineage (NCBI taxonomy): Eukaryota > Metazoa > Chordata > Mammalia > Carnivora > Canidae > Nyctereutes > Nyctereutes procyonoides. The sequence goes on along the minus strand of NW_026575135.1, from coordinate 2,218,369 downwards.
TCTTGGAAGTTGGCAACCTTTCAGAATGGACTTGTAAACTTGTTCATCTCATTTCGTTTGGCGATAGGTATCAAAGGTCTTAAAATTTTTTATTTTCCCTTTGACCCAATAATTCTACTCCTGAGAATATATTCTGAGGTAATAATCTTGAACTCAGAGAACGTTTTATGTATTCACATGTTTACCACAACCTTACTCACAATGAAAACTTGTGAACAAATTACCTATAGAACAATAGACCAGTGGTTAACTCCAGGTGCAGGCCAGTGGCGTGCTGACCCCTACATACTGGTGAAACTGGATAATTTTATAATGTAATCACTTTTGAGATTATGCTAAATGAAAAAAGCCAGTCACAGACAGACAAATACTGCAGGACTCCACCTACATGAAGTATTTAAAATAGTCAGACTCATGAAAGCATAGGGTTGGATGGTGGTTGCCGGGGACTGATAGGAGAAGGGAATGGGGAGATGTTCACTGGGGATAAAGTTTCAGTGATGCAAGATGAGTATGTTCTAGAGCTCTGCCGTACGACATAATGCCTATAATTAACACTATGCTGTGCACTTAATTTTTTTAAGAGAGTAGCTGTCAGGTTGAGTGTTCTTAGAAAGAAAGAGGGCACAAATAGAAACTTTTGGAAGTGATGGGTATGCTTATTATCTTGACTGTGCTGATGGTTTCATGGGGTGGATACATATGTTCAAACCCATCAAATGGCATCTATTAAATCTGTGCACTTTTTGTATATCAATTATATTTCACTAAAGTTTGTGTGCGTGTGTGCATGTATGTGCATGTGTAGTTCTATGACAAATTCATGCAATCAGAACCATAATCAGGATACAGAGCTGTTGTATCACTAGTTAGACTCATCCTCTGACCACACAAGTATGCCAAACAAAGTCTCTTACCCATCTCTAACATATAGTCATTTGAGAATGTTCTATAAATATAATTATATGCTATGTATGTTAATTTTTTTAACAAATACAATTGTATTATTTACATTATCTTGCATCTCTCTCTATTTTTATTATTTTTTTATTTTTATTTTTTTTATTTATTCTTTTTTTTAAGGTACATTACTTTTTTTTTTTTTTTAAAGATTTTGTTCTTCATCAGAGACACAGAGAGAGAGGCAGAGACACAGGCAGAGGCAGAAGCAGTCTCCATGCAGAGAGCCTAATGTGGGACTCGATCCCGAGACTCCAGGATCAGGCCCCAGATTGAAGGCGGCGCTAAACCGCTAGGCCACCTGGGCATCCCTCTCTTTATTAAAAAAAAAATAATAATAACACTCAATATAAATCATAGGCACTCCTACATGGCAACACATGTTTATAATTCTTGATCCTCTAATTTTTAATACATATCTATAAGTATCCTGTTAAATTTTACATTATTAGAATTATATCATACAATTTCTTTTTTCAATAATTTTTTTCCTTAAATTTGTTCCTCCTCTCTTCTTTTCCCACAAATCAACTCTTCATTAGTTTCTCCCCCTACTGAGTAATCATAGTAGCACCTTCATGAGTATTATGTATTTTTTTTGCCATATTTATCACACATCAGAAAGAATATATATGATTATTATATACACAGACACACAAACATGTATCAAAAGCAAAAAATGCAGATACAAAGTAATGTAAATAATGTGATTTTGTTTGTTAAAAATGAATACCACCACTCTCATTGATTATAAAAATAGAATCACAATATATACATTTTTAACAACTTGTCTTTTCAGCAATACCATTTGGAATATCCTCCAGGTCAAATATTATCATTCATGTTTGAATTGCTAGGCGAGATCCTAAGGTTTAGACATATCATATACAGTAGGATAATGACCATCCCCCGTCTCATAATGAATGGGATCTGCTTTGTTCTGAGTTTTTTAGATTATCAACGATATTGTAATAAGCACACTGTGCGTGTGATATATATTGTGTAAACACACACACACCTACATAAACACACATAGAGACTGGGAGAGAGAAAATGTTTCCTACTACTACTATAACGATTTACCACACACTTGGCGGTTTAAAAAAAATATATTTTTTTCTCTTAAAGTTCTGCAGAAATTTCCAGAAATGGGTTGGCAGTCAATTTTGAAGACTCTAGGAGAAAAAACAATTCAATTCCCTTGTCTTTTTCATCTTCTAGAGGCTACCTCTGTCATTTGGTTCCGCCCCTTCCTCACAAAACTCCAACCCCTCAATTCCACTGTAGCATTTCCTTCTACTAACTGATCCTTCTGCCTCCCTCCTATAAGGAACCTTTATGAATGCGCTGGGCCTCAACAGAAGATCCAAAATATCCTCCCCTTTTCAAGACTCATAATTTTTTTAAAATTATATCAGCCAACGTTAGTTGAAGTTTCACTACATCTAAAACATCATTAGTTTCATTTTTTTAAAATATTTTTTATTTATTTATTTTTATTTACTTATGACAATCACACAGATAGAGAGAGAGAGGCAGAGACACGGGCAGAGGGAGAAGCAGGCTCCATGCACCGGGAGCCTGACGTGGGATTCGATCCCGGGTCTCCAGGATCGCGCCCTGGGCCAAAGGCAGGCGCTAAACCGCTGCGCCACCCAGGGATCCCAACATCATTAGTTTCAGATGTAGTGTTCAATCATTCATCAGTTGTATATAACACCTAGGGCTCATCACACCACCTGCCATACTTAATGCCGTCACTCAGTTACCCCATCCCCCTACCCACCTCCCCTCAACAACCCTCAATTTATTTCCTAGAGTTAAGAATCTCTCATGGTTGGTCTCCCTCTCTGATTTCTTCCCATTCAGTTTTCCCTCCCTTCCCTTATGGTCCTCTGCACTATTTATTATATTCCACGTTTGTGAAACCATATGATGATTGCCCTTCTCAGACTGACTTATTGTACTCAGCATAATATCCTCCAGTTCCATCCACATGGAAGCAAATGGTGGGTATTCATCCTTTCTGATGGCTGAGGAATATTCCGTTGTGTATATGGACCACATCTTCTTTGTCCATTCATCTGTCAAAGGACATTGTGGCTCCTTCCACGTGTGGCTATTGTGGACGTTGCTGCTGTGAACCTTGAAGTGCAGGTGTCCCGTTGTTTCACTTCATCTGTATCTTTGGGGTAGATACCCGGTAATGCAATTGCTGAGTCATAGGGTAGCTCTATTTTTAACTTCTTGAGGAACCTCCACACTGTTACCAGCTTGCATTCCCACCAACAGTGCAAGAGGGTTCCCCTTTCTCCACATCCTCTCCAATATTTATTGTTGTTTACCTTGTTAATTTTCACCATTCGGACAGGTGTGAGGTGGTATCTCATTGTGGTTTTGATTTGTATTTCCCTGATGACAAGTGATGTTGAGCATTTTTTTCATGTGTTTGTTGGCCATTTGTAGGTCTTCTTTAGAGAAATGTCTGTTCATGTCTTCTGCTCATTTCTTGCTGGATTATTTGGTGTTTGGGTGTTGAGTTTGATAAGTTCTTTATAGATCTCGGATACTAGCCCTTTATCTGGTAAGACATTTGCAAATACCTTCTCCCATTCTGTAGGTTGTCTTTTACTTTTGTTGACTATTTCCTTAGCTGTGCAGAAGCTTTTTATCTTGATGAAGTTCCAATAGTTCATTTTTGCTTTTGTTTCTCTTGCCTATAGAGATGTGTCTGGCAAAAAGTTGCTGCGGCCGAGGTCCAATTACCTCTGTAAAGTCCCTATTACCATGTAAGATAACATAGTTACAGGCTTCAAGGATTAGGACATGGGCATCTTTGGCCGTGAGTATTATTCAGTTTCCTTAATATATAATCATATTTATTTTTTGAAGGACAGATTCACTGCAGTGGGAATTCTGGGTTGAATAATGTGATAAATTATCTTATTTCTTAGCAAATAAATATTCATTCTGTTCCTTACCACATCTTAGTTTTGAGTATATTTTTCCACTTCACTGACTTTGGACTTGTTATCATTTTAAAAAAAATGTGACTTTAAGGAGTCAGTTCCAGGGACACTTGAGTGGCTCAGTTGGTGAAGTGTTTGCATTCGGCTCAGGTCTTGATCCCAGGGTCCTGGGATAAAGTTCTGCATCAGGTCCCTGCTCCACAGGGAGCCTGCTTCTTCTCCCTCTCCTTCTGCTGCTCCCCCTGGTTGTGCTCTCTCACTCTCTGTCAAATAAATAAATACAATCTTTGGGGGTAAAAAAAGGAATAAGTTCCAGATATTTTCTTGAGTTGTTTCCTCCATTTTGAAAATAGACCCTCAGTAGTGGTTGCTTTTTGAGCCTGGTTCCCAGAAAGAAGAAAAAAACTCTTACCAACTTTAGCAGAGCTACAGGTTTTCCATAGATATAGTAAATATGTATTTGTTGTTTTAAGTAACTGTGTTTAGGGGATTCTTTGTTATTGCAAGAAAAGCTGATTGATACATAGAGTATGAATATATTCAATTTTAATAGATATTATAGCCTAATTGCTATAATAATACTCTAGCAATGCAGATTTATACAAACAACACATGAGAGCATTTTTATCCTGCATCTTACTACAGAAAAGAATCATCAGTCATTAAGTTTGCCAATATATGGATATAAAGGTATATACTTCACTATACTTGAGAATTTTATTTCCTTCATAGGAATATTTCTTCATATTTTCATCCACTATTTAAATTGATATAACTGTTGACATTTTTTCTTTTATTTTTTTCTTTAAATTTGTAAGAAATATGTCAAATCTTTTTGGGTTTTTTTGTCTTGTTTTTGTCATCAGATTAGTAAATATTCTACATTTCCCTAATTCATAGTTTAGCTACTCACTAGTTTTATATGTATACACACACACACACACATAGATTAGAATACATATATTCTAATTTTATAGAAATACATATTTCTTTGAATTCCCTTTCTATTCTTTCTTTCTTTTTTAAAAATTTTATTTATTTATTTGAGAAAGAGCACAAGCAAGGGGGAGGGGTTAGGGGAGAGGGAGAAGCAAGGTCCCTGCTGAGCAGAGGACCTTATGCAGGACTGAATCTCAGGACTTTGAGATCATGACCTGAGCCAAAGGCAGCCGCTTAACTGACTGAGCCACCCAGGTGCCCACTATCTTTAATTTCTTGGTTATGAAGTTTACTCCTATGCTTAGAATGTCTTGCGATACTTTTGTTTTATTTATTTAATCATTTATTTTTGTATTTAAGCTTTTAAACCATCTGGAATTTATTTTTTCTATCATGTGAGACAGGCTCCAACTTAATTTTCTTCCAGATGGGTAGCCAGTTGTGCCAGCTCTATTTAGTTTAATCATCCTTTTCCCCCATATTGAAATGCTACTTTTGTTACATTTTAAATTCTTATATAAATATTGTGACCTCTTTTTGGATTACGAGTGTGTACTTTCTGCCATGAAATTTTCTAAGTCCTGGAGTTACGGCATGGAACAAAACATAGTCCTCATTTATCTGAAGTCTATGTTCTAGTAGAGGAAAGCATAAAATAACTAGCTAACTAACTAAATCAATTAGTATATGATGGTAATAAAATAAATCAGGGGACAGAGAGTGAGGAGGGATATCCCTTTAGGCAGAGAATCTGGAGCTTTCTTCCTTTATAAAGTGACATTTGAACAGAACCTGAATAATGCTAGAGAGTAATCTATGTGTATATCTAATAGCAGAACATTTGAAGTAGAGGAAACAGCAAATGTAAAGACCTTAAAAAGGAATGTGCTTGGCATGTGTCCTCTGAAAAATATCAAAGGCGATGTGGTTGGCTAATGTGCCAGAATAGTTAAGCTATTATCAGCTTCCTCAGAGACTGATGCATTTTATCTTCTTATTCCAATACTACAATGAATTGAACGGGTTCAAATATCAGCAAGGCCAGGCAACCTTCATTATTCTAACTTTGACACTTTCCTTGGATATAACTTAGGACTTTCTGTGATATTAAGATCATTTTTTTTTAATTGTCTCTTTTCTTCAACAAAGCAAATACACACACACACACACACACACACACTATACACCCCCTCCCCACCCAGAAGTATTTAGACAGGAATTCAGGTAGATGAAACTTGCATGTCATTATTCTAATTATAATTGACCTAATTTTTTATATTAATTATAGGAAATTTGACCCTTTGTGGCATTAAATCTTTCCATCCAAGGGCATGGTGCTGTCTTTGGTAGATTTTATTTTGTGTTTTTCAATAATATTGCATAGCTTTGTGTGCATCCTGTACTTTGATAATTTTATTTTTAATATTTTTTAATTTTATGGCTGTTTTGATGATTTATTTTCTTTTCAATTGTTTATTGCTAGAATAGAGAAAAATACATATATATTGTACATTTATTTTATATCCAGCCACTTCACAAATTCTCTTATTATGTCTGTCTTCTACAAGAAACATTGGGTTCTTTCTGTATATAATCTTGCTAAAGACAGGATAGTTTTAAGTTTCTTCTTATCAAATATGTAGGAAAAGTTATTTAGTTCTCCTGCTTTGGAATATTTGCCAGAGCCTCTAAGATATTTTTGAATGCTAATATGGATAGTAGTCATTTCTTTCAGTTTTCCTGATATTTATTGTATTAGTTTAATTCAATTCTTATTTAAGCTATATTTTTGAGAATGTTTTTAAAATTTATTAAATACCTTTTGAGTCAGCTAATTTTCCCCTGTTATAGTAATGTAGAAAATTATGTTGATATATTCAAATAAACCTTCTATTCAAAGAATAAATCCTACTTGGTAATGGCTTTCCAAACCTTTTATTATTTTTTCATTGTTTTTTCCCTCCTATCCATTCCTTTTTCCTCTTTTGAGACTTCTACTGTTTGAATAGTAGGTCTTCTGTACTTTTTATTTGTCCCTTATTAACTGCATTCTTGATAGTCATTACTTCATGTATTATCTTTGTACTTTGAGATACTTTTTTCTATTTGATTTCTCTCTCTCTCTCTCTTCCCTTTCCCTCCCTCCATTCTTCTTCTCTTTCTTCTTCTTCTTCTTCTTCTTCTTCTTCTTCTTCTTCTTTCTTCTTTCTTCTTTCTTCTTTCTTCTTCCTTTTATACTAATTACTGGAAAACTGATCCTTTACAGTACCAAGTCTTCCCATCCAAGGGTATGTCTTTCCTCTGGCATATTTTATTTTCTGTCTTTCAGTAAGATTACAAATGGTTTATAATATTAAAAGATTATAAAGACTATAGTCTTAAAATATTATATGTATACATATATACATGCATATACATTGTATATACATACATGAAACATTATTAGAATATATATTCTAACAACGTTTTAGTTGTTTAGACAGATTTATTTCTTCTTTATTTTTTTTTTTTAATTTTTATTTATTTATGATAGTCACAGAGAGAGAGAGAGGCAGAGACACAGGCAGAGGGAGAAGCAGGCTCCATGCACCGGGAGCCCGATGTGGGATTCGATCCCGGGTCTCCAGGATCGCGCCCTGGGCCAAAGGCAGGCGCCAAACCGCTGCACCACCCAGGGATCAATTTTTCTTCTCTGTTCTTCCTCTGTATGTAGCTACAAGCCTCATTGAGTGTCTTGTTATGTTCCTTTGATCTGTGGCCTTTCAGTCAAACTTTCAAAAAAACCTTGAATATGGCAATCTCATGAGAAATATCTGTCATATAGTTGTATTTGGTAGTCTATGCCCTGATGAGACAATATACAACTCCTCTATTCCCTGATCCTACTGTCTTCCCACTTCTAGTCCTCCCTCCCACGTATATCAGGATGTAGGGCACACTTAATGTAATCCAAGTAAATCTTCTCTAAAGGGCCACATGTTTTGATGGGTCAGCTGCCCACCAGGATTTCTCACTAACCACTGTCTTTCTAATTGAAAGGGGAAGGTATTCCTCACATCCTGTCCCAGTATAACTATGACAGAAGCTGAGGTATACAACACTCTCCATATTCTGCATATCTGTTTGCCCCAGCTCTGCTCAATGCAATAGCATGTTCAAGACACAGTGGGGTTTAATGTAAACCAGACCAGTTCTGGAAATGGGTACCTCATCTCATGTTTGAGTATGTTATCCATCTAGAGTATCTCATCTTTGCCTAGTCATGAGACTTTACTCTTTGGGTATCATGAGACACAACTCAAATTTATTACTCCTAAGTGTTCAAATGCTTATCATCAAATTGTTATTTATATTGGAAAGTGCCTTTCTCTTTTTCCCAAAGCTACACATACCCTAATGGACATTTTCCAACTTATTCATGAGAGAGAGAAATTTCTTTTAAGAGAAAAAAATGGTGAATTACTTACTGCATGTATGTATGTCATTAACAGAAATTCCTCTTCTTTGCATTTTAAAAATGTTTATCACTTTTAAGATTCCTCACATAAATTATCTTGTTTGATCCTCATCATGATCCAGTAAGGTATAATTTTTAAAAAATATATGGTTATTCATGGAATGAATTATTGCAAAATTAATTATTACTTGGTAGACATTATATAAAAGTTTCCACGTTTAGATTTTACACTAGCCATTTGGAGAAGGCACTATTATTATCTACATCTTATAGATGAGAAAAATAAAATATAGCATTATATTTTACTATAAAATGTCAGAATGAGTAGCCCGACTGTAAAAGTGTACCTAATCAGTGGTGGAACTGGGACTTTGTACCCTTAAAATCTAATTGTAGACTGTATACTCTTAAATACCATGTAATCATTTGGGTAGATGTAACCATTTATATTTACTGATCAGGAAACTGATGAAGGATGTTGACTTGTTCACTCATGGTCACTCATCAAAAGTGAAACAGATATCAGAAACCTTATCTTTTCATTTTAAGTATGTGTTTCTTTCCAGGATATGATATGTAACTAATAAAATTGGTCCCCTTATAGAAACTGAGCAGTATACAATCATATGGACCATTTAATCTAGCAACAGGTAAACCTGAGATTCACATACATGTTTTTTAATGTAATTTTCCGTATAACCTACTTTATAAAATTGTTGTTACCACTGCATAATTAGATTAGTCTAATTATGGCCATTACCTTTTGATTTCACTTTGAAATTTTATTCTATTTTTATATAGATTTTAGCAACTAAGCAGAAGTAAAATCAGTGGCATAGCTTTTATAAAATGTAAGCTGATTTCTGCTATTGTAAAGAATATGTTAATAGAGAAGCAATTGAAATGATTTCCAAAATTTAAATGGAGTCAAGTTTCAGAAACGTGAGTTCATTCAAGTCAATGAATATTCACTGAGTCCTTATGACATGCTGGGCACGATGCTAGGCATAGTGGGAAAGAGAGATCATAAGAGCAGTCACTGCCTTTAGGGGGCTCTAATTCATTGGGAAAGACAGGCATGTACACAAGCAATCTTAATATTAGCTAGAATGTTATAAGTGTTATAACAAAGGGACTGAGAAAGTGCAATAGGGATATAAAGGAAAGAGATATTAACTCCAACTGGGCGAACTTGAGCAAACAAATAAACTCCACAGCTGGTGCAATAAAATGTGATTTCAAGAAAAAATACTTTTGTTTTAATTGCCTTTAGTGTTATTAGGCAAGTTGCCAAGAAATGTTTTCTTCAATATCAAGTTATATCTCAAGGATATCACTTTGAAAAGGAAAGAATGTACCTTTGCTGTTGGACTACTAATTCTGAGATTTTAGAACAAAGTATTCACCCTGGAAGTTATCTCAGTGATCAGTTCTAATAATCAATTTGTTTTCCAGTGGTGCAAACTAAGTTTCTAGACAAAGGGACTAACTTTCCGAAGGTCACAGGGGACAAATCACTAAGTAATTAAAATTAAGACACAAGTCACATAACTTTCAGTTGATTTGGTTTTCTGCCTCATTGGGGTTCTCCTCTTTATCTTTTGTACCTTCATTCATATAGTCTCTCTTTCAAAAATATTCATAAGCCTTTTTCTTTGTATTATACAGTAGATTTCTATACCATTAAAATCAGGTTGGGCTCTCTCTTCTGAAATCATAAAAAGCTACAGGAAAGTACAATAATTGTAAGTGACATCAGCAACATGGTTAATAAGATGTCCTTAGTAACATCTTTATCTCAGCAACAACTTGGTATCCATCAAGAACAAAAGTGCCTTTGTGAGAGCCATGGGATCCAGCACCATACACCAAGGGACCCAAGAAGACATCTTGCCCAACTGAACATCAGGTATTAGACATGGAAACTTTGGCCCAATTGTGGACACTGCATGGCACTGCAGTGGCTCTGATCCCTCTTACTGCATTCTTGGAGCTGCTGGACAACATTGACATAGACAAGTGAGCCTTTGTGGAAGTTCAGGTTTTGAGAGGACAATTTGCAGTACATAATGGCTAGAAGAATTTAAAAATAATAAGCCAAGAAACACAGGCTTAGATGCATTGGAAAGTGTAAGGAACATTTTAACTTTAGTCACTTAACTCCTCCCCAAAGGCATACAGTGAGTGTCACGTGAAGTCTTCTCAGCCTGTGATTCTTCTACAGGGGAAAGTGAGAGTCTGTGAATGAGCATCCGACTTCCCTAGCTGTGTGGGATATTGCCAAAAATGACCCATTTTTCTCTCCTCTCATCCAGAGCACCATCGAGTCAAGAGCCGCATGACTGGGAAGCAGGAGGAAGTTAAGAGAGTAGCAAATAAGAATCTTGGGGATCAAAGCACAGTGCAGTGATTTCCATCAAGAAGACTATTCAAAAGCCACTGGGGAGACCTCATCCACGGATTCCCCCCAACAGGGCAACCACAGCCCCCCACACTTCACCTACACTCCTCCACCAACTATGGCAGGCTCCTTGTGTGCAATTCCAATGGCAGCAAGAGTGAGCACTGGCAGATAGCTACTGAACATGGGTAGAAAACCAGCCCCAATCTGCAGACCAGGAAGAGACTACAGATTTCAGCTTTGGGTACATTTTGGGAATAACAAAAAGAGGCTAAAATTCATATAGAATCACAAAAGTCCCTAAGTAGCCAAAGCAATCCTGAGAAAGAACAAAGCTAGAGGCCTCGCATGACCTGACTTCAAACTATATTTTGAAGCTATGGGAATAAAAACAGTTTTTCTGGAGCACCTGGGTGGCTCAGTTGGTCTGCCTTCAGCTCAGGTCATGATTCCAACATCCTGGGGTGGAGCCCCGCATGGGCTTTCTGCTCAGTGGGGAGCCTGCTTCTCCCTCTTTCTCTGCCTGCTGCTCTGTCTGCTTGTGGTCTCTCTCTGTCTCTCTCTCTCTCTCTGTTAGATAGATAGATGATAGATAGATAGATAGATAGATAGATAGATAGATAGATAGATGATAGATAAACTCTATAAAACAACAACAAAAAATTTTGCTGTTTTATAAAAACAGACACATAAGCCAATGCAGCAACATTAAGCACCAAGAAAATAAACCCTCATGTATATGATCAACTAATGGTTAACAAGGAAACCAAGAATACTCAGTGGAGAAAGGATAATTTTTTTTTTTCCAAATAAATGGTGCTGGGGGGCAGCCCGGGTGGCTCATTGATTTAGCACCGCCTTCAGCCCAGGGCATGATCCTGGAGTACTGGGATCAAGTCCCACGTCAGGCTCCCTGCATGGAGCCTGCTTCTCCCTCTCCCTGTGTCTCTGCCTCTCTCTCTCTCTCTCTTTCTCTCTCTCTGTCTCTCATGACTAAATAAATACAATCTTAAAAAACAAATAAATGGTGCTGGGAAAACTGGATAGTCACATGCAGAGAATGAAATTGGATATTTTTCTTATACCACTCACAAAAGTTAACTCAAAATGCATTTAACACTTAAACTTTAGACCTGAAACTGTAAAACCCCTAGAAGAAAAATAGAGAGAAACCTCCATGACATTGGTCTTGGAGAAGTTATTTTTGGATATGACACCAACAGGATAAGAAAAAAAAAAAAAAAAACAAAGAAAAGAAAAGAAAAAAAAAAAAACTGGGCACGTGGGTGGCCCAGTTCATTAAGCATCCAAATCTTGATTTCAGCTTAGGTCATGATCTCAGGGTTGTGAGATCAAACTCTACACTGGGCTCCATTCTCAATGGGAAGTGTGTTTGAGATTCATTCTCCTTCTGCCCCTTCTCCGCTTATGGGTACCTGTGCTCTCTCTCTTTCACAAACAAACAAACAAACAAACATTTTGAAAAAAGCAAAAATTAATAAGTAGGATTACACCAAACTAAAAAAGTTTCTGCATGGCAAAAGAAATATACATACAATGGAATTTACTCAGCCATTAGAAACAATGAATACCCACCATTTGCTTCAACGTGGATGGAACTGGAGGGTATTATGCTGAGAGAAGTAAGTCAATTGGAGAAGGACAAACATTATATGATTTCATTGATACAGGGAATATAAGACATAGTGAAAGGGATTATAGGGGAAAGGAGAGAAAATGAGTGGGAAATATCAGAGAGGGAGACAGAACATGAGAGACTCCTAACTCTGGGAAATAAACAAGGGGTAGTGGAAGGGTGTGGGTGGGGGGATGGGGTGACGGGCACTGAGGGCACTTGTTGGGATGAACAATGGGTGTTATGCTATGTGTTGGAAATTGAACTCCAATAAAAAATATACAAAAAAAGAGAGAAATAGTCAACAAAGTAAAAAGGCAACCTACAAAATGGGAGAAGATATTTGCAAATTGTATATCTGATAAAGCAGTAACATTCAAAATATAGAAGGAGCTAATACAAATCAACAGCAAAATAGATGAACTGATTAAAAATGGACAGAGGTAGGTGGCAATGCCTTAACCGTATGCGTGTTGTCAGGCCCGAGGGCCTCTTCCATCCTTGTCAAGAGTGCTAACCTTCTCTCCTTTCATACACAGGTCAACTAATATTCGATAAAGGAGGAAAGACTATCCATTGGAAGAAAGACAGTCTCTTCAATAAAGGGTGCTGGGAAAATTGGACATCCACATGCAGAAGAATGAAACTAGACCACTCTCTTGCACCATACACAAAGATAAACTCAAACTGGATGAAAGATCTAAATGTGAGACAAGATTCCATCAAAATCCCAGAGGAGAACTCAGGCAACACCCTTTTTGAACTTGGCCACAGTAACCGGAGAAGGACAAACAGTGTATGTTCTCATTCATTTGGGGAATATGAATAATAGTGAAAGGGAATATAAGGGAAGGGAGAAGAAATGTGTGAGAAATATCAGAAAGGGAGACAGAACATAGAGACTTCTAACTCTGGGAAATGAACTAGGGGTGGTGGAGGGGGAGGAGGGCGGGGGGTGGGGGTGAATGGGTGACGGGCACTGAGGGGTACACTTGACGGGATGAGCACTGGGTGTTATTCTGTATGTTGGTAAATTGAACACCAATAAAAATTAATTTATTAAAAAAATAAATTAAAAAAAATGGACAGAGGAATTTAAAAGACATTTTTCCAAAAAAGATATACAATGGCCTTCAGGTACATGAAAAGATGTTCAACGTCACTAATTGTCGGTGAAACACAAGTCAAAGCACAACAAGATATCACCTCACACTTGTTAGAATGGCTATTATTGAAATAAAATAAAAAAAAAAAACACAAGAGATAACAAATATTGGCCAGGATGTGGAAACAAGGAAACCCATATGCACTGTTGGTGGGGATTTAAGGTGATTACAGACACTGTGGAAACAGCATGAAGGTTCCTCAAAAAAAGCTAGAAGTACCATGTGATCCAGCAATCCCATTTCTGGGTATATATCCAAAGGAAATGAAAGCAAGATCTCAAAGAGCTATCTGTACTCCCATGTTCATTATAGCATTATTCATAATAGCCAAGATATGGAAACAACCAAAGTTCCCATCAACAGATGAATGGATAAAGAAGTTGTGGTAAGTATATATAATTGGGTATTATTCATCTATGAGAAAGTGAGAAATCCTGCCATTTTTTAAGACTTTATTTATTTATTTATTTATTTGAGAGAGAGGGAGGGAGGGAGAGCACAGAAGGAGAAGCAGACCCCCTGCTGAGCAGAGAGTCTGACATGGGTCTCAAACCCAGGACCCCAAGGGCATGACCTGAGCCAAAGGCAGATATTTAACCGACTGAGTCACCTAGGAGCCCTTAAATCCTGCCATTTGTGACAATAACTCGAGGGCATTAAGTGAAATAAGTCAGACAGACAAGTACTGTGTGATATCAGTTATATGAGAAATCTAAAAAAGTCAAACTCATAGAAACAGAGTAGCATGGTGATTGCCAGGGGTTAGGGATGGTGGAAATGGGGAGATGTTGATCAGAGGGTATAAATTTCCAGTTATAAGGTAAATAAGTTCTAGGGATCTAATGTACAACTTGGTGATTATAGGTAGTAATACTGCATTTGATACATGGAAGTTCCCAAGAAGGTGGACCTTAAATGTTCTTACCATAAAAAAGGAACGGTAATTATGCAAGGTGATGAAGATATTAACTACCCCTATTATGGTAATCATTTCACAATATAGAAGTGTATCAAATTATCACAATATTCACCTTAAACTCAAATCATTACATTGTACATACATGTATATGTCAATGGTCTCAATAGGACTGGAATGAGAAAAAAATGCAATCACTGTCCATTTAGCATAGGCCATGAAGTACTTTTGTATGTTTATTTCCACTCCACAGAGCTACAGTTTGTGGTGGTTAACAGGAGTGCTGCAGACCCAGACATCCTGAGTTCAAATTACCTATACAGCACTGATTTTAGGCAAATTACTTAAAACCCCCCATGCCTCCATTTGTCATCTCTTGGTAGTCAAAAAGAGTGGCCTGCCTCATGGCTTGTTGTAGAGTTTAGATGATGTGATAGATGTAAACCATTCAGAAGAGAACTTTGAGCATGTGAACATCGTAAGGATGATCTGTTATTCATTCTATGCTTTGCCTTCCTTCATTTCAGAGACCAACTGGTAGAAGATAGCAATGAGCCCGTATGTGGGGAGTTAGATGTCCCATGTGACCTTTAAGATCAAAAGAAATAGCTTTATTTACTGCCTATTCACTGGATACTAGTACCATTACCTATGCTCTTAAATAAGTGAGGAAGCTAAAGTTCAGAGAACTTACATAACTTGCAGAAGATGCACAGATAAGAAGATTCAGGAGTCTTTTTTGTTTTGTTTTGTTTTGTTTTTAAGATTTTATTTATTTATTTATTCACACAGGGTTGGGGGGCGGGCAGAGACACAGGGAGAGGAAGAAGCAAGCTTCCTGCAAGAAGCTTGATGCAGGACTGGATCCCGGATCCCAGGATCATGCCCTGAGCTGAAGGCAGATGCTCAACTGCTGAGCCACCCAGGCATCCCTTGTTTTTGTTTCTAGGTCTTCTGCTGCTGGATATATACACATATAATCAGCTTGATCTATATGTGTATCACCAGATAATAAAAAAAAAAAAAAGATTACCAACTCTAGATTCAAGCATTCGTTCTACTGATCTTTTACCATATTGTCTCTAGGAGGGCAGTTTGGGTTAAATAGATTTTCTAATATGTAAGAGATATAAACATATGGCTATTAATTGTGAATTTGTGGCCCTATTGATTTTTTCTTTTCCAATCCTTGAATAGGCCATGTTCTATCTGACTAACTTGTACACGTCTGCCTTCTGCTCATTCTTCTAGACACACACACACACACACACACACGCATAGCTATGATGCATCCCACCTTCATTTTCCCAACTAATTCCTCCAGCTTATTCTCAGCCTTTAATATCAAATGCTCCAAGATACTTCCTTGTCCCCACCACCCTCAGCATGTTTAGATACCTGGCTTCTGTCTTTCCACATTGCTTTATGTCCCATCATCATAGCACTTATCGAGTCAGATTATGTTTTCTGCTAAAGTATAAGCAGCTTGGGAGTTGAGACTGAGCACGTTGCACTTACTGCTTCAGTTCTATGCCTAGTGCAGTTGCCACCAAGTTGTTGTTCTATGAATATTCGATGAATGAAAGAATGAGTGAGTGAATGAATGAACGAAAAACTATTGGTACTCATTAGACTTGCATAAGAACATCTGCACCAAAATCTCCATCATTTGCAACAACAACAAATAAAATAGATAAAAAAGAGTTAAGGAATTATAGGCTTAAAGATGATTTTAAAAATAATAACTGGCATAGAGAATAACCCTTCAAAAGCCTAGTCACAAACGTAAGCCCATTTCTAAATTGCAACATTCATTTCGCCCACATTTTGCTTACCTCAAACTAGAAAGGCACCAAGATGCCATGATTAGGGCAGAGCTTGCATCCAGAGATTTGTACATAATTCATAGTTTAAGTTCTGCAAGTTTGCATAATAAATAGTTTAAATACTGCAGCAACAGAGCTGGAGAGGAAATTAGGATTCTGAATGAAAAAGTTAATTATACCTCCAAGGATTTTTTTTTTTTTTGCAATACATTAAAAACAAGCTTAGAAGAGGATAATTTAGGCTAAAAAGAGACGGAAATGCAGGAGATTATGGGAGTGGTGATAACTGACAAGTTATCTTATTAAGTGGGGGTAATTAGACTAAATTAATTTTAAAATTGTAGCAGCGAATTCTAGATCAACAATAGCGTAAATAATTTATGGGGCTGATGATCTTGCAGCTGGAGTCATTTCTGTTAGATGGACTCTGTTCTTAACATTATTGGCCATTTTCTCTGTTTCAACCATTCTATTCAGATAACCCTGGGGGGTATAGTTTACAACTGGAATCTCCACCCTTTTAGCTAGGCTGCCAAAATAGATCAAAATACAAGAAATCTGCATCAAAGGAGAGCAGCTTTTTGTAAAAAGATGTCATACAATAGCTTTTCATCCATTTGTATGTCCATTCACTAACCCAATCCAAAATATGGATACTACTACTAATACTGCTATTAATAAATAGTATTAAGTTAACATGTTTTTAGAACTTAATGTGGGTCTAGGTAATATGTTGAGCATGGCATATGCACTATTTTGTTTATTTTAAACAACTGCCTTGTGAAACATGCACAAATATTAGTCCTCAACTAAGGGCTCAGAGCAATGCAGCAACCCGCCCAAGAACACACAATTAATAAGAACTTTGGTCAGAACCCCAGCAGGATGATACCAGAGCCACGGTCAAAACTATTGTGCTGTTCTAAGCACAGACCAGATGTCAAGAACAGATATTCTCACTTGGAGATTTTGTAATTTAGGGAGTAAACACAATGGAGGAAAATACCCACCTTTATTTTTTTTTAAGATTTTATTTATTTATTTATGAGAGAGAGAGAGAGAGAGAGAGGGCAGAGACACAGGCAGAGGGAGAAGCAGACTCCATGCAGGGATCCCGACGTGGGACTTGATTCCAGGATCCCGGGATCATGCCCTGAGCCCAAAGCAGACATTCAACCACTAAGCCACCTAGGCATCCCACTATCTTAACTTTTGATAGAACCATAGAGCAAGGGAAAGATAAAAATCTTTGTTTTCTTTTTATCTTCTAAAGAAGCCAATTTTTTTAAATTTAAATTCAACTTGTCAGCATTTAGTGAAGGTGCCATTTTGCTTGTCCCCCTCATGCCTCACCTTTCTGTAAGTTCCTAGCAGGGTCATGAATGCCACTATATTGAAATTCTCAGGAGCCAATTATACAGGGATGAAACAGACATCTGACAGGCAAGAGCATTCCTCTGGCCGTGATGGACAGCTGATCAGTAATTGAAGGGATGATTTATGGCTTAAAGGGAAGAGTACCTATCTCATGTGCACATACACATCTGTTCATATAAAACATATCTTTCCAAAATTCTTTTGATCAAACAAATATTACCCTGGACTTTCTCATCTTTCCTTTGTATATCAGAAAATGTAAATGGCTTTGCCCAAGAGCACACAGATAATCAGGATTCTAGGTTTCCTGACTTGCTCAATTGTTTTTTTTTGTTTGTTTGTTTTGTTTTTATTTTTTTTTTCCAGGCAGCATGTTGCTTCTGCCTTGTAGAATAAAATTCAAAGTTGTTGGCTTCATTTCCAAGGCTGTCAATGGACTACACAAGTTTGGAGCCATCCTTCCTCTGCATCTCGGCTAAAAGCCTCTTCTTCCATGAAGCCTTCCACTCTCTTCGGTCATAGTTCTTCCCTTTTGTTGGCTCTTATTACATTGCAGTAACTGTTTATAGCAATTATCACAATCAAGAAGGTTGAAATTATGACAGTTTCCCTGGCTTCCCAATTCCTAGTGGAAGAAGCCAAAGCATTACATACAACAAAAGCATTAAACAGGAGTGACTATAATCTAGGACTTTCCCTCTCTGATCAGTATTCTTTTTAATCCAGATTCTTTAGGTATCCTGATTCTTTCAGGATACACTGAATATGGACTTAAGTAATAAGATTCCTGCTAGTGATTCCTGCTAGAGAAGATTCCTTCCCATTCCCCTCTCAACTGGGAATGAGAAGCAAAGGATTGAGCATGTAAGTGGGGCACAGGAACCCTTCCTTATTCTGTCCTTTAGCCCTAACTTGTCTGAAAACATTGAACCAAAGATAATCGGTAGAATTAAAGGGAAACATAATCTCCCCTTATAAACTTTGAGGTGTTCAATCCACCAAGCTTCAGGAGGTATTTCTACCAGATTTGTCAACTGGGAGAGACTAAATAAACTACAACTATGAGAACAAAAATAGCCATCGTGAGAGCAGCCTTTCCAATTGGTTTTATTCCAACCCTCACTGTGTTCTTTCTGGTGAGATCTTCCGGTGCTTCCTGCTATTTGCATCTGCCTTAGTCAGCTCCATTTAAGAGTAAGGACCTTTATGAATTTCCAATCAATAGTTTTGACCCATCGGAGCCAGGGAAGGCAGGATAAATACCAAACAAGCAGAGCTAAAGTGTAGACCTTAAAATCTGCCCAAGCAAGTGGGCTTTGAAATAATGATATTTCATGGCACTTGGGTGGCTCAGTCAGTTAAGCAACCAACTCTTGATTTGGCTCACATCATGATCATGGGGCATGAGACAGAGTCCTTGTATGGCTCCACACTCAGTGGGGATTCTCTCCCCCTCCCCCTACCCCGACCCCTACTCATGTACTCTTTCTCTTTCTCAAATGAATAAATAACTCTTTAAAAAAATAAAAAAAAATACTAATTCCCAGAGTCTGGAATCTTCTCTGAGTTCAAACATTTATTCTTTCTTTTTCTTTAACCTACTAAATAGTAAACACTATGTGCCAATCACTCCACAGAGCTTTGAACTACATTATTTCATTTAACACTTATGCTAGTAAGGTAGGCATTGATTAGGGAGTTGGGAGTTGAACCTGTGAACTAGGCTGTCTGCTCCTGGAGTCTACACTTGGTCATAGAGTTGGACATTAACCATGAACTCCAGCTGGCTTGGCTTAATCAGTGACTTCTGTTTGTTCTTAATGAACCGGGTTTTCTCTGCTAATCTCCTAATATAAGGACACAGATGAGTCTTTTTGGTGAGGCTCAGACTCCCCAGATTTTGGATTCTTCCATTCTCTCTTGCTAAGACTCTTCATAATTTACCTCTTCAGAGATGAATGTTAGCTCCAGCACAGATGAAGATGAAGAGTATGGGCTCTTCCCCTTTGGCTTCCCCATGCTTACCTCACCCCATGGCCCACATCATGGCCTAGATCATATCTTATTTCCCTTTATCAGTCTCTCTGCTATTATATATCATCATGGATGTGCCCAGTAAGTGGATTTAAAAGTCTGAGATAGGTCAGTTTACAATACTGTCTTCATTATCTTGGCTGATGTTATCTGAACCTTCTCCCCCTCCCATGAGAATCTAGACTTGTCAGTGAGCTGGTGGATAGTGTGACTCTCTCTGAAAATGACAAGGGCAGTGTGAGGGGCTGCTGCAGTGCTCATCAGGCAGAGACATTCATCAAAGTGGCTACAAACATAGGCTTGGGACTCAGATTACCTGGGGTCAAAGCCAGGTGCCACCACTCACCACCTGTCTACTTGGGCAAGTCATATATAATCACTAGAATTCAAATCTGCAAATTCAAGATTGTAATATTTCATAGGACTGTTCCAAGAGTTTGATAAGTTATATCTTGTAAGATGCTTCATATGCTTACCTGGCATGAGGGAGCCCCTGCAACATCTTCACTGTACATGTTATAGGATCAGATGTGAAAAGTCAGCGTCCAGGAATCAGAAGTCTGAACAACTGGGAACGAGAAGTAAGGGATTGAGCTTGTAAGTGGGGCACAGAAACCCTTTCTTTCCCGTAGTTAAATTCCCTGTGCAATTCTCACAAGATGTGTGGATGAACTGACTTCATTTAAAGGGCCAGGGATGAGATGGTAGCCAACTTAAATACTTGGTGTCTCCAAATTGTGCTGATCAAAACAAACAGCAACAACAACAGAAGAACAAGCAGAAACATTTCTCTTGAATAATTTGGAATACGGAGATAAGAAGAGGTCAAGGAAGGATACTTTGTTCAATCGCTTGCTTATTGTTTAGGGAGAAATTGATTTCCTAAAATTAATATTTGCAGGAAAACAGGGTTTTTAATTAATGTAATATTTGAAGCATGCAAAAAGGAAGAAATGTATATGTAAGCTAAGGAGTGAAATAATTTAAAAAAAGAAACTTGTTACCTAATTTAAGACTCTGACAGTTATCAGGCACCTGGGTGACTCAGTGGGTTGAGCATTTGACTCTTGATTTTGACCTAGGTCATGATCTCAGGGTCCTGGGATCAAACCCTGTATCAGGCTCCATGCTCAGCAGGGAGTCCACTTGAGAATTTCTCTCCCTTTCTCTCTGCCCCTCCCCTTGCTCGTTCTGTCTCAAATAAATATATATTTAAAAAAAAAAAGACTGACATTATCTATAGCACTGTTGAAGAACCTGAATGTGTCCCATTCAGATCCTTTTTCTGTGCCTCCTCCCCAGAGATAAGTTTTCTCCCGGATGGTGCATTTGTAATTTTCTTGTGTTATGAAAATATAGATTTTCCCCATATGTATATACCCCCAATCTTTTATTTACTTTGTTTATTTTTTTAGTTTTTATAAGATGGTATTATATGGTAGATGGTCTTCTGCAACTTCCTTTTTATTTGGATTCAATATGTTATATTTAAAATCCATCTATAAAAAATCCATCCCTATCATTGCATAGAGCTATAATTCATTCATTTTAGCTACTGTATAATATTTCACTGTGTGGAACCATGTAAAAGAGTACGTGTGGCCACTTGGTGTCTAATAGCACAGGATCATTTTTTTCATCCCACCCACAGTTTTGCAATGACTCAAAATCTAGTTGATTTCTTTGCTTTTAGACCCTTCTACCTCTAAGCCAGGTTTCATAATCAGCATCAGGGCTCTCTTCCTGATACACATGTGAGAACTAGTAACGTTTCCCCACTTTAAGTCTTCGGTGGTTTACTTGGTGCTCCTAAAGCAAACCCCAAGTTGCTCATCCTACCACTCGGCCCCTCACAGCCCAGCTGCAATATTCCTTTTTAGTTTCATCTCCAATCATAAATTCTCTCTTTTCTGCCTTTTTCTCTCCTACCTTTTCTTTGCTTAGGCCATACAGGAGCATCTCCACTCCCCAAACCAGATGCTCTTTTGTGTCTTTGCCCATGTAATTCCCTTTGCCAAGAATGACTTTTTTTTTTTTCTTTGTTGAAACAGTGGAATACTAAGTATCATTCAAGACCTGGCTTTAAAGTCACCTCTTCTGTGAAGTCTTCCTAGAACCCTAAAAAGCAGAGCTATTCCCTATAATGTACACCCATAATAATTAGTGAGTTGTTTTGTACTCACTAGTGTCTTTTTCATCATAGTGAATAAGCACATCACCCTTTGTGGACAGAAAGCTCCATCAGATCTGGGGCCATGTGCTTTTTATTGTTGAATCCTCCCGCAATAGCACCATCCCTCCTTCCCCCACCCCATGGCCTCCATCTCAGCAGCAAATTCAGGACCTTGTACAGAGGAAGGGCCTAGTAGTTGTTTACCAGACTGACTGAAGCAAAGAGCATTGAAACTCCTTCCCAAGGGCTGTGTTTAGAAATCGCTACGATCTTTTCCGATGACTGCATAGCAAATTGGATTTACCTTTTCAATTTTGCATTATTCTTATGTTATTGGGATTATGATGAATAATAAGATAATAACAGCAATTAGCCTCTGGATGACTAATGGTCCCTTAAATTGATTTTGAACAATCAATTCGAACATCTTCCCGTGGCCAAATTAGAATGGGGCGGGCCACAGAGTGTTCCATAAGCATTCCAATGTTCAAAATTATGTAAAATTATGTCCAAGGAATAGAGAGGAAGGTATGGAAGCTCCCTAGGGCTTGGGGATGGGAGTAAGGGACTATTTAATTATTTAAGCTCTGTTTCTGAAAGGCAGCAAGTTAAAGGATCAATAGAGCTTATGCCAAAAGTTTGTTGGTAAGTTGGTTATTTAAAACTTAGCAGTTATGTTCAGCATGGAACTGGTATCATACGTTGCGTTTTGGGGTCCCCCCCTCCAATCCACCAAAACCTATTGAGCCCATGGGGGGAATAAAGTATACTTGATCTTAGCCATAGTTTATCAGACAAAATCATTGAGGAGATACACCTTTCAAGATCCAATCTGAGTCTCTCTATAGAGACACTCTCCCCGCCGCAGTGGCTCGTGGGGCAACACACTGACTACCTCATCACCATAGAAGTGGGTCTCACCCAACTCTGGGATATTAGGATGGAACCTTTAACTTTTGTCCAAGATCCAGTAGAGTGGAGTAGGAGGAGGAAAGGGGTCAAAAAGAGGGGAAGGAGGGTGCTCCTGTTTGGGTGCAGAGAGCTATTATGGAGAGCACAGCTTCCTGCCAGTAAACTCTCTAGGCTCATCTTAAGGGTTTGTCAAATTTTAGTTCACCTTTTACTTCTTTTTTTTTTTTCTGCAGACTTTGGAGATTTCTGCACCTAGTGTCACAATTTCTGCCATTCCAGCTGGGTTTTACAGTCTTGAACTAATTCTCTTACTTGCCTTATTTTCCCAGTCCTGAGCTAATGCAGAGATATGTAGCCTTTTATTAAGAGGCAGGGGAAAATTATTATAAAGTAGCCTTAATTCACTGCACAAAACAAGGGAGTAATTTCTGAAGAGACATTAACAAAGAAGCATAGCATTGAGGAACTGATTAGTGTGAGAGGCACAGACATCAAAATGCATGATGACAAGTTTTGTGTCTGCAAAGTGATGTGAGAGTCTTAAGAAGTAATTATTTTTTTCTTGGATGATGTTTGAAGAAGACTCCCTAGAGGAGGAAGCTGATCTGAGTTATGGGGAGTGTCCAACCCAAATGTTCACTGAGCCTTCCTGACCCTTTCGATATAAAAAAACCTGGTTTTGAAATTTTCTGCTTTTTAGAGGTCAAAAAACAAAAAATCTCGCATGATGTTTCTCCAAATGTCTGGGCAGAACTACACTTTTGTAATTAGAACCCATGCCTCCCCCCTCCCCTTATGAGTTTTATCTCAGTGTTACATGCATGTGTCCCACCTGGAGATTGCTCTGAGCCCTGTCAACTTGGACATTTATCTCTGTCCTCCATACACACACACACACCACACACACACACACACACACACACACATACCCCTCTTACTCAGATATATCCACTTTTATGTACAGAATATAAAATTTTTCATTAAAATATTAATGAAAAATTTTGAGAGATAAGGTTTCGCATCACAATAATGCAAATAACCCCAAACTGGGCATTAGATGTTCTTGGTTATAAAAGTCCCTTTGACTCTTGACTGGGATTGGTTGTTCATGGCTGCTTCATCCTGCAAAGTGTCTAAAGCCTCACACCACTTCTTCCCTTCTCACTTCTTCCTCATGTCTTGTCCAGATCCCATTTCTCCCAGATGCCTTCAGGAACTTCTAAATAGCATGATACATAGAATAACTATTGTCATTGATTATACTAGAGTAAAAGACGTTCTAGTAAAAAACGTGACTGGAAAACATTTAAAAGTATGAATCAATATGTGTTTTTACCTACCTAGGGACTCATCAAATTTCTTCCCTTGGTCCATGAACCAGTCCTTTACACAGCATACACTCCTGAATATAAGCCCACCCCTGCTTTGGGTGATGTTAACATTTACAGGATACAAAGGCGTAAATGGATTCAGACCTAAGAAAAAAGTAAGATGTGTTGCCTGAGCATGGAGCACCTGCCACCGATGTGGGACTATGTGTGGACTAAGGACCACCTCAAATCTATTCCGCTAGTGAGCACCGTGCCCCACCTGCATGGAGGATCAGTGGAGGAGTACGCATGTGTAATTGACGCCAGCAAATCTGATAGCGACCAACCGACTGCTGCTTGGGCCCTGATGGTTTAACACCCCCACCGTAATTATCCCGTATGGACAACCATCATTCAACAGCAGGATGATTACTAACTTGAGAAGCAGAGATGAAGGCTTTCGATGCCTCAGGTAGTGCTGGTGATAGGGAAGGAGAAAAGAACCCTAGCATCATCCCCTGATCTCAGGTTACCCTTCCTCCCCAACACACATGGTTAAGGCTGAGTACAGATCAAGCCACAGCAACCCGCTGAGTTAATATATTGGTGGAATATCTACCTCTTCGTGGGTGGGGAGGGAGCACGAGAGAGGGGATGAGAGCAGAGAGGAACCAAACAATACGGGGGGGGGGGGTGTTCCTGAGCATGGTTTTCAGAAGTGGATTGGTGAGTCAGCTTCCTAGAGATGAAGAGGAAGACTCAGTGTCTTGACTGGGTTGAGGATGAGAGGTTTGGGGGTGGGGGGCTGATATTAAAGCCAGCATAAGAACTGCAGAATCCTGCAGCAGCTGTGGTGGGTGAAGGGAAGAGTGAGAATATCCAGAGAGGAATGACCCCCCCTTCCTCTTTCCCTCTCCTCTTAGCTTCCAGCACACTTAGCAATTTCAGCACATATGTATTAGTCTCACCAGGTGTCACCTTTAAAACATTTATTTTAATGGGTGATTGAAGGCCTACAATTTGCCAGGATATGCTATGTGCTCCTGAGTGTGCTCTCATATATCTCATTTGATCTTCACTCTGACCATAGGACATTGATATTTTATTCCCATTTTGCAGATTAAAAAAAAACAACAACAAAACAAATCAAAGATATGAGTTGATTTGCTTAAGGTCACAGAAGTAATAAATGTCAGAACCAGAATTTAAACCTGGCCTTCTGACCCGACTTCATGATTCTTTCCACAGCAGCAATATATTCCTGAAATATTAGATCCAAAATGGATGTTAGAAATTATTTCATCCAGGAATGACAGATATATTCTAAATGATGTGCCGACTCTAATTGTTCTAGGCAACCTGGAGTGTGTGCTGAGAAGAACATGGGGACCTATCTCAGGCTCAGTGGGAGAAAGTGCCATGATTGATTCTCGATGTCTGCTATAGGCCCCTATGCCAGGTACCTTCCGACCCTAACTTGGTTCTCCCCCACCACGTTTACATCTGGGAACATCGATGCTGGGCGATTTAAAAAGAATTGTCCCAAAACACACAGCATGGTGTTGGCAGACACACACAAAGTGCCCCCCTCTCCTGACTCCATACCGGGTGCTCTTGGCCGAGCCCCGGACCTTCCCCTGGAGCTCTCATGGGAAACCTGCCAAATCGCTCCTTCTCCCTGAATCTCTTTCTGACCTTGTTTTTCTGTCTCCTATCACTTACGCACATCATCTGAATAAAGTGCTCTGCGGAGGAATCCAATGTGAAATACTAGCTTGCTATCATCAATACGATTCCTCAGTCAAGGTTTCTGTTGGGGAATTGCTGAGGGGGACAGGTTACAAGTGATTGATGGGCGCCAAGTTCTGGTGTTGGGACTGGGTAAGCAAATGCGGGGCGGTCAAGAAATAACCAGAGCCAACTCAGCATTTAGGAACCAGCTGGTGCTAAATTTTCCTGCACGGTTTTGATCTGATCAGCTCAAAGCACTATAGAATGGTTCATTGGTGCAAGGAAAATGACTGAAATACTCTATTTAAATTTAGGAGAAATAACCTGAAGACCAAAGCCATTCATGGAAATGGCATCCATTTAATGATGAAGAGGAAGTGCATATATGTAAAATGAAGTAGAAGTTTGAAAAAAATCTATCCCAGATAATTCAAACAGAAAACTATTTTGTGGTAGGACCTAACTCATGGGTTGTTGTGAAAGTAAATGAGGCAATGCTCATCAATTATTTAGCTAGTGCCTGGCAAACAATAATTGCTCAAAGAACAATAAACAATAATATGTATTTTTTTAACGAGGAAAGATTGTAAGGGTAGATGTGTGTACGTGCACACACACACGGATATGTCTGTGTTTGTGTGTTGCCTTCTTTGAATCATCCGCTTGATTAACTCAATTATCTTGTGTTGTAGACACACTCTTTCCAATTCTTCCTGTATCCGTAAGTGGAGAACACACCCAATTTCAACAGGAATGCCCCCTATTTCTTTCTTTTCACTGAACACAGGCATCTTATTAAATCTTCTGCTGTTCATAAAATATGACTAATTCACATTATTAGATCAGAGCTCCTGTTCATGAAACTGAGTCACAGAAAGGTTAAGTGATCAGCCCCAAGTCACACAGCTTTTGAATGGTGGGCATTGATGAGGAACCGAGTCTTTCCTCTCAACTCAGACTGTTGTACACTCTCTCTTCTCTATATTAAGACTAAAAGGACTCTACTTCTCCAAACTTCCCACCCTCTCTCCCCCTTCCTTATCCCTTATAGTTTTTTTTTTCTATTTCTTACCCTGATCCAAATTAATAACGACTTAAGAAATTTATTTTATGGGACATGTGGGTGGCTCAGCCGGTTAAGGGTCTACGTTCAGCTCAGGTCATGATTCCTGGGTCCTGGGACCTAGTCCCGTGTTGGGCTCCTTGCTCGGCAGGAAGCCTGCTTCTCCCTCTGCCTGCCGCTCCCCCTGCTTTTGCGCATGCGTGCTCTCTCTCTTTCTGACAAATAAAGAAATAAAATCTTTTAAAAAACTCTTTTATGTGTCCTTTGTTGATCACTAGACTATGAATAAGGCTTTGTCCGTATTATTGGCAAATCCTGGCGATGGCTTCTGTCCACTTTTCTTGTGGACAGACTTTCTTGAAATCACCATTTCTCTCTCACATTACACAGGGAAAGATAACCATATCCAGACTCTAGGAGTATAGGAGCATCCTCTTTCCTACAAGGGATATGTTCCAAGACCCTCAGTGGATGCCTGAAACTATAGATAGTACCAAACCCTACGTATACTATATTTTTTTCCCATATGTGCATACCTATGATGAAATTTAATTAAGTAGGCAGAGTAAGAGATTAGTAGCAATAGCTAATTTGAAATAGAATAATTATGACAATAGGCTGTAATAAAAGTCGTATGAATGTAGTGTCTCTCAGGATCCCTCATTGTTGTGTACTCACCCTTCTTGTGAGATGATAAAATGGGATGAGATGAAGTGAGGTGAATGATGCAGGAATTGTGATATAGCGTTGGCTACTATTGACCTTCTGCCCATCTGCCAGAAGGAGGGTCATCTGCTTCTAGACCGGGGTTGACCACAGGTCTAACTAAAACCACAGAGAGTGAAGCCACAGGTCAGGGGAACTGCTTCAATCCAGAATACTGAGGTTGCGGGTTGCCTTGCCAGGCATGTGTCTGGGGGGGATCACGTGATCATGCTCTGTACCAGGACGGGAGGTCTACTCAGGCCTTCTGGAAAACGTTTCTTTACTAAAAAGATGTTCATTAAAAAGCAAAAACAAAAACAAAAAGATGTTGATTTCCTTCCAGGAAATGTCGGAGTATCTGGATGGAAAGCTAAGTTTGCAGCTGCCTTGTTTCCAGAGGGAAAACGGTTTCTGGCATTCCGGGACTGGAACCTCTGGGTTTCATGGTTTGTGAAGCAATTTGCCATGTGAGTTAGGGATTTCTCTAACTACGTGCTTGCGTGACCCTGATAAGGCACCCTGAGGAACCCCTGAGGTCCCTGTTCCTGGGCAAGAGGGTGTGGGCACTAGCACTCTCCGTGGGGTCAGATTCAAAATGGAATATTGCTTCTCCCCCTTGCTGCTGGTCCCGTGCCGGACAATTGCTTCCTTTCTCTCTGTGTCGAGTGTCTCCTCTCTCCTTCCCTGCTTTATTGTCCTGAGAGCACACTTCGCCCTCTGACATAATATGCATTTTACCGTATACTTATTTATATATTGAATGTCTGCTGTTGAAGGAGGTAAATAAGAGGATGTGACCGCTGGCTGACCCACAAGCTGGACCCAGGCGATCAGACTCTTCCTCCCCCCGCCCCCACCTCCCGTCCGGGGAAGTACGCTCCTCCTACAGTTGCCACAATGGGACCTGTCCCAGAAGCATAGCCTTGAGAGTAAGATGTCATTGAGACCATCCAGACAGTGCGTATGACTGAGTCTCCTTAAGATTTCCATAGAAATTTTGAATATTTTGACAGGTGGGTGCAGAAATCTACCTGTCTTGCGGCTGCCCAGGGCAACTTTGTAACTTCCATTGCTTATTACCACTGCCAGCTACCAATCCGGAGGGGTCGGCCTCTCTCTTTGATTTCTCCTTGCTCTTCAAGTAAGTGGGCCAGTCTGGCGACCAACATCCATCTTTCCCTTCTTTGTTATGAGCTCCATGTAGGCGGGATTTTTTACCTTTATCGTTGGCTTCTAAATGCACAGAGTCTGGCATATGGTGGTGGTGGTGGGGTTACTAAATAGTTGCTTGATAAATGAGTAAATTAATAAATGAATTACTAAGGTAGATTGACAGCTAGGATTGTTGTGATGGTAAATTTGGACAGCATATGTCCATATTGCTACACTGCCTCGCGTACTATTATTAAAACAAATAAAGACACCCACTTTTCTAAATATTGGCATGATATCTGTAACTAGTTCTAATATAAATATCTATTGAAACTCAACTGTCGTGTCAGCTACCCTCCAGAGATAAGAAATGTTTGTTGTTTTAAGTTACAAAGATTGGGGGTAATTTGTTATACAGCAGTAGGTAGCTGATATATCCCCTCTACCTTTACGTTCCTTACCCTTTTCTCCATGCAGTGTGTTCTCTTTCCTCATCTCCAGTTCTCATTCACCCAAATCTTTATTTTTATTCAGCACACATTCATAGGTGCCACCTACATGTAGGCTTGTGTGTTAGACAATGGCAGAACTGTCAGGACCTGGAAGATTTAAGTCCTCCTGCCAAGTCCCACACGGTCCAGGATGCTTCTCTGGACTTGTGTGAGGTACCGTGGCCTCTTGGGTGTCCACGGCGTCTTCGTCTGAACCCTGCAGCTCGCCGTTAAGTTTTCCCGGACTTCAGTCTGGCTGTTTCAACAGTCAGGAACAGGAGGCCAAGCTTCTAACATCCAATCAGCCCTTCAAATGGTGTGGAATTTCCAGATTCATGTGGGTCATATCTGTACATGACTCTATTTGATTATCTCCAAACTCACATTTCTGATGCAAACAATTGTCGTTTTTGCCAACAATTACATGTTCCTTTTGCTTATGTTTACTTTGTGCCAAGATTTCACATGTATTGTGTCATGTAACGACTTACGACCCATTAGGGCGGGTGTTATGTTAGTCAGTCTTCTATAGAAGGGGAAACAGAAGCGTAAGGAACTTAACCACTGTAGGAATAGGTAGAGGTAGAAATGGGACTCGAGCTGTCAGATGGCAAAGACCGTCCACTGAGGTTGTGAGCTGACTCCACGCTGTGATGTGCACCCACACTCCCTGAGACAGAACTCACTAGATGTGAAAGAGGGACAGCCTAGGGATAGGAAAGTAGACAGTCTACTCTTGGATTCTTCCTTCAGTTCCAGAGTGAGTTTGGCCAAATCAGTTAATTCACTGAGTCTCAGCTATCTTATTATTATTATTATTATTATTATTATTATTATTATTATTTTAATGGGAAAAGGTCTACCTCGTTTACTTCCTTAGGATCGTTTGGAGGCTCAGTACAGGACGACGCATGTATAAGAACTTTGGAAAGATAATTCACAACATGCAACTGAAGTATTTATTATGCAATCCAAAACCTGTTTTGCACACTCTCTGTGGGCAAGACACTATGGGAAGAACTGGGGACACAGGGCTTAGACATTGCCTACCCTGTTGGAGTTTGTAATCTGTGAAGAGGACATAGACTATAAACAAATAAAAAATGGCATAGTGTTAGCAAGGGATTCGTGCCATAACAACAACGATACACTGGCAATGACAACAATGGAAAGATATATGGGGAATCATCTTCCAGGTAAAAAATAATTATAAAACAAACAGCACATTCAAATGTTTTAAGGTGAGAGTGTGTCTAGTGTGTTCTAAAATAGCAAGGAACTCTATTGGCTGAATTAGAGTGAGCCAGAGGGAGAGTATCGGAAGCAAAATTAAGTTTGGGGGAGAAAGAATAAGAGTGTCTAAGTTACTGTGTGGCTTTTGCCTCACATTGTGAGTCAGGTAGGCATCCATGGGCATGATATGATCAGATTTGCCTTTTGAAAGGAATTCTCTGGATCCTGTGTCAAAAGATGATGGTATCTGGGGATAGGGTGGGAGTGGTGCACAGATGCTGGTGGTTGGGTTCTAGGCATACTTCGAAGATAGAGTACACAGGATTTGCTGACAGATGAGGTGTGGAGGATATAAGACAGGCATTGGGACAGGGCTGCTGGACGGTGGAATATGGATTTACAGACACGACTAAGACTGTGGGATCAGGTCTGCTGGGGTCAAGAATGGGACATTGGTGATGTGATAGGCCTGTGTTGGAGGCAGGCACTGGAGCTCAGGAGAGACATCTTGGCTGGAGATGTAGATTCAAAAACCATTGTAGTAAGTGGCATTTAAAACCATGGACTGGGCACATCTGACTGGTTCAGTTGGTAGAGCGTGTGACTCTGGATCTCAGGTCATGGGTTCAAGCCCCACATTAGGGGTAGAGCTTACTTAAAACAAAACAAAACAAACCATGGACTGGATGAGATCACCAGAGAGGGTAGTTTAGCCAGAGGGGAAAAAGGAGTCCTGGAACATCTAACATTTAGGGAAGAGAAAGAGCCTCCCCCCAAAAAAAGACACTGAGAGTGTTTGGTGATGTACTAAGAAAACTAAAGGGCATGCATCTTGAAATTAAGAGAAGAAAACATGTTTCAACAATGAGAAAATAATAAGTAGGTAAAATAATGTGATTGAGTCAATTAAGATGAAAATGACAAATTGAATATTGGATTTAGCAACCGAGAGGTTAAGGGAACCTTGAAAAGACGCGTGATGTTGTCATTATTATTAAACTTAATGAGTGGAAAGAATGCTGAATTTGGAGTCCTGGCACTTGGGTTCAAGTAAGACATAATAAAGGAAGGAGATAAAAACATGAATGGTTTCCTCCCAGGGTGATTATCATGATCCAATGATACGATGAAGTTAAACATACTCTGTGGAACGGGAAGAGAAATGCAAATGTCAACCCAAGAACAGCAAGGTCATGGGGCCTGCGTGATCGGTAAGTACCTGTAACTCCTTTTATGCTCTTGAAGACCACTCAGCCACCACGTCTCAGCCCCCACCCCACCCCACCCCACCGCCCACGGGCACGGGCCCGGGCACACGCACGTGGTGCGCACAGATTCTCTCAACAACACTGGAGACTGAATATGTATCACGGAGCTCTAGAAGGTTTAAGAGTTAAGCCAGCCTGTTGCAGCTCTGGTGCTGCTGACATTACCAGACGGCATTAATTTAATTCCACTCAGTTATGCTTTTAAATTTGATTTGAGAAATGTGTCATAAAATGCTATTGAGAAGTGCAGCGCCGCATTCCTAAGCAGGCTGGGAGCCTGTGTCTGTTCTGGGAATCCTTGAGGAAAACGAATTGAGTTCAGGTTGAGCCTATGGACTTGAGGGAGTTTACTCTTTGCTGGGGTCTGGTGACAGAGGTTTGCTGATCCCGGATTGCTCACCATTGAGAGGAGATCAAGGAGCAAAAGCAATAAATCCCCAGGGAGTAAGGAAAGGCCTTGCAAAGACCAAATGGAAGCGTAGGGAAAATTATAATTTTAACAAATAACAGGGACTTTAGACATGACACTGAGATTCTTTTAAGAGACAATAGTAGACTTTTTACACTGTTTCATCAGTATTGCTTTCTCATTTCTCTTCTCTGCCTCAGTTTCTCTGTGCTTCAACTGGAGGTGATAGGCTAGATCAGAAGTCTTCAAAGAGACAAAGCTTTCTTTTTTTTTTCTTGATTTTTTATTTATTTATTTATTTTTTATTTATTTTATTGGAGTTCCATTTGCCAACATATAGCATCACACGCAGCGCTCATCCTGACAAGTGCCCCCCTCATTGCCTGTCCCCAGTCACCCCAACCCCCACCCACCTCCCTTTCCACTACCCCTTGTTCGATTCCCAGAGTTAGGTGGTGTCTCTCATGTTTGAGACAAAAAGCTTTCTTAAAGTGCCTACACAGTGATCCGCTGGTGTAAGGATAGAAAATTCTGGAACTTTACTTTCGTTTATTTCTAGGGCATCTTTTAAATATTTGTGTGTCTTCTGTGTGTTTTTGTGATGAACATAAATATAAATAGCAAGTAAATAAGTAAGTAACCCTACATTGTATGTGTATCCTCCCTCCCTCGTTCTCTCTTTATATATGTATTTTTTATTGGTTGATTGACTGATTGATATATTCTGATACAGACATGTAATTAAAATCATCTAAAGGATATTTGCCTGATTGATCTGAGTTTTTATAGCTTTGTTTTATTCTTCTTAATAATTTTATGGTCCTGAAATGAGTTATTCTAATCATCCTGATTATCTAAAGGCTGTAAAACGGCAGTTTCACTACTGAATTGACTACTTGGCTTTGGCTTTTTGGTGATTTTAAAAATCAATAAGCAACTGCCTTTCCCAGGAGCTGAGTTTCCATAGGTCAAGATTATAGTGAAGTTTCACGTGGAGTCACGTGAGTGGTAAGCAAGGGGTTTTAACGTGGTGCAGGATGTCTCAGCTCTAGTCCTAACTCTGTCACTGATTTGCTGTAGGAGCCTAGACTAGTCACTCCTCTCTCTGGGCCTCACGGGCCCGGTCTGCAGATTTTAAATGTGGATTTCTCCTGACGCACATCTCAGCTCAAATCTGGCTTCCTCAGCCAGGTCTTCTCTGACCCCTCTCTCAAAGGGTTACTCCTTCCCTGCCTGCAGTACCTCTTTATCACACACACTATTTTACTTTTCTTCATAGAGGAGTAACCACACGGAATTGTCTGTTTACTGTTTTGTTCATGTGTTTATAGTCTGCTCACCCCCCACTCACTAGAACGTGAACTCCATGGAAACCACAGGCAAGGAGAGGCACATATACCGGGAGGCAAATGTAGTTCAAGCCTTAGGACTCTGGGGCCTGCATTAATAATGTGATCACATGGTTACATGTGTTTTCCTTTTCAGAATTTTCAAAAGGAAAGTATTGCATTACATAATTGACCAAGACTACTGTCTCTTCTTACTCTGACTCTTTCTTCATTACACTTTGCTTCTTGTCCAGTGGTGTGGGCCTTTCCGGATGCAGCTAAAAGGGAATTTTAAACGGGTGTATATCTGGTGGGGTTTGGTGGGGTATGTTTTCGTGGTTTGTCATCCTTTCTGTGACTAGCTACATCACCGCTCGCAAGATTTCACAGGTTCGTAAGGGGCAGAGCTACAAGCCAAGTGGATATTTGTCTTCTTCTAGTACCAATGATCTTAACTTTTTGAGTCATTGCCTTTTTTGTAAGTTTAGTGATAAATCAGCAGGCCTCCTTTTCCAAAATTTAGAAGTATGATAATATAAATCCAGCCACTTGTCAGCATTTAACAGTCTTTCCAGACCTGCCTTCCTTGCTGCAAGACATAGTTCTAATCCCAGCACCCACTGATGTCTAGCTTGCTCACTGTATTCTATTTGAATTAAATTCTTGGTTCTATTAGACTACTAGGGTGCCTAAGCATCTAATTCTTGATCTCAGCTCAGGTCTTGATCTCAGGGTTGTGAGTTCAAGCCCCACATTGGGCTCTATGTGGGGTTGGAGCCTACAAAAAAAAAAAAAAGGCTCTTAGACTGACTTTTCCCATCCTTTTCCTTGATGGAAAAGGAAACCACCTTGCCCAATTGAGTCTTTGTCAAGACTTGTTTGCTGATTTGGTATGAACTATAGACATCAGCAAAGTTAGCATAAAAGTTATAATATGCCAATCCAATATGGACTTTGATCACAAACTGGTTCATAAGTATTATTAATACAAGGAATATTTAAATTACATTACTGCACAAGACTGGAAATTCTCTGAAATCTTAATGCTCATGTATTAAAGAAACTTGATGTTAGTTTTCCCAAAATGACACCAATGCTAAATATTTACCTACTAATTTTCATTAAGGAATCGGGGAGAATAATGGGAATTTTTTGAAGTGTCAATTAAGAAAAAAAAGTAGCACCAGAGGGGGGATATGATTGAATTTCCTAATCTCTCTATAAAAAATAATATAAATACATCATCATATGAAAATATCAACGTATACAGGTAAAATCTAGACAACATTGTAGAGGTATGATATGTTGGTTATAAAGAAAAATCATGTTTTTCTGGCTTTTGTGAAATATATGTCAGCATTTCAGCCTTGTCAGTAGATTAGTTTTGTCATTTCTTCAGATTCCATGCTTTCTTATGAGAGTAAAGATTTACTTTCAAGTCTAAATTTTTATGCGTTATTTCTGTATTCATTTCTTAAGGGGGCCGCATGATTTTATAGTCTATACCCTATGGGGTCCAACCTGGCAGGGAACTTGTGTTTTCTCTGAAGCCTGTATTCCCAGATTTTAGAACCAGGAGAGAGTCAACAAATGTTTGCAAGCATCACAAGATGTTTTCTCAGAGTCCTTCTCCAACTATATCCACTATTTCTTTTGAGAACTATATGATAGAAACTTTGACCTTTATTTCTTAAAGGCCATGGGGAACTGCTCCAAGGAGATCCGTTCCTGGTGAGGATTATAGAATCCACTTTTAACAAGCACCCTGGTGCATTCGTAGGCCATCCTCAACGACCCTCTGAAGCAGGCTTTGCAGCCTCCACGGCCACCCCAGGTGCACACAGAAACCTCCTCTTCCCATCCAAGCTTACCAGCTCAGGCACAGTTAGGGCTCTGCTGTGGGTAGCACATCCCTAGGTCCTGGCTTCCAACAGTAAAGCAGGACACATAGAAGTTGTGTGTAGTCATGGCAGTGCCCCCTTCCACTCCCATTGCCACCCTGCGCCAACCTTGAGTCTGGTTTGCCCCCTTTCCCCAACATCCATACATCACAAACTTGACCTCTGTTGATGATCTTGAGATGCTACACACGTATATTCTGCTCCAATATTTGGCAATTCAATCGGAAGATCTATAAGGATAGATTATGTCATTCACCTGTAGGAACAAAAACAACGAAAAGTAAAGCAAATCACACTTTTTTTTTCCTTTTTCTCATCACTCCTTTGCAGAATAAAGTTCATACTTCTAGCATGAAAATCAAGGTTCTTCCTTATCTGACTTCAGCCACCTGTCCTGTTGGACTCTAACTCACAGAGACACAAGGCTGGGAATTGTACCGCCATCCTGCCACCATCATGACTGCGTCTGGGACGGCCTGAGAAGTGTCCAGTCTACGTGCAGGTTAGAAAACAGTCATTTCTGATCATTCTCTGAATTCCATATGGTTTTTCCCCCCTTCCTCATCAGCTGTGTTTATCTACTCGTGTGTCATACTTTCCTTAATGGCAAAAAACCCAAATCCCCGTGATCTTCGTTTCAACTATCGGGATTAGAGAAGAACACTGTACACAGCAACGATTCACTAGGAGTCTATTGACCTGAATCTGTGGTCATGAGACACAGTCCAGTCTTCATCTGTCCCGAATTATCAAAATAACTGTGTGCCTAGCATGGTGCCTAATGTAGGATAGAAGATAACGGAAAGAGTGAATGGGTGTTAATCAATATTAAAGCAAGATCATTATCTTCATCTTTGAAACTCAAGAATCTCACACACAAAATAGTAATAATAAAATCTATAGTCCTTTTTTTTTTTGGCAGGACTGCACTAAACATTTTTAAGGGTGTTGTCTTAAAATGGCAGGTTGTCTTATTGTCCCCATTTTATAGATAATGAAACTGATGTTAAAAAGGTTAAATAAGTCACTCAAGGTTACACCATTAACAGGGAGCAGAAGCAGGATTTGAACCCAATTTTGATCGATTTTAGCACCAATATGTATACCTCATTAGCATGTTATATCTTGCTTCTCACTGAATCAAGACAGAGCAATAAATTATAATCTGATTTATATTTATACATTTCTTTCTTCTCAAAATCTCTTTAAGTCCACGCGCACCACATATTGTCCCTGTCCTATTATCTAAGCATGAGTCTAGAGTTCTTTGCGGCTAATTTTTTATTTTCTCTCTCTTTCTTTCTCTCTCTGTCCTCTGACACCAGTGGAGTTGCATCTTCCATGCGGTTTCCAATCTCAACTAGCAAAGAATAAGGCTCTCGGCTCTGCAGGCCGAGAAACTAACCTTGGCATAATGAATGACCTGCAGCTTCGGAATGCCTCTGGAATGCCAAATGACCAGGGCTCCATGCCTCTGGAATGTGGAATGGCCCCCGCATTAGCCAGGTGACCCACAGCTGCACTCCACTGGAATGAGAAATAGATTCTGGCTCCTAGAATACCAAATGCCTGCTCAAGGAAAAACTAGTGGGTAAGCCTCCCTGCTGAAGACGAAGAAATGGTAGTGACTGACTGGGCCGCTATGCGATAACTACCTGCTAATACTGATAACACCTGACTCTCAGGCAGGGCAACTTCTTTGAACCACCTGCCGAAAAATGTCTGACCCTCCCCAAATCAGAGAAACACAGCTCTTCCCATGGGTAGAAATGTGCTCGCCTCATTTTGTGCTTCCTATGCTTTGCCTAAAAGAAGAAACAGAAATCTTATTTCCAAAATTTCCATTTTCCCCAGTGCATTAATTTGGACTTACAAAGCGTCGTAATCCCTTTAGACAGCATCGGCATCCACAAAGTCCTATTCAGAAAACACTGTTCCCCAGTGAGGGCGCCTCAACCCTTCCTGGAAGTCGCCTGCTAAGGAGAAAAGGTGTAGGGATATTGGTATCAATCATACTCAGTCGCTGGGATTTTAATGATTCTCTCTCTGCCTTTTTCCTTCATCATCTTTTTTCCCCCTATTGCCATTTCTCAGTGAGCATTTCTTTTCTTTTCTTTTTTCTCCCCCTTTCTCTTTTCCATTGCATTTCAATACGCTGATGTTAAAAGGAGGATTTGCAAACTGAGTATTAAAACTCCAGGGCACCACATCTGTAAAATCTATAAGACGATAAGAAGATAAGAGGCCAGACCCACCGAAAGCTTCCCTCCTGGTGCCTGTGGAACTTGCAGGCTGGTCTATAATACCCCTAAGCCAAAGCAATCTGCCCACCTCCTCCCCACCCCACCGTCCCTGCCTGATGCAGGCAGATAAACTTAGCATTAAAATTCCCACACTTTGGCAAATGAGTACCCAGGAGGCTGCTGACTCAATCAGGGCTTGTTTTACTTACAGGGTAGTACTGAGAAAAGGCCATAAACTGCAGCCTGACAGATCAGTAATGCTCATTTCAATATGCTTTCCCTGTGTGCGGGCTTGCTGATGAACTTTCATATTCCGCCAACAAAATATAACAAACATATTAACGACGTGTGGTAAATTGCCACTGGATATAGTGGGTCCTGATGAAGGAAATAGTTGCGAGTAAATGAGATGGTCTGGCTGCCTGATACCACTTTGGGGTCCAAGATGCTGCACTGTCCTGGAGGGATGTGGGCAGAGGAGGACGGGCCAGGTCCGCTGCGGACGGACGCGGATGCCCTTGCCCAGGGCAAATGGGGCGTTGGAAACCCAGGGCGACAGAGTGTCAGAGCGATGGATGAGGCCTACCTAAACTCATTAATCTAATGTAGGTTAAAATCAAGAGCCAGAGAGGGGATGTGAGGAGCCCAAAGCTGCACAGCAAGTATGCGGTGCTTGAATCACAGCCCAGTGTTCCTCTGGTTGGTGGATTTGATTTATACCAGAAGGGATCTTTAAGAGAGTAGTTGGACAAAAACAATATGAGGGGTATTTCTGTGACCCAATAGGTCCTGCATTCATCACTAGCAAAATACACCTGCGGACTTGTTTCTTTAGCCGTAGTGCTGGACCGTTCTTTGGGGTGCATTAAGGGACAGTGAAGGGTGATTTAGGGGAGTCTGTGGTAGTTTTCTTTTCCTACTGCAACCCCAAACGGACAAGTGTAATTCCCTTACAGTTGTCATAGATTGCCCCTATAATTCTGACTTCAGTTCTCACATCTCCCTCCCACTGCCCCCCGCCCCCCCCAAAAAAACCACCAAGCCATTTTCTGACACCGGGTGGGTGTTCTATGATTCTACAGGATTCTGACGCCGTCCACCCGGAGACAGCATCAGAGTTCACAGACTCCAGCTTAACCAAGTCCTAAGGCCCACAGAATTCCTCTCCACTTCAGATGCCAGTCCCATGTCCAGCCTGCTACCGGTGCTGCTTCTTTTCTTTTATTTTTTTTTATGATAGTCACAGAGAGAGAGAGAGAGAGGCAGAGACATAGGCAGATGGAGAAGCAGGCTCCATGCACCGGGAGCCCGACGTGGGATTCGACCCCGGGTCTCCAGGATCGCGCCCTGGGCCAAAGGCAGGCGCCAAACCGCTGCGCCACCCAGGGATCCCTTTTTTTTTTTTAATAAATTTATTTTTTATTGGTGTTCAATTTGCCTACATATAGAATAACACCCAGTGCTCAGCCCATCAAGTGCCCCCCTCAGTGCCCACCACCCAGTCACCCCCACCCCCCGCTCACCTCCCCTTCCACCACCCCTAGTTCGTTTCCCAGAATTAGGAATCTTTCATGTTCTGTCTTCTGACCGACTAGTCGCTTATCTCAGCGTACATGCAAGGTTTCACGTTACCAAGAAGGTTTTGGAAACTATTTTCAAATAGCCATAGCATAAAGCATAATTGTTGTTGAAAAACTCACTTATAAATTTTTATCTTACTTATATCTATTTAATTCGTTGTTCTTAATTACGTTTAGATTAGTCATGAAATTTTCATGAGACAGTAAACAGCTAACCATCGTCTTAAATTATCTTTCTGGCTGATAAATTCTGTAACACAGATAACATGAGCTTATTTGACTTCTAGTAAGTCCGGGGAAAATGCAAGTATTATACCTAATGCTGATAACTCTAAAGACATGCCTATTTTAATTAAACCAACAAACTTAAAATGGCTTTTATTTACCAAAGATTATCCTAGATCGCATGAACTTGAGAAACACTTGGGTTAGTTTTTTTGTTTGTTTTTTTGTTTTGTTTCGCTTTGTTTTTTGTATTTCTGAGAGTACAAGATGCAGATCAAGATGTTATAGGTTTTGCTTTAAAATTTTAGCCATGGGGGATCTATAATAATTCAAAATTCACTAGTTTATAACAGAACAGTTGCCCCCAAGTTGTGTTTCTGGCAGATGGAATAAATTAAGGTTCTCTGCTCAGATGGTTGAAGTTTTTTACTAATATTTGTGGGAGAGACTTTTAAGATTTTTTTATAGGTCTGGTTTTCAAAATAGCCTCCCCACCTCCTTTTCCTATCTTATAAGAATTACCTTGGTTGCTGGAGAAGACAAAATAGAACACTTTGATCTCAAAAGGCACAGAGAAATGATGCAAGTTCCCCCAAGAAGGACTTTTGTTCTCTAAGCCTAGATCCTTCATAGTATCTGCAAGCTCCTTGGGATGAATAAATAGGGCAAGTTTCAGTATTGGTCAAAAAAGAAGGTGGGCCTTGAAATGTTTCTAGAGTCACATTCCTGTTCTTATAAAGACTCCATTTGTAGGACAAAGGCAGTTATTCTTAATTCCTCAAAGAAATGGGCGGCAACCAGAATGAAACCAAGAGGCTGATATACCCAAACGATGATATTATCTTCCATTTGCTTCTTTGTTATCAGAGAGAAGATCTTGAACTAAGAGGAAAATCAAAAGTCTCCTGTATTCTAGATTTAGAGCTGTGTGTCTTTGGAATGTTCCAGTAAATCCTTCCACCAAGGCTTCAGGCACCTAGTTTCCTTCTAGCTTAGGGAGAAGGCAAATAAATAAATAAATAAATAAATGAATGAATGAATGAATGAATGAATGAATGAATAAAATTCCTCTTAGGCACTAAATACCAGTTTCCAAGTTGACCAACTTGTGACCTACTATTAACAAACTACTACAAACAAACCCTTTGGCCGCACCTTATCAGGTTTCAGCTGGGATACCCAGGAAGCATTCCTGGCAGCACTGAACAGCCTCACAGACACAAAGGGTGACCCCGAAAGAGGGTGGAAGACGTACTATCCTCCCAAGATCCAAAGCCATCCCCAAAGGAACCTAAAGAAAGACGTAGACAATCCCTTTGAGATCTGGAAACAGTCGGTAGCCTAGTGGCAAGTGGAGTACAACCCCCACCTCATGGTTGCCAGGCCAAGTTCTGAGGACACAACAATGAGATCAACAAGAAGGCAATGGCTGTCCTGGGAGCGAAAGGCTGCTCAGCAGTGGGTACCTGCTGGGTACCTCACAGTCGCTGGTTCAGAGATCTCATTCTTACCAACTTTTTTTTTTTTCTCTCTTTTCCTGCCAGAGTGGATTTGGGGAGGAGGGGACAGTGTGAAATCGCAGCTTCCTCTCTTGACCAGTCACCGCAGCAGAGAGACGCCTGGAGGAAGTGGCTTGGGTAAGAAGGCTCCCTCCGCAGGCCCCCGCAGGCCTCCCCATCCCACCCGCAGGCCGGGGGGCACCAAAGACCCTTTTCCCTCCACCCTCCCCAGCGAGCGCCCGCGCGAGGCCCTTCGCACCTCCGGGCGTCCCTAAGGGAGGAGCTTACCTGCCCTGCTCAGGGGCTCCGCGGCGCCGCGGCCACCACGCGCCGGATCTTCCCGGAGGTTGGCCCTTGGCTCGGCCTCCCAGCAAGACCCTACCCCGGGCCCCACGCTGCACCCAGCCCGGCTGACGGCCGGTCCAGTCGGGTCCCGAGTCAGAACCACCTGCCCCGCCCAGCCCGGGCTCCGAGTCAGAACCACCTGCCCCGCCCGGCCCGGGCTCCGAGTCAGAACCACCTGCCCCGCCCAGCCCGGGCTCCGAGTCAGAACCACCTGCCCCGCCGGGCACCGGGCTCCGAGTCAGAACCACCTGCCCCGCCCGGCCCGGGTCCCGAGTCAGAACCACCTGCCCCGCCCGGGTCCGGTCCCGAGTCAGAACCACCTGCCCCGCCCGGCCCGGGCTCCGAGTCAGAACCACCTGCCCCGCCCGGCTCGGGTCCCGAGTCAGAACCACCTGCCCCGCCCGGCTCCGGTCCCGAGTCAGAACCACCTGCCCCGCCCGGCCCGGGCTCCGAGTCAGAACCACCTGCCCCGCCCGGGTCGGGCTCCGAGTCAGAACCACCTGCCCCGCCCGGCTCGGGTCCCGAGTCAGAACCACCTGCCCCGCCCAGCCCGGGCTCCGAGTCAGAACCACCTGCCCCGCCCGGGTCCGGTCCCGAGTCAGAACCACCTGCCCCCCCGGCCCGGGCTCCGAGTCAGAACCACCTGCCCCGCCCGGGTCCGGGTCCCGAGTCAGAACCACCTGCCCCGCCCAGCCCGGGCTCCGAGTCAGAACCACCTGCCCCGCCCGGGTCGGGTCCCGAGTCAGAACCACCTGCCCCGCCCGGCCCGGGCTCCGAGTCAGAACCACCTGCCCCGCCCGGGTCCGGTCCCGAGTCAGAACCACCTGCCCCGCCCGGCCCGGGCTCCGAGTCAGAACCACCTGCCCCGCCCGGCTCGGGTCCCGAGTCAGAACCACCTGCCCCGCCCGGCCCGGGCTCCGAGTCAGAACCACCTGCCCCGCCCGGGTCCGGTCCCGAGTCAGAACCACCTGCCCCGCCCGGCCCGGGCTCCGAGTCAGAACCACCTGCCCCGCCCGGTCCGGGCTCCCGAGTCAGAACCACCTGCCCCGCCCGGCCCGGGCTCCGAGTCAGAACCACCTGCCCCGCCCGGCCCGGGTCGGGCTTCGAGTCAGAACCACCTGCCCCGCCCGGGTCAGGTCCCGAGTCAGAACCACCTGCCCCACCCGGCCCGGGTCGGGCTTCGAGTCAGAACCACCTGCCCCGCCCGGTCCGGGTCCCAAGTCAGAACCACCTGCCCCGCCCGGGTCGGGTCCCGAGTCAGAACCACCTGCCCCGCCCGCCCCGGGCTCTGAGTCAGAACCACCTGCCCTGCGGGCACCGGGCCGCGGAGGGGTGGGGGGACCGGCGGCTCCTAGGGCCGGGACCGCGGCCCGAGCTCGGCAGGTGCGCCCCGCGCCGCCCTCCCCCAGCCCGGGGCCTCCGCAGACCCGCCCGCCTCTCCCCTGTCGCCGCGGCTGCTAGAGGGAAACTGAGGCACATCCAGAACTTTAAGAGTTTGAGCGAAAATAGGTTCAAACGGGGCAGCCTCCAGGGCAGCAGGGAGGAGCTCCCAGGGGCTGTAGGAAGGAGAGGCTTCCAGGCAGCAGGGTGCGGCAAGAAGGATGTGAGATGAGGCAAAATAGTGAAACCAATGTAACATCCTGTGCCAACTATACTTAAAAAAAAAAAAAAGGCAGGTTTTCTATTGCAAAGTTACTCTCCTTTGGGGACGGGTAGGTGTCTATGGAGAGGATTAATCTACCTGGTACAGATGATGCAATTCCTGATGGGCTGGTGTGAGATCCATTTCTGGGAGCACAAAACCCTAATGAAGTCTGGGTTTGGGGTGGTTGGGCGTCAGAAAGCGGTTGTATTTTGGTCCTTTGGTGAGGTTTGGTTTTGTTGACCCTTCATTCCTCCCTCCTTCCTACTCGTTTCTTCCACAAATATCTACCACGAGTCCCAAGAGGATAACAAAATGAATGTGATTCCTGACCTTTGATGCAATGCTCTCAATTAACTGTAGCACCGTGTGAAATGTCTAAATGTTCGCTGATAGGCAAGTAAAGGTTATTATGGGAGTCCAGAAGGGGGCTCATGGTATATACCTGAGTGGAGGAGGTATCAGAGACAGCTCCCCCGGGGAGGTGACTTCTAAGCTGAAACCTGGAGCATTGACAGGAGCAAACCAGATTGGGGCTAGGGTGGGCTTGGGGGAGCTTCCGCGAAGGGAGGGCCAGAGATGGAATAGAAATTTAGTGTGGAGAACATCGATTGTGTGCTAAGAAGTAAATTAAGATAAATGAGTTCAGAGAGGTAGAAGGGAGCTCTAAGATGAAGCCGTGTAATGGACTCAGAATTTATTCTAAGGGCAGAGGCAGTTGAGAGTTATTGAAGGGGCTGACATGGGTGAATTTGTCTTTGGGGGGAAATTATATGGCTGCAGCAAGTACAAAGGCCACTGATGATCACAGTATTTATTGGTCTCATTATATTTTTAAAGTAAATAAACAAATCCATAAATAAATCAAACAGTGGAAAATGAAATAGCTTCAAGGATCCTTTTTTTTTTTTTTTTTGAAGGAGTGTAGAGGCAGAGGGTGGAGAGAGCATCTTAAGCAGGCTCCATGCCCAGGGTGGAGCCTGACGTGGGGCTCGATCTCACAACTCTGAGATCATGATGTGAGCCGAAATCAAGAGTCAGAGACTCAACGGACTGAGCCACCCAGGCGCCCCCCGCCAAGGATACAGAGTAAGTCTCAAAACCCCCAAATTAACCATCTCAGTGGCAACATAGGAGGGTCGCATCCGGAACAGAAGTGGTAGATTTTGAGGGAAATCCAAAGCTCTGCATGTGGTAGTTGCACAACGTGTATTGCGCCAACGATCGTTGGCATTCACTTTACACCACGTCAGCATTCCGTAAGCGTAGAGCTTAGTGCTGGCTCCAGTCTCTTACTTCATGAAGTTTTTATCTTATGGGAAAGAAATAATTAATAAGAACGGGAGAGAGAGAAGTTGTAAGTGATACAGACTGTGCGCGGCCAGAGCGGCTTAGAAACCTACAGAGACAAAGAGTACCCTGTTCCTGTCTAAATGGTGAGTAATGTCAATCTTTAAAACAGCCAGAGAGGTTTGGATGGATGTGAAATCTCAGGATGAAATGAAGGAGCTGGATCATTAACTGAGCTACGGAGTATCCACCACACACTTGAGTACTAAGAATGAGTGATCTATAACGCGATTCATTTAGAAGTAAGCATTTTATAAATGTTACAATTCTTCCAAAGTTCATCATTAGGCTGGCCTCATTGGCTGGTATTAGCTGAGGTTTAAGTCCAGCTATAATATGTGAACAGGGCCAATTAAAGGAGTTTGAGAGTCCGTGTTTGGATGAGACTACAGTGTCGTGATAGGTGAGTAGAAGATTTCTAGAAATAGCTCATAGAAGATCAGGTAGGAGCATATTTCATGTTCACAGATTCAGGGATGATCTATTTTTCAGCCGTTTAACAGGTCAAAAATATTTCCTGACTGCCTACCCCATGTGCCTGATACATACTTTTGGGCATGAAGATAAACAGTATTCCTGCTTTCATGGACTTTTTAGCCTAGTGAGGGAGACAAATGATAACAGAATAAATAGCAAAGGATGTAGTTGGAGACAATCCTAGGAAGAAAACAGAAGAATAGGCTGAAGGTGGAAGATGTAGGGAGAGGTATATGGCAGCCATGAGGAAGCACTACT
Organism: Nyctereutes procyonoides; assembly: GCF_905146905.1. Lineage (NCBI taxonomy): Eukaryota > Metazoa > Chordata > Mammalia > Carnivora > Canidae > Nyctereutes > Nyctereutes procyonoides. Next base: position 2,173,393 of record NW_026575135.1, on the reverse strand, counting down.
CAGATCTGCAGATGTCCTCCGACATCCATCACCCCCTTTCCTATAAGGCCGTGCCTCCCAGAGGCTATGTCCCATCAGTGCCCGGAGAGGAATTCTAAGGCTTGAGAGATATTTGAATTTTTTCACAGACAGCTGGGGCCCAGGACTCTCCCATGGCCTTGCCAGACCTCCCTTCCCATTCCAACCTTCTTTCCTTCCCTCGCCTTCCTTCGGAGTCAGGACTGCGCTACTGTGATAACTCTCCCAGCTTTTCCTGGGAGGATCATTCCCCGTTTTCTCTCACAAGCATTCCCCTCCCCCCAAGTAATTTTTTATTTTATTTTTATTTTTTGTACATTTAGTTCTGTCTTGGTATTTGCTTCTTAGACGGCACAGTCTCATTCAGGGTCCTCTCAGTGAATGTGGAGAGCGAGATCTCCGAGATAGGATATTAAAAAAAAAAAAAAAACCACTAAAGGATGATAAGGATGTGGGATAAAGGTCTCAGGAGGAAATATGCCAAGCATAGGGAAGAGTTAATGCAAATGTCCTGAGAAAGCATGAGTGAGCGACAGAGTGGCAGCCCTGCAGCCGCTGTGGCTGGAGCAGAGGCGGAGTGGGGGAGGATGCTCTCAGATGACCGTGGTTCCGGGGCGGGTATGGGACAGCAGGCCGCAGCCGCCTCCGCTGTCTGAGCCAACTCCTGTCAGGTGGCTGCTGGAGTCAGATGCCTGTTCCTGTTTCATTTAGCTTCAGGATTTTAAGATGACAAATCTGAACCAGAGGAAAGAGAGATGACTGACAAGTCATGAGAATAATTACAGTTCAGTCTGTGGTCAGGCTTGAAGGTGCAGCGCCCGACGGCCGCTGGAGGGAGGCCCAGGGTGTTGTCGGTGCGTCGGCTTTCCTCTGACTACCCGTATCCCTCTGTTCACCAATTACAAAGCAGAATCTCACCTCTGGGGTTGCAGTTCGGGGGCCGTGACCTGAGTGTAGCTGTTCCTCCGTCCACTGCAGCCCGTCTTTTAACCACCCTTTGATTAATACCGTGAATCGGAGGCTGGCGCGATTGCAGGACCAAGTGGTTGTAATTTCAGGACTCCATGTCCATCACGAGGTAGATAAATAAGTGGAGGGTCTGTTTCCTCCTCTACATGTTCTGCACCTTAACTGACTGAACATCAAATGCAAGTGCTGGAGAATCAGTTGAGAAATGAAGGGCAATGGGGTGTGTGCCTGCAAAGCTATGTTTGCATCTACCCAGGTCTTTATATCTTTGCAGTAGGCAGACATCCTATCCTTCTTACATTTAAGACTTGGTTTCAAAAAAAAAAAAAGACTTGGTTTCCTCTTCCATAAAATGAAACAGAAATAATGCCAGAATCTCTTGTCTCACAACAAAGTTGTTGGGATATCCGGTGGGGCTTAAATAAGAGAGTACATTGCAAATGCATAGTATCTTCCTTCCCCTAACTCCAAAAGAAAGAATCTCTTTCCTCACTCACTTATTCTAGATTTCCACCTCCTAAAGTGGATTTTGTCTTTGTCAGTCCTTTTTCTTGGTATTAATCCTGGCATTATTTCCTGGTATTATGATGAATTTGGATCAGAGTGAATTAAAATTTACACAGGACAGGGGTTAAAAAAATAGAAGGAAAGGGGGTGAGAAAATAAGATATAAGTAGGCTGGAAAAAAAAAAGAATATTCTCTTTGATCTTCTTTGAGGTCCTCCAGGAAATATTTTAAACTGTATAATTATCTATTACGGCTGCACTATATTTCCTTAAATGCAATTCTATGGCAAGATTGTATCATGTAAATCCAAGTTTTATGAGTTACAAATAAAATTACAAAACAGATGGGAAATTATTTTAGAATTATAAGAATGAGAGCCATTGCTATATTTGGAGCCGCTCTGTTTGATGGTAAATTTTAGACTTTGAATCTGATAACAAGTTCGTGTCCAAGCCCTTCCACTTAATCATTCTGGAGATGTGGCCACCATGAGGAGTTTCCATGAGGAAACTTAACTGTCAGTTCCCTCATGAAAGAGAAAATAATATAAATTTGCCTACTTCCCAAGTTTGTAATGAAGATCATAACTTAACATGTGAGCTGCTTTGAAATCGTGAATACTTTGTGTTGGCGTGAGCTGTACATACAGACACATACATGAAATCCTTGAGATATTCTTGACACATTCCTTTAAAGAGTTAAGTATGTATTGTGTTGTTTAGTGCTAGTTTTGTTATTTCCTCGTCTTTGTTATGTATTCAGAACTACATATCCTACATATGCTGTTGATAATAAATGGTCAGCATCCTCACATGCAGATACACACACACACACACACACACACACACACACATGTCGATAGCTACTATTCACATGTCCAAGGCTGTTATTTGATAGTTATGACAGAAGAAAGAACAATTCAATAAGATAGGAGCCAAAGATGCCCATGGGAAGAAAACCATGAAAAGTGATGGAAAGGTGGGTGTCTCCCAAGATTGGAGCATAAAGCATGAAAGCTTTGGCTACCAGGTGCTGTAGTTTGAATGTTTGTATCCCCCCCAGAATTTACAGGCTGAGCTCCTAATGTCTAATTTGATGGTATCAGGAGATGGGAACTTTGGGAGGTGTTAAGTCAGGAGGATGAAGCCCTCATGAATGAGGTTGATGCTCTTCTAAGAGAGATGCCACAGAGTGCCTCGCCCCTTCTGCCCTGTGAGGACACAGTGAGAATCCTGCCACCCTGAAGAGGGCACCCCCATCCTGGACTTCCAGCCTCCAGAACTATTAAAAACAAACAAACATTCCTGTTGTTTTATAAGCCACCCAGTCTGATGTATTCCATTATAGTAGCTCAGACAGAGTAAGACACCAGGAGCCAAAATTTGATGCAGCTCTGGAGGAGAAGGGGTGTATCCTCCCACCCCTGTCCTCCAATATCTATTCTTTACTCATTGCCATAAAAAAAAACACATTATTCTGTCAGTAACATAAGGGTTGGTAAATTTGGGAGCATGCAGAGACACTCCCCTGGCAAGAACACAGGCTCTGGTGGAGAACAGCAGCGGAAAGCAAGGCTTGTCTTAGTGCAGGTATCAGTGGAAAGAACTCAGGAGTCTGAACAAGAAAGAAAAATGATGGAAGGTAGCATATGGGGTGAACGTGCCCCTGGACTACTCTGTGTGCACGTGTGAGGCACCCGTTTGAGGAGCCCCATTTTGAGAGTGGGGCTTAATACTAATACTACTTGGGTGATATTTATCAATTCCATAGACTCAACGTCTACACTTCAATATAATGCATAGGAAAAGCAGTACAAATGAGAAACAGAAAGAAGCAGAGAAATAGAGGGAAGAGGGGAGAAAGAGAGAATCATGGAAATTCAAAGAGGTAGGAAATTAAGAGGGTGACGACAATGACAAACACTCCACATTTACCAAGTGCCAGGCAGTGTCCTAAATTTGTGTATTATATTTAATTATAAAAATAATATATATAATATGCATGCATATATTACTAATATGCAATATGGAATTATGATACTGTGTATTATGTTATCGGGTATGTGTGTAGACACAAACACACACAGATGCACCTATGGGCACACAATCACTTATTTCTTACGACATCCCTCAGGTAGGTAAGTTGGTATTTACATGATACCCTGCCTCTAGGAAGATGAAGCAGGAAGAGGTTAAGTGAACTGCCTAGGGCCCTACTGCCAGTGCATAAGAGAGCTGGGGTATGAATCCCAGGAGCCTGTCGCTTGGAGTCACACTGCAAATCATTGTACTCTGCTGCTAGGGTTCAAATAAAAGGGTTTCCGTTTTGTTTTGTTTTGTTTTTAGTTGGATCTTAAGAGATGAGAAATGGAGTGATGAGGGGCTCATTAAGCAGAAGAAATACTCTGAGCAGGAGTATGGGGGTGGGCAGCCCAGTATATTATAATACAATGGTGGTGGGTAATGATAAATGGTGACTTATAGGCTATCTAGGACAAACGGTCTGAAAACTCAGGATCTTATTTCTCAGCCTGTCGTCTGAGACTCAAGGGACTACGTCATAGGGTAGTAGAAATTCCAATGATGAAAAATTTCACCAGTCCCTCCTTTAATTACAAATGATGCGTTGGGAGCCATAGGGACGTATAGCAGAACTAGTCATCTATGATAGCAAAAACAATCATCTATGACAGCTGTTGCTCTGCAGTTGTATCTTTTCACGTTTGAATTCCCCGTGGCAGTGGCTCTGGACAGACTCGGAGCACCCAGGCAGTAAGGGTACCTTCCAATATCTGAGGTTTCCCGAGAGATCAAAGTCCTGTCTAGCATCACCGCTCTTCTGGCTGCTGAGCTGAGGATTCCCTGCAATCGTTTGTCCTTGATCAGAGGTTGGATCCTCTTCTTTCTCATCCCCGAAGCATAGGGCCCAGGACTCTGAGGCAATGTGACAACATTTGAGTCGCCAATGCTCCAAATGGTCCCTCTCTGTGGACTCCTTGTTCTCACACTTTCTGGGCTGGAAATGTCTCTCCTTTGCAAGGGCAGATGCCAAAGACCCAATTTCCTGCCAACTTAGTTAATAAGCACTTATTGATCACTTACTGAGTACAGAAGGCCAAATAACTTGTATTGGAAGATGCGAACAACATTACAAACATGCTGCCCGTAGAAGTACAGTCACTGATGAGAGCAAAAAAATCATTCTGGGAACAAAAATAAGGTGATTATAATTTAATAAGGTGGAAATGCAAAAAGATTCGTTATATTTCATTATAATTCTGTACCATTTCTAATGATGGGACCAAAGGAAATTGTGATAACTAGTGGTTCTTAAGTGCTGTTTTTTAGAGAGCAAACATTCAATATGGAGCCACCAAAGTCAAGAGCATAACATGATCTGTACGAAAACCAGGATAGACTTGATTGGAGCAAACACATGTGTACTCCTCTGCACTGTGGGCAGAGGTAATTATTTACACATCATCATTCAAGGGCCAAACTTTACGATTCCTGATGCAGGTCTTCTAAGAGGAAAATTCATAGTTTTATTTTACAAATTCAAGATTACAGGGATTTTTAGGAAAATTCTAAAATGTGGGATCCCTGGGTGGCGCAGTCGTTTGGCGCCTGCCTTTGGCCCAGGGCGTGATCCTGGAGACCCGGGATCGAATCCCACATCGGGCTCCCGGTGCATGGAGCCTGCTTCTCCCTCTGCCTGTGTCTCTGCCTCTCTCTCTCTCTCTGTGACTATCATAAATAAAAAATAAATAAATAAAAATAATTTAAATTTAAAATGTTTAGTGAAGTGTTTGTGTAAAATGTATGTGTGCGGAGTAATGCGGTATATAAACGATCAAGGCAGATTGAGCAAGAGCAGCTTTTTGGAAAAAGTGTGTTTTGAGTTTCTTCTTGCAAGTAGTGAAGAGTGTACAATAGCCCAAAGATGAAAGAAAAATTCCAGGAAACATTCCAGAAAATCTTGGATTCCCTACAGGCTGATTTGGCTACAGGGCAGGGTTAGCAGATTTAAATATGTAGGCAATAAAAATTACTTATAAAAGATGTATGATTGCAGGTGAAGGAAGACCTTGAATTTTGGATGCTATTTCCCAATTAATCATATTTACAAAACTAGATAGTTATTTAGAAATTAACACTAGTTTCAAAGTAATTTAGAATGACAGTGAGACTTGTTTAATTAATAGATTTGAAATTGTTCTGATCTCTTCTGAGAGAACAGAAGAGAGAGAGAGAGCTAAAGAACAAGGCTGTTTTTAAATCATCACAAATAATTGATATCCTTTAGATTGAAACAGAGAAATTAGACCTCTACGGAGGAACGAGTGAGACAGAATGGTAAGAGAGAGAAATAGGAATGGAGAGACAAAGAAGAGTTTAAAAAATGTAATGGAACAGAGAAAAGGACGAAAGAGGGTGAAATGAGGCGGAGGTGATGACATGTTTAGAAATAAGCTTTGGAAAAGACCCTTGTTCAACGTGTGAGCTAATCTGAGCTTTCTCATGGAGAGAAGTCCTATGTGGTATTTTGGAGATTTACAGAGTTAGCACAGAAGCTTTGAAGTTGAGAGGCATGTCTCAGACATAGTACTGCTTCTCCTTTCAAGTTCACTATTCGAATAATGCATTCCTCCCGGGTGGGAGACTGAGAGAGAGGTCTCAAGGTGCTACTAGTGGAAGCCCCACCATGGAGGTACCTAAGGCCAAGGAAACAGAGACTCTCCTCTAAACACTCTGAATTGTCCGCCATCAACACAGTGAAGGTGGTCAGTTGACTTGAGTGGGAAGGGAATGGGAACCAGGACCAAACACCAAGAAGTTCAGGCATTAGGGACTCAGATGTATAAGACATTAAAATGAAAGCTGGGACACAAGAAGATTTGATTTTGTCACCTTTCCAGTCCTAGGTTCATGCTGTTCTTTATCAAAACTCAGGTGAAATGCCTGCTGCAAAATGCTCATTACTGAGACACGGAGCCTGGAATCTACATTCTGTGGTGTGTCAGGAAACCAATGTTGAGACCTAGATGTCGTCCTTGACTCAACCCTCCCACATCCAGTCAGTCCTTAGGTCTATTTTACTTTGGAAATGTTTGAATTTCTTTCATTTTTTCCATCTTCAATATCTACATTCATATCCATACCATCATTATCACTTGCCTGGATCACTGCAAATGCCTCCTCAGTGTTTTTGTTGTTGTTGTTGTTTTTATTTCTGCTGTCAATTCCCATTCCCCAACCCCTTCTCTATAATTTCTGATCCTTCTGTAGCCAGGATGATCTTCCAAAGTACAAATCTGATCATGTCATTCCTCTGCTTTGCTAACCATCCAATGGCTCTCCATTTGCACTCATATAAACTCTGGGTACTGTGTAATGGGCCTGCATACCCTGGCCCCTCTCAATGATCTAATTGAGAAATTTAAATTTTCATAGCTTACCCTTCCCCCTGTATCTGTACTCTAGCAGGTTCATCCTCTCTGGTTTTCTTAAATACACAAAGCCTGGTTTCCCTTCTAGACTTTTGCACATTCTGTTCCCTCCTCTCTGAGCACACTCCCTCTTCTCTCTGTGCCCTTGCCCTACTCCTGTTTATGTCCATTATTTCCTTCCAAAAGTCCCCCTTGCCCCAAGGCTGGGTTAAGTATCCATGTAATAGTTTCACATTTTGCCCTGTCACTTCTCAACGTGTTTTGTCTCTGTCTTTTCCACATACTCATATCCTTCACGGAGTTCCAAAGTAACAGACTGTGTTTGGCCTATTCATCATCATGTGTCAGAATTTAGCACAGTGTCTAGCATAGAGTAAGAAATTAACACTTATACATGGATTTAATACATTTCAACCAGGCATTTCACAGATCCTCTAATGTCTTGTAGATAAGCAAGGATTTTGGGTCTAGATTAATAGCTAGTTGAGTTGACATCCCTTAAGAACTCTCCAGGAAAAAAAAAAATTTATATATATATATATATATATATACACACACACACACACACACACACACACTCCCAAATGCCAAAGATCATTGTAAGTGATAGTAACTTTAAACATGTCCTACAAAATAATAATAATAATAATAATAATAATAATAATAATAATGTCCTGAATGTGGAGTATCATTATCCTACAGAGTTTCTGAGCTGTGATTTCTGGCACACTTAAAATACTGTGAGGGGGGAACTTGATGGGATGAGTACTGGGTGTTATGCTATATGTTGGCAAATCAAACTCCAATAAAAAATATACAAAAAAAATTTTAAAAATGCTATGCTAGTATATTAACTAAGTAAACTTTAAATTAAAAAAAATACATGTGACCTGCTGGGGAGGGATGGAATACTCATAAAACAGTATAGAAACAGGTTTAAGTTATTCATTTATCTCATTACCACATGAGTCAACTGGAACAAACAGAACAGCAAAGGGCCTTGACTTTGGAATCACTTGGAATCACCCAGGTTCAAGCCCCATGTTTGGTACATCACTCCTGAAAAACCTCAGCTAAGTTGTTTAAACAGGTTCAGCCTCCATTTCCTCATATGTAAATAGGAATGAAAAGACTTCCTTCAAGAACTATAGAAAATATGTCTGTATTACCTAAAATAGCAGTCAGCACACAGACTTTCCAAAGTAAATAAATATCCTAAATGAAACTGGAGCGAAATGATGGGACACAGCTTATTTTTTTATTCAGTGCATTTTTATCAAGTTTGTATATTGTGATAGTCACTCAACTAGAGCAGAGTGCAAAAATAACTATGCAGTTCCACCCCTAGGAAGCATAGGCCAAAAAGGATGACAGAAATGGTGACCTGATAGCATAGAGTACTGCGTGTCATAGATACCATAATGTGAAAAGTGCATTGAAAAAAATCGAAAAGCTCAGTAATGGCAGCTGTTGCCAGGGATATGAGGATATAAAGCCAGAACGCACCACTGGTTGTAGGATAGATGGGTGTAGGCATTTTGGAGAACATTCCAGTTATACCAAGTCAAATTAAGTGTTGGACTGATCTTGCTCTTCCAGTCTTAGCTAGGTATATATTCAAGAGGGATTTTTGTGCATGTGTCTAAAAGGATGAGTAAGGGTATCCATTACAGAGTCAGGTGGAAGTAGGTAAGAGCCCCTCCTCGGAGCACTAGGGCAGGTAAAATGTGGTTGATATCAGAAGTCATGAGACACAGCGTATTAGATATGCAATAGCCACATGGGTGGGTCTGGAAAACAGAAGAAACAGAATGAGGAATACAATAAATTTCCATTTATATATATTAAAAATATATATATAGTAACCACAAAATGACAACATACATACATGAACTCATATTAACTAAAGGGTACTGGCTTACTACGTTAGATAATTATCTGTGATAAGGAGAAGAAAATGCGGATACGTGGGAATAAAATGAATAAAACAAGAGCAGGTCCTTGTAAGGACAAATCATAAAAACTTGTCATGAACCGAGGAGTATGTGTTAGCCAGCCCTGTCTACTATGGGGGAGAAAAGTGATAGAGAACACATAATTTTTCTCAGAGTGAAGGGGAAAATGCCACGGAATAGCATTCACTCTTTTAACAAATATTTATTTTTGTGCCTAGCATTATTTGCTAAGAAAAGACAAAGAATAAAAGAATCCAAATGTGCCTGAACCTAATGGTGCTTAGATTTTTTTTTTTTTTTTTTTTTTTTTTTAGTGGGCAGGTGGATTGTAAAGTACACAGATTAATACACACTGACACATCATGTGGCAGAAATGCTATGGAGAAAAAAGAAACCGAGGTAAGTAGTTAAGTGACTGGAAGGAAGAGCAAGGAACACTTGCAATAAGGCCAAGGAAAGTCTGGAAAGGTGCCATTTGAGCAGAGGTGTAAACAAAGTCCGGGAGAGACCCTCCCAAGATCCAGTTGTGGAATAAATGGGTCCTGGTACCAGTTTCAACATGGGGATGATTGTTCTCTCTCCCAAAAAGTGATGCTCCAACACCGGGTTGGGTCCTGCAGTTCAACCCAGTTCCGACACTCTTACCTACCAGGAGTTAGTGTCAGACCTCACAGGTTAAGAGGTCAGTCCTACAAGAATACCCCTCTCTCTACCCTACTCCCCGCTTCAGACACCAGTCACAAAGCCAGGTTATCATCTCCTGACCCACTGGCTGTAAATCCGAGATCCCCATGACGCCTCCTTGGGCTCAGTTAATTTGCTAGAGAGGCTCACAGACCTGAGAGGAAATTTTACTTACTAGATCACTGGTTTATTATAAAAGGATGTAACGCAGGAACAGCCAGATGGAAGAGAGGCACAGGGCAAGGGACGGGGAAAGGGCATTAACGCTGTCCCTGTCTTCTTCAGGTTAGACATCCTTGCACTTTCCCCCACATTTTCTTCTTGGAAAGCTTCCCAAAGTGAGTCTTTTCAGTGTTTGTTGTTGTCGTTGTTTATGGAGGCTTCATTACCTAGGTACAATCGATCTCTTTTCCAGGGGTATTTCAGGAGTTGGACTGAAAGTTGACCCCAGTGGCAACCAGCCCCCATCCTTAGGTACTTTCCACAAGTTTTCTCATTAACATAACAAAAGATACCTTGATCATTCTCATCATTTAGGAATTTTTAGGGTTGTAGGAGCTCTGTGCTAGCATAGGGGATGTCGGGCAAACACATATTACTCATTATAAATCACCCTGTCACAGGGAACAAATAAATGCAAGACTGCTGAGGCAATGATGGGTGAACAATGAGTGACCTCATGGTCTTGAAGCAAGAAAGAAGGCCAACATGGCTGAAGTGAAGGAACAAGAACCGTGTGGAAGGGGAAGACAAACAAAACCCATAAGCCAGACCATGTAGGATCGCAGAGGGCAAAGTTAGGTTTCCTGAGTATGGTGAGAAGCCAGTCACAGAGTTGGAGCGGAGCGGTACAAGGTTTGACTTCTTTTTTCACAAAGGCTTCCTTGGGCTGCTCTTGGGGATCCTTGGGGACAGCAGGGTCAAGAACAGAAGCAGAAACATCAGGGAAGAGACTCTTCCACTCTTCCTGGCGGGAGATGATGGTAGCTTGGTTGGAGTGTCACCAGGGCTTCAGTGGAATGTTTATATTTTTCCTGCAGAGCAAGTTCGGGAAGGGACCTTGTAGGATAAGGGACATAATTTGAACTGCCTCAGAGATATGAACTTCCAGGTGACTCAGGGCATATGGAAAATGAAGGAGGGACGAAAATACAGATGCAAGAAAGACCGAGGCCAGATTAGGAAGGGGTGAATGGTGAACTGATAAACTACAGGGTTTGGACTCTTTCCTGCAGAAAATGGTGCCACTGGGGGAACAGACTGATGCAGACCTCAGCTTTTATAAGATAATTACAGGAGCCTCATAAGTGATGATTTAGAAGCAGCAGAAGGCGAGAGGTGAGCAAAACTTAGACTAAAATCATAGCAGTTCACGATGATAAGAAAAGGCATGTTCATGTAATTAAGTATCTGAGGTGCTTAAGTGTTCTGCATAATGGATATGATAATTATACCCACCACACTGGTTTCTTATACTGTTAAATGAGTTAGTGCACAGAAAGTGTCTAGAATAGGATCCGACACGTGGTAATCCTCCGACGAATATTAGCTCTTACTTACATCAGCTGTGATATTATTTCTATGTGCCATTCTGTGTACTAGTCCCATTCCTAGTGTTCGGCCTGCAGAAACTACACAGAGTGTATAAATGTTGGGCATTTGATTGGGGCAGAAAGTATCGAAGGAGCTAGTATCTCAAATAAGCGTAGCAGCAACCCCAAAAGCTGTATTAGTGGCACGTATATGCACGGGGCAGGGGTGCTCTGGGAGGATCTGGAGAGGAGGGAATAACCTGGAATAAAGTCATGTTGAATGTTTGGTGGGGGGAAGGAGGCTTTGAGAAGGCAATGAGAGAGCAACACGTGGCGTGGTATGACGGTGAACACATGGGCTTCGGGACCTACTGGCTGCGGCCAAGTGCTGGCTGTGCCGTATCCAAGCATTTTAGTTTTTGGCAACGTCCTCCCTTTCAACCTCAGTATCCTCATCTTCAGAATTATTTCACTTCCCTTATGTCTCTTGTGATAGATCTTATGTGATTCATTCATGATAAAACACACACGCACACACACACACACACACACACAGGTGAAATGCTTGGCAGGTTCCTTTAAGGGAACGAGCAAGATTGTTGTATTTGCTTATTATGGTGATTCAGCCAACTTGTCTGCAGAGCACTGCCAGGTTCCACCCACTGATTTCTGTGTTCCTTTGAATGCTGCATCTCTCGCCCTGTGAGAAGGGTGAAACCTGGCCTGACGTTTGCATTTCGTGTCCTTAGTTTCCCACTGCCTTACCTCAGTATCAAAAAAGAAAAAAAATCTCTCTTAAGATGTAACGTTGTTAAAAAAAAAAAAAAAGATTTAACGCTGTTAAGAATAGCTGCCCCTCTTGTCTTAAGAATGTGACATTTTTTTAAGCAAAATTTTTATCTTGAGAATCTGGCATTTTTGCATGATTCGCAAACTTTCCGATTGGAAGTTGCTCTGTAGCGTTAGCACAACATGCAGCACTGGCGGGGCAGGGACCCAGCGTCAATAGCCTAGATTGCTCTTGAGTCAGAGTATCCTCTCCGTGTGTTGTGGTGTTCAGAGATTCCACTGGGCAGATGTTTATGAGTGACATATGGTTAAATGGACATCGTTTTTATTAAAGGTTTTATTTATTTATTCATGAGAGATGCAGACAGGCAGAGACCTAGGCAGAGGGAGAAGCAGTCTCCATGCAGGGACCCGACACAGGACTCGATCCCGGGACCCCAGGGTCATGCTCTGGGCCGATGCCAGGTGTCAGCCTGGCCCTGCTGAGCCCCCCAGGGATCCCCAAGGACAACTCCTTTTAAGGCAACAAAGTCAGCTTCCCTGATCTTCCTTCCTTGCCCTCTGTCTTTTCACATTAAGACGGACTCAGAGCATAGCTCTGCCCAAAGGAACATCCTCATGTGACTATTAATGGGATGTTAAGAACTACGGTTACAGAGGGTTAGAGGGAGCTTTAAAATATTTAGCTTGACTCAGAGTGTTGTGCCATGGAAGCTTAAATGACCCCTCAGGTGAATAGTTTACTACCTTCGGAGGCCTCCTAGCCCGGGTTTGGACAGCTATGACTGCTCAAATATTATTTTATCTTTATACCAATCTTAAAATGTGTCTCCCTGTAGCCTGTACCTATTTGGTGAGACCCGGAGCTCTATACCTCTTTTACCTGAGCCCCTCAAATATTTTAAAACACTGAGCACATTGTCCCGAGTCAGTCCTGCCTCAGGTTTCTTGCTTGGCTTCTCTCACGCGACCATCCTGTCATTTTCCTCTGAAATTATCACTCATCGTGTTCTTGGGCACTATTATGGGCACGAGACTGAGTGATGCTCAGGTGACACTCATTCACTTCTTTCAGTTACCCAGAGGAGATAAGGAAGCAAAGGAAGGCAAGGAACCTGTGTGAGCTCGTACAGCTCGTAGGGCACATGTAGGATCCCATCCAGGCCTACCTGATGTGGAGTGCATGCTGCCAACAAATAGACCACGCGGCCTTCCCTCTCTTTTTGCAACTCCTTATGCAAAATTCAAAGCAGAATCACAACAACAGTAATAATAGTCCTCTTACCTTTATGATTGACAATAATCGCCAAGATTTATAGCGAGAGCTAACCCTTCCAGAACCTTTATTCTATTAGCTCCTCCATCTTCAGAGTAACTTTGAGGTTCTCATTCTCCAACTAAGGAAACGAAGGCACAGGAAGAACGATCAAGTAACTTCCTTAAAGGTGTGTAGCTGCTAAGTGGGCAGATACTAAGATTCAGAGCCTGGAAGTCCACCTTGTGAGAGCCTTCTGCTCTGAAGCATTATGCTATCACCTAAATCCCCAAATCTTGGGTTATCCCATGGAATGCAGTCGGAGGCAACACAAGCTTGTGTCAGCAATGTCCGCCTGGTGCCTACTCACCAAGATATTTCTGTGTGTGTGTGTGTGTGTGTGTGTGTGTGTGTGTGTGTATGGGCAGCGTGCACGTGTTCCATAAAAATCCCTCAAGCTCTTAAGCCCTGACTTCCCCACACTGCAGTTGTTCACAGGCCTACCATTTGTCCCTATCAGAGGCCAGATATAGGGATTCAGTCCATTGACTCCACCTGATGAGACCTGTTTTGTTCTCTCATTGATCATTCCATACCCACTTTCTAAACTTTGTGCCAATTACTAAAATGATAAACACATCGTCTAGCCCTCATCTAAGTCGTTAGCAAAATCCTTTTGCACAACATTGAACTTACACATCCAGAGGGGAAGAATCTCAAACTTCCAGGAGGATCTTTATTCTTGAAGCGTTTGACAAATTTATTAAGCAATACCGGGCAGCTGGCATCATAGTAGTGACAGTAAATGCAACTTCTTGCAAAAATAAACTCTATTTCCTCCTGGCATTTGTGGCCTACAAGTGGAAGAAATATATTAATCAGATAGTAATTCAAATTAATGATAGGTATCCCGAGAAAGCAACGCAGGATCTGTGGGTCGAAAGTCGTTCCTCTGTAGAAGTGATGGTCACGCGGAGATTTCGACAGTGACCTGGGTTGACAAAGTACAAAGCGAGGAGAAAGGCAGACAGCCTTGGTAACAAATTTTCTCTGGCAACAGGTGACTTTAAATTGATAGAGCCATTGTCTTAAATAGGATGTGAAATTGTTGAAGACAGAGCATTTGCATTAGAATAAACCTTAACAATATTCTAGTTGCAGTTGCCCAACCCCGGTACTTTGTGTGATGCAGGGATATGTCATGATTTAATAGTGCCTTGAAAAAAAAAAAAAAGTTCTGGGACTAAACAACATGGAAAATGCTGAGTGAATCAAAGTTGAACCTGTTTCTTAACTGCAGATCTTTTCAGATCCTTTAATACTTTTAAATATATTGTGACTCTCTGTGAGGGCATTTTAGAATACAGTGTTTCCTAAATTTATTTCAGTGATATTCTTTTTTTTTTTTCCTATGCCACACCTCTTAATTTTTTCCTCCAGGTTTCAGAATAGTTTGGGAAACCTCCATCTAGTTTAGCCCAACCAACCCCTTTAACCCACACTGCTTGAAGCCTCTCTTAAAACATCCCTATCAAATTATGACTGAGTCCTTGGATGACTTCAATGAATGAGAAATACAACCAGTGTTGTTGTTTTTCCAAATACATGAAACACTTAGGACTCTGCCTAATTATCTTAGTCTTGTGAACTTATCTTCATTGTCTTTGCTTAGTGTATTGGTTTCCAGAAACATAGACATGGTCATTTTGTTTTGTGATTCTCACGAGGAGAACTGTATATTCCAGAGGTGAACACTAGGTTGGGGCAGAACCATTGAAGCCTGAATTAGTCATATTTTATTTTTATAAGAAAGCCACTTGATGCTCTACAAGTACCATTTTCTAAACCTCATTAATAAATAAAAAATAAAGAGCCTGCATATGAATAAATGATGAAAGTGCCTCCCTTGGTAATTTTTTTAAGTTTCTGAAAATAGTTCCAGTCTTCATCTACAAACTTAATGCAGTTAGAAGAGCCACTGAAAATGTCATTATGCTGGATGTTTGTTGGTAGAAGTGGAGAGACAGAGGGAACCCTATCACTTGTGATAGAAGATATCTTTGAATATGTAGATCACTTATTCAATGCAGATTATTTACAGTATTTTTCAAGATTGCTGTGGATAGTGGAATGTCAAAAAAGGGCGAGATTTATAGGTGGTAAGTGCGGAAGAATCAGATGGTCTACTAGAGTGGAGCTGATCACTTTAATATGCTAATATATCATCACTGTTTCTAGGATATGCTTCTGTTATTACTCATATATCACATTAAACCGTTTACATGTCTTTTTCACTACCAGCCTGGGAAGGTTTTTTGGTTTTGGGGGGATTTTTTTGTTTGTTTTTTAGGTCAAGGCCATGTCTGGCTTAACTTTGTTTTTCTAATGCTTAGCATACCTCCTGATATAAAGTAAAGGTTCAAGGAATTGTTCAATTTTTCATTGTAATGAATATCATATTCCAGGAATTGTATCTCTAAAACCCAGTAGAGTTTCAGTCCTGAAAGTTTAACAAAATCACTCTTGATGATGTTACGAGCTCAGTTGGTAGGTTGAAATCAACCTCTGTGCGGGAGTATTTAAACCTAGGGGACTGGTAAGTACAGTTGACCCTTGAACGACACAGGTTTGAACTGCACGGGTCTACCTATACAAAATTTTTTACAAAAAAAATTTACAAAAAAAAAAGCAGTACAGTAAATATATTTTCTTTTCATAATGATTTTCTTAATAAAAATTTTCTTTTTTCTAGCTTACATTATTGTAGGAATACAGTATATAATACACATAGCATACAAGATATGTGTTCACCAACTGTTTATGTTACTGGTAAGGCTTCCAGTCAATGGTAGGCTATTAGTAGTTAAGTTTTTTTTTTTTTTTTTTGGGTGGGGGGAGTGGTCAAAAGTTATATGCAGATTTCTGAATGTGTGCATAGGTAGGTGTCCCTAAGCCCTATGTTGTTCAAGGCTCAACTGTAGTACAGATAACACAGCCTCCCCCAGTGGGAAGGTGGTTGTTGACCACTTACCAGCCCAATACCTTCTGTGCCTCATATGGGTGCTTCTCAACTCCATTTCCTTTTCTCTCACTCTTTGGTGCAAGCACCTCGAAAATCTTGTGGCTTTAGCCTTGGCTGATTCTGTGCCTGACCTTAAAAAAAAAAAAAAAAAAAAAAAAAAAATTATCCCTGGAGCACCTGGGTGGCTCAGTTGGTTGGTTAAGCATCCAACTTTTGGTTTTGGCTCGGGTCATAATCTCAGATTCCTGGGATTGAGCCCCGCGTAGGGCTCTGTGCTCAGCATGGAGTCTGCTTGTCTCTCTCCCTCTGTTCCTCCTCCAGGGTTTGCACTCTCTCTCATTCTCTGTATCTCAAGTAAATGAGTAAATAAAAATCCTTAAAAAAAAATTTATCCTGACTCTTTGGCACACAGATGTCTGTCTGTCTCTCTTTATCTCTTTCTCTCGAATTTAGTGGAAGCAAGGCTCATTCAGACATTGGATCTGACTGAAGGGAATCAATTTTGGTTGCAGTCTTATAAGTAAGACCATAGCATGGTGCACAGGGAAAAGCATGGATTTCACTATTAGAGTTGGAATCCTCCCTTCACCTCCTTGCTATGTGTCTTTGAAGGAGTTACTTAACCTCACTAATCCTCTGTCCTGTAATCTGTAAAGGAGACAGTAAAGCCAATCACACAAGTTTACTGTGAGGATTATGAGATCATGTATCTAAAATAATCTAACGGAGTGTCTGGTTCAGAATAGGTAGGCAAGAAACATAGCTATCTTATTATGCCATGTTTTTCTTTGAGGATTAGAACTGGATCTTCACTCTGTCAGCAACACATCTGTGTTTAAATATGAATTGGAGACAAAGGACCTGGAATAGATGCCAGGCTTTGCCACTTAAGGGTTGCATGATCTGGGCAGAACTCTCTGAGTCTCAGCCTTCCCACTTGTGAAAGAGGATAATGATGTCTCATTTGCCTCCCTCACAGCACAGTTGAGAGAATCAAATGATATAATAAATCCGAAAGAACTTTGAAAACAAATATGAGAACACATACCAAGAAGTGGCTTAAAAATGCAGGTATCATTAACACACAATTCCACCTTTTAGAAATGTAGCTGAAAAAAAATTGTTGGAGAAAGGATACATGCAGAATATGCATAAAACAGATCATTGTAGTGGTATTAGTAATCATAAAATTGAAAATAGGCTACATGACGAGAGAGAAATATCAAGTAGATTAAAACACATTCATATAGTACAACGGTCTGCCAACACTAGGGTCATTTTATGATAAACCTGAAATAATATATACAATGTTGTTTTAAAAAAGCTGCCACTGGGTGGTACGATTCTTGGTGACTTTTTTTCTCTTCTTTTTTGTATTTTCTAGTTATTTTATGATTCATATATACCACTGGTATAATAATAATAAATGTTTTGTAAGAATATTATCAGTGTGTGGGATCTACAACACATTAAGTAGAAAAATGATAGTAACAAAGGTCATAAAACAGTGCATAAAGTATGAAGAGCAATGCCAATGTGTGAGCAGAGTGGGTTATGAGTAGAGGTTTTTATATTTTGTGCATCTTGGTCTTACAACATTTCTGCATTGAGTATATATTACTTATATAATTAGGGGAAAAGGACTAAGATACATCAATGAAACATGGGGAATCAATATTTAGGTGTTGTTATTGTTACCATCCAATCAACAACATTCACCATTCAGGTGAAGATACCTCTAGAGTGTCTGACACTAAAAGGATACTGTAGAAGGAGCATCCCTTCATCTTCAGAGTCCCATTTGTAAGACTGGACACAACACCTTGAAAATTACTTGATACTTGTTAGTGTTTCTCTTTTTATATTAGTTGGGGAGAGAGAGACAGCCCAGTAAGAAATTGGACATTTTAAGTCAAGTCAGTTCATTCATCCCGATTTTTTAAAAGATTTTATTTATTCTTGAGACACAGAGAGAGTCAGAAACACAGGCAGAAGGAGAAGCAGGCTCCTTGTGGGGAGCCCAATGTGGGACTTGATCGCTGGACCCCGGGGTCACTCCCTGAGCCAAAGGCAGATGCTCAACCACTAAGCCACTGAGGCATCCCTATTCTTCCCAATTTTAGAAATTTCTGTTATTGTTATACATTAAAGGCAGTGGTGAAGAAGATATGGCCATGGTAGTGGGGAGAATTGGCCAAGATGGGGGAAGAGTTAGCTCAAGTATGGGCCTTATGTGGCTACTAAGGAAACGGTCCATACACACTTCCCCAATGGGAGTGGCTGTAGTAGACTGTCCTACTTATATTTTTCTGCAGGAAAGTTCTCAATATGGAGGACCTAGACCCCAGGATCTTAGTTTCTACTGAGTGACACATATCCCTGGATACATCTTATTGATCACGGTGTTCTAGGATGACTTGTATGCAAATAAAATTCTTAAGATATAGGTTCTATGTATATCAGAAATGTAGTCACAGCATTGGCACTGTCCTAAGAGATGATCAAGGAGCTATGGTTGCTGGGATCCTGGGATCTGTCTCACCTCCTCATTCCTAAATCTTGATTGTTTAACCCACCATCCATTTTATAAACTACCTCATTTTCCTTCTAATAAATTAGTCCCCTTTTTATTCTAATGATTAGGTAATCAGTTTCTGGTGCTTACAACCAAAAGGCTGTTAACTAATGAGGTATGTGTCTCTCTCTCTAAAAATAAATAAATAAAAAGCCATCAGTTTGGATGAAGATTTGGATGAAGAGCATGCGATCCTTAACTAAGTCACTGATAATGGCCATGAATATTCTTGTCCTTAATCTGCTTTTAGGAAACAGTACAGCTGAATAGAATAGACAGATACTGAATTTGAAGGTGAGTTATCCAAAGTTTCCTGAGAAGGAATTGCTATTATGGGGGCTATGTTGTAAAAGAGGAACCAATGCATTAAGCTTAAATCATGATTTGAAATGTGCTTGAAAGACAAGAGGCAAATTCGGTGGGTAGTGAGAGACATAGATAGATTAGGGCCTGAAGTTTCATGAATCTAGCCAAGCAGGTAGAGAAAATTATTATGTTTTGTGGGCAAAACAATATTATATACGTACACACACGTTATATATAACATATATGTATATATACATTACAAATATACACATATACGTTACACGCACACCTTAAGGAAGTAACGCAGAGCTAAGCAATGCTTTTTAGGGTGTAAAATATTAGTTAGCATTGTTATAATGTTTCCACGTCCCACCCAGATGTTATTTCTACCCCTAATCCCATGTCTATACTAGCGATCTCCATCCATGATTTTTGAGTAGGCCATGACATCTTCAATTATCTCAAGATACACCGAAAATTTATCAGAGATTCTTGAAATGGGATTAAATGTCATACCTGCTAATTATAAAAATAAATGCAGGTATGAGATAGTCTATGTCATAGAAGTAAACTGATGGCTTCTAAATGCTGCTTGTTCATGGAGGTTTGGAACTGCTGATTTGGAAACTGCAGGATAAGGCAAATATATCAAAAGATGCAGGCAGAAAAAGCCATGCTTGTGATGAGGAGAGATTGAGAGCTGGTGACAAAAGCTGTTGAGTTGAGAACACCTTGCCACTTATTATAGTTAAGATAGCTTGCCTTGCCTTGGGCTCTTTATTTTAATGTAGATGTCTAAGAGTGAGTGGGTGATTGAGAGAAATGGAGAGAGGTTATGTGTCTTCACAGGGCAAGATGGCAATTGAATGACTACCAAACCCATCCCCTGTGATGTTAATATATGCACTCATTGTTCCACCCTCTTTTCTACTAACGGTAAACAACATTTGTCACTTGCAATAGACCACTTTTCACTTCCAAACTGATGGTGAACCCACATTTGTATTTCAAATACCAAAGCTCAGGCTGCAGAAGCAGAAGGCCCAGAAAAGATGTATGTGGTGGGTGGAAAGGGAGAGCAGGACAAGGTTCGCATGTGCAATTTGGCAGATCGTTCATAAGTCTGGCCTCCATGACAAGAGATGGCCTAATGCCTCATTAATTCCTGCAGAGATGACGATGATGTATCACCCCCTTTCAATCTGAAACTAAGTAATGCATTAAAAAAAAAAACCTAATTTGCACATGTTTAATGCGTTCATTAAGCTATTAGTCTTTCAACAACAGATTTAATAGCAAATTAACATTTCTTTTAAATAAAAAAAAATATCATCCCCCCAAAGTCCCAGTTAATACAATTATTTTGTGTTTTGAGCAAACAGGCTATAGGAGAAAACACTTGGCTCTAAATTGGGGCTGGGAAAAGACCATGTTGAGTTCTTCTCATTTATTATACAATTAGTCACCCTGGGGCATTATTTTCCCTGAATAACAAATATTTCTGGGGAACAAAAGGCCTCCTGGACATCGATGTGAGAAGGTCAAAGACAGAAAGATTTCAAAAGGGCTATTTTTGTGAATTGAATCATGATAAACTAAAATAAAATGGCTTACCCTAAATATAAGGTTTATGAAACAATGGAAATTGACTTTGGTCAACATTCAGACATCAACATTTACCTAACATTCATTTAACTCCCATTATGTGTTAGATACTTGGGTAGATGATGTAAGAGGCTTAATATAAAGGAACAAAAATGGCATGTATTCTTTCTGTCAATGAGGTTTTGTTGAATATTTGCTATGTGATGTGTGCCATTTGAGCAAGATGAATAAGTCATGGGCTCTTTTCTTGAAGAAGTTATAGATGAATTTGGAAGAAAAGCATGTAAGCAAATTTATATCCAATTTATTAAATCTGAAAAATATGGGAAGAAGCAAAGTGCTTTGAGAGCAAAAAAGGAAGTTCTGACTTCAAAAGGGAGGCTCAGAGAAAGCTCTATGGGCAGAGAGCAGGTTAGGCTCAAACGTTAAGATTGGCCCACATTAGATATGCAGAAATGAGTGTTGGAAAATGCTCTCCACACTGCATGAAAAAAGTGTACAAAGGAAAACATGTAGTGCATAATGGGAAAAATATACTTTGGTTTGGCTTAAGTCTTAGCTTGGGCTATTATAACATAGCACATACCATGTAACAGAATAGCGTAGCCTTGGTGGCTCCAACAACCAATATTTATTTCTTACAGTCATAGAGTTTGGAAAGTCCAACATCAAGGTGCTGGCGGATTCAGTGTGTGGTGAGACCTGTCTTCCTAGTTTCCAGACAATTGTCTTCTAGCTGAACCCTCCTGTGGGAAGAACAAGAAGTCTCTTTTATAAGGGCAGGCTTCCCCGTCATGAAGGCTCCAAACTCATGACTTATTTATGCACCACCCAGAGCCTCACCTTCTAACATTATGTTGGAAGTTAGGACTTCAACATGAATTTTGAGTTGCATTAACAGTCTACCGAAATTACCCATATTCTTTCCTGCCCTGGATTTCAAAGCATTTTATTATTCGAGTTGGAGCTCCGTTATTCTCTGCAGAAACAGAGAAGACATGGAGAGCACATTCACTGATCAGTGTCGACAAATAAATGTCTATGGTGTTCTGAAAACGGGCTCTACCGAGCAACGGAGCTATTACATCCTTGTTGAGAGGAAAACCTTTTTCACTTTCAGTAGTCAACTATCTCAGGGTAAAACAAATTCTAATGTATTTCATTAAATAAATATGAGATTTTATAGCAGTCTAAATAGATATCGCTCAAGGGCATTGCCTCATTTTCTTCTATCCCACCCTCATCAAATCTCTTATCTGTTTGTATCATCCATAGCACATTATGTGCTTCCTTTAATAGACTACTGTATGCATGTATTCTCTCCCTTAAGTATATGTCTTCAAAGGAACCCAGCGAAACTTAAATTTTAGTTTAATAAATTATATTTAAAATTAAAATCTAGAGTAAAATTTGATATATTGGTCAATCTAATTACAGCACCGTGAATTATTCTTTCATTGCCGCATACATACTGCTTTGGTTTGAAGGTCCTTAAGTTGTTTCTGAGAAAAGACTTTATGCTGATTGACAACTGCACAATACTAGTTACTAACATTATTCCACGTCTGACGGATTTCTCCCACCATGATATAGTTTACAAATTCCTGGGGTGAGCTTTGATTTGTCACCTTGGGCACCAAAGAAAAAAGAAATAAATTGTGAAAAAGCTCAAAATCCATCTTTTTGGGAAAGAGTAAAGAATCAAATGAGTAAATAACATCAACATCAATATTGGATGTCTACGTGCACACCCAAACTTTGGAGAACATCTGTCTTCCTGCCACTAATGATTTTGTTCCAGATGTAATCCAAGTATGTTCGCAAATGGGGAGCAGAGGGGTTAGCACAATTTACTTTGCAAGCAGTTGGTGGTTATAATAGTATTTTTTTGGTGTCTTTTAAAAAATATATACATTTCAAAAGTGATATGGCACCCTGCACTGATGTGTTGGAAACGACAGTAAAATAAATCTCAAATTGACTTTGGCTTTGCTCTGCTGTTCATCTTCTTAAAAAGAGATGATATTGTGTGATGGGGACAATGTGGGTTTTGGAGTCAGATGTCAATTTGAAGCCTAGTTGATCAAGGGCTTTTTATATGGTGATATGAACAAAATCCCAGTTTATGCCTCTGATTTCCTGTATGACCTTGGCGAGCCATTGTTGTTAATAACGGTAATAATAGTGAGAATAATGGAGTATTATGTGTTGTAACTTACGTGTTCTACTAAATGATTTACATGGAACAACTCTTTTGTAGTCCTCACATCTGCCCTATAAACTGTGTGTGCTATTAATATTCCAGTTTTGGAAGTGAGGAAACCCAAGACATAAAGAGGAAAGTGATTTGCCCAAAGACCCAGAGTTAAAGAGTAGAAAAAAAAATCAGATTTTCCAATATAAATTCAGAACTTCACCTCAAAGCAGCCACATTCTGCTGTCTTCTTGATCACTGTGTCTGGGACATTGCAAAGTGCACCAGCTCCTAAACAGCAACAATATTAGTAACAATAATAACATGAAGCGCTTTTTAAGTGCTTGCTGTGTAGCTGCCACAGTCCTGAATTTTAAACTGATGAATCCTTTCTCTACCCTTTGGGGGTGGATCCTCTTATAGAAAAGGAAGGGAGGCACAAGAAATTAAACCCTAGGTCATTTGGATGGTAATAAATAGGTCAAGAATTGGAACTGAGACATTCTGACTCCTGATACTGCACTTTTTTCAACTGTTAAGGTCCATTTAAGAAAAAAGAAAAAAAAAATAGAAAAATTTTGTCCTAATTACTTGTTGAATGAGGGAATAAATTTTCCCTTTCTTAGTCCTAATTCCTTATGACAGATTAGTTGTGATTAATAATAGCTCCCAATTTAATGAAATACATAGATTCCAATTTTAGGAAGGCAGGCATCATTATTATTCCCACTTTATGAGGACACTGAGACTGGATAAAGGTTTGGCAGCTTCACCAAATTTACTTATTTAGGAAAGGGTAGAGACTTAAACCTGGGCTTCAGAGGCCAAATGTTCTGCCCCTCACCTCCTCCAAATTGCTTCATGTGAAGCAGGAATGGTCTTGTTGAAAGCTTCTTATTTATTGAAAGTTTTGTCATTACAGACACATGCTCTTCCTTAGACCACTTACTCCTTCATTTATTACAAGTTGGAAATAAATATATCCAATTCAGTGTGAGGCAGTGGTAGAAGGTAAAGAGCTGAGTCACTGGGATGCTCAGAAGATTTCTAAGAGCCATTTGTAGCCTGCAACATGGAAAATACAGCAAGAGAGACTTGGCACATTGAAATTCAAATGTGTCTTTCTGGCAGCAAACTATCACTGGGTCCTGGGAAGCCTGAGTCTGGGTGAGCTGACGAGTAATGAAGCCCTGCGTCTCATGTCATTGACTCTGGCATTTCAAGCACCACATTCATAACAGAAGATGCAAACTGCTGGGTCCCTCTCTACTTCACTAAATTGAAATGGTTCTGCAGGGGAATATGGCAACAGGGATGAAAGAAAAATAACACTCCTTTTTCCACTGTGCAAAGAGAAGGTGCTGACAATGTTTATTCGAAAGAGTAACATCTGGAAATGGTGCTGGGACATGGTGACATTATGCCTTGCCATGCTTCAGGAAAGACATCTAGTTTCTGGGAGGATGAAGAAACACTGGGTTTTTGTTGTTGTTGTTGTTTGTTTTGGTTTTGACTGTATGTAATAAGGCAATTTGAGATTAAGGAGAGCTGTCCCATCCCACCTCGTCCCCTCTGTGTGGCAGCATGGACTTTGGTTCCAATTAACAGAAACCCAGATGCAAACTAGCTTAGGTTAAAAAGAAGATGTAAAGGATCCCATAGGGTTACTAGCATCAGACAATGCTGGATGTAGGACCACAAATATTGCAACGAGGATCCATCATTTTCCTCCCATTTCTGTTGTCTCTGCTCCCTCTATCTTGAATCTCTACTCTTAGAGTTTCCATTGACCTATGGTTTCAATATCATCTGGAGCTACTGCTTTCTTAGTTCCAGTCTAGCAAAGAGATGAGTAAGTTTCTTTTCCTAATAGCTTAAGAGAAATTCCCAGAAACAGTTCCAAATCCCTTTCTCTCTGACTTGGCTTGGACCATGTATCTATGCCTGAAACAGTCCTGCCCCAGGAATACAAGGAATGATTCACATAAGCTGCCCTTGGCACTACGGATGGGCCCAACTTCAAAGGGACAAGTAGACTCAAAGTGGAAAAAAGATGTTTGTTTCCAATCTGGGATTTTTTTTTTTTTCAAAAGGAAAGTGAATGGATGCTGGGTAATAAAAACAAACTATGACCAGTGCACCTGCCCTTCTAATAGACCTCAAGGAAATAAAGACCAATTAATTTAAAACCAATCATAGAGCTAAAAGAGTATTTACATCTCATTTAACTGAGAAAACATAAATTCATGGTCCAGAGATAGGCTTTATCCCAAAGAAGTGTTTCCTAAGACTAGCAAAGGTTATTTTGTATTGTAATTACTTTTTTTATTGAAGTGTAATTGACATACAATATCCTGTTAGTTTCAGGTGTACATCATAGTAATTCGATATTTTTTATAGATTGCAAAATGATCCCCATGATAAGTCTAGTTACCATCTGTCACCATACAAAGTTATTACAATTTTATTGACTATATTCCCTATGCTGTAGATTACGTCCCATGAATTATTTATTTTATAACTGGAAGTTATAATTCCCTTTACCTATTTTGCTCATCGCCCACCCCCACCCCTATCCCCAGTAATCAACAGTGTTTCCTGTATCTATGAATCTCTTTCTGTTTTGTTTGCTCATTTGTTTGTTTTATTAGATTCCACACATAGGTGAAATCATATAGAATTTGTCTTTCTCTGCCTGACATATTTTGTTCAGCATTAATACCCTCTAGGTCTATCCATGTAACTGCAATTGGCAAGATCTCCTTCTTTTGTATAGCTTAGTAATGTTCCATTGTATATATGCCACATCTTCTTTATCTGTTCATCTACTGGTGACACTTAGGTTCCTCCCATATCTTGGCTATTGTAAATGATGCTGCAATGAACACAGGAGTGCATTTCTCTCTTCAAATTGATGTTTTCATTTTCTTTAGATAAATACTTTGGTGATAATTTGAGTTAATATATAACTTCGAAAATGTTAAAGAGAAAAAAATTGGATTTTCACAATTATTCCTGAGAAACTGGAAGCCGACATTCCGAAACCTCTGAGTCAACATTCTGGCTTGGCAGTTAATCAGCTAGAGATGAGTAGTTGCTTTCTCCTTTAGCCAAAGGCACATGCTCCAGTTCACCATAGTCTCAACTATTCAATGTAGTCTCCTCAACACCGAAGCCCAGTCTAATCACAATGCAGCATATTTGCCCTGTTATTATCCTTTTGGCAGAAATATGTTTCTCTATGAGAAAGGTTAGGGTAGAATGAGTGATTCATATGTATCAAGAACATGGGAGCAGATAAATATTCTTTGGGAAATAAAAAATGATCCTAAAAGTTTAGTAAGTGAGCACTCAATGCACATAATTTCTTTAGATTAAGAAAAGCAGGCTTTTGCTTTTGGGATCTTGGATCAATTTTATTCAACATAATTTTACAGATGGTGAAACTAAGACTATGGATGATAGAATCTTGCTAAGATGCCATGATAAGTAGAGGAGCTGAAACAGTAGGTCTACATCTCCTGCCTCCCGCTCTCCCTCACACACAGGTATATCCATGTGCAAATATGCACACTGTAGAAAATTGGAAAAATGGAGGGGAAAACTTTTTATTTTTTTTTTCATTTTTTTTGGGGGGAAAACTTTTTATTTATTTAAACTGTAAAAGCAATATAAATATTTGCAGAGAAAAAAAACCCTCACCCATAATCCTATCACACTAAAACCAACTGATTGTTTTTCTATCTTTCTTGCTAGTTTTAATACTCATTATTTTTCATCATAATTATGGTATATACAACACTATGCCCTGTTTTACTAAAATTTCTCATAAGCATTCCTTTTGTTATTATATATTGTTCCTCATTATTAAATGCACAAATAATACCCTAAGAACAAATGTGCTATAATTTTTGTTACTATGTGTCCTTTTTTCCTGTGTATTTCCTAAACTTTTCTTGATTCTTTTATATTGTCTTACATTCCATTCTCTCCTCCAGCCAAATGCACAGTGCTTCAGGGAAACACACTGCCTCCCCAAGCACTTAGAGAAACCATGAGTGGGCAAGCTTGGGGAAGTTTCATACTAGGAGTGGGGGATATTAACCCAGGTTTCAGAAATTCATAAATTAACAAGGAAAAGCCAAAAGGAACACTCCAGATTGGTAGCAGGCAGAGAAGTGCAAAGGAATAATGCTTCTTACTAGGGATAGTTCCGTAGCCTATAGAGGAATTCAAACATATGAAAGCAGTTCCTAAGATTCTTGTAAACGGAAATCCAGAGGAAACTGGAGAGCAAGCATGTCTTGATCTCGGGCTCAAATGATTTGTCCAGCATGCTCGTTTGCACACTTGTTCTTTCTCTGTGTTTTGGCTCTTCTATATTTTTAAGTGGGTTCCATCTATGGAGCCCTGGAGAATGCAACTGCCAGCCTGATTTGCATTCTTCTGGTACCATGACAACCAAGGAAAGAGCTGGTATTTCCATGCAGAAAAGTCCCAGGGAACCAAGACTATGTTTGGTTCATGTAAGCATGCCCAAAATAATTATGGTGGTCAGAAAGAATATTCATTCATTCATTTATTCACTTGTTTGTGTTAGAGTCGTGTCGCGTGATCACTTTTATGACCTGAAAGCATGTAATCCACGAGTAGAGAAAAGACAGAGAGAAGCATGCTGGCATCTGTAAATACCGGCTACTACAAATAGCTCAAAACTAAAGTAACAAGAATGAGTTAGAATTTGAGAGGGTAGGTGAAGGCAGAGGATTAGAAATGGGTGGACCATTCAACAGATATTTGAGTCCTTAATGTGTTCTAAACTCCATTATTGAAACAATATACAAGTGAACTAAATGTCAACCTAGCCCAGAAGGAAATATTTGCTTTTGGGGGTGACAGAAGGGGGAAAGCAAGAGCTACAAATTTGGATCCTGAAGGGAAGGGTGTCATCTCTAAGTGCTATGAGAGGCAGTGATGGAGGAGCTCAGTTTAGACTGGAGACAGGTGGGAAAGCTTCATGGGGAAGACGAGTCCTTAAAGTATAAATTAAGTGAATAGCTAATGGCACTAATGAGCATAACATTTGGTAAGGATGAGGGAGTGTGTGACCTTAAGTCTAGACTAATAGGAAAAGGCAGGAAGTAAGTCTGGAAAGTCAAGCTGAGACCTATCTCAAGAGAGTCTCAAATGTGAGACCGAGGACATTGAACTTGATTCTTTTTCATTATGAGATGACTTCAAAAGACTTGATCCCACTGCCTTTGGTTTAAAAGAAGAAAAAAGTGCAATGTTTAGAAGTTAGAATACATCAAGATGAGGAAACACAGAAGCATTATATATTCAAGAGTACAGTATAAATAACCAAAAATATGAAAATATATTTAGTCAAAAATATGAAAATATATTTAGTCATGCTATTAAGAAAGGGGAGGAAGGGAGAAAGAAAGGGAGGGAGAGAGAGAAGAAAGAAAGAGAAAGAAAGAAAGAAAGAAAGAAAGAAAGAAAGAAAGAAGAAAGAGAAAAAAGAAAGAAGAAAGAAAGAAAAAGAAAGAGAAAGAAAGAAAAGAAAGAAATTTATCAAAAGATTCATAACGCCAGGTATAGCCAAAGGTATGGTCAAACAAGCATCCTCATACACTTTTTCTTTCTGAGTGTAATTTCCTAGAGAAAAATAGAGCAAAAGAGATTAACATTAAATGTGCATATTATTCAAATCAAGAATTTTAATTCTAAGACATTATATTAAGAAAATAGATAAGAATATTAAAGAGAACATTGGCTTTTTAAAATTTTTTTAAAGATTTTATTTATTTACTCATGAGAGACACAGAGAGATGCAGAGACACAGGCGGAGAGAGAAGCAAGCTCCCTGCAGGGAGCCCGATGTGGGACTGGGTCCTGGGACTCTGGGATCATGCCCTGGGTCAAAGGCAGCGCTAAACCGCTGAGCCACCTGGGCGGCCCAGAACATTGGTTTAAATGAGAAAAAAATCAAACACAGGCAATATATTTAATATTGAGTTATTAATTTAAAGTTTTGAAGATCGTTCAATGGGATGCTACATAATATTAGAAGATAATGTGACTATATGTGCATTTTATATAATGATGAATACGTATATTGAATTTTAAAACTCAAAATTAAATTTTGAAAGAATACATGCCGACTAGGAACACTGACTGCCTTAAGAGCTTGAGGAATGAGAGAATGAAATAATTTTTATTTAACTTTATACACGGTGAGGATTTTTGACTATTTTGTAGCAAGAATTTGTTTCATTTATATTCAACAAAACATGCACATGTAAATTTATCTAAAAGAAAGGAAATTATTAAGGAATAAGTAAACCAGGCAGGAACTGATAACTTGACTGTCTAGAAAAAAGCAGGGAAAAAGAAGTAGGAAAACACCTGACTATTGAAGTCCAGCTGATATGAAGGCAAATATCTAATGAACTTGAAAAATAGAAATACCAGTAGAGACAATTGAGGTAAAAATTTCACTTGAAAAAATATGTTTGGCTGATCTATTTGGCAGATATCAATCTATATATAAAATTATTCTATTGAGGAAATAAAATAGAAATATTTGACTATGCAATAAGGGTAGGCTGAGTGTTAGGAACACTGGAGATCTCAAAATCTGAGTTTGCCAAATACTAATTAAGCCATTCGGATTCATATTACAAAAGGCACTTGCTATTTAGGAAAGAGTAATCCCGGGGTCCTTTTAAGTAGCAAGTGTTTCTAATGCAGTTAGGGAGCAACTAAATTTACAGAACTTTCACTAACCAGAAGCTTGCCGTGAGCACAGAAGCTACATGAAGAGCTGCATGAAGAGTCGTTTCCCCGTCCACCCTTAATGCGGGCTTCCATGTGACTGTGACCCCAGGGACATGGTCAGAGTGCAGTGGTAGCCCTGGTTGTTGGGCCCATCAGTGTAAATAAAACGGAATGGTTGACATCTATATGGTGAAATTGATCGACACACACTGACACTCTGAATAAATCAACCTTTAAGCCTCCTAAAATCTTGTTCTGTGTGTCATTTTTTACACTAGGGAAAAGCATTTTTGAGGTGTACAGACTTTTAGAATCTAACACTCTCATAGTTCAACCTCCTTATTTAATTTATTTTTTCGATCTCCTCATTTTATATCTTTAAGAAACAAGCTTAAGGAATTAGAAAACTTGTTTTCTAATAAAGTTTTCTAAAAGAACTTTATTTATTTATTTATTTATTTTTTATTTTTGAGAGACACAGAGGGAGAGAGAGAGGCAGAGACACAGGCAGAGGGGAAGCAGGCTCCATGCAGGGACTCAATCTCGGGTCTCCAGGATCAGGCCCTGGGCTGAAGGTGGTGCTAAACCGCTGGGCCACGGGGGCTGCCCCTAGTTACTGTTATTAAAGGGCTTATTAAATCTTTTCCAAAATCAATCCATCAATCAATCTTTTCCTAACCAGATACACACACATGCGCACTCAAGTATACACTACAAAACAAACAGAATTGCACCCTGAAAATGAAGTTCTCACTTTGTGACTTGGGTTTGTTTTTCTCCCGTTTGGCCCTGTTATCTTCTTTAAAGACCCCCACACACTTCCACTCCTCCAGCAATGATCTTTTTGTGTGTAGATAATACCCAATTATCCATTTCCATTTCTAGTATCTCTCCATAAGCTTCAATTATGCATTTCCAATACTCTTAATGCTTCTTTCCGGTTCTGGAGAAATACTGAAGCCAACACAGAGAGAGAGAGTTCTAAGGTATCTGATTTTCTGGATTTATATTTGAACAAGCAAAATCTGCCCTTCGTATTCTATATTGGCAGTGAATTGATACATACTGTTTTTTATCTTTAGTTAGAGTTTCTGCTATTTACATGGTTGACTGTGCTAGAGTATTATCTAATATAAACATAAAACCATGTAGCTATGTATCTATCTGATTCCAACTAGACAAGTGATAGATACTAAGAATTTGCATTATACCACGGTGGTCACAATATCTTTCATTCCACACGCTTTTCTGCAATGTAGCTTTGCGATTACTCCATCAAGAGGTAGAGTTTATGTCTTCACCCACTTGAATACGGGTGATTGTTTTGACAAATAGAATATGGTGGAAACGATGCTGTGTCAGTTCTAAGGAAAGTCAACTTTTAGGCAGCTTCTTCTTCCTGCCGCTTGGAAGTCAGTCACCACGTAAAAAGTGTGACTACCCTGAGATCACCTTGCTTTGAGTAGCCCAAGCCAGTAGAGTCCTCTATGTTATGTTAGAATACTGAGATGTCATGTAAAGAGAGGGAAGAAGAGGAGGGAGGGAGGAAGGGAGGGGGAGAGAGAAAGAGAGAGAATGCCAAGGACCACTGTAGTGCTAGGCATGTGCCTTAAGAGCTGTCATCTAAAACGTTTACCTTGCAGCCTCAGCTGTCCCAGTTGCGACAACATGGATCCAGAGACAAGCTGTCCAGCCGAGCCCTTTCAAATTTCTGACCCACAAAATCTTGAGTAAAGCCAAATGACTATGTTGTAGTCCAAAAAGTTAGAAAGTAGTTTGTTACATAGAAATAGATAGCCCAGACAAATAATGGGAGGCCAAGTCACAAAAACAGGAGAATGTTCAGAATATAAGAGAGAGACCCTTTCATGTCAGTATGGAACATTAAAGAACATTATAGGAATAAATAATGTTATAGAAATAAAAATAGGGCAGCCTGAGTGGTTCAGCAGTTCAGCGCCGCCTTTGGCCCAGGGCATGACCCTGGAGACCCAGGATCGAGTCCCACATCGGGCTCCCTGCATGGAGCCTGCTTCTCCCTCTGCCTGTGTCTGTGCCTTTCTCTCTCTCTCTCTCTCTCTCTCTCTCTGTGTGTGTGTGTGTCTCATGAATAAATAAATAAAATCTTTAAAAAAAAACAGATAAAAATGGGATAGGGATGTTTTGAGAATGATCATGAAAAACAAAGTGGCATTGGCTTTATAGTGCACGTAACCTAGATTCTCAGAAGATCTTGCTTGTGGAGATGATGAGTGTGATCTCAGCTATGGGAGTTAAGAGTGCAGAGTCTAGAGCCAGACATTTTCTCTCTCATCCTGCTCCGCCACATACAAAACTCTGACCTTAGGAAAATTGCATTCTCTCTGTATTTCAGGATAATCACCTGTAAAATAAGTATAACAATATTACCTATATCATAAGGTATCATAATGATTGAATGAATTAATATATACATAGTGTTGAGAGCAGTGACCAGCATATAGATGCATCGTCTACATACTATTTAAATTAAAAAAAAACAGATTTATGCACAAACCTCTGATACATAAGTAGAATCCATTCACTTATTTCTGTTTTGTTTTGTTTTTTGAGGGGGATGTTAAAGGTATCTTTTTTTATATTGTGGTAAAAATATATATGACGTTCAACTTATTTGAACCATTTTAAGTATACGTATGACTCAGTGGCACTAAGTGCCCTGGCATTGTTCTCAGCCATCACTAAACATTCATTTGAAGAACTTTTTCATCATTACAAAGTGAAACTCTGTACATATTAAACAATCGCTCTTCTTTCTCCCCACCCCCCAGCCCCAGTCCCTGGTGGCCTCTATTCTACATTCTTTCTCTAGGAATTTAAATGTTCTAAGTACCTCATACGTGGAATCCTATAGCATTTGTCCTTTTGTGTCTGTCTTCTCTTAGCATAATGTTTTAAGGTTCATCCACATTGTAGCAGGTGCCAGAATTTCATTCCTTTAAAAGTCTGAATTCTATTCCACTGTATATATACACCACAGAGTGTTTATCCCTCACCCATCAGTGGACATCTGTATTGTTTCCACCTTTTGGCCATTGTAAATAATTCTGTTGTAGATGTTGTGCAAATGTCTCTTTCAGTCCCTGCTTTCAATTACTTTGGGAATACACCCAAAATGGAATCATTGGATTATAAGGTAATTCCGTATTTAATTTTTTGAGGACCTGCCTTATTGTCTTCCACAGTGGCTACATAGCATGCACGAGGGTTCTAATTTATTCTTGCCAACATCCACACCAATACTTACTTTCTTTTCTTTTTCTTTCTCTCTCTCTCTTTTTTTTTTTTTTTCTGTTTTGGATAACAATCATCCTAATGGGAGTCAGCTTCGGTTGAGCTTTCTTATAATAGGTGATGACTAAGTTGAGATTTTAAGAGTAAGTAAACCTTAACTAGAAAGCAAGTGGGGAGGGCACTGGGAGTGTTCCTGCAGAATGCACAGTCTATAGAAGGCTGTGAGACAGCAGAGAAGGCAGGGTGTGATCAACTCATTAAGAAACAAAAGTTTCTTAGGGCCGATGAGAGGAGTGTAGAAAGTGGTGAGAGATAGGGACAGAGATATAAATGGAGGCAGATCCTGCAGAGCCACATTGTATGGGTTGAATTCTGTGTCTATACCTATATTTGTGTTTTAGTCTTAACCTCTGGTACCTCAGAATGTGACTTTATATGGAAAGAGAATTATTGCAGGTATAGTTAGTTAAGATGAAGTCATGCTGCAGAAGGATGGTTTCCTAAAGCAATGTATCTTATCCTTATAGGAAGGCAGCTATGTGGAGACAGAGACACAGCAAGAATATCACGCAATTATGGGGAGTTAGAGGGATGCATCTACAGGCCTAAGGTCACCAAGATGACTGAAGAGTCACCAGAATCTAGGAAGGGGCAAGGGAGTGTTCTGCTGGTTTCAGAAGATAGCCTGGCCACCCTGCCAATATCTTGATTTCAGATGCCTGGCTTCCAGAACTGTGAGAAGATTAATTTATGTTGTTTAAGCCACTCAGTTTATGGTACTTTGCTGTGTTAGCCCTAGGAAATGAGTACCCCATATTACAAAGAATAAGAGTTATCTTGGAGAGATGGTGGGCCAGTGAAAAGAATTAGAGAGAAGAGCTGCCAAAGCTATTGGGAGGCTTCCAGGGTGATTTACATGGGGAGAGGTAAAAGGGTAGATTGAGGCAGATAAGCAGAATAGATGTGAGATGCTTAGAGAAATACAAGGATCCAGGATAATAATAAAAAAGCAAAGATGATGATGATGATGATGATGATGATAGAATACTAACAAGTACCTTGTAAACACTGAGGTAAACACTTAATGGTGAGTTATTTTATAAAATACACCTATAATGTAGCTGCTATTTTTAATGTGATATTATTATAATGCAAGTGGGTCATGAAGAAGAGAATTGGCCAAGAACAAATAGAGAATAAATGTTCAAAACAAGATTGTAACCAAAACAGGTCCCCCCCCCCTGCACAGCCTGTGGTCTGAGCCACTTGGCTGTACTTATCTCAATCAGAAAGAACAGTGTGAGGTTGAGAAAGCGGACCAAGAAAGACATTTAAATGAAGAAATAAAAAAAAATGTGTAAAGCTTTAGATGATCAGGTAAAGGAGAAGCAGACGGTGTCATTCACACAAATAAAAATGTTGAGGTTTAGAGCAGGTGCAGGTCAATGAAGAAGGAAACTGAATTCTTTTTTGTCAGGGACAGAAAATTGCATCATGTCCCCAGCCCTAAATGAGCGTGGTCATTTCCTCCCAGCATTGCCTCCATCCTGTCTCAGCCACTCCATGAATGACGTGCAGCTGCACTCCCTCCCCTGTGTTCCAGGAAAGCATCTGGAAATAAACAGCACTTAGCCCTGCTGCCGAGACAAAGGCATTGTTTCTTTAATAACATGTCTCTTTGGAAACCGTCTCTAGACCTACTTCAGAAGCCAGGCTGTGCTGACCCTAACATGATGTAGCTTGTTCAGTTCTGCTGGGAAGAGGAGTGTGTGGGAGCTGTGGTGGGCACAGCTCTTTCTCCTAAAAAGAAAGGAAATGAGATTTGGAGGTGACTTTGGTGGGAGTCCCTTGGACTGCAACAGGCAGGTGCTCATTTAAGAGGGCAGATGGTAGGACCGCAGTTTATTTAATGGCAAGCGTTTGTATGTGTGTATCTGTAAGCATCCTGTCTGGAAACCCAGCAGAAGTGAACCAGCACCCAACCAGTGTAATAATGAGAGAATTGACAATTGTCAACGTGTACTCTGAATTGACACCTGCTGATATGTACATCAGTTGCAGTGGTGGGAAGTGGCTGCCATTTATTGAGCACCGATTGTATGCTGGGCGTATGGTTATCTCACTTACTGTCAGCAGCCATTACCACAAAAGTGTTATGAAACAATCACCTACAAAACTTCAAGGTATACAAAATAAGTACTATTTTTTTTTGGGGGGGGGAGGTAAATCTAGAGTCAGTTGGCCAATTTTGTCATTCCAAACCAAACATGGTTGGGCTCACTCAAGTGTCTATAATTAACAGCGTGTTGGCTAGGCAAATCTACAGACCTTAGGAGAATTTTCTTACATCTCTGGAGCCTTGGATGGAATACACAGACTGGTTCAATTCTGTTCCACTTGTCACATTCTCCAGCAGACTATGCCAGGTACACTCTCATGGGGAAGGCTAAGAGGTAGGAAAGAATGCTAAACACTTGAGCACACTCTAGAGTCTCTGTGTCACATTTGATACCTCTTGACTAACCAAAGAAAGCCACAGAGTCGAGTCAAAAGAGTGGGAGGGGACAGCAAAGGGTATGGATACAGGGATGTCTTCAGTAGAGTCCATCAATGTAGTCAGTCTATGCAAGCATACTTTTCCACCTAATTCCCACAAGAATTCTGGGACACCAGGGTGGCTCAGTCAGTTAAGCATCTGTTTTTGGCTCAGGTCATGATCCCAGGATTCTGGATTGAACTCTGTGTCGGGCTCCTTGCTAAGGGAGAGGGAGCCTGCTTCTCCCTTTCCCTTTGCCTGCTGCTCCCCCTGCTTGTGTGTGCTCTTTCTCTCTCTCTCTTTCTCTCTCTTTCTCAAATAAATAAATAAAATCTTTAAACAACAGCAAAAAAATATAATTCTATGACTATTTTAGAAATGAAGCAGCTTAGGAGCTATTTAATGTCACATCTTATTCAAAATTGCAAAGCTATGAAGTTAGAAAGCTGGGACTTAAAGTCAAAATAACTCTTGTCAGTTGTATTGTTTTGTCTTGTATTGGTTTGTCTGTTTTTATTATATCACGGGAACTAGACTCCAGCAGAATAAGGGCAGAGACTCATAGAAGTACGGAATGCCATGGTAGCCCAGTAGTTTGTGACCCAGGGAGTGACAGAGGAAGGCCTATGTTAGGAAGTCTGGGTGAGCTGTGGGTGCCAGAAGATAGGTAATATATGGAAAGAATGTGAAATTTTGTTAGAAAGTTGGCAAGAACCTACCCGGTATTGTTACCAAAGAAGAAACATCAAGGTTTCTGGAAGAAGAGCCTCTGGGATCTAGGCAGATAAGGAACCACAAAGCCAAGTGGTTGTAGATCAGGACAGGATTTCAAGTCAGGGAGATAATCAAGCACTGGGCAGGGAAACCCAGCTTAAGACTAGCCATTGAGTTCCCATTGCCTTTTGCATGGAATCCGACATCCTCCATATGGCCTCTAATATGTTATATGGCTTGACATCATTTGCTGTCCATTTCTCAGCAGCTTGATGTCAATGTGTCATGGCCTTTTTACATTCAGGCATTTATGTGTAATTTCCTCATACTTGGGACAATTATTCCTAACCTCTCACACTTTCTTTATAGAACTCTTACACTTTTTTTTAAAGTTTTGTTTATACCAAATTAGTTAAATGTCATCCTCATGCTCTAAGACACTTCCAGAATACCCTATACCTCTACAACGTGACACTCTTCATATTTGTTTCATTGCCTATCTTCTCTTTAGAGTAAGGGTTGCCAAACTTTTAAAGAGCCAGAAGTGCATGTTATAAGCTTTGTGGACTTTAGAGTCCCCATTGTCACTACTCCATTCTACTATTATAGTGCAGAAGGAGCATTGATGATATGCAAATGAATGGGCGTGTCTGTATTCCCATAAAACTTAATTTATAGAAACAGATAGTGGACTGAATTTTATCCATGGGTCATAGTTTCCTGACACTTGCTCTGGAATATAAGCTCCATAGGTTTGGGACTTGGTCCCAGTTGTTCACCAATGGGTTTCAGTAAGCAACACAGAAATGGCACATAGTAAGTATAAAAAAAATATTTGTTGAATGAATCAAGAAATATGGTCTTAAACCTTGGGCTGTTCTTGGATACGTGGGGTGTCTATGATGCAGAGAGTTCAACATTTGAATTCAAGACTTCGAACCACAACCTCACCAGACTGTAGAGCCAAGGCTACAGGATCATTCTTCAAACATGTTCGGGTTAGAAACTGAAGAGTATCTAGTCCTATGGGTGATGCCCATCAAAAGGTACAGATAAAGACATGTAAGGAAGGTCTAGGGGCAGCTGGGTGGCTCAGTCAGTTAAGTTTCAGTCTTCATCTCAGGTCATGATCCTGAGGTCCTGGGATCAAGCCCCACCTTGGGCCCTCTGCTCAGCAGGGAGCATGCTGCTTCCTCTCCTTCTGCTGCTTCTCTCTCTTATGCTTTCTCTTGCATTCTCTGTCTCTCTCTCAAATAAATAAATGAATAATCTTTAAAAAAAAAAACACAAAAAGACATTTAGGGAAGATCTAGATAGAGGGATCAACTATAGGTCTTAATTAGTCCAAATGTTGGACCAGTCATTTATTAGATTTGCATAATTGCTATAAAACTTTACCTCAAATTTGGTCAGTTAAAACAACAAAAATGTATTATTTTTTTCAGTCTTATAGTTCAAAAGTCTGACATGGGGTCTCACTGGTTAAAATCAATAAAGCCACATCTCCTTTATTCATTATCTGTTGATGGTCTCTTAGGCTACTTCCATAATTTGGCTATTATAAAATAACCCTGCAGTGTCAGTAAACAGAGGGGTGCACATGTCCCTCCAAATCAGTAGTTTTGTATCCTTTGGGTAAATGTCTAGTAGCGCACTTGCTGGATCATAGGGTAGTCCTATTTTTAACTTTCTAGGAATCTCCATGCTGTTTTCCAGAGCGGCTACCAGTTTGCATTCCCACCAGCTATGTAAGAGGCTTCCCCTTTCTCCACATTCTCACCAACATCTGTTGTGTCCTATGTTGTTAATTTTAGCCATTCTGACAGGTGTGAGGTGGTATCTCACTGTAGTTTTGATTTGTATTTCCCTGATGATGAGTGATGTTGAGCATCTTTTCATGTAACAGTGAATAATTTTAAGGTGTATAAACTGTTGATTTGATATACTTATATGCTGCAGAATAATTACCACTTGTAGCCTTAAATAACACCTCTATCCTGTCAGGAATTACCTTTTCTTTTTTGTGGTGAGAACATTTAAGATCTATTGTCTCAGCAACATCCATATATATTACCATTCTATTAACTGCAATCACCATGCTGTACATTAAATCCCCAGAACTTATTCATCTTATAACTGGAAGTGTGTATCCTTTGAACAACATTTTTCCACTTCCTCCATCCCCCAGCCTCTGGAACCAACATTTTGTTTCCTATATCTGAGTGTTTTCTGTTGTTTGTTTTGTTTTGTTTTGTTTGTTCATTTGTTTTTGTTTTTTTTAGATGCCCATATATAAGTGAAAGCATATACTATTTGTCTTTCTCTGTGTGACTTATTTCACTTATTTGTGTCTAAACAGTATTCCATTGTATATATACTGCATCTTCCTTTTCCATTATTTGTCAGGGGACATTTAGGCTACTTTCATTGTCAATTGTGAATAATTGCAATGAACATGGAAATGCATATGACTTTGAGATCCTGTTTTTTTTTTTTTTTTTTTACTTCTTTTGGATATATACCAGAAGTGATATTGCTGGATCATATGGTAGCTGTATTCTTAATTTTTTGGAGGAACTGCCATACTATTTTCCATAGTGTTTGTATCAATTTATATTCCCACCAACAGTGCATGAGTGTTCCCTTTTCCCCACATCCTTAGCTTTTGTCTTTTTGATAATAACCATTAAAATGGGTGTCATGTGCCTTTGAGGTTTTGATTCACATCTCCCTAGTGATATCAAGCCCCTTTTCGTATACCATCTTGTCCAGCCATTGTACATCTTCTTTGGGAAAATGTCTGTTTAGTTCCTGTGCCCATTTTAAAAATCAGACTTTTCTTTTGGCTATTCAATTATATGATTTCCTTTTATATTGTGCAAATTAATCCTTTAACAAATATATGATTTGCAAATATTTTCTTCCATTTTGTAGGATGCTTTTTCATTCTATTGGCTGTTTCTTCTGTTATGCAGAATATTTTTTAAATTTGATGTAGTCCCACTTATTAACTCTTTATTCTTTTATTGCTTGTGCATTAATATAGAAACTCATGTAGGAATGAGTGGAGAAAGGCTATTTGGAAATTAAATTCTAAGAAAGCTAGGATATTTTTCAACCAGGAAAAATTGGGTTCCAATCTCAGTTTCTACCTTTATGATGACTGAGACTTTATTATCATTACTGATCTGTGTGGAGCTCAGTATTTTCAACTGTAAAATGAAACTGATACTAACATTTACCTCGCAGTTTTGTTATAAAATTAAATAAATTCATGTCTGTTAAGTACTTAGCATCAAATAGTTGTTCAATAAATATTGGTTATTCTAATTACATAGTATTGAAGGATACTGAGTAACAGGTTAGCAGAGGAGGCATCAAATTCAGACATTCAGATTTCTCAGGGGTAGCTTGAAGGTATTTGCATTACAAAAGTAAGCCACAGTAGGAAAAGGCTGAGAAAGTAGAGTAAGCACATTGATAAATAGTTCTAAGTAAAAGCAATTTCAGTCTGAGACCCTTAGGCTGTCTTCTCTCTCTTTGGGTGACTGTCAAACCCCAGAGATATGGCTTCTTATGGTAACAGATATAGAGACAAATTACGCTCTGGATAAGGTCGTGTTTTCCTTAACTACACTTGGAGTCCAGGTGGGTCGACTTACTGTCAGAATGAAGCACAAGAAATCTTGACAAAGTTAAAGCAGATGACGAATTAAGGTGTGAGAATGTGTGTCCATGTGCAGGTGTGCACAAATACATGCATATATGTATATACATCCCAAGTAAAATCGATTTATTTCTGGAAGATAAATCCTGCCCTATCTCTCCCTTCTAGTATTTATGAAGTCAACCAGGCATTTTTCCAATTCACTTCATTCTCCATTGCCCATTTATCCCATTTATTGAATCCTTGGGGGATCTCCAGAGAGCACCCACCAGTTGTGTCGATCATGCCTAGGGCTGCACAACTGTCTATTAAGAACTTGATAGCATAAGCCCCTTTCAGATCCATTATGAAGTAGTTCTTTCTTCCCAATGACTTCTGGAAGCAACTGGCTTGAAGAAACAGCTTAGAAGAGGTATTAGCCAATTTGTGAGATTTAAATTTGAAACCATAAAGGGAGTGAAAGAAAACAAACAACAAAAAACTATTCCTAAGATAGAATACTATGCTTTTAGTATGCACTCTAAGGATTTATCAAATCCATTAACACATTTTTATTTCTAATAGTTCTTTAAATTTCATGGGGTTTCCTTCACATACATAAACCAAACTAAAGAGCTCAATAACCCTGACTTTAGGTAGAACTGATTTTATCATACACATTTAATGAACAAAGAAATGTATAACCACATCTATCTAAATATCCAGACAG
Organism: Nyctereutes procyonoides; assembly: GCF_905146905.1. NCBI lineage: Eukaryota > Metazoa > Chordata > Mammalia > Carnivora > Canidae > Nyctereutes > Nyctereutes procyonoides. The sequence continues at coordinate 2,132,850 of NW_026575135.1, read as the reverse complement.
GATTTTTTACTGAATTTCTTTATTTCTAACCTCACCCACACTGTGACTCCTTTGCAACAACTCAGACAGGCTAATTATTGAATACAGGATATTTAGGGACTCACACTTATGAAAATGAGCCCAGAAGACCAAAAAAAAAAAAAAAAAAAAGGTCAGGCTATGAAGTCCAAAGGAAATTTGAATGCAGAGTACCTCCTTGCTAGCAATATTAATTGTAAAGTTTACAAAATGCAACCTCCACACATTAACACTGGGGTAGATGTTAACTAGCACGTTATGATTTTAATAAGACTGTTACTGGCAATGTTACTTTAGGTTTTGGTAGTTTGGTGGAGTGTGTGTGTGTGTGTGTGTGTCCAGAAATTAAAACTTAGTGTGATAGTTATGGTGAAGGAGAATTTATTCAAATCCTTAGAAATGCACCCATGGAAACACATTATGGGAGCCTACTGTGACTATGATGTCATGGAAGAACAAAGTGCTGTGGTCTCCATGGTGGGAGGCAGTGAATTGAAAGAGTGATTTAAGGCCTGTTAATGTAAATGAAAGGAGACAAGCCCGACCTATGTGCAACAGCTTCTCCACAAAGTTTAGACAAGGCAAAGATGTTTCTTTTCTCCCTGTCATTCTCTCTCTGCGGCCAGCAGATGAGTATTTCATAGTGAAATAATTCAAAGTGAAAGAACCCATGGGTAATGCAGCAACAGTCATCGAACATTCCTTAAGCCATTTGATCTCACTGGAGCATCCACATACCATATCTGCCTTTTTACAGAAAAAATCCATGCATTCAATTGGATTGAAATCTTTCTTTCCATTCTGCCTTTCTCCTGTCCCTAGATACCGATAGGATTATCTAGCACTGGGCAAAGCACAGGCACATGTTTTAAAATAGGTCCTTTCATAGTCTGCATCAGTGTCTCAAGTCAGACCTTGATTAGTCCCATATTCCAAATCCCATATCCCATTATTCATTAAAGCCTAAATAGTTGTATATAAAGTTAAAGATCTTGCAGTCATATGCTTTCTCCACAAAAGTTTGTGGATTTTATTTATTCACGAGAGACACACAGAGAGAGGCAGAGACACAGGCAGAGGGACAAGCCAGCTCCCTGCTTAGGGACTTGATCCCAGGACCTTGAGATCACATCCATGAGCAGAAGGCAGACGCTCAACCACTGAGGTACCCAGGCATCCCATAAAATTCTGTTTTTTTTATAATAAAATTGAAATTTATTGAGACTTTAAAATATATGTCCCCAAAATACATGGTATAAGATGTTACAAATAGTGGGCTCTCAATAAACACCCTTGCCATAAATAATATGTTTGAATATATGCTTTGGCTGATTAGGAAGTCTCACAAGCTAAGAAACTAAGCTTGGAGTTAATGCAGAAAAGCTGGGGCAGCCCTGATGGCCCAGTGGTTTAGCGCCGCCTTCAGCCCAGGGCGTGATCCTGGAGACCCAGGATCAAGTCCCACGTCAGGCTCCCTGCATGGAGCCTGCTTCTCCCTCTCCCTCTCTCTCTCTCTCTCTCTCTCTCTCTCTCTCTCTCTCTCTGTGACTGTCATGAATAAATAAAATAATCTTTAAAAAATTTCAGAAAAGGTTGAATATATGACAATCATGAAGAAACAGCCCAAATGATGGAAATCAAATACTATATCTGTTTGCATTACCTAAAATATTTCCAGTTTTGGAGGGAAAAAAAAAACAAATGAATAAAACTGTCACAATCATTTAATGCTATAAAATGACATATCCTCTCCTTTTAATGTCTGTATGCTTTCAGCTGGCTGTTATACATTCCAGACTGGTTCATGTGTTTGTAGAAATCAAATTCTGTTTGGATTCTTGGCCAAGCAATTAATGCTTTGCCATACCCATGGAAAATCATATTCAGCACCACGGACAGAGCAGAACTGCTCCTTTCTGAACTACAGCTGTTTCCTGAAATTTTCTCCCCCTGCTAAAACATCCAGACACACGTCTGTCTCTTAATTGCAGGAGGGGTTGTTACAAGACATCCTGAATTTTAACAACCTATTTTAAAATTAAGGAAATGGACTAAAAGCAGACCAGGGAAACCTTAACTACTTTTACAGGATGCAAAGCTTGACATCCCAGAAAGTATGTAAAGACTTTCGGAGACAAACACTAATTTTCATGAACAAATGGGTCCATAATTAAAAATCCTGATCCCCATTAAAACAGAATTTCTCTTAGAGCCCTGATTTTTGCAGTAATATGTGTTTATTATTGTTTATTTAATGTTTAGTATGTGGTTACCTGTGTTTCTTTTAGTTGTGATGTCAATATGACAAAAGATTATTAGGAAGATATTATCAACTGAGGCATAGCTCATTTTATCAAAATAATACTGTAAATTAAAACATAGCATATTTTTTTAGTTTAGTGATTTCCTTCAGGTGACTTGTGCTATTTATGAAGTCTGAAACCCTTAAATTCAAAGTAATATAATTTTATAAAGAGTAATTCTAATAGTGACAATAACAAAAAAATAGAAAATATCGTTTGACTCTTATGTGCAAAATATACTACTAAGTGATTTCCTTGGTTTATCTCATTACATTTTTATTTAATCATCAAATTTTATGGGGCTTATACATATTTTTTTCTGTAAGTTACAGATGTGAGAATTGAGACTTGAATGGCTTACATAATTTGTCCAAAGTCAAACAGTGGTTACATGTACATATGTTTTTGTGTATTTTAACAGAGACTTGTCATATTTACATTGGCCAAGGAATGTTTTAAACAATTTATAAGAACTAAGGGAATCAGTTTGATAGTATCACTATTATATACATTTTATAGGTGTGGAAATGAAACTTTCCTAAAGTTAAAAATACACATTTACCTGAAATCACACATTTACAAAATGACGAAGTCAAGATTGGAAACCAGACAATCTAACTTCAAGGTTCACACTCTTCTTCACCAATATCCTATGCATTTTGGAAAGGTTACTTTAATCTCTTAAAAAAAAAAGGTTTTAACTGTTTACTGCTTACATCCATTCTGTATATCCCTTTTAATGAAAGGAACTTTGAACCATCATTATATCATCATGTATAAATCATTTTTGTCACATCAACTTCTCATTTCTTTCGAGGTTTGGGAAGCCACTTCATTGCTTCTAAAACTACTTGGAATATCTGTTCAGTGATCCTGAAATCCAAAGGACACTCAATGCAGTTTTCTAAAAAAAAAAAAATTTTTTTGAGATAGAAAAAGAGAGATGGGGGGAGGAATAGAGGAAGAGGGACAAGGAGATCCTCTGCTGAGCACAGGGCCCTTTGTGGGGCTTGATCCAAGGATGCTGAGATCATGACCTGAGCCGAAATCAAGAGTTGGATGCTCAACCAACTGAGCCAGCCAGGCGCTCCACAATCAATGCAGTTTTGCTCTCATCACAGGCATCCTTGTCCACCATCAGAAGTCCAGCCCTCTAACCTGCTCTTACCACCACACACAAACACCTCTGGTTACATGTCTTCCCATGCACTTTTGTTTATAACAATCCGTGCTTCCTGCTTTCTGAAATTCCTCCTGGCTCTTACTTCTGTGCCAGTTAAAACCTCAACTCCATTATAAGTTTCCCCCTTTATAGCAGAAACCTTCTCACAGAATGTTCCCTCACCTTCTTTTGTTTCTGAAACCAACTCTCCCCTGACAACACTTCTTCTCTGAAGCCTGTTTATTATTTCTCACCTTATAGTCTCTGAGGTGATGTCACCATTCTCTAGCTTGTCTTTGCTTCTATTACAAATCTTTCTTATGTTCTCTTATAAAAAGCTCTTCTTTGAGTCTCACAATCTCCAACTGTACATTTTATTGATTTATGGACTCCTTTTAGTATCTTATATAAGTAACTGGCACATTCCTCCCAAACATGCACAAATGTTTTTATAACAATATTTGAGTTCCTAGGTATAAGTACATAAGTCTCACAGTATCTTCTAGAATCCCTGGATTTTAAGCACTCATTACTACTTTACTACTCAGTAATGTCATATATTGAAGACTATTTCATCGCATACACACCATTTAGGACTTAGAGATTTTTGTCTTTCTCTGAACTCCACCCCTCACCTTTAGACTGAGCTAGCTCACCAGTACAACCATACTACACCCAACATTTCTCCATCTCCTTGAATCAACAGTCTTCAAAGTCACTTTCTTAAATAACCCACATTAGAACATACTGTTATCCAACAGTATCAACATCAAATATTTATTGATCTACAACTCTGCATGGGAGATGCAATAATAGTATGTATGTATGTACGTATTTATTTATTTATTTTAATATTAGCATTTATTGATACAGTACGATAGGCACTGTCCTAAGCAGCTTATGTCTATTAACTCTTAATTCTCATCATGATATCTACCAATATTGCTGCTTCTTTAATAAGGGAAGTCAAGATTGGTTAAATTACCTATCCAAGTTTATATACCTATATAAAGGCTAGAAGCTAGGACTTAAATCAAGAAAAAATGTGGCTGTGGAGTCCATGGTCTCAACTAAGTCACTATTGTGCAAGTTTTATGGTCTAATGAGAAATTCACATAAGTAGAGAACTCAGTTGTGCTAGATAAATAAACAAATTCCCTTTCGATGTAGTTGTGGAGTGGTATGCCTAACACGGAGCCCAAAATATCAAAGGCAGTCATAAATATTAGTTATCTTTCTTTCCATATTCTTCAGGGTGGTTTCACATAAGGATTATTCAAAAAGAAAAAAGGTGCCAGCAGCAACTATTTAGACACTGAAGAATAGATTTTAAGTGTCTAAAGATTTTAGATGTGCATATTTTAGATCTTCAGCTCTACGTGCAGAGATTTATACACACTATGTCATATCTACGCAAGATTGAAATTTCTCATCCAAGCTCCATTTGTTGAGAACCTGAAACCCTGAGAATGTTTCTTTTGACAAAATCCCAACAGCTCTTAAATCATCTATCTTCAAGGAAAGTGAAAGAGAAGGAATGCATTGGAGGCATGAAGAAGAAATATCATTTTGAGAGACAAAATCCCCAGGGAAATTGGGCTGTTCTGCTAAAATGAATTTACCAGCCCCTTGTGATGCCCCCTTGCTAACACCATGTATTGTTTACTCTGTTCTTTTATTCCTTGTCCCTGGGAGGAAATTTGGTATTGTGCTTGCCTTTTAAATGATTTCAAAACTTTTATTCACTCACTACCCACTCTTAACTGCTCTATCTACTATTGCCTGACCTGCCATCTCTAAGCACTACTTTATGCTGGCACTTTTTTTTTTTCCATGAAGACTCTCAGATATCTCAGAATATTTACAGAAAACAAAGTTACTTAGCCTGGCATTCAAAGTTCTGAAAAACAGAAGATTCTCTATATTTGGCAATTGTTCCACTAATATAAAATATAAACTTCCTGTAGAAAAACGATTTGCTTGTTCATTTATTTCCATCTTTTTTACATTTTTAATTTACTACTGATTTTATTTATTGTTTCTTTTTAAATTTTATTTAAATTCAATTTGTCAATATAACACCCAGTGCTCATCCCATCAAGTGCCCTCCTCAGTGCCCGTCACCCAGTTACCCCATCTCCCCGTCCACCTCCCTTCCCCAACCCTTTGTTCATTTCCCAGAGTTAGGAGTCCCTGTTTGTCTTTCTCTTTAATTTTTCCCACTCAATTCCCCTCCTTTCCCTTATAATCCCTTTCACTATTTCTTATATTCCATGTCTGAGTGAAACCATATGATGATTGTGCTTCTCCAATGGACTTATTTCACTCTGCATAATACACTCCAGTTCCATCCACATCAAAGCAAATGGTGGGTACTTGTCTTTTCTTTTGGCTGAGTAATACTCCACTGTGTGTGTGTGTGTGTGTGTGTGTGTATAGATGGATAGATAGGTAGATTATGATAGATAGATGATAGATGATAGGTAGATAGATAGATAGATAGATAGATAGATAGATGATAGATAATAGATAGATAGATGATAGATAGATAGATAGATAGCACATCTTTTTTACATTGTTTAATCAAACTACCAAAGCTTTCTTTTTTTTTTCTCCTGCTTACACTCTCTTTCCACAGTCTAAAAATCTCCTGACCATCTCAACTCTGACGGCTTAGAAGTTGACATCCACACCCTCGATGTTCACTCTGATTACAGATGCATCCTCAAAACTGCCTCATCCATATATTCACTTCCATGAGCCTTCTGTTTGACCTAAGATAAGTTACTTCAATTCTCTCTGCTTCCTCATTTGTCAAGTGGGGATATTGGCCACATCTCACAGACAGGATTGTTCTGAAGATTAAAACAGCTAAGATATGTAAAACACATAGAAGAGGGCCTGACATATAATGAGTGTTATTTAAGTGTTACTGATTTTGCTATTTTCATGTTTAATCTTGTACTTGTACCTGGTGCTTCTCCAAAACAAACACAAGTGCCTTTCTCTTCCAGTCTTTCTTTCTTTCTTCTTCTTCTTTCCTTTTAATGTAAACAGTACTTCCTATACTCAGTTTCTCTGGCCAAAATTTAGACATTATCTTAATTTTTCATTTTACCTCCCAATATCTAATTTATCACAAAGTCCTATTACTCAGAAGAAATGCATCTGTTTACTTTTGTTTTTCACTGCTACCACCGTATGAAAATCATCACCATCTCTCACCTGGACCACTGCATGGGCTTACTAACAGATTTCTCTGCTTCCACTCTTTTCACTTCTGTTCAGGAAATAGCCAGAGTGATCCTTTAAAATATAAATGTAGAAAACTCACCCACAGTTTCTCATTGTTTTTAGAATAAAAACCCATACATTTTATCATGACTTAGAGAATATTCATAACTTGTTATCTCCAACTTCATTTGATACCATTTCCCCTGAATCTCATTGGATCCTAGACTCATTAGTGTCATTTCTCTCCCTCCAATATGCAAGGTCTCTCCTACATTGGAGACATTGAATATGATGCTTGATTTGTTTGGAAAGTTATTTCATCCACTTTTTTTGGTATATCTGCTGAGTTTTCATAATGGCTCACAATTATACTCAAACCCCATAAATTGCCACATCAGAGAGGATTTAGCTGATCATTCTATTTTAGGTAGACTTTATGGTCCACCTTTATGCTCCTGTTATGCTTTATCTCATCATGTCACTTCTTGTTTTCATAGAACATAGATCAATTATAATGATCTTATTGATTTATAGTGTACCTTTTAGTGTATGTCTTCCCCTTTATTTTTATCTTTTATTTCTTACTTCCTGTTTTCCTCTTTAGAATATAAGTTCCATTAGGGCCAGAATCATGTCTGTCTTACTCGCTGCTGCATCCCCATAATCTCGTTCTTAATGAATATTTATTGAGTAAGTGAAAGACTCATGTTACCTTTTCCTTTGAACATCTTCTGTGCACTTCAACTGGTGCAATAATTTCTTATAATGTGTGATGTGTTGAAATATCCCTTAATTTTGACTCATTGCTTACATTCTTATTCCTTTTCTAGATTCTGAGGCCCCTGATACCATAGGCTTTTCATTTTTATTATTATTTTACCAATGACAAACACATGGCCACCTGAAACATGATGCTCAGTAAATGATTAATAAGTGAGTGAATGGTCCATGTTTGGAATACAGTGTGATTATCCAAGCATTCATTTAATCAACATCTTAAGAAATGTTATTTATTATTTAATAATCATTTAATAATAAACTGTATGGGGCAGCCCATGTGGCTCACTGGTTTAGCACTGCCTTCAGCCCAGGGCCTGATCCTAGAGACCCGGGATCGAGTCCCATGTCAGGCTCCCTACCTGGAAGCTGCTTCTCCCTCTGCCTGTGTCTGCCTCTCTCTCTGTGTCTCTCATGAATAAATTAATAAAAATAAATAAATAAAAATATTATTTAAAAAAATAAACTGTATGTTAAGCAAATCATTATGTTCTAGAAAAATAGGAATGTTTAAGACAGACATAATTTCTGCCTATATCTTGGAGCTTATAACTTAACCTGGGATTTCTCAGCTATTGATGCTATTGTCTTTTGTAGCTGCAGAATTCTTTGTTGGAAGGGGCGTTCTTGTGCATTTTAGGATGTTCGACAGCATCCCTGTCCTCTACATACTAGATGCCTGTAATATACCTCCCCTTTCTCATTTTTTTATGACCAAAAATGTCTTCAGATTTTGCCAGACATCCCCTGGAGGGAAAAATCACCTCTTGTTAACCCCTGGGCTACTGAGAGATATTGTGAGGTATGCAGTTGTGCATGTAACTATAAATGGCCATCAGTACTATGGAAAAGAGTAAACGCTGAAATGTGAGAAGATAGATTAAAGACTGGTTAAAATTAGTGGGCATAGGTTGTCAATGGTTTAGTTATTACTGATTATAAAGTAATAATTAGGCTTTGTCCTGTAGGATGAATTGGACAGGTAAAGAATTGGAGAAAGAAGGTTTCAGGCAGAAGGAATAATATGGAGAGGCCCAGAAGCATGAGAAAGTATGTTTTAAGCAAAGAGCCGATACCCAGAAACTGAGGTACCAAGTAGCTTGGAAGGGAGCTGGAAGTTAGGTAGAGGCAAGGTCATGTAGGATACCGTGAGCCATTATTAATTTAGGATGTGATCCTCAGATTAATGGAAAGAAGTTAGAGTTTTAAGCAGCAGGAGTGAAACGGGAATCCAAAACAGGATTGTATTTCTATAAATCATATTTAGTGGCTGCATAATGGAAAAGGAGGCTATTACAGGAATTAGGGTAAGAGATAATGGTGATTTAATCTGGAGGGTTGGTGTTGGACATAGAGAAAAAAAAAACGGACATCTGATAAAATTGCCTTGCTTGTATGGATGAAGAATTGCATGGACAAGGGAAAATATCACCTAATGTGAAGATATTTGGTGCTAGGAAGACAAAGGGGATGTTTTCTTCAGGAAGCTTTGGAGCTAATTTGTCAACTTTCCTGCTTTGTTTCTTTGACACTCAGTCCAGCTCCTGAATCAGCTCAAAGGTTTTTCTCTTGCAAACATCACAGATGGTTCCCTCTGTTTCTCACCTCTGGAGAGGCCACTTCTTCTCCCCACCCCCCAGGTGTGAGCATGTGTGTGTGCTCAGTGTGGAGAGTGGGGAGCAAGTCAAGCAGAACGAGTCCCAGAGTCCAGGGACCTGAAGCACAGACGATTACAGGGAAAATTGTGGGTTGTTTCCTTTGGCCATCCACCTGCTTTGAGTGGTGCAGTTAATTAGCGATGTGAGCACAAGCTGACAGCTTTGGCAGGGAGCAATAATGCAGTGGGAGGTGAGGGAAGACAGTCTTGCTGGGAAGTTGTTCCTGATTTATAAATACACCTGATTATTATGGTGGTGCCCATTTGTGATTTCATAGTTAAGGGTTTGTCAGTCGTCCCCATCCAAACCCCTTGTTTTCACAGATTTCTAACACAAATGAAATAAATTCGTTCCAGCTCCAGACTCAGCCTACAAACCAAGTTTTGTTTTCAAACATTAAAAAAAAAAAAAAAGAATCTATTAGATGCACATTCACAAGGAAATAAAAACAGGTTACCAGATTAGTTCAACTAAAGATTATTTATAATGTTTGTTTGTTTGTTTTATTATAGACCATATTGTGTCTTCACAGGAAGAGACTAGCAGTCCACTGCGTCAGCTCTCTTGTTAAAAAAAAAACGGGTGCAGTCAGGTGCACTACTGAGATTTTCGAAAATGCTTTCACTCATTTATGTATTCATCCAACAGTCATTTATTGAACAGTTACTTAGCTCTGGGCACTGGGCCCGGAAAGGGGCAGACAGAATGAAAAGTTGCCTTGGAGTAGTCTAAAATTTCGAAGGACACAAATTTAATCATAACGTCCATGGAAAAAACAAAAATAAAAAAAAAAACATAACAAAACCCAGGCACAACATGTGTATAAAATATTGTGAACGTGTTAGAGAGGAAAGTGAGTGACTGGCACTGATGGGCATCCAGAAGAGGAAAGGCTAAAGTCTGTTAATAATAATACCAGTAAGGAAAGATTTAAATCTTCAGCCTATTTTGATAAAGAAATTTAACTATTCCTTTACTGCTGTGAAATAGAAGCCTCAGTGGAGTGGAAATGGGCAGGAAAGGAACCCAGGACAGAATTCAGGTCTCCCTTTCACTGTCCCCAAGAAGCAGAGAGTAGACTTCATTATTTCCTGAAGTGTAACCCGGCCAAACCCTGGAAGAGGGGGAAACTATGTTAGCTGTTACGAATTATTTGAACTTGATTCATATCCAGGAAATTTTTGCTGTGCCACCAAGGGCAATTTTGAGAAGTATTTCAAAGATAAGAATAAGGTGGGCAGCTCGGGTGGCTCAGCGGTTTAGCGATGCCTTCGGCCCAGGGTGTGATCCTGGAGACCCGGGATCGAGCCCCATGTTGGGCTCCCTGCATGGAGCCTGCTTCTCCCTCTGCCTGTGTCTCTGCCTCTCTCTGTCTCTCATGAATAAATAAAATAATAAATCTTAAAAAAAAAGAAAAAAGGTTTTTTGATCAGTAAAAGTAGCATATTCTAGAAGACTTGCAAGGCAAAAGAGGGGCATTTAAAAAGTCTAAACATTAGGCAAGCATTCAGAATGGAGAAAATAGACCCCAGCTGTCTATTTTCTCAACTATTTTCCAGCTTCAAGGATGGCTGCCCATGAAGAAATTAGCATGGATGCTGGGACAAACATCTCTGGAAAGCCTACCCACTAGAGATTCCCGCTTAGCATCTCTACTGGCTCAACATCTTTGTTGGCTGGTGGCTCCTTTCTCAAGAGACTAGGATGTTTGCCTCTCAAAAACCTACCCCTTTTTTTAGTTATATATTTGGTCTTCCCATATGAACACCTCATTCAATTAACATCAATCATCCTTACTATCTAACAGCCAAGAAGGAAAATGATACCAGTCCTTGAGCTTTTCTCTGCAGTCATAGCCTTAATCTCATAAAGATGTTTTCCTCTGATGCCCCCGAAGGTGACAACTGATTAGGGGGAAACTCTGGACACGATGTAGGGGAGTTCCCACACTTGAACTCAGGGACCAGGAGGTTGAAGCAAGTGTGACAGAGTACCTGAGACTGTGGGGAAGTTTAGAATTATTGCAACTATTAACATCAATCAAGCTCTTATGTGCGAGGCACAGTGTTCATCATTATATGCATTACCTTGTTTCATAGTCTTAAACTCCTTTTTTTGTCTTAAACATATACTTAAGAAAACTGAGAAGAAATTTTCTCAAGGTCATATAACTATTTAGTAGTAGATGATTCATATTGTTCAGATTCAGCATTGGTATATTTTTTTTCATTGCTGTGTCTTAGCCTTCTAGCATCATTCTATTTCCCTTGTAAAATGAGAAAATTGAGTATCCTTGTGTCTTGTTTCTTAGTCTTTGTTATAAGAGCTTCCCTTTCTCTAGAGCAATATTTTCTCAAAGTATGTTCCTTAAAACATTTGCTCAAATAGGTATTGATAATGATTCTTTTTGAGGTCAGAGTGGGTAAAAATGTACCAAGAAAGCTTAAAACGGGGCAAAGTAAGGATCACATTTTTGTCACCGCAGAATTCCTCGGAACATCTAAAATTCTAAAGTGAATTGAACATCTATCTATAGAAGAGGCAGAGGTTGAGAATTTAAAATGTAGCATTAGCAAAATCCTTTTTCAAAAATCATTTTGTGTACTTACGACATTTATTTGCTCTGGAATACATTTTTGGGACAGACTGGCAGAAAAGATCAAGTCCACAGGTTGAGCACAGCCTACGCCCACTCTTCCATCGGACTCCAGTCCCTGCCAACTCTTGTCCAATCCTTTCCGGCCCATACAGATACACACATCTACACAGCTTCCTACTCCCATTCCTCCCCAACACGGACACAGACAGGACCTCTGGATTCCTTGAAGACATGGGTCTCTTTAATGTCCCCGATGTTTTCACAGAAATGCAACCTCCTCGTAGAAGAACCTTCAGCCTGCAGTCACCACTTCAGAAACAAGTGTATATTCAACTCTCGATGACTCTGTTCAGATGTCACTTTCTCTTGAACCTGCTTCTAAAAAAGTTTTACGACACTACTTCAGCTCTTTCCTCTCCCTAGTGTGGCTTTTTTCTTTCTTTCTTTCTTTTCTTTCTTTCTTTCTTTCTCTTCTTTCTTTCTTTCTTTCTTTCTTTCTTTTTTCTTCTTCTTTTCTTTTAATCTTGGTAACACACCAGTGAAGACTTTAATTCTGCTGGGAATTAGGGGTTTTGATTGATATCTGAGTTCTCTGGGGGTCTTGATCCAGAGCCCACATACATTTTGGAAAGCAGTTTCTACATATAAAGGCACTGGAATGTTAGAAGTACTAAGGATGCAAGCGAGGTCTAACTAGAATCTCATTTTCTCGTTGCCATCAAACACAGGACACTTTTTATAACCCTATAACCCACCTAATATGATCATAGATGACCTATTCCCCAAACTTAATCCTATCCACATAACCTTGTCCCCAGCTTAGTGCTATTCTAGACATTATATCACCAAACCAATCCCAGCCTTATAACCCATTGGCCCATTAATATACTTCTAATCATTCATTTATAAAACATAACCCACCCAAACAACCCTATAACCTTTTTAATGGATTCAGAACCAGCCAATTACCAAACTTGATCTCATCTGCATAGTTCCCATCACCTCTTAATGAGCTCTAACTGGCCCTGCAAGTTTCAGCATTAACAAAAGCTATTCCATTCAATTTGTGGCCTTTTATTTGATTTTTTAAACATCAAATACTGCACCGTTTTTTTTTTAAGTCCGTTTTTTCCAACTCATCTAATTCTCTTTTTTCTTGCTTGAGAAAATTGGAATATTCCCTAATATTATAGTTCATTATCTTTCCCAGAAGAATTGTATAGAATATATATTTTCAGAGTCCACCACTACATTTATATTCTCCATTGGACTTAATGGAGGCTTTCTAACATGTGACTAAGGACAGGCCCTGAATTATTTATTTCAGTGGATTCTTATATTAAAGAAAAAAAAACTACTTTAGGGTTACACATAGATCTATGGGCCATTCCACATGAGGTTAGATGGAACTGAGCTCAGAGCATTCCATGAGAACTGTCCTCTCCACTGAGTTACCATAACAAACCAGATAGGATTAAGAAAAAGGGAGGAAAAAGCAGGGTACATATGAAGTAGATTCACTTCATTTACTAAGTGCCTCCTTATGTTAATGGGGCTTTATAGGCTTGGGGCAGAGAATTCACACTAACCTAAATCCATGGCAGATCTTTATCACTGACTACGTTTTGTATCTTTGGTTTTTGTAGGAGTATATATATGTGCATCTATGAAAGTATCTGAGTATTTGATTAGACACATATTTGTGTACAGTAAATTAACATATGTAAAATTCAGCCAAGCGGCAAGTATTTATCGAGGCCTGTATGCCAACTAGCATTCTCAATACCCTGAAAATAATGTATTATTCTTCTCACTTGTTTCCATGTGGGGAAGTAATGCTCAAAGAGCTCAATAAACTTGCTCGAGATTTCACAAGTAGCTGAGACAGTATTTGAATCCGGGTCTCCCTGAGTTAAAAGTCCAAGTTCTTTCTCTCCTTTCACACTACCTGCCAAGCAGAGTCAATTTCAGAGTTTTTTGCTCATCTGCCCCACATCCTTTACATTCTCAGTGAGGAAATTAAGGCGAGAGAAGAGAGGTGATTTACCCCAGGCTTTATCTATAAAATCATACCATCCAGAGAAAGATGGCTTCTCTAGGAAAGAAGATGGTTGTCCCTATAAACACAGCATCCTGGCAGTTCAGATCCACCGTGTCCATGAGTACAAGAAGACAGAACAAATACCCCATTGTCCAGCCCCAGCAAATGGCCCTTCTGGCATTGATTCACTGAGGCATAGGCCTCCTGGGGATGAATGCATTGTTCATCCTGCTGGCCCAGCCACATTATGCTTACAGAGATGAAGAACCACATATCAAAATTAGCATTTGTGCAAATGATCACACAATTCCTTCAGGCCTGCTGTGTCCCCTTAATAGGCCCATCTTTCAATTATGAAGTGCCGATCAGTCAGTGTTCTTCTATAATCTCATTATTTTTGTTATGTTGACATTACAGAAGGACTTTTTTTTTCCCCTTCCACTTGAAGCTAGGCCCATCAACATGAGATGGTTATTGAATCGATGGAGGGGGGGAAATGGACATTTTTGCATTTTTAATTCTTACATCTTAGAATCCAGAACATCTTTGATATGTTCAGGAATAAGAGTAATAACATCCTTATTTACGACTCTACCTCCCCAGGCACATCTGATTTAGGAATCGGGCAGCGCACCTTTCTCCCTGTGTCATTTACCTGTCCTGTCACTTCCTGAATAGGTCATCAGACACACTTGGCTTGGCCACATCTCAAAGTGAAGATCTCACGAGGCAGTGCCTTTCCTCAGTGGGATACACTACAAGGTCATCTCTCCTTGAATCAAAATTGGAAACTTCAATCTTCTGTTGATTGTTTTCCTTCTGTTCCTATGGAAATATAAGCACTCTTACATCAAAAAGTACCTAAAATATTTAAAATATTTGAAGTTGTCACCATAACCCCAGCCCTAAGACATAGTAGGGAAACTTAATGATTTCTTTTTCTCTATTAAATGAACTTTGCACTCATGGGATGGCTCACTAATATTCATTTATGTAAAATCAAACAAATCACCAAAATATCTTGTGCATGTGAATCAGCGTAGGCATGTGGATAGTCTAGAAAAGGTAGTCAGTTGCCTGCTGCCACTATTTTGTAACCAGATGCCATCAGGTAATGCTCTAGTTAATTTGGAACAATATATAATTGATATTACTAGAGACAGCCTCTGTGTAACTTTTCATCTGTTTGTTGTAGTTGTTGAATTTTGAGGTCTTTTCAAACATACAGAAATCTGCAAAAATGGTGCAAAGACTTTTTCCCTCCCTGAAGCACTTGAGAGTGAGTTGTGGACGTGTTTTCCCATCGTCCTAAACATTTAGTGTTTATAAGTCCTATGAACATGAACATTCTCTAACAATGATAAAACAACAGCACAAATTAAAAAAAAAAAAAAAAACTAACACTGACATGTGAGTAATTTCACAAACCCCTTCTAACTTGTCTTTAATTTCCACAAATGTCCTGTAGAGCAAAAATGGCTAATCCAGAACCACGTGTCACACTTAATTTTCATTGATTTTTAGTAGGCTTCAGTCAACACAAGTTCCTCAGCCTTTCCTTATCTTTAATGACCCTAATGCTTTTGAATATCATGGACTGATAATTTTACATTTTATGTAATGTCATTCAATTTGGATTTGATATTTCCTCATGATCAGATTTAGATTATAGATTTTTGGCAACAACATAAAAATTGTGAATTTGTGTTCTCATAAAATCCTATCAAGTGATATACACTTTCAATTTGTCCCACTCTTGGTGATATTAACTTTGATCAACTGATTTAGGTTGTGTCTATAAGGTTTTTCCACTGTAAAATTACTTCCATAATAAGTATGATATGGGAGTTATTTTGAGACGGCAAATATTCTGTTCCTTATCACATGTTCACCCACTGTCTTCAGCATCCATTCATGTTAGTTGGAGAAATTAATTATGCCTCTGGATGCCAAATGGTGATTTTTCCATCACTATTGTTCCTTCTGTATTTATTGGAAAGAAAGGTGTTTCATCCTTCCCATTTATTTATTTACTTGTATTAGAATGGACTCATAGGTGCCTATTTATTTAGTGGGTTATGATCTAGTATCATCTCTGTTTAATTTGATGCTTACCTTACTCTAGTGAGAGGTCCTTCTGGCTGGTTTCTGTGTCCTTCTTACATGTCCACAGTGTTCTTTGTATACCTTTTTTTTTTCTGGCACATCAAGTTGTATCAGGCTGATCTTGAACTTTTTTGCTTTCACAACCCTGAAATCAGATATGTCTGTAAGGATCGCAGGTTCCTTTTAGTGGAGAATGTTTTTAGAGACAAAGATTTGGGTCCTGGATGGGTCCATCCAGGTGGGGTGCCACTCTCCCCAGGCCCTCTCCGTGGAGAGACCACTGAGATCAGATACCTGTGTGTGTGTGTGTGTGTGTGTGTGTGTTAAATATAAAATTACTTAGGCACATCTACATACTGCCACCAGCCACCCTCCCCAGAAACCCTCCTCACCCATAAGTTTCCAGTGCATCTATTAGGCATTGACCTCCTTCTCCAAGGGATGCAAACCTTGGTCCATCTCACCTAATGGCTTTTGTACTAAATAATTTAGGAGGGAATGGATAAAGGAAAACAGAAAGAAGGAAGGAAGAAAGGAAGGAAGGCAAGTTCTCATAGTCAAGCTTCATGTTTAATGTTTCTAAAACGTCTTCAAGAGACACGTGAAGCGTTTCTGACACAGTCGGGCCAAATCACTCAGTACTTACATGCTGAACGTGGGGATTTTAAAGTAATCATTATCATGTCTTATATGAACCTTTACATCGCCATCATGTTTATTTCATATCATGTGGCCTAATATTAAAACAATAAATTTGATATCTCTGTGAAGTTTGCTCTTGCTGAACCTCCTTTCAAAAATACTTGTATTTGCCAATGCCTCTCTTAAAGCATGGCACCACCAACTGCACCTGTGCATGTGTGTCTTTCTAGGAAGTGAGTAATAGGTTGCAATTATAACAGTAACAATTAACGACTTTCTGGTGAGCACTCACCTCTCTAACAACCTGACCAAGTACTGTATTATCAGCTTTATATATGGAACAGGATGTTAGAGTGGAAATTTTGACTGAGGCATTTCCTGAAAGGAGATTCTAGACCAAGAAGCCAACATTTCAAAATAGTGAATGATAACCCAACACCTTCTCAACCTCTGTCTCTTATTATGGGTATAACACTGTTCTCGAATGGAGAGTGAAGAACACATTTTGGAAATGGTTCTGTGTATGCTTCAAGTCTTAAATTTTTCATAGGGCACACCTGGAAAGGGCTTCCTGTGCACTTCATATCAGGACATGGGATTTTAGAGAAACCATTTGAAGAGTTTATTGAATGTCCCTCTGTGTTACCTAATGTCTCAGTCATATCTGAGGAATATAAAAGTCAAAAGCCTGGATAAAGGGACCTATATCCTCAGAATAGATGATTGTAGTTTGGGAAATAACCACCTTCCCCATTTAGTTAAACAAAGGATATAAGGCCTCTACCCCAAATCAGATATGGGCCGTGGCATAAAGCCCATAGTTGGGAGTGGTCAAGAATTGTCTATGGAAGGTGGGGCATGAGGACCATAATATAGCTGAAGACTGTGAACTCAGAAGCAAAAAAATAAGTTGGGGCATAGAGACGCATCATGAAAATTGGGGTGATAGATACTCGGAAATAGAGGAGTAGTCCCAAAAGCACTGACAGTGAACACAGGTGGCGTCATACATCCGTCATGCACACCCAGCACTGATGCTAGATCTCCAGCCAGTGCCAATCGCAGAGGAACTTTCCCGCTTGCTCCATTTCCTCTCCCCCACACTGGCGCCAATTACAGGGTGGGTGTTTAGAAGCTAGAATAAAGGGAGAGGAGCCAACCCTATCCACGTACATTTTTGCCACTACACGGTGTGAGATGGTAGCAGAACTGGAAGAGGGAAGGGAAGAAGCTTTCCATTCATATCAAGTTCTAAGTTGTGAGAATTATATGGGACAGGGCACATGAATTATTAAAATGAAGCAGGGGTTTACAGCTGTGTTACCTTAGGACCTTTCCTATCATGACAGCGTAGATAAGGTGCCTCTCTGAGGGCAGGGAAAGCAATTGAGGCGCTAGAATGGATTGGAAGTTGCTTTATAATTACACCTTGTACCACATCCTTGATCGATGAAAGATTATGTATGCATTATATCATTGAATCATCCCAGAAACAACCCAGTTTTATAGATGAGGCAAATGGCTCAGAAGGGCAAAAAGCTTTTATTCAGAGTCACACAGGTCTTACACGGAACAGGGATTTGAATTTATGTGTAACTGGTACTTAAGCCCAAGCTCGTAACTACTGGGAGCCCTGCGAATTTGTGTCATCCACACACTGATAAAAATGACTTTATCAAGTATTTGAATGAAGACTTGAGACAGAAATTCATGGGGCCCAAGCCCTTGGAGACTGAGAAAGTCCTTTCTTCCTATGAACACAAAACAAACAACAAAAGCAAATGAAAACTATTTATAAAACTATTTAATAAGGAAATGTTTAGGGGCCTCTGGGTGGCTCAGTGGTTGAGCATCTGCCTTTGGCTCAGGGTGTGACCATGGGGTCCTGGGATCGAGTCCCGCATCGGGGTCCCCTGCAGGGAGCCTGCTTCTCCCTCTGCCTGTGTCTATGCCTCTTTGTGTCTCTCATGAATAAATAAATAAAATCTAAAAAAAAAAAAAACAATAAAAGAAAGTCCCTATAAAAAACAAGGAAATGTTCAACTGCTTAGGAAATTTAAAGCTACTATACGAATATATATTCCAATGTTTAAATTCAGAAGTCTTCAAAAAAATATCATTGAAAGCTAGATGCATCATCTCCTTGTTACTCCCAATTATATCAACAACCATGGAAAACAACTGAGCATTTATCCTCCACCCAAACTAGATTCAGGTTATCAGTAGCCTGTGCTCTTCATTTAACTTTTACCTCCGCAGACCTATCTTTCTTTCCCTCCTCCTCCCTCTTTCTCTTTCCTCCCTCCCTCCCTCCTTCCCTGCCTTCCTTCCTTCCTTCCTCTCTTCCTGTCTATCTCTCTTCTTTTCCTCCTCTGTTTTTTTCCTCAAATCCATCCCCATACAATGCAAACCTAAGGATTTTGGGGGAAAAGAGAGAGAAAAGTAGCACTTCATGTAGAAAATGATATAATAGTGATTATTCAATCAGGTAGTATTTATACAGGACCTACCGAAGTGACCAGTATATGGTAAAATCATCTAAATATTGTCCTCACTTGCACTGCACAAGCCTTTATAGATATTACATGCTGCAAAATGTATTAAATGATGTTATGTGTGTGCCTGGTACACAGTAGCATTTTAAAAAAACGAGTCCTCCCCCATACATATGCATATACCTTTAGCTTTTTCTCACATCCACCTTTTAATGCCAAGTTTAAATCTCCTGTTCTCCCTGTGGTCTTCTCTGGTAAGCGCTGCCCCCGTGAATTGGTTTCTGACTTGATATTCTCTCTCATACTCTTTAATTAGCATTAAGTTTATTTTTCTAAATAGGCTTTTTTCTGTATTGTATTATTTTACGGATTCACAAGAACTTATAAAACCATTTTATTCAACTCCTCAATTTAACAATTTACATCCTCGGGCCAAAGGAATTAAGAAACTTTCCCCAAATCACACTACGTTAAAGGCAAAACAGTTGCCCTAATTCATCATTAATCTTTAATTACTTTACTGAAAGCTCCACGAGGACTAAAATTATACTACATCCTTTTATTATCTTTATTCCCCGAGGCTAACAGCAGTGGTAGGATCACCAAGTGGGCGCTCAGTATAATCTCGCTATGTTAAATTTTACTGATTCTACATACACAAGGGGTTTCCAAATGTGGTTGTGCACAAGAATCACCCGGGGCCTTGTTAAAATATATAGACTCCTGTCCCTGCCTCCAGAGATTATGACTCTGAAAATCTGAGAGGGTCCCAGGAATCTGTATTTGTAAGAGACGCTTCGAGTGAGTTGATCTTAATGATCCAAGAAGTAATGCTTGGAAACTACCGGTAAGCCTATTCTGGAATATTTCCAGGGGGAAAAAAGATCCCCAATTTTGCTTAGTATCCTGTTTTGGTGTCTAATAGACCTTATAACTAAAGGGAAGAAAAGTTCTTTATAATGCTGTGGCTAAATTCTCTCTACTGCAATTTCCTCCCTACTACCTCAGGTGGAATGGGGAACAGCTGGTATTTTAATAACCCTTGAAGATTATTATTAAGTCACTCATCCACCTTCTCTTCTCCCAGCTAAATAGCCCCAGTCTTTCTTAGCTACCTCCTATAGGCCCCATTTGCTAAACCCTCTCCTCTCCCATAGTTGCCTAACTTTTGAAGTAAGACTAACAGCCTATTATTGTGCTATGTTACATGAGGTGTAATAAAGGCTATTTAAAAATTTTGAGAGGAAGCCCCGTGTAAGTGGCGGGATCTGAGTTTGAGAGTAATGTTCTTACATCTCTTGCCTGCACACTATTGGATTTTGATACCTCTAGGCAGATAGAGAGGCAGCACGGTGCCAGTGATAGAACTTTGTATAGCCAGGCAGGGCACCACACGGTTCCAGGCCAGTGCTTCTGCTAACTGGGAACGTGACTTAGAGCGAGCCGTTTTCTCTTTCTGTTATTTATCTCCTTACAAGGAAGACAATATATATTCCACCTAAACTCCAGCAGTTGTTGTGAAGCTCCAATCTGTGCAGCGCATCCTTCGTAAAGTACAATGTTTAGTCTATGTCTAGACTTCACGGGTTGACACACAGGTGGTAGGCTGGATGGAAAGTGATAATCAGTAGAGCGTTATAGCTTAGGGATAAAAATTGTAAGATTACTCAACAAAATCCAGCGTCTGAGAGACAATTAGGACAAACCAGCGGGGAAATTCATTGCTGGTTGAGCCAAAATTAAAATGGGAGTGCTCCTCCTCCAGAACAGTAACCAGTGCTTTTCTTAGAGGTGGGATAGTGCTCTGAGCTCTGATTCTTGTCTCTGGCCACCATGGACCTGATTTCTCAGCGTGATCTTCCTCATCATGCTTCGGCTGTTCCATCATTCCGGCTGCAATATCTCCACTGCAGTTTTGCCAAAGCCATTATATTTGTGTACCACAATGGTTTAGACATAGTAATATCTACTCTTTCTTCAAAGAAGAAATTAGAGGTAGGGTGTTGGCTGTAGAAGAAAGACCGAGAAGTATCATCATCGCAACCACCCAAGTCTGTTAATTATTCAGTAATAACCATAGCATTTACCGAGCGTTATTGAGTATCTGATTGGCCTTGGTGCTAGGTGATGATGATGATAGGCTCTGTTCTAAATGATGCAGCGTATTACCTCGTTTAGTCATCATTTACTTCTATTATGAATTAGACATCATAACCATCTCATGTTACTGATGAAGAAACTAAAGAAGTAGAAAGAAGCGAAATACCTTGATTGAGATCCTACAGTAACCTGAGCCTCAGAAGTTCTGGTCACCGGAACTAATGCTCTTGAACACCACAAATTTAAGGCTACAGATGAAACTCCATCCTGATGAGAAGAAATGGTGACATTTCTGTTCAAGGAAACCATCAATGGCAACTTTATTACTAGACATTGAAGTCCTAACTTCCTGGCTTAGCATCTAAGACCTTTAAAAGTCTGGGTTCAATTTTTTTTTTTCATAGTTTATCTTCATCAATCCTCATCTCCACACACCATGTTCAAAAACAAATGAAACAGCCACCTGCTTGTCACTTCTACCCCAGGGTTTCCCACTTCCCATTATTGTTTTCACTGTTCTTCCTGCCTATGACAGTTTTTACAAAACTAGCATGGCTAGGGGCGCCTGGGTGGCTCAGTCGGTTAAACGTCCAAATCTTGGTTTTGCCCCAGGTCATAATCTCAGGGTCATGATCTCAGAGTCATGGAATCAAGCTGCACGTTGAGTCCCAAAGTGAGCCCCCTCACCAAGGCCTGTGTTGGGCTCTATGCTCAGTGCAGAGTCTAATTGAGATACTCTCCCTCTCTCTCTCATTCTGACCCTCCCTCTACTCTTTTTTTCTGTCTCTCTCAAATAAATAAAATCTTAAAAAAAAAACTAGCATGGCCAAATCCTCACCTTTCCTCAATAAACAATTGTAATGTTCCTACTTCATTCCCTAATTCCTGATCCAAGCAAACATGTTATTTTTGAACATCAAGCCCATCTCAGAAGCTATCTTTTTACTCTTCGAATTTTCTGTGTATTACAATGTTATGTGATAATATCACTCTTTATAGTCAGTGATGTTGGGAGCGTGTACAATGTGCTACAGACAATGTCACATGTTTTCCTAACCCTCAAGTTAGCCCTATAGTGTTGGCATTATAATTTCCATTTTACAAGGAGGGAACTGAGATTCACATGCAGAACACAAGGTTATACAATCAGATTTTACATCCAGAGTTTTCTAAATGCAAAAACTGTGTTTTTCATAACCACACTATACTACTTTATTAGTAAACTTGTTGAAAACAGTGTTTGCATCTTACTCATATTTGATTCCTAAAACATCGCATATGGTAGTCATCACGCATCCTTTTCTTCCTTCTTTGCCTTTTTTAAGCAATTTCTTTGCGAATTGGTTTAAACTGAATTCTGTCTCAGAGCATAATCTTTCATAAAGTTACACAATTGCTCCAAACAATGTAACCTGAAACTTTGTCTTTGTTCATTGTTGATGAGTGTTTGCTTGTTCTTCTGGTTAAGCTACTCTTTTATTCAATCTTTGCTTTAAACTGGCTTTCATGTTCTTGCTGCTGAACTGACAATCCCTCATTTCAGCTGTTTGACAGCTTGCACGCCCTGCCTGCCAGCATCAATATTTACTAATGGGCCCTTTCTCTTACAAAAGCTGTTTGCAATAAGGAAAGATAATGAAGAAATTACTTGACCCCAGACACACAGCTAGCGGTAATGATGGCCCATGTCATTGGGCCTTTCTGCCATCTGTGCCCAAGCAAGGGGGCAGGGCAGAGAAAGGATGGAGGTGCGGAAATGGAGGAGAACTCCAAGGAGAGAGAAGGTTGATGATTCAGAAGCAGGAAGGGAATAACCTTTTGTAAGCCTGCTTCCGTGGCCCAAGCATTTTATATGCATGATCCCATTTAATTCTCAAAACAATATGCTCAGATAACTGTGGCTGATCCTATTGACTTGGTCTTAAATGAAAAAAACTGAGGGCCAAAGAAGGTAAATAAATAGGTCAAAGGAAAAGAGCCAGAAAGAAAGGAAAACTATGTATCATACTCCATCAAGTCCCTGAAATTTGGAATCTTACAAGAGTGGATTTGAATCCAGTCTTCTGCCAGAGAATTGTTTTGTGACCTTGAACAAGCTATGTGTCCGTGTGTGTGTCCATGTGTGTGCATGTACACTTGCCTGTCAAATTCTCAACACTCATTTTTTCCCATGTGTAAAGTGAAAAATAATAAGAGGATCAATTTTGATACATCGCTCTGAAGATTAAATAAGATAATGAGCGTCAAGCTCTTAACCTAGTTGTGGACACAAAATGACTCTGTACTACACACATGACAGGCATTCTGCTTTGTTTTTTCTTATCAGTACTTCTGTTAAATGATACATCCCAAGCTCAAATGCAAGCCTTCTTCCTTCTGAATTCCATACTATTTCCATTCCTTGACAAAATCTCAACAAGTCAATAAGTTAAAGGAATCCAAAGGGGTGAAAATGAAGTACTTTGTCATTTTAATACACCCGGTGATGCTGATACACCTAGAGCTCCCTCTGGCCCAGATTTGTATTTCAAATTTTCAGAACCTACCAGAAATGGCAGCATAATGGTAACTTATTGTGAAGCTTAAGTAGATTCCTTTGCTGAGGAGCAAGAATTTGTGTGCCTTCAAAGTTCCTTCTAGCTGGACTAAGAATCAAATGGACATGAGACATGGGACATGTGGCTGGCTCGGTTGGTGGAGCATGTGAACTCAAGAGTTGTGAGCTCAAGTCCCAGGTTGGGTGTAGAGATTACTTAAAAATAAGATATTTTTAAAACATTGATGTAAGACAGATTAACAGAAGAAAATCAAATGTAATAGTGTATGTATGGGGAATCCACATAGGCATGGAAATTCCAAGGACAGTCAGGCAAAATGAGGTATTTATGTATCCTACACTAAGGAGAAGGGAGGGATGCAATTCACAGGGCAATATGAAGGGCAGGTGTTTGAAATTGGATGTTTGCCCTGTTATACAGATGGGTCACTAGATAAAATGTATCTCTACTAATAACCTTTATTCTGGGAAAGACCCCCAATTTAGATTCTTCTATGTAGTTAAGGGAGGGGCAGAAGCTTCTCTTGATCCCCTAGGGTCTTGATTGCCTTCAGGTCAGAATAATCTTCATGCCAAGGTGGCCCATCTTGGGGTTACCTGCTTTTAGCTCCTATACCTTTATAGTCATACCAAAGTTTTGTAGTAAAATTAACTCTATCCATACACAAAATATAATTGTCCAAGTGGCAGATGATAGCATATTTGAGGGACAGAAAGGAAGCTCTTTAGGTATACTAAATCCATAACTCTATGAATTTATGGATTCCTCTGTTTTTATAGACAACATATGAATGTTTTCCCTAAATTTTGTCCTTTGAAGATGAAAGAATGTAAGACAACAAAAAATATATGTAATCCTAAA
The DNA here is from genome assembly GCF_905146905.1 of Nyctereutes procyonoides. Lineage (NCBI taxonomy): Eukaryota > Metazoa > Chordata > Mammalia > Carnivora > Canidae > Nyctereutes > Nyctereutes procyonoides. The sequence continues at coordinate 2,108,296 of NW_026575135.1, read as the reverse complement.
ATCCTGGGGATCTGGATTCCAGTTTTAATTTTGCCTCGTACTATACAGTCTTGATCAAATTGCTCAACATCTCTGGTGGTGGTTCCAAAGCTATGGAAATGGAGAAAATGAGCTCTCATATATATTTTTTTTATAGTCAGCTGTGATAATATGTATCAAGTGCTCTGTATAGCTATAATTTGTATATTTGATGAATATAAACTCTCTTTCCTTTCTACTTATTTATGAACATGACTAGATTTATTACTCAAACTTGGTCTTAGCACATAAAAGGTGGAAGTTTTATGATAAGTTTTTCATTTATTAGGCATGTTAATGTCACTGATCTCCGGAAAATTTGACAAAAGACCCAAACCATCACCCCCCCAACACACACACACACACACACACACACACACACACACACACACACACACTTTTTACAAAAATTCACATGGATACATGCTCATAAAATCAGGCCTGAACTTCTGTGGAGTCACACAACCCCTAGAGCCCACCTGGGTATGGACCCTGATGACTAGGACTTAGGACTCAGTCTCTCTCCACCTTCCTAGACCACACACCCACTGTGAGCCTAATATGGCAGTATTGTTCTGCAATAGGTGTGCCAGCCCCTTTTTCTGACATCAGCTTTATAAAGAATTGGTACTTTGTGAGTCTTTGAAAGAGAGTGGGTGTGATTTGGCTGAGAAGCTGGAAGAAAGCAAATAAGGTAGGAGAGCCTCAGTGGGTTGGTCATGAGAGGTCACAGCACAGTGGAAAGCTCTCTGCACCACTGTTGCTAATGGCAGAGTTCTGTGACCTCGCTAGTCGCTTACTGTGCCGAGTTCTGCCTCAAGAGCCAAGTGTGCTATTCTCAGTCCTCTACCGGCAACTTCCCCAGAAATACCACCTCCCAATCCTCCCTCCGTGTCATGTACTTTCATGGAGCACAGAGACTCTGAACCTGGGCACTGGCCCTTTCTTTGACTATGTGGGATTTCAGGATCTTTTTCATGACCTCTGCCCCACATGAGGTGGTTTCACAGATGAGATGGCATCTCCGAATTGCCGTAGAGGCTGGTTAAGAGTCATAGAGTCATTGGTGAAAAAAAAAGTTCATTTTCTTCTGAGTCTTCTCCCTACCATCCCCTAGGAATGATTTTCCACCCTCTTATGAATTGCTTCATGACTCCCACCAGACTTCATGACCTTTATTCTTTAACACAGCTGCCTCCTCAGATCTACAAGGAGTTTCTTGACCAAATGGACAGTCTTCTAAGACTGTATACATTTGTATACAAACCATGATGTTATAGGTCTGGGATATGGTTGCTACAAAATAAATGAAGAGTAAATAAAGGAAAGGATGCAAAACTAAATGAATAAACACATAATGTATACAAATATGACTTATACCATGCTTAGCTTATAGAAAACTAGGGATAAATGTCCCTTCCACAGAGAGGTCTACGTTGACCATATAATGTAGTATTTATAGGGTTTTTATGTTTTTGTGTTTATTCAGTTATTTAATATTTTTCCCTCTTACGAACTTCACACAGGGGGTCATTGCTGGAACAAGTGCAGTACTTGGAACAAATGTCAGTGCTTAATCTACATGAATGGAACAAAGTCAAACCTCCCTCCTTCCTTTCTTCTCTCCTTCCTTTTTTTCTCTACATTTTTTCTTTCTTTCTTTTTTTTTTTTGTGCTTCTTAGTCCTTTTATTTGGGTTCCCATACTTATTTTCACCTGTTCTCTCTCTTCTTCATTTTTTTTTCTTTTTATACTGCCTTTCTTCTTTCTGGCAAAAAAAAAAAATGCACTTAATGGTGATGATATTAATGGTAACCGCTTATTTGGGTGTGGTGTGCTATTTGCCAAACACCGTACTAAGCATTTTACTAAAATTAACTTTCTCAGAGGTTCCCCAAATCCTATGAAATAGGTATTGCTCGAAACCCCACTTTACAGAAGTGGAAGCTAGATATTGGAGGAGTTAACTTGCTTTCTCTGGTTATGGAGCCAGTAAGTGGCAGAGAAGGATGAGATGAGGGCATCTGACTCCAGGAGTCATGGTCTTTAACCACTAAGATGCACTGAATAGCCTCGGATTTAAGGATTGAAATAGGATCAGATAGGTTTTGTATTTTCTGTTACTCTTTCACCAGTTTTTTAAGGAAATTCACTTCAAATTACCAGCCTGAAAATGGATTTGACTGGATTGAAAGTCCGAACCTCTCTGGCCTCCCCTGCTGTCACAGACAACCTGACAGCCTCCATGGTTCTTGATCTGGGGAGTTATGGGAGAATCTTGAACCTGTCAGTATGCTTGACCAGGCCCTAGTCCTGTGGGTGAATGACAGCAGCACCGTTCCCATCTCTACTTGATTTTCTGTCTGGAAGCAGCCAATTCTCAGAGCTCTATGTAGAATATCTGCAAGTGAGGCCCCCACTATAATACTGGCAGTGTGGAAGAAAGTGGGCGTAGGGTCAGAAAGAGCATGGCTGAAAGTCAGCATACCTCAGTTACAACCCTTCTTCAAGATTCCCAGCTGCTAGGGAGCAGGTCACTTGACCTTTCCAGATCCCCATTTTCCTAATTGTTTCTAGGGAGATTTGGCTAATACATCATAAAAGGTCCCGTTCACCTATAAAATTCTCTGAAATTCACTTAGAAAAACACAGAAAGGAAGAAAAGCAAAATAGTGAATTATCAGCTCAGGCAGTTTCACTCCAAGGTGGACAACTGCATCTCTGAAGCTTGTTTTTTTTTAATATATAAAGAGAGATCATAAGCAGTGAGAGGGACAGAGGGGGAGGGAGAAGCAGGCTCCCACTGAGCCGGGAGCCCCAACACAGGGCAATTCCCAGGGCTCAATCCCTGGACTCTGGGATCATGACCTGAGCTGAAGGCAGTTGCTCAACCAACTGAGCTACCCAGGGACCCCCTCTGAAACTTCCTAAATCAGACCCCATGTAAGACTATCTCCTCCCCTTCTCCAAAGCATGTCCCTACTGAGTATTAGAATATGAAAAAGAGTGATAAGCTATGGCTTATTCAGGGCAGTAAAACAAATGAAAATCAGCTGTGAAGAAGGTGAGTGAGGTGCTGTGAGGTGGTAGAGATCTGTAGGGAGTGAACATTTAAGTAAGAACAATGAAGAGGGAAAAAAACGGGCCTGATGTGATCTGAGAGTGGGAGCCAGTCTTTATGTAGAAAGCTGGTAGTAAGTGCAGCAGAACTCACTCAAGTCTGAGGCTGCATGTGCTGTTGCAGGTGGCTTTTAGTAACAGCAAACTCTCCTCCAACTGATTCAAATGATGAAGGGGATTTATGAGCTCATAAGGTGGAAATCCAGAGTAGGAAGCTCTTCAGGTGGGTTTGATTCAGTGGCTCAGTGACTTCTGAAAGCAAGTTCTTCCGTCTTTCTGCTCTGCCTTCTTTTGTGACAGTTTCAGCTTCCTTATAAGACTGGCTTCACTCACAGGGTGGAAATTATTAAGCTGTTTCTCATCCCACATTGCCCGGGAAGAGCTAGCAGGATGGCTTTGGGTAGCTCTCCCAGAAGATCAAGGGGACTCTTTCTCAAAAGTCCTTAGAAAATCTCTTTTCATGACTTATTGATCCAGCTTCAGTCACATGTCCATTCCTTAATCAATGCTGTTGGCCACGGGCATGGAATTTCTCTGTTACCCAAACAAGTCACTCTAGAGATAGGCTAGGTAAATTGTGAATAGCACAAAAGCTGGAGTGCTTAATCTTCTGTAAGCTCATGGCTTCTCAAAAATGGAGAGAAAACTTGGGTATAGGGAGGCAGCTGCAATGCCCACACTGTGAAAAGGAAAGCATAAGAAGAGAGGACAACACATTCTATCTTGAGACTCAGCCCCAATTGATTGGTAGTGGTCTCTTGGAAAGGTGTGTTGAAGTCTTCCAGGACCTCATGAGAACATTCTGTATTTGACTATCTGATATAACAACTGAAAGAGGTAGTCTGCATGGCATGTTTTACCACTCTTGACTTAACAGGAGTCTGTTTAAGTATAACTTAAATTATATTTAAAAGAAGAAATACTCCTTGCCTGTTTTCTGAAATGTGGCTCATTCAGAATCAAAAAAAGACGAAGGTATTGCCAAGTAGCATTTAGTCCAATATCTTGCACCATGGACCCTGTCACTGCTAAAAGTTAGGTTCACTAAATGGGTTTTTCAAATTCTGAATACCTTTGCCTATAGACACACTGGAATGAGTGAAAATGAAATATATTTAACACAGCAAATGAGGTGAGACAGAACTAAATTTTACGCATAAAATCTTTATTACATCTAGAAAGTAACAATATTACAGAGGAAGCTGCTTAAAAATGAGCTACAGCCCACGATCAACACAGGTTTCTCTCCTGGTCATTGCTACCGAGATGACCAGATACCATCAGAGAATAGACAAAGGAGACATCCAAGGGGACGTTGCCCACCCAGCATTCTGGGCTTAGATCTAATGCCCAGAGTAAGACGATGCACTTGATCATAGGGACAGGCAGAATTTGCTAAGTCACTGTGTTCAAAATAGTACATCCAAGGAACATGTGTCTAGTACTAGCTGAATATATAATTTTCTATGAGGAAATCTAGAAGACACAGACATAATCTCTATTTACAATAAATGTACAGTCTACTTGAGATGTGGGTGGGGTGGGCTGTACCAGTCCTGGTCTAGCCAGGGAAGCAGAAATCACTTTGAAAGGAAATGTGGTACAGAAAACTTACTACTCTGGGCAGCCCTGGTGGCTCCGTCGTTTAGCGCTGCCTTCAGCCCACGGCATGATCCTGGAGACCTGGAATCGAGTCCCACATCAGGCTCCCGGCATGGAGCCTGGTCCTCCCTCTGCCTGTGTCTCTGCCTCTGTGTGTGTGTATGTGTGTGTGTGTGTGTGTGTGTGTGTGTGTGTCAAAAATAAATAAAATTAAAAAAAAAAGAAAATTTAGTATTCAGATGATGGAAGAGTTTAGAAGCCAAAAAGGGACAGCGAGGCAACCCAAGATTAGCAACAGCTGAAATCCACCACCATCCCTATAAGCTTTTGTGAGAAAGGAGAAAGGAAATCATGTTATCAGAACCCTGGGCCATGATCTCAGCAAGTCTTCCCAGAGGACAGAGAACAGAGGAAGAACTGGAGGAAAAGGGGAAACGCAGTCACTAATGTAGGCACCATGTGAGGTAGAGGTGGAGTTGAGGGCTACGGGGGGGGGGGGGGAGATATACCTTGCTCTCTCCCTTCTTCTCGCTCTCCTATCTTATTTCAATATTCCTGTTGGCTGAATGCATCTGTAGGTCAGTTCATTGGGAATCTGGAGTGTGCAGCCCACAGGGCTTTGTCCACAAGAGGACAAAAATAGATCTCAGGGAAAACAGGTCAGGACTGGCACAGGCAATGCCACAATAGCTACAGTTTATTACTTACTATGTGCCAAAGTGGGTGCTAAATGTTTTATATTCTCTGTTGTCTGATCGTACCAACACACCCCTGAAGTAAGTTCCATTATCATCCCCATTGTTTAAAATGAGGAAACCAGGTTGGAGCAATTAAGGAACTTTCTCAACTCAAATGGTTCCTGAGATGCCAAGGTAAGACTCAAACCCATGTTGATCTGTCTTTCCAGTCTGAGTTCTCTACCCAAAGTTGATAGGACATGAGTACCATGAAGCAGGATGTCATCTGAGTTATAAAGTGCCCACACCATTCTAGGCATCGGGCCTATCCAAGAAATAATCAGAAGCTTTGGCACTAGAGCTATTCCTTTAAAGACAAAAGCACAAAAATTGAAACTGGCCAAAAGAGATATGGGGATGGCAGATGGAAGGAGGTAGTTACTAGAGATTACTGATTCAGAAGGGGGGCAGGGTAAGAACTAATAATGACAGGACGATACACGGCATGTTTAAGGAGAGGGTGTGTGTATAATCCAGCTCGGCTGTTGTATGGAATAACACCCAAAATATGGCTTAGAACCTGAGGTTACAGGGCCTCTGAATTAGACCAGACATCCGTTTTACAAGAATTAGTTAATTAATTTGTAAGATTCATTTATTTATTTGAGAGAGAGAGAGAGAGCATGCGAGTGGGAGAAGGGGCAGAGGGAGAGAACCTCGAGGCAGACCCCTCGCCAAGCATGGAGTCCAATGTGGGGTTCAGTCCCATGATCCATGAGATCATGACCTGAGCTGAAACCAAGAGCCAGACCCATGGAGCCACCCTGGGGCCCCCAGAAGAAATAATTTAAATATACATTTTTCATAATAATCTTTTTCATTTCATAATTCATAAAACTCTTCTAAATCCGTGATTCCCAGCTAGCCTCTGAGGGAGCTCGGGTTATTTTTGCTCATTGTAAGTGATGGAATTGAGGCTCACAAAGGGTAAGCAACTGAAACAATGGTTTCATAGTATCATCGCATGTGGGTTGAGGCTGAGTGCTCATGCTGCTTGACTCCTAACCTCAGGTCTCCTTTCACACAATCATTGTGAATTTTTGAAGAAATTACATAGTTGATTTTAGACCACATCAACTACCTTTATGCAATTTAAAATAAAAAGAAACCTTATTATAAACACAAGAGAGGGATTCATGGATCCTTGAGGCAAAGACGCAATCAGAGCCTTGGCTTAATGGTGGGATTTAGATGGAGGTAACCACCTTAATTCTTTCTTGGTCTGTTTTGTCTTCTCCCAACCTAAAAGCTTCCTTTACTTTTCTGTTCTTCCCAGAAAGTGAAAGAAAGAGAAAAACGCCTACATCATAGAAAGAGGTTGGGCTTGCACGTCTAGTCACTCAGATACCCTCGCGCAATCTCTCTCTCCTCTGAACCCTCAGGAAGGAATTATGATTGGTCCATTTTGATCAGATGCTTCTGTTTAGTCAAGTCAGCAGTGAGACATACATGGGATAAGGTCACGATAGTCAGATGGTTGGCAGAGACTCTCACTCTACATTGAGAGCACAGGGTTCAGGACAACATCCTTCCAGACGGCATATATCACCAGACAACAACCAGTGTTGGTGTAAGAATTGCTGTGCTGCGTGTTGGAAGAAAAGACTATGCTTCCACTTATCCATAAGGCTTAAGGCCAGCACGGAAGGAAAGCAAGATGGTTGATGGCTCCATTTACTTGTGGAACAAACCCAAGCCTCCTCTGGGGCAAGGCCCTTCAAGTAGAGTAAATAGAGGAAGTGATGGAGGACTCCCCATTAGTTCACATCCTGACCTGGAGACTTAACCCTCCAGAGACTGTTGCTCAGGTAAGAGGAGGGCCACCACAGGAAGAGACTGACTACCCATTCAGGGTTTGCTATTTCATTCAGAGACCTGAGAGCGGGGCTCTCTGGGACATACTGCTCTACAATCACCTTAGGACCACCACTGTTTCAGTCATCAGGGAATGATGTTTTATAATAAAAATGTCGCTTATGTGTGTACAGTTCACACAACGCTCGCATTGTCCTTCTATCATTTGATTCTCACAGTGACTTTTTGTAACGAGAGGAGTGTACAAAAGGCTATTTGTTTCCCTGTTTGAACATGTCTATCTGCGGAGGTCTGTAGAGGCTTACGGCCTCACAAGGCAGTTTGGTAGTATTTTGATTGTGGTGTGCCAGACCTCTTTGTTCCCAGTCCAGGGTTCCTGCCCATTTTACTACAATTTTCACCTTACAAAATCTCTCTTCTACTTCCTTCTTTTCCTAAATTTCATTGACTGCCCCACTTTGGCTTCCCATTATTATTTTTTTGAGATTTTTTTTCCTTCTAGAATGTAAGATATATGTGTTATAATCAAATCTCTCCGTTTACTGTCATGTCCTCCTCTTCATTGCTCACTGTTCCCCACCACAGACATATTTGGGGATGTGGTATCCACATTACGACAGGTATTTACCTTTAATATGTGAGAAGAACCTCACCTGATAAAAATCACAAATTTCCAGTTTAAAGGGACAACTGAATAAAATATATACAAAAGAAAGACAACCCTGCCCACATCCCAACACTGGGTTATTTTGGGTCCTTATTAGAGTGTTATTTCCAAAACTCTTTGTTTTCCTTGTTTTCCTCTTTATCTCCAATTTTATCTCTTTCAGATTATTTTTTCTTACTTCAGATCTTAAGAAGTGGTACCCAATATTTTCCTTTTTAAAATTTGATGGTTTGGCATCAGAGGGAGACTTTAATTCACCCTGTCATGCAACTGGGGTTACTATTTCCCATCCTCAGGAAGGTGTTTTTTTCCCCCACAGCCCTCTTTAAACATGTATGGTTTTGGTATTTGCATATCATGATCTGTGGAAGCAGGACAAGGGTGGTGGCAATTTTCCAAAAAGTTATACTATTAGCCATGTGTTGGATACATGAAGTGGAAATAAAGGCTCTGCAGATATCTATCTTTATTAACCAGAATAAACATTGGGATTTTGAATACTAGAGCCAGAAGCAACTGCAAGGATCCCTTGGCATTGAACCATTGAGGGAACTGAGGGAAAGTACACCAACGAGTTGGCAGGAGCCAACTTGGAGAAGACTAAGTCCAGCATCGCAGGTTGACAGGGCATCCGGTAAACCTCACTATCTCCCTTTGGTGCCCAGGCCAGCCACCCCCTTTCACTGAAATGAAGTATTTAGGAGAACTCAGTGAAATCATCTTTGGAAATTTCCAGCTGGGTTGCACCCTCGTAATACCAGGGTTAAAAGCACAGGGTGGGTGTAAAGAGCATTTCCAAAGGGCAGGCATCGGGGGTGGTAAAATTGGGGGTGGAGAGGAGAGAGATGGAAAGAAAAGGTTTTTGTGACAAGGCTCACTGGGAGCCGAACTCATCCAGTGGGGGGAGTTTGTTTGATGTATATTTAATTGTGGATATCTATTTAAACTGAGAGTGGTGAATTCATGGGGTGGGTTGCTTCTCTTGGGAGGTGGTTCAACCTTTTCCTCCTCTTTCCTCCAGCAGGAACCAAGAGGAAGGGAGGGTGTGGGGCTGGGTAGATGAGGTTGAATGCTGGTGTGAAGTCAGCCAAGATATAAATCTTGTTGCTGAGTAAACCCTGGCCTTTCCCAGGCATCAATCTGGGAGAGGTGGCCTGAATAAGGAGGGTTGTGCAGTGCAAGGAGCATCTGTCTAGAGCGATAATTTGAGGCAGAGAGTATATAATCCAAGAAGGCCGTTCTCAACCTATAATGAGAGAAGACTGGAGCAATCTACTAAAATATTAATTAACAAGCCAGCACACACCGATAGAGCCTGACCGTGTGCCAGGCACTGTACCTGGCACTGGGCTTCAATGATCTCCGTTTGTCTTAACATCAACCTTGTCATGAGAGTAGTGTTATCTCTGTGATAAAGATGAATGAGACCAGCGAAGTCATTACATTGCCAAGGTCACAGAGCTGGTAAGAGGAGAAATGGGATTGTAGGCCAAGCAAATCTAGTCCAAAGCCTGTGCTGGATAATAGGAAGAGGTAACTGTATAGCGAGCGCTCTTGCATAACAGAAACACTTTGAGTCCTCAGAGCCAGGTTTCCAGTGCATTCTGACTCCTGAATCTGTGCTTCTAACCACTGTGCTGTGTGGTTTCTTTCTGAACCCTTGGCCAGCCCAGAGTGCCCGAGAAGATAAACCAGCAAATGGGAATCAGACGGGGTTGGGTAAATAGCAAAGTCTGGTGAGAAGAGAAGGATCAAACAAAATGGTTAGGAGAGAACAGAACAGTGTTGAGAAGCCAAGCTGGCAAGCTGAGATCATAAAACGTGTGGTTATGACAAAGAATTCACTTTAACAGGCTTGTTTTTCCATTTTCTCCCCCCAGCTGATCTGATGACAATCTCATTCCAACTAAATTCTCTTGTGTCGTACATCTCTGCTTTTCCATCTCATTTTCTCTCACCTATTTTATTTCCATTCCATTAAACACTGCTTCCTCTTCCTTCCTGACCACTCCATTTTCTGCCTGGCCTCGAGATGCTCCCCAAGCACCACACTCCCTCAGACAACTGTCTTCTTCCTCTACTGGGTGACTAATAGCTTTTGCTGATGTGCTGGTCATCCACGGGGCAGGGCAGCCTCTACCGCACACAGGACCTGGGGAGGGGATCCAGCCTCCGTGGCCTAGAGGGCAGAGAGGCGAAGGAGGAGGAAAAAGGAGAGACCAGGGATGTAACAGGGAGATGATGACAGAAATGAGGATGGAAATAATGAAAATATAAAAGACAGAAGAGGTTTTCATCCAGGAAGTGAAGGAAGGGATAAAGGACCAAAAAAGAAGAAGAATGTTAGAATAACAATAAATCAGAAGGGAGAAAACATAAAGACAAGAGAAGGCAGAGGAGAGAGGGCGAATATGAGTAAAGAGTGAAGGCAGGGGGCTGGGGCTGGGGCTGGGGTGTGAAGGTAGGCCGAGGAGGAAGAGCAAAGTCATCAGGCAGGTGCGGGAAGCAGCGGGGGACAGAGAGAGCCCTGGGAAAGGAAGGGAGAGAAGAGGGAAACGAGCCCAGCAGGAAGAAGGTAGACATAAGCAAAATGAGACTGACAGAGATTCTTATGTAAAAAGGAAAGAGTACTTCGGGCCAGCCTGTCTCGTGCCTCGTCTCCACAAACACGCGATTCTATTTAACACATGAGCACATTAAAATAGCTAAAGAACAAGTGACGCCAGGCAGCTGTGTGTGTAGGGCATATTGTTTGGTCAGTGATGTCTCCCAGGAGACCCCCCAAGGCTTCCTCTGAGCTTTGGGGATCGCACATCGTCATCCTAATAGCGGATGTTAACTGAAAGCGTCGGGAGCGCTTGCTGTGGGCTTAGCTCCTTGCGTGCACTGTCACATGCGAGTCTCACAACAAGCCTGGCAGTTACTGTTGTTCTCCTTGGTTCTTAGGTGAGGACACAGGGGCCCAGAGGCTTAGGGTGACTCCAGGGCTGCACAGCTTTACGCACCAGACCCGGCATCGAACATCAGAGCCCACATTCTTAACCACCACGTTCCAGAAAAGGATGTAGGGCTTGAAACTGGGGAACTTCAAACAACGTGGCCTGAGCCCCGTTTGTGTTCTTGGCACCATCCTGGTGGCCGGGGGATAATCAGAGATGAGTAAGACATAGTGTCCACTCCCAAGGAGGGGGTGGGGTAGCAGAGGGGAGAAGGTATATAAATGCACAGTTCCTACTGGGTGGGGATCATGCTTTCCTAGAGGTGAGAACTTAGTTTTATGGGGACAGAGATGTGGAAATGTCCCTTCATCGACAAACAGGGTTTGAAGAAAGGACAGATGTAGCCTGCAAATGTTTTCTTTTTTTTTAAATTTTTTATGATAGTCACAGAGAGAGAGAGAGAGAGAGAGAGAGAGGCAGAGACACAGGCAGAGGGAGAAGCAGGCTCCATGCACCGGGAGCCCGATGTGGGATTCGATCCCAGGTCGCCAGGATTGCACCCTGGGCCAAAGGCAGGCGCTAAACCGCTGCGCCACCCAGGGATCCCATGTAAAAAAGACAGGTAACGAATGCTTTATGCTTCACGAGCTGCAGGTCTCTGACAACTCAACTCTGCCTTGATAGCCCCAAACTAGCCCTCGACAACGTGTAAATGAATAAGCAAGGATGGATGTTCCAGAAAGACTTATTCATGGCAATGAAATTTGAGTCTCGTTTAATTTTCGTGTGTCACAAACTATTATTATCTTTAGGAATTGTTTTCAATCATTTGAAAATATACATAAAAACACATTCTTTGCTCATGTGTGGTAGCTCATTGAGGGCTGTGGACAACCAGCTTCTGCTCTACGTAAAAATGAGGGAGAGCCTTCCCAGTAGAGAGAGGCTTGGACTCAAGCCACGTGGCATGAAAGGCCTTGGGGTTTCCTTGGTATTTCTGTTGTCCGCCTCCGTTGTCTGTCTACACTGCAAGGTGTAAAATGAGGCATGATGGAAGCAGGGTAGAAATGCATGTTGGGGCTGGTGTATGAGAATTCCTTGTAACGAGCTTAGACTTTATGACAACAGGGAGTCCTTGAAGTAAGTTTTGAGCAGGATTATACTACATCCTTGTTTAATCGGAGGTATAAACAACAAATGGGAGAGATTGGAGGTTCTAGCAAAGTCTGGGGCACGTGCTGGTAAAAGCCTCAACTAAAGCAGGGGCAGCAGATGTAGAAGCAGGGGCAGTTCGGAATATTGTTAGAAGGCGGAGTTGACTGCCGTTGGTGGCTGAATAGTTGAGAAAGAAATGCAGGAAGACTCGGAGATGCCCACCAGGGATGTCTCACTTCACAGTTGGGCTTTCAATGTGAGTCAAGAGGTAAGTGTCATAAGGACACTAGGGTATTTGATAGAACCAGACAAAAACATGTGTGTGTGTGTCTTTCTGATTACAACATGTTTTTTTTTTTAATTATAATATGTTTATTCTAGTTAAGACCAGGTTAGATAGTGTACTACGTCAGCCACACATTTTCAGTCACTGCCAAGCACCTGTTGTGCACCTGTTCCAATCCTTTGGACCTCACCACTCATTCTAGCCATGTCGGTGGAGAATGGCCTGGTGCAGGCGTGACCTAGCAGTATCTTGCCTCAGACATTCATCAGGTACCTCTAGCTTTTTGCTCCAGGGCTTCTCTGACTACACATCAAGAGACTCCTACGTGAAATGTTCTGTATGCAAACCTGCAGCCCGAAGGCCAGCAGGGGTTGGGAGCAGATACACAGATGCCTTCTCTTCCTCTGCTGCAGGTAGATTGTTCTGAGATGAATGCATTAGCCTCCTCCGAAGTCCTGGTGGGATCAAGCACCTGCTGTCTGCATGTTGGTCAACTCAGTGGGTCCTTGTAATCCCTGTTCCTCCTTCTTTGACTCACTTCACTGACTTTCACTCTCGCTCCTGAGTCAACTCCCTAAAAAAAATGCCTATCTAAAAACATTTTTTTTTTCCCGAAGTCTCTTTTTCTTATGAAAACTCAGGAGAAGGAAGTTGATTAAAACAGAAGCTTATTTATTGCTGATTAAAGCAGAACCTTATTTTAGGGAACAATATAGATGTTCCCTGTTTGGCCGTAGGTCCCAAGTGGCAATTCAGATAAGTGGGTTCTTTCCATTGTGTGGCTCTGACATCTTTTAGGATCTCAGAGTCCTCTCTGAGGGAAACGGTAGTTATAAAAGGCACAGCTGCTTCTTTACCTTGTCATGTGACACGCATCCTATCCTTTTGTATTCCATAGGCAAGCATGGAGTCACATGGCCTTGCCCAGACATGTGGGGGCTGGGAATGTAGTTCCTGCTCAGGAGGCTTTTCTTAGCAAACTCTACACTGTAGAAGGGAAGCATGTGTCGTGAACAGCTAGCCCTTTCCACCTCAGAGTTCAATGTATAAAATTTATAAAAAGGTAAAAAAATAAGTTGGAATCCCTATAATGCCACCATCTAGAGATAGCCGCCGTTTCATTTTGAAGTATTTCAGTTGGCCTTCTTCCCATACAGCTAACCATATTTTAGAAATATATATATTTATAGAAATTTAGAATACTATAGTAATTATAGGTTTATATCCTGCTCCATCCACTATTAATTAATATTATTTTAGCATCAATGTTATGATATTTGATTAAAGTTTTCTCACCTCATTTATATTTTTCTTGAGATGTCAGAGAGCCTGAATTAGAATTAAGTGATCATGTGTAAAGTGAAGGCAAATCTCAACAGCCACAGTTGCGGTACATAGTCTGGGGTAAGGAAAGAACTGGATGCAAATAAACATATTCTTTTGTGTTAAGATTCAACATATGAATTGGTGGGTTGCTGAAATGAGGCCATTAAAGACTTGACATGCCCTAATCTAGCCAGTTAATTTTTTTTTTTTTTAGATTTTTTTCTTTGAGAGCTTAGTGAAAATAATAAAACCATTTGTCGATACTGGATGTTATAGAAATGAAAAATTGATTTTTAACGAATAAATATGACGATTGTTATTGCTACTAGCACCAAGTCTATAATGTAGTCCCACAGAGCATAGGAAAAGGGAATGGGAGTCAAGGGTACTGTCCCCATTAAATACGATGGAGCCATCTGAAGTCAAGTATTCAGGCAGTCATGGGATTTAGGAGGATAAAGGGGTTGTTCCCCATGCCTAGGGATAGGATACAGAGAATATATCACTAACTAGCAATGATCAATTCTCTAAAGGTGAATAAACTATCTTCCTTGGGGAATTCATTTCTTCTTCCTTCTTACACTCTTACTACCTATGCTGTTCATTTATTATTTTTTTAGGGAGAGAGATTGGGGGAGAGAACCTGAGAGTGGGCATGAGGGGACAGTAGAGGCAGAGGGAAAAGGAGAGGGAGAATCTTAAGCAGGCTCCATACCCACCTTGGAGCCCAATGTAGGGCTCAGTCTCACAACCCTAAGATCATAACCTGAGCCAAAATCAAGTGTCAGACACTTAACCAACTGAGCCACCCAGGCGCCCTTACCTATGCTGCTTAAACATTAATATCCATCCTACTGAATTACACGTCAAATTCATGCAGAGCTAACCCAACTCTGGGGAGGGGAGATGCATGTTATCTCTTGTGTTTATCCCAAAGCTGTGACGCAAGTAAATATTCCCAATCTCCGTGCTATGGACATGTGGCCCCAGAGAGATTTTCTACTTTTATTCCATGAGAGAGCAGTACAAAAAGTCGTGGGAGTTACAAGGAGGAACCTATAACTTCTCTTCGGGATCAAAGAATATAGACGTACGATGACTAGCTTCCTGGAGGAAACGAAACCTACTCTACAGAGTCTCAAGGCCCAAATTGTGTTTAATACCTAAAAAAATAACCTATCCTAAGAATTTGCTTGAGAGTCAAACTGACTGAGTTGAATCCCAAGTGTGATGCTTTCTAAGAAAGTAACCTTGGCAAAGTCCCTTACGTTTTCTGCATGTCCTTTATAAAATAGGACTAATAACATGCAGTCACCATGGAGTTTTTGTGAGAAATGCACGCCCTAAAACATGTGAAGCATTTGGCACTATGTCAGGCCCATGGCAAGTATTATCCAGCTTTGCCAAACACTTAGGAGACGCTGAATGGCATTCAAAAAATTGTCTACAATTCCAAAACACCTGGGAAGTTTAACATTTACTTTAATACATTTGAAGACTTGGAAACATTTTCTAAAATGTACATAGAAAAATAACATTTTCACAAAGACCTAAGTGAATTTTAGAAAAGAAGAACAAAGAGGGAGAGGATTTTTCCTATCAGACAGGAAGACAAAACCACAGTAATAAAAAGGGATGGATTTATCAAACTGAGCAGTAAAGGGAAAGAATTTAAAGATTCTTGATAAAGAGTATAATGACCTTAAAACCTAACCCATTTGTATGTAGCAACTTAGTATATGATGGAGATAGTACTAGTGACCAGGGGGCAAAGGACAAAAATTGTTTAATAGTGATGCTGGGGAAACAGGATCACTGCATGGAGACAAAAAATGTTAAGCCTCTGCCTTATACAAGGTAGATCAGAGACCTATAAAAAAGAACACAAAAATACTATGTAGCCAATAGGTCACAATATTGGAGAATTATGACCTTGTGGTAGAGACATTCTTGTTATATATGACCTCAAAGGTATAAACTATAAGGTTTGAGAAAAGGTATGGAGTTTTATGTAAAACTTACAGATTTTCATTCAAAATTGATACTGCAGACAAGGCTAACAGATGAACCTATTTTGGAATATTGCAGTGACAAATATGGCAATATTTTTATCTTGTTCTGATATAAGGGAAAGTGCCTTTTTTATCATTTACTATGATTTGAACTATAGCAATTTTTTCTTTAGTATTTTGTTTTTGTTTTTGTTTTTTCTTTAGTATTCTTTATCAGGGGACATCTTGGTGGCTCAGTGGTTGAGCTTCTGCCTTCGGCTCAAGGCGTTACCCCAGGGTCCTGGGATCAAGTCCCACATCGGGCTCCCTGCATGGAGCCTGCTTCTCCCTCTGCCTGTGTCTCTGCCTCTCTCTGTGTCTCTCATGAATAAATAAATAAATAAAGTCTTTAAGAAAAGCTATTCTTTATCAAGTGGAAGAGTTTCTCCTGTATTCTTAGTTTTCTGAGAGTTTTTATCATGACGAAGTATTGGGTTTTGTCAAATGCTTTTCCTCATCAATGGATGTAATCATGTGCTTTTGCTTTTTTTGACTTGCTAATTAGTAAGTTCCACTACTTGGTTTTGGGACCAGCCTTGCACACCTGGTATAAATACTATTTGGTGGTCTTTTTTAGTTCTTTAACTACATTGCTAAGTCAGGTTTGGTAATGTTTTACTGAGGAATTTTTTATCAATGTTCATGAGCAAGACAGGTGGCCTGTAGTTTCCTTGTAATGTCTGTATCTGGTTTTCTTATTAGGGTAATGGAAACCTCATAAAATGGGTTAGGAAATGTTCCCTCTGTGTCTGGTTTCTGGAAGAGATTGTGGAGACTTGCTAGCACTGTTTTGTTAAATGTTTAGTAGAATTCACCTGTAAAACCAGCTTGGACCGGTGATTTTTTTGGAGGTTTATTAATTTTTTTATTCATTTTAAAACATATGTAGTTATATTCAGATTATTTTTGAGAGGATTTTGGTACTTTGAGTCCTTTGAAGGTTTTTCCAATTTTATCTAGGTTATCAAAATAGTGGGCATATAATTTTTCATCCTTTTATCATCTTTTTAATGTCCAAGGTATCAGTAGTGATGACCCTACCTACATTTCTAATATTTTAAATTTGTGTCTCCTTTTTCTCAGGGCTATCCTGGCCAGATGTGTATCAATTTTATTGATTTTTTTAAAAATAAGTAGTTTTTGGTTGCATTGATTTTTTTCTATTGTTTTCCTGTTTCTAAATTCATAGATTTTTGCTCTGATTTTTATCAATTGCTTTATAATGCTTACTTTAAGCTTAATTTACTTTTACTTCTCTATCTTCCTGAGGTAGAATCTTCTGTTAATTGATTTTAGGTGTTCCTTCTTTTTCTAAAATATATATTTGGCGCTATAAATGTTATTTTTAACACTGCTTTCACTGCATCTCACAAATTTTAATCAGTTATATTTCCATTTTTATTTAGTTCAAAATATGCTTTAAAATTTCTCTTGTGACCTCATCTTTGACTGTTGTGCTATTTAGAAGGATGCTGTTTAATCTCAAAATACGTGGGAATTCCTCATTTATGTTTTAGTTATAAATTTCTTGTTTGATTCTGTTGCAGTATGAGAGCATGCTTTGTATGATTTATATTCTAATTTTTTAATGTGTGTTTTATGGCCAGAATGCGAGCTATCTTGGTGAGTGTTCCTTCTGAGCTTGAAAAGAACATGTATTCTGCTGTTGTTAATGGAATATTCTATAAATGTCAGTATATAAGTTGATTGGTAGTGCCATCCAGGTCAACTATATCCTTACCAATTTTCTACTACTTTATCTACCAACTATTAAAGAAAGCAATATTGAAATTTTCAATTATAGTAGTGCATGTATGGCTTAGGCTTCTTAAAACTGTATGTATGTATGTATGTATGTATGTATGTATGAGAATGGGGTGGGGAGGGACAGAGGGAGAGCCGAAATCTCAAGCAGACTCCTAGCTGAGTGCAGAGCCTGATGTGAGGCTTGATCTCACCACTCTGAGATCATGACCTGAGCCAACATGGAGTCAGATACTTCATCATCTGAGCCACCTACATGCCTCTCTTACTCTTTTTAATTCTATCAGTTTTGCCTCATGTATTTTGACCCTTATTTGTACTCGGCTCTACCGTGAGGTACACACACGTTGAAGATGGTTATTTCTTCTTAGGGATAAATCAACCTCTTTATCATTATGTAATAATCCCCCTTTTATCCATGGTCATTTTCATTGTTTTGAAATACACACAAATCGGTATTTTCATTAATCAGATGATCAGAATGTTTTGAAATGATGCCATAGGGCTCTGGTATCTTACTCCTGAATCCGACCTCTGTTCCTTGTATGCTGTTGCCCTCTGCTCTGCTGCTGAGCTGAGTTTCTCCTGGACTTTGTGAGCTCCTCTTTCTTTCTCTAGTAACCAGAGCCAGCCACTGGCTGTGCTTCATTTCCTACAGAAACTCAGCTGCTTGGGTACTTATCAGGAGCAGCTGTTAGACAATCTGGAGGGGAAGCCAACCAAGCTTTACTTGGTGGAAGGCTGCTGACGAGGGAGAAAGAAGAGGCATTGAAGGCATCAGAGGCTTCAGGTGGAGGGGCCCAAGGGGAAATCAGAGAAGAGTCATGACCAGAAGTCTTGCTGCCTGGTGCTTTCATCTTGGATAGGGGCTGTACGGGCTGTAGGGTGCAGTGGCAGTGAGGGTCAGTGACTTGGCAGCAGATGCCAGCCACTGGAGTCACCCCTGTGAAGGCTACTTCCCTCTAGGAAGAGACAAGCCACTTTCTCCCGAGCTGGGCCACATTCCCACTCACTGAATCTACCATTTTTTTTCGCACTGAGAATGACCTCTGGGTCCCAGGAGTGAGATGAAATAAGAATTTAAAGTCGTTGAAGCAATCCCTGGGATGTACAGTGTGAGAAACAGCAAACTTGGCTGAAAGCAGCAGTGATCTGGGAGATGGGCAGTCTGTTCTCCTGGCCTTGAACCTTGGCCCGACCTTGACCGTAACCTTGGGCAAATAACAGACTCTCTCTTGGCCTTTGTTTCTTTATGGAGTTGGATTTGATGAAATGTGTTTTTATAACAGAAGTTAAAGAGCAAAGAAAAGAAAACTGTGGGGGATTAGTTGACTGTAACTTAGTATTAATCCGCAGCATGGCGTGACTTTAATGACAGTAACTTGATGTTCAGCTACTTCAGGTGGAAGATGTCTGTTCTCTTTTGTTCTGTATTCAGGTCACATGGCCTGAAATACAAAGAATAATTCTGAATCACACTTTTAGAGGGTATATTCAGAGAACAGAATCTGGGAGAGTGAATGAGAAAACTAAAAATCAGGGAGATAGGCAATCTGGGACAAAGGAGACCAGGGAAGAAGATTAGATTTATTTTATTATAATGGTTAGAACATGGCTACAACTTAGTAAAAAACTTGTTTTGTGCTAAGTACTGTCCTAGGGATTTTGAACGTACTATTTCATTGATTTTTACCACTTGGTCTGAGGAAATCTGTGTGTGTGTGTGTGTGTGTGTGTGTGTGTGTCCCTGTAGTAAAACTGAGGAAATTGAGATTTAATGAGTTACATAGCTGTTTTTAACATCACATAGCTAGAGAGTAGAGGATGCCTTGGTTTTAACCCACATGTGTCAGACCAAAATCTTAGTCCCTAATGCACAACCACCACAGGATAGGATAGTCTTCAAGTGCTTACATCGTGCTCAGAGGTGCTGTGTTTGTATGTAGCAGCAGAACCAGGACCTATGAACGAAAATCACATGAAGACAGACTTGACCTGATGTAATTATGAACTTCTTAACAAAGGAAGCTTCAAGACAATTGCATGGGCTGCCTCACAAGAGTGAGTGTCCCCTGGTTTGATCAGAGGCTTTGAAACTGAGTCAAAGCAAATATTTGTCTGAAATATCTTTAGAGTTATCCATGCACCATGCAGAGTGGCCTATATGATCACCAAGATCTTTTTCAACTATGAATTTATGACTGCTGACTGCCAAGTTCTGGGTATTTTAACAATTGATGCTCTAAGTGTCCACAAAGCATGCAGTATTCCTCCTGATGATTAAGATTGGTTGGTACCAATACCCCTCACACTCTAAGAAAAACATGATAAATACAATAAATAAATAAAATTTTCTTTTTACTGAATTCCTTACATAGTTTCAGGTGCTAAGTACTTTACATGCTTTAATCGCCACTACTTCTTGGGAAGTCTGTCTTATAATCATTTTGTAAAGCTGAGGAGGAACTGGCACTCACAGAGGCTATGTAGTTTCCTCCAGTTCCCAAAGAGTAGGTAGCAGAAGAGGAATTGGAATCCAAGTCTGTCTGCTGTGAAAGCCTTGCTCCCTCCTGTTCTGGTATACCAGTTCCCTCCAAATAGTAAAATTTCCCTAGTACTGCTGAGAAATGTGAAGCTTAGATTAAAAGGGATTTCTGGCCGACTAACAGTTTCCTAGGTGCCTTTGTACTTTTATTACACCTAAAACACCTCATTTACTATTCACAAAGGTCTTCTTAAATAGTTATATTACTCTTATTTTATAAATGCAAAACTGAGAAGCAAAGTGATTGAATACGTTTCTCTTTGATCATTCACGCAATAATAACTAGCTATGTTAGTTAATGTGTTAACACTCCTGAGTGCCTTTGCAACGAGCCACTCTGGGTTGGTCCATTGGACTAGCCATGTCCACAACAATAAGGCTAAATGGCTTATTTGGAACCTCAATGCTTGGCAAATATGAACCTAGAATCCATTTTTTTTTTCAAGCTGAGTTAATTCTCTGTCTCTCTACAACAACAATGTTGATCGTAAAAAGTCGATAAGCTTACGTGGCTCTGTTTATTACGACAAACAGTTTAAATTCCATTTTCTCATTAACT
Source organism: Nyctereutes procyonoides (assembly GCF_905146905.1). Taxonomy (NCBI): domain Eukaryota; kingdom Metazoa; phylum Chordata; class Mammalia; order Carnivora; family Canidae; genus Nyctereutes; species Nyctereutes procyonoides. The sequence goes on along the minus strand of NW_026575135.1, from coordinate 2,087,712 downwards.
CCTACTGTTTATACAAACTAGTAGTATTTGCTGTGTGTTACACAAGTTGCTCACCTACAGCAGCTTTGGGCAAATCTATCTAAGGGTGAAAAGAACCTGTGCCTGGGCTGATACACGAAACAGGCCCAGACAAGTTCCCATCCCACCAACAGAGAAAGTGATCACAAAAGTTGCCTGTCTTAAAACAGAGGATCATAGAGGAAGAGAGGAAAAAATAAAACAAGATGAAATCAGAAACGGAGACAAACCATAAGAGACTCTTAATCATAGGAAACAAACTGAGGGTCCCTGGAGGGGGTGGGGATGGGGTAACTGGGTGATGGACATTAAAAAGGACACATGATGTAATGAGCACTGGGTGCTATATAAGACATGAATCACTGACCTCTACTTTTGAAACTAATAATACATTATATGTTAATTAATTGAATTTAAATAAAATTTAAAAAAATCAAAAAACATGGTCAAAATAAAATCTTCAAAAGAAAAAAAAAGTTGACTATCTTCTGTTGAGTTCAGATTCAGCTCTTTAACTCAGCAAAAGAAAACAAGGGAATTAATTTATTTCTGGAGCACATTTTGAAAGGGGAGCAGTATTTATCTCTCTGGATTTTTTTTAAGCATTGAAAGATTTCTTAGACATATCAGGGTGATAGGATCAATCAGTTGGACTCCCATGGTTTGCACATCTCTTGGGGAAAAGGCATTTCTCTCAGGAACTAGAATAGAATGCAGAGTGAGGTCAGCTATCCAGTGAGCTGTCATTACAGGGAGTTAGCTGCATCCTTCTGGGCCAGAGACTGGGCCAGCTGTTTTCCTTATCACAATGTTTTGAGGATACAGAGGCTTAGGACATCTGGGGGATTTTCATATTCTGCAGTGTTTCCCAAAAAGTGAGTTTGTACCCTTGGCGTCATCTAAATGTTTGTATGTACTTGTGATGATTGAAAAGGTTCTCAAAATAATTGTAGGTGGGACACAAAGCCAGTAAGAAAAAGTGAATCACATGGTCAGAAAATTATTTTCATTTTAATTTTATTCTAATCCTTCAGATTAAATCAAGAGGGAACTCTTAGTCTGGGGCTAATAAAGTCTTCGACGCCTAATTTCACCCTCCTTTTTTAAAAAAGAAAAAAAAAAACATGCCTCATACTGGGAAATTAGGACCAGCAAGAATATCCAGGTAGGATTTAATCACTTGTAATTATTTATTTACAATTAAATCCAAGTGATTGTAAAGCGATAGTCAATCTTCATTCTGTGCGGAAGTTGTATTTTTCAAAATCACCTGTTCACTAAAAGTTATTTGTAATTGCAGTATCAATGCTTGCAGCTATTTTGCAGACATGTACAGTGTAGTGAAAAGATTGAGTCACCCCACACATACACTCCCAGCTGAGGCTAAGCAAGGTGACACGGTGCCTTCCTGTTTCAGATCTCGGGCTGGATACGTGTCCGTGACGTGGTCTGTTTGATGCCACATTTTTCACATTTTTGTGGAGATTTTTTGTTAGTGGTTTTATGGTTTAAAATGGCCCCCAAGCATCTTGTTGAAGTGCAAGCGAGTGCAAGTACAAGGATGTACCTTAACGAGAAATCACGTTAGATGAGGCTTCATTCAGGCATGAGTTACAGTGTTGCTGGCTGTGAACAGAATTTTAATGAATTAACAATATACATTAAATCAATGATATGTGTTAAATCAATAATACATATTAATTAAGTTGTCTAATAAAGAAACACATTTGAAAAGGTCACCTATTGATTGGTTGATGAAAATGCTGTGACCAGAGGCTTGCAGGAACCTAGCCCTGTATTTCCTGTAGGTGCAACAGTTCAGTATTTGTGGAGACTTTATAGAACATAACTACCATGAATAATGAGAATTGACTGTACTTTTAGTTTCAACTCTTGATTTGAACCTTCCTTTTGTGATGGTGCCGCGTAAAGTACCCTTTAAAATAAATACAAGTAAAAATGTAAGTTGTTTTAAATTAAAAAAAAAAGCCATGCAGATAAAGATAAACAGTACAGGTTGTTTGCTATTATAGCCAAATTTTGAAATCAGTAAGGTAAAGTCTGAAGTTCTGAGGTCACTGCTTTGCAAAAAACATTTGATCAAATATCAAGCCTCAGTATCCTCACCTGTAAAATGACTATCCCTTCTCACGCAGTGAGGTGCTCCTGAAGAAATAAATGCAGTAGCACCTTGAGGCCTATGAACCACCTTACCGGTACGAGTGAGGAATCGCCACAAGCTTTGTTATTGCCGCTTGCTAACAAATTGCGAGGATTACCAGCTACTCTGAGCATCTCTGCTACTGCAGTTCCATCTGTCAGGAAGAAAAAAACCCCACACATTTGAATAAAAAGCCCCCCACCCTCATTACCCACTAATAATGAAAAAATAATGACCTTTTTTTTCCCATGTTGGTGACTATTTTCCCTGTCAACTCTGATGTGCTTCTAATGTGGGCAGACAGATTATTTATGACCAGGGAAATTAAATATTATTTCATTTCTCCTAATACAATCTGTGGCGTCTCCCAGCTCCCAATTCCTTCCCATTAAGGTTATTGTCTTTTCTGCTCCAATTGGCCGCGTGCTGTTGGGTTGTAACAGCAGTGGCAGGATGCTCGGAGCATAATGGAGGTGGGAGAAATGGTGTAATTTGCAAGGCTGCCTTTCCCGTCTCTTCTAAATGAAGACATTTGGTCCCTGCGAGTCAAAACCCATTTTGATGAGTCTAGATGCATTTGGACTAATGGAAGAGGACAGCTACGGCTGTAATGGGTTTCCTGAACTGGGTTTTCTTACTAGGAATCACAGAATTTCAGAGTAGGGAGGGTCATTGAAGGCCATCTGGTTGAAGTCTCTAATTCTGCATATGGGGGAAACTGAGTTATAGGGAAAGGGCCTCATTTAAGGAAGTCCCTGGTGAGAGAGCACTTTCTCCACTGCCAAGTCCCATCCCAATAATCATCCTGGTTTTTGACTCGCATTCTTTTCAGAAGCCGGTGCCTTTCCTAAACACTCAGAGATACACATGATGTAAGGTCCAGAGAGGGGGATGTCTCCCAAACATGGAGTGTCCTTCACGACCCTGTCCCTTTGCTTATTCTGCTCCTGCAGGCAGCTGAGGTCACAGTGCTTCTCAAGAAATGGGCTGGGTTTTGTTGGGCTCATATGGCTTTTCAACTTCTCCTTTTGTGCAATTCTGCTTTCCACCTCCCCCCCTTTCTGTGGGTGGTGACTGCTAATTCTCCCTGCATGGGAGACCCCACCTCAGGGTCTGCTCAACCTGTGGCACAGAGGAGGAGAGAAGTGAGTTTCTTCCTTCCCTATTCTAAAACGTATTTCACACCTCCAATGCCCCCAAACTGATAAAGGTATAATATGTAAGATATAGTCCCTGCCAGCTCAGAGATCCTTGCTTGGTACCAGCAATGCCAAGTTAACAGTTGTGTTAAGCCACTACTTCATCAAGACCACTGATGCCTCCTGACCAGACTCTCCCAATATGGCTCTTGCTTCTATCACCTTCCCACTTCGCTCCTGGGGATCCACCCAAGAAAAACCCCAAATGTGATGCTGTCATTCCTTGGCTTAAAGTCTCTCAGTAAAGCACCATTGCAGTTTAAATTAAGCCACACTTTTTATTTAGGGCTCTCCTCCTTTCCCAATACTGTTTCTCGCTGATTTATTAGGCCGTAGTAACACTGGCCTGTTTTCAGTTTCTCAAAACCATGTGTTTCCCCACCTCAAAGTCTCCATACTTGCTTATTCTTTAATCCAGAATGTTCTTCCCCCAGAAGAAGCCTTCTCTGAGTGGCTGACACATTTTCATCCTCGACAACTTGTTTTGTTAGTCATCCCAAGGCCTCCACATACAGTTCTGTAGACTCTCTGCTACAGATCCTAGGGGAGTACTGTTCACATTGCTAGTCGTCATTGGTTTGTATATTTATTATAATTTGTTGGTCAATAAAGAACCTTGAGCAAAGGATGAATTCTTCCCACTTGCACAAAGGCCCCAAGTAGGCATGACAAGGGGGGAAGGGGTTCATCTCCTTCGCCACCTGCTTTGACCACCAGCTGAAATTTATTCCCAGGTCGTATATATTGTCATTCTAAGCATATATTCACTTGCTTGCTTATTGTTTGTCTACTCCCTTAGATTATAAGTTACCAGATGATTAGAAATGTGATTTTTTCTTCACCCACGAACATACCATCTGCCTCACACGGCGCTTGATATATAAAAAGTGCTCAATAAATATTTACGGAAAACTTATTATTGTTGAGTAAGTTAGGGAAAGTGAATGGGATGGGTGACAATTTGAGCTGAGCTGTGAAGCAAGCATTGGATTTAAGTACTGCTCCGTGACAGAGAGGCATTTTTGTCAGTGGTGGGGAACAACTCCTTATCTGTGAGACGGAACAAAAAAACACGTACCTTAAAGTCATATGCTCACAGATGGAAAATGCTAGCACAATGCTCAACATGGCGATACCAAAGAACATTTCTGTTAGCATCATCATTACTCTTTTACTATGGTTAATGTATAACAGAGACATTACTCTCATCCATTGATTAAAAAGTACAGTCTTGTAAAAAATACAAAATCAAGGTTTATAATTAGCTTGTATGGTTTGGAGAATTCTCTGGGGGAATTTGGATTTTATAACGTTTGAAGTACCTTCCAGCCTTGTAATTTACATTGAAATAGTGAAAAAATAGACTTCACAGAAAATTAAGCTCATCATTTAGCCCGAGATGCTGAGACAGTGATTGAACAGAGTACCCGTGTCTCCCTTTCTTGTGGAGTTTTGCTCTGCCCGCCGTTGCCATGATCTGCTCAACGAATGCCCTTGGAAGGCCACAGTAAGTGGGAGAAAGCTTACATCACCAACGTTAGCAGCTCTCTCTAAACTAATATACCAAAGGAAGAGCATTCAACACCAAGTTTTCAGCAATCCCCCTTTATATCTCCAGACCTAGGAAGTCATTGGTACCTCAGACACACTTTGAAACATCCTCTGCTTTAAGAAGAAAAACATTACCAGCTTCAAAATTCCTAAGTTCATGATGAGGACTCAAAGTTGAGGTCACTTGCTATTTTCTTCTAAGTAGCTGATCACCCTCCCATTTCTCACTTTTTTTTTTTCAGATAAGTGTTTTTTTTTTTCATATCGAATATATCCTGTTACTACATTGTATTTTCCAAAAAGAAAAAAGAGAACAGCCAACTGAGATCTTAACAACTTCCATCTTTCCACAAGAAAATAAAGTACTATTGGCAAAGCTTTGGGTTGCTAAATGATTTGGGTATTAGAGCAAATGTGGGTGGCATAATGAAAAACAAACAAAAATCTAAAAGTTATTAAATCACCCTCCCTTGTGTTAGATTGTGTTTAGCTATTTATTTTCCTATGATTAGACTAAGTCTCATTTTAAATGCTTAAAACATTACAATTGTACCTTTTCACTAAGGCCAAATTCTGTAGCATGGTTGGATAAGCTTTTGCTTATAGGCAAGGTAGCTTTCTATCTTTGTTTCCTGGCAGTTCTTCAGGACCCTAACAAGAAATCATCCTACCTGGAAGCACAGTGCTATCTGTAACAACACTGGTTCTGCTAGGTCATAAGTGCCAATTAGGATGCTATTCTCGTTATGGCCCAAATCATCCTTCTCTTCTTCCAGAGACCACATAAAGTGAGCCTAATTCACCTAGTAAATGAGTCAGAGAAGCGTAGATAAAATCGGTCTATTTTTTACTTCAAAATCCTAAGAGCTCAATGAAGCATCCTGCCCTTTTTTTTTTTTTTCTTTAATGGTACAAAGCACAAGGAATCCTAACAGGGACTTTACTCTGTTGGGTCTCTAGAAACAACACCGAGGTCCATGTATATCTTAGAGCTTGTGGTGCACCCTCTCATATGCACATCTCTTACCATGTCAGTGTGGTACCTACTACTTCCTCCTCTGCTAAGCTTATCAGTAATATGTCACCAATGTGGGAACAACAACAGTGGCCGCTGTAGCTCTAGCTACTGTCTATTCAGTGGTTACTATGTTCCAGGCAGTGTTCTCATAACATTACTTGGTTTAACTAGTTTAAACTTCACAGGAACTCCATGAGGTAGATGTTATTGCCATTCCCACTTTATACATAAGTAAATCGAGGCAACAGGATGCTCACTAACTGACGGCTACCGTCATAGGGTAGAATGGAGATATGAAGGCAGGTTTTCTGGTTGGCTCCAAAGCCTTTATTCCTGACCATGACATTGTCTGACTTGCCCAAGGTAAGAGAACAGATAACAGAGACCCTTTGAAACAAATCAATGCCTGATTTTCACATCAAAGAAATACAAAGATTTTAATTCTACTGATGTTATAATTTGACATCCCATCCATCATCGACTTTAGTTTTGTGGCTACCGAAGAGAAAGATTTCTTTGTTTTGTTTCGTCGTGGTTTTGTTTTCTGTATTTCTTAATTCGTAGAAAGTCCCTAGATTTTAGTCCATGTTTTGAGCTAAGAACTTAGGGATTTGTGCTCTTCATTATTTTTCTTTATGGTTTTAAAGTGCTATTAGGAGTAGATGCCTCACCCTGCTGCTCCTGTCCTTCATACTATTTTATGGTCATGATGGTGCAGTTCTCAAAGCTTTGATGTTAATGGGTACTTCATTCAGGGCACACATAGATGATGCTTTAATTAGCTGTACCACTGTTTCCTGCCATCGGCATCCAAATTCCCTTCCCTGAATTCTAACAGAATTACTACTGCCTTCAGCTCTAACTCAGTCAGGTAATCTATCACAAATTCCCTCTTTCTTCTTGGGGACCATTGCCTGTAACCCACTCGCTGGTACTAATCTCTGTATCAGTCATGGTTTTTGGTTGCAAACAACGGAATGAATACTTTGGTGATAAAAGCAATTTATTGCAAGGATATTGGGTAGCTTACAAAATCAACCGTAGACTCATCAATCAGACTCCTAAAACATGCAAAAACTAAGAGAGGCTAAGCATAAGGAAATGCATCTGTGGTCTGCACACACTGGAAACTAACTCAGTGCTGCAGCTGCTAGAGGGACTCTGGATGTTGCCATTTGCCACTGGACCCTTACCACCACTGCTATTACAAGACTCTTGATGCTGCTGCCCGCATGAATAATTCTTTACCATCATTGCATCTCTGCACCTCTGCATCTCTGCATCAAACCCTCAGGAGTCAAAGTCATGGATGGGGCCCTCTGAGTGGCCAGTTCTAGACCATGTGCTTGTACCCATACTCTAGCTTCCAACAATACTTACCCAGTAGGGGAAGCTTCCTATATTTTCCAAAGTCAGAGCAATGTTTAAATATGGGAGACTTAAATAAATGGGAAATTTCAGTGGCAGAAAGTAAGTAATAATTAGTTTTCAAAAACTTGTCCACATGTTTTAATCAAGTCCTTTATCATAAAGAAAAATGAGAGTTGAGCAAAGAGAGAGGCTCTTTCAGGAGATGAAGTAGATGAAGATAATAAGGTAACCATCCCACAAAACTTCACACAATAACCTCTCATAATCCATCACAAACCATAGTCCTATCCAAGATAGAACTTTTTTTTTTCCTTCATGACTAAAACACTTATTAAGGGCCTATTATCTAAGCAATGCTGTATTAGACACTATGGATACAGTACATATGCTCAAGTAATTTATTTACTAGATAGTTCATTGACTTTGGTGACTCAAAGGAATGAAATCAGTGAATGCTTTTAGTTGTATGTACATGGAATTAAAACTCACTATGTCTTTTTCTACTATGATGCTGAAGAGAAATGTATTCATCTGTTTGTATGAATACCAGTAGGAAAGGCCTTGAGCAAGAATGGCAGGCAGAAAAAAAAAAAAGTGATTGGAAGATTGGTATCACTTGTAAGGGTAGAGATTTGGGTTTCAGCCTGTAGATCTGTTATTAAACCACTGTGTGTCCTCTGGCATAGCAGTGAGCCTCTGTTTCAGTTTCTTGACATGTTAAATGGGGTAACACGTGAGTCTACTTGTCTCACTTGTTTTGTCAAGATAAGGAGGGACATTCTACATGGGTTGGGCTTAATTTTGATTCTTCATAATAGACAAAGAAACATACTTTTAAGGACATCGAGTGATAGATATTGATTGACAAAGTATTTTACAATCACACTTCATTCTCTACTCCAGTCCATCAGAAAACATCTTGATATCACACAAGCTTCAGCCCATTTCTTTCAAGTGGTTTCTTCATTTTACTAATATTTATTATTATTATTATTATTAAAAACCCTAATTTTAAAGTCATTCTTACTATCCACATATGCATTTCTTGGAAGTATAAAGTGTTGAGTCCCAAAGGGTTCTCTGTTGCAATTGGATAATGACTTAAAAGTTGAGAAGTTTTCTTCTGATTTTATTAACTCTTTTTAAGACAATGAACAGTAAATTCTGATTAGAGCTCATTTTAATTTTCTTTGCTAAGGAAGAACATAGATTTCCCATTCCTCATATTCCCACAGATGAGAAAAAATTTCCCTTTCATTTCCACAGTTTGGAAATGTTTCTGATTTCTCGGGGCTTTTCCTCTCCCATTAACAAGAGGGAATTAAATTCCCTGATTGGTAGATTCAAGAGGAGGAGTTCAGCATGACCAGTTCAGGACCTTTTCAGGTCTCTCTTAGAGTGTCACGACAGAGCCTTCTTTGTTCTTTATGTCTAACTTATAGGAGATTGGGTGATAGAACAGACCTAGAACTTCTAAGGGGCTGGCATACTTTTAGAGAGTAAATTCCCAGAAAACCCAATTGTGGTTCCAAATGAGGTTACCTATTCTAAAAAAAAAAAAAAAAAACAAACAAACAAACAAAAAAAAAAACAAAAAAACTTTATTTCTAATAATGGACACTGATGTCTATTTCTCAATGGGGCCACACTCAGGAAAATCATGGGATGTTATTATGGGATCCTTGAAAAGACCAGCTTATACTTTCTGTAGCACTATTTTCATTAAGTCCCTTTCTACATTCTGACAGCCACATTGTCAGCATACACTAAGCATAATTTCTAGAAAGACAGTTCTCACAGGAACATGGTAAGCATTACATATTCTTTAAAAAAAATGCATGCAACTTTTTAAAGGGCAAGACACTTTCTGCTTTCTTCTTAGTAAGTACACTTTGCTCATCCCATCTCATTTTTCTCCTTCTTTTTTTGGTCGTCCAAAGAGAGGAAATAAACTCTAATTGTACAAGTATCAGTGAGCTCTTTTAAGGGAGACATTAGTTAAAGTTACCCCGGGTCCTTATGTTTAGGTTTGTTTGAGGAGTAAATTGGTCATAGTAAAGCACCAGATTGTGTTGATAGGGATCCCCAGGACAATTCCCCTTCTGTGGTCTGGAGCATCCAATCAAATAATACCTTGAAATGAGATTTTCTTCTCCCTGTGGTCATTAGAGCATTCCCTAAAATAGATTTAGCCCATAGACACTAGGTATTATATGCATATGATGTGATTTTGCTATCATGTCATAGTTTGGATTCAAGCATACACTATGCTTGAATAATAAGAGGGAAATTGGCTTTAGTGGTGTTACTTAAGAAGATTGATGGGTTACTTGTACATGGGCAGACTAGCCCTCTAATGCCAGGTTGTTATTTTGAAGAGCCCAAACTACAACAAATTAACGTCATTTGTTCATTTATCATCCATTCATTCAATTACAAAATTATTAACAGTTGACTAGGTTCAGGCATTTTTCTAAGTACTGGCAATACACAAGTCAACAAAACAGACAGGATTCTTAAATTCTGGTTAGGAGAGACTGGCAACAAACAAAATTCATAGGTAAATAATATCGTACTTTAAAAGCAATAAGTTCCAGAGGGGGAGAAAATAAAACAAGAAAGACATATGTGGATTATGAAAGGCAAAAAAAAAGGGGGGGGTTAAATTTTTAAACAGTGGTCAGGCAAGGCCACATTGAAAATAAAACTTCTGAACAAAGCCTTCAGAAGGAGGGAGCCGTGCACATATACAGGAAAAGGCATCACAAGAAGCAGGAACCACAGCCTCAATGGTTTTGCCAGAAACCTGTCTGGAATGTTTCAGGTGTCTGTGAGACACTGCTGTGATTGGAACTGAGCGAGTAGGGAGAAGGCTAATAAGAAATAAAGTCAGGGAAAGAATGAGAGGCCAGAGTATGTGTGACTCTAGGGCTGACAAAGGCTGAGATGGGAAGTCACTGCAGGAGTCTGCACTTCACTCTGGTTAATGTGAGACAGTAGAAAGAGTGAGTGGTTCCATCGAGGATAGAAGTAGGGAGATCACTTAGGAGGATAATATAGTAATGCAAATGTGTTGGCTTGGACCAGATTGCTACCAGTGAATATATTCAGTCTGGATATATTTGGGAGATGAAGACAACAGAGTTCACTGAAAGAGTAAAATAGGAGCATGTTTGGACAAGAAGACCAGGACCTTGGTTTAGATATGACAAATTGGAGATATCTAATATTCAGGTGACCACTGAAAGCTAGATTTCAGGAAAAAGTTAAAGGTTATCTACATGCATTTGAGATTATCCAGCCTGCAGGGAGTTTTGAAACCAAAGTACTGGATGTGATCACAACATAAGAGAGTTTGGATAGAGAGGAGTAGAGAGCCATCGATCTTGCCCTAGGGTACTGGAAGACAAGGAAGCACTCGCAAATGAAACTAAGAAGAAAAAGCCCGTAGTACAGGAGAAAAACCAGAGGAATGCACTCACCTGGGATGAAAGTAGAGTGGTTGAGAGAAATCGATGTTATACAGTGCTCATAGATCAAGCAGGATGGGGACTGAGACTGGCCATTGGATTTAGGGATGTGGAAGTGGTTGGTGACTTGGATGAGAGCAGTTTTGCTAGAGTTGGTAGTAAAAGTCTTATCAGCAGGACACAAAAGAAAATAGTGGTGGATCCCTCGGAGACCATGACTGCAGCGGTCCCTCCGCCCCCATTCTGGGGAGCCTAATATCTCTGGCACAGTGGACAATAGTGCTACTTACCAGCAATTCTGATGAAATCTCCCTTCAGGCACTCAAGAGGATCACCTCTCCTGTCTGTCTTTGAAATTAGGAATGTCTCACTTGTCTTTCTTTGGCAAATGGATTGTCAGCAGAAGTGACCTGTATCACTTCCAAGTAGAAGCATAAATATCCATCTCTTTCTTCTTCTTTGGGCTGCCAGCAATGTTCAGTCAGGTTGGAACTTCAGTCAACCTTGGTCTAGTATGAAGAGAGATCCTCCACAAAGGTGTGATACTCACACAGCGTGAGTGAAGAATAAACGTTGTGGTTCCAAACCACTGAACTTTTAGGATAAATAGTTCCTGCAGCCTCATCTAACTTAATCTGACTAATAAAACAGCATGAGCCCCTGCTCTGTCTCTGTTGTGGCTGCCAGAGCCCTAGTATTTGTACTGAGTGACGGACCAGAACCTGCTCAACACTCATTGGGACTCACAAGATCCCTGAAAGAGGATAGTATCTGCTTCCCTCGTTAACAGTAGCAAACTTGGAATGGTAAGAAGGAGCCCTTGTTCTAACCCTAGACATGGGGCCCTCTTTCTCCTCAACAAAGTGGTGGGAGGTAGCAAAAAAAAAAAAAAAAAAAAAAAAAAGAAAAAGAAAAAAAGGTGTGCTTTAATTTAACATACCTGTGGGAAGGATACGATGTGTGCATTCAGTGCAAGAGTCCACTGGATTAGAAAGAAAGCACCTGATCTCACTTCACTTCTGCAATTAGGAAGTTAGTTTTATGCAGAAAAACCCCATCCACAAACAATAAGTGTTTGGTAATTATTAACCTTTATTTTTGTTGCAATGATTATTCTATTGTCCTTACGGTTATTGCTTTTATTATCATATCTAAATGGTCATGATGACATTTGATGTCAAAGTAAAATTTTACTTTGCACCAAAATTTTATTTTCAACCATTTTCTGTATACCAGGGCATAAATAAAAGAGAAAAACTGAATTCATTCAACATTTGTTAGCTGTCTGCTGCATATTGGACTTGTACTTAGAAGACTGATGTTGGCCAAGCCATGTTCAGGTTTATTCTTCTATTTCGGCTCCTTGGGGCATGAAGTCATTCATATACGAAAAGAAAGCTCTCCATCAACCCCATTTATCTTGAGGGAGTAACAGCAGAGAAGACCATATTTTCCCATGTCAGCACACTGATGGTGATTTTTCCATAAGTTGATGGTCCCCTAACCTCCAATCTGCAAGTTAGAAAATTGGACTCAATTGGATTCGGTGATTTGTAAAAGCCAAAACATTAAAGGACAGAAACAGAGATAAAGAGACAGCTACAGAGAAACAAAGAATTGAGTAAAAAAGAAAAAAAAAAACTATGTTTTTAAATACTTTTTTTTTAATATATAAGTTTATTTCCCATGAAGTATTTCTCCACTATCCAAATGGATGTATGTTGCCTATAATATCGTCGAGTTTAAACAATGGCAATAATAGAAGGGAAGTGTAGCTGGTGGAAACCCAGAAGAGTGTGCCGGATGACTACCTTCACTCCTGTCCCTCTCTTGCTTCCATAAGCTGCACCCAGGGAGAACATTGAGCTCCACAAGCCATTGAGGACTGTGAGCTATTACATCATTATAATGCCATCTATATAATTCATTCACCATGTCAATGAAATGGTGATAAATGTTGGACTTACTCAAAAGGATCAAATGACATATTTCATCTCAACACTTTTTTAACAATTTTTATTTTTTAAATTTCCATTATAACCTCCATCCACTGATCACACTTATGATCATCAAAAAACTACTCAGTCCCCAAAATTGATGTGGCTTAGTGACACCTGGCAGAAACTGATAGCCAGCTTCTGGAGGGCATTGGAGGCTTGTCAATCTACTGGGGCAAAAGGGTGAGTGAAACCAACATTATGGGTCCTTAGTTTTTTCATTTATAAATTGGGAATAACAATCCTACTTTCCAAGGTATCTAAAGGACAGCTTAATTGAAAAAAAAAAAAAAACAACAACAACAGAATTTTATTTCTTGGATCCTGGGTGGCGCAGTGATTTCTAAAGTTAGGTGCCATTGGATACATGAGGCTGACCAAAGTTGTATTCTTTTCTTAATTCAACAAGCATATGTTGAAGAACTATATGCCGTAATTTCTGACCTCAGAGCATTTTCAGTCTAGTGCAAGAGACTGTCAAGATCATCATGACTGAACAGTTAGTATAAGAAGTCCTGTAACAGAGTTCAGAAAACCTGCTCTGAGAAAATCAAGAAAAGACAGCAAACTTGGTCTGAGTCTCTCCTTGAAGAATTATCTGAAGATATTGGTTTACATTCTGGATCCTAAAATATGTTTAGAAAATTTATTTTTCTTGGAAGAAAGAGTAGCTTGTTCAAAGTCCTGGATCATTGAGAGGGGTTGGCATAGCCATTGTATTAGTTTCCTATAGCTGCCATAACCAAAGTATCACAAACTGCTGGATTAAAACAGAAATGTGTTGTGTCATAATTCTGGAAGCTGGAAGTTCAAAATTAAGAGATTGTTAGACATCTGTGGGGAGGATCCTTTCCTTGCCTCATGCAGCTCCTGGTGGCCTCAGGCGTTCGTTGACTTGTGGCAGCATCCCTCCAGTCTTTGCCTCTGTCTTCACAGCCGACTTCTCCCCATGTGTCTGTCTTCACGCGGCATTCTCTTCTGCATGTGTATCTATGTCCAGATGTTCCCCTTATATCGACACCAGTCCCATTGGGCTAGGGCAGCATGTTAAAGACCTCATCTTAACTTGATTGCATCTACAAAAAGCCTATGTCCAAATAAGGTCATATTTGTAGGTCCTAGGGGTTAGGACATCAGTGTCCCTTCTTTTGGAGAGGAACATAAGGCATTATATTCATGGAAAGTTAAGTGTGGTATACAGGGAACATGCAGAGGAAGGAGAGGGGAGGTTCCAGTCCTCCCAGGACATGCAGCCCTAACCCAATGGATACTTTGGTTATGGCAACTATAGGAAACTAATACCACTTTGTTGGTGTTCTTCATGGAAGAACACAAAATGCCACGTGCAGGAGTGCTCTGGCATATTTCAGCAGGAGAGTGAATAAAGCAGCTTTCTCTTGATAAAGATAATCCTTAAAGCAGTGAAAACATGTACCAAATGGACAGTGGCAGCCTTGTGAGAAGGCCATAGCAGTTGTCCAGATGAATAGGAGGGAAGCACAAGAGAGGCCAGGGCTACAGGAAGTTTCTCAGATGAGATGACAATTTATCCTCAGTGCAAGAATCAAGAGAGGGAGGAATAGAGAAAGATCCCATGGTTTCTAGCTTTGGGCACTGGGTAGTTGGTGAAGCTATTAACCAAGAGATGACCCATATGAGACAAAGCTGATTGGGAGTTAGTAGAAAGATGAAACAGCTGAAAGGTTTATTGTATTACATGTTGAGTTGATTGGGGAAAATGGAATTGAAGCAAAATTTTGAGGACCACAAATGATGAGTACATCTTGCATTGGGCTAATTCTTACACATTTCAACATTTTAGAAGAGGTTGTAATCTTGACTCTTAATATGGAGGTCACCAGGGTAATCCGTTATCCAGGGTGGATGAGTTTTCTATTACCACATAATAAATGGCCACAAACCCTGGTAGCTTCTAACAACAGGCACTTATCTTCCAGGTTTGGTCAGTGAAGAACCCCTCTGTTCAGCGTCCACCAGGCTAAAATCAACTCAGGAACATGATCACATCTGAAGTTCAGGATCCTCTTTCATGTTTCCTGGATGTTAGCAGAATTCAGTTGCTTGAGGTTGTAGGACTGAGGCCCTCAGCTCTTAGAGGCTGCCCATGATTTCCTGTCATGGACCCTCTCCACAACAGGGCGGCACTGATTACATCTGAAAAATTTCTTCACCTTTGCCACATAATGTAACCTATCATGGGAATAATATCTCATCATAATTATAAACCACATCCCCGATAGGGAGGCAGAGAATTACACAGGTATTGTGTACAATGTGATAGAAATCTTGAGGGTCATCTTAGAACTCTGCCTACCCCATAAGTTAACACAACCACTGTTGGTAGAACAAGTGCTACTCTTTATATCTTCTGACCTCAATTTTGATGTTATTTTCCAATATGCCATTTTGTCCCAGTGGTGGCACACATCTGATTCTCTTTCATTATCCTCTGGGTAATGAAATGTCCCTACAGGGCCATGATTCTGGAGTCTTGAACTATCTTCTGCATTCTTATGCAAAATTGATGGACATTCTTAACACTGACTGTGGTTTTGTCACACACTTACCATCAGAAATAAAGATTCATTTTGTATCCATCAGAATAAACAGAAAAAGAAAGTTGGCACACAATTTAGAAATGTTTAATGAATTGAAATTTTCTAGGTATTCCAGATTCCTTTCAGATTCCAAAGTCAGTCCCACAACTGTAGCAATTAATAACAGTGATGATGATGATTATTTGTAATTTGTACTCACACATTTTCTCTTACTAGCCTCAAAACAATTCTTGAAGTCTATTCAATAAACACTAATTTATCCTCAACTATTTGTAGTGTGGTAGGCTCTGTGTATATAAAAACCAGTAAATTGTGGTCTTTTTCCTTACCTAGCTCAAGGTATAATTAAGTGAAATATATAGATAGTGTTATTTAATTTAAGAAGAGAAACAAGGCTCAGAGAAGGGATTGGCTGAGTAGAAACCACACAATGCATAAATAGAAGAGAGTGTTCTAACCTTATAGCGAACTGTCTTCCTACTGCTTCATATCATTGTATATTTTAGTGATATAACATTCAAGTAAATTCATGTACATTTATTTATGCTTTAGAATAACACTTTAAGGTGAAGATACATAATAAAAATGCACTAGATTTCTTGATGGATGCTGCCTGAAACTCATCACACCCCATCAGGGAAGCATCCAAGATTAGCCAATGTGCTGTATGGCTGTCTTTACTATTTCAAAATTTCCAGAGCAATATCTGAAAATGAGACAAGAGTAACCTTCTCTCTGGTGCCATGGATTGGATTGTTCCCAAAGGTCAGAAAAAATTTCCCAGGGAATCGCTGCTGGAAAGAGGACAAGCTTACCTAATTGCTTTGCTGATTCAGAAGGGGAAAAAAAATCCTCTGAAATCAGTGTAAGAGAAGTGATTTGAGGCCAGGGCAATCAAAGTAGGAATCCAGACTCTTCAAGGAGGCCTCCCAAAGAATGACAATACTACATAAGCAGATGTCCCCAAAATGGCTAAATAGTTTTGAAAATTGCTTACCTAGTATTTAGAGGAGAAAACAACATTTAAAAATGAATGAAACAGCTTTGTGTCACAAACAACTGTATTATTCTAGATAAGCTGCTCCTTGGTATTCTTTATTTAGAACTACTTTAAAAACTCCCATTGAACCTCATTGTATTTTTATATCTGGCTTCTGATTGGCTTGGGCTTCCATCACCTGGCTCCACATCACAGTAAGCAGGAGGGGGGCGGGGGAAGGCTGAAGTTCTCTATTCTGCACACAGCATTTGAGAAAGTTTCTTCTTTCCCATTTTCATCAAGTTATTCAAATTCATTAATGATTAGGCAAAGGGAATAGATTGCTGGCTAATTAAATTTGCAGATGGTATTCAGTAGTGAGGGTATGTGAGGATAAGGGGATAATGTAAGAGGCCTCAAAAGCCTTGTGTTCTGTGCATGAGAAAATGGAAGGGCATGAGTCATTGTGTGCAATTACCACTGGCAGGCAGAAAAAAGGCAGAAGGGAGGCTCCTGGAAGAGAGCACTGCTGGATAGCAGAGAGAGGACATTGTGGGAGGAGCAAGAGATGGACTCTAATAGCTGTGAGATATCAATGAACAGTTACTCCTGTCTTGGCTAGCTCCTGGATTCATTTATTTGAGACCTCCTGTGTGTATAATTCTAGAGAGAAACTTCCAAAACCTCATCCCCAAATGGGGTTTTGATATTTGGCAGACCACTGAGTCCACATCATATCTCTGGCCACAACATGGCTCTGAGTTAGCCAGTGGGGTTTCATTCATTCTCCAAGTAAAATAAGCTTATTGGCAATGGTATGTGGCCATGTGCCAGAAAGCGTGTAAAGCCAGACAATGTGTACAGCATATATTTCTCAATGATTAGCTTTGCTCATGGCAAATAAGATAAACTTACATCTAAACAAACACAGACACGTATAAACAGTGTCTATGATGGAGAAACTGCATGTTTTTTGAGCTATAACTTAAGAGTTGAAAGAGATTTCTTCCTTAGAGTGCGCCATCTTGACTTACATCTACAGATGTTCTACAGGGACATATATACTCTTCCTTGATGTTATAGGTACTTAGGTGAAAAAACTTAAGAAATGTGATGTATTCCAAGTATGTGCATAGCATGATTAATTTATTTTAAAAATCCCTTAATTTATTAGACATTATTGGAGAGTGTGTTCTGTATTAGACCCTTTTATTGGGATGGAGAGAGGTACAGTGATGTACAAAACAAGTCTCTACTCTTGGGAACTCGTATTCAAAGTCTCTATTATAATTATGAAGTCCTTCCCATATGATAATCTAACGTATTCTTATGCAAAGTATTGTTAATTGATATTCATTTTTTTACTTTAAACCATTTATGGGACATTTTCTGTACGCTAAGCACTGTATTAGGCAGGACAGCTACAGAAATGGGTATTTCAGACCTGCCCTCTATCCTAAAACAACATGAATTTTAATAAGAAAGACTACCAATTAAGCAATCCGTTTTAATTCTATGTGACGAGTTCCTTGCAAGTGACGTAGAATTTGGTACAGGATGACTTGGCAAGGGTGCTTCATCTGCACTGATTTTCTTAATAGTCCTCTCAGAGGAAATCTGTTTAAGCCCAAATTGGGCAGGTGTATGGGAATTGGTCAGATGGACAGAGTGGAAAACTGTGTATTTCAGGTAGAGGGGGAGCAAGAGAGAGGCTGAGAGGTGAGAGGGAACATCCCTTTACTGTTGGGTATGGAGGACATTGGTAATGGCTAGAATGTGCCATGAGGAGCAGAATGTGAACAGTCGAGGCAGTGGACACAGATCTGATCATGGAGGTCCTCACCGACCATGCCAATGGTTTTGTCTATTATCCTAAGGATGATGGAAGGATCCTGAAAGTTCTTAAGTGAGGGCAAGACATGACCAAAAATTATGGTTTTTAAGTGGTTACTCTGGCTTCAGTGTCAAGGATGGCCTTAAAAGGGACAGAGTAGAGGCCGGGAGATGACTTAGGATGTCATAATAAAATCTAAGCAAAAGAAGACACTGCTTAGGCTGGACTCCTGTGGAGGCAGCAAAGATGGACTAAGGTGGTATTTAGGAGGAGAGTCCAGAGGATTCGTTGAGTGGTTAGAGATGGGCCAAAGACAAAGAGGTGAAAGGTGACCCAGGTTTGGGATGGGTAATATTCGCATGTGGTTGCCACAGCAGTTTGGGGAAAAGAAGGGCGCTCTTGATTTTGAGTAGCTGGAATATGGACTATTCACATGCAGATACCACAGGAACCTTGAAAGCAGGAATGGTGTAGACCTTGATCTTTTCAGAGTCTTGTTGACTTCGGACTATAACTTCTATGGTTGGCGAAGCAATACCCTACATTTTGTGCTTATTAGACTAGATTTCCTCCTAGAAATTGATGCTGGGACTCTTCCCATCATGCCAGAGTAGAGACAGACTCCACTCTGTCTTCTCATTATTTTGAGGATAAACCCAACCCTGTCCTGAGATCTGTCTAAAGTAATTTGGAGAAAGTCTTGCAGCCACTAGTGGATGGGCGAGTGGAAACCTGAAGCTACCAGTCTGGTAGGCTTCCCTTTTTCTGGCTCCGCACCTCCACCCCCGGATCATGAAAGCCCACCAGTCCTCAGTGTCTGTGGTGAGTCTCTATACCTGACTCTACTTTCAACTGGTAAAAGTATTCATATCTTTTCCCCCTGGGTCATGATGCAGGTCCCCATGTGGGAACTCTGTCTCCCTGCTAAGGGAAGCCAAAGGTCCATGTGAACGTGAGTCCCATTTCTCCCCAACCAGCCATCACTGTCACAGACTGACCACTCCGGCGGTGCTGCCAGCTATGAGTGGACAGGTTGACTGACAGAAAGCACAGATCTGCCGCTCACACAATCTAGGCAGGCCAGGGATGGAGAAGAGGTGTGCTGGGCCTGTCTGGCATCGACAGCTCCTGCCACACCAACATTTCAATCAGCACCATGTTAAACTAGCCCTTGTGTCACTCAGAAATAGTCTAGCACCAGCTCCAGGGGTGGCTTCCAGGGAGCCAACGGAGTCCCTGGGCTGCTTCAGAGAAAGGGGTTACCAGGTCCCTCGGCAGCATCTGCCACACCTCCTTCTCTTGCCAGATAATTAGGATACAGTCCAGTTGGGTGACTTTATCCTACCCAAGGAAGTGACAGCTAATACTGGGCTGGCAGAGGAGAGCGCTCCGTAGTTCATAATGACTGTCCAAATCGGCAGGAGCTGTCTGGTGCATCCAAGAAAAGTCGAGTTTTGTTTATTCTTTCTTTGGGGAGGAGGGGTAATAGCAAGGCTGGATATGCTTTGAAATGTGAATCTAACTACGCTGGCACGTACATATACCTACTCATATGGATATAACAGACTTGCACAAGTACCTAGACGAAAATTATGTGTCCGTACGTGGGC
This sequence comes from Nyctereutes procyonoides, assembly GCF_905146905.1. NCBI lineage: Eukaryota > Metazoa > Chordata > Mammalia > Carnivora > Canidae > Nyctereutes > Nyctereutes procyonoides. Next base: position 2,067,925 of record NW_026575135.1, on the reverse strand, counting down.
TAATTTATGCACACATCACCAGCATGTCCACAAACATGTATGTCAGTAAAAATATATGCTAATGGTATGCTCAGAAACGTACATGCCAACTTGCATTCAGGTGCACGCAAATGGAAAACACACATGCGTACACAGATGTAGTGCTGCATATGTGGGTGCACACACACGCGGGGGCATTGATACACAAAAGTCCATGAACGGTGACCGCAGACTGACGGACTCAGACACAGGCAAACACCGATGAGAATATATGTGAAAGGACACATGTACAAATGCATGCACTTGCACACACACCCACCCACACACGCTCTTTGTCAGGGATGAATTTAAAGAGAAACGGGGAAAGGATGAGGAACATTTATGTATTGCAGTTTCTACTTGCCATCACTCAAATCACTTTCAAGAGTGTAAAACAGAAGAGGGGAAAAAAAATCAATTCCTGATAGGAGAGGTTCAAGGAGCTGTGAAATCAATTATATTTTATTTTCAAATATCATTCAGAGAAGTTTACACTCTTTCAGAAAAGTCTGGTCTTGCCGGGGGGCAAAGAACCAGCTGGAAATGGTAATGTGAAAGGCACTGCCAAGTTCAAGGCAAAGGCCAGTGCTGAGGTCAGAAATGACGCTTTCATCTTCTCTGGCAGGAGAAGGGGGTTGGGAAGGTTTCAAGTGCCCCGACTCAAATAATGGCCACAAGGGCTATCTGCTGTGACACTGGTCACCTCATTGATTGCGGAGTTTGACTTGGTCAATTCGCATTAAAAAATAAATGTATGTGAGATCTGAAAGAAGCCTTAGAAAGCTTCTTAAAAAAAAAAAGAAAGAAAGAAAAGAAAAGAAAAGAAAAATACAAAGAGACAGGAAGGCAGGAGGAGAGGCGTGACTTGTCCAACATCATCCAGGAAGAGGGTGCCGAGCCTGGGACTGAGCCCAGCCAGCTGGTCTCCCAGCCCCAAACTTCCTGCTTCTCCCATTAGACATCTGCCTTCAGAGCACCCTCCCCACCAGGCACAACTTTGATTTCTCAAAGACCTTTATAAACATGTAGCAATTAAATCATGCAATATCGGGGGTATTTAATTATAGACACCAGGCGGAGGGCTGGTGATGTCACCAGGGCCAGGCCCGGGTGGTGTATGTTGAAGACCAGCACAGCTCAGCCAGATTTCCATATAAAGAGCCTCCCTGCCCCGTGGGGTGGCCTTTATTGCCAATATATGCTTCGAGGTGCACGGGGCCCTTGGTGACCAAGGCTGGGCTCTAGACTACAGAGCGGGATGCTGCGGGAAAACTCAAAGCCAAAAACCCAGTTACACTCTGAAACGCAGAAACCTTAATCAGCTCAGCAAATCAGCTCAGCAGGAAGTGAAGGGATCACGGGGGAAGGAACACAGAGGGTGACATTGAGAAAGTCAGATGCTACCAGTCTTGCTGGAAAAGGAGAAAAAAAAGTGGGAAATAAAATCTAAACCTGGGTTGGGAGGGGTTTTAAATGAGTGGACCTGTCTGAAAATGCATTGTGACCTGATTGGGCAACCGTAAGGTAGGTTACTGTCGGTCATCCTAGTAAAGGAAAACATGCCCTGCTGCTGCCCTGCTGCTCCTCCCCCCTCCTCCTCGTCCTCTTCCTCTTCCCCCTCCTCCTCCTCTTCCTTCTTGTTCCTCTTCCTCTTCCTCCCTTCCTCCTTTCTCTTCCTCTTAGTGAATGTCTTCACCGCTCCTTGAATTGAACATGAGTCATCCTTAAAGATTGGCCAAGGGAGCTGGCCTGAGCCATGTGGCTGCAAGAGACCTCAGACATGATTCCTGGTACTTTGCACCCTGGTTCTGGGGCATATTAACGGATGTTACCCTGTGCTGTATAATAGTAGGTTTTGTGATAATATTACAAATAATATTTTCCTCTTGTAGATTCCCCAAGCACAGAAGCATCTTCAGGGTTCTGAGGGGTCTTTTGGGAAAGAAACCTGCTCAATTGTGTTGAACGTGTTTCTAAAATATTTTCTAAATGTTTTTGTCTTTTGCCACTCGCCCCAACCCTCAACTTTTTTTTTTTTAATGTTGCAAACCTATTAATATCCTAAAGAGGGATTTTCCACAGAACGTAATTTTGGGATGCATTCATCCGGTTCAGTGCCCTCATTTTAAAAAGGAAACATCTGATGAGGGAAATGAGTTAGCTATGATCATGTAGCAAATTAATGATAGAGCTACACTTCTCATAGACTTTCAATTCTCAGAATCCATATTTAATACGAGTTAGTACCTGGTTATACTCTTGTCTTAATGTGGTTTTCTTTATTTATTAATTTATGTATATTTCTACATGAAGTAATAGGTGTAAAACCAATCAATATAATCTCTGGAACGTTTCATTCATTCAGTAAATGTTAAATCTGAATATGTCCATTTGTGTGGTTTTCCCAACCGGATCATGAACTCCTGGGAGGGGCCGTGTCTCCTGCATTTCCATACATCCCCGTGGCTTATGGAGTCTTTCTGGATACACTAAGGCATTCAATAACTGCTTTCTCATTTAGTGATTGAAAATCAGAGGCAGCCCCAGTTTTATGCCCATTGGAGGAAAGGAGAAAGCCTGACATTAAAGCAATAAAATGAGCCATTTCCCCTACAGAGTTAGTCTAACATTAATAAAAGCTTCATGTTGCACTATTATCCTTCCCTCTTATTATTTTCGTGTATTTCATGCTGGATATAAATGTCAGAACACTTTATCTATCTGCATTTTCATGCGATTTATTGCCACTGAAGGAACACATGCTGTGGCTTGTGGCAAGGGAAACTTGTTCTCGGTGGCCTTCCCTCTCCATCCTTGCTCCAGATCCCTCAGGGACCACCGAGTGTGGGAACTGGGGCAGGAGCACTGGGTCTGTTGTCATAAACCAGGCTTCAGAACCTGCGTCTCCTGTTTGACAATTCTGAGGTTATGGGCAACTTGCTTCCACTGCCTTGACTGCTGGGAAGTAGAGATGGTCCTTATTAAAGTATCTGTTGTTCCACCCACCACATCTAACACTCTGTATGTTCAGATTATTTTTTTTTTGATTTTTTTTTTTGTATGTTCAGATTAAACCAGAATTCTTTTAAGCTGGCGCACGTCAAAATCCAAGGGAAGGCTTGTGAAAACACAGATTGTCGAACTCCAGCCCCAGAGATCCTGATCCCAGAGGCCTAGGGAGGGACCCTGATTTCTAACAAGTTCCCTGGTAAAGTTGATGGTGCTACTCTGGGGCTCACGTTTCTCCAACCCCCATCTATGCTGCTTGGGGTGTTCCCATTCCTGGATTGGTCGGGTTGTGATATTTTAACTTGCTTTAAGTTGTTTGTCTAAGAACAGAACCTAGGATGGAGTATGGGTTCAACAGTGCACGGGGACATGATCCTGGGGATCACTGTAAAGGAGTCATTCTGTGAGAACCCACCTAGGGTGAATCGGCCGTTGACCTCCTTTGCGTGCCACAGGGAGTTGGTGCTGCGGACCTTCTGCAGGGCTGAGAACTTACCCTCTGGGGAGTGAGGAGGCCAGGTTTTAGTTTACATCCTCACTTGTTTCAGGTTGTTAACCTAGGACTTCAGCTCCTCGGCATTTCCAGCCTGTGTGTATTCCAGAGGCAAGCTTCAGGCTCAGCGATACAGTTTCTCGAGGAAGAATCAGGGCATAGATGCGATTTACCCAATAAATGGCAGGCAGTCTGGGTGTGGGCAGAGGACACAAGGTGGAGTACCTGCCCTGTGCACTGCCCATGAGCATGTGATACGGATCTGGCCAATGAAACATGAGGAATATCTGCTGGGGGACTCTCGTCAAGGTTGCACTCTTAAGAAGAAAACCATAGAAGAGAAATAAATATTTTTCCTCTGGATGTTGTCACATCTGAATAGGACATTGAAATTATTATCTCCATATCATGACCAGGAGAAGTGGCCTTAGGGTCAAGGCACAGCTGAGAAGAGCACAGTGGGGAGATCGAAGCATCCTGTATCTTTGATGACATTATTGGGATGTTGACATCATGGCTGGAGCCACCCGACGACTGGATTTATTTTGTGAGATACAACAAATGGTGTTGCTATTAAGACTGTTGGGGGCAGCCCAGATGATCGCTCAGCAGTTTAGTGTTGCCTTCGGCTCAGGGCGTGATCCTGGAGACCCAGGATCGAGTCCCACATCGGGCTCCCTGCATGGAGCCTGCTTCTCCTTCTGCCTGTGTCTCTGCCTCTCTCTCTCTCTCTCTCTCTCTCTCTGTCTCTCATGAATAAATAAATAAAATCTTAAAAAAAAAAAGACCGTTGGGATTGAGGTTTTGTGTTACCAGTTGCTGAAACACTTCATATGAAGCTTCCCTGAAATGCAAAATTGAAATGTGCTTAACACTCCTGAGTGTGGGCCCAGGTCTACAAGCTTTGCGGGGGAGCAGAATTTCAGGCCCCACTCAGACCCACTGAATCCGGATCGGCCATCAGCCAGGCCCTCAGGTAATCTGCGCACAAATTCAAGGATCAGAAGTCCTGCCTTACAGATTAGAAGAGCTGATGTACAGGAATCACACCGCGCATGTTGAATTTGATTATTATTTTGTATTGACTTCTTGATGCCTCCTTTTGGTCCTAGTATTCCTCATTCCTTATTCAAAAATAAGATTAAATCAGCCTATGGAAATGTACCCAAATGTGAAATTAATTGCTGGTTAATTAGTCTGGAAAGGTAATTTTTTGTTAAAATGTAAGAGTTAATTTTGGTGCATATTAATGAGCAATTAGAATTCCATTCTGAAAACAGGCAGCATTGTTAGTTGAGGGTGAGTAGAGAGAGATGTGGAATGAAAGGATCCATAAGTAAACCTGGTTATATATTAGGATTATTTGAAGGGCTTATATTTTTTCCAAGCCTGATATCTGGCAACTTGAATGAAAATCAACCAGCTAGCACAAGGGTGAGCTCATAAACAAATGCATCATCTGCTGGAAAGATAAGAAACAAATAAAACTCTCCAAATCAAGCAAATGGCAACCTCTGTTACCATGTTTAAAGGGCCTGGAATACGACTTCAGCCTGTGGTCAAATGAGTTTGGACAGCGTTGGGGGAAAAAATGGTAAAGAGGTTAACAGTTTTACTCTTTTACATTTTTTTTTTTTTTTTACAATAGGTCAATATTCAAGAGGCTAATTTTCCTATCCCAGAACTTCTTGCCGGAATTTCTCTAACAGCTTCCTGCGCTCATCCTCTCACCCCCACACAATACTGTTGCCACAGAGCAGCCAGTGTAATATTTTCAAAATGCTAATGAGATTGGGTCCTTCTCCTGCTCAAAATGCATCAGTGTACTTTATATTCATATTTTAATTTTTTTTCTTCTGACATCCCCAGCAAACTTTTTCTTTAGCTCTTCTGTGTTCTTCTCAGGTCGTGGCTGACAGCCTCCCTCATTACTTCATCATGTTGGGTATGCTGAAATATTTCTTATCTCTGCTTTCTCTTGTACTTAAATGTCATTTTCTCAGGCCGTTTCTTGCATTCCTCCCATCTCTCGGAACACCTTATAAATTTCTTCCAGAGCAAATTACAATTCACAGTAACCTTCTTATTTGAGTAATTAATTATTTAATGTTTGTCTCTCCCCCTAGAAGAAAATCTATAAGCGATTATATCCACTGTCCTATCCCTGTGCCTAGAATAGGGTCTCATGCGTAAGGGACAATCAGTAAATATTTAGTGACTGGATAAATAGTGAATCACTAACAGCAATCAATGCACAGGGGTTTTCAAATGCATTTGAACATGTGGACTTTTTTTTTTTCAGCCTAGAAGTAATATTCCATGGAATATATTTTGAGAAATGCTTTTCTAAAGTCAATTCCACTCCTCCTAAGTGTGAAAAGGGGAGTATAAGTTATAACTACATTTCAAGCTCTGACTAGCTGTGTGACCATGGGCAAAGTTATTTCAAGCTTGAGACTCACTTGTGGAATGATGAGCCTGGATGAGATAATCTCTACAATCCTTTACAGCTCCCAAATTCTGAAGTTCTAATCATACAGAGAGAGTACCACTTTCACTTTGGTCATGGCGTGAGCTCTCCAAGAGTAAGTCAAATCAGACTGACCTCATTTCACTCTAGAGTATTTATAGCCTAGGATGGTAGATCAGGGAAAGGAAGTCGATACAGCATATCTAGCTTTCCACGAGCCATTTCACAAAGTCTTCCCTGATGTCTTTGTAGAAAGGAGTGAGGAATGGGGGCTTGATGGAGGTATGATGGACTGGTTTTGTAACTGGTTGAAAGATGGTTCCCCAGGAGTGCTAATTAATGGATCAATGCCGACCTCGAGGACAGGGAATGGCGACAGCCTGCAGGCTCGGTCCTTTGTCCTGCCTTGTCCAACATTTCTATCAATGTCTTGGATGAAGAGTAAAGGCTCTTGATGATCATCAAATATGCAGGTGACATGATGGTAGGAATATGTTGGATGACAGAATTAGAATTCAAAGTGTCCTGAACAGCCAGGAGAAATGAGCCATATCTAAAATGGGGGATGTAGTAATTCAAACGGAAAGTCCAAGAGAAAGAAGCAATTGCAGAAATTTATAATAGCAAAGATGTGTATGTCAGCATGTATTTGTGTGCACATGCGTGTGCCTGGATAAATTTGGGGGGTTTTGTTGCTGGTGTAATCTGAATAATAAAATAGTGAAAGATGGCCACCTAACCTGAATGTTTGCTACAAATTGAAACTTTATATTTAGAAATCTAACAGGTATTTAGGAATCCTACTTGTAAAAATAGTTAGATAATTAATACTCCCTATTCAGTTGGAGCTCACAGTACTACTTCCGATTTTTAAGAAGACAGATTAAAATATGATCACAGAGAAGTGAACAAGATAGTGAGCAAAAGAATGGAAGGAATTGAGATTTTGTAGAAAAAAAACAACATAATTTTGGAGACCAGGACTTTGCCCCTTTCAGTGATCAAGATGATATGCCTCCCTGATGTAATTCCCTCAGTATCTGAAACTCTCTCATCATGCACCCATCACAGCACATTTTCATTGCCTGTGTAAGTCCTTCATGAGGCCGAAGGTTATATGAGGGCAGAATTCGGATCTGTTTGATCACCATCAAGTATCCTGTGACTAGTTCAGAATCTGGATTATAGACTCAATGAGATGATGAATAAATAAATAATTATTGCTCTTAAATATCTTTAATATTGTAAGGAAAGACTATGTTATTCATTATAATCCAATGGATTAGCAAAAGTGTAAATTACAGGTGGATATTTATTCCATGTAATAACCGTAGGTTTCCAAGCCTGTCAAAGACCATTGGGACAGACACTGAGTTTGCCATCACTGGTAGAAATCAAGTCAGATTTGGAATTTGGAGGACCATTTGGCTGAAGTCATGATAAACAGGACTCATTCAGATACTCTTGTTTGGCTCGGGTGACTTTCATATTTTTTAAAGCTTGATTTCGATTCAGAGGTTTGTTCTATAAAGTTTGTTCTGATCCAACAGGATGACAGTTTGTCTCCTGAATAGTGTCTGCCATTTTGTGCATCTTGGTCTTCACTCTCACTATTCAGCCAGTCAATAGCTCACCCAGATTCCGTGTGTAAAATCCTACTCATCCTGTATAAAACCTTCCACATCTGGTTTTTGCTTAAGACATTTAATGGATAAATTCACCAAAATGAATCGCTTCCTCCTCTACATTTCTGCAGAATCTTCATTCCTCTCTTACATCCTTACCGTGTTGTGCTTTATATTACAGAGTTAGTTGCCAATCTGACTTACTATCAGTTCAAAACACTGTAGAGGGGACATTTACGTGTGCAGGTGAACGCATATATCCATCAGGCTGGGAGCTTCCCTTTCGTGCCACACTTCTGCTAAAATGTCCTCACGAAAACCATAGATTGGTTATTCAGATCTTTTATTTATTTATTTATTTTTTTAATTTTTATTTATTTATGATAGTCAGAGAGAGAGAGAGAGAGAGAGAGGCAGAGACATAGGCAGAGGGAGAAGCAGACTCCATGCACCGGGAGCCCGACATGGGATTCGATCCAGGGTCTCCAGGATCGCGCCCTGGGCCAAAGGCAGGCGCTAAACCGCTGCGCCACCCAGGGATCCCTATTCAGATCTTTTAAATGTGCAACTACCTGCCAATGAACATGGGAACTCCTGGTATTTTTTTCACTCTGTACAAATACATGTAGAAAAAAGTGTCACAATTTTTCTTTGCTGCACAACTGGAGAGCCAAATGTACCCACCCTCAAGGTGTAGTTGAAATAGGGGTGAGGAAATGAAACACACAGACCAAAGGAAGAGAAAAGAGAAAGGGTGAAAGCAATTGAAAACACACAGTAGCACCATGGAGTGATGGAAAGACACCAGGATGATAATATCTGTAACTTCATTTTGGTCGACAAGTTCATTTACCAACATGTGGTTTCTTGTCTGGCAGAAAAAAAAAAAAAAAAAAAAAAAGCTTTTTAAGAAATCATGCTGTGATCCTTCCATATTTCTCTTTAAGCACCGAATAGTTTTACCCAACGATATTCAGATGCTTCAAGAGTAAATGAGCAAATGAGAAGCATATGGATTAAATTCCCCCTTGGAATGTGCTTCGGTTTTAGAAGAGGGCAAGGGTTGGTAGAGGAAGTCTCTGCCAGGCTTGTGCTCAACATCTGCAACGTTGGACACCCCCTAAGAGCCTTACTCGGGGTTCACATCCCCGTTCTCCCAACCCTGGCTCTTCCTTTATTTAACAGTGTTTGCTACTCATTACTTTGTCCACAGCACTGGGCTTCCTGCCACAGAGAGCCAGATGGGCTTCCTATCTTTAGAAACGATTATTGATAAAATATCAGTAATAGAAATCCTTATCTGCCGGAGTCCTAAACTCCTTGAAGGTATCACCGTATTTAATAGTTACAGTGACCTAATGAGAAAAGGAACACAGTGTTTTTGACCTTGTACCTTGGTATTCTCTTTTTCCCTCATGACATTCCTGTTTTGCAGATGAGGAAACTAAGGCAGAGTGAGGTTAAGGAATTTGTTCAACATAAAGAGCTAGCAAGTGTGTCAGCTGGGATCTGCACCCAGGCATCTGGCTCCAGCATTTTTAAACTGAATTTCTGCCCATCCCTGCTTCTCTATCCCACCGCCATAAACCGTTTACTCTTAGCTAGGGGTTAATACACTGCCTCATTTTGTTCTCAAGCCTACGCCGGGAAGCAGAAATCCCTCCAGTAATTTTATAGGTGATGCAACGGGGTCCCAGAGGCTATTAAATTCACACAACTAGTGAATGGCAGGATGTGGATTTGAACTCAGATTTCATCTAACACCTGCCTCTTGGAGCTATTCTGTGCTCCAAGAATGGCTCCTGCATGAAGTGCATCAGATTTGCCCAGAGTGGGATGGTGGAGCTGTGCTGGATAGAAAGAGATCCAGATTTCCAACCATCCTCCCAACCACTGAATCAGCCTTTCCAAGGTAGGGCTTCGGGATCTTCACTTTTAACAAGTGATCAGCTTGTTAAAGCGGAATCTTGACTCATAAAACCGAATGCCACATGCCGCCACGAACCTCTTGTGAGGAAGTGATGCCCACCAGCTAATTAGTGAATTTAAAAGGAGAAAGAAGATAGAAATGTACTGAGCGTGGACTAAGAAAGGAATGAAATAGCTTCAAAAATACGGATCATAAAATCAGGTGATTCCATAAATCGTCTGTCTCTAGAGTCCTTGGCAGGGCTGTGGTTGACAGGCAATTCTGGAAGCCTCTTGGAGCCTAGGGCATGGGAGCAGGAGGGTGGTGTGGATGGTAAGGGGTGAGGAGCATGGCTCTGGAGTCCATTCCTACCTCTCTTGTTTGTCCTTTGACTTCGGCTGAATTGTGAATTCATCCTGCATTGAAAATCCTCCCTGTAAGTTACTGCCCTCGTCGATTTTTATGCAAATTAGCCGAGCGGCACAGTTGATGCACAGTAGGTATTCAGTAGGCTCTTATTTATTGTTTCTGTCTGCCTATAATGCTTCACAAGTTACACTTTTGAGGCAGATTCATTTGCCAACGCTCTCCCTACTCAAGCCTGCGTTACACTAGCTATTACAAATGTCCAGTTTGTCAATTATTTCCTTTCCTGCAGACCATAAAACCGTCTGCTTAGGAAAGCATTATTAGCCTGTTAATGTGAAGTCATTGTTAGTGGTGGGCGATGACTTATCATCCACTTGCACTTTCATCAGAGAAAGATGAAGTCATGTAGGATTACACCCAAGAAATGACTGTCTAATGGGGGGGGGGGGGAAGCACCAGAGACTGTTATAGATTGGTAATAGGAATATTTGAGGCAAAAGTCCTTCAAGAATATAATTTAATTTCCAAGTTCCATTACTTTTCCTATTGAAATACTAGTTCAGAAATTACATATATATATTTTTTATTTATTTATTTAGTGGGAGCATAAAATTGTCAAGTTGTAAAGGACTTAGAGGTCATTTTTAACAACTCAGAGGCAATGCTTTTCCTTGGAGGAAAGAAAGCAGTCTGCTTATGTTATATAGTGTGATACAGGGCACATTTGTTACTGAACCCAGTGAGATAGAAAGCCGGGCACCACTTTGCACGTGAGAAACATAAGGTTTTAGGAAGACAAAAGTGCTTGCCAAGGTGGCTCAGGTCACCCAAGATGGGGCCTTGTCCCAAAATGCCAGGCTCCTTGTCTTTTTATTCCCTTCTCTAGGCCACAAGACTTCCTGATTCCAGTCAGGCAAAATATTACGGATGAGTTCCTTTCTCTATCTCTTTCAATCTCTCTTTTTAGAAACTTTTAATTAGTCTCTGACTCTCTGCCATTATTAGTATTTGTTATTAAGTATTAAGAGCCATCCCTGTTCCCCTCCCCTCCCCAGTGCCTCTCCCCAAGCTTCCTACTCTGAGGCTTCTGGTTTTAATTGTTATATTTTTTCACCAGTGATCAGTGGAGCTTCCCTAATGATCTCAACTCATTTGGAGGGTTTATAGCTCCAGCACAGAACTCCAATAAAAGAAAAAGAGAAGCTTCCGTGGAATCCCCTGAGGGCTTTGCTTCTGCCAAGAACAAAATCCTTTGCTGCTCATCCGCCCCCCCCCCACACACACACCCTAAGGAATGTCTTGTGTGGCAAGACTCCCATCTCCTCCTTGGGGAACTGTTCTTCTCCGCCCTCCTATCCCTGACTCCCACTCCTCCTCACTTTCCTAGGATACCACCTACACACAGATCCCTACACACAGTAGGCTGGCACCTGACACTATTTGTTGAAAGGTGCAATAAATAAGTGCATTAAATAAGGAGGTGGGAGGATGAAAGGAAGATTTATGGGCCATGTAGCTTTGCCAGGGAGTGTGGGAAGTTCTCAGGAGTCAAGTGCTCACAACCATGGGGAAGTAGTTTTATACACAAGGGCACAGGCACAGAGCACTATTAAAATACTCCCCATAACCAGACATATACTGGGACTCCTAACAGCTAACGCGACTGAGGTACTTTATATGTATTCATTCACTCTTTGAAGCCTTAACACACCCTATCCTGCACTTGCTCTTATTTGCGTTCAGTTTGCAGGGAGGGAATACATGGTCAAGCCAGGATTCTAACTGAGGTGGTCTAGCTCCAGAGTGTGGGTCCCTAACCTTTACTTCACGGTAATACTGTGGTCTTGGGACACATCTCCCAAGGACTAAGCATGATCATTATGTACTCAAAGAGTTCGTTCACTTGTTACTTAATTATGATAAACACAATGATGTGGGATAAAATACTATCTTTCTCATCTTTGATTTTCAGAAGAAATGAGAACGGGGGGCGGGTGTGTGGTTATGGCCCTTCCCAAATTCAGTACCATGCAAAGGATAGATATAGGCCTGGAACTCAAGTCCAGGAGTAGTGCAAGGTTTTATCCAGGAAATGACTGTAGAGGTTCGTTATGTCATTCCACCCCTGCAGTTCTGTGTGCTAATCATTTCATGAGATTTAGGCTGGTTGGCTTCTTTGAGCCCTGTTTTATACCATCTATAAAATAAGGATGAGAATGGCTACTATTTCACAGAATTTGGGCAAGAATGTTATTAGATATTTTATTTGGTAGAATATGGCCCACATTATGTATTTGGTTTTCCTCCCCCTGCTCATGGGAGATATTGTGGCCATGTAAGCCACTCAAAGAATCTGAATAGGGAGGTCCTCGGAACATATAGGGGAGGCTGGACCTTCTTATCTCACTGCTCCATGTTGCTCGTCCACCAAGGAGACAAACAAGGAAAATCATCATGTACGTCTATGAATTGAAGGACTTGGCCTCTACTGACTAACGACCATTCTATCTCGCTACTGGACGGAAAACAAAATGAAGTGCATATCAACATAGTGACCGCAGCCATTTAAATCTTTCAGACTCTTGGAAGGTCTAAATTGGGAACAACCTTGCTTTACATTCTTCACCTTACAGAGAAGGAAAAACAGATGCATGGAGGGGAGAAGAATGACCCTTGATCACATTGTTCAAAATGGCAGGACTGGTACTGAAACTCACGTCTGACTAAAACACTGCTGCAGATAGAGAGTACCCGGAGAATACGCCTTGGCGTGGTTTCTGTTGAGGGAACCCAAACGAGAAACTTCCAAGATTTGTAGCTTTAGTGAAATTGCTCACACTAGAAGCAGTGTCCGACGTCTACCCAGGGAGTCACACCAGCTGGCAGTGATGGAACCCTTCAGTTCCCTGTCTGAGTAATGAAGAACACCTAATAAACATGAGGAGAAAAGCCAAGGATTCTAATACTTAATTATCTGCCCAGTGATTGAAAGACTAATTTCATTTGCTTGTGCTTATTTGTGAAGGCTTCTATATATCCCAGCAAGGTAAGATCTTCAGAGTTCAGGGATTTAATGTCGATGAATTCATTAAGGTGCTTATTAATCTGCCCATTCTAGTAACTTAATAGTAGGTCAGTTGTCAACACCTCTCAGTTCCAGACATGGAACCAGAAAAACTGGGGAAACTATATTATGAATTTGTCACTTCAATCCAGACTTAATTTGATGTATTTATGGGCCATTGATTAGAATCTCAAAGGTGTTTCACTTTGTTTAATTATATTTTGTTTTATTTTAATTTTTTTTAAGATTTTATTTATTTATTCATGAGACAGAGAGAGAGAGAGAGAGAGAGAGGCAGAGACACAGGCAGAGGGAGAAGCAGGCTCCATGCAGGGAGCCGGATCCAGGACTCGATCCCGGGTCTCCAGGGTCACGCCCTGGGCCGAAGGCGGGCGCCAAACCGCTGAGCCACCCAGGGATCCCCTATTTTGTTTTATTTTAGAATTGCGGTCAATGATCTTACAGTTCTCACAGAAGTGTAAAAGGTCAAAGGCATATATTTTTGGCAATATGGCAAACTGGATGGCTAGTGAAACCTCAGTCAGCACATAAAATTTAATATACTGAATGAAAATAAATAAATACATGGAAACTCTTTTTTAAAAATTAAAAAAAAGATTTTATTTATTTGAGAGAGAGAGAGAGAGTGTGAGTGGGATGGGGAGAGGCAGAGGGAGAGGAGGGAGCAGACTTCCCGCTAAGCTGGGACCCTGATGCAGGACTCGATCCCAGGACCCTGGGATTAGGACTTGAGCTGAAGGAAGATACTTAGCTGATAGAACCACCCAGGTGCCTGATTTCTGGACAGTTTTAAATAACTGATCACTTTTCATGTCAAAAAATCTTTTTAATAAGTTTCACTACGTTAGTATCATGTAACTAAATTTTCAAGCCAACTTGAAATTAATAGATATCAATATTTAAAAAGGAGCAAGTAAAAAAAAACAAAAACAAAAAAGGAACAAGTAAATATAAATAAATGAATATGCATAGCTGTGTGCTTATGCACACACACATTACAAAAAAAATCACATTTACACATACCTTCCAAAATTTAAATAAACTGATGTCCTACATTACTCATGGATCAAGGAAGAAATTATATGGACACCATAAAATATTTAGATCTATGTAACAATGGAAAAGTTGTATTGTAGCTAGAGTGAGACCTAAAAGAACTTTACAGTTCCCAAATCCTTATATTTAAAGGCAAAAGGGTAAAAATTAATTTAAAGAATTAACAAAAGAACAGCAGGAAAACCTAAAAAAAAATGAGGATTTAATAATAAAGGCAAAGATGTATGTGTGTGTGTGTGTAGGGGAGAGAGAAGTGGGGAGAAAGAAAAAAAGGCATAGATAATAATGACAAAAGAAAACAGACAAAAGTATAGTTTTAACAATGGTTAATAGGACTAAGAGGCAATATGCATAATAAACAAACATTCAAATAAATGAAAAATCATTTACATGAATCAAATCCTCAAAAATATAGTTTAATGAACTCGTGTGGAATAAGAGGTAGAAAATAGGTGGAAAATCTGAATGATCTTAATAAACAATAATGATGTTGAAGCAATGTTTTAATCTGTCCTCACAAACAAAACAACTGGCTCAGTTAATTAAACAGGCAATTTCTTTTTTTTTTTAATATTTATTTATTTATTTATTTATTTATTTATTTATTTATGATAGACATAGAGAGGGAGAGAGAGAGAGAGGCAGAGACACAGGAGGAGGAGAAGCAGGCTCCATGCCAGGAGCCCGACGTGGGACTCGATCCCAGGACTCCAGGATTGCACCCTGGGCCAAAGGCAGGCGCCAAACCGCTAAGCCACCCAGGGATCCCCTAAACAGGCAATTTCTATAAAATATCTCAGAGAGCAATAATTCCAATCTTACAAAATGTCTTTCAGAGAATGAAATAAAGGGGAAAAGTCACTTCCTAATTTTTTTAAATAGTATAATCTTATAATCAAAACCACAGAGAAAGATAGGACGCCTGGGTGGCTCAGTGGTTGAGGGTCTGCCTTGGGCCCAGGGCATGACCTGGGGTCCTGGGGTCAAGTCCCACATCGGGCTCCCCCGCAGGGAGCCTGCTTCTCCCTCTGCCTGTGTCTCTGACTCTCTCGCTGTGTCTCTCATGAATAAATAAATAAAATCTTTATAAAAACCCAGAGAGAAAGAGTTTACAATAGGAACATGAGAGTATACAATAGTATATAATAAGTTACACGATGAGACCACTACCACTTATGAACATGCAAAACTTCTCAATAAAATATTTGCAAACTGTGTTCAATACTGAGTTTAAAAATACATCATGACTAATACAAGATTGTTCCAGGAATGATTAATTTTAGAAAATCTATACATTTATTCCATCGTTTTAACTGACCAAATAAGAAAAATAAATGTCAATAGATGCAATAAAAGCTTGCAATAAACGTTGGCAATCATTCTTAATGAAAATTCTTACTGAACTGTGAATAAAAGGGAACTTCCTTAACTGGATAAAGGAGAACTTAAGAAAATCTGCCAGAGAAACCAAACAGAAAGAGACCTATACAGATAAGGAAACCGACTACATAAAAAAGCCGGCAAAACAGATTAGTAGGAAAATTATAGTCTGTTCAACAATCAGTGCTGTGGTGAAAAGCGATTCTCCACATGGGTGAAAAATGAAAAGGGATGCACATCCTGCATCATAAACAAAAATCATTTCTGGATAATTTAGTGATAACTAAATCAAAACTTCAAAAAAATTGATAATAATTTTATACTTTCATGGAAGAAAAGTTTTCTTAAAAGCCCAAAGAATTAAAAGCACAAATAAAGCATAAATATGATTTCTTTAATAGTAGGGACATCTATTCATTGAAAGACCCCATAAAGGGATTGAAATGGCAAGCCACAGTGTAGGAGAAGACATTTGCAACCACACAAATGACAAAGGCTTATCTTGCAGAATGTATAAATATTTTTCAAAAATCAATATGGAAAAGACAAGCCACAGATTTTAAAAAGGGAAAAAGGCATGATCCTCCTTTTCACTACAAAGGAAATGTAGCTGGCTCATGGCATTTGAGATATTCTCCATCTCGGGAATAGGATGCGTGTGTAGTGAACTTTCTCATAGCCTCAAGATTAACAGAAATCTGAGAAGCCCATCAATATGAAATATGAGCAAGGATGCAGAGCCAAAGTTTTCATTCACCACTAGTGGGTGTGTGAATTCGCCTTTCAGTTTTGGAAAACAGTTTGGCTTTGCCTAGTAAAAGCAAACATATGCACACCCGAAAATCTAGCAATTTTACTAAAACTGAAAAAAAATCCTAGTGGCCAACTAACCAGAAATTAGTGGTTACTTGTGCTGGGGCTAAGATGGAAATTTCGACTGGGGAAGGAATCATGGAAGGCTTCAAAACCAATGGTAATATTCTATTACCTAAACTGTTGCGTGTACAAGGACTAATTCACTGCATTTGTTGTATTGTGTGTGTGTATAGATTATATATGTAAAATATATATACAGTTTTATATATTTATATATACATTTTATATATATTTATATAATATACAATACATACAATATATAATATACAATATTATACAGTTTTGTATGTAAAATACATTTTATGATATAGATTAAGTATATGTTTAAAGAAAAAAAATGTTCCAGGAGAGCCAAAAAAGTTATCAACAAATAATAGTTCAGAATTACGTCCCTTACCTGATAGGAGGAAATACCGTAAAGTAAGTGATAATAAACCAGTATATCAATAAACAGTTCAGTAAACCAGAATATACATGTTTTGTGTTTTATTTGAACTCAATAGAGAACGGATGTGGTAACTTAATTCATTGATAAACGATGGATTATTTAATAAGATACTAGCACAATTGGTTATCGATATAAAATTGGAAAAAAAAAACCTTTGATCATTATCTCAGACCAGATAAAATTAATTTTATATAATTTAAGAATAAAATGTAAAAAAGCTGCATCTTAGAATTGTGATTATATTGTTTGCACTTCCTGGGGTCAGCGAAAATCTTCTTAATGATGATGAATTCTGTGATCAAATGCCATAATTGTAGTTGAAGACAGGCAATTGAATTGAAAAAGCAATGCAACGGAAATTATAGGTGGCTAATATTTATTCAATAGAAAGATTTCTTTCAAACTAACAAAAAGTTCAAAGTAGCCAAGAAAGAAATGGCATATACACAAGTATCTCCCCTGAGACCAATGCAAATGGTTAAAAACATATGAAAAGATGCACAAATGCACTGAAGTCAGAGTAATGCAAATTAAAATGTAACAGTGAGACATCATTTCGTGCTCATTAGATGCCTGTGCAGCAAATAGTAGAAGTTGTTACAGTTTTTTGTGAAAACAGCATAGAAACTATGAAATTTAAAGATATACTTAACCTTTGACCCAGCATTCCTTATCTGGGGTCTTTCTCACAGAAATAAAAAACTCAGGATATAGAGATCTATGGATACATGTGTTTATTGCCACATTATTCATAGAGGAAGAAAGTAGTAAAAAATGACAAACAAATAGGGGAAATGGGGAAATAAATTATAGCACATTTATACCAAGAGACTATTTCACAGCTATCAAAAATAATGGATCAGAATTATGCTAACTGACAAAGAGAATCCCATAGGTATTATTGATTAGAAAACTTAGAAGTAGGAAATATGTGTAATAAGAAAACTATTGTGTAAGATACGGTTTCATTTTAGAAAGTAAAATCGGCAAAATCTCCTAGTTCTGCATTCATGCAGACCCCCGGATGCGTATTAGTTTATGTATTTCGATACACGGTGCTTAGGCATGGACGAAGTATGGGAAGATCCCTGCCGCGTTGTCATGTGTGCTGTTTTGTGAGAAGGAATGGAGTTGGGGGCAAGTAGAGACAGACAAAGGAGAAAGACCCTACCAAAACGCCTGATATCATCTTACTTAAGGAAAATAACATCTATGTGTGTATATATAAACTCACTACCCCAAATTAAAAAAAAAAACTGTACAAAATATAAATTTACATCAACTGACTTGTATATTTGTAATGGGTAATCAAGTGAAAAAAAATCAAATTGCCAACTAACACACATAACCGCGTTCTGGGTGTGAAGCAAAGTTCCACATATATTTTAAATGTGTATATGTAAAGGAAAAAGGTCTGTAAAGAGGTCTACCAGGCTTACTGAGTGTGGCAACGGTGACGTTGATGGTGCTAACAAGTAGAGATGGGTAGGAAGGAGGCAGTATTGGTCTTTACACAGCTTTTTTACAGAAAGCGTGCTATGTACCCATTTGCCTACCGCTGTGTAACAAAGCACCCCCAGACTAAACCATTCAAACCAAGCAACATTCAGTCTTTTCCTGATTTTTGTACATTTGTTGGGTGGCTTTTCTGATCTGGACTGGCTTAGCCGGGGCTGGCTCCATCAGGGTTGGCTCAGCAGGAGCCTCACTCACGTGTCCAGTGCTTGGCTGGGAGTCACTGATGTGATGGGCTCCGTTGGCCACATGCTCCTTCATCATTTATCAGCCTGGCTCAGGTAAGCACCTTAGCGGTCACAGAGTTCCCAAGAGCCAAAGGAAGGTGAGCTCCAGGATGAAAGCACTGTGTGAGCCTCCACTTGTGGCACGTAGGTCAGTGTCATGTTGCCCAAAGCAAGGGACAAGGTCCAAGGAAGAGTCGTGACAAAGGGCACAGATAGAAAAAAACAAACCCCAAACCAAGCTGTAGGCGTTTTTGCGACCAATCACAATGTATCACCAAACCTATTTTCATTATTATTTTATTCATTTCTCTTCTTTCTCATTGAAAGTGTCCTAATTCAGACGCTCATTATGTTTTGAGGATGGATCTCCTTAGAGGGATCTCCCATGGAATAGCTTTCTTCTCCTTTATGCCACCCAACATCACTCATTTTCTGTCCGTTGGAGGATGGTTAAGGAATCTTTCATTCCTTGTGTATGTGGGTTTGTCCTGGTTTATGCCTGTTGCCTTCTTTCTCCATCAGAGTCAGACTTTTTTTTTCCTGGATTTTCTTTTAATTTCTAACAGCATATTATTACTCATTTTTGCATTAAAACAAGCCAGTGCAGGTTTGGGGAACATCTACCTCTCCCTTACAGTTTCTGTGATGGTCTCCTCTGATCGCATCTGAGAGGCATGTACGATGGATTGGATTTTCACTTTAACAAATGCCTATACTTGGAGCAGGACCAGTAAGCCCCACCTCTCTTTGTCAGGTCGTTTCCAGGTGTCATATTACAAATCTCTTTTCAAGGATTTGAAGCAATGCCCTTAGGTTATAGTGTTAGGGATGGTAGAAATAGTACGAAGGCCCCTACTGATCATTTGGGATGCTAGCCACTTGTGCTGCACCCCACAAAACGTCCAGCATGCTCAAGGTGTGTGAAACTGCCCAGACCCCAGCCACCAGGGCCAGAGAGCCAGCTGGGAAGTTACAGCTTGCACGGTCAGGAAATAGTGACTAAGCGACTATTTGCCTGACTACGGTCACTACAGTGATTATTTTCAAGTATTTATGGATTAGTATCAGGTAATCGTTTTGTTTGCTTTAAAAAAAAATAAATCCTTTGGATGCCATGAACTTTAAAAAGTGAATAATCAATTAGAAATTAGTTCTGAATTCCAATTACTAAAGAAGGTTGATGATGAAAGTTATCCTCCAAAGTATTTGTCAACATCTACCACCTACCATGAAGAGTATGGCACTAGCACTGACCGTGGAAAAACAGAATGTTAAAGAAACATCAGCTTTGCTTCAAGTTAGCAGTTAATTTATGAAGATCATTTCCCCAAACAACTAATTAGCCCGGGAGACTACAGCAGAAAATATTTCCCTATCTGTCTGCAAAACATGACTTTTCATTTATGTAGATCAAATGCTTGTTCTATTTTCCCTCATTTTTATTTGAAGTTTTATCTTGCAAATATAAAAAGTGAAGTGATCGCTATTAACATGTTGGTTCCATTAATATAAGAAAACTTCACAGACGGGTAAATTTGCATTAAAAGCAAGCAAGTTGCATATTGGTATCACCAGATGCTATAAATAGAAAATTAATTAATTATAATAATGATTTGATTTTTAAAAAACTTCTTAAGATCAAAGTAAAGCTTTTGGAAGTTCATTTAGTCAAATATGAAATGTCTGACATTTTGGGGAACGGTATTATAAATTCAGGTGAAAGTACAACATTGAAAATAAAATTAGTTGTTTTTGTATTGAAAATGTGAATGCAAAGTTTGGTGGAGCACATCATGATAAAACCTGTGTTTTCACTAAACCCGTGGAGAAAAATGCATATGGAATTGCCGTCAGTGGCCTTTATCATCAATAATTATGTCCAATCAACCAGTTTAAGAAATTCATTAGGATAGCAATGCCTGTTTTCTTCTTGTTGCCCATCATAAATCAGATTTTAGAAATACTTAAGCTTTGGAAGAACTATTTTGTAAATCAGTGGGAGGTTTTTAAAATGATAGTGAACTATTTCATTTTTCACATAAGTCCTCTGGATTTTGGCCGCATATTGCTCAAAATCTGTAACAACACATTCAGTAATAAGAGTGCCAAAAAGTCTTCATATTTTTAACTTTCGAAAAACTGCATATATATTCTGGACTGGAATGCAATGACATTGAGAAGGTCCTTGATTTTCCAGCAATTCCATTTAGTGAAATATTAAAAAGAATCATGTATAGAGCAATATCTTTGACAAGTTTTGTCTTGTAAAAGTACTTATCACAGTAAGATTCTCTTAATGGAAAGAAAAAGACAATAGCAGTGAAAATATTTGGGCAGTAATATTTATTCATTTGAATACACAGCATATAAGAATATACTCCATTTAGCAGAATTTGCCCTTAGCTTAGAGTTATCTCACATCCACAGAGAGAATATTTTCTCAGCTAAAATTACAGAGATCAGAGTCCATAGATGATGTCAAAAACCTTAAATATGTTAACCATAACATGAAACTAAAAAGATTGCAAATAGTTTTATGGGAAAAAAAAATGGTAACACCACAACGAAAAGAGTACATTCTTCACCAGCGGTGGGGGGGACCCCAAAAAACAGCAATATAATATCAGAAAGAGATACAGCTAAGAAATGGGTTAAAACACATGAACATGTGCTGAGAATAATTATTCTGCTTATTCAATTTTAATGTTCAGATAATCAAATGTAAAAATATATTTTTAATATTTTGCTTTAATGTATAGATACATGATACTTCAAGTTACGAAGTATTTTATGTTATTGGAAATAGTTTAAATAGAAGTAAATTATGTGTACATTAATATAATAAAACTTGTCAAGCAATAAATTACATTGGTTTTTTAAACTCCATTTGATTTTTTTGATTAACAAGCTTTATTTTTTCAAGTAGATTCATAGCAGAATTGAGTGGAAAGTGTAGAGTGTTCAGATACCACCCTGCCCCCCACATGCACAATTTCCCCCATTATTTGCGTCCCACATCACAGTGGAGCATTTGTCATAAACGAGGAGCCCACATGGACACATCGTTATCAAGCAGAGTCCGCGTTTACATGAGAGTACACTGTTGGTGAACATTTTATGGGGTCTGGACAGCTGTATAATAACATGTACCCACAACTGCAGTAGTTGATGTTTGCGTCTGTGGCCTATATATCGCGGTGTTCTCACTAGTGCGGATGCCTGACCCAACATCGGCGGAGCTGACTCTGGTTGGTGGTCCTGAGGATGTGGGGTGCCGTGGCCATGTAAGGCGGTGGATGGGGTGGTTTGCTATGGTGGTAGATGCCGCGGATGGGTGGCGGGGGAGCTGGACGGTCGGTGTTAATTGGCATTTGTGGGGCTTCCTCGGGACTGGGGAGGGATGCTTTTGGTGCTGGCGGAGTGCGGTGGTTGTTGGTTGTGATGGGTTGTGGTGGTTGGCGGGGTGCGGTAGATTAGCGGCACATTATGGCTGTGGGTGGCCATGGGGGCCGGTACCTCCTAGCTTGGTCGTTGTGGGGGGGGGGGGGCGCATAAGACGACTCCAGCTGGTTGTTATGGGCTGGGGGTGGGTGGGGGGGCCTGGGGTTGTGCGGGTGTGGGTTTGCGCATGGGAGGGCTGGGTTGGGGGGGTGGCGCCGGTGGTCTGTTGGTGGTGGTGGGTGGGGTGTGGGGGTCGGGCGTTCCGGTTCTGCGGGGGGGATGGGGGGGGGTGGGCTGGGGTCTGTGGGGGTTTTGTGGGGGGGGGGGGGGAGTTGAGAGGTACTGGGTGCGGTTGCAGGGCTGTGGCATGGGTGGGGGGTTTACTGGGACGGGGCGATTGGTGGGGTAGGGGGGGGTGTGTGGGGGGAACAATTCTGCAGCCTGTCTTATTCTCTTGGTATTGTCTTTTGAAAGGCAAAATTTTCAGTTTTAAGAATATCTAGCCTATCCTGTTTTTCTTTCATAGATTGTGCCTCTAATGGATCTTAAAAGTCATCACTATACCCAAAGTCATCTGGGTTTTCTATGTTATTTTCTAGGAGTTTTGTTTTCAATCTATGACTCATTTTGAATTAATTTTATGAAGGGTATAAGATTTGTGTCTAGATTCATTTTTCGGTGTGTGGATGTACAATTGTTCCCACATCATTTGTGGAAAAGACTGTGTTCCATTGTGTTACCTGTTATTTTGTCAAAGATCACTCGGCTATATTTATATCTGCCTATTTCTAGGTTCTCTACTCTGTCCCCCTGACTTGTCTGTTCTTTGATAAGCACCACAGTTTTGATCACTATTGCTTTATAGTAGGTCTTGAAGTCAAATAGAGTCATTTATCCAACTTTGTTCTTCTCCTTCAATGCTGAGTTAGTCAAACATTTAGAATCAATATCCATAAAATTACTTGCTGGGATTTTTATTGAGATTGTGTTAAATCTATAAACCAAGTTGGGAACCAAGTTGGGAAGATATGATGATATCTTTTAAAAAAAGACATTTATTTATTTATCCATGAGAGACACAGAGGCAGAGACACAGGCAGAGGGAGAAGCAGGCTCCCTGCGGGGATCCTGATGCGGGACTCGATCTCAGGACCCCGGCATCATGACCTGAGCCAAAGGCAGATGGTAAACCACCAAGCCACCCAGGCACCCCAGAAAGATTTGATATCTTGACAATATTGAGTCTTCCTACTCATTAACTTGGAATATCTCTCCATTTATATAGTTGTTCTTTTCTATCTTTCAAAAGAGGTTTATACGTGTCCTCACAGAGATCTTGTATATATTTTGTTAGACTTATACTTAGTATTTCATTTTTGGGGGACTAATGTAAGTGGACATATGGGTTTTTTTCTTGAGTTTTGTTTTTATTTTATTGTGGTAAAAACACTTAACATGAGACCTGCCCTCTTTTTTTTTTAATTCAAGCATAATTAACACACAGTGTTATATTAGTTTCAGGTGTACAATATTGTGATTCAATAGTTCTATACACTTCTCAGTCCTCATCAACATAAATATCCTCCTAATCTTTATCTATTTTACACCCTCTATCCACCTCCCCCGTGACAATCATGTTAAGAGTCTGTTTTTGGTTTGTCACTTTTTGTTCTTTGTTTGTTTTGTTTCTTAAATTCCACATTTGAGTGAAATTATATGGGATTTGTCTTTCTCTGACTGCTGACTTATCTCACTTAGCCTCATTATAGCCTCTAGGTCCATCCATGTTATTGCAAATGGCAAAATTTCATTCTTTTTGTTTTTTTGGATGAGTAATATTCTATTGTGTGTATATATATATGTTCTATTATATATTATACATATATATACACACAGTAATATATAAATTATATATATTGAGTTGCATAAGTTCTTTATGTATTTTTGATATTAACATCTTATTGGATATATCACTTGCAAATATCTTCAGTAGGTTGCCATTTTGTTTTGTTGATGGTCTCCTTCACTATGCAAAAGCTTTTTATTTTGATGTGGTCCCAATTTTGTTTTTGTTTCCCTTGCCAGAAGAGACATATTCAGAAAAATGTTTCTGCGGCCAATGTCAAGGAAATTACTGCCTGTGATTTTAGGTCTCACACTTAGATCTTTAATCCATTTTGAGTTTATTTTTGTGTTATAGTGTAAGAGAGCAGTCCGGTTTCATTCTTTTACATGTAGCTGTACAGTTCTTTCAACACCTTTGTTGAAGAGACTGTCTTTCCCCCCATTGTAGAATATGCTTCCTTTGTTGTGGATTAATTGGCTGTAAAAATGTGTGTTTATTTCTGGGCTCTCTATTCTGTTCTATAGATCTGTGTGTATGTTTTTGTGCCCATACCATACTGTTTTGATTACTACCACTTTGTAGTATGTCTTGCAGTCTGGTATTGGGATATGTCCAGCTTTGTCTCCTTTTTCAAGATTGCTTTAATTATTTGGGGTTTCATACAATTTTTAATATTATTTATTCTAGTTCTCTGATAAATGTCAGTATTTCGATATGGATTACATTAAATCTATAGATTGCTTTGGATAGTAGGGAGAAAGAAGACACATTTAACTGTTCATTTTTATCTTGAATACCTTTTATTCCTCTTTCTTAACCCATTGCAATATCTAGGACTTCCAGTATGATGATGAAAAGCAATGGTGAGAGGAATGATAATGCCTTGTTTCTGTTTGTTGTGGGAAAGCTTCAAGTTTCTCAGCATGAAGTATGATGTTAGTTGTAGGTTGTTTTTTTTTTTTGTCATATTCTGTATCATGATAAGGAAGCACCTTCTATTCCTCATTTGCTGAGAGTTTTTAATCATGCATGCATGAGTGTTAGGTCTTATTAATTGCTTTTTCATCGTCAGTTGGTACGATCATGCTATTTTTCTTCTTTTTTTTTTTTTTTTTTTTTTTTGCTATTTTTCTTCTTTAGTCTATTCCATTGTTAAATGTTGAAGTACTCTTACATACCTGGGAAAATCTACCTGGTTATGGAGTATAATTCTTACACTGTTGCATTTCATTTGACTGTATTTTGTCGAGAACTTCACATGATTTTAATTATTTTAACCCCTCTTTATTTCTAAAAAGTTTCACAGTTTAGACATTGTTGTATTGTCATCCTAAACATAGTAAACAAGAATGGGCTTTGGAAATAGCAAACCTAAGTTTCTATCCCAATTTTGAACTTTGCTGTGTAACCTTAGGAAATTATATTTTTGCTCTTGAAGACTTATTTATTTCATTGTCAAATTTCTGCCATTTAATAATCACTTGTGTATTGCCTGTTAGCTGCCAGACACTGTTCTAAGGTGATGAAGATAAACAAAAATTAAGACAGACAAAAATCCGTCCTCATGAAACTAAAATTCTAGTGGGACTTAGAATAAACACACTACCAAAATAAAACACGGGTGTTATATAACATGAAATGTCAAAAAAAGTAATCAGTGAAAAGGTATAGAAAATTTGAGGCCAAGAATGACTTCAATTTTCAGTAGGGTGACTAGGGACAGAGTCAATTCTTTAGAGTGTAGTTTGAGTTAAAATACAAAGACATGAAGGAACAATGCATGTGTATGTCTATGAACAATCGAACATTCCCAAATGAGGAGCCAGGCAAAGGCTCTGAGGCAGGAACTTGTCCATTCTCTTTGAGGAAGAGCAAGAGAGCCATTGTGGCTCGAACTGAATGAGGGGAGTAGAACATGAAATCAGAAAGGAAGGAGAAGGATTTGATCTTGTAGTCTTGGAGGTTATGGTAAACATTTTACTTTTTACTTTGAGTGAGGTGAGCATAGGAGTGACATGACTGACCTATATTTTCACAGGATTGCTCTGGCCATTTTACTGAAAATAGTCTGAATAAAGGTTAAGTGTGGAACTGAGATACCACTTATTTTCTTAAAGTGAGATGGTGACTTGGGCCATTTTGCCTAGAGTGCAGATGATGAGAAGAGGATGGATTCTGGGTAACTTAGAAGCCTGCTCCAAAAGGATTTGCTGATCAATTTGATGTGAGTTAGAGGAAAAGAGGAGTCAGGAATAACTGCCAAGTTTTTGGTCTGAGCAAATCAAAGAATAAAATTAGTAGTACTATTGCACAGGGTTATGGATATTCAATGAGAAGAGGTGGTTAAAGGGCTTGATTTATACTTCTTCCTTTTCTCTAAACCCCTTAAGATATGTGTATTATTCGTGGTCATTTTTTACTATGTAGGGAATTTTAAAAGGTTCACCACTGGGTTTGATTTATTTTTATGCCCTTTGTCAAAGAAAGGGATGAAGAGCCAAGTAGGTAGAGTTTGATGAGAGCCGAAGCTAAGGAAAGAGCTTGTGTACAGATTTAGCAGTTGGATGCTGAGTGCCTACTTGAGTCTGGAATTGTGCTAGATATGTAGACACGTTATCTCATTTAATCCTACAAATATCTCCTCGAGGTTGGTATTATAATCTCTACTGCAGAGTAGGAAACTGGTATTTAAAGTGGTTACATAGTTATCCAATGTCACATAGAAGCAGAGCTATAATTTAAACAAAGTAGTGCTTTATCGCACCACCTGTCTTTGTGGAACTAAATCTTCGTCCAAATCTATTTATCTCTCATAGCCCATTTTAAGAAACACAGATTGATTGGCGTGAGGAGACACTTTTGTTCTACATTTCCATCTGGGTTACTTTACAATTTTTCTGCCGTAACAATGCTGAACCAAGTATATGGTTTTCCAAATTCGATGCCATCTCTGGTCCTTTACATTTGTTCTTTCATCTCTGTGGAATGCCTTCTCTTTTATGCATCAAGAAAATGTCTGCACTTCTTTCAAATTTTATCTTAAGGAATTTATTTTTCTGTAAACTAATGAGTTTACCCAGTGGAATTAAGATTGCGTATACCTAGTCTCCTATTTCCTTCTACCCAAGAGCAGCACTCGTGGTTGGCATATTACACTCTAGTGGAATACCTGTATCCTGCACAAGGATGTGAGCTTGCTGAGGGCAGGAGTTTTGTCTTATTTGTCTGGACCTGAGTCACTTCTAAGCACACAGACTCTCAGTGAGAGCATGTTGATGTATATATGGGAGAACTCAAAATTCACACGGTGTATATGAAGCGGCATCACAAAAACTTTTCTTGAACCTTAAGCCTGGGCATGAAAAATAATCTCATGTCCCGATGTTGTCTGGTCAACAAGTAGAGTCACTCTGAAATAGTTGAATCTACACTTTAAGATCGTCCTTGAAGGGGACATTGCACTTTCCCAGGGATTAGGAAACAGGAGAGAAAATGAGCGGGAAAAATCAGAGAGGGTGACAAAGCATGAGAGACTCCTAACTCTGGGAAACAAACAAGGGGTAGTAGAAGGGGAGGTGGGTGGGGGGATGGGGTGACTGGGTGATGGGCACTGAGGGGGGCACTTGACGGGATGAGCACTATATATAGGCAAATCGAACTCCAATAAAATAAAATAAAATATGTTAAGATAGATAGACCCTGATCTTCCTCTCTGCCCCTCTGCCCCTTTGGAAATTTCCCCTCTGCACCATGGGGTGGCATTATGAGAAATCTGGCCCTCTCTGCTGAGAACTCATTCAGTGCTGAGGCAGTCCTCAAAGGGGTACTGCTCTTTGCTGTTCTATCCCAGGGTTGCATCTGACAGTAAATACTTCTGATATTTCAAAACCCACTCACTGAGGTGACAGATTTGTTACGGGGAACTTCACTGTGAAGAGCTGCTAGTTGTTTTTGTTGTTGTTGTTGTTATTGTATTTTTTTTCTTTGACAAATGTGTAGAGTATATTAACTTTTCCTAGATCTAATTTATGGTGCAATAAAACCTACTATATGCTGGCCCTGTTAGGAGAGAAGTAAAGGATTCCTCTTGCTGGCTATTGATAAATCTTACCAAATTCTTACCATGAGCAGAAGTGATGATCAAATTTTACAGTGAGAGAAAGGACACCAAGTTCAGGACAATGAGAGATGAGAGACTACTCCCAAGATCTGATCCAAAGACTTGGCAGGTCCCATATTTCTCCAGTTGCAATTTATGCCTTCAGGTTGTCACTTCATCATTGGCTAATGTTTTGTTTGTCACATGCACACACAAACCTGCAGGTGACAGAGGCCCCAGTCTGAGGCCTGAAGGAAATGCACAGGTGGTAATTATGCCTCTGACTCTGCCTCTTTGTCCCTGTTGAACTTTGCATGTAGGAAATGCAGAATGGGGTATTTCAGCTTGGGGCTTTGAGGAAAGAAGACCTATATTGGGCAAGTTTGTATGTGGACTGATGAACCAAACACTTAATTTGCAAGGATATGTTAAAAGAAGGCTCCTAGCAACATGGGGGAAAAAATTCTCCCATAGAATCCAAAACAGATTTTTTCATCAGCACAAACACTAAACCCTCTCAGATGCTTAGTAAATGGTTTTGAATGAAATGAATTAGAAAATAATATCATTGTTAATGACAAAAATGATAGCTAACATTTATGAAGCAATTGAGCATTTATCAATTACCAGGAACCTCACATTTGTTAAGTACTTGCTTGCACTTAGACTAATGAAGGTCATTTTATGCCTTACCTTAATCAGCCCTCACAATAAGCCTATGTGGTAGTGTTTAATCTTCATTTTACAGAGGAACAGAAACTCAGAAAGGTGAAATTATTTTCTAAAAGCCACACAGTGGGTAAAAGGATGGGCAATCAGGTTACCCTGATTCCAAGTCAATTTCTGTCATTGACAGCTTGTTCCAATCTTGAAATGTTGTCAAGGAGTTAAATTGTCTAATACATGTTTTTAATTTTTAAAATAACTTTATTGTTTTGAAAAATAATATGTGGTTATTATTAATTGTCAAACCACTTAAATATAAAGAGAAAGAAATTAACATCATCTGAAAGTCACCATCCAGATATAACCAGTTAATGTTTGGGTGAGCATTTCATTAAACATTTCTCTATGGATATATACAGAAATAGGCACAAGATTTTATATAAATGGAATAATATCGAACATGCTGTTCTAAAACCTGTTTTATTTTTCACTCAGCAATATGTCATGGGCATCTTTCCATGTCAATAAATATAGATTTGCATCATCATTTTTAATTGCACCATAATTAGAAATCACAATATTTTAGAGAGGAAAAAAATGTTAGAGACACTACTCCAACATTCTGTCCAGTGTAGAAATACTCTATATGACTTCCCTGGCTAAAAATCATGCAGGTTTTTCTGCATATTGTCATACAAAGATGATAGTTCTGATAGTGGGAATATGGGAATTAAGCCAAACTTCCCCTCTCTGTATCTTTCCTGTGCTAAAATATATCTCTGTATTATTAAGCCCAGCTATCATCCCTGCTTTTTTTGTTCTCATTCATTTTCCTTTGTCTAAGCTAAACATCTCTAACTCTTTCTTCCTCATGAGTCAGAACTTCTAAACTTTTACTAACCTAGATACCCACCTTCTGACAACTCAGATGGGTTAATGAACTGAATACTGTTCTTCATTTGTGGTATGACCAGCATAAGGTATAGTGATGTTTTGCAGTCCAGTGATTTGGACACCTTGCTTTTCCCAAATGTAGTCTAACACTGGATGCTTTATAGAGATGAACAAGTGGATGGGATCCAGTTATGCAAAACTGGAGCTAGTTCTATGAATGTGCATGGACTCTGTTTCAGAAAGCCTTCAGAGAATGAATAATACATCATCTTTAAAAAAAAACTTTTTGACATGTAAAGACAGTAAGGTGAAATAAAAGACATTTAAATGTTCTCATGTATTGAAAAATCAGTGCTCTGAAATGGAGAAAAAAAAAAACTGAAGATGTTATGGAAACCACCATGAAAGTTCACCAAAAAACATTCAATACCACCTTACCCAATATTTTTATTATTTCACATGATTAACTGGAGGCTCAAATTTTTATAAAGTCTTACCCAATGGCATATGATAAGGAAGAGGGAAGACTGTGCCTCCTGGAACATGTATGCAAAATAATGCTACCAGAAAGTTAATATAATGATGAAAACTTTCACTAAGTACTTGATCAGATAGCTGTTAGGGAGGGAGATAGACCGAACTTGGGTGACTGAGTCACAACCAGGGGCCATATTCCCTTCTCAAAGCCAGTATGAAAACTTGCTGTTTAGTTTTAGTGTTATCTTAATGACAGCTCAGAATGGTTTGAGTAATTAAAATGTTAATTGGAAATTCACCATTCATCAGAGGACACTGCAATGAGTCAATTTCCTTTTGTCATTCTTTTTTTTCCTTCTAGTACTACTATGCTTCTACTAATCCTACTACTAACTGTTTTCTCTGGTGATGGCAGATGTTGAGGTTGTGAATTCATTGTGTGTCCTATATGTAGAGAATCTTCTATTCAAGCTGAATTTTTCTCCTCTCTTTTTGTTGATTGTCTACTTAAATTAACCTTCCCTAATGAGACGGAGATTTGTAGGCTATGTCTGTAATTTACTGGCTGTGAAATTAGTTAGTCTGGATAATTTATCCCATGGGTGACAAGGATGAGATCACAGAGTGAGCTACCAGGTGAGGATAGAGAGTGTAAAGACTGGCTCTTCTGTTTATTGCATCCACAGGCTGCATGTGGAAGGTATGAGGAGAATGCATATGACAAGCCCAGGCTCTAGGTAGCCCAAAGTTATCACCAGCCCACCTCCATGTCCAACATATCTTATTTGGAGCTTAGCTGGGTCAGTCCTGTTACTTAGAGTATGAAACCACCAGATGTCAGTATTGGTGCTCAGTAGCTGTAATAAAACTTCCTTCTTGGTCAAACCATAAAACCTAGCTTTGAGAAAGACCTAGATAAGCAATGGGAAAGTAGTGCATGTGAGTTATTAACCATTTCTTTTTGCTGAGTATGAGCTGGCTTACTCCAGAAGCACATCATCTTAACTCTGTCCTCTGGACCTCTGTATAAGATTTCTGGGATTGCATCATTACTGTATTAGCCATATTGTATTCTAAGAAGTTCTAAATAAATATCCCTTGAGATAATGTGAAGGAAGTAGTACAATTTGTTAAGTGAATAAATTAATAAAATGCTACTTTTAGTTACATATCTACTGTAGGGATTCTCAGAATTTATAGTATGTTCATGTCTTACAAGTTTTCAATATAGGATAGAGGTATGCATTGCTCTCAACATTAGTTAGTCATATTATGAAAGTATCCCAAGGATACTATTTGTAAACACTATGCTAGAATCTTGCAAGTGATGAGCTCAGGATACAAAATTGTTATATGACCAACTGACAAACTCAATACTGTCTTCAGTTTAATGAGAGAATTGTCCTATCCCCAGCCCATGCTCTGGCATAACATTTGTGTAACATCTGTATGCAACATTCAAAAAGATAAGATCATTAATAGAAATGGAAACTGGGTTGAAATGAAATAACCGGGGCAACTGAAGGGCAACTGAAGGACTAAGATGTTCATCCCTATCTTGCCTAACTTGGAACTCAGGAATGCTGCAAGGTCAACTAACAATCCACAGGTGTCTGGGGCAAAATATTGTGGTAGAGACATATGATAGACTGCCTAAGGCCCAGAAAGAAAAGCTGAAGGAGATTGTTTGGGAAATTAGGGTATTCAATAACATCTATATATATGGAGGAATTTAGGAAGCCACATGCTTACCAAGGGAAATGTGCACTCAAAAACCTGAGTAAACCCTAAGATGTCACCTTGGGCAGATTCCTAGGTTAAGTGGGAGCCACTGGCTAAGTGTGAGAATGCCCAGCATCATTAATCAGCAAAGACTGGGAGAGGTATTTGATCTTGTTTGGGTTTTGTTTGTTTATTGGGATTTTTTTGGTTTTTGATTTTAAACTTCTGGCTTTCAAGGAAATTTCTGTCAAATTATTAGCTGAACATAAGCAGCAGGAAAAGAGATTTCACTGACCGCACATGAAAAGGAATACAGTCTTTGTAATAATAGTTTGGAAAAGTCACTAAATAGTGAGTTGCTATAGCCTTTCACAGTGAAAGAAAGAAAGGAAGGAGGAAAGGAGGAAGGAAGGACTACTCAGGTTTCTAATTCATTCAGAGAGAAATCTGGGGGAACATGTGTGGGGATGGATAGTGAGGGTATTGGATACTGGAGGAAGGTATATAAAGTTAGATCAGGCTAAATTTATTGATAGATGCCCACTAAACATTTAATATTGCCATTTGAGAACTTAGAAAAAGTTCTCACAGTTGTTTGATCAGTTGCCTGAAACATGGACCAAAAAGGGGCCCACAATGAGTGAATTGATAATGCTGGATCTGCCTTGATTTAATGCAGAGGAAAGGAATAAAAGAGTGGAGTGTTACAGTGGATTTGTTATTTAAGACCTACTCACTCATGATGGTACAGAAGACCGACCTTTCATCTTGACTGTGAGAAGTAATTTTGTGAAATCTTACAGTGGGAAATAGCACTGATTTGGGAAGCCTAAACACAACAGATATAGTTGGGTTGCAGGATGGTGAGGGCAAGTGGCATCAACTCAACCACCAAACATGGATATAGTTATCTTGATGAACAGCAGAGTCAAGGCAGTAATAAGAGTAATTTGACTTGTTTAGACCTGTGGTGCTGGTTCACTTATCATGGTGTTTCTAGAAGTGAAATGGGTAGGAAGTCCACTAAATCTTTAGTTGATATGTCTAAACAGAAGAGTCAAGTGAACAAAAGTGCAATCTGAATCATAAAAGCAGAGTTATAGCACCTGAAATAATTCCTGGACTTGACCCCATTTATATGCTTGAGGCCCTTTATAGACCTAGAGTAACTTGTATCAAAAGGAGACTGGGTCTCCATGAGGAAGGCCCGTTGTACACTGCCAAAGATGTATACCATTGGTCTTTCTCCCAGCCTTCTTCCAAAGAAACTTATGGCCTTTTACCAGGGCAACTGTTTTAGGGGAAAGGAAATAATCAGAACTTTCAGGGACTACTGGATATTGGCTCTGAATTGAGATCAGTTCTAGGTCCACTGTTAAGGTCACTGTGGCCCAACAGTGAGAGTAGAAGTTTATGGAGGTCAGATGATTAGTGGAGTTCTAGCTCAGATACCTCTCACAGTGGGTCCATAGGGTCCCCAAGCCCATCCTGTGGTTATCTCTCCACTTCTGGAATGCATGATTGGAATAAACATTTTCAGAAGGTAGCAAGACTCCTGCATTGATTTCCTGATCTGTGGGGTGAGGGCTGTTATGATGGGAGAGTTTTTGTGCTAAGAAAGGCCAAGCAGAAACCTCTAGCACTTACTTTCTAGGAAAATAGTAAACCCAAAGCAATACTGCATTCTTAGAGGGGTTGCAGAGATTGCTGCTACAATCAAGGACTTAAATAATGTAAGGGTGGGTTTTTCCCACCACATTCCCATTCAACTCATCTATTTGGCCCGTGCATAATAAGACAGTTGGATTTTGGAAAATTACAGTAGACTATTATAAAATTAATCAGGTTGTGACTCCAGTTTCAGGTGCTGCAGATGTGGTTTCATTGTATGAACAAATTATCACATTCTCTAGAACCTGCTATGCAGCCGTTGATCTGTCAAATGCCTTCTTCTCCATATCTCTTAATGACCAGCAGAAGCAGTTTGCTTCCACCAGACATAGCCAGTAAAACTCCTTCATTAACTTAACTAAGCTTTCCATTCCTATGTCATAATTTACTTTGTAGGGAACTTGATTGCCTTTTCATTATACAACTATCATGCCGATCCATTACATTGATGGGATTATGTTGACTAGACATAGTGGGCAAGAAGTAGCAACTACTCTAGAGTTATTAGTAAGATATTTGCATGTCAGAGGGTGGCAAGTAAATTTGGCAAAAGCTCAGGAGTCTTCTACCCCAGTGAAATTTCTGGGGGTCTAGTGGTATGGGACATGACAAAATATTCTCTCTAAGGTGAAAGGTAAGCTGTTGCATATGGCCTCACATAGAACAGAAAAAAAAAAAAAGACACCCAATATCTAGCGGGCCCCTTCAAATTTGTAAGGAACACATCTCACATTTGGATGTGATACTCTGGTCCATTTACCATGTGAAAAAATTAGTTTTACATGCGGCCCAGAACAGGAGGCTTAGCAACAAGTCCAGGACACTGTGCAAACTTCTCTTCCAGTTAGGTCATTTGAACCAGCAAATCCAATGGTGTTTGAAGTGGCAGTGGCAGACAAGGATACTATTTGTCCATTTGACAGAGAGAGTCAGAACACAGGTAGGCAGAGCAGCAGACAGAGGCAGAGGGAGGAGTCTCCCCGCCAAGCAGAGAGCCTGATGCGGGGATCAATCCCAGGACTCTGGGATCATGATGTGAACCCAAGGCAGATGCTTAACCAACTGAGCCACCTAGGTGCCCCTAAGGATACTATTTGGAACCTTTGGCAGGACCATATAGGTTAATCGCAGTGCAGGCCCTTCAGGTTTTTGAGCAAAACCATGCAAATCTTTTGCAGAAAACTACATTTAACCCTCGAATAACAGGGAGTTTAGGGGTTCCAACCTTCCCCACACAATTCAAAATGTGTGTAGAAGTTTTGGCTTTCCAAACTTAACTACTAATTACCTGCTGTTGACTGGAAGCCTTACTGATAACATAATAATCATTTAACACATATTTTATATGTTGTATGTACTATATACTGTATTCTTAAAATAAATTAAATAAAATAATATTAAGAAAATTATAAAGAAAATATATTTATAGTACTGTACCATTGTTTATAAAAAGAAATCCATATATAAGTGAACTTGTGCAGTTCAAGCCTGTGTTGTTCAAGGATCGATTAAACTCGCTTTTTGAGAAACAGCTCTTGGCCTGAATACTGAACCTTACAAGAAACTAAATGTTTAAATGTGGGCCACCAAGTTATGATGCTACCCGAGCTGCCCATCACTTGATGGCTGTTATTTGACCCACCAAACCATAAACTTGGTGTGTACAGTAGCACTCAGTCATCAAATGGATGTGGTATATACTTGATTGGTTCAAGCAGTCCCTGAAGGCATTAGTTAAGTTACATGAAGAGGCCCAAATGGTCATAGTCCCTCTACTTTCTGCTATACTATTTTCTCCCATCCTGCACCTATGGCCTCAAGGGGAGTTCTCTACAATCAGTAAATAGAGAAAGAGAAGACTCAGGCCTACTTTTTATAAACTATCTATAAATCTATAAATCTTTATAGATTCTGATACAATAGGCAGGTATTTTCTGAAAGTAGACAGCTATAGCACTGTAGCCCCTCTCTAGGACGTTCCTGAAGGACAGTGGTAAAAGGAAATCCTCCCGCTGGTCAGATCTTTGAGCAATACACCTGATGTTTAATTTTCTTGAAAGGAGAAATGGCCAGATATGTGATTATATGTTAATTCATGGGTAGTGGCCAATCGTTGGGCTGGATGGTCAGGAATTTGGATGATTGGAATATTGGTGACAAGGAAATTTGAGGAAGAGATATCTGGATAGAACTCTCTGAATGCAAAATAGAATCAGGAAGATGTTTTTGTTTTATGTGAATGTTCACCAAAGGAGGAGGAGGATTTAGCAGAGGAGGATTTAATAATGACCCATTCTATGAATACTAGCCAGCTTCTATTCATGGCCATCTTTGTCATCCTCACCCAGTGGGCTCATGAAAAAGTGGCTGTGGTGACAGGAATGGAGGTTATGCTTGAACTCATCAACATGGACTTCCAGTCAACAGGGCCTTCCCTGCTATGGTGCCTGCTGAGTGTCCAGTCTGATAGCAGCAGAGACCACAACTGAGTCCCCAGCATTGAATCCTTCCCTAGGATGATCAGACAGCACCTGGTGGCAGGTTCATTACACTAGAGTCCTTCCATCATGGAAGGGTCAGTGTTTTGGCCTTGTTGGAATAGATACTTAGTTGGGATGTGGATTTGCCTTCCTAGCATGTGGACTTAGAGAATGTCTTATCCACCATCATGGTTTTCTGCAGAGCATCACTTCTAATAAAGGAACTCAGTTCACAGCAAATGAATGTGGCAATATGCTCATGCTTATGGAATTTACTGTTCTTGCCATCTTCCCCACTATCCTCATAGAAGGGTGGAATGGCCTTTTAAAGACTTAGTTACAATGTCAGTTAGATAGTAATACCTTGCAGAGCTGAGACAACATTCTCCAGAAGGCCATGTATACTCTGGATCAGTGTCCCATATCTGGTGCTATTACTCCTATAGCCTTCATCAAAATTAAAAACTTTTGCAAATCAATGATACAATCAAGATAATTAGGAGAATAAACAGAATAAGAAAAAGTTCCTGCAAATCTCTTAAGGGTCCAGTATCCAGAATATCTATATAAAGAACTCTTATAACTCAACAACAATAAATTATTCAATTTAAAAGTAGGCAAAGAACTTGGATATACATATCTCCAATGAAGATATACAAATGACCGATAAACACATGAAAAGATGATCAACATCACTAGTCATTAGGAAAATGCAAATTGAAAGTAAAGTGAGGTACTACCTTCCACCTACTGGAATGGCAACAACAATAATAGCATTGGTGCAAATACGGAGCAAATGGATTCCTTTTATGTTTCTGGGGGAATATAACTGGTACAGCCACTTTGGGAAAGAGTTTACTGGCTCCTCAAAAAGCTGAATATGTAATTGCCATATGACTTAGCAATTCCATTTCTAGGTATACATCAAAAGAATGGAAAACAGGAATGCAAATATTTACCTATATACCAGAGCTGACTGCGGCATTATTTTCAGTAGCCAAAAGATGGAAACGACTCAAGTGTCCATCAACAGATCAATGGATAAGCAAAATGTGGTTTATCTATATAAGGGAATTTTAAACAGCCATATAAAAAAATAAAAAAAATAAACAGCCATATAATTGAATGAAGTTCTGATACATGCTACAACATGGACGAACCTTGAAAATGTTATACTAAGTAAAAGAAGTAGAATCGAAAGAACACATTATTGTATGATTCCATTTATAAGAAATACCTAGAATAGGGAAATTCACAGACAGAAAGTTTATTAAAGGCTAGCAGGAGGGGAGGAATGAGAGTTATTGCTTGATAGATGTAGTTTTTCAGTTTGGATTGATGAAAAATTTTTGGAAATACATAGTAGTGATGGTTGCACAACATTGTGAATTGTACCCTTAAAGATGGTTAAAATGGTAAATTTATGGTACTTAAATGTGGGCCACCACGTATTTACCAAGATAAAATGTAAAATAATAATGGTAATAGTGATGGTAATAATAATAATAATAATAATAATAATATGTTAATATTAATCAAGTGTAACAAATGCACCACCTCAATACAAGATGCCAACAATAGGGGCTTAAAAACCAAAGGAGATTAATCCATCTTGAGGCTATAGACTGATAGCTTAGAGCAAGAAAAAATATCAGGGGAAACTGAGCCAAGGGGAAAGGGAATATAGGGGAGCTGTCTGTATTTACTGCTCATTTTCTCTGTAAGCTTAGAACTTCTCTAACAAATACAATCTTTTAATAAAATATTCAGTTAGATACAGTTATTTTTAAATCTTAGATATACTTATCCTGAGTCTCAGCCAAATGGAATCAAGTTTGGCTAAGTAATAATTTTATCCCCAATACTTAGCTGATGATATAGGGATCACTATGATATATCCAATGTGTATGTTAAAAAGATTAGATCTGATATGTTTCTCACTCTTGTTCTAGTCTCAGATCTATGTATTTGTTATGCCTCTTCCTATGTCAATTTACAAAGGTAAAACCAACTGATTATTTACTGTGCTTCATGCTTGAGATTTAGGTAAATTGTTCAGAAGCTAAATTTATCAGATTGCTTATGATAGAGTTTTAAAATAAAGAAAAGATCTCTATGTTCCCAAGCAGTGATCAGTATATTCCAGATTCACTTGATTTTCTGTCCCTGTAGCCCACTGTCCCACCCCTTTTCCCCATATATACATGCATGTCTTCTTAACAATACATATGTGGGGCACCTGGGTGGCTCACTGGTTGAGCGTCTGCCTTCAGCTCAGGGCGTGACCCTGGGGTCCTAGGATCGAGTCCCCCATCATCCTCCCTGCAGGGAGCCTGCTTCTCCCTCTTCCTGTGTCTCTGCCTCATTCTCTCTCTGTCTCTCTGTCTCTCGTGAATAATAAATTTAAAAAACAAAACAAAACATATGCTTATGTGCTGGAATGTAGCTGAGTGATTTGGCCTCAGAGTTGTTCTTGGAAAATAATTTTATTCATGTGTGATTATTATACTAATGAGGTATGTGGACCCAAAAGAAGGTTGGAGTATATATTGCATATCAGTTAATTGTTTGGGCGTAATTGTCCCTAATGACTGAAAAGACTAGTCTCTTTAATCATTCCCAAAGATATATGTGTGCATTTATTTTATGTATCGCACAGATATTAGATTATAAAATAATGGTCTTAGTCATTTCAAGGGTTATGGAACTATTTAAGATTCTAAAGCCCACGTATACATATACGTGCAAGTATGTATGTATAGGTATATGAACACACATACATAGAGAAAGTCATTATATATGTACGTATATGTGTATATTCAACATAGTCTTTGTGTGTGTGTGTGTGTGTGTGTGTGTGTGTGTGTTTGTACTTCAGCTATTTAAGCCATGAAAAGAGTTTGGTACATAGTAAGTATGTTATAAATGTTAGCTAATTTTATTAGATATTATATAATAATGTTCAGTTCAAGACCTTTAAATATCTTGACCAGTGTTCTATTCTAGTTTATTTCTTTCTTAAATATGATATACGGAAATAAATTGAAGTATCCAGGTGTGGTCTGAGGAGTCAGAATGGAGCAATTATATCACTTTCTCGTTCTAAATTATACACACTCACACATGCATACATTCTGTAGCTTTATATATGTATCTATGTATATATAACTATATCTTCCCTTCTATCACATATATACAAATACATATATGTTTATACACATATACATATATGCTTACATCAAATATATTATATATATATATGATGTGGCATGTAATAATTTATTTAAAAATCTGGGAAGTTTATAGTACTCAGATTAAGAACCTTTGATTAATAGAGAATGGGCCTATCCCTTGAAGGATGATGAAATTCTAGTCACTGAATATGTTCAAGTATCAATGTGATAACTAATTTGGTGAGGATACAAGAGAAGAAATCCACCATGTTGGACTCAGTGAAACTTCAACTTCCAGTAAGTATTACTGGAGTATCAAGACCTATTTCCAACACTCAAGTACATATCTAAACAAACAGCACAAATAGAAATTCTTCATTTATTCAGTGTAAATGTATACGGGTTAAACAAAGAGTTTGGGGATTTCTAGGAACTATAGATCCTCAAGGGTCATCCTTAATAGAGACAGTTGTAGGTAATATTTCTGTAAAGACATTCAGGTGCTAGATTGAAAATCGGAAAGAAATAGAACAGTGACCAAGATTGCTTACAATTCTGACACTATGATGCAGCATTTATGGAGTGTTAAAAAATCTTAAGCAAAATGCTATTGATGACACTATAAGAATCATACTTTATATGAGACAAAGACAAAAAGACATGGATTGTATATTATTGGGCCAAAAATACTTTTAAAATATATGCATAAAAAGTATTGTTGGCGATTATAGTGATGATGATCAAGATAATTGAAAATTTACTTTGTTTCATATAGTATGATTAATATTTTTGTATTTGATCTAATTTTTTTTATTCTAAATGTAGATTTTACTATTATTCTTTTTAGAAATTAGCAAAGAAATTATGGCTTTAGATATTTTAAATCATTTGGCCAAGATAGAGGGGACGAGTGGTAGAGAAGAGATTTAAACCTGGATAGTCTGCCCCAAAATGTGCATTCAAAAATACAATGTTGACCACATTTCAAAAATCCATATGATTTTTCAAAAAGAGACTTAGTGTGAACAGAGAACACTGTCAAATTAAATGGAATAGGTATTTTTAAGCCATAAATACGTGATAGTTTGATATAATAGTCTAACCTTTTCATTGACTTTCACTTTTATTATCTTGATGAATTATTACAAGCATTGTAAATGAGAAGGTATGATTATTTTCATTGTACAGATAGGGAAACTGAGGTGAAGAGGGATAAACTAACTGTTAATGCTCATTTTCAGTGGCAGAACCAAGACTTGAATTTGTGTGTAAGGTGTTTTTTAAATCCTGCCACAATATTTCTCATAAATGGTATTGTGAATGTGATTTGATAAGACTGTGATACA
Organism: Nyctereutes procyonoides; assembly: GCF_905146905.1. Taxonomy (NCBI): domain Eukaryota; kingdom Metazoa; phylum Chordata; class Mammalia; order Carnivora; family Canidae; genus Nyctereutes; species Nyctereutes procyonoides. Next base: position 2,027,630 of record NW_026575135.1, on the reverse strand, counting down.
TAGCTTACTATTATAGAGCCCTCTATAACTCCCTTCATTTCCACCGAGCTCTCTGACCTACATAATGTTCAGATTTCCCGTCTATAAAAATGTGGATAATGATACAGTAGCATTATCTTCGAGGGGTTGTTATAACCAATTGCATAATGCATAAACAATGCATTGCCATATATTGAGTATATATTAAGCATTTAATAAAGGTTAACTTTTATTGTTACCATTATTCTATTTTCAAAGATGAAATCAGAACCAAGCATATAGCATGTAAGCAGCTACTAAGAAAACCCACTTTAATGTTCCTTAGGCAAGGGTTGGGGAAAACAAAACAAAAACATAATACAATGAAAATTGATTTGGTTTGGGTACACGCTCCATGGGACACCAGCACGTAGAATCATAGTTATTGATTCCAAGGATCATGGACTTAGGGAGTCATATATATATTGGAATCCAAGACTCTCAAACTCATAACCCATTAAGTTACAACTTCACTCAATAGCTGTAAGAATCAACTCTTGAAATCACCAAGCTCCCACCGAATATAACTGGCAAAAGACCAATTTGTTTCTGCTTGAATTTTTTCTTGACCAGAATTCTTTATCTCCTGGGGCATCCAATTTCTTCTCTGGTTAGCTGTGAAAGCTAGAAAAGTCATGCATATATTAATCTAAAGAATATCCCCTTGAATCAACTCCACCCTGATCCTCGATGAATCTCCTGGGGCAATAGACAGAGGACAAATCCACCATTGGTGAAGGAATGCATAGGGAACAAGTACCTACCTCTTGCCTTGATTTTTAACTTATTAAAATGGAATGATGTTTTTCCTTCTCCTTGCCATCTCTTTCATCCTCCCTCACTGTTTCTTTCTCCTCCTATTCCTCCTTTAAGTCTTGAGTCCTTAGTTAGCATATGCTCACATTATTAGAACATAAGGGGAGATAGGGGCGGCTGAGTGGCTCAGTGGGTTAAGAGTCTGATACTTGGTTTTGGCTCAGGTCATGATCTCAGGGTCATGAGATTGAGACCCATGTTCAGCTCCGCACTCAGTGCATGGTCTGCTTATCCCTCTCCCTCTGCTCTTCCTCTTGCTCATGCTCTCTTCTCTCTCTCTCTCAAATAAATAAATAAATATTTTAAAAGTGAAAGATAAAATGAAAGATAAAAAATATCAATGTTTCCTTCACTTTGTATAGATGAGGATACTAAAGTCTAACGAGGGAAGTGATTTGTCCAAGGTTGAGCTCAGCATGAAAGTATATAATCTAACAGGCATACATGCAAACATGGTAGGTGTGGTATTCCGGAAACTATGTGTTGTTTTCATTTTTATTTCATATAATGAGACTACATTTACAGTTCATTCCCAGGGAATACAAGAATGATCTTTCATTTTGTCTTTGAAAAGGCATGTGTGACAGAAGTTCCTTTCTTTTTTTTTTTTTTCCCCTCCTTGTCATTTTGTCCAGATAGTTCCCACTTTCCATTCTGAATTCAGGGCATGATGCTGCCTTGTGCCTTTGGAAGGATAAAGCTAAAGAATGCAGTGAAGCAGCAAGGCAGTGAGAGAGACTCTAGGGCCGGTTGGAATGGTCTGTTCTTGAGGGACCGGCAGGAGGATGGGCAAAGGAAATAAGTGGGTCTCCTTAAAAGGAGAGATACTTATTAAAAATTCTGTCAGCAAGATACCTAAAGAGCTTCACTCTAGGGGAAAATGGAGAACTCACTTATGGAAGTCAATTCAACTTCATTACTGGCCCCGGTGGAGGCAGATGGAAGAATAAGGCAGAGGACGCACATGGATAAGATTTGTCAGAAAAATCTGGGCTGTAATGATTGAAGTCTTGAGAAATGAATTTTCTCTTGCCTGTTGCACTGAAGTATCTGAGCCACCTTGGGCAAGTTCTGCTACTTCTCTGTACCTAATTTTTCTCTGCGCATTAAATGACTAAGCAATGTCAGGGGCCACCATCCATTTTACCAACCCGTGATTCTAGATTTCTGAACATTAATGCACGTGAAAGAAACCCTGAAATCATAGAATTTGATCTCTAAGTTTTACAGCAAACTTTTGGAAAGTATTCCAGATATATTTGGGACATGCCACTCTCCCAATTACCTGAGTGCAGAGATGCATGATGCTGCCTTTAGTCACTGACTGACATTAATCTTGTCAGCTCCCTTTTCTACAAGAATGACTGCTTTAATGGGAAACTCCAGCCACTGTCAACATGCCAGGGGGTGTGAAGAAGTAAGGGTAGATGAATGGGAGGGTGTTATTAAAAAGGGAATGATGGATGAGGAAATCAAGCTCCCGTATGCTGAGAGGGGGATGGGCTTGACATGGAAGTTGGAGCATGGCTTGAAGTAGCCTGACCCATTGTCTCTGGAGAATATTTTAAAATGCTCAGCAGGAAATTGAGGCTGCTTTGTTATACTTACCTTCATGCACACCACCCCATGCAGTGAACGCCGCATAGTGCGGTGGTTAAGAGTGCTGGCTGTACACTCAGTCTGGCCTTGAATCTTGTCTTCACTACTTTCTAACTGTACTACTCAATTGTTTCATATAAAAATTGGAGATAATAATAGTGCCTATTCAATAGGATCATTGGGATAATTTGACAGGATAATGCCCGTAGAGTGATTCTCATAGGGCCTGGTTCGTACTAAGCTTCTATAAAGTTGATTGTTACTGCCACACTTTAATCCTGTATTATTTACATGTTTCACTGACACCGTTCCATTTAATCCTCACAAAATGCTCTGATGTAGTGTAGGAATCATCACCATGCTGCACACAAGGAAACCACAGTTCAGTGGTACTTGAAGTCAGGTAGGTTCTAAAGTTGGGGCAAAACAAAACGTCATCCGTCTCATAGGTCAGCAAATGAGCACACATGTTGAGCACCAATAACGTGCAATCATCTGTTTTATGCTTCAGTACAGACTCATAGCCATCAAGGCAGCTCGATGATATAGTCTTGCATATATGATGATAATTGAAGTTTAGAGAAAGCAAGTGATTTATTTAACAGTACATGGCCAGTGAGAGAAATAACCAAGGGTTTGAATCAGATTCTGGGACATCAAGTCCAGTTTTCTTTCCATCGTAGTCTGAGTTTTTCCCTAATCACATAATTAACCCATTCCATGGTTTCTGGTGACAATATAGATGAATTTAAAGGGTGCATTAGAACATGAGGACCTTATAGTTTCAATAATGCATTCAAAGCACAGCTAACATCTCAAGGAGTGAATATCAAAGTTAGTTTTCTCCAAAATTATTTGAAGGTAAAGAAGTGGTCATGGGGTGCCTGGGTGGCTCAGTTGGTTAAATGTCTCCCTTCAGCTCAGGTCATGCTCTCACAGTCTTGGGATCAAGTCCCACATCAGACTCCCTTCCTTAGCAGGGAGTCTGCTTCTCCCTCTCCCTCTGCCTCTCTCTCTCTCTCAAATAAATAATAAATTAAAAAAAAAAGAATTGATCAAACTAGTTGGTCTATAGAGACCCTATCAGACAAGACAGCTTAAGTATATGCTCATGACATGTACCATGAGCTTTGAAGACAGACACACAGAGCTGAGATCACATTCCATGGCATTTACCACTTTAGCATCTTGGAAAAAATTACCTTTTAAAGTTCAATTTTCTCTTCTGTGAAAGAGAAACAATACTAGCTCTCAGGGGCGCTGTGAGGATTAATCATGTAATTGGAGGTAACAGTGCTTGTTCCCTACATGGTAGCTTTAACAAAGGAAAGTGGGTTTTACATTGAGGATTTGAACCTACTCAAATTCCTATATATATGTTCTTAGATCTAGAAATGTCTCCTCTACAGATAGTTATGATCAACACTGAAAGCAATAAGGAAAAATTAATTCAATAAATATATGTTGCTCTTCTACCCCAAGTAACATAATTGGTTGGCATTTCCCTTACATTGTGTGTGGAAAATTTCCCATGAAGGTTTAATCTCAGACTTTTAATAATAGGAGTCTAACGTAGAAGGGCACAAGGTATATTACAAGGCACATGGTACACATGAAGTTGAAAACTAGTTTTTACCCCTATGTACTTTCAAAAGGTAAAGTGTCCACCTTGGACAGAAATTGTCCCGGGGGATGTATAATTTTGATGCAGCTTATGAAATAAGTTAACTAAGTTTTAGATTTCTCTTAACATCAATTATCACCCTCAATTAATTTTTGTTGAGTATTCAACTAAGTCATGGCAATATATGATCATAATAATTTCAGAGGCCCATTGGTATTGCAGTGGCCAATAGAATTTTTGTTGATGATGGCTTTCTGTACTGCCCCATACTGAATATAGTCTACATAACTGAAAAATTAATTTTAGCACCTTATTTAATTTTAATCGAGTTAAATTTCCATAGCTATATGTGACTAGTAGACATTGTTTTGAACAACACAGGTAGCAAGGAAAGGAAACTGTTCTCAGAGTCAAGTAACTTGGATTCTAGTCTTGCCCACTGTGTGTGTGTGTGTGTGTGTGTGTGTGTGTGTGTGTGTGTGTAATCTTCCTGCAGTGTCTGCTCTGTCTGGGGCTAAGTATTCCCATTCATAGAATAAAATTGTTTCACTAGTTTGAGAACTGTAGACACATGGTATCAAAGCCCCTGATGCCAGTTCCCATAGTCATGGAAGACATCACTAATTAAATCAACACACTTCCGCTGAACTAGATGTGGCATTAATATCATCATCCACATGATGTTCCAGCGAGCACTTATGTGAAAGACCTTGTGTGCATTTTCTGTGCTAAATAGCCTCCACAGTCTTCTCTAATTCCAAACTATATGGTTGGGCCCAAATTTCCTCGCATCTTCTGAGGAATAAAATCTAATGTAAAAAGGATATGGTTGTTGTTCTTGAAGAAAGGGTGAAAATAATAATGGTTCTATCATTTATTAATTTACCTAAATAGTTTTGAATCTATGTTTCTACCACGTGATAGAACTGTGTTAGAACCAGAACAACCATGTGCTGGTCTCAGCTCTTTTAGTCGTTCACTATGCAAAATTAGCAGCTAGAGTGTTGGGGCCTCAATTTCTCCATCTGTAAAATGTGGAGGATTAAGTGATCTAGCATATCCATTTCTCTAGTATGAATTAATGGCAGAAAAGTACTTAACTAAGGGAAAAAATACCATTAATATTCTGGTGGTGAAGTGTAGCTGGAGGTGTAGGTGTTTTTTTTTTTTTTTTTTTTTTTTTTTTTTTTTTTTGCCAAAGAGTATAGTAATTATTTATTTGGATTAAAACTATGGCTCCTTTATTTTCAAGAGAGTAGGGACAAGAAGGGTTATCTGTGATGACTTTTTAGGCATACGCACACACACATACACAGCCACATTCAAACACATATGCTCGTGCAGGTTTTACATTAGGACTGCAAATATAGGCATGAGATTAACGAAATGTGATATATGGAAGAGAGCTAGGAGGTCATCTGTTACAGGTTGGGTTTCCAAGAAGCAGATACCTAGACGAAGATTAGCATGGACGAGGTTAATTACAACATTGCTCTTATCAGCAACTGTTGAAGAGAAGGATTGAGATTGGGAAGAGGGAAAAGTCAACCTGCGGCTCAGTCTCAATGGAACACCTTAGCCAACACTGCAGGACGTGATGAAGGTAGTATGGTCTGCACATCCTTCCTGAACTGGAGCAAGAGAGCCAGGCCTTTATACTCACTCCTGAATCAACCAGTTATTGGATATAGGCAATCCCAGGAGGGAAGGACAGCCTTTGGGGAGGAAGCTGTCTTCAACTGAGGCAATTTCTAAGAGTAGCTGGAAGCAGAGGGTTGTCTTCTGTTTCTCCAGAAGCTGGAAGATTAACTGCTTTACTCCTCAGAGAGGAGGGATATGAACAGCTCTTTGCAACACCCATTCGCCAGTCTTGGTTTTTGAAGTATGACAGTGAAGGCTGAGCTGTGAATTGACCTATCTATCAATAAAAAGAATTCCAGGGTATATTAGGCCTAGAATCCAGAACTTCATGCTTCCAAATAAGTGCTAACCAATGTACGCACCCTTCTTCCCTTCACCCTCAGGGTATTTAAAGTCAGCATAATTCTGGTCATGTGTGCTGAGTCTTCAGAGTTGATTGTACACTTAGCAAGGTTAATTAATCACAAGTTTACACAATTAGGTGGACCCAGATGACAAGACTGAGCCGGCTGGGCCCTCTGCCCACTGTTTGTCACTTCATCTCTTACCTCTTATTGACTCTGTGGTTCATTTTCTTAAGCAATCATTCCAAATAGCTTCCCTACTCCACAACCACCAAGTCCTCTTATTCTATCCATTTCAACCACCCCAGTCTAAAAAAGTAAATAATAAATATTAGCTTCACACAAAAAGGCCAGCATCCTCCTCCAGAAGTTGTCTCATGCACTATGATTACCACTAGAAAAAGATTTAGAGCAGATTTTTCAAACCTTGCTGCTATTTGGGGCTGGATAATTCTTTTCTGTGTAGAGAGCTGTTCTTTGCATTGTAGGATGTTTATCGGCATCCCTGGCTGCTTTCAACTAGGAGTTAATGACACCTCTTCTGGTCATGACAAAGAAAAAAAAGTCTCCAGATATTACTAAATGTTTCCAGACGTTACTAAATCCCCCTGGTTAAGCACCATTCTTACAGAGGTCTTCAGACTTAATACTTCCTATTGCAAGGCAAGACCTGTCCCTCTGTTTCCAGAGCACTCTACTCCATCCCCTCCCTAGTCATTACCTCCTTCTGCCTCATGTATCTTAAAGAAAATATGTAAGAATATTTTTAAAATAATTAATTAATTAATTAATTAATTTATTTATTTATTTATTTTAGAGAGGGAGCAAAAAAGAATGGGGTGGAGGAACAGAGGCAGAGGGACAAGCAGACTCCTTGCTGAGCATAGGGCCCAATATGCTGGGGTTGGGTGCCACAGCCCTGAGATCATGACTCGAGCAGAAATCCAGAGTTACCTGCTTAACTGACTGAGCCACTCACATGCCCTAAGAATATGTTTTAGGGAAATATGTTAACATCCACTTGAAATTCCCTTTATTAACCTCCTTCATTTCATTTTCTTCTTCAGAATTTAATTTTATCTTGGATGTATATGTTTTTGTTCTGTACATATTTTTAATATTTTTGCTAATGTGTATGTAACAATGAATAGTATGTTTATATTTTTATAAGTGCTAACTAAATTATATATATTACACTGCAAAACGCTTGTTTTTCACAGCATTTTATACTGAGTTCCTTTTTCTGTCATGATGCATTCAGATCTCTTATTCTTCTAAACATACTAAACTCTATTAATTCACTTCCCTCTTTATAAGTATTTAATTTGTTTTCCTTATTTTCCTTTATAAGCAATGTTGCAGTATAGGTATAATATGAGTGTGCGTCTTTCTGATATAAGCAAAATAATTTCTATAAATGAGAATACCTAAGAATAGACCAGCTAGATGGGAAAAATGGTGCATTGTCACCTTTACTATCGAATTGCCTACCAAGGTAGACTCAACAGATTCACCCTTCCATTCAGTAGTGAATTAAAGTGACCAAATCCCCAAATGTTTGGCAACATAAGTTAATTTCAATTATAAATAAATTTTGCTGGAATGATGACTGCTTTTTTAATTGAGGGCTAACATGTATAGAGTATAGGCATAAAGATCATTGAGACTGATGTACAATTTAACAATTTTTTATATGAATGTTCACATGTATGACTAACTAGTATATTACTGCCATAGCATACTACCTCAAACTTAGTGACTTAAATAATACAAATGTATTATTTTATGATCAGAATTTCAACACCAGTCTCAGTAGAGTAGGATAAAGGTGTTGGCAGAACTTCATTCCTTTCCAGAGGCTTTAGTAGAGAATGTTTCCTTGATTTTTTCCAGATTCTAGAGGCTGTGGTATTCCTTGGATCATGGTCTTTATTTTCAAAACCAGTAACATTTCTTTTTTTTAAGTAATTTTATTTATTTATTCATGAGAGACACAGAGAGAGGTAGAGACACAGGCAGAGGGAGAAGCAGGGTCCCTGCAGGGAGTCCAGTGCAAACTCAATCCCAGGACCCCAGGGGCATGCCCTGAGGCAAAGGCAAATGCTCAACCGCTGAGCCCCCCATGTGTCCCAAAACCAGCAACATTTCATTTCTTTGGCATTATTTCCATTGTCCTATCTCTTTCTCTGACTGTTTTCTGCCTCCTCTTCCATTTATAAGGACCTTTGTAGGTACCTTGGGTCTTCCTGCATCATCCAAGATAAAGTCCCTGTTTTAAAGTCAGCTGATTAGTGAGTTTAAAAGTTAGTTCCAATTACATCTTGATTCCATCTGCAACTTTGCCATGTAACCTGACATATTCACAGGTTCTTGGGATTAGTACATGAATATTGTGGAAGCCATAATTCCACCTCTTGCAAGACGTACCCACTATTTTGACTTCTAGCTTCAAGTACTTCTGTCTTACATAGATCAATGGAACAGAATAGAGAACCCAGAAGTGGACCCTGACTTTATGGTCAACTAATATTCGATAAAGGAGGAAAGACTATCCACTGGAAGAAAGACAGTCTCTTCAATAGATGGTGCTGGGAAAATTGGACATCCACATGCAGAAGAATGAAACTAGACCACTCTCTTTCACCATAGACAAAGATAAACTCAAAATGGATGAAAGATCTAAATGTGAGGCAAGATTCCATCAAAATCCTAGAGAAGAACACAGGCAACACCCTTTTTGAACTTGGCCACAACAACTCCTTGCAAGATACATCCAGGAAGGCAAAAGAAACAAAAGCAAAAATGAACTATTGGGACTTCATCAAGTTAAGAAGCTTTTGCACAACAAAGGATACAGTCAGCAAAACTCAAAGACAACCTACAGAATGGGAGAAGATATTTGCAAATGACATATCAGATAAAGGGCTAGTTTCCAAGATCTATAAAGAACTTATTAAACTCAACAGCAAAGAAACAAACAATCCAATCATGAAATGGGCAAAAGACATGAAGAGAAATCTCAGAGGAAGACATAGACATGGCCAACACGCACATGAGAAAATGCTCTGCATCACTTGCCATCAGGGAAATACAGATCAAAACCACAATGAGATCCCACCTCACACCAGTGAGAATGGGGAAAATTAACAAGGCAGGAAACAACCAATGTTGGAGAGGATGCGGAGAAAAGGGAACCCTCCTGCACTGTTGGTGGGAATGTGACCTGGTGCAGCCACGCTGGAAAACTGTGTGGAGGTTCCTCAAAGAGTTAAAAATAGACCTGCCCTACGACCCAGCAATTGCACTGCTGGGGATTTACCCCAAAGATTCAGATGCAGTGAAACACGGGGACACCTGCACCCCGATGTTTATAGCAGCAATGGCCACAATAGCCAAGCTGTGGAAGGAGCATCGGTGTCCATCGAAAGATGAATGGATAAAAAAGATGTGGTTTATGTATACAATAGAATACTACTCCGCCATTAGAAACGACAAATACCCACCATTTGCTTCAACGTGGATGGAACTGGAGGGTATTATGCTGAGTGAAGTAAGTCAATCGGAGAAGGACAAACAGTGTATGTTCTCATTTATTTGGGGAATATGAATAATAGTGAAAGGGAATAGAAGGGAAGGGAGAAGAAATGTGTGGGAAATGTCAGAAAGGGAGACAAAATATGAAGACTCCTAACTCTGGGAAACGAACTAGGGGTGGGGGAAGGGGAGGAGGGCGGTGGGTGGGGGTGAATGGGTGACGGGCACTGAGGGGGGCACTTGACAGGATGAGCACTGGGTGTTATTCTGTATGTTGGTAAATTGAACACCAATAAAAAATAAATTTATTAAAATAATAAATAAATAAATAAATAAATAAATAAATAAATAAATAAAGTACTTCTGTCTTTATTGTGATTCGTTTTTTAAAGACATAAAATCTACATCATGTATTCTTTTGTCTGTCTTTTTTATTCAACATGTTTGGGATTTTATCTCTATTATCAATAGTTTGTTTTATTGTTCTGTAATATTTCTTTACATAAGTATATCAGACTTCATTTGTCCATTCTGCTGTCAATGGGCATTTGGTTTATTTAGACATTTTGTCTAAATGAATAAATATACAAACATTTTTGAACAAGGTTGTGTGAACACCTGGACTCATTTCTATAGGGAATGTGCCAAAGAGTGGGATCACTTAGTTTTGAGGTAGACATTTATGATTAACTTCAATGGGAACTACTATGTAGTTTCCCCAGATGGTTTTACCATTTTACACTCCTACCAGCAATGTAAGTGGGTACCAGTTATTCTTCAGCCCAGCCCATGCTTCATATTGCCCATCTTTTTCAAATAAGTTATTATGCCTGATAAGAGGTATCTTTCTGATCTAAAGAGGTATCTCATGATGGTTTAATCTGCATTTTTGTGATAGCTAATGATCATAAGTGACTTTTCATGTTTATTGTCCTTTCACGTATTTTCTTTTGTGTAGTGCTTGAGTCACTTGTTTATTTTTTAAATTGGATTTATAATTTCATAATTGATATATAAGAGTTTGAGAGTTTGTTATATAACCCTGAAATGAATCCTCCACCAGATACATATATCGGGGGTGCCTGGGGGGCTCAGTAGTTGAGCGTCTGCCTTCTGCCTAAGGCGTGATCCCAGGGGTCCTGGGATCAAGTCCCACTCAGGTTCCCTTCAGGGAGGGAGCCTGCTTCTCCCTCTGTCTATATCTCTGCCTCTCTCTGTGTCTCTCATGAAAAAACAAATATAATCTTTTTAAAAAGATATTATATATATATGTATCTCAAAAATAGTTACTTCTAGTCTGTAATTTGTCTTTTTTACTTCCTTAATGGTACTATCTAATAAACAGAAGATTTTAATCATAAGAAATTCCTTTTTCCTTTTAAAAAAATCAGTTTTATGGTCAGTGCTTTAAGACCTTTGTGCCTATGAAATAATGTTAATAAAAAAAATCTACATCTTTAGGGCAGCTGGGTGGCACAGTTGGTTAAAAGTCTGACTCTTGGTTTCATCCCAGGTTGTGATCTCACTGTCATGAGATTAAACCCCACATCAGGCTCTGTGCGCAGCATGGAGTCTGCTTGAGAGAGATACTCTCTCTTTCTGCCCCTTTCCCCCCAGCACTCTCTCTTTCTCTAAAATAAATAAATAAATAAATAAATAGACAAATAAATAAATAAATAAATAAATCTCATTTAAAAATCTACATCTTCTTCTAGAAGCTTATGCTTTTCACATTTAGGCCTATGATCTATATTAAATTAATTTTTATACATGATGTGAGGTAGAGGTCAAGGTTCATTATTTATAGATATCTAATTGTTTTCACACCACATTTGGAAAGACCACCTTTTCCAAATTGAATTGCAGTGTGCCACATTTTTTAAATCAAATGACCATATACTTGTGTAAAAATTATAATTTTTAAATTTTTACATTCTTTCTAGATAAGATAATTGATTAACTTATAAAATCAACTGTATTGGCTTCTCTCTTGTGTTGGAGCCTTGGTTCTAATCCTGGAGTGATTAATAATTCTAGTAAGATATTCCCCCCTTGATGGTGTGCATTCATACCCAATCCTTTTGTATTTATGGAGAATGGAGACCACAGAAACTTTGGGCTCTTTTCTGTCAATCTTTTTGTACACATTTTAATAGACTTATTTTGTACTTACTATTGTAAGTAAAAAAGAGGTGACAAGTACTATTTGTACTTGTCTTAGGAAATGGATTTCCTAATAGTAATTAAAAAGTGACAAATATATTCAAAGAGTATTCACTATGTGCAAACACATTGGTTTTTGGGGTGAACCAGGGCTCCCTCAACATGAACACATAATAGTCATCATTCCACTTACTTGTTTAAACAATCCTGCTAATATATTCCTCATTTTGTCAATATTTTCCTCATTTTAACGATGAATGACTAGTGAAGATAGGATTATTTCCTTAAGTTCATGTTGCATTAAATGTTAGTAAATTATGTGTTTTAGGCATCCATAGCATGTTAAGATTTTAGGTTTAAGCAGCCCTAAAGTCTATTCTGTTAAGTCACTGTGAGTCATCCACACCACTCCAGGTGCTCAAGAGGTCTTTCAAAAGTATACTTGGAACACCTGAGTGACATATTGCTATCTTCCCATATGAGGATACATAACTGGGGAATTAGGAGCTTGATCTCTGGTTACAGTATGTATGAATACTGAATCTGTTACAATTAGCTCATTAACTCATTAAGTAAGCATCTACAAAGTATTTTTTAATCTCAGCTTTCTTATTAGTTTTAGTGAAAAGATAATCTATTTCACAGGGTTATTTTGAGGATCAAATGAGATAATGCCAAACTCTCCCCTAGCAGAGATCTGGCATATACTCAGTCATAGGTATATACTAGTATTTATTTTGTCTCATCTTTGAAAATTTCTCATGTAGAAAAAAACCTGAATTAAACTTTTTGGGTTTCTATGCCTATGGGACATTTGGAGCACAGCAATGTCCTTCCTTGAATTTTTGAAGCAAACCACTTTTTCTCTCTCAGTCTTCTTGTACTAGCACTTAACTTCCACTTCTTTTATTTATTTTATTTCTTTTAATTTTTTTTATTGGAGTTCAATTTGCCAACATATAGCATAACACCCAGTGCTCATCCTGCCAAGTGCCCTCCTCAGTGCCCAGCACTCAGTCACCCCAACCGCCCCCCCCCTTGCCCACCTCCTCTTCCACTACCCCTTGTTCATTTCCCAGAGTTAGGTGTCTCTCATGTTTTGTCACCATCACTGATATTTTCACTCATTTTCTCTCCCTTCCTTTTCACTAATTTTTATATTCCCCAAATGATGAGACCACATAATGTTTGTCCTTTTCCGATTGACTTATTTCACTCAGCATAATACCTCTTCCTTTAACTTCACTTCAGGTGTTATACCTTAAAGATCATTAGCTATTTGTGTCAAAAACAATTTTTTCTATATATCCCTAAAAGTGACTAGCATAGGATAGTTAACCAAAATATGTTGAATGAATGAATGAATGAATGAATGAAGTCCCTATACCCTCTTGGACATTATCATTTATTATCATATTGTCTCTCCATTTAATTTTAAGGCCACCATACCTTCTTTATAGAATAATTAAGGTTTTTTTTTTCATTACAGATTGTGTAGCTAATATCTACCACACCACCCCTTTAAAGATCATATTGTATTTTTATACATGTTTTCAATGCATATATTATCTCAGGTAATCCTCGCAGACTTTCAATTATATTTGGGATCATTATTTCCACCTGAAAGGAAAAGAAATTGCTACTTAGAAATGTTAAGTAGTTTAAGTGGGATCTGAACCCAGGTATATTTGATTTTATAGTTCAGTTTCTTAAATACAGAGCACTATTAATTCTAAGATGAATTGCTAGTGAGCAAGTAATTCCAGTCACCTCTTTTATGATTATCATGGAGAAACGTTCAGTTCCTTTGACTGATTTTTCAGTTCTTTTCTGGTATTCCTTTTCTCTTTTCATTTCTCTAACCTGATATGTCCCTTTTCACTCCTGACAGGTTGTTATTAGAAACATTTCTGCATATTAGCTTGAATTAACTTACCTCCACCTCATAAACCAAGGTGTGAGTGACAGGTCCTTCCATACACCTGGACACCTGAGGTACATCTCATCTCCACCAGTGTATGGTGGGCCTGTCATACTCCATCTCGCTATACTCCCAGATCCTTCTTTTTTCCTTCTCTAGAGGCTGAGTATCAACTCAGCCAGCACTTTCAAGACTGTCTTTGCCCCACCTCTGAAAAAAATCATTGGCATAATCTCAAAGAGAACTCAAATGCATTATTACAATTTTTAGTTAGATAATGCTGAGATAAATCTTCAAACGAGGCAGACATCTGATGAGAAACAGTGACATGTGTTAGAAAGGGCACTGAGTCTGGAATTGGGAGACCTTGGTATGCATCCAAGCTCAGCCTTTCTGCCACTGTTGCTCCTGGGTAACAAGAGTGTCACTTCTCTGAGTCTCAGATTTCATATGTCTGAAATGAAATTACAGATTGGGGCAAATGATGTGGATGTATTCTATTGAAAAAATCATGCCAACAAGCATTTGTTGCCATGAGAGGTGAGGAAATACACTGTTGATGTTCTGAGTAGATTATCATTCAGTATATTCAGTAGGGTTCAAGATGATTCTCTTATTTAACTTAGATTCATTCATTAATTCAAAAATATTAATCAACTGATAAACTATAAAAATGAAAATTAATATATAAAATCAACCACTCATATGTAAAAGTAATAACAAGAAAAGATAGTACTTATAATTGTGATATAAGCATCGAGAAATATAAGAATAAATATAACAAAAAGGCAGAAACTCTAAAATAATACTAATAGCCAAAGAACAACCATGACCAAAAAAAAAAAAACAATGAAGAATATATATTTCATCTTTTTCTTGAATGAGAAGACACTATTTAAAAGCTGTGAAGTCTTCTTAAATTTTATTTTTTTATTTTTTATTTTTTTCTTAAATTTTAGAAACAGGAATTTCTACTATAGATTCCAAAGGAAATTGGGGAAGACCTTAATAAAATCATTCTAAAATTCATTTAGGAGATTAAATATGCAATCCTGAGTCTGTTATTTTTTAAAAGAATATTAGAATACTTAGATAGGAGTTATATCACATGAGTATTAAAAATATTTCAAGGGGGCCTGGGTGGTTCAGTTGGTTAAGCATCTGACTCGGTCTCAGCTCAGGTCTTGATTTCAGATTTGTGAGTTCAAGCCCTGTGTTGGGTTCCAACCTAAGCATTGGGACTACTTTAGAAAGAAAATTCAGAGCAACAATAAGAAAAATAATGTGTTTTTAGTAACACAATATGGACAGGCAGAAAGAGAAAGGAATTTAAAAATTATAAAACCAGACCCTAGCATGTACTGTGATTTTGGAAATACAGAAAGTATTCACATTATTGGTTTATAAATAAAAAGAAAGAAAGAAATGTGTTATTCAGTATATGGTGGTGCAGCTACGTTTCTATTTTAGAGGGAAAAATACCCGCAGAGGGGCATCATTAAGTCTTCTGTTGAATAGTAAGCCATGCCTGCAAAGGGTGAAACTCCAAATGTCTAGGCAAAGAATGAGTGGGTGCTGTTCAGTAATAAAATTCCTGGAGCTTACAAAGGCATAAGAGACATTCAAGTTCTAAACAACCAGAATAAATAATATGGATTGAATATGTGGTTATGTAATGAATAATTCAGACAGAAAACAAATTAGTAGTGTGGCTATAATAAGTCCTAGAGTAGAAAGTTATTCTGTCCTCAAGTCCAAAATTATTTTTAAGAAACGTCTCACTCAAAAAGATCAATCTATTCCACGAGCACCTTAACTTCTTGGAAGAACAAAGCCAAAAACTCTTTCAAAGAACCCTGCAAAATCCAGCACTTTGTGATGTAAGGTTTACAGTGCCCACCATGCAGTGAAAAGTACTATTGTGGTCAAGAGACAAGAAAATGTGACACATTAAACTGAAAGAAGATCAGCAAATAGAAACACCTCCAGAAATGAGTGAAGTGATTGAGTTAGCCCACCGGGATTTTAAAAGAGCTACTATAAATCTATTCAGTGAACTCCGTGACTTAAAGGACAATATGGACAAACTATTGAGGGAACTGGGAAATATAAAAAAAGAACTAAATGGGAATTCCAGGGAACAAAGTATAATTAAAACAAAACAAAATGCAATCCCTAATGGGATTAATAAAAGATTAAATACTGTGGGGAGGGGAAGACAAAATAAAATCAATGAACTTGAATTCAAGGAATAGAAGTCATCAAAACTTCAGCACAGAGAAGAGGAAAAAACACAGAAAAAAAAAATGCACAGGGCCAAAGTCATTGGAATCATGTTGGAATACCTCAAGCAGTCTAACACACAAGTCAAATTAGAGGAGAGAAAGCTGCAGAAAAAAAAAATATTTGAAGAACTAATGGATGAAGGTTTTCAGAATTTTAGGAAAACTATAAACTGGCGTATTCAAGGTGCTCAGAAAGCTTGGGGTTAGACACAAAGAAAACCACACCAAGGCAATCATAATCAAATTTCTTAAAGCCAACAATGAAGAGAAAATTCTTAAAATCAACCAGAGAAAAGACAGATTACAAACATAAGAATGCCCACAGACTTCTTGTCTGAAAATTTGCAATCTAGGCCATAATGAAATAACAGCTTCAAAGTGCTGAAAGAAAAATATATATGTTGATGAAGAATTCAATACCCAGTGAAGACATCTCTTAAAATGAAGGTGAAATGCTTTTTCAAACAAGGAAAACTGAGAGCATTTTATCATCAGCTAACCTTTTATGAAAGAAACATAAAAGATGTTTTGCAGGAAGAAGGAAAATGATATGACACAAACATGGGTTCGCACAAAAGAATGAAGCTTACCAGAAATAGCAAATAAATGTGTAAATATTAGAAACAAAAAAAAACCCTTAAATTCTATGTTCTGGTAATGACAGAGGGCTTTGTACAAGATTAAATGTGATAACAGTGATAAAAACTAGAAAAAAATAATAATTTCAGGACACTAGAAAGCAGTCAAAAACAGAAAGAAACTGGATAGAACTTGTCTCACAAAAAAAGGGGAAAAAAGTCTTAAAAACCAGAGAAGAAGTGAGACATTATATATAAGGGAACAATAATAATAATGAAGGCTGGCATTTAATCATACAAAAAAGAATGCCAAAACATAATGATATGCCATCTTAAAAATGCTGAGAGAAAAAAAAAATAAAACACTGTCAACCTAGCATGTTACATGTATAAAACATAGATATCTAAAATGAAGACATTTTCAGATAAACAACAAAATATTCTTACAGCAGATGCACATTACAAGTGCTGGAATTTTCCAGAGTTAATGCATATAATGCAATACGGAAATTTGGATATATAGGGGAAAATGAAGAGTACTAGAAATAGTAAATATAGTAAATATGGAATAGTAAATATGGAAGTCAATATAAAACTCCTTCTTATGGGCACCTGGGTGCCTCAGCAGTTGAGTGCCTGCCTTTGGCCCAGGGCATGATCCCGGGGTCCTGGGATCGAGTCCCACATCAGGCTCCCCGCATGGAGCCTGCTTCTCCCTCTGCCTGTGTCTCTGCCTCTCTCTGTGTCTCTCATGAATAAATAAATTTTAAAAATCTTTAAATATATATATAATTAATATATATAAATTATATATTATAATTATATAAATTAATATATATAATTGTTAGGGGTGCCTGGGTGGCTCAGTCAGTTAAGATCTAACTCTGGATTTTGGCTCAGGTCATGATGTCAGGGTTGTGAGGTTGAGCCTTTCATGGGACTCAGGGCTCAGCATGGAGCTGCCTTGGGATTCCCTCTTTTCCTCTCTCTCTGCCCCTCCCCCAGCATGCTCAATCTCTCTCAAATAAATAAAATCTTTAAGAAAAAAAATATAGTGGCTGCCACAGGTTTGGATGAGGCAAAAGTGGGGAGTTATCATTTTATGGGTTCAGAGTTTCAGTTTGGGAAGAGGAAACAAGTTCTAAAGTAGATGATGGTGATGGTTGCACAGCAATGTGAACCTGCGCCAAGCCACTGGACTGTAGACTTTAAAATTATAGGATAGGTAGATAGGAGGGAAGAGGATAATATATAATATAAAAGGAAAAAAATGGTACATTTAAACATGAGCATAGTAATTTGATTTTATATTCAATGTAAAAGAACTATACTCCCAAAAAAATGGGAGCAATTGTTAGACTGGACAATGCAAGAGAGAGTAATGCAACATTGAAAATCCTCAGCTAGGCTAAAGGTAAAAAAGACAGAAAAATGCAGCTTCTTAAATGAGGAATTCTAGAGGAAACATCAATACAAATCCTACAGAAATTTTTAAAAATGATAACAGGAAATATAAGTTGACAAGTCCATCTCTTTTTTTTAAGATTTTATTTATTCAGAGAGAGAGAGAGAGTGAAAGAAAGAGAGAGAGATGCAGAGACACAGGCAGAGGGAGAAGCAGGCTCCCTGCAGGGAGCCTGAGGTGGGACTCCATTCCTGGTCTCTAGGATCAGGCCCTGGGCTGAAGGTGGCGCTTAACCGCTGAGCTACTTAGGCTGCCCTGACAAGTCCATCAAGACTTCCATAACTAACATGAGAATTGAAAGTAAACATTTTTTTTACATGAATACCTTTTTTCTTTTTATTTATGTAAATGAAAAAAATTAATGATAACTAAAATGTATGCCATGAAGTTCCAAGTATAGATTATTTCTAACAATCATTGCGTGAGAAATTATACCAACATCAAATAAACTCTTCCCGAAAATAGAGAAGAATTGCTTTATGAGGTCACTCCAAACCTTATAGTAAAACCTGACATTAAAATAAAATTCATCCTAAATATAGATACTAAAATTCTTATCAAAATAACATCAAACCTGGGACTTCTGGTTTCCAGTCTCTCATGTAAGAAGCTTAGAAGTTGTTACTCCATCCTGACAACAAATAAAAAGCTGAGTAAACGGAAAAATCAACAATTTCTTCCATCTGTAAAAGAAACCAGGTCACCGTGCAATAGCTACCCCCAAACTGGAGAGACCAAAAGATGAATACAAAGAATCACAACTTACAGTAGCTGTCTCTGCAGAAACTGGTGCTGGAGTAGGAAAATCTGACCTTTAACACTACTGCTTTTCAACATCACTTTGGCCATTCTAGCCAATGCAGTGAGCCAGTAAAGGAAATACAAATCTACGGATTGGGAAAGGAGACACAAATCTATCTTTGTTCATAGGTGACCTGATCATCTATGTGGAAAATGCAAAAGATTCAACAACAACCAAAAAAACTACTGGAACTAATAAGTGATTATAGCAAGTTTCGGAATACAAGGTTAACATATAGAAGTCATTTTCTTTCCTACATAGTAGCAATTAACAAGTAGAATTTGAAACTAGAGACATAAAATATTTATATTACCACCCCAAAAGATTAAATACTTCAGTATAAATCCAACAAAAATATGTTCAACATCTACATGAGGAAAACTACAAGACTGATGAAACAAATCAAATAACTAAATAAATGGAGGGAGAGATAGTCCATGGTCATGGATTGGAAGATTCAATATTATCAAGGTGTCAGTTCTTCCCAACTTGATTGATAGATTCAACAAAATCCCAATAAGTTATTTTGTGGATAATATAAAACTAATTCTAAAATTTATATAGAGAGGTAAAAGACCCAGGATAAGCGATTCAGTATTGAAGGAGAAGATGGATGAATGATGCTATTTGATGTCAAGACTTACTAGAAAGCTGTAGTAATCCAGACAGTGTGGTATTTATGAAAGAAAAGACAAATCAGTGCGACAGAGTAAAGAGCCCAGAAATAGATGCACATAAATATAGTCGAGTGATCTTTGACAAAGGAACAGGTAATACAAAGGAACACAGATAGTCTTTTCCACAAATGACATTGGAACAGTTATATCTACATGCCATAACTTTAGACACAAACCTTACATGCTTCACAAAATTTATTCAAAATGGGTCAGTGATTGAAAACAAAAAGAAATTGTAAAAACGCTTAGAAATTACATAGGAGAAAACCTGGATGACTTTGGGTATAGTGATGACTTTTTAGATATAACACCAGAGACACAAACTATGTCAGTTATATACAAGGGAAACCCCAAAGGCTATCAGAGGATTTTTCAACAGAAATTTGGCAAGCCAAAAGCCAGAAATTTAGCAATTCGGTATTATATTCAAGGTGCTAAAAGGAAAAAAAATCTGCAGCCAAAGAGCACTCTGTACAACAAGGCTATCATTCAGAATAGAAGGAAAGATAAAGAATTTCCCAAACAAAAGCTAAAGGCTCAATCCCAGATCCTTGGAACAATGACCTGAGCCAAAGGCAGATGCTTAACTAACTGAGCCACGCAGGTGCTCCCTGACAGAACAGACTTTAAAACAAAGATAATACCAAAAGACAAAGAAGGACACTGTATAATAATAGAGGGGGCAATGCAACAAGAAGGAATGACAGTTGTAAATAATTATGCACCCTATATGGGAGCATCCAAATACATAAAACAAACATAAATGAACTAATTGTTAGTAATATGATAATAGTAAGGGACTTTTAAAGATCAAAAAGAAAATCCACAAGGAAACAGTGGTTTTGAATGACACGCTGCACCAGTTGGACTAACAGATATATTCAGAACATTTCACATTAAAACTTCTTTTAAAGTGCACATGGAACATTCTCCAGAATAGACCACATATTTGGGCCACAAGTCTCAACAAATTCAAAAAGTTCAAAGTCGTACCATGCATCTTTTCTGACCACAACACTATCAAAATAGAAATCAACCACAAGAACAAAAAAACAAAAAACACCCCCCCCCAAAAAAAAAACTGGAAAAAGCATACATACATGGAGGTAAATAACATATTACTAAACAATGAAAAGGTCAACCAAGAAATCAAGGAAGATATCAAAAATTACATGGAGAATAAAGAAAATGAAAATACAATAGTACAAAATCTCTGGGATGCAGCAAAAGTGGTTCTAAGAGGGAAGTTCATAGCAATACAGACTTAACTTGAAGAACAAGAAAAAATCTCAAATAGCCAAACTTACACCTAAAGGAACTAGAAAAAAGAACAAATGAAACTCAAAACCATCAGAAAGAAGAAAATAAATGTTAGAGCAGAAATAAATGATATAGAAACTAAAAGAATAATAGAACAGACCAATGAAACCAGGAGCTGCTTCTTTGAAAAGATCAACAAAATTGATAAACTTCTAAGAAAGACTCATTAAAAGAAGAGAGAGAGAGGATTCAAATGAGCAAAATTACAAATGAAAGAGGACAAATAACCAACACTACAGAATTATAAACAACTATTTGAGAATATTATGAAAAATCATATGCCAAATAATTGGACAACCTAGAAGAAATGGATAAATCCTAGAAACATAACCTACTGAAATGAAGCAGGAAGAAATAGAAAATTTGAACAGACTGATTATCAGCAATGAAATTGAAGCAGTAATCAAAAAACTCCCAAGAAACAAAAGTCTGAGATCCAATGGCTTCACAGGTGAATTCTACCAAACATTTATGGATGTACGCATGTATTTATAAAGATTTATTTATTGGAGAGAGAGAGCGAGCATAGAGGGGAAGGGTAGAAGGAAAGGGAGAGAGTCTCAAGCAGACTCTATGCTAAGTGTGAAGTCCTCTGTGAGCTCAGTCTCACGACCCAGAGATTATGATCTGAGGTCTCCACCTGAGCCAAAGCCAAGAGTAAGAGGCTTAACCAATTGCACCACCCAGGGACCCCAAATTCTACTAAATATTTAAGGGAGAGTCAATACATAATCTTCTCAAACTATTTTAAAAAAAATAGAATGGGAAGGAAAACTTCCAAATTCATTGTATGAGATCATTATTACCCTCATACCAGAGGTAGAAAAGGAGAAAGAAAGCAAGAGAGAGTCAGGAAGGGAGGAAGGAAGGAAGGAAGGAAGGAAGGAAGGAAGGAAGGAAGGAAGGAAGAGAAGAAGAAAGAAGAAGAAGAAGAAGAAGAGAAGAAGAAGAAGAAGAAAGAAGAAGAAGAAGAAGAAAGAAAGAAAGAAAAGAAAAAGAAAGAAAGAAAAAAAAAAAGAAAAGAAAGAAAAGAAAGAAAAGAAAGAAAAGAAAAGAAAGAAAGAGCTAGTGGGATTTATTCCCAGGATGTAAGGATGGTTCAATATTCACAAAACAGTCAGTATGATACACATTGATAAGAGAAAAGGTAAAAACCTATGATCACTTCAATAGATGCAGAAAAGTATTTGACATGGCACAACATCCATTTATGATATATAAAAGCCCTCTCCAGAGTAGGTGTAGACATATCTCACCATAATAACCACTTTATATGAAAGACCCACATTGAACATCATAGTGGGGAAAAACTGGAGCTTTTCTCAAGGTCAGGAATAAGACAATGATGTCCACTCTCACCATTTTTATTCAACATAGAACTGGAAGTCCTAGCCATAGCAATCAGACAAGAGAAAGGAATAAAAGGCGTCCATATTGGTAAGGAAGAAGTAAAAATATCACTAATTGCAGATGGCATGATACTATATACAGAAAACCCTGAATACTCCACCAAAAAACTAGTAGAACTGATAAATGAATTAAGTCAAGTCAGAATGTAAAATTAATGTACAGAAATCTGTTGCATTTCTATGCACTAATAATGAAGTGGGTAAAAGAGAAGTTAAGAAAAGAGTCCAATTTACAGTTACACCAGAAATAATAAAATATCTAGGAATAAACTTAATCAAAGAGGTTAAGGGCCTCTATTCTGAAAACTGTGTAAGATTGATTAAAGAAATTGAAGACAACACAAACAAATGAAAATACATTCCATGCATATGGATTGGAAGAACAAATATCGTTAAAATGTCTATACTATCTCAAAGCAATATACACATTTAATGCAATCCCTATCAAAAATGCCAAAAGCTAAAAAAAAATGCCAACAGCAATTTTCACAGAACTAGAACAATCGATCCTAAAATGTGCATGAAACCACAAAAGTCCCTGAATGGCCAAAGCAAACTTGAAACAGAAAAACAAAGCTAGAAGTATCATAATTCCGGACTTCAGGTGTATTATAAATATATTCCAGTTATATTACAAAGCTGTAAAAATCTAAACAGTGTGATGCTGGCACAAAAACAGAAAACTCAGAAGTAAACTCCCATTTTTTTTTTAAATTTATGATAGTCACACACACACAGAGAGAGAGAGGCAGAGACATAGGCAGAGGGAGAAGCAGGCTCCATGCATCGGGAGCCCGACGTGGGATTCGATCCCAGGTCTCCAGGATCGCTCCCTGGGCCAAAGGCAGGCACCAAACCGCTGCGCCACCCGGGGATCCCTAAACTCCCAATTGTACGGTCAATTCGTCTTCAACACAGGACACAAGAATATGCAACGGGAAAAAAGAGTCTCTTCAACAAATGGTATTGGGAAAACTGGACAGCTACATGCAAAAGAATGAAACTGAATCACTTTCTTACACCTTCACAAAAATTAACTAAGAAATCAATTAAGGACCTCAATGGGAGACTTGACAACATAAAAACCTTAGAAAGGAGCACAGGCAGCAAGCTCTCTGACACTGACTGAAACAACATGTTTCTAGATATGTCTCCTTAGGCAAAGGAAACAAAAGCAAAAAAAAAAAAAAAAAAAAAAACAAAAACAAAAAACTATTGGGATTACATCAAAATAAAAATCTGCTAAAAAATAAATTTAAAAAATAAAAATAAAAAGCTGCTGCACAGCAAAGGAAACAACAAACCTACTTAATGGGAGAGGATATTTACAAATGGCATATCTGATAAAGGGTTAATATCCAAATTCCATATAGAACTTATCAAGCTCAACACCCAAAACACAAATAATCTAGTTTAAAAAAGAGCAAAAGACGTGAATAGACATTTCTCCAAAGAAGAGATACAGTTGGCCAACAGACACATGAAAAAATGCTTGACATCACTCATCAGGGAGATGCAAATGAGAGCTACAGTGAGCTATCACCTCACACCTGTCAGAATGGCTGAAATCAATAGCACAAGAAACAACAGGTGTTGGCGACAAGGCAGTCAAAGGGGAGCCCTCGTGCCCTGTTGGTGGGAATGCAAACTGTGTAGCCACTGTGGAAGACAGAATGGAGGTTCTTCAAAAAGTCAAAAAGTAGAACTACCCTACAGTCCAGCAATTGCACTACTAGGTATTTACCCAAAGAATTCAAAAGCACCAATTCAAAGAGATATGTGTACCTCTCCGTTTACTGCATGGTTATTTATAATAGCCCAGTTATGGAAGTAGCCTAAATGCCCATCAACAGATAATGGATAAAGAAGATGTGGCTTACATATTCAATATAATGCTACTGAGCCATAAAGAAGAATGAAATCTTGCCATTTGCAACAACATGGATAATGCTGAGTGAAATAAGCCAGTCAGAGAAAGACAAATACCTCCGATTTCACTCATATGTGGAATTTAAGATCCAAAACAAACAAGCAAAGGAAAAAGACAAACCAAAAAAAAAAAAAAAAAAAACAGACTCTTAACTATAGAGAAGAAACAAATGGTTACTAGACGAGAGACTGGTTGGGGAATGGGTGAAATAGTTTAGGGGATTGATAGTACATTCGTCTTGATGAGCACTGAGTAATATATGGAATCGTCAAATCACAAATCACTATGTGATATCCCTAAAACTAATATAGCCAGTGCAATTAAAATTAAAAAAAAAGAAATGAAGCAAAGACTTTAACAGACACCTTAGCAAAAAGATATGTAGTTGGCAAATAAGCATATAAAAATACGCTCCACGTAACATGTCATTAGTGAAATACAAACTAGAACAACAACAAGATATCACAACACACCTATCAAATTGGCCAAAATCCAGAATACTGCAAACACCAAATTCGAGTAAGGATGTGGGACCATACAAGTCTCCTTAATTGCTGGTGGGAATGCAAAACAAGTATAGCCACTTTCGAAGACAGTTTGATAATGTCTCATAAAACAAAGTATACTCTTTCCCCAGCAATCGTGCTCCTTGGTACATGCCCAAAGGAGGTAAAAACTTTTGTTCGCGTAAGAAGTTACATACAGGTGTTCGTTTGGGTTTGTGTTGGGTTTATTTTTAATTTCCAAAACTTGGAAACAAGGGAGATACTCAGGTGAGTGGCACACGCAGACAATGGGATATTATTCAGTGCTAAAGAAAAATGAGCTATCAAGCCATGAAAAGGCAGGGAGGATCTTAAATGCATATTAGTAAGTGAAGCAAACCAATCTGAAAAGGGTATATACTGAATAATTCCAACTATATGGTATTCCCTAAGAGGCAAAACTATAAAGACAGCAAAGAGAGTGGTTGCCAGGTGTTAAAAGCGAGGGGAGGGTAAATAGGCAAACTACAGAGGATTTTTCTGGCTGTGAAACTACACTGTATGATACTATGATGATGGACACATGTCGTTATCCATTTGCCTAAACTCACAGAATGTTCCACACAAAGAGTGAACCATAATATAATGTAAGCTCTGGACCTTGAGTGACAATGATGTGACAATATAGGTTCATCAGCTGTAACACATATACCATTCTGGTCGGAGATTTTTATAATGGGGAGGCTAGCCATGTGTGGGAATAATGGGGATATGGGAAGTCTCTTCACCTTAGGCTCAGTTTTGCTGCGAACCTAAACTACTCTAAAAAAAAACAAAGTATTAAAAATATTATCAAACTTAACCTAATGATATAGAAAAAGGATAACACATTGCGACTAAGTAGAGTTTCTCTAAGAATGTAAGTTTGGTTCAATGTAGAAGAATGAATCAATGGGATTTGTCACATCAAAAGAAGAAAAGAGCAAAAGTACATATGTTTATCTCATGAGTGGCATGAAAAATCTTTTGGCAAAATTTAAGGAGAACCTACGATTTTGATAATTTTAACTAAAGGAGAAATAAAAAAAAGCAAACATTCAATTGGATTGTTAAAATCAATGAGCTAACATCATACTTAATGATCAAATATTATATATGCCCTCCCAAAGTTTGGGAGCATGTCAAAAATATGTTTTCACCACTTCTATTTAAATTTGCACTGAAGATCCTCTGCAGTGACTTAAGGCATGGAAAAGAAATAAAAGGCATAAAATTTAGAAAGAAAACATGAAAGTATTTTTGTTCACTGAGGATATGATATTAACATAGCAAATTTTAAGGAATTTATGAATAAGCTACCAGAACTAATATGTGAATTAGGCAATTTTGCAGAATGCAAGTCCAACATACAAAAGGATGCATTTCTAAATACTAGCAACAAATCACTGGGGAAGTGATTTTTAAAATATTGTTTATAATTAGCATCAAAATATAAAATAATTAGGAATAAATGTAATGAAAACTATAGAAGACCTCTACAGTGAAAATTGAAATATACTGTAGGGAGAAAGAATGAACAACCTAATAAATGAAGAGTTACATCATAGCAATCAATTTAAAGATATAATGTTCTTAGGATGTCCATTTTCCATAAGAAGATCTATAGACTCACTGCTTTACCAGTCACATTTCCAGTAGTGCTTCCTTGTAGAAACTGACAAAATCGTTCTAAAAAAATTAGAAAGAAACCTGAAAGGGCCAGCATGATCTTGAAAAACATATTTGGAGAACTAATTTTAAGATTTACTATAAATCTATAGTAATAAAGATAGTATTTTGTTAATGAGAGATACATGAATTGATAGAACAGAAGGGAGAGTCTAGACATAATATGCACATATTTGGCCAATTGACTTTTTAGGAGGATTAAGCATCCAAGTCATGTAGATAATTCAGTGGGAAAACATTTCTTAAAAAAAAAAAAATGGTACTGGAACAACAATATATCAATTTGGGGAAAAAATGAGCCTTGACTCCTACCACACACAAAATATTATTTTGAGATAAATTACAAACCTAAATATAAAATCTAAAACTATAAAACTTCTAGAGAATAAAAAGAGAGTAACTTCATGATCTGGGGCAGGCAAATATTTCCTGGACATCAAAAGCATTAATCACAAAAAGAGAAATTGGATTTCATTAAATTAAAAACTGTTTGGGTTTTAAAAGATACCATTTTTAAAAATAAAAGTGCAAAGCACACTCCAGGAGAAAATACTAATTTTAAAAAACTTACAAGTATAATATATAAATAACCCCTTTAGCTCAGCAGTAAGATATGAATAACCCAATAAAATGGGCACAAGACTTTATGAATTAAAAAATTAAGTAAAAATATGTCCAACCACACCACTGAAATACCATAATACACCTACTAAAATGGCTAAAGTTCAAATAACTAGTTTTGCCAAATGTAGATAATGATGTGGAATTACTGGACTTCCACCTATAGGTGGAATGTAAAATTGTTTCAGCCTCTCTGGGAAAGAAAAAAAAATTGCAGTTCCTTATAAAATTAAACATTGATCCCAGTGGTTCCACTACTTGACATTTTACCAAGATAGATGAAAATATGCATCTAAAAAACTATTTCTATTAGAATATTCATAGCATTATTCATAAAGCAAAACTCATAACAACCCAAAATGCCTATCAATGAGAAGCACAAATTCTGATATATTCATACAATGGGATAGTACAGAGCGATAAAATAGAGCAAACTATTGATGCATGCAAAAAATGGAAAGATCTCAAAAATATCATACTCAGTTAAAAAAGAAGATACCAAAATATACATGCTCCATGGTACCGTGTGTTACAAACTTGAAGAATATAGACAGACCTTTCTATGATGGTGGAAATGAAGTGTGCATATTGGGTGGGGGATTGTTGAATCTCTGTTTTTAAGTTTTTCTTTAAACTCCAGTTAGTTAACATACAGGGTTATATTAGTTTCAGGTGTACAATATAGTAATCCAATACTTCCATACAACACCAATGGTCATCACGACAAAAGTGCCCTCTACTTCACCAATCCCCCCCACCCCCCTCCTCTCTGGTCACCATCCGTCTGTTCTCTATAGTTAAGAGTCTGTTTCATAGTTTGCCTCTCTCTCTTTTTTTTTTCTCCTTTGCTCATCTGTTTCAAAAGGAACAGGAGGAAAGTTTCACTGTAGTGGTAACAAGGAACTATATTTTTGTCAAAATCTATTGAATTATATATTTGGGGCATGTGGGTGGCTCAGTGGTTGATGTCTGCCTTCGGCTCAGGTCATGATCCCAGGATCCTGGGATCGAGTCCTGCGTCAGGCCCCCTGCATGGAGCCTGCTTCGCCCTCTGCCTGTGTCTCTGCTTCTCTATGTGTGTCTCTCATGATTAAATAAGTAAAATCTTTAAAAAAATCTATTGAATTATATATTTGTTTATTTTATTCAAATTCACATCTATATAAAAAAGGACAAAAATTGTATTATTTAATGTTTTTTTTTAAGAACAAAAAGAGCCAAGATTATATTTCTCATATTTCTCACAAGTCTTCCTGCAACCTCTTTTAGAAAAGGTCTAATCTTGCCATATTTATCAGGTTAGGAAATGTCCACCCATGATAATCATTCTTGTTTCCCAAAGTTCTCATATTTCAGTAAGCCCAAAGATTATGAATTCAACCATAGCCATTGTACTTGATAAAATTCTGGATATAATTTTGAATACACCAGCTATATCAGTTTGGAGAACAATGATTGAGTCTGAAACCAGATGTAATATTTGATGATAATTAGAATTTATTTCTATTTTATTGTATATAATAATAGTATTCAGGTTTCACAGAACATGTTCCTTTTTAATAAATGCATTCTAAATCTTAGGGGTGAAATGGCATAATATTATATTTACTATACATTAACACATTTAAGCAAAAATCATACAAATTAAACATGAAGAAATATTAATCATCAAATCTGGATGGTGGTGATCTGGACATTGGTTATACTTTCTGATTTTTTATAGGTAGGGTGAGAAACAAAATAAAATTCAAAAATGAAAATATGTCTTTCCTCTAAGACTGTCTACTATTTTATGTCTTCTAGAGTTAATTTATATAAATGCTTCAGGAATCAATTTCTTTCAAAATTCAAAATAGCATAAATGAGGTTTTAAAATTCCCATTATTATGTATCATACTGGGTTTCCCTCTTTACTGCCCCCTCTGGGAGGCTCAGATGTAAGCAACCATTATGTATCGTTTCCGTGCTTTTTCCTTAGCCCACTGTTTTTCATGGGGACAAATATTGGAATCATTCTGGAATTTCTATATTATTCTTTCCTACAATGATTCTGTTGTAATTCTCAGCAAAGGAATGTACTTCCCTGGACAGAGGAACATGTATCTTTAGAAAATTACTTCCCAGGTGACTCTAGTATGCGAGCTCCATTTCCTCCCTGGCTTCTGGTCAAGAAGTTGGCAAGATTTGTATAAATTTTCTGGGCCTGTATCCTTTATTTACTGGCTCATATTTATTTCCTTTTGAAATTTGATTCCATTAAGTATAGGTTTCTATTGCAAGCTGCCCCACTTCTCCGTAGAAGTGAGTGATATAATGAAGGGACACGTGAATTAATGATTCAATGAGTCAATCAATGAATGAGTGAGCAAGGCTATGGATTCTCCTCTTTCTTGTTGGGCTGTAAGGAAGTGTGATCCCTCCTGTCTATGCAAAATGAAGACTTTTGACCAGCACAACTAACGGGTCCTTATACTTGAAAAAAAAGAACCACTTTTCTAAATTAGCTTAATTTTATACCACATAGAGCCAACAGGATGAGACTCAGAAAACCATTTTTTCTAGATAATTTAATACTTCTGTCCTGGTTTTCTTTTTCATTAGTTTCTCGTGTTTCTGATGAACCTTTGTTCCGGTTTCTGCTACAGTGAGAGCTCCTGTCCTCACCAGGGTTTCTGAGCTCCTCTGAGGGGTGCATAGATTCTTTTTTCTGCCTGCAGGTGTTTAATGGCAGTGAAGATGTATCATCAGGCCAGTGCCGGGCAGTCTGTCATTTGTAATCAGCGTTAGGACCGGAAAGCTTCAGCTTGACCACTGCCATGTGCTCCGCTGCACTGACCACCCCCTTCAAAGCCAGTGATGGGGAGCAGTGCCATTTCTCCCAACAACTAAAATATGCACGGGTTCCTTTTAGGGCGTTTGAATGTGCACCAGCAATGCAGATATTGGCAGATGAGTAAGGAGTTTCATGTACTTGATCTTCTCTGTAGCAGAATGGATGAGTTTACTTTTTGCATTTTTTCCTTCCCAATAAACCTTCAGGCAGGGGCACTTGGGACATGGTGGCAGTCTGAGAATTTCAGACTGTGGAGTGCAAAGAGCAAACATGATGTGGTGGTGTCACAAGGTAGACTTATTCTGCGAGGTGGAGAGAGCGGTATCTCACTTAATAAGACTCCCTGATGGATTAATTTGGACCAAGATCATTCCATTAGATAAAGATGGTCCGAGATTTTGCCCAGATCCTCCCAAAGGAGGCAGGGAAGAGTGGCTACTGAAAGCATGTGTTTTGAATTCTGATGATCTTAGATGTAAGTCGTAGTTTTGTCCTCAGTACCTTTCCAAAAGCAGTTTTCCGTCTTTCAATTCCAGGTTGTAAGAGCCTCATAAATAAGAACCCGATAAATAATAAGAGTGGCAGTAGTAATAATCAATGATATATAATCCTGTTTTAATAATTAGTAATAAGTAATAACAGTGGTAATGATTCTAGTATTAATACATTTACTGAGTTCAATCTTGGTTATGTTGAAGATACAAAATGCATTGCACATTCTCCCTGTATCCATAGGACTACAATCGCACTAGAGAGAGAAGGCATGTGGCATCTGCCTTCTAAAGCAGTCGGGGATTATACGAGATCCTGTGCGTGAAGCACCCACGATCCATAACCACGACAGGTTTTAGCCAATGTTGACTTCAAGAAGGCATTCAAATACTGGGGCTTGGGAATCAGAGGGTGAACAAGAACTTCCCACTTAGACAATTAAGGGGGTAAGTGGGCTGTGCTAGGCTCATGGTGGAAGATGGGAGGCACTAGACGTTGTATTTAGAGATGCAGACTGAAGGGAGTTAGTGCCGCCGTCACAGGCCTCAGGAGCGTGCAGGAATTTTCACGGCAGAGATGAGGGCTTTAAAGGATAGAACCCCCCGCCCCCCAGGCTTAAGAACACCATTATTTTGTACTTAAAGAGGTATTTAAAGTTCACGAGGATTTTTCACATTTTCTTTTAGAAAATATTTATTTATTTATTTATTTATTTATTTATTTATTTATTTATTTAATCTATCTATCTATCTATCTATTTATTTTTACTTATTTTTTTGAGAGAGAGACAGAGAACACGGGGTGGGGAGGGGAGGAGAGCAAGGGAGAGAGCATCCTCAAGAGCTGAGCACTGAGCACTGAGCCCTACAAGGTGCTGGGGTCCCAGGACCCTGAGATCATGACCTGAGCGGAAACCAGGCATCAGACACGGAATCGACTGAGCCACCCAGGCGCCCCTACGCTTATTTTCTAACCAAATACTCACAAATTGAACAAATTTACTGTCCCCGTTTTCAGACGAAGAAACTAAGACCTGTGACTCTGCATGCTTCACCCAAGTTTACCCGACTCAAAGCGCCGGAGGCAGGCTTTTGCCTTCCTGGGCAGGCCTGGTCCAGTGTGTCTCCGTGCGACAGGCCTGCTTCCCTCAAGCATGCTAACTAGAAATGACAGGCAGCATTGATATTAATCTTTTAGTGATGGCAGGATACCAGCACATGATGGTATCTCCAAAATGAAGTATTAGCTGAGCCATAGGCTTTTTCTGTTTAAAGGGCTGCCTGGAACCACAGGCAATGCGGAGCATGAAAACAGCAAATCGAAAACAAATTCCGTAGCTCTGACACGAGTTTGCAAAAGCATCTATACATGGGGAGTGAGGAATAAGTTTTCTACTGTCTGTTAGCAACGATGAGCTTGAACACCGAGCGGTGGATCCTCCATTTCACTTTGAAATCAGCTTTCATTTGCATCGAGAGCCAGCCTTCACACCTTTCATGCTTTGAACTAACCTGCGGACACACATTCGTGGGTAATTTCTGCATTCTGTCCTTATGGGAACCTCAGTTTGTCCTTTATGAACAATAACATCAGCTTATATGTTCTTTAAAGACCCTTCCTTCTGTACTTCTGGTTACATTCTAGGTCCTGTTCATTACAAAATAATTAAATTTTCTAACCTGGGATACTATTTTTTAATGACTGAGTTGAGATCTCTTTGCCTTTTGAAAAATTAGTTCAAAATACCAAGCCACATACCACGGAAATCGAAAGTCCTTGCCAGGTTGTCGGCAAATTCCTAAGGAAGACGGAGTATGTGCTTTGTTCTCATGGCCATTAGGATCGCCTGATTAGGTTCATGACCTACCTTGCCACCCCTGCATTTGCAGATTCTGGTCCATCCTGCGTTGCCACAAACCAAAAATAATACAGCCGTTTTCTTTTTTCAAACTCAAAACCAAAGCCACTGCCCCAAAGTAGTGCTCTTTTTTTCAATGATTCTATTCCTGATAATCTTGCATCAAGATGTTAAATGTCCTGAGAGTCTCACTTTCAGGTGGGCCTCACCCCTAGGAAGGTTGCCAGGCATTTGGAAAAAAATAAAAAAAAAAAAAGGTCCCAAACCTTAGAGAAGTTCTGTAGCAAATTTTAAAGATATTAACATTTCTCTTCACTGCAGATCCATTTGGTACTTAACAAGAAGCATGGGACCCTGACAGCTGGTTGTTGAGCAGATAAAACTTTCCGTGAACATTTTCTGTGTCATTAAGTGTTCTCCCACAATGTCACTTTTAATGGCTACAGAGCATTTGAAACATATGCATGCCCTACGATTTATTTAACTGATCTTTGATTGTTGGACAACTGGGTTGGGTTTCAAAACTCATGTATTTTAGGGTTTTTATCATTTTTTAAAAGCATTTGTCAATTTGGTAGGAGGAAAAAAAAATGCCACTTCAGAGTTGTTGTATTTATATGCATTTCTTTTTGTCGACCTGTAAATAAATGTAAACCCTTTTCTCATTAGTTGATTATTTAAATTCCATCCTTCTATCCCATCAGACGACCTTGATAGCTTTGATTTCGAAACATGGACCAAAGCTCTTTCCTTCTCTCTTGCTTCACTGCTCCAACCTTGATCTGAACCGTTGAAATCACCTCCTACCCAGGCTACCTGCGTCTGCGCTTGTCTTCCCGCAAGCCATTCTCTTCTCAAAAGACAAATCAGATCATGCAGACTCCTGTGTAATACAGCTGAATGGCTTCCCATTCCACTTAGAGCACAATTCAAACCCTGTACCACAGCCTTCAGGTTCTAAGCGACCTGGACCCTCCCTAACTCTCTCATCTCTGACCTCCTCTTTATTGCTCTACCCCTTCATCCCTTTCCTTCCACCACACCAGCTGTCGTTCTGTTAAAGAAAAAATAATAACAATAATGTCAAGCTCATCCTTGATTTAATGCCTTTTTCCTTGCTTTCCTCTCCATCTGGATTGTGCTTTCCACCCCCACTCCCAGAGCTTCATGAGGCTGGCTCTGTTTTATCTTTTGGATTTCTACCCAAGCTTTGTCTTCTCACAGAGAAGTTTCTCTGGCCACCTAATCGAAATTAGCCCTTTTCACCTCTTGGGATCTGGGTCAGCATGGGCAAAGCTGCTAAAACATACAAGCTTCTTCGTGCTTTCTTAGGTTGGTGAGCAAAAGAGGAGAGGTAATAATTAGAGATTGGGCTAGGCAACTGGTCAGAGGCCAGATAATACAGGGTCTTACAGACCAGCTAAATGATCGCTTGTATTTTACTATCTGGGTGTCTAGGTAGTGTTCTTCGTACAGTTTCATTCAACCATCATTTGTTCTTTAATAAATCATTTATTTAAAGATTTGCTATCACGTAACCACTGACGAATACTAGGGATTGCAAAATTATCTTTGACTTTCAGGGGCTTTCAGTTACAATTCAGAACCTAAAATTCGTGATATCGCCAAGCACGTATAAGAATCCTGAACCATGTGTTCTCCCGACCCCCAGTAGACTGTCATCCATTAAGGAGACATCTCCTAAATGAAACAGTCAAGATACATCATATTCGTACGCCCGTAAGTCTTCTAACCTAAGGAGTTCTGCTCTTCTCACATGTTAACAACTCCCCCAGCGATCTTTTAGCTAAAGCCTGTAAATGAATATGCTAAAGCCTTTGGCTAAAGACCTAGATAAACATCTCAACTGAAGATCCCATAGACACAAACTTCATCTTTCTCACCAAAAGGCTTCTTCCACCTGTGGCCAGTGGTGGAAAGAGGTGAGGAATTACTGAGGGGAGAGCTGTCAGGTTTCATCTTTCTCCTTCTGATAGGGAAGAGGCCTTGCACA
This sequence comes from Nyctereutes procyonoides, assembly GCF_905146905.1. Classification (NCBI taxonomy): domain Eukaryota; kingdom Metazoa; phylum Chordata; class Mammalia; order Carnivora; family Canidae; genus Nyctereutes; species Nyctereutes procyonoides. The sequence goes on along the minus strand of NW_026575135.1, from coordinate 1,993,473 downwards.
TCAATGAACATGCCGTCTTATTGACTGTATTTCTACTCTGGGTGTCCCGGAGATGGAAGGTGTCAGTTTCCATCTCTTTGATTCATCACTGCAGCATGTTTGAGAGGAGATCCGGGGGCCTCGTCACATTTCTTTCCCATCTCTTTTAATTATATTCAACAAAGGAAGACAAGTCTTATCTCCCCATAAGCAAGGTGCTTTCACCATTATGAAACTGTTTGCTTGCTCTTCTGGTTTGGGGCAAAGCTCAGTTCTGTCACTTTTGACCCATCAAGGTTAAGTAGAATTTTTCTTTCTTTCTCTCTCTCTCTCTCTCTCTTTTTTGTTTGTTTCTAACAGACATTGGAATGATATAACTTGGGAAATCCATACATATGGCTCAGTAGCTAGCTTCTGGCTACCTTGAATACCCTCTAAAGCTAATATTAATTGATTCTTTTATGGAATACAGTCATTACTTAAGCATGTATGCTAGAGTAGATATTATCAACATTTTTTATGTCATAAAGATCCTTGACAGTCTACTTAAGCCTATGGAATCTTTCTGTAGCAGATTAAAGGTGGCTGTAGTCTTTTGACACTTCTCTCAAAATGACTAGGGGTTTGCCTTTCTTTAAATCCTATTGACCTTAGTGGTTTATGAGTAATTGAGAGAAAGGAGGTGAGGTGACACTGCATGACATGAAAAGCAAGGTCAAAGTCTTGTTTCTTCTGTTTTAGCTTTATGGACTACTCTCTTACTGAATACTGCCTCTAGATGCTTCCCTTCCAGGACTCAGCCATTAAGATGTAAGAAGCCCATGGTACCAGGTGAGGTATATGCGTAGGCCACCCCATTTGAACTTCCAACCATCTTGGGTACCTAGCCCAGCTAAGGCTGCTGATGACTGCAACCCAGCCAACAGTGAACTGTAACCACATGAAGGATCACATATGACATCTGTTTACCTGGGCCTTTCTCAAATTTCTGATCCACAAAATCAATAGAAAATAAAATGGTCATTGTATGTGGATAAATTTTAGAGTAATTTGTTACCCAGTTGTAGCTAACCAGAACAGATTTTCAGAATAATCTTTTTAAATGCATGAAACAAAGCTTATAAAATTATAAAGAAAACTAATACCAAAATGTTATACTTTTTAAAAAATTTTGATTTTGAATCATTCAACTTATTTATTGTTGAGCCTTTAGGAAGAGCTAGTAGTAGATGTATAGCTATTCTAATTTTGAATCAATGGTGAGTAAAAAATGACAGTATAAATTATCTGCTACAATTTTATGAATTTGCATGTCATCCTTGGGCAGGGGCCATGCCAATCTTCTCTGTATCATTCCGATTTTAGTAGAAGTGCTGCAGAAGTGAGCACTATCTGCTGCAATTTTAATAAAATATAGAAATATGTGGGTACCTGAGTGGCTCAGTCAGTTGAGTGTCCGACACTTGATCTCAGCTCAGGTCTTGATCCTTAGGGCTGTGAGGTCAAGCCCTGTGTTGGGCTCCACATTGGATGTGGAGTCTACTTTATATGTAATTTCTTTCTTTCTTTCTTTCTTTCTTTCTTTCTTTCTTTCTTTCTTTCTATTTTTTTTTTTTTTTTTTTTAGAGAAAGGGAGCACACACGGGGTGGGGAGGGTCAGAGGGAGAGAGAGAATCTTAAGCAGGACCTTACCCATTGAAGAACCCAATGTGAGGCTCGATCTCAGGACCCTGAGATCATGACCTGAGCTGAAATCAAGAGCCAGATGCTCAACCAACTGAACTACCCAGGCCCCCCTATATGTAATTGCTAATAGTGAAAAATTTGCAAGTATTACTAAATCTACTATTGTTTCCTGTCATATTGAAGGACTTACTAATTTCTGTTAGATGTTAGTGAAAATAAATATTTTTCTGTACAAATTTACTGATCCTTTGGGATATCTTTGATGTGAGATTAAGAAACCCTGCTTTAGATTTTTCTCCTTCAGGTGCTTTTTTATACTCTACTTTCCAACTGGAATAAACTTCCTCCTCTGAATATTCAAAATTCAATCCATTATTTAAGAGCTCAAACATTTAAGAACTGAAATGTTACCTCCTCCACCAAGTCTTTGCTAACTCCACACCACCTCCAGTTCTAATCATTCCTCTGAGCTTCTAAATGATATTTGATCATTTAGGTCTATTTATATACAAGCTATATGTTCCCTAATAGAGCCAAATTTCTTTTTTAAAAAAGTATAAATGTCTTGTGAATATGTCTCTGAAACAAGCTGATTCTGTCTTTCAGAAACTAGCAAAAAATATTATGCTTAATAGGTCCACAATAAAGTTATATCAGATTGATCAGTAAATCCTAAAACTGGCTCATCACTAGAGTCACCTAAGATAATTTTTTAGCGAGCACTGTTTTTCATGCTCCAGGCCAATCTTTTGAATCATAGTCACTGGGGATGGGCCCAGGGCTCAGTATTTTAGTAAGCATACCCCCCACTCCTCCAAGTAATTCTTGTATGTGCAGCATGACACCAACCTGACTTTCAAAACCACTGGACAAAATAATAATATAGTAATAATAATAATGATTGTAATGATAATAATAATTGTAATAATAATAAATGGATCAAATAAGATCCCCTTGTCTGAGCCACCCTTCCAGATTGACACTCAACTGACTTGCTCTACCTTACCCACACTTGCTGCCTGAACACATCTTGGGCAAAGTTCTGGCCGAAGCGAGAACTCTTCAGTGTTTTAATGAGCATTAGGATCACTTCCCAGCTCACACTGATTTTTCTCATCTGTGAGAATCAGAGACATGAGGGGCCATGTCTGTGTTAGGTGACCCTCTCCTCTGCCCACAAATAATTCATCCAGTTACCTGAGTCAAGTTGACCAATCAGGAGCATTTCCTTGAAGAATCTGACTTTGAGATAAAGGGAGACAGTCTTTTCCTGGTAGTGAGAAAATGTGAGGTTTAGGAGCTCTTGCTGAGTAGAAAAGGAGATATGCAAAAGAAAATATAAAGCAGATGTACAGAAAGAACAGAATAAACCTCCTGGTGGTGATTCAGTTCCTAGTTCTAATTGTCCTTGAGGTCATCTACTCTCCACCCTCTCCCTGGACACTTGGCATATTCTCCACCATTCCGGTAAATATCCTTTTCATCCTGAGCTAGTTCAAGTTGGTTCCTACCTCTGGGGACCAAGAGTATCCTGATACTGAAATCGTCCCTTTCCCCACACCTCAATTCAAAGGGAAAGCTCCTTAAAATACCCCTGCCTCTTCTTTGCTTGGTGGCCCAGTCTGTTCTAACAGCTTGAGCCCACACTGAAATCTAGCCTTCCTGATCTCCTCTACATTGATCATCTGTATCACACAAACTGGCAGCCTTATTATCCTGTTCGGTCTTGCAGTGACTCATTGTTTTCAAATTCAAAATGATATTTTTAAGGCATTATTTCGCTATACCATTTTATACCTGGGAAGAACATCCGCGATTTCTAATCCAACCCCCTCAGTCGTACAGAAGGAGAAAATGACACTAAGAGAGAAGTGACTTCTCTAAAGTCACATAACATTTCTCAAAGTAAGTTCTGCTTGGGCACAACATCGATGAATATACAGTTCTCAAGATGAAGCCAGTTTACAGAGAGGTACATTATTTGCATTTTAAACAAATGGTGTTGCTCATAAGCATAGCAAAGTTTCTGAGAAATCCTGCAGAAAAAGAAAAGCTATTTAAATGGCTTGAACCCAATTTTCTGCAAATTTAAGTATAAAAATCTAGACTTACCAAACGCTTACTGATTTGCTGTTGTCTTTAGGTTGTACTTTGGTAACCTCTTCCTATTGACTTTCCTTCTTGTCCCAACCTAACAACATCTCAAGGAGAAATTTTATCATTCTCTCCTGCCACAGTTGGATGAGTAAGACTATTACCTTTCTTCAATTCTTTTTCTTAATCTAGAAGATTTAAACTGTTTCATTTTCAAGCCTATAACTTTCTTTTTTATTGAGATATAATTGACATATAATGTTATATTAGTTTCAGGCATGTACTCTTTATGATTTGACATATATATGTATAAAAAATATATAATATATGCATAGTAAATTTTGATATATAGAGTAAAACAATCACCCCACTAAGTCTACCTAACATCCATCACCACACATATTTCCATTTTTTTCTAATGATGAGAACTTTTAAGATATACTCTCTTAGCAACTTTCAAATATGCAAAAATGTATTGTTAATTATAGTCACTGTGCTGTATATTACATCCCCAGGATTTATTTATTTTATAACTAGAAGTCTGTGCCTTTTCACCACCTTCACTCATTCCCTCCCTACACCCTGCCTTTGGCAACCACCAATCTATCCCTTGTATCTATGGGTTAGTTTCTTTTTTTTTGTTTTTGTTTTTAGATTCCACATGTAACTGTGACTATATGTTTATGGGTTTTGTTTTCCCTGAATTAATTCACTTAGCATAATCCCGTCAAGTTCCATCCATGTTGTCACAAATAGTAGACTCTCCTTTTTTTATTGCTGAGTAATATTCCATTGTATGTATATGTGTGTGTGCGTAAACACACACATATATTTGCACCACATTTAACTTTCTATTCTACAGAAACATATTATGATATCTAATCTGTATTTAAAATATAGCCACTCCAACTCCATAATCAAATTCTGAGAGAAACAATCTGTCTTTCTCTCTCTGGTCTAAGCAGTAAGGAGGATAAACCTTTGGCTTCCGGATTAGAGATTTGGCTCACAGCTCAGTGAAAGCAGAATTCGTGCATGGAGTCTTACAACTGACAGGAATCTTTGAAATAATGTAAGCATCTTTATCTCACAGAAGCAGAGATTGAGATTCAGGATAGGGAGGTGACTTTCTCAAGGTCACATAGAGATTATTTCTTGGAGTTGAGATTCAAAGATGGGCTTTCAGCTTCGCCTTCCTGTATCCTTTCAACTAAGTTCCATCACCTTCACCAATCTCTGAGGGTGAATTATTTGGGCTCTCTCTCTTCCTTTCCTTTTCCCCATTTCCTCTTTCCTCTTCCCTCTCCCCTTTCTTCTCTTCTTCCCTTCTCCTCCTCTTCCTCCCCTTCCTTCTTCTCACTCCTCTTCCTTCTCCTTCTGTTGCTTTTATGTGGCAAAAATCGCCGTTAAATATTGAATATTTGAAATTCTTCTGTTATTGAGAAAATCTCCATACAATTAAAAAGCAATGGAGTATTGGTTCTCAAATATTTTTGTCTCCCAGACCTCCCTGGGATCATAGGAATGCAATAGGTCTTCTAGGCAGAAAGTGTGCCTATATGCACATGCCAGGAGACCTCTGCACACTTTCAGGGGTTCATTTAGAGCACCATAAATCTCATCCATGCAGTATACACCAGTATCTCCTTTCTTGTGCATACTGACTACTTGAGATTCTTGTAAAAATGAACATATAATAATTCAGTAGACCTGAGGGGAGGCCTGAGGATCTATCTGTATCACTAAAAGCCCCAGATGATGCCAAAATCCACAGGCTATACTTTTAGTCATAAGAGTATAGACCCAAATCACCATTTGCCTTGATTAGCCTCTGTAGTATACAGAAACTATCCATTTACATTCATTTTCCCTTTAAAAAAAAAGAAGAATTAATAATAGTTACAGCAACTTTGCAAGGTAAAAAGACAGAATATTCATAAATTTAAACAATTTTTATCCACCTACCCAAGTCATCTCCACCCAAAAAGGAATATAAAGATAAGAGTGGTCAAGGTAATGACTGAAAATGGTGAATCTAGTAAGTCATGGAGCTAGATTTTCGGACTCTCAAGTCATATACTTTCAATCATACTACATGGTCACATGATTAGAAAATCTCTCTCTAACACACGTGTACACACACAGGCATACATGGATAAAGTAAAATAAAGTCAATCATGCAAAGCTTTGGTAAGAGCTTTACAATGATAAGGAAATAAAAAGGCAAATTTCCTGAACACTGATTTTTCCTAATTTTGTATTCTCACTGGTAGAAGTTGAGCCTGTAGATTTGTAGAGCTTGGTTCTGCCACAGATTTGGTATATTTTCTTTGACAAGTTACTTAGCAGAGACTCAGATTCTATTTTTGTTAAATAATTGAGTTATACTTATTGAGACAGAAAATTCAGATTTTCTTTTTTCAGAATGCCTGTGTGTCCTGGGATCATAGATGACATGGGGACTAATTGGAAAACATTATCACTCATTACGGTTCAAATCCTTGATAATTCCCTCTCCTTCTTCCTCCTCTTCTGTTTTGTTTTTGTTCTTGTTTTTGTTTTCTGTCACTTGCCTGTGGGAACATAGGATCTGAGCCCCCTCGATGTGCTTGCTCTTACTTGTGGAGACATGAAGTCACACCAAATAAAGCACTTAAATAGTTCAGAAGCGTGAAGGGAGTTGATTTAAGGTCTATGAAATCCTATACACTCTCATTCTTCCTTACAATCAGGATAATCTCCAGTCTGGGATGGGAAGGCGCCATCACAATCTTTAAAAGGGACAGCTTTGGTTTTTCCAAGACCTTATCAATTTGGCAAGATTGATAAAAAGTGTGCATTAGTTTGGGTTTATTATAGGACAAATGTGGTTTTGGGTGTTGATAATGTTTACTTTGAAAATAATCTAGCGAAGTTTTGTCTTGCTTGAAGCGTAAACCACTAAGGTAAACAAAATTATAATGATGAAAAAATGAACCTTACCACTATCATTGCCTGTAAGGACATCACTCTTATGATCTTTATAGAAAATAATGATAGCTGATACATATCGACCATTTACTCCGGCTGATTCACTAGGCTTAAAGCACACTGTGCAATCTTATATAACACGCCATGGTAGCCCCGTAGGATAGGTACTAGCATGAATATAATTTTTAGACTAGGAAATTGAGAATTAAGATGAGTAAGAGGTAGTGAATGGTAAAGTAAGAAAATCAAATATAAGCTGTAAGGCTACAAATACTATAACCTTGCATATTCTGTCTCAATTGTACTTAATCATATATCACATTAGAGTACATGTATTCAGTCATTTTATAATTCAGTTGATGCATAATTGGCTCGGCTGGATTTTCTGTTTGTGCCACATACAGATAGAATCTTTATGGGCACTTAAGAGTCAAGAAATTCAATCCAGGTGTGACAGATTGTTTGCAAAAAGACAGTAATTATTTCTTTCCACATCCCTTTGCTAGGCGATTTTGCAGCATTTTCTATCAAGAAGTGGTCTCTTTGCACTTCCCTTGAATTTGAGTCAGCTTTGTGACTTTATGTGGGCATTTAATGTCACAGAAATGATATTGCACCAGTTCTGAACCTACGCATCAAAAGACCTTGCATACATACCTTCACTCTCCGTTAGTCCTCTACCCCGTGAACAACCTGGGCTAGCCTGTGGGATAAGAATCATGTGACTCAGTCACCCCTGTAACTCCAGCCAATAGTCAGCCACTGTCAAACATGTGCATGAGGCCCTAGACCAGTCCCTCTCTAGCCAAGCTTCCAGTGGACCATAGCCACATGAGCAAGCCCTGCTGAAGTCAGTCAAGCTTCCCTCAATCAATGGAACAGACCAATCAATGCATACACTCATGAACAATATTAAAAGATGGTTGATTAAGTCATTAATTTTCTTAGATAGCTTATTTTTTTTGTATATTTTTTATTGGAGTTTGATTTGCCAACATATAGTATAACACCCAGTGCTCATCCCTTATTATGCAACGATAGATAAGTTAGACATCAGAAAGCAGTAGCAAGGGGCACCTGGGTAGCTCACTTGATTACGTGTCTAACTTCAGCTCCGGTCCTGATCCCAAGGTCCTGGGATCTAGCCCCACGTCGGGCTCCCTGCTCAGCGAGGAGCCTGCTTCTGCCTCTCCCTGCATTTGAGTATTAGTATATATGAAATAACACGAGTGGGGGAATTAAACTGCCAGTATTTGCAGGTTGGAGATACTCGGTCTTTGTGTTAACCCTGATAATAGGCTGCAGCTGTTTTATCTTTCAGTCGGTACAAAGCTCTTTGCTCTACCTACTGCCCCTCCCCCAGTCTTCTGTGCTCGCTCTCTCTCTCAAGTAAATAAATAAATTTTTTTTAAAGAAAGCAATAGCAAAAATACATATTTTCTCCATGGTGCCTGTTAACTATAGCTTTTTTGCATCCTTCCTTCCTTCGTTCATTCAGTAATCATCTGATAAATGCCTACTCTGAATCTGTATGTGAAATAAGCCAAGCCAGAAGTATTAATTAGGGGCTTTAAAATATGGTCTATTATAATAAGGCATCTGTTTACTGTAGAATCAGCTAGAGAGAGCAGGACACAGTGGTGCTTTCTTTAGAATAAAGCACTTTTGTCATCTGGCATTAAAAAGCACTTGCTGAGTTTATCAAATCTTAGCTGTTCTGACCAAAACCCTGCTCCCCAACTCAATACCTGGGTTTCTTCATCTTTTGTCTGGCTGTAATTTGGTTCATTTTGCTGCATCCCTTGCACATTTCCCAGTGCCTATTTCTGTCCTCTTAGACTTAGATCAATACAGCTAACTTTTTTTTTTACTTCTCTTTCATTTGACCCACTTATTTCTGTCCCAGTTCTTAATTCAGAATCTCCCTGTGACCTGTCTTGTGACTACTCAAATGCCTCAGTTTACCCCCAAAGTTCCAACATGATGAATGGCACCCACCTCTCACCACTTTGCCAGAATACTTTCCTCACAATGTCTTTGAGGCATAAAATACTAAAAATGATGATGGGGAAGAACTTGGCAGATATAAAAGAGCTATAAATATACATGCTAACTCATAAATCAATACCAATAATAAATTGTGTTCAAGTGCTATTTAATTCTTGGTGATCATCAATAAAGATATAAAAAGTTCATCCCCGACACCCTCTCTGTGGTTACCCTCTGAGCACCTGTATGCGGTTGTCTGCACCATTCCTCATCATTCTGTTTACTGTCTCCCTGATGATCTGCTTTAGTTTGATTCATCTCCTTCTGGAAGCACTTCACTATGGGCTATCATTTTCGGGGGAGCATCAAGGAGAGGCTGCTTTTCCTCCTATGTCCAGTTAGGGAACTTGTCCACCAAGAGCCTGCAACAGTGACGCTTGACGGGAGAGCATCTCCTTGTTATCTGGTCTCGGTTAATCCTGCACTCCCAGGAGCTGGCAGTCGGTTCTGGTTGGAGTTTAGCAGGAAGCAGCCCACCCCGTGACACCTGCCCAGCACCCTTCTCACCCCCGCGCCAGTGTCCCTCTTCTCTGCAACACCACCGTCTCAGTTCATAATTAGACTCTGCAACCTCCGGGCCCCTTCCGCAGAGTGATGAGCTACTAAAAATACAGCCCTGCAGGAATACGTTCAACTTCTATTTCTGTTATTTTTTTTAACACCAGTTTCAGATGAACAAAGCAGTTAAACAAAGGGGGAGAGAGAAGGTGCTGGGACTGCGGAGACGGAACACCGTCGCACACTTTGTTCATTTAATTACACAAAAGTCATCATTTCGCAGGAGCCCAAGGATGCTGCTCAGGAAGAGCGTTCACAGATCTCTCTTCTTTTGATATTTTCCACTTAAAGCCTCTTCCAATGACCCTGAACATAAATATCTTTATTGTAATCCTGAAACCCCCTACATCTCTTGTGCTGCCGGTGAACCAGGCACCACTGCTTTTATGGTGTTGGGAAGGCTGGACATAATTGGACCGTTCTGCTAATGAGACCTACTTCCATCACTCCGCGGTCTCTCTTGGCACAGAAGACAGACCTCTTAAAGCAGAAGTGAGGGTGGCGCAGGAGGAGGGCTGTGTGGAGGACTCCCAGCTATACTCAGGGTTCTCAGTCTTAAGAAGTAGATAAACAAAGCCAGAGCACATGTGTGAGGGGAAAAAACAAAACTCTTGCTTGTGTGAAAATCTGAAATCTGGAACTTTCTCCTCCTCACCCACAAGCTTGATATTTAGCAACTGCTATTTTAAAATCTGCCTTGTGACAATGCATAAATGCCTCCTTTTCTTTGGTAATATTAGGTCCCATTTATCTATTGTGTGTTGTATATCAGCTGTACTGATAAAAAGTCATACTGGATAGTCATTTAATTTGCATAAAATAATTATGAGGAGGTCTACTTTCCCCTCCTGTTTACATAAAAACACATTGGCAAGGCCTGCATTGGTTCAAGAACATAGTAAAGGTCATACAACCAGTATATGGATGAGCTGGTATTTGAACCTACGAGGCCTAAGTTAAAAGCTTGAACCTTCAGCCGCATGGTGCTCACTAGAAGAACTGGACATAGGAAGGCAAAGTCAATTTTATAACTAATTCACTGAATGAACATTTATGTAACTCCTGACATATGCAAGGCCCGGTGCTAGGCAGTGAGGTAGTTTAACAGGTGAATCTCATCTTTCGAATTGCTGACAGTCTGAAGTCAGAAATATATTTACACCAAGTATCTGCTGTATGGAAAAACATCTTAGTAATAGTTAGATTTACGGTGCTTGAAAGCACTTTATACTACATCTCTAGTGTCTACACTGTCTATGTTGGTGCTTGGTATATAGTTGGTCGTATTCAATAAACAGTTTAATGAACAAAGGGATAAATGAAGGAATAAGCATGTAACTAACCTAATGACTGAGTACATGAATATAATTTTCAAGTAGAAACCCAAGAGAATCTTAGGCATATGCCCAGTGGATGAGAGAAGCTTCTAAAAATCAAGAAATTGAGCAACAGCCTGGCTAGTTCAGAAATAGGAAATAATTGTGAGATCCGAATGATCTGCTAGGGAGATTGAATTGTTAAACTCTAGAAGATAAACTGGAAGCCACTGGATATTTTTTAAAAGATTTTTATATTTATTTTATTTTTTTTAAGATTTTATTTATTCATGATAGACATAGAGACAGAGACAGACACAGGCAGAGGGAGAAGCAGGCTTCATGCCAGGAGTCTGATGCGGGACTCGATCCCGGGACTCCAGGATCGTGCCCTGGGCCAAAAGCAGTCACCAAACTGCTGAGCCACCCAGGGATCCCCCCCTATATTTATTTTAAAGAGAGGAGCGTCTTTCCTCCTTTATCGAATATTAGTTGACTCGGTGTCCATCGAGAGATAATGGATAAAGAAGATGTGGTCTATGTATACAATGGAATATTCCTCTGCCATTAGAAATGACAAATACCCACCATTTGCTTCAATGAGGATGGATCTGGAGGGTATTATACTGAGTGAAATAAGTCAATTGGAGAAGGACAAACATTATATGTTCTCATTTATTTGGGGAATATAAATAATAGTGAAAGAGAATAGAAGGGAAGGGAGAAGAAATGGGTAGGAAATATCAGAAAGGGAGACAGAACATGAAGACTCCTAACTCTGGGAAGCAAACTAGGGGTGGTGGAAGGGGGGGAGAGCAGGGGTGGGGGTGGATGGGTGACGGGCACTGAGAGGGGCACTTGACGGGATGAGCACTGGGTGTTATTCTGTATGTTGGCAAATTGAACACCAATAAAAAATAAATTTGTTATTAAAAAAATAAAAAAATAAAGAGAGGAGCATGCATGCATGTGTCAGGAGATGGACAGAGATATAATCTTCAAGCAGACCACTGAGCACAGAGCTTGAGCTCATAACCCTGAACTGATGACCTGAGCCAAAACCAAGAGTTGGACTCTTAACCTACTGAGACATCCAGGTGCTCCAAGGAAGTCACTGGATATTTTTAACCAGGGAGGAGAAATGATTAGATAGGCATTTTTGAAAGACCGGTGTGGCAAAAGAGAATGAATTATAGAGGGCGTTAAGAAATGGTAGCAAGGAAATCAATCTATATTTGTAAAATTTTAGTTGAATTGTATTTCACGGAATTAAACTGATAGAAAAAAAAACTGTAAAAAAGATATTTGCTGGGACATAGATTTTAATATCCTAATCAACTCTTTTTGTCTAATATTTAATGTGCTTAACATGGCTACCTAAAGCAATTAAAGCAACTTGTGTTATGGATCAATTATATACATAAATGCAACTTTGTGATCTTGGTTATGTTAGCCTAATTTTTTCCCGATCTATAAAATGGGTATATTGATTTCAGTGTGGCCCAGCCATGAGCTTTAAAGTACAATAATATTTATGAAAAAATTTTATAAGCCATAGAAGTGAGGGTCCTAATTTTTATCATTATGATCACTACGATCATCTAAGCAGAGAACCTAGATGCAGAGTTGCATTATGATCACTACGATCAGTACAAAGCCCAGTGTGGATAATGAATGTTGAGGAACTATGAGCATCAGTGCTGTTGCCCCAGATTTCCGTGTCAGCAGCCTGCTGCAGAATGGTGATCATCATAGCATAATCTTCAAATCTGAAAGAAATGAGCTCAGATTTATTGAGTATCCTTGAGGCTAAACAGTGTGCAGCACACAGTGAGTGCTAAATAAATGATCTTCACCGAGGTTGTTATCTGAAATCGCCTCTATAGCCAAAAAAAAATAAAATAAAATAAAATAAAATAAAATAAAATAAAATAAAATAATAAAATAAAATAAAATAAATAAAATAAAATAAAATAAAATAAAATAAAATAAAATAAAATAAAATAAAATAAATTGCCTCTATCTTCCTATGCAAGTAGTCCTCCACCTTCCAACCTTGATTTCCCCTTCTTTGTTCCACTTCCAACTTCTGCTCTGCCATTTACCCACAAACATGAACAAAGATGGAGGAACGCTTTTAAACATCTTTTTCATGTTGGTAAAATGCCAAAATAGGGGCTTAATTTAAAAACCTATAAATACATATTTTAGACTTATGTGTGTAAGTATATATACACACATATATATGACAAAAAATAAGCTAACACAGAAAATTCAGTGCTACAAATTGTTGGCTGAGTCTCTCGTCAGATTTCATATATCTCTGATAATTTCTCCATCTGAAATGAAAGAATTTATTTATTTCTGTCCACTCTCTGGCACAGCCTACTGAATTCCATCATCCACCTAGTCACAAATTGATTAGGTTATACCAAACCACTGCAATTCATTTATGTGAGCCTTTATTTATTTATTTATTTTTATCTCTCAGCCCCTAGTGACACATAAAGATACATCAGCCTGTTCGCATCCTCGCTGGCACTCACTCTCTCCCTAGCTCTCTTTGGGTTGCAAGAATGATTGTATCTGTTCATAAGCCTATAAAACGGATATTTGATTTGATTTAGATGGAGACTCACTGAGCTAATTTCATTATGATTAACTATCTACTGTGAGTTTTATACTTTTTGTGGTTCTGAACCACTGATGTAATCTGATTTGTCAGTGAACAGTCTCTGGTCATATCAGCAGGTCATTTTTTGGTGAGAAAGAAGGTAAACTAAGGCTCAGTCTAGGCAGAGATGGGTTCATTAACACAATTATATGCCTACTCTGCAAACAACAGTACTAGGCACTGGAGAAAGCGAGAGGAAAAAAATATAATGGCTTTTTTCATCAAAAAGCTCTCCACTCTAAAGGAAAGACGGATGATTGCAATGTTGCAATGAAAGGTAGTATGTGTAATAATAATAATAATATGAATAAGTTTTCACAGAGAAGAAATTCATTCATTCATTCATTCACTAAATATTTCATGAGTGTAACTATGTCATATAAAATGAGTTTTTCTCAGATATGAGATCTGGAAATACTTTGAAGACAGAGTCACACCTGAGCACTGCTTTGAAGGGTGAAGAAAACTTTACTAGTTAGACCTGGTGGTAGATAATTGGCAATTATTCCTTTCCCTGTATCCAAGACTCTTTGAAATTAGACTCTATATCTTTTCTCATGAAGTAGTAATGTCTGCTTTTTTCCCACCTTTTCCCTCTCTCCATGGATCTAAAGTGGTTCCCTTGAAATTCACTTTGGCCAAGAGAATATAGAAGAAGCACTGTTGTGCCAGTTCTTAGTTTCAACCTCAAAATACTTTGCAAACTTCTATTTTCTCTTTGGAATTCTGAGACCACCATACAAATTAAGTGTAGACTAGCTTACTGGATGATAGTAGATGATAATGGTTTAGCCATTTTAATCACTTGAGATCATAGCTAGCCAAGTCTAGAAGCAGGGAACCTAGATGCAGAGTTGCATTAGTGATTCTAGCCAAGACCAGAAGAGCCATCCAAGTTGGTTTATTCCAAATTTCTAATACATAGAATCATGAAGCAAATAAATGTTGGTTCAAACCACGAAATTTTGGAAGGTTTTGTTATGCTACAAAAACTAAATATTTAAGCACCACTTTCCAGAGGGTAGGGATAACATATGCAAGAGCACTGAGGCAGGAATCGATCAAGAGAACTTAAAAGATCTATAAGAGGTTCAATGTCCTCATTAATGTCATTCTAGCTACAAATGATGAAAATTCAATTCAAGCTAGTTTGAACCAATAAAGGAATTTATTGGCTCTAATGCCTGATGATTGCAAGGGGTGGATCTAACTTCAGAAATAATTGGATCTAGGTGTCCAAATGGTGCCATCAAGACCCTATTCATCTACATTCAATGCCACCTTTAAGTTTGTTAGTTAAATTATTAGATGGGTTCTTTTCCTGTAGTGCAGAGATCCATGGGGAAGCTGCAGGCCTCCATTGTGTCCCCAGTTAGCGGACTCCAGGATGACCCTCTCACTCTCAGAGCTCTGATTTTCTGTGCAGGAAATTCACCAGACCATTAGGGAGAAGGAATAGTTTCCAAAATGAAAAGAGGTATCCTACCACCAGAGAAAAAAGGTTGGAAGAATGACTAGTAGAGATTAAAAACAACAACCTCCCTCTGTCAGTTAATTTTCCTATTTCAACCAATAGAATGCCCATCGTCCGCTGATTTATATGACAAATGAGCTATAACCAGTTTGTTGTATCACGTAACTTAATAAATGAGGTGTGTTGTTGACCTCAGCATAGCTTGAATTATGGTGTCATGATGCCTTCTGGGATTTGGCACCATTTCTCCACATGGTTCCAGAGTTTTTCCTCCTCTTTTGCCTTTAACCTGGCTTTCCTCACGATAGCAAGATTGACCATGGCACCTCCGAGCCTCACATCTACAAATTATATAGAGTCCAGAGACAGAGAAAGAATCCATTTTGTCTTCCAGTTTTCCAGGTGAAGTCCTAAGATTCACCCTGTAATGATAGTCTTGGGTCTTATGTCCAACTATAAAGCAATAACTATGGCCTAGAACCATGGGGAACCAATCATGGAAGCTAGGACTAATGAGGAAGGGAGAAATGGAAGCTGACAAGGCAGATAAAAATGCTTATTATTTCCACTTACAATCAGAATTGATGCGGACTAAAACCCTGGAGAAAGGTGATAGGAGATGAAACTCAGGAGCAGGCAAGGTTGGCACATAAAGGCCTTTGAAGTTCATGCTTTATAGTCTCTGGGGTCAGTCTATACATTCCTAGAATTCCTCCGAAATGCCAACACCAGGTGAGCACGGATTATAGCTCATCGTCTGTCAAAATTCATTCATTTCTTCATCCATTCATCTAGTCAGCATATCTGCTGTGGGCATCTATTACAGCCAATAGACTCTGACAACTACTGATGGCACATAGATGTATTAGATAGTGCCCTGTCCCCGGGAGCTCACAGTCCTGTAGGGAGGCAAGTACTTAAGAAAATGTTTGCCATATATTAGCAAAAGTGTGCAGAGAGAGCTTGCTTTATTTGGTAGGTGTTCATCTTCCTGGAAGGATGAGAGTCAACAGGACTGTAACATAAATCCTATAGTGAATAAGCCAAAAAGAGTCAGAAACGACATCTATGATTTATTGGTGAAGTCAAGATTCACCTCTTGGTTTGATTTGCATCATTTTATTGAATTTTCAAAACTCCTCAGAAAGTTGACTTTATTATTGTAACTGGTGAGGAAACCGGAGCTCAGAGAATTAACATGCCCAAAAACACTAAGGCAAAAATAAGAAATTCACTTGATCCTTACTGAATCTAAATGATGTGATTCTAATCACTACCTTACACAACATATTATGTTGGGATCTCAGATGTTCTCAGATATTCCAGTTGTACATAGTCACCTTGTCTTTAAAAATAAGGCAATAATAATTCAAATATATATGCCATAGTTGTAGCTATTCTAAAGGTCTCCCCACTATTTGTGCATGTTTGAGTTTCCTGGGCTCTTGCTTTATCTTGACCTCCTTTGACTGTGAACTCTGCTTCTACTGAAATAGTTTAGGGAATATTTTCTCATCTGGTACTGTGATCTCTCCCTGTTCGCAATGGATCAACTTAGATATGGAAGCTAATTTTTCCCCCTCTTTGATTTCTAAAAAGAGGAATGAAACAAAAACCTCAAGACAAGCTTGTATATGGGTAGATAACTTTATTGAAGAATCAAATAATAAAGGGAATCTCTATTGCAGTGCACACACACACACACATACACACACACACAAGAACTTAAAAATTGAATTATCCTGTTTCTGAAAATCCACTAGTTTCTTCTGCTTATCGGTGTTTATCATCATAGCATATTTATTGGTTTCCCTTTGTCTCATTTCCTCTCTGTATCCCTTTCCATTTTTACTATCACATCATGTTTCTGTCCAGATTAGTTTACCTACTTCTTGGTTTCCTAGACTCCTAAAACCCTATATCTTCAAGACAGCATCAACCACTCCAGGGAGCTTTCCAGTGTATTTTCCTAAACAAAGACAAATTTCACTTTAAGAGGATTTCTAATGCTGCTCTAAAAAATATTGATGGGGTGCCTGGTGGCTCAGTTAAGTATCCAACTCTTGGTTTCTGCCCTTATCATGATCTCAGGGTCATGAGTTTGAGTCCTGCATCAGGCTTCACACTCAGTGTGGAGTCTGCTTGAGTTTCTTTCACTCTCCATCTTCCCCTGCCCCCACTTCTCTCCCCACCCATGCTCTTTCTAATATAAAATAAGTAAAATCTTAAAAAAATGAAAATATTGTTACACTCCTGTGATCCTGTCCCCAAGGCCCAGATTAAGTAGCATGCTCCAGACATATGGAGGTAGGATGGGAAGTGGTACCCTGGCACAGTGAGACAGGTTTTAAGTCTAGAATTCATAAAATCGGTGAGTGGAACATTTCCTCTGAGCCTTGTAATAGTGTATCCTAGATATATGTTAATAGATCAAAATTGTCTATCTGATATTATCTGGTGGTGATCTCTTGCAGGGGGTAGGGACAAGTTCCTGTCTGATTGAGTCTATATATAATATAGAATATGGTGCAATTATCGGATGCTTGATAACTTTTATCAGATCGAAGTGAATTTAACCAAGTAAGATAAACCTGCAAAATCAAATGAGATGATTGATTTTTTGTCTCTTATTTTTTGGTTAATTTATTATGCTCCCCCTCCAAATTTATCAGAGAATTTTCAATTCTTGCTTATCTATGTTTTGCAAAAGACACAAACCAGCAAAAAAAGGTTTTATGTTTTCTCTAGCAAACATAATAGAAGTGGGCATGTCAGAATTAAAGTCGTGGTACCATCAATTAAGTTCTTCTTCTTCACCTAGTCTTTCCAGTTCTGAAGGGACAGCATCCATGCAGTTTTAATATGGGAGACTTTTTCTTTTAAAGGTGTTTGTGAATTAGAAACAAAACAACAAAAACAATAATCACAGTAAAATACTACTTCACATGTATTAGAGTGACTGTTATAAAAAAAAAAGAAAGAAAAGCAAAAAACAAAACAAAAACCCAGAAGATAACAAGTATTGGTAAGGATGTAGAGAAATAAGATGCCTCAGGCATTGTTGGTGGGAATGAAGAATCATACAACCTCTGTAGAGTATGGTGGTTCCTCATAAAGTTAAACATAGAATTGCCTTATGATCCAGCAATACCACTTCTGTGAAAGAACGAAAACAAGGACTTGAACAGATATTTGCACACCTGTGTTCATAAGAACACAGGTTATTTGCAATAGCCAAAAGGTAGATACAACTGGGATGCCCATTGGTGTATGAATAAAGACACAAAATATAGTATATGCATATAGAGGAATATCATTCACCCTTAAAAAATTAATTACATTCTGGGGGCACCTGGTTAACTGAGTCAGTTAAGCACCTGCCTTTGGGTTAGGTCATGACCCCAGGGTCCTGGAATCGAGCCCCACGTTGGGCTCCCTGCTCAGCAGGAAGCCTGTCTCTCCCTCTCCCTTTGCCACTCCTTCTTGTTCTCTGACTCCCAAATAAATAAATAAATAAATAAATAAATAAATAAATAAATAAATAAAATATTTTTAAAAATTATATTCTGAAAAAAAATGTGCTCATTGAATTCAGACACAATAATTCCATTTCTATGAGGTCCCTAAAATAGTCAAATTCATGAAGAAAGAATGTATAACAGTGGTTACCAGGAGCTGAGGGCAGGAGAGAACGTGAAGTTACTGTTGAAAGGGTATAGCTTCCATTTGGGTGAAAGAGAAGTTCTTGAGATGGATGGTAGTGATGGTTATACAACAATGTCAGTGCACTTAGTGCCACTGAGTTGTACACTCTGGTTAAAATGGTAAATTTTATGTTATAATTAATAATAATAAGGCAATGATAATTATAATTAATAACAGCACAACATAATAACATTATGTTAATAATAAGGCAATAAATAATCATCATTAGAGCTGTTTTTTTAGTCACTTCTATAAGTAAAGAATTGCATCAAATGCCCGATGATTTTGACATCAAAATGTCACACATACCACAATCCTACAAGGTGAGTATACCAGGCATGGTTCAGTCAGACCAATTTGAAACCATGCTAGTTACTTAAACAGATAGAATTTATTTATTTTTAAAAGATTTTTACTTATTTATTCATGAGAGACACAAGGAGAGGTAGAGATACAGGCAGAGGGAGAAGCAGGCCCCCTCCAGGGAGCCTGATGTGGGACTCGATCCCAGGACCTCTGGGATCACAACCTAAGCAGAAGACAGACGCTCAACCACTGAGCCACCCAAGTGTCCCAAACAGATAGAATTTAATATGAAAGACTGTTTGCTGGAGGACTGAAGAGAGAAAGGGGGATGGGAAGTTAAGTAAGATTGAGGTATCTCTCCCGGGGCAAGGGCAAAAGGAAAGAAGTTAGAATTCTTAAAACTAAACAGCTTGGCATAGGGGCTCCACAAAGCTGGGAATCAGACCGCTGAAGAGGAGTCACAGACAGGCAGGGGCTGGTATCTCCAGACATGTGGTGCGGCTGTTTCTCAGGGTGTTGGAAAACTGCAAACCAGACCCAGCTTCTGCTATAGGAACATGTTGTAGCCAGAGTGAATAAGGGGTGCTGAGCAAGACTGGCAGGAGTAAGAACTACGTGGGATGGACTGAGTCTTCTCTTCCACCTCTTGTCTTGATGCCTCTCCCAGCATCTCCTCCTCCAGATGGCAAAGAAAATATTTTCCACAGTAAAGAATGGTAAGTTAGAGCTGAGAGACTGCAGCTTAATAACTCATAGAGTTTGTATAATTATCCTTATTTTGCAAAGGATAAAACCATGATTTGTAGAGGCTGGATGGGTCAGACAGGTGACACAGTTGGTGGAAGAGCCAAGTATGTGAACTCAGCTTTTCTTCAGTAAAGAGTGTATCTTTCCCAATGTACCATCTCATTTTATTGGTTAGTTTGCTCATTGGTTATTCAAAGAGAAATTCTATTTCTGAAAGTTTCCCCAGTGTCAAGCCCCGAGCTCCATGCTAGCAAGGCAAAGATTAATAAAGTATGGATGAGAGACTCCTAACTCTGGGAAACAAAGGGTTGTGGAAGGGGAGGTGGACGGGGGGATGGGGTTACTGGGTGATGGCACTGAGGGGGGCACTTGATGGGATGAGCACTGGGTGTTATACTGTATGTTGGCAAATTGAATTTATTTTTTTTAATTTTTATTTATTTATGATAGTCACACACAGAGAGAGAAAGAGAGAGGCAGAGACACAGGCAGAGGGAGAAGCAGGCTCCATGCACCGGGAGCCCGACATGGGATTCGATCCCGGGTCTCCAGGATCGCGCCCTGAGCCAAAGGCAGGCGCTAAACCGCTGTGCCACCCAGGGATCCCCGGCAAATTGAATTTAAATAAAATATTTTTTTTTAAGAAACAAGTATGGATGAGTCCCAGCTTACAGTCAATTCAGGGATTCAGAGAGTGGCCAGAGGACCCTAGCCAGGTGGCAGATGTTAAAACAGAGGTAGATGGTATACATTGGAGGACACGGGAGCATTTTACGTAGGAGGATAAGGTAGGTGTCCAGGAAAGCATCCTGAGTTGGTGACCCTGGAGCACGTATTGCGGCAATGAAGGAAACAACGGGCATTTCCTTAGTAAGGATGGTAGCGTGACGAAATCTCGTTAAGTGATCCCAGCCCCTACACTCCTCCAAGATGAAGCCTATTAACTGAGCAGAGTGCAGGCCCCAGTCTGTGAAGCTTCCCTACAAGCCTGGATGCTTCTCCATTTTCCACAAGCCACAAGCCAAAGAGAGGTTGACCTTTCTACAGAAATGGACAGGGATTAGAGGTCAGGGATTTTGTGTAAGTGGGCCATCTTTGAAGTCCTTAAGTTTCAACAGATAAAAAGAGATGCTCAGAGGCCTATCTTCTGGGCCCTGCCTTTGATTCTCAGACAAGAATATAAGAAATAAGATCATTGTGTCAGAACACAAATTCTTATTTCCAGGAACTTCCAAAGAGACTGATTTCCCCCTGTATTTTAAGGCAGAGCGAGGAAACCTATCTTCTTACTAGCCTCTGCTTATTTATAGCATTGATTGACAATGACTCACAGAACTCTCTCTGCTTCATTTTTTTTTCTTTCTCACTGTAATGTTAAGAGGAAGTGCTATTTACTTAGTACTGACTGTGTAGGATTCTATGCTAAGGGCTTTGCACATAGTAGCTCAACTAATTCTCACAAAAACTTAATAAGGAAGAAAATAAGGCTCAGAGAAGACAAGTAACCTGACCAAAGTCACACAGCTAAGAGAACGCAGATCTAATACCGGTGCACAGACCTAACAAGTGAGGGCGATAGCCTTTCACAGATAGGAGTTCCTTCCCCGTATCCAGAAATAATTATACGTGGAATAGTCAGTCAAAGGTAAACTGGAATAGTTTGCCACCAAAATAATGTCATTTGAGAAATAAAAATATTCAGACACGAATATATTTTTCATCAGTGTTTGCCTGTGCTTGAATTCCCAACTATTTTAAGCAATTCAATCAGCACATATTTTGTGTCTATTGTGTATATGGCATTGCTGTTGGCATTAGAGATACCAAAAAAAATCGGTTAAAAACAGCCCCTATTATCCCGAAACTCAATCTAACTAGCCAGTTATTTTGATCCTCAGAGCCAACCAGAGGAATGGACACACTTGAACCCCACACTTGTCCGAGAAACACGATCCTTTTCATAGACTAAAAGGAGGGAGCTTCCTTAAGAGCATGAAAGGATCTTCAAAAATTCCCTTCCTCCTCCTCCTGGGCTTAGTTCTTGTCTGTCTTTCCAACCTGATATAACAGGAGGCCAGGTACAGGTGTGGCTTCTGTTGGGGAGACCTTTAGCTCTGGACTGGTAAGGGCATTGGCAGGACCAGTGTGTAGGACTGGGTGTGGCCTGTCGGGGAGAGGAAAAGAGGCTCCTGACGTCTTCATGGCGTACTAGCTATCTTACCAGCAAGGAGGCGGAAACCACTTAACCCGGATTAAAGAATAAGGATTTGCTAGTGTACCCTCTATACCGTCTCTAGGATCTCCACCCTAGATGACTGGTGTGCTGCTGGGCCCCAGGTATAGGCAACGCAGGGAAACCTTCCTGTTCTTTTCAAGCTCCCATTTTCCATGTGAGTTTGAGATGCAGAGAAATTAAGAGACTATTCAAAGATCACAGTCAGCTCAGGATGAAACCCCATGTTCCCCACCTCCAAAAGCAACGTTCCTTCCTGCCTTTTCAATACTCTAATACGAAGGACCACCCCTTAGATTCCCCCCCTTGACACAGAAGGTGCATTTATATAAACATTAAAAAGTGGTATCTGCAGAGTCCACACCAATCCATCTCTCAAATCTTGCTTTTCATGGCGTTATTATGGGAGCACACTTCGTGAAGCGCTCTCTGTAGATGCTATTACCCCGCACGGCAGCTTTGGAAAGTGGGCTGAAGAAGCTGTGAGTTTGTGCAACAGCACATGTTAACATGAGTTATAATATGTCAGGGGCCCCGTGTTAACGATCAGAGAACCTATTCAGCTCCTTTAAGGTTAATCAACTCAGCATTTGTGCCAGGTGTAATGTCTAATTAAAATGATGAACGGGTGGAGAATGCCTCCAGGCAGAGGGAGGAGATGGCACAAAGAGGGAGCACCCGTGCCATATTGGTTTGGAAAATCAATAAGAGGAGCTCATTTTATCCCAGTGTTATCTGCGCACTTGCCATTCAGTGGCTCATTTGAAAAAGTGCCAACTGGCTGATGAGTAGGCTCAGCAGTGCTGTGATTTTCAGCACTTAAGGATGCTCTGGTTAGAGGAGGCTCAGGGTGGCCCGGGATGTCTCTGGAGGGACCAGAGAGAGGGAAGTGTGCTCAAGCTGACCCAGGAAGCCGTATCGTGGCTTCCACTTTGAATGAGCGAATCCGAGAGGTGGGAGGAAGCTAGTGAAAGGAGCCACCAGAAGAAGACTAGGGAAATGCGAGTTGGAGTCTCAGTTCTGCTAGTAAAAAGATTCTTCACCTCCGGGAAGTATTTTCAGCCCTCATTTTCATCATCTGCAAATGTACGTAATCATGACATTAGCTGCCTCTTCTAACTGTGTAAGTTTGTTGTGAGCATGGGAATAATTTTCGACTGTGACAATTACGTAATAATATATTCTTTAAAATATAAATAGGTACCTGTACCTCCTTGTATGACTCTGTTTGTATGTGTTAATTTATTTCATAAATATTTATTGAACATCTACTATGTGCTGAACCCTCTTCTAAGCACCAAGGAAGCAGCGAGAAATAGACCCTGTGACTGTTTCAAGGAAGTTGAATGTCTAATGGCAGAGAAAGTATCTCACAGATACTTGATGATGGTCTGGTTATGTTTAGTCAGATTTTGTCACTCCTTTCCCAACTCTAGGAAAACTGGAGGGTCAGGTGTAGGAAGAAAGTAGTGGGGGGTCACTCAGTTTTTGCAAGGTACTTTTAATTTATTAAGATCAAATGTCGGAGACCATCATTGTGTTCTTAGAATGTGATTCATAAGTAAACCTTGGAAAAATATGGAATTGTTTATCACTCACCTTGAAGTCCTGGGTGGACATGATCTTTTATTTCTGTTCACAGCTCACTGAAAGTACTTTTTTAAAAGCCCATCAATAATTTGAGAATGGCAGATATAAAGGGATTATATGATTTTTTTTTTTATTTTCTGGGATTGGTTCTCTAATCTCAACTTAAAAATTTCTTCACGGGACGTCATTAAATCATGAGATTGCTCGCACCACAGCTAGAGACCCACGGGGGCTTATAGTTTATTGATTTCCTTGTCTAGCATTTAATACTTTCATCATGGGACTTTCATTAGACACTTAATATTTATCCATTGTTTCCTATAGATTATGAGAGATAAAAATTAACCAAGAAGACACCTTCATTTGGCTTATGGAGTTCGAGGAACAAAACTATTCTAAGTGTCGTGTGGCAAATTGTTATCTGTTTGTAGTCTGGGATAAAAGATACCTGACATTATGGCACCGGGGAAGTGACTCAGAAGAAGTGAATATTTACAAACGTATAGTTCTCAAAAGAAATCGCTTAAAGTGTCCCTGAAAATTAGTGGATCTTAGACTCCAAATGCTAGAGTAAGATTCTAATCTCTTTCCTTTAACCTAAACTTTGTTCAAGATTCCGTGACACTGCAGTTATTGGCAGCTATTATGAAGAAAAAGAATAGATAAGTGGCTCATTGTAAGAAAACATGTCATTAGTCTTTAGAAGGGAAAAAAGGAGAAATCTAAGGAAAATGGTATGGATACAGGTCAGAACTTGCATTCTTATGAAGAACAGATAAAACTATGCAACAAGAGACACTAAGTTAATTTAAATTTTAAGAAAATGTGTGTGTGTGTGTGTGTGTGTGTGTGTGTGTGTGTAGGTTTATGTAGGAAAAGAAGGAGAACCTAGCATGACTACACATTGGAGTAGTGAGCAGTATGTAACTAAAGAATACATGACTTTCTCTTTCCATGTGTTACACCTGATATTTTTTTTTACACTGATTAAAGAACTTGTGTAAGAATGATTCTAGTAAAAGTACCTAATTAGTAAGGCTTTGGACATAAGGTGGGGGGGGTGAAATTTATTGCTGGTGGGAGGAATCTAAGGTAAAAGTTGACTAAGAATTCTTGAACACTTGATTGAATACCTCACTCTGTCCTTGATGTTAAAACGCTTATTCAAGAAAGTATATTATCTAGTTGGGCTTTAAGAGGTGAGAAGTGTAAAAATAAACAGAGAAGGAAAAGGAGGGAAAGGAGGAAGATACAACCACTACCAGTATTACAACAAGTAAAAACACTGAGACATGACAATAAGCCTTATCAAGTGCCCACTATGTCTCAGACACCATAAATGGTATCCCAGTTGACTCTCTAAACCCCTTTATGATGTGGGTGGTCCCCCTTGTATAGACGAGGATTACACATCACCTCAGCTCCAGCACAGTCTCAACGGCAGTAACTACCACGACGTTTAGAATTGTGAGTTGGAATTTGGGAGGCTACCGCGGCATGTTCTGTTGACCTCTGAACTTCCTTTGAGAGCGAAGATAACTCATTTAAAACCATTTGCCTCTTGGAATATCTTTGATTCTGTTTTATTCTATAGAACACAATGGGTATTAGGACGGTGATTCTCA
This sequence comes from Nyctereutes procyonoides, assembly GCF_905146905.1. Classification (NCBI taxonomy): domain Eukaryota; kingdom Metazoa; phylum Chordata; class Mammalia; order Carnivora; family Canidae; genus Nyctereutes; species Nyctereutes procyonoides. The sequence goes on along the minus strand of NW_026575135.1, from coordinate 1,968,467 downwards.
GACCTGATTCTATAAGCACTTGAGAGATCTTAAGTGATCCATCTTAATTTTACCATAAAATTGTCTTATGTTTTTCTTTTTAAATACACACCACCTCTCACTTGAAGAAAATGAAAGTGTTGCAAGCATACAGAGATGAAATGTGTCCTATTATCAAATAGCAAACTTCATTGCATGAATGATGTAGAGAAGAGAGAACCAGTATCTTGGCATCAGATAAACTTGATGGCTTTTTACCATATCACCTATAAACCATGTGATTTAGGGTCTTTGTAACATTGCTTTGAGACTTCTGTATTTTAACTATTAAATTAGAATAAATCATAGCTGACCTGATGTGCCATAGATTTTCTGAAAGAATCAAATGAAGCAAAAACATATACAGAATATCTCTGTTAGCTGGAAAACTTGAGTTTTGGGGGGACTGGCTTTCCTCAGTGCCCTGGAAGAGTCCAAGAAAAATTACAAGGTACAGTCACTACCTTCAATTTCCTATCAGCCAAGATTAATAAAAATAACAATAAATTAGAAGGAGTCTGTAATAACTTGTGAATTTTGAGAGGGCAGAGAAAGCAATGATTAACTCCAACAGACGTATATATATATCAGAGGTGGCTTCAGATGAAATACATCATTTTGATGTGGCCAAGGCTGAAGACTAAGGAGGAGCCCAGTACAGATTTGTGAGTCGTTTATGGCTTGAGGAAGAATAAAAACAAGACTTGAAGAGTGTGGACGCTCACAGAATTAGCAACTGTGAAGATTTGATCTTGATACCTGGCATAAGTATGGTTTGACTGAAAAAGTGCCTGGTATTTTACAAATCTGAGATTAAATTAAAATTAATCTAATTTCAGGCACTACCTTTTCATGCTGGGGTCACCCTGGCCCTTGGACCTACTAAGAAGGACATGGTGTTTAGAAGTTATCAAGGTGGGCGTTCTCTGTATCTTCGGACTCTATTTTCAAAATTGGAGACAATAGTACCTTTTCTGATTGTGTGTCTGAGGCAAAGTCGGTGGCAGTGAATAGAGAAGCAGTGTCATTCCTTCTAATTGTATATTTCCTTTTGTTAAAGCTTCAAAGCAAATGACATGAAAAATCCTCTTTAATGGTGATGAGCAGATTTTTCCATTTGTAGATGATGACCACATGCATCGATAGCAAGACCATTCTTTATTTATGCTCAGCCGAGTTCTGCAAATAGAGAAATCGGCTAATTATCTACCAATTTTCATTCTTTATCTCCATAGAATTTTAATGAACAGGAATTGCCATTTACTCATTCATATTTGTGAAGAGGGAACAATCTTCGCCTTTGGTGATTTCTCTCACTGTAGTTCTTGACACCTATAGTATTCAGAGAAATAAAATTCTGGCTCGTCATCTTCCCATCACTCACCAGTCTTTTCTGCTGCCCTCCTGACCACTATCTTCTGCATCAGGCTTTTTGTTCTGAATTTTGAGGACAAGGTAGAGATATTTTGAAAATTTCCTTTGTGTTGTCTACATAGACCTGCCTTTCTGCGAAGATATGGCTTGGGTTTAATTGGTTTGTATTCCACACAAAGCAATCAAATCAAATCAACAAATACCCATTGAGGGTAACTATTACAAGGCAATAAGCTTGACAAAATGCCCCTTTACTAATTTCTGGCCCGAATTCCATAGACCCTAGAAATATTTGGCACAGAGGTGCAACTTCTCCGCTGCTAAATGATCATCATCATTAGTAGTAACAAGAGTTTATTATTGCACCAAATTGTCTCCTAGAATCTGTCTACTTCTCCATTCCAACCACTACTATCTTCATTCAGGCCATATATCATCTGGCCCAGACAATACAAGTACTTCTATCTGGTCTCCCTGCTCCCCTTCAATCCATTCTGTGTTGGCCAAAATATTTATTTTAAAGCACGCATCTTATTTTGCCCTCTTCTACACCATAAATTAAGGCAATACATAGTTTTAGTTTAGAGAGTAAAGAATAATTTGGGGGACCACCAATGAAGGTTTCAATTATTTTCATTATAATGGAGCTCAGGCATAAATCTAGACATATACTTCTTTTTTTTTATTTATTTATGATAGTCAGAGAGAGAGAGAGAGAGAGAGAGAGAGAGAGGCAGAGACATAGGCAGAGGGAGAAGCAGGCTCCATGCACCAGGAGCCCGACGTGGGATTCGATCCCGGGTCTCCAGGATCGTGCCCTGGGCCAAAGGCAGGGGCTAAATTGCTGCGCCACCCAGGGATCCCCTAGACATATACTTCTTAAAATAATAGTGCTTTTGCAGCTGTACCACCAAATCAAATTTATAAATGAAATACAAACATAGTGAAACCAAAAAGAAAAACAAATGCCAGATACGATCATTGTTCCTCTAAAATTGTATCAATATAGGATTTACCTCAGAGCACCTGGGTGACACAGTGGTTTAGCATCTGACTCTTGATTTTGACTTAGGTCATGATCTCAGAGTTGTGAGATCGAGGTCTATGTTGGTCAGGCTCTATGCTCAGTGCACAGACTCTGCCTAAGACTCTCTCCTTCTGCCACTCCTCCTGGGCTTGCTCTCTCTCTCTCTCTCTCTCTCTCTCTCTCTCTATCTCTTTCCAATAAATAAATGAATCTTTATATATAGGATTTATCAGAAGGATGTGTTTGTCTGATAACTTGTACTTTGTCCATATAAATTTAATATTTTAAGATTTTGATATAATAGATCATCATTTGAGTCTTCATCATTATTGTTAGACTTTTTTCCTTTTTAGTCCTAGTATTATTTTCAATATCCAGTCATATCGATTTATCAAATCAAAGTAATAGAATCCCCCAAATTTTTATACAATTAATAATGCTTAAGGAAAAAGAAAACTTATCTCACATTTACTATATTACTATTAATGAAATGCTGATAGATATAAAGAGAAGTTCTGATTATACAGCTTTTGAAAATGTGACCATCACTCTAAGCAAACCTTTTTAATTTAATATGACTGGACCACCTTTCCCAAAATGGGATAGCTCAATTTTACCTTGCCTTGTTTCTCTTTTTCAAAATATTCAAAATTCCTGTTTTTCTACAGCATGTCATATCATCATTTACCCCTAACTTTGCACAAATGGAACAATAAGATACAGGCATTGAAATAGTTTGGTGGTAGTTGGTTATAAGATGATTACATAAGTAATTCACAGTATAATTGTCATTGAATTCTACACAAATATTTTGAAAAAGAATTCTCATAGATAGCCTACATAATTTCATGAAAGAGTTGATAAAATATCATTTTCTGGTAAACTTTCAAATCTTTAAGCAACCCTCAACTCACATTTTTGTGTCCTATGCACTGTTTCCTAGATAAGCCTTGATATCTCTGCTCAATCTGGTTTCCCTGTCTCTCAATGTCCTCCTTTATATTCCACATCCCTCTCATCTCTCAAAAAGTTGAGGGGTATCCTAATCCCTATACAAACCTTCCTCCTACCATATTTCTCTAATTTTTAAAATATCCACCCAAAGTTTCCCCCCTCCCAAAAGTGTTTTTGTTTCTCGCATATAGTCTTGTCTCTTTGCTCTCTTTCTGCCTCTATGCCAACTCCTCACCTTTACTTCAGAACTTAAGTTCTTTAAAGTTAAGGTACAGCAATCCAGCACAGGGCTCAGCAATAAATCAGTAGTCATTGATTAGAACGAAATGAAATGGAATGAGATGGGATGCCATGATATGAGGTTTGATAAGATGAGATGAAAGAGCTATTAAGCCAATGCTGGGACCACAAAGAAACTCTGAGAGGAAAGGGCCCATAATTCTGTCTTAGTCAAAACTCTATCCTCAATCCCACAAAGTGGGATTGAGTGTCATATAGTTGACACTCAATAAATGTTGCCTGAAACTTAAAGCAAGGTTACTCTTTTTGGGAATGGAGTGGGAGATTTCTAGTCATCTTCTTTTCTTCTTCTTTCCTTAATGCCCTCTGGAGTGTTTTAGGTCAATGTCTAATGTTCAACAGAGTGTGTTTTGGGGCAAAAAATAAATAAATAAAACTCATTATTATAATTTTATCATTCCTCATTGACAATGCGGGTATAATAATGAGCAACCAGCAAGTTGCTGTAAGGACGAACTAAGACGAGATAATGCATGTGAGCACAAGTTTTAACCTCTAAAAATGGTTACCAGCCCTTGTCATCTATAGAGGTATAGAATATGGCAATGACCCAAATTCTTCTTAGAGAGCTGGTCTAGAATCCTGAACTCACTGGTCTGAGCCAAATTTGATTGCTAAAATAGGTAATAAAAACATTAGTAGTCTTTCTTGTGGACTCTGGCTCAATAAAACCAGCCAAGTCCAGATGTATCCAAAACCAAGTCACCCCCCCACCCAATTACCAAATACTAGTTAAATTTGCTTCTAAAGCTCCTGTCTCCACTTCCCATAGATCTCTCCAGACCCACCAGCTCCTGGGTAATATATTTCACCCCTCACAACCTTATTTACAGACCCTTGAAAGAAATCATACATATGCCTGATGCTGTTGAGTTGGGAACACAGTTAGAAATAGTTTTGAAACTGCTTATTCTGGAATCTCCAAATCTTGGGTGCTTGCAGTGGTTGGAATAGTGCTAAAGTTGAGAAGAGAAAGGAGATGAAAGTGTAGAAAGATGGGATCTATTTTTAAAGGCTTAAGAACAATGATTTTAATAGTAACCTCCCTCTCTGCTACTTTTATTTAAATAAATGATGCAATTAAATGAGAAGTTGCAGGGCCAGGGCTTTAAAATTCCCAGGTCCTGGGCTAGAGACTTGAGTCCAAAATCTTGCATCAACACTTCTGTGGATGTTCTGATACAAGTGACTTAATTCTCTAAGTAGTGGTTTCCTTATAGGCAAAATACTTGCTTCCCAGGGTTGTCATGAGGATTAAGTCATACAGAGCCTCTGCAGTTATTAGAGCCTTGCATAGATCTTGAGAGCATTGCATTGCTATATGGCCAAGCTCTGGAAGTTCACAATCTATACTTTTTAAAATTATAATCCCATCCTTGACGTTCCTGGCCATGAACTGGATGTGTGTGTGTGCATGTACGTGTGTGAATTAATATAACACTTTATTAGGACAAGTAGCCTATCATCATCTTCTTTCTTTGTCTCCATCGAAACAGGTTAGTAAAATGATTAAGAGCCTAGACTCTGGATCCAGTTGCACGGGTTTTCAATCCTAGCTCCACTACTCACTGTATATATCATGTTGAGCAAGTTAAATAATGTCTCTGACCCCCTGCTTATTCATGTGTAAAATAAGAACAATATTGATACCTCCACTGTAGGGTTTTTAGTAAGGTTTCAATGAGTTATTATATGTAACTGCTAGAGAAGTTCCCAGCACATGGAACATGCATATGCATTAGTTATTACTATTGATAATTTTATCATTTTATTGTTTAGTTACATGTTGATTATAAAACACATCTACTATCAGTATTCCTAAATATGTCTTAAGTTCATTAATTACATATATCATGTCATTTAAGCCTCATCAATCAAATGTGGGAGGTATTTTTCCTATTATACAGTTGAAGGAAGTAAGGCTCATAGATATAATTAACTTTCCAAGATCCAAGATACTTAGTGGCAGAAATGGGGGTTAATCCTGATCTCAGTAACTCCAAACTTCACTCCAGTATCTCAGTAAGGAGCATGGAAAGTGGTCTATATTTACAGATCACGTGAGAAGGTGCTTTTTTTTTTATACTGCCTTCCTGACTCTTTTCCACCCATGGTGGGAAAAAATATCCATTCCCTTATGGTCCCATATATTTCCATACTTTGTTGCCTTTTAATGCAGTCCACGGCTCACCATAGACTCTAAAGTGACAGACCTATAAAGGAAAATACCACTAAGTATGGTTACACTTTGTGGGACACCTATGACATTCCAGGCTTAATACTTAAAAGTTTACAGCCTTTCTCTCATCCATACCACAGGATGATTCTGTACAATGGTGCAATTACTGCATTTTCACAGGTAAAAATCCAGAGATTAAGTGTTTTCCCCAGGCACTCCTGCTGATAAATAGCAGAATTTGGATTTAAACAGGCTGGTGGCCTATACTTAACTATATCTTACCCTGAAGAATTGGACAAACAATATCAAGACTGATATTGAAACTTTAGCTCATTTTATCAAAGATTTGGGAGAAAATGTAAAAGTCCACATACCAGCGGGTGGGTGATCAATTTGGGTAGCATCTCTCTCTCTCTCTCTCTCTCTCTCTCTATGTTTTCCCTTTCTCTTCCCTTCTCCCTCCTTGCACACTTCTCTCTCTCTCCTCTCTCTCCTTTTCTCCTCCCACCCTCCCTCTCCCCTCCCCTCTTCCTCCTACCCTCCCTCTCTCCCTCCCTCCCTCTCTTTCTTTCACTGACTCCAGCTTGCCATGGACAAAATAGAAATAATTAAGTGTCAATAACTAAAGTTTATTCCTGGCAAACAGCTGATGAGTATTTTCAGAGGCTCCTGTTTTTTGACCTTTACTGCCCTAGACAATGACGGAATCTTGTTGAAAGCTCTTTAAGCTGAAATTAATTTATGCTCGACAGTGATTAAAAGAGAAAGTGAGAAGGGGATGGAAATTAACAAATCCATCTTTATTGCTGAGATCCCATTATGATTATAAGGAGAGGGAAAAATCGACATGGCGGGTGCCAGCTGCAATCTCGTAAGGAGTTTAAACAGCCCATCCTGCTTAGGAAATGTCCTTGGGTGGACAGATTTATCTGTCACAGAGGCTCTCCGAGAGGGGATTATTTATCAAGGATTGGATGGCTGAGATCCTTGGATTTGCTTTTGGAATAAGGTTCCAGAGAGATAGCAGCCAGAAGGACAGGCCAGGAGCTTGACAGATGAGGCCTCTTGACAAGTAGATCCTGCAGGTGCTTCCAAGAACAGAGATGGCTGAATTGTCATGCTCTGAGTTCCTGTTGGGCCAGTTTCATTGGCATATGCCTGTAAGAGCTGATATACTTGTAATTTATCATGTGTTTCCTTGTTTGGCTGGCCCTGAGGCCAAGGACCTTGTTTTGGACCTTTTGGGCTCCACATAGCTCTTTGGGCAGTCATCATAATGAGACTAGGCAAACACTGAAGAAGACATTACCACCATTTTCCCATTCAGGCTGCAAAAATAATACCTGCTTAGTACCTTCTATGCACCATGCTCAGTACCGGACAAAGGAGATAAAGATTTTAAGCAACACAACACCTCTGTCCTCCTGGAGCTGACTAGAGAGAATAAGGCTTATTTCCCCCCTAAAATTAAAATCAGAACTCTGCCAAGGACAATCCTAGGCTCATGCCATTTTTGAGAGAACTAATATGTGCTGAGAACTTTCTATGTGCCAAACATTTGACACATGATGTCTCATTTAATACTGGAAACAATCAAAGTATTTTTTTTTTTCTGATCTAACAGATACAAGCATGGAGTCTCAGAGAGGAACTTCTGTCCCCTTAGGGCACAGAAATACTACAGATGGCACCAAATAATCTCCACCTACAGCAAGGGCTGGGCTCTTCTCCACTGCCCTCACCACATGAAAGCCATGGTGTTGAAGTAAGAGCATGACTATAAGAAGCCCGAGTGTAGATTTTGCTCAACATCGTACTGACTTTGTGGCCCTGGGAAAATCATATCTGCCAATGTATTGATTTTCTCTTCTGAAGAAAAAGGGATGATCCTCTGTCCTTTCTGTTTCATGGGTTAATCTGAGGCTAGGAGAAGACAACATACCCAAAGATGATTTGCAAATGTAAGCTATTATCCTTACACAGTCCAGCCTTTTCTAATAGATGGCCTTCCTTCATAATTGGGCGTTAATCATTTATATTTAAAAAGAATGAAACAGACAATGTTATATCACCTCATGTAAGAGTGTAACTAAGAGGACAGATGTGTAAGGTATGACTCCTCCAATTTGCTTTAATTATCATCGGACATATACTCAGGAGGAAAATTGCTTTCTTTCAAAGCAGACAAAAACATAGTGAGCCGACCATCTGAAAATGTTAACAATAAAGATAATAATAAAATCATCTTTTCTTTGATTTTTACTGAATCCCATGGAAATCAGTATTCATATAAAGAGCAAACTGCCAGCTTGCTCAGTCCTTGAGGGGGGATGTTGTCAACGTTATAGGGGCTGCCTCAGAAGAAACTTTAGGGGATCAGAGTTGGGATGATGGAGGTCACCAACTTCCCTAATGCCTTTAGGGAAGTCATTTCATTTCTCTGGATCTCAACTGGGGAGTATTTTCTACTTCTGTCCTTCCCCCTTCCTTCAAAATCCAAATCATAATATTCTCTTAAATTCTTGGAATTCTTATTCAGAGTGAGAGCTCGACCAGAAACCTACCCAGCTCTTCTCAGGCTGCCTCTCACGTTAGTAGGAGGCAGGAATTATCCTGGAAGAGACTATTCATGTAGATTTAAGTACACAGTGACCCTTCCTATGGGTGAGCATGGTTCAAACAAGGTTTTGGGGTTTGAATCAGATCAGCAATTCCTCTTTCCTTAGCGGGAACTTGGCAAGATGACCATGGGCTGAATTTGCATGGCTTAGGGAGAAGAAATATAACATTAGCTCCTCTGCAAGGTTATGACTATTTCCCGCACCTGGGCAAATACCTTCAGTGGGTCCACAGGGCAATATTCCCCCCATGCTGTGTTTCACAGAATATGAATTTCACAAAACATTACAGTCATTACTTTTGAAAAGGGATTCTGTGGGGTAAAATGTGTTTGCAATGTACTGACTTAAACAGTTTACCAGGTTTCTTTATTTCGGAACTTCACAGAGTTCTTTTTTTTTTAATTTTATTTATTTATTCATGAGAGACACACACACAGAGAGAGAGAGAGAGAGAGAGAGAGGCAGAGACACAGGCAGAGGGAGAAGCAGGCTCCATGCAGGGAGCCCGATGTGGGACTTGATCCTGGGACCCCAGGGTCACACCCTGAGCCGAAGGCAGATGCTCAACCGCTGAGCCCCCCAGGTGTCCCCTCACAGAGTCCTGGATCCACTGGTATGCATTATGAGCCTCTAAGAGGGGATGCAACATATAGAATGTTCAAATATATTTAGCAAAAAGAAGTCATTTGGAGTGGAGCATTTCTGTGATGAATGTCATAGCAAATGCATTCTGGAAAACACCAGTCTAAAATACAAAGTCCCAAGCTGGGTACGCTTCCTTCATTACTAACACCAATACCTCAATGGCTGATTTCTCTCTCACGGAAGTTCTTATTTGGTGGACTCTCCCAGGGAGGTTGCCAATAGTCTGTGAGCTCAGAGACTCAGGCTCCTTTTTCCCAGTGGTTCTGCTATCTTAAAGATCTTTCCTTCTAGCCACGTGGCTGGAAGAGAAAGGCCAGAGCTGGAAAAGCCCCCCAAGCCAACTCATGGAAAGATCTAGAAGGGGCACCTAGTACCTCTTTCCACATTCCACTGGTCAGGGCTCAGCCATACAGTCCTACCCAGAGACAAACAGGGCTGGGGAATGTGGTCTCTCTCCATCCCCAGGAGGAAAGTATATACGATGGTACAATCTCACGTCTTCCTTAGTCCATGTCCTTCTTTCCTTCCCTGTGTCTGGCAGGAAACCCCACCCATCCTAAAATGCTCCATTTTAACGTCACACTTTCGATGATGCTCTCCCTTTTCTCTGGCTACCCCATCTTGACAGTTCCAGAAAACAGTCTTTCCCCCTTCCTGTATGATATTATTCATCCATCTATTGTATATCAGATACTGATACTGGAGATTCTTAATGCTGTTCGTATACAAGCTCAGGCGAAGGGGCATGTTATAGAAAGAAGAGGAGGGTCTTGAGAACAAGAAAGATCTGAGTTTGAACCCAAGCTTTTGACTTGCTAGATACATATATTTCTTTGGGCAGGTAACAGTGCCACTCTGCAGTGCTTCTTCATTTGAAAATTATGGATTTAAAATCTCTCTAAATAAGGGCTATCAGGAGGTTAAAATGACATAATGCATAACGCGATGTACCTGCCACTTAGGAGGTCATCCCTGAATGTTGATGCTGTTACCCTTGCTGTTGTTCCTTAAAGCCGGATAGACGTGGTTCTCGGTCCTGACCCTGTCACTTTTATCAGGGAATATTACTCTCTACTTCCGAGTCTCTGCTCTTTGTTTGTAAAACAGAAAACAGAAACAAGAGTAAACAACTCTTCCTTCCTGAGTGAATAGCAAGAAAATGCCTACCACAATGTGTCACAACAATTGGCACATAGTAGAGGCACCAGTAATGACGGAATTTATTACGAATCACCTCTACTCCTAATACCAGTTTGCTCACTTAATGATTCCATCTAGCCGGAAAGAAGACAGCCTCCTCCATGTAGCTTGCTTTTGTGTCTGAAGGCCTGTAGGCAGGCAGTTCTTCGTTAATTCCCCCAGTAAGTCTTCGAAGCTATAATCTAAGCCCACTTCTTCTTTTCTGGTGTGAACCTGGTCACCTTCCTTCTTATACTGTCTTCTTAGACACTTGAAAACTGTGAAGCCAGCCCCTCATCGCTCCCTTCTGCAGGCTGACTTTTTTTTTTTTTTTTGGTCTCATCTCAAATTTCCTTTTCCAGTCCTTTAATCATTTGCCTTTGCACTGCCCTTCCATTTCTGAACAGTGCAGAGGCACAGGACTCAGAAATTCCTACAGCATACGTGGGGATAGCAAGAACTTCCACTATAGACTGGCCCATAAAGGACAGTCGGAAACTGTCAACTCCACTGCCTACCACCCATGCAGGTTCCACCGTCATCTTCAGATCCAACAGCAGGGGGTAGTTTGACTGGCCGATAAAGGACAGTTGGAAAGTGTCAACCCTGCTGCCTACCACCCATGCAAATCCCACCATCATCTTCAGATCCAACAGCAGGTGGTGGTTTGCAGGTACCCCTTTGTCTATGCATGAACAAAATGAGCTATTTACATCCAGGTGTTGTATTCCCTCAATTCAACATGACATCCCTACTGGATGCCAGGAACTATTTTACAGGCATGGAGCGTTCTGGACAAAGTCCCCTTTCCATGAATACAAACTAAGCAAGTGAACAAGTAATGTAAAATCATCTAATGGCCACAGATTTCTCTAATACAGATATTAGAGAAAACTGTCATGTGTGGGGAAAAAGCAAACAGCCTTCAGTCTCCGACAGAACATGGATCTCGCACTTACTGGCAGTGCATATTGCATGGATGAATCCCTTTTTCAAGCTTGAGTTTTACTTGTTCATTTGAGGAATTGGGTCCTACCAACAACCCTCTGGGGTTTTATTGAAAATTAAATAAACAAATACACAAAAAGCATCTAGCTCTGTGTCTGACACTTAGCACTCAGAAAATCACTTTAGTTTCTTGTCTGTGTTTTGAAAAGTACAAAGAAGAGATGTCAGGTAAAGAAATTATGGTGGCCGAAAGCCTTTTCCAACTAAAGGACTCAAGTTAGAGTTCGCTAATAAACATTCATCTATAATATTTTTCCTTATTTTTCTAAGAAATTAATTTTTAGGATTCTGAATGCAAATTGTGCAGGCCCCACACTTTGACCAAAATGCCTTTTTCCTTCTGTTCCACCTTTGCTCCATGCAAACTGTGTCCCCTTGTTCACAATACTCTGTCCCTTTCAACCTCACTCACTCCCTCATTTTCTCTGAGCTATTTTCACCATGTTTCTCATTTACTGTCTTGTCTCCTCAATCGGTTCTTCTCTCACCATAACCAACAGTGACCTTCAAAGAAGTAGGCAAGCATGTGGTTAAACATCAGGATGATGTACCCTCTGGTCAGTGTCACGGGCTTTGGAGCCGGGGAGCCCTGGATTTCAATCGCATTCTCTCATTTATTAACTAAATAGCTTTGGTAAAGTCACTTAACCTTTCTAAGGCCCAATTGTTGTTGTTGTTGTTGTTGTTGTTTTATCATCAAAATCATCAGAGTAATAGTTCTTTCTTTATAAGGTTGTAAACTCATTTTAAATAAAATGGTGCATGTAAAGCATTCAACCATAATCTACTCTCAATAAACAGTATTTATTATTTCCTATCCTATATATTCAATTCAGAGCCAAGTGCTCTGTTAAGTGCCATGCACTGTGTTGGGCACCGTATAGGAAAGATGGATAATAAAGGCAGGATTTCTGTCTTCAAAGAGCTAACCACCCACCGGAGAAGCAAACATGCCTTCATAAAAACACAATAATGGAAACCAAAGAGCAAGATTTTCTGTCTAGGGAATGTGTTAGATGAAAAATCACAAATAAGACTTTGTTTTAAAAACTAGCTCTAATATATCAGTTGTGGCTGCCTGGCAAGTCATACTAGGAAGAATTCTGAGGCCAATAACAGAATGAGTAGAGAATAAAATGTCATAACTGATTAACAACGTCTGCCAACGATGCAGAAGGAGAGATTGTCCATCTTGGGTTCCGAGAGCATTTTAGAAGGCATGTCAGAGGAAAGAATGAAGTGTATTTTTGAGTATTTTTATGAGACCTTTATTTTACTTGTGTTCCTCTGCATGGACATTGTTAACTTCATTACTACGGAAACTGAAACTCAGAGAAGTTAAGTGCTCTGTTCAGGTCACACAGCTTGGCACAACCACAAAATCAAGATTGATTTAAACACTCGTACTCCGATGGAACACTGTTGGCAGGATGAAAAATGGATCACCTCTGACAACAGCGGTGTCTCAGAGACTGAGTGGCTTCTTACCGGTCCTTTTTACTTTCCTGGGCCCACAGGAAGCCTATATTTTCTAGCTGTCAGTGCAGCTAGACTGGGGCCATGTGACTAATTCTAGGTAACGGCAGATGGGGGAAATCTATATGTCACTGTCAGTTATGGCCTTTACATTTTCCCACGAGACTCTTGACTTACGCATTATTCTCTTGCAACTGGCCTGATGCAGAGGATCCAGCGGGTAACATCAAGGAGGTCCTAAGGGACAGTAGGACTATTGGAGGTAAGCTCGGATCCTGTCACACATCCTGGAGGGCAGCCACCCCAGAGAAAACTCTAGTTCATATCAGTCTGTGACATGAGAGAGAATAAACCTTTATTGTACTATGTCACTGAGATTTTTATGTTGCCTGTTAGAACAGACAACATTACTTATCCTGACTAATTGAAGTCATCAGAAAATATTGGGTGAGTAAATGAGACTTCCACAGGGCCAGGATAAATTGCAGATGTACCTTCCAGACAGAGGAATATCTTCTGGAGAAGCATAAGGGATTCACAGTATTCGGGGAAATTAGGTTGGAAATGCAGAAACTGGCTAAGACGGGAGTTCCAACTTTCCATGGTTGTGGTTTCCAGTTTGACAGTAGGAATTTAATTGGTGTTCCAGTTAGCCACTGCTGTCTAAACAGACTACTCAAGGCATAATGGCATAACACGCCCACCTTTTTTTTAGCATGTCATATATTTTTGTGGATCAGGAAATTAGTCAGGGCTCTGTTGGTTGTCTATTCCACGTGGCACCAACAAAGGTTACTTGGTTGCATTTGGTGGGCAGATGAGCTGTTACGGAAGATCCAAGATGGCTTAACTCCTGCTTGAATTGTAAGAATGGGCACAGCTGGGACAGTCAGCTGGACTATATGCAGATGATGCGTCTGAGGTCAGGATTCCAAGAGGCAAGCTAGCAGCTGCCGGTCCTCTCAAAGGCTGGTCTGTAAGTGGCAGGAGTCACTGTCTCCATGCTCTGCAGGTCGAGCAAGGCGTGACTGCTCTGACTCCACCTCTCAGTGGGACAGGAAGCAGAGGATGTGTCCCCACCTTCAATGTTCTCTATCTGGATCTGTTGAGCCAGGACCTGGCTACGTGCATCTCTGCCTCCCCAGCCTTTTCCATGTCTCATACTGCCTGGGGTTCAATCTTCATGCTGGTGGAATTACAATCACACCCTAAGCCCACATCAAAAGAAATGGAAAAGAGAACTAAATCTTACAGAATACCAACTCCTGCTTCAAATGTCCTACCTTAACGTATTCTCAAAATGACTCTCTTTAGTGATGTAGGATTTATTTCTTCTGTGTATCACTGAAGACGCATCCAAGACTCAGGGAGGGAGGAAAAAAAAAAGTCGGAAGGACAACCACAGGATTGGATTCCAAAAGCAGGGATCTTTCTGACACACTCTGCTTCCTCCCAAGTGTATGGCCTGTGTGTCCCCGGCTGAAAACACAGATTCTGTGGTCCAGTGCTTGAATCCCGCCTTGGCCCCTAGGCCACTGATAGACTGGATCAGAGCCTCTCATTTTCCTGAGCTCATTTATCTCATCAGAACCAGAGGAGTCCCCCATCTCTGCCTTCCCCACCATGAGATTATGAGGGATTGCTAATAAAAATGAACCCTAAACTCCTTGCAAATATAAATGCTAAATAACAATAATAAGATGAACGATGAAGGCAATACTGTTGCTTTACATGAAGTTTAAGAGCCCAGGATAAAAGACATGATAAGAACAGCTGTTATCTCTGCATTTCAAGTCCCTGTCCTTCCTCCTCTGTTTTATCCTCTGTCTCTGAAATGCTTGATTAAGGCTCTTTTATACTTTATTTTACTTCGTCTTTTTTTTTTTTTTTTTCCTACTTCAGGAACACTTCACTATATCACTGGGGACAATTTACCCTTTTGTTTCACAGGAAGAAAGAGAGCAACGCAGGGTTACTTCAAAGAAGATCCAACCCAAATCCAGTGGGGATCTGGTAATGAAGAAGCCCCACTTTGTTTTCAAGCAGGGACACAAAATTGCACTATAAATTACGCAAAGCATGGGGGTAAGAAGTGAGAGATGAATGCAAGTCAAAAATATTGGTCCCATGGCTGGTGTTTCAGGCTACAACTCAGAGATTCATGGAATAAGATGATTTTAGACTGGAAAGGACTTTACAGAACCTTTAATCCAATCCCCTATGCAGTCCCAGCATCTCTCTTGTGATGACTTTTAAATAATCCCCGGTCTTAGAGTTCACGGTCTTGGCATCAACCCGGACTGATGGTTAGCACAGGGTGGGATGTCTGTTCCTACCTTGACCTGGAGTCATATTTTTGCTTTTTTATCTATGGTTCCCGGTTCCTTCTTCCAGGATATCACAGAGTGCATTGCTCCCTTTCTTGGGGATATCGATGAGTTGGAGTGCTTTCCATGTGCCAACACCCATAACTCCTCCAGTGGTTCCTCGAATGATTTTTGAGGAGATTAATTCAGCCTCCTGGGAGCCTGGAAGAGGACGGGAGAAAGCAATTAGAGAAAAACAGAGGTGGAAAGAAATTTGATTTTCTGACCAAAGGTGATAAACATGTTAGTGGGTGGAGAACAGCTAAGAGGTTGGAGAATGGTTTCTTAGCAGCGGACCTGGCCTGGCCGCGGGCTGGAGGGAAGAGAGAGGTGGGCAGACTCAGGGACAGTGTGGGAAGGGCCCCTAAGATTGTTACCCAGATCATGTAGGCTGAAGGTCGCTGTGCCAGAGCATAGAGGGGTGATTAAAGCGGCTCCGCGGGAGGCAGGAGGAGGTGATTGCCTTAATTATGTGGGCGGAGACAGATTAGTGGAATAATAGAGAGGGAGGGAACAGGTTAGAATTGCAGCTCTTTAAGAACTTCAGGTAGAGGGGTGAGGGAAAGGCGGAATGAGAAGGTTAAGGGAGAGCCAAGGCAGGAAAGAGCTTTCTGTGAAGCTTGGAAATTAAATTCATTATTCAAAAGCATGTGTGTGTGTTCTGTGACAGTTTCCAGGGAAATCTTCCCCCTTCCACTCTCTGTACTTTCTTTATTGGATGTAATTTAACTGTGTTTATATGGGGTTTGTTTCCCCATATATATATCTATATACCAATACTGCCTTTCTTTCATAACTACCTTATTTAGCTGCTAATCCTCCAGCCTCCAAGAGGAATATGCAGCGTTCAGGGAAAAAGGCTCATCTTGGGTTGTGATGGCAAATGTTTAGCATCTGACTCTCCAGGAAAAAAAGAAAAGGCACCGACTTAAGAATTGGCCAATTTCTGTGGTATAAATACTCATTGCAAGCTACCAAGAAGACGTCACCGAACACAAGTTGGAAGAAATGCACACTAGCATCGCTTTATATAGTATTTGCACCGGATCAATGTCACACAGATGAAATAGACACAAACAAGGCCAAGAACATAGATAATAGCAAACTGTAGAGAGAATTTTGAGGATGTATTAGCTTTTCTTTTAATATAATTTATTTAATTGCAAGTTTATATAATTTACTTTTTACTAATGATTCTGTTTAAGAGCTGCCTTGCAAAATTCCAAAAAAATCTGCAATTCTGTTGATGAGCTGGTTCGCGTTGACTGTAGCACACCACTGGGTGCCTCTCCCTTCTGGTTTCGGTAGTGAGGCTGTGTGTTAGCTCACTAAATTGGGAGGGGGGGACAGAAAATAGGGACAGGCTTGTGGGTAGGGGAGTCAACAAGGATAAATGGAGAGTATCCATTTATTCTAACTCAGAGTATTACTCTACACACACCTGTGTTATCTGTGTATACTGATTACAGATCATCTACTACGATCTTAAAGGGGTACTCGCAGGTTTAGACCTTAACACACAGCTAAGTTAAAGTGTCTCTGTATATTTCATATGTGTGTCTGTTTACAAAATCATGATAAGTCTGCATTATAGAAGACCCGTGGCTTATATACAAATGTGTCTGTTTCATTTATTTCATAGATAATTATATTTTATGATTCTGTTATCGAGTGTATGTGTGATTTTATATAGATAAAGATATATTAGGACTACACACGCACACACGTTTCCTTCATATACTGCATAAAATATACAATGTTTATTACGTTGAGCATTACCTACTAGAAGCTGTTTGGACTAGAAGCTTTAGCAGAACCAAGAAATGTTTGTCAACCATATGCTTCATGCCAGGAAATATGAAAGTGAGAGAAGAACCCAAATCAGAAGAAACTTGTTCTTCTCTCTAAGAGCCTACAAGATAACAGAGGAAACAATGTTTACATGATAGAAGATCAACAAGTGTGTGATAAAAGCTAATAATGGTCATCATATATCGGGGCTGCCACGTATGCCATGCGTGATCTCGGGTGACCCTCACGAGAAGCTTCCACATCGGAGCTTTTATCATTTCCATTTTAAGATGGCGTCAGGGGTCCAAAGAGAATTCCCTTAACTCGCTTAGGATCAAACAGGCAGTATATAATTAAAGAGAATTTCACCAAAGGTCTGACTCTAGGACTAGAATAGGATCCATTATTTCTTTCCGTAAGTGAGGGATATGATTCAGACTGTGAGTGCTTCTGAAGCTCCAAAGAAGAAAAGCAGCTCATGGAACTCACAATAAAATAGACGTCTATTTAGCAGCCTTGAGGCAAATTTGCAGAGATGTATAAAAAGAGCAGGAGTCAACAGGAGAGACTAGTAACAGTAAATGCGTATGTCGCTTCTGATAACTTGTACTTAGTGGAATGTTGAGGCTTATAGAAAAGTTTAAGCCTGACTATAAGTTTGGCCTGATATAAAAAACTTGGGAAATTAAAATATTCTAATCAAATTAATTAGCCCTATCAATGGGATTTTATGAGTATTTGGACTATGTAAGAGAACAGTAGTTTCAAGAACACTCAAGAAATTTAGATGGGCCCATTTTCATTCTAACAATTTCTAAGCTAATTGCAAATTATTCTTATCTAATCAGTGGAGCCTTAATGACCTCTCTCAGGCGACAGTTGGTTACCCTATGTAGAGATTATATATAAATTTGATAATAATTAAAGGTTTAAAGAGAATCATTTTATATATTCACTAATTTGGTAATTTTACTACAAATGTAAGGTGGTGTGTATGTGTCTAAAGGAGAGAGTGAGATCAAGCACATCTATTACATATCTACAGATTTAGTTCTAAAATGGAAATTAAATTTTGTATTTGTATTCTGTATTTTTGTATTTGTAACTTAAATGAACAATCTCACTTTTCCTTTTTAACACTCTTGTATGGAAGCCTTGGCTTTCTCCAAATAGCGGGCAATCCCCTACATCTATAATGGTAGAACTAACACTTATTGTTATTTACCCTGTAATGGACTCTTCTAAGCACTTTACATAAATTAATATATTTGTTTGTCACTATAATTCTATGACAAAGCCATAATTAAAATTCCCACTTTACCTAATGTGAAAACCTAGTCATGGAGATTAAAGGACTTGCCAACAGTCGTATAGCTGTTAACTGGAAAAACCAGTTAATGTTTTTCCAGAGTTCCTGTTTGCTACTAGGACAAAACCCCACCTTATTCAGCTGTGATATCATCGTTACCGTCAGTAATAGTTGGTAACAAAAAATACTCTGTTCATCTGAATGCAAATATCACTAACTTGGTGCTAGTTAGAAAAGTGGGCTGCACGATTTGAATGTCTTTCCCCTAAATACTCCTGTCAGTTCAGTGCCACCCTGTCTAATAAAACTATCATGGGTATCTATCTGGACCTCTTGTTATTATCCCCACACTTTTAAAGTCTCACCATTGGATTCTTGCTCTCCTTTTTCTTCCATTCACTTTGTAAATGGCCTCAGGATTCTCCATTCTCAATTATGAATATCCTTATTTATGCATCCCATTTACTATTATTTACTCTTTCAGATGTCAACACTGCTGGGCTGTTGCAAGTCTATTCCAGGCATTTTCCAAAATCTTCCATATCTTGCATTTCCCAAATCTTGCTGAAAATTCACTTCCTTAATTTAGTTTTACCGGTTTACACAATTTGGGAATTTGGGAATTGTGTATCATAAGCTTTGCATTCATGGTAAATGCATTTTTAACAACATAAACTGAATTCCAACTATGTGACAGAATGTAGAATGTCTAAAAAACAAGAATTAAAAATTAAAAACAGAACATCTCTAGCCTCAAGGAGGAGTCTCCAACTTGACTGCACCTTAGAATCTTTGAGAGATTTTTTTAAAATTCCTGATCCCCAGGCAGTATTCCATACCAGTTAAATCAGAAGCTCTGAATGAGGGACCTAGGCAGTAGCTTTTGGGTTTGGTATCTAAATTTTCCAGGTGAATCCAATGTGCAGCCAAGTTGTAGGATCACTATATTAAAGGATAAGAGTATATAAATAAATAGTTAATATATAGAAATGTGCACAAGATACAAAGGTAGCAGAGACAAAAAGTAATGAACTCTCCTTTGGAAGAGGGTCTCACGGGATTTTTTTGGGATAAGAGCTAAGTTTGATTTAATGAAGAAAAGGGAAGAGCACTCCAAGTACCCTAAGCATACCCATGTTGCCAGAACATAGAGTAAGGAATGGAGGGGATCAGGAGAGGAAATTGAAGACATAGTCAAGGGAGCAGGTTATGGATACACATCTATGCAATTCTAAGGAGCTTGGACTTGGGTTCTGGCTAATGGGTGGCCTTTAAATGATAGGAAGCAAAGAGAAGAGCCATTCATGCTTAGATAGATCTGAATTGAAGTAGGTAATACATGGGAAGAGACGAAGGGCACCTCGGTGGCTCTGTGGTCCAGTGTCTGCCTTTGGCTCAGGATGTGATCCTGGGATCATGGGATCAGAGTCTCACATCAGGGTCCCTGCACGGAGCCTGCTTCCTCTGCCTGTGTCTCTGCCTCTCTGTGTCTCTCATGAATAAATAAATAAAATCTTTTTTAAAAAATGGGAAGAGACTAGCAAAGAGGTTGGAGTGTAGTTAGGAAGTGTTGCAGTATTCCAATGGGACTTGCAGGATGCCTAGATGAGGACAGTTGGCAGCCATGGTAAAAATCATAGTAATAATAACAGTAATAATAATAGATCCTTGATTCATTTGGAAGAGATTCTACTCTTGCTGATGGATTGATAGTGGTTTGGATACGAGTTATAAGAGAGAAATAGAAAAAATGAGTAAAGAGCGAGCAAGTGAGAAGGGAATGAAAATCACAGAGATTCTGTTTCTGGCTTGAGAATCCAGGTCTATATTGAACTCATCTACCAAAAAGAAAACAGTTGAGAAAAAAAGGCGGTGGGGGAAGGTAGAAAACAGATTCCGTTTTGGAAATGGAAGGAGGATAGCGTGTATAAAGGAGAGAGTCACTGTGTTAAAAGGTGCTAAGGAGGTTGAGGGCAAAAAAAAAATATATCCATTGGTCTTGAACATGGAGGTTGTCAGTGGCTTTGGCCACATAGATTCTAGCATGATGAGGATAAAGGCTGAAACGGAGTGAGGTGAACAAGGAATGGAAGGTGAGGAAGCTGAGCTAGCAAATGAATACTGCTGGAGGCTGGGAGAAATAAGAGAGCAGCTGGAGAGCAGCATGAGGTCATGAGAGGGTTTCTTTCATCTAATGGGCAATACCATGGTGTGTAGACCATGGAGAATGAGGCAGTAGACAGGGAGGTATTGATGTTGCAGAAGAGAAGGAAGCGTGGGTTTGTACAGGAAAAGCCCTTGAGCACATGAGAGGGTATATGATCTGCATTCATGTGGATGGGCTGGTTTTGATAGAAGGTGGGTACAGAAGCAAGTGGGCTGTGGACTTGATAAGAAATGGGGGGGTTTCTTGCCCCCTCTTCCATGCTGTTATGAAGCAGCAATACTTGCCTCTTTGCTACTTCCAGAAAAAAGACTTAGGAAAATTAGCAGTAGACATTGAGAGAATAATAATGATAATGTATTTTGCTACTAGAACAACTCCTGGTATTACTGTTGTGATTGTCACCACTGCTGGTATTTTAAGTAGTGTTATTAAATATTGCTAGGTGCCAGCGGCTGTGCCAACTTCTTGAGATTTAATTCGTTTAATCTTCACATCCTACCTATAAGGTACATACCCCCCACCACCACCACCATTTTACAAATGAGAAAAAATGACGCACATAGAGCCAGAAAGAGGATGGTATTTCTGAAGCGGAGAGACGAGTTTCAAGCTGGGTATGATTAATAGTGCCAAGTCCTGCTGTAAGGACAAGAGGCATTTTACTTGGAACAAAAGTTCCCCCACAGTCCTCAGACAGCCCTTCATTGAGTGGGTACCGTGGATGAACAAAAGAGTGATGAGACAAGTATTACTCAATTCGTGTGTTGCAATGCAGAGGGATGAGTTTCTTTCTCCTTGTTCTCTGGTTATCCGCTGCGAGTGATCCTGGCTGAGGACCCAGAGGGCTTGGACTTGGATGATGAAGGAAGGAAACAGCGAGGAGAGAGACAAGCTGGGCTTGCCCCTTCTGCTGTCTGGTAGGAGAGTGGCACCTGAAAGTTGTCCACAGCTCCTGAAAGCTTTGCACTGAGACATCATGGCAGAAAGCATTTTGGCAACTCGATAAATTCAGATAGAACAAGTGCATTTGTGTCTTCTTTCTCCCCGTGCATGTGACCAATACAGAAAGGAAGTGGAGTATGTGGGGAAAATCAAACCAAACCAAAGCAAATAAATATCTATTTGGTAAGTGCTCATTGTATTTAAGTCCTATGAGAAAAACATTTTGATAATTATTTTTTCTTCATTTGACTCTGGCAAGAGAGATATTATTTCTCCTATTTTCTCGGGGGAAAATTGGTGTCATGTCGTAAAACTAAATAGTGGCAGTTTGAGGGTTGACAACCGGGGCCTAAAGATCCTACTTTCCACTGTGCCTCATTGCAGTTGTGGCAAGCTCGTGTCTACTTCCTCTCTTCCTGGTCACCTTTTGCGTAGTGGTGCCATGCCAGGACCTTAGTCTTAATTCCAAGAGTCTTTTGGACCAAACTCTTGGCCCTGAACATGAGGAATGGCTTCCTGGGGATGTGTTTAACTCCTCTCCCCGAGGAGTATTGCATCTGCCTTCTTTCCCATCTGTGCTGAGTTCTTCCCATATTCCCTATTCAGAATATTCCCATTCCCTATCCCTCTCTACCCTCTTCCTTGAATGCAGAGCTGTCAACCTGCCAGGGCTTTTCGAGAACTCGGTTAATAAATCAATTGTCATGAGGAAAGGCCATATTTTTTTTCCTTGACGTGGCCTTGAGATTAAAATCACGTTTTATTTTATCTTATTTCCTTTAAAAGAAAACAAAACAAAATAAGTCCTTTATTGGATTTTCACTCCAGGGCAGGATCTTGGGCAGACAGACAGAAAGAAAAGAAAAAGGAACCAGCCCACACTGAGTGGCTGCAGTCTTCAGTCTTGTGGATCTGTAATCTTTCTTTATGGCTCTGTTGGCTACACATTACTGTGCCCTTAGAAAGAGGTAGAGATGGTTTGCAGAGCCATTCAGTAATAAATGAGCTCAAATTTCAACCAGGTGTGTTCAACTCTAAATAGGTGTTCTCTTCACTACATCACCCTGCCTTCTTGCCTGCAGATACATCAGGATCTAGGGGTGAAGTGAGTCTCACGTGTAGCCGTTATGGACAACTGTAAAATGATGGTCAAGGGTAATTGTTAATTGTACAGGTGTTGAAGGCAGAGGGATCAGCGCCTGAATTTTGGCTCTGCCACATTTTGGCATTCACCAAACCATTTTCTAGATGTCTCTGAGTCTGAGTCCTCATTTTATAGATGGAGATAAAATGTGTCTAATAAATTTATTAGGTGAATTAAACTAGAAAACTCATGTAAGATGTTTAGACCAGTTCCTTATATGTTAAGCATTCAATTTGTTGTTTCTAATATTAATGGTGCAGAAAGGATAAATGTAAAGTGCTAGAGAAACCAAGAGCTCAGGGCCACTGACTTTCCCTGGGGAATTGCAGGGAAAGACTTCATAAAGATCACATTTGAATTAGATATGGAAGAATGAATGAAGTTTTCCAGTGGAAGAGGACGCGTCAGGTAAAAGGTAGAGAGGCCATAAAGTCACAATGGCCAGGTGGGCCTGGACGGTGGCCAACACAGTAGGGCCTTAACCACCTTTCCGAAGGTGTGGAATTCATTGTATGAATCACGAGAGGAAACCAGAAATCGTTGAGTGATGCGATGCTATTGGTTTTAACATCACTATGGCTACCGTGTGATGCATGGTCTGGAAGCCCCATGAGTCTTCTCTCCTTATTCTTCATTTCCTGTGCATAGTCACACCCCTGGGTCCTGGACATCTCAAGCTATGAAATCACATTTGAGGGCATGGAGGTGGGGTGGGGAGAGATGAGACAGAAAGCAAAACAACCAGAGAGGAAAAAAAAAAAAAATCAGGCCCCAGGAGACCCAACAGAGATGCCCTCACTGTTCTAACATGGAGAAAATGAGAAAAACAAGAAGCACATTACAAACAAGAACATGTGTCTGCATTTATTAACATTTCCAACGTGGATTTAATTTTCGGTGTGCATCCCGCCTACACAGAGCCCGGTGCGTTTCATCTAACCTCTCGTTAAGTTGCGTGCAAGTCATCTTTTTAACGTGTCCTCTGGGGAAATCTTCAAACAGATTCTATAATCTCGCTTATAAATGACTCTCTTTCAAAATGCTGTTTATATTCATTCTCTCGCCATCCCCACCCCCAAACATGCATGCTATCATTTGAACCCCTTGCTTTTTAGAAGGAGAAATGGATTTCCAGCACCCTGGTAGAGTTGAAGCCAAGTGTGTGGCTTTGGAATCAGGCACGTCTGCTTTAGTTCCTGACTCTACCACTTACTTGACAGGTTATGTCTCCTTTCTGAGGCAAGAAGTCACCATTTATAAAACCTGGACAATGATGGAAGCTACCTCATCTTGTTGTCGCAAGTTAAATGAGATAATGTCTGTAGAGCTCTTAGCACATCACTGGGCACATACTGAACACCAGTGAATCCTGTAGTTACTCTCAATTCCTTCTTAATTATACTTATTACCAACCTTGAGAACTGAGTTTAAGCACTGATTCTACCCCTTATTATCTTCATTGCTTCCTATGTCTGAGTTTTAGTGGTATCATTTGTAGATGGTATTAATATGTAAACATTTAACTCACAATGTTGTATTAGGACAAAAATAACACTAGCTAATATTTACATAGCATTTTTGGTACGCACGGCACCAATTCCAAGCAATTTACATGATTTTTTCCTTTAATACTTTCAGCTACTAATGAACTAGGCATTATTATTGCCCTCATTTTACAGACAAGAAGAGTAGAACACAGACAGGTTAAATAATTTGACAAGGCCACACATCTAATACCTGGTTGGATTAATTTCCAGTCTAGGCAGTGAGGTTCCAGAGCCTGTTTTGACCATTCCACTTCACTTGCCCCAAGAAATAGCATGACAGCAAGCATGATGCATGGTTCAATGGGCTTAGCTGATTTGTCATATTAATTGTTTTTCACCCCTACCTTCCTAGTCCAGAAAGCATATATGGCTTCTGTAGTGTGAGAAGATCAAGGGAAAGATAAAAGTCAAATTAGTAAGTCAATGCAAGGTGTGAATAAAGTCAGCGTAATTATCATCATTAGGGAGCCAACAATGAGCCCCATTCTTGCACACGTGGCTTATGATAAGGGACTAAGAAGCAGGAGAAGTTAGCGACCAGTTCTTTGCCCTCAAAAAACTTTAAATCCAGTAAAAGGAGTGACACGCATTAATGATATGATGCATATTTACAGATGAAACTTAAGAGGTTCTCTCAACTTGGGAGGAATGATATTTGTTTATATATGGCAGCAAATGTTTGACAATCACAGAACTTTGGTAGAGGGGATAATTTAAGCTTTGCCAGAAAATATAAGTAGAATATATTTCATAATATTCCCCATTCCTAACCCTCTTGAAAATGAATAAAAATGTTCAAGAGAGATAGTCTTAGGAAAAACGCATGCATCTGTACTATACACAGGTGGACAGAAGTACCTGCAACTCATCCCAGGAGATTATGCAAATAGTGCATCTATGTCCCATTAGCCCACATAAGGCTTTACACAGGTGATGAGAAACAAAATGGAAGTCAGGTCAATTGCTCATTCAACCTGAGAACTGTTCCTTGAATCACTTTTCAAATAAAAAGTTCTGTCCAGAGGTATAATAGGCCATATTGATAAGGCAATGATAAGGCTGAATGGATGTGAAATTCCGGGTTTTTTTTTTTTTTTCAAAGATCAGGTAAGATAAGTGCTAGTGTGGTCACTTAGGAATTGCACGTATGAATTGTTACTGCCTCTGCTACTGCCAACCTCCCTCATTCCAAACCTGGAACAGTCAAGAGCCAAGACATAAACTCAAAAAGACCTGAAGATGTCACTGATACCACAAGCAGTTCGCTTTATTGGGCCCTTGGGGCCCATCCCTGGGTGCAGAATTCTTTGAGGGCTAAGGGGAAGCATGCAACCAGGCGAAACTGCTGATTTGAAGCAAAGATGGGAATGCTGACCTGGAACAGTGTGTCTCCATCTTCCTACAATCTCTGTTCCCCTTGGGTAAAAATAAAAATCTTACCATCTTCATTAATATCATTTCAAATTTCAAAATAAGTACTTCTGCCATCAGAAAGTAATGAAAATAACTAGAATTTTTTTTGAAAATAACTAGAATTTAACAGAGACTATAAATAAACCATGAAAACAGCAATCTCATATACTTTTTCCAAGCCACATACACACTGACTCTCCCCCAGCCCCAACACTCTCTTCCTCCCCCCTCTCTCCCTCTATCAATCTCTCTATCCCTCACTGTCTCTATCTATCTATCTATCTATCTATCTATCTATCTATCTATCTATCTATCATCGATCTATCTATCATCTATCTATCATCATCTATCATCTCTCTATCATCTATCCATCTCTCCCCTCCTTCTCTGGGCAGCAACTCTTCTCCTTCCCTCCTGTTGCTGACAGATGAGAAATGACTGTGGACCGTTTGTCAACTAGGTTGGAAACTAAGGCAAGCAAAACCAAAATCAACAAAAGAACTTAGAAAAAAGATCGGTCTGAGTCTAGTCATTGTAAGAACAAATAATTTTCTACAAACTGGTGAATCCCGAGGTCTTTGCTGCATTAGAACAAGAGTAGCTATCAATGCTCTCAGATGCTAAAATAAGGTACACTTATGTCCAAAACTTTCTACTTAAGAAAGTACTGGTAGTGTAGTGGCAGGGGCCTGCCTAGACCTCAGATATCCAGATGTCCAAATATTTCCCACAATCCCTTAGCCACCTGGGAAATTATTACCATTCAGTTAGTCATCTTGGATCCTAATTTCCTATTTTATATTTTTCTTTGCATACTTTCCCCCAGTTGTGGGGCGTTTGTGTGTGTCTTCAAAGGCAAGATCCCAGATTTTGGTGTTTTGATTCTGACTGTGCACTTACTGCTGGGTAAATTTATGTTTAAGTCCTTTAACGGTTCAAGGCATAGTTTCTTCATTTGTTGCATGAGGATACTTAGAATAAAACTTATAGCCCAACTTGTTGTGAGGAGCACTGGGTGTTGTATGTAAGTGGTGAATCACTGAATTCTACTCCTCAAACCAACATTGCATTGTATGTTAACTAAAATTTAAAAAAATCTTTTTTAAAAAACCCAAAACTTATAGGCCAAGATTATTGTGGCAGAGTAAGCCTATATCCACCAGGTGATATATAGGCTTAATTAGATTCAATGAAATCAGTACATAATGTGTAGTAGATTCAGCAAAGATATCTGATGGAAGTGATGTGTGTCATTCTACCACAACTTGATTTGAATGAAGGCAGAAGAAACTCTGTGGCCCCCTGACTTCCCTCTCAGCCGAGTTAAGGCGTCTAGGCTTAGCTTAAGTGGTCTTTCTAGGTTGCATGACTCAGGAGAACCTTTGAGGAACTCAGGAGTCTTGTCAAGAACTGCTGAAGAAACGGGGAAGGTGGGGAGCGAGGGAGGATCTTCTCACATTCTTCCTTTGCTCTAGGAATCTCAAAGGCTAAAAGTAACCCAATCTTTTGGAGGATTGGGCCAAGCCACCCAATAGACAGTAAAATACCCAAAGACAGCAGAAAACCAAGATATTACCAAGCATGAAATTATTGCACTAGGGGCCAGTGTTGTTTTTGTAGGGGCCCTGGTCTCTTGTGATCATGTGCAATATGATCCATCTGAAAGGGCATTTTTGGGGAACTGTCCAGCACCCATGACTTTAACTAGATTCTCAAAGAAATCCATGACCTGATATCTATAAAGATCTTTTCTAAAGAGAGCCGGGTCCCTATGAATAGCAGTAGACTGTTAGGGATGCCTTATTTTTAGCCGGAAGCATGGTCTGAACATAAGGTATGTAATGTACTCTTTAGTAGGAGTTGATTGTGATTGTGTATTTTGTTCTTCCAAGAGATTATGATGTGTTCTTATGAAATATGACCACTATTAGGGAGAGACCCGTCATTTCGTATGTGAATTTTGACATCCCAGGTGATGGCAAAGAGCACTGCTCTGGAAACCGGGAGGTCTACATACTCTTCCTGGCCTCCCCCTGCAAGGGCACAGGCTAATGTAAAGGACCTCCTCCACTGGCAGTCGTAAAGTGCTGCACACAACAAAGGGTTAACGCAGTAAGCGGTTGTGCTGCATGTGGGGACTGTGGCAGAGGCCATTCCACTCTGTCTCATATTTAGCAACAGAAGCAGAGACTAGACAGTGGCTCACTTCAAACCCACGTGCTCAGTTGGACCTGCTTTGGCATTTTCTTTAGAAAGCAAGCTGGGATGATGATTATTCTAGAAAGTTTCTTGGCCCATGGGCATTTTTTTCCTGTAGGAGTAAAGTTCATTGTTATAGGAGAAATGGGGACAAATGAACACACCATCCTAATGATAATACTGTAAGAGCCGCCATTGACTACTGCCCTTCCCAGGCCAGTTCACTATGTTGTGTGCTTGAGTTGCAGTAGATCATTAAGTCTTCACAGGACCCCTCTAGGGTACGTATTTTCTAACCTCTTTACAGAGGAGGAAACTGAGTTTTGCAAGATTTGAATAAAAATAATTCTAGAATCACAAAGCTAGCAAACCGTGGAGGCAAGATTTAGACCCAGCCTACCAGATTTATAAGTTTTTCTCTCAAACACAGTGTCTACTGGATCCAGATTTTAGATTTCTAATAACTTTTCAAAGAAATTATAAAGGTACTATATATTTATTTTAGAATGTTGGGAAAATTTCAGAAAACTCTGAATCACTCATATATAATATAATCATATATATTATCATCTCTCTGCTCACATGTCCACTTGTTATAATATAAACTCTGTGAGATGAGGAGCTTTATTTGCTTTGCACCATATTTCTGGACCTGGTACAGCTTTGGGCACATAGTAGGTACTCAGTGATGCTTGCTGAGTAAATACATATTTATTGGGTAAGACATTAGGATTTCTACTCAGAAGTCAGGAGAAGCAAAATGATTGAGGTGCAAAGGCGTACTTATGGCTGGTAAATAAAATAGGGCATCGTGCCAATCCTAATTCATAACCACATGCTTTCTCCCACTCAGCTTGGTTCTCCCTATAATGTAATTGGCTCTGTGCATGGGGCCAGCACGGCTCTGCGTAAGGCTGTATCA
The DNA here is from genome assembly GCF_905146905.1 of Nyctereutes procyonoides. NCBI lineage: Eukaryota > Metazoa > Chordata > Mammalia > Carnivora > Canidae > Nyctereutes > Nyctereutes procyonoides. The sequence goes on along the minus strand of NW_026575135.1, from coordinate 1,939,886 downwards.
GTGTAACACACCCAGCAAATGGATCTGGGTCCTGGTACTTAAGGGAAAATATGCAGCGTTGAAAGAATGGCCTCCTATTTATCTTTCCGAGGGCTCCATTTTTGGAAATGCTAACAGGAAGAAAATAAATTACTCCGGTGCAACCACAGGAAGAATAGACCTTTTCCTAGTTCCAAAGAGTGGACTCCGTTTCACTTAGCCTATAGAATTCATGTTGGGGTCTCCGCTCCCGCCCCTCTCCGTGTTCTTGAGTGTGTTACAGCCTCTCCAGAACTCAGACACGCACATCTATAAGGGGCTTGAGTTGGATGAGATGATCTCTATGCCCCATTTTGCTTTAAAAATATTAGGTTTTGAGCATGCTTGGTGCTCTCCTCCCTGCTAAGACAGACATGTCTTTGGGTTTGGAGAGGAAACCCATTGGGTACCATTAGTGTCAGATGAGCGTAAATCCAGGATGGCAGCTTGGTTCTCAGATGGGTGGAAGAGAAAGCATGCAAAAATAAAACCCTGTTGCCAAGTTAAAAAATAAAACATTTTAAAGAACAAAATCTGTTACCTTTTCCCTTGCAAAAGCAACACTAGGCCTGAAGATAATGTGAGCAAAAATAAATATGTGGGAAAAGTTCTTTTGCTGCTGCTTCTAGCAGTTTTCTGATCTCTTTCTCTCACTTTGCACTGACTGTCAAATGGTCTATCAAGAGGTTAGTTTGTAATTAAACTCAGCTCTAATTGCTGGAACAAGTTACTAATTGTGTTCTTAAATCCTTTTATTCTATACCCTAGAAACCAGTGCATTCTAGCCTTTAAATGCTAGTGGTTTGAGAGAATCACATAAGTACAGCTTTTAGCAGAAATTTTGTTCATTTGAAGCTTTTACCCAGAGCATCAATCAAGAAAACTAAAAAACATGAAGCCAATTGGTGAAGGGAATAATCCTCCCTCCACGACAATAACAAAAAATAAATTTGAGGAAATGCTGTGCCTTCTCTCTGAGTTATAGATAGTGCCATGCTTAATGATTGGTTTATATACTAAGACCTATCTTCAGGAATCTGTCCATTTTTAAAGGGGGCTTCATATCCTTAAAGGGCCATTTGGGTGCTTTCAACGTGTGGAAAGTCTTTTGAGACCATACAAATCCATTCAACGAGTCATCAAATTTTGAAAAAAAAAAAAAAAAAAAGGATGTGAGCAACCTGAGTGACCATTTTAATTTGTACTTGGATTATGCAGAGTAAACAAAGCAATGGATCTTAAAGAGTAGGACTTGGAAGAACAACAGAGCAAAGTCATTAGTTGCAACGTAGTAACTATGGGTTTGACCCACGTAACACTGGTGGGGGCTCGTGACTCATAAATTTTAGAATCGCTGGTTTGGGACAGTGTGCTGGGCACTTTGGGTTATGTCTCATCCTCCAGTCCCCCATTCCTTTCCCTAAGAAGTCCTCCTTGAGTTTTAGGTGGTGATGGCCCCACCTCCAGTCTCCATGGCTTCAGTTTGTTGGAGTAACCCTGCCCCCTCCTAGCTCCTGGGCACAGGAAGGTGGTAAGTGGGCCTCGGATGAGCCCTTCACCCGTCCAATTCAGGCCAGTGAGGGCAAGTGAGACTTAGTTCCAGACATTTCTGTGTCAGCTGAGAAGTCATACTTTCTTCTGCTCTACTAGATGTGGACACAGGAAGCCCCAAGGAGCACGTATCTATCATATTTATCACCACCCAGAGTCATTTGAAATCCTGCCCAATTTTAGGGGATTTCTTTTTTGTGTTAGCCACTTTTTACTTATAAGTGAAAATCTTGACTGATGAAGTCGGGGATGACCGGGAGCCATCTGGTTTCCGTTTAAGAAGCTGCACATAGGATAAAGCTGGTACCAAAATCAGTGGGGTTGCGGAGGAGTAGAGGGGCATGGAGAAGATGGATTTTGGTGATTACTTCAATTTACTTGATCCAACCTGCCTAAAATTATATTTCTAGTTTTCTCTTTAGCTACATTAGGTCAATAAGTTTCCTCATATTTTTTCCAAAAACATTTGCAGAGTACTTAATAGCAGCAGTCGATGCTCTAGAACCAGACTGAGCATTGAACAAGAGGCTCCTACATTCCAGTGTGAAGAGAAAGGGAGTAGAAGAAATAAATAAGGAAACAGGAATATACATAGAATAAACGTGAAACAGGGATCCCTGGGTGGCGCAGCGGTTTGGCGCCTGCCTTTGGCCCAGGGCGCGATCCTGGAGACCCGGGATCGAATCCCATATCGGGCTCCCGGTGCATGGAACCTGCTTCTCCCTCTGCCTATGTCTCTGCCTCTCTCTCTCTCTCTCTCTCTCTCTCTCTCTCTCTGACTATAATAAATAAATAAAAATTTTAAAAAAAAGAATAAACGTGAAACAGAGTGTATTAATTTCGTAGGGCTGCCTAGGAAATCAAACACCACCAACTAGGTACCTTAAACCACAGACATTATAGTCTCACAGTTCTGGGGGTTCAATGACCTAGACCAGGTGTCAGTAGGATTGGTTCCTTCTGAGGCTTCGAGGGAGAATCTGGTCCAGGCCTCTGTCCTAGCTTCTTGTGGTTTGCTGGGAATTGTTGGCATTTCGTGGCTTGCAGAGGCACCGCCACGGTCTCTGCCTTCATCCTCACATGACATTCTTCCCTGTATCTTCATCTCGTCTCTCCGTCCGAGGGTCCCCCTTTTATGAATTTAAATTCAATTTGCCAACACATAGCACATCATTAGCTTCAGATGTAGTTTTCAGGGATTCGTCAGTTGCGTATAACACCCAGTGCTCATCCCGTCACATGCCCTCCTTAATGCCCATCACCCAGTTCCCCCATCCTCCCCCACTCTCCTCCCTCCAGCGACCCTCAGTTTGCCTCCCAGAGTTAAGAGTCTGTCTCATGGTTTGTCTCCCTCTCTGATTCGTTCCCACTCAGTTTCCCCTCTTCACAAGAACACCAATCACACTGGAGAAAGGCCCATTCAAATGACCTCGTCTTAACCAATTATATTTGCAACAATCTGGCTTCTAAAGAAAGTCTCATTCTGAGGCACTAGGGTTAGTTAGACTTCAACATGTTATCTTTTGGAGCAAGGTGCTGGGGGCACAATTCACCCCATAACGTAGAATAATACAACGAAGAGTCACTCTAGTGGTATCTTGGCATCTTTTTGAGGAGGTAACATTTAACATTTATTCTGAAGATTAAAAGGTACGATGGAACTCAAAGAGTAGATCTGATTATTTAGAGAGAAAAATAGTCACTTCAGACAGAGGGGAAAAGCTAGTTCTTAGTGTATGTCATAGTAACAAATGAACAAAACCAGACCCAAAGCGACAGGGAAAGGTCCTTTATTGCTTATGTCCATTTGAGCTGTAGTTTCTATGACCTGAAACTGAAAGAGTTAAGTAAGTAGGACCCATCTGAGTACTTCTTATTAGAAGGTCACTACTAACTATAATCCACTTAGAAAATCCCTAGCCCTTATTATTTTGCTGTTGGTGTTCATAGCTGGGTGACTTTTTACTTCCTGCCCTGGTGTTTGTGGGTATTGTGATCCTTCGTTTTCTTCCATGTCGGATTTCACTAGTCTGTGCATTTCTGAAGTTGGGGATTATTTTAGCACCATTTTTCTCTCTGGCGCCAACCACGTGCCTGATAAATAGCAGGGCTTCTGACAAAAGCTGAATTAATGGACGGAGCTCCATTCTAGTTCAGGAGCAGTGGTATGCCAGTAAACGTTTAATAAGGGGCTCTTCCAAAAAAAAAAAAAAAAAAAGCCCTGATTTTTAGCAAGTGTGTTTCCAGGGTGTAAACGCTCTCACCATTGCTGATTTCAAACTGTCGGCACGACATCACTGAACTGAGGAGCACACACCGTCACATCCCACCAGCCGGTGCCAGGAGGCTCCAGCACACCACGGTCCAGGGGTCTGTTTCAGGAATCTAGAGAAACGGTTCATGCTTTGTTAACAGACTAACCTAGGTTGTTGCTTTGTTGCTAGCTTTTAAAGCCTGTGCAGTCTTCAGAAATGCATGTACCCCAATCAGTGTCAAGGCCCTCATCTATGAAATCAGAGTAATACTTGTTGCAGAGGATTCTTCTGAAAATTAAAACGAATCATTACTAATAAAACAACCAGCCCAGTAGGGAATATAGTCAACAACTAACGTGTTAGCTTTTGTTTTTAATTTTGTTGTTGTTGATAGAAAATATGTATCTCTTGAATTCTGTCAGAAAAGTGAAAATGAATCTAAACGCAGTATCAGGGCACGAAATTTATCTGACAGGAAGCCAGCTCTTCCTACTGACTCCGAATCAGGCAGCACAGCAAAAAATGCAGAGTTTTCAACGGACATCAATAACTGGAAGTCGCTATTGAGCTCCCGATGCTTAATCTGTAACTGGTTTCTGGCCATGGAGACCATGTGATATCAGCATTTGAAAAAATAAAAATGTACAGATTCTAAACCAAGAAGTGACTCACATGATTGAAAAATGAGATGAGAAGTAGGAAAATCTTTGAGGACTTGGAGTCCTATCACCCACTCTCTTCAAAGACTGTTTCCTTTATGTATATGTCAACCTTACTCCCCAAGAGAAGGAGAGACGGTAAGACTCTAACTGGCCAGGGAGCTGCCAACCCAAGGGCCAAGTGTCAGCAAATAAAAGATGTAAGTGAAATAGTCTGTGTGCGTGTGTGTGTGAGAGAGAGAGAGAGAGAGAGACCAAGGAAGAGACAGAGGGACAGAGATGGACAGAAACACAGAGAGACAGGAGGGAAAATGTGGCAGATTGAACTGGATGGAGAACATTTAAAGGCCACGGAATTTTAAAATGTTTAATGATCAAAAAAAAATGTTTAATGATCATGCAAACCTAAGTAAAACCTATGTCTTGTAGGATGGATTCTGACCCCTGAGTCTAAGTTTGAGACCCTGAGTTATGTTGAGATGCATGTCAAACCCGCTCCTAGAGTCCGTGTCGGTTCAGTTTGTAATGGAGATAAATACCATCAATTTAATTTGCTTTCATCCCACTGGAATGGCTTTTTTTTTTTCCTGATGTTTATATCTAATAGTTCCCTCTTACCCACAACGAATAGATGCTCGTTGCAAATAATCCAAACAGAATGCAGAAGCATATGGCTTAGTAGAGCGGCACCAAGCTCTCCTACTCAGTGGAGGACACCCAGACATCTTGGTGGATCTCCTGCCAGGCCCGTGCGTGCATAGTGCACACATACGTGCACACACACGAGCTCCGGGTGATTTTGCAAACTGCATCCCCTGCCATATATGCTCCTTTTTAATGAAAAACAAACCGAGGTTATCTAGTCAATCATTTTTGCCTTCGAATCCCGGTCCTACTATTTAGAAAATTTTGGCTCAAAATAGGCAGAAAGTATTTGTAGCTCAGGTATCAAAGTTTCACATCTCGTCAGTTTCCACCTTGAAATAAAACATTTCTTTAGCTTCATCTCTAATAGGGGAGAAAGGGGCACCCTTGTTTTAGAAACCAGGCAGTACTATTATTAGGAATTTATCAACCTTTACTTATCTCGGGATTTTTTTTTTCCCTCTCTCCTCACTGTGTTTTATCTTCTCTCCACTGATCTTTTTTTGCAGATGACCTTTCATCTTATTTCTCATCTGCTGGTCCCATCAACCCTAACTTTGTATCTGCTAAAACTCAGGTAATTGCTTTTAGATGGGTATAATTAAGAAGCCATTAGTGTAAAGTTTCATTTCAGTTTACGCCTTGGTCTGCATTTGAGCAGAGAAATATGAAATTAAGGTATTAGCTCCTTTCAGGAGTATGAGTCACGAGCTAATAAGTTTCAAGAGCAGTTTCTCAACGGTAATGATTGTGCTTTTCTCTTTAAATATCTTCTTTGGAATTCTCATAGAGGGAATATTTTCAAAGAAAGGGGAACAGATCTACAGAGACAGACCTGGATTGGGTATGTGATTCCCAAAGTGTGCGTGTCCATGGCACCCAATGAGGGTCACGTGAGATCTTGAAAAACTAGCAAACACAGAGGCCCAACCTTAAAGCTGATGTTTCCTTTCCCTATTGTGTAAGAATTCTACGTTTCTGAGGGTAATGGTGAGAGATTGTGGAGGGGATTCATGCCCTGGATGGAAGGAGTCCAAGTCAAGGGTGACCTAATGTGATTTGGGGTTAGCTACCTAGAGCAGTAGTTCTCAAATCTGGCTGAACGTTAGAATTACCTGTTATAATAGTTTCCTATGACTTCCATGACAAATTTCCACAAACTGGGTGGCTTAGAACAATGAAAATTCATCCCCGCACCACTTCTGAAGGCTAGAAGTTTAAGTTTGAAGTATTAGCAAGGCCACGCTCTTCCCAAATATATTCTTTGCCCCCTTCCTAGCTTCTGGTGATGCCTGGCAATCCTTAGCTTTTTTGTCTTAGACCTGCATGGCCCCAGTCTCTGCCTCTGTTGTCCCATCTTCCCTCCATATGTATCCCTGTGTATCCTCTTCTCTTACAGAGATACCAGTCATTGGATTGAGGGCCCACCCTGATCCAACACAACCTCATCTTAACATTTGTAAAGCAAACATTTTCATCTCACTTTTTCCAACTGCAAAGACCTTATTTCCAAATAAAGTCACGTTCTGGGATTCCAGGGGTGTGTGTATTTTGGGGGAACACTATTCAACCTACTACACCTGGGAAGGTTTTTTAAATCCCATTGCCCTTGCTGTACCCCAAATCAATTAAACTGGAATTCTAGGAGGGTACATACTGGAATCACTTCAGGAGATTTAAAAGAAACTGATGCTTGGGGCTCACCCCCAGAGAATCTTACCTATAAAATAAGCATTCTAACAAGTATAGTATTGGATTATTAAGGACAATATATGAAATCACATAAAGGGGACAGTGGAAACCTGGCATGTAAATATGCTTAATTAATATTTTCTTAATGATTTCTTTGGCTTGATTGGTTTATAAAAATAAGAATAGTTTTACTTATGTAAGGATGCAGTATTCAATAAGCATTGGTACCCTATTTCTCTTGCTTTTTTCAGGATAAACCTGATTATCTGCTTTATGTTTCTGGGTCAAGGTTTTACTTAGTATACGGTTTGTTGTTACCCTTACATAGCCTGCTTTCCTGATAGACGAATTCTTGTCATCTTTTCTTCGAGTCTAATTGCCATTGTCCTCCCATCCTTTAACAGGTCACGTTGCAAGCTCTAATCCCCTCCAGTCTGCTAGGGTGACTAATTATCCTAGTTTGCTCAGGATCGAGGGATTTTCCAGAATATAGGACTTTTAGTACTAATCTAAACCAGTCCCAGGGAAGCCACCATGTTGAGTTACCCTAAGCCCACCTCCATCAGTCATGGATAACAAATATGCCTAGTGTTACCCCAAGAGTATTACACATGTCAGACATGCAAAGAGCTTTAAGAAGGAACACAAACATGTATAAAATATGATGCTTGCCTTCAAGTCTACATAGAGTTATCAGACAGCAAAATAATGAATTATGATGATGATGATGATGATACTCACTGATCTTTTACATTAATCGAGTTCCTTTGCAAAAGGTTTCACATGTATTGTCCATTTAATACTGATAGCAGCCTTATAGGTGAGTGGTACCATCATCATCATTTTCTAAATGAAGAAACTGGGGTTCAAGCAGTTAATGTGACTTCTGCAAGGTCCCATAGCTAGTATGCATTTTGGCCCAAACGTAAACCCAGGCACTTTTGCTTCCACACTGGTAGTATTAATCCCTATGCCATACAGAATGAATGCCCAAGGGACACAGAAATACAAGTCAGAGAAGGACAGAGGGACAGTGTTTCAGCCTGGTGTGATCCACAGAGCCATTAAAGATAAAGGAAGGATGAACTGGCACCAAGAGCTCATAATGCATCATCTCTTCCGTTAAGTGATTCATTTAAAGAAAACATCAATTAAGTACCTAATAGGTATACAGCACATACAGAAATACTGAAGCAGTGATAGTAGCCAGAATTGAGGGTGGGCGGGGGGGAGGTAGGTAGTTGCTGTGTCCCCAGGACTGTGCTAAGCCCTTGATACGATATTATCTAATGGCATGGCTTTGTTATACCCAGCCAACGGGATACTGTATCCTCATCACAGCAAAGAGAACTGAGGCTAAGCTATCAATTAAGTTGGCCCACGTCTCACAACTAGTTGGTGATAAATTCAGAATCCAGATCTTGGCCTTTGTGTTTGTACATTGGTTTGCTTTACAATGGAGTCTGTTTTCCTAACTGTCACGCTGTCTGACTCTTGGAGATTAGAAGGGCATCAGAACAGTTTGGTGAGGTTTATGTGAAAACATAGAGCAGGTTTATGTGGTGGACCCTTCTTCATATGAAAGTCAGTCAATTCACCTGTTTAAGGTTGAGACGATGGTGTAAAACCTCCAACCGAAGGTAGATACTGAAGGAGCTGTGAAGGGAACTTGCCAGCAAGGAGAACTGGCGACGTGGACACTCCTCATCCTTGGGGCACAGCTAGCCCTCGTCTCCATGAGGAAAGGCAACAGCCAGGGCTATGGAAACCCCCCGTGACAAACTGAAGTACAGTTAATCAGGACTTAATTAAACAGTTTAATCTCTGAGTAATGGGTGTGTGTGTGTGGGTGGGGGGGTGATAGAAGATGAGGAGGGGAAAGAAAAAGCACATAAAATCCCTCCATTTAAGATGGTGGAATGTGTCTTCTCATCCATAATGCAGCACCATAATGTTCTTGTATGAATTGAAAATGCCAGGCAATCAAAGGCCATATGTGAGCGAATGCATACAGAGTGTCCATGTATTTTTAATCAAGGCTGCATCTCTGAAGTATGTTTATGCTTTCTTGGCATGAAAGATGCTCCCCCAGATTAGCTCTGCACACGGCTCCAGGCCGTCGTTACCTTTGGCCATGCCAGGAGAGAGGAAGTTGGCACATCCCCCGTAATGCATTACTGTGGAGCTGACGCATTCTCCACTGGAAGGATGGTGAACATCAAGCAATCCATTAAGGCTGAGGAAACGGGCTTAGGAGTCGCTGAAGTCTTCACTCCCTGGAAGATCATTCTTCTTCTACTCTCTCTTCACACCCTAAAAATCATTTTCCACACGGTACCCAGCACGATCTGTTAAAAATGCAAATCCAGTCTCTTCCTTTATCCACTCAGAATCCACTAGTAATGAGTTTCAAAACTAAGAACTGGACTCTGCTATGGTCCACACAACTCTGCACGAGTTTTTCCACCCCTGCTTCATGTCCTATCTCACTTTACGTTCATGATGCTCCAGTCACATTGTCCTTCCTGATTTCTGCTCCTAACCACATAGTGCTCGCTCTTTCATGCATTTGCTCAAAAAGTGTTTGGCCGTTGTCAGGAGCTCTCCCCCATGTTAGGGATGCACCAGGGAACAAAACATAAACTTTCTGCCCTCTTGAAACTTATGCTCCAGTCAGGGAAGATAGACAACCAATGATAATAAAGAGGAGGAAAGGGTAAAATGTATTTAGAAAATGACAAGTCCTTTACAAAAAAGAAAGAGAGTAAAGTAGCATAAATAGGGCTGGGATTAAGTGGCAAGGAATGCTCAGGTACGACATTAAATATGGTGGTCAGCGGAGATGCCTCATTCCAAGGCATTCTCTCTTACTGCTCCCTCTCCTAGAGCACACTTCACCCAGATCCTTGCATGAGTATCTCAGAACTCAGGTCCCAGCTCAAATGTCACCTCTCGGAGAGACCTTTCCTGATCCCCCCGTGTGAAATGGTTCCTTCTTGTCACTTTATCACACTGCCCTCTGCGACAGCACTTAGAACCATCTGAGGTTACATTCTCCAGTTATTTACATACTTCACTTTGCCTGCAATACTCATGGACTGTATGTGCGAAGAGAACGAGGTCTCCATGCCTTCACTATTAGGTCTCCTGTGCCTAGGTCTGTTCCTGGCATACAGTAGGTACTCAACAAAAAAATGTTGGGGTAAAAGAATGAAGGAATGGATGAAGATAGATACCAACACATTAATTAGACCAGTGGAGCAAGAGAGAGAAGCGATATTTGACATTGAGAAATCACCAAGAGACATTGTCATCTTCTTGTTTACTAGCATGGCATTTATTTAAGTAACACAGTCCAGAAAATATGGAATATATCAGGAAAATACTATTGAGAGGATAATTAAAATGATTAAATCATATTCAAAATGTACTGCCTTTATATTTCTAACGTGTCCACTTCTCTCTATTCCCACGGCCACCACTACAGGCCTTGTGCCATCATTTCTTGTTTCACTACTTCCATTCTTGCTGCCGTACACAACATTTCTTCAAAGTTTAGGAAGAGTGATGCTTTAAAAATGTGTATTTGATTATGTCCTCCATTGCTTTAGACTCTTCGATTACTCCCTATTAATGATAGGATAGGGTCCAAAATCTTACAGTGGCTCCCAGAGGCTTCAAGAGCTGACCACTGGCCACTTTTCCAGTTTCCTCTCTCCATATTCTCATGAGCTCTGTGGTCTACCCAGAGTGATCTCGGTGCTTCCTGAATGCTCAAAGGTGCCATCTTTCCTTCAGACAACTAGAAGATTTCTCTGTTTGGAAGCGACTTCTCTGCTCTCTGTGTCTGGATAAGTCATAGCTGTCTTAAATTTTTGCTTAGACTTCATACCCTCTGGCAAGGACTCTATGATCCTTAAATCTCAAGGAGGTAACTCTTCTCTGTGGTCTCGTACCATGTCGGTTTCCCCATCATATTCCTTCCCATGTAGTAAGTCACCCTTGTTTGATTTCTTTCCTGCCCCCACTAGACTTCAGCAGTAAATGGGCAAAAATAATTTCTGCCTCCTTTATTCTAATAGTTCAGGCATCTCACATAAGACTTGGTTCATGGTAGTACCTCAAAATATGTTTGTTGGATGACTGGATAAAATGTACAGTCATTTAAAGTAGCAAGATTTTATTTCCAGACAGAACTTTGAGCATTAGTTCTCATTCCAAAGCTTTGCTCGTGGGTCTTGCTCTTCTGTGGCAACACTGCTAAAAACTGAGAGGAGTTGGTGGAAAGTTGAGAGCACACAGCTTATCTCTGGATATCGATGTCATAGAGTATAATTGGGTCCTTCAGTTCAACCCTTGGTGATAGCCTCAGGGACCAAGGAATTGATCTAGCACGACAAGAATTCTGAATCATACTGGAAGTATTGAGCAAAGTGCCTTCTACAGAGGAGGGAATTCTGATGTCTTGCTTATCACAGTGGAAAGTACCTTAATATTAGTAACCTTGCCTATGTCTGAAGACAAACTGCTGTGGCTATAGAAATAAAGGATGAAAAAACTAAATGGAGTCATTGGAAGCACATTGTCCAGGATTCACAATTCACTGATGAAGAAAGCAAGGACCCCAGTGGTTGTTTAAATAGCACCCTCACTATTCTTGGAACAAATTTTTGACTTTTCCTCCCATCCTGTATTTTCTTTCATCTGTTTAATTCAGTTAAATACAACATGTTTTGACAAGTTTTAATTTTTTTTTTCTTAACCATGTGCCAGACATTAAGGATAAGTCCCCCGCATGAAGGCCTCGTGTCAGTTCTGTAATATAAGTGCAAGTGTTTTTTCATGGTTCATCTTGCATCCCAGCTAAATTCAGAAGCCTGTCCCTCTTTAAAATCCTTTCACTAATTCACTCACACCAGAGTTTTGGTGAGCAGCACACATTTTATTTAAAATGACATAGGAAAGAAGGGACAGGGAGGAGATTACATCACACATATCTATGCCAACAAATTAGTATTCCCCCCATGTAAAGACATAACTTTTTAAAAATCCCTTGCCCCTCTTATCTCTGGGAGTTTCTTTTTCATCCTTTTAATGCATGAAAAGTTCATTCTAATTGACTTAGAACTTTTCTCTCTAGTATTTTTCTCTAAGCATTTAAAATTCTGCTTTCCTTTACTAGACACCATAATTCAGCTCTGAACAAGCTCCTACTTCCAGCAGCGCTTATCCAATGTCATAACAGTTGTTCAGCTAAACAAAGGGAGGGTCCTCCAATTAGCAGAACCACTGGCCTTAGAAAATGCTTCTTATGCATGTTGCATCTTTATGTTTGGCCAGCAAATCCCAAGGAACCAAATCATTATTAACCTAACTTTTGAGCATCTGAATCTTCACATAGAAGATGCCCCCAAATATTCTGACCTTATGGGGTTGTGAGGATAACATGAAATGAGGATGAAAACACAAAACTGGTATATGACCTAATACAGAATAGCCTCGTAGAAGCTTAGTGTGTACTGGTTTCTTTCTCCTTCTGAGGATTCATTTGTCCCACAGCTTCCTACTGTGTTCATGTTTAGGAAGTGTCTCAACTTCTTAAAGCTCATTAGTGTCCCTAAAATTAGCATAAAAACACAAAATAGTCAAAAAGAACAAATTAAAAAGCATATCTTACTGTCATTTTGGGCATGTTGGATATACGGCTATTCTGACATAGATCCAGAAAGTTTGTGTGTGTTCTAGAAAATTCACATACCGAAACCCCTCTTTCAGAGACAATGCCATGTTCTAAAAGGCTGTTGCAACATTGTCTTGTCCCCAGCCCCGCCTGACGCGGTGTAGGCTGGCATTCCAATGGTTAGTGGCAGATAGAGGCACCATGTGTTTTTACTTTGATGCAAAACATTGTCCCTTTCTAGAAATGTCATGGTTTGAAAGTCTTGAAGCAGAGAAGCTTCTCTATTTTTAATCTAATTCATATTCGTAGCAGATCCAGGGAATAATCATGCTCATCGCAGTGGTTTCTTTGAGCATGGTTGAGCAGTGCTATTGACTGGAGCCATTTTGCCATCAAACCATCAGGGATTAGTAACCTCTGAAACTCCCTGCTTCTGGCAATTCAGGAGAGGTAGGGTCTTCCGGGTTCTCTCTGTAGAACTGATGACAAAAGCGCTTGTGAAAGTAAAAAAAAAAAAAATGCATTCATCTACATACAGGTAGAACAGCATATGTTAAAAGAAACCCCCTCTGGCCTGAATTTAAGATTATTGAACTATTTTTTTTTTTCAATCCCTAGGATCCTAGTACTATAGGAGCAATATGTACTCTGCAAAGGGCTGTGGAAATTAACAGAGATGAGTAACAATTAAGTAAATGTTTATATCATGAATATTATATCAGCTAATCTTCATAGCGATTTCACAAGGTAGACCTATTTATTTTTATTTTATAGACGACAAAATCAAGGCTCAGGAAGATAAACCTGCCTGAGATCAACAAGTTACTGCTAAAGTTACATTTCAAAATCAGGTACATCTGGGGAGAAGGGTCAGAACACGGTCATAAATAAGATTGGTAAATGTCTTGTACCCTTTTTCCCCTTTAATCTTCATAAAAACCTTGTTCTGTCTCCATTTCATAGATGAGCAAAATGAGGTGCAGGGAAATTTGGTACTTGTTTGGAGAGCTCATACAGATCTTCTGTGATTTGGAAGTGCTCTTGGACTTTGAAGGCCTTCGATGGTATAAAGTTAGGTTTAGTTAGCGGCCCTAAATAGTCTGTAAGGTAGGAAACAAAGGTAGGCATTGAAGAGGAGAGAAGCGCATCCTAAAGAAAAGTAGTTGCGTTAGCTTGGAGACAAATTCTGCTTCTATTTTAGATGGCAAACCTACATTTTCTCCGAGTTATGTAAGAGAAAGCCTTGTGTTTGTGTTCAAAGGGCAAGCTTGAGGAAAAGCTCAGGACACTGCCTGCATCCTAAGTGGCCCGAGTGATGGAGGGAATGGGCCCTGTTCCAAATTGATTAGTTCTGCTACCTTCTCATTATTGTTCCGCCTGAAGTTTGGCATGCAAGCAAGGTCATTCCATGCATGGGTCTGCGTGACTTAACGATTCCAGCACAGACTCCCTCCCCTGCACACCCCCACCCCCACCGCGGCGGGCCACCTGCACTAGAGAAAATTAAAAATCAGCGCATACATTTTACATGAGTTCCCGAGACCGGTGAGAAATTAATGTTATGTTGTCTTTTGATAAAGATACAGCTATTTTTTTTAAGATGTTCATCCAATTCAGTAATAGGAAACCTTCCTCAGATTCCTCCATGGAGCCTGTACATCAGGATGAGAAGAAGAAATGCATATAGACTCAGAAGAATACGTTTGAGCAAATTCTCTTTTTGCGGTGCACCTTGCAAAGAAATTTCAGGGTTATGTATGAGGTTGCTGCCCTCCCCAAACTGTCAGGTGCCTTATTAATTTTCTATTCCCATGCCTCCTACCTCTGAGGTTGTTTCCTTAGCCTGGAATCACGTCTTCCCTTATTCTCAGGTTCAAATGCTCCCAGTTCCTCAAGGCTGACCACAAACGTCTCAGCTTCCATGAAGCCATCTCATATCCTCAAGCTAAGCTGTGACTGCTCTCATGTCAGATCTTCAGTAATTCTTAGAAACCTTCTCATCCCCTCTGCTCCTGTTCTTTTACCTATAAAATGAGAGTGATTTACAGCTATATTTCAAGGTTGATTTAAAAATTAGAGATAATGTATAAAAAACCTAAAGAGTAATTGATAGATAATAGTCAATAAAGAGTATTGGCTTCGTTATTGTTACTAAAAACAAAGAGATACAATGTCCAATGTTTTTTAGGCAGAATTTAGAACCTTTACAGTCAAGCTCTAGTCTGTTTCTAGTTTTATCTTTTCGCTAGTCACTTTGCCTAGGGCACCTTTGTTCCCACCCTTCCAAAATTCTTTATTCTATTAAACTAAACTCCTCACGTTTGTATGAACGTTGTGTGTATTCAGCACTGAGGACCTCCATGGTTGGGTTTCTTTTCACTTTGTATCCTTCCACACTAAAACTTACCCAACATCTCAGGATTTATAAATCACATAGACAATAAGCAGCAGAGCCAGAACTGAGATCCGGTTTCCCATACCCATAAACAACAAGTCAGCCAGGCTTTTAAAAGGTGTCAAGTAATTGCTGAGAAGTGATTTGTTTGGTTATGTGCATAAGCTTTGAATTTAGACAGACTTTGATTTGAATGTTAGCTGCCTGGCTGTACAATTGCAAACAAGTTCCTTCAGGAGTCTTAGCTTAAGCTGCGATCTTTGTAAAAGGGGGGGAAAAAAGTATGTGTATAGATAGATAGATACATAGATAGATATAGATATATGCGAAATAATATATATATAAAAGCTTAAAGTCATTATTATACCTTATGTTGTTCCAAATGTATATTCATAAATTATATTCATAATTATTAGTTCGTATTCAAGTTATATTTGTGATATATCCTATATATAATACGTGTAACACAGACATATAAAATTTGATCCGCACTGTAACTCTAAGATGTGTGTACACATAATATACACAGAATGTATATGTTATAGTATCTATCTATCTATCTATCTATCTATATATATAGCAGCACATGTGTGTGCATGTGTGTATGTTCTAAGAAGATCTACCTTAATTCTGATGCAAGAGTGAAATAGATCCAGGAGTCAGCAGGTTTAAAATAAAATATTGCACTTATCACTTTTGAAGTTTTTGACCAATGTGGTTTAGAATAAAGTGAGGCTGAAAGGACTTGTGAAAGCCATTCCTAACCCCATCCCCACATCCACCCTCCTCAGAACCTGAAATCTCATCCAGAGGGCAAGGAAGAGCCGCAGGCAAAGTAGAAAGAGATCCGCAATCACAGCAGCACTGGGTGGAGAGGGAAGGAAGAGAATGAAATCTTGGTATTTACTAACTTGCGATAAACCGCTTCTAAGTAATTGAATGCATAGACCAAAATTTGTTGCTCAACAATTAACGACTCACTTATCCTCTGTGAGACTCGCAGTAAAGTTTCTTGCAAGAAGCCAGAAGTAGAGACTACTCTACAGGGGAAGAACGGGGAGTTCAGAAATACAAGCTCTCCCTTAAAGTCTAGCAAGATGTTGATGCTCATCAAGTAACTCCTTTTAAGTGATGCCAATTACTAATCAGTGAATAGTTGCTATTGTCAAGTTTGAATGATCAACATTGAAATATTTTTTTAATCTTTTTATTTTTATTTTTATTTATTTATGATAGTCACAGAGAGAGAGATAGAGAGAGAGAGAGAGAGAGAGAGAGAGAGAGAGAGAGGCAGAGACACAGGCAGAGGGAGAAGCAGGCTCCATGCACCAGGAGCCCGACGTGGGATTCGATCCCGGGTCTCCAGGATGATCACGCCCTGGGCCAAAGGCAGGCGCCAAACCGCTGTGCCACCCAGGGATCCCCTGAAATATTATTAATGATACTAAGTATACCTATATGATGTCTACATTTTTTTTTTGTACAAAAAGGCAGAAATAAATCTTCCAAGAAAAAAAAAAAAACTATGCAGTTAAGGCTTCTCTTTAGCCCTGCAGCTTCCGCACCCCTGTGGAAGGCCCGACCAAATTTTGCTGACTTGGCTTCAGTAAGTTTTAATTCAACAGCCTGCTTGGACAGATGTGTCCACAGGTTCCAGACCATGCAACGTTCATTCTGTTTAACAAAAATGTTGTTCCATATTTGTGCTTTCTGCTGGAACTGGGTCTGTGTTGTTCCATCTCAGTGGAGCATAAATGTAAGATGATATCCGGAAGAGACCCAGATTGGGAAGGGACGAGAGGTGAAGGGGCGGTTGGGGGAACATAGAGGCTGGAGTGTTGGAAAGAAACAGAGAAAGATGACTCAGATTATGTCATCAAATAAAAAGGAGTACACAGCAACCCCTTTGTGAGCTATCACAGCTGGTTTCCACTTAAATGCAATATGAATTTAGCAGACAATTTTGATGGTCCCCTGAGATTGTTAAATAGGTTATTGCCTATATGGACATGTATTGTCCCAGTGTGTGTATACATTTTGATGAAGAGATAAATAATGGGGGGGACTTCAATTAAAATAAGGTATATTGTGGGCTCCTGTGTGATGTAGTCAGTGTCCAGCTCTTGGTTTTGGCTCAGGTTATGATCTCAGGGTCATGGGATCAACCCCTGCATCAGGCTCCACACTCAGCAAGGAGTTGGTTTGAGTTTCTCTCTATCTGCCCCTCCCCTCTGCTCTCTCTCTGAAATAAATTAATTAATTAAAAAAAGATAATGTACATAGGGTGACATCAATGAGATAGCCATTGTTCTAAAGACTTGTGCTCATCTCTCTCTCTCTCTCTCCCACCCCTTCTAGCCTTCACACATGAGGTTCTCTCTCTAAAATTCTATTCCCTGTCTTCTCCACCTGATGAATTCCTACTCAAGACCAGATTCTTCTTTGAACCCACTTCATCAGGGAAGTTTCCCTGATCTCTAAATGAGCACTGATTCCTTGGCATATGCTCCCATCAACTCAGTGGAGTAACCCTTAATACCCAGTTTTTGCCAGCTTTAAAGCAAGATTCCTATCATTTCAATTTTCACTCCACCACTTTTAGTCTTGTGACCTTGTCCGAGTTAAGCCAGCTGTCCCATCTATAAGTCAGAAAGAATGCTAATACCTACCCCTGGATTAGTATTAGGTTTTTGAGGATTAAATGAGGAAAGTCATTTAACAGGCTGAAACCAAGGGCTGACATTGAACGCCTATTAGCCATTTTTATTCTCTTCAACCAGTTTTGTTTACAAGCTGCCATATGAAGGGAAAGAGGCTATGAAAAGCTGGCATTCCAAACCCAGAGGTTGGGTTTTATCTGGTAAGAAATGGAGAGTTGTTGAGGGTTTTAAAAAGGGGAAAGACCGAGTCAGATAGGAGTTTTAGAAACATGAAAAAGAAATATAGGATGATGGGCAAGTAGAGGAAGAAGTCTTTAAAACATGCTCAGTATAGCCAAGTGATTCATATTTAAGCAATCACATTTAATCACCATTCCCAAAAATTAAGAGTATATTTAATTCAACAAACATGGAGGGAAAAAAGAAAACATTTGCGAAACGTTCACTGGATGTGAGATGTTGTGCTAAAGGCTGAGAATTCCAAGAGGCAGTTTGCATACTGTGGAATAATCAAGCCTCGTGTTTAAGAGCATCAGATTTGCAGACCTGGGCTTATCATCAAGGGCTATGCCTTCCCATTTCAGTGAGGTTCTTAAATTACCTAAGCCTCACTTTCTTCAAAATTAACAAGATTAATTAGCAAGATTAAATGAGATACAGTATTTAGATCCCCTAAATAAACATGCTTAGGATGTCGTACGTGTTCCAGGATGCTAGTTTCCATTATCACAATTATTATTGCTGCCAGTACTTTGTAACGGCCTTTCCTCAATGCCAACATGCTCACAGTCAGAATATAGAAAACAAATAGGTAGGCACATAAACTGTATTCTCCTTGAGGGGCCATGCCATTAAAAATGGCAAAAAATAGTTGTCAAGGGTCTATCATTTGTCGTATGTTATTCCAAGTGTTTCACATGTATTTAATTCTTACAAAAACCCCATGAGGCAGATAACACAGTGCTAAATGGTATATACATGAGGAAACGCAAGAGCGCGGGTTGAATTTATGTGTCGAGGGCCACACAGGGAGTGTGACTAGTAGAGTGGGCTGTGGGCTGAGGTTGTCTACACAGCTGCCATGCTTTTCAACCACTAGTTTCCTGTGCTTGCCTGATAAATAAGGATGTGATAATTTTGAAATCAGAGGGTTTCAAGAAGACACAACATCTGTGCTGGGCCCAGCAGCTGAGTTCCTCACTCTGTTTCCAGGAAGGCTTCAGCTTGCACCATTCCAAAGAGAAGTGCGTCCTCCAAACTTTCTTCAAAACTAGAATGCCTCTTGTAACATCTTTCTGTATCTTCACAACCAGTCATCTAGGCTGCACACTTCTTCTATATATTGAATATTTCTGTTGGAATCAGGGCCAAAGTAAATGGCTATTATCCCCCAACAGTAGTGTAAGTATAAGTTCTGACTGTCTGTGCAAGCAAGGGTATCCCCTGAAGACTGCTGATTCTAGAAACGATTTTCTGCTGATTCATAAACGGAGGGAGTAGAATAATTTGAAGGCTGATATTAATCTCTCTTTCCATCAACCCATAGAATTTCCCTTGTTGCTCTACAAGGTTAATAAAACAACAATGGCAGTCATGTTACTGTGCTTGAAAGCCATGATGATTATTAAGGAAAGTATAGCAATTGACCCAACTAGTACCTCATAAATACCTTAAAGGTATTTAAAGAGATAGAAACTCCATGAGGAACATATAATTGATTATGCCATCTCAAAGATGAGGACACTGAGGCATGGGATGATTTAATAGTTATTCAATATCACTTAACTACAAATGTCATGATCGTAGTCATGGGCAGAAAACCCGTTACTCAGGTCACTGCTGTGGTTGCAGATCTGTCTCAGCATCTTCGTGTTAGACTGTGCTTTGTGACAAAGAGTACAATCTAGAACTTTTATTTGTCAAATCTCACTGCCTCCTGAGCCCCAAGTAGGAGGTGGGAGTAAAGATCTCTAGCTGGTGTCCAAAGCCCACAGTCTCACGTGAACTGAGCGCCTATACATTCCAACAGAGTAGAAAATAGGGACAGAGTTTTTTCAGCAGTCACTGGGTCCTCAACGATGCTGGGTCACCTTCCTGTATTAAGTTAAAAAAAAAAAAAATAATAATAATAATAATAAATTTAAAAAGCACATCCATCAGCAGGTCCCAGCCTTTCAGCAGTTGGGTCTGCCCAAAGTATTCCAGAGGTGGGTGAGCATCTCCCATTTTCTGAAGCTACAGTGTAGCTGGGTTTCTCATCAGTCACTACCAGTTATGCACAGCTGGTTCCCTCCACATTCACCTGAACAATCACAGTTAATATTTGCCCATACTTAACATTCCCGGAGCATAATTCTTTATAATGATAGGCGTGAAGACTTCTACTAATTTAGTGAACAGCCTGGTGACCCTTTGAGTGTCCTTGACTGGCACATTGAGCAGAGAGAGAGACAGAGAGACAGAGAGAGAGAACTACATATCCTTCAGCAATATATGCTGTTGAGGCTATTAGGGCTGGTGACAAGATATTTCTCCTGATTCTTGTTCTCTGAGTCACGTCCTAGCATTGTGCTTCTTCAGTTCCATAAAGCTGGATGCGGTCATGGAATGTGAACAGAAGCGTTCTCTATACCCCTGAGTGGAACATTTTACAAGACAGTTCCTCCTCTATTATGACCACTTTTCATTTCTGCAGTGACAATAGAAGACTGTGTTTGGGTGGTGACTACAACGGCCTGCGTCCTGAGAGACAGCAGTGAGTAGAAAGCCATTGCCAATCCACCCTGGACTTGCATGGAGGTATTGAGATTTAAGGGCTGTCCTCATCATCCCCATCATACTCATGTGATATGGTACGTGATATCAGTGCTTTCAGTAACATTCGGCAAGTTACTACAAAAAAAGAAGGATTTCAGAAAATAACTAAATAGAAGGCAGTAGAGACAGCCAAGAGGTTTAGTAACTTGCAGGATTAAGAGAGGAAACTGTTTCTCAACCCAATCTTTAAAAAACACATCATTGAGAATGTCATTGACTCTAACAAATACCAAAGAAAACTTAGACTTGCAGCAAGGGTCAGATGAAAGGAATGGCCGTCACAACCACTGTTAAAACCTCTTGAGTCCATTAAGGTGTTTCAGAGGAAAGGTATAATTAAGTTTGGTGTCCAGTAAATGCATTCAATTGCAAAAAAAAGTGGCTCAGGGGGAAAAAAAAGGGGGGGAGAGAGAGAGAGAGAGAGCGTGCAAAATCTTGGCTTACTCGTGAATTCCCTGTAAGTTGTTGTAATTAAAGTGGCAGTGAGGGGAGGGAGAGGATGCAAGCAAACAGAGATATGTCAAATCTAAGAGATATATCTAGGAAAGAACAGTGAGAGTGGTATTGGCATACAGAAATGACTAGACTCAGAGGTGGGAAGTCTACTAGCATTTTAAGTAAGTCACAGTCTATGACTGTTTAAGATTTAAAATAATACTAGGATTCTCAAACTCCTAAGCAACAAAGAGACTGAGAAAAATGCTCAACCACTGAAAAGGGCATATTCTCTAATGCCCACTTTTTGGTGTGGCCAAGGATTTTCATGGAAATGGAAGAAACCCATTTCTATTAATAGGAAATGGACCATGACAGCATCGTGGGCCACAGAAAACAAAGGAATAGAAGCCCCATCCAAGGAGCAGAATGGAGCACCAATCTGGGAACATGTTTTCCTCCCAGAGGAAACCTTGTCACATCTCTCCAGTAGGATTTGATAATTGTGATAGACAGTTGTGTCTCCCCTATTTATGATTGTGAGTGTTTTCCTATGGTAACCTTAGGCATGTTATTGTATTGGATATTGGCTTATAAAGTGTCTTTTCAGTTGAGTTTTTTTAGTTCAGATCTCTGAGCCAAAAGAGATCCCCTCTAGAACTGATGATGAACAACAGGGGTCTGGACTTGAAGCTCATTAATGAGTGGATGACCTGCCTCAAGTTCTTGAGTTGAACTCTTGAGTTCTCTTTTTTTTTTTTTTTTTTTTTTTTTTTTTTGGTGGTGTGAGAATAGATGTTTTACAAGCAGGAAGGAAAAACATATGCTATTAGAAAAGTAGCCTATAGTAATTAAGTCTGTTTTAAAAATTCCAGGTTTTCTCCCTTGTCGGCACGTGGGAAAATTGTATGTCCCTACCTCTTTGAGTTAGACATCATCACATAACTGGATTTCACTCCCCAAAATGTAAGCAGATAAGCTGTGTGTCATTTTGAGGTGGAAGCATTTAATTATCGGGGCTAGTGTCAGACGCTGCAGTGTTTGGTAATCCTGGAAGCATATGTAGGGATGTGTCCTCCATCAGCCAGGGTCCCTAATTGACTATAATGACAGAGCACTCTGCTGACCTGCATGGACATGTAGTATGAGACAGAAATAAACCTCTGTTATTTTCAGCCTCTGAAATTTAGGAGTTGTTTATTGTTCAGTATAACGTATCTATCTCTCCTGGCTCCGTCACAAACATGAGCTCGTGTTGTCTAACTCTACACGTGCTTTTCCTACAACTGTCGAGTGCCTCTTCTTTGAGGTATAAGGTAGGGCTTATCTGGCTGGTAAGTATGGTGTATCATCTGAACCTGACCCTGGACTGGCAGCCATTCTTTGAGGTTATTGCCAATCCCATCATGAACATGAGGATTGTAACATTTAGCTCCTTCCTTGTCACTGTGGGGAACTGGCACTGCCCTTCCTTTCGAATGATTTACATTTAATAACTTGAACACAATTTTATCCTACCTGGCCTGTCCGTGTCCCATCTCTTTGTTGAAGTACATACAAATTCACATCACTACTTCTTTGTTTCCACATCCATTAAATGAATAATGAGGCCAGACCCAACCATCCCGTCATGGTGCTATCCCAAGTGTCAGTCACAGATATATACTTAGTCATGAAGGCTGGATCTGTTGGATAAAGGACATGTATCCTCATACTGATTGACGTGTACCCAAAGTTTCATCTACTGCTCTAAATTTCGTGAAAGAAGTCAACTCCTCCTCACAAAAGATGTTATGTTATTATACCCAGTAAGAATAATTATTTCATCAAACAAGCGAAGATGTTTTTTTTTTTTTTTTTGGTTTTAGCCTTAATATAAAGCTTCTTAAATGGCATGTCTTATTTTTTGTCTCCTGATTAGTCAAATAAAGATAATTCACGTTGTGGGTGGTAATCACTTAATAATTCGGTTTATTGTTATTGAGGACCACCCTGTACTTGGTGTTTGTGCTGGGGATACACAGGAAAGGCCTCTTGAGGGGAATGACATTTAAGTGAGAGTTTATGAGTGAGGAATTTACCCAAGTGGGAAAAGGAGCATTGCAAGCAGAGAGAATGGGCTATGCAAAGTTCCGAGGTGCAGAAGTTCAACTGGTTTGGGTGTCTGAAGTAAAGCCAGAGGATGATGTGGCAGGAACAAGTGTGAGAGTGGTTGGGGTGAAGACACAGGCAGCAGGTCTGCTTATTTCCCACACTGTAAATGTTGCCACAAACTTTAAAACTACATTTAAAGGACAACGGAGGGCCATTTGGGAGTTGTTGATGATCTTATACTACCCAAGTTCCATTCTTTGGAAAATTACTGAATCTTAGAAATTAAAAGGCTGATGTTGGTGCTCTGTCCTGCCTATGATGCAAGAATCATTTCTAAAGCTGATTGGAATTTCCAGAAATCTGTCTCTTTACCAGCTTTATTGGAGGCTTTCTGCATATTAGACACTCTGCAAAAGAGCTGGAGGGATAGATATGCCCTTTAAGGTGCAATGGCCATGTGGTGTACAATGAGAGTAACAATGTTAAAAAAAAAAAAAAAGAAAAGAAAAGAAGAGAAGAAAAGAAGAAAAGAAAAAGAAAAAGGGAAAAGGGGAAAAAAAAATCCCTGTAGTTTTGTACACTTCGTAAGCAATAATGTTGCTTCCTCTAAGTGAGAGAAAGCAAAATTGTGAATTTTTAAATTATCACGTTAAAAAATGTGTTTAATAAATAATCCATGGGAGTCAAAGGGATAAATACATCGAGCTCCTTAGAGGATGATAGAAACAGGATAGATGACGAAATATAAAGAATAGCCTTCATGATTCTACTGACAAAATTCCTTTAAAAACCAATGAACAGAAAGAGTGGAATAGGAGACCTGAAAGCTTGCTGCAGTTGCAGAATTTTAAGAGATTTATTTAACATTCTCCGGGCATAGTTCTAAAATATTCATGCGTGTTGGACATAATTATGTCATTTTATTGTCCACTGTGTGTCAATGAAATGTCATTTTTTTCACTGCAGCTTATATCACTTCTCTGGCAATTGGGAAATGCAAATGATTATAAACAGAGAAGTCTTATGTGGTTGAGAATTTGTTTTATGAATCTTATAGTGAAACTTTTAAATCTGAATGCTGTACTCAGGGAATGATTGAGATCCAAATGGGCACATTTCTCTATCCAAAACACAGAGTGGCCCCTTTACAGTAGTCACATTTAAAGGAACATTGAACTAATGATTAAAGGGGTCAGGAAGCATCCTAGTGAAGATTGAATGGCAACTAAATGGCTATTTCCAATCTAGAAATGACCATTGTTCTGTGTTGTTTCTGAAGGCTCCATTAGTGTCAAGGAGTAGAAGTTGCAAAGAAGCTGATTCTGTTCCAACTCAAGGAAACAACCTATGGAATTCAGCTTTTTGTGAGACACTATTAGCCCTGCCATAAGTAGTATATCAGCAGAGGGACCCTGCAGAAGAGCTTTATGCCCTTTGTAGGAGGCACCGGAAACCCTCCAGGGGATAGATAGCTTGGCATTGTGGAAATTGCCTGAGCTTTGATGTCAACCAGACTGAGATTCAAATCTCAATAGTCCCAACTCACTGGCTGGCTGACCAGCTGTTAGAGTTCACTTAACTTTTCTGAGCTTGGTCTTTCCTCATCTGAAAATAGGAGAAAATCTCCTTAGACTTGTAGTTAAAATTAAGTGAGATGTTACATGTAAAGCTCCTAGCAGATACCCATCAAGTAATAAACGCTTTATAAATGTGATTGGGGCAATGAGGCTCACAGGCATGAGGTACAATTCCTGGCACATCGTATGTGTTCGACAGAGGTTAGACCCCTCTATCCTTCCATATCCTTAATGATAATGTGGCTCTAATTTCTGAAGGCTCCCACTGTCATATTTACTCCTTTGCATCCAGAACATGAATTCAGAGGAAAATTGTTTCACTGATTTTCTGGTTTAATGCTCAAATCCTGTTTTCTTAACCCCATCTGTGCTTATTTCTGTAGGTAGTGAGGCTCTCGCCATGTCTTACATGTACTTCTTTTTACCTGCCTTTAAAATGGCAGGTTTTTCTCAGAACTTCAAAAGAAGATGAAAATGCAACCTTCCTCTTGACCCTTGTCTCAGTTTAAATGAAAACCCAAACTCTAGTGATGCTAAATCCAAGAAGAGCTTTGGATTAGTCAGACTAATTTCTTTTCATTTGCTGGTGGCAAGAGGGGCAGGTGCATTTTTATAACATTGGTTTTATTTCCCTTTGTTGTAAAGAAATCCAACTTCAGTAACTGTGCTACCCATGGCTGCTAGATAAGACACGTGGAACAGGAAACCACCTCGTGCAGCGATCAGCCTCACAATTCCCCACACTGACTTCTTTTCTCCGTCCTATCTTTCTTCCTTCTTTTTTTTGCTCATTGTCTTTCCTAAGAAGTTTAAGTAGGCTTTTATATTGCAAATGGCAATGTACCAATTAGCTCTGAGCATTAACTCAAACCATTAAGTCTGAGTCATGTCAGACATATCTGTTCACCAAAGTTTTGGGAATTTAGGGAGTCAATATGCAACACTTTCTTCTACTCTTGTCAAAGCAAACCTTCTGCAGGGGAGGCTTTAAATGATCCAGCTTGACCTACAACTCGCTAGATGTGTTAGAGTGAGCTGGGTTATGCTATGTAGCAAACAATGCCAACATTCCAATGAACTAAAGAAAAAGTTGAATTATCTCTTATATTGCGTGTCCAAAGAGGGTTGGCAGACTTCATGTTGGAACTTGGACGAAGTGATAGGTAAAAATAATAGATCTTCATAGAGATCAATGCATCACTGTTACTACAGACAAAAACTGGGTTGAGATAGGTAGATTAAATTCATACTGAAAAGACAGTATTCTCAGGACTCCTGGGTGGCTCATTTGGTTAAGCATCTGACTCTTGATCTCAGCTTGGGTCTTGACCTCAGAGTTGCAAGTTCAGGCTCCGTGTTGGGCTCCACATTGGATAAAAGCCTACTTAAAAAAAAAAAAAAGACAGTGTTCTTTTTCACATTTAACCCTGACTTATCTTGGGCAATCAGATTATCTCCCAGCCAAAGGTGAATGAAATAATGTCCATGAGGTGCTACCTCGCAATAAAATGTTGTATCTGTAAGATGAGGATAACACTTAACAGTCATACATTATAGGGGACAAAATTCAAATCTCTGTGAAGCAGTTTTCATGTAATTTCTCATTTAATCCTTAACCGGTAGATGCCATACTTCTTTCCATTCTTCAGAAAAGGGAAACTTTCTCTCGGAGGAAGAGTCATTAGTTCAACATTAGAGATATAGTAAGTTTAAGAGTATGGTAGTAAATAAATACATGCATTATTGATAAGAACACATATTAAGATAATACTAATGGCTTAGATACACGTGGGTATTTAAAATTTATGAAGTGATGTTACTTGCATCTTCCCATCTGAGTGGGATTCGGCACAACTGTGGGAGGTGAGCAGGGCAGGGAATGTTGCATTCATTTCACAGAATGGAAAATCATAGCTAATATTAATGTAGCACTTTGCAGTTTACAGGGCATGTTCACATACATCACCTCACTTAATCCACACAACCTGAGGGGAAGGAGATGCAGAAGGGAGAAGAAAGGATAGGAGGGAGGAAGATGGTGAGCTGTAACACTTTTTATTGGAGAACCCAAATCCTCCTGGGGAGGTTAAGTGAATTACTTCCTTACTCAAGAGAAACCTCCATTCCCATGGAATCATGTGTCCATAATGGAACTTTCACTTGAATAAATCATGGCCTTTCTTTGTCCTCCTTACTCCTTCAAGGAGGACTGGCTTATTTAATTGGGGAAATTTGGAAAAGACATTGAAAACACTTATTTTTATCCTTCTTAAAATTATTACTGTATCTGCCTAAATGTTGGCCTACTCTCTTGTATATGGTGAGCTTGCCATCGTAAATTTTTCTGTACGGAAGGATTGGAATTTTTCAGTTTAGTTTATGGCTGGTTAGATTTCTCCATTGGGATTGGCTAGGTTTTGCTGGGTAACAAACACCACCAACGGTTCAGTGGCTTAAAGACAAGGTTTGATTCCTGCTTGTACTGTACAACAGGGATGAGCTGAAGCACAGCCTTATGGAGACTTAATCTCAGTATTCTCTGCTATGATTACCAAGGTGGAAAATGAAACATGTCAAATCACATAGTGGCTCATAAAGCCTCTATCTTTAAGTGACTCATGGCACTCCAATTCACCTTGGCACGACAGTTCTAAAGTGGGGGGAAAAATCAGTCCTCCCATGTGCCAAGATAAGTAAACTACTACACATGTTTGGTGAATTGCACAATGACTGCCATAGTGGATCAGTATAAAGTGCACAACTCAAGGTTTCTTGTAAATTCAGGTTCAGTTATGTAAGCTCACCACTATCGATTTTAGAACATTTTCATCACCCCCAAAAGGAACTCTTATCCATTTGCTATCAATCTGTACACTTTTGTTCAATAAAAACTAATCATAAAAAAGAAGAAAGTGAAACATTATGTTATTTGTAAAACACATTAGATTTTATAAACAATAAAACATCTATTAAGAAGGAGAAAGCATCCAGTTCCTTTGACTTAGAGAAGCAATTTCTAGGTCCTTAGGCAAGAGTAAAGCGTGAGGTGTGTGTTCTCTTTTGAGTCCGTTTTTTCTATAGA
The DNA here is from genome assembly GCF_905146905.1 of Nyctereutes procyonoides. Lineage (NCBI taxonomy): Eukaryota > Metazoa > Chordata > Mammalia > Carnivora > Canidae > Nyctereutes > Nyctereutes procyonoides. Next base: position 1,912,326 of record NW_026575135.1, on the reverse strand, counting down.
TTACGTGTCTTCTGGCATTGTGTCATTTTGATCCTCCCAGTTATGCTCTGCTTCTGTTTTCTCCTAAAATTGTGCTTTGTACTTATATTTTTGCTTCTAATCTCCCATGTTCTTATTTTTTCCTCCTTATCCCACTGCAATATTAAATTATTAGCATGACAGTTTAAATGCATTTACACAATACCTAATAGTAAAATTAACATTAATACCATCACCCTATATATGTGCAATTACCTATATTTATACAAAGTGCCATCACAAAACTTGGCTCATTTTAACTTCACAGTAAGTCTGTAAGATACCTATAATTATCTGAATTTTACAAATGAGAAAATAACAGTCATAGAGGTAAGACCTAAAAGCAGGTTTACTGATTCCATGTGCAAAAGTCTTCCTGTAGTGCTTTCAGTGTATCTTTCCTTATAGAATTGCTAAAAAAAAAAAAATAGGCAAGACTGATAATCAACAGTATCTGTCTGCATCCCAATGTTAAATTGACAGAAGTTCCTCAGTGTTTGTTGATCATTAGATCCAAAGTGGTTGATTAATGGGGGATCATGGGTTCTTTTGCTCAGGAATACTGAGGGAAACTCTGAGAGTAGAAATGATGTGATCAGATGAGAGCCAGGGACCCTGAGAAACCTTACTTCAAGGCATATACATAAGATATTGGTGGGAACATTAAGTCAGGTGAATCTGGCACAAGGAAATCATGGATTCAAAGGGAAAATGGATGTAAGGATGGTAACATGCCAGAAAGGTGGTCAGAATTATAGAAATTTTCCTGAAGTCAGAAAATGGGACAAGGCAGGAAAGACAGGAAGGAAGGTCCTAGAGAGACAGCAATTCTAAGACAAACTCCAGAATCACAGTGTCAGTTGGGTGATGAGCATGGGTTTCTAGATTTAAAAAAAAAAAAAAAACTGGGCTCCCCACTCAGCTGGGGAGTCTGCTTATGGATTCTCTCTCTTCCTCTTCCTCTTCCCTCATCCTGCTCATGCTCAATCTCTCTCTCAAATAACTAAATAAAGCTTTGAAAAAGTAAAAAAAATGAAGAGACTGGAAAAAACCCAGATGTGAATAGCAAAAAAATGAATACATAAATTATTAATAATAATAATGAGAAGGGGAGGAGGAAGAGAAGGAGGAGGAGGAGGAAAGAGAGGAGGAGGAGGAAGAGAAGGGGGAGGAGAAAACCTTCAGTGGTGTTAGAAGTCAGGATAGTGGGATCCTTTTTATTTCTTTTTAAGTACAACTTTGATGTTTATCAGCTACCTGACTTGGGGCAAGTTTCTCTACCTCTCTGAGCCCCAATTCCTTTATTGTTAAGACGGGGATAAGAATATTTATCTCAAAGTTGCATTGTGTTCCGTGAGCACATCAACTGGATGCTCTAACTACATGAGTCCAGAGCGTCCTGCAAATCACATGAAGTGTCATCACACTTACCCACCTCTATAATACAAGTTGGTGGTAACTGTCTAACTGATTATTGCTGCATCTGCAACTCTTATTGGCAAATAAAAGCCATTAAAGAAAATTTTACAATATGGTTTTGATTAAAATAACAGGGATAAAGTACATAGCAGACAGTAGGCTGTTGACAACTGTTAGATTTATTTTCCTCTAGAGAAGATTTCTACAAACTTTTTCTATAAAAGATCAGATAGTAAATAGTTTAGACTTTATATAATCCATAAAGTCTCTGTTGAAACCCCTCAACTCTGCTGTTAGGGTGTGAAAACAGCCATGGAGAACATGTAAATGAGTGAGAGTGACTGTTTTCCAATAAAACTTTATTTTCAAAAATAGGTGGAGGGCCAGACTTGACCCTACAGCTTATTTACCCACCCTGCTGCAGAAGATACATTTATATATTACTTTCTATAGCAAGGGCTACTTTTAAAACTCTGAGTAGGAGGCATTGCCAGGAAAGTAAGTTTAAAATGTGAGCAAGACAGCACAACCCAGACTAATGGGGTTAAGCATCGGTCTACTTGCACACGCTCCATCTCCCTCCTCCTCCTCCATGTTAAGGTGCTCCACACTCTTAATTTCCACAGAAAAACTTTTTCCTCGTTGGTAGCACCAGCGGAGAGTTGAGCTCAGTTCAGGTAGAACTGTTCTGTATAAATAAGATACATCTGGGTTTATAGATTTCACCTCTGCTGTTCTAATTGCCGTGAACACTTCTTATCAGCTTCCCTGAAAACAAATTGGTGTTGGGGTAAACATTCTCAAAATGTTCTCCCCATTATCATCTTAGTCACAAATGTCTTTTTGTTTCAGTTATAAGTAAAAAGTTTCCATTTGGCATGTTAATAATATCATTCATTGCTTTCTTTTTCTTTTTTTCTTTTTCTTTTTCTTTTTCTTTTCCTTTTCCTTTTTTCTTTTTCTTTTTCTTTTTCTTTTTCTTCTTTTACATTTTTGAGTCTCTGGATCCAGTTGCAAGCCATCTTAAAATGCACAAGTTATGCAAAGTGACAGAGATACCAGCACCTATACCTTGCGCCTGTTGTAATATAATAAAAACAATTGCAATGCACTGATTGCCTATCATGTGCCAGAACGAATGACAGGGCATTTATATACCTTTCCTGACGTGATCCTTCTAAGATGAGCAGTCATTCCCATTCTACTTGGCAGAAAGTGGCGACTCAACAGGAAGCCTACCCAAGGGTGATAGGACCAGAACCCAGATTTTCAAATAACAATCTTTTTACTTATTTTTTTTCATCGTCACATCTTTTCAACTGTACTTTGGGTGTTCTGTTTTAGTACATAGACTATCATCAGAAAATAACAGTGATCCTCAGCTTTTATACGCATAGTCCTTTTAGGGCGTTTAAGTTTTACCTCGTTTAATCATTACACAAACCTTATAAATTAAATACCATAACTGAAATGCAGAGTCTTGGCCACATCCCAGATGTACTGAATTAGAAGCTACATTTTAACAAAATCCCCGGGTAATCTGTGTTCACATTAAAATTCAAGAAGCACTGAATTAGATAATATCATTCCTCTTTTACAGACAAAATCCTGAAAAACAATCTCTAGATTCAGACTGTAAAGGTCTACTTAAATACATTTTTTTTCAAGGAATTAAGACAGTAATGCATACAAAATACACAGGAGGCGGGGCACCTGGGTGACCCAGGTGGTTGAGTGTCTGACTCTTGATTTCAGCTCAGGTCACGATCTCAGGGTGGTAAGATCGAGCCCCGTGTTGGGCGTTGTGCTCAGTGCAGTCTGCTTGTCCCTCTCTCTCAGCTCCTGCCCCCATCCTCAAAATAAATAAAATCTTAAAAAAATAATCATAAAAGAAAGAAAATGTATAGGAAGTGCCGATTATCACCAGCTCTCTGCTTCATAAATCTCACAGTAGCCACAGAGGATATTGGGAGAGGGAATAGCTGAAGTTCCTTATCAGAAGCCTCACTAAGAACCTTAATCTGCCAACCCCACCCAAGGGAAAAAAAAGTCAATCTATTGAAAAGGGGAGTTCTGGTCACAGGAACGGCCTGTCCCATGTGCAGGCCAGCTTCCGTTCACAGGATACCCATAGTTTCCTATACCAAGTATTAATTTGATTAAAAATAGTTAGGACTCCTTCACATGAGGAACACAAACATTCGGGAAGATTCTTCCTCTGAAGACCCTTTGTCTACCACAATATCATAATATAGGTGGTAATATAGGTGGAATAAATCATGTAGAGGAGGAGATTAATACCCAGAATCTTCTCTTGTCTTCTCTCTACTCTGATACTGTCTCTCCTCCCTGTCCTGTTTTCTTCTTCTCGGTCTTGTCTCTCCCTCCTTCACTGTTCCCCCCACCCCTGTCTGTACGCAGACTGTCATCTCATCCCTCCCCTGTCTGCTACCCACCCAAGCAACAATGCCATTTCTTTTACGACAATGCAGTCTGAAACTCTGAAAAAGAGGAGAATTAATACAAGATTTCTGAGCAGTTAAAAACCAGTATCTCAGGATCTATGCAGTCATGTCCACACATTTTCTTCCTAAGAAAGAAGATCCTGGGTCCTATTTATTCTCACTTTGCTTTTAAGTTAAACAAACATATTCGTGTATCTCTCTCTCTTTTTTTAAAAATTATTTTTATAGAATATAAGCAGTTTCAATACATTTTTTAAGGGCAGTCTTAGGCAAAGACACAATGAAAGCAGTAAGAGGGGGACGGCTCAGGGTGCGTAACTGGTGGGAGAAAGTAAGAAATGACACAAAACAAATGGAACCAGGGAACAATAGCCGAGCGTACAATGTGCTGAACCTTCTGGAGGGAAGTTGAAATGATTCAGTATGCACATGAATGTTATAATGATGATTCTGTCTCATGAAGTAGTAGTTCCATTATGTGCAAATACGATACAATTCGTTTTTGAAAAAGGAAATTAGTAAAATAACTTAGAGAAGCTACTATCTAAAATGTCAAATTAAAATTTAAAAACCATTTTTTGGTCTTTAGATACTTATATTTTAGTTCTTCGGAGAATAACAGAAATTTGTTTTGGTTTTTTTTTTTTTTTTTTTTTTGAGAAGAATGAATTTATAAGGAGCAGCAACTTCTAGTCCTCAGACATGTTGAAGAAGATTATCATCTCCTTTCTGGAGCACTCTAGCATTTTCAAAGTCTTTCTAAAATGTGTATTTTAATTTACCATCAGAGGAAACCATTTATGATTGAAGAATAGATAAGAGTAAATCCATTTTACAGATGGTGAAATTGGGGTTAAGAAAGTAGGTTGAAAAATGTAAGAACACTAAACACGTGGGTACTATTATCACCTAATATTTTACCCAAACAACTACTTACCATAGCAACAATCTAGTTTTACTTTTTCTAGCTTCAATGAAATCTGTCAAACACAAGCACTTTTTCTGAAATGCGGTTGGATGACAATTATTAATTACATTAATACTACTGGTATTGATATAATACTTAGTATAATATATGCGGGTATTTCTTTATAATGACATGAATTTATTTTATTCATTGTGTTCTGTAGTTTGGCAAAAACTGGGGGATTGGAGAGAACTGTTCACTAAGTATTTAGAGTCAATCAACCTCGGGTATTAGGTGTGGAGGTAAATGAATGAGCAAGCTAAAGCTTCTACATCTAGGTCAGGAGCTCTCACCAGGGTGTGACTTTTACGTCCCAGTGAACATTTGGTGACATATGGAGACGTTTATGATGATCATCCATGGGGGTGGTGGGGTCATGTTGGTGCTTCCCTCATTTAGTGAGTAAAAGCCAGGGGAACTGCTAACATCTTACTATGCACAACACAGCACCCCCCCCACACACACACACACAGTAGTGTGTGCCCAAGAACTCTCAGTAGTGCCCAAGTTGAGAAATTCTGGCTTGTGTCGAAAGGTCAAATATTTACAGAACATACATAGATCCAGAACAGACCGCTATGAGAACACAGAGGAATGACGGATCTGGTTGGGCAGGATTGGGAAGGTTTGTGGGGACCGTGACTGTGGACGTTTTGAAAGAGTGGTTACAAACTGGTGAACAGAGAAGAACGTGTACCGAAGAGCCGGGATCTAACCTGGGGACCAGTATTTCTCAAAAGCACTTTCTGGGAAAGACTAGAGCTTATAGGGGCAGTAAGAGTATAAAGAGAGGCATGACTCACATGCGTGCACGCGTGGATTTCTATGGCCAAAGATGGGACAAAGCTAACTTCACGAAACTTAAAAAGATTATTTTCTACAAGCCTTCTTAGAACCTTCTAAAAGGGGGACACGGTATTCAGCGTTTTAAAAATACGTTTATCTAGAGAGAGAGATACATATAGACAGATACAGATATTCCCTCTATATTTATACACGTAGATATAAATACATCCCTTGTGGTTAGTGTTGCATGGATCACTGCTTTGAAAAACACTGTTTTAGGAGGTAATTTAAGGAGTTTAAGCAAGGGAAGTGGCCTGAGCACATTTCTGGGTTTGGAGGATAAGTGGTAACTGTAGGAACAGAACTGGGGATGCACATAGGGTAGGAAAGAAAAAATGGGTGACGAGGAAATCAGCAGATTATCACACTAGTTAATGGACAATTCATGAAGTCCTGTATTAAGGCTGCGCTCAGAAGACGGTTTGGAAGTACTAGAATTTGTAGCCTAAGTAAAAATGATAGCGATCATCCAGATAAGAGTAAGTTTCTTTTTCTTTTTAATGTTTTAATCAATTTATTATTATTATTATTATTTTTATTATTATTATTATTATTTTCATCATGTTGAGTGTACTCTTTAATCCCCTCCACCTATTTCACCCTTCGCACCATTTACCTCCCTTGTGGTAAGCATCAGTTTGTTTTCTATATTTAAGAATCTGTTTCTTGGCTTATTTTTCATCCTTTCTCTCTCTCTGTCAGTCTTTTTTACTTTGCTTGTTTGTGTTGTTTCTTTTTTTCTTTTTTTTTGTTTGTTTGTTTGTTTGTGTTGTTTCTTAACCACTTCTAATCCACATGTGAGTGGAATCAAATGGTATTTGTCTTTCTCTGACTGGCATATTTCACTTAGCTCCAGCCATGTTATTGCAAATGGCAAGGTATTGTTCTTCTTTATGGCTGAGAAATCTTCCAGTCTATGTTTACACCACATCTTCTTTGCCCATTCATCTATCCATGGACACTTGGGCTGCGTCCATAGTCTGGCTACTGTAAATAACGCCTCCATAAACAAAGGTTGGCACGCGTCTTTTTGAATTACTGTTTTTGTATTCTTTGGGTAAATACCCCAGTAGTGGGGTTCCTGGATCTTGGAATAATTCTTTTTTTAAAATTTTTTTAAGGAGTTTGCATACTGTTTTCCATAGTGGCTACTCCAGTTTGCGTATCCGCCAACAGTGCAAGAGGCTTCCTTTTCCCCACATCCTCACCAAAGTTGTTTCATGTTTTTGATTTTTGCCATTCTGACAGGTGTGAGGTAATATCTCTTTGTAATTTTGATCTGCATTTCCCTGACAGTAAGTGATGAATATCTTCTCATGTGTCTGTTGGCCATCTGGGTGTCTTCTTTGGAGAAATGTCTGTTCATTCCATGTTTTAATTGGATTTTTTGGGGGTTTGGGGTGTTCAGTTTTAACAATTCTTCATATATTTTGGATACTAATACTTTATCGGATATTCATTTGCAAATATCTTCTCCCACTCAGTAGGCTGCTAAAAGTTTGGTCCATTGTTTTCTTCACTTTTATTTTGATGTAGTCCCAATAGTTTAGTTTTGCTTTTGTTTCCCTTCCCTCGGGAGACATACCTAGAAAGATATTGTTGCAGCCGATGTTGGAGATATTACTGCTTGTGCTTCCTTCTAGGATTTTTAGTTTCAGGTCTCACATTTCGGTCCTTAACCCAATTTGAGTTTATTTTTGTGTACGTTGAAAGAAAGTGGGTCAGTTTCATTCTTTTACATGTAGCTGTGCATTTTTCCCAACACTATTTGTTGAAGATACTTTTTCCTATTATATATTCATTCTTCTTTATCAACGATTGACCATATAATTGTGAGTTTCTCAGTTTTCTAATCTAAAGATCTATGTATCTATTTTTATGCCAGTACCATACTATTTTAATTACTACCACTTTGTAATATAACTGGGAAATTCTGAAATTATGATACCACCAGTTTTGTTTTTCTTTTTCAAGATTGCTTTGGTTATTCAAGGTCTTTTGTGGTTCTATAACATTTTTAGGATTGTTTTTCTAGTTCTGTGGAAAAAGCTGTTCGCACTTTGATAGGGGTTACATTAAATCTGTAGATTGCTTTGGTTAGTACAGACATTTCAACAATATTTGTTCTTCCAACCTATGAGCATGGAATGTCTTTCCATTTCTTTGTCTCATCTTGTATCAAGTTTATTCCTTGATACCTTATCGTTTTTGTGTAATTGTAAATGGGATTATTTTCTTAATTTCACTTTCCGATGCTTCATTATTAGCGTATAGGAATGCAACAGATTTCTGCACATTGATTTTGTACACTATGACTTCACTGAATTCATTTATCAGCTCTAGTAGTTTGGGGGTTATGGTTTTTATTTTTGATGGAGTCTTTAGGGTTTTCTGCATATAGTATCACATCATATATAAATAGTGGAAGTTTTACTTCTTCCTTACTAATAGGCATGGCTTTTATTCCTTTCTCTTGAATCATTGCTGTGGCTAGGACTTCTACATTGAATAAAAGTATTCAAAGTTCCTGTCTTGTTCCTGACCTTATGAGAAAAGCTCTCAGCTTTTCAACATTGAGTCTGATGTTGACTGTAGGTTTTTCGTAGAAGGTATTTATTAAGTTGAAGAATGTTCTCTCTAGATCTACTTTGCAGAGGCTTTTTATCATGAATTATGTACTTTGTTAAATGCTTTTTCTGCATCTATTGAAATGATCATATGGTTCTTATCCTTTATTTTATTGATATGATGTATCATGTTGATTGTTTTGTGAGTATTGATCCACCCTTGTATCCTGGGAATAAATCCCTCTTGGTTGTCGTGATTTTTTAATGTATCATTGGATTTGGTTTGCTAATATTTAGTTGAGGATTTTTTTCATCTGTGTTCATCAGGACTATTGGCCTTTAGTTCTTTGTGTTGTATGTGTGTGTGGGGGGGTATCTTAATCTGGTTTTGGTTATTGGGGTGATACTGGACGCATAAAATGAATTTGGAAGTTTTCCTTCCTCTTCTATTTTTCTTTTGGAATAGTTTGAGATGAATAGGTATGAACTTTTCTTTAAATGTTTAGTAGAATTCACTTGTGAAGCTGTCTGGTCCTGAGCTTTTTTTTTTTTTAATTTTTTTTTTATTTATTTATGATAGTCACAGAGAGAGAGAGAGGCAGAGACACAGGCAGAGGGAGAAGCAGGCTCCATGCACCAGGAGCCCGATGTGGGATTCGATCCCGGGTCTCCAGGATCGCGCCCTGGGCCAAAGGCAGGCGCCAAACCGCTGCGCCACCCAGGGATCCCGAGCTTTTGTTTTTGAGATGAATATTCTTTATGCCTTGTCGCTTGCTCTTACTTTCTCTTTTAATTTGTTTTGTCTATGGAAGAATGTCCATCATTAGCATAATTATAGCATAAAAGGCATAATCCTTAAGTAGGCACTAGGCTTGGAATTGCAACCTACCATGCACCTGCAGCAAAGACTCGACCAGGCATAATTCTCATCCACTAAGCATCGTAGTGAAGCCACTATGCACAAAGTAGGGAAGGTTGCCTTTATAAACCAAAACCTTGCATATCTATGCATCACATGATCTTTAGCTTCTCAAGCCCCCTGAATGGTGGAAAGTTTGGCAGCTCGTGCATCACTGAGCTCCTTACTGTATGAAGAGCTCCAAAGTTACTGAATAGTCCACACTGAACCATAAATTACAGGGTAGTTATTTCTTAGTTATTTAGCAGTTACAGAGCAATTAGTTCCACTTAATGTCAACTTTTGCCAATATGTCTTCCATTAGCCTGAAAATTATAGCCTGGTTCTATAACAGCCATAATGTTTGAGCAGCCTCCAGACTCCAGCTTACATTTGGAAGGGGGAGGCAGAGAGGAAATTGCTAGGAAGACCAAGTTGATCTGTGTGTGAACGTATGATCTTCATCCCCAATTCAGAAACTATCCACTGACATCCTCACAGCCCATTTCTGTGCCCCTTTGCACAACAGTGATAAAGCGGGTCAGAGGAATACAATGCCCACAGTCAGAAAGTGTGTTATGGCCGGAGAAAGACGGAAATAAACTTGTGAGTGCTGAGATTCCAGGGTCTGACAAGACGAAATCCAGGTTGTGCCAGCACCTGGATGTAGAGAAAACATGGATTAGGTCAGGTCTGTTATGTGTTTCAGAGTTTATCAATATACTATTTCATCTGCTAGACCACTCTCTCCCTGAAGGTACAAGGGAACTACACAAACCAGACTTCCTTTCTTTGCTTTTATGCCGAATTGAGATAGCCCACATATTTTTACTTCACAGCATCAAATTTTAAAGAAACATAGCTCAGTATTTAACAGATATACCTGGATTTATCCTATAGAATGAAGTGATGTTTTCCAAAGTAGTCTTTTTGGGGAACTTATAGGCTTAATCCTTCAGAATGCTTTTGGGTCATTATTTTAAGAACCCAATCACAGCTTCTCTTCACAAGGCATTTATGTGTATGAGGCAGGATGCTAATCATTTTGTTTGAGTTTCTCGTTTCATCATCAAAACAACTCCACAAGTTTTGTATCTCACTACAGTTTCCTTTCCTTTCCTTTTCTTTTTTTTAATAAATAAGGACTCTAAGTATCCGAAAAGATTAGTAACTTATCCATAGAGTAGTATTTGAACCCAGACCCTCTGGAATCCAAAACCCATACTATCTATAATAAACTATTATCATTTATTGAGTAACCATGCAGTATGAGTCAAGAACTGTGAAAATACCATGATCCTAGTGTAGAAATAGAACGGTATGGCGGTTCCAAATCCGTGCGCTTGTTTGTGCAAATGTGGGCATGTGTGCAGTGCAATTTACAAACTCATTCTAAAATTGTTTACCAATAGGCCATCTGTTCTGAATGATGCCAGCTTTGTTGTAAGCATGTGTGACTTCTGACATACAGGGTCAACAAAGAGCCTGAACTTCTCTATTGTTTTCCTTTCTTTCGGTGCCTCTCAGGACCCCTGTACCATCTTGCTTTGAATTATACTCATTAGATTACAACTCATTATTTAATTATAGCTCATTATTTATATCTGCTGCCTTCCACTCACCTTCAAGGGCAGAGGTTGGATATTCTTCATCTCCATACTCCCTTGCCCATCACAACACATGTACTCAGTTGGGCGTATAGTGCACATAGTGACAAAAAGACCCAGGCTCTGCTTAACCATAAGCACATTTTAGAACTTTTATAAACCCTAGTTCCTTAACTGGAAAAGTGGGGATAATGACATTCACCTGCTTCATAGGGGTTTTGTTAAAGTTAAATTGATCCATTCACATAAAAGGCTTAGAACAGTGCATGGCACAGAGTGAGTTCTCAATGCATGGCTTAAATTATCATTCATAGTATTATCACTTTTATGGCGTGATATCCAGATATAAGAAGGAGAATGAATAAAGGGAAATTCTCTATGTTCCTCAGTTGCCTAAAGAATTATGATTAAACACGGTAAAAAAGAAAGAGAAAGAAAGAAAGAAAGAAAGAAAGAAAGAAAGAAAGAAAGAAAGAAAGAAAGAAAGAGAAAGAAAGAACTAGGCTCTAGTGCATCCTGCACTCTTATCCCCTTCTTTCTCAGTCTTAGTAACATATGTGTCTCAATGAATTGTTTTATACTAGAGCACATGATATCAATCAATGCAGCTCACAGAACATACACCCCCTAATGTCCGTCTCTGCAAGTATCCAGAGCAATGTGATTGGCTTCTCCAGAGTCAATCAGCAGATTTGCAGTAGTAGGGATTGCCCTCCTTGAGCTCTATGTTGGGTTTCACTGTTACTAATAATAATGTTACAACTGTGGTGGCCATGTTAAATCCATTATTTCAGTGGCTCCAAAGACAACCAGTATGATAAATTTTTTATTTTTTCACCTATTCATCTTCATGTTCCCAGTATCCAAACTAGTACCTCACACTTTTTGATGGTCAATGAATACTTGTTGAATAAATAAAAGTTAACTACAAAATGAGATCTGCATTAAGTGACAGAAAACAATGAATCAAATGATCACTCAACCAATACTTAATGATAGTCTTCCCCTAGAGATGAAAGGTATTGGGGATAAGTACTGTGCTTTGCCAGTATTTTCAAACATTGTATTGAAGTTATTAAGTACAAGTTAGGGGTATTTGGGTGGCTCAGTTAGTTAAACATCCAACTCTTGATTTCAGCTCAAGTCACAATCTCAAGGTTGTGAGATCGAGCACTGCGACAGGCTCTGTGCTCAGAGAATCAGCTGGGGATTCTTTCCTCCTCCTCTCCCTCTGCCCCTCTCCCCACTTGCACACACTCTAAAATAAATAAATAAATAAATAAATAAATAAATAAATAAATAAATAAATAAATATTTTTACATTATTAAATAGTATTTTAAAATTGTATTAAAATTAACGATGGCCCACAAGTGATCTGATTCTACTTATATGTGACATCTAAAGTTATCCAGTTCATAGAAATAGAAAATAAAAGGGAGTTAATTTTATGTGCTTTTTTACTACAATAAAAAATTAAGTATGACCTTTGAACAATTTAAAACACAAGGATAAGTACAAAAGGCAGGAATATATCTCTCCCCACCATTGTTCTTCTCTTCTAATTCCACAGATCCTCTCCACAGAGACACCATTGTTGGTGATTTCTGTGTTTTCTATCATTAGATACCTATTATGGTTTTTTTTTAATTTTTTTAAATTTTTATTTATTTATGATAGTCACATAGAACAAGAGAGAGAGAGGCAGAGACACAGGCAGAGGGAGAAGCAGGCCCCATGCACCGGGAGCCCGACGTGGGATTCGATCCCGGGCCTCCAGGATCCCGCCCTGGGCCAAAGGCAGGCGCCAAACCGCTGCGCCACCCAGGGATCCCCTTATGTTTTTTTTTTTTTTTATTCACTAAAAGCAGATCAGTCAGTGGTTAACCAGAAAAGGAAAATCTGCATGATAAACAACACACACATGTATATGTATATTTACATTTATGTATGTGTCAGAATTACATGAAATTGGTAATGTCGTTGTTGAGGTTGGCTAAGCAAGTCCAAGGTCTGTAGGACAGGCAGTCAGGAAGGGAAAATCACAAGAAGACTGAACCCCACAACCATGAGCTGAAAATCCTAGTGCATAAGGAGTGGTCAGGTAGGAAGATTCAAGAACAAACAACCTCTGCCCCAGCAGCTAGCTGTTGGGTGTATCTGTCTCAGGGGATGTTTAGGACTGTTACTGAAGACCTTCACACTGATTAAATCAGACGTACCTTGGATAATCTCCCTCTTGATTAGCCCACAGTCAACTGATCAGGGACTTCAATCACATCCTCGAACTCCCTCTACAGCCACATCAATATTTGCGTAACTGGGAGAGATTCGGATGTGCTACAAAATGACCAGTTTCCTTTCTGCCCTCTGGCTCTCCAGAGAGCAGAGCCCTTTCGCTGTCCCTAAATAAAAACATATGAATAGGGCATCCTGAGGACTATAGTTCAGGCTGGCACAGTTGACATGTCAAAAAGTATCACAATGGTACCATCTTCTGTATGATATTAACACTTGGTCTTTTTTTTTTACACTTTATTTTATTTGAATTCAATAAACTAACATATGGTCTATTACTAGTTTCAGAGGTAAAGTTCAGTGACTCATCAGTTGCATATAACACCCTGTGCTCATTACATCACGTGTCTTTAATGCTCATCACCTATCTAGCCCACCCCCCTTGGTCTTATATCAGAAAGATTTACCATATTGGTACATAAAAGCTCATTATTCTTGGCAGCTGCAAGATATTTCAAGGCATGTGTGTAATATAATTACTTCTGCTGATTGACGTTTAGGTTATTTCTGATCATTTTTCTCCTAGCAATGTTTCAGTGTTCATGTAGGGGATACATACATCTTTTCTCACATGTCCAAATATATTTGTGGAATATATTCTCAGGGGGAATGTTGGGTCAGTCACACATGCTTTTTTAAATTGTGTCAAATGTTGCCAAATGTCTCTCCAGCGAAGGTGTATCAGCCCCTTAGCCTTCCACCAAATAGTAGACATTTTCTGTGCCCGAGATGATCCTGCTTCCCTCTTTGCCTGGAGTCACCCAGCTTAGCCCTGCCCTCTGCTTCCCCAGGTAGAGGCGAGGTCTCCAGAGTGTGGGGTTTTCCATGAATCTACATTTTCATCTTGAATGTAACCCCTTGCCTAAGAGTGATTAGAGCAAATATTGAGCCCAGTATCATACTTTATTAATCATGCATACTATAGCTAATATACGGAAAATTTTTGGAGCGTTGCAGACACTTGGATTGAGGAGACAGCAAACCCCATAGCACATATCTGTTCAATTAGTCTACAAATTGTTCATATAAAATTATGCATCCATATTTAAATCTATAAAGCCACCCATGCCCTATTTGATAAATTTTGTAAGTTTAAAAATTATTCAAGGCAGTTTAATTGGGCAAATATCCTAATTAGAGAAGGATTGCACTGCTAATGGTGAATGTAGCTCAGATGGTAGATGTAAGTGTTCAAAAAAGTTTTGACCTTAGAAAGTGGAGGACACGACAAACATGTGACAGGAAGAAGGAAGTAGTCCGGGTTTTTGCTTGTATCTTTCACTTTTGTTTAAAGAGCTGTACCTAGATCCATTCTTAATTTAACAGTTTTAACTTTTCAGGATGAACTCAGGGCCTTACTAATGATGTGACCTCTGTTCAGTGAGGTACAGGGCAGGTTGTTAAAGACTCAAAATATATATATATATATATTTTTTGAGCATATATATATATATATATATATATATATATATATATACCTGTGCACTTTCAGGAGAGGGAGGACGAACTGGCTCAGATGTTTTGAGTTCACAGATCTTCAGCTGTTTGAAAACCCAGGGAATTGAATGGGAATAAAATTGTCCACATCAAACAAAAGCTGTCCATGGCTTTTGTGCCCGGGCTGATCCTTTGGAGTATCAAAGAAACCTTTTCCCTCCAATGGACAAAATAGCCCCATACAAATCAATAAAGAAAGAGGCAGAGGGAAGAAAGTTTGCCAGATTCAAGCAAGTAGACAGAGCAAGGGTTGGGGAGGATCCAAGAGGAGCACAGGGGAGACTGGAGGAGGAGGATAGAAGAGGAAAGAAGGCTGATGCTGTTAAAGGAACATGCCAGGCAGTGAAAATCGTGGGTGAAGACAGGAGCACATGGGAGAGAGAGGAAAGAGAAACAGAGCAATAGGCAGGCTGAGAGGATTGAGAAAATATAGGGGAAGGAACAAAGGAACCATTCAGTGTGTTTTACTGGGTATCTATTATAGAGGCACAAATTGAGCTCCCCACACATCACGGTGTAGGTACCTCAAGGCCTCCCCTCTAGTCCTCGCCCTGGTACCTGATGCTCGTACAACACTGTCCCAGGCCCCAGACACATAGGGATGAACAAGACGGGGCCCCTGATCTGAGGGAAGAAGAAGGTTAGGTCAGGAGAAGGAAAGCCAAACAGATGACAATGAGCCAGTGTAAGAGGAACTATAAGAGGGGACATTAGGGAGGTTATGAGAACTTATAATAGGGACACAACCTCATCCAGGGGGAACTGAGAGCTGAGAGAGAGGCTGGGGAAATGATAAGAGGAAAGTGGGAAGAAGTCTAGGTTTGGTGTTGCTGTGGTTGGTGTTGAAGATGGTTGTGATTACTGTAACAGCCCATTCCATTTTTAGGCCCTGGGTTTATTGTTGCCTCTTAAGACATAGTTTCTTCACAGATGTCATCTCATGTCAACACGGAAGTTTGGCCTATACTTCTTTATCGACCCATTTTGAAGATGAGTAAATCATGCACGTGAGGTTTAGGCAATGTCCTCAATTTAATGTAAACCCACCGTGGCCACCTTATGTCCAAGACCGTGATCTTTCCAGGGCTCCAAGTTGCTGCAGCAAGGAGCGGAGGAGGGCAAGGAAAGATGATGAGGAGAGAGTGAGTATGGAAGGAGATCGTGAGACAGGATGTGGGGTAAATAGAGAATGAGGAGAAGAAGGAGACTGAAGAGGGAATATCCACTACAGATGAGAGAATGGGGGCACATGCCCTAGAGGGAAGAGTAAAGGGGAAGGGCCCCTGGTGAAGAAAGAAGATAGTCCTTAGAAAATGGAAGTCTCTTGGGATGAGGAATGGTGGTGGTGAAGTAGTGAGCAGAGTGCAGGTGACAAGGACAAAACGTGGAAACACTGACTGTGGGCTGAAGGTCTGGGGGTTCTGATATGGAAGAAATTGGCAGAAGGGGGCAGCAGGGGGCGTGGGAAGAAGTGACACCCAGGAGAGTCCTGGAGTCAAATGGCAGCTGTGAAAAGCCTACTGATTGATAAAACTGGCCCAGCTGGGCACCGACCTTGGATGCCCCGCCTTGGCCCCCTCCAGAGAAGCCCGTTTCCTCTGCCCCTGCAGGTCCCACAACACGGACAAAGAGATGCAGACTGAGATCTGAAGCCTGCATCGCCCCTGTTCCTGTAGTCTTCAGTAGAGGAAGAACAGTCGAGAGGGATCATGAACACTGAGGAGGGAGGGAGGGAGGGAAGCGTGTGGGCTGTGGTGTGGGGTAAGGAGCTGGCAGGAATGCAAGGAGAACCACTGGGTCCAGCCTGTTAGAACTCAAGTGAATTTTCAAGAAGCGCTACCTGATTTTATAGATGGGGAAACTGAGGCCCACAAAGGGTAGAAGTCCTGTCCGGATCACACAGCAAGTTGAGGCCAAAGCCCAGCTTTGCCCAGTCTTCTGCCCAGTGTCAACTCTGACGCCCCATCTGTGAGGGGGAGGGAAGGAAGAGACTCGGGGAGTACCGGCAGCTGGTAATTAAAGCAGTGTTCAGGGCCAGCCTCGCTCCTCTGCAGCTCCCCGTGGCAAGCGCTTTCGCCTGCAGGCACATCGCGTTCTGAGAGCTCAGGTTGTGAGACTGCAGACTGAAGCAGGTGCTGCTATTTCTGTCCTACTCTATTTTCAACCTCGGGATGCAGCCTCCCTCAGCTGCAGGAAGGACTAGGGGAAAGGGAGATCCATTGCTACTTCCTTTCTTCCTCCCCCGCCCAGTCTCCCCTTCTGCAAGCACACCTCCACCTCGGTACATAAGGGGTGCCCCACGGGCCCTGGCTGTGACCATCTGCTTCCTGTCTAGAGGGAGTCACTCCGGCTTCTGCAAGAATAAGTAGGGAGATGACCTCATGTGACCTCTATGTTGGCACCCTGGAGATCCCTTAAACTGAAACCAATAAGCTTCCTAGCATGGAACAGCAGCTCAGGATATGTGTGCTGGGTCATTGAATAGATGAATGAATGAATGAATGAATGAATGAATGAACAGTGAAGCAATCCTCCTCGGTTCATAGGCGAGTACACCTAGGACCAGCAAGGGAAAAGATTTTCCTAATATTTCACAGCAAGTGAGTGGGCAGCACCAGAACTAGAAGGGGTTCTGGCTCAGTGGGCAGAGATGGGGTTAGGGACCATCTAAAACATCTATGTCATAAGAAACGTGACGGCAATGTTTCATCTAAATTCTTCAGGCTCCATCTGGGCTGGTGAGTTCAGAAGTAAATCAAGAGAATCCAGGCATGATAAGACCCCAGAAAAAAAAAAGTTAAATTAAAAAAAATAATAAAAAAAAGACCCCAGAGACAGGAAGGACAATGAGAAGCATGAGTCCTTAAATCAACCAAAAGAGGTCAGTGCTTATAAGGTGAGGGAGGGCAGAGAATGCAGTTGTAGACTGCACCGAGGGAAGGAGGCCTCAGAGGGGCTCTAAGAAAGTCAACCCCATGAAATTACCAAGCTGATTTTTCGAGAGCCAAGGAGGATGTCAAGGAAGAGTAGAATGGAGCAAGAGCATGAAAGGCACAAAAGAGAAAGGCTGGAGATTCTTCTAGAATCAGTGAATCATACACAAAAGGAAAGGCCAAGGGGACCAATATATACACTTGGCAACGGCGAAAACTCATGTGAAAGGAAAACATTTGGATGAGCGGCTGATGTCAGAGAGCTCATTGGAAAAGGGTTTCATTCTAAGAGGGTGTGGAAGGAAGGGTGGCCAGTAGGCTGTAGGGTGGCCTGCTTTTCTGACCCATTGGAAACCGAGTACAGACGGGTGATGCCTCTCCCGAATCTGGGCTTGGGTAGGTGCTCCTGATGGAACAGAGAGGGGCCCAGATGGACCCTTGCAAATCAACCTGAATGTGAAAGAGCCAAAAGGTAATTCCAGAAGAGTTTCTATTAGCTTGATTCCCTAAAGTGACTTAGAAGAATGACATCAATACTTGAGATGCCAACAGACCACCATTTCCATAGGAGGTAAGAGCTAACCTGTTACAGGAGCACTGGGTAGGTAGGCTCCCCTTTTAGCTCCATCTGTGAATTTGAAAGAAATCGCTTCCTTCTTTGAAGCCTCAGTTTCCTCATCTGCAAAATAAAAGAGTGCTTTAGATCTGGGCTCCTGACGCTTCTCCCTGCATTCTCTCTTTTCTTTCTTTCTTTCTTTCTTTCTTTCTTTCTTTCTTTCTTTCTTTCTTTCTTTCTTTTTCTTTCTTTCTTTCTCTTTCTTCCTTCCTTCCTTCCTTCCTTCCTTCCTCCCTCCCTCCCTTCCTCCCTCCCTCCCTCCCTCCCTCCCTCCCTTCCTTCCTTCCTCCTTCCCTCCCTCCCTTCCTTCCTTCCTTCTTTCCTTCCTTCCTTTTCTTCTTTTCTGTCTCTCTTTTTAAAATGTTTACAACATCCATTGTTTCTTCTTCTTGCAGGAAGTATCTGGGACAGAAACATCATTTCTCATTTATTTACTCTTATCTGGCTGAAAAAAAAGAGAGGCATTTCAGAAAACCAGGAGCCTCCGGGAGGAGCCTGGTTTAGAAACGTGTTGGCAAATGCTCAGAAATCAGACTCGGAAGTCCTTGCTAAGTGAACTAAATGCTGAGATTTTGGATGCTTTCATATTTCAGTTCCTTGCAAGCCCCTTCCTCATATGCATAAGCAAAATTGCTTCTTTAACCAAGGTCAGGTTAAGTGGAGGGGACAGGAGCACGCTCTGCATTTGGCTGCAAGCCAGCGGGAGCTTAATAACCATCACATTTCGTCCTGTGAACTTTGTGGCTCGGGTCGGTTTCACATTTCTTTATACACCCTCTCTCTCTGCAAATGCCTTTCCTCACAAAGAGCATTTCTAAAGGTTGAATATAGTGATTAGTGACACGTACACATTTAATCTTCTCCAGCCTTTCCCTGTCTGTGGCTCCCCTCCTCACTCCTAGTCCTGAGTTTTATGCCCGTATCAAGGAAATGTTTTCATCTGCCTCACTGCTGTTTTCTTTTCTGTCTTATAAATCCTTAAAGAAATGTAGTGTGGGTGAATTTAGTGAGAGGCTGGATGGATGGCTCCAGAGAATGAAGTCTCTTCATCTGAAAACTGTCTCTATACACAGAGAAGCAAATAGCATCTTCCAGTTCTGTCAGCGTGATTATTAAGCATTTATAGAGCCTTTCCCTCCTCCACTATAACAACTACAAGCCATTTAATTAGTTGGTTTTCACCTCAGAGCTGTAAAGATAGACGATTCAATTTATCCAACCTGAGATGAAATGCACATTTGAACCCAGGATCTCTTCTCTGATGGAGTACCCAGAGTGCTTGGCCTGGAGTCAAACGCCCCAGGTTAACCTTTCAGGCCCGAAGTTCTTAAGCTACGTCCCCGTCCCCGAGAACAAATCACTCCTTGATTCCAGGGTCAACATGAAACAAGAATGCACATCACGATTCCAACAGAGCATGCACTCTCAGTGGTAATGATGCACCCCCTCCCCCAGGAGCTTAAAATTCATCACTATGGGGCAAAGGAATCTTACTCCTTATGCAGAAAGCACAGGTTTACATACTGTACAGAAATGGGTATATAATGTGTTTGTAGCGTTAAAAGTTTATGGGGGGAGGTGTACAGTTAGAAAAAAAATGTCTAAAAACTCTCCAGCTGGGGGTGGCAGTAACAACAACAACACAACAACAACAACAAAAGTTGAAAACCAGACAATGGAGAATCAGGGATGAAACATCCATTGCACACGTCCTGTATTCTAGTCCACGTGCCTCCTTGAGTCCTCACACCTTATAAGGAAAATATAGGTAGGTTTCCTCGTGTAATAAGACTTAGAATAGGAGGTGACTGTGACAGTAGGTGCAAAATACCTTTTCCACAATAAAGTGCAAATATAAGGTGCTATTATTGGTAATTTCTTAATATGTATATTACATATTAATATATAATATCAACATATAATATATTAATATATTAATAATACATTAATATCAATATATAATATATTAATATAATATATAGTAATGCTATATTAATATATACTATATTATATTAATATATACTATATTAATATATAATATAATATATAATATGATATGTAATATATAATATATAATATATTATAATAATATATTATTATATATAATATATGTTATATATAATATATATGTATAATTAGCAAGTGGTAGAAAACAAAGCATCCAAAAAGTAGTGAGTTAAAACAATATGAATTTAGCTCACAATTCTGTGGGTCAATAAATTAAGCTGGATTCAGCTGAGCAGTTCTGATATTGGCTGGGCTCCCTCGTGCATCTACCTGCAGTGAGCTGCGGGTCACCTAGGGAGCTCTGTGTCCGCAGGTTGCCTGGCTGTTGGCAACCCTTAGGGGATGCCTAAGACTGGTGTCTGTCATCGTCAGCAGGTTAGACCTGGTTTGTTTTCACGGGGCATCAGTGGGGTTTCAAGAGACCTAGATGCAGTTCTAAGCTCAGAACCAACACACCGTCACTTCAATCATGCCATGTTTGTCAGAGCAAGTCTCAAAGCAAGCCCAGTTCCAGGCAGTAGGAGGATGACCTCCATCTCTTGATGGCAGGGGCTACAAGGTTACATTGCAAATAGTGTGGCCACAAGGAGGGGAATAGTTGCAGCCTTCTTAATAAACAATATTTCTCGATATAAACATGACAGACTAATGGTCAATGACTTATCTTCCTTGTGAGCCAATGAACACCTTTAGGATCGTAAACTGTGATGTGCGTATTATCACCATCCCCTGGCTTTTGATTCTTAAAACCATGCTTGGAATGTGTGAGTGAAAACATTGACGCAATGTCCTCTTTTATAAACATCACAGAAAGAAGCGAAACGAGCACTTCCTAATGCTAAGTGAAATAAGTCAGACACAGAAGACAAATACTTCATGATGATTCCACTTATATGAGGTATCTAAGACAAGCAAACTCAAAGGAGCAGAGGATAGAGTGGTGGCTTCCAGAGGCTTGGGCTGGGGGGAACGGGGGATTGTCCAAGGAGCATAAAGGTACAGTTAATGCAAGAAGAATTCGTTCTAGAGATCTTCTGGACAACACCGGGCCTGTAGTTAACAACATGTGTTGTGAACTTAAAACCTTAAGAGTAGGGATCCCTGGGTGGTGCAGCGGTTTGGCGCCTGCCTTTGGCCCAGGGTGTGATCCTGGAGACCCGGGATCGAGTCCCACATTGGGCTCCCTGCGTGGAGCCTGCTTCTCCCTCTGCCTCTGTCTCTGTCTCTGTCTCTGTCTCTCTCTCTCTCTGTGACTATCATAAATAAATAAAAAATAAAAAAAAAAAAACCTTAAGAGTATAGGGGCACCTGGGGGGCTCAGTGGTTGAGCATCCGCCTTTGGCTCAAGGCATGATCCCAGGGCATGACCCAGGGTCCTGGGATCAAGTCTCACATCAGTCTCCCCGCATGGAGCCTGCTTTTCCCTCTGCCTATGTCTCTGCTTCTCTCTCTGGGCCTCCCATGAATAAATAAATAAAATCTTAAGAAACAAACAAACAAACTTAAGAGTATAGATCTCATGTTAGTACCACACGCGCACACACACAAACAAGGGAGCACAAAGAAACTTTTAGAGTTGACGGACAGGCTTATGACCTCGATTGCAACCGTGGTATGAGGGATTTATCCATATGTCCAAACTCGCCAAAATGTAGACATGCACAGCATTTTGTATATTGAATATGTCTCAATAAAACCAAAGTCGGAAAAAAAAAAAAAGAATTGAAAGAGGTACAGGTTTTTCCAAAGTTTGTTTTTGTTTTTTTCTCGCCTCCATGTGAGAAAAGCAGCATAGGGCACATACTAACTAGCCATTCATCTCAAGGCTTCCAGTTCTACTCAAGCATTAAGTTAGGCCAACCAATGCTTGGACACCATTATATAAGCCTCGCACGAAATTGCCTGCCCTGAGTTATGATTTAGTGTCACGCCCTTTGCCTTTATGGAAGCCCAGTCTGTGAATCACCCAGGAGAACAGCATTTCTGTATCTTTTGTAAAACTCCGGTTATAGATAAAGTGCATGGAATGATGTTGTGGGTTCTTCTTCTTCTTCTTCTTCTTTTTTTTTCTTTAAATACTGGTGGACATGCTAAATTTCTTGGGGTCAAGGTCTGGGAAAGAATTTTCTCTACAGATGAATTTGTATGTTTTATATTATTATGTATTTCAAAACGTTTCTCTTTATAGCCTAGCTGCCAGAAAATAAACTAATTGTCCCTGTACTATAATCTTCTCAACTCAAGTGCTTGAAAGTGCCAATTCTATATCCTTTTTTAAAAAAATGCCTTTTCAAATAACCTTAAATGTTATTTCTCCTACTTGTTTTAACTGCTAAGCCACCTTAAGCCATTTCAGAAGAAGTCAAAGGACATATTTAAAATATCTTTTTTTCTAAGTGAACTAATGTCCTGAGGAGATGTTTGCATAATTATAAGTTTGGATTTGAAAGACTGGCCCTTCAGATGCTATTTTTATCACCCTATATCCAAAGACTGTTTTAAGCTGCCTCCACATGGATGGGGGTGCCTGTGTTTGGTTTGGTCCCAATAATTTTACTTTCCTAAACTGTGGTTATCTGCACTAAAGAGTCTTTCTACTGAGCTATGCTTTTTTTTTTTCCTCCCATGACAATAGAATTCTTTTTTTAAGACATTAAGATATTATGTTTACTAGAATTACTAATTATAGTTAATGATACACAATTTAGATAAAGATTTGAAGCACTGTGAAATGTACCTAGCTCTAAATAGGTTCCTTTGCTAGTCTTCAAGTTGATCACGACTTCAAAAATTCTACTTATTTTTCTCGTTGTCAAAAGCTCAGCAACTCTTCTTGGGCTGCTTTGAGAGTTGAGGTCAGAAGGGTACGTTTCAAAATGGCAGACGCTTTGTCCCCTGTGTCTGCTGTTGTCTCTCCAGGGCCTTGACCACGATGCCCAATAAATATTTGCTGAGCGATTGCCTAACCATTTGTTCTGCGTATCCTCCACCGTAAACGAGATAGACATCCTGGCAGTCGCTTCTTTCTGGTTGAACGATCTCAGTCACGCGATGGGCATAAAAGGATATGCCCATGAGCTGGTTGCAAAAATCTGCATGAGATAATGCCCATGAAGGGCAATAGTGAGCTAGGAAGCACGATGAAGGTGGACATGTGTGAGAGAGAATCTCCCTCCTCTTCGGCTTTCTCATCTTCCTCACCATCCTCGTTGCCAACATCATCCTTGTCATGACTTGGCGACATTGCCCTTTCTGGAAACAGACACAAGGTATTGTCCTCTAGAATTGTTTTTATACCAGCACACATAATGTTGAGGAGGTGTGCTACAACCAGGTCATCCCCACCCTTGCTGGTTCACTGAAAGCCCAAATTCTTAGAGATGTAATCCCCGCTCTTCAGTTCCGTGCATTGCCTTCCACTTGCAGCTGCATGTAGTCTGGGAGGCCCTCTGACTCCAAGCAGCATGAGGTAGTTCTCCTTTGTCATATCCCATCAGCTCCCTCCCATTTTGATGAGTATGGACGCAGGGAAATGGAGGGAAGAGAAGAAATAGACACATGAAAAGAGATAAAAGCACCCAAGCCCTACCTTCTTATTTCTTTAAAATAAGTAGTCAAAAGTACAAGGTAATGACGTTTGATACTTACTTCTCAATGACAAGCTAATGGCCACAGAAGTATGTTAAAAAAAAAGAGAGAGAGAGAATTAAAAACCAAAATAAAACAAAACAAAACATGAAAACAAATGTGCTCACACGCAAAGTTGTTCTGCATGAAAGTAGAATACAGGTGATAAAGTCACAGTGAAGGGAGTTGACAGAGGGTTTCAGGGAATGTGCTAGGACCATAGAAAGAGCACTTTTAGTCAGAGGCCTAGGTCCTGACGTCATATAAAATTTGGCAGCTCTTTAAATCTCAGTATTTTTCATCTAGAAACTTAAAGTTCAATGCAAGGTGGTCTCTAGGATCTTTAAAACAATATATATTTTATTTATCTATTCATGAGAGACACACAGAGAGGCAGAGACACAGAGAGAAGTAGGCTCCCTGCAGGGACCCCGATGCGGGACTTGATCCCAGGACCCCGGGATCATGACCTGAGCCAGAGGCAGATGCTCAACCACTGAGCCACCCAGGTGCCTCGTGTCTCTAGAATTTTATATAAATCTAAAATCCCATGACTCTGTCCACAATTTGTGAAAAACAAGGCCACAGATTTTTGGTGACATGATTAGAGACAGAGCAAATGTATTCAAAGAGAAGGCACCAGTTGCTCTGGAGTTGACTCTTTCTCTGTGATTTGTAATGTGAGTTTTGTATATTTTTCTGGCTTTAGAAAGGGCGTCTGTAGGGATCCCCGGGTGGCTCAGCGGTTTAGCGCCTGCCTTCGCCCAGGGTGTGACCCCGGGGTCCCAGGATCGAGTCCCACGTCGGACTCCCTGCATGGAGCCTGCTTCTCCCTCTGCCTGGGTCTCTGCCTCTCAGTCTTTCTCTGTATCTCTCATGAATAAATTAAAATAAATAAATAAATAAATAAATAAACAATAAATAAATAAATAAATAAATAAATAAATAAATAGCGGGCCCCTGTAGCCGCCTGTGCTTTTCTCACTTAGGGTAATTGGTAAGGGAGGTGGGAAGGAGGACTGGGGCTTGCTCTTCAGGAACTTTCTCAGAGACCTTGGCCATGCTTGCTTGCTCGTTTGCTCTTTTTCTTTCTTTCTTTCTTTCTTTCTTTCTTTCTTTCTTTCTTTCTTTCTTTCTTCTTTCTTCTTTCTTTCTCTTTCTTCTTTATATAAATTTTGTTAGTCCAGGCGAGTATAAAAACGCATTTTAATAAAATCACCATTAGTTTGGTGTTTTAGTTGCTGCATTTGTTTAAATTACAAGTAATGGTAATAGACTGTGGAAGAGGTTTAGCTGTCAGAGAGAAGCACAGACTTGAGTTAAAAAGTAGAAACTGAGAGCATTATCACGTCACACTGAAAACGGCGTGTTTCTCAGGCACCAGTTCACCGGCCGCTCTTTAGTGGCAGGAAATACGCCTCATTTTTAACATTTTATCCTCAGCCTAACCAATAGTGGATTCTCAATATTTGTGGAAATGAACTGAATCCCTCTTATCTGTTTCCTAAATAAAAGCCTATTTGAAAAATAAGGCCACTGAGTTTATGTGAAACGGGATGAAGACAGCAAGCAGAAGAGATCTTTAATCCTGTGAACTTCTTTATCTTGGATATTTTTCTCTCAAATGCCTTTATGAAGGAATGGATTTTTTTTTTGTAGCTATAAAGTTGTTTTTTTTTAAGTACTGTGAAATCTTTAACAAATAATAATTTTACACTGTACAGTCCATCAATAAAATCAGTTATGGAGAATTATGTAATAAATTAAATACGAAATGTACTTGGGGGTAACTGTGCTCTGAGGTGTCAGCTACATGCCCCGTTTAGAGCCCAGGGCAGACGGGTCTATTTATTGACTACAAGGCCCTAACTGGCAAGCCAGGGCAGGGGAGGGGGACAGACATTCAAGGAATGGCATTTTGATTTTCAAGGAAATAAAAAACTGAGACTGTTCAAAACACACACACACACGTGTTGCGACCGTATTAACAGACACTCCTCTTCACGCGGGTGCAGCACAGTTGGGTATTGGCGGGTTCACATGGCCACGAGGACCCTGCTCTCCACCAAACTCCAGTCAGGCTTCTCCAAGCTCTTTCTCAACCAAGGCCCCTCCTGGGTGCTTCCTGGGTGCTTCCCGGGTGCTTCCTCCGAGAGGCCAACCTTAGCAGGAGTCTTGGCAAGTGAGATTGGTCAGAACTTGCCACCTGGATATCTGATCCCTCTCTTTGTCCTTTAACATCCCAGTGACATCTCCCTACCCTGGCCTGCCTTCAGCAAAAAAGCCTCTTAGATCAGTTTAGCGAGAATTATCCTACCTACTTAGTCATTTCCCACCCACCGATTCCCCACCCCCGCTCCACTTCTTAGCTGCCTATAAATTCTCTTTTCCTTGTATTCAGGATTGAGCCCAATTCCATACTGAGAGGTTTTTTTTTTTCCCCTCTCTTACAATATTTCCTGATTAAAATATCTTCTTACTGTTTTAATGAATTACTGTCCAACTCTG
This sequence comes from Nyctereutes procyonoides, assembly GCF_905146905.1. Lineage (NCBI taxonomy): Eukaryota > Metazoa > Chordata > Mammalia > Carnivora > Canidae > Nyctereutes > Nyctereutes procyonoides. The sequence continues at coordinate 1,886,055 of NW_026575135.1, read as the reverse complement.
GTTTTCTTTAACAGTGTCTCAATCTGAATCAATGTATAGGAAGCAGTGCTAGAAATTAGGGAGTTTCAAAGATGAATACAGTCTTTATTGTAGTAACACATTTATGTTATTTTATTTCATAGGGGATGTGAGGGGACTTACCAAAGATTAACAATAAAATAGAAAAAAGATAATTCATTAAAAATAAGAACTGGAAGGGGCACTTGGGTGGCTCAGCGGTTAAGTGTCTGCCTTAGGCTCAGGCATGACCCCAGGGTCCTGGGATCGAGTCCTGCATCGGGCTCCCCGCAGGGAGCCTGCTTCTCCCTCTGCCTGTGTCTCTGCCTCTCTCATGAATAAATACATAAAATCTTAAAAAAAAATAAGATCAGGGAATCTAAAAAGTATATGGAAATTCAAGACCAGAGAAAATTTAAATTATGCAGATTTTATGCTCTTATCAATTAATAAAACTGATTCAAAATATGACTCTGAGCTTCCTAGAAGCCAACATGAGGAAGAAAAAGTCAAAGTAACATTGATTTTGCACATAAGTGAAAAGCCTACAGAAAACAAGATTAAAAAAAAAAAAAAACAAGATCTTTGTCATGTAGGTCTGAATCACACATGGAAATGAGTGATCTGCTTAGTAAATATACTTAATATCGGGAAGCTAATTTTGTTATTATTGTGGTGGTGGTGTTTTTTAAGATTTATTTTAATCTTCTAATGATATACCAGAAAACAAGGATCCGAAGGGCACATTTTGGGAAAATTGAGGTACCAGGCAGTTAAGTAATTTGCCCAGGACCACGTACTTGATTCATTCTGCCTCTCGTACCTCTACCACCCTGTATGTTTATAGGCCTTTAGAAGGGCTTAGAAAGCAGCTCAGTGTACACCCAGGCCCACCCACCACACACACAAAGATACAGAGTGAACGGCCTGTGACCCTGCAGAAGAGATACACGTGCCACTTGGCGTTGCCAGGCAATGGGCTGGTGGCACAGATGTGGACCGTGGTGGTTACGAGCATGGGTTCTGAACCCAGAATGACCAGGGTTTGAATTCCTGCAATTTACTACCAAGGAGACTTCCAGGATAGTTTTCCAATCTCTCTTAGTGTCAATGGCCTTACTCTTAAAACAGGGGACTGGTGATTTCTCTCCCACTGACTTTACGCAAGGATTACATGATATGATGCATAAGAAGTATGAATTAGTCTGTTGTCTGGCAGATGGGAGCTCACCACAAAGGGTACCGGTGATGGTGGTGGTGACAATTAGGCTGCACAGCCAGAGGAGGAAGCCCTGAAAGGAGGATGAGTGAACCCCATAATCTGAAGCTCTGTGAGTTGGGTGGAGAGCATCCAGGTTGATCCATGCAGGTCTATCCAGGTTGATTGAGAGACTATCAGGCCCCAATATCCATCAATGGGCAAAGACGGAGCAGAAAACCGAGGCTTCGTCACTATTTCAGGGCAGCTTTTTTTTATATGCTGAGAGAAAGAAAATAGCATAGCCCCCTCTAGGTTTAGCACGTCTGTTTTATGAGAGTTTCCACATTCAGGGCATTATTGGTGAAACAGCCCAGAGAGTGGAACCAATCCAACTTCTCCACTCCAGAGAATCTGGAAAGTGAAGCTCAGAGAAAAACAAGCACCTCAAAGTCCTAGGGCCAGTTAATGGCAGATCTCTCTCTCCAAGGTTCTTCTTGCTGCCCGGTCAGGCTCGCTGTAGCAAACCCTCACTCGCTGCTAATAATTAGAGAGGGGTGTCCTGGGCCAGGCACTAGGGATACAGAGATGCGTGTGCTTTTTCCTTCACACCTTAGGGAGGCATGAATCCCTGAAGCCTGCTGGAAAGAAAGTGGAAGGATTGATCCACAGAAGCTGTAGTGATATTCACTCATTTTACAGGAATCACGAAGAGCCACCCAACTTTGTAAGCCGTGAGGAATGGTCAGAGTGGCTTCCGGAAATAGTTGATGGTTGTGCAGATAAAGAATGAGGTAACTAGAAGAAGAGGAAGAAGTTGCTTTTCTCCAGAAAGGAATCTGAAAACAAATAAAATTAGCTGTGCCCACTTTGGAAGCCCAGACCCGGGGGCACCTGGGTGGATCAGTTAACCCACCTTAACCCACAGACTCTTGGTTTCAGCTCAGGTCCTGAGATGGAGGCCTGCATCAGGCTTGTAGCTCAGCGTGGAGCCTCCCTGAGACTCTCACTCCCTCTTCCTCTGCCCCTCCCCACTGCACGCACACTTCCTCCCCAAAAAAAGACATAGATATTTTTAAAAAGAAAGAAATCAAGTAAGCACAGGCCCCCACCCCCAGCCATGAAGTCAGCCATACTTCATCACAAGGGGAAGGCCAGACGCCTCCTTGATACAATTCCCCCCACCTCGCTCCCAATTCTCTGCTGAAACAGGACTACTATTAACTTTCTTTTCTAGATGAAGAACCCTTAGTACAGGGAAATCAAATCACCTTCCTATGTCATACAATGAGCGCCAGACTTGGATTCCAAACCCAGGCATCCTGGCTGCAGGTTCTGGGCGCAATCCTAACTGCTTTAACTACCACAGAATATCCTCCGTGAAATCAGATCCACTCAAAAGTGCATCTACCTCAAATAGAAGCACAGTTCCAGAGAAAAGCATGCAAGAAGCTCTCAGTTTGGCAAATGAAACTAAAATGCATGAATATAAGTTTATTTTAGCTTATATAGTCAGAATTTATTTGATAATTTTAACCGCATGCTAATTCTTAAAACGATCAGAAAATGAGCCAGGTCTTGATTTTTTAACAGTAATTTTTCTGACAAAATTGTAGGATCAAATGAAATGAAATCCTTCACTTTGCATTTCGCTTTCATAGCATGATTAGGAGGAAGGTAATTTTTGTAAAAATATTTGAGAGATTCATCATTTCCCCCTTAGGCTTCTCCTAATCCTTTGATATTCAAATATTTCTCTTCTGAAGCTTCTAATCATCTTCCTTGTTGATTTTCTCTTTTTCAATTGTTAATTGGTCTAACTCAGCCTAATCCTCCTTCGCCAATGGCTCACAATGGATTCCAGAGAAGCCCAGCATCACTTCCATCAACTTCATGATACTGTGCACCTTTTCCAGGAAGGAAGGCCCTTTCCTTTTGCATTGTACTCTCACTGTGACGTGGGTGCTGGAAACATTTTATAAAATCAGTGATGGTCTAAACAGCAAAAACTCTTTTGACACAACGGGAACAGATAGGGCAAATACCTTGGTAGGAATTAATTTTATGACAACCAGTGTTTTCAATATTTTTAGGTAGTGAAGACTTTTTTGCACCACCATAACTATCTGCATTCAAGCAATGAACACTCATGTAACAAGGATCCCACACTATAAAGATACCTTGCAATTCCCCAGGGTTCCAGAGCTGCCAAGGGGGAAAACAAGAGACCCCATCTGCTCAGTTTGAGAAGTAGAACATCTTGGGAAAAGAAGCAGGAGAAAGATTTTATAAATAGAGTTATATTTTATATGTACACTCTGCATATGGAATACGGCTCCTATTAATATAGTTCACCAAGTTTATGGAGAGAAAAGATTTTTTCCCTGTACTTTGATGAGTTAGTACATGCTGTGAGCTGCCCAGAAGACAGTGTATTTCTAGGGGGTTGAACTGCGTGCGATCCCAGTGATTTCGTTGAAGTTCCCGTTGCCTTGAGTGGGTAAAGGGCTTCTGAAATTTAGCACCTCCCAGGCATCATCCTTCTCCCAGGGAAAAATAAATAATTAGTTCTATCTCCTTAATCTGCAGCCTTCTTGTGGAGCTGGGGAGCCAACACTTTCATGAAAACACTTTGAACAACATCAGTGCTGCCTACTAGTAAGTCTGGGTTTACAGGTCATCCCAAGAGTCCAATTCCTTGTTGTCAATGAAGAGAAGTAACAGGAATCTATTCTTCAATTCAAGGAGAGGAACACGGGTGGAGATATCTTTCTCCCCTGCTATGCCCGGTGCCTTCCTACAGAGCTGGTCTGTGTGCAAAAAGCTGGCCATGTGTTGTGTCTGGGAATGCAGTGCATATGTCTGAGTGCAGAGGAAGAAAGACAGACTCTCAGCTTTATAGGACTGAATTCCAGAATTTCTTGTGTTTCAGGAGCTTCCTGGAGCCAAGAAGTAAAGGAACAAGTGTTGTCAGTGGACTGTTCTTTCGGTTTGCATCTTAGCCTTGGAATCCATAAAACCCCTATATTCCCAGCATATGACTCAACTCTGTTCAAGTCCACACGTTGTTATTCAGCTTAGTGTTCTGTGCCAGTCGCCATGAGAGTCACATGCACACACGTGTACACACGCACATGCATACTCCAGCTACTATTTTCTGCACGTGTTGTGTATTCCACTCATCGTGGTAAGAGATTTATGTCCCTTGCCTCTTTTAATGCTTCCAATGCAGCAACTCCTACAGGAAGGTCTTTTTATTCTTGTTCCACGATAAGGAAATTGAGGCAAAGCAGGGTAGGAAACATACCTAAGCCCACAGAGCTGACCTGCTATGAAGAACTAGAATTTGAAACCAGGTCACCTTGACTCCAACCCCTATAATCTAAAGTTTTATATAAATATATATAAATATTTAAAATATAAGTATATATAATATTTATGTATATTTATATATAAATATTTGCATATATTTATATTTACAAATATTTTTATATTTATTTATAATAAATAATTATATTATTATATTTATAAAACTTATATGTTTGTGTGTTATATATATATATGTATAATATAATATATATGTGTGTGTATGTAGGTAATAGTGTAAAATATCTGAAAGACATACCCACCCTGCTAATTACTGTAAAGGAGGTGAAAACAGAATCCCATTGGAAACATATTGGTGTAAAGAGTCTCTGAAGCTTGAGCTCATAGATTCTCAGAGTTAGAAGGGACATCAGATGATCTTAAATTGCCCTGTACGCAGGTATCCTGCACTGAATGGTAATCAGAAAGGGTGATTCCAAAAACCTATTTCAGCTCTGAGATTTTATGATCTTAATTATTACATGATATCGGATGCTGCTTCTCAAATTAGGGTATCTATACCTGCAGGGGTGTGCCAGGGATCAATTTTACGGGCTAATGAGCATTCCAAAGACTGTATCAAAACAAAAAAGGACGTATTGTTGAATTTAATGCAAACTGTAAATGACATCTTACCATAAAACAGAAGACTTCAAAAGAATCTTGTACTTTTAGAATCCATTTGGAGCTATACTTCCCTAGATTCCCATGAGAACATCTGTAATCTCTTTAGTCGTAAGATTTTCCTGGAGGTAGAAATGATGAGCAAGCTCTAAGAGACCCTATGACTTGGATCATCCCACTGTAATTTCTAATTCACGGAAAGTATGTCCATAGTTTGAATTGCGATGTCCCCTGCCTTGCAGCTCTAAGTACTAAATTTCCTCTATGGAAGTCATCAATCCTTTTACTAAGCGTGATTTTCTGAAGAGGCCACATCTTCTCTTGGTTGTGCCAGAGTCTTGGAGTGGTTTTTATCCGTGCAGTCAAATGGCTTATCACCCATATTCAGATCATTTGGCCAGTCAGACCCATCTAGAACCCAGATCACACAGCTTTCCCGGCACAAAACCAGTGTTCATCCAGTCCTGTGATCCAGGGAAGGCCATTCCCTTCCGGGGCCCAGTCTTCTTTTCTGGACAGTATGGAAGCTGCAGACTGCTCATGTCTAATGTTGATGGCTCTGGATCGTGAACAGAAGCTCAAGCGTAAGCCATTTCTAAGCACTTGGCGTTGTCCTTAAATAGAGTGTCCCACTGCATTCCTCCACTTACTTTAAAATAACATCTCCTAGCACCTCTGAAATGAGCCAGGCCTTGGATTCCATGGTAAGCCCCACAGACTAATATTTTGGCTGTTTAATTTCTCTGAATAAATATCAGAGGTGAGCAGTGTCGTAAAAGCAGCGTCTCAAGTAAGATGAGCACTGCTCGCTTCAATAAAGAATCTGAACAATAAGCAAGGACTGCCTATGACATAACTAGTCACTACCGATATCTTGGAGGGTGTCATAATGCAAGGAAAATTTAATAAGTGGGAAAGCCCAGGGGTTTCATACTCTCCACTGTGGCTAAGCAGCTTATCCACACCAGCCGTCCCTGGCTAGAGAAGCTGCAAGAACAAACTCCCCCTGGCACCCAAGCCTCTTCATAAGCCAGCCCTATCGCCCTGCCCAGTCCAGCCACCCCTTGCTTCTGGATGCCTCCTCTCTGTTCCTTGAACACCCTCTCATGTCTAGGTGCATTTGCAGAGGCTGCTTTCTCTACCTCAGATGCTCTTCCCCCAACTTGGCAAATTCCCTATTCATCCTTCATGATCTAGATAAATTAAACTTAAGCTTTAGATATACACAGAGCTGGGTTTGAATTCTTATATTCTAATAGGTGTATGGCTTAGGCAAACTACCTCTGAGTTTGTAAATTGAGTGCAACAATAGTTACTATGCTATATAATTGCTGTGATTAGCACATTAAATACATTTTTTTCAAATTATTAGTAAAATGCTTATCACGTAGCTGACCCTTGGTTATTTTTGTTATTATTAATAGCATTTTATGGGATTTGAGATGTTATATCTGTCTCACTCCTAGATCCTGTTCTTAATTATTACTCAATAATAACCATTTTGTTATTCTGTATTAGGGTTCTGCATACCTTCTGTAAGGGATAGGATAGCAAGCATTCTAGGCTTTGGGGGCCATAATGTCTTTGTGACCCTGTTGTTGCGGCATGAAATTAGACTTACTGGTGTGATCATTTTCCAGGGTATGCAAATATTGTATCATTATGTCACATACCTGAAACTGATGTAATGTTCTTTGTCAATTATATATCAATTTAGAAAAATACACATATGTATAAAAAGGAAAAGAAGTACAATTTCATCGGCCTAATACAAAAAACAATGGGCTATAGAATTTTGAAGTCTGTCATCAAATACCACACTTTATTCATCTTATGATCCCAGCAACCAGCTCAGATGTCTTCAAACTACAACCCAAGGGCCAAGTCTGGCCCTTCCCTTGCTTTGAAAATACAGTTTTGTTGGACCACAGCTATTCCCATTGGTTTGTATACTATGGCTGCTTTTGTACTAAAGGCAGAGCTGAATAACAGTGGTTGATAATGAGACCCTATGACCTTCAGAGGCTAATACATTACTGTCTGGCCTTTTTCAGAAAAAGCTTTCAAACCTAGCTTAATGCTTGGCATCTATTTGTTGGATGAATGAAATAACAAGATCAACAATCTGGCTGAAGGACCTTGTAAGCTTCAGTGAAAGCAGCTAGAATGAAGCAGGAATCATAAATCTCAGAAGACTCAAAGAGGTCAGAGAACCACGAGAGTGGTCATGGAGTTGAGGGTTCTAGGACTAACACTAGTATCCTGTAACCTGTTCTGTGCTCACTGCTAGATAGTGATGGGCCTGGCCATGTGCAAGAGGGGAAATTGAGGCCCAGAGAAGGAATAGTTTGCCCAAGGTCATATACCTGGCTGGCGGCAGTTCAGAGCCTTAGAAGTGACATACTTCTAAGGGCACCTAATGGAGCCCTAGGCTGAGATGCTTGGATCACCCTCAGAATTGAATAGTTACAGGAGAACTTCTAATGCCCTGCAATATATGTCCACTAGCATCTTCATGGACTATGGTTCAAGATGATCAGCTTATGGTGCGCTTATTTTTATAATGACTACCCATAAAATTTTAAAAACACATTAGAGCATTTCACAGATGAGCAAATCTATGACTGATGAGGCATGAAATTCCCATTCAGCCATATTTGACCAATATTCTCCCCTTCCCTGACCCCCTTTTCTACAGCCCATTGTACTATCGTAAGGTACTTAGGATAATGCTTTTTGGAATAGTTTCGTTTTTTTAGATGTCTCCATTTTTAGCCCATATTATCACCATGCTACTTTGGGGTATCAACAGACAGAGCCTTATATGATCATAGCCAGTTAATGAATTCATGTGGAACTACTTTTGATCAAGGATAAACTATTTTTCATTTTTGCGTGGTCCAGTGTGACCCTGACTATCCCTATGTCAGTCACAAATGACCGTCGCTCATAGTTGCCCAGAGATCCCATTTCTTGAGGACGCCCAAAGAATGTAAAAACTTTAGCAGTTGAATCAAAACTGGAGGGGAAAAAGAAAACTTCACATTTATACAGAAATTTCCATTGCAGGCATTTTGGTGTGTGCATAACTTTTAAACTTTGCTCTCTGGAGCAAATATAAGCCATCTGTCCGTAAAATGTCCCCTAGGATCAGAGAACCGATTACTGAACTTGGACGTGTCTAGTTCACTATTTCCAAGTCCCTCTTCTGGCCAGTGTGCACCTTTATCTAATGCATTAGACCCTCTATGCACCCTAGCACCCCAACAAGTTCCCGAAACTCAAAAAGGAATTTCTAAGAATGGAGAACTCAGTCTCTCTGAAGGCTTCACACTTGCCTGCTGAGAAATCAGATCCTACAAAAGTTCTACTGAAAGTCCATACTCTTTCACTTTCAGCCGCCCTTCTGCTGATTTCCAGGGCCAAATCAAGCAAGTTTTATCCCTTTGGGATGTAAAACAGCTTCACAGGTTTGGGAATGACTCTTTCTGTAATGTCCTTCCCTTCAGGTCTAGTATCTCCAATCCAACCAGCCATGATAGTTAGTTTGAAGTCCCAGGCCACCCTCCATGGGCATAATTCCGCTCAGCAGTGCTCTCTAGGAAGGCCTAAGTATTCTGCTTCATCTATCAGTTGTCATATTTGACAATTGAAATTGATTGCATGGTTAAAAGGAACAATACACACACGCACATCAAGTCTTTTCATGGAAACATTCTAGATTCTGGACTCTAGAACTCAATGAGCTTAATAAGACCATATCTATCCTTTTTTTAAATTTTGTATTTATTTATGATAGTCACAGAGAGAGAAAGAGAGAGAGGCAGAGACACAGGCAGAGGGAGAAGCAGGCTCCATGCACTGGAAGCCCGACGTGGGATTCGATCCCGGGTCTCCAGGATCGCGCCCTGGGCCAAGGCAGGCGCCAAACCGCTGCGCCACCCAGGGATCCCTATCTTGTTTTTTTTCATCTGCTTCTATATATCCTTTAGCTTTATCTTTTCCAACTGTCTTCATTTCTAGAAATGATAACAAAATTGTTATGCCTAAAAGAAATAGAATGACTTGCCTGAGTTCATGCTGTGAAATGACATATCCTTGCAAGTATTTAAAGCTAAGAAAATAATATTTAAGTAGAACCACTGCATGCCAAGTACTTTGAACATGTTTTCTTATTCACTCTTTGCAGAAAGCTTCATGCTTTCATTCCTATTTAACAGGTGGTGGGACTGAGGCTGGGAGAAAGGAAAGACTCACAAATGCTCAACGGAAGTGAGCCCAGATCTAAACGATTTTTCTGGGAGACCACCCTGCCCTTCAGCTCAGAGTCCTATTTAAAGCACAGTCCTCTCAACCTTACGCCAATGTTGCCCCTTCTTTCTGAGAGAAGTAATTATTCATCTTTTCCCATAATTATAAAATCTTAGAGCAGGAAAAGACCATATGGAGGTTGTCGAGTCCAACTTGATTACTAAGAAGAAAAATATGCTGTAATGTTGGGTTTCTGCATAACTCAGTTTCTTTTCCACTTTCACAGCTAGTGTTGTATATTTTCGTGAAGTTAATATCTTAGATTAAAAAGAATTCATCATCACCCTCGTTCAAACAGGTAGTGTCATTTTATGACATCATGGTCACCATAGCAACTGCTGGGAGTTAGCAGCATGTTGCCCTCAGAGATCATGGCAATGAGCTAACAAAGTATGGCAGCTTCAGATGCTGATGTGAACAGGAAGGGAAAACGTGGAAAAGGAGGAACAGGTGCGCTGCTTTTCCTGCCAACGTTTCTTAGACCTGAGACGAAGTGGGAGTGAACATGTGAATAGTCCTTACAGAACAAAAATAAATGTCCTAATCATCTAGCCGATAAAAAGAAGAAGGGGGGGGGTCAGAAGAGAAAGTAGATGTATCCTGGTGTCCTGTTTTCAAATGTCAGAACGGCAAAATAATCTCGATCCTTTTCCTGCCTTTTGTCCTCCATCAGGAAGCCTCTCAGCAAGACCATGAGCTTAAATAGACCTGGGTGGAAATTTTTCGACTACACCAGCTATAAGCTTTTCACACCTGAGAAAGTCACCTAATCGTTTGAATCTCAGTGATTTCATCTGTAGAAGGGATGTGACATTTGCTTCGTGAGAGTGTCAAGAAAGTCAAAGGGTAATTAATGCAACTAGGGAAGCTGACGTGAAATGGCCCTCAGTTTACCTCTTTTTCCTTTCTAGAGGGGGCAAATTTAGATCTCCAGAATATGGCAGTCAGCGGTGGGCACACGGATGGCCGTGTTGCCCAAATGCTTTTTTGCCTGTTAGAACTATTCCATAATTATGTAATTTCTAAAGAAAAATCTATGATCCAAGGCCCGTTTAATGTAATAGATATAAGTTCTAGCGTGGTCAAGCCCCTCCACTTCTCTAACCCTTAAAATCGCATGAAGAGAAAAATAGATTTTATGCTTCTGTTATTCTTTGCTATTTATATCACACCTTGATGCCGTTTAGTTGTTGAACATGCCTTTCTATAACCATGGATTTATCCATCACTGTAACTGCAGTATTGAAATTGGGTATTTACTTCTATTCTTCTTTGTTTAATGAATGTCTTTCTAATTAGACTTTAGTGAGTAGGTTTGCATGTGTTCTTGCCTATTGCATCTCCAGGTTCCGGCACTGCATCTAACACAGAGAAGGTGCTCAGTACATACATTGGTTCAATCAGCAGATGTCTAGCAGCTATCATTTGAGAAAAGCACTGAAAATGCTTACAAACTATTATTGAATGCCTCTGAGTCTACTCACTGGATTAACCAGATGTGTCCTTACATATGACCGACTTTGTCTATATCTCTGCCTTTTGTCCCTGAGTCTTTGTCTCAAGCTGAATCTGTTTCTCTGTGTGTCTCTCTTTATCTTTCTAAATATACATACGTCATCCTCTTCTTTCTGAGCCTTAAAAAAAAAAAAAAAAAAAAAAAAAAAACTCCCTCCCTGCCCTCTACAGTAGGTCTCCCTTTTTTTGCTCCCTGGTCTTCAGAAATTTTTTTCCTTGGGACTCCCCTGCCAGCATAATTCTGTGTGAGTTACATTCGTTTGCAAAACCTTTCACTGCATGAAGATGTTCTATTAGTAAAAGTTCATTTTTTTTTGTCCCCGACAGAGCATCATACATCACCAAGTCCATAGAGTCATTAGCTATGAAATTAATCAGGATGGAGGAAAGCAGAATAAAATCCTCGGCCTCAGTGAGACTCCCTGTGTCTCAGGCTCAGCTGTGCCTACCCTACAGCACTCAGCCCTCGCAGGACCCCTTGCCCATTCCTGCTTCTGAGGGGACACGGGGAGGAAAGCTGTTACTCGCCCCTGCAGACATGACGGGACTGCTGTGCAGACACGGGGGGGTGGGGGGAGGCAGAGCCACTGAGGACTGAATATCTCAAGCACAAAATATCCCACCTGGGAGCTCCCGTTACTGGTTTGAGAGAAAGTGTTTATCTTCCAGAACCTTTTTCAGTTAGGTGAAAGGTTAACTGGGTCTACCCTTGGGGGATAAAGAAGAGCTTGTTTTCACATCTCTGCTCTGCTTGATATACAACCTTTACACTGTATGCCTTAAGATTATCATCTGATTAGGGACACCTGGGGACTCAGTGGTTGAGCACCTGCTTTCAGCTCAGGGCATGACCCCGGGGTCTTGGGATTGAGTCCTGCATTGGGATCCCCACAGGGAGCCTGCTTCTCCCTCTGACTGTGTCTCTGCCTCTCTCTGTGTGTCTCTCGTGAATAAATAAATAAAATCCTGTAAAAACGTGTGATATGATCAGGAATAAAACAAAGAAGCAGAATGTATATAAACCTCAAAGAAGCATCTGATCTCTATATAAAGTAGGTTCATCAGTTGCTCTCTTGGTCCCAGCGCTCTCTGGGACTCAGTTTCCAAGTCAATGAAACGGAAATGACGATGCCCACTCTCCATTTCCCTTGCAGAGTTGTGACGGCAAAAGAAAAGAATAACGTTAACAGTGAGGTGCTAAAATGACAGTTGTATTTCTTAAGATTCTCAAAAGCAAGTTTGTCAGACAAAACCATATGTTGGGATTAAAAACAAAACAAAACTTGTGACTATTAATCACACACTTTCTTTACCACGTGGACATGAAAGGCAGCTGTCAGGTGACAAGGAGAACACTGGTCACAGCACATCCCTACCCTTGCTGACGTGTGTGAGCACAAGTCTGTGAGCCTCACTTACACATCTGTAAAAGGAAGACAGATGGAAGTCCCTTCGCAGAGTGTGGCTATAAGAGCAGAATAAATTCACACACCTCCATCCTCCTGCCTTTGTTTCCTCTGGAAAAAGCACTAGCTAAACTTTGTGTTCTTGATTGTTTCAGTATAACTGTGTAATCTTTACAGAACACATAGGGTCTACTATGCTGTTCTTCCCTTGTCATTCTTCTCTCTCCTGGATATTTGCATATTTGTTTTTCCTGGAACCCATCATTCGACAGCTTTTACTCGGTTTCACGTACTATGTAAAGTAGTTAGCATACGTTATCTCATTTACTCCTGTAAACAACGGTATCGAAATTGTGCATTATCTCCATTGCACCAAGAGTTGATGAAAAGTCTCCTGTAGTTAGTAAGCCAGAGGCCCAGGATCTAAGCTCATCATCATTCACTTCTGAAGTCAGAGTTCACTCCTCTTTATCCCATTGCTTCTCATCAAGCTTTCTCTAGGAGCTGTAGAATCTCTGAATCCCCCCTGGGATCTGAGATGGGTTTGATGCTCAGGTATAAGGAATGAACAAGTCTAAGGTCAGGTTGGATTTCCAAGCAGCCGCTCACGTGCTTGCTTTTCTTTCTTGTTCTTTCAAATGCAACATAACACACAGCCCAGCAGGTGATAAGAGCCCGGCAACTGGTAAATTGTAATAATGGTAATACTGTGCATCAATGTGGTGCTTTTCATCTGGAGGCATCTGAGGACTTCCAACATTAATTATACTTCACAGCATCCCACTTCTTTAAGGTCAGGACTGTACCAATTTTCAAGAGAGATAAACTGAGATGATAATGACACTCGCAAAGGAAAAAAAAAATCAAGGTGGATCATTTGTCAGAGGCCTCGTTAGCAGATGATAGGGGCCCACCCAGTCTCTAAATTGACTAAAACAAGCATTACAGGAGTGTGTCAGAGAAAGGGCCAGCTGGGAAGTCGGTAGACATACGGTCTCACCTTCTGATTTGTTATCAGGGTGAATAAAGTCAAGCCCCTTCTCCTTTGTGTTGTTTACCCATCAGTGGAACAAGGGAGCTGCTGATGCTCATGCCAATATCATCCTTAAAAGTAATCCGCCCAAGGCCCTAAACAGTGCTTCATGAATTTATGCCACCAAGATGTTTGATTAAGTGACTCAGGAAGGGAGTGGAATGGGGGTTAGGGAACTTATCAAAGACATGAAAATTCCCAAGGCCCATCCCAGCAATTCTAACTTAGTAGGTCTGAGATGGGACTCAGGAATGGAAAATTTTTAAACACTCGTCAAATGTTCTGATGCAGCCAGGTTCAAGACACACCACAGGCGAACCTTTGCTTTGATCTTTGCATTTTCACAGGTTATAGTGAGACTTTCTGGTCCTATGCCATCCGCCCCACATCTTTCTCCCATCCTAATTACTGCCCCAGATTTTGTCTTAAAACATGGATTATCTGCTCATTCTCAACAGCAGTTAAAAAAAATGCTTCTATTGAGGTAGATCATAGGTAATCTACTTATGTTGATGATATACTAGAAAGGTTCAAAGGAAATTTTGATTCTATAATAGCAGATCATCACTTATGGTATGTCAGGCACTGTGAATTATTTTTACATATACCAATGATTTGATCTTTACAGCAGTCTAATAGGTAGATAACTCATATTATTATTCTTATTCTATAGGTGTGGAAACTAAGGCACAGAGAGGTTAAGGGATTTTCCAAGATAATGCAGCAGAGCTAGGATTTGAACTCAAAGAAGTGTGGTTCCAGAGTCTTTCCTCTCAAGCCCTATTTATAATATCTCGAATAATCCAGAGAAAAGAGATCATTCTAATAACTACATACAATGAAATACTTAAAACACTGAGATCTCTGAGAATCTGAAAACCTCTCCCAGAAAATTTTGGCTGTCATTTGGAAAGGCAACAGACTTACTCCTGTGGCTTTTGGGTAGAATCACAAAGACAGCATATGATGGTTAAACACAAAGGAACCAACATTTTTAACAGAGCTATCGGAGATTTTGATGGCCAGAGTTAGACTTCTTCAATTAGGACTGAGCCAGTCATTGCAGGAGGTTCTCAAAAAAAATGCTGCGTGGTAAATTCACAGGGAAGCTGCTAATGGAATTTTTCTATAACAGATTAATTGCCTTTCTAGAAAAGAAAAAAAAATACAACTTAGTATCCTTGAAAGGAGAATATCAAAATAGAGCCTCAATAGTATAGTATCCACATTCTTCAGTATGTAATAATAATGAAAATATTACTAGTTATGTGGAGAATCTGGAAAATGTGGGCCTAAACCTGGAAACGGCCTTCATATAATCCAGCTATTGAAATTACAAAAAAAAAAAAGAATTTAAAGCAATTATCATAAAAATTCAAGGATTTAAAGGAATGTATGGTCATAATAAGCTAATCTCCAGCGACTAAGTAGATATTATAAAGAAGAACCAAATGGAGTTTTTAGAAACAAAAAAAACAAATCTAAAATGAGAAATCCACTGATTTAGTGGAATAGCAGATTGGAAATAGCCACAAAAGAGATGAGTGAACTTGAAGACATAATATTAGAAATTAGCCAAAACGAAGCACAGAGAAAATACAAAGAGCGAAAAAGAAAATAGCAAAGCTTTAATGACTTGCACGATAATATCAAGCACTGCAACATCCATATAATTTGAGTATAGGGAAGAGATGATGGGACAGAAAAACAAATGAAGAAATAGTGGTGAAATTTTTCCCAAATTTGGCAGAAGACATAAACTTATAAACCGAAGCACATCCAAGAGGAAAAGGAGAAAAAAGCTCACAAAACGATAAACACAAAGAAAATGACATCTAGGAACATCCGAGTCAAACATTAAAAAATTAAAAGGAAATATTGAATGAGTCCAAAGAAAATGATACATCAGATACATAAAACAAAGATATAAATGATAAGTGATGTCTCATCACAATTAGTGGAGAACCAGAAACAATCAAATGACATCTTTAAAGTGCTGGGGATGGCAGTGGGAAATGGTCAACCTAAAGTCCATACCCAGTGAAAATATCCTTGAAAGATGAAGGCAGAATTAAGGCATCTTTAGATTGTTTAAAAATTGAGACAATTTGTCTCCTGAAGACTGAAAATCCAAGAAATGCTGAAGGAAGTCCATCATGCTAAATTGACAGATGTACAGAAATAGGTAGTGGTAAGCATAAGAATAAACAGAAAAGACAAATTTTAAATTCTTAAATTTCTTTTTCTTAATATATTTAAATGCATATGACTATGTAAAACAAAAATTGTAATTGTAATATCACATATATATATATTGCACACGTTGAAGATATGTGACACCATAAAAAAAAGAGGATTATAAACAAAACTCTACTGTTGCAAAGATCTTTCACTTACTGGAAATAATGACATTAACTCAAAGTAGAATATAATAACTTAAGGATGCATATTGGAATCCCTAAAGTAATCACTGAAAAAATAAGTGAAGGAGTATAGCTAAAAAAACAATAGAGGAATTAAATGCTAGAAAATATTTGATTAACTGAGATGAAGGCAGTAAAGATCAAATAGAAAAGTAATAAGAAAATAGTAGACCTAAATCCAGCCATATGAATTACAATATTAAATCTAAATGAACTCAACATTCCAATTAAAAGGTTGGGATCATCAAACTACATTAAAAAAGCAAGATGCGCTGCCTTGCAGAGTACTTTAAATATGAAGTCACAGGTAGTTTGGAAGTTAAGAGATGCAATAAAAATACCATGCAAACATTACGATGAAGAAAGTTGAAGCGACTGTATTAGCATCAGACAAAACACAGTTCAAGTAAGGGAGCCCTTTAATTCTAAAATTATCTTATATAGAGAGAAAAACTGTGAAGTGGTTTTGAGACTCTCTACATACTTTGCACCCAGATTCTCCACATGTTAACCTCCGCTTTTCACGATGTCACTCTCTCTGCATCTCTCTCTCTCTTCTTGCTCCCCCATCCACTCCCCTTCTTTCCCTGCATGAAGATCTGTACATACACACACACACCCAAGCCTGCAGATCCTTTTTTTCCCCCCTTGGGAATATGCTGCATACATAACTCCCATTTACACAAATATTTCATTGTGTGTTTCCCCCCAAATCAGGACATTTTCTTATATAAGCAGGAAAACAATAATAAAAATCAAGAAATTAACATTGCTACCATATTATTATCTAATTTACAGATCATTGTGCTCAGTCATCCCACTGAGGTCCTTCTTTCCTTTCTTTCTTCTTTCTTTCTTTCTTTCTTTCTTTCTTTCTTTCTTTCTTTCTTTCTTTCTTCTTTCTTTCTTTTTAATGTTTTTAAATTATTTATTTATGATAGTCATACACAGAGAGAGAGGCAGAGACAAGGCAGAGACACAGGCAGAGGAGAAGCAGGCTCCATGCACTGGGAGCCCGACGTGGATTCGATCCGGGTCTCCAGGATCGTGCCCTGGGCCAAGGCAGGCGCCAACCGCTGCGCCACCAGGATCCCTCTTTCTTTCTTTCTTTCTTTCTTTCTTTCTTTCTTTCTTTCTTCCTTCCTTCCTTCCTTCCTTTCTTTCTTTCTTTCTTTCTTTCTTTCTTTCTTTTTTCCTTTCTTTTTTGTAGTAAGTGTAATTTTTCTTCTAGTTCAGAATTTAATTCAGGATTAAATGTTGAGCCTAACTGTTATGTCCCTTTACTTTTCCTTTGACATAGAATGACTCCTTGGCCTCTGTCCTTTATGACCTTGAGTTTTTTTTTTTTTTATTATTGGTGTTCAATTTGCCAACATATAGCATAACACCCAGTGCTCATCCCATCAAGTGCCCCCCTCAGTGCCCGTCACCCAGTCACCCCAACCCCCCTCCCACCTCCCTTTCTACCACCCCTTGTTCGTTTCCCAGAGTTAGGAGTCTCTCATGTTCTGTCACCCTCTCTGGTATTTCCCACTCATTTTTTCTCCTTTCCCCTTTATTCCCTTCCACCATTTTTTATATTCCCCAAATAAATGAGACCATATAATGTTTGTCCTCCTCCAATTGACTTACTTCACTCAGCATAATACCCTCCAGTTCCATCCACATGGAAGCAAATGGTGGGTATTTGTCATTTCTAATGGCTAATATCTCATTGTATACAGAAACCACAGCTTCTTTATCCATCATTTTTCGATGGACACCGAGGCTTCTTCCACAGTGTGGCTATTGTGGACGTTGCTGCTATAAACATCAGGGTGCAGGTGTCCTGGCGTTTCACTGCATCTGTATCTTTGGGGTAAATCCCCTATGACCTTGAGTTTTTGGAAAATCACAGGTGTTCTTGGGTAGAATATTCCTCAAATTGGGCCAGTCTGCTGTTTCCTCATGATTAGGCTCAGTTTATGCATTTTTGGCAGAAGTATATTGGGAGTGATATTGTGTCCTTTTCTCTGCAAAATATTAGGAAGAAAATGTCTATCTACGTTCTATTTCTAGTGATTAACCTTGATCATTCAGTCAAAAGGGTATCTGATTTTCTCCTCTAATGTTACTATTTTTGCATTTGTCATTAGTAAGTATCCTATTAGAAGATTCTTTGAAACCAAAAATGAAAAATAAAATAAAAGAAGATTCTTTGAAACCATGCAAATATGCTCTTTCTCTGCAAGCTTTTTCCTACTGGCTTTAGTATCCACTGGTGATCCTTACCTGAAACGATTCTTACTAAGGTGGCTTCCATTTGAAAGCAAAGAGTGTAGCCAGAGATAAAGAGCAACAACTGATACAGTCAATTCATTAGGAAAACATAGTATCATAAATGTATACACGCCTAATAACAGAGCTTCAAAATACATAAAGCAAAACTGACAGAATTAAGGGGGAAAGGATATAAATCCTCAATCATCACTGAAGATCTTAAAATACATGAAGCAAACTGATAGAATTAAAGAAAAAGAGATAAATCCTCCATCATAATTGAAGATTTTTAACACTGTTCTTCAAAAAGTGATCGATAGATAACAAAAGGTCAGTCTGTATATAGCTACGAATAACACTATCGACCACATTGACATATGTGACGATTATACCATACTATACCCAGAACCTATAGAATGTACAATCTTTTCTAGTATACATAAAGCATTTCCCAAGATGGACAATATGCTGGACTATTAAATAGGCCTCAATACAATTTTAAAAAATAGATATCTTCCAGAGTATACCCTCTAATCAAATAGAATCATATTAGAATTCTATAAGCTTAAGATATCTAGAAAAGCCCCCAAAATTCATAAATTAAAATGCTACTGGAGCACACAGTGCATTAGCCAAGGAAGTGACCTTATCAACAAGATCTAAATATAGATTCCACTGTATGACGCACTTAGGAAGTCTTGGGAGATAAATACTATCTTAATGCATTCCGTTATTATTTGATATTTGCTGATTTCAACAGATAAACAGCAAAAGAAAGGGTGACAATTATAATCAAATGTAGATGCAGATGTTTAATCCCTTGATTTGGCAAAGAGCTTTCTTCGGTGAGGGAAGTAAAGCATGGACCAGAGCACATAGCACCCTCCTGGCTGGGCAGAGAGATAGAAGGAGGGAGCCCAGTGCATGTCCCAGGACCTGCATAGGACCTGTGGTTTCCGTGGCTGTCTTTCCACGATTTGGGGAGGAGGGGTCCGCAGCAACCTCGCTTTCCCCAGATTCCAGCTTTTTAGAAGTTGACATTATTCTGGCTCAGGGAACTATAGAAATGAAGCAGCAGCAGTAGCAGAATTACCTGGCAGCACATCCCTGCATAAATGCCACTGGATCTTTATTAGAATGGGAACAGAATGCTTCAGAGCGGCTGACCTCAGGGGGTTATTTCTGCCAGTAGACTGTGGAATAAAATTGCATCTATATCCGAAAATACATTTATACATTTTATTTTCTTTTGTTTTACCTCTAGTAACTAATTTTTCTATTATGGACACTATTCTTTATGTAAGATATATAAATATATTATATATGTGTGTGTGTGTGTATATAAATATATACATTTTTATATTTTTAAAGTAAAAGTGAATTCAACGCTCAAAGCAAGGAAAGTTTTTTTCTTTTCTCATTACCCTTTTAGAACATTGTCCTGTTCCCATTATTTCAGGAGATAAATCAGTGCTTTAAAATGATTAGGAAACTAAAGGGGGAAAAGTCACACTTGATTTGTTTTTTCAGGTGATAAACTTCACACTTGAGAGGGAGAAAGGGAACCGAGAATGTATCTATGCAAGTTAGGAACTAGTGTGCTAGTCAGAATGGGTGTCGGGGAGAAAAAGGCAGAAGGTGGTGGGGAGGGAGGGGGCATTGCAAATTAAGAAAAGCAATTCAGTGACGAAGTGACTCAAAAGGTCAGGCTGATAAGAGTCCCTGCAGGGCGAGAACCAGAAATCACAAGATGCAGCCCACGCGGGCCCACATGAGGGACCAGAATAATTGATGATACGAGAGCCAGGATCTGCGTAATTCACAGGATCTTAAGCCACCCACAGACGTGCAGCCCAACTGTCTCTGCAAAAATCCCAGGGTTTGGGCAGCAGTGGGAGGGTCTGGGGCTGCAAGGTGATCGGTAATTAAAGATGGGGGGGGCTGGAACTTGGCGCTGTTCACCCCCGGTGCCTGGAGATGAGCAGGGATGTGCTGCTGAGAGAGGCCAAGGCCCCAAGGCCCCAAGGCCCCAAGGTCCCAAGGCCCCAAGGCCCCAAGGTCTCAAGGTCCCAAGGCCCCAAGGCTCCAAGGCCCCAAGGCCCCAAGGCCCCAAGGCCCCAAGGCTCCAAGGCTCCAAGGTCCCAAGGCCCCAAGGCCCCAAGGTCCCAAGGCCCCAAGGCCCAAGGCCCCCTGGGCGTCAGTGTGTGGCCGTGACCTCCAGGAACAACCCCTCTGGGAGCAGAGCCTGCGCTGCAGCTGGATGGCAGCCCCCAAGGTCACGGCGACCTCCTGGAGGTCCCGGGGCTGCGCCCTGAGGCCTGGCGGGGGAGGGAGGCAGGAGGGCAACCCGGGGTACCCAGGGGGGCTTGTGCTTTCCACCCCCTGAGGCCAGGGGTGTGCAGGGGAGGCCCGGCCTCGTAGGGCACAGAAACCCAGTGCTGCTCCGCAGGGCTCAGCGGGTGACCCAGACCCAACCGACGGACAGACGGACAAGCAAGCAATGGGCAGAGAGAGGGACTGTGTGCCCCCTGACCCCCATCCACCCCCGGGAGGAGCGCGCGCCTCAGCCCCCCGGAGCCTGTGCATCACTCAGAACCACCTGTCGTGGTGAAGGGGCTCCCGGGACCTCGGGCTCCTTGCCTGGAGTGTGACCCCGTGACCCCGCCGTGATTCCTGCAGATGCGGGGTGGGGGGTGCTGGGGAGCTGGTGCACAGCGAACTGGGGGAACCTCTCAGACCCTGTTATTACTGGTTAGATCCATGCACCTGCTGCGGACCAAGTGCTTGGGGCCTGGGGCATGGGGTCCCGGGGAGGGGGCGGTGTTGGCACGGCCTGGCAGGTGCTGGTCCTAGGCCGGGACCCTACAGAGCCAGGCCCCCTAGAGCCGGGCCCCCTAGAGCCAGGACCCCGCAGAGCCGGGCCCCCCTACAGCCAGGCCACTGCGCCCCCAAACATTCCCACTGTGCCCCCGGCCTGGAGACTGGGGGCGACGGCGGCCTGTGTGCCCCGCTTCTGGGGCTGCAGCGGCCGCACCCTCCCCACATCTCAGGGACCTGGGCCCACTCACGTCTGGGCCCCAACCTTTTCTGGAAAGACAGTAGCTGTGTCCTCACGGTGCCATCCATGTGACCTCATCTTACCTGAAGCGCCTTTTAGAAGCCGAATCTCTGGGGCTCCCTGGGGGGCTCAGCAGTGGAGCACCTGCCTCGCCCAGGCCGTGACCCCAAGGTCCCAGGATCGAGTCCCGCATCGGCTCCCGCAGGGAGCCTGCTTCTCCCTCTGCCTGTGTCTCTGCCTCTCTCTCTCTCTCTCTCTCTCTCTGTGACTATCATAAAAAAATAAAAAAAAAATTAAAAAAAAATATAATAATAAAAGCCCTATCTCTGAATGCAGTTACGTTCCGAGGCACCGCGGGTGAGGCCTTCAACGTGAATCTCGGGGGAGGGACACTCTCCAGAACCTAATCTTTTAGGTAAGAGGCGCCGTGTTGGATAGAAAAACACCACCAAGAAAGCACAATCCCCACCTTTGAGATATTTTCAGGCCAGTGAGAAAGGCAAGACTCCCACCTAAATATAAACCAGGCAGGGATTTGGGGCTGTAGAAGCTTAGGTTAAAATTGAAGAAATAAAACATTTGCAAATAAACAGTAGTAGAAGAATTTGGAAATTTTTCATGGAGGAGATGGTAAGAATGTTGGGACTTGAACAGAAGAGGCTACACCTTCCCTCCCTGTCACTGATGAAACATCGGTCCTTATAAGGACGTTTGTCGTCCTACCCAGCAGTGGACTCAACCCACTGATGCCACTGGGGCCGGTGGGCAAAGCAGGTGGGGTGGGACCCCGGGGCGGGTGGTTCAAGCCGCCGCATCCCCTCTGTACTCAGGCCCTTGGGCTCAGCAGGATGCAGGGTTGTTGCTAAGAACTGCCGTTCAGCCAAGCGGCCCTAATCCAAATACACCTGCGCCACGTGAGAGCCAGGAGGAGCCTTAGCATTCTGGGCAACGAGGAGGGATGTGGATGGGATCGAGGGGGCGCTGGGGTCCTCCAGACACCGTCATCAGCTCCACGATCGTGCCCTCTGTGTGGCGGCCGGGCTCCCACTGCTCGTTCTGTGATGCTCATGGGTCTCCTTTCCAGAAACCCTGCAAAGGCTCCCTCCCATGGCACTTGGACTAAATCCCATCCTGGGGCTTAAACCCATCCTCCTCCCCAGGCCCTCCCTGATCTAACCCTGTTCGTCCTCTAGCCTCGTCTCTGACCACTGTGTCCCTTATCTCACTGAGCCGCAGCCACCCCAGCCTTCTTCCCACTGCAAAACCTCTCCCCCCCACCCCCGCTGCTGCTTCAGGAAATTCGCCCCAGCTGCTGCCTCCGCGTGGAATGTCCTGCCACAGGTCCGTGCCTGTCCGCTTCCTCCTGGGCATTCAGGCCTTACCTTGAATATCACCTTCTTCACACCAAACTGTTCACTTTCTCAGGCGTTGTTTATCACTCGACCCTCCTTGTCCTGCTTTGTTTCGGTGATAACCCTATCACGATCTCAAGTCGTTTTCTCTGTATGTGGGTTCGCTTGCTTATCTCATCCCACACAACGAGGATGTGAGCTCCACAAAACCAAGGCCCACATTTATTGACGTGGTCCAGCATCTGCAGTTGCACCGGGCCCATGGCAGGTGATCAATACCCATGTGATGCCTAGATCCTCCGACTGATCCATGATCCAGTACTCTATATTATGCTCACCAACAAACAAATAGCAAGGAAACACCAATTGCATTCAATCTGTTCCTTTTTTTTGGGGGGGGGGGCGATTCATTTATTTATTTGAAAGAGGGAGAGGTTGAGCCTATGAGTGGGGGAGGGGCAGAGGGCGACAATCCTCAAGCAGACTCCCCGCTGAGCACAGAGCCTCACCTGGGGCTCCATCCCACACCCCACAAGGTCATGACCTGAGCCGAAACCAAAAGTCAAGCAGACTCCCCGCTGAGCACAGAGCCTCACCTGGGGCTCCATCTCACAACCCACGAGGTCATGACCTGAGCCGAAACCAAAAGTCAGATGCCCAACCCGCTGAGCCCCCTAGGCACCCCCTGTTCATTTTTAAGATGAGGAAGATGAGACCCAGAGGAGCCATTCATTTAAAAGCCCTAAACTGTAGCATTTCAGCCCTTTTGCCATCCAGGAAGTCTTCCGGAAGCATGGCACTGGGAACATCTCATAACGAGGTGACCGGAAGAGAGCAGAACAATGTCCTCCCTTACCCTGACCCACCCACCCTCCACCTCATGCTTCGGATTTGCCTTCAATATCCTCCTTGTGCCATCAGACAGCTCATTCCTTGCAGCTCTTTTGGAAGCAGTTGCCATATTTTCTGTTATTAGTTATTACCAATCCAAACAAACACTTCAGTTTTCCCAAACTCTAGGAGGAGGTATTTTTTTAAAGGCCATCTTAATTATGCATAAGCAATGGAGAATCACAGAGGATTCATTAACATAATAAACAGAAGTCGGTTTCCAGCGTCCCACAAGCAAGGTGATATAAAAACAGCCAACAATTGCTGCTCAGCAACGGCAGCGGCAGCGGGATTCTTCTGCAGTCTCCTTCTGGCTTCCTTTGTTTGGGGGGACACTCTACTCTCTGCCCACACTTGCACCTGAGGGGAAGGGGGAGCTTTAAAGAGGAGGTGGATCTCGATCGTTGCCTTGAGAGAGAAATGGAAATAACATCAGGAAGGCACCCAATAGAGAGTCTCGGAGCAGCAGAGATGATGAACTATGAAGAAGAGTGGAGGCAGGAGAAGGGCATGGTCTTGGCACCAGAGGGACAGCAGATCTAAGCCCAGCTCCACCGCCCACTAGCTGTGTGGCCTTGGAGGGGCAATATAACCTCTCTGAGTCGGGTTTTCCCTCTCCTGGCATTAGCCCCTGCCTCACTGGGTTGTGAGATGAAGTTGCGTGCACGGGCCTCCTAGCACAGTGCCTGGCGCATCCTCAGGAGCTCTAGATCCCTCTACCCAAAGCCGTCGGTATCGTGCTGCGCGCTTCCCACCTCTTCCCTCTGTCCTAACTTGACAAGTTGACCTAGCTGGATCCTAACGGGGGCCTCGGGCCTGGATCGGGGAGCCTGCAGGCTCTGAGCAGTGACCGCCTGCCAGTTGGCAGGGAGGACTGGTGTGCTGGAGTGGGGATTGAACTGTTGCCATTGGAGATGGCAACAGATGCTTCCTGGTTGGGGCTGAGTTGGCTAAATCAGGGCTCTGTGGTTTGAGACAGAATCCCAATTATTTCCAATTAGGAGATCGCAACGACAGCTGCTCTTCACCGGGCCCCTCCTCCCTGCCGCCGACCTGGCCTCCTTGGGCTGAGAGCTGTCACCGGAACTGGGGGTTTGCACGTGAGAGCGTCCCCTCCGCACGTAGTAGTATTTGAGCATTTGTGTCTCTCTCTGGACCTGGGCGTCGCTTTCCCCCCATCAGCTGATCGGCAGTCCTAGCAGGAGTGACGGGCAGTGGAAGACCTGGGTCCAGTTCCCGCCTCCACCAGCGGCTGGCTGATTGACCTTCGGCTTGACCTTGGGCACCTCCAATTCTGTTTTCGCATCTGAGAGGAGAGGGACAGCGGGAGTCCCCGTTTTGATGCTGAGGGAGAGCTGCCCAGTGTGACGGGGCCTAGCAGATGGGGACGGGCCATGTGCTGTCCCCAAGTCACGGGGCCCCCTGTGAATGCAGCCGGGCCTGGCCGGTGGCAGTTGAACCTGAACTCAGGGCCACGTCAGAGCAGGATGACAGAAAGGTGCCGCGAGGCTGGGCCCGTCCCCGCACCTCTCGGGGCATTTCCGTGTCTTTCCAATGGAAGGAAAGTTAATAGCAGGCTGCTTGCCTCACAGGGTTGACAGTTTCGGGAGTGTAATGCGGAGTCCTTTGTAAACTGTAAAGTGCTGTGTACACATGAGCAATTATTATTATGTTCTTAGGGCTTTTTTTGGTTTGGCACCAGTTGAGTCAGCTGAACGCTCTGAGCAAGAACAATCTGTTTTCTTTCCTCTTGGCAAAGAGCACAAAAGACAGAGCAGCTCATAGAAACTGGGGCAGGAGAGAAAAGTTAACTCTCTTTCTGTCTCCCTCCCTCCTTCCCCTAGACACGCGCGCGCGCACGCACACACGCACACACACCCCTACACACGACTCCCCCACAGATTCCCACAAGTCCAGCATCCCAAAAACCACAGAGGAACGTGGGAAGTGGCCTCATTTCTTAACCAGTTTCTACATCCCTAGTCTCGATGCTCCCTGCTCATTGCCCAGATATAGTTAAGATCTAAATTAAGAACAAGTCCCTGGCAGCAGCCTCGTCACATTGTGCGCAGCCCTAGACGTGGACCCCAGGTGACCGACTCTGCCATTTCTTCAGCTTTTCCTCAACCCCCAAGTCAATCAGTCTCCAAATTATCTTAATTTTATGTCAAGAATCTCTAAAATCCACCGACTTCTCTTCCATCCTGGTTGAGGCCACTACCCCCCTCCCCTCCCCCTCCCCTCCCCCTTTCCCTTTTTACCCCCTCCCCTCCCCTCCCTCCTCAACTCCTCCCCACTCCTGAAGGAGCCTCCTTCCAGCCTCCCTGCACCCACCCCAGCTCTTGCTCAGTACCTCCTCCTCTCTCACCACGGGGAGGGGACCTTTGTTAAAATGCAAAAGGCACCCCTCTGCCTAGAACTCATCAGTCCCTCCATTTCCCCACAGGAAAGAACAGACGCCCCCACCCAGCTCCTAGGTCTCCTCAGGCCTCGCTCTATGTGGTTAGCCTCTGCAGGGCTCCCCCTGGTCCTCTGAGCACCCACAGTACTGCCCCCATGTCTGTTCGGGTAACCTGGCGGTGGAAGGTCCCTCCTTTACCTGCGGGCTTGGGCTCACTTCCAACTAACAAACTCTGCACTCCTCCGTGGGTTCCAGTCCCCGGGTCCTTCCTTCAAGAGCACCTTCCTCAGGTTCTCACAGTGGGTTAGTCCTTGCACTGTACATGCTCATGGCACCTCAACTTTTCCTGAATGGCAGGACCCCAGCGTGCCGCTAGATTTGTGGTTCTCCGGTGACGTAATTAATGAATCATAAAATTCCAAGCTCCGAGAGTACAGGACTCAGATGTCTGCTGACCACAGGACCCTCGCTTCTCACACAGTGCAGGGCACAAAATATCTTTGAATGAATGAATGTATTCCTGTCATTGTCTCCTTTCTCACCTACAAAATGGAACTGGTATTGCCTTTCCTACCGATTTCAAAAGTTACATAGAAGAGACAAAGGGGACCATGCACCTGATGAGGGCAGTGCAAATCAAGCACTGTGTTTTGAACCGGCACGGGGTCCGCTGGGCCAGCAGAGGCCATGAGAAGTCAGAGGGAGGAGGCGTTGCTTGGGTTTGCATCCCAGCAGTGACACTTAGTGAAGTCAGCGTGGTCATCTACACCATGGGGTTGTTAACACCCAAACTGGGACGTCATGATGACTGTCAGGGATTATGCACGTAAGGCACCTGGAAGAGAGTCTAGAGCATATAGGTGCTCAGTAAAATTTATCACTATTCCTACTATTATTACTAATACTGTAGATATTCAACAAAAGAAGTTGATTTCTACGTTGCTCCATGTCTTACTCCCTTCAAAAGAGTATTTCCTGCAAGATTTAGTTGACATTGCCCTCCTTTGCTGACAAATTACCTGCATTCATGAATGTCAAATTCAGTATCATAAAATGTGTGTATTTTGTGATCCGCTAACTAACCCATGTTTGTAAATCCTATATGACTTTAAGGGCAAGGACTGCGGTATGGGGCCATTTTTCCTAATTCTTTTTTTATTTTATTTTATTTTTATTTTATTTTATTATTTTATTTTATTTTATTTTATTTTATTTATTTTATTATTTTTATTTTTATTTAATATTTTATTTTATTTTATTTTATTTTATTTTATTTTATTTTTATTTTATTTTATTTTATTTTATTTTATTTTATTTTATTTTATTTTATATGTATTTGACAGAGAGAGAGCACAAGCAGTGAGGCGAGGCAGAGGGAGAAGCAGACTCTCTGCTGAGTGGGGTCCCCATACAGGGCTCCATCCCAGGACTCTGGGATCAAAACTTGAGTCGAAGGCAGACACTTATCCGACTGAGCCACCCAGATGCCCAAGTATGGAGCCATTGTATCACGAGCTGCACCCACCTCAGTGCAGGGTGTGCTGCAGGTGCTTAAAGAATTAATTCAGAAGATATGAGTAGAGTTAACTCACTAATTCACACTTCACTAATATGCAGTATGGAGGGAGTGGGTCCGGAGCTCAGGTGTGTCTAATGGGGAACCCAAGCATATCCACAGATAAAGCCAGGGTGTTGAAACTGAGTTGGGAAATGGAATGATTCAAGAAGAATTTTGGGATCAACTCGTCATTAGTCTCCAGCAAAAGGAGAAAAATTCACAACCTAGAGCGGAGTGACATCCTGAACACTACCAACTTGGGGGCGGGGGGGGGGGGCGGGGGTACTTTCAGTGCCAGCAACACAACGAGGTTGATGAGTCCTTGCTGCAAAAACAAGTGTAAAGCGAAAGGCGTTAAATTTACTCAAATGTCAACCTTGTGAGAAAGCAAGGCCAAGAGAGGCAGAGGGAGAAATCTAAATATTAATTTAATTTGGAAAATTTCTCAGCTGTCCACTCGAGGTGGGCAAGCTCCAGGCACATCAGCTGCGCCCGCACCAGGGAGGGAGTCTCAGTCCACTGCTGCCCCATTAGAGTGTGAGCATCTTGCCCTCAGGAGCCTGCTTCTGTTTGCTTAGGGAGCTGACTATACACCGTGGCCCCTAAACCAGGTCAGCTGCTGAAATGAGGAAGGGTGTTGTATTTTCTGGATAACCGGCAGTAGGGGTGCAGGGGTCAAGGACGCGGTTTCCGGCGCTGGGCTGATTACTTAGTTTTAACTCCCAGAACCAGCACTTAATAACGACAGGATGCTGACAAATGATTCAATCTCTCTGTGACAGTTTCCTATCCTATAAAATGGGGATGATAATTGGGCTTCCTTATAGGATTGTTCTGAGGGTTGACGGTACTTACATACAAAGTACCTGGCACATACGAAGTCCTATCTACTTAGGGGTTGTGATTGTTACGCTTATGGGATTTTCAGGGGCAATTTAGACCATACACAATTTTTGCCTTAAGCACCGACTACAGAAACGAACACCCAAGGAAGGTGCAGTCTCACAGAATGTACAAGATAATTACAAATTATTTAGGGTCATTATTAGAGCAGGTCTTACATGGGCCTGGCTAAGATAACCATTTGTCAACCCGATTCAAATAATTGACTTTGTTTCTATATACTCTTTAAAGGGCCATAGGATGTACCTGTATTCAGTACAATTCTATTTTTTTTAAGTCCTTTAAACCTGAATTTTCATTAATTCCTCCTTCCTATCTACCTCCAGTGTCATTTGAAATAATAGGAAAGATTTGTTTCACATTGCTCAGCATAAACTCTGGTTGGGAACTTTGTGACTCACTGGATGGCTGGGAGTCTCTGTGCCAATCAGCTGCAGCAGCATATGGGGAAGGAGAGGCCTTTGGAAGGAAATAAAGCATAGAAATTCAAAACAAGTCCTGTGGAGTTGGATATGGTAATTAATCCCCAAAGATTAATTTACTTATTGGGAAAATGGGGGATGGTAGTGGCATATGTGTCATGAGATTTATTGAGATAATAAATGGATATCAGCTGTACAGTATAGCTGATTCGTAAATACTGTTATTATGAACACCTATGCCTAAATCCTGTGAAAGTCCCACTTCTATTCATTACATATTGTTTGCTCAGCTAAATAAAACCCGGAGACAGGAATCATTAGCTAGACAGGTTCAGAGACTCTTTCAGAAGAGCCCCCTCCAGGACACGTCCTTTTTTCTCACAGGGAACATTCAAAATGGATTTTTTAAAAATACTTTTTCCACATCTGTGTATCTTCTCTCCTCTAGAATTGTAGGAGGCCTCTGGTCAAGGATAGGTTGACTGAGAGGTCTTGTTAAGAGCATTTCCAAACATTGGTTTACACCAGCCATTCTTTTAGGAAAGAGTACTTACCCATTAACTGAGGATCTAATAGGTTCTCAAATTGTTGTCAATGTATTCATTGCCCAAGAGAAATAAAGCAGTATATACAGATGGTCTCAGAGGCTCTGAAATGTTCCTCCCTGATCTTCTCCATCTGTCAAAATTCCACCTCTTGGTTGCTGAGTGATGTTGAAAAAAGTTAGAGCATA
The DNA here is from genome assembly GCF_905146905.1 of Nyctereutes procyonoides. Classification (NCBI taxonomy): domain Eukaryota; kingdom Metazoa; phylum Chordata; class Mammalia; order Carnivora; family Canidae; genus Nyctereutes; species Nyctereutes procyonoides. Next base: position 1,856,605 of record NW_026575135.1, on the reverse strand, counting down.
AGCTTCTGGAAGGCTTTGCCAGAGTTTGCCAGAATGTTTGTCTGGTGAATCATAAATACTAAATAATCGGGTACTTCCACGAGTCCAGAGTTTAGCTTCCGTAGGATTGAATATTTGGTAGTGCTTCCACAGACACCTCAGCAAATGCTCTTCGATGAATTTCTGTAAATATATAAGGTGCAGGCTCTGATTTCTTACTTCTGTCTCGGGTCCCTTTAATCTCAAGGATTTGCACCAAGGTCTTTAGAGTAGGTAGGCCTGTGTTCCTATCCCATCTGCCAACTTTGCCATTTACTCTCAGACCTGGATTAAGTAAGTCTTGGTTTACTTGGTTTACTTATGTGAAAAGAGGAATGATTTAACTTTGATTTTTAACCTAAATATTTATCCCATAAGATCCTTATGAAAATTTATTTGGATCTGCAGATCCTTAAGAATGTTCTGTAAAATGTTATCCACAGAGTATGTAAATATTTTAAGGAGAAAAAAAAAAAGAACTGGCATGGCCAAATGTATTTGCAGGTTGCTGGATTAAACACAATTAAGCAAATTTATTTAAGATAGAATCTTATAAGAATTTTATATGTCGACATGTATTATGAATCTCCTACATGATATGTAGGATTCAGTGTCTTCAAAAATTCTGGTCGTAGAATCTGTGCTCACCAGAGCCCTTGATTACAAATGATGGAGACCAACTCAAGATAGAGAGGCAGAGACACAGAAAAGGATGCATTTGCTCTTTTAACTAAGAAGTCCCCAGGAAGGACTATATTCAGAAGATCCAACGTGGCCTTCAAAACAGGGTCCCTATTTGTTGCTGAGTTCACAGTTTTTATTCTGTGGGCACAGAACTGGGTCCTTTATCCACCTCTGAACTAACCAATGATGTTTATGATCAGATGGATATGATGCTCCAACCCTGGAGCTTCAGACAAAAAACTTTCCATATTACCTACATGGGTTAAGAGTTGGAAAGGAGTGACTTGTCCTATTATCAGAACGGATATGAGTAAGTCATAAATAACACGGTACGTGCTACTGGATCATGCCCTCTTCTTGTGGGTGGAAAAATCAAATGAGACAAATACACAACATTCTTTGGGAAATATGAGTTAGATGGGTGTGCGAAGGTTCTGGCCACGGGAGGTCCTCATGAAATATCATGAGCCAATCAAACCATGTGGAGAATTCTGTAATACCTAAAGATCAATACAAGTATCAAGTCTTATAACACAAATCAAACCTCCAAGCACTTGAGAAATTCCTTAACCTTGGTCATGAGATCAGTCCTATAGGATGCCTGACTATATTCTACTGAGGCTTCTTTAATTGAATACCAGAAAAAGAGCCGTGTTTCCATATACCACACGCCATACAGCCCCTAAGAGTTATACATATTTATTACTTTAAATGCCACAGGAAATACTTTCACAACTTTTTTCCATTATTAAGGGTTTTTTTTTTTTCCATTCTCTCTGAAGACATTAATACTTCAAGGTGGCCTTGACCTGTTTCTCCTTTCTTCTCGTCCCTAACTGCTTTGAGCTCCCACTTTACCTTTCTCACCTCCTCTGACCCCCCTTGGCTTACATCTTGCACTCCCCTTGGCCAGTCTCTCCCTGGCATCAGGGCAGCCTCTGCTTCCTGCCTTCTTCTTGATCTTTATCTATTTTTGCCAATGTGTGCCTCCTCTTGGACCCTTTGAACGCCTTTCCTCTTGAACTTCTTTCCTCACCTTAGGCCCTCATGACATTGCATTCTTAAATATTGTGTCCCCCATTTGAGAGCCATATGACCTTTTGTTTGCAGAAATCATATCCATATTCATAAGTTGCTAAGCATATTTTATAAATCATTGCGAAATACATTAACCCCTCCTGCTAGTTCAGCTTGCCCCATAGACGAAGCTGTAGTCTCTTGCAATCTTGTTCCAAGGAATGCGGGCAATGCTTGGCAAATGAGAACGCACTCTAGCTCCTGCTGAAGGGAAGATGTCCATAAATCACACTCTGCTATCCTGCTGGGGCTTTAGTCTCCACAGCAGTTGCTCTGAGGACGGGTAAATAATAGTAATAATGGAATTGCACATACAAATACATTTTTCATCTAGAGGTTTCCCTCCTTAGCCCCGGATACCTTTGCTTCTGGAACAATCTTCAAGCATCCAATTCCGTCGTCCAGGAACCAAGAAGGAGCTAACAGTCAACAAGGAACTAGAGCTAAAATGGTGCCTTTTATAGTGAAACAAAGGAGGAGAGTAGAACTAGTGTTTAATGAATATCTCCTCGTCAGCATTAGGTTAGGTGTTCAGCCTTAATTGAGCATTAAAGTGATATCTTTATGTAGCTACGTGCGTCTGTATCATCTGTATCTATGTGGAGATATGTGGAGATATACATGGAGATGCAAATATAGGTATATCTTACTCAACACAGGCTGATGTGACAAGAGAACATATAGTAGGTGGCGTAAGTGACAGAAATTTGCATTGCACAGTTTGAGAGACTAAAAGTCTGAGATCCTGTTGCCAGCACGGCCCTATTTTGGAAAGGGCCCTCTTCGTGGCTTGCAGATGGCCACTTTATTGCTACATCCTCACATGGGGGAGCGAGATCAAGTCCCATTCTCTTTCTCTTCTTATAAGGATACTAATCTCATCATGAGGCATGACCCTCATGAAATCATCTAAACGTAATACCTCCTAGTCCCATCGCACTGTCATCGGAGGCTCTAACATATGTATTTGGAGGAGAACAGGGAGGACAAGCATTCAGTCCACAACAATATAAGATCCCAGTCCTTACAGAAGAGGAGACTAAAGCTCTGACATAGCCTAAGATTACACGGTGAGGGAACAGGGTGAGTCTGGAGTCCTAATATCCCTGGCTGCAAAGGCAATACATTTCAGGGCTGGTTCTTAGATAGATGATAGATAGATAGATAGATAGATAGATAGATAGATAGATAGATAGATAATAAATGGTCAAATAGGGATCCCTGGGTGGCGCAGCGGTTTGGCACCTGCCTTTGGCCCAGGGCGCGATCCTGGAGACCCGGGATCGAATCCCACGTCGGGCTCCCGGTGCATGGAGCCTGCTTCTCCCTCTGCCTGTGTCTCTGCCTCTCTCTCTTTCTGTGACTATCATAAATAAATAAAAAAAATAAATGGTCAAATAGATAGTAGATAATATAATAAAATAATTCAAGCTTTTTGTGAAACCTCACAATGTTGGGGAGCTCACTTCCTCTCAAGGCATCCTGAGGTTTTGTAGCATAAAAAGTGAGGCATGGGTTGAGAATTATACTCACCGATCCTTAGACTTGCTGCCTCCATGGTTTCCCTCTCAGGGGCTCTTCATTTCCTAAATAAAGGAGTTAGGAGGTCCTATGTAAGGTCTTTGTTCTGCATGCTTGAAGCTCTCGTTTGTGGAGTGGTCACAATGCACAGGACTTTATAACTGCTCATTTAAATCTCCTACTGGCAACAAACCATTTTCCAGATGAGGAAAACAGGGACTCAAGATGTTAATTAAGTAACCAGGCCAAGTTTTTCAAACTATCCAATAGAAAGGATTGGAGCCCAGATCTGACCTCAAGCTGGTGGACCCAACCACAATTCCAAACAACAGCTTAAATATTCTTTCCTAAATAAATAAATAAATAAATAAATAAATAAATAAATATTCTTTCCAAAAGAATAAAAATTCTTCTTAAAATGTTAAAGACAGATCCAGTGTGGTCCTCCAACATGAAGATGCCTGGGTAACTATCACCCCATTGGTCGGTCTGCTATAAACACAGTCCCTCAAAATGAAGGATGTGTGCAGTCTGCCTCCAAGGCCAAATCCAAGCTACCGCTAAAGCCGATGTTGGTTGTGGTCCATTCACCGGCTACAGCCAGAGAATGAGGTTTGTCTGCCGGGACTGGAGTCTGTGCCTCCCCAGGGTCTCGGTGTGTGCAGGTGTTGTGCTAATGAAGCCCTTCCACGGATGCTCTCTGCCACCCGGGCTAGATGTCATTTTTGTTAGTTCTCCACACACCGTGCTTGTACTGCCACCAATACTGTGCACTGTGATAAAACCTTTCATCTTCACATCTCAGGCTGCTTTACAAACAGTAATTAATTAGGCCTCATAACCCCCTGATGAGATTATTATGTATAAACACAGTCCTGTGCATGGCCTGGGGAATTTTGTCATCAAGAGTTGTAAGTTCATTTCACACCTCCACCATGGACCTCAGGCTACCTCCACAAAGGCAAAAAGAAACATGAAAAGGAGTGACATTGGGATTCCAATCATGCAACACCTCTGCCATTGAGCAAAAATAGAAGGGTTTCTGAGCATGTGAAGCCCATCCGTAGCCGAAGGCCTTTCATGGAGCGCTGGAGTTGAGGGGTGGGAGAGAGCCAAGGGCACAGCAGCGATGTCACCAGTGTGGTCTCCGGCAAGCTCACGAAAGCCCATAAACTTCTCTTCATCTGGAAGTGGAGTCACTAGGAGCTCCTGGTTTTACAGACTCCGGAGAAGAGTCCTTCAGTCAAACAGAACAGAAATCACAACGTGTTTCGGGCCCACGAGGTGTCATACAAACGTGGGTATCCGCATATGGCTGTGATCTGAGCTCCGGATGACCTGAGGGACAGAAAGATCAGTGGGGTTCCACTTGCCGTGTGCCCACAGAGCCCCGAGGGAGTCCTTGCCGTGCTCTTGGATATGGAAGGTGTGGAGAGAAATACAGTTCATTTTCTGAGGCCTGGCTGCCTCCCTGGGTCTATGCCAGGATACTATGGAGTCAGATTTTGGAATTGTAGCACCGGTTGCGATTCTGTGATCATTCCCTAGATTTCCTTGCTTTTCACAGACAATGTGAACACAACCACAAACAATGTCGGGTTGCCATGGTTGGAATGTTTGTGTTCCCTCCCCAAATTTGTGTGTTGAAATTTTGACTCCCAAAGATATTAAGTTGGTGGAGCCTTTAGGAAGTGATTAGGTCTTTGAGGATGAGCCCTCCCGAATGAGTTTAGTGCTGTTGTAAAAGTGATCCCAATGGAGCTCCCTTGCACCTCCCACCTGTGAAGATCCCCGAAGTCTGTGACCCGGAGAACCCTCACCCAATCAGTTTCTATGGTTTATGAGCTCTCCAGTCTGTGATCTTTGTTACAATAGCCCAAAGGAGTATAGCTAGCCACGATGGCAAGGTTGACACTTGTCTATAATATAGGATAAGATCCTACTAGCATATGACAGGACAAGGAAGCAGTATATATCAAAAATCTGTTATTTGTGGTTGGAATATAAATAGCTTCTCTTGCTTAATAACATACCACCTATATTGCTCACTTTGAATCTTTTCCGTCAGATTTATGGTATTTTAAACTCTACGTATATAGCGTTGGGCTGAAATTTATTTTTACAAAGATCATAAATCTGGGGACTTCGTATTTCTGAAAGCAGTTTGGTGATCAATTTAATATGTACAAGGTACAATGACCCCTCTTGTTACTCTATTGAGAAAAAAAGAAACAATTTCTCACTGAGAAATTTGTTGTGGAATTATTTCACGGACATTTGAAGTCTTCTGATTCCTTTATTCATTGTTAATAATTGCTTAAGAAATTATTAATTTGACAGATAGTTCTCGAACACGTGAAAGTCAGCCACCTCACTGAAAGGGAGTCAGGAGGTTTCGGCCGGGGGCGCTGTCAGGCTCTTACCACTTGGCAGTCACCTGGGGACCCAAGAGGAAGAGATGGATGGGCTTGACCTTACTTGGACTTGACCTTGCCAGAGGAAGAGAGACTTCCCTCATCACTCCCTACTCTGCAACAGCTCAGCCAATGAAAAACCAGCACGCTCCCGAGTTCCAGTCCTTCTGGAACAGCCTCTCCCTTGAACCCTTTGTCCTTTAAAAAGCGTGCCTCTCCTTTGTTCCCTGGACGTGCCTATGGTTTTGCTGCACCTTCACTGTCCTCGATGGCAATTCCCGTGTATTCCCAAATAAACCGCTCTTTTGTGGGTAAAATAACTGTCAGTTTTTATTCTTTAGGTCAACTAACACTGCCACTGGTGGACGTGCAAAATGGCACAAGTATTGGGAAAACAGTTGGGCGGTAGCTTATAAAGATAAAAAATATATACCTACCGCACGACCCAAAATTCCCCCAACAGAAATGAAAATACCCTTTTTTTACCCCCTCCCCCTAAAAAAAAAATACCTGCTCTCTCTCTCACACACACACACACACACGCATGCTCACATGCACACAAAGACTTATACAGAATGTGCAGCTTTATTTAAAAATAAAGTTTATTCATTCCAGTTTTGTCCAAAAGCTGGAATAACGTCCAACAACAGGTGACCAGATCAGCCGTGATGGTGTATCCATAGTACGCGACGCTGACCGGCAATACAGATAAAGCTACGAGCGTGTGCAGCACATCAGTGTGATGGGTGATTTAACGTGTCAGCCTGATTACGGGGCAGAGTGCCAGGAGGGCTGGGTGTGTCTGTGAGGAGGCTTCCAGGTGAGATTAGCCTTTGGGTTGGTAGAGTGGGTAAAGCAGATCCTCTTCGTGGCTCTGGACGGCCGTCATCCAAGCCACTGAGGACCTGAAGACAGAAATCTGTTGAATTTGCTCTCGGCCTCACTACTTGAGCTGGGACATCAAACTCTCCCTCTCAAAGCTCGTGGCTCTGAGCCCTTCAGATCCAGGCTGCAAGTCATACCGTTAGCTCTCTGGCCCGCAGGCCCTTGAACTACATCACCAGCTTTCCCGGATCTCCAGCCTATAGACAGCAGTTCTTGGGCCTTACAGCCTGCGTAATGCTGTGAGCCAACACCTTATTAAAGGTCTCTTTATATGGAGGCTCCTTACACCATACACTCTGCCCCATTCCGCTATACTCTCTGTCTCTCTATACGCGGCTTCTCTGGGGAGCGCTGACTGATGCAGTCACTGAATCTCAAAACAATATGCTGAGCCAATGAGGCCTGACGCAAGAGTATATCCTGCGTGATTCCGCTTACCTGAAGTTTTAGAATAGATAAAATGATCTATTGTAATAGGAATCACAGTAGTGGTTGCCAGGAGCAGGGGCTGGGGAATTGACTGGAAAGGGGCGTAATGGAACATTCGAGGGTGTTGGAAATGTTCTATATTTTGATTGAGGCAGCGGTCATAGGTATGTATTTGTTAAGACTCATTGATTTGCATACTTTAAATAGGAGCATTTGTCGTACTATTATAAATTATGCCTCAGTTAAGTTTATTTTAAGACTGTATACAGCGATTTTATCACATGAAACCGTCAATGGTATTGGTTTCTTCCCTCACGGTCTAACATATCACTAACGTATGCTTTAGAAGAGAGCTTTTTTTTTTTTTTAAAAAAAAAAAAAGCCCCCCTCCAAATGTGAGTATCTAGGTATCTAATAATCCATCTAAAACTCTGAGAATTTGAGGGGCGCCTGTAAGTTAAGTGTTGGACTCTTGGTTTCAGCTCAGGTCATGATCTCAGGGTCGTGGGTTTGAGCCCCGTGTCAGTCCCCACACTGAGCATGGAGTTGTCCTGTCCCTCTCCCTCTGCTACTCATCTCCACCCTCCAGTCTCTCCCTCTTTTTCTCTCTCAAATAAATAAATAAAATCTTTAAAAAAATAAAAGTCTAAGAATTTGAAACTCCACATGGAAAAGCTTTTTTTTTTTTTTCTTCATGTACAAAGGGTAAGCAGACAGCACCTGCTCTGATTTGTCAAACCAAAGTTATCTCTACCATGTGGTGGTTCACAAAACTTTGGGAACTCAACCAAGCCTTTATAACAGTGCATGAGCACATTCAAAGCATGTTTCTGAGGTTGGGGGATATATATATATATATACTGGTTCTACCTGTAAGTACCTGCTGTTCAGGTCTGCTTAACTCACGGAAGATTAAAATATCTGGTTCTTAAACCTTCTCAGCAGAATGTCATCTTTAATCGTCCCCTCTCCCGTATGGTATCTGAAGCATAAAGTTCTCACTTCAGTACCTAGGGTGCTATAGAAGCCTCAGCTCTGGATAACAAATAAAATTTGCTGAGCATTTGCCCTCTGCCAGGCACCATACTAGTAACTACTTCGTGGACATTACCTGATTTATTTCTCGGGACAACCTGAGGAAACATGACCTTCTTCCTGGCTTCAGTGAATAAAGTGACGAGTGAAAGAGCACACACATGACGTAATTGTGGCGTACCTGGACGCCAACCCAAGGGCAACGGCGACAAGCATGTCTGTTAACCATGGAGTAATCTCTCCTTCCTTGATGGCACAAAAGCACCTGCCAAAAGCCTTCATGACTTTGGGTTTTGGAGACAACCAAGATGATACGACTTCTAGCCCTGGATGAAGTCATATCCTCTAAATAAAGTTGTATAGAACATTGAGTCTCAGGCCACTGGCAGAACCATCATTTCCATGATTCTCCCCTCTGTTGTGTTCTCTGATTTGTGTGGAAGGCCAAGGCCAGGAGTCTCCCTTTGAAGTGCATTTGCGTTTATCCTTATGGTGTTTTCTTTTTTTTTTTAATATATATAAAATCATAGCAGAGCATAAGATCAACTACATCATTTGCAAGGAGCCAGGGCAAAATAGGGTGTTGGGTATTGGTCAAGGGTGAGAAGGTCAATCTCTACTCCCCATGGATCCGTTGCCCCGACCCACGGCAGGGGGACAACAGTTTAAGAGATTGCCAGTCTCTCCTTGACAACAGAGGCCTGTATACCTTGCTTACCTGGATCATGGGTAAGCAAGAGGTCACTGCCTTGCTGCCCACTGAATGCATCCTGGTGATGCCAAGCCATGGCAAGACACCCACTGCCTTGCCCCATCCCACATTTCCATGGGGAACGTGCCTGACCCCAGTCTGCCCTGGGACTTCATGCAGACCACCCCTGGGGACAGGAGGTGATGGTGAAACATGATCTTCACTCTGTCAGTGTGATGTGGCCACCACCCTGGGTGAAGGGTAGCAGTGGCCATGAGGTGGGAGAGGAGAGGTAGAGGTCTGGGCAAGGCCCCAGGCGTCAAGGGCCAAAAGCAGTCTAAGAACACATGTGTAAGAACACATGTGGCTCTTAGCCCTCAGAACACGCTCCCTTGTCCCATCTGATTGCACTTAGAAAACACAAATTCAAAGATAAAATTATTAAGAATTTTAAGAGTTTTAAACCCCATTCGTGGGATCTTTCTGAGTAGGGGTCTCTGTGTGGTGTGAGTGCATTGATCACACATGCGCAAAGCCACTGGCTGAATGTGGTGCATGTGATTATTAGGAGCATGGATCTGGGGATAAGACTGCCTGGATTCAAGTCCCATTCCACTAGTTAGTAGCTATATGACTTCTGGCCAGTTCCTTAACCACACCGGGCCTTACTTTTCTGATCTATAAAATAGTGTTATTATGGAAAATTCAATATATAAAATGCATTAAGCACGTAGGCACACAGTAAAAATTATATAAGTGTTAGCTATTTGCTGATTATTTATAAATATTCCCCACATAAATGTCCCAAAGCCCTTGTATGCATGTCTCTAAGCAAATCTTTTTTACCACTAACTCACTGATGTGAGTTATGGCAAGTACGCTTCTCTCTTTAGTCATCTCTTGCTGAATGTTTTTATTATTCAATAGATGGTTTCAAAGCAATATTAAAAAACAATTTGTAAAAAGGAAAAACAAATCTTTAAGTGTACACCCGTACGTAATTATTTCAACGTTTGCATATAAGATGCCAGTACTTGCCAATACGCATGCATATTTTTACAAAGCTACAATAGTACTGTATACATCATTTTATATATTTTTTGCCTCACATTAAATTGTAAGCATTTGTTCAGATGCTACATTGTCATAATTATCATTGTAATGGTTGCATAATACCCTATTATGTTGATACATCATAATTTACTATAAATTATTCCCCTATTGATGGACATTTAAGTTGTTCCTTTTTTTTTTTTTTTTGGCAATTACAGCTAATGCTATAGTGATGAGCACTTAGCTCTATCCTTTTGTTGAATTGTTTTATAGAGATCCGTTTCCAGGAGGGGGGTTGCTAGAGCAAAGGGAATAATGTACACGGAGGTTTCTTTTACATACTGAGCCATTGTTTTCCAAAAGGGTGATAGTAGCTATTAATACTAATACTAATGATGAGGTCAATAAGGGGAACCTAATGGGCCCAGACTCTGCCTAAGCTCTCGGTACCTATTATATGGCCCCTGGTATTATAATCTCCACTTTACACCTAAGGGAACTAAGGCACAGTTCAAAAACTGGTCCAAGGCCATATACGTAGTAAGTGGAAAATCTGGAAAAGGCACTGGTCTAGTCTGACAGTGAAGCTTGTTCGTTAAACCATGCACTTCAACGCTCCCCTCACTCCCTGCTGTTGATAATGGCAGGATCTTATAAGTTGTCAAGTAATTTCTCTTCCCCCAGCATCCACTCACAATGAAGGTTGGCGCCTTTGAAGTGCTTTCTCATCCTATATGATGCCGCAAAATGATGACAACTGTTTACCTCCATCCATTGTTCTGCCTCCTTGTCTTCCTTCCTCCTCTCTTATCCATCCTTCTTTCTTCCAAGCCTTCTCTTCTTTCCTCCTTTCTTTTTTCCCTCCCTCCTTACCGTGTACTTGAAGTACGTCTTTTATGCGCTCAACTTTATGAGAAGCTGATATGGAGCCTTTATTCTTTGTTTTACTCAGTTGTCACTGCACTTTCCCCCTGCCGAGTCTTTAAGCAATTGTGCCAAACGTTAATACAAATTTTCATCTACTTTGCGTTCGTTTTTTGCACTTATTTTGGAGTGCCATTAAAATTTAATTGGTAAGTTCGTATTTTTCTCTAAATACTATAAGCTTTTACAGAAGGTTATGGAAGTCTTAACTAATTTGCATCCATCTTGGAACACTACTTTTTTTTCCCCAAAGAGCATTGTCATCATTACACGTCGTATATTTTCATCATACGTATTTTCATAACGTATAAGAGAATCGGTCTAGGTATACAGAGGCTTTATTCACACTCCTCTTAAGAACAATCATCTGGTAAAAAAAAAAAACAAAAAACAAACAAAAAAAAACAAAAAACAAAACAAAAAAAAAAGACAATCATCTGGGATAGAGTGAAGTATATTTTATTCCACAGACTTCATCTATTGTCTGAAGCATTTTCAGTGTGGGGTTGCTTTAGTCCTCTTGTTTTTGACATCATTTCTGTTGCAGGAAGGGAATGTTCGCATGGTTGTAAGCAAACATTTACTTAGCCTCTATTCTGTAACTTATAAATAACTACAAGGGGAAAAAAAAAGAGAGACAGGAAATTAAGAAGTGGAAAAAAAAAAAAAAAGAGCCAAAGAAACAAAGCGCAAAGAGGGACTTGAACAGGTGGCAGTAAGTCCCGAGGTGGAGAATCACACCACACCCAGCACACTCCATCCAGGTGCTCCAAGTACACCGGGGACAGTGTCTCCGCATCTAACACATAATTCAGGAGTGAACTTTAGAACTAAGCCCAGCTGAGAAATAACTTTCTAGATTACAATACCCATCTCTTGGGGCTCCCCGGTCCCTCTATCGTCCTCATTCCTTCCTCCCTCCTCACCTCTTTCACCCTTAAGCCCCTTTCAATCTACGGCAGAATGAAACATTCAAATACATTATTCAGTCCAGGAGAAAATGTCAGCTTTTTCCTTCCTCTCCCCATTTATTGTTTTCTCTGGTTTTTCCTCCCAGTCCTGCTGCAGACCCAAGTCTCAGTGGCTTTTGCCTATGATATTTTGGAATAGAAAAGTTGCAAGGAAATATTTCCCTGAGCACTGGGGAGTTGAGTGCTGAGAAGCAGGAAACCGGAGGTGTCCCAGGGCGCCCTTTGGCTGTGGCTGTCGTAGGGTGCCAGAGAGAGGACGTGCACACACAAAATATGTAAACCCGGTCAGCGTCTCCTAAGACCCAGGTCATCCTCAGGCCCTCGGGGGGTGCTGGGGCCACATCATCTTTTTCAGAAAAGTCTTGAGAGTAGCCAAAACCCAAGAGACATTTGTAGTGCAGTAATAATGTCAATCCCAGTGGTTTTGCACCAATACTGGGAGACAACCTCAAAGGTGTCCGTCTTCCCCGCTCTCGACGCCTCGATGTGTCTGCAATATCGACAGCTTGTACTCTCCTGTCCCCGTCACACGGTGGGGCGCGCACGCCCAGACTGGGCTGGGCTGCCTTGGGACACCCAGAGGGCGCAAGTACAGACTCACTGAGGGAGAGGGGGCCCCGCCACCCAGCGGGCTGTCATGGGACACAGGGACCGCTGTGAGCGATGCAGCCGGCGAGCCCTTCAAGTGTCCAAGCTAAGAGGCCTGCTGCGGCGCTGCCTCCGGGGCTGTAACTAAGGGGCGACAGTCTCCCCCTCAGTCCAGGGCACAGCGGGGTGGGGCTCCCGCTCGCTGGACTAGGTGTTTCTTTTTTCTTTTTTTTTAAAGATTTATTTTATTTATTTATTTATTTATTTATTTATTTATTTATGAGAGGGGGGCGGGGGCAGAGACACAGGCAGAGGGAGAAGCAGGCTCCATGCAGGGAGTCCGATGCTGGACTCAATCCCAGGACTCCAGGATCGCGCCCTGGGCCAAAGGCAGGCGCCAAACCGCTGAGCCCCCCGGGCTGCCCAAGGACTGGGTGTTTCAAACACCCATCGCTGTCTGCAACGTTCAGACAGGCCCACGTGGTATCTCAAGGGGAAGCAACGTCTCCATGCACATCACAGGGCCTTGGCCAACCTTTCGTGCACACATGTGTGTCCGAGAGGATCTGCAAGGGCTGCCCGCCGCGGGTTGTTCGTGGGGCACGACGTTGGCCTGCGGAGCGTCATGACCTTCGTCAGCCCTCACAGCCATCCTCCGGCCGGGCGGCGACATCCAGCCCCAATGTTTCGCTTGAAGGAAAAAAGGCCCAGAGAAGGTGAGCCCCTGGCCCAACGTCACACAGGCTGGAAGTGGTAGATGCGGGACACGAACCCCAGCAAAACCGAGCTGGAGCAGTGCCACCAGCCACCGGGCGCTGCCTCCTGGCCGCACCTAGGCCCAGTGGGTCTCCGGGCATGAATCACTGAAGGGCACCCACTCTCTGTTTTATGGATTTCCATTTTACTTAGCGTACTCCTCCTTGAAGCAAGTGTGGCCTTTACCATAAAATAAGTTGTATCTTGAAAAATCAAAAAGCGGCTGCAAAATCCCTTAGGGGTTATCCTAAGCCATTGTCACGGGCCGGGTGTTGGGGGACGGTCTTTACAATCTCAGGGGCTGGAGGAGGAAGAGAAAGAAGAGGAAGGCTAAGGTGGAGGAGGGAGGTGGGGGCGCACAGAAGAGGGGTGCAGGGAGGAGGAGGCGGGTCTCTCCTCTGCTCCCCGGGCCCCGCTCTAGGGAGGCTCACGTGACCCCAAAAGCAAAACAGCCGCTCAGGGCAACAGCCCCACTCTGCCTGAGCAAACTACAACTATTGTTTTCATGGTATTTCTTTGTGAATCACACAGAATGTCTCCTCTTCCCTCTCCCCACGGGCGCTTTGCCAGCCCGCGTGGCAGGCCCTTGCGGCCCGGGCCGAGGAGCCTGGGTTACTTGTCCTGTTGGCAGCACAAGACTGGACGGCGACTGGTCTCCATTGTGTCGCATTGAACGAGGAGACCCTGCATGCACCACACACCTGCCTGACGGAGAGGTGGAAGGGAGCACGGCTGAGGGTTAGGGAGGCACAGGCCAGAGACGTCGTGCCCAGCGTCCCTGTGACCGGACCGAGCTCTTGGGCACGGGGGTCAGCTGGCCCAGGTGACTGCACTGTCATCCCGTTGCCCCGAGATGCCAGCGCGAGGCCACCAGGAGCTCGGTCCCTGGCCTGTGCCTGACCCCCAGCGCCACGGGTAGGGAAGGGCAGTGTGCGGCCTCACCCACTGTGGTCAGCAGGACTCCAGGGGTGAAATGGGCCCGGCCGCCCACCCCCCGGGCTGCCACAAGTACCCAGCCCATGATTCGCGTGGGCTCCTGTCGGGCAGTGGGCACAGATCATCATCGTTCACGCCCCCTTCCCCTGTCTTTCTGACTCCTGTGCCCACGTCTGGCCAATGCCTGCTTCCCCCACCCACAGAGCTTCCCACTTTTCTTTAAGAAACAGAAAAAAAAGCCAATTTTCTCCTTAAATACCTGATTTGGAGCCCAGACTTCGGAAGCTTTCCTTGTCTAACACCAAACAACCCTGGTGTAGACGGAATTGTACGGCCTCTCCAAGACTCAGTTTCCCCACACGCAAAGTAAGACTGGTTGAGAGCATTAATTGGGTCTTGCGAGATGTTAAAATCACTTAAATCCACGTATTGTTTGTTTGTTTGTTTCTCTTTCGCTCTCTTCCCTCCTCCCTGCCTTCCTGTCACCATCTTCTCTCTGGGTCACCGTCCGCCGGTGAACAGAATTCAAACCATAAATCAGATTCAGGTGTTGACTCGCGTTGGTCACAAACAGAAGATTTAATCATGCACGGATAGGTTCCCCTTGTTCTGATCGAATTAGTCAGTTCTGTGTCTGCCTCCTCCCTCCCTCCGGCTTTCCCTCTATTTTTAGATAGACAGTCTGAAAAGTCTTAATATATCAATGACATTTATAACACATGTTAATATCTGAAGCGTCAACGCTCTATTTGTAGAAATGACTGCTGATGTGATGAGATGCTTTTATTATATCAGTGACTTTTATGATAAATAGGATGAAACTGTGCACTCCTTTTGGGAAATTAAATAATAATAATAATAAACTATTCCCCGCTCCAGTTTGTCCAACCGTTAGCTTCAAGGACTAGGTTTTACTTTTTCGGTACACTTTTTATAAATTGCTCTTTACAACTTCCGCGTGAATATCTGTCTCCTGGAATAGATGACAGCAGGTTCTTCTGGGAGAATGCATTAGGGAGGTAAGTGCAGACACCTGGGGTTCCATTTTATAATCTTTGTAGCTTCTCGGGCTCCCTAATGGGGCCCAGCACCTCAGAACTCTGGGGTTGGCCAATGGGGTGGTCTTTATATAAATGTATAACCGCCATCTCTGCCTCGCCACATTTTCCCTATCATTAAAGTGCATTTCACAATTATACGAGTTGGAAGTTAAGAGCATCTGTTTGGGGAGGGCACAGGCACGGGCTGGAGTCACCGCTGCAGCGGTCCCTTACCAACCGTGCAATTAGGAGAAACCATTCAACCTGCCTGAGCTTCATTTATAGTTTCATCTATAAAAAGTGGAAAGTCGGTGCAGCTGGCCCAGAGAGATGGCGGGAGGGTGGGGCATCATGGTGTACGTCATGTACGTACCACGTACGCGAGGCCCGGGAGTAGTGGCTATTGTTCATTTCTGTTGCAATTATTTTTATGACCGCCTCCTTTGTGAAGAATGTCTCTCCCTCTGCAACTCCACGCAGATCTGCTAGTCAGTAAACTTCCCCTAAATTCTGAACATCAGTTGTTACTTTCTGACTGTCCAAGCGTATCATGTCCCTTCCCAGGCCAACACCCCAACATGCACATGTATAATCCATGCTCCAAACATGTGGCATTTCACCTTAACTCTCCAAACACGCCAGGGTTGTGCGGGCCTTCGTGATTTGTCTGGCTGTTTCCTCTGCCTACCTGTCTTCCTTAGCTCACTCTCGAAGCTCAGCTTGCATTTCCCTTGCTAGGAAGTTCTTACTCATCTGGTTGGAGGCTAGTCCACATCTGTGGTCCTGTAGAGTCCTCTAATGAGCTCTGGCAGGGCTTTTGCCAAAATTATCAATGCAGCTGTGTCATCTCCCGTACCGTGAGTTCATGGAGGACAGATCTTCTGACACTTTTGCCCTTGTATCCCCACATCCTAGCACATAGACCACAATGATATGTATTGACCAACTGATTTCTGATTCTTCCTGGTAGATTGCCAATACTTTAGTTTGTGGATTATTACTTGGCTTTTGCTAGCTGCCATCACCTCTAGCACAGGTCTTTATTTATTCAACAAACACCCTACACTCAGCTTGGACGTAACCGGGATGATGAGGTATGTTGATACGTAATGTAGAAGTAACACTTCAGATTTTTTTGCCCATGCCAGTTGTGTCTGGGGAACTCGGCAAAGCAGAAAATTATCTGACTGGCAGAAGCAGAGAGCAAATTTCTCTAGGAGACAACATCACCATGCTTTAAACACAGGATCCCATAGTTCTTATGAACTTCAACAAAGAATAAGAGGGTCATGAGGGACAGGCAAGTCTTTTCACTTGTGCATTTCCTTCTGGTGCCTGTGTGGAATCTGTAAACTGAACCACATGCTACCTCTCAGATGTGGCAATGCCATGACCCACCCATCCCCATCTGATTCCCTTCAAGCAGCTACAGGCAATTATAAAATTTCAAGGTCTACATTGATGGGGACAGTGAGCAACAGAAGAAGTAAAAGGCTCCATCTAGACCTGAAACCATAGTCATGCGCACCAACCACCAACCCATCCTTTACCTAGAGTCCTGCACTGTGGCATCAGGTGTGGGGACAATTATTAATAATTTAGTCCTGTCCTATTACCATGACTTGTTTATCTGGGAACTCCTTGGGACCCAGGGAAGTGGAGGTGGTTAACACAAGAGGAGTATTACATTCCTCGATTTCTGATCCTAACAACGTATTTTAGCACCAAAATTTTAGCCTGAATTTGGAAGAGATATATCCAAGCTCTTGCCTAGTTCAGGTGCCAGTGGAGACAGTCGTAAGCACAAATAATGATATCATCGTGAGCAAAGTATGTAGAGTGATAAGAAGTATCAGTGTACACTCACCCAGGATTATTATGTGAATGATTTGAGGAATAAGTCTTAATCTCCCAGGCTATTGCTTTTATAGGCCACATTATTCTGCTCCATGTTTGAGGAGCCTACAAAATATTAGCTATTTATCCTATGGCCTTTAGAAAAGTTCACAGACTTTCTAAAGGAGAAGTTGTTCCAAACTGACTCTCAATCTTTGTTTCCCCCATCCTTCCAGATTTCAGCAAGTTCATAAAAGCATATTGGATGTTACTCATCCCTTCAAATGTCCCAACTCTTCTATGGAAGCTGTAGCAAGTAAACTGATACAAAGAAAATGTGAAATGATTATGAAATAGTCTAGAATAAGGCACATTTGGCAAAAATGAATCATACTGCCTTTGTTAGCTATCGCCATAATGGTGATCTAATACCAAAGCACCCGAAATCCCAGCGGCTGATGGTAACAAGCTTCCCTCTTCTCACTCAGGAGACTATGGGTGGACTGGGACAGCTCTCCGTCAGTCCAGAGATCCAGTGAGTGTGTCCCTAGGATTCAGGTTTGGTTTTGGTCTGCTCCATGTGCCCCCACCCTCTCCTTGAATCAGCATCCACTGAGGCATATTTTTACTATGGAAAATCATAGGAGTGCAAGTGAACAAGCGGAGCTGTGCAAGCACATTTACCTCCAGCCACATCTGTCTGTTATCCTTCCATTGACCAAATCAAATCACATGACCAGGCCCATTATGGACAGAGTAGGACTATGTGCACGGTAGGAGGGTACTTCAAAGTTGCATGACAAGGTGTATGCATGGGAGGTATGGAGGGAATAAAGAATTGGGACCAAATATCCACCCCAGCACATGTATATTCTGCTATTCGCTCCCCATCCACAGAGGACATGTATCATTCCTTCATCAGAACAATCTTTCCTTTGTACTCTCAATGTACCAATGGATGGAAAGGGCCATACTAAATGCAGTTAGTTGTTCTTGCAAATAGGAAACTTCTTTCTGTTTGTATCCCCTTAAACAAATCCTTTTCTCCCACTAGGTCTCGTTTTCTCATTTGTAAAATGAAGAAACTGGATTAGTTGTTTTCTAACATTTCTTCACCACTGACATTTTGTGCTTTGGGGACTTTTATTCTTCAGAAGAGACTATGATACAGTAATCAAGAGTGTGGGCTCTTATGTCAAACTATCTGGGTTCATAATTGGGCATCAAAACTTCCTTTAACTTCAGATAAGCCATTTACACTTTATGGCCCACAATGTCCCTGTCTGTAAAATGGGAACAAAATAGTACCTATTCATAAAATGGTCGTGAGTATTCAATGGATTAATGCACATAAAGTGCCTAAATCAGTGCTAGCATATAGCTAGCTGGCATTTAGCACAGTTCCCTATTATTTTAAATGACCCACTGCTGGTAGGTCCTTTTTCATGTTTCTCTTCTCTGTCTG
This sequence comes from Nyctereutes procyonoides, assembly GCF_905146905.1. Lineage (NCBI taxonomy): Eukaryota > Metazoa > Chordata > Mammalia > Carnivora > Canidae > Nyctereutes > Nyctereutes procyonoides. Next base: position 1,838,282 of record NW_026575135.1, on the reverse strand, counting down.
TCTCTTTCTCTCTCTTTGATCTGTCTATTTACTTATATGTCATCTCTGTTCAAATCCCTATAAATTTGAGAAAGAAATGGTGACTGTGATAAAAAAGTAGATATCAGAACGAAAATAGAAAAGTTCAGCTGGTCATCCATCCATCCATCCATTTAAACAATATTTATTGAGTACCTATCCACTGAAATCATGATCTAAACTGCAACCAGAAGACCCAAAAATATCATGACTTCAACAAATTGAAATTTTATTTTTCTTCCATGTGTCATGTAGAAACAAGATGTCCAAGACTTACAGGGGAAGCTGCGCTAGCCTCAAAAAGTGTCTTTCACTTCCAGGTCTAATGCAACTCTCCAGCTCTCATCCCCTTCCAGGCCCCGGGGAAAGGGGACGGGGGCGTGTTGTCTACAACCATTTCTTGTACATAGCACACATTCTTCTTCCTCCCATACTGATTCGAGAATTTCATCCCTTGGCCATAACAGGCTACCAGGATAGTGATGATATGTAGTCTACGGTTCAGTGGCCACATGCCGTGGGAAAATTAGGATGTCTCTAATTAAATAGGGGAGAATAGATATTGGCAAACCATTAGTAATCTCTGCCTTAGGAACCGTACTCGACAGGCAACATTGTAAAAGATGGACATGTCCCTACCCTCATGAATTCTTATGGTCCAGTTGGGGGACATACTATTAATCTGGCTGTGTGCAGGAGTTAACGAAGAAGAAAGGTCAATAATCAGACCTGACAAATGGGTGAGGTGAACCAAGGAAAAACTATGGGGAGAGGGAGTAGAAGGCATTACCAACAAATGGGACTGCACCGATGTCTGGAAAGAATAAATAACATGATACATCTCAGGAGCTGAAAGATGCTCGGAATGAAGGGTGAAGGGTGAAGCTAAAAAAGCAAACAAAGACAGCAGCAAACAGGGGCTTATACTATATTAAAAGGTTTGGTTTTTATCCTGTGATTGATGGCCAGCAGCACAGTATTTTAAACAAGGAAATAAGAGGGGGAAGAAAAGGAAATAAGAGAAATCACAGGGGTCCTCTCAAAACTGAGGAAAGCGTTGGATGACCTATGAGGTTGCAGAGTCAGGGAGTGCACCTTAAAAAATATATTCTTTGTTTGAGGACAGAAGTGAGGAGGGAAATAGAATTGGAGCAGAGTAAGGGGGGGGGGCAGGATACAGGGGGAAGGTATGATGGTTTAAGTTTAGCTACTGGAAGGGGATTTGCCAGAGGCCCAGAATCTGGTGTATGGGAGCCCAGGCAGGTAGCCACACCTCACATCCTGTGTGCTGCTGCTTCCCCAACCTGATGGTCTCCAGAGATTCAAGAGGGATGAGGAGGGGGAAAGGGGGGGGAGGCTAGCTGAACTTTCCCACCTTCCCAGGCCATTTGAAAAATGAAGTAATAGAGGCTGAGGGAGGAGTTGAGACAGATCCACGGATCCATGCTGGTGTGCTGCCAAGGGGAAGAAGGAGCCTGGACTTGGCAGAGGTATTATTATGCTGCCTCCCGTGGTCTTCAGAATAATCCCCCAAGGATCTGAGACGGAAGTGGAGCCTCAGCAGCAGGCTAGCCCGGCCCCCACTCCCAAGGAGTTACAGCAGCCCTTCCCCTAAAGGCGGCCAGCAGGAAGCCTCTTAAAATCACTCCTGACTCTGGGAAATGAACAAGGGGTGGTGGGCGGGGGGTGGGGGTGACTGGGTGACGGGCACTGAGGGGGGCACTTGATGGGATGAGCCCTGGGTGTTATTCTATATGTTGGCAAATCGGGCACCAATAAAAAATATACAGAGAAAAACCACCATGATGATTCTGGCTTGTTTGCGTCTTCAACCGGGTTTTGGAGACACTTCGTACATCCCTCCACAGATCCCCCAAGGAATGCACTCGTCCCTCTCTCTCACTGCCTTTTTGCTATTACTCACGAAAGCAGAGAAGTGTTTAGAGAGCACCCACGTGTGCACGTGCGTGTGTTTATGGCCCAGCCCTTCCTTACTGAGAACTAGTCTTCTTTTGCCCCTTCCTTTTTCTTCTGCTGTGGCCTCAGAGAGTTCAGAGAGCCCCTTTCTCTGGGAGGGCAAGTCAGCCAGCAACGTCTCAGTTGCTTGCCTGGGCTCTGCTGGTTAGAGTTTGGCTTGGGGACTTGGGAGTACTGCAAAGGGAAGCTCAGAAAAAACTACTCTGGACTGGAAATCTCTGGTCCCAAGTGTATAAGAGTCACAAGGAGTGACCTTTAGGGGTCATGGTATGTTTAGAGGTCATGGCATGGACTGAAGGAATGTTCAGGTGTTAAAGCACAGACCCTTTATTTATTTATCTTGATTTTTCTATTTTTTTTTAAGTTTAACCAGTATAGTTACCATAGAGTGTTACATTAGTGTCAGAGATACAGTACAGTGATTCAACACGTCCATATAGAGCCTGGCACTCATCACTACAAGAAAGCACAGATCCTGTATCCCAGCAATTCCACTTCTGAGCATTTCTCCTGAAAGAACAACTGCAAAGGTAGACAAAGATTACTAGCAGGACAGTAGTACCATCGTATTTACAATTTTATTTTTTTATGAAGATTTAATTTATTTATTTATTTTAGAGACAGAACAAGAGTGAGAGCAGGTACCTGTGAGCAGGGGAGAGGCAGAGGGGAAGGCGAGGGACAAGAAGACTCAGCGCTGAGCACAAGCCTGCCCAAGGGCTAGATCTCAGGACCTGAGCTGAAATCAAGAGTTGGATATTAATGGACTGAGCCACCCAGGCCTCCATATTTACAATTAAAAAACAAAAAAAGACCAGGAATGAGACAGAGTGGGGCAAATTTTGCCATCCCAAGACATGCCTCATTGGCATGGGAATGATTTTTAAGAAAGAGTAGACTCAGGTGAAGCTCCAAAAATGGAATAGAAGTTGCCCTTCCATAGGGGACATTTACATTAATGAGGGAAATCTCTGTTTGTAAGGATGACTCCCTCGCTGTACCACTAGATGGGAGACAACAACCCATGGAAACTCTTATCAGTGGAGAAGGCGGGGACTTAAATCTCCATAACCGCCTTACCCTAACTCACTGTGCTTTTCTTCGAGGCCTCCCCTCCCTGACTTCCCAACCCCAACATCTTCTTTTGTCTTCAGCTGAAGATGGTTTTAAAGGTGGTGGCTTCAGCCATGTCAGGGACTTCGTCTTCCTGGGCCGTCTCCCACGTGTGGAGAAGGTATACCTGTTACTGAACGTCTGATTGTTGTCTCCAGTTAATCCGTTTTATATCAATTTAATTATTAGGCCAGGTAGAGAACCTAGGAGAGAAGAAAGGGAAACTTTTGGGAGATGCCAAATTGTCAATTTTATACTGATCATATTGTAGGGAGTGGGTTTTATTCCTTATAATGCATCTTATCTCTACAACAGAAACACAAAAATGCACAAGCTAAAGGGGAAAAAAGGTAAAAACAATAAAGAGCAAGAAATGTTAACTACTGAAGAAATATTTTTTGGAAGTGTAATAAAACACCAATTATATTAGTTTAGTCAACAGATCTGTAGTAAGCACCTATTGCATGCCAGGTTTTATGCTAGACAGTGGTGATGCCTTGCTTAATGAATACAGACCTGGACCTTTCCTTTAGGGAGCTCATGGTTTGGCCTGGATAAGATCTGTTGTATCAAGATAAGAAGCTTTTGCACAGCAAAGGATACAGTCAACAGAACTCAAAGACAACCTACAGAATGGGAGAAGATATTTGCAAATGACATATCAGATAAAGGGCTAGTTTCCATGATCTATAAGAACTTATTAAACTCAACACCAAAGAAACAAACAATCCAATCATGAAATGGGCAAAGGACATGAAGAGAAATCTCACAGAGGAAGACATAGACATGGCCAACATGCACATGAGAAAATGCTCTGCATCACTTGCCATCAGGGAAATACAAATCAAAACCACAATGAGATCCCACCTCACCCCAGTGAGAATGGGGAAAATTAACAAGGCAGGAAACCACAAATGTTGGAGAGGATGCGGAGAAAAGGGAACCCTCCTGCACTGTTGGTGGGAATGTGAACTGGGGCAGCCACTCTGGAAAACTGTGTGGAGGTTCCTCAGAGAGTTAAAAATAGATCTGCCCTACGACCCAGCAATTGCACTGCTGGGGATTTACCCCAGATTCAGATGCAATGAAACGCCGGGACACCTGCACCCCGATGTTTCTAGCAGCCATGTCCACAATAGCCAAACTGTGGAAGGAGCCTCGGTGTCCATCGACAGATGATGGATAGAGAAGCTGTGGTCTATGTATACAATGGAATATTACTCAGCCATTAGAAACGACAAATACCCACTATTTGCTTCAACGTGGATGGAACTGGAGGGTATTATGCTGAGTGAAGTAAGTCAATCGGAGAAGGACAAACAGTGTATGTTCTCATTCATTTGGGGAATATGAATAATAGTGAAAGGGAATATAAGGCAAGGGAGAAGAAATGGGTAGGAAATATCAGAAAAGGAGACAGAACATAAAGACTCCTAACTCTGGGAAATGAACTAGGGGTAGGGGTGGTGGAAGGGGAGGAGGGCGGGGGTGGGGGTGAATGGGTGACAGGCACTGAGGGGGGCACTTGATGGGATGAGCACTGGGTGTTATTCTGTATGTTGGCAAATTGAACACCAATAAAAAATAAATTTATTATTAAAAAAATAAAAAAAATAAATCTTCCTTTTTGCTTTTTTCTGGGAATTGAAGAGAAATGTCTCTATTTTCCTTTTTGTAATTTAAAAATGTCTGTAGGTAAGTAACCTTGCATTCGTACGATGCCTTCATAATCACTATGTATTTGTTCCTCACAGCTACTTCTGTAGAAGGAGAGATGGGAAAGAGAAGAGAAAGGCAGAAGGGACATGTGCCTCTGGCCAGGAATCTGTTATGGGCCCTGTGTTTTACATACTTGACTTCATTTGGTCCTTGGAACACCTCAGAGCCGTAGGTTAATGGTTAATCCTGTTTTGCAGCTAAGGAAACCCTCAGATCAGGGGGTTGATGCTCAGCGCAGTATTAGAGCTGACACTGAGGGGAAGCAGAATATACCATGTTCCAAAATACGCCACTTTGGTATATTGATTATTTTGAATGAAAGTTGCTTGAGAAACAGCCTGTGCAAGGACACTCTGGTAGCCAATGTCCCCTCTGAAGCAGGAAATAACTGTCTGATGTGAAAGGTGCCCTCGTGCACCAGGCAGGGAGAAGGTCCTCCCCAGCGGATGCAGAGTTCAGGGCTGAGCAGGCTGTGTAAACAAACCTTATTACCTCTCCACTAAGTCACTTCTCGGAGCCCAAACTCCTTTGTCTTGCCAATTCTTCAAAAATTCATTGCTTCCTTGTCTAAAAGGTATGAAAGCTGCCTGCTTTGGTCATTTCTTTGAGTCTCATATTTTTAGGGGTTCCCGCATGGATGAAATTAAATTTGTCTTTCTCCTGTTTTTCTGTTTTATGTCAATTTAATTATTGGACCAGCTAAAGAACCTAGAAGGGAAGAAGGAAAAGTTTTCCTCCCCTTCAACATCTCCGTCAACCCGTGAAGTTGAGTAGGCACAGGCGGTTTAGGAACTCCCAACGGGGTAAGCTACCACTCCCTGGAATTCAAACACAAAGCCAGCCCAGTTTTCCCTTCTAATTCTCCACACACAGTCACCCAAGGTGCTTCCATTTTCCTCAGTGTCTTCCTTACCCTCTAACCAGGCACCCAGTTATGTGGACTCTGGCCTTCATTGTATCTCCCATCTTGATAGCCTACTCTTTGATAAATCAAGGGAAAAAAATTACAGTAGGGATTTTGTCGATATGGCAGCTATCTCTCAGGGCTTAAGCTGAAGGATCAATGCTTATGAGGCTCAGGAGGACAAGATGGCCCTCAGAGGAGCAAGATAAAAAAGGGAAGGCTGATTAACAGGCGAGATAAGTGATCACTTTGGCACCTAAAGATGTCCCACTTCCCCTGGTTTAACAGGTTAAGGGAGAAAAGAGGATTCTCTATCTACAAAGGTCTTTTCAAAATCTAAACCAACCTCTGTTCTGCTAGCTTATCGGCTTAACAGAGAGCAATCAAGCTACTTATCCTAGACCTGTGGTTGCAGGAGCCATGTAGAATGTGTTCCAAAAGAGGCAGTAAAACAAGTCCGCCACTAAAAGCAGAGAGAATTGTTTTAATTACTGGCCGTGTGATTTTGGAATATGTAACTTCACCTCTCTGAGACTTGTTTCCCTCCTTGGTAGTTAAAGATTGTAATATTTATTTCATGGGGCTTTTATGAAGATTAAAGATATGTTATTGATCTGGCCCATGGGAGGGAATCAATAAATGGTGGCTATTATCATTACCATCAGGGTGATAAAATGAGTAAGACACAGCTTTTTTATTCTGGTAAGAAAGTGAGAAGCAAGTGAACGTTAACTGAATAATATTTAATGAATGGCAGTTACATGTCCTACGGTATGAGTGTATGTATATATTCATACACACACGTATAATCAATGCTTATTGTTAATTATGAAGAGTTGTTCAAAGTTAATGGCGTTAACTGGCAATGGTTGTTCATAGCGTCTTAGCTTTGACAATAGTATCCCATATTAGAGTGATAAAAATTCTGGACTCAAAGCTCAGGGGGGCTTCCTGGTTGGTGCACACATCAATGATCTAGAAGGATGATGTGCTCTGATCCCACAGAGAGAGGACATGGAAGCCCTGCATTTCAGACTCCTCCGGACCTCACTGATGTGTCTTCATTTGGCTGTTCCTGAGTTGTATCCATTGTAATAAACCTGCAATTGGAAGTATAGCACTTTCTTAAGTGCTGTACATCGTTCTAGCGAATTATTGAACTTGCCATGGGAACCCTGGAATTTGTAGCCAGTCAGCCAGAAAAGTGAGTAGCCGGGGGATGCCGTGAACTTGTGCCTGGTACCTGAAGTGAAGGCAGTCTTGTGGATTTGTGTGTGTGTGTGTTTGTGTGTGTGTGTGTGTGTGTGTGGTGGTGGTGGTGGGGTGTTCCTGTGCAAAATCTGGAGGAATAGGGCTGGAATTAAATTGTAGCACACCAGTTAGTGTGGGAACAGTTAGGGTTGAAACAGAAAAGCTGATTTCAGAATTGTAACTCACCATTTACAAGCTAAAAAAAAAAAATTCCACGATCATATCAATCAGTACATTTTAAAAATTCACAAAATTAAAACTTCATGATAAAAATCTTATAAAATGGGAACAGGTTTAACAGGTTAAGGGAACAGAGAATTTCCTCAGCTTGATAAGGAGTATTCATTAAAAAAAATACCTAACATTATACTTAATAGTAAAAAATAGAATCTTTTTGCCCAAATATTGGTAACACGGTAAAGTTATCTATTCTCACCACTCTTATTCAACACAGTACTGGAAGTTCTAGCCAGTGCAATAAAGCGAAAAAATGAAATAAAAGGACATAAAACTCAGGAAAGACTAAGTAAAAATTTTCCTATTGAAGATGACATGATCATCTACATAGATAATCCCAAGAAATGTGAAAAGAAGAGGAGGAGGAAGAAGAGGAATAAGACCCTGGAACTAATGAGTGAGCTCAACATGTTGTCACAGACTCTAAGATAAATGTAAAAAAGTAAATTGTATTTCTTTATGCTAACAATGAACATATAGACACCAAAATTCATAATATAATAATGCCATTTCCAATTACTGAGAAAAGGTCTAAGCATAACAAAACATGTATAGGACTCATTTGCCGAGTGCTACACAACATAGAAGAAAGAAGTCAAAGAAGATCTGAAAAATAGTGGAGAGACACATCACATTCATGAATTAGAAGACAACATAATAAAGGTACCATTCTTTATAAATTGGTATACATTTTTAACTCTATTTCTATAAAAAAAAAACCAACCCAAAGTTATTTTGTAGATACAGGATTATTCTAAAATTCTGGGAAAAAAAAGAACAAAATGGTAGACGTCAGTCTATCTGATCTTCAGACTGATTATAATAAGCTACATCAATTAAGATGGTGCGGTATTGGCACAAAGATAGATACATAGATCAATAGAAAAGAATAGAGGACCCAGAAAAAACAACTACACAATTGTGCTCTGCTGAGTTTTGGCAAAGTTGTTATTTTAAGCCACTGACTTTGTGTTAATTTGTTATACCAGGAACTAAAAATTAAGACAGGGTCCCCGCTAATTATTAAGAATATATAAAAGAGACTTGAGGCCAAAAATTTGAAGACCAGTCTCCTGTGATCCTGGGGAAATATTTTAAATTTTACTAGCCCCAGTTTCTACATCTATAAAGCAAAGATAACAATTTTCCCAAATAATAGGGCTTTCTGAGTATCAAACGAGATCGTTCATTTAAAGTAGATAGCAAAATGCTTGGCATTTGCTTAGTGTTAATATGTGTTAGCTATTATTATTGACAGAACTATAGTTGGTTAGATCAGAGTCACAGAGGGAAGAGGCAGGTAAAGAAAAGTACTAAAAATGAATAAACACAGTAAATAAAAGTCCTAAAAGTATCTTTTTCTTTAATGAACCAGATTTGACTGCAATAAAAACAAACTCTGTTGGGCGACCCTTCTCTTGAATCACTTTTTATTGTTGTGAAAATATTGATCTCTTGAAGCAGGTTCTCCTCAAAGTTTATAAAATACTATAATTCTTAAAAACAACAACAGCAAAACTCTTACTGATTTGAAGTACAATGATTGAACTTACCTTTTTAATTCTATTGCATTCCTGCAGACCTTGGAAAATTGTTCGTGTAAGAAAGGCCTGGCATTTCCACGAATAATTATCTTGGTGCGTAAGACCACGTTTTTCCAAGCCAAATCTTCTATCCCTGTACCTTAGGAAGGATGAACACAAAAAGACCTCCTTTCTCCAAGCCACTGGGGAGATCAACTGTCATAATCTGCAGGGATGGGAATGAGCATGTTCTTGTACAGAGACCAAATTGCGCCTCACAACCCAAAAAGCAAATGCATTAACAAGAAACGGCATTGATATCTTCAGCCTTCCACGGCCCCTTTCGATCTCAACACCAAGCTTCGTGGAGGATTGCTGTTCTTTATTCATGTGTCCAATCATTCAATGTATATTGAACAGGTACCATGCATAAGATACTCTTCAAGTCCCTGGGAATATGCATTTTGCTTGTATAGGTCTATAGTCTATAGTCTGATCCTTAAGCACGCGCCAGAAATTCAGTTAAATATTCCCTGTAACACTTTATACCACCGAGGCCCTAAGACAGTGCATGTTTGGTTGTTATCATAAATAAACAAGTGTAAATAAATGAATTCTTGTCATTCGGACTTTTGTTCTGAGATTCCACATTTACAACTTGATCTAACCCAGCCTTCTTGTCTCCCTGAGTTACTCCTGTCTTATCAACCTACTTGTTTTGGGTTGTTGTTGGTTTTTTTTTCCCCCTCTTCTTCTCCATACCCTTTTTACCAGTCCGAAATTATTTTGCTCATTTATTCTTCTACTTGCTTATTGTCTACTACCCCCAATTAATTATAAATTCCAGGAGAGCGGAGATGTCCTATGACTTATCTCTGTAGCCTAGTGCGCAGATCTACATCTGCTCCGGTCAGTCCTCAGAACACATTCGAGTGTACGGATCGGAGAGTCGTTAGCCAACCAGTCTCACTTCTGTTGGTCTGGAATTTCACTGTCCAATATGGGAGCTGCACATGGTTGTTAGGTACTTGAAATGTGGCCGATCCAGAATGAGACACGCTGTGAGTAGAAAATACACATTGCATTCCAATGACCTGGTCTCCAAAAAATTGTAAAATACTGCATTAATGATTTTTATGTTGATTCTATGTTGAAGTGATATTATTTTGAATGTATTAGGTAAAATAAAATATATTATTAGATATTTTAAAAGTTAATTTCACTCTTTTTCAACCCTTTGTAGTGTGGCCAGTGGAAAATGTAAAATCTCCTATGCAGGTTACCTTTGCGGCTCACATTATGTCTCCACTGGACAGCACTGGTCTACAATGAGAGCCATGAAAAACATTGCAAGAAATACAGAGAGACGGATAGGTTAATTAACACCAGGGCCCAGGAGAAGAAGGAAACATTTGGAATAAATTCAGATTTTGGCTCCAGGCAGCTCAGAGAGTGATCATTCTAAATTAAAAGAGGTGGCACCCTTATGTCCAGCGAGGGGCTCAGTAGAAGCTAGATGCCACATCCATCCTGAGGATTTGGGAAGAAGCAGCCAAGGGATAAGGCTGCCACAACCACGTTCCAGACCCCTTCAGAAGCCTCATCCCTCCCCTTGATGTGTGACCCAAATGCTATCAGGATGTTGGGCAGCGATTAATGGTGACAGGTTTACAAGCACAGTGGTGCATAGGGATACAGACGAGGAGCTCCCCAGCTGCTCAGGAGGGACTTTTAAAGGCCATTAAATCAACGCTGTGATATTTTATGTTTCACTCCCACCGTCCTGGCCTCGGATGGGCCAATTCAGAGAGGGATCTGGGTATGCACGCCTGAAGCTCCTCTCGAATGACGCTGGAAAGCGTCGATGGCAGGCCGGTTCTGCTTTGCTGCAGGTGCGGTGCTCGGAGACCCGTCCAGGTGAGGAGCTTTGTCTTTGGTGGTCTTCTCAGTGTGGAGAGCCTGCCCTTCCTTCAGGGTTCCCAATCTCTGCTTCTTCTTTGGCCACTTCAGGTCTGTGGACATCAAAGATGCCCAGGATGGTTTTGGTTGGTTGGGATGACTCTGAGCCTTTGCTTGACCAGTTAGTTCTTTTGAACTGTAGTGAGGAACAAAATTCCCCACAGTCGAAACAGCTGACAGTGCAGAGGTTCAGGTCTGGGGCTCAGGAATCTGCTTTTAAGGCCGAGGAATTCTGGTGTGGATGGACTGTGTAATTCACAGTGACTTGAGGTCCTTGCCTTATAGGACAGATGAGGAAAAGAGCTTGTCTGAATCTCCATTGAGCACTAACTACTGGGGATGTCACCACCAGGTTTTTAATGGCTCACCGTGACAAACCATGACCAGACTTGGCAAAATTGTCAAGCTAAATATTTGGGGGTGGAGGGCAGGTGGCACTTGGTGATCTTCAGTGCATTCCTCGACTTGGAGGATGATCTCACTCCTATCCTATGCTCAATCGTCTGCCAAAAATAGAAGTTCTTTGTATGACCTCCCCTCCCTCAAACCGTGTGAAATGGGATGCTAAATGGTGCTCCCAGGAGATGGAGTTCAAGGGTAAAGCTGGATTTGGAAACTAGGTTTGTTTCTTCATATGCACTTTTTGTTTACTTACAGCAGGGCTTATCAGGGCCTTTAATATATTCATACCATACAATCTATTTAACCACAGAAGTCTCACAAAACTCTAGATAGAGAAACAAGAACTATAGCACATTAAATGTCATAGTATTTTAATATTTATTAGTTCTATGACCACTGTTGTGTGAGGGAAAGACTATTACTATGACATTCCCCTGTTAATGGTTGATGGAAACTAAGGTTCGGGAGGTTAAGGAAGTTACCCAGAAGCACAGAACTAGTAGGTGATAAAGTCTTTTCTCAAGTTCGGGTCTTTGGCCACAAAATCTAGGACTTTGCCCCATTATTCTTTGGTTTGGGTTAATGGGAAATTAAGGAATCTTATTCAGGAAATAATTTCTATATTATACTTTTTCGACCCCCCCCCCTTTTTTTTGGTACGTTTTTCGTTTTTCTCTCCAAATTACTTTGCAGTTTTTTTTTTCTTCCAGAACTAGCCACAATCCTGTAAACAAAAACATGCCAGTTTCAACACCTCAGATGTGAAATCTGTGAATGAATTGGTTGGCCACAGGCTGCTCAAAATCCTTCGCCACTGACTGTGGATCCTGTGATTCCTCGATTGCTGATTAGTATTTAACTTAAAAACAACACACACACACACACACACACACACACACACACACACACACACAAACGAAACCAGAACATGGAAAGTGCATGATGACTTCAGGGCTCACATGCTGGTGACCATCATGGCACCCAAGAACGGAGTAAAATTGGGAATGAAGGGGTCCTTCTCAGTGACCAACCCAAGCCCCAGACCTTTCCATCCCTATGAGGCTGGAGGCTCCCCCCTTCCAAATCCAGTCCCATGAGGGTCAGATATGCTCAAGAGAGAATATCGTTTTGGAGCTTACCAATGAGCAGCACCCAGGACCAAGCATGAGTTTCTAAACGTCAGTTGACCAACACCAGCTACTTTGTGATGACACGTGATGATGGACAGTCTCCTTCCCAAGTCTCTCCACATTTCTGGCAGCCACACCACATGGTGGAGTTCCCGATTTTTTTTTTTTTTTTTATATCTCACATGGACACCCGCACCTCTGCCTCGTGGGCCCGAGTGCTGTGAGCAGCATACGTTGGCGTCTCTCTGAACCGAGATTACACTTTTGTTTTTATAGATTTCTATTTCTTTTTGTTCTTGTGTCTCTGTATCTGTGTGTGCGCGTGTGTGCGTTATGTATATGTGACCGTTCGTGTGTGTGTGTGTGTGTGTGTGTGTGTGTGTGCAGTGCCCCCACCGAGTGCACCGACGGGAGCGAGAGGCATGTACTAGTTCCTCAGTGCCACACTGTAAACTTGTGTTATCTCTATATAAACACATTTCTGCAAATGACAAATGCAGTCGTAAATTATTCAAGACTGTAGCTATCCTGACCTCCACCCCTGTGGAAGCTCTTGTAGGAGAAAGTGACAGACTTGCGCAGGGGAGGCGGGACCCGGGGATATCCCCAAACACCCCCCCCCCACAGTCTCAGCCTTCCGTGTCTACAGCAAAGCAAACCACCGAGCGCGACAAGTGCAGACGAGCACTCAGTAGCACCGTGGCTTAGACTACCCTTGATGATGAAGACCCCGCCACCTCGCAGAGCCCCCCGCTACTATTTCAGGGTTGAAATGATTCTCCAGAACAGCTTCTGTGGGTCCTCGGTGGCTCTGTAGAGCTTTAAGGAGCTAAGCTGTCCCGTCTACCCCATGACATTCTATATCTTTCCTTGACCCCCTGCAGGAAGGAAAAAATGTCGAGGTGTAGAACATTAATAAACACCACTTTTCCTTTACAACAATCAAAGCCTATTAAGAAATGAGATTCAAGGGACGCCTGGGTGATTCAGTTCATTTAGTGTCTGCCTTTGGCTCAGGTCATGGTCCTGGGGTCCTAGGATCGAGCCCCACATCCTCAGGCTCCCTACTCAGAAGCAGTGGGGGAGCCTGCTTCTCCCTCTGCCCCCTGCTGCCTGCTTGTGCTCTGTGCTCTCTCTCTCTCTCTTTCCCAAATAAATAAATAAAATCTTTTTTAAAAAAGGAAATGAGAGTCAAGAAACACACCAGTGAAAATCAAGCGTCCCAGATTTGTCACTGGCAAAAGCACATGTGGAAGGTAAACTAAGGCAGCGTCATTAAGGGCTCTACTTTACCTCACCTCTGAATTAAATTTGTCCACCCATCAGAGGCACCCCTGGGTCACTGAATGCTCCCTGTGTTCTGACCCCACTCTGGGCAGAGGCTGCCTCTACAAACTAACCATTGGGAAAATGTGGATGGGAAAGTGCCGTGGAAAGGACTGGCTCTAAAAGAGGTAGCGCCGAAGGGCCCGAGATGAGCAAGGCCAGGTTTTTTTTTTTTTCTTCTCTCTCTTTTTCTCTCCAACAGCAATCATCTAAGTGACTACTCATCCTCTGGGGAAGAGGGAAAGTGAAACCAGAGAGAAACAGTAAGTCTCTCTCCCCTCTTTTGCAGCGGAATAGGATTTCCTTCTCTCCGTGGATACTTGAGTTGTAGAGAAGACTGTCATCCCTCCCTCTCCCTCGCAATTGATATCTCTTGTTCGACTGTCCTCATTAACTCATAATCCTGGTTGACCTTCTCTGAAAGTCATTTGTGGTTCAAATTTCCCTTTTATTGGTGAGCCTGAGAGGAGAGAAAACTACGATGTCTCCGCGGAGAAGAGTCCAGTTGAGGAAACTGAGGTCCAGAGTGATTAAGTGGCTCCTTCAAGATCACACACCCGCACATCAAACCCATGCCTCTTCCCCATTGGGGCTTTTTTTCGCCACAGCACCTCTTGCTGCCATGCTGGCTCCCCAGGTGAGGACCATTAGCAGAGCAGGCTATTGTTACAGTATTATCTGTCAAATGAAATAATGATTCTGAGATCCTGGCAGCCTGAGCCAGATGAAAACTGGCAGCCCCAGGAGGAGAGAGCATTTGACTCAGCACAGTCCCTTAATCCATCCTGCCTTCTACTTCCCCCTTGCAGGGCACAGGGAGAGCCCTAATCTGTCTGTATAGCCTTAGCAAATAAGCAGATGTGGAGAGCAAGCCGAGAGCAGACGACCAGAAAAGAAAGCAAAATGGAGGATCTGTTTTTTTTTTTTTTTTTTTTTTTTTTTTTTTTTTTTTTTAAGGAAGCTTTTGATCGGAGGGGAGAAAAATGAGAACAGAGGGATAAAAATGAGACAGAATGGTTAAGGGGTGGGGGGAAGCTTTCATTGTGCTAAAGTCCGAGAAGAAGAAAATAGGGAAAGGTGGTCAGCCCTCATTAGTGGAATCCCAAGCCTTGCACACCCTTGGCGGGTGGCATCCATGAGAATCTTGCTCAATCGGCCTGGTTCTGCAGCCAATCGGAAGTGTGGCACTAAACGTGATCTATTTTAAATGTATTGCAGCTGAATTATTTAATTCGAAATTTAGCTGGTGCCACAGGCGCTCGAGCGGGAGCAAGAAGAATGAACAAAATTATTTCATTGGAAAACGGTTTAATTTTTAATTATGAGATGGAGCACTTTGGGGGAATGAGGTGATTGGTCCATGAAAGCTCCGTCTCCTGGATTCATGTGGAGTCATGACAGGTACTTCAGCGTATTTAATTATCCTGTCCTGGTGTCTGTCCACTGATTCTGGGAATTAACAGGGAGAAGAGGCACAAACAGCATAATTATAATAATAACAATGGTAATTGCAACTCGTGTTTGTGTAGAGGAAATTTCCGTTGATTTTCTTCATTGTCAGAGATACCATAAGGTAACCTTGAAGTCTTTTTTGTCTTCTCCTCTAAAAAGAAGAAAGGATACAAAGCCCTCTGGGATCATAGCAAATGCACGTGGACTGGGAATGAGCAGCACCAGAGTCTATCTTTGTTGTTGCTACAGTAACTATAATCAGGCCACCTTGAACAAGTCACTTTATGTCCCTGTGCCTCAACTTCCTTAATATATAAGGAGGCCATGTAGGTCTGGGGACCTTGGTGATCCTTTCCAACTTTAAAATGTGCCTCTCATCTGTGATTCTAAGCCAGGTTCTGTTCTGTGTAGATGAGGCTCTTTGGGAATCCAAATCAACATTTCATTCTACTGAATATCGTTCTTATAATGCATCATGTAACTCTTTACTGAGCAGTAATACACTGTGGCCCATATGGCTCCTCAGAGTCAGGCAGATTAGGATTTTAATTTAGGTTATGATAGCTCCTGGCCTGTTACTCCTGAGCAGGTTAGTAGATTTCTCTGAACCATGTCTTCCTAAAATGGGATGAATAGTTGTATAGTTGACCCTTGAACAACTCAAGGGGTAGGGGTGCCAGTGCTCCATGCAGTTGAAAATTCACATATAACTTTTTGACTGCCCCCCCAATTCAACTACTAATAGTTTATTGTGACCAGAATCACCACTAATACATATATAAACAGTAATTTTTTTTTAATTTTTTTTTATTTATGATAGTTACAGAGAGAGAGAGAGAGAGAGGAGGGAGAGAGAGAGAGACAGACACAAGCAGGCTCCATGCACCGGGAGCCCGATGTGGGATTCGATCCCGGGTCTCCAGGATCGTGCCCCGGGCCAAAGGCAGGCGCCAAACCGCTGCGCCACCCAGGGATCCCCTATAAACAGTAAATTAACACAAGTTTTCTATGCTCTATGTATTATTTACTGTATTCTTACAATAAAATAGAGTAAAACAGTTATTAAGAAAATCATCAGGAAGAGAAAATACATTTAGAGTACTGTACTGTATTTATTTTAAAAAATTCATACAATCAACAAAGTGACAATCTACTGAATGGGAGAAGGTATTTGCAAATGACATATCCAATAAAGGGTTAGTATACGAAAGATATAATGACCTTATACAACTCAACAGTAAAAATAATACCTAATTAAGAAGCAGGCAGAAGACATGAATGGGAATCTCTCCAAAGAAGACCTACAGATGGACAACAGACACATGAAAAGATGCTCAGCATCACCCAGCATCAGGGAGATGCAAATCAAAACCACAATGAGATACCACCTCACACCTGTCAGAATGGCTAAAATCAAAAGCACAAGAAACAACAGGTGTTGGCAACGATGTGGAGAAAAGGAGCCCGCGTGCACTGTTGGTGGAAGGCAAACTGGTGCAGCCACTGTGGAAGACAGCATGGAGGCTCCTCAAAACACTAAAAATAGCATCACTGTGGGGATCCCTGGGTGGCGCAGCGGTTTGGCGCCTGCCTTTGGCCCAGGGCGCGATCCTGGAGACATGGGATCGAGTCCCACGTCGGGCTCCCGGTGCATGGAGCCTGCTTCTCCCTCTGCCTGTGTCTCTGCCTCTCTCTCTCTGTGTGTGACTATCATAAATAAAACAAACAAACAAACAAAAAAATAGCATCACTGTGTGATCCACTAACTCTACTACTGGGTATTTACCCAAAGGAGGCAAAACAGTCCTTTGAAAAGATTTATGAACTTCTGTGTTTATCGCAGCATTACTTACAACAGCCTGATTATGGAAGCCGCTCAAGTGTCCACCAATAGGTGAACACATAAAGAAGATGTGAGTATATATACACAGTGGAATGTTACTCAGCCATTAGAATGAAATCTTGCCATTTGTAACAACATGGGTGGATCTAGAGACCACAGTACTAAGTGAAATAAGCCAGTCAGAGAAAGACAAATGCCATATGATGTCACTCATATGTGGAATTTAAAAAACAAAAACAAAACAAAACAAAAAAAAAAAACAACAAAGGAAAAAAAGAGACAAACAAACAAAAACCAGACTCTTCACAATAGAACAAACAGATGGTCACGAGAGGGGAAATGGGTAGAGGGATGGGTGACATAGGTCACCCATATGGGTGACATAATCACCCATAGGGGATTAAGAGAACAACTTACTGTGACGAGCACAGCATAATATATAGGATTGTTAAATCACTGTTATGCACCTGGAACTAATACAATACTATATGTTAATTATACTGGAATCGAAACTTTTCAAAAACTGAGTATAAGTGGATGGGTGTAATTCAAACTCATGTTGTTTAAGAGTCGATGGTACTTGCTTCAAGGTTTGTGGTAAAAATTAAATGAAGTAGTTTATGCAAAGTGATTAAAAGGGCTGTTCCATAAATACTACCTCCATTTGTCGGCAGCCATCATCTCCTTCATCCTCACCATCACCGTCACCCTCATCATTGTCATCATCATCATCAAACCCTCATCACCATCACCATCATAATATGCTGGGCTCTCATTGGACAACATGCTGAATAAGATGTAGCTGCTCTTATCAAAGGGACATTAGTATTCTAAGGAAAACAGACACAAACCGGTAATTGTCGTCATTTGCGTTTGAACAAGGAGCTCTAAAACTATAGAAAAAGAAAGGGAAATCGAGGCCCATGAAGATCACATGACTCGCCCAAGGCCATTCAGCGTTATCCATAGTGCTAGAACCAGAAGCCCGTGTTCTCTCCTCCGTATCATTAAAAACAAACATACAAACAAACACAACCCAAAAACAAACACAACCTAAAAAAAGCCTTTATTTCAAGAAATTAATATCCTGAGTCTAACCTCTGCAAATCATCCAATAGTCCCTTCTACTTTCTTATACCTCAGGGACTATCTATAAAGAGTCTTCCTGTTTTTTATTCACAACTCAGCTTGGAATCAGTAACAAATGGTGCAGACATCGGTACATTTATATACATCTGTGTAAGCTCACGTGCATGTGTAAGCACAAATGTATAGAAATACGTGCATCTGTAGGCACATGTAGCGGTATATGGTGATGCATACTTGATCCCTATGCACAAACATTAGTGTATGCTTAAGCACATGTGCACGCCCATGTGCACGTCCATATGTGGCCATGCATATATTTATACACAGGCACGCATGTGTTCAAACATACATCCACACAGATACATATGCACAGAGGGTGTTTTGACAACACTGAACAGCTCCAGCAGCAAACACCGTGGAGGTGCCCATAGTTTAACTCAGCAGTTGTCCGTAAACTTTGGTTCTGGTTCAGGAGGAGCTGAGATCTCCAGCTGCGCTGGGGCCCCAGCTCTTAATCATCTTAAGTCAATTAAAGCAATAGTTTAAAACATCAGTTTTCTGTCTTCGTCGTACAACCCAAAATACAGAGTCTGCGCTTCATTCCAAGTAATGAGAGAATGCTCGATTAAGAATTGAACTCGACAATGGGTCTCAAACTTCAGTGCTACAGCAGCTACACGAGTGTGCTTAAGATGCCAGGCTTTCATCCTCAGTCTGAGCCCGGGGAGCCGACAGTTTACAAGCCTCATCCGTGACTTAGGCGTTGGTAGTTAGTGGAACACCTCTTGAGAAGGACTCAACTCAAGATTATCCAATGAAGCCTCTTCATTTTGCAAATGTAAATAGAGATCCCAAATGGTGATATGACTTTCCAAAGTTCCACTATCGTTAACGGCAGGATGGGCTTTCGAACACAGACCTTGTGTCTTTCTCAACAATTTGGTGCGTGGAGTTATTATTTTGCCTGTATGAGTCTCTTATCTTTCAATAGGATTCTCAGCTCCCTGGGGCAACATCAGTCCTCGTCCTCTCTCTCTTTCTCTCTCTGTCTCTCTTAAGTAGGCTCCATGCCCAACATGGTGCTTGAACTCACAGCCCTGAGATCAAAAGTCGTAAACTCCACGGACTGAGACACCCAGGTGCCCCCCTCCCTCCCTCCCTTCCCTCTCATCACCTTCCTCTTTCTATCCCTGTCCCCAGTTCTATCTCATCTCTATCTCCAGTATTTGAATACACATGAAAAACACACAAAGAGAGCAAAGAGTGAAGAAACCCATAAGGAAGACATTTTGGTGGAAAACGGAGTGGATCAAATTGGGAAGAGAGTGAACAGTCACTGAGTTTCTATTTTGTAACAGGTTTTTTGCTAGAGTTTTGACCAACTAGAACAATGATTGGCTGCAAATAACAGAAAACCTAACTAGAGTGGCTGAAACTAATAGAAGTTTATTCTTTTCTGGTCAAATAAAGAATCCAAAATGAGGGCTTGTCTTGACAGTTCGACAGTAATGACACCGGTGTCTGTGCATTAATCGTTCTCTTTGCCATTTCCCTCCTTTCGTTACCTTGCGGTTGCAAGATAGTTGCTGCGGTTCCAGGCATCGCATTTGAAATCAAGGCAGGGAGAAAGCTGGAGAGACACACGTTTCACGTTTCCCTTTTATTGAGGAACGAAAGTTGTCCGAGAAAACTTCATCAGGCTCTAGCTTATATATATATAACTGGGAAAGTGTTTGGCTAGAAATTTGCTCTCAGAAATAAAATGGCTTGTGTGTCTTCAGCAAAGACGAAGAGGGAATGACTTTGGGATATTTTGCATCTTCACGCTTATATCATGGTGGGGAAGGGATGGAATAATCCACGTGGTACAAAGACAAAACAGCAGGCCCTTCTTTGCCAATATTTTGTAGGTGGTGATGGGAAAGTTGTGTTTTCATCCAGCAGGCAGTAATCCAAGCTTCCCTTTTATACCAAGAACTGAACTAGGTGCTGTAGACATAAGATAGAAATAGACACGGTTCAAGTCATGGTGACAGTTAAGGACACCACCACGAGAGCAACCTCGAAATTCAATATCATATGTGGTACAGTGGAAACAAAATGTTCTATTTTTGCATGTCATTTCCACGTCCCTTTAAGTCTCGGTTTGCTCTCTGTATGTCTTAGGATAAAGAACTGAAACCCATGGGATTCAATGTGGTCAAAACTGGGACCTCCTTACTAGACTCCTCCTTCCTCATTCTGTGCACACGTTTATCACAACCTTTCCTTAATCACTGTAGTGATTAAGTGTAGTGGGTCAGACTTCTTCCTACCTCAGGCCCCTTGCATATGCTCTTCCCTCTAGAATTAATGTTTCATCCACTTCCTCCACACACTTCACCTGTCAATCCCTGTCCATTATTCAGATCTCACCTCTCTTATGATACCTAGCCCCTGAGACTAGACCATATCCCGCCCTCGTAACTCATACTGCCCATCGCATTTTGCTAGTACATGCTTGTGTGACAACTTGGTTGATATATATCTCTTGCTCTATACTTCAGACTTGTGAGGGAGCGGGCCTTCAGCACCTCGCACATAGTAGGTACTCAGTAAACATCTATTAAATGATGGTTACATGCATGAGTAGAAGGAAGCCACAGGTTCTACTCAGGCTTCATGAGGGATACATCATTTGAACTTGTCCTCCTCAGTCCTCTATGTTCCCATCTCTCAAATGGGTAGGGCACAATGGTAACGTCTCAGGGCTTTCCCAGCCTTGATTTTCCCTGAGAGCCACTCCTGAGCTCTGCCTCCAGCGCTGCCCTTGTGTGTGACCCTGGGCAACATGCTGGACCTTTCTGGGCCGCAGTCTCTTTCTCTGGGAAACAGGTAGAGATGATCTCTAAGGCTCCTTCCACACCTGAAGCATCAGTGAGTTTTCGAGACTCCAGAAGGAACACGAAAACCACAGGATGATAGCCGGAGGGATTCTGCTGAGTTGTGGGTTTTGCAGGTGTATCTCAGCAGGTTCCCGGGAGCCATTCTTGAAGGGACTCAGCGTGTTACCTGGACTAATTTATAAAGGAAATGAAAAGGAAATGGACTCGTTATAATGAACACCATTAATTCACCACTCCAGACTTCACTGTTTGAACAGCAAGTATCAGGCCATTCAATTGTCATCTGTCGATTGAATTCTGCTATTTTGCCTGTTGGAAATGACCAGCCAACACAACAGCGTGCAGACGACGACATGACTACTAATTAGCATATATATTGTTTGTCCTGGTATAAATTTATGGCAAACAGAAATATTTTACACTCCAGTAAAGTTAATAAATGAAGCTTTGGGCTATAAAAATTTCATGTTCCTTTGTGCAAAGGTCAATTATAAATAGTTAAGCACATATTCATTCAAAAGTGTGAGGCCTCGCAGCCAGGAGAATGAAATATATTCTGGTCAATTTACACTCTGGCTGGACTCGCCTTTCATTTTATAGCCTTGGTGACATCCCTCTCTGCTGGTCCTCGCTGTCTGGTTTCCAAAGAACTCCCCTGGCTGGAGGGATTGAGTGAAAGGGGTATGTACATAGTCCTATGTCTGCTTTGACACCCAGAGTATGTTCAAAATATGTTGGTTTAAGGGGACAGCTCATGTGAGAGAAAGAGGAAGGGATCCAAAGTACCCCCTAAAACTCTTTCTTTGCTCATGGCGAGAGCACTGAGCTAGGGTCCGAGACATGGGTTCTGGTCCCGGTTTGGCTACGAACCAGCTAAGAGACCTTGACAAAGTGACATTCTCTTCTCTAGGCCTCGATTTTCCCATCTGCAAAGATGACAAATAACGGGTAACAGCGGAGTTCCGGCCATCTACGGCCGCATAGCAAGATACCCAAATGTCGGTTGGTTTGTTGTTTTAAAACTTGAATCATTTTGTTACCTCTCAGGATTTTGTGCGTGAGGAAATTAGGATGGGCTACGTATCAGATCTTTCTTTTCCGTCTCAGTGGATGTCACCCCGTAGTATTTACCTGGCAGATAGGCCCGTCTGGGGAGCGCAAGACACCCTCTCTCGCTTGTCTGGTGCGGTGGGGGTAGGGCTGGCAGGCTGCGCTCTGCTGAGACTGTTGACTGGAGCGTCTGAGTGTGCACGCCTCTCCAGCAGGGCATTGTCAGGATAACCAGGCTTTGTATATGGCATCTCAGGGCTCTAAGAGAATTTTCCAGGAGATGGGAGGTCAATGCTGCCAGCTTCTTACAGTCTCCATCCAGAAACTGGTACATCACCATTTCTGCCATGTTGCATCGTCCAAAGCGATCAGAGGGACTACCTGACTCCCAGTAGACACGACATAGATCCTGCCGCTTGATGAGAACGAGATCAAAGATCTTTCAGCCGTCTTAATCTGCCACTGCCTGCGCTTTTGATTTTGTTCCATATTAAAAAGTGTTGCATGGAAAAGCATTTGTTGGATAACTAAATTTGAGAAATAACGGGTCAGAGAGTTGAGCAATTGTTTTTAAGCTACCAGATACCTCAGAGCCTTTTACTTATTCCTTTATTCTCTGGACACTTGTTATTTACTTGTGAGGCTACAAAAATTTGTAGAAGTGAACACAGTGGAACTTACTCTCCAGAGGGGAGAGGAGATTCCACAATAAAAAAAAAAAAAAGAAATGCATAATGTCCAGTCCTGGTATGTATCATGGAAGTGAGCTGCGGTGACACAGAATGAGAAGATCCACGTTTTCAGGTGGGGCAGTCAGGTGGGCTGAGAAAAGCATTTGTCCACAAGTAGCTGAAAACCCAGAGAGTCAGCGCAGCAGCAGCAGCAGCAGCAGGGCCCAGCGCCCTCAGGGTGGGCGCCCCATTGGCCAGAGAGGCTGCGGTGGAGTGAAGGCAGACCTAAGGGCCCAGCGTTGGAGAAGTCGGGGCCTTGGGAGCCCTGGAAGACTTGGAAATTTATTGAAAGTGCAATGGAAGGCCACTGGAGGCTCGTGAGGAGAGCTAGGACCGATTGGACTTTCCAAAGACCTCTCGGTCTGCCCTAGAGAATGAATGATAGGGGGCCTGCGGCAGGGGGCGGGGGTCAGGCCAGGGGTCACTGCAACCCCGCAGGTGAGAGATGGTAATGTTGACATCCCCGCAGCGGACACCACCTAGATTTCGAAGATGTCGTGGAGGTAGAGCCAACAGGGTCTGCTGATGGGTGGAAGCTGAGGAGTGAGCAACGCCTCTGGGATGTGGGTCCGCGGCTGTGGAAGTGGGCCAAAGCCACCCCTTCGGCAGCTGCTGCATGCAGGGACCCCAAGGCCAGCACTCGCGGACCAGTTCTGCAGAACATTTAGGGGAAGCACTGAGCGCTGCTGAAACTGAGAGGACAGAGGTTAAGACATGGGGTGCACTTGTGGGAAAGTGCTGGGGGATGATTTGGGGTGGGGGGGCCCCAGGCCAGCGTGAGCCATCTGTGTTTGCTGCTTGGCACCCATTGAAATGAGGCAACTACCCCCCCCCCCGAGGCGAGGAGGGAGGGGGCTCTCTGTCATTAGATGAGCGTCTTTTGAAGGAATGGCTCCCAAGCCCTAGAGGAAGACGTTTCTGGGCGAAAAACAGGCGACAGTCTGGGAGAAGTTGGACCTGTCAGAAAGACGGAGAAAGAACTCAAGACTGGAGGTTTTCTGACCTCAATGCTCTCAGCAAAGGGAGCTCATGTTCAGGATGAAACCCATGCCCCGGGTGGCCAGGCCAGGGCCCTGGCAGGCGCGGTGGCGGCGCTGTCACCCGAGGCTTCCAGGTGTGTGACCCCGGCCTTGCCCCGGCCCAGAGGGGGGGGGGCTCAGCTGCAGACCACGGCCCTGTGCGGCCCTACTGGGCTAGGCCGCCCTCCGCTGGCTCGCTCTTCCCACCGCAGCCCCTGCGCCCCCCACCGCTCCTCCTCGAAGGATCTCGGCCCATCCCCGGGCCTCCCTGCCTCCCCTGGGCCTCAGGGGCGGCCAGCCTCTCCAGTGTCCTCTGTCCCCTCTCTCCCTGGGGCACTATTTCCTTTATTTCTTATGTTTCTTATTGATCCCGTGTTGCCTTCTGCCAGGAGGGCAGCTTTACCGGCCCTATAATGTAGCCCCTCACAGAATTACTTGTGATCGGGGAAATGTAGAATAAAACACAGCCCCTCCAGGACAGCGTTAGAGGGATGGGGGACAGGGCTGATGCTTGTATTCAGGGGAACGGTTCACGGCCACTTAAATGATGTTTATGGGAGAATCTATCTGGAAAGCATGTTTACAGAGAGGATAATTTACGAGAATCAGAATATAAAATGACAAGCAGGTATTATAAACCCCCCCCCCAATTTTTTTTTTGAGATTTTATTTACTTATTCATGAAAGACACAGAGAGGCAGAGACAGGGCAGAGGGAGAAGCAGGCTCCATGCCGGGAGCCCGAGGTGGGACTCGATCCTGGGGCCCCGGGGTCAGCCCTGAGCTGAAGGCAGGTACTCAACCAATGAGCCCCCCAGGCATCCCATAAACACCACAAGTAAAAAAAAAATGACCATGAGTAGAGAAAGCATTGGAGGAAATAGGTCTTGACATGGATGGGTGATGTTTTCTATCTGTACCCTGTGCGCTCACACCCATCTCTCCAGATAGATGCCCACCTACCTGCGTGTGTACATTTATAATGTTTTATTCTTTTTGTGAATTTCATGTTTTTCCATTTTTGATTAATAAGCCGGTTTGTCTTTCATATGAAAAGTTAGCTCAGTTTTAAAAATCAAAGACTCTCTGAGCCTCCAAATTGTAGACTTCCTGGCCCCCAACCTGGGACACAGGCAGGGCCTCCGGAGTGTCTGGGTGCTCAGCGCCGGTCACGTCCCGCCCCGAGTCACCTTCCAGGGGGGGTCAGGCCCGAGCCTCGCTTTTGAAAGACCTCGGGGCAATTTTCAAGGGCAGCGGAGAAGGAGAAGCAGACGCCTGAGCCAAGACGCTGGGAGAAGACGCGCCGGGGCGCGGCCACAGTTGGGGCCCCGAGTGCCGCGGGAGCCCAGGATCGCCCGCCCCGGGACCAGGCCGCTCCAAGACGGGTGGCGGCCGCACAGCGCCCCAGGACGCGCGGGGTGCGGCTCCAGGAGGCCGAGGGGGCGGAGCCCGGGGCCTGCAGCGCCAGCGGGTGGGGGCCTCGGGGTGCAGGTGATGCCTGGTGCGCCCTGGGCCGAGGGGGCGGGCGGCCCGGTGCCTCCAACGCCAGCGGGTGGGGGCCTCGGGGAGCAGCTTGGTGCGCCCTGAGCCGAGGGGGCGGGCGGCCCGGTGCCTCCAGAGCCAGCGGGTAGGGGCCTCGGGGTGCAGGTGATGCCCGGTGTGCCCTGGGCCGAGGGGGCGGGCGGCCCGGTGCCTCCAGCGCCAGCGGGTGGGGGCCTCGGGGTGCAGGTGATGCCCGGTGTGCCCTGGGCCGAGGGGGCGGGCGGCCCGGTGCCTCCAGCGCCAGCGGGTGGGGGCCTCGGGGTGCAGGTGATGCCCGGTGTGCCCTGGGCCGAGGGGGCGGGCGGCCCGGTGCCTCCAGCGCCAGCGGGTGGGGGCCTCGGGGCGCAGGTGATGCCCGGTGCGCCCTGGGTCGATGGGCGCTCTCGGGGAGGCACCGGCCGCTCGCTGGGATTGCTCCACCTCTTGCTTGGAGCAAGTGTGCGCGCCTCGCTCTCCTGCTCTTCGTCGTTTCTTCTGCGTGTTCGGCAGCGCCGAGGTCCGAGCACCAGGCCGCCTCCTGGGCCAGGAACACCTGCCGGGCACCCGCTGAACCTCTCCACTCCCCACAGCACAGGCATTAGTATTAGTCTCATGTCAGACGTAAGTGAATTAAAACTCACCGGAGGTAGTGGTGCCACGGTATTACAAGCCAGATCCTAGCCTTTGCACACAAGGCCTACCTGCCGAGCCTCGCTTCCCGGCTGTCCCCTTCCGCATCGCCCATCACATTATGCTGACATGGGGGCACCTGGGTGGCCTGGTCATATAAGCAGTTGCCTCAGGCTCAGGTCAGGATCCAGGGCTCCTGGGATCAAGCCCTGGGTCAGGCTCCCTGCTCAGTGGGCAGCCTGCTTCTCCTTCTCCTTCTGCTGCTTGCCCTGCTTGTGCGCTCTCTCTCTCTCTCTCTCTGTCTCTCTCTCTCTCTCCCCCCCCTCAAATAAATAAATAAAACTCTAAAAAAATAGTTATTCATATATGTCGAATGTTTCCTCTCAAGCTGGGTTCAGGGAGCCCTCAAAACCTGTTGCTCAAAGTTGAGGACTTACAGATGAATGCAAAAGGAGCCACAGCATTTGGTGTTGAGTCTGTCCATTGTCCAGGCTGTGCACTGATGTGACAAGTTCACAGGCTTGTCAGCGTTCAATTTTCTAGCAAAATGGAAAGTGCAATCACAGTTTTTGGCAAAATATTGTTATTGGTTCGAAAATAATTAAGCATCTTATTAAATCGCTATTTTACCAAGTGGAATGCAGCGACTCTGCAGGGCTTCAGTTGGGAAACAGAGCGGCTGTGCTGAAAAGGGGTGCATGTGCGTCCCGGAGGGCGGAACAGCTCCAGGGGGTTAGAGTTAATAACCTGAGTTCTTAGGAGACAGGGCTGCAAGGCGACTCCTTTAGAGGGCCGACTCTCTTATTAAGAGTTTAATGCTAAAGTTGACTGAAGCTAACTCTCTCCGTTACAATAGCCTTGGAATTTATTTCCCCAGGATCCACTTTCACTGCTTGACATTAAGGGAGTTGGCTGCAGGGAGAAAATCCAGGAGGTGAAACACCAGTTTGGGAGGTACTGAGCCTGTGAAGGAGAATAAGAGAAGCATCTATGAGAAAGAACCAAAAAAGACTGTGCATTTACTGTGCACCTACTATGCTCCAGGCACTGCATAAGGATATTCTCCATTTTATTTATTTATTCAGTTTATTTATTTATTTATTTATTTATTTATTTATTTTCTCTCTTTTTTTTTTCCTCCATTTTATTTAGAGAGAAAGAAGATGAACTATTAATGTCAATGAACAGACCACTAATTACTGAGCATCTTTTCTGCGCCAGGCACGATGCAAAAGCAGCTACCACGCAGTTTCTCATTGATTGCCCCAGCAGCCTGAATCGGCATTTAGCAGACGAGAAGCCTGTAGCACAAAGAGATGCATAAGTTGTGTGTGCCACGTGCTATTGATTCCTAGGATCTTCTGCTTTGACCACTGGTTTTGACTGGGAGCTAAGAAAAAGCTCAGATACTAAAGAATTTATTCTACATTTAAAAACCCCTCATGCAACATTACGAGTTTAAGGGAAAACAAACCTCGTTTCAAAACCTAGTTCTGTGGATGCCTTGGTGGCTCCACGGTGGAGCGTCTGCCTTTGGCTCAGGGCGTGTCCCGGAGTCCCGGGATCGAGTCCCACATCAGGTTCCCCACAGTGAGCCTGCTTCTCCCTCTGCCTGCATCTCTGCCTCTCTCTGTGTGTCTCCCATGAATAAATAAATAAAACTTTAAAAAAGCAAAAACTAGTTCTGTTCTGTGATGGTAGACAATTTACTTTGTCTTTATGAGGCTCTATTTCTTCCTCAAAGTTACTGGAACTACAGTAGCCGTTAGAATCATGCAGGAGACTTGGTAAAAAAAAAAAAAATCCAGATTGCTGGGCTCCCCCTCCACCCAGGGGTATTGATTCAGTATGTCTGAGTGGACCAGAGGATTTGCATTTCTGACAAGTTCCCATATGACACTGACACTGCAACCTGGGGATTTTGCCTGGATAAACCCCACTACGCCATACTCTGAATTTGAACTCTGGTTTTCCCTGGACTGAAAGATACAGTCTGCTGTAGCATCCAGGGTATTAGTGTTGGAGACTCAGTCTATCCTTCCTTCATTTCCCACTTGTGTGGTCTTAGGAAAGCTGATGGGTCCTTCTGAGCCTCAATATCTTCAACTGTAAAATGAGGCTAGGGCACCTGGGTTCCTCCATGGTTGAGCATCTGCCTTTGGCTCAGTGAGTGATCCAGGGTCTTGAGATCAAGTCCCGCATCCTACAGGGAGCCCTACAGGGAGCCTGCTTCTCCTTCTGCCTGTGTCTCTGTCTCTCTGTCTCTCATGAATAAATAAATGAAAAAAAATGAGACTATTACTTCCTTTGCCACCACACTGTGGGTGAAGATTATAGGGAGTGTTGTATTGAAAAGTATATAGTCTGGCTAAAATATTCATTAGATGCTGATTCTCAACATTGGAAAGTTATCAAAGTTATTTCCATGGTGCATGGCTTCATACTTATTTATTTTTTTATTCACCAAATATATCAAACACTGCAAAATTTTCTTGCAATATTTTCATTTCCTAAGTCTATGTATTCCCATTTATAAAACTATGCTATATGTCCACTTTGGAACATACGGATTAGAGCAAAGCCCTGTACCTAGACTTCCTGTCATTATTGTTGGAAAAATATTATAACATCTATATTTTAATTCAGAAGTCATGATTCATGGAATTCCCTAGAAGAGAGGAGGGTTCTATATGTTTTTGAATCTTAAATTGCTGTGACCATCAAGGACCAGGAATCACCAGGAAAGAACCCTGAGATAAAGGTCAAGTTGGAAGACGTGCAACCCTTTAATACCAGAGGGATTGTCTCTCAAATCGAGACGTTTCCTACCCTTTCATATTAAGAAGGCATTGCTGGCGAATCTACATTAACACCTCTTGACCAAACTGGCTAGAAACCCCACTGGATTAAAAAAAATATATGTTTCATTATTTAAAATAAAACCTTAAATCTCCCACCCCCCCCCAACCCCAAGCAGAAGCCACTAAATACTATTTTCCCTTCCCTCTCAACTTTATCCAAGTTGAAAATTAATCTGCCTGGTTCCACCTTGGATCTTGAGCTGCATATTTTTAACAGCATAAGAACCTATGTTGCCGGCATTGCTAGGAAAAAGGTAGATAACATCCATGGTGTCCTGTAGCCAGGAGGAGGGCGGGAGGCTCAGAGGAGCAGAGTGCCTGCAGCTTGGACATTCACCAGCCCCGATTCATAACCAGGGAGCATGCTGGCTGGTGCCCATGACTGAGAGACCACGGGCCTAGGTATTAGAATTTTCAGACAACAGCTCTGATCTCAGGCCACCAATTCTTTAATGATCAAGATCAGTATGGGGAGAAGGTTTGGAAAAATAAAAAGGGCTCTCGTGTACTATTACTGTAATTAATACCAAGCAGCATCTATTAAGGAAAGGATGTAGTAGGAATTACAATAGTTAATACTCACATGTGCTTACTGTGTGCCACGCGCTGTTCTAAGTGCTTTACCTTTGTTGACTCATTTTATTATCATAACATTTCATAGATGAGACAAAAAACAAGGAACTGAGAGGCTGATGAATTACCAGGTGCCGTGTCATTAATTATCCTACAATTTCGAGGGAAGGGTATTCTTGAAACCCTAATTTAGCCAATGAAAAAAAAAATGAAGGTGACTTCCCTGAGATCACGCAGCTTGCTTGAGAGAGAACTGGTAGACTCTGAGCCCATAGGGTAGAAGTCTTTGCTAGATTAATCTGAAAGCTTCCCAGAGGGGATGAGGCTGGATAGAGCTTTGAAAGATGGAATAAACCATATTGAAGAGTGTATCTTGTTAAGATTGAGGAAGTCTGAGTTTCCACAGAGCTTCTCCTGAAGGTTTTCAGGATGGCCCACAGTCCCTGTGCTGTTGCTATGTCCAGAAAGGTCAGATGTTAAAACAGATATAAACTCTCTCTGGAACGTTCTTCTTCTGATGGGTCTGCGTGGGCAAACTCCTGTCATCTAACTAACCAACCCTCACATCAAGGGCCATCACTCGCAGGGGCCATGTCTTCCTCTCCTTCTGTCTTTGGGGAATTTTTTTTTCTTTTTTTAATTTGCCCCACACTTTCTTTATGTACTGCCCTTGGGATCCTTTGTGGGAAGCCCTGTCTTCCTCAGTAAAATGAGAAGAGCAGAGTCTTGCCTCATTGGTGTCCTCAACCCAGGTACTAGCAGGGACAGCCACAAGGCCAAAGCTCGGTAAGTGTTTCATTAATTGTATGAATTTTTTTTGTGTGTGTTTATTCCCCTCAATCCCAGCAATATTCTCCTCTCCTGGTGTAAAGGATGGGGGCCTTTGGGAGGACAGAGCCGTCATGAGTAACATTAGTGCTCTTATGAAACAGGCCCAGTAGAGATCCCTTGCCCCTTCTGCCATGTGAAGTTACAGCAAAAAGACAGCCATCTAGGGAGCAGGTTCTCACCAGGCACCAAATCTGTCAGAGCCTTGATCCTGGATTTTCCAGCCTCCAGAACTGTGAGAAATAAATGTTTATGATTTATAAGCCACCCAGTGTTTTCGTTATAACAGCCCAAACAGACTAAGACATCCATATATCCACTGAATCATTCATCAAAAATCATGAGCATTTATTACATGGCGAGGACCGTGCAAGGTACTGAAGTGCAATCTTGAACAAGATCTGATCCCTGCCCTTAAAACACGTACACCCTAGCCAAATCCCCAGTCATAATGAGTGAACATAGCCCTGGGATTTTAGCTACAAATATAGAACTAGCAGTTGAAGCAAAACAATCTTGCCTGTTATGGCTGCAGTCTGGCTTGCAAGCTTTCCTCACAGTTCCCTATTTCCTCCTGGGAAAAGGAGACCATGGTTCCCAGGGCACCGAGCAGCCGTGACATTTCCTCTGGCTATTAATCAGCACCTTGCCAATGAATCTGCAGCAGCACCATGGGGACGGGGCATGGAGGGTGCCTCAGACGCTATTTACTATCTCTCCAGAGAAAGTCTCTGACCTCAATTTCATTTCTTGTTTTTATTGACCCATTTCATGCTAGTGGAGTGATGAATTTCAAGGCCCTTTAGGGACAAATCAGCTTCTCTTGTCCTTGTTAAGTGGACATACTCCACGCAGTCATGGCTGGACAGAGCCTTATCATTGGCAAGATAAGGTCTGAAGTGCTTGATTTGGCTGAGGTTACCCAGACTGTGCCCAAGTCTTCAGAAATCAAGCGTTAGTGGCTGCACTTCGTGAGCAGAGCCTAGGATGGGTTCCACATTCTGAGCCTAATCTGAAACAAAAGGAGGGCAGACAGAGTGATTCTGTCCCTAAATTCAATTATACTTCTGCTTCCCCAGGGAGACAGCCCCACGTAAGGAAGCCTGCAGAAAGGAATTGTCTAGGACAGAAAGACAGAACTGAAGGTAAAAGGAGAGAGGAAGTGACAAAGGAAAAGAAAGAAGACCTAGGGGATGGAGAGTAAGATCAGACAGGGAAGATGCCGCAGGAGGAAAAGGCAAGACATTAAAATGCACTAATGGGATGGATGCATCCGTCGGGGGGTAGGGGACTGTTACGTTATAGTAACACAACTCTGAAATCTCGGTCGCTTAAATCAACAAGAACTATTTCCCATTTAAGATGCGTGTCTGTTGTGAGTCTGAAGGATGTTGTGGCCATTGCTGTCATTCAAGTATCTGGGAATCAGAGAAGGCGCCTCACAACCACGACTGGTCACCATGTCAGCTGGAGCCTGAGTTCAGAAGGGTCTCACACTAGCTCTGAACCCAATAGCAACACACAAAATTTTTGCCCACACTGCACTGGATGACCTAGTCACAGGGCCCCACGCTCCCCAGAGGGGCAAGAACCATGTGCTCAGGAGTCAGAGAGCCCTGACGCCTACCCCAGGGGCCTGGGGATTGAGGGAGAGTCCCTCAGAGGTGCTTATGCCAGGATATCGCTTCAGAAGTGGACAGGTCTCCAAGCACTCTCTGATCAAGATTCTAGTCCTGGTAGAAATGTGACACATGCTTCCTCAGGGTCCCAGGAAACCGATAACAAAGCACGGGAAAGAACAACAAGATCCGATGATGTCCCATGAGCTAACATCCTACCTTTTCTTTTCATTTGTGTTTTCCTGTCCAGGTTTGAGTCGTGGCTACACCTTTTGCTAACCCTGTGGCTTGAAGACCTTCTCACTCTATGCTAAAGATGCCTTACTTTATAAAAATGGGGATAATAAAATTCCAAGCCCCCAAACGTAGGGGGCATAAACATTAAATCAGTTAATACAGGGCTTGGGACCATTCCTGACACATACTCAGTATCCCGTGATGTTTAACAGTCTTCCTAACCACTCAATGAAGTAGGCTAAGAGTTGTATTTAATGGGTTGGGAAGTGAGGCCTGGGGAGATTGAGAGTAGTCCAGATCACGTACATCGTCAGTGGTGAAGCCAAGGTTCACAGTCATGCACGTTGATTCCAGAGGTTGAAGTTCATATTTATTTTTTTTAAGATTTTATTTACTTATTCATGAGAAACATAGAGAGAGAGGCAGAGACACAGGCAGAGGGAGAAGCAGGCTCCATGCAGGGAGCCCGATGCAGGACTCCATCCCTAAACTGGGATCACGCCCTGAGCTGAAGGCAGACGCTCAACCACTGAGCCACCCAGGTGTCCCTGAAGTTTATATTTCACATCAAAATTATCATCCCAGTTGATCCCTTCAATCGCCCTGTGGGCTAGAGTCAACAATATTTTTCCCGTCACCAACCGTCTTGCTACTATTACTGTCATCACTACAACTTGCCGACGTCACTCATCGGTCATCACTACAACTTGCCGACGTCACTCATCAGCTACCCCTACCTGCTTTACGTAAATCATGCCCATGCCTCACAGCAGTGCCCTGAAGACAGGCGTGGTTCTCCCCTTCTGTACAACAGCAAAGAGGCTGAAAGAAATGAAAATAGCATACCAGTCACCCAGCGCTGTCACAGCAGAGTTCCACAGACTGGGTGGCTTGAACCATTGAAATCTCTATTTTCTCAAGTTCTGGAAGCCAGAAGTCGGAGACAGGTGTTAGCAGGGTTGGTTTCTTCTGAAGCTCTGTCGTTGGCTTGTGCACAGCGGGGTCTTCTCTCCGTCTTCCCATGGTCTTCCCTCTGTGTGTTCTGACCGCCCCCATAAGGACACCAAACATATTGAATTAGAACCTACCCGCATGAACTCATTTTACCTTTATTACCCCTTTAAAGGCCCCATCTCCAAATACAGTCACAGTGGGAGGCACTGGGGGTCAGGTGTCCAACATATGAATTTGGAGGGAACACAGTTCAGCCCGTAATAAGGAGCCTGCACTCAGGTGGAGTGTGGATCGAAATGTAGGATGTTCTGATTCCAAACCCACATCATGTGTCTGCCTTCGAGCCATGAGTAAAGCCCGACTACATGCTTAGCATGGTGCCTGGTGCCTGCCATCCTGTTTTTACATGTGGGCCTCAGAAGAAGTACTGGCTCCTTTGGATAGAGGAGGAGATTGGGGCTCATGGTAGGGAGGAGTTTCTCTGTTTGGTCCCCTCCAATCACCTTGGGATGTGTTCAGATCCTCCCACTCTTAAATAAGGACTCGCTTACTCTCGTAGTTTTGCTCCCGTGGAGACGAGGCAGGCTTTTGCAAACGATGCCACACCCATGACATCACCAACAGCATTTTTAAGGTACCAACTATATGTACTCGTGAGGATGGGCACTTAACACACAGAAACCCCAATGCCAGTGTTCTAGGAAATCCTAACCTAGGTCAAAGGCAAGTAATAGGCAATAAGACAGCAACACTGCTTGATAGTCGATGAGAAACACTGTCAGCAAATGCTGTAAAAATTCAGGGGAAGACAGTCCTATAGACAATGTGTTCCGGGAACGCTTTCGGCCAGGGTTTAAGGAATGCATCTGGGCGTCGGGGCGGTTAGGACGCCAGCAACAACGGAGACAGGTGTGCTCGCCGTGTTGCGTGTTTGTGGGATGACTCCTAGTCACGCTCTGCACCCACGTGAATGGCTCGCCACCGTCTGCAAGGTGAAGTCGTAGTTTGCAGACTGCACGGGAACGAGCTTGCGCTCGGGCCTCACCACCCACCCCTTCCGCTCTCTGGGACCGTGGACCAGGGGCCGGTCCCTCGCACGCCTTCCGTTCTCTGCCTCTGTTCCCTCGCCTGTGGACAGAAACCGTGGTGCCCAGGTGGCAGCCGGGCTCTCAGGCAGGCGGGTCTGGACGCGGCCTCTGCCGCTGACTAACTAGCGGGACATCTGACAAGTTACTTAACCTCTCACTTGCTTCACCCATAAAATAAGAATAGTAATAACACCTGGTGAGGGAAGTGCGAAGATTTAGTGAAATGAAGTATATAAAGCGCCCAAGTTACCGCCTATTCTGTTACATGGACTCAGGAAGGGTACTTATCATTATAATAATGGTGTTTTCCCTGTGCCAGCGACCCCCCTCTGCTGCTTCTCCACCTAAACCATCCCCGTAGCACTTCTTCATATTTATCCCTGAGCGTTGTCCTGCGGGAGCACGTGGCACGCGGCGAGGAGCAGGTGGCGGTGGGAGCGCAGTCGGGCACCTGCCAGGCCCTCTCCCCCAGTCAGTGTGCTTGCGTGGAGGGTGGAGGCTGGGCCTCCGTCTCCCCGGGGGGCACTGTGCACACTGAATGGGTGCCCTCAGGGCGCCTGCAGTGTGGTACGTCCCCTTAAGTGCTACTTTTTGTGACCCCCACTTCATAGAGGAGGGAAGACTGAGCAACTGGACCATCGCTGACCGGAGAGCGGGGCAAGAACCTCTGGCCTCACAGTGTGGAGTCCGATGACTCCACAGCCTGGACTCTTCATCACCAGGCACTTGATGTCCCCCAGAGGTAAGGACCATCCACCTCCGAGCCCTTCCTGGTGGCCCTCACCTGACGCCCGAGCTTGACAAGGCTGCAGGCCCCACGACGACCACACTGGGGTACACATTGGGCCACTGGGATGGGGGGTTTCACCGCGTCACCGGAGCAGGCATCTCTCAGGTATGGGGGACACTCACTAACCATCATGGAGTGCGTGGATCCATTCCTGATCTCCCCATCCTCCCCCCATCTCTAAGTCTCACCCCTCCCTACCAAGCAGAGCCCCTGCCTCCCAGAGGGGGAGAGAGGAAAGCAACGACTGGCTGCCTGTCACATCAGGAGCTGTGACAGGAGTGGGCGCTGTCAGCACCGAGGAGGCGCTCACGCTGGAGAGCTGGACCGGGAGCTCTGCTCCCCGCGGGGGGCCTTCCGGCCCACACTTCTTTCTTCCACACTAGCACAAGGAAAAAAAAAAAGTCATGATTACAGTGAAAGCTTACGTAACGCCAGAGTCATGCTCTGAGCAAGCAGCAACAGTCGTGCAAAGAACTTTAAATACAAAGGACACAAAGACTGGGAGAAATCAGGTTGCATGGTCCAGTACGAAAAAGTGGCACTTGTTATTTTCGTCTTGTTTTGTTTTCGGAGAACAGTGTGGTTCTACCCGAAGACCAGAGTCTCCTGCACAAAAGAAAACACTGCTCCTTCTGAAAGGTCGGAATCTCAGAGTCCCTCGTAGTTTTCTCTTGCCGGAAGGTCTTCCTTGACACCTAACAGGCTTGACCTCTTCTCCACGTTCTCCGTTAATTTTGCGTTTTTCTGTTTTTCTCACCTCTCACTCTCTTACTTACCTTAAGCTTTGCTGTCGCTTGTTTTGGTTTGGTGTGGTGAAGTGTAAGGCGGTACCGATGTTTCTCATGAGTTGTGTGTGCGTGTGTGTGCACGTGTGCGCGTGCTCCGTCTGCATCTGGGAAGTGGAAAGCTTGTAGGCAAAACCCGGCAAACATCACCCCGTCTACGTACCATATGTTCAAAGTAACTCGAGGCCTTCCTTGGTTTCATTTCTGCACTTTGAGGGCCACCAAGCCTTGCAACTCCTGCACCCTAAATTTCTCTCCAGCTCGCCTCTCTCTGACCAGCCTTGGCCACCTTGGCCATGGCCTTATCGGGAGCCGTCCCCAGCGTGTGGACCGTTGCTAGACATCTGAAGCTTCGGATCTAGGTTCACTCTCCAGCAATGCCTTTCAGCCTCAGCAACGTCGCCGGAGGGATGTTCCTAGAACCCAGGTCTGATCATGCTCTCGGCTAATTCCCCGGCGTCCCACCCAATAGAGGATTCGGTCTCCCTACCGTGACATGATGGGTGGCCTGGGCAAGATCTGACTCCTGCTTCTGTCTCTAACTCTGTCTCTAACCGACACCAGCTAAAAAGTACAGATATAGTAACTCTCCACTTTTCATTTTCATCCACTGTCTGCAAAAAGGCTTCAACCTCCTTGTCCCTCTTCCATGCTGTCACTCTCGCCTGCCTGAAGAGTCTCCACATGCTTGGACACCTATTGTCTTCTTTTTAACTGCAGAACTCACAGGTAGCCTTCATCCCTGCAAAGAGCATCTGTCACTCGCTTCTTTTCACTGCTAGATAGTGTACCTAATGGGTACTGTTCCCTTTATTCGGACTGCATTGGGATATTATTATTTTCCTTTCTATGGCAAAGTGATATATACACCTTGCAAGATCTTAAGAAAATATAGGTAAGCAGGATGAGAAAATTAAAATCATTTCTAATTGTGTCACTCTGATGCAATCGCCGTTAATGTTTTGGTGGACTCTACCTCTCGTCCTTTCTCCAAATGTATATTAAGTGTCTGTTTTTGCAAAAATACAATCATACTATCCGTGTTATTTTAAATTGTCTTTCTGAAATGGAAGAGCAGATTGTAAAAATTATCTTCTGCCGTTAAAATTATTTTCTAATACCGCTGTCAATGCTGAAAATGATTCCTTTGGATAAATGAAATAATTTTCTATTATTTGAACTACAGGTATGTCTAAAAGTTTTTATTATAAACAAGGCAATTTCTCTCTTTACAGCCCAATCTTTGAGTGTGATCATGATCATCTCTGATAAATTCAACAGGAGTAATTTCTGGATCAATGAAGATGTACAAGTTTAAGCCTTTTGATACATATTTCCTAATTGTCTTCCAAAGACATCCTATTAACTTGCACTCCCAAAAGCAACATATGTCCCTCTATTCACAAAGGTAATATAAGTATACGATATTTAATAGCAATTGAATAAGCAAAAAGTATGACTTGTTTTAATATAATCCCTCTGTGAAGTATAATATATTTTCTTTACGTACTAAACTCATATATATATGTGTCTTTTGTGATTATCTTAATTGGGTCCTCTGATTCACTTTCAACTGCAATGTTTATCTCCTTTTCTCATTGGTTTTATATATCATCTTTTGAGTGTCATGTATGCCTCACAAAAATTTTATCTCTTTTTGCCGTCTGCCTTTGAATTTGAAAATGATTTATGACACAATTCATCCAATCCCCACTGATTTGAAATGCTACCAGTGTTATATATTGATTCATATATATATGTGTATATAAACTCAGATCAGTTTATGAACATTTAAAAAATAATCCACCGGCCTGTTCCTCTATCTGTGTTCTATTTTCAAGTTATTTTGGTTCATATCAATATTATTTGTATTGTTATTATGATTATTAAGACTATTATTTAAAAAGCTACTATTAAAAAATTTTTTTTAAAAAAGCTAGTATTTACTGATCCTGATTCATCTATAATATTTTGGCATGCAGTGCTTAGTACTCTTACAAAATATATCTGGTTTATTCTTTCAAATGACTCTATGATATAGGTATAATTATTATATGC
The DNA here is from genome assembly GCF_905146905.1 of Nyctereutes procyonoides. Classification (NCBI taxonomy): domain Eukaryota; kingdom Metazoa; phylum Chordata; class Mammalia; order Carnivora; family Canidae; genus Nyctereutes; species Nyctereutes procyonoides. Next base: position 1,800,711 of record NW_026575135.1, on the reverse strand, counting down.
ATGTTTCACGTAAGGAAACTGAAACATAAATTGTTTACCATTTAGTAGAATTGAGATGAAAACTTAAGGTGTCCTGCTGCCAAACCTACAAATGCAAATCCATAGAAATATTTTTGTCTTTATTCCTCTTCGGGGTATTTTGTGCCTCTTCTCAGATGACTCACTCTTGGAGATCAACTTCGAAATAACTTTATTAACTTTATAAAGCCAGTCTTTGAATCTTTTCAGTAGATTTTTTTCTTTTTTTTTTAATTTTTTTTTATAAATTAATTTTTATTGGTGTTCAATTTACCAACATACAGAATAACACCCAGTGCTCATCCCGTCAAGTGTCCCCCTCCGTGCCCGTCACCCATTCACCCCCACCCCCGCCCTCCTCCCCTTCCACCACCCCTAGTTCATTTCCCAGAGTTAGGAGTCTTTATGTTCTGTGTCCCTTTCTGATATCTCCCACACATTTCTTCTCCCTTCCCTTATATTCCCCTTCACTATTATTCATATTCCCCAAATGAGTGAGAACATACACTGTTTGTCCTTCTCCGATTGACTTACTTCACTCAGCATAATCCCCTCCAGTTCCATCCATGTTGAAGCAAATGGTGGGTATTTGTCGTTTCTAATGGCTGAGTAATATTCCATTGTATACATAAACCACATCTTCTTTATCAATTCATCTTTCGATGGACACCGAGGCTCTTTCCACAGTTTGGCTATTGTGGACATGGCTGCTAGAAACATCGGGGTGCAGGTGCCCCGGCGTTTCATTGCATCTGAATCTTCGGGGTAAATCCCTAACAGTGCAATTGCTGGGTCGTAGGGCAGGTCTATTTTTAATTCTTTGAGGAACCTCCACACAGTTTTCCAAAGTGGCTGCACCAGTTCACATTCCCACCAACAGTGTAAGAGGGTTCCCTTTTCTCCGCATCCTCTCCAACATTTGTGGTTTCCTGCCTTGTTAATTTTCCCCATTCTCACTGGTGTGAGGTGGTATCTCATTGTGGCTTTGATTTGTATTTCCCTGATGGCAAGTGATGCAGAGCATTTTCTCATGTGCATGTTGGCCATGTCTATGTCTTCCTCTGTGAGATTTCTCTTCATGTCTTTTGCCCATTTCATGATTGGATTGTTTGTTTCTTTGCTGTTGAGTTTAAGAAGTTCTTTATAGATTTTGGAAACTAGCCCTTTATCTGATAGGTCATTTGCAAATATCTTCTCCCATTCTGTAGGTTGTCTTTGAGTTTTGTTGACTGTATCCTTTGCTGTGCAAAAGCTTCTTATCTTGATGAAGTCCCAATAGTTCGTTTTTGCTTTTGTTTCTTTTGTTTTCGTGGATGTATCTTGCAAGAAGTTACTGTGGCCAAGTTCAAAAAGGGTGTTGCCTGTGTTCTCCTCTAGGATTTTGATGGAGTCTTGTCTCACATTTAAATCTTTCATCCATTTTGAGTTTATCTTTGTGTATGGCGCAAGAGAGTGGTCTAGTTTCATTCTTCTGCATGTGGATGACCAATTTTCCCAGCACCATTTATTGAAGAGACTGTCTTTCTTCCAGTGGATCGTCTTTCCTCCTTTGTCGAATATTAGTTGACCATAAAGTTCAGGGTCCATTTCTGGATTCTCTATTCTGTTCCATTGGTCTATGTGTCTGTTTTTGTGCCAGTACCACACTGTCTTGATGACCACAGCTTTGTAGTACAACCTGAAATCTGGCATTGTGATGCCCCCAGCTATGGTTTTCTTTTTTAAAATTCCCCTGGCTATTCGGGGTCTTTTAAGAAAATTATTCACCATGACCAAGTAGGATTTATCCCCGGGACACAAGGCTGGTTCAACACTCGTAAAACAATCAATGTGATTCATCATATCAGCAAGAGAAAAACCAAGAACCATATGATCCTCTCATTAGATGCAGAGAAAGCATTTGACAAAATACAGCATCCATTCCTGATCAAAACTCTTCAGAGTGTAGGGATAGAGGGAACTTTCCTCGATATCTTAAAAGCCATCTACGAAAAGCCCACAGCAAATATCATTCTCAATGGGAAAGCACTGGGAGCCTTTCCCCTAAGATCAGGAACCAGACAGGGATGTCCACTCTCACCACTGCTATTCAACATAGTATTGGAAGTCCTAGCCTCAGCAATCAGACAACAAAAAGACATTAAAGGCATTCAAATTGGCAAAGAAGAAGTCAAACTCTCCCTCTTCGCCGATGACATGATACTCTACATAGAAAACCCAAAAGCCTCCACCCCAAGATTGCTAGAACTCATACAGCAATTTGGTAGCGTGGCAGGATACAAAATCAATGCCCAGAAATCAATGGCATTCCTATACACTAACAATGAGACTGAAGAAAGAGAAATTAAGGAGTCAATCCCATTTACAATTGCACCCAAAAGCATAAGATACCTAGGAATAAACCTAACCAAAGAGGTAAAGGATCTATACCCTAAAAACTATAGATTTTTTTCTCATGGTATAACATGCATATGTACATGCACCATAAGTGAGCAAACAAGTAACCCACACCCAGACCAAGATATGCATCCGCACGTCCGAAGCCCCAGTGGGCCCTCTTCCATTTGTTGCTACTCCCCACAGACAAGCACTGTCCTGACTTCCAGACCACGGATTAGTTTCACTTGGTTTTGGATTTTAAAGAAACACATATATTGGGATCCTTGGGTGGCACAGCGGTTTGGCGCCTGCCTTTGGCCCAGGGCGCGATCCTGGAGACTCGGGATCGAATCCCACGTCGGGCTCCCGGTGCATGGAGCCTGCTTCTCTCTCTGCCTGTGTCTCTGCCTCTCTCTCTATCTGTGTGTGACTATCATAAATAAACAAAAAATTAAAAAAAAAATTAAAAAAAAAAAGAAACACATATATTTATGCTTATGTTATTGAGCATCTTTTTACGTCCTTTTTGGCTATATATTTACATTGTCTCTTATGAAGTGTCTGTTCCAATCCTTTTTCTCTTTTGAAATTTTGTTATTTGTCTTACTGTTGAGTTGAAAGGCCTTTTATTTATTCTTATATGAGTCCTTTGTCATATTTTATACATATGTACATGTATATAATATTTTCCCTATGTTTGCTATTTTTCCACCCTTTATTTCTGAAAAAAAAATTTAAAAGATTTTAATTTTGATGGTCTCCAATTAATCCACTTTTTTTCCATTGTGGTAAATGCTCATTCTGTGATTATAAAGAATTTTCTTGTTTCTCCTAAAACTTTGATAATTTTACCTTTTATGTTTAGGTCTATATGATCCATTTGATCATTTAATGTCATGACTTCCCTGAGTTATGTAAAGGTTTGTTCTTCTCTATAGAGACATGTAACTGTTCAAGAATCAGTTATTGAAAATACTCTGTGGCCGTTGAATTGCTTTGGAAACTTTCTTTAAAATCAATTTGGTTATAAAAACAAGGTTCTATTTCTAAACCTGTTCTCCTGTTCCTTGACCTATACGTTTATTCTTCTGCTAATATCACATTGCCTGGATTATTTGAAGAGCTATATAGTAAATCTTTTACCACACTACCTGAAATCAGGTAGTGTAAAAGTCTTAAACTTTTTTCTTTGCTTTCAAAAATCGTTTTAATTATCCTAGGTCCTTTGTACTTCCACATACATTTTAGAGATAGCTTGTCAATTTCTATTTAAAATGATTTCTGGGATTCTGATTGGGATTGCAATGAAGCTATAGATCCATAGGGGAAGAACATTGAATCTATTGTCCATGGAATGGGTATGCGTTTCTATTCACTTAGGTTTTCTGTGAGTTCTCTCAGCAGTACCCAAGTCTTACATATCCAGTTTACTACACTTATACATCAAAGAGTAGCTCTTTTTAATTATATTTCTGGTACCCCTGAACAGTGAGTCACTAGTGGATATCTTTCTGTTTTACGCTTTCTTTTCGTCACCTTTTTTTTTTTTTAACATGCCAGACAACTTTTAATTGGATGCCACCATGTTCTTTCCCTCCAGAGATGTTTATCCTGTCCTTGGGTGGAAAATAGACTGGTGGTAGATCAGCTCAATCTGACGGGAAATGGGGCTGCTGTGAAGCAGAGTTGCAATTCTTACAGTTTCATCTCCCTCCGGTTAACTCAAGCTCTCTGCAGGTTCCCCACTGAGACCCTCGGATCTTTATTAGGTGCCCACGACCCCACCCTCCCCTACCCCCTTGCTGCCCTACAACCTGATGAGATGTGGTTTCTCATCTGCAATTTTTGTCTGCTCAGCTCCAAGAGACTTGGAAAACTGTTCTACACTTAAACGATTTCTGCCTTGCTTGCTATTCCCCTGACCTCTACGGCTCAAAAATTTAGCAAATGTCTCAAGGAGAAACCAACAATTATTACTCATTTCTGTGAACTGTCCCTTTTATTAGAATTTTGACTCCCTAGGTCTTGGCTGCCTTGGCAGTCACAAAAGCTTTTTTTCTTCTCCTCAGATTTATGAGTTTGCCAACAGTTCTGCTGGATTCTTTACCACTCAGCAGTGGCCACCCAGCTCCATGCTTCAATAACTGGCAAATGTTCTGGGGAGGAATGTGGGTGAGTGCTGTTTGTGAGCTACCCTCTCCATGATTCTCTTCACTCTGACCCTTAGACTCTCATCTCTGGAGCACCTGCATGACCCAGTCCATAAAGCGTCTGCCTTGGGCTCAGGTCATGATCTTAGGGTCCTGGGATGGATCAAGCCCCACATGGCAGCAGGGCTCCCTGCTCAGTGGGGAGTCTGCTTCTCCCTGTGCCCCTCACCCTTGTGCAGTCTCTCTCTCTCTCTCTCTCTCTCAAATAAATAAATAAAATCATTAAAAAAAGATTCTCAGTCTCATTTCCCATAGTAGTTCTCTTATGTCTTTTTAAACATTATCTTAACTTGTCTTCTTTTTTTCTCTTTTTCTACTTAGTTTTTTGTGAGGAACTAGTCTTATACACAAGCTGCCACCTCATAGCCTCAGAGGAATTCTTTTTGTATGTGATTTGCCTTTCAAGACATTTGACCACTTTATTTATATCATCAAATGTATTGGCTTGAAGTCCTTCATATTCTTTACTTAGTATTTAGCGATGTTTGTAATGTCCCAATGATGCCCTTCTTTTGCTCCTGATAGTGGTGATTAGGGCGTTCTCTCTTTTTTTCTTGATCAGTCAAGCTAGAAGTTTGTCAGTTTTGTAGTCTTTCCAAAACAAACAAAAAACGGAGCCTTTGGTTGCAATGACTTCCTCTATGACTTGTTCACTTTTTAAACATTTCATCACCCCTCTGTTATTTCTTTATTTCGACTTACCTTAAGCTTTCCTTTCTTTTTTCCCTCTAACCTCCTAAAGAACATTAGATAACTTTTTTGGAAGTTTCCTCTGATTTAATAAACCACTAAAGGTATAAATTTCCCTTTAAGTACCAATTTTCAGTATGTTATTACTATAGGTATAATACCACCTGTAATACCTATCTCTATCTATCTATGCCTGTTTCTACATCTGTATCTGTATGTTACACAGCTATGTTATACTCAAAAATGCATGTGGTATAATTTTTGCTTTAAATAGCCATATATCTCTTGATACATTATGGTTTCATGTATATTTGATTATAAATATTCTCATTTTTTTGTGCAATTTCTTCTTTCATCCATCAGTGGTTTAGAAGTGTGTTATTTAAATTTCCAAATAGAAAACTTTCAGATTTTTTCTGTTGTTAATCTCAAGTATAATTTTGATTAAAGAACATGTTTTATATAATTTATTCATTTTTAGTTTATTGAGACTTCTTAGGGTCTAAACAATTATCTGTGTTGGTGAGTGTTCCATGTATGGTTGAAGAGAGTGTAATCTCTTGTTTGGGAGTCTAATAGTCTAGAAACATCGAGCAAGTTCAATTGATTAGTAATCTTCAATTAGTTTAGTAGTAATGTCCTATATTGGTGAATTTCTTTCCATTTGTTCTATCAATTAATGAGAGACAAATATTGTAATCTCAAATATAATTTTTGTCCTTTTCTCTTTTCAACTGTCAGTTTTTGCTTCATCCATTTTTATAGTCTTGATGTTAAACAGGTATAAATAATTTGTTTTTATATTTCCCTATTGTAGTCATCCTTTTATTAGTATAAAACATCCCCTTTTCTCTAGAAATATATTTGTTTTCATGTCTACTTTGTCTGATATTAATATAACTATTATAGATCTTTTTTATTATAGATTTCTTGTACTTACTGTGTGCATAATTCCTATTTCTGACATTTAATTTCCATTTATTTATGTCTTTGTTAAAAAGTATCTCCTGTAGGTGAATGTCACATTTGTATTTAATTTGACAATCTAGCTTTTGATTGAAATATTTAACTCATTTACACTTAATGTAATTATTCAAATAATTGGATTTGGGTCTAACACTTTTATTATTTGTTTTCCAATATCTCTTTTTGGTTTTATTGTTTACCCTTTTTGATTAAGCAAATGTTTTCTGGTATACCATTTGAATTCCACAACTGAATTTTTGGCTATATTTCCTTTCATTAGTATCCTTGCTTGATCTAGGAATTGCTATATGCCTATTTAAATGATCCCAATCTACTTAAAGTTAATACTAAATTTCTTCTGGCCAAAACAAAAACAGATGATTCTGGGTACAGTAAATTTCCAATTACCCCCTCCCATCTTTTGTACTATGTCACCATATATATTGCCTTATAAATAGATCAATCAATAAATACCTATATTACCTATAATTCCTATCTATATACCTATATTACCTATAAACACCTATCTGAGCTCTCTATACCTATATCTACATCTCTACTTATATATTACACAGTTATGTTATACTCAACAATGCTTATGACATAACATTTGCTTTAAATATCCATATATCTTTAAAGGTATCAAGTATGATGACTGTGGAGATGCATTAATTTGATTTCCTTTAAGACTACATGCTGAGGGAAGCATAGTTGACTGACACCTCCAGGTGCTGTTCCCATGAACCCTGAGGTCATGCCTTCCCAGGTTGCTCACAACCAGTGACTGAGCAAGCTGGAAATATTAGTGCTGGTACATTCTGCTCAAAATGGAATTACTCTGACAGGCAGCCTGGCTGAGGTTTTCTCACAAATGTACTGTGGGCTGAGCTTTTTCAATCCATCTTTTGTTAATATAATTATTACATTACATTTCCATCCATCTTTTGTTCTCTCTATTCACAGATGTTGGACCTGCACCGTAGTCTGAAGGCTCTCTGCCTACTCAAGTTCTCTCCTTGTTAATTCTTTATAAACATTTCCTTAAAATAATCTATCACATCTAAACCCATCTAGGTGTCTAATTCTTAGGTGACTTAAACTGCCATAACAAGAATATGTGTATATATATATATATATATATATATATATATATATATATATCCATTTCCAGGGTTCTTCATCCCTCCCTGTATATATAAGTCACTATCAATTTCCATTTCTTTTCAGCCTGAAAGATTTCCCTTAATATTTCTTTAAATTGTGTCTGATAGCAATTCATTCTGTCAGTTCTTATTTATCTGAAAGTGTCTTTATAACACCTTTCTCTTTTTTTTTCTTCTGTCAACACTTTAAATATTTAAATCCAATATCTTCTGGCTTTCATTGTTTCTGATGATAATTCAGCTGTTAATCATCATCGTGCCTCTGCTTGTAATGCGTTGGGCTTATTTTGCTGCTTTCAAATTTTCTTTTTGGCTTTCAGCAATTTTCCTATGATGTACTAACATTTTTTGTTTTGTTTTTTCCCATCTGTATACTTCTTGGGGGTTGCTGAACTTCTTGGATCTGTAAATTAATATGTTTTCTTCAGCAATTTGGGGGAGATTTGACCATTATATCTTCAAATATTTTTCTGCCCTATTGTGTCTTCTCATTCTAGGAGTCCAGTCTGTAGCCTGCTCAATATTGACCATGGGTCTCTGAGGCTTTTTATAGTTTTCTTCCATGTTTCTCTTCTCTATTATTTTGATTGGAAACTGTCAATTGATCTTTCTTCACATTTACTGACTCTTTCTTCTGCCATCTCTAATCTATCACCAAGCCCATTTAGTGATTTCTTTTTTTCGTCTTAGCTGTTATACTTTTCAGATCTAGATTTTTTTTAAAAAAAATTCCTTTTCATAGTTTATATTTCCCTATTCACTCATTAATGACACATTGCCTTTTAATTCTTCAAACGTATTGTCCTTTAAATCTTTGAATGTATTTATATTAGTTTCTTTAATGTTTTCACCTGCTATAATCCAACAGCTGGGCATACTCAGAGTCAGTTTCTATTGACTGGGTTTTATGGATTTGTTTGTTTTACATATTGCTCATACTTTTTGGTTCTTCACACGTTTGGTAAATTTTGGTTGAACATTTGATTATAGGGGTTGTGGAATCTACTGTGTTCTTCTGGGTACTGTCAGTTCCAATCCACAGTTAACTTGGCTGTTCTTGAACTGAATTCTCTTTCCCTCTGGTTGCAGCGGCTCCTCTCTTTGCTCAGTTTATTTCTGGCTTCAAGCTATTGCTTTTTTTAGACATGTAGCTTCCCAGTGGTCAGCCAAAGTTTGGGGCAGACTTTATGCTAGCTTTTGAGGGCTCATTCTCTCTGTGGTTTTCATGAATTAAGGTTTTTCTCTTTACTTTCTGGTTCCTCAAATAGTTCTCTCTCATTCCTGCCCTGTAACATCTCAAGCCAAGAAGGCTTTCACTTTTCTGTCACCACAACTCTTTGTGGGTTGGGCAGCGCCGTTAGATAAGAAAGTATGAACTGGCATCACAGTTCTTCTTTGGTTCAGCAGCACTTTTAACTTCTTCTCCAGTTCTGGCCTGCTCTGTGCTATGTTGTACTGTGTCTAAATAGTTGGGGTTTTTATTAATTGTGTCCAGTTTCTATCATTATTATCTGTCTAAGAAACCACCTGTCCTCATCATTTGGTCAGTACTGGATGTCACAGTCCTGATTTAACAGCACTTTCCTCATGCAGGTTTCCATTTCTAAGTGTAGATAAAATTATATACTACATTTCTCACATTTTGGAATAAGGATAGTTCTTATTACAAGTTAGGAAAATAAATGAAAAGGCATCCCTTCTTTTTTAGGTACTTAGGAAGTATAGAAGTTATATAGAAACTGTGTTTCTTAAAAATTTAAAAATATTTCCATTAAATGCTCTTGGCTTTCCCCTGTCTCTCTGTTATTTGGATGATCTTCACATTTCATCTATGATCACTATATATTTCAGACTTTCAACATATGCCTCCATCAATCTTGATAATTCATGTTTATTTAGAAAATAACTCTCTAGATATATTAGAGTTTATTAGAAAAGGGTTCCACATCATATTCTTTCAGCCATTTAAATGACTCCTCCCTATCCATAGTTAGAAGTTCTTTCTGTTTCCTAGCATAATTTAACTTGAGTTACTCTTTTTTTTCTATTAAACTCATTCAAGTTGGTTATTTATATATCAGCCCTCTTCTTTAGGCTCTGAACACCTTGAAGTCAGGAATCATGCTTTGTTCACCTGTGTGTATAACAGCAGGTGCAATGCCTTTCACGTTGTAGGACTCGACTGTGTGCTCAAGTGAACTGCACAGACTTTGGATCATTTATGGAGAAACTATCCATTAAGCTGAAATCCAAGAGTTTCTTTTATGAATGGTGAAACTGAGAAGAGAGTCGATGTGTCCAAGGTTACACAGCAAATTTGTGGCAGAGCAGACATCTTCCCAACAACCATGCTGTCTGCTAAAATGGATTGAATCGAAGACAGCCTCAATTACCACCTCTTCTACACATATATATTAAAGTAAAATATGTACTGATTCCAAAGCAAGTTCGAGCTCTAAAATTGTGAAAAAAAATATTTGCATTAATATTCTGCTTCGTAAGATCTGTTTGGGTTATTAATGACATCTAAATTAAGGGCCTCTTGTTCTTGGTGTTGTGTCATCCCAGGAACATGTCAATGTGTGATGGATGTAGCTAATTTAGCAATTCTTTGCAACTTTATAGAGAATCATTCCACCAGTTTTTGGCAAGAAGGCTTGCTTTATTAAACTTGGAATCCACCATCCAGGATAAATAATGTCTACGTCTGTCCCATTTTAGGAATGTGTTCCAGTTGAAGGAAATACATAAGCTGTCTTTTTTTTTCTCCCGGCCATATCTACTTGTTTTTATAGGACAATGAACAGATGTTAAAGAAGGAATAGACCAAAAAAAAAAAAAAGAAAGAAAAGAAAAGAAAAGAAAGGAGTAGACTAGAAATCTGGAGACTTGGGTTCTTAACCAAACTCTGCCATTAAGTTGCTTATAACTTCTAGGGATCACAGATTCCTTATCTTTAAATGAAGCACTTAAATAGGTACACAAAGTCAGAGCATATCTCAGAGAAGGCTCTACCTAATGGATAAAGCCAGAGAAGCTTTCAAAGAAGTCTCATCTTTGCCTACCTCCAAAAAATGAAAGGGAAGCCCAGTTTTTTGTTTTTAAGGAAGTTTTTCCTTTAGATACTGCCATCAATCACTAAGTCCAAAACTAGCATCCCTATCGCAAGAGAAGCCAAACTTGGAGTTTTGGGACATTTCACAAGGAAGATACAGCAAACATGTTTTAGTATTCAAATGACTAAGAAATCACTTCAGCACTTCTGTTTTAAGATTGTGGGTGACAAGAAGCATAAGATGAAGCTGTGTAGGGGAGATGGTATTAGAGACGGCCCTTGAGGAGGGAATAAGATTTTCACATTCATTTATTAATCCCTTTATTCCCCTAATGCTTTGTTTATCAGTAGGTACTCATTGAGATGCTACTGAGTACTAAGGCCTATACTCTTGGATGCACTGGTGAGCATCACGGACCTTATTGCCTATGGAAGAGAGAACCATTAATCCAGTAATCGTGTGTGTGTGTCATTACAAATCACTGTAACTGTTATGTAATAAGAAAAACACAGTGTGACTTGATAGGATCCAGTGAGGTTGGTGCAGGATCTCTGGGAAAGGCTCATCTCCTCGATGAAGTGATATGTGTGCTGACATCTGCATTAACTGGGTTAAGGGGTGGGTGGAGGGGGGTGAGGTAGAAGAAAGGTCCCGAAGAGAGAAGGAGCATGGTCCCCTTATGGAATGGAAACGAGGTCAACAAGGCTGGAGCTGAGAGTCAAGAGGGGACGCAGGAAAAGGATATTCTGTGCTGAGGAAATAGATACAGAAAAGAGCGTAGCTTGCCCTGAGAATTACGGGTAATTGCATTTGCTATGGGCTTCCAATACCTAAGGAGGAAAAGTGGAAGTTTTTGAGGGAAAAGTAGGTTGAATTTATGGAGAGGTGTAGTCGACAGGTTAAATAATCTGGGCTAAGGCACCGCGGGTTAAAGAGAGAGTCAGAAAAGTTACTGACCTTGGAGAGCCTGCTTTTACATTTGTTGCCAGGTGAGGAGATTAAAAAAAAAAAAAGGAAAGGAATTTTTAAATTTCACTTGTAAGAGGGACACAATGTGTACAGACAGCTGGATGACTCTCTGCACTGATATTACCACACATTTTGTGGGTCCTTTTATGTGGCTAGTTGCAAAAATGTGTGAGGAATGGAAGCTTAGACTCTCCCTTTTCATCACTGATGCCGTTTGTTGTTGCTTTCTGCCTTTTTTTCTTCCTTGAGGTGTCACCCAGGCAGTACAAAGTGACATGGGGAAAAATAAAAGCATCTCTTTTTCATAGTTGGGTTATAGTAACAGATGGTCATGTTCGCTCGGCAAAGACAAATAGCTCAAGTGATAAACACCACAGGTTTGAGAGGTAGAGGAGAAAGACTTTTGCCAGGATCCCCATTCATAGCTGGCTCTGGAAAGAACAATCTGCTTTTACAGGTTTTAGCCCCTCAAAAAGAGGGGCAGTGGGATGCCACTGCGGAGAGGAAGGGAACCTCAACAGAGAGGTGAGGAGGCTGCTGCGTTTATGCTTCCCCATGTCCCCTCAGCATCTCCATCCATCCTCTCACCAAGTCCTATCAAGTGTGTTTCTTACGTTTATCTCTCTCTCTCCCCTCTTCCACCAATTTCTTTGGGCTCTGTTATCTCTTGCCTATTATCTCTTTCTTCTTTTCTTTTTCTTAAACAATTTGATTCTCCCTATTGTTTATTATCATTTCATTTCACTACTTAAATGTTCAAGATTTAAGAAAACTGCTAAACCCAAATTATATATTTTTTCTAAATCTGTTCTAAAGATACTACTTCTCTTTCAGCTTTATGAAGGTATAATTGACAAAATGGGAAGATATTTAAATGTACATTGTGATGATTTGATATACGTGTGCGTTGTGAAAGGATCCCCACCTCCTACTAATTAACACATCCATCACCTCACATATTTATTTTTTTTTTATGTGTGAGGACATTTAAGTGCTACTCAGCAATTTTCAATATGCAATAGAGTGTCATCAACTGTAGTCATCATGTTATCCGTTTGATATTCAGACCTCGTTTATCGCATACCCATACGCTTTTATCAACCTCTGTCTGTTTCTCCCACCTCCAACCCCTGGCAATAACTTGCTGCTACTTTCTTCTGTTTTTGTGAATTTGACTTCTTTTTCTAGATTCCACGTGTAGGTGATGCCATACAGTATTTATCTTTCTCCGTCTGGCTTATTTCACTTAGCATAATGACCTTAAAGTCCATCCATGCTGTTGTAAATAGCCAAATGGCAGGATTTCCTTCTTTCTCATCACCGAATAATATTCCTTGGTATAAATATACATATCTCCATCTTTATCCATTTGTCTGTTGAGGCTTTTTCTATACTGTGGCTGTTGTGAATGACGCAATGAGCATGGTAATCAGAGATCTCTTTGATATTTTGCTTTCATTCCCTTTGGATATATACCCACAAGTGGGATCTCCGGGCCATGTCTATGTTATCTCAATAGCTTCCCAATACTCCCGTCTCCTCTGCGACTTCTTTCCTTTCTAGTATCTATGCTGCTGGCAGTATCGTGTTTCTAAAATACAAATTTGACCCTGTTACCATCTCATCTGATACCCAATAGGCTCCCTGTTGCATTCAGTCTACAATCCAACTTTCAAAATTTGGCATAAAAATCCTCTGGGAATCAGCCCCTTCCTAGTGTGGAGCCCTGTCTCTGCTCAACATCTCTCCTTCACAGACACATTCTGTTCAGTAACTGATGTTTCCACAAAGTTCTAAATAATCCAAGCCTCACGCTTCCTCTCTCCTGTTTGATCTTATTGGAGTAACTTTCCTTGCTCCTATTCACCTATCAAAACCCTATTCAGTGTTTCCTCTCTGTGAGTGTCATTTTGAGCTTGTTTCAACAGCACTGAATAATTAATTAACTACCCTCTTTTAGAATCCACGTGTCTTTTTACAAGTCTGTGTGCTTTCACCATTAATAATTGTAATATGTTATAATTATTTGTTAATGTGACAATCTCCCTATTATTTGGGGGCTTCCTGAAGAAAACAGGCATTCGTCATTCATCATCATTTATTCCCCAGAGACTATTATGAGCTCTTTGAGCAGCAATGGTAATAGCTCATGTTTATGGGGAGTTGCTATGAGCCAGGAATTGTGCTAAGGCCTCCTTTCAATGGCAGTGTAGGAGGAGCTCAATACAGTCTTTTTGATTCCAAGTTCCTCATCAAATGGCGCATGATCCATTGCTGATTCACAAATAATGGGGACATCAAATTGTGCCCTTACAGCATAGACTCAGCTAAGGATTTGAGGTGGAGGAAACGATTAAGAGATGAAGGAAAGAGTCATATGCCTGCTTTCCAAGGCATTCAGCCTAACTCAGGAACTATTGATTAAATACCTGCTGTGTACCCAACCCTGTACTAGGCAATTAACCAAGTGTTTGCTTCAATAGAGGTGTCCCACCTTACTGGAATTCAGCTTTTCCAATCTGTAAATGAAAATATATTAGTATTTTGATGATTGTGTTTTAATCCCATGCACATAACAAATCACAGCAGGGGCTCAATGCTGTATGGAGTTCCGTGTCCAATGCCAGCATGTAGCGAGATAGAAAGCACATGAGCCTAGGAATCAGCAGGGTTCCAGTCCCCGTTCTGCTCCCTCCTCACTGTGTGAGCTGGGATTAGACTCTCCTCCTCTCAAGGCCTCAATTTCACCAACTTGAAATTGAGAGAAATGATCTGGATGGGCTCCCTGTCTCTTCTGCCTTCGATACAATCTATGGCTCTATGGCTCCCTCCTCAGAAGTTTCTCTAAAAATGCTGTATACTTTACCTCAGATGGAAGAAATGTCCCCTCTAGCTTTGGAGGTAAAAATTCCAAGAGAAGCTCCCAATGGCATCAAGGGCTTCTCTCCACGAGTTAATTAGAAGACTTTTTTGGAGAGTAGGATATATCCCCGGCACCAAGAAACAGACCTGCAAAGAACCTGTTTCCAGGCTCTGTCTTATTCTGGTGCCATTATTATCAGGCAAGGTGCTAGAGAAGCCCTGAAGTTCCAGCGTCTGAAATCACATCTCAGCTCTGCCAATGGTGTGGCCCTGGCATGAGAAGCTCCCTCTCTCTACGTCTTTTTTCTCAACTTCAAAATGGAGGCAGTGGCACCTAGAGCGTAGGCTAATGTTTCAGTTCAGAGATGTGTATTTAGAACAGGGTTGGCATATCGTCAAAGCTCCTTAAATCTTGTTACAATTGGGCATATGGTTAATCAAAGTTCTATCTCGTTTAGCAAAGAAGAAAACTAAGACCCGGGGAGGTGATATGACGTTTCTCTGGTCACAAGAGCCACCCCTTCACTAAAATACTATATATAAAAGGATAGCAATCACCAAAATGGATATTTGTGTACATTCTGGACTTGCAAGTGTCATCAGATAGGAGCACCTAGTCCTAATTTGCAAGAGAAGACCCAGTCCTGGAGGGATGGAGTGACTTGCCCAAGGTTGCACAAGTAATTCGTAGCAAAGCTGGGATATGGAACCCGGATAGTTTAATGCCAAAGCCTCTCCCCATTCCATTAAGTTCACCCCATCCCCTTGGGCCTCCCTAAACTCTTGGCACTTCAATCAGTTTCCTAAGGAATGTTCTGGAAGTTCGGAGATGAGCACGTTAGCAAGGCAAGGTCATTGCACGTATGGAAGTGTCTGTCCATCTGTGTGTCAGTCATGTGTCTAACAATTACTCCCGGTGGGCGGTGGCAGGAGGGGACGCTGTGCCCCGACCAGACTTGACTTTGCGGAACGTGCCTCCCTTTTCTCCCCAGAGTCCCACCAGAGTCGGCCTCCCCAAGTGCTCCTCTGAGCCCATCAGGGAACCTTGAAGTTTCCTTTGCAACTCTCAGTCCCATACCCCCGAGCAGATGTGCAAGGACGTTTGCTCACTTAATGGCCTGTTGAAGACGTTTGAGGAGCCGCACTATCTCCCTATCAGCCTCTCTGAGACATGCATTATCCATCCGTCCTTGAAGCGGGTCCCCCAGTGCAGTGATTAAAACAGTCCTGTGTTGGATAAACCTGATGCAATTTTCCGAAAGTCATCATCTCGGCATTTCCCCCGCCGCCGTGGAGCACCTCGCCTCCAATTTCTGGGCTTGCTCATTTGTTTTCCTTCCTACAATCTTGGAGACACTCTTCCGAGTGACCTCTGCTAAGGAAGGGAACAGTACACTCTTATCCTGACATTATGCAGACGCGGTGACAAATTGGTCTATTTTTTATGCTTGACAGAAATGGTAGGGGTGGGAAACGGGAGAAACATATTAACTCACCATATCTTTGACCACTGGTTGATAGAGTTTGGGAAAGGCTTAGTTTCTTTGTTTTTTGTTTTTTTTTTTTTTTCCTCAAGTTTCCCTCCTTATGTCTAGTCTCACGTGTTCTTCCTTTAATTAGTCACGGAATGTGACAAAACTTGCAAAGCGGGCCCGGATCCTGGTCGGTTTTTGAAGGCGATGCGATCAGAACCAATTTGTCACTGTTCTCTTAACCCAGCTCCTCCTCACCCCGCTCCCCCCCCCCCCGTTCTGGGGACGCCGCTCCTCTCTCCAAGTTATCTGCCATCTCCAAGTGTTGGATTCCACTTCTCTCCACCCTCTTTTCCATTTCTCGTGTCATTAACTTTTACGGATTCTTCATTTATATATATATTACATATATAATATATATATATCTGTTTATCTCTCTTTCCATTTCCACTGTGTGCCCTTTGTGTGGGTCTGTGAGGGGGTGAGTCTCTGGCATCTGTGTTTGTCCGACTTTCCTTATCTCGATCACATTTCCTTACACAGGGTCGTGTCTGTCACCCTGCATTGAGTTGTGATGAATGCCTAGCACGGTCCCACTCCTCCTTCCTCACCCAGGTCGGTGTGGCCTCGGGGCTCTTCCCTGAGAGGGACAGTCATTCAGGGAGTCATCACCCACGATGTGTCTCCAACCAGAAAGCGAGCAGAAGGATGAGCTATAGACGGGAGGAAATGATGAACATCTATCTTTTGTGTTCTTGGTCATGAAGAGGTCAAGGTGGCCGGGAGGGAATTCTGTGAGGTGAATTGTAGGATGAAATTGTACACTTAAAAATAGATCAGAAGATAGAGGGAGAAACCCGGAAAGTGACCTGCTGCATCACTTCCCTCTGCTCGTTCCCTCTGCTCTTCCTGGACCCGTCCCTCCACACTCTCATCACCTCCTTACTCATCTGTCTCCTGATCCAAGACTGTGAGCTCCTTAGGAAAGGAGGAGTCTGACTTTTCTAATCAGTGTACCCGTAGCCCCTAGCACAGTACTCAGTGTTTCTTAATAGATGCTTAATACTTTTTAAGTGATCCAAATTGTGACCAACCTTTAGGATCAGAGACTTTATAACAACTTCTATTTGTTAAGTAAAAAAGTAAAGTTAAGTAAAAATGTAAGTAAAAAAAAAAAAAGGTAAGAAATATTACTTTTTTTTTCCACCTGTGTTTATTTTCCTTTTGTTCTTATTTGGCACATAAAAAAAATGTTGTTTAATCCTAAGTGGTCTGAGCTCTACTGAAGAAAACTGAAGGAAGGAGAACCGTCTGGTCACCGGTCGGCCAGGGTGCTAAATTGGAGAAACAGATTGTCTGGAAACTAGTGAATTCCAAGCAAGACGATCCATAGAAGAGGGTAAAACTCCTGGAAAATCGTGAGATCTCTTGTGGAGAGTCTTACCTTGTATGTTCACGTTGGCAGGCGAAAAAAAGAAAAACTGATGTAAACCGACATATACAAAAACGATGTTTGTGATTTCACAGCATGAAACTCAAGAACCGAAGTAGAGATGAGAGTGAATAGATTCGAGGTCTCCAAGAACCTGAGTTTTTTTTTTTTTTTCCATCTTTCTTTGGAATACACCCTTCACCCTAAAGTTCACAAGCCCGTAGCCAGCAGGGACAGGAGTATTGTGCTTCCTTATTCACATCGAGTTGGGGAGACAAGATTCCCAACCTTGAAATGCGTCCTTTTCCCTCCAGCCAGTTCCGTAGGTGTGTTGGCCCTAAGATGAATGAGCGGCACCACGGGGCGTGACACGCTCCCTGGTGTGTGACTAGATTCCTGAAACCATCGGTGGCAAAAAAGGGAAGAGTTGCCACGATTGGCTAAGACCAGAGTTTCTCAACCGTGTCACTGCTGACATCTGATAATTCCTTGTCCTGAAAACGCTCTCCTGTGTATGGAAGGAGCAGCATCCCGGGTCACCAGCTACCTTAGCATCCCTCCCCAGTCCTCTCCACACATTGCTCTCTGTCCCTTTGCAGATAAAGTCGCTTCCAGGGTGAGCACTACTGACTTAGACCAAGGGACTAGAATATTTGAGCGACAACCACAGTGTCCGCCATAATTAACTAGCCCTGTCTTCACAGATGTTCTCCACTTGAGAAATAAACCTTTGAAGTTGTATGTTTTATTTTAAAATAAATGGTTCTCCCAGAAGATCTTTATCCTGGAATGCCCGTGCACGGTCTAACTGGTGATTTTTTGCTTCTAAAAGCCAGCAAGTGGAATCCGCAATGGCCCCATGTCAACCGTCTCCCCAATTTTAGCTCAGACCAACTATGACACCCTCCAGGATGGTACCTCCTCAATATGGAAATTGGGAAGGTGCTAGTCTGAGGAGGGCAGCCTGTATCAGGGTCGCTGGTGTCACTGTAGTGAGAGAGGCAGAGGGGGAGGGAGAAGGGCAGGGCATGAGACGGAAGAAAACGTGAAGGTGGAAGCAAGCGGGGTTCTCCACCCTCCTGGAAGGGGGGCCGTTTGCTTGGCTTCCAGGCCGTGGCTGCATGGCGCTGATTGCTGCCTCTGCGGGCTCTTCTTTCATTCACAACAACACGTGGAAGGTGCCCATTTGTTTGTCGATTTCACAAGTGAGGAAACGGAAGCCGAGAGGTATTTTGTTCTGGCCCAAGGTCAGAGACTCCTGTGTTCACGCACCAGCATAGCCTAGAAACGCAATTTGAACCCAGGCCTCTGCCACTAGAAACTCATTTTTAATATTATTATTTTTTATTCCAGTGTCTGCCAGTATGTCTGTCATTCTCCGTGTAGGAGCCCATCCGTCGGAGCTCTAAACTTCTAGGACCATGTCATTCACGGGGACAGGGACAGGGATGCAGGAAGCAAGAGGAGGGTGAGGGGCTCTGAGACGTGGGCAAGGGGGGGTCATTAGGTGAAAGCCGGGCTCTGCCTTACAGACCTGTCCCCACAAGCTGCCTTCCGACTCCTGTGATAAATCCCGCTCCCTCGAGTCCCTTCCTTCAGCCACAGCTGCACACACGCAGCAATCACCGTCACAGGGGTCATGTCCAAATTGCAAAGGACAATGCAGCCAGGAGGTCTGAACGGGGTGGGGGGCACACAGGGCACCTGCCGGCCGCCCTGCCCAGGGCCGCACCCCGAGCTCCCCGCTCCCGGGGCCCCTCTTCCCAATTGTACTGGCTGGAACCACGCTTCCGCCAAGCCTCCTAACTGCTCTCCCTGCCTTTTTCTCCTCCCCGTCTAATCCATTTTACTTAATTGGATTAATTTTTCCTAAACCGCTGAACATTTCACTTCTCTGCTACCAAAAATGAACCAACCAACCGATACAGAGCTGTAATAAAAAGAAACCGAGCCCTGGCTTCTCAGCTCTGCCGCAAAGCCCCTGGCACACTGTCCCCATCCATCCGTGGTCGGGTCTGACTCAGACCCACAGCCATCTGCCTACCCGTTGGATCCCACCTCCCTGAGCCTCTGCGTCTTGCATGTACACCTGACTGTGTCTCCCATCTTGCCCCACTGCTCCCCCTGCTTATGCTCTCTGGTATCCCTGCGTCCAATTTGCCCATTCTGGTAATCCCCCCTTCTCCTCCAGTGTTGTTCTGAGAGGCCACAGATTGTACCCATTTTTTTTGGAGGGGTGACCAACAAGAGGGTCAAGGATGTAAAAGACAAGACCCAAGTCATGTCTGTAGGTTGTAGAGCAGGGGGCCTAAATCCACATCTTCTGATCTAGCTCTTCATCTGGTGTCATAATCATTCACTATCTCCACCATTCCATCCAAGCTTAAAGACGTGTAGCCAAAGCTGCACCCGACCCCCATCTCCCAGCCGCATTATCTTCAGGCTTCAGCCGGTAATATCAGCACAGCCCATTTAAGAGCATTATCAACAAGCCTTCCCTCCTGCTTCCTTTGTCCTAAACTCAAAGGAACCATCTCCATGAGATTAATTCCGAAACGGCTGTAGCATTTGTATAGTCGATGCCATCTCCAGTTATCTTAATTGTATATTTGGGAAACCCGCCCTGTGCCTGTTTCATATGGCATGCCATTTGGTGTTTATGACCATCATACTGGAGTTAACAGCATATGGGGAGCTCACCCACTCTGAATACTAAGCTTATCCAATCTTTCTCTCAGAACCGACAGGAGAAATAACTAATAAAAATGATTACAATAATAGAGGGTCATATAAATGCCAAATGCAATAGCTATTCTTCATTCTCAAGTTTCTTAATATCTTTTCTCCACCAACATCATAAAAGTGGGGGAGGGGGAAGACAAGATATTATTATGCATCAATAATTAGGGATGTTTCCTTAAGCTTTACTTCAAATTCTTCTGTTAAGGGTTAAGATTCAATTTTAGGGTCAACTTGAAGGTGAGGCCAAGTTTTAAGGATAATTGAAGTAGAAATTGTGTGACCTTTGCAAAGACCTCTCTTTGTATTTATGCATTTTTCTCCAACCAGCAATAATAATAATAATATAAAAAGATACAAGAATAACACTTAACTAAATCAGATGCAGATGGCTGTTTTATCAAGCAGAGGCAAATTTTTATCATTTTAAAAGCTTTTGTTTTTGTAAAGGGAAGAAAATGGGCCATGTTCCCTTATTTTTTTTAAGAGAGGAAAAAGCATATGTTTTTTAATTTGAAATGGAGTATTAATGGTGTTATCTCCCGAGAATTGCTGCGCTAGAGTGAATTGTAGAAAATGCATTTACTTGCAAGCTTTCTGGTAAATTCTTCTCTGACTTAGAGAGTTAGTGGCATATTATATCAGCCTACCTTTCCAAGACAATACTGTACACACACCCCGAGAGTCAATTTCCTGAGCCTCTTTTACTAGATCATCTTGTTTCCTTTGTTTATATTATTGATTTAGGGAAAATCATTTGGTGAATATTGAGTGCTCACCTAAATGAGAAGGTGGTAATGTGCGGCAAGTAGACAGAGAGAGATATAACATAACTGGGATAATAAAACCTTGTATCTGCGCTGCAATTTATAGTTTGCATTATCCTATTTGAACCTCACTATACCTCTGGGAGTTATGGGGACAGAGACTATCAGGCCGATTTTATAGATTGGAAGGGAAGGCTGGAGGGTTTAAGTGGCCCCCTTCCCGTGTGCAGCGGGTAATTGAACCAGGACTAGAACCTCCACGAGCCAATCTTATGTTCCCTCTTCTGCACAAAACTGCCTCTTGATTAACAGCCACCCAACCATTCAGAGACATTCAGGGAGCACCTGCTGTTTGCCTGCATTAGAGTTGAAACAGTGCCAGACACGACCGTGTTTTTAGGTACTGTCCCAGTGCTCCCGGTGGTTACCATTGAGTCTAAAAACAAGAGATAAATGTAGGAACTCTTCAGTGAGTGAGATACGACAAGTACACAGGTATGGACAACTGCAGCACCAATATAAGCTGGTTATATGGGAGGCCTTACTTGGGAATGAATTTACGAAGCAAGTACCGTATTGCAGTCACTTGAATTGTAACTTCTTTCCCTCATTGGACAAACATATGATAGATTGACCCGACACTTACAGGAAAGAAATTCTAGTTCTGGCACCTTTAATTAATGATGAGGAAGGAGCATGTGACTTCACCTTTTGGGGTCTCACTTTATTCATCTGAAAAAATTTGTTTAGGAAGTACCCAGTGGTTAAAGTTTCTGTAAATAGTGTATAAAATAAAAGAAAATATTGGCATACAATAATGGTCCTGTGATAGTTTGGGGTGTTTGGGTGATAAAATTATTTTTGTTATTATTACTCTGTGGGAAGAGCTGGAGATGCAGAAATGAATACACAAATGCCCCTCATGTTAAGAAACTTCATCTAGTGAGAGATCCCCAAGCCCTTTCCCTCCTTCCTTCCTTCTCTTTCTCTCCCTTCCTTCTTTCCAAAGCTTTTTCCACTTTTCATTCTTTCCTTTCTTCCTTCTTTGTTTACTGGGTGCCTTCATCATGCCAGGCAAAGCACTAGGTTCTTGCTTTTTCAAGAATGTATTAGGCATTGATCAAGCCCTGAAGGGGATTTCAGTCTAGAGGAGAAATAATGCACAGTAAAGAGTTATGATGAAGGGTGCACCAAGACGTCAGGGGAGCAGACTTCAGCAGCAAGAAGGTTCAAGAAAGTTATAGAAAGCTTCTCCCAAGATAGGACAGCTTTTCAGATCCTAAAATACAGTTGGGAATTGGCCAAATGAATGAGAATTTGCTATTTAATTAGGTTTGGGCAGCATTATTCTACTAGGAGGCTGGAGCCCAGAGCAACTGCATGCTGACCAGGGTCCTGCAGCCACAAACTGGCCAAGCAGGTCTGCTCTCACTCCATACTCTCCTCCTAATCCAAATGTTGCATCTTTCTTTCTTTCTTTCTTTCTTTCTTTCTTTCTTTCTTTCTTTCTTTCTCTCTCTCTCTCTCTCTCTCTCTCTCTCTCTCTCTCTCTCTCTCTTTCCTATTTGCCATCTTAGACCTCAGTTTTTCCACCTGTAAGATCCCAGGATTAGTCTAGTCTTTTAAGGTGTGGTTTAGCTTCTTCTTAAAAACTCTTATAGATGCTAGACAGGTCTCAATTTGGGGTCTTTTCACTATTTCTATCCTTTCCTTGGGGATTGCATTTTATCCCAAGGCTTGAAAGATCACTAGAGACTCCCAAATGTAGATATTGTGCCACAAACTATCTAGTTTAAGACCCATCTACTAAACTCAGCAAATGCAATCCCTTCAAAATCAAAATCCCAATTACTCCCCATGCCCAAGGCCCTGTCATCCTCTAATCAATCAATGGGGCTAACATTCACCTAGTAGCTCAGCTTACAAATCTTTACTCTTATTCTCTGGTGCCATCTAGCATCAAGTCTAACCACTTCCCAAAATATCCTGTACTCTAACAAAATGATGTATATCATGACACCATACATCTATGGCTGTTAAAACTATTAGGTAAGACATTAATGGAGTAGCTTCATAGAGAACAAGTCAGAAAAATGGCGCCTTAATGCACCCATCAACCTTAATGTCACTAGAGTGACCACTAGACCATGTATCCCCTGGGATGCAATAGGAATTCCCAGTCACCATCTATGTCATCAATTCTCTAAATATAGCTTCCAGACTTTAAGAAATAGAGGGGATAGAGGAACATATATGGTGACACCATGAATATGTAATCAGACAACTACAGAATGTGGGAAGATCTATGTGACAAAAACCCTCATTTTAAAAAAATAAAAATAATGTTGATTTCATAGAAGAAATGGAAGAGTTTCCTTTCTTAAGTAACTTAAAAGCTGTCAAAACCCATCTGTACTACAGAAGATGGAGTGGTGGCTCCTTGCAGGGAATACTGACTAGAAAGGGTCTCGCAGTTCAAAATTATCTGAGTCATAGCCTGTGAGGTTCTTACACGGCTATGCAAAATTTATTGAGCTGTACTCTTTGGGTTTGTGTAAATTATACCTCAGACAAAAACATTTTAATTAATGTATGTAAAGAGGGAGAGAAGACTGTTATAAATTAAAATAGACATAAGAGACATGTCAGCCTAATTCAATATACAAATCTTGTTTGGATTCTTATTTGGGTGGAAAAACTTGTAAAACACACACATTTTTTGATACAATGGGGAAATGTTGGATTAGATAATATTAGTACATTGTAATTCTGTTATGTGTTCTAATTGTAATATAGTAACAAAAATAACAATGAGGAGATGGAGGAAGAAGAGGAAACAGTCATAGTCTGCTAGAGATACTTACTGAAGTAATTATCGGTAAACATGATAAGAGGTGTGATATTTACCTCATAGGATTCTAGGGTAAGGGCCAAAAAAACTATAGTCCATGAGTTAAATCCCCACCTTCCACCTATTTTTGTCAATAAAGTGTTATTAGCACTTACCCATGCCCATTAATTTACCTATTATCTAGGGATGCTTTGGCATCACAGTGGCAAAATTGAAAAATTATAACAGTAATCTCTGTCTTCAACACTGAAAATATTTACTATCTGGCCTTTATAGAAAAGTTTGCCAATCCCTGCAATGAGAAGAGAATGAGAGAAGAAAAAAGAAAAGAAAAGAAGGAAGGATGAAAGGAAGGAAGGAAGGAAGGGTGGGGGAAGGAAGAAAAGGTGGGGGGAGGAAGGAAGGAAGAAGGAAGAGGGAAGGAAGAAGGGAAGAAAGACTGAAGGAGAAAAAAGGCAAGGGCAAGAGAGAACTGTAGAATGTTGATAAACTGGGTGATGACTACATACAAAATTTATTTTTCTAGTCTCTCTATTTTTATGAATATTTGAAGAATTCCATAATATTTTAATGCATTTTAAATGTAGACACATCTTACCATAATTCAAATTGTCATCATTACCTGGAATTCTTCAATGGCTTCTAACCATACTTCCAGCAACCTGTCTTGTTCCCCTACCCTCTTCTCACTATACTTAAGCCAAGTGATCCCTTTAAAACGTAAATTGAATCATGTCATCGCCATGTATTAAAATCTCCAGTGGAAATCCTAAAGTCTTTGAAGAAAATTCCACACTTTACAACCTGACCGAGAGTGAACCGGCACCCGCAACCTCATGAGCTTCATTCTCTAAAGCTCCCTGCAACAGCCTCTTCTTACTCTTCATGGTAAACTCCAAACCTATCCCAAAATCAGGACTTATTACATGCTATTTTACCCGGAAACACTTATTTAGCTCTTTGATTTCTCCCATCCTACAGGTCTCATTGGAGAAGCCTTCTACCTTATTAAAAGAGCCATCTTCCCTGATTAATTTGTATTCTCTATTACTTTGCTCTGTTTGACTTTCTTCAGAGGATTTACTTGTAGCCTTGTGTCTTGTTTTGTCTTTGTCTTTTTTTCATCCACTAGAAAGTAAGAGTACCTAAAATGAAAACTAACCTCTCTTATTCTTACTTCATTTCAGTTGTTAGAACAGAAGCTGAGCAGAGGGAATGAGGAAGGAAGGAAGGAAGGAAGGAAGGAAGGAAGGAAGGAAGGAAGGAAGGAGAAATTAGCATATTCAAAATGAACATACAGAGATATTCTAAAATAATTCTAAAACATAAAGATCCCCGTGAGGTCAAAGAAGCAGAATGCTGATAGTTATAAGAAGCTCTACAGAGCAAAGTCCAAGAAAGATAGAAAAAATAGCAGTTCACCATGATTCAGCTCACCAGACTCTTATGGAACCCCTCTTGGGTAAAAGGTGTGATATGATACTAGGAACCAGGGGTATAGAAATATCTAGTGCAAATTCCTTTATAGTCAGTGACGATAATGATGAGGTTAGTAAGTTTGCCTGCTAACCAATATTCGTCATTTCCCATGCTCTCAGCCCTATTCTAAGGACTCCACATGTATTATCCCATCAGCATTTCTTTCTCAAAATAACACTATAGGTTCTATTAGAATCTTCATTTGGAAAAAAAAAAAAGGAAATTGAGATGTAAGGAACCAGTGATTCACTGACAGTCAGTAGGCGAAATACTTGTAAACAGCAACCAATATAAAAGACAGTGAAGTATTTGTTAAATCCCTCTGTAGGATTGAAAGAATAGGCATGATTTATCAGGACATGGCAGAGAAGGCCTCACAGATAAAGCAGCAGCAGTTGGCCGGGGCCTGCTGGGATGAGAAAGGTATTGCTACCTGGAGACTGGGGTGACGGGAAGGCCGTGAGTGGAGTGCTTCCCTGCCTGAGCCGTAGAACCCGATAGAGCTCCGAGCTGGGATCCCATCCTGATATGTGCCAGGTCTATGACCCTATGATCAAAGTCTCAACCCTAATTCCCCACTGGGTTGTGTTAAGTATTAAGAAAACCTTGCATTCAAAGCCCAGCGTCTGGTCCACGGTAATCATGGAAACTTATGCAGCTGTTACCCCTCCCAATTTAGGAACAGTAAGTACAGGAAGCCTGTCACCGAAGAACTCTGCAAGTCTGTGAAAAGTAATCTGAGATCAGTCTGGTGCAGGTCGTGGAGAAGTCTGGACTCGGTTTCAGACTCACATAAACTGGGCAGAGTGCACAAGTGTGGGAATTCTGGGGAGCTGTGGTTTTAAGGTGAACTCAACAGGGCACCTCGAAGTGTTAAGCACTATTTTTGTCATTATTATTAAACACGGTTCATGGCTAAATAAAACAAAACCTCATTAGGTGTCAATGGCAGCCCCCCCCCTTTGAGATCTTGGTAGAAGCAGTGATGATATTTTTAGAAAGACAACACCCCAATTTGCTTTTGGAAATATCACTCAAGCAGCACCGGGAAGAATGAATGAAGGGAGGTGAAACTTAAGTCAGGGGGGTAATTCTGAAGGTTTCTGAAATGAAGCAAGTGGTGAGCCCCTGAACAAAGAGTTGCAGAGAATTTGAGATGAGCGTGGTTGGACACGTCCTGGGTTCAAAAAGGAAAAAAAAAAAAAAAGATGGTAGGATCAAAACTGAAAATTATAGAAATAAAATTCAGACACTGATTTTAATAAAAGTGAATCTAGAATTTCCAAAAGTTCTGAAATTACCCAAAAACGACCCTTAGGGCAACTGGATTTACTCCAGAAGACCCACACATCACTCAGGTCCTAGAGTTGGTGACACTGGTGACAAGTCTGAGAATGTTAAGACCTCCTATTCCAGGGTGCCGTTGGTGATTTTGCTGCAGTATATCTCATGGAGCTAAGAAGACAGAGAAATAAGCATTAAAATGTCAAAGTCGAGTATCAGAAACTGGCATTCAGGAAAGGTGACGGGGGTAAGCAATTAAGACTTTCTTCCGTAGTACATCATCTTCTTGCGCATCACAGCAGAACAGTCTGTGTTTGAAGCTTCATAAACCAGTGTTTTCCACCGAAGCACCGACTGGAACAGTTCTTCCCAGCAGTCTGTGTGCAAATGGCTATACTCTGGGCAAGGTGGTGATTGCACGAACAAGCCCCCATGGTTTCCAGTCCTGCATTACCCAGCGCCATCACCACTAGGCACGTGGGGCTGGGGTGCACCCGAAACGTGGCTAATCCAGTTTGAGATGTGCTCTAAATGTAAAAGATACTCCAGAATTCAAAGATGTACAGTGAAAAAATGTGCCATATATCATTAATATTAATTAATAAAATTATTAATATTTTATGTATCACATATTAAAATCATTGTGTACTGGATATATCGAGTTAGAATATATTGTTTAGGGGCACACAGCGAGTGCTACGTGAGGCACTATCTCTATCTCTCTATCTCTATCTCTATCTCTATCTCTATCTATCTCTATATCCCTGTCTCTATCTCTTGGGCCACCTGGTGGCTCAGTAGTTGAGCATTTGCCTTTGGCTCAGGTTGTGATCCTGGGGTCCTGGGCTTGAGTCCCTCATCAGGCTCCTCTGCCTATGTCTCGGCCTCTCTCTGTGTGTGTCTCTCATAAATAAATCAATAAAATCTTATTTATGTGTATATATATATTTATAATATATATATTTAAATTACTTTATCCTGTTTCTTTTTTTTCTTTTTTTTTTTATCCTGTTTCTTTTTTGCTTTTGTAATGTGGCCGCTTGAAAAACCAATGGAACTGGCTCTCATTTGTGGCTCATTATATTTCTATTGGATAGTGCTGCTCTGGACTCTGTCCAATTGGATTTCTTGCTGCCTTCTGGTATAATTGGCATTTCAATGGCCTCATGCCTCACCCCATGCTCATTTGTCAAAACCTTACCTATTCCTGAATCCCACCTGAAAGGATATTGCTTCAATTCATTATTTTCTGAAGTCTCTAATCACATATGATATTCCCTCTTGAACTTCTAGAGGAATTTATTTATCCTTACAATGTATTGATCATAGCTTTCTAGGTATTTTTTCCATTTATTTTACCAGAATGTAAGTTCTTTGAAGACAATCACATATAACACATTTTTATGACCCACAGATCCTAGCATAGTGCTTCATGAGTTTTTCTTCCTCTGAATTTAAAATAATTCAAGAGCCCTATAATCTGTTTTGGGGTCATGATGCTTCATGGATCTCAGACATTCTGATGTATAAAAGGGAAACGCTTATCCCTCTACTTCTGCTTTTGTGATATTATAGCTACTAATGTAGACTGTCAACAGCTTTGGATGGGGGGGGGCAGGGAGAATGAAAAAAAGAGTCCCTTAGGATGCTGAAACTTAGACTTGGAATAGAGGCCATAAAAGAGAAGTTGATAAAACATGGATCCATGTACAAGGCAGTTGAGAGACAGAGACAGAGAGAGACAGAAGTTGAAAACTATTGATTTGCTGTTCATGCGAGGGAATAGCACACAGTCCAATTGATCAGATTTTAGATGTATTATTCAAAGTAGGCTAATTCCTGCAATGTACAATCTTCACTTTCCAATGAATTGATGAAATAAAAGCTTACAGTTATTTTTCCTGCACAGTATGATCCAATGTGGAGAGTCAGAAGTTAAGGGCATGCTCTGCTCTGCAGAGTCACTCGAGGTCCCAGACTCCCTTCGTTTTGTGTCTTCCCCCTCCATTAGGTCATAGGAGAACTCTCCACCCAGCTAATGCAAGAGGGAAAGGAGAGATCAAGGGGTTTATTAATAGGCAAGTTCCAGAAGTGTCATATGTAATCTCCTCTATTCACATCTTATTGAACCGAACTTAGTCATATGGCCACACTCTACTTGAAGGGTAGGGTAGGAAAGACAACTTAGATGCAGGTTAATGAAGAGAAGATCAAATATGTTGGTGAAAAAAAAATATGTTGGTGAACACTGGAGTTGCTGGCACAACAGAGCACATGTAGGACAGGGCTTTCGATCACTTGTTTTTTCACTCATTCCTTTAAGACAAGATTTTTTTAAAACCCTGGCACTCTTGGGCTGGACAATCCTTTGCTGTTCAGGGTCATTCTGTGCCTTGGAAGATGTTCCCCAGCATCCTGGCCTCTACCTTCACATGTCAGGAGCACTGCCTCCCCCCAGTCATCTCAATAAAGAATGTCTTCAAATATTTCCATTTGTCCTGGGGCAGAGGTGGAGGGGACCTGGCTTGATGATGACATTCCTTTATCAAGTATTATCTGAATGTCGTGAAATCCCACCTATTTGTTAGCGTGGAAGAATCACAGAATTCTTTATTTGGTGACATCAAGAGGTACCCCCTACCCCAATCCTTTATACACGGCTGCCCCTCAAGCATCACAGTAGGGAGTAACCAACTGTCAACAACAGACCCCGTCTCAATGTTCATCCCATTTCCTTGTCTGCACGTAAGATCTAACTCCACTTTCATCCCTCTGGTTCTGTCTCATATTCAATCATTTGCCTCCAGATTAATCAATCTTCTAGTTTGAAACCCCTTCAGTCATCTCATTCTGGAATATTGGATTAATCTTCCCACAAGATAATCTGTCTCCTCTTCTCTAATAGGAATCGCCTAAGAAATAAAAGCATCATTGTATCTCAAGGATGTGTAAATAAATAAATAAATAAATAAATAAATAAATAAATAAATTAAAATTAAAATTAAAATTAAAAAAAATGGCACTCATGTTGTCGTTACTACATCCAGCCCCCTTGGCAAACGTAACTCATCAGCCTCGTTGCTCAGTCCACTGGAGCCTAGAGTCCACCTCGGAATCGAGGAAGCATGTGAAGCAATCACTGCTGGTTGAACAGGATTGTAACAAGAGATTACAATTATTTGACCTATAAGTTCTGGTCCAAATCTTTCATTTACAGAGAAGAGGAAACTGAGAACCAGATGACAAAATGGATCGCCCAGGCCACACAGCATCTTGGCTTTCTGGCCTCTTGTTTCTTCTCTTGCCCCTGTGGTGTGAATTAACGAGGCTTGCCCAAATCCTGTGGACTGAAGCCATAAAAAAGGTTGCTAAAAGCAGGACTAAGAAAAAAATCAAATAATATAAAATAAAATAAAATAAAATAAAATAAAATAAAATAAAATAAAATAAAATAAAATAATAAAATAAAATAATAAAATAAAATAAAAGCAGGACTTAGGTGCTGGGGTGAACTTGAACTGAACCAGATTCTTTTCCCTTTTTCTCCCAACCAGATTCTCTTTCTTTTTTTTTTTTTTTCTTTTTTTTTTTTCTTTACAACAAAGTATACTTTACTATATTGAGCAGAGATTGGAGGGGTATAATTACCCCCGCCATGCTGGTTTTTAGGAGATCAAAGAAAAAAAGATGATTCTGAATGCTAACTAAATGCCTGAATTTAAAATTCAAGAAAAATAAGAAGCAGTCACATGAAAATAGTGTTAACTGCAGCAGAATTTGCCGAGGTGAATGTGGTAGGTATATTTCAATGATAGGATTTGAGATTCGATGTTAGGCACAGGCTTTTTTGGAAAAAAAAAAAATTCATCAGAGTCTGGTGGGAAATCAGAGGCTGTTTATGCTTTATCATTTGTATACAATAAAATACATTGGGAAGAAAAATTGACCCTGGTTCATTTTCTCATCTGGGTTTTATTTCTCTACTCTCAGCGTTCCTGGCTGGGGCTGGTACCATCCATGTTTATGTGAAATGGGCCAGTGCTCTCATCTTGCCTTTCGATAATTATAGGTCTCCCCAGGAAAATGGCTTTACAGAGGAATTTTATACAGGTTTTAAAGATTTTATTATGAAGGACTCAGCCCTTCCACAATTATTAGTTTTAAAAGGTGCTTTGTAGCCACTGCTGGTGGAACAGCTATTGATCCCTTTACAATGGGAAGCCTGACTCTCTCATACCCACGTGAGCGCTGTACCTTGGTATCTTTTAAACTGATATAATAATGCGGTGAAGCAAACTGACCATTTTCCTTGTTGGAAGGCCTCGTATCCCCACTAATGGTGAAGAATAAACCTGGGGCTCATGGGCAATAGTAACCACAAATTTCACTTTGGTTGTACAGTCACACGGGAGGCTGTAATGAACTTGACCCAGTTGCATGGGGTTTGCTCAGGAGGCAATTGCTAAACTTGTTAAATAGACAACCTTCTAACTACCTTTTCACTTAGTCATCTCTTCTCCATCATCTCTGCCTTAGCCACCACCTCCTTTGCTTGGCACTCCTGAAACCGCTTCCCAGTGAGGATCCCCCTGCCTTGTTTGCTCCCCTGCTGCCATTATTCAGTGCCAAAGCTCCCAGTGCGACACGAGTAAATCCAAACTGGACCATAAAATGTTTTTAAGAAAAAAATTAAAATGCTCAATAAATGCAGTATTTGGAAATGGATAAATTAATTTCAGATCAAATACAACAAAACAAAAATCTGTACCATCTGTAGGCTCAGCCCCTGACAATCTGGTTCATATATACTTTGTCCCTTAAAACTTGCTTCCACGTGAACCTCATGAACCAGACTAACAAATTAATGAACATGCATACCTCATTTGGCAGAATAAAACAATTTATGGCACGTATTTCAATGCAGTGGTGTAGTCCCAAAAAATGGCATGGAAGGTTGAGAGCCAGGCAGATATATATGAGTTTTAATGTTTTTGTTTGTTTCTTCACTTGGTGAATGGCCCTGAGAAAAACCATTTAGCTTGTTGGAATCCCGTGTCCTGTAATGAGCATAATGTTGAGGAGAAATGGATAGAAGGGGCCACACAGAGTAGCCGCCATATCATTGCTACGGCATAGAAAAAGGAACTTCTATTTCCCGGAGAGTGCGGGAGCCCAGCAAAGGTAGGGAAACGGGATGCCACGGGGCTGGAAGAGCACTGGCAGGGGGTAGGGGCTTAGTCCGGAGGGACGGAGGTCAGAGTAGCAGGTCAGAGACGTGCTTAGGCAGACGAATCTGAAAGGAAGGTTAGGGGAAGGGCCAGATGGAAATTTGGAGAGATCAGTTAGAGGCTGTTGTAATAATCCAGGTAAGAGTTCACAAGGAAACTGAGGTGCTTATAGTGGAAATTAAAAAAAAAAAAAAAGTCCAGATGTGAGCAAGACTACAGCTGTTCTAAGGGAAGGAACATTTAGTCAATTATTACTGTGCGGGGAACACTGTACTTTTTGCTAATTATGGCTGTGTTCTGGCTTGTAAACCCTATAATTATTTTGATGTTTAGACAAGAAAAGTTTGTCTCATCCAATGCAAATTCTGTTAGCAAACAGGGTCAGGTGAATTTCCTATGGCCACACTACAGTAGATGTCGGAACCAAGATTAGAATGTGGATTGGTTCAAAAAATAGAACTACCCTACCAGCCAGGAATCACACCAGTGAGTATTTATCCAAGAAATGCAAAAACACTAATCCAAGGGCTACGGGCCCTAATATTTACTGCAACATTATTCATAATAGCCAAGCTATGGAAGCAGCCCAAGTGTCCATGGGTAGAGGGATGGATAAAGAAGAGGTGGTAGCGATATGCAATGAGGTATTACTCAGCCATAAAAAATCATGAAATCTGCAATGACATGGATGGAGCTAGAGAGTATAATGTTGAGTGTAATAAGTCAGTCACTGGGACACAAATACCATATGATCTCACTCTGATGTGGAATTTAAGAAACCAAACAAATGAGCACAGGAAAAAAAAAAGGAGAAGAAAAGAGAGAGAGAGAAAGAAAGACAAACCAAGAAACAAACTCTTAATTATAGAGAACGACACTGATTATTACCACAGGGTTCGGGAGGGAGGAGTGACATAGGGGATGGGGGGTTAAAGAGTACACTTGTCATGATGAAAAAATAAAACAAAATAAAATGATTTAAAAAAAAGAAAGAAAGAAAGAAAGAATGTAGTTTGGTCCGGAAAGCAAAGTTCGTGTGCTTTCCACTGTGTTCTCCCACACGCGTCCCGGAAAGGCGTGTGCTGAGGTACCCTGCTTTGCTAGGGAAGCTGTGGCAAGAGCATAAGGTTCAGGGAGGAATGTGCTGGGAGATGGCACCGTCCACTCAGACAAGGACCGGATCCTGCGAAGCCCAGTGAGGGCCAAAGAGGACTCAGACCTTGTGGGCAACGTGCAGCTCGTGCAGCTCAGAAACACCAACACAGGAAAGAAGGAGGCAGGGAGATGGGCTGGGGGTCGCTGCAAAAATTCAGGCGGGAAAATAGAGCAGCTTGAACCAAGGCAGGGCGGTGGGGATGGAGGCGTCCTTATTGACATAAGAGCCTGGCAATATATTGGCGACCGGCACAGCCGCGTTTCTAACCGAGATGAATCCCACTTTGTGTTCCAAAGATACGTCTGTATCTTTACATGGGCCTCTCCCTCTCCCGCCGTGTGAGTGTGTGTCTGTTGTGTCTGTATGTCTGTCTCTGTGATGTCTTCATAGATAATCCCAGAGTGAGAGGATGAGTGGCATTTTTTTTCCCGCTCTTTTTGATTATTATTGCTAATACATTTTAAGGAATTTGTGTCTCAGGAACCATGCTAAGAGCTTTATGGCCATTTGCTAATTTAATAATTATAATAGTTTCATGAGTTGTATATTAATATGACTATCACTATTCTTATCATTATTATTATCCTTATCTTACTGTGAAATCAAGTTTTATGGAAAGTAAGCAACTTGCCTAGAGCACACTTTCCATGTTGGATGGATAAATACAGACCCTGTGTATTTTAGTGGTGGGAGAGAATCTCGGCTACTGCCTGCAGGCCTCCATGGATTAATCTTTTAACCACTATGTAATATTTTATAATTCATCTATTAGTTTATTTGAGTCAAAATACACCTTGAACAACATAGGTTTAAACCACATGGGTCCACTTCTATGTGGAGTTTTAGATAATAAATACAGTACAGTACTGTAAATATATTTTTTCTTCCTTGTGATTTTCTGAATGACAGTTTCTTTTCTCAAGCTTAGTCTAGTGTAAGAATGCAGTGTATAAAACAGATAACGTGTGTGTTAATTGTTTATGTTATCGGTAAATCTTCTGGTCAACACTATCTATTAGTAAAGTTTTGGGGGAGTTTAAAGTTATATGTGGATTTTCTATTGTGCAGGGTTTGATGCCTCAACCCCCCACATTGTTGAAGGAGTCAATTATAAAGTACATTGTACATGTTTGAAAACTGATTCACATAAGCTGTAAAGCTTTGTTCCAAATAATATTGTTATCTAGCTCTTACTTTTTCAGAGGAAAAAAATGTCCATTTTATCTCTTATTAAACTTTTATGCTAAAAGAAATCCATGCATATGGTAAACATTTAAATCATGGTAAAAAAGAGTCTCCCTGAAAACTCAGCATCACATTTATACCCCAAAGAACACTACTGTGGGCTGTGGGTATGTGTGTATGAATCTTTCTAGAAATGTGGAAAGCACAAGCAAGCATATGTGTATATCCCTTATTTACTTTGTTACCAACAGATGAGGTCATACTCTGTACTGTTTTGTACATTGAATGTGTTGTTTTTCTCTAAATGTGGGATAAAGATCCTTCTATAATTGCACATAAGAAAATTCTCAATCTTTTTGTAGACCGTAAAAAAACAAAACAAAAAGCAGAAACAGACCCATAAATACAAAGAACAAATGACGGTTGCCAGAGGGATGAGGATTGGGCGTTGGACAAAATGAGTAAGTAAAAGGGAGTAGGAGTTACAGGCTTCCAGTAATAGAATGGATAAGTCATGGGGGTGAGAGGTACAATGTAGGGGATGTCACCATCAGTGGTGTTGCAACGGATTATGTGGGGACAGGCGGCAGCTACACTCATGGTGAGCATAGCTACAGTTTTGTCCAATCACTGTGCTAGACAACGGACCACCGTACCATGGTGTATCGACTATCCCTCAATAAAGAAAGGAAATCTCAGTCTTTTAATGGTATAAAGAATTGCGTGTTGGGCAGCCCGGGTGGCTCAGTGGTTTAGGCTGCCTTCAGCCCAGGGCGTGATCCTGGAGACCCGGGATCGAGTCCCACGTCGGACTCCCTGCGTGGAGCTTACTTCTCCCTCTGCCTATGTCTCTGCCTCTCTCTCTGTCTCTGTGTCTCTCATGAATAAATAAATAAAATCTTTAAAAAAAAGAGAATTGTATGGGTGGACCTTAACTAATTCAATTGGTCTTTTAGGGACATCCGGAAAATTCTTACATGTATGTGACCAATGGTATCTGTAAGATGAATTCTTAGAGATTAAATTGCTAGATAAAAGAATCTGTACATATTTAATTTTAATTGAGGTGAACGAATAGAATATATATATTCTATATATATATGTATATATATATCAGCAATACATGAGAATATCTGTCTCCCTTTATACTTGCTAACACTTCTTGATCTTCAGCAAAATGATAAACAAAAATGGTGTCTACTTATTATTTTAATTTGTTTTCCTTTAGTTATGAAAAATTTTGGCAATCCTTTATACATATTCACTGGCTATTTGTGCATGCCTGTGCATGAGTGAAATTTTTTATGAACTGCTTTTTTATGCCCTTTCACACTGGGCAATAATTTTTTTTTCTTACAGACTGGTAATAGTTCCTTAAATATTAAAGGAATTAGCTCTTTTCCCTATTTTGTAAATCAGATTTTCATGTCCTACATTTTTGGGGGGCTATGATTCTATTACACAGGGTATTTATGTACATATAGTTAATAGTCTAGAGGTGCCTGTATGGTTCAATCAGTTGAGCATGTGAATCTTGATCTCAGGATTGCGAGTCTGAGTCACCCCATGTTGGCTGTAGAGATTGCTTAAAAATAAAATCTTAAAAAGACATAATCTATATTTCAGTAGTTTGTAGTTTTAGGTAAAATATGTTAAGAGCTTCTCAACTCAAGAATGCTTTTAATGGCATCTTTCTCTTTATATTTGAGGTTTCCCACTTCATTTTATTTTTTTATTTTTTTCCCACTTCATTTTAAATCTTTGTTCAATCTAGAATTTATTTTGATGTGAAAAATAGCATGAGGATTTAGCTTTGAGTGTGTTGCTCACTCCAAATGGCTAGTCTGCTGTCCAAGAAAATCTATTCAGTAAACCATCTTTCCTTCACTTTTGAAATCCTATAATAATCCTTTTGTTCAATGTACATTTGGGCCTATTTGGAAGATTTTTATTATGTTCCATTAATTTGTTAGTCTTTTCCTGCTGCAGTAGCACATAGTTTTTACTACTGTATCCTTGTAATGCATTTTAATATCTGATGGTGCTAGGCTCCTCGCATGTCCTCCTGTTGTTCATAATGGGTCTTACAATTTCCTCATGCTTATTTTCCAGATGGGTTTTGGTGTTATATATTCAAGTTCCAAGGTGAAATATTACATTAATGTATTTGTTGGGGTTACTGTCAATATTTAGATTAATACAATTCCTTTTTAAACCATTTACACCTTCTTAAACAAGAATAAAGTATGTCTTTTTATTTACTGTGGTCTTCTATGCTTATCAGTGGAGTATTACACTTTTTTTCATATATGTATGCACATATCTTAAGTTTGTTTCTGGGAAATTAGTCCTTATTACTTTTATCAATGAGATATGTTCTTACATTAAACTTATATTAATATATAAGCGTTATTGAATTTTTATTAACAATTCTAGCCAATCATCTTATAAGTTATCTTAACTTCTAATAATTTAAATAATTTCTCTGAATTTTTAATGACATATAGTCATTGTATGTGTTGATAATGATTTTCCATATTTCCTTTTTTCATGTATCTCATTTTCTTCTCTAAATACAATGGCTAATACTTCCAGAAAATATTAAATAATAGTCAATATGATGTGTTCCTTTCTTGTTCTTTATCATAATGGAAAATCTTCTATTATTTCAAAATATCATTCTTTTGTTTGACATAGGGTAAAGGAAGTATCCAAGTATTTCATATTTTACTAAGCACCGAAAAACTCAGGTATAGACAAATTTTATCATTTTTCTATTTTGGTGTTTATAGAGATAATCACTTGCTGAGTCTTTTACCCTTGATTCAGCAAAATATTGAATAATATTAATTCATACTTAATCTTGAATGGTTCTTTCCTTTCTAGGTGAAAAAAAAATCTACTAGGTCATAACGTGTTAATAATATGTTAATTCATGTGAAGGTGGACTCTATCTGCTAAGAATGTAGGGTACTTAAATCAATATTCAGAGCTGGGATATGTCTGCATTTTTCTATTTTTGTCCTAATTACTTGGTTTGAGACAATATTGTCTTTTTTCCAACCACTCCCCTGCCTGCTCAATATACACAAACACACATACACTGTTTTCAAAGTAGATAGTTAATGGATGGTCTAATATTTTCCCCCAAACAATCACCTTTCATTTTTATTTATTAATTCTACTGTGTTTCTGTTTCCAAAATCATTAATTTTGATTTTTACTTATTAATTCCCACCTTTTGGCTTCCTTTATTTTATTTTTCATTTTTTGAACATTTTAGTTGAATAATTAATTCATTTATTTTCATGCTTTTTAAATATGGTAATGTGTATACAGCTATGAATTGTTCCCTGAGCATAATTATAACTTTATTACAATAAGGCCCTATCTATGCATTTTCATTAGTGCTATTTGCCAGATATTCAGCACTTTTAGTTGTGCTTTCCGTTTTGTCTTGGGGGGTCATTCAAAGAAGAGGGTGGGATAGTGAGGATTTGGATTTTGTCCCTGTCCTTACAAACCCATTATGATTTTACTGTGATCAGAAAACATGATCTTTTTAAACCATTTACACCTTCTCATATAAGAATGAGGGATGTGTAGGAATGCCTGGGTGGCCCACTCAGTTAAGTGTTGGACTGTTGGTTTCAGCTCAGGCGGTGATCTCATGGGTGGCGAGATAGAGCCCCACCCAGGTCCGGCTTCAGGCTCAGCGGGAAGTATGCTTGAAGATTCTCTCCCTCCATGCCTCCCCCCACTCTCCCCCTCTAAAATAAATAAGTAAAATCTTTTAAAAAAAATAAAGATATGTCTTTTTATTTACTATCTTCTTATGATAATGGGATAATGGGTTAAGTTCTACAATTTTGCTTTTTCATATAGGCCTGGTACACACCTTAAGTTTATTTCTAGGAAATCAATCTTCCTTATTACTTTCATAACAGATATTTTCTTACACTAAATTTATATTAACATAATTAGGAGTATTACTGGATTTTACTAACAACTCTGACCAATTATCTTATAGATTATCTTACCTTTAATAATTTAAGTTTTTCATTTCTCTAAGTTTTTAATAATATAATGATTTTTCTACCTCTTGATCAATTATTAATGTCATAAGAGCAAACAAATACAAGATTGAGATATGCAAATGTTCAATGGACACTTGTAAAGAATGGGTATTTGCTGTTCTCTGGTATAGAATTAATAATATCTGCCTCATTGGTTAGGCTATTTATCTCATCTCTTTTCTTCTACTTGACGTGTTTTCTTAAGCTGAGAGTTCAGTTAAAAAGCCCAACTGATGTTGCTTTATGTGATTTTAACATTTCCTACATTTTTTCCCTTAATATCAATGCTGTGGTATAAGGAACATTAAAAGCCATGATTTTGAGATCCTTATTGTTGCATCATTAGAAAACCCCCTTTCTTTGTCTTATTTAGTTCTATACCCCCAGTTTTAATTTTACTTTATGCTCCCAACTTAATCTCTAGTATATCTTTGCTTGAATAGTATGTTTTTATTCATACTGTAATCTTTCAAAGGTAATTGTTCTACTTCTAACTCCATGTTGTTTTTATGAATCAATGTGATGATCTTTTTGAATAATTTTGTGGGTTTATCCCATTGTAATTAAATAATATATGTGGGTTTTATTTCAAGTCTATCATTATATTTTATGTTAACTTCGTATTTTTATGCCCATGAGATTTTCTATGTTTTGCTCTTTGGACATGTGATTCATTTTGTATTTCTCGTTTCCTCTGAGAAGTTGGAAGTTTCTTTGAAAAACATTTAAAAAAAAACACCCTATTTGGTAACATTTATAGTCAGTAATAATATGCCTAAATATGTTTTTCTCAATTTAACAAGTATAAGTAATATTTTTAGAATCCTCCCACCACAGAGAAAAATAAGAAAAATTAGCTCACACGTATGCACACACAGACACACACTTCTTTACACCTCCCATGTTTCTGCTTCAGTTTTTGTTAGTTTCATTTTCATATATATTTTCATGGTTTATAGCAGCTACATTTTGCACTGCAACCCAAATGCTCACAATTCTTTAAACTTAGTTCTAAATTTAAATAAAGTAAGTGCATAAGAACTTTGCTTCCATAGTTCCTCCCGTCTATGCATTTTATTTTGCTCCATTTCTTGGTTGACTGGATTTTATGACCATGTCTTTTTTCAAGAAAGGCTCATGGGTGACATTTCCTCAGAGTTCTACCATGTATAAAAATGGCTTTCGGGTGCGTTTATGCTTGAACACCAATTTGGCATGGTATAAAATTCTTGGGTCACACTTCCCTTCCCTTGGACCAGAGCAGGCATCACTTGCACACATTGCTTCACTGAATGTCGCCTAGACAGGAACAGAAGCCAGTGTGTCCCCCACTCCCTTCTCTGTAGGGGATCCCGTGGGGGGCAAATGCCTTCAGGAGTCTTTTTCTTAATCTTTGAAAATGAAGAACTGACATAGCTATGTCTCACATTAGATATTATTTTGCTTGTCTGGATTTGTTAATCAGCTTCTCAAGACTAGTTGTACCCTCTCACTTTGCACATGTAGGAGTTTCTTTAACTCCATCTATTTTTCTGTCACGTTATAAGAATATTGGTGTATTTTTTGGTCTAATTTGTTCTCTTTTTTAGGGACATTAATTATCCATATGTTTGTTCTCTTCTAGAATATGTAACTACATTTTTCTTTCTGATCATTTTTAGTCTTCATTCTTTTTCATGTTGTTTTATATTATTTTTCTAAACCTGTCTCCATAGCACTTTGGTGTTCAGTGAAATTTTAACTCTCTCTCTTCCCTCTGTTTCTGTCTCTCTTTCTCTCTCTCTCTTTTTTCTTTTCATGATGGTTTGGTTTCTATAATGAAATTGTACTTATTTGTTTATTCTTTTTTAAATTATATTTTATAACCTCTTCCTTGGGGTCATTCCTCTCCTTAGTGATCAATGTCTCTGTTTCTGCAAGAATAAGTCTCTTGTGTTTCCCTGGAATCCCTGTATGATTATGGTCTACTAGGTGATGATATAGACCTGTTTACCTTGATGCAGCTAACTGTGCCATGTGAGAAATCACAGAGATGATCCAGCAGCAAACCTGTGTTTCAAAAAGGTATGCAGGAAATGGATTCAGACAAGACCCCTGCAAAAAGCATGGTTGCAGTGACTTAAGAATCAAGTCAAGGAGGAGTTTTCAACAAGACTATCTTCCAGACTTCTAGCACGTGAAGACTTTCTGTACCCTAACTCTGTGTAATTGCTTATTCAGTCATCATGGGGAAAACCATCTCTTTCCTTACATTGTCACCTTACCAGCTACCTGCTACACCCCTGACTAGAGCAAAAAATGTGTGTTCCATGAGTATCTGCTGAAGCTCTGCCAGCTTCTCATTATGACACCAGAATAGTTGAAGCTATGAAAGGATGCCTAAGCACTACACACCCTTTAGAATAGCTGCTACAAAATGCTGGTAATACCAAATGCTGCTGGTAAGACTATGCAGCAGTGGGAACTCTCTCTTGCTGCTGCTAAGAATGCCCATGGTAAAAGCCACTTTAGAAGACAGTTTGGTGGTTTCTGACAAACCAAATATAGTCTTACCATGCGATCGAACATTTGTACACCTAGGTTTTTTTCTCAACTGCTTTGAAAATGTCTCCATGTAAAATCTGCATGTGAATGTTTATAGCAGCTGTATTGTAAATCACCAAAACCATTTCAGATGTCCTTCAATAGGTGAATGCAACAAATCAGTAGGTGAATGCATAAACAAGCTGTGGCATACCAATAAAATGGAGCATTTAAAAGAAATAAGCTATATGGGGAGGTGGGAGGAGGAGGAGTGAAATAGATGAGGAGATGAAGAGTACACTTAATATGATGAGCACTGAGTAATGTATAGAATTGTTGAGTCACTGTATGGTACACCTGAAACTACTATAACACCATCTACTATACTGGAATTAAAGTTTTTTTTTTTTTAAAGAAATAAGCTGTTAAGCCATCAAAGACACAGACTACCATTAAACACATACTGCTAAATAAAAAAATTCAGTCTCAAAAGGCTATATACTGTTTGATTTCAATTATATGACACTCTGGAAAAGGCAAAACTATAGAATCAGCAAAATAGTAGTTTCTAGGGGGAGAGTGAAAGACAGAGGGTTGAGTAAGTAAAGCACAGAGGATTTTTAGAAAGGTGAGACTCTCCTGTACCGTATTGTAATGGTGAACACACGGCATGATATCTCAGGCACACCCATGGAACCACATAGCACGAAGAGCAAACTGCAATAGATGCAAATTTTTAAAAAATCATTTAGGAGACTAGAGGATCCTAGGGCGGAAGGCACACTGTCACCAGAGGATATAACTATATTATAAATGTGTAAAGCAGCCTCAGTGTAGGTGGTGGAGGGGAGTGAAATGTGGACCTGAGTAACTTGGAAATGAATAGTGATTATAAGACAAAAGGCAAAGAAACTGCACATAAATACTGTACTCTAGTTGATAAAGTTGGTTCCCATGGGTACACAGGTTAATAATTCTGATATTTCTAAGCAGGAAGAACAGATTCTGGACATACTGATGCACAGAAAAGAAGCCACAATATTCTCAGACTCCATTTCCTCTCCATGGACACACAGTAAGACTTGCAGTAGGCTGAAACCACGCAGCTGATTCTGGGAAATTTAGGATTGGCTAAAGGGATACACAGCATGGCCAGGATTGGCTCCTAAAATCTTCAGTCAGATCCTCCCTTTCTTCTTCCACAGAGACCCCCACATATTTATTTCTTTTTCAAGATTTTATTTTTTCATTTGAGAGAAATAATGGGAGAGCAAGAGAACACAAGCAGGGGGAACAGCAGAGGGAGAGGGAGAAGCAGGCTCCCCACTAAGCAGGGAGCCTGATGTGGGGCTCCATCCTGGGACCCTAGGATCATGACCTGAGCTGAAGGCAGACGCTCAACCAGCTGAGCCACCCAGGTGCCCCGGAGGCCACATCTTTAGAACAGATACGTTATGGAAAGAAAGGAGTCTGAATTTTCAAGTTACTGCCTTAGAGCAGAGCCTCCAAGAGGAACCACCCCATCCACATTGGAGGATCATATGAGAGATAAATAGAATTGTATTATATAACGACACTGAAGTCTGGGATCATTACAGTCAGTGCAACCTTCCTAAATGTTGTTCATCAAGGCATTATTCCATCAATATTAAAACATCTGAGCTCAGATCTTGGCTTTAGATAAAGTTAGGGCAAGAGAAAGAAAAAATGACTACCACTTGCCTCATTGGGGCCTGGACAAGTAGGATGACATCTTGTTTAAAATGGCAACTTTTACTTCCTGAAAGGCCAACTGAAGCATATATTAAATAAAGACCCACCTGTACCATATGCATCGAGTGCTTGAACAGTAAGGATCATGAGAGGAAGATGCTATTAATTAGAAATTATATTAATAAAAAGAAAAGTTTCTGAGGTATTATAAAACACTTTTTTTTCTCATTTATTCTCCTCTTCAGCTGTATATGTTGATCATTTTACGGAAAACTGAGGTTTACAGAGGTTAAGCATAAAATTAAAGGCCATCCATTTAATTAGTAACAGAATCCGGGCTCAAAATTTAAAATGTCTAACCACTAATCCGGTACTTTTTTTTAATACAGTGCACTTTCTCTGAGCCTAAAAAGATGTATCAGGCTCAAGGAGCATTATCTGGTCAGTTCAAGCCCATGTTTCTCTCAAGAACCAAAGGTTGAATTTCGAGAATGACCAGCAAACACTAAGGACTCTTTAGAATGCCCGTTGCATTGGGGGGACAGGTATTGAGACAACCGAGGTGCAATCAGGTGGTGCAGATGGGGCTCAGGGCAGGGGCTTTGCATTGTCTAGCTGGGTTTGAATGTTACCTCTGTCATGTATCAGCTATAGGAACCTGAGCACTCTGGAGGCTTCTGAACATCTGTCTGTGATTATTTGTAGCAAAAAAGTAAATTCTGGCTGGAAAGTGCATGCAATATTCTCTGGCACACATGAGATAATGGATATACTAGCAGTAGCTATCCTGGTAACCAGTAGCAGTTGGTGGAGTGCTATTGGAGGTAGTCAGTTTACGGCTTGATACTGAGTAGTCACGTGGTCTGCTGTGCTCAGCGTGAACCTCCTCCCTTTGACCATGACACCTACCAGCACCTGGAGAGCACACACACGGGCAGCATCGACGTAACTTCCTCACCTGCCACAATCCCGCCAACAGAATAATATCTGATTTTTATATTTTTTTCAAATAATAGAGATTTCTGAAATAAGATAAGAAGCAGTCTTGGCTTGATGTGGGAAACAAAGGTGAATGAAAATTTAAATCTCCATACCACTTATAGCCCTTTGACAAGTCCTTGCAATAGGCCAAGTGACCTTCCTCTAGGAACTCAGCTGCCTTGATGTTACTTACTACATTGCTAAGGGCAAGAGGCAATCTTAGCCTGACCCCCAGGATCCTGTAAGTCAACTTAAATATGTAAAAGTTCCTTGGGAAACTTCTTTTATCTCCATGCCTCTCCCAAATACACATAGGCAATCATCTCCCCAAACACATGACCCACAGATATACATCTGAAGGATCACATGACTAAGGTTTTATTAGACAGGAATAAATGACCTTT
Organism: Nyctereutes procyonoides; assembly: GCF_905146905.1. Classification (NCBI taxonomy): domain Eukaryota; kingdom Metazoa; phylum Chordata; class Mammalia; order Carnivora; family Canidae; genus Nyctereutes; species Nyctereutes procyonoides. The sequence goes on along the minus strand of NW_026575135.1, from coordinate 1,757,108 downwards.
CCCAACAATAGCTAGCCCCCTCAAGGTCCTGGAAATCTTATCTCCAAAATACACGGGAGCCTTACACTGTCCCTGACCTGCTCCCAACTTGAAAGTATATACTGGGCCCCTCCTCATGACCCTGTTGAAGCTCTTTCTGCCCACAGGTCCTGTCCCCCTGCTTTAATAAAATCACCTTTTTGCACCAAAGACGTCTCAAGGATTCTTTCTTGGCCATCAGCTTTGAACCCTAATGTCTTTCCTACATCAGGCTCACTTCATATTCTAAACTGATTTCAGGACCAAGTCACCTCCAACAGGGGGACATGAAGATAAATTTTGGCCTTCATTCACATGAGCCAGCTTCTCACTCTCCCCACCAAGTCCTTTTATTCGAAAATGCTGGGTATGATTCAATTCTATTCCATGTAAACTATTTGGAGGGAAAGATCTGTTAAATATTAGAAAATGTTGATTTACATTTTTTATGTTGATAAAAATAAGAAATCATTACCGAAAATGCTTATAAACATGAAGTTGAAAATAAAAATCACCTTTAATCCTACAAACCATAAATATGCTATTTCATTTTAAGATGCTTTCATTGTATTTTTAATGCATACACACATATGTTTGTGTGTAGGTACAATATGTCTGTAATATATTTAGCATTATGGAGGGGGGTAAATTTAGTGACTATTTTAGGAAGATTCATAAGCCTTAAATTTACAGATTAACAAATTAAAGAAAAAGTTCACTAAATAGGAAGTTATTCTTTGAAGAACCAGTCTTTAGCTTTAATGAACAAACACAAAGGAAATTGTTTATATGTTGATGGCCCTTCTGGAATCCCTTGAAGATGTTCGGGAATACTGCCTTTGAAACAGGTGAAACTTCTCCCCTGCAGTCTTATTACCACTATTAATTTATTTCGAAAATCTTTTTACTTCTAGATAACACAAAGTTATATTTTAGTCTGGCCTGAATTAGTGGAGTCTGAATTAATGAGATTTGCCTGTATTTAATTCAGCTTCTTTAAGCATGTGTTCCTCCTGGTAAAATCACCTCGGGATGCAAGAACAAAACGGTAACAGTTAAAATATGCAACAGCAGAGCACCAGCTCTGAGCAGACCTTAAGAAATCAATGAGACACCATTAAGGCTTTAAATCTTGCCTTGTAACCAGGAGGTGAGTGGATTGTGTTTCAGCATGGATAAGCAATTCCAGGGCACAGGCTTGCCATAGAAAGTACCCTACTGGCTCTAGGTCTCTGGAGGTACAATTTGGGCTCCGTCAGCAAGAGCCTTGCAGCAAAATATCCTAAGGCAGGCTGCAAGGCAGGCCTAGTGCAAATCTGAACGGCACTAGAATTTGGTAGATTGAGCACCAGGCTAGTGGTCAGTGGAGCAGGTGATCCAAAATATCATTGTTGGTGAGGGATCCAGATTTTACAGACAGGAGCCAAACCACAAGTGAGTGTTGGGAATAGTTGGTAGTGGAACAAAAGAGGCAAACAAAGGTCAGAGAGAGGAAGGGGGGTGATGGGAAGGGAGAAGAGCAGTGTTTTTGCGGTGTACAAAAGAGGGGATTGACCCAGAGGTGGACCGCTCCCTCATCTGTGCCTCAATGTCTTCTGCAAATACTCCTATCATTATTCTTGAGATACATATGTGCACTATTTGTGAAGATGCTCCACTTCCTAAAACTGGGAGTAAATCCTTAGAGGCAAAGACTGTTGTCATACCCCCCAAAATAGAACAGCATCCAATACATAGCTGATGCTGAACAATTGTTCATTACGTGAACAAAGGGAGGAACGAAGCCGAGACACAGAACCCCCGAGTCTCAGAACCACTTTATCAGTCCATAAAAGGAGGGAGAGATGAAATAGGCCTAAGAAGTGGTGACACAGCCAGGTCTGAATAACTGGCTGTATTCTGATATGATGTGAAGCAAGTTACACACAAAGGTTGATGCTTAGCTTAAGTATCAGGTACAGGCTTCAGGAAACAGTCCTGGGTCTGAAGGGAGGGGAATTGTTTTCCTTAAATAGGTGATGTTAATTAAGTTCAATGAAGGTTACTTAAGGCTTTTTGCATTTTAAATATCTTCAGTACCTTACACCTTTGAGACCTTGAGAGTTGTAAGTCAACAATAAAAAGCACAGGGTTTGCCATGAAGTCAATGTAGAATGATGTCTGGGGATGTGTCCTGGGCTCTATGACCACTGGGATTGCTAGTCCTGAGAGCATCACTTACATTTTGCAGATTAAAAAAAAAAAAATTCTTTCTCCTGGCTCACTGATTCCAGGAAAAAGAAAGGACTTCCTTTAATTGGAAGCAAACTTCAGGCCACTCTTCACCTCCTTACTCAGTCTTCACATGGAATGTTCCAATAGTTGTGTTTGGAAGAGCAAATGATCTTTCTTCTCTGAAATCTGCCTGCTTGCAAAGTAGTTCTCTGGTCTTCTCCCCAACAGACCATATGCTTGGGATGGAAGCTTTATTTTCAAGGAGAGAAACCTCTGGTTCTCCAATGCTCTCTGCTGTTGAGTGAGTATATCTGTAAATCTGGGATGTGATATTAGGGAGTAAGCTATGGTGCCCACCCAAACCTCTCTTTTATTCATGTGTTGGTAATGCTCAGATTTTTCAATTGCTTAAATTCTCTGAATCTCTACTGGTATAGAATGCAGGTGATTTTGGGTCCCCTAAAACATCATCAAAAATGCACTTGTCCTCACGGAGCCTAGGATCCATTGTTAAGGCAATGTATGTGCCAATGCAGGTGCCCTCTGAATTGTGATAAGGAATAAATAAGATGATGAGCTGAAAAGTGATGGTTCTTTCAGGGTTGTCCAAGACCATTCTGAGGCTCCATGTTTCCCTAGAAAAACTCACAGGACTCAGAAGTTATTATACTCACTGTTAGACTTTATTATATAGCTAAAGCACACTGATTAACATCACCAAAGGGAAAAAGTGAGTAGAGTGAAGCCCAAGAGAAACCAAATGCAAGCTTCCAGGTGTCTGCTCCCTGTGGAGTTTGTGGATACCCTTAATTCTTTCAGCAATGATGTGTGACAACACATGTGAAGTGTTGCCACCCAAGGAATTTCACTTAAGCTTGATGTCCAGGGATTTTCTTGGAGGTCAATTATGTGGGCGTGCAGTATCTATGTGATTGACCTCAGCTACTCTGACTTTACATCCTTAGAGCAAAAACAGACATTCACTGTAAATCACATTCGTTAGCATGAACTGTCTGGTCAAACTGGTGCAGCATGGCTCAAGGCCCCTAGGTAGACATGAACACGCTTATCAGTTGGAATTCCAAAAGCTCAAAGCTCATCTCCTAAGAGTTGGCCAAGAGCCAATCCTTGAAGGAAGGCCTTTCTTAGAATGTGCGTGATTCCAGCAACCCAGGTCTGCTAAGTCAATCCGTTCTCACATAATGGTCAATCACACAGTACTCTACTCATCTGTAGGGTTAGTTCTCTGAATACAGTGGTAAAGTACCAATAAGAATGAGGTCATATTTCACCTAGAAGACTGCTACACTAAACAATATTGTGAAAGCTTTTTGACTGGGAAGGACCCATTGTTTTCTTTAGAGGCATCAAGGCATTTAAGTACAGTACAAAACACAAAACACATGCTCAAGATTTGCTAGATGAAAGAAAAAATGAACGATTTTATTTTTTATTTATTTTTTATTTTTTTAAATGAACGATTTTAATATGAATGTATTCAACAGAGCTGATGTGAATGAATCCTGCTCTTCCAAAGCCCCACAGCTAGAGACATTTTCTAAGGCTCACTTTCTTCTGTGAAATGAGGATGACTATGCCTATCCTTTTTCAGTCTTTTGGAGAATTAGAAATATGAACTTTAAGCTCAGTGCCGGGCATACAAGTAATAAAATGGCCCTGCTTCATGAGACACAGTCAGAAGTCAATCCATCCTAGGGAGGCCGATTGTTTACCTATGACTTTATCCCTCATGTGCTAAACTGGTATTAAAACAAACCAGGGATCAAGGGAGATTTATTTCAAGGATGCAAAGATGATCCAGCACCCACCAATCAGGCAATGTGAGATACTACATTAACAAAATGAAGGATAAAAATAATACGATGAGCTCAATAGATGCAGAAAAAGCATTTAACAAAATTCAACATCCCTTTATGAGAAAATCTCTCGACAAAGTAGGCATAGAGGAAATGTATCTCGACATAAGAAAGACCATATATGACAAGCCCTCAGCTAACATCACACTCAATGGTAAAAAGGTGAAAGCCTTTCCTCTAAGATCAGGAACACGACAAGGACACCCACCCTTACCACTTTTATTTAACCTAGTACTGGAAGTCATAGCCAGAGTAGTTAGGCAAGAAAAAGAAATAAAATTTATCCAAATTGGAAAAGAAGTAGAACTATGACTATTTGCAGATAACACGATATTATAGGTAGAAAACCCTAAAATCTTCCTCAGATAACTGTTAGAATTAGTAAACAAATTTCACAAGGTTATAGGATACAAAATTAATTCACAAAAATCTGTTATATTTCTATAGACCAACAATGAACTATGAGAAAGAGAAATGAAGAAAACAATTCTATCAGAAATAATAAAATACCAAGGAATAAATTTAACCAAAGAGGTAAAAGACCTGTATATTGAAAACTACAAAACATTAACAAAATAAATTAAAGAAAACACAAATAAGTGGAAAGATATTTCGTGCTCATGGATTAGAAGAATCAATATTGTTCAATTGTCCACAGTTCAATTGTCCACAGTATCCAAAGCAATGTTCAAATTAGATGTCATCCCTATCAAAATTTCAATGAAAGAAAAATAGTCCTAAAATTTGTATGGAACCACAAAAATAAATAAATAAATAAATAAATAAATAAATAAATAAATAAAACCCTGAATAGCCAAAGCAGTTTTGAGAAAGAACAAAGCCAGAGATCACACTACTTGATTTGAAACTATATTACAAATTTATAACAATTAAAATAATATGATATTGGTATGAAAACAAACACATTGATCAGTGGAACAGCATAGAGAGTCGAGAAATAAACCCAGATTAATTTAGGTTAATTTACAAAAAAAGACCAGAGAATATACAATGGGGAAAGAACAGTCTCTTCAAAAATGGTATTGTGAAAACTGGACAGCCACATGCAAAAGAATAAAACTCAACCACCGCCTTACACTATACACCAAAATTAACTCCAGATGGATTAAAGACTTTTAAGAATGAAATCCCCCATAAAAAATTTTAGAAGGAAACATAAGTGGTAAACTCCTTGACATAGGTCTTGGCAAGGATTTTTTTAATGTGTTTTATGTTTTTTTAAAAATTAAACTATAAAGAAACAAAAACAAAAATAAATAAGCAAGAATACATCATACTAAGAAAACTTCCACACAGCAAAAGGAAATGATTAACAAAATGAAAAGGAACCTCCTACATAGGATAAGATAGTTGCAAGTCATATATCTAATAAAGGGCTTATATTCAAAATATATAAAGAACTACAACTCAATACCAAAAAACAAATAATCTTATTACAGCGGGCAGAAGATCTGAATAGATATTTTTTCCAAAGAAGACATACAGATGGCCACTGGGTAATAAAAGGGTGCTCAACATCACCCATCATCAGGGAAATGCAAATCAAAACCACAATGAGATACCACCTCCCACCTGATAAAATGGCTAATATCAAAAAGTCAAGAAATAACAAGTGATGGCAAGGATGTGGAGAAAAGGGAAACTTGTACGCTGTTGGTGGGGATATAAACTGGTTCAGCCACTATGGCAAAGCAGGACTGGGGTTCTTCAAAAAGTTAAAAATGGAACTATCGTATGATTTATCAATTCCAACTCTGGGGTATTTATCTGAAGAAAAAAACTTATTCAAAAAGACATACATACCTCATGTGTATTAAAGCATTATTCACAGTAGCCAAGATATGCAGACAACCAAAGTGCCCATCTATGGAAGAATGAATAAAGAAACTTGATAGATAGATGATAGATAGATAGATAGATAGATAGATAGATAGATAGATAGATAATAGATAGATAGATAGATGATAGATAGATAGATAGATGATAGATAGATAGATAGATAGATAGATGATAGATAGATAGATGATAGATGATAGATAGATGATAGATAGATAGATAGATAGATGATAGATAGATAGATAGATAGATAGATAGATAGATAGATAGATAGATAGATAGATAGATGATAGATAGATGATAGATAGATGATAGATAGATAGATAGATAGATAGATAGATAGATAGATAGATGATAGATAGTTACACACGATGGAATATTTTTCAGTCATAAAATGAGTGAACTCTTGCCATTTGTGACAACATGGATGGTGGTGGACCTTAAGGGCTTTACACTATGTGAACTCAGTCAGATAGAAAAGGCAGATACTGTATAATCTCTCTAATATGTGGAATCATAAACAAACACACACACAAACAAGAACAGGAGAAAAAAAAAACAGTAAGCAAAAAACCAAACTGATAGATAGATACAGAGAACAGATCAATGGTTGCCAGAGGTCGGGAGCTGAGAATGGAAGGAATCGGTGAAGTTCTTTATTGTTGTTGCTGTTGTCTTCTTACTCTCAATAAACTGTTTAATTTTAAAAAGGAAAGAAACAAGGAAATGTCTAAATGAGGCTATAGTCATGCCAGACCTTTGCTCTGTCAACCATGAGAAATGTGTCATGATTCAAGTATGAGCATCTTCTAATGCAACAAGATTCCTGCTTCCTACACTCAGCATGTGTCCATTCCCGTTGCTTCTTATCAGATGTCTGAAAAGTACACATCAAGGCTTCAGAAATATTTTTAATCAGCTTATTAGAGAGTTCCATGTACAATGAAGCCGTTATATGGCAGCAAATGCTAGCTTCTGTGAAGGGTTCCTTGCAACGTGACAGATTGAGGTCAGTGTCATTAACGAACATCCAGATTGATGTTGCCAGCTTGATGATCACAGAGGATGGCAAATTCCTTTCACAAGGGGACAGAGGAAAAGAGGATTTGTCATACTAGATCACTCTGCATCCATTGGTGTGGCCCAGGCAATCCTGAGCTGGATGCTTCTGGAGAAAGAATGTTAAATATCTACAGAGGCTTTGAGCAGAGCACTGGAATGCAAGTCAGTTGTTCTCATTCTCTCCTTGTTTGATGGACGGAATGTGTATGTGTCCTTCACCCTAATTTAAATCTTGAACCCCTGCATAACTTAATGGTGGTATTTAGAGGCGAGGTCTTTGAGAGGTAATTAGGATTAGGTGAGGTCAGGCGGTGGAGCACCCCCCCCCCCCATGGGGCTGGGGTCCTTATACAAACAGGAAGAGTCTAGAGTTCTCACTTTCCTCCACACAAAGACACAACAAGAAGCCATCTATAAACCAGGAAGGCCTTCACCAGGAACTGAATCACTGGCCTCTACATCTCAGACTTCTTGGCCTCTAGAACTCTGAGAAATAAACGCTATTGAAGCCACTGATTTTAAGATATTTTGTCTCAGAAGCCCAAACTGATTAGGACACCTCGTGTCTGCCAATGACATACGGTCACTCTGTGACTTTGGCTAGATCCCTTTTACTGTTCAGGGTCTTTGTACAGCTCTGGAATCAAGTAAATAGCACCTGGGTAGTTCAGTTTTTTCATTCAACAAATACTAAGGCCAACATAACTGGTGCCAGGTGCTGTGCTAGTACTTGGGTTGCAACAGAAATCAAGATAAAGATGCCCCTTATGCTAATACTGTGGCTTTATAGCCATTCTGCCTACTAGATATAAGAGATATTGGTTTATTCTAACATGGCAGTTGCTAGAAATGTTCTATTTCTTTCTTTTTAAATTGTATGTTTCTGAGTTGTTACCTGGATGACCATCACACTCATTAATGAAGTCCCCTCCAATCCTCTCTCGAATACTGCATTCGTCATGCACACGTATTGTCCCAGGAAAGTGAGGCAGAGGTGTGGTCTCTGGTCTCCACTGACCACTACCTTGCAGCTATCATCTGGAGATGCTGTGGAGGGCTTCTGCTGACTTCTTCTCCAGAGAGTCAGACTGAGGTCACTCAGAAGAGCTGAGGGTCTCCGCAAGGTGTCCTGGATGCTTCCCTCAAGGCCGCACACTGTGTGTCCACTTTCCGAGGCATTTATACCAGCTTATTGCCAGCCATTGTAATAAAGCATTGCATTCAGCATTGAATCGCTGGCCTCTACATCATTGCATCAAAGATCCAGGTCCTATGGGGAAGCAAGGTGCAGTCTCATCTCGGGAAATCCAAGCCACCACAGCATCTCCTACTGAAGCAGTTCTCTCTGTTTCTCTCTCTCCTACCTCCACAGTCACTGCAGCCTGACTCTATATTAGTCTGCTCGGGTTGCCACAGACTAAGCAGCTTAAGCCACAGAAATTCTCAGTTTCAGAGGCTAGAAGTCCATGATCAAGGTGTTGGCAGACTTGGTTTCTTCTTAGGCCTCTTTCCTTGGTCAGCCAAGGGCCAATTTCTCGGTTTGTCCTCAAAGGCTCTTTCCTCTGTGACCACACATCACTGATGTCTCTTTGTGTGCCTGGATTTCTTCTTATAATGACCTCGGTCAGACTGGATTATTAGGGCCCACCCTACAAGCCTCATTTTAGCTTATTTCTTTAAAGGTTATGTTTCCAAATACAGTCACATTTTGAGGGACCAGGAGTTAGAATTTCAACATATGAATTTGAAGGGACACAATTCAGCGTGTAACAGTCATTAGCATTATCAACTACTGCACACGATGCCATTCTTCCAGACTAAGGTGAGAAGGTACCCATGGGGTCGTGCAATGTGGCCATTCTGCTGACCTCCCGGGACGGAGTCACTTATAGGCTGGTCTCTGAAACCAAAGAGGACGCTGGCCTTTTGCAAAGATTGAGAAGAGCCCTTAAAGAACACGTGCTGCCTCTTGTGAGTGGTATGTGTGAATACAAAAAAAGGAGAGTCATGGTGGGTGGTGGAGACTTGCTCACTTACTATGAGCCTGTACTCCAGAAAATGAGACACAGCTAATCTCTCAGAGGATATTCTGCTTCATTAATGATAATTAATAATAATAGCTAATATTTATCTTGTGTTTATTATGTACCTGGTGCTTTATATGTATAATCTCCTTAAATCCTTCCATCTTAGGAAGTCACTGTAAGGATCAAAACCAGAAATGTGAGGAGATAATGCACTTTCAGAGGAATAGTGAAGAGGCATATTTATTTTCTTCCTACTATGTGCAAGGTGTTAGGTTTTTTCTCCCCATAGTCTCTTTCAATCTTCCTATCAGCCCCCATGAAGTGGGTGTGAATATCTTCACATAAGGATGGTGAAACCATGCTCAGAGAGATGAGCTAACTTGCCAAAGATCACACAGCTGAATCTTGATAAAGGCCAGGGTTCACCCTCAGGGGAGGCCGACTCCCGAGTTTGGCCCCTTAACCACTATTTTAAAGAGGCTAGTGAGTTAGATGGATTTCTTGCCTCATCTCTAGGATGTACAGAACTTGAGATGACACACGTTCTATGGAGTGGATCAGTTCCTGGGCGCAGAGCTGCTTCGTTCAGACACAGTTGTTGCAAGTTAATGGGGAGAAGACCACTTAGTGGATTTTACAGAGTGTCGACAGGGTGAAGACAATAGTGGGTGATGGAGAGGTAGTCCAGTTAAACAGCACCGGGGCGGGGGGGGGGGGCAAGCTCTGTGACCTTAAAACAGGCAGAATCAGGAGAGGAGGTAGATGAGGTCAGGTTTAAGAGCAAGACTCTACATGTTAGGGAAGGGGTGGCAATATGGACAAAAAAAAAAAAAAGCAAGATCTCTTCTTAGAAAATTAGGCAGAAGAGCACACCAGAAACTCCAGAGACTAGACCAGGGACCCAAGCCCTGGGATGGGAGCACAGAGAGGAATAGCAGAAGGGCTGACGGTATGCGACGACCCTGGTCATCCGTTGCCATGCTATACAAGTTCTGGAAACGGCTGCCGGTTGATCTTAGGATACAACCCAGAATTCTCATATGAGTTGCAAGATTCTTCCTTATATGGCCACATAATACCCCGCATCTGCTCCTATTCTTCCTAATTCCCACCCGCATTCTCTTCTCTCTCTGCCTCCCCATCTTCTCCCCACCATCTCTCTCTCTCTCCCTCCCTCTCCCTCTCCCTCCTCCTCCCCCACTCCACTCTCTCTCTCTCCCTCTCCCCTTTCTTCCCTCACTGAACTGGACCATTGCATGAACTGTTGCTCCACATGGAACAATTTTCCCTTCCTCTCTTTATTGAACTCTGGCTTATCATTCACGACTCCTATTAAACATCACAGCTTCTGGTGCTTTCTGTGACCTTCCCTTTTCTCTGGTCAATTATAGGTTAGGGGTCCGTGCTGTATATTCCCCCAGCATCTTATACTTCCCCTCCTTAACATGTATCACACTTAAAAATGAATGCCTATCTTCCTTTCCAACTGCCAAGCTTCAAAAAAAAAAAATATCTGTTGAAGGAAAGAATACAGAGTTGAACTCTAACACCTTCAATCTCTACTGAGTAAGGACAATATTTTCTCCAGATCTTACTTTGAGATTGAATTTGTGGGTGGTAATCAAGAGGCTGCAGCTGTTGGGAGAGGTGGCCTACATGAGCCAGGCACTGGGCATGTCCTGCTGGCCTCAATTGCCACATCAACATTCAGTGAAGCAGACTCACCAAGTCCTTGGCTTGGCAAATCTTCCTTAGCACATCGAATTTCTGCACCATTTGAAAGAAAGAAAAGAAAATTCACTATTTTCCCACTAATTTAGACTGAGTATTTTCCCGGATGCCTGCCTTCTGCTCACCCTAACCTCTCACAAGACTCTCCTCCCAAGTGCTTTCAATTTACAGGTGTCCCTTGTGCTGTAGGCGGGATTTCAAGTGAAAGTTTGGTCCTGCTCAGGATGGCGGTGGCAGCCCTTAGTGCACCCACACAGAGCTCACTCTGCTGTTCCTGGGTGGGTTGCTAAGCAACATCCCTGTTTGCCTGGAAATGGGGTGAGGCTGTACCAGGCTTTGTCAGGGACAAAGCTGGGAACAGTCCCTCGGAGCTTCTTGTCTTCATTACTTCTCTTACCGGTTCAGTCTTCCTTTCTCCTTTACCCAGATTCTATTTTTATAATTTAAAAATGACATCTTCTCCGATTGCACTCTGCCCTTGTTTCGGATTTTAAATGTGTGTTGTGTTTCTATTAGTTGCCTGTGAACTTTTGGAAGGCAGGGATTCGCCTAAGGCCTCCACCCAGTTCCTGTGCAGTAGACAGTTCCAGAAGGGGCCACATAAGCAACAGGGGAAGCCAAAGGACAAAATGGGGCCCTAATTTCAAGTCTTGAGCCATGCCTGGCCCAAGGGAAGAATGAAAGCCAACTTTTAGTGAGTGTTTACTGTGTACCAGGGAGTTCTGGGGAAGGCCCTTATCTGCACTAAGGCAGGTAAGAGGTAGAAATTGGGCAAAAGAAACATTGTCATGCAACCTGATAAAGTGGGAGTTAGTATTCTCCCCTCTTGCTACATGAAGAAACCGGGGGTATATAGACGTTGGATAACTTTCCAAGATCACGGAGTTCATAAAGGGAACCGAGAAATGCACCTCTTCAGACCCTAGATCTCATGATGATAACCGCTCCATCTTATTGCGTAATTTTGTGCTAAAGGAGTAAATTACATACATATTAAGTACTGGGACATCAAGAGAGGCTTAGGTGCCTTCTTTTCCTTCTCTGTATGTGTGCTGAATCCCATGTCCTAAGACGTGGCTGACCTTGCAAGGTTAGATGGTGAAATAGGCCTTTATATTCCCCTTTTCCATAAATAATGCTTGAGAAAATACTTGTGGAAATGATTTTGTATTTATTTATTTATTTATTTATTTAGATTTTATTGATTTGAGAGAGAGAGCACACACAAGCAGGGGGGGAAAGCAGAGGGAGGAGAAATAGACTCCCTGCTGAGCAGGAACCAGATCCCGGACTAGATCCCAAGACCCTGATCCTGGACTGGATCCCAGGACCCTGGGGTCATGACCTGAAGGCAGATGCTCAGCCACTGAGCCACCCAGGTGCCCCTGTTTTTAAACATTTAGAACCCCTAATCCCAATGTAGGTATAGTTTATTCATCCCGCCTTCCTGTCAATGAAGTCTTTGTGTCAGTGTAAGAAAATTGATTTGCATGTTCTGGCCAAGGATGATAATACTGGGACAGGAGATGCAAATAGATGGAGCAAGTAGTGTGACAGCAGGAAGCTGAACAAGAACAACGGGCCCTGCTCACTGTTTCTGGAAGTCACCCTCATCTCCCCCCCGCCCCCCCCCCCATTTATCCCAGAGATCTCCTCCAGCTTCGATGGGTCTGGGCTGGGTTTCCAGGAGCCTGGCATCAGACTGGTTCCAGTTCTACCCGGCGTATTGAAATGTGGGAATTGGCCCAGCCAGAGATCTAAGACCTCTCTCTTCTTGTGATAGCTGTAGGGAACAGACTGCAGTTTTCATCTCCTGCTGACCACCTGTTCATTTCAGTCCCTCGGCACCGTGCTTCCCCAGAGAAGAGCAAGGCATGAGCCAGAAGGGCTTTGCTCAAAGAGGTGGGGGCTAGACCTGAAGCCAGTAGGCGTCTCTGAAGTGCTTGAGAAGGAGTAAGACATGCATCTAGGCTCGGAGCCAGATCTTGCCCTTCCAGATAGAAGATGTGTCCTAGACAGCCCGTTCCTCCCAGGTGCCTACTGAAGTTCTGTGATTTCCGGAGTTGGCACATTTAACAGGATCTGGATACCCTTGACTCTGACTCACAGGGGAACTGAATGGTTTTGTACTAAAGGAGTGGCAAGAGTCTGGGTTTTAAGGCCTGGGCTATTCTTATAGATAACTTAGACCATTTATTTGCACTTATGGGACACACTGGGTGGCATAATTAGGAGGTCCATTTGTGTACACTGACAAATCATAATTCCATCACTAGCTCTGTGACTACAGACAACTTATCTCACCTTCTGGAGACTCCGTTTCTTCATGTGTAAACGGAAGTGGAAATTAAATCCACCTCATTGATTTGCCGTGAAGCTAAATGAGATAACTTGCAACAAATTCTTACCCTAGTGCTTGGCTGGTAAAACGAGGTCAATTGGTTTTAGCCATCATGAAGATTATTAATTTGCATACATATCTAAATTATATTTTTATTTATGTCACTTGTGTAACGGATAGGTAGGCGTCCTCTATGTCAATCATTCTTCAAGGCTCTTTAAATGTACTTGATTCTCATAACGACCTTATTAGAAAGGACCTATTAAGAACCTCATTTTTACAGAAGAAATTGGAGCACAGAGAGGTTAAATATCTCAGGCAAGTCACACAGGTAGTAAGTGGCTGACCTCTAATCACTGCCTCCTGCTCCCTGTCTTCTGGTCTGTGTTCTCAGCCACAGCACTCACGGCCGGCTGTGCTCTCACGTCAGCAATAGCATTGAGCGTAATGGTTCATCAGTAATCTGGAAGCTGGGAAATCTGAGTTCTAATCCTGGTTCTGTAGGTGCCTAATAATTCAGGAAAACCCTGCTCCCAGGGTTTAGGCTCAGTATCCTGTTGTACACCAACAAAGATTAGGTGACATTATTATTAATTTATAATTATGTGTTATACAATTAACACCATATAATTAGCAATCCCTTGACAGTGTTTATAATCACCCTCTAATTTATAAGAACATTGCAATTTCCTCACTTGCACAGGCCTGGGGCAAAGTCAAACCAATTGCTGGACACTGGTTAAGGCTTGCAGGGGTCACTTGACAGAGAGGGTATAGCCATCCCAGGTGACATCGATACTGAAACTTAGACCTGCAGCTTGGGTATCTATTCTTTCTCCTATCATCAGCTCTGAAGCTTTTGCTTAAATTTTATATCAAAGCCATTTTCTTTATGGAATAAAGGGCTCCATTTAGAAGTTTAATCGAGGGGCTCTTGGGTGGCTCAGTTGGTTGAGCATCTGCCTTGACTCAGGTCATGATCCCAGAGTCCTGCAATCAAGCCCCGCATTGGGCTCCCTTGCTCTGGGAGTCTGCTTCTCCCTGTTACCCCTGCTTGTGTTGTCTCTGTCAAATAAATAAAAAAAAAAAAAAAAGAGAGAGAGAAATTTTATCAAAATTGTGAGACCTTGACTGTGGAGAGGCTCCTTGTTCCTTCTTAGGGAAATATTGGAAAAACTGGTGGAGCCGATACAGCTTTGATGACACCTTCCAACCAAGGAAGTTCAAGAACGGAGGTTAGATACTTAGAGAACAACTCAACTTGTGTGATTTGTGAAGCTCATTTGTTTATTCCAAGCTATTTAATGGAGGTGATTTTTTTTCCCTTTTCCTGATTTAACGCTGTTAATGCACTAAAATTTTGTCCTCCATTCCATTCTCCCCCCCTTCCAAAAATTCCTGTGTGAAATTCTAATTTCCAAGGTGGTGATACTAGGAGGTGGAGAGGTGATTCAGGCATGAAGTGAAGCTCTCATAAATAAGATTAGCGCCCCTATAAAAGAGAACCCGGAGAGCACTCTTGGCTCTCCTGCCATGTGAAAGCACAGTGGGTGACGGCCCTCTCTGAACCAGGAAGCAGATTCTCACCAGACACCAAATCTGCCAGTGCCTTGATCTTGGACTTCCAGACCTGTGGGAAATACGTGTTTGTGGTCTAAACCGCCCAGCCTACGGTATTTTTATTACAGTAGACAGGACTAAGATAAACATTCTCTCCTTCAAACTTCATGTGCCATTGTACCAGCTTCAGGGGACCAGACTCTCTATCCTCTGATGATGTGATCCTCGTCAGAGCATCCCTGCATGTCCTTTAGCCACTTTCCAGCTTAGAGGTCTCTTTCTTTAAGCTAGTGCTTATAGGAATATATCTATTTAATACATTTAGGATTGAGTATACGTTGGGTTTTGTTAAGTGGCCATAATTGCCATTTTCTACAAGGCGTTTACCTTCTTTCACACTAACGATGTATTTTGCCTTAAAGTCTCTTTTGATTGTTTATTTTAAACACTGTCTTCGTTGAGGGCAGGATTCTGCCGTACAAGCTAGCTTGATATGTGATCCTTGGCCAACATACTCTTGAAATAGTAAAAGGGGAACTAAACTCATGCTAATTGTTCCAAACTTGTAGAATAACTTTGGGTATGACTCCTCGTCTCTGAAAGCTGAAGTTTAAATTTTGTAAAATAGAAAGTTTAGCCTAGATGTGAGGTGTTTACTGAAGGTTTGCAGTGCATCCTCCTGAATGTACAAGAAAGGTCATCAAGGGATCTATGAAACATTAGTCAAAAGTGTATGGGATGGTACATTTTTATTGGGAAAGAACCCAGAGCTTTCACTTTTCCCAGAGATCTGTAATCTCCCACCTCCCAAATTAACTGTGTGACTCTTGAGGTGATTTCCTGCCCATTAATTCAAATCTATGCCATTCCGTTCCCTCCATTCACCTTGATTTGTGAATCTATTGAGAAGGAAGGAGGATTCTGAACTGAAGCAGACAGCAGGTGTATTTTATGCCTGGACTCAGAATGCTTACAATTAGACCTGATGTTGAAAAGCAAGGGATGAACCTATTTGTAACTGCAGGCTCTGATAGGGATTTGGAGAAAGAAGGGACATTGAGAAAGGATAGTTCCTTCTAGGTTCTTAAGGTTGACAGGACTGGAACCACTAATACTCAGATTCCAGCAAGAGGGTGATCTTCACTCAACCTGAGTTCCCTATAACCATCCAAGGATCTGAGTTGCTCCTCAACTGGAAAAAGGCCTATATATAAGATGGTAGTGACTTAAGAAAAAATACTATACTGGAATATATAATATAATAAATATAATATGTAGCATATATCACATCTATGTGAGTATCTATCAGGAAAGAACATATGTGTGGGAGTTTGTATACCCTGTTGTTTATATGCCATGGGGCTAACTCTTGATTCTTGTCTTGGATAGGAGATTGTGCTGGACAACTTAGTAGAGAGGAACCTGTAATCATGGTCAGAGTTGAAAACTTGTAGAATAACTTTGGATATAATTCCTCATCTCTAAAGGCTGAAGTTTTACATTTCTTTAATGACCCCGTTAGCATACAGAGTCTATGGTTCTATGTGTCCACTCTTGTCTCCCTTTCTTTGCTAAATTGACCTTTTCTTAACACTAGTGATGTATTTTGCCTTAAAGTCTCTTTTGACCGTTATTAACAGGCTTCGTGGTAGTTACTATTGGTCTAGCATATTTTTATCCTGTATTTTCAAACTCCCTTTCCCTTTATTTTTTTTTAAACATATAATGTGTAGTCTGACCACCTCTGTCTTTTTACTCACCAGGTTTGCCCAATTATATTTATTGTGATTATCTGTATAGTAAATTTTGCTATTATGTCTAATGTGTCCAGCTGTTTCAATGATTCCTTTTTCTCCTTTTCTGCCTTCTTTTTAATTTTTTAATTTAATTTTAAAATTCAGTCTTTTTTTAAAACTTGAACATTAAACAGTCTATATCTATTCTTTTATGGGTTAATCACTCCATACCCTCTGACTCTATGATCTCATCCCCTGATCACTTATCACCATGTTATTCTCACTTTCTTTCCACAGAACAGAAACTAGGAGAAAATGTTTGTCATTGAGATAACTTTATCAGCATAGGAAACCCAACAAGATACTTTACATTTAGAATTATATTCTTGGATTCGAATAATCCCAAAGCCTTTTTTTCTTTCATTGTGTCCATTTGTTTTACTTCCCAATCTTTCTTCCACTTGGTGACAAGCAGTCTCTGTGCAACTATGATTTTAATCATTGAAGGGAGACTTGCTGTTAGTATGACCTCTTCTTGCCCTCCTCTTTGAAGGGGGCAGATATGCCAGGGTCCAGAATTTTCCAATGATTTTATTTGATAGCTAATTAATGGCTTTCTGCAGTTTCCATGGCAATGCCACGCTTTGCTGCCAGGCCTTATCCAAATGGGCATTCTGTTCACTCTTTTGCCTTAGCATCAGCATATTAATCAGACACCATGGGTCCTTGGTTGCTGCATCAAATTGGTAAGACACTAATTGAATTAAAATCTCACTTGAAGGCTTCAGGCTTCTCTTCCTCCCAGCTGGAGAGGAACCTTGTTAGCTCAAAGGGCCAGACCCAAGCAGGAGACATTGGGAAATCCACAGAACTTGGTGTCCTCTTATATAGCAAAGTGTTTTTCTTTTGCCTTTGAATAAATATTTTGATGTCTGAATCTTTCTCTCTCCTTGAAAATTTCTCTATTTCCCTGACCTTTCCGATCATTGGACATTGCTGTGTTCTCTTTGTAATATGAAGCGATGCAGTTAGTACTTTCAAGGTGAAGGGAAGAGGGTTTTCCTGCACGTACATCTGGTGAAGTCTGGGAAGGAACTCAGGTGGAAGGCCCTAACTTAATTGCGATGAGGATTAGGTAGCACAATGCCTACGAAGATTGCCTAGCAATCCGTAAAGTGCAAGGACAGGGGTGAGGATAGCATGAGTCTTTGAAGTGCTTGGAAAGTAGAGATGAAAGGAAAAAGGAGGGGAGGCCACTGAGAGGTGGTCAGTCTTAAATTCATTTTGCAGGTCATGAAGAACATGGATGATTATTTCAACTTCTCATACAGAGTTGAAATCCTCACTGCCCTTGTTAGGCTGCCCATTGAAAGTCACGGTTTTGAAGCTGTTAACTGACCCTCCGATATACCACGCATATTTATACCTTTGTGGTTTTGCATTCTCTGTTCCTCTGGCCCTTCTGCTCCCTGCTATTTGCCCAAGTCCGATTCCCTCCGACACTCAGCATAAACGTGCCCATATAAAGCTGTGGCCAACCCCATTAACAGAGAAAATAACTTCTTCAGGGCTCCTCTCTGTGTGCCTGACCCCACCATAGCACTCATCATGGTGTACTATAATTATTGTTTATTTTTTCAATGGGTTCATATGTCTGTATTTTTCATTAATTTGCAAGTGGCACAAAAATATAGACCACGTCCTTACAAATTTTTGTTTCTCTGACATGCCCCATTCATCTAATAGGCATTGAAGAGATGTTTGATGATTTGCTGACCTTCTGCAAAATCTTGTGCTTGATGAATAGCTGCTATGTGATCTCTGGCATGAAAGGACTTCCAATCTAAATGAACACTGAATGCTCAAAAGCTGAGGTCCAGAAAACTATGTTCATGTGAAATGCAAGTCAGTGTTAAAGTTGGTATCAGAAAATATGCTAATTCATACTAAAAAATGGAACACTAAAATTGGAATTTGCCTCTCAAAAAAAAAAAAAAAAAAAAAAGACCTATTCCCCCGCCCCGCCGCCACCCCAACCCCTACACACATACACACATAACCACACTCTAGGTAATTCTTCTTATGTCCTGAGGCCCTCTCCTCCTTTCCTCTTAGACTATGTTAGGGATGGTGTTCTCCTTTCCTCATATTATCACAGACTCTGGTGACGCCTGAGATAGGTCTTTGTATTTTAGCTACGATGATAGCATTAACTTGAGAAAGAAAGGTGCGTTCCCGAACTAGAACCAGCGAGCGGAAGGTACGCAAAAGCTGACCGAGGAATAGAAGACCTATCCGACAATTGGATCTGCTTTATAACACAAAACGGAATGGACACTATTGCTCCCTTTCAGGAAAAGAGGAATTCAAGGAATGCGGAAGGTGGAGCTAATTAGCTTCCTGTCCCTGGGATGGTCCAGCCAGTAAACAGCCGCGCTGTCCCTAAGGTGGTGAAGACGAGGTTTGCACTGGGCAGACGTTTAGACCAGAGGAATTCCATTTTCTCCTTTGACCCTGAAATTTGTGATCCTGTTTCCCTGACAATACAGAAATGAAGATTTGGGTGCTCAGAAGCACCTCTAGCGAGTACCACCTCACCAAAAAGATCAACAGAGATCCTGAAGACTCGGAAGTGTTATCTGCCCAGATCCTCGACAGGAGTGCTCTGAAATGAGTTTTCTTTCTTTGAATTTCTCCCTTCGATTTAACTACCAAGTCCCAAAACAAGGCCTCTCGCCTTCCTAGATGCCAAAGAATCGGCCGCGTCATGATGGGTGCATGTGTGCGTGTGCACGCGCGCGCGGGTTCTGAGTTAATCAAAGGATCTATTTTTTTTTTTTTTTTTCCATCCTTACTTGGGGAAGTCTGTCTGCAGAGCACTGCAGTGTTAGAACTTACCCCAGTTTACTGTGGTTACTGATTTTTGTTTAAAGAGAATTTTAAAATGCAAAGCATTTCTAGGAAATCTGACACCA
Source organism: Nyctereutes procyonoides (assembly GCF_905146905.1). Taxonomy (NCBI): domain Eukaryota; kingdom Metazoa; phylum Chordata; class Mammalia; order Carnivora; family Canidae; genus Nyctereutes; species Nyctereutes procyonoides. Next base: position 1,737,710 of record NW_026575135.1, on the reverse strand, counting down.
TTCCCTTTTCTTTTGGGGGCGGGGGGCAGGCCGGGGAAGTGGGTTTTTTTCAGTTAAAAGAAAAAAAAAAAAAGCTATCAAAACAACCTGAGACTGAAAAAGATCTCATCCCTGGGCAGCGTGGCTGGAGGAGAAAGCACAAGAGCGGCCAGCACGACTCAGAAGGAGGAGGAGCGCTGCCAAGGGGTTCGGAAGGCAGAGTTCAGATCCTTACCCAGGCGGCAACTACGTGTGGCCACGGGCATGCCATTATCTCTCCGTGCCTGTTTCAGGGACTAACTCAAGGAGTGTGACAGCTCGTATCTGAGGGTCCTTATTGGCGTCACGCCTGTGAGGACGCTCATGTTTCTCCCCCCACCCAGCGCCCTCTGCAAGTCCCCCAACCGTCCAGCTTCAACTAACTTCAGTTTGTTCAGAATGCGTAAGATGGCACGGTCATCTCATCCCCGCCCCGGTGCGAGAATGAGTCAAAAGAACCACAAGGAATTAGGCGTAAAGAGGGAAGAAATCATAACCCAAGAAATATCTTTATCTATGTCCATTTCCTCCCACAAGGAAAAATGGCAGTGTCGCTTGTACATTACATATATCTCTCTTTCTTTTTAGTGTTTAATCTTAGCACCTGCACAGCAGAGATCTTTGCAATTCGTTGCATATGCTCTCCCCTTCTCCCCCCACAATACAGCACCTGAGGCCTAAGAAGCAACCCCTCCAAGCTCCTCCAAGGGCTGAGACCCTTCTTCATGACAGAGTATAGAAATCACAAACATGCCCAACGGTTTTATACAGTTGCTAGAACGTTGTCGTTTCCAACGGATGAAGACTCTTCCTCCTTTTCTTTGAACAGTGATTACGTTTTACAAATTTCTGTCTGTTTTGTTTTGCTTTGCTTTGTTCTGTTAGGTTTTGTACAACAAAAGGGAAAGCCCGTGGCGGGGAGTCCCAGGCTAACAGAGTTTGGCCGTCATCTGGTCCGACTGTTTGAGGATCTCGGTGTTGTAGAGGTCCAAGGCGTGGTTCACCCTGATGATCTCGCTGTTGGTGAGTTTCAGGCGGTGCTTGAGCATACAGGAGAACAGGTCCAGCTGGGGTTTCCCCGGGGCCACCGGAGGGGCCAGGCGGTTAATTCGGTCCCGAATGTCCAATAAGAGGAGCATCACGGAGGAAGAGGAATAGAACTGGCCACCTTGGGTGTAGGACTGGTTGACCTGCTGCACGGCGCTGCGAAGGAGGTCAGCGTTGAACCGCAGGCTGTACCCGAACACCTGCACATCCGAGATCTTGATGTAGAACTGCCTCTTGGAGGGGTCGGACAGGTCCACGGGGCCCTGGCCGGTCTCGTTCCGCAGGAGGGTGGGTAGCCGAGTCCGACTACGTAGGTAGATGTGGACCGTCTCGAAAAACGTTTTCCACCGATTGCCCAGCAAGAGAGTCCAGTTGTAGCACTGGCTGTTTTGGAGACGGATCTTCTCCCAACGCGGGTAGCCAAATTCCCCGAAGGGCATGTTCCAGCCCTCCGAGTGGCTCCCGCTGAAGGGGTTGACGTAGACGAAGAACATGGGGTCCAGGCTGCTGTTGCGCATCTGGCAGATGCGCATGGACATGCCGATCACCATGTGGATGAAGTCCATGCGGTTCTTGTTGCTCTTGAGTGTCAGGGACATGCGCTTGCGCCACCGGGGATCGAAGAAGGTGTCGAGGCGGATCTCGTTGCTGATGAAGGTGGTGTGGACGTAGAGGCGCGAGTCCATCTTCTGCAGCAGGTACTTCAGCTCCAGGTCCTGGAAGTCCAGGTCGGTCTCGAAGCTGATGAACTGCTCGCTCCGCTCCGAGTCCACGTTCTGTGGTTCGCAGCGGCCTCGGTACAGCTTGTAGCCCTTGTTGCAGGAGCCGCAGAGCGAGATGTTGGCCAGGCTGCACATGGCACAGCTGTTGTTCCCTCCTATGATGCAGGGGATGGGGCGCTGGCACAGCGTGGTGCTGCCGTGGCACACGCAGCTCCTCTGGCTCTCCAGGAAGGTGCCCCAGAACCCGTTCTCGTTGCAGTAGAGGAGCGACTGCACCCTCGCAAGCCACTGCTGAATCGTCCTGGGGGTGGAAGGAAAACGGACACTGTTAGCCACCAGGGGTGGGCTGCTCGGCCTGACCCAACCGAGAACGCAAAGCGCAGCTGCCCCGGGGATGCAAGGCCTGGGTAGTGCCGGCACCGGCTGCAAATAGGAACCGGGTTGTCGTTCCTCGCGATGCCGCCGACCGGCTATGCGACACCGTATGTGGACGTTTCTCACGTTCCGAGGCCGCGTCTGTGAAGTGAACGGCTCGGAGTGACTGTTCTCTGGGGCCCTTCAGCTCCAGGGTCCACGGCACAGCAGCCCCAGGGAAGCGGGGCCCGGGAGATTAAAGTGTCTCAACTCAAACGCCCCTGCCAGGTCACGGCAGAGCCTGGAAATCAGCAACAGAGAACAACTTGGAGGTGGGGGCACGTATCACCTGCAGCACACGTTCCAACCCCCCCAGATTCCTCCCACGAGGCTACGTCACGTCCAACGGCTTCAGACAATGAGATTCTATTTACTGCAACCCCAGAGATCACCGTGCTTCCCTGCCGACGGTCCTGCGCGACCGGCCCTCACACCTAGGAGACATGCGCGCTCCCTCGTCTTCTCCCCATGCTCCAAACTCGCCGTCCAGGGGAACTTGCATGACCACGCGTCTCTCCAGGTCCCCGGGACTCGATCCCAGGACCCCGCGATCCCGGCCTGGGCGGAAGGCAGACCTCGGAGCCACCCAGGCATCCCCCCCAACCCACACTTTGATCAGCGCTGCCCCGGCCTGACCCCGGGTTCCAGCCACCGAAACGTCGCGATGAAGACAGACACGACCTCGGGTGAGAAGCAGCAGAACAGGTAAGAGTATGGAAGGCGGTCAGCTGAGTGGCCTCTCGCCGTCCCTCACTTCCGTGCGGGTCACCTCTTGGCTGTCGTTCTCGCCACGAGCAATCCCTGACACGTGTCCGCCCCGCTGGAGCACCGCCCTGCAAGCCAGCCCGGGCGCGGGGTGGTCAGCGAGCGCTCGTCGCCCCGGCGCCTCCCTCCGGAGCCGCGGCCAGGCCGGGCAGCCCCTCCACCCCGTGGTCAGGGCCGCGAGCTTCTGTGGCCGCTCACGCCCCAAGCTGCCAGGTCTGAGGGTCTCCGCAACAGTCAGTTCTTGCTGTTCCCGCGCAGGGACCCTCCGCTCCCTTTACAGACGCGGCAAGACAGACTCAGGGGCGCGGCGGCGGAGCCGAGGCCGAGCGCGGGTGCGGGCAGAGTCCTCCCGGCTCCTGGCGGCCGGTCACGGAAAACCGACACCGAGCGGGCCGCAAGGTGCGGCGCTGATGCTGGCGACGGCAGTGATGGGGCCCTGGGACGAGGAGCCCCCGTACCCTCGCAGTGCCTGTCGCAGGAGGGGTTGGGGTGCGTCCGCCCACCGCCTCCCCGGGGCAGGAGAGCAGGTGCTCGGGCCCACGGAACTGCGTTCAAGGCTCAGCCGGGCAACCGGGGACACGGGACTGCGGCCTCCGAGCCTCGGCACCCACATGTCCGGGGAGGGCCCAGGCCCGTGTTCGGCAGCGGGAGAAGGGACGGCGGGAGGTGACATCCTTAAGGCGTTTAGCACAGAGCCCGGCGTCGCTGAATCCCTGAACAGGTAATAATAACAATAATAATAAGCCCTCTTGTCCCAGAGGACACGCTCACTCCTGGAGCCTGGGGGGGGGGGGCCGGGCTGCTCTGGGGCACCCGAACGTGGGCAGCGCAGGCACGGCCTCCCCGACACCCTGCGGCCCCCCAGGGCCTTTACCAGCGGAGACAGAACAGGGGGGAAGAGTGCGCCCCTCGAAGCTGCGCTGCCTTTAACGTCCCCCCACCCGGGCAGTGAAACCGCCCCGCACGGCCGGGGCACCTGCCTCCCCTGGAGTGTGCCCTCGGGGCTGCAAGGCCTCGGACGGGGCGTCCGTCCTCACCCCCACCCCTCGCACCGTTCGCGGGGTGAACAAATGTTGGCAGAATGAATGAACCGCGAAAATGAATTTCTTGCATTCTTCATTTAAAAATAATGATAATAATAAACCCCCCCACCCAACGTCTCCACCCCCGGCTGCCGTACTCGTTCCCGACGCCGTCCACCCGCACGGCTCCAGGCGTCCCCAGCCCCGGCTTCCCGAGACCAATCCTCTCACAGCCTGGAGAACAGCAGCGGGCCCGGCCTTCGGGAGACGGAGCCGGAATAACAACGAGCCCTGCGGCTGCCGCCCCCGGACCAGAACACTGACCGAGGACTGGCTCTGAGTCATCTGGTGTCTCTGCGAGCCGCAGGGGCCCGCCACACGTCTCCGATTGCACGGTTCCATCTGACGAGAGCGTCATTCCAAAATGCCTCTTTCAAATGGCCCACACTTGCCCCTGTCACTCCCTCTCCAAGCGACAGGACAGTGCCCCATTTAGAGCTCCTCTGTTCCCATCTGCGAGGCATTCTATAACCCCATCGAGCGCCCCCTTTCTCGTGTCTCATCATTGGGACCCTTTGTCACCACTTGCCGCCCCCACTCCTTGAATCAATGCCTCATTGTGGCCGAGCCCTCGGGATCCTGGGGGGGGCGCGTAGGAACATGAAAGTCCCCGGTGATGCTGCCACAAGCGAAGGGGCTGCGGGCGAATTAGGATTCCGGCCCTGTCGAGCAGGAGGGACCGGGGACAGAGGCCCTCTGAGGCGCATCGGCGAGCTGCGTGGCACCTGCATCTCCTGACCTCAGAATAATCACGAGGTTGTGGGCCGCATCAAAGGAGGCATTAACGATGCAGCCAGAGGGCTCAGAAGGAGGCCGCGTGCAGGGGTGGGAGCGCGGGGCCGCGGGGAAGGGTGGCCGGGGGAGCGGCCCTGGTGTCGGGGCCACCACGGAGCCTGACCTGGAGGGCCGGGTCCGAGGGGGCGGCCTGCCTCTGTCCTGCCTCCGGGCTGGGCTCGGGGAGCAGGATGGGCTGCCGAGGGCCGCCGGCCGAGGCCGGGCAGCGGGGACCGGGCGTCGGGCATGGGCAGCGCCGTCGTGTCCCCGCGCCCAGCCTCCTGCCTCCTGCTTTTCAGTACGTCCCTCGGTGGAGACGAGCACAAGCAGAAACAGCACCAGAAATCGCAGGTTCGGCGTGTGCGTGCCCGACACACGTGACCCCAGCGGGAGGAGTCGGCCCGGCAGACCCGACGCCCAGGCTCCTCCCGCAGCAGGTGCTCCGGGCAGCGGCCCCGGGGGCTCGGACGCGGGCAGCGCTCTGGGGCACCTCGCCCCCCGAGGCATGCTCCGTGCGGGACGCTCGCCCCAAGGGGCACCCCAGCACCATCCACATCTCAGGCGGGATCCCGAGCCCCTGGGGAGCCGGCCAGTCGGGGATCCACGGAGTCCGACCCCACGCGGGGCCACACTGAGCTGGGAACTTAAGGACCGGGCGGCGGGGAGGAGAAGCGAGGTCGCGGGAGAGGACCCCGGGCCTGCGTGTGCGAGGCCTATTATCGTGCTCCCTGCTTCCTCCGGACCTGCCGGGACCCCTGCCCCCCGCTCGCTGATAATTGGAGCTCCCCGACAGGTGCCCGGGGACAGGCTGGGGCCGGGATCTATAGATACCAGTCCCCAGGCTGGCTGGTGACAGCCCGCCTCAACCCTGGCAACCGAGCCACCGCGGCTTCACAGGCGGGCTCGGGCGGGGAGGCTCTCACGGAGACCACGGAGGGGGCGCGACGCAGTGACGCCAGGTTTCAGAATATTTCTCTGCGTCCCTGGGGATCCAGAGCAGCTCCTGTTTGCAGCCGGCGGTGGAGTCCAAGCGATCCAAACCGGCATCTTTCTGTTGGATGTGATGTCAGTCCGTCCTGGCGGGTCGCAGGGTGGGGGATGCTGGGAGGAGGGAAGACAGGAGGAGGAAGGGGCCGAGGGCGGAAGGCCGGACAGCCAGGGAGGCCGGCTGCTGGGCCCCCTCGAGGCCGCGGGCAGCAGGGGGCGGCGCAGGAGCAGGAGCAGCGGACCTCCAAGAAGACGGCAAGTGTCCGGCTCACCGCCCGGCCTTCCGAGGGAAGACGCCTCTGGGATTTCCATTCCACTGGGAGGACGCTGACGGCCGGAGAGGGTCTGGGACTTCCCAAGGCCACACCGCGTGCACAGTGACAGACGGGAGCTCGGGCTTTCTGGATCCCAAGCCAGAGCCCCCTCCAGTCCCCGGAGCACCGTCCAGGCTCCGGGCCCGGCTCCCCTGCAGGCCTCTGTCCTTGCCTCGGCCAGGATCTCCTGGCGACCTGACAGGGTCCCGGTGACACAGCTGGAGCTGCTCGTCATGTGGAGGACGGAGGCTATGCCACCCAGGGCTCCCATCAGTGCCTTCAAAGACTCGCGCCTCCCTTTCAGAGCCACCCGGGTGGGGAGCCCAGGCTGGGATTCCTAATTCAAGCAAACTCCCCGCTGATTTTAATTGGAGGTTTTGCCTAAGACAGGAATGCGGTGCCGGGCCAGTGGCATTTTAGGGAAGATCACACAAATCGAGCGCCAAGGAGAGAGGGGGGAGAAACAGATCTAGGCTAAAATAGAAAACTCATCCGTGGCTCCCATTTGCCTACCAGGAGTGTTTATTTAACAGTGGAGAGGAAATGAAAAAAAAAAAAAAGAAAGAAAGAAATAGGAGCTTGGGATTTTTCTTTTACGTGTGCCCCGTGCTTCTTCCTTGGCGTTGCTTTGACCCTGGAACGGGCGAGTGATTCCGGGGCACCCCGCGAAACGTGCACGCAGTAGACCGTACACCGGACGGGGGAGGCCAACGGCTGCTTCCAGGCTCCCGATGGGGCTCTGTTTCGGCTGCGCTGTGCACGACTGCGTGCGTGTGCACTTCATGCTGCACGCGTGTGCGTGCGTGCAAGGAAACGGCCGTGTCAGTGGTGTGGGAATGCTCAGTGCTCAGCTGGTCCACCGAGGCGCCGGTGGGAACGACAGCGACCGTCACACCCACGCTGTGGTCCTCGTTTTCCCCAGGTAATACTGAGCTCTCAAGCGTTCCCCTCTGGAGTTTCCGTCAGCGCCCTAAAGACCCGTCTGCCCCGCCTGCCTGGGTCCTTCACGAGGCGTCAGGCCTCATGGAATGAAGGAATGAACGGCTCCCGGCCACGAGGAGGGAAAGACCGGAGGAAGAATGGGGGAGGCCCCTCGCCCTAAGCGTGATGCTTCTAGTCCGGAATCGCGGAGGAGGAAACAGGTCTGATTGGACAGGACGAAGGTGGGGGGTGCAAGGGGCGTGAGAACCCAACGGGGTCTTTAAAATCAGCATAGTCGGGAAGGATCAGGAGACGGTTTTGGCCGTGACACAGTCCTGTGTCTGGAAGGGGGTGACAGGTAACGTCCGCTGCACACTCACATCCGGCATTTTGCTTTGGGGCGTGGATGTGCTTGGAGGCAGGAGGAGGAAGGGCCTGGGAGCCCCCCGGGCTGACAGGCTTCGAGCACAGGCGGCTCCCAGGTGGGCGCTGCAAGAGTGGTTGGCTGCTCCAAGAGGAACGAGAGGCGAAGACCCCAAGGCTAGAGATTGAAAGGGGGCTGATGGGGTCTCATGGGCTTAGGGACAACCATGTGGCAGGAGGGCACAGGGCCATGGAGCCATCACAGATGAAACAGATCCTGGACCCCACTCCCACGACCGCTGTCTGCCCCTGGACATTTGACCTTGCTGTGTGACCTTGGTAAGTCATGTGACCCCTCTGAGCCTCAGTTTCTGTATCTGTCCAATGGGGAAGGTACTCCCTGCCAGGCGCTTGGTCTCCAGAACTAGAATCAGCTACGCAGACACCCGGGCGGTCTGCAGTGAAGGGCCCTGGGCACTGACCACTAACCGTCACCGTTACGGAGGGCGAACCACAACCAGCTGTGCACAAGGGCCCCAGGGGAAGCTATCCCCTCAGTCACTAGAGGGGCTCAGCTACCGTCCCCGAAGAGCCGCGTCTCCCGAGCTCCTCACCCTCCACGGTCCTGATGAATGCTGTCGGCCCGATGCTTGAGGACAAGGCGAGTCATGGGCTGTGGGGTCAGGCAAGACCGGGTGTTGAGTCACAGCTCCGCCACTGGTTACTTAACCTCCAGCGCATTGCTTGTCCTTCCAGAGTTTCTGTTTTCTCAACTGCGGGATGTGGAGTAAGAGCAGAGTCCCTTGGAGAACCAGGTAGGGCACTGTGTAGAGCCTCCAACACACAGTAGGTGCGCGCTGTCTCGCCTGAAAACAAACTGCGGTGCTTCTCCGGCTCACACGGGAAACGGCCCCTTTGAAGTCGGCAATTATGGATTATAAATCCACGGAACGGGATTCAATAAACGTCAGTGGGTCAGTCGAGTGCTCATAGAAAAAAATAGCAACAGGAGCAAAAGGCAACCCCTTTTGACACTCAGTCTTTTACTGATCCTTAAGACTAAGGATCTTAGTCTTTTCTCCACAAAGAGAGGAATTACGGATCTAAGTGGGAAAAGCAAAAACAAGAATAACAACTCTCCCGACATCAACCAAACAGCCACTTTGGAAGAAAACAGAGGGGAACCTTATTATGGTTTTCGAGGAGACAGAGATGTCTTGAGACCGCTCATCCGAAGGGGGAAAGAGATGGTTCATAGGGATAAATTAGGATAAAAAATATTCGCCAAAAGATAGCATTCAAAGGACAAAAAGGCCACCTTCGTTAGAGGGTGTGTCTGCAATACCTCCGGCCGATCAAGGGCCGTTGCTTCACAACACATAAGCAACGGCTCCTATACTGGCCGCATGCTGGGCTCTGGAGTATTGTACGCGGCTCCTTAAATCAGAGTGGATGCAATTATCACAATTTTTACTTTTCTTGAGAATGTGCTCACTAAGCTGCTTAATAAATGTGATGGGTCCCAGAAAGAGAGAAAGAAAAGAAAAACAAACAAAACAAAACAACACAACAAAAAGAACTACAAAGCAGTAAGAAGAAACCCGATAATGAAAAGAGAAAATAGGCAAATGACAGCAAGAGGCGCCTCATAAAAGGAGATATTCGAGAGGCCACTAAGTCCGTGACACGCCATCAGTCATCGGGACCGTGACATTAAAGCTCCGGCGAGATACCCCCTTCAGCAGGATGGCTAAAATAATAAAAAATACAGACGGAGAAGATGGGAACCGCCAAGTATGGGCGGAAGGATGTGAAGCAGGGAAACGCTCCTGTGCCGCTGGCAGGACAGAGATTTGCTTCGGCGCATTCGGAAAATTGAGAAGTACCTCCTGGGGTAGCTGTCGGGTGTAAAAGGCAGTGGAAGGGAGCGCGGGGTGCAGGCCCCGGGGAGTGGGCTGCAGGCGCCCAGGCGACGACGCCCCCTTTCCCTGGGTGCGCTGGCGACACCGTGAACTCTTGCTGTCCATGAACGGCACGCTCAACTTTCTCGGTGTCTGGGAGGCTTCCAGAAGGCACCGATCTCCAACACCGTCCTTTCCAGCAACCCCCAAGGACACGGCGAGGGCCGAGCTACTTTGTGTTTTCTCATCGCTTTTCAGCCTTTCTGGAACTTTCCGTCTGCTTCTCCGACCTGGTCGGCACGACTCTCCCACGCCCCCGGCTGGCTTGACAGGGAGTCCAGGACCTCACTTTAGGTGCCGCAGAAAACCTTGCGGCTCAGGGAGGAGACCTGACTTCCTGAGGGTCCCGGAATCTAAGCCTCCCGATGTGAGCCCGCCGGAGGCTGGAGGGTGAGCCGCACCGGCTCTAGGCTCTCGGGGATCAGCAGGGGCCACCGCCTGCAGCACCAGCGCTTCCTTCTATCCTGACTCTGTCCTCTGAGCCTCTAGATTCTACTCTGAACAGAAAGGAGCTTCTGAGCTCCAGGGAGGGAAGGGAAGGAGGGAAGGAGGGAAGGAGGGGGAGGGAGGGCAAGGGAGGAAGGAGGGACGGAGGGAGGGAGGAGGGAGGGAGGGAGGAGGGAGGAAGGAAGGAATGAAGGGGAGGGAGGAAGCAGAAAGGAAGGAAGGAAGGAAGATGGAGGGAGGAGGGAGGGAAGGAAGGAGGAGGAGGAGGGAGGAAGGAAGGAAGGAAGGAAGGAAGGAAGGAAGGGAGGAGGGAGGGAAGCAGGAAGGAAGGAAGGAAGGAAGGAAGATGGAGGGAGGGAGGGAGGGAGCAGGGAAGGAAGGAAGGAAGGAAGGAAGGAAGGAAGGAGGAGGGAGGGAGGGAAGCAGGAAGGAAGGAAGAGGAAGGAAGGAAGGAAGGAAGGGGAGGAAAGGAAGGATGGAAGGAAGATGGAAGGAAGGAAGGAGGGAGGAAGGAGGACGAAGGGGAAGGAGGGAGGGAAGGAGGGAGGGAAGAAGGAAGGAGGGAGGGAAGGAAGGATGGAAGGAGATGGAGGGGGAGGAGGGAGGGAAGGAAGGAAGGAAGGAGGAAGGGGGAGGGAGGGAAGGAAGGAAGAGGGAGGGAGGGAAGGAAGGAAGGAAGGAAGGAAGGAGGGAGGGAGAGGAAGGAGGAGGGAAGGAAGGAAGGAAGGAAAGAGGGAGGAAGGAAGGAAGGAAGGAAGGAAGGAAGGAAGGAAGGAAGGAAGGAAGGAGGAGGAAAGAGGAGGGAGGGAAAGAGGGAGGGAGGGAAAGAGGAGGGAGGAAGAAGGAAGGAGGGAGGAGGGACGAGGGAGGGAGGGAAGGGAGGAAGGAAGAAAAAAAACAACTAAACTAAAACAACAGAAAGGATGTGAAGATGCTTATTTTCTTGCCTTACGTCAGCCGCGTGAGTCACCAGCCCTACTCGCCAGGAGCGCGGAATGACAAGCAGGGACGCGTAGTGGTGTGGGTTAGAGCGAGCCCTGCGCATCACTCACACCCAAAGCCGGTGGGTGCTCTCCCCCTTGGGGTGTCGCGGGCCCCGCCTCACGCTGCCTTCCTATCTCCCCCATAGACAGAAAAGAAATGCCGAAGATGTCCTTGGTTAAAGGCTTCGGTGCCCCTGGTCGGGAGGGCACGCGTAGGCCTGGTGATTGGCAGGCCGCGCCCCGAGCCGGCAGGGGGGTTATCCACGGGCTCGTACCTCTTCCTTAATAGGACAGTTTAGTGCACACTCAGAATAGGTCTTTGTCGCCAAATTGCTACCCTCTCCCCAGACACATACACATACGCACAAATTGAACAGGTCAGGGATGATCAAAGTAGCAATTTACTCCAGGGAGGGCTGTCTGCAGGTTTAGAGTGACAGATTTTCAGGATCCCGGGGCTGAAGGATGCTCAGACGAGGTCCGGTCCACAGGAAACAGAGCGCACGCGGGTCACGGGCCTTGCCTGACGGCTCACACGAAGCGCCTGGGAGCCCAGGGCCAGAATCGTCCCCGGGAGGAGGAACCTCACAGGAATCCCGCTCACCCCTCCGCCCAGCCTCCCCTACAAGTACCCTTCCACCCGGGGTGGCGGGCAGCGGGGCGGGGACGGAAACATTCTCACTTCTCAGGGATTACTCGCCCCCCGATCTGAACCGACACTAATTCCCAGAGACGAAAACCGTCAGCGGGACCCACTAGTCAGAAGAAGAGTTTACGGAGTTCGCCTCATCAAGGCAGTTCCCAGCTGGGCTGTCTCACCGGGGGTCCAGTAGTGTTTCCCTGATTCTAGAACACTCACACTTGGATTTATCCCGCAACTGAAATGCTCGGTGACTGCAGGAACCCTCTTCCTTCAGCTCCCAAGACCTACGCTACACGTTTGCCCCCACAAATAATGAAATCATATTATGGAACATTCTCTCCCTTTAACCGGCTTCCAAGAAAACAACACAAAACAACGATGCGCACGGCGTAGGCCCTGCCTGGGCTGAGACACGCATCACGGGGCAGGAACCCTAAACCGAACACACCGAAGGGTTCCAGAGGGCGACCCTGTCTTACAAAACGTTCCTTCGCAAGGTCTCCGAAGAGCACAGCCTCCTTTCTACTCAAGCGTATTGCACTGAAAAAAAAAAATGAGCAAGGAGCACTGCGTGTGACCGGCGGCCCCCAGATCCTCTCAGAAGCGGATCCATATCCCCGTCCCCTGCAAGCGAGGCTGGTCCTACCACTTTCCCGAACAATCCTGGGAGGCGCAGCAGCAATCCACCTGGCGTGCGGACTCCCATCTCAGAGACCTGCAGCCTCTACCGCCTGTTCCTGGAGAGGTCCTCTTGGAGCTGAGCCCACTGACTGACCCCCGGTGGAGCGGTCACACCGGGGAGGCCTGGGGAGGGACAGGGGCCCTGCTGAGCCCACCTCTGCCCATCCCTTCCAGGGCTCCCGGCACGTGAGAGAAGGTTTCTTGGAACCTCCAGCCCAACCCAGCGGCCGGGTGACTTCAGCCCAACTCCATGTGGAACAGAAGAATGGCTCGGCCGTCGTGGCACAAGTTCCTGACCCATAGATCGTGGGCAGGATATGACGGCTGGTGCTGGGTCAACTTATTACACAGCATCAGATATTCAAACTGGTACATCCCATGGCCCCTAGAGGACTCTGGCCATCTCCTGCCCTTTCCCTCACTACCAGCCTCTGTTACCGTACGAGGCAGGAGTCTAACTAGGCCCCTCGCTCCCCAAGATCCCAATCACTAGTCCTCGGGACCTGTGAAAATAACACGCCATCTCTCCCACGAGTGCGTCTGCGATTTGGCACAGTCGACCTCAAAACACGTAGACCATCCAGGTGCGTCTACTCCGATCAGACACGAGCACGGAGCTTTCTCCGGCCGTTAGCAGGGAGAGGGCTCTGAGAGCGGATGCACGAGAGGGACCCGTGGCACCTTCATTCCTTCAGAGCTGGGGGCAGTCTGCCTGTGGGGCCTGGGGAGCAGGCTTGGGGGAACAAGAGCAAAGCCCGGCCAACAACCAGCAAGGAGATGGTGACGTCAGTCCTTCAACCACGATGACTTGAATCCTGCCCACAACCCACATAAGCGTGGAAGCAGACTCTGCCCCAGAACCCCCACCTCTTTACTTCTGCCTGTGACATACAAGGCAAGAGATCTAGCTATCCCACGCCCAGACTCCCAACCCGAGGAAACTGAGATGCAGTAAATGCCCGTGGCTTTACGCCTCCAAGTTTGTGGTACTTTGTTACACGGCACGACCAAACTGACACGGCGTCTCTGGCGAACGCACTTCTCCACTCGCTTTCATCTTACTCTTTGATAACCCGATTCTTTTCGATTCCCTGATGGCTCTGACGGTTCATGATTTCATGGTTCTAGGTCATTCACCTGCCTGAGCCTCAGATTCCCAAGGTAAAGCACTGGCCTGACACTGGTCCCGTGGCAGCTCTAGTTGACGTGCCGGGTTTCAAGCCTTCCGTGCCGTACGCCCCGTCTGCTCTACGGCTCCACCGCTACCCTTTGCATAGTGCCCAGCGCCGAGTCGGCGCTCACTAAATATCTGAGGAATGAAGGAATGGATGGACGCGTAAATGGAGATCTGGGACGAATATTAGTGCAAATGTTCTTGGACAAGAACAAAGGGCTACGGCCAGGTCGGAGAACGTTGGGCCCATCATTACTTTCTCTGAGCCTTAGTGTTCTTACCTGTAAATGGGGAGACCAATCCTGGCTGCAGCTCCCAGGCAGGTTATCACATGTAAGGATCAGAGGAAATCGTCGATGGAAAGCCCTCTGCAAAGTAAAGTAGCCTGTACATAAGGCATTTGTCTCCGTTTACTTTGAAAGGTTAGGAATGTCCCCGAGCCTAATGGGGTAAATTTATTCTCTAATTATACCAGAAACCGAGTACCTTCCTGCTGTTACTTTGGCGGCTGGTGGCTAGCAGTCATGCCACCTCTCAGCGGGACGGGTCCCTGCTGGGATACAAAGCCATTAGCACCTGCTTCAGCAGAAGGTGCTAGAAACTCAAGTCAAAGCAGACACGCTGAAGGATGAGGACCTGGTGACGGGAGGAACACCTGAGGCACCACACCACGCACTCTGGGTCGCTGCCTCTTAACCTGGTGTAAAGCGCTCTCTTCCACGGCCCTGTACCAAGGAACCCAATCTCTTGAAAGACTCTAAGCAGAAGGGGTCCTGTGGCCAAGTAAGCTTGAAAAAAAAATAGATGTAAGTGACCCAATCTCTTGTTATTATTATTTTTAAAATTTTTATTTATTTATGATAGTCACACACACACACACACACACACACACACAGAAGCAGAGACACAGGCAGAGGGAGAAGCAGGCTCCATACACCAGGAGCCCGACGTGGGATTCGATCCTGGGTCTCCAGGATTGCGCCCTGGGCCAAAGGCAGGTGCCAAACTGCTGCGCCACCCAGGGATCCCAGTTTTTTTTTTTTTAATTCAACATTTTCTAAACTTTTTCAACCAAAGACATCACTTCCTCTCCCGCCGCCCATCAAGACATCCTATACGATTCACTTAGAGGAATTCATTTCTGCTCAGTTTCTACAGAGCAAGGGGACCCTGTATTCGCGGCGGCGAGGGGACTATTCTAATCCGAGGTTAGCGCTGTCCTCCGACGAGCGACATCAGTGTCGCGTGGGACTCAGGGACCATCCCAGGCTGACTGGATCATAAACCCGGCGGGTGGGGCCCAGCCGTCTCGGTGCAGAAAGCCCCCTGGGTGATCACGATGCCCGTTCCGGCTTGGGAGCCACTGCATGGTGGATCCACAGAGCAGTGGGAAAGTCATGTCAACCCACGAAGAAATACTGACCCCTTTTACACGTCGGGGAGGAACCCCGTTGATTCTCTAGCTCCAACCTCAAACGACTAGCCGGGAACACTTACTAAACCACGGCATTCTCATTTTTTTCCCCCTCCCAATAGCTATTCATCAGCGAAACGGTGACACACAAGTTCCACAGTCAGGTGTTCAATTCCCCCACCGTTTCACGTCAACGTATGGGTCTGACCTTATTCACTAAGAAGACGAACCCACTGAGAGTTCACGTTACACGTTAATTGACCACCTACTGTATGCTAAGACCACGGCAGGTACATCTTGGGTCATCTCTACAATGCCTTGGTGAGGAAAGTCCTGTTATTTATCCTCATTTCACAGATGATGGCACTTAGAGGACCGGAAGACACTTAGCACACAGCTCACCAGGCTTTAACGCCAGACTGTCTGGTTCCAAAGCCCAAGCACTCGTGGTTTTTGTTTTGTTTTGGTTTGGTTTGGTTTGTTTTTTGTATTTTTTTTTTCTCTGCACTCTCTGATTTCCCATTCCGGATGAAATTAATCTTCCAGTCAATGCTTTATATGTCATTTTCTGGAATAGAAAGCCATTCTCCCCCCGCCCCCTTCCGCCAAGCGCAAAGCATCGTCATCCTGCAGCTTGCACCGTAGAGCTCCCTCATCAAGCACTGTATCGCTGCGGGCCGGGCAGCTCTATCCGTCCCTGGGAGCTGGGGGAGAGGCACCGGTCACTGCCCTCGTGGAATCTGTGGTCAAGACGGGGAAGTCTGGGATGAGACATGCAATTGCGGACGTGCCAATTGTCCGAAAAAAAGCCGGATGTAGTGGAGACACCCTGCAGGGCACTGCAAAGTGGTCCAGCATGTCAGGGCAAGCGTCCCTAAGAAACGGGGGTGTGGTCTGAAAGTTAAAGGGCCAACAGATGAATCCGGGCAAAGAGGCAAAGGGATTCTCCAGTCTTCCCCAGGAGGAACCTATTTCTCTCCCTTCTCACCTCTACTGCTACTCGGACTCTGTTTCTACGACGGGAACCGCAATAGAATCTACTCTGCAGGCTTGTCGTAAGGGTTCAATGAGCCAATATCCGGAAGGCACTTAAACCTGTGCCCGGCACGTGTGTTAACTGCTGTTATCGTCATTTATTTTTTCTTACTGTAGGACCCTGTGCACGCTGCTCCACCGAGAGTGGCAAGTT
Source organism: Nyctereutes procyonoides (assembly GCF_905146905.1). Lineage (NCBI taxonomy): Eukaryota > Metazoa > Chordata > Mammalia > Carnivora > Canidae > Nyctereutes > Nyctereutes procyonoides. Next base: position 1,721,811 of record NW_026575135.1, on the reverse strand, counting down.
AGGAGGACTAAGAGCTTCTCCCTCGGGACCAGCTCCCGGGATTGACCTCCGAGCGAGCGACTCGCCACACAGCGGACACGTCCCTCCCGTCAGATAGACGTGGGGTCATCATCAGGTGCTCGCGACGGGTTGGTTATGCTCCCACGAAGCCCACACGCGTCTCTTCCCTCCAAGTAAATAGCACGCTTGTTCCCACATCTGCTTGTGCCAGTTGCATTTGCCATTATTATATCATGGAAGCAAAAGTCAAATAAATCAATTAAACACGAGCTGTCTTTTTCTGTGGAAACTAATTTGAATTCCATGAACAGATTCTAGAAAGACATTTGCTGGAGGAAAAAAAAAAATGTCATTGATTTAAATAAAGGGGAAGTACCTGAAAATGATTAGGACCGGGGCATGGAAATCTATAAACATTTAGATTGTTTCTTAAGAGTCTTTAAGCTGTTGCTCCACTTTGAATAAACTGAGGTTGGAAATGTTATACAATTATGGGTGTGGTTTAGGCAAGAAAGCCAGTAAAATGTCAAATGGAATATACCAGCATCCTCAGAAAAGATTCTGGCCCTACTTCAAAAGGCTGGCCGAGGAATATGCATGTACATATTTTTAAGTTAAAATAAAATGTGTTTATATATGTGCGGCATGTATGTACATTTTAGGATTCCCTATTTTTAACTTTCTCAATTAACTGACAAATTATCGCTTCCTAATTTTGTCTGGTAAGGAAGGAACTGGGGGCCTTGACATTTTACCCTATGCCCAACGTGGCATAGACGTTCTTCCATTGCTTTTCCAACGTCAACAGTTTATTGATTAGGTATTAGGTATTAGTTTTATCCCTAGCATACCGACGAGAAAAATGAAGCTCGGATACCTTGATACTGTACCAAATTTGCATTGTTAGCTACTGTACCTTCTTCTTGGCCTATGGGACTCCGGAGCGTGAAGCCTTCGGTATCGTAAATCCCACTGCCTCTCTAGTATGTTGCCACATGTGGTTGGGCTCACGCTTGGTCTTCTTGGGTGGAAATACGCGTTTCTTGGAGGCAGAAACAGCGTCCTCATCAAACACCGAGGGTTTACCACCAGCGTGCTGATGATTACATCAGTGTCACATCTGCATATTTCGTTATAAGTCACGAGGGGCTTCCACACGTATCCTATAAACCGACTGGGACGTCGGCTCTACAGGGTAAGCTAGTCTCATCATCCTGGTCGTACAGATGAGGAAACGGAGTGTTGGGGCAGGTTTAGAGATTTGTGGAGGTCACACATCTAATAAGTGGCGGAGCAGAGACTGTCGGCCTAATAAACTGAACCTGACTCCTGTTCAATACAATATAAGAAGTCCTGTCCTTCCGCCCCACGGCGGGAGCCTATGGAGATGAAATCCAGAGGCAAGTAAGCACAGGGCTCAGAGAGAAGAATCAAAACCACTGCGGATACCGAGGGTCATCGTCCTAAAGCTAACGATTATCTTGGGCGCCAGGATCTTTCCATAGATGCCAATTAAACACCGTGTGGAGCAGGAAACGTGTGAAAAGCTGACATGGGTTCAGAAGCCACGGCCCTAGGGTTCGAGCCTGAGGTGGACGCCCCCAAGAGATTTTCGTCTCAACCATGCTTAATTACAGTGTGCGTGGTGAAGGCCCGGGCTGCCGGGTCAAGGCCACGCGACGATGGATGAGACGTAAAAATAAACCAAAGACCCAGAGTCATCGGAAAATGCCGATGATTATGCCGCCCGCCCTCAAGTGAAAGTGCCACGGATCCGCTTTGCCTTGCAGTATATTCGAGGACCTCTCTAAAAGTCAGGAGACAGCATGCAGGAAAGAGCCAGCCAACCCCACTGACGTTAAGGACCTACTCAGTGCTGCGGACTTTTCTCCACCTCATTCAATTTCATAGATTCTGGCAAACGCCTATGTTTGTGCTCCTTTGTTTCTTTTTTGTCTTCAATACGGTACGTTTCACAAAGTCGCATATGTAGCAAGAGACGCTTGGAGGATTTGGATCCAGGGCAGCCCAGGACACGCTCCCTCGGCAGTTTCCACCTGACCACGCTGCTGGCGCTGCCACAGTCCGAGGGCCTCAGGTTTGATCCTGGCGTAGTTACCAAGCCCCCGAGAGACCTTACACAAGTCACTTAACGCCCTGTGGCTTCCGTTTCTTCACTTACGAATGGGGGGGGGCATTCTAACCATGCGCGGTATGCGTGGAAAAATCCTTGAATCATTTATGTGGCGACGGGATGCAATTGTAAGATATCATGTCGCCGTGCCTCTGGGAACCCGTGCCAAGTAGAAAATAATTCACCTGTCCATTCAGTGAACAATGTGTTCTGAACAGCTACTGTGTGCCGATTGCCAGGCTGGGAGGTTAGGACGGTAGAGTGGTCCAGGGGCGCCTGGGGGGGCTCAGCGTTGAGCATCTGCCTTGGGCTCAGGGCATGACCCCGGGGTCCTGGGATCGGGCCCCACGTCGGGCTCCCCGCAGGGAGCCTGCTTCTCCCTCTGCCTGTGTCTCTGCTTCTCTCTGTGTGTCTCTCATGAATAAATAAATACAATCTTTAAAAAAATAAATAAATAAAACGACGTGGTCCAGGACATGGGCACAGACACATGCCCAGGGCTGACGGTCGCACAGGAGACACGAGGCCTGGAGATACCGGTAAGCAAAGGTGCTAGTGCAACCTGAGGTGTGGGGCTTCACGTGGGAAGTCAGGGGGTCAGGTGAGCCTATCAAACAGGTCCCAGCAGCTTTCAGTGCAAGGAACACAGCCCTTGGGGCGGAGATCTGAAGACGCTAGTGCGGCCAAGGGAAAGGAAGCCCCGTCCATTCCAGGCAGAGGGCACGGCCCATGCAGAGCGCCGTGGAGCGGGACGACTCTTGGTACTTAGGGGAGGATGGGGGGCAGGGTTGGGCTGTGAGGGCCGAGGAGAGACGGGCAGCGGGCAGGGAAGAGGTGGGCGGCCCCGCGGGCTCCTTGGAGATACTGCGCTTGCTCCTGAGGCCGGGGTCAGTCACCGAAGGCTGAGCGGGGAGGCCACAGGCCGGGAGGTGGTGGCCTCCACCTCAGGTGGGGTTCTGACCTCCTCGAGGCGCACAGATGGCAAAGTGGGCGCAGCAGATTCTGGGAGACACGGTTACGAGGCCACTGTCGTCTAGGGCGAGAGATCGTGGTTTGAACTACCGGCTACTCATTCAGACTGACTAAGGTTTAATTGCCGGCCCGACACCCTTTGGGAGCTGAACTGTCATTGTCTCAGTCTCTCCCAGGGATACGTCTCCTACAGCCCGGCAAGACCTCGCGGGCACTGAGTCCGGTTGTTTTAAAGGAAAAAAAGATCCCCCTATTTTCCCAAGTGAGCACTGAGTCAGAATCCCCATAAACAAAAAGGGGACGGAGCCGCTCGGTACGGGGGCTGCGTCGGCCCCGGCAAGGCCCAGGTTTTGCAGCCGGTGTTCTCCGGAGCACCTGCTACAGACCAATTCTGGTTTACGGGGGCCACGGCTCGAACTCGGGTCCTCTGGTTCAAAGCCAGTGTGTCCTGGAAAGTTTGTCCTTCTCAGAAGCACACCCTGACCCTAAATAACGATGTTTTGAGGACAAAGGCCCTGTTGCTTATTTCTTTGGGTACCTCCCAGCGTCTGGCGTTGGGCTGGGAGGCCAGGTCAGTCAGTCAGTGTTTGTGGGCCTGCACGGAAGCCTGTCGAACTCAGCACTGGCCAGGCTGACCTGCTGGGGCTCCGTCGACTCCCTCTCCCCTCCTTCCCTCCTTTCCTTCCTACCTCCCGTGCCCCTTTTTCCGGTTTCTTCCTCCCTCTCCCCATTCCTGTGTCCTCCTCCCCTTCTCTGCAAGGAGCGTGGGGTGATTTCCATCACCGTGCAGTGAGTAGCTAGGCAGGCGGTGTGAACGCCCTGGGCCATCACCTCGGGAACAGGGACACGAGCCTAGAGGCTACAGGAGGGGACCACGGGGCGGGAATCCTGCCTCTTCCCCGCAGCGTGATTTTCAGCAGGTCAGTCCACATCTCTGTGCCTTAACTTCCCTGCTCATAAAATGGGAGGACTTAGTGCTGCCAGAGCAGGTGGTCGTGGTGCTACAGTGGGTGACAGTGTGCCTGGTGCAGCCCTGCCCGGAGCTCGATCCCCTCTGGTGTGCCTGCCCGGGCTCTGGAGCCAAGGACTCGGGGTCCCGCAGCACGAGCCCCTTCTTACATCCCAGCCTATGAAATTCCCATCCGGCTCCATCGCCACCCCCACAACCTGAATGAGCAACCCTGCTCTGGCATCGCCATCCACACACCGGGGTGCCCCAAGCACTCTCTCTGCTGCCGCATGGTGCTCGGGGCCTGCACCTGCCCAGCAAGACAACTGCAGTCCTGCCACTCACCTGCCCTGTGACCTCGGGCAAGCTAATCACACGTGTGCCCCCTCAGTTCCCGCTAATGTCTGGGAGTCCGATCCAGCGGCCTCAAGTTTGTGCAGAGAGGACGAGGCCTGGATGACGTATATGCACCCAGAGGACTGACGAGGACTAGCGGGCGCGGATACGTGGGCATCCCAGCTCGGCAAGTCGGTTCGCCGTGCTCATTTAACAAGTACTGAATGCTGGGTACCGGGGGGGGGGGGCGCAGAAACCCGGCTCCGCGTGGATCCCTGAGGGAACACACACATGTGGATAGAGGTGCATAGACACACGGACACGGGCGCCACGCACACATGTGTACCGTGTACGCATATCGTCGTTACCAACACTTGGACTCGCTGAGTTGCCACAGGCCAAGACCTTACAGGCCAAATGTCAGCGCCTGGTAAAATGACAATAAGGCAAATAGCCGGGCAGCCCGGGTGGCTCAGCAGTTTAGTGTCACCTTCGGCCCAGGGCGTGACCCCGGGGTCCCGGGATCGAGTCCCACATCGGGCTCCTTGCATGGAGCCTGCTTCTCCCTCTGCCTGGGTCTCTGCCTCTCTCTCTCTCTCTCTCTCTCTCTCTCTCTCTCTCGGTCTCATGAATGAATAAATAAAAAACTAAAAATCTTTAAGGAAAATAGCTGACGTGCGCATCGTGTTTTCCGTGTGCCGGACACTGTCCTAAGCATTTTATGTGCATTAAGGCCTTTAATCTTCGAAACACTATCATAAGCCCCGTGTTACCCAGGAGAAAAATTGAGTCTCAGAGCCGGTGTGGACTTCCCCAGGGTTGCAGGATAAGCCGCGGACACAGCTGGGACTTGAACCCAGCTAGCTGGGCTCCAGAACCTTCACCTTGGCCAGCCCTCCTGCTGGCTACAACGGCGGCTCAGTGGGAGGCTGTTAGGGCTCGTACGGGCCTTATCGCCCTGCACGTCAGACGGTCACGTCTAGCTCCATGTGCACCCACCCTATCCCGTGGCACCTAACCCCCAGGAATGATTCCAGTCCTGGCAGGTGCCGCTCTCCCCCGGAGACCCACGCCTCCCAGTACTCACGCCCCTGAATCCGATCCGCGCTGCACTTTGGCCACTAAAACACGGTGGAAGTGACGCTGTCTGACCTCCAGGGCCAAGATCTACGAAGTCCTCGGCTGTCACGCTGGGGAAGCCGAGCTCCCAGCCCAGAGCCAGCGGCTCGCCAGCCGTGGGAGGGACAGCTGAGCCCAGCCCCGGCCAGCCTGACTGACCCCGGCCGTGCCCCGTAACGACCTACAGATTCAGGAGAGGTTGTCAGAAAGTGCAGCTTTGAGCCACGAAGTCTTGGGCTGAGTTTGTTGGCAGCAGTCGATGGCCAGAAGGCCCCTTTGCTTCCCAGCCCACTGTTAGGGTTTCGGGATGCCTCAAACTGAGCTACGAATGGGCGTCCGGGGGGCTCAGCGGTTGAGCCTCTGCCTTTGGCTCAGGGTGTGACCCCGGAGTCCTGGAGTCGAGCCCTGCATCAGGCTCCCTGCTCGTGGGGGGGGGGGTCTGCTTCTCCCTCTCCCTATGCACGTGCATGCTCTCTCTCTCTCTCTCTAATAAATAAATAAATCTTTAAAAATAACCTGAGCTCCAATTATCTGGATTTGAATTACCACTTAATTTTATAGGCAAGCACCTCTCTGAAGTAACAATAAAATAATTAACATTTATTGACCTTGGGCATGTGATTAGACTCCCTGCACCTCAGTTCCTTTACCTGTAAAATAGGAATCGTAAGACGGCACAGGAACCTAGTTCATGCCGTTCGGGCGAGGAGCAAGTGAGCTACCTCGCCTGGCCTGGGGATTGCACAGATACAGCGGCAGCGGCTCCTTCTCTCCCCCCAGCCCTCTGTTAACTGAGTCAGGCGTTGCCTTTTTTTTTTATTTTCAAATTTTAAAAACTTAGTCTTGGGGGCACCTGGGGGGCTCAGGGATTGAGCATCCGCCTTGGGCTCAGGGCGTGACCCTGCGGTCCTGGGATCGAGTCCTGCATCGGGCTCCCTGCAGGGAGCCTGCTTGTCCCTCTGCCTGTGTCTCTGCCTCTCTCATGAATAAATAAATAAAATATTTAAAAAAAAATTAAGATCTTAGTCCTCACACTTCACATGAAGGCAAGTGTTATTGCCACGTCTGCAGGTCCGGCGGCGGGACCTTTGCAGCCTGACGGCCCACACGGATGGGGAACCCTGTGGACACCTGCACCCAGGGTAGGGAGGGGACGCACTAAAGGTCCCCGGCTGGCCAGTGCAAGGCACGGTCTCAATGCAGCACCCTGGCTGGAGCTGGGGCTCCCCCATCGCTGTTTCTGTTCCCCCGTCCCTCCCGGCAATGCCTGTGGGGCCGCCCTCCTTCTGGAGCCCTCCAGGCCTGACTGATGGTGCCCTGCGATCTGCACCTGGACGCTCTTGTCCGCTTTCATAAATGCGTCCGTCCACACCGTTCACGGGGCCTCGGACCTTCGGCTCCACCCTCTGAGGTTGACGACCAGCAAAATCGACAGATGGACCCGTTTTAAAGTCTGGTCCCCGCCTAACGCTACCCTTCCCCGCCCGGTTTGCATCCCGTGGGGCGAATCCTGGGGCGCACGGTCTCTTCACCGAAGGACGTGATCAAAAGCCACGTCTCTGCGGTTCTGGGCTGTTTTACCCACCCCCCAGTTCCCGTGTTCGAGCCCTCACGCTCGGGGCCTCAGAATGCGGCTCTATCCAGAGAGAGGGACTTTGAAGAGGTGATAAAGTCGAAATGAGGTCACTGAGGTCACTGAGGTGAGCCCCAAGCAGATGCACAGAGGGGATGCCCCGTGAGGACACGGGGGAGGCGGCCCCCGCGGAACCGGGGGTGGGGCCGACCCTTCACCGTGTTCATTTCCGAGTCCCCCACCGTGCCCGGCGCAGGGCACGTGACGGAGGCCCAGGTGGGGTCCAGGCAGGCGCTCACGGGGGCGGTTTGGCACCTGCCGCAGGTGGCACGGAAGCCGTCCTGTGACCGCGCCACCTTCCTGGGTCCTGCTCCTACGGCACTGAAACGAGGGAGCAAGCGGCAGAGCAAATCCTGTTCGGCTCACAGAGTGACGATCACAGACCGGGCGCAGAGCAACGGGCCGAGAGTTGGCAGGAGTGGGAGAAGCGGAGATGAGCGCAGCCCAGCATGCACAAGGAGGAGCAGTAGGGAAGACGGGCAGGGAACGGGGACTTAGAGAAGGGGGCTTCTGTGCTGGCCGCGGCCATCAGGAAAGGCTTCACGGAGGAGGTGGCATTTGATCTGAGTCTGGAAAAATAGGAGGAAAACAGGTGGGTGCATGGAGGTGGCAGGGGTGAGGGGTGTGCTCGGAGAGCGGCACGGACCCGAGGGGTGATGGAGAACCCGTATATAGACTCGTGGAGCCGGGGACCTCGCACATCGGGGCTTCCAGCCTCAGCACCACCGACTTGGAGAAGGGTAACTCTGGTGGGGACGGCCCTGTGCAAAAGGACGCCCACCACGAGGCTCACAATGTCCTCGGACAGCGGTAGATGTTCCCTGGGGGCTCCGTCACGTCCAGGTGGGGACTGCGGATGTGCCCCACAGCTCTGGACCATGGCCTGACCCCTCGGAGCTCGTTCTTTGATCCGCACAACAGGGCCCACAACCGTGCGTGTACACGCGTGGCCCACGGCGGATCTGTTAAGTCGATGGGACTTAGCCTCACTCTTTTCCTTATTTTTTTGAAAGACGCATCTATTTATATTTAGGAGAGAGAGAAAGGGAGCGAGCATGGGAAGGGGTGGAGGGAGCGAAGGTCAGAGCAGGCTCACGCGGGGTGCAGGGCTCCAGGACAAGGACGCGGGGCTGGGTCTCAAGAGCCACCAGGTCAGGCTCGGGGCTGAGACTGAGAGTCGGATGCTCAACCCACTGAGCCGCCGGGCGCCCCTTAGCCGGACTCTTCTCTCCCGGTGAAGTGGAACATGACTCCCCGCACGTGGGACGCACGGAGGCGCAGCTGTGCCGGCTGGAGCGGGTGCACGGCCCCCAAACCTGCCTCCTGCTGGCTCGAGCCACCTCGGGGCGGGGGGTAGATGCACCCCTACAGACACGTCGGGGGAACCGGGTCTGAACAGCCTGGATTTGAATCCTGGCTCCTTCCTGATGGTTCCAGAGGGAGCAAATCAGCCCTAAGATCTGTGAAGAGCAGGTGCTTCTGTCCTGCGAGCCCAGAGCGGGGCCAGCGAGGCCTCCGGGCCTTGAAGGAGGCTCCCGGCCTCCGGGGAGAGCCCTGCACCCACACACCAGCCACGCAGTGCCTCCTTCAAGTTTTCATGGCCTGTCCCCTGTTTGCTTCCCTGACCCCAGGCTCTGGCCAGAGGCCCTTGATAGGGAGCGGACTGATTGCTTAACCCGGTTTCATCACCACTGAGACGGGGCTGCTAAAAATCCGCTTGGTCGAGTGATTTTTAAATGAAATAGATAATACATCCGAAGCACCCAGCATCGTGCCCCCCAGCAGTCAGGGCTACTGTGGGCTTCCCTCCCACAGGCCGAGGGCTCGGGCCGGGGGCAGAGGCCGAAAGTTCAGGGCGTATTCAGGCAACGGGGAGACACCCGGGGCGCGTGGGGGGGCCCGAACCAGCAGCAGAGAAGCCAGAGAGGACGCAGGGAACGGGTGCTCTGGACCCCCAAGGCCCGGCCTGCTGCCCGCAGGTGCACCCTCTGCACGGGGGAGGGTAAGCGGGCGGCGGGTGGGACCGGCGGGGCGCCGGGCGGGGGCGCACCTACCTCTCCCTAGGCAGCTGGTGGTTGGGGTTGTGGCGGCATCGGATGCTGAGGCCGAACAGCTTGCGGGCCGTGCGCTGGATCTTTTGCCTCTGGGCCTCGGTGGCGCTCTGCAGGAGCTTGTAGCGGTTCTGCAGGTCCCAGTCGTTGCCCCAGTGCTGATGGATGCTGCCGATGGTCAGGAAGTGGTTGCTGGGCAGACGCTTCATAAAGGACTTAAACTCATCTGGCAAGAGAGACAAAGGCCGAGGAGAAGGGCTGAGCCGGGCGGCCCCCTCCGAGCCGCGTCCCGGCCGACCCACCTCCCGGCAACGCGGGCTTGCCAAGGAAACGTCCCCTGTGGGCCCCGACCAGGCGCCCAGGGGCCGCGGCCCTGCAGGGATCCCCCCCCCCCTCCAGCTTAACTCCGCTCGCCCAGGCCCCACCCTGCCTTCCCGGACTCCGGCATCCCAAGGCCGGCGGCATAAGGATGCGCACTATCATCCGGACTTGATATGGTCTTTGAATCGATTAACCCACGTTTTTTATCCAGCTCAGCATTCAAGACCCCCCAGCACGTGCCTTCAGGAGAAGGGGAGCCGTAAATGCAGGAGTGATGGGAACTGTATTAGCTGATCCTGGACGACACGGTTGCCGCCCAAAGGACCAGAGCCCCCCGCAGGCGCCCACTGAGGACCCCAGGAGGGCAGGGAGGGCCGCAGAGGGGGCACCAACCCGACTGTCCCCTGGGCGTCGCCTGCAGGGGTGCCAGAGAGCTGAGGGGGGTCAAGCCCCCCCTGTGCAATCCGGTCCTGCTGGAAGGTGTCCGGGTGCCCTTTCACGTCACGTCCCATTTCGGGGATCAGCTCCAGAGATGGGGCCGAGTCTGGGGTCCCCGGGGTGACTTCGACGTGACCTGCCTCGGCCTGTGATTCTGTATTTCAGAGTTTCGGTACTGGCCGCAACTCGACATAAGGGCAGCTCTTCTGGTTGTGCATAGAGGGAAACTGAGGCGCAGAGCGGGGAAGTGATTTACTGAAGGTGGAAAGGCCCTCGAGGGACAAGAGGCAGGACTGAAACCCGAGCTGTTGCTTCTTTAATGTAATACTGACCCCGGCCACCCTCTCCCCACACTATTGGGAAAAGAATTGGGAAGTTGATCCTGTCGCAGGAAAAGAAAGCCAAGTAAACGCTTGGGGGGGGGGGCGGGTGTCCCTGCAGCCTAGTACCCCTTCCGCTTGGGGTCACGAAACCTGCAAGGGAATTCCGAGTCCCTTAGGCATTCACTTTAGCTTTAAAAATGCCTACGTAGCTCTCGGTGGGCACGGCGCTCCGTGTCAAACCCCAACCCGCGTAAGAGAGCTCACGGCAGACGAGGAGGTGGGTGCTTTCAGCGCCTCCTTTCAGAGAAACCAGGACACGGAGAGGTCAGTCACCTTGCCAAGGCCCCACGGCCCGCATGTGGCGGGGCCTCGGGCCAGGCCGCGAGTCTCACGCTCCTCCTGGCTTCACACACTTACTCTCAACCCGTGAAGCGGATGAGGGCAGTGGGAGGAAAATAAGTAAGTACGGGGTGCGGAACGCAGGGATCTCCGACTCCCAAGACGCTGCCGGCGCCTCGTTACCCACAGTCGGATGCGCAGGACACCGACCGGCAACCTCAGCCCCCGAGCAGCCGTGCAATGCCTCAGTTTCCCCATCTGCCCAACAGGCATTCCCGCACTCCACGCCAATCCCGGGGGAGTGACGTCGCAGTGCAGCTGCCTAAACAGTTCTCGACCTACATTCGGGACGCGCCCAGGGGATGGGTGGCCGCGTCGGACCCGAAGGATGGCTGGTTTATGGGGGAGCCGGCCGGAGGCAGGGGGCCGGCCCTAATGACTGCTCCGTGGGTGCCCACGCCCACCCCACGGAGGACACGGCCTCTCCTGGGAAGGCTCTCCTGACCTCGAAGGATGGGACAGTCATTCCGATGAACCTGGATCTCGCTCAGACGGGGCTTTATGATTTAAAAGACAAACTGTCTTGATTTTCTTGACTAAAAGGAGAAGGGCCCCTCCCCACCAGGGAGACGTGGACGCCCGAGTAGCGTGCAACCTGGGCTGGCTCTGACCGCGGCCCCCGACCACGAAGGAGTCGTTGGTTCTTCCCTTTGGGCTGCTCACTGCTCCCTCCCGAGGCCAGGGGCTGAGCGAAGGGCAGGAAACTCCCCGTGCACCAGCCACACGTGCACCAGCCAGAGACGGGCGGTCTCGTCGGTGGGTAAAAGCATCCCCAGTGGCCCAGTGCGGGGGGCCTGGAGCCACCGTGCGCTCTTGTGGGGAGACGGCAGGCCGCGGAAGCTGCTCCTGTGGCCCCTTCAGCTACGCTGCACCCCCTCAGGTCTGTGTCCCCCCCACCCCGCGCCCCGTCTACCCGCAGACAGTGGTTTCCCTTCCTTGGGAAAAGGCTGATGCGCTAACGAGCCCCCCACACAGCCTGGGTTCCCCTCTGCCTCCTAGCAATCCGGGGAACCTCGCCGCAAAGCATTTCACCAAGTGCTTCTTTCGTTCGAGGCCACATAATGGTCGCAACAGGGACCGTCTCTCCCGCGAGTCCCTGGGGTTCTACGTGGACCGATGGGTGCGGCTTCACGGGCAGCCAGGACTCCACTCGGGGCCCCCGAGGGCAGGACGGCTCGGGCATCGTGGGCTCCCCAAGCTGGCGGGGGCTCCCTGTTCACGGAAACCAGGGCCCCTGGTGCGGCTCAGCTTTTACCTGCAGGGCACAGCGGCCCCGAGGTGCGATTTCGTTCGATCAAAGGGTTTCTCGGCTAAAAATTTAAACACATTCAAATATGAAAACCACGAACACGTCCTCTCATTTATCAGATGAGGGAGCGGAGGCCTAGGGGGTAAAGAAGACTTGACAGTGTCGCGAGCGCCGCGACGAGCTCTGGATTTGGAACCCGGGGATCCGTTACCGGCCCTGGTTACTAACTACGTGACCCTGAGGGAGACGCCGGGCCTCGGCCCGCTCCCTCCTCTGTGGTGCGGTACTTGTGATGAATTTAAGGAATATTAATTTTAAAAGAAACGGCAACGCTCTCCGCCTCTGTCCGCCTCTGACCAGATACCCGAGCACATATTGGACGCGTGCGGCCGCCCGGGCCCTCCCCCTGGGAGTCTCAAGGCTTCCAAGCTTCTCGTGTCCGACCTCTCGAGGGGCTCTAGCTCAGTGAACGGTACCAGCGTCCGATCTAACCCACGGACCTAACCAAGGCTCCCGGATCTCAACACCCATCTCTCCAACGCGGGCGGCCGATGTGACACGGAGCCCTGGCTACACGGCAGCTCCCCGTCTTGCCCAACGCACCATCGAGCTGACCACGTCGCTGTCCTGACCCCCCTGGGCCCCCGGGGGTGCCCCCCGCCCCCCCTAGCTGTCATGTGCACACCTGCTGACTTCTGTGTCACAGGTGCTTCTTCGCCTCTCAGCTGCTCTTCCCCAGCTTGCCTCTCCGGACCCGCCCGACCACGTTAACCCCCGCTCCCCACGCACCGAATTACCGAGCCGGAATTATCTGTACGGGTCGCCCCACTCGCGTCTGGCTTCCACGTTAACTGGAAGCTCCGGGGAGGCAGAGGTCCAGCTTTGGCCCTCACTCACTACCCGGTCCCGGGAGAACGACTTTCCTCCCCTGGAATTCATGACCACGCATTTTCTGAACCATGAAAAGCAGGAAATAGGCTAAGTACCTGCAAAGTGACTGTGAATCCTTGAGCTCTCTGTACCCGTACGGACATCTACCCGCATGTGTTCCGTGGATGGAGATAGATGCACCTGTGCATTCGTGCACGTGCACGCGTGCTGCTGATTCAGAGACAGGCGCTCACGCTCACGCTCACGCACACGCACACACACTCAGGAATCAATGCAAATACTTCTTTCTGCCTCTCCATCCTCCAGGGCCTACGTGGCGTTACTCTGTCTTCTGGGTTCAACAGACAATCCATCTTAGGGCCACAAACTCGATCATGGGGTTCATTATTCCACTCAGTGGAGACTGACTGAGTACCGACCCCACGACAGCGGCTAGGCCTGGCCCTGGTCCCCCCCCAAAGTGAACAAGTGAGCTGGGGACACTGGGTATCCCCTCACGGAGGCCCCAACTCCAGTTAGACAGTTGTCCCCTCTAGACGTGGCTCAGGGTCACGGCTGCAGAACTGCGAGCCCGGGTTCTCTACCTGAATTCTCCAGGTCCTTGTAGGCTTCGGCCCAAGACTTGGCCATGTTGGCCAGCGTGTACTCCATGATCTGGATGTCGGTGATGGGGCAGTTGCACTGGGGGAATTCCTCCGCACACTGGCACCTACACTGGCTGTTCTGGCACACGTACTCTCCCTCCCCGTTGCACATGATGTAGCTCAAGGCCGACTGGACGAACTTCTCTTGCAGATACTGAGGGAAGATGATCTGAAGACCTGTTGGAGAAGAACAAGAAGGGGAGAAAGGAAGGTTAACGGAGGTGTTTCATTAACAGTTTGGAGAGAGAGGTGATGCGGAGAAGTCTGAAGCCGCCAAGCCGCCAGCTTTTTTTTTTTTTTTTTTTTTTTTTTTGAAGCCCGTGAACCGTCACCAAAATATTTCTGGGCCTGCGAGGCCTCCGGCAACTGCTGGTCCTTCGCCCCCTCAAGCCCCGACCTTGGCCACCTCTCAGGGGCCTCCTTCCTTCCGTTTCACCAGGACTGAGCCGGAGCCAGATCTGGGGTCGGCCTTTCCCGTCTGGGGAGAAAACCCGTATGGAAAGCACAAGACCATTGTTTGTTCTGTCTTCCGTCCTTCATGTCTTTCGTTTTCCTTCCTTCGCGTGTTTATGGACCCTATTTACGAAGCACGAGTCCTGAGCTAGGCGCTAGGTCTATAGAGATCCAAATAAAAAATAAAAATAAAAAAAAATAAAAGACAGGATCCTTGCCCTTGGCGGTGAACAGTAGGATCAGCAGCAGGGACGGACACGGACCCACGTCGTGGTGACGCAGCTTCCTAGACCTGAGCACGGTGGCCGCGTGAGGCGGGGGGAGAGCAGAGGCTGCAACTCTGCTCGGGTGGCGGGGAGGCCGCTGCGGGGCGGCTGAAAGGTGGGTAAGGGGACATCGCAGGAAAAGAACAGGAGACACACCCTGAAGACAGAGGACTAGCGAGGGTGAAGATGTCAGGAGCTGCTGGTGACTGATGGATGGATGGGGGGGCGGGCAGTGGGGGAACAGGTGTCAGAGCGGAGCAGATGCCAGAGGGCACGGGGCTTTCCCGGCTGCTGGGGGACTGGGACGTCATCCTGCGCGTAATGAGGCTGTTTTGGTAAATTTCAAGGAGAAGCATAATACGGGGCCGGGGTGTGGTTTAATAAAACCAGGGCAACATAAAGATAATAATATCGGTGCAGGACGACCTCAGGGAGGATTACGTTTTTCTCCTTTGCTCTAAAGACGAGGAGGCCAAAACAAACAAACAAACAAACAAAAAAAAAAAAACGAGGAGGCCAAGGCCCATGGAGGGGAAACGACCATCCCGAGGCTACAGGATGCTCACTCCGGCCCCGTCTCATAACCTCTTCTCCGCATGTGGCTGATCGAGGCCCGAGTCCTGCCAGCCCAGGACGCAGACGGGGCTCTCCGGGCGCGCACCACCCGCCTGCCCCGGAGACGTCAGCGGCGCAGCCCCCCCCCCCCCTGGGGCAGCCCTGGGCTAGGTCAGCTCCCGACAGCAGCGCTTCCACCCAAGAGCCGTCTCTCTACCTCATCCCGAGCCACCGGTGTGTGCGGGGCTAGCGGGTCAGTGGTTTCCACCCCGTGGAAAGTGGCGGGGTTCCCCGGATTACACTTTTTTCTCATTCATGCTTCGGGGACACCCCCTCATCCCAATCCCACTCACGAAGGGTTTGCCGAAGAAGCTCGGCATTTCTCCTTCTGCTTCACGGCTGTGCCTCCACGTCCCCCTCCCACCTTCAAATCATTTAAAAAAGAAATGAGGCGCCAACACGCCAGCCCGTCTTCAGCGGCAGCTGAGAAATGACTGTTCGGGACGGCGCTGGGCAGACGAGCGGCGCGGCGGGCCCGGGGGCGGGGGGGGGGGTCAGGCCCCGCTGCCGACGGCCTGCACAGCTCACACCTCGCACCTCCTCGCACCTCCTCGCACCTCATCGCACCTCGGGCGGCCACTCCAACCGTCTCACGCCCTACTTCTTCCTCCGTAGAACGGAGACGCTCGACGTGCCCACAGCGCAGCGCCGTGGAGGGGGCCAAGGGAGGGAATCCCTGCAAACTGTCCGGAACAGTTGCTGGCACACGGCAAGCCGAGAGCAAATGTTACCTGTTACCTTTTTTTTTTCTTTCTTCCTTTTATTACCGTTTTTAAAAATATTTACTTTATTTGAGAGAGAGAGAGAGAGCAGGGGGAGGGGGCAGGAGGGACTCCTCAAGGGACTCTCTGCCCAGCCTGGAGCCCGACAGGCGCTCGGTCCCACGACCCTGAGGTCACGCCTGAGCTGAAATCAAGAGTCGGACGCCTAATGGCCCGAGCCCCCCCCGCCCCCCCGGCGCCCTACTTTTGATGGTGATAGTGATGACGAAGTCGCCGCTGGGACGGACGTTGTTCACAGCGTCAACAGAACCTTCAGGAGCCTCCGCGAGCAGGAGCCGTGGGCACCTAACCACGGAGGAGAAGGCCCCGCAGGCTGCCTCGAGCTGTTTGCAGGGACTCACAGGCAGGAGTGGGCTCTAGGGCTCTGTGCCTGTTGAGGCTGCACGGTGCGGGGGACGGGGGGCAGCTATTCAGGAAGGCGGGTCTCCCTCAGTCCGTACGGAAGGTTCTCAGGGATGGAGGGAGCCCGTGGCTTGGGCACCGCGGGCTGCGGGGCCTGGTGGCTCCACACCAAGGGCCAGGGGCCCGCGTGGGGCTGCGAGGTGCTGGCGAGGGCTCGCCCCCCGGGAGCGCGACACAGACGCCCCAAAGACGGGCCCAAGCCAACAGGCCGTGCGGTCCCTCCTCGGCGACGTCGACCGTTCTTTCAGGCTGTGCACTATTGAGTCATTTTATCTGTATCACGGTTTTTCCGCTTCCGAAGCAGAATTTATTTTTAGCTGATCCCAATCCCCTATAGGCATCTGAGTCTATGGATTGGGGTTAAGTTCCTGTTGGAACTCTATAGACTATACTCTCAGTCCTATTTTTCTAGCTTGCTCATCATTTTCTTTCTCCCTTTTGTAGGGGATAAAATATTCTATTCTTGGTCCCGGCCCAAAAGGAATTTGGGGAGAGCATTTTTAGAAAATTGCGTCAAATCATCTCTCCGTTTGGCAAGGATACAAAAGGCAGTATTACCTACCACGTTTAATGCCACTGAACGCAGATGAAGTTTGGGGCTGGGGGGTTCCGGGAGCGGCTGAAACACAAAACTGATTGCTCTTTAAAAATGGAAACTCCGATCACGCCGAGCTGTCTCGGAGGCAGAACCTCCTGGGCGATTTTGAAAGAGAATAATGAAGACGTAGCAATTAAAAAGCACTTTTCTGCAAAATGTCATTACTGTTTAAAGTTACGTAACCGTTTCTACGGCGGCGGAGGTTCACGGAGCAGTCAGCGGCCCGGCCGGCTCCTGACGACCCGGGTCCCACGGGGGGGCCGCTGCTGACCCCAGGCTGGCGCCCGGCCGGGGCCTCCACGGGCCGCAAATCACCCGGGGGCGGGGGGGGGGGGGCTGCGGAGCCGCTGTCTGCAGGACACACCGCTGCTGCCCGCTGGGGGGGGGCGTATCCTGGGCCCGGTTCCCAAAGACACAGAGGGGGAGGGGGAGGGAGGGAGAGGGACGGAGGAGGGGGAGGGGGGAGGGGAGGGAAGGAGAGGGAGAGAAGACAAAAGAGAGAGAAAGGAGAGAGGAGGAGAGGAGAGGAGGGAGAGAAGACCAGAGAAGGGGAGGGGAGGGAAGGGGAGAGGAGAGGAGAGGAGGGGAGAGAAGACCAGAGAAGGGGAGGGGAGGGAAGGGGAGAGGAGGGGAGGGGAGGGGGGGAGGGGAGGGGAGGGGAGGGAGAGAAAGGCCACCATCATTGCCGACCATATAAATTTTGCCTCAAAAGACCCAGGAAGGCAATAGCTGAGCGTTTCCCTTGAACACCAAGTCACTCGTGCTGAACATATGGGACATCCCCCCCCCCAATCTCATTATACTTTTCTTTAAAATCTTGTTATACTTTAAATTGGAATGTTTCACTGTTCTACGAAGCGAGTGGGCAATGGAGAGATGTGGGAACAACATCCACGTCATCCTCTTTCTCTTCTGATTTTTGCCCCATCTCCCTTCGTCTTCCTCCCACCTTCGCTGCAACACAGACATCTCACGATTCCTTTTTTTTTTCTTTTTTGTATTTTACATACAGTCCTTGTGTGTGGAGGAAAGATTTCTCCTTCTGTCCATCACACGGGGGGGGGGGGGGAGGGGATAGCTCTGTCCTCTCTATCCCTTTGCTCCCTCACTCCTTCTTCCTAATATTATCATTTTTTTTTTCAAACACACCAGGCGTCCTGCCCTTCTCGGGTCCCTCCCTTGTGCGGGTCTTGTTCTCCCCAGGGTCTTCGCACGGGTCCCTCCCTGGGCCAAGAATATTCTTTCCCCAGATCTCTGCGTGGCTCCCTTGTCCTGCAACCGCAGCCCTTCCCAGGTCACCCAAATTACAACACTTCTTCTAGGGGCGCCCGGGTGGCTCAGCGGTTGAGCACCTGCCTCCGGCCCAGGCTGTGGCCCCGGGGTCCCGGGATCGAGTCCCACGTCGAGCTCCCTGCATGGAGCCTGCCACTCCCTCGGCCTGGGTCTCTGCCTCTCTCTCTGGGTCTCATGAATAAATAAATACAGTCTTTTTTAAAAGGATGCTTCTTCTATTTTCATCAGAGGACTAATTACTGATGGAACTGAGCTTATTCATTTGTTTTCATATTTTTTTCTCATCTCCCCCATTGGAGAGTGGGCTTCAGGGGGACAGATGCCCTGACCTCTAGAATATAAATTAAGGGCAAGCCCCCGTAGAGGCTCCAGACACTCATCTGTTGGATTTTCATTCAATGGCTAATTCTCTTTTTCACCCCAACTGGAAAAAAGAAAAAAGAAAAAGAAAAGAAAAAGAAAGTGGCCTCTAAACACTTGGAGGATGTTGGAATTGGCCCAAAGCTGGCCTGAAGCCCCACAACCAGAGTAACAGACTCAGGCCTCAAATCCAGGAATCCAGGAATCCAGGAATCCAGGCGAGCGCGTCCAGCTCTGGGGCAGGAGCCAGTGGGCCTGAGAGGGACTCCTGCCTCGGTGCTCCCCCGGGGAGGGGGCTCTGGCCCAGGCGGCCCCTGCCGACGCCTTAGCCTCTCAGAAATTCAGGTCACTCTCCTGTGAGGTCCCGCGCAGGGACTGCTGTGGGGAGGGGAGCGGGAGAGGCCTCCGCGGCTGCCAGCGAGCACCTGGCTGCTGTGGGCTGATGCCTGCGTCCCCATCCCCCAAGGTCATAAGTCGAGGCCCTAATCCCCCAGAGCCACGGGGTGATTAGGGGGCGAGGCCCTGGCAGCTGATGAGGTTTATGTCAGGTCACAAAGGGGGGCCTCCGTGAGCGGACTAATGGGCTTATTATTTTTTTTAAGATTTTTTTTTTAATTCATTTGACAGAGAGAGAGATGGAGAAAGAGACAGAGTGAGAGAGGGCGCACAAGCAGGGGGGCAGCAGGCAAAGGGGGACGAGAAGCAGACTCTCCGCCGAGCAGGGAGCCTGACCCAGACTTGATCCCAGGCCCGGGCATCCCGACCTGAGCCCAAGGGGACAGCTAACTGACTGGGCCACTCAGGTGTCTCATTTTTTTCTTTTTAAGATTTTTTTTAAAAATGTGTTTCAAAGAGACAGAGCGAGCACACGCAGGGGTAGGATTAATGGACTCCCGGGAAGAGAAAGACACGGGAAAGCTCCCCGTCCGCCTCCCGCCCTGAGCACACACGGCCCTCCCACCAGGGCACACCCGTCCACACGCCAGGCCGAGCCTCTCCCGGACCCTGTGACCTTGGAGTAGCGGCCTCCAAAGCCGTAGAGACGCAGCTGTCCCGTGGGAACCGTGCCGTCTACACTGCTGGGCTCCAGCAGCCCGAGCAGACCAAGACGGGGCATGAGTGGGCCTTCAGTAAGTGCCGGGCCCCTAGGCCCCCACAGGACGCAGCCCTTACCGGAACTGGGACACAGGCTCCCAAGGAGCCCCCTTTGGGCCCATCGGAAACACGGCCAGAGCGTCCCGCCTCTCGAGAACCCTGCGGGGATCCCCACGGGTCGCTAGGACTTGTCCTGCTGATGTGACTCCTCCCTGTCCTCTACCTCCCTCTGTCCCCTTCCTGGTTGTCCCGGGTGCCAGGCCCTGTGCCTAGGGTGCGGGGGGGACATACGGCAGGTGCTCCGTGCCCTCCCTGACCCCTGGCTTGGGGACAAGGTGGAACCAGCGCTCCACCAGAGGAGCTGGCTTGGGGACGCAGCAGGAGGCGGGCGGCCGCAGGGGATGCGGTAGGCCTGAGGCTTCGCAGAGTCGCACGGCTTAGGGCACCAGGGGCTGCAGGGGACAGGGCGTAGGGCTGAGGCTTCACGGATCTGCACAACTTAGGGCGCCAGGGGCTGCAGGGGACAGGCATAGGGCTGAGGCCTTGAGGATTCCCATGACTTAGGGCACCAGGGGCTGCAGGGGACACAGCGTAGGGCTGCGGCTTCACGGATCTGCACAACTTAGGGCGCCAGGGGCTGCAGGGGACAGGCATAGGGCTGAGGCCTTGAGGATTCCCATGACTTAGGGCACCAGGGGCTGCAGGGGACACAGCGTAGGGCTGCGGCTTCACGGATCCGCACGACTTAGGGCACCAGGGGCCGCAGGGAGAGCCGCTCAGAAGGCCGGAGCCACCTGCGCCAAGGACTCAGGCCACAGAACTTCCGGCTAAGGACCGACCTGAGCAGCGCCCTCTTTTCCGGTTAAGGGTCGCCTTTTTCTGTGTGTGCGTCCGCCTCCAGGACCCCGGGGAAGAGATGCAGGCGCTCTGGTGCCTCAGAGAAGATCAAAAGCCCGGAGGGAAGGATGACAACGGGCAGAGACCCGCCAGCTGGTGAGAGGAGCGGCACTGCTCCCAGCGACACGGGTTAAAGACCCTCGCCGAGCCTGCCTTCGGCCCAGGGCGCGATCCTGGAGACCCGGGATCGAATCCCCCCTCCGGCTCCCTCCGTGGAGCCTGCTTCTCCCTCTGCCTGTGTCTCTGCCTCTCTCTATATATATATATCTATCATGAATAAGTAAATAAAATCTTTAAAAAAATTAAAAAAAAAATAAAGACCCTCGCAGAGACGGACGAGGAGGCGGCTGGGAGTCAGGAGACGTGAGCCCCCCCCCCCCCGCCCCAGCATTGTCAGGTTTCAACCACTGGGCAGCACGAGGGCAACAGGGGGCTCCCAGGGGCCCCGACGACCAACTCCTGACACCTTCAGTGACACCGAACCGCTGCCTGAAGCAGGGGCCTGGTCCCGGGGCCAGTGCTCGGGGGCTCGGGAGACGGGGCCCCCATCCTCCAAGCTGAAGCTGCCTCGGAGATTGGGGGGTGCCGCCCCAACCTTCACCGCTGACCCGGCTCCTGCTCTTCCCCAGTTAGGAGCTCCTGGCCGCCTTCTCTTCCTCCAACAAGCAGTACCCGGGGGGTTTGCTGGAGGAGATGCCTCCACCCGGTGAGGACACGGACGGGCTGCTTGGAGACGCGACGCTGACGCATAAAATCCAAGTTCAAGAGACAGAGGCCTGAACTGATGAGCAAAACATAAAAAGCAGCATTACGTCTGGAACATAGTAGGTGCTTAATAAATATATTTTAAACATCGAATAGGGGCGCTGGGTGGCACAGTGGGTGAAGCGTCGGACTCTCGGTTTCAGCTCAGCTCAGGGTCTCAGGGTTGTGAGGTCAAGTGCAGGGCCAGGCTCTACACTCAATGAGGAGTCGGCTTTTCTCTCTCTCTCCCTCCCTCTTCCCCTCTCCCCATCCACCCCACTTGCCCTCCTGTCTCTCTAAATACATTTTCAAAATCTTTTTTAAAAAAAAATAAATATTGGGGAATCCCTGAGTGGCTCAGCGGTTTAGCTCCTGCCTTCAGCCCAGGGCGTGACCCTGGAGACCCGGGATCGAATCCCGCATCAGGCTCCCTGCATGGAGCCTGCTTCTCCCTCTGCCTGTGTCTCTGCCTCTCTCTCTCTCTGTGTCTCTCATCAATAAATAAAATCTTTAAAAATAAATAGATAAATATTGAGGTTCCCCTGGGGGGCTCAGTCAGGCACCTGCCTTTGGCTCAGGTCATGACCCAGGGTCCTGGGGACGAGGCCCCATGCCTGGTCCCTCTCCCTCTGCCCCTCCCTCCCATCCATGCACGCCGTCTCTCTCTCTCTCTCATGAATAAATAAAATCATAGAAAATAAATAAATATGGAATAAGCCAGTGACATATTATGAAGACGAAAGAAAATAAACCCGGAGACAATCGTGATGGAAGACTCCACCATGCGTGTGGGATGCGGGCAGATCCTGAAACAGGAGTATGTGTGAGGAGATCCAGAAGACGGGCCCCCAGGGCCCCGCAGAGGGCACGCGTCGAGCAGACACGGGGCGGTGTGCGACCACCCTGGAGCAATCAACGTCTCGGTCAAGGCCGGGACCCTCTATCTTTTCCTTTGGCTTGTTTGCATTCTGGATGAGCGTGGCCTTATCTTACTTTATGTCATAATCACCTACAGAAGTAGTAGTTTCGACGGATGTCCGTGCTTCTGATCGACTTCGCTGCCGATTTCCGTCAGGGCTAAGAGAACGGGGGGAGACGCAGACCCTGCTTTGGTTGAGTGGAAGCGGTGGTTCATGCTGTTGTCGCATCACCACGTGACCCCCCCGCGGATGCCTCTGAGCCCCACCGAGTCCCAGCTGTTGCCTCCTACCTGCGAAGGTCTGCTTGTCGCATCCTGTCCCTTTCTGGGAAGCGCGAGGTGGGGAGCACAGCGAGGGGGGCCCCTTTTGCCGAGAGCCGGCCCGATCGCCCTCCCTGAGGGAGGCCAGCGATCCCCGACTGGCACCCACAGGGCCGCTGGGCTCCGACCGCCACGCCGGCCCCCAGCGCGATGGAGGCACGCGGGTCAATTACCCATCTGTTTGTGTTTCCACCGCCGTGAATTACAGCATCCGTCGCTGACAGCTCGTTGGAGTGGAATGAGAATAAGACGATAATTCACCGGGTGAAACCGTGCAGAAAGGGCGAAAAGGCTATGATCTCATTCAGAAGTTCAGCCCTTGCCTCCGTGATGGGTCATTGGCACCCGGGGGGGGGGGGGCGGGGGGTGGCGGTGGGGGGGATGAAGAGAGGCAACTACCTGGGCGGGGAGGTGGGTGGGCTGTGGCACCCCCTCTGGACGGCGTGTCCTCGTGCGTCCCCAAGGACCAACCTCTGTTCTGGGATCCTGAGGAATCCACTCGGAGGCCTCAGATGAGCGATTCAAGTAAATGAGATTCAGCCCAACGGGAGGGGGGGGACCCTCCTCCACGCCGGCAATCTCGAGGGACGGAACAAGGTGCCTCCGTAGGTAGAAGAGTCCCCGTCGCTGGCCGTGCACAAGAATTTAAAGACTCCGAGGCCCGAATGGCACGTGATTATCATGAACTGGAATCCGGTGCGCCGTCCCGGCAGCGTTCTCCCTTTGAAAAACATTACACACCCCCCTCCGCCCCCCAACCACCGCCAGCCTCTTCTCTTGGACGTGTTCACAGGACACGTCTTGGCCAACGGGGTGTGAGCACGGGGCCTGCCGACGATTTCCAAAACAGACCTAGAAGCGCCGGCGCACAGGTGCAGCCGTGTGTCCATCCCGCGGCCGCACGGACGGCAGCATCCGCGGGGAGGCCGCGGGAGCGGCAGAACCACGACGCTCTTGCATCCAGGACGCAGCCTCGGGAGGAAACGAGGGTCTCCGTTCGCCCTGAGCTCGGGGGCCGCTGGCCACATAGCCCGGCCTGTACGGAGGGGGCCACCCACGGCCCCAACTCACCCACCGCAGCTTGGTTTTGTGACGGATTTTACTGGACCACAGCCACGCAGGCCCGATGCAGGGCTGTCCGGAGCGGCTACGACAGGGGCTGTGTGAGGCCCACAAAGCCGAAGACATTTACCATCTGGCTCCCGACGGCGACACTCCGCCAGCCCCTGGCCTGGGCGGCCACCGAGATCGTTCACCCTCGGGTTTCTATGCGTCCACTCCGCGCTGCTGTGCGGTCACCGCTTAAGCGAAGACGGTCTCGGCGTCGCCTGTGATGG
The DNA here is from genome assembly GCF_905146905.1 of Nyctereutes procyonoides. Lineage (NCBI taxonomy): Eukaryota > Metazoa > Chordata > Mammalia > Carnivora > Canidae > Nyctereutes > Nyctereutes procyonoides. The sequence goes on along the minus strand of NW_026575135.1, from coordinate 1,698,270 downwards.
GCCAGGTGACCTTCGAGACTCTGGAGGAAGCGCGAGGACCGAGAAGCACCCCCTTGGCCCCTGGCGCAGGAGGCGGGTCAGGAGACGGCGCCGGGTAAACGGGGCACTTGGGCCGCCGGGAGGACCGGGGCGCGGGCTCCTCCGGGACCACGGCGACTCCGGAGAAGAGGACCCGGTCTGGGCCGTGGAATGGCCAGGGTCGCGCAGGCCCGCAGACTTCTAGAATCCGACTTCATAAAATTCCAACACGAAGGCGCCCTCAGTGAGGGACCGCGACGACGCTGATTCAGCTTAACTACGGGCCTCCCCGCAGATGTCCTGATGAAACCAACCGTGACGCCAACGACCCCGTGCTCCCGACTCCTACACGAGCGGACGCGTCCACGTTCTTGTCCAGGCCCCCTTCCCCGCTGCATCCTGCCCGGCCCCGCCACCCCCGCCAACGGGGCAGCTGTCTCCTGCCCGGACTTTCTCCGGACGCTGGGACGTGCAGGACGCTGGGAAGCCAGCCTCAGGGGGCTAACGGCTCTGGTGGTCGCCCCGTTGGCGCTTCCGCGGTAGGGTCCAGGTAAAAATCAGATAAACCGCCGTGTCTCTTGACCGTGGCGGCATCTTGATTGCACGACCGACCGCCCCAGAAGGGTGGACGCTTCTGTACGTAAGCGGTGCCTCCACGGAGAACAAGACAGGCTGGACCACACGGGTGGATCCCCTCCCAGAGGATGGCTGTCCCACGAATGTCATTTCCTGGCCTCGCCCCGGGGGCCGGGGGCCATCGCGGGCAGCCCCCTGCCAGCAACCACAGGCACCTGCACGCGGCTCTGGCGGTGCTAGGACACGCGTCGCACCGCGTCCCGGCGTTGAGGCTCACGTCCCCCCGCCGGTCTGCGATGTCCTAGGATGCCGGAGGCGGTGCCTCGCTCCCCGTCACCTAACACATCACCGGGTCCCAGTAAACATGTTTGGATGGAGGCTGAATGGAGACAGAACACGTTCCAGAGAGGACTGCGCGTCCCTGCGCCACGGCCCTCGCGCTCTACCTCTCTGAGGCCGTCCTTCCCGGGGAGGGAGGACCTGGACAGCTCGAAGCCTAAAGCCACCTCAACCTCCACCCAGTAATGAAAGGAACATCTGAGAGAGAGGAAAAAAAAAAGGCCAAAAAACATCCTAAGAGAAGGACGAGGCTGAAGGTCTTGGCTACTGATCCGAGCACATATTTTGCCTTAGATGCACAGCTACGAATTACGAGCCTGAGGAATGAAGAACTATAACTGTGTCTTTCAGCTCTTTGCACTCTTTCCAAGATTCCGAGCACAGAGCTAGATCGCAGTAGGCGTGCAAGAATAGAGCCGCTCAATCCGGCAAGTGGTAGGCAGGTCTGTCGACGCACCGCTTCATTGGAACCGCTGCTGAGCTACACGCTGGAGACAGGGAAACCGAGTAAGACGCGGCTTTCTCATCTCAAGCAGCTCCAGCTGGGGCGGGGGGTGGGGGGGGGAGAACACGATTCATAAATAGAAAAGGACACTATACAATATGCACACAAATATACACAAGTTTCAGTAGAAGGGGGGGGGGAAAAAAGAATCCTCTAGTTTTATGAGAGTAAAGGAGTCCGGAAAAGTCACCTCGGACGGGGTTGCGTCCAAATGGTATGAATAGCCCGGCATTTGCCAAGCTGTGTGCTGCAGTCGTAGGTCTGCAAATGTAACCAGGATCAAATACATTCAGGAAACCCCATATTTAATCTACCTCTTGAGACTCATAACACACATTAGCACAGTGAAGGCACTGACAAGTCCTGCAGTAAATAAGCGTGGTTTATGCCGTTGGATCCCATGTGTTTCCGTGTTATCGAGCTTTCGTTAAGTTACCGCGTGGTAACAAATAACCTCAAAATCACAGTGGCTTACAACCACAAGGGTTTACTTCTTGCTCACGTTCATGTTGGCTGAGCTTTGGCTGTATTCCAGATGCCTTCGTCTTTTTTTTTTTTTTTCCTTCCGGATTTTTGTTTGAATTCTAGTTAGTGGACCGCTAGCGTAGTATCGGTTTCAGGAGTACAGTTTAGTGACTCATCACGTACCTACAGCACCCAGTGCTCGTCACAACAAGAGGCCTTCTCAATGCCCCTCACCCATGCAGCCTCCCCCCTCACCCACCCACCTCCTTCCAACAACCCAGTTTCTTCCATTTCTTAGCTTCCTTCCTTCCCTCTCCTACTTTTCTCCCCCCGTCCCACACGTTCATCTGTTTTGTTTCCTAAATCCCACATAGGAGTGAAATCATGTGATGTGTCTTTCTCCGACTCGGCGCTCTCCTCTCTCCAACTCACCCCACATCACGGCAAATGACAGGAATTCCTTCTTTTTGATGACTCTGCAATACTCCACTGTATGACAGACCTCGTCTCCTTCATCCATCCAGCAGGGGACGGACACGCACACAGTCTGGCTGTTGCTAATGATGATAACACTGGGGTGCAGGTGCCCCTTCCAATCAGTATTTCCGTATCCTTTGGGGTAAATAAATACCCAGCGGTGCGATTGCCGGGGGGTAGGGCAGCTCTGTTTTTAGCCTGTTGAGGAGCCTCCACACTGTTTTCCAGGGTGGCTGCACCAGCTTGCCTTCCCGCCCACAGTGCACGAGGGCTCCCCTCCCTCTGCATCCTCGCCGACACCCGCTGTTGCTCGTGTTGCTCATTTTCGCCATTCTGACCCGTGTGAGGGGATAGCTCATCGTGGTCGGACTGGCGTTTCCTCTAGACTTGAAGGAGCAGCGTGCTCGGGCGTATGCCACCATCGTGACGGAAGGAAAAGAGCAGAAGCCGCACCAGGCCGTGTCTCCTAACCTGTCTGCGGCGATGGAGCACGGGGTATGATCCCCTACATCCTGCTGGCAAAACCAGACCACGTGGCCGAGCCCAGTGCCAGCTAGCTGGGAAGTGTGCACCTCCCACGGGGCAGCCCTGCCAGTCGCACGGCCGTGCACTGGTTTACGTAACCCTCTTCGGGGAGGCAACAATGGAATCACGCCATCGACCAGGAAACAAACTTATTTTTGCACCGAACCCTTTTTGGAAAAAACCAATCACCAAATGACCCAGCAAGTCGGTTCTTAAGGCCTGTAAAGCCCAAAGCATCGCAGGCAGGTATTCAAACAGAAACGTGTACACAAATGTTCGTGGCAGCGCTCTACACGGGAGTCAGGAAGCGGAGACGGTCTACGCGCCCATCAAGCCGTGAACGGACAAACTGAACGTGGCGTACCTACGCATTCGAATATTAACTCGGCCGTAACAGAACAAAGTGCTGATACACGCTACGACATGGATGAACCTTGAAAGCGCTTTGCTAAATAAGAAGAAGCCAGACACCAAAAAAAAAAAAAAAAAAAAAAACCACATGTTGTGTTACTCTATTTATATGAAATATCCAGAAAAGGCAAATCCATAAAGACAGGAAGCAGACTAGTTGCCTGGGGCTGGAGGGAAGGGGTGGGGCGAAAAATGGTTGCCTAATGGGTTGAGATGATGAGAAGGTTCTGGAACTAGATGGTGGTGACCACGGCACAATGTGGTGACTGTACCTCATGCCACTCGGTGAACTGTGCATTTGAAAATGGTTATTACGATGGGGCCCCTGGGGGGCTCAATGGTTGAGCGCCTGCCTTCAGCCCAGGGTGTGACCCCAGGGTCCTGGGATCGAGTCCCACGTCGGGCTCCCTGCATGGAACCTGCTTCTCCCTCTGCCTGCGTCTCTGCCTCTCTCTCTGTGTCTCTCATGAATAAATAAGTAAAATATATATTTTTTAAAGATTTTATTTATCCATTCATGAGAGACCCGCAGAGAGAGCCAGAGATGCAGGCAGAGGGAGAAGCAGGCTCCGTGCAGGGAGCCTGACCTGGGACTCCATCCTGGGTCTCTAGGATCACGCCCTGGGCCAAAGGTGGCGCTAAACCGCTGAGCCACCCGGGCTGCCTCAATAAATAAAATCTTAAAAAAAAAAAAATCCTGATTCTGGTTTATACGTTCCAGGTTGGGAGACAATGTGGTTTAAGAGCACGAATGTTGAGCGGATCTGGGTCCAAATCCCTGCCGTGCCACCTACGAGCCGGTTGCTTCAGTCCTGCAAGCTGCAGCCTTCAAACCTGGAGCGGGGTCTCTGGGGAGGCCTGTCCGAGATACTGATACCGAGGCACGCGCTCCTCACCTGGCACGTGAGCAGAATGTGGTACACCCGAAGTGTGATGATCATTTTACGTCGGACCTATGGGCTTTAGGCCGGGGGCTTGTAGAACGTCCACGAGCTTCCCACTGAAAGGACCACAAGGGCTCTGCGGCCACCCTCCCCCGTGCTGCAGGTCAGCAGACCCGGAGAAGCCCCGGGAACCAGCCAGCCCCGGGTCCCAATCCTACGGGGTCGGCCGTGGGTCCTCCCGGTCCCGCCTGTGTCCTGACCGAGCCTCCCACTGACGACTCAATCCGCTTCTTAAGAGGAGCCCTGGTCGTCGCCACGGGCCGAGCGCCGCGTGCTCCTGGGCGCGGGAAGGAAAACCGATACCAGGTGTGGCCGAGCGGGGGCTGCACCTGCCCAGCAGCGGCTTTGCCGACCCACGACGCCCGAGGGCCCGGCTCCCGCCGCCTGCACCCGCTGCTCCCGCCGGCCGCGCTCTCCCACGCGCTGACCACACGGGCGCTCCGCCGTCCACCGGGCCCCAGGGCCACACCTACTCACGTCCTGCCCTCCTGCTGTCCTGCTGCAGCTGGCGCGGCCTCATGCCCACTGTACCCACATCTGGGAATGTGTCGTGCGGACCCGGAGCTCACCGGACAAGCCGGGAAGCCTCGGAGCCCGGGCGACGACAACCCAGAGGCCAGGGGAACCTCGGGAAAGTGTCCATCTGTCCTTCTGTATGCTGGGGAGCGGGGTCCCCACCGCCCGTGGGCGGGACGGCTGGCCTGGCCATCGGACGTAGGCACGGTGTCCAGGAGGGAGCAGCAGCCCCAACACGTGTTCCTCCCAGCAGGTGCGGGTCTGTCCCCGCCGCTACTCCCTGCGCCCAGGGGACTATGAAGGCCACCCTGTGCCCCCACTGCTGACGCGGCCTGGTGCGCCGCCTCCTGCCCGCCCTCCCCCCTCCTTTACCCCTCGTGCTCGTGCTCTTCCTCCCCCCAGGACCCTCCCCTCCTCCTTCTGCGGCCTGAGCACCAACCATGGGAAAACCCCGAATTCAGCAAATAGCCCTGGGCCCCTACGGCCGTGGCACCGGCGGACGGGCTGAGAAGCAAAGCTGGGAGGCCGAAAGCCCTTGTCCGAGGCGGCCCATCGTCTGACCTCACAGCAGCAGAGAAAACCCAAACCCAGACGAACAGGTGCAAGGTGAATAGAAACAAATGAATCACGGCGCGGAAGGGGTCCTAGAAGAGGCTCTTGGGAGGAGGTGGCATTGGGAAGATGAGGGGACATCACCCCTGCCTTACAGCTGTAACCCCCGGCACGGCAGGGAAGGCGCACGTGCTCTGGCCTGTGCTGTCCACACACGCGAGCTCAGGGGCGGTGGCCCCCTGGAACGGGGTCCCGTGTGACTTCAACGACGGGCGCGAGGGGCCGAGAGAGCGGCGCTCCTTGTACGCTCGGTGATTCGCTCACTGCTCGTTCCTTCACTCACAAAGCCACTTAACCAATATCCTCAGAGCGCTGTTTGTGCGCCGGGGCCTCTGGAGACAGAAGGGGTCCCTACGGCTCAGGGCTGGTTCTCACCCTCGGGAGTCAGATCATAGGGTCCTAGGGAAGAGGGTGGGTGCGGTGCCCGACAACCTGGACAGAGCGGGCGTCAGAGCAGCTCCCCGGGAGGTGTGGAAGCCTCGAGACTGGAGAGATAATGCCGAAGAGCGAAAAGTAATGAAAAATAAAACGAAGCCTATCGTGAAACGCCAGAGATTCCTTAGGCCTGGAGTCAAGACACTATTGTGTGTCGGACAAGAAGGCAAGAGTTTGAAGACGTTGCCCGAGTGCATGAGTGATAAGCGATGGAGCGAGTCTGGAGGGAGCTGAAGTTTCTGGAGGCAGATGCACAGGAAGAGAGAAGAAGGGGAGGAGGGGGAGGGGAGGGGGAAGAGGGGGCGGAGGTGGAGGGGAAGGGGATAGGGGAGGGGAAAGGGGAGGGAAGGGGAGGGGAGGAGGAGGGGGAAGACAAGGAGGACCAGGGGGGAGGAGGAGGAAGGGGGAGGAGGAGGACATGGGGGGAGGAGGAGGGGGAGGAGGAGAAGGACGAGGGGGAGGGGGAGGAGAATGGGGAGGAGGAGAAGGGGGAGGAGGAGGATGGAGAGAAGGGGGAGGGGGAGGACAGGGAGAAGGGGGAGGAGGAGGAAGAGGGAGAGGAGGACGAAGAGGGGGAGGATGGGGGGAGGACGGAGAGGAGGAGGAGGGGGAGGAGGATGGAGAGAAGGGGGAGGAGGGGGAAAAGGGGGAGGACAGGGGGAGGAGGGTGAAGACGAGGAGGACAAGGGGGAGGGGAGGAGAGGAGGAGGAAGGGGTGGGGGAGGAGGAGGAGGGGGAGGGGAACGACCGGAGACCAAGCAGGGAAACGCACCATGTGATTACTAGGATGTGGGGAGAAGACGCTCCGAGCACAGAGCCTCGGGCGGCCCCGCGTGGAGTGGGGAGGCCGCAGCTGGATGCCGGGCCACGGCACTCCTTCCTCCGTCGGCCTCACTGCCCCCCATCCTTTGGCAATGGCTTCTCAAAACCTGCATCCCCGCCGTCGTGGTCCCCGCCACCATTTGTCTCCCCTCGGTAAAGGCGACGGCCCGAGCCGGCCCTTCCTGTGCCCTCGCCCTCGCCCTCGCCCTCGCCCTCGCCCTCGCCCTCGCCCTCCGGTCTTGCCACGCGGCAGCCACAGGGATCCGTCCCACGTGTGAGTCAGGTCGGGTTGCTCCGCCGCCTGAATTCGCGATGGCTCCTCGCTGCATCCAGAGTAAAGTCTAAAGTCTTCTCCATGGTCTACAAATTTCTACAGGACCCGTTCCCTCACCGTCTCTCTGATTGTAAAGAAAATAAAGGTCTCTGTTTCCTTGTTTATCGTCTGCTCCCCCGGCAGCCACGCACCGGGAACTCCAACAGGCGGAGGCGCGGCTTAGGCACGTGAGGCCGAGCATCCGGCGCTTAAAACACCCTCGGCGTGTGGCTGATATTCAATAAATATTGGTAAATGAACGAATGTACGAATGAATAAATTTGTGGCTCATCCCAGATCTCAGCGAAATATTCTCTGTGCAGCCCTTTCCACATCGGGGAGCTACTAAGGCGGCGCCCTGCTCTCTGCACACCTCCGCAGGTGGATACTGGATTAAATCGCATGACTGCGCCGCCGAAACACTCAACGGGCTTCTTGGAGAGAGAAGTATAAAAATAAGAAGTGACCATTATGCCATTAGTGTTATTACTACCAGTTTGGCTGTGGCTGTTTTGACTACTAATAGCCTGGGATCGTTTCTCTGATCCTGTTGCTCTCATTCCCGGGGTCCCCCGATCCTCGTCTATCTTTTCCCTATTTCCTCCCACCTTCACCCTGTTTTGCGCACGGCCTGGGGAACACCGCAAGGTGCGCGGCATTAGAGGGCCATTCACCTCATCCTCAATCCACCACAATAAAGCTCTGCAGCATCTCCCCTCCCAGCCTCCTTCAGCTGAGTTGGGAGAGGAAGAGGAAGACCCAGCACCAGCACTGGGGGAAGGAGAAGCTCGGGGGTCAGGCCATCAGGGTTAAATGCCGAGCTCGCTCACTTACAGAGTGACCTCCCTCACCTGTCTTCCCACCTACAAAGGTGGGATCTTACCTACGCCTTCCTCCTAGGAATGGTGTGAGGCTTAAAAATGCCACAAATTAAAAAAAAATGCAACAAATATAAGTACACGGTACAATTAAATGTACGTTAAGATAAATAAAAACAAATAAATACGAACACGACCACACTAAGGGCGCACGGCCCCTGGCACCCAGGGAGGCGCTCTATAAATCTCATCCACTGTTACCTCCTGACTCCTCCGCCCGCGTCCGCGCAGCCGCCTTCTAGCTGGGCCTTCCTGCTCTCTTATACGTCTCTGCTTTATCCACACGTCTTCTCTTTGCAGAGGATGTCAGGAGGGAGCGCATTATTAAATAAATTTTTAATAGACGCATATTATATACACGGAAATGTATACACATAAATCATGTGTGTACAGCGCTATGAATGCTCACAAAGCAAACACACCCGTGTGCTGCCATCCGGATCAAGAAACAGAATATTATAAACACCTCCAGAAATCTCTCCCGTCTCCTGTCAGTCCCTTGCTCTTCCTCCCCAAAGGTTAATGCCCTCCGAGCTTCTAGAACAACGCATCTGTCTTTACGGTTTTGGCCTGTATCGAGCCGGCATCACACGGCGTGCATCCCCTTTTGTGTCCGGCTTCTTTGACCCAACGCTACGTTCGTAAGATGCTTCCGTGTGGTGGACAGGAGGGTAGTTGACTTTCTCCCATTCCTGAGCTGCAGCCTGTCATACGGATGCACGACAATTTATTCATCCGTTTATTTGTTCATGGGCAAGTAGGGCTACCTCCATGTAGAGGCCGTTTTGAATAAAGCTGCTCTAAGATAAGCATTCGCGTCTTTGGGGGAACATGGGTTACGTTTCTGTGGGGCACGTTCCCAAGAATTGTAATTTCTGGGCCACAGGATAAGGACGGATTGAGTTTTTAGTAGATACTGCCAAGAGAGTTTTCCAAAGTGGCCGTACTAATTTGTTCTCCCACAAGCAATGCGTGCGAGTTTCCAGGGTTCCACGCCATCACTGCTTGATACGGTCAGGGTTCCTCATTTGAACCAGACCGACAGCTGTTCTAGAATACTGAAGTGGGACTTTATTTTTTATTTTTTTAAGATTTTATTTATTTATTCATGAGAGACAGACACAGAGAGAGAGAGAGAGAGGCAGAGACCCAGGCAGAGGGAGAAGCAGGCTCCGTGCAGGGAGCCCGACGTGGGACTCGATCCCGGGACTCCAAGATCACGCCCTGGGCCCAAGGCAGGTGCTAAACCACTGAGTCTCCCAGACTGCCCTGAAGTGGGACGTTAATTTACATTTTCTGAGGGCCAGAAAAGCTAATCGGCCTTTCAAATGTTTACCTGCCATTTTGATATTCTTATTTGTGAAGTGCCTGTTCATGTCTTTTACCCATTTTCTGGTCTTACTGGATTGTCTGCCTTTTTCTTGTTGGTTGTAGGAGTTACTTACATATTTTGCACAAGGTCAGGTACATGTATCTGAAGAAGAAATTTATTTATTTATTTATTTATTTATTTATTTATTTATTTATTTATTTATTCCTACTCTGCAGATTGCATTTTCATTCTGTGAATAGCAGTATCTGATGAACAGAAATTCCTAATTTTAATGTGTTCCACGTAGCGATCCTTTCCCTTACACTTCGTGTTTTTTGCATCCTACTGAATAAATACCAACCTACCCAAAAGTCATGAGATAGTCTGCTGCTGTCTTATTTTTAAGAAGTTTTGTTTTGTGTTTCCTTCCACCAAGAGAATATTATTCTTCCTCAGATATTTTTTCTTTTTTTTTCTTTTTTTTTTGATATTTTTTTTCTATGACTCCTCTACCTCACCCGCCTGAGTGATTTATTTCCTTCCCAAATCTCCATAATGGTGTGCCTTATTTTCATTATCTCTATTATATTACATATTACCCTGACTCTTGTGTATTTCTCTGCCCTTTGTCTCTATCTCGTCCCTACACTCCATTCAACAGATTATCTAAATTCTTCATGGTCTTCTCACTCAGCTCTGGTCATGAGGCCTGCTACGTGACCCTAAAACTGGTCTGTCTCTCAACCCCAACTGGTACCTTTATGGCCTGAATCTGTGAGTGCTGCCTCTGAGTGCTGCAATTGCCCGTCACTGGTCACCCACCACCAATCTAGCCTTGTCTAATTAATTGACCACCAGACAGCCAGAGATCTTCCAAAATATCAATCTCTTCATGCTACCTCCTTTTCAAAAACGCTTCCATGGTGCCCATTACCCTCAAATTCATGTTCAAGTCATTAACGTGCTGCAGAGGCCTTCCAGGATCTGGAGGATTGTTTTGTCTTTTCCACCGTTGGTGTCTCTGGTTGAATCTTCTTAACACATTTTCATTTCCTTGAGTGCTCCTTTTTTTTTTTAATTTTTAATTCTTAAAAAAAAATTTTAAACGCTTTTTTTTTTCTTTTTAAGTGCTCCTTTATAAAGACTCTCTCTGCCTCCGTATCCATGCTCCTGCCTCCTCTTCATCTTCCAGGTCTCATCCTCTACATCTTCTCTGATTCCTTAGTAGGTTAAGTCTCAACACCGTCTGGTACCAAGAAGCCCTCAGAATTTTTCTACACTACAATTCTTTATGCCTATTATTATTTGTTTAAGCCCATCTTCTCTGATACAGTGTGTATTTTCTAGGGACACAAACTGTGTCTGTCTAGAGCACCACTATACCCTTATGCTTGGTTGGATGCCAAGGTGGGTTCCTACAAAATATGTCTATCTATACAGGTATGTCGGTATCTCCGTAGGTGTCTATATATACACATGTACTTGCTGTAATGAGTTGAACTGATTGGTGCCCATAGGCTCAGGCGTTCGCACTGGATCTGGCACACAGTCATGCTCAATTAAGGGTTGGTGGTTCCCTGTCTTTATAATGAAAAGGACTGAACGACCACCTACTTCAATTACCCAGCCCAGCGGAACGATGATTAAATAATCTAACATTTCCACCAGATGTCATTTACTTCTAACTCTGCTAACAGAGAGTCACTACATACCTCAGCAGGCCACTGCAGGTTTGGGCATGAACGTGCCCTGGAAGTTTATACTGAGCTTGAACTGAGGTCTATTTCATCTCAGCTAAGAGCTGGGATCCTTGTCATTTCCTGCAAGCAGATCAGCTTTGGCTCATTTTATCCACATTAATGAATTTGACTATCTTTTCTGCAAGACAGTCTTTGGGGTATCTGCAGCCAAATCCTATTGTACCAAGTCAACTCTCTTAAGCTATCCATCATAAGACACCCGTCTTTGGATGCACTGTAATTCCCTAGCACCCCTCTTGAAGTGGGATGCCCAGACTTGGACCCGAGTTTCCAGGTGTGCTCTGACCAGTCTAGACTGGGACAAGGGAGCCACCTCCTTTTTGGTGGATAACATACTTCTAGTAACATAACCAATGGTGGACCTGGCTTTTGGGAGACTGAGACTTATACCAAAATTGTTTATTGAGAAAAAGATTTCAAAATAAGATGTGAAAGTGGATATTTAGAATGAAAAAAGTTGGGGACATAGGAGGTGGGGGAGCCGTGGACCTCAAGCTTCATTAGCTTCATGGTAAATCAGCCTCTAAATGTCCCTAAGATCTTAATAACTTCCTGGAAACATCTTGTTAATCCCTTCTAAATTTACTCCAATTATAACTCACAGGTCTCTCCACTGCCAACATTCACAGCAGGGTTAGCAAGTGTAGGCTGGAGCCAAGCTTCCCGGACTCAAACATCGCTCTCGCTTCACAAGGTCGCCACAGGTATCGCAGGAACTGATAAGTTGAAAATCTTGGCACGCCCAAGGCAGATCTGTCTCTCTTATCTACTTTCTTATCAGGTGATTACCAAACCCACTGTCCACCCTCTTCTCCACTAAAGGGGCAGGGTTATTCTTCCTGTGTTTGAGGTTTTGTTTTGTTGTGTTTTCTTTTAACGCTAAACCACTTTCCTGGTCTGAATTTCCTAGAGGGCTTTTCGTTCAGTGCTCCCGAGTGACATCCCCTAGCCCTCCCTGCACCGTCTTCCAACCATCTTCTATAACAGGAGCGTGAATCAAAGGGTTGCCAAGGAACTGGGATATAAAAGTCATATTAGGCTCTGCTTAGCTCCACCTGCCAATCTCAACTCCACTTTCCTCCCACTGACATTCAGAATCACCTTTCTCAGATACCTTTCTAGAAGGTCACATTTTCAGTCTGCTCAAAGTTGAAGCGTGCCATTTTTTTTTCTGACTATAAAGTTAATACATGATCGTTGTAGAAAAGTTAGAAAAAGAACTGGCAGCCTAAAATAAATCATCTGCAACCTCACCAGCCAGAGGTAACCTCTTTTAACATCTCGGCATCTTTCCTTGCAATATTATTTTCCCTTATCCTTTCATGTTGTTAAGATCATGCCACACATTTGGTCAGAAACTATCCATCTTGGGGGCACCTGGGTGGCTCAGGGGTTGAGCGTCTGCCATTGACTTAGGGCATGACCCCGGGGTCCTAGAATCGAGTCCCACATCGGGCTCCCCGCAGGGAGCCTGCTTCTCCCTCTGCCTGTGTCTCTGCCTCTCTCTGTGTATCTCTCATGAATAAATAAATAAAATAATAAGTGTAATAATATATATAAGTATAATAAATAATAATAATAATAATAAAGAAACTATCCATTTTTAAATGAACACTAGATCAGGTTGTTTTCATATATTCTTGGAAATTCTTATATATAACATTTCGTACCTGCCTCGTATGATATTGTAGGCATGTGACATAATTTGCACAGTCTCCTCAGGTGGAAAAATAAGATCCTTACTCTTATTTTTTGGCTATTACAAATCATTCTTTTTAAAACAGCACTATCTGTACTCAAAGCCTTGAATGCTTTCTCCTATAAACTCCTCACTTCTTTATGATGAATTAATAAGGGTAAAATTACTATTTGGAAGAGTCTGTTTTCCTTAAGGTCATAAGTATATAGGAAGCACCTAACACGGACCTGACATAAAAAAGACATTAGGCCAACACACGTGTTAGTATATATACCAACAAAGTCATCCCATAGTTGTTGCATCCCTGCTAGCAGCGTCTGGCTACCTGTCTCAGCCAGCACGGAGCGTTCTCATTCGTGCGCTCTGCTGAAAGCACACACACAGACACGAACACGTATGTGTGGGTATAAATATATTAAAGACCACAGATGATTAACGAATAAGGAGAAAGGAGATTACACAGAACCCAACGATGCTGTAAAATGCTCTCTAGTTCTTAGAATTCAAATAACACCTGCCAAAACACGTTGAAAATCAAACACAATAATATAGGAAATTCGGACGGTAAGATATGAAACTTTAATATATATTAGGTCTGGAGCATCTATAAATAACACCGTTTAGACGTTTTCATCAAAATAATCGGATAAAGCTCACATTCTCATACTTTATATCTGAAAACTAATTAATAACCGTGAATTCAGTGTCCTGTATATGTTAAAATTTTGAAAAGGCATCCTACCCCGTCTTAATTTCCCCATTCCTGGTTTCTATCAGGTTTTCTGTCTTTCTTCTTCTTCGTTCTCTCGCCACATGATGCCTCCTCAATATCCCGAGCCTCTCCCCCCACCCACCCTCCGGTCCCACATTTCCGCGGGCATCCTACCTTGAAGGTGCAGTTTGCTCTCCGTGCTTTGCAGAAGGACGGAACTCACAGAGTCCAGATTGTCGTAGCTGTTACAGCCCAGAGGCCCGGTGCGCGTCTCTGTGACCTGAGTGGACACCAGGGGGACAGGTGTGAGACAGACGCCCTGGTCAGACACTTGTGAGACGGGGCCCCGCGGAGTCAGCCCTCAGCAGAGCAGAGCCAGCAGAGAAGGTCTCCTGGCCCGAGCCCATGGCCACTTCCCGGGCACCTGGCCTGTGCCGAGGCCACACGTGGGCCACCTCCAAACAGACGCCGGGAGGGCGGGGCAGTCAAGTCCACAGACTGGAGCCGCTCCCTGGCTCTCACCCCGCAAGGTCACTCTAAGTAGCATATGAATTAACGAGCTGAAGCGGAGGATCCACATTCAAGCCTAACGGGGCCATGACTTTGCTGTGTGACCTAAGGAAGTCCCCCAACTTCCCTGAGCTTCTGTGTGACCTGAAGCTTCATAAATCCTGCCCAGGAAAGCTGAGCGGTGAGACATGATGGGTGGAGGTGCCTGACATATGTTCCAACACGGGCGTCGTGTTCCCCGAATCTCTATATAATCTGTCACTAGTACATATGCATTATTTGGCAAGAACAGTAAAATTAGGCCCATTTTCTGAAAGCCATTTTATAACCATAAAGTAAGCTTGGTTTAGGGTGAAAAGAGGTCTCTCATCCCTCTCACCTTTACTTCCCCACCACTTAATACAATCAAATATTGGGCAGTTTCGAGGTTTGCATCCAACTATAACGACACAGCACCAGTTGTCGCATGACCCGCACGATGGCCATGAGACTCTCCATGCCAGCTGAGCCTTCCTCCCCCTGTGAACCCTTTTGCATCCGTAACTTTTCCTTTCTCGGCCTCAACGTCCCATCTACAGAGCCCTCCTACCCACCTCAACGGGTAAAGAGATCACAGTTCTGGAGCGGTTAGCACGTCGGAACCAGTATATAGATGGAGGATTAGGAGGTTTTGTTTTTTGAACAATTTATTCTTTTTTTTTTCTTTTTTTGGACAAAGTAATGCCATAATTGTTACTGAACGAGGCTCAAAACTACCCTTTCGTTTTGCTAAGGATATCCTGGGAAAGGAAGCTACGGACGGGCAGACGTTCCTCACCGGGGCCAGCGGCTAGTCTTAAACAAAGCTGGCAGCGAGACAGTTCTAGCCAGCGGGGTCTGGGGGTGGTGGCAAGAACTGGCAAGAAAAATCCACGTCCCACACCGAGTGCGGAAGACACTGGTAGGGGAAGAGTGGCTCCTCGAGTGGCCTCTGTGCAATTTCTCTGGGCCATTCCTTGCAAGGAGGCAGGCTGCACTTCCAGGAGGCACAAAAGAAGATTATCTTCTGACAGAGCTTCGATATCTCAATTCCACATCCCATCCGAGGGGGAGAGAACCATTTGGGTGATAATGAAAACCAGGCCTTTGCTTCACCCGGACTCTGATGGCTTCATAAAGGTCTGTCTCCCTGCGCAGAGTTCCCTAACAACATAATCCCCCCAATAGAGGCGATGCTTCTTGGATAAGCTGGCTCTTTGTTTGTCCATCTGATTTATTGCTCTCCTTCCTCCCTCCCACATCTGTCCTCCTCCCTTGGTCAATCTCTAGCTCACCTGGTGGAGTCGGCCTCACCCCCCACCCACCCCCGGTCCCAGCCACACACGGACGTCTCCCCTAGAGATATTTTTTTGCAAGTCTTAACAGAAGGGTAGGTCTGTACTTAATTCAGAAGAAATTAGATCGAAGATTGAGGAGTAGCAGGCAGGTATAATCGGGTTTCAGAAAATGTGAGATGCAAAAACTCCGCACTGAGACCGTGAGAAAAACTAATCCTTTGTATCAAAAATTCCTCCCTCGTCCTCTTTAGAGAGGTAATCCCTGAATTTATTGCATTTAAAATAGAACCTCTTTTTTTTTTTTTTTTTAAGTGTCTGTGCTCCAAGGCACTGAATTGAAAGTCTAGAGCTGCTCTCCTCAGTGTGGCTATTTAAGTGAAAATTAATTAAGATGAAAGAAGCTTGCCAACTTCGCTCCTCGGTAGCCACAGTTCTGGGGCTCCACGACCCCATGTGACCAAGGTCAGCTGTCTCACCACGGATGTAGGGCGCGGCCACCATCTTGAGGCCTCTACTGGATGAGGTCGTTGCAGGGAGCATGGGCCCGCACGTGGCAGGCGGCCCCTTTTTTGTACATAAGACTTCGATTGGCGCGTAGCCGAGCGCACTTATCTGCACACCGTCCGCGGCTGATTTCTGTGTTACGGCTGCAGAGTTGAGTTGGGGCGACCTTGACCGCACGACCTACAAAGCCTAAAATTCTTATTATCTGGCCTTTACAGAAATAGCAGACCCCTAGGTCAGCAAGTAGAATTCTAGTCTCTGTTACGGCATGCTGGCTGTAGAACCCTGAACAAAAAAGTCGTTAGCTCTTGGACCTCAGTTTCCCTACCTGTAAAATGGGAGGCAGTGAGTAATGCGATGCAGAACACAAGAGTTTAAAAATTGCTCATCTAGGCATCAGTAATCCGCCTCTTGCTAGCTCTATGTCCTTGCAAAAATCACTTACCCACTGTTGCCTCAGTTTTGTCTTTGTTTTACCTGGAAAGGGACCCTAAAATATCATGCACGCAGGAGAACCTTAAGCGTGAAATGAGAGGACTGTTGATAATTATGCCACGACCACAGCCGGGGCTGCCCCAGCAAATCGGTACATGTGGTCGCCCTACAACAGGGCTCAGGATCTTACAGGGCCTTTGACGGCACGAGTCAGCGCGGTTGGCAGGGGACACTGTGGTGTTAGCTCCGTGGGTATGAAGCCAGGGACTGTATCTGCCTGTCGGCTCTCAGAATACCGGACCCCTGCAGTGTTGTCTGAAGAACTGTCCACCCCATCCACCCGCAAGCCTACCTTGATTGCTCCAGTTGATATCTGGATCTCATGGAGCCTCCTCATGGTGCCATCACGGTCGACAAAGTAGGATGATGCAAGCTGGTGCAGAGCTTCAACACTTTGGGTGGCATTCCCTGACTTCCTGTCGAGGCGACTTTTGTCCATGTACATGGTCAAGGCCTCCTCCCCTGCATGGAAAAGTAAAGAAGTTCAGGAAGCCTGTCGAGCTTTGGAGTGGGAGGAAAGGCTCCAGGGCCTGGATGCTGACAATAGCCTGGAACTTCCCACCGATTTTGCCTAAATTCCCTTCTGCCTCTGAAAATCAAGAGCACGGGGAAAGAGAAACAGTCCAGAGGTGGCTGTGAGCACCAAGCTCTAGGAGGACAAGGATCACAGAAAGACTGTTCGGGGTCAAGTCCGACCTCTCCCAACCCGCCACGCAGACCTCACCTGCAGCATCTCCAACACGACCCACCTCCTCTCTTTGAGGCTCCCTCTCTCCCTCTGTAAAATGATGCATTTGCCCTAGATACCTCCTCTCCCCTCACCCCCCACTCCCATTCCCTCATTTCTCTCCTTCTCCTGCTGCTGCCCCTTCCTAGACAGACAGATGGATGCACAGATCAACGGATGGATGGCTAAGCAGGTAGACAGATGAGAGAGGAGACATTCTTTAAAGACAAATACTGATAGAGAGCAAAAACCACATGCCTAAAAGAGGGAAAAAACTCAACTGTCCGATCATTGAAGCCAGACACCACCGACGTCAGCCAGTGACCTCCCCTGTACAAAGCCCAGTGCCTGGCACACAACAGATAGTACATAGTTAATCCATCGTGTTTTCCAGTTCCCTCCATCAATATACTCATTACCTACACGAGCCAAGCACTGTGGGTCTGTGAGTACGAGGCACAGACAGGAAGCAGCATCTGCTGGGGAGGGAGGGAGGGTGGCGGGAAAGTCAGGTGTAGGGAGGAGGTCGGAGAGGAAGAAGGAGAGTGTGGGGTGGGGAAATGGAGCAAGCGATGAATGCACAGATCCACGTATTTCATTCCATTAAGTTTTCCTTCGTGACACGTGCATAGGTTACTAACAGCACTAACTTCAGGCCCTTTCACTCGGGTAACCAGGTGTGGCATCATTCTGGAAGGAAAGGAGGGTCCAGAAAGGCCTGCTAAACAGTTATGACCTGCGTACATCTGGGTTCCCTCCTCGCAACTGTGACCTTGGGGATGTTTCTTGACCTCTGTGTTCCTCAGTTTATTCACTAACAAAAGTGGGGGTGGGTGGGATGACACCTACTCCATGGAGCGATTCCGAGGGATTCAATTCATTAATACTTGTCCAGTCCTTATAGCGGGGCCTGGTTCATTGCCGCAGTCAAAGCCATTCGAGTCGTGGCAAAAAGCCACGTCTGGAGCAAGTGTGCCCAGTCTACACTAGCTGTGTGAACACTTACCCTCACTCACCCTCCCCATGCTTCAGTTTCTCCACGTGCAAAGCTGAGGCCAAGGTTGTCCCGGGGTTAAATTCACCTGGACCTGAAGGACCTGAAGCCTGCCTGGCACACACAGGGCAGTTCACTGCCCACAACTTGATTACTGTAAATACCGAATGTTTGAGATGCATCCTTCTGTCCACTCAAGCCAAGAAAATAGGAGAGTCAGAGAACAGCACTGTCAATACTGTCTGAGGGCAAGAGCCTGATACCTAAGATCACCGAGATTTCTTCCGAATGCTGATTATGTTTTGAGTTGGAGAGAAAAATACATCTATTTTTTTGCTTCTGGGAGGAGAGTGATTGCCCTAGGCAGAGTGCACAGCCCCGACCACAGGCTCATCCCTGTGCCTCGGGCGCGTCCGTGGCTGCTTCTAGAGCACAGCTCCACTGCCGTTCAGTTTCGCACGTGCAGTCTCCCGTCCACCCGTTCACTGCCATCTCCCTCCATGAGCTCCAGCCGAGCCATCTCTGCTGTCTCCGGGATGGATTCTTGCTGATTTTCCTCCCCTGGGATCTCCTCAAACGCTTCTCTCCGCTGAGACTGCAATTGTGTCCCTCTCCCATCCGACCACTGAAATCCTATCCAGCGTTTGTCACTTTCTCTGGCCCTTCCTCCTCGGTCCTGGACCTGCCATACTCCTATGCACTCCTCACAGCCCAGTCCCCATCATCTATCTGGAGAGCTTCCCCTGCCATGCCCTCACCCCAAGGAATCGCCTTTCCTCTGTGACTCTCTACCTCATCCACTCAACTGAGCTCAGCACACCTGCATTGAGGAGCCTGGCAGGCACCGCGGTGACAAATGAATGACAACATATTGTCCCTGTTTCAGAGTCACTGAGTGACGACAAGTATGCTACCCAGTGGGAGGGCTACCGGCCAAGTGTGTCTATCGGGCACTTGAAATGAGTGGAGTCCAAACTGAGACGCGCTGCGGGTGTGAACCACACGGTAGATTGCCAATATCCGAAAATGTAAAACATGATATAAAATACTTCATTGGTAGCTTGTCCTATTGATTACGCAAGGACGTGATAGCATTTTGGATAGATTGTGTTAAATAAAATACATTGTTAACACTGATTCTCCCTTTTTTTCTTTTTACTTTCAGAGATGTGGTTGTGAGAACGTCTAAGATGGCGTATGTGGCGCACAATCCTATTTCTATTGGGCAATGCTGGTGCAAGGACACAGAGACGAGAGGGAATGGATAGCAAAGGTAGAATGACACGGAGAGAGGATGTTGCCCAGAGGAAAGGGGGCCTGCATCCCTGTCGGGAATACAAGGCACTGATGCTCTGGTCTCCCCAGCCGCATCCCTGCCACTCTCTCTCTAGGTATGCTCGATCCTGCACAAATGCACCCTGTTTTCTCATTGTGGTGACTCTTCTTTCTTTTTTTTTCCTCCTGGCTAATGTCTACTCTTCCCTCAGACATCACCTAAGACAACACCCCCTCTAGGAAGCCTTCCTGGAATCCCCCACTCTTTACTTAAACTAGATTAAAAACTCTATCTAACCAGGTGTTCCCTGTCTCCTTTATTTCTCCAAAGGATCATGTCCCACATTTCCTGGCACTTGCTTGCTTAATAGCCCGTCTCCCTCTAGAGGAGAATCGCTATGAGGTCAGGGAGGGTGTAAAAGGCTTTCCTCATTTCATTGTCATTGCCTCGCAAGACAGGGACTAGTATCACGTGCCTTAGCAGATGATTGGAATATTTGTGGATGAATGGATACATAGTATAGGAAGTGATCCAACTCGACTATGTTCATTGAGTGACACACCTGCTTCAAGTACTAGACTAAAATCTCCCGATGAGAAGATTTATCTTCATCAAAATTAACCTTTGGGTGCCACACACCTAGACGTGAATCAAGAGGAAGACACTCATGTTTGCACTTTCCCATGAAGTCTCACTGGTAATGCAGGAGGACATGATCTTCCATCCTTCAGGATCCACAATGACCTAAATAGAGTTGGCTTAAAAATGACTTTAGATACAATTAAGACAATGAATTCCAGGAGGGTGCATGATGGCCTGGTGGAGCAAGGACTCTACGGATTCATTTGTAATGTTCCCAATGCTTCACCAAGGTCAGAAGAAGAGATGTTCAGTTATCGTGGGATGGATGAATGGATGGGCGAAGGGATGGGTGAATGGATAGGTGAACGGATGGGTGAACAGACAGGTGAACAGATGGGTGAATGGATGGGTGAACAGATGGATAAATGGATGGGTGAATGGATGGACAAATGGATGGGTGATCGGATGAGCAAAGGGATGAGCGAATGGATGAATGAATGGATGGGCAAATGGATGAGTGAATAGATGGATGAATGGAGGGGCAAAGGGATGGGTGAATGGATGGACAAACAGATGGGTGAACGGATGGGCGAACAGATGAGCAAGTGGATGGATGAACAGATGGGTGGATGGATGGGCAAACAGGCAGGTGAATAGATGGGTGAATGGATGGGTGAACAGATGGATAAACGGATGGGTGAATGGATGGGTGAAAGGATGGGTGAACAGATGGGCGAATGGATGAACAGATTGGTGAACGGATGGGCAAACAGACAAGTGAACAGATGAGTGAACAGATGGGTGAACAGATGGATGAACGGATGGTGAATGGATGGGTGAACAGATGGATGAACGGATGGGTGAACGGATGGGTGAACAGATGGGTGAATGGATGGACGAACGGATGGGTGATCGGAGGAGCAAATGGATGAGTGAATGGATGAATGAATGGATGGGCAAATGGATGAATGAATAGATGGATGAATGGAGGGATGAAGGGATGGGTGAATGGATAGGTGAATGGATGGGCAAAGGGATGGCTGAATGGATGGATGAATGGATGGGTGAACAGATGGATGAATGGATGGGTGAACGGATGGGCAAACAGATGGGTGAATGGATGGGTGAACAGATGGATGAATGGAGGGGTGAACAGATGGGTGAATGGATGAATTAATGGAGGGGCGAAGGGATGGGTGGATGTATGGGTGAACGGATGGGCAGACGAATGGGTGAACAGATGGGCGAACGGATGGGCAAAGGGACCGGCAAAGGGATGGGTGAATGGAGGGGCGAAGGAATGGGTGAATGGATGGTTGAATGGATGGGTGAACCAATGGGTGAGCCGATGGGTGAACCGATGGGTGAACCGATGGATGAATGGATGGCTAGATGGATAGATGATTGGATGGATAGATGAATAGATAGATGGGCCAAGTGGTAAATTATTCAATATGTGAATCTACTAGATGTTAAAGCTACAAAGCAGAGGAAATAAATATTCCAAGTGTCAGTGCAGGCTCTCCATGGGGCTCACAAAAAGAGAAGGTGGAACAAGCACAGGTCCCTTCGGACTGAAAACTGGCAGAAGCAAGCCTTAGATCAAGAGGGGTTAATGGGCTTCTTGCTGCATTATTAAGACTTAATTTCTTGTTTATTAAGAGAATGTTCTGTTTAGTGTTGCTTTCCCATTTGGGCATTCCTGCAAATTGCCTCTTCACCCCACATAGGCCTTTCCTCCATCTCTGTCCTCCAGGGTATTTGCCTCACTGTCTGCACCACTTCTTTCAGAGGTGAACAGAGTGGGACTCAGACACGCAGGGGATGGGGATGAGGTGGGAGCCGATCCTTTTACCTTGTGAGTGTAGAAGGGATACTGCTCCAGGATAGGGGGAGGGGTGCCGGATTTGGGGCCTCTGGGGCATCCCCCATCCCTTCCTTCGGTGTTTGTTTGACTTTATTCTCAGCCTTTCTCTCAGCCCGGGGGAAGCTTTCCCAAAACACAGGGTGAGGGAATAATGAATATATGCACAAATGTACACAAGTACAAACACACCAGCCCTCGTGCATAAAAAGACATTCATGTAATTTCCACATATTCACAACATGTGCAGCCTGACACACACACACACAATCGTACATCACATCTATATGCATGAGTCCAGTGGGTGTGCACGTGTGCACTGCATATGCATGTACACACTCTGCGAACGGATGAACTGACGTCCGGTCTAGGCGGGCGTCGCACATCTGTCTGTGCAGGGAGGCATGTACTCCCAGGCAGGCCGACCTCATCATACGCATCACACAGAATGGCCGGGCTCCGAGCTCTTTCCCTCAGAGGGACAGGGGGAAATGGCCGTCCCTCTATCCCTGCGTGTCATTCCAAACCCATAATTTCTCCCCTTACCACCTCCTGTGAGAAGAATCATTTGCATCCAGTACATATGGGGTCTAAGCAATTTCACAAAAACACTCGAGGAGCCCCCGGAAATGGCAGGTGTCGGCCCTCCCACCAGCTGCATTTCCTCTTTCTCGCTGCCCTTCCTTCCTCTTCCCTCTCCCTCAGGAGCCAAATAAATGCATTTACTTGTTCTCCATGTGACAGTTTAGGATCATCTTCTGTTGTCGGAGCACGCCCTCAGGAACGCACCTGACACCTCGAACAGCTCATCAGAGCGTTTCTTCTAAATGAACATGCTGTTCTTAGGAAAAATTACATTGAATAGCATTTTCTGCACCTTCTTGCATTTAGGCAGGACCACGGACACCCAGATAGGAAACTGAATTGCTCAATGTCCCCTATTCACCTAGTGAGTGGTAGCAACCGGCCCGAATCCCAAACCCCCAAGCTCCTTAGCCCCATGAAATTATAATAATTATCGTACGAATAATAAAACACCTCCAATGGTAACAACAATCTGTTTGGTGCCAAACACTGGGCTCAGCACCTTTAATGCCCCATTTTATTTAATTGTCATGACGTGTATGTCTATTTATAAAAAAGGAAACCAAGACCTGGAGTAGGTGGCACAACACTGGAGACAGGACTAGAACCAACTCCAGAGCCCGCCCTTCCATTCACTATAATTTACCCCTTCCCTACCCTCCCCTTGCATGAGGAGGCTCCTAAGGAACATTTTTCCATGATTGAGCAAGTGAAAACATGACGCAGGAAGGACCTCATGCAGTGTCTGGCACCCTGTGCTCAGTCGACAGTAAATCTTTTCCCCTTCCTGCTCCCCACTCCCCAACGTTGAGGATTGGGGGAACATTTAGGGCTTGCTGTCCAACACTGGAACTCAATCCAAGGCTTTGCATATTTTAAAATGTTGTGCTGTAAAAACAGAAGAGGAACAAGGCTCTGTGAATAATTCACCACTCTGCCTTGGAGAAATTAAAAATATATTTCACAGCCAAAGAAAGGTCTTTGCTATTTGGTATTTCCAGGGACTCGGACAGAATGCAGCTTCTAATTGAAGAATGGAATATTTATTTATTTATTTATTTATTATTTATTATTTATTTATTTATTGAAATGAAATGGAAGGTGGAGAAGTCCAAAGAGAAGGGGTATAGGTTAATGAAATGCTCAGTCCAGAAGTGATTTAGTTTTCACTTTACAATAGAATATAATTTATACTACATGATTTAACATTCAAAGTCCTGCTTAACTTTATGTTTGATTAGCAACAGGAGACAAATACACACTGTTTGGTTGATTTGGGAGTGGGTGGGTCGGGGGGCGGGGCAGTGAATGAGTTGGTTAAAGGGAGACTGATGTTGAGTCGAAACAAAACAAAACAAAACAAAACAAAATGCAGGCTTTGTGGACAAAAAAAAAAAAAAGAAAAAAAAACGAAGTTAAAGACTTGGAGTAAACTGTGTTGTGTTGTGTTGTGTTTTTAGTTTAAATAAACAGAACAAAACCCAAACCAAAAGAAACCTTGGCTCTGTGGCTTGCTAATCACACGTCTTCTGACTTCTGGCTTTCCCTCAGCTGGACAAGGGAGATCATTTGACTCCACTTGCAGATTTTAAGGACTACGGGCAAACAATAAATGCCGGCTTTTCTTATTGTGAGGACACATGAGTGTGCCCAACCGATTTCTCCTCCAACATTGCCCACATTGTCAGATTCCTAAACCTGGGCTTCCTCTAATGTACACTGCGTGCTCAGCCTGGAAAGCACTGCCACCTTCCTGGGGCCTCCTGCCCAGCTCAGGAGGGCTGTGTCCTCTGGCATCTCGGCTCGTGGGGCTCACCCCTCCTCTGAAGGACGAGATGGGATGTTACGATCCAACCTCAGTCCACTCCCCTGCCTCCGTCCATACTCCAGCCTGGTTTAGCAGGCTAGGGCCCAATCTCAATACAACCTAGCAGCTCTGAGTGGGAGGGGGTGCGGTGCCCCACCACCGAAGAGCCTGTCTCCACATTTAGTGGACCTGGTCACTGGGGCAGCAAACCAATGTCCCAAGTGTTGAAGCTCACAATGTAAAGTGAAGCACGGAGGCAAGCACCATAAGCATCAAAATACACTCGTTTCTACCAAATCCCCCCTTACAAAAACGTATTTCCTTGTTTTCTTCTCTCGGTCTCTCCTTACTCCCCTAAAGATTGGAGGGACTTGCTGGGCAGGGATGCGTAAGGCCAAGCAGGATGGAGCAATTAGTCAGCTTTCCTATTAACCTACTCCGAACCCACATAAGATACAAACAATACCCTTACTTGTAAAATGATGACCTCAAGTTATCAGTCCCTCAAGCAGACTTAAGTAAACAAAGGCAATCCTCTAAACAGCATCTGAAGCTTAATTATTTCCCCAGATTAGACCACGTTCCAAGGGAACTAATACAATAATCAGATTAAGCATCCCTGACGAATTGAGCTAATTCCAAGGTGAAGCCACAAAAGTTAGCACTTCCACAAAAGTTAGTAAACTCAGGTTAGACTGAGTCCCAGAGACTGGAATCAAGTGCTCGGACGTGACCACAACAACCAAGACAACTTGGCTTACCTGGCAATACCTTGGCTTTGGAGTGACATTCAAAGGAGGAGATGCTGGTGTGGCTTTGATCCTCGGACACCCCACCCTCCCCTCCAACCCAGGCCCAAAGGCATGATAAGGCTCTGGCCCAGCGGCTGCCAACCTACCTCCCAAGGTGGCAGAGATGAGGAGGTGGGTGCCGTACTTTTTGATGATGGTATCAATGAACTGCTGAGTGGTGGGTCTCCTGCCAAGCAGGCGGATGCTCCTTTGAAACTCTGGCATGAGGGGCACTGGGTGACGGACCAGGTCTCTCCTCTCGATGGCTGTGTTCCTCACCTTCCAACGGGCAAACTCCCTGGGTAAGAAAGATGAGAAAAATGCCTTAACTTACCACTTCTAAGCCCAAGGCAAAGTTCACCCAACCATCCCACCTGGGCATCTTTCCACAAGGTAAGAGGGTGACAACAATTGTTTTTAATATGTGTCAAGTGCTACTTAGATCGGAAGCCCTCTATTCTCTTCAGCCAACAAATATATACCGAGCACTGTTCTCACTACCGGGACATGGTAGTGAGCCAGGCAGACACACTCACACTCTCATGTTGCTCACAGAGCTTAAAAGTCATTGCTGCCCAGCTGCTTGTGCACCTCTCTCACTAGACGGTGAATGATACCAGAGATGGAATCTTCCCAGGTACACGGTGCCTGTTACCTGGTAGGACTCTTACGGATGCCAGCTGGATGAATAAGCACATGAGTGCATGGAAGGGTGGAAGGGTGGGAGGATGGAAGAAGGAAGGAAGGAAGGAAGGAAGGAAGGAAGGAAGGAAGGAAGGAAGGATTGGAGGATGGAAGGGAAGATGGAAGAAAGGGAGGGAGGGAGGGAGGGAGGAAGGAAGGAAGGAAGGAAGGAAGGAAGGAAGGAAGGAAGGAAGGAAGGGAGGAAGGGAAGATGGAAGGAAGGGAGGGAGGAAGGATGGAAGGACGGATTTGAGGATGGAAGGGAGGAAGGAAGGATGGAAGGAAGGATGAATGGAAGGATGGATGGGAGAATGGAAGGAAGGAAGGAAGGAAGGAAGGAAGGAAGGAAGGAAGGAAGAGAAGGAGGATGGAAGGAAGGAAGGAGGGAGGAAGAAGGAGCAGAAGAAGGCTGTTCATGGGGAGTCCTGGGCTTACAGCCCTCAGACAACCCGGAAACCAGCTAATTAGCCCAGAGCTGAGTGCTGCACAGACTCTAAGAGGCACCCGGTGAGCATTTACCGTCGGAAGAAATCAAGCTACGAGGCGAAGACTCTGTGGGAGAATTTCCCTTCCCCCTCCACTCGGGGCAAAGACCGTGGGCTGGGAGCCCAGCTCGGGCCTCTGTGCATCCTGCAGGCCATGTGACACCGTCCTGGGCAGGCCTGGCATCTCCTGATCGAGGAAATCCTGCCAGCCCCTCCTCCTCCTCCTCCTCCTCCTCCTCCTCCTCGGTGCACAGGTCACAGAATGGTGACAACACCTTGCAAGCTGCAGGGTCCCCATGGCTGTGACCGAGTGGTGGGCTCCGGGCCTCCCGAATCCCCAGACGTGGAGACCCTTACAGGCTCGCAGGCCACGCAGCAGGAGCATGCTCAGACGCAAGGAGAACCCCGTGGGCCCTGACAGGCCGCTGTCGCTTAGCTGCCATCTGTCCCCCCAGGGATGAAGCTCCTCCTGGAGCGACCGGCCCCCCGCCGGCCTGGGTGCCAAGGCCCCCGGGCTAGCCGCGGGGACGCTGGGCGGATGGGCCGCGCTAGGCCGCGGGAGGCAGGGGCATGATGGCAGGTGGCCCCAGATGGGCCCCAAGGTCCCGCTGGGGAGTCTCACTACGACACCTGGGACGGAGCTTCTGAAGAAAACGCCTCGGAGCTGGAATAGGGTCGGGGTCCGTGGCCGCGTGGGGAGCCTCTGCCCATCAGTCCTGCCGCTGGCGAGGCCAGGCCGTCAGCGCTGCACTCAGGTCAGCGCTGCACTCACCAGGCCACAGGTGGGGGGCGACGCTGCTGAGGATGCTGCCGGGGACGCTCGGGGTGGCGGGCATGACAAGCCGGGCCCCGCGTGTCGTGCGGCTGCAGGCCATGGGCAGAAACTGGGGGGGGGGGGTGAGGTCTGGGAGGCGCCGAGCAGGACGGGGGGCTTGAGGAAGGTCTCCTGGGTCGACCAGATGGAGCGAGAGGGGCAGGGAGGGACGTGCCAGCCAGTGGAGGACACGTGAGCGGTGCCTGCGGGACCCACACCCTGGCCTGCCCCACCCTGGGCCACCAAGGCCGCTGCTTGAGCGTGGGCAGCCCGGGACCCAGCGGCTTGCACCCAGCGGGTGGGACGTGGTGGGATTGTGCTCCCTCCGGGGTGGGTTGCGGCACCCTGTGACTTGTGCTTTGTGTCTCTGTGTCTCTGTGTCTCTCTGCCGGGGTGGGAGATGCCCTGCAGAAGGACCACGTGGCCAGGAGCCCGGGGAGGCCTCGGCCGGCAGCCTCGGAGGAGGAGGGACCTCAGAGGACCCGAGCCCTGGCCACGCAGGGGGAGCGGGGAGGGCGGCCCTCCTGGGGGGCCTGGGGCCCACGAGCCACCGCCTGCAAGGGGAGGGCACCGCCGGCCCGAGGCGCCCCGTCCGCAGGAACCGCCTCAGTTAGTCGTGCTGCTCGGAGCCGCTCGGCGACGGGGGCAACGGGCTCCTGGGCCCGAGATGACCCGCAGGAGGCCAGGGGGGCGCCAGACGCCTCGGAGCAGGAGTCCGGCCTCCTCCGCTCACCGCCGCTTACAGGACCACATACACAATCACGGGATTACATGTGTGCACGGAAAACACGCAGACGTCAGGATAACAGACAGATGTGTGACCACTCGGATCTAGGACTTAGGACCTCGGGTGACTCATCGTTTCTTCATGTGCCTGTGACTATGGGCCTCACACTAAGACGCGGTTACACACACGGACGTTAGGTAACGTGTCGGAGGTCACACAGCTTAGTGAGCAGCAGTGCTGGGGGGTGGGGGGTGCAGGAGGGCAGGGGGTGGGGGCGGGGGGTGAAGGAGGGCAGAGGGGTGAGGGGTGGGGGGGCTCAGGAGGGCAGGGGGTGGGGGCCCGTGGGGGGTAAGGGCCAGGGGCGCACACTGAGGATGAGGCTGGTGAGAAAATCCTCAGGCCAAGGCTGCAGGACTCCTCCCGGTGCTGTCCTCCTCAGCAGCCCTCTGCTCCCCTGCACTCGCGCACACCCATGCACACACTCGCGCACACGTGCGCACGCACACACGGAGGACAAGGGCCTGTGGCAAGTGCTGGGCCCCGGGAAGGAAGCTGATGGCATCTGGTGCTCCCCAGCCCGGCTCGCCGGGGCCCAGGAAACCCTGAATCAGCCCCCACCTTGCCCCGGCTGAGCTGCGCCTTCGCGAAGGGGTTTGCTCCCAGGGCGCCCGGGGAAGCGTTGGGGGGGGGGGTTCAGGGCCCTGCCATCATCCTCGTGCTCGAGCCCTAGGAAGTGCTCTGGCTCTGGGGTCGCAGGGAGGACCCAGCGATGGGCAGCCCGGACCCTCCTGACGTCCCCGAGGAGAGGGACCGGGCCATGCCCCGCACCGGGCGCAGAGGGCAGAAGGTGCCCAGGAAGCTCTTCGTCAACCGCAACAGGGTGGCTGTGGCAGCTGCAGGCTGCCCTTGGCGTTCTGCTCTCGTTATTACCTGCGGGCGCCACTCCCGGTGAGGTTTCAACTGCATAAAGTGCTTCCTTTTTGTTTCCTCCCCTATGAGATGGAAGCTCACAGTTTCCAGTCCCCGGGTTGCGAGGGGGCACCATGGAGGTGCCGGGCCCGGGAGGTGCTGGCCGCGTAGGCGTCTCCTCCAGCGTCTGCGAGGTGATGGGGGCCCCCCTGCCCTCTGCAGAAGCCGAGGGTCGCTTTACTCTTTAGAAGGTGTGTCTTGCAGCTTGTGGTTTGCTTTTGAAGTCGGTTCCCTGACCAGCTGGGACTCCGGACCCCGGGATCGAGATCTGAGCCGAGACCAGAAGTGTGGGGTGCCTGACTGAGGAGGCACCCGGGCGCCCTTTGTTGCTTGCTTGTTTACCCGAATCTGATGTAGCAGAAAGACTTGGAGGTGGTTTTCGAACACACATACCGTATACACTTAGAAATACAGAAAAAAGGGAAAACTAAGGGGAAAAAATATATTATTTTGAAGTCCGGCTTAAATTTGCTCGGGAGCTTAACTCCGTAATGCCCTCATGACCTGGTGGAGCCGGGCTGCACAGGTCTCCGAGCTTCCCTGCAGTCGAAGGCAGGAAGGAACCTCAGCCAAGGGCCATCGTGCCGACGAGATAATAGGGCAGTTGTCCAAAGCTGTGGAAGAAACACGATCTCCAGAGGCTACGGGAGACCCAAGCACCTGCCACGGTGGCTGCTAAGGAGACGGGGGGCAGTGCATGTGGGCCGCGGAGCGCGGGAGCAAGTCCGCGTGGCCCAAGCCCGCTACAGTCTATACGCGGGGCTGTCTGGGGTTCTGGCTCCGTCCTGGGGTCCCGGCCAGTGTCTAGACACCGTGCCCCCGAAAATGTTTGTGGGTGGGATGACTGGTTACGCTGTTCACTCCTGGGGGCCTAATCCCATTGGTTGTATTAATTAATGTTTGGGAAGTGGATTGCAAACAAGCCCCCGGGTGTCTGGGTGGTGGGGCTGGAGGGACGGGGGTGGCTGTTAGCAGCAGGTTGTCCTCAGGGAGCAGCGAGCAGAGCAGACCGCGGAGGGGGAGGAGGAGGAGGAGGAGGAGGAGGAGTAGAGGCACTGACCCGGGACAGGGTGGGGAGGGCGAGCGGCCTTTGCGGCCCTCGCGGCCTGCTGCTCCCCAGCAGCTCAGGGAAGGGGAACCCGGGGGCAAATGCGAAATGGAAATGATGCAGCTCACGAGCGAGGGTGTCCGAGACAGTCCCCGGTGGCCTCCACGCCCCGAATGGAAGCAGGGGCAGCGGGGGAACTGGGGCGCTCGGGTGCCTCTCCCGGGGCAACTTGGGGCCAGGTGGAGGAGGGGGGAGGAGGGGGGAGGAGCAGAAAAAACTCTGAAAACATCACTGGGAAGAGCTTCACTCTAATGGCCAGACACCGACTCAACTGTGCAGATAGAAGAATCCTTCCTGCCCGTGCACGGCCGCCTTCCTGCTCTCCGGGGCGCGTCGGCTGGAGGGGGAGGGGTGCCACTCTTGCTGCCCAGCAGCCCAGGAGCCCTCTGAGGGCTCTTCTGGGATAAGGTTCCGAGAAACCAGGAGAAGCGTGTCCTTGGGATGGGGCTACAGGCTTCTCATCGAGCAGAAACTTGAGAGCGAAGAATAGACCCTTAACTCTGGGGAACAAACCAGGGGGGGTGACCGGGTGACGGGCACGGAGGGGGACACTTGGCAGATGAGCACTGGGTGTTACTATATGTTGGCAAATAGAACTCCAATAAAAAAAATTAAAAAAAAAAAAGAAACATAACAAGCACCCCAGGAATGGTGCAAAATTTTTTTACATAAATGGACCACTTCCTGAAAAGCAAGTGGGGTTCTTCGTGGAACCCCGTTACCGAGGGCCGGGGCGCGGTGGGGGGATGGGGATGCACCGGCTTTATGCTCTCCAGACGCGTCGCCTATTTCCTGAGCTGCCCTCGACCGCCTGAGCCACCTCGCCGCCGAAACATCCCCAAACCTCACGACGGAACGGCTTCGGGAGCCACCGACCACGGATATTCCTGTCATTTCCCAAATGCGGCAAATAAAGGACAAGAGGGAAAGGATGTGCCCAAAGCCACACACCACTGGTGGCGGGAGAGACGCAAATCTGGGGTCTGCGATCTCAGACCCGGGGTCTTCTATCCTGACCCACGGCCCTGACCCATCGCCTCCACGGTGTGGGGTCTCGAGGGCACTCGGTCCCTTACAAAGCTGTCACCCTACACCTCGTCCTTCCAACGACCCAGAGGAGGGGCAGTACTGCCTGCACCCCGGCGAGTCGGGGAGATCAAGGCCCAGGCTGGGGACCCGAGGCCACGCCGCACACCCGTGCTGGGACAGAAAGGCCGGAGGCACGATTCTCCGCCTGGGTCCTCCCTCCCCCGCCCAATGTGGGGTCACCAGGCCAGGGGGAAGCTGTGGCACAGCGGGACGCGACACGGGAGCTCAGGCAGGAGCGAGCCACTCATTCCACTGGGCACCTGCCTCGGGGCCACGCAGCGGGCCCCTCCGGTAAGGAGCACAGGCCCGGGCGCCAAGCCCTGGCTCGGGGTGAGCACGCGGCCATCCGCCACCCGGGGGTCCTCTGCAACCCCCCCCGCCTCTCGGGGCTCGGCCGAGGCCACAGGAATCCGAGGACTTACCTCGCAGGGCTGCTGGGGGGACTCGGCATAATGAACGCAATTAATCTGGCGGTAGTAGCTACTCAATAAATGTTAGCTATTCATCCTTTGGCGAGGCATTCTGAAAGGGGAGTTTGTCGCATAACACATAACTTTTAATGGATATTTTAAATGATCTTAATATGCTCACGGGCTCCAGGGATTACACAAACCGCATATAAATAAAATATTTAAAATTCTGTTTACTCAATTTGTCTCTCTGCTTATTTCCAAAGCATCTATTGTGAAAGCATGACTCATAACTAAATATAGATTAATAAAAGTTGGGAGCAGCAATTATTCTCCAATTATCATAAATCCCATTAAACATTGCAATTATACGAATTTCCTCTTTCAGTCCACAAAATCTGAGAGCTCCAAGGGCCCACGGAGGATGTCTTCGTGTACGGCCTTCAATCCGTGGATGGAAACGTGGAGAGCCTGAGAGGGGAGATAATTTTCCCAGGGACACACAGCTGGGAATAGCAGAGACCTTCAAATCCAGGTCTTGCACAGCCAGACCTCTGCTCACTTCCTCCCGGTCACGGTGCAGGTTTTTACGGAAAAGAAAAAGAAAAAGAAAGAAACAAAAAAACGACGACCAACCTCCCCGGCAAGTAATACTGCATTTAATTGCCAATTGCTCGTTCAGATATTTTGGTGTCAGCAAGCCCGATGCCATCCCAGAGCCTTGCCCAGACCCACCTGCCCAGCGAGGTCCTTCTTTTGTTTCCCTACAGAGGAAGCTTCCCTTTTCCGTCCTTATTTTAACCTGGTTGAGAAATACCCTTCGCTCCTACTCATTCAGCAACATTCACCGAGGTTCTGGCTCCACGTCAAGCCCTGGGGATGAACCGAGTCCTCAAAAAAGGGTTTCGCTCACGGGCCAGCAAACTGTGACCCGCAGACCGAAGCTGTCGGACTGCCTGTTTTGTGACTAAAATTTTATCGGAACACGGCGACGGCCACTCGTTTGTGAAATGTCTGTGGCTGCTTTCAGACAACGGGGACGGAAGTGAGTCGTTGCAACAGAGACCCCGGGGCCTTTGCAGGAGAAGTTGGCTGCCCCGGATTTAACCCATCCATTTGGCCGTCGAGTAACACATTTTTTAAGGAAATAATCAAGGAGGCCGGATCAAAGATTTATAGATTGAGCTGCTCCAAACAGATCAGTAAATTCTGTGTGTGTGTGTGTGTGTGTGTGTGTGTGTGTGTGGTGCATGCATCTATGTGTGTGTTTGACAAGATTCCCTTACCCTAAAAATACTTTTAGACTCCCGGGGCCAAAGCAAATTAGAAAACAAGGATGTTTTCTCACACACCCTGCATGGAGCGCCACTAGACCTAAACAACGAAGTCATTATTTAAATACAAATTAGAGGGAACTGATTTCTTTTTTTTAATGCCCAGATTACACCTGAGTTATGAAAATAAACGTTTCAAGTGGAATTTACGATTTGACGCGTAAACAAGGTAACTGGCTTGCGATATGCAAGGATGAAAACAATAAACAGGCCCTCCGGGAGCGTCGCAGACAGGCCCACAGGACCTGACGGCCGGACCGGCCGGGGAGGCAGGCCCACCGCGGCTCCAGGGTTGGAAGCCAAGCACGTGCAAGCCTGTGCAGACACGGCCGGGCGCCGGCGGGCCCAGCTCGGCTTCCTGGGTCCTGCTCTCCCACTTACTCGGCCGCGCCTCGCTTCTCTCTCTCTCTCTCTGTCTCTTGTTCATGCTCTCTCAAATAAATAAAATCTTTAAAAAAATGAGTGGGAAATATCAGAAAGGGAGACAGAACATGAGAGACTCCTAACTCTGGGAAACGAACTAGGGGTGGGGGAAGGGGAGGTGGGCGGGGGTAGGGGTGACTGGGTGACGGGCAATGAGGTGGACACTTGACGGATGAGCACTGGGTGTTATTCTATATGTTGGCAAAT
Organism: Nyctereutes procyonoides; assembly: GCF_905146905.1. Taxonomy (NCBI): domain Eukaryota; kingdom Metazoa; phylum Chordata; class Mammalia; order Carnivora; family Canidae; genus Nyctereutes; species Nyctereutes procyonoides. The sequence goes on along the minus strand of NW_026575135.1, from coordinate 1,665,250 downwards.
TGAACACCAATAAAAAACAAATTAATACAAAAAAAAAAAAAAGGAGCCATGGCTCCGAGGGCTCTAACTTGCAGACGCAGGGCTGACAGCAGGATAAAGCCCCGCGCGGTGCAGAATCAGGGAGGCCCCTCGAAGACCTGCTTGACAGAGAGGCTGAGAGGAGGGACTCAGAAGGCCCGGGCACCTGGGGAGGGCTCTACCTATGGAGGGGGCTCGGGAGGGGGGAAGGGGGGGTGTGTTTGGAAGGTTAGGAAAGGCCCTGAGACTCCTGATGCTCTCACACAAGCCCGCAGATGACAGTTGCTGGATGCAAAGACATTACAGACTCAGTGGTTTCGGGTTTTGTTTCAGCTTCGAGTTAGTTGGATGACACATTGAAACACAGTGGGGGGGCCCTGGGGGGCTCAGGCCGTGACCCCGGGGTCCCGGGATCAAGTCCCGCATCGGGGACCCCGCAGGGAGCCTGCCTCTCCCTCTGCCTGTGTCCCTGCCTCTCTTTATCTCTCATGGATAAATAAAGAAAATCTTAAAAAAATAAAAAAATAAAACCCGCACACACACATACTGAGGGAGGCCAAACCCCTGGTCTCTCGCACAGTTAACCCTACATATACTCTAAATTTTAATTGTGCTCTTTTCCTCTAAAGCACATCAAATGACACTCCAGTTCTTTCTTGATGTCCCCACACAGGCAACTCCCAAAGGTTATTTCCAACGGCCGGCTCCGATGCAGTCCTCGCCCACCCCTGAGCAAGCTGACCGGCACTTTCTAGGAGAGCCCACCCCCCAGGCGGATGCCTACCACCCGCACCCACACTCAGCCGTGGGTAACAGCTGTTTCCCGGCACGGGACACGCGCGGCTCTCCAGCTCCCTGTGCCTGAGCCTAAGGAACGTGGACCGCCTAACGCGGACCAGGAGCTCGCGGGAATACTCACACAGCAGCTGGGACGCGGTTACGACCATCCCCGTTCTACAGAACAGAAAATGCAAAAACCTCCATCAGGGCTCAATGTTACGTGCGCGCCAGATGCGCTTTTCACCCCGACTCTGTCGCACAAGCTGACCACCCTACTGTGGCACTGGGGCCTGTGAATGGATAGACGCTGTTCCTAAACCACCCTGCCTTTCCGGGCCCCCCTTGCCTTTTCAGCACGGGGCTGCGATCGTTGGGCCCCCTTACAGGCCGGCAGTGGGTCCAGAGGAACAGGCGCTGGGTTTCGAGCCAAGGCCCCATAAATCGACTCTGTACCACAGCAAGCCGGGCCAGCATAGAAAATGATGACTTCTTTTCGGATTTCACTTTCCTCATGTGTCAAAAGGACAGCTGGGCTGGATTTGCGGCCTCCCAATTTTCGTTTGGGCATGAAATGTTTGCTTCATCAATTCATTGTTCCCAATAAGTTTCTGTTGCTTTGTTTGGGAACATCGGCCAGGATTCCTATTTTAGGTGCTGCGGCTACTGCAGAAGTGAACAAACAACAGGGACCAAGAACTTGCATTTTTCTGGAGAAAACACAGAGGACAATATTCCAATAAATCTGTCGCCAAATAGGTTATATGAGAACTCTGGGGACGGGATGGTTGCAGAACCCCGAGTCTCTCCTCTCCGCCCTGCCCTTCGGCCTACGCCCAATTTGAAGACTCTCAGACTCAGATTTTATTGGTGCTTTGTGAAGTGAGGCCCGTAGGCCACCTACATCAGAATTGGGTGGGAATCCACGTTAAGATCCAGAAACAAGGGGCACCTGGGTGGCTCAGTCGGTTAAGTGCCTAACTCCTGAGGTCGGCTCAGGTCAGGATCTCAGGGTCACGTGTTCAAGCCCCACAGTGGGGAGTGTCGGGAGATCTTTCCCGCTCCCCCTCTCACTCTGCCCCTCCCCCACTCATGCTCGCTCTCTCGCTCTCCAATAAATAAGATATTTTTTTAAAAAATACAGAAACTAAATAAATAAATAAATAAAAATAATAAATAAATAAATAGATAAATAAATAAATTAATAGATGAAAATAAAAAATACAGAAACAAGAGCTCACTTAAACCCAGCAAGTCAGAGTCTCTGCCTTGGCACTTTTTTAAAAAAAAAGATTTTATTAATTTATTCATGAGACACAGAGAGGCAGAGGGAGAAGCAGGCTCCGTGCAGGGAGCCCAACGCGGGACTCGATCCCAGGACCCCAGGTCACAGCCTGAGCGAAGGGTGGATGCTCAACCAGGGAGCCCCCCAGGGGCCCCCCCGCCTTTGCCTTTTTAACAAACTCCTGGGTGACCCTTCTAGAGTAAAACAGGGAACCCCAGGACTGAGGGCCCTCTGAGGTCTCCCACCTTGGACTACCTCCTGTTCCATTCCCTTCTAGTAATCTGCTCTCCGATGTACTGGGGCCTCGGCCAGAAAGTGACTTCTACAAGAAGTCCCCTAGGCCAGAGAACCCGGCTGGCAGCGATGTACTCGTAGGATCACTTTACCGTCATCCCCTCCACGAGACAGTAACTTCCATGGGGCAGAAAGCGTATCTATTTTGTTCAGCTCTAGCATATTCCCGGAACTTACAAAGTACCCAATAAATAATTCTTAAATAAGTCAAGGCGGTATGAATGAGTTTATGAACGGATCTCTTCCTTCCAGGCCCGAGAAGCTCCTGTTCTTAGGCACCCCCCGTGATCAGACCGGTTCACTGCCAACACTCCACCCCTGGAGTCTGGCAAGGTACCTGAGGACCCTTTTCCAAATTGTCCAAGTCGTGGTGACTTCCTGTTTCTATTTACGCGGAGGCAGAGGCGGCGATGTAAGCCTCAGAAGTGGGGGATTTTGGAATTAGTCCTTGACACCTCCGTGCCCTCATGTTTCCATTGCCCAATCGGTAGCACGATTAATAAGTCCAGAGAAAGGACTCTTGAGGTTAAAAAAAAAAAAAACAAGATTCTCAGCCAAGACCCACGAGGGCGCCAATGCCACCCACCTGGTTCCCCTGCTTCTGCTTGACAGCCCTACAATTCTTCCACGTATTACAGCCAGAACTATCTTCTCGAACTGCGGGTTGGCTCGTGCCACCGCCTCCACTCTGTTGGGAAGCTGTCAATGAGTCCTCGCCGTCTACAGAATACACAGCAAAGTCTCTGGATTCCCATTCAAGACGCCTCATGACCAGAGTTAGACTCCTGGCCCCAAAGGAGCTCCCAGAGGAGCCCCCACCCTATTACTCACCTGCAGATGTACCTGCGCCGGGGCCCGTTCAGGCCGAGCACCGCCCACCCTCACCTCCCCCTACGGTCCTGTGAACACTCAGAGGCCAAGCACTGCCTAAGATGCAGCCCAGACCTCTGAATTCTGAGGGGATCGCCCTGCACGGCCGGTCCTGCCTACTTACTTTGCCAGCCTCCCCTGGACCCCCAATCTGCTCCCGGGCCGGCCAAGTGGACAGGCTTATCCTTTATTAAGTTCCATCAAAAAAAAATAATAAATAAGTTCCATCAAATATACAAGCCCGCTCTGACCTCCAGGCATCCTTACTCATCAATAGCACTTTGTCCTTCTCCAATCAACGCGTATCACCTTGTACCAAAATTGCCTGTTTACGTCTTTCTGTCTCTTACACGATGCGTTCTGCACGAGGAGGGTGGACGGGAGAGCTGAGAGTAGTTGAGAAATGACAGAGAGACCATTGGGAGAGGGACCCCAGGGAGGGGGAGCAGGGGCCACATGAAGCAGCCCGAGGGGACCACCGCGGGACTCTGGATCCTGTATAAGTGACGTGAAAGCCACCGGAGGGATCTGAGGAGCATGACGGAATAGGAGTCGGGCTTCCGGAGGATCGGCCCGGCTGCTTTGTGAGGAAGAGCCGGAGGTGGGGGGTGACACAGCTGGAAGCAGGGATGTCACTAGGTGGCCACTGCAGCGGTCCGGATGATGCTGACGGTGGCCTGGAGGAGGCTGCAACCGATAGGGTTGGCGAGAATAGCATTTTGTAAGTGAAATCTATGGAGTCTGTGGGTGGAGGGTGCAAAAGGGAGGTGAGAATCCTAGATGCTTCTGGCATGGGGTACAGATAAGTGGGTCAGATGAAAATGGGACTGCTGGTGGAGGAACACATTTGAAAGGAGAACCCAAGAATTCAGACTTTGATATGACACATTAAAGAAGGCTATTAAATAGCTGGGTGGAGGCGTCGGGGGCCCGGGGGAGGGGTCCGGGCTGGGGCTATAAAAGCGAATCATCAGGATAGATCCTGTAAAGCCACTAGAGAAAATAAGAACAGGAGTCATCGAAATGTGGGCATGGATACAGAAGAGCTACGAGGACTGAGAGCCCGGAAAAGACAAGGGTCCAGCAAAGGCACTGAGAAGGTGAGCCAAGTGAACGAAGAAAGTGTCTTAATTAACCCAAAATGAAGACCTCCCCACCGCAGTTTCTATGAACGGACGGCTTACCTGTCTACCGTCCTCCTCCCGGGCCTTGGCCTTCCATGCCTTCGTGCCCTGCAGGGGACCCGCATCCCCACATCTCTGCTGTGCTGCCCCCTTAGGGTCCAAAGCTCGGGCACCAATCTCTGGCCGCCACACTTCCCTAGCCCCCAACCCATCACCCAATTTTCATTTACGTATGGCAATCCAGTCACTGTCTGCAGGTCCCCCATCCATTTGCTTACACCCTATTATCTTTCCGGCCCCCACCCATTTCCCCAGCACAGCACCAACCCCAGAACACGGGCACCACTGCAGTCATTGGACGGCTCACTGCAAGGGCCCATGACCTGCGCCCAGCACTTAGCAGGAGCTCGGTAACTGTGTCGAAGGCATGAGAGGATTCACTTGTCCAAATCCCATCCATCAAGGCCGAAATGAAATCCTATTTCACTTATGGAGCTTTCCCTAACTCTTCCATCTTAAAGCAAAATATGAGAGTCACTAAAATTTAGGAGAGAGAGGACATGCCTGGAAATAAGGTCCGGATGGGGTTCAGGTGCTGACTCTGCCTCCCATCAGCCCCGTGGCTTTGTACCAGTCACGCAGTCTCGGGGCTTGTTTCCTACACAGTAAAGGTCCCCCCTCCCCCCGCCCTCCATGAGTCTCCTTTTGGAGAAGGCGTATGTGAAGGGCTGGCCACGTAGACCATAGACGTGCCCATAAAGGCTCTTATCCTATAATCATTATCCTTCCCTCCTCTGCATTCCCAAAGCAGGCACCCGGACCTCTCGTGACCCTGAATCAGAATTTTTTTTTTTTTTTTTACAAGTGGGCTTTGCCCTCATCAAACACTGCGCAATCATCAACGCCGGTTCAGCTCCGTATGCAGTGACTTGCAATTTCTAGATTCCTTGCAAATGCTCGTGAGATGATTCACCCTCCCCTTCCTCCGGGGCATGAAGCACTTGTAGCCTGAGTGCCTTCCACTTCATTTTCACTGGTGTCTTATCCCCTCCAGTGCTTGCACTGGGATCGTGGGAGTTTGCTCACGCCATTCCCTGCTGGTCACTCTTACTTCGTGATTTCTATTCTTTTTTTTTTTTTCCCTTCCCTTTTTCCTCCCTCCTCCTTTTAAGCTAACATTTATACAGTGCCTTCCAGTTTGCAAAGCACATTTCAAATACCTGAGTTTAATCCTCAAAGCTGCCCTACGTGTAGAGAGTTTTATTTACTCCATTTTTTAAGTATAGAAATAAAGCTCCAAGGGAGATCGGACTTGTCCGAGGCCACAGAGCCAACAAGAGCCGGGCCAGGAGGGCCAGGGGACTCCAGGTACACGTGACCTTGAACTCTGCTCTCTCTACTTTGTCACGCCACTCACTCACGCATGCAGTCATCGCATGTGTCGTTGATTCATTCATGCATACGCTCAGCAAGTATTTAGTAAGAACCAGACACTCGTCTAAGCTCGAGATATGTCTGAGCACGAATCATCCACAGATCCTTCCCCTACAAAGCTTCTTTTCTAGCAGGAGGCCTTAAAAAAATTGTTTTAAGCGAGGAAAATAAGAAGGGATCAATACCATGGAAACAAGGAATGGGAGAGCAGGGCAAGGGTGACCCGAGTGATGGCAGAAGGGGGTGCAATCCCCAAGAGGACGATCAAGATAGGTGTCCCTGAGAAAAGACCAGAAGCAGAGGGAGCGCAGGCTCTTGTGTGTCGACGCCTGGCAGAGGAGCTTTCCAAGCAGAGGCTACAGAGGAAGAGCTGGCGAGGGAGGGGCAGGGAGTAGGAGGAGGTAACGTCAGAGAGAAAACAGGGTTCTGGCCCCCTGAGACCTTCCTGAGCCCTGGGATGACGCCGGTTTTCACCACGAAATGAATGGGAGCCATCGCCGGGCACTGGGCTCAGTCGGTGACACGAGCTCTCGTAGCTTTTGCAAAGCTCACTGTGCATTGAAAACCAAAGTGGGACAGCAGAAGCAGTGGGACTCTGCAGGAAGCTCCTGCATCACCCAGGAGAGAGGAGGGAGCGACAGGAGAGCACCTGAGACGGGGTCCGACTCCGGATTTGTATTTTCAAAGTAGCAAAAGTAGGGTTTCCTAGTGGAACCAGGGGGATCAAGGAAGACAAAGGTTTGGCTTAAGCAACTGGAAATGTCGATCTTCCCTCAACTGAGATGGGGAAGCAATGGGCAGGAGGGATGTGGCTGGCGACTGGGAGGGGTGGTCAGGAGTAGAGCTTTGGACCTGACATGCGGACACGTCCACCGGGCAGCCGAGGGAGATGGCCATTGTGCAGCTGGATATAGAAATCTGGATTTGCGGAAAGAGATTTGGGTGGGAAATATACTTGAAGTCCTTCTATTCACTTTTTTTTTAAGATTATTTGAGAGAGAGAGAGCACTGAGGGAGAGGGAGAGAGAGGATCCCAAGCAGAGTCCACGCCCAGCGCGGAGCCCAATGTGAGGCTTGACCTCACCACCCTGAGATCATGACTTGAGCCAGAATCAAGCGTCTCATGCTCAACGTGCTGAGCCATCCAGGCTCCCATCTATACCCATTTTCAAAAGTGATCTGAGTGAAGATCTGTTCAACCAACCAATATTTGTCTACCACTCACTAAAAACTGTGCCAGAGGGCAGCCCGGGTGGCTCAGCGGGTTCGCACCTGCCTTCAGCCCAGGGCGTGATCCTGGAGATCCGGGATCGAGTCCCAGGTTGGGCTCCCCGCAGGGAGCCTGCTGCTCCCTCTGCCTGTGTCTCTGCCTCTCTCTCTGCATCTCTCATGAATAAATAAGAAAAGTCTTAAAAAAAAAAAAAATTAACCAGAAACTGGTGCTGCTGATATGGCTGGGAGAAATGGACCCGGCCTGCAGCCTGTGGCCTGTACAGTCTATCAGGAAGACAGAGTAAGCACAAGAAACAAATAATTATAATAAACTACATTACAGTACGGTGGGGTCTTTGCTGGGGGACGCACAGCGGGGTAATGGGATTTACGTAGCTGTGGCACCTGACCTAATCTAGAGGTTCTCCTGAAGGCTTCCTGGAGGAGGGGAGATGTAAACTCCTAGCTGAAGAGATGTTTAGCCACAGGCAGAGGAGGGAGAGGGGTATTTTAGGAAGAGGGAAGAGCCCAGAGGTGAGAGAGATCGTGATGTATCTGAGGGAATAAGAAAAGTCTGGAGGCAAGCAGGGGGATGTTAGGGTGGAGGGCTGGGTGGACATGGCACAAGATGGTGCTAGAGCCATGGACACTGGGCCCATCACAAGGGGCACTGAAAACATTTACGCTCAGGTTTCACCTTGGGGATAACGACGGAGCCGAGGAAGTCACAAACGGGAATCACGTAAGGAGACCACCCATTTAGAGAACGTTCCCTCCGGCTGCAGATTCCCCTGCAAAGAGATGCTGGCAAAAGGCTCCCGTTTGTCCCAGTTGGTGGAACAGAGTCTCCTAAAGCTACGAAGACCCCATTCACCGGGAGAGAGACAGGAAGGAAGCAGGGGTAGCTAAACACTAATGCCTTTCAAATCTAGGTAAAGAATCCAGGGTTGTTGATTTTCTTCTTCTTTCCTTTTTAAAAAATATTTTGATTAAAAAAAAAAAACTGTTTCGAAAGTATTTTTTTTTCCCCAAATAAAAAGTCGGGGGGACGTTATTTTTTTTAAAGGTAAGTATATATACTGCACTTCCAGGTGACATCTTGCTGGGGCGGCCGGTCTGGGACACCCACGTTGAATAGAGCGTGTCAATGGCCAATGCCGAGTTCATGAGAGCGGAGGGTGGCGGGGATGGCTCGGGACACCACCTGCAAGTCCCGACAGGCCAGCCCCAAGGGGAAGGAAAGCCAGCTGCCGAGGCACAACGTGGTGGTGGGGGGGCCACAGGGGACACGGGCTCGGTGTGTGTGGAACTGGCTACTTGCAGGCATTTTCTCCCCACGTTTCCTGCTCTGGCAACAAACGTGAAGGACCAGCTTCCCCCGTGGCCAATCTGGCCGCACAGGCCACACTGCAGGAGCAGCGCTTCTCCATCAAAGTGCTCCTGCCCCTCTCTCCATCCGATAACCCAGGGTAGTCTGTATTGACGTTATGTTATGTTTATAGTAAGAATCCAAGTGCCCTGAGCTAAACCTAGTTGTGTAGGTGGCTCTGTGCTCGGAGGTGGCTCTTGGGTCAGAGAACGCAGGCCAGGGGGGAAAGTGTGCACGATTCCCTGGGCCCCTCCAAAGGCGGGAGCTGAAATCACACCGGCAGCAGGGGCTTCGGGGCCCGAGCTGGGTCCTAGCAGCTGTCAGCACCCACTGCCTGCTGGGTACAAACTCCAGAAATTTATAATCTACCTAAGGAGATTAAAAACAAAAACAAAACAAAACAAAAACTTAGAAAGCAGAACCAATCCGGGATCCCATGTCTGGCTCTATCATCCAAGAGTTCTATCAACCTGGGCGTGCTGTTTCTCCTCTCTGGGACTCAGTTTCCCCATCTACAAAATCAAACGTTTGAAAAATACTTCCCCGTCGCTCCATGACAGCGATCCTGGTCAACACGTACTAGGATTCTGCGAGGCAAGTAGGGAGCTAGTAAGTGTGAACCCTGGGTGATTTTTTTTTTTAAGATTTTATTTATTTATTTGAGAGGAGAGAGTGAGCATGAAAGGAGGGAGGGGCAGAGGGAGGGGAAGAAGCAGACTCTGCTCTAAAGCGGGGAGCCCGGCGCGGGGCTCGGTCCCAGGACCCTGAGATCATGACCTGAGCCGCAGGCAGATGCTTCACTGACTGTGCCCCCCAGGGGCCCAGGCCTGGGTGATTCTTAATCTGAATGCAAAACGAGGCCACCAAAGTTCAGAGGCCAGATGGAAGGGCAGGGTTGGGCTGGGTTTTGGGGTGTTGAGGATCTGAGTGAGCAAAGAAAGGGGATCGAGGAATTCCCGGGGCGGGGAACCTTGTGAGCAAGGGGTGGAGGCTGGACTGAAAACCGCAGGGGGAGGGATGGGACGAGGTCAAGAGGCTTGCAGGCCCGGCGCAGTGGTCCACTGCATCCCCGCGGCCCTCGGGCGCGGCTTCCTCCAGGAACGCCCCCAGATCTGCGACAGCCGGGCTGCGTCTCCAGCTGAACCTGTTTTGGTGACGATCTCCTTAGTTCTCGCTCCTATATGCCAATTGTCGGCCACCTCCTGGGACCCCTGGGCTTTAAATATCATCTCATTCAACCGTTCCAGCCAAAAGGCCAAGATGAAGATGCAAACATACCAGCCTCCGAGAGGTTATGTTACTTGCCCAAGGTCACCCAGCCGGGCCGAATCTCTTGGCAACCATTCCATCCTCCTCGGCCGCGCCTTACGCTCCTCCTGGAAGAAGAGCTCCCGAAGGACAGTCCCCTCCACCTGCGTCCTCTCAGGGCCCGACAGAGTCGAAACCGACTATCGAAATGCAGACTCGAACGGGCTGGTGTTGGACGCCCGCACACAGGCTGCAGCAGGGGCCCAAGGGGGCAGTGAATCCGCCTGGCAGTCTCACCCTACTGGGTCAATCACGTTCTGTGCATCCTGAGTCATTTCCCAGACTGCCCAGCCAAGGGAACCTCCCCGCACCCACTCTGCACCCCACCCGCTAGGCCTGTTCTCTATACGGCAGGGGTTTCCCAGCCCAGGGAAATAGAGAGCACCGGGGGACAGGGAAGGAGGAGAGGGAGAAGCCAGCCCTCCCCCTCTGACCTTGAGCGCCCCAGCCGGGGAAAGCAGGGCACGGGGATGTGAGGGCACAGGAGGGGGAGGCCAACTGTAGGAGGAAAAACAAAACGAAGGCCAGAGAGAAGCAGCTCCACCACGGTGACTAAGAGAGAGATGTGATAGAGACCACAGAGAACCTGGGGAGCCCTTGTGCTTCTGCCAATGGACAGAGCTGGGGGGTCTGGATTCACGTCCCTGCACTGGGGCCCCCGGCCCTGCTCCAGGAGACACCACGTGCAGAGTTGGAGGAACTCGCATTCGTTTCCTGGGCAACCCTGGTGAGGTCCCTCCGGGTGTAGACTGGGACGGGGAGTTCCAGCCCCGCCCACCTCCCAGGGCAGCCCCGCGGCTCAAATGAGAAAACGGGCACAGAACCTAGTGCGTCCCCTTCTCCAAGCCAGGAACCTGCGGCTCAGAGAGGAATGTGACTCTGTTGGAATCATAAAGCATCAGGAGGTGGCTCGAGGTCACAGAGAGTAAATTTGGCAATTAATATGGACGATCTTCTAAATTGCATACGCGTGCACACGTGCACACGCACAACACACACGTGTGTATATATATATACTGTGTACGGTGATACATAAGCCTATATATGCACGTACACGTCCAGTACACGTGAATATGAAATATATCCGCAGCTTACGTACATACAAACACGCTTACGTAGCTCCATTTATATCTACGAGGGTTAGACAGGAAAGTGACTTGCCCAAACCAGAGCTGGGATTTGAACTCAGGTCTGTCTGACTGCACCACCCCTTGGACTATCTCAGAACTCTGTATCTCTGATCACAGACGGTTGGAGGTCATACTGCGCATCAGAAAAGACAATTCTTCTCCTCTTTTAGTCGGCGTTTCAGGCTCATAAAAGTCCAGCTTCACATGACCAGGACCCCTTCCAACCGCCGAGGAAGTTCTGCGGTTCGTCTGCGCCGAGTCATCTACTGAGTCCCTCGCTGGGGTGTGAACATCGTCCCCACCGACCGTGAGCCTGCGCGTTTAGGGTTCAGACCTCATTCTGTCCGTGTCTGTCCCCGGTCATCCCAGGACCCCAAACACAGTCGCTGCTCATGAAGCACGTGCGGGCCCACAGCGCCGGGCAGACAGTCCATTCTGACCAATTCAGGTGATGCCGAGGTGCTAGGAAGTGAGGTGGGCGAGTTTCGCGCACGGTCTCACCGGGACGGACCCTTCCAGACTCGTCCTGAGATGGACTCATTGCGGGGGTGGAGGTGGGGGGGGTCCCAATGCAGCACACTGGGTGCTGGCGCCCGGGCCACCCCACCCGGAGCCCTTCCACATCCTCACGGGGACCCCGTCACCCGTGACACCTGCTGAGTTAGTGCCCTAGCGTTGGCTGGAGACGTTGCTCCCGCCCCAAGAGTCTCCGGGCACCTGCTGTTGATGGGCTGCTCGATGCCAGCTGGGGAGACGGGATCAGGGACTTCACCCCCCTCCCCCTCCTGCACCCACTGCTTCCCTTCACTGTTTCTTTGTCTCCTTCCTTCCTTCTTGCCCACCTCGTCTTCCCTACTGACTCCTTCTCTCCTTCTCTCTCCCGCCTTCCCCTCTTGGCCGCCGGACAAGACAGCCTCACCGGAGGACTCATTTTCCTGAAATATCTAGAACGGTGATCTTAATTGGGTACTTTCCTGAACACATCCCCAAACAAGGTCCGTAAGTTTCCATCATAATATTTCCTAATGACAGTTCATTTATGTTTAATTAGCCAAGCGATACGTGAGTGCAGTTTCTTTGTTTTAAAAAAAAAAAGGTTTTAATTATAGATAATCGCCGTTATCATGCTAAAAGCTTCCCGATTTTTCTTTTTACATTTACGTGTGTATAAATATACTCTTAAAAAAAATACATCGCTTTGTGTGGCCGCATGCGTGTGTGTTTAATACATATGGGGAACGCTGCTATAGGGAATGTTCTGTGACTTGCCTCACGTCCCAGCAAAACCCCCTACAGAATTGTTTACGTACACAAAATCGTCGTGCTTTTCTCTCCCTTTAATTACTCCAGAGTGGACCGCGTCATCAATAAACCACAGTGCATTTACGCGTGAACCTGCAAGTGGCTCTCCAGGCCACTTCTCCTATTTTCACTATTATTTTACAGGCGTCTGGTAATGAACACCCTGGGCCAAACCTCCCAGTGCACAGGTGCCCGTCTTCTCTATGGAAGATACTAAGGGGGGCAGCCCCGGTGGCGCAGCAGTTTAGCGCCGCCTGTAGCCCAGGGCGTGATCCTGGAGACCCAGGATCGAGTCCCACGTCAGGCTCCCTGCATGGTGCCTGCTTCTCCCTCTGCCTGTGTCTCTGCCTCTATGAATAAATAAATAAAATTTTAAAAAAAAGGAAGATAATAAGGGCGAGCATTGCCCAATCAGAGGATACGCCCATTGGTAACTGTATGGACGTGCGCAATTGCCCTCCCAACGTACATTTTCCCCTTCTCAGTTTCCTTTACAATTACCTGGATGCACCACGGCCAGTTTATGCATTCACCTGCTGTAGGACATCGGAATTGATTTCTGCCTTTAGTTTTTTTTTTTTTTTTTTTTTTTTTTTTTTAATTTTCATACCCTCTCCTCCTTTGCTCCTTCTCCGAGTACGCTGACTTCCGCCAAGTACTCGGTTCAACGGCATCTCCACCGAGGAAGCAGAGAATGCAGCTCCGGGCACTGGTGGGCAGGACTCAGCTCCTCCTGGTGCCCGAGAGAGCTGAGTCCATGGCGGCCTTCCTAGCTTGGCGTCCAGTGACATCAAGTCGGTAGCCTGAGGGCGGGAATATTTCCACCACGGAAATGGGCGAACATGAACAATCAGAGAGCACTGTGGGGGCAGACGGGTACGCATGGGTAAGGGCTGCCGAGCACGGGGAAGGGTGGTCAAGCACACACCAGCACACCTCAGATTCCAAGGGCTGGGTCTACCCTGATGGAACCAGAGAGACAACCTGAAGCCATTTCAAAGGCCCCAATTGAATGGTACAGATTAACGCAGGTCAACGATGAGGGTCTCATCCTTAAGATTGCATCTTGAGCAAGGACAAAAAAAGAAGGCCATCACTTTTCAGAGATAGAGGAAGGTTCTAGAAATTTCAACATACCAGGAATCTCTCGAGGCAGTAAGGATGGCATCTACGGCAAAGGTCTTGGAGATCATCGTGAGGACAGCCCACTCCTCCTCCTACTCCTCACTTACCCCCTAATTCTCTTGTTTGACATATTCGGAAAGGAGGTCGCCAACCCCCTGCTTAAAGAACTTCCACAGAAGCAGAGGGCAGAGTGTTGGCTGTCGGGGCCCAGCTGTGGGGGAAATGGGAGGATGTTGGCCAAAGGGCATAGCTTCACTTACTCAGGACGAGTAAATTCCGTAGATGTGATGCACAGCCCGGTGGCTCTAGTTAGGACGTGTCATATACTTGAAATTTGCCAAAAAGAGTAAATATAAAGGGATCCCTGGGTGGCGCAGCGGTTAGCGCCTGCCTTTGGCCCAGGGCGCGATCCTGGAGACCCGGGATCGAATCCCACGTCAGGCTCCCGGTGCATGGAGCCTGCTTCTCCCTCTGCCTATGTCTCTGCCTCTCTGTCTGTCTCTCTCTCTCTGTGACTATCATAAATTCAAAATAAATAAATAAATAAATAAATAAATAAATAAATTTTTAAAAATTTAAAAAAAAGTAAATATAAATTGTTTTCTCCGCCCCCCCCCCCAAAATGGTGATTATACGAGTCGATAGGGACGTTAATTAGGTTGATCGTGCGCAATCATTTCCTAATGTATACCTATATCAAAACATCATGGTGCACGCTTCATGTATATACAATTTTTAGTTGTCTATTTTATCTCAGTAAAGGTGAGGGAACAGAACTTTCCAGCAGCTGGCAACTCACTGGTTGCCAACCTCGGGACTGGTGCTCGACTGTAATGAGCGAGGCCGCGCCGCTGGGCCCTCTGCCCACCATTCCTCACCCCGGGCTTGGGTCGGGTGGGCACATCTTGGTTTGTGCTCCTGTCCTGGTCTAGGGACTTCTTCTGGACCACAGTTCGGGCGGGTGCTGGACGCCCAAGGCCCCCGAGTCTGCACTCCGGTCTCCATGGCAGCCCCCCCCCCGCCCCCCGTGTCCCTGCCACCGCCCCACGGCACCGAGGGCAACTGTCAGTATTTCGGGCCTAATCTTCCCAAGCAGTGAACCGCTCCCCATGCAGTTAGAGGCCGCGCTGCCTCCCTGAGTGATCGTTTGCTGATTTTGTTTGGCATTTTTTTTTCTCGTGGCCTCATAGAGAGCTTATTAGAAAACCATTTTCACATTCCATAGATTATATTTGCGACTCTGCTCCAATGGGGAGCTTCAAAGGAAGAGACGGATGAAGCCCTTGAAGAGCTAAGGGAGACCTTGTAGGAACTGAGCTAAAGCAAGACAAATTCATTGACCTCGCATCTTGCGTTTGGTTTTCGTTTGAAGTACTTCTCTGTCAACTGACGCCTTTCCTCTCACAATAACCCAAATGACGAAGCCCACAGAACCCCCGAGTCTCATTTTACTGATGACAAAACGGAGGCTCAGGGCGAGACACTGACTTGCAAGGGCTCAGAGCAGATCGACAACAGGGCCGAGCCTGGAACTGGGATCCTCCTCCCAGCTCCCCGAGCTCCCTGCCCAGGGGAGAAAGAAAGCGATGCAAATACAGGTTATTGGGGGAAATTCACCCCAAACTTGGGAAAAGCCCGACTCATTTACTATTCGAAAGCAAAGAGGCATTACAGTAACGGAAACGTGCCTACAACTAAAACCTTTGGCTGGCAAATTCCCGTTGCTCTGTAACCAGCTCAGCTACAGGACTCCCCGTGGGACCGCGCCCTGGCCCCTGGCTGCGGGGGGTGCCCCTTGGAGACGCTGCCAGGGCGCCCTGTCCATGCACCACCAGGGTCCCTCCCCAGACTTAAGCTCCTAGAGAGAAGGGACCACGTCTCATCCACCATCAACATTTAACACAGTGGCCGGCGAGCAGCACGTGCTTCATACACACGTAGCAAATGGAAGCAGCGGGACACTCTTCACAGGTAGCGGAGGTCTCATTCGCATCAAGTGTGTAAGAGGAAGGTGGAAATGGGTTCAACAGGTGCTGATCATTGAAAGCCTGCACTGACGAAAGAGCGAAAATAAATGAAAACGCAGCTATCCATTCCAGATGCAAAAAAAAAAAAAAAAAAAAAAAAAAGGATGCATGCAAAAATGCCTAAGGCGTTCGCGTGAAATGTGGCCAATGGCACCTTGGAAATCGTGTTTACACCAATCTATCATTTTAGCCCTCTTCCTTTTGAGGGGAGAGTAAAAGAGAGAGCACTACCTGCCCAAATCAGCACAAATTCTGAATTAGCGGGGTCAAAATTAATGAGGCTTGTAAGACTGTTCATGCGCTTTGCCCTGATCATCCTCCTCCTGGGAATCCATCCTAAGGAAATAATTCAGAAGAAGAAAAATGCTATGTCCACAAAGAGGATCATAACCGCCCTGGTTATAATTTTGAAAAGATGGCAATAAAAGAAAATGTCCAACGTAAGGAAAATGGTAGATGATCTCAGGAGAGGTTTTTTTTTTTTTTTTTTTTTTTTGGACGGGGGAACCCGGGCAAGTGTTTGGAAAATTAACGTGAGAGCTATGGATGTACGGTGACATACGGAGGGGAAGAGGGGATGTCGTAGCTTTAGGCGGAGAAAGCACGAGTACGAGGCCTGATATTTTTAATGCTGTTGACTTAAGCCCGACGGGGATTTCACGGTCCTTCCTGTGCGGGCCGCGCCGAGCTGGGGACCTCACACCACCACCCCCCGCCCCCCGCACCATCTAATCATCCCCCCTTCGCTCCCCCTTTATTTCACTCAGGGAGCGTCTACTACGCATGAGGCCCTCGATACACAACAGAAAACAGCAGGATCCTATCCCCAAGCGCGATGGGTGCGGAGAACCCGCCCCGCCTGAGGGTAGCGGCTCCCAACACCCAACAACTGTTCCAACAGCAGAGCAGGGCAGGCTGGCTGGATGGGCCGGAGCAGAGGCTTCCAGAAGGGGAGGCACCCAGCCAGGCCTCCAAGGCGACCTGACGCCTCAGCCAACAGAGGACACAGGCGAGGAGAGCGGACCGGCGTGTCCGGCCAGTGGGGACGGACGCAGGGCCACCAGCACGAAGGGGCGGGAAGGAAGGTGAGGGACCAAGTGAGGTCTGGGGATGGATGGTGCGGGCCCGGCTGCAGGCTGAGGGGCGCAGGGGCCCAGGGACAGGACAGGATCCGGGATGGACGGTGCAGGGCCCAGCTGCAGGCTGAGGGGCCCAAGGCCACAGGGATGGGCCAGGCCCCTGGGTGGGCAGGAGTCCAGGATGGATGGTGCAGGGCCTGGCTGCGGGGCGCAGGGGTGCCGGGAAGGGACAGGCTCCGGGGCGGGCAGGGGTCGGGATGGACGGTGTGGGGCCCGGCTGCGGGCTGAGGGGCGCAGGGCCACAGGAGTCCCACAGGTTCTCATTGCTCACCGCCTTCCGTGCCTGGCCTGGCACAGATACTTGGCCTCACATGGGGTGTTTTATTCCGTTTTTAAGAGCTCCCCGTTTGTCATTTGGGACAGAAAGTTGGAGCCGGTGGCCCTCGGCAGTCAATCAGGCTGCGTCCGCGGAGGACCTACCGGAACCGCACTCGGCGTCTGGAGGTCTTTGGGCGTCGATGGGCCTTCAAGAGCCCCTCACCCAGCGCGGGAGGGGAGCAGGCAGGGAAGCAGGACAGGGACACGACGGCAGGACAGAGGTCCCCATGGGCAAGAGGGGGACAAATCAGCCTTTTGCAGGGGCTGTGACGCCCGGAAGAGAGGAGCCCTGCTGCTGAAAAAGACTGGAAACCTACTAGCTTGTTATATAGCTCCCTACTTTTATTTCCTTTACTGATGTTTATGTAAATCTCGCATCTAGATCTATCTAGAGACATAAACCTTTTTTTTAGCAAAATTGGGTCATGGATATATCAGCAACTTTTTTTTTCACTTGACTATATATTAGGCCGTTTTTTTTTTTTTTTCTGAGATTGGTACACATGGATTGTCTCCTTCTTTTCAGTGATTTTGCAGTCTTATAAGGAGGTACCAGGGACGCCCGGGGGCTCAGCGGTTGAGCGTCTACCCTCGGCTCAGGCTGTGACCCCGGGGTCCTGGGATCGAGTCCCGCGTCAGGCTCCCTGCAGGGAGCCTGCTTCTCCCTCTGCCTGGGTCTCTGCCTCTCTCTCTCTCTCTCTCTCTCTCTCTCTCTCTGTGTATCTCTCATGGATCAATAAATAAAATCTTTAAAACTAAAATAAAGGATGTATGGTAATTTATTAGAACAAGCCCTATTGCTAGACGTTCAGGCTGCCTGCATTTTTAATTCTTTTTTGGCCGGGCTGAATAAGCCTGCGGTACACGTCAGGGCGTGCACACGTCCCTACACATTGTGACTGCCTCCTGCGGAGCCCTCGGGTAGGGACACCCTGAATTTTCAAAGCTACAGATTTATGCTTGTGTCAGGTAAGATCTGAAAGTGTCGCCTTACGCACGTCGTGTAAGGGCTGGAAGTCTTGACAAGGGGTCTGCGGCCCTGCGGCCCCACCCGACCTGAGGATCACTCTGAGCAAAGACCGTCACTGCTGAGAGCCCTGCTGACCTTGGGAATGGCGCTGAGGTGGGGGGAGCGCCCCGCGAAGGCGCCGGGCCCCTGACGCTGGATCCCGGCCAAGGCCAAGTGTCTACGACAAAGTCCCGCAGGTCCGGTGAGAGGCCTTCTGGAGCCCACCCAGCTGGGGGTCGACGCTTGGACTTGGCCCCGGAGGCCCCGTGGCCCAGCAGGCAGCCGAGATTCCAGGAGGGGGTAGCCGGGAGGAAGGGGGGGCAGGAAGGAGGAAGGAGGAAGGGGGGAAGGAAGGAGGAAGGAGGGGCAGGAAGGAGGAAGGGGGGGCTGGAAGGAGGAGGGGGGCAGGAAGGAGGAAGGACGGGCAGGAAGGAGGAAGGAGGAAGGGGGGAAGGAAGGAGGAAGGGGGGTAGGAAGGAGGAAGGAGGGCAGGAAGGAGGAAGGAGGGCAGGAAGGAGGAAGGAGGGCAGGAAGGAGGAAGGAGGAAGGGGGGAAGGAAGGAGGAAGGGGGGAAGGAAGGAGGAAGGAGGGCAGGAAGGAAGAGGGGGAGCAGGAAGGAGGAGGGGGGGAGGAAGGAGGAAGGAGGAAGGGGGGAAGGAAGGAGAAAGGAGGAAGGGGGGTAGGAAGGAGGAAGGGGGGAAGGAAGCAGGAAGGAGCGGCAGGAAGGAGGAAGGAGGGCAGGAAGGAGGAAGGGGGTAGGATGGAGGGGGGGCAGGAAGGAGGAAGGAGGGGCAGGAAGGAGGAATGAGCGGCAGGAAGGAGAAGGAGGGGCAGGAAGGAGGGGGGGCAGGAAGGAGGAAGGAGGAAGGGGGGAAGGAAGGAGGAAGGGGGGTAGGAAGGAGGAAGGAGGGCAGGAAGGAGGAAGGAGGGCAGGAAGGAGGAAGGAGGGCAGGAAGGAGGAAGGAGGAAGGGGGAAGGAAGGAGGAAGGGGGGAAGGAAGCAGGAAGGAGGAAGGAGGGCAGGAAGTTGGAAGGGGGGAAGGAAGGAGGGGCAGGAAGGAGGAAGGGGGGGCTGGAAGGAGGAGGGGGGGCAGGAAGGAGGAGGGGTGCAGGAAGGAGAAGGGGGGAAGGAAGGAGGAAGAGGGGTAGGAAGGAGGAAGGAGGGCAGGAAGGAGGAGGGGGGCAGGGAGGAGGAAGGAGGGGCAGGAAGTAGGAGGAGGGGCAGGAAGGAGGAAGGGGGGAAGGAAGGAGGAAGAGGGGCAGGAAGGAGGAAGGAGGGCAGGAAGGAGGAGGGAGGCAGGAAGGAGGAAGGAGGAAGGGGGAAGGAAGGAGGTAGGGGGGAAGGAAGCAGGAAGGAGGGCAGGAAGGAGGAGGGGGGCAGGAAGGAGGAAGGAGGAAGGGGGGCAGGAAGGAGGAAGGAGGAGGGGGGCAGGAAGGAGGAAGGAGGAAGGGGGGAAGGAAGGAGGAAGGAGGAAGGGGGGTAGGAAGGAGGAAGGAGGAAGGGGGTAGGAAGGAGGAAGGAGGGCAGGAAGGAGGAAGGAGGGGCAGGAAGGAGGAAGGAGGAAGGGGGGAAGGAAGCAGGAAGGAGGGGCAGGAAGGAGGGGCAGGAAGGAGGAAGGAGGAAGGGGGAAGGAAGGGGAAGGGGGAAGGAAGGAGGAAGGGGGAAGGAAGGAGGAGGAGGAAGGGGGCAGGAAGGAGGAAGGAGGAGGGGGCAGGAAGGAGGAGGAGGGGGAAGAAGGAGGAAGGAGGAAGGGGGGAAGGAAGGAGGAGGAAGGGGGAGAAGGAGGAAGGGGAGAAGGAAGGAGGAAGGAGGAAGGGGGAAGGAAGGAGGAAGGGAGGAAGGAGGGCAGGAAGGAGGAGGGGGGGCAAGGGGGGAAGGAAGGAGGAAGAGGGGCAGGAAGGAGGAAGGAGGGCAGGAAGGAGGAGGGGGGCAAGGGGGGAAGGAAGGAGCAGTGGGGAGGAAACGGAAAACTGGGAGACAGAGGAACAGAAACGGGAGAAGGCAGCGGTGGGGGGAGGCCGCCCGCACCCAGGGCCAGGAGGCCCTACGGTTCCCCACAAGCTTCCCGCACCTTCGCAGGACCGGCAGGGGGGTCCTGAAGGGGAGCAGGGGACACAAATGTTCCTCTTTCGTTTTCCGAGACCCCAGGTTCAATTTGGCCCAGAAACAGCGTTTTCCGTGATGAGTGAAGGCCGGGGAGCGGGCCAGGGGGCCAGCGGCTTGCGGAGGGGAGGGAGGCGGCGGGCGGCCCGTCACAGGCGCGTGTCCCTGGGGGCCGCAGGCACGGCCGCTGTCTGTCCCCAGATGTCACGTGTCGGTGTGCACGCAGCCCCGCGGAGCGCCCCGTCCTCACCGCCCGCGCCCCGGATTCCCCGGACCCCTCCCGCCCAGGACGCGGGGCTGCCGAGCCGTCTCCAGACAGGGGCCTGCGCTAGCGGTCGAGGCTGAGCCTCCCTGCCTCCCCCCACCGCCCGGCCACGGCCCCCCTGGCTCCCCTCCAATGTCTACAGTGAATGAGCTGGAAACAACGCCGCGTCGTTGAAGCCCGGACGGACCTGCGGCATGAGCCCGCCTGTACCACCCGGAGCCGGGCACAAAGGTGCAAGGTCTGGCCCGGGCCGGGTGGCGACTCCAGCCCCCCGCGGGCCTGCTCCCCGCACCTCCGGGTGGTCGCAAAACCCACCGAGGCTCTGACTCACTGAACCACAGGCCGCAAAGGGACCTGTACTTTCATGGGATACACTGAACTCAAAAAAAAAAAAAAAAAAAAAAGAGGAGCACCTGCATGGCTCAGCGGTTGAGCATCTGCCTTGGGGGTCCCGGGATCGAGTCCCGCATCGCGCTCCTTGCATGGAGCCTGCTTCTCCCCCTGCCCGTGTCTCTGCCTCTCTCTGTGGGTCTCATGAATAAATAAATAAGATCTTCAAAAAAGAAAAAAAAAAAAGAGTGTGGGGCTGGGTGGGTGGAGGTGGAAGTGAACAGCCCTCTCCGGGGCTCAGGCCTGCAGGCGGGGGCTCCAACCCCCTGGCGCCACCGCACCTCCTGCTTCGTCCCAGGGCCTCTTCCTAACCTTTCCCTGCTGCTTAGACTGTAGGCCTGCGAGCGGCGGGGAGCAGCGTCACCCGGGAGGAGGTAGGGATCCCGAGTCCCAGGTCCCACTCGGGACCCCCTGAATCCCAGTCTGCATTTTTAACCAGACCTGGAGCGGAGGTGACCACACCATAGGAGGGGGAAACCCGCGGCCAAATCCCTTCTCTCCTGTCCCTCCCTCCCCTCTCCTGCATTTTGCACCTCTCTTCTTTGTCTTCCTGGAGGCCCGGCCCCGACCGACGGAGGCTGACCCTTGGGTTGAACAAACTCATGCTACCCAGTGACCTGAATACAAATGCCCGGGTTCGAGCCGCAGCCTGGGCGCTGCGCTTCCCACTGTGCCCCGTGGGAGGCAGCATGGGCCAGGCCAGAGTCCTGACCTCGGGCCGCCCCAGCCCAGGGCGGACCCTGCTGACCCTGCTCTGCCCACCAGGCCCCTTTCACCTCCCCCTCCCGGGCCTTGGGGCTGAAATGGAGACAGTCGGATGGTTTTCTTGGGTTGGTGGTGAGGATCCAGTGGGATCGCGGAAATGGATGTCACAGGCCCGATTCAAGGGCCAGGAGCTACAGGGACTGTGACCAGAGCCCTCCCCGGGGTTCCTCCAGGAGCAGAGCTCCACCCCTTGCCCCTTCACCACCTGCTGCTGAAACGGGCACCGATGTCCACCTGCCAGCCCGTCCCCGGGGTTTTAGCAGGAAAGCAAACACAGCATCACGGCTCCCCCACCCCCGCCCCGATGAAGGCGTTTGTCGCCCTGTGAATCCCAGCACATCAGCCCCTTGTGACGGAGACAAAAGGTCGCCGCCGAAAAAGATGTGTCATTCCACTGGAAATTTGGCTCTAATATGTACAAAGGAGCCCCGCGCGTGGAAATCTCTTTGGAAATGATAAAGTCCTATAATGAAAAACACCAGCACAATACGGGGCTCATTTCAGCAGATAAATATTTAATATAGATCAGCCAAGATTAATTGCCTACTGAAACGCGCCCGTCCTCTGGCTGGTGAGGAAAAAGAGCATCTTTACGTTAATTTATGACAGAGTTTTTGAAACAAGCAAAGCCTCGCCCGTCCCGGGTTCCTTGGGCCTGCGGTTGAGAGACGCGTCCTGCGGCTCCCAGGCTTTCTGGCGGCGCCGGCTCCCGGCTCCCGCTGCAGTGTGCAGCCGCCCGGCCACTCCTGCGCATACTAATCAAGTTCTTGCAGGCACGGGGAAAACACACAAAACAAAAAAGTTCGAGAGAATCACTGAAATCAGGACATGGAACAAACCGGTGGGAAAGACCGCCGTGGATCTCTCGGGGCTGGAGCAGAACGTATCTGCACATTCAAAATAGAGCCGGGATGACAGTGGGAATCAAGGCAACGAGGGAAGACCATGTTTCAGGCACTGAGGAGTCGGAATCTGAGCATCATCTCCAGCCAACCCTCACCAGTGGAAAAATAAATAAGGATGGCCCATCGGATGGAGCGGGGTTGGCGGGGGAGCGCTGGGTCTGGGACCAGCTAACGGATTTACCCAAGGTCCTCACAGCTAGTAAGTGTTAGCGGCACCATTTAAATTTAGCTCTTCCTGACTCCAGAGGCATCCTCCTAAAGCTTAATCTAATTACTCATTTGATTGCCAAAGTTTTGCACGTTGGGATTAATACCACTGAGGGAACTTCAAGTTCAGGACTCTTGGCTCCAAGACTCTTTACGCCTCCCATTCTTTCTTCTTTTTTATCCTATTTATCTATTCTCTCTCTCTCTCTCTCTCTTTCTCTCTTTCTCATCCCCTGGCCATCCGTCAAGGTTTCTTGTGTCCCCAGCGGGTTTCTGGTTCCTCAGTAGTGAGATCTGGTATCATTCAGGAAGAAACACACTTCACCAGAGGCCCCAGCAGGAACCTCTTCTGATTGTCAGTTGTGGTGCACAGCAAACTCCTTCTTCTTCTTCTTCTTTTTTTTTTTTTTAGAAGATTTGGGATCTGGCTTTTGCTAAGAAGAAGAACCAAATGGGTTCAAGCAGAACCATAAACCAAAAAAGCTGAACAACTTGGAAACGGAGTAATAACTATTAATCCTTCAAGTAGCCACACTTTCAAACATCATAGCTGCCATTCAGAAGACATGAGCAGACATTGCTCCAAAGAGGACATCCAGGTGGCCAACAGACACATGAAAAGACGCTCAACATCGCTCATCATCAGGGAAATGCAAAATCAAAACTACAGTGAGATACCACTTCACACCTGTCAGAATGGCTAGCACCAAAAAAACACACACACACACACACACACACACACACACACAAAAACAAGGAACAACACATGTTGGCAGGGATATAGAGAAAAAGGAATCTTGGTGCACTATTGGTGGGAATGCAAACTGGTGCAGCCATTGTGGAAAATAGTATGGAGGGTCCTCAAAAAATAAAAAATAGAGCCACCATATGATCCAGTAATTCCAGTACCAGTTATTTACCCAAAGAACATGAAAACACTAATGGGAAAAGATATATGCACCCCTATGTTTATTCCAGCATTATTTACAATCGTCAAAATATGGAAACAGTCCAAGTGTCCATCCATATATGAATATGAATGAGTAAAGAAGATGTGGGGGATATATATATATAAATATAAATATAATTATATATAAATATATATTTATATATATACAACCATAAAAAGGAATGAAGTCTTGCTATTTGCAACAACATGGATGGGTCCAGAGGGTATAATGCTAAGTGAGATAAGTCAGCCAGAGAAAGACAAATACCATATGATTTCACTCATATGTAAAATTTAAGAAACAAAACAAATGAACAAAGAAAAGAGACAAAAAAAAAAACACTCTTAATAATAAAGAACAGACAGACCAGGGGGGAGGTAAGTGGAGGGATGGGTGACATAGGTGAAGGGGATGAAGAGGACACTCATCACGATAAGCACTGAGTAGAGAATGGAACTGCTGAATCGCTATCGTGTACATCTGAAAGTAATACCATACTGTAGGTTAATTATACTGGAATTACGATAAATTTTTAAAGATCATAGCTGCCATCATCTTCATCAGCATGGCACCCAGGTGGGGACACTAGTATTATTAGCACCAGAAAAATTACCATCACTGATCTTGGGGATAGCCAACATCACAACCACCAGCAACTTTTCCCACCATAAATCATATATCCTCTGTATAGCTGAGAGCATCAAGAATGTCATTACCATCGTCATTTTTAGCAAAGAGAAACAAATCTAATGCACCCTACTATGTACTGGAAATATGAAGAATGAAGGGTACAGCCTTTGTATATATGACATTTTGACACGGCTGGGTAGGCAAGATAATTGACAATCCGAGATTCTGATTTTAAATGCCAAATGAGTGCTGTTTGATATATCGAAAGATCAGAGACAGACCTGTAAGAGGCCACGCATAAAAGGACAGGGGAATTCATGGGAGCCCTAGCCTCGTGTCTTTCATTAGTGCATGCATAACTGTGATATCATCTAACCATTCCCAACTCAGTTTACTCAAGAGAAGGAAGTGCTAGATAGACTTTAAACCTTTATCTGGCCTTAAAATTCTCTGAACACTTGAATTGCACTAACATGTGGTTGACTGCATTTTTCCTCCCCAAATAGCCATATAGTCCAGTTGATTTCACCTTGAGGAAATCAAAGGTAAAGAGAAATTTGAGCTAGGAGGGAAAAAAAAAAACCCCACCTTGCAGATTTCAATTGATTTCTCTCTCCTCTCTAGGGATCCACTCTTGGATTACTCCAAATGCTCGGTTTACAGGGTATGGAGCACTTTAGTTTTAAATAATTCACGTGGCGCTTTAAGTTCTCCCTTTTGAGAGTGTTCCATCATGAGAGACTTGGTTGCAAGGAACAGTTCTTGAATAACATCCTTAATACATCATTGCAAGATGAAATTTCCTAATTACCCCTGCTCAGTGCTGGTTCACATTTTTTACTTTTATTCCACAAACTCTTCAGGGAGGAGACAGCTCAAGTCTGAATCCCAGCTCTTCTCATCATTGTGCTACCTGGGACAAGCTCATTAACTTCTCTGAACCGCAAGCACCTCATCAGTCGAAATGGTACAGTCACATCTCTGTGGTGGAGTAGTTATGATAACTCGACTGGTGACATATATCAGATCAAAGAACTGGACATAAAATAAGGCAACATGAATGGCCTACAGAATCCAAATTGCAAGAACTTCCAGGGCCATGGAAGTAATGTTCAAGTATGGACGCATCTTCTTTGCCATCTCAGAGTCTGAGCACCATCCAGGTCTGGGGAGCAGCCCCGACACAGTGCCAGCCCGTGGCTGATCTGTACAAATCATGGTCAGGTTTGACCAGACTTATCAATTTTTCAAGAACAAACAGATATCGAAATTTTTCTCTGAAATCTTCCTTTAAAAAAAAAAATCACAGACCCATTATTCGTTTTAAAAACTCGCTATGGGCCAAGCAAAAACATGTCTTGTCTTTGGGCCAAGGTTTATATATTGCATTGCAGAACCAGAACAGATGGGTGGGTAGTTGTTAAATGTCTGGTCTATTTGCATGCAAGGACTTCTTCCCATCATCCTTCTTTCTTCTCACCTCACCTGAAGAGATTCATTTAAGGAGGACAAATAACTTCAACCTCCTGGTAGTTTTCTGTAAATAATTCACTGTGAATGATGTCATTCGTGCATGACTCTTAAAGGCCAAATATAGGTGGCAACGGTTACCACTCAGTAGTTTTGTTTTTTTTCCCCTTTTTGTTGTTGTCATAGATAACTTTTCCATACCTCAGACATAAATCAGTGCCCCAGTGCGTGCAAGATATAATAGGAAATGCTTTGAAAAAAAAAAAAAAAAAGGAAATGCTTTGGAGAAAGAATGAATGACTAGTACGTGAGCCCTGACCGCATCAACCAGTAGGCTCAAAAACCCAATACAGAGAGCAACATGTCTTTCAGTATTCATTTAATTAAGAAACAACCAATGAGTGCCTACTATGTGTTCTGTAACAGAGGTAAAACAAAGGCTGGGAATAGTAGGCTTTGGGGGAGAATGGTGGTAAATCTTAACCAGGATCCCACCATTTGTTGGTGACATCTTCAGTAATGGATGGCAAAAGGTTTCTTATTCAGCTGCACAGCCTTAGACTACGGCACCATGCCTGGCACATAGTAGGTGCTCAATAAAGATACATCAGTCAAATGAAAAGAGGTGAATGCACCAAGAAGGAGGTATCACTGAAGCCAATTTTTGCAATCTGAATATGGAAAGGGAGGAGAAAGAGCAAAAAAGCAGGATGAGGAAAGGCACAAACGCAGGCAGTGTGAGTGAAGTTCAGGGAATGGTAAGCAACTGGGTGTATCCTTGCCTTTGTAAAGAAATAGAATAGTAAGGAAATAATTGGGAAGATGAGACTATTTATATCCGTAAGTACTGGAAGCCTTTGAAGATGATAGAGAAGAGGGAAAGTATGATCCGATCTTTATTTTTGGAAGTCAGTGAAGTCTGGCTGTTCTGTGGGAGGGGGACATCTAATTAGCTGACTATTGCAATTACGGACTGAGAGAAGCTGACGTTGTGTATTAGGGCTAGGGAATGGAAATAAGAGGGTAGAAAGGAGAAATCAGAAACTACTGTTTGATGACCCATGTGATAATCTGGAAAGTAAGAAGAGAATAGTGCCTCTATTAATCTGGCTGAGCATCCTCCTTAAGGACCTAGCCTCCTACAGGGCCCTGACCACCACAGATAATGTCTAAAGAGCACCATGTGTTCCAAGTGCTCCTCATTCTAAGTTCTCATTAGCTCAGAAACCTATAAGAACCCATGCATTGGCCAAAAACCCGTTGACATAAATCAGAAGACTGGTGTTTTCTACCCTTGACTAACCCCAAGGCTTATTCCAATCCTTTCATCTTAAACCCCCTGAAATTTGATAATTTCTCACAAACTCCATTACAATCACCTAGTACAAGTCCTTACTAGCTCTTGCCCGGGGCATTCTGATAGCCCCTTTATTGGTCTGAGCTTTACACTCTAGTTTCCCCTACTGGTTGATTCACCCACAGTAATCCTCCTACAAGTAAATCAGCCACTCTAAGGCATCAGAGGGAAATTGTCAAGTAAAACCTCCTACAGATAACAATTATAACCAGATAAATCTAAAAAAAAAAACCCAGCTACTTAAAGATAATGGAAAACACCCAAAAGTAGACAGAAGCCATAGGAGAATTTATTCTTGAAAAACTGCAACTGGAAAAGGCCAAGAATTCCAAGTCTCTGGCTTCCTGGCCTGAGGTGCTCCCGGCCCTAAGGCAATAAACAGTGGTGGAAATCTGCAACCTCACAGGCCCAGAGCCATGGACAGCAGAGGTCAGGAGCAGGAGAGCAGAAGAAAATCACAGGAGAAGAGTTTTGCAGCAAGAGAACCGCAAAAGGAGTGAGAACCAAAATCTGAGTTACAAATTGCCCCAACTGGATGCTGATGGCTAAACTACACAAGTGTAGGAGAGACCCCAGGGGATCTGGTGAAAGAGGTGGCCGAGAACAGAAAGGAATCTACCCATTAGTTATTCATTGGCACAGAGAAAGATCTCTGTTAGCGGCTTTTTAAAAAGCGAGTGTGTATCCTAGATGCGTA
The DNA here is from genome assembly GCF_905146905.1 of Nyctereutes procyonoides. NCBI lineage: Eukaryota > Metazoa > Chordata > Mammalia > Carnivora > Canidae > Nyctereutes > Nyctereutes procyonoides. Next base: position 1,637,770 of record NW_026575135.1, on the reverse strand, counting down.
CTTTGGGTGGTGAAAGGTGAGTCCTTATGGGCTTGAAGTTTCAGGAGACAAAACCAAAGGTTGGTAGAAGAGCTGAAAATCAAAGTGGTAGTGGGAATCCTTAGAAACAAGAAAACCGGGATCCCTGGGTGGCGCAGCGGTTTGGCGCCTGCCTTTGGCCCAGGGCGCGATCCTGGAGACCCAGGATCGAATCCCACGTCGGGCTCCCGGTGCATGGAGCCTGCTTCTCCCTCTGCCTGTGTCTCTGCGCCTCTCTCTCTCTCTCTCTCTCTCTCTCTCTGTGACTATCATAAGTAAATAAAAAAAAAAAAGAAACAAGAAAACCAAAGAGAGAGAGAGAGAGAGAGAGATTCTCTAAATTGGAGTATAATCTCTCCCCAAATGTTTGGCTGACCTCAAAATTGCAGAGGCACAGAGAAGACCTGCAGAAGACCCAGTTGAAAAAGCAGCAGCTGGAAGTCATGAAAACGAGGCAGGAGTATCAGTGCCTGTGTACTATCGCTGACACGAATTTTGTGGCAAGAAGTCCAAGCAAGTTAACTGCATGCTAGAATAACAACAACAACAAAATAGAATATAATCCTAACATACTGAGTCATAGTACTGATGATGTTCAGTTTTGGACCAAAAGTAACTATATTTGCAAAGAAAAGAGAAAATATAGTCCATAAAAAGGTGGGGGTGGGAGGAGGGCAGACAATAGAAACTAACTCCAAATAAACCCTGATGTTGGATTAACCAAAGACTTCAGAGCAACAAGTGATAAATATGTGCAAAATGTTTAAAAAAATACATGTAAAAGACTAAAAGATATAAGGAAAAAATAAATAAACCGGGAAACACAACAGATGAACGGAAACGATACATAAAAAATGGGAAATTCTAAAGATGAAAAGCATAACAATTGACATTTAAAAGTTCCTAACATAGGCTCAACAGCATAATTGAGATGACAGGAAAAAATAAGATAACAGCAAATTTGAAGATAGATCATAAGAAATTATACAACCAAATGAACAGAGAGAAAGAAGATTGAAGAGAGTGAACTGTACCTCAGAGACAACAAGTAGTCAAAGACACGGTAATCAATCCCAAAAGGAAAGAAGAGAGGGACTAGGGAAGAAAAGTCTCTAATAAAATAATAGCTTAAAATTCCCCAAATTTAGTTCACAGCATTAACTTACACAAGGGAGATAAAGCTCAAAAGGAATAAAAACAAAGGCATCATCAACAACAAAAAACCCTACAGCTAACATCACATTTAGTGAAAGAATGAATGCTTTCTTTTCTAAATCGGTAACAAGGCAAGGATTTACACTTGCAACACTTCTATTCAACATTTTACCAGAGGTTCCTGCCAGTGAAATGAGGCAAGAGAAAGAAAGAAAAGGCATACAGGCTGGAAAGGAAGATGTGAAACTCGTCACAGATACTGTGATCCTGTATGTAGAAAATCCTAAGGAGTCTATAAAAACCTATCAAAAGTCCCTGGTGAAGAAAGCAAGGTTGGAGGATACCATATATAAAATTCGATTATATTTCTATACAGTAGCAATGAAAATATTTAAAAAGAAAATAAAAATTAGAATTTTAATTACCATTCAAAACTATGAATATTTATGATGTGGGAAACAAAGGCAAAAGGAAATGCAGATATAATCACACGTCCTTACAACCTGCAGCCCTTTGATGACGAATACTTGAGATAGGCAACGTGTAACATTCCTCCAAGAAACTCCCAACTGACTTAAAGTTAATGCTTTGCTAGAGGGAAAAACAACCTTAGCTTGACAATTGCAGGGCCTCCGGTATCCTGAGGATCTTCTTTAACACTTGAAAGTCCTTTTAGAAACCTCCCTTTTTCCTTACTTTCCCCCAACTCCCAAGTATATAATCAGACATTCCTCACAAGCCCAGTGCAGCAGGTTTTTTTTTTTTTTTTTCTGCCCACGGGTCCTGACCCTCCCTGTGCTCTATAATAAAGTCACCTTTTTACACCAAAGACATCTCAAGGATTCTTTCTTGGCCATCGGCTCCAGACCCCAACGACACATTCCAAAAATTACATGACTTACGAAGGATGTCACAACACTTGGCAGTGACAACTGCAAAATATTACTGAACACAATCAAATATCTGAATAAATAAAAGCAATAAGCCATGTCCGTGGATCAGAAGACTTGATGTTGGTAAGATGCCAGTTCTCCCCGAATTCACATACAGAATCCCAATCAGATTTCTAACCGGTATCAGGAGAGTGTAGTACTGGTGTAAGGAATACAACACAGTTTCACGCACAAGCAGTCAATTGATATTCAAGAAAAATTTCAATGTAATTTAATGGGAAAAGGGATGTCTTTTCAACAAATAGAATTGGAAAAAACGGATATCCACATTTAGAAAACAAAACAAACACCGGCTCTTCCCTTGACACCATACACAAAATTTAACTTGAAACGAATCATCCCAGGCACCACGGGTCCACATGGGTCTGTGCTAGAAGCAGTTCTTGGATATATGACCAAAAGGTGGGCACCACTGCCCTGGCTCATCCTTCTGTTTTCGGCTCATTGCAACCTACTGCAATTTACTTACACGTGCATGAGCAAGTGGGATTTGTGGATTCTCTATGTAGTTTTAACTAAGCCAGCGCTCCTAAAACGGACAAACAGCTTTGAGAGTTTCTTGCAAAGAAACTACCAATTGAAGCTAAGACCAATAATACAAGCAAAAAAAAAAAATATATATATATATATATATATATATATATATATGCAAAGTTAGTATTTCTTCTCCTTTCCTTGGGTTAAGCACCTTAGCAGTCATAGTACGAAGCAAAAAGTCACGACAAAACAATCATATCTGTCAACTGATTTAAAATAACCCAAAAGACTTTTTTTTTTTCCAAAAGACTTTTGACATAACAGTTTATATCCACAATAGCTAACAAATACAGGGTAATGTATTAGTTTACTAACTAAAACGATGTTTTAAAAAATGCTAACTGTTCTTATCTACGTCCATAAAATGTCTATGTCTATGCTTGTATAATAATAAACATTAAATGTTAGTCTATATTTATGTCAATGAGCATGGTGGTATGATTTTTTTTTTAATTATAAGAGTACATGATCATTAGTGGTGACTGACTTAGGAAATAGGTGATGGGGAAATAGGAAAGGAAAGAGGAAGATGGAATTCAGAACAGTATATGAACTGGAAGGCACGTATAAGTTAAGGGAGAGAATGATGATGATTTGGAGATGTGAGCGGCATATCAAGGAGGGTAAGGACACAAATTCTGTAGTCTAGAATCCTAGCCCCTTCACCTATTAGCTGTGAAACCTGGGGCAAGCTACTCATTTTCTTCATTTACAATATGGTGCAACGGTCATAGGCTGGTGGAAAGACACAACCATATAACCTGGTTACCATAGAGTCTGAAACATGGTGGACGTTCAAATATTAGCAGTTGCTGTGAGATTATTTTTGTTATTATTACTACCTTTTATCGGATAAGGAAGAGGAATTCCTCGAGCATACCATCCAACCTGCTGGCTTGGACCTTGGACGGATGATCGCGCCATTATTTGAGGCAGAGGACACAGGAAGAGAAGCAGATTGGTAGAGAAGGGAGACTATGAGGATTCCGAGATGTCATGACCAAGGCCGGTGCACCTACCCAGCTGGTGGTTGGCAGAAAGGATTTTGGAGTTTGGACCAGAGACAGAGTTTGGGAGGTGCGGGAATGTAGGTGATGAGGGAAGACACAGGAGTGAGCATGGTTATCCAGAAGGAAGAGCACCGTTCGGCTGATAACCTGGCAGAGGAGGGGCCCATGGAGAAGACTGAGATAAGAGATCAGAAACGCAGAAGGACTGTCCCCCAAACTGGTCATCAGACACTCAGAGCCTCCACTCACAGAACAGACTCCTTGGAAAAATCAGAAAAGGATGCTGCTGTCTTCAGAGAGAGAAACGACAGGAAAGTATCCCTGGTAGGCATGATTATGCGACCTTGGGTTGTCAAGGGCATCATCCAAGGTCACGGAAGCCGATTTCCCATCTGTGCTTGCATTCTCCTTTGGTCAGACTATGCCAATTAGAAGCGCTTTGGTGAGCGGAGAGTGTGTGTCCCTCCACCTTCTAGCAACTGACCATTAACAGTCGCTCACCTAGACGACTGTTTTCCAGCCAGACACCACCCGTTCTTTCTCCGGACCCAGCCCACAAGGAACTCTCTGATCCCCAGGGCCGGCTCTGTACGTAAGTTCACAAGCGTCCTGCATATAAGGGCTATTATTGGTCCAGGGCCAGGGGCCACCTTCTCTGCTTCTCCTGGACAGACAAATGTGCAAGTTACTCCTGAAAATCCAGCCCCCACTGACAAGCGCATGAGGATGTTGAGAAATCTGAAGATGTCTTTCACCTGGCCTTGTCTCCCAGAAGTAGGTGGGTGGAACTCAGCGACAGAATAAGATCCGAAAAAAGGAAGAGAATTATACAGTAGACCGAAATAGAACGGCAGAAGACACAGAGCTACGCATCTTCCCTCTACCATCCTCCATCCACAAGGCACAAAAGCATCTCTGCCCCTCCGTGCGGTGAGCTGGTTGTTTTTAAGGATACCACGCCGATCCGCTAATTTGAAGAAAACCATCTTATGAGACACGCTCTGTCCCCAGAGTCCGGGGATGAACACTTGGTAAGAGTGAATTTTCTCAGATCTTTGAAAGGCCAAGGGACCCATGGAACCACACCACGTAAGAGCTGCATATGGCTCCTCGCTCCTTCTTTCAAATACCACCTTTGGGATCCCTAATGCAGGCCCCAGGGGAAGTCCCGCCTATTTGCAAAACTCTTCTATTCTCCCTCAAAAAGTATGGCCATCGGCATGAAGGCTGCACCTATGAGGGGCTCACCTGACGAAAAGGGTCGCGGTGAGCCGGTGACAATGAGCACCGAGAGCGGAGTCAGAGGCTTGACCACAAGTCCGTGCTCCCCCGCGTCCTGGACACGTCACCGGGCCCGCCCAAAGCTGCGGCTGGGTCCCGGGTGGGGAAGCACCTGCGGCCTCCGGCTTCCACATTCCGCAGGTGTGTGGGCAGGTAGCCGCCAGCGGGAAAGCAGCTCTGGGAGCAGGAAGCAGCGCACGCAGCGGGGTGGAAAGAGGAAAGGACGGGGCGGGGAGAAGCAGCGGGGACTGCGGACGGCTGGCCGGGAAGGATGCAGCGCGGACGGGGCGCGGGGACAAGCTCCCGGGCCAGGGCCGTGCCCTCCGGCTCCGCAGCACTCCACACACCTGCCGTCCCGCGCGACGCTAGAACCACCTGCCTGGGCAGGAGCCACAGGTACGTGACCTCCCTACCGTGTAACCTCGGGCCACACACTTCCGCGGGCCTCCAGGTCTTCATCATAAAAAGGGGCTAAAGGTCGGGCCGTGACCTCGGATCGCCATGGCGACGTGGCTGCCTGGGGCTGGCAGCTTCCGTAGTCACCAGTAGGCTCACTGTCACATCAAGCTGGCTTGTCAGCTCTATTCTGCGCGTGCTTGGAGTTTTCGGTGTCGTTCTTGGCTCGGGAATGAATTCCAACTGGTTTCCGTTAGGGAACGCCCCCACCGTCCCATTCATTTCAGCTCAACTGGCCGCATCAAGGACAGGGAGGTTCTGCTTCCAGAACGTTCTCCCTTTGGAAGACCCTCCCCTCCTTAATAATAGCGATGATGACGATGAAAACGCAGGCTGAGCTGAAGCTGTCACCGGGTGAGGACTGCGCGCCGTCTCCGGGAAGCTCCCTACGATCCACGTTTCCCTTTTGCTGACGACCATGAGCATCCCAGGCCTGGGTGCCCTGGTGCCTTTTCGTAAATCAAAAGAATATTGAGGGATCCCTGGGTGGCGCAGCGGTTTGGCGCCTGCCTTTGGCCCAGGGCGCGATCCTGGAGACCCAGGATCGAATCCCACGTCGGGCTCCCGGTGCATGGAGCCTGCTTCTCCCTCTGCCTATGTCTCTGCCTCTCTCTCTTTCTCTCTCTGTGACTATCATAAATAAATAAAAATTAAAAAAAATTTAAAATATAAAAAAAAAACCAAAAAAAAACCTACAAAAGAATATTGAACTCATTATGTTCCAGCACAGGTTACCCTTCATCGGTCAGTTTGTCTGGGTCAACTGTTCTCGCACATGTATTCTGGACATCTAAGAGGCAGGACATCCCACGGCCCGTCTCCAGTATCACAGCTGCCGTTCATTTCGTTATCCTAAAACGATATGCTGAAACCAGGCCATTCAGATGCAGTTGTTAGGTACCAACGCACTAGCTTCCATCAGAGCGGTGGAAGGGGTCCAGAGCCAGTCCCCCGGGTGCCAGTCAACAGGAACAATAGGGCCCGCGGGTGTCTACACGACGGTGCCGGGTTTACCGAGCACGTTCACTTCCCCGTTCTCTGGTGAGCACCACACTGCACGTGGGGGACGGAAAGATTCCACGTTCCCCTTTAAGGAGAAGAACACTGAGGCCTGGAAAGGACAGATCATTATTCAAAGATCTGATGGAGAAAGAAAAAAGCCTCGAATGCAAATCTTCGGTTGCAGATTGAATTATCTACGCCACCTCGGCCTCTGTTTCTTCCTTGTTGTGGCCAGTAACGAACCTCAAGGTGTTGTCTCCCGGCACGTGAACGCTGCAGCATCTGATGTCACACCGTGTCTTCAGCCCAAGTGCCCCCCTCGCTCCGGGTGCCTAGCAGCCGATACCCCCATCCCCGGACCTGGCTCCAGCCCCAGTGACCTCCATCCCCCACCTCCTCCAGCCCCTCCATCCTCCCACGGTCACTCCTAGGACGTGTCATTTCCCAAAGCCCCTCTAACTCTGACATGTCCTATGAAAACGTTCCAGCCTTGGACCCGTCCATCACGACATCAGCTCCCTACCTCTTCGAGACCTCCAGACCCGCGAGGATCTCCTTGCCCTTTCTCCGTGATCTACTGTCTTCTCGTCCTTCTGGATGGACTTGGGGCCAACGCTCCACCGCTGCATTGCTTCCGTCCAATACTCTTAATGCCTTTACCCAACTGTTCTTCCATCTTCTCCCCTTGGCAAACCCCCACCCTGTTTGAACCTACAAACACCATCTTCGCTCTTACCTTGAACCTTCGGTTCTTTTGGAGAACAGGCTACAGCCATTATCAATGGATGGTTACCTGAGTCATCAGAGCCCTCAGGCCTTCCTGGTGATGCTATTGTATTCCCTTAATCAGATCCTTCTACCATTCGGCAGACTAAGGATGTCAAAACACTACAAACCCTTTTGGCACTCCCCAAAGCCCCCTTGCTCAGAGATTGGTTTCACATCGTGGTTCACAAAAAGAACAGAGGCCATCGCAAGTCCCTTTCAGATCTGAGTGAAATCAATCTATTTGCACCCACACCCTCTCTTTCCTTTCTTCCTGTTCCAGCTGAAAGCTGCCCCCCCCTCCATCTCTGATTGCCTCCCTCCCTGCCTCTTCAGGAATTCTCCATCCCCGATAACCCCACTAAGACCCTCAGCATCAGCCTCTCCCTTAATGGTCTCCTCCTTTAGAAGCCAAAGAACAACAGCAAAAGCTCTTCTCTTTATTTCACATCTCTGCTCCCTTTCTTGTTATGCTTCTTGGAAAAAAAGAAAAAGAAGTGTACTCCCTGGCTTCTCACTTTCTTCTCAACTCACTGCAATCTGGCTCCGGTCCTCAACATCCTATTTAAACATCTCTCCCCGAGGTCAAGATTTTAAACACAAAAAGCTATTTTCAGGTTCTACTTTCTGTTCTCCATCAGAAACCATGGCCCCTGAGACCCCGCACCTTCCTTCTTAAAGCATTCATTTGTTTTGGCCTCCGTGGTAGCAGACGTCCCCAGCTTGCCTCCCACCCCACTGGCCAGTCCTCCGCTTCACAACTCAAGCTCTCCGGAGTGAACACATCCTCAGAGACATCTGCAACGACTAGTAACCTGATGGCCCCAAATACCGTAATTTTTTGCCCCGGGGTCAGAACCATTTCTACAACTGCTTACCAAGTCTCTATTTGGATGGTACAGCTAGTTTAAATTTAACATTTGCAGAGCTGACTCATCACCTTCAGTCATACGCAACCCCAAAGTGTCCTTGCCTCACAGGGCTGCCTGTCTTGATGAAAAGCACCAACACCCACACAACTGACCAAGTAAAAAAAAAAAAAAAAACACCTGTCCCCCTTCTCTTTTTACCTATTTAACCTGGATCCAGTGATTCAACACAGAAGGTATGATCTTGCCATGACCCTTGATTCTTGAGTCTTCCCTGCTTGTCATCCTTCAGATTCCAATAGTGAGTCTTCCAACTCCTTAAAGTATCTCAAGTCCTAATTTCATTTATATGACATTCTTGAAATGATGACATCATAGAGCCGGGAAACAGAGCAGTGGCAGTCAGGGGCTAGGGATGGTAGGGGAGGAGGGGAAGGTGTGATGGTGGATCTTTGCGGTGATGGAACTCCTCTGGTCTTGGTGGTGGTGGTGGTTACGTGGATCCACACGTGCGGTAAAATGACACAGAAGGATACACATGCACTGTTCCAGTATCAGTCTCCAGCTTTTGAGGTTATAGTCTAGTCACGGAGAGGCAACCATGGAGGGAAACTGGAAGAAAGCTACCCGAGACCTCTCTAGACTGTCTTTGCAACTTTGTGCCTATTTCAAAATAAAAATTAAGAATACATGGCTCTCAAATCCCCACTGATGCTACTTTAGTCCAAGACACGCTCCTCTCTTACTTGGTTCACTGCCATACATTTTGCACCCTCTCTCAGCTTCTCTCCTGCAATCTATTCTCTCCATTTTACTTATATTTTTTAAAGACTTTATTTATTTGATAGAGAGAGAGAGAGGAGTATCAGCAGGGGGAGGGAGAGAGGGAGAAGCAGACTCCCCCCCGCCCCGAGCAGGGAGCCTGATGTTGGGGATCATGAGCCAAAGGCAGATGCTTCACTGACTGAGCCCCCCCAAGTGCCCCTCCATTCTCTCCTTTTTAGCAGGAGTCACCTTTCTACGATGACAATGTGACATGCTCTGCATCCGGGCAAAATCCTCTGAAAAAGGATCAGAGGATTTTCTCCAAAATCCTCCCCGTTGTCCTTGGGACTTGTGGTTCCCAACTTGTGTGCGAGGGGCTACAGGACACCAAAGCAACCTCACAGGGGCACAGGGCATATTGCAAATGTTCAGGAGGAATGAAGGATACCTGACATGTATTGGGCATCACAAAACCACCAACCTGAAGTAGTTTACAGTTTCGGGATTAAAACACATCGACTCCGTTCATATGGCACGTCCTCGCTAAGGTGGGCTTTTGGCAGGACTGCAGAGAACTGCAGACAAACGAATGAGGAACAGGAAATGGGGGCGGCAGGATCCAACGCCAAAGTTTAAGAAGTAGAAATGGTGGTTATTTAGGAATGAAATTAAAATACGGCTTTTTTCGGTGTCCATCAAAAGACGAATGGATAAAGAAGCTGTGGTCTATGTATACAATGGAATATTCCTCAGCCATTAGAAACAACAAATACCCTCCATTTGCTTCGACTGGAGGGAACTGGAGGGTATTATGCTGAGTGAAGTAAGTCAATCGGAGAAGGACAAACATTATATGGTCTCACTCATTTGGGGAATATAAATAATAGTGAAAGGGAATATAAGGGAAGGGAGAAGAAATGGGTGGGAAATATCAGAAAGGGAGACAGAACATGGAAGACTCCTAACTCTGGGAAGCGAACTGGGGGTGGTGGAAGGGGGGGGCGTGGGGTGGGGGGGACTGGGTGACGGGCACCGACGGGGGCACTTGACGGGATGAGCACTGGGTGTTATTCTGTATGTTGGCAAATTGAAAACCAATAAAAAATACATTTATTATTAAAAAAATAAATAAATAAAATACGGCCTTTTCTTCAGGCTTGCATGCATCACTTTTCAAATGGCCTCTAAACTTCCGGGGACGCACATATTTCATTAAGTTGTTCAAACCTAACTACTCCATAAAGAGAATTTGTATTTCCCCGGCCTACGGAGAACCATGACAAGATCACTGGGAGCATCCTGAAGTGAGGAAGTGTGGAAGGCACCACTTTAGGATCAAGAAAGTGCAAGGTCTTTTATATAACGTACACCGAGCTCCATGACCTAACCCCCAACTCAAAAAATATCCTCTTCTTGAAATTCTTGCTTCACGCTGCAGGCCCACGTCCGATGACCCTTCTTTGCGCCCCGACTCCGTGCTCTCCGTCTCCCCAGCACTCCTCATGGGAGGGGCCATTTGACGCCTTCGTGCCCGTCTCTCGCCAGCCACCCTAGGGTGCTCTTACAGGCGCAGAGGAGTGTTGCCTCGTTGGCGTCAGAGGCTCGTTCAGTTCCTGCGCAAGGTAGAGGCTCCACCTAGATATGTCGCCTTGATGCACGGGGGTGGGGGGTGATTCCTTCCCAAATCAGACCAGCCCAAGCCATTCAGCAGTGCCAGAGACGCCGTATCCTCTGCACTCAGTCCCTTCTTCTTCACACAAACCACAGCCCCTATTATGTAGGATCTAAAACTGGATGTCATGCTAGAGTCCCAGAGGATGTCCCCAGCGCTCGAGATGGAGGCTGTCCCCCACACCCCACTGATAAACCCCATTCCGAAATGCAGCTGGTGGCCGGAAGGTGCTCGTGGAGAGCCGCACGTGGGGGGACGGACGTCCCCGGAGCATCGCACATCAAAGACAACCTGGTGGGCACCGTGCAGAGGGAACTGGGAGCTGGGATGTCGCAGGCGGCTCCCGTCACCTGGGCTGATTAATAAATTAGACGCTTGCAAATCAGGGGGCGCGTACTGTTTATAGGAGTCGGTGCGCGCTGGTAGTAAGGACACCTGTCGGCAGGCAGGCCTCTGGATTCCTGCCATACGTGCCTCATGCATCAGAAATCTTGCTCTTCCTTTTTCTCTTCCTCAAACAAACGTCCTCTTGGTCTAAGGATGAGGCCAACGCTCCCGTCGGGAGGCACCTCACCTAGGGCACCCGGACCGAGCTCCTCTCTTGCGGCTGGAGGCCTCCTGCAAACCACCCGGGAGTCCCCGTTGCTGAATTTCCAGCGAATGGTGCCTCCGAGATTTAGTAAATGACCAGTCCCCAAGCACTTGCTCTGTGCTAAATATGATCATATGTTCTCCTCTTGAATCTTTACAACAATTACGGGATGTATCCCCATTTTACGGGTGGAGAAGCTGCGGTCAAGAGGATCAAAGAACATACGCAGGACCTCACGGGTGGGAAATGGCACAGCCAGGCTTCGAACCAAGGTCTGCCCGGGTCTCAAGACTTGGCCGTGCGTGGCTCGGGGATGGCGGCGGGTTTAGGTTCACATAAGCTTAGACACTGACACGGGGCTGGAGGTTTCCATCGAGGGGTGCAGAGGTTTACAGAACAAGCCAGGTCGGAGATACGGGGTGGGATGCAAGGCTTCCCTCCAAGCCAGTCCGGGAGCCAAGCACTAATGAGCCTCAGTAATTCTCATGCCCAGAAGGAAGGCCTTGAGACATAAAGAAACGGCCGGGAGGCAGAAGCCTGGGGATTCGGGTTCCTTTCATAAGGGGTACAAAGGTATCCAGCGGCTGTCAAATTGTACATTAAAAAAAAAAAGAAAAAGAAAAAGAAGAAGCATGCGGCCACAGGGTGCCAAGGATGGACGGGGCAGGTAGGCCTGGGTGCAGCCCAGGAAGGGAGCTGCAGGAGCCGGCCCTGGGTGGCGCCCAGCGGGGCTCGGAGGTGCCGATGCCCACCTTCCCGGCCTCCGTCTGGGCTCCGCGCTCCCCTCTGCCCCTGGGATTCCCGCCTCCCACCCGGCGCCGGGACCCCTGCCCCTGCCCCCCCTCCCTCATTCTGTCCGCGGCCGCCGGGCAAGACTTATGACACATCATCGGACCAGAGCAGTCTCCTGTCGCAAGCCCGTCGGTGCTTCCCCCTGGCCTAGATCCGGAGAGACACGGGTTCCACGCCCCAGACCCGAGCCTCAACCACCGCGCGCTCGAGGCCAGTGCTCTTCACGCCGCATGACCCGCTCCACTGGCGCAGGCTGCAACCGCTTCAGTTGGTGGGGAGCCGCATCTTAAAAAATAAGCAAATTGGGGGCATTTGGGGGGCTCAGTGGTTGAGCATCTCCCTTTGGCCCAGGCCGTGACCCCGGGTCCCGGGATCCAGTCCCGCATTGGGCTCCTCGCAGGGAGCCTGCTTCTCCCTCTGCCTGGGTCTCTGCCTTTCTCTGTGTCTCTCATGAGTAAATAAATAAAATATTTTTTAAAAATAAAAAAAATAAAAAATAAATTGGAAAAGAATAGCGGTAGTAGAATGGAATAGAACAGGGGTGCCGGGGTGGCTCGGTTGGTTAAGTGTCTGCCTTTGGCTCAAGTCATGATCTTGGGGTCCCGGGATGGAGCCCCGCGTCTCAGCGGGGAGTCTACTTCTCCCTCTGCCCCTCCCTTGCTCATGGGGTTTTTTCCTCTCTCTCTATCTCTCAAATAAATAAAATCTTAGAAAAGGAGAAGAGTGGAATAGACTACAAAATATCAAAAGATATCACATGTATAGGGTCACGTATTTTTTCATGAATTTTCATCTTGATCATACATCTGCATAAGTTTATTATTAAGCGTCAATGTAGAGAAAAAATTTCGAAGCATGAGTTAGGGTGGAGAAACGAAACACGAAAATGAAAGAAAGGGAAAACGTTGCTCCAAATAGGTATCGGGGAATATTATTTAGAGTATTTAGTAGGAATAGTCTCACAATTAGCTAGGAGTTTGAGTTTGGTGGACATCAATTTGCCAGTTGGAATTTCTTTCACTGTTGCCTCCAAGCTGTGATCCGTCCAGCCTTCCCTCCGTCCTACATCACCGCTAGTCAAAATACACACACACACACACACAAACACACACGCACACACCCAGGCTTTTCCCCGCCTCTTGCTGATGCAGGCACTACTCTGTCGGCCTGGCCTGTTTTTCTCCCACCGTCGTCTCATGAATTCCTAATCCTCCCTGAAGACTAAGTTCAATACCCGTTCCTCTAGGATGGCTTCTTAGACTTGTCTTTTCCTCCCCATCCTTCCCCCCCGGCACGGCCCCGAAGCTAGAGGACCTTCCCCTCCCCGTCCACACACAGGGCCCTAAGGACGGGGTCCAGCTGGGAAACTCTGGGCAGGCCCTGGGCTTATCTGTCTTCTGGTCAGCTTTCCCCGGGACACGTCAGACTCCTCTAAGGCCTCCTCTTCCGACGCAGAGCCTGGTGGGGAGCAGTTCGGAGGAGTAAGTGCTGGCGCTCCAGGTCGTGGATCCGGCCCCTCCGTGCCTGCTTGGGGTCTGACACCGCAAGGGCGGCCGCTCTGCTCCTCCACATTCTCCTAACGGAGGCCAAGCTCCGTGCCTGTCCCTCCACGGGGGAGGCCGTGCAAGCCTGTCCACCGTCAGAGCTCGCCCCCACCCAAGCTGGGCGATTGCTCGGCCACGACTGAAGCGAACTCAGGCGTGCGGCTCACGAAGTCAGTCCAGTCATGGCCTGGGAGCGAGCGGTAGAGCACAGCGGAGACACCCACCTGGGAGCAATGAGGCTACTGCTCCCGGGAGCGGGAGATCCATTTAAATAATCAACACAACACGTTATCTTTGCATTGATGCCAAGTGGCCCGAAAGACGTTTGCTGTCTATCCTTCCCCATCCCTCTCTCTTCAGGGAGAACCTGATCAGAAATTGGGATTAAATGAGGGATAATCTAGGGGGGAGGGTCGTGGTTCTCACCACTGACGCCAGCCTCTAAGTGGCTGAAAATGACAACTACAGACCTGAGACATTGTCCCATTCTCCTCTTCTTTCATGCCTACTGGGCAGGCTCTAAAGGGATGGAAAGTTATCTGTTAACCACTTGGGTCTAAATTGCTTGTTAGGGATTCAGGCCGTGTGCATGGAACCTAGAAATGGAGCATAAACATCTTGCTTCCTAAGGAATTCTGTAGTCAGAAGAAGAGAAACCCACCAGATTTCCCACATCTTCTAAAGAAATGGAGGTTTGTGTTTTTTTTGTTTTGTTTTGTTTTGTTTTGTTTCCTGGCTAGGGGAACCCGTTTCCCTTAAATACTGCCTCTGTGCAGCAGGGAGGACAACCTGGCTCACCTTCCTGAGGGCATTCACTTCCCCTCTGCTCCGAGGCCATGTCCTGAAACAGCAAAATCCCCTGCCCTTCGGTCCCGCAGCCAGGCTGTTGGGGAGCCCGGCCATTCCACGGATGCCTATTCCGCGACCACTCCAATTCAAACTCGGGGAGGCCAAAATCTAAGACCATTTATTCTAATATCCTTCTTACCACCCCGTTTCCTTTTTTTTCCAAAACTACTTGCTCTAGAGCAGATTTCCCGACCTCCACACTCTTGACATTGCGTGTCAGGTGATGCTTTGCTGCCGAGGGCTGTCTGTACATCGCAGGGTGGTCCCTGGCCTCGGTCCATTAGATGCCAGTAGCAACCCCCTCCACAACCACCTGTGACGACCCAGATGCCCCCTGGACATTTCCGAAAGTCCCTTGGGCGAGCAAAATCACCCCTGATTGGCAATCATCGCCCCAGGTCAGTGGTCGTCCCGTCCATCCTACACCAATTAAATCAAAATCTCAGAGGAAGGACCCAGGCATTGGTATTGTTTAGAAAGCCCTGCAGGTGATTCGACTGGGCAGCTGCTTCTTTGCAATAATGAATCAAGGTCTCACCTCCCTCCTCTACCGTCCCTCTGGGTGTTGAGTCCCTATCCCTACACGACAGGCTGGAATGCCAGATTCAGGAGTACGAAATAGGAGCACAGACATTCAGGAAATGCAAAGGGAAACAGAGAGAGAAGGCAGGGAACATGAGGCTGTGGATTCCTTCCCAGGGTCTGGCAGACGTAGACCAAAGTGTTCAAAGCGAAAGCTCGGCGAGTAGGGTGGCTTCCTCCCCCAAATGCCAGCTTTTTAAGGAAAAAGGTGTCCCTTTAAGAGTGCTTTGACACAGCCTGGTGTCCAAAGGGGGAGCACTCAAAGCCAGGTAGAGCCAGCAACTCCTTACAAGTGCTCTCCAGAATTCCCAAACCCATGAGAACAAGAGGCTGTGTGGTCAGAGAGGTTGGGTCAAGTCTTACTAATACGCACACGCACACGCACGCACGTTCACACAACGTTTAGGAAGCAACGGCTAAACACACAGTCTCTGCAATCCACTTGCCTACACCACATCCCATCCTCCAAGAAACAAGCTCTCCCTCCTGGGACAAGTTTTATAAGCGGAGAAAATAATAAATCCTAGTGCACGGGATGGCTGGGAGGATCAGTCGGTTGGAATAACGTGCATGCACACTGCGCGCAGGCTGGACACTTGGTAAGCGTCCGATGCTCGCGACTCACTTACCGTCGTCGTCACTGTTTATGGGACTCTGGGATCTCTTTTGGTTTTCATTCCAGAACACAGCTTTGGACACCGCGTTGAACTAGAGATCTGTGTAACCTACGTCAAGAGGTGCCCATCTGGACTGAGTTTCCCTGCGCTAGTAGACATGCAACCCTTGTGCCGTGAGATGCTCAGAGTCCATCGGGAATCCAGGGCGCTGGGGGCGTCCTTTCAGGTCCAACCCGAAGCATCCGGGGAGAGCTCGTGGTGGACCTGTCCCTTGCGGCCGCGTGTCTGTAAGCTCCTTGAAGGCAGCCCCGGCTCCCTCGCAGGTATAGGCCCCCCAGTGCCCGGCGTCTGCATACCTGCGTCCCCAACAGACACTCTCCAATGACTTCTGGATAATGACCACATCTCATTCAGCTCCAGGAGACTGACCCCCCGGCCCCGGCCCCGGCCCCGCCCCGGCCCCATTCATTCAGCCACAAAGCTACGAGCTTTACCACAAAACCTACTGTGGATATTTTTGTGAAATACATCAGGGAACCATTAAGATATCAGATTAGAACTGAGATTCATGCAAGTCTGAAATAAAAGTGCAAGACGGTTAGGCAATCAGACTCGGTTTCCCAAGATTTGATTTACACTCAACTTTCAGGTACTCATTCAGGGCTCAGAGGAAGGCACACCATGAGCCGCAAACCACTTGCTCAGCAACCTGCAGGGAAAACCACTCAATATGAAACCACCTCTCATGTAACTGCTGCATTTTGCAATTACTGATGAGTTCAAAGTCAGGAGAAAATAAACACAAAATAAAACACAAAAAAGGCAGGAAACAATTTTGGACAAAACTGACTTTTTTCTTTCTTTCTTTCTTTCTTTCTTTCTTTCTTTCTTTCTTTCTTTCTTTCTTTTTTTAGTAGCAACTATTAAGAGACCAAAATAATTTCTAAATTATCTCGGGAACAAAAGAAATAATTTCTAGTAATGCCATCAGCTGTCTGAGGTAAAGGGGTAAACTGGAATTTACGCAGGTCCTGCAAAATTCCCAGCTCTAAGTGTTTGAGAGCAGAGGTATTTCTCACCTCAAGCACAGGAGGCATTTCATAGGCCCTTGATTTTGCAAACGAGAAGCCTGAGCCTCTGGGAGGTTATAACTTGACCAGGGGCAGAGGGAGTTTCTCAGCATTTGGTTCTCAGAGGCGCCCTTCTGAGTCCCAGCCCTGCCACTTCTCAGATGTGTGACGTGGACAATTTCCCTCACCTCTTGGCGCCTTACTTTTTTTATTCATAATGATATGGACAATCAGAGCATCTCCCCTCCCAGAATGGTGGGGAGTGTTTAATGACTAACCTATGTACGGGCTTAGCAGAAAGTGAAAATCAATGATTTTATTCGAATGATGATTTAGAACCTTAATGGGAAAAAAAAATTGCAAACAGAAGAACATTTAAACGGTGCAAAGCATTCTCAGGTGACCTGTGCCTCATCGGACCTGGTAGGTAGGAGAGCCGTCATTGCCCCTTCCTGCCGAGGAGTAAAGTGGGCGCCGGACACTCCCCTGTCCATCCCCATCCACGGAATGATAACCGTTTGCTTATGGATTCTTGTTTTGCTTCGACCCTCCACCCTCCACCCTGAGTTTGGTGGATACTGCTGCGCGTGTGTTTGGGTTTGTGTGCACGCTCGCTCCGTTGTCTCCTTGCGGCCCCACCTGTGTGACCGAATCACGGCACAGCTCACGGCATAGGAGTGGTGTCAGTCCTACGAGTGAAGGATGTCCGGATGCCGTGGCCCAGGCTGAGAAAGCTAGAAAGTCGCTCCAAAATAAACAAAGCCCGAGTGAGTGTCCCGATTCCAAGTCGGGTCCTCTCCACCACCCCAGGCTAGACCTCCAGGGGACAATGTTTCACGGCATCACAGAATTTCAGAAAAGGCGAGGACCTTGAAGACCGCCCTAGCTAACACTCTCATTTCACAGATGAGGAAATAGAAGCTCCGAAAGCTCCACTACGTGGGCCAAAAGCCCGCATGAAGGAGGCCGAAGGGGCGGCCCCGCGCCCAGGTTCCCTGACTCCAAGATCAATGATGTGGGCAGGTGCACACAGAAAATCGCCCCGCCTCCATGTGTCAGCCCAGACAGGTGCACGACGCAGTGTGTGCCTCGTGCGCCTAAACCACGGCTTGCACCCACCTTAGTGCTTGGCCTGTGAAGCCACAGGAGAGAAGGCTTCTGCTGGGATTTGACGGAAAAGCTTCCCCTCCTTGCTAGTGGCTCCGACTCCCCACCATGAGTCTATGAGCTGAAACCAGCCTCCGTGTGCATATGCATGAGGAAAGAAAGGACCTTAACCCACTTAAGTGAGGAGAGGAGACCTCCCCTCGGGATCTTTCTGAAGCTCCCAGATCACCCTGGGGCCCAGCCTGGGTTCACAGAGCGGGGAACTTGGCCAGAGCTTGAGGGCCGGGGCCCTTTGCTAAAGCTGGCTGTCCAGCACAGGACAGTGTGGCACGTTCCTGGAGAAAAGCCTTGCTGTCAGGAGCAAATGTTGAGTGTTTAACGTGCTACGTCTACATTAGCACACAGGAAGGCACGCCGGAAATCACCGGAAGACATGCTTTCATGTTTCAACAAAGCAGCATGCGATGAGGACGGGGTGTCAACGGACAACCGCCCTGATGAGCACACCCTGCTTGGTCTGAACCTGGCCTGGGCGGGCACACGTACTTATTTGCACGTGTGCCCATGTGCCAGTTAGGATTAGAACCCCACCTAATCTTTGCACATGGTGGGTTCCAAATCAACGTTTATGGGATTAATGATGTCCCAGTCATTCCTACCCTGCATTTTTCTTTGTAGCACTTAGTGTGTGTGTGTGTGTGTGTGTGTGTGTGTGTGTGTGTGTGTGTGTGTAATTAATGTCAGTCTCTCCTAGGAGAGCAGGGACCATGTTTGTTTTACTCATCATTGTATCAGCTGCCCCAAACACAGTGCTGGGTCTCTAGCTGGTGCTTAATAATTATTTGAGGATTAAATAAAGGAAGGAAGGAATAACTAGATGACCAGGGGCCTGACTTCTGGGTTGAACTCCATCATTTAATTAACCACGTGACCTTGGTTAAATCTCATACTTAATTTTAGAACTAGAGAGTGTCCTAGAAATCAGCCTGTTGGATGATGACACAGTTTACTTTAGCAGCGGGGTCCAAAGGCAAGCGTATGGAACATGAGAACATCGGAACGTGAGAGCAGACGAGTGAACCCTTCTCTTGTGTGAGTGCTGTGTGAAGCCCACGGGGATGGAGCCTGGTTACCACCCCCCAAACCCACTTTACTTGCCTTCCCACACCACAGTGGCTTTTATGATTTCTTTAATTGGTCCTCAAGAATTCAAAGAGCATAGGTTGAAAACCACTGATGTCAAGGTTACCATTTGATGGATGAGGAAGGTGGGATCCTAATGTCACAAGATCGGTGCCCAGAATGCGGGAATTAGTATCCAGATGTCCTGACCCTCCACCTCAGTAACGACCTTTCCCTTCTTAGCTCTCTCTAAAACCAACCCCAGATGTTTATAAAGTGGCCGTCAGGAAAAATGTTTGCAAGAGCCCTTCTAGAGCTCAGAGACACTCTACGTTTGGACATCAAGACAGGGGAGCCATGGCTGGCAGGAGGGCTTTGGGGTCAGGCAGGTCGGTGTTTGGCCCCCAGCTCCATTCCTTACCACATGGACGAGCTGGGGCCATGCACTCAGCTTCCCCAGGTCCTGGTTTTCTGATCTGTAAAGTGAGGTGTGCTCAGCTCACAGAGCTCGTTGTGACCGAGTGAATGACATCCTTTCATGGCACATCCTTAGTGCTCCATTAAAGCTTGCCACTCTTGAGCAGTCCGTGTCTGCGGTCTACTCCGAGTGTCCATGTGAGCCCTGGTCATTTCAACAGCTACCACAAGCATATGTTGACCATCTACCATGCACGACGGCTCCCTTCTAAAACCCAAGCACAGCCATCGCGTTAGATCACTACTCCTCATCATCAAGCCAACCCACCCCCGGGGTCTAGCATAGGGGCAGGCATCCGGCGGCTGCAAAGAAACATGTATGAATAATGAATGGGTCCTTTTAGTTCTATCATACTCATGGGTGTCGGTTATGGATTTAGACTTCGTTTCCAGTCCAGGATCCATCATGTTTTGGCTCCATGACTTTGTTCACATAGGTCACCTTCTGGTCTTTGAAATGGGAATGTGAACCTCAGCCATCCACCTCCAAGGCGTCCTCAGGAGGTTCTCATGCAACCGAAAGCCAACATGTCTAACCGAGACACTTCCGTGGTCTGACAAAACACCAACCATAACCCGCCTGGCTCTCCACCACTTGTTCTATTCCCCTAAATCCTCTGTCCCAGCCCGTGTCCTACCCGGGGCCAGGGATTTCAGATACCAATGCATTGTGTCAAGTAATCAGCGGGACCCCACGTTTGGTTCAGGCGTGTCCACGAGGAGCAGTGGCTGTGGTTCCACCAAGAAATTATGCTGAGGATCTAACTTTGAAATTTAATAGAGAACTGTCGTCCTTGAGAATAGTTCTCCCGTGGACTGTCTTCTGAATCAATAACTATATTTTAAAATCCTGATATCCTTCTCTTTTGAAAGAAACACTCCTTATTTTTTTTCATCCTTGCGCTCCTTCTCCCCTTTCTTGCACACCCCATATCCATGATCCCTTGTGCTCCTGCTTTCCGTTGGGCCCCAGAGCACCTTCCCCAGTAACGCTCCGAACACCGAGCACCTGTGAAGGCTCATCTGGGAACTCTTTCACCACCTCAGCCACTACTCAGCGTGAAAATCACATCCCCGATCTATGAAGCCACAACATGTGCAAGGGGGACATGCCCACTTTCATAACAAACACACAGAAGACGTACGACCTACACGCATGCCGTCCCAGAAGCAGGTCAGCGTCCTCTGCCCCACCATGCTTCCCAGCTCTCCCATTCTCATTGGCCCAGGAGGGTTAAAATGTGCCCTTCTTCCTTGACCCTAAGACAAAGACTGCGCCCCTCGCGAGTTTCTTGCATTCTCCAGCTCCTTTCAGTCCACAACATTTAATGTGTCCTCCCGACACACAGCAGAACAAAAATCACTCAAGGGATCCAGAAACGAATTTCTGTAAGTCACGCCCTCAACAGGTGTCTGGTTAAGTGAGAAAGAAACACAAAAATGCACTCTGAGTGCAGAGGGTTTAAAACTAAAGAGATAGAAGTGTAGAGAGCTGGGTAAGTCCTTTTTGAGGCCAAGAACCAGTCAGACCTGCTGGAGCAAAGGTTGCAAATCGAGTGTCTCTCCTTGCTTCCAGATGTGAGAGGATGCTTGGGTAGGACACTGGAACCTTGACAGCACCTGCCAACAACACTACCTCTATCCAATGCAGCTGATGCAAAACTCTATGACTGTGGATGCAGACAAAACCCAGTTTGAACCTCGGCCCTATCATGTCCCGACTGTGACTCTAGGCAGATGATTCCCCCCCAGCTGATGACCGGTTACGTCATGCGTAAAATGGAGAAAACAAACAGAATTACGCCCGGCGGTTATGACAAAGGCTTAAGTGAGACAGCGCACCCAGCGCGGTAGGCACCGTCCGGGCCTGGCACCGAGTCGCCATTCGGGACACATGAGCGATTCCCTCTTGCCCTCGTCCTCGCCAATGTCTTGTGCAAGGTGCACACACCAGGTGCGACGGCGAGGGGCCGATCCCCCGGCCCACGTGTGCGTCCACACCTCGAGGCCCACACCCATCACCCCCGACCCCGGGAGCGCTCCCTGAATGAACGGCGCGGACGCAAGCTGAACCCAGATCTTACCTGTATATCTTATATCTGGTTGTAAATCCTTGACGGTGTCTTTCCACAAAGGACAGGTAGCTCCTGGAGTGGTGGAAAGGCCCCCTGTCTGAAATAAGCCAATCAAACTCCTTGGAGACATGTTGGTCCGTCCCAGCTGGTTCCTGGAGGGAGGGCTGCACGGAGATACGGCCCCATACGAACAGGAAGTAGAGGAGCTCAACAAACCTCCAGTTCATGCTTTTCTGCCTGCCTTTTTCCTCTCATTCTTGCTCCATTCTGTGGAGTCCTGAGGAGAAAGAAGGAAAAGGAGGGAGAGAGAGAGAGGAGAGAGAGGAGAGGAGGATGAAATAAAGGGGGGAGACAGGAAAGAGAGAGAGAGAAAAAAAAGAAACAAAATAAAAAGAAGAGAAAGAAAAGAAAATGCCGTTAACATGTCTTCATATGTCACATCAGTCACGTGCGTTAAGCTTCACAGGAACC
The DNA here is from genome assembly GCF_905146905.1 of Nyctereutes procyonoides. Classification (NCBI taxonomy): domain Eukaryota; kingdom Metazoa; phylum Chordata; class Mammalia; order Carnivora; family Canidae; genus Nyctereutes; species Nyctereutes procyonoides. Next base: position 1,615,989 of record NW_026575135.1, on the reverse strand, counting down.
CGGGTCATTTCTGGCTCAGAGCTTGGCACCTCTGGGGTCCCCGGGGGCGCAGGGGTTGAGGGTCTGCCTTCGGCCCAGGCCGTGACCCCGGGGTCCTGGGGATCGAGTCCCGCATCAGGGTCCCCGCAGGGAGCCTGCTTCTCCCTCTGCCTGCATCTCGGGCCTCTCTCTGTGGGGGGGGGGGGGGAGAGCATGGCACCTGGGGAGACTGTGCTGTTCACGTGTCGCGTGTGCAAGACAGACGCCTAGCCTCGGAAGCACGCAGAACAGAGGACGGGCCTCGATGCCTCTGCCCTGGCACCTGTCACATCGGAGGGGCGCAAGGCGAGCGAGATGAGCAAGGGCAGAACCGGGTCCCGGAGCGACCAGGCAGGGCTGTGGGGACGGGAGTACCTGTGACCAGAGGACTCGTCGTGGAGCATCTGAGCCTCAGGTCACAGGTGCTCGACAGGGAGGGGAGAGGGAAGGCTGAGGGACGGGGGCCATGCAGGAGGCCACCCCGAGGTCCCAGGGGAGCCACAGCACAGCGACACCCGCGTCATGAGGGGCGCGGCCCAGAGTTGCAAGCCGGCAGCTTCCAGAAGCAGAAGGTGCATATCCGCGTGCGCGTGTGCAAGGGGTTAGCCCTCAGCCCCTGGCCCCACGAGGAGTCCACCCCGGAACCATCTAAGCCAGCGCCTCTGCGTGGCAGCTCGTGGCTCCCCCAGGGACATCTCCAGCGTCACCGTGCGGAGGTTGCCGCTGGCTTGTGGTGCACGGCCTGGGGAGGCGGCCTAAACCACCGTGCGACACCCAGGAACAGCCCTGAGACACGGGACGCCGGGCCCAAGGTCACCCGTGCGGAAGGGAACCTTGGCTAACCCAGGCGCCTTGTCCAGCGCACGGCTGGGCAGCGGGCACGTGGCCACCCGTGAGCCTCCTCCGTCCCCAGGGCCGCGACACAGTCTACACTCCAGCAGGTGAGGTGAGCGCTACGTGGAGGAAGCCTGAACACCTCCCTGTGGACCTAGGAGCCTGCTGTCACCCACAGAACCAGAGGCGCCTCCCACTGGACACGGACAACACTTGGCTGAGCAAGATCAAGGGCCACTCACTGGGACCAGGAGGACCCCGGCCGCCCCAGGGCCCCGGGGACAGAAGGGGCTCGTGGCTGGCATCCTGGGGCATCTACTGCACGTTTGGGTTGAAAACATCCGTTGGCAGTGGCCAGGCACCCGGTACACGCGAGACGCTGATCAAGGTTTCCCCACGAGGCGCAGACAGCTCCCCGCTTCCCGGGGGGCGCCGGGGGCCCCGAGACCCGGAGCGACCCCCAGCTCACCCCTCTAACCCGCCTCTATCCTTTCACAGCCTCAGCCCACCCCGCACCCTCGCCCTGCGCCGGGGGAAATGGGGTCCTGCCCTCCAGAGTCGATGCCTGGGGGGGTCGCACCCGCGCAAGAGGGTTCTAATATGGACCGGGCGTCACCAGAGCTGCAACAGCAAAGGACACACGTCCCGCGGAGCCGGGGAGGCCGGAGGTCGTCTTCACCACCGAGGCCCGGACAGATCCTGTAGGAGAAGGGCTACCTGCAGGCCCTTCCCGAGCAGCAGCGGGCCCCGGAGTCACTTTGGACTGGGCTGGGCGGCAGCTCCGGGTGTGACAGTGAGGAGCACTCGGGGGCAGTCACGGCAGGGACATGCGGTGGGGGGTGGCTGCTGCCTTAACACGCTCGGGCCGGAAAGGGCCGGGAAGGGGCCAGGAAGGGGCCAGGAAGGTGTCCTCCCCCCGTGTGGTTTCGGAGAAGCGGGGGAAGGAGCGGGCGCACAGGTGCCTCGGGGGTAGGAAACGTCGTGGAAGGAGGGGGCCGAGGGCGGTTCAGGTGAGGCAGGTCGAGGAAGGAAACCGGGTTAGGAGCACACGGACTGAGTGCCACCACCTGCAGGCCACTCTACACGCGCGACCTCGTGGCAACACGGCGACGGGGCCGGGTCCTGCCTGGCACACAGGGGCGAGTCGGACCCTGAGCTTTAGAAAAGGTAAGTAAAGGGCCTGAGGCCACGCGGTCCCCGTGGGGAACCGCTGGCCCGAGCGGCTCTCCGTGGAGCCCTGCGAATGCACAGGCGAGCGCACCCCGAGAGGCCGGAGTGTAAATACAGCACAGGCCCGCTGGGCTTCAAGACTCAGTAGGGCTAAAAAGCTGCAAAATATCTCACTAATGTTTGTATCGGTGACATGTTACCGTTTTGGCTGTACTGGGCTAAATAAGACGTGGCATTAAAATTTCACCTGTTTCTTACAAATCGTTTGAATGTAGCTGCTCAAACTTTAAAATTACACACGCGGGGGCCCCCGGGTGGCTCAGTCGGTTGAGCGTCTGCCTTCGGCTCAGCTCGTGGTGTCGGGGTCCTGGGATCGAGCCCCCCGTCGGGCTCCCTGCTCAGCGGGCCGCCTGCTTCTCCCTCTCCCCCTGCCCCGCCCCGCTGCTCATGCTCTCTCTCTCTCTCTCTCTCTCTCTCTCTCAAATAAATAAAGTCTTTTTTTAAAAAAAAATAAATAAAATTAGACACAGGGGTGGTGTCGTACTTTTACTGGGCAGCGCGGAGCTAGAATGAGGAGCCTTTTCTGCTCCATGACACTCCCCCGGGCAAGGTCACTCGTCAACCCCCACGTTTTTATCAACATTCAGAGAATCCAATTCACTCTGTCCTACAACCGTTGGGTTGAGCCACCGTGCACTTGCCTCCTCTGCCAAAAGCGATAAACAAAGAGACGATGAATGCATTATAAATGAAAACTGCCAAGCTCAAGGCCACACCCCCGTCCTCTACGCTAGAGAAGCCCTGCACAGCTACCGCCACACATCTGGGGACCTCTGTTCCCCAGTATTCATAAAGGGAACTTCCTGCCACCGACATTTAGAGCCTGTGAAAGAGAAGCTGCTTCTATTCCAAGAGCTGCCCTTGACCTCCGGTGACCTTGCGTGAGTCACAGGCCCGCGGCTGCGGTGCCCTGGTGGCCGTGGAGCTGCTGACGGGGGGCTGTGGCCTGGAGAGCACGTGGGCCCTTGCTGAACTGTGCTATATATAAGCCTGCAGTGTTATTAAGGGAATCGGGTTCATCCCACACGAGCACACTCTCTAACCGTTGCCGTTGTAAATTATTTACATCTGAGGAGCATATGCAGGACAGAGACAAGGGTCTTCTAGCAGCAGGGTCACCAGGGTCTGGAGCCCTCTGCTTGGGTTGCTGGACCAGAGGGTGCACGGGAGCACCCCCACCAGGCCCCTCCTCGGGGCACCTGCCTCCTAAGCCTGGGGCAAGCTGGGAACCTCATCCAGGCCTCAACTTCTACATCTGGATCTCCGCGATAGACTTCTCAGCAGAGAGCCATCTACAAAGCTGGGTGACCATGAACACGTAATAATCCCCCCCCACCACGCCTCAGTGTCCCCGTCTGTAAAATGTAGGCGACATCAAGGAGGATCGGTATCTCTCTTAGGGATCAGGTAAGGGCTAAAGGGGATGTTATGTTTTTGTTTTTATTTTTTTTTTTAAGATTTTATTTATTCATTTGAGAAAGAGTGAGCGAGAGAGAAAGCACAAGTGAGGGGAGAGGCAGAGGGAGAGGGAGAAGCAGACTCCCTGCTGAACAGGGAGCCCCGCGTGGGGTTCGATCCCACCACCATGACTGAAGATAGACGCTTAACCGACTGAGCCACCCTGAAGCCCTAAATGGGATTTTATTTTATTTTTCTTAAAGATTTTATTTATTTATTCATGAGAGACACAGAGAGGGGCAGAGACACAGGCAGAGGGAGAAGCAGGCTGCCTGCGGGGAACCCGGTGTGGGACTCGATTCCAGAACCCTGGGGTCACGCCCCGCCCGAGCCGAAGGCAGACGCTCAAATGCTGAGTCACCCAGGTGCCCCTAAATGGGATGTTAAATGCCACTATTTTGATCTCAGTTTCAGCCAAAGCCCAAATGAAAGATGCTGTGTTCTACAGGGAGGTATATGCCCCACTCTACAGGGCTTAGCCCACATGACAGCAACAAGAGTCAGATGCTGGGATCAGGAGGGGAGCCTGAGCCTGAGTGAGAAGGCTGCATGCTGAGAACGCGCCTGCCCACCCCAAACAGGGGGACAGTCACGTGGGAGCCCCGCACCTCGGGCTTCTGCAAGATCACTCAGAGAACACGGTCAAGGCTCCCAGGAGCTTGGAGGGGATCTGGCTCACCGGTGTCTGAGTCACACCAGAGAAATCTTAAAAAAGAATTCTAAAGAGGGAAACCTAAAGAGGGATGGGCTGAAGCCTGGTGGCACAGTAGGGGCTGCAATTTGAGAAGTGACAGCTTAGCTCACTCAAAAAAGGAATGTGTTCCCCAGGGATCAGAGGTGAGCCACATGCAAAAGAAAGCCAGGAGAGGTTGCCCTAGATCCCATCTGGAGAGAGAGGGGATCCCAGCAAAAGGAAACTAGAATGGCACTGCCATTTACCAAGGGTCTCCTGCTGGTCAGTGAGCAGCTGCAAAGAGATGCATTTTCCTTCATCAAAGGAGTCCCAGGTAAGGGATCCCAGAGGAGAAAGGAAGCTCCAGATATTCTCCAAAATGTTATATGTTAAAAACATTAGCATTAAATCTGCCAAGCCCTCGGAGCACTGATGCTGAGTCTTCAAAAAAAGTACCAGGCGAGGAAGACTTGCCCTCTCCGTATCTGTCCATTCTTGACCAAACCCTGCATCCGAAGAAGACTTGAGCAAGTTTAGCAAGATGGAGGAGACACAGCAAAACCATGAGCCATGGAAAGACATGAGAGTCTGGGGGAGGAGTGATGTCTCCACCTTAAGTAAAATTTAATTTACTTGTTGTGATAAACTGACCTAGACATGTTAAATACTGGACCGAAACTGTATATGATGGAAAGAGGTGGGGCACCTGGGTGGCTCAGAGGTTGAGCGTCTGCCTTTGGCTCAGGGCGTGATCCTGGAGCCCCGGGATCAAGTCCCACATCGGGCTCCCTACAGGGAGCCTGCTTCTCCCTCTGCCTGTGTCTCTGCCTCTCTGTCTCTCATGAATAAATAAATAAAATCCTAAGGGAAAAAAAAAAAGAAAAAGAAAAGAAGAGGTGAACATAACTTGCCTTGACTTTCACCCAAATATCAGGGAAGACCTGATCCGAGAGTAAGTTTAAACAGTGGAAGAAAAGAATCAAGTTTTGTCTGTCTGTTTGTTTTTCCAATTTTATTCTATGAACCCTGTTTGATCAAAGGAAAGATTTCATGCATTAAAGCACTTCACTCAGTGCCCAGCTCCATGCGAAAGTCCAATGGAAGTCCAATTAGAATTTGCTAATCAAGGGTGCGCCAAGCTAGAGAGAGTACTAGAACTGCTGGGGTGCGTGTTTATTACTTTTTTTCAATATTCAGCTCAAATATGAGACAGTCACAAGTCACCAATGGTACTGCAGTGAAGGGCAGGAGCCGGATAGCCCCGAGAGGCTGGGCTTCATCTTTCTGCCTCTTGCAGCGCACTGTGATGCCTTGGCATTTATCTCTGTCTAGTGATGTGGAGTATAAGATTACATTATCAGATTTGGGGCTCCAGGGCGGGGGGGGGGGTTCAGTCTGTCGGGCGACTGCCTTTGGCTCAGGTGATGATCCCAGAGTGTCAGGATCGAGCCCCACAGGAGGCTCCCTGCTCAGCGAGGAGTCTGCTTCTCTTGCCCCTTACCCTGTTCATGCGCTCGCTCTCTCTCTCATCAACAAAATCTTTAAAATAAAATAAAGTAAAATAAAATTACATTATTAGATTTAACTCAACCAGCTCTCACAAAACGGTCAAGTGGCTTAAAAAGAAATTATGGATTTACCGTAACAATAATTCAAGCCAATGTGAACAAGAAAATGGTGGAAGACCAGCCATATTACACCGCCAAACCAAAACAACGAGGATCTAATCAGATTTGTCTGGAATTGGCCAAAATAACTCAAGGTGATCGAGAGGACCAGTCAAACTATGCATTTATATTTACTATTATTAATATTGAGCCCTGTCTGAAGCAGACATCAGGCAGTGGAGAATCGCGATTTAACTAATGAAGAGAACATGTGTAAGTAATTTATATACATACATTCATCGGGAAGGAGTTAGTCAACAATCGTACCTGGTATGTGTACACTTATAAAAGAATCTAGAAAAAAAATAAAAATAAATAAAAATAAAAATAAAAAGAATCTAGAAACCACTGGAACAAGTGTTCATTATAACTTGCATATTTTATATTATTATTTTCAACCACGTCATCAACTTCTCTAGGAAATTCTGTAGGTGTCTTGAACTCGGAGTATCCCAGACTACAGCCATCATCACTCTCTCAAACTTCCCCTTCTCATCTTAATCCCCATTCACCTGAACCACACAGTCTCCCAAATCGCTCCTGTGAGAGGCCGAGACTTCTCCAAAAGTCCGCCCCCATCCACTTCAACCACACCCACCGCCAGCACCACCATCTCCACAGCCTGCTTATTTGTTTTCATATTCATCCATTTTGTGGACAACCCTGTCCTTCTCCTGTCTTCTCTGTGAGCTTCGGGGTGACCCTGCACATCTTCATCTTCTCTCCTCTCTCCCTTGAACACCTGACCTTAGGAACATGTCTTTGTGAAGCCCATTTCCTCTTGATATCTGTCATTCAAAACGTGGCCCTCTGTCTCTTGGACTATAGCAATCATCTTCCTGCTGGTCTTCCTGCTTCATGTATCTCTGCCACCTCCAACCTAAGCATCGCTGTGGATGCCAGAAGGATGTTTCCTAATGCAGATAGGACCATGACATTCCCCTCATTAAGCAGCTCAATAGTTCCCTATCGATCGCCTTACCTCAGTCTTGCATTTACCAATGCTTATGAGCTGTATCTTTTATACACTCACCGTTTCCTGCTTCTCCTTTTTCACATCCCACCCTCAATCTATCCAGTACTCTAGATTCTCTCCCCAACTGCAATGACCCAACACACTACAAACTTTCATTCCTCACTACCGCTTCTCACGCTATTCCCTCTTCTTGCGATGCCCAGCAAGAATTTTGCAATAGGCTATTCACGCTTCACGGTGCATTTTAAGTGAATCCGTAAGGTGGGTTAAGGACCACCGTGCCCCTACGCTATGCTCGATACAAAGCCAGACTCTTTCTTCTGCCCCATCACATTCCACTCATTTAACAATCCTACAAAATAGACAGTGTTAGTTTTCCTTTGTAGATTATAAAACTGAGACTCTTTGAAAAGAACTGGTTAGAGCACCCGGGGGGGCTCACGGATTGAGCGTCTGCCTTCAGCTCAGGGCGTGACCCTGGGGTCTTGGGATCCCACATTGGGCTCCCCCCAGGGAGCCTACTTCTCCCTCTGCCTGTCTCTGCCTCTCTCTGTGTCTCTCATGAATAAATAAATAAAATCTTAAAAAAAAAAAGAACTGGTTATTTTTCCGATGTCACATTTTTTTAAATGACAGAATTAAACTTCAACCCAAGCCAAATTAAACTAAGTTCTATGTCTCAGTGCTCGAACACACCAAAGTAAGAAACTACACCATCCTCGAGTTGTAGTTTCCTTGTTTTGACAATCATGAACAACCACAAATTAACTGTGAAGATGTTAATGAAGATAACGGCTGATAAGTTAAATTGAACTGTGAAACTTCTAGAAATGGTAAATCTAGGGAAGGCCACGGCAATCTGAAAGAAAGCTGAAATATGCGGACTAATTATTTGTGAGACTTTCGAAAGGATCCGAAAGACTATTTTTTGTTTGTAATCAACAATATAAGTATGTATAGTACCCTTCCTTCATAAATATCTCATTTGGAGCCACATTTAGGAATCCGAAGATCTAAATGCAGGGAAACTGCCTTTTAAGCATTCTCTCAAAATTATCAGCAGTCTCCACAGGAGATCTTTCAAAAGGGAAAGCGAAATGAACATTTTTAGAATGTCTTTTCTGGGCCAGTTTGGTAAAATTCAACAAATATTTGTTGAGTGTCCCTACTATTTTAATTATCTCTCCTAGACCGGAGTAGGAGATGGACAAAGAAACAGGTATTGAATATAATGTAACAGGGCAAAGACCGGGCATACCCAGGGTTCTGTGGAGCATGGAGCCCCCAGCGAGGGTGTCCAAGGAATGCTCCCTGGAGATGACATCCAGGTGAGGCCGCAGGAGACGAAGAAGCACTTGTGAGGTGACAAATGTGGGCTCGATATTTCAGGCCAGGAGAGAAACACGTGAAAGGAATGAAGGCGTGTGGTGTGAATGTAAGATCTAAAACATTTCAAGGCTACTGCAGTGGGAATTTGGAAGGAGGGAGTGGCATGAAAAGAAGCAAAGGAGCTAAGTGGGGTCACGCGCTTTATAATCATAGCTTTACTCATGACTGGTCGTTTCTTAAAGACATAGATTCCTCCCCCTTTCCCCGGTGTATACCCGGGATCTGGATCCAATCGTAGGGTAGGCACTAAATCAGCATTCACTCAATGAATGAACCCAACAAATCAAGATGTGGGATTAGACCGATGGGACCACAGGGAACCACTGAAGGCTTTTGAACGGAGGGGGTTCTATGTTAGAGTTTCATTTTAGATGGATTACCCCAAATGTAGGGGCAGTAAGTGCATTTCAGAAGGGACACGGGTAAAATTACGGAGGCCATCAGAGTAGCCCAGGCTGGATGTGGTCTGAAAAAGCTATTTCATATTTGACTGACAGAAAGCCTAAAAACAACGGAGGGGCAAAACCAGCGAGAGTTGGCGACTGTCTGGCTGGGTGGGGGGGCGGGGAGTGAGGAAGAAAGATGTTTGTGGTGACTCCTAACTTTTCTCTGATGATCAGACTGATGGCAATGTCACGCGTGATAACAAACGACCAAGAGACTCGAACGTCCATTAATGGGACAAGTTCCCTCTTGAACCTGTTGAGTTTGAGGTGTCCGTTGAACACTCGAGTCAAAATTTTCAGTGGGCTCTAGAGTCCTCGAGTCCAAATCAACAGAAGGGCCGGGCTAGGAGTAGAATATCGTAAATCAGTATGAACTAGGAGTGCTTAGAGCTCCGGAAGGGGGTGAGAAGTCCTAGGAACGCGTGTGAGAGTGGCGGGAAACGCAGTGCAACGACCATATTTAGGCAGAATGAAGAAAGAACCCCATGAAGTAGAATGAGAAGGTTTTGTAAGAGGAGGAGAACGACAATCATGAGAGAACATTGTCAACAAAGCTAAAGGAGCGGACACGTGTAAGAAAAGGGTCTCCTCGGGATCGAGTCTCACGTCGGGCTCCCTGCAGGGAGCCTGCTTCTCCCTCTGCCTGTGTCTCTGCCTCTCTCTCTGTGCCTCTCATTAATAAATAAATAAAAAATCCAAAAAAAAAAGAAAGAAAGAAAGAAAGAAAGAAAGAAAGAAAGAAAGATAGAAAGAAAGATAGAAAGAAAGAAAGAAAAGGGTCTCCAATTTCAAAAAGCTACAGAGTGAGCGGTCCAGCGAGATAAGGACTCAAAAGGCCCACTGGGATTAAGAATATAGAGGTGGTGACAGTTTCCGGTGCTTCGATGGGAACTGAGTGTTCATTGAAAGAGATTAAGGTGGGACATGAATGGGACACGAATTCAGAGGCACAGAGCATAGAGTACTTGGCAAAGAAAGAAAGATCAAAAAATCATTAGCCAAGGCTCCTTCTCTCTCCACCACAGAGGGAAGTGAACAGTCAATGGAGGACTTTGTTTTCCCTTCATAGGATGAGGATATTTATAAACTCAGAGGACAGATATAGAATTAAAGGGAAAGAAAAAAAGAAAAATAGGAGAGAGAAAAGAAATTAGTACTGATTGAAAGAACAGCATGGGGTTCTGGCTCTCGGATAGGATGCCAGACTCTGTACCAGCCACGGGGGGATCAAAGGAGAATAAGGAAATGTCCACGGCGTTAGGGAGCCCTCGAGCCGGTGGGAGAGACTAATCTGCGATCCCTCAAATTGCAAAACAATGGATGGAGTTCGATCAGAGGCCTGATCACAGCATTGTGGGAACGAATGAAAAATGACTCAAACAGAAGGCTTCATGGGTGCTGAGACCTTACGTGGGCTCTGAGGGTCCGGCGGCGGCGGTCCAGGGTCCAGCCGAAGGGTGGAGGAGAAGGCATTTCGGATAATAGGACCAGTGGGAGCAGAGGGCGTGCAGTCATGCAAACCCACCTACTTGTGCAAATCACTAAACTGGGTGCCCTCGGGGAGGCAGAGACATTCAAGTAAGAAAAGGCTGCTGGCCCTACAGCGGCCTACGGAAGAGTCCAGGGTTAGAAGGGAAAGCCAAAGATGGGAACTGGCGTTAGGCGGATGCTCAAAATATAATTGTTCGATAAATAAACAGTGCTCTGCTGAGCTAATGGCTCTGACTCCCTCCCTGTGGCTCATCTATTCTTAATATTCAGTCGAGCAAATAAATAAAACACTTAAGTTTCCATCTGAACCTAAACTTCAACATTTACTCCTCAAAAGCTCTGACCTTTGATGTTGCCATCAGGTCACTAACGCCGAGCTGGAAGGTGCCTGGTGGATCCAAGGGGACAGAGGCTCGTGCGGCTCCGCCAGTTCCCGCGCCGGCTTCACGCCTCCCGGGGCGCCTTGTAAATGAGGAGCCCGGGGACCGTTTTGGGTACAACCAGGCCCCGCTGGCCCGTGACAGTCACAGACCCCAAGGGGGAAGTCCGGGGACACGCGGCCGACGGCCAAGGTAGGGCTGGGCCACCACGGATTTTAAACACGCGGTGGCCTTGGAGCCTGTGGGCGTCGCGTCTCACTCGCCTCCCTTGGGCCCTGCCTGCCGCCCGGGGTGGCCCCCCAACCTCCCGGTGGCACCGGTCCGAGTCAGCAGGTTAGGCCGGGTTAGGCGAGCAAGACACACGGTTCACTTTGTGCTCACAACGGGCGTCAGAGGACGGGGCGATTACTCCGCCCACGTCACGGGGAGAAACAGGCCAGGAGGGCTCGGCAGCGCACGGCTTGGCCACGGCCTCGAGCCAGGGGGCTTTCGCCTCGTTTCGTTCCCGACCTTCATCGGGGGGAGCGTGGTTTCCGACCCTGGCCGTTCGCGGGGCCCCATCTGGGGACAGTGATTGTGCAACACGCACGTGCACCTTGAATAACTGGTCCAGGTCAGTACTCCGCGTGGGGCCCACGCCCTGGCGGGATGGCGATGCGGGGCCTGCGGGGTGTCGGTCGCCTCCTGCACGGGAAGCTCCCCTGGGCTGCCGCCCTGAAGGCCTCCAGGCACCACTCCTCGCCCTGAAGGGCTCCCGCAGCCCGGCTGGCCGGTCCCAGAGGGCGTCGCCAGGCCTCGGGCACGGCCTCCCCTGGGCACTGCTGGGCTTGGGCGCGCTGGGTTCCTTCCCCAGCCACCAGCTCGGAGTCCCGGCCTCGTTACAACTGTCGTGAGCACAATTTATGGACACTTCATGGGTGGGGGGAGCCGCGTCAAGAGCTTTACAAACACTGGGGCGCCCGGGGGCTCAGGGGTCCAGCGACTGCCTTCGGCCCAGGGCGTGACCCCAGGGTCCCGGGGTCGAGTCCTGCATCGGGCTCCCCACAGGGAGCCTGTTTCTCCCTCTGCCTGGGTCTCTGCCTCTCTCTGGGTCTCTCATGAATAAATAAATAACATCTTTAAAAAAAAAAAAAAAGAACTCTCCAAGCGAGCGTTACTGCAGTTGACCTGCACCCCACTGATGGGAGGGTGTGGTGACGGGGCCCCCACCCATCCCCTCCCCTCCCCAGAACCGGGCACTTTCTCCTGAGGACGTGGGGTCTGTCCACATTCCTAGACTCGGGCTCGTCCTCGGAATCCCCTCTGGACACCAGCATGAGCCAGAGTGGGTGGCGCGCCAGCCCCGAGCCTCTGTCTGCACGACCCTGAGCACCTCGGCTTCACCGCCTGTGCCTCTGCTGTCCCCGCCCGAAGGACGTGACTGTGTTTCAGGGAAACTGCTGGAGGAGACGGTGCGGCCTGCAGAGCCCAGCCCACGGCGGGAGCGTGCACAGGAATGCGCTGTGATGCGTGTGGGCGCCCAGGCCGCAGACACACGGGGACGCCACCTACTCATGTCCTGCAGAAGGACACTGGGGGTCTGCGCACCGGGGCGGCTCCGTCGGGTATGCGGTATGCGTCCAGCTCCTGCTCGGCTCATGATCTCAGGGTCCTGGGATCGAGCCCCGCGCCGGGCTCCTGCTCGGTGTGAAGTCCGCTTGAGATTCTCTTTTCTTTCCCTCCCATGCTCCTTTCTCTCTCTCTCTCTTTGAAATAAATATATAAAATCTTAAAAAAAAAAAAAAGGATCCTGAGGGTCAGGGAGGCTGACCTTTCATTTGTGACCTTTCATTTGTTGAAAGTCACATTAAGGATAGTAAGAGTGACACCTGGTACTTGATCCCAGCACATCCAGGCTCCTCACCAGCACACTGCCCTGTCAGCCGCTGGGCTGGGGACGTGCCCAACCCCCTGCAGCCCCGTTACCGCCCCGGAAACGCCAGCTGCCTGCAAGCTAGTGGGGGGACTTCTGAGACCTGAGCAGTCTCTGCTCCTAAAATGCACCTTCCCCTCCAGACTTCATCAGAAATTCTGCGAGTGAAATCCCATGATCTGTGGGCTTAAAGCAGTCCTAGAGGACGTCACCGCATTATATGGGTGATCAGCCCAGGTGGGGAGCAGGGCAGGAGGGCTGGTCCTGAAAGATGGGGCGCCAAGTCCTCACAGGGGTTCTCTCCTCCTCTTGGCCCGGCAAGTGCAGAGTAACCTAATCCATCTCTGCATAAGAAAGGAGGCTCCCAGGTTTTAAGCCAGAAAGGAACAAGGTGTTTCATTGGGAGTTTGAGGAAAGAAAAAAAAAAAAAAGAAAACCTGCATCTTTTGGATGAAAGGACCCTTAATCTTCAAAACACAAACCGGTTTTCCATACCAAAGCTCCTTCAAACCTAGGAAGTCTGCTGAGGCCTCAAGTCAGGCAAACAGCTTGTGTTTTGCAGATTAAGGAGCCTTTGACCCAAAGGATCCATTTTTGTGGGAATCTAAAGGCAGGGCCTGGTCTATTTCTAGCTGCTGCGCTACGGGGACGGGAGGCTTTAAATGCGCTCGGAGAAGGTGGCCGCTTCCCTGCAGGGACCGGGGCTGCGAGAGGGAGGCAGGAGGATGAATGACCAAATTCCTAAAGGACATCTCTGGCCCCAAAATACCAGACCTGCTTCCTTTGCCGGGATGCCCCTAATATTCACTATAGGATCAACATGACTTTGAAATACTGAGAGTTCTTGCAGGAGGGAGGAGGCCAAGGCAGCAAGCGCAGGAAGGGGCATCTCCACGGGGCTCCAGAACCCGGGGCCACACCAGGGCATCCCATCCCCACAACAGCCTGTGTGGTCTGCAGGATGAGGAGACTGAGTCCTCGAGTCCTCGCTTCCCAGGCCAGGAAACGGACTCCCCGCGGGGCGGTGGGGAGGCCAAGATGATCCCAGTGGGGTCTCGGTCCAGGCTGTCTCCTAGATCTGGCCCAGCCCCAGGGCAGTCAGCGGAGAGAAAGCCCAAAGCAGCCTCATTTACGCGGTGGGACACAGAGGCAAAGAGCAAACTTGGGGATCCCTGCAGCTCACGGCCCATTGGGAGGCCCCGAAACAGGCAGAGTGACCTTCCTCCGCCACCTGGAGGCTCGTACTCTGCTCAGGCCAAAAGGCAACCTTAGCTTAACAGCACCCCGACCCCGACCCCCAGGACCCTGTGAGTCTATTTAACGCGTAAAAAATCCCTTTGGAGACTTCCTTCGTCTCTACCTCCCTCCCCAAGCTCTAGGTCAGCGATCATCCCCCAGCGTGCGGCCCACCGGTGAGCATCGGAAGGGGCTCAGGACTCAGGTTTTATTACATGGTAATAAGTGACCTTTCCCAACGACAGCGAGGCCCCTCGAGGCCCTGGAAACCTTGCTTCCAAAACTCCTTGGAGCCTTACACTGTGACCCCCTCCCAACATGCAAGTATATACTGGGCCCCTCCTCACGGCCCCCGCGCAGCTCTTCCTGCCCTCGGGGCCTGTCCCCCTGCTTTAATAAAACCATCTTTTTGCACCAAAGACGTCTCCAGAATTCTTTCTTGGCCGTCGCCTCCAGACCCCAACAACCTCCCGCATCATATGGAGGGTAAATTCGAAGACGCCACGAGGTTTCCCCGCCACCGGACCAGCGGAGTCAGGATGCCTCTGTTCTAGCCCCTTTCCTGCCACCACAGCAGAGGCAAGACACCGTCTCTGGAGCTCGGTCTCTGTATCTGTGGAATCAGGAAGTTTGGCGTATGTTTGCCTGGATTTCTTTCAGATTTAGTATTGTGTTGAGCTAGGGCTCTATAGTGGTTGAATAAAGAAGAAACAGAGAGAGAGAGAGAGAGAAAGAGAGGATGGAAGGAGGGGGAGGAGGAGGAGAAGAAGAAGGAGGAGGAGAAGCAATGGGGTCAGAAGACTACGGGTGAAGGAGGGAGGGGAAAGGAGAGGGAGGGAGGGAGGGAGGGAGGGAGGGAGGGAGGGAGGGAGGGAGGGAGGGAAGGAGACAGAAAGAGAGAAAATAGACCCAGCTCAATTTGGGCTTGCCTTAGATGAGGGGAAATTATGCCAGGCAAGAGGGACCGAGTCTAAGAAAGTGAATGGATTTGATTTGTCTAAGCCTTAGGAAAGCAAATATTACTGAGATGTTGGCTGACCGCCACCGACTTCCAAACAGAAAATGGCTTCCAGATATACTGTGGGTGCTCAGCAGGGTCTGTTAGAGTGAGTGATGGGGTGGCCGCGCTCCGCCGGAGAGACGGGAGAAAATTATAATGTTCTCCCGACGGAGACCGACAGAAAGAGCCAGCCCAAGAGGCAAAGAGAAGGCCCCAGCTGGGCCTCCCTTAAAAGGCTCAGATAATTTACACAAAACCCAGAAGGGCCTCGGGAAATGGTTACCCCCAGATGGGTCGAGCCAAGTCACACGTTGAACGCAAGGGGAGTCGGTTCAAGTGCACAAGGCCCTGGTTTGGGAGTCAGGGGGCCCGGGCTGCAGGCCCCGCTCGGGGGCTGGTCCACCGTGCGACCCGGGTCAAGGCTCATCCTATCCCCGGGCCTCAGTCTGTCCATGGAGGATGCAGTTGCGAGTTTCAAATGGTCTCCAGGGCCCTTCTGACTCAGCCATTCGGTGATATACTGTGACCGAACGTCGGTGATGTTCACCTGTTGGATAGGTGCTTATGGGACACCCGGGACGATGGGGCAGGAGGTCACGACATCCACACACCTGCAGCTGGCTGTGTGTGAGGTGAGCAACACTCGCCCAAGGTGGGGAGTGACCCAAGGGCGCCCTCTGCTCTGGCCCTCTATCTCCAAGAAGTTCAGGATCGTGACACTGCAGGGTTTGGGGTGCACCTTGTAACTGATGACCACAGGGAAGGCTCCCTTCAGCCCCACACGGTTCCATGAGGTCAGGAAGTTGTGCAGGTCTCACCTGAGCCTAGCAGCCCTGGGTGGGGGGAAGGGGGGGTAAGCTCTCATTAAGGGGAAACACTGTGGGTAGAAGTCTACTGAATTACACATCAATGTGTCTTACTGGCCTCAGGAATCTTGAGTCAGTTGAAAAGAAAACCCATCAGAAATGTCCTGCTGATACTCTGACCCCTGTTGGGTCCAATAAGCCTTAAAGAGACCAAATCCAGGGCTTCGCTTCATGAAAAGGCAACCGAGGCTCGCCCAGGGTCCCACAGCTAGTTAATGGCAGAAGCCAAGAGTAAAGACCACGTCTTGAGGCCTCCTCCCGCAGACTATTTTTACAACTCCGAGCATCCTCTCCTGTTCCTCGGAGCATTGATTTTTTTTCCGGGGTGGGGGTGGGGGGTGCAACGGGGGTAAGGTTTGGTTTGGTTTTGTGTTGGCGTAAGGACCATTTCCAGGGAAGCCAAGTTCCCACATGGAGCTCCTCATTATCGGGAGGGAGCACTGGTACCTGAGGGGGACCCGGAGGCCTCGGGGAGCACCGTGGAGGGGATGGAGAGGGTGGGAGCCGGTGCAGGGGCTGCGCGGGCGGGCGGGGAGCACAGGGAGCGGGAGCGCTGCAGTCAATGCAGGGCTGGAAACAAAGCAGTGGTATTGATTTGAAAAGGCAGCTCACTGAGGTCGCCGCTGCCAGCCTGGCTCTTCCTGGGCGGCTCTCCTCTCTCCTCTCTCCTGTCGGCCACCCTCAGAGGCTCAGAACCATCTACTCTGTATGCAGGGGGTGCCTCGCAGAGACTCGGGACCAGATGGGATGTGTTCACCTGACAGGATGAGAGAGAAGAGAGAAAGGGAGGGAAGAGAGAATATGAGAATAGCAGAGGATGGATCCCCCTTCTCGGATGAATATAACAAAGTGAACCAGGGGAAGAGTGGGGGGGGGGGGGCGGGCAGCTGCTTCTCTAGGACGGAGGACCGTGGGGGAGGATGGGGGAGCGTGCGACCTCCCCACCCCCAGGGCTCTGTGTTGAAGCAAACGTTCCTGCTCCCAGACCAGCACCCTCGTCCCACCCCTGCCAAAGCCCTGCAGGGAAATAGATGCTCAATAAGTGTCTGATGAGCAAATACACAGCTTCTCCTATTGATTTCATCACATCAGTCGTGAGGGACTTGTGTGAATCACCACTGCTTCGGGGGATGGGAACTCGAGAGTCCAGGCCCGGGAGCGACTTTAAGAAGGGATTATGACGACGCAGACGGCTTCCCCATGGGAGTGGGGTCCCCAGTCAGCCCGGTGACCTGACTTCTCAGGTCAGATCCCTCTACGACATCCCCTCATTTCTGAGCATCAGCAAAGGGTCTCTCCCCCACCCCTGACCTGTGAAGGTCAAAGGCAAGCATCCCGCATCCCTGGGTTTGTGACCTTGGACTTAAGGATCAAGTCCTAATATCTTAATTAAACTCCTAAGTGTCTCCCTTAACTAGGAGGTTCCCTAACCTTGTTTTTGTGTTCTTTTTCTTTCTTCTTTTTTTTTTTTTTTAAGATTTTATGTATTTATTTGAGAGCGCGCACGCAGAGGGAGAGGGAGAAGCAGGCTCCCCGCGGAGCAGGGAGCTCGATGAGGGGCTCGATCCCAGGACCCCGGGATCAGGCCCTGAGCTGAGGGCAGATGCTCTACCCCTGAGCCACCCAGGGGTCCCCATTTTCTCTGTTTTTCTCCCACCTCAGCCTTGTCTCCTCCAGGAGCCTTTCCGACCGCATCACCCCGTTCTCAAATCCTGTAGCTTGGACGGGATGTCACTGTTCTTTGTCCTTTAGAACACGTGCCGCCGTCCCACAGTTCCTTAATAGCACCCCGCAGTGGGAAGCGTTTGAACCCAGGAGGCCTGGGTTCCAATCCTGACTATCCCCTCCCCCCTTACTATGTGCCCTTGGCAAGGTGACTCCTCTTTCTGAGACTCAATTTCTACCACTTTTGAGACAAGGACACGTGGCCTTGCTAAGGGAAGAGTATCGGGGCGCAGATGCGGCTCTCCGGGGCGATCACGCCAACCGTGAGGCTCTGATTCGTTGCTGGCGTTCAGGTTCTGGTCTGGTCTCGCCTCTGCAGTGGAACCTGCTTGTCCTGGACCTCAGCTAAGCTTCGGTCATTTACGACGGGCCAGGCACTGGCTAAATGCCTTCCCTGTACTTGCAGGCCTCGTCTCCCCTGAGCTCCTAGCCCCATCCGGGAAAACAACACCCACCGGGGCCGCTGTCCCCTCGTGGCCGCTCCCTGGCCATGGCTCTTTGGTTTTGCCGTCGCTTCCAGTTTCTGGAGTTCAGTAGCTGCTTCAGAAATGGGAAAGACTGGACTAGAAGGATGCTTCCAGCTCAGGATAGGTGGAAGGAAGGAGGAAAGGAAGGAAGGAAGGAAGGAAGGAGGGAGGGAGGGAGGGAGGGAGGGAAGGAAGGAAGGAAGGAAAGAAGGAAAGAAGGAAAGAAGGGGAGGGAGGGAGGGAGGAAGGAAGGAAGGAAGGAAGGAAAGGAAGGAAGGAAGGAAGGAAGGAAGGAAGGAAGGAAGGAAGGAAAGAAGGAAGGAAAGAGGGAGGAAAGGGAGGAACAAAGGGAGGAAGGAGGGAAGGAAGGAAGGAAGGAGGGAAGGAAGGAAGGAAGGAAGGAAGGAAGGAAGGAAGGAAGGAAGGAAGGAGGGAGGGAGGGAAGGAAGGAAAGAAGGAAAGAAGGGGAGGGAGGAAGGAAGGAAGGAAGGAAGGAAGGAAGGAAAGAGGGAGGAAAGGGAGGAACAAAGGGAGGAAGGAGGGAAGGAAGGAAGGAAGGAAGGAAGGAAGGAAGGAAGGAAGGGGAGGGAGGAAGGAAGGAAGGAAAGAAAGGAAGGAAGGAAGGAAGGAAGGAAGGAAGGAAGGAAGGGGAGGGAGGGAGGAAGGAAGGAAGGAAGGAAGGAAGGAAAGAGGGAGGAAAGGGAAGAACAAAGGGAGGAAGGAGGGAAGGAAGGAAGGGGAGGGAGGAAGGAAGGAAGGAAGGAAGGAAGGAAGGAAGGAAGGGGAGGGAGGAAGGAAGGAAGGAAGGAAGGAAGGAAGGAAGGAAGGAAAGAAGGGAAAGAGGGAGGGAGGAAAAGAGGAAGGAAGGGGGAGGAGAGGGAGGGAAGAAGGAAGAGGGGGAAAGGAGGGGAAGGAGGGAAGGAGAGAGGAACGAGGAAGGAAGGACAAAGAGGGGAGTGAGGGAGGAAGGAAAAGGAAGGGAGTGGGGAAGGAAGAAGAAATTAAGGAGGAAGGAAGAAGGGGGTGGGGCATAAAGAAAACAAGCTTCTCTTCCCACCCGGACAGCGGGTCCCACTCATCTTGTTTTCCTCCAGACCAGGAACAGAAAACTTTTCTTTAAAAGTCCGGGTAGTACATATTTTCGGTTTTACGGGCCATACTGACCGCGTTCCGAGCCCCCAGTGCTGCCGCCGCAGCGGAAGGAACGAGACGGTAAGGAACGGGCGCGGCTGTGGGGCAAGACAACTTTACTGGCAAAGCAGGTGGGGGGCCGGGCCTGGCCCCCCTCGGACGTCCCCTCGGACGTCCCCGCGCCCCCCTGCTCCCCGGCTTGGGGCCCCCCCAGGAGCACCTTCAGGGTTTCCTCCCAGAAGACGCCCCAGGAGCTGGCCTCCCGCTCCGGATGCGGCCCTAAGGGGGTTTCGTTTATTTATTTAGAATCCATGCCCCACCTGCCCCCAGACACAGCTAAAGTGATATTACAAAGTTAAATAAGATATAAATCAGGAGAATTAAAAATAAAAATGGAACAAAGGATGGTTAAAACTGAGCGAAGGAGAGAGGCTACCGGCACCTGGGAAGAGCTAATTGATCTGGATTTAGTTCTGAGGTGCCTGGCAGCTGAAGTAAAGTGAAGTTAATTGGCCCCCAAGGGGCTCAAATCCCCGAGTAGGGTCTCATTAGCATCAACCATCTACCAGGGAACAAAGAGAGGCTGGCGGAGAGGTGGGACCCACACCCTGGCCGGGGTGTAGGGCCAGGAGCTCCCGTCCCCGTCCCCTAGGCCCCCGCCCCCAGGCCAGGCCCAGAAAGGACACCCAGGTCGGGGGCGTCCGCTCGCCCAGAGGGACAGGCTCCGTGACCCACCAACACCGGCTGCGGCTGTGTGGCACTTGCCATCGCGCCAAGGAAACCCCAGCCCTTGCTGACCTCCCCGAGGGGCAGGTGCGGCAGGAAGCGAGTCTGGGGCCGGGAATCCCCAGCGCCCATGGGGGCTAAAGGCCGGCCCTTTCCCTGCCCAGAGCAGAGGAAGCCAACGCATCAAGGCCTAAGGATACAGTTCAAAGGTCCTTAAAAGGTCCGCATGGGAGGATGCGCATGGGGTGCTCAACAGGTGCCAGCGCCGCCTCCCTTCTAGATGTTTCAAGGCAGGGACAGCAGGGCCACACACAGTCCCTTTCTGCCTCCTTCTTGGGTACCTCAGCCGGGGTTCCCGCCCTCCGTCCGTCATCCCGTCGGGTCTGCTTCTCCCAAGTATTGGGAGCGTCCCCTGGAAGATTCTTAAGATTAGATGCCAGGGCTGGGAAGATGCTACAGACCCTCCAGGCAAGCATTTCAGGAAGCCAGGACTGTCAACGGGCCGGGCCGGGAGGGACACGGCTGTAAGCGGAGACCCGGATTTCCATAAAGTCACTTTAATCCATATACAAGGTGGGGTGGGGGGAAGCTCCCCTTTCAACTGTCTCCCAATGTTGATTAAGTTAAGGGGTGAAAGCCTCATTTTACTGCTCCTTTGTATTAGCGTCTCTGTAGCGTTTCACAATGTGCCTTCTGACACAAAGTGGGGGGCCCCAAAGATTAGAGGCGCCGGCAGGAAAGAATCCAGTGAGAATGTATAGGCCAGACGGAAACTAGGAGGTCATCGCACCCGGGGGGGGGGGATGTTTTGTTTTTAAATTTTTTTTTATTTATTTGAGAGAGAGAGACCAAGCCGCAGAAGAGGGACAGAAGGAGGGAGGGGGGGGGAGAGAAGCAGCCTCCCCCTGAGCAGGGAGCCCGAGGCAGGACTCGATCCCAGGACCAGGAGGTCAGGACCCAAGCTGAAGGTAGACCCTCAACCAACTGAGCCACGCAGGTGCCCTGCACCCTTTTCGCTTTCCTTGCATTATTTAGTGCAAATAATCCTTTCTGAAAAGGATTTTCTGGCGGTGCTCTGAGAGTCCCTATATAAGCGTACGCCTTTCTGTGGGAAGCCCAGTAGTTTAAGGAAAACCAGGAAGTGGCCTGGATGGAAGAAGAGAACTTGTGAGGCAAGCGGGTACCTGAAAGGCCACATTTCAGGACTATTGATCTAAGCCGATGCCTTTGTTTCAGGGACAGAGCAACACAGACAACGCAAAGGCCAAGGGCCTGCACCAGGTCTCCTGTAAGAAGCAGGGGTCCCGGCCAGATGGGTCTCACTCTGCACCCCCAGCTGCAGCTCCCCCACCGACGCGGGCGACACCGTCTCCCTTGCCTACGCGTCCACCTGCGTGTCCACACACGGGGGCTCTGCGGCGTCTGCACGCGGCCTGCAGCTGGACCCAGAGTTCCCATCCTCGGCCCCCGAGACACGTCCACACGGGAGACCCACAGGCTCCCCTCTGTGACACACGACCCCCGTGGTCTGTGAGCAAAATTAACCCCACGGCGCCTGCCGGGGCCCGAGATGGCCTCCGTCCCGATTCCCAGGCCGCGGCTCCTCCGAGGGCACCGCCCGCACTGCCCTCGGCCCGGGCTGGAAAATCTGGGCCAGTGACGGACAAGCAGCCTCCCCCAAGGTTCTGGAAGGAGACTTCTTCCGCTCAAATCCTGGGTGCTCCACTAACTCCGTGCCCTTGGCCAGCCGCTTGATTTCTCCTTGCCTCAGTTTACCTATCTGTACAGGAAAAATTAGCAGAACACCCGAGGCTGTTGCCTGGATCAGACCAATCAGGGCCACGCAGCAGCGGGCAGGGCGCTGGGAGCAAGGCCGTGCGCACTGAATGCTCCCCAGGAGCCGTAGGGCGCGGGGTCCCGCCGAGCGTCCCCAGGCCACCGGCACGACCTACGTGTGGGCTGTGGCGCTGTGACCCGGTCGAGAGCCACCGGGTGCGACGGGAGAGGGCCCCGCAGCCGTCCAGAGCGCAGGTGCACAGGGGTGGCCGCGCCGCCCCCAGGGAACGAGATATGGAGTCAGCCAAGGGTGAATTCTAGAAGAACATCCGATTAAAAACACATCAGTAGGACAAAGCTGGCTACACGGGTCGCGTTCTTCACGACAACAGCCCTGAACTTAACAACTGCTGCGCTCCCTGCCGGCACCGTGCAGCCTGCCCGCCTGCGAGCGTTTCCCACACCGGCTGCATTTACGTGGACCTGCGCGCCTGTGGCTCCTCCCAGGCCTTTCCTCCCCCTGCACGGCACCCTGGTTGAAAGCCAGCCCTGCCCCTTAAAACCTGCAAGCCCATTCTTTCTTTCTTTCTTTCTTTTTTTTTTTTCAATTTTACTTATTTATTCATGAGAGACCCAGAGAGAGAGGCAGAGACACAGGCAGAGGCAGAAGCAGGCTCCCTGCAGGGAGCCTGACGCGGGACTCGATCTCAGAACCCCGGGGTCACGCCCTGGGCCGGAGGCCGACGAAGCCCATCCTTCTCCATCTAACACACGCTCCTAGTTGTTCCTCATCTCCCTCTCTGCAGGGGCTTCCCGACGGGGTCAGCGAATCCTTGCTCCTCCCTGGGTCCCGAGAAGCCAGGGATCCAGCAGGCACTGAGACCTGAGAGGCTGCGGCCTGGCCGTGTGTCCATCCTTGGCGCCCGCGCTCCCCGCCGCCCCGGGCCTTCCGGCGGAGCGACCTACCCGTCCTCAGCAGTCGGCGAGGTTCAGACCCCCACGAGGTTGCCTCGCCGTCCCCACCGCTAGAAATGCTCTTCCTGGACATGCGCTCCTGCTGGACCCTTCGGGACCCTTCCCGGGCCCGCGGCGCCCACCTGGGGCTGCCCCGCCTCCAGCGCAGCGCACCTGCCTGCAGCAGCAGCAGCAGCGGGTCTTCCCTGCGGAGCGGCTGGGGCGTGTGGGGACGGGGCAGGTGGACAGAAGTCAACACGGGGGTGGGGGGGTGTGGTTCCCCAGGAGCCGCCTGCTGTTCCCTTCTCTCCTCGCACAGCTTAGGCAGCATCCCTGCGTCTGCCCTCCCATGGCTAAAATGTGGATGATAAGCGTCTTCTCTAACTCAGAGGGTGGCAGGGAGAAGTTTTCGAGACACTGCCTACAATTTTCACTATGCCTTGCACAGAGTAGGAGCTCAATAAATATAAACTATTATTTGGGGCAGCCCCCGTGGCGCAGGGGTTTGGCGCCGCCTGCAGCCTGGGGTGTGATCCTGGAGACCCAGGATCGAGTCCCACGTCGGGCTCCCTGCATGGAGCCTGCTTCTCCCTCTGCCTGTGTCTCTGCCTCTCTGTCTATGAATAAATAAATAAAATATTTTAAAAAACTATTATTTGGAATATATATATATATATCTCCTAGCACTCTCCATACTCTACTTGCTTAATGTTATTAATCTTTATCCTGAATGAAACGTAAAGGCCGTACGGTCTGTTCACTTTTAAATCATCAGCACTTGGCACACAGTAGGTGCTTAACACGCTTACCCCCTGACTACACTCCTCCAGAGCACGAATATACCCATTTTTTTCATTTTAACCAGGGCCTCTAACACAAAGAAGCGCCTTCCCAGGCCTGCTCGTCCAGTGAACAGAGCAGCGCATCAGTCGGCTGCTTTTCCTTCCAAATGCTCTGGTTAAAAGGCTCACCATTCATTTGGGGAATATAAATAATAGTAAAAGGGAATAGAGGGGAAGGGAGAAGAGATGTGTGGGAAATATCAGAAAAGGAGACAGAACATAAAGACTCCTAACTCTGGGAAACGAACTAGGGGTGGTGGAAGGGGAGGAGGGCGTGGGGTGGGGGGGACTGGGTGACGGGCACTGAGGGGGGCACTCGATGGGATGAGCACTGGGTGTTATTCTGTATGTTGGCAAATTGAACACCAATAAAAAATGAAATTATTATTTAAAATTTAAAAAAAAAACGAAAAAAAAAAAAAAGGTTTACCTGATGCCCTGTGCTGAGTTTCTGAACCCACCTCCCCCTCCTGGTTTCTGGCTTCAACCTCAAAAGCCTGAAGCCACCCAACGTCCCATTGTGCAAAGGCCTTTGTTTTGCTAAGAGGGGCACTGGGTCAGCTCCTCCCTTCAGCCTCCTCTGCTCACCCCTCCCTGGTTTAACCTCACCTCTGCTGTGGCTTACTGAGCCCCCCAAACACAGACACGGGGCCTCAGGTCCTCCTCTCCACCCCACCCGACCGGCCTCCTCCCATCACCTTAACATTCCACCATTTATTTCTTCTCTGCACGAAAATAAACAAAGGGTCTTGCTGACAAACTTCCGAAAACCAGCAAGAATCCATGCAATGTGCCAGAAGCAGGTATTTCTAGAAGCCAACCTGATCTCCGGCAGCGAGCGAAACCCAGCCGGGCTGAGGAACCCACCACCTGTGTCATGGAGCATCCACACCGCCTGTGCACACGCACACACGCACACACGCACCTGACTCAGCTGGTTCGCGCAGCCGCCCTGTACCCAAGAACCACGTTACTGTACCTAAGAACAGTTCCAGACCCTGAACCACATCGTCCCATCTTGAGTTCCGTTAATTCCATCTTGGACGTCAGCTCTGTCTTTCCATCAACTCCCTTATGACAAGGAGGCCTTCATCACGGGGGTGACTCTCTGGGGAGAGAATTCGCTTTCCGGGCATCTCTAGGAAAAACAACGCCAACGTCCCACCGGTTGCAATAGTTTCAATGCCTCCCGCCCTAAAGGAAAAGAACCGTCTTACTAAGGATCCAAAGGACTTTCCAGAAAGAGGAAACCAAATCTTCTCCGTCGGCTATACTGCACCTTTCCAGCCATCCACCTCCCTGCCTGCTTCATAGCAACGCCCTACGCAGCCTCGGGGAGGCTTTTTCATCAGCTTCTACATCTTAGGAACAGCAGCTTTTGCTAAAGTCTCGGGGACGGCTGCTCAGTTCTGAATCTGGTTTTATACAAGGACGTTAAGGGACTCCTTAAAGTTCACCAGCAAGTGGTGCAGCAGGAACCTGCACCTTGGTCTCCTGACCCAAGTCCACCTGGGCTCCCTACTCCCTTATTTCTGCTACGTGGGCCTTAATGATGACAGTTAACACCCACCGGCCCCTTCCTGGGTGAAAAGTCTACCTCGATAAGCTCCTGTGATCCAGGGGACTCTGGGAGGCTAATCTTATACCCACTTCACCGATGGGGAGATGGGAAAACACCTAAGTAAGCTGCCTGCTGTGGAGGAGCCGGGCTCACAGCCGCCCAGGCACGCCCTTCAGCCCCTAAGTGCTGAGCTTCCTCAGCGCGGAAGCCGGGTTGTAGGCTGTGTTCCCGACTGAAATTCATTTAAACTCTTGTGCTCTTTCACTACATCCCACAGCCCTGCACACAGAAAATGCCCTCGATTCATTTTTAATTACCTAGAGGTTCACTGAACTTATTACCCATTTAGTGATGACCTACTACGGGCCGGATCCGAGCAAGATGTTACAGAGGATGACGACATGCACAAAGATAGGATCACTGAGTTTTGAGGTCAAACGTGGACTGAGAAAGAGACTGTTCTGTGTGGGGAATAGCGTCAACATCGGCCCTTCAGACTACGTGGCCACATCAATTTTTTAAAACCAATTTTTTTTTTGACCCACATGAAGTGTTCTTGTTCTTGGAAAGGGCATTGAACGATACAGAAATTGGAATTACCATGACCAGCATTTTGTAAGGGAAAGTACTTTTTAACCAGAAACATAAAATAGAGAGGACATAATCTTAAAATAAAAGATTGCCCTTCACATCTAGACATCAAATTTTAGACCAGCATTTGAGAGCCGTCAATTTACAAGACTTGGACAAAGGAGAATGGCATCGAAAGGCACAGCCATGAAAGGAAAGCTCGACGTGCAGAGGCTACCGCAACAGAAGGAGGTGGAATGGAGGTGTGCGGGCATCGGCCTTCACAAATGGAGAAAGAGGCTAAACATCTCAGAGACATTTCAGACCATGGAGTTCTTGCTTCTGATGGCTCTTCCTTCAAGGATTTTTTTTTTAATGCTATAAAAACATGAAATTACAGAAGCACAAAAAATAAAGTGTTTCACTTTGGGGTTCTATCTCTGGTGGGTTGCCACGGAAGGCAGCCTCCACGATGTTACCTTAGGTATCTCCTAAGAACCCACTAGAGTCCACGTGAAGGACATTAACAAAGGCCAGAGGGGCCCAATTTCCTCCCAAATTCCCATCTTCTCCCCTCGGGGCACCAGGAAGTTGCCCACGTAGACTCTCTTCCTTACCCAAGATGTGTCCCTGAAAAGGCTGAAAATTATGCTTACCATTCTATCACCGATGACCTCTTTTCCAGAGTTCTAAGGAATATTCTTGCCCTCAGGAGGAACCACAACTTCTTCCTTGCTCAGCCTCTCCCTCTTTCCCAGAACTAACCAGATATTCCTAAAATGCCATTCTAGATAGTGAGGAGATTAAGCGCAGACTCGATGGGCACACTGACCAGGCTCTGGCTCCCGCTGTGGGGCTCACGCTCTAGCCAGCCTTGTTATTGGGTCTGTGGGTTTTCTGGGACGAATGTCAATGTGAAGGGCAGGTGGGGGTTGGAGTTCCCACAGCAACAGCAGACAATTCTACAGATACTAGCTGGGTGTCCTATAATCCAACTCAATTCTTTTTTTTTTTTTTTTTTTTTTTTTTGAGATGGGAGTTGGGGCAGAGACAGGGAAAGAGAGAATCTTAAGCAGGCTCCACACCCATCATGGAGCCTGACAAGGGGCTCGATCTCATAACCCTGAGATCATGACCTGAGCTGAAATCAGAGTGCAAAGCTTAACCTCCAGAGCCACCCAGGTGCCCCAATTCAACTCAAGTCTGATGCTACCCCCCAACAGGCTTAGGGTTGAGTCCTGTAAGACTGCTCCTCCTCAATTTCCTTTCAGATGCTGGTCCCAGGTCCAGGTTGTTACCTGTGCTTCTAGCTGACCAGCTACAGGCTGGATGTTCCAACAACTTGCTCCAGTTCAGGGCGCCAATCCCAAACCCAGGTTGCTACCTGTACATCTGACCAACTAGCAGTAGTTTGGACATCCCCACTGGCCCCTTCTTGGATTCAACTGAATTTGCTAGAATGGCTTCCAGAACTCAGGAAACTCACTTACTCATTAGTCCATGGGTGCATTATAAAGTCCATGGGTATAAAGTTGCTGATTTTGCAACTTAGAATCAGCCGGATGGAAGACAGGCATAGGGTGGGCATGCAGGAAGGGCAGGGAGCCTCCAAACCCCCCCCCCCACACACACACACCCCAGGTGCACCACTCTCCCAGCACCTCCACATAGTCACCAACCCAGAAGCTCTCCTGACTCTCTCCCTCTGGGTTTTTACTTCATCACACAGGCACGACTGATTCTATCAGCCATCGGTGAGGGATTCAAGTTCCAGGCCCTCTCCCTTCCCTCGAGGTTGAGGAGTTGGGCTGAAGGTTCCAGCCTCCAATCACATGGTTGGGTCTCCTTGGCAACCAGCTCCTATCCTTAGGTGACATCAAAAAGCCACCTCATTGACATAATGAAAGACGCTTTCATTGCTTCTTTTCACTTAGGAAATTCCAAGGATGACGGCCAAAAATATATTTCTTATCATTCGTTACGACATTACATTGGACTGACCACTTCCTTGATTACATCTATCAATGGCTCCCTCCTACCTCCACATGTCCACTCCTGGCTATTGCCACTGTATCTCACTGTTCACCATGTCTCACTCTCCACGCCTCTTGCCAGCATCCCAGCCTTCACTTTCTAGATCGCCTGCACACGCTTCTAGCCTGCCCCAATGCGTTTGACCCCGTGTTACCTTTTTTCCCAAGCCAATCCCTCTGCCAAGAATGCTTTCTCTACCCTATTCCCACTCCTAACCTAATAAACCCCTACTCCTTAACATTCAGTTCAAGATCATCTCCTCCTTGAAGAATCCCCTGGTCCCCTCAGGAAGTGGAAACCACAGCCTGTTTGTGATTTTACGGCAACATTTATTACGCTACTCCACGTGTGGGCTTTTGAAGGGTACGTGTGGACCTGGCCTTATTCCTGTTAGGATCACCCACCCCAAAGCATGACCTGGTGCATACCCTTCATCCACCAAACGTCCCATAAATACATAAACAAAAGGATGAACAACCAAAACGAAATAACACATGGAAAGCATGAGTGAACATGCTTAGCATGAGTGAAGCACTTCACAATTCTAGAGCACGTGAGCTTTAACCGAACCATTTGATCCTGGGGCTTTCCCAGCAAATCCAGGCTTGGAGCCTCTGAGTGACTTGCCAGGTTAAAACGTGACAAGGTAAAGACGTGAATTCAAGTGTCCCAACGCCAAGTCCAGTCCCCCTTCCACACCAAACGCTGTCATTATTAAGAACTAATGATTAAAAAAAAACAGAACTAATGATAGTTTGTCTGAAAAACCCCCAATGGAGGATCTAGCTTAGAAGAGGGCACAGTCCCAAAGACCGGAATGGATGATCCTTTACGAGGAGGGTCGGCACCCTCCTCGCTGCGGGCCGGGGAGCACCGCGGGTCGGCGGGCACTTGGGAGAACCGGTCCTTTAGGGAAATGACCACCGGGAAGATACTAGAAACAGGTTTTGCCAATTTCCCTGATTTCACCAACGGCCAACCCCATTTCCTGCACTGCATTCCTCGCTACAACCGAAGTTCCAGCCCTTGGAGAGAAGCCGAGAGGTTTCTGCAAATGTTTTCTCTTCAACAGATGGAGCAGAAACCGAGAAGCGTTACAAGGAAGATGGATCGGTGCGTCACATTTGCAACAATAAAAATACAGCAACGGTTAAAAGCAGTCGCAGTTAAACAGAAGTGGAAACCCAGGGTTAGCCTAAATCTTTTTTTTAATTAAAAGTGAGGGAGGATTTCAAAGTTCTATTTCAGTCCCTCGGAGCGTCGAGGCAGTGAATCCGGAATGTTTATGTGGCTGGGCTGGGTGTCGGGGTGTCGGATGGCTTGAGATTTACGGGTCCAGGTCAGAGCCTGAGCAAACCCCGCAGAGTGGGAAACCGTGAGGACAGGCGCGGGGGATGGAAATCACACGCGCAGGAAAACCCGGGTTCAAATCCCAGCTCTGTCCCTGGTGACTGCAAGGGGATCACGTAACCCTGAGTGTCAGTCATGCCATCTGCAAAACAGGAAGGCAGGGCCTGCCTCGGGGACTCCCTGCAGGCTCTGGGTGAAATAATGGGGGCGGAACACGGGAGAAGTCATCCTCTGCAGGTTTTTACTCACCCTGCACCCGCCACAACCACCACAAAGGTTACCCTAAGTTACCCCAAGTCTCTGTATCACAGACACCTCTGGCATTCACCTCTTCTTCACTCGGGCCTGCTTTAATATCTAGATGAGCACTTCACCAACTGTGGTCTCAGGACACCTGACATGGGCACATCTGGACGCTTTTCAAAAGATTTTGAAAAAAAAAATGCTCTCGGGGTTAATAACTTACGGAAAAGGATCCCTGCAAAGCACATAGCCATGTCGGCACCTCCACCCTCTGCCTCTGGGATCCTCTCCCCCTACAGCTCACACAATCCACACGCCCCTCGCCCCCAATACCAGCTACACAGACGTACTTTGCTGGATGATTATGGCTCTAGCTGGTACAGACATATGTGCTACAAACACATGCATATATCTACACATCCATGCATTTTAAGAAATGCATGTGAGGAAGAAGAACGCACGCATCCCCACAGGTCCATGAGCACGTGGGTGTGTGCACGCGCGCACACACACACGCTGCTATACTCACGCGCCAGTACACTGAGGCCAAAGACATGTAAACAAAGTCTTTAATATAAAAAACTCCATTTCAAATACCAGTCCTGATCACTTCAATTCTAAGAGCCTTAGTTGACACATCTTCAAAATTGAAACTGTAATATCTACAATAACTACTTGATAGTTGTAAAATCAAATATATTACCATGCATGGAAGCCCTTATTCCATTGTCAGAAACATTGTAGGTGCTCAATAAATGTATGTCAAGAGCCCCAGAATCGTTTGTCTATCTTACCTGTTCGAAAAACATTCATCTCCACACAAGGTTATCCCATCTGAAGGCAGCGACTCTCTCTACCCATGAGTACATCCAAATACAGTCATAGGCTCGTGTGAAAACGATCCAGACTCAGGATTCAGGAGAGCAGCACACGTGCACCTGCATGCGTGAGTATGCACACGCGTGTGCTCATGGACACGTGTGCACACACACAGCTCCCGTGCCATAGAGCCAGAAGCTCTGCTGCACACCCTACCCCCCCTTTCAGCAGGTTCTCCCTGCACCTGTCAAAATACACGGCTGGATCTGAGGTCCTGTGGGACGATCTGGAGGGCACAATCCCTACACACGAAACGGATGCCAGGTCTTAAACAAACAAACAAACAAGACAAAACCAAAGACTTGGCGATATAAGCCAAGACTTCAGACACAATACAAGCAAGGGCACAGATGAACAAGGGTTTACCATGTGTTTACAAGAGGAGGGCCTGAGAGGAAAGACGGCAAGACTGGACGCCTGAGAGGAGAGGCCTAGCGTGCAAAAGACTTTTCTAGAAAGCTCATTAGACATCATATGGGAACCCCCATCGCCCCTCCCCTCCCCTCCTGAAGTTTACAGTCCCCAACAAGAAGGCCAGCATTTAGGGGGCTATTTTCTAAAATGGCACCATGGCTACGTTTGGCCCACGTGAAGCATTACAGCAGGGGATGGTCAGTAAGCATGAACGAACACATGAATTCCTCTTTCGCTTTGAGCTTTCCATTAAGTGTTCAGTTTAGGTGTCAATAAAGCCAACGGTCACCCCACCAAAAACCTGCACAATGTTCAGAAACCCCACTTGTCTCCACCAGCAGCGGTCACCGACGGTCTATATGTTGGCACTGATTGGACTAGATATTCATCATTAGTGTCATTAAGCTTTAGAGCTCCTTTGCGGCCACCTTTCCCCTGCACAAAGTTTCTTAAAAATGTTTGTATTTTTAATGCTATGTTAGTATTTTCCGTGAATTGGGAAGCAGGGTGGACCCGATAACCATAAAACGCCATTCTCTTCTAAAAGACTCTAATTTCATGATTCTATGATTTTTAAGATGTGGTGGTACCAAGAGTTGATTTTTATATCCCATGAATATTACATTCTATGAGTCTATGAGATTTTTGACACTAGTTTTTATTATTCTAAGATTCTCTGATTCTAAGGCTTGATAGATCCTAAAATTCTACAGCTATGACTCCAAGATGCCAATATTATAAGATTCTGACATTTGAGCTTACAACTCCAAGCCACCATTACGTACAAATGTGATTATCAGACTCTCCCCCATGAGACAGACGGAACCTAAGCCAGAGTCAAGGCAGCTGTACTCGGATGTGGAAGGTGGGGTGGTTGTGCACAGAGAGAAAAATGCTCACCTAAGACCAGAGCTCCTAAGACACATCTCACGGCTCTCCAAACACCTCCCGTGGCTCAGCGTCCCTTCCACACCCCATCCTACGGCCTACCCAGAGATGAGAATATTTGCTGCTGGAACACAGGTGATGCAGAGGCAAGGCTCAGCTGTTTCTTGCCATTTTATCCCCCAGCCTCTAGCACAAGGCCCGAACACAGAGGTTCTCAATAAACACGCACTATTGGATTCACCTCAATAAATATCACGTGCTCTTGGATTCACCTCCTTTTCCTCCTCTTCTTCCTGCTTGTCTTTCTCCATCACCTCTTACCAGGGTGTTGGAACTTCCACGCCCGTGAATCACACAATCCTCACAGGAATCCAGTGGTGGATGGGTTATCATCCCCCTTCGACCGACGACGAGCCTAAGGCCCAGAACGACTTTCCAAAGGCCACACAACTAAAGTGAAAGAGAAGGGATCAAACCCAAATTGTCTGCTCTGAGCTCAGTCCTCTTCCTTTATTCCATGCTGCCTTCTAAATGAACGTTCTTAGCGATAATTTAAAAATAACCAGAAAACCGCTACCCAAAGAGCCTCCACTTCCCGTTCCTGACTTTAACTCTGAATTCATTTTCTCAAATCCACGCCAATTCTTATCTCAGGATTTCCAATAATCGAGGACCTACCACACCCAACTGTTCATTTCATTCTTGAGCCTTTTTTTTTCCCCTCCTCTTGAGAGTGCTGTACATGGCATGTGTTTATTTTTCAATTAAAGCAAATTAAACTTAATTTTGTTTTGAGACTTTTTTATTATTATTATTTTTTTTTTTTTTAGAATTTCACAGCCCACGGTGAGATAATTGAGATCCCGCTGTTTCTGGAAGCACTATTTAGAGAGCAGGACTAGAACTGGCACAACCTTGGAGGAAGCCATCCTTAATCCCTCCCTCCCCTTCACCACCCGCCACGGTCACCTCGCCAATCTGTCCAATTCCTTGCCACTGTCCTGCCCCAGAAGGTCACGCATGTGTCATCTGAACCACAACCTGCCAAAGGGCCACCGACCCCGTCTCCCCTCCTCTCACCCTTCTTGTCTTAATCCCAGATCTGGTCATGTCAATCCTTCTCTTAAGAGTCATTGACAATTTTCTAAACACATATTACTTAATATGAGTTCCAAGGCTTTCTACGTTCCATCCCCGGGTTATTTCACCAGCATCACCCTGAGCATGTTCTCCAGTCACACTGAACTCCGTCCTCTCCCACTGTCCCCTTGGAATGTCCTTTTTCCAACTACCCAACTGGCTATCCGACCTCGACGGCTCATGCAGACAGACCTCCCCTCCATCTCCGGACATGCTGCCTATGTTCTAATTTCAGCAGCAACTACTCTCTATTATCTCAGTTTGCACATCTGTTTCCTCATCAAACTGGCAGAGCTTTAGATCAGGAAAATGTCCTATTCATCACAGATGGTCCAGAATCTGGAATATAGTAACTCCTCAAAAAGAAATATGTTTTTTTTGGGGGGAAAAAAACGAATGAGAAGAAAGCAGGAATAAACTAAAAGAGAGATAGAGGAGTATAAGGAGGGAGAGAAAAATAAGGCAAGAAGTTAAGACTATAAAGGTAGAAGGAAGGGAGGAAAGAAGGAGAGAGAGGGATGGAGGAAGGAGGGAGGGAGGTAGTAAGGAAGGTAAAACATTAAATCTGGGAAACTACCCTTCCTATTGTTCTTTATAATAATTTTCTTCATATGACCATCATGCTTGAAATAATAGAGGCCATCAGAATTGCTTATAAAACATTTTTCCTTATGCATAATATTCTGATTTTTCAATGGGAGGCATAGTTGTCGTGTGTACAGTCTCCTAAACTAAGCTGTATAGAATTATTAGTAAGAATTAAGTGAAAAACATAGAAAATTGAAATGTTGTGGTCAAAGAACTTTGAGAAAGCTTGAATCAGCTTGAAGATCTCCCCCCTATCAAAGAACTTTGCTGGAAACTCGAATTTGCTTATACGTAACCTGATTTCCAAGAAGAGGGTAGATCATGAAGCATCTCCCAGTTATTGGATCACGCTACACAAAAACTCCTTGGGGGGAAAAAAAAACTCCTTGGAGTTTTTGAAGAACTAGTGCACCATGGGATAGGATATGAAAATGCTCTGCCGATGGAAGGACGGCTGTCTGGGAGTCAGGGATCTGGGTCCTGGGTTAGCATCCCTACTAATAAAGACTGTGGCCTTTGTCACATGCCCTGACACTCCCCCCAGTGGAGTCTTCTTTTCCTTATCTGAAGAAAGAGGTAGGTTGGACATAATGGATCGTACAGTGTCTTCTGGCTCCATTCTAACGGTCCTAGATGAAGAGGAGACACGGGCGTGGTGTCATGTCTTTGTGTCTACCATCTGCTCTCCCTGGAAGGTCCCCGTTCCACGTCCACAAGTACAGGCCCCTCTCTCCAATGACACCGCCCCTCCTGAGCCCTTCCTGGGCAACGTGCAGTAGCACGCTTTCACTCCCAAGGTTTCCTAGGGAAACATTCCATTTCTACAAGAATCTGCCTTGAATATAACTCACACTCTCCTTAATTCATTTAATCTGTTGATGGCGATTCTATAGGTCATACGTTGTGATTACAAAGGTGGCGAAGGCGCAGTCTCACATATGCCTTCTGTTCCTTCGGAGCCCTGGGGGATATGTCACAGTCCGAGACGGTCTCCCGAAGAGCTCAGTACAATGACTTAATCTGGGACAGAATCTGTCATTTGTAAGTCCACTTTAGAGTCCATTTAACGTTTCAGCCAGTAATGTCAAGTCATTTTTTTAGAGCCTTGGAACTCCTTATTCAACTCCTACACAAAAAAGTAATAAAGCAAAGCAGACAAAGCGGCTGCTCTGGCGCAGACGGCATGGTGGCCAGCGTCACCTGCTCAGCGCCTCCTACGCCCGCGGTGGACCTCCTTACCCAAAATTAAAAACGGAAATGGGGTCGGAATGAAAGTCTTCTGATTCCAAGGTGGAAGCCTTGGATCACGCTACACAAAATGTGTTCAGGTTTGTGAAGAGGGAGCTTTAGAGAGTGTTTGGGAAGAAGGATGCTTTCCAAGTCATGGTCCGCAAAACACAGACACGTGAAATGATTCTGGGGGATACAGGGGTGGTGCTGCTTTTCTTGTCAGGGCGCAAGAGCCACTTTAACATGTATCAGAAAGTATAAATCATTGACCTAATCGTTGGTTTTTATGAGTAGCACTGCTCAGGCCAAGGCCAGACCAAAAAAAAAAAAAAAAAAAGAAAAAAAAAAGAAAGAAAAAAAAAGAAAAAATGAAGTCCTTTTAAATGTGATTTAGGACAAGTGACTTAGAAATTTAGCAAACTCTGCATTAAAGCATGTGCCCCTGCTCCTTTTCCTACCAAGAACCGCTCACTGAGCCCCCACTCCTGCTACTTAACGTGTTCATTACCCACAGAACGCCCATTCATCAAAGAAATATTAGGGGATGCAGGTTACATACAAAAGACCGAAATTCACTCATAATCTATCACCCAAAGACGACCACTCAACTATCCGGGTGCATCTGATAAAAGTGGCACGCCTCACCCGATATATATCCTACCTTGTCTATTTTTTTAAACTTACTAGTTCCCCCCAAAAATACACCCGTGTCGATAAACATCATCGCCAGGGCCGCCTACTGAGCACCTGGGGCACGTCGCTGAGTCCTTTCCCCGCGTGGAGTTCCCTTCTCAGAGCGAAGCCAGCAGGGAGGTATTGCTGTGAGCCCCAGTTCACAGATCACGTCCCTGGCCTTCGCCCCACTTTCTAACTGAAAAATGTGCTCCTCCTCCACATCCTCGGCGACCGCAGCTATCCCGTGACACTTTGTTCTGTGGTTTCTTTTTTTCTTTTATCCCAAACACTCTCTGAAGCTCCTTCTTCACAAACCTGCACACATATAACTAATTTACTTCTCAGAACAGGGTATTTCTTAAAATGGAAGGATCTAGGGGCCTCCAGGTGGCTCAGTGGGTTAGGCGTCTGCCTCCAGCTCAGGTCATGATCTCAGGGTCCCGGGGCGAGTCCCATATTGTGCTCTCTGCTCCACCAGGGAGCCTGCTTCTCCCTCTAGCCCTCCCCCTCGTCCTCCCCCCAACCCCTGCTCGAGCTCTCTCTCTTTCATGCTGTCTCTCAAATAAATAAAATCTTAAAAAAAAATACATGGAAAATGGAAGGATTTGTACCTTTGTTTTGAAAAATAGGATCAGAGGCAGAGATTATGGTTGTAATAGGGATAGAAATCGCGATCTAGGCCCTGCTCCCTCTGGGGGGCACCTCCTCCCCCTCCCTGCCCCTTGGTCACCTCCGTGTAGATGGTCTTACTGTTCATGCAGCTCACCAGGCCCAGTCCCACCTCAGCGACTGTATTCTTCTGCTCTATTCTTGCTAGAATGTTCTCTGCCCAGAAGAGCCTGGCTGTCCCCCACCCTCCCTGCAGATCTCCGCGCTGATGCTGCCCTTGCTCACGAGGCGAAACAGCACGGCCTCCCCAGCCAAGCCACCCCTCCGCACCTGACGCACGTACGTTCACTTGTCTGCCTGTTCATAGACTTGACCCCTGAGAGAGGATCCGCCCCAAGAAGGCAGGGGCAAGTCAGCGGAGCCCACTGCCGAGGGACTAGCTCCCACAACAGCATTTGGCATAAGCACTCAGGGAATGACGTTTATTTGTTTGTTGAAATGAAAGAACGAAAGTCACATTTTGTAAAGACATGTCCATATGGAATTCCACCAAGGCCACAGGACAGTGTCTTATTCCCTGCCTTCTTTCAACACTGGATGCTGCCATCAAAAAAGAAAAAAAAAAGCCATTCTGATGATGCCGTACCGTATTGCATTGCTGTGTTCATCTCTGATGGCTAGGGAACCTGAATATTCTAGCTTTTTCTAATAGGTTTGTTGGCCATGTGTGTTTCCCATTCCATTTTCAGCCGGAAGGTCCACCCCCAGATCACATTCTGATGGTAGATGATCTTATGACCACATCTGAGCTTATGTTCCATTAACAGGGAAGGAAAACTCTGCCTCGGACATTTCCCTGTGTGCATGTTGTTTTCCTGTTAATACCAATATCCCTTTCTTTATACCGTGTCTGTGCGTGTGCGTGCGCGTGGAAAGAGAGAGATCCGATACACACGTCATTTCTCTTGCGGCATCTGGCTGTCAACAATTCCATCTTGCCGTTTCCTGAGATGCTTTTTAAAAGTGCTCCTGGTTCCAGAGGTGGCTTTGGCGCATCTATTCCCGAGAAGAGTCACATCTTGGTTCTTGGCTCTGGCCCAGGGCCAGAAAGTAGCTTTCCTACGACTACGGGTCCTGGTCTGAGCAGCATTTGAACTTCCACAACCTAACGGTACAAATAAACACACGAAGCTAAGGTTTCCTGCTGAGGCATTGTGAAGTTAAATTACTATTTTAAGAGGCTATGAAGTTGGCAGCCAGAAAGCCCTGGAAGAGTGGAAGATATTCACGATGCTGACAGATAAAGAAGGAGAGAAAGCAAAATGCAGGTTATTAAGGAGATTTAAGAAGCCTCCCTCCAGTGGCACCGTTTATAACATCTCCTGGAACATGCAAGATAGATGCCTCGCGCACTGAGGAGCCTTAGAAGACGGGGATTGAGGGCCGGGCCCGCAGAATGCTGCGAGATTTGCAGCAATGGACCCGGCCCAAGACAGTGGAGGCAAAGCAGCAATAATCAACCTTGATTTGGGGAGGCCTGCAAGCCGCCGAGGGCCCGACACCGCCTTAGGCGGGCAGGCGGAGGGATGTCAATGCTCAGTGTGGATGGACACCTGTTGGACACCCACCCCACGCTATCACTCATTATGTGTCTTGGGGCGAATCCTTCCACCTCGGAGCCGCAAGGTCCTCATCTGGAAAATGGGGAGAATGATTATGCTGTTAAGAGTGAGACCGTGGAGCCTGAGCTAAAACACGTCACGAAACGCCAGCCCTTGGTAAAATGAATGATACAAGTGAGGGACTGGGGAGCCAGCGGGAGGGGGTGGTTAGCATGGTTCGCACAGGAGCATGAAGCACGCTGTCAATCATGCTTTCCCGCATGCACTTGCTGAGCAGCGGGCCACACAGCTGAGAAAACCAGACCCAGAGGTGCAGGGACATGGGCCGTCGGGGGGCTGGGTACTAGCAGCAACTCCGAGACAGTCTGACGTCAAACGGGGAAAATGGATACGTGAAAAAGAGAGAAGATTGATCTGGACTCTACGGAAGTGGATTTTCAGCTCCGATGGCTGACGGTCCTGTAGCTGGAACTGGCTTCTGACCCGTAGTAATAGAGACAATTAAACAATCTGCCTCGGTCTTTTGGATTTTATATCCATCCCCCCACACCTGTTCCTATGCTCTCAGTCTCTCCCCTAAGTGCTGGCACCACGCTGCCACCTTGGGGGAGGGGGACTGGTGAAAAGGATTGAGCAGGCTCCTGTGCAAGGTGCTGAGAGCCTTGACGCTGGGGATACCCTCTCCTCTCCTCCTGCGGGCCCGGGCAACATTTAATCTAATGCAACGGGGCGTAGTAATAATAACAAGCGGCCCCAGTGAATGTTCATGCGACGTGCACGGTCTGCCAGCCGTTGTCGGAAGCACTGATATCAGCCCATTAAACCCCCAGCACCTCCACCAGGAGTCGGGAGGGCCCTCCATTTTGCAGATTGGAAAACCGGCCCAGGAACGTGAGGTAATCTGGCCAAGGTCACGGAGTAGAGAGTGGAGGAGCCGGCATTCACGCTCCAGCACTAACGCTTTCAAGCCCTACACTTTCACGTCGGCCAGAAATAGCCCAAGTCCCCCACGCATCATGGACTCAGTGTGTGGCCTTGGACAGGTGACATCACTGTGCTGTGCCCTGGTTTCCTCAACTCTAGAACAAGGTCATGCCACTCATGCATGAGCTTGCTCAGAATAGTCAACAGGCTACCTACAACAGGGACCTATAAGAAGGACCTATAAGAAGGACCTACAACAGGGACCTATAACAGGGACCTATAACAAGGACCTATAACAGGGACCTAAAACAAGGACCTATAACAAGGACCTATAACAGGGACCTAAAACAAGGACCTATAACAAGGACCTATAACAAGGACCTACAACAAGGACTTATAACAGGGACCTATAACAGGGACCTAAAACAGGGACCTATAACAGGACCTAAAACAGGGACCTATAACAGGGACCTAAAACAAGGACCTATAACAAGGACCTACAACAAGGACCTATAACAAGGACCTACAACAAGGACTTATAACAGGGACCTATAACAGGGACCTAAAACAAGGACCTACAACAAGGACCTATAACAAGGACCTACAACAAGGACCTATAACAAGGACCTACAACAAGGACCTATAACAAGGACCTATAACAAGGACCTACAACAAGGACTTATAACAGGGACCTATAACAGGGACCTAAAACAAGGACCTATAACAAGGACCTATAACAAGGACCTACAACAAGGACCTATAAGAAGGACCTACAACAGGGACCTATAACAGGGACCTATAACAAGGACCTATAACAGGGACCTAAAACAAGGACCTATAACAAGGACCTACAACAAGGACCTATAACAAGGACCTACAACAAGGACCTATAACAAGGACCTACAACAAGGACTTATAACAGGGACCTATAACAGGGACCTAAAACAAGGACCTAAAACAAGGACCTATAACAAGGACCTATAACAAGGACCTACAACAAGGACCTATAACAAGGACCTACAACAAGGACTTATAACAGGGACCTATAACAGGGACCTAAAACAAGGACCTAAAACAAGAACCTACAACAAGGACCTATAACAAGGACCTATAACAAGGACCTACAACAAGGACCTATAACAGGGACTTATAACAGGGACCTAAAACAAGGACCTATAACAAGGACCTATAACAGGGACCTAAAACAAGGACCTCTAACAAGGACCTACAACAAGGACCTATAACAAGGACCTACAACAAGGACTTATAGCAGGGACCTAAAACAAGGACCTAAAACAAGGACCTATAACAAGGACCTATAACAAGGACCTATATCAAGGACCTATAACAAGGACCTACAACAAGGACCTATAACAAGGACCTACAACAAGGACCTGGCATAGCACAGAGCATAGAGGATGCACTGGGCAGCTCCACCTTCCCACCCCAGAAGGGCTTTGTCATCGTGGCAGTTGAGCCATCTCTGACTATTGTGGGTGAAGAACTTTCCAGAATCCCCTCAAATGCCACCCCATGTTCTAAATGCCCAATTCCCACCATCAGGAAGGAGAGGAGAGCGCAGGTAATATTTTCAGGGATCGTTTGTAAGACTTCACTGGACTCCGAAAGATGCTGGCCTGTTCATAAGCATTTAGAATCAAATTCTCTGTGACCCCTCTCAGCCCTCCTCTGCCTCGGCCCTCTCTGGCGATGGCATCTGGTGAGGACGACTTCATCAAAGAGTCTCACCTCCATCATTCGTCTCAGCGGAAAAACCCTATTACCACCCCCTGCCAGGTAATCTATTTTTTGAGCTTTCCCCTACATTCCTAAACACACCAAAGCGCTGATTTTCTTTTTT
This sequence comes from Nyctereutes procyonoides, assembly GCF_905146905.1. Taxonomy (NCBI): domain Eukaryota; kingdom Metazoa; phylum Chordata; class Mammalia; order Carnivora; family Canidae; genus Nyctereutes; species Nyctereutes procyonoides. The sequence goes on along the minus strand of NW_026575135.1, from coordinate 1,576,204 downwards.
TAATGGCCCTTCTGCTTTGTGCAGATGTTTTTTAGCGCGCCAGCCAAGACGCTCCGGGGCCCTCCCCCCCCACGTGCCCGTGAACTCAGAGCCCATCAAAATCCACGAGAAATGTGGCTTCTCCACCCCCCGCAAGCTGAACCGTACTCGCCGAAGGCAGATGCCCCTGGCACGGTTTATCCCGGGGCTTCCATGGCCCCCCAGAATCTCACTCCCTCAGTGATGCTCCTTCTCAGGTGGGAGACGCGGGAACCCATGCTCCGAAGCGGCCCTCGGCGGCCACCCTTCGTCTGGGGGACCCAACTGTGACCTCTAACTCGGCTGCTGCACGTTGCCCCCAGGATCCACCCATTCTCCTGGGGGCGCCCCCTGGCTCATTTGCAGGACCGCTGAAGGGCTGGGGGAATTCTAGCTGGGCAACCCCCGCGGGCCAGGGTGGGGTTAGCCCTTACACGGGGCTCTAGCTGCTGCGATGGGCCATTACTTGGACGCCTGCCGCTCCAACCTTTGCAGTTTGCACAAAAACCACTGCATCGTGCATTTGTGGAGAGCCTCCCGAATCCACCTCCTCACCGGGGTGCGGTGGGGGCTACGGTCTCTTAGCTGCCCCAGAGGGGCCCCAACATCGTGGCAGGCGGCTCTGCACCCTGGGAGAAAAGCTCCCCGCACTGGGAACAAGGCTCGTTCAGAATGATCTATCTGGGGCCAGCGGCGGGGCCTGCACCAGGTTTCTCCGCCCATGCGCGTCCTCCACCGGGGAGCGGACAGGCCGCTCACCCCTCTTAACCTGCTCGCACCGGCCTCGTGCAATCCATGCTCCTGGAGGCTACCTGCAATCTCCCAAACACGGTTCTTTTGAGATACGAGATCCCCCTCGCCCTCATGTGAAAAAAAAGAAATTAATTTCACTTTTCCTCAGCCTCATTATCTTCTTAATTGTCTTCTTGGCCCCCTCAGTAGCAAGGACTGTCTACGGATTTCTAGGCAGCCTTTTTAGGCTACTGCGTTCCAGGAGGACAGTGGGCTTCACGCTGCCACTTAATCGCTCTGATATTAAGAGGTACAACAGTGTGGGATTCCCAGGTGGCTCAGCGGTTTGGCACCTGCCTTCGGCCCAGGGCGTGATCCTGGAGTCCTGGGATCGAGACCCATATCGGGCTCCCTGCATGGAGCCTGCTTCTCCCTCTGCCCCCCTCTCTCATGAATAAATAAATAAAATCTTAAAAAAAAAAAGAGGTACAAGAATGGCACATCTCTCGCTTGCAAGCACCACATCTTGAGTCACGGTCTGTGCCCTGAGGTGTGACCTCTCTCTGATTTGCTCGTTTTTGAGAAGGTATCTAAAGACTATGAGGAAGCACGGCCGTCGTGTGCTCTCTGTCCGCCCTCTTGCAAGAACTCGGTGGTGCAGGATTTCGCTGAGCTGGGGCAAATCCCCTTGGTGGTCTGGTCCTCCTCAGCTAGCAGGAGGCAAGCCCAGAGAGGGGCAGATGTGTCCTTAGGATGGTCCAGATATAGAGCGAGAGGAGCCGGGACGAGAATCGGGTGCCAGGCCCCTACGCTCTCACTGTGCGGAATGGAGAAGGAAAACGAAAAGATAATGTTGTCTGATCTCCAGACCCTACAGTCACTGCCGTCTTCCTCCTCCCCACCACTGCCACCTGCACCGTCCTCTAATCTTTACCTACCCGACACTCTCAGACTTCTGAAAGGACAGTTGTCCGTCCACCATGAACGATCATTATGGATTCGCAGGCCTCCTGTTGGATGGCCAGCACCTGGCAGGGTTCCTCGCCGTCTCCACCAAGCCCTTTTGTTCAAGGCCTTTCCCGGACATGATACCCCATAAATGTTTGCTGATCCAAAATGATTCCAGCCTTCGTTTTATCTTACCAGACTTCAAGTATCTGCTCCATGTAGTCATTCTCTTTCTCCTTCCTCCTAGCCATTTCCCCCCGTCCAGGTCTTCCCCTCCCTTTAGAGCTGCACGCGCCCAGAGTGTGCAGCACCCAGAGCAGGACTAGAAGTTAAGATGGAAAAACCCACTGAAAGGATGGATTAAAAGTGGACAAGATGAGGGGCGCCTGGGTGGCTCAGTAGGCAGGCATCTGACTCTTGGGTTTTGGCTCAGGTCATGATCCCGGGGTCCTGGGATGGAGCCCGGGTTCGGGCTCTGTGCTCAGTGAGGAGTCTGCTTGAGGTTTTCTCTCCCCCTCTGCCCCTTGCCCCCAACCCTTCCTCATGTGCCCATGTATTGGTGCTCTCTCTGGTTCTCTCTCAAATAAATAAACAAACACATCTTTTTTTTTTAAAAAATGTACAAGACAGACACGTGGCCAGGGCACCTGATGCTGAGCTTCTGTCAATCTCCACACTCTTCTCAGCTCAGTCCTCGGGCTGCCCACTCCCCAAGCAGAGACATTTTAAGGGTGGTGGGGATGAACGGCAGGGGTGGTGGTGTAATTCTAGGCTTTTTATTCCTGCATCTTTTACAAGGCCTTTTGATCTGGCCCCACCTGACTTTCTTATTTCTGTCTCATGACACTCTCCTCATTGGAGAGCTCCAGCCACAGGACTGCTCGGACCCCCTCGGTTTGCACAGGTTTAGTGACTTCTTCTTGGTCATCTCTGCCACACGCTGGCTTCTCCTCACTGAAGCAGCTCCAAAGCCACGCCCTCGGAGAGGTCTCTCCCTCTCGGCTACCCTGTCTACTGTTACATCATCCACATTCCTAATTGTTTGCATGGCATTTACTATCACATGAAATTGTTTTGCTCATCTATTTGTTTACCCATTTGGACCCATCTCTCCCCACAAGAGTATGAGCTCCATGAAAAGAAGACCATGGTCACATGACATCTCTGGCGTCCAGACTGGATGTTCAGTGGAGTAGCCACTCATCACAGAGAGCTTTGAAATTAAAATTAAGGGCAGCCCCTTTGGCCCAGCGGTTTAGCGCCGCCTTCAGCCCAGGGCCTGACCCTGGAGATCCAGGATCGAGTCCCACATCGGGCTCCCTGCAAGGAGCCTGCTTCTCCCTCTGCCTGTGTCTCTGCCCCCCTCTCTCTCTGTGTCTCTCATGAATAAATAAATAAAATCTTAAAAATAAATAAATAAAGCTATCAATTAAAAAAAAGAAATTAAAATTAAAATTGGATTCCGTTAAATGCTCGGTTCATGGGGGCACCTGGGCGGCTCAGCTGGTTAAGCGTCCCAGGGTCCTGGGAGAGAGTCCTGAGTCAAGTCGGGCCCCTTGCTCAGCAGGGAGTCTGCTTCTCCCTCTCCCTCTCCCTCTGTACTTCGCCCTGTTCAGGCTCCCTCTCTAAGAAACAAATAATTAAAAAAAAATTCAGTTCATCAGTAACACCACCCACATTTCAAGTGCTCAGAGTCACACGTGCTTAGTGGCTACCATACTTATTGCCCAGCACAGGGAACATATCCATTATCACAGCAAGGTCTACTTGATAGCATGGGTCTGGAGCAACGCTTGAAAAATAGTCATCACCTAATAAATATTTGTTGAATAAATGGATGAATCAATGCCCCTTTTAATCCTTACTCAACTGTAGGTCGCCCTTCCCCTTTTGTGGTTTCTAAACCCTACAAACGTGATCAACTAGAGGATGCCCAGAGAACGACATTCAGTTTGGCCAGGGGCCCAAACGAACGTTACAGGAGACAGGGTTGTGGCAAGAGGCCCTCCCGGAGGAGAATACTTATGATGATATGATTATGCTTCCACAATAGAGGAAGAACTGATCATTAGAAGAGAATTATATTTGTGTTGTATGATTTCAGAGACTTAAGGACAAAAAGGGCAGATTTAGGGACACAGTGAGAAAACATCCCAGCAAAGCTCTCCCTATACAACCTAGGCTGATTTGTGCGATAATGACTTCACCATTGCCAAAAGTACTAAAAATGAGACTGAGCGGATATGTGTTACAGGTATTACGGAAAAAAAAAGGGATACTTGATTCTCAAATACGGAGAAAGGTCTAGTTATTGAGAAACCTTAAAACGCTGAGATTCTTTGATCAAATGGCCCCATGACCCCTTCATAACATCAATTTCAAAGAGTTAATACTATGCCCTGATCTATACTAAAATCCCCTGAACAACCCAACCCTGTTGCTCATCCACGATGGTTACCATTAACTCAGTGGTCTGTCTACCGGAAAAAGCAGAGATGCTGAAACAAGGGGCAGTTAGGTCCCAAGTGTAGCTGTGCTGCCCACGTGACCTTGGGCAAGGGACCTAGCCAGCATGAGGTTCACTTCCTTCTTCTATTGAAAGGGCTGTGTCTGTCTCACTGGGTGGGAGGGAAGATTAAATGAGAAGAAGACTAAAGACCCTGGAACGCAGTAGGGCAACGTTCGCTTCCAGGTAGGATATAATTTCACCTGCCTGTTTCATCACCGATATGCCCATATTGACGGTATTAGGCAGCACGATTTTGAAGCCATGATCCTATTGCTTTGCATGAACACGAAACAGTTATCAAAGGAGGGAGAGTGAGACAGAGAGGGAGAGAGACGACAGCTATGATTGAGACCAGACTCAAACGCAACAGCAAACATACACAGAGCAACTACTCTGTGTCAGTCCCCGGGGATTAAAAAAAAAAAAATGCTCTTACCAAGACCATATTGAGGAGGGCAAGCGAGGCATATACCCATGGAGCTACAAAATAGGGCAAACACAGACCCAGCTAAAATAGAATCTCAGACAAAATCATATGAGAGGACAGGGGAGAGAGAGTGATTTATTCCAAAATAAGATTTCGGGAAGACGTTTTGGAAGGGTCAATTGAGCTGGACGTTAAAACACCGGTAGGATTTTTTTTTTTTTTTTTTAAGTAGACGCCGAAGCTGAGAGATAGAGGGAAGATAAAGGTATTCCTTGGAGAAAGGGTTAGAGTGGAAAAACGACTGAGGGGGATTATCTGGAGAATGACATGAGAAAATTGGTCCTCTTCACATGACCCCCATTTTGTCTTTAATATGATTACCAGAGGTTCAGTGGCCAATTCATTAATCTTTGAATTTTAGCCAGGGGAACGCGGGGAGAGAAGGGCAGGTTATGTCTAACCCTCGTGGCCTGTTCAGGGGACGCGTACTGGTGACTTCATCTAAGGAACTGGGAGGGAACAAGCTAGAGGATGTGAATCCAAAAATGTCTCCTCACACCACCCAAGGCCCCTTTGGGCAAAGACCCTCCTGAGAAATGGAAGACTTTGTGGTCAATAGCCTAAACTCTTGCAAGCACGACGGCATCTTATTTGGACCGGCCAGGGGAGAGGGTTTCCAAAGTCCCCACCTGTACCACTGTCAAATACGTTCACTGCAGCCTGAGCTGGGCCACGGAAACTCAACGGGGGCCCAACAGCGGATTTGGAATCTCGGAGCTGATTCTCCTTGGTTGAAATGGAGTCACAGCTCCCCCTTCTGGGAGCTCAAGTGCCATCCAGCCTCGCAAAAAGCCTGCGTGGAAAAAGGCTCCACTGCAGATGGGCCTGAAACCCCCATGTTTTTTCCCAGTGCTCGCCGGCACCCCGAAACGAGCATCGAGGAGTCGGGGAGCACTTCTGTGTGGACGTGGTCGGAGCCTGTCCCTCCCGGGGATGTATATCCCCCCTTCCCTGGGGTGATGAGTCCCAGTCTCCGTGTGGGTGATGCCTTTATATAGGGGAACACAATTTGGTGCGGAGGTTGAAATCCCCTTTTGGGGAATATGGCAAGTAGGAAAGGTTTCTAAATCTGTGTGCACATGTGTGTGTGTGAGCGCATGTGTACACGCGTGCTTGGGCATGATCCTGCCACGGCAGCCCGAATACTCGCACGGGGCAAGAGTCTCCTGAATATAAAGAAATTAATTTGCCTGTAGTATTCGCGTCAGTAGAAGGGTGTACACTTGGCTCTCTGGAAGGCGACGTTTTCCCTAATAAAGAACTCAGGTACCGTCCGGAGGCTCCGCTGGACTCCGTCTACCAGCCACAGTCGGCACTGAGTCCATGCCTACACGTGATTCGGTGTGTGTGCGCCCGTGTGTGCGTATCTGTGTGCGTGTCTGTCTGTCTAGCAGGGGCAGTGATCAAGGCCCTGGACCCTCTCCCTCCGAGGTCCGGTTTCCAGACAGAGCAGCTCTGAAATGAGAAGCCTGGGTGTGTGTGTGTGGGGGGGAGACAGTGATTGTTTTGGGTGGGAGCATAGTGGTCAGATGGGGCCGCCGCGCAGTCCCTGGGAGGGGGGACGAGTGGAAAGGACGCTGACCTGGGCGGCGGGCACCCGCCCCAGCCCGAGCACACCACCAACTTGCTGGAGACTGTTAGGGAATTCTCAGCCCCTCTCGGGCCGCAGTCCTGCCTGTCTGCTCTTCAATATTCCTCCGGCTTCAACTGTCTATGAATTGGAAAAGAGATAAAGCGAGAGCAGTTCCGAACATCGGGTCTCCTCCTTTGATGTCACACCCCGCACCCAAAACGAACTAGGGGGCCCTGCTCTGGCCTGAGTTTCTGGAAGCAGATTCCTTGTGGCCCCGTGAAGGCTGCAGCCTGCGGTGTCAGCCTCTGGCCAGAGACTTGTGTGTCTGCAAGTGCCTGCAGGTAGCACCGTCACCCACCCGCCAGGGCAGGTTCTTTGCAAACACATGTTTGCTTTTATCTCTCCCAGAAGACACACGCACACGCACACACACACGCACACGCACACGCACACACGTGCACGCACACATATATCATTTTAAAAACACAATTCTATTTCTACTTTTCTTTTCCTCCAAAGGTCTTCCCAGAGGCTGTCTGCCAGCCAGGGGAGACAGGAGGCCGTCCCGGCCATCAGCCCTTGCCCACGCCAGCCTCCATGGCTGACGGCAGCTCGGCTGCCTCTTCTTACCTTGGGAAAGTAACAGCTGCCGAGTCGGGAAGCCATGCTAACAGCAGTAAAACTCAGCATTTTTTGCTGAGTAGGGCGAGCCTGTAAGAGGCAGCCGGGAATCAAATCAATGGCTGGCCCCAGAGTCCAAGCCCAGCAGGACCCAGCCGGGGCGGCCAAGAGACTTACCCGGGGAGCCCCGCGGAGGTGGGGAGGGAGGAAGAGGGACTGGACCCAAACCGGCTTCCTTACTGGCATTCCCCGCACGGCCCCCATGCCCTTGGCAGGATTTTGGAGCCAAGCAAGAGATGTGAGGTGCAAATCGACAGCAGTTTAAGTCAATTACCGCCTCGTTCTGCCCTGAGTTCCCCACCCACAACCCTTCACAGATTGTAGAGGTCTCTCAGCACCGAAACACACGCACGCACACGCACATGCACACACACACATGCACGCACATGCTCTCTGCTCTCCCATTTCCTCCAACTCCAGTGGAGCCATGGGGAGGCACAGTTTAGGGAGAGCTTGTCTTGGGGCTCCCCAGGCCTCTCCGAAATGGGGTCGGGAAGGAGGGATGTCTTAGGCAAGTGCCCCATCCATCTCCTCCCATATTACCGAGAGCTGCCCGCCCCCCCACCATGAGATTTTCTCTGTGATCCTGTGTAACTACGATGGATGAGCAGGTCCCCGAGGACTCTTCCGGCCTTTCCCTTTGGGGGGGGGGGTCCATGCAAACTTGCCCAGATCCTCCCCATAAAGCACCAGGAGCAGGAGGTGTGCTGGAGGTAGGGCAGGCTCTATCCCAGACTTGCCAAGCCCCACAGAAGGAGCCCACCGCCGCTCACTTCCTTCCTCTGTCACCCACTGCCCAGTGACTCCAAATTCCCATCAGAATCCTGGAGCCTGCCCAGTGTGGAATTTAAAGTGACAGCGTGTCATTGCCTCGGGGTCTGGCCATTTCTCTTTTCATATTAACCGGTGAGTCCAAGCGCAGCGGCTCTCCAGCGTTTGGGGGCATCTTGCCTCAAGGGTGCCAATACTGGGGTACACGGGATGCCCTCCTCATCCCCCCAAGGCTGCCCAGACCCCGAGCCCCGAGGCCGGGCGCACGGCGGGCGGCGGCGGCGGCGGGTTTCCCGGTGGTGCGTGATCCTGTAGTGAGGACCCCGCTCCATGGAAGCTGGAGGGGCCTCCCTGGGAAGACACACGAGCGCGCACACCCAACACACACGTACGAGCATGCACAGGCACATCGCGCCCTAAGTAGGTTAGAGGACCTCCGGGCGCCCCCCGACACACACGGGCGCGCGCACACGCCGCTGCACACGCAGGCTCACAGGCTCACACACGCTCACACGCGCACGCGGCGGCACATCGAGTTCCCAGCGCGGGCACACGTCGGGAGCGCGCGGGGGGCGCGGGGGGCGCGGGGGCCGCGGCGGGGGCGCCCCGAGGGCGGCGGGGGCCCCGGGCAGGGGCTGCGCGGCGCCGCCTTACCTGGACTCAGCGCCCGGCCCCGGCGGCGTTGAGCTGCGGGAGGACGCCCGTCATTCGGCTCGCGGGCAACTTGGGAGAGCGCGGCGGCCAGCGCGCATTCCGGGAGCGGCGCGGGGACTGCGGGCGCGCGGGGACCTGGCTCCCGGCAGCCTGGCTCATGCTCAGCCGTCCAGTCCCCTTCGGCGGCCCCGAGCGCGGAGGCAGGGATCCCGGCCCCGGGGGCGGTCGCTCCTCCCCCGGCCTCCCGGCTCCCCGGCTCCCCGGCTCCGCGGCGCTCGCCCGCCTGCCCCCCGCGCGCGATGGGCCCGCAGCCGTGGGGACCCGGAGCCAGGCGGCGGCGACTGTACCGGGGAGTCCGCGAGCGCCGCGGTGTCGGGGCGGGGAGCCGGGGGCCGGGCTGCGCGGGGGGCGGGGCCTGGCCGGGCGGGCGGCGGGGACTGGGGGAGCGGCGCCGGGCGGGGGCGGGGCGGGGGCGGGGGGCGGAGCGCGCGGCCCGGCCCCGCGGAGGAGGGTTTTGTACAGCTTCAGGCGGAGGAGGACGAGGAGGAGGAGAGGGGATGGAGAGGGGCAGAGGGGGGGAGAGGGGATGGAGAGGGGCAGAGGGGGCGAGAGGGGATGGAGAGGGGGGAGAGGCAGGGGGGGAGAGAGGGGATGGAGAGGGCAGAGGGCGGAGAGGGCAGGGGGGAGAGGGATGGAGACGGGCAGAGGGGGGGAGAGGGGATGGAGAGAGGGAAGGGGGAGAGGGACGGGGCAGAAGGAGGAAGAGGGGGACAGGAGACAGGGGGAGACAGGGACGGGGGAGAGAGGGACAGAGGGGGGGAGAGGGGCAGAGGGGGAGAGGGGATGGAGGGGGCAGAGGGGCAGAGGGGCAGAGGGGGACGGGGAGGGCACAGGGGCAGGCCCTCTCCAAGGGAGGGGCGGCTGGGGGGCGCCAGGGCTAGCCCCTAGGGAGCCTCTGGGCCTGCGGACAGGGTGGCGCGGCCCGGGGGACATGTGCGCAAACCCCGCAGCGAGCTGCCCCCCAGCGTGCCCGTGGCCGTGCGCGGCGCGGGTGCCAGGGCGTCTGTGCGCCTCTGCGAGTGTGGTGTTGTCTGGGGAGGTGCCTGTGTGGGTCCGTGTGTATCCGGGGGCCTCTCCGAGTCTTTAAGACTGTTTGTTTCCCTGTACGTGGAGGCATGAGCCCACGTAACCTCCCGGAATTAAGCAAGTGCCTCTCTGCGTGGGCAGGATGCAGGAGAGAAGCTGATGGGACGCAAAGTTCCCTCTATACCACCAGAGGCCGACAAGGGGTGAGGGTATGGGGCGGGGTGGGGGTGGCTAGGGCATTAATGCACAGAATCCAAGACTCCGAATTAGGCCCGAGGCGCAGGCTCTGGGTGCTGACCCGGGGGCCTCTCCCTGCAAAGAAGGCCAGCCACGATCTGAATTCCCACGCGGTACACATTCTGTGTGTTCGCTTACTTTGCTGCTGCTGCTGCTGTTGCTTCTAATATAAAAAAAAAAAATCAGCAATGAAGACTGCTAGTCCCTAGAAGCTTAGGCCAGGGTAGGTAACATCAGTGAAGCTGCCAGATGGAGGAGTAAGGGAAAGGTGATGGGGAAAAAAAAGGGGGGGAAAGAAACCCAGGTTCCGTAAAAGGGTCAGCTCTAGAGGGGTTACAATCCCATCCGTGATCTTGGCCAGATTACTGACCTCTTAAACCTCAATTTCCCATCTGTGTAATAGAATGATATAACCCCCCTAGCTAGCTTGCCAGTTAGCATGGTTGGCGTAAGATTTAAATGAGTTAATTTATATAAAAGCGCTGGGAATACTCCCTGACACCTAGGGAAGGCCCATGTTACCTGTATTCTCATTGTTCTTGTTATTCACGTTATGATTATTCAGGGGGCCATAGGAAAGAGACCTGATAACTTGGGGGAGGGGGGCTAGAAGAGTCCAGGCGCTCCCGAATTGATTAGAAAAGTCTTGAAACAAAATGGAAAAGAAATTCTTGAGTGAGGGATGGAGAACTTGAGGGGGGGGGGATTAATTGACAAGGAGGGAAGGAAAAAAAGAGAGGAGGAGAGTGTGCTAATCAGAATGAGTCTCAGCAGTGCAGGACTGGGAACTTGGGGTGGGGGCAGAGAAAAGGGGAGCAATAGGGTGTGCAAATCTGCGTTGGCTCCTCCTGCACTTTGGTCCGAAGGAAGTGCGGTCAGCACCACGGACAGCTCCCCAGCCCCTGGGACTGGGACCAAGGGAGGGCTTTCCTCATGGTGGAAACTTCTCCCTTTCTGCTTGGACAATTGTCCCCCCCCCCCCCTCAGGCTTCTGGCCCGGGTTCAGATCCTGGACACTGGCCCCCGAGACAGTTCTGTCTTTGATTCAAAGCACAAAGGAAAACCCTCACAACACACACCGCACTTCCCATCCATTTCAGCACGAAGCTTCAGGTTGCTGTGCCCTGTCCCTTCCTCCCTGCTCTCATCTCATTCTCTCCTCTTCTTCTCTCTCTACCCCAGCCCTTCTTTTATTCTTTCCTCCCTTTCCCTCTGTTCCTCCATCATTCCCTAGCTCAGATATGCCTCCTTGAGTGAGAGGAGGCAACAGCAGCCCTGCTGGGAATGCAGTTCTGAAATCAGTCTGAAACAACCTCGTTAGGCAGCTTCCGAGGACGACCAAAGTACAGAGCGATTCCTCATAGCTCTTCTCTCTTAATCAATTTCCCGGAATGGGTTGTGGTCCTGATGCCTTAGAAAGAGGGGACGTAACACTCTGGAACATTTTCCTATCTTCCTCTCCTTTGCTCCACATAGTCAATATTTCCTTCAGGAAGCATAGAACCCCCCACCCCACCCCAGTTCCAACCCCTATTAGACAGAAAGAAAGAGAAAAAGAATTTTTGACTTTCCCCATGCACTAGACATTTCATTTGGACCTTCCCTAAATTATCTCTTATAATTCTCAAAATGCTGTGAGGTATGAGCTAGGTAATATGACCCCATTTTTACATCATAGGAAATTGGAGCTTGAAAACTCTAAGCAGCATGTCAAGGTATTGCTAGCTAGTAGGTGATGGAGTCAGGGATTCCACACCCAAATTTAGGTCTTTACTTTGTCCGCCGGAAGTAATGGGAGAAGCCTCGGGGTGACTGGAAGAGCTTAGAATTTAATGGGGTCACCACATTTTATGCCTAAATATCAACTTAAGTGGCTGAGACCATTGCATCCTCTCTACCAATGGAGTATTTATCAATTCTTGTCCCTGGAGAAGGAGGCAAATGCCTTGCATGGGCAGATTTAAAACTCACCCGAGCCTTATGATTTCTGGGTTTTGAATAAAACTCCAACCTTTCCAGGTCTTAGTTCATTTGCATTTGGCTATGTTTAGCTTCCCTGTTTCTATGAAGAAAGGCTAAGAGAGCCATTTTTAAAAGTCTCCAAAGACTCCCTGGTCATCAGAAAAGTTCTCAGTGCAAAGCATTCCTAATGACTTATGGAGAAAGCAATCGGAACCATATGGATAACATTTCTACAGAAATACACACGGGTGGGAAAAGGTTTAGAGGCCAAAAATATATTTCTTTTTTTTTTCTTCTTTGCCAAAGAAAGAACATTTAAGGCAGCTTGAGATATGTGAGAAATGTCTTGTTCTTTCTTTGGGGTGGGTGTTGGTGAGCAGCTGTTTGCTATTTCCACTAAATTTACCAAGGGCTTGCATGGGGGAAGAGGTGCCAAAGGATGAGGGTAGACTTAAGGAAGAACTTCCCGACTGTAGATCTTGGGTGATACTAGAATGGAACCTTTTCCTAAGGACGTGTAATGTGACAGTGCGATGGTTCCTTTTGAGTCTTCCCGACATGATGATTTGACAAGCTTTGGATCATGCTTTTAGAGTTGTTAGAACCTCACAATTACTGCAGACCCTCTCTCTTATGGAACGTATACTTAGAAAAACACCCACAAAATTTTGCATTGAATTTCATAGAACTCCTTCTTGCCTGTCTGTTTCATAAGCGTCTGTACATGGGCCCCAACTTTAGAGCCTCTAGAGTAGATAACTTCTCTGGTCTCTGGCCTGACCTTAGATTTTATAGGTTGCTCCACTTAGGTTTGAGCTTGAGAAGTTGGAATGGGGAAACCAACAGGGAAACCAAAAAGTAGGCAAACAGCCTTTTTCTAGAAATAGACAAGAAATATAGATAAATGTTCAGTGATGAAATGGGGGTTTCACTTCCCCCTCCTTAAATAAAGATAAGATTTAAACCTATTTGTGCAGGACTCTGAGCCACCTGCCGCTGCCTCAAAAGCTTAAGTTTACTACTTCTGTCAAACCTCAAAGGAGTTAAAATCCCTTAATCTGGGGCACTTTGGGTTAGAACCGACTGAACAACTGCAGAAAGAGCCCACGTTTGCTAAGTGCTGACTGAAGGTGAGGTTGTGTACAAGATTCAGAAAGGAATATCTTTTCTGGCCTCCGTTTTCTAGGAGTCTGACGACCATTGCCAACCCGTACTTATCCCTAAATATTCGCAATGCTCCAGAGACTGTAGCTGGCACATGCAGAGTCTACGGAAATGCCACAAGAGCTAAGAGGAGAGAAAATTTGCCTCTGTATGAGGTATAATATTTTGCACCTATCAAGAGCTATTTTTACTTTGTTTTAAAAGCAGTTGCATTAATAAGAACTAATATTTATTGAGTGATTACTATGTATGAGCAACATTTAGGCCTTCCACGTCTCTCATCTAGGTTTTTATGAGCATCTCCTAATTGAATAGAAATGCCATATGCCATTTAGTATTCTCTCTCTCTCTCTCTTCTCTCTCCAGCAACCCTTCACTTCTGTATGACTGAATCTGGCCCATTCTTAAACATTTAGTTTACATGTCATATCCTCTACCAATTCAATTAGGGTAAAACAAATTTTATCACGAACTGTACAAGGCTGTGCGTGATCTTTCTCCCTAATATGGTGTCTCCCCCTTCACTCTGTCCGACCACACTGACTCCCTTCCAATTACTAGAGCTGACAGTGTTTCTTTAATGCCCCTAGGACTTCGTGCTAGCTGTTGCCTCTACCAGAAGCCACTTCCCATCACTGGCCAGGCTCTGCTTGCTCTGTATCAGGGTAAATGTCACTTCCCTGACCTTAGACCAAGGCAGGTCCCCTGCTACCAGCTCTCTCACAGATGTTAACGTGCCCTTCATAACATGTATAATCATTGTGATTGAAGTTATTGGTGGTATTTGTTTAATATATGTTTTCCTGAGCTAGGATGAAAAATTATAGGCACAAAAGATATCTTCAGGATGAGATCTTGGTATATAACAATTTAGTGAACATGTATTAGCCATTCGCTCTGTCCCAGGGACCGCTCTGTGTGCTTCACAAACGCCATTTATTTTAATCCTTCAAACAATCTTGATATCAGTAAGATTGTTATGATTATTATTCCCATTTTCAGGTGAGGACAACTGAGACGGTTCAACAAATTGCCCAACGTCACATACCGGAGCCAGCATTCAAACTCAAGCCACACCGCTACAGACTCCAAGCCCATAGTCACTGTGACACCGAGTCCTTTACGCGGGAGGAGACCATCCTACACGTTTATTGAGTAAATAGGAGTCCAGGAGTTCTTCATAAGCCCTTCAATCTTTAACTATATCAATACTCTCTACTCTCTGCCTTTGATGCTTATTTGCACATGTGAACCTTGATCTTAGTGTCCCCGTCTATTGACTATGTTCTTTTGGTAAACACACTGATATTCTGGAGCCTTGCATTACCTACTAATACCTTGACACTCTTGGTCTCCTGGTCATCCATTAGGATCCCCCAACCATTAGAAACCAGGTATGAGCACATACAAACTGTTTTTGCTAGGCACACCTCTCTTTCTCTCTCTCTCTTTGTCTCTTCCCTCCCTCTCATGTTTCCAAAGTTCCGGCTTCCTTAGGCCTGAGCTCGCCTAGGCTATTTCCCTGGTGGCATACGATTTCTAAAAAGGACTTTACAAAAGGTGTCCAGAAAAATACTATCCTATTGGCTTAGGCTCAAGGAATATCCCTATTGCAAATTTCAATATTCTACTTAAATTAATAATTCAGCATATGTAAGCCCTTTTGAAACCTCATATGGTTTCTCCCTTGTTTTACTTTGTTATTCGGAGCCTTATATTTTTGCAATGACTGAATGATGCAGTAGGCATGGCAGGTAGCCCCACTTCCTAGAGGAAGACAATAGGGTCGACTGAGTATGACTTGCAGGTGGGTAACACCTTGCAGTGACAGACCCATGACTTCAGCCCAGGTATTCAAAATGATCGAGGTTGGTTACCGGTTCTCTGTTTCTCTGTTGAACATGATTCTGGTGGTTTCATGACAAACCTATTCCACTCTATTCTCTCTTGGCACGATCGTCCCTCTTCCTGGTAGGCTTGCCCTACCCCCGCTCTCACTCTCTGCCACATTCCACTAGGGGGAGCCCTACAAAGGCGATTGGTAGCTTTTGCCAGCCTCACATCCATGTTCCTCTTCCCTTTATTTTTCTTTGGGAAACCAGCCTTCTGCGTTTCTCAGTTCATTTGATTTGAAAGGTGCTGATTTTACCCCCTAGCTCTAGGGCACATGATCAAAGCTGATGGGTGTTGACTCAGAGTGGTACAATGAATCAGCTCCAGAACATTTACTAGAACCAAGATGAAAAAGGACTCCTAAGAGCAAAATAATAATAACGTGCATACCTATCCGGTGGAATTCAAGCCTGGAGTTCTGGCAATTACCTTTGCCATCACAATGAGGAGAACCAACTGAGAAGAGGACAACAAGAAGGAACACCTACCTGCAAAATAGATCCAGAGATGCCCGAAGTCACGGACAGATGGTCGACCCTGTGAACCAATAACATTCCGTGCGATTTAAGCCAGTTTGATTAGAGTTTTTGTCACTTGCTACCAAGTGTATCCTGACTAATGTAGCATCATAAATCAAGATGATTGAGTTTCAGACGCAGAACTTTGAAGTATTTGATTTACAGGGACCAAAGTAGAGAGATGAACTTGGAGCCAGATGAGTAGCCATTAATCCAGTTCTGTCTCTAATAAGCCCTGTATCCCAGACAGAGTAAGTCTATTTGTCCTTCAGAGTCATGCGTTCTCAATGCACGTGGTAAGCAGAATTCTAGGCTGACCCTCAGTGACCCTTGTGTTTGTATAATCCCCTCTCTTTTCAGTGTGGGGAGAACCTGTGAATATGATGAGTCATTGCTTTGGTGATTACCTAATATTATGTGGCAGAGAACAGCGGATGGTCTCTAGGAACTGTAAATAGTCCCCACCTGATAGCTAGCGAGAAAACAGGAATGTGGGTGGGTCCTGCGACTACAGGGACATGGACTCTGCCTACAACCTGTGCGCTTAGAAGAGGACGTCAAGCCCTAGGTAACAACAATCACTGACCCCCTGACTGCAATCTCACCGGACCCCGAGTGAAGAATCCCGTCACTCCACGCCTGGAATTCTGACCTACAGAAACAGTGAAACAATAAATACGTGTTTTTTAAGCCACTACATTCATGGAAATTTGTTGCCCAGCAATAGAACAATAACATAGTCTGTACATTAGGCACTTAGATCAAATCCATCGTCCTCCCTTTCAGCTCTGGTGTTGCTTGATCAGGTGGTGCTAAGCCCCTGGGGATTGCTATCCTGCATCTCCAGCCCTGAGAGCCTACCTCATGTCCATTCATAAATACCTCCCAGCCTAGAGAATGAGAAATCTCTCCCCCTCAGCTTGCAAAGCTAATCCATTGAGTGACTTCTATATAAAGCCTTGCTCTGTTGATATATAATTTCAAAGTTAATTCCATCTGGATAACTATGATTATTGGGGTTGGGAGATGTGAAAATGAGTTTGCATCGGCCCCACAGCTTGCTCTCAGTAAGATGGTCTTCTGATCTGGCGACATAATGCTTTTCTGAGGTGTGAATAGACACTAATCTTTTTCATGTTGGTGAGCATAGTGGTTATGAGAAACAGACTTCAAAGCCAAACAGACTTTGAGCCTGGACCCGGCATCAGCATATCTGGGCAAGACACACAGTTAGCCTTACCAAGAAACTTACACGCATATAAAATTAACCCCTGCAAGTCTCAATGTCCTCATGTGGCAAATGAAGATCAAATAACTTATCCAGACATTTTTTTTTTTTTTATTGAGCACCTTCTCTGAACCAGACATCTGGTCTATAGCAGTGAATAGACCATTCCCCTCGGGAAGAGAGTCTCATTAGGAAGTAACATTTATCCCAATAAGGTTGTTGTAATGATTAAATGAGATAAGCATTTATCATGAAGATTGACATCCAGTAAGCCTCAATCGATGAGTGCCATGCTTAGAAGTGTTATACCTCCAAACAGGAATTACATAATTATTAATAACAGCATTTATTGAGTGCTTACTTCAGGCATGGATTTCTCTAATGACTTTCCAGGTAGTAACCCACATAATCTTCACAGAAATCCCAATAGGTAGATGTTATGGTTATCATCTTCAATGAGAAAAGAGCTAGTAGGCACCAAACTAATATTTGAATTCATATAGTTGAGCTCATAATTCAAGGTACTTAACCATGATTTCCTACCACCTCTAAGTAGAGGTCTGTCAAGGAAAAGGGATAACACAAGGCGTTTTTTTTTTATTTGTCCTTTTAAACAGTGAAACCTTCCCCAGACCCCAATCCATGTGTGTCCTCCACACCATGAGTACCCCATACATGACATACGCTGACTAAGTTACATTTCTGATTGGGTTAAACAGAAAGGATACCCGCTGTAATGCTATTTCTCTTTGTTGTTTTTACTTGCCACTAGTTTTATACTTATACAGCACAAGAAAGTTTGCTAAGTACTTCACAAATATTGTAAAGTTTAATAAATTATGTAAACTGGGGCACCTGGGTGGCTCAGTCAGTTAAGCGTCTGCCTCCAGCTCGGGTCATGATCCCAGGGTCCTGGGTTCGAGTCCCACATCAGGCTCCTTGCTCAGCAGAGAGTCTACTTCCCCCTCTCTTCTGTCCTTCCCCCTGCTTGTGTGCTCTCTCTCTCTTTTCTCAAATAAATAAATAAAAATATTTAAAAATAAATTAAGTAAATTAAAATAAACTTCACAAAGAGCTGTGACTCAGAGTTATCTTGTAGGTTATCTATGGCAACAGAATCCTGGCTGATACATTGCTCTGATCTTTCGTAGATGAAGAAACGGAGGATCTGAGAGGTGGAACGGTTTGCTTACAAATACACCGTAGTGAGAACTGAAGTTTGGCTTGGAACCCAGGCCTGTAAATCTGTGTTCTTAATTGCTGTGCTCTTCTGTGCTCAGTCATGCTGGGTTACACTTTTGCAAAACTGCAACACAGAGACTGGATCCTCCTCTACTTGAGTCCGAAGAGATATCAAAGTGGCAAATCAATGCATTTTCCCCCCAGGGTCAGGGGCTCTGTCTTTGAGAAGGTATGGTTGGCTATTTTATAACATAAATGCATCTTTTTGTTACCGTTCATAATTGCTTTCTATTGCAATTAGCTTGAGGTTAGCTGATTAATCTGTATTTTGTTTCAAACCACCAGATATTCTTAGATTGTCAGTATCTCTTGGTGTCTCCTCCTTGTTACCTCTTGTTCATCTCTTGCCTGGGGCAGCCATTGCTAATTGATCATGAAACCTTCTCCCACAATGCCCCAAAACACTTTTTAGCACAGCCCTATAGGCAACAACTACCAATCAGTTAGATTTGTCATGAGAGATGAAACCTACGTGTCAGTCCTGCGTTGCTCTCTTCCCGAGACAGGTGAAGGCCCTCTATAGATGTCAGAGATAAAAGCATGCCTGTCTGATGGCAAGATCAAATAGAAAGAATTACCTAAATTGTGAATCAAGAATACCTTTACCTTTCTACCCTGAAGGTCAAGCACTGCTCGACTTTTATCATTCTCGGTGTTTTATTACACATGTCAGCACAGAAAATTGTTTACGCAGCCTGGGTCCCTGCTGCTGCTTCCGAAAAATACAATATTTATGGAATCCAGAAATTCACAGATATCAAACCCTCTTTCCTTGATATGTGGGCACCAATGGCTTTACCAGGGACGGGTATCCCAAGGAACAAATTAATGCCTGTTTGATTAAACAATGAGAAGGTAAACAAAGCCACGGTTAATGAATTTAGTCATTGTTTTCCTCTGCTAGGACATTTGCCTGTGTTAGATCTCGCTGATAATAACACTGTTAAATAATCAGACCATGATATAACCAAGCTATATACTTTTCCATGCTAATCATCTTGCAGGATCGCTACACACTCCAGGGGGTTCCAACAGATTCAGATGGGCTTTGAATGGGAGTAGTTAATCAAACTCGCTGTATCAATTAGCACTCTCTTGCTTATAAATGACAAGAAACTCATATGAAACTGGCTGAAGCAAAGAAAGAAATTTGTTGGTTCATGAAACTGAAAATAAAGCAGATGTAGAACTGACTTTGGGTTGGTCTCCATGTCCTCAGGACTCGTCCTGCTCCTCTCGGTTCTTTCTCCCTTTGGGTTGGCTAAACGCTGGGGCAGACTTGGCCTACACAGAGCTGGAAGACGAAAGCCAACGGCTCCCCAAAGTCCCAGCCAAGTTCTGAGATCGTGTCCGCCTGGCTGGGAAAGGGCTGTGTTCCCACTGTGGAATCTCCATCACGGTCCCCTGATGCTCCAAATCCAGGATGTGACTCTGTATCATCTCAACCACGTGGATTAAGGGAGAAAAGGTGGCTCTTTCGGGGCTCCTGGGGGTCTCAGTGGTTGAGCATCTTCCTTCGGCTCAGTGTATGATCCCCGGGATCCTGGGATCGAGTCCTGAATCGGGCTCCCCGCAGGGAGCCTGCTCCTCCCTCTGCCTGTGTCTCTGCCTCTTTCTGTGTCTCTCGTGAATAAATAAATAAAATCTTTTTAAAAACTGGGTCTTTCAAAGAAAACTGGGGTGCTGTTATTGGAAATACAGAGAAGACAATAAATGTCCAGATAGCCAACCCAATCAACCCTAGTCATATCTGGGCATTAGCTTTTCTTAGGAAAACACACACACACGTAATTTTAAATTTTAGGTAATTTTTAAAACTTTCACATGGAAATCACTGGGCATGCTCAGTATGTTCACCTTCACCATTGGTGTTCCAGAAACTTCTTAGAACCTTCATTTTCACCTTCCACATGCAGATAATATTTTCCTTACATTTTCCTCAGGGTTGTTTGAGAATCCCAAAATACCTTATCAGAGAGAGTTGGCTAATACTGCTGAACCTTACACATTTTACAATTCAGTGATCACAGTTAATTTTGAAATATTTTAATGATGTTATTAAACATCACCAAATATAGTAAAAATTGATTTTATTTCATTTTAGCTTTACATGCCCAAACTCACAAGCATCACACAGAATAAGAGAGAGTGCGTGTTGTTAGGAAATAGAAGCTAGATTATTTTTGGTCTCTTCCTCCCTGTCTTCAGTAGACTACAGAGCATAATTTGAGTATCTACGTATTAAAAATATTTAAAAAAACAGTTAATAACCCACATGTCATTTTCCCATGCTTTGATCAGTATCAGTTTCTTTGATATATTGGTATCTTTGAAGTCCATGGATGGCCATGTCTCATCAATATGTTGAAAGATCTACAAAATCAGCGTGTAAATGGAAAGAACCCAAGAATGTAATCTAGAGGCCTAAATTCTCCTTGTGGCTTTTCATCCAATGATCTGACCTGATGATGATGGTTAATTTTATGTATCATCTTGACCGGGCCACATGGAGCCCAGATATTTGGTCAAACATGATTCTGGGTATTTCTGTGAGGATGTTTTTGGGTGAAATTAACATTTAAATTAGTGGACTGGGTAAAGTAGATTGCCCTATTTAATGTGGGTCGGCCTTATCCAATCAGTTGAAGAACTGAATAGGACAAAAAGGTAATTTAACCCCCTCAATAAGACATGGCCTTATTGCCTAACCACCTTCCAATGGGGACACAGCTCTTTCCTATCTTCAGACTCCAAGTGAAGCATCAGGTCCCCTGGTTCTCAGCTTTCAGACTTGGGCTTCAGCGTTCGTTATCTGATCTCCTGGGTCTCTGCATGCCAACTCTGCAGAATCTTGGGACTGGTCAGCCTCCATAATCCCATGAGCCAATTCATATGTACAATAGATTCTGTTACTCTGGACTATCTACACTCATACGGGACCCTAAAGAAATTATTTAATCTCTGTGGGCCTCAGTTTTGAGAAGATTGAACAAAAACATCTCAAAGTACCTTTCATAGCTACTGGCCAATGACTCTACGAGCTCCAGTATGCGTTTGGACCTCTCCCAGGCATGTGGCAGCCTGCTGCGTCACATCCAGGAACTACAGACCCAGAGCCGGGTGGAGCATATCCTCTGATGCCCAGGTCTCAGCTCCATGGAGGAGGAGGATGGGCTGAAGGATGATAATGATCCAATCTGTAGCCTACAGATCATCTTCAACCTTCTAAAAGCTGGTTTTGGTAAAAGAGGTCATAAAGGTTCTAAGATCCCATAGAGATATTCAGGGTTTGTGTATGAAATCAGATGTATCATAAAACAATACAGGAGAATAGTTCTCTGGATGGTTACAAAGAATTTCACATCATGATAGAGAATATAATCTTTGGAGCCAAACAAACTTGGGTTCGAATCCCACCTCTGCCGTTAGTTCAACTGGGCCAAATGGCTTTGCCTCCCTTAGTCTTGCTTTCCTCATACGTATAATTGGCCCAATAATATCTAGTTCAGAGAACTGAGTGACGATGGAAAACATTTCCTCTTGGCATCATGCCTGACACCCTTAATTCTCAATCCAGTGTAGGATGAAATCAGATTGTGTCTATCTCATTGTCATGGGAATTAAAGCTCAGAAAGTGACCTGGGCCTCACAGTTTTGAAATAGTGGGCTGAGGATTAAAACCCAGAACCTAGGGTATCATCTGGCACAAAGCATGCATTTAATAAGTGTCTATTGAGTAACTGAATGAAAAAAAAAAAAAACATGTAGGTTCGTCAACACCTAACCCCATCTTCGTTTTCCTCCTCTTTTTTTTATTTTTTCAGGATACAAAAATTAGGAAATCTAACACAAAATGAGCAACCAGAACATGTTCTCTGCTTGGTGCATGTGTGTGGGTTATGAACTAGCTGAATAATGGAAAATACTCCCCCCGGTAGCGACAGTGTTACCATTTTTCCCCATATACAGTAGAGAAGGCAAAGCAAATAAGTAAGAGGAGAAAGTTTTGTTTATGCATTTTACGGTTCATTCTGTTAAAAAAAATAATCTGTAAACTGAAATGAACCTAGGCACTGGAAAAACACCCAATAAGTGCTCCAGCAATGGCTGTTCCCCAAAGCCCTGACCGGCCTCCCAGGGTGGGCCAAGCTATGTCCTGCCTGCTTTGCAGATCTTCTTTGAAGGCAGCCAATGGGTTCCCTGAGCAAGGGACCCTTCATCTCCCGTTGACATTTTATAGACAAGACTGGCTGCGAGGTCCCTTGATCAACGAGCCAGAACCAGACTCAGTTCCTTGTTCCTCTTGCTGTTTTCACAAATGGAGCTTGGAAGCTTGGAAGAGACAGGGAAGTGTTTTCCCAGCCCATTTTTAGGGCTTGCAGCATGCATTATTTTCAGGTTGGAATAGTTATGCCTGTTCTTCACAAGCTCAAGCCGGGTTGCATGTGCTCCTGGAGAGCTGTGTTGATATTCCTCTGCTCTCCCAGCGTCTACTGGAATTCGAGCTGCATTCCTCCTCTGTAAACAAACACCCCTCTAAGTTGCGATCCTATTTGACTGTGCCCAGGATTCATTGTGCAAACAACTGTCTCCTGGGAAATTGCCATCAACCGAAGATACGAAGATACGATCAGGGGGCCTCTGCTGCCTACTGAATTACCATCGGCCTGGACCCCGCCCACAGGCCTCTGCAGAAACAGAGGGGAATCCAGGCCCCTCCCAGAGTGTCTCTGCTGCTCCAAATCTGCAGGCACCTTTTCCCACACATTAGTAGCTAAGAAACGTCAGGACGAACAGATTCAGCGGAGACCGTCTGGTTCTAGATCTTTGGTCTAGTCTGGAGACCCGAGAAAACATGTTATTTCATTGGTGAATCGGGGAGTCCCTGTTTTATTTTTGTTTTTGATTTTTGTTGTTGTCAATGATATTTCTTTAACAACCGTCACCCTCTCATCCAATTTAAACTGCATAATCCTCCATGCCTTAGCGAGCCTGCCAGATTCAGGACACGGTAGACTGAGCGAGGGTCTTACACACTTGGGCACATCTGCATTCATGCTGCACAAACAGAATCCCTTGGAATCCAGCAGCATTCCAGCCCTTGAACGTCTTTGCATCGTAAAACAAGGGCAATGGGGTTCCACGCTGGTCTGGCTCACTGTCTTCCCGGCTTTATTTACCGGAGGGACCTGAGGATGCCTCTAAAAGTATCCATGGGGCACGGGATCAGGGCTAAAATAACCTTTAAAGGTCAAGTTCCTGCACTGCACTCCCTCCCATTTTCAAACCGATGTTTAAACCCCAGCTATCAGGAAACATAGTAAAAATGATTAAAACTCCAACACCGAGCAGGTATTGCAGAGTATTTTCCGGGCTGCTGAATGGCTGTTGCCACTCACTAGTACTGTTAGGAAAGCGTCAAGGCCACAGAAGGGAGGCAAGTTGTCTTCTCTTGGACTAGTTCTTGGAAATAGCAGTAGCCAGCCACATGTGGCTGTTGAGAAATGGAGATCTAGAGATCTGGCTAGTGTGAATTGGTATGCGCGGTCAGCGTAAGAGACACACAATATGTTGAAGATAGAATATGGAAAAGAAACCAAAAATGTCCATAATAATATTTATATTAGCTACATGTTGACAATGATGTATTTTTTTTAAAGATTTTATTTATTTATTCATGAGACACACACACACAGAGAGAGAGGCAGAGACACAGGCAGAGGGAGAAGCAGGCTCCATGCAGGGAGCCTGATCGGGGCTCAATCCTGGAACCCCGAGACCACACCCTGAGCTGAAGGGAGATGCTCAACCACTGAGCCCCCAGGTGCCCCTACAATGATGTATTTTTAACCTATAGAGTTTAATAAAATGTTATTATGATTAATTTCCTTCATTTCATTTCATTTTACTCTTTGTAATGTGACTACTAACTGTCCTAAAGGATTTTGGAAGAGGAGGTGGCTGCTTTAGATGAAGGTAGCACAGTGATCAGAAAGAGCGACTTGGCCACGACCCTGGAGAATGAGTAGAGAGTAAATAGTAAATGCTAAAATCAAACACGCTCATATTTATTCTCACATTATATCCAGAACAAGTCTACGGCAGCACCACTGGGTGAATTCCCATTTGGAAGGTCCAGGAACTGAGGCCGGTAAAGCTGAGGTGATAATGCAAAAAATCCAGCCACAGGAAATGGTACGACCAGGAGCATCACCTCAAGTCTTCCCACCATGGAAACCCAGGCCCTTTCTCCTACCTCGCACTGTGACTTCCCAAAACATATTTACTTTACTCTCGCTAGCAGGCGGAAGATTTTCAGCCCTGATTCTTCGTCTTCTCTTCTTATCTCCTTCTACCCATCACTCACAGGACTGCGAACAGGATTTAATATTGTTATTTTATTTACTACAACCGTTTCTGGCCCCTGCACTCTGCTTGATGCTGTACAAAAATAGTTCGCCCTTTGGGAAGAGAGTGCTGGGTCTGTGCACCTCCATGCCTGTATCTGTGTTTATGAACCAGGCAGGGTACAGGGAGATAGCAAGTTGGCTAAGTATGGCTCCAGGGGGAGTGGATTTCTGGCTGAGTTGATAATGGAAAATGGAGAATTTCATCTCCAGGTCAGTGACTGAATCTGGTCCAGTCTTTCACTGTCTGCTCTATATGATTACTAGGTGGATAGAAGCTGGGATTTGGGACTTCCCCCAAAGATTCTTCTATTCTCCAAATGTTCCCCCTCCCTCCTCCTAGCCCATTTCCCTCTTGCCATTTTTCTTAGGCCCACTTTCCCACCCTACACCTCTCCTTATTAATTGGGAATGCAAAGTTAATTCCCACTGACTTCACTTTTTCTCAGACCTGAAATGAAAGAGAGACTTCAGAGCAAATGGTATAGGAACACAGGAGTAAGTGTCATCTCTGTATATCCTAACATGGTTATGATTATCATCATTAAGTAGTATTAATGTAATGAAATATTTTATGTGATTTATTTTGGTAACTAAGGCTTTCATCATATTATGAAGGATTTTTGAGTTAATGGTAGTTATTAGGCTACTTGATAATGCCACCCATATATATCTGGCAGGAAGGATCATTTCCAAAGGATGGAACACAGTGGTACAAAGGGAAGTTACTCGCATTCAGAATGAGTACCCTTGCATTTATATTGGACTCTTCTGTGCACCTTATCCTTGATCCCACCTCTCTAAACCTCAGTTTCTTCATGTACAAAATGTGAATAATAACTTTGTGACCTTTTGAGTTGTCACATGCCAACACAGTAAGTAGGTTACCTGGCCTGCCCATGCTGCATTTTATAGTAGTTTATATGTGAGAGAAGTGATCTCTACGGTGGGTAAATATATACACCTTACAGATGCAAAGATAATTCATTTGCAGTTTTTAGAAGATAATACTGGAATTATATTTCTATCTTTCTCGTCTTTCCGAGTTTATTTTTTTATGCATGTAGGTGATGACAAATATACTGTATACATGTAGCAATGTGAATAAGTACATATATAGGAGTTTATGTTTATGACATTTTAACTGTTAGGGATGCACAATCAAAAGTACTATCAAGACCACTATTTTAAAAGGGACCTTCCTTGGGGTCCCTGGGTCGCTCGGTCGGCAAAGTGTCTGACTCTTGTTTCTGGCTCAGGTCATGATCTCAGGGTCCTGGGTTTGGGCGCATGGGTCTCCATGCTCAGCGAGGAGCCCACTTGACATTTCTCTCACTCCACCTCGGTCTTTGCCCCTCCCCCCTCTCTAAAATAAATAAAATAAAATAAGTAAATAAAAAATAAAAAGGGGCCTTCAAAATTTTTCCAAGTCATGGAAGTTGATGACGAAGATGGTGAAGGTAACTGAGCTATATTAAGTAGAATGCAAGGTCATGCCCTAGAAGATAAAGTTTAAAAATTAATAAATCATACAGTTTTTGTGTATCTCCCGCTTTTCCTTGTAATTTTAAAGACTTTTAAAGGAAAATTGTCTGGTTAAAACAAGACGAGTTAGAAGTATTCTGTGGAGTTTAGAGCATATATAGAAGGAAAAATTTGTGAAGGCAACAGCATGAAAGCCAGGATAATAGAAATGGAAGTATGCTTTTGCACGGTTTTTGTATAGTATGTGATTTGATGTAATATCACTTGAAGATAGAATGTAATAGGTTGAAGACGTATACCATAAGCCCTAGAACAGAATCATAGAAAATGCTCAATTAATGAAAAAAAAAGGAAAGTAAACCAAAAAAAGTGAACAAAGAACAGATGGTATAAATAGAAAGCAAATAGCATAACAGTAGCTATAATCCATCTACATCAATAATTAAATATAAAAGAATCAAACTCCAAAGCAAAGGCATAATGGTCAGGCTGTATAAAAAATAGCAAGATTTAACTGTATGATGCCTGCAACTACTTAAAGATGAAGTAAAAGAATGGAAAAGAAGTATACCACAGTAACACTGAACAAAAGAAATCTGGGGTATCTATACATATTTTATTTATATATTTATTCATGAGAGACACAGAGAGAGGCAGAGAGACAGGCAGAGGGAGAAGCAGGCTCCAGGCAGGGAGCCCAATGTGGGACTCGATCCCAGGATCCCGAGGTCATGACATGAGCTGAAGGCAGATGCTCAACCACTGAGCCACTCAGGTGCCACTGGGGTATCCATATTAATAACCAAATAAAACTGATTTAAGAAAAGATATGTTGGCACAGGACAACAGTAGAATTCATAGTCTCTCAAGCAAAAATGTAGTCCTACATAACCCTCCAGGCACCCTCAACATCTAAATAAACTAAAAATGATAAAATATTTACAGAGTAAATTCTCTGACCAAAATGAAATTAAATTAGACATGAGAAACCAGAAATGTTTTGGGGAAAAACATTTCTCAAATATTTGAAATTAAGCAACACACGTCTGGATAATCCATGAGTCCAAGAAGAAATCACAAATGAGTTTAGAAACCATTCTGAACTGGGTGAAGATGAAAAACACAGCAAGAAAAAAATTGTGGGATTCAGGCAAACTGGTGCTTAGATAGAAATTCATAGCATTACATATTAAAAGAAAAGGATAAGGTTCTCAAGTCCACGCTCCAACTTCTACATAAAAACAAGAAAAAGAAGAACAAATGAAATCTAATGAAAGTAGAGAAAAAAAAAAGGAAACACTCATAGTAAGAAGAGAGAGCAAAGAAATAGAAAGCAAATAAATAATTCAGAAAATCAATAAACAAAAATCTGATTTTTGTAAAAGATCATAATGTGCCATAGTTCTAGCCAGATTTAATAGAGATAGAAGACATAAATGACCAATATCAAGAATACACTGGGGGACATCATTGTAGACCCTTTAGACATTATTCATTATTAAAATGAATAACAGGAGAATATTCCATAAGAAACAACTTTGTGACAAAAATTTTAACAACTAAGATAAAATGTATTAAGTCTTTGAAAGGCACTGTCAAGACTCTCTTGGAGAAGAAAGAGATAACTGGAACACTGTATCTATTAAAGTTATTAAATTCATACTTAGAAACTTTCCCACAAACAAAATTTTAGGCCTCGGTGACTTCAACCAAATATTTAAGGAAGAAATAATACCAATTCTACAAACACTTCAGATAAATATAAAAAGAGATAACACTTCCCAATTTGCTTAATAAATAGAGCATTACCTTGACATCAGAACCATTAAAAGATATTAAAGGAAAAGAATAATATAGAACAATATCTCTTACAAATGTAGATGAAAAATGCTTAATAAAATATTTAAAAATGAAATCAGTGATATTTTCAAAGGATAAATTTTATGAGTAGGTGGATTTTTTTTTCAGGGATACAAAGTTTATTTAACATTTGCAATATTGCAGTGCAATTTTGACACTAATTATCCTGAGTTAGCACAGAATTCACGAGTTAAGAGCAGAGTCCCCAACAAGATTGCCGGGATTTCATACACTTGTCACAAATTGGAGGGTTTCCAGGTCTCCAGTATATCTGACCAATTGGCTGCAAATTCAGAGGTTTTCACTATCCTGTTGGGTTCAATGATTTTTCTAGCATGACTCACAGGACTCAGGAAAGTGTTACCCTTATAATTACACTTTTATTATGAAAGATATAAATCAGGACCAACCAAAAGAAGAAACCCATAGAATGAGGTCTGGAAGGGTGCTGAACATGGAGATACCCTGTCTTCTCTCTGCTGAATCAGTGCATGTCACTCTCCTGGCGCATCAATGTGTTAATTAGCCAGGAAGCTCAACTGTACGTTAGTGTCCAGAATTTTTATTGGAGTTTCATTATGTAGGCCTGATTGATTGAATCATCAGGAATGTGATTGAATTAAATTTCCAACCCCCGTCCCCTCCCCCAGAGTCAGATTGGTATTATCGGGTTCAAAGCCCCAAGCCTCTAATGACATGGTTGGTCATTCCTGCAAGGCCAATCTCCATCTTAAACTATTCAAAAACTCATTGTGAATCAATTCATTAGCAAAAACTCAGGCATGTTTCCAAAGGACCCATCATGAATAACAAGATGCTCATATGAACTGGGGAATTATAAAAGTTTAGAAGCTCCATCTCAGGAACCAGGGACAAAGATCTAATAACTTATTACATAACAACATTCAAAAATCTGTCAGTGTTATTAACTATCATATTAAAAGACTAACGAGAAAGTCCATACAATCATTTCAATCAATGCAGAATAGGCATTTGAAAAAAAAAATCTATTAGTGATTCAAAAACTTGCAGCAAACTAAGAAAAAAAAAATTTCTCAATCTGATAAAGAGCATATATAAAAATCCTATGACTATTAGCTTATTTAATGGTAAAAGACTGAATATATTCCCCAAAAGGCCAAGCATAAGCCTAGAGTGTTTATTCATATTACTTCTAATCATTATTGCACTAGAGGTCTTAGAATGTGCAATAAGACAAGACAAAAAAAAGTAAAGATTTGCAGATTATAGTAAGTAAAGTTTTATGTGTTTGCAGATGACATGATGACGTATGCACAAATTCTTCCCAAAAATCTAGTACAAAGGTACCAGAGCCATAAGTGAGTTCTTACTTACTTATTATTGTATGATATTAACAAGTGAACAAGAAAAAAATAGTTTTCTGTTTATCATCAATGAACAACTAGAAAGTGAAATTTTAAAAATACATTATTTGTAATGCCATCAAAAAGTATGAGCATTGGAGATAAATTAACAAAACACAGTAGTATCTATACATTGAATATTAGAAAATATTGCCAAAAGAAATTTTTAAAAAAGATATGAATAAATGGAGATATGTATCATGTTCATGAATCAGAAGACAATATTTTTAAGTTGTCAATTCTTCCCATTATAAATATCAATCAATATACCAATAAACGCTTTTTATAAAAATCAATAATTTGATCCTAAAATGTATATAAAAATGCAAACAACCTAAAATAACCAAAACAATTTTGAAAAAGAACAAAGTTGGAAGATTTGAACTACCTAATTGGAAGACATAATAAAGCTTTAGAATCAAGACAGATTGTTTCGGCATAAGGATAAGATAAATCAATGGAACAGAACAGAATATCAGAAATGGATTCAAACGTAAATGGTTAATCGATTTTTGACCAAGAAGCCAAGATAATTCAATGGGGAAAAATACTCTCCTTTTGAACAAATGGTGCTGGCACAATTGGATATGCACATATTTAAAAAATGAACCTCAACCCTTACCTCATACCAGTCACAAAAATTAACTCAAAATGGATTTTAAAATTAAATGTAAGGGCTAAAAAATAATTCTGAAATAGAATATGGAAGGAAATCCTTGTGACCTTGGGTTAAGGAAAGATTTTATCCACAGAGAATCTAAAGGAGAAACCATAAAGAATTTTCATATAGGGCTTCATCAAAATTAAAAATTATTTTCTCCTCAAAAGACACTGTAGTGAAAATGAAAAGGCAAATTACACACTAGGAGAAAATATGCGATAAGTATATATCTGATAAAGGGCTTGTAATCAGCATATATAAATAACCCATTCAACTTCATAACAAAAAGATAAACAACTAGATTTCTAAAAAGAATCTGAACAGACACTTCACCAAAAATAATATACAGATGGCAAAATAAGCACAGGAAAAAGTCCTCAACATCATCAGTCATTAGGTAAACACAAATTAAAACCACAATGAGATAGTTCTCCATACCCATTTGGAACGACTAAAATTAAGAATGACAACAGCAAGCTTTGCTCTCACACATTGCTGCTGGGAATGCAAAACGAAACAATCACTTTGGAAAAACAGTCAGCAATTTCTTATAAAGTTAAAACTTAACTCTGCATTTCCATTCTTAGATATTTGCCCAACTGAGAGGAAAACATATGTCTACACAAAGACTAGTCATACAGGAACGTTAGGAGCTTCCTTACCAATCGTCAAAACTGGGAAGCTGAATATCCATCAACTGGCGAAGGGATAAACAAATTGCGGTAGAGCCACAAAAAAAGAATCGGGAAAGAAACACTAACGATACACAACAACGTGGGTGAATCTCAGAAGCTTTATGCCATCTGTGGAGGAAGCCAGACAGCAAGACTCCACACGATTCCCAAGCCGCTTGAAATCAGACCAGTGGTTATAAGGGGCCCTGGATTTATGGAGGGTGAAGAAAACATTCTAATCTTGATTGTGGTACTTGATCTTGATTGCATGACTGTATACATTTGTCAAAACTTGTTGACAGCATACTTAAAATTGATGACTATTATTGTATGTAAATTATACCTAATAGAGCTGATTTCTAAAGATGAATATGTATAGGTTTCGTTTGTGAAGAGCCTGGGTGGCGGTACACTTAGTGTTAACAGCGGTTATCTCTGTGGTTCAGGATTAGGTGTGCTTTTTTTTTTTTCTTCTTGCCAGCATTCATTGACTTATTCATATATTCAGAATCTACGTATTAATTAGTCCCAAACATTCTACAAATCATTGGAGATACAATGGTTGGCAAGATAGACATGGTTTCTGTGATCAGGGACTGCACACACAAGCCACCTGTCTCTTCTCTGCATTCCCTAATCTTTCTATGATGAACATGTTTCATTTTTGTCATAGCAAGGAGAAAAATTCCTCATGACTTCAAGAATTATGTTGTCTTTCAATCCTCTTTTCCTGTAAGTTTGCTTCTCTGGTTTTCTACTTTGCTACTATCATGATCATCAGCATATGTTCAGTGTACGGAATGTATGGTGTATGTCGACTGCTGTCACCATGAAAAATAAGGAGAAAAGAGAATCTAACTGCTTCCCAATATGTGTTAGAGGAAACATGTGACACGCTTCAGATTTTACACGGAATGAGTCAATATCAGCATTTTAAATAGCTACATTATTTATATAAGTAATTGCCCTATTTAGGTAATCTATATGATTAAAAAGAGGGGGGAAATGTACTGGTATATTAGGATGGACTGCGTCATTATTATATAAGAATGCGCATGCTCCACTAAGGCAGTCATTATACACTTCCTGTAAAATCACAGACCATGTCAGCTGGATGAAATCTTATCAGTCATCTACTAGAATATTCGGATTCTACAGACTCACAATGACCTTTGAGAAGGAAATGACCTCTTGAAGACCACACTGCTCATTATAGAAGCCATCAGAAATAGAATCCAGGTGTCTTGATGACTCACAATCCAGATTTCACAGATGGCTACTACTTTGGAACTTGGAATTTACAAAAGTTTTCAATTATACAGCATGTGTTCTATTTTTTTTTTTTTTAACCACTGCAACTACCATCTCCGTGACAGACTTTATTAATCAATCACCATGCTTTCTGGCTAAGTTCTGATGCAGCCTGAGACTTCTCCCCAACCGTTTTCTCCACAGTTACTACCAGTAGATCAGAGTAAACACTTCAGTTGAAACTCTTACGAGATAGATACATACACACACACACAGATGTACCTTTTTTTTTTTTTTTAAGTAAGCTCCACATATTGTAGCCCAGTGTGGGCCTTGAACCCATGACCCAGAGATCAAAACCTGAGCTGAGATCAAGAGTCAGACACTTAACCGACTGAGCCACCCAGGTGCCCCCGCCACCTGGCACATATTTTTTGGTAGGTGTAGTGCTGGTATCAGGCTTCGCAAATATGTCTTTATGTTCCTGCCTGTGTCCCACAGTTTTCATCTTTCTCTAGCCTATTGATTAGAAAAAGTAGGTGACATCATCTATGTGGAAGGACTTATGGAAGCTCTGCCACAACAATGGTAAATTTTCTCTATTTATTGACTCCCATCTCCTTCTCTTTTTCCCAAAGTCTGTGTGGCTATGGTGTGGTACAAGCTCATTTCCTCTGCTGAAATCTGCCTGCGTCTTGATTTAGGAATAAGGTACAGTGAAGGGGATTTATGTTGCTTCATTCTTATTTTAGCATTCTCTTTCCATTATATACAGTGAAAAGAAATTAATTATAAAAATGGGAGTTGAGTAAGAAGTTCCCAGGGACAATACCAGTAGAGAAAAAAAAAATGCTGTATATTTGGAGGTAGAAACGGATGATCTGGAATCCTTCTGCCATAGTCCTGTAGCAATCTGACTGGCTGAGCAATGATTTTCTCCAGCCATGAACTGGAGGGGGCATGCATCCAGTTGCTGCTCTTTAAAGTACTTTCCAGCATGGATGATAGGTTTAAAAATTACTTTGGAACCCTAACATTTGCAGTAAGTAAAGACCACTGTGAGTAAGCCCAAACTCTCTCTTTCGCGGGGGTGATGCGTCCGAAGAGGACAGCCTTGGGGGGCTTCCACTACACATTCAATTTTATGGCTAAAATTGCATGGGGAGGGCCAAACACTAAACAAACAAACAATAATCAAAAGGCATACAGAGAAGGGTGGTAAGAGAAAGAATACTACAAGAGAACATGATAAAAATTGGCAACTGGACAGAGCAGGTCCTCTTGAAAAGATGCTACTTGGGCCAGGACCTGAGAAACCTGGACGGGAGCAGCAGCAGCGCAGACGGGCGCCCATTACAAGAGAAAGAGGCCTCACAAGGACACAGGAAGGAGCTTGGTGCAGACTAAGCTTTCAACGTGACTGAGGGTAGAGCACACGCAGCGTGAGCGCCAGGGTGAACCGTGTGAGTGAGAAGGATCCATCGTCTGGGATAAAGTGGGCTATTCTTGAAGTAGGGCTTCACACGCGATGGTAGGCGTGGGGGTGTGTTCTTCTAAGTTGTCAAAGGCAACCTTTGCACGGTTTGTAAACGGGACACGGACTCCTCAGTCCTGGAGAGAAGGAACGGGAGAAGAGAGCTTTAAAAAATGCAAACACTTTGGTTTGTCTGCAAAATTGCAGCAAAAAGTACAAGCTCCCCTTCCACCGTCGCCGGTTTGAACCCCGCGGATCTGCGTGGGCTCTCCATAATCGCATGGAAATGTAGACACATAAATAAACATCATTCCCTTTCTCTTAACAAGGCCTGTGCTACCTTTAGCAGAAGGCTTGGCTTAGTGCAGAGACGATTAATTGTCGTTGCTCGGCGGACGGGGCATGTTGTGAGTGAATTAATGTGCTTCAAGGACCCCGCGTGTCTGACTTTTCATGTTGTCTAAATTTGTAACCTGTAAGACTGCATTTCCATAAGTTTTGAAATGCAATGTGTTCCGTGGCGCTCAGAACTCGATCAGGATGAAAAGAGCTTTAGAAAGTAAGATGTTATTATTGTATTCGCCTTCACAAGAGAAAATAGTCAAAGGAAGACAAACAGAGGAGAGAAAAAAAAAAAGATCCTCTATAGATTAACACTCCCACACACCCTCCAACCTGGGGAAAAAAGAAAAGAGAAAGAAAACCAGAAAACCCCGTATAAGAATTCACCTTATCAAAGGCTGAACACTACAATCAGGCCCCTGTGTGGGGAAAGTTCTACCTTTTTGAACCTCGAAGAAGAAAATTATACTCACTAGAGGAAGAGAAAAAGACTTATTAACAAATCAGCGATCTGATGTTTAAATAATGCACCTGCTAAGGATGAGCCTTCTAAGTAAACCTACAGTGGAACTAATTAGTTCAGCATTTTGGCGATAACTTCATCAACCTTCCCTTTAGGTCAAAAAAAAAATGGGCGGGCTCAGACCATTAACAGGGAGCCCCACCATGTGGTAAAAGAGACACTTCAAAGGAATGACCATGGTAGCCTGGTCTTTAAACCTGATGGGTTTTTTAAATAGTATGTGAATAGGGGCGCCTGGGGGGTTCTGCGATTGGGCTTCTGCCTTGGGCTCAGGGAGTGATCCTGGGGTCCTGGGATGGAGTCCCACACTGGGCTCCCCGCAGGGAGCCTGTGCCCCCTTCTCTCTGTGTCTCTCATGAATAAATAAATAAATAAATAAATAACATAACAATAAATAAATAAATAAATAATCTAAAAAAAAAAGCTCAAGTATGTGAATCTACTTTTTCAACTGTAAATCATAATTCAGGTCAAGTTTTTCTGACGCAAATTTAGAGTTCGTGTTGAGATATACTTTCAGGATAAAATACATACTGGACTTTGAAATTTTAATATGACAAAAGTAAACTATCCCATTAATAATTGTATATTGATTACCTGCTGAAATGAGAATCTTTTGGATGTAATGAGCTGAATAAAATACATCCCACTTGTTTCTTTTTACTCCTGAGTGTGGCAGCTCTGAAACCTAAAAGGACCGCTGTGGCTTGGGGTTATTTCGGTGAGTACCACCCTGGTGCGTGAGGCAGGATCTCTGGTGAGCGGGCTCCAGGTGCAAAGGTTCCCACAGCCCCAAGATGTACATCATCCCGATCCCTTGAACGGCAGCAGGCTGGGGGAAGATTAAGCACTTGGCATAAACTCAGCCACAAATGTGCAGCTGGGATTTGAACCTATGGCTTGAAAGCCCTGGTTTTCTTAGAACCTCAGACTGAGGCAAGTCCAGGCTAGCCGCTCCAGCTGCAAGATGTGCCAATGGAGCCGTGGTGTTCAAAGCACCGAGTCCGAATGCCAAGGCAGCTTGGCCACCAAATTTCTTTAAGACCTTCCAGGGGCAGAGCCCGCATCTCCCCGAGACTCCGTTTTCTCTGTGTCTGTAATGAAGGTGAAGGCCTAGAAAAAAAGCGTTTTATCACTGGTAGACGGACGGTTGGTTTCAGGAGAGGCACAGACACTCTACACCTGCTTATAAATGTTAAATATCTTTTGATTATAGTAAAATAGCTGTATATTTGGGTATGCGGAATCTAATATCCATATCGCGCTCGGGTTTTCAAAGATACTGTTTTCCTTCCAAGATAAATTTATGTAGCTTTAAAAAGTAAAGAGATTCGAAGAAAATGAATCACTGAGTGCAGACGAGAGCCACAACAGAGATCCCGAGGTGCTATGCAAACACCCAAAGTTTGGGAAACTGCTTTGGACGACGTTGCAAGGTCCCTCGGAAGTCAGAGCTTGCAGAGGGATGGGTTATCTGACTCCGAGACACAGCTTCGGCCCTGGAACGCGGACCCGGAGCCGCCGTGAGACTCTGAGACTCGTGGAAATGAGCCGCAGAGAGGGGGGAAGCTCGGTCCTGCCTCAGCGGAGGAGGGAGGGGGTGCCCCTGGCTGCACGGGGCGGGTCTGGGAAGGGGTGCTTAGCTAGGGTTGGCCCTGCCTGAAGGAGGAGGGGAATGGAGATATAAAAGGACAAAGCGGGGAGCCGGGGCGATCAGCTGGCTAAGCCTTTGCCTCAGGTCATGATCTCAGGGCCTGGGGGTCAGGCCTGGTTGGGCTCCCTGCTCAGTGGGGAGTCTGCTTCTCCCTCTCCCTCCGCCGCTCCCCTTGTTTGTGAGCACGCTCTCTCTCTCTCTCTCTCTCTCTCTCTCTCTCTCTCTCTCTCCCATAAATAAATAAAATATTTTAAAAAGAGAGAGAGAGGCAGAGAATGTTTGGAGTCCCAGGAGCCCCAGGCACATCCCAAACCACATGTTTGTTTAAAAGGAGCCAGGGTAGCAGGCGCTCTGCCTTCTGCTATGTAAAAGGCACCCAGCGTCCCTACTGCAGGCCAGTGCCGATCCCCACACGGTGAGTTCCAACTGTGCTCGCCGGACACCTCCACACAAAGAAATTTAAACAGTGATCAGAGCTTCGGCATCCGCACCCCACCGGCCCGTCCTTGACACGAATGCTGCGCACTCTTCCAGGCCCTGAACATAAATCAATTTGCATGACAGCAGGGTGGAGTGAAAAGAGCCCTGGGCAGGAGGCCGGAGCCTCAGGTTCTCAACTCTGAGCTCTCACCAATTAGCAAGGTGACCTTTCCCTCAACACACATTTACTAGACACGCGTCAGGGGTCGTGCTGAGCCCTGGGGCAGCTGCTGTCGAGGGTAGGCTGGGCAGCCCCCTGGCTGGGTGCTGGGCTCGCCTTCCAGTCCTGGGGGAGGTGGTGGGCGAGTTCCTACAGAGTCGGTCACTGCCATGCTCGCCCGGTTCCCCTCTTCCAGACGAGCGGCCCGTCCAGCCCGTTCACTGTCCATGAGCACACTGTTGGGTTCCTACCATGTTCCGGGCACTTTGCAAAGCCCCAGAGCTGAACTGTCCCATAGGGTAGCTGCTGGCTTCGGGTGGCTTCCGTGCCCTGAAATTGTTCTGAGCTGAACTGTGCTCTAAATATAAAACCCACGCTGGATCTCCAAAACAGTATGGGCAGCCCGGGGGGCTCCGTGGCTTAGCGCCGCCTTCAGCCCAGGGCGTGACCCCGGGGTCCCCCGATCTAGTCCCACGTCGGGCTCCCTGAGTGGAGCCTGCTTCTCCCTCTGCCTGGGTCTCTGCCTCTGTCTTGCTCTGTGTCTCTCAAGAATAAAGAAATAAAATCTTTAAAAAAAAAAAAAACTTAGTATGAAAAAAGTCATATAAAAAATGCCCTTAATACTGTGTCCTATTGATTGCATTTTGAGAGGATAACATATGGACATAGTTGTTCAAATTAAATGTATTATTTAAATAATATTCACCTGTTTTTTAGGGGTGGGGTTGTTTCTATTTTTTGAATGTGGCTACTAGAAAAATGTTCAACTACAAATGCAGCTAGCCTTTACGGTTCACATTATCTTTCTATCTGGACAGAGGAGCTGCAGAGATGTGGCAATGAACAAAAAGGGGAAAAGTCCTTCAGTGATGAAAGCCCTTGTGACCGCTTGAGAAACACAAACGTACTGGAAATCACAGCCCTGATTGTACTTATACATTCACCCTTAATTTAAGCCTGTTGAAGGCAAGAATCGTGCTTTGCTCACTTCGGTTTTCCTGTTCAGGGGAGAAGCACTGAGCTTGTCTTTGGTTGGACCATGTATCAACACCATTGCATCTGGGGGTCATGAAGACAACTGGGCGTCTACATACGCTGTTCCCTTTCCTACCACACCAGCAATTCCTGTTGTAGTCTTGACTAAGTCTCCCTACCTCTGGGCCAATGTCCTCCTCCCATGTACAATGAGGGGATTAAACACAATGACTTCTAAAGCCCTTCCCAGGTTTGAACTTCTATGAGACTAGCATGACGAAGGCCAGGCGCAAACTGTCCCACCAAATGTCAGCCGTAACCGCCCTCTGATTTATTAGGAGTTATTAGGCAGCATTTCTACAAACCTGTTCTCCTGCCCAGAAGGGTATTTAGGGAAAATTAGAATTAACGAAGAATCTTCTAAATATAGTGTGTCAAACTTTAAAATATGAACCCACAGAGAAGGGGGAAGGGTAGGTCCTTCAAGTGAAGGCTTGAGTTGCCAAGCTGCCACCAAAGCTGCCTAGACATCTGCTGAAATTCCTTAGAAGATTATGATTAGGATAATCCCTCAGGGACCACAGGAGGAAGCAGAGGGGAATTCTGGCTCAGTTCACAAGACACCAGCTGTGAGCGTGCACTATAACCAAACTGGATTTTGGCAAACCAGGTGGCAGCCTGCGAGGTGTGGTGTGTGGTATCTTGGGCAGGGTCTCTCCCTGGGGCTGGATGGGCCATTTAACCAGCAGCCTCCTGCTCCTGAAGGGCCTCGGCGTTTTGGCATAATCAACACATGAAGTTATGCATGAAGTCATCTCTGTGTGTGTATGTGTGTCTGTCTGTCTGTAAAGCTTTGCCATTGCCAGTGTTTGCAAGTACTGAGATAGGCCACCATTTTGTTTTAACATTGGACATTGATTCACTTGGTACATAGCTCAACCCCTCACTAGTTCTCAGAGGTAGTGGTCCCAGAAGGTTGCCTTTTTCCATTTCTCCTGGCCTCCCATGCCATGCAATTTCCTTCCAGGCCCCATAAAGAGATTCAAGTGTAAATACCACTGAAGGAGGGACACAATGATGCGCCAATAGGAATGACAGCCTCACTAGACTACAAAGGAGAGGCTGACCAGTGATGAGGCTCGAGAACCTTGGGTCGCTGGGTGACCTTAACTAAATATCTATCGTTGAGCCTTGGTTTTGTTGTTTGCAAAATAAGCATTGGATTGAGTCTAACTTCCCTTTTAGTCTTAATATTCTCAGGGTATTCAACCTTGAATACACATTAGAATCAGCTCAAATGAAGCATTTAAATCAGAACCAATTAAGGTTAGGTCATCAGTTCCTCTGGTGATTTCAATATTAGGAATTTCTAGAGGTGAAGCAACACTTTCTGACAAACCAGAAAGCTAATATTAAAAGCCAGGAGGTCCTTCTAAGAAGGGAGAACTGCTGATGTATTTCTCTCAGTAGGAGGGTGTCCCACATATTAAAGGAACAATGAGCAAATTAACTATGGTGGAGGGACAGTCCCGGCAGTGCGGTCCAATAGAAAAAGGATGTAAACCGCAAATGTCATTAAAATTTCTTAGCACCCACATTCAAAAAAGTAAAAAAAAAAAAAAAAAAGAAAAGAAAAAAGAAAGAAAGAAAAACCAGATAGAAGTCATTTTAATGATCATTTTATTTAAACCAATATATCCAAAATAGGCAAGCCTGTAATCAATATATTTAACTTAAAAATTTTTTGTAGGTACATTTGGAAAGCAAAATATGAATGAGCTTGATCCTAATGTCATCATTTATTTAACCAGACATATCAAAAATATTATCATTTCAACATATGAACAATAAAAATTTACTGAGAAGACACTTCTACAGTTGTGGTCACACATGGCTGGGGGCTACCAAAGTAGAGGACACAGGTCTAGGCCTTCTTTCTTACTCAAGTGTGGTCTCCAGACCAGTATCGCGCACATTATGTGAGAGCACGTTTGAAAGGCAGCGGATGAGACTCCATTCCAGAACTACCACATCAGAATCTGCATTCCTCAGTTGATTCATTTGCACATTAAGGCTTGAGAAAGTCCTCCCCTCCCCACTTGCACCACCCATTCCCACCCATATCAACCTTCCCTCAATCTCTGGGGACCTGGCCATTGCTCCAACCTAGCATTTGTTAGCTAACTTATCATCAGTTTCCCCTCCCAGCTCAGCGGGGAGCCTGCTTCCCCCTCTCCCTCTGCCTGCTGCTCCCCCTGCCTGTGCCTTCTCTCTCTCTCTCTCTGTCAAATAAATAAATAAAATATTTTCTTAAATAAAGACAATTCTCAATATAACACTGAGAGTCTGGGGCAGAAAAGAGAACAGATGTGGATTCCAGACCACCATGGCTCTACAGACCACAGGCACCTGCAGGCAGGCTATGTAGGGTCTGGACAAGCCACATGACCTCACTAAGCCTCAGTTCTCTCACTAGGAAGTAGGGATGATAATGCCTGCGTCCGGTGTGAAAATTCAGTGAAAAGATGCGTTTGTAAGGCTTCATCAACTGTACAGGCCTTGGAACTAGAAGGCATTGCGGTTTGGTTCTCCAACACTGCAACCCCTTACCTGCTCCTCTCCAGGCACTGGGTTTCATTTTCCACTTGAGTTTAGAAGTCAAATATTTAGCTGTGCTAATGGGGTATTGGATCTTTTTATTATGGCCTCAGTACTCACTGTGTGCAGCTTTGCCGAGATAATAAAAGATGTTAGACTTGGTCTTGCAACTGCTTAATGCAGAAATGCTATGGGAACACACCTGGGGTGCAGCTTCCACTGGAATCAATGGTGAAGTCAGCCATGTCCCCAGCAGAGATAAAAGCATTAATGTCCTATTTCACCTCAGCCCACGCGGGCATGACGTTGATTAAAATTATTTTCTGCAGTTTGAATCCTTTTTTTTTTTTAAGGAAATTTGTAAAGAGGCTCTGTGTGTGTGTGTGTGTGTGTGTGTGTGTATGAGAGAGAGAGACAGACAGACAGACAGAGCGACAGAGAGACAGAGAGATAAAGAGAGGTTTTAACGGCAGTTGGATTTGATACCGCTGCTTGAGGTCTGCTTTCAGATCTAGTTTTAATGGCACACATTTCACAGTCCCATGGCTTGGATAGGGCCACAGGGAGGTTTTGTTAAGTGCACTGGGCCTCCCTCACTCCTCCACTTTCCAGGCCTGTCTTGTGGTCTTTTGTGCCACTGTGTGTATTCATGTGTGTGTCTGTGCAGGTCCATTGGTTTAAGCCTATTTTACATGATTTAAAAGAGAAAGCCTCTGCTGCAGAGTTGACATGTCTCATGAGAAAAGGTGCAGGTGAGGGCGAACATGCCAGGGCTCTATGCAGGTGCGTATCTACAGGCACACACATGTGGGTGTGGGTGTGGGTGGTGGATCAGTAGAAGTGCAGACGGGTGGAAGCCGCTAAGAGGACGCACTTGATAAAGAAGAGCTGAATAAGATATTAGGTGGAGGGAGGTGTGTACATATGCAGCATATCTTTACGTTTAAATCACAGTGCAAGGGTGTGGAACACGATATATGGAAGAATGAAGAATAGGATTGGCCATTGGGAAGGAGGCAGATATAAGCATGGGTTTGTCCATAAGATTGGTGCAAGGGTGTACGTGGGCGTGGGCGTGTGCGTGTGTATCAGTCCACAGTCAACCATAAATCAATCAATGTGCTGGTGGCCCGATGCAGGATATTAAGCTATGAATATGACAGCCAAGGTCTCTACCCATATCAAGCCCATAGTCCATGATGGAGTTTCTCAATCATAACACTTTTGACATTTTGGGGCAGATAATCCTTTTTTGGGAGGGTTGCTGTCCTGTACATTATGGAACATGTAGCAGTACTCCTGGTGTCTACCTAGGGATAGCACCTACTAGTTGTGACAACCCATGATGTCTCCAGATGTTGCCAAATGTCCCTGGGGAGCAAAATCATCATATGTTGGTCTACGGGGAAAGATAGATATTAAACAAACAAAAAACCAAAAAGATAGAGAATGGATTATGTAAGCAACTATATGTTGTGAGAGAGAAGGGCAGGGAGCTGTGAGATCTTACAGCTGTCAAGGTGAAGCTTTAGAAAAGGCCTCTGGGAGGGTAGGGTGGATAAGTAGGGCAGGAAAGACAGGTATGACTCTGCCAGGTGATGTGAACACATGTTCCAGAGAGGGGACAGTAAGTGGAGAAAGGTCCTGACAGAAGAAGGAGGGAGTATATCCTTCAAAACAAAACCAAACAAAAAACCCAGGAGAGAGCCCTGTGGACACAGAGTGAGTGGAACAGGGAGGTCTGAGACATGAGGCCAGCTCTTGGGATGGGACTCAAGCCCCTTGTGCCCAGAATATGCAACACAAAGTGGATCAGAAGTCATGGCCATCAAACCATGGCGCCCAGAAGTCATTGCTGTTCGGAGAGGTTCTGTGTTTCTGGAAGAATCTTGTGACTAGAGGGATGCAAGTGTGGATACAGGCCTGTGTACCCTGTTCACACCTGAGGCTTCTGCTTAATGACAAGAACAGCATGGAGCGAGCCAGCCACGCTTGTCTAGGAGATGTTCTCATGAGAGCAGGTGGTTTCAGCTTTATGGGGACTGAGAATCTAGCTCTTCAGTAGTGTTTCCATCTACCTTTGAGCTACACTGAGGGTCTCAGCTATTTCTCAGGATCACACACAAAAAGGACACAAGACCTGCTCCATGTACACACACACATAACGTACGTATGCGAGCATGCATGCACTCACACACCTTCACTTACTTGGAATTAACCAATAAATATTAGGGTTGGGGCAGAGGATAGAGGAATAAGGTGTGTGTGTGTGTGTGTGTGTGTGTGTGTGTGTGTGTGTGTAGGGGAAGGTGTTCATTAAGTGGTCCACAGAGACTTCCCAGAGACGGGCCCATTAGCGTTTGCCTCCTTAGATTTGGCCCCATCCACTAGATCTGGTCCACCAGTTCTGGTTTTCAGGGAGAGTGAACCAGCTGAGCAAATTGAAATCTGAGGCCTTTCTTCAGGGACCCACAGTTGGAAGTCCAGGGACTGCTGGCTACCCAGCTTCAAAATGGCAGGAAACGCAGTAGTGCAGCCAACTCAATCTTCCCAATTCTTACTCACATGCTCCACCACCAACCTAATTACGTCTGTCTCTCCGTCTGCTTCCAACTAACAAATTATTTCTGTCCTTCCAGTGTGAATTGTCAGGGAAGAAATCTGATGAACTGAGCTCACCCTCCCAGGACAAGTTATTTCATGCTCCACTACCAGCCAACAAAGGGAGTCTTCTGGAGGTGACTACACCTGGTCCAGGAGGTACGTGCCCAAAAACAGCAGGGTGCTGTAAGTGGCGCAGTCTTGTCTAGAAGGGGAGTTGGGGAAGAGCTGTCAGCACAACCAGCATATCCCCCAGAAGCCCGGTTAACCACACCGGGAGAAGACAGGTTCTGTGGGCTGGAGCCTGGCGGTAGTCCCAACCACTGGGGTAGGAAAGACCCTCCCTGAAGACCAAACTCATATTTGGAAGGACATTTCTCTTTTTTTATTTATTTTTTTTAATTATTAACTTCTATGTTTGTAGCATTTTAGACATTGCAACACGATCTTATTAGCAAACATGGGAGTGACTCAGGACCATGGCGCATCTTGTGCCATTAAATCTGGTGTCTTCACTCTCAGCCTCCTTGAGTTTCCTAGCACTTCTACAAAGATCTAGATTCACAGATGCAGACCTCCATGAGGAAGGACAGTCCCTTTAAAGAGTAAAACAAAGTTGCCAGAGGCCAGGGTAGCATACAATGGGCTCAGTACTGTGGGCTTTGGGTTTAACTTTTGAAGAAGACAGAGTTGAATGAGGATGTGATGGACATTGTTTGGGTGTTTATTGTGAAATGTGCAGGATCTGATGCTCTCTGAGCATCTTGAGAGCCTGGATGGTGTCCCACAAGTGATCTCCCAGGACCGGGCATAGCATCTCACCCAGAACCAGTGGGAAAAGGAGTTTATTAAACTGGACTGAGCCCCTCACCGTCTGTCTAGCTCCGCCGGGCCGCTCACCAGCTCGTAAGTTCCTTGAAAGCAGGCCTGTGTCATCCTCTTCATCCGGCATCACTCTGTTAGCCTGGCACCAGGCCTGACAAAGAGTAAATGTTCAATAAACATCTGTTGAATGTGTTTTTAAAAAATCACACCATGTGCATATGCTCCTTATTTATTCCTAATACGCACAGATGCTTTCTGTAGACACTGAGAACGTCAGCTCCGGGGTGAGGACCGAATCCAGGCTCACCACCTACTGGCTGTCTGACCTTGAGCAAATAACTCACTGTACCTAAGTCTCCTTTATAAATGGGAATAGTAACACCTGCCTTACATAGCTGCTGTTGTTTTAAGAGATAGAGAGAGATGGAGAGAGAGAGAGCGTGGCCCAGGGGGGCAGTGACAGAGGGAGAGGGAGACAGAGAATCTTAAGTAGGCTCCACACCCAGGATGGCACCTGACACCGGGCTCAGTCCCCCCACCTTGAGAGCATGACCTGAGCTGAAATAAGAAGCACTTAACCTACTGAGCCAACCAGGCATTGTTGTTGTTTCTTTTAAATGAGCTAATACATGTGAAGAGTTCACAAGAGCACCTGACAGGTAATATGCACTAAATGATATGCTTTTCCCCCT
Organism: Nyctereutes procyonoides; assembly: GCF_905146905.1. NCBI lineage: Eukaryota > Metazoa > Chordata > Mammalia > Carnivora > Canidae > Nyctereutes > Nyctereutes procyonoides. The sequence continues at coordinate 1,532,454 of NW_026575135.1, read as the reverse complement.
CACCTACAAACATACTCTATGAATAGTTCCAAATACACATGCACTAATCCAATAACTATTTTTACCTCCTGCTCTCCTTATCTGAAATAGTTTCAAAACTTTCCTTGGCTCAGAAAAATCTCAATCAGTTGATAGTTTCCTCAACAGAACCAGAATGGCCTACCGTGTAGTTCTCGCAAGCTGCCACAGACTCTCTTGCTTGTAAGTATCCATCCAGGTAAAAGGACCTTTTTTAAAAAAAAATGTTTTTCACAGCTTCTCCTGGATATTGATTTTCTGTGTCTGCATGGACAGTCTGCCAGAGGCTCCTGCCACAGTCTCCATTCATGTGTGTGTTTTGGACGGGAAACCCAACCCCATGGCTGCCCCTACTGACCATCCTGACCCTCATGAAATCCCAAATATCAGCTGCCCTGGGAAGAGTTAAAGTGAAAACAGAGGAATATGGTGATGATGGAGAGAAAGAAGAACATATCCTGAGTTCCTAACATGTCCCAGGTCCTGTGCCAATGGCTTCATGGGGATGAATAAGGCATGGACCCCCCTATGTAGTGCTCACAACATGATTGTGGCATTTGAGGGTTTTGGCAAAAAGATATGTCACAGACAGGAACCTTCATTGTCCTGACAGGGTCAGAGAAGATGTCACAGGAGACCTGGTGCTGGATCCAGGCCTTGGATGACCCATGCATGTGATCATTCATCCTGTCATCCATTACTTTGGCCAACATGTTTAGGTGTCTACTTTGTGTTGGACACTTGGCCAAGCACTGGGCATATGGAAACGGCCACACCCGATCTATGCAGGTGATCTGTCTATACACCCACACATGGGGTGTAATGGGCAGAGGGGGCGGGGGGCACCCAGTGACTATTAAGTACAATATTCAACACAGTGATTACAGTAATTGATGCATATGGAAGATGCAATTGAATCATTCATGGAGTGATGGAAACAGCACCTAAATCTGCATGTGAGACTCAAAGAAGGTTTCATAAAGGAAGTAGTATCTGAGCTACATTAACAAGGAAAATAAGCCATTTAAGGGGTATTTTCTTTTTTTGTGTGTTTTTTTTAAATTTTTATTTAATTATGATAGTCACACACACACACACACACACACACAGAGAGAGAGAGAGGCAGAGACATAGGCAGAGGGAGAAGCAGGCTCCATGCACCGGGAGCCCGACGTGGGATTCGATCCCGGGTCTCCAGGATCACGCCCTGGGCCAAGGGCAGGCGCTAAACCGCTGCGCCACCCAGGGATCCCCTAAGGGGTATTTTCCATGTGCCAGGCATTGTGCTCCGTATGTGACACACGCTAAGCAGCTGAATCCCAACACTATGGGGAGCATTTCTCTTTCAGCCAGGGCAGGTAACTGGAAACTGGTGGCAAAGGTGAGCAGCCTGTCAAGGTCATGCAGGTAGCCCGTGCTGGAGGCCAGGGCTCAGTCTATCAAGTGGCCCATGTCCCATCTTGGCTCTCAGCTGCTCCCTGTGCAGCTTGAATATCCCTGAAACGTAGGAAAGGTCCAAAGCGGAGGGAGTTCCAGGGAGAAGGAACCTGCATGTACACAGAGGCAGGGAGGCAGCAGACTGGGGACCCATCAATCAGTGCAGCGGGCCCAGTGGCGTGCCTCAGGGCCTTCTGTGCTCCAATTAGAAGCCGGTTTTCTGCTGGAGTCTTTAAGGAGGGAGACAGATCCAAAAAAAAAAAAAAAAGACTTATTTATTTATTCTGGAGACGGGGGGGGGGGGTGCAGAGAGAGAGAGAGAATCTCAAGCAGGCTCCCCGCAGACCCCAGAGCCTGACACGGAGCTTGATCTGAGGACCCTGAGACCACGACCTGAGCCCAAATCAACAGTCCAGCCTCACCCAACTGAGCCACCCAGGGGCCGCAGAGGCAAAAAAGCTTCTGAGCAAGAGTGAAATCAGCCCAGATCTGCCCGTGGAAAGATGGATTAGGGTGGAGGCTGGGGGCTTCGAACGCCAAGCTAAGGAGTGCTTGCCGGGATGTGGAGCTATATTGGCGAGAGTTAAAAGAAACCCTCTTTTGCCTTCCTGTCTCTGCCTGTCAATCTAACCCATTGAAATGGAAGGCTGTAAGTTTATTTGATTTCAGGAAATGATATATTCTTTAGGTTGTTTTTTTTTTTCTCTCACTATCTCCACGTTCCCCCTGGACTGCGTATCCGTTGCATGCAGTGGCCTGCAGGTTCTCAGTTTTCGCCGAGAAATGTACTTTTGGGGTTGTCGGGCCTGTAAAACATGAAATTAACCAGTGTCATATCTTTCACGCCCTCCTCCCTGCTCACCCAGGAGCCCAAATTAAATTTCACACCGAACAATCCAAGCAGCTGACATGCTCCACAGACACCCGGCACAGGGCTTGGACGGCCACAAGGTGGACGTCTGTCACCCCTTCCGTATCCGCTCCACCACCACCATTCTGATGGCAAAATTTAGCTGATTTGGAACTCAATCTCCAGCTGCTCCACCTTCCCCCCGGGACCAACAGGCCCTGCCCCCGAGCACGTGAGGGTTTGTGCAACGGAGGTTTACGGCTTACAGAGCGATGTCCACGCGGGTCCGCAGAGCAGGGAAGGTCTGCGCATCTTGCAGGTGGGGAAGCCAAGGCACGGGGAGCTATCAAAGACCCCAGGGTGAGCTCCCACACTCTGCACCAGGACGGGGCCTTCAGGCCACACAGCACCTCCCGGTGATACCTTCACGTGAGAAGCTTCCGTTGATTTCTTCAGCGTGGAAGCTGTCACATTTTTTCTCTCTTAACCTCCCCCTTTGTTTAGACCCCCTCCTCTCCCCCAGTCTACCAAGAACGTTGTGATTCCCGTGGGCCTTGTGGCATCTGTCTTTGTCTCCCCGTCTCCAGATCCTGCTGGGCGTGTTCTGACCCTCACTCTGCCAACCAGCACCCTCCACCCATAGCACTTTTTCTGGAACACCTACGTGTCCAACCAAGTCTTTTCCATCTTCAGCCTCAGCTAAGATTCCCCAACCACAAAACAGTCCCCCTCCCTCGTCATAAATGATTTGTCCCTGTGTCACGGTTGTCACGCTCCATCTGTTGGGAGCTGCTCTGAAGCTGGGCTGCCTGAGGCCGGGGTGACCCCCAGCTCACGTCGGATCTCAACGCCGAGTAGTGTCTTGCTGGTGCAGCCGTCATCAGTGTAGGCCGAACAGACCCAGGGCCACCCACCGAATCCAAAAGTGTTGCCGTGCTCCGTCTCCCAGTGCCTGGCTGGGTGAGAGGATCCTAACTGGTTTAAGCGATTGCCCTTGCGATGGGCAGCTCATCTCACGAGGACACCTTCAGGAGCCGCTTATATTTTCTGCCGCTTAGCATGGTCAGTTGACGAAAAGGGAGCTGGGGAGGGTCCAGGGGAGAAGAGGACAGAAGGCAAGCCTCACTGCAGCGAGGAGTAATCACGCAAGTGCCCGGTGGAAGGCGTTTTTGAGTATATCCAGCTCAAATTTAGTGCCTTCTATGTTGTTCTCCCCAAAAGAGATGTTCCTCCAGTTGTCATTTGAACTCCTCGTGGAGCGGAGGGTCACGGTCTCATCAGGCAACCTCTCATGGTGAAGGCAACTCCTCCACCATGCTCGAACTTGCACTTCTCCTTCCATGCGAAGGCCTGGCCCTGCCCCTGGAATACCACAGCACGAACCCAGGTTTTCCCTCTGTGGCTCACACCCACCTCCACACGGCAAGAGTCCCGTCTTCTCGTGCCTTCCTCAATTCTTACTTTCTCGGCTTCAACTCTTCTGCAGAAGTTCACACTGAGTTGCAGAGAGAAGGAAGGACCTGCCCAAGATAATAGAAAGTTCCAGCTGTAGCCACCTCCTGATAATGTTCCCATCGCATCGTGAGGATTGTGACGGTTGGCTTCATGCGCCAACTTGACCTAAGGCAAGCCCCTAACACGTGCTAAGCTAGTACTCGGTTATGCAGTCCAATGCTAGTGTAGATGCTTCTAGGAAGGTGGATAATACTTTTATAATCAGTTCGCATCGAGGGAGATCATCTTCCGTAATCTGGATGTGCCTCATTCAATCAGTCAAAAACCTGTAAGGGCAAGACTGAGGTTTTCCTGAGGAAGAAGAAATCCCACCAATGGATTGTAGCTCCTGCCCTACAATGTTCTGGGCCTTTCTGGCCTGTTCTGCAGACAGACACACGCTCGTGTGTGTGTGTGTGTGTGTGTGTGTGTGTGTGTGTGTCCCATCGGCTCTCCTATGCTTGTGCTTTCACTTCTTTGAACCTGCTTCATGCAAAGAGCTTTACCCCAAGACTTGATTCTATGGGGGAGCATTTCAGACCCCAAGACAAGATGGGCAGTGGAGGCCTTTGTGGAAAGGAGCTTCTGAACTCTTCTCACTGACCATGGACGCTGAGGGCTGTGGCCTTGAGCACGTTGCCCGGCCAACGGCCTCCCCAGATCACAGTAGAGCCCCATGCGTTCATGAGCGTGTGTGGGCAGGGGGGGCTGTGCCTTTCTTGAGCTCCTGCAAGAGGAGCTGATTCTGGCTCCTTCAGAAGCAGGCCTTTGGCTCTTGCTGCTGCACCAGGCTGCATCTGGGAGAAGGAGCAGACCAGACTGTGTGTCTCCCTGAGGCTAAGCAGATATATCAGATGCAGGTGACACTCGGGTTAGGCAGGCACCTGCTCTTCTGAGGCCCGAGGCTTTTCTACAAACCTGAGAAGGAATTTGCTGCTGCGGCGCACTCTGGAAGGTTAGCTGAGAATTCTTTGCAGTGGTTAGGACTTGGAATGCTTCTAAAACTGCCCCGGGACACCACACTGAGTGCAGAATTAGCTGGGGATGGGGGTGGAGAAAGGTGGCTCCAGCTCCTGGAATCGGCTTCCTTACAGCTGAGAGGTGAGGGGAGCGATGAGACCGGGCTTTGGGGTCAGACTGCCTAACACCTAATTTCTGATTTCTCACTTACTGCTCTGTGGCTTCTCTGAGACTCAGTTTCCTCGTTTGTAAAACAGGGACAAGTAGGGTTTCTGCAAGCGTTAATGAGCACATGTGACGCATCTACAGGTTTCCTGGCACAGAAATGCTCAGTAAATGTCTGCTCTTGTCATTGCTGTGCTTCCTTTCCTTAAAACACCCGACTAATGTTTCATTTGTTCTCAGCCATGATTGGAAACTATTGCCCTTAGCGGAGTGGCTCGTGATGGAGTATACCGGCCTTATCATTGTGCAAACCAGGGGCTCTCCCTCTATTTCTCGGTGACTTTGAGCAAGTGATCTGACTGCTGTCTCAGTTAGCTTGTGTGAAACTGGGCATAATAATACCCAGGATGGTGATATCATATAATGGATATCAGAACGGGCACTACAGTCAGGCTGCAAGGTAAGAGTCCCCGCTCTGCCGCTAATGGCGGTGTAGCCTTCAACACGGTCCCGATTCTCGCTCTTTGCTGCTGTTTCTTCATTTATAAACTGGAAACAACAATAGCACCTATCTCCCAGGGCACTTATGGGAATTAAATGCATTAATATGTATAAAAGGCTTGGAGTAGTGCCTAGCACTTAGTAAGAACCTGATAAATGACAACAATTCTCCTCGTGTTCAGAGTCGGGATTAAATGAGATAATGCTTTGCAAATATCTGGCACCTAGCAGGTGCACACTAAAACAATAGGAATCATAATTGTTGTTATTGCTTATAGTATTAATAATACTAACATCAGGAGGGGGGCCTGGGTGGCTCCATCAGTTAAGCATCTGCCTTCGGCTCAGGTCATGACCTCAGGGTCCTGGGATCGAGCCCCATGTCAGGCTCCCTGCTCAGTGGGGAGTCTGCTTCTCCTCTCCCTCTGCCCCTCTCCCCATTCATGTTCTCTCTCTTTCTCAAATAAATAAAAACTTAAAAAAAATACTAACATCAAGAATAACATCATCATATTCTGACTCCTGGGACCTAATAATACACTTTCAATGACGTAAGTTTTGTCTACAGGCCCTCTCTGTTTTCATCCTTTTTAATTTTCCGGAAGATTAATCTGGCTGAGTCTCAGCTCCATGTGACTTTTTGGTTGACATGGTATCTTCAGGAACTTCCACGTGCAGAGTAAAACCCAGCCTCCGGACTTCTTTAACCACCGTGATCTCAACCTCAATGGGTTTTCACCCCCTGAGCACCCAGTGAGTCTATGCTTCTCGGAGGAACAATGATTAACACGAGACTGAAATGCATGAGCCTGGACCACGTGAGGACCACATGAACCACGACAGCAACCGACATCATATGCCTGCCGCGCACCGGGTACTGTGCTTGGGACTTTACATGTGGTCTCCCCTTTCAATTTAATATTCACAGTGACCTTGTGTGGCCGGAATCATTAATCCCTTTTTAGAAATGAGGCATCTGAGGTAAAATGACTTGCCCAAAGCGCTAATGCCTGTTCCGGGCTGAGTCACTCCTGAGCTTTGTTGTCTTACATCCTCGGCTCCTTATTCATTTAAAAAAGATATTTGTGTGCAAGGATAACATGCGGAGAAAAGTAGACATATCATAAATGCATGGCTTGATAAGTTTTTTTATAAACTGAATTACATCCACGGACTAAACCCAAGAATAGGAACATGAACAGCACCCCCAAAGCCCCTCTGAGGTTCTCTTCCAATCACCTCTTCCCTGAGGGTAACCAGTGTTGTGATTCAGTGCATTCAATGACATATGAGTCATGTGTTCAGTGAGAGGGGTTATTTGGCTATTTTGGGGCTTCATAAAAATGGAATCATTTGTGCCTATATTCTTTAGCTCAAGATACATGCATGATTCATCCACACTTGCCTACAGTTGTAGATCATCCATTTGGGTGGCTGTAAGCATTTCCGGTAGGGTTATCTGCAAGTTCATGTTGGATGGGCCTGGCCACATGGAAAGCTTCAACAGAAACAAGTCCATGGGTCTGAAGACGCATGGAAGCACTTCAGTGCTGGGAGAGATGAGATGGGTACCATGGACGTAGGCAGGCTCTAGATGCATTAAAAAAGGGAAAGGGTGTAGGATAAGCCGATAGCGATAGCCTTCAAGTTCAATGTCTGATCATGTATTATTTTAGAGACTCTCTGATTAGGAGCACACAAGCTTATGCTCGTGATTAAGAATTTGGAAATATTTCAGAGAATTTCTCTAGACAGGCATAAGCCACGAGTAGAAAATACAGGGAGCTGTTTCTGTCCAAGAGTCAAAAATCCTCAACCCTGTCCATTCGTCTTGTCTCACTGACTCTCTGACCTCCTCACTCTGGAGATGCCTGTTTTCCTCCATCCGAGTTGAAGTCCCCAGACATGACGCTGTGGCCCACCTACACTTGGAGACTCCCAGGTGCATCCTGCTCGGCAATCTTACAGCTTATTTATTCCTTCAACTGTTTGGGGGCTATTGGTGTAATTTTCAGTTTTCTGGATGGCGCTGCCATGAACACCCTGGTACCCATGCACGCATTTCTGCACTTCCGTGGTTCTCTACCCCTGTAGTAAACTAGACTCGTGTGTTGGAGCTCTGGAGTGACCAAGCTGCATGTGCGTTTTCTTTCTAACAAGCAGAAATGTAGGTGTGCACATTCTTGCAGATATTACTGCTTTATTATCTCTGACAACGAGCTGTAGTCTTTGGAAGAGGTTGAATTTGGTGGCTAGTTACTGTCACAAGGCTCTCCTCAGTGTCAATTACGCTAAGCAGAAAGAGCCCATTGTGGCAGACATTCTCTCGCATCTTAAAGAGAGCCAGGAATTCTCCTCGTCCAACAGGTTAATTTAGACAGCTATTTTGGGGGACCTTTCACGGTCAACTCACTCAGCAGGCCTATCAGGATGCTGCCGTATTCAATAATAATGGTGACACCTCACATTTGCACAGCGTTATATAACTTAGGAATTACTTGTTACATGCGTTTCCGAATGTCATGTGCACGCTCATGTATATTTTTATCAATACCCCCTCTGCTGCATTTTATAGACAAGGAGGAGGCTCGGAGGTAGAGCTGTTACCCAGGTTACACAGCTCAACCAGGCCTCACATGTGGCTCTGTTGACTTTAAATGTTCTTTAAAGACATCCTGGCTTTTTTTTTTTTTTTTTTGCTTAAAACAAGATATTTATTTGGGTGCTTACAGAATCCTTCTGTAGATAAGGAGATTATATGGTGATTTATGCCTTAAAGGAAAAAATATATGGGGCCCAAGTAGTCTCTCTTATGCTACAGTAAGATAGGTCCTCCATCAGCTCCTCAATGAACTCGCAACAGCTATTTGTTGCCAGAATGGCCCCAGAAATCCCTTTCATAGCAAGTTAAAGGGCAACTCAAACCTACAAATTGAAGTCCATTGAGTTAGGCTGGACTGCCTGACCCTCTAGTCCTGATTCCCCAAACCTATTACTTCTGGTTTCTAGTTTTGAATCTCAGTAATTGATTCAGCCTCAGCCAGAGTTGTGTTCATGTCTCCTACGGGCTTTGTCACCTCTCAGGTATGCATCCAGGCTTGAGTCTTGCTATTCTCTACTCTTCTGCTTGTCGAAAGGCTGGGGATGATTTGGGGTTCTTTATGTGAAGAAATATTAGTTTTGCTTACAGATACCCTGCCTGTCTATGCCTGTGGTGAAGTGGGCTGCCCCTCTGTTTGGAGGAGAACAGAAGTCTGATGTTTAAAGTTTCTCAGTGAGATGACCCTTTCCACCTGGTATCTGAAACACAAGCTTTCCTCTTTGATCACCGGCTGAATTATCTGTATGAGGAATCGGCAAATATTTTATATAAAGGACCAGATAGAGAATATTCTAGGCTTTTGGGTCATTGGCATTTAACAACTACTCATCTCTGCCCTTGTAGCACAAAAGCAACCATATACAATATATTCACAAATGAGTGTGACTGTATTTCAATAATACTTAATTTACAAAAACAAGCAACGGGCCTGATTTGATCTGTGGAGCATAGTTTGCTGACCTCTGATCTACAGGACCAATTCTGGTTAGAAGATCCTACCATTAATTTACTGCAATCTAGAATCTGCCAAAGATTAATTTTGACAACAGATACTTGACAGCAGAGCCCAATGGCCATGTTAATTTCTCTTCGTCTGTTTCTCTCTTGGAATAAGTAGCTTCTGAGTAGATAAAGACTTAAAATAATTTTTCTACAAAGATTTTGAAGGGGAGAAATGCAGAAGGTCAAGACTGTGTAAGGAGAAAGTTAAGATGTTTAAGGTTGCAATACAGGATCTAACAATGACTTAGCCATTCACTAACAGAGCTTAACCCAAAGGTAATATATTATTTATATGGTTAGGCCAGAGTCAGTTCATCTCAGGATCAACCAAGTAGCTCTAAGCTTATCTTCAAAGATATAGACCTTTTGCATCTTTCTACCCTCCCACCTCACCATGGTTGTCTTAACAGCTGCAAGATAGATGTAGTCCCTTCAAATATCACATCCTCAGAGGTCTGTGTCCGAAGTTGGAAGGGAGGAGATTGAGAAAAGAACCTTCTCCTTATGTGGTTTTCTTTTATGAGAAATACAGGTGCTTCCCAGGAGTGCCCCGCAAAGACTTTGCCTTGCATTAGCCAGAATGAGATCACACTCTCATCCTTAATGAACCCCCAGCAAAGAAGAATGGAGATGGCTCAGTGGCTTAGATAAATAGATTAGGATTCATCCTCAAGGACTGGGTATATTCCAAACCTCAATAAGCTGAGTATTATGTGCAAGGAAGCAAGTGCTAGGGAGAGAGGAAGTTGTGGGGCTGGCCGATGGGTAGATAAGCAAGAGTTCGGATCACAAAGACTGTGATAAAGGTACTAAAACCCTATGAGAAGATGAGGGCATGAAAGGCCTGCTGGGGTAGCATGAGAGTGATGTATTGTCTTGGATTTAAGCTCTGGCTAAACCATGATTTTCAGTCATGGTGGTCCTCAAACATTAAGCGCTTCCAGGAATCACCAGGGACCCTTGTTAAAACGCAGTGTCCTGGGTCTCTGCCTTAGGAATTCTGATTAGATAGTGCCAGGAGGGGACAGGAATATGTTTTTGAACAAGTGCCCCAGGGGATTTGGAGGCAGGTAGTCTGTTGCTCACGCAGTGAGAAACAATCGCTAAATGAGTTTGAAGCCCTGATGAGAGTGATCTACAAGGTGGAAACAACCGTTGTTCTACTCTTCTTCTTTGTCTTGAATGCTAAGATGCAGATGTATAAATACCGGGGCACAGAGCTTCCTTTGTTCTGAGAAATAGATCGAATTTGTGACTTTTTAATTCCATGATTACCAAGGCAAAGTGCTCATATCAGATGTACCTCCTACCATGCATGTATAGGACCACAAGGCTGAACGTTAAGATGTGAACATGATTTGTAAGCTTCCTGATATTTTATGTAGTCACCATAGAACAAGGGCTCTGGGTCTGCAGAAACTTGGGTTTGATCCCTAATGTTGTATATTTGGACAACAGCCTAAACTTTTTAGCCTCCATGTCCACTTACATGAAACAGAGGAGAATATTTTTCCTGTATGATAGGGTGATTTAAAAAAATATTAAGAAAAAACGTAGCCATATAAAGCATTGGTTATGGTATTTAGCACTTCCAAATGCTCAATAGACATAGCATCCATCACCATCTTTGTGGTAGTGGCAATGGTTTTATTTATATTTATGTATCTTTAAAGTTATTAAAGTTATCTTGCTAATTTTCTCATTTATAGATGTGAAATTGAGCCCCAGCTACGTGAAATAACTTGCCAAGTTTACCAAATTAGTTGGCCGGGTTGGGTCTTGAACTCAACTTGATTCTTGATCCTCTAAATCAAATTCTCTAATAATCCATATACTAGATTCACAATGAACAAACGTGACCCAGTTTCCTGGCACGAGAAAGTATCCTGCTCTGGGGGAAGCAGTTTTATTTCAGCCCCCCTTTCTCTGTCTCTCTCTGTCTCTCTCTCTCACCAACCTGGGCAATACCCAGAAGGCCTACTGGAGTAATTAAAACAGGGGAGTCAAGGGCCTCATCGGTGGGACCAGGACACAAGTCGATGTGGCTCAATCTGCTGGGAATTGACTGCAATCAATTTCTCCGAAGGCCCGTCCAAGGCTGCAGCTGTAAAGCGCTCAGCGAGCTGATCAATGGTGGCCTTGAGTGCAGCAGAGGGAGAGACAAAGTGGTGGCGGCGGCGGCCCAGGGGCAGTCTGCAGCCAGCAGGCCAGCCCAAGTCCAAGGTCAGCCTCTGGATCCTTTCTTCTCTCCCCTCTCCGCACAGCTCCTGGCAGAAATGTCAAAACAAGACGGGGCAGCTGGAAACACACGAGAGACATTCCTGGAAGCTCGGGCAAGGGTGGGTGGGGGAGAAAGAAAACTCATTTGCTTAAGATAATAAAAATAATAATAATCTCCAATTCATCATCATAACCGTAATGACAGTGGTAGTAATAATGACAGGGCACCTGGTTTTATCTTCTGCTCTCTGGATGTGAAAGTACACCCTCTATCTCCAAATGAAAGTCATTTAAGGGCCGTTGTTTTGCAGCAAATGGAATTCATCACATTTAATAAAGTGTTAATTGATGGGGAGGAAGGAAGCCTAGTCTTTCTGGTTTTCTACATTTGTTTCTTCATTAAATAAATAATCAAGTGCTACAATGCTATAGCATGCCTTGCATCGTCCACATAGTAGGAGCTAACTTCATTTTTTTTTTTTTAATGTGCAAGGCAAGGTGTTATATGTCGGGAATAAAAACCTAACGAATAAATTTATATGCCTCTTGCTTTCAAGGAATTCACATTGTAAAATAGCATGTAAACAGAGTGTCTTCATCCGTTTGGGCTGCTATAGCGAAATACTAGAGACTGGGTGTCAGCAGCAGAAATGTATTTATTTCTCACAGTTCTGGAGGCTGGATTTCTGAGATCAGGAAACCAATAAGGCCGAGTGAGGGCCCCTTCTAGGTCACAGGCTTCCTTTGTATTTTCACATGGTGGAAGGGGTGAAGGAGCCCTCTTGTACCATCACTAATCCATTTTAGGATCTATTTTTTAAGAGATCTCTTTTATAAGAGGACTAATCCCATTCATGAAGCCTCCACCCCCATGACCTAATCACATCCCAAATGTCTCACCTCCTCACACAATCACAGTGTGAGTTAGGATCCCAGCAGGTAAATTTGGGGGTGGGGGGCACACCTATTCAGACCGTAGCACAGGGGATTATAACGAAAAAGATATGAGCAAGTGGTTAAGAAGCCGGAGGAAGGATGAATTAATTCTGGTGAAGTCAGGGGGTGAAAGGGATGGGCGTAATTTGAGCTCCAATTTGGAAATTAGTTTCTTTGGGGAAAAAAAAGCAACCATTCGAGGCAGAGAGGAAAATACAGAGGTACGAGGGGGCACAGCGAGTTTGGTCGACGCAAGCAGTCTAGTGTGGCCTAGGATATCAGGTGCTTGAATGAAGGGTTAACAAAAACGTATGGAAAGGAGAGTTGGGACTTAGGAAAGACAGGTCTTCATTCCACACAAAGAAATTCGCACATTTTCTCTTTCCATCCCTTAGCCACTGGGGACCACAGAATATTCTTAACAAGAGAGGATTCAGTTCTCACCTGGAAAATGGATTAATTATCAATAGAAAAGAAGGTTCAGATGTGAAAGAACAGAAAGGGACTCAAAGAGAGGAAGGGAATTGCCCAGGTCAGCGATCAATGGTTCATCTCATATCCAAGTGTTTTGACTCAAATTCTGGTATGTTTTCTAAGACCTCATGCCAGGACGGTGGGTAAGGGCACAGATGTGGGAACTAGATAAATGTGGTTTCAATCCTGGATCTGACACTTTGGGGCTCAGTCACCTGGAGCAGGTCAATTCACCTCCCTGACACTCAGTTTCTTCATCTGTAGAATGGGGGCAAAATTCCTGTCCATTGGGGTCACAGTGAGAGTTGAACACGATAACGTTTCTAAGAATTTCAGCAGAATTCTTAGCATATCGTAAGGTTTTGATAAATGTTAGGTGTCATTATAATTAATATTAACTTCAAATACCCTCCCCGTGTTTCCTTTCTGAACCTTTCCTCTACTTCTTTTGACATATCTTTGAATACTTTAGTACCTTGGATTAATTTTAGGCATGATGATGGACTATCTGAAGAGCTATTTTGGTTTGGAGAGACTTTCCCTCATCTTTTTGAACACACCACCCAGCTGAATATCATATATCACATGAAGAATGGTTAAGGGAGATGAGAAAAATCTGGAAGGGCATGCAAACCATCTTCATGTATTTCAAAAGCTGTCAGTTTTAAAACGGATAAGACTTATTCTTGTTTGACTTCAAAGGTAAAGTTTGGCCAGTAAAGGGAAGTCGCAGAGAAGTGGGTTTTGTTCTGATAAGGAGAATTTTAATGGCTGGGGCTGTCTGCCAATCAAGCGTGCTGAATTGTATGGCAGCAAGTCCCCCATCACTGAAAGGCTGTGAGACTGATGGCTGCAAAAGACCTGTTCACTGAAGACTGGGTTAAATGGTCTTCGGAGCCCTTCTATGAAAACCATAAAGTCATCTGCTCAGTATCAATAACGTAAGCCATTTGCATAGGCGTTGGAGTTTCTAAATAGGGTAGTCGAGGTGGGGGGTATGCATACTACACACGGGAGCCAAGTCCATTCTGTCACTGTGGGTGTGTTTTCCAGGTCATTTTCTTTCTAGTTTAGCTTCGTCGAGGCCCTTCCCTATCCTACTGCCCTAGTGAATTATACCCATTTACATTACTTGACCCTGTGCGGAAAGAGTACTGGGCCAAAAGTCAGGGGTCTCCGTTCTGCTCCTGGGTCTGCATTTTGACGTGCTCTGTCACTTTTGGTCAACAGTTGCTCTTGTCTCAGGCTCAGGGTCTTTCTGATCCGTAAAATAAACATGTTGGGCTCCATAGCTAACCTGCGCCAGCATTCGGAGACCTATCATCATAAGCAGAAAAACTCACTCTAATGACCTTCTTTGGAAAACCAGCGTCTTTCCCTAAGCTCCCTGGGGAGGGATATTTGTGCACGCTGTTGGAAGCTGCACATTTTTCTGAGAAATGTAATTTGTGATCATTAATAAAAACGGATGAATCTGGGACACCTGGGTGGCTCAGCGGTTTAGTGCCTGCCTTCGGCCCAGGGCGTGATCCTGGAGTCCTGGGATCGAGTCTCACATCGGGCTCCCTGCAAAGAGCCTGCTGCTCTCTCTGCTTGTGTCTCTGCCTCTCCCTATCTCTCATGAATAAATAAAAATCTAAAAACAAACAAAAAAAAATCTGATGACTCTGCCATCAGTTTTCTTAGCTTTTCTTGGATTCCCAGGTTATTCTGAATAATTAAAATGAGATGACAATATTTGAATATTGGGGGTCCTGGGTGGCTCCATCAGTTGAGGGTTCATCTCTTAGTTTCAGCTCAGGTCACAGTCTCATAATATGGGTCATGGGATGGAGTCCCACATGGGGCTCCACACTCAGTGAGGAATCTCCTTGAAGATTCTCTCCCTCTGCCCCTCCCCCTACACACATTCACTCTCCCTTCGTTTTTTGCAAAATAAATAAATCTTAAAAAAAAAAGAAAATATTTGAATATTGCCAATGTATTCCCAGTTAAGGTAAACACGTAGTAGGGTTTGTCCTACAACTAGCTACCCACCCCCCCCACCTCCCCGCATTCTTTAATGGAACTGATTTGACTGGCCTAAGGTCGATTTGTTGGTTGTTGTTGCCATCCTTCCCCTACAGAGTGATGGTTAAAACTATGAGGGAAACAGCAAGAAAAGAAAAATCTCAAAGACTGACCCAATGCAAAAGAAATAAATAATAAAATAAAAACGCAGTGACTTCCTGGAAACGTGTAGAATGGTCATGATGTTTAGGTGTGAAGCTCTGTCTCTCTGCAGAAGTGCTCAGCTGTGTGACTAGAGTCCATTTACTAATTGTCTGACATTGGGTGCTCCTCGGCTCCCATTACAGAAAGTCCCTCTTATCTGTTGAGATCAGGATCTGTAATTGTAGGTTAATGGAAAGCCAGTGAAAGCCGAAGTGTACTGGAGTGTTGAAGAGCCGTCTCGCCAGCTGGGAGGGTCTCACCGGCAGTGGGCATTAACTCATGTCTTTTTGAGGAAGATGCAAAGCATTGGTTAATCCAGAGAGTTGATTAGTTCAAAAGTCAAGGGTGATCATATTGACACAATGGGAGTATACAGGAAAGCAAAGAGAAAACTAATTCCTTAAATCCACTCAGAGATAGTCAGCATCTTGATATAAGTACTTCTAGAACTTTCCCTTCATGTATATTTTTTTTATTTTTTTTTAATGATAGTCAGAGAGAGAGAGAGAGAGAGGCAGAGACACAGGCAGAGGGAGAAGCAGGCTCCATGCACCGGGAGCCCGACGTGGGATTCGATCCCGGGTCTCCAGGATCGCGCCCTGGGCCGAAGGCAGGCGCCAAACCGCTGCGCCACCCAGGGATCCCCTTCATGTATATTTTTAATATGTGATTTACATGTAGACGTAAGTGTATTTTGTCATCTGTGTGAATTATATAATATACGTAATTCGATAATAGAACTCAATTGATTTATGACCTAGTTCAGTTACTATGTCATAAGTATCCATTAATAGCAATAAAGATAAATCCCTATCATAATTTTATTAGTAATTTTGTTAATTTAAACCCCCAGTTATCCCCAAATAGTACCTATAACACACTTCTGTTTTTCAGGTTTTCTACAATGAGCATACATTTATTATTTACTTTTAAGTGTGAAAAAAGAGTAAAACAAGCCAAAAATGCAAATATGCTGGTTGAGAAGCAGCATAATTAGTTCACAGTGTGGATTTCGGAATCAAACATTCCTGGCTTTCAAATTTCAGATCTGTCCCTACAAACTGTGTGACTTTGGGCAAGTTGTTTACCCTGTCAGGGCTGCAATTAATGGGGGAAATGAAACAGATAATAGAGAGTTGTTAATCAGGATTAAAGAGACCAAAGTCTGTGCAGTGTCTTGCCTCGATCTCATCATCGTCATCATCATTAATGCTTTATCTGACTTTGAAAAGGATTTGTGTTAAGGTAAAAAATAAAAAGGAAAAGAAAAAGAAACAGACAAAAAGAAATCCACTTTGTATTTGGGAAGTTCCTGATATTGATACCTAGGAATGCTCCTTCATTTTGGATTTCATATGGAGGGATGTCCCATTTCACTTAGAGAATATTCTCCTTCCCAATTATAAATAGTTAGTTGTGGCACTTTGAACCCAAAGTTGATTAAGAACTATTTAGGGTGATTTATAACAATAGTGAAAATTTAAATAGCTGGTTACACATTTTTACTAATGGTACTACAGGGGAAATATCCTTGCCTTATGCTTTCTCTTATTTTTATTGTTGCCCCTATGTTTTAACAACTTTATTGAAATATTATTCACATACTACCCAATTCACCTAATTTAAGTATAAAATCCATTTTTTTAGGATATTCATCACCACAGTTTTAGAACATTATCTTTACCCCTTCCCCCAAAAGAAACCCCATATCCATTAGTAGTCACTCACCATTCACCCTTGCTCTCAACATTTTGAGGAACTGCCAGACTGTTTTCCAATGTGGTTGCACCCACAGTAGTGTGTGAGGATTCTAATAATCCACATTCTTGTCAACATTTGTAATTATCCGTCTTTTTTTATAGTTATCCTAGGGTGTGTGAAGAGGTGTCTCAGTGTGATTTTGATTTGCATTTATTTAAGGGCTAATGATGATCTTTTCTTATGCTTATTGCCCATTCCTATGTCTTCTTTGGAGAAACGTCTATGCAGATTCTTTACGCATTTTTAATTGGGTTTAATACTAATCTTTTTTAGTATTGAGTTCTAAGAGTTCTTTGTATGTGGTGGATACAAATCTTTTAGCTAATATATTATCAGCAAATATTTTCCCCATTCTATGGGTTTCTTTTCACATTCTCCTCGGTATCCTTTGGAGCATAAAAGGGTTTCTTTGTTTTTCAATTTTGATGAAGTTCACTGCATTTCTTTGCTCTTTAACCGCTTGAACTTTTGATGTCACATCTAAGCAACCATTGCCTAACCCAAGATCACAAAGATTTGCTCCTATGTTTTCTACTAAAATTTCTATAGTTTTAGCTTACACGTTTAGGTCCATGGTACACTGTGGGTGAGTTTTATGTATGGTGCAAGGAAAGACCCAACTCTATTCCTTCCAATATAAATATTCAGTTGTCCCAGCACAATTTGTTGAAAAAAATTATCCCCCCGCCTCCAGTGAATGAACTGTTTTTGGTATCTTTGTCAAAACTATGTTGACCATAAATATGAGGGTTCTGGGTTTTTAAAACAGATTTATTTATTTATTTGTTTATTTTAGAGATGTGAGGAGGGGCAAAGGGAGAGAGAGTCTCTTAAGGAGACTCTGCCCTGAGCATGGTCCCCGATGCGGAGCTTGATGAAGGGCTCAATATCACGACCCTGAAGTCATGATGACCCAAACTGAAACCAAGAGTCAGACGCTTAACCACTATACCACCCAGGTGTCCCAGTTCTGGACCTTCAGTTCTATTCTATTTATCTTTGTTTTTATCCTTCACCAGTGCCACACTACCCTGATTACTCTTTTATTATATTTTAAGTTTTGAAGCCAGGAATTGTGAATTCTCTAGAACCCCATTCCCTCTCTAAAAATTGTTCTAGCTATGCTAAGTCCTTGCATTTTCATATGAATTTTAGGATCTGTTTCTCAATTTTGCAAAGGAAAAAAAAAGCCAAAAGGATTTTTATAAGGATTGCCTTAAATGCATAAATGAGTCTTAACAATATATTAAGCTTCCTGATCCATGAACATGATATGTCTTCTCATCTCTGTATTTTATTTAAATTTTGTTAAATATATTCATGTTTTATTTTCAGTGCTCTCATAAATGACATTGTTTTCTTAATTTCATTTTCATATTGTTCATTGCCAGTGTATAGAAATGTAACTAATTTTTGCCTCTTGATCCCATGTCCCGAAAAGTCGGTCAAGTCCATTATTAGCTCCCATAGTTTTTGTGCATTTCTTAGGATTTTCTACATATGAAATCATGTCATCTGCAAACATAGATGATTTCCTTCTTTTTCTCCAATAAGAATGGCTTTTATATTGTTTCCTTGCCTAAATGCCCCAGATAGAACTTCCAATACAACACTGAAAAGAAATGCTGAGAACAGACATTTTTATCTTGCTCCTAATTTTAGAGAGAAAGCTTTCAGTCTTTCAACATTAAGTGTGCTGTTTTTTGTAGGTGTCTTTTATCAGAATGAGGAATAATTTCTAGTTTGTTGAGTGCTTTTATCATAAAAGAATTGGATTTTTGTCAAATGCTTTTTCTGTGTCTATTGAAATCATCATGTGGTTTCTGTCCTTTATTCTATTAATATGATTTATTCTATTCTATTAAGATTCCCTAATATTTATTCTGTCCTTTATTCTATTAATATTCTACACTGGTTGATTTTCATGTGCTGAATCAATCCTGCATTCCTGGGACAAATCCCACGTGGTCAAGGCACAAAATTATTTTTATATTTTGTTGGACTCAGTTTGCTAGTGATTTTTAAAGGATTTTTTAATCTATATTCATAAGAGATATTATTATTTAGTTTTATTCCCTATGATGTGTCTGTCTGATTTTGGTGGCAGAGTAATATTGGTCTTATAGACTATCTCGGGAATTTATTTCCTTTCCTTATATTTTTTGGGAAGATTTTTGTAGAGGATGATGTCGATTCTTTAAAATTTTGATAAAATTCTATAGTGAATCAGGTCTTAGGCTTTTCTTCGTGGGATTTAAAAATTACTATTATTAATTGGACTCTAGTTGTTATTCAGACTTTCCATTTCTTCTTGAGTCAGTTTTGGTAGCTTGTCTTTCTAAACATTTGTTCATTTATTCTGGATTATTTAATTTGTGGCTACAGCTATTCATAGCATTCCTTTATAATCTGTTTTATTCCTGTAAGGCCAGTAGTAATGTCCCTTCTTTCATTTCTCATTTTCGTAATTTGAATCTTCTCTCTTTTTTCTTAGCCTATGTAACCAAAGATTTGCCAATTTTGTTGATCTTTTCAAAGAACAAAATTTTAGGTTTTTTGTTTGCTCTATTTTTAAAAAAATTTTTTAAAAATTTATTCATGAGAGACAGAGAGACAGAGAGAGAGAGAGAGCCAGAGAGAGGCAGAGACACAAGCAGAGGGAGAGGCAGGCTCCATGCAGGGACCCCGATGTGGGACTCCACCCCGGGTCTCCAGGATCACGCCCTGGGCTGCAGGTCACGCTAAACCACTGAGCCACCCAGGCTGCCCCCTCCCATTTGTTCTATTTTTATGTTATTTCCCCCTCTGTCTAATATTTATTATTTGCTTCCTTGTGCTCACATGGGGTTTAGTTTTCTCTTCTTTTTTCAGTGTCTCAAGCTGTAAAGTTATTTCTTATCTCAGTTTGGTGGAGTGGAGGCTCAGAGATAAAAATAGTCTAGTAGCAATTGCCCCTATTTATTGGGAATCTACTGGGTTAGACATTTGCATACGTTATTGCTAGACTTCACTTGCAAATCTGCAAGTCAGGCATCTTTATTGCCATTTTACAAGTAAGGAAACTGGGTTCAGAGGAGCAAATTGAGTTGCCCAAGACTACATAGCAGAGCCAGTAATTATATCAGTTCTGTATGACTCAGAGTTAGTGCTGTTTCTGCCTCACACAGAGCATGAAATTGGGAGTCCTTACACTCAAGTTCATTTACTCTAAATGCACCAACATGGACCCTATCTGAAACTCAGTTTTCCTAATTCTTTGCAGAGTCAGTACCTTCTCATCTTTGGGTTTTAGCTTCTGCATCACTTCTGAGTTTCTCTGACCACTCTTCTTTTAAAAAGCTCATCTCATTGTCCTATGTCATTTAGTACATTTGTCAGTGTGCTGTATCTATGTGTTTATGTATGAGTTTTGTTTTCCTATCTAGATTTCATTCTTTTTTTCCCATGAAAATTCAAGTTCTGTGAGGTCATAAGATGTGCCTATTTTGCGACAGGTTTTTTCCAGCTCCCATTATAGATCCTGGATCATAAAACATGTTCAACAAATATTTATTATTTGGGGTAATTAATAGGAGGAGAGGTACCTAAAGTCTGCTCAGATACAAAGTTACAGAATTACCTTACAGTTGTTTTCCAGTAGTAAAAATTCATTCAAAGAAACTAAAAAAAAAGGGTGGTGGTGGAGAAACTTTCATGGAACTCAACTTCTGAACCTCATAGGAACCAGAACATAATCAGGTGTTTGCTTTGTCTCTCTCTCTCTCTCTCTCTCTCTATTAAGGGCTGTCTGGTCTTCTGTCCACCAATGTACTCTTCTAGTCTCCTGTCTAAGGATCTATTTCTTCAGGTTAGCTATAGTCCATCATTGCTACTCCAAAGTGGTAGGCCTTGAAGGTAATTGGCACTTACAGCTCCAGTGCCCACAGTTAACTGAGTGCCCTTTTCAATTAGTGATTTCAGATTCCAGAGGGAAGTCTGATTGTCTCAGAGGGTCAGGGGTGCTTCTCCTGGCCAATTAGTTATGGGTTGGGGATATACAGTGTGTAGGGAGAGTTTTTCTCTGCTTTTGGGCTGTAAATGGTGGGGATTGAGATGATTGGAAGATTTATCACAAATTTTAAATTTCGTGTTTAAAAGTTAAAATTTGTGTTTAAATTTTCTATGTGAATAATGGTTTCACCTAGATAATGAGACTGAAATTCAGGTCTTCTTGCTTCCAATACATACAGCTATTTTGCACAGAGATGGCATTCAGGATACCCTCTCTTGGGCCCACAGAGTAGAATCCTTTTTGTAAAGTCCCTTTTGTTTCAAGGGCTGGGAATCTGGCTACCCTCCATTGATGGGGTGTTCAAACTAAAGGAGGTCTCTTACCTCCTACTGCTGAGGAAATTGCAGTATTGGATTTTTAAATAAACCATTGGCCAGAATATCTAAGAGCCTTTCTTGCAGACCTTGACAGGTTTATTTTTTTTTAAATTAAAAATCCTGGCCTGGGGCAAAATGAAAATGTCTTCAGATTTGCAATCAGTGCTTGTGTTTCATATTTGAAATGCACACTAGAAAATGGAGTTTGGTGTGACCCAATCTAGAGATTCCTTTCAGCGGATTGCTGACTTGTGTGAATTTAGGTGTTCTTGATGGAAACTGCCCTTGATCATTACCAGTGGGCAAGAAAGACACCCAATCACCCAAGCATGTGAAGGTTACTTTCCTTCTTCTTCCTTCCCTTAATCTGACAACAAACAATCAGTCAAAATACCCTATGCAATTGGGAGACAAATGGCACGTGAAAGATCTCTAACTGTACAAGGCTTTCTTATCACTAACTTCGGAATCAGAAGAGATTATGAATGTGCGTACACATGCACACACACATGCACACTCTTACTGATGTGAACAAGAGCACTAAAAAATGTCAACACCAAGGCAGCATCTTCAGAAAATGCATGAACTAGGGGTCCCATTGATATTTTCAAATACAGTAAATTATTAGGAAAAAGCTTTTAGTACCATTAAAATACCAGGCACATACAATGATGCCATGTTGGGCCTTTTCACAAAAATGTTTGGATTTCACACACATACCTCATAAGCTGTCCAGACGGCAATGCCTCAGGCTTGAACTAACAAATGATTACCTCTCAAGGTAAGAAGGTAAATAAAACTTAGTTCACGTATTTATTATGCTTTGTTTATTAATGTCCTTCTGATTCCACCACGATTAACACAAGACTCTAAACAGTATACATTTTAAATTTCACTGGTAGAAATTTGTTTTTTACATCTAAGCTTAAGTGAGAATGCTAAAGCATGTTGGAGATTTTGGGGCACCCTGACCACACACACCCTCATCCCAAACTTCACTATGGTGCACATTTGAGAAGTGAGACTCAGAGTAAAGCAACTGACCCGAATCTTCCCAATTAGTGAAAAACAGACTTAATACCTCAACTCTAGTCCTCTGACCCCATATCTAGCCCTCTTTTCATTATCTATGTTACTTTTGATTCGAATTCACCCCAAGCTAATACAAATCCAGGGTCTGCTCAGGGCCAGGCCCTGGGCTGGAACTGGGCTCAAACAGATAAATGAAACATGGCTCTTGCTGTCCAGGAGGTCATGGTCTAGTGAAGAAACAAACAGAGAAATACTCATGACCTCACTGGAGCAATAGCTATGGGAGAAATTGAAAGAGTTATCAAAGAATTACTTCCCTGAAAGCTGCTGATCTCACAGTTTGTTTTTATGTGTGTCTGTGTTGTTGCTTTTTTTTTTTTTTTAACCCCCAGGTAATTTCTATCAAACTTTCAAGAAACAGATAATTCTCATACTTTATAAACTGCTCCAAGAGCAGAGAAGAAGTCGAACAGCTATTTCATTTATGGTCTGAAGCCAGCAAAACTTGCCAAAAACCAAGATTCACAGACCTAAGGAGAGGCAGACTTGGGAGTCGTGTTTCTATTGTATGACCCAAGCCCGTCCTCGGCAGTGCTGCATGAACCAGGTGTGGACCTCTCCACCAACGTTGGCTCACCTATTGACTGGCCAGCAACCCCAGTCTCTTTTTTGAGTTGCTGGTCAGAGAGTCAAAGGGAAGAGAGTGGGGTCATGTCAGATGTCAGCACTAGGAGAACAAGTGTACATTTAGCAGCATGTGCCAGCAGAGACCATTTCCTAGGAGAAGATGGACACCAGGAGAGATTAGAGACTCAAGAAGTGAAGAAGGAACAAAATATCCTATAGCTTCTCAGGGACAGAAAGAGAGGTTTTGGTTGCTGGTAAGCTTTCTTGCTCCAGTTCCCGCGAGGCCAGGCTGTATCAGTCTCCAGTTTCCATGGTGTCTGGTTATGTCCTTTCCATATCAGCTCCTTCACCACTCCCACCAGACACATTCGCTTCCCTCTGTGCTACATCGCATAGGTTTCTATTCTCTGCAATAAAGATAGTTTTGCTAGAATAATAATGGCTTAAAATGAAGAGACAAAATTACCATTATTTGCAAAAGATGTGTTTTGATACCTAGAACACTCCAGAGAATCGACTGGAAAAACTATTAAAATTAATGAGAAATCTCAGCAAAGAGACTGGTTATAGGGTAAATACACTAAAATAGTAGCGTTCTTCTTTCCTGGCAATGACTAGCTGGGCAGTATGATTTTAAAATGTCATATTCACAGTGATCACAGGAAATATAAAATGCCTATGAATAGTTTTAACAAGAAATATGTAAGGTGTGTATGAAGATAACCACAAAACTTAAAAATGAGATGTAAAACATACTTGACTGAATAGGAAGATAGTGTTCTGGGGCAGAGGGTTCGGTAATGTAAACAGATCCATTTTTTTCCCAAGTTAACTTGTATAGGTTTATCATATTTTCCAGTCAAAATCTTGACAGCATTTCTTGAAACTTAACAAGATCATTCTAAAATTTTATCCACAATCATAATACACAAAAGCAGCTAAGTCATTTTTTTTTGAAAAATAAGACTTATTGGAAATATTATCTAGCAAAACCCATAAAAAACATTGTTTCTGAAAAAAAAAGAAGAAAAAAAAACATTGTTTCTGGTATCATCATAGGCATGTTGATGGACGAAATAGGTATTGGAAATGAGCCTGAATTTATACACACCACCCATAGAAATTTAATAGATCATTAAAATGGTGTCAGAAATTTCTGGGGAAAAGATTTTTAACACATTGTCATGATATCCATCTATAAGGGGTTAAAAGTCTTGGAGTCCAGGGAAGCCTTTACCCATACTGTCAAATTCAATGAATACAGATTTACAAAATAATTAAATTAAATGATTTTACATTTTTAAAAGCAAAATGTAAGTAATATTGGTAAATGATGAGATTGAGGAACAGGGAAAAGAAGATATTTTAATTTAAAAAAGAAGAAAAATTACCTAGAAAAAGAAAAATTAGATGTTTCTATATAAAAATATAAAATCATCTGTGCTTAAACATAAAGGAGAAAATTGAAATAGTAGGGGGGAAACTGAAAAAAAAGAAATTTTAAAAAATGTAACAGAATAAGTATCATCTTTAAGACACGGAAGAAATTGATTCAGAACATACAAATTCCACCTGATAACTGGCCATAAAATGTCATGAAGAGGCAATTCATATAAGAGAGGATGAATATGATAAATAAACCTATGTTTCATGAAGGCAACCTCACTAGCAATTAAATAAATGCAAATTAAAACAATGAGCTCTTATCCTTACCTCTCAAATTAGTAAAACTGGGAAACAAAATTCTCCTCCAAACAGGGACCTTTGAGATAAGCACTCTTCTCTGCCGCTGGGGATATAAATTTGTATATCTTTTGAGAAAGCAATTTAACTATTGTATCTAGAGCCAGATATATTCAAATTTTTAAAAATCTGTATTCCCATTTATAAAGTCCAAAGAAACTAATTTGCAATGCAGACAAAAAATCCACAAAGATATACATTGCAGAAATTTGTGTGTGCACATTTTAATAACAGTATAATTAGAAGCAACAATATACTCAAAAAAATACTAATATTGTGGTACATCCATAGAATGGAAATTGGTGTCATTGTAAATGTGGCTTGAGAGGGCTTTTTTTTTTATAAATTTATTTTTTTTGGTGTTTAATTTGCCAACATATAGAATAACACCCAGTGCTCATCCCGTCAAGTGCCCCCCTCAGTGCCCGTCATCCCCACCCCCCGCCCACCTCCCTTTCTACCACCCCTACTTCGTTTCCCAGAGTTAGGAGTCTTGAGAGGGCTTTTTAACTTAAAATTGTCTTCAGCAAGACCATATTTTCGAAAGGAAAATACCCCCTTCATATAAGTCATGATCCCAACTCAGTTAACACACACCAAAAACACTTTGAATGCTGAACCATTGTCAGTGATTTCATCTGGGAGACAGAATTACGAAGGATTTTCAAGATTCTGAAACTCCTTTTCTATATTTTTTAAGTATTTCCATAAAAGAACATATATTGCTTTCATAATCAAGAGCAGGAAACGGAGAGAAAAACAGGAAAAAAAAATCATCTCCCTCTAATGAAATAAGTGCTTTGATAAAGGTCATTGCTTTGAGAGCACCAAGTCTGTCTAAAGGAGTCAAGGAAGGAACATTTCAGCCAGAGCTTACAGAGGCGGACTGTAGGGGAAGAGCTCGGCAGGGCATTCTGGGCAGGGCCAACCCCCTGGAAGGAATGCAGATGCAGAGTGAGAGAGGCAGACATGGAAATTATCCTCTGATTGGGGAAGGAAAACATAAAAAAAATAAACAAACAAACCCTGGCACTTTATGCTACAGGAGAAATGAGAACTTAAACAGTAAGCCGTGAGATCGGGAGATGGATTTGGGGCCTGGGAGAAACAGCAAAACAGAACTCAGAAAAACTAACACGGAGTTCTCTCCCAGCCTTCCAAGCCGTTCGTCTGCTTAACCCGATCCACTTGTGAGCCTTTCTCTAATTCTGCGGTATTTCTTTCTCCACCAGCAATAGGAAGAGAAGCACGGCCTACTCCTCTCTGTAAATTCTGGGGCCCTTGTTTTTTTTCTCAGCAGGACGTCCAGTAAGCATAGGGCGATCTTGGAATGTTTGGCCCTTGCCTTTTCTGGAACCTTCACATCTGAGAAGGGAAGGCTCTTCTACATGGAAGGTGACCGGGTTTCTCACTGGCCAAGTAGAGGCTGACTGAATTCACTAGCAGTCAGGCACTGAGCCTCTTCCCTGAATAAGACATTGAACTGGATTGATGCACAACATGGCAACAGAAGGATGCCGAGGAATCCACCTCCTTAAATTTATAATCTAACCTACTGGGTCTTACACTTGGCTGCCATGGCGATCGCCAGGGAAGCTTAACAAACCTTGCTGCTCACATCACATCCCCAGAGATTCTGATGCAATTGCTCCGGGGTGTGGGCTGGGCATCAGGAATTCTGGAAGCTCTCTAGGTGATTCAAGGTTGGAGATTACCATTTAAAGAGAGTGGAAGACCAAGTGCCTAACCATTCAACAGTCCTGATCACATCACCTTCCAGGATCAACTCCTTACTTGGCTTGTCTATTGCAGGTAGAAACAAGCTTATAGCCTTAGTTGGCATTCAAGGCCTTATGCAATCTAGTATTGATTGAAACTCATTCTCCTGAAGCTGTCCCAGTAGAAGGTCTATTGCCTGAGCATCCCTTTAGTTTGCTGACTCTGCTCCAGAGACAGGAAGTAGGTGGATCTCTGCCAACACTAACTGATCACTGCTGGTGACCCAGAGAATTGTTTAGAAAGAACCTGGAACCAAGACAGCGCTCAGCGGGAGAAGGTACCACGATCTACTAGTAACATCTACCATGGACAGGGAATGGAAGAGGGCACCATGACATCGGCCATGCTGACATTGTTCCTTTGCTCCTCTTATGCCCTTGGTCTGGAATGTCCTCCCGGCTACCCCTTGAAAGCACAATATTGGGATCTCTCCTTTGGGAAGCTCTCCTGCTGTCCTCCACATTCTTCCTACCTGGCCTCATAGAGTTTATCAAGCCTCCTTCTGCACACTGTTGTCACTTTACTATAAAAATCAAGATCAACTTTTATGTATGTGTCTCAAATACGACATGACTGTGATTTTTCAAACCTCGACTTGCTTTAGAATCACCTGGGGGTTTTGTTAAAACACATCCAGAATTTCTGATTCAGTGGGTCCCGGGTTATGGCTTGAAATTTTGTATATTGGGACGCCTGGATGGCTCAGCGGTTGAATATCTTCTTTTTGCTCAGGGTGTGACCCCGGGGTCTTGGGAGGGAGTCCGGAATGGGGCTCCCCGCGGGGAGCCTGCTTCTCCCTCTGCTGTGTCTCTGCCTCTCTGTGTGTGTCTCTCATGAATAAATAAATAAAATATTAAAACAAAAAAGAAATTTTGCACATCTAACAAGTTCCCAAGTGATGCTGCCGGCTGCTGGCTTGAGTACCACACATGAGAACCCCCTCTCTTTCACATTATAATTACAGTATAATTTCCTGGAAGGCCTGTCTTAACCTCATCTTTGTCTGTGGGTTCCTCTTAGCAATATCCACACATAGTAGCTGCTTAGTTTTCTTTGAATCAAACCAGCACAATCCAAGACGGATAGGACACGTGAGAAATGGTCGGTGCAGTCACACAGCATAAGAAGTCACACTCATCTGGAATGACGACAAAAACCTTAAATGACGGAGTATGTTTCAGACAGGAGGAGAGAAATCGGGACGGTTCCTGCCTCAGTATCCGGAGCTGAGGTCACAGAGACAAGAAACATTTTAGAAAGATGCCAGACCGGTAACCTAGAGACACATTTACTTATCGTCCCCATCAATCTCTGGCACACAGACCCTGAATGATCTGCAGATTTTGCAAGGAGGCCGAGAGCCTGCAAATGTGTTCAGGGGTGGAAGGAAAGAGGAGTTAACCAAGGGAAAGAGAAGCAATGGCGGGAAGACTCTGGGAGAATTTCCATCTTGCTTCTCTGGAAATACGCCTCCGTTGGTTTCATTGAGAAGCACCCCAAGGCTGGTGGAGGAGAGGGGGAGGCCGATAGAAGATGAAGAAGATGGCTCACTGGGAAAATTTCCCCAGCTCTCACTGGCTGGGTTTTAAAAGCCACTTCAGCAATGGTTCAGAGCTGTCAAATGTCTCCGTCAGATCAATAGGTTACTGTGGAATTTGCCCAGACTGTTGGCCAATCAAAATGTAAATTCCAGATAAATTTAATACATAAACCAACTTGTCTTCTTCAAGCCATTTTGAAAGTCATGAAAAGCAATTTGACTTTTCTTCATGACTGTCATATAGGAGACACATTTCTGCTGGTGCGAAGCATTTATTTGGCCTCAAAACTCATTGTGGGTCCAGTGGCGGCAAGAGAAGGGCGAATGTGCGTTTACGGTCTCGTCATCCGTGTGCTTCCGAGGGTGCTGGCAGTTTTGCTTCTCTGGGTGCCCTTCATGGGGAATGTGCAAATTAATAGGAATAAGTGTGGTGTCTGCATGCGCATGAGGGTATTAGACATGCTTGTGGAAAGTGTGATTAAAAAGTCATGAACTCCCCATTGATGTCTCTCCGGGCAATCTCGTTTACTCCAACATGCAGTGTGTGTCTGGATGCACGATTATGCCTATGCGTGTTGCAACTTATCTTTTCCAACAAGAATCATAAATCTTTACATCGAAAGAAAAAATTTACAGTTGAGGCAGGATGGCTCCGGGCCCCATGGGGAAGTATGCTTTGGAGACGTGACTTAATTTTTCACATTGAAAGAAGTCATGATGGGAAAACCATGTGGGCGAGAGTTGTAAAGTTTAACCCTCAGAAATGTCTAACGTGAAGATTTTGCACTGAATCATTTATCCCGTGGTCCTTGCACTGCAGATGACTTGCTCCCGTGCGACATCAGTGAGGCCATTCGATTCTTACGACCCACTGAAGTAGCCAGGATGGCTCTCATTTCACAGGTGAAGAAACTGAGGCCCCGGCAAGTGAACTGGCTTATCCAGAGTGAATGTAGAGCCAAGGCTTGAACCCAAGTGGACGGGATATTCTCCACTGTCCTCTCAGATGCTCTTTCTACCCACCTCCACTGTACTTCTTTTTTTTTTTTTTAATGCAATGCATCAGCTAAGCTTTTGTATTAGTTTTCTATGGCTGCTGTAGCAAATTGTCACAAACTTGGTAGCAAAGACAGCAAAAACGTATTCTCTCACAGTTCTGCAGGCCAGTTGGGTCTCACTAGGTGAAAATCAAGGCGTCGGCAGGGCTTTGTTCTCCCCGGAGGCTCTAGGGGACAATCCATGTCCCTGCTTCTTTCAGCTTCTAGAGGGCGTCTGCATTTCTTGGCGCTCTTCAAAGCCTTAACGTCAGGTAGAGTTCTTTCCCTGCTACCGGCCCTCCAGTTTTCTTCTCCTGATTCCCTCTTGCATATTTTTTCATTAAAAAATTTTTAAAAAGATTTTATTTATGTATCGGAGAGAGAGAAAAGACAGAGAGCACATGAATAGTGGGAAGGGGCAGAGGCAGAGGGAGAAGCAGACTCTCTGTTGAGCAGGGAGCCCGATGCGGGACTTGATCCCCAGACCCTGAGATCATGACCTAAGCTGAAGGCAGATGCTTAACTGACTGAGTCCCCCAGGCGCCCCTTGAGCTCTTCCATTTTTAGACACCCTTCTGATTAGATTGGGTCCACCCAGATTATAGAATAGAAATAATCTCTGTGTGTTAAGGTCAGCTGATTAGTAACCTTAATACCATGTACAATCTTAGATCGGTCTTTCCACCTAGCCTGGTAGACTCCCAGGTTGCGGGATTAGGATGTAGACATCTTTGAAGAATGAATATTTTGCCTACCACAGCATTCTTGCTTTGTAGCTTCTAAGGGTTCAACCAGTGGAGGACACTAGCCAGAGATCAGAAAGGAAAGGAAGAGAGGACCGGGTATTTACCCCCCTGGTTCTCTCCTTATTGGGCTGCATCTCTACAGAGACTATATCACTCTGTTAAAGCCCAGGAATGCGGCCCTTTCCTACAGCTGAGACTTTACCTGGTTCCCACAACTCCCTATCCTTGTTCCATCAGGCCTAGTAACAGCCTCCCTTAATTGTTATTCCTGCTCTGTTTTACCACCAAGGATGGTGATCCTCTTAACTCTTCCCATACCTTTGTCAGTTATTTTTTCATTAGACCATCTCTAGCCATTCC
Organism: Nyctereutes procyonoides; assembly: GCF_905146905.1. NCBI lineage: Eukaryota > Metazoa > Chordata > Mammalia > Carnivora > Canidae > Nyctereutes > Nyctereutes procyonoides. Next base: position 1,502,588 of record NW_026575135.1, on the reverse strand, counting down.
CTTAAGCGTGGCATCTGTTGCGTGCCAGGATCCAGGCTGATGGATGAAGGAAGTATCTTCCAAGACCAGCAGTTTCCCCTACACCCAAGGGGAGAGCAACCATGGGTACAAAATAGTGAAAGGCCTGGTTCTATGTCAACAATAATTTCCTTTCTTTTATTCTTTATCTAGATTATAAAATCAAGAACACACAGACAACACTGCTTACTAATATTCTCACTTGGAAGGGGCCCATTTCTGAAGACAGAAGAGAGAATTCCCTATTGTTTAAAATGGCCCCAAAAAATGGGGAAAATGTAGACCTCATTCCTTAGGACTAGTGAATTTTATTTTTTAATTTTTAAAAAGATTTTATATTTATTTGTTTATTTATTTGCGGGGTTGGGGGAGAGAAATGAACAGGGAGGGGGAGAGGCAGAGGGAGAAACAGTTTCCCTGCTGGAGGCCAATGTGGGGCTTGATCCCAGGACCCCAGGATTATGAGCCGAAGGCAGGCACTCAACTGACCAAGCCTTCCAGGTGCTCAAGGACTAGTGAATTTTAATACTCAAGACCCAGCCAGGTCTTCATTCTAGTCCCATTTCTTATTCAACTTTGCAATTGGATGGCCTTGTGGTGCAGAATCAATGTCAAATTCCTTCCTGGATGCCGTAGGTCCTACCTCGTGGACTTCTGTGGGCTTCTCCAACCTGTACTTTCCTCCATTCCACCTCAGACACCCTGGCTTTCTCCCCAGTCTTCTACTTGGAAAAATTGTTCTCACTGGAGAACTTTGCCCTTGCTGCCTCTCTTCCTAGAAATCTCTGTACCCATCCCTTGAAATGGCTAGTCCTTCTCAATATCGGGGTCTTAGCTCCAAGGTCATCTCTTCAGAGAGACCTTCCCTGAGGAACCTAAGCTATCACTCCACCTCTCATCCTGTTTCTTCTCATTGTACTCAATATCATCTGACTTTACCTTTAAACATCTTATTTTCTATCATTCCCCAGGAGAATACGTACTCCAAAATATCAGGGACCTTGCATGTCTTATTCATTAAAATATACCCAACTCCTGGAACTGTGACAGTAACATAGTCAGAGGTATTATTAAATTCTTAAATTTGAGGATAGCGGCCAACATTTATTCAAACTTAGCATGTACCAGGCACTGTTCTAACTGCTCTATGTGTATTTACTCATTTTTGTCTTCTACAGGAATGCTCTGAGGTTGGCATTATTGCTATCTCAGTTTTACAGGTGAGACAACCAAGACCCCCAAGAACCGCGAGTTTGATTCTCCTCAGTCATAGATTATGTGGTTGATAAACAGCAGAGGAGGGTTTTGAACCCAGGCAGTTAGCTATAGGGCCTGTGCTTTCATTATCATATTCTCCCCTCCATGCCATGGCAAGGAGGGGTTTGGGATTTTCTGTGTATGTTTTCTTGACACTCACTCTTCCTCTTCACCTTTTGAGACCCAATCGAATGTGACCGACATAAATTTCAATATTTACCCTGACAGGATCCTTCTTTGCTATCCTCCTATCTCCTATTATATGCATTTCAGTTTTAATATGTATCAACTCATGTCAGAGACATGGGCAGACTTCCTATTTACTTGTTAATTTTTGAAGGCAGAAATCCTCACTTCGATCTCTGGGGTCCAGTAGAGTGCAGGGTTGGTACTCGATAGCTGATATATATTACAACACATGCTGTATTTTAGACACCCAAAAATTGTTGAACAAATAGACTTATGACTTCCAGGCCACATAGCTTGGTCCAAAATTTAGGACATTCTGCCCAAAGTTCCAAAGAATACTTGAATCAGTAATCTCTACAAGGAAAAGCTGAGACAAGATGTGGCAGGAGCTCCTCCGAGGAGCCTCCTTCTGACACCAGTGTCCTCAGGAAAGCCAGGGAGATGAGCATATGTCCAGAGAAAGCAGTTGTACTGGGATCACTTGACAGAGAGGAAGCCGACGAAGGAGAAACAGAGGAAGGGATCAAGATGTTGCTCTGAACTCAGCAGCTCCTCAGAGCTGACCTGGGTGTCCAGCCTGGGGCAGCACACACCCAAAACTTCAATCTAGCCTTTTTTTCTCAAGTCTCTTATGTAGAAGTCCATTTGCCACCTCCCCGCTACTGCTATTGGATCACTCTTCCTTCTCCCAGGCACCTAACCAAACAGAGTCTTTGGTCCTCAAGAGTTTTCAAATGAGCGCTGGGTGTTAGACGCAACCAACGAATTATTGAACACTACGTTGGAAAATAACGATGTACTCTATATGTTGGCAAATTGAATTTAAATAAAAAGAATAAAGCTCAAAAAAAAAAAGAAAATTGGATGTGTTAGGGATTAATTAGGAAACATGAATTCCATTAAACGGCCATTGGTTCTAACGTGAAGCGGTGCAGAAGCAAGGAGGATAAGGAATAAGAACACTGAGAAGAAAACAGGACAAGTTGCGGGTGATTATGTGATTCATGTAGCCCCTTTGTGGGAGCGTTTGTTTTGTTTCTCAAAATAGTAGGGTGATAAAAGTGATGAGAATGGGTAAGAAGGCTGCAGGAGTCATGGAGCCTGTGGTGTTTGAAAAAGATGAATGACATCAAACACAGGATTTTTTTTCTTTTAATACAAGTATAATTAATATACGGTGTTATATTTGCTCAGAGATGTTTAGGTCTTATAACCATATAATCATCTGATTTAATAACAATAACTGTAATCCCAATAATAACAACCAGCAACCCGTGCTATTGAAATTCAGGCAAGAAAAATAATTGTTATTGTAAGCATGAAACAATCTAGTCCTAGGAATCGGCTCTCCCCACCGCTGGTAAATGAGTGTTTCTTTGGTAATGGGAGGGTTCTCAAGAACCCAGTTGCCGTTGGCCGAGGTTCTCATTCTGAGTGGTTCAGCTTAAATCACTCCCCCACCCACGCGTCTCCAACCTCCACTGCATTCCTGTCTCTCTGGCATCTTCGGCATCTTTGGCTCAGACATCTAAATTAATGGAGGAGCCATCTTCGGGTCAGACATCTAAATTAATATTTGGATTGTTCTTTAAATATCTACCTTGCATTATTTCTCTCCTACCAAGAGTATGGACTCGCGGAGTCGGAGAACTCCCGCATGCCTTTGAAGCCCAGTAACGATAGGGATGGCCGCAGATCTGACCTTCAGTGAATGTAGGTTGAGTTGAAATAGAATGAACTTTGCCAAAAGGCTTTGTGGAATATTGACAGATGTTGTGCAGGTGCGTGAGGCAGGAGGGAAGGGCCTGGCAGGTCTCTCTGGTCAAATCCATTTGGAAACACTGGACTAAACAAAGTTTAACAGGTTTCCTCCCTCCAGGGCGCCCCCATTCCTTTGGTAAGTGAATGTCCTTACGACTCCCCAAGAGGGGTCTTTTCTGTTCAGCACTTGCAGACCTGGTTGGCCTTAGGAGCCTTTAGTTTACAGAGAAACCTCTAAAATCAGTACTCCACAAAATACACTTAGAAAGCATTGAACTTAATTAAATAAATTACACATCAGAAAGAACACTTGGGGCCCCTGGGTGGCTCAGCCGGCTACATGTCTGCCTTCAGCTCAGGTTATGATCCAGGGGTCCTGGGATGGAGCCCCACATTGGGCTCCCTGCTCCGTGGAGAGCCAGCTTCTCTCTCTCCCTCTGCCTGCTGTGCCCCTGCTAGTGCTCTCTCTCTCTCTCTGTGTCAAATAAATAAAATCTCTAAAAAAAATTACATTAAAAAAAGAACCCTTCAAGATGACTTTTTCTGCACACCACCTCAGCTACCTCATATAAAAAATGAAGATGATAATGCCACCTACCTCAAAAGGTTGCCACCAAGAGTAAGTAAATGAATATATTGCAAGTATTTACACTATCCATAGATGTTAATTATTACCATTTTATAGCTGGAAATGGAAGTTCTTACTCCATATGGCTGAAGGGTTCGGAGCCAAGGCTTTGGATTCAGACCAAGTTGTTAAGTGAGTCGTGTGATGCAACCTCTCTCATCTTCTCCACTTGCTCTTCTGTAAAATGGGCCTGATGGATCACCTTCTTGGAGCTATGATGAGAGGTAGAAGGGACAACATGCGTAGAGGGCTTACATGAGTAGAGGTACCAAAAACTGGTACCCAGGCCACATCCAGTTGATGATAGCTCTTGGTTAGGAGATGATTCTCCCCGAGAGTTTGTTAGACGTGAATGCTGTTCTAAAGACTGATATGTATTAACACAGGACCTTAATAAACCTAAGAAGTGGGTGCAGGGACGTCTGGGTGGCTCAGTGGCTGGGCATCTGCCTTTGGCTCAGGACGTGATCCTGGAGTCCTGGGATCGAGTCCCCCATCAGGCTCCCTGCATGGAGCCTGCTTCTCCCTCTGCCTGTGTCTCTGCCTCTCTCTCTCTCTTTCTTTCTCTCTCTCTCTCTTTGACTCTCTCTCTCTGTCTCTCATGAATAAATAAATAAAATCTTAAAAAAAAAGATATGGTGCATTTCCAGCCCTATTTTACAGAGGGATATTGAAGAGCAAAGAGATGAAACAACTTGCACAAGGTCACATGGCTAAAGAGCGAGAGAGTTGAGGGCCAAACCCCATCAGGCTGACCCCAGGGCGAGTTCTATTAGCTGCTGGGCCATCTTTCCCCCCAACTTCATCCCAGCCAGGTCCCCATTCACAGAGAATGGCATTGGCTGAGGCAGGTTCTTGGCTCCTGGCTTATCACTGTGGCATGCTCAAGACAGGATGCATCTTCCCTAAGCCTACCTTAGACTCAGGGATCTTAGTCAAGGCTTCCAGCATGTCTGCAGGAGCAGCATGGTTCTTGCCGCAGGGCTGAGAAAGCTGCAGGCACATGGAGCAGTTTATAGAGGCCTTGTCTGCATCCCTATGTCCAGGTCTACCCAGGGAGGAAGCATGCAAAATTAGAAGAGTCAGAGGATGCTGTGAGGGTCAGAGGTCAGTGACCCCCAGTCCCTGCCCAGGGAGGCTCAGGGAAGCTCAGGGACCTGGACATGCACAGGGTCAGCCCAGCTTGGATACCCTCTTGCGAAAACCACAGAAGGAAGAGAACATCAGAGCAATGTTTCTTCCCAAGGAAGTTTGAGTCACGTTGACTCAGGCCCACAACACAGGCAGTCAATTCTTCCTCTCCAAGCAAACCGAGGCCCAGAGAAAGAAGGTGGTTTGACTGATCACAGAGCCAGGAAGCTGCAAAGTAAGGACTTGGACTTGAGTGCCTCCACGCCAAACCCTGTGCTATCTACACTTCTCTGAACATGCCCAGGAAATGTAGAGGGGTCAGAAGCAAGGAAGTGTGGGTGAACTTAGGGCAGATCAATCTACAGAGAGCTTTTATCTGCGGATGTGATGCAACAAGCCTTGGGCTTAACTAACACCAGCGAGTTCAGAGATGCCCAGGATAATAAGCTCTGCCTATGTCCAATTCTCTCCTGAGTTATAAGCTGAGACCAAGACATCCATCTTTCTTCTTTCCAGGGAGTCACCTGATGGGAACTGGGGTCATGTCAGCATTTCCAGGAGGCGTATTTATGTAGTGCTTTTATCAAGCAAAGCCATGGCCACGATCCCACAGCAGAGCTGGGTCAGGCAATTGAAGCATTACATCATCTCGGTTGAGCTGTTTTGGAAAGAAGAGCCAGAAGAAAAGGAGAAAGGGTCCAGGATGGTGGGGGAGGAAAAAAGAAAAAACCAACTGCATGTGTCAAGCCACCAAAGCCTGCTAGATTTCCAACCAGGGGCCTCACGGACATTATCTGATTCAATCTTACCCGAGTCCCACAAAGTAGGCATGAAAAACCAGTTGCACAGATGAAGAAATTAGTCAGGAGGATTAAAGATGCTCTGCAGTTTGGCATCTGTGATTTAGATCTAGATCTCTGGGATTCTGACACCCGCCCTATTTCCCCCTATTTCACACAGCCTCGGTGTCTTCAGAGAACAGTCCAGATCCTCCCATTTCACAGACTTCACACAAGTTCCTCTGCCTAGCTGAGCCCCGGGTTTGTTGTCCAAAAACAATAATAGGTCCTCCCTCCTCTAGAGATTGCCAGGACACGAAGGTCACAGATTTGAAAACATTTTGATCACTTGGACAATAAGTATGTAGTATTTTTGTAACTAGAAACAAGGGCTATTAAAAAAAAGGGGAAGGTGCTGAATATATATATTTGCCTCTTTTCCACTTTATGTATATATGTGTGTGTATATACGTGCGTGTGCACATACACGTACACACATGTGTAGACACACACACTGTATATAATCAACTATAAATAGTTATGGGCACCTAATCCTCCCATAAAGTCTTTCATAAACAGTTCAGCTTTGCATGCTTCCTTTTCTGACATGTTGATCTTCTTGATCTTTCCTTTTTGGGGAAAGCAATACCATTTTAAATCATGTAATACCTTACCTTGAAAAGGTTCACTTAACATTTTTTTTGACATTCTAGTCTAATTGTGTCATGTAATGATTTATCCTTGTGGTTTTGTGCAAAGTGTAGAGTGCCTTGTGAGTTCTTCCTTCCTAAATCAAAGCTAAGGTTGTCAAAAAGGTCTGTTTCCATAGCGGTGGTGGTCGGAACGTGGTCACTTGGGCTCTCTTGGGTTCAAATCCTGGCTCTGCCCCTTACTTGCTATGTGATCTTGGGTACATCATGGTCCCTTCTAGTTATAAAATGGGCCAGGATTAGTGTTTGCCTCTTAGGTAATAAAAGTGCATGTAGAGTACTCAGAACAGGGCCTAGAACAGAGAACGTGCTCAATGAACACTCAACATTACCATAGATACTTTACTCCAGCTCTAGGAATGTAGAAGAGATGATAGTAAATTAGCTCTTTGTTTGAAATTGCTTTCAGGTATGACTAACAGGGTAGGGTCAGTTCAGAAATGCATTTGACCTGATAAATCATTGCTGAAGTGAGGGATCATTCAAATAAATGCACAAATAAACATCATCGCAAACTAGTATTTTGCAGTAGTTAGTACTTCGAGGGAAAATTTGCAAGGTACTCTGAGAGAGTTAAACGGAGATATTTTATATACAAGTTGCAAAAAAGGCCTCCTTAAGGAAGAAACATTTCGGGGTGGGGGGGGCCTGGAGGATGGTAGGAGGGGTGGCCAGGCTAAGGGGAAGAGCCAGGGTCAGAGCCGTGAAGGATCCTGAGCCATAGAAGAGCCTTATACTTGAGAAGGAACAGTATGGCTGGATCATGGCGAACGAGGGACTGGGAGGGGAGAGATGAGGGGAGAGAGAGAGAGACAGGGAGAGATCCAGGTGGGGCTCTGTAGATCGTGAGGAGTCTCGGTCCGAGAAATGGGATGCTGTGGGAGCGCTTTGTGCAGATGCATCTTGCAAACAGTTTAGCATTTGGTATAAGACCAGCCTGGTGGCCATGTATCAGGAGCACATGTAAGCACCGAATGAGAGGCTATTGCTGTAAGCAGGCAGGAGGTGAGGGTGCTTACTCAGGTGGTGTCGGAAACAGAGACAAGTAGATGGTTTCCAGAGGCATGTTGGAGGTGGATGCCATGGATGGGGTGCCTAGTGTCCCAGGAAACATGCTCTGCGACTTAATGTATTGAAATAATTTGCAATAAGACAGGGATAGAATCAAATCATTGCATGGAATTCACTGGAAGAATTCACCTGGAAGGCCCATCCAGATTAAACATTTATTAAAGCCATCCCTAAGTCCAAGAATCTGTCTAAGGAGGTAATAGATTATTTGACTTTGGAAATGTTCAGAAAGGGTCTAGTCCTCATCCGTAGGAGATTTTATGGAAATGGCTTGGGATTCAAGCACACACACTAAATATCTCAACCGTGGGCAACAGCGCGGCGCCTTGCAAACGCAGCCACTCTGCAGAACAAGTCTTACGTTATTAAACACAGTGGTCAGGAAAGCTATAGTAAAAATGCAGAGGGCTAAAAATAACTGGCGTGCAGACCACAATTCCCACTGTGTACAAAGCAAACACTGACACACAGAAAATGAAAAATAAAGGGGGGGGGTTGGGGGGTGGGGACCAGTAAGTGAGGGGAACGTAGCTGATGCTTTTTCCTGTTTCCTTTTCCAAATTTTCCCCAGTGTGGTACCACATTTATTCAGAGAATATAGTTGCAATTCAAACCAGATGACACCATGTTCCCCAAAAAAGAGCTAGAGGAGGTTGGATTTCAAAGAACTTTCCCAACATCCCAAATTCTACGATTCTGGGACAGTGGGCTTTTTTATGGGCCAACTGAGGACCCCATATGGGTATCTGATGAAGACAAATCTGTCACAAATGAAATACAAAATCTCAAGTGAAAACTTCTATTTTGATTTAACAGTCAATAATCCAAACTAAACACCCGTCGATTAAGACAAATATGTTTTTGAGGACTCACAGCTCTATGTTATTAGTCACACATCCCTGACAAAGTTGCTATACTTCCATAAATATGTTTTTAATGATCAGATGGTATTTATCTAATGCACGCTATCTCTCACATTAAGTTGAAATTAAATGCACCGTTTACTGTGTCATATGCCTTCGTGGCTTCAACAATCCTCTCCTTCCTTGTCTTTTGAGCTCTGCTGACAATTTGCGAGGCAGCTGTGGAACATCTGGTAGCCAAGAAATGTTCCTGGAGAGGTTTTCAATCTCAGAATTTGATGAATCCTGATACATAACGTGAAGCCATTTCTCATCAACTTTTCCCAGATGACAAAGTCCACCTAAAGAAAATGTGTATGGGAAATAGCCATGCGTCTACCATTTACCCCGCCTTGGAGCTGGAATATTCCACAAGGCAATACACCTCACTACAGAAAAAAAAATAATAAAAGACTAAATTAAGGTGTTTTCTACTTTTTTTTCATTTACTAACAACTAGCTGACCCCAGAAAAGCTGATCCAGTGTGAAGCGGCACTGTTTCTTGGGAGGGTCTCTTCAATTATGGCGAGATGGATGTTAATACTGCTTTCCTTCTTTTTGAAGACACTCGCTTTGATGACGTTTCTAATTATAAGACACACTACTGATTTATTACAAGCCCCCTGGGAAAAGGAGAGAATCACTACGTTAATGTATATGTCAATTGTAAGACTTCCTAATTTCAGATATGTTCAAAATGAAAAAAAAATATATCTAGAAACTTAGAAAATACGATATGTGATATATCTAAACTGGCAAAAAAATGTGGTTGTATTCATTTTTCCATTTTCTCTTGTTCTCAAAAGGAGCCTGTGAATTTGATCCTTTTATCTCTTTTATAGATGAGGAAACCGAGTCTCCGAGGTGAAGCGCTTTGATGGCAGGAGTGGGATTCTCGGCAGCTCTTCGCAAAGGTGCCTTCACACGACACAGAAACGCTCCCTTCCCAGCACTAGAGCCCGTAGGAAGTGGAAAGGTGTCGAGCTTAGAGTCAAACCACCCTGAGCTCCTTCCCAACATCTGTCCCTTATCAGTGGCACTGTTTGTGCTAGGAGCTGGCTTGCATGACTCTGTAGTTACCTACAGTGGCTGATACCTGAATCTAAAGTCCATGAATTACTGATTTAAAAAAAAATCCATTGAAATCTCAAAGGATGGGGGCACCTGGGTGGCTCAGGGCCTGATCCCAAGGTCCTGAGATGGAGTCTCACCTGGGGCTTCCCGCAGGGAGCCTGCTTCTCCCTCTGCCTGTGTTTCCGCCTTTCTCTCTCTCTGGGTCTCTCATGAATAAATAAGTATCTTTAAAAAAAAAGAAAGAAATCTCAATGAGTATTTGCCGGCTGTTTTGTTCTTTGTTCCCGCTCTAGGAGAATAAGGCAGTAGCAACCACCAAGACTCTACTGGTTCCTATGTGTGATGTTTTCATCGCCTTCTATACATAACAGTTTATATTTGTAGCAGCTCCGTGAGGTGAGAGAGTTACAGACAGGGAAGTTGAGGCATCAAGAGAGAAAGTAACATGCTCAAGATCTGGAATTCAAATCCAGATGTTTCTGATGACAGAGCAGGGTTTTTAAGTGACATTAGCCTACTTTCAGGATACAGGCAAAAAAAACACAAAAAAACAAAAAAACAAAAAAAAACAAAAAAAAACCCAAAAAAAAAAAACAAAAACAAAAAACGGGGGGAAACGTTTTCTTCCCTTGAACAATTTGAAAACTAGTTAATAAGATTAAAGCATCCAAAATAACAGGAGAAAAATGCCACCCAGTGGATATTATTACCCCATTTCACAGATGAGTACACAGAGCCTAAAGCTGTGGAGAAATCAGTGAGGCAGTTCTCACCCAGGGTTCTTGAGCCCCGTTCCCGTTGTCTTTCTCCCTCCACATTGTATCTACCACCCGGCTTCAGTTTCCAGAGGGAAGCGAGGCCCCGATGATATTCAATAACTGTCCCAATGTGAAAGGTTTATCAAACTTTGATGATGCAACTTCACCCAGTGATTTATGTCTGAAATTCCAAGGGTGGGCTGTGACAGCTGAGAGCTCCGTCTTCTAGATCCTCATATTTCCTCCGTCCTCGTCACTTCCTGCCCAGCGCTCACTCACCCCGGGTCATAAATATCGCCTGCCACTTTTATGATTATTGGTGGTTAGATATGATGAATCCTGATACTAGTCAACTGTGCAGGAGATATTAAATACATTAGCTAATTTTCCCTTAATGCCTCATCCAATATGAATCAATATTGGTTTAATAATTAACATGTTTAAACATTTTTATGTATATTTCATGATGAGACGATCTATGTTTATTTTATGAAGATGAAATATTCAGCTCCCTGCCACCGATGGCAAAGCCATTCCAACTTGGAGCTTTCTCTTTAGCCTGCTCTGGGGCCATCTCTTCATGTCCTGGGAGAGCTGGCTGGTTCTCGCACACTGTAACCCTGTAGAGGATGCTGACTCCATAATGAGAAATTCAAAGCAACTGGAAAGAGGGGAGACTAATGCTGAAGAGGGAGTTGCGAGTGGAGCCTGCTGGAATCGCGGTTGAGCTCCCACGTCTGCCCTAGCTCGGCCCCAGGCTAAAAGCATAGATTGGGGATTGGCTGGCTCTAAATAAGAGCCACTCAGGGAAAGATGGTATGATTTAGAGTGGTGGTTTTCAACCGGGGGCGGTTTTCGCGCCCCCCTGGGACATTCAGCAATGTCTGGAGGTAGTTTTGGTCACGACAACTGGAGGCTACGTTACCGGTATCTACTGGGTAGAAGCCACAGGGCACAGGACAGCTCTTCATGGCACAGAATCATCTCATCCAAAATGTCAGTGGTACCAAGACTGAGAAACCCTGATTTGTAGTCAGATGGCGCAAGACCTGCCTCCCAGTACTGCCAGGTACAATTGCATGCACTCAGGAAGCTTCTGGTCCTTGCCTTCTACATCTCTCAATAGGGGTAATAATCATAAAGTCACCTAATTCACGAAGTTTGGTCTAATTGTTTTTTTCTTTTCTCTCTCTTTCTTTCTTCCTTTTTTTGCTTTTGTTAGAGAGAGAGCAAGTGAGTGGAGGGGAGGGGCAGAGGGAGAGGGAGAGAGAATCCTAAGGAGGGTACACGCCCAGCGCAGAGCCTAGTGAGGGGCTGATCTCATGACCCTGAGATCATGACCTGAGCTGAAATCAAGAGTTGGACGCCCAACCCACTGAGCCACCCAAGTGCCTCAAGTTTGGTATAAATTACATGAGAGAGAAAAAATAAATAAATAAAAATAAATAAATTACATGAGAGGATAGATATTACGAGTCCAAGTGTTTGGTGCAGGGGAAAGCACAGGACATCCGACTGAACCTAGGATTGTGGGAAGGACCAGAAAACTCTCAATAAGAGGTGAATAAGATTGATGACCAAAAATGCCCACAATTCTTTTTTTTTTTTTAAACATTTTTTAATTTTTTATTTATTTATTTATGAGAGAGAGAGAGAGAGAGAGAGAGAGAGGCAGAGAGAGAAGCAGACTCCATGCACCGGGAGCCCGACGTGGGACTCGATCCCGGGTCTCCAGGATCGCGCCCTGGGCCAAAGGCAGGCGCCAAACCGCTGCGCCACCCAGGGATCCCCAAATGCCCACAATTCTTAAAGCCACCATATCTCATTTTTATAATGTGGATTTTAAGTTCCTTGAAAGTCGAGCCTAGGTGTCAAGAGGCCATGGGAGCTTCCATTTGTTCTGGAAGACAACCAATAAGTGAATGAGCTGGCCTGCTGGAGAATGACACAGCACCTGGAGCAAAGGTGAGTAATCCCAGCAGAGGTCATTTCAAGCTGGCCCAGCACAGACCAGATAATTAACCCCAGCCAAGACCACAAGAACCATCTAGCTAAGCCCACCCCAAAATGACAACTGACAGAGTAATGAGCAAGGGAAGCATTTTAGGCCACTAACACTTTGGGGTGACTTGTTACACGGCAAAGGCTAACTGAGATAGCAAGCTGGCGCCGAGTCCCCAGGGCCAGGAGGATGTAACCCAGACAGGAGGACAGCACATGCGGAAGGATCTAAAGGGACACAGAGGGCAGAGTTTGTAACAGATTCTGAATGAAAGGCTCATTTCCTCTAAAAAGCCCTTTTGGATTTTCTCCTTAGACAATAAATGGCTTCTTTAAAGGTTAAAAAAAGAAAACGTCTTTTTCCCTTTTTCTTCCTTCTCATGCCCTTTATCATTGGTAGAGCCTGGTGCACTAGAAGGTCTGTCCTGGACTCCTCTTTAGAGCGGTGCTGTCTAACATAGGAGCCACTAGCCACATGGGGCTAGTTAGATTTGAATTGATTAAGCAAAAATAAATAAAATTTAAAATTCAGTTCTGCAGTCACACTGGCCACACTTCAGGGGCTCACTAGCTACCTATGCCAACTCAGATACACAACACTTGTTTTTGTTTTTTTTTAAATAATAAATTTATTTTTTATTGGTGTTCAATTTACCAACATACAGAATAACACCCAGTGTTCATCCCGTCAAGGATACACAACACTTGTATCGTCAGAGGAAAGATGTACTGAGAGTGGCATTTGAAGGCCTACTCCTGGCTTTTCTTTGGGGAAAAGAGGCGAGGGCTCTGTGGGGCCCAAGGAGTATGCTCAGCTGGAGCTGAGAACCCAAGTTTCAGAACTTGTGTCAGGAACCCAGTAGCCCAGAATGGTCTGCATGGACAGCAAGGCCTCGTCCATGGATCTTCCTGAGAATGGACTCCATGGCTGGTGTCCTACTTTTGTGTCCAACAACTGGCAAAAGGACAACTTTACATGGAAGGGGTAGACCTGTCGTCTGGGGTTTTCACACCCAAGCTCATGGGGACCCTCTTGATGTAAGAAAAAGAGCCGGGGGCAAAAGAGAAGAGAGGTGGGCTGTGTGCCAAGAACCTAGATCTCTAATCTCGCCTTGAACCCCACGAATGTTAGAGGCAGGTCTTCTCATCCCCTCTACTTTGTGGTCAAGTAGCAATTGCGTTAGTTTCCATTGCTTTAGCAAATTAGCACACACGTAAGTGGCTGAAACAACAAAAATTTATTATCTTACATTTCTGGAGGTCAGAGGTTTGAAATGGGTCTCCCTGTGCTAAAATCAAGGAGTGGCAGGGCTGCATTTCTTTCTAGAGATTCTATTGAAAAGAAGCCATTTTCTTTCCCTTTCTAGTTTCTATAGAAACTAAGTCTTTAGGGTTCTGCACCCAATTCCAGTATTTGTGGGGGTGGAGGCAAGGGAGGGGTTTCTCCAGCACCAAGGAATTCTCGGGACACCAGCTGGATGTCCCTTAATTCAGCTCAATTCTGACACTCTCTCTCCTAAGATAGCATCACGTCCCACAGGTTAAGGGCTCAGTCCCCTAAGATCACCTGTCCCTACACTCCAGGCACCAGTCACCAGTCCAGGTTGTTTCCTGTGCTTCCGACCAACCGGTTACAAATGAGAGGTTCCAGCCACCCTGTCCCATTTAGGACAACCAGTTGCAAGCCCAGGTTACTACCTGTGCTAGCGAAACAGGTAGCAAAGCCTGAGCGGAGAGTGCGAAGTCGGGGAGAGGTACTGGAGATGTGAGGACGAGAGGGAAGAAATGAAATAATCATGAAGACCGGCTCAGGGAAATGTGGTGGAACTCAGGATCCGGGCCCAGGAGGCTCCCATATCAGCAAATTTCTCATATTTTGTGGACTGCGGGGTGAGTAGGTCTTATTCCGAGTTGAATAACAAGCAAGATGAAAATTTCATGTTTGTGTGGCTTAAGACCACCCAGTTTGTTGGGTTGCAAAATCTGTTTTCAAAGAAAACCTTCAGACAGCGGATTCTGAGCCCCATGAACCTGGTCACAGATCTCTCTACAGAGAAAGGAAGCACCGTGGACAAGAGCTCCATAAAGAGGAAGTGAGGTACCAAGTGCCCCCCACTTCCAAGCCCCCCCCCGGATTTTTTTTAATCCCCCCCCCCACTGGATTGATGGTAAATGTGAAAGAAAAAAAAAAAAGCCTTACGTGCGGGTCTCTGCGGGTCTCCACAGCTGCATTTTGCTCTAATACCACCGCCGGATCCTTTGTGCATTTATCCCTTTTGCCTTCCGCTTTCTTTATTTCTCAGGTCAAGGTGAAGGCACGGCTGTGAGAATAGCTTTGATCTGCCCCGTGCGTCCGGGACACGTGGCAGGCCAGCTCTGCGCCGAGGGCTTTGAAGAAGGGCTGTACTTGCCTGGAAAAGATGAACTCAGGAGAGAACATCTGCATGTACTGCTTTTTTTTTCTTGCCCAGGGTTGTGTCCCTTCCTTTTTTTTTTCCTCCTTCTTCATCCTGTGAAACATGATTCACAGCTAAATGTGCCACCGAATGGAAACTTTGGGTTCCGAGGAACATTTTATGATTTCGAGTCTTAGAGACTCTTTCTTCGGGTTGAAAGGGACTCGGGAGGTGGCCACGCCCAGGCTCACTCTGCTCAAATGAGAGACTGGAAGAGTCGGCAAATGCAGGGCCAGAAATCTCGGCTCATTCGAGCCCCCTCGAGGGCCGCACGAAGGTTCCAGAAGGTTGCCTGTTCTTCACATCTCCGCGTGGGCCACCGCAAGCGAAACAGGCTTCACAGTTTCCCCACCAGACTCCTCAGCCCTCCAGTGACATTTGCAAATAACATTAGGGAAAACATTCTTTTCCCCCTTGTTTTTGATGTCCGACGTTTAAAGTTTCTTTAAAGGTTGTATTCTAAAAAGGTTGAGTTCACGGTGAGTCAGTGTCTCAGACTGGCTGCAGGGCTATTTAAAAACTAGCCCCGTGACTTCTAATTCCTCCACCGCAAAAGGCCGAGGAAGACCCCAGAGACAACTGGCTGCCATAAAGAGAAAGTGGGGAAGTGGGGAAGGCCACGCGCGGCTCTCGGCTCCCTGCACCCTGTCCTTCCTGCAGGCCACCCGCTCTGGGCTTGCTGCCCGCCTCCTCCCCCGCTCCGGGGCCCTGTGTCCCCTGCCACTTTCCCTCGTGCTCCTCATCCTTGAATGTCTGCACATCAAGGGCCGACTTTATTCCGTCAGTCGTGCTTTCCATCTCGGACGTCCAGCTATGCCTCCTGCCCCCCGCCTTCCTTCCAATAACTGCAGCCGCCCCCCTGCAGCCGCTCGGCTGGATGCTGTGCCGTCCCTCCTTCACCTCGTCCCTCTTTAGGTCTTCAAAGATGAGCACTGCAGAGAGCTTCTCTCCCTTGACTGTTGCTCCATTCCTGCCTTGCATTAATTCCGCGACTCCATAAAATCGGATCCCCGTCCCGACAGTCCACTTGTATTTCCCCGCCAAGGGTACCAACCATCTCCTAATTGCAAAACCCAGTGGATACTTTGAGCTTCTCTCCCTCTCTCTCTCCCTCTCTCTCTCTCTCACTTTTTCTGAGATTTTATTTATTTATTTGACACAGAGAGAGAGAGAGCGATGAGAGCACAGCAGGGGGAGCAGCAGGCAGAGGGAGAAGGACAAGCAGGCTCTCTGCTGAGCAGGGAGCCCGACGTGGGGCTCCATCCCAGGACCTGGGATCACAACCTGAGCTGAAGGCAGATACGTGACCAAATGAGCCCCCCAGGTGTCCTGAGCTTCTTGTCTTACTTGAGGTCTATGCCATCTGGAACTGAGGACTTCCTCCTGGAAACAATTCCTTCCTATGGATTCTCAGGTTCCCACAAAGGTCCTTCGTCCTTTATCGACTTTGTGACATACTGATGTTTCCCCAGGATCCTCTTTGATCCTCTCTCTTTTCCTTCAATTGACTTGATTCTTTTCTCTCCTTTTCCCCCTTTCTCTTACCTTCCTTTCCTTCCATATTTCCTTCCTTCCATGTCTGTCCTCCTTCTATACTCTCCTGGGGTAATATCAATCAGATTCAGAGCTTAAACCACCACTCATCCTCTAATAATTCTTAACTTGGCACCTCTTTCTTGACCTTTTTTTTTTCTGAGCACCAGGCACATTTTTATGACTGCCTGTTAGCCATTTCCACTGATGAACTGAGATTTTGATCAACATAAATCTGCTCTCCGAGGTCCCTGATGCCACTGTCAACCCCAATCCCCCCACACATAATTATTCATCAAGTATAGCTTTTGCTACGTCCTAATTGTAAAACAACCTAATGGAACAATCAGGGAGATGCCCAGCAAATAGCTGGCAGGGCATCTGGACTGCAAGGAGGACAGCTGAGCTGAAGATCCAGGCTGGGAATGACCCTAAGGAGAGGAGAGTGAGGAGTACATAAAGTTGCCTAGGAAAGAGCCCACAATAGGAATTCAGAGCACAAGGGCTCAGAGATGGTTCCCCCAAATTCTATCCGAATTGTACCATTTGGGCGTATATGTATATTTTTAATTTTCATTTATTTTTTTTAATTTATTTTAGGAAGTCTCCATGACCAACATGGGGCTTCAACTCATGACCCTGAGATCAAGAGTTGCACATTCCACCAACTGAGCCAGCCAGGAGCCCCTATGAACATTTTCAAAGGTGGTTCATAGCTTTCATCATATCTTCAGAGAGATCTACGGGTCACAGAATTCTAAAGAACCCCTAGTCTAGGGCAACTAAAATTTTTAAAATACTAATAGAAAACGTATAAGGAAGAAATGACTGCATGGTGGTAAGTAGATGTGGGAACCAGACTTGGCTTTGCCACTAACAGCCTGTGTGCCACCAGAAAGAATTATCTGGCTCTCTAGGCCCATGTGAACCCTTTCCTCACCACCCTAAACTCTCCTGGCAGCACCTGGTACATTTGGGATGAAGATTTGCATGATTGATTGAATGTCTATCTTCTCCACTAGATGGTAAGCTCCAAGAGGGTGAGGTCCATGTTGCTCCCTACTGAATTGTAGAACGGTGCCGGTGGTTGTCTCTGATTTCCCCAGACCATTAGTTCTCTTCTCTGGGTTTCCATGTCTCTATAACGTTAGGGATTCATTTTCACAATTCATTTTTTCAAGCACTAACAATCCTGCACAGTGTTGGTCTTCGCCAGTGTTATATCTCCAGAGCCTACTGAGCCTGAGTGCTGGTTCTTCCTGTGAAGCAGAACAGGAAAGCAAAGAGAGGTGTAATTATAATAAATTGTGATGTGTGCTACAGTAATGGGCTTAGAAGCGCTAAGGGAGCAGAGTGAGGGACTGGCCACATCTGGGGATACAGGCATAAACCATCTCGAGGTAAGCTCTTGGCCAAGGACATGTTGGGCTCCTTGGAGTAGGATGTACCTTGGCCCCTCCAGGTAATGCTGGATACTAATCACCCCGGCTGCATGTAGACAAGCCCATTTTACTCCTTCCTAATCATGTCAGATACTGTTTTCTCCCCCCCTTCTCAATTTCAACTCAGGACTCACAATTTTTTAAAAATAAATTACCTGCCACTGTAGTGTGTAATTTTCAAAACTACCTGTTCACCACAGCAAAGCAATAATGCCTGGCTCCCAAAGGAAGCATCATTCTCTCCTCCCCTTCCTTCCAATCTCATTGTGTGCTTACCCACATCAAGTCCTGGAAGGAACAAACACACCAGAAATCAGCTCCCCTCCTGGCTCTGCTCCCCACCCAGCACGGCTACCCTCTAAATGTCTTTCTTTACAAAGTTCCTTCATTTTTTCCCCCTTACGGTTTCTCAGCTTTTCTTGCTTGCGATGGTACTTCATTTTTATTATTATTATTTTTTTTTATTAAAGACAGGTTCTGAAATTACTTACATTTTCAGCCTACACTACTTTTAAAGTAATAACCATTCTACTTTCTTATGTGTATTCTGCTTACTAGCCCCATATTAGTGTGATACAGTTAAAAACATGTAAGATTGGGACTGGAAAAATCTGGTCTTTAAAAATCTAAAAAACAAACCACAAAAAACCTAATGTGACACCACAGACAACCCACTGACCTATCTGAGCTTTAGTTAGCGCATCCGTTAAGTGGGGACGGTAATAGTAATAGCATCTTTTCATATCACTTTTGTTGGTGAGGTTTAGATCACAAATCATGGGACTGAGTGCCTTGCAAATTCTTCTATGCTCTAGGTGAGGATATCATCGGTATTATTACTTTCCAACTTCATGGTAGGTCTCATGTCCTCACCTTTGGCAAGCAACCACCTTCCTTTACCCACCTCCCTTCCAATTTTAAAACTGCAGCCAATCTTCTCCAAATCCATCTCTCCAGGCTAGTGAAAATTTGCTTTTTAAAAAATTAATCATCTAAGTTATTCAAAGAACAACTTAGCTAGCTGTTCACTCTTCATTCAACAAATATTTATCATGAATATAAAATGTCTTGGATATGGACTTTGGCTTTATACAATACTGTTCCAACACCTCCTATCACACCCAACACCCTCTTCAACATCCTCTGTGGCACCTACCATCTTTCGTAACAGCAGATGGTTTTGATGGTTACCCTGTGTGTGACTGATCAAGGCTGGTGAACAGATAAGGCAGCTAATTGCTTGAGCAAGAAGCTTTAATTTTTAGGAAGTTATTCTGCATGTTGAGTGAAGCTGTGTCTTCCTGCAATTTACATCTATTGTACTATTCTGATGTTCAGGATCTTCCTGAGCAAGTGCTCAGATGTTTGTTGATAGCTACCAAGTTACTTCTCCCACAATTTCCCTTCTCCAGACTAAGAATCTGAAGTTCCTTTAATTATTCTGTGTATCTGAATTTTTCTTCCTCTTTTTCTTCTGCCCACACTCTGGTTTGTCATCACTGAGCCCAAATTGAAGTTGAACTCAGGATCGCAGATGTAGTTGGATCAAGGTTAAGTAGGGTGGAGTTATCACTTTCTTCCACTGAGCGTGAAACTACTCTTAACTCAGCCTGTAATAACATTAGCATATTTTGTTCCAATCAAAGTTCACTGTTGACTCATGCTGTGCTTAAATAGAAATACAACCTCACACTTTTAACCTATCTTTTTTTTTTTTTAAACCATGTCTTCTTCATCTTGTATTTATAGAGTTGGGGTTTTGGACTCATTTTGCCTATATTTAATTTTCTCTCTTTAGAGCCGACCCGATATTTCCACTTGCCAAAAAGTTGTTGAATCATGACTACCATTCAGCACATTATTGGCTATTCCTCTGAACTTCATGACATGGAAAGTTTTAATCCATAAACCTCTCATGTACTCCTGCTGTTAGTTGACATATTGCAAATTGAGATTAAGAATGAAGTTTATATATGAAATAATTATAACCTGGGTTATTTTTATTACCTTCCCCCCCCCCACTTCAAAAAGTACTATCGGGTATAAAGATAAGGCACATAAAGTACACAAGGGATACATCTAGCATGTAATACCTGTCACTTGTAGGGTAAACAAAACCAAGGCATAGGTCTGTCGCACCTGATTTTGAAAAAAAAAAATCAAAGAAAATACAAAAAAAAAAAAAGAGGATTCTTCACACAGAATTTAATGAGAGGGAGTTTACAAAGTTGTAAAGATAAATTAAATCCTCAATGGAAGTCAAAAGCTAGACAATACAGCACTGTTCAAAATGAAACCAACCACTCTACAGCTGAGAAGGTTCATAAAGCATTTTCCCAGAAGTAGGTCCGAGCTGATGGCTCATACTGATGATCTTCTGAGAATGCTTTGATGAGCGTGAGAGGATTAGCAGGCAACAATAAAGCATCCCCTCAACACGTGCATAATAATATTAGCTAACCCCCACGGAACGCCCACTGTGGGCCAAGCATTAGGCTAAGTCTCAATAACGTCTCCCACCGAAGCTGATACTGTGGTCATCCTCACTATGTAAAACACAAAATTGAATCCTAAGGAGATGACATCAGTTGTTCTAGGTCATGCACACAGTCGAAAGTAGACACAGGCTTTGAACCTTAGTAATTCACTGCTACTAGTGTATACAGCTGTCTATATGTAAAAGTAAAGGAGTTTCTTCCTACCCTCTTACACATTTTGAAACACTGGCTATAGTTGGTCCATGGTTAAATAGGAGGAGAAAGTTGTCAAACGAAGACCCAAAGTACTGTTCCTTGAAGACCAATAAAGAAAGCCCTGTGGGATGCTAGGTCTAAAGCCTCCTCCCGGGGAGCCTGGCCTGGGTTTTCTATATATTTCATGGCTCCAGTTCCCCTAATCTTGTTTGTTCTACCATACCTGCCAATTCTGATATTATTTTATCTGCAGTCTGTATCCTTACCAATTTTAGATTGGAAGATTAAGTTGACAGCATCAAGCTCATGGCCCTGGATCACCCTCCCACTCTACACCCATTATTCTCATAGTCAAGCTAGGTGATCCACTTATGACCTTCCATTTCATCACCTGACCTGAGCCATGCCCCCTCTTTTTTGGCTCTCCTCTGTCAATTTCTAGGCCAAGGCCTGATGTGTGTGTTCCAGGAAGGAGACCAGGACTGGGAGAGATCTCACCAAGACGAGCAATAGGCTGGTTGCAAGTGGGGGTATTCCAACTGGAAGGCAAAGACCGAAGAGATGAGGACCAAAGCAGTCAACTCCCAGACGCTCACTATGGGCACCCTGCTGAGGGGAAAGCAATCCATTTCCAGGGGGATATTCCCAAAAGCCCCACCGATACTCCATTTTTTCCTCGAGTGCGTATGGAGGGCCTACTGTGCATCCGGCCCTCTGCTAGCTCCCAAGAGTACCAGAGTGTGCAGGACAGAATGAGGAATTTACGTTTGCTAGGGAGCAAAGGACAGAAGAGAAGCCTAAATGCTGAAATCTTAGTACTAGCTTTCTGACAACTCACCTGATGGAACTTCTGACCTGTTTGGGGCTGAGAACGCCCAGGTGAGGACATGCTGGGTGAGGCAGTAACTAAGGTCCCTTTCAAGCATGAAGCCCCCAAGTCTGTTTCTCGACATCGAATATCCCACCTCCCTTGTTGGTGGATTGTCTCATGTTTGCTGTTTGGGGGAAGGGACAGGGAGGCTACCTCCTGGAAAGTTCTTTCCCATTGTCATAACAGAGTTCTGTACGCCCCTCTGCAAGTCTTTAATCTTCCAGCATTTATCCCATCAGTTCTGTCGCTAGCGAGCCCTTATCCCAAGATGTTTGTCTATTAAATTAAGAGTTTTGCAGAATGGGAGAGCCGTTTAAAGGCTGTAAATCACCCAGCAGTGTCTCAGCTGCTCTCTGCTCCAAGCCCCCTGCGTCATCGTGCACTTAGGCTGCGGTCGCTTCCCCTCGGGCCCCGGCTCGCGGAGGCAGAAGGCTCTGGAGCAGGGAACCCGTACAGACCTGCCTGCTTCCAGAGCTGCTCCAGTCTCTGGGGCAAGCCTGGCCCAGGCCTGAGGGGATGGGGATTTCACACGAGTCCTTAATTAACCCTCAGGAGCCCCAAAAGCAGCTTGGACCTTCCTTCACCTCTGCCTTGGTGCTTTTCTGTGTACCCAAGCCCTTGCTCAATAGCTCGGCTTTGATAACTGTCCTTTGATTACATACAGGTCCCTAACTTGGGATTCTTCTTTTAAAAAATTATTTATTTATTTATTTATTTATTTATTTATTTATTTATTTAGAGAGCATGAGCTGAGGTAGGGGCGGAGACAGAGGGAGAAGCAGGCTTCCCGCCGAGCAGAGAGGGCACAGGCTCAGCCCAGGACCCCAGGATCATGACCTGAGCCGAAGGCAGACGCTTAACTGACTGAGCCACCCAGGAGCTCTCTAATTTGGGGCTCTAACCAATAAGGCAGGAACATAACATATTTCTGGCACCTTATTCATCATGAGCCAGATGCTGTGTGTGTCCTCTACCATTTACAGTTTCTGCATTTCCCTATGAGTTAAGTGATATGGTTATGCCTATATTCCCCATAAAGTGACTGAGGCCAAGACAGGTATCACATCAAGAGTTTTATCACCTATTAGTGATGGAGCTGGAATTTTGAATTTGAAGCTGTTTTATACAAAGATGTTCATTCCTGGGTGGGTTTTGAGCACACTGTGCTAATGTTAGAGTGGTAGCCAAACAGCGGAGACCCCACTGTCTCCAAGAGCATGTGCTCTGTCCTGCAGCGGTACGCCATCGCCTCCGTTAGAGGCATCAGTGCAAACTCCTTCTGCTTCCCTCTCAGTCTGGCATTGAGAATTATCCCCCTGGGTCACTGCCACCTTCTAACCCTGCTCTGTCCCTTTTTCTGGCTCTCGGGAAATTGCCATAGACTCCCCTTAGCCATGCTCACTGGAAGCCCTTGGTAAGGTCCTTTGCACACGCCTCACAGTGGCTGTCTTACTGCTGGTACCACAGCACAGCGTGTCTCCTGCTGCCCTGGATAATCCCTTCTTGCTCTTCTTCCCTTGCACTTCCACGTTCTTGGGGGGATCTCCAGTTCCTGTCCCAGTCTCTGCCTGCTTGTTCCATCCTGCTGCATTTCATCTTCCCATGCCCACCTGCCTCACAGGGTTTATCAGATCAAAGCAATCACATGCACTAGTGATACATAGGGACGAAAATGAAAGGTACGTGTTCTTCTTTTATCTCTTTCATTCCTCAAGAGCCAAAAGGTCTCCGGCTGCACCTAGAGACCTGCTTTCCTGTTCTGCCTAGGTTGGCCTTCCTCTAAATGTCCCATGCCCCACAATGACCCTTCCCTGCTCCCATGATCATGCTATCCAGCCTCATGAGAAGCCATCACAGATAAAAGTGACATGAAAGCTCATCCATGATATGTAGATGGGAATCATACAGAACCAGAAATCAAGAAACTTGATTTAAGTTCCAATTCTATCAATTATCAGCAATGAGATCTTAGTCATGTCCTCCACACTCCATAGGGTTACTTTTTCCTTATCTTTTAAATGGAAATATCAGGGGCTATAATGACTTTATAACATGTCAACCTCGCTAGGCTAAACTAGGGAATTCCCAGAATTCCCTTTCTGATATGCTTTTGGTTAGAATGTTCCACAAAGGAGACCCTTGGTGGGTTCTTGAGGGTGGAAGGGAGTGGCAGCCGGTCTATGGCTCACTTACATTATTGCTGATCTGCTAACTCCCTCACTGGCTTGAAGCAGCAGCTGGCCTGTAACCGTGCTACCTTCTCCAGGGCCTTCCTTCAGCTCCTACCAATCTTGAGTCAGGTGTGCATGCTTAGCTCTATGGCAGAGGATGCCTATGGCTTCTGCGCTACCTACATCACTAAGGCCAAAGGCAATGAGAACTAACATGCTTTTTAGTCCATCCTCATCGAGTTCTAGTTTATCCTTAGAGGTAAGCATTTATTTAACTTATGGATCTGCAGGACAACTGTGGGGATTCTTATGGGATATAATTTCGGGGATATAACATGTCTCTTGGTCATCTGGAACAAATTTGTTCCACGTGTATTTGTTCTGGAGCTCAGAGTGAAGGGACAGCACCTACCTTGGGGAAGCTCTGTTCTTCAAGATGGCAGAAGCTCAAGTTGAGTGAGCACATTTCTAAAAAAACTATTTTCTTTATTTGAGAGAGAGAGAGAGAGAGAATGTTTAGGGGGAGGGGCAAAGGGGGAGGGACAAGAAGACTCCATTCTGAGCACAGAGCCCAACCGGAGCTCAATTTCATGACCCTGGGATCATGACCTGAGCCAATATCAACAGTCCAACCCTTAACCACTCGAGCCACTCAGGTGCCCTGAGCAAGCACATTTCAACCCTGGATTGCATCATGTCTACCAACATCTCATTGGCCCATGCAAATCCCATGGCTGACTCCAAACTCAAGAGGCAGGGAAGCACACTCTCCTTTTGTGGAAGTTGCTGCAAAAGCATAAAGGAAGAGAGTGGTTTCAGATTGAAGAATCAAGGCCACATTTAAAATATGATGGTTCAGAAACGTGTCTAGAAACCTGCTTCTGCTGCTCATAGGCTGCAACATAATTAGATATGGCGAGGACTAAGCCGAGAGTTCTCTCTTCTAGTTCTAACTCTGTTACCAAGTAGCTGTGGGTTATTGGGAAAGGCAATTCATAATGTTTGGTTTGGAAAATGGAAGTAATAAGGTTTACCCCTGGAGCAAGATCAACTGGATTAGGTCTTTTAATGATTCTATAATTTAGGGGGAAAATATTATTCAACCATCAAAAAGAAAGAAATTTGCCATTTGCAATGACGTGGATGGAACTAGAGGATATTATGCTAACTGAAATAAGCCGGTCAGAGAAAGACAAATACCATATGATTTCACTTATATGTGGAATTTAAGGAACAAAACATATGAACACAGGAGAAGGGAAGGAAAAATAAAATAAGTTGAAAACTGAGAGGGAGGCAAACCATAAGAGATGCTGAGCTCTAGGAAACAAACTGAGGGTTGCTGGAAGGGTGGGAGTGGGGGAATGAGGTCACTAGGTAATGGGCTTTAAGGAGGGCACTTGATAGAATGAGCACTGGGTGTTCTATGCAACTGATGAATCACTAAATTCTACCTCTGAAGAAAAATAGATGGAAAAAGAGAAAATATGGAATCCACAGAGTCATCAAATCTTGGAAATAAAGACAGGTTTGTTTTTTCTCTTTTATTTGGTCATTTAAAAATCAGGCAAAAATACATTTTATAATAATACTTAAAATACTTACAAATTAAAAGTAAAAACGAAATCCTGCCTTCAAACTCTTATGCCAAATTCCATATTCAATTCTCCTTATAATGCAAATCATTGTTGAAATGTTGCCTGTATCTTTCCAAGTCTTTTCATGACTATACATACACACACGATCATATTCTTTCCTATTGTAGTTTACTCTTTTACTTTGCTATATTTTGATCTTTTCATTTTGCTCTATATCAATCTATTTCATCCTTTTAAAATCTGTCCTATTCCCGAGCACTAATCTACAGTATATATTTAACACCTGCTAATTTAATGATCACAGCAATTCTTCTGGATATGCCTTAATAAATCAAATGTTGAAGAGAACATCTTTGAATCTGCCTTTGTGCAATGTGAGAATGTTTTCTGTAGGACAGACATCTAAGAAATAGCAGAATTGAAGAATATTTACGTTTCTGAAATTTTCATAAAGTCATATACAGCCCTCCAAATAAAGTCACATCTAGTGTATAAACTCACCAGCATTATGTAGAAGTAGGATTTCTCCAAGTTTTTACCAACAAAGAATACCATCAACTTTGAAGTTTTTTTTTTTTATTCTTCTCTAGTTGAATGCTTGCATGGTTGTCACAAGGATTATTATGATGACCAGATATCAATAGGCACAAGCAAGAGATATGAGTTCCTTTAATGTTAAAGAATACAAACTTAGATATATTTTAAAGGATTTTTTTATTTATTTGAGAAAGAGAGGGAGGGAGAGAGAGCGCATAGTGGGAGTGGTGGAGGGAGAGGGAGAAGCAGACGCTCCACTGAGCAAGGAGCCTGATGTGGAGCCCCAAGAATACAAACTTAATTGCGTGAGGATGACTAAACAAAGCAGCAAGGGATGGCAGTGTTCTCCTCACTGGAGGGGCAAGGCTTGTCAGCCCTAAAGCCCACACAGAGACGCAGTTTTGCACATGATACCATCCAAACAAAATAAAGCCCTACTGAGCCAGCAAGAGGCTTCCTTGTGGCAGGCAGAATGATGGTTCTGTCAAAGAAGTTCATGTCTTAAACCCTAGGACCTGGAAACATGTTAGCCCCTGTGACAAAAGGGAGATTGCATATGTGATTATGGTTAAGGACTTGAGATGGGAGAGTAACTTGCATCATCCAGGTGGGCCTAGTCTAATAAAATCAATCCTTAAAAGCAGAGAAGCTTTCCCAGGTATGATCAGAGAGAGCTATGTACACAGAAGGATGACCAGCAGGATTCAATGTTGCTGGCTTTCAAGGTGGGGCAATGGACCATGAGACAAAGAACAGGCAAGGACACGGACTCTTCCCTAGGGCTTCCAGGAACAAGTACAGCCCTGCCAATCTCTTGGTTTTAGCCCAGTGGGATCCATATCAGACTTCTCACCTATAGAACTGTAAGATGATAAATTTGTGTTGTTTAAGCTACTAAATTTGGGGTGATTTGTTACACTAGCAATAGAAAATTAATATAACCCTCGTTGTTTGTGTGCTGGGTGAGGGAGCAGTGATGATCTCTTTTGGGTTTCTTCTTAGTGGACATGAGATACCCTTCTGCCCACCACCGCATGCAAGGAATTGACAAGGACCACAGAATATATACCAATATTTGCTGTAAAGATTAAGACAAAGTCTATTTATACAATTTTGGAAGGTATGATCTGCCTGGCAGATACAGATGCAGTAGGAAGGCCTGCTCAGCTTAATGAAAAATAATTTAACTCAATTGTGCTTCAATTTCCTCAATTGCAAACAGAATACAAGTTGTAAACAGAAATATGAATCACCTATTATCAAGATTAAATCTTTTCTATAAGAACTTATCACAAAGAAATTCTTGGCCCAAAAGTGTTTCTTTGGTGAATTCTACCAAATATTTAAGAAGGAAATTATACCAATATGACACAAAGTCTTTCAAATCACAGAGGAGGAGGGAAACATCCTGATGCATTGTATGAGACCACTATATCCCTTATACCAAAACTAATAAACACATTTTAAGAAAGGAAAATTATAGACCAGTTTCTTTCATGAGCATAGACACAAAAATCTTTAACAAAGTACTAGTAAATCAAATGCAATGTCTAAAAAGAATAATTTATCATGAGCATGAGGGGCTTATACCAGGAATGCAAGGCTGGTTTTACATTCACTGAATAGTTCACTTTAAAATCATTAATTTTATAATATGCGAGTTTCGCCTCAATTGAAAAAAAATTAATGCATGCAATTAACTGTATTAATAGAATAAGGAAAAGTCCTATAGTCACCTCAATAGATGCAGAAAATGCATTTTTATAAAATCCAGCACCAATTTATGATAGAGTTTCTCAGCTAATGAAGAACATAAGGAGAACTCTTTCATCTAATAAAGGGAATTTGTAAAACTTACAGATAACATCATCCTTAATGGTGTCATATTGAACACTAAGATCAGAAACGAGGTAAGAATTCCCACTCCCACTACTTTTAGTGCTGGAAATCCTAACCACTTGCAATAATATGAAAAGATGCAAAAAGCACAAAAATCAGAAAGGAAGAAATAAAACTATCTATTTGGAATGACATGTTTGTCTATAAAAAATAAGGAATTTAAAAAGCTACTATAAAAGGGATTAAGTGAATTTAGTAAGGTTACAGGATTCAAGGTTTTATTTTAAAAAGATAAACTATTGTTATGCGCACAACTGCATAATTAGAAAATAAAATTCAAAACAATTTCTCTTATAATAGCATCAAAATGTAAAATATGTAGGAATAAATTACCAATACATGTGCAAGACCTCTATCCTGAAAACGAAGAAAGCATACTGCTGAGAAAAAACATAAAAGTCCTAAATTATCAAAACCTATGGTACTGGCATTGGAACTGACAGACTAATACAAGAGAGTCCAGAAATAGACCACACTCACATGGTCATCTGTTTTTCAACAAAGGCACCAGAGCAAACACGACATTAAAAGGAGTCTTTTCTACAAATGGTGCTAAAATAATTGGATATTCATATGAAAAGTACCAATTGAACCTCAACCCTTACTCAAAATTTACTTGACATGGATCATAGATCAAAACATAAAAGCTAAATCCATAAAGCTTTTAAAAAGTAAATACAGGAGATTATTTTTATGATCAAAGATTATTTTTATGATCAAAGATTATTTTTATGATCAAAGATTATTTTTATAAGCAAAGGTTTCTTAAACAGGTCATAGGAAGTGTAACTGTAAGAGGAAAATTGCGATACGTAGATCTCAAAATTTAAAGATTCTTCTCTGCAAAAGACACCATTAGGAAAATGAATAGACAAGTCATAGACTAAGAGAAAATATTCATAAATACTCAAGAAAAGACTGTTATTTGGGGTATACAAGTAATCCTTATAATTCAATAATTAAAAGGCAAACAACTCAATAGAAAGTAGTCAAAATATTTGCATACTCTTTACAAAAATATACAAACGGCCAATGAGAGCAAATGATAAAGTGCTCAATATCATTAGACATCATGGAGATGGAAACTAAAACCACAATGAGCTATAGCTACACAGCTACCAAAATGGCTATAATTATATATACTGGGAACATTAGATGTTGACAATTATGTGGAGCAACCAGACTCTATTCTTGGTGGGAGTATAAAATGGTACAATTGCTGTGGGGAAAAGTTCTGACAGATTCTAATAAAGATAAATGCACATGTACCCTATGATCCAGCAAATGCAATAATAAGAGAAATAAAAGTATATGCCCACACAAAGACTCGCAGATGAACACTCAGAGTGGCATTATTCTTAATAGCCCAAACTGTATCTGAACCAAACGTCCATCAAGTGGGACCTGGATAAACAAAACAATGTACAAATTCCACGGGGTGGAATATTATGCAGGAATTAAAAGGAATGAATTATTGATAGCTTAAAACATGAGGCTTAGTGAACAAGGCCTTACTTTAAAAAGTGCAGTCTGCATGAGTTTTTTTTTTTTTCAGGATTTTATTTATTTATTCATGAGAGACACAGGCAGAGGGAGAAACAGGCTTCCTGCAGGGAGCTCGATGCGGGACTCAATCCCGGGATCCCGGGATCACACCCTGAGCCGAAGGCAGATGCTCAACCACTGAGCCATTCAGGCATCCCTGCATGGGTTATTCCTTATAAAATTCTAGAACAGGCAAATGGAAAAGTATCAGAGCAGTGGTTGCATCTGGGGGAATGATGAGTGTAGTGATTGGTTATAGGTATGAGGAAACTTTCTGGGAAAAATGGGAATATTCTCTATCTTGAGAGGGGTTTGGATTATAGGCAAGTGCATCGTCAAGTGTCAGCGCATACCTCAAGGTTCGTGCATTGCCTTGTACATAAATCCTACAATAGAAAGAAAAAGTATCAGTAAATATTGAATCCTGTTAAAGATATGAATGCTGAAGTTTTCAGAGTGACCAATGCTTCAGTTTCCTTTGAAATGCAAAAAAAAAAGAATCGATTAATGGAAGGAGAGATATGTAATAAAACAAGTATAGTAAAATGTCAATGGTACTTTGAAATAGCTTGGCAGTTCTTCAAAAGGTTAAACATTAGAGTTACCATATGACCCAGCAATTCCATTTCTAGAGATATACCCAAGAGAAACGAAAACATATGTCCACACAAACACTTGTATACGAATGTTCATAGCAGCATTATTCCTCATAGACAAAAAGTGGTGACGATCCATATGGCCATCAACTGACGAATGGGTAAATAAAAAGTGGCATATCCATACAACGGAATATTTTTGGGTAATACAAAGCAACAAAGTACGTGTATGTTGAAGACATTATGCTAGATGAAAGAAGTTAGTCACAGAAGGTCACCTACCGTATGACTCTATTTATATGAAATGTCAGAATAAGCAAGTCTATAGAGACCGGGAGTAGAGTGTTGATTTTCCAACCATGGAATGGTTGGGATGATGGAGGGGACCTGGGAGGTAGGAGTGGGAAGGGGAGCAAAACAGTGATGGGTATGGTGTTTTCTGGGACGGGATGGTAAAACCATTTGAAAATCATTTTGTGGTGCCGGTTGTGCAATAAAATGCATTGAACTGTACACTTTTAGTATATGAATTGTGTGGTGTGTGAATCATGTCTCAATAAGGCTGTCACGAAATTTGTCGATGATAAAATGGTGGGTATACAGGTGTCTACTGTAAAGTTATTTCAACTTTGCTACATATTTGAAAACTTTGAAAAGAAAACACCTTAGTAAAGATCTTGGCTGGAGTTGTCTTAGATCTAGAGATGAATATGGACGAAACCACTCTCTTTTTCCAGTTTGGGCTGGACCACCTGCTGTTTACATCCTTTTTCGGCATCGTCCATAGACTCTACCACCTCAGGCCACCTCTGATGGGCATGTAGCCGGATCCACAACTCCCTCAGTGGTGAGCTCTGGTCGTCAGTAAGATCTTCCTCATGTGCTACAGATAGAAATCCGGGTCACTCCTTCACTAGAACTTGTTCTTAACTTCTCAAAAGTTCTTTTTTTAAAAAAAAAAAGATTTATTTATTTATTCATGAGAATACACAGAGAGGAGAGAGATAGAGACCCAGGCAGAGGGAGAAGCAGGCTCCATGCAGGGAGCCTGACGTGGGATTCGATCCCAGGTCTCCAGGATCACGCCTTGGGCTGAGAGCGGCGCTAAACCGCTGAGCCACCCGGGCTGCCTGAAAGTTCTTTCACATTTAATTCCACCCTACGTGATGACAACAGTCATTAAGTCTGTGAGTCCCTAATTTTTCAGGCCTCATGAGCCTCATGCTCTCTGTGGCTTTTCCAGTCTCATGCTTCTGAGACTCTTCCCTCGCTGGGGTACCTTTCTCTGAAAATCATCAGCTTCTCCTCACCTCCTAGCTATAGCGAGAATGGAACAGTGTGGCTCAGGTAAGCTCTGATTAAACCCGAGGGGAGAGAAATTACTTCTCTCATCCAAAACATTTCACTTCTGTTAATACAATCTGGAATTTCAGTAGCTTTTCCAGACAACCACAGCTCACCGCTTTCGAACTTAAAACCCTTAAGTCTATTCCTATGTATTACCAAATGCACGATGTTTTCCCCCATCTATTCCTAAAATGACCTTAAAAAAAAATACAGCTCAAGGACTTTCCTCAGCAAGCGTTCTCAGAGTGCTAAGTGTCTGGATGCCTGGTTTAGTGGCCACCTACCTTTGAGAGAGCTGCTTTACTGGATCTGCGTCATTTTCGTGATGAATAAAGCATGGAGAATCACTCTCAGCTGGTAGCGGTATTCATAGCCTTCCCAGATTGGAAGAGACCTTAAAAGTCCGGCTCCTCCCTCCTCCTGTCAACAAGCATGATGATATCCACATCAATCCTCTTCAGAGAGAGGGCAGCAGCTGTCACCAATCCCCCCAGATCTCTAGGCTGTCCCTCGGTGACCCAATCTCAGGTTGGCATATTCCTGTTGATTAAGAGTTTTGAGAGCCTTGGATGAATGCGGTGCTGAAATTAGCAGGAAGTAGTGGAAATAATTCGCCTGCACTCAGCGTCTTGTGCAGACAGCATCTGCCAAAAGTGGGGAGCTGCAGGCAGGCGGAGATGCTGTGCACGCCAAGGGTGCTGGGGGGGCTTGGGGCTCCCTGCGCCGTGGGCCGATAATCGCTTACTCCTGGTCATCTACTCAGAGAGCGTGCTATGAATAGCACCCCACCTCGCCTCATGCTGCCCACGGCCTCCCAAGGGAGAGATTTTCCAAGGAAAGTAGGTCAGTGCAGCTCCTGGGTAGAGGGTCACTTTACCTACCACCGGGGGCAGTCCCAAGGTCTAGGGTCTCTTACTGGTGGGAGGCCAGCATTCGCAAGGCCAGGACATTTGCCTCGATTTTTTGCGACGTGTCTGTCAGACTCATCACATCGCAGAACTGGAGGCAAGGTGTGAGTCGTGAGATTCCAAAATTGGCCCTTGGGCTACAAGGTTCAGAAACCATTAGTGACTCCAAAATGCTTATTAATGACTGTGCTGGTGTTGACACATGTCCACAAAATTTTTGACAATCCTTTCTCAGGGGAACACGGTTCCATTCCCTTCTCCCTGCATATGGCCTGGACCCAGTGATTTGCTTCTAGCAAATAGAGTG
Organism: Nyctereutes procyonoides; assembly: GCF_905146905.1. NCBI lineage: Eukaryota > Metazoa > Chordata > Mammalia > Carnivora > Canidae > Nyctereutes > Nyctereutes procyonoides. The sequence goes on along the minus strand of NW_026575135.1, from coordinate 1,470,405 downwards.
TGGCAAGGGAGTAAGGCTAACTTGGCTGCAGAGCAACCCAACAGATACCCCCTTAATCGAACGATTAAGGTTAAGAGCTACAGTAACATTAAAATCACGTAGCCAAGGCTGGCTTGGAGATGTGCAGCCCGCGCAGACGCAGGGCTCATGCTCAGAAGGGTCCTGCCATCGATTTGATGCTCTGCCTCTGGTATATTGAAATTCTTAATAATTTTATCTCTGAACTTGTGCTTTGCAAGTTAGATGCTACGGGAAATGGAGCAGGCGTGTGAGCAGAAGCGAGGCGTGTGGCCTGCGCGGCCACCGATCCTTGCCACTCTGTTTGCATCTGGAGTTGGGGGGCCCTGCAGCACAGTGTCGGTGGACCCACGATGCGCGGAGGTCCAGCAGGTCTCAAAGCGAGTACAGGTGAGCGTATTACATCTCGCACAGAGAGGCAGGGGCACTGGTCGCCCCTAGAAGCTACGCTTTGTATCCCAGCCAGAACGTGCGTGAACGGAGAAGACGGCCACGGATGGCGTAAGAACAGAACACAAGCATGTGCCAGCCTCAAAACACAAACTGTCACTTCGATGATTCGGCACACACATTAAATGCTCTTACAGTCATACTTAGAGCTGCCACTGCAAATATAAAGATAATAAAATTTATGCCAATAATCTAAAATACTTTTCTTTATTTAAAATTATACAAAGTAGCAGATTAAAAAAAAACGGTGAAACAAGTGGAGAGAAATTGTGGAAAAAGAAAAGCTTTTTATGTTAGTAACTATCACCTTTTTTCTCCTTTTTTTTTTTTAAAGGGACTTCACCTTTTCATTTTATACCATGCCCACAAATTTACGTGGCCAACCCTGCATATATGATACAATCACCTCTTTGATATTCTTCCTCCAAATAATTAACTGTAGCCTAGTCATAAATAAGTCAGACAGACTTAAATTCAGAGACATTCTCATAATACCCAAACAGTACCCTTCAAATATGTACAGGTTATAAAAGGCAAGAAAAGACCAAGAAACTATCGGATTTGGGGAATGAAGGTGATGTGCTGACTTAAAACCATATTCCCTAGCAGATCCTGGAGCAGAAAAAAGGACATTAATAGAAAAACTGGTGAAATCCAAACATTCTGTGATTTAGTTAATAGTCATATTACTCATCTTACTAACTCACGCTAATTTTCTTTCAGTTTTGATAAATCTACCATCGGAATATCAGATGCTAACAGTAGGGAAAGAAGCAGGATGCCAAGTATGGGGAGGCTCGATGTACTAACTTCGCCACTCTTCTGTAAATTTAAATTGCTTCAAAATAACTTTACTTAAAAAAAAAAAAGAAAGAAAAAGCATTTACTCAGGGTAGATGAGCAGAGCACCACAAAAGGTGAGCTCATGTATCTCTTCTTTAACCGTCACGGCAACGCCCTGATGTGTGTGTGTACATATATTCTCCATTTTGCAGTCAGGAAATTCAACCTCAGGTGTCAAAGTGGCCACCTAAGATAAAAAATATCTGAAGTGGTGGCGCTCAGTTGAAAACCAAACCCAATGATCACTTTCTTTTCTAAACATTATTTTTCCTCATAGTCTCCTACATCAAGTCCAAAGCCTTTTGTCTTGTAAACCATGCCTCTCTCATCTTGCTTTGTCCTAAGCTCTTCACTTCACACGAGCAACATTACACCCAGATTCTCCTTGATCGTTGGTCACAACCTGTATTTTCCCTACTTTATTCCCAAATGTATGTTGCTTCCCTGCCTAAACTGCTCTTCCTTTCCTGTCAAAATATTCACAAACCCCAATCTTTTTTTTTTTTAATTTTTATTTATTTATGATAGTCACACACAGAGAGAGAGGGAGAGAGGCAGAGACATAGGCAGAGGGAGAAGCAGGCTCCATGCACCGGGAGCCCGACGTGGGATTCGATCCCAGGTCTCCAGGATCGCGCCCTGGGCCAAAGGCAGGCGCTAAACCGCTGCGCCACCCAGGGATCCCAAAATTATATAAGTTTTAAATAAAGGATTTCTTAAAAGCCAACTGAGTCATCAAAAGCTTGGATTTTCTTTTGTTTGTTTGTTTGTTTATGATTTTATTTATTTATTTGACAAAGAGAGAGAGAGAGCATAAACAGGGGGAGTGGCAGGAAGAGGGAGGGGGAGAAACATTCCCCACTGAGCAGGGAACTGGACATGGGCTCAATCCCAGGACCCCGGATCATGACCTGAGCCAAAGGCAGATGCTTAACTGACTTAACCACCCAGGCACCCTCCAAAACTTTTCTTTAGCACGTGAGGAACCTGAGACTCAAAGAGATAAAAATGACTTGTTACAAAAGAGGTCAATGCCACAAATGGATTAGAATCCAACAATCCTAACACAGAGCTAAGTAGCTCTCCGGGCTGTAGCTTTATACATTTTGCCTTAGAAAAATCCTCAGCCTTCAGGAGCCCCGGCAGGACATCAGGGTGACTCAGGGATGAAGGAGAGCCTTCCCACAATCCTCAGAAGGATGTATGAAATGTCTCTGCTTTGGGGGATTTATGATCTACCGGAGAAGTCCTCAAACTGTAGTCCCAGACCAGCAGCATCAGCATTACCTGAAATCTTGTTTGAAAAGAAAATCATTGGGTCCCACCCAAGACCAGCTAAATTAGTAACTCTGGGGTTGAGGCCCAGGACTCTGATTAATGAGCCTTCCAGGTAATTATGCTGGTTGCTAAAGTTTGTGGACTACTATTGCAGGCCAAATTCTAAAGCGTAGACAGAGACACAGGCTACCAAGGGCAGTATTACTGTGAGTGTTTTGGGCAACTGTGGTTCTGTTTGTTTCATGAGGCACTTGGTTTTCTTTTTCCTTAATAGACTCAGTTGTCCATTAGCATCTGAATCAGGAAGAACAGGTGAGAGGAATGTTTCCAACTGGAGCAAGGTCAGCATCTTGGCTTTGTCTGCCTCAAATCTATTCTTCTCCTCTCTTGGGTGAGAGTTGTCATATGGGTTCTCAATATAAAAAGGTTGATGCAAAAAATGTCAAGGATTCCTTTTATGGACATGAGAGGCTTAAAGCTTTCTTCAGGCTCTTGCTAATGCAGCTGTGCCTTGATTTTCCTACGCTGATACAATTCAGGATAGGTTGGATTGTGTTTTCAAATTATTTATTCCCCTGTAAAAGGAGTGTATCCATGTATTTCATCTATGCAGTCCTCTTTTTGTGGAATCTATTTCCCTGTCCCACTGATGTTAACTTTGGTATGGTGACTTGGTTTGGCTAATGGAATATAAGCAAATGTGCATGAATGGAGGCTTTAAATTTGCTTACATATATCATGGTCCTATTGATCTTATTTGACCCATCATAAGAAAAGCATGCTGCAAGTAGCCAAAAGAATAATGGAGCATTTGGATCATACTTGAACCCAATCCTTAGCCCAAAGCCAAGCACAGATGATCCCAGCTGAACCACAGCTAATTCAAGTGTTCATAAAGAAGAAAACAAATGCTTATCGTATACTACCAAGAATTTGGTAGTTGTTATAAGCAATAACTAATATACTGAGATAATCTCAGATCCTACCAAAAATATCAACTGTAGCCAAACCCCACAAAGCAAGGATAAATATAAGCAACCCAGTCACTTCCACGAGGAGATCCCACAGTATGACCATAAAGATAACCAGAGGGAAATCTGCTTCTCTTTGGGATGTGGTAGTTCAAGATATACTATTGCTCCCACAACCAAAACTAATAGGAAATATCATATACCTTTTAAGCTCTTAGAAGACAATGGACACAAAGAAATCTAAAAGAGTTAAATTTCAGAGAGAGCTGATTCCTTTCTAAATGAACAGAAAAGAGTGGCTGTTTCCCCCTCTGCCAGCATCTGCCATGCTTAAGCCAGAGAAGGTAGAAGTTATGCCTTCCACAGGCAGAGGATATTGTATGAGCTAATAATAAGCCAACCAAGCTTTTTACAGCCCCATGACCTGTATGATGAATTGAAATCTGTAGGACTCCACCTTCCAAAACACACCATTAAGTCTCTCTTCCTACTGATTTTTCCTCTTAGTACTTTCACTGAATGCATGGTGGCATTGCAGAAGGTGGAGGGCTGTGCTGGCATGATATAATCCCTCTTCACTTAATGGTCCTCAAAGCTCAAAGTCCTGCTAGAGAGAGCGACCAGTAACACACACGGGATGCATCTTGATCTTAGACATTTGAAATCAGAATTGAACAGAAACTAAAGAAGGCTTAAACCTGTATGTGACCAATCCCAACTCAGAATTGAATTTAACTGAAGTCAGCCCCTATTGTACGTTTCTTTGAGTTGGTTGTGGTCTCTTTGGAATAAAATAATATTTACTCCAGTCTTTAAGGTTGTTTCAATCATAATATCTGGAATACAATAAAATTTCAAGGTTTGCAAAAGAATAGGATGCATAAAGAAGAGGAAAAAATAGTCAATAAAAGCAGATCCATGGGTGACCCAGATATTGGAATTAATAGGTGATGGCTTAAAAATGATAACTTGTAGTAATATAATTTAGGATGAAAAGATAGGTTAAAAAATGAGAAATTTAATGGAGAAAGAGAATCTCTAAAAGAGTTCCAGGTAAACACTAAACCTTGAAGAGTACAATATCTAAAAGAGAATTAATTGGGTAGGCCTACCAGCAGACCCGACACAGTTGAATAAAGGAAAAGTGAATTCAAAAATAAATCAATAGAAATTATACAACCCAAAGCACACCGAGGACAAACAATGAAAAAAAGGTACATGTAAGACAATAACAGATGATGCAATCTGGAGTCCCAGGAGCAGAGAATTAGAAAAGAAGAAATATTAGAAGAGATAATGGCCAGAGATTTTCCAAAATTGGTAAAGAATATCAAATTATAGATTCAAGAATATCTTTGAAACCCAACAGGGTTAATGTTAATCCTAACCAATCTGAAGACGCCAGGTATGAGCACTGACTGGGCCCCTAACTTCCCCTTATGCCAGGATCTGAGCTACTCTCTGCTCAGTCCCTTGCTCTGACCTCCTGACTTTATGCCCTGTTCTAGTGGCCCTCAGACTCCCTTGTAGTGCCTTCCCTACACTGAAGAAGTCCAGCAGGGGAGCTGCCAGTGCCTCTAGCTCCATCTCTATCACACTAGTCTGCCCACACCAAGCCACCAAAGGAAACGATGATTGACTGTTCTTTACATCAAATTTCCGCCTGTATAGTGAGCAGCTGACCAAAGGCAGCCCCTTCATCAATGGCCAATGATGCTTGATATATTGTGGACTCAAGTTTCTGCCCAGTGGGAACACTCTTAATTAGCTAAGTAAACCACCAGGAAAGAAAATTGGAGGGATTGGTTAACCCAGAATAAGAAAAGAACAAAACATTAGGTTTGGAGATAAAAAGACAACATGATAAAGAGACCATATGAGGTTTGGAGAGAAGGACCCTGGAGCCACTTTGGATTATTCATTCATTTAATCTGTGCCAGATGCAGAGCATTCAAATTTCATTTGCAGGCCTTTAACAAATGCTTCTGGAGTGTCTCTTGTCTTTGCCACCATGAGCAAAGCTGTGGTCCTGCCAGAACAGCCTGATTGTCTGTCCCTGAATGACCTGAATGTCACTCTGCCTTGGACCCGATTCTACAATGCACAGCTCAGTGCAGTGATCCTATATCCCAAGGTTGCAATACCAGCAGGAGAGTGTGTCCTGAACCACTTTCCTCCCTTTAACCCAGACCCCAGCTCCTAATGATTGTGGCCCCTTCCTGTTCTGGCTCATTTCACCCTTGCCCTATCCACCAATCTCCTAAACTCTTTTTTGTATGTGCTTGTTAGGAGCTATTTCAAAGATTTATTTATGTATTCATTCATTCATGAGAGACACAGAGACATAGGCAGAGGACTCGATCCCAGGATCCCGGGGTCATGCCCTGAGCCTGAGCAGATGCTCAAGCACTGAGTCACTCAGGCATCCCACCAGGAGCTATTTTCACTCTATAAATATTAACCGAATACCAACTCTGTGAGAGCCACCATGTTGCTTATAATAAATAGATATGACAGATACATTTCTTTTGCCTCAACACTCTGATTCATCAATAGAAGCATCTTAAAGGGCTTCGTTATGAAGAGTTCTGACACCTTTTCCAAGCACCTGTGATTGACTATTGACGTCTTCCTATCGCAAGGAGTGAGCTGAAGGCAGCGCACTGCATACCTGCCATCCTGGCTGTAAGAGCTAAAAGTATGTATTAAAGGAACCCCTGTCCCAAAGAGTCTTTCAATCTATTGGGAAAGACAGACAAGTATATAAATAGCTAAATCACATGGCACACATGCCGACAGTGAAATATTAATACATTCTATGACAACATGGGGGGGGGGGCGATGTGACAATTTGTCTTGATAAGGAAGGTTGAGAAAAGTGTAGATGTGGCAACATTTTAGCTGAGCTTTAGGTGGAATTAAATCATTTGTGAGTCCAAGTCCAAGTTATAACAGCAGGTGGCTTTTGGCCATTTAATTTTGTGTCACTTTATTTTTTTTCTTTTTTAAATCCAGCATTTCATTTTGGACCTAGTGAGTTTTACGCCTGGTGCTGTTGGAGTTGGGGAAGCTAATGTCAAGTGTTATCTCCAGATTCCTCCCCTAATTCCTTTAAGGCAACATTTTGTGGCCCTCCAGCTCATGCTGTGCACAATCCCATTGCCAACCCACCCTCGGGCACTTCGAGGAGCTGTGATCCATGTCCAGGCTCCAGGGACAGAAGAGGATTTCTCTTGGCTCACAACGTACCCATGTCATACCGTCAAGTGTTTGTTACCTTCCCAGAAACATGATGTTTTTCTTTTCACAAATGACAGGAAATAAAGTGGCATTTATAAATTTAATATGTTATCTTTTGCATCAGAGAGTGACTGCCTGGTGACATTCAGGTGTGGGAATCAAACAAAGATTCCCCATGTCCTGTGCACTAGAACGTGGCATCCTTGAAAGAAGGCTGGACAAAAAGAGGAAAAGAGATCTGGATTCAGATCCTGTCTCTGCTTGGCCCTGGGACCTCCAGAAATGCCGTATGTCTTCTGAGCCATCATTCCATCAAGTGTCCAGTGAGAAGGTTGGAAAAGATGACTTCTATGTGCTACTCTGATATCTCTATAGAAGGGGTAACTCTATCAGATGGTGAGGAGTGGGGCAGTTAGAACGAGACACTGAAAAGCTGCCTCAAGTTACCTCCTTGTGCCTCAGAAATTCTGATAATTCATCCTGTTGTGGGCAGGAGGGAGTTGGATCAAGAAGACAGACATGGCTGGATGTACTCAGGAAGTAACCCCTGAGTCAGCCACCTGCAATGGTGAGCAACTAACTGACCATCCACAAGGGAAGGCAAGAAAGGGTACCATACATGGCATAGAGCTTCCTATTTAGTAACCCACCAGCAAAAAAATACTGCCATTAATGTTTTGGGCATGACTCGGAGAGGAGTGAGCAGATGGGCAGAGACATAGGAAGAGGAGGTAGCTCCCTCCTCACCAGTTGGTTTTAAAACTTCTCCCGAAACTCATGAGATCTAGCCAGTAACTGCCTAGGAAGTTGGCCTACCAGGGCTGAACTCAGCGGTCATTTTCATTTTGAAAGCACAGAACAACAACAACAACCAAAACAAAGCAGTATATGAATCGTTTGAGAAAAATAACTTTGACTAATGATAAATGCATTTGGAGTCCAGAGACGAGAGAGGTCAGTGTGAGCTGGAGAGATTAACAAAGCCCTCCTGGATGAGGCAGGATTCGCATTGGTCTTGAAGAATGGGGAGGGGATATTAGATAAGGTAGTGATAAGATTTAGGAAAGCAGGGGGTCAGATGTGAATCCGTAAATGCATTTCAACCACAGGCAAATGAAAAGAGAATATATTTCGGGAAAAGTCAGAATGCAAGCCAAGGTGCAGAGCAAGCCTCAACATGACTTGTCTGGGGATGAGAAAGATAATTTGGGCCTGACTGGTGGGTAGGAAGCATCAGGAGACGTTTGGATGGGTCACAGGGGCAGAGTCACGCTAGGGAGGGCCTTCAAATCCGTGAGGTTTGGACTGAAGTCAGAGCCGACAGGGAGTGTTGATAGGCAGTAGGGTGCAGGGCAGTGACAGTAGGAGAAGAGGATTTTCAGAAGCTAATTCTTACAGTTCATGAAAGGGGAGCCGGCATGGGGCGGCGGGGGAGCTGGCTGGGAGACTGGTGCCGAAGCCCAGCCAGAGGTTTGAGGACCTATAGCATCTGGTTAGATGCCCAAATACAATAATTGGTTGAAGCCTGGGTTGGGGAAATGGCTGCGGGAAAGGGGATAAAAGGTCAACTCAGAGAGACAATTCAAGTGACTAGATGTCAAGTCTCAATGCAAATTGGAGACACACTGGTGAGTAATTTGCAGAAAGATCTCTCTAGATGTGCGTGTGTCATTACCTTAAATGACTTCCTGCCTAATTTTCTCAGGGAACATAATATATGATTCCACTTGGGGATTGGATTTCACCTCCAGTCTAATTCGAGGAGCATGGATTACAAGACGGGCTCTCTGACGCAAGCTTCTGCTTCAGCGAATGGCGGGAGCTCCAACCCGACCCGTGAGGAACCTGTTTTGCATGGTTGTCACCCAATTTGTCAGGCCCCATCACCTCAACATTTCTCAAGGAGTTCACCCAATCCGAATTGTGCGAGAAAGGGTGTGTCCTGGCCTGAGAAAGAGTGGGCACCCCTGTGTATTTTACATGCGTCGCCACGTTTGATATCAAGACTGTTGATACGATATACGCGACTCTTCCCAGTCAACAACGAAGACACAGTCGCTGAAGGAGGTAAGAACGAGACCAGCTCTCCGGCCAGGCTGTGGATGCACTGCGGGTCCAGTCGGCCCGTCTGTAAACACACTTCCGTCTACACCAGGCAGGGACTCTGCCTCCAAACCCGGGGGAGGTTTTATTCTTTGATTTGAAGTGACAGGCCATAAATAACTCCCTCTTTCCAAGCATCCAGGCCCCAAACAGTCTTTATCGGCTAAAAAAAAAAAAAAAAAAAAAAAAAAAAAAAATCTTATGATCAGGAAGTTCCCTGTAGGGACAAGACCTCTCTCCAGGATGACTTGATCTAAGATGAAGCGTCTCCGTAATTCCCACTTTGGCTGCCTATTTCCATTCCCCAAGACTCCTGGGATGTCATCGCCGTGACCTGAAGGGAGAAAGCCGGTAAAATGAGCACAAGGAGGTAGGTGGGAGCGAATGGCAGGTGTGCTGGCAGGAGGCTGGCTCTGAATACGAAAGTTTCCCAAGACTTATGAATGCTGAGCTTCCATCGGAACAGGCGCCTGTTCCAGCTTGCCAGGAAACACGCCCGACGGGGAGGCAAAGATACAATAGATAATCCCGAAATGTAGGGTGGAAAGGAAGACGCACACACCTATGCTGGTAAGTGTTTATGGCCGAGGGGGAGCATGAGAGCAGCATTTGGGGAAAAATTAGGGTTTTCACTCTTCAGTTAATATTCATTGATGCCTTTTCATGGATCAGATAATGTTCTAGTTGGCAGGGACGTGACAAAGCAGATGAATCTATGCTGGAGGCTGACATTTATCATGTGATCACACACACACACAAAAAAATATATATATATACATATATATAAAGATTTTATTTATTTATTCGAGAGAGAGCATGAGCAGGAGGAGGGAGAGAGAGAGGGAGAAGCAGACTCTGCTGAGCAGGGAGCCCAACACGGGTTCTATCCCCAGACCCTGGGATCATGACCTGAGCTGAAGGGAGATGCTTAACTGACTGAGCCCCCCAGGCGTCCCTACACAAATATATTTTATGTTTATGTATTTTAAACTGCATTTAATGAAGAAAAAGATTCATGGAATTATGAGCATTTATAAAAAGGGGTCCTGATGTCATCCGAGAGATGGGGACCATCGCAGGCGAGCTAGGCAAGACACGTGGGGTTCCCGCAGAGGCAGTAGTCCATGTATCCTAAGCCGAGTGTGTGAAATAAGGCCGGTGTGGCTGGAGGACAGAGGAGCAACATCCAGGGCGTCAGAGGTGGGTAGCGGTGAACTTGGGCATGACCCCGCGGGCTACACAGAGAATTCTGATAATCGATTGATAGAGATCCTGTTTTGCTCACTGATTTGGGGGCACCATCGACGGGGTTCTGGTGGAAGAGTGAAATGGCTGTTTCCCATTTAAAAAGTTTGCCCTGGCCATGTGTAAGCGGCTGGAACGCTGAGACCTCACAAGTTAGTGGTATGGGGTAAGAGCTGCGCACGTTAACGTGTTCCCCGGAGAGCAAGGGTGGGCGGATAGAGGAAGGAGCCAGTTTTGGCTGGGCGTCTTGTAGATACCAGGGACCGTGACAGGAGTCTAGTGAATCCCATTTCATTGAATCTGCGTGAAATCTTTAGGAAGTAGATGGCATTTCTGCCATGTGACAGATGAGGGAATACCGACTTTAGGAACACACCATCTACCCGTCCATCCATTCATCCATCTATCCATCATCATCAGCTTGCTCACTCATCCACCAAGTATTGCATGGAGCGTCTACAGCGAAGGTACCTCACCAAGCACTAGGATTGCACGGGGGAGCAGGACATGGTCTCTTCCCATCAAAGAGCTCAGAGTCTAGGGAGACCCAGATGAGTTATTGGGTAATTCCAGTTAGTAGAGGAAGTTCTATGATGTGGGTAAGGCCCTAGCACCTGGGAGAGCAAAGGCAAAACAGCGGTCCTCATCACGGCAGTCCGAGATCTCACCCAAGGTCTCACCCAAGGTCTCACCAGCGGCGTGTGTCAGGGCTAAGCCTACAAGGGGGTCTCTGGACCTGAAACCCACCTGCTTTTCATTGCACCATCAACGCAAGCGCGTGTAGTAGATTTGGGGTCGACTTTAAGAAAACACACGCCACATCTTGGCTAGATCCACTGGAGGTTTAGCCGTAAGCGCACTACGTGGATGAGTGCGACCGAGGTTGGCAGAGCTCCGCTGGCCCGCCCTCCGCTGGCCGCCTGCCACTCTGGAAGCACTGAGCGCCCAGCACTCGGGCCTCCGTAAGCACCTGCCCAGGACAGGCCCTGCATTTAATGAGCTCTGCCGAGGCGAAGGGGCACTTGGCACCTCAGCCGGTGGAAACGGCCCCTCAGGCCGAGGAACCAATGAAGCGCCAGGCCGCCAGCGTTTGGAGCGAGAGAGGACGAAATCTGGGTTGAGTGAGGAAGAGCAATTAATTATAATCTCAGCTCGGGCCTAAGAGTGGGGAGAAGTGCTTCTTCTGAAAATCACTCGTCTCAGAGAAAAGGAGAGCGCCGTCCCCCTTCTGTCCTAGTCGCAGGCCCGCGGGGCCGTGGAGGGCTGTGTGAACACACGCGCACACCCACATGCACACGCACGCAGACACGGTTTCCTCGCTAGCTGTGAGCCACACACAGCACTTGGCGTTCGGCTGAATCGTCTTACTTGGTGTCACCCCGACCACGGCCCCTATTAGTAGAGCGGGATACGGTACCTATGGACGGACCCAAACCAGACAGCACCTGCCTCCGCCTGCCACTTGCTTCTTCCAGATTCTTTTCTCATTCTTACGCAGACCCCTGAAAAAAAAAGACAAGTCACATAAAAAGCTATTATTTTGCCTGGGCACCTGGTTCCCCGCTGTGGCCCCGGGAGGGGACCGGACATTGAGGAGTGGCGAAGCTCCCTCCTGGAGACCCTGCAGGTCCCTTACCCCACAGGTCCCCAACCCTGCAGGTCCCCCGGGGCTTCCACAGGTCCCCGACCCCGCAGGTCCCCCCACCCCGCGGGTCCTCGGGTCGCGCGGGGTCTTTGCACCTGCTGCGCCCCTGGCCTCCGCCTGGAGCAGAGCGGGAAGCCCAGCAGCGTCACTGCTTCTGCGGTGGGTCTGGCAACATCTGGGGCCTGCCTCTGCCAGTGTCCCCCCTGCCCCCTGCAGCAGGTGCACACGCGGGGGGGGGGCGATGCAGGCGCCGCGGGCCCAGGTCCCCGTCATCCCGGGGTGTGGGGCTGCGCTCTCGGGGTGACCTGGTGGAGGGGCCGCACGCACAGGGCATTAGTGGGGCGCCGGGATGGCGAGGGGGACCCGGGGACCCGACCGTGGGCGCAGGTGGCCCCGTGGTGGCCCATCCAGGAGTTTCTCCCGGCGGGCGGGGAGGACAGCTGCGCGGAGTCCGGGGCCTGCCCCCCCGGGTCTGTGTCTCCCCCCGGGGCCCCGTCCCTCCCCCGGGTCCCTGCCCCCTCCAGGTCCCTGTCCCCCCCCGGGTGCCTGCCCCCCCAGGTTCCTGCCCCAGCGCCCTGCTCTGGCGAGTGCGAGCTCGGCCAGGCTGGGCGCGGGCAGCGCAGGCCCCTGGGGCGCAGCTGGGAGCGGGGTCAGCAGCCCGGCCCCGGGTCCCCGACACCCAGAGGCCCCCCTCGGGCCCGTCTGCACCGCAGCCCCAGCCCACGCCGGCCCAGCTGTGCCTCTGTGGCCGCCGCGGCTCCCTGTCCCCAGCCGCCGGCCCATCCGGCCTCTGGGGCACCCTCCCCTCAGGGTTCCCGGCCTCTGGGGCACCCTCCCCTTGGGGTTCCCTGCCTCTGGGACACCCTCCCCTTGACCTCTGGGGCACCCTCCCCTCCGGGTTCCCCGGCCTCTGGGGCACCCTGCCCTGTGGGTTCCCCGGCCTCTGGCGCAGCCTCCCCTCGGCCTCTGGGGCACCCTTCCCTCGGGGTTCCCCAGCCTCTGGGGCACCCTCCCGTCCGGGGTCATGAGCTGGGCATCCCCATGGCTTCTAAGCGCCCCTTCGCTTTGCTCATGTGCGACTCCTCCGCTCACGAGTCCTGGAGGCTGTCAGCTGTCCGAGTAGGAGGAGGACACAGCGTGACAGGTGGTGTCCCTGACTCTGGAGGGGGACTTGGCAGGGCTGCCTCCTCTGATGGGGGGGGGACCTGGAGCCGGCAGGAGGATCCACCCACCTTGGACCGAGCTGTGATTTACCGGGGAGGGGGGGGACACAGCCCAGCAGCTTGGGACCTCACCCGAGGGGCATCTGTCACCTGCAGAGCTCAGGACGCCCCCCGCCCCCAACCTCTGTGCACAGAAGGCCTGGCCTTCGCTCACACTCCCCGAAGCTCAAATTCACAACTTTCTCACCAAGATTCAGGGAGGCCACTATTTTTGTGATGAAGATATTTTAGGATTATTCAGCAAGTTTTAGTGACTCAGTTCTTCGTGGCACAGCCGGAGGGGTCTTTCTAAAATAAAAAATTGGGTCACGGCATTTTCTTGCTTAAAATCTTTTCGGGACTTTCACAATACTCGTCCCGGCCTCTGGAGAGGCTCTGGCTGGCTGGGGCCTCCGGGCGCCCTGCCCTGGACCCCTGCCTCCTGCACCGCCGGGCACCTCTTCCCCGGGCCCTCACTCGGGCCAGTCCTCCCTGCTGTGGCCTGCGCTCTCCCCGGCCCCGGAATGCCCCTCTGTGCCCTCTGCCACCCACCAGCCTCCCTGCAGGTCTCTGAAGGACTCCTGCTCTAGCAGAAGGGCTCCCGTCAGCCCTCGCACCCTGAATGGGGAGCTTTTTCCTCTTGGCACTTGCCTCAATTTGTAATTATATATAGATATATATTTCTTTGTTTGCAGTTATTCATTGCTCTATCTCTCCCCCTATTCCTGAGCCCATGAAACCAAAGAATTGTATTTTTCCCCCTTTTTCCTTCTTGGAATGCCAGTCTCTACACCGTGCCCGGCAAGCGTAGTGCACACACAGTAAAATGGCTTTTTCTTCATTTTAGAAAAAGGAACGTAGGATCATGGGGACCCACACGGGGAATAACTGTCACAAAGTGTGAAATGTCCACAGTTCGTCCCAAAATGCCTTCGGGGGAACTTGTATGTTTATGTAAATAAGTGCTTTGAATCACTCGTCCCGGGGGAGAGCAGTCTCAGAATCGTAAAATGTCGAGCCTGGGCTGAACTCTAGAAAGAAGATCTCAGTGGAAGGTTTCAGTTCTTTTGTGGTAGTGGAACCGGGTTCCCAGCCAAAGCTTTGTCCAAACCCCAATATATAAACCACATGAAAGCAAAGGTCTCTGGCTAAGGTGAGGGCTTGGGGTGCTGGGGGGCATTGGAAAAGCAATTCCTGGAATCTTGACTCTCCGCGGGGGTGCCCCTAGGCTGGCCTAGTGCCAGTGGTCCAGCCCGGGTGCAGGCAGTAAGAGCGTGCATTGTCTGCAGGGGATTTACAAACAGTGGCACAGTCAATAAACACTAAATATAAAACAATAAGATCCAAACCTAAAATTTGACCGGCTTTTCATTAGACAGCTCTCGGGAATATCAGTGATAACTTGCCCTTCCTCGGCGGGGGGGGGTGGCAGGCCCCTGCTGCTTGCACACTGCGCATCCCAGTGACCTTCTTCCATAGAATTTTTATCCAAAGCCCTCGTCAAAGAAGGGGCTGATTTGGTCAAATGGTCCAACCCCATGTGGGAGGAGCTCAGCATGAGGGCGCCCAAGTGGAATTAAGCCCAAGCTGAGCGCTGCATCAAAGGGCTTTCGTGTGGCCTCCCGGCCACTCGCTCGCAGGACAGAGGCTTGTAGAGTCTTTGAGAGGCGAGAGTGGGTGGGGGTCCAAGGCAGCCAGCCTCGATTCCGATCTGTGCCGTGTCCTTCGCTAGTGTTTGGGCTTCGGCAAGTTACCTGAGGTCTTTGAGCTTAAGTCCTCATCTGTAAAACGGGGATAATAGAGCTGCCTGCTGCCGAGCACGGATTTCTCAGAAAAGAGAATCCCTGAGAATCACTCAACAAGGGAATAAGCACAAGTGCGTGTGAATGGTGGTCATTTCTGGGGATTTACGTGTCTGGGGTCTTCTCTATCTTGATGCCTGATTCCTGGTTGTTGGGGGAAAACCCACGTGGCGTCAGGGATGTCCTTGGTGCCAGCACTGCAAGGGCACCTTGCTCCATCTGGCCACGCTCGTTGGCAGGGCTGGATGTATAAAACGTCGAGATCCACAAGAGGAAGCCGGGACTACCTGCTGGAACCCCTAAAAGGAAACATCAAAATCTTTACCTTTCTGCCTGGTCTTGATAAGCCACCAACTGAGTTGGGGGCAGGGGGGTGGCGTAATTACTGGGGCTGATCTCCGGACAGCACCGCAAGCTAAATATTTTTTAAAAATCATGGGAAGTACATTTCCTTCTCAGAGCTAGGCTTGAGATACCACTTTTTCTGCTCCTGCAATCCTGCCAGGCCTCATGAGCTTCCATGGGCTAGAATAATTACCCCTTTTCTTAATTACCTAAAACTGCCAGTAAGCCCAGAGCACGCTCGGCGTCTCAGAAACAGGAACACTACACGTTGCCCAGCGCATCTTACTGATACAACTGTGGCTTCATGTGTTCATACAGAGAGAAATGGAGACAGGAAATAGCATTTGCGGCACGCCTACTATGTGCCTGACACTTTCCACAGGACATCTCCTTTAATCCCTACAATAATATTGAACGATATTCCCATTTGTCCAATTGGAAAATTGAAGCTCCTGAGGCCAATTAACTTGCCCGAGGTGACACATCTTAGAAGGAGTAGGGAAATCCTGGAACCAAACTGGGATAACATGATATTTCTGTTTCCTCTGTATTACTCTGTTGCCTTTTTCATATTTTACTTCTCAAAAAAATTCTTTCATTCGTTCTTAAAACAGACTTGAAAGGCAGAGGCCGTTTTGTTTATTTTATAGGGGGAAACAGAGCTTTGGAGAGAGAACAGTGTTTATCCATTGTCTCAGGGCAGTTTTAAGGACACAGCTAGGAATCTAAAATATGTGAAGTTTGGTGACCAGAAAGCCCTCTCCAGCACGTGCGGGAGGATCTCAAATCTTTTGTAATCCCCTAACACCTCTCCTGAGAGAGATGGAAGAAAGAAGCAGGGAAGGTAAGTAATTTTCTAATGCCGCACAGTAAAATATTTTCAGTCCTATATCTGTAGGGTTTTGGAGGATCTCCCTTAGTGAGCTCCTGTTCAAGATTTCTTAGAAACAAAGCCTTGTTCTGGATCCTCATGGCACCAACTGTCTGCTGGAGTGGGATTTTTCCATTTACTGAGTGAACCAACTTCTGAGTGACAACATCCTCCCACCTAGAACCTGGATCAGGCCCAGGCTTCAGGTTCCAGGCACTGTCACGAAATTCATAAGCCCTCATCCCCTGGAGCTGGACTGTCATGCCTGGTGTGGGCAGGTGTCCATGCTGAAGCCCATGCTGAAGGATGTGTTCTGCTCTGATAGGAGCACACAGAGAAACCCACTCCATCCTGCAGGCCCTGGCTAAGCAGATACATTCCAGCCCAAGAACATATTAGTCATGGTGATGACTGTTGTTGACTCAAAGCCTCGTGGGATGTAGTGCACAACAGTAGGGGGAGGAGGTCCTGGGGATCATCCAGACCACCCTCAATAGTTTCCTGCTGAGAAAGTTGAGGCCCGAAGGGGAGCATTCACTCATGCAGGGCCACCCAGTGGGTCATGACAAGGACCAGCTGTCACATTTGTTCACTTTGTTCAGGGCTTAGGGTACATCAAGGATGGAGGTGGTCAAGGGCAAGGGGTGGAGGAGGGATGGAGACATGTTTCAGAGATTGGTTCTGTTAGGGTCCTGGACCAATATTGGTGGATTCTGGTCTGGGAGATTTGGTCAAATCATGAGTTCCCCCTCCCACACATCCCCCACCACCATCCTTCCCCAGACTTCACAGAAGATTCTGAATGCAGGCCGTTAAACCTGGGAGACATCCCAGGAGAGTCCTCAGTGCAGATGCAATACTGACAAAGATCCCCAAGGTCAAGGGCTGCACTCCTGGTCCCGGGGCTGAGTGGAGCTTCTTGAGCTTTCCCACGTGTGGCTGTGTTAGGAGAAAGCTAGCTCAGCAGCTGCCCATCACATGCTCTTGTCACCCGGCCACTGCGATTCTATTCATTCATTCATTCATTCATTCATTGAACAAATACATGGAGAGTGCCCACACATGCCAAGCACAGTCCAGAGTCCCAGGGGTACAGTAGCAAATTAAATAAAGTCCCTGCTCTCATGGAACCTGAAATTTACAGAGTCATCTCAAATGTCACCTTAACAGTGAGGCCTTCTCAGGTCACACCACACAGAAATGGTCCATCTTCCCATAATTTTTACAGCATGCAATGCCTTAAGAATGTTTCTTGAATTATTTAGTTAACCCAGTCCGTAACCATCCATAAATGCTTACTTAGCATCTTCTGTGTACGAGGCCCTATATTGGTGTTTTTCATACATTGACAAGTATCACAGTTTTTCAAATATATGTCTTATCTTCTTAAATATAAACTCCTTGATGATGACAGGGACTATATGTCACCTGTCTATGTGGACATGAAGTTTTCTGGTAGGAAAATGACTGTTAGTACATGTTATTAGAAGGAGAGAGGAAGGATGGCTAGTGATGACAACTCTCTGAGGCTTCATGGTTAGAGACATACGGCCACCGATTCAAAGATTAAGAAACTGTAAGTTTCCTAGTTAGGTCATATTTGGATCCAGGATTAAGATCACGGACTTCTGAATATAGATCTGGACCCTTTGTTCTCTATGGGTAAGATACAGGCTATTAGGGCAAATTTAGGGAGAAGAGCTCTCCCAGGATCACCTGGGGAGTGACAAATCCTAGCCAGCTCCTACTAGGGCCGTGGCAGCCCTACCTTCATCCACTGAAGTCCTTGGTAGCACACTCCAGAACTGAGTCCAGAACTCCAGAACTGAAGATCATCTCCATCATGATCTTCTTCATGGTCAACTAGAATCTCTCCATCCTTCTGTGAATTAGTTTTGACCTCCATAGAAATTAAATGTAATTATTATAGTTTTCGTCTAATGTGATGGTTAAGAGTGCAGGCTTTGATGTCAAACTGAACCTGGCTAAGATCCTTAAATTTCTGCATTTCTGTCCTCTCGCCTGTAAATTGCATTGCTGAGAGCCCCAACTACTGGACTTCGGTGAAGATTAAGTGAGATAATCTACATGAGGCTCCGACCTTGAGACTAACTACATAGTGGGTCCTTAACAAATGTCAGCTCATGTGGTTGTTTGCTTACAGTGAAGATCATTAGTCACTCAGCAAACCTTTCCCAAGTGCTGGTCATGATGCCAGGCACTGTGCAAAGTGCTGAGAACTTGGAAACAATCAAGAACAAAATCCCTGTTCTCAAGAACCTGACATTCTCTTTGAGACCTGACACATTACACAAGTTCTGTTCACCGAGGCAGAATGAAACACGCCACATGGAGTGCCCATGCTGAAGCACACGGGGAAGAGCTTCATTCTGCCCGTGGGCTGGAAGACAGGGTGGCATTCGAGCCACGCCCTGAAGGATGAGCAATGGAGAAGAGGGAGAAAGTCAAGGGAATGGTGGGACCGATGGTAAGAAAGAGCCAGGCATTTTCCAGGAACGCGTGTGTGCCAAAGGCGTCAGAGTGTGGGAAGGGTACATGGGTATACGCAGAAGCGGGACTGGAACACATTGAAGCGTCCACCAAATGGATGTTTCAGTACCGGGAACCCTATTTTATAAATATCAACACTGATATTTAAAAAAAAAAAAAATCAGGGAGCCACTGAGAAGCCTTGAGAATGGATGTGGCCTGATCTGACCCAGGATTGGATGGAGACTTTAAAGTCAGATGCACAGGGATGATTGGCCCAGTGAGACTCTGGCAGCAGGGAGAGCAGCGGGAAGTTCTGCCATAGTGTAGACAGAAGGTAGTAGCCCGGGCTCCCATACCATGGCCTGCCTGCCCTTCTCACCTCCTCTCCTGCTACTCTACCTTCTACTACGCTCTACTCCTGCCCCCGAAACACCACTGGATGTCTACATCTCACGACCTTTGCACTTGCTTTCCTCTCTGCCCGCAATAATTACCTCCCACCTATCCGCATGGCTTGGTTCCTTCCTTCACTCGGGTCTTCCGCAGATGTCATCCATCTATCTAAAATGGTCCCCAGTTATTTTTTTAATCTCTTTACCCTGGTTTCTTTTTCTTTCCTTTTTTTTTTGGTTTATTTTTATTCGCAACAGTTATGCCACCCGTCATTATGTTCCATCCTTACTTGTTGGTAACCTTATTATCTGTTTTCTTGAGGGCAGAGAACTTACCTTTCTCTTTCTTCCCTATATCTTTGGCTCCTTCTCAACACATTATAGGCACTTGGTGAATATTGGTTGAATGAGTGACTGAATGATTTGCCCTCCTTTGCTCCTATAGGGGGGCATTGTAGTTTGTCACCAACAAGACCTTTTATGGGTAGACAAAATGCAAATGGCTCCCACCCCTGAGTTTCCTACAATAGGACCCATGAAGCGTTTGCACAAAAGTGAGCTCTGCAGCCTCATGGCACAATGAGGAAGAGTTTGAGTGTGCTGGAAATATAATAATAATAATAATAATAATAATAACCACCTGAGGCAAGAACATCTTGGTCCCAAAGGGGGAACTGGGGATAAGACTTTGACGACAGGGATGCCATCAAGCTACCAAGGACCTAGCATACAGCTGGTGCATAGTAGGTTCTCAGTAAACACTGAAGGAATCACTGAGTGAATGGCACATTTTCTCAGTTCTTTCCAACATTTCCATGCCTATTTTAAGAGGCAAAATGGAAGACGGGACAAAATACTAGCCCAGAGGCCACAACAGAGCTGGGAGCAATGAGGGAAGAGTGAGCAAGCACATGCCTTTATTTATGAAACCCCATATAGACCATTTTCCTCTCATAATGAGTAGTGCTCATATTATGTGGTGTTCCAGATGCTCAAACAACAATACCATGTATTTATGGAGTGGCTGCCTCCAAGGGGCTCAGACCGTTGTACAGACATGATCTCATTCATGCTGTCTCAGGTCTTCTCTTCAATTACAGAGTGGTTCATTGTTCCAAACGATGCAAACTATTTCTTTTAGACACACTCTTAGAATTATCCATTCTTCTGTTACAGGTTCAGAGATTTACAAATCACCACCAAAAGACTCCAGAATTGCTACAGCAGGAAAGGAGGTGGGTGGAAGTGGAAATTTTCTGAATTTATAATTGAGAAACTCGTCAAGTATTAGGAAGTCATTCTTTGTATACTCGTCTTAAAAACAGGGGAAAACACAAGCTAGGACTTAGTTGCAGTCACATAATGTACTAATAAGGGTAGGAAAAAAGGATATTAATCTTCCGCAATGTTAGCTCAGGCTATAAAAATAAGAGTTAACTAGTGTGGCTAAGAGGCAGGATAATTTTAACCATGATGAGCATAAAAGCAGGTGGCAGCATGGACATATTCTCAAGCTAAGGGTCACAAGAAATGGGCTCGTCCTTCACACTGCTATAAATTACTTTGTGCTGTTAACCAGCCCCCTAACTTCTCTGGGCACTGCTGTCTTCCGGAGCGTCCCTCCCGTCCGCGAGAGTTCCCCAGTCTGCATGGTTCTGCTACAACCACCTCCACATCGCTGCCCAACCTGGAACATAATAGATGCTCAGCAAGTGTTTGGCAGGTGACTCTGTCTACTTTTCAGTAGTTCGCACACTCGGTTCGATTTAATACCCAGTCAGTGAGTGCCGGTTATGTTCCAGGCACAAAGATGGTTCCGGGTTATAAAATTTGGTGCCGAGGATCATCACTGACATAAATGGAAGCTGTGAAAGGGAGACAGATGATGAACTCAACAGAGGCTTCTCGGAGGAGGCGACATGAGCTAGGTTTAAATAGATAATGACTGGGAGCTCACCAGATGGACCACAAGGGGAAAGGGCTGCAGTCAGCGGGGAGAGCACGTGCACAGACACGGAGGCGCGAGAGACCTTGGGGAAATGTGAATAAAGGGTGGCGATGGGTCAGCAGGAAGCCAGGCTGGAGGGGCAGGTGCGAGTCACATGACTGAGAGCCTCAACACTGGCTCTGGATCTCAGGCTCCGTCTCGTGGGCAGTTGCACCACTGGAGGGGTCATAGCGGGAGATGGTCATGCTTGAGTTTCAGAAGGAACGTTAGAAACCGCCTTACCGCATGCTTCACTCCAAGGAAATCACGGACTCGACGTTATTCCTGCTTTACAGATGGAGACGCTGAGGTTCAGGCGGGTTGGGGCATCTGCCTAGGACCGTAGCTTAAAAACAGCAAAGCCAGGCTCAGACTCCTTCCGTGAGCGTCGATCGAATCTACTTCTCTCACCGACGTAACTGAACCTGGTCCTCCTGCCCTGCAGAGACCCCTGGCCCAGTGGCCAAGTCGCCTGCTTGCTCCCTGAGCGCACAGTGACAGACCCCTTCCTGCGCAGGCCTGCATGCTGGTCACCCGGGACGCGCTGCCCCTTCCAAATCCCCCGGATTCCAATTCCAGGAATGCTTCAAACTTCAGCTCAAGCCCCTGTAGTCCGGGAAGCCCCCCCGGCTACGAGTTCCCACAGCGCCTTGCAGAAGGACTGCGGTACCTGTGGGTCGACCTTGTACCCCACTGGCCTTCCCTCACTCCTGCCTCAGCAGCCCAGACGCTGCAGCTCCATGGCCAGAAACCCTGCTAGCCGGTGGCAACACAGCGGGAGCAAGACCCACGGTCTTTACCCTCGTGTAGCTCAAGTCTAGCTCGGGGAGCCAGCGGCGGGTGCCAGCATTCGCAAGCCCGGACAGTGCCCAAAGGAGGATGGCCTGGGGGGGCAGTGGGTAAGGGAGGGGTGCTCCCGGGCTCGGGGGCTGCCTTGAAGACACGGCATTCAAGCTGCGGTTGGAAGGGTTAGCGGCTGGGAAGGGGTTAGCTCGGTAAAGAGAAGGGGGGACCGGGGAGAAATGTGGCCCGGGGCGGGGGCGGAGGCAGGTGATCTACTGAGGAGCAGAGAGGAGGTGGTGCTCACCAGCCGGGACGCTGGGGGCGAGCAAGGGAGGCCGGGCCCGGAGCGACTGAACCCGATGGGAAATTACGGAGGGAAGGGGAGAGGCTGGAGGCTTCCCTGGGCAGCCAAGGGTGCCGCCGGCTCGGAGCACCCCAGAGGTGGAGGGTGCCCGGGCCATCGGGCCAACGCCCGATGCCGCACCTGCATCCCCAGGCCGCAGGTGCCCTGAAGCCGGCAGGTGTCACCGCTGCGGCCACGCAACTCCCCAGCCTTGGGCCTCCAGCCGCCCTCCTGTGCCCCCCCAGGGCCCCCGGCAGCCCGGGACTGCAGGGCCGGCTCTCCTGGCGTCCCTACAGGGCTCACGCTGCTCCCCAGCAACATTCACAAAGTGGGAAAGTCCTCAGACATAGAAGGAAGGCTCGGTGCTGGGCACACCGTCGCACAGCTGGAGGACGAGACGGTGCCCCTACGATTCTCTGATTGTTGTAGTTGCCTTGATGTCATCTGCCCAACCGAACTGAGATCCCCTTTGGGGAGGCGCCCGCCCTCTTCCTCCCTCACAAGCTCAGCCGTGACTGACGGGCCGGCCACATACTCCCTGCTCAATAAATTCTTGTTGACTTCAGTCTAGTTCATTCTGCAAAGGTCATTTCATTTGGCCTTAGCTGGGAGATGATTTTCAAATGTAAAATATGAATAACTTGGCCCCGGAGTGAGTAACATCTGCAGATAATCATGTCATCTGGCCATGCAGAACCTGTGGGCACGGGGAAGCTTTCTGGAATGTGAGCAGATACGGGAGACAAACTGCCACTTGACGGACCCATCACTCCTCGGGGCGTATTCCCTGTAGGGCCATAGAGAAAGTCAGGTCTTGAAAACACATTTGGGCAATCCACTATTAAGTAGTGGTTACTTCGGTGAAAAAATCTCCTTAAAAAATGGACAGTCCATGCAATCAGGTGCGGTACCCTGCAGCAAGGGGTTTCTTCTTTCATTTTCTTTTTTTTTTTACAGTCCTTGGTAGAAGGAGGGCTGCCTTAGGAACCAGGGTGTCTGACTCTCAGGGCTCAGGGCTTATGAGGAAGTCTTGCTATAGTCCCACTATTTCCTGGACCCTCAGATTCCCCTTCCATAAAATGGGCAAGAGGATTGATGAGGGTGCAGGCCCTACTAGGCATCTGTTGTTTCTGCTTGTTCAGCAACCTTCTGTCGTTTTCCAGAAACCCACTCGTATCTTTTCTTTTTAGAATGACGATTCTCAAATTTGAGCATAATCAGAATCACAGGAAGGGCTTTTAAAGCACAGCTTCCTCCACTCTTTCTTCAGAGTTTCTGATTTTACAGGTCTGCACAGATCATTGTATTATAAAATGTATAACATTAGTATTTTTTAAAAGATTTCATTTATTTATTCATGAGACACACAGAGAGAGAGGCAGGGGCACAGGCAGAGGGAGAAGCAGGCTCCCTGCAGGGAGCCCGACGTGGGACTCGATCCCAGGACTGCAGGGTCACACCCTGAGCTGAAGGCAGACGCTCAACCACTGAGCCACCCGGGTGTCCCTATAATAGTAGAATTAATAACATAATATGTTACACAATATGATTGTATTGTAGAAGTTGTATTTCTAGGTATTTTTCAGGGGATGCTGATGTTACTGGTCCAGGGGCCATACTTTGAGAACCACGACATGGAAGTCCCGGGGGGGGGTGGGGAACAGACGCTAATTTAGCCTTTGGCTCCATAGGTGGGAACACAAACCAGGCCTGAATAGTTAGTTTATTCCATTCACCCAGCCATAGAGGATCCCTTAGGGTGGGCAGGAGGGCCATGTCGAGTCAATGCACATCTCTCCTTCAAGGGTTGCTCAGCTGGTGGCACGTGAGCCTGAGCCCCTTGGAGGCCGTCTTGCATCTTCTGATGATAATACCGACGAGGAAATCAGAGCTGAGACCTGAAAAACAGAGATTCCTGAAACTCGAGCTTGTCCAGGCCTCCTCGAAGCGCACTATATGAAACCACACAGTCTCCTTTTGGCTTGAGTCACTGGGGTTTCTGTTTCTTGCAACCAAATAATCCTGAGTAATATATACACCTCATTTCCCAACAACAGATGGTGGGTTCAGCCCTTAAACAAAACAAAACGGATCAACAAAAAGCCCAAAGAAACTTCTAAGATGTTGCTAACTGTGAAGCAGTGACCACATAGGAAAAACATGAAGTTTTGGTTCCTTAAGGACTAGCGTGCAAGGCAACCTGAGAACAGCACACCCAAGGCAGCCCTGACAGTGAAAAGAACCGCAAGAAACCTCTGCTGGGTGTTTAGTGAACACATTCTCTGCGTAATGACTTGCAAGTATCCCCTAACTTAATCCACACAAAGACCCTGGGAGGCAAATACCATCGTAATATCAGCTCATGGAGGAGGATACTGAGCCTCAGAGGTTTTTAAGAAAATTGCCTGACATTGCTCACCCAGTAGAAGGCATAAGGAAAGAAAAGAAAATAAAAGCCAATCCAACTGGCCTGACTCCAGAGGCCGTACTCTTGTCATTCTTGTGAGATCAGAAGTCTCGACCTTCCATTTTAATTCAGAGACCACATTGTCCTGAGGATATGATGACGGTGCTTGGTTCAAACAAAGTGAATATATAACAGTGATGGGTCCCTTTGAGGAACAAGAAAACTTAGGACACAATTTGGCCTGGGCTCAGGGACTGAAAAGCCCCCGGCCGACTGCACGCTGGCAGAGGGGTGCAAACCCGCTGGAGTGTCTGAGGTCTGGAAGTAACCGCCTCCGTCTCTGTGTCCCACTGACCATCTCTGCCTGCCTTGCATTCTGTGCAGCACCTGCTTCAGGGACCCCAAAAAAGGCCCCCACCCGGACACCCACAAACTCTTAAGCTGTCCACTTGTCCCGACTCATGTTGTTACATCGACAGCTGCCCAAATCTGTTCCCTGCCCAACTCATCTGCGATACCCCCCAAGAGCCTTCCTCTGAGAGCCTGCACCCACATCAGAATCTGACCCTAATAAATGAATATTTTATTGGTTACCGACTTCCCCTGTCTTAAAAATATATGCATAGATGGTTTGGTTCTATAAACAGATTATTATTATTTTTTAAAAGACTTTTTTTAATTTTTTAAATTATTTATTTATTTATTTATTTAATAATAAATTTATTTTTATTGGTGTTCAATTTGCCAACATACAGAATAACACCCAGTGCTCATCCTGTCAAGTGCCCCCCTTAGTGCTCACCACCCAGTCACCCCCACCCCCCACCGTCCTCCCCTTCCACCACCCCTAGTTCGTTTTGTTTATTTGTTTGTTTGTTTGTTTATTCATGAAAGACACAGAGAGAGAGGCCGAGACACAGGCAGAGGGAGAAGCAGGCTCCATGCAGGGAGCCCGACCCAGGACTCGATCTCAGGACCCCAGGATCACACCCTGGGCTGAAGGCAGATACTCAACCGCTGAGCCACCCAGGCATCCCTAAACAGATTACTTTTAAGATTTTATTATTTATTTATTTATTTATTTATTTATTTATTTATTTATTTATTCGTTTATTTATTTATTCAGAGAGAGTGTGAGCAGGAGGAGGGACAGAGGGAGAGAGGGAATCTCAAGCAAACTCCCCCTGAGCATGGAGCCCAATGTGGGGCTTGTTCTCATGACTGAGTCTCGAGTTGAACAGAAATCAAGAATCGGACACTTAACTGACTGAACCACCCAAGTGCCCCAACAGATTAGTATTAAAAAAAAAAAAAAACTCATGGCTTTCTGATCTTTTCAGTGTGTTTTCTGATCTTTTCAGTGGCTCCTTTGCACATACCTCAACTGTTCCACTCTTTCATTTCCACTTAACTGTCCTGGTTCATGGTACAATGGCAACCTGGGGTCCTCTTGCGTATGCAGCGATGGTGGCGGGAACTGAACTGGTGTTGTCTGATCCATCATCCTTCGCTGCCTGCACCACCTTTTTCACCAGTTCTCTAACCTGAGTTCCCACCTCCGATCTCATCCCGGACGCCTGGACCATGCCCCTCCTGACCACACCGCTGTCTTTCTGAAACACAAAGATTCCTTTTGTTCATAAGCTAAAAACCTGCTGCTGGTTTAACCTCTTGCGTGGGTCGAGTGGACTCCTTCACAGACTCTTCCCCACCTGCAAGTCCAGCCTTGCTTCCTTCAGCCACCGCCAACAGTACATTGTCCCATCCTGGCCAGACCCCCTTACCTGGACTCAGTCTCTGCATCTCTAAGAAGGATTGGTTCCTGACATGTGACAACATCCTCCTGCATCTCTGCCCATCCACGCATTACCGATCTTTCAAGTCGTAGCTGAAAAATCTTCCTTCTCCATGACCTGTCCTTAGGTCCCCTGGACTGGAGATGATAACGCCTCCTCTGGACTTCCAAAGCTCTTTTATTGCCCTTTTCTCTCAGTTCCTAGCCCTGTCTCTCTATTATAGTTATTTATAGATAGAAATCTTATCTCCCCTGCTAGTCTATAAGATCTTTGAATGCACAGTCCTGTGTCATTCATCAATGAATTCTACACGGGACCTGCCTTATTCCCTTGTACGTGTTAGAAACTCACTTGTCTAAAAATAAATAAAGCTATGGGGTTCTGGGATGGGACCCAAACCCAAAATGTCCCTCTCATAGTCTGTCACAATCATGGAAATTCCACGTATAAGATTAGTTGCTCTGGGTTGGCACTAAGTAATCATAGTAGGGGTATCTCATTAGACCAGACTTAAATGTCTCCAGTGATGTGGCCAGTGACCAGGTGTCCCTGGTGTAACTGGGGACCCCATTTGAAACATTTCCCCCTAAATATGATTTTATTTTTGGTAAAATGCTTTCGTTGTTTTCAACCCACGTGCATTTTGAATTCTATTTTATGCAATACCAATATTTCATTTAATATAAATATTTCCTCCCAATAGTCAAATAAAACTAAGTTCCAGGCATCTATGCCAGGTATACCCTGTGGCTCTGAGTACCTTCTGGTTTCCCATCACGGATGGTGTTACGCCTGACTGCGAGGCACAGTACTGAAGGACCTGAGTCATTAATATATTTCTGTGAATGAATGATTCAGCTCTTTTCTCGCCGAGGGCAAAGGGAAGACAATATAAGACATAAGAGACTTAATAGGGACCAACTAGTATTGTGTTTCCTTGAGGGACAGTATAAAATGGATCTGAGGAGACAGGTGGAGAGACCATCCTTGGCATATGAGACTAGTCAAGGTGCCCGAGCCCAAAGGTAAGGGAGGGAGTCTGATCTGGTCACAAGTTTTCCAAATGATGGTCTTGCTTTGGCATCTCCTCTCCCCCACTGAAGAGGAAGGCCTGAGATAGAAAGGTCATCAATTCGTTTTCTTATTGGAAGCTGAGAGCTAGCTTATCCAGAGCCTGGGGGCTGTCAGCACAAGATTGTTAATGAACATGTTTCCTGTAGATAATTATAGGAAAGGGAATATTGAAAGCACTTAAAACATTTCATTCTTTTTAATTCATTAATTATATTGCAATTATCCCAGGCTCAGGAGCTGTTCAGGAGGCTGGATTCCAGCTATTCCTGCGAGGCCCCATGGGCAGAAATGAGGGCTGAGGGCTTGGGGAGAGAGAGGACCTGAAGAGAGAAGCTCAGAAAAGGTTAACAGTGAAGATACAAGAAGCTAATTGGAAACCTCTTAAACAAAATTCGGGTTAATAAGAGTTGAAAAGAACAGCACATCACTTTGATAATGATTATTATGATTATTATCATTGTTTTCCACCTACATGCAGAATTGCTTGCATTTTGGTAGACCCATGATAAGCAACTGGACGCCCTCCCCAAAACCACTAGCCCTGAAGTCGAATCCGGAGAGTCTGAGACTTTTAGAGATGGGGTGAATCTTGAAAGATGGTGAAACAATGGGGAACCTGGCCTAAAAACTGCACCTGGGTCTCTTACATCCTAGACCTGACACTTCACTCTCTCCCCAAATTCTTATGTTATCCGTAAAAGAGGGTTGGAAGTAAATTGGGTCAATGACACACTGGACCCCTTACATCTCAGGCTTGGGAGGAATGATCTTGGTACAGATGAAATCTCTGTTCTCATAGAACTGACACCCTGTGGGAAACATGATCAGTGAAATAGGCAATCAAAGGTATAGATGGGGCGCATGGACAAACGTATGGGTGCTCAGGGAGGAGTTCCTCTTCAACCCAGGAGATGGGGTGGTGAGAAGGCTCCCTGTGTGGGCTCTCTGTGGTACACGTGTGTGTTACTTTGAATCTCAGTGCTCCCTGACTTCACCTCCCTGCCTTTCAAAAAATCCCAGCTGCTTTCTTCCCTGGTGATTTCCTCTAGGAAATCTGGTGGTGATAGTGGACAGGTGAGCGTTGTGCACACATGTAACTGGAGCTACAGCCTAAAAGTCTGCAGTGGGTCAGCGTGATAGGTGCCGATCGATCTTCCACCCTTTCCCCCTGTCCCTCTGCTAGTCATAGCTTCCTTTTTGTCCCAGCATCTACGCCACCACAAACCTCCTCTGGAGCGCTTGCTTCCATGCCACCTGTAGTGATGTTGCCACTGATAACAAGGTACAGCATTAAAGGGGGGTTGCTAGTATATTTTTGTAAATTAATGAATCTGCCCTTCTCTAGCTAAGGGCAAAAGGAAGACATCATGAGACACAAGAGAGGGACCAAGTAGCATGTGTGTCTTGTGGGGATAGTGCAAAACAGAGCTGGGGAGACAGAGCATCCTTGGTATCTGAAACTAGCCAAGTGACCGGGAGCCTAAACATATGTTTTCCCTGCCTCTGTCATGTGAACTACCTCGTGTGACATTGATTCAAGATGATATGGATGAGCCAACCCAGTTGTTCCAGTCAAGGCCCCTGATATCTTATAATGCTCAATTGATATTTGCAAAAATAATTGGTATCTGACTCGAAACCAACCAAAAACACGAGTGAACCCCACCGAGACCAAAGGAACTGCCCAGCTGAGACCCATCCAAATTGCTAACCTGCAGAATCATAAGTCGAATAAAAGGTTATTGTTTTAAGCCATTGTCTTTGGGGATATTTGTTATGCAGTAATAGCTGGCCGATGGAGTGTTTAACTGTATTTTAAGTCAGTTTAATTCAACCAAATGATTTGAAAAACCTATTATGTTCCTGGTCACTGAAGACATAAGGATGAATAAGACACAGCCCCTGTTCATGGAAATATACAAATCCAACACCTCTTAAATGTAACTAAGAAACTTAGAAACTCTGAGATTCTTACTTTTGTATCTGGATCACCTGAGTGTCTATGTTTAGGCCTCAGGGTGGTCTGTGGACTCCTGGGAAATGTATTTAAAATTTGCATGTATGTTCCTATGTACATTTATTTTTCATTTTTATTTTTTTATTTTTTTAATAATAAATTTATTTTTTTCTTGGTGTTAAATTTGCCAATATGTAGCATAACACCCAGTGCTCATCCTGTCAAGTGCCCCTATGTACATTTTTTTAAGAGAAGGCCCTTGTTTTTTACATCATGTTTTTCTAGGGGGTGTTGAGAACCTTTGATGGTAATGCCGTGGAAGCCTGTCCACACCACCCAGCACTCACATGGCCATGCAGTCTACTCAGGGATACATTTCACTGTTGACTCGTCCAGTCAGAAAGGTGTCCATAAAATAATATGCTGCCAGAGGCCACAGAGGTTATGTGTTGGACCACCAGAGTGTTACGACTGTCTTTAAAAAAGCTTCCAACAGATAATGTTATCGCTTTCTTGTCATATAGAGCAGAACCTTTGTATGATCCCAAAGCACAGTTTATTAAAAAAAAAATGATGGGCTTATCTGTGTCCTACTTTTGTTCACTGTAGGGTTGGTAAATCCTTCTCTTAGGGCAAAAATACAAGTCTATCTTTCCCTTTAGCCTTGCTCTTCTGGCAAAAAAAAATGCCTCTCACTTTAGCCAACAATGCAAAATATCTACCCTGTGGGTTCCTGTTGGAGGATTTCATTGCAATCTGCCTGAGATTAAGAGCCATATTGAACCCTGATTACAACAACATTGGATGTTTGGGGAGACAGGCTGATGGGCACACTAATTATCCCTTTTTCTTGTTTACTGAAGATTTCTTCATTTTTAAGCCAGATAACAAACAAACAAAAAAAAGGGTGAGGGAGCAAGGTCAGAGACAGAGTGTGCCCTGAATGCCTGCAGGACCCCTGTCTTATGATATAATCATTTCTTCTATAATCTCGTTTACCATCTTTGACCAAAGCTACCATCTCTGAGTCTATGTTTACTTGTAGAATTGGAAATATTATCCCTGCCCTGCCCTCAGGACTCAGGTGGTACCGTGCCGCTCAAGCCAAGAGGTGTGGAAGTGCTTTACAAATCATGAAGTGCTACCAAACCTAAAGTTGGTCTCCTCTGTCTCGTGTTTCTGTGATTCACTTGGAGTCTTATCCCTGACCCATGTAATTCTATCAGATTGTCACCACTGGAGTTAATGACCTCATAGCTCATTAACAATATCAGAAGGGCTGCATCATTCCCCAAACCAGCCCCTTTCCTGACACCCACTGGATGGTAGGAGTGGCCGAGTGTTGAGCTCCCACAGTCTCTGTGCTTCCCTGGATTGTTGTGTTAAAATCACTGGTCTTATTTCTGCATCAAGAGATGGTATAATTTAGCGGTTAACAGTAGGAACTTGGGAATAACACCGCCTGGGGTCAAATTCTGTAACAAGCACTTACTCGCCATGTAATCTTGTGCAAATCATTCAACTCCCTGTGCCTCAGTTTTTCTCATAGGAATCTATACCTCACATGGTTTGGGAGGATTAAAGGAGTCAAGCATGTAAAGTCCTTAGAACAATTCCCAGCACTTAGTGGAGTAGGAAGAGAGCTCAAAAATATCAGCTAATATTATTAGCTTGTTTCTGTGCCAATTTGGGAGCGCCTTTAGTGGTGGTGAGGGTTGCATTTGTTGGTCTATTTCCATATTTTCAATACCTGCTGCTTGATAGGTGCTCAATAAACACGAAAACATGCATGCATGAAGGATGAACAAATAAATGATGGAATGAATGATGTGGGAAGAAACCTTGGCTCTGAAGGCGGTACGCATGAATCCTGGTCCTAGCCCCCTCTTTAACTGCATCTGACACCTCTGAAACACATTATTTACCTCTCTAACCTGCAATTTCCTTGCAAATGCAGGCAGTGGACCAGATAATCACTAATGACCATTTCATCTCCAGAGGTCTATAAAATGAGATTATGAGGTGAGAAGGAGAGCAGTTATTTCACTCAGAGTCTACTGGTGGGCCAGGCAATTTACATAGAGAAGCTTTTGAAGTCTTCCCAATGCACTACCAGGTAAACAAGATTATCTCCGTTTTATAAACAGAGAAACTGATGAGACCCAGAGAGGCTAACTAACTTCCCCAGGACCGCACAGCCAGTAGATTGGGAAGCGAAGACTCAACCCATTTCTGGCTGAACTCAAGGGTCGGTCCTTTCCACTCTCCTGTGGAGACCCAATGTGTAAGAGGGAAAGACAGCGCGTCGTCTCCCATGCAGCACCTTCTCCCATCCAAGAGGGGCAGAGGCGGGGAGCAGGGGGCGGGGCAGGTATACGTAGAACAGGTGTGGAGAGAGCTGTCAGTCAACATACACATTTAGACACATCGGCATCTGCGGTGGGGTCCAGATGGGGAGGGATTGAGCAGGGGAGACAGTACCAGCTCTAACATTAGCCTGGAGTTAATTGCTATTTTGGCGTCCTTATGGAAGGAAACATCCAATGTACATATTCACGCAGCAAATGGAATTCATAACAATTTCTTTGAGTTGGGAATCACTTGTCCCCTCCTCCCTGGAGCTAATCCAATGTCTATATTTAACCCGGCAGGCTGGGCGGCATTACATTTGGGTGATTATTTATAGATACCCTCATGCACGGTCTGCTGCAAAGCCACAGGATTCCGCCAAGACGGTGGGGAAGGAACAGCTCCAGATGTGCGACTGCATATGAATCCGCGTCTGGGCCTTTTTGGATGGGGAGGTCTGGGAGCTCAAACATGCATGAGATCACAGTGTCTCTGCTTCTTATCTCTATTCTTAATTTCCAACGGGAGGGGGTCTATTTGAACACGGGGAGTAGCTAGATCATGAATCTTGGAGTTGGAAGGCAAGTTAGCATCACTCACCCCGTCTGCAATCTGACATTTGAACCTTCCCCACAGTGTTTTCTTTCAACAAACGCTTATTAATTATAACCCTTACCTTACCCATTCACCGATTCAACAGATAGTGATTGAGGACCCAGAACGGGACCTGTGCTAAGGCTGCACTCACCTAGTGATCTGCCCTCATGTGATGTCGAGTGGGAGAATGACAGGTAGATGGAGATTTTTCGAGATGCACAACCAACAAGACAATAGTCATAATAGAATTGCAGAGCATGATGTGACTTCCAAGATCAAGGGAGGGGCTCAGTAGATGGTGACCACTGTTATCATGTCCATCTTGCTGATGTGGTTGGAGAATGCTTCACAGCTGCTTCTTGACTATTAAGTTGTATTTCTCCAGGCAGAAAAGAGAGTGAAGTGTAGAGCAGGGAAGAACAAATCAATAGAGCATTTTCAGGAGATGGTGAGAAGACCAGACAGCCTGATATCTGTTCTTCATGTTGAGTCGTAGATTGAGAGGAGACTGGAAGGGTTAGCTGGGGGTCACAAAGGAGGGGCCTAGAATATTCCCCTAAACAGGAGGAACCTGGTCACACCGATTTGGTAAGCAAGGAACCCTGCACATTTTTGGTCTTAAAAATATGCACAAGGGATCCCTGGGTGGCGGAGCGGTTTGGCAACTGCCTTTGGCCCAGGGCGCGATCCTGGAGACGCGGGATCGAATCCCACGTCGGGCTCCCTGTGCATGGAGCCTGATTCTCCCTCTGCCTGTGTCTCTGCCTCTCTCTCTCTCTGTGTGACTATCATAAATAAATAAATAAATAAATAAATAAATAAATAAATAAATAAATAAAATGCACAAAACTATCCATCTCAAGTGATACTGTTCAAATTTTAGGAATTCTTGGGAATGACAGTTGGAGTCTAAGTATTGATACCTCTGAGTCTCAGTTTTCACATCTGTGGTGTGATTAGGATGCATTTCCCTTCAAGGAACTTATAGCCCGAGAGAATAAGACTATGAATGTGGTTATAGTGTAAGGCAGCTCATAATTACTGCTATTAGATCTAATAAGGGTCTTGCTTTTCTTTTCTTTTTTTATAAATTTATTTTTTATTGGTGTTCAATTTGCCAACATATCTTGCTTTTCTAGTACGTTGGTTAAGTTCCACAATTCTGAATGCCACTGCTGTTATTTTTTTAACGTTATTATTTATTATTATTTTAAAATTCTAGCATTAGTTTCAGGTGGACAATATGGTGAGGGATTCAACACTTCTATACACTTCTCAACAGCCATAGTGATAAGTTTACCCTTAATCCCCTTTGCTTATTTCACCCAAACTCCCCACCTCCCCTCTGGTAACCAACGGTTTGTTCTCTATAGCTAAGAGTCTGATTTTTTCCTTTGTTCCTTTGTTTTATTTCTTAAATCCCATATATGAGTGAAGTCACATGGTGTTTGTCTTTGACTGACTTATTTCTCTTAGCGTTGTACTGTCTAGGCCCATCCACACTGTTGCAAACGGCAAGATTCCATTCTTCTTTATGGCTGAGTAATATTCAGTCATATATATACCACTTCTTTATCCATTCCCCTATTGATGGACACTTGAGCTGCTTCCATAATTTATGCCACCACTGTTATTGATAGCTACTCTTTACTTTTTGCATGAGTAATGTGTCTAAAATACTAAACTTTCACCTTTAATTTAATGTAATAGTTGCAATAAGTAGATATCCTTAGATCCACTTTGCAAAGTAGAGAAAGCTCATAAAAACTAATCAATTCATCCAAAAACATATGGAGAGTAAAGAGGAACAAGGAGTCAGATGCAGATGGTTCTGATTCCAGAGCTTAAAGCCTGTTGGTGCCGTCACAATCCCACTGCACACCTTTGAAGAGCATTGCACTTCTTTCTGTGGGAAAATTAGGAAAGGTGATAGGTATTGTTTACCTGTCTTCACATGGTCTCAGGTCCAGAGGTTCTTCACTACTCCTAGTTCTTCACTACATTCCAGATCATCTGGGGACTCAAGCTCAGTGACTATGTCCTAATGACTCTGTAGTCATACTTCTTGGGGAACTGGGGCCATGGATTTACTAGCCTATTTCTTAATATACCAATATAGTCACTATATATATATATATATATATATATATATATATATATATATATATATATAAAATCTACTAACCTGATCTTAAGGTTTAATTTAATGAACTAAGGTTGGCATGCTTTTTAGTTACCTTAAAGTCACAAATATGCAACACATCCACCACCAGTGCCAATCTGTTGTTTTATACTATTGACATGAGGAGGCTGTGTATATTTTATTAGGACCTCATCTTCAACTTGCTGTGCAATCTTAGACAAACTGCTAATTTCAGTAAAAGAAGCAGGTTAGACCATTTTACTTTTAAGGTTCTTTGCATTCTAGTCACTCTGCATTCTGGCCCTGGAACAGGTGCCACAAAACATGAAAGTCTGGGGAGAGAATAATCTTATTCCTCAAGGAATGCACAATTTACTGCAAGAAACAAAATCTATTTGGATTAAAATTTCAAGTGCACACGGTGCAGCACGAGTTCATGTCCCTTAAAAGCGGCTTGGGCAGTGGTGGGAGTGTGGAGAAAAGACTGTCATTTGGTTGGGGTGGCTGGTCCAGGAAGAGCTTGGGGAGGAAATACAACTATGATATTGATGAGAAACTTGACTAGCTCCATGATTCTCTAGAACTGACCTTGGAGAATAATCTGCATAATGGCTGTCATGTTTGCATATATATTTATAGTCTCTGTATTTATATTTTACATATCAATGCACTGAACTAGAAGTCGAGAGCAGGGGCACCTGGGTGGCTCAGTCCGTTAAGCATCTGCCTTTGGCTCAGGTCATGATCCCAGGGTCCTGGGATCAAGTCTTGCATCCAGCTTCGTGCTCAGCAGAGAGTCTGCTTCTCTCTCTCTTTCTCTCTCTCTCTTTCTCTCTCTCTCTCTCCCCCCCTCTACTCTTTCCCACCACACATTCTCTCTTTCTCTCTCTCTCAAATAAATAAACAAGATCTTAAAAAAAAAAAGTCAAGAACCTTGGGGTCTAGTTCCAGCACCACCAATAACTGCAACAATGAGCAAGTTGGATCAAAATTTCTTTACCTATAGCATGAAGGCACTGAAGCAGAAGATTCCCATACTTCCCTCCAGCCTAATATCATAATTATGCTATTCTCTTCTGAAAAAGCAAAAGAAGGGAAAATGCACAAAGGAAAAAGTCAACACCTCTGCTAGCAGCACCTTTCAGTGTAAAACCTTTTTACTGTAGCACAAACACGCTTTCTTCTTCCTGGCCAAAAAAAAAAAAAAAAAAAGTACAATTCCTGAAATATATTCTAAATGTTTATTAGGTTCCAGTGACAACATTATAAATGAACACCGAGTGACAGTCTTGTCACCTATTAATAGCGTACAATTTCGACAGGTGTAATTCTGGGATTTATGTAAATGAAAGATTGGATCCTCTGTTATACTTTCTTGGTCAACTTCCAACATGCTGACTTAATGGCTATGGTGTACTGGAAAATAAAACGAAGCCACTCACATATATTATAAGGGAGATAATGAATTATTATTCCAAAAGTAGGCTTGTTGCACTCATTTGCATATAATGTTTAATTTTTACCAAATGTTTCATTTTAATACATGCACAAATGATCAAAAACTATCAAAATATGCTAATGAACTTTCTATTGCAAATATATTGTTGCCCTTGATTCCAGGGGTTTATTAGAAAAACATTTGAAATTCTCGATGGTAAAGTGCTTCTTTTAATAAAAATAATATTGAAAACATTCACACATTTTGCAATGGCCAAGGCCTTTGAGCACATCTAGTTAAAATGTCTATTTTTATAAATGAGGCTATTGGGGTTCTGATGGCTGAAGCAAGGTCTTTGCAGCCACACAGCTAACCCGCGGGGTATGTTTTAGTGGTACATTATCTCAAACAGGTGTGGTGTTTGTGCTTCTGATGTTGACCACTGTCTCCCCCTTTGCTGCCAGGGGATCCTCCTGAGTTATTGGACTCCCATGGGGACTGAAATACTGGGTTGGGAGCGGGGATGGGGCAAGACTAGGCTGCCGGGCATATGGACGCAAGTAAAATGTCAAACCTTCAGAAAACAGTACTTCCTAAGCTACTGTCATTTCAGCCACCATCTTCATGATTTCTACTATCCAGAGACCATTTCTGTTCTTTCTTTATGTAACTTGTTTTTCTTAAATTGACCCCTTTTAGTTAAAGAAATGCACATTCCAGGGGGACTCTAAATCCCCATATGAAAGGGAAAGCCAGAAGCACATGTTTAAATAGAAGACAATGGTGGGTGTTCCTCCTTTCTGATGACTGAGAAATATCCCACTGTATATGTAGACCACATCTTTATCCATCATCTGTTGAGGGACATCATGGGGCCTTCTGCAGTTTGGCTACTGTGGACATTGCTGCTGTGAACACTGGGGTGCGGGTGTCTCGGCGTTTCACTACATTTGCTTCGACATGGATGGAACAGGAGGGTATTGTGCTGAGTGAGATAAGTCCATTGGAGAAGGACAATCATCATATGGTCTCACTCATACGTGGAATATAAGACATAGTGAAAGGGATTATAAGGGAAAGGGGGGAACTGAGTGGGAAAAATTAGAGAGGGAGACAAACCATGAGAGACTCCTGACTCTGGGAAACAAACACAGGGTAGTGGAAGGGGAAGTGGGTGGGGGGTATGGGGTGACTAGGTGACAGGCACTGGGGGGGCCCTTGATGGGATGAGCACTGGATGTTGTACTATATGTTGGCAAATTGAACTTATATAAAAACAAATGTAAAAAAATAAAAATGAATTACAATTACACATATAAAAAGATAAATAAATAGAAGACAATGGGAACATTGCAACAGTAATAATACCACTCAGTAAAAATACGACTCGTGAAATTCAAACAGTTTTTGGAGTTTTGGGACTCCTGAGTGGCTCAGCAGTTGAGCGCCTGCCTTTGGCTCAGGGCGTGATCCCACAGTCTCAGGATCGAGTCCCACGTCGGGCTCCCTGCATGGAGCCTGCTTCTCCCTCTGCCTGTGTTTCTGCCTCTCTCTCTCTCTCTGTGTTTCTCATGAATAAATAAAAATGGAATATTAAAAAAAATAATAAATAAAAATGGAATATTAGAAAAAAGAAAAAAGAAAGAAAAACGGCAAGAAATCTCAGTGATCACCCATGCCACATAATACAGCTGCGAAGGTACAGGTTCTGGGCGCAGCAGCCCGGCGTGTAACCTCACCCTGCCGCGTAGTAACTGTTAGACGAGTAAATTAACTTGTCCGAGGCTCCCTTTCTTCACATATAAAATGGTAGTAATAATACACCCTGCCTCAAAGCGTTATTGCAAAGTTATCTAAGAAAACATGTACTAAAAATGGAAACAGTTACTGAGCACATAGCAAGCACCAAGCTTTACATATGTGATATACTGAATCCTTGCAAGAGCCTATAAAGGTAAACATTATTAATCTCATTTTACACTTGAGGAAATTGAAGCACAGGAAACTTAATGATTCCCCAGAGCTAATAAGTGGCCAAATAGGAACTCAAGCCCACGTTTCCTTGTCTCCAAGACATCTTCTTAGCAATTCTGCCTTAGACATGCAGATATGATGGTTAGAGAGAGAGAGAGGCCAGCTCAGATGGATGGGACCCTACAGGCAAAACTCCCACATCAAAGCCCTATGGAGCCAAGCAGTGAATTATTTAGTTCATTATTGAAGTATTACCTATCGCTGCAAACATGCTCCATAAGCAGTCCCCAGACTTAGTGGCTTACAGCACAAGCTTTTATGTTTCTTTCCACTCATACTTCAGACATCATTTGGTGCAGATCTGATGCACAGGGGCCCCCATCGTCCTCAGAGTAGTGGCCGGTCAGACCTATTCTTCTCATGGAGGGTTGCAGACTTTCAAGAGAACAAACCTCCTGCACAAGAACATGCAAAACCTTCCATCGCATTGCCTCTATCCTCACCCTACACTGGGCTGAGAGGCATGAGGTTATAGCCCACCCCGTGGGGGACAGAGGGGAGGCATCACTTGCTGGAAAATATTCCAAGCAGGAGAAATGAGAAGGAGCCCTGAAGAGACAAATTAGAGTCTGGGTGTGGAGCACCACGAGCGCCACATGGTGTGAGGGTGATTCTGCAAGCCCCAAGTTGCCGCCAAGGCCTTCAGGGTGAAGCTTGAATCACACTCACTTCATCTTACCTCCCTAGACCCCCTTTGTTCCCAGTTCCCAGTGTGGTCTTACTAAGTGGTCTGTGTGAAGGAAGGCTCCTACCTGGGCAGGGCACTGCTGCCTGCAGCATCTGCACAGGAAATGTTCAGCTCTAGAGGGGGGTCCAACGTTATAGCAAATTTTTAGGGAATAAATGAAAAGGGAGGTAGGTCTTCAAACCCATGGACTGGACAACTGCCTATCCATCTGCCCAAGGCAGAAGAGGTGCTAACTGAGCAGAAGCTTGTGCTGGTGGAGCCTGGTGACCTCTTCTCTTCTCTCTTGTTAAAATGCTACCCCTGTCATCCTCTGCTCCCTTTTCCTGAGACGGATCGCTACCTGACATCATGCTGTACATTTGTTTGCTTCTTTAGTGTCTCTGCTGCACTAGAATTTGATTCCATGAGCCCAGAGACCTTGTCCATTTTCCTTTCGCTGGATCCTCAACACCTAGACTCACGTCCGGCACATGGTAAGAGCTCAGGAAACATTTGGTGCGTGAAGGCCCGGGACACTGCACTGTCGCCTCCCCATTCATTGCCCCTTCCTCTGATATTCCCATCACTCTGTAGCAGCAGACTGTGGCCATCTTCAGCCCTGCTCTGGTTCTACCCATCCCAGGTCTCCGGCGGACAGCCTGCTCCTGACGGCACTCTGTGTTAGTTAGCGTTCTCAACTACAGATGAAAGACGCCAACGTGGTATAAATGTCAGCAGATGAGGGACATACTGGGGGATGCAGGTGGTCCAGAGCGCTGTTGGGAAGGCGGTCAGGCCAGACACAGGTAGGAATGGAAAGAGACGGAGCGCAGCCATGCTCTTGGCACCCGAATGATCTACTTCAGGCATCCTGTTCACCCAACCCCAACCTTGTACTCATGTCCTATTACCGGAGCTCCCAACCACACTGAAGCCCCACAAGTGATTTCTAACTTATCCTGAACCTTTGGATTGCTCCTTCAAAACCCACAGCCTCCCCTCCTCCTGAAGGAATATTGGCAGCTGTTTAACAGAAAGAGTTGCTCCTGTCCTGGCGAGATCTACAAGATCTATTGCCAAGTGAAAAATCAAGGTACAGAATGTTGTGTGCATCCCTTATGTCAAGCAAAAGGGATGGGTGTGCTGATGCAAGCATCTAAACCGATTTCTCTGGAAGGCTGCAAACCATCTTTGGTTATAAGTTTGGTCAAGTAGGAGAACTGTGTGATTGGGAGACGGGAGACTGGGGGCGCCCTCTTCTTGTAAAGTGGTTGTTTAGATCCTTTGACTTTTGCATGATGTGCATATGTTACTTGATAAAAAGATGAATCCGAAGTGATCTTAGAAAATAAAAATAAATAGAATTTAACAAAAAAAATAATCAATATCCTGGGCTGGAATATAGGATTGCCCTGCTTCATTTATTTCCCATGCTTTAGCTACTGAAAGCAGGGGAGAAAATATTTTTCTTCCTACTGCTTAGAAAGGGGGAGGAGGGACTCTCCTTCCACCCTTTATATCGTGTTCCCCTTCCACATACATGAAAAATGAAGAGTTTCTGGACGCATAGCGGCTGTGCTAGGCTTTATTAATGGCCCTAGTTCTTTACCCCGTCCTGTATTCATAACCTTTGCCAAGTGATTTTTACTTCCCTCCTTCCTAAAATGCCAAGTGCATTTACTGTCTTTATAAACTCTTAAATTTGAGCCGCACCACGTGACTGGCTTTGGACAACAGAAGAGGGGCGGGAATGACAGTGTCCATCCTGAGTGTGGGCTTCCAAAGCCCTCTCGCATCCCTGTTTGCTGTCTTGCACCTCTACCATCCCTACGAGAACATGCCGGGCTTGCCTGTTGGTCCAAGGGCGACAAGAAGCACATGGCATAGACCTTGCCAATTTGTAGCTTAGAGCCACCTGCTGGGTCCGGCTAAGATCAGCAGAGCTGGAGGGTAAATAAATGCTCACAGCATAGCCTTGAGATTTGTGGTTGCTTGTTACGCAGCAGTAGATGACTGATACAGCCACAAAAGTGAGGAATAGCTGCTGCAGGCACCACCTTTCAAGTTGCCAGGCCCAGGGTGACCTCTTGGCCTTTCCTAAGGGAAGAAACATCACTGACACCCAGGAAGCCCTAGAGTGTGTCACATGTAGAGCTAAAGGCTCAATCTGCATTTCATCTATTTTTTTTGTCATCTTTTGAGTCTCACACGATCCCATCACAGAGGCATTAATATATCCCTCCACAAGAGAGGAAACATGGGCTCGAACAACTGAACAACCTCCCCAAGTTTATAAAGACAGTAAATGGCAGACTTTGGATTTTTAAACTATTTGTATTTGCTGTCCTTTTCACATGCACTTGCACGCATACACGTAGATGTACTGAGCTATTTTTCAGCAGACACAATTTAAGACACACCTTTTACCGGGTGGTCCTGCCCCTCGCTAACCATTCCCCAAGGGTGGACCCTTGAATGTTCTTAGGACTTAGCCAAAAAGAGAGCTTCCAGGAGACTGCCCCAGGACAAACAGAATTTCTTTTCCTTTTTTTTAAGATTTTAATTTTTTATTCATGAGAGACACAGAGAGACAGGCAGAGACAGGCAGAGGGAGAGCAGGCTCCTTGCAAGGAGCCCAATGTGGGACTCAATCCCAGGACCCTGGGATCACAACCTGAGCTGAAGGCAGATGCTCAACCACTGAGCCATCCAGGCGTCCCAAACAGAGTTTTCATATTCATCTCCAGAGAATCATTCCCTAGGGGAGGAAGATTCCCTTCTGGAGAGGGGGCCCTGGGCAGCGTGCAAACTTCTGAGCATGGAGCAGCCTTGGCTAATAAATCATTTGTGAGACAATAGCCTGCGGTATCAAGTGACTCCAGGCCCAATTTTGCCATCGCTGGATAAAAAATTGTGCTCTGCGCTGCAGGCTAAGGACTGGGAACGATTTGCTGCTTTAAACTGCTAGGGCTGCCTGTGTCACCCTTTGTTTCCACCGCTCTATGGCAGGCATCCGTGTGGAAGGATAATAGGACCCACTCCCACTGTTCAGGAGATGTCACGTGCCTGCCCGCTGAACACGGTGTGAAGCATTTTTGAATCTGCAGCTGACTCTTCTGACCACGATCTTGTTTTCTCCCTGTTTTGGCTCAGTGAGGTCACTTTTATGACCCCTGTTCGTTTCCAGTAAGGAGGCTGAGGCTCCCAGAGTATCAGAGACCAGCTCCAGCTTCTACAACCGACAAGCAGCAGATCTGGACTCAAAATCCTAGCCCCTGATGCCCAGCTCGGGCTTGTCCATGAGAACTGGCCATGTGGCACCATGAGGTGTCCTCTGGATGTGGCCTTGCTCTGGAGATAAACTTCGCGCCTTCCTGGTGATCATCTGTGACAGCACAAATCACCTGCCAGAGCATTTGACTGAGCCATCTCTGTACCTTGGCATGTGGGAGCAGATCTTGGGGTGATAAGGAAGGAATGGACCTTGCAGGCACGTCTGGCCCAGTTGATTCCTTTTCTGCCTGGAGGTACTGAGATCCAGAGAGACAGACCTTCTCAAGGTCACACTAGAAATCTAAGGTTGTATTTTTCTATCACAAAAGCAGCCCACGCTCCTCCTTCCAGAGCCAGTCGGAAGCAAAGAGCAATAACAACAGTTTGTTGTGTGTTTGCAGAGACCCACCGAGCCCTCCAAGCTCACTCCCTCATTCTGACACTCATGACATAGGCAAGGTGGGCCTTTTTTCCCTCCGTTTCCCAGACAAGGCCACAGACATCCAGAGAGATAAAGCACCTCGGATTGAAATACTCTACATCTGACGCCCTTCATTTTCAAAAACACTTTCATACTATTTATTTTGTATTTATTCTGCATATATTTATTGCACAAGGATCATGTGACAACTACAGTGCTCAAGCTAGAATCATAAAGCACATAAGGTTTGGTGCCTACCCTCATGGATGTTGTGCTCTTTCTTTCTTTTTTTTTTTTTATAAATTAATTTTTATTGGTTTTCAATTTACCAACATACAGAATAACACCCAGTGCTCATCCCGTCAAGTGTCCCCCTCCGTGCCCGTCACCCATTCACCCCCACCCCCCGCCCTCCTCCCCTTCCACCACCCCTAGTTCATTTCCCAGAGTTAGGAGTCTTTATGTTCTGTGTCCCTTTCTGATATTTCCCACACATCTCTTCTCCCTTCCCTTATATTCCCCTTCACTATTATTCATATTCCCCAAATGAATGAGAACATACACTGTTTGTCCTTCTCCGATTGACTTACTTCACTCAGCATAATACCCTCCAGTTCCATCCACGTTGAAGCAAATGGTGGGTATTTGTCGTTTCTAATGGCTGAGGAATATTCCATTGTATACATGAACCACATCTTCTTTATCCATCATCTTTCGATGGGCACCGAGGCTCCTTCCACAGTTTGGCTATTGTGGACATGGCTGCTAGAAACATCGGGGTGCAGGTGTCCCGGCGTTTCATTGTATCTGAATCTCTGGGGTAAATCCCCAGCAGTGCAATTGCTGGGTCGTAGGGCAGGTCTATTTTTAACTCTTTGAGGAACCTCCACACAGTTTTCCAGAGGGGCTGCACCAGTTCACATTCCCACCAACAGTGTAAGAGGGTTCCCTTTTCTCCGCATCCTCTCCAACATTTGTGGTTTCCTGCCTTATTAATTTTCCCCATTCTCACTGGTGTGAGGTGGTATCTCATTGTGGTTTTGATTTGTATTTCCCTGATGGCAAGTGAGGCAGAGCATTTTCTCATGTGCATGTTGGCCATGTCTATGTCTTCCTCTGTGAGATTTCTCTTCATGTCTTTTGCCCATTTCATGATTGGATTGTTTGTTTCTTTGGTGTTGAGTTTAATAAGTTCTTTATAGATTTTGGAAACTAGCCCTTTATCTGATATGTTATTTGCAAATATCTTCTCTCATTCTGTAGGTTGTCTTTGAGTTTTGTTGACTGTATCCTTTGCTGTGCAAAAGCTTCTTATTTTGATGAAGTCCCAATAGTTCATTTTTGCTTTTGTTTCTTTTGTTTTCGTGGATGTATCTTGCAAGAAGTTACTGTGGCCAAGTTCAAAAAGGGAAGATTTCTTTATTTATAAACTGCAGGGAGCCCAGTGCAGGACTTGATCCCAGATCCCTGGATCACGCCCTGAGCTGAAAGGCAGACGCTCAACCATTGGGCCACCCAAGAGTCCCAATATGTTCTAATCAAGGAAGCAGATGTGAAGTCTGTGATCTCTACAGATGATTGTATAATTAAATTATCGATAAATGCAATGAAAGAAACAATTTTCATAAGAGAGGATCATAAGTGTTTTAATGATGGTCGTGGAGAGGAGGACTGACTTGATCCAGTGGGTCAGGAGATATTTCTCTCAGAGGTGTTGGTAAGAAATGAGTGTTTTTTAAAGGGAAGAGAGCTGCAGGTGTAAATGCCTTGAGGCAAGAGGGAGCAAGTGGCATTGGAGTAGTAGATGAAATGCCAGAGTGAGTGGACCCTGCAGATATGGAGAGTGGGGACAGGTTGGTTGGGGGGCAGGTAAGATCATTGCAGGTCTTTGTAGACAAGGAGAAGGATTGTGACCTGCATTCAAGGACTAAGGAGAAGCTGCTGGAGGTTTTAAGTGGTGGAGCAAAATAATCAGATCTATGATTTTAAAAATGAAACCAAGCATGCTGCCTCTGGATGGAGAACCCATCAGAAGGGCATCAAGTGACTATTGGCTGTCTTTGACGCAGGAGAGGCAGTGAGCATGGTGAGGAGTCGATAGATCTGCACTGCACTGTGGACACAGATTCAGTAAGGTATTGTGATTGATGCCTGTGCTGGCAGAGGGAGGAGGGAATGCAAGGTGTCCAAAATGACTCCCAAGCTTCTGACATAAGAAATTAGGTGATTGGGGCTCCTGCGTAGTGCAGGTGGTTGAGCGTTGGACTCTTGGATTTGGCTCA
Source organism: Nyctereutes procyonoides (assembly GCF_905146905.1). Lineage (NCBI taxonomy): Eukaryota > Metazoa > Chordata > Mammalia > Carnivora > Canidae > Nyctereutes > Nyctereutes procyonoides. The sequence continues at coordinate 1,425,956 of NW_026575135.1, read as the reverse complement.
GGTTGTGATCTCAGGGTCATGAGGTCGAACCCCACATTGGGCTCTGAGCTCAGTTCAGAGTCTGCTTGAGATTCTCTCTCCCTCTTCCACTGCCCCTCCCATATGTGCTCTCTCTCTCTAAAATAAATGAATAAATCTTAAAAAAAAAACAAGAAAGAAATTAGGTGATTAAGGGAGATGAGAAACTTAAGAAGAAGCAAGAGGCTGGCAAGAGGTGAAGATTGCAGCTGGGGACAAGTGTCCGGAAGCGTCAGGGCAATGAGTGGTCATGAGCTTACATCCCAGAAGAGAGTCTGGACCAGGGGGATAAACGTGGCAGCCGCTGCATGGAGATGAAACGTAATCCTGGGAAGGGTGTGTGTTGCCCACAGAGGAAGCCAACAGTGAGAGACGAAGATCACGATAAAGCAAAGCAGGGAATCCAAGAGGGGAAGGGACCCAAGATCAAGGTCTGGGGAGCTGAGCATCTAAGGTAGAAAAGGAGGGGCTGGCAGGAGAAGCGGAGAATGGGTACAGCCAAGTGGGAGGAGAACAGGAGAGGATTCCAAGGGCAGTGGCAGTGTTTTCCAGACGGTTGGGAGGTCAAGTGGAGTGAAGACCGCAGAGCACACCTTAGACTTGGCAACACGAAGTGGCTGCATTTGGGCTGAAGTGAGAAGCCAGAAAGCTGGAGGGAGGTGAAGATGGAATGACGCGGCGGGGAACAGAGACCGCATGCTCGACGGTGTTTTTGAGAACTTTACGGAGAAGCGTAGAGAAAATTTCAGTAGCTGAAGGGACGTGTGTTCATTGTTACATTTGCTGCGTGACCGTAGGCGACTTGATTAACCCCTCCCGTTGACGCATCCGTGCAAAAGGAAAACAATAGAGTGTGTTCGTAAACTGCTGAGAAGGCCCGTAGAGAGGGAGATGTTGGTGACCCAGAACAGAGGTTGGAAGACCCCTGGAGTTGGGGGGGCATGGGGGTTGGAGCGCGGGCAGGGGGTGGTCATTGCGGTCATTGGCAGGAAGAGGCTCTGCTCCTGCTGCACTGGACGGAAGAAGTCAGGTAAGCTGGGAGCGTTATAGGTAGGCTTCCCACGTGAGTCCGTGAAAACCACTTTTTTAAAAGATATTCTTTATTTATTCATGAGAGACACACAGAGAGAGGCAGAGACCCAGGCAGAGGGAGAAGCAGGCTCCATGCAGGGAGCCCGATGCGGGACTCGATCCCAGGACTGCAGGTCACGGCCTGAGCTGAAGGCAGATGCTCAACTGCTGAGCCCCGGGGGCCCCCTAGAACCACCTGTGATCCTAAGTCCAATAAGGATGGAAATCGGAGAAGGGAGCCACGTGAGGACAGAAAGCCGATGACTGACGCCCGAGATCTTCCTCCAGGCCGTGGGTGACCCAGAGTGTGGATGGAAGCCCCGGGCCAGCCGGCAGCTGCTGGGACCGCAGGGGGAGCGCGGTGACTTGGTGGCGGAGCCGTCAGCCCCTTGCCTGCAGGACTGTACACGAGCTGAGCCATCCCCTCGCTGGGCCTGTCACACCCACATCGCACGCAGGACACGGGGCTGGTCCCCCCGCTTGTAAAGCCATTCGTTTCACGACACATCGTCTCGGTCACATGTTTCTGTGACATGATCCATTGGCAGATGGGCTGTTAAATGACACAGGGACTGTTGAGAACGGCTTTGAGAACGTGGCGTGTCACTCACGGGGAGACACCGCACACAGTGGACTCTGGATCAGGGAACCCGGGTTCGTGTCCCCACCCTGCCGGTTTCCCTCCTCTGAGTCTCAAACCCCAAATGAGGGGTTTGGGCTACACTGGCTTTTCCAGAGTGTTCTCTGACACAGTCATGGTTTGCCAAATCAGTTTTAAGAAGATTCTGTGATCAAAGATTGCAGAGAAATACGGAGTTGAGAAGTTCCATGTGCTTTTTTTTTTTTCTTTTTGGGTTTTCTTTTTTTTTTTTTTTATGTTTGTGTTGTTTTCTTCTTTTTTGTAATCACGAGATAACCCAGAACTCTGACTACGCTAATCTGCATCGTGAATATTTGATCAAACAAGCATTTTTTTTTTAATGGAGGGTTTTATTGATCAAATCTTCTGGGAGCTGCTGGGCCAGATGATACTGGGGATCCCTCCGCACCTTCCAGGGCCTGCAACTGTAAGGTGCCTGCTGGGGATCAGAGGAGGAGGGGAAGCTGCGAAAAGCTGAAAGGGCCAGACGAACTGATTTCCAGGACATTTCCCAGGCCCCTGCGCTATGACAGACATTATTTTTCTAGTTTTTCTTTCACTTCCCCTGGACTTGAAGAAGGTTAACGCTGGGGAGGAAAGGAGTGCAGGCCCCCTCGTTGACTCTACTGGGTTAGCTTGGGTGCTCTGCTGTATTTATTGTGCTGAACTGTATGTTTTCTCAGTGCCGGCGGCAGGTTTTAGCAACGCTCGTGCGATTCATTCTTCTTGACATGTGATCGCTGAGCTTCCACCCACATCCCTGTTAAATGCTGTCAAGCCTGGGCTGTAACACCTCCCGGGCCACCGAAGTGTTACACTCCCACTTGGGGCAACATTTCCGTAGAGAATGCTGGAGATTCCTCCCAGGGTCTCTAAATGTGGTCAGAGAAGTCTCTTCATCTTTCTTTTCGCGTCTCTGGTGCCCTCACACGGAGAGTGAGGCAGTTATCTCACTCACCTTTCAGGGACCCTTCTGCCTTTAGCCCTTTTGAGTTCCAAGTGTGGGCAAGTCCTGATGGGCAAAGGTGAGGACACGATCACCCAGCAACTACAGAGTCCCAATGTAGGAGATGTTGGGATGTACAGTCCACCTGTATCTTTTAAGTCTGATCAAAGAATAACTCACCCAAGAGGCGTTGGAAAGGCAAGAATCCTAGATTCTGGACCCTTCTCTCATCAGTTAACTGTATGACTTGCAACAAATTGCTACGGACTGGGTCCCCCCCAGCCCAAAACCAGATTCCTATGCAGCAATCCTCAGCCCCAGTGTGGTGGTACTGGGAGGTGGGGCCTTTGGGGGATAATTAGGTCCTGGGGGTGGAGCCTTCATCAGTGGAACTCGTGCTCTTTGAAAAGAGATGCTGGAGGGCTCTCTTGGCCTCTCTGGTCATGGAGGAAACAAGAAGTCAGCAGTCTGCCACCAGAGGTGGACTCTCGCCAGGCACCAAATCTGCTGGCACCTTGATCTTGGACTTCGGCCTCAGGACAGTGAGAAAGAAATTTTTGTTGTCGTTAAGCCACCCAGCCTATGGTATTGTGTCACAACTGCCCGAACCAACTAAAATACAAGATAATCCCGCCCTCTCTGAGCTTGTCCACACACTCGTAAAATGAGAGTCATGCCATGTGACTGCTAAGGTCCCCTATAGCCATTGAGCCATTGCATTCTGTTAATCTCTGACATGAGTCCAGAGCTTGTTCTTGAAAGGATTTGGTAAATAAGAAAGAAGAGAAAGGCTCTTGCAGGCCAGAGGAACATCGGGTGGTGGGGCCTTAGGAACTGTCACGTGACCAAAGCTTTCTGATGGCTAGTAGAAAAGTAATAGAAAGAAGAGAAATATCTAATAACAATCAATAATGATCTACTCAGGGATTACTGTCCGTCATGTACACTTGATTATTCAACAGATATTCCTCGACACTTAGTCTGCGACAGGCTCTGTGCTAAGCTCTGTCGGTGCAGCCATGAACGGGAAAGAAATCATTCCTGTCCTCATGGAACCTGCATGTGTGCACGTGTGCTGGGGCGGTGGGAATAGACACTAATCAATGGAATGAACGAGCAAGATGACTTGAAGAACTAAGATATTGGTGAGCAATACAGCCTGGATCACTAGAATAGCAACCCCAATAACATGAGGTTGTACAAGATTTAAAGTTTATTTTTAGTCATATAATAGCCCAGACATAAGGAATCCGGGGCTGGTGTGATGATTCCACGCTGTCGGAAAACCTGGTTTTCTCTTTCTTTTTGTTCTCTCATCTCAACAGTATCTCCCCTGTCTGCTTGTTAGAGGTGAAGTCGGCGTTTCCATCTCTTAGCCAGGAGGAAGGAGAGGACGTGGCTTTTAAGAGTGAGGCTCAGAAGGGGCAAACTTCACGTCCACTCACATCACATTGGCCAGAGCTTGTCACGTGGCGAGACCACCTGTCAGGGGACCTGGGAAATGTAGTCTTTATTCTGCAAAGCCACTCCTTAGCTAAAAATGAAGAGTTCTATGACTACAGAAGTGAGGGAGAGTAGACACTGAGAAGTAACTAAGACTCGTATTCATAGATAAAGATAAATAATTCAAAGGGTAAATCAGCCAGATTAGCCCGGGTTATGCTGCAGTCGGAACTGACCCCCAGGTCTTAAGTGTCGTAAGACATATTGTTGTTTATGCTACATCCTGGGTAGAGGATGGAGGAGGACAATACCCCTCATCGTCATCATATAGGGGCTCCTCTTGGGTACTGCCAGGTACCATGTCAGAGGGAAAAGATATGTCTGGAAGGTCTTGCCTTGGCAATCGAAAGCTCAGAAGGGGCGCCCAAGTGGCTTAGTCGGTTGAGCTCCCAACTCTTGATTTGGGTCAGGTCATGATCTCAGGGGTCACGGGATCAAGCCCTGCATTGGACTCCACACTGAGCATGGAGCCTGCTTGGGGTTCTCTCTCTCCCTCTCCCTCTGCCCATCCCCACTGCTCATGTGCTTGCATGCTCTCTCTCTCTCTCTCTCTCTCTCTCTCTCAAAAATGAATAAATAAAAATCTTTAAAAGCTTAGAGAATAATTTCTATTACTTTTGCTGACAACTCATTGTCTAGAACTAGGTGCACAACTCCACCCAACAGCAAGAAACACTGAGTATCTTCCTGTCCAGTCCATAGAAAAAGGTAGAACCGAAAATGTTGGGTAAATAGCAATGCCCACGACTCTGAAGGGTAATGGGACAGAGTGGCCTGGTTAGGGGAGGGTCTGCTTCAAATGCAGTGGACACGGAAAGCCTCTCTGAGTAGTTATGGGACCTGAGACTTGACTAATGAGAAACAGGGTATAAGCATGTGAGAAATCTGTGGAAAGAGTACATTAAAAAAAAAAAAACTCATTGTGGTTGATATGTTGGGGGCCAAAGGAGACACAAGGAGGTCAATTGGCATTGATTATCCCCTCCAAGTAGCCCTAATAAGAAAGCATGATTACCTTCCCAGTTTTAGAGATGAGATTTACACAGAGGCACAGAGAACATACATAACTTACCGCAAATCTACAGAGCTAGCAAATGGAAGCACCAGAATTTGAACTCAGGCCATATGCCTCTTGTGAAGCTTTAACCATCGAGTTCTACCCTCATCCTCAGGCCTGACGTAGACTTTCTCCAGGGGAGGACAAGTTTAGGACTAGCTAATTAGAGCATCACATCAAAGGGGAAAGGAAGGGGAAGACACGATGCCAAAAGAACCCACCAGAAGCCTGCATAGCAACCCGGGATTGTCAAGAGACTTCTCAGGAAAAAAATCTGTCTTGTGAGTAGATGCTTAAAGTGAAGATGGAGTGGGGGATACACATTCCTGGCAGAGAGAACAGTGTGCAGTGTGTGCAAACACTCAAGGGCTTGAAATAGGGCTGCGGGGTGTGGCAAGGCAGGAGCCAAAAGGTTGGCTGGGGCCAGTTTCGCTCACCAACAAGAAAGAAGAAAACACATCAATTATTCACACTTCTTTCCAATTACAATCTCCATCACAAAGTACTCCTGTCTTAGTCGAGCAGAGGCAGCTTCCCAAGTACGTCTGGAGATCATCAGAGCGGGGCAGCAACGCAGACCTGCTGGGGCCGAGACCAGCAAGCAGCACGGGCCAGCCTTAAAGTGGAATGGAAATGGAATTTGGTTCAATCCCAGGGGGAAAGAGAAAAATAATCCCCGAGCAAAACGAGGGGACTTGAAGCCCCGTCTGCGTCTTTCAGCTTTAGCAACTGCTGTTCTTGGCTGCTACGGCGAAGTCGAGACACGGATTGACAGCTGGAATCAGCCGACTTTGGGGCCATCCAACAAGAGCACGGAGGGAGGCATCTTTGGTCCCAGGCAGGTGCCACTAACATCAGAGGAATCTTGCAGAACATGGACTGGACTGAGAACCCCAGCAAGGTCACCTTGGCCTTCGAGGCTCTGTCCGGCCCACCTAACAGTAAGGAATTAGGTCCAGCTCCCTACCTGGCCTCATCTCCCACTGCTCCCCTCTGCTCTCCCGTCACTGAAGCCTGGCTGGCCTTCTGGTGGCTCCTTGGCATTCCCCTCTGTCCCCATCTCCATGTCTTTGCCCTTGACCCCTTGCAACTGGAACACTTTCCCCCAGTCACAGGACACATCCTTCCACCAAACTGGAGTCTGCTCCAACTCTACATCTTCAGAGAAGTCCTCTCTGACCACCTCACCTCCTCCTCGTCCACTAACTAGATTATTGATGCTTTTGCGTCATTTCTTGGTCTTCATGAGGCTTGCCACTCCCGACAGTACAGCGTACCTGTGTTTGTTTGTTTGTCTCGCCATGGATACAGTCGCCATGCAGACACTGTCTACCATTTCTACCTCTATATCCCCAGGATTTAGAACAGTGCCTGTCACATGAACAGCACCCGTTAAGTATCCGTGGGCTCAATGACGCTAATGGCAGAAACATGTACGGAGACTTGATCCAAAGGGAACATAAAAACAACGCAGTTACTGGAACTGGAGCAAAATGAGCCCTGGAATGAAGCCCAGGGAGGGAAGCCCCTCGGTGGCTGGCCTGAGGCTCCTCCCATGGGTTGTCCCTGGCGCTGGGCACAGCCGTGTCCTGAGAGGATCCCTCCTATGGACAGAGATTGGACGCGCACGTGTCTAAGCTGCATGACTGCGATTCTCCTCTGTACGTCTTCCTGAGTCCAATTCACTTTCATCTGAAACCTCTGGGGGTAGAGTGAGGACCCATCCTGCTGCCAAAATCTATCAGCAACACCGCCCCGCCACCACCCATCTATTCCTACAGGACCCTTACTTCTGGGTGTAGGGCTCCTTGGCAAGAGACAGCTGTGATCATAAACATTAAAGAACGTGGAGCCAGGGAAGCTGCTGGCCTCCTCCCCTGGTGCGTCACCCTGCCAGCCTGTGGTGGGCTGAGGGTCTGCCGGCCAGCTTGCTGTTCCCATGCAGGGCCGGTTGTGTCCAGGTCACAGCAACGAGCATCCCCACCACATACCTTGACAAGCACCACAGCTCATTAGGATGATTACGCTCTCCAGAGGCCGCCCCGTCGGTGGCTCAAGTCTGTGAAATGCACTGTGGCCACCCTTGGCTTGTGGAGGTGCCACCCCCTGACTCCTGCCTCCCCTGACCCACACAACCAAGGAACAATGACGGGAGATCGATGGCAATTGTACAGCATATACAATACGCCTGAGAGACTTCTGGATTTGGGGAGCCGGCATGAAGGCTCTGGTCCTCCTTCTGCCTCTGATTTGCCTCAAGACCGAAGGAGCATCACTGACGATCCCAGAGCTCAGTTTCTCCTCCGTAAAATGAGGCCGAGAGTGTCCGATTTACCTCTCCCCCCATTGTTATAAAGATTACTTGCGAACCTTAATTCTTACGTTGAGCACTGATCAGCAGTTATGACCATGTGAGGGGAGAGAGGGCGCAAGGGGTCAATGGGCTACCATTTGCCTTTTCCTCCCGAGTACAGACTATTATTATCTAACGCTTTCATCATAAGAATAATACCTCCTCATTACAGAGACTTTCAGATTTAAATTCCTGGGTAGAGCAATTTATATCAATTTAAAAAAAAATTTCATTGGCCACTGATCCAAACCAACTTCCCTCCTGCGAACTCTACTTCCTTCCACCGTCCACACAAGCCTTCGTTCTAGTGTCAGATAGTTGGTGCAATAAGGTCATTACACTAATATGTGGGTATTAAATATGCTGTACCTCCTCCAGCTACCACATGTGTATCTTAATAGAATTTTTTTAAAAAAAACATTATCCAAGGAACAGGACGAATGGTGGACTTTCAGGCACAGTGATCTCGTGATTGGGAATTCAAGGAAGGTGGTCCGCTGCAAGTGTCACATCTTTATTCCTCAAAGTAAATTCAGTTTCATGGGGAATCACGGCCAGAGAACTTCGCTGCCATTCCTTCTGCCACTAGGCTCAGAGACTTGATGCTTCGCTTTCTCCGTGTACCTACCACAGCCCAGATGGGAACTATTTTGGAAAGCCAGCACCAGAGGACGACAAGCTTGGTTATTCATGAGAAGGTGGAGAGATGATTAAAATAGGGCACATCATTTTTCCCACAGTCCTCTTCACTTGCTGATTTCTAGTGGCTCCTGGCTTGCAACCTCAGACTCTACTAATTCTGGAAATATGGAATAGTGAGATAAATGCTGACCAGGGAGTCGGACGACCTGGCTTGGAAGCCCGACTCTGCCACTTGCTTGACCTTCTCAAAGTCACTGAGTTTCTATCACCTCCTGCACCACACTCGCCTTTGCTGGGCTTTCACTCTCTCCTATACAAGGAGCAGGGTCGGGGGGGGGGGTGATGTCCGTACCTTTTCTAGTACTATGATTCAATACATTCTCGATTGATTTTATTTCAATTAATCCTGATTCAATCCAGTTTGCTATATTTCAATTCAATTATTTCCATTTAATCTTGCAATTCCATTTCATTCAGTTCAAGTCAATTCAAATAAAGTAAATTCCACTGACTCCAATTGGATCCACCATTTCCTGGTGTCCTGAGTAATTTCTAGAGCTTGAGAATCTAGGACCGGGCCGGGGGAAGGGCACGAAGGGGCAGGCAGGAAAGCCTCTGTAGCCCTGGCCCAGGTCTGAGTGAGGTGACCACTGGAATGCCCTTGGGATTTAGAGAAGAAAGAATGGAGCATCGGAAAGAGGGTAGAATTAGGACTGCAGCGTGGCCTTGTGAGACCTGAGATGCCCTGCACTCATAACAGGCAATGGGTAAAACACTCTTGAATGAATGAATGGGAATTCCAGTGAATATAAACGTCTCCTCCTTTCTCCAGATCCAGCTTTCTCTGCGACCTTGGCTGAGTCACATCACCTCCTTATTCTTGTGAGAGAAGGGCCGGTATTGCACCGGGCCGTCCAGATCGAAACCCCATGCCTGGGATTCCATGAGTCGTCCTGCTGTCTCCTGGCCAGTCTCTGAGTGCTCCTCCGAGGAACTGAGCTGAGAGAACAATGCCCCATGATTGGCTCTGGTGCGTCCCCAAGGGCAGAGCAGCAGGTGAGCAGGGGAGCCCTGATTGCAGGGCCCGTGATGAGCTGAGAGGGATTGATTAGCTTGAGCTCCTTAAGTCAAGTGGCTCCAAAGTTCCCCCAGTGTGCACATCCCTGCCCTTGGCCCTGTCCCTAGGGCTGCATGTTGTGTCCCCAGCAGCAGGCAACCTGCTCCATCTAACAGTCTCCTTTGTTTTCCCTTCCATGAATTGGGGTTTAAGGAGTTAAAAAAAAGAAAGAAGGGAAACACCTAGGGCATTAAATCCACACAAGGACCCCCTGTGAGTGGTTGTTACTACTCCCAGTTTATGGATGACTCAACCAATGCTCAGAGAAGGAGGTCAATGACCCAAAGTCACACAGGCAGTAACTGCCAACATCTTCAAAATCTTCAAAGCCAGAGAGGTGACATATGAACAATGGGGTAGCAGGTACGCCATGCATGCCAGTTCCCTTCCCTTCTCCTTCAGTCTCTGGTACACCCTTGACCCTCTATTTCCATGGCCTTTGGGTGCTGGTCAGCCAGCCACCCTGGGTTCACTCCCAGACCAGAGCCGGATCAGTCCAGGAAGCAGGGTGCAGTTCTGAACGGTGGTCCATCCTGCTAGGGGAGAGGCCATGCCCTATTTGGTCCTAAATAGGCCGCATCCCAAGTCTAATGCGACAGCATCAAGCAACCAAGGCCCTGGGTGAAAGCAAGCAGAAGGTGGGGTCAGTGGGCAAGTTGCTTTCTCGGGCCTCCCAGCATCCTGCACCCCATGCACCCAGTTGTGAGGGGTCAATGCCTAAGGGACACTAATCAGAATACATGAAACCAAAGTCCTCTCTCTTCAAGGCCGGGATGGCTCGACAACGGAGAATGGGGACTATCAGATTTTCCTATCCATCCTAGAGTTACTTACTCCCTTATCTCACCTTGGTAATTTGGTTCTTTGAGCAAGCTAAACGAATTTAAGATCCTTAAGGAGAAAAGAAGGGGAAAAACAACCAGTGTTGATTAAGTACGTCCTATGGTGGTCCTCCAACCTAGAGTGTGTGCAAGAATCCCCTGGGGTGAGCCAAGAAAAGGCTGATTTGAGAGCTCCCTTCCAGGGATTTTCATTCATTCGTCCCTGTGTTCTTTTATTTCTGTTTATCAAGCATGGTTCTAGGGGCTGGAGGCAGAGCAACACCACATCTCTTCTCTCGCGGTGCTTTCAGGAAAGAAAATGGGGAAAACAGGCAATAAAAAATGAAGAAGCGTACTGTATGCATATCAGGTGATAAAAGCCATAGGGAAACATGGAGCAAAATAAGGGTTGAAGGAACCCTCGTAGGAGTCGATGGAGGGTCTGTATTTTAAACAGGTGCAGCAGGGCGGTCTAATGCCGGAGTCCTCGGACACCATGAAAAACACAGGCCTACTCCATGTCCAAATCTCCACATGGAGGTTGCATTGAATACTCACACCAGTTAGGATGGTTATGGTTGTCACTACTCACACTTAGCAGATGGGAAGACTGAGGTTCAAAGGGAAAAATCTGTCAGAAGTATCCCAGCTACTAAGAAGCAGAGTCTGGCTTCAGAGTGTGCTCATTTCCTTTCACATCACATTGAGGAATGGGGAGAGCTGCGGGCAGGACGGCTGGCTTCAGAGCTGCATCCCTGCATCATCCCTAATGTCACTCCTTCCGTTGGCAAAGCCCCTTCTGGCCCTTGGTCTCCTCGGAGGCTCACAGCCCTGGGGAGGAGGGTGCGGCCCCTGCTCTCCCCCTCCGTGACTCCTCCACCTCAGGCACTGACCCCCCAGCCCTGCAGGGACCCGCTAACCCCTCACCCATGACTGGCCTGATTAGGTACATCCACCCCAGAACCAGGGAATGGTCTCGCTGGCCCTCTCAAGGTGATTCTTGGGACCCGTGTGCCTAGATTGAGTGTGAGGCTTTCCCTATCCCTGTTGGGTTACCCAGTAGAAACAACTGGCTGTTGTCTGGGTTCCCTGAGCCCCAGCCTTCCTCATCTACTTCCCAGGTGGCTCAGACCTTCCCCTGCACTCTCTGTTTCCATCTGAGGAGCTTCTCCAAGCGGGTAGACCGCATCTGCTGAGGATAACGATAGCAGCAATGATAAAAATACTGTAAACACTTAGGACAGCGGTGGCCACATTGCAAGGGCTCAATAAATATGTGTTTAATGAATGACAAAGAGCTATAACTAACTCTAATACGTGCGTACTATGCTCCAGGCGCCATGTGGGAGCTTTCTCCTTGACTTCTCACAAGAGTCCCGGTTCACGTAAAAGTGAACCGAAACTTAGAAAGGCCAAGTTATTGGCTCAGGTTCACAGAGTTGGGAAACAATCAAGCTTGCGTTTGAACCCATGTCTGTCTGATTCTAAAACCCATGCCCTCCACCACCACCCATCATCAGGAAACAAGACTCAATGGTCATAATGGGCTCCCTCATCAGCCTCGCCCATCACCCATGTCTAGAAGCCCCGCGGCATTACAGGATATGCTAGATGAGGTCGTCTCGAATAGTGTTGACTCAGATCAAGATGCACTTTCCCCACCACTTCAGCCACTATTCACTGGACTCTTGGGAAGCTCATTTTTAGGCCGACCATAGAGTCGATGAGCTGCCTTTGGCCCTGATCCCATCAGATTCTTCAGTCTTTATCAGTCTAGCCGATGTCTCAGCATAGATCACAGCTCATCCCGTTGATGGTGGTTTCAGAGCATGGCTGCAAACATCTTTAAAACTCCATCCATGAGAGGTGGAGCCACGTGCCTTGCCCCTCTAATCTGAGGAGGTCTACGGCTGCTTTGACCAGATTGCAGGAAGTAGTGTTGCCGCGTGATTTCTAAGGCTAGGTCATAAAAGCCCACCTAGCTTCTACCGTTTCACTAGAACACTCACTCTTGGAGCCCCTGTGCCGACATGGAAGCAGTCTACATACCCGGGAGCCACCCTGCTGTGAGGGCGCCTGGTCCACGGGGAGAGTTAAATATGGGTGTTCTGGTGAGCAGTATCAGAACGAGACCAGCCTGTGAGTCACCCCATCTCAGGGGCTAGACCAGCCTCTAGACTTCTTGAGTCTTCCCAGCCGAGGCCCCAGACCCTGTGAAGCAGAGACAAGCATCCGCGTGTACCCTGCCCAACTTCCTTCCCCACAGAATCCAGAAGCTTGGTACAAGGGTGGTTGTCTTCAGTTACTAAGTTGTGAGGTGGGGTGGTACTCAGCAACGGGCAACGGGAACGCCGTCTACATAGCCGGGGCCAGCTGAGGAGCTAAAGGCTAAGGGCACAGGAGTCACAAAGCACTGGGGTTGAATTCTAGATGAGACCATCTTCCAGACCAGGCAAGTTATTTCACGCCTTTGAACTTTACCCGTCTCATCCCCCCAGTAGTAATAACGATGGTATTGCGGTCCAAGAGCTATTGCACGGTTAAGCGAGAGGATGTGGGGGGATCTTCATGGACAGTGCCTAGGACACCGCAGGCATCCAGAGACACTGGCTCTGGTCATTGTCATGGAACGTCTCAGCGAGTGCAGTTATTATGCTAACACCTTGCAGAGGAGGAATCCAAACTTGGAGAAGTGAAATGACTCCCCCAAGGTGACACGGCTGACCGGGCCTCTAAACTTCATTGCTAGGGCTTCAGAGCCTCGGCGCCAGGGACACGGTGAGTTCCCGGCGGAGCCGAGTCATTTTCGAGGGAATTGGGAAGGGAGGGAAACAGCACTGATCTTTCGGCCCCTAGAAAGCACCTAAGGAGACACAGAAGAACTTCTCTGCCTGCACGCCCACTGTCGAGAGCCCCCAGTACCAAATTAGAGGGACGTCTTCCCAACATATTCCCAAACCAGCTTCCCTTAAAGCAAAGCTAAAAAAAAAAAAAAAAAAAGTGATACTCTAAATGTCATCCTTTCCCGTGCTGGTAAGCAGCTTATTTAGCCCAGTGTGTGGCCACCTTAAGAGCCAGGAGGAGAGAACCTACTGCTGGAGTTATCTCTGGGAGCACAGGGCAGGGGTGTTGACTGAGTCCCTGGGATACTGGGGAGAGAGAGGCAGGGGAGGTGGCAGGGGAGGGAGAGGAGAGGGATGGGCATGCATTTTCCTTTCTTTCTTTCTTTCTTTCTTTCTTTCTTTCTTTCTTTCTTTCTTTCTTTTTTTTTGTTCTTTCTATTTTTTATTTATTTTTATTATTTATTTATTCATTCATTCATTCATTCGTTTCTATTTTTTTTTTGTTTTTTTTTAAATAAATTTATTTTTTATTGGTGTTCAATTTATCAACATACAGAATAACACCCAGTGCTCATCCCGTCAAGTGCCCCCCTCAGTGCCCGTCACCCAGTCACCCCCACCCCCCACCCCCCACCCTCCTCCCCTTCCACCACCCCTAGTTCATTTCCCAGAGTTAGGAGTCTTTCATCTTCTGTCTCCCTTTCTGATATTTCCCACTTTTTTTTTTCTGCGCGGAGATGCTAGAGGCTCAGAATATGACAGTGGAAGTGGAAGGAGGCGATGTATTCTGTTCAACTCCCAACATTTTACAGATAAGAAAACCTTGGACGTCCAAGGACCTTGTATGGATGTGGACAAGGGCAGCTCCTAAAACCAACAATCCACTTGCATGAACTGGCTTTAGAGAGATTCCTTAAGTAGCCCAACCACATACGCCCGGGGTCTCGGCAGCATGGGTGGCGTCTCTCTTGTACGGATGAGCAAACCGAGACTCAGAAGACGAGCATCTCACTGGAGCTCACACAGGAAGTTGGCCTGAGAGCTCAGCTTGCAGCCTGGTCAGCGGAGCCTGGGCCTTATCTTCCTGGAGCAAGAGACTAACTCACTACTTTACTGCCCAGAAATTCACAGGTCAGGAGTGTCTTTCCTCTGTAATAACTGGATGTGTCAGTTATCACAGAGTTAGAGATGCGTGTGCCCGAGGAGGCTGGGAAAACAGGAAAAGGTGTGATAATTAAATAGAAAAGATGAATTCTTTTATTAGAAACGATCACTTCTCCTACAAGAAGAAACCGATGCCCCAAAGGGTAGAGCAACTTTCTGGTTAATGGAAGGGATAAAGCTGGATAAAGAAAGGGACAAGAGCTTGGGATATCAGAGGACGCACACGGCCCTGCCACGCTAGATGTCCACCAGTCGAGCGTCCTCACGTAGATTACCTTGGTTTCCTCGTGTAGAAGTTAGGAGTAAACATTACCTTGCCATATGCTTGCCTTAAGGATTAAACATACAACAGCTAGCATGTAGGAGGACTTCCATGATTTCTTCCTAAAAGGAAGACCCAAGACTCAAAATAGTGTTCTTTAATCCCAGCTTCTTTGGAAAACTGAGATTTCTTTTTTTATTATTTTTAATTTTTTTAAGGTTGTATTTATTTATTCATGAAAGACACACACAGAGAGAGGCAGAGACACAGGCAGAGGGAGAAGCAGGCTCCCTGTGGGAACTTGATCCCAGGACCCCCGGACTCGATCCCAGGACCCCGGGGTCACCCCCTGAGCAGAAGGCAGACACTCAGCCGCTGAGCCACCCAGGTGCCCCCAAAAATTGAGATTTCTGGAGGAGACTATGAAACAACCTTGTGGGGCCCTGTTTCTTATCTTTTGAGGTGGATACACCAGGTGAAGCAGCCACCCAGCTCACAATGCCATCATCCCCACTTTAGGGGTCTGCTCAGTGGATAGCAGTGGGACCCTGGAGGCCATGTCCCGACCCCTGGCCCTAGCAAGTTGGCCCAGAGGGAGCTCCTGCGTCTAAGCCCCTGGATTTGCACACCAGAATGAAAGGAAGAGACGGAGTGTCGCCCTGGTGGCAGTCATGGGACACGACTGATGAGAACCACAGGGAGCCACACTCTGTGCCTTGGGGAGGAAGGCAGTAGAAGAGAACGGAGGGCATTTTCAGGGATGAGAGGTGCAGGAGAGCCGCCAGTCTGTGATCCAGCTCTGGCCGTCACCCACGGCTGGCAAGATGTCCCTGGGTCCTTCCAGGAAGTTACTTCTCTCTTGCCTAAGGAAGCTTCTCGCCTAGGATTTCTTCCCATTGGGTTGAATTGGGTGATGGTTAAGCCTTCCCTTCCCCTCGAGCAGTTGCAGTTCTCCGACATGGACTGAGAGTCCTACTGCTACTCTCGTCCCCAAATCCAGGACTGGAAGAAAGGGAGACTTTGTAGACCCCACGGTAATACGCCCGAGGTAAAGAACGTCTGAGAGAGCCCTCGCATCCACCTCCCCTGGGGCAGCCCCCCTCCCGAACCTAAGAGCACAAGGAACACCTTTCCCCTGCAGTTAAACAGCATCTCAAACATTTTAGTGCTGCTTGTTGTATAGGAAACGTAGAAGACTCCTACCTGGAGGTGTTTTCCTTTTTGCCGTCTTTCTAGAACCTGGTATCCTTGCCCTTCCTGGCTTACACCTGCAGCCTTCTTCACAGAGTCCACCTCTGGGAGAGCCTGTCCCATCCGCAATCTGTTGTCAATCAAGCCTCAGAGCAAGAGTTGCAAATTCCAGGGTCCTCACCCCCTCCTCACCCTCCCCCTGAAGCTAGAGCTCACCAGGGACTACCTCCCCACTCTAGGGATCTCCCAGTACCTGCGTGGGGTGCTCCTAATGCAGGAAACCCTGCAATCCGGTTCACGGAGCACTACTTTCAGCACCAGCAGTGAGCCGGGTGTAGGGATATGTAGTGGGGAGGGAATAAAAGTGGAACATAGGTGACGACTGACCCCTTGCAGGTCCCCATTCCGGTCGGCAGGAGGCCACAGGCACAAATAGTGGGGATCTGCTAGGGGATGCGTCATCATCCAGGTGGGCACTGAGTTATCCGAGCAAAGGGAAGGGCAGATTGCCGGCAGGACTCCGGGGAGGGCTTGGCTGAGGTCAGCAGAGCCGCGTCTTTGATCCACCGGCCACCCCAGGGCTCTGTAGCTTCGGGCAAGCGAAGTGTCCCTGGCGTGTCAGGTTCCTCCTCTGTCAGATGGCAAAGATAGCGATTCCCTCACGGACCTGTACGGCTTAAGTGACGTCATACACGAAAAGTACCTGAACCAGTCAGTGGAGGGTCGGATGGTGTGCTCGATTCTTTAAGCAAACCGAAGGCTAACAGTCTATTTCACATTTTACACTGAAAAATGTAAAAAGCGTCCTTCGCGCGTGGCACACGCGAAGGACGTGGGTGGCATTTGGCCCTCAGGCCGTGGCCTGCCAAGCCCTGCTCCGGGAGCAGGCCAGAGGCTGGGCTGTGGGGGATACCACGGGCCTCACTCAGCAGGCTGCACGGCTCCAGGCAGGGACGTGCCACTTCGGGTTTGCTTGTGACAGAGCAACGTGCAGCACCGACTGGGGGTGAAGGGGGCGAGTCTAGGCTGACAGTCCAAACACAGGATTACGAGCATGGCTACCGAGGTGGTCCATGTGCGACGACAGTAAGGATGAAGGTGCTGGGAGATCCCTAGGGGCAAAATGAGCACAACTGGCCGTCTGGATTGAGGCGGTGAGCGGGAAGGAGGGACCGAACACCCCATGCATCTGCTCATCTGGTGACGGATGCACCTCCGCATAGAGTGGAAGTGAGCGCTCCATCCCCAGAAGCAATCAAACAGCATGGATTCCGGCCTCGCAGGCGTTCTGTGGACGGAGTGGATGGAGAGAGGGGCAGATAAAGCCTCGCCTCGCTCCTGGGGTCCACGATCCTCTTTATCAATCGAACAGGAGCAAACAAACTATTTGTTTAGTCAATGATGGATAGAGACAAACCTCACCCCTCAATACAAATCACCTTAATTTCACAGAAAGCTGTCTATTTTCTGAAGTGCTCACATCCATTATCTCTCTGAGGGGCCCGGAAAAGGACTCTGCAACGTGAAAAAATGCTAGACGAACGTGCAATTGTGTTATTATGGCCATTATTATTTTTAAAACAGGCTGCAATCCAGTATAAGAATTCTCCATTTGATTTCAAACGTAGCGCTGTCCCTCTGACTTGGGCCCAGCGAAGAATTCATTTCTCTACCCGCCTCATCTCTTGGACAACACCTGGCACATCGTAATCACAGCCATATTCCTAGCAAGAGTGAAAAAAAAAAAAAAAAAGAAGAAGAAGACGAAGAAAAGAAAAAAATGTGAGATCCTAGGCATGGGGACCCAGCTCAGAAAGCCTTCATCCCGGAGCGGTCACCATTCACCGTGCGCCCTCGGGGGCAGGCGTGTCAGGCCCCCTGGTGTGGCCCTTTCCCAGAGGAGAAAGTCGAGGCCCAGCCAACCCCAGCGGGTCCGCCCAAGGTCACAGGGTCAGAGCTGTGACTCCAGCCACCACCCCTCCCCCCGCCCACTGGACGCGGGAGGGAGCTCGCTGCAGGGGGGCGGGGATCCCCGGGCTCCGGGCCGCAGCAGGTGGTTGGTCAGACCCCGTCTCCATGGGAGGGTCGCCCCGAGACGCGGTGCTGGGGTGTCGGGGCGGCCGCTGCGGCCACGGGCCAGCAGAGGGCACTGCGGGCACCTCCGGCCGGTCCGCCCGCGCTCGGGAAGCCGGGGCCACCGGCGGTGCGCGCGTCCGTCCGCGGGAGGGAGGGAAGGAGGCCGCGGCCCAGGCTCAGCCAAGCGGGGGCATCGCCCGTCACCCCAAGGGACCTGGGGGCGGCGTCGGCCGCGGGCGGGAGGGCGACCCCGGGGCCCCAGGAGCCCCCTCCCTCCGCCAGGCTGCTGCAGGAGCACGCTCGGGGCCTGGGGTCTGGGGTCTGGGGTCTGGCCTGGGCTCTGACGCCCTGAGGCTGTGACCATGCCCCTAGGCCGCCAGTTTGCGGCCTGAACCAGCCCCGCAGCCCCCGGGAGCCCCTTCTGCCATCGGGCATGCTAATGGGTCTGGGGTCTGGGGTCTGGCCCAGGCTCCGACGCCCTGAGGCTGTGGCCACGCCCCTGGGCCGCAAGTTTGCGGCCTGAACCAGCCCCGTGGCCCCCCGGGAGCTCCCTCCCTCCACCAGGCCACTGCTCAGGGAAGCTCGGGGGTCTGGGGTCTGGGGTGTGACCAGGGCTGGGATGCCCTGAGGCTGTGGCCGTGCCCCTGGGCCGCCAGTTTGCGGCCGGAAAACGAGGCACGACCCGATGGGAGCTGCAGACAAACGTGCCGCCCACCTGCGCTTCCGAACCCGCAGCCCTTTAGGGCGACCCAGCGATGCTGCCTGACTGGGGGTGCGGTCGCAGGACACCCCAGGGACGCCTCCCTCCCCCCCCCCCGCCCCGCGCAACACTAGGGCTGCTGGCTCCATCCTCTGAGCGCACAGAGGCGTGCCCACCTGCCAGCACGCGCATGGAGATGAACACGAGCCCATGTGCCCACGCACACGCCTTGAATCCAATGCAAATCCGACCCATTAACCCAGACGCACACCGGGCTACAAGGCTGTGTCGGTGTGAACCCACAAGGCCTGAATTCTATCACCAGCTCTTCCACGTATCTGTGCAACCTGCAGCAAGATACGACTCCCTTCTGGACCTCAGGTTTCTCATTGGTGAGACAGACGTGAGCCTGGTTTCTTAAGATCGTGCAGGTGCTCACTCAGGAGTTGGGGAACCAAGTCAAGTTCCCCCCGGGAAAGGTGGGGCCCTCCCAGTTCCTCCCACCCTACAGGAGGCTCAGCTGGGCGGCCAAGTCCAAGTCCCTGGACCCAGACCAACATCCCCAGGGATGCTCTGCTCTAAAAATGTGCAAATCTTTAAGTCAGTGTGCCTATGATAGTCTCCGTACAAGCACAATCACACTGAACGCAGAGCTTCTTTTTCTGTCCTCCTTTTCCACTTAACTTTAGCATTTCATAAACATCTTTTAAAATGGCCACAGAATGTTTCCTTATATGGCTATCTGTACCTCTCTAATTTTCTATTTCATTCTCCTCCCCCCACCCTTTGGCTACTATAAATAATGCTCCGGGGGGGGAAAAAGAATCTTCATGCATAGATCCTTTCTCTATTTTTGGAATCTTTCTTTAGGAAAAAAAAATCTCAGAAATTAAATTACTAAAATAAAATCATATTTTAAGACTCTTCGTGCACATTGCCAAATTGTTTTCCAAAAACAGTTGCCCTGGTTTACACGTCTCCCGGCAATGCCTGAGAATCTCGATCATCCCATTCTCGAAAGCATTGGCTGGGCCATCCTCTCCTCGGTTTCATTTAAACTTTGTTAATTCAATAGGCGAAAAATGTTATCTCATGGTTTTAATAAGCGTTTCTTTGATTATTACAGAGAATGAACATGTTTTTCTTGTGTTTGTTCACCAGTTGTATGTATTTCCCTCTTTTGAGAATTGTCTTTTTGTGCCCTCTGCTCACTTATCTGCTGGGGTCTTCATCGAATTTAATTGATTTGCATGCGCTCTTTACATAATAAAGATAGTAATCCTTTGTCATATTTGCTGTGGGTATTTTCCCAGTTTGCTTTATGTCTTTTCCTTTGTGGTATCTTCTATCACTTCTAAGCCTATACAGCCACCCATCCTCCAGAGAGTTGATAAATATTCATTTCTAAATCCTGATTTTTTTTTCCTGGTATGATTTGATTCTATAAGCTGAAGATTCCAGGAGACCACGAATCTATGGTTCTTTGCTTCCAAGATGAGTGCTGCCAGCACTGGGTTATGTTTCACAGAATAGGCTTTCTCACCTGTTCCATATTTCCTGTATACTCTCTCTCCCTCTTCAGAGCACGAGTTCCACGCGGGCACAGATTCGGCCTGTGTCATTCTCTCTGAATCCTAGAAACCCAGCACAGTGCCAGGCACATGGTGGCCGAGCACTAAACGTCTACTGCTCCGTTAACTCCCCGATCCTGTTCCGAGCCCGTGAGAACACTCCGGTTCTGGTTCCTCGTCCGAGCACACAGCATGGCTGGCCAGGGGTACGAGGCCCCCTGGAACAGTTTTATCAGAAGAAAGGGCAACAACAGTTGAATTAAAAGTGTGAAAGGACGTGGTATTTAGGAATAATAGAGAGTGGAGCGTGCCAGGGGCCCAGGATGAGTGGCAGAGCTGGAAGCTGTGGCTGCACCTTGTGGCTGGACTCGCATAGTGGAGGGCTCTGAATGTCGCTATTGGAATTTCAACCACAACAATTCCATTCTCCACTGAGCAGCCAGACTGATCTTTGTAAAAGGTGAATCTGATCATGTCATTCCCCTGCTTTACATCCTGCAAAGGCTTCCCTTCGCACTCAGGATACAGCTGAGAACCTTATTATAGTCTACAGGGTCCTGCCCGCCTCATTCAGGCACCCCCTGCCGTCCACCCCATGCTCACCACCCCAGCCCCCTTTCTGCAGCCCTGATGAGCCCATCATGCTCCCAGGCCTCAGTAAAGTGCTCGTTCCTTGTCCTGCTCCCTTCCCATCCCCAAGCTGCATGTGGCTGCTTCCTTCCTTCCTTGGGTGGAGCTCAGATCTCCAGGGTTGCCCACACTGCCATCCCTCCTGCCTTATCCCTGGTGTAACTACCCTCCTGTAACTTATCACTAACTAAAATGGTCTTCTCTGTTCATCTTCCTGTTTATTTTCCATTTCGCCTTCTTTTTTAAAAAAGATTTTATTTATTTATTCATGAAAGACACAAAGAAAGATAGGCAGAGACACAGGCAGAGGGAGAAGCAGGTTCCCTGCAGGGAGCCCTATGTGGGACTCGATCCCAGGGCCCCAAGATCATTACCTGAGCCCAAGGCAGACGCTCAACCACTGAGCCACCCAGGGACCCCATCCATATCTCCCTCTTGAAGGAGAGAGACCTCCCTTGTCTCATTTCTGCTCTGGCTTCACCACCTACGACCATGCCTGGAACGCAGACTACATGACGGCTAACTTTCATCAGACCGTGCTGGGTAAGTAAGTGCATGCCGGTGGGAACTAACTACTGTGAGGCCTGAGCAGGATCAGACGTGTGTTTCTTGTGCCCACATGGTCAAGAGTGGTCCGACCTGGAGAGCCCAGGGGCAAGGACATGGACTAATATTAACGTGGAAATGACTGGGATTGGAGATTTCTCAGAGAGGAGGGTTTGATCCAGGGAGACCCAGAGACAAAAGGCTGTGAGGAGGTTGGTATTGGAAAGGAAGAACAAAGAAATCTGCAGAGTGCGCAGGCGGCCGGCAACCCAACAAAAAGTAGCCATCATCATGACGAATGCCTCCGTGGTGCTTCAGCCTCCACTGACTCCGCACCACGTCATGGTAGCCTCGCTGTCACTATTCAAAGCAGGCCGAGCACAGGTGGCCACCCTCCCTTTGTAGACGGGAACAGCTCAGGGTTGTGAACTCTGGGACGTGGATGGGAACCGAGGTCCTGACGCTCCGCACTGGCCCTGCTGGCGGATGCTGCCCTGACACCATTTCTTGTCGGCGCACATGCTCCCCGGAGAGGTGCACTTGGTGAAATCATGCCTTAGAGTTAATGATCCGGATGAAACCTCTTCCCCGGCCTCTGGGCCTGGAGAAGAGGAGCGCGCTGTCACTTCCTTCCTTAAGAGAGTTAAAACATGACAAGTCAGGGAGGAGGCCATTTGCCGCCACATTAACGGGAAATGCCATTTGCTCCGCTGATATCTCCATATCTGACTTCTTTTTTTTCCTCCCCTGTGGTTGGAATCACAACAGAATGGAGCAGGGACCAAGGGAGAAGAGATGAACAAAGGTCGGAAAGAGAGAGGGAGCGACATCTCCGTTCAAGTGGGCAGACAGGCTGAGAGACCGGGTGTCCTTATCCCCTCTGAACTGGAGCCAGCGACGTCTCTATGGAGGTAGCAGTTACCAGAGGCATCCCAGTCAAGTCTCTGGAGGCATGAGCTGAGGGGTAGGGAGAAGGGCCTGGAATGTGTCCTTAATTCTCCTGAATGGAATACACCCCCCCCCCCAGGTTGCACACCCAAAGCTGACCTATTGCTCCAAGGCCATCTGCTTCCTGGAGCTTAGATCAGTCACACTAATCATTTTAGTTCAGTACCTGTACCGATCTGTCATGTTTCTTTAGACAGAGAGAAAGAAATGGAAGGCCACAGGGGACCAGACCTGCACCTGTCCTCAAGTCTGGGGAACAAGGCCTGGGGTGGGGCCGCAGCCCACAGAACAGCTCCCATCTGGACGGCTCCCAATGGTGCTAGATCGGACCTTCCTACTCTTCGGGTGTTTCTAGCAACTGGCATCCAAATACATTCCCTACATGTGACAGTGGTCCAAGAATAACTTGACAATGTAGAGGTAGTGCTTATATGGGAATAAGGTTTGGGGCAATGGGGTCCCACATCCCACTTGCCCGAAGTATATCAGATGAGACACCCGTCCCAGCAGGAACAACCCATCAACTGGTTTTTCTCTTTCTTCTTCTTCCCTTCTCGCTCTCTCTCTCCACTCTCCCTTCCTTCCTTCCATTTTTCACTCACTCATTCCCTCTTTTCTTTTTTTCTGCCTCTTCCACTTCCCTTTCTCTGAATCCGAATCCATATTTTCAGATATCTCTTATGTATTAAGAAAAAAAATTAAGTTCCTCCTTGACCACTGAGTTGAAGACTCACTGCTTATAAATCATATGTAAGAAATTGAATGGTTCCCTGGGGCTGTCCTGTGTGTATCTGCCCAAAGGTAAACAGAGGCATCATTTCAAGGTAAAGGAGTGTGTGTGTGTGTGTGTGTGTGTGTGTGTGTGTGTGTGTGTGATGACTGATGGCTCCTGGGAGGAAAGGGAAGGGCAAGGGATGGAGAGCACAAGTCAAATTCATTCATTCACTCATTCTTTCATGGATTCAACCAGGAAGTATTTGATGTGTGCTTAAGGTAAGCCGGATGCTGTACGGGCCCCAGCCTCACGGAGCATCCACCCTGGTACAGAAGAGGAAGCTGCAAGGGAGCCAGTGAGATCAGGCCTGTGGTAAAGATCATATGAGGAATGAAGGTGAAGGACATGCAGCAGCAGAAGTGGCCTTGGGATCTTTTCTCGGAACGGTTGAGGCAGCTTGGTCCAAGAGGGACAAGCATCAGGCTGTATTTAAGGAGAAAGAAAGAGAATGAAGTCCAAGAAGCCTTGGTGGCCAGGAGCTATGGGAGGGATGTGAAGGGCTCAGGGCAGGGACAAGAGCTAAAGGTCAAGGCAGTCAGCACAGGGCTAGGATGTGCCCTTGTGTGTATCCATATGTGTTTGTGTCTTTAGTTGGGGGAAAAAGTCTTTATTCAGAATCCACGTATATATACCTTTCTTCTAGAAAAAAGAATCCTGGGAAGCAGATTTGGTTTTATTTGGGTAATAACTTCTGAAAGAAAAAAAAAAAAAACAGAAGCAGAGAACAAGAGGATCAGCTCTGAGAAAGGAGACTCACTTTAAAACACAGGGTTATTTCCCACTCATTTTTTCTCCTTTCCTCTTTATTCACTCTCACTATTTTTTTTTTATATTCCCAAAACATCAGAAAGGGAGACAGAACATGAGAGACTCCTAACTCTGGGAAATGAACAAGGGGTGGAGGAAGGGGAGGTGGGTGGGGGGTAGAGGTGACTGGGTGACAGGCACTGAGGGGGGCACTGGATGGGATGAGCACTGGGTGTTATGTTATATGTTGGCAAATTGAACTCCAATAAAAAATTTAAAAAAAAAACACAGGGGTTATTATTCACGGACGGTGGGGTTCACGGCTCAGGAGGTGATTGCCAGTGAAGAGTTTGCTGTACACACAAATCCCATGCTTCGAGGGGCTCCCTGGGGAAACATCAGGGTTGGTTTGGGGGCAAGTGGGGGTGGGAAAACATGGACAAGAGCCTCTCCTCAGGTTTCCACGGGAAGGAATGAGTGAGGCAGGGTGACCAAGCTTAGCATTGTCTGATGTAAATCATTTCCGTGGACTCTGAGACACAGGGGCTGACTCCAGGTAACTGGCTCCTGACCCTGGGGTGATAAGGACAGGAGAGTAGTGGCCCAGGATGTACAAGCCCACAAAGAGGGTGATTGGGGTGTGGGCTCTGGATTGGGTGGCTCACTTGTGACAGATGCACCAGATCCTTCACTGTCTGTAAGAATTGAAGGCAATCCTCCCAGAGTCAGCAGGCCCCCCAAATGTCAACGCTTCAAGAATAGAGACAATTAAAAGGCGTGATTAATACAAATGTCAGGCTCCCGAGGGTGAGAGTCAAGGTGGAGTGGGGGGTGGAGGAGAAGCACAGGTGTAAATGCAGGCACGGGGAGAAGTGTGACACTTCAGCGAGCGTTTCAAGGAAAGAGAGAGAGAAAGAGAGAAACAGAGGGAGAAACGGCAGTGCCACAAGGATTGCAACGTGGGAGGAAGAGTCAGAAGAGGTCAAGAAGATCCTTAGGGAGCTCCCCTGCCTGATGGACATGGAAGCCCCTCTTTTTATTAATGAGCATTGTTCATGAATGCTTTCAGGATTTGGGGATGGGCTGGCATTACAATATGTGCGATTGGCCTAAAATAGTCCATTAATATTTAGATTGTATGGCTATATTCTGCTCTACTGAAATAGTTTTTTAAACTTTTATGAGCTGTGGAACTTTTCCGCAATTGTGATCTTAAACAGAAGTCCAGTACATTTAAAAAAAAAAAAATAGGTGCAAACATGGGATTGTAGAGTCCTGTGAGTTTGGAAACCTTTGCTCTGGGGCAGTGATAGTCATATTGACTGGAGCCAAATCTGGTGAAAAGTTTGAGATGAATTGCAGATCTAGGATCTCGTCTCTTTCAGGGATGGGGGGCGGCAAGGAGGCTCACTCAGGGGAGGACCCACAGACCTGCATTAGAACATAAGGAAGAGGTTCAGAGGATGAGCTTTTTCAATCATATCAAACTCACCTCCAATTCTTGAGCAAATCACATGAACCTCCCTGGACTCAGTTTCTTAATCCATAAAATAGGATGCATGACACGGATCCGATAGCGTGATAATCAGGATTAAACCAGAAAATGTACTTCCAAGAGTGCTTAATTGGTAGGAAGTGTTCAGTAAATGTAGACTGTTATGATCATCCTCGTTAGTATTATTCCCCAAAGGAACTAAGCGTTTCATACCGATTTGGCCTCAATAAGACCTTTCTGGCTCCCAGAGCTGTACAAAAAGAGAACGGGCTATCTGAAACAGGCCCGAGTTGCCCAGTTCGGGGGATGTTTAGGGAGGAGTTTAAGGCCACTTCACAAAGATATTGCCAGGTGGAGTAATTGATTAAAGAGGGGCTTCCATGTCTTCAGGCAGCGGAGCTTCCTAAGGATCTTCTTGACCTCTCCTGATTCTTCCTCCCATGTTGCAATCCTTGTGGTGCTGCTGTCTGTCCCTCTGTCTCCCTCTTTATCTCTTTCTCTTTCCCTGAAACACAAATACATACATACATGAAGGTGGGACTATACACATTTCCTGGATCTACAACAGTCTTGAGAATCCAAGTACCATGGCTTCCTAAACTTAATCTCACTTGATTGCCAAAATCTCCTAATATTAGGATTCCATCAGCGTCCCATTTTGGTCAGCCACACAGAGCATCCTAAGGCTCAGACTCAGACAGATCCTTTCAGGGAGGTTGAAGGCAGAAGGCAGAGGAAGGCAGTTCTAAGAATCAGAAGGCCGTGGGCCGGATACTGCAGCAGTACAGAGCCCTGGGATGGACCGGCAGCACAGCAGCAGCTCTTCTGCATGAGCGGGACATGCAGTATGTCCAGAGGATGAAATCGAAGTGGATGCTGAAGACGGGAATGAAGAACAATGCCACTGAGCAGATGCACTTCAGGCCCCAAGTGAGGTTCTGAGGGTCCCCGAGGATTGAGTGGTGTGTGTCCTGCACAGGTGCCCTTCCTCAGGCCCGGACACAGCTGGATTGGATGACAGGCCCTTTTTGCTGCTACTTGTCCCTGTTCTTTATCTGTTCTTACCTAAGAATAAAAGTCAAAATCCTGAAAAAAAAAAAAAAAAGGTGAGGTGGGGGTCAGTCCAGAAGGCCATTAGTCCAGCTCTCTCCAAGGCTGTTGGCTCTCACATCACTCAGGTGGGTGCAACTTCCTGAAATATTAACAGGTTACAGGCAATTGCTGCTTCCCAATGCAATTGGAACCTAATATGAAGAAGTATGTTTTTCTGAAGAGGTTCATTAGGGAAAGGCAACCCCCCAATTCTGTAATTCAGAAAGACTGATGAGCCCAATATGCAGACACTTGGCTGATGCCCTGGGAGAAAAGACAGATGCATTAAACTAAATGGGAGCAAAGTCATTTTCCATCATTGGAGCTGCAAGTCATTGGCAACCCCGCCCATTTCTAGGTACATTCACCTGGCATGTTAGGCCCTCAGGAAGGTGCTGGGAATGCCTCCATCACCCTCACCTTGTAATACTAACTTTTGAGAGGATTTAGGGGTCTTAGACCAAGGAGGCAAACTCTGACCTTAGCAAGGAGTCCCCTCCGCAAAGATCCTGACCATCAGGCTTGAACACAGTGAAGGGTAAGGGACTGCCTCCTGCTCCAGGAAACCCATGATCTTCTAACCATAGAAAGTGTCCAATCCTTATGTTCCACTCAAGTGAACCTTGCCTTGTGGAGCCAGAAAACAAAGCAGCTTTCTCATACTTGCCCTTTGGTTAGATTGATGTTGTCTTCTGGCTTCACTTCTCAAGAGAAAAGTCTCTCAACACTTTCAAATGCGTTTGATTGTACTTAACTCACCTTCTTGGTAACCATGTGCCACCTCCTGCCTTTGAACACATTCTTGTTGGCCTATAAATCTCCCAAAGTATGGTACCTCAAACTGGATACAATTCTTTAGGCGTAACCCGGCAACTAACAGAGTACAGCTCTCCTTGTTCCTTCTTCATTCTGGGCACTTCCCCTAGGTACCTGAAATAATTGATACGGTTTACTGAGTGTCATTATGTGCCAGGCAATATGCTAAGTGTGTTGATCCTTAATACAATCCCAGTTAGGAAGGTCTTATTCCCATATTATAAATAAAAGAGCCAATCCATATAATAGTTAAATGACTTTCCCAAGACCACATGACTATCTATAGTTAAAGTCAGGGTGTGTAGCAAGGACTCTCTGACTTTTAATAACCATTTGATTCTGCCTCTGAGATCAGTTGTTGTCATTTGATAATATTTGTAATGTTTTACACTTTATACAAGAGTTTTTTTCCCTTATTTTATTGGTGTAAGAACACCCTCTTAAATTTTTAAGTGTACAATATAGTATCTTTGATACAGGTACAATGTCACAAAGTAGGTCTCTAGAATGTATTCATCTTGCTTAACTAAAACTTGATGCCTATTAAACAACAACTCATTTTCCCCTCTCAGTGGTCCCTGATGATCACCATTTCATTCTTTGGTTCAATGAATTTGACTATTTTAGATACCTCAAATAAACGGAATCCTGTGGTATTTGTCTGCCTGTGACTGGCTTATTTCACATAACATAATGCCCTCAAGTTGCATTCATATTGTTGCATGTTGTACAATTTCCTTCTTTTTAATATTGCAGCATATTATTCCATTGTATGTATGCTTTCTTTATCCATTCATCTGCTGATGGACATTTAGATTGTTTCCATACCTTGGCTACTGTGAATAGGGCTGCAATGAACATAAGAGTGCTGAGACTGCTTCAAGATCCCGATTTCAATTATGTTGGATAAATATCCAGACATGGGACTGTTGGATCATATGGTAGGTGATGATCAAGGAGATGCAAATCAAAATTACAATGAGATATCACTTCACACCTGTCAGGATGCTACTGTCAAAAAAAGTAACAGATAACAAGTGTTTGCAAGGATGTAGAGGAATGGGAACTCACACACTGTTGGTGGAAATGCAAAACTGGTGCAGCCACCAAGGAAAACAGTGTACAGGTGCCTCAAATAATTAAAAACAGAATTACCATATATAAAGTGCTTAAATAAAATAAAATAATTTTATTTTCAGAAACATGCCTTAACTCTAGTCCTTTCATTCCTCAAAGTCTGTTCTACATGAGCTGTTCACAGACCAGGTGCATCCCATCTGACACTATACATTTAATTTTACACTTTGTAAATGAAGTACAGGAGTTTGTGCATCCCTTAAATTTTATTTTGCTTCTTTTTACTCACTACTCCACCCATCAACGTAATTTTGAGCCTTCATTTTGTCATCCAACATATCTGCAATATTTATACACCTGATCAATATCCCTTCTATATCTTCTCCAATTCACGCATACACAAGTTGACAAGCATCAAGTAGAACCATGTAACTTACCCTGGTAATTCAACAAACTAATCCACCTGGTTATAATCTAGTCCAGTGGTTTCCAAGATGAGATGATCTTCAGAACCAACTAGAGATCATCGTGATCACCAGATCTGACCTAAGACCATCTCAATCAGAACTTCTGAGAATGAGATTCAGAAATATGTATGCTGATGTAACTCCTCTGGAGATTCCAGTCATCTCTTAGGTTTATTTGCCCCTGATCTGGTTCACATTTTTCTAACTTTTTCAAAAACACATAAGGAGAAACTTGACCAAGTTCTCTGATGTCAATGTGTCAAATCAAAGACATGATACTTAGGACTCTCCAATATAATACACCCATGATAGGAGAAAATTAGGTTAAATATATAACTTACTCTTGGTAAAATTTAAATTATTTTCTAACACTTGATTGGGGTTCAGGTTTAATTTGTTTAGATTCATTAATGGGATTTATAACATGTTTAATTGAAATCAATGGTTAACTCATAGTTATCTAGCATTACACTTAATTTTACCAAAATAAAACCAGAAACCTGCAGAAGCAGAATGACTTTCCCAAGGTCATGCAGTGAGTCAGTGGCAGGGTCTAAAGTAGACTCCAAATCACCTGATTTGAGCTCATTGTTCTTTCCTACACATCATGCTGTGTCTTAAATTTATACTTGGCTTTGAAATTCATTGTGGTTTTGTTTGATTTACTACATATCAGATGGCCTTCCTTATTCAATTTTTCTTTTGCTGATGTAAAAATGAATTTGCATTCACTGAGAACACGCCAACTAATGGCAGAACAAAGGGGAGGGTAAAGAAAGGGAGTCTCTCAACCATATTCCAAAGGATATAAAATCAAATTCAAATTTAAATATTCTGAAAGAAAATCCACAGAGATAACGTTAAGTTCAAAAAATTGGAAGAAGAGTGAAAAGCATTCAGAATCAAAGATCTTGCTTGGTGACTTTGGATAAATTGATAAACTTTTTACAAGAATCCAGGTTGTGGGCACCTCACAAACCTCATTTTGCTATGGAAAATTGTATTTCTCATAGTATAAAAATTATTTTATTCATTTATCTATAAATAAAAATGAAAGTAACTATTCTATGGCATAGTACAAAATACTAATGAAGCAGAAGTCACACTACAGGGCTACAGTAGATCATGATCTGAGATCATGAGCTGAGCCGAAATCAAGAATCAGACACTTAACCAACCGAGCCACCGAGGTGTCCCTGAAGCTGTCACATTTTAATTCTAACAGGGAGGACTGGGATTGATATTTAACATTAATGCTTAAGAAAATAAAGATCAATGCAAAAAAAAATCCATGATGAACAAAATATCAAGAGTTTCAATAGAAAATCAGAAAATATTTGGAGAAATAAAGAAAACATCTTATCTAATCATCACCATTCTAATGATGATTGTCACAACACCAGTCATTGAATCCTTGCTCTGTATCAGACCCTGAGCTGAGCTCATTTCATACATTCTCTCATTTCATCGAACTCCACATCTAAGAAACAGGTATGGCTTCCATTTCACGGGGGTGAGGAGAGGGGAATCCTCAAACTTTACAGCTTATTTGGCACTATGGGGTGAGACAACGCTCCTCTTGACTTGAGACCCAACTTGAAAACATATTAAAGGAATAACTAAGTCAAATATAAAAAAAAACACAAAAACTTAAAATCTATGACAGTTTTCGTGATCAAAATTTAAGACCGTAACACACAATGGTCTGGAGCCAATGTACTTGTGTCTCCTTTTTTGCATCCTGGAAACTGTCAAGAGATTATTGATGGGAAATTATTATTTTTTAAGTACACAGTTGAAAAATATTACTAAGACACAGAACACAAGCAGCATTTCTCTATACGGCACTACAATTAGCTGGAATGCCTCCGTCTCATCAAAACCCACCCTCTTATTGAATTTTGGCATTCTGTATACACAATTGTAAAATTACTCCAAAATTATTCATTGTATCAGCAAATCTTGGCATGCAATCATATTGAGTTTTTGCCAGCTGAAAAAATGGCATTCTGCTCTTTTTTGGCACATTCTTTTCTATTACCGGTCTCCATTAACCATTGCAGGGGGGAGATGGCTATTTATTGAATACTGGGAAGTCCTAAACACTTACCAGACATTAACACCTTCCATCCTTGGGATGCCTGGGTGGCTCAGGGGGTGTGCATCTGCAGTCAGCTCAGGTCATGATCCCGGGATCTGGGGATCCAGTCCCACATCGGGTTCCCTGCGAGGAGCATGCTTCTCCCTCTGCCTGTGTTTCTGCCTCTCTCTGTGTGTCTCTCGTGACTCATGAATAAATAAATAAAATCTAAAAAAACAAAAACAAAAACAAAAAAAACTTCCATCCTCATCACAACCCTACAAGGAAAGGCATGGCTGTCTCTCTCTCTTTAACAGGAAGAGAAGGCAGGTGTATTTCAGAAAGGCAAACCAACTCCACCAAGGACACTCAACCAGTGAGTAGCAACATCAAGATTTCAAGACCACAGTTCAGACTCTTCTGTCTACTAGAAGCTTCCTCCCAAAGGTAAGGCTGAAACACAGAAAAGCCATGCAGTGGATTCAAGGCCACATAGCACATTTATGGTGGCTTCAGGCTTCAGGCTAAATTTGGATCCTCCTGGGTTGGGGACTCTGCCATATTGATATTTATTTTTCACGGGAGACCTAGATGAGCTTTAATTGAAATGGTGGATTCCTGAGCATGTTGCTTTTTGAAATACAAATACCATGGGGGAGAGTGTCAATAAACAGTCCCTTTCCAGACCATTTCAGAAAGTGAATTTGTTGGCCCACCTCTGGGAACATATACGCAGGGAACAATGAGTATTCTATTCAATGTATGGATCTCTGGGGAACTAATTTATGTAGGGGCTGGGAAGATGCCCAGAAGGTCTGCAAATAAATCAGGGAGCATCCGTGTAGTCAGAATCCCACTCACTGAAGCTAACAAGCCCGCCCTCTGTGCTCCTTCCCTGCCTGCTCTTCTCCAACAAGACATGCTAAGCTGAACAGAAAAGAGACAGAGAATAGCCGAGAAGTAAGGGAATAGCCAAGAAGTAAGTGCTCCTTCCAAGCAAATCTGGTTAGTCCATTGTCATCTACCCCCACCACCTCCCCCCTGCTCCTGAGCTCGTGCATCATTCACACACTGCCCTCCTCCGTGGCCTCCAAGCTTCATGACAGTCCCTCCAACCCATTCTCTAGAGCAGATCAGAGCCACAATACCTGTCTAAAGCTCAGAGCAGAATCGGGGTCTCTCTTGCTCAAAGCCTTTCTATTCTTCTTGGCCCACAGGATAAATTCAGCATGGCACTTCTGACACTCCTACCCCTGCCCTGGAGGCCCTGCCCACCATAAATTTTCTTTCAAAGTTTGGCTCTGCTTACAAGAGTGGGGACAAGAGTGAAGCGTGTGAGGCACTCAGCCTGGGTGCTAATTAAAGTCCTACATTCAGTGGACTTTTACAATGTATTTTTTAAAATATTTAATTCAAAATATTTTCTTTAAAAAAAATCAGAATTAGGTATGCCTGAGTGGCTCAGTTGGTTAAGCATCTGCCTTCAGCTCACCTCATGATCCCGAGGTTCAAAGATCAAGACCTGCAGCCCTGCATGGGGCTCTCTGCTCAGCAGGGGGACTGCTTCTCCTCTCCCTCTGCCTGCTGCTCTGCCTGCTGTGCTCTCTCTCTCTCTCTCAATCTCTCTGTCAAATAAATAAATTAAAAATCTATTAAAAAAATCAGAATTGATGCAAATAAATCCACGATGAGCAAAATATCAAAAATTTCAATGAAAAGTGTGTGCCAAGCCATATTGGAGCCCGAGGCAATAGAAAAAAAAAAAGCAGTCCCACTGATTCTGTTTTTATTTAAACTTTCGATATTTTGTTCATCGTGGATTTTTTTGCATTTATCTTTATTTCTTTAAGCACTAGAGTTAAAAATCAGTCCCAATCCTCTCTGTTAGAATTAAAATGTGACAGCTTCAGGGGCGCCTGGGTGACTCAGTTGGTTAAGTGTCTTATTCTTGACTTCAGCTCAGCTTATGATCTTGGAATCACGAGATTGAGTCCCACATTGGACTCTGCACTCCATGTGGAATCTGCTTACAATTCTCTCTCTCCCTCTGCTCTTCCCCCTAGCTTGCACACACACTCTCTCTCAAAAAAAAAAAAAAAGTGCCAGTTTCAGATGACAAAAGTCCTATGCAAAAGTGGGGTATTCTAAATCTGGGGCTGGGGGCATGAGAGAGAGCTAGAATTTGGAGGAGGAAAATGGAAAGACTCAACCAGACAGATTATTTTAGAAACAAAGAATGGTCCTAGAGAGAGCTGTGGCAGGGAAGGATCATTATTTAGCTTTTACCTCAGTTTCTCACCATTTTGTGCCAATATTGTAAGAGTCAGAGTTATATATCATGAACCCTCATTGTATGTGTGAGGAAGAGTGAAGTGGCCTTTGAGGATAAGCCAGAGCCATAGCTGAATTAGAACCAAAGTCTTTTCAATCTTCATCTAATTACCAATTTATTTATTCATTCAATCATCACATATTAAGGAATAGGGTTGCCGGATAAAATATACTACATTCACTTAGATTTGGATTTCAGGTAGGCACAAATAAGGTTTATTAGAAGTATGTCCCAAATACTGCATGCATAAAAATGTTTTAAAATCAGTAGTTATCTGAAATTCAGATTTAGCTGAAAAGCATCCTGTATTTTTATTTATTAAGTCTGATAACTTTACTAGAAAGTTACTGTGTGCCAGGCCCTATACTAGGAGAACATAATGGAAAATAAAATACACCCAATCACAGTCCTTGTGGACTTTCCAGTGACTGAGGCAGGCAGGTATTAATGGGAATACTGCACAGATGACCCATGATGATTATTGTCATCATTTCTTATGAAGGAAAAGTTTAGAGTTTAATAGCAGGACCCAACCTGGTCTGGGGTACTAGTGAATATGTTCCTGGGAAAGGTATATTTGGGCTGGAATCGGAGGGTTAGGTAGGATTTAATTAGATATGTGCAAAAGGAGGAGAACTTTTGGGGGCAGAAAAATCAGTATGTGTGAATGATCTTGAGGTAGGAGGAATAATGGTCTGCTCGGAGGTTGGAGAGAAAGCAGTGCGGCTGGATGTTAGGGACAGAGGTCAAGGCAATAAGACGTTGAAGGGGTGGGAAGAGATCAGGACAGAAAGGGCTTTGCGGTTCAAACTCAGGATGTCCAGCTTTGCTCTGGATCAATGCAAAGTCATTGAGGAATTTTAAGATAGAAACTGAGATGACCAGAATGGGGTTTTGAGCACTGGCTGGTGGTGGAGAGTTTAAGACCCAGGAGAAAGCAGGGGTCCCATTAGGGATCTCTGGAGCAATGCCAGTAGGAGATGCTGATGACTTGGCTGAGAGTTAGGGAGAGAGATTTGGGTGCAGTGTCCTTCCCATCACCTTGAACTGTCAGGTGAGAGGTGATGACATTAGCAATCACAGCAATGGGAAGGGAAATCTACATGCGGGAGACACTATGAAAGTAAAATTGACAAGACTTGTTCAATAAGTGCTTCTTGATTGATTGAGTAGAAATTAACGTCTGATGCCTTCTGTGGAGATAAAAAAGCACACACATTATGCAACTGTTTAAAAATTGTTCCTTTATGTTCTCCTCGCTCTTTTAATGTCATCAAATGTCACCTCTCCTGATTGTGTGCATGTAACACGACATGTAATTAATCCTGCAGGTAGCAGGATGTGTAATTAAGCATATATGCATGGTGACTTGTAATTAAGCACACATTTATTGTGATGCACACATTGGTGGATGCTTCCTGGTGTGTGTAATTATGCATGTGTCAGATGACATGAAATCACAACTCAGTCTGTGAACAGGCTAAGGTCTCAACTCCTATCTCGACCTGTTAATTGGTATTAATCTACCTTTTCTAGAAAAACATCTTTGGTAATTGAACCTGATCTATTCTGAGGCATGAGCTATGGAAACACCACCCATGGATACCTAAAAAAAAAAAAAAAAAAAAAAAAAAAAAAAAAAAAAAGCTCTGTTTTCTTTCAATACACAGTATATGCATACAATTGACATGCATCAATCATCTAAAAGAGACCATGGTGGCAATTTCCAAGCAATGTCCTGTGTATAACAGAAGGTTCTTGCAGGATCAACAGGATGACATAGGTCCCCCAGTAGGCCCTCTTGTCTAAGAATGCAGCCTGCTGTGGTAAAAGTAAATATTCTGCAGTTCTTGAGGATGTTCTGATGGATCTTAAGCCACCCTATCAATGGAGCCCAACTTGTTCACCTAACAAGTAGTTTTTGAGGTCAGACTTACTAAACTCTAGTCCCACATTGCTATGTATTGATTAGACATGTTATGTAAGCCTCAATTTTTGACACTTATTAAAGAAAAGAAAAATAATAGTAACATAATAGTATTTTGCTCAAGGTTGTTATTGGGATCAAATGGGATTGCATCCAAAGGCTTTGTACAAAGTAACATGCCATATTTACCTATGTCAACTTTACATACATTTTCTTATTCAACTGTCACTGTAATTCCATAATATAGATGCTATTATTACATTTTGTAGATGAGGACACCAAGGCCCAAGAAGTTAATAGCATCACACAGCTATTAGGAAATTGAAGAAAGAGTTCAAATGCAGGTCTGTCTTACTCTAAAACCTACGAATGCCATATGGCTTGCTTTCCCCTTTGGGTTACAATAAGACTTTGCTTTAGTGTGTATATAAATATATAGATAACTTTGTGGCTTACGACTTTATAGCTTACTACACAGGACTCATTGCAGAAAATAGAACATAACGGTGAATGCTAAAAGCTTTGGAACCAAATACACTTAAATCAGAGTTCTAGATCCATTACTCATGACTGGTGTGAGCTTAACAAGTTACTTCCCTTCTCTGAGCTTGAGTTTCCTCATCTGTGATACGGGGCTATAATACCGTATTCACAGTGTTACTGAGCTGATCAAATGTAGAATCATCTATAACAATAACCACAAAACATCATACGTAGCATATCCTCAAGAGGAGCCTTGATTATAATTCTCTCCTTCTCCTCCCCCTCCTCCTCCTCCTTCTTCTTCTTCATCTTTGTAGTCCCTGGCATCAAACATTTTTGCATGGCACAAAACAGGATCTCAGGGGATCCCTGGGTGGCGCAGCAGTTTAGCGCCTGCCTTTGGCCCAGGGCGCGATCCTGGAGACCCGAGAACGAATCCCACGTCGGGCTCCTGGTGCATGGGGCCTGCTTCTCCCTCTGCCTGTGTCTCTGCCTCTCTCTCTCTCTCTCTCTCTCTCTCTCTCTCTGTGTGACTATCAAAAATAAATAAAAAAATTAAAAAAAAACAGGATCTCAGTAAATATGTCTTCAATTGAGTTGAGCTAGTTTTTCTGTAACCATCAGATCGAGGTAGAGTTTTGTAGCTTGAGGTTCCTTGAACAATGGGCTGGGATCCTGCATGACTGAGAAGTTGCTGCTACACCAACCAGTCGAGCAGGAGATGTACAGGAGGAGAAAAGACCTGGGTTCCCAGATGTCCCAGCCATGACTTGCCTCCCTCATCCCAGTCTTGTGATTCCACTACAAAGCCGCCAGCATCACACAAACACCGTCTGTCTCACACACACAGTTATCATGTCAGAAGTGAGACACTCAGCATCAGAGTGACAGGGGGCTGTCACGAGGCTGAAATGTTTTCTGTCTGTTCAGGAGAAAGGTTTTGCTGGAAGTGGGGAGGGGAGAAACATAGGCACCTGATGAAGCTTGGCAGCTGATTTCATTTCTTTGTCAGAAAGGATCTCACTCTTGTGTTAAGGATAGAGGAGCTTAGGGAGCTGTGGAAGACAAGGAAGCATGGTGATCCCATCAGACACAACCCCCAGACTCACTGAGGGGGATGAGAACAGGAGCCAATGAGAAGCAGAGTAGCTCCAGTCAAAGTCCTCCTTGACCAATAACTCAGAAGATCCTGATTCTCCTGGTGAACACTTGTGATCTATACCCTTGTCACTGATCCTGACCCATTGGCCAGAAAGTTGACAAAGCAAGGTATACCTCTGCTTGTAGCAAACATCTAGAATCTTCTTCTTTTCATTACTCATCTATCATCATTTTATTTCAAGTCTTTTTGTCTTCTAACTCTGCTACTTAGAGCCTTAGTTTGATTTTTCTAGCAGTAACACTTGGTACTTGACACTGTCCATCATAGTGTGAAATTTGTCTCATATCCATTGCTCTAACACTCTCCACTCTAAGACATTGTAAGTCAGATATTTTAAGTAGGAGGATTTTTCTGCCTTGTGTACAGTACTTTAGCCAGAAGGGATGGACCAGGCCACACACACAGCCTTCAGAAAGGTTGCTGGAAAATGGAGTAAATCTGAGCTTCTGCTCCTTCTTTGCAATGGATTTCCATTCGTCTGGATGAATTAGCATGCAACCCTCCTTGTCCAAAAGCCTTTTCGAGTAAATGGACTCAAAGACTATTCTGGAGACCCTACTATTTGGATTCATTGGTATGGGAACTACTTATGCTTCTTACCATAAAGCTTTTATACCAGCACCTCTTAGCAAAGGTGCTTAGTATTTGGATGAAGCTACATGGGCCCAGATGTTTAGGCATAAAATCTGTCCATTGTTTTCCCATTTGTCCTTTTTCCTTGTGAACACAGTTTCCTCCTCAAAGAGTCCCAGAGAGATTAGCAGTTAGACACCAAACCCTTACTCCCAAACACTCAGTAGATACTAGCTGGCTCTAGAGCCCTCGGATTCATTTGGCTGGTTAAGCAATTCAGAGAGACACGTGTTATGTGTACCTTTATCTAGCAGTTATTTCATTTGATCTGGCATTTTAGTTAGTTGTGTGTGCAGATAACCATGTTATCAAAGATAGACATTTACATATACAATTCATGTGGAAGCCAGGATTAAAAGAGATGACAATATTGAGAAAACCTTTTAGCTTCCAGGAACGTCAAAAGAATTTCTTCAACCAATAGATACTAATATTCTATTAGGGGCTAGGAACCGCATTAGATACCAGGAACATGAAAAAGACAGAGCCGTACCCCAAGAAGCCTCCAGCCCAATAGGCAAAAGGGCAAGTAAACAGACTGGCACACTATAAGTGCCACATTAGGTGCAAACACAGTCAGGGCATTGAGGAAGGTGTTCTGGCACCTGAGGGAGGATAAGTCGGGAGGCAGATGGGCATCTCTGGGAGAAGGGTCATGCGCAAAGGCCATGAGTTGACATTGAATGTAGCATGGGCGATAGAAACTGTGTGGAGGTCCCCTTTTTTGGAGCAATGGATTGAATAGAGTATAAATAAGGAGTGCAGGATGGTGGTGGTGCAGTCTCTGGAGTAAGACCACCAGAGTGCAAACCTTGGTTCTGCTCCTTACTAGCTGGGGACCTTGTATAAATTTCCTATCATCTCCTAACCTCAACATCCTCATTTGTACAATGAGGATCAAAATAGTCTCTATCTCATAAGGCTGATGGAGGATTAAATTAGTTATTGCATATACCATAGTGAGAATCTGTCTGGCACAGAATCAATGGTGACTAGAACAAAATGGTGGCTAGACTCAATGGACAGAGAAGAGGGGTTGGTTAGAAGCTTTTCGAGAGATGAGGTTGGTGTAGCTCAGATCCCAAGAGCTTTGTTAGTTGTGCAAAGAAATAGTACTTGAACTCTGACCACAGAAAGCTTGTCATTCAGAGTAGGGAGATGATTATAACAGAGTGACCTACATACTGCATTATGGAAAGAGAGAGGGTGGTGATGGGAAGCTCACAGAAAGGGTCCTAATCCAGTCTAGGGGCACTGAGAAGTCTTCTCAGAATGGATGAAATGAAGTCCTCACCCAGCTGGGGTATGAAGCAGGGTTTTTGGGGGGCAGGGAGGCAGTGATGGGAGGGAAGCGGTGTTCAGGCAGATGGTTAGGACAGTAGCTATCTCCAGTAACAAATGCATATTATAGACTAGAAGTTCTGTGAAGTGAAAAGAAAAAGGCCTCTGAACCCTTTCAGCTTCAGAAAGCCTGTTTTTGATCTCATCCCCGGGCCATGGAGGTACTGGTCTCAGTGCTTTCACATGCTTCTCACCTGGTCCTCAGTACCTCAAAAGGTGGCTACTGAAATGTCCCTTTTACAGAGAGGGCACTTTGAGGTCAGGTGATTTGCCCAAGATCAGAAAGGTAAGTGGTGGAGTTGACCTGTGAAACCAATGTCTATTGGACTCCAATGCCCGGATGCTTAACCATTAATTTCAGATATTTAAACTTCAGGTAAAATGCTTCCCTGAGATTTTTTTTCCCCAGAAGACAAATGAGTAAATGCTCCTGAAGAGAACCCAGAGGAGTCCATAAAACCAAGTGTCCTTTCAAAGCTCAAGTCCAGTCAAGCAAGGCCAGGAGATGAAACCTTCCCCAGAGCACTAGAGTGTGTGCATATAAATGTGTGCACACGTGTGGGTGTATGTGCACATGGACTATTAACAAAGTGATGTTCCCTTGGCTATGGTTGATTTTATTTGATAAATATACATAGATTGGAGATGGGTTGGCAGACAGACAGACTTACATGAGAATGAACAAATTGGGGGTGAAGGGGAGGTGGATAAAGCCACCCCCACTGCCCCGGTGGTTGACTCTAATAAAACAGCTCTGTTGGAATAATGCGGTGCCTGAGAGATGGGGTGTAATATGGTTAAATGCTTTTACAGTTCCCCATTAAAGTAAGTGGATGGAAATTCATAAAATATTGATAGCATTTGAAATGTGTTCATTCATAGCTCTGCCCAGAATCTCAAGTGATGGAAGGGTAACTGGCCCAGGCAAAGACAGTATGACCCAACCACACAGCCCCTCAATGCCCAAGTATCTGGGAAGTTGTCTGCTCAACAAACCTGTAAGGGGAGCACTGAGAAAAGGGAAGGTGGAGAGGTAGGGGAGGGAGCACTCACCTTGCCCAGTTTCTCTGCCCAGCAAAGAAAGCACAAAGAAAGTGTGCCCACCATGGCATGAGGAAAGATCTTGCACAGACTTACAAAGCCAACTCAGCAAAATCAATAGGTCTCCAACTAGACTCTATTTTTGTAATGCTTCTTCCCCACTCCAACCGTGCACTATGAATGAGGGTTTGATCCCACTACCCACCCCCTAGCTACAGCTGGTTGTCCTGGGAGTGACCTGGCCAAATGAGGCCTATCACATTCTCTTTTTAACTAGAAAATCTGAGATGGTGCTCCAGGGAGCCAGTCTGTCTTTTTTGACAAAGCTGAGATGCCTGGTTATAAACACTTCCAATTCTGCTTCTTGTGACAGGGACAAGGTCTTCCAAGAGAACAAAGCATCTACAAAGAGAAAGCAGAAACAAGGATGGAAATACTTGGTAATGTCCAGATCCTTGGTCTTATCATCCCATAGGAGCAACCAAAACACTGCCTTAGTTGAAAAGACAAAATCTCTGATTTTGCCTGAACATATTTGACTTCTGGAAAATGTCATCTTTTAACCCGTTTTACTTTATATCCTCCATCTATTACATAATATGTAACTAACAATTACATGTAACGTTTACTGGCTATTTTCCCACGCGTTATTTCACTACACTACTTTATGAATTTTCTCATGGAATCCCTACAGTAATCCAGAACGTGACTCATATTGTCATTCCCATCTTACAGATGAATAAACTGAGACTCTTGAGTGGAGACACAGCTAATTTCACAGACTTATTAAATGGCAGATCCAGAAGTCCAATAAGGATGAGTCCAATGCCAACTCTGTGGTCTTAGTTCTTTACTTCCTCCCTAAAAAGCTCCTGAAAATCTAGACTGATCATCCAGCATGGCATCTAACCACCGCCAGCTCTTGCCTCCCCCAGGCCATCACTCCATCTTCCCTGGACTCCCACCCGCAGGTATGTGGACTCCGTGTCCCATACTGTCTCTGTCCTCGGTTGAGTCCTCACATGGACTTGGGCCTCTGAATGTCTCAGGTCCTAGTCTTTGTCCAAAAAAGTCTGTCCTCTGCTTTGTTAAGTGTCTTCTTTACTTTTTTTTTTGTCAAATGCTGCTTTGATCATGCTACTCCTTCGCTAGAAAACCGTAAGTGAAAACACATTTTACACCAGACCAAGGTCAAGTTCCTTCATAAGGCATTCAGTATTTTTCACAGTCTGACCCCAACCTACCTCTCAAGACTAATTTCCAGCCAGTCTCCATGATACTCCAATATCTCTGTCTACACCGAGAGAAGTTCTAATCCCTAATGTGCAACTGTCCTGCTGCTCCTCTTGTCTTTTTCTCTTTCTCTGGCAGACCTGAGCTTTCCACAGGAGCACATGGTTTCCGAGGGGCAGGTGGATCTGGAGTTGACATCCAGGTATCCTGATTTCTAATATCTACTCCCTGTGACTTATTCTTTTAGTATTTTCCCCCAAAATCTTCACTGAGAGCTTTGAGCTGTTTGATTTCTCAAATTCCATGCTTCTGTCTTTGGGGATGAAGGCATCGAAGATTTTTGTTCACATACAGCACCTGAGAGGACAAATGTTAGCATTTGTCATTTAACCTGTGAGATCATTCTTTTTCATATACTGGTACCTTTAAAGATTTTAAGATGATGTGACATAAGATAATACACACATTTTAACACATAGGGGAGAAATGTCTGGAGTCAGCAGCAATTTCTAGAAATACAGGCATTTATGAAATGTGGTAAGAAGGGCTCAGGGAACTCTATGTGAAAGTTATGATGAGCTTATTTGAAAGGAGAAAAAAATGAATAGAGGGTGTATTGGCATCTTTGTCTTTTGGCCACTGGCTCCACAGAAAAGATAATGACCAGGTTCCATCGTTCTCTCCAGTTTCTATCAGTGTAAAAGTCGCCTTCACACGGATTTGAAAGCTGATAACCCATTGTCTCTGCCACTTTGCCAGGACAGAGAGCTCACTGTGCATGCAGCCCATGCTGCAGCAGCAAGGGAGAGCACTGGACAGCTCTGGGAGGCCCCGGGCACCCCGAGCCAAAGTCCACTTCCCAGCAGCTCCAACCCTAGATCTGCTTCTGCCTCCGCAACCCCCTGAATGAGGTCACGTTTTCTTCCATGCTGCTGCAAATTTTTTTTTTTTTGAGACATCTGAACATGGCTTCTGGGCGATGACATTTGAACCATGGGCCTTTCTCATTCTTCGTGGGCACCTCTGCTGTCAGTTTTTCTCCCCCAGAACTAACTTCCCAACGTGGAAGCAGGTCTTCCTTGGATTGATGGCCATTAAAGGGAAGTAAATGTGCTGACATGCAAGATCTTGGGTAGGGTACTTCCCGGGAATCTGTGGCCTCTTAGAGGTCAATGGGGAAGTGCTTCATTTTTTTTGGAGATTAAATTGGGTTTTACTAATGGAGCGGGAGTGGAAACTAATGGAGGTGATGGGAGTTTCAATCAAAACCATGATAGATTCACCCATTGGCTTTAGCCCCAAGCGTCCTGCAGCTGGTATCATAACCAGACCCCCAGCTGAGTTAGTCAGGAGGTGTTTGTGAACCTAATGCAAATATAATTAAATCCTCTTTCATCAGCTGTTTGCTTGGAAGGCTCTCATAAAGCAAACTTCTCGGAGGTTTCACTGAACTGTGTCCCTTTGTCAAGATCAAGGTGATCTTGAGTAGGTCATGGACCCTCTGAGCCTGTTTCTTCTTTTGTAAAATGGCAGTGATGACATTTGCCCTGCTTACCAGCAAGGGTATCCCTGCTTTCTGGACATGCTTTCAGCTCTTTTTCATCTGATCAACCCCTGCTTTACCCTCTGCAACGTGTCTAAGACATCACTTCCGTACAAGAGTGCTCCCGGATTTCCTGATCCCCCCAAGCTAAAGTAGGTTCCCATTGAAATGCCCCCATGGCTTGTCAGGTTTACGTACCTTTTCATAGAACTCCTAGTACCTGGAACTGTGCGCTTAATTCTAAATTCCCTTCAGGACCATAACACCAATGAAAGGAAGAAGGAAGCCTGTCTTGTCTCCTGCCTTGGCCAGTGCCATTCTTGGTGTCTGGTACCCAGCAAGTGACATACCCTTTAAAAACTGGTCAAAGTGAGTAAGCTTTGGGGCATCTGGGTGCCTCAGTCAATTAAGCATCTGACTCTTGGTTTCAGCTCAGGTCATGATCTTGGGGTCCTGGGATCCAGCCCTGCGACGGGCTCTGCACTCAGCGGAGAGTCTGCTTATCTGTCTCCCTCTACTCCTTCCTCCATTTGCACTCTCTCTCTAAAAATAAATAAATCTCTTTTTAAAAAAAGCTTTAAAACTGATAAAAGTACAAAAATGCAAATCTATGGGAACATGATATTCATCTATATACACACATTTAAGTGTGATGCTTTCAGTGAAATTTTTACTGTAAGAAAGATTATCTCTATATCTTGATGATGATGATGATGATGATGATGATGATAAACAATAGCCTCCATCTAGCTTTGAAGCCAAGCTGGTCTGTTAAAGCCAGAGATCTCAATGGTGGCATTTAGGGGTCCCTCTGATTTTAAGGGTGAAGGATCCTCAAAGGAAACTATACCTCGATATTCACACACAGCTGATTTTAGTCAAAGTATTCTGAATGGTGGAAGGGGCAGGTGGCAGCATGATTTGTTTCTTCCCGACCCAACTAAGCTAGTTGGCTCCCCGATTGAATGTCACTTGTCCATCAAACTCTTTAGCCACCTCTCTTCCTCAGTATCAGTCACAGAGATGAGTGCTAATCCTTCTTGCACCAGCTGATTGCAGGTGCAATGGCACCTGGGAGCCTCAGGCTGTCATCCCAGGCCCACTTTTCAGGGACATCATGCATGAGATACCTAAGGTCTGATTCCCCTCACACTGGTTCCCAAGTATTACCACTTATATCCTTGACCACTGGCTATTTTTTGTGTATTGTGTATTTATTTTTATTGAGGTAAAATTCATATCTCATACAATTGACCGTTTCAAAGTGTACAATAGAGTGGTATTTAGAAAATTCACAGTGTTGTGCGACAAGCAGCTCTCTCTAGATTTAAAGAGTTTTCATCATCCCACCATATCCCATATCCCAGTTTTCATCATATCCACCATATCCATCAAAACACCATATACCCTCCCTTTCCTCCTTTTTCCCTCCCTCCCTCTCTCCTTTCTTTATGGATCACAGCAAGTGATCATTCCTTCTTCTCGGCCCCTTTACCTGGCGACTTCCCATCTGCTTCCTGTCCATGGATTCACCCCATTACGGATGTACCTTACAAAAGAAACCATGTAGTAGATAACCTTTCATGTCTGGCTTCTTTGACTCAGCTTAATTTTTTTTTCAAGTTTCGTCTGCATGGATCAGGACTCAGTTCCTTTTTCTAGCTGAATAATATTCCACTGGGTGGGTATACCACATTGTGTTTATCCATTCAACTGTTGATGAGAACTTGAGTCATTTCCACCTTTTGGCTATTATGGTAATGTTTCTATAAACATTCATGAATAAGTAAGTTTCTGCATGGATACATGGAACTGCTAAGAGTAATATATGGCATTAAACTTTTGGGAAAACCGCCAGATTGTTTTCTACTACACATCTCTACCAACAACTTTTATCGGACTGTATGTTCCCTAGACTTTGTCCTACTTGCCACTGTGGCCTGAGGGGCTTGCATCTCATAGGTATAATAATGAACCAGGGACTTTTTATAACCTTAATGGAAGGCACTAAAGAGAGAACAACCTTTTTGGAGAGAATAAGTATGAATTTTGATGTGTCAGAATTATAAGGGGGGGTATGAAGACATAAGAAGGGTGATGTCCTATTCTCTATCATATAGGAAGTTGAATTGCAGGCTCTGGGGACAACAGAAAGGAGTAGAGGAAGAAAGATAGAAGGAGGGGGAAAAAGGGAATCTAGAAAATGAGCAGAAAGCTGAGAAATGTGTACTGGCTGATGTGGCTCCTTCCAGGCTTGGCCGCCCACAGCATGCCTGTAAAATAGTGTCCTCTCATGTAGTAGGAATAAGTCACTTCACCATGATGGTTCTGGTGGTTGCTAATTCTGAAGAAGGGGTTACATTTTATACTAGGCATGAAGCAGCGTGCAATGGAAGCAAGATTCATGGAGTTTCTAAGAGGCAGAGGCACCGACAAAGATAAGCACCTTCTCCCTGCCCCACCTCACTTAGTCCCACCT
Organism: Nyctereutes procyonoides; assembly: GCF_905146905.1. NCBI lineage: Eukaryota > Metazoa > Chordata > Mammalia > Carnivora > Canidae > Nyctereutes > Nyctereutes procyonoides. The sequence goes on along the minus strand of NW_026575135.1, from coordinate 1,381,134 downwards.
TGAATCAGTAGAAATCTGCAGAGGACTGCAGCCTTACGTCGACCACAGGATTCTCTTGGGTGGCAAGAGGCAGGGAGTCTTCAAGGGGCTATCTGGGGTTACAGAAGTATAATCAATAGATACGGGGACACTGATCATATTGCTAGGCAGATGATAAGTATCAGTACTAATTTTGAATTCATGGAGTCAACCTTCATATGCTAGCACTTGATCGGAAAATGATCAGCAGGCCACGCCCAGGCACTCCTCTGAACTCCAACAACACACAGGACACTTTGCAGGAGCGGTGTGTGTGGCGAGAGGCTTTCTCTCAGAGAGCTCATAGTAGGGCTCATAGTAGGGCGGGGAATAGGAGACTCAAATGGGAAGAACTGACCCTAGGTCCTGAAGTGAAACGACAGAGCATTGGATGCCGTCCACCTGAGGAAGACAAATGAATTGTTAGAGGAAAGAAAGGCAATGCCATGGGGACGGAGGGAGAGAGGGAGGGAAGGAAGGAAGGAAGGAAGGAAGGAAGGAAGGAAGGAAGGAAGGAAGGAAGGAAGAAAGGAAAGAAGGAAAGATGGAAAGAAACAAGAAGCAGAAGCAGAGATCTATGGTGATCAAGGACAACTCTGAAGAGCCAGCAGAAGGAAGAATAATGTAGGTATAGACGCTAATAGGATTTGCAGTCAGGTGATCATAAATTCAAATACCAGCTTTTCCACATATTAATGACATGTGTCCTTAGATCATTTATTTTCTCTCTCAAAGCCACGGTTTCCTTATAAGCAAATGGGAATATTACCTATCTTGTAAGATTGTCATTAGGATTAATTTGGATAATGAATGCAAATGTTGGCACAGGCTAAAGAAATATCCTCTGATATTTCTTATTTCACTAAGTGTATTCAACATGTGTAAGGTGTTGGATTTTGTTAAATGGCTCATCCATCTATAAACATGTCATATGATTTTTTTCTTCTTAGTTCTATTAATATGATGGATAATATTAATAGATTTCTTAATATTGAACCACACTCTGTTCTGGAAATAAAACCCGCTTGGTGGTAATATATGTCTTTTTAATATGCTGATGTTAATCTTTTTTGCATTGATACTCGTAAGTAATGTTGATTTGCACTTTTATTTTTTGGAGCAAACTTTGCTAAGGAAGTTGAAACAAACGTTATGCTCATCTTATAAAATGAATTTGGAAGCGTACTTTCTGTTTCCATACTTTGCAATAATTTAAGGAACATTGACATAATCTGATTTTAAAGATTTTGTAGAATTCAAATGTGAATTTGATTTTGTGTGAGGACCTTTGTAACGACTTTCACTAAATTTTTCAAAGACGGTTTGTGTGCAGTTTTCTGAATTTTGGCAAGTTGTAGTTTTCTATAAAAAGGATCAATTTCATCTGACTTTCAGGTATATTCCCTGCAATCATACAAAGTCATCTCTTGAGATGTTTTTTCTTTTCATAGTTATTTCCCCCTTGTTATTCCTAACTTTATGTATGAATGTTTTCTTCCACCAATGTCTCAGTTAGGTTTGCTAGTAGCTTTATTGATATATTTTTTTTAAGTACCAAATTTTGGACTTACTTACTAAATTAACTTTTCCACTTCATTAATCCCCTACTCTCATCTTAATTCCTTCCTCTACTCTTTTTAGTTTTCTTTGTTTTAGTTTTTCTAACTTTACTGAGTTGGGCATTTTATTCATTTATTTTATCTTTTTAATTTATTTGACATTGGTATTTCATGTTTTGATTTTTTTCTTTGACAAATGCTTTAGTTTTATTCTATAGATTTTGCACGCTATATTTTCAATAGTAGTATCATTTTCAAATAATTCTATAATTTTATTTCACTTTCCCCAGGTTTTTAGTCAACCATTTAAAAAAAATTACTTGAGAGAGAAAAACCTTAAAAAAATTTCTATTATTTCTACTTTTCCTGGATATCATCGTAAATTTCTACTATTTCTATTCTTTGGAACTTATAAAGAAGCATGTGTGTGTGTCCTAAAATATAGACAATTGCATGAATATTCTATATGTCCTGAAAATAATTTATGTTATGAATTACTAAGATTCAGATGTCTATTTTATTCACTGTGTCGGTTAGGTCTCCTAAATTGTATCAAACTTGGCCTACTTCACAAATTTTGGATTGTGCTAGGTATGTTAGATACTGCTAAGAATTTATATTCTTTCTTGTTTCTAGAGTTTTTACTTTATGTTTTTGCTGTGGTTTTGGATGCTTTAGTATTAATAACAGCTCTATATTGTGCTTTACAGTATATAACATCATAAATATCTTTCTGTGACTCTTTTAAATGGCATCAGTCCACATTTACAGTGACTAACATCTAGGTTTGCTCACACATTTCCCAGGATGAGAATTTTGGTGCTAAAAACAAGAAAATCCCAGGCAAAGTGGACAGGTTGGTCCCTGTACTGAAATTCTGCCCTTTCTGGTATATAGACTGGGAACCTTGAATTATTTTACTTATTTTTTTGTAAAGCTTTATTGAGACATAATTTATATTTGGTTACATATTAGTTGCCTAGAACTGGGGGATTTGAAGGAAGTGAAGACCATTTGCTAGTGGGTATGGGTTTCTTTTTGGGATGATGGAAATGTCCTCTGATTTATTTTTGTTTCCATTTGCCGAGTATATATATATATTCCCATCCTTTTATTTTATTTTTAACCCGTTTCTATCTCATAGTTTCAAGGTCTAAATCTCTTATTTGTAGCACACTGTAGAATTTGTTTTTTAGAGAATCTAAATTTTTTAAAGAGGTGAATTAAGCACATGATACTTATAGACAGGATTGTTATATTTGGCTTATGCTCTATCATGTTTTATGCTGTATTTAAAAATATACTATTTTTTATACAAATTTTCTTTTATGATTTGTCCTATTTTATTCATTTCTATATTTTTACACTTTTAAGGGGGAGGATGGAGTGCCTAAGAAAGTTTGTAAGTTAGTTCAAACTGCCTCCTTTATATCAATACTTTTATATTTAGGACAATTGATTATCAGTTTACTACTCTGAATAATATTAAAATTAACATAAAAAATTAAAAATAATATTAAAATTTGCTAGTAATCTCTTCCTCATCACCTCATCTCTGTGGTTCCACAAGTCTTACCATGTTAACTGAAGCTTCGTTGAGCTTGACGACGGTGCCACTGAAGATCTGGCAAAGGCGAAATAAATCCCTGGAATTGATTTGAAACAATATCCTTTTATTCCTAGGTAATAACTGTAAAGTGATCATGAGCTTAATCTACTTTTTAAATGCTTTTCCCCTTTTTAAAACTTAATGCTGTGTTCCTACCCCTTCAGAGCATACAGCTGTTAGGGCCAATACCTTCCCTCCCGTAAGCATCACTTACACTTTGTTCTACAGGTAGCGTATATTTAATGCTCACCACCAGGCCTTATGTCACTGTCGCTCCAGTCAATTTCATTCTTTGGTAGTTTACTCAGGGAAGACTCCTGGGAACAATATTTCCTGCGTTCTTGCTTATTGATAGCAGTTTGTCTGCAGTTTTTATACTTGAAAGTTAGTTCAGCTGGATTAATAATATATGGCTCATATTTTCTTTCCTTGAGTATCTTAAATATGTCATTCCATTGTCTCCTGTTATAAAGTGTCACTGTCAAGAAATCTGATAGCCATCAAATTTTCTTTCCTTCTCAAGTGACTTAGTCCTTTTGCCTGGGAGCTCCAAGCATTTTTTAGAACGTTTCAGTATTGGTCATTCTGGATCATTTTTCTTGATTACATGGTGCTCCTTTCTAGCATGTGCTTTCAGATCTTTTTTTTTTTTTTTTTTAAAGCAAAGTTGTTTTAAACCGTTTTGCTGTTGGTGTTTGGTGTTTGTTTTCAGCCCGAAATTAGTCATTTATTAACTGACCAGCTTACAAAAATGATCATGGTAGCTATCTTAGTTCGTCCTTCTAGTAAGCCTAGCCATCCGGTCTTCCCTGTTGGCCAGCGTCTCCACCTTCTACAAACGGGTGGTCTTTCTCTTCATTCCCCCTGTGGAGAAGATCATTTGGAGGCCCACAGGAAGGTATCTGCTTCTTTGAAAGGTTTTCCTACAGTAGGTCTCATGAATCAGGTCCTCCATGCAGTCGATGCCACGTTTACCAAGAGATCGAGCAGCCAATGTGGTGTCTATCCGGGCAATTTGCTTCTTGTTGATTTTGCCATAACCACCGTTACAGCTCAACTCATTTACCGACTTCAGGTTCCCTCACGCTCTCTGTGGTTCCACAAGCCTTACCATGTTAACTGAAGCTTCGTTGAGCTTAACGACGGTGCCACTGAAGATCTGGCAAAGGCGAAAAAAAGCTGCAACAGTTTTCCAACCTTTGGGCTGGCACCACCGCTACCTCTGATCCCGATGACAAATGCCAACGTGGGTTCCGCACGTTCCCAGAAGCTGCCAGCTTTCCTTGCCATTCTGCTCCTCCTGGCTCCATTCTGAACACCCGCCTATATTCCTCGGGTAATGCTTAGCGTTTTAATACATAAGCTTCCTCCTTCCTTTTCAAGCATTTTTGGGCAGGCTTCTTTCTCACAGGCTTCACCTTCAACTTTGCAAAATGCCTTTGCTTTTTCCTAAGGGTTTCTGGCACAGCAGGAACCTTCTTTGTCTTCTCTTCGCTCTCCATGGTTCCAGCCTGAAAAGAGCTGTTTGTTTGGTTGGTTGGTTTTTATGATTTCTGTTCCATGGCTTGGTTTTCTTCTTTTGTGAACGCTTACGCATCATATACCTATTTTCTATTACTGTCACTTTTTTTTTTTCGAATCTTATTTCTTTTCTCTTAAATCTCTTTCATTTGTTTTGGTGGTTTAAAATTTTACTCCTTTTAACCTCTATTTTTTAGGATATTATCTGCTGTCTTCATTCACTCTTGTGTTCTTTCCTGTTTAATATTTATTTCTGAAATGAGTGGGTTTTTTATTTTCTAATTCTTTTGGAGTTCTATAACTTTATTACTAAGTGTTTCTGTTACAGATTTATGTTTTCTTTCATTTCCCCATTATTACCTTAATTTCTTTTAGTACATTTTGAAATTTTAGCCTACAGTTGTCTTCTGTCTGGAGTATGTTTTTATGGTACACTTTCATTGCCAATAAATTGCCAATAGAGATTATCCTCTCCAGTCTCCTTTTTCTTCACTAATAAGTTTGTATGGGACTCAAACTTGACCCTTCCCTGTTGCCTATTCTTATGTGAAATTAGTTTTCCCTAACTTTTGGGAGGAATAAGTGGGTCAGGACAGATTTTTCTAGCTTCATGGTTTTACAGCACTCTTTGTTTTTTCCTTCTTCTTCACACTAGGACCCATACTTTCTGAGAGCTCCTCACTTCTCCCCCACTTCTGTCTGGTCTTCTCTTGCTTGTGTCTTGGCTTCTCTGTCCAGAGACCTGTGCTTGGAGGGCCTCTCTAACTGCCATGAACCCACTGCCATCCACCCCCATAATATGCATGTGCAGCTGCGATGCCCTTCTGTCCAAATATATTTGTTTTCTCAGATGATATCAAAATTCTTGCTTCCCCTCTGGGATCAGGTGCCCTAATTAAAGGAAAAGTGGGGAAAGTGGTTGTGAATAGCACTCACCTATGGTCCCAACATGGAGAGTGCACGGTTTCTTTCGTTCTGTGTTCTTGTAGAACTAGGGGTTTCCGTCAAGATGCTTGCTCTCTCTTCCCCATTAGCTGGCCAGAGCATCCTGTGAAATATATTCTTCAACTGGTACCAATTTAGTTGGCGTTTAGCTGGACTGAGCAGGGGGTAAAGCATGCTATCAATTGCTCTCATTGCAACCTTGATATTGTAACCAGATGGTTGTGGGATCATGGGGTGCCAGGAGACACAGACAACCAGTCTCAGGACCCTTATTTGGGACTACAATCCTGAGACTCAGAGCCACTTCCCTGGTTGCAAGGCTCACTAACTTGTATAAAGAACAAGGTAGATGTGCCATGGTTGAAGATTAAAACAAAATCACGTGAGTGTGTGTGTGTGTGTGTGTGTCTGTGTGTGTGTGAGAGAGAGAGAGAGAGAGAGAGAGAGAGAAAGAGAGAGAGAGGGCACGTGTGCTGGAGATGGGGTAGTGAGGGGTGGGTACGTTTACACGGGCATTTCTGACCACTATAACGAACATCGTATGCAGTGATGTGAGCCAGAACTGAAGCGTGGAGCAGAATGTCCTAACCAAGGAAGAGGAGCATTTATTAAGACACATCCAACTATGTCTGTAATTAAATCCTCCCAACAATTCATTATCATCCCCTTTGTGCAAAGGACTAAAATGAGGGTCAGAGAAATTAGATAATCTGCCCAAGGTTATACAACTAATAAGATCTCTTTGTCTCTTAAATTCATGCTCTGTCCACTTTCAGGCGCTGTTTCCAGAGACCTCCCCTCCCCCCTTTTGCCGGCAGCTTTGCATTTCAATAAGGTACCTGGGTTGAGGGTGAAGGCTAGCAAACATTGACACTGGCTCCCTGGCAATCCTCTCCCTCACCAGAGTCCACCATGCTCCTCTTCTCAGCCTTGAGAGATCCAACACTAGCCACCCTGGCCCAGGCCGCCCAGTTGGAAGAGGCAAGCAGGAGGCCAGCGGGCCCTTCCTCTCTGGCCAGCCTCCCCAGGCTAGTTCTCGTCTGTCCTAATGCTGGGACCAGGCCCTCCCTTCTCCCCCGCCAGCCTTGCTGCCGAGGATAGCAGCACAGCTGGAAAAATAGATAGGTCTTTCTAACCCTCTCATGCGTGTGCTGTGGGGCCAGGTAGCTCTATAAATATGGTAATGGCTTCTCAAGCATGCCCAGACTGGAAATGAGACTGTGAGCCTGGAGAAAGGCTGTTCCCACCGATAACTGCGGTGGCAGCCTTGCTGGAGGAGACAGTGCCTCTGAGCTTCAGGGTCAAATTAACTCCCCCCTGCACCCCTTGAGCAGATCCCCTCTCCTCCTGTCCCCTCCCAACCCATTAATCGCCTGTACCCACCTGTTCCCAGATTATACCGATGACACGCACAGAGGAAAGCAGGCAAGCAGAGGCTCATGTTTTGTCTATTACCAGAAGGCCCAGACTTGTGATAAAAAAAAAAAAAAAAAAAGGCTACACCAGCAACAACACAGCTACATTGATGTGTACAATGGGGAACCAGCTTGACACTTCCCCGTCGCGGCCCTGCTGAGAAAGACAGCTAGAGTGAGGAGCCAAACGGCTGCTCAGCCTCAAGAGCCATGTGCCCGAAGATGCTGGGCCTGTACCTGGTCTCCCCCTGGCTCTGCCTTCAGGGCAGAGTGGACGGTGACCCCCGCCCCGCCCCGTGGAATACAGTCTATGGAAGATGACCCCTGGGATTCCAGAGTAGCGTCAGACAAAGCCCTTAACATCATCCTAGACCCTTCCTTTTCTGTCAGATAAAAATGATCCTTCCTTATTTCAAGTTGTCAGATGATTTTGAAGTCTTAGGTGGTGCCTCTGCTTCCTTCATCCTCACCCTGCTCTTTCTTGCTTACCTGACCACCCCCTTCTTTCAAACAGCAGCTAGACCCCCCCACCCCCCCGGCTTGCACTGCTTGGGCAAAGGGATAGTACTGCAGAAGAAGAAAAAAGGCTTTTGAGTATCAGAAGTCTAGAACCAGAAGGTACCCAAGGGTGGGGGATTTCTGCTGGGTTTCTTAGCCTTTGTGGTGACATGTGACACCTATAGACACCACAGAACAGTTTTTTACATGCATAAGCCATACTGCAAATAATTTTACAGCATGAAATCGATAAGTCTTCCACAACTACAAAATGAATGGGGTTTTAAGTATTTATTTAACTCACTAGCAATTCAAGAAATCAGGAAAGTGTTACAAACCAGTTCAAAGGGCAAATCAAAGAGCAGAAACATCTGTAGGCCATTGGAAATGCTGACATGAATGTATTAATATGTGCAAAGCTCGCTTGTAGCTGGGGTGCTTGGGAAAGGTCGGAGAGGGATCTTCTGTACCTCTACAGGACACATTTCACCTCTCCAGACAAGAGGTATTTCCATTGGTCTGTTTGGTCAATCTTCAGAGTCATAAAATAGCCCAAAGGCAAGGAAAGGTGAAGACTACTATGGAATCAGGTAACCAGAGGAGGCGTTAGAGATTGTCTCACATTCTATAGGAGCCTAGTACTCATTTGGCACCATTTCAAAGTTGTGGGTTTTTTTTTTAATTTATTTATTTACTTTTTGAGAGAGAGAGAGAAAGTACATGTGCACACAAAGAGGGGCAGAGGCAGAGAGAAAGAGAGAGAGAGAGAGAGAGAAGCAGCAAACTCCCCACTGAGCGCGGAGCCTGATGCAGGGCTCCATCGCAGGACCTGGAGAACAAGACTTGAGTTGAAATCAAAAGTAGGACGTTTGAGCACTGGGTATTATATGCAACTGATGAGTTATTGAAAACTATATCTAAAGCTAATGATATACTGCATGTTGGCTAACTGAATTTAAATAAATAAATAAATAAATAAATAAATAAATAAATAAATAAATAAAAGAGTGGGACATTTAACAGACTGAGCCACCCAGGGGCCCCAAAGTTTTGTGTTTTTAATAATTCTTCCTGAAAAATGAAATAGATATAAACACAGAGGAAGCCAATTATATGAAATACACTCATTGAAAGTTTAAAATGTTGTGGTATAGTAATATATGTGTACCTTGTTGATATATCAATAAGATATTGTAATGATTGCTATGATTTGGAAGAAGTCATATATATATATATCAATCATATCATATATATATATATCAATAATATTTCAGGATATCTGCAATGACTCTAATGTGATATGAAAATATCTATTATTTCTGTATTTTACAAAGCCACAGACACTGCTCAAACCAGTGTGATTTGTTGCTTAGATTTGTAAGGAAAGGAAATGATACACTCTAGTCAGAAGTTAGTAAAAATAAAGATGTATCCCCCACTGCCCCCCAACCTAAGTTCACAGACCTTTAGAATTCTATTATGTTTCATATTAAGAATCTTTGAGTTGGATTTAAAAAAAGAATCCTCCCTCACTGCTGATGTTGAGATCAAGAATGAATCAAACTGAAGAGGAAAGATAAAAAGTGAAGCGAATTAAGCATGTTAGACATTATTGACGTGTGTGAGGAAGGTGCCCTCGGCTCTGTCTGCCCCAGGGTGACCGAGAAATTAAGAGAAACCCAGTGTAGGTCTAGGGCCTCTGAGCCCTACAAGAGCCCAGGATGTGGGCAGACAGGGCCGAGAGAGGCTCCTAGAGTGCCCCAAAAACAAGGCAGTGCATGCGGAGCAGCGGCACCCATGAGGTCTCCACGGGGACAGATCTGTGCTGGAGAAGGTGGGAGGATTCAGCAAGTTCCCAATAAGCTGCCGGGGCCAGGAGAGGAGCAATGAGGACCTGAGAGTCCACACCCAGGATAGGATGCCTAAGCCCTGGGTACGTCCCCCGGACTTAGGCCCCACCCCACAGAAGGGGAGAATTTACCTACATCCCAGGTAATAAACAATCACCATATAGTAGAAGGATGACTTAAAACAGAAATTACTTTCATTTACAGGCAAAGAAAAAGAAGTCCTAGGTCTTGCACACGAGCCCACTCAACTGTGGACCAAACATGCCTCTTACTTATTCCACGTGAGAAAACCTCGCAAGTGTATCTTTTTCTCCATCCCAAGGCCACTCCCCTGATTCAAAGTCCTTACCCTGGGAGTCAAGGTCCTTCGTCTGAAGGCCCCACCTGATCTAATTTCTTACTCTTCCTCCCAGCATGCCCCCATACTGCCAGCCACTGCTTCTCAAGCACTCCGCCCTTTTCCCCTGCCATGGTTCTGCCTGGAAGTTCTCCCCAAACTTCTTGGGATCCTGCAAACTCTTCCCTGAGGCTTTGCTTTGTCCCAGAATGTGCTTTATGCCTCAACTTGCCTTCCCACCTACTGAATCCTGTTTATCCCTCCTGACCACACCCTCCAGCATAGACTCCTTTCTGATGACTTCCGGAACCCCTTCTCCCCCAAGGTATTTGTCTCATTGTGTTTTATAACAAATAATATATATTTGGTCTGGGCCACAGAGACCAGGAACTTCCTAAGGGATGAGAGCAGAAAGAGTGTCTTTTGTTATGTTAATAGAGCGACCTCAGGAAAGCACCTACAGATGGGGGTGGTTAGCACTGGAACCTACCAAGTGATTAGGGGGTTGGAATTTCGCTCCCACCCACCCCCAACCTCCACTCCCCCCATTGCCGGAAAAGCCACAAGAAGCTAGGCAGACTTACAGGTTTCAGAAGGGGTGTGGCCTTACAGATACCTTGATTTCAGATTTTAGCCTCCAAAATGATGAGAGGAAAAATGTCTGTTGTTTCTAGCCACGCAGATGGTAGCACTTTGTTATGGCAGCCCTAGCAAACTAACATAGAGGCTTCCTAGAGCAAGTGACATTTGAATAAATTTTGTATTTCCAACCAGAAACATGGGATTTATTGGCTCAACAGATGTGGGCCAGAAGGACTTTTTTCTTTACTTTGTCAAGTATTTACAAGCCTGCATATTTCACCTAGGCATTTCTGATGCCCAGCTTACCTTTGTTGTAAAAAAAAAAAAATTCAACCAAGTAAATGTGAAGATCTAATTGGCTTTATTAAGCGAGTCATGAATTAGGTAGCATCACATACAGCACGCAGAGGGATGCTCTGGGGAGTTGTACAAAATGGAAGGCTTTGAAAGATGCGTGAGTGGGTCAAGGAAATTATCAGCAAAAGAACAAAAAGTGTGGGGGGGGGATGGTTTCAGGCCAGGGCATCTTTCTTTTGAGGGACAGGGAATGACAAGGTGTTCATCACCCAGATGACCTCACTAGTGCTGATCTGGAAAATTGGGGTTGGCTGTTGAAAGGTCGCATTCCTGGGATAGGTTTAACACTGTAATTAAGTCTTGATTTGCTCTCGTGGGGGTCAAATGACTTCATTCAGGCTTGTCGGTTCTTCTGGAACACCTTAAAAGATGAAATGGCCATACACCACCGTGGGCTCGCACTAAGTGGAGGATGCCTCTCTGTAAGGAATGTGTTTTCCCAAGTTGTCCCGCTGCCTAGCACTCACATGCCCGGTCCTCATCACTCTTTACATTCTCTACCTGGTGTCGATGGCATAATAAATTCATGAATAGGTTCTGAGATATTAGCCAAAAAAGAGTTCCGACAAGAAGTCTCTGCAAATCTCCCCTGGAGCCCCAGTGAATGGCACTGATTGTCACCTGCCCTCCAGAGCCCTGGCCACTTGCCTGTGTCAGTAGCAATGGGGGTATGAAAACTATCCCTCTATCTTTAATTAAATCACCACTCTGCAGACATTCCCTTGGTCTGAACTTATTACCATACCTGGATCTTTTACCCTTGCTGCTGAATTCCGATGTGATGGATCTCAAGTCCCCCACGCGTTCCACAATTTGCTCTTTAAGTGAAAACGTTTACATTTTGATTGCCTAATGTGTTTCTATCATTTTCCATCCAGCAGGATGTCAGGGCCCTGTACAGTACTCAGTAAAGTAAACCAGTCTAGACTGCAAGTCCTTCATCAAGACAAAGCTCAGGTCAAACCCAATGCATCCAGAAATCTTCCCGGGCAGTAGGATGTGAATATCCAGCATCGTGTGAACGTCCACACTCACCAGGGGAACCAAGTCAGAAAGATCTGGATCTGAGTTTCGGCTTCACTACATATTAGCCATTTGGGCAAATTACTTGACCTCCCTAAATCTTACGTGTAATATGAACGTAAACATCATCCGTCATGAAGGATGCTAATGACGATTAAATGAGATAAGCACGTGTACAGTGTTTAGCACGATGCCTGGATGTAACGAACACACTTTAAAGTTGGCTGCTGTTGTAACTGTAATTGTTAACAATTTCACTGCTGTTTTTATTGTTCCTCCATCATGATGCTCCAAACAGGGTTCCAAATCTTCAGTTGAATCAAATATGGGATCACATCATTACAAAATTTAAGAAAAAATTAGAGTAAGGCTACAATGGAGAAGGGGGAAATTGCCTATCATGTTATATCTGAATTCGTGTCATCATGATATGTGTTTTTTATACGGTTTCTCTGCATTGCATTTACTCTGTGGAAAAACTAAGCCTGTTTGACACCAGCTGGCAGATCAAATATCACAGAAGAGCCCTCCCTGGCCAGGGGGCATTTGGAGAAGCCCGGAGCTGTGTGCATGGAGCTATGAGCAATGAGTTTAGCCAAAGATCATAAAGAAGGGACCATGCTGGAGGGAGGATACAAGACAATGTGATAGACAGACTTCATTTGGGATGTCACCTTAGGCTGATGGAGATGTAAAGGGATGGGACCTCTGAATAATAATAATCATATTGACAGATACTCTCCCCCTGGGAATCTGGGCAGTCTATGTTCTCAGTAAGTTGGAAAGCACTGTTTTTCTCACTTTCTTCTACAGTTGAAACTTTTTTTTTTTAAGATTTTATTTATTCACTCATGAGACACACAGAGAGATAGAGAGAGAGGCAGAGACACAGGCAGAGGGAGAAGCAGGCTCCATGCAGGGAGCCCGATGTGGGACTCGATCCTGGGTCTCCAGGATCACACGCCCTGGGCTGAAGGCAACGCCAAACTGCTGAGCCACCCGGGCTTCCCTACAGTTGAAACTTTCCACCAGAAGACCGCACTCCATCTATGCGAAAGATGAGGCCGTATTAATGCCTTGAAGAGTCTTAAATATGAACAGACCAAAACTGATGCAGGGTAGAGTCGTCTGTCTTGCATCCACTATGAACCACATAATCTGCCTCAGGAACAGTTTATTTCATGTCATTCCTCTGATCAACCAGCTTCAAGGGTTCCCTGTAACTGAAAGAGCAACGTCTAAATTCCTGAGGTGTCTTCTTGCTCTCCAGGGGAAGACAAAGGTATAAGAACAAGAATCAGTAACCAGCAGAACCTAAATGTCGTGTTTCCTATGTTGGTGAAACACACCCCTGCCCGGCCAGTTACCATGGTCAACTTCCTGGCTGTTGTCTTGACTCATATTTCCTTCTCCTTATACACCCCTTCCATCAAATAATCAATCAATTAATCAATCAATCACTAAGCTCTTAATGTAATTTCCCAATGACCCCTGAACTCATCCACTTTTCTGATTCCCTGCACTACCACTATTGTCCAGGTCTGGATCATAGCATGAGCCATAATCGCTTGCCCAGGACTGTCTCATTTCTCCTCCTACAGCCATCGATTCATTTCAATGTGGGAAAAACCTCCGATTTGTGCGTGTGTGCACAGTGGGTAAGTGGTGGGGAGGAAGGTAGCTGCCATGAGGAAGAAAGGACGGCTGGAGAAGAGGCAACCAATCATAACATGCCACTTTATTGAGTGATTATCATACATCAGCTACTGTGCTAAATGCTGTCGGCCCAGTACCTCGTTAAGTTCTCCCCAAGTCCCATGAGGTAGAAAGCGGAGGCTTGGAGGATATGATCAATTCAAAGTGGCTGTACCTTCTTCATTGCCCCTTCAGTTGAGAAATGGAGTTGGATTCTCCTCCCCTTGAATCGAGGCTGCCTTAGTAACTTGCTGAACCAGGAGAAGGCAGCAGAAATGGTGTCTGGAACTTCTGAGGCTGAGACATGAGAAGCTTTTCTTGGAATACCCTCTCTGTAAAATCATTGAGAAGCTGTGTAAAAAGTCCAACACCATGGAGCTGTCATGCTCTGAGAAGCCCAGACTATGGTTACAGGTCCTGGAGCCTGGATGTCATGGGAAGCAGATGCAGGCTGAACAGCAATGGAGCACCAGGCATGTGAGTGGAGAAGTCATCTTAGAAGTGAATCCTCCACATGGATCCAAGATCCATGCCCAGCTGAGTCCTGAATTCTTGATTCACTAAGTTGTAACCCAAATATCATGGTCATTACAAACTACTCAGTTTTGAGATCAGTTTTCACGCCAGAGGAGATAACCTGAATGGAGAGGTTAACTCACCCAGTCGGTCATAGAGAAGATGCTAGAACTGAGTCTCAAATCCAAGTGGTCTGACTCCAGAGCCTGCTCTCTTCACCACAAGGCCACACTGTTTCCTTAAGTGGGGAACGTTGGATGATTGGCCCGAGAAAGTCAAGTGCTTCCGGAGAACAAGGCTTCAGTGCCCAGGTGAGAAAGGGAGTTTGTATGTGTACCCATCACATTAGAAATACCTTTTCTGATGTAGTATGATGCAAAAAAAAAAAAAAAATCAAGAGTAGGCCATATTACCTCCATTTCACAAAAAAAGAAAAACATTTTTCAGAATAACCTGCCCAAATCCAACATCCAGAAGTCACCAAGTTGGGTTTTTAGCAGATCAGCATCCAAAGCCATCGTAACCACTGTGCTGGGAGACCTGCTGAGTGACCTCCGGGAGCAGGTCCCTGCGCTGGATTCCCCAGGAAGGAGACACCCCGGCTTCAGCCCCAGGTAGGCGCTGAGCATGCCAAGGTCACTAGTGATTTATTCCACTCTGGCATCAGAAGACAAAAACTTTTAATTAAAAGAAGAGAGGAAAAATTGCCAGAGACTGAGCAGGGAGTCCACACCATCTGACAGTTTCAATTTTCACTTACAGCTTACTTTTACCGATTGATACCCTTCTCCTGCCTGCTGGAGAGAACCACTGGCTCCCATAAATCACCTTCCGAAGTCACAGACGACTGCCATTTTAACTCCTGCCTCAACAGCGCCTTCGCCAACGATGATACCATCTATATTCCATTGATCACTCCCCGACTCTCAGAATCTATGCAAAAGTGCTTGCACCTATAATCCCATTTTAAGTCCCACAAAACCCCATAAGGTAGGGATATTGGTACCTATAGTTTAAAGATGACTGCATGGAGTCTTAGGAACGTAGCCTAACTTGCCCAAGGTAAGGCGGCCAATATGTGTCAGAGTTAAAAATTCTCCAGTGTCTGAACTCAAACTCGTACCTCACAGATTAACCGTCCTCGTTGGCACAGAGATCATGATCCATGCTTTTCAGTTTCGCACCTTTTTTTTTTTTAAGTTGGAGATGCCCAATGATCCTAATAATTATGTGCGTGAACATTATCACCCCCTCTTTCTAAAGCCTGAAAAGAGACGAATTCAGAACCATTCTGCCCATCAAATGATGACGGGCACAGCTAATGTTTGTACCACGCCTGCTCTGAGCCAGGCAATTGTTTAACTACTTTAAATATATTACTTAATTTTCACAAGACAATATAATAATGATAGTAAGTCTTACCATTATTATTCCCATTTTAAAGACGATGGGCTTGAAACCCAGAAGATTGACATCGCTGAAATCACACAACTATTAAAGAGAAGCTCAAACATAAGACCCATTTCCTCTGCCTCTTAGCCTAGAATCTTTTTCCACTGCACTGACCACATCTTATTGCATATCTGTCCTTTCCTTAAAGGAATGGAATAATGTGGGCGCGTTCTTTTTTGGCCGAGCCACTGCGGATTTGATAATGAAGCACTGGGATTTGGGGTATTTTAATTAAGAAAAGTGCATATTTGGGCAAAATTTAATGAAGCGGTTACTTTTAAGGATGGCACTTGCATGACCCCGATCATGGGAGTGAGATCATGGGAGTCTTAGATTTTGCACAGTCCCTCCGCCTCCACCCCCGTGCCAGGAGCCTCACTCCCTTCACCCTAGTCCTGGCTTTGGAGCACACGAGTACTGGTCTCAGGGGTGTTGTGAGAGATGTCCTTCGGGACCAGGATGGAAGATAGCATTAAACATATCAATTTACCATTTCTTAGCACCAACGCATGCGCAACACTACAGGGGACCCTCGGGAGGTGCCTTTCCTTTGGCCGCTCGTTAATGGAGTGTCTCCACTTTCCCCAGCACCCCTGACACAGATAGAAACCTGGTTCTTCCTCCTGGGGCCAGAGGTGAGGAAGTCCTCTGCGGACTCACCCCCGATCCCCGCGTGAGCGCTGGCGTGGAAGCGTGTATTCCTGAGTGTGGGGAAAAGAGCCTGCCCCGTGTTACGTTCTCGGATTGCTAACATCAGAAATCAATGCTAGCTTAAGAAGAAAATGAAAAAAATAATAAATAAATAAAAATAACCTGGAAACTATGGATCTGATCCCTGGTCTTGAAAAGGGGCAGGGGCCGCTCCAGGAATCTAGGGAGAGGGGACAAAAGGACCGTCCATTCAGAGCAAGGCCACAGAGACAAGTGAGCTCCTGCCATTTATGCAGCTTGTGCCACCCTGGGTCAGATTCGGATTTCCAGGGAGACTGTCCGATTGGCCTCGCAGGTCATGGGGCCACCCTCCGGCTGGGAGAAGGCGCACAGGATGGGATGGGGTCACTTTCAAAAAAGGAAATCAGATGCTCTCGTCCCCAGGACGATTGGAGACAAGCAAGCGTGACAGCTGTTTGCTGCAAAACAACACCAAACAGAGCAAAACCCGAGAAGCAGCTCTCTTCGTTTCCCAGGGCTGCTGATCTAACCACAATAAGCCAGGGGCCTTGCTGACAACAGACGTTTATTCTCTCATATTTCTGGGGGCCGGGGGTCTGAACTCCAGGTATTGGGAGGGCCATGCTCCCTCTGAAGCCTGTAGGGAAAACTCTCTCCTCGACTCTTCCTAGCTTCTGGAGGTTGGCGGCAACTCTTGGTGTCCCTTACCTTGGAGCTTCATCTTGCACCAAGCAATCTCTGCCTCCACTGTCACGTGGCCTTCTTCCCCGTGACCGTGTCTCCTCTCTCTTTATAAGGACACCGGCCAGTTGGATTGAGGACCCACTCTGATCCGCTATGACCTCATCTTAACTCGATTTACATCTGCAAAGACCCTATTTCTAAATAAGGTCCCGTTTACAGGTAGTGGGAGTTAGGACTTCCAACACAGGTCTCCCACGGGGAGAGGTGGGACTGATGGAACTGCCCAGGCATCCAAGCATCGAAGGACACAAAACCTTGACAAACAGACACATAAGCGAGGCGACCAGAGACAGGTAGCATGGGATGAAGCCAGGGAGGCAGTAAAGCAACCTTGGTTGCATCGTGGTGATGGACACAAGGAACCCAGCAGAGAGAGGGGGTGACCCAGTGGCCCGCAGTCCGCGTGAGCACTGATACAGGCTGGTCTGGGAGCGGCTGAGACACACAGCTCCTTCCATTTCTCCTCTAAGTGGCTTCTGGGACGATCCCAACATGAAGATGAGCACCTTTTGGGAGCAGCTCCCATTCCAGGAAGCCTGTACGACCTCCCGGGCCTCCATCTAATCCCTCCAGCTTCTGTCCTCTGCTTCCTCTTCTTTAAATGTCCTTTACAACTCCCCACCTGTCCCCATTAACATGCATCCCTCTTCCATCTCCTTCCCGTTAACCTGATTTTCCTGAGGAACTCTCTTTAGTCTGCTCACATTAACCTTAAAAGTAACATGGATTGTCCTTTTTCTAATCTAATCTCCCTGGCCATCCATTCAGCCTCTTCCTCCCGGGGGTTCCACTCATCACATCTCTTTGAAATGTACTTGGGAGAAGTGGATGTCACAAGGCAGGAAGAGCCAAGGAGAAAGACCCCGGATGCACACAGCCAATCAGCTTTTCTTTTGTTCACGTGGAGGGGAGGCTGGTTGAGAGCAAGATTCGGAGCTCAGCGCCTGCAGGCTGCAGAGGGGAGGAAAGTCACATCCACGCAGGGATCTTAAAAATATCATAGCGAGGCGCCCATCAAACCGGAAAACTAAAATAAGGACTTAGCATTGAGACCATTCTTCACTTTATCTGGGAGGAAACTGGGGCTTGGGGAGACTCCAGGGAGAAACTCAGGTGCTCTGAGCGCAGGGCTTTGCTGAGCTTGGAGCTCTGGTCGTGGGTTTCCTGAGACCCTTCCAGGATCTGGGTCACTCGCCTCAGCGCTCGGTGCTCCAGCCACACTGAGCTTCTCCAGGTTCCCAGAGCGCACCTGCTCTCTCTCCTGCCCTCCCCGCCCTCCCCGACAGCCTTGCTGCAGCTGCTCGCCGTCCCTCGGATCTCAAGGGTGGAGGGGGAGGTGACATCCTCCAAGAAGCCCCTGGGAGCCCAGCAGGCGGGAGGAGGCCCCCTCAGCCAGTGGCCAGGGCTGTGGCCCCCCTCAGCTCCCCTGGATATACTCAGTAGCAGCGCGGCCTGGGGTGGGACACGGGGACCTGGTGGCATGATGACCGCAGGGAGGGAAGGGCACTGTCTGTTCTCTGCCTCGGCCTGTGTGAGCAGGAGACCGAGATTGCCAGCGGGCAGGATGCTGAGGTCCCAGGAAAACTGCTGACAACCGAAAGACACTTCTGGAGCTCGGGTCCCGGGCCACCCCCAGGGCGCCTTCCTCTGGATCTCGGTGCCGCTGCTGCCGCTGTGTCGTTGGCCCCCAGACAGGGAGCTGAGCGGTCTCTGAAGTAAGAGGCTCTAAGCTGCAAGGATCCTGGGGGTTATTTCGCCCCCAGCCCCAGCAGGTACACACCGGGAAACTGAGGCCGCCAGACGGGAAAGGACTTGGACTCCTTCTAGGTTGTTGGTAGAGGGGGCACCATGACGGGAAGTCCCTGACTCCCAGTTTGGTGTCGTTCCACCTGGTGCAGCTGTTCCTACGATTGCTGGGAGACGGAACGAGGACAACTGGTCCAGTTTTCTCATTTCATAGATGAGACACTAAGGTCCAGGGAGAGGAAAAGAGCTGCCCCAAGTCACAAAATAGGACCTTGCCCTGGGTGTGTGTGTTCGGGTACCTGCCCCCGGAGCTGGTGAGCGAGTGCCACCAAAGCAGAGGCCTCGCTGGGTTCGGCTGCGTCCGGAGGAAAGGACCGTCGCAGAGCAAGTGCCTAATAGATGATAGTTGAATGCATGATGGCTCGACGGGCAAAGGGATAAACGTATAGATGAGGGAGTAAATGGGTGAATGAGCTAACAAATAAATTCATCCCGCTCATCACTTTGGTCCCTCTTGGGAAGAGTCTGCTAGGAAAGCAGCACTTGGAGCTGTCATCGCTCAGGAGGGTCAGAGTTCAAGTCAGTCTCAAATGCTTTCTTTCTTTCTTGTTCTTTTTTCCCCAGAGATTTATTTATTTATTTGAGCGAAAGAGAGAGAGTGAGGTGGGGGGGAGGGTAGAGAATCCCAAGCAGATTCTCTGCTCAGCGTAGAGCCCGATGCAGGGCTCTGTCCCCACCCCCAGATCATGGCCTGATCCAAAGTCAAGAGTCAGACACTCACCCGGCTGAGCCACCAGGCGCCTCTCAAATGCTTCTCTAAATATGCGATTTGCTGAAGAGAGAATAAGAAATCCAGCTCCGCGTGGGGAGTTGCTAGGGAGGAAAGGCTCAGCTCTGCCAGGGCGGGGGGGCTCGACCCATAACACGTTTACCTTCCTCCAGGTGATAACGTTCCCTTCAGACCCATTGGCTCGTTAATCCTTAGGACACCCCCGCCCGCTTCCCAGATGAGAAGACCGAGGGTCCTAGGAATTGGCGCGGCCGCTGGGACCCCGCCGCGGCCTGTGGCCTGGAAGGCAGGCCTCCTCAAGTCCTGTCCGCCTGGTGGTGGTGCACGCTGTGCAGAGGGCACCTCGTGCCCCGGGAAACCAGAAAACAGCTTGTGCTTTTTACAGAAAGGAATCTGAAAACAGCTGGTGTCATCATGCTGGGACCCTGTGGGCTCAGAAAGGATGAAACTGCAGCCCCATAGACCGAGCTCATTTCTCACCCTGTCTCATTAGGAGCGGCCGTCAGTGCCCGTGGCGGGAGCCAGCCCGTCACCCACTCACACCTCCTGCGCACAGGTGACAGCCCCGCCGGCTGCTCCAGGCCATGTCTCATGTCCATTTCTTGGAGACAAATGCTGGGGCTTTTCCTGAGGAACTGAGCTCTGCTGTCTGTTCCACCAATATTTATGGAGCACCTTGCTGCGTGTACCCCAGGGTGCTTGCTGTCTCGGGGAAGAAAAGAATGAGCAGTCCTACCATCCACTAACTATGATATTAAATACACGCATCGTCTTACTTTTTATCATTCACTGCTGCTATTACTTAAGGCTACCCTGACCGAGCACCGACGCTGTACCAGAACCTCACCGGGCACTTTGCACTTCTTCCGTAGCTATGATGATGATGATGATGATGATGATGATGGTACAGGGCCTAATGGTCAAAGTTGATGCCCATCCAGAATCTCAGAATAAGATCTTATTTGGAAATAGGGTCTTTGTTCATGGAATCAAGTTAAGATGAAGTCATAGTGGATCAAGGCGAGATCAAACTCACTGGTATCCCTCTAAGAGGAGGTGATTTGGGACACGTACACAGAGAAGGGAATGCCAATTGAAAACAGAGACAACAAGGGAGGGCATCACGTAGAGACAGAGGCGGAGATTGCAGTGATTGTCTCTAGGCCACAGATCAGTCAGACCGTCAGTAGCCACCAGAAGCCAGGGAGAAGCAAGCAAGAGTTCCCCGGCTATGCTATCACCTTGATTTTGGGCTTGAAGCCTCCAGAACAATGAAAGACTCCATTTCTGTTTTTTTAAGCCGCCCAATCTGCGGCCTGTTGTCATGGCGGCTGCTGGAAATGCGTGCAATGATCCCAGCTGCCCGTCCTGCAGTACTTTCCACAGACAGAACTAGGTGAGAGCTTCACATGAATTGCCTCTCTTAATCGTCGTATGACATCTGGAAGGTGGTTCTTCTGATCCCCCTCTTGTGGATGAACAAACAGCACACCCAGAGAAGTGAGTCAACATGCCCCAGGCTCACAGACCACTGGGTCTTCTTCACTAACCTGTCAGGACAGCGTTGGCTTCAAGCAAACTCTTCCACCTGGAGTCCAGAGCGGTCCTATGCCCAGTCCTCGCCGACCTGTCCAAACAGAACTCCCACCTCCGCCCTTCGTGTGGTAACAGAGAGCACAGGTTTGGGGTTTGGGAATCCCAGCAACATGACCTTGAGCCACTTGCTAAATCTCTCTGGACCTCAATTTCCTCATCTACACAATAGTGAAAATGGTTCCTATCCTACAGGATTGCTGTCGTGATTAATGAGGTAACACAAAGTTTATGGCACATCACATGACACGCAGCAGTTACGGCTATCTATGTTATGATCCAACCTAACGTAAACTTGCTCCTACTCCTATTGCCTCTGAGAGGTCTCAGTTTCCTCTTTTATATCCATTATTTCATCTTCTGAGATGCCTTTGCCCCTCATCTCTGCATACGACAACCCTACATATGACCCAAGGCCAAGCAAGTCCGAAAGCCCACTTTTCCATGGAGCCTCCCTACATCCCTCCTCTGACAAACAGGCCATCTACAAATACTTCCGGTAGCTGGCACCTGCACTTCTGTCTTGTGTGCCTTCCTCAGTTTGGATGACAGCTGGGGATTGCTCTTTACTTTTTAAGTACAATTTCCTTGACCCACTCAGTTTCCCAGAAGAGGTAAATCCCATAATCCCATGGCCTGGGGACTCTCTCTAACACAGCCCAAACATCCATGTATGTTGTCTCTGCTTCTTCCTCTCCATTGACTTAGGCTTCTCCTCATTTTTCTCAAAACTTTGTTCAAGATCCACTCTCACCAACCCGTGAGAGGCAGCACGCTGCTCTCTTCCTCCATCCTCATACCACCTCTCCTCGAAGGCTTCCTTCTGCCTTTGAACACCCAGAGGGACTTCGAGAAGACTCATCAAATATTTCCTTAAATCACTTTGTAGTTGCATGCTAAGAGGAAGTCTGTCAGTCTCTAAGAGTTGTTCCCAAATTTATGGCAATTGACTCTGCTCTGAGCACCATTCCTAGTGTCTTACATGGGTTAATGAGTCCACTTTTCACCTCAAGCATGCATCTATGATTGTCCTTCTCTATAGTTGAGGAACCGAAATAGCCGGCCCGTATTGCACAGCAAATGGGAGTCAGAGCCAGGATTCTAACGCAGATTTAATCACAATGCCATCCTCCTAAAACGTGTAGGCTGTTCCTTTCAGTTGCTCATTATTTGTGCCCATCTCTGATCCTTCCACTTACTTTGAGAGAGGCGACTGTGCTGATGACCCTCTCACATTGCCTAGAAATCTGCCTAACGCTTGTCAGCTGGACAGTGATCTGGGAACTGGAAGTGACCAGGCCTGCCACACTAGAGGCCCATGAGAGCTCAGTGAGACCTTGCAGATAAAGTGTAGACCTTGCAGTCTGGCATGTAGCAAGTGCTAGCTGCTGATGCTGGGTAGCACCGGCCTGGCCCTCAGGGAACATAGCTTGGAGGGTGATAAGCTACCTGGAAGGGAAAGTGTACCTCAAGATAGCATGGAAGGTTGAAAAGTTAGATGGAGTTGTAATTCCAGTTGTGGGTGCCCTGCTCTATAAATTTACTAGGAATTATCAAACTGGGTCGATTTTATGGCTTGTAAATTATATCTCAGTCGATCTACTAAAAACAATAGGATAAAGGAAGAAGTGATGCTACAGTTGCTTTGAGCCTGGCCATCATATCCACAGGGCCCATAGGCAAAGCCTTGGCTCCATGAGATTGGCCAGGGTCTGGGATCCTCCAGGATAAGGCTGGGGAGAGGACTTTTCCTTCAAAATATATACAAATGCCATGTGTACAGTCAAAACCAATTGCTTAGTTAAAATTCTCTAAAATGTTACATTGTATCAACTACACCAACTACACCTCTGTCTTAACGTAAGTCTTAAGGAAATATGTTTAATGTGGAATGTGATGGTATTTCACAAGGTTTCCCAAAGTAAAAGCACACAAAGTCTCTGAAACCTAAAAAATCCTTCAAATGACCTTAGTTATGAACACAAGTCCTCATGTATCAGGAATTTGTTGGGCTGAGCTCAGAGGTCAGCGAACTCTCTGCAAATGTCCAGATCGTACATATTTCGGGCTCTGTGAGCCATCTGGTTGTTACTGCAGCCATTCAAGTCTGCCATTGTAGCCCGAAAGCAGCCACAGATAATATGTCAATGAAAGGGTATGACTATGTTCCAATAAAATCACTTACAGAAATAAGGAGCTGGCCAGTTCTGGGAGGGGGGTAGGCTGTGTTTGCTGACCATCGGCTCAGTGGTGGGACTCTAACTCCCAAACACACAGCTCCAGAGGCAGCAGGAAGAGGCTTCCTCTCTCTCTCTCTCTTCCTCCTCCACACATGCACAACAGCCTTACTCTTTCCTTTTTGTTCTCTCTCTCCTCTCCCATTCCCCAAGCTTCCTCTACTGTCTTGAGTATAACCCATGAGGGCTGCTCCAGCCAGAGTGCCTGCAAGACTTTCCAGCACTGGAAGTCACTACCAACTAGTTCTCTCCCTGAGGTATCCATGTCCAGAATTCTAAGGAAAGAACCCAAATGGTCCACCTCACCTTGAGTCCAAGCATGGATCATGGAACCTAAAGGTCAACCCAGCTCCATTCGAGGGTCCACATTGCTTATTCTGGGCTTCGGTTGATTGGGTTGGGGAAGGAACAGGGGCAAGGTTAAGTCCAAGATATGGTTATTTAAGAGCTCATCACTAAGTCTTTCTGGGTTGTATTTTCCCATGTACCCAGAGACCCGAAGTTCAAGAGGAGAAGCTATGGGCTTTAGCTAGAGGAAGGAGGTACTTACCTAGTTGTGCTTCCCCACAGTGGCCTTGGCAAGTCACAGGAACTCTCTAAGCTTTAATATTTTCATTTGCAACATGGGGATAATAATTATTTTCTTAAGTAATGTGCCAGAGAAAGGATAAAATTAATATTGACAGTGGGAAATACAGTAGTCACCCACGGCATAGCTGCTTCCTTTACTGTTGTAAGGATGATGCTATCTTTCATATCTACTTGGTACTGCAATTACTCATTTGAAGAAATTCAGTTAAGCATTTATTGGGTGTCAACTACGTAGATGAGGGTCGTCATGCATGAGATGTCTCTCAGAAGTGCTTAACCCTGGACATGTGTCTGAGTTCTGTAACTGCTGCTACTGCTATCACCATCCTGCATCAGGCAGGTGGGCTCCAGAGAGCTGGGCCGACGCACCAAACAGTCTGACTTAGGAATTCTTGGCAGGCAGGCAGAGCCAGAGGCCTGCAATGAAGGTAATACAGCTCTAAATAGATAGCCAGGGGACTTTTTTTCTATATTAAACTATTGATTTTTCATAAACTAAGAGCACAAAAGGCCAGTGGAAACAATCGAGTCCCAGAGTAGGATGCCAAAAAAATTAGACAGCTCTTTGTCCCTTGTCGGCCACTTCCAGGAAGTAACTTCCTTTTAGAGAAAAGATTAAACTCCTTTATTTCTAGGCAGTAAATGAAAGGAAAGAGGGAAGGAAAGAAGGAAAAGAAGGAGGGAGGAAGGAAGGGTACAGTATAAGAAAGTCACTCTAAACTCGAAGACAGGATGCCAAAGTTCTAGCTTGACTCAGCCACTGAGGAAATAAACACCTTCCTTTCTTCAGAAATCAGGTGATAAAGCTTGATGCTTCCTACATTTGGACATCCTGTGATCTGGAAGAAAGTCAGGGAGGTGGGAAAGGATGAAGGAAGAGACCTGAGTGAAGGCACCGCTGCCTTATAGGGATGGTTCTGGTTGGATTCACTCCTTCAGCTTCACCTGGATTCCACCTGTGAGCCCACAGAACATTCCCATCACAACCCTTGCCCCCAGCAAGGAGCAAGTCCTGGTCATGGGGACTGAGCTGTGTTCAGTTGATGGAGGGAGTTCTATTTAACAAAAATATTCCAAAGTATGAATACAGAATTTTGGCCTCATAGGGCTGGGCAAGTGAGGAGCCATGAGGTACAAACTCATCAGCTTCAGGGTAAATCTTCCTCCACCTGGAGTTATGCCCTTGGGTAGAATAAGCGCTGGGGAGACACCTCAGAGGAAGCTGTGGTCCATAGCTCTTCAAGACTAGCACCTCCTCCTATGTCTCTAGACCAAGATTTCATGGTACCTATTGACCATCAGTCATGTACTCCACAGGCATCAGGTCATAAAAATCTTCACCTGGGGAGGGAGACAACATGGTCTCCACTTGATGGGTTTGCTATTGGAGCCAACACACTCCTCTAAGGACAAAGCTGTTACTTAGAAACTGAAGACAAAATCAATTTTCTGCCATATGATATTTTGCTCATTGGGGGTCCCCTTAATTGGAATTTGTTGTGTGTCAGACGTTGTGATGAGCTCTACAGATCTTGTGCCATTTACTACCTATGATAGCCCCATGAGAGGTATTACTAACCACATGGGAAAGATCACAAACACAGTTCCGTAGATGTGACATGCCTCCAGCTTATCTCCTTGGAATCAGCACGAAGAAGTCTCCCTAGAGTCAGGCCACTACCTTTTCCAAATACTGCTGCTCATCCCAACCCTGACTTGGGGTCCAGGAGCTCAGAGACACTCCGGGATCTGGAACTCCCTGTCAGATGCCATCGCGTGAGTTCATTTGCTTTCTTCCCACATCCTGGAAGGAAGAGGTGTCAGGCTTTTAGAGAGGTGGTATTGTGGAAGGAAACGAAACCACCCGGGCAGTTCAGTCTGTTCACCTTGGGCCCTCTGACCCGTGTCAATTGCTGCCTTCTTCATCCCTCAACTGCCACAGTCCAGCCACGTATTAAACTATGTAGATAAGGAGATACCCAAACTCTCACTCAGGGTTAAGCGCTGAGCTAAATTCTCACTGCTTCCAGAAAGCATTTCTTTAGCATGACAAAGCTCTACTAGCTCTCTTCCTTCTGATGCTGTCGGAATTTATTTATTTATTTATTTATTGATTGATTGATTGGTTGATTCATTCATTCATTCAAATTCTGCACGTGATGTCTGAGCCTCCTCTGAGAACAACTTCTCGTGGTTATCACTGCAGCACTTTTTTCTAGGTGCCATTGTGGCTGTTTGTTTGGATTATTCCAGATACGGACCAAGAAGTAAGGACTGCCATGCAAGTAGTTTGTTGGTACGGTGAAGTCAATGTCGGTAGGAGAATGGAGAAGTAAGATGGGAGAAAGGAAGGCAACCCATCAAAGGTGGGTGCCCGAGAAGTAAACCCCCTGTGGAAATTCGGGAGGCTGGTTTATAGTATAGACTTCAGAATTATCCCCTCCAGGGGAAGAGGAGCTGGATGTTTCTATACTGACTTCTGTTAGACGTCATGCAGTGGGGTCATGTCCATCCTGCTGTCTACGTGGGGAAAGGAGTTTCATAGAGAAAAATCACAGGTGGTTGGAAGTCAGGAGCACGGAAGTGGTCAGAGCAAGGGGGAACAGACACAAATGGTATCTACTGTGTGCTTGTCTCTCTAGTCTACCTTGAAGGGTTAGCTGTGTTAACCCACAAATGGGGTCGTTGAAGAAATGAAATGAAAAGAAGAAATGAAATGAAACGGTAAATTTAGTGCAGTGGGCAGCACATGGCATTATTTATTTCTTTTTTTAACAAACACTGGGTCTGTCCCTGAGAAACACAAGGCACTTACACTTTGTAAGAGTGGGGGAAACTGAGGCCCAGAACTACCCAGTGACTCCTTTGGAGAAATGAGACAACCTAGCAGTGGGATGTGTGTGACTCTCCCAAGAATGGAATCCAAGGCCGCAGATGTCCTTAGATCGACGTGCTCTTCTCCTTGCAAAGGCCTGGCCCTGCCTGAGATCACACAGCTGTGGAAGACTGTTGCCAATGCAGATGGGGACCCTGATGGGCAGTGGCTTCACTAGTGGGTTTTCATTGTCATTCCTTCTCGGAAAGAATGGCTAACGAGTTTGCTTTGTTTATATGGTGAGACAATTATTTTTCTCCTTAGCTTCTCAATAAACAATGACTATATTTACGACAAGATGCTGGGTGCAGGTTGAACTTGCATAAATAACTTCCTGAGAGATTTTGAGAAAGCTCATAAGCCTGCTTGGGTTTTAATCCATGTGTCTCTTTTACTTCTTAAGCATGATATTTTTTCAATAAAATTTACATTCAAGCAAATACATTTTTTTAAGGTGTACAGTTTGATGAGTTTTGGCAAACATAGAGTCATATGAACACCAGTGCCATCGAGATGCAGATATTCACCCCACCCCCAAGGAGGTCCTCTATGACCCTCTGCGTTTAATTTCCTCCATCCGATCCCCAGGGCCAGGCCATCAGTGATCCGTCTGTTCCCACGACACTGCTTTTTCCAGAATGTCATGGAAATGCAATCATACAGTATGCAGCTGCTTATGTCTGACTTTTATTACTTAGCTTCACACTCTAGAGACTCAGACATGTTGTCACCTGTGCTAGGAGTTTGCTCTGTTTATCACTGAGTAGCATCCCATTGCCTGGATGTATCACAGGTTGTCTATCCGTTGACTAGTCAATGGACGTTTGGGTTGTTTCCAGTTGGAGGTGATTATAAATAAAGCTACTATGCCCATCCCTGTGCATGCCTTTGTGCAGACATATGTTTTCATCTCTCTTGAATAAATACCAAGAAGTGGGAATCACAGAGCTATTTGGTGTCATGGGCGGAATGGGTCTCCCCTCAACGTGAGGTCACAAAGTAACCGTTACTGGAGATAGGGCCTTTAAAGAGGTGATTAATGTAAGATGAGGCAGAGAGAGGCCTCATGAGAAACCAAACTTGCCAACACCTTCATCTTGGACTTCTAGTTTCCAGAACCTTGACAAAATAATTGTCTGTGGTTGGAGTCGCCCAATCTGTGGTCGTTTGCCATGGTAGACCTAGGAAACTACTGCGTACCCTAGGTGCACGTTTAACTTTACACAAAACTGCCAAGGGGATGGTAGCTGGCTCAGGTGGAAGGGTGTGCGACTCTCGATCTCAGGGTGGTGAGTTCAGGCGCCATGTTGGATGTAGAGATTACCTAAAAAAATCTTAAAAAAAAAAAAAAAAGAAAGAAAGAAAGAAAGTGCCAAAACGTTTTCCAAAGTTGTTGTGCCATTTTAAATTTCCGATGAATAATGCCAGAGGCTCAGTTTCTCTACCTTCTTCCCCCGACCGGTGTGAGTTTTCTTCTCCCCATTTTAATAGTTGTTCAGCTCATTGTGGCTTTCATTTGTGTTTTTTTAATGACTCTTGATATTGAGCTTTTTTTCACGCACTTTTTTTGGTTACTGTATTCCTTCTTTGCTGAAATGTCTTTTCAAATTTTTTGCTCATTTTTAGATGGTTTGTCTATCTTCTTATTTGTGAAGTTTGAGAGGTCTTTACATACTCTAATACAAGTTTTATTTTTATCAGATATGTCTTTGCAACTATTGTTCCCTGTTTGTGGCCCACCTTTTCATTTCTTTGAGGACATATTTTAAAGAGCAGTAGTTTCCACAAAGCCCAACTTATGATTTGCTTTCTTTTATGGCTCACACTTCTTGTGTCATAGCTAGGAAATCTTTAGAGTGCCAAGGATTTTCTGCTCTGCTCCTCAATGCCCTAATTTGCACAGGGGCAGTGCCTCATTATTGAAGGCCTGCAGTTGTCTACTGTACCAGAGCTGGGAGCAGATGAGTCTGTGTAATCCAGGGATGAAGGGGTGGGAGCCGCCGTGACTGATGGCCCTACGGACATGCTCTCTTACAGCAGTTA
This sequence comes from Nyctereutes procyonoides, assembly GCF_905146905.1. Lineage (NCBI taxonomy): Eukaryota > Metazoa > Chordata > Mammalia > Carnivora > Canidae > Nyctereutes > Nyctereutes procyonoides. The sequence continues at coordinate 1,352,466 of NW_026575135.1, read as the reverse complement.
TCAGGGAAGATGGTGATACCCCAATAGCCGGTGCCAGTTTCATCTGGTTTCAGGGCCAGGCATGGAGTAGACAGATGCCATGTACTAAACTCCCTCACCCTCCAACAGCAGAATTGGGAATGATTGGAAGAATGAAATGAAATTTGACAGAGCAGGGATAGAGAATGGAGAGAGATGTGTGGGGAGGTATGAGGCAAGGACCAGCCCAGAAAAGCTTTGGACACATTATCACAAAGGCTGGCCTTTCTCCTACAGTCATTAAAAGCCCATCCAGGGGCCTCAAAGACAACATAGTCTGGGTTGTACCTCAGAAAGATCATTCTGGCTTCAGAACACGGAGTGAATTAAAGGAGAATGAGACTAGAAGGGAGGGGGCCAGCTAGGAGCTGTCAGAGTATTCTTGACAAGAGATGGGTTGATGGCTGAGATGAGGGTGATTATGATGCGAGTGGAGAAAAGTGTAATGATGATTTTAAAGTCTCTTTAATATTTGGAAATTCTTTGAGTGTCTCATAAACTCTATGTCCTTAACAAAACAAGAAAAATGCTAATTGCTACTATTACTGTTAAATCATCCTGGATCTTTCTTTTTTCCAATGTATTTTCTGCAATAGCTAATTATACTCCAAAGCCACAGTGCCAGATGGATAATATAATAATGCTGGTATTTACATAGCCCCTGTCTCCCAAAAGGAGGAGCCTGTCTGAATAGTCAACAAACAATCCACTTCTACTCCCCAAGTGATCCCTCTGAGACGAAGAAGTGGCTCTCCCCAATTTGAAGAGTTGCAAATGAGCAGAAATGGCAGGAAGTATAATAAATTTGAATTTTCAACATTTATTGACAACTTACTTTGTGCCAAGAAAGTTTTCACATGTTAGTTCGTGTCATTCTCCCAGCAGCCCTGTGACCATAAATATGATTGGCCCAAGCTAGAGGCTAAGAAAACCAAAATGCAGAGATAAAGTGAACTTTGTAAGGCTGTACAGTTAGGAAATGGGAGCAAAGTAGGGATTTGAGCTCCATGCTGTTTTGGGTTCTCTGATATTTTCTTCCTGGCAATTGGAAACACAATGAGTCCCATCAATATTCCACACTCACATCTCTTTCAGAGACATAAAACTGAAAGAACTTAAGGGTATTAGTAGTCTTAATAGGTCTTGTTGTTAGGATTTTAAAAATATCCCTATTAGAATCATTTTCCTTAGGGAAATATTGATATTTTTTAACTGATACAGAAAATACATGGGTATGAAGAAATGGCGCCTGGCCAGAAAGCCACCAGGAACCAATCCATAAAATTTTAAGACAAATAACTTAGAGAAATGAACTGGGATTGAGAATCATATTTCTTAAGCGAACAGCACTATCCCTCGGACTTGGCAAGGGCGAAAGTGATTTCTGTGAGTATCAGTGGTTCTTCACGGGAGAGGAGTCACGGATCTCTTTCTGAATGCGAAAGGCCATTATAGACTCTGTCCCACCAAATGCACAAAATGTAAATTTAGTAAATAATTTCAAGTGTTTTAAGGAGCTCCCTTCATGACCTCTATGTATAAACCCCAGATGAAAACCCGAGATGCCAGAGTATTAAGCAAATATAAATATTAGTATTGAGTGTAAGTTGCTTTCCACTGAAAATTCAACACATGAAGAATTAGATCTGATCTCCAGTCTCAGTTCTGCAGGGCAGTTGGGAAAGGGCCCGTCTAGGCGAGCCTTCCCTGGGGAATATTGCTCGAGGCTCTCGTTCTCTTTCTGGAAACAATGGGCTAGCCTAGGCACCTGCTTCTGAGGATGATGACAGGACGTTACGAGAGCAAGCACAAGTACACAGGACCTCTTTGCTCATGCACAGAACCAGCACACTGACACTCCTGCCACACTCCATGGGCCGAGGCAAGTTACAGGGCCGAACCCAAGGTAAAGGAATGGGGAAAGATCCATCTTAGCTTTCCATGCTTCCTAACAAATTGCCACAAACCACAACTTAAAAGAACACATATTTATCACCTCATAGTTTCTTTAATTCAAGTGTCTGGACAAGAGGTAGCTGCATTCTCTGTAGGGCTGAAATTAAGATTTTGGCCAAGCCTCAGTTCTTATCTGGAGGCTCAACTGCGAAAGGGTCCACTTCTGAGCCCCCTGAGGTTGTTTGCCAAATCTATTTCCCCATGGATGTAAGTCCAAGAACGTCAGTTTCTTGCTCAGTTGCTAGACGCTGCCCAGAGACCCTTCTGCTAAAGGGACCTCTCCAACAGGGCATTTACTGACGTCACGGCAGTTTGCTTCTTCAGTGCCGGCAATGGAGAGAGCAAGTCTACTGGCAAGATGGAGTCCACCAAACGTGCTACGATCAGATCACAGTCAGATTGTAATCGCATCTCATCACTTCTGTTATATTCCATCAGTTAAAAATGTGTCACTGCCCATACTTAGCAGGAGGGGCTTACACACAGGTGTGAAGATTAGAAGGTGGGATCTTGGGGATGCCTTCCAGTCTGTGCCACGAGCTCTTTGGCATGAGATTTGAGGCCACCATCAACTCACCACCATATTGTGGATGACGTAGATGTAGGTGATCCGGATGCAGACTGACAGGAGACAACAGAGGGCCACGTTGGATGGGGCGGCCAGGAAGCCCCCTCTGCAGAGGTGATCTTCGGGCAGAGATGTCAACAAATGAAGGAGCTAGTGGTGCCAAAACAACGTGGAAATTCTAGACTGTGGGAGCTGTACAAAATATGCAAGAATTCAGAGCAGGGGGATAGGCTTTAAAACGGACTGTTTCCATCTGTTCTCAAATGATGACTGGACACCGGGCCTTTCCTAATTTTCCAATTAAATTGACTGCTTAAATCATTGTGCCAGGAACCTGTCTTCCAGACAAAGGGGACCTAGTGGCTAATGAGGTGAGGAGATCATGAGAAGAAGCGCCAGGAGCGTGCACCTGATGGGATATTTCTATGCTTGTGATGTGCATGGGAGCAGGAGAGAGAACATGTGAAAGATGTAGGGCTTGAGAGAGCCTCTGGGGAGACAGCGAGGGCGAGAGATCATGGCAGGTCATGGCCATGAAGGAAGAGGCTTTGCTTAGCCTGTGGTGCGTAACTTGAGTTGAAGGCCACGGCACCAGGTTAATTGAGCTGGAGATTTTGATGGCTACTAAGCTGAAGAAGCAATTTTATTCATAAAAGAGCAGTAGCTCTCAGACAGACCCAAATGATTCCAGGTAGGCCATATAAACTTTCTGATCATCCTATTCTTAATCTGTGAAATGGGAGGGTTCAGTTTACGTCTAAGGCAGGTGATAGTGGTATGTGCCACAAGTCTTCTGAGAAAACACAGGGATTAGGATTTTGATGTTTCTATCAAAAGTGTCTTATGTTTAGTGGCATTGCCTTTTAAAGCACTATTAAAATTAAGAAAAAATGATCGATAACGTGTTGATTTGCAACCTCTAGTAGACTGTTCCAAAAGTCCTTTTCAGCTCTAAGAAAAGCGCTTAGCACAGCACTTGGTACATTGTAAAATTTTCATAAAATGAATGCAATTATTGTTATCAATTATATTATTTTATGATTTTCTTCAAGATGGGTAAATGCAATGTACTTGGAGAGGCAGTACATTAAAATGTCATCAGCCACTAATTTTACAGCCAATTTAGTGAACCCCTATCAAGAATCCAAGGGAGATAGAAGACCCTAACTTGTACATGGCAGGTGCCCCGATAATGCATTTTTAAATTAGTAATTAAGTGCCAGATACATGGAAGTCTAAAACAGTGGCTAATGCTTTTTTTAAAAAATTTTATTTATTTATGATAGTCACAGAGAGAGAGAGAGAGGCAGAGACACAGGCAGAGGGAGAACCAGGCCCCATGCACCGGGAGCCCGACGTGGGATTCGATCCCGGGTCTCCAGAATCACGCCCCGGGCCAAAGGCAGGTGCCAAACCGCTGCGCCACCCAGGGATCCCTTTTTTTTTTTTAAATTTTATTTAATGACTAATGCTTAATGACAATAATTTGTGGTTCGTATGCAGAAATGTGACACATATCAAGCTCACACCGCTATTGGTTATTTCAATTGTCCCGACATTAGTCCTTAAGGGTAAGCATGAGAGAGGAGTTTTTTTCCTCTTTGCAGGTGGAGGAACCAGATGTTAAATACGTCAGATCTTCCTGGGATCCCAAACTAAGTGGTCAAGTCAAGAATAATGTACACACCAGACCTTCTCACAGAACTCCCCACGTCCCATCCACTGAGTCACATGGGTTTTCTTGGAAAATGCCAATCCCTAGACCCTTGTCTGCAAACTTACTAACCAACAGAATGAAAATGTAAGCCTGGGAGTTGCTATTTTTAAAAAATTCCCCAAGTGACTCTGATGGAGGAACTCTGACCTGAAACTCTAAGCTCTGCCTCTACCTTGTTCACCGGGCTGCAAGATCTGGCCCGACCAAGGACTGCATATCCATTACCTCAGTGCCATGACCACAAGCCTTAGCGCTCCCTGGGAAGCCAGAAATTAATGAAGGGCAGGAGGCTTTGGGGGAGCAGTGCCCAAACTGTAGAGGCACAGAGAATCATCGAGCAAAGAGTAAAGCTCGGCATGATTCTGTGCCTTGGTATGTGACAGAGACGGTATCAGGTGCTGGGAACCAAGGAGGAATAAAGAGGGCTACCAGCCCGGGAGGGAGATCACCGTACACACAGATACGTGGACCCTGAGACAACACCGATGATGGTAAGTGGCACCAGTTGGGCACCTCCTAAGTGCCAGCACCCAGTGATTCTGATCTGATTTTGAAGTGCGGAGGGAGAGACACCAAAGCTGGAGAGGTGCCAGGGAGGGAGCGTCGGACTGCATCTCCTTCCAGGTTGGCTTAATTCTCCTGCATAAATCACTGCTCTCTCCGGGAGCCAGTGGCTATTTGCCAATGCGGGAGGCAGGGGCTCTCTTGGCCTCTTTGAGAGAAGCCTGTGATCAAAGATCGGTGTTGGGGCAATACTTGCTTCCAGGTGGGGAACTGAGGCAAAGAATTTACAATAGGCCTGGTCTTTCTAATTTTCTAGTCCAGAAAGAAGCGGGTTTCTTGAATCTGTGATTCTTCGCTTCATCATGTAAATCCTCTGACAACATCATGTCTATTCCCTTTCCTGGATTTTCATAGATCCCTAAAATTCAGCAAAAACTTTTCCTCACCTGGAGTAATAACTGTGCAACTCAAATCCTGCTTAGCCTATTAAATTCAGTTAATATCGGGGAGCCCCAGTGGCCCAGAAGTTCAGCACTGCCTTCGGCTCCAGGAGTGATCCTGGAGTCCCAGGATCGAGTCCCGCATTGGGCTCCCTGCATGGAGCCTGCTTCTCCCTCTGCCTGTGTCTCGGCCTCTCCCTCTCTCTCTGTCTGTCATGAATAAATAAATAAAATCTTTTAAAAAAAATTCAGTTAATATCCCCTTCTCACCCCCTCTGCTCTCTGTTTTGCTGACTGGAGGATTGACAAAGTACAGAGTGGACATGTCAAAACCTGCAGGACACCTTTCGGTAGCTTCCCGTGGCCCCTAGAGTCGCATCACAGAACATAAAGACTTCTAACTCTGGGAAATGAACTAGGGGTGGTGGAAGGGGAGGAGGGCGGGGGGTGGGGGTGAATGGGTGACGGGCACGGAGGGGGACACTTGACGGGATGAGCACTGGGTGTTATTCTGTATGTTGGTAAATTGAACACCAATAAAAATTAATTTATAAAAAAAATAAAAAAAAAAAAAAAAAAAAAGAGTTTGTTACTTTGCCCAGCCCCATCAGGCCCCCTTGCCTCCAGCTCTTCCTCCTTCCAGTGCATACTTAGGACTCTCACCTTCCAATGCAGGCTGTATTCTAAGTATCAGATTCCACGGGTGCAAAAATTCGGGCACCATTGATTGGTCAGTGTGGGAGGAGAATCACAATATGAAGATTGCCATGTGAATTTGACAGATGGGTGACAAACGGTCCCGGCTGCACTAGTTTATCATAGCACTAGCAAATATATACCAGCAAAATACACTCTGGGGCTGGTGAACTCATAAGCACACCTGGCAGGCTGCGTTTCTCATTCCTAAGGTTGGCAACCATGTCCGTCATGCCAAATTCAGCAGTCAGTGCCCACAGCTCACTTACGGAAACACTGAGAAGAATTTGGTTGAGTTATTTACTCTCTGCTCCTGTAAGGCTTTTCCTCCTGTCCCTTCTAGGACTGCCCACTCTCCTGGCTTTCCTCCTACCTCCTTTTCTGTTCCTTCGTGATCTTTACAACTGGTTTTTCTTCATTTTACTGACCTCCAAATGTTCCCTTCTTCTACTTGCAGATCTGTTCCCCATGCCATCACTGTGCTCCTCACTATAAATGGCACCCTCTTTTCCCAGTGACTGATGACAGAAAGCTTCAATATGTCTTCTCTTTTCACTTTCCACACCTTACTCCAATCCATCAGAAAACCCATGGATTATGCCTTTCAAAATAGAGTCTGAAGAGTCCGTGGCATCATCATGTTCTACTTGGACAAGCACAGTAGTCTCCTAAGAGGTCCCCCTGCCTCTACACTTGCCCCCTTGGGTTCAATTCTTCACAGAGCTGCCTGGATGATCTTTTTAAAACCTAATACAACTCCCATAGTCAAAATCCTCCACCGGCTTTCCATCAAATTCAGGATAAATTCAAATTCCTTATTATAAACTACAAAGTCTCATTTACTATTACCATGTGCTGCCTTCTTAATCTACAGCATCCCTCTGGAGCTCACTCTGTCCTAGACCCAGTGGCCACATGTCGTGATCATCTGTTGCGGCATAATAACTGTCCTAACACTTAAAGGCTTCAAGCAACAGTGACTATTTACTATCTCACAATTCTTTTGGGCCAGAATTTTGAAAGAAGCTTGGCTGAACCTTTCTGGTTGAAGGTCTCATGAGGTTGCAGTCAAGATGTCTGTTGTGGCTGGTGTCATCTGAAGGTTTGACTGAGGTTGGTACATCCACTTCTAAGGGGGCTAACTCATGTGACTGGCAAGTTGTTGCTGGCTATTGGCAGGAGGCTTAGCTCCTTTCTACATAGGTCTCTGTACAGGGTTGTTGTGTGTCCCCATGACACAGCGGCGGACTATTCCCAGAGTCGATGAGTCAAGAGGCCAAGGCAGGACCGCCAATGCCTTTTATGGCCTATCACTAGAAGTTGGACCATTACCTCTGTCATACTCTATCTCAGAGGCTGGAGGCACACCATCGTGCTGTCCTATGAAGTACAGAATTTATCCTCACCTTAGGGTTTTTGTACTTGTTGTTTGTTCCATCTGAGTGAAAAGAAATCTTTCCTATAGGGAAAACTTCCCCTAGATTTGTGCAAGTTTCACTTCTCATTTTATTTAATTAACTACTCATGTTACTTCTTCAAATAAGACTTCCCTGGCTACCTTGCATAAATATCCTTCTTATCACTACCCACTGCTCTACTTTATTTTTCCTCTAGCATCTATTACTATGATCTACAACAGCAGGGATTTTGCCAATTTATCCATCATTAAATCTCAAGTGTATAAAACAGTATCTGGCACAAAGTAGATGCTCAGTAAATATTTGTTGAATGAATAAGTGAAGGAATGAAACCCCAAAAGCCCTGGGGCATGGAGGGAAGCCACGTTTATTATAGAGAACAGAGAAGTAAACTTGCTCATTCCAAAACTACTATTGAGCCTTATGAACCCGTTGTTGAGTATTCATAAAGGACCTAAATAAAATATCTGGTGCCCAGGACCCTCTGGTTACCCACTAAGCAAGCTTCAGACGTTAGGACTCTTATAGCTTACAGGGTTTCTTACCATGTTCCATTGTCTGTTCCACCCAACGCATTGTCTTAAGGCAACTGCCCACCTATAGCTGAATGGTTGGAGCATGAGATCAGGAGGGACTCTTCCCCTGGCCACAGCTGACTGTATCAGAGTTGGGCTCCAAACTCAGGGAAGCCCTCTATAAAATGGGAACCCATCTGTGATTCAAATGGTGAACTCTGAGAGGTCAACTGAGACACAAAATGTAGCTACACATGGAACAGGAGGCACGAAAGCACAGAGATCTTGAGGCTGAGTTGTGCCAGATTTAAGGCCTGTGGCAAGCCAACAATCCATGCAAGGCTAAAGTTCTGAGGAGCAGAAACTGTGAGTAAGTAGAGGGTCTGGGGGGAAGAGAAGAGAAAGGGGTAGAGGCGCCGAGAGATGAAGAATCTGAGAGATGGAGATAAAGAAGAGGTTGTGTGAGGTCTTTGGTTGTCCTGAATCTGGGTTCATCCAACACCAGCTGCCTCTACCATGCCACCTAAGTTTGACACCAACGAGATCAAAGTCGTGTACCTGAGGTGCACCAGTGGTGAGGTCGGTGCCATGTCTGCCCTGGCCCCGAAGATCGGTCCACTGGGTCTATCTCCAAAAAAGGTTGGTGATGACATTGCCAAGGCAACCGGTGATTGGAAGGGTCTAAGGATTACAGTGAAACTGACCATTCAGAGCAGACAGGCCCAGATTGAAGTGGTACCTTCTGCCTCTGTTCTGATTATCAAAGCTCTCAAGGAATCACTAAGAGACAGAAAGAAGTAGAAAAACATTAAGCACAGTGGAAATATCATTTTTGATGAGATTGTCAATATTGACCGACAGACACAACACCGATCTTTAGCCAGAGAACACTCTGGAACCATTAAAGAAATCCTGGGGACTGCCCAGTCTGTGGGCTGCAATGTTGATGGCCATCACCCTCATGACATCATAGATGACATCAATAGTGGTGCAGTGGAACAGAATGTCCAGTGAGTTAACTACAAAGGAAAATATTTCAATAAAGGATCATTTGACAACAGAAGAAGAAGAAGAAGAAGAAGAAGAAGAAGAAGAAGAAGAAGAAGAAGAAGAAGAAGAAGAAGAAAAGAAAAGAAAAGAAGAAGGAGAAGGAGAAGGAGAAGAAGAAGAAGAAGAAGAAAAGAAGGAGAAGGAGAAGGAGAAGGAGAAGAAGAAGAAGAAGAAAGAAGAAGAAGAAGAAGAAGAAGAAGAAGAAGAAGAAGAAGAAGAAGAAGAAGAAGTAGTTGAGAGAGGTAGAGAAGAAAACGAGATGGGGCTGAAAGCAAACAGACGAGACAGAGGAACCAGAACATTGAGACCTGTTCATCCTTGGAGCTGCCCACTCCCCTTGCCTGAAGCCAAGTGGTGCAGTTTGTCCTAAGCATCTGTGCCCTGGAAACCTCTCAACAACAATGTCTCCCACCCCCTCTTTCTCAGTTAAGTTATTCTCTAATTTGAGATGAAAATCACCCTAAGTATATAGTTTCTGAGAAGGTCTCTGTGTACAGATCCCTTGAGTAGGAAATAAAGCTTGTGGCCTCTCCTCAGTAGGAATCTGCTTTCCTACATTCCTGGGACAGTGGGGATTGGCTTTCTCTGAAATTCCCACATTTTTAAGTGCCCTCCCTCTACCGCATAGAGCATGGACTCAACAAGCTCAGAGATAACAGCAGCCCCCTCCCCTGGACAGTGAGTGTCTTCAAGACAACCTGGCTTGTTCCCCTCTGAACTCCTGGTGCCATAGACAGCCTGGCCCATGGGACCTGTTGGGAGGATTCAGGAAGGATTGGCCAGATCTGTTTCATGAAGAACCCACAGCCCCAGCATATTTTCACTTCTTTGCTACTACTGATGATAGCAATAATCATAATCATAATAACAGGACCATTTATTGAGAGCCACGCTATGTACTATGCATTTTGTGTGCTTATTATCTGCTGTAACACCATCAGTTCCTTTCATGAGTCCTCAGCAACGAAGAGATTTGGTGCCAAAAATTATGCTATTACATTATTCTCTTCTTTGCAATGGCAAAATCTTCCCTTTTCCAAGAATAAGAGACAGAAGCATTCAGGCTCTTTTTTCTTCCAGGACCCGCCAGCTTTTGAAACAGGCATTAACAAAAATTAGAATGCCTTGGTTCGGGGAAATGGGATGGAGGACTGGAGGGTGGAAGAGAGGTTGTCTTTAGTAATAGGGCAAAACCTTCTCTATAGAACTTTATCGTGACTTAATTATATTCCAGAAAGCAACAACAGCGACATTCCAAATGAGGGCAGTGACATAGGGTTATGCAGAGTTTCTCGACCCTTGATAGTTTCAGAATCACCTGGGAATTTTAAAAGACACATTCCCGGATCTGCTGAGCTGAACCTGCACACAGAGTGAATAGGAAGCTACACTCCGAGGTAGACACTCAACAGAAAGGCACACGTTTTGTTAACCAAAAGACTGATACAAGAATGTTAGTAGCAGCAGCATCGGTAATAGCCAAGAATGGAAAAGGTAGCCAGCAAGAGCAGATTGGCCAAATGAACTGTGCCGTAGACATGCAATGGATAGATACCTACAGCAACAAGGTTGGACAAATAGCTTCCATCCTCCACATATCGATGAATCTCAGGAATGTCACGTGCAGCTAGACACAGAAGTATGTCAACAGAATGGCTCCATTTACATAAAGTGCAAAAGGAAGGAAAATTAATGTTTGCTATTTAAAGTTGGGATGATGGTCATGCTTGGGCAGAATGGGGTGGTCGTGACTAGGAAAATACACGAGGGGACTCCCGGGGGCAGGAGGGGTTGGTTTGTTCTGCACACAGTATGTTTACATTGTGAAAATACTCCGTGCTACATATTCTCTATGAGCTCGTTTTTCTGTATGTCTGCTAGAGTTACTAAAATCTTTACTTGAAGCAATACTTGTCTAGTTCTTACCCTCAAAGATTATGATTCAGGTATAAGAAGTGAGTGGGGTCCAGGCATTGGTTAGTTTGAAAGTTCTCCACCTTGGAAATTACTGAAGTTTTGGTCACTTGCTGTGAAAGTGGCTTTGAGCAAGCTGACCTCTCTCTCTGAGGCTGTTTCCTCGTTGTAAAGAGGGGATATTGGCATAAACCTTATGCATATCATAAGGTTAAGTGAGATAACACAGACAAAGTGCTTAGCACACTGTATGGCACCAGAGAGACAGACAGACAGACAGACAGAGACAGAGAGAGCAGTGAGTGTTAGTTTTTATCACATAATTTTGTCTAAGACTGAGAAGGAAGTATTTATAGGATCTGACCCAGATCTGCTGGATTTTAAAGACCATACTTGCATGTTTGTTTCGACGTTATGTGCTGTCTTGAGGACTCTGAGCCAATCCTTTGCAGGGACTATGACCCCGAGAGCAGAGAAGAGAGGCCCCGTTCTTTAATCACGGGGTGTTGATTAGGTTTGATTGCATGTTCCATGGTTATTATTGATCTGGAGAATGACTGATGGTCACTGGTTGTCACAGCCTCATCTTTGCTATAATTGCATGAAATATTTGTCGGGGTTGAGCACCTCTTACTCAGATGCATTAACAATAATTTCCCCAAATGTGTTCCCTTGAAAGAGATTGAATTATTTCCAAAGGTCCTGTGCATCTCCTTTGCAGCGCAGCAAAAAGTGCATCCATAAATTACTCAATTGACACATATGGGGACCTGAATGGCAGAGCAGTCGGCTGCAAATTCTTCTTCCCAGACACGTCCTGTCTGATGGCGGGACTGGCAGAGGCTCTGGGGGTGACACCCCGGTCACGCACAAGCACGACTGCTGGTTCCTCTCGGAGGAGGAAGTAGACAGGCTGCTAATCCGTGTCGGGGCTTTGGAGTCTGACAGCAATGGCTAAGGCGACCTGAAATTAATTTCCCTGCTGCACGGGCTCTCTGCTGCTTTGCCTCTCTCTCCATGGGTGGCACAAGCTGTGAAAGCGTCCAGGGGAGGGAAGAGCACCTGTTACTGTCAATGCACGACCGGATCGCGTTCCAGCTGCGCTCCGTCCTGGCCGTGCAGTGGTTTTTCTCTGACCCTCAGCTTTGTCATCTTGAAAATGGGGGGCGTGCCCACAGGTCACACACGTGAATTTCCTGGTGTGTCAGTAAAGCTTCTGTCCGCAACAGAAATCACTGGTTCTAGAAGGTTCTTTCAAGAATTCGGTCTGGGCATAAAAGGTTCCGTTTTCCTAAACAGTGAGTATTCCCTCAAATCTATTCCATTCCCCTCAAAGAAGAGAGCTCCTTCATTTTTTTTATCTTTGTTGTTTCATCTGAAGATCAAAAACCAAGTTAAGAAATATGTCAACAGGTAGGATAGCCACAGAGGACAAATTTCTTAGTTTTCTTCTTGAAAAGTCAATAAATCAATTATGCTGATTTTAATAGATGTCATCTTGAATTTTTTAAAAAGACCGACAGTAAAGTATTTTCTACTTACCTTCAAAAGCATATTAAGATCAGACTAAAGCTAGAACGCCAGGGATAAAACAAAAGCTAAGTCATCCAGTGGCAAGGAAGAAGAACAAGGTCTGATGCTAACGTTCGTATTTCCAATTTTTTGGAATAAACTTTGAATGATAAGCGTGATTCTTGGGTTAAAAATGGGGCTGTTTTGGGATTGTTATCTAATGTAATCTTTAAGAAGACTCTATAAGGCATATGTTATTATTCCTACTTTACAGATGGTGCAATTGGGAGAGTCAGAAATGTTAGTAAATCACCCAACTTCACACGATTGGTTGTAAGGGTAGGAATTCAAATCCACGTCTCTGCCCAAAGACAGGCCCAGCTGCTTTCCTCTTACTCGGCTGGACTTTCATCATGCATTGTCCGTGTTCACTAGAGACTTAATGAAAACAACAACAACTGGTAAAAGATCTTTACATTTAATGTCATTAAGCCAGGATAAATTCCACTCGAATTGATTTTTCAATGGGCTCAGGGCCCTAACAGCAAGTTCAAACACGAGGCTCTTATTAGACATATACGCAAGGGCAGAAAAGTTTAAGTAAATGCATTGACTGATTTAACAAAAGTGTATTAAGCACCTACTGTGTGTCAGGAACTGTACTTGGCACTGGGATAAAATGGTGATCGACACATCCAGACCCTGCCTCCTGCTCATATCCATGGCAAGTGGAAGGAGGGGGGAAGGAGATTAATTCAAGAATAATGTAAGAATGTAATTCAAACTTTGATCAATGCTATCATGGCAGAAAACGGGGGTGGGGGAAGATTTGATTTAGTTTCTACATGTGGGTTTTGAGGGAAGTATCGAGAAATGTTTCCCAGAGGACTGGACAGGAAATAATATTGTAGCTGAAATTTGTAGTGATGTCAAATTTTAGACAAGGATCGGGAGGGAAGGCATTCAGACAGAGGTAACAGCGTTTGCAAAGATCCCAAACCTTGGGGGCAGAAGAAACATCATGTACCCGCCATTAGGGAAATGAGAGCAGTAGGCTGGAGAAAGAAAGGAAGGAGAACATGGATTGTGTTTCCAAAGATGGCCATGACAGTGTCTCCCAGCCCACAAGCTCTTCAGGAATGTGACATCGCCACTCCTCCACTGTCTGATACGACGTACCTTAACCCCCAAGCGCACACTGAATCTGAGCGGCCTTGTGATTGGTCTGATCAATTAAACGTGGTGACTACGGTGACATGGTGACACCCCTTTGGGTGTGACTTATGCTTTTGCCTCTTGGAAGGGAGCTTCCATGCAAGAAGAGTGGCTATGCCAAGAACATGATGTATTGGGGCCCTGAAGGCTGAGATAACATGGAGTGGAAAAGGAGCCAAAGCACACGGATGGAGCAGATGCACCGCATTCATCACTAAGAAGAAATCATGTTTGCAAGTGTATCCTCCGGATTCAGCTGCCCAGCTGCTACCATGTGGCCTACAGAGAACCTACCCAGCTGAGCCCTTCCCAAATCCCTAACTCCAAAACTATGAGCAAAAACATGCATATTTTCAGTGATTAAGTTTGAGGATGATTGGTCTCGAAGCCGTAGGTAACCATAACATGCATGGGGAAATAAACAGAGACAACCCGAATGAGAAGAAACAGATGCTGTTATTCAGAACTTGATATCGCAAAGCAAGCAGTTGGCGTCACCTGTGTTTGGCAGACTCAGAGGCAAACAGGAGGGTAGGAAAGGTTGAGAGCGGAATAAAGGGGAGGCTTCAGGTATTCTCTGATGGGGGGGTTGTTAACATCTGAAGCTGGAGATGGACATCCAATGTGATTGGTTTGTGGACCATATTGGGCTTTCTCTGGGTGGTATTGACTCAGAAATGGGGAAAATTAAGGAAGCTGGCAGTGATTGGTCAAGTCCTACCCACTGGGGGCCAATTGCTACAGAGGGGACTTTCCTCTTAGATGTATTATCTTACATGGCATGTACGACATGGTATCGTCCATAGATGCATTCAGTACCCCGGGTAGCATGGTACAAGGTGAGGCTGCAGGAGGAGACAAGAAGTAAATCTCACCACCTTAAGAATTTTAGAATTCATTAAGAACATTCTTCCAGACTTCCAGACATGCCATTGGAGTTGACCTTGTACTTGGCATGCAGACACCTGAATGGAGAGAGGTGCCACTAAAGCTAGCACATAAAACATGGCATTCAGACACCAGGATGACAGATAACTGGGAATAAATGAGTAAAGCAGTAGGGACTGGGGAGGTTGAGCGAGAAGCAGTGATGTGCCTTTATCAATGCATTTTAGAGCCAAGAAACCAAGGATCCTGAGGCAAAGAACAATCTAAGACCTAAGCAACCATCATCAAAAAAAGGCTTCAGACCCAGCTTCAGTCCATCAACTCGTTAATTCAAGGAAGGTTTGCTGATCTCCTTTTATACATCAGAGACTGTTCTAGTGCTGGAGATAGTGTTGAACACAACAAACCAAACCCATCCTTTTCTGAAGTCCACAATCCAGGGAGCAGGAAGTTAAGTCATAAATACAAAACGAGTGAATAAGAAGTAAATTGTGAAAACATAAAGCTTGGAGCGGGATGGACATAGAGAGACTGGACAGTGGGATTAATTTAGAAAGGGCTGGGGGATCCTTGGGTGGCTCAGTGGTTTGGCACCCACCTTCAGCCCAGGGTGTGATCCTGGAGTCCCGGGATCAAGCCCCATATCGGGCTCCCTTCATGGAGCCTGCTTCTCCCTCTGCCTGTGTCTCTGACTCTCTCTCTCTCTGCGTCTCTCATGAGTATAAATAAATAATATATATAAAAAAATTTAGAAAGGGCTATTCAGGAAGACCTCCCAAGGAGATGACACTGAATGGTGAGAAAGAACCAACAACGCCACAACCTAGGGAAAGAGCACAAGCTGACGAAAGAGCCATGCAAAGGTCCTGAGTCAAGAAGCATCTGGGTATATTCAAGGGCCTGAAAAGAAGGTTGTTGCGTCCTGAGCATTGTGAGCCAGAAGTCAAGGTGAGAGCCAGACTACTGGACCTTACAGGCCCCTGTGAGGAGTCTGGACTTCACTTAAATCCTAGGTAAAGTCACTGGAGAGCTTCGTGCTGGGAGGATGGGATGGGAGTGGGAAGACTGGTTTGATCTCATTTATGCTTTGAAGAGCTCACTTCCCTGGTCTTCAAAGAACAATCTCTATTTAGGACATGGTGGAGTAGACGCGAAATTCAGAGACAGTTCTAGATTCAGACGGAAGAACACGAGAGGGTGTAGCCCTGGAGTGAGCTAGGGACGCT
Source organism: Nyctereutes procyonoides (assembly GCF_905146905.1). Taxonomy (NCBI): domain Eukaryota; kingdom Metazoa; phylum Chordata; class Mammalia; order Carnivora; family Canidae; genus Nyctereutes; species Nyctereutes procyonoides. Next base: position 1,336,829 of record NW_026575135.1, on the reverse strand, counting down.
TTCCAGGCACACGGAGAAGGTGACCCAGCGTCCAGACCTGGGATGGGGGGGACCCGAGAGGAAATTTGAAGACCCAGGCACCAACCTAAAGACCCACCGCGGAACATCAGAGTGACCCTCGGTATCGTCCCAACTCTGCTTATCACCCGGCGCAGACCAGGCGCCAGACCTCCAGGGTGCGGTCGGCGTGAGTCTTCGCTGCCATGTTAGGAAACGAACACCGTCTCCCCGCCTCACGCATGGGGGGAAGCAGCTCAGGGCATTGGGGCCCGTCTAAGTGTCCTCAGCTGGGAGTCCCCGAGCAAGGTGCAGATGCGCCCTGGTGGCCCGTATCCCCCGCCACGACACCTCTCACTTCCCCCGAGCAAGGAGACTCGGTTCGCGTGCTCAGCTGAACAGCAACCCCTTCTGTGAAGAGCCCTGCCCACGACCATGTCCACGCCGCACCCCGAAGCCGGGAGAGGACCCCCGAGAAGGGCCAGCGCCGAAGACAGATGGGAGGACGAGCCCGGTGGCCGCGAACCCGGCGGCTCTCAACTCCCAGGCTCTGGTCTAACTTGAAAATCGTCCCCAGCAGAGCATCAAGGACCCAAATTTGGAAACGATTGAATGTCTCAGCTGCAGCCAGCGCGTGTGCAGGCCCCGCGTGTGCGCGTGCATACAGATGCACACATACCCGCCTCTGCCTGTGCCCGGGGATAGGTGCGGCACGTGGGCATTCTTTTCAGTTTTGCAGAAGCAGCAGATGGATAATTGCAGCCCCTAAGTGCCTAATCTGCTCTCCGGGACACGGGCAGATTTCGGAGCCAACAAACTTAATTGAACTTTCTATTCCAGCTGGAAAAGGTTACCGAGTTGCTGCGCACACAGCGCACGCGGAATGAAAAGGTCAGCGGCTCAGCTCTTTTTGTAATGGATTGACCAAAGGCATATTGTTTTGTTTTGTTTTCTTTTTCTTTCCTTTTTTTTTCTTCCTATTCTTTTTTTTTTTTTTTTTTTACTTCTCCCAACCACTGGATTGCAAAACTTAATTAGTCTAGCAGAGGTTTCCTCCCCTTGTATTATTTAAAGTCGTGCCGACGTGTCTGCGGTCTTCACAAAGGTTATTCGAGCCCCGAGCCCCCGTGTGAGAGGAGGAGGAGAGTTTTTTTTTGGGGGGGGGGGTGCTGGGCTCCTGGGATGCTACTCACAGATCCTCTATGAAAGTGCATCTCCTACTGGCCTGTGTAAGAATCACCTAGAAAACACTGATTCCTGGGCCCACGCCCTGGAGGTTGAGTCTGACCAGGGTTGGGCCTGAGGTTGTGTATCTTTTTTTTTAAGATTGTATTTATTTATTCATGAGCGACACAGAGAGAGGCAGAGACAGGCAGAGGGAGAAGCAGGCCCCATGCAGGGAGCCCGATGCGGGACTCGATCCCAGGACCCTGGGGTCACGCCCTAAGCTGAAGGCAGATGCTCCACCGCTGCGCCCCCGGGCGCCCCCAGAGACTGTGCATTTTAAATAGGCTCCCAGACAACGTCACTGCACGTGGTCCTGGGACAAGACTGAACTTTCCTGCTGTGCAAGTCCTGCCACAACCAAACCTTTGGACTCATCCACACGGGCTAGAGCATCAGGATGGGGTGCAGCTCCGAGTCTCGGCTTCGGAAGCCCCCTGGGAGCTCGGTTCTGTCCGCAGACCCCCCCACCCACCTCGGAGGCATGGGGGCCGTCGAGGCCCGGCCTGCCCCGGGGACACGGCTTGAACACGCTGTGCGCTGCGGGTGCGAGAGGAGGACGTCGCCTCCTATAAAGAACTAAGGACCTTATTTGAGCTGCGAAGGACAGGATGTTTAAGGAACAGGATTCCCGTCATCCAATACCTGAAATGTTGTCATGCAGGACAGGGATTAGGCTTTGTCACCGTGGCTCCAGAGGACGCAGCCGAAGTCACAGAGGGGTGACAGCTTTGACTCTACAGGATGGGGTTTCTAATAATTAAAATGAGAATCCAGCTGCTGGCGTGAGAGTGTCCGCCCCCTGCCCCACAGTAGTGCCCCTCGGGGACGGGACCTCGCCGCACCTGGTGGCCCTGCACAGCCAGCAGGACCCAGTGGCCCAGTCCTCCGGCCTCTGCCCACGGGGAGCAGCTCCGTAATGTCAGAGGAACATGCCTCTCGGCTTCCTGGTCTAACTCCCTCCGGGATCCCTCGGAGGAGCCGCTCACGCCCCTCGGGTCTCCTCGCCAGGCAACCTGTTCTCACGCCAGGGTTGCCCTGTCGTCCGCCGGGAAATTCATCGTCCACCTACTACGTTTAGTCTTTCCCCACCGTGGGCAAAACACAGAGCCCTGGCCTCCGGGCCCAGGACACCCCTTGAGCTCGTGGGCCTCAGTCCAGCTCCTCCTTGTACCCCGGGAGGCACCGGCCGCTCAGGCTCCACTTCGTAGGTGTTGCTCGCCTGCACCTCCTTTGCCTTCCTCCCCCCACCCTGCCCGCTGCCACCTGCTGGGGGACCCGGGGGCTCTTTCTTAGGGAAAGCCCTTCCCGCTGCCCAGGGTGGGCTCAAAGGAAAGCGCACCCAGCCCGCTACCCCCAGGAGTGGGCCCCCCGGGAGCCCGATGGAGCTTGTCCGCACCTGCAGAGTGAGCTGCTGCGCTTCCCAGAGGAGACAGGAGCTCCGGGGTGGGGCGTGGGGTGCGTGGGGTGCATGGGTCAGCGGATGTACAGAAGCTGAGCCGTGGGTGCCCAGGGCCCGGCAGCCAGGCCCCGGTGAGCCTGACAGGGTGGAGGCCAGCCTCCCCGAGCGCCTCCTGTCTGGTTAACCCCGGGGCTTTCTGGATCCTATTTTGCAAGAGAACCGGAAGTCCCAGCTTTCCCAGGGAACCTCATAATTTTAAAATCCGTCCGAAGGGCCCCCTTCTCGGCCCGGCCCGGCGCGGGTACTCTCCCCGGGGAGCCAGGGCTCACAGTTGCCACCGTGCGACCTCTTCTAGAGCCTTTCTCCACCGGTGTTTGGCCGGCCTGCGTCCAGCGGGCTGTCCCCACGGGCCCACGCCGGGTCAGGCCTGTGCACGCAGGTCGCCTGGGTCAGAGGAGGAAGGCGCCCCGAGGGCTGTGAAACCACAAGTTTCTTTGATCCGTTGGAGCTCTGACCGCGCGGAATCGAGGGTCACCCCTCTGTCCTCAAGGTCTTAGGGGAACCTGCTTGTCTCTTCCTCCAACCAGGAGGAATGCCAACAACCAGGAAACGGATGATGGGACGTGACCTTGACAAGAGAAGGACGCGTGCAGCAGAGGCAGGGTCCCCGGGCCGTGGCGGTGTGGGCCGCCTGCAGGGCTCCCGCTCGGGTCGGGCACACGCAGGGCGCAGCCGCTTCTCTTCTGTCCCCTAAGCGCCCTGGTCCGGGGCTGCCTGGCTCATGGGGACGGTGAAGACCAATCGCTCATTGGTTTCCCAGCCCGGGAGCAAGTGACAGGACACATGTGCGGCTGCTTCCCGCACCGATGACGGCGCCTCGGTGTCCTGTGTCCATCTGTCCGCCCTACCACACGGACTCGCGTCAGCTGGTTTTGTTTTACTTTTTTCTAACTTTGGAAAAGCAAAGACCTGGAGGAGACGGTCAGTGAGAGGCGGTGCTCGTGCTGGAGCAGCTGGGGCTGACCCCTAACCCTCTGTGCCCCCGTCGACCTGAGGGACGGAGGACACTCAGCCGTCCCAGAAGGCCACTCTCGTAGTCCTTGCAAACACAGTGAGTCTACACTGCAGAGCGCTTAAGGGCATGGCCTTCGGAGTGACTCCTGGCCTGAGATGAAGTCTGGTTTTCTTTATAGGACCTTACAGTTGGCTGATTGCAAAAGCTGGCCGCAATTGGCCAGGCGTCCCTTCATCCACATTCTCCGCAATGTGACTTGGTAGGAAGGAGGAGTCAGTCTCCACCGTCCTTGAAGCCCGGTTGTCCTCAGGACTGGAACCACCCAACACAGCGAACCTGTGACGCTGCCAGTTCCAAGTGTGGGCCGCGAGCGAGCTTGAAGCAGATTCTCCTCCTCCTCCCCCTGCTCCTCGTCTCTCTCTTTCTCTCTCTCTCTCTCCCAGAATCCTTCCAGGACCAGAAGGGCAGTCTTGAGATGTCCTATTAGCGTATGAGAGATCTACAGCCCAGTCACACTGTCCCCCCAGCTGACGGCCACGCAGTGCCCGACATCGAGTGGTGCCATCCCTGACCATCCAGCCCCAAGCTGACCCACCGGATCCATGAAGCCATGACTGAGCTCAGCCAAGATTACCCAAGCCTTCCTCCAACCAGCGGAACCACCTACCTGGTCCCGGGACCCGTGAGAAATAACAGATGCTTGTCTAAGTCACCGAGCTCTGCAGGTGGTTCTCCGTGTCGCAGTGTTTAATCAGTGCAGCCTTGACTCCTTGGCCCTTCACGAGTAAAATGGCAATAATGTCAGTACCACACAGAACCACGGTGAGTTTTCCATCATTGCTGTTCTTAGGGAAATCATTCAGCGTAGAAAGGTTTTATTCAAGTTGTATTTTGTTAAAAGCATCCCGGGATTCTAGTGTGTCACCCCATCCGAATGCCCGTGTCTGCGTATCCCAGCCATGCTTACCCCCACACCACAGCAAACCAGTGAAGCTCTGCTGTAAATTCACGGTGTCACCACATACTTGGTAATTCTTGTGGTTTTTTTTTTAATATTTTATTTATTTACTCATGAGACACACAGAGAGAGGCAGAGACACAGGCAGAGGGAGAGGCAGGCTCCCTGCGGGGAGCCCGACGCGGGACTCGATCCCAGGACCCTGGGGTCACGCCCTGAGCCGAAGGCAGGCTCTCCACCGCTGAGCACCTGGGCACCCCGGTAATTCTTGTACTTCCATGCACCCTGACACCATTGGCAAGCAGCTGGTTTGAGTCAGAATTTCCATTTCCCTGACAGAAAATGGGGCAAAAATGAAGCACACCGTTGCTGTCACCACAGACGTAGGATTAGCGTTTTAGACCCTGTCCTGGACCCAATTTGACCATTTGTGACTTGAGAGCCTGAATCCTTTCAATCCTCTGCAAAAGGAAGTGGCTCTGCCAGAAATAGGACCAGTAACGGGGCTCCAATATTCATCCATCTGGAAACTTCCAGAGAGATCGCCCCCACCTCTCCTGCGTTCCCTGTCACAAGGCACCTCTGGGTGCCTCCCTGCTGGGTGCGCCATGTCCTGCCACGTGCAATTCAAGTGCTCGGGTCCGAAAAGGGCGAGCTGCCCCCTCCGTCTCCTCTGCCTCCCCCTCCAGCGCTTGACTGGCTGACCTTCCCCAACCTCCGATAGCCTCTCCTCCAACGAAGATGACGTGTGCGCAGCGGGTCATGTTTCTCTCTCTCTTCGGGAGCGAGCGGCCTCCCTGATGTCCCGACGGGGGGGGGGGGGCTGTCCTGTGTCCATCACGGATGACATCTCTGTGTGTCAGCACAGAGAAGGAACGTGGCCAGGCCGTCGGTGCCCGCGGCTGCCCCCGCAGCGCTCTCCTCCTGAACGCAGAGGTGGCCTCGGGCCTCCTGGCCGCAAGAGCCACAAAACCTGAACACAGCACCCACCCGGAGGGAGACGCTCAAGCCTGTTTATAGATTGACTCGACGAGTCCTCACCACAGTCCTATGGGGTACGGGCCCCTCTGATCCTTATTTTGCAGAGGAGAAACCGTGAGCACAGCAAGGCTGAATACGTTGCTTAAGATCCCACGTGGTTAATAAACTAGTCGACCTGGCTAAAGATTTAGGCGATTTAGCTCCAGAATCCGTGCTCTTAATCACGATGCTATTCCAAGAGAACATTCCAGAAAAGCACTTTTCAGCAGCCGGAGTTGGCAGACAAGATGAAAGTGGTTATACCTCTCGGTCTTCTTGACCACAGGACGTTATTGTTGAAAGATACTCTTGGGGGACACCTCATCCCTCTACCTCCCCATTTTTACAGCCGAAGGCGCTGAGGTCAAGAGTGAAGTGGTTCATCTAGGATCAACAGATTTCGAAACTACAGTTAGTGAGAAAAAGAGTGATCCCAGCGACCCGTGAATCACGATGCTGTTGGTGAAAGCCTTCATAACCGTTTATTGACGCTCACTGCAGGTCGGGTGTTCTAGTAAATGCCTTTTCTCATTTAATTCATGCGTATTTGATGCAGCTCATGATTTCATGCATTTTCTCATTGAATTCACAAAAGGTTCTAGAGTGAGAACCCCGAGGCCCAGAGGAGTTAAGGGGAGGCCAAGTCCACCTAGCGTGGAAGCGGGGGGTCGAGACCGCGGCCCGGCTCTGGCTGACTCCGGGCCTCCTGGGTTTCGCTGGACGATAACGCAACACTGGATGATAAGGTCATGTGCTCGCCGAAATCACGGCTCCGCTTCTGATTGAGAGGAAACCAGAGATTTGTTGTTACTTTACAAGTTCTTCCATCACTGCCTACGCTCCCAGAAGTCCGACGTTTCACCCCACTGAACTTCCCGGAATGGAACAGAATGCAGTTGTGAACCTCGAAGAATCAAATGTCACGCGGAGGAAACACTTGGAGAGACGTATCAATTGCGAAGCTCACAGATGCCTGCCGGGGATCGAGAAACTCGGAAACTGGCTCTGAGGTGATACGAGACCCCGCCTTTTAAATTCCTAGGCAGAAATCGATGGACGGAAGGGCTCCTGGAAAATTCAAGTGAGGACCCCTTGAGGTGCAGGGTCTTGTTCTCAGATTCTCTTTTCTGCTCTCCTGTCCCAGCAGAGCTACACCGCAGGTGCGAAGCAGGATGCTCACTTCGGAAGGGGAAGGCCCCCGTGGTACGAAGCCAGGACCCTCGTTCTAAAGGTCCAGAGATGGGGCTCAGACAGACAAAGTGACTTTCTGAATTAAATCTCCTCCGCCCTTGCTCAGTGCACACTGTGTATGATGCGCAAGCCCTTGGAGTGAAGAAAGGTTACAAAGCGCGATGCTTTCCAGTCATAATATTTGGCTGCAGGTGCGGTATCAGGGAAATCAGAGGTCATTGAGCCCAGGACCCCCGCTGGTGGTTTACACTTTATCATCTTTTCGACCAAAGTCCCCCAACCTGTAGGCAAACGCTAAGAATGGCGCGTTTCAAGTGACTTTCCATAAAAGTAAACAGTGAGCAGCAAAGCTTCTCCAAAGCACTGGTTTTCTCTCAACGATGGCTTTCGACGCCACTTTTAGAAACAATTAAAATATACCCCCTTCAGCAGTAGGCTGAGGTGACGCAAAGATCCCTCTCGCCAAAACCCTGGTTTTGAAGTTTAAATCCTTTCACGTAGACACTTCGGTGTCTCCCACCCAATACCCTTCCCCGAGCCAGGGGCCATTATACTTGATGGAAGGAAAGAGACGAGGGACGAGTTCATTCCAGATTCCACAGACCATCGAGCCCTTGGCTCCCACCGCAGGCCTGCTCATTTCCGGGCTAAGAATTGCTCAGGACCACTGAGCCATGACCACCCAGTGTCTTCAGAATCACACGGCCACAGCCAGTTAGCCCTGGAAGGGACCTTGGGGATAATTTCGTTCCGGCATCTCATTTTGCAGATGGGGAAACACAGGGTTAAGTGACTTGCCCAAGGTCATGCAGCTGGTTAATGGCAGAGCTGGACCGAAGCCCCTGTTCGCCAGACTCCCGGTCCCGCGGCCTGTCCGCCCTCCCACACTGACTCCTCGGGCTGCTCAGCTATCACCGAAGCAGCCGTGGTGCTTGCTTCTCGGCAAGCCGCCCCTGGAAGCACGGAGGGAAGCCTGTCTTGGGCCTCCGACCCCTCATGTCTCATTCCCTTCCATCCGACGAATGGGGTGTTTCTGGTCTAACTGCACCTGCGACGCAAGGCAAAGCTTTGACTTCCCTCTGAAACAGTTGCTTGTCCCTGATTGGCTCTACCATACAATGCAGTGGGCAGCGCCGTCCTGTTTATGAGCAATTTTAGGAAAAGATAAGACACGACTCTCGTATAAACATGACAGGAGCATATGCCAAATATTTTCTTGAACTCATGAATTAGTGAGGGGGCCAGAAAGACGTTACAACCCATTCAAAGGGGAAATCAAGGAGCACACGTAGGCAGGCAGGCAGGGATGACAACCATGCAAGACTGGTTACTCTCCATAGGGCAGCCGTCAACTCATCTCCACTGGACACAATTTGCAACTCTAGGGATTAATAATCATTTGCATTATTATGGGTTTTCTTGGGATTTCAGGGTGGTAGATGGCTCAAAGACATGGAAAGGGAGACATAACCCAGAAGGGTGGGCCAGACACGGCCCCCAATAATTTTTTCTTGTCCATTTCATCGCCTTTCACCATTTTCCTGACAGCCCCCAAGTACTGATAGCTAAACTCTCTGATGACGATGTCCATACTGTCTCCGGGCAGGAATAAAGCATGTCCCTGTCCTTCCTGCACACTCACTCTCTGTGTCTCGTTGGCTCTTACGCCCCTCTCCCAATGGGTGTGGATGCACATTCCACGGCAAGGTCTCAGGGGTCCTCCATGGTCTTCTCTCAGCAAGCTGGCAAGCCTGCACTGGGTCTGAAACAGCTGGGCTCAAGTTTCCCTTTTGGTTCTTCCTTGCTCTGCAACCTTTGAGGAGTGACTTGACCTCTCTGAGCCTCAGATTCTGCACCTGTGGACATTCAATAAACAGAGAAATCATCTAATCAGCAGCGCAGTTCCTTGGGCCTCAGTCATCCCGATAAATATCATTATGAAGTGTCTGCGATGTGAGTGGTCAGTGTTAGGTATTTACTGTGTGGCAAGTGGTTTGTCTGTATTGGGCTCCTTTCCTCTCACCTTCCGGAGCAGGTATAGAATCGGCTCCACTTCATCAGTGAAGCTACAGGAGTGCATAGTAACCCCCTCAAAGTCCTGCAGCGAATGGAGGCTTGTTCCATTCTTCAGACACAGCTCTCTCGACAGGAAGTGCATACCCTCAACCGCTGTACAATTGGAAAGTGGTCAAAAAATCACTTGGAATCGTAACTGGCTTCCAGATTCCCTGTCTCCGTGGCAAACCCTTTATTTATATTTCCTCGAAGAATTTTACTAAATTTATATCCAGTATTAAATATAAGCATCCCTATTGGACAGAGTTTGGGCTGGTCCCTTCACAGGGGAGACCTCACTTGCATCTAATGTGTTTTTTTTTCCCCAAAAACATAGGGTACCAAGCCTTGCTGCATATTCAAGGAATTTGGTATAGGTATTCAGAACACTGACTCTGGCAGTTTGCCTCACTGCCCCATGCCTGGACCCTTTATCAAATGTAAATCCTTATTTAACTCCTCAGAGGCTCAGTTTGCTAATCTGTAAAGTGGAGCAATTATAATATACCTACCCTGTGGGGTGATTTTGAGAAATAAGTGAACTAATTCATGTAAACTCTTGGCCAATTACTCAAGATAGTAAACATTCAATAAATACCAGGCATCATCATTAACAGGAACTCCTCGATTACTATTAACGGGAAAACCACACAGGCGTAGAAATTAAAACAGAACTGCCTTGGGTGCAGCCAGTTGCCCCAAATGCTTATTGTGTAGAAATAAAGCATCGAATCCCGATATCCGGTCAGATACCCGTTTCTTTGTAAATCGTGAAATCATGAGTGTTCGTACTACCAAGTTTTTCCCACCTTAACTTATATTTTAAAGATCCGTAAGATTTTAAGGAGCAAACGCCAACCTCTCAAATTTGCAAAGGTAAAATAATGAAAAGGGTTGAGAAGCCTTGGAAGACACCCTCCCCGCTCCCTTTACCTGGGAATGAGAAATATACCTTGCTCCCAAAGAGCAGGGCCAGAAGCTAAGACACGTGTCTTCCCTTTCTTTGCTTGAAGGCCCATGGTTTCCTGTGTCTTTTTCTTCCTGCCTATTTGCTTCATTGTCTTCTCCATGCGCTGCAGTCAACTCTTCCCCATGTCACACTCATCGCAACTGTGCTGCCCCGTGGCAGTGCACGCCCTTCAGTGGGCAGGACCCTGCCATTCCCTGGGTCATGGACTCCGGCCATATCCCAAGTCCAAATTTCTAGGAGGAAGGATCAGAGTGGCACCGCCCACCCTCTAGGCTGGGTCCCCATTGGAATTCATAGCTTGTCCAGTGAGCTTTGGCCAAAGGTAGTCGAGTGGCATAACATTAGCCAGGCAGAGGGGGCCACTTCCAAGGGGGAGGAGAATGTGAGCAAACCAAGGACGTTGTAAACCACCATACATCTCCATTGGTCAACAGAGACCGCTGATTACATTCTTCAAATCACCATAAAGAAAATGATTCTCAGGCTGAAAACAACGGGTGGGGTCCTGATAAGCCGGGTAGATTCTCACCATAACCCATTCATGCTCCCATTATTTACGGTGTGTCCATTTCAGAGCCTAGGGAAATTTTTCCAGACAAATGATTATGTTTCTCCATCCAAGAAACGGAATTTATATGTGTTGTGTGGCTGACAGCTCTGTGGCTGAGCTTTTTTGTCCCACCACTGCCATGGGTGTTTTTGATTTATTTTTTATTTTATTTTATTTTATTTATTTTATTTTATTTTAGAGCTAAGGATTTGACTATGTCTTGGCTCTATCTTCTGACATCACTGTGAATCAATAGGGAATCGTGGCTTAATAACATCTGGAGGGTGGACAGGGGGAGATTTGTGATGTAAATACCTACGGGCATTACTGTTAATGCCGTCCATTCAGGGGCACGGAGAGAAGCGCGCTCTACCCCTCCTCCCAGAGCATATATGGTGATGCAAAGCATTTTGCACAAACTCATTAGAATGCCTTTATTTTGCTTATGCAAAGATAACTTGAAGGGATGGTGCTATATGCTGATTTTAAAAGGGTCAGCAAAGGTTTACAAAATAATTTAAGAGATAATTCAAGATTCAAAGTTCGTAAAAAAAAAAAAATGTGTGTGTGTGGGAGTGTAGGTTAAGTGCAGCAAAAATTCCTGTCTGGGAAGGGCTTCTGTTTGGAGTGGTAGGGAAAGCACTGAGCTAGTTGGCAGAAAACGCATGCTCAGGTCTTGGCTCTGATACTTCCTAGGTACAGGGACTTGAGAAAGTCCCTTTTCCAATCCTGAGCTCTATTGTGGGTGCAGTGGGGCAATGCCTTCACCGTGAGCATCAAAGCTAATGAGTTAGGAGATCCCTGGGTGGCTCGGCAGTTTATCACCGCCTTCGGCCTGGGGTGTGATCCTGGAGTCCCGGGATCGAGTCCCGCGTCGGGCTCCCTGCATGGAGCCTGCTTCTCCCTCTGCCTGTGTCTCTGCCTCTCTCAGTGTCTCTCATGAATAAATAAAATCTTTAAAAATAAAAAAAAGCTAATGAGTTAAAGATATGAAAAAACAAACAGGGGGCACTTGAGGGGCTCAGTCGGTTGAGCATCTGCCTCCAGCTCAGGTCATGATCCCAGGGTCCAGGGATCGAGCCTCGTGTCAGGCACCCTGCTCAGCGGGGAGCCTGCTTCTCCCTTCCCCTCTGCCTGCTGCCCCCACTGCTTGTGCTCTCTCTCTGTCAAATAAATAAATAAAATCTTTTTTTAAAAATCCAACAGATATGAAAGAACAAACAGGCAAGTTCTCTATATATATGAAATGTTTTAGGTCCATCTTCTCATCTTACTGTTGGAAAAAGTGAGAACCTGGGGAGGACAAGTGACCTGGAAAACATCACATCACGAGTGGGTAACATCGGTTGTACAACCCCCATCTCTTGGCTCTCACGTCAAAGCCACACCATGCTTCCTTCAAGAAGCTAATGACCTGCCAATGACCTGACCCCAACCATGGTAGAGTAGAACTGTGTGTGCCATTAAGGGGATTGGAAGCAGACCTTGTCCCCAGTGTTATTACTGCTCACTAGCTGGACTCATGGTAGCCCAGGCATTTCATCTTTAGAAATGTCAATTTTCTATTCTGAAAAATGGGTGTAACAATAACAGGAAGCTCCTATCATTACTATGAGCTAAAGTATGTAAGTAGAGAAGTACGGAATTCAGAAGACAGTGGATGTCAAATAAGCATTAGTTACTATGAGAGAAGATGAGAAGAAGGAAGCAGAGCTTTGGAGGAGAAGACGAAGGAACTATTTTCATCATTTTAAGGTTTAGATAGGGGCGCCTGGGTGGCTCAGTCAGTTGAGTATCTGATTCTCGATCTCAGCTCAGGTCTTGATCTCTGGGTCGTGAGTTCAAGCCCCGCATTGGGCTCCATGCTGGGTGTGGTGCCTACTCAGAAAGAAAATGAATTTTAAAAAATAATAATGTTTAGGTCAACAATTTTTTTTTTCTGGGGATCAAAGGGGAGGTGAAGTTGCCACACCTCTCCAAATTGAGTCTATTGATGTGAAGATGACTTTAAGGGATTATAGCATCCTGTGTCCTTGAGCAGACGTCAACGCAGAAACAAGTACAGAAGATGTCGGATCATGGACTGACCCTCCTCGGAAACACTCAGGCTCCCGTGGGATTATGTTACGACTCCTCCATCTGCCTTTCATGAATGAAAATGATTTGACTTGGACCTCTGTAAAGTCACCCTGTTACAGCCCGTCCCCAAAGACACGCACCCTGCTGTGCTGCCCTGGCAATTGATTTCTCCCCTTCTCTACTCGTTCCCTGGACTTTGCTAAATCTGAACTTGGTCGCGATTCTCTCTCAGCCTGGAGTCCCTTCCCAATATTTTCTGCCTATGAAAATATCATTTGTCCCCCAACATCCCGTTCACGTGTCACTCCTTCGTTAAAATCTTCCCCAACGGAAGTAAAAGATTCCTTACCTTGCATTGCTACTCACCATGTCCCTTTCTTTAGAACATCTGTGTCCGCACGCCTGTCTTCCCCCACTGTGCCATAAGATCCTTGAAGATGGAGCCCTGAAGACGCGTCCTTGAAGATAGGATATGCTTCATGCCTCTGTTAACGTGAAATGCTTGGTGTGAGGTCTTCTGCATAATGGCTGTTAAATATTGCTTACATTGAACCAAAATTTGTTTTTAAGCTTTTCGAAGTGTGAGTTTTAGGGAATATACATGTGTATGACTTGGTCTCTGCCAGCCTTCTGATGATGCCACTTGGGGGAAACAGAGCTCCAACCTAGTCGCTCAAGAGTTATCTCTACAGTAATTAGGTCAGCTGTCACTTCTTGAGCACGTACCACGTGCCAGTCACCGTTCGAAGTTGCGGGTGCAACCTCTCTTGGATGTTACCTCCTCCCAAAAATTCCGCAAGGTAGTGTTGACTATCTCCCCATGTTGCAGATCAATCGACTGAGACCTGGAGAGGCTGCATGATTCGTCTGCGGCCCCACAGATAATGCATGATGGATTCTGGATTCGTCGCCAGGATTTACGCCTTTCTCCACTATTAACGCAGCGTGCGAGCCGGAGCGGCCCTCGTCCCACATCAAATGCCTTCGGGGGACGCGCAACCAAGGACAGCGCGGACTCCTGTGCCCGGCCTCCCTCTCCCCAGAACGCAGTCATCCCTGGCTCGTGTTCCCAACCCTGTCCCCATCGTCCTGCCGCCCAGCAGACAACTGGCCAGGAACTGCACGGACCCGCCGAGGGGGGCTCAGTGGGCAGGGCCGCGGGGAGAGCGGTAGGAAGGTGACACCGAGCCGTAATTTCCCTGCTATTTTGTCCTCGCCCTGGAACATTAAGACGGGCTTCAGAGCCGCTAAAGCAGCTCCTGTTGCCCGTTTTCTCTCTCTCTCTGTAATGTAGCCAGAGACTTAAATACGATTGAGTTAATCTTTGAAGAAAACAGAAAATACTGTAACAATAAAGGCCGTAACGTGGTTACAAATGAGAGCTACTGCTCCCTTCTGCATTCTAAATTCTGAGGATAATTCTGCAGAGCTTCATTACCAGAGTATAATTGTGTTATAGAACTCTTAAATCACCCTGCTACACTTAACTGGCAATAACATTAAGATAGCGCAGATATTCATTTTAATTAAAACATAGCCTCAAACTATTTCCCTGCTATAAGAGGCAAAACTTTCTCCCCACCCCCCCACCCCTTAAACTTTCATTTGTTAGCGCATCTATGGCCAGCAGTAGATGGGAGGTTTAAACACAATTAGGAAATCCCACCTTATAAGCCAGGAGCACTTAAAGCGTCGCTGAGGAAGATGAATACCAGGAAAGTGGGTTTGGGTTTTAATCTTTTTCTCATATGTGAGGCACTGACAGCAGTTGTTTCGGAGAGGATGGGGTTCCCGGATAATCAGTTTAAGAGTTATGCAAAGAGGAATTGAAATGTAGCAGTCCAGACATTAACGAAAACCTCGGTAACTCCGCAGTCTTCAGTTTCCCATCGCCTATAGCGTAAACATCCATTCATTTAACAAGTGTCTACTGAACATCTATTTTGTGCCGCGCACTGGGGATGCGCACACAAATAAAAGCCCGCTCTTTCCTTCGAGTATACGGCAGTCTCGTGAAGGAGACTGGCATGTAAATAAGAAGCTGCATTAAAAACTGCTCTGTGGAAGATACGGCCCCATACCTGCCCCTTTTGCTCAGGATAGGACACTCGGGATGGGTTTTGGAGCGCATGCAGGAGTTTTCCAGGCAGACAAGTGAATGACGAGGGCAGAGGGATGGTATATTCAATGATAGAGTTGCATGAAGTAGAATTGGGATAGAATGGGCTATTCAGAAGTTTCTTTTTTTTTTTTTAAGATTTTATTTATTTATTTCAGAGATGGGGGGCAGGGCAGAGGGAGAGGGAGGAGCAAGCTCCTCCCCGAGCAGGGCTCAATCCCAGGATGCCAGCATAATGGCCGATGCTCAACCACCTGAGCCACTTATGCTCCCCTATTTAGAAGATTCTAGATGATTCAGCATGGTTAAACTGTAATGTGGAAAGGGCTGGAGGAAAACGAAGGTGGTGAGGCCCAAGATGTAGACAGTCTTTGGGGCATCGGTCAGGGCTTTGGGCTTCAGCCTAGAGGCGATGAAGACTTGTTGAAAGGTTTATTTGGAGGATGGGGCAATAGGAGCTGGTAAGCATTGACGGCAACGTGGCTATTGAGGCTATAGCTGGGATTTTGTAGCTTGGCATTCAAGGTTTCAAATTAGTGCCCTATCCACGTAGAAATAAATATGAGCAGTGAGCGCAGCGAGGGCAATCGGATCAGCAACACCGATGGACTTTCTGAATGTACACTAGATGTCTAACGATTTGCATACAGTATTTTATTCAATCCTTAAATAAGGATTCAGAATTAACATTCTCCACGTCGCCTATGAGGAAACTCCGGCACAGACAGATTGGACAGGTTGCCCACCAAGACCACCCAGATGGAAATGGAATTCACACTCAGGTCCATCCGATCCTTGGAGGAATGTTCAGCATCGATTAGAAACATTCTGTTCGCCATTCTGCTTCCACATCTCCTCATGCAGAAGAGGATTCCGGATACTGTTCTCCAAACAAGAGTCAGGCCATTGGTCATTAATCTTGCTCGGGCCCCTTGAGCTTCCTGGATCTAGGTCTGTCTTCACATTCCTCTGTGCACGTCTAAATCCACTCAGGGTGAGGCTCCGGGCTCCCCTGCCCCAGCACATTAAGCACAAGCACTTGCTGTAAGTGGTCACTTCTAGAGCACGTCAATCTTTGTTCTAGGTATTGGGGTTCGAGGGAGGTAGAGAGCAGATAAAACCTTTTCTAGTGGAATTTAATTTCTAGGTTAGGCAGTGAAGGAGTGTCAGAGCTGGCATGGAACCCAGAAAGCCCTACCCGATGCTGTGAAAACCACCGGCCACATGGCATGTGGCTAGTCCAAACCGACATGTCTTATCACACAAAATTCCCGAATACCAAAAAGCGTCCAATGTCTCCTTGCTTATGTGTGTCTGTTGATGATGCATTGATGATATTTTGCATATAGTCAATTAAATAAGACATCATTAAAATCCATTTTATCTGTATTTATTTATTAGTTATTTATTTACATAGGGGCCCTGGGAAATTTAAAATTGTGTGTGACTTGGATTATATTTCTATCGGACAGCACTGATCCATACTCTGTGCTCCTGTGGTGCTGTATTACCTCCTTAAGAAATAAAAATGACAATTGAAGAGCGAGATGAGGGTTATGGTATTAATAACACAGTGATGTAATAGGACATGTCAATAAGTAGGTGGGAGTGGATCTGCCATTAGATAGGGTGGGCAGAAAAGTCTGTCTGGAAGCATGATATTTGGGCAGAAATCTGGAAAGCAGCCATGCGAGATCCTGGTGGGGGTGGAAGAGATTTAGATTATACCATTAATTTGACAGTTAATATCTATTTTTATGATATTTTTGTTTATGACTCTTTTTTTAACTTAGAAGCACACTATGTATAGTAGAAAGTACATGATTTTTGTTTTTTTAGAAATTGCTGATTTTTCTTAATCTAAATTTCGAGAACTCTAATCTTGGGCATTCACTTAGCATCTTGTGGACCTCATCTGCGTATATAAAAAGGAAAGAGGGATCCCTGGGTGGCGCAGCAGTTTAGCGCCTGCCTTTGGCCCAGGGCGCGATCCTGGAGATCCGGGATCTAATCCCACGTCGGGCTCCCGGTGCATGGAGCCTGCTTCTCCCTCTGCCTGTGTCTCTGCCTCTCTCTCTCTCTCTCCATTTCTATCATAAATAAATAAAAATTTTTAAAAAAGTTTAAAAAAATAAAATAAAAAGGAAAGAGAAATCTCCCTTATGTATTGTAACACTTATATGAGATCTACAGTATGAAGAGCATCTAGGAAGGTGCAAACATTTAAATTTGACTACCTCCTCTTCTTTTCCTGTTTAATTCTGAGCTCACATAGAACCTGAAATGTCAATATCTGGTATCTCACCAGCCTCATGGAGCCTATCACAGAGCCTGGCAGGGTGGATGTGCAACAGAAGAGTTGACTGAGTCACCATTCTTTATTAAGTAGCCAAAAGAAATGGAACAAGTATATTGGCAAGACCAGAGACGCTGGGAAATGTTTGAGCCAATCTTCCTAAATTGGACATTGTCCTTAAGAAGCCCTGCTACCATATTCTTCCTACTGGTTTAATTACAATTCTCAAGTGCTTTTCCAGTCATTCCCTTTAGTCACGTTTGTAAAGTTTTTAACTGTTGACAACAGTGCTCCCACGTCCATCTGATCTTCAAAAGTGCACTGCAGAGTTAGAAGAATCATGACAAGACTGAAGCAAGACACAGAGGGGCCTGTCCAAAGGTGAACCTCTGATGAACGACAGAGCTGATCTCCTAAGTCAGGGCATTTTTTATCACATGATGTTGATCCCTCTACATAAGAGTTCTTTAAAGATGTTGCATTTTGGAAGTTTTTCATAATTTCCCTATAGCTTCAACTATGTGCCCAAACTAGCCTCCTACATCTGGGTATTTTCTTGGGGGCATCTGTTTCTAACAGAGCACTAAAAAATGTGTTGAATGACTGATTGGGCACATTTGTCCCAAGGGACCGCTCAGGGGTTATTATTAATTCCTTCTAGATCACTTTGGGAAATCTAAATTCTAAAGTGCTGATAAGGTTTGAAACTCTTCAATTTACAAGAAAGTCCTCACCACCTTCCCAGAGCTTGACTACAAATTCTCTGAGACGAGAGTAGACAAGGTTACAATGCCTCCAGGCTTCCAACTAGAGATTTCAAATATTTCTAATTTCTTCAATTTAGCTTCATTTAAATTTTACTGAGAAGTAATTGCACTGAATTAATATAGTTACAATTATGCTGAAATCAATCCATTAACATCTTGAAAATTCTTATTAATCTGGCAGCAATGTTATGGATAAAAACAGAAATACATCCTCTATTTGGAGTGCAGATTAATATAATAAGAATGCTAGAGTTAATTTCTCCAGGATATGAATTCTTTGAGACAAGACAGTATGACTTGTATTTCTGTTTTCTGGTTTTAAAGTGCTGCTTTTAGTACATGATAATAATATTTGCATGCAAAAATACCTGGGACTGCTTGTTCTAATTCCTATTTCATCAAAAGGAATCTGATTAAAAGTCCAAATCATAGAGCTTTTCCTGCATTTTCCTTGTTTGTCCTTTAATGTGTCTTTGCTTTCTCTCCTACAAGTAGACCTCGGACAAGGAATGTGTTACTCCTCATTTTTTCGACTTTGTGTCTAGCACAGCTGCTGGAATTTGGTAAATATGCTCTATAAACTACTGATGAGAGTGTTAACAAGCACAACGTGATAGCAGTGAGGAGGATGCTAAACCACCAGGAACAGTGCGCTCTTAATATGCTGGATGGTTTACCATCGTATGTGTCACAAAGGACTTCGAATTCACTTGAAATATATTTTGGGGTTCCCCAAAGTATAATCTAAACACTAAATCTTTGTACAAGAAATATGTCATTTATCTGCATATGAATCTGATAATTATCATCCAGCAACATTCATGCATTCGATGGTTATTTATAAAGTATCAACTCTCTGTTTGCTGGTGTGTATTAGTGATTAAAACAAACATAAATCCTGAAGTCACGGAACTTGCAATGAAGTGAGAGAGGATGACAATAAGGATATAAACAAATGTTCAGCCTTCAACCTGTAAATACTATGATGGAAATGGACAGAGTTTATGAAGGGAGAGAACAGAAGAGTTCACCTTTGCCAGGTGGATCCCCTGTATTTATTCTGGGGTCCAACCCTTTCTTTGTGGTCTCGGACCAGGAGAGGAAGGGCAAAACACAAGTCAGTAGAGGCTGGGTTGTGTAGAGTCTGTAGGTTTGGAAGGCATTGAGCTTTGTTTTAAGTATGAAGGGAATCCACTGGAGCACTTAAAGCAGACGACTGGCTTTGTATTATTTATGTAACTACAGCGTTCCTCTGACTCTTCTGTGAGACAGAGATTTGGTGACAGTAAGGGTAAAAGTGGCCCTTGTACTAGTCCAGGAAAGGCAGGGCGGAGCCATGGGATAACGTGGAGGAAAGACAGGCAGAAGTCTATGGATCTGAAATATTTCTCATGGATAGAAACGACGGAAAATTTGATAAGCATTTGGGTGTCAAAGAGAGAGCAAAGACTCACGCGCGACTTTGACATGCTGGGCTTGAGCAACTGAATGACGGTGGTACCATCAGAGGCGATGGGTGGACAGAGGAAAAAGAAGATTCTTTAAGGTTGTGGATGTGTCAAAAAGATATGTCAGCTGGGCAGATACACAGATTTGGAGTTCAAGGAGCAATTTACGTTGGAAATTTACATTTAGAAGTTAGCAGCATATATATGACGTTTAAAGCAATGAAAATGGATAGACTTCTCTAAGGGAAGTATATGGAGAAAGAAGGAGAACAGGCCCTGGGGCACTCCCACATTTGGATGTCAGGTAGAGGAAGAGAAATATGCAAAGAAGACCAAGAAAAAGCAGCTAGAGAGAGGAGAGAGATTATTAAGAGTGGTGTCAGAAGAAAAGGGTGAAAAACTCTGATTAAAGCTGCTAAGAGATTGAGTGAAACACGGGCAGAAAAGTGGTCATGGCATTTGACAAAATTGAGATTATTATTATTGACCTTGACAAGAACACGTTGAGTGGATTGCTGGGGAGGCACTGCTGTGGCCTGGATTGACGAGTGCTGGGAGTTGAGCAAATGGATGTGGCTTGAGCAGACGGGTTTTTTGTGATCTTGGATTTGGATGTGGGAGTAAGAAAATAAGTGGTGTGTAAGTGAGACACGTGGAATCCTGGAGAAGCGCTGCCAGAGGGGGCTGGGAAGACATTTGCATGGGGAGTAAATGGACCCTAGAGAGGGGGCTGGTGCCCCAGGATCCTGGTGGATAAAGGGTGGAAGGAGGCAAGGCAGTGAGAAGAGATAAAGCCAGAGACCTCACACGGGGTGAGGGTGGTTAGCTTTTAATGTGAAGGAAAGAGAAGCCCTCTGGCGTGCAGCAGGAGGCAGAGGAGACAAGGACGCCTGTACACGGGTTGACAGATTTGGGGGAGGTTTTCTCCTTTATGTGTGATGTGTTGGGGAAGCTTGGCTGGCCTGGAGGCTGAGTCTATCCTAAAGAATGGGAGTGGGAATCCATGTGTCTCTGGGTTCAGGGGAGCATGGAAGACTAGAGAGGCATGGAAGGATTGTGACCCAGGCCTCAGAGGACAGCTGAGGTTTGAGACCGTGGCTCTCTGTCGAGTGCGCCCGGGCCCTGAGTGGGTATTCACGATCAATTTTGTCTAGATATCACCTACGGCGAGGGAGTGAGGAGCAAAGGTACTGAGACCTTTAATGATGCAATGATGACAGTGGTGGCCACAGAATCCAAGTTCAATAAGAAAGGAAGCAATGGTGGGAGCTGTGACGGACGGCATCTCATTACAGCAGTGGGGTCAGGGGAGCGAAGGACAAAAGACTCATGACTGAAGGTCTGCATTAGAGATGGTGGAAGAGGATGTGCTTTCAAACGATGTGGATCTAAGATGCGGCCCTGGGAACAAGTGCTTGGGACAGACTGGAACAAAGTTCATGACAAGTATGTTTCTCGTAATTAAGGTCGAGAAATGGAAATTTGAATGCTGGATGATTTGAATGCACCTGTCACCTGGATTTTGACAGTTCCAAGAATGAAGATGGACAATGGCGTGGAGAGTGACTGAGGCACAGGCGCTGGATTGGAGGGGGACGGGAGTGTGGGTAGACAGTCACCACGAGGAAGCAGGAGGCAGTTGACGTCTTTCCAAGAATGTAAACTTTTGCAGAAGGCAGGGAGCAGCAATGGATGGGAGGAATCTGGTTACTCCCCAGCTACCCGTCTGGAAGTATGTGACACGAGAGAGAGAAAAATCGCCTTCTCCATAAAGCCGTGGAGGATATGACGCCCTCGGGGGACAGACATACTTCAGGCAAGGCAAGACAGTGAAAGGAATGTTCTAGAAAAAAAAATGGTGGATATAAAGGAGATTGTGAGATAAAGGTCCAGGGGAGGAATTTGGGAGGGCGGTTTTGGGGGTGAGCAGTCAGCTCAGGTGAAGTCACTGTGCTCAGGAGGAGCGCCTGGCACATAACGAATATCCTGCATATGTCAGCTATTTGTTGTTTGTGGTTAATGGACGTGAGATGCGGAGACAGTGGGTTACCAGGTAGGCCCAGTAGGCCCTGCCGGGATGCTTACCAGGTAGGCATCCCGGCAGGCCCAGTCGGGCCAGGAACAACGTGGGCGGGTAGAGCATCCACTTTCAATCTATTAAGTGCATTTCCCTAGGTAAAAACAGATCCGAAGTTGAGGCTATAATATGAAAGAATAATTATCTTCACGGATAAACCCTGGACAAAATTTGCTGCGTGACCCTTTCCCAAGAACAAGGCGCTGCCCACCGAGACACCGGCGTCATCACACATTTGTGTTAACACCTGCACGGTCTACCAACGTCTTGGTGTTTGAAGCTTATTGGGACAGTATTTCTCATTTTCAATATTTCCCTGTCCTTCAAGTAGTCACTTTTCCTCCCCGAGCCTCGGTTTCTTCGTGTATAAAATAGAAATACAACCTATCTGTTTCATAAGATTATTGTGAGAGATAGGAAAAATGTCTGAGGAAACATCAAATATAGAGGATAATTGATGAATATTGTTATCAATCTCCCCCATATTCAGAGTATTGCCTGAAGAGGGAGGCCTATCTTTTTAATGTTGTTTGTAGATAAATTATCCGTATCTGTGTTTCCAGCAGCAGCTGGCAGCAAGCTAAATGTCAACTCTTTTCCATTTCCAGGCTTGCGTGTGGTAGGACAGACACTCTGGATGCCCCAGCCCCAAATCCCTTCTCTGAGGACTGGCCCCTTCCCTGCGTCACTGGGGAGAGCTCCTGGTGCCAGGCTGGTCCCGTGGGACTCCACCGTTCAGTAACGGGATGTCTCAGATGAGCTGGTAACCCTTTCTAGAACAAAGAGGCAATATGTGGAGATATCCCACAGAAGCTACAAAGACGAAATTCAACTGGGCCTCACAAAGGCAGGCTCCCACAGATGGAAAGCCGCCGGGAATCAGGGTGACCGCTCTCCCCGAGGTCACAGTCCCGGCTGGCGGCCTGTTCCTATTTCGTTGCAAACTGCCTTTACCTCCGGGGCTTAGAAATGGGCCCAGGCAGGTGCTCCCACACCAGCCTCCTTTTTTTTATCACAGGCTCACACAGGTAAGTGCTTCCAAAGGCAGAAACACCGTGGAGGTGACACCTACTACCCTGATGAGTTTCGAAAAATCAACAAATTGGCAAATGTGAATACCAATGTGTGATGAGACGAAGCCAGCATTTCTTTCTGATGCTTTCTTCCATTTGAATGCTTACACTATAATCTTAAAGAGCACTACAGCGCGGTGGTTAGGCATGGATCCAGCGGTCCAGGTTCAAATCTTGGCATCGACTACTTGGTCACAATTGGACATAGGGTCAGTTGATAATGCTCCAGTTACCATATTTATAACATTGGGTAATTAATAGTATATATATATATATATATATATATACACTATTTTATATTAAAAAATATATATATACAGTATGATACATATGGCATATATACTATAATATAATAGGGGGTTGGGGGTGCCAGAGTGGCTCAGTCATTGAATATCTGTCATCGGCTCAGGTTGTGACACCAGGGTCCTGGGATCGAGTCCGCATGGGGCTCCCCGTGGGAGCCCTCTGCCTATGTCTCTGCCTCTCTCTCTGTGTGTCTTTCATGAATAAATAAATAAACCTTAGAAATATCTACATACAAAAAAAAAGAAAAATATACATACAAAATAGGGGGTTCTTGCAAAAATTATGTGTTAATAACAGCTGAAAGCACCTAATTCAGTGGCTGGCACACTTAGTGCCCTACTAAATGTTAAAGACAATCGTGATTCTTCAACAGCTCAGCCCATTCGCCCCAGAAAGGCTCAAA
The DNA here is from genome assembly GCF_905146905.1 of Nyctereutes procyonoides. NCBI lineage: Eukaryota > Metazoa > Chordata > Mammalia > Carnivora > Canidae > Nyctereutes > Nyctereutes procyonoides. The sequence goes on along the minus strand of NW_026575135.1, from coordinate 1,313,879 downwards.
CACTCATTTAAAATTCTCCCATCTCAAGATAATGGAATATTTTGAGCAGAAAGGTAGACAGCAAAGTAAAATGGTAGGAAACTCTCCAAAGAAAATTCAACCAGAGCTATTCTATGACCCCAGATAATTATACCAGTTGCAGAGAGCTGTCCCAAGCAGGATCTGACAGGTATTACGGCTGGAAGAAAGACCGGGTGAGTCTTGCTTAGGCTTGAAATAGTTGCCACTTGCCTGGATCAATCATTCCAGCACTCTGAGAACCAAGCACACAACTAGACGGTTCTCAAGAATCACCTCCAGCTCCAGCACTCTCTAATCCCACGCTGAGCGCTCTCCAGGGCGGTGATACAGTCTGGAAATTGCCAGCGCAGGTGAGGGGAACCACGACATGAACCGAGCAGATAGCTGGCAATTACACAATGGGAAATGTCGAGAAAATAACCTTATGGGGTGGAAAGTATTGGATTGTCTGATTATGACTTACTCTCCAATATGAAGACATAACCATGCTTGGCCGCTCAAGGGTGAAAATGTGGTAATGGGTTGAAATGCTAATGAAATTGGAATCCTATAATAGATGTTTAGAACAGTTTAGGTTACCAAGACGTGGGGAGTTAGAGAGCATGGCTCGTAAATCCTGATGATAGGGCCAAGCTCCCCAGAACGTTCAAGGCCTTTACAGTTTGATTCCAACTTGCCTTTTCAAGATCTTCTCTCCTCACACACCCTCACGCACCCCGTGTTCAGTCCATAATGAGCCACTTGACATTCTCCATACACAGCAGGCGCTTATATTTCACAGGCACGCCCATGCTGTGGCCTCCGCCTCTGTCGCACGTGTGTCTGTCCCACTGCCGCCATCTACGGCAGATCATCGTCGCTCACCTCACAGGACGACTCAGATTTCTTGAATGGTCAACCCGCCCCAGTCTGGTTTTGCTTTAATCCATTGTCCTTATAGTTGCTGATGTATTTTTCTGAATCTTGCAACCAGTCGTGCCTCCTTTGCTTAAAATTCTTCAATGACATTTCATTGCCGTTAAGACAAAATCCGCATTCTTTGATACGGCTTGCAAGACCTTTAATGCTCTGCCGTTCAGCGGTTGCTCCAGCTCATCCTGCATGCTTTGCTTGCTCGTACGTCATACCCTAGCCTTGCTCACAGGATCTCACCTCCCCAGGCAAGTGCATTCTCTCTCGCCTCTGGACCTCCATGGGCTGATGCCTCTCCTACAATCTCCCCCTCTCAAGTCCCCTTAGCTGACTTATTTCTACATAGGAAGGACTCCCCTCATCACCGAGGTGTAAGTCCCCTGGTTGGGTGCCCTGCTGGCTCTTGGACTTCTGTTGTGATACTTCCGCGTTATTGCAACTATCTGTTGAACGGATTAATGCCATTCCCTTTACCTAAGTGCCCTTTGGTCCCCTTTCCCTGGTCATTTTTCGCTTGTCCAAGCACAGCTCAAATGTTACCACCTTAGGAAAAGCCTTGTTGATTCCACAGGCCATTCCTTACTCCTTCTTCACCACTCCCATGGAAATTCATGCAGAGCCCTGTTTGTCACAGCAAATTCTATTACTGAAAATTAGAACATTGCTCCAGAGAACATTACACAATGTACCACAGAAAGATAGACTATTTTGTGGCGGTGCAGAGAATGATGAAAAAATTCAGATTCTAAAATACTTTGGTACTAAAATAAATGCCAAGACCTAGTTCTAAGTAGGGCAGAATGGGACTAGGTATTTCTCATGCACGTACGTACATGTGTGTGTGCATGCACATGCACACATCCTTCTGAGGCTCCAGATGGGCATTCTTGGAGATGACCGTTTAGACCTCTAAAATCCATGGAAGTCTTTGAACAATCATTTTTCTTGCCAAATAGCAATAATTCCACACCTTCCACGTTTAAAGCTCTCAGTAAGATGTGGCCAAGAGCGTAACGTTATTTCCCTTTCTTTCATAACGTAATGATCTTCCTGTTGCAATATTAATCAATAACTAATTTCATAGTTGGACAACTATTTTTAATGACCTAGTACGTTGGAGGCATTGTTACACAAGTCTTCAGATCATTCCCTGAAGGACCTGTCACCAAAAGGGCAAATTCATTTACTTGTCATAAAGCAGGAGCCAAAAGCCTCATTACACTAATTAGGGACAGACGCATTCGGGTCTTTGTTGGTTGAGAGCTAAAAGGTCTCCTGTCTGGACCTAAAAGGAGGATCAAATGGAGCCATCCAAAGACATTTTGAATAGTTAGCAAAGGGGCCCCAGGCATGTTCATTGTAAAGTCATGGTCTCTTGGGTGTCTCCTTAAGTTGGGTTATATTTTTTAAAAATGTGTCTACTCCGTCTTGGAATAGGCAGGACCAGGGGATTCTCCAGGCTTCTTCTTACCATGATATTACTTACTTCCAAGAACCTTTAGGTGGCCTTCTCATGGAGTATCCTGCGTCTTGAAGAACTGAATTTAGCACTCACTTTGTCTCCAATTAGTTTGCAAGGAATGGATGGGATGAATTGGATGGTGAATAATGTCTGTGTAATTCTCACGGATGCTGACATCTTTGATGTATAAGCTTTAAGCAGCTCATGTTTAGCATGAAGCAAAAAACTAATTAATTATCTATTATATTCCAGGTGTCATACGCTAACATTCTAAAAATAACCCTGCAAAAAGTCTTTTTTTTTAATCTCTATTTTATTAATAAGGATTCCAAACCTTCAGAAATGCAAGTGCGCTGGTATTTAAACACGAATTTTCTGAAAATACTTTTTTCTGCTACCCTACAGTGGCCTGCCATTTTTCTCAGGATTCCGCCTCTCTATGTTGTAATAGATTCTTTCCATAGACAGATGCAGAGATACCTAGATGTAGAAATTGATAAACCTCTGATCTTCTCATCATTACAAGTAATTACGGTAGACTCACCTTGGTTTCCAGACCCGTAAGTTGAGTAGGCTTCCAGACCTTGCAACACACAGTTCTTATCTTGTCACCTTTCTGACAAAAAAAAAAAAAAAAAAAAAAAAAAAGCCATTCAGAATAGCTCCTGGTCTCTTTAACATGTATTCTCTGCACAAATCAAAGTTATCATTATGAATTTTGAAACATGTTTTTCACTTTCCAAACTTCATGCATTAGCTCATGCTGTTCCTTCCACCTAGAATGCCCTTTCCACCAGTTGTCACTTACCAGGATCCTTTTATTCTTCCAAGTTCATGCTAAGTCTTTGCATCTTCAAAGTCGAAATGCTTCTACCTCTTTGAAGTCCTTTCTTCAACTGCTTCCCCGCCCCCACCCTCCAGAAATCTGAGATGCCTCTTATCCTTCTCCTACTGAGTTATTTGGACTTATACTAGGACTCTTAAGTCTTCTACCTTAAATAATGGGTGGGCCTGGCTACTTTCCTTACTAAATTTTAAACTCTTTAAGTATAAGGCCAGCCTCTAACTTTCTCATGTGTGCACTCTCAGATCTCGGGATTCTTTCCCTCTTTGTTCCACTACTAATGGCTCAGCAAATGACTCCTGCCCATTTGAAGCCCCAGGGAAGTGTGGCATCCCCACGCCCCGCAGCCAACCCTGCAAAGCAACCCGGTTAGCTCAGACTCCACAGGGCTGGGTTTGCTTTACAATGCCCCTTCAATAGCCCCACATTTAGCTCTGCATGGAAGGGGATGCATCGCCAAGCTGAAAATGAGATCCCTGGATTATTCAACGCTATCCAAGGGCTATGATGTTGAAAATATTATTTGTGAAAGAAACCCTACCCTGTACCAGAACTAAAGCATCTAGATTCTGAGAGGAATACCAATGCTCTGTTTCTCAGAGGGAAAAAAAAAATGATTTTTTTCCCTTGAAGAACTCATTGTTTTCCAAAACCAGATCTAACTTAGTAGCTGTTAGAGCACTCTGTGCACACAGACTCCCATTTTACTCTGTGAATTAGCTCGCTGATGACTGACAGCTTTCTTTTTCTGCCTTTCTGTCTGTCTGTCTGCTTATTTTTCCTCTTGTCCTTCCTTCTTTTCTTTATTCCTTCACTATATACTATTCTGTGTGAGAAATTGGGGTGAGGTTTGGTTGCTATTAAGGCAGTGATAAACTGTATTATGTCCAGGGAGCTTGGGAATCTTCAAATACTGCCCTAAATCCCTCATCACAAAGTGCCTGACAAAATATGAAGTATAGAGCCACTATGGTTAGCTCTGGCTTTCACTCCAAACCCCGATGTTGAAACTCTAGTAAGCGAGGTCCCAATGTTTCTTTTTCCTAATCTTGTTAGTCCTGAATAGTTTTAGATCAAAGCAGAATATGGAGCCTGCTTTGTCTATTTCATAACCCAAAACAGCCAAAGCCAGTCCCCGTATCTCACCACTCACCACGGTGAGGTGCCGTGACTAAGGGTATGGCCTGCAGGATTCTAGGAAGGGAGAAGTGAAACTGTGAGCTACAACCATAATTACTCATTTCTAAAACATCACAGGAAAAGAAAAAAAAAGAAAGCCCACTCAAACAAATAAAAATTTGGAACAGCTCAATGGGTGAATCTACATACGACCAATCAAGTTCAGGCCTCCTCCTCCTTGAGGATGGAGGAAAATGATTTCATCTTGATTCATTGGGGAGAGCCCTTAAGCTCTTCCTAGAAATCAATATGCCTGCTCCATGCCAGGCGCCATGCTAGGCTCTGGAGACATAAAGATAAACAAGACTCAAAGTCTCTGTCCTGGAAGAATTCTCAATCTAATAGGTAAACCAGACATGTAAATAATTCCAAATCTCTGTGCTGAGAAACTATAGAGGCTGATATTGAGCTCGTGGGCATTGGGATGACCACCAGGTTGATAAAATATTGAAATGCTCTGAACCCTGTTGTAAATACCTGCTTCTCTAAGCCCCTGAGTAATCAGTAGCCTCATCCTCACTGGCCTTGCCAACTTTGGGCCCTCTGTGTGCCTCAGACATTATGGACAAGCAGAGGGCCTTCAGGACTCTATTCCAGACCAATAGTTAGTGACCATTTGGATTGGTCAGTGCTTGAGATGACCCCAGAACGGAGGGATATGCAAAGAGCTAGTATAGGAAGAGGAAATACCCTCTTTTTTGGAGGGTGTGAGTCTTACAAAATACTATGGCTTCACAGAGGAAGAAACACTTAAGACAAGTCTTGAAGACTGAGAGGGAGTTGACCAGATGGGCTTTCTGGGCAATGCATGCACCATGAGTCAAAGCAAAAGAAAAGAATCCCATGTAACAAAAATGGAATGAACTTAATTGGTCTTGGATGCAAAATAATCAAAAACAGCTGCAAAAGGTAATGCAGGATGGTAATGGGAGAGGATTCTAGGAATAAAGTCAAGTCTTGTGTGCTCTCCACTTGTGGGTAACAGGCAGTTTGAATGAGGGTGTGGCATGACCATTGCTTCTTTCGTTAGACAAACAATGGGTGGAGCATAAGGGTTTGGGGTTTTTTTCATTATAGGATTCTTTTTTTCAGTGGGTCCACACAAAGAAGATAATAGGTTAGTTCTTTCAGATATGACTGAAAAAAAAAAAAAAACAGAACTCTTTCCCCAAATCCTTCTCATTATTTGCTATGAACTTTCTGTAGTGAACCTCCTTTCTTCCCACTCTACTCATTAGAGAAATAAAGTCAATGTGTATATTAAACTTCATGGCAGTTATGATTTGTTTTATTAAATCAAAGCTTTGTCTTCAGGCAAATTTATACAGGTACTATATTACAAGATTTGGAGCATGGGTCTCTGCTCATCTTGACAATCGTACTGGCACCAGACAGAGCTGAGGAAGTTCATTGTTCATCCAGGTATCCCCCCCAGTGCCTCGACAGAGTAGGTGCTCTGTGTTCTCCAAGTTTATTAATCATTATTCCCTATCAATCTTCATCTTTCTGAGACAAAGTGTTATTCTCCCTCCAGAAGATGTAATTAATGCCCTCCTTCCCTTTGGCTGTTTTAATCACCATTCTCTAAAATAAATCCATCTTACTATGACTTCAACAAGCAGAAGCCAGAGCTCCAGAGACATACAGTTTCCTGAGTAAAGGAAAATGCCATGGTCTCTGTTTCATGACCAACACTTACCAAACTCACATCGAGCTGTACTGAATACCTACTATGTATGAAGCACGCTGAGATCCATCCTCCACAGGGAGGATACAGGCTCTGCTCTGACTTCCTCAAACAGGTGAATCTACAATTCTCCCTCTTTTCCAGGTACAAGTGGTCCTTGACCAAGGATATCAATTTAGAGCAATGTCTCAAGGATATAGTTTGCTTCCCAAAGTATGTTTGGTGGACTATTAGTTCTGAAGAATGCTGATAGGTCGATACAGAAGCCAGAGCTTTTGCTGATCAATTATATTTGAAAATCACTAGATGGATAAGACTCTTCACTGCAGGATTTCTCATCAGCCTCTACTAAACACATATGCACTGTGGCTATCCAACAAGGGGAGGGTCTCCCAAAACCAACCAATCAGAAGTCTTTCGCTGTAGATCACCTCAGGAAGGATGTGGTGCTCCCAAAAATGTGCTTGAGACAATGGTGATTAGCCCTGTCCTGGATAAGAGGTGGGCCCATCATCTCAAGAGCATCCCTTGTAATGTCTCCCCTAAATTCATTTCCATAGATTTCCTTAACTAGGAGCCCATCTGACTTCATGTGCCAAACTCTCCCATCATATGAGGCCTTTCCTCAGTGGGTCCCCAAACCTTGGCATTTCACTAGCTAAGAAGGCTTGGTGGCATCACACACACAGCTGGAGATTTCATGTGGATGTATATGATTTCTAGATTGTTCGATAAGATCAAACCTGGCAAGCATCTCTTCTTTTTTAAAAAAGGGTTTTGTATGTATGTTCAGTACATTTGTGTGTGGGTGTAGGTATGTGGGGTGGTGGATGCTTTCTTTTACTTCTCAAGCTAGAAAAGTTCCTATTTATTCCTACCATTTGTTTCCTCTTTCTAAAGTGTGATAGATTATAACCCGCTAAACTATTGTGCTCCTAGAGAATCTAAGAAAACATGTTTTTATGATAATAGACTCTGTAATTCTTTGCTGAATTCCTAGCTTTGATAAAATTTCACCTTATTGGAATGAAGGTACCATAGTTATATAAATCAACATTTGGCAAATGATATTCTCTGCTGACATTTCTGTTCCGGAGTTGGTATTTTATTTGGGTGACAGATATTTGCTGAATTTATTAAAAGTGGTTGACTTGTCTTAAGGGGTCAGCTGCCACTGATGAATCCCCTTCCTTCTCAGGAACAATTTTAGCAGCTCCTTGATGTGTTATTGGTCTTTTCTTGAACATTATAGTTAGAAAGTATAGTGGAATCCATTTAGTCACAAGTATTTATTGAGCACCTGCTATGTGGCTGGCATCTCGCTAGAAGCTGGGGGCACAATGGCAACCAAGACAATGCTTAGGTATCTCCATGTGATGAGATGGATACTTTTGCTTAAACTGGCTGAAGAGTGAGCAGAAGCTTGAAAACTTACACAAATTCGGCTGAATAGAAAGACATTTCCATTGTGCTCTCTCCTCTCCCTCCCCACCCCCCTCTCCAAGCAAAGCACATGGCACTGAAACCACCACTCATACTTTTTCTTTTTTTCATTCATACTTTTGTAGAAGCAGAGGAGCTGGTGAAAACATGTGTCTGACTGATAAATGTCTTCCTGACAACCTGTAGGACAGAGAAGAACAAAGGGTAGACTGCTGGTTCTGAATCCCACAAAGAGCACTCTTGAATGTGGTCATGGAGAGGCAGGCTTAATGACGCAGGAACCTTCTATCATCTTCTGTAAGACACAACAATGCTGATGCCCATTGATTTGTTAACAGATTGAAATAGTTGAGATGGGCAAAGGGAGAGGATAAGAAGTTTTAAGAAGGAACTGGCTTCTTTGGTAGGTCAGCTCTTGTCTACCTTGAACTTGCGTCAGAATCACCTGAAGGGTTTGTTAAAATCCAAAGAGTTCCTGATTCTGTAGGTCTGGGACGGGACCCCAAAATCTGCATTTTAAGTAACATCCCAGACACTCCTGAGGCTACTGGACCATGGACCACTCTTCTCCACTGACGTGAGATTTCTCAGTCACTAAAGGTGTTCCAACGGAAGGGCAACTAGTAGGTGAAAACATTTAGGGGCCTGGTTTCAGCGCGGAAGGGTGGAAGAGTCATATAGAATGGAGGGAACTGATATTTCTGAGAACTTGCTAATAGAGCCCGAAGCCAATGAGGGGCTTGAGATCTTACTAATGGTGTCATTGTCTCGTTTAACCCCACCACACATCTGGCAGATTAGCATGTGTCAAAACGAAAATAAACTCATTACCCAGGGAACCAAAAAGAGCTGTTTTCCCCACTAAAGGATTAAACATCCTATGCTTACTATCCATTTGCATGATAGTGTTGTTGGAGCCGATAGTGTTTAAAAGGCAGGCATGTATTAAATGATTCTTGAAATTCAACTCTAGGTGTTGGGGGAGGCTGCGTCTCCTCTCTTATAAGAATATTAAGAGTCACCACTTACAATTTTGCTAAGAATGAGAGTTGATATAGTTGAGGTTTCTCTCCAGAGCCCTAGTCAAGTGAATGCCATAATTAGTATCGCCGGAGATTCCGTGAGTACTTTCTTTCCCTTTAGACTATAAGCTTCATGAAGGACATGATCGATCTGTAGTTCTCACTACCGTCTCCCTAACACTTTACATGGTGCATATTGTAGGTGCTCAATAAATTTTGCATATTGTATATTGCTACATATTGCATATTGTAGGTACTCAATAATTTTTGCTGAATAAAGTGACCCACTGTACATACTCAAAATAGAGCAAATGTACAATACAATCAAGTAGAATAAATGTTATGTTTGAAGATGCCTGTTAAAGACCCAGCTTAGTACTTGGAAGGAGGTTACTTCATTGATACCTTTATACCAGTTACTCCAAAACCAGGTGGGCTTCAGGGTACGGACTCTACCTCTGTCCAGGAGGGCTCTTCCTTCTAAGGAATGGAAGCAGAAGGGTAAACCCCAGGGTCGAGAAGAACTCCCCTGCGAGCTGGATCAGGGAAGGCGTGAGTCCTGGGTCAGGAAAGGGCGACTGGGGTGCTGAGAGCAGCCTGTGCGGGAGGAAGGAGGAGAAGAGGGCCCTAGAACCAAACTTCCTTCCTGAAGGACTGCCTCTGCTGGAGGGGAGCCAAGGTAACATTATTATATTCTTCTACTTTCTGAGTGCTTCATTCCTGGAATCCTAGAACTAAGGGCCTGAGGGACCTTACAGTTCCTCTGATTAATACTTAAATATCTTTAACCAAACTCCCATCAGTTACTGTGATTTCTGTTTGTTTGTTTTTGACTTGACCCTCCCTGAACAAATACAAAGGCCAGGAATCCATCCCATGGACAGCCTAGTCAATGAAAGCGTTATTATTATGTTAGTGATTATAAATGTGGGTAGTCGAGGCTAGCCATTTCTTTGGGGAACTCTTCCTCAGCCGCGATGTGAACTATGATAAACACACTCTCTCCCCGAATCCTCTCACCCACGAGGTCGGTGTGATTATCTCCATCTGTGGATTGGCAAACCAGCTCAGAGCCTGCTTGACACGAGCGCCCCGGAATCAGAGTGCTCGGATCCAAGTCCCAGCTCTGCCTCTGACAAGCCGCTCAAATGTGGGCGAGTCAGATAAAGTTCAAGCATCTGTTTTCAGCAAAACGGGGATAAAAGTCATCCCACTGGGAAGATACCGTGAGATCACGTAGGTGACGAGAGTAGGAGAGTGCAGGGGACACAGTAAGCCGCTAGTCCTCAGGTCAGGGATGCCAGTAGCGTGACACTGGTCACCCAGTCGCTACAGAAGAAAACTAGGCTTCAGACCCAGTGCGCATGCCCCCGTTTCCCAGTGCCCTCAACTCAACTACACTCAACAAAGGACTGTGTCCGGAGCTCCTCTCCCCACGTAATCTGGGCAGGTTTGAAAAGAAAGCAATATTTGGGGAAGGAGGTGAATCCCACAACCCTCACACTGGAATGATGACTTCAGACCCATCCCGGTCCTTGCAGGGACCCAACGGACTTCCTCAAAAGAAATCCCGCTTTCCCTTGAAGTCCATCACGGCTCAGTGCTCTACCCCCATGGTCCACACCACCACCCCTCACAAAAAGCCCCCTCCCACCTTTGGATTCTTTCCTTAAATGCCACAGAAAGCTGTGTGTGCTTAGACCACAAAGCTTGCTAAGACAGGAAGCTCACCCCAACCTTTTCCAGAAAAAATATGAGAAATTGCACTTCAGGCTGTCTGCCTCTTCCCAAATTTTGGAGAGGAAAACAATCTGCCTTTGTTGAAGAATGTACAGGTGGCCAGAATGACCTGGCAGCAAGGGGCGGCCGGGGCAGGTAGTAAAATGGCTTCGTAAAGGACAGGCCAGCCTTCTGGGGACAGGACAGAGAAGAAAAAAATATAGGCTGCCTAGAAGAAACTCATGGATTTTAGACTTAATTATCAGACTATTCTTGGAGAAGGAAATACATATTGTCTGATATCGGCTCCCAAGCTTATAAATATTTAATGGACAAATAATGAATCTTGGCATAAATATTTAATGGAGCAACATCAAGGTATACAAGGGTGGGGAGTGTGCTGAGGGAAGAGGCTCTAGACAGGGAGACAACTGAGTTGGAACGGGCGTAGAAATAGGTCCAGAAAGTTCTATTGTCTCCAAGAGGGAAGCGGGATCTCCTTTGAACCGAAGTTGGGTGCCTCAGTGTGAAAATAGAGGAGCTGCTTTGCAAAACGTAAACCACTGTGGACATAATGGGAAGTCGTATTTTTATTATTCCTTTCAATATTTACTTGAAAGACAGCATTGGACTATTTGCCTGGAATATGGTAACTATTGAGGGAGCTGGTACAGGCAACATAAAACTCCAGGTGGGATGAGATGAGCATTCCCTTGAGAGGATATAATTGTTTTTACAGGTGTATGGATTTGCAAAAGTGAAGCCTAGGCAGAGCGAGAAGAGGCAGAGGGTGCAGCTAGGGCAAAGCTCGAAGGACACAGTCTAGTTACCCTGAACCCGTCATGTGGTCAAGACTATGTGAGTGCTGGGACCACAGAACGAACCCAGATAGACGTGGCCTGTGACCATAGAGCTCACCATTGGCCAGGGGAGGCGGTCACTCAGAAATCGCCACGTAGGTAATCAGCACGAGGCCAAGAAAGGAGCCATGGGGGCGATAGGATAGATCGGGGCTAAATCCCAAAAGGCTTCCTGGAGGGAGCAGCTTCCAGGTCACGTCCTCACGGCTGATTGCCCATGTTGTCAGCACTTGCTTCCTTGTCTGGCGCTTCCCATTCAGCGGAAAGCCCCACGAGGAGAGAGACCCAGAAACCTAAAAGGGGCACGTAGGAGGCGACGATCCAAAGGGTCTTCATCAACGTAAAACTCTTTGATTTACACGGATACATGAATGATCGTTCACGCCAAGACGCACTTGTTGAGTGGAAACCTGGGCCCCTGCGTGGCCACGTACATTCTCAGCCCTCAGAAAAGCATGTCCTTGCGGTTGCGCCGAGTGTGGAGCGGAGAGAAAGCAGAGCAGAGGATGCCTCTTCCTGAAGTTCCTTGAAAAACTTTCAAACGGGAACCAAAAATAGACCGAAGCCCCCCTTGCTCCCTGTTTCTCTCCACCATCTGTCAGCCCCGCTCCCCTGGGGAGAAGCTCAGGCTGACAGTAGCCGAGTGAGGGAACAGGGCTGTGGGTGGGGAAGTTTTCTTTTTTTCTGCCAGGCTGAGTTATTAATTAGCTTCCCGGAAGGTAAGGAACGAGCAGCCTTCGTCTTCTCACTTGACAAACGCTGCACCCAGAGGTCCTGCGGCCGCCCATCCCCCGAGGCCGAGCCAGAGTCCTGGGGCCGCCGGGGGCTCTCTGCACCGCGCCTCCGACCACAGGCCCTAAGTGGTCGCAGGGCCGCTCCCTCAAGGACGGGGGGGGGGCGGGGGGAGGCCCTTGCCGTGGGTCTTCCCAGCTCCTTGGCAAGCCAAGTGTTTCCTGACTTCCTTCCCGAACGCCCTGGTCCTCACACGAACTTGGCAACAGATGCTGTTTACTCGAAGCAGGACGATCTCGCCCGATGCACAGCAGGATCCGGGCCTGTCGGCTTGCGGCTGGCGACCCCCGGGAGCTGGGAGGCGGCGGGCAGGTGGAGGCCAGGTCGTGGTGAGGGGATGCAGACCTGGGGGCCGGGACCAGGGCTCTGAGCCTGCTCTTCCTCTGGGGGAGCAGCAGCTCTGCCTGGGGGGCCCTGCTCCTGCCTCCGCCTGATGCCGGGGAGGGGGCTTCCACGTGGCCCCTCACCATCGTTCAGCTTCCCTGCACCTGACAGCCACCAGCTGCGCGTCCCCATGCATTTGAGCCCGAACACTCCCCTGGGGCATTAGATCCCAAGAAGGACCCGGCCGTTTCCTTCTACACCGTCTCCCAGCTGAAGTCGGCTGACCCCCCGGGTGTGGGCACCGCACCGAGCTGGGACAGCCTGGGAGCGGAGAAGGAGCGTCCAGTAAAATCGCAAAAATTATAACTACAGGGATGCCTGGGGGCTCAGTGGTTTAGCACCCCGGGGTCCTGGGATCGAGTCCCGCATCGGGGTCCCCCGCAGGGAGCCTGCTTCTCCCTCTGCCTGTGTCTTTGCCTCTCTCTGTCTCTATCTTTCATGAATAAATAAAATCTTTAATAATAATAATAATAATAATAATAATAACATATGGTACAACTGAAACCCAAGGAGCCAGCGTGATGTCCTCCGTGTCATAGAGCAGGTCTGTAAAGGGGCCAGAACTCAGACCTGGTATCTGTAATGACCCCACACGTTTCAGGGAAGCATCACACCACGAAGGCGAACACCTGGAGGAAGACCTCCGTACCCGCCCTAAGAATCCACCTGGCCCCCCCTCCCTGCACGAGGACCCCATGGAAAAGGTCTGAATCCCCCCTCCTGCTCGCCCACCACGATTAAGCCCCAGGTACTAGGTGTGTGCTTCCCCGCTGCGCCTCTCGGTGGGACAAGGACCCAGGGGGTCTGCCCTGATGGACAAGCCCTAGAACTGCCTGTGGACCCCTCACCATTGGGAGCTTGGCCTGACTTTAATCTGCTGGAGTGCCCACGCCTTTTTCTCCTTTTATCAGCTTCCAGTGGAAATCACAAATAAATTTACTCACTATGTAAGTTTGACTAAAGCGGAGCTTCCCTGACTTTATTTGGGGGTGAGGACTTCCAGGGTCATAGGGACCCAGTCCCTTTTCCTGGGGCAACTCCCTTGGAAGATCTTCAGGACCTGAGGGCCACAGTTTAAAAATCGCTGGTCTGGGGCACCTGGGTGGGTCAGTTGGAAGAGTGTCTGACTCTTGATTTCAGCTCACATTATGATTTCAGGCTCATGAGATCGAGCCCCACATCAGGCTCTGCACTGGGCAGGGAGCCTGCATGAGATTCTCTCTCTATCCCTCTGCCCCTCCTCCCTCCACTTGCTCATACTCTCTCTCTCAAAGGAAAAAAAAATTGAAATTTGAAAATCAAAAAAAAAAAAAAACAAAAACATTGCTGGTCTGACCTAACACCTTATTTTGCAGAAGCAGCTGTGCCTGGGTCTACCTCTTGCACGGGGGTTATAGATCCAGCAGTGACATGGGAATGGATTACTTACACCCGCTCTATAGGATTCTTGGGGAAGGCCTGGTGAGGTCCTGAATATCTAAACACGCAAATTGCAACTATATCCGTGAAGGAGCTGGTGGTGTGCAACGCCCAGGCCCACCATTTGATAGCTGCATCTATCAGAATGAATCGCTCTGGACCAATGTCTCCGCCTGTAAAATGGGAACAATAAGGGTCCCTGTCTCACAGTCTTAGTGTGCGGTTGAGGCGGGGTAATGCCTACAGGACCTTTCATCTAATTGCTAGACGTGTGCCAAGTGCTCCCAATGGCTTGTTGCATCTTCTCCGTCATCAGCATCACCATCATTATCTTCATTTGAACTGTTGTTTCTCACTTTGATAAAACTGACCCAGGTCCCCCCGTATCTTTCCCCTGGGATGTGAACGGGGAGCAGCATGGCCTCAGAAGGTGACAGCGGAAGCCGTCTGTGACTACACGGGGGCATTCACTCTGTGAATGAGGTTGACGCAAAGTAAACCCAGTTGAGAGATGAAGGCAGAGATTCTCATGATGTTCTTTGGGCACCTGTAACCAGCCACACGAGGGAATGTTTATCTTCTGGGCTTTTCGGTTAGCCAGCGCCCCGATATTTTCTTTAACACCCCCCACCCGCTCACACATGCCCTGGTCAGAGGCCCAGAGAAGGGAGGTATCCTGCCCGCGGCCCCCGACAGGTGGGAGAAGAACCCCAATGCCCTTCCTCTCCTGGCCATGCTCTTCCTCTCTACCTCCCAGACGGCGTCCTCCACTCAGCCTTTACCTTCCTCAGTGCCAGAGAAACCCGGGATCGCTCTCACGGCCATTTGTTCTTCTTCCAAACCCAACGCCCGCAAACCATTCCATGTGAATGTGCCTTGGCGAGGGAAACAGTCCAATTACTGGTCTAATGAGCCAGCGTTCGTCTCATCTCCCCCATAAAGGCACGCGTGGCCCCAGCGCTCCCGGAGCCCCGCTCCAATGACGGCGGAGGGATGGAGAAGGAGCCCTGCTCGGCACTTCAAACCCACTGACTGCACAGGCTGGAAAATGAAATGACTGATACCATGTAATTAGGCCTTAATTATTTATCATTTTTGGTTAATTACTGCCACTTGCAAGTTAACAGGTTGTAAAACTCTTGGGCTGTGTTTATTAAATGTTAGGCGATCATTAGCAAGGAAGTGCCATCCTCCAGTGTTAATGAAATATCCGTAAAAATCCATGACCTCTAGCAATGCAGGACTTGGGGCCACTTGGGAGACAGTACCGTGGATTCACAGCGAGTCGTACATTTTTGGAACCAGGATTTCCACATTCGGGAAGGGAAGGGAAGGTTGCAGCGCCTCTTTGTGCTCTCCCGCGATTCCTCTGGTGCACAGGGCCCGAGCACGGCAAGGAGGGTGGGGGCAGCAGCAGGAGGAGGAGGAGGAGGAGCAGCAGCTCCTGTCTCTCCTCCGCGTCACGGTGCCTAAATGTCTGCCATTAGGAAGTCATTCTTTGGGGTTCAGTGTTATCCAAACTACGCCGACGTCCTTCAGAAAGTAAATATCCCTCTGGGAGACGTTCTTCACAATTAAATGGAAAATGTGGCTTTGCAGTAGCCCTTCCGAAAAGAAGAACTGGAGGTTTTTGCAAGTGATTCATTCAACAGGAGTCCACAGACAGACTAGGTGAGCATCAGGCCATAATAACATAAGTATAAGAACTAGAACAAAGGAGGTGAAACCACAGGCACACTCCAACTGGAGTTACAGATGCGGTTCTATAGACCACATTTTGAAAGGAGCATTGAAAGGCCAGAGTGAGTTCTTGACAAGTAAATTGGATAATGAGAGGGAAGAACCTATTTCACAGGAAGATCTCTTGAAAGAATTGAGAATGTTTAGCCTGGAAAGGCGTAGGCTGGCTAGATAGCTTGACAGTTGTCTTCAAATACCTTAAAAGCTTCCATGTGGATTGGAAACAAATTTATTCTATGTGTCCCCAGAAGGCAGGTCTAAGGGATAAAAGCTCCTAAGAGGCGAGCTTCAGCTTTAAAACGCTGTGGAAAGTGAGGGTTGCCCATCAATGGAATTGGCTGACTCGAAAGGTAGTGAGTTCACCTTCTCAGAGGTATGTAAGCAGGACCCTGACAGTCACCTTAGAAACACCGTGGGGAGGAATCTTGTCACTAGATGGATGGCTGAATGAAAGAGGTTTTAATGTTTCAAGTTCTATGAATTTGAACTCATTAATACTGTACTATCAATTATCTGGTTCCACGTCTTTCCCCGGTGCCAGGAGCTGGGTTCTCACCCGGAGGAACTAGGCCCCATCTGTCCAGGGAGGGCCAAGCTTCGTGGTCTTCCAAGATGTCTCTACATCTACGGTCTACGGTGAGAGTGTTCTGACTTCTAACGTGGAAGGAGTTCTGTGCCCTCACCCCCTCCACAATCCCTACCTGAGCCCCCGTGTCTTTGCTTAGGAAGCACAGAAAAAGAGGCCTGTCTGTAGGCTGCCGCTCCGAGATGCCCCAAGGAATAATGAGGCCGTTTGTCGCTCCTCCGAGCTCTGTGCTGAATGCTCAATCACCATCGAGAGGCACTTGGACGCAGACACCTCAGGTATATAATACAATATTAGAGGCACAGAAAAGCATCCAAAGATTTGTAATTAAAGAATCAATCAACCCATCCCTTCTCTCTTTATAAACTCATCCCAAGCAAGTGACAAGCGGTTGCCTTCAAGGTCATAGAGTATACGTTTGTGGATTTAACATGAAATGAAACATTTGACAGGAACAAAAAGGTGTTGGTATCCATCATCGATCCGGCCACCGTGGGGGGGGGCCGACACCGCACAGGGCACCGTGGGGTGCAGAGGCTGGGGATGGTGTGGTGTCCTCTTTAAAGATCTTCCAGTCTAGCAGGAAAGTTTGGACTCTTGCAAAAAGAGTTCCTCTTTTTGAAAGTTTGGAGTTTCGCAAAAAGAGCTCCTCTATACCGACAAAGGCTCACCGCCTAGCTCTGGACCCGCACCGCCCAACAGAGTCTCCGGCATACAGTCGGCTTTCGCTCCTCGTTTCATGAATAAATCCTCGGACAAGAGTTTTCCGGGCCCGTGAAGAACGGAGAAGTTAAAGCACCAGAGGAGGTCAGAAGAGGAAGAGATTCCTGCCGGAAGAGAAACTCAGGGAAGGTTCGTGGAGGAGGCCGACCCATGGAGCCTCGAAGGAAGGAAAGATGGAAATAGAACATTCCAGATAGTGGTTTCAGCAAGGCCAACGCCTCAGAGCAGGGGAGTGTGAGTCAAATGCACACAACTCCTCGCAATCATCCCATCCTCTCTTCCCTTGCCGGTCTGCCTGGGCTAAGCTGACTCCTCATGGGTGTCTCTGCCCTCAGTTTCCCCAGCGTGGATCCAGCCCACCTGCCACCGCTGGCCTTATCGTAGCCCTGGAGCACGGTTGGCATCCTGGCCCCGGCCGTGGGGCAGCACGTGCTGACTCCCCACGCTCAGCTCAGCTCAGCGGTGTTCCAGCCTGACCCCGGGCGAGCTGGCCGCGGTGTTCCTGAAGGACCTTCCACTGCCCCATCCCCCCCGCCCCAGGTCCCACTGCCTGGACTTCCCTGTGCTCCACGGTGCGTGATCTCCGTGCTTCCACGTCTCCGCTTGTGCTTCTTCAGATACAAAAATCCTTCTCTTAGAATTTTCATGTCTGAATTTTATCCGCCTCTCAAGGTTTCAGTTTAGGGCCACCTTCTCACGAATCTTTGTCCGGCCTTCCCTGGAAGTCATCTGTGAGCCCCTGTGTCTACACCTGCTTCACTCTTAGCTCCTGTTTCTCTTTCCGTGCAGCTGGACGGACACGTACTTTGTGTCTCTCAAAGTAAAATTGCCTGAAGGACGGTTTTTCCCAGAACTTGGGGCCAGAACAGGTAGCAATGGGAATGCGGACGCCCTCCCACGTTTCTGCCAGATTCTCCGACGGCCCCCAGGGGCCATGTGTGTGAGGCTGCCCCCTGCGAGCTGGGGCTACCGACACAGGGGAAGACACACTCACGAAGCTGAGCCACTCAGATCCCACCGCGGGAACGAGAACGAAGAAAGAGTGACGGAGACGACTGGGTCTGCGTCTTCTCTCGGCGAGCTCCAAAAAGATGCCGGCGATCTCCCTGCTGAAGTCCTTGGAACCGCTCGGTTTTCTCCCTGAGTTATCTGGTTTGGTCTGGTCCGGCTGATTCTTACATCTTTCACCGTATCGGAGTGCTAGTGCAAACCGTAGCAAAAAAGTATCACAAGCTGGGTGGCTTCAACAACAGAAATGTCTTATGTCGTCGTTCAAGAGGCTGGAGGTCCAAGATCAGGGTGTCAGTGGGGCTGGTTCTGTCTTAGGATGTGAGGGAGAATGTTCTAGGCCTCTCTCATGCTGTGCAAATGGCCATCTTCTCCTTGTGTGTTTTCATATTGTGGTCTCGTGTGTGTGTGTGTGTGTGTGTGTGTGTCAGTTGCTGTGTCCAAATCCCCCCTTTTGATAAGGACACCAGTCATATGGGATTAGGGGCTCCCTGGACTCCAATGCGACCTCATATTAACTAATAGCATCGGCAACGATCCTATTCCCAAAGAAGGTCACATTCTGAGGTACCGGGGGGTTCAGAATTCAGTGTGTGACTTTTCGGTGGGGATGTGGGAGGGGGTGGGGGCGGGGGACACAATGCAGCCCATAACAATCTTTTTAGCTTTTGAAGACTGAGCTGTTTGGGGATTACTGAATACTCGCCCTTTTGTTTTCTTAAGATATTCAGAACTGGGTTGCTCATAACCCAAGGACCTCGATAGATCAAGTGAATGAGGGAACAGGTAAGTTAGTCAAGATAGAACAGAAAGAGTGACAGAGTGAAGGATGGGTGGGTGCACGAGTTAGCGAGTGAATATGGTCACACTGCTCCCCCCGTCCACCCTTCATTTTCTCCATATCCCCTCTTTAAGTAGGAGCTATCAATACCACGGGGCAGGGCTGGGCAAGTGGAAGGTCCACTAGGGCCCCATCCTCATACCCTCCGGTTTGGTAAATTGTCAACCGGGGAATATTTCACTAGAACCGGTAACAAGGCAGATGAGACAGCGTTTCCTTTGCTAAAGCCTGTACTGCTTCGGGGAACCAGACAGAAAGAGCATCAATTACTTAGGAGAAAAGTTGCATTTTATGCAGCCAGGGAACACGAAGGGGGCGCGGTCACGGGGACCAACGAGGATGCGAGCTCTCCATGGTCTCTACTGGGAGGGAGAAGGCTGCCCATCAGCTAATTTTAACAAACGCTGCGGAGTGGTTGCAGTTTCCCCACGGCCCATGTCTCTCCTCTTTCTAGCATATTAATAGGAAACAGGAGTCGTTGTTGGAGGATTTTAGCATCTCCACCTCCACCACTTTGCCTGTGGAATATGGAACCCCAGATAACTTAGGGGGGCAAGGAGACGCCCTCGACCTCTCCCATCGCTTCTGGCAGGACCCTCGGGCATCCCACCAACGGGCGGTCTGTGCCTCCCGCGGTGTGTAGGGCGGCCCCATGGTGGAGACCTGCGGGAAACCTCTTCCACAGCCCCATATGCAGGCGCTCACCCTACAGACTGCCGGTGGTCTCCTGCAGAGACGCCTTCCACAGAGGCAGAACTAGGACACACCTACTTGACAGCGTGTCCTCTCTCGGATCCTTGGTCACCACGATACGGGCTTGTTTGCTCCCTCTCTTCTCGCGTTCCTTCCTCCTCCTACTGCCACCTGTTCTCCCGCTCGCCTTCGCTCAGATCCTAAGGACGTTTGTCAACTGCACACTCCGGGGAAGGAATTCGGCTGGGAACTTGAGCGTGGCCTCCCAATCCACACACCCTCATGAATAGTCTTTTCATTAAACAGATAGGGAACCTGGGCAGAAGCAGGCCTTCCTGACGACTCCTTCTAAAATATCCTTGCGGGTACGCTGCGTCATGGAGGCCTCCTGTCTCCTGATGCGTCACTGCCTGATGTCATCTGGACTGTCTGCGAGTCGGTTGTCTGTGTTCTTGTAGGGAGGCACATTCCTGGAGGGTGGGGCCCACCCCGACTCCTTCCCCGCTGGATGCCGGCATCCGCAGGTGGTACAGCAGGTGCCTGATACATAAACAGAAGGCCGAGGGCTCTGATGATTGGAAAAAGTCTCCCTAAAGAGGCAGAATTTATTTTATCTGGGATTGGCAGGATTAGAAAACGCATTCCATGCAAAAGCACACAGGATGAGCAAGGGTGTGGAGACGAAAACTTTCAGAAAGCAGACATGAGGCCTCCAGAATACGGACATGGGTACTCTTCTAAAATGCTGGGTTCAGGGTCACCTGGGGGGCTCAGTGGTTGAGCATCTGCCTTTGGCTCAGGGTGTGACCCCGGGGTCCCGGGATCGAGTCCCGCATCGGGCCCCCCACAGGGAGCCTGCTTCTCCCTACACCTGTGTCTCTCATGAATAAATATTAAAAATAAGTAAGTAAGTAAGTAAGTAAGTAAATAAATAAATAAATAAATAAAAATAAAATAATAAAATAAAATAAATTAAATTAAATTAAAATAAATAAAATAAAATAAATTGAAATAAAATAAAATAATAAAATAAATTAAATAAAAATAAAATAAATTAAATAAATTAAAATAAAATAAAATAATAAAATAAAATAAATTGAAATAAAATAAATAAAATAAAATAAATAAAATAAAATAACATAAATAAAAATAAAAATAAAATAAAATAAATAAAAATAAAATAAAATAACATAAATAAAAATAAAAATAAAATAAAATAAATAAAAATAAAATAAAATAAAAATAAAAATAAAATAAAATAATAACATAAAATAAAAAAATAAAATAAAATACTGAGTTTCAGCTTGGTGACAAGCAACCTTTGATGGCGTAGGAGAGGTCGGGGTGTGACACTGGCTCACCTGAACTATATCTGGGGCTTCAGGAGGGAGCGTGCGGTAGAGCACAATTCCAAACAGCTGGATTCCGATCCTAACTTGGCCAGATATCGCCTGCAGCAAGATCGGGAAATGTGGAGCCGAAGAGACCACAAGCCTCACTACGCACACAGACGAGGCCAACCGCCTCCGAAGGCTGGGAGTGGGGCCATTCTCCCTTCTGGTCCAACCAACACCCCATTAGCAACAGAAGCCAGAGTAGGTTTGGGGTTTTTTGTTTTGTTTTGTTTTTTAGCTGAATCTGGTCCTTTTCAAATCCCTCCAACGGCACTCCATCACCATAGAGCAAACTCCAGAGTGCCCGCCCTGGCCCACAAGACCCTCCGGGGCCTGGCCTCTGGGACCCTGACCTTGCTGTCCTTAGGACCTGCCAAGCACATACGCACCTCAAGACCTTTGAACTTGTGGTTTGTTCAGCCTGGAAACCTTTCCACCGGCTATCGTCATGCCTTAGTCTCTGTCTTCCATCGGTTCTCGGTTTCAAAGTGATCCCTTTCGAGAGGCGATTTTTCATTCTATATAAGACACCGTCTAGCAGAGAGTTCCATCACGCTCGGCGGCTTCCGTTGTACTTGTAGGTCTGATAGTCTCCACTCCCTTGTTTGTCTGCTTACGGTCCGACTCCCTAGCTGAAAGGATGCTCCACGAGGATAGTTCTGCTCGCTTTGCTTCCTTTGAGAACAGTTCCTGGCCCAAAGCGGGTGCTCAATAGATCGGTGTTGAATTAATGAATACAACGAAATTGCCTTATGATGCGGGTCTTAGAGTAACCGTACGGCTTCATATGACAATAGGTCACTGCTAATTGACAACTGAGCCAGGACGAAGCGTAGGCGCCCTGCTTCCCAGCTCAGTCTTCTGTCTCTGCCCTGAGTGATCTTGACCATCTCTTTTCTTCATCTATTAAATGGGCATAATATCTCCACCCAGCCTTCCCTGGAGAAGCTACATTAATATGCATAATGAGAAAGTTCCTTGTAAAGCAAAGGAATGCAAGCGATTCGTGGGGATTTAAAGAGGCCACAATGAGGAGAGTTGTAATAATCAGCTAGAGGGATGAGCGCTTCAGCTTCTTGGGCCAGGCCATCCCATGCATGTCACCACCCCATGCGCCCCAAGCTCCTGGGACGGTGTCACAACTATCAAGGAACCTCGGGTGGAACAGTTAACTAGGGCACTGATTGTGGGAACCGGAATAAATGCAATTTGAATGAGGCATACAGCACATTTTGGGAAACGTCTCAAGAATAGTTTTCAAGTGGGATGGTGACCAGCTGTTCTCCTTCTCTGCTCAGGAAGGGGGAACCACCATGGGATTTAGGGACAAGCCGTAAGGAAACGATGATGGCCCTAGGGAGTTGTGCATCGTGGGAGGCAGAGAAGGGAGCCAGGGGCATGGCCGCAGCAGGAGGCTCACCGTCCCTCGCTACCTCCTCCAAAACGAACCGGCCGTGGCCTCCCTGTGCTTGGAACCCTGCCGCGGCTCCGCACCTCCCGGGTATAGATGCCAAATGAATTAGCTGGACATCAAAGCCTCTCCTCCGGCAGGTTCTTCAGCTGCGTTTCTTGCAGGATCTCGGTCCACACCGTACTGTCCAGTATCACAGATCTCGTCGTGTTTTACACACGCACCCCTCACTGCTTCCTTCTTCGTCTGCTTAGAGGAACATTCACCTCCCCTGAGCCTGCACCACCGCCTCCTGGCCTTAGAGATGCAGCGGTGCCTTTATTTCCCAATGAACCCCCCTAAATACATACCCCCCCCAGGAAGCCCCCGGGCCTGGTGCAGCCCCATCGCTGTCATCCACGGCTGTCTCCTGGCCTTCGTCACAGCTCCCCTCACCTGGGAGACAGGGGCAGACACCGGGGCACGGCCCCAGGACAGAAGCGCCCAGGTGCTGCTGTAGTATTTCCACGCTGGGCCTTCCCATGGCTATGGCTACGGAGCCTTCTCACAGCCACAGGGGGCAGGATGGCTTCGGGACCCCATTTCCCCACCAGAAGCTGCATCGGGCCTCGGGGTCAAGGGCGGCCTCGGGGCACAGAGCGAAGCTGGATCTGGCCCCGGGGCCACTGCCTCGGACCAGGCCTCTTCCCCAAGCTGCCCTGCGGCCCTGCACGTCCTGGGAGAAGGGGAGCCGCCGAGGCCACCGTGTCTACACCGGGCCCGGGGGGCCACTCCGTGGGCCGGACACTGCGGCTGGGGGACACTCAGGGTACAAGGAGTGGCAGGGAGCGGAGGGCTGCGTGTGAGATGGCAAGGGCTCAGCACTCCTGCTAGAGTCCGGGGGAAATTAGTCAAGGTGTCGAAGAGCCGAGAAGATCCATATGCGGCCTCCTAAGAAGACCTGGATCACAGGAACAAAGGCTGTGGAGGCGGATTGCGGCGCCCGGGGTCTCAGCTCAGGCCACGACCCCGGGGTCCCGGGATCCAGTCCCACATGGGGCTCCCTGCTCAGCGGGGGTCGGCTTCCCCCTCAGTCCCCCCCCCACTCATGTGCTCTCGCTCTCGCAAATAAATAAATAAATAAATACCTGGAAAAAAAAAAAAACTGTGGTGGCAAATCAGTGCATAAATTCCTAAAGGAGGGCGGCCCGGGCGGCTCAGCAGTTTAGCACCGCTTTCAGCCCAGGGCGTGATCCCAGAGATCCAGGATTGAGTCCCACGTTGGGCTCCCCGCATGGAGCCTGCATCTCCCTCTGCCTGTGTCTCTGCCCCCTCTCTCAGTGTCTCTCGTGAATAAATAAATAAAATCTTTAAAAAAAACATAAATTCCTATAGGAACTGGGGCTGCGCCACAGACTCACATTCAAGACCATGGTGTTGGCCTTTATGGTGCTGACTCCCCACTCTGAGCGAGAACGGCTCCCACTCAGCATCCTCCACCGCATTCCTGGGAAGTGGCCAGGGTACCCGCGGCCCCCACTCCCTCGGGCTCCGCCCTACCGACCACCACGATGTATTACAGTTGCTCTCTTTACACTCTTTGTCACTAGCCGTGAGCTCCCTGATGCAGGGGACAGGACTTACCAGATTTGTTTTGCTGGGACAGCACCCAAACCATCCATCCACCTGGTAAATAAGTACTTGAAGCATCTACCCTTCACAGGTATGGTGCTCGATTCTAAGAATGCCAGGAAAAAACAAAATATGATCGCAGGCCTCGGGGATCTTACAATCTAATAGGAGAGAAGAGCAAAAAAACAGAAAGTATAATATCATATGGTTAAGTGTTCCGATAAAAGAAAATGTCTGGGAGGATAGGAACGTAGAGAAGCCACTGACCTGGGTCTAGAGACTCAGAAAAGGGCCTTTCATAGAGGATTTTTCATCGAAGTTCAAATGAAAGTAGAGGAATCAGCCATACAAATGGTGACACAGGAAGGGGTGAGGCGGGGACAAATTTCAGGATTGGGGACCATCAGGTGCTTTGGCTTAGAGGCAAGAAACTATGGGGGCGGAGAGCAGACCAGAGTGGATGGCACAGGAGTCAGTGTCTTTGTAACTAGGGAGGTGGCAAGGTAAGAAATTTAATTTTATTTTGTGTACAATTGAAAGACGTCAAATAGTTTTCTGGGTTTTTGGTTGATTGGGGTGAGGCTTTTTTTTTTTTTTTTTTTTTGCAGGGGAGTGCATGGGTAGACTAGATATTTAATAATCACATGCTATGTGTTCAATTCATATTGAATGAATATGAGAATGAATAAATGGACAAATAAATTCTTAAAAAATGAGAATCCAGGAATACATTTTCCTAATAAAACATGTTTGATGTTATCAGCTACCTGCTGGGACAGGAAGGAAGAGGGAGGAGGGATGGTACAGCTTGATCTCTAGGAGGTGAATGTGACTGAGCCGTCTCTCGGGGCTCGGGGCTGGCTTAGCTGCTTCTGGGGTACAGGCCAGAGGGTAAGTGAGAAGGCCTCCTGTACCACCTTGCCAATCAAGCTTTAGGCAGCAGTATACAGAAGGCGAATACATGAGATGTAAATCCCCTGCAGGATGGTTCAGTTCGGGTCTACCAAAAGGCTCGAGACAATTCGGCGATCCGTATTGAATTACACAGTGCGAGTTAGAGAGGCCTGGAGCCTCTTCCAAACCTCGGAGGAGGTGACCCTAAGGAAAACCCACATCCTCTTAGAATCAGTGCCCGGAGTAGTCCTGGGGCGGCACAGCATATAGAACAGATCTCGAGACCAGCAGAGGATGGCGTTCAATGCAAACACTTCCAGGGTCCCTCAGATATTCAAGATTCCATATGAGGCACCCCGGAGGGGAGAGATGGACAAGAAAGTGGTGACCCCATGCAGGGAGTTCACAATCCCGTAATGAGAGACTTTTAAGACACAATTGTACAACCTCAAGTCCAGGTTGAATAGAATAAGAAGACAAATAATAACAGGAAATTACTTTCTGTTAGAGGAAATAAGAATATTTTATGGTGCGGACATGACATTTTCCTGGGTCTTTCATGTGGGATTCTGATGGACTGATACGGTGACGGCAAAGCAGGGCATTTTAGGTTGAGGAAATTAGATTTGCAAAGGCACGTGGTGAAGAAAGCAAAGGGCACGTGCTGGTGGAGGAGGGGGTCTGATCCGACGGGAACGGTGGACGCTGGAGACAGATGAGGCCGCACGGAGTCTGCAGCCAGACAGAAGTTTCTCCCAGCTCGTGCCCGAGAGCCCCAAACTCACCCTCCGAACGGTAGGGACGCCACCAGACAGTTCGAATGTGAGACTGGCTCGGCTGCAGGATGGAGGGGGAACGGCCCCGTCTCTCTCTCCGGGGGTGTGACGTGCGCGACTCCGAGAAAGGAGGTGTCTGGACCCTCTGATTCCAATTCTATTTCAAGGCGGGAGCCAAGTCTTGCAGGGGGCGGGGGGGGGGTGCCTCCCCTCCCTGTGCTTCATCCCAGCAGCCAGGGGACCCCACATATTCTCGCTTCATTGCAGAGGAGCTGAGGCACCAAATGAACCATTGTCTCCTAATGGGTCTGGCTGCATCTGGAGTCGGCCCATCAAGTGAATTAACGAGCAGCTTTCGCGAGGGCTTCAGGTCCTGCTGCCTCGCAGGCGGACCACAGATCTGCAGTGGTGGCAGCCAGGAACCCAGGAGGCCAGGGTGAAGACGGAGGTGGCAAGAGAAGAAAAGGCCCCAAGGGAAACATCCTGCAGGGTTTATGATGTGGCGAGTTTCCTGTAAAATGAGAAGGGAAAGAGAAGAGGACATTTGACGTCCTTCCATCCCTCGGTCCCCATTTGGGAGAAGCCACACACGTTGCCGGGAGAACCATGAAGCCTTTATTGGACTGGGGTGGCCTGAGCATTCAGCTGGAAATGATTTTCTCCAGAACAGGGAGCCAGGCCAGGTGCTGTTTATCATCCTCACTTCTCTGACTCACTTCCTTCCCCAAAGACCCAAGAGGGAACACACAAGTACGTGACAAATGAACCTTTTCCCGGAGAATAACTCAGAGTTTGGCCACTTATTGCCTATACACACAGATTGTTTCTCTGAGGCCTCAAGATGGAATGCAAATTCGGGAAGGCAGCGCAGTCCATCTTCTAGGGGAATGAGTGTCCAACCCCGCTAATGTCCCGCTCAATTTCAACCAATGGCTTTACTTTTGAGCACCCACTACATGACGGGGACCAAGCCACATGGGACCACATACCTCTTCTCGCACGGATGGAGAAAAGGAGAGAACGAAGTCTTAGTCAAGCACAGAGACGTTAGAGAAAGATCTGGAGGTCTCAAGGAATCCCAAACCGGGCTCGAAAGGAATAAGCGAATTGTCCAAATTGTTCAAATAAAATTCAGTTCTAGGATATATTGACAGAAAAAGTCATAAAATAGACCGAAAACAATTTGGCATGCTAATTAATAGACCTTGCGAGAGCATCAAGATCTGTTTCAGTCTTTTTATTTTAATACAGAGCAGGGGCCTATTTCTAATTACAATATAAAAGTCTAGACTTCTTTATTCTAGGCATGCAAAGAGCTGGTGATTTAACTGGAACAAAGGAAGGTCAAAAGGTGATAATATTTTCCCAACATGTGATGATACATTTCTCCAGCCACAGGAGACAGAGTAAGCAATGGAAAGCAACCCCTTCTGATTTTGGGGGCCTCCTCTACAGGTGTCTAACCTGGTGCTGTGGCTCAACCCTGGGTCCTCATGGATTCCCTTGTGCCCTCAAGCCAGATGGGAGTTTCTTACTCGTGGGAGTGAAGGGAGGCTGGAGATGCTAGCAGGGATCCTTTGTTCCGTATTTAAGAAAAATCTGAGGCTCTTATAAACTACATATTCCTAGGGCCCAGCTCCAGAAGTTCGAAGGGCAGACTGGTAGTAGCAGAGTCACCTAGAACCCTGGATTCCCCCCGGTCAGGCTCTTCCCGCCGCAGGGTACCCCCCAGGCCCCCCAGGCCCCCCAGGCCTGGCCGGGCAGCCCTGCTCCCTGGATGCTCTCCAGTGTGCCTCCTCTCCTTCTCGCTTCTCTAAACAAGTCAGCTCTCAAAGTGAAATTGGCTCCTAGAAATCAAGCCAGGGAATAACCTGACTATTTCTTGCCGAGAAGTAATAATTATGGCCCTAGAAGGATGCAATCTGCATACATTATTGCAAGTTATGCCAACAGAATGTCAACATTTGTGTCAGGAGGAATCTCGAGCTGCAATTACTCCAGGTCCTGGCCTGGCATTCTGAGACAGAGTTGGCGGTGCTAATTGCAGGGGAGGCGAACCGGCGGGTGGCGGGTGGCGGGTGACGCGGAGGGGAGACAGACGGGGAACCACAGTCTTGAAGGTCAGCGTGTGGCGGGGATAGAGATGATCTTGGAGCTGGATGCGTGACGGGGAGCGTGGTGATGGAGCTGCTCTCTACTAAGATGGCAGAGAGGCTCGTCTTGGCACATCCGCTTTTGGGTTCTGGGCTTGTCCCCATCCACTTCCTTCTGGACACTGAGGGTAGTTAAGACTTTAATTTCTCCTCTGTCGGTGGTGGGGAGGGCAAAGTGATTCATTCCATCAATTCATCCCTTCATGCATTCATTTGTTTATTGAGCGCCTACACCCAGCTGCCTCCGTGTTGGGGGCTGGAGATCAGAAGGGAAATAGGTTCCACCCTTGCTCACAGTCAAGTGGGGAGACAGACCCACAAACAGACCGTTACAACCCAATATGCCAACTATTATCAAATGTTGGGAGGGGGGTGAAAGCAGGGAGTTGGGGGCCAGGGAGGAAGAGGGGATACATTTCATGAAGGATTTAGAATTCCAGCAGCAATTTAAAGGAGGAGTGAGTAGGAATTTACCAGTGGCAGATCTCTTGGGAGGGAGGAGGGAGGGAATTCGTCGACAAGGTAAGTAAAAATGGAAAGCCCGCCACTTCTAATAGGCAAAGAGAACCAAATGCGAGGATACGCAGAGGGATGTAACGATACAGAGATGTGTATCCAGGGACTCGGCTGAATGAAAAGGAAGTTAGAGAGCGGAGTTGTCCTCCCGCCTCTGCCACGTGGGGACGGTCACCAGCATCTACCGGGTCACTTCTGAGCGTTGGATATTTTACAGGCAATAGCTTAACAGCTGCACCACCTTGTCTTGAGTCACTTTACAGGTGGAGAAACCATCTGGAAGAAGTGAAAATTTTTGCCCCAAAGTCACACGAGGGGAGAAAGATCCAAGTCAAGAGCAAGTCTTTGGGATCCCCACAGCTGCCCTTTCCCCGTTACCCCGTGGAGCTGCCTGGCTGAGCCACATAAATGCCGAGGCTTTGTTTCCTCGTTTGTAAACGGAGTGATTAAATGGTCTCAATTTTTTTCACTTTCCCTCTTTAGTGTCAGTGAACTGCAGAGACGTGAAGCTACTCCCAAGGACCTGGGGGGGGGGGGAGTCTGCAAACAAAGTGGCCTGCCACAGTCATATGCTTCTTTGAAGTCTCAGGTTTTATTTATATTTCAAAGTTCTTGGGAACCTTGCAGTCTTTGCTATATTCGATCTTTATTGGAATAGACACATGTCAAATTGCATATCAATTCAAGTGCTTAATATTCCCACCCTCTCCCCAAAATGCCAAGTAAAATGAATGTTTCAGGAAACAGTGGCCACAATGCATATCAGTAGAGGAAAGGGAAACAGGGGGAACGTTTCACCTGGTGCTCACGTTCTGGGGAGCCTCAGGTTTGGGTTGCTGTGTAATGGCAGGTTTGGGCAGGGGCATGAGGCTACTCCAAGGGTAGCTCCCAAAGGAAATTCACCAATCCTTAGACTCCCCGAATCCAGAGACTAGGGTGGCCTCAAGGTGAGGGCCTTAAAAACACCAAACCTTCTCAGGTCTCTAGGAAGCTTCCAGGAGCTCATTCTGCAGCTCTGCACCTGCCTGGGGAGCCCTGTGGCTTGCAACTGGGAACGTATCATCCTGCTGGGAGGGTAGGCCTCCAAGCGATCTGAAAAGTTCTTGCAGAGATTTGATTCCCCATCATTGTGAAAGTCTTCCGAGATCCCCAAGCTAATATAATCGTACTTCCGGAGGAACAGTGACGCTTAAACTCACCGGGATGGAGACGTCAAGACCACTGAGCATGTGACCTTAGCCCTCGGAGGTTTCACCTCTTTCCTGAAAAGGAGAAGACCCAAACCGCATGACCTTGAAAGTTCTCTTGAAGCTATAGCAAAAGATGATCGAACATTAAATCGACCAACTAAGCTGTGATTCTGTGCTGGAAAAGAGGATTTGTATAAGGAGTAGGGTGGTTTGGGAAGCTGGAATAATTTCAGAGGGGTGGCTACTCCCATCAAAGTTTATTTACCTCTGGAGTCTTGGCTCAAAGATTGAATTGGATGTTGCTGCCACACCTGCACAGAGTCCAGATCATGCAAAATTTAGGGGAAAGAATAAAGGAAGAGGACTAAATTAATGAGCCATCAGCTCTGGATGAGGAGAGGAATTACCAAGGCAGTTCCGGCTTTCTGATTGTGACATCCTCATATGGGGCAGGGTCCAGGAGCCTTTGCAGCAGGCGGCGGATGTCTGTGATGCAGGGCGCCCGCTACCTTGGCTGACACCTCTTGATTAGTTTCTGTCCCCTAGACTTGGGTACTTTTCTCCCCAGGACATATGTCTAATTCCTTCAAAGGGAGCGGCAAGTGGTAGGGAAAGGATTTATCATGATCAGTAGCTGACTCAAGTGGGGTCAGGATGTTGACTTAGAAAATTACTGTTTTCCTAGAGTCTGAATAAATCCAGTATGAGACCCAGGCCTTTCAGGTTTAGAGAATTTAATTTAGAGCAATTGATTTATCCATTGTGGACATGTGGACTCTATAAAGTATTTTTTGGACGGGATTTACAACAGGTTTCTTCCCCCCTAATGTGGTTTAAAAAAAAATACCACATTTGCTGACAAATTCCCTGGACCTTTGCAGCATCCATTCCCCACCAGACATTGCACATAGCGAGAGAGAAAAAGCCAATGGTGCCATGGAAAAAGAAAAGTAGGGACAGGCACCTATCACCAGCTGCCTCCAAGGAGTAGAGACTGGGTTCTGGAGATGGTTGGCTTTGATGACTCCCATGTCTTTTGAATCACAACTGGCACTGGTGGACAGAGGAATTAGAAGTCCAGGATATGATGAGCACTGAGTGTCACACACCACTGATAAACTATTGAAAACTACGTCTGAAACTAACGATGTACTATATGTTGGCTAATTGAATTTAAATTTAAAATATATATTCCAGGAGAAATTCAAGCTCCTCGCTCGTTGACTTCTTTCGTTTTTGATTAGGCAGAGAATCCTCATGAAAGCAGAGTTAAGATTGGGAGGATGGGGACAAGGGTGTGGGTTGCAGGTAAAAAGTCGTAGTGTCCTTAGGTCAGGAGAGGACTGAGAACATTCCTGAGAAAGGAGTTTCGGTGTCCCTAGGGAGGGACAGCATTAGAAAAATCACCCAGAGCAGCAATGAGCAGACTTTCCCTGTAAATGTCTAGATAGGAAATATCTTGGTGTTGGGAGCCAACAGTCTCTGCTGCATCTACTTGACTCCGTCACTGGAGGGTGAATGTAGCTACTGACCATGTGTAGATGTGCCAGCATGTCTGTATTACAGTAAAATTTTAATTGAAAAAAAAAAAAAAAACAGGTGGCTGGGACACTTGGGTGGCTCAGTGGTTGGGCGTCTGCCTTGGTCTCAAGTCGTGACCCTGGGGTCCTGGGATCGAGTCCTGCATCGGGCTCCCTGTGTAGAGCCTGTTTCTTCCTCTGCCTGGGTCTCTGCCTCTCTGTGTCTCTCATGAATAAATAAATACAATCTTTAAAAAGAAAGAAAGAAGAAAGAAAGAAAGAAAGAAAGAAAGAAAGAAAGAAAGAAAGAAGAAAGAAAGAAAGAAAGAAAGAAAGAAAGAAAGAAAGAAAGAAAGAAAGAAAGAAAGAAAGAAAATAGGTGGCATCCAGGTTTGGCCCATGGGCTATAGTTTGCAGATCCCTGATCTAAAGTACGTGATGATTCCATACTTTCCTTCTCCCATAATAGGCTACTCACGATGGTCGATATCCAATATATAACCCTCTGGAAGAGATTCCCCAGAGGGACGGCACCAGGAATTTGGGGAAGCCGATCATCAAAAACACTCCTTGAGCATTTATTACGTGCCAGATACAGCACAGGCACTTTGCACAGATTGTCCCTAACATTTGCCACTTGCCATTTGCCAGTTGGGTGAGAAATGCATAATCACACTATTCACAGAGGTCTGCACTCCCTTGGCTTCCAGTAAACAAGAGGCCTCCACCCTGCCCCTAGGTGAAGGGCGGCCACATGACCCGCTTTATCTAACAAGTGTGAGCACATGTGATGGACGGCACCCCCGGAGGGAAACTTTATCCTAGTGACCAACGCTGCACAGCCAGCGGACATGAAGGCGCATCCGACCAGAGCGGTCCGGAGCGCTGAGCCGGGAGGGAGGGCTCTGCCCTGGAGCGATGGCCAGTCCGCAGTGGACTTCGAATGAGAAGAAAGCTAACATTTGTTACATGAAGCTGTTGCAATTCTGGGTATTTTCTGTTGTTGTCACTGCAGCGTGACTTAGCTTGACCCCACCGGGAAACAGACTCAGCGGGGATGGAGGAACTCACCAAGGACAGACAGAAAGAAGTCTCCCATGCAGGAGTAAACTCCGATCCTCCCGTCTCTAAAATCTGTTTTCTTCTCCACTGCGAAGTTCAAAATATAAAGCAAATTTGTATTCTTTTCGAGAACAGGAGCCACGGGAATCTTTCTCAAAACGTAATTTACATTCACTTTGAAGTCGAGGATCCGCAATCCTCACCGTGGTTCCGGGCCCCCCAGCAGCTCCCCTTTGCACATCTTTCCACTTTCCCTTTTCTCGGTCCACTCAGATCTTGTCTCTCTGTGCTTGCTCCAGCACCCCGGCCTCCTTTCAGGTCTTGAACTTGCCAAGCCCTTCTCAGGGGCTTCTCACATAGAGTTCCCAAGTCTGGGCGGCTTTACGGCCCGTCTGCCCGGTTCCTCTTATTGTTTATGCTCAGCTTGAATGTTCCTTCCCTAGCAGCCTCTTCTCTAACCATACTCAATAGCCAAGCCCTCCCCACCCTCCAATTCCATTCGTTGTAACTTCCTTCCTTCCTTCTTAATCCTTATTCCAACTTGGATTGGCTTCTGTGTTTGGTTACTTGTCTCTTTCCTAGGAGAGTGAGGTGAACTCTGCACAATCTGGTAGCTCCGTATACCCAACTCGGGCACAGTATCCAGCACATACAATAGGCCCTTGATAATGCTTGATTTATGTATTGAGTAAAGGTCGGCATCAAGTTTAATATAAATTTCAGATATAGACACGTGGAAAGATAAGGGATTCAGAGTTTCAGCTTCTCCATTTGCCAGCCGGGTGACTCTGAACAAGTAGGTTTATTTCAGCTGATGGTGATCCACTGGTGGTAGAGCGGGGATAGCTTCTCCCATGAGGTAGAAGTTAGGGTAGACTGGCTGCTACCTCTGGAATCAGGTACGGGGCTCACCTTACATAATTCAAGCACATCAGATATAGCCAGTGTTACTCTCAGGGGAATAGATGAAGTATCGCTCCTGTGATAAAGAACACCAGATTTGTATTCATTCAATATCTATTAACAGCATCACTAACCATTTATTGATTTCTTTAAAAGACCATACTAATTGCATAAAAGGCAAGTAGCAAGCCATGGTGCCAAGAAATCCAGGTAGGGAAGCACTGTCTGCCACTCTCTAGAGATAGGACCAAGGAAGAGATGCGAGACCTCTCTGAACCTGGTGTGTGTGTGTGTGTGTGTGAGCTCACACATGAGCATTTCGTCTACCAAACAGAGGTGACATCCATTTTTATCATAAGGTTGTAAAAAGTAACTAATAATGAAACTGCCAGGTAATTGGTGGCGTTCTTGAGAGAGGCCGCGTGAGGTGGTGGATTGCTCATGGGTTTTGCGATGCCGCATAGTTTAGGTGCAAATGTCATCTACATCACTCACTGTCTGCACAATCCTGATTAGATATATTTAACTTCTCAGAGCCTCATTTTTCTTACCTGTAAAATGGGGATAATAGCCACTACCTCATCTGGCTCTCATAGGAGTTAAGGATCATGGATGTAAGACACACAGCAGCAATAGGATCCTTGATACTGGTCATCACTGTAACACAAGCCATTCTTTGTATAAGAGCAGCTAGTCACATGTGAGGGCGTAGTCAGGCTGTGGATTTCTTGGGAGTTGGAGGGAGCCCACTTTTAGGCTCTTTGGAGGCCTGGCTGCTGCTCACCTTGACTGCTTCCTCCTGCCCTGCCTCTGAGGTGGTCCAGTGTGATGTGGACACGTGCAACTTCCCAGCCTCTGCTCCAAGCCTCCAGGGAAGCAGCCGCACAGCAGTGTGTGAGCTGGACAGCTTTGCTGCATGGCCCTGGAAACATGCTCTGTGTTGCTTCTGCCCAAGAGGTGTTATGTAAATAGGAAGCTTTAATGACTATAATTAGCTCAGCCTCTCGCTCCTTAACAAGAGTGGTCACACCTGACTCTCCCAGGCAACTGACTCTGAATCTGGCCATCTGAGCCCCTGGAGAAAAAAAAAATGGGTAACGATGGAGTGAATTGGGTTGATCAGAGTGTGGCCAAGTGGGCAGGGAAGCAAAATCACTGCCTCCAGCCAGTGTCAACACAATAGGGTGGAAAGTCAAAGCCCACATTCAACCACTAGTAATTCCTCATGGCAGGGGACACCTGATGACAGATAGGACATCTGGATGTGGCAGTGAAATTTTTATGCTGCAGGAGATGCCCAGAATCAAGCAATTAGAGGCTTTGGGTTCAGACTTGCTCCAGGTTTGGGTACAAGCTCTGCCACTCGCTAGCTCTGTCCCTGGGCACACGATGTTGCTCTCTGAATGGTTTTCACCGCATGGGAGTGATACGAAGATTCAGTGAGAAAATGGATAGAAAGTGTCGAGCACAGCACCGAGCCTCCGAAATGATGTTGTGCATCACTTTATTTAATCTCACAGCAGCCATCTGAGCTGGGGACTATCATCCCATTTTATAGACTGGAAAGCAGACTCAGAGAGGGTGATAAGTTCCCTGGTCATGGCTTGGACAAGGTTCCAATCTTTGAAGCAAAGGTCCGGTGTGCCTCCAGGTGATGGGGCTGGGAAAACTCAGGCCGAGAGCAACGACCACAACAGAAACATCCATACTAACGCTGAAGATAACCACCATTTCTGGAGAGCCCTCTCTGTACCAGCCTGTCGCACCACTTAATCCCAGCTACACTATGAGACCCTGAAGATGCCAGAGCCTAGGTCAGTGCCCCTCAGACTTCAAAATGCATATGGATCACTGGGGATCTTCTTAAAATACAATCTGTCTGGCCAGGACCTGAGGTTCAAAATCTCTAGTGAATCTTCGGGAGATGCAGTTGCTCCTGGATTGAGGACCACAGTCTGAGTAACCCTGGATTAAGTGATTCACTCGGACTCATCTGGATAATTACCAAGGAGCAGAAATAAAATTTGTACCTGGCTTTTTCTGACTCCAGAGTCTATATTCTGTTCTCTACCCTAACCATTGTGGTATATTTTACAGAGAGGAAGTGGTCCTGTCGAAAGCCCTTGGAAGATTGCCTGAGAAGATAGCCCACCCACCCCAAACTGCTTTAGTGGATAGGTGGGATCATTTTTTTTAATGAAAATCATCTATTTGGGGCGCCTGGGGGGCTCAGTGGTTGAGCATCTGCCTTTGGCTCAGGTCGTGATCCTTCGGTCCTGGGATCGACTCCCACGTCGGGCTCCCTGCATGGAGCCTGCTTCTCCTTCTGCCTGTGTCTCTGCATCTCTCTCTCTCTCTGTGTTTCTCATGAATAAATAAAATATTTTTTAAAAGAAAACCATCCATTTATTTTCTAATCATGTTCTCAGTTTCTTAAAAGCTATTGGTTTATGTAAGTAGGTGAACTCTCTCCCTTGCTGCTTTCCTTACACATTTGCTTATCAAATCCTTTTACTCATGGTGAGTGTAAAGAAATTACAAACTCTGAGTTAACCAAAGTGAAAATAAGGAGGTTTTCTCATCCTCACTGCAGCCTCGCCACACTGATGTTAGGTCCCCTGTCCGAGTTCAAGACTGAGGGTGAGACCAAGAGGTCCAACCATGATAAGACATAAATTCAGGGGACGCCTTTCTTGGTCAAAATCAAAGTGAACTTCACACAGATAGTGAACTTCATTCAGCCTTGAGCTCTCAGGATTTCATACCCAGCAGACGTGCTGCGTCAGACCTGAGACAGTCTTAAAACAAGAGCTAGTTAAACCAAGAGGATACTTTAAAAATATGCCATCCATAAGAGGGATGAGCAAACACAACGCAAATAAAGAGAAAGTATATATAGTGAAAAATATTTTAAAAATTAAATTGTTACACTAGATAATATTCACTTGGTACAAAAGGAAGCTATGAAAGAGGCACAGAGGAACACATGAGGCATATAGGAAGTGGATCTAACCTCACCAGCTCCTGCAGGAGGCTGATCTTGCAGTGAGCAGACCGAGAACACGAGAACACTATCTTGTTTTAATTTTTCAGTGAAAGTCTTAGTGTGTGCACAAGTTCTACTGTAGGGATAGCAAATGTCATACTCAATGCTAAATCTTTATAGGAATTATCTTCAAAGTTAGGTGCATTCCTAACATTATCCTGAAAGATATTAGCCCATGCAATAATACAAGAAAAATAAATAAGAGACCAAATTTGGAAAGGAGACAAAATAAAAACAGAAAGGCAAGGTGGCCTATTGGTCAAAAGAATGGATGACGAAGTCCCATTTGGGTCTCAACCTTAGCTCTCCCTCTCATTGTCTCAGAATCCCTAGACATGCTATTCGGCCCTACACCTTAATTGACCCACCTATAAAATTAAGATTTTGATAAAGATGATGATGAGGATGATGTAGCCCATCCACAGGATTAAGTGCACAAATTCAATGAGTTAATATCTACCAAATGCATAAAATAAATTCTAATAAAAACAAACATTTCCATCACCCTCAACAACATGCAACTTCTGCCCTAAGTATTCACTGTGACACAGGCAATATGATTATCTTCAGAATTCCCACGAAAAATCCAAGAGTGCAATAGTCTAGTCACTAGAACTAATAATACGGGACCCCAGCAAAGTTTCCTGATACAGCATCAACATAAAAGGATAGATCATGTTTCTTTATGTTTGCAATAAGCAGTGCAAATACTTAACAAAAAGGGCAAAAGAAGAAACATCGGACTGTCCCTGCTGGAAAGACTCTGGAAGAATCTGATTCCGAGTAAACAGAGAATGAGTCAAACTCAAAGATGAGGACAGAGCAAGGATGATGTTCCAAAGCTGGGCCCTTTGTGTTTACTCAGCAGAGACTGAAAAGGGGAGTCCAGATGATCACAGGCTGCATCTGCCTTCTGAGGCTGTTTACAGGCAAGCAAAAGTCACCAGGTCTGTGACGGGAGACTGTCCCCGTGGTCCCCAGGGCAGGAATCACAATAAGAAATGCATGTCTTATTTCACTGCCTTGTCTGTCCCCCTTACCTCGCCCTGTCCACCCTGCACACACCCCATGTCCTCCTTCTTACCCTGATTCGTTTCCTCTGAAGGGAATACCTTTCCCCTTTGCCATCTAACAAATTCCTCCTCATCTTTCAAGAGCTATCTCAATGACATTTCCTCTAAAAATCCTTCCCTGGCTCCCCCAGGCAGAGTCCTGGATTGAGTCCTTGCTCTTTGTCCATGGTATATCTGTCTTTGGCTGAAAGACAAATTAGAAACTGAAAAACCTGAATGGACATTTCTATTCACCAACTAATTGCTCGATTTTCTCTGACCTTCTTTCTTAGGATTTCGCCAGAGATCCAGGACACATCTCCCATCCTTCCCAGAAAAGATAAAAGTATTTGAGATGAGGCCAAACCCTCAATGCTCCAGACAGGAAGCTTCGCCCCCTGGACTCCTTTTGCAACCAACTCCTGCATGAAGATTTGCAGAACATTCTCAGTCATGGGAATCCAAGGGAAAAGGTCTTCAGAGAGTAAATGAGGTAAGCTCAGAAATAGAGTCACAATGCTGTCTTAAATCCTGTTTCCCTAGGAATTTGGACCCAGAGCAGATGTTTGCAAAGTAATGTTCAACTAGGAGCAGGAAAATATTGGACCATTCCCGAGCAACCCAAGGAAGATACAAAATGCCAAGGGATGTGTTCAGCTCATTCTGATGCTGCAGACGCTTGGGCCATGTTTAGCAAATCCAAAATAAAAACTGCTTTGGCTTCAATAGGGAGAGAGCTGAAAACGGTGCAAGATGATGATGCTTTCAGCACCAAAAACTGATCATTGCCTTGCCCTGTAAGTTAAGGGATTAATCTACAAAGATGCAGATCCCAGGATCCAGCTGTTCAAAAGGCCAGTCTTCCTCCTGCATTTACTCCATCCAAATAATACCTGACAACCCCTCAGTGTCATGCGAAGTGACGGAGATGCCGTGCACAACCTCGCTCAGCCTATAGTTAAGTTGTAGGAATCAGAAACAAACTAACGACCCCCAAAATAACTAAGGAATCCCAGTTATGCTCAGTGTGATGAAGGAGGGGTACAGGAGGCAATAAGAGTGTGTAACTAAGGAATCGGATAATATTGAAGCTGAGATTGAAGCATGAATAGGTTCATGCAGGGGAAGAGTGGGATCCAGAGTGGGGTGGAGAGCATCACAGGCCGCACAGCAGCACACTAGGAAAGCTCTAAGGGGGTAGAAGGGTCGACAGTTTCAGGAAATCAGAGGAAGACAGAACAGCAATGACCAGGGGACGGGCGGCGACTCGCAGGGAAGACGACGGCGTAGCCATCGGGCTCACGCAGGCCGTGCTGATGCCCCACGGCACGTACGGCACTGAAGCCGGAGGATGACATGGTCAGAACCTTTTCCTCGCAACGTCCTGTCCTGATGTTCACCTCGGGATCCCCCTCCCTACTGGAGCCCCGAAAATCCTTCTCACACACGTATCTCAACTTCATCACGTAGTTTTTCCTTTGTTTCACTCACATCCCAAGTCCTTATTTTCCCTTCTTACATCGTGGGGTTTGTTGGTTTTTACTTTTCAGTGTAGCAGTTGTATCTTTCATGAGATATGGAATTTCCTTAAGAACAGGAACCACCACTTGACGGGATGAGCCCTGGCTGATATGCTATATGTTGGCAAATTGAACTCCAATTAAAGAAAGAAAGAAGAAAGAAAAAGAAGAAAGAAAGAAAAAGAAGAAAGAAAGAAAAGAAAGAAAGAAAGAAAGAAAGAAAGAAAGAGAAAGAAAGGAAGAAAGAAAGAAAGAAAGAAAGAAAGAAAGAAAGAAAGAAAGAAAAAAGAAAGAAAACAGGAACCGGCAACTCTGAAAAATAAACAACCCAGCCCTCGTTTAGCTCAATATCCATGCAATTTAAAAATGACCTTGAAACATTTGTGAAAGGAGATTGCATGTTCTCTGCTTGGATACTTCTCAGTGACGGGGCCCTTCCTACCTCCGATACCTTTGACTGAAACACTCCACTCGCGGTTCTGTTTCCGTCATATCACGTGATTCAACGATGCTGCCTCATGGGGCGCCTGGGTGGCTCGGGGGGGTGGGGGTTAAGCATCTGGCTCAGGTCCTGATCTCGGGGTTGTGAGATGGAGCCGCATGTCGGCGCTGTCTGGCTGTGGAGCTTGCTTAAGATTGTCTCCCCCTCTCCCTCTGCCCCTGCTCCCCACTCTTTCCCTAAAAAAATAAATGAGCAAATGAAAATTACTTTAAAAAAAAGGAATGCTACCACATAACATCATCCTCATCGTTTCCCAATTTGGAAGATGAAGATACCCCCTTTTGATCCACTGTGATCCTTTCTCCACACGGCAAGTCGTGTACAATTTTCTACTCTGAGTTCTGATAAACGCCCTTGTGATGGGTTTGTGTCATGTCAAGTTAACTGACATTACCTTCCCCCCAATTCTCTTCCCTGAATACTTTAGAACGAACAGCCAGACGACATATATATTGCATGATTTGGAAGACAAAACTGAAGTATCCATCATCTTTTTACATTTGGAAGATCGTTACAGGGCCCAAGGTGACCTTGCAATTTTTGATGGTTAATTCCATGTGTGTGACCGGGCCACAGGGTGCCCTCACATTGGGTCAAACATGATTCTGGGTGTGTCCGTGAGGGTGTTTCTGGATGAGATCAACATTTGGGTCAGTGCGCCCAGCCCAGGAAAGCAGATTGCCGTCCCTAGCATGGGTGGGCCTCACCCCATCAGTTGAAGGCAAGCGTAGCCCTAAGAGCCTGAGCGTCTCCTGAGTAAGAGGGAAGTCTTCCTGGCCCACAGGCTTCAAGATGGGACCTGGGGTTTTTCCCTGCTTCCCAGCTCAAACTGAAACATCAGCTCCTCCGAGGCCTCAAGCCTGTTGGCGTCCACTGGACCTAAATCATTGCATCTCTGGGTCTCCTTGCCAATGGCAGATCTTGGAAAGTGTCAGCCTCCACAATCCATGGTTCTGTTCCCCTGGAGAACGTGGACCGGCACACAGCTGGCTCACCCTGTGCTTCTCGTCTGGCTCACCCGGTCGGTGTGGGGTCACGGCCAGGCCTGTAAGCTCCTCCAGCTTTCCTGAATTCTCTCCTTTCATGTCCCCCATTCCTGGAACAGGTGAGCATCTCACTGGCACAAAGAAGGTAGCCTCTCCTCGGGCTATCCCCACCCCCACAGTGGAAGGCTGGAGGCGGCAAGAGTGTGACAGGCTTCCCCGCCTCTCCTTGAGGGGTCCCACCGTCCTCACAGATACCCTTTTGCTCTTACTGCCCCTGTTTTAGGTCCCTCTTCACGTCCCAGCGGCCGGCCCTACTGACTTCAGGCTGCCTCCGCAGACACAGAAGCATCGTGACCCCCTCACCCTTCTGGTACCGCTTTGTGCTTCTCTGCTTCTCATACTTGACTCTTGAGCCACGTGGCCTTTTATTTTCCCGTCCCTTAAATATATATGCTTCCATGTTTACACACGTGCTGTTCTCCCTGCCGGAAATATGCTTTCTTTTGTCACCTTCTGTCCCCTTCATGTCTTAGTGTAAGCATGGCTCGATTTTGGTAGAATTAGGGAATTATCTCCTTACACGCCCTATGGCATACCTCCCTGCCATCCTAATTATTTATGTGAACATTCATATAATTTTAAGGGTTTATTTTCCTAAGCAGTCATGTCTATTCCTACTTATTACAGCCCTTCTCGGTGTCCCAGGCACTCAGTGTCCAGCGCCGACGGAATTGCTGGGGAGGGACAGTGCATGCCCTGCTAGTCTCCTCCTCTCCTGAACAAACCAAAAATATATACCCGTACTGTTCGGGCTGAGTTCCATCTATCCTCCTCCCATTGGAGACGCGTCACGGACTAATCATATCTGACTAACAATTTCATGATGAGAGTTGGATCCCTTATTTCCTATTTAGCTTGGTCTTCCAATCAGTCAAACGGCTTAATTTTTGACTGGATATTTAGGTGATTTACTTAACCCTGAACTCACACATTCATTGGCAACTCTGCCCAGTGGACCCTCCCTGCGTGACCTTGAAAATCAGTTATGTTGATTTCATAGGAATCGCTTATTGTTGTGTTGCTTACTTTTCTCTTGATTCAAAAATGTGTTTTTTGGAGGAACATGCAAAAAAATATGACTGTGACTCCATTAGCAACCATTTTAATTTTTTATTTTATTTTGCAACCATTTTAATAGTTTATGATTATTTATAAAACTGATACAGCATTTTCTTCTACTTTAATTTTTAGTTATGATTATCAGTGGAATTCCTATAGTTTAAGTTTTGTTGTTGTGGCTCTTTTTGTTGTTGTTGTTGTTTACTTTGAGAGCGCTGAGGGAGGGGTAGAGTTGAGTGGAGTGTTTACGGTTTCAGATATTTTGAAAAAAGAAAGAATTGTATAACCTTTTCAACACGTCTTCCACTTCTGTTTTTCCTCACCTCGATTTCTTATACTTATGTTTCAAGGGATTTCTTTTAAAAAGAGGGAGAGAGAGAGAGAAAAGAAAAGGGGAAAAAATAGCAATTGGTTTCTAGCGTTAACCATTGGGGAGTTAAAAAAAAAAAAAAACCTTCCAGATGGGAAATATATACGAAAAATCTCATCTCAGTGAAAAATAAATCCCCCAAATAGAGGCATGTAATGAAACACCTAATTCACTCCAACTATACTGGTCATATTGCCGCAATATTATAATGCCAGATGACTCTTTTAGCACCATGGACAACAGCTGGCCTTCCATCAGGAATGTCTAAAAATGAATGCAAAGCTATCCTTTTCCAAAAGAAGTTTGGCTGGCATTTGAAGTCCGTTGCGTGACATACTCCTCATATCCATGGTCAGCAGTTAGTGGGTTTTAATAAGACGTTTTAAAAGTATTTTATTGTGTTATTTTTCCAGAAATCTGGGTTGCTGCAGGACACAGGAAAAGCCCCTTCAAGGGTCATCCAATTGCAACATCAGAAATCATTTTCCCAGTCGTCACGTGTCGTGACCTCTCTGAAAGTGTGACACTCACGACTGTACCCCGTAGAGCAGAATTGCTCTCCCTTTGGGTTTGGTCTCCTTCCCCCATAATATGCCACTTGCTCTGCAGCCTCTCCCCACTACCTCTTCCACTCCTTTTTATTTACCTTTACCTCTTTTTAAAAAAATTATTTATTTATTTATTCATTTATTCATTTATTGAGAGAGAGAGAGAGAGAGAGAGAGCACAGCAGCGTGGGAGGGGGCAGAGGGAGAAGCAGACTCCCCGCTGAGCAGGGAGCCCAATGCGAGGCTTGATCTCAGGACCCCAGGACCATGACCTGAGCCAAAGGCAGATGCTTAACCAGAGCCACCCAGGGGCCTCTACTTATTTTTCCCTCTTAAATGTATTTTCCAGAGGATGCCATTTTCATTATCTTCCTTATTCTAAGTCCTCTTCTCTTTGGAAATCTCTCCCAGTTTCACAGTTTCCATCACCACCTCTAGACTGG
Organism: Nyctereutes procyonoides; assembly: GCF_905146905.1. Classification (NCBI taxonomy): domain Eukaryota; kingdom Metazoa; phylum Chordata; class Mammalia; order Carnivora; family Canidae; genus Nyctereutes; species Nyctereutes procyonoides. Next base: position 1,271,528 of record NW_026575135.1, on the reverse strand, counting down.
TGAGCCTGCAATCTACTTTTCTGCTTCTGACCACCTCCCCCCTAAGTGCCATTGTCCCATTTGCAACAACCTGCAGGCTCCTGTCGGGGAGGGGGGGGCGGGGAGTGGGGGCGTGTGGCTGGTAGGGTAAACACGTCAAAATAACAAAATTTATCACAATTCCTTAGAAACCTGCACATACTGTCTCTGTTTTCCACTTGTTTTTATTTGTGCGTTCCTCCTTTGAATAAACTCATTTTGGTGTCTAAAAGTTATTCTTTATCGTCCTTCGCTCACATCCAAACAAAATGTCAACTGCTTTTCATGTGACTTCTTAATAAGACTGCTCTTGCTAACAAAACCAATTCATTACTTACCTAGATTTCATTCCCCACCGGGGAAAGCGGACATGTTTCCCCTCTACACGTTTTATTGTTCGCGGGGGTGGGGGGTGGGGGGGTGTGTCTGGCTCCCCTGTTGAGGAGCGTGCCTATTCAACATCAGAAACGGAGACAGAATATGAGAGACTCCTAACTCTGGGAAACGAACTAGGGGTGGTGGAAGGGGAGGAGGGCAGGGGGTGGGGGTGACTGGGTGACGGGCACTGAGGGGGGCACTTGACGGGATGAGCACTGGGTGTTATTCTGTAAGTTGGCAAATTGAACACCAATAAAAAATAAACTTATTATAAAAAGAAAAAGAACAAGGCTAATGCAATTGGCTGGGAAGGGAAGGATCTTTGCATATGGATGACCAGTGAGAGCCAGGCCCATCCTGACCCAGAAGAGCAGCATCAGGAGCACTGGGTGTTATGCTATATGTTGGCAAATCAGACTGCAATAAAAATAAATAAAAATAAACAAAAATAAAATCTTTAAAAAGAGAGATCTCTTCAGCTAGATATTCCGCAGGTCCCAATGGTGTCTGAATAGGCCTTTTCTTTCTCTTTGTGGGGCCTTATTTTGGTTTGGGAAGTAGTACATCCTGCTTAGGGGGTGCATTTAACTCAGGGCTGGGCTGAGGCAAGGCACCTATGGTTAGAAGAGCCTGGGAACTGCATGCGGAGCTCCTGGTGGACTATAGATAGGGAACACTATGGCTTCGGGCTCCGTCTAGAACCTACCTGTCCCAGGAAAGGAATCAAGGCAGATCCCCCAACACGGATTAGTAAAGGTTTTGCTTTCCCGGAGCTTACTTAACAGTAGAGCCTAATGGTTAAAAGATAGGATCCAAAGACAGCCTGCTCAGCTTTGATCCCAAATCTGCCTCAAATTAGCCCCGCAGCCTTGGTCAAGTCATTTAACCCTCATGTTTCATTTTCTTTCTTTGTAACATCAGAAGAATAAAAGCAACCTACTTCTATAAATTGTGAGGATTAAGTTAATCCAAATAAATAAAGCTGGAACAGTGTCCGGTCCTCAGCAAGTTCCATGCAATGTTTGCTTTTATTAGTCATATCTTCCCTACCGTTCTTCGAAGGTGTTTGGTTGGAGTTCGGCAAGACCAGAAACAATCCCCCCCCCCGCAGAAATCCTTATTTTACTTGAATTACTGTTACTAAATGTTGCGAGTGTGGCTCTGCTACAGGTTTATTAAATAGGGACCTATTTGCAAATTTCGGGCTCCCTGTCTTGTGTTTTCCTTAAGAGACATGTTAATGTTCTCCCACTTGTGATCAACAACGATTAAATGATGATCCTTGAAAACAGAATCATAAATGAGCCCCTAATGCGGAAGTTGGTAACAATCCATCCATTCTGTGGACATGTGGGCCTTAGCTGCAATCTATTTCTTGGAAAGTGATTCATAATTAAACCATTTTACTCGCCTAGAAAATATTTCAACTTGTGTTGACTTGAGTCACAATATTTGGAAAGCACCACTTAAAAAAAAAAAAAAACAAAAACTGTGTTGTAGACAAGGAAAACTACGTCTACCCCGGCAGAAAAACAACGGCGGAGTGGACAATTGATCATAGGGTGTGGTCAGTTATAAGTGGAGGGCCACTGAGGTCCCTAAATCCACATTTCCTTAATTACCATGGTAATTAGGCCAGTCTCTGCACCGGGGCTACATGATGTGGGTAATAGTGACGGAAGCCTTTTCCTGAGGGCAGATTTACACTCTCATCTTGGCAGAATCAACTATTTGCTTTGTGATCGTGGAAACATTTGGAGAGAAACATTAATTTTCCATCCATTAACTTTGGTGGATATGAACACCCCAGAGGGAAAAATGTGTGAAGCCGCTTAACAACCTTTTGGCTGTTAGGAAGGTAAAAATTGTTTTGGAAACATTTTTCCTTGCAAAGGAAAAAAAAAAAAAAACAGAAAAGGGGAAAAAAAACTATTCAGTCGGGGAATAGGCGGTCTTCTGGAGGTTTTTGTCAATGTTTGCAACACCTCAAAATGCAGCATTTTTCTGTAAGCGTGACCTACCCTGGTGTACTCACTGCCTAGTTATAAATTAAACTGATGGTCAGATCCTTACTAACAGGACCGCTTTGTAAATTATGCATTTCTCTCCTTCATAGGCCGGATAGTGTATCCTAACACTGACTGAGTAGAGGAGAGAACGGTAGGCTGAGAAGAGACAAGAAAAATAAATGGATGAAATCATAAAAGTGGATCGTATCTTTGCATCGTAACCTTTAGGGGAGCTAGAGCCTAAGTCGAAATCACAAGGTCGTGAGTGTGCAATATTGAGAGAGAAGAAGCTGTGTTTAGGGAAGAAGAGGGGAAGATGGGGACAGGTCCGAAGGTCTCTGTACTCTGGGATGGAACTAACCAGGTAAAGGCAGAGCTGCGTAATCCTGAATATCCATTCATTCCATCAACGGATCTATACAGCCTCACCAAACAGCCAATGTATAGTGAGCCCCCCTCCAGGCACGAAGGAGCCTTAGCTCAGGAAGCAGATGTGGCCCCTTGTCCCCCCCAGAGCCTGCAGCCTAGTGGAGAACATGGGAATGCCATAAACGAACATGCCGTAGCATGACAGCAAGGATGACCAAGCACTACAGAGAAGAGACGACGCCGTGTGGCAACACGGACCCGGGTGGCCTGGCCTAGCGTGGAGACTGGGGATGCTTCCCCGGGAACGGAGCGTCTAATTTGAGATCCAGAGATTCCTAAGTGTGGTGGAGTGTGTGGATGCACATGTGGGGAGGATCAGTGGGAAGGAAAGAATCTGCAGACTCCGTGCAAAGGCACTGGGGCAGAAAGGAATTTTATACATAGAAGATGCAGGAGGCAGAAGAAGGAGAGTGTAGGGAAGGCCGTGGGAGAGGAGGAGGTCGGGCAAAGAAAGCAAGGCCTTGTGGGTGAGTCCGGGGGAGGCATTGGGCCTGCGGCGGGGGCCGGGGGGAGGCTGGAGGAATTTAAGTGGGTGACGGGGAAGGGAACAGGCCGCCCCAATATGTGCCACTTTGACATATTGACTATTTTGATTTAAAGTGAGTAAGGAAACAGCCGGTGCCGGAAGGACACTGGTCTCCTCCGTCCCCCCGAAAGGCAGGAACCGACCCTCATGCGTGCAGGTGCCCTCCTGCGCCAGGCGGGCCGAAGGCGTCCTCCCGGCAGACACGCAGTCTCGCAGTTCAGGGCCCAGAAGGCTGTGGGGGAAAGAAAAATTTGCTGCTTCTTCACTAATTCAAGGCCCTGAGACCAAACTGCTTTGTCTCAACAATTCTTCACAAATTCATTGTTTCCTTGTCTAGAAGGTATAAGAGCTGCCTGCCTCACTCACTTCCCCGAGCCTCGGGTTTTACGGGCTCCCGTACACGTGAAATGAAATTTTTCTCCCGTGAATCTGTCTTACGTCAATTTAATTATCAGACCAGCCAAAGAACCTAGACGGGAAGGAAGGGAAAGTTTTCCTCCCCTTCACGGGAGAGAGACATAATCTGTGCTTTGACAAAGAACCCTCTGGTTGCCGCGGAAATGGTGCATCGGAGGGGAAGGAGCCCATGGGGGAAAGCAGGTTGGGAGGTGGTCTGGAGGTTCGGGAGCCGGTGGTGGTGGAGCAGGGGAAGGCGGTGTCCGCACGGAGCCGGGCAGAGGCTGGGAGGGTCGGGGCGCTGGGCAAGCTGAACACTAAAGACCCCCCGCCCCGCCTTCTCCCAAGCGTCCTCCACCTGCCGGCACAACCTCGCAGGAGGCAGGCGGTGAAAATCACTCACTTCCAATTTTCTTTTGCCTTTACTGGCTTGTGCAAAATTAAAAGTAAACTCTCTGTCATCAGGAACGGCCAGGAAATGCAAAGTTCTGGCGGAGAGAGAGCTGCAAAGCCTGCCTTATGATTCTTGCCCGTGCTCCAGGACGTGGGGGCTCAAGAGGTGAGAGCGAGCGGGCGAGCGGGGTACCCAGGAGCAGGGCGAGGCGGGGCCGCGGGGCCAGGACTGCGGCTGGGGGTCGGCTCGGCTCGTGAACCCTTGCACACGTCAGCAGGCAGGAGGGACGCGGGTTAGGAGCGTGCATCCGGCACGGGCCGCGATCCCGGGTCAGATGAGCCTTCCTGCAGCACGGGGGGCCCGGGCATCGCATCGCGGACCAGAGACCGAAGCCCCTCACGGAGCATCGCGGTGACAGGATGGGACTGCAGGTGCCGGGCGCGGAGCCACTCACCTCCGGCAAGGATTTTTCCGTGACTTTTGTTTTCTTAACTGTACGTTAGAGACAAAGATGCTTCTCCCGCTTCGGGGGGTGGGGGGGGGTGCTGTTGTCAGGGTCCCGAAGGGGAACGCGTATGAAATGTTGTAGAATTTTTAGCGAAATTGTGGAGGCTTCTTCCTTGTTAGCGTGGCGCAGACAAGCGCTCGGGGGTTTTGTGGGGTTTTTCACTCTTCGGCTGCAGAAGTGAGGCAGAGGGTGTGTGGAATCCTGTTAAAGCTGCACTGACCCCAGGGCACATCATGAAATCTATTTTCTCAAGATAAATCCAGGTTATCAGCTTGTTGACTTGTCACCTTTTTTTTTTTTTTCTTTGTAAAAAGGCAGGATGTAGACGGGGCAGATGCATTGTTGCCAGGTAATAAAGGGTTTGGGTTATGGACTGGCAGGGGAGCTGCTTCCACCGCGCTGTCCACGTGCAATCACCGTCTGTAAAGCGACTCCTCCTAACAGGTGCCTCGGGCGGGGGTGTGGGCGTGTCTAATTTATAATTCCAGCTATTCCAAGATTGGTTGAAGGGCCTTTCTTGACAATTAGGCGGAGGTGGGGTCACCGTGGGGATGGATTTGAAAGGCACCACCGTGTTCCCCAATTATCTCCCCCAGACCCGCGCGGTGCCCCGAATTTAATCACTAAAATCGATTCCTTTGGGCTCCGACAGGACGTCAGCGGGAGAAGCAGCACCACGGGAGAGCGCGTCGTGCCTTACAGATCATCTGATCCCACTCCCTTATCTGCCAGGTGAGCAGACGGGCGCTCTTGGGAGGGTCCCTCCTCGCCTCCAAGGTCAATGCTCACTTGGAGCCCCGGCGGCTGCCTGGCCGAGTCCTCCCGACCCAGCAGCCTTCCCGAGGCTCCAGGGCCCCAGGAACCCGAGAGAAGCCTCTCACCGCATCCATCCCGGAGAAAGTCAGAACCTCAGCTTATCCCTGGGCCCGTCCGGGTGCCCCGAGGGTCCTCGGGATGAAGCCGAGATGCCGCTGCTTCCCAGGGCCCTCGAGGGCGGGCTGGGCTCCCTGAGACATCAACACCGTAAGAACCACAAATGTCGCAGCTTTTAGAAAGGAGACTCCCCGGCAGAAGATTCGTCCCCCCTAAAGGGCAAATGGGATCAAACTAGCGATGAGGCAAAGGCGAGAATCAGCAGCAGCGAGTGTCTTTAAACGGAGACGTGGACGGGTTTGCGCTGCGAGAGCCGAAGGGCGGGCGAGCCGTCCTGGGGGGAAGCGCCCATGTCGCCGCATGAAAGCCTCTTGCCGGGTGTCCGGGGTGCGGGGGCCGCCGAGGATCAGGAGCCCGACAGCATGATGTAGAGGAGGGCGGCTCGGTGGTGCAGCCCCATCCGTGTGCTAGGAACACGCACCCTCCACCCTCCGCATCCCTGTTTGCTATCCCCACTCTGCGGGCGGGAGACGAGGACCCGGACACCTGCCGGGAGTCACAGAGCGGACGGATGCCAGGGAGGACCGGGTCCCTGACCTCCCCAACCGCAGCCACCCCAGCGGCTCCCAGATGAACAGCCTCGGCCCCTCTGGCCTTTAACCCCGAGCGCTCTGCTTTACCAGGCTGCTCCGTTCTCGTCTAAGCCTCAGTAGCTCCGTGCCTCGGTTTCTCCGCCTGGTCATGGATGTTGCCGAGACACAAATCAGCTGGCACATGCAAAGATATTCACGGGCACACGGAGCGTGGCACCAAGAGGACTGTCAGCCGCCCCTGGCACCCGGGCGTGCTCCCTGACGGAGAGACTGGGCTGGAAAACGTCGTGTTCGTGTGGACGGGGTGGGGACAAATCAGGAAATTCTTGGAAAGGCTTTCTGCGATATTCATGAATATGAGCACCTGTAAGAACACACATCACACATAGGTATTGTTAAATTCATTTAAAAGCATTAAAAAAAATAAATAAGGATTCCTGGATGGCTCAGAGGTTGAGCGTCTGCCTTCAGCCCAGGGCGTGACCCTGGGGTCCTGGGATCGAGTCCCACGTCGGGCTCCCTGCACGGAGCCTGCTTCTCCCTCTGCCTGTGTCTCTGCCTCTCTCTCTCTGTCTCTCATGAATAAATAAATAAAATTCATTTAAAAAATAAAATAAGTATTTAACCCCCAGGAAAAGCACCCAGTTTCTAAGTGAGACATAACTGCGCCCAGGGAAGGGAGTTTTGCTGCCCCTGGTCGCACCGACTGACGAGCAGGGCACCACGGGGCAGGGGCTGCGGAGAGAGAGCCCTGGGCCGGGCCACCGCGGCGCTGCCTCCACCACCGTGGACCTGAGAGCACGAGCCTCCGGGGAGCTCCGTGCTGTCCCTCGCACCGGGCGACGTGCTGCTCTGTCTACACCGGCCCGCGCCCTACACGGCGGACCTGCCCATTCTGTCCCCGCTTAGCCCCGAAAGGATGCCAGGCAAGGGGCCCCGTTCATGGGACGGCTGTGTGTGTCCCCATTGCCCGGAGGGCGCCGTGCGCAGGCCTGAAGACGCCTCTGACATAAGGAAGGCAGGTCGGGGTGCTGGTGGCCGGTGCGCCCGGAGGGTAAAGCCCCACGAAGAGCCGTTGACCTGGAAAAGTCTCCTGTCTGTGGTCATTTGCAGTAAAAATGTAAAAGGATCTCAATTCATCGTCGCTCTTCTTATTTTCTTCCTTAGCAAAGAACTGAAGGGCAAGGGCGGGGAGCAGCATTTCCAGGGGCGAGAGGCGGACGAGGAAGGAAAGAAGGAGGCCCTCTGGCCTGTGCCAACCCGCAGAGCGTCGCTGTCCTCTGGGGGGAGGCGGGCGGAGCACAGCCGGACCCCCCTGCGCCCAGAGGTCCCTGCGGAAGTGGCCAAGGCGGCCCGGGCCAACCGCAGCCCTGGCGAGGGCGGGAATCGGGGGGGCCAGAGCGTCTCCCCACTCCGGGCCTTCCTCCAGGCCGCTGCCTCTCCCACCGCCCGTGGGGCTCCCCTCTCAGTGTTGGTCCCCCCCTCTCCTCCTGCTCCCGCTTCTCCTTTATTTCCCAGCCCCCGTCCCTGCACTCCCCCCTCCCTCCCTGCGTCCCTTAAATGCAATCACCACATCTGGACCGTCCCTGCGTTTCCTTGAGTGATGCTGAGCCTAGGAGCCTCCGCACTGGTGGTCACTGAGCCCGAGTGAGCCCGCGGGGCCGGGGGTCAGGAGGGCTCCCCTCCACTGCTGCTTCAGGCAGTGCTCCGCTCCCGCCGTGTCCCCATCCCGCGCGTCTGCACGCAGCTCCAGCCCCTTCCCTCCTCTCTGCTCACGAACAGCTTCTCCCACGCTGGCGCGCGTGCACCACACATGGCGAATGCAGACGTTCCCTAGAAGGCAGCCACGTTGAGGCCCCCAAGGGAGGCGCAGGTGCACTAACCCTGTCACGGGCACAATTTTAATGGGGGGCGATGGCGTGGAACTGCGGGAGTGAACTTGCCAGTTCCCCTCCGGCCCCGTTTGTGGACATCTCCTCCCTCGGACTGGCCACAGAGGAGAGTGATGTCCCTGAGGTCTCACAGGCCCCGTCTCCGCACCGACACTCGCAGTGCCCCACGCTCATGAGGACGCCTCCCGCAGACTGCATGAGGAGCCCTCAGTCACCCCTCGAATAGAGGTGCTTATGCCCATTTTGCAGATGAGAAAACCACGACTTGGGGAAGTTTGGAACGTGCCCAAGGTCAGCCCGTCGGGAGACGCAGGAACCAAAGGAGGGCGACGCGTGCGTGTGGACCCATGTGCCCCGGGAACGGCGTGGACACGTGTGACGACCCTCCCTGTGCGGCCCACGCTGAAGGGCCTCCACACCTTGTGCTCTTCTCTTCTGTGGAGCCAATCAGTGTCCTCCGCATTCTGCATTTTCCTTGGCAACACGGGGCCAGGAGAGCTGCTCTCGTTACCCGCGATGACGTGGGGTCAGCTGCTGGGCGTGACCGGCCACGGCTGGAAGCTCCTCCCGCTGGCCACCAAGGATACATCGCAACTCAGACACGCAGACCTTAGCGGCAGGCCGTGGCCGAGGAGCTCTTGGAAATGGCACAACCCCACCGCTCTGGCCTCTTCTCGCGTGTGCGTGTGCGTGTGCGTGTGCGGACTAGGGAGAGAGAAGGCGAGAGCCAGCGCACGCAGCCTCTGGCCTCCAGGCCTGCAATTAGCAACATGATGATCATTTGCTGAGCGCTCCATGCTCAGAGCCCTGCCAGGGGATGTGTTTTTGTTTGTTTGCTTGTTTTTTATTGAAGTTCAATTTCCCAACATGCAGTATAACACCCGGTGCTCGTCCCATCAAGTGCCCTTGAGGGCATGTGTTTTAACCCCTTACCACCTCTGACCATTACGAGGACCTTATAGAGGAAGCGTTATTCTCCCCATTTTATGCATGATACAACCGAGGCTTAGCGAGGTGAAGAACTTCCCTGAAGGCCACACAGACAACACCCGGTCCAGCGAGAGCCTGCGCTCCCCGGAACCCCTTGTGCTCCTGCCCTGACTTGGTTGGTCCAGGGGAAGGGCTCAGAGAGGTCAGCTGAGTTGCTGGAGGTCACTGGCCAGTGGGGACCGGTTCCCACAAGCCCCCCTTACGCCCCCTCCCGGAAATTATCATGATTTTCTGGAATTGGAAAAAAAGTCGAGAGAGAGAGAGAGAGAGAGAGAGAGAGAGATTGAAAAGAAGCAGCCTTGGTCATTTTCAATTGATCATCTTTGCGGATTTTTACTTAACACAATATGGCATTATTTTCCCTCTCCCCGCGCCCAGAACTGCAGCCCGACGTCGGGGAACGGGAGAAAAATCTATTGAAAACAAGATCCTTGCTACTTTATGGTAATTAAAAGCAATAAATATTCTTGCCCACAATGCTAAAAATCTCAAATAGCCCGTGGGTCAATACTGGTTCCCTGGTTAGGATGGTAATAAATCTTTATTCCTTTTGAGTCAAAATAAGGAAGGGGTTATTTATTCATAAATTCCGTGACCTGGCACCGCCGTGTTTCAGAGCAAGCACAGCTGCAGTGAAGAGTTGCTGCACCTCGCGCTTAGCGCTCTCTCCCCCAACCTGCTTGCTCCACCCACAAAGCCTCTGCACTCCTCTGGCCTCTTTATTCACGCAGAGCAACGTCCTTCTGCATCCTAAGGGCGAAGAGGGATGGGGCACAGCTTCCTCCTCTGTCTTCTTAGACCCGAACGTTCTCTGTGCTCCTGGAACAGGGTTTTAACTCCGGACCTCTCGAGCTCATCTTCTTTCTCCAAGGCTGGGGTTTGACATGAAAGGCATCGCTCTGACCCGTCACGACTGGTCGTTATTGTTTTGGTTTTAATCCAGTCCAATGGCATCAGCCCGGTGCTCATCTGTGATCAACTCTGCTCATTCAGGAAACTGGATTGTCTCTGGCCCCTTTGCACGTGGGGACATAGAGTCAGACTTTCACCCAAACCCACAGGAAGATGGGACTCGTGTGCTGAGCCCTTTCGGTGGGGGGAACACATGAGGGATGCTCTGGGACCTTCGGGAAGTTGTTTCATTCTCTGGGCCTCATTTTTTTTTTTAATTTCTATAAATAAATAGGTTTCCGGAGCCCTACTATGATTCTGCACTTGGTATCCACACCTGCTTGATGGATCGGTCATGGGGGGAGAGCAGAACTTGATAAACACAGCCGCTTCTCGCCCGTGGAGCCGAGCGGATGAACCCACTCTTCCTCCCTTTGGCAAGAAGCGTGGATCTGCCTCTGCCTCCTTCGAATTGATTTTACATATAAAGTTTACACTGAGTTCGAGTCGCCTCAAAACACCACTCTTGCTGGGGTGACTCGGGGGTGATTTTAGCATTTAGCTAACACAGCGCAATGTGTATTAGACAAGCTTGGAGATAAGCGCATGAATGTTCATAAGACGCTTGCAAAAAAACCAGCAACATCCTAAAAGGTTTCCGGTCCAATTTACTCCTATGCGACAATACGCGTTTTCTTTTCTATGGGGGAGAAACACCTCAGAGAATAGGTTTGCTGAATAAGATAGACCCTTTTCATACTTATTTTTTGAATCACAGGTAGGCTGTGGGATGCTTCATGCTAAGGAGGGCTCAGGGTAAATAGTGAGGAATGTCAAGAGTAACGGCACCTCCGTGAATAACACTATAGAAAAATCACTGGCTTACATGAAGACTATATAGCAAACCCCATTGCTTGTATGTCACTGTGTTCTCGATTCATTATTCAGTGCCACTCTTGTAAATTCGTGCCACTTTGCATCATTTTTCTGTGGGAAACCAAGGCCAAAAGATGGGGAGGGGGTGCATTGAATTTGGAATTAAGGGACAATGGCAGGTCTTAACAATGGATAAAGGGTCAAGTTGGCAGCGCAGAGGCAATGGAAAGCCTGAGCACTGCCTCCCCCCAGCGGAGGGACTGGACGTGGGTCAGAGAATTTAGGATCAGTGACCAACATCCACAGGGGATCGCAGGGCTTGTGGGTCATGAGGGACTCAGGAACCGTAGGCAGATCTTGACCACAGATCCGACCACCCAGAGCGGAATCTTGATGCTTCTACCTATGGAAAAGGAGAAGACACAGGTGATGGAAGGACGGCAGAGGGAAGCGAGCACCACGACACAAGCCAACACCCACCATCCTGCTTTGGGTTCAGAACCCCACCCTACGCAGGTGGCCTCTAACTCATCCTCCGGCCTCAATTCCAAGGAGAATCTACCTTATTGTACAGGGTCATGAGGGTGTTCACGGATATATCTACATCTAACTCTGTACCTATAGTCATTTCGGTTTCCTCTTGAGCAAAGAAGCAAGAAACTAACATTTAAAGAAACCTTCATACATGGCAGGCACCCAAGTGGGGAGTTTTTAAGCATGATTTCGATAGACTTTCAGAGTAGCCCTTACAACAGTTATCAGGTCACCTGACTCCAGTCTTGTGATCTTTTTATGCCCTGTGCATGCTCTGTGCCCTGAGTCCAGTTGGAGCAGCAGTGGGATTTGAGGAGGGAGCAAAACCGTCAGGGACGGAGAGACAAGACCAGCAGGAGAAATAAGTGTTCTGGACCCTGGAGGCTAAGAGGGGCTTAGGGTCCTGCTCCCTCCTCAGCACAAACAAGTGTCCCTTGTTCTTTTTCTACCTTAGCAGGTGACTCTCAATATAATTCTTCCATCTAGTCTCCTGTTTTGTAAATATTGCTTCTTTAGTGACTTCAGTAAAAAACTTTGCTGAACACCCGAGGTGGAATGGATGCTGTTACACCCCTGCCCATACCTCCTTAGGCCTTACCATTTCAGTGGACGCTTCTTGACTTCCAGATGCCAGCATCATCATCTCTGCCTGAGGGCTTTCTCTGGCCACAGATGACCACTAGACCAGTGCATATAACAGACCAAAATAGCAGGGAATTGATGCCGCCCTGGGAACATCACTTAAGTAATGACCAACAGAAACCAGGGCACAAACATCCCAGGTTATCTACTTCCAGTGAGATAACTTTGAAATCTGTGTCCCGTATTGGCTCTCAGAGTTCCTTGGTGGGATGAAGCCCCAGTTTCTAATAGGGGTAAAATGTTTGACTATCACCCTTTAGGAACTGCTTTCCCTCCCTGCCTCATCCCCCACTTCCTGCTACTATTTTTCTTTTTTTAATCTAGATTTATTATTTTTATAAATTTATTTTTTATTTATTAATTTGCCAACATATAGAATAACACCCAGTGCTCATCCCATCAAGTGCCCCCCTCAGTGCCCATCACCCAGTCACCCCTGTCCCTTGCCCACCTCCCTTTCTACAAATGTGAACTGGTGCAGCCTCTCTGGAAAACTGTGTGGAGGTTCCTCAAAGAGTTAAAAATAGATCTGCCCTATGACCCAGCAATTGCACTACTGGGGATTTACCCCAAAGATACAGATGCAGTGAAATGCCAGGACACCTGCACCCCAATGTTTATAACAGCAATGTCCTGCTACTGTTTCCTGGAATCACCTCCCATATCGACTACTTGCACTTGAATCTTTGTCCCAAATTCTGTTTCGTGGGGAGCCAAGCAAAGGCCCCAAGAGAGTTTGCATGTGGACCTTACTACAAAGTAAAGGCAAGGAAATGGTGCTCCAAGAGAAACTGGCTACCCAAAGAGGTCAAGAGCAGTAGTTCCCAAATTTGTGTGATCGTCAGAGTCACCTACAAAATGTTGGAATAATACACATCCTCAGCCCCTACGCCTGGAGAGTGTTTCCATAGGATATGATTAGGGCCTGAGAGCTGACTGCTTCAATTGCTCTCTGGTTGACTCTGATGATCAATGCAATCGGGGAGTATATGAAGCAGAATAAAGACCTTCCAAAGGTATCCACACCTTAGTGCCAGGAACCTCTGAATATGTTACCTTGTGTGACAAAGTGGAATTAACGGAGCATGTGGAATTAGGCTTCCTGATGAACTGGCTATAAGATAAAGCATAAGGGAGAGTAAACTTGATCATCATCCAGGTGAGCCCAGAGTCATCACAAGGGTCCTTGAAAATGCAAGAAAAGAGCAGAAATGTCAGAACTGGAGAGATGGCAGGATGAGAAAGACGTGACTCTATGTTTCTGGCTTTGAAAGTGGAATAATGGGATCACAAGCCAAGAAACGAAGGCAACCTCTAGCAAGTGAAAAAGGTAAGGAAATGGATTCTTCCTTAGAGCCTGGAACACAGTCCTTTGAAACTTTGACTTTTAGCTCAGCAAGACCCATTTCATATTCCTAATCTCCAGAACTAGAAGATTATAAATTCACGTCACTTCAATCCACTAAATCTCTGGTAATTTGTTACAGCCGCAATAAGAAACCAATACAGGGAGAAATTATTCTAGGGCAGTACTTCTTTAATATATGTATGCTCTACTTTAATATATGTATGAACCATCTGGAAATCTTGTTAAACTATAGATCCTACTTTATAGATCTGGGGTAAATCCTGAGATTCTGCATTTTAAACAAACTCCCAGGTGATGCAAATGCTGCTGGTCTGCAGGTCATGCTGGAGCGAGGCCAGTGCAGGGTTCCTTGACCTCAGTGCTACTGACATCTTAGCCCCGATAGAACTGTGTCATAGAGGCTGTGCTGCACATCATAAGTCACTTTGTAGCATTGCATAGACTCTATCTGTTAGATGTCAATGGCGAGCCCTCTGGGGCTGTGACAACCAAAAATGTCTCGAGGCAGTGCCAAATGTCCCCTGGGGCTGAAACTAAAAAGGAGAGAGGCTAAAAAGCACTGTCCCAGAGAGCTGAAGGCTAGGAGACCATCAAGGATAAACAAAGAGATCATCAAGGTAGAAACCACGGCAGCTGAGGGGAATTAGAAAACACACATGGAGAGCAATGTGTTTTGTTGCAGATTTTAGGACACAGACCTTTGTCAAGGGGAGCAACAATTTTCCCTCTGAAAACAAAAGAGAAATTTGACAACTTTTTAAAAAAGATTCATTTATTTATGAGACAGAGAGGGAACATGGAGGGGGGTGGGAAGCAGAGAGGGAGAGAGAGAAGCCCAAGCAGACTCCCCACTGAGTCTGGAGCCTGATGCCAGGCTCAATCTCATAAGCCTGAGAGATCACAACCTGAGCCAAACTCAAGAGTCAGATGTTCAACCAACTTAGCTACCCAGGTACCCTGAAATTTGACAGCTTGGAATAAGTAGACCAATTCCTCAGGAACCACAAACCACTAAAACTCATCCAAGATGAAATAGATAATTTGAATAGTCCTATAACCATTAAAGAAACTTAATTGTGTCTTTTGAAAGCATTGGAGTCAAAATATCCATGCCTACATGGTTCTTCTGTAGAATTCTGCCAATTTTAAAAAATGAACACATATTTTACTCAATCTTTTGTAGAAAACATAAAAAGGAGGGACTATTTTATGAAGTCTGTATTACCCCAATAACAAAACAAAACAAAGATAGTCCAAGGAAAAAGAAAGAAAGAAAGAAAAATCTCAAGACCAACATTTCTCACAAAATTGGGGCACAAAATCTACAAGAAACTATTAACACATTGAATTCAACAATGTATGAAAAATTATAAGGCATGGCCAAGTGGGATTTGGTCTAGTAAGCAAGGTTGGGTCATATGCAAAAATTAATCATATTACACGATAAAGAAGAAATACCATAGAATCAAATGCCAAAAAAAAAACATTTCACAAAACCCAACACCTATTCATGACAAAGCTCTCAGAAAACTAGGAATAAAGGAGAATGCCTTCAACTTGATAAATAAGATCTACAAAAACTTAGAGTTAATATTGTCCTTAAAGGTGAAACAGCAAATGTTTTCCCCATAAGACTGGGGCAAGGCAATGTGGTCTACTTTCACTACCCTTATTCAAAATACTACCGAAAGTTCTAGCCAGTGCAATGAGGCCAGAAAAGTTCAAAGGTATACAGATTGGAAAGGAATAAATTAAAGTTTCTTCATTTGCTAATGACACGAAGGTCTACATAGAAAATTCCAAGGAATTCACAAAACACTACAACTAATAAGTGAGTGCAGTACAGTCATAGGAGATCCACACTCAAAAAAAAAAAAGGAGAACCACACTCAAAAATCATCCATATTTCTATATATTAACAATGAACACGTGGAAACAGAAAATAAAAACACAACACTGTATATAATTGCTCCAAATAAAACGAAGTAAGTAGGTATAAATTCAACAAAATGTGTACAAAATTTGTACACTGAAAATTATAAGAAGCTGCTGATGGAAATCAAAGAAGAGCTCAATGGATGGAGAGACAACCTGCTCTATGAAAGAGCCAGGGGAAAGGATGACACGACAAGGTATAGACTGGGACAAGATATTTGCAAGCCCCATGGCCAACAAAGGACTTATATCTAGAAAATATAAGGATATCTCAAAATATAACAATTAAAACAAAACAATCCAATTAGAAAATGGGCAAAAGAGGGATCCCCGGGTGGCGCAGCGGTTTAGCGCCTGCCTTTGGCCCAGGGCGCGATCCTGGAGACCCGGGATCGAATCCCATGTCGGGCTCCCGGTGCATGGAGCCTGCTTCTCCCTCTGCCTGTGTCTCTGCTTCTCTCTCTCTCTCTCTGTGTGTGTGACTATCATAAATAAATAAAAATTTAAAAAAATTAAAAGAAAAGAAAATGGGCAAAAGATACACAGAGAACACATAAGATGTTTAGCATCATTAACTACCAAAGGAATGAAAATTAAAACCAAAGTGATGTATCTTTACATGCTCAAAATGGATGAAAATCTAAAAAAAAAAAAACAGAAAAAAATGATAACACAAAACGCTGACAAGAATGTAGAGAAACTGAGTGATTTATACCTTGCTGGTGAGAATGAACATTGTACAGTCACTCTGGAAACAAGTGCGGCACTTTCCTATAATTTTAATCATACGCTTGCCAAACAATCCCGGCAACTGAACTTGAACACTGATTCCAGAGAAATGAAAAGAAGTTCACACAAAAACCTGGATATGAATATTCAAACAGTTTTATTCATAATATTATTATATATTCGTAACAGTCCAAACCTGGAAACAACCCAAGTGTCCTTCAACAAGCGATGGGTTAAAACAAAAATCTCTGATACGGCCACACCGAGGAATACTATTGACTCACACAACCGCTTGGAGAGACCTCAGGGGCGTGATGCTGTGTGAAGGAAGCCAGCCTCTCAAGACTACATCCCACACGGTTTATCTAAATAAGACAAATTAACAAAATTTTACGGTGACAGAGAACAGATGAACGTTGGCCAGGCCTAGAGAGGGAAGAGGGATGGAGGGACAGAGGAGGCTGGTTACTTGGTGGGTTTTCCTTGGAGACCGGCAGCTTCCACTGGATGGCAGGATTTGAGCTTGGGGAACAGAGTTTCAAGGGCCACAGCCCTTAGGGACGATGGGGCATGTGGTACAGGGTGACGGATGGCACCCTGCAGAGTGGAGGGACACCGCGTCATGGGATGCTGTGCGTGAACGCAGGTTGGGGACGGCGCATCAGGGCCGCAGAGAATTCCAGCGCCGCCTGCCATGTTGTAAAAGGCAGAGAAGAGCAGTGCCCCTCAAATGACAGTCACCCTACATGATCATCAAGATCTTGCCTTATCCGTATCCTCCCTCTATTGTTATAGGGTCGGTGTCTTCCTTCAACATGACTCAGGTCTACGATGATGAATATTCGCATGAAAGAGGAATCCTGCCCGTGTCCTACTAAAGCCATCTGGTGCCCATCAGTCGTACACGTGACACAGTTTGCACAAAGGGAGAGCGAGCGAGAGCGAGTGAGAGGGCAAGGGGCGCTCAAAGCAAAGTGGCCTGTGCTGGAGCGGGAAGCCGGGGAGCCAGGCACGCTTCCTCATGCGCATCTGCATCCGGGCAGGTTGTGTACACAAGGCTGTTCAGTCGGGGCGGGGGGATAAATAACCGCAGCCTGGAGCGTGGTCCGGTCGTCTGTCTGGGGACCTGAGAACCCGCACTTGTCCCCTGCGCCGAGCGGCTCTGCGGGGTCCCACTCCCCTCCCGGGAGGCCCGTGCTAGCCCCCCCGACCCCCCCGCTGCTCCTTGCTCCTCCACTCTTGCCCACAACCAGGCCTTGTGCTCACGTTGCCTGGGGGGCTGCGCAGGAGACAAAGGCTGTGCACCCCTAGGAGACTCTCCCCGTCCCCACCGTGCCCTGTTCAAGGTCAGGGACTAAATCCTATTCGGTCGTGTGGCTCTGATGACTGATCCAGCGCCCGGTTCCCATGGTGGCAGGCGACCCTCTGAGTCGTGCACCGTCTAGTTGACCTTGGGTCTGCGTCCAAGTCATCCCCACTGCTATGTGGCCTTAGGCAAGTCACTTAACCTTTCTGAGTGGTCATTTTATCCTGATGATAATTGCACCTACCCCTTAGGATTACTGGGCGGGGGACATTTATGCTGTGTCCTAAACGCATGGCACGCTTCCGGGGTACGGCAAGTGCTGCCTCGAGTCCTGTTGCAATGACGATGGGGACGACGACCACGATGGCCAGGATAGCGCACACTCACCGGACTGCCTCCAGGGGTGGGCGCCCGTCACCCCACGTGTCGGCAGAGTCAGTTCTAAGATTTTTTAAGACGATAGGAGGTGAGGCGACCGCAGACTGTCTGAGAGGCAACCACATGGGGACGGTGGGAACCCAGAGCCCGGAGCAAGACTGAAACCCGAGCACAACCTCGGAAAAGTGACCAGACCTCGGTCGAGTTCTCTAAATTGCGGCTCCATCGTCCTGAAGACCAAGTCCCAGGAAGCAGCTTCCTTGGGCTGCTGCGGGGCCTGAGCCCTGGGACGGCCAGGAGGCCTGGCTTCGGGACACCCACGCCCAAGACGTGGACGGAGGCGGCGCGTGGAGGTCAAAACCTCACTCGGCCCCGGGGCCCGCAGCCAGTCGGGGTCTCTGCTGGCGTGTGTGGGATGCCCTCCGCCGTTAGCTGGGGGTCCTGGGCTCTGCTCACCCCACGCCCCCCACCCCTGGCCAAACACCGGTCATGGGGCCTCCACCTGCCGTTTGAACATCGCCCTTGATCCTTCGCCCTTGATCCTCCTTCTGCTCCTGGGACCCCTGCCCCCCGCGCAGGGTGTGGCGGCTCCTCTGGGCCGTTAGGAGCTCCCCGATGCCCAGACCTAGGACGTGTGAGTCGCTTCTGTCGCCGGGCCCTGTTTGGGCTTCAGCATGACGCCTCCAACCTGCGTGCTGCCGGGGCCCGTCGGCTCACCGCGGCCTCTGCCTCTGCTGCGGGCACCACCGTCGTGTTGCTGCTGCCCTGGCCCTGCGCCCGGGCCCCCAGCTGGCTGGGCCCCACCACGGGAGCCGCGGGCTCGGAGCTGGGCGGTAGCGGAGACGGAGAAGGACGCGCGCCTTCTCTGGAGCAGGTGGCCACCCAGACGAGGCCCTGAGCTGCCCTCGGGTTACATGACGCACGAGCCACGCGGTGGGAGACGACGGGCCAGGTCAGGGGTCCGAGCTCCACTGGCGCGTGGAGCCTGCGCCGTTGCACTGTCTTTTTCCATTTGGACAAGAGGCCCCAGGAGAAAAAATATGTATGTTTATCACCAGTGGTGCTACTCACGTCTCAGTATTTAACGGGGCATAAACGGTGGAGGGAAGGGAGACGGTGCAGATGGAAGAGGCCTCCTGAGAACGGTGTCACCTGTGTCCCAAGCACGTAGTTAGGCTCCCTCCAAGTTGAGGCTATTTGTCCTGCGGCAGCTGCTACGCCGAGCACTGTTACATATTCGCCGCTGCATTTCACGCCCACGGAGTCCCTGTGAAGTAGGGGTCCCTCCCCCCTCCCCTCCTCCCCCGCCTCCCCCATCATCATCCCATCAGGTAAAGAGGCGAGTCCCTCACTTGGGAGCCACCCAGGCGTCCCACCTATTCTCTTTCTTAAATTTGCCCCTAAAACGCTTGGGAGACATTGGTAGACCATCACCCTTAAATGAGCAAGGTCATTATCACATCCTGATGACGCAGAAGTGAAAGTAGTTGGGCCTCCTAAGTCCTGGGGTCACAGAAGCCCATGGGGAGCACTTTAGGCACCTGATTTCAGTTGTCGGCATCAAAGACCACGTCCTAGGAGCAGCAGTCTCACAAGTCAGAGAAGCCCAAGGACCCAGGCTTCTTCAGAGCTGGAGCCAATTCGGGTTTCTCAGTGGGGTGGGGATGGTGAGCTCATACGGACCAATCGGGAGGAGTGAATTTGCTGTGATGTCGTGTGGGGCTGGGGACGGGGGAACGTGTGTCCCATCACGGAGTGACTACGGAAAGCTCTTTCAAGCCACGTCCTGTCCCTTGAGCCCCGAGAGGCCTCCCGGCCCGTCTTCACCACCACAGCCGTGGGCTTCCTGTGCCTGGTCTGGTCTCCTCAGCCCCCAGTGCTCAAGGGCCACGCTCCGCCACTTTGACCCCTCGCATGCCCCTCCCGTGTGCAAACAATCCCTTTGGGTTCCAAGAGTGGCATCCGCGTTTCTTAGCTTAGTGTCCTAATCCTTCACACCCAGTCCTCCCACGCACACTACCCTCACCTCACCCACCCTCCGTGGACCAGCTGCTGGTTCCATTCCTCACGTCTAGGGAGCGAGGAAGAGACGGCGAGGATCCTGAGCCCATAATCTTCTGGCAGCTGCCTACTCTGACTGCAGGTTCCAGAAGCAGGAGCACAGAAGGCTAAGGGCTCGGGCGGCAGAGTCCAGCGGTGACAGTCCCCGCTGGCTGACACTCCCCCTCCCCGCTGGTCTGGCAAGCTCAGACCACCTGCATTTTTCTCCTCAACAAAATGGGAATAATAACAGGACCTACCCCACAGGATGTGATGGTGAGGATTAAATTAGAAAATGCATATGTGGTGCTTAGCCCGGTGCCTGCCATAGGCTTAGGGCTCAGTACGTGTCAGCCAGGATTATGCTCCTCTTAGAAGAATTTGTTTCCAGATGCTCCGTGGACTCCCAGCTCTGCTGAACGTGCCAGACTTGATGTAACATCTGAAGGTTTCTAGTCTACTTCAGGCCTAGGGTATTGGCTCAAAGCAGACTCATGCCCACCCTGGAGCCCATCTCCAGGCACACACCCTAATCCTGTCCCTTGACATCCCACCATCCGGATGGCACCGAGAGGCATGGAAACTAAAGCCAAGATGAGCCCCACCCAGTAGGAGGAAGGAAGGGGATTGCTCCTGAGATGTAGATGTAGAGCCACCGCTCCGGAACAACGGTGCCCCTCTGGCTTCCCACAGCAGCTGCATGGACCCCAAAAGAGGATGAATCCAAAGGTCAAATACGCACTCAAGAGCCAGGGACTCACTGCCACCGTTTGACCTGCAGGACGCTTCCCTTGCGTGCATGTATCTAACAATGCTTTTACCACTCCCCACATGGAGCTGCTCCTCTTCCTGTGTGGAGAGAAGGCTGGATCCCCCAACCCCGTTGCCCCGAGAACCACGTGGCTTAGAACCTGCCACTAACCCGTACACACCTTTCCTGGACATTCTCGTTGACCCTACCTTTCTTTCATTCATTTACGTAACCAGTGATTCCTGAGCCAGGGTGGAAGGCGCTAAATGAGATGGGCCGATACAACGCTGAACACAGTAGAGGCAGTTACTGATCTCAGGGAGGTTACGAAAGCAACGATGCAGGAGAGAGAGAAACGAAGAAATAAGAGGCATGATAAGGGGCTACAGATGTCATAAGGAGGACGGTGTGGGACGTGCAATGTATATGGACTTGTATGGAGGGTCTCGGGAGGGGCTGCTCTCTGGGGAGTAACATTTAAGCTGAGACCTGAAAGGCACGTGGAGTCGGATAGCTGAAGGAAGGCGGCAAGGGTTTCAAGCAGAGGGAGCAGCATGTGCAAAGGCCCAGAGGATGGAGCCAGACAAAAACTACTGAGGTTAGAAAGCAGGGGGCAGAGGGCACCTTGACAGAAGAGGGCCCTGGAGAGGGCGAGTTTCCAGGGCCAGCTTTCTTATTCACCTTCAAGACACAATTTGAACGTCATTTCCTCTGGGAAGCTTCCCCAGGCCATGCACCCCGCCCCCCATCATGAGAATTAATTGTCTCTCCTCCGGGGCAGATCTCCGTTTGGCTTGTTTTACACAAAGAGCACGTGGCCAATGTTGTGCACGTCCATCTCCTTGTCACCGGCGCGTAAGGAAGTCATCCTCCTCGTCTCTGCTCCCCTGCTCCCTCTTCCAAATGCCCAGGACAAAATGACGATTCAGTGCGTGTCTGGTGCCTTTCGGCGTGAGCGACAGCGTCCGTCCGAGTGACTCGGAACACGGAGCAGAGCTCCTTAACAGAGCGCGGATCAGAACGTTTGCCACTCCTCTGGGATGAAACGTGCCCCGTGTTTCCTTTTCTCCGGGCCTCAGGACTTCGTCTGTTTTCCTTCCAGCCACGTCGCCTAGTTAATCGTTATTAACGTTTCTGAAGCTGAGCCGCTACCGGTAACCACCACGCCGCAAATGACGGGACTCAAAGCTGGACTCCCGCTTCACAGGAGGGAGCCACTGGGTTACCAAACAGAAGTTTGATAAATCATGAGCTGCCACAGGGCAATCAGAAGCTTGTAGTTTAAAAGCAAAACATGGGCCATGAGATAGATAGAATCACCTTGGATGAGCAGCTCGGGATATCTTTCTACAGAGTGAATCTTGTGGGTATTGAATTCATTTTCCCCAGGCGCTGAGCCTGATGACGGGAGAGCTGTGGTGTGGCCAGGTGGGGCCAAGACTGGAAAAGCCCTCCAGCTGGCCCCCGGCCTTGCCTGAACACTCCCGATGGCTGTGTGACGGTCTAGGCAGAAAGTCGATTTTGATTCGAAAGGTCAAGGGTTAGAAGATGGGAAGAGGCACTATCTCCCCAGTGTGTGATGGAACACTGGTATTCCGTTTGGTATAAACGGATACTTCATGCTAATGGACCGCGTATGGCCCCCCAAATTGTGATTCAAACAAAAAAACCTACAGTATTTTTTTTCTTCAAGTCTTTTAGGTCTCTTTGATATTCTCATATGATGAATTGTGAGTTACAGAGATGGGACTACGGTTTTCAATGTTTCCCAAATATGTCTGAACCACAGGTTATTTTTCTTTATATATACATCACCATAACTCGCATTCGTGACTGGAGCGGTCACAAGGTCTGACTAGTTTAGTCCCTATAGTAACCACATAAAATGCAAGCATTCCAGGCTTGGGATTTAGAAGGCCTGGTTTCAAGTTCCTGATGAGTCATTTAAAAATGGACCTAAGGACTTAACCATGTTGCCTAAACGTGAAGCCTCACTCTCCTTACCTGTAAAGAAAAATGAAGTCCTCAGCTCCAATTTCACTGGCTTAATGAGATGAGTAAATACGTTAATGGGCATTAAAGTGCTTTCAAGAAGAGTAAGCACCATGTGTTATTATTATTAATATAGCTTTTTCTTTTTATTATTAATAAAGTTCAATATATGTTAAGATGACTGTGCTACCAAAGCCATCTACACACTCAATGAAATTCCGGTCAAAAAAACACGAGCATTTTTCACAAAGCTGGAACAATTAATTCTAAAATTTGTATGGAACCGGAAAAGACCTCAAATAGCCAAAGGACTGTTGAAAAAGAAAACCAAAGTTGGTGACATCACAATTCCAGACTTCAAGCTGTATTACAAAGCTGTGATCATCAAGACTGTGTGGTCCTGGCACAAAAACAGACACATAGATCAAGGGAACAGAATAGAGAACCCAGAAATGGATCCACAGCTAGATGTGGTCAATTACTCTTCA
The DNA here is from genome assembly GCF_905146905.1 of Nyctereutes procyonoides. Classification (NCBI taxonomy): domain Eukaryota; kingdom Metazoa; phylum Chordata; class Mammalia; order Carnivora; family Canidae; genus Nyctereutes; species Nyctereutes procyonoides. The sequence continues at coordinate 1,248,591 of NW_026575135.1, read as the reverse complement.
ACAAAGCAGGGAAGGATATCCAGTGGACAAAAGTCTCTTCAACAAATGGTGTTGGGAAAACTAGACAGCCACATGCAGAAGAATGAAACTGGACCATTTTCTTCCATCATGCACAAAAATAAATTCAAAAATAAATGAAAGACCTAAATGCGAGACAGGAGACCGTCAAAATCCTAGAGGAGAACACAGGCAGCAACCTCTGTGACCTCGGCCACAGCAACTTCTTGCTAGACACGTCTCCAAAGGCAAGGGAAACAAAAGCAAAAATGAACTATTAGGACTTCATCAATATAAAAAGCTTCCGCACAGCAAGGGAAACAATTAACAAAACTAAAAGGCAACCCATGGAATGGGAGAAGATACTTGCAAATGACATATCAGATAAAGAGCTTGTATCCAATATCTATAAAGAACTTACTAAATATAACACTCAAAAAATAAAATAATCCAGTTAAGAAATAGGCAGAAGACATGAACAGACATTTCTCTCCAAAGAAGACCTACAAATGGCCAACAAACACATGAAAAAATACTCAACATCACTGAGCATCAGGGAAATACGAATCAAAACCACAATGAGATCCCACCTCACACCAGTAGGAACAATAAAATGAACAACTCAGGAAATAACAGATGTTGGCGAGGATGCGGAGAAAGGGGAGCCCTCCTGCACTGTGGGTGGGAATGTGGACTGGTGCAGCCACTCTGGAAAACTGTGTGGAGGTTCCTCAAGAAGTGAAAAATAGAGCTATCCTATGACCCAGCAATTGCATTACTAGGTATTTATCCAAAGGATACAAAAATACTGATGAAGGGGCCCATGCACCCCAATGGTTATGACAGCCTTATCAACAATAGCCAAACTATGGAATGGCCCAAATGTCCATTGATTGGTGAATGGATAAATAAGTTGTGGTATATATACATACATATATATATAATATATATGTATATATATACATATATATGATATATATATATTTATTTCAGCCATCAAAAGAGTGAAATCTTGCCATCTGCAATGATGTGGATAGAAATAGAAGGTATTGTGCTAAGCGATATAAGTCAGAGAAAGACAATTACCATATGACTTCACTCATGTGGGATTTAAGAAAAAAAAACAAACGAACATAGAGGAAAAGAAGGAAAAAAAAATAAGATAAAACCAGAGAGAGAGGCAAACCATAAGAGACTCTTAACTCTAGGAAACAAACTGAGGGTTGCTGGAGGGGAGGTGGGGGGGATGAGGTCACTAGGTGATGGGCATGAAGGCGGAATGGAATGATGGAATGAGCACCGTGTGTTCTGTGCAACTGATGAATCACTAAATTCTATTCCTGAAACTAAAAACCTTAAAAATATATATAAATATAAATAAACAGAGTTCCATATAAAGACAAAACATCCAGAGGAGAGAGATAGTGAGCTTAGCAGAGCAGAGAGATTTCAGGTGGAATCTAGGAAAGCAACAAGGCGATGGTAGGGCCGTCATCACCATGACGTGCCACCAGCACGTCATAGCCTCACGTCTGGCCGTTTGAGTCCATGAGCTACGTTCTGCCCTAAGGTGGTCACCTAGGTGCCAAACCCTTTGGGCCTTGACAGGAGCTGAGATTTATCCAACAAGGAGATATCAAGGCTTGCTTGGATGGTCAAGTCTGTAAAAGAGCCCCAAGTTAGAAATTTGACATTTGGTCCTGTCAGGAGCTTTTAAGAATCATGTTGAGTCTGGCGATCTGGTTTTCTAAACCAGGTATTTGGACCCCTAGATATATCTATATATCCCTATATCTATCTATCTATCTCTCTCTCTATCTATCTATCTATCTATCATCTCTCTATCTATCTATGTATCTATCATTAGTGTATCTGTTTTCTTTAAAGCCTTTGGTAAGAGGATTGCAAGAAAAATTGCTTGTTCTTTGGCTTTGTCTTGAATACCTGGACTCTACTCCCTCCATCTTTCTTTCTCAGAAAATTTTACTCTCCATCTTCATCTTGACCACACGGAGACTCGAGCCACCTCCTAGACTCCAGTCTCAACACTCATTCTTCGCTTGAGCCAGCCAGAATGATGACGATGCCCTTCCCCCAGCCATTCCTAAGTCCCATTAAACCACCTAAGCAGTAACACTTGTCCTGACACAGATCCATTAGGAAACATCAGGAAGATGTCTGGAGTACGCATGTGTGTGATTTCCACTTTCTCTGAAATAGCAGGATCATCGATACACTAGTGCAAGTCTGTTGAGAATGTCCTCCCAAACATATAAGGGAATCCCTGCTATGTGCTCTTCATAGGCACGCAAACAGGCACGGTATGGAAATCATTCACCAAAATCTACCTTTATGCATTCTGTTCATGATTTCAGATCCGGGAAGTCTACCGAGGACGTTCCCTAAATTGTTTTATCGACTTTGTGGCTTCCTGCTAGAGTCTGCTGACAGGAGGCGCCACAGGGAAAAGGCTGGATGCCAGCTCCCGTGTGGACCCCTTAGGGTAGGAGTCTGGCCCTGCCTCTCCAGCGGTCCTAGGGCACTTGTCTCTCAGAGGTTTGACCACCAGCTGCTCGGGCCCCTTCTGTGAGCTCTGAGATCGTCACCCTAACCTCCCTCTTGCACTTGCCCATCCCTAGGAGTAGTAGCTTCCCTCAGCATCTCTTGTCTCTGAAATATTCTCTGTTTCTTTCCTCTGTATGTCTCTCTAAAACCAGCGTAACAACCATCCTTTGTGGAAATACACAGTGTGACTTCTGCTTCCCTGGCTGTATCTTGACTGATAAAGTCTACGCAGTTATCATTGCCTTCGAGCCAGAAGCCCCCAAATAATCCAAGGCTAGAGGATTGTATAACTAGAGCCTCATCCTTACAGTCCTGGGCTCCTTCTGGGAATATAATGAAGGTCATGTACCTTTCTCCCCAGAAATCACACATTCATAAGATATTGAATTGTAGTATCAAAGGGTTTGTGAATCACCTATAGTGCCCCCCATTAATTTTTCAGACTGCACCCAATATATAACAAAATGAAATTACCAGAAGGTCATAAAAATTTTAAAACAATCATCCCTAACTTTCAGTGTCACATTTCTTTAGGATCTACCAAAACTCTCTGTCTGAAAGCAGTATGAGGCCCTTTACAAATGAGTCACAATAATAATTTGCTAGTTCAGTTGATACTTGGAGCCATCCTACTTGATCTTCATGACAATTATATAAGTCAGTCATAGTAAATGTTATTTTATTTGACAGTGTATAAAACTCTCCCTAAGAAATGTTATGTGAACTACGCGCACTCATGAAACTAGACGTGGCTGAGCCAGTATTAGAATTAAAAAGATGTGGATCCCAGCTCAGGGGTTCTTTCTGCTTTGTCTTGTAAAAAAAAAGATAATAATTAGTCAAAAAGCTAAGAGATCTATGACTCTATAAAAGAGTATTTCAGATTTCTCGGTCTTGGTTCATATGTCCTGGGATCTGTAGTACGTATGAGACTGGTCTACGACTCTCTGGAACCAGATCTCAATGAGGCTCCACATAGGAAGACCTGAACTGACGAGAATGTGTAGATTCTCACAAAAGGAGAATCCATAGTGCAATTCATTTTTTTTTAAACATGTGTTTTGGAACCAAATAGACCAGGATTCAAGTTAAGGAGCTGCCATTCATCAGCAGCGTGGCCTTCAGTGAATTCTTCAAAACTGTCATCTTTAATTTGCTAATCTGTAAAATACATATGGTGTCTAACAGAAATTAATATTAAGATGAAACAGTGTATGACAACATTCAGCCCAATGCCCAGAATGCAGCGGGCTCTCTACACTCAGCTCTCTTGCCTTGCCCCATCCTTTCTCCATCATCCCATTGATACTTCTAGGGGGATCCAGTATATCCCAACTTTAATAATTGTTTCTGAGACTCCAGACGGTACCATGTTGTTCCTTTATCAAAGCAGATGGGTAATTCTCTCCATGTGGCAGTCGTTCTAATACAGACTGTAATCTTCATATTTTAGACACTCTCTTCCTTTGTTCAGCTGATAACATGGGAGCCTTTTCCAGGAGAGTGACTAATGCAACGCAGTTCAATATGGAAACACTTCTGCCATTTTTTCATTCCCCTGATGAGACTCTTACTGAGCTTTCTACCGCCCCTCCCCACATCTACAAGATCCTCTAAGGGGCCTTCCTTAATGGGGTCCCTGCGGATATGCTGTTGCCAGGGGCTCTTCCAAGCACTTCACAAATAACACAGGATTGGGTGCACCACGCACCTTTTCCAGGTCGTTAAACATTGCCTGTTTTTCAAATGTTGTGGCGTCAATAACAAAAAAATCTTAAATGCTTTCGGGGCCATGAACTGGTTCCATTAATGTTTTACACCCAGAATGTTTTTAAGGGATTCATTTATTCTGAAGTCATCTGTCAACTTTCCTCTAAGAGCTTTTTGATGTCCCGCCAGCTACCCCCAAGCTCTCTCTGAAAAACTCTGGATTTTTTCATCCATTCCCACCCGTCCTCATGGGTGACCCTGGGAGCTGAATGTCCAGATTTAGGAATAAAACAGACCTTCACAGCGGGACCAGTTCAGGGGGAAAATTAAGAATTTTGTCAACAGCATTGTTTAGATCTTCATAAATTACGTTATGAACTCTGTGTGATTTTTCCAGGATGAGGAGATGAAATAAATGGACTGTTTCCATTTGAAGATTAGTATCTTCATATAGTCGTGATTTTTTAAAATACTGGCAAGGCTTTTGATTGCTACCCCCAAAAGATCCTACTTCTGAGAGCTCACCAGACCAAGCAATTCCTAAAGACGAAACCATGGCATTCTCTGGCCAAGATGACAGTTTCAAGGGTCTCTGGGAAGAGAGTTTCTTCATTCCCATTGAAGATGTGATCTGTACGCTTCTTGTATGTGGGATCTCCACGCATAGGCTAGTTTGTGGCTCACGTATCAGAAGTAAGAGCTGCTCAGAAGCCTACGTCCAAGCAGAAGTGCACCATTCCATGTGGAATATTTATTTCTCAATCATTTTATTTCTTCCTTGGTGAGTAATTACCCTGAAGAAAATTGAGGGGAGGGGGACACGCCAAATCCACCCACTTGTCTTATATCCTCCCCTTAAGGAACAAGCTCCATACACACAGGCAAGCGTGCACACACACACACACACACACACACACACACACACACACACAGCTTTCTAGGGGACCTCACCAAGCGAGCACAGAACTTCCACCCTTTTCTCAAATGCCTTAACCCTGTAAGAAAACAAGTGTCTCCAGAAAACTGATCTAGATTGAACACTACCAGTAGAAATGTCAGAAATAAGGACAGGATGGCTAAGAAAACGTCTTGGAAGAGGGCAGTGTCCTTCCTTAAATTTTACGAGAAGGAACCCTGGTACTGAGAAAAGCTCTCTCAGGGAGACTCGAAAACCTGGAATCTGATCTCAGCTCCGCAAGGGGCAGGCTGTGCCACCTTGGACTTGTCTCTGGACCTCGCTCAACCTTGGCATTCTCGCAAGGAAGAAGAGAAGATGATTTCTGAGCCAAATTGGATGGTGGATCTTCAAAGAGGCTTCAGAATTCACAAAGTAAATGACATTAATGATCAGCCTGTGACACACAGGACGCAGATCATCTCATTCCCACCTTATGGACTGAAGAAATCGAAAGTTGGAACGATAGAAATACTTTTCTAATGGTTCAGAACTAGCAAGAAGCAGCACTGAGACTCACACGCACACATCCTGCTGAAGATCTTTGCGTGGTAACGGGCTGCCTCTCCCCTGCACAGGAAACAGATTCAACGGCAACGGGACTTTCTTATTTTCATTTGCTATTTGTTTCGTTTTGGTTTTATCTTGGTAAGAACATTCACCATGAGAGCTACACTCCACAAAATTTTAAAGGTATGATCCGGTATTGTTAACTGAGCCGTGTGGCCCCGCAGATCTCGAGAGGTCACTCATCTGGCATAAGTGAATCTCCAGCCCCTGGCCGTCACCATCCACACTCTGCTCCTCCGATATCTCAGGCGACTGGAGTCCTGAAGCATCTCTCCTTCTGTGACTGACAGATGTCACTCAGTCTCACATCCTCAACTTTCATCCACATTGTCACATGGGGTAAAATTTCTGTCTTAATGTTTAATCAATTCTGTGTTCCATTGATTTTTTTTCTACTGTTTTTTTTTTATCCTTGAATTCACTTGTTTCTGCTAACTTTGGGCTGACTTCATTCAACGTGCACGTGAGAGGAACGTTTAACATGTCATTGGGTGGAACATTCCATAAATGTCTGTTAGATCCAGTTGGTCTACGGTGTCGTTCAGGTCCTCTGCTTCCTTAATAATTCTGTCCATTATTGAAAGTGGGCTGTTGAGGTCCCCACCATTATTCTATTCTGTGTACCTCTGCCATCATTTCTGCCAATATTTGCTGTATATGCAGGGGCTCTGATATTGGGTGCACATGTAGTTATAATTGTCATATCTTCCCAGGAATTGACCCTTTTTATCATTACACAATGTACTTTTTTTCATCTCTTGTAAAGTTAAGTTGTTATCAACTTAAAGTAGGCTATTATATCTATAAGATGTTTTATGTAAGCCCCATGGTCACCACAAAGAAAATAGCTATAAAACATACACAAAAGCTTCAAAAGAGAAAAGAATCAAAACATATCAATAAATAAAAAAAAGAAATCTATGAAACACAAAGTTAAACAGCAAGGGAAGAAGGAGGGACAAAAGAACCACAGGTAGATGGAAAATAATTACAAAACGGAAATGAGAGACTTTTTTTTTTCCTCTATCGACAACTACTTTTAATGTACCCGGATGAAACTCCCCAGTCAAAAGATGCTGAGTGGCCGCTGGATTGAAAACGATTCAGCAAAATGCTGTTTACAAGAGGCTTACTTTAGATTTCAGGACAGACACCGGCTAAAAGTGAAAAGATGGAAAAAGACATTCTATGCAAATAGTAAGGAAAGGGAGCAGAGGCGTCTGTACTTGGACCAGACAAAATAGACTTTAAGTCAAGAGGCTGTCACGGCTGCTTTGTTGACGCGTCCCCTGCAAGCCTCACTATGCTAAGAGACCCAGAGTCATTCAGTTGCTTCGGGTAGAGTAAAGCATTGGGAAATTTTTATTTACCTTATTCATATCGGCGTGCTTTAAAAGAACTCTCTGCTCATGCAGGTGTGAGTCCCCGAGCAGGACTTTTTGGCACAACCGATCGGAGGTTTGGCAGCTGCTGGCTGATGGATGAGGAAGCACAACGCAGGCGTGCAGGGACTCATAAAGACACCCCGGGAAGGGGGGCAAATCTCATGCATGGAGGGAGGCTTGAGGACAACCTCGGGGATGGGTTGAGGATGATTTCTGCTCATGTGACTACAACAGAAATAAAAGCTGAAGGTTTGGGGATCCCTGGGTGGCTCAGTGGTTTAGCGCCTGCCTTTGGCCCAGGGTGCTATTCTGGGGTCCCGGTATCGAGTCCCACGTCAGGCTCCCTGCATGGAGCCTGCTTCTCCCTCTGCCTGTATCTCTGCCTCTCATGAATAAATAAAAAAATAAAAAAAAATCTGAAGGTTTGAAGGTTTGTCTTTCAGGCCACCTCCAAATGTTTGCAAACCCCTAACATCAAAAGGACAAACATTATATGTTCTCATTCATTTGGGGAATATAAATAATAGTGAAAGGGAATAGAAGGGAAGGGAGAAGAAATGGTAGGAAATATCAGAAAGGGAGACAGAACATGAAAGACTCCTCACTCTGGGAGACGAACTAGGGGTGGTGGATGGGGAGGAGGGCGGGGGGTGGGGGTGAATGGGTGACGGGCACTGAGGGGGGCACTTGACGGGATGAGCACTGGGTGTTATTCTGTATGTTGGCAAATTGAACACCAATAAAAAATAAATGTATTATTTAAAAAAATGATTGCATCAAAGTCTCCTGTTGCCATTTCTCAGCCCCCGCTTCTCCAGTAGGTGGGATCTTGTAACCATCATTAAACCCTACTCCGTGAGCCCCTTCACACCCCTGCCCCTCCCCGGAGCCAGCCGGCTCTCTGGAACTTGCAGACAGGACCTGGGCATTCTATGGTGCTGCTCCCCACCCTACCTTTTGTTTCCTTCCAGAATGCATTACCAAGTCCATATCCTTTTCCTCTGTTCTCCTCCTTGATCTCTGCACCCTTTCCCAAGGATCCTTATTCATTCTGATATGGAGAGAGCTACACAATATTTAAGTCACAGGGAATCTGTGTAATCTAAGCACACAGTAGGTAGTCAGCTGGTACTGGGTTAAAACGAAACTGGAAAAAAAAAACTGGGAGGACTTGCAAGATGCTCTGTCCAAGAAAACACCTCTGTTAAAGGAACAGTTGCCTGGGTCCCTCCAGGGCCCTTTGGCCCCAGAACAGCATCCAAACGCATGTTCCAGGAGGGGAGCGCAAGCTGTGTGAGTGTGTGTGGGACGCGCAGAACTCACACGGCTTCGGGGCCCATGGTGGTGGGGGCTTCAGCCACAGAGAAAGGAAGGGCACATGGACGGCGAGTGGGAAGAGGAAAATGCAGATCCAGAGAAGCAGAAACACAAGTGCAAGAAGGGAGCCGGGCTGGGCAGGAGGGTAGAGGAGGGAGCTGGCCTGAGGGCCCGGGGCGCCTGCATTTCTACACCTGAGTCTGAGTGAGCTATGGAGAGGGCTGAGGAAGAAAGGCAGCTCGAATTCATAAATCAAAGTCATAACTTGGAAAGCATGTGTTCAGAAGTGATTAATGCCAATTTGTTAAAAAGCCAATGAAACCATTTCTTCCCTGGACATGGAAAGTCCAGCAACGTGGGCCCAGCCAGTCCAGTGAGTGGCAGAGAGACTGATAGATGTCAGAAGCAGGGTGGAGCCAGAGGCGGGTGCCTGCCCTGCAGGAAAACCCGGGCCAAGTCACCCCATGTGCCCTCAGGCTCATCACTGGCCTCTCTCTGGACCTGACTGCCTGCCGGAGTGGCCTCATCCCCAAAATGAAGATAAAATGTCTTCCTCGTAAGATTGATGCCAGAGTTAAATGAGATCTTGCAGAGCCTGACACTCAGAAAATAAACATTCAATAAAAATAAGACAAGTCTTAAGACAATTTGGGAAGAAATCCCAGAGCCTCTGCAGAAGAAGAGGAAGATACTATAACAATAATCTCCATTCAGGAAGCTTCATGTGTTTTAAAAAGCCCTTTGAATAAAGAACTTATACAACTCAACACCAAAAAACAAATAATCCAATTTAAAAATGAGCAGAAGACATGAACCGACATTTCTCCGAAGAAGACATTCGGGGGGTACCTGGGGGGTTCCGTCAGTTAAGCATCTGACTCTCGGTTTCAGCTCGGGTCATGATCTCTGGGTTGTGAGATGGACACTTGCACTGGGCTCCAAGCTTGAGTCCACTTGAGATTCTCTCTCCCTCTCCCTCTGCACCCCCCCACTTGTGCACGCTCTCCCTTTCTCAAATACATAAATCAATATTTTTATTTTTTTTATTTATTTATGATAGCCACATAGAATGAGAGAGAGAGAGAGAGGCAGAGACACAGGCAGAGGGAGAAGCAGGCTCCATGCACCGGGAGCCCGACGTGGGATTCGATCCCGGGTCTCCAGGATCGCGCCCTGGGCCAAAGGCAGGCACCAAACCGCTGCACCACCCAGGGATCCCAAATCAATATTTTTAAAAAGAGAAGACATCCCAATGGCCAGCAGACACATGAAAAGATGCTTAACATCACTCATCATCAGGGAAACCAAAACCATAATGAGATACCACCTCACATCTGTCAGAATGGCTAAAAATCAAAAACATAAGAAATAACATAATTTGTTGTTTGCCTTGGATGTGGAGAAAAAAGGAATGCTCATGCACTGTTGGTGGGAATGCAAACTGGTGCAGCCACCGTGGAGACAGTATAGAATTAGCATATAATCCAGTAATTGCACTACTGGGTATTTACCCAAAGGTTACAAGAACACTAATTAGAAAGTATACATGCACCCCTGTGTTTATTACAGTATTATCTACAATATAGCCAAGTTATGGAAGCAGCCCAAGTGTCCATCAAGAGATGAATGGATAAAGAATATGTGAGATAGATGATGATGATGATAGATAGATAGATAGATAGATAGATAGATGTGAGATACACACATACACAATGGAATATAATTCAGCCATAAAAAAGAGCAAAATCTTTCCCTTTGCAACAACATGGATGGATCTAGAGAGTATAATGCTAAGCAAAATAAATCAGTCAGGGAAAGACAAGGACCACATGATCTCACATATACGTGGAATTTAAGAAACAAAACAAATGAACAAAGGAGAAAAAAAGAGAGAGCAACAAACCAAAAACTAAACTCTCAGTTAGAGACAACCAACAGGCGGCCACCAGAGGGGTGGTGGGTGCGGGGATGGGGGAAATACGTAAAACGGGTGAAGAGTACACTCATCTTGATGAGCACTGAGCAATATTTGGAACCACTGAATCACTAGATTGTACACCTGAAGCTAATGTAACGTAGTATGTTAATTACCCTGGAGCCACAACAAAATTCTCAAAAACACCCCTGTGATAGCCAAAGCTTACAACAGCCTTAGAGGGTAGGGCACACAGGGACCAGGACTAATACGGTGATTGTGACAAAGGGTACAGAGCTCAACTCCACCTGAGCTCAAAATCTGCTCTTACGGGGACACTTGGGGGGCTCAGTGGTTGAACATCTGTCTTGGGCTCAGGTCGTGACCCCAGGGTCCTGGGATTGAGTCCTGAATGGAGGTCCCCACATGAAGCCTGCTTCTCCCTCTGCCTGTGTCTCTGCCTCTCTCTATGTGTCTCTCATGAATAAATAAAATAAAATTATAAAATAATAAAATAAAATAAAATACCCTGGTCTTGTGACCTACTGGCCATGGGGTCCTGAGCCTGACTCACGTGGTTGGCTCCTCATCCATGAAGTATAGGGCAGCAATAGATCCCATCTCATACGATTGGTGAGGGGATGAGCTGAATTAATGTTTCATGCTTAGAATCATACATGGAGTATATGAAGACCTCTACAGCTCTTCTCATTATATTATTATTATCTTTCTCATTTTATAGAACAGCAAAAACAACACTGAAGCTCAAAGAGACTTAGGCACTTGCCCAAGGATCCCGAAAGACAGAAGTGAAGAGCAAACCCAGGACACTAGCCTCCCAGCTCAAGCATCTTCCTGCCTACAAGGGTCTCCCTGGACCCCCTCCTCCATCACTGGTCCAGTTGTGGACAGGACACTCTGCACCTGCCAGGCCTGGGGTTGCATCAAGATCACTGCAAGGAAGGTAAATAGAGGGAATCCTCCAAGGAACCCAAAGAGCCACACCAGGAGCCCTTGAAATCCTTCGAAGTGTGAAATGAAAAATCGTGAGCAGGACTTTCCCACACATTGTTCCCTCTGCCTGGAACACCATCCTCAACCTCCTTCCTTCACCTGCCTACACACAAATCCTTTAGATTCATCTGTCTAAAGAACCAATGGGATGTTGTGTGCGTGTGCACAAGTGTGTGCATTCTTTCTAGCTAGCAACGCAGCTATCTAGATTTTGTGGAATTTGGCTCATGCGATTGTGAAACTGTCAAGTCCAAAGTCCATAGACCAGGTTGACAGACTAGAAACTTGAAACAGAATTTATCCCTCCGTGGGAAATCTGAGTTTTTGCTCCTATGGCCTTCAACTGATTGGGTACAGCCCACCTCCTGTATTCAGGGCTAATTTCTTTTCTTAGAATCAATTGATGATAGATGTGAGCCATACCTAAAAAACACTCTCATAGCTACACTTAAATTAGTGTTGGGCTACACAGCTCTGTACTAGAGTTTTGTGAAGTTGACCCATTAAATTAACCATCATAGATGTCAACTCGGACTTTCCTTTCCTGAGCACTCTCTCCTTGGAGCTTCAAACCAAAGTCAAGACCTCCTATTGTGCTTTGATGGCAGCCTGTAGTTCTCCTTCAAGATATGCATTAAAATAATCACAATACAAGGGCCTGGGTGGCTCAGTCGGTTAAGCATCCAACCTTGATCTCAGCTGAGGTCTTGGTCTCAGGGCTGTGAGTTGGGCTCCACCCTGCGTTTGGAGCCTACTTAAAAAAATCATAATCACAATCATAATAATTTTCATAATTTTTTGCCAAAGGTATAAGCACCATTATGGCAGGACTCCTTTCCTCAGGACTCCTGGGACCCAGTGCAATGTCTGGGTCTTGTACTCATCATCCACATTTAGTTGAATGCACTTAAGTTCACCCTTCTGGAGAATGGCTCTCTGGGCATGATGGTAGCAGCTCACCAGGAGACGTATGGGGCTCTGTCATTCTAAAAACCTTTCTTTTATTTATTGTGTAACCTGCTTATCAATTTCTAAAATTTTTGTAAAACAGTTTGGGGGAAAAATCTTGTTTTTTTCTTAGGGGAGGAAAGAAAGAAGAAAAGAAAGAAAGAGAAAGAAGAAAGAAAAAGAAAGAAAGAAAGAAAGAAAGAAAGGAAGGAAGGAAGGAAGGAAGGAAGGAAGGAAGGAAGGAAGGAAGAAAGAAAGAAAGAAAGAAAGAAAGAAAGAAAGAAAGAAAGAGGAAGGAAGGAAGGAAGGAAGGAAGGAAGGAAGGAAGGAAGGAAGGAAAAGAAAGTGGCCGACTGGATTTTTTTTCTTCCCCTGCATGGATGGGAAGCTTAGCCTCTGGGGAGTCACCAGAGCGTGGTAAGAGGGGTGCCGAAGTCCGGAGAGAAACGTTCAGACTAGGTTTTTCTTCCTTTTTTCCTCAGCACTTGGAGAGCTCCTCTTGGCGTATTTATTACCTGATTGGTTCCTTTGTTCCTTGAACGCTTTTAGATTCTCAGTTCAGAGCAAGTCCCCTTGTTATCAATGTCAGCTGGACCTGAGGCAGGGTTTGGTGCAAGTTTGGATGACTTTGATCCTGGCTTCCTGTGGGAGATGGCTGAACTGTGCTCCGCTGCCGGTGTGGGGGATGATGCGTCTCCATTCTTCGCGGAGCAGAATTCATAGACATGGCGCCATGTCACCACATGAGAAAAAAGAGAACGAGAGTGAGGGAGAGTTATTAAATTGAAAGTGAATCTGGGTGAAGTAGCATTTATTGAAGACCCAGTCAAATTTTATAGACTTACCAGTTAACTTGAAGAACAGTGGAAGGGAGGCTGTCTTTAGTTGGAAAAATCCCTTAATAAATGCTTTGGATGAAGACGAGACCTTAGTCTCGAGTATCAGCCGGTGCCAAAATATCTGAGAAGAGATCAATGGCTCTTTACAGAAGAGGGAAGAGTTTGGGGTTTCCTCGACAATCCGGGGGTTAGAAGGTGAAGAGAAGATAGCAGAGGAAGGCCACATGCGTGGCGGGAGGCTAGGAGCTGTGGATGCGAATTCCCCCTTCTCCGAACACACACGCACACACATGCACATGCTCCTTTCAAGTCAGCAGCAGTGTCTCCCTAATTCACGAGTACCTGAAAGAGAACTAGTTGTGATTGTTGTAAAAACAGAAGAAAACAATCGGGGTACGCATGGTGCCGCAGAGAGCCCGTTCTCAAGGGTGTAGGACCCCTGAGCCCAGGGGGTGCCAGGGACGCAAGCACTCCAGGAATTCCCGACAGCCCAGGGAAGAGCTCTGCTATCCAGAGGGTCCACAGGATGAGCGCCCGCCAAGCGGCTTCATCTGCATCTCAGAGCAGTTGGCGATTAGAACAGGAAAATGTATTCATCTCATTTAACAGCCATAACCACTGGATGCAGTACATTATCATCCTCGTATTATTAATGGCTGGAGAATTGCACTCACGCGACCAGCTCACACAGCTAGTTAGAGACAGACCCGGGGCTAGAACCCTGGCTGCCTGACCCCCAATCCCGTCCTGAAGATAAATTAGACGCCATGCGCTGTTCTAGGTGCTTTTCATGCATGAACTCGTTTAATCTCTATTTTCCATACAGGACATTGGATGATGAGGGACTGAGTGGTTTCTCCGGGTCGCGCGGCTGATAAACAAAGAGCCAGGATTCCAGTGCAGTGTCCCACCTCTGCCTTCCCGCCACGTTCTGGGGCCCCCAGCAGATCACCGTGCTGCTTGCTCCTTTCCAGTATGAGACAAGGTCCTCGTCCTCCTCCCGACTTAACTGTTATCATCCTGCAGCCAGTTATCAGTTTGTATCTCCCTGCTGCTGGCTGCTCCATGTATGACTACACTTCCGTATCTCGCGTCTCCTCGTGCTCGGTGATGATACGCATCCAGTTTATGAGAGGCCAGCCCGATGGCTTGTGCTTTGTATCTCAGAAATATTTGCATTAGAGATTCCAAAACCCCAACTGGAAAGAAAGTAAATTAGCAACTAAAAACACCTTGGGTGGCAGGTCAATAGCTTCTAGAAGATACTAGATGGAGCTGTTTGAAGCTTTTATTAGAAACTCATCCAACCGTTCATCCACTGATTTATTCATTCAACAAGCCTTTATTGAGCTCCTGCTACAACAGGAGGAGATGGGTAAGATGCAAGGATGATAAGGACACCCAGCCTTATCTGCAAAGAGTTCGCATTCTCCCAGAGAAGGCGGACACGCCTCTCTAAAATGGAGAACTTTAGAAGAGGGCTTCTTAAGGAAACAGGCTGCCTCGAGAGGTAGCGAGATCCCTGTCAACAGAAATATCCTAAGAGTCTTGACGACTCCTTGTCAAGACTTGTAAAGATGGTATAGATGGAATTCCAGCAGCAGATGTCTGTTTGGGCCTAACTTTAAGTTCCCTGAAAGTATTAAGATTCTATAAAAAATAAAGCAGAGCCAGCCAAATGCGATAATGACAGGATCTGTCGGTTGCATTAGATAGAACACAGATTATGGAAGAATTCGTTCCGACTAGTGGAAATAAGGAAGCGAGAGGTTCACAGAGGGGTGGGTGATGAGCAAAGTGTTGGCTAATTTGAAGCCAACATGTTCATAGCTTTCAAGGCCCTTTGGCTTTCCAACTTATCTAACCTCTGTGAATCAGTCTCCTCATCTCCAAGACAGGGTTAAGGAGGTCCACCCGGTCCGTTTGTCCCGGCCACTGGGACCATCACGTGAGATGATGTGTCAAGTAGTTTGCCAACTAAAGCAGGGTTAAGCAAATATAATTTCAAATCAGCAATTTAGTGCCAAGGGACCCAACGCTGACACTGGAATTTCAGGTGAGACGCCTCGTTTAGTTGAGAACTTTCCTGGGAATCTCAGACCACACCACATAACACCAATAACAGAATACTCTTCTTTATTAACCGAAACTCTGGTCTAGGGCCACTATGTCTTCAGTGGCTTTGGGCAAGATCACTCAATTCCTTCCTATCACCATAAATAGGGGTGATTGTTGGTTTTCAGAAAATCTGTTTATTACCTAGTCACATAAAAAACAAAGAGTCTACTCATTCACATAAAGTAACAAGATTCTCTATTGCTTTGACTTTGGATATTGCCCACAGACCAAGTGAAAAGGACAGGAGTGAAAAATAAGTGTATTTTGATATATGCAAGATACACTAAGGAGAAGAGAGACATGGAAGCTGAAAGTCCTAAGGACACCTACTTGACATTTCTAAGTTGGGTTCAGCAGATGTTCACTGAGCACTTAGTATGGACCAGATCCTACGGTAGACGATGCTTGCAGACATAAAGATCAGTAGGACATAGGACATAGCTCTGCTCTCTAGGAGCCCACATACCGATGAACACTCTTTGAAAGTGACCAAGAGAATAGACTAGATTAAGTGGATTGTGAATCAAGATAACTACCCCAATCTTAGAGCTGACGCTGCGTCGCTAGTTGATCTGTTAAGACGTCATACTGCTTTGTGTCCATCCTTTGTCAGCACTAAGTGAAAACCCATAAAATACTGCTTTAAAACCTGTTGGAAACATTTGCCTCCCACCAACCAGCCACTGGAAAGTCCTAATAAAAAAGAAAAACAACATTCAACCTCTCCGATGAGTCATTTATGCACTAATTATACAGCAACTTCATTCTGCAACTTACATAGTGCAAAAAAAAATACTTGAATACATTATATTATTTTATCCCAAATCAACTAATTCCTTCTTTTTGACCTTGCTTGAATTTGGAATAATTGTCTTCCTGGAATAATTGTCTTACCGAATGGAGAGATACAGAGATTCGTGACTAATGACTTTCAGGTGGGATTTTTGTTTTATTTATAATAAGCAAACAAGATACTGTTGTCACTGTAGGGCTAATATTGGTTCCATAGAATAACATCCACAGCAGTTGCTTTGCTTCCTCTTTCTCTCCCCTCTCGCCATGCATCTCCCCTACACACACACACACATACTTGAACGAGACTGAAAGACTCTAATAGTCTAGAAATTGACTCCTGTGCTGATCCAGACAGGTGCAGCGGGTAGGGCCTGGGAATTGAGCTGTCAGCAGAAATCCACCTGTAGATTTCCTGTTCGTTGCCTACTGTTTATTGGTAACACCTCTCCCTGCATCTTAACAGAACCCACCAGACAGCCACATACTTCATGGGAAATTGGCCACGTCCCACCCTGGCTGTTGTAACCTGACTAGCATAAGCCAATCAGAGGAAGCCAATTCCCCGTGCCCGTGATTGGTTTCCTAGCAGACACGTGGGTAGGATGCTTTGCCCTGGGGCTTCCAGACACGAATATTTTATTCCAGACAAGAAAAAAGAAGAGGGTGGTAACTTTATGCCTCCAAATAGGTTATGTCTGAGAGTGATACCTGGAACATCTATAGCATTTTACCATTCAGAGAATGCAGCCCAGATATGGAGTCAAGAGCATCACAGAGAACCTGTAAGCCACTCTACCTTTGGACTCCTCATTATGTGAGATAAGGTGTTTTCTATGGCCTCGGGCCATTTTATTTGCACTCTCTGTCCCTTGCAGCCCCGGTCTTCCCATCCGATATGCCTAATGAATATGCTCCTCACTGGCATGGAACCCTTTCGATAGCAGCTTTGGCACAAGCAGTCCACTAGCCTCACAGTGGAGCCTTCCAAGCGCCCACACAAGGGGGTTATTTAAGATGCTTGACATGTAGTATTTCCCATATGTGGTAGAGTTCACAAGGATCTATCCATGGGGCACTCTTAGAACCGTAGACTACCACCACCACCACCACCACCACCACCAAAAACATGATTACCACTGCATGTCAAAACAAGAAAATCCTGCAGCGCGGAACATGGATTCAAGCCACAGTTGTCTGACCCCAAAGTCACACTGCTTCTAAGTGCTTGTCAGGTCCAATATAAGTATGTAAAGTCAGGAGGCTAAAACTTAAACTCTAGCTCTCCCACTTGATGGCTTCGTGGTCTTACACATTTTGCCTCACCCAGCTGAGTTTATTTTCTCCACTGCAAAATTCAGATGAGAACTATCTCTGTCCACTACATCTTTGTCAGGGTACGAGGGGTCAAAT
This sequence comes from Nyctereutes procyonoides, assembly GCF_905146905.1. Taxonomy (NCBI): domain Eukaryota; kingdom Metazoa; phylum Chordata; class Mammalia; order Carnivora; family Canidae; genus Nyctereutes; species Nyctereutes procyonoides. The sequence continues at coordinate 1,231,053 of NW_026575135.1, read as the reverse complement.
AAGAAAATGATCTGGGAAGTGTATCATAAGAATCTGCCATCATTACTGTGTGAAAATATCTATTCTTCCTGCAGCATTCAGGCTGAAATCCCAGTCACTCCTCTGGGGTAAACCCAGGATAACAAACCCATAGTGTGACTGCTGCCACCCATCCCCAGTCTGCACCCAGAGGGACACCCAACCAATCATGGTTCCCTTTTCCTAGGGTCCTGCTTCATGGCTTTAGCATCACACTTGACCACGTGCTCTGAGCCTGTATAAATCAAGTAGAGTTGGTCTCTGGGTTAAACCCTCTTATGACTGCTGGATTATATTTCTAATATCTGCTGATCTTATTTGCCATCTTCCTTTTCTTATTTCTTTTAAGTAGGCTCCACACTCAGTGTGGAGCTCAATGTGGGGTTTGAACTCATGACACCAAGATCAAGACTTGAGCCAAGATGAATAGTCGGATGCTCAACCAACTGAGCCACTCACTGGCCCTCTTATTTCCTTTTGGTAATAGAAAGCTAAATTTTTAGTTTGGAATGCTGACACCCAGAAATACAAGCCTACAGTCTTTAGATTTCTCTGCAGCTAGTTGTAACCATACAAGCTAGCTCTGGCCAATGAATATAAGTGAGTGTCATGTGGAAGTTCCAGAAAGACTGCTTGAAGAAAGCTGTCTCATCTTGAAGGCTGTTCTTTCAACCTTTCCACCTTTTGAGTTTTTACAGCTCACATTGTGAATGTGATGGTTGAAAACCTAGACACCATATATAACTATGGAATTCAAAGAAGATGGAATTAATACCCTAGGACGATGAAGTGGAAGGAAAAAGACCTTCTATATTCTTGATAACACGTTGGAACCATTGTCCCAATGAAAAACTATCTATCCTTAGAATTCTTTTACATGAAAGAGTAAATAACCTAATCTAATCTAATCTAATCTAATCTAACCATTACTTCTGGGGTCTTTACTACTTATACATAACCCCAATTCCTAGCTCATGTGTAACCCAATTTAATCTGTTTTCCTTGGGGAATAAATAAACAGAGCTATGTAAAGGACAGCGTATACCAGTCTTCACATTGAAGCACTCAATACACAGAATATTGTTCTGAAATATTTTGGAAGATATTGTGAATAAAACTTGGCATGATTGCTTAGAGCATAAGCCTTATAATATTTAGCTCTCTGTGGAATCTAAATGGAAGAAGAGAAAAATATATCTATCAATATCTATGGATATGTAGCTCACTATCATTGCTTAGTGAGTGCCTGTCATGTGACAGTCATTCTATATTAATTATTTCCAATTATTACAAAAATACAATAGGTATCATTATGCCCATTTTGTAGGTAGTGACAATGAGACTCAATGAGGTAAAGTAAAGGTCCAATTTCAAAGAAATAATAAGAGATGGATCCAGGATTCCAAGCAAATGTGTTATACCAATGGCTGTGCCCTTTTCATGACACCACGGAAGCTGAGTTAATTACAACCTTGGTTGGACAGGTAGCAAAACACCCCAAAAAGTGTTGAAAGACAACACAACAAATAGAAGTGCTGGATACAGTTAGTAGGTAGGAACAACTGTGCATACTTGATGATTTTTTAAGCACTGGATTTGCAGAGCATGAAATGCATGAGTCATGGCTTTTGGGGAACAGATGGTTAGTGGTCTGTGTTATTTCAGTGACAAAGTTTTGAGCAGACGAAGGATAACAATAAAACTTGGTCTCATGATGTTTGTCATCTTCAGTGTCTGACTCTTCCTCATAACTGCCGCTTCAGCTTCTCTCCACCAAGATGGTCATTCAACTGAAATGGTCTTTTCATCAGACTGAATTTAGGAAAGGCACTCCAGGTGATTTTTGTATTCACTAACATTCCATGGATTTCTTACAGCCTATATTCTAAAAAAACTGTTTCATCAGAACCTTGGGGGAAACATTTAAGGCCATGTCTCAGGAGCGTTGGCTCTGAGTTTTCAAAATCATCAATAACAGTCTCAGGGTTGGAATGATGTTGGAGATAATAATGAAAGCTGGCATTTATTCAGTATTCACTCTGGTCCAGATATTTTGCATGGGCTACCTTATTTAATCCACAGCCAGAACCATAAACTGAGGGATATTGTATTCCCCGATTGGAAAACGGCAAAGCAAGATGTAGAGGGACCGAGTGACTTGCCACGGAAGGGGAAAGTGTTAGACTGGGGATTTGTGCCCCAACAGTGACCTTGAAAGAGGTCTTGAAAGCCAAGTAGGTGTCATCATTTAAGGAGGGCTAAAAGCTGTACAAATAACCTTCAAATATTATCGGTTTAGTATAATAAAGGTTTACTGCTTACTCCTCTTAGAGTTAATTGATGGCTAGCCAGGGTCTGGGCTCCACGTAATCATCACATATCCAAGCTTCTTCCGTTGAATGACTCCATCATCTTCTATTCCAAGGATTCCATTGCTGGATCTCTAAATGAAGGGGGTTTGGTGAGCTATTATATCTTTTCTATCACAGTAGATCTTGACGTTAGTGTGGGTGTGACAGGGGGAGGGGATAAGGAGATGCCAAGGAAAAGGAGAAAGGTGAGCAAAGGCTTAGTGGTGAGAAAAATACTAGTCAATTGGGGGAGTCACAAATCATTTAATATGGTACAAGACCTAGTTGGTGGCTTGAGTGTTAAGTTGATGGCCCAGGGAATTTAGAGACTTGGAATATATACTAAGGAGCTTGGACTTTATTATATAGCTACAGGAAAGCTTTAGGAGGATGGACAACAGGATTATATTTGGAATTTATAAAGATCACTCCATGAACAGCATAGCTGGTGGCTGGAGAGAACAAGACAAGAGGCCAAGAGCTCAGTTAGAATAGGATCGAATCATAGATATAAGATGTCATGAGGATGCTTGCAATGAAGTCAGAAAGAAGATGGGTGATAGGAATTAGATTAGGGAGGCAGACGTAGAAAATTATAGGAGTTGACAAGTGGTCACATTCTCTTTATTATCCAACTGAGCTTTGCAGGAGAGGTAATTAATATCTCTATTTTATAGATGAAGAAACTGGCCTCAAGGTAGCTGAAGGACCTGCCAAGGTCACATATCATTGAATGTCTCAGGTGAGAGCCTATCCATGTCCAACTCTATGATTCATGTGTTTCTACTTTACCATCTATAGACCTCAAGCATGTCTTCCCTACAAGAGCCGTGTGTCCGTTTATGGGCATTTATTGATACCCTCATTTTTCCAGAAAAAAGTATTCCAGATTCCTGCGGTAGTGCCTTCTATCACCTACCCTTAGTATCTTTAAGCTCCTGGTCACACTCATTTAGACGCATTTCAAATAACTCAGCCCCTCCCTGAAACCAATTCTTTAGTTACGAGGTAACATATTGAAGCAGAACCTATTGCACTGCTTTTCCAACTCATCAAAAATACATAAAATCCAAATAGCTCACGCATACTTTCCGAAGTATCTTTATTATTTTGTTTATCCTGCTTCCCAAAGGTGCAAGTGGCCCCACTTATAAAACTTGATGAACCATCAGTTGTTTCAAAATATTACTGATTCTTTGCTTGAATTGGGCGGGCCCCACAACCCATTTGCAGATAGATCCACAGTTGTATAAATGGGCTCTTTGGGGCACCTATGGAACCCAAATTCCTTTTTATACGCTGCGCTATGTATACTGACTGGTAAATTCAGTAAACAAAGAAGTAGTAACTGTCCCTGACAACAAACGGATTTGAAGAGGAAGAAAAAATATGACTTAGATCCTGCATCATGAAATCCCCAACAGTAAAAATCCTCCTCCTTGCCTTGTTTTTTTTTTTTTTTCCATTATCAATGAGTGGGATCTATCAATTCCCACCGGTTGTCAGGCCACAAAACTGGGACTCATATTTAATTCATCTCCCTCGTTCATCTCTCACATTTAATTAATCATCAAATTGATTCAACTTCCTAAAAAATTGCAAAGCCAAACGGTTTTTTATTCCTACTGTCACGGCCGCCCCCACCCCCCACCGGCCCATGACACAATCATTTCTTCGGTGACTGTAGCAAGCTCCTAATTAGGCTCCCTGAGTTTTGTTTCGTCTCCACCTATTCTCCCCTCTGCAGCCAGACTGCGGATCTGGCCCAGCTTCGAAGGCATCAATCTGTTCTCATCCGGTACTCGCTTGGAAGTCTTCGGGGTCCCTGCACCCCACAGACATACCCAGGGCATGGCATGCATGTCCCTCTGGTGTGTTCTCCGGCTTACGGCTCCGGCCACCTCCTCCCCACCCCCCACCCCCCATCCCGCACCAACTAGCTCTACTCCGACCAAACAGAACATCTTCCCATTCTCCAAACGAAGCTTGTGTGTTCTCACATCCAGACTTCTTCACCCGCTCTTCCCTCTGTCTACACCACTTCCGCTTACCTCTTTTTTTTTTTTCCCTTGCTAACTCCTGTTTATCTTTTGGATCCCAGTTTAGCTCTCCTCCATAAATCTTTCCCTGACCTCCAAGACTGAGTTTGAATTCTAGCATCTTCTTCTTTCCTCTCTCTACCTCACTGATCACGATTTCTCCAGTACCTCGTAGTATTCTCTAAACACACTGTCGCCCCTCCAGAAATATTCGGGGAATGCTTCAATTACTTAAAAACACAAACAAATCCTTCCTTAGAAAAGAGGAGATGCAGCCAAGAAAGACCTTGTCTGTCCTTAGGATCGATGTGTTGTGTCAATGGAAAATATCTCCAAGGTAAAATAGGGCCCCGGGTAAAGTGAAAAACAAAACAAAAATAACGGAAGACTAGGGGATCCCGAGGCGGACAATGGAGATAAAAGGAGCCAGCTAAGGCTTAGATTCACTGGCAAAGTTGTTTCAAGCCCACGCCTGTCCCACGCAGCAGAGACAGCGGAAACAGGGCTTTAAGATGTTTAGAGTTTCAATCACTATCATTCATTCACTCATTCATTCATGCATTTATGCATTCACTCACTTACCCTGTCTCAAAATGATGCTGAGCACCAATTATGTGCCAGACACTGTGCTAGAAGCACTGAATTATAACTCCTTCTCCAAAGAACATATACATTTTTAACTTAAATTCAATTAAGCTAAAAAAAGTAAAAAATAAATTCAATGGAGCTAACATATAGTGTATTACTAATTTCCAAAGTAGAATTTAGTGATTCATCAATTACATAGACTACCCAGTGCTCATTCCACCAGATGCCCTCCTTCATGCCCATCACCCAGTTACCCCATCCCCCCCACTTCCCCTCCAGCAACCCGCAGTTTGTTTCCTATAGTTAAGAGTCTCTTATGGTTTGCCTCCCTCTCTGTTTTCATCTTATTTTTCCTTCCCTTCCCCTGTGATCCTCTGTTTTGCCTCTTAAATGCCATATATGAGTGAAATCAGATGGTATTTGTCTTTCTCTGACTCACGTCACATACTTTCTAGCTCCATTCATGTCATTGCAAATGGCAAGATTTCATTCTTTCTGATGGCTAAGCAATACCCTGTTATATATATACAACCTCTTCTTTATCCATTCATCTATCAATGGATATCTGGGCTCTTTCTACATTTTGGCTATTGTGGACTTTGCTGCTGTAAACATTGGGGTGCATATGTCCCTTCAAATCACTATGTTTGTATCCTCTGGATAAATACCTAGTAGTGCAATTGCTGGGTCCTAGGGTAGCTCTATTTTTGACTTCTTGAGGAATCTCCACATTGTTTTCCAGAGTGGCTGCACCAGTTTGCATTCCCACCAACAGTGTGAGAAGATCCCTTTATCTCCACATCCTTGGCCACACTTACTGTTTCTCATGGGTTTTTTTTGTTTTCTGTTTGTTTGTTTGTTTGTTTTGCCATTCTGACCAGTGTGAGGTGGTATCTCATTGTGGTTTTGATTTGTATTTTCCCAATGCCAAGTGATATTGAGCATTTTTTCATGTATCTGTTAGCCATTTGTATGTCTTCTTTTGAGAAATGTCTGAAGAATATATACATTTAAAATACAATTTCTAAAGAAAATGCTGAAGAGTCATGATAGAAGTGTGTGTACAAAGTCCACCTAACTTGACTTGGGGGAGTCAGGAAAGCCTGCTTGGGACATACAAAGGCTACCTTCTAGCCTAACCCTAGCTGCCATTCTTGCCCTAATCCTACCCTATTTCCAGGATGGCCTTCCTCAAAGAAGGCTGTGGAAGGAAACCTTGGGCCTCTTAGACATTGGAATACAGTTTCAAGTGTAAACATGGCCACGTGGGTCAGAGAAGCCATATGAGTCCCCGTTGTTGGTAAGATAAAAGCTGTCAAAGAAAGGAACTCATGGGGCACCTGGGTGGCTCAGTGGTTAAGCATCTGCGTTCAGCTCAGATGGTGATCCTGGGGTCCTGGGATTGAGTCCCACATCGGGTTCCCTGCGTGGAGCCTGCTTCTCCCTCTGTCTATGTTTCTGCCTCTCTCTCTGTGTCTCTCATGAATAAATAAAATCTTTTTTAAAAAAAATAAAGGAACTCATGTTAAGATTCTAAAATAAGGGGATCCCTGGGTGGCTCAGTGGTTTAGTGCCTGCCTTTGGCCCAGGGTATGATCCTAGAGTCCTGAGATTGAGTCCCATGTCGGGCTCCCTGCATGGAGCCTGCTTCTCCCTTTGTTTGTGTCTCTGCCTCTCCCTCTCTCTCTCTCTCTCTGTGTGTGTGTGTGTGTCTCTCATGAATAAATAAATAAAATCTTTTAAAAAATATTCTAAAATAAGTGCTTAACTACCCATTTGTGTGGAATTTTGATTAGGTTATCTGTTCTCTCTGAGGGTCTGATTTTTTCATCTGTCAAAGAGAAGTTGTCAATAATAAACAATAAATAGAGTCCAAAGAGCTCTTTGAGAATATTTTGTCCAATATCTGCCCAAGAATGCTCACAAAACACCTAAAGGATGTCAATGGGCTTTTCTCAGAAACTGAGTTCTTAAATCATAATCATGTTGGTAGTAATAGCTTGAAGTTCAACAGATTTCCTTATTTTAGGCCTTTTCATAGTCTTTAGCATACTGGGGTGTGCTATGCATCTCTTAGAGGTGGGAAAGTTTCACATCTCTATCCAGACATACTTAGCCACGATGCCTCTTACCATGAAGTAGCTCAAAGAGCTAGTGTTGGGTGGAACACATTGGATTGAGTCTAATCCACTCCCCCAGACAAGAGAAATGAGGATCCAGTAATTATGAAGAAGGCTCCTTCCCAAGGTTTCTGGTTGTTGGAGACTCCAATGAGATATAAATAAGGGTGGGATTAGCAACCTCCCAAATAGAAGATGTCTGTGTGAATCTCTCTGTTGTTCCCAGTAAGAGGCATCTGAGGCTCAGTCGGTTAAGTATCTAACTCTTGATCTCAGCTCAGGTTGTGATCTCAGGGTCAAGTGAGTTTCGGCCCTGCATTGGGCTCCACACTGGGCACGGAGCCAGATAAATAAATAAATAAATAAATAAATAAATAAATAAATAAAGTTCCCAGTAAGAGATGTTTCTAAACCTAATGCCAGCAGAAACTTTAATTCAATCAGCATTTATTACATGGAGACATATGCATGATCAGGTATATGACTGAGTCAATCTCCACCTCCCAGCAGCTGAACCGCACTCCTAGACACATACCAGAAAATGGTTCAGCTTTCAATTTTTGGTGGGATCTCAGTTTATTTACTTAACCTCCCTAGGCCTCATTGTTCATTGTTGGCCAAACCTTCCACTTGGCTTTCTCAAAGGGATTGACTAATAACTGGAAACAATTGCAAAAAAAAAAAAAAAAAAAAAAAGAACCTACACAAATGTTAGACAGTATTCTGTGATCTACTAGTTAACATGGAGTTAGAAATAAGATATACCCCTCTTCACCCAAGAAACTCACCCTGAACCAGCACATCTAATAAAGGGGGAAATGAGAGTAGTCCCATGAATTAAAAAGCAGCATCTTGAAATGTAATCAGATAGGCTCTCAATTTACTCACCACCCCTGTGGTGCTATCCAGCTTTATTAGGATTTTATTCTGTATTCTCTTTTAAAGTGACATTTACATTAATTTACAATACTAACACAAAATTCTATTAAACAGGAAAGAACTTTTACAACTTTATTATTTTTTCTTGGTTACTGTCCCTAGGTTTTCAACCCACTAATAAGGAATCTTTGGTTTTATTTCATGTCAGAGAGAGGAATTGTGAACTGTCTTCAAGGCTGTTTCCTGCTGGGTTGTTAAACGCAGTGGGGACCCTCACTTGGAGGGTACGTGCTGTAATTGGCTGGAAGGGCCAGAAAGTTAAACCTCATTCTTCCTCAGTCCCCTTTTATCCTGATTGTCTTGCAAGTTTATAATCATTCTCTAGTTTGGCTCTGACTTCAAAAGAACAATAAGAACTGAGCCATGAGGAAGTGGAAATGCTGGGTCATCCCCACCCCCCAACTTTGATGGCCTCATAGTCCATGTTCCCAGAACTGGGATTGCAGCTCGTATTGTCTCTGACCTGGGAGCACCGCCACCCCGGAGCCATCTGGCCATCCCGACATGAAGCATGGTCTGTATGGAATGGAGAGAGACGTAGGGATCATCACAACCACCTTCATCTCTCATGTGAAGAAATCGAGGCCAAGACAAAGAATGGGATTTACTCAAGATCAGAGAGAGAGAGGAAGCTGCTCAGTCAGGACCAAAATCCAAATCTTTTAGCTCCCAATCCAACATTGGTTTTCCTCCTCACTGTGCAAAACCCTGGAGTTCTTTCAAGAACAGCAATCAGCCCAGGCTATGTCTCTCAGCCAGTTGAGGACCAAATGCATCTACTGACTCATGCCTATAGTGATCAGAAACCCATTCTTCTTTTATAATTCTTAAAAAATTTCTCATTAACACAATGAATTACATATGGCCTCCATGCTCACTTCTCTGTGTGAGTTCCATAGCAGCTGCATTGTTTATCAGTTCAGTATGTTTAGGACAGATGTTAGTTCTGTGGATAAAACAGCCAGTCTCTTCTTCAATCTTCTACCCGAGGTATTCCTAAAAGTGACCCATCCCACACCCACCCAAACTTGTCCCGGATGCCAAATTGCCAAGTACCAGGAGGTGAAATTTAAAAACTTGAAAGTTTCTTGCATATAATCTGGGCGATCCCCTTAACCATGTGAAGACATTCTTGTTTCAAATATACTAAATAATGTATTGAGATATTTCTCCCATTGACATATGATATGCTCAGAGACTGGTTTTGCTGCTCAGAGGTCAGAATCTGTGCTATTCATCTTTGCATCTCCTGAACTCAGAATACGACTGGGCATATAGTAGATGCATAATAGAACAGCCACATGATAAATGGCATTAGATGAATGACAGATTGGGAAGGTCCGATCCTACTTGAGAAATCAGAAAATGCTTCCCAAGGAAGCTGACCATTCACCTAAGGTCAGTGGATGTTAGAATGGGAGAGGATCCCTTAAGAATCCATCCCAGTTTGGCTCTCTGCCCCCAAAATGATTGTAAAACCAGATCCCATTTTGCAGATGGGAAACATGAGACTCAAGAAGACCATGCATGGACAAGGTCACCTTGCTCATGATAAATTTCTTCTAAAGTTCCCAGATTCTCCTGCTCCTCCTCAGCCCCTCCAAAAGTGCCACTAAGGTAAAAAAGAAACAAAACAAAGCAAAACAAAGCAAAATGACAAAAAGAGCCAAACAAACAAAAAAACACTGTAGAAATCCTCCAGCCACCCAAGATTTACTGAGATCATAAGTAACCCTTGCCCAGTAAAAGAATCCACCTCCCCGTTCAGCTGCATTCCCATCAGCAACCAGAAATTGTTGCAATCTAATGCATTTATATGTTTTGGTTTTCTTAATTTATTTCAGGCACCTCATTTTCCTGGAACAAGTGCTGTTATTTATGACACAGCAGCAAACACTTTACATTTATAGAGGTTATGAATTTTAGTAATGGTTTTGGTGGCAATTTAATCTGTCCTAACTATGAGGCATTTTACAATGACAATTAAATTATTATTAAAAAATAAACCTCAAATGACATCCTTATCACTTATCAACATATCAAAAGTTTCCCTGAGTTGCATTCTGGGTGGGTCGTAAATATCCCAATGTAGGCTTAGTGAATCCGCGCAATAAACTTGAGTGAACTTAATTAACTTCCACAGTATATTTAAAAGAAAACTCCTCACACATTTTGATGCCGGGGAATGAAACATTATTTGAAAAGTGGGTTTATTACATTCCATGGTGCACACTGATATTTAATATTTAAAGACTCTTAAATTTGATGTACTATGCTGATAGCTGAAGGGTTTAGTCCCACGGTGTGGGAGGGCGAGATGGCGCATTTCTCTATCCATCTCGTAGAGGAAGCTCTTCTTTTACCGGCCGAGCCCCCCATACGCTGATCTATTAAAATCGATGCTCAGAGAAGTGTCAAGGATGTTAATGTATACTTTATCAAATTAATTTTAATGTAGGCTTGCTGAATAGCTAATTCCCAAGCTATGTTCTAAATTGTTGCAAAACAACTCCACTCCAAATTAGCCAGGGTGCTGCATTGATTTCAGCAGATAACATGTCAGCAAAGTATCATTTGATACAAATTAAAGATGAAGGCTTTTATTTTTTTTCCCCCTCTGAGAATCTAATAAAAACAAAAAAAACAGTCACGCTTAACCCACTTCCTGTTCCAAACGTAAAGGGCGCTGGCTGGAATAAAATCACTTTGTCCGGATCCACATTTTGATAATTACCTCAGACAGCAGTAGGGGTTTCCATTCCAAAAATTAGATTTGACATTTAACTTAAATATAGTGTTCTCTTTTAAGCCCATGTTTCCATGCACTTAAATGACAGTAGCCAAACATTGATAGCAGACGATTCTTCCTTAAAAGGTACAGATAGAGACAATTTTATCAAAACAGTAGAAGGCAAATATGCAATAGGAAAATGCACAGGTTGCCTGCACTAAATCACTTTAGCCAACATTCTCAAATCTATTGCAAAAAAAAAATGGACAAGAGTCTGTCCTTGTAATCTTTCTGGACATCAGAGGACACATTATAGCATGTTCTGCTCATGGGTGATTTACTCAAAATTTCCTTCATTGACTCCCAAGTGTCTTTCATCCAGTTTCTTAAGTAAAATTATTTGCATGGGTGTGTACTTGTATTTCTGTGTATTATCTACCCATAGGTTTATGCACCTATTTTTACATTCATGACTTTGTAACAAAGCCTAAGTCACAAGGAACTTTTTTTTTAAGATTCTGTTGCTCCCTATTATAATCTGCTTTCAGCAATGACCCAGAAAATGTGAACCGCAGTTTTCTCATTCGTAAAATAAGAGGGTTAAAGTGATAGTGTAGAGAGTTCCTAGTTTCAGCTTTGAAAAAAAAAAGGGAAATATAGGGATTTAAGCTTCAAGCACTGCTACTTGCAAAAAACAGGCCTGATGAGTGTCCACCATGTGGCAGGCACTAGGCTAGCACTGGATGTAAGTTGTGGAAAAAGTAGCCAAAGCTGATATTCTTGTAGAGTAGGCTTTATTTCCTTAGCATTAGTTACTGTCATGAAAGTGGTACCATTTATTTGCACTAAAATGGCTCATTTGATACTCTTTAATTTCTGTCTGGGAAGCACCAATCAAGGCAAGGCTAACATTCCCTTTACTCCACCCCCATCCCTCTAAATTCTAGCATGCCATATTTCTTAATGAACATTTTTCATCTTAATTATCCAATGAAAAGGCAGCTCTGACTCCCCTTGTCGGAGAAGGAGGGTGGTTTCTAAGTGGAGAATAGAAGAGCATCTGGCAGTTGGGGCCCAAAACACAACTCTAATGCTGAGCTTCTGATTCTGTCTCCTATTCCCAGGTTCTTTTTACTTTTCCAGACCTGAACCATTTTTAATTTTTTTAAATGTGTTGATCTGAACCACTTTTTAGAACCATGCTATATTCTTATGTTTTAGGGCCAGATACGTTCCCTTAATTATACCAATCCTCAGAAATTCTATCCTGTGTGAAGATACATATTTACATTTAAATGCAGCCTGAGACTATGGGAAGAAGAAAAAAATAAAACAAAATGAAAGAAACCCAGAGATTTACCAGAAAGTGCTGTGAAAGGGAATTCTGCTTCTGTTTCAAACCAACAATCCTATGAAAGCTCAGATGAAAAATTATACCAATTTGATCAATTATAAACACAATAGCCATTTTGAAGATATCTGAGAACTACCAAGACTTGAAAGGCTAAGATTTCAGAGGGAAAGTAAGTCCAGAGAGTGAGCCTAAGATTTATTGCTATTTTCCTACTATAGAGATTTGATGACTTTAAATGAGTATCAGAGCAGCTCTGAGGCTCAGAGGCAGAGAAGTTGAACAAAGTAATCTTCCTGGGTTGAAATAACTAAAACTGGAGCTCAAGGCCTGCCAGGGAGGAGCTTTCTCTTGGGATTTTTGAAAGACTCTCCCAAGAGTTAAAAAAAAATAACCAAGAACTAAAGAAGTCCTCAAAGGCAATGAAACTACTTTGTAGGAAACTATAACAGTGGTTACATATCACTACATATTTACCCAGACCAATAAAATGTACATCAAGTGAATATTAATGTAGACTACAGTCTTTGGGGAGTGATCCTATGTCAATACAGGGCCATCAAATGTAACAAACTTACCTCTCTGGTGGGGGTGCTGATAATGAGGGGATGCTGTGCATGTGAGCCAGGAGTGGGAGGTATGTGGGAAATTTCTACACTTTCCTCTCAATTTTGCTATGAACCTAAAACTGCTCTAAAAATATCTATTCAAAGAACCAAAAGCTCTTTAAAAAGCTAAAACCCAGTTTCAAAGTGCTCTATCTCTGATTTGATTTAAAATTCTGTTCCTAATCTGTCTTTAAGAAGCAAATATAGATCCTCCCTGGAGGATCAATAGTTGAAGAAATCTGATGCCAAGATGAATAATTTCAGCAGAGGGCAAGAAGCCATAAAAGGGAATCAAATGGAAATTCTAGAGTGGAAAAATGCAGTCACTGCAATTTGAACACAACATATGGGTAGGATTAGATAGAACACAAGAGAGGCTTAATAAACTAGAAGATAAGACAAAAGAAAATATCTAGTCTAAGGCACAAAGAGACAAAACAATAGAAAATATAGAAAGACAGTAAGACATAATGATATCTCCTGAGAACGTCTGACCAAGTCTATACAGTTGGATTGCTAGAAGTGAAAGAGACAGAGAAGAAACAGAAATATTTGAGGAAATAATGACCAAGCATTTTCCCAAACTGATGAACAAGAGCAAGCCCCAGATTCCAGAAGCACCATGAACTCCATCAGTATAAACACAAAGAAAACCACAAATAGACAAGAAAACCAAAGAAAACTAAAAAATCCTATAAGCAACCAGAGTGGGGAAAACACAGATTATCTTCAAAGGAGCAGCAATAAGAATTACGGCTGACCGCTGGACAGAAGTCGTTGAGGCTGCTGGAAAGTGGAGTAATATCTTCAAAGACTGAAAGGAAATAACTCTCCATCTAAAATTCTATATCCAGTGAAAAAGATGAAAGCAAAATAAAGGCAACTGCAAACAAGCAAAACTGAAGGAAGTCATCAACAGTAGGCATTCACTACAGGAAATACTACAGAATATACCGTGGGCTGAAAAAAGAACGTGTATCAACTAAATCAGATACAGGGAGAGGTAGGGGAAGTCTACGTAAATATTGATTGTATAAAGCAATAACAACACTAATAATCATTCCCACTGAGGTTTAATATTTATAAAATGAGAATTCACAATGAAATAGCATAAAAGACTGGAAGGAGTAAAGGGAATTAAGTATTCTAAGGTCCTTGCATGTCCAGGAAATGGAAAAGCACAGATTTATATTCACCTCTAAATAAGGCAAAAATTCTTATTATAATCTCTAGAGTAACCACTACAAATATAGGATAATAATGTATAACGAGCAGGGAAAGTGCAGTAATACAAGAAAATAGCCAGAAGAACTTTGTTTTCCTTAGCTTGGGGATGCCGCTGGCTCTAAAGTTTTGGTAATTAAATTTCTCTGGGCTTTAAGAATATAGATAGCTTGGAATTAGCCATTTTGGATGTCTCAGGCTGGCTTTGCCATCCTACTGACTTCATACCAGGTTGCAGGAGTATGATGAGGGAGCACCAGAGCTGGAGAAGACACAAAGCCTGAGTCTGGAATTCAGATGAGATGCTGACATCCTGAGTTATTTTGGACAATCTTTAAGCCATGCCCCCTACACCTATAGATCAGGTATGATGAACACCTTGCCAAGTTTCTTCAAGGGATGTTGGGAGGCTCAAAGGAGATAAGAGATATGAGACTCTTTCTGGGATGCTATACAGGTACTTAGAGTTCAAGGAATAAATATTTGCTTCTAATAGGCGATACTCAGATACATCAGGGAAAATTAAAGTCAGTGGCACGCTGTTTGTGTTAGAACAGGCGAGGCTAGGCTGTCCTAAGGCATAGGCACCACATCTCTGTGGTGTTACACTGCAAGATCTGTGCCTTGTTCAACCACAAGACATACGGGTTGGGTAGAGCTCCTTGCTGGTTCTCCTCCACTATGACTCAGGAAGTTCCATCCAGAAGTGTCCCCACCTTCAACACAAGAAATGCCATAGTCACCAAGAAAAGAAAGAGAAAGGAAAATTGCACAGATTTTATTTAATTAATTAATGTATTTATTATATTCTTTTAGTTTATTCTTTTTGTTTATTTTTTATTGGAGTTCAATTTGCCAACATATAGCATATCACCCAGTGCTCATCCCATCAAGTGCCCCCCTCAGTGCCCGTCACCCAGTCACCCTCACCCCCCACCCACCTCCCTTTCCACTACCCCTTGTTCGTTTCCCAGAGTTAGGAGTCTCATGTTCTGTCTCCCTCACTGATATTTCCCACACATTTTCTCTCCTTTCCCCTTTATTCCCTTTCACTATTTTTTATATTCGCCAAATGAATGGGACCATATAATGTTTGTCCTTCTCCGATTGACTTACTTCACTCAGCATAATACCTGCCAGTTGCACCACATTGAAACAAATGGCGGGTATTTGTTGTTTCTAATGGCTGAGGAATATTTCATTGTATATAGAGACCACATCTTCTTTATCCATTCATTTTTCAAAGGAAACCAAGGCTCCTTCCACAGTTTAGCTGTTGTGGATATTGCTGCTACAAATACTGGAGTGCAGGTGTCTGTCTTTCACTGCATCTGCATGTTTGGGGTAAATCCCCAGCAGTGCACAGCAGATTTTAGAACCAAGAACGAAAGTGGAATACAATCACTTCAATCTGATGTCCGTTTGGCCAGAACCAAATCAACTGATCCTAAGTTAACTACAGAGAAGGTCGGGAAATGTAGTCTTCCCTGATGTCCAAGAAAAAAAGTGGGGTGAGTTAGCATCAAGCTTGTCTCTACGAAAACATCGGTGTCCAGGTTGTGTTCACTGCAATGCGCTGGCAGTTAGAGAAGATGGTGACTTTCCCATTTTGCTTTCATTTTCGTAAAAGATAAAAAAACTTTTTGAGCTCCTGTGGATTTTATTAAAATACAATTAAATGACATATTACTCAAAAAAATCAGACAAGTAGTTCATCCTCTGAAAGAGTAATTTGTTTGGACAAAGCAGAAACTACAAATGCAAAAACCAGATGAGGCAGAAATAAAACCCTCACTCCTCAAGACATTTTATAACAAGAGAGTCCTGAGCAGATCAACGACTCAGAGAGAGAAAAACTCTCCAGTGGCACATATGATCATAACTGACAGATAGCTGTGCTCCTGTGTGTCGTGACACTCTCCCAAATAGATCTTCATACTGCGGACTTGGGCCAGAAGACTCAGAACTTGGAATATTTTTACAAAAATGAGCATATCCAAGGCATTGAACGTGAATTCTAGTCAGAGCTCCAGCAATAACTACTGTTGTAGCCCTAGCAAGCTCCCTGAGCTGACCCTAGTGACCAGAAGACTAGATTGATCAGAATGTCCCAAGGTGGGATGTGAAAAGTATTCTGTTTTTTTTAAAAAAAATGATATTGTTTCTATGGTCAATTAAGGTTTGGGAAACATAGCGTTAAACTCTGGCTTTGTTGCTGCTTTTGTTGCTTGTCCTACAGAGTCTTTAATGTTCCATTGTGAATCGTCACTGTCCAAAATATAAAAGTGTGTGTGTTGCGCACACGCGCATGCATGTATGTCCACCAGGGCTTGTATGCATGCGTGCTGGGAGTGGGACAGAGTTGGGGATTTAGTTTGGAAGGCCCCCAACTTATTTGGCCAGGTACTACTCTCTGGTAGAAGAGGCGTTGGGGTGTCCAGGCTCTTGCCCCTTCATGTATCTAACAGCCAGTGATCCCCAAGTGTGATTTGCGCCTGGGTAGCCAGACGACTCCAAGATATCACAGAACTTCCAATTCACTTGTGTGAGGAGTCAGCGGCCTGGAGAAATGTGTGAACACGATGGTCACCCAAATCGTCCCAGGAAAATCTCAAATGGGAGGTCCCCAAGACCCCACGCTAGCCTAATTTCTCTGAATTTATGAATCTAAGCCTTTTGGGGATGGGAAGACTTGCATGTGTTCAAGTCTGTGCTTGTAAACCTTACCCTGCAGGCTTAGAAATCAAACAGAACCTCAGAAAATACAAGAGTAAAATTTAGAAGTGGAAACAAACATGTTTCTCTTTAAAAGACGTTCCAGGGTAAGCCTGCATATTGCTCCTGTGAGAGGAAGACTCCTCTTCAATCCACCCCCATGTGCTTACAATCAGTGCAATCTTGTTGAAGCATGGATCAGATAAGATCATTTCGTCTTCTTAAAGAAAAATAGACAAGCATCATTCATACCGTTTTCCATAAAAATACAAATGCACTTCATGGATTCCGAGACCTTCACGATTTAATCCTTGCTGTTCTGGCTCCTTGCACTACCAGAGTCTATCCACCCCCCATGCACACTCCTACCACCACCTCAACCACTCGGGACTCCATGCCATCTCTGGGCCCAGCTCCCAGTTATGACCTTCAGCACCAGGTACGTTACGCTGTCACAGCACCCACACCCCAACAACCACCGCACCCCCTCGTTCTCTTGTGATCCATCTGTATCTACACACCCAACATCACTTCCACGACTAGATATCCTCTGCCAACACCTAACCTGAAGACAGCAACAGGCTCACCGCACTGTGATTTGGGTCAATCACTGTTCCCTGGGATCTTCCTTCATTTCCCTCTGCTTGGAAGAACTTATATTAACCTGTCAAGGTTCAACCCCCATGCGTCCAAGATGATTTCCCCAACTCCCCACTGCATCAAGTGGATCCAATTTACTCCTGCCCCTTTTTCCCAATATGCTTTGCCTGCAATGCTTCCATAGTCCACACCGTGTTATATTTGGTGGAAGCTTATCGTTGTGGCCATAATAATGGCCTTACCACTGACCAAGGAGTAGGGTGTGAGTTTTCTGTGTATTAGCTTGGTTAATATTCCTATCAGTCCTAATGAAGTGGATGCTATTTTTAACTTCGTGTTACAGATGAGGAAACTAACGACCATAGAGGCTGAGTAACTTGATTAGGATCCCGCGATAACACAGATTGGAGCTCGGGCTTAAATGAGGGTCTGTAAAGCTCCTTGGTTCCTGCCAGAAATGAATGATCCCAGCTCCGCCTTTGAACTAGTTGTCTGGGGCTGACCGGTTAACCTCACTGAGTTTCAGCCTCCTTGTCTGATAGTCTCGAATAACCCCTGCCTTGTCCCTCACTGGGGTATTGTGATCATAAAATGAAGTAATGAATCCGAGAGAGCTTTGCAAATGCTAAAGCACTATGCAAATGCAAGCTAATTAATTAATGAACTCATTAACATGTTCTCCTGCTGGGCTGCAGTTAGGGCCAAATTATAAATAATCCTCATCTTGCTGGGAATTTAACCAAGAAATTTAGGGTGGTAGGAGGGAGAAAGAAGGCTGCGGACCCAACGTCTACAACTCTGCACACACCACGGAAGGCAATTTAAAGCAGAATCATTCCCATTGCCAGCTGCAGAGCTATTTTTTTTTTCTAACCAAGAAGTGAAAGAATGGGGGCTAGGGATCGGGGAGGGGGGGCAGTGAGAAATGTAAAAAAGATTTTGGAAGGGTGAGACATCCTCCCAATACCCTATTAATGTGGACAGTTGGGCATGTCGTCATTATAGCCTAAATCTACTGATCCTGTGGAATGGGGAGGCCCTATAGTAAATATCTAGGTCCTCATTACTTATTTATATTTAGCAAACATTTTTACTATGTGCCAGGGATTGCTCTAAGCGCTTTACAGCTATCAGTTTGGTTAATCCTTCTAAGGGCTCAGAGAGAAGTTAGAGCCCTAGGCCCATTTTACAGATGGGGAGACTAAGACACACAGAGGTCAAGTAAACCATCCAGGGTCATGCAACCAGGTGGCGAGGCCAGGGTTCGTATGTAGACCATCCGGTTTCAGAAGCCACGGTCTCGACCCCATGCCGAGTTACCTCTCTTCCCGTGGCCTCACTGGTCTGGCGGTTCATCCACAGACATCTAGGAGGGGTCCTCTCCTGGGGAAGCGGGTAGAGGGACGGTAGCTCAACCTATTTACTGAGCACTAATTATATGCCCGTCACTGTGTACAAAACAACTTGTGCAACCCCGTTGAATTTTCAAGAGTATATCAGGAGGATGGAAATAGACCTGCAAACCTGTTTCTCTTGGAAGCTGCCACCTTCGGGGAGGCTGCCCTCTGCTCTCCCTTCCTGTGAGCCTGGGGGAGCCACTCCCCCCTGAGGCAGGAGTCCTGAGGCCGAGGGGGGGAAATCGGGATTAGGAAGCCGACAGCTGCTAACGCAACCCTGTCACATCCTCCAAACAGCTTTAAAGGAAGAAAGGTAATATTCTGATCTCAATCTGACTCAGATGTCTCTTTCTCAGTTGGTTCTGGGCTCAGACAGGAAAAAGAAGGACGTAGCTCACCCACCAGGTCAAATCCTAACAGATGCCCTTGCCCAAGGTCACCAGAGTCACGGCGCGGTGGAGCTGAGACTCAGACCTGCACGGGGACGCTGCGGTGCTGCTTCCTAATTCCAGAGCAGGATAACTTCACAACACACAGACCGCCGGGAACGAGCAGAGGTCGAAGTCGGTGGCTTATTATAATACTAGACGTTTTTACAAGAAATTGCAGCTTCGTTGATTTGATTTGAGGCGGAAAGAAGAGCTCACTTTCCACACATGAAGCTCCTCTGTAAGGATGAGAGATTCCCCCCAGCCCCCAAATCCTACGTGAAGAAGTAACAAAGATCTGAGTCTGACTATAGGTTGGCCCAATTCTGAAGTCAATACTTATTCCACTATGTATAGGATGTGATTTCCGGGGTCTTGAACACCGTATAAACCACGTCGCAGCTAAAACAACAGAAACTGACGGCGTCACCCGTAATCTCGTAATCCCATGGTCTGTAATAAATCAGCCATGCTCAGTGGTCACGTTCCCCATCCAACCCTTGTGCGGGCATCGTGAGATGTGGGCGCCGGTAGCCCTACAGCCACAGAGCTTCCCAAGAATCCGATGTCATATTCAGGACTAAGATTTCAATCACTGCGTAAAATTGCGTTCCGATATGACTTACTGGAACATGCTCTCCACGCGATACAGGAAGGAGGCTCTAACACCTCCCTCTTCCCAGTAACACGGGGACGAATGTCCCCACGTACATGGCTTTGACTCCTTGGTGATAATCTCCTTTGCAGCCATCGCAGTGGGGGTTTTCCAGGTAAAACTGCTTCAACTTGAACAAAGTAGAAGTGGAATTGACGTGAGCATTAAATGTCCCCCGTATGCCTCGTCCCTCCTCTCCCAGCCCACCGCCGAAAAGGCACGGGGAGCCGGGGAGGCACATCAGCCCGTGATTAGACCAGTCAAACATGTTTAAATAAAAAGGGAGCTTAGAATATTTAACAGGATCAAAGATGGAAGATTACAGAGATTTGGAGCCCTTTAATAAATATTAACGATACATTCCCCCACTCCGCTCCTGGCTGCGCATCAAGCGTGGAAGAGACCCAGACAGATGTGGAATTCAAAAGGCTCGGGCCTTTATCTTTGTAGCAACATCACCTGACAGGTAGGAAGGAACCTATATTGCCTTGACTTGCACGGGGGCGGCGAGGGGGGAGTCACTTACTAAAGTCACTTACTAAAAATGGGAGTCGGCCCACTAAGGACTTCCCAGAAGAGGGAGTTGTGAGCTATTATGGGGAATGGAGAATTCCGATAACCCGGCCCACCTCTGTGCTAGGGACTGGTGCGGAGACCCATCGCGGGCTGCACAGTGGCCTCTTGTCACCACGCGCCCTCTGCAGAGCCCGGCCCGCTGGGTCCTATAATAAGTGAGCTGTGCTGCCTCTGCTCAAAATACAATAGAGCCCAGCCGACGGCCCGCACCGCACACCCGACGTGTGCCAACCTCTTGTAGGTCACACAAGGGTTGAATCCCATAGACACAAGCTCATTCCCAACCCCCGCGTCCTGGACAGCCCCCAAGAAGCACGTTCAGGAAATGGGGCTCCTTCTCCCCCGGGGACGGTTGGCATGCTTGGTTGCTCCTGCCCCTGGAGCTATCCGTCCTCTAAGAGCCCCGATGGGTTAAGGTGAGTTCCGGTGACCTGCAGGTGGCACTTCCCGTCAGCGCCCGTCGGTGTGCCCACACCGGTCATTGGCTCCCGTTGTTTCTGTTTGGGCCACTCTCCAGGAGGACTGGCCATCGTCCAGGCTGCAACAGACCTTAAATATTTTGAATGTCGCCCCTGGCATTTACTGAGGTTTTCCTATGGAGTCCTGGATAAACAAATTTTTCCAAAAAGATGAAAAATAAGCTTGAGGACTGGACGAAGGGCGCAGCCCCTGAGATGTTTTGCGAGGACGATTCTGTTCAACTGTGTGACACACGAACTCAGTATTTCCCAACGTATCAGGCAAAACGAAAGGGGCGCGGCCCCTTCTCGCTACTTTTTTCAGTTTTAAGGCTCAGTACCTACTTCCATCCCACCAGAGTGGTCTTCCAGAAAACGTCTTGGTACAGAGGTAGACTTTCTTTTTTAGAAGATGCATTGATCTGAGCTAGAGAGAGGGCACGCAGCGGGCAGAGGGGCAGAGGGAGAGAGATTCTCAGGCAGACTCCACACGGCGCGTAGAGCCCCACACGGGCTCGGTCCCAGGACCCTGAGATCACAACCTAAGCCAGAGTCAAGGGTCAGACGCAGAACCGATGGCAGCACCCAGGTGCCCCCAAGAGATGGACTCTTCCTGAAACCCCGGTTCTGCTCCTTGTCCTTGAGCAATTCCTCAAATTCCCAGACGCTCCTTTGCTTCGCCTCTAGGACGGGTTGAGCACCCCGCCTCTGCAGGGTTGAGCACCCCAGAGGTCAGAGGTGAGGAGTATTGATCCCGGTGCCCCGCGCACGGTAGTCGTGAGGACCCGTTGGCTGCCAGCAAGCGCCCCGGTTCTGAAGGCTGCCCCTGAGGCGTCCCGCTCTCATGGAGAGCACAGGCGGGGACACACTGACCCAGGACAGCCGCCGCCACAGAAGACGGGACCAGGAGCGGGAAAGCAGGAACGGTGTGACAGTACCGCATAAAGTCGGTCGATTAGTTGAGGCCTCACGGACCCTTCTCCGACTTTAAAAAAAAAAAATAGCTTTCTGGGGCACCTGGGTGGCTCAGTTGGGGAAGCATCCGACCCGTGGTTTCAGCTCAGATCGTGATCTCGGGGTGGTGAGATCGAGTCCCACGTCGGGCTCCGTGCTGGGCGTGGAGCCTGCTTGGGATTCTCTCCTCCCCCCGCCCTCCCCCTGCTTGCTTGCACATGCACGCTCCCTCCCTCTCCCCCTCCCTCTCCCTCTCTAAGATAAATAAATAAAATCTTTTAAAAAAATAACCATCTCAAAATAACTGACGAATGGTGGTGACCAGGGACAAGGGGGAAGAGGGAGGAGTATCTGATGGATATGGAGTTTCACTGCGGGAGGAGGGAAGAGGGCCCGCCTGCCAACGGGCGATGTGCCGCCTGCATATCAATGCATGTGTGCTGCGTACGCCCGGACCCTGGACACTTACAAATGGCACATTTTGGCTTATGTGCCCTAGGTCACAACTCCTAAAAATTTAAATGAGTCTTGTCTTCCCTTTCCAAGAGCTAATGAGCTCCCCACCCACCCACTTTGCTCCGTACAGATCGCGTCGCCGGTCCGGGCGGCATCTCCCAGATACGCTGGCCCTTCCTCAGCTCAGCTGCCCCACATCTTGCTCCTTCTAGGATTTCTCTTCTCTCCCAGCCAAGCCTCCAGATGGTATTTCAGTAACTCAGCTAAACGTCTTCCGTCGCCGGCTCTTTTCCCCCCATCTCCCCCAGTTCACTTAAAAATAAATTGTCTTTTTTCGTGATTCCAGACAGAACATGAAGCTCTCTCTCTCTCTTGCGCTGCCAGTGAATTCTAAGTACACAATTATGCAGGAAATGTCTTTAGATTCACCAGCTTGAGAACTTTTCAACATTAAGCCCTGAATCAGATAACAGCTTTCATCTCAAGAACAGCTTTACACTGTACCTAAGTAAAAGCTTAACTTACAAAAAAAAAAATTGTTACCGGGGGTATAAAAATGTCAAGGTAATAAAATAAGTGAATGTGAAACCCTCCCAAATAAAACATGCCCCCCCCAAAAAAATTAAGTGTGAATATTTCTAAGGCAGCGGATGGGGTGTTGGTTTCTGCTGCCCACCTCTGCATGTGCTGCTCAAAATAAATAGATAAATAAAAATAAAAAACTAAAAATTAAAATCTAAATGTCCCAGTACACTCACGCCCCGCCCCTCCCCACCTACCTATTAATAAGATTTCACCATGTTGAACAAGCCAGCCACCTCGTTGGCTGTGGTTAAGACTTAATTGGATGGCTGTGTTCAATTTTGAGCATCATGTTTCCAGAAAGAAAAGGGGAAAAAAAAGTGATAAATTGGGTGTAGTTCAAAGGAAAGCAAGACAAGGGATGAAAGCGGCTTGGAAAATAAGACCCAGTTGGGAATGTTAAGGTAATTCTGTGCATTTTCAGCTCCGCAAAAAGATGGCTGGCAGATAATGGAAGGCATTTGATGAGTCCATTCCGGCTCGGTCTCCGAGGAAGCGCCCACGGGAGGAAGGGGAGAAGGGAGCGGGTCTTCCTGAGCCCTCGCTCTGCAGCCCGCAGCACCGGCTCCGGCACCCAGTAGGTGCTCAGTTGAAGCCTCCCGTCGGGAGGCCCCCCAGGGAAAAGCACTGCGATGACGTTGCCCAACCTGCTGGGGCCGATGCTTACAAATTTCTTTCCCAAGAAAGGTTTCAAGTGTTGGGTTCGATCCCCGGCAGGAATAATTTAGGAAAGGTAAAAATCCATTTCCTCATTCGGCCAGTTGTGGATTAAATAACTTACCCCGGGCTCCTGTCAACCCTGCTAACTCTCGGCCCTCCGTGGCTTGAGCCACAGTCATCAGGTCACTCTTCTGAGTCTACGGCTCCCTGTGGCCCCCAAGGCAACGTTCCACATCTGGAGGTGCCCTGGCTCACGGGCTCGCCCAGATCCGCCTCCGCCTCCAAACCCTCGGACTCAGGCGGACTACTTCTTTTATTTAAGATTTTATTTATTTATTCATGAGAGACACAGAGGGAGAGGCAGAGACATAGCAGAGGGAGGAGCAGGCTCCATGCAGGGAGCCCGATGCGGGACTCGATCCCGGGACCCCGGGGTTGTGCCCTGCGCCCAAGGCCACCCAGGTGCCCCTACTCAGACAGACTTGCCCCCACACCGTGACCTGCTCCCCCTCTCTCCAGCACGCAAGATCTCAGACAAACCCCGCCTGCACCTCAGGGCCACCGCTCGGTCTGTCTGCATCCCTGAGCTAGCTCGTGCATCCCTCTCCGGACCTTGTCCAGCCTTTGCAAAGCGGGAACAGTCACCGTTCCTATGAGTCTTGAATACAGTCGCGCAGGTGAGTTCTCAGCACCGGGCCGGGCACATGGTAGTCCTCCCCCGCTGTCCTGTCTTTGAGGATGCTCTGGCCCCTTCCTAGATGTCCTCCTACCTGCTTTCACCGATGTTCCAAGCTCTGCTCACTCACTGGGTCCCAACTCAAATCCCACCTTATTCACAAGCTTTCCCCCGAATGCCGTGGTCCGCAGGGATTCCACCGAAGTCCTGTGAGCGTGGAGCACTCGCTCTCTGGACGGGCTCATGGACTCTTGACTACGTTCCCCCCTGAAACATCTGTCGTCCTCTCCTTAGCTTGTCCCCGGAGCCCGGCTCCCGGCACAATACAGAGTCCCAGCTCTCGAGGGGCAAGAGGAGAGGAAGTGTTTAGACGTGTTTGTTGGCACTCCCACGGGCCAGCTCCTCCACTCGGCGCTCTCATATACCGTCTTCCTATTAATCAGGGAGCTAACGGCAGGGCCTCTGAGCCGTGGCTGCACGTTAGAATCACCAGGAGACGATGCTGAATACGTGCACTCCGGGGTCCTAGCCCAAACAGAATTTCTGGTGGTGGAGCCTCAGTATTTTATATAAACTCTGCAAGGGGATGCTCATGAGCACCCAAGGGTGAGACCCTTGGGCTTACAATTTTGTTTGGAAAATGCACACACACACACACACACACACACACGCAAATGTGTCATCAGTGCAACCAAGCAGTCACCTACCGCGCGCCCACCTATTTTTTCCCCTCACCCACCCATTCACCTGACACATGCCCTTCAGTGCCTCATATGTGCAAACATAATACCCTGTCAGGTGCCAGAAAAAGACACAAAGGTAACTCAGAGATTCGGCCTCTCCAGGAGCTCGTATATTAGCAGAAGGGAACAATCGCATATGCTCGTCTATGACGCGGCTAGGGAATGACGAATGCCTCCCCCCGAAGGATGCCAGCTAGCTGGGTTCAGGGTAGGCACCCCGGGAAACACTGGGATGGGGAGGAAGAGGTGGGGTAGGGGGTGCAAGGAACTGCCTGAGCAGAGGCCAGGAGGGGAGCGCCCCGGGCAAACCCGGGGACGTGGGGCTGGACAGCTGGCGTCATGGCCCGGCCTCCCCGTCTGCAAAGAGGCTGAGAACATGCTTTACTCACCACTACCAGCTTCCCTCCCCCACCACCACCAAACTCAGAGCTTACGCCTCTGGGGTTCTAACAGAGCAGGCTCAGAGCTGAAGCACCCTCTGCTGTCTTATCTTCCCAAGCTGGCGCCCCGTGGGAGGGCCTCTATCTCCCATTCGAACATCCCGGTGGCCTCATTCCCTGACCCGGGGAGCCATTCACGCCTTGGCAAGCTCAGCAGGTGGAAGGACATGCGGCCTCCCTGGGGCGCTGGCATTTTGAAAAGTCTTACCGGGTAGCCTGGCGAGGATGGGTGCCGGCAGGGCTGGGAGGGGCGCGCCAGGGGCCCCTGGAGTTGGTGCCATCTCTACCAGTGAGGCACTTTCCCGCTGGTCTGGGTCTTAATGGACGTGAACAGGTTGCACTCTGGTCCCAGGCTCTGCTCATTCCCGGGGCCACCTCCGGCCAGCTTCCCTGTCAGCGGCTCTCATTTTCCCATCCTTAAAGTGCACAGTAGAGGGAGCACCTGGGGGGCTCATGGTTGAGCATCTGCCTCCAGCTCAGGCCGTGACCCCGGGGTCCCGGGATCGAGTCCTGCATCGGGCTCCATGCAGGGAGCCTGCTTCTCCCTCTGCCTGTGTCTCTGCCTCTCTTTGTCTCTCGTGAGTAAAAAAATAAAATATTTTAAAAAAATAAAGTGGGTGGTATGAATTAGACAATAATAATAATTCACCATTTTGTATTAGAGACGGTATCACCTATTGAGGACCTGCAGACAACCATCACCTCATTTAATTCTAACAACAATCATATGAGAAAAGGAGTGGTTTTATATCCATTTTGCAGATGAGGAAACTGAGGCCAGAGAGGCTAGATCTAGAGCCCCAGAGCAGTAAATGGAACCCGTAGTAAAGCATTGTTCTCAAAACATAGGCTGGGGAAACCATTCGGAGGAGTGTGCCCAGCACACTTTCATAACAGACAGGAAAGAAATGGAAAAGGATTGGATTAGAAAAATAAGGGTGTGGGGCATGTGGGGGCTCAGTCTGTGAAGCCCCCAACTCTTGGTTTCAGCTCGGGTCGTCATCTCGGGGTCGTGGGATCGAGTCCTGCGTCAGGTGCCACACTAGGCGAGGGGTGTGCTTGAGATCCTCCCCCTCTCCCCTCCCCCCACTCACATGTGCTCTCTCTAAAAAAAAAGAGAAAAAAAAGGGAAATAAGGGTAAGACTCACACAATAAGGGTAAGTGTTGTCCCGTGAGCTCTCTATCTCAGGTATACCCCCCCCCCGCCCCGCGCACACACACATTTTGTGCATAGAGCGTATTCCACTTACCTACGTGCACGGGGCCGCGGCCAAAGATGTCTCTCTCTCTGGGAGCTGGGCTCAAAAGCAATGGGCAAGCGCTGCCGCAAGGCACTGAGCATAGCTCCCCCCCGGCTGGTGTCCACGGGATCCGCTTCCCCTGCCCTTTAGCACCAACCGTTCGTGAGACCGAAACTTCCGGGGTGCGCGTGGCTGTCCACATCCGTATTCCAGTGCAGAGAGCGTCCGTGCGGGCAACTCCTGAGGAGCAGGCCAAGGGCGCGACCCCCTAGACCTGGGGCAGCCCCTCGCCCCGCTGCAGCCAAGCGGCCCGGGCGGAGGGTCTCGGGGGCCCCGCGTCTTGCGGGGAAGCTGTGGCACAGGGGTGGAGCTGTTGGAATCCTGCAGGTCGCCCGGGATTCCCGATCCAGCTGGAGAACAGAAATCGCCATCTGGTAAGTCACGAGACGGGCTTGGTTCTTGCCAGACGCGCCCCGTCAGCATGGAAGATACAGACCGTCTTCAACACATACACAGGTCACGCTGCCAAAAGTTCCTTTGTACCTCGGATGTTTGGCGTTTGGAACACATCGCCCCGTGGAAACAAGGATATAAATGGAGGTGAGGCGTCCGTGTTTTAAGACTCAGAGGGAGCATGACACACTGTTGGGCGCCGTGAACTGGGCAAGGACTGGGCGAGAGCACGCTTGCTGGCTGTGGGACGCGCGCAAGCTCCCTAGGCTTTGAGTCTCCGTTCCTCATTTCACAACGGGTCACTAAAAATGCCCGTTTTGTGGCTGTGTTGGGGTCCCTGGGGCTGCTCTTGTACCACATTGTGGTCACAGAGGACGCCCGTGACCCCGCCTATCGCACATAAGCACTCAGAGCCTCTGTTTCCATCCCTGTAAAAGCCGGAGACTATTTACCCCACAGGCTGCCCCCCAGGTTGATGACATCCCGTGCACACAGCACTGGGCCCCGAGCTGACACACGGTGCGTGTTTCACAAACGGGGTCTCTGCAGCCTCGGGGATGCCTGGCTCTATCTGCCTGCACTCTCCTTTTTTAAAAATTTTATTTATTTATTCATGAGAGACACAGAGAGAGGCAGAGACACAGGCAGAGGGAGAAGCAGGCTCCACGCAGGGAGCCCGATGCAGGACTCGATCCCGGGTCTCCAGGATCACGCCCTGGACCAAAGGCAGGGGCTAAACCACTGAGCCACCCAGGGCCCCCCTGCCTGCACTTTCTGAGTTGACTGGAGCAGCCCTTACCAATACCCGAATGCGGCAGGAAAATTAAAATTAACAAATGTTTAGCAGCTGCCTCCCCGGGGTCCAGCCCCCTTGCTTGGTTCCACGGGACGTAAACAGGAGGTAAATGCTGAGATCCCTCGTGCTCCGAGTGCAGCGCAGAAACCCCACTAACTCTGCGTTCTAATGGGACTGGGGAGCACCCTAACGGCGCCAAAGAGGCCAGAGAAAGAGAGCGCTGGGGCCTGTCTCAGGCCGACGGTGTCGCTCACGGGTCCAGCTGAACTGCATCCCTGCCCGTGAGATGCTGACGGACGGGAGACCACGATATGACGATGACGTTTGACCTTCACCCACCGTGAATGGTCCCCGGGGCAAACCTCAGGCCCGATGCTCCGCAGAGCTACCGTCCGCAGGCCAGCCCTGAACGTGGCGAAGGACGGGGAGACGCGGCCACGATAATAAAGTTCCCTGTAAGGTCTCAAGTTTCACACAATCTTTACAATACTCAAGATGATCTCTCTGGGGAAGGTGAAAAGAATTATAATTACATCTGTGAAAAAGGCTTGGGAAAGAGAAAAAAAAATCCTGCCATATGGTGTGTGGAAAATGTTTTGGAACTGAATAAATAACACGGTGGGTGTCCCCCCCCATTTTTGTTTATACATCCACGTTATGCGGGCTGACTAGTGAACATGGATCAGTTTTTCTTCTGCAGTAGAAATGCAGCGGGTAATTTGATTTTATGGCCGTTAATAATACGGGCCTCTCTCTGCAAGCAAAGACATTTACAAACTTATAATCAGATTTTGTGATTTGGTGTAAACCAATCACCCACAAGAGGCAAGGAGGTATTCATTCCCATCCAGCCTTCACTCTGCACCAGCACCGCCTGAAATGCAGAAAGGGCACACGGTGGAAGGTCCCGGTTCCCACAGGGGACCCGGGGCAGGGGCACTGGTTTCGTGCACACGTCGTCCTCCAGCAAGGAAGTTTTAAAAGCCATGAGACGCGCATTCATAGGTATGTACGGCCCGAACGTGTCCCAGACTCTGCCGACGGGCCGCTTACCGCGCTGTGCCGTGACTATGCCCTACGCCCGTTTATCAGAGGGAGCCGAGATCCGGGAAATGAAGGCACCTGCCCGCGTTTGCACGGCTAACCCGCAGCCGGGCTCAGCTCGACCGCCTACCTGTCTGGCCCCCAGCTCCCTCTCTGAACCCCACCCCTCTGTCGGGAACCCACCCTCCATGGGGGATCCGCTCGGGAAGATTGACACGCAAGCGTTTCCACCGCAAGACCCCCGGCGGGCACCCCAGGAGAGGTAGCATGCGGTTAAAGTTCACATGGAGGGTTTTTTTTCAAAAATCATTTCCAATGGCTAATATTCATTAATTTCCTGGTGTACCCGCTGCTTTCAGAGGGTATCAAGCGTGACCCTCAGAGCAACCCCGTGACCGGGGCGCTACCGTTCAGTGCGGCCTACAGGCGAGGAGCCAAGGTGCAGAGAAGTCAAGCGGGCGAACCTGCTGACCGAGGCGGGAGGTAGAGGCACCGGGTTTCGCAGCTGCCTCGTCTGTTTGACTCCGGAGAGCGCCTTACCATCTTACCATCTCGGCCTGTCGCTGCAGATGAGCGCCTGGCCCTCGGGGTGCAACGTGGCCAGCGTGCAGAGAACGGTCAGGAGGTCTCAGGAGTCGGGGAAAGAAGCCCAGGTTGGCCGGCTTGGAGGGATCACGTCGAGGAGACCCACGGGCTTGACCAGAGCTGCTGAGCACCCGCCACGTACGTGGTTCTGTACCCGGGCAAACGGACAGGGACAGGACACAGCGATCGCCCTGGACCATGTCTGACGTTAAATAGCCCGTAGATTGCTACGTGCCGTGAGGGTGCAGACCTTAGACACCCAACAGGGGCTCAATAAATGTCATAGTTGGCTCTTGCAGCAAATAATTATCGACAGCCTACTGTGTGCCAGACACCATTACAGGTGCTGGGAGGGAGCATCCGTGGAAGCAATAAAAATACCTGTTCTCCTGAAGGACACATCCTGGTAAGAATAAAGTAGATTATCAGGAAGATAGGGAGTGAGGGGTGGTGTAGGAGTCACGATTTTAAACAGGATCATCAAGATGGAACTCACGGAGGTGCCATCTGGGAAAAAAAAAAAACGGAATAAACAGCAAAACTTGAAAGACGGTTTCAAAAAAAATAGGGCTTCTTCGTAGACAAAGGTAAACCGGCCATCGTGACCTTTGGGGGTCAGGAGACAGCACCTGGCTAAAATCAAGATCATCTGGATTTTCAAGACGGCCAACCTTGGGTCCCTGAGTATTTGGGGCACGTGGATCCCGGGAGAAGGTGGCCTGTGGCCGGGCCCCTCTTGTCAGGCTCGGCAGATGTGCCCTGCATTCCCTGTTTGTGCGGGTCTGAATACGGATCCCATCCCTCACCTGGTCTCCAGGGCACGATGCCCGGCCTGCCACAGGGACACGTGCTGCGGGACTTGACGGGAGACAAGGAGAGCGAAGGGGGCCCTTCCCTGGCATTACTGGGCCCTCCCTGATGGTTAGCCCAGGTCTTGTCCTTTGTCCTGACAAAGCCTTTCCATAGGGTCAGTGCCAAGCCAGACTGAGGCGGTGCCTGGTGCCCGTGGCGGTGGCACAGCCCCTTATCTCTCCTATATGTCTGGCCACCGTCTGCCCGGCATCTTATCTTATCTCGTCTATTTCTGCTTATCTCATTACCTTATCCTCTCATTTCCCCAAATGCACATTCATTCCTCCTATCGAGACTTTGTCTATCATCTGCAAGCAAAGACTTTCGCTCAAGAGGTTCCTTCTTCCAGGAGCACGCTTACCCGCGCTCACCTCGCCAAATAACCCACTCCATCGTCTTTGAGGAGTCGTGGCTGTTAACTAGACTTCATGTGCCCATCACTGCGCGACCTAGACAAATATTGTGTCCTCATGCTGGACTCCGGAAGCGGATATAATGTCATGTGTCAATTGTACCTCAATTAAAAAATAATTTTTATTTTTAAAGACTCATCCCAGTCTTCTAGTCCAGGAAGTCTACCTGGCGTGCCAGCCCTCCAAGGCAGGACTGTGTACTCTTAGCTTCATTTATTTTTTTTTTTATAAATCTACCTTGAACATGATCCAGATTCCGAGGGTTCCCTGTTTATCTGCGTGTCTCACAGCCCCCGGGGGCCCACTGTGAATTCACGCACGCAGGGAGCCTGTCTTCTTCAGCTCAGCGAGTGTATAGACGGCAGAGCATTAGCAGGTGCATCGGATAGTTGAGAACCTGGCCTAACTTGAGGAAAGAGCGTGGCCCTTACCATCACTCCATCACCGTCCTCTTGGCTCCCAGCCTGGGTGCCGTGCGCTCTTCTGACATGAGCTAGCTCAGAGATCCCCGGCACGAGCTCCGGCCTGCTCTGCTCGACTCCCCATTTGCTGAAATCCAAACGGCAGAAAGACATGGGGTGGGATGGGGCCACACCTGACCACAAAACTCCTGCATGGCACCGGTGTCGTGGCTCCACGTGTGCAGGACCCGCATCTCAGGCAGATGGCTGTGGGCCTTCAACAGCTCTCAGAAATGTTGTTTGGCCCTCACATGGTGAAAATAATTGTTAAAATCCACTGCCTGTACTTAAAAACTGGGAGTGTTCACATATGACGGCAGATTTCTATTTTCTCTCGAAAAATCAGAAGATCTAGCAACACTTGGCCTGAATCCCCTCCCATATGTTTCCAGTCTGGTCCTGCAGGCATTTGAGTTTATAACCCGACATAAATAAGTACACATTTTATCGTCATTATTTCCCAGTCATGCACTTAGAGAGCGAGTGGTTGGTTCGAATGGCCAAACCTGTTTTTTTCCTGGAGAATTCCTCTGAGTCATTGATTTCGCAGCCCTTTGCGCACTTGTGAGGACAGGAAATTCGGAGAGCAGAGAAGTTTCCAGAAGGAGCTTTCCGACTTCTTCCAGCCTTCCTTCTGAAAACCTCCGACACTGTGGCAATTGCCCTGACATTTCTCTGGGAAAGCTCTTCCCTTCCTTTCTCTTGGGGAGATCGTTCCGGATCAAGGAATATTCACATCTCTCAGAGTGGGGGAACTTAGGCCAGATCTTGGGGTTCCGAGCTCAGCTCTCCCTCTGTCCTCCTAGGACCGGTTGGGCAAGTCCATTACCCTCCAGGCCACAGCTGGGAAAATGAGGCCACCGTAAAGGGCATGGATTTTATTAGAGGCCAGACAGAGCTGTGGAGGGTTTAAGCACACCAGGGACATTAGCAGGTTAGGTTTGAAATGATCCCTCTAGAGGCTGCACGGGGGAGAGATTTTGCGGGTGGAGGGTTGGCAGGAATAGGGGGAGACAGACCAGTTTGGACGCAGCTGAAGTCGCCCTGCAAGAGACGGTGGTGGTGCATCAGGTCCCAGTGGAGCCCGCAGTCCCGGGTGGGCCTTACTGGCTGCAATCAAGGGAGGAGTGGGCCAGGACACGTTCCTCCCAGAGGCTCCAGGATGGAGTCCATCTCCTTCCCCTTCCCAGCGTCTAGAGGCTCCCGGCACCCCCTGGCCCGTGGCCCCTTCCTCCATCTGCAGAGCTAGCACCGCGGCATCTTCGTGTCTCCCAGACCCCGACCCTCTTGTAGGAACCCTTGTGTGTTGACGTGGAGCCGGCCTAGAAAATCTCGAGTGTTCTTTCCATTATGTCCCCTGGTGGCAGATAATCCTCTTTAAAATGGGAGGAGCATTCAAGCAAGCCGACTGGGGAAAGAGAAATTGTGCGTGTCTGTGTGTGTGTGTGTGTACACACCCACCTACCTGCGTACTGCGTGTACCTGTATTACATGTATGGCCTGAATCCCCACCCATGGCCTGAATATGTGTACATGTGTGCAGCTGAAGGCTTGAAGTACTATATGGACATACATACGTACCCGCATGTATGATGGCATGCACGCACGTATATTTACGTGTATACACTCACGAGTGTGTGCGTGTAGGTGAATGCTTGGATTTGCATTCTGATTACCCGGGTGCTCCTGGAGGAGCCGCTCGTCCTCCCCGGAGCCTCAGTCTTCCAGCTCCCCAAATGGCACCCCCAGCATCACTCCCGCTGTTCACGGGGTTCTCTACGGCCAGTGGGATCCCACACACACAGCCTCGCATACAGCAAAGGACCAGATGAAGCTAAGAATTAGTTAGTGGCGAATTAGCTCGGAACTTGAAATTTAAATCAGCCGCCCTGTCGTGGCACCCACTCGCAGGAAGAGTCGGTCCACGCAGATTTAGCGTCGCTGCTGCTGGGGCGGCTACAGGGAGGGCCATGAAATCAAGGAGTCCTGGTGGGCCAAGCGGATTATTTGATTCGATAAAGACGGCGATCCAGCGTGTTCTGGGTGCCACCGAGCTGGCTGTCGTCTCGTTCGCCGGTGCTAACTGAGCACCCGCTCTGGGCTGGGAACCACGCTAAGTGCCGCACGGGGGTTCGCGGCCCATGTCATCCTCATGTCAGCCGCCTGGGGTTGCCCCGCTGTGTTTCCGCTTCACAGAGGACACCAAGCCTTAGAGAGGTTCAGCCGGCTTGCCCAAGATAACATCTCTGGTACATAACAGAGCAGGGAAGGGGCTGAGTTTGCAGCCCTTGCCCCGAATCACTCTGCAGTGCCCCTCGTCCAGGCAGCCTCGTCTTAGATATGACCGCGAGATGGCGGGTATTTCCAAGCTAGTGATCAATGTGATGAATATGATACAGGTTTTCAGGGGTAGGTCCTATTGCAATCATTTTTAATGAATAAAAATAAGCTTAGGCTTTAAAATAATATTTATGAGGGGCATCTCAGTGAGTTGACTCTTGATTTTGGCATCAGGTAGGACTGAGCCCCGTCCCGCCAGGCCCTGCGCTGGGCCCAGAGTCCACTCACCCCACCTCCCTCTGCTCTTCCATTCTCTCTCTCTCAAATAAATAAAATATTTTTAAAAATAATACTTAACTATTAATAACAAATAAGAACGCTCTCATTCCCATTATTTAATGGGATCTCTAGTGAAGGATTTTACCCCCATTTCATAGCTGCCGGAACCGAGGCTTGAGGGTTGAATGGCTCACCCAAGGCCGCACAACCTGTGGACAGATTCTGGATCCCAAGAGCAGGTCTTCTGAACCCAAGTCCATTTCAGCTTCGTAATCAACAGTAAGGTTCCCTACGGGAATCTCCTTGGTCCGCACTAAGGAAGCTGAGGTCCAGGCTGGAAGTGACTGGTCCAGACGCACGCAGTGGCTATGGGGGGAGACACGGGCATCAGACAGACAGGTGCTCAGATCCCGACCTTCCCCTTTCTTGCCGCGTGTCCTTGTGAACCACTCTGACGTCACTCTGTTAGAGGCCGCGGTTCACTCCTCTGTCAAACGGGGATAATGATACTGTCCGGGGATTTTCGTGAGAGTTCAATTCATGTAGTCAATGGTGGCTCTTAGGGATACAACTGAACCCAAGTCCAGCCCGGTGTGTGTCCCAACAAGACACACAAGTCCCCTCATGATCCGGGGTCATATCTGCAGACATAATGACTTGGTACAACACCCGCAGTGTTCCCGAGGTCCAAACACTGCGATTTCAGAAACGGACTAAACCTACTCTCCGTGTTCTCTTTAGAGCCTCGATCATCATAGCTAACTCCTTCTTATTCCAACAGGTAGGGCAAGTGTCACCGTTTGCAAATGCACGTCAAATGGTACGAGCGTCCGAGGGAGGGTGGATTTTATAGCTACATGTTCTCTTCTTGAGGCAAAAGTCCTATTTTGGACATTTCCCCGGGCTGAAGGAAATTGGCTACATTTTGTGGGTCCGTGATACAGAGAAATGTCCATGTCTTTTTTCATAAAGTTTTCAGGAAAAAGGAAAAAAAAAAGAACACCTCGTGTTTGAATGTTTTATTACCCATATTAAGCTCTTTAAACTGCCTGGCAGTTCTTGTTTCATTTAAGAAATCTTAAATTTGAGACATAAACTTCCTGACAGTGTGGGTCCCTTTAAAGGTGATTTATGGCCTGACAGCAGAGAAATAAGGCCAGCCGGGCATTCTCAGCGCAGGATGGGGAAGTCATGGTCAGGTTAGAAGAATCAATTAGAGTGGGAACGAGGCTGTGTAAATTCCAGGACTCAAATGGCAAACCAGGAGGACGGGGCTGAATTGAAAGCCTGGCCTGACGTGGTTGTAGTTCATCCCCTGATTGGCAAGACAACCCCAAGTGAGGCGTTACATTGGGTTAAAAAAAAAAAAAGGCAGTTTTCTTCCTGTTTAAAACAATACACAGGGAGGGGGAAAAATGGATCCGAGGAAGAGTAGCAAGAAATCTGAGGATTTATGTGGGTATTTGACAAAAGACAGAGGCCTGGGGGGCACGTATTCGAAGTCAGGATTCTGGCCAGGGAGACGCAGCATCTGTGCCTGTATTTACAGCAGGTGCACGACGGCGCGGCGGTGACCTGGCCCGGCCTGTGCCCTCCGCTGCGGGCTGTGCTGCGGGCCTGTGCTCCCGTGCTATGTCCGCCCCAGATCTGATGTTTATAAGCAAACCACAGCTTCGGAATCTGCAAATACGTACCTGAGGGGTGTCCCCGGATCCCCGCTGGTCTGACCGGGGGGGGGGGCGATCACAGGCAGGGGAGCAGGCTCTGCAAGCCCCCATGCTCTGATCCCGGCTCAGAACCTTCCCAGAGGGGCAATGAGTAAACCTCAGTGGGACTCGGTTTTGCCACCTGTAACATGGGTGTGTGTCCAGGGGCAGGCTGGGCTTCATTCGCAGGATTAAAGTCTATCCGCCCCGCAAGGCATTCGGCAGACTTTCTAGTTCATAGTAAGCAGCTCATAACCGAGGGGTATTAGGATCGCATTGGTATTATTCAATATAGGAAAGAACTGGTGGCTTTGAGGTGAAGGGAAGAGAAGGAAACGGTCTTGTGTCCAAACCCGACCCCTTCCTGGCCATGCCCGTCGTTCCTTCCATCCACACTACGCCCCCAGGGCTAACCTCACCTGCCTCCGTCTTACCGTAGCTCCCGCCCCACCTGTGGTCAGGACCACAGTGAACCAGGAGGACACGTGGGAGCAGCAGCGGGACAACGGGATTTGAAGGAATCTGTGGCTGCTGCTCAGCGACAAGCGTCCTGAGATGATGGCGCCTGGTCGAGGGGTCGCTTGGCGGCATGGTCATCGCTCCCTGAGCCCACTCAGGTCCTCCCAGCCGCGGCGACACGCTCTTAGACCCAACCAACACCTCAAATGGTTCCAAGCTCGCCCTCCCTCGGTGAACTGTCCATTCTGTGCTTTCAATAAAAGAGGAATTGGGGGGGGGATCCCTGGGTGACTCCGTGGTTTGGTGCCTGCCTTTGGCCCAGGGCGTGATCCTGGAGTCCCGGGATCAAGTCCCGCATCCGGCTCCTGCATGGAGCCTACTTCTCCTTCTCCCTCTGCCTGTGTCTCTGCCTCTCTTTCTCTCTCTATGTCTATCATGAATAAATAAATAAAATCTTAAAAAAAAAAAAAGAGGAAACGGGGAAAGGAGGCCACAAGGCAGGTGCCTCGGAACAGGGGCGGGGTGAACCGAGGAACAATGACGCGCACCCACGCCCGTGACCTCCAGCCCCGGGGCGGACAGCAGTCACCGTGGTTCACTGAGCCCACAGAGAGCTTCGGGATCCTTCTCAACCCAGACCCCGGTCCCCGCCGCCGTGGGGTGCAGGCCTCCGCTCAGACTCACCAACCCCAGACACACGGGCCGCTCGCCTGAACTCTGGAGTCGGGGCCCAGGGCACCACTCACGCGAGCGTCCACTTCGTCGGGCAGCCGTGATTTTCGGTCAGAGGACGCCTGCCGAAGAGCAGAAATGCCACCGTCAGGAGCTACTATTATTGCTAACAACTTGCTTCCCTGTATTTGACGTTCTCTGTCCAAGCCCCGTCCTTCCTCCTTCCAAACAATTGAACAAACGAGCAAAAAACCACTCCGCGTCGTGGAGAAGAGGCGTGGGCGTCGGAGACAGGCAGCCCTGGGACTGCTGGCTGCGCGGCGTCAGCCAGGTGGTCCCCACCCTCGCGGACTCGGTTTCCTCGTTGACAACAGGAGGGAAGCCTTGTAGGACCCGTGGAAGGATTAAAGGGGACGAGATACGTAATGCACTTGGCCCTTGGTGGGCGCCTTTCAAATATTCGTTGGAAAAGAATGAATATGGAGCATAATAGGATCAACTCGAATCCATTGGAAACATTACAGAAGAAACATTTTCCTGGGAAGGTTAAAATGAAATCAAATGTCTGAGGTGGATTAAGCTTTCTCTCTCTCTCTCTCTGTCTCCTCATGTCAGATGTGTTTCCACAGGATTTCATCTGCATAATGGAATTTGCTGATTTTGAATAGATGGTGCAATATGCGCAGGAGCGTCTTCCAGAGGATAAAGGACTGAAGGTTATTCGCGTGTCATTTGTGAGACGTCCCCCCTGATTTCTCAGCGTCTTAGCTCTCCCTCAGCATCCCGCATCCCGGCCGCCCGTGCCGGCCCCTCCTTCTCTGTGACCTGGAGGCTCTGGGAGCTACTGGGGATGCTCCACATCCTGCACCCAGTCTTAACGATTCCGAGTGCCCGACCATCCATTAAAGGCACTGAAAAGTCCTGCAGTGGTAAAAATCCACGTATTTAACCCCGGATTGCTCCATTACATGTAACCACAGAAAACTTTTTTCAGGTTAACACCTTCCCCGCATCTCACACAATTACTACTTGAAAAATGTGACCATGCCGAATTCTGCGAATTAACCAAGGTGGGAGGAATTACAATCGATGACCGCCAGACCCCGTCAGACACCGCGGACAGAGGACACAAAGTGCAGCCAGCCCAAGACTGCGTCGGCTCCCGTGGTGGGCGCGTTGTGTTCCTGACCCCCGACATGTGCGAAGGCGGCCTTAGGTTAGGACGGCGTCATCCTGGGATCCTGGGCGCGGGGGGAGCCTGAGCCCAACGACTGGGGGCCCGACCAGCAGAGACTTGGAGACACGCGGAGAGGACACCGCAAGACAAATGTGGAAACACGGCGGATAGAGAGGGACGTGGCCGGAAGGCGAGCAGCACCGGGACGCCGGGCCCACCGGAAGCGGGCAGGGACCAGGAGGACCTGCCCGAGGCCCCGCGGGCGCCCGGGCTCCCCACTAACCCGCTTGTGGACTCTGCTCTCCAGAACTGAGAGGACGGGCTGTTGGTGTGAGCCCCCGCGGGCCGAGGCGATGGCGGCCCACCTGCCACCTGATTTTCCTCCTGCATAACTGTTGCTCTTTTCCGTCCCTTCTCCTGCCATTAAATGCCAGGGTGCCCCCCTCCATGGACGGCCTCGATCCTTTATTAACCCCGTTGTAGCCCCGTCCCTACAGAATGGTCGGAGCGGGGCCTGGGCTTCAGGCCCTTGCACGTGCTCATGGATTCCCCTTCGCCCTGATGGGCTCGGTTTGCCCATCCCACCATAAAGGCCCATCTTTCCTTTCGAAGACATGTTCTGCGTCCCGCCCAGCGCCCCGCGTCTCCGGAATAAGCAGTCCCATCCCCCCAGCTGTGAGCTGCGAAGCCCAGGAGTCACCCCCGAGCCCCCTCCTTTCCTCACGGCCCCGCACCACGCCACTAGCACATCCCGCCAGGCGGGCTCCTTTAAAGCACGTCCCTCCCCAGCGGCATCGCTGGCCCCGATGGTGGCCCCGCCACCATCTCTCCCTCCCTTGGGGCTGGCTGCCGTCATGCCGCGGGGGGCCACCCTGGTCTCCCCACTGCTGCTCTCGGCTTGCCCTGGCTCTGCTCCCCACGGGAGCCCGAGTCACCACACACACGCGTGAATCTCACCGTGCCCTTCCCGCGCTGGGGACCCTCCTCCCACGGCCCCGCATGCACGTGTACAATGAAGTCCCGAGTCCTCACTATGGCCCCAGGTGCGGTCCCGGGTGTCCCCCGACCTCGTTTGCTCCCTGGCCTCCGGGAGAGGCCTGCACCCTGGGGACTTCAGTCGCCGTGGCCTCGGCCTGGGCAGGCTCCTTCCTGGCCCCACATGCACATTCCCTTGCTTCAATCGAGAGTCACCTTGTCATCAAGTCCCGGCCGTCTACTCGGGGCCCCGCTCCCCATCGGGTGTCGTGGGGCGCCTGTGTGCAGGCGGGGGTCCCCTCCTTGCCCGGATCCCCTGTGCCAGGAGAGCGCCCGGCGCTGAACGGGTGCTCAAAACTTTGTGGGATTAATTAATTAATCATTCAATCTCTCCAGAGCCAGGGGCCACACGGGAAAAAATAACATGATTCTAGTACTCTCAAAAAAAAAAAAAAAAACCACCAAAAAAAGGCCTCACCAAAAGCCAAAAAACCAAGCAGAAAGGAAGTCCTCTTGCACTGCCGGAGCCACTGCTTGGTTTGTGGAATCAGCAGGCTCTAAAGTCACCCCCACCCCACCCCTAAATCATCTGAACCTCCTTTGCCATGTTTTTCATCCATAAAACATGGATAAAGTTTTTCAAAGACCCGAGAGCCACGTTGCTAAATGGATGTACGAGTAGCACGCGCTGTGCAAAATCCTTTAAAGTCCTTATTTCCCTTGGTCCTTCAAAGCAGGTTTCCACGTGACGGCCTTACAACAACCTTGTAACGGTGACAATTAATCTTAATTGAGAGCTCGCCGCCGGCCAGGGACGGTTCAGACGTCCTCTCGGGTAAACCTCCGATAACCCTGGGAGGAAGATGCCATCCCGAGCCCCAGTTGTCAGATGGGGAAACTGAGGCTTCTGGCTGCGGAGTGGGAGGCAGGGATTCCAACCCAGACAATGTGATTTCGCAGCCTATTCTGGACCCAGAGGCTGCCCTGCGTGACCCTGACGGCGCGGCAAGCGTTACCTAATCCGGTTGGACGCCGTTACTTCCGTTCTGTGGAACAGCCAACGTCAGGTTCACGGAAGGGAAAGGGGTCACCCAAGGTCATGGTGCAAAAGCCAGCCTTCCCCTCAGTGTCCAGAACCTGTTCCAAGGAAGACTTTCCAGTACAAAAGGTGCCCAACAATGGAATAGCAGCCATGGGATGGGGTTAGCGTGCAATGGGCGCCAGATGGGGACGAGGGTCGTGTGCTCACCAGAGATGAGGCCCGGAGAAGGGACTGACCCGCCCGAGGTCACGCAGCGACTCTGGAACTCGCCTCCCGAGCCTACCGTGCTGCGCGCTACATCCCTCAAGGCCTTCGTATACGCTGCGAGCCACCAAGGCACCTGCACACGATGCCCAAGGCCACTACAAACTGCGGCGCGTGTGTTTATGTGCATCTATGAAGGCAGTGAGGGGAATGGAGGTTTTTTTGTTTTTTTTTTTTTTTTTGCGGCTTGAATTTTTTTTTTTTTTTTGTAATTATTTGGTGGCTATTTTGGTAACATCTTTTGGAGATTAAGTCCAATTAGGAAGCAGATGGCACTGAAATATTGTCAAACATATCGGATCAGCAGCAAATCACTGACTTAATTATGTAAATAATTAAAATGTATATTTACACCTGATCGTCCAAACGAGGGTGAAAACACTGATTTCAGGGTTGGTTATGAGCGCTGGCACGGAGTCCAGTCGGACGTAAGTCACGTTCCAGTTACTGCGTCAGTGACTCTCCGGTATCTCGCCCTCGGAGGACATCTGGGAGGCGGAACCAAGAACCCAGTGACACGAAAAATACGTCCTCTGAGCATCCCAGGACTGGGCGGCCCGGCTTGGAAGGAGCCTCCGTTAGGGAGAGCGTGAGCCTTCGTTGCTTCGGCTCTCACTCTGCCTCTCTTCTTCCAAGGGCATTTGAAGACGCCCCCACCACCCCCCACAGACTCACAGGCCCTCTCCCAAGCCCAGCGTTACGGGAAGAGCAACTTATTATGGCGTAAATAGTTAGGAGAACAGGTTTTGAGAAAGGCCCTGTGTTCGAGCCTTGCCTTTGTCACCTGGCTCAGTTTTACAATCTGTAAAATGGGGATCACGACAACTCAAAAATGCATGCTATGCTTCCTCCTATGAGCCCGCGTTGTGCCACGCACTCTACCCCTGTGACACGACTGGCCGCTCGCAGCTGTAGAGTTCAGAGAACGTAAGCACCGCAACAGCCCACGTGGACGTGCCTGTGTGTGATGCGAAACGTGATGCAACCGTGACTTCGGTGCAAGATAAGCTCGTTTCTCTTCCGTGCATGTAGACAACCCAGAGCATTCTCAGCGGCGCCCTGTTCATCGGGTCCAGCTCTTTCTATGTGTTCCCCCAACACCTTCGACACACGGCTGTCACCTCATGGTCCAAGGGGGCTACTTCAGCCTCAGCCATGGAGTTCACATTCTAAACTCCAGGAAGAAGCGAACGCAAGGAGAATGCAACGCCCGCTCCCTTTGAGGACAAGCCTCAGAAGGCGGGTACAGGGCTTCAGCTCAATTCCTCTAGGCTGAGTTTGGCCACAAGGCCACACCTAACTTCCAAGGACGTTGGGAAATGCAGTCTTTGTTCTGACGAAGAACGTGTCCGACCATGGGAGATGGCCCCCAATCACCTTCACCGCCTGCCATTTATGGCCTTGTGCAACCCCCTCCTACGCTCCATCAGGCCTGTCCGCGTGACTAATATAATATAATGTAATAAAATCAAATACAGTACAGTACAGTACAGTGTGCCATAATATGATACGAGGTGGCTTCCAAGACCAAAGCATAAAAGGCAGCTCCCGCTTTGGTCGCTTAGATGACTTACTTTAGGGGAAGCCCACAATCATGCCATGAAGACACTCCGGCCGCCCTGCAGACACGTCCTCGCGTAGAGGAGCCACATGACCGAGTCAGCCTGCAGGCCTGCAGCTCCCATGGTTATGGGCGACCCTGAGCCAGAAATACCAGCCAGGCTGCTCCCAAATTCCTGATGCACAGAAACCACAAGAGCTAATTAGTCATCGTCGATGTTTTAGGCCACTAAGTCGTGGGGTGATTCGTTGCACGGGGATAGATAAAATCCAGCAGCTAGCACTTGGGGGTTCAATTGGAGAGGGGGAAGGAGCGAGCGGACGACAGGAGACGATGAACCACCTCGGCCCCGTCGCACACACGTCGCCGAACTGTAATCAAACCCACGTCCGCTGACTCAGAAGCCTGCGTTTCTACCCAGCGCTGGGTACCTAGTGCCGTTCTCTGGGCTCCTGAGGCATGCAGCAAAGGATTTTATCTCAAGTTACCGGTTGCCTTTTCCTGTTCTCTGGAATCTTCGTGAACGGGACTATTTTTCTGCCTTCCCTGTCTGGGAAGTGGAAGTCTGTGTCTTTTCTCCCTTCCTTCCTTCTCTCTTCCCTTCCTCGCTCCCTTCCTCCCTCCTTCCATCTCCTGCTGACTCCCCTGACTCGGCCAAGCCTGCCATTTCATCTCAACATTTGACTGAGGGAGGGTATTTTACGAGCTCACGCGAGGGGCCGTCAGGAGTCTGTCCCCCACAGGCTGTTGACCAGAGACTGAGCTGACCTTTCTGCTGGGCTGTCCTCCCCCGGGGACACCGTACAGGCGGGGAACGTACCCCGTCAGGGCCAGCACGTGAGAGAGTGAGAGGAAGGCAGCCGAGTGACCAGATCAAAGTGTTTTGTGACCTGATCCCAGGAGGACGGTCCTAAGCACTTTTGTTGTGTTCTCTTCGTGCAAAGCAAATGACCAGGGCAGCGCATGCTTGGGGGGCGGGGGGGGGAGGAAATTACACAAAAGCAGGAATGCCAGAAAGGGATTCGTTTGCACAGGGCTGGATAAAGTCCAGATCTACCGTCCACCCACCCATCTGTCCTCCGTTAGATCTCTGGGGGCCGCACTGTTCGCGCAGCGGTCGGAGGCCTCCGTAGCTCCCCGCTGCATGTGCCGTCAAACCCATATTCCCAATGGCACAATCGAGACTCCCCACGTTCTCGCTTCATCCTGTTGTTCAATCTCACCTGCCACGTCCTGCCCGGTGACACTGGTTCCTCACCTGCACCTGTCACCTTCTCAGCTCGGTCCCCTGCTCATGACCCTCCTTGCAACTAGGAGGCTCCTTGTTTAAAATCCTGCCTGTTTGTACCGTGGGGTGTGTAGGAATCCAAGCTCCAGGGTCAGGGGGTCTTAGAGTCCAACCAGAGACTGCCCCTTGCCAGCTCGGACGAGCCCCTTACCCTCCCTCCCACCCCGGTCTCTATCTGTGAAGGGGGGACCAAGCCGCTCGTGGGATCGCTGCAGGCCCGGTGCCCGCTGGGTGATGTGCGCACTGAGCGCCCGGGACACGGCGCTCGGGCAAGGCCAGCTACCGCCCTTGTCACCCTCATCAGCTGAACCCTGAACCCTGGAGGGGGAGCTTCACACCTGCGTGCCTCACACCACAGCGGGCACGTCCGCAACGGGGTCCGACGCTTCCGGTGACCCTAGAAGGGACTCGAACTCTCGCTGGTTCAGGGGTGAAAACCAGGCCGGGCGCGCGGACACGGTGAGCCCAGGACCCCGCGGCCGGCCGAGGAGGGAGACAGAACCAGAGCCTCGGGGCTCCGGCGGCGTCTGTGAACATCCGTCTGCGGCCTCGCCGGGCGCAGGACCACGTCGGCTACAACCTGCTCCTCCCCGGGCCCTTCACCTCCATCTCGCCAGCCTTCAGGGTGAACTGAACTGTCAGAGGAAGTGGGGGTCTTTGGGGGGCCGCTGGAGCTGCGGGCAAGCCGCCCCTTCTATGTGGCCCCTTCCCCTGTCGTGGGCCGAGCTCCAGAGCTCACACGTCTGTCCCCGGCCTGCGAGCCCTTTGACTCCCGGGGTGGGCCATGGACAACGGGGCCACGTGACCCAAATAACGTCCCCTGACGCCCTGCCCTCCCTACCGGCCTTTCCTTTTGTAAAGTTGCGGACGGTCAAGGTTCGGCCACCCACGTGGAGTGTTCTAGAATGCGGGAACTTCCAAGGGCCGGTGGAGGATGCTCAAAAGCGTGGAGCCTTACAAGTAACAGAGGTTTCTAACCATCAGGCCGGCTTCGAGAGGAACGGGCCGGGCTGCAGGACGCCGTCACCGCGGGGTGTGCCTTTAGCGGTCCCAGGCCCAGCTGCGCCGTCCGATTAGGCGGTGAGAGTCTAGAATACATGTCCCTGGGCCACCCACAGGGTTGCACCGGAATCTCTCGCCGGACGGGTCTGGGAATCCGAGCCGTTCGCTGTCCCAGGTGGTTTTGACCCAGAGCCAAGTTTGAGAATCCTGAGCCTCATTGGCAAGAATTCAAGCATCAGACTGAGGTTGGACCAGATTAGTGATTTTTAAACCCAGCTCCTCCCCGGAGCTCCCTTGGGGCCGCTCCACGAAGGCGGGGGGCGGGGTGGCAGGTGCAGCGGTGGGAAGGAAAGCAGACTGTCTAGACCCCGCCCCCCCGTTTTAACTCAGAGCACCCTACTTTTATCTCTTTTGTTCATCTATGCTTCCGTGAAGGACGCATTTGAACAAAGGATGCTCCAGTCTAAAAAGCCTGAGAGCAGCTGAGCTCGACGACCTTTAATTTATTTAATCAATAAATAGTTACTGAGTGTCTGCTACATGCCGGCCCCGGTGCCAAATCAAAGCCGAGTCAGACCCAGGCCCTCTTCCCCGGGAGCTCGCGGTTGAAAG
The DNA here is from genome assembly GCF_905146905.1 of Nyctereutes procyonoides. NCBI lineage: Eukaryota > Metazoa > Chordata > Mammalia > Carnivora > Canidae > Nyctereutes > Nyctereutes procyonoides. The sequence continues at coordinate 1,186,581 of NW_026575135.1, read as the reverse complement.
GCGAGGGAGGAGGAGCGAGTCGTTCGGCGGCACCACGACGGCTGCACTAGGGGAGCACGGAGCGCGGAAGCGGCGGCTGTTGAGCTCTCTAGCTGCAGGCGAAGGGAGAGGACGGGGCGGGGAACAGCACGTGCAAAGCCACAGGGCCTGAAGGGAGGGGCCCGGCAGCGTGAGCATCTGCCCGTGGCTCAGCCGTGGGACGCACGGGGGCAAGGGGGACACTGGGATTATAGGACGGCGGAGTCTCCGCGGAAGCCCCGTCTCCTCCCCGGGCTCCACAGCTTCCTTACCGCCCAAGTGAGGGGGTGAGAACGGATGATCTGGGAATCGGAGCCTTTGCGGACTTGAAGAGGATGCCTGTGGACTCCCTAGAGCCCTGGTTCCCCGGGCGGAGGGGGCCTCCCTCCCCAGGAGACGCTCCGCAATGTAGAGAGACACGGTCGCTGGTCGCAGCCGTGGGGACGAGGGCATGCTCTTGGCATCCAGGGAGACGTAAGCCTCCTGCAATGCCCAGGACAGTTCCCCCACGATAAGGAGGCGTCTGGCTCAAAGTGTCCCGAAGCCCAGCCCGACAGCTCTCAGCTATGAAAAGGGCCCAGTGCCTTTCCTGTAGCCTCTTGACGTGGCATTCAAGGCCACCGGGGCCAGGACTCGTGGGACATGTGGTGGCTAAGCCGGGCGGGGAAGCGTGGGACGGATGGGGTGCCCGTGCTGCCCTTCCCCCATCACGGAGGGTCACGGGCCAACCCTGAGGGGGCCTGGGGGCAAGTCCAGCTGCGCAACCTCACCTGGAAGCGTGCCGTGATCTGTCCAGGCTTCCTGGCCCGTCAGCAGGTGTGACCCAGGTGTCCCGAGTCCCGGAGCAAGATGCCTTCAAGTGTCGGATGGAGAGGGAGGGAGGGCAGGAGGGGGCGAGCCCAGAGAGTTAAGCAAGGACTGGATCGCAAAAGGTCTCATAACTGGTCACTTTAAAGGGTGGGGGCTTGTCGCTGGGCTCAGTGGGGAGCCTCATACCTGTGTGCCCTGGACGGACGGCCACTGAGCGCTCTCCGTGTGCACCGCCCGCCCGCGGCACCCGGGTGAGGGCGAGGGAGACGGCAGGCGCGGCGTGAAGCGCGGCCGCTGATCCTCCCGTGGGCAGGACAAGGTCATCCGTTAAGCAGGGCCTCGAAATACGGGCGGCGTCGCGGGAGGCAGGCGCTCCGGCCTCGGCACGGTGCTGAGCACAGAGCAGCGTCCGCTCAGGCAGCAGCACAGCCCGAGAAAGGTGGGGGCTGGGGAGACTGAGGCAGAGAACCGGCGGTGGGGCGGCTTCCCTGAGGATGCACGGGAGCAAGGTGGGAGCCTCGCGGGAACGGGGTGGGCCACGGCGCGGGGACGGAAAGCCACGGACGGACGTGTGTCATGGAGGTGGTGGGACGGAAAGGAGGGCGCTGCTCTCAAGGGCTGCGCAGGAGGGGCCCCGGGGCCCCGTCGGGACGCACCTGCTCGGCTCGGGGCGTGAGCTCGGGGTCCGATCGGCTCCCCGCTCGTGTGCGGCCTGCTTCTCCCTCCGCTGCTCCCCTTGCTGTGCTCACGTGCTCACTCTCTCTCTCAAATAAATACAATCTTAAAACAGAGGGAGGGAGAGACAGGTGGGTAGACAGGCGGGTCTTTAACCCAGGGGTCCCTGAAAGGCCGGGTGAGGACTCACGGTTGATGCACCTACCGGGGAGCAGCCAGGGTCTCCGGAGCCCGTCCCGGGGGGGGGGGTTGTGCTGGGCTCCAGGGAGCAGCGGGAGCCCCGAGCAGTAAGGAGCAGATCGAGGTCCGGCCCCTCACCGGGCGGCTCCGATGCCAGGCCGGCGGCTGGGCCCGAGCACCGGGGACGGAAGCAGCTCTGGGACTAGGGCCTCGCCGGTGGCATCCGGGGCCACACCCTGCCCGCCGAGAATCGTGTTTACCTTTTGAAAGGTTGAGGAAAGATCAAAAGCGTCATATTTCTTTCGAAATGAAATCTACATTTCCTGAGCCTGTAAATAGAGCCGTGTGGGGTCGCAGGCGTGGGGGGTCCCTTCTGTCCGTGTTGTCCGTGTTGTCGCTGTGCCCCGCCACACCGGCCCGCGCCCTGGTCCTGGAGGCACAGAAAGTTCGCTCGCTCTGGCCTAGAGCTTTGTGTCTCGAGCTCGGGGCTTGTCTCTATTCTGGCTTCTCCCATATGGGGGAGACCCAGGTACGTACAGAGGCCCCAATTCAGGGGCGCCCAGGGGGGCTCAGCGGTGGAGCAGCTGCCCACTCGGTCGGCCCAGGGCGTGACCCCAGGGTCCCGGGATCGAGTCCTGCCTTAGGGTCCCTGCTTCTCACTCTGCCTGGGTCTGCCTCTCTCTCTGTGTCTCATGAATAAATAGTCTTTTTTAAAAAAAAAAAAAATCTCCAAATCAAGTATGAGCCAAGAGGAGCTGAAGGTAGCACATTCCAGTGATTGTCCTCGGTAGTTCAGCACAGCGACACGTCCGCCCTTCCCTCGTAGGGAGGAACCCGTCTGGTTTGGGACAAGTATTGCAGCGCCCGAGTCCCAAGCCTTCCCCGCAAACCCCAACCCGGCTGGGGCCTTCAGCCCGGCCGAGGTCTGTGTAGGGTGAGCTCCCGGCTGCCCAGCACGGGGGCGGCTGACCCGACGGGCGGGGGACTTCGCTGCGCAGGCTGCACGGGCTGCACGGGTCCCCCCAGGACTCCGGACCCAGAGAGTCAACACACGGGGAGACGGGGAGACGCGAGGGGCCCCTGGCCAGGGTGGCCCGAGAGGCCTGGTGCCCATTCAATTTCCACAGCAGCCCACCTCCATCGGCATGAAAAATCTTTTCTTAACACTCTTATTAAACCCTAATCTTAATCGTATTCATCATTATTAAGTCTTGAAATTGTCTGGAATATTTAAATAGGGCCAGCGTGAAAGGCCGAGGAGCGGACTTAAAGGGCCTGCCCGGCTTCTCGCCAAGGAGCTTCAGCCCTGGGGGCAGGGATTGCCACAAAGGCAGGGGCGGGGGCTAATATTCGCCTTCCTTTCAAAGACGCCTCAAAAACTTATCGGGGGAAAGGAAGAGGCACAAAGAAGATGAATTAAAGGCTTAAATGCACCCAAGGGCTTGGCGGGATATTAAAAGGGAAGAGCTCTATGGGCCTCCCCGCGGGCCTCCCCCCCTCGGGCCCCGAAACAATGCCGGGAAATGACTGCACCGCCCGCCTCGGCGCCCGGGAGCTCATTTCCAGCGGCCCCGCGAGGTCAGGCGACCCGGCCGCGCCGTTATCTCCGCGGACACGGCGGGGAGGCAGCGGGCCCTTTAGAACGCGGTTCCCGGGAAGAAATAATGGCCCTTTCACAATTTTTTTTTCCTTTTTTGGTCCTAAATAAGAAATTTAATTTGAGAGGACGGTTCCTCATGTTTGCCGCCCTCTCCGTCGGACAGGTGTGAATGAGCGTGAATCCGGGGGGGCTTCGGCGTGAACCCCACCGCCAGCCCCGCGCTGGAGGTGTCCCCGATTCCGGAAACCTCAGCCGCGCTCGCCCCGCCTGATGTGAGCCCGGGCCCCTGACCCCACAGCCCACGTCCTCTCCGTCTCTGCCCCACGGGCTCGTCCCTACCCGCCCTGTCCGCCGGGTTCGGGGTCACGGGGGCAGAGGGATGGGTTCTGCTGGGGGCGGGCAGGGGGCTCCAGGCCCGCGACGTTATTATTTTATCATTACTATCAGGTTTGAATCCCGAATGTTGAAACAACCTATTTAACCTTTACTCCGGCTAATGCATACATTAGGTGGGGAAGCCTATGCGCCGTCATAAAAATGTGAGGGATTGAAACCTGCTAACATAAAATCAGATAGCCCAGCCGTAAAAGGTGTCGCTTTTATGCGATTATCTTGCCAATATCTTCTTGTTGCTAAACTAAATCAAACTACGATTTTCCCCACATGCCCTGAATTTAATGGGAACCATTAATGGGTGTGATTCCTTTATAGATCTCCCTGTAATGGAAACGTGGCCTCCTATGCCCTGGCCCATTAAAATGAAGCCACTGGGCTGTCATTTGTTGTGTTGCTTTGAGCATATTGAATGGCGGCTCCGCTCGAAACGTCAAAGCCGTTTACACTCAGGCTGGCATTCAAGGCCTCTCTAGCATGCATGGCACCGACGTGTGTTTCTGGAACCTTCTTCCTCCGCTCTCATGAATGATTTTTCATACAATCCGATAACGTCGGAGGCGGAAGGGAGTTTTGGGACCTGGCAAGTAGAATTGGAATCTGATGGGCCTCCTGGAGCACTGGGTTGGGGAAGCTTGTGGGGCCGGCCCCAGGCTCCCTGGGTAAAGGATGCTGCGTCGGATTAACCGGGTGTGCGAGGCCGTGCTTGGCGGGCTGGGAGCCCACACGACACAACTCTGCCCCCATGTTTTGAGGCGACCTCTTTGTTTTACGGACGTAGAAACGGGTGTGCAGAGACTTTCCCAAGGTCACACAATGCCCGAGCCACAGAGTCAAGGCCGGAACGCACCCCCCCTAGCTCCGACCCCGGGGCTCCTTCCATGATGGTGGAACTCTGAGCATAAAGGGTGAAGCGGGATCAAGGAAGCAATGCTTTGAAGACGGCGGAGAGCAACTCCCACTCTCTGATGAGGTCAATGGTGAAGATGCAAACTCCCCCCAAGCCCCCAAAGACCCTGGATCACCACCCCCAGTCGGTTCAAGGGAGTCCTTATTCTTTCACTCCTCTTTCTCAACCTTGGTTTGCTCTCCTACGCCGGGTTGGAATATTGCACGGCCGGTCCTTCATCTTCCCCAAGCAGGATTACCTGCAATTAGTGGACTCTGGGGTCTCTCGGTGACTTTGAGTCTTTCTCAGTGAGGGTCCCCTGCCCTTCCTCCTGACTACGGTCCATCGGCGATCCTTGATGCCCCCTGCCAGGGCTCATTGGGGGGGGGAGACAGAACAGAGAGGCCAAAACAGAAATCACCACGTCCTTTGTGCACACATCCGTCTTCCTCTCAACCGCTGCAAACCTTCCCCGAATCCCCAGGACCTACGTCACGAACCACAACCCGCCCCCGTTCTCAACACGGCCCCTCTGCACCCGCTACAATATGCTCGGCCAGGCTGCCCGGGCCCGTCCTTCCCCGATCCGTCTCCTGGGCACCCAACGAGTAGCTTACACCGGAAAGGGCCAACGGCACCGCGGTGCTGAGTCCCAACCCACGCCCACCTGTGGCTAGCGGGTCATTGGTACTGGGCATCTTTCCTTCTTTGCCCAGACATTACTTCAGGAGCGGTACCCTGTGTGGCTGGCGACCCCCGTCTTGGGTGTGGGAGTGTGCGGCACGGGGACAAGACCATCAGCTACTTGGTAAGCCGTCCTGCATGCACCTGCTTTAGTCCTGCTCACGGCTCCGTATGCACCTTAGACACCTGGTGACCCCGGTTTAATCTTCAAAGCCTGGCTCCCGAGTCACCACCTTCGAGAAGCTCCCTGCAAGTCTACAGTGAACGGCTCCCAAAGCAGAATGCATGCGTCGGGACAGCAGGATGGTGAGCGGCGCGGATTCTGGAGGTGGACGGCCCGGGTACAGACCCCTCCTGTGCCGCTCAGCTGCCGTGTGACATTGGGCCAGCCGCGCAGCCTCTCTGTGCCCTCATTTTTCCACCTGCAAAGCTGAGATAACCGCAGCACCCATCTCACAGGATCGGTGTAAAGCCAAAAAAAGAAAAAGAAAAGAAAGAAAGAAAGAAAAAAATAAAAAAAAAAAAAAGAAAAAGAGTTCATGGGCTCCGGGCGTGGAGTGTGGCCCGCGGCCCAGATGGAGGGAGAGGCTGTTACCATCCCGCAGCGTGGTGACTTAATGACAGTGTCGCTGCCTGCCCGCTTCCACCGACTGGCGAGTCTCCCGAGCTCCGGGATCTGATCGCGGTCACCTTTGCGTCCCCTGCCCTCCAAGGCCGTGCTGCTTACATAGGTGCTCGTGAATATTTAACGAATGACTCAATCAATGAATAAGTCTGTTTGAAGCCTTCTGAGCCAGAAGGGAGGGTCGTTTCCCCGAGCCCCCTGCTGCCCGTGGACTCCAGTGAAGTGCTCCGCGGATGTCACTCTGAGTCGGAAGAGACTCTCCATCTCCGCGACCCCCAACCTTGCGCCGCCTTAATATCCTCTCACTAACCTGAAAAATTAAAATTCCTTCCTCTCTTGATGCGATCCCTGAGTGGCAAGCACTGACGGCTTTCTCCCCCTTCCCCTCGAGTTCCTGATGAAGCAGAAGCCAACGCGACTGTCTCAGATGCTCTCCAAGGAGCGTCTGCCCCAGAACCGGCGCGGCGGCCCAGGCGGGGCGCAGGGCCCGCAGCAAGCACGCGGCCGAGGAGCCAGTCCCTGCTGGGGGCGGAGATGCCCTGGCCCTGAGAGCTGAGGCCACTCGCACCCTCACACAGACGGGTTCGTTTTCGGACTGGGTGCGATGCTTCCATTCACTCATTCGCTTGTTCGTCCGTCCGTCCAACATGTAAGTGCTGAGAACCTCCCGTGTGGCCGTAACGAGCGAGCCGCACAACTCCAGCCCCGTCGTCCACGTGGCGATCCACGGAAGGCTGCGTGCCACCCGAGGGCGGAGCCCCCAGACGGGGTGGTCCTCCAAGGGACCCGTTCTGCGGATGCAGGAATGTACAGGACCCAGGCTCCCTCTCCCAGGAGGCTCAGCGTCAGTGGGACAGTAACACCTGCAAAAGCACAGACATCACCACCCCCTCGGGGGAGTGAAATGAGGCTCACCCAGAGCAGGTGGGGGTTCCGAGGACCGTCTCTGGGGGGCTCGGGCAAGGCTTCCTGAAGACATCCGTCAGGTCTGATTTGGGTTTTGAACGATGCTCAGGAGTCTGTTCGGCGGATTAGGATGGGAGGGCCTGGGGGGGGGGGTGGTGGAGGCTGTGCAGGTTCCAAGAGGAGACAAGAGCACGCGCGAAGGTGTTTGGAGTCGGGAGAGCGCGATCCCGTAGGGTGCGGTCAGCCGTCCCCACACTGGTTTTGGAAGCGTGTGCAGTGGGGGATGAAGCCGGGAGGGAAGCAGGTGCTGGGGCACGAAGGGCCTTGGAGGGCGCCCCCCCCCCGGGGCCCCCAGCCCAGCCCCTGGCAACCACGGTCCTACTGTCTGCCTCCGGGAGGTGCTAGTTTGTACCCTCCGTATAGGCGGGGTCGTGCCGTGTGGGTCCTCCCGTGGTGGGCTTGTCGCACTCAGCACGGTGCCCTCGTCGGGGGTCATCCGTGTCGCTGTATGTGGCAGGAGCCCCTTCTTTACTACGGGTGGCTGATGCTCCACCGCACGGCACCCTGCACGGCTCACCCGTTCCTCCGTCGGTGCGCACGGGCCTCTTGCCACCTCTTGGCGGTGAACGTGGGGGCACCGGCATCCCTTCAAGATCCCCCCTTCCATTCTGGTGGGTGTTTACCTAGAAGTGGGGCCACTGGATGATGAGGCCACTCTACGTTCACCTTTTGGAGGACATCTCATACTGTTTTCCGTGGTGAAAACTGCACCGTGTTTGCATTTCTTCGCAAAGCTTCCAGTTTTTCTACAATTTCCCCAATACCTTAGCATCTTTTGTTTGTGTGTGTGTGTGTGTTTATAATCGCCGTCCTGTCAGCGGTGATGCTACGTCCCATTAGGGCTTTGATTTGCCTTCCCCTTGATGGGCCTTGAGGTGCTGTGATTAAGGCAGCAGAGCCCGTCTGCCGGTGCAACCAGGGGCTGAGGCCCCCCCGCCGGGTCCCTGTCGTGTTGTGACTGCGAGTCTCTCGTGGTTGACCTGACTCTGTCGGGGAGGCTCTGGCTAGGCGTCGTTTTGCCAAAGAACTTCGCCAACTCCCTTCTGCGGGGCCGGCCTACAAGGGAGCAGTCCCAGACACACTCACACGTGCCTCTCAGAGAAGCGGAAGGCTAGCTGGGGGATCGCTCCCTGTGATGTTCCTTCCGGTGTGTCCGCAATCTCCCAAGGTGCCTGCAAGGAAATGCATATTCCAGGATGCACCCTCGTCCCCCAGTCAGAAGGGCTGGAAACCTTCCTACTCAGCAGCCCCCCACCCCGTGCACTCTCACGCGTGCTGACAATTGAAAACCGGGTGGGGTGGCCCGGGTGGCTCGGTTGGTTAAGCATCCAACTCTTGATTTCAGCTCAGGTCACGACCTCAGAGTCTTGGGATCAAACCCTGCGTCGGGGTCCTCGCTGGGCATGGAGCCCATTAGGATTCTCTCTCTCCCTCTCCCCCTGCCCCTCCCCGCACCCACGCCCTCTAAAATAAAAGAAATCTGAAAACCGCCCATCACATTCAAAATCTGAATTGTACGACGAGGAAACTGAGGCCCACAGAAAGGAAGGGATTGTCCCAAGGTCACACAGAAAGTCAGTGATAGAATATTTGGCCCCTGACCTCATGAACCCAACGTACACTTTCAGGAAGAGCAGCCACGTCCACTTAGACAATATATATGCAAACTTAGAGAGCTGTCGGCACGCCCCGATAGTCACATGGAAACAGCACAACAGACCTGGAAGGCAGGTCTTCCGATTTTGCACCTTATTATTTTTTTTCTGATAAAGACACAGAGGGGATCCCTGGGTGGCTCAGCGGTTTGGCTTTTGCCTTCAGCCCAGGGCATGACCCCGAGGTCCCGGGATCGAGTCCCACGTCGGGCTCCCGGCATGGAGCCTGCTTCTCCCTCTGCCTGTGTCTCTCTCTCTCTATCATAAATGAATAAATAAAAAATCCTTAAAAAAAAGAGAGAAAAAGGACACAGAGGTTCTAGGAGGTGAAAATCCTGGCAGGTGGTCTGAGTCCATGTCCCGGGTTCTCCTCCTTATGGAGAAGATCCAACAGGAAACATTCAGCCAAATGCAAGTTATCCTGGCACGAGCTGCACGCGGCAGCTGGAGGTTGTGGGTGGCGGGAGGCTGACGGGCGTTTGCGGGGACAGACGGGTTACTCAGGACGGGGCACTTCAGCCAAGGGGATTTCTGGACCGTGCCTCGGAAGAAGCTCTAAGTTGGCTAAGAAGAGTCATAGATTCCAGGGTCTTCGCCATAATGCATCCTGAGGAGAGTGACACCAGGGTATTGAAAACACGATTGTAATGTTTCCGGGGGGAAAATTAACGGTCTAATCCTGCGGAGGCTGGATTCGACTACGCGCACACCACGGAGCTTCCCTAATCAGCTTTCCCTCTTAGCACGGCTCAGGGTGAAGGCAGAGGGCTGGAAATAGTCCACTCCAAAATCTTTTTGATTGCAAAGTGTTTCAAGAGGGAAGACGTGGGTGACAGACTAATAAAACCCAGGACGGGCTTGCGTGCGTGTTTTTCCACAAAGGCCCTTCCGCCCCAAGCCCCACAGCCACCCTCGGGACGGCCCCCAGGGCCCTCCGGCCCCACCACCCCGTCCAATCCCGTCTTTCCAGAAGCGTTCACGCAGCACCTCCTGGGTCCTCACGGCGAATGTCATCCGGTTTAATTCTCGGCTAAAACCCAACCCGGAGCCGGGTTTGAACTCAGAAAGCCTGGAATAGGAGCTAAGGGTTAAGAGGGACGGATTCAGCCAATAGGTCTCAGGCGCCTACCGGGGGCTTTCTCCGGACCCTCGGGGGGCTTCCCTGGACGTGGGGCGATCTCCCGCCGATGCGTGTGCACCTCACCTACACTCGGGCACGTGCTCAGACGTGGTCGGCCGGAATTTCAACGCAGCGCACGTGATTGGAAAGGGACCCTTCGCCACCGGCCCAGGCCGCCTCTGATTGGCCTCCTGATCCTGGGGAAGCGAGGAGGAAAGTCCAAGGTCAATAATGAAGCTTGCGCTGTGAGCATCGCCAGGGACGGGCACACGCGCCGGGACCAGGGTGACCTACCAAGTGCTGTGGCCGCTCCGGGGGAGAAAGGGTCTGCTGCGGACGCTGGCCACAGGCTCCTCGCGGGCGCCCGTCCCTCCTCCCTCGGCCCCTCCTGACCTTGCTATCTGCGTTGCTTCTGGAATCTCCTCTATGCCTGCGCCCTGTTCGCTTTTTTTTATTATTTTTTTATTTTTTTTTTCGCTTTTTTTTATTTTTAACAGCCTGTTTGCGACTCAAGAGTCACTAATTAATTTACTTTCCGACTGCGCGGCAGTCGCGTGAACGCTCCATGGGACGGGAACGCATGTGTCCCCACCACCACGGGGGCCTCAGGACGGACACCAGCAGGTGTCAAATGGTGGTTGGAGGAAGGAAGGAAGGAAGGAAGGAAGGAAGGAAGGAAGGAAGGAAGGAATCGGCGAACGGCTGCATTGCCCTGATGACCTGGTCTTCACAACCCTGGGAGGTAAGGCCTTATCAGCCCCTTGCGGAGTGAATGAACAGAGGCTGTGAGATCTGACAGGAGGGGCGCAGGGGGCGGGGACTGGACCCAGGGGTGTCGGCTCAGTCCCCGGGGGGCCCATCTCATTAAACCCAAGCACGTTGAGTTGAACTGACAGATTCCGGGGACTGTGCATTCACCAGGAGGTTGACCAGGAAGCCCGAGAAGGAGAGGGGCCCAGGGGACAAAGAGGCACAGAAATGGAGAACGACGCTCCCCACGCACGGCTGAGTCTGACCCCATTGATCACGTTTGTAATAAGAGATCACAAGCACAACGACCACTCAGGGTGTGCTTCAGGCTGTACCTGGGCCAGGGAAGGATAACTTGTACCCTCAAGGTGCCGGGGAAGGGAGGAAGCTGCGTCGGGGATGCCGCTTGGGATGCAGAGGAGCTGCTCTGGGGTGCGGCGCGCGGACAGAGCAGGGACGACGGAAGGCACCCGTGGGGGCCAGACGGCCGAGGTCTGGGCTGTGACCCGTCCGGGGGCGTCCGCTGGCCTCTCCGCATGCCTCCCGCAGGCGTGTTTCTCATGCATCTGTGTAAAAGCACAGTCCGCGTGGAGCCGGGGGGTGGGGGGTCCAGAGGAAGGGAAGAAGGGAAGGAAGAGCCCCAAGTGAGTCCCCCTTTGTGAAGCACAGTGGGCTTGGACATGCACTGCCGGGGACGGGGGTGTAGCCACCACCGCCTGGGGTGCCCGCTGCAGAGCCCCCGCCCCGCCCAGGGCCCTGCCCGCCTCAGCCTCCCCCCTGGAGGCGGGAGTAGGAAGACCCGGCCCCATGGGACGGGAGCCCCATCAGGGCTGGGCTGATCCTGCCAGCGGGGAGCCCCCCTCTGCAGCTCCCAGTCGCAGCGCCTCTCCCTGCCAGTCCCTGCCAGTCCCGCTCCCTTCCCGTCCGGGCCTCACATCGGGGCCCTCGCCCCCCAAGTGGCGCTTCCCAGCCTCCCCCTGCGCGCCCAGCCCCTGCTTCCCAGCTGGTTCCTGCACAGCGTGCCCCAGGGCGGCCAGCGGGCCTGGGGCTCCGGGGCCTGGGACAGGGGAGCCGAGGCCATCACACCTGCCTTCCCGGGGTTTACAGCCGCGACGCTGGCAGCAGCATTCCCGCCGCGCATGCGACCCCGAGGGATCACACGCTCCAGGTGTGGCCGCAGCATGACGTGAGGCGTGCCCAGGTGTGCCCAGCTGGCACCCAGGTGTGCCCAGGTGGCAAGCGCCCGTGAACGCGGGTGACCCGGGCCCCCCGGCTCTCTGCCGGGATCTGGCCGCACCGCCCCCTCTTCTCCTTCCCGCAGCACAGGGATTTTTTTGTTTTGCTTTTTTTTTTTTCCTCTCTTTTCTATGGCTCTCGTTACATCCTGCCTCTCAACACGAATATTTATTCACATTCTGTGTCCTGTAATGAACCATGTTCTTTTTGAGGACAAGAGCTATGTTTGATTCATCTATATATGCCTACGGACGGAAAAAAAAATACCTAAATAAATGTGAACTGAATTAAAGTAATTCCGCATTGATTTACCTCTAATTATGGAATGGAAGCCTTTGTTCTAACATAAAAGAATCAAGGGTGTAGGCAGTTATTTTGGTGGGGGGGAGACCCCGCTGATACGTTTGAAACCAGCCCCACTGCGCCTTGGCCTGGGGCTGTCCCCCCATAGATGGAAGAGCCAAGAGGGTGAAGACGGTGAGCGCATTCTTTAAGCCCTTGGAAATTAAGACTCAAGGTGGGGAGGGGATAAAAAAAAAAAAAGGAGAGACCAAAGCAAATATTAGTTAGGAATTTGACAACAAAAATTTAAATTAAGAAATTAAATGGAGGAAGAGAAATTAAATGGCGTAGGAGTTTCCACCAATAGATTCCGGAGCCGTAAAACGACATCTCTCGCTCTTGTTCCTCTGCAAACAATTCCAAGTGTAAATGTATTTTTGGCACAAATGGCTCTGTCCTAAGATTCTTGATTATAATTATAATAATGGGTTTCTGAAAGCCTGCAAGTGGTTCTGGGAATGATAATAAGGGCTGAGAAAAGACATGTTGTTTATGTGGCGAGTGTTTGTGGAATATTAAATGGGGGTGGGAAGGGAAGCTCGGGCTATACGTTCCCCAAACTCCAAAATACACAATTACACCCAAGCAGCCCTTCACCGCCCCCTCCCTCCGGGCGCTCACACGCCGTCAGTTCCACGGCCCCGCAATCGGGGGCCTTGCGGCAGCGGGGGGAGCGCGCCCCGCGTTTTCCCGGTAGAGCTGCTCATCCCTTAGGACAGGCCCCGGGCCCTGCACCGGGGAGGGGACAGCCCGGCAGGTGGCTGAGCCGCCCGGCCCCCTCCCCGCGGCAGCGCACGCATGACGATGTCGCCGCTCTGACGGCCGCGGCCCGCGGGCACCAAGGCCTCCCCTCCCTTGGAACCCACCTGGCCCGGCCTTGGTGCGGGACCTTGGCGGTACTACAGCACCTACGACCCCCAGCGCGTCCATGGTGCAGACCACGTGTGACACTTTGACCGTCGCGCAGCCCACGGTTCGGGCAGCGAGCGCGGCCGCGCCTGGTGCGTCCATCACCACGACCTTGGTCCAGAGCGTCCTCACCACCCCCGAGGGAATCCTGCGTCCCCGAAGCAGTCCCTCTGCGCTCTGCTCCCTGCCAGCCGCTGGCAGATCCAGCGGGGCCCACTCCCGCCCGGCACACGGTAGGCCTTGATGAATGTCTAAGACCCAATAATTGGATTAATAATAATAATTAATAATTTTTTAGTAAGATTTATTTATTTATTTCAGAGAGAGAGAGAGAGAGAGTCCCAAGCAGTGAGCCAACGCCCCACCTGGGCTCCATCTCACCGTTCTGAGGTCACGCCCCGGGCTTCCCCCCGTAATTACCGGCTTAATCAATCATTCGTGTCTGCTCTGCTGCCTCCGATGGCGGCTCCCCCGGGACGATCATGGTTAATCATCGTATATAACAGCGTCAGGGGCACAGGAATGGTAACTGCCATCCGTTCATGTTTCCTGGGTGCAGATATTAGACATTTGTTTGATATAAGTGAAGTCGCACAATAATATTTATCCTCTGGCCTCTGGCCTCTTTCACGTAACACATGCTTTCAAGGGTCGTCGAGGTCGTGGCCCCTCTCGGAGCTTATTCCTATTTGCGGCTGCAGAGCGATGCCCGTGTGCCCCGCGGGGTGCTGACGGCTTTGGCCCCCGATGGACACCCGGGTGGTTCCCCCCCTTGGGCTCGTAGGGGCCGCGCCACGACGGGCCGGGTGCCGCGTTTGCACCGACGTGTGCTCTCATGTTCCCTGAGCCTATAGCCCGGGGTCTCGTGGGCGGTTCCTACGGCGATTCCACGCGCAGGTCTTTGAGGGGCTGCCAAGCTGGCTTCCAGGGTGGCCGCAACGTCTCATATCCCTGCACACCAGCGAGGTACAACCGCGCTGGCGCCCTCGAGCTCGTCTGTCTGTCTGTCTGTCTGTCACAGCCATCCGAATAGACGTGAGGCGATAACTGCACGCGGTTTGGGTTTGCCTTTCCCCGAGGACTCACGGTGCCGCGCATCTCTTCACGTGCTTATTGGCCGCTGGCGTATCTTCTCTTGAGAAATGCGTGTCGAAGTCCTTTGGTCATTTAAAAATATTTCTTGGGTTTTTTTTTTCTTTTCTTTTCTTGTTGCTGTTGAGTTTTAGGAGCTCTTCATCTGTTCTGAACATTCAACCCTTATCAGATACGTGATTCGAAAATATTTTCTCCCATCCCCTTAAAAAAAATAATGACGGGCAGCCCGGGTGGCTCAGCAGTTTACGCTGCTTTCAGCCCAGGGCGTGACCCTGGGGTCCTGGGATCAAGTCCTGCATCGGGCTCCCTGCAGGGAGCCTGCTTCTCCCTCTGCCTGTGCCCCACCCCCCGTGTCTCTCATGAATAAATAAATTCAAAAAAAAAACTGCTAGTTTGCCCAAAATCTTACGTACGGTCCACAGGACCACTTGGCCGACCTGCTTCACGTGAGCTGTGTCACCACGTGGGCGTGAGTTCGATGCCCCAACACGGCTGATAAGAAACCGCAATTCGTCTGAAGCCAACATCACGCTGCTAATTACACTTGAGCAAAGAAGAGAAATGGGGACTCTCGGAGGCACGCGGCTGAGCCAGGTCCCGCAGCTGGGCAGGGACTCGGGAGCTCAGGCTGCAGCGCGGGCTTCCTCCGGGGAGCGGCGGCTGCTTCTGGGTCCCTGGGACCGCGTGGCCTCGCCCAGGCCCCGCACCTGCCCCCGGAAGCCCATTCTGACCCGAGGGCGCTCTGGCTAGAGAACCGCCGCAGGCCGGGCCCGGGGTACGGGGCTGGGCTCGCTCACTCCCGCCGTCGGGGCCCTCGACGCCTCTGTCACCGGAACCCTGCTCCTGGGAGGCCTTTGTCTTTGCTGGACGATCTGCTCCCTCCCTCACACCCTTTGTGCCCGTGAACAGCGTGAGGCTGCAAACACGCCCCAGCAGCCCCAACCAGAGGCCGTGACACCGTTAAAAGCACCTGTTTATCGCCCACGTCCCAGCCGTACCTTCTCGCCCGCGCACCAGGCGCTTACACGGTGTCCTGAGCACTGACCAGATGCCCGCCCTGGGTAAGCCCTTGTGTTCAATGCCTCGTTCAGTCGTCCTTCCGGCTCGGCCTCCGCCCCAGCGGCCTGGGGACGGCCAGGTCGGGGGCCGGGGCCGCTCGCACCCCAGCGCGCGGTGAAAGCCCTTGCCCTAGGGACGCGTTTCCGAGCCGCTGACTCTCCGTGAACATCCACTATGCTCCGGGTCCCGGCGGCCCCACGGGCCTTGAGGCGAGTGGCTTTCACAATCATGGCTTTCCAGAAAAGGAAAGAAAGTGGGCTCGGAGACATTTAATGACTTAGCCGGGCTTCCCCGGCTAGTAAGTAAGAAAACCCAAATACTACCCCCTTCTCGGGCTCTGAAAACAGAGTTCTTTCCATCAGACCCGTGAATGAATGAAATTTAAAAACAAGCCAAAAAAAAAAAAAAGTGTCGAGTCTGGTGTGCGACCTCGAGGTGCTTCCCTGCCTGCGTCCATTGTGATGAGCGAAAGTCACCGCTCGCCGGGGGTCCCAGGGAGGAGTGCACACCCACCCGGTGGGTGGAGGACGTTTTTGGAAGAAACTAGAGAATTGAGTGAGGCCTCGAAGGCCTGCTGGGATTTCACGGGCAGAGTGGACCACGGGGTGCGGTGGGGGGATGGTCGGAGGGAAAGGTGCCGAGGCAGGGGCCCCAGGGCACCCAGAGAGGAGCCTACCCGGGAGAGATGGCAGGCACGGGGGAGAGGATGCGGGGGTCCCGGTGCCAGCGGACGGAGGGGCGACACCGGAGGGCCCCGAGCTAAGCACGGTCAGGACGGAGAGCACGTTTGAGCAGAGACTGTGCACAGAACGCAGGAGGGCCCCGGAAGGCGGAACCGCAGCACTCACGCGGGCCTGGGTGCTTCCTGGGCGCTTGGTCAGTGCGCACCTGAGCAACTAGACCAATAGTCTGCGAATCAGCAAGGGAATAAAGGGGAAGATGAAATTAGGGTACACGGGCTACTAGGCGCGGTGGTACCCGGTGTGGGTCCCTGGGAAAGAGCCGGCAAGACTGACAGGTGCCCCGGGTGAGGCGGAAGGACAATGCCCAGGCCTTCGTGCTCTCCCCCCCGCCCTTCTTGCTTTTCCCCCGCAGCCCGGAGCTCCGGCTCCCCTAGCAGCCGGCGGGGCGACAGGCGCGAAGGCCTCGATCCTAAGGCCGCGTGTGGGCCAACAGGGAGGCTGCGGGCCTTCCGCCAGACGTGGAATTGCGCAGGGCGTCCGGGCGAGTCTTCCAGGAGGCTGTTATGGAGCCGCCGCCCCCCCCCCCCCCCCCCCCCCCGCCGCAGAGACGAGGACACACGGGAGAGCTGCAAGGCTCCCGCCGACGGGAGCGGCCGCCTGTGACCAGCGCCTTGCAGGTTGACTCTGTGCATCGGGAATCACAGGGAACCTGACCTCAGAGACCAGAACCGGCCTCCTCTCCCCTGCACTTGGCCTTTAACTGCACCCACATTCGATGATTCAGCGACTACCGGGGACCCGGGACCGGACACTGGCGCTCCCAGTGCACGCAGGCCTGCTCCCCCGCACGGGCCTCCGAACACGGATTCAAACACGCGATGCTTTAAAATACCTGGGACGCGTGAGGCCTCCGTGGCGCGGGTCTGTCGGACGGCGTCCCTGCCCCCAAGGCCACACCAGGTCCCCGCTCCTTCTGAGTCCTCACCTCCACGTGCAGGTCTCAGGTTGTCTGCAAACCTGATCCTGGGACTGAGACCACGTCATGTGCTCAGCTTCCTCCACGCAGCCCTCCTGTGTGGAGTCACCGGAACACCCATCCTTTCCTTCTCTGTCCCTCCTCCCAGCCTTCTATCCTGTCCTCCTCCATCCTTCCTCCCAGCCTCCCATACTTTCCTTCTCCATCCCTCCTTGCACCCTCCCATCCCTCCTCCCACTCCATCCTTTCCTTCTTCATCACTCCTCCCAGCCTTCATCCCTCCTCCCAGCCTTCATCCCTGCTCCCAGCCTTCATCCCTCCTCCCAGCCTTCCACCGCTCCTCCCACCCTCCCATCCCTCCTCCCACTCCATCCTTTCCTTCTTCATCACTCCTCCCAGCCTTCATCCCTCCTCCCAGCTTTCATCCCTCCTCCCAGCCTTCCGTCGCTCCTCCCACCCTCCCATCCCTCCTCCCACTCCATCCTTTCCTTCTCTAACCCTCCCCCCAGCCTTCCATCCCTCCTCTCAGCCTTCCATCCCTCCTCCCAGGCTTCCATCCCTCCTCCCACCCTCCTCCATCCCTCCTCCCACTCCATCCTTTCCTTCTCCATCCCTCCCCCCCCCAGCCTTCCATCCTTCCATCCTTCCCACACATCCCTACAAAGTGTCCTCCAAGTGCCATCCATGTGCCGGGACAGCAACACGGCAGGTGCCAACACAGGCAGAGCCCGGGGCTGCCCACGATGACACCTCCCTCACCCCCTTGCCTGCTGGTAACCACTCCAGTGCCCTCCAGCCCTGCAGCCCTAACGATGGCTGATTGGCCCCTGACTAGAACGGTAGATGGGCGACAATGGACACCACTCAGCAGCCACCACTCAGTGGCTCTGAGCAAATTGCTTCCCTTGCCTACATCCCTCCTCATCAAACAGAGATGAAAATAGTAAATATACATCGTTCCAGGGGCGGGGAAACACGTGAGTGCCTGTGCCGGGGTAGGTACTCAACCATTGCTACTATCGACATCAACATCATAATCTGTAAAATGAGAACACCAGCAGCCTCCCCTTATTAAGCTCTCCGTGCTCACAAAATTTCAACGGCTGCCCGTTGCTTTAATGCATGAACCCAAACCCTCACAACGGCACAGGGACCTTCCGTCCTTCCGTCATACCACCGTCGAGCCTTCAGGGCTGCTCACCAAGCATTCCCGGTCCTCCTCCTCCTCATGGCAGCTTGCAAAGTTCCCAAGGTTGTAAGCTCTGTCTTCCCGAATGGGGGTGATTTGAAACAGAACCTTGTCATGCTAACTGATGACAAACATGGTACAAGTGAGAAATCAATCTCCCTTACATTCAGCTTCTAATATTTGGGGCTTCTCGTTATTGCAGCAAACGCTAACCGCATCTGACCAATACCCTACCCTTCCTCCCTCTGGCCACAGGGCCTTTGCTCAAGCTGGGCCCTCTGCCTGAGAGTCTCTTCCCTCTTTACCGAAATAATTCCCGCAGGTCTCAAAACTCAAGCATTTCTTCTTCAGGGAAGGGTTCCCTAATTATACCGTTCTCCCCTGTCAGAGGCTCTCATTTTATCAAGTATCTCTCCTTTACCACTCTTCTCAAAGTGGCAATTTTACCTTTATTTATTTGATGACTTTATGGATTTCCATCTCTTCCACCAGAGTGTCAATTCCATGGGAGCGGCGCCCAGATCTGAAATGGCTCATCACCTTGTCCTTAGTGCCCATCGTAGGCCCGAAATACGTGCTTGCTGAACGATGGAAGGAAGGGAGGAAGGAAAGGAGGAAGGAAGGGGGGAGGGAGGAAAGGTGACCGCCTGAGACAAGTGCCCTGTGCCCCTAGGTTCTGAGCTGGCCCCACCCTGCTGGAGTCCTTGGCTGTAACGCGAGTCGCTGATGCAAGAGGAGTCGGGACGCTGATCCCCGTGTGGTCAGACCCCGCGACCTCCGCCTGGCCAGCCAATGCCTGCCGATTCCTCAACTCAGGCCTTCCCGCCTGGTGCCTGCCAGGGGCCATGACGGAGTCCCAGCGGCCACGCCTCCCCCACCAGCGTCAGCCTGGGCCGCGAGGGCCTCGGTGTCCCCAGATGCCGCAGCCCGGCATGGACACGCTTCCCCCTGTGTTAACACCATGGTCTACACCTCTCCACAAATCAGATTTACAGAACACAGAGCATTTCAGGAGCTTGGGGACACCTCTGGGGCCTTGCAGTTCCGTGGAGCTCATTATGGAAATCAGCTAAATGCTGAGGAGCGAGATAAGTGGGAACTGTTTACCAGCCCCTTCCGCCAGAGACACACAGGCTGCACTAATGGGAGCTCATTTGTGGCCTCCCTCGGGCCTCCACCCTCTTTATCTGCGACTGTGACTAATCTGCAGGGAGAGGGGTGCAGGTGTGCACGACGGCGCTCTCCGCGGGCGCTGGGTGCTTGGTGAAGGGGACAGGGACAGGCAGAGGGAGGCAGGCCCAGCTCACCCCACCCAACGGAGGAGCCGCTTCCCGCCTCCCGGGCCCTCGATGCTCCGGCCAGCCGACTTTCAGAGGCCGGCAGAGATAACGATGGCGTCCGAACTGCTGCCCACTGGGAGCAAGCTCCGGTCACAAGGCACTTTCACGTCCATTGGCGTGTTGGAGCCTCGCAGCGTTTTGCTAGGTGGGTGTCCTGCTAGTACCTGCGTTGACCGGCCGAGGAAACAGGCTCAGGAGCAAGGCGGGTCACTCAGAATGTAATCGGTGATTCTGGTCTGCTCCGTCCCAATACAAGGTACGTTCACCACGTCACCAAAGCTCTTTAAATGGGCCATACTAGAATTCCATTAATGGGGGTGTGGGGTGTTCTCGCCCTTCTTGAACTTGCACACAGATCTGGTATGTGTTCATCTCCGGGTGTTGGGGATTTTGGGGGTGGGGTGTGCATGGAGTGGGCAAGAAATTCAACATTCATACAACCCTCTCGGGTGGACTGAAATTCCTAAAAGGTTAAAGAACCACAGGGGGTTCGGGACCCCCTGGGGGCATGGGCTGCTCACCTGGTGGGCCAAGGAGGTCTGTAGCTTGGACGCCTTTGCCCGTCCAGCCATTTCCCAAGGAACAAAGGTGTGAGTTGAGTGAGATTTGGTCTCCACGGTCCACGTCGTCTCGCTGCTGCCATCTTTCTCCAGTGATGGCCTGTGTGATGCCCCCAGCCCCCCCGCCCCCGCCCGGTAGCCCAGCCACTGCAGCCGGGCTGCTTCTGCTCTGCTCCCGGCTCTCATCACACATCTCCAGGGGTTCGTCGGAGGCAGCCAGACCTCAGAGCACAAGGCGTCCCCCCGACACTGGGTAAGGCCAGGGAAGCCAAGGGAGGTGAGATCTGTGTGTGCAGGGTCTAGTTTTTGTCCTTAACCATCTGGATATTTTTACATTAATTTCGATATAACAAATATTGAATGAAGTATTTATTTATATTTACTGAATTTTGTTGCTGCCCCTTAGATTGTGCTCATGGGCTGAGTGCCTCGCTTGCCTTACCCTGGTCGACAGTCTGGAGAAGGCCGCATCCTCCGGAGGAGTCCAACCTTGGTCCAGACAGTGATGCCAACTATGCTCATGGGCTCATGTACGTCACCTGGAGGACCTTGGAGAACCCCTGGCTTAATCCTCATAATCTTAAAGCCCAGTGTGTGAATTAAGGAGCAGAGGGGAAGACGGGTACAGGGCTGAATCCTGGCTCCCCTCTGAAGCCTTGAGGGAAGTCACGTCACTTCTCTGAGCTTCCGTTTTCTTTTCTGAAAGACAGAAATTACGATGGCATCCACGGTTGCGCCAGTCGGATGGTATGATTTCCACACCATGGAAATAAATTATATAGCAATCCAGAGTCTAAACAGGAACCCGGCCTGGATCTGCATGTCCCCATCGTTCACCTTGAATTTGGACAAAAAGGCGAGCCTGAGGGTGAGTCAGGCCCTTTGCCAGAGACCCAAAGGCTCGCCATTGGTCCATGTGCTCTGACTTTGCAGATGGGCATCCCCGGGTCTGAATCTTGACACTCCCACCTACTTGCTACGTAACCTGGGACAAATATTCTGACCTCCCTAAGCTTCGATGTTTGTGTTCACAAGTGAAAATAATAATGCCCCGACCAGGGGATCCCTGGGTGGCGCAGCGGTTTGGCGCCTGCCTTTGGCCCAGGGAGCGATCCTGGAGACCCGGGATCGAATCCCACGTCGGGCTCCCGGTGCGTGGAGCCTGCTTCTCCCTCTGCCTGTGTCTCTGCCTCTCTCTCTGTGTGACTATCATAAATAAATAAAAATTTAAATAATATAATAATAATAATAATAATAAAAATAATGCCCCGACCATTAAAATCGCTGTGACGATGACCCGCGTCCAAATCACACGTGCCTGGCGATATTAGTCTGCTCTGGCTGCTGCAGCAGGATGGCACAGGCCAGGTGCTTGGAACGATGGAAATGTGTCGCTCATCGTCTGGAGGCTGGAAGTCGGAGGTCAGGCTGTGGTGAGAGCTCTCTTCCTGGTCACACACGGCCGCCTTCTCCCTGTGTCTTCACTTAGCAGTGACACAAGGAGCTCCCCGGTGTCTCTTCTTATGAGGACACTAATCCTGCCGGACCAGGCCCCACTCTTACGACCTCCAATTAACTTTTTTTTTTTTAAAAGATTTTATTCATGAGAGACACATAGAGGCAGAGACACAGGCGGAGGGAGAAGCAGGCTCCATGCAGGGAGCCCGATGCGGGACTCGATCCCAGGACCCCGGGGTCACGACCTGGGCTGAAGGCAGGTGCTCAACCACTGGGCCACCCAGGCGCCCTCCATTTAACTTTAATTGCTTCTTCAGAGGCCCCACCTCCAAATACAGCCACACCAGGGGTCAGGGTGTCAACACCTGAATTTGGGTGAGACACAAACATTCAGTCCCTACCACTGACCTACATGGTTGACCCTTGAACAACACGGGTTTGAACTGTGCATGTTCACTTACACGCGGATTTTTGTTTCTCAATAAATACAGTACAGGGACTGTCCGTGAATCTTCTCTTCCTTATGATTTTCTTCAACAACATTTCCTTTCTCTGGGCACCCGGGTGGCTCAGTCGGTGAAGCGTCTGCCTTCGGCTCAGGTCATGACCCTGGGGTCCTGGGATCGAGGGCCGTGTCGGGCTCCCTGCTAAGCGGTGAGTCTGCTTCTCCCTCTCGCTCTGTGATCTCTCTTGCAAATAAATAAATAAAAATCTCTTAAAAAATAAATAACATTTCCTTTCCTCTATCTTAACCTATTATGAGAATACGGTACATGGTGCAGATACATACAGAATATATGTCAACCAACTATTCATGTTGCCAGTAGGGCTTCCTTCTGGTCAACAGGAAGCTCTTCGTAGCTACCTTTTGGGGGAGTTAAAGGTTATATGTGAATCTTCGACTGTGTAGGGGGGTTGGCATCGCTAGCTCTGGCTTCGTTCAAGGGTCAACTGCGGTTAGTGTGCAACTATGTGTCCGTAGATATGGACATAAAAATAATAAATATTTCAGAAGCGACGAAGCCGAGGTAAGGAGAATCTGTGCCCAGGCGTACACGGCATGTTGGCAGCTGAGCCCAAACTCGAACCCAGGCCCCCGAGCTGAGTCCGGCGGACTTAGGCCTCACAGAGCTCCTCCCCAAGTTATTCACAAGGTTGGCCCAGAGATTGGAAGCGTCGAAGCAGCAGGAAAACCCGAGCCCAATCCTTGAATTTGGTGGCGCCCGGTGGTGCCAAGGGACCTCGACTGCAGGCCTGTCCCGCCTGCCCCTCCTGCTGTCAGAGACGAGGCGAAGCTGGCTGCGCGGCTGGCGCGGGGAGACTGGCTGCGCAGCCGTGTCCGGGTGCGGGAGGGGGCTACGTGCCTGACCCAAGGCTGGGTATAAAGTGCCTCTTACCAGGGCCTTTGCAGCAGACTCCTGCATTTCCCAGAATAATCTCGCTCATTACGATGCCGGCAGACTTTACAAGCCAGCTCATTTTTCTTCCCTTTGTCTCAAATTCCAATACCCTGCCCTTTTCACAAGATTTCCAAGAGAGTAGTTCACAGCGCCCATTTTGTGGGGAGAGAGGGGGGCGGGAGATGTCCCCAGAGGGTGAGCAGTATCTCAGCCTTAGTTTAAAAAAAGAAAAAAAAAAAAGATGAAGGAAAGAGCTTTGTCTGCTAAATCTCCCCGTTTTGGAATCAAATGTTATTTAAAATTCAGGACAAATTCTCGGCTCTCTTGCTGACAAATTCCACACGCGCACAGAGCAGAGGCGAGACGGAAATGAGAACAGCGATGTGTGAGGCGCCTAAACGTTCCTCATTAAATGGTCATTAGTGAGCACCTACTGTGTGCCGGATGCTGCGCTAGGTGCCAGGGATCCCGCGGCGAGCCAACGGATCGTGTGTGTCCCCTGGAGCTGAACATCTAGTGAGGAAGACAGACGTGGCCAAATAACCCCCCACGTTCATGATTCTAAGCTGGAGCAGGTGCCCTGGGTGGAGGCACGCATTGTCCTGAAAGCGTGTGAGTGGGACTCCTTCTAATTGGGGATCAGGGGACACTCCCCAAGGAGGTGACATTAGTTCGGGGACCCAAAGGATGCTGGCGGGCTCATCCAGGGGGGAGGGGCGGGAAGTCCTCCAGGATGAAGGAACAGCATGAGCAAAGGCCCGGGGCCAGAGGGAGGGCCAGTGTTTTGAGACCTGGAAGGACCTCCGTGTTCTTGGATCCTCGGGGAGGATCCGCGGGGAGGGGGCGAGCCCCGTGCCACGGGGCAGGTGAAGTCACGCAGGGTCTCAACGCCCCGGTGAGGCTCCTGGTCTTTATCCTCAGAACAACAGGGAACTTACCGGGGCTTTAAAAGGAAGAGCAAAAAATAAAATAAAATAAAATAAAATAAAATAAATAAAATAAAATAAAATAAAATAAAATAAAATAAAATAAAATAAAATAAAATAAAAATAAAAATAAAAATAAATAAAATTAAATTAAATTAAAAAAAATAATAAAATAAAATAAAATAATAAAATAAAAATAAAATAAAAAATAAAATAAACAAAATAAAAAAATAAAATTAAATAAAATTAAATAAAATAAAATTAAATTAAAAAAATAATAAAATAAAATAAAATAAAATAATAAAATAAAATAAAAAATAAAAGGAAGATCAAAATGTAAGGTTTGCGGTTTGTAGACATTTCTCTGACCGCTGAGTGGGACATAGATAGGCTCAGAGCTGGGGAGGAAAGAGGGTGTCAGACAAGAACGGATGTCAGCGGGAGCCCCCATGGAGGAGGCGGTGACAGCGGGGAGAGGCGACAGGTCCTAGGGAATACTCTGGATGAGTTACCAGCACGATTGCAAACACGGGCACAAATTCTTCCCCTTCCTGGAACCAGAGGGTCCCCGGCCCCACAGAGGCGGGGTGCAGCCACGAGAGTTTCCTTGGCCAGTAGGCCCAGAGCAGACGTGACACAGTGATGTGAGCAGCATGTGCACCCTGGGCCTTGCTCTTTCTTGCAGCTCGGAGGACCACGTGCCTGGGGTATAAAGAAGCCGGAGTGAGCCTGCTTGAGGACGGGAGACGTGGGCAGCGCCCGCCCCGGCTCCCCAGGCCAGCGTGTGCTCCATCCTGGGTCACCCAGGGCCAGCCAACCAGCCAGCTGGGTGCAGAGCTCGGCCGGGCACGCCGAGGCCCAAGGCGCCCAGCGGCCCAGCCCCCCGCAGCATGACCGGCTACATCAATGGGTGTCACTGGGGGGCATTACGCTTCAGAGGCGGTTTGGCTAACCGATGTCTGGATGTTTACGTCTGCTTTCTCTCAACAGACCATAAGGTGAGGGAGGAGTAAGACCTCCGCTGTCTTGTTTGCCACAACCGAATCCCCAGGCAAACGGGAGACATTCAATGAGTAGACATCCAGTAAGGGAAGGGCTCGTTGAATAAATGACTGTTATCTCTTTGGTTTCCCCTGGGAAAGAATCTCTGCACCAGCCCCAGGACTTCTCTCCCCTCCCCATTAGCAGCTGAGATGCAGACACTCCGGGGTGGAAATTAAATTCACATTCACCCTTTGCGGAGAGCTGCCATGTGCAAGGTTGGTGTGACGCTGAACGCTTTGGACGAGGGGGGAAAGGCGTATTCTCTGCCTCGAATCTGTTCACTGTCTGGTAGACCAGACGGACGCAGAGAGAAGCCCTCGCTTCTCTGGCCTGTTGTGCATTTGCTATGCCCCCCAGCACGTCACTTAGTGTTTTCCCCAATTCCCATAAGAAGCCCAGGAGGGAGGCGCTGCTGGTGTCCCCTTTCATTGGATGAGAAAAGTGAGGCAGAGAGAAGTTAAGTGAGCTCCCCGATGTCTGGGCTCCCAGACTCGAACCCAGCTCCACCAGGTTGCTCCAACTGCGACAGCTGTACAAGAGAGCTGTGCTAAAGAGGGGCTCCTGGTGCCTGGCATGGGCGGGCAGGAGCAGCCATGAGTCAGAAAGGGCTGCACAGGTATGTCGACGCGGGAAGGAAGACTGAGGATCCCCCATGTGAACAAAAGCTGAGCACCGCGCCGAGAGCTGAGCGACCACGGAAGCGCCCGGTCCGCCCGGGGAGCTGTGAGCTGCAAGAATGGCCAGGAAGAGAGGACACGAGGGGCGACAGGAGGCCAGCCCGGGAAGGGTGATAGAAACCACAGGGGCTGCAAGTTGAGGCCAAGCCACCTCCTGGGCTCCCTTCCGGCCCATCTCCCAGCGAGGCCAGCTCTCGGCCGCTCCTGAGAGCGCAGTGTCACCCCACGTGGAGAAGACCTGGCTTCTGATCTCAGCTTTGGTCCCTGGCTCTGTGTGGTTTTGGGGAAAGGACACCACGTGCTCCCTCTGGGCCGGTTACCCCCTCCATAAACTGAAACTGTGCATTCAGAACCCACTGTGCACGGGATCTATGACACGCTCAGCGCGAGGATCGAACAGGCGGGTGCGTGTGAAGTGCTGACCGGGTGCGTCGTGCAAGCGCTCAGGAGACGCTGGCACAACTGTCGCTGGGAGCATTTCAGCCGACTGTCGACTGTCAGAGCAGCACCCAAGGCCCCGGGCGCGCCCCGCTGCATCTAAAACCCCAGCTCCGGTACTTTCTTGTGAGTTGCTTCACCAGTCTGGGCCTCAGTTTCCTTGTCAATAAGCTGGGCCACACAACAGTGTTTCCCTCGTTGGGGCCCTTTAAGGATGAAGAGAGAATTCTTCTAAAATGTCTAATTCCTAGAACCAGGCCCCTCCCAACACACGCCGGCAAAGTTGAGGCTCGCAGAGGCCATGAACCCTGCTCCGGGTAGCACATCTGATAAATGGGGAAGCCGGAACTCTACGTTCCCGTCCTCGCTCCTCATTGGTGTTCCGGATGCTTCTGAAGCCACAGCGAGGCCAGCGCTCAGACCGTTACTGCTTCCGACCAAAGTCATCGTAAAACTCCAGAATGAAGGACGACTTCTCCGGAAGGACTGTTAAATCCCCGGAGACGTTGGAATTAATGCGCGCTCCTGATATACAAGCACACCACATTCCCAAGTTGGTTTTACGAGAGGAAGCTCTAAGCGTCTATGATTCGCAGGCGGTAAACGGTAACGACGAGGTAGTAAACTTTGTGGGGGAGCGACGGCCTGAGATCCTCTCCGGAATGAGGCGAATACCTAAGGGAGGGTGCGCGGTGGCCAGAGCCCAGGCCGGGGGTGGGGGGGCCCTGGGTCCCACCCCAGCTCCATCACCACCCTGCCCTGTGACCGGGCAGGACATCTAGCCCTCTCTGCATCTCCACGTTCCCGTCAGCGCAGAGACTCATGACTTGGGATCCAAAAACCCTCACTTTTGAGAGTGAAAGGGGCTGCTGTCAAGAATTACACCAGGACCACGGATGTGAAGCGGGTGGGAGGGACGCTGAGACATGAACGCCCAACCCACCGGGTGCTGAGATCGGGCCGTCCTCTGGAAGGGCCTTTCCCTGCTCTGACGTCTATGACAACGCCTGCTCCGGGGAATGTTCCCACTCAGGCCCTGGGAGCGCTCTGGATGCGGGGACCCCACGGCAGAGCCTTCTCCGTGAAGTGCCGTGGGCCGGGGAGAAAGCCGGGCTGTTTTTGAGGGAAGCAGATTCCTGGGGGAGACGTGAAAGCAGAGAAGAGGAAGGGCGACGGCGGCCGATCCTCGAGTCTCCGCGGTGCCCTCCCGCGCTGATCACGGGGCTAATCCTGCCATTTCTTATTTATTTATTTATTTATTTATTTATTTATTTATTTA
The DNA here is from genome assembly GCF_905146905.1 of Nyctereutes procyonoides. Lineage (NCBI taxonomy): Eukaryota > Metazoa > Chordata > Mammalia > Carnivora > Canidae > Nyctereutes > Nyctereutes procyonoides. The sequence goes on along the minus strand of NW_026575135.1, from coordinate 1,159,605 downwards.
TTTATTTATTTTTAATCCTGCCATTTCTTCCCATCCGTGGGGCCAGCCTCACAGGGCTGAGGCTGAGCGCCTGTGCAGAACCGGAACCCCCCACCCTGCGCTCTCGCTGTCCCAGTCGGGGGTCCCGACGTCGCTAGCCTCACCATCTCTGATGCCCGGGGCCTTCCAGACGTTCCTTGGCCTGCTGCTCTCTCAGACATGACTTGGATCCTCATCCTGAGCTACCCAGATTGGCGGTCTACACAGGCCAAGTCGATGCGTTAATGACTCAGCTGTCTGCTTGCCTCCTAGGATCTGGCTTGCAGGGAAAATCCTGGAAAGATCCAAACGTACCTGCCATCTGTTTGACTCGGACGTGAGCTGCCTGCTGAGAGGTCACTGATTCTACCTGGGGGCTCCAATTACCAGGAGAGTCTGGAGACTGGTCCCCTCAGAGGCGCCCCCTTGAGCCTTCCCCTCCTTGATGATGCTGCGAGGAGCCTCTTGTACGCGCACGGAGTCGGGGGCGCCGGGAGCTCTCAGCCCCAAACGCTTCATTCATCTCTTGCTAGATCTCCGCTCCGGCGTTTGATAGGGTTGTTGTTCAATATAGCGGCATTTCTCCCCCACCTCCGAGGGGATGGAAGGCAAGGGAAAATATTCCTGTGAGAAGTGAGGGTTTTCGGTCAAGCGAGCAGAACTCTGGGGGTGAGCTGACGGCAGCCGCCGCCGGGCCAGTGGATGGGGCGATGAGCTCTGTGTCTGTGGGACGCCGCCTCGGGCGCCTGAGCTCCCCGGGCCCCTCTCCGAATCCATCCTTCTGGGCTGTCGGGGTGGCTCAGTGGGACCGCAGGCCCCAGGTTGCTTTGCAGCAACTGCAAAGCGCGGCTCATACGCCAGCGGTGAGGATCCTTCAGGATGTGGAGTGTTCCTGTAAAGGCGGCGCGATCACTCGCTCTCCTCGCCCATCCAGGCTGCCCAGGCCCCTCCGAGCCACGCTCTGCACGGGCTGACGGCTTCAGCTTGCATTTCTTGCCAGTAGGGAGCCATCCCACAGCGTAAGCTGGTTCCCTGCGGGTCGGGGGCTGCGGAAAGCTTAAGCCTCAATCTGGGACCCGATGGGCGGGAGGCGGAGTGTGGAGGGTCAAGGTCTTCCTAGGCTAAACGGGCCCAGAGCCCATCCGTGTGTGTTTGTGACACGGAACAACAACAACGAAATGTTTGGCGGTGGGCGGGGTTGGCTGTTGGTTCTTCTACCCGCTTTCCTTAGCTGAAGAGGCGGCGACGGCTCACTCTTCTCCTGCCTTCCTTGAAGTAGAATCTGCACCAAATTCATCCCTACCTGCGGTCAGCAAATACTCGGTTCATACGTGCTTGGTTCACCAGGAGCCATTCTGACCATCAGAACGATTTCCAAATGCACCCAGGCCCCGAAAGGCGCCCCGACTCCTGGTGGGGGTCCACCCTGACTCCATGCCCTGCAAGACAGACCACGCTCATCTTTTTCCCTAAATCTGACAATGATCCGCGGAGAGGGCAGAGGGGCTGTCGCCCCCTCCCCGGCGCCTCTCCCCCGCTGCCCAGATGGGTGCCGCAGCTGCCTGCCCCTGCAGCAATCAAGAAGGAAGGCAGTAAGTCCTCTCTGCCTGGATGCCGCCCCTGGGTGGGGATGGTCTGTGAAGTTCTCATGAGTGGCGTCAGCTTGCGGAAGTCACCTTCTCCCTGCAGGAGTCGGGAGATTAAGCCCGCTCTCTCCATCCGCCTTCCAACAGCCGCACTTCTCTGCCTCCGTCCCCTCAGGCTGAGCATCCTTGGACGAGTCGCTCTGCCTCTCTGAACCTCGCTAGCTCTCCAGGAGAATAGGGGCGCTAATCCCCGTCCCGGGGCCCGGCTGCGATGAAGGGCTGAGATAACCGTGAGAGGTGCCCAGCTGCACGCCTGGCACATTTTTAAAGGCACAATATAAAGTAGCTGCTATTAATTTCTCCATCAGCAGCTGATGAAAGGGTAGATAGGGGATTAGGGACGATAATGTATGTAAAGTACTTTACATCGCGTCTGGCACCTAATGAGCGCTCCAGAAGTGTTGGCTATTATTAGTGGAGCTACGGACGTGTACATCGCAAAAATAATAATAATGCAAAGCGGGGAGGGATTAAACAGAAGACTCCAAGGAGTTTTCAGCTAACTCAGGAGGGAAGGAGACAGCTGCTTCTGGCTGAGCAAGAAGGGTCCGCGTGTCCCCAACTTCCCGGTGGGGGCCGGGGCACGGACGGGATGAGCACTGGGTGTCATGCTAGATGTTGGCAAATCGAACTCCAATTAAAAATATGTAGAGAGGAAAAAAGGGGGCCGGGACATGACATGGGGAAGCTGTGCCTCTAACAACACCCCCAGGATTTGAATCGAGAAGGAAAGCTGGAAAACTCTGGGGTGAATGACATCGGGCCGGGACTTGTCAGCCGGGGGGACTGTGGTAAGCGCCAGCTTTCACGTGACGACCGAGCACTGTGCTCACACTAAGCATCAGTCATCGGAAACGTCCTCGCGAGTCAGCCACGCATCGCCGGGCCCGGTGTGCGGGGAAGAGCACGGAGATTCGGGGCCCCGAAGGACTCGCCCAAAGTGCCAGAGCCAGGACTCACAGCCCAGCCCGAGTTCAGCGTCCGTGTGCTTTTCAGGCGACGCCCTCCAGACGTTCACGTGTGTCCCGAGGGCACCTCCCTTCGTCTTGGAGAAGCAGCCTGAGCAGAGGCCTGGCGCGGGGGAAGCGGGTGTTCGAGAACTAGCGATAGTAGTAGGGCACGGAGGGCGTCGTGGGAGAGAGGTAGGACGGGGACGCCGGCCTGTCCTGGGGTGCAGAGGAGCTGCTCCTACAGAGATCCCCAAGCGCAGGAGCTACACCAAACAGCAGCTGACCCCCCCTCACGTGCACGAGCACAGTGAGCGTCCCAGGCCCCAGGGTCCGGGCCGTGGCCGCTGTGATGCCCCTGGTGCCCAGGGGCCCGGGCGCGGGGCCTGCTCGCTGCGCATCCGCAGCACAGACGTTTCTGAGCCACAGGGAAACGGGGACAGGGCGCCCGGGGAGGGCAGGTTGGCCTTTTGGCAAATGGCCTGGAACTGACCAGAAAACGGGGAGGACACTCGCCCTCCTGGGCCTGAACCCGTCACGAGGCCACTCCCCCCTGCCAGGGAAGCTGGGAAACGTAGTTTCAGGCTGGGCTGCCTTGTGCTCAACCCAAGTTGGCAGGACGGGTGGTTGAGGGAAATTAGTAAAAGGGGAAAAGGGGTGAATGGATAGTGGGGATCTCCGTTGCGGGGTTGTAGAGGGTCAGAACATACCGAAAGCTGTTTCCTAGTGCTTAGTTTGGGGCAGGAAGCTCCAAGCTTTTTGTCTGTATTAGTTAAGACCTGACTGCCAGGGTGGAGGGCTTGCTCGGGGGATACGACCCTTAATTGGCGAAAAGTTGGTATTGAGGGTTTGTGAACAAGAGGGCTGGGGTGGGTGGCACGTGGCTGCGTTCGGATCTAGCCAAGGGGTACACAGCCGCAGAGGCAAGGCGGCAGATCCAGGCCTGGGGGTTTGGGAGGTTCTAGGAGCCCAGCCCTGCAGCTCCTCCTTCCTGGGGCCCTAGGCCAGGAGCACCTCTTTGTCTGGCTATAAAATGGGGTGCTGGGATGGTTGGTTTTGGAAGGATCCTCTGCTCTACAAGCCTACCTACGTCATGACCAGAGGCCCCCTGTGAGCCCAGAACTCCAGGGGAGGAGGGAGAAGGAGGAGAGGTGGGGAGAGAGAGCGGGAGAGAGATCCCCATGGGTCGACCACAGAACAAGGAAAGTCGAAAGTCGACCTTCACAAGACGGGGAGGGCCCTCCGGGAGCCCGGCCACCAGCAGGAGGGCACGACCGGTGACGGAGAGAACCATGCGCTTCCCCCCCGGAGATACCCTTGGACAAGATCTCATGTTACCAAAGAAAGAAGTCAAAGTCCCTGAATGTTTGGATTCCGTAGTAATTTCAGCACGACGCTTATGGCGACCCCGTGAGCACGGCATGTGCAAAAGTCGATGGGGGCCTTTGTCAACGAAAGGAAGGGGAAACTGGCAACTCGGAAAAACAAGCGTGGAAGTCAAGTGGGGAGAGGCTCGGGAGGCATAGCTGAAGGGCAGCGGGCCGCCGAAGGGCTGCGGGGGCCTCGTCACTAGTGTCACCTATTACCACGCCTCCTTGGGCGTCACCTGCCCGCCCCCGCGTGCGCCGCTGATGTCTGGATGTCCATGACGACAGCTGGCACGGGCTCTCCAGGCGGAGTCCAGGCAGGCCACACACCTGCTATTGCTCAGAAATGAGACGTCGGGGATGATGCTCAGGAGGACCAAGGCGGCTGGGGAAGGCGCCCCCGGATGAGCGACTCAAACCCATCAAGCTGAGAGAGAGCAAAAAGCTGGAGGCCCAGGCCTGGAACGCCCACGTGCTGGTTCACAGAGAAGCCAACGCGGCCACGGGAGAGGGAGGTTACTATGTTCTGGTCACAGAGTGGCAGCCGGGACCCCACCCCAAGGAGCCTGCCTCTGAGGTCCTGTTTGTCCGTCACCAGGCAGGCCGCGGGGGGAGCACACACGGTGGTGGGGAGTGCCTCCCGGGGCAGGGGGGCTAAGCCCCACAGGGGCCTCCGTGCCACGTACAGTGCCCGGGGTCTCCCCAAAGTTACCAATCACAGGGGTGGAGAGTGGGGACGTGGTCTATCGAGGAAGGGGGGGGGTCAGAGATGGAGGAGGTGGGCAGAAGAGGCAGGAAGTGTGCGAGCCAGCAGGAACGGAGGGGGATGCACTAGCAGGTGTCGGCGGCCACGCCGTGGGCTGTGCTCCTGGCACGGGACTCGGCCGGTGCACCGGGGAGGGCAGACACGCGCTTGCTGAGCCCACAGGTCGGAGGGGAACTCGGGGAGCCTGTGCTGAGAACCCCTCCCCGGTGCTGTAGACCCTGCTGCTCAAGGAACCGCACTCAGAACGATGCACCAAAGATAAGGGAAGCAGCTATTTGGGGTCTCCTGGACCCCATCCCAGTGTGCGTGTTGGGGGGTCTCCACACAACAACCGGCAATCCCGTAGATACAACCTGACACAAGCAAGGACACTCCGCACCCCAGCTGGGGTCCTGCCGTCTACCCAGGTCAGCGTCGGATCCCAGGGTCTGGCGCTCAGTCCTACAAGGTGGCCCCTCAGCGCCCGGAGGTCAGGGTTGGGGTCGCAAGCCCCGGTGGGTCCTTGGGGAGCCAGGCCCCATCCTGAGGGGTGGCCACAGCTGCCTCAGCAACGTGAGCAAGGACACCTGGGTCACCCCGGCGAGGACGGAGGCCAAGGACACACTTCCTGTTATAAACCAGGACGTCACAAGCAGGGGGAGCAGAACCGGGTCCCCTTAATTGTATCACACAACACACACACACACACACACACACACACACACACACGACAGTAGCTGTAAGCCTGGGGCCCTGTGCGCCAGGCCCTCGGCCGCCTCCGCCCACGGGGTCCTGAACCAGAAGATTCCTCACTCCCGTCCCACAGGAGGTGACACCGAGGCTTCAGACAGGTTGGCCCCCCCACCAGGGAGCCATGGAGCCCCAGAGTGTGGGCCCCGTCCCGCCTCCCTGCCGGTGCCAGGTCCTGACCCAGCCCCAGTGCGGGCTGCAGGGTGCTGGGGTTTCTAGTCTGCACCCCCTGTGCTGGTGCCCGTCCCCTCGCTGCACCCCCTCCCCCAGACAGCAGCCTCCCCGCTGCCTTACCTGGGGGAGCATCTTCCCTCCTACTTGGTGAACCAGAAACGGGGCAAGCAGGGGCCGCATCGGAGGGCACCTGACTGTGAGCCCCCGACGGTCCCTTCCTCTGCACCTGCAGCGCTCGGGTGCACAGAAACGGGGCCAAAGTCTCCCTCCTCCCTCTCCTTCCCCCTCCTCCCTCCTTCTCTCTCCTCCCTTTCTCCCTCCTTCCCTTCTCCTCTCTCTCTCCTTCTCTCTCTCTCTCTCTCTCTCTCTCACACACACACACACACACACTCACACACACGTGCATGCACCATCTCTCCTTCCATCACTGCATCAGCTGCTGGAGCGCCCTGACCGTAACTGTCTACTGCAGGCCTGTGTCCCCAGGAGCCACCGACAGTGTCAGCACGTGCTCCCGTGCAGCCCCCGGAGCCCCCGACCTGTCCCAGGGCATCCCTGCCTTTCCCCAAGGAGTGAGGAGTCATGAGGAGGGGAGGTGACAGATAGGGACCCCCCCCCCCCCGCCCCGCAGGAGCTGCACCGGCCCCAGCAGGCAGACACGAAGCGCAGGGGTGGGAGGTCGTGGGTAATGCTGCTGTGTTGAGGGCCAGGTCTGGATGTAAACAAAAGAGATTTCCAGAAGGTACAGAGGAAAATCCACGGGTGCTCCTGAAATGGGTTATCGTCCTCCAACAAGTAAGGGCCTCTTGGGACCTCCTGACGCCAAGACAGGACAAAGGTGGCCTGATGACAGCACCCCTCGGGCCAGGTGTTTGCTTTTCGCACTCACTCACCAGCACTGCCACCTGTTGCTCAGGGACCGCCACCAGCTCTGTTTGCAAGGAACGAGACCGAGGCCCAGAGAGGTGGAGCGGTGGGCCTCAAGGTCATACAGCCGGGGACGGACGGAAGGACTGGGGCAACGGCCGGCTCCTCCCCTCAGGACGCCCTGCTGCTCCCGGAAGCCAGCGGAGCCCACGCAGCAGGAGGGCTGCACCTTGACCTGGGGGAAGGCGGGCGCCGGTGCCCTGGTCCTCCTGCCTCCCCAACTCCCGTCCCGGGGTCTACGGGACCTTCTGCGCTGCTCTCCCGCCACGGCCACCGCCCCGGCCACCGGGCAGTTTCCCATCTGGAAGGTGACTGCCCCCCAAAGTCTCGGGGGCCCAGGGCAGGAGGCGGGGGCGGGTGTGTACTGATACAAACCAGACTGGCTTCTGCTGTCCAAAAACTCAAGAGACAGACGGAAGGACGAGGAAGTAGAGCAGCAGCGCGGCCGTGCGCGGCCTTGAGCGCACTTGGTGCTCAGGCTCCTCCTCACCTTAGCCTCTGGGGGGAGCGGGCCGGGGGCATCTGGGGGCCGGTTACCTGCTTCCTCCTCGGTGACCGATGAGGAGTTTTGAGGATCTTATTGACCACCGTGAGGTCTTTTGTGCGCAACTCTTTTGCCTTTTCAAGTCTTTGCCAGTTTTTAATTGGTTTTCTCTTGTTGATTAATCGCCGGTGATGCATCCTGATTACGGACCCTTTGTCACACGCAAGTTTTGCAAACAGCCACTCCCCGTCTCTGACTTCCCGCATTCCCTTATCAGCGTCTCCCAACAAAAAATGTGCTTCATTTTGGTGACAGTCGATTCATCATTCTTTTTTTTTCAGGGGTAGTGAGGTTTATGCCCCATTTAAGAATCCCTCACCGACCCCGAAGTCATGCGGATGCTCTCCCGTGTTTTCCTGTAGACACTCTGTGGCTTTCCTTTCTCGTGGAGGCCTATAACCTGCCTCCAATTAGCCACTTCTGTATATGTTGGCATAGAAAAGCCAAAGCTCTCATTTTTGCCCACAGGGGTATGCAGCCCACCGAGCAAAGGCCGTGTCTGTCTCACGGAGCGGCAGCTAGGTCCTCGCAGGAAGCCGGGTGACCAATAGGTGCCTCATATCGGGTGACCAAATGCCAGTTTCTGGGCTGTAGTATCATAGTATTTTAAACCAATCAAAACATAAATAAATACAGAGAATCTTAATGACACTGAGCTAGAGGTGGGAAAGCCAGGATTTTAATTTTGACATGGACGTGCTATGCAACTTTGAGGAAGGACTCCCTCTCCCTCATCCTTTGGATGGTCTTTTTTTTTTTTTAAGAGAGAGAAGGTGAGTGTGGGGTTGGAGGTGGGGAGCAGAGAGAGAGAATCCCAAGCAGGCTCCATCCTAGCAGGGAGCCCCATGTGCCTCTCCATCTCAGGACCCTGAGGTCATCACCTGAGCCAAGATCAAGAGTGGGATGTGGAACCCAGCACGCCCCCCCAGGTGCCCCGAACATCCATTCTGTGGGAGTCAAATGACACTAGCCCTCGCGGTCCGGGCTCGAGGGCTCTGTGCATCGGTCGGGCTCCAGCTGCTGCCCACCTGACCTCAAGTGGAGCTCCGAGTGGCCGCAAAGGAAGCCGCCGTGAGTCCAGGGAGTGGAAGGACAGCAGCAGGGGGTGAGCGGAGGTGTGTTGGCAGGTGCTGGGGTCCTCCTGCCCTCCAAGGGGTCAGTGCAGGGGGTGGACAGCCTGGAGCATCGCTCACCTAGTGTCCTATGTTCCTGGGGTGGATCAGGGGGCGGCAGTGCGTCCCCAGGGCAGTGTCCTCCCAGGCTGGCCCCCCCATGCCCTCCTCACCTGCACTCTGAAGGTGCTCTCCTCCCTGGGACCCGCACCAGGTAGCTCTGGACGCTCCTTCTGCCACCACATCTCTCCCTCCCTCCCTCTCCCTATCTCCCTATCTCCCCATCTCTGACCTTACCCTGCTTCACTCCTAAGGACACGTGCGATGACATGGAGTAGCTGACAATCTGGGACTTCCCCCACCGGCTCAAGGTCCTTAACATAAACACATCTGCAGAATTAATGACGCGCTTCGGGGACGAGGGCTCGGACACCCCGGGGACCATCCTTCCAGCCACTGTGCCAGCAGGTGGGCCGCGAGCCTGCTCTCTGCTGAACAGGTACGTTCATGGTTAGTTAGACCGTAAATATTTGTTGAATTAAATTAGTCTTCATTTTCCAAGTGCTGCGAACCTCCAACCGGCTAATAAATCAAGAATTCCTGAGTGAGGAAAGAGCCGGGGGTGGATCTCTAGGAAGAGATCGGGTGCCCGGGAACAGAGCCCGGAGTCCGGCTCCGGCGGGGCCCAGGCCTCTGGCGGCTGCGTGACCGTAGGTGAGCCCCCGACCGCCCGGATCCCTGATGCAAGCCACGGCCCTCGCCCTGCGGATCAGGGAAGGCCATCTGGGGGAGCCGCCTCCTGCGTCTGCAGGTACAGGTAGGGCCTGGCCGGGCGGGAGTAGGAGGTGCAGGCTCAGGGAGTAGGAGGTGCAGGCTCAGGGAGTAGGAGGTGCAGGCTCAGGGAGTAGGAGGTGCAGGCTCAGGGAGCGTGCCCCGCGCTGTGAGCTCGCAAGGCCCGGGCCAGGGCCGCACAGGCCCCGCTCCAGCACCGGCCCAGCCGCCCCTCCGTGCTCGGGCTCCAGCACCACCGGCCCAGCACCCCCCACCGCAGGCGCCCCCTGTACTTCCCGCCTCGGGCAGCGGGCGGGGCACGGACACCAGAAGGAGCCCAGGAGAAAAGGCTGGAACCTCCCTTTCTGCGCCTCCCAGCCCCAGCCCCAGGTCCAGCCCCCGGTCCAGCCCCAGCCTGCACACCTGAGCCCCGCCCACATGCCCTGGTCCTGCCCACAGCCCCGCCCCCGTCCCGGGCCTGCCCCCAATCACAGCCCCGCCCACATGCCCTGGGCCCGCCCACAGCCCCGCCCCCGGGCCTGCCCCAATCACGGCCCCGCCCACAGCCCCGGCCCTGCCTCCAACCACAGCCCCGCCCGCAGCCCCGCCCCCAATCACGGGACCACCTACAGTCCCCGGGCCCACCCCAACCCCAATCCCGGCTCCGCCCACAGCCCCAGCCCGGGGCCCGCCCCCAACCACAGCTCCGCCCACAAGCCCCAGGCCCTGGCCCCGCCCCAGCCCTGCCCCCCCAACCCCTAGGGCCCTCTAGCCCCTAGGACCCTCCAAACCCCCCTTGAACCCCAGCATCAGCCCCGCCCACAGCCCCGCCCCTGCCCCCAAACACAGCCCCGCCCACAGCCCCGGCCCCGCCCCCAACCGCAGCCCCGCCCACGGCCCCGCCCACATGCCCCGGCCCCGCCCCCAGCCCCTAGGGCCCCCCAGCCCCCCAGCCCCCCAGCCCCAGCCCCGACCACAAAGGCGCTGATCTCGGGAGGCAGCTCCCAGCCCAGCCGGGCTCAGCCTGGCCAAGGCTGCAAGGGGACCCAGAGCACCCGGGCCTCATTTCCGAAGGGTGTTATTTCACCCCTGCTTCCCAGATAATGTAACTGAGTCACTCAATTGAGCATAAAATAGAAATTTGGCTTCTTATCTGCCTCAGACCTGACTTTACTATTTTCTTTCTGCAAAATACATTTTTCACTATCTTATCTTCTAATAAACAATCCTGGCTCGGCAGCCCGTGGCAATGGCGCTGAATGCATTTAAGAGACATATTTTTCCTCTCTCACTCCCTGCGTAAAGTCTTCTGTTTAAAAGCCTGTGATTTTTTTCCCTTTCCTTTTGAAAAAAAAAATACATACATATATATATATATATATCCCATTTGTATGCCGTCTTCCTTTAAAGAACATACATATTTTTCATGAGTCGTCCTGATAGATCCCCCCTTATTCTCCCTTTCGCTCACTTGGTCAGAATTAAAAGCAGTGATTGCTCAGCAATGGTCGGTGAATCCAGAGGCTTCTGGGCCCGGGTGGGGAGGCCGGGCAGTGCCTCGGGTGGTCAGACCCTGACACCGGGACTGCGTGGTGGGCAGGACACCGCTGCCGACCCCGGGCCACGGATGTTTGACGCCTCCTCCCCAGTGCGGGCTGGCGTCAGGCCCCCGGACTGGGAAGCTTAAGCCACAGAGGCAAGAAGGGGGACCTGAACCCGCATTTACGGGCGCCTTCCTCCAAACCACCTTCCGAGATAACAGGGGGAGGCAGCAGCCCCAGGTTCCAGAGGACGGCAACTGGGGTTCAGAGCGTCCTGCACACCAGGACGAGGGGTTCAGGGCAGCTCTCCAGACTCCACTGGGGGAACGAGATCCTCACACACATGCTCGCACATGCATTTTATGGCCTGTGTTCGTGGTGCTCAGGCCACTGTGTCATTCCGAGTGTGAACTGCACAAGCGATGGGGTGGACAGTCACCCCGCGGCGGGCCCCCTCTCCTCTCGGCCGAGTCCCGCTATTTTGTGGCGGAAAACAGGAGACACGCCGGGTGCTTACAGTGTACGCTGGCCCCGCGCGGCGCCCTCCACCGTTGCAGCTCACACTCAGGACACACGGCCGCCCCCCGGGGCCCCTCGCGCACACCCTCGGGCCCCAGCGCTCTGCTCCGAGCTGCCAGGGTGTCCGGAACACGTGCTCCTGCCCATCCTCTGTCTGCCACCTCAGAAGACGCCTCCTGGGAGCGGCCTCCTGGACCGGGCACCCTGGCATGGCTCGTATTGCAGCCCGGCCCCAGGCTGAGGGGCTCTTTCACGTGGCATGTGACACACACACACACACACACCACCACAGCCCAGCACACTGCCCGGTGCCCACTGGGTGCTGGGCCTGTCTGTGTTGAACAATGAGTGAGTGTGACTGTCACAGCTACCCCGGGGACAGGTGTTTTTATGCTCATTTTCCAATGATGGAGTCCGTCTCCAGGTTAGCACTTCCTCCGTACTGGTGTGGGCCTGGCGGGAGCCCAAGAGCCCCAGGGCTCGCCAGACCCGTCGTAGCAGGCACGACGCCCACCCCGTGTTACGGGCGCAGGCCCCGAGGGACAGCAGGCCCGCGACCTCCCGGCTGGAGCCCCTGCTCTCTCCAGCCAGCCACAGGGCCTCGCGTCTGAGCTGCCAATGGTGAGAAAGAAGCACCGTCGACAAAAAAGTAACAAAAATAACCACACTCAGGGATCCCTGGGGGGCTCAGGGGTTTAGCGCCGCCTTCAACCCAGGGAGTGATCCTGGAGACCTGGGATCGAGTCCCACGTGAGGCTCCCTGCATGGAGCCTGCTGCTCCCTCTGCCTGTGTCTCTGCCTCTCTCTGTGTCTCTCATGAATAAATAAATAACATCCTTAAAAAAAAAAAAAACAAAACAAAACCATGTGCACTTATCCCAGGTCACTGCCACAGTGGAAAACGATGTGATAAGCGTTTGCAGTCTCCTCCAACATTTTGCAATCTTAGGGCAAAGACGTCCACGCAGAAGGACGACGCACACTCCCCACCCCGGCCTGGACCCTGGGGACAGCCCCGGGGAGACGGCCCTTCTGGAGCGAGACGGTCCGTGTGTACTTTGCTCTTCCCGGGGTGCCTGCCGCAGGCTCAGCTGCCCTCTGCCCACGCCGAGGCCTTCGCCGGCCCGGTCTGAGGACCCCATTTCTCACTCGCAGCCTGGAGAACAGGATGAGGTCAGTAGGTCCTTCTGTTCCTGCAGGAAGCCGGCGAAGATTAATCTGTGGACACAGAGACGGCACCCGGCGGTGAGGAGATTTATGACCGAGAGAAATCCAGGCCAAGGTCCCCGGGTTTTGTTTCCCTCTATCTGTCTTCCGACTACCACACAGCCTTGTGGTTGGAAGAAACTTCCAGAGGTCCTGCGACCCACCCCTGCCCCTAAAGGCCTTTGGGCAAAAGAAGGGATGACCACCGTGTGCCCACAGAGCTCGGGCTGTCTGCACCCGGGGGAGGCCAAGCACTGAACCTGGCCTTGAGGTGCCCGCAGTCCGGGCCCGGGCTACCCCGCCTCCTGACCCCACGCAAACTGCACCGCAGCCCGAGGGGCCAGCCCCCTGGTCGGCCGGTCCAGCCACTAGCCCCGGCTGCGGTAACCCCCACCTGGAGACTTGAGTTTCCTCCTGCTTTCGAGCATCACCAAGTTTATAAGCCTCCGTGCAAGTCCCCCCCAGGCCCTCCCTGCCACCCCCGGGTCTTCATCACGTGTGTTCATGGCAGCGCGGGGGTTCTCGCCCTTCATCTGCTAGAGGGTCACGACCTCCTCATCTTCCCAGCCTCAGGGCCCAGTCATGACACGATCTACCTCTCAGGCACGGAAGGCCCCTTGCAGCGTGGCGCCTGTGTCCCCCACGGGCCTCCCTGCCCAACAAGCCGCTCTCTGCCTGGGCACGACGCCGGGCCCCGCTAACACAGCTCCCCCCTTCTCCTCAGCCTCGTGACCTCCTGATGCAAACCCCGCACATCGGTCACGGGCCAGGTGGGAGCATTGCACCCACCTGGCCCATACAATGACCCTTATCCTCACTTGACCCTTACCGCAAGCCAGGAGACGGCCAGTGTTCTTGGAGGCTACGGCCGCCACCACAGGCCCGAGTTCACGCCCGCCCACGTATTCCTCTGCCAGGTCCCTCCGCGGTTACTGAGCTCCTATGGATGCTGCTCGGGGCCTCTACTGGGAGTGGAGGGGGGGGGTGTGGCTGGATTCACCCACCCAGTCCCCGCTCCCGTGGAGCTCGCTAGGCCTTGCTGCCAACGCGCCAGACTCCCCGCAGCCCAGCGCCCCGCACACGCCGCCGGGAACGCAGTGGGGGTTGACAGGAGGAGCAAAGTGCCTTGGCACAGCTTGTCCAGGCCGGTCTCGGGAGGCCGAGAGGACTCTGGGAGGGTCGGCTCCAGAGAATGCAGTGACAAGCGCTGAATTCAGGCAGCGAGGACGGGCAGGCGACTCACTTGAGATGACAAAACTCACCGTTGGAGGCCCAAGGATTCCATCCCGCGTCTGTGCCAACGCAGGTCCAGGCACAGCGCCCCGCGTCTGAGGAGGCACCCCAGAATTCCTACTCCAGGCCAAAGCCGCCAGGCCCGTGTTTATGCTCCCGGGGAACCGGGGCCTCCGTCAGTCCCCGGGTGGTCATGTGATGCAAGGGAGACATGACGCCTCCTCAAGAGCTACAGGCACCAGAACACAGTGCCCGGCCTCTTGGTCAAGATGCGCTCACGGCCATGACAGCCTCAGAGTAAGGGCGACTTCACTGGAGTGGGGAAGAGGGTCTTGGCAGGACTGGCTCCGCTCACGGAATCATCCACACACTTGGACGCTTTTCATCTAGTGGCTTGTCCGTCTCCTAGGGCTGCGGAGTTTTCAGGTGGATCCTCTTCGTCTGGTTGGTTGATGAACATGAAGAAAGCATGGGGGACGGGGTGGAGGGAAGGGAAAAGGAGAGGACCAGAGGGAAAGGGAGGGGTGGGGAAGGGAGGACAGGGGGAAGCATGGGAGACCATCCGAGGTTGTAAGGGCCTAGGGTGAACGTCACCGTAGGCCACATTCTGTGGGCTACAAACAATCTCATGAACAACCCCAGTTCCATAGTGTGGAGCCAGGACCCAAACCCGCATATCCAGAGCTGACCCGGGGGCAGCTCACACAACACACGGTGCCTGGCCTCTCCCCTCAGCCGCCCCAACCCCTGCTTTACCTTCTATGCCATGCAAGTGGCCCAGCCACTGTTCCAACCTCAGTCACCCTGGGAAGAATGCCTTGATGTTGCCAGATGCTCAAGACTTGGCACAAGGGATCATAACACCCGGATGTGGTGTCCAGATGTCTTTGCTCTAAATTCATAGAGGCAGAGGGGCTCCTGGGGGGGCTCAGCGGTTGAGCATCTGCCTTTGGCTCAGGGCGTGATCTTGGGGTCCTGGGATCGAGTCCCACATCGGGCTCCCCACATGGAGCCTACGTCTCCCTCTGCCTGTGTCTATGCCTCTCTCTCTCTCTCTGTGTGTCTCTGATGAATGAATAAATAAAACCTTTAAAAATATAATAAGTAAATAAATTTATAGAGGCAGAGAATGTCATGGTTTTCTACCAACCTTGTCATTTCACCAACCACGAAGCTGAAGTCCAGGCAAAACCAGGGAGCAGCCCAAGGCCATGCGTCTACAAAACGGCCCCGCTGGGTAGTAGAACCAGGCCATCAAGCTCAGCACTGGAACTCACTTGTCAGGATGCTCATTAGCCACGATAAATTTCTGAGCCAAACAGATCAAAGAGAAGGCTTTTGGGAGAAAGAAACACTCAAAGAACCCATGAAATAATTCTACGTGGACTTCTCCATCAGTTCAGGGGCTCTCAATGCTCCCGCCTCGCCTCTCGTAGCACACTCAGAACGGGGCACGCTCTAGAGACAGCTACGATCCTGAAGATCATTCCCATCCAAGAAAGCAACTGGAATGCAGTGAGGGTGAGGTGAGAGCGATAACCTTGGGCCCATTCGATATTTTTAAGGGAAAAAACTTTTGAACCTTTTCTCTTTATTTCTTTCCCCCCTGCAACACATTAGCTCACCCGCTCACCCTGATCTGAGCAGGAGCCGTATCCTGTCCTGCATCTCCGCTGTATGAACCCCCATCAAGCCCTTCCTCAGGAAGGGTGGGCTCGTGCCCCTCTCCCGGGCTCCAGCTCCACTTGGCAGGGGCTCCCAGGCCTGCCTTAGACTTGAGATCTTAGGGAGATAATGGAGAGAGAAGCACAGGCTGACAGCTCTCCCTGCATCTTCAGTAATCCCGGTAATGTTCCCCGCTGCTCCCGTAAACAAACTGCCTGTCTCAGACTCGGCGACTCCAGGTGCTCTGGCAGGGGCCCAGCAGGCCTACTGCATAAAACCCGCTCCCTGCACCTGAGCGGCTTGCCAGCCAAAGGCAGCTCCTTAAAGAAGAGCTCTCTAGAGCCCGAAGGTGCCCCATGGACCTTGCTGCCCTAAGACATGCGGCCAAGCCGTAATTATCCAGAGGCTACCCCGTGTTGTGTCTGTGCTAAATAAAAAGACACACATGATTCCAGTCTTCATGGGGCATCCAGTCCCACGGGGGAGGCAGGCCACTGCCATGCAGGGGGATGAGAGGAAGGAGGGGCGGTCACGACACCATGGGGCTGGTACTGGGGGTGCCCTCCTCACTCTTGAAAAAGAAGGTGCTTTTCTGCAGACTGGCTCTTGCATTTCCAAGCTCCTGCCAGGAGCCCGTTGTGGAACTGAGCACTGGAAACACCCCAAACACTAAGGTCAGGTCACCTGATACCTCTTTCTGTTTTCTTCCCACTAATGATGCTCCCTCCTGTATCAGTTGGCTATGGCTGCCCCTGCAAAAGGCCAGACACTGGTTGGCTTCTGCAACAGAGCCTTACTTTCCCACATTTCTGAAGACTAGAAGTTCAAGATGAAGGTGTCTGCGTCTCTGGTGTCTCCTGAGGCCCCCCTCCTGGGCTTGTAGACTGTGGCCCCTCCCTGGGTCTCCTGAGGCCCCCCTCCTGGGCTTGTAGACTCCTGGGCTGCCTTCTCTGTGTGTCTTCACGTGGCCTTTTCTCTGGTGTGAACGTCCCCAGTGTGTCTGCCTCTCCTTATAAGGACAGCAGTCAGATAGGATTAGGGCCCCACCCTACTGGCCTCATGGGGACTTAATCACCTCCTCAAAGGCCCTAGCTCCAAATATAGCCATTTGGGGGGTTAGGGCTTCAATACATGAATTTGAGGGGTGGTCGGAGACACAGGTTGGTCTATAACAGCTCCCGTGTACACAGTATATTACATTTTGAAAGTTACAAAGCATTTTAACTACTTTCAAGGGCATGGTCTTTGGGGACAGGCAAAACTGTGTGACTTTCAGATCTGCCACTTACCTGCCCCCTTGACTTTGGACAAGCGACCTTAGGGAACCTCAGTGTTACGCACCTTTAAAGTGAGATACTAATGTGCACGCTACACGTGTCTTAGACTTTATTAGGATTAGATGTTGGGTTCTGGAGAGCGCTCAATGAATGGCACAGGTGCTGCTGGGAGCGTTTGTTGACGGCGAGAACGGTGGTTTGGAGGGAGACCAGCCTAGGCTTAGCTCCGATGGGAAGAGCCAGCACTCATGCAGCACAAATATGCCAGGCCCGGTTCTATGTGGATTTGCCCATTTAATGCAACAGCCCTAGGGAGTCGGAACTATGATTCCCGCTTGACAAATGTGGAAAGTGAAGCACGAGGTTAAGCAAATGTCCTCAAGGTCACACATAGGGCGTAAGTGGAGGATCTGGAATTGGAACCCAGGCAGCCTGGCTCCCACGTCTCATTATAACTAACTCACTGAGGACCTTTATGCACTGTACGAGCCTCCTAAAGCAAAGCGGCACTATCACGGCCTAGGGTTGATACAAAGAATTAACTCCTAGATGGTGAGATGCTCAAAAAAGATATGCCTTCCCTTTTTGCTTGAATATCACTGTTTTTATGAATCTTTACCAGAGAAATAGTAATGACAACATTTTTGAGACAGGGCCGCCACTCTAAGAAATGAGTCATCTGAAAATGAGCTGATGAAACCCTCGCACCACCCCCTCCAAGTACAGAACATAGCTTGAGTCCATTCTCGAAAACCTCGAATGTTGATTAAAATACTTTTATAAAGTAGAAAAAAATAAGGCTAATATTAAAAAATCCTGTTTTATTAATCCCCAAAGGGAGGATTTTATTAATTCCTTTAGAATCCAATAAAAGTGTGTTTTTTAATCAACTTTGTTTTCCAACTCCTGTCCAAGTGTCAAATCGCAGCAAAGTAGCTCACATTTCTTGAGACGCTTCCAAGTGCAGGGGTTGGGTCAGGAGCATGGGGGGCTGCTAAGGACCCAGGCCTCTTAGACGGTCCAGCTGGACAGGACACACATGTGAAATGTTAAGTACTATCTACAGGATATGAACAAGTGGCACCCGTGGGGATGATCTTTGTCTGTTTTATTCTCAATCAAACAGGAAATAATTGTTCCAGAACAGTGCCTGGCAAATAATAGGCGCTCAATACATACGTGTTAAATAAGGCAAGAAAGTAATTATGGAGACATGGTAGGAAATTTGGATTTAACGCAAAAAAAAAAAAAAAACCAATACATCTAATAATTTTAGGTGGAAAGTGACATGGTCTGACCTGTTGTGTTTTGTAAACCACCTTCATTTACTGGTGGAAGAAGGGATACAGGTGTGAAGAGGGGAAGGAAGCAAGATTCCCATTTAGGAGGCCACTACATGGTGGGGATGATGACCGCCTGGACCGGGGGTTGGATGGAGAGGGGAAAGCGCAGGCTGCAGGGTATGGTTGGGACCCAGAGTTCACAGGACATGCCCGTGGAGTAGACATGAGAGATGTAGGAAATAAGGAAATCGATATGACCTCTTGGCCTTTGGCCTGCGCACCTGGTAATGATGACATTTACTGAGATGAGAGTAGCATGAGGAGGATTAGGTTCGGGGCTCAGGGAGGGCAGAAATCAAGAGTCTGCATTGGACGTGCTAAGGATGAGATGTCTACTAGACATCCGAGTAGAGATCCCAGGCAACGGTGGGACGGATAAATCAGGAGCTCAGAATGACGAGAGGGATGGCGGTGGTGATGCTGGGTGGCCTCCCAGAAGCCTTTGCACCAAGGGTAAGACCTGTTTCTCCACCACCACATTACATCCAGGCCTCCGTGAAACTAAAATCACAGGATGCTCAGAAATAGGCGGAAACTGAGGACGTAGATCCACAAACAACTGAGGATCAGTGCTCGAGTTTCCTGAAGAAAAGCCAAGACTTCCAGATGGATCCCCACCTCCTTCAAGAGGCTTCTGCAGTCTCTCCAGTCGTCTCCCACACCCAGCAAGTCCTAGGTGAGAGTCGCACAGAGTTGAAGTCCGCCCCACAAACGGCGGGTTTAATCAGATGCATGGCTTCAGCGCTGGGGCTTAATGAGGTAAACCAGACCTCCGGTAATATCGCCTGTATAATTGACATGGTTCTCTGGGAAACATTACGCTTTATAATGAAAATACTGTATATAATTAGAATCTAATAGGAAGAAAATAGTAATTAGCCAGAATTAACTGAACAGACGCAATCAGGCAAATAAAGGTTATCCTCAGGAGAGGACCCTTCAGAGTTCAAATGCACGTCCTGTAATTGTGGAGAAGCCCCAGTAATTAAGGGTAATTTTTTTTTCCCCTGCATCGTGGTGGAAGAGTTGTGGGGTATTTTTTGTTGTTGTTGTTGTTGTTGTTGTTTCTGGGGTTTCGTTTTGTGTTTTTGTTTTTGCTGAGTGCCAGGTTGAGCCTGGCCAAGAGCGAAGAACAAGGATCTAGAAGGTCATATACACAGATCCGTGGGAGGAGGGGAAGGGCAAGTGACAGGCAGGGGGACCCAGAGCCTGAAATTCCAGCTTGAAATTCCAGGTCCAGCTCTGCCATTAACCAGCTGTGTGACCTTGAGTACGTCGTTCCCCTCTCTGGTGATAACGATAGCAGTGGTAGCTACCCCGTGCCGCGTGCCCGCGGACTACGAGCTGAGCTAAGCACTTTCCATAAATCATTTAATAAAACGTTTGTGTTCCCAGCCGCTGGATCCACATCCTCCCTTTCTCATTTTCTTTTTATTGAAGTGCAATTGACATCACTGTTCTTTTAGTTTCAGGTGTACAACTTAGTGACTCGACGACTCTATACATTCGAGTGTGCTCACGACGGTAAGTGCGGTCACCATCTGTCACCATACGACGCAGTGACAATATTATTGACTATATTCCCCGCGCTGCATTTTTTCTAACCCCGTGACTTATTTATTGTCTAAGTGGAAGTTCACACGTCTGAATCGCTTGCGCCAATGGTGCCCATCTGCCCAGCCCCCTCCCTTCTGGCAACCACCAGCTTATTCTCTGAATTTATGATCCTGTTTCCGTTGTTTGTTCGTGTTTTTTTTTTTTCCTTTTTTGAGGTTATTTCATTGCATGGGCTACTAGAGAGCAAGTGGATGCTCAGAATCTGTGCCACACACGTGCTCGCTGGAGGACACAGGGCCAGTCACTGACCTGACGGAGGGTGAGAGCAGCGATCGCTGGAGGAGAGTCAGCCCCGAGCAGAGCCAGGGGGGCTGCTGGGCAGGCCGCTGTGAGACAGGTCTTCACATGCTGGTCTGGAGCACTAGCTCCCCCAGCATCACAGGCTCCCGGTCTCGGTGTGGGAACTGGAATGCCAACAAAGAAACTGTTCTTATCAGCAGGACAGGTTAGACAGCACAGTCCTTGGCCCTGCACCACCAGACAGCTGATTCTCTGAGCAGATTCAATCAACATTCATGAGCTCTAATCCTATGCCAGGCTCGAGGTGGGCACTGGAGTTGCAGGGTGGTCTTTGGTAGAGACTGCAATGCAGGGGGCGGGCGTAGGGATGGAGAGGAGGAAGAGAGACGCATCGCGTGCATCCAGAACTCCAGCAGGGGGTGGCCTGGGCTGTGATATAGGAAGTCCGGAAGGGGTGAACTGAATTGAATACCACTGGGGGAGAGTGGAGCCAGATCCGAGAAGACCCCCCAGAAAGAGGCATGATTTGAGTAAGGCCCTGGAAGGTGGAGCCTGGAAAAAGGGGTTTTTCCCTGGACAACAGCATGATGATAGGCGGATGCACAATATATGTCGGGGGAAAATCACTTGAATCTCTGCTGTGGCAGATGCACAAACAGAGGTTTCTAGAGCTGAGGACACCTCGGTTTCCTCTATCCTGTCCCACCTTCCTCCGTCTCTATGGAAGGAGGAAAGAACTTCATTGGTGAGGCTCAAGAACAGCTCTCCCTGACATCAAAAGGGCTTTTGTCCTATGGGAAGGTCAAAGGGAGAGCCTGAAAGAATGGTATCTTCCAGATGTGAGTAAAGATGTCTCTCCGGGGATTCCTTCACCTGCCTCTGCCCAGGAGGGGTGGGTGCTGGGCATGGGGGCCTGCTGCTGCAGGTGCAAACAAGCCTCTGTTTGCTGGGCCGGCTCGTCCATCTGTCCCAGGGTGGATGAGTTCCGCAGTCAAGATTCAAGAAGGAGATCAAGCACATCTCTACCAGTAACAAATACTGACATGGTTCTCCTTCTTCGCTGAATCTTTGTGTTTTCTTTTGTTTTCTTTCATTGAGTCCATCCCGGAGAGGGTTAGGAACCATCCCTAGTCCCCCCACCATGTGCTGCAGGATGGGTGCATGGTTTGGTGTGTCTGGATCATAGGGTAGGTTGTGGATGGTGGGGAATGAGGCTGGGAAGGGGGATTCGTGCCTTGGGAAATGGGGCAAGTAGGAAACATCAGTGCCCTCTCCCCACGCTGAGCATCAAATCCACTGAAGGTGGAGATGCACCTCCCCTTTAGGAAAAGGGATGCCTGCTTATGGATCTGCCTCTTAATGCCCAAAGCATGTCTGTGTCCTGGGTTCCAAAATCCCATGTCTCACTCCCACCTGCATCAGTACCATATTGGGACAAGAGACATCATGCACGAGAGTGCAGGAAGGTCAGAGGGGGTTAGAAATGTCACAGAAGGAGAATGAGAGGATGGGCTGACGGCCATGGGACATCGGTCTCTAGTTATGGCATCCGTGTGGCAGAGGCATACAGCGTGTACTTATTAAACATCTACTGCATGCAGGCTTTGGAAGAGGAGCCAGGAACACTAGACAGGGGTTAAACATGGTGCCTCCCTTTGAAGAATTGACTCTATATCAAGAGAGATGAGGTTTGTATAAAATAATTATAATAAAAGGTGAGAGGAAATAAGATGCTAGAGAGGGACGTAGGGATGCAAAGGGGAGAGAGAGAGGTTTCTTTGGCAGGACAATTTCAAGAGTTTCCTGGGAGAGGTGGTCTTGAAGCGGAGGCTTGAACTCTAGGTAGGTTTCCAAAATGTGGAGATAGGAGATAGGAGGAGTTTCCTCCAGGTGGAAGAAACACACCAGGCAAGACCAAGGGAGGAATGGGAAATCAAGAGGGCCCTAGCTTCACGTAAAGAAGCATCCTGAAAAATATATGGACGCTGCATCTTGTGGGATATTGATGTCAAACCAAGGTGGACTCTGACCTGCACTTGGGAAGGTGTTTGGGCAGGGGCAAGACTTGAGCAGAGTAGGACCCCGGAGCAGGTGATCACAGCACCCCCTAGAGGAAGGGCATAGAGAAGAGGAGGCCCCTGGGCTGTGTTCGCCCCAGGAGCAGTCTCTGCCAGCGTCAAGTGATGACTGGGAGGTGACATCAGGGGATAATGTTACAGATCACTGCATGCCTCTGCCCCCTTGCTTTTCTCTGCCGGAAGCAGGACCCAGAGCAGCTCTGATGATCACAGGTGGAACCCTCTTGTCTGGGCCTCCTATGTCTATTATTAAAGCCACTTAATGCCTAATTACTCCACCAGCCACAAGGCCTTCGGAGAGCCCCTGGCCGGAGAGCAATCAGATTTGTCAGACATTTCCAAAAAGCACACAGCTCTCCTGGAGGTCTCAAAATGGCTATGTCAGTGGCCCTAATGGAACATAATTTCCTGTAAAGGAAAACTAATTTAATATTTTCAGGTATTATGTAACCAAGTGCCCACAGAGAGAGAGAGAAGACAACTACTAACGAGAAACAATCAGAGTGCAGTGCTCCTGTGGCATCAGATTGCCTGCCGACCTAGTTAGCGTTGGAAAGGGGACCCGTGGGGTGGCTGATTGCAGGGACAGGAGAAGGGTGGTGTCGTGGTTGAAAGCCTATGGGGTTTGAGCCGGGCGCCTGGGCTTGGAATCCCAGGTCCCCCGCTTACGAGCTGTGACAACGTAGACAAGTGACCTCGAATCTCTGGACTGTGCTCAGGTTCCAGCAGCCTCAAGATGAGGCTCATACAATAATCCTAACTCTTCGGGCTCTTGTAAGGATTAGACAGGAAAGTTTACGGGAGCCACATAGTGCCTGGCACTTAAAAATCACTCAGCAAATGTCGGTTTTTTTTTTTATTCAGCTGTTCCCATTATTATTATTATTATTTTTTTATGATAGTCACAGAGAGAGAGAGAGAGAGAGGGGCAGAGACACAGGCAGAGGGAGAAGCAGGCTCCATGCACCGGGAGCCCGACGTGGGATTCGATCCCGGGTCTCCAGGATCGCGCCCTGGGCCAAAGGCAGGCGCCAAACCGCTGCGCCACCCAGGGATCCCCAGCTGCTCCCATTATTGATCAAAGTCCAGTTAAGTAAAACTTGCCACTCCCCTTTCAGGAGGAAAGGTTTGAGATCAGGAGACCCATCAGCAAATCTTCTGGAGCAAATGACGCACGGTAACGGGATGTGATGGTGAATTTTTGTATGTCAGTTTGACTGGGTGAAGGGATGCCCAGACAGCTGTTAAGGCATTATTTCTGGGTTTGTCTGTGAAGGGGGGGGCAGGTCTCTGGAGGAAATTGGCATCTGAATGGGTGGACTGATTAATAAAGAAAAATGCCCCTCACCAATGCTAATGGGCATCATCCAATCCATTGAGGGTCTCAACAGAACAAAAGGCTAGAAGAAGGGCAAATTTCTGTGCTTGAACTGGAACATCCACCCTCCCCTGCGCCCCAACGCTGGTTCTCCTGGTTCTCAGGCTGGGACTTAGACCGTTGGTTGGCTCCCCCGGTTCTCAGGCCTGCGGTGTGGACTCAGAGAACACCACGGGCTTTCCTGGTCTCCAGCTTACAGACAGAGCATGATGTGCTTTCCAGCCGGACTCTGATCTCCTCCCGAGGACGCGGGGGGACGCAGAGCCACACCTGGCTTACTTCGTGTTCAATGATGAGAACCAGGCCCGCTGCCTGGCATATAGGAGGCACTCACGTGCTGTCAGAAGAACAAGCCAACTTTTTAAATCTCAGGTCTTTAGCTTTGGATTGCATTGGATTTTAGTCCCCACCCCAGGCCGCAACCTCCTCCTTCAGGCTACTTTTCCTACTGCTGTCAAGAGTTATTTCCAAAAATTCAATCTGACTACTTTAGACCTCTGTTTCAAAGGCATAATAGAATTTCTGAGAATCAAAAAAAAAAAATTAGGATCCAAATTCTCCACCTTGGCACTCAAGGGCCTATGATTTGGCCCTAGCTTCGTCTCCCCCGGAGCTTCTGCATGCCTCCCAATGTTCCTGCACACTCTCCTCCTGCCGTTTCTGTCATAAGCCACTCCTTTCTCTTACACGCACAGCAGCCAACCTAATTAATCCATCCAGTGCTTTTCTCCATCAAGCCAGACACGACTTTAGAATCCTTCTTAACACACTCTCTAGGCAGCCACAACAAAATACCAAGTCCATTTGCCATCCTTGTCTAGAGTAGCCTGGATGTTGGCCAAGCTAGCTCAATCTTGGACTGAGTCTCTGACACACCTGAAAACCAACGTGGCCGATGCCTCCAAATTGATCACATTCCTTTGGCCTCTCCTGAGACACAGAGCTTATTGCCACGGAAGCTTCCCTCCCACTTGTGCTCATACAGGACTCTAACACCCTAAACCCTTACTTTGGTCACACAGCCTCACTCCAAGGCAGGTAACAACCAGCCCCTTGGACTCAGCACTCTAGATTTATTTGCCTGCCTTTTCTGAGACTATTCACCTGGACCCAGATGTTTTTCACGGCCTCAGGGATCTATTGGGAAAAAAGCTAAAGTAGAGATCTAAGAGGTTGTCTTTGTCCTCAAGGTCTGAAGAACCCAGGAAGGCTCTGCTTCTACTGCCAGCAGTAGGTTTGGGCCCTTTAACTCCAGATCTCCTCAACCTCCCCCTGGCCCCTAGGACCAGACCTTTGAGTTATTGATCCTTGATGAACGACTGGACTCCCCTGAGACCCCAAATCCAACTTCAGACTATTCCTGCCGGGATCCTTCTAGCTCAGCTAAGAAGATGGGAATCTGTCTGAGCCAAGTTCCTTCCACGTACATGCCCCAGGCTGCCCAGAAACCATCCAAAGAGACCTCACGGTCCAATCTATGGTCAAACCACAGCTTCTAGAAAACTGCGTCAGAAGGTTTTAAGAGATGCTTATGTCTGAGCCCACCCCCCAGAAATTCTGATTTAGTTTCTCTAATGTGGGACATGTGCATTTATTTACAGCTCATCAGTTGATTCCAGTGAGTAGGCAGGATTGAGAACGGCCAACTACAGATCCCACTGGGAAAGCCCTGTGGGAGTACCCTCTGGTTTATGGTCCCAGCTTTTCTTCCAGCCCAAACAGGGTAGAAAGGATCAATTACTACCCTGAAACCACTTAGAGGTACTAGAGATGATCCCAGAGATGATCCCCAAAGGACCGGAGAGCGCGGCTTCACCCAACAGAGAATCCTAGCCAGAACTCATTCATTCATTCATTCATTCATTCTTAAACGCAGGTGGTGCTAGGACTCAGGCATCGGCTCCATCTGAAAGCCCCCCTGCTTCCAAACCATGATTCCAAGTCAGAAACTAGTGAAGGTAGTGGCTGAAGCTGGGCTGAGAACTCCGGCAACTTCCCCTGGCACCGTATTGCCTCCAAAGCAATGATTGACCAATGGCAATTATTTTTACTTCCTCTAGACTTTTAACTGGACAAGAAATTATTGTGTATGCTCGGAGTAGTCATACTATACTTCGTTTACCAGCCACAATTCTGCAAGATAGATTTTGTAGCGTCCAAATTTATAGAAAAAAAAAAAAGAAGTTGAAAGAGAGGGTACAATTTGCCGAAGGTTGCACAGCTTTTAGAGAGTCACGCAGCGCTCTGACCCCACACCTGTCTTTACCATTCCAATACAGCATGGCACTCATGCATGTATTCACTGAATCACTGATGCAGCCAAACACCGCCAACATTTATTGAGCACCTTCTCATGGCAGACACCAGGGGAATGAATATCAGAACAAGTCTGCGAAATGGTTATCACGTTTACCTTTCTAGAGCAGGATTCATCAAACTTCTTTTGTAGAATCATATTGTAAAGATTTTTGGTTTGGGGACCACGGGCTCTTGGTGGCAATGACCCCCATCACTATAACACACACTTGAGCATTGACAATAAAACTTTATTTTTTTTTTAAAAAGAAACGGTGGACTAGATTTGGACGTGGCCCTCATTTATCAACCTTTGTTCTGAAGAAAAGGAAGCTGAGGTTAAGAGAGGGAAGGGGACTTGCCCAAGGTCACCCAGCTGCCAAGAACTGAACCAACCTTCAGTCCATGTCTGCAGGCCGCCCCCCTCCCCTCCTCTTCACCGCACTGCCTCCCCACACAACCCCAGGGACTCATTCTTTCATCAATTAATCTCCCTCAATCCACTAAACCTTATCTGTTCCGATTAAGGCGAGCTTATTGTGCTCGAGATGGGTTATTGCTTCTCACAATTCTCTCTCCAGAACATAAGAATAAATCAATCCTTCTGTCTTAATAAGTTGATAATCATTGTGAAATATTTAATGTGCTCAGTGCCATCCTTGATCTTCAGGCTTCAGTCAGAAAATCATCCCTGTCCTTCCCACACTCAAACTTTTCACCCTTCGTTTGCTTTTCTTTGCTCTCCTTTTGTTTCCTATTTAACAACGTAGTCACTCTCCTCCTTTTGCTGCCCATTCTCTCTCCAAAGCTGGATGTCGTCCTTGCTAATAGGTGGCTCCTTTCTGCTTTTTTGCCAGTGTTTATATTTGCTCAACACTTTGTATCCTCCATAAAGACCTTTTGTAAATGGTCTTTGGTAAAAGACCCTGGGGGTAAAGGACCCTCTTTAAAGGACCCTAGGCCCTGAGATCCCAGAAAGATGCTTTCTAAACCACTTCCCTTCCTACAGGCAAGACTTGATTCGTTTATTTATCTACACATTCAGCAAATATTGGTCGAGCATTACTAGGCACGGGTGGCATGGTGATGGTCAAAACAGACCTGGTCCAGGCTCTTGTGGAGTGGGAGACATCTCAGTGCAGTGGGAGAGAGCAACATGGATCAATGATCACAAAATATATAGTCTCAATCGGTGATGCTGAGTGACATAAAAACAGAGGGAGGCTAATTTGTCCCATTGGTGAGAGCCACTGGGCAGGGGTCAGAGAAAGTCTTCATTGATGTATAGGAACTCAATAGAGATGGAGGGGGAGCTGGAAGGGAACCTCCAGCAGAAGGAACAGAGAAGGGGAGCGCTCTTGCCCCAAAAGCTGTCTCCTGCCTTCTGTGTAACGCTCTCCGAAGCAAAGACAGCCTCACTCTCCATCCCAGGGGATCAGTTAACAGGCTCTTGGGTTAGAGGTGCCCCCTCTTACTTTCCATGTAACATCCCTTAAGATAAGAGGGTCGCCGTCTGCATTGGAACTGGGAGGGCCTTGGGTACCATCTGAGGTAATCTACTCTCTTCACAAATGGACAACCTGGTGTCTAGAGAAGGGTCAGCCTTGCCTAAGACCGAAAGGGACTCCGGCCTGAGCCCCCGACTCCCGCACCAGGGCTCTTTCGCCCGCTCTGCAGTTAAATGCCGCTACCCCAGAGCTTCTTAAAGACGGGTGCACGTGCCTTCCAGGAGGGACTGCTGGTTGTCTTAGTAATAAGAACGGCTGCCTTTCTTTAAGATTTGTGCATATTGTAGGTGCTTTTGAACATCTAAACTCATTTGCTTGTTTAAAGTCATCCCAGTAACCAAGTGATACAGGGCTTGGTACAGGGCCCTTGTTTCTCCCTGTCTCGTCTCAGCTGGCTCAGCACTCTGTTCAGCTGGGGACCTCAGGCCAAAAAACAGAAGGGGCTCTGCATACCGGCCCGACTTCCTTTCCTTTATCACAGGAGAAAGAATACGATTGGCCATTTAGGCAGCGTCGGGTCTGTGGGCCCCACCGCATACTAATCAGTCACTAGAAATAGATGCATTAGGGACGAAAACATTTACTGGCAACACTATCTGGCTTCAATCTTTCACCTTCACTGGGTAATGAGATGAGCTAGAACATTAAAACCAACAAACAGCCTTTGGTGTTTACAGCAAATGTTTGCAAGAGCGCGGGAGCCAGAGGTGCTCTGGGGAACATCTGGATTTCTGGAAACTGTGTGATTACACAGATGTGTTAGATTCATCAAACTATAAAAATATCCTGTGATGTGTGTCAGGGAAGAAAAACAACCTCCCAAGATGAATTTGGTACAAATTATCCATCCTAGCAAAGACGCCAAAGGAAGGTTGATAGGACTCCAGGCCCTTGGGAGGCCTTCAGATCTAGGGTGAGGTAGCTGCTCTAGACACTGGGCTTTGGTTGACAAGGGCAGGTGAAGGTGAGGCCCGAGGAAGTCAGGGATCCTAGCCATCTATTGCTTCATCTTTTATAATCCTCTCTATGTGTACCCATTGTGCTGGTGGGATTGAGTCCCTCCCTTTCTCATACACTGCGGGGTCTCTGTCTTGCCCCCCAAAATACCTTCTACTGGTTTATAGACCTCTGTGCCACAGGCCCTCAAGCACTTTTCCAGATTTGAGTTTTACAACCATCCCCTGCTATGAAAATAAGACGCATCCTATTTCCCCAGATATGCAAACAATTTGTCTTCATGCAAACCAGAACCCTGTGCCTGGTCTAGTTAGATCCTTCAAAAGTTGTTCTCCCTTTCATTATTTTGTTTTTTCTTTGAATGGTTGGGCAAGTGAATAAGTGAATGATTTGCCTCAGGGCCTTTGCATGTGCTCACGGCATCCTTGGACTCTCCCCGAGCCCCAGAGCTCATGCAGGAGCTCCTCCTCCTCTCCTTCCCCAAGCCGGCTTCCAGGCCTTACCTCCCCAGGATGGCTTTCCCTTCCACTCCCCTCCCCAGGCCCTCAGCCCTCCTGCTAACTTTCATGTCCCCATGCATTTTGCATAAAACTTTAGTTTAATCCATAGAACCTCTTGGGTTTTTTAGTTTGTTCGTTTGTTTTTAGGTGTGTCTTTCTCACTGCTCTATTGGTTTCTCAAAACCAGAGACACCACTTGTCCATTCTTGTAGCCCTGATGCCCAGTACAGTACTCAGTACGCTAGTGTGGTAGCCTTAGATGAGCCCCTTTGAGAATAAAGATCTCTCTCTCTCTCTTTAAAAAAAAAAAAAAAGAACTCCTAATGTGACGTTTCAAGGACTTATGAGTCTAAAGAGAATATCTTAACTCTGAACACACCTTGGAGAAGTTACATTCCCAAGAGGAGTTACTGTTCTGCACCTGGGAGTCAGGATGGGATGAAGTGGCCATTGCAACAGCTACAGAGGTTAGGTGAGTGTAAAAGGTGCAGCCGTGTGCCAGGGGGATGTGGAAATCCAGCCCTAGGAACACAGTTTTGCAACACTGAGTAGTATGAACAGAAACAAGAGCAATAGAAACACAAACAGTAGGATAGAAAACAACGTGAAAAGAAAAAGAAAAGCGCACGTTATTCGCGGTGCCTGCTGATGGAAGCTCGGTGCCGAACCAGACCTGACGTCTGCGAGGCCCAGTCCACCTCTTGGAGCGGAAGGCAGTGAGTGGCGCTGTCTGTGTTTCACTGTGGGTGAAACCCCGAGACCTCTGATAGGCCCCTCCTCTAACTGCAGAGCCCACCGGGCAAAGGGCTCCGTAGGAAGGCCCCGGAGCCAGGAAAGAGGCCCTTCCAGACTCGCCTCCGCGTACGCGGATCTATGCAAACGTAATTCAGAACTGGAGCAACGCAGTAGAAACCCAGCTGATGGCATGAGGATCCCCAGCATTTTGAGGGAGCAGACGCTCCCGGGAAGCTGGGCGCTTGTCTCTCTGATCTACGGAGGAGGAAACAGAAGTCCCAGAAAGGTCACCGTGAATCCAGTATGAATCAGCGCGGGCTACAAACACGCACACCACGTGGATCAGACACACAGCAGCCCCCGCATCGCAGCCATGACCAAGATCGAGGGGAAAGGTGCACCACGGAGGACGGCAGCCCCTGCGTGTTACGCGCCCTCTGTGTGCCAGGCACTCGGGCTTTCCCATGCAAGCGTAAGAAACAGTCGGGACCAGATGTCACCCTGAGACAGCATCCCTCAAGGGGTGTCCTGGCACCACCAGCATCGGGGTCCAGCGGGGAGTCTGTTAAGGATACAGATTCCCATGTGCCACCTACGGCCCACCAGGGCAAAGCACCCGGAGCTGGGGCCCAGGGGTCCGTGTTTGGGCCTACTCCCCAGGCGGGTCCTTAAAACGCCAAAGTCTGGTAAGCACTACTAAGTTCATCAAAATCCTCGTGAGGAGGAAATGGCCTTTATTTTATTTATTTATTTATTTATTTATTTATTATTTATTTTATGATTTACTTACTTGTTTTATGATAGACATAGAGAGAGAGAGAGAGAGAGGCAGAGACACAGGAGGAGGGAGAAGCAGGCTCCATGCCGGGAGCCTGACGCGGTCCTGGATCTCGGGTCTCCAGGATCGTGCCCTGGGCCGAAGGCAGGCACCAAACCGCTGTGCCACCCAGGGATCCCCCAGGAAACAGCGCTTTAAAGCCAGGCGGTTACTCACCTGATGTCTGTGCGTTACATGGGGCTGTAAACGCGGCTTTCTCGGTTCGGGTTCCCTGAGCCCAGCGTCCGGTGCGGCCCGCGGCGGCCCAGGGAGTCTCCACACGTCCCCGTGCGGCCCTCGCAAAGGCCAAGGTTCAGAGAGGCCCCCCCTTGACCAACGACCAGGGGCCTCCGCCTCTAAGTTGGAAATATTTCACAACACAGAAGCGCAGCAGAAAGGAGCGGGTCACCTTCGCGTCTCTCCCATTTCCCACCCCAGCCAGGGGCCCCCTCGCTCGACAAATGAGACCCCGCAGGGCTGGCGGAGAGAGGAAATTGCTTCACCAAGAGCGACCCGGGGGAAATGAGGGCCTCCCTACCTGGGAGGCATCGAGAGACAGTGGACGAGCGCCGAGAGAAAGAGCCAGAACGCCCATTCCAATAAGGAAACGGCTTTAATCTATCAAACTAATTCTCCTTCTTTCAGAGGGAGAGAACACGAAATTGCACAAAATGATTTACGGAACGGCGCCCAGTCTGATCAGCGTGGGGCTCGGAGCTCTCTGCACTTAGTATGTAAGGTAGAAAGCCCATCTGAATGTTCTTTAAAAAAAAAAAAAAATCCCAACACGGAAAGGGAGAAGAATGCATTCGAGTCCTCCGAGGGTGCAAGCGTGGAGGAAGCACGTGTGAGGACGGCACCCAAAGGACGGAGCTCACGGGGCGGGGGGGGGGGGGCAGTGAGCCCGTGATGACCCGGGAGGGGGGCGTTTTCATCCCTGGCGCTGCCCTGTCCCCATCTCGCCGGCTCCTTGGGGCCTACGGGTTAAGGACTAATCCCTCAGTTAGGCATTCAAGTCACTTGAGCGTCTAGACCAGGGATCAGTAAACTTTTTCTGCAAAGGGCAAAATGGTAAATATTTTAAGCTTTGCCCGCCCTAGACTGTCTGTCTCAACCACTCCACTCTGCCTCTGTAACCAGGACGCGGCCATAAATAATACATAAACGAAACAGAGTGACTAGATCCCAATAAAACTTAATTTGCGGGCACTGAGACTTGTATTTCATACAATTTTCATGAATCACAAAATAGTCTTTTTTTTCCCCACCCCCCAAACCATTTAAAAATGAAAACGAAAATGTGTTGAGCTCTCGAGCTGTAGAAAAAGAGGCCGCGGGCCCGGCCGGCCGTGGGCCAGAGCTGGGGAGCCCCGGGTGGGGCGGCCTCCGTGTCTGCTTGCCCGGCCCCGAGACCCCTTCCCCGGCAGCCGCTACCGCCCGCTGGGGCTCCCGGGCCTCGCCCCTCCCTCCCTCCCTCCCTCCCTCTCCTCACGTCCCGGCCTCCCCCTGGTCTTCAGGCCTCCACCCCGGCTTCATCCCTGAGCACCACGCGGCCTCCCCGCACGAAGAGAGCTTCCCGCGCTCCCTGCATCCGGAGGCTCGTGTCCCCTTCCCGACTCTAAGCTACTCACGAAGGAAACAACATCCCAGGGCTCCACTCATCCTTCCATTAATCCCCCACAACAAACCTGACGTAGGCGCCGTCTTCGTCCCCAAGTTTACAGACACGACAATCATGTTAGAGACGGCGGCGCGTGCCCCGGAGGTCACCCCGCGCTGACGGGTAGACGGGGCCGCGCGCCGGGCACCCCCAGGCCGCACACCTGCATCTCCAGCCTTGCCGCCCGAGGGGAGACCCGCGGCCTCTGAACCGCACACTGCACGGGGCCTCGAACACGGGGTGCGCCCTATACGCTCATCCGAATGGACGTTGGGACTTCATCTCGTTCGTGAGGCCCCCGGAGGTTACCGGCAGGCAAGGGCCTGGACCCCTGAGGCATGACCTGAGCTGCCGAGCTGCCGTGGGACGGGACGCGTCCAGCAGAGGATGGTGAGCACCAGACCGAAGAGCCCGCGCAGCCCGGGGCCCAGTGCAGGCCGTGGAGGCCCTGCACACCCCGCGGCCCCAAGAGCCCAGCTGTGTGCCGGCCCCACGCACTCGGGGCGACCGCAGGGGCAACACCCGGTCCTGCAAAATGGTAGAGTCGAGGGATTGCTTAAAACTCAGGGAATTGGGGGCCCCGGGGGCTCAGCGGTGGAGCATCTGCCTTGGGCTCAGAGCATGACCATGGGGTCCCGGGATCAAGTCCCGCGTCGAGCTCCCTGCATGGAGCCTGCTTCTCCCTCTGCCTGGGTCTCTGCCTCTCTCTGTGTCTCTCATGAATAAATAAATAAAATCTTTAAAAAAAAAAAAAGAAGTCAGGGAATTACGTGATTTGTTTAATGGGTACCTCACCCAGTGGTTGGTCTCCCTTCCTTCCTTCCTTCCTTCCTTCCTTCCTTCCTTCCTTCCTTCCTTCCTTCCTCTCTCTTCCTTCTTTATCTTTTTCTTTCCTTCCTTCCTTCTAAAATTCCCTGCTTTTGAGGCATCCAGGTGGCTCAGTCGGTTAAGCGTCTGACTCCTGATTTCGGCTCAGGTCGTGGTCTCAGAGGCCTGGGATCGAGCCCCAAGTCAGGCTCCCCACTCAGCAGAGCCTCCCCTGCCCCTCACCCCGCTCATGAGCGTGTGCTCCTTCTCTCTCCCTTTCTCAAATAAGTAAACTTCAAAAATAAAATAAAATAAAATAAAATGCCTCGTGTTTGAATAGTTTAGCCCCTACTTATTCAACTATCCCTACTCTAGAGAGTCCCCTACTCCCGGAGGGTAACGGGGTGGAGGTGGTTTTTCTGGATCACACCGATCCTGCAGCGAGGCCTCTGTTTTATCTGCTCCTCTGTGTCTTCGGACGCGGCTGGGAACAGCGTCCCCGCTCTCCGCGGGTTCACGGCTACTCGGTCGAACCACAAACCAACCAGCTTTACTCAGTCACTGCTGTATGAAGGTCCCGTGCTGTGACAGCCATGGGGGACTGACCGAGCCTTGTCCAATCTTTGCTTTCGCTCGGGGCTGCCACGCGCTGGCCACCCTCCCTCGGGAATCTGACCTCGGCGCCTTCCCATTTCCCGATTGGCTGCTCCGGCCTTGCGGCCAGCGATGCAGGTGGCACCCAGTCAGGTGAAAAGCAACAGCAGCCGCCCCGTGAGCAGACACCACACATGAGCAATTCCACCTTCATTCCTTTGGGGAGTATCCGGTGAGCGCCTGCTCAGTGTCCGTGCCACCTGGGGGAACAGAGGGGACCATGAGCCGCGCCCTGGAGACTCGCCAGGGGCAGCACGAGGGGCCCTACGTGACAACCTCTGTGAGCCGCTGGACGCTCACTTCCCCACCTTCCTTCGCAGCAGCCCGTGGGCTGGGGGCCAGGGCTTTGGGGTCAATAAGACGAAGTCCCGCCCCCGTGGAGCCGGAGCCCAGTGGCAGAGGCATGTGGTCGTCGTTACGCCGTCCGTGATATTCCAGTTGTCCTGCCTCCAAGCCCGTGGAGCCTCCTCGGAGCCGGCAGGGGCATCCGATCCGCCGCAGCCAGTGACACGAGCGGGAGGGACACGCGCCACTTTCAGGCAATAGTCTTTAAAACGGTGGCGGGCGGCTGCTCGGAGGGATGGGGAGCACGGCGTCGGGCGGTGACCTTCCGTCCCGGAGCCTCCACTTCCTAATCACCGACACGGCCTTGTGTCCACAGCAGAGGACTCGTACGGGGACCTGAAGACACAGGAAAGCCCAACAGCCGGCACCACGTTGCTTCTAACGGGAGGACTCCGGGTTACAAGTCACAAGTAACCACAAAGTCTTAAAATATCATGAGCGAAGGAATCAACGGGCTCGCGTGGCCGCGAGTCCAAGGGCCGACTGACCTCCAGGGCGGCTGCATCCAGGGGAGCTGGGGCCCCAGCACTTTCTGTCCTGTGCCCGGCCTAGCTCGGCTGCCTTCCCCCAGGGACCCCGCACGGCCGGGGCGAGACCTCTGGGCGGCTCCGGGCCCACGCCCCGCCGAGCAAGGTTCTCCTACATCTGCGTCGGGGCTCAAAAGGCAAAACAGAACAAAAATAAAACAAAACACAAAGCAGCTCTGCCCCGTAACATATCATCGTATGTACCTGGGGGGGGGGTCCCCTTGTCAGGGCCGCCTGCTTGAGAGGCGGCTGTTCCCCAAGGACAGTGCCTTCCAGAAACGGCTCCCAGGCGGCCCCCGCGCGCTTGGCTCCGGGAAGCACAGAGGATCTAAGGTGATAACTTCGGGAATCCTGGATTATAGAAAGTGGAAGAAATCCATTCTTGCCAGAGCACAGTGACGTCTGTGCACGTGCGTGGGGGGGTACGTATGTGCGGTTAGTGGCCAGGGGTGCGTGTGTGTCGCGTGTATAAGGATGTGCTGTGTGGGGGGAGGAATGGGTGCGTGTGTGTAGGAGCGTTGGTGTCTATGAGTGCAGGTCATGTGTGTACACGGTCGTGTGTGTGTTTACGTGTGTGCACGTCTGTGGGTATGCCTGTACCTGTGTCGGGGTGCGTATGCGTGTTCACGTGTGGTGTATGTGGGTGGGTGCACGTGCGGATAAGCGTGCATGTGCGTGCATGTATCTATGGGTGTGTGTGTTCATGTGTGCACGTGTGTGTAGGTGTGTATAAGCGTGTGTGTACGCGTGCATATCACTGGGTGCATGAGCAGGGTGGCTGCACGTGTGTTCTTGGGGGGTGTATACAAGCGCGTACAGGTGTGTCTGTGTGTGCGCCCGGGCGTGTGTCTGAGTGCGTCTGTGCACGTGGTTGTGTGTGCACATGGGGGTTTGCGGGGTCATGTGCGCAGATGCACCGCGCGGTGTGTGGAGGGCGGGAGGCTGCAGCCGGGAGGCTGGGGTCAGAGGGGGGTTCGCAACGCCGCCCGCAGGCCTGGGGTGACACCAGGACATGGTAACAGGGACCTTTCTGGAACTCCCAAGCATCTCAGCCGGCCGGCGGGCAGCTCTGCAAACAGCCGCAGTCTCGGAGCTCCGGTGACACTGGGAAACAAGACGACCGAGGAGGGGGACCGAGGAGGGGACCGCGGAGGGGAGAGTGAGGGAGGGGACCGAGGAGGGGGTGTCGAGGGGGAGGACCGAGGGAAGGGGCACCGAGGAGGGGGGACTGAGGATGGGGGACCGAGGACAGGGAACCAAGGAAGGGGGACCGAAGGGGGGACCAAGGGTGGGGCAGAGGGAGGGGGGACCGAGGAGGAGGACTGAGGGGCGGGACTGAGGGCGGGGGACCAAAGGCGGGGACCGAGCTCCTCGGGCTGGCCCCTGGGCCGCACTGCCCGGGCCCGATCTAGGTGGCGGCGCACCCACAGCACCCGGCGGCTGGCCTGGGTCTCAGCCGTGGCACCGCAGCCTTCGTGGGAGGCCCTCACGGCCTCATGGCCGGGGTGCAGGGCCGGGGTGCAGGGGACCACGGGGGGACCGCAGGGAGGACCAGGCAGGTGTGTGGGGCAGCAGCCAGGCGGGGGCAGGGACCAAGCCCCTGGGACCCACGCTCCACTGCACCGGGCCGGCCGTGGGACCGCCGGGACGCACCTTCCCCATCTGAGCCCATGTCCTCGCCACCACGCGGGGACAGGACACCTTCCGCCGCAGGATGATGGTGAAGATCCTGAGGGAACCTGGTGCCGCCTGAGATTCCAGGGTCCCCGGCAGGAAGGAGAACTCCAGCCGCTCCCAAAAGTGTGTCCTTCCTGCTGAACGTGCCGGGGCTCCCCTGGGTGGGGGGACCTGCGCCACCGGAGCTCGTCCTCTGGGCCCCCTTCCGGTCTCCGCTCAGCCACCAGCCTTGGGAAGAGGGTCGTTCTGTGCATCCTGGAGGCTGAGGGGGGGACATCAGGGCCCCCGCCGCCCTGGTCCACGCTCCGTCTGCACGGGGCTCTGTGACATCAGGGCGTGGACACGTGTGGGTCCCGCGGTCCTCGCCATCCCCGCCGTCCCTCGGCCCCCCTGCCTCACGCCCGTCCCCCTCGACCGCCCTGCGTGTTTGACCTTTGACGCGGGGACACTCAGCCTCCCCAACCCAGCTCACCTGCTTCCCCGGGAGCCACCCTGGGGTGCTCGGGGCGGGGGACAAGCAGCCCCCTGCAGGCCGACCGTGGGGAGCCCCTCGGGCCTCCTCGGCCGCCGACAGCATCCCGGGCCTGCGCTCTCCCTGCGGCCGCAGCCTCACCTGCTCCTGCCCCGGCCTCACATGATGGGGCAGCCCGGCCACGAAGCCTCGGTTCCCACTTTACAGACCAGGCGACAGGGGTCCGGAGACGTGCAGTGGCCCAAAGACGTGCAGCTGGTAAGGGCAAGAGCTGAGATTTGAAATCAGGTTCACCTGAAACCCAAGCCCCTGATCTTCTTCCCCTGTCGGCATGCGGGGAAGTAATGATTCCAGAAGTGAAATCCCGGATCCACCGGATGAATCCGCCCCACGAGGGGCCTTCCCAGCCGCTCCCGTGGTCCTCACAGCCGCCCCCGGCCTGGGACGACACAGCTAATTCTCCCATTTTGCAGATGGAAAAAGAAATGGGGGCAAACTGAATTTCCTCGCCACCCCGAAGCGGCACTGACCGTGCCCTGAGATCTAAAAAAAAAAGAAAGAAACAAAGAAAATCCACCCCCCCCACCCCGCCTCCTCGGCTTGGGGCTGGCATCAGGGGCAAGATTGAATTTATACCGATCTGCAAATATTTTCCTCTTAAGTGTCCATTTTCACCGGACACAAATTGGACTGAATTGCCTTTACCTGCCGGAGCTGGAAAGCTCGTCTCTCCAAATTGATCCCTCCCCGCCGCCGTCCTCCCGAAACAACAAGCCGCCGTCCGGCAGCGTCCACCTCTGCGGGCATCCGCCAGCGCGGGGCTCACCGACACCCGGGTTTACCTCCAGGGGTCCGCCTCTCGACGCCCCTCTTTCCGGTCGTGCACGCCCCCCCCCCCCGGCCATGAGCACTGGCTCACCCGCCCCCTCCCTGCAGCCGGCCGGCTCTCCCAGAAGCAGTCCTCAGCGTCCTGCACATGCCCGCAGCCCCGGGCCGGGTTCCCAGCCGCCGTCCCCACCTTCCCTGCGGTGCACGGGGTCCCCGCTGCAGCCCGGGCCAGGGGAGGGGGTGCCCAGGGCCTGGACGGCCACCACCCATCTTCCTTATGTCCGTGCCCGCTGCACAGTGACCCGTCTCCGTTCTCCACTCGAGGTGGGGGAGGAGGCTCCAGTCTCCACGCAAGGGGAGGCGATAACGGACTTCCCCGCGCTTGGGGTGGAGAAGCTCTTTACAGCTCTCGTGTATTTGACGCTTACTGCATACACCCTGGTGAGGCCAGCGCACCTGCGGGATCGGTCACCTTCCAGGCAGAGGGCTGCACATTTTTTATTTGTCCCCTCCGGCCTTCTCGCCTTTCTCTAGCCTGCTCTGTGCCCTCGGAGCTGGCCTCGAAGGTCCAACTGAGGCTGGGGTCAGCCAGTGCTCTCCAATGCACTGAGGAATCGCCACCTCCGACAATTCCATGCCCGCCCCCACCCCAACTGCAACCTGTTCCTTCCGGCCAAGCTCACAGCTCCTTAGGGCTCCCCTCTCCTAGGTCACGACTCCTCTGTCCAAGTTCTGGCAACTGATCCTTCTCCCGCACCCCCCTCCTCCCCAGCCTGGCTGACCCACTGTCCACCCTCCTGGTCCAGCCTTTTATGAGTAGGCCTTGCCTTGACTCTGCCTGGTCACTCCATCAGTGCGTGTCATCTGTTCCCTGCTACCCTCTGACTCCCAGGCCCGAGGGAACCGGGGAGCTGCTGGCCCCGGGGTGCACGCTTGCAGCTAGAAGATGAACGCGTCCTGCAGGCACAAGGCCTGGCAGAGGGATTGGAATCAACAATCGTGCATTACACGCTTGGAAGTTGCTAAGAGACTAGACCTGCGATGTTCTCGCAACAGAAGAGAGAGGATAATTACGCGAAGCAACAGAGGTGTCGGCTGACACTGGGGCGCGGTTCACACGGCAACGTGTAAGTCGGCTAACGCAACGCGTCGTGCACCTTAATCATGTGTCACGTGCTACGTATTGACATGTCGACGGATTACAGATCGACGTGTCCTGTGCGCGTTATGGCTCAATAAATAAATCAATAAATAAATCTCAGAAAAGAGAACGGGAACCTGGAGAAGCCCATACCCGTCCTGAGTCCGAGGCGCGTCCTCTGTCCGAGGGCGATGGCCACAGCAGGACCGTGGGAGGAGAGAGGACGGGCCGCACGCCCGTGCGAGGATTCAGGGAGGAAGAGCCCCGGGACTGTGGCTCCTAGAAAACCTCCCAACATGCTAGTTGCTCTTTGCGTTATTAGACACGGGGATGTGGCGCTTTCTCCACTTTCCAAGCAGCCTGCCAGACGTTACTTCCAACAGCGGGCAACGGACTCGCAGGGTCACCCGGCCCTGAGGGCCAGAAGCAACCCCAGGGCTCAGGGCTGAGGTCTCCCCCAGCACTAAGGCCTCCCCGAGGTGCTCAGGCGGCAGCACCTTCTCTGGGGCCTGGGCCTTCGAGGAAAGGCCCCACGATGGCCCCATAATCACCCCGTGGGTGCGGAGCTGGGAGGGGGGCCTCCGTGACTCCTGCAGACAATCAGCTCAGCCCACGAAGCGTGAGATTTAATTACCCTTATCTAAGCTTAAATAACTGTAAATGTTGGTGTTGGTCACGCGGATTACTGTGCCCCGTGGAAACACCCAGCCATTGCCCTGACTCCGTGCTTCCCTCGGGCAGGGGGGCGACATATTAACGTCACGGGAGCCCACCGCCGCTGCACCCCACGGCCGTGCCGACTGCGACTGTCTGTGGGACATTCTGGAGGACCCGGCGTGCGGCTTTCCGTGTGTCAGCTCTCGGCAAAGAAGGGCAGGTGGCTCGCCGGCTGCCACCCGGGGAAAGAGAGAGAGAAAGAGCTGACGTCCGTAGGTGGCTGGTCCCGTGGCGGCCGGGCGGTGCCAGGAGAGCTGCTCCACGCCTCTGGTCCAGCCGCCGCCCGTCCTCGGCCCCGTGTTAGTGCCCGGTGCAGGCCACAGTGGGAGAGGCTGGGACGAGGGTCGGGACTCACCCCGGGGCAAGGGCTGGCTGGAAGTCCAGGGTCCGGGGGCAGCTCTGGGCGGCAGCGCAGCCTGGTGGGTCTGACAAGTAGAGGGCGGGGGGGGGGGCAGGTCCCAGCCCCTGTGCCACCCTTGTGCCTTATGCCCTGAGCACGTTGCTTCTCTTCTCTGGGCCTCTCTCTCTCTCTCTCTCTCTCTCTCTCTCTCTCCTTTTTTTTTGCTAGTAAAATAAGAATGATGGTACCTCCCTCGGGGGGTGTTGAGAATATGGAAGGTGCATCACGTCCCACAGCTTTGCAGTCGTCCTTTGAGCAGGCCCCGCGGTCCCACCACCGCGCCCACCCAGCAGGTGAGGAAGTTCCCCCCACCGAGGCTGCTCGGCTTGGGAGGGCGGCGGCCAGTGCGGGCTCCGGTTGCTGGGGGGGCCCACAATCTCCTCGAAGGGGCGCAGGGTGTGGGCCGTCGGGGCGGGTGGAGCACCGGCAGCGGCACTCGAAGAACCAGAGGTGGAGCAGCGGGCAACGTGGCCCCAAGGGCCGGGCCTCAGCTCGGCGGCCGAGTCGCCCCTGCAGGCTCCGAGCAAGATGGGAGGGGAGAGGGGCCAGGCCCACCCAGCAAAGGAACCCAACACACGACCGCGAGGACTCGAAGTGGCACGGCCACCGTCCTCAGGGCACAGACCCAGCTGGGCCCTGTGGCATTTCTGAGCTTCGAACGAGGAAACCCAGGGCCAGATGCGCTCGGGCCGGGCCCCCGAAGCAGCGCCCGCTGGCTATGGGCCACAGCAACGCTCTGCCTCCCGCGCCCTGCGTGCCCACCGAGCGTGCCCACGGCAGACGGGTGGCAAGGGGGCAAGGGGGCAGCACAGACACCACCCCGCCCTCCGCGCCCCTGCAGACACCGCCGCACCTGCAGCACGGCCGGGACCCCCGCCACAGCCTCCCCGTGGGCACGGAGGGCCGCACACCACCCCGGCTGGCCCCCGGCCTTGTCCGGATCTGATGCTCTGACCCCCGACGGTCTGTTGATTGGCCCGTCCTCTACTTGCCTTTCCCTGTGGACCTTACGGATGGTCGGAGACGGTCAAGGTATTTTCCAATGAAGCCCCACAGCGTGAGTGACCCTCTAAAGCCGAACAGCGCCTTAGGCTATGTGTCACCAGTGGTTGTTGAACTGTGGTCCCCAGAGTCCTGCGGTTCTTCTCGAGGGGCTCAGGGGCATCCGGGAGACGGAAACCCAGGGCCCCCACCCCTGCCGATGTAAGAGAATCTTCTCTCCTTTTTTTTTTTCTGTTTTATGATTTGAGATTTCAAATGAAACTTCAGTTTAGTCATTCACTCATCCAACAAATACTGATTTAGAAAATGAGTTTTCTATCCCCCACACTGAAGGAGATGATGGGGTGGAGGGGGGGACATTGAAGGAGACAGCGAGGGAGGGAGGGAGGGAGGGAGGGAGATGGAAAACCATCCATCTATTCCGCTTTATAGATAGAAAGCCTGAAAACCAAAAATTGAACAGGACTAGGCCAAGGTCTTACAGAAAGTCAGTGTAGCTGAGTTTGGAACAGGTTCCCAAATTCCCGGCCCCACTTCGGGCTCTTTTGCAGCGCTCCGACCCCTTCTGTCCACAAGGCAGGTCCGGTATAAGGGGGAGGGGGGAGCCCAAACGCCTTTGGCGAGTAGGACAGGCCAAAGAGCTAAATCAGACCCCCAGTAGATGCCATGTTCCAGAAGAACCCAAGCCGGAATGGCAGCGTCCAGTCTGTGCGAAGGTCCAGCCGGGACGTGAACAGGAAGCCTGGCACGCGCGTGCAGGTGGGAGGCAGGGCTGTGAATCCCCAGCCCTGAGGTGGAGCCCATCCCCGCTGGCAGGCCCTCCTCTGGGCCGTTTTATGGTCGTTGCAAATCGAGCCGGAGCCATCTGCCTCCTGACGCTCCCGGGCTCCCACAGGTCTCTTTCCGCGGGCTCGAGTGTCAGCTTCTGCTCAGGCCAGAGGCCCTTCCTGTGGTTTATGGCACATCTGGCATCTACTTCCAGGGAAGTCCTTTCCCCTCTGGACAGATTCTTCTTTCTCTCAAGAGCTCAGGCACTTCTTGCCCATTCAGACAATAGCTCATCCCCTTCCTTAATCAACAGAGCTGATGTTGTTGCGTTTTGTTCTGTTTTCTGTTGTTGTTGTTGTTGTTGTGCCAAACCCCAGGGAGATACTGGCAGGTGACAACTCTCGAGGACGACGTGAGAACCTACTGTTTCATTCAGCCCCTGGGGTCGGGAAAGGGGAGGCGGCCTCTCTCCTTGACACCAAGACGGTGCTGAGGGCAACCTTCTGAAGGTCACAAGCCACACGCGTGGTGAAGAAGGCTCCTTCATCACATGTCCCTGCTGGAAGAGAAAGGTTGGCGACTGATGGTGCAGTCTGGCCGCGTCTCGCAGGCGGGGAGCAGGCCCTTCCAAGGCTTCGTGGTGAGTCGGAGCTCCAGCCTCCAGGGGGTGAGCATGAGGGTGCTGCAGTGCTAATCTATACAATTGCTGGGACTCTTCCCTGAAAAGCTGTCCTCTTTTGCATGCTCAGACAGCAAGCCCTGGGGCTCACCTGGAGCCAGGAACACTCTCACTCACCCGCCCACCTGCCCAGCGCGCTCCGCCCCCATCCTTCCCTTGGCTACTTCTTTACCCCTCAGGTCCCAGCTGAAAAGCTGTCCGAGAGACCCACATCTGAATTTTTTTTTCCCGTGGAATTTTCTTTTCTACCACCTCATGCTTATTGATCATTCATGATATTGATCAAAATTTTAAGTTTTTGTATAGTTGCAGATGTATTCGTTCAACACACGATTCTCCCACAGACTGGAAAATCATTTGCTGTCCGAGGGGGTGACAAGGTGGTGTTTCCAGTTCCAGAACCCTCCTCAAAGGTGTCTCGCGTTCTGACCCAGGTAGGAAACGTGGCAATTACTTAGCTTGCTGAGTCGTAGGGTTTTTGTTTTTGTTTTTGTTTTTCGTAGGGGGTTTTATTGCCATCAGAATGAAGCCGTGTGTGAGTCCCAAGGGGTACATGGTGGTCAATTCCTATGTAAGTCAAGACCACAACAGCATCAACTATAAAAATATTCTACTAATTCAGCGATGCACAACCCTTCCTCGATCAACAGCCCAATCCGTGTGCATGAAAACCCACCAGCAGGAGGCATGTAATGGCAGGACGCAGGAGGCGAGGTCTTCTTCAGCAGCCTTGGCTTCGTTGTGTGGTGTTTGTCCTCAGCTGCCCTACCCAGGCACTGGTCTTCCCTGAGGCGGTTCTTTGCATGTCGTGGCATCCACCACCCATCCACAAGCCTTGGGGACTAGTCCAAGGAGGTCCAGGTCACTGCCAAGAGACCCAGACAAATAGAAAAGACAACACGGATTAAGAGATGGTCTATTAAAAACACACACACACACCACAACACAACAGATACAATACGAACCAATGGATTTGACTCCTGATGAGCTTTCCTATCTACTTGGGGGGCCCTTCTCCAACCCTAGGAAAAGTCTCCTCAACAGAGATGATGGCAACACAGACGACACGACCACAGGAATTTAACTGTGGGCTGACCATCCTGCTGAACCCCTTCCATACCCACTTCATTTAATCTCTTCTTCAATGTTACCACAAGGCAGATCCCATGATCCCATCTCCTGATGAAAGAACGAGGATCCAGAAGGGGGATCTGGTGAGAGGTGGACCTGAAGTTAGAACCCCATATCACCTAATGCCAAGGCACAATCGTTCGTTGATGCCATAGGTATTTATTTATTGAGCCCTGCTCTACGACTAGCAAACTCTTCTAGGCCTTGGGTTGACACCTTATAAAACAGAAGATAGAAGTCTCATGCCTCCATGGAGCTCATGTCTTAGGGCTGATGAAGGTCCATG
This sequence comes from Nyctereutes procyonoides, assembly GCF_905146905.1. NCBI lineage: Eukaryota > Metazoa > Chordata > Mammalia > Carnivora > Canidae > Nyctereutes > Nyctereutes procyonoides. Next base: position 1,116,601 of record NW_026575135.1, on the reverse strand, counting down.
AATCTTATGGCTCCCATGTTACTGAAATGTGAGTTAGAGAGAGAGAGAGAGAAAGCCAGGGTTCCTGGGTTCCTGGGTTCAATTTTCAATGGTCTGCCTTCTACCACCACCACCACCTGCCATTCCCATCTCTAAGGTGGGACATATGGCCAGAGCAGGAGGCCCGCAGCGTTGCAGACCCAGGACCCAGGAGGGGTCCTGTTAGTGGATTCTTGGGCTGTTTGCAGCCCCAGTCAGCCGGGCCAGGCAGGTTGGGCAGCTCTGTCGAGGTCTTTGAAGAATTCTGGAGGAGAGCTAGTGAGCTCCGGGGGTGTCCAGGGACCTGCCATGGTCCGTGTGCTTCAGCTGTGTCCTGTTATAATGCTTACCCGTTCTTTGTGTGCTTTCTCGGGATGGAAGTGGCCGGTTCCTGATGCCCACGCCAGCCCCGGCCACCGCCTCTGGCATCGTGCTGCCTCCGTGACCCTGCCCGGGCAGCCAGGAACGGAGGAACTGCAGCACTTGCCCCCCTCTGGCCTCAGCAGTGCTTCTCCTGAGTCTCTCTGTGCTTGTAAAATGGGGAGGCAGGTGCCCCTGGCCCTTAGGGTCTCAAAATGCATGAAGGAATGTGGGCCGTGTGGACCTCAGCCCAGGCAGCCGGACAGACAGTCCATGGATTGCCTGCCCTGCGCCCCTCCTGCTGCTGCTCCCTGCTTCCCTCCACACACCTCCCCTCCCTCCCTGCCCACCCCCAGCAACTCGGGCCTCACCATATGCTGCTTTGTTTATGCTGAGAACCGTCTGGGGTGGCGGTTCTAACACTCTCCGCTTGTACAGCCTATTTTTACCCACAGCACAGCTCGCTGCCTGGGTGGCAGGTCCCAGCAGCCCCAGCTGTGAGCGGCTCAGCCCGACTGCCCAGATGCCCGGCTACACCCCAACTCAGGTCAGGCTGGATGTGTCCCCTGGGCTCTGTAGTGTGGGGGACGCATCTCCACCAGGGTGTCCCGCGGTTGGTAGGGAGAGTTTTATGCCAAGAGAAGGAATGAGGCAAGAAAGAGAGAGAGGGAAGGAAGCAGAGAAGGATGGAAGTAGGAGGGGAGAGGGGCAGGAAGGAAGGAAGTAGGGAAGGAAGGAGGGAAGGAAGAAAGGAAGGAAGGAAGGAAGGAAGGAAGGAAGGAAGGAAGGAAGGAAGGAAGGAAGGAAGTAGGGAGGGAGGAAGGAAGGAAGGAAGGAAGGAAGGAAGGAAGGAAGGAAGGGTGGGTGGGTTACCCACCATGCCCAGCCCCCATGCTGTGTATTTTAACTACATCATCCATTTATTCATTCATTTATTGAACAAATGCTTGAGAGAACTTAGGCGCCAGCCGTTGTGATAGGCACTGGGGTACAGGGGTGGATAAAAGCAGACCCGTCCCTGACCTCATGGCGAGGGAGACCAGCTTAATCCTCACAACAAACTTAGGAAGCTTTAATATCCCTATTTTGCAGATAGGAAAACAGGCTGGGAGAGGTCAAGGCACTCGGCCTGAGGCACGGCGAGGAAGCTGAGACTGAAACCCAGCACTGCCCGCTTCCCAGGTTCATAATGTATCGCACCACCCCACCTCCTGTCCTCAAAAATGGGAAAGACCAGCGGCTGCCGCAGACTTGGACTGTTGCAACTTTCCAGACCATCTCACGCAACTGTTTCATGGAACCAGAGGGAAAATCAAGAGCCAGAATGTTGTAGGATTTGCCAAAGGCCACAAAATCCAGCAGGGTCGAGGTTGAAAGTGGGGTCTCCTGAGTCCTAGACACTGGCTCTTTGTACCAGACTGTACCGCATCCCTCTTCTTTCACTTTATTCTTTGTGTCAAATACGTGGTGTTTTTGAGAAGACAAGGCGACGTGTCTTCCATTCTCCATTCAGGACACGCTGGAGCTTCCAAGCTGTGGAACCAGTATGTTGCAGACATTCAGAGAAAAAAAAAAAAAAAAAGCAGTTGTTAGCTAACAGAATAAAGTTACCTCTCAACTTAGAATATCAATTTAGATTTTTTTTTTCTTTAATGAAACCGTAGTCTTCAGATTTTGGTTAGAAAGGAAAAGGATTTCTAAATTCCAAACTTCCATTAAGCATCAAGAACGTAGCCAGGCTAATCTTAGCATCAAGCTATAGTCTGTGCCATATGCAACTCGAGATAGAGCATAATTCAAGTTTCTACTAGATCGCAAGGGGAGGGGGAAAGCGCTTTGCCAAGGGACAGGTTTGGGAAGGGCGAAGGCAAAGGTGGGGCTGCGACCTGAGTCCTTGAGAAGAGACTCAGAGGCCCACCTACCTGCAAAGGCTCCAGCCCACGGAAGGATCATGAGACGCATAACACGACAAGACCCCCCCCAAACCCCCAGGTGCGGCCATTTCCTCACTGAATGCACCCAGGTGCACAGGGCAGGAGCCCCCAGGCCAGGGGAGTGCAGGGTGTGGACCCCGAGGTCAGCGGCCAGCACAGGCCTGGGCCCTATGGGACCTGCTACATGCCCGGGGCTGGGGCGGGGGACAGGGCCAGGGGCCCAGAGACAAGAGGGGGAGACTCCTGCCAGCTGGCGGGGCCGCCCGGAGGACAGCCGGGCCGTCCCCTGCCCCCTGCCACCGTCATGAGAAGGAGGGGGAGACTGAACACCTGCCCCGAAGAAGCAGCATCTCTGCGGGAAGCTGTGTCAACCTGGGAAACCCTGTGTTCTCTCTTTCTGCCAAATCGTATTGCCTCCCTTCTCCGCCTCCCCCGGCCCGTCGGGTTGGAGGCCAGAGCGACGATAGGAAGGTGAAGGAGAAATCAGTGAGACTCTTTTTTGGATTTTGTGTAAATGTTTGAGTCCCGTAGGTTATCCACCCCAGGAAATTGGTTTCCGTGCTCTGGAAGCCTCGGAGGGGAGGGAGGTAAAGTCAGAGTTGAACGTCCAGATCCGGGGGCGAGGTCTCTGCCTTCAGAGTCCGGGCTCCCTCGGCCTCTCCCCGCCTGGTGTGTGGGCTGTCCTTACTCCGGAGAGAGCCAGAGCTGGAAGGGAGCGGAGCACGTTCAGCCCCATGCCACCCCTCCACACACACATTTGTTTACAGATGTGAAAACCTGAGGCCCACACCTGGGGGGCCCTTCCCCGGGGACCAGGCCAGAAGTGGACATCCAGGCTGCTGCCCGGGCTCCCCGGCTCCCCGGCTCTGAGCCCGGAGCTGCGTGCACCAGAGCCGGAGACGCTGTCTGGGCCCGTCTCTAGCTTTCTTACACAGGCATGGCTTTATTTTTATTTATCTCCTTTATTTTGGTCTAGACTTTCTCCCCCCCCCCCCCCCGACGACGTGACAGCTAAGGACCCTCCAAATGGAACCGTCTGTGACTCACTCTGTCTGCTTGCCTGTCCTTGAATCACCCCATTCAAAGTGAGCAAACACTTCGCCGGGTTTGCTTCAGCATCTGACTTCCAGGGACAAAATTAAACCTGGAGGGTGAGGTGAGTGTCAATCTGATTAAAGTGTTGTCAGAGCCCTGCCCGGTGCCCCTTCAGACAGAGCCTGTGAGTGACGGCCCCGTCCAGTGAGCTGCTACGCCACCCCCATCCACTGCCTTAGAATCTTTGGCTAGGTTACCCCATCCCTAAAAATGGTTGCTTCATTCTCCGCCAACCACTAACATTCCAAGAATAATCAAACTTCACCACTTCAGATCCATTAATTTAGACTTTAAGATAATTCAACCAAGGCTTTGAAGGTCTTGGTAGACAGGACAGGAAGGAAGACTCGTTATTTTAAATGAGCCAACTTCTCTGGGCCAAGAGAACCACAGCAGCCCCATGGCATGAAGGTCAAGGCTTAAAATCAGATTCTGACACCTATTCGCATAACGTCACTTAGCCAATTACAAAATCATTCTCGTCTATTCTCTGGTAAAGGAATCCCCGAGGAGCTATCCACACACGATTGGGTCAGCCTCCTCTGGGTTGTGGTGTGTACCTGAGACTTAACAATTGTCTTTTTCATTAAATGATCGTTGAGATTTGGGTAATTCACAATCACATCTTCTGAGTTTTTCTAATGAACAAACTTTCCGCCAAGTTTGCTTTCCAAGAGCACCGGGGGGTGATTTAGACAGTCCCAGGCAGGAGCTCGGGAAATCTGGGTTCTGGTCGTAGTGCTTCCCACCTCGCTCAGTGACTCGGGTACTTACCGTGAGCCTTGCCAGGCCTCTCTCAACCGAGGAAGTCAGGGCTGCCTGTAGGTTAAAGTGACCTCGTAGGGCTTCAGGGGATGGAATGATGCCATTCAATCAACCCATCGAGGAACACATGCGCTGACCATCTGCAACGTGCAGGACCCTTTGGGGGAATACAGACCGTTGTCATTCATTCATTCCGTGAACACGACTGCTGTGTCTCCTTAGTCTCAATCACTGAGCTAAGTGTTTGGGATACAGTCAAGAAACCAAGGTAGACATGGTCCCCCGTGCCCATTGAGTTTATATTCTAGTGAAGGAATTTGATAATTAGCAAGAACAATAACAAATCTGGAATACAATTGTGCATAGTAAGACCCTGTGAGGGAAACCCAACATTGGGATTGAGGACACCAAGTTTAAGGAGGATGACATGATTTAGCATAAGTAATCTGAGGACACCTCTACCAGGAAGTGGCATTTTTTTTTATTTAAATTCAGGTAATTACCGTATCATGTATTATTAGTTTCAGAGATGGAGTCCAGTGATTCATCAGGCTTCTAGTAACACCCAGTGCTCGTTCCATCAGGTGCCCTCCTCCATGCCCGTCCCCCAGTTACCCCGTCCCTCCTACCCCATCCCCTCCAGCACCCCTCAGGCTGTTTCCTATGGTTAAGAGGTTTGTTTGTCTCCCTCTCTGATTTCATCTGGTTATACTGTTTCCCCCCTTCCCCTAAATTCTACATATGAGTAAAATCACGTGATAATCATCTTTCTCTGATTAACTTATTTCTCTTAGTATAATACTAATTCCATCCATGTCATTGCAAATGGCAAGATTTCACTTTTTGATGACCAAGTAGTATTCCATCATGTATACACCACATCTTCTTTATCAATTTGTCTGTGGATGGACATCTGGGCTCTTTCCATAGTTTGGCTATTGTGGACATTGCTGCTATGAACACTGGGTTCATAGGGTGCAGGTGCCCCCTTGGCACGTTTAAACCAGAAATACCCACCATTTGCTTCGATGTGGATGGAACTGGAGGGTATTATGCTGAGTGAAATAAGTCAATCAGAGAAGGACAAACATTATATGGTCTCATTCATTTGGGGAGTATAAATAATAGTGAAAGGGAATAGAGGGGAAGGGAGAATAAATGGGTAGGAAATATCAGAAAGGGAGACAGAACATGAAGACTCCTAACTCTGGGAAACGAACTAGGGGTGGTGGAAGGGGAGGAGGGTGGGGGGTGGGGGTGACTGGGTGACGGGCACTGAGGGTGGCACTTGACGGGATGAGCACTGGGTGTTATTCTGTATGTTGGCAAATTGAACACCAATAAAAAATAAATTTATTATTAAAAAAATAAATAAATAAACCAGAACTTGGAATGTGAAAAGAAGCTGGCCAGAGGAAGAATGGTGAGTGCTGGGGACAAGTATTTCCATCACTCAAGCAGTAATTGCCCAAAGCCAGAGGCCAGATGCAGCAGGACACATTGCGGGAACTGCCAGCAGTCGGAGCTTACAGAGCAAGCGGGAGTGACCTAGGCACAGATCTCATCCTCAGGATGTCCATTATCTAGTAAAAAAAGCAAAACATTTATAAGCATAATTTGTGGTAAGATCTTCAGAATGGTGAAATCCTATGAAAGAAGAATAGATTAAGGGTTGCCTGTCGAGGCACGAGGCAGGACTCAGTTGGCGCCAAAGGGAGAAATGGGGCTGAGTCACATCTAAGAGGATTGCTCTATCAGCCAGCTCCTGCACGTAACAAGCCACCCCCAGCTCAGGGGTTTAAAGCAACCAAATGTTCAGTTCACAAGTCTGAGGGTTGTTGGTTTACGCTGCACCCAGCTGGGTGGCTCCTTTGGTCTTGGCCTGGCTGCCAGTTGGAGCGCCTCTGCTCTCTCCACCGCTGCCGGCGTCCATGGGCTCTCCCATCCTTCGAGCATGTTCTTAAGTCAAGGCCAGAGTATAAGCACAAGAAAGCCAATTGTGCAACAGACCAAGTGGAACTGGATGAGGCCCCCTGGGCCTGTCTTTTCTGCTGCATTCTATTGGCCAAAGCAGGTCCCCAAACCAGCCCAGAGTCAAAGATAGCAGAAATACGGCACAGTCACTGGGTAAAAGGACACGATTCGAAGAGGCCATTTATTGCATCATGGTGCATCACAGTCGCTTACCCGGAAAAGCCTAATGCTTTGTGACTGGAGGAAGGGTTCAAATGGAGGGTGATGGGAGGCAGGGCTGTAGTCGGGGAGCTGAGACTGCACTACATGGGAAGGCTGCAAGGGAAACCGAGGCAAGAGCCACACTGGAGGAAACATGAGGAAGGGATGTGGGCGAGGTGTAAGGAACAGGTTAGGCAAGAGGCCTGGAGTCGCCTGCAGCCCCCAAGGCAGATCACTGTGGGCACCCTTGTGTACCGGTGTGCGGTGTGGGCCCCACGCAGCCCTTCCACATCCTGTCTCAGGGCCTCTTGCTGCGAGCCCTCTCCTGGTGCAGGGCTGGTGCCCACACCAGGGAAAGCCTGGACTCTGGGAAGGAGGACTCGCCAAAAGGTTGCTTTTTGAGTTAGGCCTTGAAAGATGGGTCACATTTATGCACGAAGTCCACTCTAGGCACCCTGGGCATTACGGTGAACATCGTACTCATTCTTAGGCCCAGAATCAACTGAAATATTGAGACCGGAGGAAATAGAATTTATGGGATGTCCCAATTCCTCCTTCTTAGTCACTTTGAACCTTCTTTAATAGCAGAGCCCGTTTTTAAAAATGAGATTTTACATAGAACCCTAAAATGGAAAGCAGATGGAAGCATAACTTCACAATATGCATTTGCCTCCCAAGTCTCTTCTTCCAGCACTGACTTTAAAACCCATCATTAAAAACAATGAGGCTATTCTGATAAAAAACATTACCTCAGGAGTTATGGATAAGAGTCATGATCTTAAGACAGCTCGAGCATCTGATACGTTTTGGTATTTGGTTCGAGTTGCGCAGTATTGAGAAAAACCTTCTTTCACATGGATAAGCAACGGTACTCACTCACAGAATGCTGCGTGAGTGGAAAATCACTGCCCTGGGGTTCAAACAAAACCCAGTACAGGCTTCTAATTAATGACACTTTCACATTCCAAAGGCATATATGAAAAAAACAAAAACAAAGGCATATATGTAAAATATATATGTATTTAGGTATATGTATAAAGGTATACATAGAAGTGATACGCAATAACATATATTACTTGCATATCATATATATTATGCATAATTATATGCACCCACACAGTAGATCTATTCATTTCAAGGTCTGCAAACATGCACACACATAGATACAAAATAAGCTAACTGCTTAGTAACAATTTTGGTGTGTGAATGGGTTCGATGATATGATGAAGCATGTACATTATTTTTAATTACAGGTTTTTTTTAAGTTTTTATTTGAATTCCAGTTAATTAACATACAATGTTACATAGGGGCGCCTGGGTGGCCAAGTCAGTTAAGCCTCCAGCTCCTGGCTTCAGCTCAGGTATGATCTCAGGGTTATGGGATGAAGCCCTGCATCAAGCTCCGCGCTCAGCTCCAGGTCCGCCTAAGATTCTCTCTCCCTCTGTCCCTCCCCTGCTCACAGGTGCTCTAAATAAATATCTTTAAAAATACAGTGTTATATTAGTTTCAGGGATATGATACAGTAATTTCATTACAGTTTTTAAAGCCAGCTTTTAGTTTAACGTAGGCATTTAGATAGAGACAGTTGCTCTTCTGCAGAAGCACCCGCCATTTCCCGGAACACAGTTTTGAAAGAACCGCACCCAGAGGATAGAGGAGGTAAGAACACAGGTGTGTGTCTGGTCTTGGGAAAGAACGCAAATAGAGTGGACTTTGGGGTCATTGATTTCAAATTCCACCTGTGTCACCTACTAGCAGTGTGATCTTGGTCACAGTCTTTAGTCTCTTTGAGCCTCTCTTCTCATCTTTAATATTAGTATCACAACCCTCATTTCATCTGATTGTTATGGATCCTTAATAAATGTTACTTCTCTTTTCTCAACCCGGTTCAATCTCTCCATATATCAGGAGTGAAAGGGAGAATAGATCTTTGATTAGCTCAAATGTTTCTCTAGGTGCCCCCATGTTCTAATAGCATCAGCCTGTCAGGTTGTATCTACGATGTTTGTAATTCAGGTAGCAAATTGATTTTTGAAAGCACTCTGGGCCTGCTCTGTCCATGTCAGATAAGCTCCAAGCATTAATTATGCACCAATATTGATGTTTTTGTCTGACAAGGTCTAATGTCACCATATTCAAATCTGGCTGCTTCCTTGTTAGAAAACCCTTCGAAATGTGGCCTTGGAAGAGACAGGATGTGTCACCTGCAATATTTGAGACATCCCAGAATTGAAGCCCTCAATTAGAATTAAAGACAACGCCCGTCCTTGTTCTGGACCCCAAAGAGAATGAGCTGGTGTGATTCATGGAAGCAGCTTGAAGTGTCGCTTGAAAAAAAGGCAATCAGATCTTCTGGTAAACTGTGCGTGGTGGGTGATGTGAACCATTTGAATGCATTTGGATTTGCAGCATGAAAGACTCAGGTACTATGGTCTGTATCTGGAAGCCTATATCCATTTGCTAATCGGTATGATTGATCGTAAACATCCAGCCGGATCCTCCTGATTTCACAGAATCATGAGGAGTATTGGGATAAACTTATTTTCTAAAGAATTATAATCATACAAATGCCAGTGTCTCTAACTTGAGCTGAGCTTAAATAAACCAAAGGCGATCTCATTCAAAGGTTTTTATTGGACTATTCAATTCACCCAGCACATGATCACTGTGCTCTGACTACATCCAGGCACGGGGAACAGACAGGCCCAGACAGGCAAGGTCTGCTCTCGGGGAGCATGTATTCTAATGAAGCATCTTTGAGACACTCTCATTTCCAACACTTTGGCTAAAAAGACTTTGTAAGGCAGAGAAAGGCAGCTGAATGAGTCTCTTCTATGAGTTTAGGGTTTTTATTAAAATAAAGGAGCTTGCTAATCCCATCTCAAGCAACTCCTAAGAACCATACTCAAGAGTTCTAAATATAATTAATGCTTCTTTCACATTGAGCTGTACTGTGGATGTTTTCATGATGTCAGAGAAATTGTAGGAGAGCTCTTACAGAAGATACTTATTAAACATGCTCTGCATTTTCTGAAGGGGAATTGGGTAAGACGGATTTGAACTTGGAGAGGCTCCTCTGGAAGCCACGCGTAAAACCTACTCCTGTGGCTCTGAAGCATCTGCACCAGCCAAGAAATGTCTCCCCGCTGCTATCTCCACAAGCTCCTCAGCAGTTCCAAAGTCTGTACAGATACTCATGCCTTCAAGCAGTTGTTGGGATTTTCTGTACCTGGGAGTTCTCAGGGTATAAAGAGGAGTCGCCGTGCTTCCAAAGACCAGCAAGCCAGCATCTGAGACGCTCATTTCCCTGCCTGCTTCCAGTAAGCTGACCTCCCTTCCCTTGACGCTATCCCTCTGTGACTTTAATGGAGCTCAAGTCAACATCACGCCACTTAATCAGTCTTTTCTTTTTATTTGTGCTGAAGCATATTGTGATGTCAGCAGGAAAGGGGTGAGGAAGACAAAATTCTTTCTTCTCCCCAGAGCGCCCACATGCTGTGGGTCAGGGAGCATCCTTCACAGATGAGCAGCTGTAGTTTGTAACTGTAGTAATAACCACAAAAGCAATAACAACAAATAATAACCTGCTTACAACCCTTTTTACATCCATTTGTATGCAGTGGGTCCTTCCCATTGCCCCCTGATGTGGGGATAACTATGATGTGCATTTATGTGTTTATATTCTTTATGTTTATGTATATTATATATATATATGTGCACATACATATTTATACATGTGAGGAAGTTGGGAATGATGTCAAAGGATGTAGGAAGAACCCAGGGCTCAAGTTCAGGAGTCCTGAGTCGCCATAGTTCTGCCGTGAATCACAGATGTGACTTTGAGCAAGTGGTTTCATTTCTAAAATCTATTTTCTTCTCTGTACAGTAGACATCATGATTCTCACCTCCCAATGCTAGATGAGAAGAATTAGTGAAATAGCGCATCTAAAATATTTGCAGATGACATGATCATATATGTAAAAACCCTAAGGATCCAACCAAAAATAACAAGTTAAAAGAAATGAACAAATTTAATAAATGTGCAGGATACAAAATCAACATACAAAAATCAATGGTCTTTCTTTATACAAACAGAAAACTATCTGAAGGGGGACTTAAGAAAACAATTCCATTTACAGTAGTAACAAAAAGAATAAAATGCTTAAGAACAAACTTAATCAAAAAGGCCAAAGTCTTGTACACTGAATATTAAAAAATACGCAGATAAATATAAAGACAACCGTGTTCATGGACTGGAAGAATGAACATTGCTAAAATGTCCATACTACCCAAAGTGATCTACACATTTAGTGTAATCTCTATCAAAATCCCAAGAGTATTACTTCCAGAAATAGAAGATATAATCCTAAAACGTCGGTGAAACCATACAAGATCCCAATAGCCAAAACAATCTTGAGAAAGAAGAAAAAAAGGCAGGAAGCATCTTATTTCTTGATTTCAAGATATATTACTAAGGAACAGTAATCAAAACAGTATGTTACTGGCATGAAAGCAAACATATAGACCAATGGAAGAGAATAAAGAGTCCAGAAATAAATCCACACATTTATGGTCAATTGATCTTCAACTAGGGTGCCAAGAACATGCAATGGGGAAGGGATTACATCTTTAACAAATGGGGCTACAAGAACTGGATATCCACATCAGAAGAATGAAATTCTTATCCTATACCATATACAAAAATAAACTTAAAATGGATTAAAGGCTGAAGCATAAGATCTAAAAGCATAAAACCACTAGAAGAAAACATAGGGAAGAGTTCCTTGTCATTGGTCTAAGCAATGAGTTTTTGTATATGATACCAAAAGTGCAGGTAACAAAAACATAGATGAATGGAATGACATCAAAGTGAAAAGCTCCTGCATAGCAGAGGCAACAACAAACTAAGTGGAAAGGCATCTATTAAATGGGAGAAAATATTTGCAAATCATATATCTGATAAGGTGCTAGTATCTAAAATATCTAACAAACTCATACAACTCAATAGCAAAAAAAAATCTGATTTAAAAATGGGCAAAATACATGATCACACATTTCTCAAGAGAAGACATACAAATAGTCATCAGGTATATGTAGAGATGCTCTTGACATCACTTATCATCAGGAGAATCAAATCAAAACCACAATGAGATAGTTCCTCACACCTGTTAGAATGGTGGCTGTTATTACAAAGACAAAAGATAACAAATGCTGGCAAGGTTGCGGAGGAAAGGGAATCCTGTGCGCTGTGGGTGGGAATGCAAATTGGTGCAGCCATTATGGAAAACAGTATGAAGCTTACTCAAAAAATTAAAAATAGAACTACCATATGATCCAGAAATCCCACTTCTGGGTGTATTTCCAAAGGAAATGAAATCAGTATCTCGAAGAGATATCTGTGTTCTTATGTGCATTGCAGCGTTACTCATGACAGCCAAGATATGGAAACAACCTAAATGTCTGTCAATGGATGATTACATAAAGAAAATGTGATTATGTGTATATATATATACACACACACACACATACACACACATATATATGTATATATATATATATGCTGAAGTATTATTCAGCCTTAGAAAAGAAGGAAATCCAGCCATTCACAACAGCACGGATGAACCTGGAGGACATTATGCTAAGTGAAATAAGTCAGACACAGAATGACAAATACTGTATGATCTCCCTCACATGTGGAATCTAAAACAGTCAAACTCAAAGAAGCAAAGAGTAGAAGCCTGCTTTCCAGAGGCTGCAGGGAGAGGGGAAATAGGGGGAGGTTGATCGAAGGATACAAAATTTTATTTACACAGGATGAGTAAGTTCTGGGGAGATCTAATGTACAGCATGGTGACCATAGTTAATAATACCATATACCTGAAATTTTCTAAGAGCGTCGATCCTAAGACTTACCGCAAGAGAAAAAAAAGGAAAGAGTAACTATGGGAGGTGATACATAGGTTGAGAAGCTTAATTGTAGTGATCATTTCACATGTATACATATAGTAAGACATCAAATTGTATACTTTAAATACCTACAATTTTTATTTATCATTTATAACACGATAAAGCTGGAAAAAAAATTAAAGTAATAGAAACCCTACGACAGGTGCCAGCTAATAGAAGAGCCCCGAACTGTTGGTTTCCACCATCTTTTCACTTAGCACAGTATGTACTCAATAAATACTTGCAGAATCGAACTGAATTGGTGACCGACTTATAAGATGCAGATTTTGTGTGTGTGTGTGTGTGGGTGGGGCAATTGAGTACATGGACACAGGAGTAAAATCACTTAGATAGGAGGCTCCAGTCCTCCAGTACTAACAAGACTAAACCAAGTGTTGTGACCACTCTGAAGCTGCTGGCAAGGGTAATAGTGGAGCAACACCTACCTCGTGAGTTTATTATAAAAAGCATATAAAGTGCATGATATAGTACCAGGCACACATAACTGATATGTGTCGATCAGGACTGTTGAGCTTGTTCTCATCTTCCTTCTCATACAGACGGTTGCCTTTGAGAGCTATGGGACGGCGGGGCAAGAGCATCGATAGCCCCTTCCTACATCGTCAACACACCCGCCACTGCAAAAGTATCCCGTAGAATCAGAGGCTGTGAGGGCATTTGGACGCTGTTTCCGGTTTCTAGGCAATTGCCTTGTATCCCTGCCCTCACCTTGGGCATCAGCAGTCAGCATCAGTCAGGCCTGCGGCTGGCCTCTGCTTCTACAGAAATCCCATTCACGGGAATGAAATGGATCCGAGGCTGGAAGCGGCTCCTATAAAGGGGAAGCCTATGGTAAGTGGGACTCAAAAGATGACATTTATATCCTCCTAGATATTTCCATCTTACTGCTCCGGGAGCCCCCGAATGAAGACATCAAGGCGCCAACAGACAGCCCCATGTACGTGAGGCAAGAGAGAGATGCAGGACAGAGATAGGCCGGGAGAATTCCACCTCCCTCAGAAACCACCCAGTCCTTCCCATTTTACAGTGAATGACTTCCCACGGTCACACAGGAAGTGTGGGGCTCTGTCTCCATGGAGGACCACTGTGATGCCCAAGTCCCACAAGTGCCATTTACACAGACCGCAGCGCGGATGGCACCTCTTAGAGTTTTGCATCAAAGCAGCCCTATCTTCACTACACCCCCTGTTCTCTTCCTCTATCAAAATATTCTTAACTAGTACATTGTAGATCACTTCATTTCTCTTGGATTTATACCTAGGAGTGGAATTGCTGCACCACATGGTCATTCTCGATTTAGGCATTTGAGAAACTGCCAAATTGGTTTCCAAAGTGGCCACTCCGTTTTACATTCCCACCACCCATTAGTGAGGCTTCCATGTCTCCACATCCTCTTCCATATCTCTTATTGTCTTTTCTCATAACCAGCCGAGTGTATCTCACTGTTTCAGTTTGATCTCATGATTTTGATTTGCCCTCATCCCTTTTCCCTTTTCTCTGAGGATCTAGCCTGCTTGTAAAACTAATTAATTACTATAAAATAAAAAATAAAATAAAATAAAATAAAATAAATAAAATAAATAAATAAAATAAAATAAAATAAAATAAAATAAAATAAAATAAAATAAATAATAAAATAAATAAAAATAAAATAAAATAATAAAATAAAATAAAATATAAAATAAAATAAAATAACACATTTGCTCAGCAAGGCTCTCAGCCATGCAGCAACCTAATGATAAACCTGCGCCACATGAGGAGCAGTTACCTGGACCAGTGTTGCAGATGACCAAGTGGAAAGTCTCCCTAGTTCCAGGGTTTACCAAGAGGAAACCCCTTTTTTACTGATATAAGCTACATCTTCCCTGATATGAGCTACATTTTCCCCCATATGCCGCTTCTATAACTATTTTATAATCTATTGTGTCAATCTGTTTTGTAATTTCTTAATCAGTTCAGAACTTGAACAGGGAGGAAGGTTGCTAGTTACTGGGCAACCTCAAATGCTCCAAATGGGCATCTGACATACATTGTGTCACCTAATCCCCACCACAGTCTTGTAGGTATTATCCCAATTTCACAAATGAGCAAAATGAAGATAAAGCAAGTCTACCAAAGCCACCCAGCTAGAAAAGTGATAGAAGATTTGAGCCCATGTCTGCATTTCCTCTCCATCTTCTGTTCTTGAAAGCACAGAGGGCCAAAGTTCTAACAGAATTTCAGCTCTGGCCCTTGCCAGCCATACGATAACGAACACATCGGTGCCCCGCTGACCCTCAACTTTATCCTCTGTAAAACGGGACCAATAATACTAGCCTTTTGTACATCAAAAGTGATAAGGATAGCATGAGGCGATGCAAATAAAGCCTTCCTAAAAAGTATAGAATACCATTCACCTAAAGATTTCAGTTTTTTTCAGGCCGTATCAGTTATCTCTCAATCCCAAATTTGGGGAAAGCAAATTAGGAAATAGTCCTAAAGTGAACAAATCTTTTGCAAACATGTCTGTCCCAAAGGAAATGCAAGATTTAGCTTCGTTTCAGCTGACTTTCCAGTCTAATGACCTAGAATGAGCTGCTCTGTTTTTCTTCTGATCTCAACGTGTCGCAGCCCACGTGAAAATGTCTGATAAACTGGGAGCTTCTTTTGATGCATGGGAAAAGAAGATGTTTTCTATTCCAAGCACCCATATCTTTTCTGAATATTTTCTTCTGGGGGTTTTGATCTCACATTATTTCTCTTTTGATTCGAAGGATGGGGAAAGAAAAACCTATGGGACTTTTCAATTATTTATTGCAGAAGGCATCTGCAGCCTTATTTCAAAGTTGGTTTCTAGATTTCTACACTCACTCATGAACGTTGGGAAGCGGGTCTGACCTCCCGGGAGGAGAGCTCACTGAAGGTCAGGAGAAGTGTCTGACTGATGCATGGGACTTCGGATATTCTGACCCAGACCTCTGTCTCGGAGCTGGGGCAGGAGCATCAGCGTGATGGATGGGGCTGATGGGAAGCTCATCCAGCCACCTGGTTCTTCACTTTGGTCTCTGACCTCTCCTACTTTTCTTGCCATGAAAGAGGAATTCATGCCTTTACTTTAAAATATTAGAATATCATTCAATTTCAATTCGACAGATACTTATCGAGTGCCTATGCCTATTTTGTGCCATACATTGAACTAAAAGCTGCAAAGATGAAAATTATCTATCATCCATGGGGAAGGAGGTCAAGAGTACCCAGTCCTCAGCCTGCCTGGGTTCAAATCCCAGCTCTACCACTTACAGGATGTTTCATGTAGAAAATGGGGATGATATTGATAATATCAACCATATAGTGTTTTAATCCACATAGAGCACATAACATAGTATCTGGCCCATGTCTGTCCATTAATATGATGAGGAAGAGGATGGTGTTCTAAATGCAAGTAAGCAAAAGAAATATGGTCCCTGCCTTGATACGCTCATGGGGGAATAGATACTAATCAAATACCTACATAAACTCATAATTACAAAGAGTGCTACAGCGGATTATGTTGGCTGTCCTTCTAACCTCTCTCCCAACCCTCCCTCACTGTGCTCATTCTGTAGTAACCATATATGTTTGGGAGGAAGTAGGGACTGAGTCCAAGCTCAGCTCTTCAAATGCATCTTTAAATGTCCCAGTCCAATCTGTATAATTACCATTCTGTCACCACGGTGATTAATTCAGAGATGATCCCATGACCAAAATCAAACTAATCAAAAAGAAACCCAAGGCCTTTATATTGGGGAAGAGAACCCCCTTTCTCTGCCGCTGGATAGGACAGAGGAAGCTTTGACCTGATAGCACTTAGCAGTCATTTTTCAACCAGTAAAGGCACCATGCTTAATAGGAAGCCAGTATTACGGAAGGCAGAGTTCAGAAATAAAATTCTATTTTAAAATAAAAATATGAAAAAAATAAAATAAAATAGGGATCCCTGGGTGGCACAGCGGTTTGGCACCTGCCTTTGGCCCAGGGCGCAATCCTGGAGATCCGGGATCGAGTCCCACGTCGGGCTCCCGGTGCATGGAGCCTGCTTCTCCCTCTGCCTGTGTCTCTGCCTCTCTCTCTCTCTCTATGTGACTATCATAAATTAAAAAAAAAATAAAAAATAAAATAAAATAAAAATATGCCAGTGAGATGGTAAAGATAGCAAAGAAATGGAGAGTCCTATGCTGGCAGGAGATAAGCTACATCAAGAAAAAAGGTCTCTGGTTATATTGTTGAGCCGCTGGATCTGGCCTTACCTGAAATCCACAATATCTTGAGAATATTCAGACAAAAGTCATCTTCAATAATAAAAAGAACAAGTAGTTAAAAGGAGGCAAAGAATGTGAATAGACATTTCTCCAAGAAGATATACAAATAGCCAATAAGCACACGAAGTGATGCTCAACGTCATTGGTCACCAGAGAAATACACATCAAAACAACAGGAAATAAAAAAAAAAAAACGGGAAATCACTTCACGTGCACTAGGATGGCTAGAATCAAAAAGTCACATATTAACAAATGTTGGTGAAAACAGAGGAATCAGAATCCTCATACGCTGCTGGTGGGAACGTAAAGTGGTGCGGACACTTTGGAAAAGAGTCTAGCTGTTTCTCAGGTGACTAAATATAGAATTGCCCAATGACCTAGCGATCCCACTGTTTGGTACATACCCAAGAGAAATGAAAGCATCTGTCTGCTAAAACCTCATACGTAAATGTTCACAGAAGCATTATTCATCACATCCAAGAGACGGAAACAACCCCAGGGTCCACCAGTTGATGAATGGACAAACAAAATGTGATATATCCAATATATTTATCTGGATATAAATATATATTCCAGATATATAAAATGGAATGTCATTTAGCCATAAAAGGAACGAAGTTGATGCATGCTGCCACACGAATAAACCTCAAAAGTATTTTGAGAAGTCAAAGAAGTGAGCCACAAAAGACCATATATTATTACATAATTCTATGATTCCATTCATAGGAAATGTCCAAATCAGGCAAACTCTAGAGACAGAAAGTAGGTTGGTGGTTGCTCAGGGCTAGGAGGGATGGGGGTCGGAGGGGTGATAGCTGTGAAGAACGGGATTTCTTTATGGCGTGATGATGAAAACGAACCTTGACGATGGAGAACCACTGCATCGTATATATACGTTAAATAGGTGAATCGTAGGGCGTGCAAATTATATTTCAACAGAGCTGTTAAGTTCTCTTTAATATCTAAGTTGGATTGGAGTTGGGTTTTAGTTACTTGCAATGGGACATTTCCTTATGCAACTGCTCTGAAGAAAGCCCCCGGGAGCTGTGCGACTCCGTATCTGTGACCCGATATAACCTGGACCCGCGGGATGTTCAGAGCAGATCAGGAACAGAGGTCCTGCTGGGTGGGATGCCTTGGAAACAGTCTGGCTCTGCTCCTCTACGCCAGGCCTGCAGCGTCCCCCTCTCCACTCCCCTCTCCGCCTGCGGGGGCCCCACTGGCCCTCACGAGCAGGGGGCTTGAGAGATGTTCCAGCACCAGGAAGGCCAGCGGGCCCTCGGCTTCTCCGGGCTCTCAGCCTGACCTCCTGGCAGGTTACTCCTTTTCAGCCTTGAAACCTCGACATAATTCTCATCTTCCGGCCTTCTTCTCCTTCTCAAAGTCCCCCCTCTCTCTTCCTCCAGCCCTGCGGGCCTGAGTTCCTAGAAGTGGAGCTGAGCGTTTTTCTGATACTACGCCCGGATCCCAGGCCCTAATAGGTCTGGGCCTTGATGTTCTCTTGTCATCGCATATGGCAAAGAATGAAAGAAACTCTGCGTGCCAAACAGCCGGTAATGCCTGCCCCTGGTGTGTGCCCAGTAAATGTTTGTCTTCTTGCCTCCTTCCCACCAGACCTCCCCTTTGCTTGCTGCCTACCTGACCTCTCAGTGTCTCACGTCCTCTGATTGGTGCATCTACCTCTTAACTTGGAATCTTTGGGGGGCTGCTGGCTGACTCACCCCACTATAACCGTGTTCCTTGGGTATCCAGTTCTTCGACCCCAGTAGGCAAGTCAGTTCCCCAGGGACCCCTCATCAGCTACCCCCATCTGGTAGTAACTACAACTGGCGATGTCCAGCAAAATAACAAAATCCGTCCACCGTATTGTAAGCCTGAGGACTAAGTACCACGGGGGCAGGGAAAGTCAATCGTGCTCACCTCGTACCCACGTACAGTAGCACACAGACCGGCCCATGGTTGATCCTTGGGGGCGATCTGGTAAGTGAATGAATGATCCCATCATCCTGCACTTACTACCTAAATGTCTGTCCCGTCTTCCACATTGGGCAGCACCGCTGTGCGGTCATCTTTGTTGACTCCAGAATCCAGCACAGAGACCGGATCAGAGGAAGGCATTCAGTACACGGTGTTTGAATTTTCGGCTTCTTCCATAAAGTCAATTACCCAGCCAAATAACATGTCTGTCCCCTCTGGGCACTCACGACCTCTGGGATAAAACTCCTTTGAGGCACTTACCAAGTCTGCCTCGCACTGTAATGATTTGCAAGCGCGGCCGATTGTCCCCGTGGGACTCTGCGCTCTTGAGAAAGTGGAGGTCCCACCTCAATCATTTTCAGGGCCTCCCCAAGGGTTACACCGAGCAAAAAGCACGATAGGAGCTGGGAAAACATACTTCTGGAATAGCAGGGGGGTGACCGAATAAACACGTGAAGACGAGAGCGCGGATTCCCGACGGAGGCCGTGAAGCCAGGATGTCCGGGAGGCTGCAAGGAGGTCTGGCCCACGCGGCCTCCACTAGGTCACAGTGAAGCTGTGTTCGAGATGTGCTGATAGATCTCTTGTTTGTTTTATTTTCTCCTTCTCCCATCTGACCGTACGTTCCGTGAGAACAGCACCCACACCTAACACGTTCACCATCGCAGCCTCCCTGTTTAACCCACAGTAAGTGCTCAATAAGTGTGTTAATGACTGGATATCCGCCCACCCAGAAGCCCCCTCCCCGAGACCCCCGCTCTTACTTCCAGCCCTCCCGCCCCTAATCCCGCGACCAGAATTCTGCATTAATAAGGATGCAATCACAGCAGCCTCCTTCTGCGGCTCCCCTTCTGCCCTCCTGCTTTCCCAACTGGCTTGAATCACTTAATCTGCAGTTAATTCAGAAGCATCCAAGCCAGGCTCCGATATAGCAGATGATCAAGATAAACGGCTGGCATAGTTTTATGAGTAAAATCTCTCCAGATTCCAGTACATGAATCATTTGTTGCGAAACCTCTCATTGTCTCTAGGCAAGGCTGTAACGTGAGGGAAAATGCTACCTCTTTATGACTCAAAAGACAGGGGATTAGGAACGGTTTGAAGGAAAGAGAGTACAACATAAAAATAAGATTTATCTCTTAATATCCTCCTTACATATATCCCTCCACCCCTTCCCCTTACTTACTTTTCAGCATGGAACGGGAATTCAATCTCGTGTTTGTTGCACAGACTCGACTCGCAGGGGGAAAAGCAGATCATTATGGGCAGAATTTAGGGACTGCTCTCACTCCACGCCGATCCAATCAACCCCCTTCGGATCTCGGGCTGAAAGTCACCTCCTTGGGGAAGTCTTCCATGATGACGTAGGCTAAGTCAGATCCTTCTAGTACTCACTTGTAGCATTCATCATTATTACTATTATTGCTTTTGCCATCATTTTAATTACACTTATATGTTTACTTGTTTGCTGGCTTAATGCCTGTCTCCCTCAGTAGACTGTAAACCCTTTCGTAGGGATGGCTGCTGTATTTGCTTCCCACTGTACCTCTCGCCCCTAGCACGGTGCCTGGCATAAAGTAGGAGCTGAGCAAACATCTGCTTTAAATAAATACACAATGAGAATTTCCCCATATCTTTCTCGAAGTTCGTCTAGAAAGAAAACGAAGCACTGTGTGATTTTTTTCAAATACTTCAAGTTGTATTGAACTGGACATGAAACGTTATTTTTTATGATTTTTTTTTATAAAACAATACGTGTATTTATTCCATGCATATTCCGTGCATATATTCTCGGCATTTATCACCTTATATCATACTCACAGCAATACCAAAGTCTGGCAAAACAGATATTATCCCCATCCTAGTAAACGAGCGATTTGTACCTCAGGAGGCTTCAGTGGCTTGTCCAGCGTGTGCCCGGGTAATGGTAGGGATGAGATTAGGGCTCCCCTGTCTTAACTCCCGAGTTCAGATTCTTGCCACCATGCCCTGTACTATTCCCTCCTGGAAAATCACAGGAACTCAGAGGGGATGTATTTCCTGGTGGAAACTTTGTTCTCCTTTCTGGCTCTCCAACGCTTGCTAGAAGGAACGGAAGAAGTGGAAACAACTACGACCAAAAAAAGGATCATGTTTTCCTTTGCTCTTTAAAACTTGCAGAAAATCAGCAGACAGGATTCTGGGTATGGTCAGTGTTTTTTGGACTAGACTGCAGCCAGCATCTACCTGCAAAAGGGTTTTTCAGACCCCTGGGGCCGGGTCCTGCTCTACATGAGATTCGTCTTTAGCTGCATTGATCCAAAAAGGCTTCACTTCCAACAAGATCTAACAAAAACACATGGACACTGAAGCACGCCCACACCTGCACAGACACACGTAGACAGATGCCTCTGGACTGAAAGATATGCCTGCCAAGGCTCACAAATGTGCTCATGCATATGTTTTCACAAACAAGCAGTGCAACGTCCCCTTCACCACAATGACAAGCACAGGATCTGATGAATGCACTACCCCACACGTGTCTACACACAAATGCGTCCTCATAAACGCCTGATAATAACTCATGTCAACACACCATTTTACAACATACAATCTTTTTATGTCCATTTTCCCAATTTACTCCAAGAAAAACCCATGCATTATGTGTTTAAAAAGCTATGTTACCCCAAGTGACAGGGGTTTTTTTCTTAGGATTTTATTTCTTTTTTTTTTTTAAGGTTTTATTTCTTTGTTCATGAGAGACACAGAGAGAGGCAGAAACACAGGCAGAGGGAGAAGCAGGCTCCATGCAGGGAGTCCCATGCGGGACTCAATACCGGGACCTGGGGATCACGCCTTGAGCCCAAGGCAGATACTCAACCACTGAGCCCCCGAGGCGTCCCGTGACAGTGGTTTTTAACCTGACCCTATAGGGTGGCTTTCAAAGGGTCTCTGACCTTCTCTGAAATCGGGTGTGTGTTCATTTTTTTTTTTTTCTGGATGTTAGGGTCCATGGAATTCTCGCTTATGCCCCTTCCCCTGCAAAAAAAAGGTTTTGGATCAGGTTGTGGGGAGGATCTCATTAACCTGTAATGAAAGATACCAATCAATATGAAGTTTATAAAGTGCTTTTTCTTCCATTTCTTCTTTTATTCACACATCTGCAGCCCTGTGGAGGTAACCTTGCAATTATGACTTTTTGATAGATAGAGACACTTGAGTATAGACACCTATAAGCTCGCACCAGCTAACACCCACTTATTTTCTCCCTGCCTGCCACTCTCCGTGATGGAAAGAGAAGAGAAACTGACACCTGAGCCCATTGGCCTCCATCGAGATTTTCACACGCTCCTCCGCCTACCTGAGCCACGAGATCATATACGGGTTACTCACATGAAACTAACTCAGACACCTGAGAAGTGACTATTTTCATCAAAATTTAGTTTCCTATTCCCCACGAAGTCGACGTACTGTTTTGAACCAGTGGAGGACACAGATTCCCTAAAAAATTACCCGGTCTGACTTGAACAGCTCCATAAACAGACAACCAAAGAGCCAAGTCATTTTCTCTTCTCCTTGACTCGAATGCTCTCCATCCAGATGTCCACCCGGCTCGCTCTCGCTTCCTTCTCATCTCTGTTCAGAGGGCATATAATAATAATTCACGGGACCCAGACCACCCAGCACGCTCCTCATCTCACCCCAGTGCTCTGGCATTTGCTCTGTTTTTCTCTTTAGGACTTCCTACCATCTTCCTTATTAGATATGTATTTGGTCATGGGTTGGTTTCCCTGTCCTAGGACACAATTTCCATAAGTCGGGGACTTTATCCATTTAATCTGCTGTTCCCCAACCCAGGAAAGACACTCAGCAATGATTTGTTTCATGAGTGGACACTTACCAAAAAAAAAACAAAAACAAAACAAAACAAAACAAAAAAAAAACAAAACAAAACTAGGGAAGTATCTGTAACCTCTTCAGAGAAGGTAAGCAGCTTGGCTAAGGTCACCCCTCTGTTAAAAACCTTCAAGCCGAAACCACCTTCTAGGCACCCCTGTGACACCCTTGCTGCCTTCAAAACGTGTATTTCATAGCATTTCTGTTTGGCTCACGTCCATGAGCAAACACTGGCCCCGGAGTAGGAAAGGAAAATCTCTTTATAGTCCAAATTCCTCTAACAATAAGGAAGTTCACTGGCTTACGTACTGACAGATGCAGAGAGAGGATGGGCGAAAGAGTTGCTTTGATGTGGGGCTCAGCAAGGTCATGATGCACCTGATTCCCCCCACCCCCATCTTTTTGTCCTACATTCTGTGATGTTGGCTTTACTCTAAGGCTGTGAATCATCTGGGTCTAGTCAGGAAAACAAGAAACAGATATGTTGCATTTTAATTGAAATATTTAGGGGATCCTTGGGCGGCTCAGTGGTTTAGCGCCTGCCTTTGGCCCAGGGTGTGATCCTGGAGTCCCGGGCTCGAGTCCCACATCGGGCTCCCTGTATGGAGCCCCCTTCTCCCTCTGCCTGTGTTTCTGCCTCTTTCTCTCTCTCTCTATCATGAATAAATAAATAAAATCTTTTAAATTTCTTTTTTTAAATTAAAAAAAGAAATATTTAATGAGATCACTGTAGATTCAAATGCAATTGCAAGAAATAATGCAGGAAGAACCCTTGTGTGCTTTGTGCAGTGTCCCCAGTGGCCACATTGTGTAAACCTACAGTATCACATCACCATCAAGATGCCAACATTGATACAACCCACCGGTCTTATGCAGACTTCCCCCGTTTCCCTTGTAAGTGTGTGTTGAACTCTACACGATTTTACTTTTATCACCTGCACAGGTTCATGGAGCCACCACGTCAGTGGGCATGCTGAGCAGATCAGAGATCTCAAGGATTCCTCCTCTTTCCCTGTTATAACACTCCCACTACCGTCCTGATCCCTGGAGGCCATGGATGTGTTCTTAATTCATAAAATTTTCTGATTGCAAAACTATTGTATGGGTGGGGTCCCACAGCGTGCAGCAATTTTGAATTGGCTTTCTTTGCTCAGCATAATTCTCCGGAGATTCATTCAAGTTGTTGCATGTAGTTTGTGTCTTTTTCTTATTCGGTGAAATTCCGTGGTTTGGATGTACCATAATGGGTTTACCTTTCACCCGCTGAAGGACATCTAGGCTGTTTAGATGGATGATGGATAGATAGACAGATAGACAGATGATAGATACATAGATACATAGATGATAGATAGAGAGGTGGGTAGGTAGACAGAGGTTAGATAGACACATAATACAATGGAAGATTATTTAGCAATGAGAAAGAAAGAAATTCCACCACCCGCAACAATATAGAGAGAGCTTGAGGGCCTTATGCTACGTGGATAAGTCAGACAGCAAAAGACAATTTCTGTAAGCTATCATTTATATGTAGAATCTAAAAAGCCAGATTCATAGACACCTAGTGTAGAAAGGTGGCTACTGGGGGCTAAGAGGGGGGCAAACAGGGAGATGTATAAAAATTCACTTATACCAGATGCACGAATTACAGGGATCTAATTAAGGTACAGCTTGGTGATCATAGCTACTGGGACTATATTTTATAGTTGAAATTCCCTAACAGAATGGGCCATCAATGTTCTCACCACAAAAGAGAAATGGTAATTACGTGACGTGATAGAGGTATCAGCAAACACCATGGTGGCAACCTTTTGGCAATCCGTAAGCGCACTGAATCAACACCGTGCACACTTTGACCTTACGCGATGCGGTATGTCAATTATGGCTCAATAAAGCTGGGGAAATATCAATTGGCTGTACGTACGTGTGTGTGCGTGTGCGTGTGCGTGTGTGTGTGTGTGTGTGGCCGCTTCTTGGTTCTCTATTCTGCTCCATTGCTCTGTGTATCTGTCCTTCTGCCAATATCAGACGGTCCCAGCAGCGTGGCTACACGTGGGCCTTAGTATCGGGTAGAGCGATACCTCTCCACACCTCTTTGTCAAGAGCCTGTGCCTTTCCATACGAGTTTTAGAATAAGGTTATTTGTGCCTACAAACAGCAACACGGCTGGGATTTTGTTAGGAATTGCATTAACTGCACAGATAAAATTGGTGAGAATCGATATTTTTACTATGTTGACTCTTCCAGCCTATAGCACAGCATCACTCTCCATGTAGTTAAGCCTCTTGGATTTCTTTCTTTAGCATTTTATATTTGTATGTGTTTTGTTAAAAAGTATATCGAAGTATTTTATTTTCTATGGTGTGATTCTAAATGGTATTTTGTTTTTAATTTCAGTTTCTGCATGTTCTTTGTTAGTATATGGAAATGCAATCTATTTTGTGCATTAATCTGGTATCCTGAAAACTTGCTGAATTCACTTATTAGTCCTAGGAGGTGTTTTGTTTGGTTTGGTTTGGTTTGGTAGATTCCTGGGGATTTTCTAAGTAGACAATCGTGTCTTCCAAAAATAGGGACCATTTTAGTTCTTCCTTTCTATTTGTATGCCTTTTATTTCTTTTTCTTTTCTCATAATACTGGCTAACACTTCCAGCAATGTGGTGAATGGGAGTAACCTCCTTGCCTTGGTCCCCATCCTAAGGAAGAAAACGTGGTTTTCACCATTCAGTATTATATTAGTTGTGAGTCTTTTGTCGGTGTTATTCCTTAAGTCGAAGATATTCCCTTCTAGTCTTGCTGAAAGTTTTTATCATGAACGTGTTTTGCATTTCTCACCTGTTTTTCCTGTCCCGTTGATGTGATAGAATTTTTCTTCTTTAGTCTGTTGATATATGGTGGATCATATTGATTGATTTTGCGGAAGCAACCTTCCCTATCTGGAATGCATCTTATGTAACTCTGGAATATGATGCAAAATTATTTTTACACATAGACATATATGACAAAGGACCCTTGTCCCAGTGCTCCTTTCCTTACAGCTGGGAGCTCAAGCTTGGCTAGCCTCCGAATCACTAAAGGAGATTTTTAAAAATCGTTTCCCAATGCTTTGCTCCAGGCCTATAGGAGCCGAGTCTCCGAGAGTGAGGCCCCGTGGTTTTAACTACCACCTCCAAGACATTCTGATGGTGAGCCAGGTTTAGAACTGTCCTGTCTCACGCTTCTGTGCTGTCCCTCAAAAACCGTAATCAGGGCAACTCACGTATCTTAATACAAACCTGACGGAGCTAGAGAACAACACCTTCCGCCTTTGGGTGGATCTGGAGGTTTGGAACGATGCCTCCAGACTAGATCTGGCATTTGCGCCCGGTGGCCTTCCATTTTCACTAGAAAAGGATGGCTCTGCGCTGAGCCTGCGTTTCCCTTTGCATCTCAAGTACCATGGGGTGCCTAAAGAATCGAAGAGCAGCAACACAGCAGCAGGAGAAGCTGAGAGGAATCTCTGGAAAACTATTTGTAGGGACCCAAACTGCCACCTTCTCTTCATCGATTATGCGACTCTTATCCAGTGGTCTACCCTGTGCTGTGGGCCCCTGAGAATATACAAGTATTTCCATTCATAGTTCTTGTTGCCTGTGGTTTCCCGATTACCTCAAGTGTTCACGATGCTCTTTCTTCTAAGAAAGTGTTAGCACAATAGGAAAGAAGAGGCAGGAATGTAGTCATCAGTCCTGACATGGAGTTCACTGTGCCACGAGCCCAGCAAGCAACCCTATCCCCTGGCTCAATGTCACCTAGCTCAATGCCCCTGAGTTTCAGACTTCTCTCTGTGGGGATAAAAGGCATTTCCTACAAGTTCCCAAGGAGCCACTAAAAGGAGCAGTGAGATCCTTCTGTATCTGTTAATGTCTCCCAAGGAGGTTTGCTAGACTATTTTCATAAGGAGATAAATTTGCCCATTTTGCCTAATGATAAAACTCAGACTCCTGGAGTCGACTTTCAAGAACTTCCAAGAGTTGCTAGTTACCCGCTTGTCCCATGTCATCCTTGTTCATGCATTGAGCTCATAATAACTAAGTGTCTACTGTGTTCTGGGGCCCGTGCTGAGCACTGGGAAAATAGTGGTGGGCCTCGTGGGCCTTGGCATATGGTAAGGAAAACAGAGATTGATGTCACAACAGTTGTGACATCACGAGTGTTAGCCACAGACTGCCATGGGCATGTCTGATGTGGGGTCCCAAGTTCTGCTAGAGGGTCAGAAAGGCATCCCCAAGGGAGTGACATTTGAATCTAGTTGCCATCAGGTAGACTAAGCGGTGCAGGGGAAGAGAATTTTCCAGACGTAGGGATCTGTATAGGGACCCGAATGGGTGAGAGCCTAAGGTGAAGATGAGCCCTGGCCTTTGAGGAATGGAAGGCCTTTGAGGCTAGGGGTGAAGAGCAAAGATGAGAGAGGGCCCAATGAGCCAGGGAGGGAGCTTTCGGCCATAGTGACAAAGTGAACAATTCACTGTTTGCTCAGCACTGGAGGTAACTTCCTGCCTCCTCGCTTCTCCTCCTACAGATGCGGGCCCGGGATTGCCAGCCAACTCGCCCACTGCTGGTGCACACACACTCTACGTCAAAGCCCAAGGCCAATGCCAGCACCTCAAGAACCTGCCCTAGTGTCAGAAGGAAAGGACGGCCCTCTCCTCCCTCCTCCCTGCAGCACTGCCAGGAGGAGGCAGGGGCTCTCAGCCCCCTCTTTGCATGTTGGGCTCACTGACGAGAGGGGTGTGACATCCTCATTCTGGTCTCCTTAGTACCCCGCTTACCACACACTTGACCCCCTGATGTCAGAACTTCTTTGATCTCCATCTTTGACTTCTTTGGTTATGGCACACACCCAACGGGAGTTAATAAATGTCTATTGGATTAATGAAGCAATGGGAAAGAGCAAGCAGGAATGGGGGCTGCCCCAGGAATAATATGGCCGAGGTCAGCCCCAAAACATCGATCAACTGAATGCTGACATCCAACCACGGTCTCGCTGCTGGGCCATGAGTCCTGTCTTAAGGAGGGTCTGATTAGCAACAGTAGTCATTAGCCAGTGCTGGTCATTCATCAGTCACGGCTTCTGTAAGTTTGTGGTCACTGGCGAGATGTCCAGCAGGGCATGTCTGTGTCACGTTAGCAGCTTCCCAGGGGACTTCACTATTGTCACAGGCATTTCCCAGCCCAAGCCCCAAGGCTGTCACATGGCCTCACCCTGTTATCAGCCTCCAGCCCAACGACGGTGGCAGCCGTTGACACCCTGTGGACAGCCCCGTCCAGGGAATGTCTGCCTTGTTCCGAATTTTGTCAGGGGACAACCCCACCCTGACCCCACCAGTCCAGGAGGGTCAGGCTAGTGACTTGGGTTCTCGCGGCCTCTGTCACCACTGAGGATGTCTTCAAATGCTACAAGAGAGAGGCATGAAACCAGCAACCAGGGCCTACTTCCCCCATGTCAGATGCATCCCATGCTAAAGAGGAGCTCAGCCTCTTTTCCAGCACAAGCATTTGATTTTCTAACACAAATTTTAAAAATAGACATGTGTATGCTTGATGGGGTTCGAAACTGGAACGTGGGTAAAGGTTGACATTTGAGAATCAGAAAGTCCACATCTGACTTAACGCTCTGACGCCCGCACCAGTTTTGTGGCCACAGGCAAGTTACTGTCTCCCCTTGACCTTCACTTCTGTTCACACAAGTGTGTTGACGAAGGAACCGATGATTCCCAGTAGAGAGAGATTTCAGTATTTCCCGCAGTCCTCACGTTCCCCACAAAGAAACTGCAGGTGATGGTGGAGACAGAGGGAGAGGCTTTTCTGAAGTCACCCTGACATACAAGGCAGCAATGGGATTAAACCCGGGTGGCCTGACTCTTACCACGTCTCCCTGACCTCACAATGATGTCCACGTCCATGTGGCCACCAGAGCCCAGAGTGTCCTGCGTCTGTCACCAGCAGAAGGAAGGAGAGGAAAGGAAGCTACAGAATGAGAATCTACAATTCAAGAGAAAAGAGAATATCTTGAAGGTTTCTAGGTGCCGGAGTAGAAATGAGGACAGCGCCCATTGTAAAGACATAGATGCCCATTAACCCAGAATGTTCTAATCTAGTCCACATTAGACACCAAGGCGTAGATTAAGAGACCTGGAAGCCTCTTTTTGTGTTTGAGGGAAAGAGTCAAGTTCGAGAATAAAGTCACCAGGATGAGAAACAGTCCTGTTCATGATGCTCTTTATCTTCTTAAAGGTTTTCTCGAGAAGTTAAAAAAAAAAAACAAACAAAAAACTCCAATGCCTTCACATTAGAGGGTATATTTTATTTGAGCAGTTGTTTCATTTTTCTGTCTCATATAATTTGTATGAAAATTATTTCTTTTTTTTAATTTTTTTTAATTTATTTATTTATGATAGTCACAGAGAGAGAGAGAGAGAGAGAGAGGCAGAGACACAGGCAGAGCTCCCTCTGCACCGGGAGCCCGATATGGGATTCGATCCCGGGTCTCCAGGATCGCGCCCTGGGCCAAAGGCAGGCGCCAAACTGCTGCGCCACCCAGGGATCCCTGAAAATTATTTCTGTTAAGTAGAAACCTCACTAACCACATTCTGCATATGAGGAAACTGAGGCAAGCAAGAAGAGATGAAATGAGACAAGTTTCCTCCTGACTGGTAGATTCATCGCCGCCGCACCTCGGGGATGGAGCGGAGACAGCTGGTTGCCCTGCCCGCCCCATCGCCACGCTCCCTTCCTTCCAGCCCAGCAGACGCTGACTTTATCTGGAGCCTCCAGGTATCAAGCGAACACGTTGAGTTGCCAAACCTCCCTCCCCATGATGGCTGATTACATGACCAAGTTCTGGACTTGGAGAGTAAGCGGACTTCTGTGGAACAATTTTAAGAAGACTTTCTCGCGGGAACTGGCTCAGTGAGGCTGGATCCTTCGTGCCCCTCTGCCTTGCTTCCTTCCTGCTCCCTGGCCTTGAAAAGCCAACGCTCCATCCACCATCTTGGGCCACAAGATGACCTTGGGGACAAAGCTAGATGCTGGGATGGGACAGGTTGACACAGAGGGGCGAGGCTGGGAGCCTGAGCGCGCCGACTCTGGCATTCCCGTATGTGAGAAAGGAAGAAATGATTTTTTTTTGTAAAGCCGCTATTATTTGGGTGAGCTCCTTCTCTATGCAGCTAACCCTCATCCTAGCTTAGTCTGAGAAGCGGGGCAAGAAGACCCTCTCCCCTGTGAGATCTGCTTCCTTCATTTGGTTCACATGATCGCAAGAAGGAGGAAGAGACAACAGACACCGCCTCATTCATCGGATTCTGTTTGCCATCGATTGCGCGACACACCGTCACTTGCTGCATCACCGGCAAAGAACAAACGTTGTCAATTAAACGAGGACATGCCACCGATTGTAAGACGCAAATCAATTCCAGAAATGTCACAATGGGGAGGAGGAAACAGCCTATGAAATCTGTGTGCTGGGAAGTTTCATGAAGCACAGAGCTTAGATTTAACGTTTATCAGATCAACTCATCCTCCCACCCCTATTTAAAAAGAGAGAGAGAGAAAGAAGAGGCCCAGCAAGGAGCAGGGGTACGTCCAAGTTCAGCGATGAAACCAAGATGAGAGCCCTGACTCCAAATCCAGAGTCCTTCACGAGGCCCCAGTACATAACCGAACGTTTGCTCGGGTTACTTTGACTGCCAGCGACATGTTTATTTAATCAACCACCTGTTCCTGTTTTTCCCTCTAAAATATGTGGCACTGAATAGGCCGAGGCAAGCCCCCCCCCCGCTCCCACGCACGCGGGGACTCGGCCGCCACAGGAGGGGAGGGAGGCAGATCCCGCGGCCAACTGGCAGGTGCCCGCTCCGGGCCTGTGCTTCGGTCAGCAGCGCGGGAGCAGAGGGAGAGCACCAGGTGGCCTCCGGGAGCCGCAGGTAGGAGTCTTCCGAAATGCAAGACACCGGGTGGCACAGCGGCAGCTGACGGCCGGGACCCCACGAGGGCGCAGCCCAAATCTGCGCCCCCGCCCCCCACACGGTGAGGGGACTCCGCAGTGAATGAACGGCGCCCCGCAGGAGGACGCCAGCCATCCAGATCCCCACGTTCTCAGAGATGGAGGGGCCTGGGGGTCTCGCGTCCCACCAGCCTCCATAAAGACGGAGGTAGGTCTCATCACCCACAGTCCGCTCGGGTTACGAAGGCCGTGTTGGGTCCAGCGCGGCGGGTCCAGAGGCGAAGTGTGCGGCAGGGCCACTTGGACCATCCCCGCAAGGGCTCCGGGGTCCGGTGCTCAAACAGCGAGGCTGGAAAGCATCGAAGGGAGGATCAAGCGAGTACGGATGAAGCTTCTAAAGTATCAAGCTTCTGAAGTCTTCTCTTCTGTGTTTTGGTGCCACTTCCCCCTCTGCTCCCAAGTCGCCTCACCCCTGACACTCCTCATGGCATCCATCCTCCGTCTCGAGCACGCGTGAATCAGGTGTGAATGACGGCTAACGGTGGGCACGGCCATGAGGGCGGCTTCCACGCGGGGGGTGCGAGACACCCTCCAAACGGTGCGGGTGTGATGGCAGAGTTTCCAACGTCACCCTGAGGAGGGAGCGGCCCCTCCGCTCCGGGCTGCCCGCTGCTATGGACGGACGCCCGCAGCCGCCTTGCCCGCACGGGGACGCTCACATGACCGATAAGCATGGTTTCCCCCATTTTTTTTTCTGGTGAAAAACATCTCAAATCTCAATGTGTGTGTGTGTGTGCACATGTGCATGCGTGTAAGAGTATTCAAACCGTGGAACTTTTGCACAAGAAAACAATGTAGAGAGAGGTGAAGAATTACTCTGGAAAACACGCCATCGCGGGGACTGCAGTCCGGGAGCAGGGGACGGAAGCGGATGTGGGGGGCCTGCTTTGTGAGTGGTGGATAATTAGCAGGAGCCTTGAAAATGGGTCTTTCTCTGACTCTTACATCAAATAAGACGGAGTTCCCGGGAACGCTGTGAGGGTTTCCTTCGCATGCCCGACGGTCTGAAATGGGTCTTCGCCGGTCAGGCCCTGGTCAAGGTGCAGTCGAGTCCTCCCCGCCAGCAGAGCCAGCGCGCTCTTGACTTCACAGAAGAGGAAACAGCTTCAGACAAGGAACCCGAGGCAATGCCTGGCCCCAAACCGCACGGTTTTCTGTCGTGATGGAGGCAACGGGCAGGGCGCGGAGTCATAGACTCAGCAGCGCTTCCCGGCAGACGATCCCAAGGACGGGAAGGCAGGACTGATTCTTCTTTGCAGTTTCTACAGTCAAGGGACACTCGTAAGCATCACCACCTGCCGTGATGCCCGGAACAAACCTGGGAAGCAGCTTCTATCCTTATCCCCGCTCTCCCGATGAGAAAGCTGAGGCTCCGAGAGGTCAGGAATTTGCCCAGAGTCACACAGCAAGGAGGAGGCAGGACCGGATCTCAGACCATTTTGCCAGCCTGGAGCCTTCCCATCCCCGGTCATGAATATGCATCGGGTCTACTTGGAATAATAACCTCTTCCAGCCCCCCTGGGAGGAGGAGGACCCAAGGGTGCCTCCAATGTGGGTGGGTATGGCCTCGCCGGGAACTCATATACGGAGGCAGCGGCAGTCTCCCTCTCTCTGTAAACCTGCATTCCGCCAAATGAATATATAATGAGGCCTTCGGAACACTGAGACATCATTTTCCCTGCAAATCCTGGACCATTTAGAAGGAGATCAGACCTTGCTTTGCTTGGCAGGGGAGCTGTGCTGGTGATTCATTCCAGAGCATAAAAGGACAGCACGGAGGCGGTTGCTGGGAAGGAGGTGCAAGAGCCAAGAGCAGGAGCAAGGTCAAGGGTGAGAGGGGACGGAGGAGAGGAAGGAGGCGGAGGATGAAGGAGGCAGGGGGCGGCCGCCGCCCTGTGCGCTGCCCAGAGACGCCTTTGAAATGCAGGCGCCGGGTCAGACCTCGATGTAGCCTCCGAGGCTCGGCGCCCGGGAAAGGAACTGGAGTCAGCTCTGCTGTCTGGCCAGAGAGGCAGCTGGAAGGTGGAGATGAAAGAGCGGCCACTCGCGTCCCCCCACACCCCACCACGCTCGACTTTGAATGCCTCCCAAGGCCGGGGAGGGAGAGGGTGCTGGGTCCAAAGACAGGGGTGGGCCGGAAGGGGCCAGCGGCCCGAAAGCTGATCAAAAACGCTTTCAAGTTCAGATTAAGCTCCACGGATTGCAGGAGGCCAATTTAATGGGAAACGTT
Organism: Nyctereutes procyonoides; assembly: GCF_905146905.1. Classification (NCBI taxonomy): domain Eukaryota; kingdom Metazoa; phylum Chordata; class Mammalia; order Carnivora; family Canidae; genus Nyctereutes; species Nyctereutes procyonoides. The sequence goes on along the minus strand of NW_026575135.1, from coordinate 1,083,882 downwards.
CCCTGTTCTCCCCGCCGCCTCCCCTGGCTTCCCGAGGGAAGGGGACTGGGCTGTGATGTCGCTCATCAGAGAAGCCCACGGGTCCCAGATCTTATCCAAATGAGCAGCTGTGAAAGGCTAAGAAGATAGGACTGGAAAAAAAAAAAAAGAGTTTACAAAGTGTCGAAAGGGAAGGAAGGGTGGGAGAGAGGGATTTTAATTACCCTGCATCCTTCCTGTGGAGGGGCAGGACGCCCCCCGGGGACATTCAGAGGCCGCCAGCTCGGAAAGATGAGGCCAAGCCGGTCGGGGCGGGGTGAGGAGGGGCGCGGAGAGGGCTCCTGCGTTCCAGCTGCATCTCAGCCCTTCAGGTTTCCAGGCCTCAGTTTCCCCACATGCACGGTGGCTAAGCCTTCAGAGTCTGCTCGACTCAGTCCTCTCCACCCAGGACCCTGGCGGGGGCCCCACCCTCTCTGAGCCCCCATGTCCTTCCTGTGAAACCGCAGTGCTGGCCATTTCTGTGTCTGGGACACGCCTGTGCCCGCGGCACCTGTCACCACCGGAGGAGCCGGAATTGTCCGCGAGGCCTGCTGGGACCGCGGGGGCAGGGAGGACTCCTAGAGACGTGGGTTTGAGACCTGGTCCTGCAAGTCACGCGGCTTATCCCTGAGCCTGGGCCTCTGGGTCCAAAATAAGGGGCCTGTGGGCATACGCGGGGCGTGTGCTCCGTGACCCGAGGTCAGCGCCTTGTTGCCTGCAGGCCGCGGAGCCGGGGGCCCGTGGTCAGTGGGTCGTGCTCGATGCACGAGCTCTGGAGACCCGTCCAACAACGGGGCCTCGAGTCGTTAAAACCGTGGAGAGACTTAAATCTCACGTTGGGTGTTCTCAACACAAGGCCCAAAATGCAGGCGGGCAGGGAGCAGGGACTGGAGGGCCCTTCCGGGGGCGGGGGACACGCCTAGACGTCGACCCCGGGGACGCGCTCGCGGGCAGAGGCGTGTAGCGGGGCCCGTGGCATCGTGTACTTCAGGGCGGGCCCCGTGTCGTGTATCAGCCACACCTCAAAGCCGTGGCAGGGGACGTTTTATCAAGTAACGACAATTCTATGTTGTGAATATATTGTACTTTAGAAGGAAAAGGATAATTAAACAGAAAATGGTTAGAAGTCCCGGACGTCTTCAACAAGCATAAACTGGGTTTTGCTCGGCATTCGGTAATGTATCACCACGAAAAACCAACCAACAAACAAATAAATATCCCCGTTAGCTCTGCATAACGTCTTCACCTCCGGGGGGACACTCTGCGCCTTGTAGGGTGTGGGGCATGCGCCTCCCTGGATGGCAAGGTGCAGCACGCAGCTGGGTGTCACCCACGGTGCCCTGGGAGCCTGTTGGCACCCGCGCAGCTGGACGGCCCCGGAAGTGGGAGCAGAACCCACGTATGGCTCAGGGGCCTGTCGCCTAGGGTCCCTGCAGGTCGGCCTCCAACCCGCCTGGGACGCCCCGACGGCCACAAACGGTCCCACAGCAGGGTGGTTCCTGCGTCTCTTCTGGTGGCCAGGACACAAGATGCTTGACCCTGGAGAGAAGTGTCCTCAAAGCCACTGCGGCCCCAAGGAGGATCGGGCAGCCAGCCACTCCCGCCCCCACTCGACAGGATTTTATGGCCTTGTCCGCGCTAAGAACAAAGCAAGGCGACGTCTTGCTGTGGGAGCTGATGTGGCACCAAGGAGAGGGTAAGAGTGGGGTCTCGCTCTGCCCTGACCTCCGTGCCGTCTCCGCAGCCCCGTTTCCCTCTCTGGGCCTCGCCTCCGTGTCCCTGGCGGGAGTTGGAGCCCGCGGCTCAGAAATGACCTGGAACGTGGAATGTTGTACATCTACAACCTCGTAGGTGTGGCGACCATCGCCGCGGAGGCCCCCTCGACCTCCCGTGGGTGTCCAGGTCCTGGAACGACCCCCGCCCCTTGGAACGCAGGCACGGCCTGTGACCTGTCTGGAAACAACATGGCCAAGCCGATGGGAGGCTACTCCTGGGATCACCCACATGAGACTGGAACACCAGGTTCTCCGGAAGACTCTCACCCTTGGATGAACAAGTGGCCAGGCCCGGGGGGCCCGTGTGGCTGGGACCCCGTGAAGAACTGGGGGTGGCCTCCAGCCACAGCCGGGGGAAGCTGGTGTCTTGGGAACCAGAGCTGGAGGGACCACACCCAGAAGCACGTCGGCCCCAACGACCCACAAACACCGGGTCAAGGCCGAGATGGGAGGGAAGCTGGCCGGCACCTGGGCTCCGCTGGATGGGCCCCTAAAGTGCGGGACCCAGCCAAGCCGTGCCTGCACTCCTGACCCCTCAGAACCCAAATAATCAGTGCTTTAAGCCACCACGTTTGTCATAATACTGAGGACAGCAGTAGGTAATTCATGCGATGTCAGGTGTTTAAATATTGCCACGCCGCAGGTGTATGATGAATGATCATCGAGGGGACTTGGATCCTAGTCACTCCAACCATAACGTGATGCCATTCGGGGCCTCCCTCTACAGACAGAGCCCTCCTGTGCGGCTTCGGCCCCAGGCAGGCCCGCTCGGACCCCGCAGCCTGCCGCCCGGCGCCCACTCCGGCCACGGGAGCTCAGCACCGTCCGTCAGACGCAAACATGAGCCGCCTGCGTGGTCTTGGATTTCCCAGGAGACACGTTAGAACGGTGGGAAGACAAGTAGAGCCGGGTTTAGTGACATATTCGATTTCACCAACATGCAAACCTGTCATCTTGACCCACGTCGAGTGCGCAGGAGCCTCCTGTGGCCGGTGCCCGGGGTTAGCACCCGCTCTGGAGGCCGCCCGTCGGACCGCCAAGCCTGTGACCCTGTGACGTCTCCTGACAATGAGCGGGGCCCGTCACCTTTCTTCCGTCGGCTGTTTGAACCAAGCGACATGGAAGGCCGGGCCCACCGGTATGAGGAGCGGCGGGGGGCTCCCGAGGCCGCGACGGGGCCAGGAGCAAGGTGCAGAGGGGGAGACCGGGCCCCAGGATCCAGGGAGGCAGAGGAAAGGTGATGCCGCGGACGGCGGCGGGTACGTGGACTACGACGGGCGGCGGGTTATGGGGCAGGAACGGCCCTACCGCCCTCCACACAGCAGACGTTCGTGGGGGATTCCCCACCACGCGGGCGGATGCGCTGACTGCAGAGGCAGATCCGGCCCCCGCCATCCTGGAATCGCCAGCCAAGTGGGGAAGGACCGACGTGGGGGTACAGTCGTCGGGTGCGCACGTGGCTACAGCAGGGGAGCCCTCCAGACAGACTTCCAGGCCCTCCCTCCACGCGGGGACCACGAAGGCCTCCTGGGTGGAGCGACAACGGAGACACGTCCTGGAAAAGGGGCAGAGGCCTTGCCGGTGACAAGAGGCGCTGAGAGTGTCCCGGCGGGGACGCGTGCGGGGAGACGTGGGGCCCTCGGGGGGCTCCCGGGCTTGGCCGGAGCAGAGCCTCAGGAGGACAAGGGTCCAAGGCTGCAGAGGGGGGCAGGGCAGGGACTGCGGGCGCCGAGGCCGTGGGAGGGGGCCCCTAACTCTCCCCCTGGGCTGCTGGGGGTCGCCGTGTGTGCAGGAGCCCGCCCCCCCGCGGACCTCGGGACACGGCCCCATTCCGGGTCCTGGTTCTGGTGCTTCGACGGTTTCGGCGATTGTTGCCCACTTAACACCACACGTGTGTCTAGAATGACTCCTCCTTGGGGCGGGCGGGCAGGCGGGCGGGGGGCCGGGCTCAGGTCACGGCCCAGGGGTCGGGACCCGGCCCCACATGGAGCTCTCTGCCTCGGCCTCTGCTGCTGCTCCTGCTTGTGCGCTCGCCCCCGCCCTCGCCCTCACCCTCACCCCCACCCCTGCCCCTGCCCTCGCCCCTGCCCGGCACTGACTCTCTGGCTCCTCGCCCACACCCACACCCAGACCACACCCAGACCCAGTGCTGCAAACGCCCTGCCTCACTGTGCACCGCGGGGCCCAGTCCCCTTTCCTTCGTGCCTTGGTGGGGTCGGGATGGGACGCGGGGCCCGCCAGGAGCACCGACCACATCACGCTGCTTCCCCGACCCCGAGACACGACATGTCCGTGGTGCTCACGGTGCCTTTGCACTGAATCCCATGGGCTGAGAGCTGTTGGGTGGGACCACAGGGCCCCGAGTGTGGAGAGCACGATGCAGCAAGTACCCACATGGGTCCCCAGCCTGGCACGTGGCCGCTTGCCCTGGGGTCGGATCCCGCGTCTCTGTCCTTCCCCCGTGTTTACAGGGCACCCCCTGCGCACGGATGCTGCGCTCGTCACTGGTGACCCGTGGTCCCCTGGATGCAGCGGCTCCACGTGGAGGCCCGACGGGGGCACGTGGCCCAGCCTGGGGAGGAGGACTGTGAGCCCCGCGGGCACAGACCGGGATCCCTGTGTCATTCTGGGAGGCCGGGGGTCGTCCTCAAGGAAGCAGGGTGTGGGTGACACCGAATGCTGAGTGAGAGGGGACAGCCCCTGGGGCCGCGGTGCCCTCTCTCGGGAGGCCACTTCCCCAAACCCTGCTCCAGGCCCGTCTGCCAATACTCCTGACCCTCCTCACACCTCATCGCCGTGTGCGTCTGGTGAGAGCACGAACGTCAGCCGCCCCCCCCCCTCCGGCCACCGCAAAATCGAGATCCCAGAAGGCGGCGGCACGTTTCCCACTTTAATTGTTTTTGCACCTTGCTGCTGGTCCCTGCTCCCTGACGGCTGTCCCCATGCTCTCCTAGAAGCGGCCCCGCTCCGTCCCTGGGCCCCACCGTGGAGGCAACACCTTGAGGGTGTCAGGCTCCGGCTGTGGGAACAACATGGGGGGCACCTGCACTCTCAGTGGGCTGGGACCACGGGTGGGACGGGGCACGTCCAGGGCCCGGGGGTGCTGAGCACCCATAATGCGGCCGCAGCCTGACCCGCCGCTCCCCGGCTGGGTGGCCTGCAGTCTGCCCGGCCGGCCGCGTGCTTCGGGGACCGGCTGGCTCAGCCCGGCCGCCCTGCCTGCTTGCAGGAGGCAAGTGGAGGCCCCTGTGCGTTGCCCGAAGCCCAGGGCCCAGCGGCACGGCTGAGACATGAGCCCGCCCAGTGTGTCCCCAGCTTCCCTCCTCTACCCTCAGGCTTAATTTTCTTGGTGCAGTAAAACTGTGTCCCCCCAACCCATCAAATATGGGGACCCTGGGGCGCAAAGGGGCGGATCCCCTGCCAAGGTCACGTGGCACCCGCAGAGATGGCCCAGCGGGACGCAGACCCTGGGATCCGGCTTCACAGCCGCGCTCCTGTCCACACAGATGCCTTCGAAGCCGGCCGTGCCCTGCGAGCCTGGCTCCCGGCGTCCGGCCTGGGGGCGTCCTGCCTGCGCTGCAGAAAGAGAAGCGCAATAAGCAGGCGGCCGCCTCCCGTGCGGGCGGTCACTGCAGGGAGGCAGCCGTCCGGCAGCCGAGTGGCCTCAAGAAGGCTGGCAGCGGAGCCGGCGAGGCCGTGCTGAGCCCGCAGCCGGGCGGCGATGCTACGGGTCTAGCCTAGGGCCGGGCTCTCCGCAGGGATCCCGCGAGTGGGAGGTGCTCCTCACCTCCTGGCCCGTGAACATGGAACGGGGTGCGGGTGGGAGCGAGGACAGGAAAAGCGGGGTCAGGGTGGAGAGGACAGCACGGTGGAATCCGTAGAATCCGCTTTCTGGCCCAAAAATCCCTAAAAAGCGTCCTTCCGGGGCTGTCTCAATGCCTCCTACGACCGAGAACTCCCCACGTCGGCTAAGAAACGAGCCGGCTCCAAGAGACAGGAACGCGGAGGCCGGGCCGGGGCTCGTGTCGCTGAGCCCTAGAAATGGGGGGGATCACCTTCCAGCGGAGTGTCCGTGAGGCTGGACGTCGTCCCCGGGCGCTCCTGCCGCCGCGTTCAACCCTCGGCGAGTGGGCGGCGGATGACGGCCGTCGAGGGCGCCGCTGGGAGCGATCACCGCCGCGGCCGGCACGCGGGGCCCCGAAGCGCGGGTCCGGGTGCCTGGGCTCAGGCCTCAGCGCCGTCCCGCCCCAGAGGCAAGACCCACGGGCAGGGCCCTCGCCAGCGCCAGGCTTCTGGTTCCCGTCAGCAAACTGACAGCGGTGCCCACCTCCGCGGACGCGGATCTAAGACTTGGCCTCTGACGTGCTCCGCGCCGGGCCTGCCAACCGCTCTCCGCTCGGTGGGAAGACGTTGTGGGGATTTCGGAAGAGCTGGGCCCACCGACGAGCCCGCTGGTCCCGGGAGAGAGGACCTGCAGGGCTCACGGGGCGGCTCCTTGGCTGGGGCCAGACCAGACACCGTCTCTCCTCTGACGTCCCCCTGCCCCGTCCTTCTGTGATAGCCCTGAGCTCCCCAGGACGGGAGGAGTCAGGATCTGCTGTGAAGGAGGAGCCCCCGTCAGGGAAGGCTCCACGCTGAAAACCCAGGACAGACAGACGCGCGCCAGAGAGAATTCAAACAGTGGGCGGGGGGGCGGGCGGCGGGAGGAAGGGAGTGACACGAGAGCTGGGCAGGTGGTCGTAAGGCGGTGCTCGGGGGACCCCGGCCCCGGGTGTAGACGCAGGATGGAGGAGGTCAGACGGCTGAGGTCCAGGCTCTCTGCTCCCACAAAGGAATCTCCACGTCTGTTGGTTTGCGGGTGGAGGTTTCCATCGGTTGCCTACTGCCGCGAAACGGCTGCTGGAAAATACCCCGAAACCTGTGACTTCAACCATGAACTTCCATCTCTCACTTGTTGGCTCAGTCAGGGTAGGTGGTGCGGCTCCGGTGCAGGCCGTGCACACGCATCGCGGGGCCGGGGCAGGGGCGGGATGGGGCCCAGTGGTCTAATTGGGGTTTGGCCGGGACACTTGGGCTCGGCTGCACCTGCCTCTCATCCCCTGGAGCCAGGGGGCTACGGTAGGCAAGGCCCCCACGCGACTGCTCACACGCCTCGCCCGCATCCCAGGCTGTTGGGGAGAGCAGACGCTTCCCTCGATGTACAGCCTCGGGAGAGAGGCGGCCGAGACCAGTCGCCTGTGTCTCTGAGCAGATGTGGGTTCAGCACATCACTGTTGCTGCAGATTGAGAAGGACAGGATTTCCCAGAGAGAGGAATGACGTTTGGCGTCCGTAACCGTGACTCTGTCCCTTACGACCTACACCTTGAGAAGACCGGGATGACAAGCGGAAAGGATAAAAAAAAAAACCCAGACGGGGGAGGAAAGTGGGACACTGCTTCAGGAGAAGTTTTTGCCTCCACGGAAAAAAAGAGAATGCACAGTGACGGGGCGACGGGAAGAGGAGAAATCCTAGAACGCAGGGTCCCCCGGGGCCCCGCCTCCCGAGCTAAGTCCTGGGTGTGGGAGTGTATCACTTGCTCCCTGACACATAAATACTGTGTAACAAACACAAAATCATTTTTTTTAAGATTTTATTTATTTATTCATGAGAGACACACAGAGAGGCAGAGACACAGGCAGAGGGAGAAGCAGGCTCCACGCGGGGACCTGATGCGGGATTCGATCCCGGGACCCCGGGGTCACGCCCTGAGCTAAAGGCTGATGCTCAACCGCTGGGCCACCCCGGCGTCCAACAAGCAGGATGACGCATTACTATACATTTCTACATTCTTAGATCTGCAGGTCAGCAGGGGGTCAATTTATTTAGGCTGAGCCTCCCTGAAGCAGGCCTGCCCTGTGTATCATCCTCTTTGGATCAGAGGGAGAACTATGGAATGTTCTCTTGGCGACAGCAGAGGCACCAGAGGGCAAGCGGAAACAGAGAAGGGTCTACGAAGGCCTAGACTTGGAGACGACACGCCGTTACGTTTGCCTCATTCTCTTGGCCAAACCAAGTCACGTGGACGAGCTCCAAGGCAAGCAGGGCAGGGAGGTGGCAGCGGGGACGGGGGTGACCTGCCTTCACGGAAAAAAGAAACAAAACAACAAAGTCAGATGCAAAGAGCATGAATATCAAGGGCGGCAGGAAATCTTGGGGCCGACAGTCCAGTCTACTCTACTTGGGATGGAACGATAGGAACCCAAGCGAGCTTGAGGATTGGGGAGCAGCAGGTACAGGTGCCTGGCCACCAAGACGCCCACACAGGACAGCCACCAAGGCTGACGAGCCGTCCAGGTGCCTGAGCCAGGGACAGACTCCCAGCCACCAGCAGGAGACGCTGAGGAAGCGCACCAACGGCATGAAGTGTTGGTGGCCCTGAGGACACGTGGCCGCCGGGGTGCAGGGCAGGAAGTCGGAGGGACTGATAACCACGGGCGGAACAAGACCACCAGCCATAGACGCACCTGGATGGAGGCCGAGGACCGTCGCGGGACAAGCCGCAGCCCGCGGATGCCCGCAAGGCCCAAACGCCCACTGCCAATAACTGATAGATAAAAGTAAGGCCGCTGGGAATTAGCCCACCCCCCGCCCCGTCAACTTGGGGGAGGAGAGGAGAAGGAGGGAGATGACGAGGATCTTGACGCACCTACGGGGGACCCCAAATCAATCACACTTAAACCTGAGAGTCACAGAGTCCTATGGACGCGCAAGATCGTGTCTTCGACCCTTGGTGGAAACGGGGACTCGCCAGGTAGGGACCGCGGCAAAGAAGCAATGGAAGGTACATCGAGCGCGGCTTCCGGACGGCGGTGACCTGAGCTCCTCCCCTGCTGCTGTAGGTGTCCGCTCCCGTGCGTTGTGATCGCATTTTCCTCTCGCCGGACTTCTTACCGCTTTTCATCAGAAGATCAACGGCGCGGCCAACGGAGGCCTTTTAAAGGGCCGTGTCAGAGCCCCACGCCAAGGACGCAGGAGCCCCCCCCCTCCCCTTAGGACCCTGGAGCGGGGCCCGTCCTCCTCCTCGGGTCTCGCGGACGCTGCCGGACGCTCCTCTGCACCGACTAACGTGGGGGGAGTCTCCCTGCCTGGCGTTCTCCAGGGGAAGCTGTAACTCGTGGCTCAGCGCGTCGATGCTGCTGCTTCTCCTTTTCATTCCGTGTTCCTGGGAGGGGGCGGGGAGCGGGGCACGAGAGCAGATCGGAGCCAGGCTGTCCTCGTTTGACTTACTGGGACTTGGAAGGCACTTAAGTTCTTTTCTCCTTTCCATTGGAACGGGAGCGGAATCCAAAATTCCTCGCTGTCTCTAAATACCAAGTGACTAAGCTTAAAGACTCCCAAAATAAACAGCTTAGCATCCCGGAAAGTTGGCAGCGACCCGGGGGTCTGGTAAACGCAGCGCGCGCCTCCTGCCCTCCTCACCCGGATTCTGCTCCGGGGGCCCTGCTCGACGGGGAAGCGGACATACGTTTGTTTTGTAGCCAGTTGATAAGCGATGAGCTCCTGGCACCTCGGCCTGTGATGCCGGGGCCCCCGAAATAGGATGTCGCGTGGCCAACAGGACGAGATGCGAGCGCAGCTGGGTTGCGTTGCTCCCCGCCCTGCCCACCCGTCCCACACCTTCCTGCCCTTACAGGGCTCTCCCCTTCCTGTGTATCCTCCTGAAACCCGGCCCGTGCTCGCACCTTCGAGCTCCTAAGCAGCCCTTCTTCTGGGGCCCACAGCCTGGCACAGACGTCCCCACTGCCATTCCCCGCCCTGGACAGGCATCACTAATGGATCACGGCACCTGCTCCTGCTGATCCATACAGAGCCTCACAGTTCTCTGCTCCAGGCCGCTGGTACGGATCAATGGGACTTGGCACCCGAGGTGGAGCAGCTTTGTAGGACAAGATTTAGACTCTATGTTGAACCTCAAGGAGCTGAAAATAAAAATTGGCATAATAACAGCCATCGTTTGTTGACCGCGCTCCGTGCTCTTCACATATCATCCCGTAGATTCCTCTTCACCGCGTTGCAAGCGGAGCACTACGCTCCCCCATCTCGTGGGCAGGATCGCTGGGACTCGGAGAGGTCGAGTGACGTGCACAGGGTCACGCAGCCGGGAAGCGGTGGGGATGGGGCAGGAGTCCCCGGGGCTCTCGGTTTCTCCAACATCCACCACGCCCCCCAGCTGGGCTGCCCTCACGCGCTATTGCTTGCTCTGAGGCCTTCCCTTACAACTGGCTTTTCCAGAATGCCATTCCGCCGTCCGCGCCGGTGCAGAGCCTCTCAGCTCCCGAGAGCCAGCACGGCGCTATCACGTCTTCCAGGAAACCCTTCCTGGCCCAGCTACAACCAGCCCCGCTCTTCTTGCTCCCCCACAAGAGGATTCTTGCCTTTCATGCAGAGCCTCAGCTCGACGGATTCTTCTATATCAAGTCAGGAAGGACAGAATGAATGAATGAATGAATGAATGAATGAATGAATGAATGAATGAGTGTAAACCCCAGACCCGAGCCCCCGAGGGTGACTTGTCGAGTTTTCCGTTCCCCAGGAACTCAGCTGACGCCTTGTGTGTGTTCCCACTGCCTGCTTGCCAGGGTAGTGGGTTCTGTGTCCGGGGCGCCAGCCTGCCCGGGCGGGAGGACCCGAGGACACGCTCACGAGCGAGGACCACCCGAGGTTGCACACTCAGGGTGGAAACCCAGGACCTCTGAGCAGCAGGGCGAAGGTCTGGGCCAGGACAGGCGGTGCCAAGGGTCGGATCCAAAAGGCAGACCCCGGAGCCGTGTGCGTGGGCAGCCTCCTCCCTGGTCCCCCCTCCTCCCACCCTCCCGACCTCCCCCCCCCGCCCGCAGGGTATCTTTCTCAGACCCACACCTGGTCTTGCGCGGCTCCCCGGTGCCCCCAGGTACAAGGCCCGAGCCCTCTGCAATGTGAGCCCACGCGTCCCGTCCGCGGCTTCCCCGCCCCTCTCCAACCCACCTCTGACATCTCGGGAACCTCACGTGGCTTGAATCTGGACAGGAGCCCGGGGGTTCCTGCTGTGTGGACCTTTGCTCCTGGCACCCTCTCTTCCCAGAATGACGCCCTGCTTCGGGTGGCCCCAGATGGCTCCTACTCAATGTCCACGCCCCAGCCCAGCCATCACCGTCTCCTCCCCCGGACGAGGTGAAGGCCCCACCGTGCGCCCACAGCCCCCTTCCTGGGCCACAGCGCTCGCCTCGCCTACACACCTGGGCGGTGGGTGCCCCGCTCCTGGCTGGATGGCAGTGCCCGGGGCCACGTCTGATGACCGAAGGGTCAGTGCGGAATGACGAGTGGGTGAGGGCCAGTGACTCCGAGCGAAGACGGGGAGGCGACCTGGGCTGGAGCTGTGCTTTGATGGGTTGCCTGCGCGAACGGTAAGGGGCTAGCGTGCAAGTAGGACACACACGAGACCCTCTGGCCACTCTGCCCAAGAGGGGTTAGACCTTGCAGACCCACTTGAGAAGAAAACCTGAAATGCCCCCCTGCACCCTTGGATGCCCCTCCTGCCCCCGAATCCCGGCGCTGCTCCTCCCTGATGAGACGCACGTGACCCTCTCTCTCGGGACCTCTCTCCTGACGGCGCTGCCCTCTTTGCCTTTTCTCTGCCGTCCCCTATGACCTTGCGTGGCCTAGCTGGCTGGGCGGGTGCGGGGCCCACCCCCTCCCCTTTCTGGCTCCCGCTCGCTCCAGCAACAACGATGCGGGGGCAGGGGGGACTCTAGGTCGGCGTCGGCGCGTGCTCTGAGGCCAGGCTCCACGGTTTACGTGCATTTCCATTTTTCTGATGCTCAGAGAAGCAAACGAGGGTGTCTGATGGCACACAGCTGAGGGGCTTGCTTGCCAGCGCTCCCCCCCCACCCCGGTCTCCTCGGAAATTCCTCCTCCTGCTCTCAGGGATCTCGTCCTCCGGGACCGTCCTCGCTCCCCGCAGACAGAGGGAAGGCCGCCTCCGCCGCCGTGTTCTCTCTACCCTCGTCTCTTCCCCTTTCTCAATAAATCCATTTAGGAGTAAAGCGCTTGATGGACAGTTTAATAGAGCTCTCCGTAAGCCTGGCCACATTAAGGATTCCTGGCTGGCTAAATGTCGACGTCCGCAGCTCAATAGCTGTTTTCCTTCCTTAACAATCAGTGTTTCGCGCCGGGTTCTTTAGTGGGTGGACGGGGTCCGGCGCTTGAACGGGTCGTCACGACGTCAGCAGACCTGGGATTGAGGCCGGACTCCCTGTGTGACCTCGAGCGAGTCTTTTAGCCTCTCTGGACCCTCGCGGTTCTAGAACGCACAGCGATGCCGGCCCGAACCACGAGTGCGTGCCTGTAATTTTTTTTCTTAAAAAAATTGGGAAAAGGGGGCCAAAGTACATGAATAAACATTTCGCCCATGTGGGTTCTTTCTTTCTTTCTTTCTTTCTTTCTTTCTTTCTTTCTTTCTTTATTTATTTATTTATTTATTTTTTGCCCTCGTGGGTTCTTACCTTGAGGTGTAACGGTGCAAAATTTCCCCGCGAATAGCCTTGCTGCCTTACAGCCGCCTGGACGACGCCGAGGAGCTCTGCGCACTTACGCTGTAACGATCGAGGACTTCCTGGAAACGGGGAGGTTTTGTGTTTCTTCCCAGGGTGTTTTTGTCTCTTTTATGAGCTAACATACACCAAAATAGATTCCATCGGGGAAGAAAAAACAGCAAGGAGCCTCAGCCTGACGCCTCCCTACGTTGTATGCCGCGTATGTGTCTCGGGGCCGGGAGTGAACGTCCCCAAGGTCGCCCAGCAAGTGGGTGGCGAAGCTGCGTGTGACCAGCAAGCAGGGCCGTCCCCACGTGGGCCGGGAGTGAGTGGGCCTTAGGCGAGGAGGGCAGCGCCAGCTCCGGGTGCCGGGGGCACTGGGACGGTGAAAGCCTTGGACTCGGTGTCAAGGCCGTAGGCAACCATCCCTCTGGCTCTCCAGAACCTCGCCTTCCTTTCAAGGCCCTGGCTCTGGCCCACGGCCGAAGCCCGGGGTGGCAGGTGTCCGCAGCGAAAGCTCTGACCCCCGCTGCAGCTCTGCCCACGCCCTGCAGGGACAGCCCAGGCCCCTCTGCGTGTCCTGCGGTGCAGTCGCCCTCGCCTGCCCGGGGAGCAAGGCACTGACCACCTCGCCCTGGCAGGCCCAGAGCCGCCGGCTCCAAGCGCACAGGCCCAGCCGAGCCCTGCAGATGCCTCATCGGTTCCGTCCTCACGAGCAGCCCTTTCGGGCGAGGAGGAAACAGAAGCCCAGGAATCTCCTCCTGCCACCCCGTTAGTGCTCCCGGGCTTCTCTTAGGGCCAGAGCTCCATACGCCTCCCTCCGGCTGGGGACCCCGATCCGCTTCTCCCGTCCCTCACCCTCCAAATTCGGCTTCTCATCCATAATTGGTCTCGCCTGCTCCTCGACGTCTCCAGAAAGCCCTCCCCGAGGTTCTAGGCGTGGGACAGGCGCCTCCTCCGGGCTGCCTCACGCCCCAGAGTCCTGACCAACCCGGCCTGCGGTCCTCACCCCGCCCCCAAGACGTGAGCCCCCCACGTCGGCGCCACGGCTGCCTCATCAGCCACCTGCCAGCCTCGGGACCGGGAGGACGTCCTCCGACCTCTCCGCGTCTGTCTCCTTTTCTGGAATCCTGGGGTAACGGCGGGGGACCTTAGAACAGGAGCAGTACAGAGAGCCTGGAGCTGAGCCCGGCACGCGGCAGGTGCCCAGCAGGTGCCAGCTGCTGCCCGCGCACCGGGTCACCGCGACACTCTCCACTGTGCCTCTTACAGGTCTCGTTCACTCAAGATTTTTGAGGAAGGAACAAACACTGTGCTCCGCAGACTCCGCCGTCTACCTCACAGCAGCGGGGACCTCAGGGATCAGCTGGCACGAGCACAGATCAAGTTTCCTTTTGCATTTCCTTTTATCCAGGGAAGTACGAGAAGGGGCTTCCCTGTGCCCTGCTCCCCGGAGTGAGGTCATCAGCCTTACAGGAAAAGAGCCGGAGCTCGGGGGGAGGCGACCGCCTTGAACACGGGGGGCCGTGTGGGCAGACGGTCGGGTACCGGACGGCGCACGCGGCTCTGAGCACCGCTCAGGTGGCCTGCCATGAGGCTGGACACTTGCTGGCGGTCGTCCCCCTCGCAGGACCACCACGCCCCCGGCCCCAGAGCTCGGTGGCCCCAGGCAGCATCAGCCGCCTTCCTTGCGACCCCTGGCCCTTTGCACTCCTGCTCTCAGGCCCACAGCGGCGTGGGCGCAGGTGCAGGGTGGGCACTGGGGTCGGCCCTGAGTGTCCCTCGGCCCCGCAGGAGGCCCAGTGCGAGAGCTTTGTTGGGCCCCGTCCCTCCTCGGATGGCTGAGCCAATGGGACGCCTTGGCCCTGGGTCACCAGTGTTAGAGGCGGATCAGGGAAAACCTGGGTGCGACCACCGCGCTGTGGACTGCAAGCTTGCCGCCCCGGGCACAGCTCCAGGAGCTCGGCACCCTGTCCATCCTCCTGTCAGCCCCGGGGCGGACGCCCCCCATCCTCCTGCCGCAGACGGGGAACCCGAGAGCAGAGACACCACAGGCGACGATTGTGGCTGCAGGACTCAAGCGCTTGACCCCAGGCAGGTGGGGCTGGGCCTGAGCCCCCTCGCGGCCGCCCTCCCGTCCCCTCCCCGCAGGACCTTCAGGACTCCAGGCCCCCACACCTGCATGACTTCAGACTGGATAAACCTCTGATCTAAGTATTTGTGTTCTTTCATCCTTACCCTTGACCTTAAGACATGATCATCACTGCTTCGATTCCTGTACGAACAGCCTCCCGGGGAGTGGAGAGGCCCGAGAGCCTCCTCTCTCAGCTCCACCCCAACGCGGACAGCGGGGCTCAGCCTCTGGCTGCGGAGTCTCCCAGGGGAGGCTTTAAAATGCAGATGTGTGGGCCCCAGCTCTGCCCACCCCCCCCAACTTGGCTAGATTAGAAATTTGCGGGCTCAGGCTCAGACATCTCGGTTTAAATACCCCTCGTGCTTCCAAAAGGGCGGCAGGAACCTGCTCCAAGGAGCAGAGTCTGCGTTTGGGGTCATTATCCCTGGATTCAGCGTTACCCTGTGACCCTGAGGGAATGCGCAGCCCCTCTGAACGGCCTTTCCTCAATCTGTGAAATGAGAAGGAAATTGCCGCCTTGTGAAGGTGTTAGGTCACCGTACGCGGCAAGGCTGGCAGGTCCGCAGCGCACGGCACCCAGTCCTGGGATGCACAGCGCCCACCGCCCCCCACCCCCCGGCAGCCGGCAGCTGCCTGCCCTTCCGCTCTGGTCGGCCACGCTCAGCGGCTGAAGGTCTGTGGACTGCAGTTAAACGAGGGGCTCGGGTGTGACTTCTGGCTTCACCTCCTAATACCTTTATTACCTCCGGCAAGTTTCTGAACCTGAGTTTCCCCATCTGAGAAGTGGGGCCAATGCCACGTGGCCCGGTGAACACGCGAGGAACGTGCGTGCACACGGCATTGGGCACAGACCCGGGCCCGGGAGGCACCAGGGGTGCAAAGCCAGACGTGCACACTCCCCCCTCCGCCTCTGCTGCCCGTACTTTGTGCCTCGGGAGAGTCAGGCGGACGCGCTCCTGCTGACTCGAGCCGCGCGTACTCAGGGACTGGACCACAATTCCAAGAACCGTCAGTCTTCCAGGTGCCAAGTTAACAGATTTTGGTTTTCCAACTGTCAGGACCGGGGACTTAATCCACAGGAAACAGGCTTGGCAAAGCCCCATAGGAACCAGCACAACTTCTAACTCTAATGCTGCCCGGGCCTTTACTTACTGACAGGAAGTTAATTCCACAGGAGTCTCTGGCCAGGGCAAGGCCGGGGGAGGAGAGGTGGGCAGTCCCTAAGCAGGTGCCAGAGGGAGTGAGCACGTCAGACAAAGGCATCGAGATCCAGAGACGTCTGAACGGGTCTGAGGGTAGAACTTAACAGGGACAGATGCTCGATAAATGGTGACTTGAGAGCACGTTAAATCCTGCTTCTGGGTTCTGAAAACCAGACACATGAATGCAGGAGAGGAAATCGCGGCATCGTGGGCTGCAAGGCTCAGTCAGCTAATGGCTACGAGGCCTTCACGCCCCGGTCACCGTTGGCCGTGGTGGAGACAGCAGCTCCGGAGCCGGTCTGCTTCCACTTCCCAGCCCCATTATGCGCGTCTCTGAGCTTCTGCGTTCCCACCTAGAAAGTGGGGATGAAACAGGGACTGCCTTGCGAGCTGCCAAGAGAACCAAACGAGGCCATGTCCCAGGCCCGTCCTAGAGGCACAGAGAGAAATGAACAAGCCCCGCTGTCCACGGAGGCACCACCTAGCGGGGAGGCTGACGTAAGCCCAGCAGGGTGGTCCGCGTGGGGGTCTGTCCCTGACACACCATAGGCCGGGGTTGATGAGCCACAGCCGATGTGCCAAGTCCAGCCCGCTGCCTGCTTTTATAAATAAAGTTTTATTGGAACACGGCCACACCCCTTCCTCGACGCGTTGTTCATGGCATCTTTCCCGCTGCAGCGGTAGCGTGTGTCCTTGCAACCGGGACCATATGGCCTGCAATGCCTAAAATATCTAGGCTGTAGCCCTTTACAGAAACACTGTGCCAGCTCGTTACAGACGGAGAAGTTAACTCCGTCCTAGATGCCAAGAAAGAAGACGATGTTTAGCCCCAGCGCGTGTTGGGTCCTCTGAGTCGGTGAACTTCTATCTTTTGCAATTAATGAATTTGGGGTGCGGAAGTTTTGATGGCTGGCCCAGGGTCCCAAGTGTGTTAGAAGCAGGATTCAAACCTGGACCTAATGATTCTGCACGGCAGGCTGTTTTCACCGTCCCGGACAAACGAGGACAAGGACATAGCATATTTGAGCTGGGTATTGAAGAATGAATAGGAGCCTTCCAGGGGCAGGTAACGTCCAAAGAATGAAAAAGGAATCCAAGGATATAGACGAAAGAGCAAGAACAAAGTGTCCAGGGTGCAAACAAGTTTGGAAAACACAAGCAGTTGGGTGCTGAGGGCTCTGAGAGTATGAGAGCTAGAGAGGGAGCTGTGAAAGGAGGAAGGGGCCCAGAAGACAGGCAGTGATGGAGAGGTTGCAAACTGCCCACATGTAGATCTCCACCCACAGGGTCTGGGGAATACCACCCCCACCAAGAGGGGTCCAGGAGCAATACGCACAGAGCAATCGAGTGATCTCGGTGTACCGATGGTAACACTGAGCCCCCCACCCCCCAATGGAAAAACTTGCCCAAGGCTGCAAGCCCACATCTGTCTGTAGTATGAAAGCCAAGGTCCCCTGTCAGGTCACAACCCCGGGCCAAAGTAGATACTGCCAGTGCGGGCTCTGCCAGGGCGGGGGGCACCTACCAGGGGCACCTGCTGCACCACATCCTGGAGAATCAGTGGGGGGGGTGGCGAAGGGAGCTCTTGGGCTTCCTTGGGACCGGCTGGGTTCCACTGCATGATCCATCTGGTGCCACAGCATCCCAGACCCATTTCTGTGGGGTTGCCACGCCGGTTAGGATGAGTCGTGCCAGGGGGACGCCTGCCCACGTACCCGCGGCCTTCGGGTGACTTCACAGATTGCCAACTTCTCAGATCGAATAGACGGCTTACAAGCAGGGCAAGGCTGAACTCACTGTAACCGGCTGTAGAACGAACTGGGGCCTTGCGGGACCCCCTCTAAAGACCTGCGCCCACATCACGCGCATCACTAAGGGCCGCGAGGCTCTCTGCTTCCCATGACCAGGTATGAACGAGGCTGCAATTACACATTTCAGTTAAGCACCTTCCATCGGTGCTGAGACGCGGTGGGATCCACTCTGGGGAAATACAAACGCTGAGATGAAATGCAGTCCTCCGTCCCTCCCCCCGGCTCCCCCGGTACCTCCTCCCAGCACCATCTCTGTTTGAATCAGCAGCAGCAGCACGGTCCCTGGCACGGGGAATGGGCGCCCCATCTGAACCCCACCTGCACCTCCTGCAGCCCTTCCCTGGAGCCTGGGCCGCCTCTCCTGTCACTTGGGGTCACGCCGAGCTTGGGACATGTCAGGGGCTTGAGGGTGAATTCAAATAAGCACGCTCCCACCTACTGCCCTGTCACTCTGAGAGCTGCTGGGAGAGTCAGTCACTCCATAAGCATTGCTTGAGTACCTACTGTGTGCAAGATGATGTTCTGAACCCGATGCCAGAGAAAACCTTCTGGAAAATGCTTTGAAACCCAAAGGAATTGAGTTTAAATCCTGGCTCTGCCCAGCTCAAGCCATGGGGTCTCCCTGAGACTCTCTTCCTTCCCCGCAAAGTGGGAACAGCAGCAAATCCACCGCACAGTGCTATGGGTCCTATACGATAGCCTGGGGGGCCCCTACCCATTCCTGAATGCTGCCCCCGACCTTGGAGGGGCTTCACACAGCTACTTGGCATTTCTTTGCTCCCCCTCAGCCATCACCCATACTCTGGACTCTGCTTCATAACGTCTCCCCTGCTGGCCTGGGCACCCCATAGAAGTCCCTGCTGCTACCCTGTTACCCACCCCCAGGCCCCCAGGGAGCACCTCCATGTGCTTAGCCCTGTACCAGTGGCTTTGGAAAAGTGCATCACTATGTGATTAAATATTTACTCTCAAGCACTTAAACCTCTAGTTTTAAAAACAGGACTAACGCGAGATGAGAATGATTCCGTCGATCCTGAAGGTGGTGCAGCACTTGGTTCGGGGAAGGGGAGACTGAAGCGGGCTGTGGAACTCGGGAGACTAGTGTGGAAGGAAAGGAAAAGTGCTGAGAAGAGGGCTTCTGGCACCAAGGCTGGAGACTACGACGGAGCCACGGGGACGTGGCCCAAGCTGCCACGTGGTGAAGAAATCTCTGGGCTAGGCCATCAGTGCCTTCCCGTCTCATGCTGGGACTCCGTTTCCTCGCCTACAAAATGGGGAGAATAAAACCAAGCTCCTCCTGGGTTTGTGGCAAGGAGCACACAGAACATAGGGTGTGAAAGGCTTTGAGAACACAAGGGTGCGCAGCATGGAGAAGCACCTGAGTCACCAAGGAGAAAATAGACCGAGCAGTGCACACATGCACACACGTGCACACGCACCCCAGTGCACCCATCAGTGGCTCTAGACCTTCCCCTGCCCTGGGCCGTGTGACCCCAAGACACGACTGTGGTTCTCAGGGCTGGGGCAGTCCTCGGGCCCAGCCACCCTCCCCGGGGCCAGCAGGACCCAGGTTCCCTGCTCTGAGCCTCGGGCCCCTTCGTGGTCCAGGGGGGCCCGTCCTTGCCGCCGCCCTGCAATAACTGAACCACACGCCCGCTTCCCATGACTCGTGACAGCCCTGCTGCCTGGAAGGCAAAGCCTCCTGCTGTCCTCAGCGCTACCCCAAGAGGGGTGGGAGGGAACGGCTGGAGGAGACAGAAGGGCTCCATTATCTCACTCTGAGGCAGGAACAGCCAGGACCAGAATCCCAAGAAAAAGAAAAGGGGGTTGGCACGATGATTCTCCCGTGCTGAGCGCTCTACTACCTTCAACTCAGCGCCCCAATCCCCATGAGCCTCGGATCCTACAAGCCACATTATGCATGTACCCTCTCTTGGTTTAACTAAACACCACTGGCCCTTTTTCCTCTTCTTTGTGTCCACGACTTAGATGTGCAGGAGACTTTGGAGTTTTTAAAGCTCATCTTTATCATAATCAATGAGAAAAAAAACATGGTAGGAGTTTATTTTTGCAGTTTAGAGATTTAGAAAATCCAAGCTCTAGCTGAGGTCCTATGGGGATGAGGTGGACTCCAATCTGGGGACCTGTGTCCTTACACAAGAGGAAAATTTGGAAAGAGAGGCACACGCACACGAAGAATGCCATGCGATGACAGAGCGATGTGTCCCCTGGCTGAGGAACACGAGGGATTGCCAGCAGCCACCAGAAGCTAGAAAGAGGTAAGGAAAATCCTCCCCTGGAGCCGTTAGAGGGAGCACAGCCCTGCTGACACTTTGATTTTGGACTGTTGGCCTCCAGAACCGTGAGAGGATAAACTCAGTGTTGTAAGCCCCCCGGTTCGGTTACAGCAGTGTGGGAAACTGATACAGCAGCAGCACCAGCACCCATCCTCCCCTGACGCTCTGGCCCCGTCTGACTGATAATGTCTTTGTGGACCTCACTGCCCATGTGACCTGCCCCATGTCATGGAACTCAGGTCCCTTGCAGAGAAGCTTTTCAGAAATATCATATGAGTTTCAAAGCTCTGTGGCTTCTAGGTCTCTTCCCAATTCTCTTATCTTCCATCACACTATGTTAACCATCTACATCCACCCACCCATCAATCACAGATAATATGTCCTAAAATAGTTGGGAGACAAAAGCGAACAAAATAAGTCCTGTGATCATAGGTAACATGGATGCAAAGCAGCAGAAGTGTTGGAAAAAAAACATAAAAATAAACATCCGAGCTAATGAATCCACAAGATCATTTCTAGGTAGAAAACAAAGCCAGGTAAGGAGAGAATGGTGGTGGAAGGAGGTGGAAGGCCCCTGAGAAAGTGATCTTTGGGGACAGAACCTAATGTTTAAAAAAAGAAAAAAAGACAAAGGGATGTTATTGCCCACAAGGCTTCTTGTCCTGAGAAGATTGATATCCCAAATAGCTTATCTCCTGACTCCACGCTCTCTACCTCCCCATTGAACCAAACCTAAAACAACAGCAAAAAACAAACAAAAAAATTCTAGATTTGATATTCCTGAGGCTCAAATATGAGCCACTAGTCCTTTCCTTGCACGTACGCTGCCATGTTTATAGGTAGGCTGATTGTATGATTTTTCATCCAAACTGGAATGCTTTTGAGGGAGGGAGGGGACATTCTTGCTGCTTACATCAGGACCACGGCATTTCCCCAAGAGAGCCAGCATGTGCGGTCTCCTATTTGAAGGGGGCTGTAACTGCCTCCCAGGTCTCTAAGCCCAGTGATGTAATTTCGACATAAGTATCCCACATCAATTAGCCAGGCTGGAGGGCAGCAGAGGAAGGTCATTATGTAAATGGTGGCCAATCGAAGTCACACAAGCTTCAGATGGAAGCCTTCTGCCTTCCTGCAGATTCACGCGGTTCTGTGTTAATGCTGGACTCCTTTATGAGGCGCTGTAACACATCCGCGACAGACCCCGGCCTGCCCACCTCAACCTTCCTAATCCTTGAGCGGTGGTATTTGACCTGAGATCCCAGAATGTGTGAAGGGAAATTAGAGCTCATGGCAGAGGCCACTGGAGACCCCCTAGCGTTCATGCTCTGCTTCTTTCACGACAGTGGAATTCATCCGCCCAGCTTCCCTTGCAGCTAGGAATGTCATGTGACTTCATTTGAGCTAATGAATATAAGCACAGGTGTTGGGTGGAAACTTCCAGAAACCTCTCTGAATGTACAGCTGTTGAGTACCCTTTGCTCTTTGGAAGCCTCTTTTTTCTACCATCTTTCTGTGACACGAATATGATCATTAGAATGTCTCCTTGGACCTTGAGGTCAAAGAGCACCCACAGACAGAGATGATGGAGGGCTGAATGGGAAGGGACCTGGGTCCCTGAGAACTCTGTGGAGCCACACCCCTAGCGGCCCTGGACTTGAACATGAGACAAGTGCTAATGCACTGAAGTGTGAACCTAGTTGTAGTAAGACAGAGTCCTGCTAGTTCCTGGTGTTAATTCTGCAGATCTGGAGAACTGAGTCCGGGAGAGGGGATGAGAGGACGTCCAAAATCAAACTGGCTGATTAGATAATTACAAAAAAATTATCTATTGTCATAATCAATGAGAAAAAAAAAAACATGGTAGGAGTTTATTTTTGCATTTTAGAGATTTAGAAAATCCAAGCTCTAGCTGAGGTCCGATGGGGATGAGGGTGGACTCCGATCCGGGGACTTCCCAACTTCTAGCTTCCACTAGATTCAGTCCCCTATTTTCTGAACACAAACGCGCACGCGCGCGCACGTGTGTGTGTGTGTGTGTGTGTGTGTGTGTGTGTGTGTGTGTTTGTAAAGAGCACAATAGAGGAAAGTGTAACCAACTCTCTGTGCTCAGGAAAGACTTTCTAAGGGAGAAACCATTGAATCCAGGGCCTAAGAGAGCAATGAAATATGTTAGTTGTTGTAAAAGGGGGAAACAGCATTTCAGGCAGAAGCCCAGAGGCCAGGGAGGACATGGGAGGTGTGGCAGGCACAGCAATGTTCCCCCACATATGTCTCTGCCCCAAGCCCCCGAACCCGTGAATACAGTATTATGAGCCAAGCAGGAATCAAGGTTGCTCATCCGCTGTCTGCACTTACTCGAGTGGGCTCAATAGAGACACAAAGGCCTTTAAAAGCAGAAGAGGGGAGACAGGAAAGTCAGCGTGATGGAAAACTGCAGCCTCCCCTGGCCACTGCTGGTGCAGAGATGGAAGGAGGGGACCAGAGCCAAGGAACGTGGGTGGCCTCTAACAGCTAAAAAAGGCAAGGAAACCGATTCTCCCGTAGACCATCCAGAAAGGAACGCAGCCCTGCTGACACGTTGGTTTCAATCCAGTGAGAGACCCCTTCGACACTTCGGACCCCCCAAGCCATAAGATAATAATTTATATTATAAGGAAGAAAATGTGTGCCTTGGGCCACCAAGCCATAGGAATTTGTTACAGCAGCAACAGGAAACTAATACATGGATGAAAGCTCATTGCAGCTGAAGTGTAGCGCGTGGATGGGAGGCTGCAGAGGTTCACGGTCCACGGCCAGAGTCTTCATTCCGAGGTAAGGGTTTTGAACCACAGACAAGGAGAAGCCACTGAGGGACTGTGGGAAGCATGGTGTGGTCAGATTTCCATTACGGAAGTTTCCCCACTTCCAGGTGAATGGAGGGGTGGGCCTGGAGGCTGGGAAGGGGTCACAATGGTCTTGGGGAGAGATGCCGAGTTGGGGGAGGCAGGGGCCATTTCCTGTGAACCCCCCAGGACCCCTGCACATGGAGCGATGGCACCCGGGGGTGTCCTGCATTTGTTGTCAGCCTGTGCAGTCGAAATCTCTGAACTAGAGGAGAGCCCAGGCTTGAGAGCTGCTCTACCCTTTACTAGCTCTGCGGCCTGAGCTGAGTCACCTCCCTTCTCTGCACCTCGGTTTCCTCATT
The DNA here is from genome assembly GCF_905146905.1 of Nyctereutes procyonoides. Lineage (NCBI taxonomy): Eukaryota > Metazoa > Chordata > Mammalia > Carnivora > Canidae > Nyctereutes > Nyctereutes procyonoides. Next base: position 1,060,909 of record NW_026575135.1, on the reverse strand, counting down.
TGCAAAGTGGTGATGACAATCCCTTCAAGGATCATCAAAGGGTCAGTGTCATGTGGGGTATGGGTTGGGGGCTGGGTGCCATGGAGCCGGCCCTAGAGACAATGCCCACAGGACAAGGACAGCCACAGTCATTGCCAAAAATGCCCACGGAGGATGCGGGAAAGGCCGTTTCTGGTTCTGGGCACAATAAAACGATGTGTGAGGTCACAGAATCTTGGCCACTCCAAGGGATAAGTGCTAGAATCTGAATTCTGGAATCTAGGAATTACGGAGTCCTAGAATAATACACACCCTCCAGACTAATAGTAAACCACCCAACAATTCGCTAAGGCAAATTTGAACAAAGCTGTCACTACCTCCGCCGGTTCCAATCGGTCTTGGCCACCTGAAGCTTTACATCAGGAAGGTATCCGAGACCATGACGGCGTCCGCGCGAACGAATGCTGAGATAGTCGCAGCTGCCCTGGGGACACACACTGAGGCAGATTGGCTATGTGGGCCCTGAGATCAGCGTGGGAAGGTATCAGCGGGTGTGCTTGGACTCCCCCAGAACTCCTGGGGAAGCAGCAGGAAGGTAAACGAGGTTTCCCACTTAGATCACCAGACACACGTTGTCATCCACAGGACTTCACCCACCTTGCTTAGAGTAAGACGCTAGGAAGGGGGGGGATGGCGATGCCTTAAAATGCAGATGAGACTCACCTTAAGAACAGGTACAGAGGCCAGAAGCCTAGAATTCATCCCACGCAGGGGGGAGGTGGACACCCACCAGGCCAGGTGGCAAAGGCCCTGCGGGAAGGCCCACTGTGCACCGCACTTCGCAGGCAAGAGGAAGGCCAATGGGAAGGCCCTGGAATCCAGGAAGCCTGGACTGGACTTTTGGGAAGCCCCCTCTCTTCTCCAGCCTTCCATGTCTCCATCCATGTCTCGTGAGGGGATTAGCCTAGAACCGTGGATCTCACCGCGGGCAGGTCTACGTCCAGAGAGTGGCTGGACGTTTGCAGGGGCATTTTGGTGGCTGAAACCGATGGAAGGGGCAGCGCTGGCGTTCGCACCCTACCCAGCCTGCAGCACACGGGACGGCTCAGCCTGACAAAGAACCAGGCCACGCCTGCCTTGATTTTGGGATGTCCCACCTGACATCCGTGGAAAACGCCCCACTCGGGTGACCTGAGCCCAGATTGTAGCTCCACCTCACACAGAGATACGAGGAATCTTGTCTGATTCTGATACACACAGGCCTTTCCGGGAACGCAGCTCCCATGCAAATAAAGGAGGGATCACTCTCGGTCTTGCTGAGATCTCTGCTGTTTGGGGAAATGAGAGCTCTGAAGGCCACGCTGCTCCTGTACCTGAGCGGCCAATTCCACCCAGTCACTCGGGCTTCCATCAGGCAATCGTCCGACTGCTATTACGTCTTCCGGTCCAGTCATACCCTCTTATTCACATATCAACACACATATTATTTTATTATAAATTACTTTGCCTTTTATTTTTCATTTACTTGGCCACGCGGGCATTATATAGATTTTTAAAATGAGATGTCTAGGTGGGTCATATAATTTATGAATTCTATTTCAGGATAATAAAGGGAGCATCACAAAATATTAGCCTGGAAGGGCTGGGAACTGCCGGGTCACGTGAACACTGGGTGGCTTCCAGCCGCGGCCAAGTAGGGGTATTACGGAAAGAGAAGCATGCAGGTTCATCGGCTGCACGTTACAAGTAGAGAATGACGGTAAATTATCTTGTTTTCCACAATTTGTCTCTCAGCCATCCCCAGAACGTAGGGTGATCTACGCCACTGACTGCGTCCTGTCCAACTCCCCGAGCGACGAGATTGCCTGGAATCGAGTTTGGGCCCAATCGGAATTGCTCAAGAATGCTGCAGCTCTGCTGAGATGGAGCCAAGCACGTGCTTTTTTTTTTTTTTAAAGATTTATAGCATAATTGATTTCTTTATAAGCCATTCAGGCCTTATTATTTATTAATCCACCTGTCAAGGTTAATTTAAACTAATTCTCAATAAGGCCAGTTGACAACACCTCTGTTTATCAGGTTGACAGCCCCCATGAGCAAAGAAATGGCAGAATGGTTCTTCTCGCCTCAACAGGGAGCTCTGAGGAGGGACCGCCCAGCCCTCATGGGGAAATGTGAGAGCCCTTCACCCTTGGTGGGGACAGAAATCAAGGGCTTACCCTCCCTCCCAAGCACGTCCCAAGCCCCAGAGCTTGCACCGGACACTGCGCGACCGCTGAGTCCCATAGATTGTGCAGCCTTGGCCTCTGCTGGACCTCGCTCTTCTCTCCATTCCCACTGCCATGACCTGAAGCCATGGCCGTCTTCTCCCCAGACTGTGGCAAGGGTTCCCACACTGGCCTCCTTGCCTCTACCTCTGCATCCCTCCCATCCATCCAGGTGATCTTCCCCAAATACAAGGCTGACCGTGTCTGACCAAAGCCCTTCAATGGTCCCCACAGAGTCAAGTTGAAAGTCCTCCATGTGCCCGACCAGCCCTGCCACCACTGCAGCCTCAACTCCCGCCACCCCTCGACCGCCTTGCACTCCATGCCCCATCGGTACCATGCAGCATGCTGTTCCCTCCTCTCATCTCCCAGTCTTCGTGGAAACTCCAGCACTAACCTGGTAACTGCCCCTTGCTGACCCAGCTACCTCCCTCAAGGATTCCATCTCGCATTTGTGCTCTTTAAACCCCTGACCATTGAGTCAGTGATTGACAAACATGGGTCCAACGTAGAGCATGGGCCAGGTGTGGTGCTGAGGCCCGGGGCACAGCAGAGAACCAGGGAGGCCGCTTCCCCCTGGAAGCTCTGGTCCAGGCTGGGAGCTCCCTGAAGCAAATTCTTTCTAAGCAATCCCCAACATGGTGCTGCAGGAAGCCCAGAAAGACCAGGGAGCTACCCTAGAGAGCCACCATACTCGGGCTCTCCTCTCCCATCTGGGCTGCAGCCCTATACGGCGAGCGTTTCCATACCCGCCTTTAGAGATGAGCAGCCTGGTGTCCAAGGAGGGGAAACGGCGCACCGACGGTCACCCAGCTCATCTACGGTGAGTCCCACATCCAAACTCAGGCCTGATTCCAAAGCTTCTCCTCCATTGCCTGCTGGCCTCAGCCGAGTCTGCATCCCTCGGCGGGTCCACAGCACATGAGACTCTAAGTCGCGTGGACTCCAGGACCAGCCGCCTTGGGTGACGTTCGAGTCCTGCCCCCTGAGCACCACGTGGCGTGCAGAGTCCATAGTGTTAGCTGAAGGAATACGTGAAGTTCAGGGATGTCCGGGTGGCTCAGCGGTTTAGCTCCACCTTCAGCCCAGGGCCTGATCCTGGAGCTCCGGGATCGACTCCCGCATCGAGCTCCCTGCATGGAGCCTGCTTCTCCCTCTGCCTGTGTCTCTGCCTCTCTCTCTCTCTCTCTCTCTCTCTCTCTGTGTGTGTGTGTGTGTCTCATGAATAAATAAATAAAATTTTAAAAAATATGTGAAGTTCCCCAAGAGACTCTGACAGGGAAGCTGCCATTGACTTTGAGCGGGATGTCGCGTTAACCTCGGCCAAGTAGACTGCTGGTCGGATCCAAGTCCTCATGCCCCCCTCACCTTCTCAACGTCAAAGAGCATGAGCGCTCGATCAGATACTTGACGGGAGGAGGCTCTCGGACTCCGAGTGCTGAGACGTTAGCAGGTCACCATGCCTATGCGAAGGCAGAACCGTTGGCCCTTCTACACCCCGGACCAGTTCGGTGGGCGTGATCCCAGCCGGATGGAGGAGCCTAGGGCTGCCCAAGGCTGCGAGGAGTCTGTGTAAGACATGAAGACAGAGGAGGATTTTCATTGCTATTCCATTTGCATTTATAAAAAGTAACTGTTGAATATATAAATACGCCCAGTTTAAAAATAAGAGACACATTTTGGATCATGTGGCTTGAAATGCGCTGCTCTGATTCCACACCTCCCTCATCCAGGCCTTGAGGTGCGAGCAAAACATGTAGGTGGATCGGTGATTTAAACGGCCCTCCCCGGGGCCCATCGCCCCACCAGGTGTTGTCTGTTTTTTTTTTGTTTTGGGTTTTTTTTTTTTTTTTGGACTTGGGTGTGAAAGTTACTTGTGAGAGAGAGGGAGGGAGAGAAGGGCGAGGTACAGACTGTGCGTGCCAGCTCGGAAGGCCACTCAGCCGGAGGCCAGGGCATCAGCCTGGGGGCGCGGTGTGTGTGGAGGGTGGAGGGAGCCTGTGGGCTCTGGCCCCTGCTGCTCACCTGCCCACTGGACTCCAGGAGCCTGGAGGTCCGGGCATGCTTCCTAGGCCACAGGACGGCTCCCAGCGTGTCAGGGGCGTGCCCCCTTCTCCAGCGTGCCGCTTACGTTCACACACAGGACATGTTTCCATGTCCTCCTCCCTCCTGCCTCGTGGCATGCACAAGGGGGGTGCCAAGGCTCAGGCGGGCACTCGGTTCCCCTTCGCCTCCTCACCGGGCTCTTGTCCTCCATGCAGCAGCCTGGCCAGTCACCACCCCAGCTGGGGCTCAGTGTGGGATGGGCTCAGGGCGCCAGCGTCCAGGTGCCTGTTCCCCTGAGGGGATCCCAGGCCTGCTGTCCCCAAAGGGAGGGGGTGACATGCAGCCATCGATTTCCTGGAGGCAGACCGCTGGGGTGGCCTGGATAGAGAGTGAGGACAATGCGGGGGAGCTGGGGGGAGCCTCGCTCGGGCTCCCGGATGAGGCCTCCGTCCACACCCTTCAGCCGCCCCCGTGAGCTCTTTGCACCCAGGATAGGAATCGCATCATTTCGTACAGTCCCAGGTGATTCCCATTTGTCTGTTGACCTCCTGCTCTTCCGTTGTCCCGGACGCCCCACTGCAGCCCTGCCTGGGGTCCTGCCCAGCCTCGCCTTCGCCTCACTCTAGACGCCCTCGCTTTATCCCTCGGCTTAAACTGCCATTCACGATATATGGCAACAGAACACAGATGACATTAGTCAATATAAACGTCTGTGCCTACGCACGCATCAAGCGTGGGTCCCGGTGCACCTCTCCCGACCTACTGCCCCTCCAGCATCTCTGCTGGAGCGTCCAGCAGGTCTCCAAAATCTAACCTCCTCCAAACGGAACCGCCGCTTCCCGTGCGGCCCCCACCCTGTGTCCCCACCTCAGCAAGGAACAGCGCTATCCTCCCCTGAGTGGTTCTCACCCAAAACCTGGGGTCGCTGTAGCCGTCCCCCACTCTTGGCGCTGCACACTCAATCTGTCGGAGTGCATCCGGGGCTTCACCCTCTCCGTTGGGATGGGGGATGAATCTGAGCGCCCTCATCATTTCCGACTTTCCCCTAAGCCACAAGCAGGTCCCTCGGGAAGCTTACGGGGCCTCCTGATGGCCTGGGGACTCGCGTGGCCCGCCCGGAGCATCGCCACGTGGAATCCAGCTGACCCGCTCAAGTCTCCGGGCCGAGGGTCACCTGCTCAGCCCCCCACCCCCTGCCCTGCCTGCTGTCCACATCTTCGCCAGGTACAGCTGCCCCAAGCTGCCTGCCCCTCCACCCGGGTCACTTAAGGGCTGTGCCCTCTGCTGCGGGCACCCACGTCCCCGCCCTGTGCACGGCCGGCTCATCCCCATAATCTAGGGACCAAGTCTAGTGCCATTGCCCTAAAGAGCCCCCCCCGACCCCCCCGAGATACCCTCGGGCTAATGAATTGATTCAAGCACTAATCAACACTCAGCACTTTACCAATGTGAGCGTCGTTCGCAGGGCGCGGTGCCCCGTCCTGCCGGGGGTCAGCCCTGGTGACGGAGCCCGGTCCGCCTGGAGGGGGGTTGGCTCCTGACGCACGGCCCGTCCAGATCTGGAGGCTGACGGATGAGAGGCAGAGCTTTGGCTTTGCTGCCTTCGCTTCACGGAAACGTGAGGCCCCGAGTGGCTGAGCAGCCAGGAGGGGGAAGAGCCAAGGCGGGGAGTTCGGTGTGATTGTGCAGCGGCCCCTCTAACGCTGCACGGCCTCCGTCCAGAGCTCAGCCGCTCGGCGCCTTCTCCGTCCCTCCCCGCAGCTCCTCGCAGTACTGAAATTCCAGTTTCCTCGCAGTGCGTCCTTGCAAAGGCCATTAAAAGGTCATCTAGCATCTGATCTTCTTTCTTAACTTTGGAGCTAAAAGAGTCCTCTGCTGCTCCCTCAGCTGTAAGACGGAGATAACACCCACCACGAGGCCTTGCAGACATGCAGAGGGCCTGACGCCCGGGGACCCCGGGGGAGCATCGGCCTCCCTGCCCGAGGCCGCTGGCTCCTCCCGCAGACGTCCACAGAGCCAAGCTCCGCGCTCGGGTGCAGGCCCCACAAAGCTGCGCTGCGTCGGGGGTCTGATCTTCGAGACTCCAATTCTCACGGGGCAGAGAGCACGTCCCCTGACTCGTCCACACCCGGAGAAAGGCCAGGGGCTCGGGCCTTGGATGCCACAGGCCTGGGTCCAATTTTTGGTCCCCCGCGCCCAGCTGTCCGATGCCGGGGGACTTAACCTCTCAGAGGCGACGCCTCGACTCCACATCGTGGGCAGGGATCTAACAAGTTGGCCTGTGCGTGAAACACGAGGCAGGCGCTCGGTGAGCAGGAGGGACGATGTGCTCCCTGACTCTCCTGAGCACTGAGGCTCCTCCACGCACTTTACCTGCACAAGCTGTCACCACGGCCCTGCGACGCCGGTTGGCCCACAGCTCTCATTACAGGAGGGGCAGGAAGGCCCGGGGCTCCCAGTCGGCGGTCGGGGGCTGCAGTGAGCGGCTGAGGAGCCCGCGAGCCCCGGCCAGCCTGTGTCCCCGAGGGCGGCGGGAGGAGCACCCAGAGCACACAGCCCAGCTCCCGCAGCAGGGTGCCGGCCGGGTGCTGGGGACGAGGATGGGGTGCGGGGCTCCTGGGCACTCCCGGCTCCCGTCTCCCCATGCCGCATCCAGGGCCCAGAAGGGCTGCCCCCCACGTCCAGCAGGACCACAATGTAATGTTGGAGAGTCGCCCAGGGAAGCGTGAGAGCCAACCGGGCAAAATGCTAAAGGGCCGGAAAACATAACATTTAAAAACAGCCTCTGATGGTGCAAAAATCAAGGAAGGGCTTGTGCAAAAACAACTCCTCTTGCAGCCACACGGAGCTGTGATGGGGCGGGTGTCCGAGCCCGCCGCTGTCCCTGCTGGGCTGTGAGCGGTGAGGCTGCAGCCGCCCCGGGCGGGGTGATCCGGACCGACGGAAGTCGCGGCAACTGGAGGCGCGTCCTTGGGCCCCCAGCCCCGTGTCCCCATCCCCAGCCTGTGGGGGGAGGATGGGCTCTCAGGGACAGTGGGCCAAGCCTCAGAAGCTGGGTCCCCACAGCGGAGGACGGCACCCGGAGCCCGACGCCGCGTGCAGCTCAGCCCGGGGTCGCTGTGCAGATCCTGGAGGCTGTCGTCCGAGGAAGGTTGAGTTACACCAGCGGCCGACTGCCGGGACGTGTGGATGCCGGACGCGGACCGACCCAGGGTCAAACCCCAAGGCTTCCCAGCTGGGCGACCTTGGGCAGGTCCTCCGGCTTCTCTGGGCCTCCTGGGAACCCGGCGAGAGGCTCTGCTGTGGGGCCGACAGGGCGGGAAGGGTCAGCCGTCGGCCAGACACAGCGTCAGGTGCCACGGAGGAGCTCAACCAACGTCCTGACAGCACTGGCCCGGGGGCGTGAGACCTGGGTGGGCACACGTGTCCCCCGAAACGAGCCTCATGAACGTCGTCCTGCCCCCAAGCAGCATCCTGATGCGTGGAGAGAGACAAAGGCCGGATGGATTCCTGGATCAGGGGCACCGGGCGCCAGGCTCACGGCGAGGCCCAGATCGTGTGCGGGGCCTTAGACCACACGCTCAGGACCCAGGGCGTGTTCTGCACGCGGCCCCGCCTGGCGGGGAGTCTGGTGTGGTTGCGGGTGGGACCGGGAGGGACCCCTCGGAGCCCGGAACATCCTAGATTCATGACCCGTGTCCATGGAGCCACAGCACAAGTGCGTGTTAAGGGCGTGCACAAAATGTGACGGAAACCAGGGACAGCAGCACCAGGTCTGGACCCGAGAGGCTGGGGATGCCCCGGGAATGATGGGGAGTCGGGGGGTGCGCGGTGCCAGGGGAGCAGCAGAGGCCAGGGGGCTCGGACAGCCGTCTGTCAGCCCAGGGCCTGGTCACCGGCCGCTGTGAGTGACGGGGAAGAGAGGCTGACGTGGGTCGGATGATGCACCTTCAGTTCCCGAGGATCACCCCAACCCTCGCGACAGCAGAAGGCGACGACCACCCGTTTCCAGACGAGGAAACCAGGGCTCAGACGTGTTAAGAAGCTCGGTCGAGGGCACTCGGTGGCCGCGTGTAGAGACCTGACTTGGCTCCCATTGGCGGACGGCTCGCCGTGCCTGGCCCTCCACCCGTGGACGGGGCTTCGAGGACGCCCGCCGCAGCACCCTCCGGCCTACGAAGGCCTCCGGTCTAGTTTGCACTGATTTCCATGAGTTTGTCCTTAAAGCATTTGCACAATGTGCAATCCCGGCTGCGAAGAGGTCGGGAATGAGCAGACCGACCCCTTCGGCGGCTCCAGCCAGAAACACCGCCCGCCGTCTGCGCGGCCTCGTGTGGGCCGAGGACGTCCTCCCGGCAATGGCCCGGCCCCGCTCCAGCTCATCCGCGGCCAGAGCCCTGGCCGCACACGGGTCACGAAGGTGACCTCGGAAATCGGGAGACCCAGAGACTGATTCCCAGCTGCCCTCCTGAGTCCGGAGCGGCCGAACTGATGGTCCTGTGCCTGGTCTCCAAGCGCCTCCAGCACAGGCGACAAAAGGCTTCGGTAGGAGACACCATCGGGCGCAACCTGAGGGGCTCAGGGGCCCCTTATCGCTACCAGAAAACTCCCCAGGGCCCCTGGGGTTCAGCCACAAGCCACATTTTGAATCCGAGCTGCCTCTGCGTCCTTGGCTCTGCCTGCCCCCCACCCCCACCCCGCCCGGTGTCAGGTCCCACCGGGTGCTGTAAGGGTGCAGGCTTCCCTCCGTCTGGTCCCTCGTCCACACCTCCCAGCCCAGACTATCCCCAGGTCCTTCCCTGTCACCTGCGCCACGGGGTTCGTCTCCCCCCACCCCTGCCCCGTGACCCTGCCCCTGGCCCCTCGAGAGACGCTGAGCTCTGCAAAGGTGACGACTTCATCTCAGCCTTTTCGGGGTCCCCGCCCCCGGCAAAGCACCTGGAACACAGAGGTGTCAGCAAGGGCTGGCGGAGCAAGGGAGCCACGGCACAGCCACGGCCCCTGCCGTCGGGTTGGTCCGCGGGGGCCAGCCCTTCCTCCTGGAGCCCGCGCAGGCCCGGGTGGTGGTCTCGGAGCTACAGCTTTGCGTCGCACCTGGGTGTGGCGTCGGGAAGTCTTGGCGTCCTATGATTGCTTACGGTCCGTTCCCTCGCAGGCCGCTCCTGCTCATCATCCCAGGACCTGGAGGCTCCCAGAGACGCCGCCACAACCCCGGGAGGGCTCGCCGAGGCCACCTGCACACTCACCTGCCGGCGTCTGCCAGCTGCGCCGTCTGGGCCCTGCTGACAGGTGCCAACAGCTCCCGCCGAGGGCACAGGAGGGAGACCGGAGGGAGACAGCGGGGGCCTCGCAGCGCCGGTGTTCTCGGCACCTGCCAGGCCGACTTCGTTTCCAGACTTTGCACCTGCAGATGCTGAGCAGGTTTCTCGGCTCATCAGAATAACAGGATCGGGTTTATTAATCTGCAGCCTCCAATCCGTCTTTACGGCTGCTCTCAGCCCCGGGGTCACCGCCCGGGCGCCCATCTGGTGACCCCTTTGAAAGGTCCTTTGACACATGTCTCCTCCTTGAACCTGCTTCATTCCCGGCGCTGAGCAAAGAAGCCGGCGCTCATCGGAAAGGTCAGATGCCCGCACGGTGTTTGTTCACGAGGGTGATATTTCACCAGAGAGCAGATGCTTCCTACGTGATAAATAAGAGCAGCCGCTCCCCACGGGTCGCGGGGGAGGGAGGGTTCTCCGCTCCGTCGGCAGCGGGGGCTCCTGCAAAGACTGGCAGGGAGGAGGGCAGAGTCACCAGGACGCAGGCTCCGGGCGGGGTGGGCGCCGCACCGGCTCCCCGCGCCCGCCCAGGCCCACGTAGGCCGCGGCCTCTCATCGCGAACACTCGCTCCGCGCCCGGCACCTGCTCGGATCTTCAACCCCTCTTCTCCCCTTCCCCACGCCGCGCCTTGAGGAAACAGGCCTCGGCCGTCCCGTCCGGCTCCTGCAAGGTCGCTCCGCTCGGCGTGATGCAGGTCAGGCGCGTCGGGCTGCAGGGTCCGAGTCTCTAACCACGCGGACAAGTGCGTGGAGCCTCGTGACTCCAGGTCCAGGCGGGAGCACGGCCAGGAGCCAGGCAGGTACAGGCACAGCCGGGAGTCAGCGGTCACCTGCAGGCCGAGCAGAGCGGCTCCGGCGCAGCGAGGGGGACAGCGCCTGCCTCGCCAGCCCCGGACTTGGGCTGGGACGTCAGTGCCTCCACGTTCCCCCGTGTGGTCCCCACGCACGCGCTGGGTCCCGCTCGTGCTCCTCTGTGACTGCGCCTGGCTGCCGGATAATGACCGACCGCAGGACTGTCACAAGCTTGCAGTCGGGGTATCTACACAGGGCGGGGCGCAGGAGTGGGGCAGCGGGTCGCGGTCAGGAGGGAGTAACCAGGGAACCCGGGGTGAGCTCACGCGGCATCGGCTTCCGATACTAAGAATTGTCTCAAGTTGTTGCCCCAGGCCGGGCGACATCATGGAAGGAAAGGCCTTCACTGAGCACCCTTGGGTGCTCGAGCAAACACCCGGGGCCAGAGGCGATCCCTCGCTTCCTTCCTCCCTTACACCAGGAGAAGCCAGCCCACCCGCGGCGGAGGGCGGCTGGCACCCGGCCCCACTTAGGGGGTGGGGGTGCATCTCTGAGTGGGGGGGGCGAGAGGGGATCTGCGGGTAGGGGGGCACACCTCCAGCTAAGGGGGCCAAGGCATGGCTAGGGGGGTGCATCTCCAGGTGGGGGGCCAAGGTGGGGCTGAGGGCAGGGAGGGCGCATCTCCAGGGGGTGGCTGAGGGGGGTGCATCTCCAGGTGGGGGTGGTGAGGGGCTGCTGAGGGCAGGGAGGGCGCCTCCCCGGGTGGGGGCCAAGGGGGACCTGAGTGGGGGCTCACCACCGGGCAGGGGGCCGAGGGGCCAGATAGGAGAAGCCTTTCCCCACCTCTAGATGGTGCTGTGCCCTCGACCCCACCCAGGCTCTCCCACCCCAGGTCTCCCCCGCCCCAGGTCTCCCCGCCCCAGGGCACAGGACAGGGGAGGGTGTGCGCCTGTCTCTGCCCTGGGAGGGGTGGGGACGGGGAGGGAGCAGGGGTGAGGCAGGGCTGGGAACTGGGAAGGGCAGGGGTGGGGGCAGGGAGCCTGGGCAGGGGCAGGGGGAGCAGGGGCAGGGGCCGGGCTGGGAACTGGAAAGTGCAGGGGAAGGGCAGGGCTGGGGGGGAGCGCAGGGGAGGGCCGGGGTGGGGGCAGGCAGGGGCGGGGGAACATGCACACCTCACCGGCTCCGCCCTCAGCCCCCACCTCATCCCTCAGATGAGGCCGTGGAACCAGAGTCACAGAGAGGGAAGGTGCAACCAGGGCACCAAGAGAAGGCAGGTGCTCTCGGGACTCATCCAGAGCGTGACCAGGACTGGCCGTGACACGCGTGTTCACCACTGGGGGGGGGGCCTGGGTGTGTGCACGACCGCGTGCGCCAGCAGCGAGGCCTGATTCTCCATGACCACCCACGCCCTCACGTAGAGGTTACTGCATACTTGGACGGGAACGATGTTTCCGCGGCCGTACCACCCTTGTGCAGTGCACAGCCTGAACATCTGTACACAGTGACTCCGACGGTCCACTGGAAAGTTCTGTGTATCTGGCTCTCTCCCCACAGGACTGTTAGGAGAATCAAATAAGAGATGGAAAAGCACTGCGATCCTAGATTTTATTATTACTGTTATTTTACTGCCCTAAAAGAATGTCCCTCCTGGGTCTGCGAATTACCAAGACCACTTCTTTTCCCATTGACTTCGTATCCCCGGGAAAGAGTCATATTTTCAGCCAGTTTTAGCTGCTATAGGTTCATGAAATGATGGAACGACGGGCCTAGAAGGCACCCTAGGGACCATCTACTCCCGCGTCGTGCAGACTGGAAAACCCAAGACACAGGTGCGGGAGGCAGGCCGAGGTCGAGCAGGGGCGCCTGGGCCCTCCACCCCGACCCACGCCTGGGGAGCCACCCAGGGGCTCGCAGGAGGGAGTCTTGCTGGGGTGGCGCAGAGGGGCAGGCCCCGAGCGTCCGCCCATCTCCGGGGCTCGCCCTGGGGGACCTTTCGAAGGCTGAACGGGGGGCCGAGCGCCCGTGTCTCCGTCGGCAGCTGAGTCAGCAGCCCCGGGAGGCTGGGCGTTTGCAGGAAGGAAGAAGTGAAGGCGTCGGCCCGGGCACCCCCTGGGCAGGGTAGGCGGGCTCGTGCGGACCTCCCGACAGGCTGGCAGGGGAAAGGAGACGGGCCGGCGGGGCCGCAGGCCTGGAAGCCGAGGGTGGGCGCCTGCTGGCGGCCAGGGACACGCCGAGGCCGCCGGGCAAGGGGCGCGGGTGCCCCTGGGCAGGAGGATGCCGTCGTCCCCACCGAGGCCCTTGCAGCAGCCTGGGTGCCGCGCCACTGCCTCTGGGGACCGGCTCTGTGGTCAGACACGTCACCTGGAGGCGCCCCGGGCTTCCCGCTAGCCGAGCCTGCCCTGTCCCCCTGCACACGACGGCCCCTCCGGGCGGGGACCCCGGGTCCAAGCAGCCCCCCACGTCGCACCGGGGCTGAGGATCCAGCAGCACGGGACAGCCTGCGCAGGGGACTTCGTTTAAAGACAAAAGATGAGGACGGCGGATCTGAGACGCCCGGATGTGTGTTGGGGGGACAACGGGGTGGGGTGTACATGAAGCGTGAGCGCGTCTGAGAACCAGAGCGGGGGGAGCAAAGCGTGTGTGCTCCCGGTCGCAGAAAACAACAGCAGCCGAGACGGTAGCAGTAAGGGTGACGGACGCTCCCTGCCCGGCGGACGGCGAGGCTGCCCTCTCCGACCCCCAGCTTCTTGCAGGTTTATTTAATAATCCAACACATGCATTGAGCACCTGCTGGATGTCGGCTACACATCGGGCGAGGCCTTGGGGGGTGCAAGAACCGAGCCGTGGTGGTGGCCGTCCCCCAGGGGTCACGTGTGGGGCAGCCTGCAGGCTCAGTCATGGGTGAGCCACGTGCCCTTGATCCCACAGGAGGCCCCTCATTTCTGCAAAGGGAGAAACGGCGTCCACTTCATGGACGATGTGGCTCTTGAGGGACAGGGCGGAGGGTTGGGGGGCGGGGAGGGAGCTGGAGGGGCAGGGGACAGGTAAACCCCAACGGGAAGGTCTGTGGGGTGTGAGGGCGGCGGAGCTGAGCAAGCGCCAGGAGTGCCTGGTCGGGGCTGGGGGGCCGGGGGCTGGGGGTCGGGGTGTGAGCAGAACAGGGCTCTGCTGGGAAAGCACCTGGACGGGGAAGAAGGAGGAAAAAGTACAGTCGAAAAGACAAGGCTTCAGGTGCACGTGACTGAGAAGCTAGTGCTGCTGCGGCAGCCACTCCGGGAAGTGGGACAAGAATCCAGTTCATGGCGGCCCCCGGGGGCTCAGCGGTGGAGCGTCTGCCTTTGGCTCAGGTCGTGATCCCGGGGTCCTGGGATCGAGTCCTCCCTCGTCGGGCTCCCTGCATGGAGCCTGCTTCTCCCTCTGCCTGGGTCTCTGCCTCTCTCTGTGTCTCTCATGAATAAGTAGATAAAATCCTTAAAAAAAAAAAAAATCCAGTTGGTGTCAAGGCAGAGCTAGCTGAGCCCTGCCCGCCTCCCTCGCCTAGAGCCAGCAGGCCCGACGCCGGCCGAGTAGGATTCCATTACAGTCCTTGTCACCTTCCCATGAGAGACACACGCGTCCTTGGAAATGAAGACGTGGACGTAGATAACAGAGCCCCAGACAGGTGGGGTAGCCTCCAAAACAGGGACCTGCAGGAGGCAGAAGGAAGACGGTCCTTGGAGGAATCAGAAGAGGCTTCCTGGAGGAGGTGCCATCAGATTTCGCCTTGCGGGATGCTTGAGTTCAGTCCGCAGACGTACAAGTGAGGAGCACACGCCGAGGCACCAAGGGACGGTGGGTCAGGGTAGCTTGGCCGTAATAGGGATTCGGGGGGGGGGGGTACTGGGAGCACCGTGGGGACTCGCCACTGCGGGGTTTTGGAGCAGGGGAAAGACCCTGCCCTTCAGAGGGTCCAGGCGGGCGGGGCAAGGCCCCCGTGGGCCCAGGGAGGGAAAGAGACCACGACTTTGTGAGCCGCTGGCCGTGTCTCACGGGCTGTCCACCCCAGGGCTCCGGCGGCCCTCCTCTGGGACCACCGGACCCCCTGGACCGCGAGGAGAGCTCCCGCAGCTAATATTTTATGTGGAGCCTCGTGTAAAACCAGGTTGGATTAATTATTGATGCAAACTTAGGCAAGCGAAAGCTTTTGCTCTGGCCTGGCAAGGGTCCCCTCGGCAGAATCAGCTTCCCTGGCCTGTGGGCAGCTCAGGCCCCCGACGGAGGAGCTTTGAACCCCCGGGTCAGATCTGTCCCAGAACGGGCGCCACCCGGGGGAGCGGGCAGCGACACGGCAAGCGGAGAAGAGGACCGTGCCGGGGCCCAACGGCCGCCTGAAGCCAGGGAGCCTCCTTAGTCATTCCTGCAACAGGCGCCCCCCGAGGACCTACTACACGCGGAGCCACGTGTGGAAGGAGGTGGGGTCCAGGGCTCCTGGGGGCACGGAGAAGCTGGGGTCCCCATGTTCCATAGGAGGTGTGCGGGGCAGGCCGCAGAGCGAAGGGGCCTCCAGGGCGCCAGCACCGTGTCCCGAGCAAGCGCGAGGCTCCCGGGGTGGGGGGCGAGGAGCAGCAGGAAGCGTATGGGTCGGGCACACTCACGCCACGGGCACCATGGAGGTGCTGCGCACGTTGGAGGGAACAGGCTGCAGGCTCCCAGTCCAGCTTCCCTAGAGCCCTGCACCCTGCAGCCCCAGGAAGTGGGTCCCAGACAGACCCGGGTGAGGGGACAGATGGGGGGGACAAATGGGAGGGAATGTACCCCTGCAGCATTAGAGGACCGATGACCTTGGTCGCATCCCCCCCAGAAATGGACATAATGCAACATGGCCTCTGCCATTAGGGGCCTCACAGGACTGACGTGTGAAAGGTCAGGGGCCGCCGGTGCTCAGCGGTCTCAGATGGACGAGTCACGGCAGGTGTTTGGGGTCAAGGCAAAGAGCTTCCCACCCAGGGGGTCAGCACTGTGTTCTGGCTCTAGTCCCCTCCTTCCCGAGCGCCAGGTGATTGCACCCTGTCGCCGTTTAGAGAAGAGAGCAGGGCTTGGGAACAGCATTTATGGGGCCGCCACTCTCGTTCATTCACTCGTTCACCCAGCAGACGCTGTGATTATGAGAGTGGACAACACAGAGCTGGGCCCTGGCCCCTTGACCTTCACAGTCGGTGGAGAGGTGAGTGCGAGTGAAGTAGCCCCACGAGGAGTATGAAGCCCCCCCCCCCCCGGTGCTGAGTGTGCCTGAAAGAGAAATGCAAGAAAGTGTAGGAAATGTAAGAAAATGGTAGAGGGAAGCCTTCCTACCCGGGGCCTTCGCCAGGGGTGGCTCCTGCCTGCAAAGCCTTCCCAGCTCTGACGGGCCGGGCCTTCCCTGGCTCCTGGACTTCAGCACATACGGCATCGTCTCAAAAGAACCTTTGCTGAACCCCCCAGGAGGCGTCCTCTGCGGTCACCCCTTCCACGTTCCCCACAAAGCGCCCATCTGCGTCTGCTCTTTCCATTCTCTGTGTATTCCCTCGCTGGCCCACGGCCTGTTTCCACCTGGGGGTGCGGGAGCTACCCAGCTGGGTGACCGCTGGTGCCACCTGCACGTGCCCAGCCTCTGGGACAGCCGTGACGAGAACCTCGGGACTCAAACAATGAGGGTCCCATGGCCAGGGAGTCGTCGAGCTGAGCATCCAACCACGGCTGAGCCCGGGGCCTTCCCACCCAGACGCCCCCCGAGACCATGACACGGGGAGGTGGGGACTAGCTCTGAAAGGCTGGCGATCTCTGGAACCACAGGGGCTGTCGAGGCTCTACGTGTCGGGTGACGGGGTAAGAACAGAACCTCATAACTCTGGGAAATGAACTAGGGGGGGGTGGGCGGAGAGGTGGTCAGGGGGTGGGGTGACTGGGTGACGGGCACTGAGGGGGGCACTTGACGGGATGAGCACTGGGTGTTATTCTATATGTTGGCAAATTGAACACCAATAAAAAATAAATTCATTTTAAAAAAAAAAAAGAACAGAACCTCCCCCTGGAGCTGCCATAGGAGGCGCTGCTGTCGGTCGCCGTGGTGACAGGGGAGGGGGCGGGATCTGGGCGGCGTTTGGAGCCTTAAAAGCTCCTCTCAACAACCAGCGACCCCCGCTGACTCCCAACATCACCCGAGAAACTAGTTCTATTGAAGGCCTCAGGGAGCCTCTCCTCCTCGTTAGACTGGGAGACCATCCCCCGAGCGTAGCGCCAGGGGCCTGCCCCATACTTCCCGCGTGCTCACAAATTTAAAAGAAAAAAAAAAAGCGTGCTCTGATGACAGGAACCCAGTGTTAGAGAACACATTGACATGGGCTCAAATTCTGACTTGACTCTTTTCAACTTGCTGGGCCCTGAGGGGGCTGCGAATTCCCCAAGCCTCACCTTCTTCGTCTGGACAATGAGAACAAGAAAATCTGTTGTGCGGGGTTGTCGGAAGGGTGGGAACCATAGTGGGTAGCCTCGTACAGCATGCAGCCGGGCGCTGGGCGTGCGGTAGGTTCTCCGCAAACACCACCCCCTCCCCTCTCACTCCGCTCCAATGGATGGGGGGTCGGTGAAGTCCTAGGGGACCCCCTAAAGACCTTCCTCCCGAACCCATCCCTCGGTTTCCAAACGACTTTGGGCTGCAAACCCACTCTTTTTGAGCCTTGGTTTTTCATCCCCCAGTGCTAGAGTAGCCGATTTTTTCTGACTTAATTATACCCTCGGAGAAAGTGCCTTGTGGTGCATGTGCTAAATTAAAACATTAATTAAAATAAAACATGAGCTCAGCAACAATTAAAGTGGGAGAAGAAATATAAAATAAAATAAAATAATTCCCACGCGCATCTGCAGCACGCCCCAGGCTCGGCCCCAAAGCCCGGCGGAGGCGAGCACGGCTCGAGGACTGACGCCCGCGTCACATGGGACATCCCAGGAGCCACACACCTCCAAGGGGGCAGGCTCCCTGCAGCTCTCGGGGCAGAAGGTCTGACATGGTAGCAGGATTCACCCTTTGCCCGTTCATGCTTTGGAACAAGGGCATCTGGTTGAGCTCAGGCAGGTGATGAGATGCCGAGAAGTGCCGCCCTCCCTTACACACCGCTCCACGCCAGCCCCTGCGCCACGCCGTGGGGACGTGGCCTCGGCCCCAGGGAGCTTGCAGGCTGCTGGTCCGGCAGAGCCACGCCGGTGGGACTCGGAGGCCAGCAGCCCCCGGGGCTGGGTCCCCCTGGCAGACGCCTCACCGCCCTCTCTTCCTCCGCACCTCCGCCTGGGGCGCCTCCTGGGCCACGAGCGTCGCTCAGCCAGCAACGGCCTCCCCGAGGATCAGAGCGCTGCTCGGCCTGCCGGCTCTGGGAAGGTCGTGCGTGGCCCTGCCCAGCCCACCGCTCCCCGTCTTCCTTCCCGCTGACCACCGGCCCCTGGACACAGGCCCCTCAGCGTGGATCCTTGTGCCTCTATGAAGACACCACAGAATGGGGACCTTCCAGAACCCAAGGGGGCCTGGCCCGCACCTTCATCTCAGACGCACAGGGCCCGGGAGCCCCAGAGGAGAACCAGCGGGGGGGGGGGTGCCGTGACACACGGGATGGAGCAGAGCCAGGCTGACACCCCAGGCCTAGACTCGCGGGTCGTGCTCCTTCCGTTCCTGCCTCCAAGACGCCACCACCCCCTTACTTGTCACCTTGTTCCTTCAGGTTCCACTCTGGCTGCGGGACCTAAGGGTGTGGGCGGCCAGTCTCACGGGGACAGCAGGCAGCGGGCATCCCGGGCGCATCTCAGTGGGACGTGTGTGGTGAACCACCTCCTACAGGGAGCCTCCCTGATTGCCCGGCCCACCCCCCGCTGCCCTCCGTGAGGTCTTCCACACGACTCAGCAGCTCCTGGAGGAGAAGGGCCCATCGGCCCCTTACACGCCCGGGCTCACCCACCCTGCTGCTCCCCAGGGAACGGATTCATCCTGGATCAGTGAGAAAACACTGTTGGGAGCAACAACGGGTTGCCAATTCTGTTCAGCAGTTGTCTGACCTAGAAAGCTCCAGAAGGTAGCAGCCAACCCGGCCTCAACCGGGCCTCCTGCTGAGCCTCTACCCCCCCACACACACGTGGCTGCCTTCTCCTGCTGCCCCCGGGCGGACCGCGTTCAGGGCTCTCTTGGAAGGGACGGAAGGACAAAGGCCGCCGATGGATACACGCCCCCATGTCAGTCCCAGAAGTCCCTCCTCTCCTGTGTGGATACCGGCCAGGGGTCCCCATGGAGCCGCGCCCCGGATAATCATAGGGGCTGCTCTGGGATTCACGCTGGCAGCGAGGGTTCTGGAATCCTGTCATCTGGGGAACGCCCCCCCCACCCCGCTTTGGTGCTTCTCTTTCTTTTAAGATTGTATTTATTTATTCATGAGAGACACAGAGAGAGAGAGGCAGAGACCCAGGCCGAGGGAGAAGCAGGCTCCATGCGGGGAGCGTGGCGCGGGACTCGATCCCGGGACCCCGGGGTCACCGCCTGAGCTGAAGGCAGATGCTCACCCGCTGAGCCCCCCAGGAGCCCCTCTTTGGTGCTTCTGACTCAGGCAAAATCATAGCACTGGTCAACCCGCACGATCCCCCCGATCTGCAGTGTCCTCTGGTGAAAATCTCCCTTCACTTTGCTTTTACGGCATCGCGCTTTACCCTCGATGACATTAAAGGCCGATGCACAGTGACCGCCTCTGGCGCCTCCTGACCGAGAGACAGCACAGGGCAGAGGAATGACAGGACAGAAGCGAGGTGCAGCCCGGGCAGGCCCGGATCCCCGCCCTCACCCTGACCCTCCCTGGGTGTGGGACGCGGGGGCCCCCCCCCCAGCACCTCCCGGCCTCCGTTTCCACAAACGGGAGACAATAGTGGTCCCGGCTTCAGCAGCTTTTGTGAAGATGAAGCGAGAAAAACCCATGGAAAATGCTGACGTAGTGTCTGGCGTGTAGTACACGCTCAGGAGATGCGGCTGGACTCCCTGGCTACCCAGTCATCCTTGCCTGCACGGCCCTAATCGTCCGTAGTGATAACAAAGGTGTTAATAATTCTTATTAATGCAGCATCCGCCCTGTTCCCACCAGAGGGTGCTCCCAGCAGGACCCCCCGCACCCCCCGGAGTCTGAGTGTTAGTTCAGTACGACCCTCACCTGCCCAGGTTTCCACGATTTGGAGCCTTTACTGGAGCTCATGTGAGATATGAATTTAATGACATTTAAGGGACGCCTGGGGGGCTCAGGGGCTGAGCATCTGCCTTCGGCTCAGGGCATGACCCCGGGGTCCCGGGATCGAGTCCTGCGTCGGGCTCCCCGCATGGAGCCTGCTGCTCCCTCTGACTGTGTCTCCCCCTCTCTCTGTGTCTCTCATGGATAAATAAATAAAATCTTAAAAAAAAAAAAACATGTATTAAGCACTTACTGTGTGCCGGGCTCTGTGATGAGCGCCTACAGGGTACTCCAGGCATCGCCCGCCCCACCGTAGTGAGAGGCAGACAAGGACACGGCCCGGAGCGGCAGCTTCTCGTGGGGCAGTGGCTCAGCCTTCATGACGGCGTCTCCCCAACGTCACCTCCTCCAGACAGCCTTCCCTGCTTGCCCCAGCATCCTGCATTCCCTCTGATGAAGTCCCCACTGTCAGGTGACTCAGCGGTTCCTTGGTGGGAAGAAATGGCTACTACCCCCCGACCCCTGACGCTTCCACAGACCCAGCTCCGCGGACTCCAGGGGGTGACACTGTGAAGTCCCGTTTCCTTCTCCTCCATGGGTGGGAGCTCCGACGGCCGCTGGATCCAGCTCTGCCCCTCGCCCCCTCACCTCACACGGGAGACCTGGCGGCCAGCAGCTTGGCTCAGGCGCACCCCTGAGGGCTCAGGTGGGCGCCTCCCCTCTGGCCCCGAGAGTCTCCACCACCGAGCGGGGGTCCCGACGACGGCAGGGCCTGAGCCCGGAGCGGCAGGCATGTCACGGGACAGGTGACCACCCTTTCCACTCTCCCCTGGCCCTC
Source organism: Nyctereutes procyonoides (assembly GCF_905146905.1). Classification (NCBI taxonomy): domain Eukaryota; kingdom Metazoa; phylum Chordata; class Mammalia; order Carnivora; family Canidae; genus Nyctereutes; species Nyctereutes procyonoides. The sequence continues at coordinate 1,040,460 of NW_026575135.1, read as the reverse complement.
GTCCCCAGAAATGCCACTGACTGGCCTCCCTTCCCTGGGGAGCCGGGACCCCAGATGGGCCCGAGAAGTCACGTGCAATTAGGATCTCATTGCCTTGGCCGAGCAGAGCACAGGCCACTTCCTAACATGATCACGCCGCGACGGCCCAAGTCCACAAACCACGTGCGTTTGCAAGGCCTCAGCCGTGTCCCCATCACCTACCAGGCCCCGCCACCGTGACAGCCGCCTCTCGCCACTGGGGCCCGGGGCTCTGGGCGCGCACACGCTGCCCTCCCCTGAGCACACCCCTCACCCGGACGATGCCCTCACCGTGTCCCTGCTGCAGGGCTGCTGGCCTCGCTGGGGGCGGACCCAGGGGTCGGGCCATTTTAGGAGACGCGGAGCGCAGCAAGGAGCTGGCGCTGCCCGGAGTGGGTGCCCGGAGTGGGTGCCCACACGCAGCTGCAATGGTCCCTGTGTCCCGGCACAACAGCCGCACCTGGTCCGCGAGCACACTCGTTGGTGCCCTCGTGGCTGTGACTTGCAAACCGCGTGTGCATGCCCGGCTCGCCCTCAGCTCGTCTCCTCTGGGTCTCTCGGGGACTCGGGGACTCGGGAGGTCAGGGTACTGTTCCCGGTTCCCAGGGGACGGGCAGATGCTTGAGGAGGTCGAGTGCTGGCCCGGGACCCTCACCGAAGCACCTGTGGGGCCGGGACTCCGACCACATGTCCCCGAAGCCCCCCTCCGCCCTCTGCCCGGTTCCTCCAGCCGCGACACTTCCCAACGGCGGGGGGGGGGGGACCCGTGAGCCACACACCTGGAACCCCGCTTCTCACACGAACAATCTTTCACGGCCCCGAGTCCGCAGCATAGGTTTCCCGCTGCGACTGTCTGTCCTCCGCTTCCCACGCTGAACCACAAGCTTCTGGGTTTACCCGTCAGGACGTCCCGGGCCCCCGCAGGCTGCTGCCCCCAGACGGTGTTCAACGGGATTCACCCAACAAGCGAAGGGACGGCTGAGCGAGCAGCAGGATGAGGAGCGGTCGTTAGCGGGTGGGACCGACGGCCGGACTCGCTGAGCTTCCGCCTGCGCGTGCTCTGCAGGGCCGTCCAGACAGCCGGAGACACGGTGTGTAGAACATCGGCTCAGGGCCCGACGCCGTGGGTCCGAGAAGGGAGGCCCCGGCTACTGCTCCCCAGGGGACACCTCAAGGCCCGGCGCCCCGCACGCACCTTGCCGCTGTGCCCAGGGGACGAAGGCTCCAGAAGGCAGCGTCGGGACGAGAGCCGTTCGCTGACCTCCCCGCACAGTGACCGCCCCCGCCCCACCCCCCCCAGCCAGCTCCTGTGCACGGGAGCCGAACCGGCCAAGGGCGTTCTCAGCACGTGACACTCGCTAGCACCCCCGGGGTCACCACCTGTGCTCCCACCTGCCCCGGGTCCCCAGCCCCCGCAGCAGGCAGGGGCAGCCCCTCCCTCCCTCCCCCGAGGCCTGCCACTGTCAGGAAAGGACAAAGCCACAAGTTCTTAGCTCGAGTGACCGGGGGCACTGGGCGGCTCAGTCAGTTAAGCTTCTGGCTCAGGTCATGATCTCAGGGTCCTGAGGTCGAGCCCCACGAGGGCCCCGGGGCCGCGGGGTGTCCGCTGCAGGGCTCTCTCTCCTTCTCCTCCCCCCATTCACACTCTGTCGCAAATAAATAAATAATTCTTTAAAAAAAAGAGAGAGAGAGAAAAGTAAAAATAAAAAAAAAAGAGAGAGAAGAAAGAAAAAACAGCTCAAGTGAGCAGATAGGCCCGCTGCCCTGCGAGACTGGGAACCGGAGCAACAGCCCCCAGTGTGCTGAGCACCCTTGGGTCCAGCGCTGCCCCCCGGGACCCTCGGGGGTGCCCATCTCATAGGATGAGCGTCACAACGGGTGCCGAGCGCTTGGCCTCATGCTCACACCTTCTCGATGATTCCTTTCGAATCAGATAGTTATCATGACTCTTATTGAGGTGAGACGCGGAGATTCTGGGAGGTTAAGAAGTCCGCCCACGCACGTGGGTGCAGGCCAAGGACTCGGGCCCTGCACGGATCAGCGTGGGTGCGATGAGCGTAGCCCCGAGGGGACAGTGTCCCCAGTGTTGCACGAAGTCAGCTCCATCTCTGCTGGCAGCCGGGGGTCCGGGTGACAGATGACCCTCGGGGCCTCAGGCTCCCCATCTGTGAAATCAGGAGCTGAGCTAAGGGGTTATTACCCAAAGCTGTGCAGCACGGAAACATCCCCGTCCCAGGTGTCCCGGGTGTGGCTCCAGGGTTCACAGGGACGATCCCCCCATCGTTGTACTGACCCGACCCGCCAGCCCCGCTTGGGGTGACGCGACACAGCACACGGGATACAAGGCTCGGCAGGCCCCGGGGGAGGACGTCAGCGCCGGGAGAAGCCCCGGGTGCCGTGGTTTTCCGTCTGTGAGATGGGGATGATGCTCGCAACCTCCCAGCGCACTTGTAGGGCCCAAAGCCAACCGGCTGCGGCCGAGCGAGTGCCAGGACCCAGCCGCCCCGCCCCGATGCTCAGGCCTCGCGTGCCGCTGGGCGCGCTCAGCCACCCGGCTCCGTGCACACGCTCCTGCCCCAGGGCTCCTGCACTTGCTCCCTTCTCTTCCTGGCACTTCTTCCTCCACGTGCCAATTTGTTCAGTCCCGCGTCTCCTTCCGACCCTTGCTCCCGCGTCACCTTCCCTTAGAGCCTTAACCGATCTCTTAAAATTTGCAGATCTCTCTCTCTCCGCCCGCCCGCAGCCTGCCAAGCTCCCCCTAACCCTCGGCCCCGCTGCATTCTCTCTATGACCCCTTCTCGGCATCCGACACGAGTGCCTCACCTGTCTCGTGCGGCTTCGCGAGGTCGGCAACGTCTCCCGTGCCACCCCCAGTCCCGGGGACGCTGTGCGGCGGGTCAGCTACACAAATGAACGGACAGCGTCCAAGGAATACACACCCTGCCCTCTGCGTCCTGCGTCCTCCCTAAGTCCTGCTGTTAGCTGAGCACGTACTACGGGCCAGGCCCCGCGCTGAGCCTTCTACTGACAACGTCCAGATGTGAGGTCGTTGCCGGTACCCGGAGCTTCCAACGACGTGCTCTCCCGGGAGCCCGAGGTGCACTCTCTCTACCTGTCGTTCCCTGCATCCCTGCTTGTCCCCGGACCCGTCTCTCGGATGTGTTCAAGGAACCAGTGAATCTTTTAATTAAAACAGTCTGCTGTGATGAATCTGTTATTACAGAGCCTTACCTATGTAAAACATTAATAATACAAATTTCATTTGTTTATGTCAGTGCCAAGCATTAATTTTTAATAGCCAAATGTATGAGTTATGAAAGGCATTAATGCAAACCAAATCACCAGCCGAGGATGAAAAGGAAATCTATTTTTTTAGGGTAAGCAGTGGCGGTGAAATATTATTGTGGCGTCCAAGCAAGAAGAAGAAGAAAATATCTCTCCACTCGTCCGTGGCAAGTAGATAAATAAATAAAAAAGACTCGGGTGGAAAAAAAAAAAAAAAAGAACTTCATCTTAACATCAGTTCCAAACTGGAGCAGAGACGAGTCCCTTTGGTCCTGCTGGACCTCGGGTGACAGCGTCAAAGCAGGAAGTTCACACAAAATTGTCCTCATGAGGCCATCCTGCTCACGTTAGCACTCCAGGGTAAAATCCTAGTGAGGATGTGTTACGTTGGTACAGCGTGATAGGTCGACGAGGCCCTCTCCCTCGTTACCCGCCCCCGGGCCCTTCTACGCCGCAAGGGAGGAGAATGTGCCCACTTTACAGAGGAGCTCGCCGAGGCACGCAAAGTCCCAGTGACGAGGCTGGGGTCGCAGCGAGGATGAGTGAGCAGATGAGGCAGGTGTGCAAGAAAAGGCAAAAGGAAGGGGAAGGAGAGAGAAGAAGACTGGCAGGCAGGCCGACGGGCGACATGGCAAGGGGGGGAGGTTGAGGCAGGAAGTCTACATTCAGAAGCCTCTCCCGCGGCCACAGCTCGCTTCTCCCTGGGCACCAGGGAGCTCACACCCGAGGACTTCCTCATCCTCCCCGCGCACCTGCCTCCCTGCTTCAGCAGCACGTCCCTAGCAATGCTGACCCGTCTACACTTCCAGCTCCCACCAGGGCCCCCCAGAGCCCTCCGTCCTCCCCCTCTGCCCCTTCACCCCCAGAGATGCCAACAGCGCCCGCCCCACTGATGCTGCCCCCGGGTGCCCGAACCTCCCGTGTCTGCCCCCTTATGAGTGGTCCCCCCAGGAGACGCTCTTCGACTGGACCACCCAGAATTCCTCGAGGACGGTTTCCCTGTCCTGCCGGCACCCGACTGCCACATGAGTCCTCCCGCCACCGTCCCGGGTGACGTTGGATCACGGAGAGGGAAGCCGATCAGAAACACGCCAGCTCTGACTCCGCGGGAGCTTCGCGCCTCACTGAAGGGCCTCTCGGCCAGTTACTTCTAAACCAAGACTTGAACCTCCAGCCTCTGTCCAGGCCCCGTCACGCTCTTAGGTGACTGGCTCAGTGGTTGAGCACCTGCCTTGGGCTCAGGGTTCGAGTCTCACCTCGGGCTCCCTGCATGGAGCCTACTTCTCCCTCGGCCTGCGTCTCTGCCTCTCTCTGTGTGTCTCTCATGAATCAATAAATCTTGTTAAAAAAATCTTTATTTGTGGATGAGGGAATTAAGCTCAGAAGCCATGAAGAACTTGCTTTTCTGAGATCATGCAGTTATTTATTATCATCATCATCATCATCATCATCATCGAAGTGTGTCTTGTATGGAGAGCTGGCTCTGGAGCAACATGGCAAGCACCGTGAACCACCGCACCGCATCCTCTCAACGACCTTATGGGACACTTACGCATTCCCATTTCCCAGATGAGGCCGTCAGGGCTCGGCTCAAGGGAGGATGCGTCCACTTGAGCTCAGGTTTGCAGATTCCCAAGCACAGGCCCCTTTCCGCGCTGCCACAGAATCCTACAGGCCGCGACCGCAGTGTTGTCACTGCCTCACGCGCGGCCTGTGCCGTGAAATAATAAGCCTTAGTTCACCCTCCGCCACCTTCTGAGGCGGCCACACGTTGGGCCACGGCTCCCCGTAATCGGTCGGAAGACCGCATCCGCCACCGCCTGCCCCATCCACTCGCCGCGTCTCTTCCCTGACGCCCACAGATATTTTTAATCTCACTGAAGACTGAAGTCAAAGATAAAATCCTAAGATGATCAAGATAATATCCCTGGAAAAGAACTAACCCTTGGCTCTTCAAACCTAACAGACTTTTTAATTTCAATTTTAAAAGCCATGTGCTGTTATAATAGCAAACGTTACAGAAGGGAATCAGGTAAAAAAAAATGAATCCCACCTCCTTCTCATCTGGCTCAAACCCATTTCTCAGAGGGAACCACTATGCATAATTTATGTCTTGACCCTCAGCAGAAATTTTAATATATTTTGTACAAATGGGATCAGGTCAGGCAAACTGTTCCACTGCTTCATTTATGTCCTCTAACAGTAAATCTTAGACATCCCTCCGCAGCAGTACATATATTTCATTCATTAATTCATCAAATATTTATGGGCCTCCGCTGTGCCAAGCACTTGGCAAGGTGGTGAGCGTGCATGAGTGAGTGGGCTGGTCCTCACTGTCACCATCACCATCACCGTCACCATCACCGTCACCGTCACCGTCACCGTCACCATCACCATCAACGTCACCGTCACCATCATCATTACCATCACCATCACTGTCACCATCAACGTCACCGTCACCATCACTGTCACTGTCACCGTCACCATTACCGTCACCGCCACCATCACCGTCAACATCACCGTCACCATCATTGTCACTGTCACCGTCACCATCACCGTCACCATCACCGTCACCGTCACCATCACCGTCACAGTCACCATCACCATCACCGTCAATGTCATCATCACCATCACCATCACCGTCACCATCACCGTCACCATCACTGTCACCATCACCATCACCATCACCATCACCATCACCTCCATCCAAGCAGCTGACCAGTGTGGAGCCCTTCACATTGGCCTTCCATCATTATTAGGACAACCTATGACACAGGAACTGTCAACATCTCCACTTTCCAAATAGAAAACAAGGTATAAGAAGTTAAGGAATCCACACGACATCACCCTGTTAATTCCTGGGGGGTCCGGGACTTGAACCCAGATTTTGGATTCTTAAGCAAACGCACAATGACTCATGGATCCTGTCTTCCCAGAGCTCAGCACCGGGACGTAGGGTGGAGGGAACACACGCTGCGCATGCATGCTAAGGGCTACCGGAGAAGACCAACAGGGTGCGCGGTGCTATTTGGTACCTTATACCGTAGGTCAACTGGCCATTTCTCCACTGGTGGACGCTGGGGTCACGACCACAGACAACACAGAGTGAACATCCTGGCCGACCCGCGCCAGGCGACCCCGTCGGGAGGATAAACTGCTCGAAACGGAATCACAGAGGCAGACGCATGAGCCTGTTTGTTTTGACGGATATTCCCGCCTGCCCTCCAAACAGTGACGTGGGCTGGAGCTCCCACGCCTCCACCCTCTGGCCAGGATTAGCTGTCAGCAACCACTTGAAGTCTTCAGTGAAAAATAGAATTTCGTTTCTGTTATTTTCATCTCTTTGCTCTGAGCATGCTTAAAGAAAAGAGATCGGGACCCGAGAGACCTGGGACGTGGCCCCCGTGCAAAAGTCACTGTAGCTGGGAGGTCCGCGTTGGGGCCCCGGGTTGGCAATGCTGGGGCCGCCAGCTGGGCTGCCCTCGGAAGGTTCTGGCACAGGGCCGCCCGGAGTCAGTCACCCCACGCGGGTCACTTCCAAAGCATCGGGATGGGACACCTCGATGGGGCTGCCGGGCCCCCCCGCCGCTCTGAGCCGAGGCTGGGTCCCTGTCTGCGAGTCATGGGGGGAAGCCTGTCCCACCCCGCGCTCCTCAGTGTCTGACGGGGACCACGTCACGGAGACGGAGGGGACAGTGGACCCGTGCTCCGGACTCTCAGGTGGCCGCGGGAACTTCGCATCTGACAGGAGGTTGGACTTTTCAAGACAAGCGCGCCTGAATCCTGACCGTCAAAGGAGGACGGCTACGCCGACAGGGTCCGCGGGTGGAGTCCGCGCGTGGCCAGGAGGCCTCCCCGGGGGGCAGGCGGCTGCGGGCACAGCGGGCGCGCGTCAGGGGGCACATCTGGGGCATCTCGTGTCCGTGCACCCGCTCAAGGCTCTTCCTTATTAGTAAATAATGAGAGGATCGACTCCGCCGGGCCTGTCTGGTCTCTAATTCTGAGATTACGTGATTTATTCATTCGCTCACCACGCACTGCACAAGTCCTTCCTCACCAGGAGCCGCGCCGGCCCGAGGGCAGGGTGGGGGGAGGTAGGAGCGGCCCCTCTCCCAGGAAGGCCCCCGGGGTTTACGCAAGACCCTGCACCGCGGAGGGACGGGGGAGCCGGAGAGTCGCCAAGAAGGGTAAACTGAGTCTCAGATGATGGAAAGGAGCCCACTGGCCGAGGAGGGGACGGAGAACGCGCCAGGCCCCAAGGCTGGTTGTCCTTGGAGGAACTGCGATGAGGTGCAGGTGGCTGGAGCAGGGGTGAGCAGGTGCGCGGAGGGGGGGAGGGGGGGAGGAGGCGGGCAGGCCCAGCCGGCGTCCAGGCAGGTGCAGGGCAGGAGGGGTCATGGTCAGCTGTGCCACAAGAGTGACTCCAGATCCAGCCTGCGAGGGCGTCGGGGATCGCAGGCTCTGGGAAGAGAGGAGAGTGGTGACGGCTTCTCACAGCCCGGGTGTGCGACCCGAGGAGGCGAGACCAGCACAGCACCGTGTCAGCCTTTCCTCCTGTCCCCGCAGCCCAAGCAAGAACCATTTCCTGCCCTTTGCGGAGGGGCTGCCCCCCAGAACGGGGACCTGTCGAGACAGCCAGCCTGAAACAGGGGAGACGGAGGCTGCGGTGGGCAGAGGGGCCCTTGGCTTCCGCACCTGTAGATTCCATCCCGGTAACTGTCCCCCCCACCACCACCAGCGTAACCCACAGTGGCGCTGCGGGGCCCCTACCTCCGACACAGGCCTGGATTCGAGGGGCAGCAGCCCTAGAATCTTCCATGAGCAGGGCCCACGAGTTGTGCGAGTCAACCCTACGCACGAGCAAAGCTGGCCAGAGGAGGGGAAGGGCACCACCTTGCTGCCAACCCTCTTGTGGCAAACCTGTGTCACGGGTCACAGCACCCTCCATGTGGGAGGGACAGACGGTGCCGTCCTCACGCTTGCTGGGACACAGAGAAAGAGAAATCGGGGGACGACGGGGTGGGGTCCTGCCTTCGGGTTTAAGTTTAACCTCACAAAGAGCCCACAGGATGGTGGAAATGCCCGTGTTTCTGTGGCATCGTCGTCCTCCGCCCCCAACTCGGTCTGGGCCACACGGCCCCCCTCCTTTGTGTCTGGAGAGCCCCCGCGCAGCCACCTTCCTCTCTGGGCCCGGACATGACATTTGCACTTTCTCTTCTCCCTTGGTCTAGAAGAATCAAGGTCTCTCTGAAGGTGCGAGAGAAGCACCCTTCCCTGCCAGGCCCTTAGCTTCTGGTGGCCCCGGGCATTCCGGTGCCTTCCTTGGCTATGGCTTCCCCACTCCCATCTGTCTCTGCCTCACGTGGCTTCTGCCTCCGTGCGCGTGTCTGTCTGTGACCTCTCCTCTTACAGGGCCGCTGGCCGCTGGACCTGGGGCCCACCCTAATCCAGCATAACCTCATCGAGACAACTAATCACATGCACAAAGCCCTCACTGCTAAGCAAGGTCACCTTCCGAGGCTCTAGGTGCACACGAAGCTGAGCGCACGTCCTTCAACACAGTGCACCGGGCGAGATCCTCTGCAGAAGTGCATTAAAACAAAACCAGACCATTTGCACCACGAAAATTAAGCTCTTGCTAGAATTCCTCCAGGACCTAATAATGCTAAAATAGACTCTTTCTCCTGCCTGGTGTTGAACGATCTCGCCGCAGATTGTTTTGTTAGCTTCGCTGCAAGAAGCAGAGGCTCAGGGACCGCCCAGGTAGTGGGACCGAGAATCTGAGCCGCTGCACACACGTGGCCGAGCAAACAGCCACGCCAGTGGGGCTCCCATCTCAGGACCCTAGGGCCCGGGGCCCCTGATTCCAGATCGGGGTTGGTTCCCTGTCACCACACTGCCTCAGGAAAACAGGTGTGTGTCTCCCTGTGGCCGAACGGCGGGCTCCCAGGGGGCTGGAGCGATGACCCCCAGGGGAGGAGACAGGCCGGACGGGCTTCCTCGGCCCTGTGGTGCTCACATCCTGGGGCTGAGCTCTGGCCCTGGCGGGGAGACGCCAGACGAGGTTACTCTGGGTCCAGACTGTTGTACGTCCTGTCAAGGGGCCCGGCGTGAGCCGCTCACACCCATGCTCTTGGCTTGGAAAGGGGAGGACGGTCTCATGCGGCATTTATAAGGCCTTTTCTAGCAAGGGGCAGATGGAGTTTGATCCTTGCCTCTGCTCACTGGCAGCAGAAGGGAAGTTGAGTGGTTTCCAAGACCCGAGGACACCAGATGCTTTTTTTTTTTTTTTTTTAACCAACTCATGTGAGTCTCGATTGCATCCAGGTCAATGCAACTAATGGCAGCCCCAGGGCTCCACTCAGCTCGAATCGGGTGAGAGCCCATATCGTCCCCAAACGACGACACAGAGAGAGACGGAGAGAGAAGGAAAGCTGGGGGCAGGATAGGACTAGATAAACTTGGATGTCGAAGTGCCAAGGTCGCTCCCGTCTGCCGTGACCGCACAGCATGGACAGGAGACGCACAGATGGCCGCACGGGGCCTCAGCCTGCAGGCCCATGGGACCCCGCGCCCAACCCTGCACCCCCCTGCTGCAGCACCTCCACTGCCGTCGGCCTCCGCGTCCTTCCCCGGCCGTGCGGGCTGAACGAGCTGCGCTGCTGGGAGTGGGCTTGGGCACCCACCTTGCTCCAGGGAGCATCGCGGCACCTCTGACGGGACGGAGACGCGGCACTTGGCGCCTTGCTTAGCCCCTAACAGGTCCTCCGCCGACGTCGACCTTCCTCCCGAAAGAAACCTGCAGCGATTCAGTCTGATCCAACGTGGAGAGGATGCAGCAGCTAAACGGAATTAGGAAAACAGATATTTTTAGAGAAAAGTAGTCTTAGTAAGTAGATCACCTATTCTTCCAATAAAAAAAGAAAACACGAAAACTGGGTAACAATATGAAAAAGCGTCATGACGTAAGTAAAAAGGCAGTGAAATAAAATTGAATGAATTTGTAAAAGGGGGGAAAGGGCTGTAACCCACACTGCATTTGCGTGAGGCTTTGCGGGCCGTGCCCACCTACCAAGAGGGGACGTTTCACCTCCCCTCCCCGTCGCCCTGGACAACTTCTTCTGTAAGGAAGTGGCACGTGTTTGGGGAAGTTATTTGGGAAGACGTGGGCTAAACGTGGAAACTCTCCCGAGTGAGACAAAAGAGAGACCTCTCCTGTGAATCCAGAGAAGAATGGTCACGCGTGAGAAATCCGCCAGGAAGGGAAGAGGAGGGGAAATAGGCAGGAGGCCACCCGTGGCAGAGAGCACCTGGGCCCTGCCCACCAGCCCTGCACCTCGGGTTACCGGCTCGTGTGCAAGCGCCCGTGAGGCTTGCGGGGGCACCGAGGGAGGCGGCTGGAATCCGCGCTCAGACGGACGTGAAGAAAAGTGAAAATAACGCGTCCAGACACAGGATCGCGGAGCGGAGCCGGTCCTGGAAGCGGGAGGCACAGCAACTCTCGGAAGTTACGAGAAGACATCACACGCTTCCCAGGCATGGGGTCGGAGAATGGGGGTGTGCGGACCTCGGCCCTACGTTTTTTCTGCGTGAACAGAGATATAAAGAAAAAAATGCTGGTTCCAAGGTCGTACGTGTGGCAAGTCTGAACAATACGGAAAAGCATGAGGAGGAAAACCCGTTGTTAATATTTTGGTGTCTGTCCCTGGAGTGTTCCTCCCAAGGGGACACGTGCACACACGCGCGCACACACGAGTCACGTACGTCAGACTTTCCGCCCTCCGCTTGTCCGACTCAGCCTCGCGGCGTGAGCATTTGGGGTAACACTGAATTTCTTCTCCTGTTTCATTTTTGATGCCTGCGTAGTATTTCACGTCCTGGCAGTGTACGATTTAACCCATGTCCTCATTTTGGAATTCAGGATCCTAAATACTCTCCCAGTGCGTGTTTTCATCCGTAAATCCCCGCATAAACAGACGTGGTTATGACTTGAAGATCCGTCTCTAGAAATAGAACCGTTGGATCCAAGAAATGTTTGCATTCAAAGCTTTTGTCACATTTGGCAAAATTGCCTTCCACAGATATTGTACATATTTTATGTGCCACCAGCCGTGCGCGAGGACGCCCGTTTCCTCCGCGTGCTCACTTAGCATCGGGAGCAGTAGTTCTCCTCCATCTCTGCCAATTCGACGAGTGAAAATGGCACATCGGTCTTGCTTTAATTTCTGTTTCTTTGATCACCAGTGAGATCGTTTTCTCTTGCTCACCAAGCACCAAACCTTTGTATTTCACCTTGTATTGAAGCCCAGACATGTGGCCTTTGCCTCCTCTATTAGAGCTTCGTTGTTTTCCTTAATATGCTTAAGCTTCAACCATTTGTCTGCCATCTATGCTGTAAATGTTTCTTTGGTTTATATTTAGCTTTTTGATTTGTTTATGAAGTTTTTGAAGCATAGTAGTTTTTTTTTTTAGTTTAGTTAAATCTACCAATATTTTCCTTTAGTATGTGTCTTTTTTAATATGTTTTTAATACTTAGAAAGGTTTTCCCCATTCTGCAATCAGATAAACATTTGTTCATTATTTTTTTAACTGAAATACACTTCTCGTTAAAAAAAAAAAAAGAAAGAAAGAAAATCTGGGCAGCCCAGGTGGCTCAGCAGTTTAGGGCTTGCCTTTGGTCCAGGGCGCGATCCTGGAGTCCCGGGATCGAGTCCCACGTCCGGCTCACTGCATGGAGCCTGCTTCTCCCTCTGCCTGTGTCTCTGCCTCTCTGTGTCTCTCATGAATAATAAAATAATAAATAGATAAATAAATAAATAAATAAATAAATAAATAAATAATAAAATAAATAAATATTTTTTAAAAATAAAAATTAAGATTAAAAAAAATATTCTTGTCTCCAGTCTACCTGGAGTTGAGGGATGTAAAACCATGCATTTAATGAATAGTCAATCATCTCAATATCATTTATCGCCCGATCCATCATTTTCCACTACTATGACATGTCACCTCTGTTGTGAGTGGTATTCCACGAGCCTTGCGTAGCTGAGCTCTTCCCGTTGACTTTATTTGACTCGTTATAAAATCTTGAATAGTGAGTTTTTCTCTCAAAATTTGATCAAAATTGCTGTGTCATCTTTTCCTATTTAGCTTGCTTTCCCTATTTTTCTATCCTCTGTAAAACAGCTTTACACAGAAGAGGAGTCGTTTGTGTTATGAAGGTTTGGAAGAATTTGCCTAACCACTTAAGAGTCTACCATCTGGGGAGGTAATTCTTTGAGATTTTTCCCCCCACGAGCTCTCTCATAGTTGTTGTTATATTGTATCGTGTTCACTCAACTCGTTTCATTTTTTTCTAGAAAATCACTCAGTTTATCCAGATTTTCAAAGTCCCTAACAAGGAGTTTTACACAGTATGTTGGCTTAATTTCCTCTTTATCAGAGTTTTGATTCCCTTTCTTATATTCGGTGTTGAATCCTTATGTTTTATCCCCTTTAATTGATACAATGGTCAAAGATGGCTTTATATTCATCTTTTTTTTTTTTTTTTGCTGATTAAATCTTAACCTGATTTACCAATTCAACTACGCTTCTCTTTTCTAATTTATTAATTTCTGGTCCTAAATGTATTCTGTTCTGTTTAAATAATTCATCGACATGGCAGGCTCTTTTTAACGGCCAAACAGAAGTGCCAGACTTCAGAACAGGATCAATGGCAATCCATGTCCCAGGGATGTGAGCTGCATCCTCAGGATGGCCAGGGCGCCGGTGAGGCTTGAGACAGGACTCTTGCCGGCTGGTTCCACATGAATTCAGTGAGCGTTCCTCACCCCACCGTGCTGATGTGCCCAGTGAAGCCCATTCACAGAGTCAGGGTGAAGGAGAAACACCTGCGTGTCCTTGAAAAACCACAAACTACCTTGAGAGGTCTCAGGTCCCCGCAGACACAGGGGAGATGATAGGGGTACAGCCGTGTGATGAATTGACGGAGAGTTTAAGCAAAGAAGACCTGAGCAATGGGAGACAAGGTCACGGCCCTCACGTCTCCAGAGGGCTGTCAGGGCCTGGAGGGAGGAGTGGTTGTGGCAAAGGCTCCAAGTCGAGCCGGGAGGAGCTCACCGGGAGTCGAGGTTGACCCGTGCCCATCGCAACGGGGAAGAACACGTCCCATGGGAGCCGCGAGGAGTCTCAGCGAGGGGGTGCCCGGAACGGCTGACTGCCAGCCTCGAGCCTCTCTTAGGCAGTGCGGAAGGGCTCCGGGACGCCGGTTCCTCGATTGGATGCCGACAGGGAGTGGGCTTCCTCGACAGCTGGGCGTCCCAGTAAATCCTAAGGAAAAGGGAGGGAAGAACCAGGCAAGGCAGACACTGGCACAGGAGGGGAAGAGCCATCACTGATGTTGGCGGGAAGAAGGGGCCTGTCAGCGGGTGGTGATTTGCACCGTGGCCTTGCTGCTGCCTGTGTCCAGCCGTGATTATAAAGGACTCTTGTGTTTGTCCCATTCTGCCGTCACCGAGCGACCGTGGCCGACTCTGGGGTCCTGTGCGGGTGCTCGTATCCCGCAGAAGAAGGCCACGCCCAGCGGGAGCTCCAGGCCAGCTCCTACGGGCAGTGAAGCCCAGCTGCGAGCGGGAATCAGGAGCTGCTCTGGTCCTTCATGGCCACACAAGAAACTCAGTTCCAGAGTTTACCTCCCAAGGGCTCTGAATCCAAGTGTTCAATCCTGACCACACTGTCTTTCCCTTAACTTGACCTTCATCTAGTGCTCTCCACTTTGGTGAGTGGAACCACCGCCCACATAGGGGCCCAGGTGCGACATCTGGGTATCATCCAAGCCTCTCCACTCCCCCTTGCCTCCTTGCATTTAATTTCATCACAAATCCCATTGCTTCTGCCTCAAAATGAAACTCAAGCCCTTAGAAGTTTTGTTGCTCATGTCGGATCTTGACTGCCCAAGTCAGCATCCAGGGAGGAGGCCACGTGGATGGCCGCTGTCCCTTTCCCCACTAGGGCCTGGGATGGGTTTGGACTTTGGAGAGAAGCCAAAGGGGGTGTGCCTGTGGCAGGTTGTACAGGGCTTAGGGCACAGTCCCTGTGTGGTGGTGGGACCCTGGTCACTGTGTGTGGCACAGAATCAGGGAGAGGACTCTTTCCCCAACTCCACCAAAGGCTACCATGCACTTCAGCCAACCTCTTGGTGCGAGGCTGCCGGCAGATAAGGACAGGTGTGTGCAAAGAAGCTGAAACTTCAAGAAAAACATAGAAGACAGAAACCGAGACCTCTGTGGGGAGGATGGGGGGAACCAGAACAGACAGTAAGAACAGGATTTTCATGAGCATTTAAAAGCCAGGGGAGAAAAATAAAATAAAATAAAATAAAATAAAATAAAATAAAATAAAATAAAATAAAATAAAATAAAATAAAATAAAATAATAAATAAAATAATAAAATAAAATAATAAAATAATAAAATAAAATAAAATAAAATAAAATAAGAAAATAAAATAAGAAAATAAAATAAAATAAGAAAATAAAATAAAATAAAATAAAATAATTAAATAAAAGCCAGGGGAGACTCAATCCAGAGGTTTTAGGTCAGCAAAACATAAATACAAATACTCATATGATTCCGTTGGTAGCCCTAGGCTTGAAAAAGATGAGACATTTGGGTCTCACAAAGTCTGTGCCTGGATGACTTACAGGGCCCCGGACTAGGGCTTCTTAAACTTTCAGGGAAAAGGGTCCGTTGGTGTCGGTGTTGACTCCTAACCCAACATGGCCTTTGTGGGGACTGCAGTGTGTGAGTGGGACACGGTTTGTTCCCCCTGCAACCCACCGGCACCTTCCAACCACACCCAGAGTGGTCTGTGCCCTGTTCAACGAGCCCTCCGGTCACATGCTTGGATGACTCAGCAATGCCAAATTGCCACTTTTAAACACTTGCGCCCATTTTCTGGACTTACTGCTCCTCCCCCCAGGAGGTGGAGCCAGCAGGTGCGGTAGGGCAGGGCGGATGCTCTCTTCCCAGCAGTTCACACACCAGCACCAATCTGGGGACCACAGTTTGTCTGACGCTATCCTTGACCATCAAAGTCAACATAATCATTTAAAGGTCACCTGGTAAAAAAAAATAATAATAATAAAAATAAAGGTCACCTGGTCTCACTCCCTCTTCTCGAGCGGGTGCCATTCTGCTAAGCCAGAGTTGACTGAAGGCTTCAGACTCGTAGAGGCCAAGATGGAATGAGGACCCGGGGGAAGTCAGCAAGAGCGTGACAACCAGGTTGCCTCTCCCATCACAGATGGCGTGTATGAGTTTCTTGCCATTGCTGTGACGAATAAGCACAGGCTCGGCGGCTTAAAATGTCACAAATTGGTTTTCTTACAGGTCTACGGGTCAGAAGTTCCGAAATGAGTCTCAGGGGCGAAAACCAAGGTGCCACAGAGCTGGTTTCTTCCGGAAGCTCCAGGGAAGAACTCATCCCAGCTTCTAGAGGTTGTGGCGTCCCTGGGCTTCTGGCCACGGCACCCCTAGACCTGCCTCGACATCATGCCGCTGTCTCCAGCCCTTGGCCTGCCGGCCTTCCTCTTGCAAGGACCCTCTGGATTACTGCTAGGGGCGAGGGGCCCCAGATAATGTCCCCAACTCCAAATCCTTATCACGATCACATCTGTAAACTCCCTTTTACCAGATAAGCTAAGATTCCCAGGTCCCGGTGATTAGGACGTGGGCATCTTTGGGCTGCCCACTATCCGCCGCCCACAGTGCAGAAAGCATTTGGTTTTTTTATGTGTCTTCCCACATCAGACCTGCTTCCAAGAAAAGAGGACTCGTATCAGCCCCTCCCGGGCTTGTGTTCAAACTCCAGCTCAGACATTTCTTTGTTATAGGACCTGTAGTATGTCCTTTTCATCTTTCCTGAGCCTCAATTAGTCCATCTGTTAAGTGGGGTCAACCACGCACCTCACAGGGTTGCTGTGAGAATATATACAAGCATGTACTCCACGGGCAGAGCACCCAGTAGGTGCTCAGCAGATGTCACTTTGCTTCAGGGGGCAGGTAGGACCGCATCTCCCCTATCGCATAGCCCCTACTTGGGGCTCCTTTCTCACTAATGATCCTCAGGGGACCCATGTTACCGTGACTCCACATGCATCCCTCTCTTGTTTGTCTTTTATCTCCACCAAACCTCCCCCCTGCGCCGTCCTCCCAGCCAATGTCCACGGCAGCAAAGGCATTTCTGCAGCCCGGACCAAAGGGAGCAGAGCCAGCGGGCAGCACCCAGGAGGCCGGTCCCAGGAAGACGCACAGCCAGACCTGCCGCCTCCCTGTCCGCTTTGAGGCCAGACATGAAAGGCCTTTTTAGAAGAGATGCAGGGAATTGTCATTAGAGCCTTTCTTCTCTTGATAATGGTCCTGCCGGAACCAGAAGAAGAAAAAAAAATGTTGATGTGCTATTTATTATAATATGTGGGCTGCAGGGGATATACAATCATGGAAATCATTCTTTAACCCAAACTGCTACTGTAATTGTGCCAGTTTTAATACTGTGTACAATCTAAAATTTTTCTATTGGTGGTCTCAAAGAAAAATTATAGAATTTCAGCATTTTAGGGGAACCTGATGCCATTGAATACATCCTCAAAAAAATCCGATATATAGCAATTCTGGCTCTACATGCATATCTGTAGTGAGAGAAAGCTCATTGCCTACTTCCTTTTTTTTTTTAAGATTTTATTTATTTATTCATGAGAAACACAGAGAGAGAGCCAGAGCCCAGGCAGAAGGAGAAGCCAGCTCCATGCAGGAAGCCCGATACAGGACTCGATCCCAGGACCCCGGGGGCACGCCCTGAGCCAAAGGCAGATGCTCCACCGCTGAGCCCCCCCAGGCGCCCCTCATTGCCTTTTTTCCAAAGTTCATCCTTTTTTCTTTAGGGTTTTGAGGGTGAAAACTAATCACCTCCCTCCCCTCCTGTTTTGAATCAGGTATGAAGGAGGCAGTCCAGTCAGCTGGGGATAATCTATCAGCCTCGGCTCCTAAAGGAGAACGAGGTGGGCAGACTGGACGCAGGACCAGAATGGGCTTTCTAGGCCTCCCCTCTGGTCCAGGGTCAGCATATGGTGACAGGTGGATCTGCGGGTCAGCCTCCCCCCCGGCCCCTGGGGGGGCCCTGCCTGCCGCACACCCCACTTGGGCTCAGAGGATACAGGACGCTGCACCTGCTTCATGGACGAGAGTAGCACATGGCCCCTTGCTGCACCCCATTCACGGGACCCACAGTGCATGCTCTCCCCTCTCCCCTCTCCCCTCTCCCCTCTCACGACCCCGGTAAATCACTCGCCCACGGCTCGAAGCCGACAACAGCCTAAGGCCTGCTGGACACTTTGCCTTGCAAACGCCCGAGGGCCCCGTTCTGTGGGCGAGGGGGGGCGTGCTCCCACCCATGGGATCGCTTCGTCGGTCCGTTTGGCTGCTTTCTCCACTGAGCCAAGCCTGCTTCCCGTTCAGGCCCATCCGGCCCCCCAGGGCTCTGCTGCTCCGCAGGGCACGGCGCCCGGGACCGAGCCCACCACCGTGGGCTCCTCGTCCAGCAAAGCTCTGTTCAAACCGAGACCCCGCTACTGACGCGTCCTGGGCACACGGCTCGACTTCTCTGTGTCTCCGCATCCTCACCTGTGAAATGCAGGTGACGATGGTCCCTCCCTCCAGGGGATTTCCGGCTGTCGCTGGGACCACACTGGCACCGGCCTAGGTGCCGCTGGCGCCTGCAGTAGCGTGCACGTACAGGACACAAGGCAGCCCAGCGCGGGAAGCCCAGCCGCTCTGCGGAACGCAAGAGGAAGCCCCAGACCCGAAGGGCACCCTTTTGCAGACACTGGGGTGGGGGAGGAGGTTTTGCTCATGGGTCTGGGCCTGGCTGAGTGGCTCCGTTGACCTCGGCTGACACGTCGTGCAGCTTGGTGCTGGCCGGCAGCCAAAGGTCTAGAAAGGCCTGGACTCGGGCAACACGGTAACTTCTCCGCCAGCTCATCCGCAGCAGGACCGTCCGCAGAGGGTCCAGGGGGCACAGAGGAACGGAAGTGTGGGCAGGCCACCATGCGCACGTGCTCTTTTTAAGACTCGGTGTCACATTTGCTAAGAAGTCACACGGCTGAGGCCAGGGTCACGAGGGAGGACCTGCAGCGCTCCCCACGTGGAAGGAGAGGGGAGGAGCCGAGTCCTTTAACGCAGTCTGAGTGCACAGGGGGGAAGGGATGAGCCGGAGGGGGGCTGGATGAGCCCAAGATAGGGGAAGAGCTCTCCCCTCCCGCCTGGACCCAGAGGCACCGCAGTCACCACGACGGGCACCCTCTTTGGGCGTCCACACGGGTCAGACATTCAGCACCATCATCGCATTTCAAGGCAGAAATTCCCATCTCACAGACGGGAAGTTGAGGCGCGAGGAGTGGAAGAGCCAGGACCGTGTCTCTGGGTGTCGGACACAAAGCCCCGCGTATTTCTGACCACCTCCCTTTCACGTCCCTTAGGAGCAGAGAGGGCCTCAAAGGCTGGACTCAGATGGCCTGGACCCAGAAGTCCGCCTCCATCCCATCTTTTGCAGAGAGCGACCCCCTTGCTATGAAGCCCCACTTTGCTCCGGGGCCTGCCTCCCTCGACACCACCGGGACCCTCCCCGCACTCGCCGCCTGCACTCCCGAATCCCTATTTGAGCTTAATTAGCTTTGCGCTAAGTTCATGAGTTTCCATAAACTTAATGGGCTCTAAAGAGAAAATAGAGATCCTTCTCGCCAGGTGTTTATTTCCTTCCCACGTTCCCCTCACTGCGCTCCGAGGCTCATTTCCAAGTTCCATCTGGTTAATGGGCGCAGGTGAGGCTGGGCAAGGCGCTGCTCGCCCTCCCTGCCGCGCCCCCGCCTCGGCTCCCGCGCGGCACGTCCAGATGTCCCCGCTCCCCCCGCAGGAGGACGGGGCTGAGGGGAGGAAGGGACGGGCCAGCCTCTGCCCCGGGCCCAGCCCTCGCATCCGGCCCCAGGCATATCTGGGAAGGGCCAGAAACGCTTCTTGGTTCCCCCCCTCGCCCCCTGCCCCCCCCCCCGGGTGCTAGGCGCTGCACCACGGTGTCTGGTCTCACTGAGCCGACCAGAACGTGGATCCTACCTCCGCCGATCGCGGCGTATTTCGAGCGAAGGATCGGACCCGCGGGGGCACCCGCACCGGCCCCCCGCCTATAAGTCATAGCTCACGGAAGTTCAGACCTTCTGTGCCAGCCAAGCCCGTGCTGTCCCCACCGCCCCGCCCGCAGCTTCCGTCTCTGCGGACAAGGGAGCATAACGGTAGGATCTTTACAGCAACAAAGCTGCCCCCACCCTCCGAGGCAAAGGCGACAGGGAGCCCCCAGGGAGCGGCATCTGGCGGGTGGGGATGACCAGGGTCTCCGTTCCTTCTCCCCATTAGCGAGGCCCCCGGCGCCCAGGCCCAGGACGCGGTCCCAAGTCTGAGATGGATGCGCCGTGCCCTTCACCCAGGTCCCCGTCGCACGCAGAGGCGGAGGCCGAGGCCCCGGGGCTCCAAGGGCCTGGAGGACGGGGCGTCGTCTGAGTGGGGTGAGGGGTGGGGGGTGTCCCCGAGCTGCCCACCTGCCCCCTGCCGCCTGCCTTTGTAAAGAACATTTTAAAACACACGGTGGCTGCTGGTCTGTCTGCATGATCCGCGGTGGCTTTCCTGCTGCTGCAGCCCGGCTCCGGGGTCACAGGGGACGCTGTCCCGCCTGCAGGCCACAGGCCCTGAGAGATGCGGCCACCTGCCCCCGGTCGTGCAGCTCCCGAGCAGAGGTGGGGGCGCGGACGGGGCCTGGCAAACCGTGAAGAGACACCGGCAAGGGGGCTGCGCAGCCCTGGCCCACACCCCCCGTGGCGACCCCGCCGGCCGCACGCGGGGCCCTCGGTCCAGCCACCGCTGCAGCCAGCCGACGGGACGCCGGCGCCTCTCCGCCAGCCAGAGCCCTCGCTCCGGCCCCAGACCAGCATCAAATGACTAATTTAAAACCTAATGCGTCCACCACGTCCACCCCGGCTGCCCCTTCCACGGCTTATCGCATCCTATTCAAATCCAAAATAAATTATTTCAGCTCTGCAGCCTTTGGATAAAGAAAAAAAAAATGAAATTAAAAAATAAAAAAATAAAAAAATAAAAAAAGAAGAAGGGAAAGCTTTGAAGGGCCAGGCTGCCTGCCTCGCCGCCTGCGGTTCCAGGCCTTTCCTCCAAGCCGGCACTGCTGACCCCCGGGGGCCGCCGGGCACGCGCCCCTGCCAGCCCAGGCCCTCCTGCTGGCCGGGCCCGTCCACCTCGGGGGGGGGGGGCACAAGCCGGTGTCGCTGGGCCGCGGTGGCATCCCTGGGAGCAGGAGGGGGCGGCCGGCCCAGCGGCCCCTTTTCCTTCAGCTTCGCACACTGACTGGCTGCACGAGTGCGGAGCCCGGCCTGTGTGCCCTTCCCGTGGGGCCTCCAAGGCCCGGCCCGGCCTCCCTGCCCCCCCGAGAGCCTGGGGCCCCGGACAGCAGGACACGAGGGTGACAGTGTGGCCGGAGCAACCCGGCCCTCCCAGTGGGGGCCCCAGGGGCTGCTCCCCCAGCCCAGCGCCCTCACCACCCCGTGCAGTGCAACGAGGAGGGGCGGCGAGAGGGTGGCACGAGGGCCCCGAGGCTCCCCCCATGCTGGCCCGGCCCCCCGATGCCGCTGACGGAGCCTGGAGACCCGGGAGGAGGGTGGCCCTGACTGCGGCCCGGGGCGCCACCTCGTCCTCCGCGAGCTGCCGCAGGTGATCCCCCCACCCCCAGGCTTCTTTGCTGTCACCGCCACCCAGGAGGGAGCGCCGGGCCTGGGCAAGGGGCCCTTGTCTGCCTCCCTGACCCAGGCGGGTGGCCGGGGATGTGGAAAGCTGCAGACAGGCCCTGACAGGGGTCGCAGGTTTGCTGAGCGCCACCGAGCCGCCCCCGCCCCTCACTGGGGGTCTGAGGAAAGTGCTGGAGGGTCTCCCGGGGCCCAGCACGTCTTCCCCACCCCGGCTCTGGCCCCGGGCCTCGCGGTCCCCACTCCCGAGGGGTGGGCTGGGCTCAGACACGATGGCCCAGCGCAGGGGACGCCCGAGACCCAGCGGGGGTGTCGCCATCCCCGGGCAGGTGCGCGGGTGGGAAGCAGGACCCCACGGAGGGAGGCTGCCGTCCAGGGCCCTGTGCTCCGGGCACAGCCCGACTCCCCAGGGAACAGGGACTTGTGCACTGTCCTGTCCTGACCCCCACGACCCGGAATCCCCGGGGGGAGATCCACCTCTGCCTTAAGTCTTCGGAGGGTACACGCCCCCCAACCCCCCAGGCTCAGGCGGTCCCTGCCCGCAGCCCCGGGTCCACGCGAGCATTGAATCAGGGGCCGTGCTCGCCCGAGGCCGCCCCACCCCAGGCCTGCCCTCTGGGTGACTGGCTCATGGGCTGATGGTGCCCCCGCTGGGACCCGGAGGGAGACCCCGGCTTACCCCCCACGCCCCTACCGGGCCTTCACCTTGGGCCCCAGCAGAGCAGGCCCCCGGGGGCGGCTGCATGAACCTTCCCCGGTGTCTTCCCAGGGGCACCTGGGGCGGCCACGGGCACCGGGGAAGGGGCAGCACCAGACCGTCCCCTCCTGCCCCACACGCAGCTGGCTGCGGCCCCGGGGGTCCTCGCCTCTGAGCCCTGGCTTCCCCGCGGGCCGCGGGCGCACAGTGTGTCCACGGAGGGTCCCCGCCACACGAGCCACGTGCGGGAGCCCAGGCCCAGGAGCAGCCACCGAGGTTGGTCTCAGGCGTCCTGCTCTAGCGGCTTGGTCGCCCTGTCACAGCCGGAGCTGGCAATTAGGATAAAAAATACACAAACTGGGGCGTCTGGGGCTCAGTGGGCTCGGCGCCTGCCTACGGCTCAGCTCAGGGTGCCGGGGTCCTGGGATCGAGCCCCACGTCGGGCGCCCTGCTCCGCGGGGAGCCTGCTCCTCCCTCTGCCTCTGTGCCCCCCGCCCCGGCTCCTGCTCCCTCTCGAGCTCTTGCAAGGAAGTAAATAAAATCTTTCCAAAAATAAATAAATAAGTCACTGTACCTCTGAAGAAAATGGAGACGGAGGGAAATGGTGATGTCCTCCGCCGCCCTCTGATGGCTGGGGCGTGAGCCTCTAACTGTCCCCCAAGTGCAAGGAAGGTTACAGCAGCCCCGGGGCGGGGGGGGGGGCGCGGGGCGGGGGTCGGGTAAGGCAGGGACCACCGACCCGAGACGAGACGTGTGCTCCCAGCGCAGCCCTGGGGGCAGCTCCCACCCCACACGGGGAAGCAGCTCCTGTTACCCCTTCCCAGGCGGGCAGGGGCAGGGCGGGGAGGGGGGCCCTGCCTACGGCGCGCCCCAAGGACCTACACACAGGTCCACACCCAGCCCCGCGCACAAATCCCTGCTGCTCTTCACGCACCGCGGCCTGGGGGCCCCAGGTCACTGGCTGCCTTCGTGGGGTGCCCTGGGTGCCCCGGGTCCTGCTTCAGGCCTGGGGTAGGCGGTCTGGGCGGAGCGGAGCGGAGGCTGCAGGGCACAGGGCGGGGCGGGGGGGGGACAGAGGCCTCGACCCCCTGGGGGGCGTGCAAGAGGACAGGGCAGGGGGCCTGGGAGGGGCACGACCGGCAGGCAGGGCGTCTGCAGCCTGCACACAGCAGGTGCTCAATAAACGTCAGCGGCTCTCCGTGGCCACGTGCCCAGCACACCCGGGTGAGGACACCAGCCCCAGAGCCTAGTGGGTGCCCCGTCTCCCACACGCGCGTGTTGGTCTGCTGCTCACACAGGCCCGGTGAGCACGGGCATCGTGGGTGAGTGTGGGCGTGTGTGCCGCAGGTGTGTGGGGGAATATCTTGCCTGCTCTTGGGGGAAAGAGAGTAGGTATGAAAGCGGCCAGAAAGGGAAAACTCAGAGACTTAGAGCAAAGGAAGGGAAAAAGTATCTGTGAAGCCCCAGTCTGTCTCTCCCTGTATATGGGTGTGTCTGTGTGTCTCTCCCCGTCTCTCTGTGTCTCTCTGTCTCTCCTCCCCCTCCCTCCCCATCTCTCCCTGTCTCTGTCTCTCCCTGCCTCTCTGTCTCCTGTGTCTCTGTGTCTCTCTCCCTCCCTCTCTCCGTCCCTGTCCCACAGCACACCGTCCCCTGGGGATGCCCATGCACACCGCCCTACTGCATGCAGACCCAGGCCTGCGTAGACGCTCCTTGACCTCTGCCAATGCTGCTCTCCGCCTCCTGCCCCCGCGCACACCCCCGTGACCCAGAGCGCCTCAGAGCCACGCATCAGTCACCATCCGCCCTGCCAGCCTCCGAATCGCATTTCCGATCTGGGGGTAGCGGCCTCCGTACCCCTGCACCCGCAGCGGATCTGTGTGCGAGCACCCGCTGCCCACCGCCCAGGGCATGCTGTGCCAACACGCGCACCCACACGTGTCCAGCGCACTACTGCGTCCCACTGGCCATCTCTTGGGCCACCACGAAGGGGGCTCTGCTCGGGGTGGGGACCAGGGGGCGGAGCTCACAGGGACGTATGTGGTAAGAGGGAACCCCTCTTCCTCCCCCAGGAGTCAAGCACCATCAGTGTGACTCCTGGGTTCCCCCCGCACCCCCCCCCGCCCAGGAGATGTGGGGAGACTCATGGTATCTGATTTGTCAACTGAGGGAGCAACCCCAGGCACTCTCAGCCCCGCTCAGCCCTCTTCCTGGGGTGCAAGCTGAGCTCCAGGGGACAGCTGTCGCCCCTCCCTGTCCCATCCAGCTCTCCTCAAGCCTGAGCCCACGAACAGAGCCGGGACGCTCACCTGAGGCCTGAGCCGCCTCAGACACCCTGACAAGGCCCCTGGGGCCCATCGGCCACCTCCCCTGCATACCTCCCTTCCCGTCTCCCCACCCACCCCACCCCAGCACCCACCTGCAGGGCCCGCCAGCCCTCCCGAGGCCCCGCCCCGCCCGCAGGCCCTGCCCTGCCCCCTTCCCACGTCCCCTGGACAAGCCCCTGCTCCTCCAACGTTCTCCTCCCGCACCCCCGGAGCTCCTGCCAGTCGCCCCCCCCTCGCCCGCCAGCACAGCAAAACCAGGTCGTGCCACGAAGCCGTCCTGCCCAGCCGCCAGATTTGTCACTCAGCTCGGGTACATAACTACCAGGACCATCTTCCCAGCTAATGGGAAGGAAATCTGGTGGGCCCGGCTGCCGCCGATATGCATTTAAATGGCCGCATCTAGGAGGAGGCTGGGACACTGGGGGAAATCTCGCCGCCGTAATAACTGTGTGAGGCGAAGCACAGCAACAGAGAGCTGAACCCTCGCCTGGGGAGAGACAGAAGACTCGACTGCGACTCGCGCGCGCGGGACCCGATTGGAGGCTCCGCACTTCTGATATGACGGCACGAGTGTCGCGGCTCCTCCTGTCTGAACCTCGCCCGCCCACGCGGTGAACTGTTTCCCACCACGTGCGATGCGATGCTCGGGTCGGGGTGGGGGCGCAGGCAGAGGTTATGAGCTTAATGATCTCTCTAGGTATCTCGGAGCCCAGAGGTGCAGGCGGGGCCCTCATTTGAAGGCAGAGCAGATCCGGTTCAAAGCTAGGCTCAGCCACTTACACACTAGGTGACCTTGGGCAGATGTCTTCACTCGGGAAATGTCCACCTCCTGGTCCATAAAGTAGAGACAATGGTGCATCACCTCCCAGAGTTGGGTCAAGGATTCAGTAAGTTATATAAAAGCACTTGGCAAATAGTAGGCACTTAGCACTTACCATTAGTAGCCTGGTCTGAACCTTGCCTCCAATACTTCCTACGGAGCGACCTTGAGGAGGTTGCGTAACCCCCCAGGTCATCAGCTGCCTCACTTGGAAGCTGGGAGTGTGTGCAGGGCACTCAGAGCTGGCACAAGCTCGATGCATGCCGGTTACCAGCAGCGGCAGCTCCACCACGGTGTGCCGAGCACCTACTACGTGGTGCCTTCAGGGACAGAAGAAAAGGGAGCATGAGCCCCAGACCGTAAGCCTGTGAGCTGCCCCAAAAACCACAGTTCTGAGAAGAGGATGAATCCGAATGACGTAACCAAAAGAAGAGAAGACTCTCGGGGAGATTTGCTCAGGAAGCACAGATGCCTTCGGGCTACCACGGAACAGAGAAAGTGAGATTGCTCCGCGTGGCCAGAGAGGGCAGAGCCAGCGCTGGGTGGGACCATGAGGCTCCGAGGGGCCCGATTTTAGCTGCATTCCACGAACTTTCAATCGAATTCCGTTATCCAACAATGGATGGCCAGAAAGGTGAAAAGGATTTTATTTTATTTCTTTTTTTTTATTTTTATTTATTTATGATAGTCACAGAGAGAGAGAGAGAGAGGCAGAGACACAGGCAGAGGGAGAAGCAGGCTCCATGCACCGGGAGCCTGACGTGGGATTCGATCCCGGGTCTCCAGGATCGCGCCCTGGGCCAAAGGCAGGCGCTAAACCGCTGCGCCACCCAGGGATCCCTGAAAAGGATTTTAAAACTCTCTCTTGCAGGAAGTAATTCGGTAAAGCCTACGCCATTTAGTGGAGGAAACGGAGGCCCATCATTCGGGGGAGATTTTGATCATGGTCCTACCCAACCACGGCTGCCGAGTTAATAGGCCTGTTTGGGATGAGCTCGGCAACTGCTCCACATCTGCTTTCAAAACATAGCTACAAGGATCGGTGGCTTTCCATTCAAATAGGATCATCCCAAGGTCCACTTGATGATATTTCATTTTCTTGGCTGTTACAAACTCGGTTTCAACCGTAAGTCCACCTCCACCCCTGAGGCATGGGGTGGCCTCAGGATCAATGGCCCCTGTTCTTGGATGGGACTTGGGGCACACAGTGTATATGGACCATGGTGAGGACCGTGACACTATCCAGGGAAAGTGCTCGGGAAGAGGGAACAGCAGGTGCAAAGGCCACGAGGAAGGAAGAGGAGAGCCTCTCTTTGCCTCTGGAGCAACAGGAAATGAGATTGGGGGCATGCAAGA
Organism: Nyctereutes procyonoides; assembly: GCF_905146905.1. NCBI lineage: Eukaryota > Metazoa > Chordata > Mammalia > Carnivora > Canidae > Nyctereutes > Nyctereutes procyonoides. The sequence goes on along the minus strand of NW_026575135.1, from coordinate 1,014,106 downwards.
GGCCAGATCATGAACGGACTTGGAGGCCATCATTAGAATTATGGGTTTTGTCCTGTTTCTTGGTAGGAGGCCGAGGGCAGGATTCAAGGGGAGAAACCACACTTGACTTGCTCAACCCCTACGATTTCCCGTCTCAGTTGATTTCCTCATTCGCCACGTCTCTCGGGCCCCAGAACTTAGAGCCATCCCTGACTCCTCTCCTCTCCCCTGAGGAAGGCAATTGCATCGCCTCATCCCTGCCACCCAAGCCAAAGCCGCGTACCGCCTGGGTGGTGACAGCACCGTCTCACTTCCACCCTCACTCTTCAATCCATCAGCAAAGTTCCTCCGCGTCCCAAGCACGGCCACACACACGCATCTGCACTGGTAGAAAGGAGGAGCCACCCTCCGTGCATGACAGGCAGACTTCGTCCAAAGAAAGAAACCAAAAGCAAACCCGAGAATAAGCAGTTGGGAGACAAGACATCCAGGCCAAGACGGTGGTAACAGTGTGAGGTCTCTGCAGAAATCCTGAGCTGCCGGGGCTTCCACAGAGGATAGACCGAGGATCTGAGCCAAATGTATCCTGATCTGAGGAGGCTGGGAAAGTCCAATCACCTCTGTGTGTGAATACACCTGATAGATTACAGAGAAGGGAATACGACCAACCGGCAAGAGGTGGCTCTACACGCACAGATGATCTTTCCTTTTCCTCAGTTTTTCTCAGGCTTCAAAATTGTGAACAGTGACTATGTTCCATAATCATACAAATATATTAGAAGTAAAAGTCATCAGGTAGGATCCCATAGGTTTCTGCATTTCTCCTGGTGTAGATTGAATGCCAGAGATAGTGGGACGCGCTTGTCCCTGTTCTAGACAGCAGATGCCTAACGACAGGCTTGAAGCTGCACAGTGACACGTTGCGGAGTGGGGCTGATGCCATGCTGACACCTGCGACCTTTGACGGGCACCGGGCCATAGATGTACGTCCCCCACCCTAGGCCTGTGCTTCCAGGATTTGAGACCTGAGCACGGGATAGATGGTCAACCCCAGTACGTTGCATTTCAGAATTCCATCTGGAGCTGCAAGCTGCTGAGACCTTTTCTTTTCTTTTTCTTTTTTTTTTTTTTTTGAGGGCAGGGAGGGGCAGAGGGAGAGGGAGACAGCAGTAAGCAGGCTCCACGCGCAGCAGAGCCCAACACGGAGCTCGATCTCGCAATCCTGAGATCATGACCTGAGCCAAAATCCAGAGTCGGACGTCTAACCGACTGAGCTACACAGGCGCCCATGCTGAGACCTTTGCCCAGTCTCAGCCTGTCTTCCAAAGCACCCACAGATCCTCCTAGCACCCGGCCCTTGGAAAGTGATATGTGCAGGCCATGCATATCTTCATTTAGTCGTATACATATTTTTTAGGGTTTTGTTTATTTGAGAGAGGGAGAGAGAGAAGAACAAGGGAGAGCAAGAGAGCACAAGCAGGGGGAGCAGTGAGGGAGAAGGAGACGCAGACCCCCCCACCGAGCAGGGAGCCCACCATGGGGCTCGATCCCAGGACCCTGGGATCACGACCTGAGCCGAAGGCAGCTGCTTAACCGACTGAGCCACCCAGGCTCCCCCTCTTCATTCAGTTGTAACGTCTAACAAATATTTACCAAGCGTGTTCCACTGTGCTTGAGTGGTCAGTGCTATGCCGGCTTCCCCACCGTGCGTCCTTGGGCACCTCACCTACCCACTCGGTCCTTTGGCCTCCCTCTCTGCAAAAGGAAGCTGAAGTTAATACCTGGTTTATGGAAGTGTTGAGAGGATTAAAGGAGCTAACCCAAATCACAGAGCACCTGGCACATCCTAAGCGCTCAATTAAGTTATTATTATTAATTATTCTTATAAGATAGAATGAGACATAAAAAAGGGAGTGCTCAGTGCTCCCTGACAGTTCTTCCGAGAGGTGCTGGAAGCTGAGTATTGGAGGAGGAGCAGGCCTTTGCCGTCGGTAAGCAGGGAGGATGAGGAGGGCGAGCTGGGGCTTTGCGGGCGGGTGGGGGGGGGGCAGCAGGAGCCCGGGCCGCAGGCAGGAGGTGGTGCGTCTTCACTCCCAGGGCGCTCAGCCGCGGGGTGTTCTCCGTCCCCCCTGCAGGGGACAGCTCCCGGGGCACATCTCCCAGCGCGGCCTGCGTAGACCACCCCGACGTGTGGCCTCTGGGGTCGCCGGCGACTGAAGACTCACCGGGTTCAGCTGTTTAGCGCTGGAAGAGCGCAAGCTTCGGCTTCAAAGAGAAAAGGCATTTGAAAGGCTTATGAAAGGGCTTAGGAACCTTCTTGTACATCAAACACGCCTTACAAAGCAACATTTTGATGAGTTAAGTGCAAATGAATCAGAAACACAAGGATTAAATTTCTCTTGAAATACACACAGGTTTAAAGATTAAGAGGGAATTGCCGGGCGAATCGTGTGCGGGAGCTCAAGCTGGTTCGTGTCCGCCGCTCGCCTCCGTGATCAGCGTAAATAACAACAATAATAATAGCTGCGACGCTGCTTGGCGTACTTCTGGCTCCCTGGGGCCCACGGGAAGCTCGCAGGTAGGTGCGGAGCGCGGAGACGCGTGATGCCACAGGCGGGAGGCCGCCCAAGGACCCGTCTGCAAAAGCGGCTTCTGTGGCCCTGAGTCTCCCGGCCGGACCGTCTCCCAGGCTGCTCCAGCCCACGGATCACGGGCGCAGGCCTGGCTCGAGGTCATCTAGAAGGTCACGCGTTGAAGATGGCAGACTGTCCATCCCGCAGTGCACTTCACGTGAAGCCTAAGTGAGCCGTCGCACGAAGCATCACAATCTCAGGACTTCCTGCCACAGCAGCGAAGACAGGTGGGCCAAGGGCCACGTGGTGGAATGAAAAGGAACCCGGACCGTAGCTGGTCAGGGCACCTGAGTTCTAACCTCTGCCTCACACACGTTGGGTGGGGCTCCGGGCAGGGCCCTCCCGCTGCTCCGGCCTCAGTGTCCCCTCTAGTAAAGTGAGGACAGTAGACGAGGCGCTGGCCGAAAGCCTTGGCTGTAAGGTTGCAGATTAAATGATTCTAAACAACACGTTTCAAATTGAATTGTCTTCCGGTCAACAAAGATCCATTAAACACCTACTACTTTTCAAGCACAGGAGCTGCAGAGATGTGGAAGTCCAGGCATTCAGAATATGAGCTTAAAGATAAATGACTATAATATAAAACAGCAGAAAATAAATGATAGATGATAGATCAAGGAGAGAGAGAGAGACCGATCGGATCTGCCTGGTAGGAAGCAGAAGCACTAAAGAAAGCCCACGTCTGGGGGCTCAGTGGGTTAAGCATCTGCCTTCGGCTCGGGTCATGGGCTCAAGGGTCCTGGGGTCGGCCCGGCATCGGGCTCGCTGCTCAGTGGGGAGCCTGCTTCTCCTTCTGCCTTCCTCCTCCCCCTATTCATGTGCTCTCTCTCAAAGGAATAAAATATTCTAAAATAGGAAGGAAGGAAGGAAGGAAGGAAGGAAGGAAGGAAGGAAGGAAGGAAGGAAGGAAGGAAGGAAGGAAGACAGCGACACTCGGATCAGGCTGGGAGGAGAGAAGGCGGCTGCCGACGAGGTGGGGGCCTGTCCACACAGATCCAGGGACGTCACGGCTGGAAGGGCTCTTATTTCACAGATGGAGAAACTAAGGCCCAAAGGACTTAATTAGACACATAGCTGATTAGTAGTAGCAAACGTGGGGATTATTAACAAATTTCCCAGACCTTCCAGTCCCAGTCCAGAATTCAACAATGAAAACCTCTAGGAGGTGAGCAGGGCGGCCCCTCGGGGGTGCGGGGTGGGAGGGGCTGTCCTAGGGCTGCTGTAACAAAATACCACAGCCTGGGCGGCTTATCAACCAAATGGTGATCTCAGGGCTCTGGAGGCTGGAGGTCCGAGACCCGGGTGTGGGCGTGGGCCGGGGAGGGCCCAGGTCACAGGCTTCCCAAGTACCTCCTCTGTAGGGCTGCGCATCCCATTTGCTAGGCCTCACCATCATGACCCTATTGCCTCCCGAGGCCCCACCCCTACTATTATCACCTTGGGCCTTGGGATTTCTACCCGTGAATCTGGGGAGGACGCACACATTCAGACCATGGCGGGAGGCGCATTTGTCTTCCGCGGTTGATGCAACAACGTGCCACGAGGTTAGCAGCTTGAACAACCCACGCTCGCGTATCCCGTGTGGTCCCGTAGGCAGGGAGCCCAGCGGTCAGTCTCTCTGGGCTGAAATCAAGGTGTCAGCAAGGACTGCGTTGCTTTCTGGAGGCTCTTGGGAGGCAACCCACTTCCTTGCTTCTAGCAGCCACCAGCTCCATCACTGCATCCTGAGTGTCTGGGACAGCACTCGGTGCATAGTACACGTTTCCCTCGAGCTCCCGGCGGCCACCGGCACTCCTTGGCTCACAGCCCTTCCCCTCCACATACGCAGCCAGCAGGGGCGGGGGGCGGGGAAGCTTCTGAGATTGCAACACTCTGACCTCCCCTGGCGCCCCCCTTACGCTGGTAAGGATCCTTGTGATTACACGAAGGCTACCTGCATAATCCAGGGTACTCCCCCTATTTTAAAGTCAGCTGATTAGCATCCTGAGAGCCATCTGCTACCTTAATTCCCCTTTGCCACGTAATTTCCCACATCCCCAGGTTCCAGGGATTAGGACGGGGACATCTTTAGGGGACCGTTACTCTGATTAGCACAAAGGAGACAGTGTCAATTCATTCCTTCACTCTTTATTAAGTGCCTGCTGTGTGTCATTCACTACTCTGGGGTCTACGGAGAGAGTAACAAGACGGAATGTCCCTCTACCTTCTCAGAAAGACACTAAAGGGGCCACCAACCAGGACTGTCACAACCAAGTGTCACAGCAGAGGAAGTGTGGTGCTAAGGGTTAGGAAAACATTCCCAAACAGAATGCATCTGAACCTCTATGCCCCTCGCCGCATACCCAGATTAAGAGTCAAGACGTATCTTCCAAGTAGATTAGTCTCTATCAAAAAGGGGGGGAAAAAAACAAAAAAAAAATAGAAAAGAAAAGGAAAAGAAACAGAGAAACAGGATTTATTTTTAATGAACCTGTCTTGGCTCTGAATAATCACTGCTTCCTTTTCTGGTTTGACTTCATTATAGCTTAGTTTGGACTCTTGTTTGAGTGAAACATTGGCCACGGACCAAAGGCTGTTCCGGGCGTTGAGGATGCGATGTGAGAAAGATAGCAGAGCCTACAGGGAGGGGAAGAGGAGTCTGCACGCGGCCACCACAGAGCATGACAATGACTGTGTCTTTACTCCTCAACGTGGGGTCTCGGGGAGCAGCGTCCCATAGCAGGAATTGCAACGATGGGCAAGAAACCATAGCCAGGGGTTCACAGGTTAACGAGGGTCAGTAAGAGTCTGCTTCGAATCAGCAGGTCCGCACTAAAAACAGTCTGATTCCAGAGACAGAGACTGGACTCCAAGGATCAAACCGACCCTAGGGGGTAGGCAGAGAGGGGTTAGAAGGATACTGGGAGTGGATACTGGTTCACCTGGTGAACCGGTCCCCAGGAGGCACTTCTACCCGTAATACGAGCATTAAATTAGGTTCAGCTAAACCAGGACATGTCTTCTTGGTCCTACAGGTGAGCAAGTGCTTCCAGGGGTGGAGGAGGTGCCAGCCCAGCATCCGCGACCTGACACGAGGTCGCACCTGGGCTACCTGATACAGCGCCAGAGCTCGGCCACCCCAGGTGCCCCCAGTGATCGGCCAGCCGCCCATCAGACCTGTAAGTGTGCCCGGCTAAGAGCCGAGAAACACAACTGCTCTGACGAAACAGATGATCCCAGACTCAGGAGCTAAATGCCTGCTCCCCGTGTTAAGCCACGGAGTTTGGGGAGGCTTGTTAGGCAGCGCTATCATGACAACACATAACTGGTATGCAAATCCATGCTGCAAGGAACCCTGGGAACAGTATCTGGCATTTTCAGCCTCACTAATGAGAAAGAAAAATGACTAGTGGGTAGGCAACCGGCGACGTCGGAGGAACGGCGCTTCTCTACGCGTCCGGGGAGGGCGAAGATACTGCCGGTGCTTCTGTGTAATTCTTCAAAAGGAACTGGCCAGTGGTGAAGGGTTAAGCAAGGAATGAGATCAAAGGAGCCAAGTCCTCATGCAGCCAAGACTTACCGCGCCTTTCTGCCGGAGTTGTGATGACAAATGCATCAGGGACTGTATTATCAGCAAGACAATTGCAAAATCATGGGACGGCTCGCTGTAATACAGGATCCATGAGCCTCTGGAAATAGCCTGTATTAAGGCACTTCCCGCAGGTCATTTTGGCAGAGTTTGGACATTCGCGTTCTTAGTACATGGCCCAGCTGAGTTCCCACAGCTGGCAAATTCCCCAGCGGGCCCGTACAGCTCACCCCGGGCCTGGTCCAAACCAAACCCCACAGCAAAAAGTGGAATTAACCCGAGTCCTTGGCTGCCTTTTCCACACTCCCTTGTATTCAGGCTGCGTGTTCTCTCTCCACGTAACCTCCGTGATCTCTTGGAACCCTTCCCTCCACTACAGAAGGTTGATGTCGACCCTCATCTAGATGAGAACCCTGAGGGCTGAGACGTTGTCCCTTGTCCACTGTCACAAGCAAACTGCGGAGAGAGCTCTCGCTCCTTCTGCCTCGTAGCTCTCTCCGGGGAGCCCCCGTGTCTTTCTCCTTCACCTAACTCGAGTCTCTGCTCAAACACCACCTCTTCAAGGACAACCTCCTCGACCAGCCTTCCTACATCGCCATCCTGTGTCTTCCCCTCATTCCCTTTTATTCCTGTTAATGACTCTTACGCTGCCTGACATGGTAGCAGAACCTTGTTATGCTTCCAGCTCTATTCCCAGGGCCTACGTACGGCAATGACTGACACCTAGTAGACAGCCAATAAATACTTGTTAAAGGAAGGAAGGAGGAAGGACAGGAAGGAAGGAAGGAAGGAAGGAAGGAAGGAAGGAAGGAAGGAAGGGGGTCATCAGGTTGACCTATCCTGCACCTCCGAGCCCCAGAACCGTCCAGGTCATCCTAACCCCGGCCTCCTGCTTCTGCAGAGTGGAGCAGTGCCCTTCTGCTCATGCTTCCTCCTATCCCACACCACTTAAACCCAGGGAGACGCCCAGCTCGCCCTATCATCACCGGAAGCTTGCTGTGCATACACAGACTGCTCGGGCATAGTCATCGTTTGGCCTGGGGATGAGAGAAGAGACGCACATCACACGAAAACAAACAGCTGCGCAGCGAACGTTAGGCATCACAGGTTTTGAGGTGTACTCGAGTCCCATCAGCGTCAAGGAGTCCCCAGCACGCTTCCCCCAGTCCCTCATCTCTCTTGCCACCGTAAGCCCCCGTCCTCCTCACCCCACCCCTCCCTTCCCTCTCCCCTCACCTCCTCTCTGGGCATCTCTCCCCCGTGATTTTCCTGCCACTGCCCCTCCGCCCCACAAAGCTATTCTCATGAACAAAGACAGCTTCTTCCCTAGAAGAAATTCATGCCCCAACTTTTAAGAAGTTTGCTCTGCTCCACTGGGGAGGGTGGAGGAGGGTCGGAGCTCCATGGGGTGTAAACATCAAGCGAGTTGGAGACAACCACTTTCTCCAATACACTTATACATCCACGGCCTTACTGGAGCCTCCCGGACACAACAAGACGTAGACGCTGTCTCCTCCAAGATGGAAACTAGGTAGCTCAGCCTCAAGGAAGGTGAAACCTGCCTCCTGACACCTGCCACTGAGCCAGTATTCATTCAGATCCAGATCCATGTTCTAATGGTGGCACAAAACTGTCTTCACCCACCTGTTCGTCTCCTGATTTCAGCAAATAGCATTCGAACCAGCACATAGCATCGGAACCCAAAAGTCCCCCAGGAGGCTCCTGCTCCTATGCTTCTCGCATCTGGTCTGCACTTAGTCTCCCTAAACACCCCGCAGCCCAGCGCCCACACCCCTTGTCCACCTCCGCTGCCACAGGCCTGGCCATCATCCTTCCCCTGGACGCGGCATCCTAGCTGCTACATGCCCCCACCTCCAGGATGGCTTCCTCTAGGCCCCTGCACACAGGTTGCTGCCGGGGAGTCAGAGAAACATATATCGGATTGTGTCACTCTCTTGACTACAAACCTTCCGTGACCCCCCATTGCCTTAGGGGAAGGACCAAATTCTCTCTGGTCCACTTAGCCCTTCAGAATTTGGGCCTATAAATGTCCCCACTGCAGCCCTCATACCCGGACAGAGGGCCAACTCTTCTCCGTCATTCCTTCCCACTCATTATCACCCTTGGCACAACCAATTCACTCTGCCCACAGCTCCATCTCCCACATGTTCTCTGTCTGAAAGTTCTTACTCGTCCCTCATGGCTCAGCTCACCATCCTCACTCTCGCCACACACCCAAGCCACCTCCAGACCCCACGGCAGCCAGGCTTGCGCATCACGCTCGACCACAAGACCCGCTTTACTGGTCCAACTGTCCCACAAAACCATGACCCCCGGGAAGGCGGGGACTGAGTAACTGTATTGTCCCCTCAGTGTTTGTGCTTTGTGGGTGCCGAACAGAAAAGTCGAATGAACGAATGAATGAAGGAACAAATGACTTAAAACACCTCCTGCCTCCTTCCACCACTAAAAATGACACACAGAACCGCCATCATCCCCCTGCCACCTGCTCTGTCGCATTTTCTTCTCATGCTTGGTAATTTCATGAATCAAGTTTTTCAACTTCCCTTCTTGTGATTTGACAACTCTGTGTTGAGATATATATATAAGTTAACCATTATTTCTAGAATTTGAATAATGTACAAATCCTCTTTATTTTTTTTTACGATTTTTTATTTTATTTATTCATGAGACACAGAGAGAGAGGGGAACTGGGGGAGGCAGAGACACAGGCAGAGGGAGAAGCAGGCTCCCTGCAGGGAGCCTGACGTGGGACTCGATCCCGGGTCTCCAGGATCACGCTCTGGGCCGAAGGCGGCTGCCCATATCCTCTTTAAAGGAAAATGCTTTCCACAGGCCACCCCAGTTCCTCCAGAGACTCTAAGTTTGAAACACATCAAGTTACTATAATAAGTCTTTTCTAGGAACATGCCTTTCAATGGTGAATTAGCACAGCTAGGGAAGCTTGGGCTATAAAACCTGTAAGAATAAAGAAGGAAATGAAAGCAAAATAATAATAGATTTTCGTAACTCAAGGAGCCTCAAGAATGTGTTTACAGACCCCCAAGCTTCGCCACCTCGGTTTGAGAAACCCTGGACTAAATTCTTAGAACTGTAAATAAGCCAAGACCACCTCGTCCACCTTCCTTGTCACACAGATGAGAAGCCGAGACCCAGAGAGACGCTTGGTTTGCTCAAGGTCACACAGCCCCGCAGAGAGCCTGGAACTCCTGGTGCTTAGTCGTTCGTGAATCGACTTTCCCTTCTGAACTATCTTGATAGCATCTCCCCAAACGTGTCATCACAATCCCCACCTGCTTCTCTTTTTGCTTTGGTGCGGTTGGCTTGGCTTGTTTGAAGGAACCAGCGCAGAACCTGTCGCGCTCCCCACCCCGCCGCCCACGAAACCTCTACTTTCCTGAGAAACTTAATTCCCCAAACTCAGTGAAGTAGCAGTTGTCCAAAGCCTTTCAGAAATGGATACGCTTTTCTTTTTGTGGTTGAAAAAAAAAAATGGCAGGCTGGTGCAAAAAGAGTGGTTTCCATATACGTTTCTCTGGGAATCAGAAAAAAGCGGCCACCGAGAGAAACCTGCCTGGAGGCGACCCTCACACCTGAGCGGCCCCGCAGCCTCCAGGTGCCTCCACTCACACTCCGGCCTTCCTTCCACGCATGGTGTGCCTCCGTCCCTCCAAGTCAGGAAACGGGGTCTCCGAGAAAGACAGGGACGGGCCCAAGGACTGCACCCCGTGAATGGCAGGCCCCGGACACAATCAGAATAAACCACCTCATTTAATTTGAATTCCCTGGACTCCTGAAAGCAGTTTGCTTCGGAGCGAAGATCCCATATGCAAACCTGGTCGATGGATCTGAAGGGAGACATACACTTGAAAATAATAAACAAGAAACCATTTATAAGGAAAGAAAAATCGAAGGGCAGAAAGTAATGAATCACCATTGCAAGTCGGCACAAAAAGAAAAATTAGTTCATAAAAATGCAGTTGGATAAATAATAGGTTATTTCATCATGTAAATATGTCCCAAAAATAACTTTATTGAAACGAAAACATCTATCGCAGCCCAAACAATTCATCACGCTAACGTATATCTGGAATCCTAACAAATTTATGAAAACGTTATATTCCGTAATCTTTCTGATCCAATGCAAATAAATAGCTGTGCTTCGACGGTCTCGTTACGAAATGATTAATCACAGCTGCCAAAAGCAGCCCAGAAGCTAATTTTGATTTCTCACATTGTGGGTGGCATTTGGGGGAATCTCCAAGGACTGTGCCTCTGGGTACGGGACCTTCGGGAATAAAGATCCCCTTCCCCTGCCTCCCCCACGGGGGCCAACCCGGGAAGAATCATCATTCTCACTTTGAAGCTGAATATAGCTTTTTCCAGATAAAGAAATTCAAGAGCTTCTTGTTGGGCAGAATGAGTCAGGAGAGGAAGGAAGGAAACTAATATTCACTGTGGTCATTTTATTTTCTCCTCACGACGCCCACCCCGCAGGGGATGAGCTACTATTACTGAGCCCAGGAGAGAAAATCGGGGCCCAAATCTCCCCGCCAATCGCTCAGAGATCGGCCTACTGGCAAGCTGGCCTACTTGTCCAGGCTCACCCAAGACCTCGGGCATCGCAAGGCCCGTGTCCCAGAAACCCCCTCCCAAGTCAGCGAACTGGGACGAGTGGCCACCGTACCCGAGGGCGCCAATGTGGGTTCACCGGACCTCAAAACCCTGCGCTCTTGGTATTTGGGCAACGCCACCTCCTCCAAGTCATGTCGGGGCCCCGTTTTGGTGGCCAGAACCCTTGTGCTTGGAGACGGAGGGCAAGGCTTGACCCCCGACGGGTGCCCTCGGGTGCGGCTGCTAAATCTCTGGCGCAAGTGGAGCGGGAGAAAGTGGAGATCACAGGAAGTCACCTGCAGCCTTGAGTTCTGCTGCCCTCTTCCTCTCGGCCCCATATAGAGCCGCCTAGACCTAAGGGCGGAGCTGACCCGAAAACCCCTTCACCTCCGTGTAGAACCCTATTCAATTACCTATGTCATTAGGGAAAGAAGAATTTTTTTTTATGACTTTTACTTTAAAAAAGGCTGTTCCAGTTTTTAAAGAGTTTATTTTGGAAAGGATGCTAGTTCCTGTAGGGGGAAAAAAAGTTTCTGGCCGAAACTGTGAATTTTCTAACTGCAAGCTCTTTCAAAGGCAAGAAGGCAGGCTCTTGAAGGGACGGTTACTAGGGAGACAATTGTATTTAAATTATCAGCTCACAATAGACCCGGCAAAGATATTGATTGGAAGCGAGAGGGTGAAATTATTTTCTTCAAACTGGGGAAAAACCGAGGGTCTGGCTAGAGGCTCACCCGTCCCCAAGTGGAGAGAGACACTGGCCGTACTGGTTTCCTTTGTTTAACTGCAGATGCTGAGAACTGAGACAAGATGCTCGCTCCTGCTCCTTTTCTCCCAAAGAGCCTCTCCATGCTCCATGCGGGGAGCTGAGCTGAGCTGGGGCCGCGCCGGCGGGGAGGGGACCGGCTGCGCTCCTGGGCGGTGAGTGCCCCGCCGGGGAGTCTCCCTAAGGGTCCCGCAGCCGCACGAGGAACCAATAACAGTAAAAACCCGTGTACGACCGTCTACACGCGCGAGATTCTTGAAGCAATTCCCTACGTGAGCACATTTAAGCCTCATGATAACCCCGTGAGGTCGCTGATTATCATCCTTCTTGTTATTATTGCCATTTTGCGGACAGGAAAACTGAAAAGGATGGAACAGGCAGCTCCAGGTCCCGCAGGGCACCTGGCACAGCGGGGATTTGACCCCAGGCCCTCGTCGGCACAAAAGTCCCATCACTGATGGACAAACTCCAAAGTGTCTTCAGTGAGAGGCGTCCGGTGGAGCTAGGAAAATATGTGTAACTAAGGCCGGAGAGGAAACCGGGACGTGACGAAGACATAACCGGTAACATTTAGGGACCAGCGATCACACTAACACCTGTGCCTACGTGTCATCTGTCCCCTTCCTAACAGGACAGCGATGTCATTTTTATCCGCTGCTGACTTGGAGGTTGTTTAGTAACAAAGGGGTGGACCATCTGGTTGTGTGAGTCCGTCCCCACCCCCCCCCCCCCCGCCCCGTGCTCTACGAGGAGCTTCACATCCACCTGGTCCTCCCAGCGACCCTTTGGGAGAAGATCCTGGGGTGTCATCCTCTCTGGTTTACAGATGAGGGAACAGATTTTGAGGCCTAGAGAGTGGAGGTCTTCTAAACCCCGGCCCTCCTGCTGCTCCCAGTCGCCCAGGCCCCCTGCTGATCAGCCCTGAGGCGCCGCCGCCGCCACCTACCCCCGCCTCCGAGCCTTCCCAGCTCCCTGCCTGCCCGCCCCTGGGCTCCGTGCCCCCCAGCACTCAACCAGAGGGGGTAACTGTGCTTACTCCCGTTTCGTCTGCCTCCTCTGCTCCAAATGTGAGCCCCTGGGGCAGTCACTTCCCTCCGCCCTCTCCGCCCCAGCCCAGCGCCACGCCTGGCACCTAGAAAGTGCCCAGGAAATGTTTGGGAAATAAATGATTCAAGGAATGCTCATCCCGGAGTCTGGCGACTCCATGTGATTTGAGTTAATGCATTTTCTCCCCTGTCGAGAAAGAAAAGCTCCCAGACGACCCCTCAGCTGTGTTCAGATATTGTAAATCATTGATCATAAAGATGAAACGCACGAGCTGGACCGAGACCCGGGAACCTGTCAATACCGCGGGGATAAATCTCCGTTCGCGGGGCCCAGGGCCTGAGCAGGCTTCCCAAGGCCATTAAGCTATCACCGCGGCTCAGGCATTAGTTGGAATAAAGTGTTTGTGTTTGTTTGTTATCATTTCTTAGTAAAACTAATTAAGGAACTAATTGATTGTTTTGTTGTTCTACTAATTAACTCCATATGGTGCCCATTTCCATGGAGATAGACTATGAGTTATGGGAAGGATTCTGATTTAACGTGTCGTTTCTGGGTTTGGGGACAATCCTTTAGAATTAAGTATCCTTTGCAATCTCCTTTCCTTTCGTTGCCACAGCCGCATTGTTGGCCTCCTCGGCTCCTCGAGGACGGGAAATGGGGCCGCCGGGCCGGGCAGGGAAGCCCGAGAAGGAGGGAAGAGCTGAGGGCGGGAGCAGGTAGTGGAGAAAGCCCTGGGATGAGGTGATGATACCTGTAGCCAAGGCTTCCACTCTGAGCACCTGCTGCATACCCGGCACCGTGCTGAGCGCTGCATACGTTACCGCAAATCCTGTCAATGGCCAACCTTCACGCTACTGGCCCCATTTTGCAGAAAAAGAAACTTGGGTTCTCGGCGTCACTTGCACAAGGTCTTCCAGCTAATGCACGTGTCCATCCATCCATTAATTCAACAAATCTGCACATGGCACCCTCAGGGGATGAGGCGCAGATCTCGCCTCTGGAAGTAGCTCTGAATCAGATTCAGTCCCTCCCCCAGGGACCATATTTTCTAGAAGGGAAAACAGATAATAAATAAGAAAACAAACAAGACTGTTTTAGGCAATGACAAAGGCAAGAAAGAAAATAAGTCCAGGTGGTAAGAGAGTGATGATGGCACCATTTTAAATCCATTGAGTAGGAGTGTCTGGGTGGCTTAGTCAGTTAAGCATCTGCCTTCAGCTCAGGTCATGACCTCAGGGTCCCAGGACCAAGACCCACGATAGGCTCCCCACTCGGCTTGTGCCTCTCCCTCTGCTTCTACCCCTCCCCCTGCTCATGTTCTCCCTCTCCCTCTTTCCCTCTCTTAAATAAATAAAATCTTTAAAAAAAAAAAAAAAAAAAAAAACATTGGGTAGGAAAGACCTCTGTGAGCAGGTGACATTTGAGCCGGGATCTGGATGAGAAGAAGGGAACAGCCATGTGAATATCTCTGGTGAGAGCCTGTGGACAAAGAACCGCAAACAGGGTGCCAAGCCAGGAAGGTGCTTGCGGTGTCCCACCAACCACCGGAAGTCCAGGCAGAGGGAGCCAGGGGGAGAAGAAGGAGAAGGAAGGAGAGACATGAGGGCAGAGGGCAGGGGGCCAGGCCATGAGGCCCTTCGATATCTCAGTAGAGTCTCGATTCTCTTGTGTGTGGATGACTCGCTCCATCTGAGTCTAGAATCCGCGTTCTTCTCATAGCCCATGCTGTGAGTATGGGTATAAGCCTGGGCCAGCCCACAAGCACATGCAGGGCACTCACTGAGCACCCTGCCTGGATGCCGGGAGGCAGTCACGATCCTTTGAGACTGACTTGCTCGGTGGCTCCTGACCTTGGATCCTCAGATTTTTAAGGATCAGAGAAATTAATGTCGGGACACCTGGCTCAGAAATGGAAATGCCCTTTACCCAAAATCAGGCCCCAAAGCTTAGACCTAGACCTTAGCCTGGACTGTCCTTGAAGGTCTAGGTTATAGGGCAGGTTACTGTTTATTAAATATTCACCCTCGCTCCCTTCTCGTGGTGATTGGGATAGCCTCCCTCCACCCCACCCCAGCTGGTGCTGGTGGCCCACGTGGCCTGCTTTGGCCACTGGAAAGCCAGCAGATGTGATGCAAGCACAAGCTTTCCCTATGGGTGGGCTGGGCCTTGTACTCTAGTGACCTGTCGTGAGACAGCATCTCTGACAGCTGTTGTGCTTCAGCTGAGTCCCCAAAACACACCCATGGTCTAGAGCCAAGCCCAGGCCACCACCTCTTGGAACAGTGTTACCCAGCAAAACCTGGGGCGGAGCAGCTAAACTACAGTTGACCCACAAGCTGGTAAAGCCAAAGAACAAATGCTTGTTGTCAGAAGCTACTGAGCATTGGGGATGTTTGTTACACAGCATTATGTAGAATAGCTGACTCGTGTACCTACTATGTCCAAGGCCTTGATCGGATGCTGGGATGCAGATAAGGAATATAGTTAAGGAATAAGTACGGTTAAGGAATTTCATCTACCTTTGAGTAGCTGAGAGTCTAATAATGACTCTTTTTTTGAAATCATAATTATAGAAAAAGAGAAATCGTAATTATATTAACTCAAGTCAGAAACACTGGTAGTTTTACTCTGACTGCTAGCTTGATTGGTAGATATATAATTACAAATTTTAAAGGAACAACATTAAAGAAGTAAACTTAGTGCCCATAAAGGCTGTGATGGACTAATAAAGGGAAATCACGGTGTGGTCAAAGGATGTACTGAGTTCAAATCCTGTGTTTGCCATTTAGTAGCTGGATGACTTTGGAAAAGAAATGCAAACTTTCTGGGCCCCAGTTTTTACATTACTACAATGGGAAAAATAATGGCCACTTCCCAATGAAGTTGTCAAGATTTTTTAAAAAATACATGTCAAATGCCCAGCATGATGTCTAACAGGGGTGGTCCTTCAGACATGCCCCTTTTTAGCTAACCTTTTTTAGGTTCTTTTTATTTTTTTAAAGATGTATTTATTTACTTATTTATTCATGAGACACACAGAGAGAGAGAGAGAGAGAGAGAGAGGCAGAGACACAGGCAGAGGGAGAAGCAGGAGCCAGCCAGGGAGCCCGATGTGGGACTCGATCCCAAGACTCCAGGATCGTGCCCTGGGCCAAAGGCAGGCGCCAAACTGCTGAGCCACCCAGGGATCCCTTAGCTGTAGGTTCTTTTTTTTTAATTTTTTTTAATTTTTATTTATTTATGATAGTCACAGAGAGAGAGAGAGAGGCGCAGAGACACAGGCAGAGGGAGAAGCAGGCTCCATGCACCGGGAGCCTGATGTGGGACTCGATCCTGGGTCTCCAGGATCGCGCCCTGGGCCAAAGGCAGGCGCCAAACCGCTGCGCCACCCAGGGATCCCTAGCTGTAGGTTCTTAATAAACATGTAAGGTATGGGTTCCATATGAGATGGGGTTTAGGGATCCCTGGGTGGCTCAGTGGTTGAGCATCTGCCTTTGGCTCAGGGTGTGACCCCGGGTCCTAGGATCGAGTCCCATGTCGGGGTCCCCGCAGGGAGCCTGCTTCTCCCTCTGCCTGTGTCTCTGCTTCTCTGTATCTCTCATGAATAAATAAATAAAATCTTTTTTTAAAAAAAAAGATAGGGTTTAAGTGTCCAAATTCCATTGCCAGCACCCTTCTACTGTGAGGTCTCCTGAAGAGGAGACTTCAAGGTATTCCAGTGAAGAAGCAAGCAAACTGTATTAACAAGAGAGCCCATAACCCCCAAAGCAAGGCCTCTGTGTCAAAGTTGAGTTCAAGAAGGAGGCTGAGACCAAGAATCTAGGAGCAGCTTCTGTTTCCTCCACCTGGCCTGCCCCAAATAGCCACAAGGAAGGAGGAAATCCATCTGCCTCTCCGTCATCACTGGCTGGAGAGTGAGCTGGGGGCTGGCTAACCATCTGCCCTCAGACTGGGTGCTTCCTTCCCCATAACATGGACATGGAGGGCGCCGACACGTGGAGGGTCATGGCCTTTCCATAAAGTGACCACTAGGAATGCCTCCAAGGGGAGAAAGGAGCACGGCTGGTGGTGCTTCCCAATGGGGAGAAGACTCCAGAGCAGAACTTTCATTTTTCCTGAGCCCAAACTAACATGAATACTAAGGGGTAGAAATGTTCCCCCTTATTTACTCCCAAAATTGAATTATCAGATGTTTCATGTAACAGCCAAAAGAAAAAAAAGAAGAATGTGTTGGTAGAGCTGTGGCACAAACAGAGCAGTCAGATTGATGGAGGAGACGGCTCCACTCCATCTGGCCTTGACTGGGCAAACCATCCAGCTCTGGATGCCACGGCTTCAAGGGGACATTAATCAAGGGGACATTAATCACGTACTGAGGGCCTCATTTTATATTTAAGAAACCAAAGTCCAGAGAGATCAAGTGATCCAGCTTGAAAGTAGCAGAGTCAGAACTTGAACCCCTATCTCCTGGACTCTGCAGCTCCATCTCTTGGGGCCTCTGAGTAATCATGACGGTGTTAGGGGCAGGCTGGCATTTGTCAGACATGTGGGCAGCCAGGCCTCCTCTAGTTCCCTCTAGAAATTGGACTTAAGAATATCAGAGTATCAATCAGGTACAAAGACTTTGACATTCCTTCTATATACCGGGCATTGTTATTGCCCTGGGGGATAGGACTGTGAACAAGATAGACAGGATCCTTGTCCTCGATGTGCTCAGTTTCTAGTGGGGTGAAAGAACAAACAAGAAAGAAGGAGAGAGGGAGGAGGGAATGAAGGATAGAGGAAAGGAGGGAGGGAGGGAAAGAAAATTTCAGTTATCCATCCATGTTATACAGAACATAATATCAATTAACAGAGAATTCCTGTGAGGCTGAGTGGTTAGCGTTTAGCCAGAGTGGTTGGTGGTTGGCAAAGGGATCACTAAGGAGTGTCATTTGAGTCAAAATCTGAAAGGCAAGGGGACAACCAGGAAGAGGATACAGGCCATGCAAAGGTGTGGAGACAGGTATAGTGAGTGGACACATTCAAGCGTTCAAGTAGACACTCGAATACAAAGGTTCAAAGCTCATTGTAGAAGCTCGGGCTTAAAATATAAAATCAGATATAAAGTCAAGAGTCTTTCAGCCTTTAAAAGGCAGCATTTGATTTTTTTTCAAGTAATAATTTCTTTATTGATCTATATGTGTTTTATTTTTTATTATTTTTATTATAAATTTATTTTTTATTGGTGTTCAACTTGCCAACATATAGCATAACACCCAGTGCTCATCCCGTCAAGTGCCCCCCTCAGTGCCCGTCACCCAGTCACCCCCACCCCCCGCTCTTCTCCCCTTCCACCGCCCCTAGTTCATTTCCCAGAGTTAGGAGTCTTCATGTTCTGTCTCCCTTTCTGATATTTCCTACCCATTTCTTCTCCCTTCCCCTTTATTCCCTTTCACTATTATTTATATTCCCCAAATGAATGAGACCATATAATGTTTGTCCTTCTCCAATTGACTTATTTCACTCAGCATCACACCCTCCAGGTCCATCCACGTCGAAGAAAATGGTGGGTATTTGTCATTTCTAATGGCTGAGAAATATTCCATTGTACACAGAGACCACAACTTCTCTATCCATCATCTGTCAATAGACACGGAGGCTCCTTCAACAGTGTGGCTATTGTGGACATTGCTGCTGTGAGCATCAGGGTGCAGGTGTCCTGCCGTTTCCCTGCATCTGTATCTTTGGGGTGAATCCCCAACAGTGCAATTGCTGGGTCGTAGGGCAGGTCTATTTTTAACTCTTTGATGAACCTCCACACAGATTGAGATCTTCCACGGAGCATGTGCAGCTAGACAAGAGATGCAGCAGAGGATAGGGCCCTGGGGTCTTTTGGCATTGAGAAGTCCTTGGAGCCAGTAAAGAAGCCTCGGGGATGGCCAGGGGCGGGGGTGGGTGTAGACAGAAGACCAGGGGAAGCAGCTGTAAGAGAGGACGTGCCTCGGGAGTGAGGAAGTGACCATGTTCAGTTCTGCAGAGAACCCAGGACAGTGATGCCAGGAGCTGGTCGTGACTTTGGACGGACTGGTCCTCTATGACCTTGATGTGAGCAGATCATAGAAGGAGGTGGGAGAAGCTTAACTGGAGTGGACTGAGGAGGGAACAAGAGCCAAGGAAGTGAAGAGGGTGTCGAACCCTTCCGAAGAAGTCTGCTTCAAAGTGAGGCAGAGAATCAGTGCAGAAGCCGACGGTGATGTGAAGGCCTGCTTGTAGGCCCAAGGGACCAGCCCTGGACAGGGGGATCTGTGATGCTGGATAAAGAGAGAAAAAGAATTAGTAGGGTCCTTTGAGGGCCCAGGAGGAGATAGGACCCCAGGGCTACGTGGCAGACTGACCTTCACTGGAGCAGCAGACTAACCTGAGACGGTCGGTGTCCTTGTCCTGAGCAGGACTTGGCCTGCAGGTGAGAGTCCTTGGGGCTTCCAGGTCAGAGGGGCTGTGTCTTCTCTTCTGCTGCAGTCCCTCCCTGCACCTGGCACCAAAGCACGTGGTCCTATCATCAGCCCTGTGGTAAAGTGGAACCACCCCCTTCCTAAGGCACCTTGTCGGAGTCATGTGTTCACTTACACTTTGTATAACGTTCTCAGCAACACTGAGATGTTCTAAACCCGTTTTAGGTTTTGACAACACGTGTGAGTTCAATCCCGCCTTGGCCATTCACTCTGCAAAGTCAACCCCTTCCCCCAGCCAGGTCTCGGTTTCTTCATCTACCATATGAGAAGTGGGGCAGGAAATTCTAGAAGGTCCCAGTGAATGCTAAAAGGGGTCAACCTTGCCATCTCTTGTGCCACTTCAGGTTCCAACAGTGGTTGAGACTTCCTGAGGACCGGGAGTAGTGACCACAGGAAGTGGGTTCTCCTACCCAAGCCCTTCCCCAAGGTTTAGGACAGCCTCCAGCTCACCTCAAATGCAGCTGCTCTCCCTAATCCTGCCAAATCCCCTCCCTGCCTTCTTTCCTTCAGTCCCTGTCTCTAACCTTTCCAATTGTTTATTGCCTCTGATGTTGTCTGAAGCTCCAAGATAATTGTTGCAGGAGAAGCAATCAGCTCATCCTTCGACAAGTCATCAAGACCGACAGGCAAGCTGGGGTATTAGGCTGTCAATTTCCGGGCCCTTCCAAATGTTAGAACAATTTTGGTGAATTACAAGCAATAGAAAATCACTTTGGGTGCTCATTAGGCAGGAGGCAGGCGCGATGATGAATGCTTGGAAGCGGAGACAGAAGTAGGCTTTCCTGCAGCCACAAGCCCACCTTCCAGCATCTTCTGGGAATGGCTCACTTAACCCTCAGTCTTCTGGAGAAAGCCCAAGGATCCCCCAGGGTTTGATGAATGGAGAAAATTCCTCTTGGCCCTGGACGGTTCACTGTGCATTAATGGGGCCCTCGCTGCCTATGCTGGGTCCCTGGGATGAGCGAGGCATACTTGCTATTTGGTTGCTCAGGCCAGTAAAAGACATACATAGAAAGTCCACAGAAGACAAAACAGACGAAGACAATAGGAGGAAGGAGGAAAGAGATTGATTCTGACCCGAGGAGAGGAGTGAGGGTGACTTGAGAGAAGCAGGGCCCTTTGACTAGGGTCTTGAAGAATGAATAGAACATTAAAATACACCCCCTGAAAAAATAAAATAAAATAAAATACACCCCCTGCTCCACGATTAACAACAACAATAATAATAATGACTAATGCTGATACAATACCTATATAATGCTGTTATGTTCAAGCCTTGTAACTAAGAGCTTTACGTACTTTTAAATTATGTAATAATTCACAATAACCCTTAGGTAGATGCTATTGTTATCCCCATTTTATAGATGAGCAAACTAAGGTATAGAGAGGTGAAGTAATTCCCTAAAGAATTACAGCCAGTAAGTGTCCATGTAGGGATACAAGAGAAGTGTGACCGTGACTTATTGAAAGCAGACCTGGGGTAGTTCTCATAGCTTCTTAGGAAAAACGGGAGATGAGTGTTGAACAGAAGGAGCATCATCCAAGAAGACCAGGGTTCCCATCCAGGCTTCACCACCTATGACTCAGGTGGCTACTCAGGTGATTTGGGGGAAATATTAGACTTTCTGAGCCTCAACTTCCATAGAGGAGTCATCATGGTCCCACGTGCCCAGCAACATCCAGAAATAGTAACTGCTGGAAGTCAGCTCCAGAAAACTGGATCTGCCATTCATTCCATTGCTCACAGCACTCATTGACCACCTGTCGTGGGCCTTACACCAGGTTAAATACTACGGGGAGAAAGATAAATGAGACCAAGCCCTTACTCTTATGGGAAATGCAGTGTGGTAGGAAATGCTTTTAAGTATTAATCTATGGATTTGCTCCCAGATTCTGGGATCACTGAATTCTCTTCACTGGATCCAAAGGGTCTCTCCTCTCCCCCATTTCCCAGGCTGCACATGTAGGTATAAGTCATCCTCTGCAGAATATAAAGCAAAGGCTGCTGTGAACACTGCCAAATGCAAAAGGAATCAGATGTATAGCAGCAGAGCTAGATTTTCTGATTGCAGAGATAATGTAAAGGACAGAAGAATGATAAAAGAAAGAGAAAAACTTGGGGAGGGACTATTAGGACCAGAAAGTATGGAGTAGATATTTACTTAGGGAAAGAAAAAGATCTTGAACATACAGTGTCAGGGTATACAGGAACACCAACTGACTCAGGGGGCCCCACTGGCCAGAAGTCAGCTTCATCAACCATTGGTCACCCAACCTTCAGTGGTGCTGGTCCGTGCCCCACAGATGATGCTCATGATTGGTCCATCCCACGAAAACCATCTCAGGGTCTTTGACAGTTACAAGATCCTCAAAAGAGGGGATGGAAGCCTTAGAAATCTAATGGAATGATCATGACCTGAAAGACAAGTCTCAAACCCTGACTAAAGTGGGACCAGAAGGAGTCAGCTTGAAATTGCTTCATTTCAACATCTGGAGAGAGAGTCAGAGAAATGAAGGCTTTGGGGACGTGAGTGCAGGATGGAACCTTCCCAAAGTCCAAGGTCAAAAAAAGAGAATGAGGTCAACTCTACCAGTAGAGACAATGGGCTCAAGTCAGGAAAATTTTTATAGATGAGGTCACCTTCAACTTAGTCCTGTTCCCACGTAACATGCCTTGGGATAGAGAGGGATGGTCATGAAGCCCAGCAGTAGCAAGACTGAAGGGCAAGAGGGAACAAGATGGAAACATGACTTGGCATAGAAAACACTCCTCAGGTCTGGGCCAGAATGGAAGTGGAGGGAGGGGTTCAAGTTACGGACAATCCTAGCCCTGGCGGCAGGATGAAGTCACAGATGGGGCTCAGGGAGCTCCAGACTGGGGGATAGAGGGACAGTATTGGAATGAAGTAGGGTCTGGAAGCTGTACAACACTGGATACATGAAACTGGCAGCAAAATGTTTGCATTTTTATCTCAAAGCCAGCTACCTAAGTCCAAGATGGAAGAAATACCGGTGGAGAGAAATTATATGAAATAGATTTAAAAGTAAGAAATAACTACCAGCTCTGTAGAAGCCAGCCCTAAATTAAACCTAGGTTCATTACAGTAATCCCAAATGCATCACACTCAGATGTGCAGTCAGGATGTCACAGAGGCTCGTAGAAGAAACAGGAAATTAAAGATGCACGGACCAGTGGGTGGTCTGATGAAAAGCACCAAGGCTGAGTCAGACAAACATGAGTTCAAATCCTGACTGGGCGCTTAGTAGCTATGCAACCTGAGGTCAGTTATTTTAGGCCTTAGTCTCCTCAACTGGAAAGGTTACTTAGAAGATTAGAGAACACAGATGTAAAGCAACTGATACAAAACCTGGCACAAAAGAGGTGGCTCAGAATATAATCATCTTTAATGCTGAAGAAAGTGATGATGATGATGATGGAGGTGGTGGTGATGATGATGATGATGATGGAGGTGGTGGTGATGATGGTGATGATGGAGGTGGTGGTGGTGATGATGATGATGATGGAGGTGGTGGTGATGATGATGATGATGATGGAGGTGGTGGTGATGATGATGATGATGGTGGTGATGATGGAGGTGGTGATGGTGATGATGATGATGATGGAGGTGGTGGTGATGATGATGATGATGGTGGTGATGATGGAGGTGGTGATGGTGATGATGATGATGATGATGGAGGTGGTGGTGATGATGATGATGATGGTGGTGATGATGGAGGTGGTGATGGTGATGATGATGATGATGATGGAGGTGGTGGTGATGATGATGATGATGGTGGTGATGATGGAGGTGGTGATGGTGATGATGATGATGATGATGGAGGTGGTGGTGATGATGATGGTGATGATGGAGGTGGTGGTGATGATGATGATGATGGTGGTGATGATGGAGGTGGTGATGGTGATGATGATGATGATGATGGAGGTGGTGGTGATGATGATGATGATGGTGGTGATGATGGAGGTGGTGATGGTGATGATGATGATGATGATGGAGGTGGTGGTGATGATGATGGTGATGATGGAGGTGGTGGTGATGATGATGATGATGATGGAGGTGGTGGTGATGATGATGATGATGGTGGTGATGATGGAGGTGGTGATGGTGATGATGATGATGATGATGGAGGTGGTGGTGGTGATGATGATGATGATGATGATGATGGTGATGATGATGATGGTGATGATGGAGGTGGTGGTGATGATGATGATGGTGATGATGGAGGTGGTGGTGGTGGTGATGATGATGATGGAGGTGGTGGTGGTGATGATGATGATGATGATGATGATGGAGGTGGTGATGATGATGGTGATGATGGAGGTGGTGGTGATGATGATGATGATGATGGAGGTGGTGATGATGGTGATGACAGTGGTGTGATGGTGGTAGTGGTGATGACGATAATATGATGGAGGTGGTAGTGACAGAGGCGATGACAAATAAGATTATAATGTCCTTTAATTAAGCCAGGCAGTAATGACACTTTCTCGCCATACCTCATAGATCTCAGATATTCTGAAGACCTTGAGCGGTGGAGAATAAGCATCCGGGTGGAAAGAAAAAGAAATGTAACAGCTTTGGGCCTCTGAGAAGGCACATGCTTTGTTTCATAGCCAGCAGAAGCTGGTCCTGGGGGGTGGACAGTAAGTATATCTGT
Organism: Nyctereutes procyonoides; assembly: GCF_905146905.1. Lineage (NCBI taxonomy): Eukaryota > Metazoa > Chordata > Mammalia > Carnivora > Canidae > Nyctereutes > Nyctereutes procyonoides. Next base: position 990,307 of record NW_026575135.1, on the reverse strand, counting down.
CATCTGCTGGGCCCTCACTGTGGGCAGCAAGGCACTAGGTTCTTCAACATTCAGGGTCCCGTTTCCCCCTACAGCCCTCTGAGAAGTAGGGTCAGTGCTCCCAACAGGGGGAACATCCTGTTTAATGGCACTGGAAGAGGAATTGGAGGTGGAAGAGGACAGCAGAGGTGAGAGTGGGGTGAGATGGAGCTGAGAGGGTAAAGGAGCCAGTACCTACAAAGCTCCTAAAACAGCACCCAGTGCGTAGTAAACACTCCGTGAACTCAGACTCTGTATCATCACTGCCGTCATAGGGGACTCTGGGAGAGTCGGGGTTACACCAAGGTGGGAGAGGTGTGCTGCAGGGGGAGACAGCTCTCGGTCACAGGAGGCGTGCAAACAGTGGCCACTGGGGACTTGCAGGGGACTTGGGTTGAGGCACGGCTTGGAGCCCAGGGCCTGGCAACTGTTCCAATCGTTGTCTGGAAGCCGGGGACCTGAGGGAAGAGGGGCTCAGTAGACATGGAGATACCCGGGGTGCCTCGAAAGCCTTCTGTGAAGGGACACCCCCCGTGATCCCACCGGAGCCCCTGCCCGGCCCGGAGGTAAATTCCACCAGAGATGCCCAGCCCAGCCCCACCCTGGGCATAAATGGCCCAGATAAGCAGACTTTCTCCCTGTGCCTTAATCCCTTTTGAACTTGTCCTGCCTCCTTTGTTCTCCCATTTTAATGATTCCGTTCCCTCCACCAGCCCCCTTGACGGCCACCATGGATCAACCCCACGGCAGGGAGCCCTATAATTGGCAGCAACGTTGCCAACACTCAGCTGTGCGGGCGGAGAGGCATTTAGTGGTGTTTGTTCTGTACAGGGGGGAAAGGGGGGAGTTCTTCAAAACCAAGTAGCTGCAGTAGCTTGTTCAACACGATTTCAAGGTGATAAATTGGACCTGATTTTTTTTGTCATTTTTTTCCCCTGCCGATTCTTCTGACAAGTGGCCACTGCTGAGCTTGCTGGGGGAGACAGAATTGCTTTCACCGGCAGCTCATGCCTTCCCGCTGCCTCCTTCCCTCTCCTCCCTCCCTTCCTCCAGGAGCTAATGCTCCCCACGACAGGACCGGCTCCGGAGCGGCGGGGAGGGGGCCCAGAAGACCTAGGACTGCTGCACTCTCAGGATCCAGGGCCAGGGCTGCTGAGTTCTGGAAAGAAAGACCTAGAGAGAAGGGCACATCGGTTCACTGAAGCATGGAAGCATGGCTGTGGGGCCTTGAGGATGGGGCCCAGAAGCTCAGGCTCTGGAAGTCCTCTCCTTCTCCCCCCGCCCTCACTTCTCTTGTAGTTCCTTCATACCCCAAGCATTTGTTGAGTCCCCACTGCATGCCCCGGCACCATACTAGCAACACCTAAGCAAACACAACTGAAGACTCCCCGCCCTCTCGGGTAAGAGGGGAGACGAGGGCAGTCGACAAGACATATACTAAATTATTGGGAAATAGCTATCCAGAAGGTGTTGCATGCTACGGGGAAGACAGTAAGCAGAGGAGGGAGGGGTGATGCAGAATGTGGGGTGGGAATGGGGAGATCGTGGTTTTCAGTGGATGGACGAGTTAGCTTGTCTGACACAGTGACGTCAGAGCAAAGCCCTGAACACGCGCCTTCGTTCACTCATTCCCTCTTCCCTCCACCCAGACGTTCATTTATTGAATCACTAAGCCAACCAGCCATTCATTCTCCCCCGTCCCTAGTTCTCTCACCCTCCCATTCATACATTCGTTCATGCCCTCACTCGGCCTGCAGTGTCTCAGGCACCAAGCCCATTTCACTTCCTACCACAGATATGCCCCTCACCCCCCACCCCCTCTTCTGGGCCTTTGCATCACATAGTCTGTTCACATAGTCTGAGACGTGACCCCTGCTCATCTCCATCCACGGTGCCTGGCATAGAATCACCCCCTCCAGGAAGCCTCTCTGACTTGCCATCTCGGTTGAGGGCTCCAGCTCCCGTTTCCACCTCCCACAGCATTGTTCCAGGGGTTGATTTCTCAGCCTGACACCCTCCCAAGACCATGGGCTCCTCGAATTTGGGGAGAGCGTCTTCCTCCTACAGCTGGCGTCGTAACTCGGCACACAATCGATACTCAGTAAATACTTGTAAAGTCAATCAATTGTCAAGAAGAGTGTGGGCAGAGAACTGGAAGGAGAATCACTGGCCAACCAGGGACACAAACCACAAGGAGGGTGAAGAGAGCATCTGTGCTGAGCTCCTACGCCCCACGAGCTGTACAGACCTAAGCACGCGGCACACTGATCGTAGGAGGCAGGCATTTTTAACTTCACTTCATAGGTGAGGACATGGAAGCCCAAAGAGCTCAAATGCCTTGCCAAAGATCCCACCAGCAACAGATGGTCCAGCTGGAATTCACCCCCAAGTCAGTCTGACCCTACAACTCTGCACTTGCCACATCACATCCCCCAGCCGTCTCCCTCAAGACAAGTAAAGCCCATCTGGTCACTTTGAGAATGAGCCCAGAGCTCTAGGGCCGCATTCACGGGGTCCTGGGCCCCCACCTTAACTACGTGCAGCTGGCTGATATAAGATTATTTTCCTGATTCTGCATTTAAATGGACCCAGACCTCCCCAAGACCACAGAGCCCTGGCCTCAGACCTTTTAACTGGTAATTACTCTGCAGCCACAGTGTGAGATCATCCATTAACCTGAGGCCAGAGTGCGCCCTGCTAATCAGCCCGCTCAGATTCCAACAAGCAGCTGGGCTGATTGCAGACCTTAATCACGAAGGGACGGGCACAATCAGACTGTCCAGCCCTCCTCCGAGCCCAAAGGGGAGAGAAAGTTTTATTACAGAGGGGCTGACATTTGGCAGCCTTTGCCAGAAGAGGTAGCCACAGGCCATGTCTCAACCAAGACTTGCTTGATATCCATGCAAGACCGAAGGAAGAGTAGGAGCTCCGGCCGGGCAGGCGGGACGGCGCGCGGGACGGAAATCGGGGGAAAAAGGAAGGGAACTCTTCGAGCACTGCGGCCCCAACCACGGACCGAGCACCGCCCTGGGTGCTTCCCTTATGCTGCCTTTAATCCTCGAATAATGTTGCAAGGTTGGTGTGCTTGAGCCTCACGAAGGGGAAGCTCAGGTTTGAGGAAATGAGGAAACTTTTCAAGCTCCTGCAGCCGCTAAGTGGAGGAACCAAGAATCGAAGGTGAATCTTCCTGGCCCCAAAGTCCAGGACCTTTCGACCATTCGCAGGTATCTAGCTTTCACGCTGGCAGATGTCCTCGTGTTAGGGATGACAAAGAGGTTGACACAGATGCAACGCTCCTCCCAGCCACAACTGCATTTGAGGACAGCTGCGACTGACCTGAAGAGGGGGCCCAAGAACAGTGGAATTCTCCACACGGGGCGAGATGACGAGGGCGAGGAGCCTCCTGGGCTCTCCGGGTCCCTACTTGTCATAATCCCATCCTCCCTAGCTTCTCAAATCATTTGGCCATGAAAGAACAGCAGGGAAAGCTTGAGATGCTGTAGATATTCTTGCCAAATTCTTTGGAGAATAAAAACAAGAATTATGAGGTTCCTGGGAATGAAGGTAAGAGATGCCCACCTTGGAGCAAGGTGGCCCAGCCCTGGGAAGAAGACTTCAGCCTTGGAGTGAAGCAGAGGAGCAAGGCCTAGAGAGGCAGAGTGCCCCGTGGCCAACGTAAGGTGGACAAGTAACGTCACCTTGCTGCCCGAGCTGAGATGAGGGCCGCAGAGCCTAAATGGGGCTTAGACAGGTAATCCCGGTAACTGGTCCATAACTGGGGAAATTCTTTATTTCCCCGCTCAGCCCCTCAAATCTAATCCATATACCTGCCCTTTGGGTTCTCCACGCCTGTGCCCAGTCTCCTTATGTCACATCGCCCTATTTCATCTACTGCTTTCATAGCACCTGTCTCTGAAATTACCTTCTTTTGTCTGTTCATTGTCTTTTGTCTTCCCCATCCAAATGCTGGCACCCAGGAGGGAGGGGATCTTGTCTGACTTGTTCACTGCTGTAGATTCCAGCAGCTAAGACGGCACCTGGCACACAGCAGTAACGTTTTTTGAATAAAGAGTGTTGGAGTCAGGATCACGGGATGCGTCAAGGGTGGGAGCCTCGGAGAAGAAGGACTAGTGGAATCTGGATCTTGGAGTCTAGCTTCCCCACCCAGGGTACAAAGATATGGAAAACCACAGGGTAGTTAGTTCCAAAGGGCCATGCTTGACTAGTTGTTCTCTACCAGTCCCCGTCCAATAACCTTTACCTTCTAGAAATTCCCCACATCCGCCCACTCCTCACCAATGTACCCATCCTCATTGGCCAGTTTTTGCCTACCTCCCCCCAAAAGTAAAATTTCAAAAAAAAAAAAAAAGAATAACAATTTACTTATTTTTTTTCCTTCTTTCTATTTGAGCCACAACCTGTTTTTGAGATTCACGAAGCCCTTTTAAAGGAATCCAAAAAAAATTTTAAAATAAAAATAAATAAAAGTAAAGGAATCCCATTCTAGGAGACTAGATTTAGACAGTCTGCAGCGGCCACAAAAAGCAAATTTGAAGCAGAGGGTGACCTTAGGTGAACCACTCCAGCTCTCTGAGCCCCACTTTTATCACCTGTGACAAGGACTGAGGCTATCTTCCCTGCAAGGTAAGCTAAAAAGTGCCTGTGGCTCCAGTAAGGTGACCGCTGGCCCTGGTGGGTAGGTCACGAGTGGGGCTTGCTCTGCTTCTGGCTGTGTGGGGTTAGGTAGGCAGCTTCCCCCCTCTGAGCCTTTCCTACTCCCCTCTTCTCCAGAGTTCCCACTAAGATGCTGCTCTTCCCAAACGTGTCACGGTAGGTCACCAACCCCCCAAGGGACCTTCCATGGGTCCAACAGGACCCTGAGGTTAAGGCTGCAGGGCTGGATCAGGACCCGCCACGTCTCCTGCCACTTACTTACCGACGTGTCCTCGTGATGCCCGCAGCAGCGGCAAGTGCAGACAGGCCCCAGGAAGAGGAGCTCTCTGCCCTGGCTGCTCTTTCCTCTATTAACCACAAACGCCATTAATTCCAGTCCACAGACGTTCACTGAGCACCTACCCTGTGCCAGGCGCTGCGACGAGGACTCGGAGACCAACAGGACGTGGGCCGTGAAAACCCAGGGCCTACAGGAGGGCTCACCCAAGACTGGATTTGCGCCCCCGACCCGGGGCTCCTGGAAGCCCCGCTGATCGAGGCCCAGCAGGAAACCAGCGCCTACGCGAACACGGTCCCCGAGGAGCGTGCAATAAGGCTCCGGTTTACAGGGACAGGGCAAGGCTAGAGAAAACCCACAGGAGTTAACGCAGTATTTTGGGGTCACCATTCCCCGGTCTGAGCAGGGGCTTGTCTGGGGAGAAAGGAAAGGGAAATGAGTTGGATCCCTCTCGCCCCGCCTTTGGGTGTCCTGCCACTGCCTCCCATTGGCTGAATCCAACAGGGAATACAGAATGTGAAGCCCCCCCCCCCCCCCCCCCGCCCCGGTGTGGTCCGTAGGGCTCCCAGCGCACAGGGCTGAGCGGCGAGGGCCGGGAGCGGCTGGGGAGGGCCAACCAGGTGCACGCGGCACACCTGCCTGCCTCAGGGAGCTGGACCGGAGCCTGGCAGGGACCTGACCTCCCCCGTCCGCCCAGGAACTTGCTCCCCGGCGGCCTGAGCTGTCGTTTCAGGAAAGTGGCACCGAGAGCTGCCGTCGGAGCCCCCGGGAAACTCCCAGGCCCTATTGAGATTCTCTCCCCCTTGCACCTCCCCTGGCAGCATCGCAGGCTTGCCGTGGCTCGTACTCATCTGTCTCCGAAAGATTAAACCGTCCCCTGCAAAAGGCCACTGTGTCCCGAAGGAGAAGAGGCCATTTATGCTCATTCCCTCAAGAAACTGACTTTCTAGAAAAAAAAAATAAAAAATACAGGTTGATTCCCCGGCTTGAGAGGAAGCTGCTGTTTTTTTCTGGGGACGGAGAGGTGGGGGTGGGGGCAGCGCCGTGCATCTGAGGAACTTTCCTCTCCCGCACTGACCCCAATGCGGAGCTCTGAGTGGACGCCTTGAGAAAGCCACCGGCAGTGAAAACAACCGACGTTTATTTATTGGACACTTGCATGCGTGACGTGGTCCGTGCTACCCTTGGACGCCTAAGCACGTGGGTACCGTGTGCAGGTTATCTGAGGGGATTGCCAGATCTCCCTGTAGCTGCTCCTATGAGGGAGCCCATTTCACAGATGAGGAGACTGAGGCGCAGTGACCTACCAAACACCACAGATTGGGATTGGACTTAAGTCTGAGTCTCTCTTAAAGCAAAATCCCTGAATGGGTGGAGGGTATTGTGTCCCCCAGAGGACACGTGGCAATGCCTAGAACATTTCTGCTTGTCCCGGCTAGGGGAAGGAGCGCTAATGGCCACCAAACATAGAGCCCAGGAATATTCCCAAAGAGCCCACAGTGCACAGGACGACCCCACAACAAAGGATTGTCTGGCCCCAAATGCCAGCGGGGTGGAGCAGATCCCTGCTTTAAAGTCTGTGGCCCCTCAGGTGCGGAGAAGCTCAACGGGAAAGCTCAGCAGATCACTCAGCGCCTTATTGAAAATGTTGGTCTTGGGACTAAGAACACTGGGAAGCCCCTGGGGAGTTCTAAACAGGGGGGAGACCTAGTGAATTTGAATTCGAAGCAGGTACTTCTGGCAACTGGGTGGAGAATGGCCCCGAAGGCCTGGGGGAGCCGGGGGCGGGGCGGGGGCCTGTTATAACCCAGATGACGGGGAGACGGAGACCAGCAGATGGGTCTGGGTGTCTGTAGGAGGCAAGCACGACGGGACTTGGGGAGGAGAAGGAAGCCTCAGAGACGGCTGCCGCCTCCTGCCCTGAGAGACAAAGCGGACGTGGAATTGTTCCCTTGGTCTTAGAGACTTCACCTGTCTCCTTCCCTCAACCACCCCTCTACGTCACAAACCACTGCGCTTCTCACGGAGGGACCAGCATCTGCAAGGAGAGGTCGAGGCTCACGGTCGGGGCTGCCAGGTACGGTTGGGCAGGTGCCTGCAACGGGAAGGACGCTCCCCTAGGCTTGGGCAGCCTGTACGGCAGCCTGCACGCTCCTGGGTGCCAGGCGTTAGGGCCTGAGCTCCCCACCTGGGCCTGACCGCTCCCTGGGAAGGCCGGAGTCTCCAGCTCCGGGGATCAAACTATGTAAAGCAAGTGCAGTGGAACAAGAGAAGGCCCGGGTGAGCCTGGCGAGCCACCACCTCTAGCTCTGGCCAAGGCTCCCTAAGCGCAGGGACGAGAGGAGGTCAGTGGGCAGTAGGGTGGGAGGAAGGCCCGGGAGGCGTATTTCAGCTTAATAAGAAACCCTCTGGCTGCTCAAGCTGCCAACCCAACCCACTAGCATGGTGTCCCTCGCGAAGAGCTGAGTCAGGGGTGCACCGGGGGAACCAGCGCCCGCGCCCCGGGAGTGTGAGGTGCAGACGGGGTGCGGTGCTCTCTCCACGTCGGCCTTTACGAAGCCCAAAAGGGTTCAACAGACTCGGGGTGTGCAGCACCAGCTGAGAAAAATTACACCAACATCCCGACCACATCACTTATTTAAAAACACTCCCTGCAGGGCAGGGAACATCTTCCAAATTTTTTTTTTTTTTAATGTATCAGCGACCTGCTTGCAGCCTGTGAGAGAACTTCGATAACGATTCCCTCAGTGTAAGCGCGCTGCTCTTCCCTCTAAGGAGCACTTTCCCGGCTCCCTCCCACCTGGACACCCCCGTGGTCCTTCTGTCCTTCCATTTGGGTAGGAGTCGGGGGAGATCAGACATGAGTCAGGAGGTGGTGCAGGGACAGCCGCACCCACACCTCGGGGCGGGTCATGTACCCCCAGGAGCCTAACGCGGGGCCTCTCCAGCCTCGACTCTCTCCTGAGCTCCGGGCCCACGGGGCCAACTGCCCATGAAGCTCCCCCAGGCAGCTCAGCTCCAGGGCCTGCACGGAGCTCCTCGTCCCTCCCGCCCTCTCCCCCAATGTCACAGAACGGCCCACCCGGGTGCCTTGGACCCTTAGTGACCTTTCACCGCCCCCACCCCAAGGCCGGCTGCCTCTGCTCTAGTTGGGGTTCCCCCAGAAGCAAACCCCGAGACAAAGGTCTAAACCCAAGTAATGATGTGGAAGGTGCAGGAAGCCCGAGGTGAACGGGGGGCAAGGGCGGCAGGGCCGGAAAGGAAATGGGCCCAGGAGGCGTTTGTCAAGCCGTCTGTGCCGTGGGCAGCGGAGCTCAGTTCCCCGTGCGAACTTGAGGAAACGGGGTAGAAACAAGCCTCAGAGTCACGTCGCCATGTGTTGGTGGAGGCCACTCCCGGGGGTGGAGGACGCGGTTAATTCCCTGGCACTTCCATCGTGTCCCAGCTCGGGGCAGGAGAGATACAGGTCCTGCAGTCGATGGAACCCAGAAAGTGGGGGACCCCGGACTGACTCTCCGGTACCCCAGATTCCCCCCTTTCCAGGCTCCTCGCGCCCTGTGCACGCACCCCGCTCCCCACGGTCAGCACCCGTGGGCCTCCGCCTGCAGCCGGGCGCCCCACCCCCCTTCTCCAAACTGCAGACCGGGTGAGGTGGCAGGCATCCCGGGTGGGGGCCCTGGTTTTGGACTTCCTGTCCCCTCCTAGGTGCACGACTTCAGGTAAGACTCAGAACATCTCTGTTCAGTGGTTTGGGGGGGGGGGGTTGTTTGCTTTTTCCCTTTCAGGTAAAAGCCAGGCATGAAAATTGTCCCTTCGTCCTGGGATGATTGCAAAGATTAAATGAGCCGATGCACGTCGAGGGCTTAGACCAGCACCTGGGCATACGGTAGGCGCCAATAACAAGGCCTTGGTCATGTCACCCCTTGGACGTCTTCCCTCCGAGAACTAGACCCTAAAGGCGAACTTTGCTACCTACTAGAAGATTCAGAGCCGAGGGGACCCTGGGGATGCTCTTGGAGAAAACTCCTCACCGAGGATTGGAGATACGGTTGGTAGAGCAGATGCTTTGGGCCAAAGGAGTCACAAAGGTGTGAGTGCTACGTGAGTTTGCTCGTCGTGGGTGTTGAGCCCAAGAGCAGAGAGTATAAAAGGGCCTAGAGTGAAGCTCCCCTCAGCCTAGGGAGGACCTGCCGACCTGCGGTCAGAAAGGTACGATTAGGAAAGGAACGGTGGGTTCCCCGGGTGGCTCCGAGGTTTAGCGCTGCCTTCGGCCCAGGGCGTGATCCTGGAGACCCGGGATCGAGTCCCCCATCGGGCTCCCTGCGTGGAGCCTGCTTCTCCCTCTGCCTGTGTCTCTGTCTCTGCCTCTTGCTCTCTGTGTCTCTCATGAATAAATAAATAAAAATCTTTAAAAAAAAAAAAAAAAAAGGAAGGTACCGGGCAGCAGTGCGTGTTCCAGACAGAGCAGAGTCTTCAGGGCGAAGCGGATACAGGAATAAATCTGTCTCCAACACCAATTCACGGTGCGTCCTTGGGGACTCAAGGTTCTCCCTCTGGACCTCAGTCTCCCAATCCGTAAAATAAAAATAATGCCACATACCTGACAGCAATGTTGGGAGGCTTAAACATTAGCACAGAGGTAAAGCCCAGCATCCGGTGGGCTCCGCGCAAAAGCCCCGGTCTGCCCTCTCCCCACCCCAATCACTAGCTGGCCTAGTCCCGACCCCTGCTAAGTACAGTGCAAACCCGATGACGACCTTGGGTGTCTTCAGAGCCTCATCGCACATCCTCTCGACACGTCTTCTCCCTTCATCATTGCTGCGACGACCGCGTGTGTGCGGGGGAGCCCAGCACCACCTCCACTTCCTGCACCAGCTCTCCCTCCACTTACACCGGTGGCCGCCCGAGGGTCTCCTTTTTTTGAACATTTTATTTATTTATTCATGAGAGACACAGAGAGAGGCAGAGACACAGGCAGAGGGAGGAGCAGGCTTCCTGCGGGGACCCTGATGCCGGACTTGACCCCAGGACCCCGGGGCCGAAGGGAGGTGCTCCACCGCTGAGCCCCCCGGGCGCCCCTCCTGGGGATCTCCCTGTGACCACTGTACTTAGGCCTGGTTCACAGAAATGTCAGCACAACTCACAATGAATGGCTGGTGCACTGCAGCCCCCGCCCCAGGTTGGCCCCGGAGGGCAGCGGGGAGATGACTCCCCTTGGAGGTGGGACTTGGAGCACACCTGGTGGTTCACCTGGAAGGCAGGGGCAAGTGTGCGGGGGGATGAAGATACCCGGATTCCTGAGCAATGACCGTGGTCCAGCAGGGCCCGAAGGAAGCATGATCAGGACGAGAAACGAGGCAGTCTGGGGAAGAGGGCAGCGGCGTGGGAATGAATCTGCGGGTGTGGAAACAGAACACGCGGATCTTTGTGTCTCACGTTGTCACACACGAAAGATCACCAAAGCAGAGGAAGCAGGCAACGCGCCAATCGGCGGGCGGACCGAGCAGGGGACGTCAGGCAGCGCCTCCTGGGCCGGATGCCGCGCCGTGGGCCTCTGCACGGAGCAGCCACGGCGCGGGGCTGGGGAGGTCGTGGGCCGGTGCCGCGCTCCTCCTCCCCGGGGCTTGCCCGGCTACGACTGCGGTGCCTGCAGCAGGGACTGAAAATGAGCCCTCAAAATGGCACCGTGAGGACAGCAGCTGCCACTTGGTGGCAGATTAATTACGTCGGGCTCCTTTCACTGAAGCCGCAGCAGCAGTCGTGCACGTGGGGACTGATACCTGCTCCGGCTACGGATTTATCGTCTCCGTGTGCATCGCCTCTGCCAGCAGCACCAACCACAGATTCTGGAGGAAGCCGTGATCCCACTTACCCTCACCTGGGACCCATCAAAGAGCTGTGGCGACGTGTGCATGAGCTGCAGGTACCTAAAAATTTTAGACGATCTATTAGAGACTCCCTCGAGGAGCCACGTCTGGGGCAACGGCCTGCCGAGCTGGGACCCGGTCCTCCAGGATGAGGTTCGCGGTGCTGGCGCGCCAAGAGGTAGAATAGAAATGTCCAACGAATCAAGGGTGAAGGTAGCGTTGGCCTTTCTCACCCTTGTCTTGTGATACGCTCAGGGCGCTCGGGGCTCCCGTCCTGCATCCTCCCCAGGGGCGAGATGAACAAGGTTCACTCTGAAAAAGAAGAAAGCCCACTCTTGGCACGGGTAATTCACCCCAATAGCGGAAAGACGCCTGCCTAGAACCCCAGGGGCCTCCCCAAGCACCTCCGGTGTCTTCCTGACACACGGTTGTGGCGAACGGCGCTGCAGCAGGTCCCAGGATGACGACGACCAGGAGCTCGGGCTTTCCAGGAGTAAAGCTCGGGTTTCCTCGCCACACAAACAACCTACGTACGCTGCAGTACTCGCCAAGAGCAGGGGAGTCTAGGATGGATGCCGGGGGCGAGAGGTGACGGGGAAGGACGGTCCCCCCGCGGACCCACCGCGCTGGGTGGAACGGTCATTGCAGCAGGTCATCTCTGTTGAGGGTTTCTGCAGCGACTCCAGCCAGCGACCGCCGCGTGGAGCCTGGGAGAGGCTGGGTTTACAGTGAGCCCAGCAGTGCCACAGACGGACCGGGGCTGACGTGTGTTACGAGCTCCTTTTAGTGTATTTTTTTTTTTTTTGCCTCAGTTGTTGCTGTGGCAACTGGCTACAGGTCGGTCTAGTGACAGGACTTGGTCGCAGCGATGCTATCTCTTGCTTTCTCCCCTGGGCTTCCTCTGTGCCCCGGGGATGCCTTTGGAAGCCCAACCAGTCCCTCTGGCGCACGCATACATTGGTGAGTGGGATAGGAGACGGGATAGAGGGTGGAGAGATAAGGGATCGATGGATTATAAGGAGCTGACGCAGGCAGCTCTGGAGGTTGAGGGCCCACACAGGCAGAGGGACAGGACTGTCCTGCCTCTGCATCCCTGTCGTGTCCGGGCCCTCGGCACACCGGATGCTGGCCGTCCGCGTGACTTCGCTCGGTCTACGGATCCAAATGCCCGTCTCTCCCGGAAACACCGTCACATCCTTTGGATGATGGAGAAGCATCCTTGGTCGGAAACTGGAACGTGGACATCCCCCCCTCGGTCTCCGGAGCAGCGATTCTGGGGCCTGTTCGACACGACTCCTCTGGGGATCCCCAGAAGAACGGCACCCTGCTTGCCCGGGCTGCTAAGATCAGTCACCCAGCCTTGGGCGGGCTTTCCTTTATCCACTGTTCCCTGTCTCCCCTTCTCCTGCCCTCTGGGATCGTTTTCCAAAATAAACTGGCTTGGGAAAATAACCTGCTTTCTCTGAGTCTGAGCTTCCACTTCCATAAACGGGGAACATTGGACGCCTGGGGGGGCCCACTGGTGGGGCATCTGCCTTGGGCTCAGGGCGTGACCCTGGGGTCCCAGGATCGAGTCCTGCATCAGGGTCCCCACAGGGAGCCTGCTTGTCCCTGTGCCTGTGTCTCTGCCTCTCTCTGTGTGTCTCATGAATAAATAAGTAAAATCTTTTTTTAAAAAAGTAGGGGGACACTAATTATCCCTCCCCGCCAAGTTGGCTGTGAGCGTTTAGTGTAAATCGAGAAGCCTGGTGCCTACAGCCATTGAGGACTCGGGCAGGAACTGAGACAAAAGACAAAGCAATGTTTGACAACTTCTTTAATAAACTATTAAAATGGCTCATTTTCATCTTATTGTGTTTTTCTTCCTCTTTGGTCCCACTGGGCACCCTTCACAAAAAAAAAAAAAATCCACCAGTTGGCACATTTTCCTCTTTGGTGGGAAGCAAGCGGGGGCGGCGTTCCCCTGCTGAGGCCTCAGGGACACGGGCCTTGTCCTAGACAAGGCCGCCCCCCCCCCCAAGGACGCACCCGGACCGAGCTGGGACCGAGCCCCGGCGCGGGGACCAGCGGCGACTCCTGGCACCTGGCTGTGCCTCTGATTCTGCAGCAGTAGGATTGGAGTTTTCATTGGCTCTGGCACCTCTTTATCCAGAGCCTCGGGTGTTACATTCACAAGGGCCTCATGAATAATGCACGGTGACCTGAAAATCTCCAGGCGGGTAAATTAAAGATGAGCTCGAAAAACCTGGATGCGGAGGCTGAAGTCAGCTGTGGCCACAGCGGGCAGCCCCGCCTGCGCAGGAGCCGCCCGCGGAGGTGCTTGCTCCGCCCGAAGGCCTGGCCCGCCCTGGCCTGCTGGTCCCGGAGCCTTGCTCTGCCCGGCTCTGGCCTGGGCCCTCAGCAGCCTCCGAAACGTGACCCCTCCGTGCCCCTCTGCCTCTACAGCTCCTTAGGAGGTTAAAATTAACCCTCGAAACAAAGTCGTGCAACACAGGGAATGATGCACGAAGCACTGTCACCGCTTCCAGACCACAGATCCGTGATTTTCCTAAAAGTTGCGCTTGGACAATCACTGAAGTCAGTGAAAGAATTAGAGGAGCCGTGGAAATGGCCCACCAGCAAGAGCAGGATCCCTGGGGTCACCGCACTGTGGGGACAGGGGAGAGACCCGGTCTTCTTCTGACCTCTCTGCTGTCATTGCCCAGCTGAGTGCTTCCCCTCTGTGGTTTCATTCCCATCCCACAGATTGGAGCACTGAGACCCAGAGAAGAGAAGTGACTGTCCCAGGGCCACACAGCACGTAGATACCAGAGTCAGAGAGAGAAGCGGGACTCTTGTTCCCGGTGAAGCCCTCTTCCCCGACTCGGGAGTGCCAGCACCCCATTCCCACGTGAGCCATCCTGGGAAAAGGAGGGGGAAATATATTTGCAGGTGATTTAGAGCAGGGATGCTTCCAGGACGCCCTGCTCCCTCTGGGTAATTTATGGATGTGTGAACAGGATGATGGGCTCCTTGCTTACACCGTGTAATTCAAAAAATGCAGCTGCCCCAGAAAGATGGGTGAGAGGTATAAAAATATGTACATTTGATGGAGCATATATATGTGTTTGTAAATACAGTCTGTTATTGCTCAGTGTTATTATATATCCATCATCTTTCTTTGGGTTATTGGAAACATAAAAATCTTAAAGCACTAAAAACACAAAGAATGATAAGTCACCCAGGAAAGTATATCTTCTCGGGGATGATTTTATGTCGGGAACAGTTTGTGCTTTCAGAAAATAAAGTCCTTGCACTGCCAGGGAGGGAAACGTAGACAGGGGCTGGGGCCGGGTGGTGGTCCCTACAAGCCCCTGAGCAAAGCCAGGGCTTCCCAGTGGTGGGTGGTCAGTGGAGGGGGGGTGAGGGCCCACCCCCGTGGAGGCGGCACCTGGGCAGCTCAGTGGTCTCGGGCACGTCAGGACTTTGCTGGTTCCTTACCTGTGAACCAACCGGGACCAGAATGCCCCCTGGGGCATCATGCTGCTCCGGGAGTATCAGTCCCTCCCCCAAAACCACCATGTTCTGAACCAGCATCTATGTAGCAGCACAAAAAAAAAAAAAAAAAAAAAAAAAAAAAGATGTATCAGCCCCTCTGTCCCCAGATCCTCTCCTCACAGCCAAGCACCCGAAGCATGAAGTGGAACCGTAAACTAAATTCTAAGCAGCAGGCAGAGTCAATAGCACAGACGTGATTTTTAAGTGAAATTAATGATTTTTTTGGATATAGATTTCCTCTCCGGGCCCTTCCTTCCACCACCTTGGAAATTCGTGGGTTCTACAAGCTTCTGGCAATATGGCCAAGGCCTGTGGTTCTGTTGCAGAATCATGTGTGAAGGAGGCCTGGAGGGGCGGGAGGGGGGCGGGGAGGAGGCAAGTGCCAGGGCACGTGTGGAGGGGGCTTCCCATAGTGGAGGTGGAGGACCCAGAACCGTGGAGGTGGAGGTGGAGGTGGAGGATGGAGGACCCAGACCGTGGAGGTGGAGGACCCAGAACCGTGGAGGTGGGGGACCCAGAACCGTGGAGGTGGAGGACCCAGAACCGTGGAGGTGGGGGACCCAGAACCATGGAGGTGGAGGACCCAGAACCGTGGAGGTGGAGGTGGAGGTGGAGGATGGAGGACCCAGAACCGTGGAGGTGGAGGACCCAGAACCGTGGAGGTGGGAGGACCCAACTGTTGAGGTGGAGGTGGAGGTGGAGGACCCAGAACCATGGAGGAGGGAGGACACAGAACCATGGAGGTGGAGGACCCAGAACTGTGGTGGTGGAGGTGGAGGTGGAGGTGGAGGATGGAGGACCCAGACCGTGGAGGTGGAGGACCCAGAACTGTGGAGGTGGGGGACCCAGAACCGTGGAGGTGGAGGACCCAGAACCATGGAGGTGGAAGGACCCAGAACCATGGAGGTGGAGGTGGAGGTGGAAGAACCCAGAACCGTGGAGGTGGAAGGACCCAGAACTGTGGAGGTGGAGGACCCAGACCGTGGAGGTGGAGGACCCAGAACCGTGGAGGTGGGGGACCCAGAACCGTGGAGGTGGGGGACCCAGAACCGTGGAGGTGGAGGACCCAGAACCATGGAGGTGGAAGGACCCAGAACCATGGAGGTGGAGGTGGAGGTGGAAGAACCCAGAACCGTGGAGGTGGAAGGACCCAGAACTGTGGAGGTGAAGGTGGAGGACCCAGAACCGTGGAGGCGGAAGGACCCAGACCGTGGAGGTGGAAGGACCCAGAACCATGGAGGTGGAGGTGGAGGTGGAAGGACCCAGAACCATGGAGGTGGAGGTGGAGGTGGAAGGACCCAGAACCGTGGAGGTGGAAGGACCCAGACCGTGGAGGTGGAGGACCCAGAACCGTGGAGGTGGGGGACCCAGAACCGTGGGTGTGGGGGTGGCTTGCCGTCATCGTCCTCTTTCTCCTCATCTTACAGACGAAGAACTGAGGTGCAGGAAGACTAACTCCTGGTCCAGCGCCCCCCACGTAGGCAGCGGATCTTGGACTTCAGGCTCGGGTTCCCGGGCTCCTGGGGCTGCGCTCCCACCGTTACACCACATGGTTTCATAGGAAAAGTCGGGCGTGAGGCAGACTCCTAACCAGAGAAAAGGATGCTAGAGGGTGTGTGGAGGGGCCCCGGGGGCTCAGCGGCGAGCACCTGCCTCCGGCCCAGGCCGTGACCCCGGGTCCTGGGATCGAGTCCTGCATCGGGCTCCCTGCTTAAAGCCTGCTTCTCCCTCTGCCTGGGTCTCTGCCTCTCTCTCTCTCTCTCTCTGTGTGTGTGTGTCTCTCATGAATCAATAAAAAACTAAAATCTTTTTTAAAAATTAGAAGATATGGTGGAAAGAAGTCTGGGATGAAGCAAAGGTAACCGGAGCTCAGGCCCCCGTAACCCCCGGATCTCCGGGTGACGCTGCAAGCGGCCTCCTCTCGGGGAAGCCATCTGAACCACAAAGTCCTTCCAGCTTTGGGGCGCTCGGGTTCCAGGGCTTTCTCGAGCACAGAAGGTCGATGTCCACGGTGCTAAGTCACACGAAGGAAAAGCATCGCGTGCAGCTTGGGCCGCCGGGTGGGGTAGGGGAGGAGAGGAGCCCTTGGGCCTCCTCCGGGCCGACGCTGGCAGACCCACCGCTGACCAGGGGCTGCGGGCCTCTTCCTCCTCGCCCCAGCCCAGCGATGCGGTGACAGCGCAGGCTCAGACCATCCGGAAACAGAAAGATCTTCCAGGGGTCCTGTTACAAGTCAACGGTTTTCACGCCTATTTTTAGCTATTTTTTTGTTTTGAATCTTGCGTGCCGTGCGGTACACAAACCTGATCTTTCATAAGCAATGTTTTATTTGTGTGGATTGATTTTATGAATACAGATTATAACCTTTACTTATTATAGAGCCAATCAATGAGAGCAAAGCAGTTTTGATTAAGCAAACGGGATGCTCGGGTTGATATAAAACTGCAATTGTCATCCGTAACCCCCGACTTCCGGTTTTTTTTGTGTGTGTGTTTATCAAAACAGCCCGATCATTTTCATTAGTTTTGATTGTACAGTATCTTGAAAACCCTATTTACACAGATGAGTAGCTGCAACTGCTGATGGGTTTTAAAAAAAGAAGGAGAAAATAAATAAATAAATAAATAAATAAATAAATAAATAAATAAATATAAAAAAATTAAAAAAGAGAAAGACGACTTTTGCAACCTTTTGATATGCTTCTTAGGGCTACAGAGACTTACGAGGAGGCCAGAGAGACTTACGCAAAACATACAAAATATCCTATTCCGGGTCCTGTCCCCGGGGCAGTTCGGTCACTCTTGCATTTATCCAACATGCCCGCGAGTGCCTGCAGTGTGCTAGTCGTTGCTCTAAGCACAGAGGATGTGAAATTAAAAGACCTGAGTGTGTGAGAGACGGACGGACAATGAATAAAATGAATACGTGAAATCCATAGCATGGTCGTGGCAAGGGGATTTGGGAATCAAGGGGAGAAGGGGCTGAGGACTCTGAGGTGGAAGGTGGTTTTGTCTGAAATAGGTCGAGGCAGCCTCGCGTGGAAGGTCTGAGCAAAAGTCCGAAGGGGAGGGGGACCGGCCCGAGGCTGGGGAAGGGCCTCCAGCAGTGCCACGGCCCCGCTCTGCTCGGGGCCAGCCCCAGGAAGCACAAGACAGCCGAGCAGCTGGAGGGTCCGAGCAGGGGTGACAGGTGGGAGACAAAGTCAGAGGGCAGGAGGGGGCGATGAGGTCGGGCAGGTCTTGCTGGTCGGGGGCCGTTACAATGGGGAAGCCAGTGGAGATGCTCAAGCCTGGAGTGACGGTTTCTACCTCTCGTGTTCACAGCATGACTTGGGAGACCGGGTTGAGAACCCAGTGCGGGGAGTAAGGGGAGAAGCGGGGAGAAGGCAGGTGTTTGCAATAACCCAGGAGGAAGGTTGGTGGCTCAGAACAGGTCGGGGTGGCGATGATGACAAACGAAGGGTTTCTGGATGTGCTTTGAGAATAGACATGCTAGGAGACCATGACCGATTGGACGTAGCCTACGAAGGAAAGAGAGGAGCTGGGGTGACCTCAACGGGTCTGGCCAAGCAACTGGTAGGGTCAAGCTGCAGCTCTCCCTCCCCAGGACGGGAAGACCAAGGAAGGAGTAGGTTGGGGTGGCTGTGGATGGGATGTGTCGACGTCACGATGCGTGAGAGGGATCTAGGAGAAGCTGGAGAGGGAGGGAGTCTGCAGGTCAGGGGAGTGGCCCAACCTGGAGCCATCCTTGGGGGTTGTGTGCTGTGCGTGGTGCTCAACGTAGGAGGGAGACAGCATGGACTCACCGACAGGGCAGACGAGGACGGGAGGACAGGGACGAGGGGCCCTGGGCTCCCAGTGGCAGGGGAGGGGAGGTTGAGAAGCAAGGAGCTAGCGGACTCCAGGCTGCAGAGGAAGGGGCGGGGGGGGGGACCTGGGGGCTGTCCGGGGGGAGGGGGCACGTGCCTGCTCAGCGAGGTCAAGGCTAAGGCAGCCTGAGCCTGGGGGCTCGACGCTCAGGGATCCCAGGACGACGCGGCGTGGTGCTTGCTTCTCTCTGGACCCACTGGGCTGCGGGGGGCGGGCCCAGGGGGCAGGCGGGTGGTTCTGCCAAAGAACCCCGAGAGCGACAGGCACCGAGGCCTGGCCCCTGGAGACAGGACACCTGGCTACGAACCTCGGCCCACCCTTTCCCAGCTGCGTGCCTTGAGCAGTTTCGCTGACCTCTGTTCCGGTTCCTTTGCCAGGTTCTTTTTTTTTTTTTAAGATTTTATTTATTTATTCATGAGACACAGAGAGAGAGGCAGAGACACAGGCAGAGGGAGAAGCAGGCTCCATGCAGGGAGCCCGACGCGGGACTCGATCCCAGGACCCCGGGGTCACACCCTGGGCTGAAGGCAGCCGCTCAGCCAGGAGCCCCCCGGGCACCCCAGGAGCAATTCTTTAGGAGACTTTCCGCAACCATCTCACTAACAAAAGACCCATTTATAGCAGGTCGGGGTGTGCAGGTGGAGGAAGGGAGCCCCCGAGCAGGTTGGTGGTGGATGCAGGAAACGTGTGAAAGTTATTTATTTTTTTTCCTAGTGCTTCTATTTTCTGGGTAGAACAGGCAGGGAGGCCCTTTCCAAGAGCGGAGGTGGGGACGGAGCCCGAGGACACCGAAGCCCCCGTGGAAGCCGAGCACTTCGGCACCTGTGGGGCCTACGACGTGTCACGTTCGGGAAGCGCCGCCTTTGAACACTGTGTTGTCTCGCGCAGAGGCTGGGAGCATGTGTGTCCTCCCGGGCCATCCAACCTGTGTCTTCCCCTGGAAACTGGGGATAACGGCTGAACCTGGTTCATAAGGTCGATGTGAAAATGAAGCGCGTGAAAACGTGGGCAGCCTCGAGCAGAGGGGGCGGCGGTATCCGCTGCGGCTCTTACTGTTTTCTGAAAATGTGAACCCCTCTACCCTGAGGCCTGTTTCTGGAGCCCCCACGACATCTCCTTGGAGCCTACGGCTCCTCTGACCCCCACGGTCAGACGGAGATTGAACACGCCACTGTGGTCCGGGAAGAAGAAATGAGCCTTCGGGAGAGTGGGGCCGAGTGGGATCTCCTATGCGGGCTCACCATGAACCCACTGAACCCAAACCTGCATCTTAACTAGATCTCCAGGTGATCCCTGGGCAGGTTAAAAGTTTGAGTTGACTCGGTTAACCCGCGGCTCGGGGACACTGCGTGACAAAGGGTGGGTCTGGACCCAGGTGACCCGGTTCCAAAGCCTTGCCCATTCAGTCACCTTGAGCTCCATGGCAGGACAGGGAGCTGCATGAGCTCGGGCGGAGGGGGGGGGCGGGTAACAGAAGGGACAAAGGGGGACATGGGCCAGGAGTCCCATGGAACATTCCGGTAACCAGCGCAGGAGCCCAGCGGTGCCACCTAAAGTGCTACTTACTCATCCAGCGAACATTTGCCCAGGGCGTCTGGCCGGTGCTGGAACCGGGGTGCTGGGAGGCAAAGCCCGGCCCCAAATGCTGACCCTCCACCTTCTCCAGAAGCTGGATCTCTGGCATTTCTGCGGGTTTCTACGCGCTGAGCACCAGGAAGACCAGCGCCAGGCGAGTCTCCTCCAGCTCCTCCAGCTGGCTCTGACGTCCCTGGTCGGGCTCAGGCCGCCCTGAGGCCCGGCCCCTGCGGACGCCTCGCCCCGGGAGCTCAGGTGCCAGGGAGCGTGTTGGACTGACCCAGACCAGCCGCCCCAACCGGCTTGGATTCTGAGCTTCAGAATCAACAAAATCACTTGGAGAGAAACAGGGTGGGGAGCCTGAGGGGGGTGAGGGAGGGCAGCTGACGGCAGCTCTGAAAGTGTGTTTGCGGCGCAGCCCCGGGAACGGCTCGGAGAGCAAACGCAGACCGCGGCGGCGTCCCCCACGGACCACGGGAAGAGCAGGTCACTCCGGCAAGGGCCTGGCGCGGGGGCCACGGGGGCGTCTGGAAGGCGTCGGGGGCCCGATGCTGTAATGGGGCGGAAGGGAGCGGGGGACGGGGTGCCTCTGCGCCCACTCGCCGCCCGCGACCTGCTGGGAGCAACGGGGGACCAGGCGGGCATTGGCTCGTGGGCTTCTCTCCCGCTCGCTGCTAGAGATTCCCCGTTCCCTCTGTGCCTTTCTCCCTGGTGATATTTTAGGGCCTCCGGCCTCCATGAACAACCCCGTCCCTATGCAGCCTGGACCCCTGACCTCGTAGTTACATCACTCGCAGCTGCAAAGCTGGATGTGGAGGGCGCAGGCGGTCGGCGCGGGAAGACGGCTCCGCTGTGCTCCGTCGGCCCCACGGAGAGAAGGTGCGGCCCCGGGGCCTCTGGACCCGAACCAAAGCCCTCTACTCTGCTCTAAGTATCTCGAAGGAAGGGGTTCGTGCTCCGTGTGGAAGCAGGACGTACCTCCCCCCGTGTTTCCTGCCTGAGACCAGACCCAGACGTCACGTTACTGCCTGCCCGGAACCCCTGAACTTCACCCTGTTGAAGGGGAAGCAAGGTCCCTGCTCCCAGGAGCCGTCTTTCTCCTTTCGGGGTGAGTGTGGTCCCACAAGGGCTACGACCTGACAAGGGAAGGTGCGCGGCGCCAGGACGGCGACACCAGGACCAGCAGCCGTCCCCGCGCCCCTCGCCCGCCGCGGCGCTGGCGCCCGTTAGCTCTGTAAGCCCTCCGCCCGACTGGCTCTCACCTCGGGTTTGCCCGTGGGTAAACCGAGGCTCACACCGCTAGCTGGTGGAAGGCCCCGGGCTTGGGGGCGCGGACCCTGATCCTGGTCCCCCGCCCCGTGCCTTCCCCTCCCAGCTACCACCGCTGAAATGTGCACGGCGGTCCCCGGAGCCGCGGGTGACGGCCGCTCTTGCCTCCCCCCGGGTCGCGTGTGCCCCGGGAGGGCCTACGGCAGGCGCCGGCTACCTCTGACCAAGGCTTAGAGAAGGAACGTCGGACATTCTTGTCAGAGAAGGAAACGGAGGGCTGGATCCGGGCCGGCCCGAGAGGCCGGGGCGGGCAGGGCCCCTCGGCGGTGCTGGGCCAGCGCGTGCAGGTCACAGCGACGGCAGCGTGGCCCGCGGGCTGCCCTCGCCGCCGAGGGGCCCAGGCCGGGGATGAAGGCGACCCGCGGCATCTCCCGTCGAAAGCACACACACTGCGTCGCGTCTCAGGCCCACGCCGAGGCAGAGCGAGCGGCCTCGGCTCCCTGCACCTGCTTCCCGCTGCCCTCCGCTGTCCTGGCCGGCAGAGCGGGTCTTCGGGGCGGGCCCCTCCGCTAAGTCCTGTGGGGCCTCGTCTCTCCTTTCGGGAAGCCCAGGCCTGGCAGGTGGCTTTGCCGGGCCCCCCGCACCCCCCACCGCTGTCTCTGCCCAGGCAGAGGGTGACGCTGTCTGTGGTCGGCCGTCACTGCGGGACAGGGGACGGAGCGGGGCGGAGCGTGCGCCCAGCGACCATGTCACCGGGGCTCCGCCGTGGTTCGTGCGCCACCGGGTCAGCGCAGGAGGCGGCCTTCGGGCTCTCGCCCCTGCTTGTGACGGGACACCTACAACCCTCCAGCTGTGGCCGCAGCATCAAAGGCCCAGAAAGGGTGAATGCAGTGACCCGGGGGAAGCTGCCCTCGCCCCCAGGCTCCCCGCACCAGAGGAGTGCACCCCTCCCTGCGTCCTAGGTGCCAGGCTCAAAGCATAACAGGGCGATCGAGGGTTCACGCCTGCCACAGACGGGGTTCCAGGCGGAGCGCTGTGTCCTGGGCACCGTCCAGGAGAGAACGGCCCTAGCGGGGTTTCTGATGACGCGTCACCTGATGGTTTGGGGGTTGAGTACGGCCCTCAGGGCTCCCACGGATCGCCCCTCTGCAGGTGGGGTCTCCTCCGCGCAGTAGGGCAGCGCCTTCAGAGCGACCCCATACGGGTCTTCGTGTGGTCTGTCCCCCTGCAGCTGGGGCCGGCACGCGGCGTGAATTATCTGACATCCCCATGAAAACCCATACCTGTCCTTGTCCTTCTGCTGATGGAAAAACCAGGCTTAGGCAAAGGGTCCAAGGGTTTGGCCCCGGTCGTTCAGGAGGTCGTGACGGGGGCAGTGAGCCTCGGGGACTCTCCGAACTCTGCTCATCCACCGCATCCGCTCGGCATTCTCGAGTGGCAGCATCAGGGTGGGCAGGAGGGAAGAGAAGGGCCGGGTAAAAGGTCACCCTCTGGAAAGACCGTGACCTTGGCTTGAGTTGACCAAGGTTCAAGTCTTACCTTGGGTCAGTGTCTTCACAGTCCCTGGCCCGCAGCCTTCCAATAAGGATGCCTACCCCGTGGAGACATTGCGATGCCCGGATGAGAGCGTGACCAGCGCAGTGCCCCACACAAACCAGGTAAGCCGTATCCCTTCCACCCTCTCCCTGCTGGCACCAGGCTCCTAACTCTGGCCTCCTCCCTCCGTGCCTCCTTCCCAGCCAGGCCACCCCGTGTTCCCGCGATGGCCATTGCTGGTGGATGAGGCTTCGGTTTCCATGGTTGCCCGGACCTGCTTATGGGACAGATGGTTTCCATTGCCCCAAGCTCTCTGCTCAGAGTTGGCAAGGGCCGGGGCCACCGAAGCTGCATTTCCGAGCACCTGGGCTCTCTTCACTCCAGAAGGTGCCTCGGGGATGCTCCCTTTGTCGATTCCTGGGTGAGGCTGGTGACATTTTCTGGAAGCTCCACACAGCATCGGTGTCAAGCGCCAAGGGAGCAAATCATCACTGAGACTCCAAGAGGCTTCTCTGGCTCTTCCGTGAGCTCCCGAGCTCCCCCAGGGCAAGGCCTAGGCCCGCCCTGCTCAGCTCTGCACCTTCTGCGTCCACATCCCTCGGCAGGGAGTAGATGCCTGTGGTGAGCTGCGTCGCCGACCCCAGATCTCGGCCCCTCCCTGTACCCACACCCTTCACAGCCTTTACCTTACAACTTTGCAGTCCTGTCGCTCTACGGGGAGCTTAATCCCCCACCCTGGCCAGGCCTGGCCGTGTGACTTGCTTTGGCCATATGGATGTGTATTATTATCTTAGGAGCTTAAAAAAAAAACACATATTTCTTTTCTCATGGTGTCTGGAGGCCAGAAATCTCAGCCTACCTTAGCAGGGTCCTCCAGTTTGGGCTCCCTCACAGGACCGCCACGAAGGCAGCTGGCCCCTACGCATCTCAAGGCTCAACTAGGGCAAAGCCCTGCTCCCAAGCTCACGCGGTCTGTTGGCAAGACTCCGCTCCCCGCAGACCGCTGGCAGGGGGCTGCCCTCAGTCCCTCGCCACGTGGACCACTTGATCACAGTGCATAAGCCCAGGAGACAATAGAATCCCATAGCCAGACAGAAGCCACAGTCCCGTGGAACCAGGGAAGCCCACGTCTTTGCTGCCTTCTACCGGTGGGAAGCGAGTCACGAGTCCTGCCCATCCCCGGGCAAGGGGAGCTCGCCAGGTATGAGCGCCAGGAGGTGTAGATCCCCGGGGACCTCCGTGGGGGTCTGCCTACTACAGGGTACTTGCAGATGTTGCAGGCAGAACCGAGCTGGCCTCCTCTTGTGTTTCAGCTTCCACCCTAAGGGTGTTCCCTTGGTAACGGAAGATGTTCCAGAAGGAGGATGAGAGACATGTGGCACAGAGCTAAGATCCTCCAGCCAACCCCACCCTACAGCAGAGTTTCTAGCTAACGTGTGGACACACGAGTAAACCCAGCTGAGACCAAGAGAATCACCCAGTGGAGCCCAGCCCAGATAGCTGAACCTAGAAGAAGCCACTGGAGGTTTCTCGTTGTTTCTGGTGCGGCAAAAGCTAACTGATAGCATGAGCAATAAATATTAGTACAATACCCAATAACGTAGTATGCACCTCAGTTTCCTCATCTGTAGCAAGGGCGTAAGGGTCTAATGACCTCACGCGGCCATTACGAAAAGTAAATGAGTTCGTGTCTCCAAAATATTTAAAACAGCGCCTGGTGCATAATAAGCAAGCAAAAAGTGCTTGTGGAATTAAAATAACCGAATCAGCTCACTTTTTTGAGTGTTTACCAAATGTTAAGCATTACCTCACTGACTCGTTACAACAATCCTATGAGATTGGTGCAGTTTTTATCTTCGTTTTCCAAACGGGGTTTGGAAAGCGCAGGAAATGTGCACAGATCACACAGCCAGTGTGTGAAGAAGCCAAGAGCAAATAAAATCCCAGATCGGAGAGCGGGGAGAACAGAGTCGGAAGGAAGAGGCTGGTAGAGTAACAAGAGGTACAAGCGGGTAGACTGGGTTGACTTAGGGCTGAGGCTGCAAAAGCAGGGCATGTGTCAGGGCGTTCCTTTTGTTTGTGCCCTTATGTGCCCCGTGGGGGCCAAGGGGATGAGCCAAGGATGGCAGAACAGAGATGTTTAACTAAGAAAAAAGAAGGGACAATAGTGTCCCCCTTAAGGGACAATAGTGAGAGACGTTTTCCAACAAGGAAGGCCGATTGGAAATGGGAATTGGTTGGTTCAGTGTGACTCCAGGGGACGGATCTAGGTCAACGGTGTGGGTGTTCAGAAAGGGGTTAATGCAAGGAAGAAGTAGATAAGAACTCCAGTTACTCGACCGTAAATAGAGCACCTGAGGACGCAGCGAGGCCCCCACGCTTAGAGAGCTGGAGAGAGACTTCCACCCGGACGAGGAGCCGCACGATTTCCCTTGCAAGGCCCTTCCAGTGCACGGAGTCCAGGCTTCCAAGAAAACAATCACATCTATGCGGATGCAGAACCAAGACCTTGCCAGTGGTGAACGGTCACCTGGGTCATTGCTGATTCTGAGACAGAAAACGAAGACGATGTATCATAAAACTCTACTTTTTTCCTTAAAAAAAAGAGATAGGACTGAATAATTGATCATAATTCCAAACACTGAAGGTGGCCAATAAAATCAGTCGCTATTATAGTCCCCGACAGACGCGTGGATGTCATTGAGCCTCCCCTGGAGTGATCGTGGGCAGAGACTCTCCCGGAGCCCATGGGACCTGACCGAACTCCCCATCCCGACTTGACCTCCTCTCCTTCTCCATCCGGCTTCTCTAAAGCTCATTGTCTCTGTAGCAAGAAGCTGAGTTTTCTTCTGGAAGCTCTTTCCTCTCCTGGTTTTGTGCTGGTGTCCCCATTTCCTCTTGGGGGGCTCCCCAATGGCCAGCGCCTCTGCTCTCCCTGGGCACGTGGCTGAGGCCCCAGACCCTGCCCAGCTTTCCTTTCTCACCGACCCTCACACCTGTGTGGCCGGTCTCAGGCGTCCTGTGTGGTTTTGGCCGCCATCGTGCCAACAACTCATTGACCACACGCTCTAGCCCAGATGTCTCCCCTGGGCAGACACCTGTGTGTCCGACCCCTGCCGGACTTCATCCCTGAATGTCCCCCGGGCATCTCTGACTTTAACTTTGCAAAATTTCCTCTTTAGTTTTTGCCCAAACCAGTCCTTCTTTTTAATGGCCCCATCTACCTCGCCATGCCTGTGTGTGTTCTTAGGTAACTTTCTTTCCCTCTCTGGGTCTTCCCTTTTTTTTTTTTTAAAGATTTTATTTATTCATGAGAGACCGAGAGAGAGGCAGAGACACAGCAGAGGGAGAAGCAGGCTCCATGCAGGGAGCCCGATGCTGGACTCGATCCTGGGACTTGGGGTCACGGCCTGAGCTGAAGACAGATGCTTAACCACTGAGCCCCCCAGGCGGCCCTGGGTCTCAGCTTTTCCACTTGTATAAAGAAGCTAGTTTGGATTATTTCCAAAGTATCTTCCTTTCAAGTCTCACATCTTGTTATTCTAAGGTTCTAGGGACTTTACACGGGACTACGTTCTATTGGGCTAGAAGACACTATAATGGCAAATCCTAATAGCTGAACTCTACTGAACAATTACATATGCTAGAAATTTCTGTGAGAGCTGCCTCTCGGTTGCCTCCATACGTAGCCCCCTCGCAATGACCTTTGCAGGGCCACCAGGTGGGAACCGGGTCCCGGGAGCTGGCAGCGTGGGTGCATGATGACGGCCGGTACCAGGCACCCACACCTCTCTCGCGTCGTGATGCCTCCGTACCCTGGAACTTAAAATATCACCCCTGGGGCAAAGTGGGGCCCAAATAGACTGGGTTAGGTTTCTGCCATTCGGCAAACTGGAGCCTCAAGAGAAAAAGCTGGGTTCGGAGAGGAGACAAGGGGCTATACAGTCCCGGGCTCGTCCCCTGGCTCTGCGGCCGTGTCCGATGCGTGTGCGCAACACCCAGCCCAGGGCCTGATGACCGAGGACGGGTCACCCCTCCCGGGAGAGGCTCCGCACCCCCAGGCTCCCTCCTGTCCCGTCCTTCACTCCCGTGGGCACCGGGCACGGAGGTGAAATGCAGCTGCTCCCGGCCCTCCGGCCCCGCCGAGCCTTTATCCAAGGCCGGGTGAAGCTGCCCCCCGCCCGCTGCTACCCGCAGAAGCTCCTTAAGGCTGCTCAGAAAATTAAACAGCTTGTTGATGGTGACTCTTTCACCCTGGAATTCAACTTGGAATTTGTCTATTTGCTCATCGGTTAATTAGTTAATTGGTTTGCTTATTTAGTAACAGCCGAAGTCTGTGAGACGTGGTTCGTGCAGTTCAAACTTGAAGGTGCTCCCGCATCACGTGGGGGGTCTTGTTAAAATGCGGATTCTGACTCGGAAGCCTGGAAGGGGGCCTGGGTTCTTCCTGCCTCGCGGGCCCCCAGGTGATGCTGATGGTGCCGATCCACACACTACGCTTGGAGGCTCTAAGGTCAGACACACCGGGTTCAACTCCCAACTCCCACTGTCGGTAGCTGGGTGACCTGAGGTCGGTTGATTAACGTCTCTGAGCCTCAATGTTTTCTTCCATTAAATGGGATTAGGGGATCCCTGGGTGGCTCAGGAGTTTAGCAAGAGCTTCAGCCCAGGGCATGATCCTGGAGACCTGGGATGGAGTCCCACATCGGGCTCCCTGCATAGGGCCTGCTTCTCCCTCGGCCTGTGTCTCTGCCTCTCACTCTCTCTGTGTCTCTCATGAATAAATAAATAAATCTTTTAAGAAATGGGATTAAATAACTTCCTGCTGACCATTTGGGTGGGTTATTAAAAATTATTCAACAAAGCCCTGGCGTGTCATGGGAGTTCAACAAGCAGAGGTGTGAATCATGAGGACCGCGTGGCCCCATTTCTGCAGAGTGTAGGAGCACAACTCTGTCCCCAGCCCCAAGGATCCCTCTTGTCCTGATACACTAGCATCTGGTGAGAACAGAACCGTTCTGCAATGGAGACACGGGGAGACAGAGGCAGCGTTCGTCTGTGGCCATTGTTCCACCAGCTTGGAGCCTCCTGCTCTCGGGGCTGATCCTGCCCGGAGCCCAGGTTCTCTCCCCTCTTCAGGCAGCTCAAGGGGTGTCTGTATTATTCACTTTCTGCATTCAGTGTGGATTTCAGGGCAACTGCCTGGCCTGGGATTGATCTGTCCCCCCAGGTCCATCCGAGTCTCGCTCTGAGGTCCCCAGCGCCAGTGGCAGTTTTGCAGGACACACCCTGGAAATAAAATTTCAGCTAAATTACTGGCCAATTAGATTAGATTTTGTTACGAGAAGGAAAAAGGAAAGATGAAAACAACCAAAGGCTCAGGCAAGGGTTGGGCGGGGGGGTAGGGGGAGGCATATGCACGTTCAACAGACAGACAAACCTGCAATGAAACCTCCGGATTGCAGCCTGACTCGCCGACCCTGAGGCGCCGAGGAGCATCTGTCCAGCTTGGGGCCAAGAGGGGACTGGCCCCAGTGGCGGCCCACACGCACGGAGGTGGCTCTCACCTCTGGGAGGCAGGGCCCAGCCTAGAAATGCAGTGGCCCCGAATGCAGACCACTGAGTCCCACAGTGTCGCCGCCGTGAGCCTCCGCGCCCGCCCCCGGACGTTGGAGGTACGTGGCTACGGAAGAGTACGTGGGAGCCTGCGAGATGCCCATTAAGAAGAACAAACGGGGTGATGGGAACAGGGAATACAGACCGGGAGCACCCGGCTGGCTCAGTCGATGGAGCGTGCAACCCTTAGTCTCGGGGTCATGAGTTTGAGCCCCACGCTGGGCGTGAGGCCGGCTTAAAAAAAAAAGAAAGAAACACAAAACACAGCGAGAAACGCCTCATGTCCGTATGCTTCACATCACTGTCCCGTACATACGCAAACGCTAGCAGTTGGAATTTGAGAGACCATGAAGTGCCAGCAAAGTCCTGTCCTGCCGCACGTCTAATGACCGCAGACACGCACCGCGCTCCCCACGCCCCTACTGCCCTGCCAGCACCTCACAAGTACTGACCCAGCCCTGGGCATCATGCCCGTTGACAGGTGAGGAAAGGGAGACCCACGCCCCCCGGCCACTTCCCCGCGCGGGGCCAGCATTCCAACCCGCCGGCCCCATCACTCACGCTGCCTGGCAATTCTGGAAAGCTTGACTCCTTCCTGGCCAAAGACCCGCAGCACTGATCTCACGGCCCTTAACGGCCCTCAGCCTACCTTCTGGAAAACACGGCTCTAAAATGTTCACACGAACACACTTGGTCCCTCCCTCGATCTGGGGTGTGACCTTGACTCGGGTTAGAAGGTTTCCGGGCTGTCACCGCCCGCGCTCTGCTGGGCCCACCGCGGTCCTAGGGAAACACCTGGAGAGCGGACTGAGAGGCAGGTGCCTGTCACCAGGCAGGTTTCAGAAATCGTAACTAAAGCAGCTGTGGAGCACCCGCGATACCTCAGGCTGGGGCCTCAGATCAGCCTTCTCAGGGCGACGGTGGGGGACGTACCAGGACCCCGTCACCACTAACACAGCTGGGGCCCGGGCGGGTGCAGCTGGGGCGGCCTCGCCGTGTCAGCAAGCCACTGCTCCGGGATCCGCGCCCAGAACGGCCCGTAAACCCCCGCAGGGACCTCGCGGCAGCCTCGGAGGCCGATGCAAGCTCCCACATCCTTGAACTGTCGGGTTTCCTCAGCGTAACGGGTGCGCCTCACCCCTGTCGCAGGACGGTCTCCTCATCCTAGGAGCCCGTAGGCAGGGGTGCCATCCTGGACGTTAGAGCCCGGCCTCGAGTCCTGGCTCTGCTGCTTCCTGGTGGCCTGACTTGGGCGAGTCCCTAAAACTCTCCAAGCCGCAACGTCTTCAAATATAAAACCGAAACCGTGGTGACGACCCCACCCTTGGTTTGCCCAGGACACGAGACTTGGCTAAAAGGGGAAAGTCCCAGG
Source organism: Nyctereutes procyonoides (assembly GCF_905146905.1). NCBI lineage: Eukaryota > Metazoa > Chordata > Mammalia > Carnivora > Canidae > Nyctereutes > Nyctereutes procyonoides. The sequence continues at coordinate 960,697 of NW_026575135.1, read as the reverse complement.
CAAACCAGGCCAAGTCTGTCACCGCAGATGATGGCTGGTAAGACCTGCATTCAACCGTACGTTCATTCAGCAAAGTCTGTAGCGTGTCGGGTAATGATAAACACCACGAAGAAAAATAAAGCAAAGTATTCGAGTAGCCCCAAACCGAGAGCAAGCCCAAGTAGCCCTTCGCAGAAGGATGGATGAGGAAGGTGCGGTCCGTTCAGGCAGCGGCGTGGTAACAGCAACAAAACACAAGGAGCCACTGATACACGGGATGTGGATAAAGCTCTTAGACCTTCTCGCGAGCAAACGAAAAACACAGAAGAGCACATGCTAGAAGCTTCCGTCTAGGAAGTTCAAAAGGCAAAGCTAAGGAGTGGTGATGAGAGTCAGGACAGCAACTACCCGAGAGGATGATTACCTGACGAGGGCCGAGAGGAACGGGGGGCGCTGGGGATATTCCGTCTCCATCTGGGGGCCGCCCACACCGAGGATGCGTATTTGCCAAAGTGACGTTGACCCAGGGAGTGCGTTTTATCATGTATACATTGCATACCAACCCTAAAACTATTTTAAATAGCTAAATGCAGCAGCAAAATTGAAGTGGGAGCCCAGGAGATAGGTTTGCACAGTTCCTAGCACAGAGCAAAGAACCCAGCTCGTGTTCGGAATGTTGAACTATTATCGTCCAACGGCTTTCAGAAACCACAGGCCGTGCGTCAGGGAGCAGAAGCCCCTCTCTTGCCTCTTCGGGGGCCTCTGGGTGCCCTCAACCGATCTTGAGAACCTGGTACCTCTCCAGGAGCCCATTAGGGAAGGCTGTTCTTTAAGGGCCTTAACATGGGTCCTGCAATCGGGCTCAGCAGTGAGCCTGGAAAGTTTCTGGCAGGACCACTCTGATTTGCTCGGCCCCGTAAGTCCCAATCTCGAGCCCCTGAGATTGTGGTGACAGAGATAGATAACTTTTCCTATGCAATGGGCTTGAATTATCCCAGGGATAATGGAAAGGTATTTTTCATCTTTAGGGTGTTAATGAATATAAATGGGATTCACAGCCCATTTCTCTGCTTTTTGTTCCCTCTGGGAAGTGAGATCAAAGGAGGAAAATTTCCAGGGGTGGGCAGGGGGGGAGGTCCCACATTCAATCCTCCCATCTAGGAAACCCCCAAGACTAAGAAAGACTGAGGCGATCCCAATGCCTTTCCTTTACTCCTAACTGGTCAAAATTCCTCCAAGTAGAAAGTAATTGTTTTATCACAGGTCATAGGATGTCTTAGCTGCAAGGAGTCGCTGGCCAACAAACCTCTCCAAGTGAACCAGGACCCAATAACACTGCTTTTCAAAGATACAGTACTTTTCTCTCTGCTCGTGACTTCCTTCTGGGCCATAGGGAAGGTGCTGTCTTGGTCCAAATTAGTCCACACGCCTCATGGAAATACTTCTGCCATCCCCCAAATTCCCAGGCTCTGTTCGTGATTGCCTCTGTAAAGACCCATAATCCAAATAAGATCACATCTGAGCTAATAAAGGTTAGGGATTCAGCATATGGGAGTTTGGGGGAACACAATTCAACCCACAGTATGCAGCCAGGGGCTACTGGACAGAGCAGGTCTAGCCAACACCAGTTCCTCCATTCTTCCCCCTTGACAACAGACGGCCCCCATAACATCCCCTAGCTGCCTCCTCTCACCAACCCTTCTTTCAGCCAATACTTATCAACCCCATACTACATACCAGGCACAGTACTAGGAGCTGGGCTCGAGTAGCCACACTACCCACTTCCCCCACCTTCTCAAAGCCTGCAGCCTCCTAGGGCATACCAGACAACAAGACCAAACTCTTGTGAGTCAAAAGTATTTGCACAACCCACGGAGGTAACTGGAAGAGGCTGCTTGTGGCTGAAGGAAGCAGGTGGACTCAGGACCCCCACCTGCCTACCCCCAGAGCTGAGTAACTCAACATCTCAGCCCTCCTCCAACCCACTCAGAGGCTGCTGGTTGCCGTGCTCTGAAGTAGGCAGTCAATTACCACACAGAAAGATGAGCTCTGGGATCAGGGAAGCCCAGAAAACTGGAAGGATAGAAGAGGAGCCCCGACCCTCCTTAGGAGACTCGGAAAGACTTCCTGGTTAGGGGAAGAGGTATTCATGAGAGTCACCAACTGATCATTAGTGTTGTTTACCAACGCCCTACTTTTCTTCCTTTCTAAACACCCAGAGACAGCTCTTGCACATAAAATAGTTTATCAGCTAGCTTTTGCTGTGTAACAACCCACCCCCAAACTTGGTGACTTTAAAAAATCACTATTCATTGTTCTATGAGGTGGCAGTTTGGACTGGGCTCATCTGGGCATTCCTTCAGCTGATCTCACATATATTCTCCTGTAGCTACAGGGAGCTGAGAGTTTTCGCTGGGGGCTGGTTGGGTCTAACACGGCCTTACTCACATATCTGATGGTTGGCATTGGCCGTGAGCTAGAAAGATGGAGGTGATTGAGCCATGTGTCTTCAGTCGTCCAGTCTGGGCTTATTCACAGTAGTGATTAAAGAGAGCATGCAGCGTGGTAAATATGAAGTTTGACCTGAACAGGTGCTTGTCCATGCTTGGGTGCTCCCTACATCATTCCCGGTAATCCCTGCATCATTCCCCTGGTACCTTCTCTGTTGAGGCTGACCTTCAGCTTTGGCGTCAGAATTACTGTGAGTCTCCTCTTCGTTCTGTACATTCCATTTTCTAGCCTTCTATGTCAAGGTGAGAGATTTCCCTTAAGATCTCCATTCCTGGGATCCCTGGGTGGTGCAGTGGTTTGGCGCCTGCCTTTGGCCCAGGGCGCGATCCTGGAGACCCGGGATCGAATCCCACGTCGGGCTCCCGGTGCATGGAGCCTGCTTCTCCCTCTGCCTGTGTCTCTGCCTCTCTCTCTCTCTCTCTCTCTCTCTCTCTCTGACTATCATAAATAAATAAAAATTAAAAAAAAGATCTCCATTCCTGGCTTAGTCTTTGGGCACATTCCCCACTGGACAGCCTCAGTGAAGAGAGTCTGACTCTATACCCATCTTGACCCCAGTCTGAGTGGCCAAGATACAACTCAGACTGGAGTTGAGGGTTAAGGGTTAAGGGTTCAGGCAAGGATTCCATGCATGTTATTGGAGTTTAGTGGAGCAGAGGCCTCTGTGAAGGGACAAGATCTGTAGGAACTTGCTGAAGGAGATGGATTTGTGTTCATACTGAAGGGTTAGCTAAGGAAGCATAATGATCTGGGGTATTACTTCCTTCAAGTGGTTTGTAAAAACACTCATTCTGTGGGATATTGATAGATAAGAACTACACGAGTAGGGGGCTCTTACATCAGAGGCGGTTGTGGAAGTTCTCGTCAGACAAAATTAAATAGGTGCATTACTATAAGATGTCTCAGACCCTTCCTGTGCTCACAGGCATTGTGCTATGTCTCAGAGGAGAACAGAATGTATAGTGTTCCCCAGACTTGGGACTCTGGAAGAGCAAAGGCCACAGTCTGGGCTTGGCCATACGTTTTTGAAGACAATGGGCAACTCCTCTAGAGCAGAGGGTTAGGAAAGACGAGTAGACCAGTGAGAATGGGGAAAATTAACAAGGCAGGAAACCACAAATGTTGGAGAGGATGTGGAGAAAGGGGAACCCTCTTGCACTGTTGGTGGGAATGTGAACTGGTGCAGACACTCTGGAAAACTGCGTGGAGGTTCCTCAAAGAGTTAAAAATAGACCTGCCCTACGACCCAGCAATTGCACTGCTGGGGATTTACCCCAAAGATAGAGATGCAATGAAACGCCGGGACACCTGCACCCCGATGTTTCTAGCAGCCATGTCCACAATAGCCACACTGTGGAAGGAGCCTCGGTGTCCATCGACAGATGATGGATAGAGAAGCTGTGGTCTATGTATACAATGGAATATTCCTCAGCCGTTAGAAACGACAAATACCCACCATTTGCTTCAATGTGGATGGAACTGGAGGGTATTATGCTGAGTGAAGTAAGTCATTCGGAGAAGGACAAACATTATATGGTCTCATTCATTTGGGGAATATAAAAAATAGTGAAAGGGAATAGAGGGGAAAGGAGAAAAAATAAGTGGGAAATATCAGAAAGGAGACAGAACATGAGAGACTCCTAACTCTGGGAAACGAACTAGGGGTGGTAGAAGGGGAGGAGGGCGGGGGGTGGGGGTGACTGGGTGATGGGCACTGAGGGGGGCACTGACGGGATGAACACTGGGCTCACTTCACTATAGTGAGGCTAGACCACGAGCCAGCCCTGGATCTAGATCCAACTGAGATTCATCATTACTACCACCACCACCACTATCATCATTACTATCATCACCATCATCAACACTCCCACCACCACCATCACCACCATCACCATCATCATCATCATTATGATTGTCAACACCACCATCATCATCATTACTATCCTTGTCATCATCGACACTCCAACCATCATCATTCATCATCGCCATCACCACCACCATCATCACCATCACCATCATCATCATCATCATCATCACCATCAAAAGTCTCTTCCGAAGAGCTCTGTGATTCTAAATTGTGGCTAGGAAAAGAGCACTGTGGTGGAGCCAGACACATAAAGTTCAGTCCCAAATTTATCAATAACTGTGCATTTACGTATAGTTTTCAGAAATCAGTTAGTCCCTCTAAGCCTCAGTTTCCTCATCTGGATAAGGATGCATAAAGTCCAAATTAAAAGGATGAATGAAAAAATGCTCTATCAATACTAAGCAGTAAGGATATTCTACTCTCACTATTATTCTGTGCCTCCTTGATCTACCTTGTGCCTGATTTCCCAGGAATATTACCTAACGTCCGAGCTCAGCTCCTGTGACACACTCACCATCTCAACATCCCTCTGCCCTGGTGTGGTGGGAAAAATATGTATTGAATCCTCCCAAGCTCTGTGACTTCAGGTGAGTTAACATCCTCCTCTGAACTTGTTTCCTTATGTGGAAAATGAGATTATATGTGAGATCACAAATGTTAACTGCTGGGCATCTAGAAGCTACTCCATGGATGTTCATGCTCTCTCCCTCATGACTCCCTTAGGTGTAGTTTTAACACAGAACATCCAATATAATGGGAACACGACAACCCAAAGAGAATAATGATTTGTGCTGGTTTGCACAGGGAGGCCCTGGATGAATTTAGACCGGGGTACAGGTCTCCTGACTTCGGGGTCCTCTGGATTAGACCACAGCAGCCCAAGAATACAGCAACCCCCTCATTCTTTGTTTCCAATGTATGAAGGAACAAGAACTCCTGCAAGAAAGCTCCTGGTGCTGACAGCTCTTACAAGAGAAAAGGGGCCCCAACAGCTGGAGACACAGGGAGGGGGAGAAATAGTGTTATCTTGCCAAACACACATATGAAAGTGTCATTTCATCTGCACTTGCCTCAGTTACAAATAGAACTTTCCTTTCCAACCAAAGTTACTTCAATAGCCCGCCTAATGTCCTGTGGAAGGGATGTGTGCCTTGCATGCATGAGTTGTTATTGATTTCCCCACAAAGGCCAATTTGGGGATGCCAGACAGCGTGAGCAGAAAAGTTAAAACAAAATGCTAGCTAAACAGCCGCACACAAAGGGAGCATGTTTCCCTCCATTGGTGGGTAAATGGGAGGCTGGAGCACTGATTGCTGGTTAATTCTCTCAGGCACAGAGGCAGGGTTCCAAGCCTGCCATGTAAACTGTGGCTCTGGAAGGGCACAGTGGGGGACAGCGTTGTGAGTAGGGAAGAACGCTGGTCTGGAAATAAGGAGACCTGAATTTGAGTCCTAGATCTGCCAACAGCTCGTCCAAGCTCTCCCAATCAATCCAGTTCCCCAGTACATCATGCGTAAGGCCAAGTGTGTAGGAAAAGATCATCACAATCACGACTACTATCAATAGCTGCTTTTATTCATTTATTGAACTACTGTGTGCCAGGCACGGTGCTGGGTACAGACCTGGTTCTGGCTATCTCAACACGTAGAACCTGGTAGAAGAGATTGGGAGCAAACCTTAAATTACAGGTCCCAAAACATTTTTATATTTTTACCATTTCAAGTTGAATGGTGGTTACCAGGGCCGGAGTAGGAGAAATAGGGAGAGGTTGGTAAAAGGGTACCAACTGTCAGTTACAAGATAACTAAGGTCTCAGGAGCTAAGGCACGCCGTGGTGACTACACTGTATCGTATAAATCAAATTTGGCTTAAGTGTTCTCTCACACACGAAAGGGAAATATGGGAGGTGATGGAGGTGTTAATTAGCTCGACAGTGGGACTCTCCACAATGTATATGTGCATCAAATCATCACGTTGTACACTTTAATAGACAGTACAATTTTTATTTATCGATTATACCTCAATGGAGCTGGGGAGAAAAGAGTCAACTAGGCAAAAAGATTGGTGCGAGAAAAAATAAGACGAGAATTTTCAACTAAAGGGAATGTGAGTCAGACCCTGTGTTGAGCTCTTTATTTACATAATCACATTTCAACAATCCTTTGAAGTTGGTTCTATGATTGTCCCCAATTTACGAACGACGAGCCCGGTCAGAAATGGCTAGGACAGTCTGTCCCAAAGCACACACGTGATTTGGATAAGTGGTGCACTTGGGAGACCAGATCCTGAACCCAGGGATGTTGGGCTCCAAAGCCTATTACCTTGGCTGCTACATGCTACCATCCCCCAGACCATGTGGATCATCCTCCCCCTCCCCCTGGTCCTCACACTCACACCCTCTCCCTCCCTATAATTAGTTATTGTGCTATGAAATCAATACTACCTACCAGGCAACCTCAGGATGCTGCTGGCTACAGCCCTTGTAGGTAAGCAAGCGTTCAGCTGGGACCTCTGGCCTCAGCTGGACTTGACTCCTGGCTCTGGATTGAGTTCAAGGATGCCACATACTTGGACTCAGAGTCTACCCAGGGCATGTCTGTTCCGATAGTGGATGACAGGAGTACAAGAGGCAGATCTAAACCATGCAGGCACGTTTAAAGACTTCACTCATGTCATGTCCAAATGGCCAAAGTCATACAACCATTGGCCAAAGTCATAGAGCCAAACCCAAAAAATATTGTTCGGAAAAACATATTCTGCAAACTGTAGTGAGAAATTCCACAAAGTCATGTGGCAAAAGATATGCGTGTGTGGTGGGTTTACACTATCCGATTCCGATCCACCATACCCTCTGTGGCTCCTGAACCCAATGCTAATGGTGCTCCCCTGGCCTCCACATTGGGAAAGAGATGAGAACGAGCCCCTATTCATCTCTGCACCTGGCTTTACCCATCTGCAGGGGCCCTAGATGACCCATCGGGCCTCTCCGACTCTGATACGTGCCCTTTCTGAGACGCCAGGGTTGGGAGATTATAGTTGATTGAGTGAGTCTGAGAATTGAAGAGAAGTTGACTGACATGAAAAGCTGGGCTTGGAGAGACTCCTGGGAGAGCTCCTGTCCCACAGAAGGAAGGATCTGGTGCCATCAGCTAAGCAAAGACCTGGCTCTCGGAGTCGTGTAGTGAGTCTGCATATACCCCGATGGCTGTCACCTGTCCAGACCAGCAGCCTGGGCACATGTTTAAATCCTAAGAACAGGGGAGATTGGCTTTAAAAAAAATTCAAAGAGCTGGTCCCTAAACAGTGTGGTACACTGGGACTCAAACAACCTTACCTTGTCCCGCCCCCTCCCAGAGCACAACCCAAATGAGGAGCCCCGTGCTTCGTCTCTCACCCCACCAGGGTTCTCTCCGAGGAGGTACGCTCCTCCCCAGAGGTTGCTTGGTCAAAGTTCCCTTAAGGAAACCTCAACCTCTCTTTGAAGAACCTCTGACCAGTATTCCTGACCAGAACCGTTCAGTGAAATTCCATCCGTCACTTCCTTTTAGATATTGTTTGGGCTCCTCTCCACTGACAAGTGGCGATAGAACATCACAGAATGGGAATCTCAGAGGACAGCCAAACTTCAGGGGGAATGCGGAGAAAGAAGCAAAAGGAGAGAAGGAATCGGAGCCCCCAGGATGGGCACAGAGGACTGGACGGTGGCACAGGAGGTCCCCCTGAGCCTGAGCGGGGCAGAGCAAGAGCCGTGGTGCACCTGCGAGCAGTGGTGAGAAGCCCTCTCCCCATGGACCCCAGTCAAGCGTGTCGTAGGCCCGGCTCCTACATCACAGAAGGCCCCGGGCAAGCCATGTCACTGCCTTTAACCCCGACATCTTCATTTGCAAAATGACGCATGTAAACCCATCGCCCTGGATTATTTTGCAGGAAGAGATACACCGGATGCAGCATGGCTGGTACAATGGATGTGCTCAATAAAGAGCAGCGGTGACTAGGAGGATGCGGGGGGTGAGTCCTGGATGCCTGCCCTGGGCACGGTCAACTCACAGGGCCCCTCCCAAGGTACTATCTATATGGGATGACAGTGTGCTGCCCCCATCAAAGTGAGCTGAGGGGTGAAGAGCTGAATGGAGGGAATTGGTATTTTGGCAGTGACCCCGCCCCCATCTCAAAGCCATTCTCGACTCAATAGAGATGAGAAATCCCCATATTGCTGTAAGTAAACCTTATAGTTAGCACACAGCAGTTAATACCGCCTCGTGCACCATGGTGGACTGCAACAGTCACGGCCCCGATTTTTCACCAGTCCCTGTATCTTCGCACCTTGACAATGACGCTGTAGCTCCCCACCCTGAAGAGGTGGGGTCCATCTGCAACCCCTGAATCTGAGCCCAGCCACACGAGTCCCTTAGAATAAGGTAGATGCATAGTGTGTCCCTTCTGGGCCCAACCACAGGAAGCCTTGGGCACTTCTGCTCTCCGGGACCCCTGTGCCCATCCTACAAGATCAGGCTCAGGCAAGCCTGCTGGTCCCACAAGGAGGAGCCACCTCCTGCAGAGCGGCTCAAGCATGTGTGTCTCCAGAGGGGAAGCCAAGAGGAGGCCGGCCGAGCCAGAGCAGGGACCCCCACCCCCAGCCAGCTGCAGCCAAACCGACCCACACTGGCCAAACCACCCATCTCACACACAAGCCGTAGAGCCTTCTGTGCCACCAAAGTTTTATGGTTGCGTGTTGCACGGTGTTATGATCGTAGCCGTAAATAACAAGACACGCGCTAATATAGATCCATCGGCCACGGCCGCCTGGAGTTTTGTGTTAAGAAAGATTCACATCCAGGCTAAGCAGAGCAGAGTAGCATAATGGAGATCATGAGCAGAGAAATCGGGAGGGACGGCGCACAGGAAATATATTTTCCATCTCTGAGTGGCGTTTGGCGGCACGGATATTTCGGTCCGAGCTAATTTTGCCTGTCTGCCGGCCCAACTTCCCAACAAGAATTACAATAAAAATAAAATCTCGAGGATCTGTTTAGTTTGTAAAGACCCTTGCCCGGAGTCCATTTCAAGATGCATCAATCACAGGCTGCTTACCGGTAACTAACGCCGGCGTCTACCTATTGATCTTTGCCCATATTTTTATTCATTACCTTCCCCCCTTCCCTCCCCCTTCCCTCCCCACCCCCCCCACACACACACAAGGATCCTGTAACCGGTATTTGACAACTGGAACTCTTACAGGTGAGGGTGGCCAAGATGCCTCAAGATTCCATACTCTGGTCCTCTTTGAAATGAAAGAAAACACAAAAAGCTTGATCATTGGGTGGAAATCTCCGAAGACCTCTCCCAGGGCAGATCAAGTCTGGGCACCCACAGGGGGTTGAGCCGCGGAGCCAGGGTCCTAAGATGGCAGGTCCCGAGGCCACGGGCTTCTCTGTTGGACTTAAGCTCCGGGCAGAGGCGGCGGCTGTTTTGCGAGAATTGCCCAGGGACGGGAGGCTTAGAGGAGCTGCGCGGCTGCAGCTCGGCCTCGGAGACCCACGGGTGTTGTGCACTGCGCGGTGGGACAGGGCGGAGGCGGGCACCCCGGCCAAGCGAGCCCCCCACCCAGCGAACGTAAGGGACGGTAAAAAGCCCCTGGGGAATGGGGTGGGAAGGGCCGGGGGACACAGTGGCTGTGGACCGGGAAAGCCTCCGACCTCCCTGGCTTCTTATTCTACAACTTTGTGAGCTTTACCAGCATCTTTAGAAAAGCTCAATCACTAATAGAGTCGCTGCACTAAGAGAGCGTGTCACCCGGGGTCCAGGGAGACAGTTAGCAAGAAAATCCATACGACCCTGGCAAAGTCACATGCTGAATATTGCATTTCGTTCGGGGGCACCTCATTACCAGGCCAGAGCACACAAACTGGAGGCGGTTCAAAAGCAAACAAGAAAAAATGATTAGGGGAATGGAGACATTGATCAAGGCGGAAAGACTGAAATAAATAAATGCGGGCGCGCGGGTGCAGGAGCGTGTGCATGAGCATGTGCATGAACGTGTGTGGGAGCGTGTGCATGAGTGTGCGCGGGAGCTAGGAGAGCCCAGGGCGGCACCTGCAGCATCGTGCAGGGGAGAAGGGCGGGGAAGGAGGAGCACGGGGTCGGCCTGAGGGCCGAGCTGGGCATGGGGGCAGGGGGCGGGGGAAGCAGGCGTCCCTCGGGAGAATGCGCTGCGGCCACCAGATTCCGCCGGGGAGTCAGGCCTACACCGAAGGGCCTGGCATGGCTCCTTGAAAGGTTCCTGAGTCGTGGGCAAGCCCTAGAGGGCAGAGAGCCCAGGAGCACGGGGGCAGGGCTTTGCAGGGGTCGGTGTGGCGCTAGGGGGCCCCGGTTCCCCAGGATGCTCACCGTCACGGCACCTAGCACTGGCCCTGCCTCCCTCGGAGCCCTGCGCGGCCTCCCCGCAGCTGCAGCTGAGCGCCCACCTTCTGTTCCAGGCTGGCCCGGAACGAGGCTCTCCCAGATGGTGACGGGAGGTGCATCCCTCTCAGTGACCTCTTGTCTCTCGAGTCTGGTCCGTAACTGCTCGTAGTGACGTGCACCCGAAGAGCACTGTCTTGCCACCCCCTGGGCCACGGATGGCCCCAGGAGGGCCCGCCTCCCTGGGCAGGACCTTGCATTGGGCCCGCCCCCGCCAGAACCCAGCAGGCGCCTCCGACCCTGTCTGGGCCTCAGCTCTCCACCTACAGGGTGGGCAGCGTCGTGTCTGCCCCCCAGGTGGCTGTGCATGCGGGACACGGAGCCGCCGCACGACCACCCCGAGGCCGCCGCTCTTGCCGGAAGCTCTGCTCCTTGTCCGGGGCCACGAGGCTCAGGCCGGACACGTCCGAGGCGCCTGATCCTCCTCCGTCTGTGTGGACACCGCAGCTTCTGAGGACGGCCCCCCCACCCCATCTCCGGTCTCCCAGCCCTGACCATGGCTGTAGCTCAGTGGCTCATTTCCACCCGATTTGGCCCCTGTGTCCACTGCTCATCCACAGATGAGTCTTCCCGAAGCACAAGGTCAGGGACGTCACTCTCCCAGCGGCTCCTCACGGACGGCACTTAGCCCGGCGCTCAGTGCCCCTGGCCTAGCCCGGGGGCTCCTTCCCTGTGCCGCTTTCCGTCCACACACGGCCCACCCCCTCGCCACAGCTGCCTTCCCCCTGGTCCCGGAGCTTGGCCCCTGCCCCTCACTTGAGCTCCGACTTGAGCTCACACTGCGCCGTCGCCCCCACTGGCCCACCCCCCACCCCGCGGCAGGTTACCCCAGCTTCCGGGACCCTCAGTTCTTCACCTACATTCTTACCCTCAAATCCGGCAAATGTCGGAGCACCTCCCTCGTGCCATCTACAGTTTGGAGATGCTGCGTCCATCTCTCTTCAGCTAAGTAGCGAGCTCCCCGAGGTCAGGAGTTGATGCTCTTCGTCCGTGGGTCCTGGGACTGATCCGCCTCCAAAGGGAGCAGACGGGCTTCACCCCAGGAATTCCAGCTGACACCGCGGCCCCAGGCCACATCCTACCCCTCGAGCCAGAGCCCAAGGAGACAGCAGGGCCAGGGCCTGGCCAGCATTCGGGCTCCAGCTGGTCTTGCTCTGGCATCGTGAGACGAAGGCTCCGGCTGTGAGGAGGGCGTCCCGCCCGAGGCAAACGGGGGCCACGGGAGAGATCCATCCCTCCAGTCCGATCCACCAACAACCCGTCCTGAGAATCCCACCGGCCTCCACCAGCTCCTGTTTCGGGGACGGGCAACCACAGCCTGCAGGCCAGCTCAGGCCACCGCCTGTCCCTGTAAGGCGCCTCGGGAACGCCGCGCCCGCGCCCGGGCCTGGCTGCTTTCCCACCAAACAGAGCCAGACACCACGTGGCCCCTGCAGCCAAACACACCTACTCTCCGCCCCTTACAGGGAAGTTGGCCAAATCCTGACCTGCAAGGAAGAAAGCGGCGTGGGTTTCTGGGTCAGATCAAGCTTCGGCCCCCGCGTCTGCCCCCGCCAGCAGTCCACACAAGTCACAAGCTAAGGTGAGGCCGCCCTGGGCGGCTGGGGACCCGGCTAGAAATGTCCGATGGCCCTGCGGAGGGGGAAGGGCAGCCCCGCAGTCGCAGGGACAGGGCTTGGGGACGGAGGTGGCCGCACCTGGCTCTGCACCCCGTGGAAGGAGACAGACGGATGGACAGACAGACGAAAGCAGCAAAGGCCGGGTGCACTGCCTGCAAGTCCCATGGGTCCAGCTCCGGGTCCCGAGCCCCAGGGGCTGCGTCCCTTCCGCGGGGCTGGAACCAGGCCCGGGCCTCCGTCGCCCTCCGCCTGTCGCCGCACGGTCGCCCCCGGTCCACGGAAGGTGAACGGCCCGGCCGCCGCGGGGAGCCGCCGCTTCTGTCGCCGGGCCCTGAAATTGTGTTGGAAGGTTGGCGGGATTAAGGGGATTAAGACATTAAAGCGTCATTACCGCGTCCACGGGGGATTTTCAGGAGACTTTACACCATCATCTATTTGTCCTGTTACACAAGACTCGCAGCAATAGGCTGATGGCAAGGGGGAAAATATCCGTGGGATCGATGCCCTCACTTTCTGGTAACCACGCTTAGCGGAGCCGGCCGGTCCCCTGGCCTGCAGCCCCTCCGGGCGCGCCGCGGCATCATCGCTGGAGAATCCGTTGGCCACTTAAGGCCTGAACCTGGGGGCCGATGGGGGGCAGGAGAGACGGCGGCTGCCCCCCACCCCGCCCCAGCACCCCCAGGCCTGCTGACCCAGCGCACCCATCGGCCCGGATCCCGGCGCCCGGCGGAGGGCTGGGGGACACAGGCCACTGTGGAAGGGGGGTGGGGGCAGAGGCCACCATGGAAAGGGGTGGGCGGCTGCCCATTCTGGGTTCCCTGTCCGGGGTCACCCCACCCGGGTCACTCTTTAGGGCCAGGGGCTCTCTGCTCTGAGCTGCTGCCACCCGGGGTCGGGCGCCCGCCCTCTGCTCCCTCTGCCGGGCCTGCCTCCCCCCCCCCCGCCCCCTGCAAACCGCAGACAAGGTAACACCGTAGAAACCGCAGCTCCCAGCTCCGGAGTCCCCACCCACGGCGGCCGCTGCGCCCGCCCTGACACACACCCACTCATGGGACGGCGGCGGGGCCTCCACACGTAGGTGCGCTTGTGGATCCCATTGTGCAGATGGAGGAGTTGAGGGGGGAAGAACGACAAAGCCTGGCCAAGCTCACGCTGCCGTTAGCAACAGAGCTGGGGTTTGGCTCCGCACAGGGCGGCACAGGGGTTAGGGACCCCGCCTTCCCACGGGGGTGCTGCTGCCACCCCCGAGCCGTGGCCAAGTGTGGATGCTGCCTTCTCACCCGCAAGCCACGGGGACACCCTCTGGCATTCCCGCCAATCTACTGCTCCCATTCTTTAGATGGAGAAACTGAGGCTCAGAGAGCGGGAGGCGCAACCAGCCTGAAGGCGCATAAGGGGCCAGCGCCTCGGAGATTCAGACCCAGGCCTCTGACGCCAGCGCCCGGGCTGGTAAGGAGACCCAGGCTCGCCGCGCGGAGCACAGCCGGAGAAGGGGCTCAAGAACGCCGACGGCACGCTCAGTAGGCGCCCAGGCCCCAGAGACGACGAGCGGGGAGCCCCTCTCCCCGGGAGGGCGGGACGCAGGCTCTGGGCCCCTGGAGAGCAGGGTCTGCTCCTGCGGGCACCATCGGGGGTCCCCGGGCTTGGCCTGGAGCCTGGCATCACACCAGGTCCCCGTGGACCATCGCATCGCACGAGCTCCCTCGTGGAAACAAGGAGGCCGAAGCTCAGACAGCTGGGCGACCGCCGGGAAGTCACACCCCTGGGGCTGGGACCCCCCCGGGTTTGCTGGTGGCCCGTCAGTGCCATCCCCACCCGCTGTCTCCCCCCACAGGCCCCCAGCGCCCTGAGCTCGGCCCACACCCACCCGACGCAGCCGCCCAGGGGCCCTCACACCCGTCCCCAAGCCCTCAGCCCCGACACCCCTGCGGGTCCCTGCAGGCACCGTGGGGGGCAGCGGGCGCCTTGGGCAGGCTGCCCCGGGCTCAGGCTCCCTCCGCCGCCCGCGCTCCCGCTCAGGGACCCGTGTGATTCACCTCATGACAAACACAGTGTGTGCCAAGCCCGTCAGCCCTGCGGTCTTTGTTTCTCAGCCCCCCTGAACCCCAGGCAGCATTTTAGTCAAACTAACAAAAAACGAGCATGACGGGGGCCAGTCAGCATTTACTATGTGCCGGGAAAGTGCCGGACGCGCCTGGCCCGTGCTGGGCGTCCTCACCCCGCCAAACAGGTGGAAGGGGCAGGAGATGCTTCAGAAGCCCCCTCTGGCCCGCAGTTCTGGAATCTTCCATTCGCTCTGCCAGGAGGGCTTGTCATCGGGTGTTAGAGGGGAGGAGCAGAGGCTCGGGGCCCAAGACCAGCGGGGACGGCGGAGTGGGGGCGCCGGGGCCTGCTGGGAAGCTGGTGGCCGGGACTTCCCTTAGCCCGTCTCCTCCTCCTCTCTCTCCGGCAAAAAGCCAGCGACCCTCCCCACCGCCACCCTCTCCCTTGGCGGGACCTCGCAGCTCCCCAGGGTGCTTCCGGACCAAGGGATGGGGAGACAGCGCCCGGCGTGGCTCCGGGACAGCAGAGGCCCCCCGGCAGCCCTGGGAACAAGTCTCCAGTAATTGGACAGGATTAAGGGGATTAATACGTTAATGCATTATTAGCGCTTTTATAGGAGATTTCCACAGGGCTGAGCGCGGTGATCCCCGCGCCCCGTTATATACACTGGCGCTAAGTGCTCTAACTGGCCCGTCGCCACTGAAGGGAGCAGACAAGGAACGGCCCAACTGTCGGGGCCCGTGGTCCCCAGCTGGCCACCGCTCCAGGCCGCGCCGGGAAGCCCAGGGACGTGGGGGCCAGGCGTGGGCTTCCCGACATCCTGCCCCGTGGGCCGCGCCGTCCAGCGCCCCGATCGCTGGGCTGGAGACCAGAGGACCCTGCTTTCGGCCCCAGCCGTGCCGCTCCCCGCCTGACCGCCGCCTGACCTTCCTGAAACTCGGTTTCCACATCTGCCAACGCGGGTGGTCATGTTGCCCACCTCACGGGGTGGCAACGAGCCCCTGCTCTGAGCCTGTTGATGAGCGTGCTCAGGCCTGTGCTGAGGGAGGACTCTCGTTTTCTGGATGGACTGAGCTGCTGATTGTGCCTCCTGGAGTTCATCTGCCGGGAAGGCCTAGCAGCCCTTGGAGGGACAGCAAGTGGAATATGTCCGAGGGCCTGGGAGCCGTCCCTGGGGACAGGGGCCGGCGAGACGATGGTGGAGGGTGGCGAGCTGTGAAGGAAACAGCACCTTCCAGGGGAGGCCGGACCCCTCGATGTCCCTCCCGGGGCTGGGTAGCAGGTCACGTGGGAAGTCCCCCAGCACCCGGAGATCTCGGTTCCTTGGAGTTTAACTGTCTTTGCAAATTAAGCGCCTGGTTCAACCCCCTACAGGAGGGAGGTGTGCGTCTGCAGCTTCGTGGTTGAGGATAATAATCCTAGAATCGTGGCTTCAGAAGGGTCCTGAAAGGCCTTTTCCTAGAAATGAGCAAAATATCCGGTACCTTCCCCTCTGCAAATCCAGGCTGGGAGGCAGGAAAGATGGTACCAAGGGCCCCAGGCTCTGTACCTGGAAGGGGACGACGCGGGTGGATCGACACTCGGGTGGGCGCCGTGACTGAGATGCAGAGGATGAGCCAGGACCAAGACCGGCAAAGGGACAAGGGTGGAGGTGGAGGCCGCCAGTAAGGGAGACGGCTGGAAGGAGGGCGGAGCGCCACGGGATGAAGAGGATGGATTCTCTTGGTTAATGAAGAGATTGGTGTCACCTGGACAGAGTGACCCATTCGGGAATTGCAAGGAACAGCAATGAGGGGCTGGGAACAAGTATTTTTTGTTCCCCTTTTCTGGGCTCCTAGTTGGATTCCACGTCCTGCCCCTTTGCGGCTGGGAGAGCCGCGTGACTAGCTCTGCCCAAGGAGCCGGGGCAGGAAATGCCATGTGTCACTTCTGGGCTAAGCAGGTGATCATCAGCGCGAGGCCCTTCCCAGACCTCTTTTCTCTCTGGCCCAACGATCGGCGACGTTCCCAGTGGCACCTCTTCCACCGGCCGAGGACCCTGAGCCATCCCAGGGAGCACAGCCCCCCATGACCCGCCAAGAGCACTGAACTCGCAGCACAAACACAAAATAAACCCTTGTTGTTTAAGCCTCTGAGAATCGGGGGTTATTTGTTACCGGAGCACAACGTCGCCTCTGACTAATATGGGAAAAGTGAACGTTGCGGTCGGGGACCTGTGAACACCATCGGTTCAGTGACCTCCGTATAAAGAAAAATAATAATAATCCCCAGTCCCGATCAACAGCGCCTTTGCTTTAAGCCAGACTCGCTGCCTCCAAACTTGAAAGCAGTGAAGACTTTGGAGAGCTTGCCTAGAGTCTCTCGGCAGCTAACTTTTGCTTTTTGATTCCAGATGCCGGGAGAGACGAGCCCTGTGTGTGTTTTACATACATTAGTCACGGCACACACGGGCCCGGATGTTGGCCGTTGGAACGGGCCTCCCATGCGCACATGCGTCTGGACCGGGCAGATAGAAACCTAGCCGTAATGAGTTTGCCCCTCGTCCATGACATTTGTGCTTTGTAGGGGGGAAAATAAAAAAAAAAAATTTAAATCCCAAAGTCTGTTTGCTTTCAACACAGTCACTGTGATGAGGTCTGGGAGCTGTGACTTGGATTTAAACTTCGCTTCCCGACAAAGCCCAAGAGAGAAGTTAGGGGTGAATCAGGTGCATTTCAGAATCTTGGGTGTTTTTATCCAAATTTGCATTTTTTTCCCCTCTTTCCACTGAAAAATCGCCTGGTCTGAGATGAAGGTGGAATTCCCAGGATAAATGTTGATATCCTTATTAGAAAGGGAACTAATGGCGCCTGAGCCCCCCCGCCCCCGTGTGTCGGCATCGCATCGGCTGTTCCATACATTAGCTCCCTCTGGCCCCACGTTAACTCCTTGAGGGAAGCATATTAATTCCACTTTGTGGCCACGGCATTCAGAGACGTGAAGCAATGTACACCAGTGCCGGGGTGTGCCCCTGGCCTTGCCGACTCAAGGACCCACGCTTTCCCCCTATTCCACCCTGCCGTGGGATCAGGGACCAAAATCACGTCCTCACGAAATAAGTGTAGTGGACCAAGTCTTACTCTGTCAGGAGGATCACGTGGTGGTGCGGAAAGAACGTGGACGATAGCATCCATCAGAGCTGGGTTCAAATTCCGGGACCGCCACTTAGCGCTTTTAGAAATTACAGTGCCCTCCTGAGTTTCTTTTTCCTAAAACGAAGGAGAAACTAAAGAAAAGGGTACCTGGACAATCATAGAGTAAGCAAATAAATGGGCAAGATAAGTTCAGGTCGCGGTAGGGCTTGAGGAAATTCGGCCGTGATGACGTGTGAGCAACGGAACAATGGGTGCTGGAGAGACGGAGTCAGCGCTTGGGGTGGGGTGGCCCCAGAAGACCTCACAAGGTGGGGCGTTTGTGATAAGATTCAATAAATAGGAAAATGATAAACTAGAAGATCTAGGGGCACCTGGGGGGGGCTCCATGGTCGAGCGTCTGCCTTCAGCTCAGGGCGTGACCCTGGGGTCCTGGGATCGAGTCCTGCATTGGGCTCTCTGCATGGAGCCTGCTTCTCCCTCTGCCTGTCTCTGCCTCTCTCTCTGTGTGTGTGTGTCTCTCCTGAATAAATAAATACAATATTAAAAAAAAAAAACAACTTAGAAGATCTGGGGGTGGAACAATCCAAAAAGATTGAATAGCTGACCTGGAGGCCTCTGGGGGGAATATGCCTGGTGTGTTTGAAGGACCAGTGGTGGGGCAAGAACGAGCCAGCACAGAGCAGGGGGTAGCTCAGAGAGGCAGACAAGCAGCAGGGTCCTCCGACAATTCAGGAAACCCCAGCCCGGGGCTTCGTTGCCAATAAAACAGGAACGAGAACGACGATACCTGGAAGAGCAGACTCTGTTAGTCCACGTAAGTGACTTATGGCCAACTCTGCATCTCCCAGGGTAATGGCAGCCTCTGTGACAAACAAGCCTTTTGTGACCAATGTAACGGTGAATGGTGAACAGGGTTCTTGGGGGACAGGTATCTCCCTGACCCGCTGGCCCAGGCTCCTTCCGTCTTGTGGCTCTGCCATCCCCAGGGCTCTCCACATCCAGCTCGCGAAGAGGAAAGCAAGTGTAAGAAGGAGGCATATCCTCTGATTACCCGCATGCACAGGGGGCACACATGGCCTCCACTCACAATGGAATGGCCAGGGCTCGCCACGTGTTCCCACCTGGGCGCAGGGGAACCGGGGAAGGGTGGTCCCAGGAGCAGCCCCCCAAGGAGGGAGAGCACACATGCTGATCCACAAAGAGGCACTTCTGCCAGAAACACCCACGGAGGAGGATGTCCCTGGCCTGCCGGCGCGGCCCCGGAGCGTGCATGCAGCTGGCCTGCGTCAGGGGGAGCACCACGCCCCCGTGAGCCTTGAGGCCCTGGACCGGAACTTGCCGGGCCATGTGCTTGCTTTAGGCTTAACCTGCGGGCCAGCAGGCCAGGCATCCGCACCGACTCTCCCTGAGTGACCTTACGCCGGCCACCAATTTTGCCTTTTTCTGAGCCTCATTCTCCTCTTCTGAGAAAGAAAAAAAAAAAATAACAGTCGACTCTCAAGGGGTCTTGTCAGCCACAGACGTCCCCACTTCCATGATTCGGGGTGTCTCCCCTGCCTTCCCACTGGCAGACAACACGAGATTTGCTTTGCAGCTCCTACCTGTGTACGGACCACGTGGCTCAGGAGAAGGAGGTGCCGAGGCGCCCCACGCTTGTAGCTCCCGTGGCCTCGCCGCTGCTCCCACCAGATGAATCCCTTCCACCCTGAGGCCCGCTCCCCCTATTATTTGGATCTAATCAGAATAGCTCGGAATTTGCAACGCCTTGTGCCCTTCTATTGAATGACTCCAGAGTGGTCTGTTTCCAGTTTGTTCCCGAGAGAAGGGCGGGAGGAGGATGGGGAAGGGATGAACGAGCAGAGGTGCGACGGCGAGAGGAGACGGGCAGACACACGGACATCCAGGCCAGGTCAAGGTAAGGAAAGGAAGAGCCAGTCGGGTGGAGAGTCCACAGCGGGTGGGAGGAGGGTAGGGACGGGGAAGGAAGAGAAGGCCGACGTGCAAGCCCGGGCCCCAGCAGGGGTGCCAGGAGGGGAGACAGCAGGCAGACGGGCCATCCAGGGCCCGGGCAGGAGCTCCCGCGGCCTGCGGGAGATAGAGGTGCAGGGGATTCGAACGAGCCCCAGGCGTAGGACAGACAGATGGCTGCGGGTTCCAGGACACCAGGGCCCAGTCACGCCCACTGGAATGGATGTCGGTGAGGTGAGGAGGCTGCAAAGCGTGAGATTCGGAGGAGGCAGGGGGAGGCCACCGTGGAACAGCTGGGGCGAGCTGCTGCCAGGGCCAGGGCCAGGGACAAGGTTAGGGCCAGGGACAGGGACAAGGTCAGGGCCAGGACCAGGGATAAGGATAGAGACAGGGACAGAGACAGGGATAGAGACAGGGATAGGACCAGGGATAGGGATAGAGACAGGGACAGGGCCAGAGACAAGGATAGAGAGAGGGACAAGGACAGACAGGGCTAAGGAAGGGGACAGGGATGGGGACAGGGACGGGGCCAGGGCCAGAGCAGCCCCCCGAGATCAGGGCCAGCAGCGGGCCCCCCAGGCCTGGGCGCACCCGACAGAGGATGAGTGATGGGCTTGGTAACCCCCCAGGACCCGGTCGGAGAAGACGAATGGTTGCGCGTGTGCTGTCCAATGACCCCTGCACCCTGCTCGGGTCATTCCTCCGTGGGGAGGCCTCCCATGGCTGCCCATCGCCCTCTGGGTCACGTCTGAAGCCTCGCTGTGGCATTCAAGGCCCCCGGCACGGTCCTCACTGGGCCCGAGACCCCGAGGGCCGCCTCCCCGCAGCCGCGGCCACCACATCGCCCTCTCAGTCCCGGGACACGCACCCCGCCCGCCAGGCCTGTGCTCACTCCACCTGCGGGGCCGCTGGGGCCGCTGTCAGGACCCCGCCGAGAGGCCATGGCCTGGGTGGGCCTTCGCGAATCCCGACCCCGAGCCCCGCACCCGTGAGTCCTGTGGGGGGGGTCCTGCCACAGCCACGTCCCCGCCGGGCGCCCAGTGCACTCGGCCACTGGGGGGTCTCCCAGCTGGTGTGCGGGCGCTCCCGGCCCCGGTGTTGGGGCCTGAGACCGGGGAGGACAGGCCACCCACCCTCCCACCCAGGGCTGCGCCCAGGAGCCACGGAGGTGGTGCAGCCACCTGCCACCAGCACACCTGGTGCCAGGCCCAGGCCCCCAGCCAAGTGTGCGGGTCA
Source organism: Nyctereutes procyonoides (assembly GCF_905146905.1). Classification (NCBI taxonomy): domain Eukaryota; kingdom Metazoa; phylum Chordata; class Mammalia; order Carnivora; family Canidae; genus Nyctereutes; species Nyctereutes procyonoides. Next base: position 939,881 of record NW_026575135.1, on the reverse strand, counting down.
GCATCCTCCCAACCCCCAGCCCCACCCACCACCCCACCCCCACCCCATCCCACCACCCCACCCCCACCACCCTCTACCCCCACCACTACCCCAACCCCCCACCCCCCACCCCCCCTACCACCCCCCCCCCCACCCCCACCCCCACCCCACCCCCTCCCCATCCCACCACCCCACCCCCACCACCCCCTACCTCCACCACTACCCCCACCCCCCAACCCCCACCACCCCTACCCCCATCCCCCATCCCCCCACCCTCCACCCCCACCAGGAGGCTCGGGGAACAGTTCAGGGCACCGCGGGGTCAGCAGGAGGGAGACGGGTGAGGCGGGGCGCAGGCTGGCTTCCGGGCGGCAGTGGGGGGGAGGGGGCACCAAAGGGGCCGAGTCGCTGAGAAGAGCGCGCCTGGGTCCCCGCGGGGGTTGCTCACAGGACGGGCCGAGTGCGTCCCCACGGCATCGCCACCCCCATGACCCCGGCCTGTGGCTTGGGCCTCCCCAGGTGCGGCCGGAGCGGGAGTCGTGGAAGGCGAGGACAGCTCCGAGTCCCCACCGGGAGGAGGGGCACGGATTGGTGTGAACAGGAAGCTCCGCCCCACGCCGCACACACGTGCGCACACACGTGCACACACAATACCCACACGTGCACACATGCACACTCACATGTGCACACACACCCCCACACGTGTACACACCTGCACACATACACACAGGTGCACACACCCACTCATCTACATACCCACACACCACACGTGCACACACAATACCCACACGTGCACATACACACTCACACGCGCACATGTACACGCCCTGCCCCAGAAATGCACAGAAACCTTGCCGGGCCGTTGGACCTCCGGTGACTCACCCGGATCCAGGCTGACGGGACCTCACCCGGGTCCCCAGGAGCAGGCCGGCCCCGGCCATCTCGGCCTGAGTGACAGCAGTGTGCAGCGCAGCGCTTGGGGTGTGACATGTGCCCGTAGACGTGCCGTTAAGCCTCTAGCGTGAGCAACCGGGTGAAGCTGGGCTCAGGTGGGTTTCGTGGGTGTGATCCAGTGAGACCCTAGATGTGTGAGCCGCCCCCTCGCCGGCCCCTTCAGCGCCTGGTCACGCCCTCGCACACGCTCAGGACCCGGGGCCTCACTCCCTTCCCAGGAGCCTAGATTTTCGTGGGACAACTGACTGCTGGGAAGTCTTCTTTGTCTGGATTTAGAACCCAGATTCCTGTCACTTCCACCCGTTCATCTTCCACAGATGCTGTCACTTCTCACTTCGGGGGCTTTTTGTTGTTTGGGGTTTTGCTTTTTATGTCACAGGAAACGGTGAAACGGCTTTCTCCAGCTGTGGGGTCTTCCCCGTCACTTCTGCGGGCTTTCCGCAGGCCCTGCCGCTGTCGTTCACACGCGCCTCTATTTCTAAACACGCTAAAGAGGGGAGAGAAAGAAAGTAAAGTATTTGGAGTCGCGTCAGGTTACCTGTGCTTTCCTTCTCCTAGGTCATGGGGTGCCCGGCGTGCCTTCGCCCTGAAGCCCGTCTCCCTCCCCACCCTGAGGGCAGTGACGCGGTGGACACGGGTGAGGGTGGCGGCGGGAGGCCTGGGCTCTGACCACTGCTCTCCCCTCCCCTCGCTGGGGGACCCCGAGCAAGACACGCACCCTCCCCTGAGCCCGGGGAAAATGATACCTGCCTCACAGCATTGTGGGCACGTGAACACGCAGAACCCGTAAGCTCGCCAGCCTGTGCTCCGTAAATGCCTGGAATTTTTTTAAAAATCTGTCACCTGCTTATTTGCTTCAGTGGATGCAATGGGAAAAAGACACAGTCTCGGTGACCAAGAAGCCTGGGATGTCACTGGGACGCTGGATGGAAACTCCTACCTGTCTGTTGGTTTGATGGATGTGGGTGAAGAAGTTCCGGGGTCCGACGTGGAAGCAAGCTGGGGGGGGGGGCGGGACCGCGGGGCGGCGACACCGCCGGTGTGAGCGGCCTGGACGCGGCCGTGTGCGCTCAAACCCTGCCGCGTGCTTCGAGCCCAGCGCTCCGCTCCTCCGGGCCCGCGTGTGCCAGGAGCAGCGCGGGGTCCCCGCTCCGTGCGGCTGCTGTGACGACCCAGGTGGCTGCAGAGAGCTCAGGGAGGGTCCCCGCCTCCTCCCCGGGGCACAGACAACGTGACACGGCGTGTATAGACTCGCACGGTCTAAGGGTCGCGGTCGACAAAGTAGCTTTTAAAAAATATGTATTTTATTGATTCACGAGAGACCCAGAGAGAGAGGCAGAGACACAGGCAGAGGGGAAGCAGGCTCCTTGCGGGGAGCCCGACGTGGGACTCGATCCCGGGACCCCGGGGTCATGACCCGAGCCCAAGGCAGACAGTGAGCCCCTGAGCCCCCAGGTCACCCCAACAAAGCCGCTTACCGCAGAGGCAAAGGAGAGGAAGCAGTCAGACCACCTGGGTGCAGGGCCCGCCCCTCCCGGCTCCCGTGCAAAAGCGTGGCTCAGAGCTGTCACTCGGGCGACGGGTCTCTTTCCACATCTGTGAAGTGGGCACAGTAGCAGCGGCCCCTTCCTCCTGGAACGGCTGCGACATTAGAGGAGGCCGCCTGTGTGGACGCGGCTCAGCCCTGTCAGACAAGGGTGCAGCGGCCGGCAGCCGTCACGGGTCGGTACCCCGAGGAGCGGCCGGCTCCGTGCTTGCCGATCGGCGGAGAGGCTGGGCCCACGTCGGGGGTCCCTCCTCAGGGCGAGGCCTTGGCCCCGAGCCCCGGTCTCCTCGTTGGAACCCGAGAGGGCACCCCTGCCTTGCAGCAGCGCCCGGGGGCTGGAAGGGGTGCACAGCGCTTGCCTGGCATGCAGGGGCCTCTGGGACCACCTGCTGACCTGGGACCTAACCGCCTCGGTGCTCTGGGCCTCGCCGTCCTCCTCGCTGAGCGGGGGAGGCCAGGCGGCTCGGGCAGCGGGGGACCCCCACCCGGACACACAGCACCCCCCCCAGCCTGCCCGCTTCCAGGGGCCGAGTGCGGCTCTCACTGCCCCCGCCCCGCACAGCCCTGGGCCGTGTCTATGCACATCCTTGGAGGTGAAGGACGCAGCAGCCTGGGGGTCTGTGCATTCGCGCGCACGCGTGTGTGTGCACGTGTGTGTGTGCACGTGTATGTGTGTGTGCCCGTGTGTGTGTGTGTGTGTGTGTGTGTGTGTCTAGAGACCCATTAAGTCAGATTTTCACTGCATCTCCAGGCAGGCACAGCCCTGCCCGCTGCCTCATAAACCGTCTGGGAAATGGGCCCTGCCCACTGCCCCTGAGAAGCCGGAGACTCGACACCCACGGCAGAGTCGCCCCCTGGATTCTAGATTCTGGTTTTGAGAGGGGCTGGGGGATCACAAGAGGGGGGACGCTGCAGCACTTGTGCAAGGAGGCCCATGAGGGGAAGCTCTTGCACCTCCGTGGTCTTCCTGGCCCGGTGCCCACCCCCCTCCCCACCGTGGTCCCTGGTCCCTGCCCCGGGGTGCCCTCCCCTTCCCCTCCCCTCCGCCTCTCCCCAGCCCCCACGGTCCCTGACCTGGTGCAGCCTCCAGAAGCTCAGCTGCTCCCCTGCAGCCTTCCCTGGCCCCCGACAATTGCCACCTGTATTTCCTCTAAGCCCATCCCGGCCACTCTGCCTCCTATCCCTTTGCAGAGCCACCACGGGGAGGCACGCTCGGCCCCGCGGGAAAGGCGACCCCGGTCCCCGGCTGCTCCGCGCACCCCGGCCCCCACCAACACTCCCTCCCTCCCGGCTGCGCTGTGGCCACCCCGTCTGTGCCCCCTCGTCTTTCTCCCTTGAATTCACTCTGCTCTCCTCGGTCCCTGTCCCCTCAACCCCGCGTCGGCCCGAGCAGGGAATGTTCCCTGGAGATGCAGTCGGGGGGCAGGTCAGGGACAAGGACGTGGCCACCCTGCAGGCCACCCAGGGGGCCCGGGCTTCCCAGCGCCAGGGCCCAGCACTGCTCCCCCTTCCCGGGGACTCTCACGGGAGTCGCGCGGCTGGCTTCGGGGAACCGTTCCTAGTGTCCGGAAGCTCTCATCAAGGGGGGACGCGCGACTCAAGTCGGTCAGAGACTTTCTGGATAGTTCGGCTGGAGCCTGCACGTCGCAGCCACGATGCGAGGCAGAGACTGGGGGAGCCCGGCTGTGCGCGGGCCGTCCCCCAAGGGCTCCCTGCGGACTGCCGGTCCCCGCTTCCCTCGCACCCTGACGTCCAGCAGAAGGAGCGGGAGTGGCGTGTGCAGCGGTAGCGAGTGGGTGGGAAGGGCTCAGGCCAGCATCGCCCGTTCCCCTGCGTGACTGAAGACACACTGTGGGCCCCGGAGGGGCGGAACCGCAAAACGGAAGGAACCTGGATCCCCGAATGGCCACGTGGAATAGGGCAGCCCCTCCGCACCCCCGCAGCAGGCTGCGACTTGGTCTCTAATCCAGCGTGACAATGGGACTGGCCTTCCAGGCCAGGGAAACACCCCGCAGGGAAGTTGAGGCCGACCTAGGAAAACTCCTGCACACCGGGGTTTGCCAGAGGTCACAGAGCAGAGTCCCCAGGAGCGATTCCCAGAGGGAACCAGAGCAGGGACCGCGGAGCTCCCGACCACCCAGGCCGAGCTCCAAGGCGTGTCCCAGACGCGCGCCCGCCCCTTTATCGGCTGCCTCGCTCCCTCCTCCTGGAGCCCCCGTCCCGTCCCGTCCCACGGAGGACAAAACCAGCTCCCAGTCACAGGGCAGTGAAGCAGCACGACCGGGACGCGGGCCACACCCGCCGGCCCCAAAGCTTGAACTCCTTTTATTGAACTACATCACCTGTTTGCACCAGCGGGGCCGGATGCATTTGCATACAGTTATTTTTTTTTTTTTACCAACAGTGTCTACACATTACAATAGTAAAAAAAAAAAAAACTATTTACACACATACCAAATATAAAAATAAAAATAGGAAGTTCATCTGGCTGCAGACGAGGAACCAGACTCGGAGCCCAGTCCTGGGGCTTGCACTTTTGTGCTAATCCTTTGAAAAAACAGCTCTGGGGCAGCCCTTGGGGGGGGGGGGGTCAGCGGTTTATCACCTGCCTTTGGCTCAGGGAGGGATCCTGGAGTCCCGGGATCGAGTCCCGCGTCAGGCTCCCTGCATGGAGCCTGCTTCTCCCTCTGCCTGGGTCTCTGCCTCTCTCTCTCTCCATGTCTATCATAAATAAATAAATCTTTAAAAAAAAAGAGCGGGGGCGCCTGGGGGTCTCATTGGTGGAACATCTGTCTTGGGCTCAGGGCGTGACCCCAGGGTCCCAGGATCAAGTCCCGTTTCGGGCTCCCTGCATGGAGCCTGCTTCTCCCTCTGCCTGGGTCTCTGCCTCTCTCTCTGTGTGTGTCTCTCTCATGAATAAATAAATAAAATCTTAAAAAAATTAAAAAAAAGAAAAAGCAAAAAAAAAAAAAAAGAAAAGAAAGAAAAGCTCTCCCACACTCGTGCATGGTGGTCCAGCCGAGGGAAAATGCCAGTAGCTTTTATTGCCATTGCCAATCATTCCAGGAAAACAAAGCTTTCACGCCCGTCCTGTAATTGCCAGTGTGTGGACAGGATCTGTGCGACTGTTTCCCTTTACTTGTTAACCAGGTTGGGCTTGTATGACCAAGTCGAGCTTTTTGGTTTTCCGGTGTTTTGGGCTTTGTTTTTTTTTTCCCTACATAAAGAGCTCACTCTTGCGCTTCCCACAGCCTCCCTCCTCCCCCCGGCCCCCTGCGCTTCATCTCCGCGTCTGTTTATGTCTTCCTGGTTTTCAATTTCTTAATGATGTTTTAACGAGACGCCAGTTACACATGCAAATTAGAAAGAGGTGACATTGAGAGATTGCTACCTGGTGGTAAATTTATTAAAATCAAGGTGGTTTTAATAACTCCCGTGCCTATGCATCCGCCTTCATGCCTGTGATATTAGTTTGGAGATTTTTTTTTTTAAAAAAAAACGCTCTTATTGGAACAAGTGTTTGTGGGGAGTTTAAGGTGAAGTCTCGGGAAAGAAATCCAACTGTTTCATGAGCGTTACTGCTGTTCTCAAAAATAGTGTGTGCAGGAGTAAACGAATCTCTTCTACTTTTAGAGACCTCGTCCGGCTGGGTCTTCTGGTTTCTGCTCACAACCATCTCCATCCTCACCGTCCCCATCACCGTCATCCACCTCATCCTCATGGCTACCGCAGACTAATTGAACTCAAGATCCCGTAGCTGGAAAACGGTAGAAACAGATTCCAAATTCCCGTGATGCAGGATCTAAGGCTGCTGATCTGTTCTTGCTCCTTCTTCAAACCCTCTTCCCCTTTGCCTTGGTGGCTCCCTGCCTCCCGTGTCCCCTTTAGCTCTGGTCTGCATTTTCTCGGTCGTCTTCACAGGCTGCTCTCCCCCTTCTCATTCTTGCTCCCTCTCATTCTGGCCCCCGCCTCCTCCCCTCCTCTCTCTCCGCGAGCTACCCTTGTTCGTATCATGACTCCACTCGCGATTCTCTGCCAAAGGCCTCTACGTCATTCCCTCCTGATTTTGAGACTCTACACATCCAGCAACCCACCGGCCATCTCCATGGGGTGACATGCAAGAGCCTCACAGACCCAAAGTCTTCCTAAGTCTCCTCTGCGTCCAGTGTTCCCCACCTAAATAAGTAGCACAAGTTGGAAACCCAAGCTTGTCCCTCCTGCCGTGAGGAGGAAGGCCAAGAGCCTCACACTCCTGGCCACCCTCCAGCCACCACTCACCCTGCCCCTGCGGTCACCCAGGCTTTTCCATCTCCCTTCTCTTGGAAGCAAGCCACCCCCAGGAACAAGGCTCCCCGACCATCGCCGCAGGTTGGGGAACACTTCCCGGGTCCACGTTTTTCAGTATTAAGAACCACACTTGCCGGAGCTACCAGCCACGTTCTCCAACATCAGTAATAAAGGTGATGTTTTGTTTCTACTTGGTTTACCTCTTGCTTTATTTCCCCATTGGCTTAAAGCTTGGGCAGGAGGGAAGGTGATATTTACGGAGCCTTTTCAAACCCCCAACAGCTGGCGGTCACCTCAGTTTCTCCTTCGCCTTCCATTGAATGTTCCAATGGGTTCCATTGAGTTGAACTTGAGAACAGTCTTGGATCTCCCCTCTCCTCTCCGTGCCAACCATAAATGCCTGGGCTCGACTCCTCGCCTCTCCCCTACATCATTGTGCCAGTAGAGGTTTAGAGAAGTAGCTCAGTCAAATTTGAGCCCAAAGGGGCACGTGGGTGGCTCAGTCAGTGGAGCGTCTGACTCTTGATTTTGGCTCAGGTCATGATCTCTGGGTCGTGAGAAGGAGCCCCACGCTGGGCCTCTGCTCGGCAGGGAGTCTGCTTCTCCCCTCCCTTCCCCTCTGCCCCTCCCTCCCTCCCTCTCTCTTTGCTCCCTCCTCCGGCCACCTCGTGGGCACACTCTCTCTCTCTCCCTCACACTCTCTCAAATAAAATCTTTTCAAAAGAAGAATTAGAGCTAAGATAGAGAACAATATAGAAATTCTGTTTCCTAAAGAGGTTTCTAGAAATTTGAAGACAGTGGGGCATGTTTGGGATCAGATGGCAAGGATGGAGCTGTTTATTCCAAGGCCTTGTGTGAGAACTGGCTGAGAGGAGCCAGCCTACCCCCCAGGCCCTAGAACAATGCCCATCGTAGGCTGGGCACTCAGTAAAACCTCGTTAAATAAATCATCATTTCATTTGAAAGAATACTAAATTTCTTTCTTTGAGTCTTCTTTGGAGTCCGACCTCTTTGAGTCGGGTCTCAGATTTGCTCATTCTTCTTGGAGAAGTTTGCTTCCTCATCTGTGAAATGGGCTTGCATTACCTACCTGACACGATCGCGATGAAGACTGATGGAGACACAGCGCGTGGAAGCCTTTTGCAAAGCGATCGTCTACGACAGGAGACCCAAGCCTGCTTCCTTCGCTGGGGTCCTACAGACTAACTCACAGTTGCCGCGGATGCATTGCATTCAGAGATTTCAATCTGACTTGAAACATCAAAACACGTGTTCCTAAAAGAACTTATTTCACTAAAAAAAAAAAAAAAAAAAAAAGTCATCATCCTCTCTAATTTGAATCATGGGAAAAAGCATGAAGAAAATCAATTTTTATATGAAAATTGCCTTCAGAACTGCCGCAGCTTTGTTCTCAATCAGAAGTTTATAATGATGCAACTCGACTTCTGTTTGTGCACTTGATTTGAAGCTGCTGTGGGTACGGGCTGCATCCATTTGATTTTTATGGTATTTTTTTATGTTTGCAAACAGCATTCTTTAACCTGAAATATCTCTCCGTTTAAATGCCAGCCATTAAATACACAAAATGGCCAATCAATTTCTTCCCATGCTTACGGTCAATTCCTGGTTTTTGTGAGAACACTGAGAGCAGTCAGGAAGAAATCAAAGAAATTAAACGAATCTGGTCTGGGGTGGGGAGGGGGTGGCCTTTAAAAACGTCTCCCGTGCAGGACCCCCATTTTACAGCTGGGAGGCTGAGGCCCAGAGAGGGAAAGGAGGTTCCCCAAGGACACACAGCTAGTGAGAGGCGGGGCCTAGATGAAAGTCCAGGACTTTTGCTTGCCCCCCGCCCCAGGCCCATCTGCCGTGTCCCCTTGCTACCCCGGGGGCAGGAGAATGGGCAACGGTGGGGATGTCGGAAGGACCTGCACTTATCAGCAGGTCAAGGGGTGACACAGGGGTCCCAGCCAGACGGCCACCAGGTCTGGGAGCCCAGGCCCCGTCCCAGTAACACCTTTGTTTTTCTTTTGTTTTTTTTTTTTTGTTGTTGTTGTTGTTTTTATAATAGTCACAGAGAGAGAGAGAGAGGAGAGGCAGAGACATAGGCAGAGGGAGAAGCAGGCTCCATGCACCGGGAGCCCGACGTGGGATTCGATCCCGGGTCTCCAGGATCACACCCTGGGCCAAAGGCAGGCGCTAAACCGCTGTGCCACCCAGGGGTCCCCAACACCTTTGTCTTATTTTAAGAGAATTTACAAGAGCTTGGCATTCCTATATTTAAATATAAGAACATGATTGCATCCAAAAGAGAAACAGAAAGTCGATCTTTTCTTTATCAGTGGCTTGGATTACTTTTCCCCTTGCATCCTGTCCTTGTGACGTCAATAAAGCAGGGGCTCTGCCGTCAGACGGACGCAGCTCTGGGACCCTGGGCAAGTGGCTGTGTGCCTCGGAACCTCAGGGTCCCGGTCTTTAAAATAAGGATGATCATGGCTCCTTCCAACGGTGGCTATCAGAATCAAAAAGCGGCTCCTTTAGTAGCCAGCCCGGAATAAAGATTCGGTAACTGTTGGCCACCGTTTCTGGCTGATTCCCCCCCAATTTATATAAGGTTTAGAAAAGAAGTGTTTTCTACACCGTGAGGGACTACGCCACAAAAGAAGAAAATGACCGCGAAGGACAATAGCGCCCGGCAAGCGTGACGCTGGCAATGGACCACAGCACCCATCGCATCCCACGACGGCTGCCCCTACCCCGTTCTCGCATTAAAAAAAAAAATTTAATTCCATATATTGGTCAACTTCTCCCATGAGAACGCATCTTTAATTTAATCATGTAAATCAATGGGACAATCTAATTCACTTTAGAGAAATGTGCTTCAAGGCCGGCCGTGTGGGATTTAATCTGTTCCTTAAAGTGTATCTGCAGCAAGTGACGTGTGTCTTCATCACAGTTACAAAGGGATATAAATTCATCTCCAGCCCATTTTAGGAAATAGAAAGTTGATTAAATAATCGGCGGCTTTAGTGATCTCAATGATCTGTCATTTTCAAACGTGTCAGACACTGATGTTAATGTTGGTTTAGCTTATGATTGTAGACTCCGTTTGAGCCCTTAATATTCAATTTGCCTAATTATCATTATATTAGTCCCAAATATATAATTTATTATCGTTACTCTTTTGACTTTTCTAATGCTCGCTCCAAAATCTGTGTGGTTTTGGTTTGCGCGGTGCCTTCTGAGCAAGGGGAGGATCCCTCACCTCCAGCCCTGGGGCTTCGCCCTTCAGACGGGGCAGCACTCTCGAGGCTGGGCCGGCACCTTCTGCCCAGGAAGCCGCCACCCGCCCTGTGGATTCGTGGTGACTCAACTAAGAGAACTCGTAACCCGTACGTCCTGCTCTCACACAGAACAGTCATGGTCAGGCCAATAAAGGACCAAATCCATCCGTCGGCCTCTGTGGGGGGCTCTTTGAGGGCCACGTTGGTAGAAGTGGAAAAACGGGGACCGTTAAGTTTCATCCTGAGCCTTAAGTTGCTCATCATCTACTGCGACAGGACGGGAAGTAAACAGATGCTTAGAACCAAGCTCCAATCTACAGGCTCCAGCAGCGGAGGCCCAGAAGAGGCGCCCTTGACCCACACTTGGCACCTCGGAGGGCTTCTTGCAGGACGAGAGCTTGAAAGGCCACGGAAGAGTTAGCTGGAGGAGAGGGGGGTCCTCATTCATCAATTCAACGCGACGTATTTGATCCCATACCACATCTATCACACTCTTGCTCTTGAAGAAGGCGAGGAACACAACACAGACACTTGGCTGCACCAGTCTAGGGTCCCAGCAGGAAACGGCGGGTCCATTAATTACTAGGACAAGAATAAAAGGTTTAGTTTGGGAATTAGGGTGCGCGGCCCTGCGAGAGGAGCTGAGGGTGGGGAAGGCGGGAGCCAGACGATCGGAGAAGCGGTGGAGACGCCCGAGTTCGCCAGGAAGCCCAAGAAGCCCCTACATTCGGTCGCGGAAGTGGGACGCGGAGGGCAGCGAGGGGAGGCGGCCGCCTCTGACGGCCGTGGAGCAGGGGCCTGCCCGGGGAGCTTCCGCGGGAACCTCTCTGTGGCAAACTGGAACCGAGGCGCTGACGGAGGAGGCCTTCCCGGTTCCCAGCGGCGGGCGGGGACGGCAGCGGTGCCAAGCCGAGACTGCCCGCTGGCCTGGGGCAGCCGCCGGGGAAGGGACAGGCGCTGGTGGTCGAATCATCACGGCGACATTTATCCGCAAACCGAAACGTGTTCGGAGCACCTAGGGTGGCTCTGGGGTGCGGGAGGACTTCTCCTGGGACCGTGACGGGGCTGGGAAGGCTGGGTGGGGAGATGTGCCCTAGACACGCTGTCACCACTTGCCTCCTCTCCTGACCCACCACCACAGGCCGCCTCTCCTCCTTCCCCGTCCTTCAGGGAAAGGTCTGTCCCAGTCTCCCCGGCGGCCCAAGGAAGTCCGTCCCCTTATCGCTCTGGGGACAACGGGTTCACCCCCTTAGACAAGTGCTCGACCTCCAGCCTCGCAGACAGAAGCCGTGAGCCGGGTGTCCGAGGTGGGCTCCGGCTTGGAGATGCTCCCCCGCAGCTGAGCACCTGGGCCGCGCGGGCCCCACGCTGACCTGGCCCGGGGTCCCGGCCCTCCCGGGGCTACAGCAAACGGATGAAAAATTGTATCATTAAACTCTTTGATGTCCTCCTGTCTAATTGAACCTGTGAAATTTCCTAAGGTTCTCCAGCCTCCAAAAATTCAATTTTCCATGTAATGCATGGTGACGTGTCAATAAATCATGCTGTAAAATAAATGCGCGGATTCCTTTGTGCAGGAGCGAGTGAGGAATAAACCTTTCGTAATTGATAAATAATGTCATTGGAATCAATAGCTGGCAGAGGAGTCGGAGGAGTAAGCCTGAATCATGTATGAGCGCTCCGGGGTGATCAATGCCTTCGAAACAGCCGGGAGCGCAGGAGCCAAGTGTATAAATTACGGCCTTAATATTGCAGCAGGGCCCAGAGTTTAACGACGGGCGCGTTCCCAAGCGCCGGCGAGATGGGAAGGTGGGCCCGGCCGGTGGGCTGGGCTCCCCGACGGGCGCTGCTCCCAGGGGCTGCGGGGCCCTGACCGGGAGCAGCCCGTGCGCCGGGGCCCCGGGACCGAGGCCGCCCGCTCCCCGCCGCCCAGTGGGCAGCACAGCAGTGACGTGCTTCCCTGCTCAGAAGAACCGCTCGCTGCCCCCCACATGCCAGGGGCCAGGGGCTGGCACCGACCTGCCCGGGAGTCCCCGAATTGCCCCGAGGGGCAGCTGCAGCCCCAGGGGGACTGGCCCTGCGCTGGGTGCCTGGAAGCTAGTTGCTTCTCCTCCCCGAGCCCCAGTCCCCCCCTTCGCTATGGGGGACTGGGAACACCAAGCTGCCCACCCGGGGGGGGGAGTCACGCTGTGAGGTGGCTCAGGAGGCGTCCGTCTGTCCTACCTAAGCAACCACAGCCGTCGGCCTGCGCCGTGTTTGCTGACCCTGTGTTTCTGGACACCCTGCCCGCCCGTTCCCTGCGTTGTCTCATTCAAGCCTCGCAGCGGCCCTGGGACACAGTTACTATTACGATCCCCGTTTCGTGGGTGAGGAACCCGAGGCCAGAGAGGGGAGGGCGGGGGCCTTGGAGCCAGGGCCCAGGTCCACGTGTGGGCCTGGCACCCGGCCCCTCTGGCTCTCTGGGCCGCGGCGTGGCCTCATCGGTACGATCCGGACGAGAGTGCCTGCACCCCAGGTCACCTCCAAAGCACGGTGCAGACGGCGGCACACGAGCGGGTGACGGGGGCCCGGCTGGGCTTGGCCCTGCACAGTGGGGGCTTCTGGGCCACAAGGCCGGGGCGGAGTCTGCACGTCCTCATCTCTGAATGCAGCCGAGACCCGGGTGACCTCGGCCACCAGTGCAGCAATCAGGCCAGCGCCCCCCAGCCTCCAGGTGCCCCCAACCCGCCTGTTCCTCCCGCAGGGGCTCACGTCCCGGGAGGACGTGCTGCACAGCCGTAGGGGGAGCTAGTCTCATCCGCAGCCGCACGACGGGGGCAGGAGCCAGGAGGAACCCGAAGCGAGACAAGGCAAGCAAACCCGTGCATTCTGCCTAAGGGTCGCTTCCCACAGAACCGCCCCCCCCGGGACCCACGTGGGCCCCAAGCCGCAGGCTGTCTGGGCTCCCGCTTCCCCCGCGGTAGCACATGCCCCACCGTGGTGGGTGAACGAGGCGCGGCGGCCTGGCCACGCAGGTCGGCGGCTGAGCCTCTGGAGCCTGGGAGCAGCCGTGTCCCAGCAGCGCCTGGGGGACGCCACGGCCTGCCCTCCGCGTCAACACGCAGCGGGGACGCACTGCAGGCACCAGCAGGCAAGAGGGCCCGAGCTGGGGTCTCGGGAGGCAGAAGGAAATAGGTTTCAGTGCGACCTCAGAGTGGCTTTCCTAGCCCCTTTCTGACAACACGGACAAATGTGTTCGTTCACTTGTTTGGCAAACGTTGGCTTGGAACGCCAGGGCCGGGCCGGGCCGCACGACGGGGGCTCGAGGCTGACCGAGGCGCTCCTCGGCCTTGACGTCAGGGCACAGTGAGATGCCTCAAACGACAATGAGAGCGCAGCACCGCGGACGCCGGATTGTGGGGGCGAGGGGACGACGGCGGGGCCAAGGGGGAGGACGGGGGTCAGAGGCACGGGCTGGTGATCGCCGAAGTCCCGCACACTGGCTGGTCCACTCGTCGTTCGTGCTGTGTGCCAGGTTCCTCCCCGTTCCATGGGGCTTCTTGTCTCACGTGGTCCATCAAGAAACCATTTATTTTTAGTCTTCAAGACGCATGTAAGACGTCACCTATGGCCTGGCTTCGGGTCGGCGACGAGCACCCCGCCCTCCCGCATCGACTCTGGCAACTGGCCAACTGGCGCCCTGCCCTGAGGTCTCACGCCGACATCCCCAGCCGGCCCCGAGCTGCTGGCCCTCGTTGGGGCCTCCTCAAGCTCCCCCCCCCACCGCCTTTCTTCCTCTCCCGGTATGTCTGTCCGTAGAAACCAAGCCCAGGGGTCAAGTCTCCCGAGTCGGTGCGTCGGCGTCCCCACCGCAGGCCCAGCTTCCTTCCAGGCCACCGCTCCGCCCTCCAGAGCGTGGCCGTCCTCTGACAGAGACCGACCGTGCACCCAAGTCTGCCCTGCGTCTTCCCGAGCACACGGCTACACTCGGCTCCCAGCCTCCCTTGCAGGGAAGTGCGGCCAATGACGAGGACCCCTGCCGGGCCTGGGCCCCGAACCCACCACAACCGCCACGCGGTCCCCCTTCTGTTCTGTTGAACTAGGACGATTCCGACGGCCTAGAAAAAGGCAGAGTCGCAGGATGGAAGGAGCCGGTGTCCCCGAGTCCCCAGCGGGCGAAATGGGCCCAGCGCCAGCCCTGCTGTGTCGAGCTGCCTGCATCAGGGGCTCAGGGAGCCAGACGCGGAGCTGCCCCTCCCAGGGGCCCCTCGAGGAAGGGCTGAGCCCAGCTCCCGGGTCGGCGGCCGGCACCCAGCCCCCGGGGGCCCTCCCTTCAGGGACGGCTCGCCCAAAGCCAGGCCCCGCAGGGTGGCCCACAGCCGATGCCTGAGCGACCCCGAGGCACGCGGGGCACAGGGGCCTGCCTCCCTCCGCTCCAGCGCCGGCGAAACCCAATCCGCGACACCCACCCTAACTAATCACACGTTCCAAGGCAGCAGGTTGAAAAAAAGAAAGCGGGTAAAGAAAGTGTTGCTGTCTTAAGAGGACTTTCCGGAAGTCTCCGTGGTCACCGCCGAGGCACAGCGGCCACACCAAACCCCAAGGGACGCTTGCGTCTTCATTGTGGGCGGCCGTGGGCCCCGCTGAAAACCGCTGAGGATGAAGGGCAGACGGGAGGTAGGCGAGCACAGGCTGCCGGCGCCCTCCGGCCTGGCCGGTGTAGACAGGCCCCACTCTGGTCTCGCCCCTTCGCTGCGCTCAGACCTGTGATGAGCGGCTCCGGGAGTGATCGCTGTGAACCTCTCCGCAGGCCTCCCAGGAGGTAGGCTCTTCGTGTGGTTCCCGTGTCACAAGTGAAGACACTGGCGCGTGGGAGCCCGGGGTCTGGCAGCCAACCGGTGGCGGAGCCGGATTTGGACCGTGGATCCCCCCCCCCGCCTTACGCCTGGGGTGGTTGTGCCTCCTCGCACAACTGGGAGCTCCCTGAAACAGGGAGCGGGTGGGCGACGTGTGCACGGTGCTGGGAGGGCGCTGGGCACCTGCCCTCCGGGTTACAGGGGATCGGGGGCCGCGCACGACCTGCACTCTGCCCTGCGGAGGGCGGCGCTACCCGCCGAGGAGCCAGGCCCACGCCCAGCAGGTGCAGGGCAACGTCCGAGGGAGGACGCCCGAGGGTGCCGGACCTGCACGCCCGGTGCATGGGTGGGAGGCCGAGGCGCGAAGCCTGCGCAGCCGGGCAGCCCTCCAGCCCGGCAGAGCCCACAGCCTGGTCCCCGAGGCCGGCTGGAGCGCCCCGGGGAGGCGGCAGCACGCCTCAGCCCTTGGCTCTTGCCTCCCTCCCTCCCGGGGTAACTGCCCCATTTGCTCCTTCTGCCCGTTTTGAAGGATGATTGGTTTTCTGGGCAAAGAGCCGTGGCGTGTATGTGCATGTGTGTGATTTTAAGGTCTTGCGCCATCCCAAACCTCGGCCGGATACGGGTGACGTATGAATCTACGCATCTGACATATTCAAATACACACGCGCCTCGAAGGACGCGCAGCGGGGTCATCAGAGTGGCCGTCAGACGGCTCATCCGGGTGGACGCCGCTGCGCGGTCGCCCGTGCTACTACTACCTGGCGGCCGTCATCAAACCCGTAAGGGGAAGCAGAAGCGTGTTTGACTGGGAGAATGATTCTTGTTTCTTTTTCATTATTCTTAATAAAAGGAGATGGTGCCGAAAAATTGTGTTTCCTGGGTTATTTTCCCCAAGAGATCTTTTATAAAACACGTAATACATAACAGACCGTGTTGCAGGCAAATGCCTCATTAAGGGAATATAGTTAGAAAGAAATAGTAACCAAAATGAACAGTTATTTTCTTTCTTTTTTTTTTTACCCACTGTAAAATGGAGAAATTGGATGCGATATGGATTTAGTAACAGCCCTCAAATAATAGCGTGGGAACGCGGCGCTCACTGTGTGAGATGGAGCCGTCTCGAAACGCTGCTCACGTCCAGGCGGCAGCTGCGGGAAGCCCGTGACCGGCTCCAGGAAAATGCCTCCGTCGTCTCCCAAAGGGCGTCCTCACCTCCCGTGGCTCCGCCTGGCCCGGCGACATGGGGCCTCCTCGTCGCTCCCCTTTTCCGTCCACGTGTTCCCCTGGCGGCCCCCCAGCTGTCTCCATGAGAGCTGAGCTGCAGCTCATTCCCCGGCGGGAGACCCACGCATCCGGAGCTTCCCGGCCGCCGGCGCCTGGCCACACCTGGCCACTCCTGCCCCCCGGAGCCACCATGTCCCGCAATGCAACCCCCTCCGGGACTCCCACCTGAGAGACCCTGGAATCCCCCCGACGCCCCCCCCAGGCCAACCACCTTGCACTGGAGACCCAGCCCCCTAACGGTGCCAAGAGCCCCTCGTGTGCCGCCCGCCCCGCGCCCAGACCCCACCACGTCTCTGGGGTCACTTCCCCGCATCCTCCCTGGGACCTGCCCTAGAACTCTCCGAGTGGTCCTCCGCGGCCGTACGGGCCTGGGGTGGCCGACCTCGTCCCCTGGACCACATTCCAGCCGCCGGGCCCCGCCAACTTCTCCCCACGCTCTGGTCTCCGGGCCGTCCCACGCCTTCCCCGTCCTGCTCAGACTGTGACTCCTCGCCGACCCCTTTCCGCCGCTGGTTTTGGCTACGCGAGCATCCCCCTTCCGCAGGACGCTGAGGTCCCGCCTCCGTTGAAGGCCCCCCGGGCTTTCCCGTGCCCCCAGAGGCCCTCTGCCACAACGGTCCCCGCTGCGCAAGGTCATTTTCCAGCCCGCGTGCGCCTCTTCTGCGAGACCGTCAGGCTGAGCTCCTCGGGGACGGCCTGTGTCGTACTGAGCTCGCCCCGGGCCGCGGACAAGGGACTCGGGTGCCGGGATTGCTAACGTGAACGCGTGACCGCCCGCGAAGACAGGGGCAGCGCCCGCCTCCTGGGTCTGCGGGGATTCGAAGCCCCGTGAAGCGCTTAGGGGCAGCGAGCTACCGGGACCCTCTGAGATCTTTCTCAGGACCCAGGACCCGGCTGCTCCCCACAAGGACAAAGAAGGGCTTTGCCTTCCCGGCCGGGGCGGAGGGGGTGCTTGGAAGGACTTCGGAGGTTTGGTGCAGAAGCAAGTCAGTCTCCAAAGCCACGCAGACCTGAGCTGGGCACCCGCAGCTCCTGGCTTCCCCGTGTGAGCCTCCCTGGGAGGTCACTGACGCCCCGTCTTGCTGCCGACTGCAGACATGAGACGTCAGCCTCGGGGTGACGCCGGGCCGGGTCCATACAGGCGACCCCTGAAATGGGGGACAGAAGCCCCGCGTCCCCGTCACTGCTTCCAAGGATTAAAATGTGAGCGTTTGTGTCGGGCAAAGAAGCGCCCCTGAAATGGGGGTCAACACCCGCTTTACAGACGAGGACACGGAGGTTCAGAGAAGTGAAGAGCCCTGCCCAAGGCCACGCAGCCGGAGGGTGGCTGAGCCAGGCCTCACACGCAGCCACACTTGCCCACGCCGGGGCCGGGCCACGGCTCTCGTGATCTGCCTGGAGGGGAGGGCCCTGAGCACACGGCAGAAATACTCCGGCGTGAAGAAGTCACGCTCACGGGCCGCTTCCCAGGGCGTCCAGGAGGGACGGGGCCGTGTGGCCAGGAGGTGAGTCCCTGCCTTGCTGTGGCCGCGTACGCCCCCGGCCCGGCTGGCCCCTCCCGCCCCGAGAATCCGGCACTGCTGGTGCAGGCGTCGAGCCTGGCGGTCCCCAAGCCACGCTCGCCAGCGCCCCGGGGCTCCCTGGGGTCAGGGCTGCACGGGGAGCAGGGCGGGCAGGCGTCCCGCTTAGTCTCCATCCCAAACACAGCCACTCCTCCCCGCGTGTCTTACACGTTGTCTCATGACATCTCCCGCCATCGGAACACTCTGCTGCTTTTACGTAAGAGTTTGAGCCCCAGACTCCCCGCAACACTTTCATGTCACAAATGAGAAACTGAGGCTCGCAGAGCGGTGGCCGGCCCAAGGTCCTGGGGCCTGCTGAAAACCGCGTGGAGATCTGTCCCAGATTGCCCCCCACCTGGCTCTCCCCAGGCCGCCCCCCGCCCCCCGCCCGCCCTCAGCTGTCCACCACGAGGCAGATTTAATGACCACAAACAGGAGGCATTTATCTCTGAAATAACTGTTGTGGGACAGAATAGGAAAATCGATGCATTCATTAGCACACGCGGGGAGTAGGGGGCGGGACGTGGATGGGCGCCGGTCGCAGGCGCTGGTGGCACCGGGGGAGACGGGCCTGGGAGCAGCGGCGGTGCCGGGACGTCACGGGGCCCTCGCCGGGCTCGCCCTCCACCCAGACGCGGGGGAGCCTCCCGCCCCCTCTCCCGCCCGGGGTTTGATCTAAATGTATTGACTGTGACAATGTTGAAATTATATCTGGAAAAACCAGTTAGCTTTAATTTCGGTCCCCGGAGAAAATGATGATTAGAGAAATATTGATGGCCGTGAACCTCAGACAGCCCGTCTGCAGGCAGACTCGGCCTTGAGACGGGAGCCGCTGCACACAAGTCAGCCGCCCCCACTCTGGCTCGGGAACGGAAGCCAGAACCCCCGGGGGCGGGGACCCCGGCTGAGGTCGGGCGGCCGATCGGGGACAAACCCGAGACCAAGACCCAGGTTTCTGGAAGATTCTGGAAGGCACAGACCGCACTGCAGGCGCCGGTCCCCAGCCCCCGCCCAGAGTCTGGCTCCGAGCGAGCGCTCGGGAATGTTAGCTGAACGCCCAAGGCCAGGACACTTTCCAAAACACGTCACCCCTCGGAACCGTCCCAGCGATGGTCAACGCTGAACGGTGGACGCATCCTGACCGCCAGTGGCTTCCTTCCAGGGTCGAGGAGTAGGAGGCCTGAGCCCTGGATCCCTGTCGCGCGACCCCCCTGGAACATCCTGGGCTCCCGGCTCCCGGCTCCCGCCTGGAGGCCAGCGGCGGCATCGTCGGGCGTTATGGGCTACGTCCCGGGGACAGAGCGTGGGCACCGTGACGGGGTTACTTCCCTGGGCGCGTTGCAGGCGGTACCCGATCACACGCGGCTCCAGGTGCCAGGAGACCCAGCGTCAAGGACAAAGGGAGAGCGGGGTGGGGGGCGGCTAAGGGGTTCTCGCTGAGCCGTGTCCTGCCTTAGATCCCTCGAAGCTGAGACTGGACTCGGGTGCCGGGAAAGGATGAAGGATGCACACTCGGCTGGAGCGAGGGCCTTCTGGGGGCTCGTGGGGGCCGGGGCGGACGCGGTGACCGTGGGAGGACCGGGCAGGGCACCACAGCCCCTCCGCGTCTGCAGGGAAAGCCTCTGGAACAGGTGACATGGGAGAGGGGCACGAGGCGGGGAGGAGCGGGTCGGGGCAGCAGGCCTGGAAGAAGGGTGCTCCGGGGGGCGGCCTGCAGGCCGGGTACCCCAAGCTCAGCACCGCCGCTCCTCTCCGCTACTGCCCCAGCGGGTGCCGGGCTGGGAGCCGTGCTTGGGGCCCCATCGGGCACAGTCACCGGGGCCGTGAGACCTCCCCCCGCACCCACGGGGGTCAGAACCCTGCTGCGCCTTTGCTCGCGTGGGCCTCCTTGCCACGTTCCCGGGGTCCTGTCCCCACTTCATCCAGAGGGGACACGTCTAGAGGAGTCCTCCAAGGTCTTGGCTCCAGCACTGCCCACAGCCACCACGGTCCTCCGGAGGCTCCAAAACGGAGAGGGCGGTGGGGGCCTTGGGAGCCCCGCTGTGCCCTAGAGACCTCGCGCGTTCACACTCTCCCCGTCCCCCCGACCCCGTGGTCTGGCCGGGGCTCCTGGCTCGCGTGGAGGAAGCCCAGAAACCTCCGCCTCCCCAGCCCTGTCCTCTCTTGTTTATGCCACAGTGAGCCCAGACCCCGCCCCAAGGTGTCCCTGCTCCCTCTCTCCCTTCGGGGACTCCACATTCTCAGGCACCGGGGGCCCCCCGTGACCTGAGTGATAGCCCAGGCCTCGTGCTGTGTGGACGCAGGCCGGCTGGAGGACATCAGGGGCACAACCGGGTCAGCCACCGCCCCCCGTCGGTCCCGCCTACCGGGTAAGGGATTGTCAGACTCAGAGGGGACGGGCCTGAGCCGGCGCCTTTCAGGGCTCCACCGGCTCCTGCCACCTGCCCGAGGTCGCAGCAGGGGCAGCACGGGGACCTAAGGCGGGGTGCTAGGCCGGGCTCCCCTCGCCTGGAGCGAGCAGCTGAGGCCTCCCCGCAGCAGGCCGTTCCCGGGAGAGCCCTACACCCGCGGAGAGCAGCCCGGGGCCCTCCAACTGCCGTGGAGAATGCACTCCGGCCCCGTGACCCCTGAACCCCCGCTCTGCCTTTCCCTCTCCTTTCTTCTCTATGAAAACAACCATTTCATTCTACAAACCCCACAGACAAGTTTAGGTTTGCCGGGAAATGCCTCGCATCCTGTCTGGATTTCTCCGCCTCCAACCGCCCTCGCCTCTCACCTGCTCTGAGGGTGCAGGAGGGCACTTGGCGGGGAGCCCCTCTCGGCGGACACCCTGGGTCTCTCTCCCACTTTTAGGAAAAAGACACACATCAAAAAAGAAAAAAAGAGACAATGATTTCTCAATCCACCTTTTTAAACCCTACCCCACAAGAGCAAATCTCCTGTACCTTCTCCATCTCCGTCCCCAGACCATGACTGTCCTCCTCCTGACCGTGAACCCGTAGGTTCTCTGAGGTCCAAGGGCAACCATGACAAGTCATCTGGTTTGAAATCTCCAGAGGGGGCGCCCGGGGGGCTCAGGGGTTGAGCATCTGCTTTTGGCCCAGGACGTGACCCCGGGGTCCTGGGATCGAGTCCCGCGTCAGGCTCCCTGCATGGAGCCTGCTCCTCCCTCTGCCTGTGTCTCTGCCTCTCTCTCTCTGTCTCTCATGAATAAATAAATCAATCTTTAAAATAAAAATTTTTAAAAAGAACTCTCGAGAGAGATGGAGAGAGGGGGGAATGAGGTCAGGGCAGGATGGGCCTCACAGGCTGTCGTGACGCTGGGCCAGGAAAATAAAATGTGAAGGGGGTAGAAATGTGGACATTTTGCTTCAGTGCGTGCTGGCTATTTGTCTTCTCTACTCTGAATCTGAGTTTCTTCTCTGCAAAGTGACACCAGCCATATGACCAACCCCAAAGGGTGGTTATCAGCCAAGTGTGTAACCAAGCAGCCGGCTGTAGGGCTCAATAAATAGCGCAGATTTGGAAACTATCAGAGCTGGAAGATTCCCAGGGACTGAGTTTCACCCTGTCTCCATCCCCCAGAAGCAGACGTGAAGCCCAGGGCACGCAGAGGGCTGCCCAACGCCGTCCACACCACGCTCGGGCTCCTCTCTAGGCCTTGGCTCAATCACTTCCATCTTCATTTAGTTTTAATTTTGAAGAGCCCACCCATCACTCTCCCTCCCTGCTTTACCCTCATTTTTTCTTTCTTCCTTCCTTTCTTTCTTCCTTCCTTCCTTCCTTTCTTTCTTTCTTTCTTTCTTTTCTCTTTCTCTCTTTCTTTTTTTTAAAGAGGAAGAGAGAGTGAGGGTAGGGGTAGGGCCAAAGGGAGAGAGAGTGAGAGAATCTCAAGCAGGCTCCATGCTGGGCTCCACGCAGGGTTTGACCTCATGACTCCAAAGATCATGACCTGAGCCAAAACCAAGAGTCCGTTGCTTAACCAACTGAGCCCCCCAGGCACTTGTACCCCAATTTCTAAAAGACTCTTGTTAAGCAGAATGATGAAGTGTCGTGCGCCTCGCTGGCTTAGTTGGTGGAGTATTTGACTCTCGATCTTAGGGATGTGAGTTCGACCCCCACGTGGAGGGTAAAGATGACTTAAAATTAAATCATTTTAAAAATAATGAAATAGGGCAGCCCTGGTGGCGCGGAGGTTTGGTGCCGCCTGCAGCCTGGGGTGTGATCCTGGAGACCTGGGATCAAGTCCCACGTCGGGCTCCCTGCATGGAGCCTGCTTCTCCCTCTGCCTATGTCTCTGCCTCTCTCTCTGTGTCAATAAATAAATAAAGATCTTTTAAAAAAAAAAAGAAACCTTTTAAAAATAATAATAATGAAATAAAATAATGACTTTTAAAAAAAAGGATGAGGGGATCCCTGGGTGGCTCAGCGGTTTAGCGCCTGCCTTTGGCCCAGGGCGCGATCCTGGAGTCCCGGGATCGAGTCCTGCATCGGGCTCCCTGCGTGAAGCCGGCTTCTCCCTCCTCCTGTGTCTCTGCCTCTCTCTCTCTCTCTCTGTGTCTGTCATAAATAAATAATAATAAATAATTAATTAATTAATTAAATCTTTCTAAAAAATTTAAAAAATAAAAAATCTAAAAAAGATGCCTCAAAAAAGATGACACTTAAATGTCAGCAATATTTAAATAAAGCTTTAAGAAAACAAACTAATACTAACCCCCCAAAAACCCACTCACACCAGCACAATTATTATTTCCCTTGTCATGTTCGGAATGTCTACTCTGGGCTCTGGACACTGACACGTGGTCAGCGGTGGCAGCCTCGGTTTTGTGCCTCCGGCGCTTGCGTCTGCCATGACGGATTCCGTGTGGCTACAGTCTTCATAATTACCGTTTTAATGACGCCAAAATACCCTCTCACATTGACGCCACAATTCATAAAGCTGTTTACCCATAGTTGGACATTTAACTTTATACAGTTTGTGAATGTAGATAAAGCCATAATGAGCATCCATTGCGCAAAGCTTTTGGTGTCTAATGAATTATACCCCGAGAATAAAAGAGAAATTCCCAGAGGTCGGTGTTTGGAATCAAAGGGCATAAACCTAATTTAAACTCTTCTCTATCTGTTAGTGTGATTTTTGTTTCCCCCAAAAGACCTGTAACCAATTTATTCTACATCAGTGGAGTGTGCTGGCATCATTTCCCCCACAGAGCCTCGCCATCTTGGGCGTCTGATCTTTGTTTTTCTTGATTCTTCTTCTGTTTGTAACAGAAATAATATGTGTTCATTATGGAGGACTTAGGCAGGGAAAAAAAAAAAGAAAAAGAAAGTAAAAATTATCATAACCCCTCCCGCCAAAAATAATCACTCCTAAAATTTAAGCGTATCTCTTTTCAGTCTTTTTTCTATGCTCATGACCGATTTCCCCCAAAATTCAGATTATATTCTACGATCAGTGCTATTTTACTTTTTGTTTTACTGATTGATTTTCTTAAGTCACTGTTAAGATTTTTCAATGATATCCCGTCATATACAGATCCCTTCCTTAAAGATCCTCTGACACTGGAGGTCTACGTTACCTATAGCTGCATCTCTATATGATAAAGTTGTCATGAACGTGCTTCTGTAGAAGTCTGAGTAGTCGTCCTTGTTTATTATTACCACAGCACAAAGAACTTGGAATAGAAAGGCCAGGCCAGAGGGTATAAATATTTCTGAGATATCTTTGGATTTTAAAAATGGAAATTGGGAACCATCAAGGGGAATTACATCATATCCTCCCCCTACCCCCCCCCCCCGAGTCCTCGAGGAGGAGCCTGGGATCTGGGACGGCCACAAGGCATTTAACCTTTTAACCTCCTTCATCAGCGTCAGGACTTGGGACAAGACATTTAACCTCCACGTCTGCTAAATGGGATGATACCTTCGATCATGTGTTACCTGTGGCTGCGGAATACCTAAAACCCCTTTCCACCGGAGATGTCCAAGTTGAAAAAGAGATTAAGCCTCTCTTCCCGTTCTGGAAGCCAAAAGGGGAAAATATCCTATCTGACCCCAAAACACACAGCACTAGGAGCACGGCCTCCGACCTGAGCAGAACCAGACGTTCAGGGATGGTTCCTGCCTGTGGTTCTCCGACCTTCATACCCACTTTGCGAGTTCCCTAATATCCTTCCAACAACTTCCTTTTCCTGCTTAAGTGAAGCAGAGTGGATTCTTATCACTACCATCAAGGACTAACCAGAAGCCATCAGGGGCAGATCCGTGGGGACTGCAATAACGCAGGGAGCCATTCTGGAACAAAAACCCCGGGCCCCTCATAGGCACTGAGTACTGAGTACTGAGTACTCCTGCTCCTATGATTACTGTTTTGGGGGCGGCATAGAAGAGCCCCTAAAAGCCAGGACCCTAGAGCCAGGATACGTGGGATCCATTTCTGGCTCCTTTTCTTATCCACTGGACCACCTGGGGCAAGACACTTAGCCTCTCTGTGGCCCCAGTTTCCTCATATGCAACATGAGGATAATACCAATATTTACCTTTTAGGGGTGTTTAAGGGGAAAATGAGTTAAACACATATTAATTGCTTTTAAGTATGTGCAATTATCACTATAATAACAACTAACCCGAATATCACACTTCGTCATTTCTACAGCACCTTCCCGGTCTCTCCGCCACTTAATCCCAAAAACAATCACAATCAAGGTGAAAATCTTACACAGTTTATACAGGTGGAAACGAAGGCTCAGAGAGGTCCGTTCCTGGAGACTGTAGGACCAAGGCTCAAAGCCATGATTATAACCGTGAAGGTCAAGCTCCTTACGTGCGTGAGCGTGAACGTTCTCAGTCGTTACTCACACACTGTGACGGGTGGAGAGGCTCCAGGGAAGCGCATTGAGACAGCTAATGTGCCCGCCCACCGCGTTGTCAGGTCCGTGCTCACTCGTGACGCAGGTGCAATCTACGTGTGACTTACTTATAACTTGGTGCATAGATATTCCCATCTCTATAATAAGGAAACTGAGGTCCGGAAGCGTGTAAGTACTTCGCTCAAGGCCACACGGCTGGTGGGCACTGGCCCTGCCCTCGGCCCCAACGCTACCAGCCCCTCCTAGTCCGGTTTGGACCTGGAAGGGGCCTCCTTCTGCATTATGTCTGCCAGTCACCTCCCCCGTCCCGTTATCTCCCAGCCGAAGTGTGCAAAAAGGTGATTTTCGCCACCAAATTGGTGTTCAGAAGCTGGGGATTAAAGAAACAAACGTGTGACCGGTTTGTGGTGCAAGGCTTGCCTGCAGCCCGCAGTCGCTGCCCACGGCTGTGTTCACTATGCTGTTGATACAACGAATCTATCACACAATTTCCCGAGGTTGTGAACTGCACGGAGAAAACACGCGAGGACTCGGTGCCTCAGCCTAATCCGTATGAAACAGGCTGGGGACCCTAGTAAACACACGGCAGGCGGTGGGGCCGCAGCGGTCGGTCCGTCAGAGAGGATTCCCATGGGGGAGAGGGCGAGGCGCGGGCTCCGCTCACCCAGGGTGTCTCCAAGTCACTCCCTCCTGCTGGGACCCACGTGAGTGACAACAGAAGTTAAAGAGCAGAAGAGCCTTCCTCCGCCCCGAAGCACATTCTCACAAGCGCCGTATTGTCACACGCACCAACGAGCTGGGGCTCCCCGTCAGCTGAAGTCTGGTCTTGTTCCCTGTCCGGGTCTATGCTGGCGCGCGTGTGTATTCACTCATCTCTCACTCATTCATTCATTCAGCAAACACGTCTCCACCTCCTGTAGCTCGGCCCCGAGCTGGAGAGACGGCGAGCCGAGCCGTAAGATGCACCCATCCGCGTATTACACGTCTTTATTGAGCAGCTCTTAAGGACCGGGTACTATTTTGGTGCCCAATGGTCAGCAAAAGGCCCTGCTCACATTCCACTGGGAGACAGTGAGATGAGCAACGTGGATATGGAGACCAGCGCGCAGCAGGAAGGTAGAGAAAGGGGCTTGATTGAGGTAAGGGGCTCAGCACGGCAGCCCCCTGGGGCCACTTTACAGAGCTGGACCTTTACGGAGCTGCACACCGAGGCGGGGGAAGGCCAGGTAAGAGGGTGATACTGTCCACCCCGTCTGTGCATCGAGCGTCGCCGAGTCACCGAAGCGCCTTCCAGAAAGGCAGCTCCTTTAGCCCATCTGTCCTCGTCAGGGCTCGCCAAGAAACAGAACCAACAGGAGACAGAGCTAGGGATTACCATTAGATGCTGGCTCACGCGACTCTGGGGCCTGACCATCCCAAGGTCTGCAGCCAGCCAACCGGGGACCCGGGAGAGCTGAGGGTGAGCTCCAGTCAGAAGACCAGCCGGCTCCAGGCCTGGAAGACCTGATGCTTCGGTGCGAGTCCAAAGGCAGGGGGGGCATCTCGGCTCAAAGGCAGGCAGAGAGGAGGCGTTTCCTCTTATCCCCGGGAAGGTCGGCCTATGGTCTCTCCAGCCCTTCAGCTGATTGGATGAGGCCCCCCCACAGCGGGGAGCGCAATCTGCCTTACTCACCCCACCGTTTAAACGTGATCCCATCCCAAGACACCCTTCCAGGCATTCCCAGAATAATGTCTGACCACATATCTGAGCATCCTGCGGCCCAGTCAGGCTGACACACAGACCCTTGAAAGGCCTGGGTGTCAGCCTCCCGCCTCGGCTCGTTCATCCATCCTCCCTTTGGAGGACGGTTGGGCTGTTTCCAGCGTTTGGTGATTACAAATCAACACCTGCGTGCAGGTTTTCGCTTGAACAACACTTTCATTGCCCTCGGCAAGTGCATGTGAGTGAGATTCCAGGGTCACGTGGTAAGGGTCTATTTAATCTTAGAAGAAACAGCCCAAGGATTTTCCAAAGTCGCTATGTCTCTTTGCAATCCCACCAATCAGCGGATACTCTGAGTGTGTGTGTTTTCTATCTTCCCAAAGCAAAACGTCCCCTCAAGGGCAAGGGACGGACACTTTGTTGTGCTCACGGCTGTATCCACGGGGTCTGGCACGTAATAGGCTCTCAATAAACACCTGTTGGTCTAAGGAAGAGATGATCTCATTTATTCCCACAGCTGGCCGCAATCTCATGAGGAAGGCACGATTGTGCCCATGCCACAGACGAGGAAACTGAGGCCTTAGTTGATATGGAGCCCGGCTTCCCACCTGGAGAAGGGCGCATATAACCACATGGCCTTGCAGCCCCGGGATGGGAGTTAACGCCTGTCCCTGGGCCGCGGAGAGCCACTGCTGGGTTCAAACTCAGTTTATCATGTCTGTCCTTCTCTGATTGACTTATTTCACTCAGCATCATACCCTCCAGTTCCCTCCACGTCGAACCAAATGGTGGGTGTTTGTCGTTTCTAATGGCTGAGGAATATTCCATTGTATACAGAGACCACAGCTTCTCTATCCATCATCTGTCGATGGACACCGAGGCTCCTTCCACAGTGTGGCTATTGTGGACATGGCTGCTAGAAACATCAGGGTGCAGGTGTCCCGGCGTCTCACTGCATCTCTATCTTTGGGGTAAATCCCCAGCAGTGCAATTGCTTTATATGGTCTCATTCATTCGAGGAATATAAAAAATAGTGAACAGGAATAAAGGGGAAAGGAGAGAAACTGAGTGAAAATATCAGAAAAGGAGACAGAACATGAAGACTCTTAACTCTGGGAAACGAACTAGGGGTGGTGGAAGGGGAGGTGGGTGGGGGGTGGGGGTGACTGGGTGACGGGCACTGAGGGGGGCACTTGGTGGGATGAGCACTGGGTGATATGTTGGCAGATTGAACTCCAATAAATAAATAAATAAATAAATAAATAAATAAATAAATTTACTGAAAAGTTAAAAAAATAAAAATAAACTCAGTTTAATTTAATGACAGGGTCACCGAGCCTGAGGAAGACTGATGAGGCTGCAGGTGAGCACTAAGCGGACCCAGGTGTCCATCCTGCAGGGCTCCCGCATCAGTCCAGATGCCAAGCGAGGCCGCCGTGGGCTACAAGTGGGCCCGCGGGGGGGAAGTGTGAGCCAAGGCCACCGGGAGGGCGGCTCCCTACTCAGGGCGGCCGCATCCCGCACCTGGAGGCCCAAGGGGGGCCCCGGAGCTGCTCACTGAGTGGACGGGAGGCTGCAGGTGAGCTCCAGGGAACCCCCCGCGGTGGGGACTGCCTGCCGGGGGGCCCTGCTTGGTCCTGAGGCGGAAGCAGGAAAGCCTGCAGACCCTCTCATGCGCCGTCGGGCTCCGGGAGCAGGAGCAGGAGGAGCAGGAGACCTGCGCCCCGCACTGCGACCCCGCGGCGGCAGGAGGCCAATCCCTGGTGCCTCAGGTTCCGGGGCCGGGGGCTGGACGGGGCTGCGGCTGGAGCGTCCTTTCTTCTTGGGAACAGGCTCCTGGGCTCAGTGAGCAGAGGAGGGTGGGGAGGAGTGGGGGGAGCAGCCAGGCTGTTGCCAAGTGAGGACTGCGACCCCCGCCCCCCGCCCATCACCCCACAGACAACACGTCCCCTTGGAGCTAAACCGCCTTTGCTAACTAGGTGCCGGCTTAGCCCCGGGGGAGGTGTGCCAGCAGCGTCCGTGCAAGAGCAGTAACAGTGCGAGAAGCTCAGGCTCCGAAGACGTGGAAAAGTCTGGAGTCCTACGGGCCTCCCCGCTCGCCTGTCGGTACAGCCGCTTCGTCTACTGACCGCCTTCCCGGGTGCCTGCGTCACGGCTGGCCACCCGCCGCACCTCCTGTCGCCCTTGCCGTCGGAAGTTGGTGTCCTGCCCTTGCCCACCTCATGGCCCAAGAAAGAGATGCTCAGGGAGGCCAAGCAACCCGCCTCAGCTCACACGGCCCAGGGGAGCCGAGCGCGGACTCAGGCCCCAGGCTATGTGGACGGCGGGCGGTGGCGGTCCTGCAGCACGCAGCTGGCCTGTGCCTCGGTGGGAGGCGCAGAGGCTCTGGCAGCAGGCGGGCCCACACAGGACTCGCAGCTCTGCAGCATCCCCACGTGGCGGTGTGCACCCCACTCACGCCCTGGTCCCCACTCCTCGCACCCTAAAAAG
The DNA here is from genome assembly GCF_905146905.1 of Nyctereutes procyonoides. NCBI lineage: Eukaryota > Metazoa > Chordata > Mammalia > Carnivora > Canidae > Nyctereutes > Nyctereutes procyonoides. The sequence continues at coordinate 911,089 of NW_026575135.1, read as the reverse complement.
AGAGAAGACGTGGTCTCCGCCCTGCACACGGAGCCATGAACCCGTCTCTCCCAGAGCTGCTCCCCTCAGCTTCTCCCTCTAGAAGCCTCCCTGACTCGGGGCTCACACCGACGTGAGCCCCAATCCTGCCCTTGCCACTTCGCACCCCGTGAGTGTGCCAACTTGCTCACCTCCTTGAGCCGTGGTCTTCTCCGATGGGACCTGAGGACGTCAGGACCCACCCAGGGGGTCACGGGGAAGGTCGAATGGGGCAGGCTTGAAAGCCCTTGGGAGAAGTAAAGGCTCAGTAAGTGTAGCTACCGTTGCTCGTCGTTGCTGTCAAGGCCTCCTGGCACCAGGCACGAGAACTGCCCCTGACCCCGGGACGATGCTGCAGGACCCACATCAGACTGCACCTCAGCAGAGCCTCTCCCGTCCTCCCACCCCCCAGGCGGGCTTCAGGCCCTGTCCCCAGAGCCGGCCCCACAGGCGGACCCCGGCCTGGGCAGCCTCGCTTCCTGCCCCAGGCTCTCACTCAGGACGCCCACACGGCCACGAGCTCTGGGCGGCCCCACAGCCAGGGCCCCGCAGGGCCAGCCTGGCAGGGGACCTCAGGGCTCGCTGAGTGACTCCCCCTCTCCAGGGTGCTGGGGGGGCGTGGAAGGGCTGTACTCACAACCCCCATGAACCTCTCTTCCAAACCACATCAGTCCAGGTTATCATTGCATTCGGTCATGTTTCACGTCCCTGAGAGCCCACGGGGAAGCCTGCAATAAAGGATGTTGCGTTAGGCAGTGATGTGGTTAGGAGCAAGGCCGCCCTGGGCTCTTACCCTCCATCCGACACTCACCAGCTCTGTGGTCTTGACTCAGTGGTTCAACCTCCCTGAGCCTGAGTTTCACCCACTGGTAAAATGAAAAATCCTTGTCTCATAGGGTTTTGTGAAAATGAGATAAGATATGGCAAAGAGCATCATACTCGCTTTTTATAAGCGTTTAATACGTTGTCACTTCTGTTGTCCTCACCACGACGGGGCCAGTAACCATCCCGAGAAGCCTAACGTGCACCCACGCACGTAATTTTGCATTTCACTTCATGCAGCCCCCCTAGCCCCCAGCACTAGACCAGATGCAGCTCCATGAACCTCTTGAACCAGCTCATGTCCCCCTCCCGTGGAGCTGGAGAACCAGAGGGCCAGAGGCCCAAAGGGAGGAGGTGATGTGACCCGTACGGCTCGTGCGGCAGGGCCGGAGCAGGTTGCCCCGAGCAGGTCAAGGTGGAAGCCGAAACGACTCTCAGGTACGCGCTACTTCTCGCCGATTGCAAATTCTCTTTCCTCACGCGTTTTGGAGCTGCTTGGCCCTCTGCTAAGGCTGGGACTGGGCAAGGAGACAGCCAGACAGGTGTGCAGGCTTCCAGCACCCCCGTTAGTCCACACACTACTCCCGAGCGGGTTGAGCTTCATCCCATCCAATTTGCCCCAGAGAAGCAGCCAGCCCAGCCCCGCTGCCCACCTGCTGGAAAGTCTTGGATGAGCACCACGGATCTGTGAATCTCATTTTTTTTTTTGATACATCAGATGGGACGAGATGACATGCCTCACCAGACTGCTGGGAAGATTACCTAATAAAATGCATCAAAAGCGGCTGGCCCGGAGTAAGCCCTCAGCAAATGGTACCTGTTACTGCCATCAGGTCCAAGACATTAAAGGAGTAAATATTCCTCCCAAATCTCCCTTCGGAGGAGCAGAAATCCACAGAACCCAGCGAACAAAGGTTTGCCAAGTCCTGCAGGTACCTGTTTTAATGAATAAATGAAAATGCTTGGTAATGAGCAGAGTGATTGTTTTATGTAAATGGCACTCCCACGGAGCTTGTAAACAATTTCTTGTCTCAAGAAAACATTGCCCTTGAGAGCTTGTTTACGGCACCGATTTGCTTCTCCAACTTTCTCTTCGTGGCCTGCACAGAGGAGCACTTGCCCCATGTTTGAGAAAATCATGACAAATCCTTAATTGGTGCCTCCAGTCTCCATGGTAGTTTATGGGATCCCAAGAGCATTTGGAGTCTTAGGAGAAATGTTCCTTTTTTCCCTTCTACCTTATTCTTGGTCCAGGCTGGGAGGGTCGGGTGATACTTAACGGAGTCAATATTTGTGTGAGGGTAGAAGGGATGAGTTTGGATTGGGTGAAATAAGAAGCAACATATAATAGTGACAGGATGGGGGCTCCTGGGAGCACACTCAGTTGAGCATCAACTCTTGGTCTCGGCTCAGGTTAAGATCTTGGGGTCCTGGAATCGAGCCCCATGTCAGGCTCCGCTTGGAGCCTGCTTGAGATTCTCTCTCCCCCTCCCTCTGCCCCTCCCACTCACTCCCACTCATTTTCTCTCTTTCTCTCTCTCTCAAATAAATAAATAAGTCTTTTTAAAAAATAGTGAAAGGATGTCAGCCCCAATCAAAAGAATGTGCTGTGACCCTGGTTCACCCCAGAGCCGTGGAAAAACTAGGATAAGCAGTTGGGCAGCTGCTCAAGGTACCATCCTATAAGAGGTGCTAAATAAAGCCTCTCATAGGCTTGTGAAACCCACAAGAAATGTGCTGTCAGATACTTCAGGCTTCACCTGCAACTCCTTACATAATAAAAAAAAAAATAGTCAACTAGTCCTGTCCTTTGTCACAGAAAGCACCTGCAGTCACCCACCTAAATCTGTACAAAAAGCAGGAGGCAACTGCACACCACTCCACCAGCCCTGCACCAGCCAACTGATTATTTGGGAATACTCCCAAAGAGCTACATGATCTGGAAAATTTTATAATAATAAGTCTTTTACTTTTTAACTAAATAAAGAGGTACATATGTTCTTGTTCTTATGAATCAAAAGCTATTTCCCTGACTCTCCCAAACAAATCCTATATTAAGATTTAAATACTATTAGCCTGATGAGATAGTAAACTGTTGGCCTGCTGGGTGAACCCACACATCTCTGATGTCCTTGACTGTGAGCAATCATCTGACCTCCAAGAGTCAATTGCCAAGGATGATGAGAGCGGCAGTCCTACCAATGAACAAACAATTTCATGCTTCTGTGCCTTTGGCTTGCAGTGCCCTCTGCTCAGAATGTCCTTTTCCAGCACACGCCCACCCCTCAGTCACTTGGCCAACCCATAGTCACCCAGCGAGGTCCCTTCTCTGTTATGCCTTCCCTGGCGGAGCCAGTCGTGTAGCAGTGACTCTGTACAGAATCTCTGACACTCTGATTAGCCATATCAGTCCATATGTCCACTCTCTTTATGAAACAATGAGATCTTTGAGGTTCAGAAGCAGGGTTTATCTACATGTGCAGTCCCAACATCCAACACAGTGAGTGACTTTGAGTATAAAGTCAGTAAGTGCATCTGCACAGAGAGAAATGCGGCCAGGAGCTTTTATCTCCCACAATGGCCTAAATATAGGACCTTCATATCAAGAGTTTCTCCCTGAATTTCCCTCCATCATGGGAGTGGAGGTAGTACCACAGTTGCTGCCCAAGAGATGGCAGGGGGTAGAGCACAGTAGACGTGGCTGGTCAAACAAGCAGCCAGAAGGACCTGATTGGGAAATTGGTCATACACAGGGATATTAACGATTATGTAAATACCTTGAGAAAAACAAGGAACATTTGCTCACTGTCAGAGGAGAGATTTTAAAAGATGGAAGGGAAGGGGAGGGGAGAAGAGGGAAAGGGTGTCTAGGTGGCTCAATCATTTAAACATCTGTCTCTTGATTTCAGCTCAGGTCATGATCTCAGAGTTGTGAAATCTGGTCCCACATTGGGCTCCACACTCAGCAGGGAGTCTCCTTAACATTCTCTCTCTCCCTCCTCTGCCCCTCCCTGCCACCCACTCCCACGTACTCACTCTCTCACTCTTGCCAAAAAAAATTCTTTAAACTATGGGAAAGAGGGATGCTTGGGTGGCTTGGTGGTTGAGTGTCTTGCCTTTGGCTCAGGTCATGATCCCGGGTTCCTGGGATCGAGTCCTGCATCGAGCTCCTCTCAGGGGGCCTGCTCCTCCTTCTGCCTGTGTCTCTGCCTCTCTCTGTGTGTCTCTTATGAATAAATAAAATCTTTTAAAAATAAAATAAGATATGGGAAAGGAAAAAGTAGGAATGAATGCTGTGGTGTTGGACTGGAATTGGAAATATGAATGTAAATTTATGAGATAGATACGTATATACATACACCTAGACATAGAGACGTGTGGGTGTACATACACGCATACATGTTTTCTAGTACTGTCCATTGAAATAACCTGGAAGCAACAACACTCCAGCAGAAAGAACACACTGAGCACCCAATCTTTGGTTTCTAAATACCATCCTTTACAAATAGGAACCAGTGACACCTGGAAAAATGGCTGATTCTAGGGCTGGGGCAGAGTGGGAAAGTACAGGACAAACATGGAATATCTTGCAGCAGAAAGTAAAGAAATGCCTTAAAAGTACATGGGAACCAGCTTGAAGGGACTCCCACTAAGGAAATCTGGGACAATTTGAGTATCAGAGTAAATAATGATCATAATGGATTACTAGTTCACTAAATAGAATAGAAATCCATTAATTCCATACTGGTATTGGTTGGTTGGCTGGTTAGTTAGTTAGTTATTGAGCAAATGGGGAAAAGATAAAATTCTTTATTAGAGTAGAATTCCTACTAGTAAATGTTGGAGAAATGGTGGAAATAGAAAACCACCATTTAGAGCAGCCCCTGTGTCCCAGTGGTTTAGCACCGCCTTCAGCCCAGGGCATGATCCTGGAGACCCGGGATTGAGTCCCATGTCAGGCTTCCTGCGCAGAGCCTGCTTCTCCCTCTGCCTGTGTCTCTGCCTCTCTCTCTCTCTCTCTCTCTCTCTCTCTCTCTCTCTCTCTCTAATATCTCTCATGAATAAATAAATAAAATCTTAAAAAAAAGAAAAAAGAAAACCACCATTTAGCAGTCATCAAGGAGAGGCTAATTTAGGCAGGAATTGTCAGTGAAGACTTTAGTCAGTGGGTAGGGAGTTTTATGAGCAAGAAGATATTAGCATAGTCTTGGAATATCACATAATGTCAAGTACAAAAGGGAAAATGGTAACCTTGTGGTAGAGAAATCTGGAAGGCACCAATGGATCCTCAGGACAACCCAACGACAGAGATGGAGCTCTGCCTACTTTGTCAAGTCCCAGAGATGACAACCATCAACTGAATGCTCTTGAGTAAGTCCAGAGAGTTCTTCATCTCTCTGTGTCTCTGTTTTTTTCTTCTCTAAAATGAAGATATTAATGGCATTTATCCTAGGAAGACGGTAGTGCAAGTTGATACTTTAATCCACACAAAACATTTAGGACCACACCTGGCACATAGTACACCCTCGATCACTATTGGCTGTTACAAATACTATGGATGAGGAAATTCAAGTCAGAGAAGTAGAAACATCACTCCAACCCATATCCACCAAACTGACTCTAAATCACACTCCTTTGTATCCCAGATAGCAATGAGTCCCCATGGTCAACCCCTTGGCAATTTTCAAATGCTAATTCGTTCACATTTCCCTTGAAAACAGCAAGTCTCCAGATGTGAATGGAAGTTAGATTTCATATAGGCCGCACGTGACAGGTGAAGAAAGGCCTTGACTCACCCAAAATGACAGCCATAATAAATATTGGAGAGGCTTGAGCCACGTGTTCTGAGTCCAAAGCCCTGGTTGCTTTTAAGGCCTGAAACTGACTCCCGGAATTCTATCCCTATCGGTGTTCAATTCAAAAATAATTAATTGATTGATTGATTGATTGATTAAAGCTGAGACAGTCCTGAACTTGAAATTTGCCGTGAAAGCCCTGATGTGCAACCCTACCACTAACCCCAAGTACATTATGCAACTGGATGAGGATAAGCAAGAAAAACTCTGACAGTGAATCAGGGCGACATAGGAGCAAGGATTAGAGTCAAGGATGGACATTGGCTTGAAAGCCTTCACGGTCAAGTCAAGGAAGGCATCAGGCAAGTAGGATAAAGTATCCTTTCCCCTTTTTTGTTTGTTTGTTTTGTTTCTAAGATTTTATTTATTTATTCATGAAAGACAGAGAGAGAGGGAGAGACACAGGCAGAGGGAGAAGCAGGCTCCATGCAGGGAGTCCCATGTAGGACTCGATCCCTGGTCTCCAGGATCATGCCCTGGGCTGAAGGCAGTGCTAAACCGCTGAGCCACCTGGGCTGCCCATCCTTTCACCTTTTAATTGTCATTTGCCATCACATCACTTTCTCGTCTAGGGTGAACTATCTACAAGGGAAATCGGAGCTAAATGGTGGGCCATCTTTCGGGCCTGGATGGAAAGGTGTTCCTTTCTGGAATCTCAATGGCTCTCAGCTTCCCTTCAAGTGGACAGGCAGGGGCCATTGTCAACTCAACATTTTCTACCAAAGAATGAGTTGAATGGATGGCTTCATCAACACGGCAAAACAGGTCCGAAGCTCACAATCACCGCACGAGAAGATGGAAGCATCTGGTGCCTCATGGATCAAAAGAGCAACATGCCCCCCACCCCCACCCCCACCTCAGCCCTGCCAAGACTATCTCTATAGATTTAATCTCTCTCTCTTCCTCGTGCTCCCTGGGAAAACTAAATCTCATCTGTCTGCAGTTAGCAGAAGCCGGGAGTAACTGGATTCAGTGCTGGAACAGAAGATATATGTGACGTTAACAGTTCATTGAGCTGTGAGATGAACAAGACGGGTGTTGAAAAGGAAACACGAGCTGAGAGTACATTTCCAGTGTTAATAAAGCTTCCCTTTTGTTGTTTCCAAACACTGACTCCAGGATGGGCGCCATCCGTTTCCTTCTAGAATTAGACAGGCCTGCAGATTTAAGGCATCGGAGTATCATCGTCTGGCCCTATTAATGGACAGCACAAGGTGCTGCGTCAGGAGCTCGCGCCCATCTTTAGCTCTGGCTGCAGTTATTTCGCTGGCTTGGCAAAGCGTGTGCCTCTTGTTCACCCAGTGTGCACATAGATAAAAGCCCATCAGGGGAAACCACTGAATTCCAGAGCTCAGACTTTTGGGGGAGCTTATCACCGCAATGCGATCAGCGGCATAAAAGCGGAAGCGGCCCGTGTGCCAACAGCTGGTGATCAGTTAATTAAATTATGGGAGAGGCATGCATGACAAAGTTCTACACGGCCCTTAAAAAGCATGCTGTAGAAATATCTTTGTTGGCATGGAGAGATGTTCGCGATTTACGGCGAAGTATTAAACAAACAAAAACAAGGTATATAACAGTACGTATAACGTGACCTCATTTGTAATCTGTGTGTGATGAGAAAGGAAAGGAAAGAAGCTAGGGTGCTAGGAAGCTTGGACCCCGTGGAATTGAAAGTCATGGTCGTCTTGATGGTTTGGGATACATGAGGATCCGCCTTGGTTGCAGGTGCCCAGGAGAGCTAAAGAGCTCTGCAGCTTTTGGGGGGCGTTCCAGTGAGGCAACGGTGGGAAGCGGAGAGATGAGGACCAGGAGAGGAAAGAAGAGGGTGGTGGGTTGAACGGGTTCCCCAGAAAGACCTGTTGGAATCTTAACCTCCAATGTGAATGCGACCTTATGGGGAAATAGGTTCTTTGTAGATACAATCTAGCTAAGATGACATCATAAGCATTTGGGACGGGCCCTAATCCATTAGGACAGTCTTTATAAAAGACACGTGAAGACAGAGATTGAGGTGATGCTGCCAGAAGCCCAGGGACACCTGCGACTCCCAGAAGCCAAGTCTAGAGGCTTTGGAAGGATGGCAGCCCTGCCAACATTTTCATTTTGGACTTCTGGCCTCCATAACTTCGAAAAAATAAATATCTATTGTTCTAAGCGACCCAGTTTATAGCACTTTGTTATGGTAGCCCCTGAAAACTAACATAGGGACCCAGCTAGATGGGATGAGGCTGGGGGGGCTACAAGGGATTAAGAAACTCCCCAGTGAGTGGTGCTGTTGGTCAGGGTTCTCCAGAGAAGCAGGACCAATAGGATATCTAGAGATTGATTAAGAGGGGATTTATTTTAGGAATTGCCTCGGGTGGTTACGGAGGCCGAGAAGTCCCCTGATTTGTCACCTGCAAGCTGCAGAACCAGGAAGCCTGAGAACAAGGAGCATCCACATCCCAGGGCCACGGAAGACAGATGTCTCAGCTCAGGCAGAGAGAGCAGATTTGCCCTCCCCCTGCCCTCCGGTTCCGCTCAGGCCCCGCAGCCCGGATGATGCCCGTTCTCACGGTGAGCGGGCCCGTCTCCACTCAGCTGACTGGCATCTTAAGGAAGGAGGTGCCTCAGTCTCCTTGATGGCCGTTGCTGCCTCTAGGACACGGACTCCTCCTCCAGCTCTGAGCAACCCTTGGCAAACGTGGATCTAGATACTTGGGAGGGGGATGGGATGGTTTGGGGAAGTGGAGAACTTTCCTGTATGGGTGATCACGGTACAGAGCCACGCGGGGCACAGCCAGGGCCCTGGGTGACAGTAGCACAACCGCCCCCCGCCCACCCCACCCCCACCCGGGGAATTCTTGGGGGCCTTCGGGCTCCCACTATCCCTGAATGAAGGCGCTGTTTTATGCGTGAAAGAACCGAGTCTGCAAAGTTTGAATAACGTGCCCCGGGGTGCACAGCCAGCCAGATGGGTGGGCTTTGGAGCCCGAGCTGTCACCAGCCCACAAGCCAATCCAGCTGCCCATCCAGCTGCTCCAATGGCCCCGCTAAATAGGGAGCAGATGTTCTCCGACCCCCGTTCTATGGCAAGGCCACCTCCTGGGTCAGCCAGACGGCGGCCAGAGAAAACAAAGGACTTCATTTGTCCGCCCACGAAGCCACACAGGGACCCCTTCCCCGGACCCCGCTGCCTCATCCAAACAGCGAATGGCCTAGAATCTCTGTCTCCTCTTCTCCCAGCTTTATATCAGATTTATTCACAGAGAGGTCATTCCGGCCCCACCCCCACCCCCCGGGGACAGACGCCGGAGTCTCCTCCCGCAGGAGCTGCTCTGGAGAGATGCTCCTGGACCGCCGCACCCCGCAACTGGCGCTGTCACCCACTGAGGTTAAGAATCATAATCGGTGCGGTCCCCTGCCTGTAGGACAGCACGGCCCGTCAGCAGCCGCGTGCCCATGGCTTGCTGTGCAGCACGGCAGAGGGTGGCTCACCGTTCCTGCCCCACCGGGAGGACGGGGAAGGAGGCCTCGGAGCCGGGCTCGGTGCAGGAGCCGCAGGAAGGGCACGCAGGCCGCATGTGATGCCCCCTGGAGCCCACCCTCCTTCCAAGATAACGTTGCATCCCTTCCCACGTCTGCGAAAGTGAGGGGGGAGCAGGACATGAACCCAGGTCCATCCCGGCCCTGGGCCCGGACTCACCAGCCACCACCCACGTGTCCCAAGCAAGCCAGCATGTCCGGGCCCTGCGGCGTGGCGGGGTCCTCCAGGCTCGGTGTCCTTGTGTCCTGGGCTGGCCTCTGCTGCCTCAACCCCCCTGAGCCTGCTGATCCCACGCGGCTCTCCAGCAGCAGCACCACTCCCAATTAGAAAACAAGAGAAAGGTAGGGAAGCAGGGAGGGAATAAAGCAGCGATAAAGAAGGTGGGGATGGAAAAGGAAAGGCGGGTCCCTGCGCAGGGAGAGACGCCCATGGACTGTGGCTCCGTGCCACCCGCAAGGCCCCGAGCCACTTCCCCGGGAGCCGCGGGGCTGGGGGCAGTTAGGTGGTGCCCGGCCTCGCCTCGGCCCCGCTGTCTGGGGTTTAGGGCCACTGGGGTGTGAAAGATTGAGCATCTTGTCCTCACAATTCAGGGAAGACTTCAGAAGCATCAAGAAAACCCCAGACAAAAGCCTCTGTCCTGCCGGCCCGTCCCCCGAGGCAGCGGCTTAGGCCCCGAGAGACCACCTGACCTGCCTGTTTGCATTCTTGATGCCTCCTCCCCGGCCGCCTCAGCGGCATCACGGACGCACTGAGATGACCAGGACGCAGAGTCTTTTCAGGATTAAACTTGTTTTAAAACAAAAAACAAATTCCTCTGTCCAAGGTCCTGAAACATTCCTCTGGGTAAGTGGTGTTGTCCGTCTCATTTCCAACTTTTGCCACATGGGGTGACTTCCCCCGGCTTCCAGAGCTGGACACCGGGAACGTGAGCCATCTAGGGCAGGAGGTCACCAGGGTCCTTAAGTGCTGGGCTGGGGCGGTAGGAGGCAGACGTGAGTCAGAGACCACCCCCATCAGCCCTGTCCCGGCCTCCTCACGGGTCTACCTGGCGCCCCTGAGGCCACCCCATCCACTCTGCACATGGTAATGAGTGCGATGGTTAATTTTTAGAATGAATTGCACTATAAGCCCCCCCGCCCCGTGAAACACTCCCATGGCATCTAATTTTTTTCCCCTTTTATTTCCAATGATGTGTCATACAATTCATGGGCTCGTGGAACCAAGGGACCACAGCTTCATGCACAGGGTCACTCTAGGCTCTGGACCACCAGGTAGTCCTGGTTTGCACCTGTTATCCCCATGTAATAATTAACCTCACCCCTTCCCCCTTTCAAATGTCCCTGTTTGGGTGGTAAAGTACAGGGTCCCCCAGACGATGTGGCACCAAGGGAAGCTGCCTTCAGGACTCCCAAGCTCCTAACCAGCGCATGGTTGGGGCGCCCTATGGGGGAACCACTGATCCTTCAGTCTTTGCACATTTCCTCGGATCTACCTATTGAAACAAATGGTCCCACATCCAAGGTCCTTTTTCACTCCTTGGCAGGACTTCCTTGATTCTCCCACAGGAGCCGTGAGATGAAGGCAGAGTAGCCACCAGTCTTGCAGGTGGCTTCTGTGCAGGGCTTCCAAACCCTTCCCCTGAACCGTGCGACCCAAAAGCCAGGGGGCCCTAAAGTCATCCCCCAAACGCCCTGTGGGTGCCATCTATAGCACCCTACAAGAGGTTCTTCTGAATCCTGGGTTTTAAAACGAAATACATGGGGCAGCCCAGGTGGCCCAGCGGTTTGGCACCACCTTCGACCCAGGGCGTGACCCCAGGGTCCCGGGATCGAGTCCCACGTCAGGCTCCCTGCATGGAGCCTGCTTCTCTCTCTGCCTGTGTCTCCGCCTCTGTGTGTGTGTGTGTCTCTGTGTCTCATGAATAAATAAAAAAAAAATCTTAAAAAAAAATACATGGAATTTTCCATCTATGCACGTTTGTGTTAACCTGGAAACTGTTTAACTTAGTCGCCGAAGTATAAAGTCAAACCACTTGTAAGACACTCTGGGTTTCTTCTGGGCTTGGGTGCCCCTGGCACGTATCTCAGGAACACAGTCCCAGAGGCGTTTGCTCTCATTAGCTCGGGGCTGCTTGCTGAGAGTCAAGAGGTCCGTTTCACCCAGGCATCCGCACAGCAAGCCATCTGAGCGGAAGGGCAGCAGCGCTGATTACACATCTCCAGCGCCAGACGTCATCTCCTCAAACCACAGCCCCGGAGTGAGCATTACGGTCTCCCCACAACAGAGGCAGAAACCGGGAGTCAGAGAGGCGAAGTACTCAGGTGAGGCCTCTCAGAAGCAGGAACACAGAGGAGATGTAACATCTACGTCCCGGATCCCAAGACAGGCGCTCTCGCACGCAGGCCCCCGCCACGGCGAGCTTTCCCTTCCCTGTCTTCCCTGCAGTTTGCCGAGATGCTCTCGGTAGGAGATGTGTCTCCCATCTCGGGTGTCTCATCTTCGTCACTGTCACTTTGAGTTTCTCTCTTTAGATCGACTTCCCAGGGCTCTCATGAGAGATTTGGGGGGAAAAATAAAGAACCTTTAAAGCGTCCATCCGTGTCTATTTGTAGCTCTAAAGCTGGTTTGTATTTAGGGGAGATTATTTTGTGAGATTAAAAAAAAAAGTTGCTGAAAATGTGGAAAACTACTATAGATAAAATGCATTTATTCTGAGATATGATCTGTTGGATTCTCTACTACCAACGTGGGGAGAAAACAGGTGGTACTCCAGAAAAATACTCACAGATGGAAAATGTATAAATGGTAATCCACCAAAACAACTGCAACCGTGACTTCTAAAATATGACGCTAGTTTCTTTTTTGGGTCGATGCTTACATTGGAAACTTTGGAACTCCCTAGATAAGGAACGTTTGGCTAATCAGATGCTAAATCCTGGGGGAAAGGCATGGATGGGGAAAAGAAGGCTCTTTAATCACTGCGAAATTTTACTCTATGTCTTTGGTGATTCGGGCCTGGATCCCACGGAAGGAGAGACACCGTGCAGCAGGCGACATCTGAGCTCAACCAAACCAATTCTACGCAGAGCACATTCCTCTCCATAGGCTCCTCATTTTATTGTCATGAAAGCCTCAGAGGCTCAGAGACACTGAGTCATCCCATTCCCAAAGCTACACGGAACTTTTGTATTTTCACTCAACCTTTGTTGGTGGTAATGAAAGTATGAGACAGCCTGCCTCCGCCCGGATTGGAACAAAAGCAGTAATATTAGGATAAGAATTGTTTTGCCCACCTGGCAAACTCCTACTCAGACTTCAAGGCCCTATTCAAATATCCTTCCTACTAGATGCCATTCCCCAGGTGCAGCACTCAGTGCTTCTTTCGCTCTTCATATACTCTTTTTCTGGAGCTCCTATCTTGCCATGATGCATCACTTTTATTGGTTACTTGGATTTATCCATAAATTTATGAGGCCTTTATTCAGCATTCAGAGTGCCTCAAGGATGGAGGGTTTGCCAAGATTGCTTTCCCACAGCAAGATCCTCTCCACTATTGTAGTCCACATTGTTATGTGGCTCCCGGGTACCCCTGTGGGGTCAAGGGACTTGTTCCCGTAGCATCCTCTGGGGGTGTGGACTCCTGGGAGCTCACAAAGCATCCTTCCCCAGGAACTGCCCTTAGCCAAAGGGCGCTGCATGACCCGAGGTGATGCTACCTCCACAGAGACAGCCTGCTTCCCGGTGGGGCTACAAGGACCCGACCCCTTCCCTTGATTAAAAGCAACTCCAAAGGGCTCTCTCAGCCCCACAGCTGCCAATAGAATAAATGCACTGCAGTTCCAGCCTTCCGCCCGCCCAGTCCTGCTTCTCTCTCTCTCTCTCTCTCTCTCTCTCTCTCTCTCTCTCGGTGTCACTCCCAAGAGCTAAACTGAACCAGTCCTTCCTGCCTGCCAATCTCCTTCTCAGAGTCTGTCTCCAGAAGCCTAGCCTGACAGCTACCCCCTCAACGGGTTCCACTCCCAAAGGACATGGGGCGTGGGCATCTTCTACAGTGGATGTAAGGTGGTTTCTGGACATTTTTGCTTGAGAACTTGCTGCCTCTATGAGAACAGAGAAGAGTGGGATCTTCTTTTTAGGAGTTGTTTTCAGGTTGTCAACTACATTAAACATTTCCTTTCTAAAACCTTTTCATTATTTTTTCTTCTTCTTTAAAATATGCCTAAAATGTGTTTAGGAATTAGAATTTTTTGGTTTGCTTGGTTTTTTTAAGATTTTTTTATTTTTTATTTTTTAGGGAGAGAAAAAGAGAGCATGAGTGAGGCAGAGGGAGAGGACCTTCAAGCAGACTCCCAGCTGAGCATGGAGACTGATGCTGGGCTCAATCTCATGACTGTGAGATCATGACCTGACCCGAAACCAAGAGTTGGCAAATCGAACTCTAATAAAAAATATACAAAAAAAAAAAGAAAGAAAGAAAGAAAGAAAAGAAAAGAAATAAAAGAAAAAAAGAAGAGAAGAGAAGAAAAAAGAAAAGAAAAGAAAAGAAGAAAAGAAAATAAAAGAAACAAAGAGTTGGATGCTTCACTGGTGCTTTCTGTTTGCTTGCTTTGAGGTCTCACACAAGTACCACCCAAAACAATAAACAATAAACCTACCCAGTTCCTTTTAAAAATGTATGGAGTTTTGGGTATCATAGCACCTTACACATGTTACAATATCTGTCACCAGAAAAGCAAAGGATGTAATACGTGATTTAGGAAGGTTGCAGGATACAAGATTCGTATACAAAAGTCAGCTGTTTTCCTCTATGCCAGCAATGAACAAGTTGAACCTCAAGTAAAAAATACAATAGGATTTACATTAACAGCCCCAAAACTAAATACTTCAGTATAAATCTAACACAATATATGTAAGATCTAGATGAAGAAAACTACAAGTCTCTGATAAACGTAATCAAATAAGGACTAAATAAATGGAGGGGTGTTCCATGTTCATGGATAGGAAGTCCCTCAATATTATTAGGATGTCAATTCTTCCCAACTTGTTCCGTAGATTCCATGCAGTGCCAGTCCACATCCCAGTGAGTTATTCTGTGCGTCAACAAACTGACTCTAAAGTCTATATGGAAAAAAAAAGTCTATATGGAGAAGTAATAGATGCAAAACAACAAGCTGCATCATCAGAGAAGAACAAAGCTGTAGACTGACTTTCCAACTGCAGACAGAACTGTAAAGCCACAGTAATCAAGGCAGTGTGGTGTTGCTGAATGAATAGGCAAGTCATGGAACAGAACAGAGAGCCCAGAAATAGGTCCACATAAATACAGTCAACTGATCTTTGACAAAGTGCTGGAGGCAATACAAGGAAGCAAAGACAGTCTCTTCCACAAATTCTGCTGGAACAACTGGACATTCACAGACAAAGAGGGGGAAAAAAGGATCTAAACACAGATCTTATGTTTTTCACAAAAATGAACACAATTGGATCACATGTCTAAATATAAAACACAAAACTATGAAACTTCTAGAAGGATAATATAGGAGACTATCTGGACGACCTCTGGGTATGACAATGACTTTTTTAGATACAATCCCAAAGATATGATCCATGAACAAACTAGTTGATAAGCTGACATTTATTAGCATTGAAACTTCTCCGCAAAAGATGATGTCGAGAGAATGAGAAGACAAGTCACAGACGGCTGATCGGAATTCGTGGCCCACAAAATCTGAAAACCATAAGAACATGGCTATTTTCACACCACTAACTTTGCAGGTGGTTTGTTAGCAGTAGTAGAAACGGGGGCAAAGGGGCGCGTGGGTGGCTCAGATGGCTGAAGGACGCCGTTGGCTCAGGTCGTGATCTCCAGCCCCACACCGGGCTCCCAGCTCAGTGGGGAGTCTGCTTCTCCCCCTCCTTCTGCCTCTCCCCCTGCTTGTGCTCCCTCTCGCTCTCCTTCTTTCTTTCTCAAATGAAAAAAAGAAAGAAAGAAAGAAAGAAAGAAAGGAAGGAAGGAAGGAAGGAAGGAAGGAAGGAAGGAAGAAAGAAATGGGACAGCAAGTAATGACCATGTCTGCTACCAATTCCCTGACCCGCAGCAGCCGTCGTTGATCCATCGTGCCCTCCTGGTCACGGGCCCTGGAGAGACCCTCATAATCCTTCTCACCAGAGCACAATCAAGCAACCACTGTCCGCAGATCACAGCTAACACTCAAAATACAACCTCTTCATAGATTCAAATATATTAATAAGCTTAGAGAGTACAGTCTGACTTTTTGCCCAACTATTCCAGGAGCCCCAGTGCTTAGCTCTCCTGCTCCTGCTGGAGCCATCTGAGGGGACGCCGGAGCTCCCCTTCCTTCGGACTCAGGCCTTGTTCACCGTCTGCCCTTCACTTCCACTGCCCTTGTTTGCCTGGCTCTTCTCTGAGCCGCCCTCGGCACTACTCCGCCACCCCGTTGCACCTTTATCCCTACCTGTTATCACCTACTTGCCCCCCGGTCTCATCTCTAACATCACTTCCCCAAGGACACCCACCCCAACATTGGATTAGGTCCAACAGTGATTCCTCCTCCCGTCACCCTGAACTTCCACAGCACTCGTCACAATGGTAATTAAATAATCATTTGAATCATGAGCTGTTTGATACCTGTATCTTCTGCTAAACCACAAGCCTCCACAAGGGCGGCATGGGTTTTGACCTCTGCCACACGCGAAGGTGCGGTGTAGACACCTGCTGAGCGGGGGATGGCAGCAAGCGGGGGTCTGAAGCCTTTAACCAGAAGAGCTCGTGATCTTCCTTCTCTGTCTCCCCAGGACCATGCGTCCAGGCATCTCCTTTCCCCCGACATCTGCAACCACCTGCTCACCTGCAGGTCACTGCACAGCCTCGTGACAAACCGGCCTTTTAGGCCAACAAGTTCGCCCCCCACCCCTGCCAGAGAACCCTGCTCAGCACTGCGGGTGTTTCTTGCGGTGCCAGAACTGCCAGTTGCGCTGGACGGGGATGAACACAGATAAACATTTGCACAATGACAGCTCCAGCCAATTAATATTCACTCAATTAGGAAATGTTTCAGAATAATAATAAGTTATCCAAAATTAAGGTTCAGCCGGGAGCCAAATGTCTCCCTTGCCGCCTTTTTTGAGGAACTGGTCATTGGGTTGGCACTGTAAATAAGTAAGTGGTGAGGCCACCGGAGCCTGGGACCTCAGAAGGCCACGGGGAGGGTGTGGCGCAGGGACCTAATTAATGTCACAAGTCTGGCTCGTGCTGGGCTAATAGAAATCAAGCGGCCAGACTTATGACTCTGGGGGCGTCGGGGGCTTCTGACTTCATGCAATGACTGCAATATGGGAGGTGATCAATAAATATTTGCAGTAATAATAAATTACTTAATTGTGCTAAAAGCTTCTGACCTGGTCTCTTAGCCTTTAGTCATGTCCTCACCAATCACTCTCCAGACTGTAGCTCCCGCCATCACTCCAGCCCACCACGTGGACTGCCTCGTTCCCCCGCCTACACTCTCACATGGCTCCCTATTGCCTTTGGGGTGCAGTGAAGGGTCCCCAGGGCTACACCCGGCGAGCCCAGGCACCACTGTGGGGGCTCCCCCTCTGCCCCCAGCCTCCTCTCTCACCTTCCTCCCTCACCCTGGGCTCCAACCGCAATAGCTTGTGGTCCTCCAGGACTGCCTCCCCCTGACCTACAGCTGCCTCCTCCTTCTCTCTGCCCGACTCCTGCCCATCTGTTAAAACTGAGCTCAGATATCGATCTGCCAAGAAACCTTCTTCAAAACAGCCTTCTGTCCTTCGGGAAGAGGGTCAGGACCTCCCTCCTCTGGGTCCTGCAGCCCTTGGGCTTCCCCCCCATGAAAGCACTGACCACCTGGACCATCAAAGCTGTTGTGCTCATCTGTCTCCTCCGTGGGCTGGGAGCTCTCTGGGACTTGAACCTGTGACCACAAGAAAAGGATGAGAACCCCTCTTCTGCAGTGTGGCCATGAGGGTTAAGTGAGATGCTATACACTGGGTGCCTGGCAACGTGCCTCGCACGTACACGCCGGGCCTTAATATATGTCGAAGGAGTGAGTGAATGAATGAGGATCATAGAGCTGGATGTTCACGGGGCCCAGGAAGGAAAAAATAGATTTTTCATCCAGAAGACAGGATGTCAATGGTATTGACAAAGCAGCAATGTGTCCCAAGAGGTGAGGCAGCAGGGTTATTACTGTCTCAGGCCCTCATCCCCCTTTTCACAGCAACTATCTTGTAACATCCCCTTCACCATGACGAGAGCGTAGCGTCGTGTTCACTGACAGAGGTAGGGATGCGAAGTCTGGATCATAGTGTAACTTACGTAATTTTTTTAAAATAATATATCCTAAAGATGGATGTATCGTAGAGACGGGAAAAGAGATAACTCATAATAAAATAATACGCGTTTCAATAACTAAGTGCTCACACGTGACTTTAGTGAAGACACAAATGCAGTAAGACGTTTGCACCTCTTTCGAGGGAGCAGGTTGGGACTTAAGGGACACGAAACAATGTGCAACTGAATATCGCTGACACTTCTCCTTTACATCTCACATTTTGAAATAGAGACTAGCTAAGCACCTTTCTATATTTATAACTGCCAAGGCAGGCAGAGGCTGGGGGTGGGGGGCGGGGGGGGGGGTTGGGTGTCTTAAATTCAGCCGTGGTCCTGCCATCCACAGCGTGATATTCCGAAACGGCGAACGGCCCTCGGTGAAGTTTTGAGCAACATAAAGTACAGTCTGCCCTCGATTTACCAGGCAGATGCGTTCCTGGAAAGCTCGGTGTATTTTAAAACGGCGCACGAAATAGCTTTCTTTATATATATTCATAGATAGATAGATGGGAGAGAGAGCTCGGGTCTAGAAATACGTAACTATAAACAGATCTTTCACTTGCTCGCGTTTCCAGTGAGACACACAAGCGTTGCTTGGGACGCCGCAAGCGGATTCTCTGTGGTGTGGAATCTCCTGGCACCAGGCGGTATCTGGCCCCCACCTGCTAATCTCTAATAGCTCCCCCCACCCAACACGGAGAACCCAAAAACACCCAAATTTCCCTGCAGGGGGCAGCACTGCTCTCTCTGAAAACCAGCATCCCAGACGGGTGGACCCCAGGATCCCATCCGACCCCAGGATGCCCCCGCGGGGTGGTGGCCGCAGCGACTCGGCCCCGTCCCTCCTCTCCTGGCTGGAAGCTCAGTCATTTTTGCCGCAGGATCCCCTCTTGCTCTTTGCCTCATTGCCTTGGGTTCAGCTCAGAAGCGAATTTTTGGAGAGAGATTTCCTATCATGCTTCTTTCTCAGACGCTGCCGAGTTTCTTCCCTGCGCTCCTCGGCCCCCTCCTGCGTTGCCTTGTGCCTCTCCCCAAGAAGGGAAACCCCAGGAGGGCAGGGATGCTCTCTGTCTTGCCCACATCTTGTACCTTCAGGGCCTGGGACAATGATCAGCAGATAATAAAATGTACTTGAGTATTTGTTGAAGAAATAAATGAATGAACATGGGATCCCTGGGTGGCTCGGTGGTTTAGCGCCCGCCTTCGGCCAGGCATGATCCTGGGTCCTGGGATCAAGTCCTGTGTCGGGCTCCCTACAGGGAGCCTGCTTCTCCTTCTGCCTGTGTCTCTGCCTCTCTCTCTGTCTGTGTCTCTCATGAATAAATAAATAAAATCTTTTAAAAAATTAAAAATATTAAAAATAAATAAAAAATAAATAAATGAACAAAGAAAAGAAAAGAAGAAAAGAAGAAAAAAAAGAAAAGAAAAATGCAAGCCCAGTTCCGAGCTCCCCAGTAGGGAGGCTGCATAGGAGACATCGGGGCACACGGTGGCACCCGGGACAGCCACCAGGCACACTGCAGCCGAGGCAGGTCCAAGGATCATGTTGGGGGGGGCTGTGAGCGAGGGGGACACACGGCACTGGGCCCGGGGACA
This sequence comes from Nyctereutes procyonoides, assembly GCF_905146905.1. NCBI lineage: Eukaryota > Metazoa > Chordata > Mammalia > Carnivora > Canidae > Nyctereutes > Nyctereutes procyonoides. The sequence continues at coordinate 891,894 of NW_026575135.1, read as the reverse complement.
CGGCCAAGCAGAGCGGCCATGGGAGCCCCACCTTGGCTGGCCCCTCGCTGAGCTCAGCCATCAGCTCCCCGCGGCCAAGAGCCAAGCTGGGTTCCAGGGTCGACTGCTACAGAGTCGCCACCAGATGTGGGCCAGCTGCTCCCCTCTCGAGGCCCTGGTCCCCCCGGTCGGGAGAGCTGGACAAGATGGACTTCCCTGCCCGCAAAGTTGATGTTAGACCGGGAAAGACAAATCCACACACGAGGAGCGTGTCAAACTCAAGTGTCACCCGCAGCGCACCTCTACGAGGACCGCCGCCGACCCCCTTTAGGGGATGTCAGGGGCCATCTGTAACTAGCGCGGTGCTGGCTCATGTCCCCACCCGGTGCTCAGTGCGCGGACAGGGAGGGTTGACCCCGGACCGTGAGGGATGGGATAGGCAAGAGCCCGAGCAGGCCCAGGGGCCGCTGAAGGTCAAGGGCGTAAAACTGTACTGATAAAATCAGACCTGGTGTTCAAGAGCCTTGAATGCCAGGCTTAGAGAAGCTTGAGCAATAGGAAGGCCACATAGGAAGGCCTGCGGGTGCCAAGCACAGAGGTGGCAGCACTGGGGGCAGAGCCTGGGCCCCGAGGGCCGGGGGATCACAGGGACACGGTCAGGGCTGGGAAGCAAGTGGCCCAGGCGTCCGTCCCTGTGGCTGGCCCTTCTGATGCTCGTCCTCTGGCAGCGGTGGTCCGTCCCGACCGTCCCGCCTCCTGTGGAATCCACGATCGAAGACAGGAAGGAGAAGGGAGCTGACATTAACGGGAGCCTACTGGGGACAAGGTCCTGAGCCGCAAGTGTCGCAAGCCCTGTGACATCCTCAGGCCGATACCAGGTCCCCCCACTGGACATGGGGCCCCAGGCTGCCACCAACATGTTCAGAGTCCCCAGGCCTGTAGGTGGTTGACCCAGACGTCAAATCCAGGTGCGTCTGACCCATCTGTTCATCTCTTCATTCATTCATTCATTCATTCATTCGTTCATTCATTCATCCCACCACAGGGGACAGGGGACAGAAAGCTCTGCGCCCTCAAAACCCATCTCTTCATGGCAGAAGACAGAAAAGGCACAAGCAGATTCACACACTAATGAGACTTTCGAATAGCGAGAAGCTGTACTGACAAAGAAAATAAAGTGGCTGGAGTGCGGAGAGGGGCCTGCTTCCAAACAGGGACAGAGGAGGCCTCCGTGCGGAGGTGACAATGACGCGGACCTGAAAGATAAGGAAGAGTTAACCATGCAAAAGTCCACGGGCAGAGGGTTCCAGGCAGAGGGACCACGCTGGGTGGACCCTCGAGATGTGAGGTCAGAGGTACGCTGTGATGTCACAGGGTACAGGGTGAGGTCACAGGGTATGTGGTGATGTCAGAGGGTACGGAGTGAGGTCAGTGGGTACGTGGTGAGGTCAGAGGGTACACGGCGATGTCAGAGGGTACATGGGGAGGCCAGAGGGTATGGGGTGAGGTCAGAGAGCGCCTGGTCTCATGGACCATGAGAGAGTTTGGGTTTTCTTCTAACAGTAATGAGAAGCCATTGGAGGATTTTTATTTACAGTCTCTGATTTATGTTTTTAAATAGGACCCGGGACAACGGTTCAGAGGCCACAGCAGCCGCCAGGGGCAGGTGACGAAGGCTGGGCCTGGGAACGGAGCAGTGGAGGCGGGGCAGTAGGCAGGCGGGGCCGTATTTTAGCTCTGGCACCAAGAGCGCCCGCCCACGGCGTGGCCACAGCTTTGGGGAGCCCGGCGTCCCCCCGCCCCCGCAGCGTTGAAGGGTCTTCACGTGTGCCTCAGCCCTCACGCTCCTGGCCGTTCACTCTCCGAGGCAACCCACGGGGGCTCTGGACGCGAGGACAGAGCGCCGCAGAGGGGTCCCCGCTTGTCGTCCTGGGCCCCCCCACAGGTTGCCCCGTCTCCCAGTGGAGCCCCTTTCCCGCAGGACTCCCTCCGGAGACTCTTCATCCTGCTCCTGCCTCTCCTTGCTCCAAGAGATGAGGACTTCCTTTTGGGGGCCGGAGGGGGGACTTGCCCCTGCCAGCCTCTGTGCCAGCCTGGTTCTGCTTCTTTCATGTTCTGAGCCGTCCCCTCCCCACAGCCCTCCGCCCATCGCGCACACGCACACGCACACGCACACACACGCTCAGTCTCTGCAACCGTAGGATTGATGTTCTCACTCTGGCCCATCTCTCTCTGGCCCCTGATGCCCGGCCCGCCTCTGAAGTTTTCGGGTGGGAGAGTCAAGGCGTGGGACCCGCTCATCCTGAGCCCATCACAGAGCCGCGCCTCACCAGCCCTCTCCAAATCCTGGCCTTGAGAAGGACGGGGGGGGCACCCTCCGAGGGCATCTCAGAGGGGACTGATCAAGAGGTTGGCATGAGGTCACGGGAGTCTCCTCCCACTCGTCAAGCCTCATGGACGGGGCGACATGATGTTCTTCTTCCCTCCAATGGGTCTGTCCCCGCCTGTCCCTCCGGCTGTACCACCCCCCACCCCGCCCAAGGAGTAGTCCCACCAGCTGCGCCCCCGTCGCCATAAAGCACCAGAGAAGCTGACAGAGGCTAAGGGGCTCGGGAAGCCGCGGTGTCGTCCAGACAGTTGGTGAAGAGGCCCCACAGCCACCGCCTCCTTCCCTGCCTCCTGCCTGTTGATTCCATTAGCGAAAAGCCCTCTTCGCCAGCTGCAGCTCCTGTTTCGGGCCTGCCAAGACCCCCCCCCCGCCCCCCGGGGGAGATCACTATGGGCGGGAAGGGCCTTTTGAAGATTACACACGAGCAAAGAGAGGGAGGCTTTGAACATCGGCGGAGGTGCTGGGCTTCAAATTCCATCCAGGGCTACAGATCTCACTGGAAAATAAATGGGCAAAAGGGAGAGATAAAGGGAAGCAGCAGCCCCTACAAGAATTCAAGGGATTTAGATTTGCAGGAGAGAAGAGAAAATTGAGAACCAGGAATCCAGGGGACTGGTCCTGGCTCTGCTTTTGCTCCGTGACCTTGGGTAAGCCAGTGCGTCCCTCTGAGCCTTCTTCGTCCAACACATGCTGTCTACTAAGTGCTTTGGGCTAAGCGCTGTGCTGGTGTTGGGGTGTTGGGGATTCCAGGGCAACACGAGCAGACCCCGCTCTGCAGGAGCTCACAGGAAGAGGACAGCCACAGCACACGGGACGAGTGAAATAACGCCCACTCCCCACCCACAAACCCAGCAGCCTGACCTGCACTACAAGGCCCGTGGAGTGGTACGTAGCACCCGCTGGGCCCTGAGCCCCCCGGACACAGGCCCCCAGACACCGGGCCCCTCCAGTGGCCTCTCACTGCAGAGCAGGAGCTCCGGGGCTCCTGGCGAGGCCTCGGCCCTGCCTTCCGCCTCCGTCCAGCCGTCAGGGCCCAGCTGTCCACCTTGAGTCCCCCACATCCAGTACCATCATGCTGCACGTCCCGGTTCACATCAGTCACCCCAGAAGCCCAGGGTTCCCAGAGCCGCCCCCCCCCCCCCAGACTCATCCCCCTCGGGCTCCACATCCTGGCCAAAATCTCCCAGGGTGCCCTCTGCAATTCCCTCTGTCCTCTTCTGAACGTCGAACATCCACTTCCTGGCTCCAACCAAACCCTGATCTCCCCGGGGACCCTCTCCCCCGCAGCTCCCTCAGGAGGCCCTGTTCCTCTCCCACACGCCTTCTGCCGTTCACACGGCTCCCAACAACACTGCCCCCCTCCTTAAAAGCCTGCAGCTCGGAAGCTCGCCCCATCACATGAGAGCACCCCTGCCCCTCCTTTTCGTGGCACTACCTCTGGGCCCCTAGAGGCTTTAACCCTGGTTTACTGCCACTCTTTCCAACACAGGCTCACTTTCAATATCCATGTGAGTGTTCCTCTCAACAGGCTGTCCCGTCATTCTCTGACCTCCTGTCTCGCAAAATCCACGCCCCAGTCACTCACTGCCGTGGTTCAACTGCGCCTCTCATTGCCCATAATTGTTCTCAGTCAGCGGCAAGAATCTCACTCTCTGAGCTCTGCTCACTCGACCATCACTGCTTTTCCACCTCACTGGGTTCTAGGCTCTGCTGCCTCTCACCGTTCCACTGCCTTTTTGCCCAGTGTGTCCTCACTTCCCTCTTTGCCCAATCAGGAGGTGTGGTCGGTCATCACCATCTTCAGCATCGTCATCATCACACCATTATCATCATCATCATCATCATCATCATCATCATCACCATTATCACCATCACCACCATCACCACCACCATCATCACCAACACCACCACCATAATCACCACCATCATCATCACCACAACCACCATCACCACCATCAGCACCATCAGCACCACCACCACCATCATCACCATCATCACCACCACCACTGTCACCACCATCATCATCATAACCATCATCATCATCACCACCCACCATCGCCATCAGCCTCGCCATCAGCCTCACCATCATCATTTCCTTGTATCACTCTTGTAGCAGGTTGTACATCCTAAAAACTGGCTGTAACAACACCTCCCATCTCACATCCACTTCTTATGTGACTTTTACGCTCCTTCCCGTGAGAAGTGGGTCTCTATTTCCTGTCCTTGAATGGAATGTGGCTGTGGCAGGAGTAATACCAATGCTGTCAAAAAGGCAAGATCATTTCTGCCTTGTTTTCTTGGGACACTCACTCTTAGAACCCAGCTACCACGCCTCAAGGGGCCCAACTGGAGAGGAATTAAGGTCCTCAGCCTTCAGTGTCAGCTCAGCTCGTGGATAACAGGCAGAGGCAACTTGCTAGACATGAGAGCCGCCATCTGTATTAGTTTCCTAGGGCTGCTGTAACAAATTACCACAAATTTGGCAGCTTAAAACAACAGAAATGTATTTCCTTCTAGTTCTGGAAACTGTAAGCCCAAAAGCAAGGTGTCAGCAGGACCAGACTCCTTTGGAGGCTGTATAGGAGAATTTTTTTCTTTACATCTTCCAGTTTCTGGTAGCTCCAGGCATTGCTTGGCTTGCAGCCACCACCACTGTGGTCCCATTGCCTCTACCTCTTCTGTACGTCCAATGTCCCTCTGCCACTCTCTCTCAAGAACACTCATGATTGCATTCACAGCCCACGTGAATAATCAGTCCAAGATAATTTCCCTGTCCCAAGATCCTTAACTTAATCATATTATCTACAAAGACCCCTTTTCCAAATAAGATAACATTGACATGTCCCAGGGATTAGAACCTGGTATCTTTGGGGGCCGCTGTCTGCCTACTACCCCATATTCAAAGTAAATCCTCCATTCCCCAGTCCAAGCCACCTCAGCCGAGCAGAGACAAGCTGCCCCTACCAAAGCCCTGCCAAAAATTGAAGACTCACAAGAAAAATGGGTGATTATTATTTTAAGCCACCAAGTGCTGGGGTGGTTTGTTACACAGCCATAGATAACTGATACAAGCCTTGACCTCCTTGTTCATTTCTTGCTTCATTGCACTTGCTAGTTTAATCCAATTCTCCACCTGCTCTGAGCCTGGTCCTGGCAGCTGAATGTGATGAGGGGGAAACACACGACCCTGCTGACTCCACCCACGCTGGACTCAGGCCACTGACCTCACACAGGCCCTTTGGGCTGCCCAGCCATCCAAACACACTTCCCCAGGGAGAATCATCACACGCACACACTCCCCCACATGGCCACCTACCCTTTCTCTCCGTTCAAGCCTTTGCTGTTTCCTCCCCTGCCTTCATTGCAGCTCATCTCTTTGACTCCAATAAAAGCAACCAGAAAAGAACTTCTACAAGTCGCTCTATCACCTGTGCCAGCCGTGCCCACCCAAGCCCACTGCTTTACCTCCCACGGCTATGAATGACCTCCCTCTAGCCTCTCCCTGCGCCCATGAATGCAGTCCCAGAGGACACCACTCATTCTTCCCACGTTACTGCATCGTGACTTCTTGCCTCTCTCCTGGACTGGCCCCCTCAACATAAGGCAGGTCTTATCTCTCCTATTCGTCCCCAATTACATCATTCCTCCCCACCCCCTATAAAATAAAAAAAAATGGGTCATGCTCACGATGTCTTACGGCTTCCCTCCTGTCACTCTGGAATCCACTCCCAACAGACTTTCACATCCATCACTTTAGTGAAAACAGTTCTTGCCAAGGTCATCCGGTTTTGTCAAATCCAAGGTCCTCTGTCTGTCCTGATCCTACGTAACCCATCAGCAACATGTATTAGTCTCTCAGGACTTCTGAAACCAAGTCCCAACCAACCAGGTGACTTAAAGAAAACAGAAACTTATTTGCAATGGTCTAGAGGCCAGAAATCCACGATCCAGGTGCCAGTAGGGTCCTGTTCCTGCACTTTCCAGGGATGACTCTTTCCTTGCTTCTTCCAACTTCTGGTGGCCACTGGACTTCCTCAGCGTTCCTTGGTGTATAGCTACATCACTCAACCACTCTACCTGCCTCCATCTGTGCATGGCCTTCTTCCCTCTGTGTGTCTCATGTGTCCTCTCTCCTTCCTAGAGGACACCAGTCACTGGATTTAGGGCCGCCCAAATTCACTACGGCCTCATCTTTACTAATTACATCTGCAAAGATCTTATTTTCAAAGGTCACATACTGGGGTTTCTGGTAGACAACTACTCACAATGCAACATGTAGCAAACTGAGCATTTCTGCATAGAAACACTTCCTTCTCTGGGCACCTGGGTGGCTCAATGGTTGGTCATCTGCCTTTGGCTCAGAGCTGATTCAGGGGTCCTGGGATCAAGTCCCACATCAGGCTCCCTGAAGGGAGCCTGCTTCTCCCTCTGCCTGTGTCTCTGCCTCTCTCTCCATATCTCTCATGAATAAATAAATAAAATCTTAAAAAAAGAAAGAAAGAAAGAAAGGAAGGAAGGAAGGAAGGAAGGAAGAAGAAAGAAAGAAAGAAAGAAAGAAAGAAGAAAGAAAGAAAGAAAGAAAGAAAGTCTTCCTCCTCTTTGTTTCCAGGATTCCGCACTCCATGGGCTTTCCTTGCACCTCAGTGACCATACCTCCTCAGTCTCCTTGACTGGCTGGGCCACTCCTCATCTCTCTGAGCACCCTCAGGGCTCAGTCCTTGGTAGTTTTTTTCCTCCATCCATCCTTTCCCATAAATTATTTCCTCCAATCTTCAACTCCATCAACATAACTCCAAAATCCCTACCTCCACCTTGTCTCTCTCCTGAACCCCAGACGCATACTTGCACCTTGGATGTCTAAGGGCCATCTCAAACTTAGTATGTTTGAAACCAAAATCCTAATTCTCCTCACACCTTAAAAACCTCTTCCACCCATAGACTCTCACCTCAGTAACTGGCATTTCTAGGGTCGACAACAAATCCCACTGAAACTACCTTCAAAATACATCCCACATTCAGCCAGTTCCCGCAGCCCATTGCCACACCCTGGTCCAACTCACCACCATTGGGCTAAAGCCAGCGTCGGCAAACTACGACCTCTCAGCCGAATCCAGCCGACCATCTGTTTTTATAAGTAAAGTTTTACTGGAACACGGTCACACCCATTTGTGTGCATGTTGTCCGCGCTGCTGCATTCCCAGGGCGGACCTGAGTAATTGCAGCAGAGATGCTATGGCCCCGCGAAGCCAAGCACGTGGACTCTCTGGAACGGTATAGAAAACGTTTGCCAATCCCTGGCCTGGATTATTACTGTCATAGTTCTTCCTCTGTCCACCCTCGCCCACACTATAGTTGATTCTCAACCTGGCAGGCAGAGCAATGCTTTTGAAATAGGAGTCAGACCCTATCTCCTCCCCACTTAGAATTCCTCAGTGCCGGCTGGTCTCCCTCCCCCAGCTCACCTGGCCCTGCCGCTCTAACCCCCGGCTCTCTCTCTCTGCCCTTATCTCCTGTGACGCTAGACCTCAAATTTCTCCAGCCACACTAGACATATTCTTGTTTCTAGAACATTCCACACATGTTCCCACCTCAAAGTCTTTACATTTTCTCTTCCCTCCCATGTCTAGTCATCCTTACCAGGCTCACCCTTGCCATTCTCATGCTCTCCGGAGACCTTTCCTGCTCACCCTGTATGTGATAGCACTGTCCGCTCCCCAAGCACTTACTATGGCTTTCAATCGGCTCCCCGTCAATCCATAGAGTTTGCCACCGTCCAACATGATCTGCTTTCGCTTACTTATCTGATGGTCTTGCCTTCTCAAGGTCAGCGTCGTGAATGACGCACACAGTTCTATGGCCACCACTTAGCTGAGTGCCTGGAGCATAGCAGGTGCTTAGTGAAGATTTCTTGAATGAGTGAATGAGTGATGAAAAGAACAGATGCTCCCTGCAGGTCGATCCCTGGGCTAAGCCTTGTACACGCCATAGATTGTTAACGTCACGAGCCCCATGGGACAGATGCTGACTTGAGGAGCCCAAGGACACCTGGCCAAGACTCAAGGTCAAGTGCAACACCACAGTTCACTATCCTAACCACCTCCACCTCCTAGAATTGTGCTGCTTATAAATTTTAAAAGATATTTGAACTTGTAAGACTGTATTTCTAGCAACCCAAGCATCCAGCAATGAACGACTGGGTAAGTAAAATGCACATGCACGTACAAAGGAAGCAGTCAAGTTCACGGGGGCAGAAAGTAGAATGGTCGTGGCTAGGGGGCGGGGGGCAGGTAGAACATGGGCAGCGAGTTTGATGGGCGCAGACTCTCAGTTTTGCAAGATGAGAAGAGTTCTGGAAATGGAAGGTGGTGATGGCTGCATGACATCACGAGTGCGCTTAATGCCGCTGAGGTGTGCACTTTCAACGGCTAGGATATTTATGTGTATCTTACCAGATTTTTTAAAACAAATGGAAAAGGTCATATTTCTTCCTCATTAGAAACTGCCAAATGGCCACAACCTCCCAATTTCCAGAAGAGGAACGCAAGGTTCAGAGGACGAGGGGACCGGGCAAGACCACCAGCCCAGGCCACCTGCCTCTTCGCAGAGGATGCCCTCTGCTTCCCCCACCCTGCCTTCTCCTGGGCTAGAGAAGACCTCCCTCCATGTACTCGCTACACTTTATATGACAGGACATTTATGTTTTCCATTCCTTGGGTGAATTAGGAGTTTCTGGAAACTTCTGTCCTCCCTGCCCAGATCCAGCCCTGAGTTGTACTGGGGCAAAATAGGTGCAAACACAAAAAGTGTCTCAGAAGAGCCAGCAGGAGGGGTGCGGGGGGGGGGGGGTGTGGGCAAGGGGAGAGGTTGTGTATTAGCATATGCAAATTGGCAAGGGAAAAGAAAACTGGGAAAGCTGCTATTTTATCATTTGTGGTAATTATAGTAATTTAGAGAATCAATGGGTTCCTGGAGGTAAAAGCATCTCGGAAGGATAATGTGGTGTGATTAAGAAGTTCTGATTAAGAGCCACTGCCATTTTCACTTGAAAAAAGTGAGGAAAGAGATCGGGGTCAGAAGTGCAGCAACAGTCAGGAAGATGGGGACATCAGCCTGCCGGGCCCTGTCCCTGCTGCAGAAGACAGAGAGGAGGAATCAAGGTGTCCCTGCTTTATGGCATTTACAGAAGGAAGACAACCACGGAAGAAAAAAAAGGGGGGGGGGTGCTATTCAAACACGCTGTGCTAGGAGCAGTATTGCACTTGTCAAGGGGTCTAGGGGAAGTATTGATGAGCTTGTCTCAGAAGGAAAGAATAGTCTGGAAAAGCTTCAGACAGAAGATGACATCTCTATAGGGTTTTGTGGTATCAGTAGGAGTTCATAGCTGACAGCAGCCCCAGGAAAGGGATTTGTGGGTGGAAGCAATGGCGTATGTGAAGCGGTGGAATGTATCTTTGGGGAACTCTGGGGGACAAGCAGGGAGTGAGGAGTTACTGCTCATGGAGCTGAGGACACTGCCAGCGCACTCCAGGGCCCTGGCCATAACTCGGCTAGCTGATGGAGGGTGAAGACGGGAACACAGCAGTGACTCGCTCAGAATGGGATTTCAGGAAAAGCTGGTGAATGGAGCTGGAGAAGTCAGCGTAAGGAACCAGGCATCGCCGTGGAGGGATCCGGGCAGGGGGCAGGGGGCAGGAGGTCAGAGGAAAGGCCCCTGAGCAGGAGGAGGGGACTCAGAGGCAAGTCTTGGAACCTCACGGGTCACAACCAAAAGGGATGAAACAACCACCTGGGTCAACACCCATTCTCAGGATGCGGGAGCCTGAGCTCGGAGACGCGAAGGACCTGAAGGAGGTGTCATAGCTCGTCACAGCAGAGCACGGGCTTGACACCAGGTCGGCCTGACTCCGAAGGGTGAGCTCGGTCTACCACTCCACCACCGCAGGGCGTGGGACAGAAGGGCTGGTGATCCTGAGGCCTTGTCACATGACAGGAGTCGGAGAGTGGTCGCAGCTGCTACCTTCCATGGTGTGTCACTGAGAGTGCAGACCCGGACCCATCGTGTCAAGCCCCAAAGGACTCCCTGCAGCACAGGGGGCAGATATTCCTGCCCAGAGAACCATGACACAGCCACACCTGTCCACCTGGAGTGCCTATTTTATGAGTGAGTTCCCCGTCCCTTGCAAGTATGCAAGCCAAGCCTGAGAGCCCACCCGCCTGGAATGCACTAGAGCGGATTCCTGCCCTCTAAGAGGTTCCTGAGATCTCTTTCGAAGCTGAGGTGCTATGCTCTTTGCAGCTTGAGACGCATCCCCACGTGGACCACATACCTGGTACTGGCTGCAGAAGAACCATCTATTAAGTCATTCACAAGCCGAAGCTGTAAGGGAACATGAAGCAGGAGGACTCGGAGGGGCACCTAAGAGCTGGCGGGGAAGGATGAGAAGGACGGCGGTTCCCACGGAGGAACAGGAAAGGCAAAGGCCCAGAGGCCACAGAGACCCGATGGTGCGTCACAGGGGCCACGCAGGTCATGGAGGCTAAAGGCGGAGTGGGGCAAGCGGAGGGGCAGAGGAGTTGCTGTGGTCGCGGCCACGGTCGCAGGGAGGGCGCAGCATCTCCTGGGCCACGGGAGGGAGGGGGGCCGGTAGGAGGGGGTGGCACCGCCTCCTGGGCCGTGGGAGGGGGTTACGGAGGGGAGCATCGCCTCCTGGGCCGCAGGGGGGTACCCGGGGCACCACCTCCTGGGCCGCGGGGGGTGGGGGGGACCGGGGGCACCGCCTCCTGGGCCGCGGGGAGGGCGCACCACCTCCTGGGCCGCGGGGAGGGCGCACCACCTCCTGGGCCCTGGGGGGCACCTCCTCCTGGGCTGTGGAGGGGGTTGGGGGGGTAGCATCGCCTCCTGGGCCCCAGGGAGGGCGCACCGCCTCCGGAGCCACGAGGGGGTGGGGGGGGAGGCACCGCCTCCTGGGCCGCGGGGAGGGCGCACCACCTCCTGGGCCGCGGGGAGGGGGGACCGGGGGCACCGCCTCCTGGGCCCAGGGAGGGCGCACCGCCTCCGGAGCCACGAGGGGTGGGGGGAGGCACCGCCTCCTGGGCCGCGGGGAGGGCGCACCGCCTCCGGAGCCACGAGGGGGTGGGGGGAGGCACCGCCTCTGGGCCGCGGGGAGGGCGGGGCAGCCGGCAGGCGGCGGAGTGACGGGCGCTGCGGCCAGTTGGCCCTGCCAGCCGCGTGGGTCGTAGTTCGGCCGCGAAGGAGCACCGAGGCCGGGCCGACCGCAGCGGGCGGCAGGGCGGGGTCTGGCCGGTCGCGGCGCCCGCAGCACCAGGACCCGAAGTCCCCGCCGCCCCCCCACGCTGTGCGCCTGGCCCGGGGGAGGGGCCGCGAACACCAGCCCCGCACGGGGCCTGCGGCCTCACACCGACAGATGGAGCGTTTGTTGACGCCCCGGTGACAGCTTGAAAACTCCTCTCCTCCCTCCGAGCCGCCCGTTCCGCCGCCCGTTCCACCCCGTCCTCCCATCTGCCATCTCATTTTGAAACTAGCAGAACAACTCGGCTAGAGCGATTCCGACTTTTTCCATCTGTGCCGAGTTAATTAAGAGGGTAATGAGAGCTGGGAAAGAACGAGGCCTGCATTAATTCAAGATATGATTAAGAGAAGCATCGCTCAGATACACGTGTGCGCACAGGCCCAAAGGCTGGGGGGCGGGCGCGGGGGGCGCTCCAGGGACCCCGCGGCCGGCAGGTGCCACCAGGGCCTCGGCTCCGGACACCGGCCCCTGCGGTCGCAGGAGAGACGGCGGGGACCACCTTGGAGTCTCTTCCCACGAAGCCTCTCCCCCAGCGTGCGGGTCACGCGTGCGGACAGGGGACACAGAAAGGACGGTGATGGAGCTTCTCTTATAGGAACCCCTCATCCTGCCCTGACCCCTGATCTAGAACAGTTCTAGGTGCAACAAAACTTCACTAAATATCGACACAATCAAAACCCAAGACCAGGGGCCAGGTCTTCTGACTCTAGTCCCGTAAGCCTTCAGGGAAAGACTCCGGCGATCGTGACACTGAGTGATAATGACGACATGGCCCACGTCCCGGAGCACCTGCCCCAGGCCGGCCGTGGGTCTAAGGACTGTGCCCGCGTGTTACCGCACCTGATTCTCGCAGCAGCCCCAGAGGCAGGTGTGATTGATATGGTTCCCCTTTTGCAGATGGGGACAGCCAGGCTCAGAGCCTGACGGACTCACCCCAGATGCCAGAGTGCGGAAGCGGCGGGGACGGGGTTTCGATGATGCCCAAACAAAACTGTCCTGCCAGATGATATCAACCCCCGTGTTCAAGCAGACGGACGATGAGGTGCATCGTGAGGCGCTTTGGTGGCGCAGAGAAGGGGGCCCATATCCAACCTTGTGTGATTAGGAGAGGGGAACCAAAGAAGGCGTCCTGGAGGAGGGGGCATCCAGGCAGACTCAGCAATGATCCAGATTCAGCAATTGTTTGTGAAATGTCTCCTAGAATCCTGCTAAGCAACGTGCCAGCCCTGAACCTATGTGCCTCTGTCATTAAATGCTGGTGTGGAGGCGTCACTGTCCCCTTGTGACCCATGAGGAAAGTGAGATTTGGGGAGCAGAGCTGGTGAGAAGGGGTCAGACTAGAAGGCAGGTCATTCTGACTCAAGCAGGTGCTGGATTCTCAGCCCAGGATGGGTGCCCTCGGGGCAGAGAGGGACCATGAGAGCGGGCATGCCCTCAGGACACCAAGCCAAGGGCTCTCGGTTCCCTCCCCCCACCCCCCAGGAGTCAGGACAGCCGGGGGCTGGGTTCTAGGTCTGGGCTGTGCTGTCTCTCCATCCCAGGAGGTCAGAGCTCACACACTGAGGCCTAACTTGACGGGCCTCTGCAACCCATCTCCTGGCCTCCCCCCCCCGCCCCCTGCCGGCCCCTGCACCTGCCTTATTGAACATGTCCTGCAGCTTTAAGGTCCAAGCAGAAATGGTCATCGACCCCTCTGTTCTGTTCCCTGCCTTCTCCGCCATCACCTACACAAGAAGCCAGAAACAGGGAAGTCATTCTGGACCCCGACCCCCCCTCCCAGGCCTAACCAGGTCTAACCACACTTTAGATTGCCTCTGAAATGTGTCCTGCCTACCCCTGTCCCCCACCACCTGGGGATGCTCACTGCCAGCACCCCAGCCCAGGCCACATCTCCTCCCTTTGCACCTTGTACCCCCTCCTACAGGGCTCACCCCCCCCACCACACCCCTCCGTTCCCTCTCCAAACCTCCTGTAACAACAAAGCTTCTTTGTGCAAATGGTATTTTATTACAGAAGACAATCTAATTTACAAATCAATACACATTTCAAGGAAAACATTTAGGCATCATAAAAGAATGCATGAATATAAAAATTTCAATGTGCAAAATTCAACAAGGAAATGCACAAGAAAACTTATGTTTAAACTATGTGGTTATTACTGTGCCACTGTGAAGGCAAAATAAAACTCCTCTTCCAGAGGCTAAAAAGGGAAGAAGATCTTAAGAATGTAGCGAAAGCATTTCCACACGCTGATTTCAATAGTCTGGTGTGTGCAGAAATGCTTCCTCTAGACTCAGGAAGTGTTTACTGTTGGGAAGGAGAAGAGAAAGATGTTGCACTTGGCTGCCCTTTTGGACCTTCTGTCACCCTTCCCTGTGCCACCCTGTGGGGTGATTCTCTTGAGCTGCTGAGACTCATTAGGAGGCGAGCTTCCCAGGGGGCGGGATTCTTTTTCTCAATGATTACATCAAATTTCCAACAATGGAGTGGAATGCATGGAATGGAGTAGAAGGCAGGGAATGGAGTAGAATGCAGGGAATGGATGGAATGGGTTGAATGGAATGGATTAGAATGAATGGAATGAAATGGAATGGAATGGATGAAATGGAGTAGAATGCATGGAATGGAATGGGATGGATAGAATGGATGGGATGGGATGGGATGAATGGAATGGATGGATAGAATGGGATGGAATGGATGGAATGGGATGGAATGGAATGAATGGATATAATGGAATGGATGCGATGGAAGGGAATGGAATGGATGGAAGGGAATGGAATGGGATGGATGGAACAGATGGAATAGGATGGAATGGATGGAATGAAATGGATGGAAGGGAATGGAAGGGAATGGGGTAGAATGCATGGAATGGATGGAATGGAATGGACAGCAGCCACCTCATACCCATTCGGGTGCCTACTATCAAACAAACAAAAAGAAAAGATAACAAGGACTCATCAGGATGTGGAGAAACCGGAACCCTGTGCATTGCTGGTGGGAATGCAACACCGTGCAGCCACTATGGAAAACAGTACCATGAACCTTTGAAAAATTGAAAATTGAACTACCAGAGGACCCAGTGATTCCACTTCTGGGTATAAACCCCAAAGAATTGAACGTGGAGACTCAGAACAGGGATGTGTGCCTCCATGTCCATGGCAGCATTATTAAGAATAACGGCAGGTGGGAAGCAAGCCCTGGATAGACCAAACGTGGTACCTACGAGCAGTCGGGTGTCGGCAGCTTAAAGAGGAAGGAGGTTCCAACACAGCTAAGCGTGAGTGAGCCCCGAGGACACTACGTTAACTGGAGTAAGCCAGACACGGGGACAAATGCTGTGTGATGGCACTTACGCGAGGTACCTGGAGCAGTCAGGTTCATAAAGACGGAAATGCCAGGGGGTTGCCGGCGGGAGGGGGGGGGGACGGGAGCTGTTCCGGGGGTGGAGAGCTTCAGTTTGGGAGATGGGAGAGGCCTGGAGGTGGGCGGTGGTGGTGGCTGCGCAGCCACGTGAGGGCGCCTGATGCCGCTGGGCGTGCACGAAGTCGGTCGGAGGGTGAATTCTCCGCGTCTTTTGCCACAATTAAAACAAAGAGGGGCGCGGTGGTTGTACAGCAAGGACGAGACTCGGCCGCTGCAGATGAAGATCTTCTGCTTCCCTGAGGCTCTGGAGCCGGTGTTGCCCTGAGGCCGGCCTGAGGGCCCCCCACGTTGAGGCTGCCCCCCCAGGCCCTCCCCCAGCTCTGGGCTGCACCAGGTGCGAGGGCCAGCCTGCTTGCCTGCAGGGCCTCGGCCTCCCTGTCTGTGGAATAGCAGTTCCTGCCCCGCTCTTGGCTCTTGGCACCGGGACGGGGAGAAACAGGGAATCACAGAGGCAAAGTGCTTTCTAAACAGACGTGCAGGCACGTGAGTGTAAGTCCCAGCCGCGCACAGGTGACCTCTGTCCCTTGAGGGGCCTCGGTCTCCCCATCTGAGAAATGGGTGGGAAGGGGTAATGCCCGGGATTGTTTCTTCCGGCCTCCAGCAGGCAGCTGAGCAGGAACGTGTGGTCCCGCGTCACGTGGGGCCCGTCCCCCTCCGCGTGCCTTCGGGTACAGCGAGACTCAGAAGCTGCAAACTACATTTCCCAGATGCCCTTGCAGCTAAGGCACTGCAGGCAAAGGAGGCTCCGTCCAGGTGAGACTCAGAGGGCGGACGGGAGGGGTGTGCGTGGGACCTTCACTG
Source organism: Nyctereutes procyonoides (assembly GCF_905146905.1). Lineage (NCBI taxonomy): Eukaryota > Metazoa > Chordata > Mammalia > Carnivora > Canidae > Nyctereutes > Nyctereutes procyonoides. Next base: position 875,991 of record NW_026575135.1, on the reverse strand, counting down.
GCACGTGGGATGCTCAGGGGGTGTTTTCCAGTTGTTTCTGAGGAACCGTAGACCGGTGCTCCCCAGGGTGTGGGCTGAGCACCAGCTGCATCAGCACCACCCACGAGCCTCTAAGTAAAAGCAAGACCCTCAGACCCCAGATCCCATCCCAGATTCACCAAATTTAGAAACTCTGGGGTGGGGCCCAGGAATCTGTGCACTCGCACGCTCTCCAGGTGACGTGCATGCGTGCTGAAGCCTCAGGACCCCCGACCTCATTGGCCTTGACATGGGTCCTTAGCGCTGGTGGTACCTGACCCCTGTCACCAGGACCCCAGTTGTTAGACGCACACACCCAGGGGGCTGTCATCTGATGTTTTGTTAATATTTGTAACTTCTTTATTTTTATGTATGTATTTTTTTGTTAGAGAGAGCACCCACGGGCACAGCGGGGAGGGGGAGAGGGAGAGGGACTCTCAAGTCGACTCCGCGCTGAGCGCAGAACCTGATGCGGGGCTCGATCCTGAGACCCTGAGGTCATGACCTGAGCCGAAACCAAGAGTCGGACTGTGCCCCCCAGGCGCCCCTCTTTCTTTATTTTTTAATGACTTGGGCACAGTGACATGCGATACCCAAACGGGTGCAGCTCGATTCATCTTCCACTTGCACTTACCTGTGGAGCCATCACCGAAATCACGATGTAGAACATTTCCAGCCCCCACAACCCCTTTGTACCCCCCCACCCCTGCGTCACTTCTTCCCAAAGGAAACGACTGCTCTGAGCCCCCTCCCCGTGTGGTACTCTTGCCTGTTCCTAGTTTCCGTATAGATGGGACCTACCCTAAGCACCGTTCTGTGCCTGGCCCCTTGCCCTCTCACGTGCATCTGTGACCTTCTCTCGTGCTGCAGAGCACCTGCTGCTCTTGCTTATCGCTGCGTAGTACCGCGTGACGTGGCCGTGCCACCATCTAGCCATTGTGCCAGGGATGGGCGTGTGGACATGTCCAGTGGGGGCTGTTATGAATATAGCTGCCGGAACATTCTTGTCCTCGTCCTTCGGAGGACACGGGCACTCGTGGGATCCATGGATGCCCAGGGGTGAGGCTGCTAACGTTCGGCTTACTCAGATGCTGCGGGTTTGCCCAAGAGGACGACAAGGTCCGCACATTTATGACATTGCACTTCATCCCCACAGCTCAGCAGGGCTTGGATTGTACCTTCGCACATCTCACAGACAAGAGACCTGCGCTTGGGGACGTCAAGTCACTCTCCCCAGCCTCTGGGTCGACTCCCGATGCGCGCTGTCCACGTGGGCAACGTGCTTCCTGCAGCCGGGCCTCACTCTCCCCGTCTGTAGAATGGGCGGGCAGCCTGGCCAAACCCTTCAGCCGCAGGACTGAGCTTCAGGTGAACTCCGAGGCGGAAGCCTGCCGTGCGACGGGCACAGCATCCGAGGGCCTGGTGTCCGCTGCAGGGGGTCACAGTCCTCCACCCGCCACCCGGCCCAACTCCTAGGGCTCCGCACCATTGAGTCTGACCCACGTGGGCCTGGGTACGTCACAGACCTTCCCTGTTCTAGGAGGCCCTGACCCCGCGGGATTCTGTGGCCTGAGTGTCGGGCGGTGCCATCCTCCGGGAGTCCCGGGAGCCCCGGGCAGGAAAGCTGGGTGGACACGGGGGCCCCGGCCAGGCCACCCTGACGGGAGCTGGGGAAGCTCAACTCTGGCTGCAGTAAAGTCCACAGGGAAAGGCTGACGGTATCTCAAGGAGACAACGTTGAACGAAAGGAGAGCGGAGCTTACGCCCTCACCACTGCCCTGCCACTGCCACGCGGAGGTGATTTCTTTTTTTTTTTTTATAAATTAATTTTTATTGGTGTTCAATTTACCAACATACAGAATAACACCCAGTGCTCATCCCGTCAAGTGTCCCCCTCAGTGCCCGTCACCCATTCACCCCCACCCCCCGCCCTCCTCCCCTTCCACCACCCCTAGTTCATTTCCCAGAGTTAGGAGTCTTCATGCTCTGTCTCCCTTTCTGGTATTTCCCACACATTTCTTCTCCCTTCCCTTATATTCCCTTTCACTATTATTCATATTCCCCAATGAATGAGAACATACACTGTTTGTCCTTCTCCGATTGACTTACTTCACTCAGCATAATACCCTCCAGTTCCATCCACGTTGAAGCAAATGGTGGGTATTTGTTGTTTCTAATGGCTGAGGAATATTCCATTGTATACATAGACCACAGCTTCTCTATCCATCATCTTTCGATGGGCACCGAGGCTCCTTCCACAGTTTGGCTATTGTGGACATGGCTGCTAGAAACATCGGGGTGCAGGTGTCCTGGCGTTTCATTGCATCTGAATCTCTGGGGTAAATCCCAACAGTGCAATTGCTGGGTCGTAGGGCAGGTCTATTTTTAACTCTTTGAGGAACCTCCACACAGTTTTCCAGAGTGGCTGCACCAGTTCACATTCCCACCAACAGTGCAAGAGGGTTCCCTTTTCTCCGCATCCTCTCCAACATTTGTGGTTTCCTGCCTTGTTAGTTTTCCCCATTCTCACTGCTGTGAGGTGGTATCTCATTGTGGTTTTGATTTGTATTTCCCTGATGGCAAGTGATGCGGAGCATTTTCTCATGTGCATGTTGGCCATGTCTATGTCTTCCTTGTGAGATTTCTCTTCATGTCTTTTGCCCATTTCATGATTGGATTTTTTGTTTCTTTGGTGTTGAGTTTAATAAGTTCTTTATAGATCTTGGAAACTAGCCCTTTATCTGATATGTCATTTGCAAATCTCTTCTCCCATTCATTGTCTTTGAGTTTTGTTGACTGTATCCTTTGCTGTGCAAAAGCTTCTTATCTTGATCAAGTCCCAATAGTTCATTTTTGCTTTTGTTTCTTTTGCCTTCGTGGATGTATCTTGCAAGAAGTTACTGTGGCCGAGTTCAAAAAGGGTGTTGCCTGTGTTCTCCTCTAGGATTTTGATGGAATGATTTCTGATTCACGTGTTGTGAAGAGCCAAGGCTTTGGTTGTTGGAGAAGGGGGAAAAAAAAAGAGAGCAAATTGGGAAGGAAAAAAAATTAGGTGTTCACGTATTCCCGGAGCCACGTCCGGGCACAGTGCCTGAGCAGGGGTTGGGGGGAACAGAGGTGAGAAGCCCTGCTCCGGGCGGGGGCCCCACCGACCCCCGGAGCCCTGGTCCCCTGGCCTGGTGCGTCTCTGCCAAGGCCACCCAAGTGGCCTTTGCTCCTTGTTGCCACGGTGACCATCGCAGTGGGCCCTCCCCTCAGGCTCCCCTTCCAGCTCTTGCTCTTTGCGGGGGGCTCCCTCCCTCCTGAACCTTCACTGAGCCCCTTATGCTGAGATCTGGAGTCAGCCCTCGTGCTCGAGCCCCTCCCCGTGCACCCCCTGCGCCCGCACCGCGCCACCCGAAGCTGCAGGTTCCAGAACCTGCCGTGTGCGCCCTCGCTCCCCCGCCTGGCTCATCCCTGGCAGAGTCCCGCTGTGGCTCCCGGCCCAGTGCGAAGCTCCTTCTTTACTGTCTTCACCGTGGAATTCCGCGCCTCCTCCCCGTGAGTCAGCCCTTCTTCCCGGGGGGCCGTACTGACCCGTGGCCGCTCGTCCCCCACCGGGTCCCAGAGAGAGGCGTGTCCTTGTCCCCCCTCTGGACTGTGAGCAGCAGCTGAGTCTCGGTCACGGCCGACCCCCAGGCCCGAGCCAGTTGCTCAGCCAACGCCAGATAAATGAAGGCGTGGATGGAGGGGGGATGAAGACGTCGCTCTGAAAGCGCGGGGTGTTAGACGGCCCTGCAGGGACATCGCCGGGCAGAAGGGGTGAAGAGGCAGCTGAGGGCAGACGCCGCCCCGGCCCTCGTGCGCACGTGCCCGCCCCGGGGCCCCGGGGGCCCAGCTGTGAACCAGGGAGCGACGGGCCGGGGTGGACACCCCCAGGCCCCACAGCCGCTCCGTGTCCAGAGGGCACTGAGGCTCGGACTGGGGAGCGATAGGACCAAGGTCACGGGGCCCATCTCGCCCTCTCCGCACCACCTCCCCGTTCTCAGAACGAATGTCTGACCGATTCCCGGGGGTGGACCCCGCCCCAGGGCCTGTGCCCACCAGGGTTCACTGGGGCGTCCTCAGGCCCGCGCCCGAGATGGCGTAGGGGACACAGGCAGGCACAGGGAGAGGCCGGGGGGTGGCTCGGTGCTAGCAGAGGCCTCAGCCAATCCCAAAGGGGCTCCGGACTGAAAGAGATGACCGGAGGGGGCGGCCGGGCGGCTCTGGTGGTGGAGCGTCCAGCTGGCGGCTTCAGCTCAGGTCCTCATCTCAGGGTGCTGGGATCGAGCCCCGCGTCAGGCCCCCCCGGCTCAACGGGACTCTCCTGGGATAGTCTCTCCCTCTTCCTCTTGCCTCACCCCTGCTCCCTCAATCTCTCCAAAAAATAAATGAGTAAATTTAAACTAGAGAGAGAGAGAGAGAGATGACCTTATAGAGTTGATCCAAGTGGAGGGACGGGGGCCAGGCCTTTCACCCCAAACCATGTGCGTTCCCCGGGGAGGGGCACAGCCTTCCTTCAGCCAAGGCCGCCCCGACAGCCTCAGCTGAGCCATCGGCCTCAACGCTCGCAGCCCCGGGGCAGGCGGGGTCCAGACGGCCGGGGGCGCCGCACAGCGTCTACCGCAGTGTCCGTCTACCCAAAGCACCCAGCCCGGGCCCGGCTCCTGGAACACGCGCGGCGCTTTGTGGGCTGTGCGGCTGGTCCTGGAATCTGTGTCACACTATTGTATTGCACCCTCGCCCTCGCTCGCTCTCGCCCTCACTGCCTGATGCAGGCGGGGGTGCGTGCTGCCCCCGCACAATGGAAGGCAGCGTGTGCGGCACGGCAGATGGTTGGGAGATAAAAGACGGAATCGCCACCACCCCGAGTTCCACGATCGACGGGGGGCAGGAGAGACAGATCTAGAGGAAGCTGCTAAAGATGTGGTGAAAGATGAGGAGAGCCCATGGTAGACCTTAGGCAAATATCTGCAACAATAAAATTCATAAATAAAATTTGGATTGCTGTTTTCCCCCATAAATGGCCGTAAGTGCCCTGAAGACGGTGCTCAAGGGGCAGCCTGGGGGGCTCAGCGGTTTAGCATCTGCCTTTGGCCCAGGGTGTGACCCCAGGGTCCCGGGATCGAATCCCACATCGGGCTCCCTGCATAGAGCCTGCTTCTCCCTCTGCCTGTGTCTCTCTCTCTCTCTGTGTGTCTCTCATGAATAAATGAATAAAATCTTTTAAAAAAGAAAAAAAAAGACGGTGCTCAAGTCCCTCTCCTGTTTGGATAATCTGAAATAAAGGGGAGGGAGTTGCCCACCCCTGGGGCCTCCTAGGGGCCCTGGACTTGGTGGATCAACTCACTGGATCCTGACCCCAACCCCATGAGATGGGCCTGGACGCCCCGTTTTCTGCCATGGAGCTTCAGTACGGGGAGTGGAGCGACTGTGGGTGGAAGAGCCAGAGCCGGCCGACAGTCCCGCAGCTCAGGGCCCTACACACCTCCCCGCCCCCCACCCCGGCGTTGGGGAGACCGGAGCCCCAGGCGGCCCCCCCACCCCGGGACGCTGCTGCCCAGAGACTGTGTTGCCAGCAGGGCCCACCCGGGGCTCAGGGTCTCGCAGCAGAGCTGGTCCCCAGGCCCACACAGCCCCGGGCAGGACCCGTCGTCTTACAGCCCGGCCTCCGGGAGGACAGCACTGCCAGTGTCGCCCCCTCCGACGTGACACGATTGTCCCTAAGCTGTAAATCAATAACCAAAACACAATAAACTGTTAGGTCTGGGTGGCATAAACTACGGGCACAGACGAAGAGACTTAGGAGCACAATTTGCTCTAAATCAGTTTAACCACCTTGTAGCTTCTCACATTACGGTCTTAATCTAGCACATTAGCGAGATTAGTACGTGGTTTTTGCAATTAAATTGCATATTTTATCACTTCTCCTTCTTTCATGCTATATAAACTTCCAGGAAATTACAGACTCATAAACTTTGGCACGAAGCATGAGGCAGTGGGAAGTAGAAAAGCCAGAAAGGCATTTGGGGGGCAGCTCCGAATTGCACATCCCATATTTTTATTTGATGTAAAAAAAAAAAGTCTTCCATTAATACCCTCCATTAGGGTAAAGAAATTTCAATGAATAGATTTAGAGATGAGTCTTCTGATGCACATAACTGAGGCCCCTGAGGATTACAGGGTGTTTTTTTTTTTATTGCTAAGAGGAAATGTTTAAGATTTTAATATAGATGGGTTGGGGGTGGGGAGTTATTCTGCTCTAAGAGCAAGAAAAACACATTTTCTTCTGAGTCTCGGTTACGGGCTTCACCGCGGCCTCATACACAGGATTTGGAACCAGAATCCCTTACTTAGTAAATTAGAGAGAGAAATCCGCTTGGCGGGGGCATATCTGGGGAGCCCTTTCCTGCGACGTGGTGACTGTGATGCTCAGGAGCCCATGCGTGAGGCCTGCGTGGGCCGGTGCCCGTGGGTGCTCGGGCCGGATCCCTTCCCGGAACACAACCCGGTCCCCGGCAGGTCGGAGGCTCCGAGTCTCGGGCTCCAGTCAGCACAGGCTTCGGGGGAGATGCCGCGGCTCGTCCTCTGGAAGTCTCCCCGGTAAACACAGGAGCGCACACCTCACCGAGCTCTGAAGCGGGTGTGGGGTACGAGCGGCGGGGCAGCGCCATGGGGACCCAGGGCTCCCGAGGCTGCACCTGGAGGAGCAGGACCAGGTGCTGGGGAGCACGGCCTGGACACCCGAGCGCTCTCACCCCGCCTCTGTCACCTGCACAATAAGAAGCGCCCGAGAAAGCAGGGCTGCGGGAAGGAGCAAGAGCGGCGCGCTGGCACCAGCCCCTGGCGCCCCCGGGCATCGGCCCACCCCCCGAGGGGTCTCCACTGTGGCATCTACTGAGCGCCAGGCCTTGGCTGCCTGCTGCGGGCGCAGATGTGTGTCAAAGTCGGTCACCTCCTGCAAGGCGTCAGGGTCCGACGGGGCGGCGACCCCAAAGCCAGGAAGGGGCAGCCTCGCTAACACAGAACGCTCACAGGGGCCGGGCCGTGGGGCTCCGAGGTGCAGCCCTGGGAGCCGGTCCCTAAAGGTCGGGATGGGAAGTCCGGCTCGGGGCCCCAACACCCCCACTGACGGCCTGGATTCCAGCGCTTTCCTCCGCGAGGTGGGGAGCAGGAGGCCTGGAGCAGGACCGGGTCAGTCCCACCTCGGCTCTGCCCAGAACAGAACTCGGGTTCCCGACGGGGCTCTGGGTCCCAAGGTCACCGTGGCCGCGAGGGTACAGTCCTTAGGCCTCCCCGGAGAGCCGAGTCCCTTCACCCTTTCCCAAAGAAGCCCAGGAGCTGAAATGTCCCCGCCTTTCTCCTTTGCCCCAAGAGCCAGAGCCACGTCGTCTTCTTGAATTGCCGTGTGCCCAGTACCTGCTCTCCCTGGGATGAAACCCGAGGGCCCCAGAATGGAAGGCAGGTGGAATAAGTGAAGGAGAGCTCATTCATTCCTTAATAAGCCATCAGGAAGTGCTAACTAAATGCATAACGGGACGAATGAACAAGGGAGGGAGTTGGACCATGGCCCACGTCGGGGTTCGGGCTCACCTCTGTGGCCACTCTGCCCTTTGTCCCTCTGTTCTTCCTTCCCGATTGATGCCGACAGTTGGCATATTTTAGGAGTTGCTCCAGGACACGCAAGCGTCTCTCTAGATTGAAGTAAAGTGTAGATGGATGAGCCAGTCATTTCTAAACTCAATGTCCCAACCCCAGGGCCTATGAGAGAGGAAGTGTGTTGAGTTAAAACCATAAAGTAGCTGCACAAGAGGACGCCGGCCTGAAACCAAGCGTGCCCGGCTTTGACCCCGGCAGCCATCCGCGTGGGACAGCCCCGGAGCCCCGCGGCCCGGGCCACCCTCCACCTTCACCACCAGGAACCCTCGCCCTGGCCCTGAGACCCACGTCTGGAAGAAGCAGGAAGAGAACCCGATCCACGGGCCCCGTGGAGAAGGGACAGGAATGGGAACCTGAGAGAGCAGAGGGCAGAGAGGAAAGGCTGGGGACGTGGGGCGGAGGGAGGAGGCGCGCAGGTTTGGGAATCCAGGGCGCGGGGCCCCGGGGCTGTCCCACGGATCCGCTCTGCAGCCGTGAGCAAGTCGGTCCCCGCTGGGCACTTTGACTCCGTCTATGCAGCAGCCCCTGGGCGGCTCCTGAGACGAGGATGCCCCCCCCCCCCATGGGAAGGCGCAGGCTCTGCAAAGGCAGACACGGACCGTCCGCCAAAAACCCCTCATCCTGGAACCCATCGCTGCGGCCCCCTGAATACTCCCGCCACAGGGGCATCCTCCTGGCTGAGAGCAACGGCCACCTTTTCCTTGAGTCGTAACTGGGCGGAATTGTCGCTTTAGCCCTTCTGAAAACGCTGAAGATAAAGCATATCCATGCCCCTGGGTGGAGGGGGGGGATTCATCAGCTATTAGGTTTGAGCCGGCTGCGCATCAGGGTCATCCCGCAGGCCAGTGACCCCAGCTCCCTGGGTGGTGGCAGCAGGCAGCCGAGTTTGGGAACCGTCACCCCAGACCTCATTTCGTGGCAGGCGGACCTTGAGGGAGACAGGAAAAGTCCAGTCCCCACTTGGCTGCTTGTGCTCAGTGTCCAGTAGAGGGGAGGCCGTGGCCCTTGCTCTGGACGGTGAGGACAGACGCCACCTGGAGAGGCAGCCGTGAAGACCCGGCTTCGGCCCTGCAGATGCCCCCCCTCCGGGAGCCACGGCCTCACTCAGCACGTCGTTCCCACTTGCGTGTCCCCCTCCCCACATCCCCCAGGAACGAGCTGAGCACTCCAGACAAATGTGATGTTGAATGAAGAACATATGTCCTGCGTGCAGTTAAAGACCATTTCCCTTCCTCCTCACCAGTCTCGTCGGGAAATACGTTCTCTCTGCTTTCACATTTTAGGGATGAGCAGATGGCAAAAGTTTTGATTCAGGAATAATGTCCATCTGAAAGGCCCACGCTCAGGGGCCCCTGACTGTCATCACAGAACCATCGCGGACACACAATCTGGACCCTTAAAAAGTCCCTGTTTCATCCAAAACTGAAATCTTCACCTCCCCACCCTCCACCCAGCTTCTCCTCCGGAGATGCTGTCCCGGCAAATAGAACCCTGTCCCCCAGCCTTGACTGCCCCCACTCACCCAAGCGTGTCCTGACCCGGACCCCTCCTTGCCAATCCCCTTCTGCAGCCTGAGCTCAGGCTTCCCAGGTGTCCCAGTAGCCGTGGTCTGGCCTCCTTGCTGCTCTCCTTACCTCCATGTCTCTCTCCCATATCAGCACTTAGAACTTTCTAGAAGGCCCAACTGACCAGAACACATCCTGGCTCAACAACTGCCCACGAGCTCACAGGGCCCACAGTGTTTCCTGCTTTGGTCACTTCATGGATCCCGTGAAAATGGTGATATTTGACGAGCACCCTAGAGAAGCCAGACGATGTGGCTCGGTGCCTCGAGAGCTTGGAGGATGCAGATCCCCAGGCCTCCTCCCCACCTTCCGTCCAGCGCAGGGTCGCACAGAGCCAGGATTTTTCCCTTAAGAGCACTAATCTCATTGACAATTATACGATCATATGCATCAGTATCTAGTCACAATCTTCCTGCTCACAAACCCGTAAGCTCCTGTGGCCCTGCTGTATACCAGGTCTTCCCTTAGCTCAAACCGAGTGCCGCTGCGGCCGCCAGGAAGCTTTCAAGGATCTCTTCTTCTTGGCAACCCAGACTGACTAGCTTCATCAGGCTCGTGTGATAAGCTCTGCCCACATGGGAGAGTTCCTGGCACATCGTGGATGCTCAAGGGACATCCGTTGAGGATGGTTGGATGGATGGATGGATGGTTGGATGGATGGATGGATGGATGGATGGATGGATGGATGGATAAATGAGTAGATACATGGACAGATAGATGGATGGACAGATGGATGAATGCATGGGTGGGTGAATGGACGGATGCATGATTAGCCGACTGAGGAGATGGATAGAAGATGGGTGGATGGGGGTCTCGGCCTAGCTGACCTCTCCAGCCTTACTTCCCACCCTATCCCCACAGACAGGCTAAAAGCTCACAAAATGGAAAGATGACACGATTATGTTCCTACATGACTTTGTCCTTTGAAGAAAGGGGCTATTTTGCTGTTTGAAGAGGGTTTCGGGGTCCCGGGAAACGCAAGCTTCTGGAAAGAGGTATGTCCAAAAACAGTCATTCCCAAGACGCAGCACGGATGCCAAGAGTAGAAGCTTCACGGTCCTCACGCTCTCCCTCGGCCGCCAGGGGAGTGGCATCAACACCCGGGCGAAAATCAAGAATAGCTTTACTATCAAGTGGGTTCCACCATCAAGCATGAGATGCCAGGCAGAGAGAAGGGTTGTGAGTCCAACCCAGTAACTGTGGCTGGACCCAGCTGAGGGCCAAGGGGAGCTGTGCAGAGCCCACAATAATAGCAATGACAGCAGTAATAATAGTCACAGCTCTTGCCGATCACTCGCTGTGCGCCAGGCGCTCTGCTGAGAACCTTATACACAAAATCTCTTTTACTCCTACACCCATGGCTGTGGGGTGTAGGGCAAGATAGGTGAGAATCCGTTCTCTCTGGTCCTCACTGGGAACGATACCACTGTCTACGTCGTGGCCTGTGAGGATGAAATGAATGAGTTTAATACGTGTAAAGTGCTTCAACCACAGTCCAGGCAGGAGCAAGCGTCCTTTAGTTGCTAGCTACTATTTTAATTCGCTCCATTTAGCAAGAAACTGAGGCTCAGGGGGGGTCACGTGGTAACCAAGCGGCAGAGTAGGGATCTGCAGCCGCTCTGTGCAGGCAAAGCCCACGTTCCTAACCAGCAGGCCCTCCTGCCGAGCCCCAACACCGTGGACGCGTGATGCTCTCCACCTCCAGCGCCTTCCGCCCCTGCTCCCCAAACACAGACTCGTTCCCTCTCGGTGCAAGTCTCCCGACAGCAAGGATTCGCCCAGTGACCCGGGGAGGCCAGCACCAGGGGCCGCGTAAATCCATCAGACGCAGCCCTACCTTCAGGCGGCTTCTGCCCACCAACAGAAAGACCCGGATGTGGGTCTGAAGACACCAAGTGGAGAGGGAGCCGTCGTTATTGACGACCTGCCGCACGCTAGACTAGGGTCTTTCTTATTTGCCCCTCGCTCGGTAAGACAGTGTTATTATTCCCATTTTATAGATGTGGGAACCGAGGCCCGGGGAGATTAAATCACTTACCCAAGCTTGCACATGGGGATGGAACATGAAATAAGGTCGCCTGAGTCTGATCCACTCAAATCACTCCGGGCTAAAGGATGACGTACTGTAGCACGGATAAGGGACACCTTGCGAGGACACGTGCGTCCTGAGGATGCTGTAAGGTAGGGTCACAGAGCCTCGGGCCGAGAGGAACTCTGTGGGAGGGCTCGGATGGAGGTGACAATAAATGAGCCCAAAGTGTCTGTTTTCTAGAAATGCATGACTTATCAAAATGGACTTGAAGAGAAATTTAAACCTGAAGAGATCTATAACCGTTACAGAAACTCAATCAGTGATTAATATCTTCCTACCAAAAAGCACACATGTGCACACACACAATTAGTATGAGTAACGCTGGGGAAATCTTTTTCTTTTTTAAATATTTATTTATTTATTTATTTATTTATTTATTTATTTATTTATGATAGACACACAGAGAGAGAGAGAGAGAGATAGAGACACAGGCGGAGGGAGAAGCAGGCTCCATACTGGGAGCCCGATGCGGGACTCGATTCCGGGTCTCCAGGATCGCGCCCTGGGCCAAAGGCAGGCGCCAAACCGCCGAGCCACCCAGGGATCCCCAACGCTGGGGAAATCCAAATACAATGGCTTGTGTTCACGCCAATCCCCTCAACGTGATCGTCCACTACTATTTTGCAAAAAGTTACCACTGAGGATCGCTGGACAGAGACGTCTATGGATCCTTCTATATCATTTCTTATGACTGCATGTGAAGCGACAGTTATGTCAATATAAAAATTTTCAATTAAAAAATCAGCGAGACAATAAAATCCCAACAGGAAAAGCCAGCAAACTATACGAACAGGCAATTCAAGGGAAGAGAAAACAAAAATGGCCAATAAACACATGTGGAGACCGTCGCATTAAACAACGAGGTGTCATTTCACACGAAGTTAATTGCCAAGTTTTTCCTCAAATCTGATAACGCCAAGAACTGGCAAGGACGTAAGGAAAAAGGTGTTCATCCGCTGCTGTTGAGGATGTAAATTGGTACACGCACTCGGGAGAGCAATTTGGCAAAACCCAGGCAGCCGCAGATGTGACGATCCCACTCTTGGCAACCGTGCGTGAAGCCCCTACCCTAGACACACGCTCATCCACACACACGGGGAGACACGCGTAAAGACATTCACTGCGGCCCGGTTTACGCCCCAAGATAACCCTACTGCCCCTCGTGACAGACTGGGGAACCGGCGACTTGTTAGGACGAGGGAATCCAGGGCCGCGGTTAAAATAGGGACATGAACTCAACATCCAGACATTAAGTGGGGGGAAAAGCAAGTCGCAAAACATAATAGGTCACGATAACGTTTATTTCATTTACATAAAAATTAGACTGACAAATGGATACGGTATCTGTATTACATGTATTATGTGTTACATCTATATGTTGTATGAACATGCACACTACATGTGTGTCCATATTCTGTATGTATATTGTACATGGACACATATATGTAATAGAGGTTCAAATGCACCTCTATTATATAATAATTCATTATATTATTATTAATTATATTAAAATCGTTAATGTTATTAATTATATTATAATTATTATATTGTATATTGTGTTATATTATTATATAATATATTATATACTATAATGTTATATTATAGTATATATTATGTTACTGTAATATATTATATTATTAATTATATATTAATAATATTAATCATCGATTATATTTCGTATAATAACATGAAAATATTTATGGAAATGACTCACACGGGAGAGCGAGTAACTCTGCCGTAACTCTGCCCAGGGACTGGGGAAGAGCCCAAGGTGCGCTTTCCGTGTAGCCGCGGTGTTTTATTTCTTTAACAGAGAGATTCGAAGCAAATAGAGCAAGACGTATGTAACATCATTATGTTTGGGACATGAGAACGCAGGTAACAGTTATGTCCTGACACTCAGTGCAGTTTGGAAAGCTTCAGGATTAAAAAGAAAGACAACAGCCAGGAGAGCATACCATCCCGGATCCAGCAACTGCACTTCTGGGAATTTAACCAGCAGATGATCTTGTGCGTGTGTTCGCGAGCAAATACTTTTACCGCAGCATTGTTTGTAACAGGAAAAACTTGGAAACGCCCTAAAAGTCCACCCACTGGCGCCTGACGACACAAAGTATGTAACATCCCTGAATCGGAATACTACACGGCTATTAACAGGATTGACCTACAGTCCGGGCTGACCCTGTGTGATTATGCAGGTACCTGTGTGTTCTAAGGGGCAGCGCTAAAAATACCTTGTACACGTACATGCAGCAATTTATGGAACACCGGGAGGTGGGAATAGGATGACAAAGACAGATGTTAGTTTTCACTTTAAGGTCTGTATGTCCCGACTGAACATCTTTTACCAGGTTGCTATGCATTATTTAAGTTCAAAAAGAAACCTAAATAAGTCAATCGGAGAAGGACAAACATTATATGGTCTCATTCATTATGGGGAATATAAAAAATAGTGAAAGGGAATAAAGGGGAAAAGAGAAAAAAATAAGTGGGAAATGTCAGAAAGGGAGACAGAACGTGAGAGACTCCCAACTCTGGGAAATGAACTAGGGGTGGGGGAAGGGGAGGAGGGCGGGGGGTGGGGGTGACTGGGTGACGGGCACTGACGGGGGCACTTGACGGGATGAGCACTGGGTGTTATTCTGTATGTTGGCAGATTGAACACCAATAAAAAATAAATTCATTAAGAAAAAAACCTAATTTCAACAAATTAGAGTCACTGATTTCTAAAACAGCCTTCTATAAGCAAAACCATATACGACCTGGATAAACCAATTTTGTAAATCCAAATATAATCTATCTTTGCTCAACTAACATTTTCTCTTCTCAGCTTTAAGAAAACAAAAAAACACAAGCGCTCATGAGCACCTGCTATGTGTAGGTGCTGGCTGCACAGGGGAAGATGCCTGGTTTTCCTCAAGAAAGCTCAGCAGGCTGATGGGGAGCTTCGGGGGGCAGGTAGCTAAAAAGACAGTGAGTCGGGAGCAGACCATTAGGGACATAGGATGCTGAAGGCAGACCCGGAGAGCCATGGAAGCATCGAGTGGCCTGCTCGGGTGGGGTCCTGGAGGAGGTGCCTCCTGAATGAACCCTAAAGCCCGCGTAAGTCTTCTCCAGGGAGGGGGAGAGGGCGCCCCGAGCGGGAGCAGGCGGTGAAGCCGCGAGTATGACTCAGCGTAGCACAGGCCCAAAGCAGGAGTGGCTCAGGGTGGCTGCGATCCCAGGGGAGGTGGCCTTTCTCAGATGAGAAGCCGAGGCGCAGAGAGGCTGAGGACCCGCCGTGAGCCCACAGGCACCACGCGGGGAAACCAGACGCTGGACCTGGTGGCACTGGCTCCCGAGTCTGAAGCCGTGACCCCCGTGGAGGGTGAGTCAGGCCCGCGGGACGTGGGCGATGAGGCCCGTTAGGGGGTCGGGGACAGACCCAGGAGTCCGGGAGCGAGTGGACGACGAGGAGCCACTTGGAGGCATGAGCCCATTCCTAAGGTTTCATGGCTCAGGCTCTCAGCAAAGATCTGCCGAGTGAGTGAGCGAGCGAGCGCGTCGTGAACGCGGAGTGGGTGCGTGCCCTCGGCGCCCTCCCCCTCAAGCAGAGACCTAAGCGGCGGCTGATGTGGCCCGGCTGAAGCGAGGTGGTGGTGGTGGAGGTGACGCGTGCGTCTGTCCCCAGCCAGACCCCGGGGGCCCTTTGCGAGCCTCCGGCCTCCTCCCGCCCCAAGCCTGCCCCACGGCCCTGGGCCCTGCGCCCGCTTCCCACCGGCTGTGCGCCCCCGAGAAGCAGCAGCGGGGGACGGCACTGCTTGGCCGCGGTGTGCGCGGGAGCAGGGCAGGCCGCCTGGTGGGTGCTGGCGGGTGGCCCACGACGGACCAAGTGGCACCTCCGATCCAGGAGCTGAAGCGCGGTCCGGACAACAAACGACGGCATTAACGAGCGATGGGACAAGGCGCGGAGCCCTCTGGAAGCCGCTGGGAGGGCTGAGATCCCAGCGCCCCCGCCGCGAGTGGGTCGTGCGGCCTAATGAGCAGCCCCACCGCGTCAGAGGCGCGCAGCGGCCCAGACTGGCGGCTGGTAGCCCCCGTCGCTTGGAGCCACCAGTGACACTCGCCTCGGGCGGCACCTGCTGAAGCGCCGGGCCAGCGGGGGTGCGCACCTGGCATGACCTTCTGTCCTGCGGGGAAGGAGGTAGTGACCCCCGGCTGACCGCGCCTCCTTGCCAGGCCACCGCGACAACCAGGTGAATCGACCATAAAGGGCCGCAGCCCGGTGCCGGGGACACACTCGCTGCTCCCCCTGGGTCCCACCCGGCGGTCGGGGGGCCGGCGAGGTGCGCAGGTGCAGGAGGTTCCTCACCGCCGTGGTTTTAGGTCACGTTAGTTGAAAGGAGTAACGGTCTGTTCTGTCGGCTCCCAGCGGCACTTCTGTAAAACACATACCATGAGCCGCTAGAAACAAATAATAAAAAGAGACATAAACGCTAACCCCAATTTCCTGATTACCAGAGCCCCCAGAGTCATCGCACACGCCCCGCGAGGGACAGGCCGCCGGAGCGCAGGTCCCCGGGCAGCAGCTGCCCGTCAGACTTGTCCCGAGTCCCGTCGGCCCTCGCCGCCCGCCTGGCCCTGGGGACCGGCCGCACGACGGCTTGCGATCTGCCGGAGGCCGAAGCTCCCACGTGGGCAACGGGACTGTCCCCCCCGAGAGCAGGGCTGTCCTATGACACCTCAAAGTGACCAAGTGATGTATGCACACGGGTTCACAGGTGGGACCACGTGCCCTACACCGAATGCAGGGGTTAACCACGGGGCCACTCCCTGCAGGCCCTTGGGTTTTTCTGTGAATCCCAAACTGCTCTGAAAAATAAAATCCACGTATTTTTTTTTTTTTCTAAACCAGATGTAGTAAAACTTCTCGGCCTTTCTTCTGTTTCAAGCACGCGAGACTAGGACCAGAGACCCGGAGTGTGACAGGTGGGGCTCCAGGTGGGGCTCCCGGCCCCACCCCTGACCCTACACCCCCATCTGCAAACCTCTTTCCTCTGTTATGCAAAGTGACTTCACTTGGCTTCTGCCCGAGGCTGGGGATTCACCTGGCCGGGCGCTTGCCTGGTGAGGGACCCGCTCTCCTTCCTTCCTTCTTGGGCGTTATCACCTGGATCTCCTCCGGATAAGGACCGCGTACCTCCTCGTTTTATTACTTTGCTTTTTTTTTTTCCGATTTGCCCACACACAGTCTGACCCCCGTGCGCATCCCGTCAGGTGCCCCCTCAGTGCCCGTCACCCCGTCACCCCGCCCCCCTTCCGCCCTGTGTGTTTCCCAGAGTCAGGAGTCTCTCACGGTCTGTCTCCCTCTCTAATTTTTCCCACTCAGTTCCCACCCTCTTTTGATGGAATTTGGGTTATAAGCAGGAAAAGAAAAATTTATTTTGAACAAAAAAACAAAAATTTATTTTGCACAAAAAGTGTCACAATGCGGTACAATAAATGGCACATCAGGGAAGGCCGCCCGGTGTCTGAGGGGAGAGGGAGGGGCCCATGGACTCTGCCCAGGAGGCTGCAGGAAGGCTTCCTGGAGGAGGCAAACTTCCAGGGCATTTGCAAGCGGGCGGCTTCCCCAGGGAGAAGAGAGGGAGCTGCACCCAGAGGAAGGGTGCGGGAGAGGGCAGAGGCGGGACGTGGGGTGCCCGAGGGCGGGAAGCAGCGGGGTGAGGTGCTGGGTATCCCAGCCCCGCCGAGGCGTGGGTGCCAGGGCCCAAAGTGGGAGGAGGCCACCAGCTGGTCTTTTTCCTTTTTTTCTTAAATATTTTATTTATTGATTCCTGAGAGACCCAGAGAGAGAGGCAGAGACCCAGGCAGAGGGAGGAGCAGGCCCCCCACAAGAAGCCCCATGCGGGACTCGATCCCGGGACCCCGGGTCACGGCCTGGGCCCCCAGGCGCCCCTCCACCAACCGACCCTAGAGCAGGATCAGAGCCCGAGGTTGGTTTGGAAAGATCAGGTTGGCGCCAGTTTGGAGAAGGCGAGAGGCTGCCGGAAACGGGGAGCACCGGGGCCACGAAGCGGGCGGTCGTCAGGACACGGGGCAGAGCGCGGTGGCCAGAGAAGAGGGAAGCACAGAGGGACGGGGGAGCCACCGTCTTCCCTGCGCCGCGTGGGCCCCTGGGCGGGGGGGAGCGGGTCTAGACCTTTCCATGTCCGCGTTCCCGGCGCTCACGTGCAAGGGGTGTGAACCCGCGGGGGCCGCGAGGAGCTTGCCGCCCCCGACACGGGGCCCCGGACGAGACCCGGGTCTCCTGACCTGCTCTGGTTGGTCCAGGCCACCCTAGCCCGGGGGACACATGGGAAGGGAGTCACTGAAGAGCCCCAGCCTCGGTCGGGAAAGAGGTGCCGGTGAGCAACCACGCGGTGGGAAGTACTCGGGGTGCTGCCCGGGCGGGGTGGGCAGGGGGCTCTGGGGGCCCCGGGGGGCTGCCCAGGGCGGGGCGGGCAGGGGTCACCTGGTGAAGAATCCTCGGGGACCGACCTCATAGGACAGTCAGTCAGACACACAAGCTGAACGGAGCCTCAAAGAACCAACCAGGGGGCAAACCCCAAGCCCGGTTCCGTTTCCACCACGTCTAGGAAGTTAACGCAGCCAAACTGACCACCGGAGCCTGGTGCTTAGGAGCAGAGGCCGTGACTCTCCTGCCAGGTCCCACAGGGATGCCCCAGGCCTGGCTGTGATGCCCCGGGTCCCTCAGGGATGCTCCAGGACCCACAGGGATGCCCTGGGCTTGGCTGGGGGCTCTGGCGCTGCCTGCACCGGGCGGGCTCCCCCGGGCGGGGGTTCAGGCTGTGGACTTGCGGCGGGGCCACCCCACGGGCCTCTCCACGACACCTTCTCATGGCACGAGAGCCCAAAGCAGAGCACACGAGCGTCCGAGGCGTGTGCCCGAGGCCCGGCCCGCGCCATGCCATGGCCGAGGCAAGGCCGTGCACGAGCCCAGCAGACCCCCACCGGCCGCCAGGGCCCGCGACGGCGAGGTTTGCACCAGGGCGCGCGCCGGGGGCAGCCGAGGGGCGGGCACGGGCTGAGGGGTCCTGCTTCACCACGGCCCCGGCCCTCAGGCACGTCCTCCTACAACCCACACGCCCGAAGCAATCGGACGTCTTCTAAGGAAGGTTAAGGTGGAGGGTCTGAGATCTTGACCACGTCCTGATGAAAACTCTTCTTCCCGTCTCTTGGGAGGACCAGAGCCTTCCCCGGTGAAGTCCACCACGTGAGACGGAGCCACGGAGCTCAGCTATGACGTCACCCCCTCCCCGTGCACCGCTTCACGCTCCTTTCATCGCCTCAGCGCCTTTATGGGGTATTGATGGCTCAGCCCCCCCCCCCCCCCGGCCCAGGGCCCAGGCTGAGCGCGCAGCTGTGGTCCAGGTCCGGGGCTCGGGGCACGTGGCAGGTGGCGGGACCCACTCGGGCCCGAGGGAGACCTTCTGGGCCCCGGAGAGAGAGACGGGCACGTTATGAGGGGCAGGCGAGGCCCCGGGGGAGGGAGCACGGGGCGGGAGACGAAAGGAGAAGGTCAGGAGGGAGGGGAAGGGAGGCAGCAGGGCTGGAAGGCCCCGGGTGGGAGGGCGGCCTCAGCTCCGGCCGCAGCTCCCGGTAGGATCGCTGGGCCACGGGTGGCTGCGGACGGGCTGTTCTAACCGGATAGGACCCACCGGACGCAAGGGACCGCTGCACCCTCTCCAGCCGGGTCCGGGCTTCTCGGGCGGAGGAGCTCAGTCTGCTCGGTGCCCTGCCGGGGTGGCGGGTCCCTGGGGCCAGGGCATAGGTCCTGGTCCGACCCTCCGAGCCAGGAGGCCCCACCCCGCTGTGCACCCCTGGACCAGGTACTGCCCCTCCCTCAGCCTCCCTCGCACCAGCTCCAAGGGGAGGGCCCAGAGCAACCTCCCCGCGGCCCCCCCCCCCGGCAGGCGTCCCGAGCTGTGACCCCTGAGACACGTGGGGGCAGGAGAGGAGCCTGCCCTGGATCGCATGCCCCCGGGAGCCGCAGTCCCAGCTGCAGCCTCGGGAGCCCGGCCTGAGAAGCCTCCTCCCAGGCTCGCCCCAGCGCCCACGAGCGGAGGGACGGGCACTTCTCTTCCGTGGGAATGATGACTTTGACCTCAGGGGGCCGTCGGGCGCTCAAGCGGAACCGAGGCAGGGCGGAGGGAAGAGCCGCTCTGAGTCTGTAAGGCTCCCTGGGCACGGTAGCTGGAGAGTGGGCGCTGGGGACAGAAGGGATCAGAGTTCGAATCCCAGCTCCGTCAGGCGCCAGCTGTGTAGCCCGTAACCCAGCCTCCCTGAGCCTCAGTCTCCTCCTCGGGAAAGCTCCGCTCGTCATTCCTACCCCACAGGGTCCTCAGGAGAACCTGACGGAAGAAAGTGTGTCACGTGCCCGGTACTTGGGTTCGCCGTTGCCGGCCCCGACGCGACGTGCAAACCCCAAGTCCCTGGTTCAGAATTATTAAGGATTCCAGGGTGTGATCGCAGAACACTCAAGTAAGCACAGGTGGGATTCCCGGGGCGCACACCCGGGAGCCCGCCCGCCGTACCCTGGGCCTTCCTTTCCTCTGAGTCGACCTCGCTCCCCCCAACACATATAAATAGGATTTGGAAACTTTTTTTTAGGAGAAAATCACCATTATTATTCCTGAGGCGGCTTCACTGAGCAGAACAGACTCTCCCGTCCCGACAGACGTCGGATAAAGTGGGGAGAAATCAGCTGCCGGCCGCGAGCACACGCCCCAGCCCGAGTCACAGGTTTACAGGACAAGCAGGAATCAGGACGGGGAGGCGAGGCCGGCACAGCTTCTCCCCCTGCCAGGAGCCGCGAGCAAGTGCCTAAACACACCACGTTCCTTGTTCACGGACGCCCCCGGCACCTCCTGGCATCTTCCAGGCAAAGCTCGTCTTCCCTAGCAGGGTGCTCGATGCCGTCTGTGCTCTGACCTCCCCCCCCACCGTCTTCCCCCACCCTCCCACGGCGCTTCGTGAATCTGCTTTTGCTCACTGCCCTCGTGCCCTCTGGCGTCTCTTCCTACCCCCAAGCTTCGGTTCACTCAGCTTCTGCCCCCTAGATTGCACTTGCCCCGTTTCTCAGTCTAATAACAGTTGTCCCACCCTGGGTTCACCTGCCTCCTCTTCCAGGAAGCAGAGCACACCAGTCTCTACAATCTGGAGACCGTATCGGTCAGCTTCGCTGCAGTAACAAGCAACCCCCAGACCCCGAAGCCTTGGGGCACAAACGCGCGTCCCTTGTTCGCATGACTACAGGGCAACTCGCGGATTGCGGGTCAGCTCTACGTGTGTGTCTGCTCCGTTCTGCTCCATGTGTTTTCTCATTCTGGAACCCAGGGTGGAGGAGCAGCACCCGTCAGGCACAGCGACACGGCGTGTCTCGAGGTTCCCCGTGGCAGAGAAGAGGGATGCACGCGAGGCAGAGCCAGACTGCGCGGGGGCCCTTAAAGCTGCTGCTCACACAGCGCACCTCACACTCCGCTGGCCAAGCCCCAAGGTAATGGGGCGGGAAAGGACACCCACCTACAGGGAAGCATCACAGGGAAGGGAGTGGGAGATTGTGTGCAAACCACAAAATGGACCCAGCGGTCAGAGACCACGTGCTTTGGGGTCAAATCCCAGGTCTTCCACTTACTGATTGAGTCCACTCAGGCAACTTGGTGGCCTCAATTTCACCATCTGCCCAAACAGGGCAATAATACCTACTTTAAAGGGATCTAGGAGGGGCCGACTGTTTTGGAGTCTACCCACTGTTTTGTACAGTCCCTGGCACGTGGTAAGTCCTCGTAAATAACATTTTTATCAACGGCATTTTTTTTTCAAAGAGAGAGAACGTGAGTGGAGTGGAAGGGAGGGGCAGAGGGGGAGAAAGAATCTGCAGCAGGCTCCATTCCCAGGGGAGAGCCCAATCCAGGGCTCGATCTCACAACCTTGAGACCATGACTTTGATGGGGAAACAAGGGCAGAAGAAAAATTAAATTTCCTTACTATATACACAGCCCCCTGACCACTCCTTGAAACAGGCAGAATGACCCTCCTCTAGGAGCTCAGCTGCCTCGATGTTACTACGTTGCTAAGGGCAAGAGGCAATCTTAGCCCGACCCCCAGGACCCCGTGAGTCTACTTCAACATACAAAAATTCCTTGGGAAGCTTCCTTTATCTCTACTCCCCAGTCATGCCCCGAGCACGTGGCCACCCATAGACTCCTAAGAGTCTGAGGACTAAGGTTTTACTAGACAATAGTAAGTGACCTTCTCCCAAAAATAGCTAGCCCCCTCAAGGTCCTGGAAACCGTGTTCCCAAAATCTTGTGTATTATTACTAATCACTATTTTCTATTTACTCGTTTGTCCTGTTTCACATTCATCTATTCAACCAACATTTCCCGTGCGTGCAGTGGTGCGTGCCTGACCCCCCATCGCACTACCTCAGTCCTGAGGAACTCGGTTTCCAATAACGAGCGCTCAGGTCCCCGAACCAAGGTTTGGCTGACATCCTCAGCTACCCTACAACTTACACACAGCCTCACCCTCATAGGAGAGTCCTGAGGATGTTTCCCTCTTGGCCCGTTTCCATTTCAATCTAAGGAATCTATGATGACTCCAGTAAAGGAATGTAGGCACATAAAACTTTAATTAGTTTCATGAAGTTAAAATTGCTTTCATGGGTGGAAGGAATAAGGTAGGGGATGTTGAGACTAAAACAAAAAAAAAGAGAGAGAGAGAGGGAGAGAGAGAGAAAAGAAGTTTGTAGGGAGCAGCAGGAAACTCACATGAGGCTAAAAATGAATTGTCTGCATTTTGCTAAAAACACTGCAAATGTCAGCTGATTCTGCTAAGGAATTGTCTTCGTAACTCCCTCGGCTTTTCAAACGAATGAGGACAATGGGAGCACCCAGAGCTGGGTGGCCCTGCGTGTCTCAGCCCCAAACAGTGGAGCAGACAGTTCCCTTGAGGACAAACGGGACCGAGCAAAGAGAGGTGCCCTCCCACAAATGCCTCCAGCATCTCCCAGGCAGTTTGATTTAATAGAAAACCCACAAATCCCAGCTCTGCCTTTACCATCTGTGTAGCCATGAGCAAGCCGCTGCTCTGCTGTGCGTCTCAGTCGCCTCCAATGGTGGGAAGCAGCTGCAGGATCCCCTTCTCATGGCTTTTGGAGGATTAAGTGAGATGCTGTGTGAAAAGCACCGAGTCAGTGCCTGGCACCGAGGGGCCAAGTGGAAAGGGTTAGATTCCTGCCCTCACTGCATGGAGAAGGAAACCCGGCTCGCTTCGTTCAGAGTTGGGTGATTCCTAGATTAGACAGGGGTCTCCAGAGAAACAGAACCAAGGGGGAAGGGGAGAGATTGTAAGAAATTGGCTCATGTGGTGGTAGAAGCTGACAAGTCCCAGGACCAGCTCTCTGCAAGCTGGAGACCCAGGAGAGCCAGTGGCATCATTGTAGTCAAAAGACCAGAAAGAGCCTGTGTTTGAGTTGGAGTCTGAAGGTAGAAAAAACCACCAACGTCCCAGCCTGAAGGCAGTTAGGCAGGAGGAGTTCCTCCTTACTCACAAGAGGCTCTTGTTCTATCCGGACTTTCAGCTGATTGAGCAAGACTCACCCGCATAAGAGAGGGCACCCTGTTTCAAGCAATCCATTGGTTTAAATCGCAAATGCATCCAAAAGGGCCTAATAGAAATACTCAATGTTTGGCCAAATTCCTGGGCTTCCCACGGCCCCACCAAGTTGACACATAAAATTAACCATCACACCTCCTAAGCCTCCTGTCCAAAGCCCGGGTCTCCTACGAGGACGGTGTCATAGTTGCAGGTAGGCACAAGTCAGGTCACTCTCTACTCGCCATGCTACTGAGAGGGTCTCAGCAACCCAGAGAGGATGGCACCATAATCATATGTGGTCAAGGCCATCTCTGAGCCTGTTTCCCACTCTATTGACAGAGGCAATAATGTCTTTGGTTCTAACAAGAGACTGGAGACGCTGAAAGGAAGAATTTGATGCGTGTGTGTACAGGTCACATCCCGTGCAGCACACACGTGGCAGGAGGAATCAGGATGTGGCCCTCGTACCAGGTGTACCAATGGACACGCATCCCGCTGCAAGTAGCAGAACAAGCCCATCAGCTATTCCTTGAGGAATATGTTCCATGTTCAAGACATGGAATCGTCTCTCATGCCAAGAAGCCTGGATCTGTGCCCAGGATTGGCTTCTTCAGCAGCTCAGCGGCATCTGAGCACGGGTTCAGCCCCTCTGGGGTCCATGTGGCCTTCTGGTCGAGGCCTTAAAAGGGTTAACGTAGCTCACGTTCCTCACAGGACAGAGACCAGTGCTGGAAAGGAGCGACCGAGTAGGAAAAAGGCTTTCTCCTCCTCCAGCTCTCTCTCTCTCTCTCTCTCTCTCTCTCTCTCTCTCTCGACAGGAATATCTTTCCTGAACTTCCTCAATAGACTTCCCCTCACGTCTCACACTCATGACCTTGGCCAAGAAGAAGAATATCTCCACCACGGTGGGGGCCGATCCTGACTTATCCCCAGCGGCTTGGCATATTGTCCTTAACCAAGATCGGGATTCGATCAGCAAGAAGGAAAAGAGAATAACTGGGTGGACAACCAACCGCGGCCACCACCGCTTTCTCCTAAGGCTTGCCAATTAAGAGCAGTAGGACAGTGTGAGGCCGGGTTAACATGACGATGAGAATAAACAGGATGGGAGAGGGGGACATAGAAAAACTTGATCCCTAGATGAAACAGACCATGTTTTATTTAAGGACTATGCCTCCATCTTGAGCCAAAAAGGTATCAAAAACATCAGTAGACATGAAGGCAGCATGAACTAAAGAGAATCTGGTTCTAACATCACAGCCAACTCAGAGCAATATCAAAAAACTGACATCGTATGGTCATCAAACAGAGTTTTTTTTGAGGGGGGAGGGAGTTGAATTCTCAGCAGTAAATAGTAGTTTATTATTAATTCCTTTACTTTGCTCTAAAAGCTCTGTCTTATTAATTTTGTATTGTGCTTACTTAGTTCTGCTATTTACTCATGAATAGCTCATCTTTTGTTCATAAAGTTGGAGAATCCAGAGTTTTTGTCTCCCTTGTTTCTGAATCAAAGAAAGAAGCTATGAAAGCTAACTCCCCAGACTCTTAGATCATCCACTGTCAAGCACCTGACACTTGTTTGCCCTTCGGGGTATATAACACCGGTTTGCCCCAGGGGGTAGTAGCACAAAATAGAGGTAAAACTCCTGTCCGAAATCTGCAAAGCCACGCCAGAGAGATACTGCTTGTAGTAGGTACTAAATAAATATTGTTGAATTAACCAAAGCTCAAGCACAACAAATAAACTCTAGCAAGGAAATGACATCTTCCTCGGTTTTTCCCCGGGGCAGGTTATGTAGCTGGTTGGTTGGTTGGCTAATTGGTTGGTTGGTTGGTTGGTTGGTTGGTTGGTTGGTTGGTTGTTTGGTTGTTTGGTTGGTTGGTTGGTTGATTAGTTGGCTAGCAGATTGCTTGGCTAATTGGTTGGTTGGTTGGCTGGTTGGTTGGCTGGTTGGTTGATTGCTTGGTTCCTACTATGTGTCAAGCACCCTGCTCTGTGCTGATTCTCAGAAAGCATCTGGCAGGAGTGGAACGTGCACACCATGCCATCCATTCCTTCACCTTCTCCAAGCCAGGACTAATGCTGGGCTGTGAAGAGAAAAAGAGATACTCAGCCCCAGCTGCATGAAACGAGTAAAAATAACCCCAAGGGGTGCTGTCAGGATAGGGAGCTGGGCGAGCAGAGGCAGTAGATCAAGTGTTCAGGTGTATGGGCTCTGGCGTCCGAAGCAGGATTGAATCTCCTCGCCATCCCTGACTTGCTGAGTCACCTTCTGCAAGCCATTTAACCTCTCTGTGCCAGGACTGTGGTAGGAAATATATAGAACGTGCATGAAAAGTATTTAGCACAACATCCAGCCCAGAGCAAGAGCTCAAGACACATCGGTTATTAGGATTATTATCAGGAAGGTCAGAGGAGATTTGATGTGGGAGAGAGGGGCACTTGAGCTGAGCTGCAGAGTGTAAGGGGATGTTTGCCAGAAAAGGTGTGACCCAGGACAGAAAAGTGGGAAAGGATAAAGTATGTTTAGAAAACTACAAGACGTTTAGGGTGCATGGAGGTGAGGTTGGGCAGGACGACGACCTCAAATGCCAAGTTCACACCACACTGGTTCCCTCCCCCCAGACAAGCACTGAAGATCTGGAGACCAAACCACCACTGCACTCCTCTAAATGCTGCTTCTCTCTGCAGGGACCTGAGGACCTATGGGGTGCAGTGAGGGTAACTGGCTGTGGGTTTATGATGCTGTGTCCTGTCCACTTCCCCACCCTGCTCGGAGTCCATCAGGTCTAGAGCTGGCCTTCCCCCAACCACGTGGCCTGACAGTATCCCACATCCCTGGGGAAAAATAAGTTTACAGACAAACACAAGACATTTGAGAAGCACAGCTACACCAAAAGGAAAAAAACCGACAGCATTTCATGACACAAATGCCATCAAGAAGCAAAAATATTAGACCAGAAAGGTAAGAATTTACAATTAGCCCAATCAAAATGTAGAAGAGCGTAAGGGAAGATAAGAGCAATAATGAAATAAGAACAAAACAAAAATAAAAGGACCATGTGGAAATATTGCATATAGAAAATAGAATTGCTCATATATTGAACAGAGTAGTAGGGATAGATAGTGGAAGAATGAATCAGTCGATGGGAAAAAGAGATGGAGCAAATCTCCCCAGAGGAAGAAGAATTAATTAATTAATTAGTTAGTTAATTAATTAATTAAAAGCTAAGCAAAGTGGGGAGCTGTTTCAGGACACAAATTTGCAATGAGGAGATAAATAAGTTCTGGAAAGACAATGCACAGCGTAGTGATCATAGTCAACAGTACCGTGTTACACGCTTCAACTTGCTGAGACATCAGATCTTAATTGGCCTCACCGCAAACTGGAAGTAACCATGACACGATGGACACGCTAGCCAACATTTAGGTGGCAGCTATTGCGACATGTGAATTATCAAAGCAACACACTGTACACCTTAAACTTTGACAGTGTTATGTGTGAATTATGTCTCAATAAAGGATGGAGGAAAGAAGGGAGGGAGGGAGGAAGAGGGAAGGGAGGGAGGGAGGGAGGGAGGGAGGGAGGGAGGGAGGAAGAGGGAAGGGAGGGAGGGAGGGAGGGAGGGAGGAAGAGGGAAGGGAGGGAGGGAGGGAGGGAGGAAGAGGGAAGGGAGGGAGGGAGGGAGGGGGAAGGGAGGAAGGGAGGGAGGGAGGAAGAGGGAAGGGAGGAAGGGAGGGAGGGAGGGAGGGAGGGAGGAAGAGGGAAGGGAGGGAGGGAGGGAGGGAGGGAGGGAGGGAGGGAGGGAGGAAGAGGGAGGGAGGGAGGAAGAGGGAAGGGAGGGAGGGAGGGAGGAAGAGGGAAGGGAGGGAGGGAGGGAGGAAGAGGGAAGGGAGGGAGGGAGGGAGGGGGAAGGGAGGGAGGGAGGGAGGGAGAGGGAAGGGAGGAAGGGAGGGAGGGAGGAAGAGGGAAGGGAGGAAGGGAGGGAGAGAGGGAGGAAGGGAGGAAGAAGGAAGGGAGGGAGGGAGGAGGGAAGGGAAGGAAGAGGGTTGATGGTGATGGGGAGGGAGGAAGACCACCCAAGATGGAGGTACAGCGCTAACATCTGGACAGGAGATCCAGAAAGAGAGAAATGCAAATGGAAATGAAAACGATAGGTGCGAGAGTTAATGGAGATAAATGTCCTGCAGTTTAATAAAAGGTGAAAGAGTCTAATTAAAAGGCCCGAGAGGAAGGAAGAGGAGGAGGGAGGGAAACCCACAGCAGACACCTCCTGGGAACACGTGAGCCTCCTTCAAGACAAACAATGAAGAGCGCCCGGGTGGCTCAGCGGGTGAGCATCTGCCTTCAGCCCAGGCCGTGACCCCGGGGTCCCGGAATCGAGTCCCCACATCGGGCTCCCTGCATGGAGCCTGCCTCTCCCTCTGCCTGGGTCTCTGCCTCTCTCTGTGTCTCTCATGAATAAATAAATAAGATCTTCAAAAAGGAAAAAGACAAAGAATGTAGACAAGAGTTGGAAGGAGAGGAGGGAAACCGCATTTCAAAGCCAAGTGCAACCTGCACACACACACACCGCACCCCACCCTACCACCCCCCACCCTGGCCACCGCACACCCCACACTGGGAGCCCCTCCCCTTCTTTACGGTCTAGAGATCCTGTGGCTTTGCCCCAGCTGAAGTTTACCAGGCTGGCTCCATATGCGATCATTAAGCTCAGGCCTCCTCCTCCTCCTCCTCCTCCTCCTCCTCCTCCTCCTCCTCCAGAGCATCAAAGGCTCCGCGGCGGTGGCTTTCCAGATATTCTGAGCACTTGTCTTGGCCGCTGAGCCACCAGCAGCCGAGTGCACTAATTCACACCCCAGGCCGAGCATCTCACTGCCCAGGGCCCCTTCCTTGTGCCCGTCTGGCTCTGGGCTGCGTGGTTGTGGCCCGACACTCACCTGGCGGTGGGCAACCCCTTGCCTCAGAGGACTGGAACCGGCCTCCCGAGCCCCCGGCCATGCACAGGCAGGGTCTAATGGGATCAGACCAAACGTCTGAAACAGGCACCTGCTCCTGCAGCCACCATCCCCTTACCCCAGGCTGGGCACCCACCCGGAACCCCAGACCCAGTCCCGATTTCATACTTGTCACAATGCCCAAACCTTAACTGGGCTTGTGATGGTCACATGATGTCAGGGTGAGAACATTGGGTCTCCTGGACCAAACCAGGATGCTCTGAGCTGCTCCACATCACCTTCGGAAGACGCCCAAGAAGGCGAGTTCTCCCAGCTGAGTTACCTTGTGGCTCTAGGTTTGAGGCAGTGAGAGCACACAGAGGCTTATGAGGCCAGAGAGCCACGGCCATCCCCTGCCTGTCACTCCTGTGCGTGGGCTCTGAGTCCAACACACCAAGGTTCCCGACTCGGCTCTACCACTGACCAGCTGCATGACCTTCAGCAATTACTGCTCTCTCCCGGGCCTTCATTTCTGCCTAAGGATGGGCATTAATCCCTGGGTCTCAGGTGGGAGGGCAAAACCAGATCATGTGTACCACCCAGGCCACACAGCTGCGCTCAGTCAATCTACCTTCCCTACCAGTTTCTTCCTGCAGCCGTGCTGCACGAGCACTGACGTAACATCTCTCTAGCTCACCACTGTGTCTCCACACAGCATCAGAGGTATGGACAGTGCCTGCTAGATATTTCTTCAATGGATGGATGGGTGGGTGGATGGGTGGGTGGATGGATGGATGGATGGATGGGCAGATGGATGGATGGGTGGGTGGGTGGATGGATGGATGGATTGGTGGGCGGATGGATGTATGGATGGGTGGGTAGATGGATGGTTGGATGGATGATTGGATGACTGGATGGATGGATGGTTGGATGGGTATGTGGGTGTGTGGGTGTGTGGATGGATGGATGAATGGGAAAGTGGATGGTTGGATGGCTGGCTGGCTGGCTGGATGGTTGGATGGTTCGATGGATGAATGGATGGACGGGTGGGTGGGTGGATGGGTGAATGAGAAATTCTCCATTTTGAGTATGCTGGGGAATTGATGGGAGGTGTTGGTTGTATAATGGCCTTTACCGATGTAGAATAAGTCACTAAAATGACGCAAAGGAAATCTTTTCTGTCATATTACCAAATCCAAGGCAATCCTCACCCAAGTATTTATTGGGCCAAGCTCTCTGGGTCAGGAAAATGGCTAAATTCTCAGAAGAAGAGTAATATGTTATGCCACATAATCTCAGCCTCTAATGCTTAACATTATAAGCTCCGCTAATAACTCCAGGTCACTTGTCTGCGAAAGGAAGATAAGGATTTGAGAATTATGCACATTAGCATATGTAATCTACCTCCCAACGTTGTTGACTCTGAGACAGAGATATTTTAATTCGCTTCCCCCCACGCCTGCCCTCTGACAACACTGTCATTTCAGGAGTTGTGAATGGAGAAGGATGATTTCCATGTGAGTCCATTCTGGAACTTTCATGGCATTCCACGTAGCGCGGGTCTCCACACACATTGGGAAGATAAGGCCCTTCCCTGGAAGAAGGAAATGTTTCTGGAGCTAAATATGAGCAATAATAATCCTTAAGGAATGTCTGGGCTCACCTAGGATCTGCTGTGTGGCTTTCTGCAAATTGTCTAGTTTCTGTGCCCATTCATTCATTTACACCCTGCCTTCTTCGACCCTCTGAACCCCTGCTAACTTATTTTTTTTAAGATTTTATTTATTTATTTATGAGAGACACACACAGAGAGAGAGAGAGAGAGAGAGGCGGAGACACAGGCAGAGGGAGAAGCAGGCTCCATGCAGGGAGCCCGACGTGGGACTCGACCCCGGGTCTCCAGGATCATGCCCTGGGCCGAAGGCAGGCGCTAAACCGCTGAGCCACCTGGGGATCCCCCTGAACCCGTGCTAACTTAATTGTGGAATATAGAGATACTCTTTTGAACGGGATGAAAGATGGCTGCTAATTCCTTGACCCTCCTCTAATGAAAAAGTGACCTGTATGCCCTTTCCTTGAAGCTGGGCATGTTCTGTGGCTGCTTTGACCTACAGAATACAACAGAAGCGTTGCTATGCAGGCTTCCAGGCCCAGCTCTAAGGAACCAACAATTCCTACTTCTTGTATCTGAGACACTCTCCCTGGGAGCTCTGGAGGTCCTTGAAAGCAGCCTACCTTGCCTGAAGCCACCATGCCGGAGAGGACGCACGCAGGTGCTGTTGATCATCCATGGTCCCAGCTGAGCCCAGGCTTCTGGCCATCCCCACCAGGGCGCCAGCAGATGCCACACTGTTCAATGACTAAATGCCCAGCTGAGCCTTTCCCAGATTGCTGACCCAAAAGTCATGCAAAAATAAAACAGTTGCTTTAAGTCCCGAAGTTTTGGAGCAGTTTGTTACACAGCCGGTTGCCAAAACCTCTTTTCTATAGGGAACCACAGAGTACATTGCGATTCAATTTAAGGCTTGTTTGCTCTTGAGTTCTTCTTGTTTGTTGTTCATTTGCGGAGCCCTTGTCTGTGGACAAGAAAAAAAAAATCCAAAGAGAAAAGAGCATCTAGAAAGAAGGGGATGATCAAACATAAACAGACAATTCCAGAAAGAGTAAATGCAAGTAGCTCGGAAACATTCTATTATTTATTTGCCCACACTGCTAACGGAAGAGATGCAACCAAAATAAGAACGGATACTCTTTTCACCTATCAATTTAGCAAAGTTTCTTTCTAACGATAATATGCTGGTGAAGAGGCGTGGGGCATTGAACATCCTTACAGACTCCTAAGGAGAATAAAAATTGAGCACAATATTTCTGTAAAGCCAACTGACTAGTAAGTTTTAGATCTGGGGATCTATCCTAGAAAAATAATCTGACATATGGACAAAGATTTATGTTGAAAATATGTTCATCACAGTATCATTCATAAAAGTAAAATATTATGGGTAAAAAAGCTTAAATGTTGGGTTTGGGGGAATGGCTAAGTAAATTGAACTGCCTCCACGAGATGGAATATCGTGCCACCATTACAAATGATGCTTATGAAGTGTTCTTAACGACATGGAAAAAATGCTTAATGATATAACATTAAGTAAAAGAGCAAGATAGAAAAAGGTTATAAAGTATGATTTCAGCTACTTTGAAAAGCATAAAAAGACTGGAAGGAAATACGATAAAATGTTAATGGTGTTTATCTGTGGGTGGTGGGATTACGGGTGGTTGTTTTTCTTATTTATTCTTTGCCGTATTTTCAACATTGGGGACCCATTACTCCCGCAATCCGATTTTTTTTTCTTTTAAAAAGAAAAGAGATGGTCAACAGGTCCAAGTCGAGAAGCATGAATATGGAGAAAGGGGTATTGGGAGGCTTTCGAGAGTCCCTGGAACTGAAAGCCGGTGGTAACGCAGACCTTCAGGGCGAAGTTGACTTTGGTCCTCGTCTGTGATAGGAGCAATATTTGCAGAACGCGTGAATGGTGTAAACAGAGCGTCTGCTACCTCAGCAGGGCTGGAAAAATAATCCCCACCCCGGGCCCGGAAGTAGCTCTGGGCTCACCACACGCCGCACACTGCTGGGGGCTGGGAAACTTAAACCCACTGAGGCAAAGGGAAATAGGTCAGAATCCAGTAAGTTGTCTCCAGACTCAAAGTGACAAAGTCCTTGAATTTCAGACACCGGGAATCTGTTTCTGTGGCTCCTTGGGCACCTGTTTGGGGCTTTTTGTGGCAATTTCATACAGTGTAATTTATGAAAGAAGAACTGAGAGAGCAGAAGTTTTGTAAGGACTCGGAATTATAGACTCTTGGGGCCAGCAGGGGCTCTCAAGGTCATATTTCTAGTCCAAAGTGTTGTTTCACTGATGAGAAACAGAGACGCAAGAGATGAGGTGCTTTGCCCAAGGTCAGCCTGTGAGTCAGTGCACAGCATGAGCGACACCCGGGTCTCCTGCCTCCGGCTGCGCTGCTTCTCAGGGCTGCATTCCCCGGGGCCTCGTGGCGTCAGTTCACCAGGTGATACGCAGCGTATTTATTTGTTTCTTTGTCTCTCATCCCGTATCACCCTGTGGGGGCATGGGCCTTAGCTGCCTGGCACAGGGCAGGTACTCAAAAAATATTTGCTTCTTGGATGGATGGATGGATGGATGGATGGATGGATGGATGGATGCAGATGGACAATCTAAGGTAGGACGGTGTCATGGGGAGACCATCAGTTCTGGAGTCATGTTGACCGGGGGTTAAATCCCGGTCCTGCGGCTCGTTGACTGTATAACCTCAAGCAAGTCACTCAACCTCCCCGAGGCTCAATACTCCCCTTGTAAAACGGCAGCGGAGGGCCCCTGAGGGTTAAATGAAACACTATAAATAGTGTCGAAGGCTTTTTCCTAAATTCTTGCCACCAAAGAAATTGCTGATTAGGGGCACTGGGGCGGCTTGTTCAGTTGAGCATCTGCCTTCGGCTCAGGTCATGATCCTGGGGTCCTGGGGTCGAGGCCCAAGTCAGGCGCCCTGCTCGGTAGGGAGTTGCTTGTCCCTCTCCCTCTGCCGCTCCCCCTACTTGTGCTCCCCCTCCAAATAAATAAATAAAATCTTTTTTTTTAACTTATCTGCTAAGAAAAAGAGATTGCTAATTAAATGCTGCTACCCCTTCTCCCTTCCTGAAACCAGGTCTGAGACGTGGCCATTGTCTCCCGAGTCTTAACATGGAGACACCGGTTTTGTCCAGACTCCAGCTACCCATGTGTGATAAGCCCACCTGGACGTTCTGGGACAACACCTTCACACATTGCATCCAACAAAATAAGAGTCAAGTCAATGCAATGGAATTCAGTAAGCATGTGCTGGGTGCCCAGATCGGTGCTGAGACCGAGACAGACACAGAGGAGAACAAGGTACGGTCTTTGCCTTCGGGTTTTTGTAAAGAAAGAAACCACACGTGTTCAGCCAACGAGGAATTCTCTGCATCCACAGGTCGTCGGGTCAGAGGAGCAATAGCAATGCCGCCAGAGCAGGCACAGAGAGTCATGACGAGAGCTCCAGCCTTGCTCGGGGTCTCCCCGCTGCACAGAAATCCCCGAGAGCTATGCCTCATGAAGTCAAACTCTTAAGAGACTGAAGTCAAACTCCAGGTGCAGCGGTGATGTCAAGACTCCAAGAGCTCCAAGGAAAGAACAGCTCACTGGGTGATAAGTGGTTAAAAGTATCTCCAGGAGGAGGTGGCCGTTGGCTTAGACCAGGGATAGTCGATTCCTGTCGCTGGTGGCTCCACCTCCACCCATGCCACCGGTCACAGCGCACACTTACTGAGCTCGGGATCCTACTCAAACCCGAGGCTGTTATCAATGGCAGGTAGGAAGATACCTACCTGCCACCTCTGAACCGGTCACTGGTTTGGGGTCACACCTGGGAGGCAGCTGATGCAATGGCAGAGGTACATCTAAAGCCCCAGAGACCTGGGTGTGACTTTCTAATTTTTCCTCTAACCTGCTAGGTGGCATTAGCTGCATCAGCTTAGTCAGGAAACCTCCCCTCTCTGGCCCTTAACCGTTTACGTCTTTAAGAAACATGTTTGCAGCCTTCACAATATAACAAGCACCCTTCTAGCCACTTTCTAAGCTTTAGCTCATTTGTTCTCTGCCACCCTGTATGGTGGGCGCCATTATTATCCTGATTCTACAAATGAGGAAATTAGGACAGAAAAAGGCTAAGCAGCTTTCTCGAGATCACACAGCCAATAAGCGGGGGAGTCACGCTTCAAACCTGGCTCTTAACCAAAATACTATGATTCTTTAATTCCTTTACCTGGAAAAGGGGGCTCTACGAGGAACCCTGGAAGAGCCCCCGTGAGAA
Organism: Nyctereutes procyonoides; assembly: GCF_905146905.1. Taxonomy (NCBI): domain Eukaryota; kingdom Metazoa; phylum Chordata; class Mammalia; order Carnivora; family Canidae; genus Nyctereutes; species Nyctereutes procyonoides. Next base: position 842,154 of record NW_026575135.1, on the reverse strand, counting down.
TTAAGTGACTGAGATCAAGATAAAGGGAGAAGCAGGGAGCAAGAGTGAGCAAAGCACAATGGAGATCATCGACAAAGCCGAAGGTTGATCTTTTTGATTTGCCAGAACTAACCACATGCTGGGCTAAACTAATGCAAATCTCAACCAAATTTCAAGAATTGAAATCCTGCAGGAAAAAAGGTGAGAGTCCGCTACAAATTCATACGGAAACAAAAAGATTACTAGAAAAGTCTCTACCTTTTGAAGTCAAGAAATGTATGTTTTAAATGACTCTTGGGCCAAAGAAAAAGTAACACCAGAAATTAGAGAGCACTTTTCAACTGAATGACAATGAGGACACGGCCTTTCAGGACCATCAGGGTTGCAGCTAAAACCGTGTGCAGAGGCAAAATGCTAGCCTCCGTCGCATCTACTAGAAAAGAACGTGTCTCAAAATCAAAGATCACTCTGTATCTCTCATGAATGAAAAATAAAATCTTAAAAAAAAATCAAAGATCTAAGCCTCCATCTCAAGAAGCTAGGAAAGACAGCAAAAGAAAACAGAAGGAAAAAAAAAAGAAAACAGAAGGAAATGGGAAAAAGGAAATAATGGGCAGAAATCAATGAGACAGAAAACAGAGCACAATAGAGTTGATGAACAAAGGCAAAAGTTGGTTCTTGCGATACTAATAGTATTGATAAGTGCCGGGCAAAACCGATCAAAGAGTCAGAAAGCGTGCTAATAACCAACACCCAACATCTGTAACGACGAGGGGAACGTCACTGCAGCGTCCTACAGGGATTCAATATATAAGAGGATATCAGGAGCAACTTTTTGCCAATAAGTCTGAAAATATAATTGAAATGAACAAACCCTAGGAAAACACAATCTGCTAAAACTGAAGCAAGAGGACAGATAATCTGATCTAATAGCTAACCAAAAAAAAAAAAAAAAAAAAAAGAATTCATCATGGAAACCTTCCCACAAAGAAAGGAAAACTCCAGGGCTGCCCAAGAAGCTTCACTGATGACGTCCGTCCAGGACGTAGGGGACACAAACTCTCCAAGGCAATATAAAGTCCTCTCATGGAGCCAGCGTTATCTTGATACCAAAACCTGAAAAATAAATCAGAAAAGAGCACAGACTAATTTCTCGCGTGAAGCCAGAGGCAGGAACCCTCCGCAAAATACTAACGAACAGAGATGGGGGAATTGCTCCGTGTCCCGAGTTCGAGGCGGCTCAGCACAGAGTGTTGTTGGTGGGTGGGAACGGAGCGGGGCTGTGAGCGAGGCCCTTTGTCTCCGGGAAGCTGGGCCCGGCGCCCCCCGCAACCCCCCGCCCCCCACTCCCCCTACCTCCCCCTGGCAGGTGGGGGGGGTCAAGGCAGAAAGAACCAGCGCAACACTTGAGAGTAGATGGAGACACTGTGGGCAAAGGCACCCACTGGGGCTGACTGGTCCTCGGGGAAGGGGCCCACCAGCGACCCGGGCCTCGGTGGCTTGAGAGGCAGGGGCGCCGGAGGGAGGGGCCGGCACTCGCACACCCACAGGGGAACCCGGAGCCTGGGCCGCCTCCGCCGTCCGCGCAGAGCAGGTTGGGCCCTGTGAGCTCAGCACGGGGAGAGGGAGCTGGGGGGGGGCCCCGCACGGCCCCCCGGCCCCCAGGAAGGTCTGGCCCACCACCTCCTTCATTCCCTGGACGGACTGTGTAGCCTCATTCCTCGCCTCCTTTCCAGGCCCTCCAACTTTCCATTCATTCACTCACTCATTCATTCATTCATTCATTCACTCAACAAGCACGCACCCAGCTGGCTGGAGTCGAAGCGACCTCACCTGAGAGCCTAGGGCGCAACCCCAGGGTCCCGGGATCGAGTCCTGCATCAGGGTCCCCGCAGGGAGCGGGGGTCCAACGTGCCACAGGGACGCGACGACAGCCACTGAGGACCCACTGCCTAGCGAGCCTCCGTCGTCACCGCACACGGAACCGAGCCCGGGGGCCTCAGCACCAGGCTCTCCCTGAGGCCCCACCCAGCCCGGGAGACCCCAGCGCCCCAACGACACGGAAACCAGGAAACCGCCCTGGAGCGCCCTCGTCCCACCCCTTCCCAGCCAGCCCTCCGGGAAGCCCCACGGAAGCTCCCTCTCCGAGATCCGTCTGCTCGTCCCCCTCACCCCTGCCGCCTGCCAGCCTGGGCCCCCGCCCCGCCCCCACGGCCACACAGTTCTGTGCGTGTCACACCCCGTCCTGCGTGACATTCCCCACGGCTGCCGGATGAGCCGCGGGCTCCTCTCCGTGCCTCTGGGATGCCCCCAGACCTGCCCCCGCCAACTTCTGCAGCCTCGCCCCCGCCTCCCGGTCTGACCCCACTCCCGCCCAGCCGGACCCCACAGCCTTTGCTCCTGGAACCCGTGCTTCCCCTCTTGCCTCCGGACGTTGAGCATGTGCCCCCCACCCGAAGCCCCCTTCCCGCTGCCGTCGCCCTCAGCCCGCAGCATTGGCCCTCACCCGACGTGTGTCCCCTCAAAATTCATGTGATGAAGTCCTACCTGCAAATGTACCTTATTTGGAGATGGGGTGCCACGGGGGTGACCGCGTCTACATGAGATCCTCGAGGTGGCCTCTGATCCTACATGACTGCTGTCCTTACACGCCGACAGAGGCCGCGTGAGGAAGGAGGTAGGGATCAAGGTGACGCTTCCGCGAGCCAGGGAACGTAAAGACGGCGGCCAACCACCAGCAGCGGGGACAGGCATCCAGCAGCCGCTCCCTCACGGCCCCCGGGGGGACAAACGTGGCTGCAGCTTTCATTTAGGGCAGTAAGCTGGGGGTGCAGAAGCCACCGTGCGAGGTGCTTTCGGGCCATGCGGCAGACGCATAGAGCCAGCCAGACCCCAACCACCCTCCAAAGCTCACCCGAGGTGCTCTTCCTCCGGGAAGTCTTCCCTGACCCTGGCCTACATCCCAAAGCATCCTGTCCCTCCCATAGCACCCGTCACACTGCGGGGCCTGGGCGTCGGGGCTCATCGCCACCCACCCCCCCTGCCGGCCTGAGCACCTCCGGCCGTCAGCATCTGTGGGGGGGCCGCGGTGTCCCAGAGCACAGCACCCACCCAGGACGGAGAGGGGCCTGGGCTGTGTTTCTGGATGAATGAATGAGTGAGTGAATGAATGAGTGAACAGAGGCTAATAACAGCCGGGCCAAGATCACCCGCTTCCGTGACCCCAGAGGTGTGGAGCGTCGGGCTGGATGGCGGCTGTTCTGGGAGCTGGAGGCAGACCGGGTGCAAGCCACGTTCAGACCCCGCCGGGCTCGGGGCGCGCTCTGGACGAGGGGACAACGTGCTCCCCAGGGCTGGGCTGGGCGGGGGCAGGAGGGTCACCAGGAGCCGCCTCATGAAGGGGGGCCCCTGAGAGCTCGGTGTGGCCGCTGGGCCCCCCCAGCCCCCGGCCCCGGGCAACGGGCTCAGTTCTGCCAAATCCAGACTGGAGATTTGACGGGCCCGATCGCCTGGCGTCATCACTGACCGCGCGGCCAGTGAAGGAGAAGGGGACGGGAAGGGCACCTGCGGGGGGGGGGGGTCCGCTCAGGCCGCACCCTGCACGTCGAGCCGAGTGGGTAACTTTCAGGGCAAAGTAGCGAGCAGTTGGCGCCCCGGAGAGGGAGACCAGCCCCAGACCCCGCACGGTGTAGACCGGGAGGGCAGGGGTGTAACCACGGAGGGGAAGACGGGGCGCCGTGGCGGGGGATGTCTCCTGGCCCCTGGTGCCCCCGGGGTCTCCTGATGCTGATGCAATTGACCAAGGCAAGCACCTGGGGCTGCGAGGGGGTGGGGGCTCCCCTCCCGGAGGCGGGGCAGCCAGCAGGTGCATCGGCAGGTGCGGGTGCGGGTGCGGGTGCGGGTGGCCCCAGGCCGGACGAGCCTTGTGCCCTGAGTGCTCTGGAACAGAGAGGGAGCCGCCGGCCGGGCCCACCGCCGCAGCCAGGAAGGACTGCCAGCGTCAGGGAAGGGGCCGGTGTCCCGTCGGGCCTCAGCTCTAGGGACTGGGGATGTCACCCTGACTCGGTGGGTTTCACGCGGGTGAGCCTCACGATCGACTGCCTTTTGAGGACGACCGGCTGCTACGGAGAAGAGACCCCATAAAGGGCACGGCCCGTGTCCTCAAAAGCACGTACGTTCTGGAAACGCATCTGGGTTCAAATTTCTGCTCCGGGGCCGGTGAAATCCTGAGTGTGGGAAATCTCACAGGACGAGTTAGCTGGTTCCCATCAACGAGGTCTTGCAGAGAGAAAAGAGGTGGGGGGAGGTCGATAGGTCAGAGCCGAGCGATGCGCCAACCTATGGCAATGCGTGGTCCCGGCCCCAACCCCAAAGCAGCGGCGGGCGGGCAATGCGGACACCCTGGGCGTTTCGTAGGTTAAAGGACCCTTGTTAATGGTGTGTAGGTGGGATAACGGTTGTTTTGTAGAAGTCCTTCCCCTTTAGAAAACCCCCGGGGCATTCAGAGGTGGACTAATGCTTCGGACACAGAGCTTCGCTACCCGCGGGCCGGGCGACGTCCGGTAGCCACTTCCGCCCGCTGGGTCCATTTCCTCGCCTTTGGCACGGGCTCTCGGGCACTCGGGGGGGACGTGCCCGGCCCTGGGCTCATTGGGGCCAGTGTCTGCCTGGAGGGAGGCCCCCCCAGGACCCCGACTGCTCTCGGCCTGGGAGCCCCTGGGACAGCCCCATGCTGCAGCCTCGGAAGAGGAAGGACTGAGACGTCCCAAGGTGCCCCGGAGTCCAGGCTGCGGCGTCCGCAGGTTAGCGGTCCTGCCCCGGGCCTGGGCCCAGGCTGCTCCCTGAACCCCTCCACGCCGGGGCAGGGAGGCCGGGTCAGCGGACAGCAGCTCCTCCCGGCTCCCGGGTCCCCTGCAGAGTCCCGGGGGCCCCGGCCGCACAGACCACACCGTGGTTATGCCGCAGCTACTTCCCGTGGCCTGGGGGCTGCCCCGCCCCCTCTGAGGCCACTGTCCTGGTCAGCGGGTCCCCAGGGTCCTGGCCACTTCTCGGAATGGCCTTTGACTAAACCCACTGAAGCTGAAAACCGAGCCAGGTTCACCGGTGATGGAAAGCTCAGCCGCCCCCGGGACTCACAGGCCGGGCCGGCTGTGGACGTGGGCCCGGCCCCGGGGTCGGGGGCCTGCGCACCTGCCAGTGCACGGACCACGCTCCACCTGTGTGGCCAGCGTGGGCGGCCTCCCCGCGTCCCTCCTGGGAGCCCCTGACGTCAGAACACAAACCGCCTCTGTCCCCACTGCTCGGGGAGAGGGGACGGCGGGTCCTTCACGGCTCCTGTGCCCCAAGCGTCCTCCTCCCCCCAGTCGGACACGACCCCGAGCCCCAGAGCGCTGACTTCTCCCCCCACCCCCTTCCCAGTGCTGAGCCCGCACAAGCCCGCCTCCCTCCAGGCCGCAGGTCCCCTGGACGTATTTTCCGAACCGGGAAACGTTGCAAGGAGGACGGTGTGGTGGCAGCCCAGGAGGACGCGGGAGCAGCTGGGCTGGAGGGGAAGAGCGAGGAGAAGGGCGGCTGGGGCCGTGTGCGCCTGCACCCCGGGCGCTGAGGTCCTAGGGCTCCGGGCCTTCACCCCGCGGAGACCAGACGCCGAAGCTCCGGACCGAGGACGCTTCTCCTCCTGCACGAGACGCTCTAACACAGATGGAATCCGGAGCCGGCGTCACTTAGGGGACGCAGGGGACAACGTGCTCATCCCGCCGCAGGGCGAACTAGGGGCGAAGGGCACCCACGTTGAGCGGGTGGCCTGGGAATCGTCTCTCCCATGCTTGGGCCCAGGTTGGGGACCCTCCTTTATTTCGATGGTGAAAACCCATCGATCCCCACGTAATACAATGAGCGGTGTAGACTCCCTTTGCCCGGGTTGGCCAACCAAGCTGTTAGGGGAGGCGCCACGACCATGCCCCCCCGCCTCCAAGAAAATAACTAACTGGCGGCCTTAAATGTTGGCCCTCCTCCCTTTTTTCTTCCTCTTCTCATCAAAAAAAAAAAAAGCTTCTGAAATACAAGTCTCGAGAACCCGAGGTTTCTTAGGACGCCGCCGTCCCGGGAGGGCCAGGCAGGCTGCCCCCCGCCCCATGTAGCAGACGAAGGAGGCAAGTCACGGCGCAGGGACGACATCATAGTCGCCTCCGAGGCACAAAATCGAGGTAATTTCTAGTAGATGCCTGCAAAGAGAGCTTGCGGGCGTGTTAAATATCGGTGAGCCCCCCCCCCCCCCCCCCGCGTCAAGGCACCACCGTCCGCTACGGCGACACGCGCGCTGCCCGGGCTCCCCGTTCTTTCTGCCGAGGGACCATCACCACCATAAACAGCGAATTCGCTTTCATTTTAGATTCTGTTCCTGTAAGTACGAGTGGGGTCGATGGAGCATCTTTGCAGACATTTATTCCTTTCTATCCGGGAAAGGGTCTGCGTAAGCCCTTTGCCCATTTTTCCCTTTTGCTCTCGCATTAGGATTTCCAAGTGACTTTTATTAATGAGGAGACGCTCCGTCGTGTGGCGCGATTATTTTTTACCACTTTGCTTACTTGGGCTCCTCGCCTTGCGGAAGTATTTGTTGAATTGTCGGGAGCGGGCTTGTCGGTCTTCTACGGCTCCGCGGTCTCATGCGGGGTCTCGAAGAACCCTCGTCGCTCCAACGTCCTTTTAATTTCACCCTCGCCCGCTTCTTGTACCGCGTGGTTTCAGAATTTACACTCAAGTCTTCATGAAACGGCGACTTATTTTTGCACGACGGGTGGAGTACGAACGCCGCTTGCTCATCCCAACCACGAGGGACCAGCCAGGCGACCGCAGACCATCCACTCGTAGCGAGACGCCGTCCCGTCGAACACAAAACCCTTCACATTCTGAAGTCTGTTTCCGGACTCTCTCTCGGCCTCCATCCAGGATCGTATTATTTTCATTGTGGCCACTGCACGCCGCGTTCTGCAACCTCGTGGGGTCGGCCACCACGCCCCGTTTTCAGGTTTCTCCCGCCGTTTTCCCTTGTCTGCATTTTCATACGAGCCGTCGAATAATCTCGTCACCACGTATCACAACGCTTTGCTGTTAGTGCCCTGAACGTATAGGCAGGGGTACCGGGGAATCGCCCGCTTTACGAGGTTGGTGCTTCCTCTTGCAAACGAGGGGCACCTTTCCATTTAGAGCTTTCTAGAGGCCGCTGCTCGTCACAGGCTGACGTGTGTCCCCCCGGAGGACTCGCGCGTGCAAGTCCTCGGAGCAGGACTGTATTTGGAGACCGGCCTGTGGCGGCGACAGAATTTGAACCGCGGAGCCGAGGGAGGGGCGCCCGGCAGCCCACTCGCCACTTCGATGTCTGCCCGGGCGCCGCGTGCCCGCCAAGGTCGCCGCGTACAGTCAGGCCGGGGCTCCCCGAGGGGCCGGGTGTGCCCGAGGACCGGGCGCTGCGTCGACACTCCACGCAGACCGCTTGGGAAGCCTGGAAGGTAATCCCGGCGTCGCAGGCACGTTCGCGGGCCGAGACGCAGACCCAGGGGACTGCGGTCCTCGCAGCCGGTTCCCACGGCACCCAGCTTCCCGGCCGCCACCCGTTCAGTGGCCAAGGCGTGAGAGCACCCAGCTCTGTGTCCCCCCGACCACGGGGCCGGGCCGGGTGTCAGCGTCACAGGGTAGATGTGACTTGAGCGGCGGCCAGGGAAGGCCGGGGAGGGGGCGAGGCCTGCGCAGCCGGGCGCACCGGGCAGGGGGTCCGAGGGCCACACCCCGCACGGTATAAATGAGCATCACCGGCTCCGAAGTGAGTTAGGATCTCATCCTCCTGGTGGAACGAGAGACCTAGAGAGGGCATTCGTCTCGCCTTTGTATCGGGGTGACGGCTCCGGCCTCGTGGTCCCGTCGGGGAGCATCCGTCTGGCAGGTAAAGCAGGTGCCGCCAGCGAACCTGTTACCAATTCACTGGAGCGGCCACAGGTGCTGTGCCGGCAGCCCGCCGTGTCCCTGCGCGGGCTGGCGTGTGGCCGTCTGCCCCCAGCTCCATGTGGCTGCCCTGGGCCACCCACCCGCCAGGGCCCCCGGGGCACACACCCACGTCCCACAATTCTGGCGCATCTTGAGCACAGGCCGCACCACGGTCTGTTCATCTGAGTGAGCACAGAGGTCAGCCAGCAGCCAGGGAGGGCCGGCGGGGCCCTGAGCCAGGGCCTGGGGCAAGGACGGAGCAGGCGACTGCTGCCTCCGGGGAGGGGGGACCACGGTCCAGGTCCTCGCAGAAGGACGCAGAAGTCCCCAGGCGCCACCGCCCCACTAGGCAGCGGGAGTGTCACCGTCCTGGGGCCCGCTTTGCCCTCCCTTCAACAGGGGTGACATTCCCTACCTTCAACTGGTGCTATGGGGGGAGGGAGGGAGGGAGGGAGGGAGGGACACAGGGGTGGAGGAGGGGAGGGAGAGGGGGAGGGCGGGCGAGGGAGGGGGAGGGACAGAGGGAGGGAGGGAATGGAGCGGCAGAGGACGGGTGGAGAGCAAACTGCCCTAGACGCGAACAGTGAATAACTGAACTGAACGAAGGCATGAACTGTGCACCTCCCCGCGCGTCCTCCCCCCAGGCCGCCCCCTCCCGGCCCACGTGGCAAGACGCCTGTGCCGTGTCCTCCTCATCCCACCTGGACACAGACTCCACCCACCGCAGCCCGGCACCCCTCACCCCCACCCTCCCCCCACCCCCCCCCCACCCCCCCCCACCCCCCCCCCCCCCCACCCCCACCCCCCCCCCACCCTCACCCCCCCCCCCACCCCACCCTCACCCCCCCCCCCCCCTCACCCCCCCCCCCACCCTCCCTCCACCCTCACCCCACTCCCACCCCCACCCTCCCCCCACCCCCACCCCGCCCCCCCCCCACCCACACCCCCACCCTCACCCTCGCCCCCACCCGGCTGCTCTTAGCGCCACAAGCAGCAGCAGCTGGACCTCAGTTGTCCCCCCAGGCAAGCTCAGCGCAGGGAGGGGACACTTACCCACACGCCCTCCAGGAAGCGCTGCGGCCCTTAGCTGAGCCCCGGGAGGCCCCCACCCGCATGGCCATGGAGCAGGAGCCCAGACCCTGGGAAGCCGGAGGCGCTATGACAGCAGGAGGGGGGCCCGGGGCTCGAGGTCCGACCCCCCACCCCTGCAAGACCGCTCTTGGGACCGAGCGTCCGAGGAAGGCACATCGGGGTCGCGGTGCCCACGGGCCCTGGGCTGGGAGCGGAGACGGCCACGGGCCTCCCCTGGACCTGAGGCGGCACATCAGCACCTCGCCTCCGCCGCGCGAGCGTGGCCTCCGCAGGGTCGTGCCCAGGCAAGGGGTCGCTAACCCGCTGCCCCAGGGCAAGGGACCCCGGAGCCGAGGCCCAAGGGAAGGCAAAGGCAGAAAGTGCAGCCGCCGCGGCCTGTGGCGTAACAGCAGCTCCCGTCCCTCCGTGCGAGCTCCGGGCACCAGCTAAGCCTCTCCCCGCACACGGGGTCCACAGCCCTGGGGGGACACAGTCCTCGTGCCCACGTGAGGCTCAGTGAGGTTAGGAACTTGCCCAGAGTCACGCAGCCGACGCGGCACGGAGCACACTCAGCCCTCGCGTTTCACCGCGTCCCTCCCTGCCCAGGGCACCCACCCGCGGCCGAGGCGCCCCGAGTGCCAGGGACGGGGGTGCTTCACCCAACGGATGAGGTTGGAGGAGGACGAGGAGGGGTTCGGAGGCTCAGAAGGAAGCAAGGGGCATCCTGCGTGCTTGACGGCACCCGGGGATGCTCAGGCACCGGGATGGTCAGGTGCTGGGGGGCTGGGGTGTCTGCAGCTCGGGGACGGGGCAGGGATAGAGGTGACGGAGACACGGGGTCCCCGGGAGCTGAAGAACACGGAGGGCAGAGCTAAGGGGCTGGGGCTCGTCCTGCCAACCCCGCCCCCGAGGGGCTGACAGGTGCACGGGGTCTTCGGGAGCCCCCGAGAGGCTTTGGGCAGGGGGCTGGGGCCGAGGAAGGACCGTGGGGGCTGCGGCCTGGTAGGGTCACGGCCCAGCAGACCCCACATACTCAGCACCTACCGCCCCCTCCCACCTTTACTACACTCGCCTCTGGTGTCCCGGGTCCCTTCCGTCCCCTCCCCGTCAGCCTCCTGTCAGCAGGGACCATTTCTCCCGCCCCAGCGAGACCGACCGACCGGGAGCTGAGAGGGGTCAGGCCCCACGTGGTGCCGCCGCCCCTGCAGCTCGGCCCCACGCAGGAGCAGGAGCAGGAGCAGGAGCAGGAGCAGGAGCTCCCAGGGCGAGGGGGTCACATCGAAAGGAGTTTTTAAAAGGGGTCCCGGCAGCGGCCTCTGCCAAAGCCACGGGTGGGGAGGGTGGGGGGAGGAGGCCGTGGCTTAAAGGGGGGCCTTGGGGCAGCTGGAGGATTGGGAGCTGTGGGAGCGAGGCCACAGCCCCCCTCACCGCTCCAGGCGCGCCCGGCCCCCCACCCAGTCCCACCCGCAGCCCCCAGCATCCCGAGGCTGGGCCATGACGCCAGGTCACAGGTGGCTCCGAGGGTGACGCTGTGAGGTCTGACCTGCGACCCCTTCCCTCCCCCCCACACCTTGGGAGAGAGGAGAAAGCAGAGAGGGCGGGAGCAGGAGGGAACGTGGGAGGGAGGGGGCGGCCGCTCCCACGGAGCACAGCGTCTTCCCAGGCTGTGCACCTTCGGACAAAATCTGTGTTTGGGGGGAGCCTTCCCCGTTGGCACAGCGGGGCGCCGTCAGGCCCTGAGCGCCCCGGGAACAGGTGCGCCCCACGCAGACTCGCCCCCCCCCCGGGACCTCCAGCCCCGGGTTCACCTCCCGAGCCGGCCCTGAGCAGCCCGAGCGCCCTGAGCACCCTCCCAGCGCCTGTCGCCGTCTGTCCGCGGCCGGAACCCGACGCGTCCGTGGGGCCCAGGGCCCAGGTCCTCCCAGGCGCCTCCCCACGGCCACGGGCGGAGCCTCGCCCTCCTCACCCTCCCCTGCAGGAGGGCGGGAATCCGTCCCCAGCCCCGGCCCGATGTGGGGGACGACCAGGGACCCCCGGGGCTGCTTCCTGGATCCACGTGAAACACCGAAGCCCAGAGACATGGTGGGGGGGCGGGGGGCTCGGCCACGGCCGGGCTCGGCCAGTACAGGGAGCTGGGCTTCGGCTCCGCACCCAGGGGACCTCCGCAGCGCAGCGGCCCGTTCCACAAGCACCGGGTCCCCACCGGCCTGGGCTCGGGCACTCGGGTCCCCACCGGCCTGGACCCGGGCACTCGGGTCCCCACAACTTAGCTCGTATTTGGAATTTAAGACCCAGAACAAAGAAAGAAACAAAACCCAGCGACAAACCAGAAAACAGCCTCAGGGTCAGCGGGGCGCGGGGCGTGCGGGCGTCGCGAGCAGTGGGTCACCGCGTCTCAGCCCCGGCACTCCTAGGAGTCGTGGGGAACTGCACGGGCACCGATGTCTTTTTCAGGGGACGCCCTGGCATGGGTTTGGTCACAGGCACCTGCCCGGGGTTGGCAGAGCCGGGGCCTCGGGGCTCACGGGACGACCACCCACCGCCGCGGGGCCCCTCGTCCTTGGCCCCTCGTCCTTGGCCGCCCTGACGAGTGGGGGACACTTGCAGGGTGATGACGTCACTCACGGGAGACCTCGGGGCGGCTGCGGCCTGTGCCACAGGTGGGGTCCCGGGGCGGCCTCTGTCTCCCAGGGCGACCAGGCCGGCTCTCCGCGTCTCCTCCGTGAGGTCACACACGGCCGGTACCTCCGGTCAGTGGCTCGAGGTCACGTGGCGGAAAGGGGGCGACAGGAAGGGAGGTGACAGGCGTGAGTAGGATGGAACCCGCGCTGCGCCCACAACCCGGGCGAGCTCGACGCCTGCATTTCACGCCCCTGCGGTCCCGGCCTCGGCCTGACGCCTCCAGGGGGCGCGGGGGACACGGCGAGCGGCGGCAGGTGGGCGGTGCCCGGCGGTGGGAGCCTGACCCTCCCCCAGGTTCTCCTGGTGCATGAATAGAGCCCACCGCAATCCTTACCTGGAGACAGGAGTTTAATTACCAGAATTTAATTTTTCAGAAGCAAAATCTGCCTTTACGCAATTTCAGTGAGACGACTTTTAATTAACTTTGGAAACTTCCTTTTGCTCGGGAAACCTAATTAAAAATACTTAGGGAGCTCGGGAGGCAGGCGGGGTTCAGGAGGGAGCGGAAACCCTCCGGAGAAGGCGCGGGAGAGACGCGGGGCCACCAGCCCGGTCACCTGGGTTCCCTGAGCGCTCGCCCTTCCCTCCCCCCAACCCTGGGACATCAGGGGCGAGGCTAGGGCCGCGGGTCTGTGGGGACCCCCCCGGGCCTGGGGACACCCCGTCCTCCCCTTCCGGGACACCCCACCTGTGACACGCGGGACACGGGGAAGGGCTGAGCAGCCGCGTGTCCCCTGGGAGGGGACGGCCAGGAGGATGCTGTAGACCTGGCAGCCGGTGTGCCCCGGTGTGGGGGGGGTCAGCCACGGCCCGGGACGAGAGCGGCGTCCCCGTCCCCAGCAGCAGCGGGAGGCGGCTCACAGGGAGCCTCTCGGCCCTCGGCCGCACGACAGCCGCCCACTCGCGCCCGGGCCGGGCACCCCACCGATGCGCATTCGGTGCGTCCACGCCTCACGGAGTGGGAGGCACTGCTGAGGCCACGGGGCTCCCCACGAGGCCACGGAGTTCCCCATGCAGTCATGGGGCTCCCCCCATGGTCACGGGGCTCCCCCATGGTCACGGGGCTCCCTCCACGGTCACGGGGCTCCCTCCACGGTCACGGGCTCTCCCATAGTCACGGGCTCCCCACGTGGCCACGGGCCCCCGACCACAAGGTGCCCGCAATGCCTTGGGGGAGTCTGTTTACAAAGGTCCCGCCCCCAACCCCCGGTGTCGGGGTCCCCGGAAGCGGGGTTCAGGGACTGACGTTTCGTAAAAGCTGAAGAGTTTCTGGCGTTCGCTGGAGTTTGGGGCGCGCTGGCAGAGTGCGGAGGCCCCAGCCCGGGCCCGGACCTCCACCTGCAGGCCGAGGGCCCCTGAGCTTCCCGCTGGGGCCTCCCACCTGTGACTCCCGAGACCACTGCCCCCAGGTTGGCCGGGACCGTGGGGGGACGCCGAGCCCCCGCGACAAAGTCCCACAGTTCACAGTTCTGGCCGATGGCATCCCCCCGGGCTGGTCCCACGGAAGTCACAGGCCCCTTGGGGGGAGCCCACCCAGAGTCCACCTGGCGGCCCCGCCCACGCCCCAAGGACCGGGGCCCATCGGACCCCTCTCGGGTCTCAGTTGCTCCACGGCCACGAAGCAGAAAGTCACACCGCGCGGGCTCATGGGAGAGGACGGTCGTCCTGGGGCTCCCGGGGGCCCTGGCGTCGCCCTGGGGGTCACCCCCCCCTCGCACGTGAGAGCAGCCGGCGGAGGCCGTTCCGACAAGGGGCTGCGCCGGTGGCCTCGAGGGGGGACAGGAGGGCGCCCCAGTGAGTCACGGGGAGCCACTTTCTCAGTAAGTTCCCCTGCGCCCCCAAAGCCCAACCCAAAAAGGAAACCAACCAACAAGGTGGGTCTGAAGCGGCTCTGGCCCCAGTGCACCTGGCCGCGCACCTGGCCGCGCACCTGACGGGGGGGGGGGGGGGGGGCTCCAAACCCAACCTGCCCACGGATTCCAGATTCCGCGGGGCCTCGCCGCCAGGGCAGCGGTGCAGGAACTTTAATGTTACACTGACCCCCTGTGGAAGTCCCGGCGGCGGCTCCAGCCACCCCCCCCTCCCTACAGGACCCCGGGGCGCGCCCCTGGCCCTCCTGGAGGACAGGGCGGAGGATGGAGGATGGAGGACGGTGCACCCACCGCAGCCACCTCCCGGTGACACCACTGGCAAACCTGCCTGCCGCCTGCAGCCAGCCAAGGTCACACAGGGGACGAGGGAGGGGCCCTGCCCTCTGCTCCGTGGCGGCTCCCCGGCACCCCCACCGCAGCCCCTCACTGTCCCCCAGATGCGGCTCAGGGATCCCCACAGCCCACCCCCCACCCTCCCCGCAGTGCAGCCTCGCCCCTCCCGGCCTCAGAGGCCTAGCGGGGTGCCTGAGGGTGCAGGTGCCCCGGGGAGGTGGGGAGCCTGGGATCAGGCCCTGGCTCCGCTGTGCCCCCCAGAAGCCTCCCGGCCTCCCCGGCTGACCGAGTCCCCAGGCGCCCGCCGCCCACGCCGGCCCTCTGCTTGGCTCCCAGCGGACGCGGCACCTGCTCCTGTGCCCGCCCAGGGTGGTGGCCGCCCGCGCCCGCTCCGTGCCCGCATTTTCTCACCTAGAGAAGAGGGGTCCCGACTGCGGCCGGTGGGGCCTGTAGGATGCGGGGGGGGGGCTCGGCAGGGCCGGGCAGGTCACCCCACACCGTGGCCGCCTCCCAGCAGGAGCTCGTGGGGCACAGGCGCCGGGGAAGACGGGGCCGCGGGGTCGGGTCGGGCCTGGAACCTGGGGCTACGGTGCCAAGTGCCCAGGACGCCGAGGGCGCAGTGGGGGCTGCGGGGCTGGGCCAGAGGGGGGCACACAGTGGGGTGCGCGGCCGGATCCTGAAGCCCAGGGAAGGCCCCCGAAGGCGGCGACCCCCGGCGGGGCAGACCCCACGGGCGAGGCGGACCCGGGGTCAGCGGGGCGAGGGCCGGGGGCCAGACCCGGTGCGCACAGCGGCAGCCCTGCCCGTCCTGAGCGCGGAAGGGACGCGGCCAGGCTCGCACCTGCCCAGCAGGGCGCAGAAGGAAGAGCGGTGGGGGGACGGGGGGGGACGGGGACGGACACGGGCGGGGGGAGGCGGGGTGGGGCTGGGCACCCCAGGGGACACCCCACGGGCCTGGCGAGGGCCCCACGTGGAGCTGCACGCACGGGAGCCGCAGGTACCCTCAGGCTCGCACAGCCCACGTGGCCTCCAACCCGCGTCGCCCCTTCCCGCCCGAGCTCCAGCGTGTGACTCGGTGTCCCCGGTGTCAGTGCCGGTGTCGGTGTCGGTGTCACCGGGCTCACGGCGCCAGCACAGTCCCTCCCCAGGGCCGCATGCAGCTCTCTCTGCACCAGTGAGTGGGGGTCGCTGACCCATGTGCTCCCCAAAACGCCAGAGGGGCACCCCTGAGCCCAGGGCGCGACGGGCAGGTGCAGGGCCCGGAGCAGGGGACAGAGGAGCGTGTGCCCTGCACCCCGGGCCCTGATGGGTGCGGCGGGGCTCCTAGCACTGTGGGTGTCGCAGGCAGGAGGGGGCGGTGACAGGTGGGCGTAGGGCCGGGCAGCTGGGGACCGGAGCTGAAGGCCGGGCGCCCACGGGGGCAGGTCCTGGGGTGCAGCTCCCTACCACCCCCCACCTTCCTGCATCCCCCGAGTTCCCAGGCCACAGGGTTCACGCCGCAGTGGGTGCAGGTCAGGGGCTTGAGCACTGGTCCCCTCCTGACCGTCCCCACCCAACCGTCCCCCCCGCGGTCCCCATCCGGCCTTCCCCACCCAGCAGACCCCGCCAGGCCGTGTCCCCCCACCCTGTGGCTCCCACCAGCCTGCTCTCAGGAAGGTGCCCCGGGTGCCTGTCGGTGCCTTCATGGGGAGCTCGGCCCGGGCCAGGTGTGTGGGCCCACCCTGGGCACCTGGGGCCACGTCAGCGCCCTGAACTCCCCATCCCGCCCCCGCGCCCTCTGCCGCTTTCCCCCGATGGTACCTCCGCCTCCCCACGCAGGACCCGCACGGTGGGGCTCCCCACGACGCGGCTCGGACCCGGGGTGCAGTGCCGTCCTCTCCCGCTCCCTGGGGCTCGGACACAGGCTGCCGGGCGGCGCTTTCCTCACCTGCCAAGTCCCACCACGGCCCGCCCCACCCGACGCAACAGCGGGTGGGCTGTGCGAGCGCGGGGTGCCCGCCCCGAGGACAGCGGGGGCCCCCAGCCCCGGGGAGCCGACACAGGCCCGCGCCGCCGGCCTCTCTCCGCCCACGGAGGTGCCAGCCTTCCAGCCCCGCCCTGGCCCGGGCCCTGCTCCACTGCAGCCGCTCGGCTTCCCGCAGGCCTCGGGGAGTCAGGCCGAGCTGCCCTCACGCCGGCGGTGGAGGTGCCTGGGGGGGGGGGGCAGCGGGGTGGGCCATCAGGGACGTCCTCCTGGAGGAGGTGGCATCTGTGCCCTAACCCAGAAATGGGAAGGGAGCGCTGAGCGAGGGGAGGAGGGGCGGGAGCCGAGCGGAGAGCACAGCCTGGGGAGGCGGGAGGACGGGGGACGCGGAGGACGGGGACGCAGAGGACTGGGTGCTCATGCAGCCCGCGGCACCTGCACATCACCCCTTGTTGCAGCGGACAGAGGACGTCATCCCAGTGTCCCGGGAGACGCTGAGGCCCAGCAACAGGGAAGCTGGTTGGGGCCACATGCTGGGCCGTGGGGTGTGGAGACCAGGAGCCCGGCCCTGCTCAGCCAGAGCCGAGGCCGCCCACCGTGTCGCGCAGCTCCAGGGCTGGGCAGCAGTGACCCCCCCACCCCCCGCCGCGGTGGCCCACGTGTCCGAGGCCGAGCAGGAGGTGCCCGTCCCTCCCCGCGGGGCAGCCCGCCCAGCCCACAGGCTCTGCAAACACGGGGAGCCGCCGGCTCCAGCCCTCCCGCCCCTGCACCCCTGCCCTCAGGGGCACCGCTCCGCCTGCCCGGGGGCGGGGGCATGACGGCCAGCAGTGGGGAGTGGCAGCGTGGCCCCAGGCGGTGACCCGGACGGTGTCGCGCGTGCAGCAGGGAGCAGCGTCTCCCCGACACTCAGGAGGGCAGGCCCTGTCCCAGTTCTCAGGGCGCCCGGGGCTCTGCCGGGAGGACCCGCCCTCCGCTCCTGTGGCCACCCCTGAGGATCAAGACCCGTGTTCGCCTCCCTCCACCCGCTGCCCCCTGCTTGTGCTCTCGCTCTCGCTCTCTGTCAAATAAATAAAATCTTAAAATAAAGCGCTAGGACTTCTCTGGGCAACAGCGAAGAAGCTGTAGATGCTTCTTTCCCTCTTTGCTTTGGCTGCTGGGGAGCTCAGAGCCAAACCTCACCGTGGCCCTCCGGCTTCATTGAACCAAAGTACAAGGTTCACGGAACACGGCATCGGCATCGTAGAGCTGCTCGCGGGTAGGCCGCGGGGGGCTTCTGGGGCCAGGACCGGGAACCGCAGGGCCACGCCGCCGGGAGCACTGCCCGGACCGATCTCGCCGGAGCCCGGGTTCTGGGTCGAGGCGCTTTCTCCCCTTGGCAGTTCCGACACGAGCGGCCTCGAGGCTCCTGCGGCGTCACGCCCCCACCGCGTGATCTTTCTCTAAGGAAACCTCCTCGCGCGCCGTCTCCGCTCACGGCCCTTACCCCGGCCGTGCTGAGCGTTGGCGCCCGTAAGGCCCTGGGGAGCGGGGAGAGGACGATGTTCCTAAAACGAAGCGAACGATGGTCTGTTTCTGCACCGAGCGGAACCCCGGCGTATTACTCGGCCCCCACGGGGGACGCACGGGCCCGCGGGTGAGGCTTGAAGCCACTGCACACGCCCGGGGAGACGAGCACAGGCGCCAGGCGCCGCTTGCACGCAGGGTGCACGGACGGCCCGGCCGGGCGAGGCCCACACCGTTGGCTTCCCCAAAACGAACATGTTCGAATGCGGATGGGGAGCGCACGGCGCAGCTGCGGGATGCCGCGGGCCGCGCCTCGGGGGCGGGTGTCGGCCTGGGTGTCTTTTTTTTTTTTTTTTTTTTTTTTACGATAGTCACAGAGAGAGAGAGAGAGAGAGAGAGAGGCAAAGACACAGGCAGAGGGAGAAGCAGGCCCCATGCACGTGGGATTCGATCCCGGGTCTCCAGGATCACGCCCTGGGCCAAAGGCAGGCGCCAAACCGCTGCGCCACCCAGGGATCCCTCTTTTTTTTTTTTTTAAGATTTTTAATTTATTTATTTACGAGACACACACAGAGAGAGGCAGAGACCCAGGAAGAGGGAGAAGCAGGCTCCCTGCAGGGGAGCCCGATGCAGGACTCGATCCCGGGACCCCGGGGTCACGCCCTGAGCCCGTGGCGGACGCCCCACCGCTGAGCCCCCGGCGGCCCTGGGTGTAGGTCATTCGTTGCGGTGTGTGTCCGTCCCATCACAGCTGCCACAAAAAATAACAAAACACAAAAAATGAAACAAAATGCAAGAGCTGAGAACAGATCCCAGGAGCCTGCGCGGGACAAGGGTGGGGGGCAGGGGGCACAGGGGCTGACATCAGGGCGCCGAGCTCTGCGGACCACCGCCTCTCGCCGTTGCCCACGCGAACCTCCTGCCTTGACGTCGCTCGTAAAGGTCGAGGAGCAGCGAAGTGAAAACGAGGAGAGGGTAAGACCCCCGGGTCCCCGCAGCTGGGAGGCCGGGACACCAGCCCCCCCCGCCCCCCCCCCGGGCCCATTGCTTTTCTTTTGTTAAGAAATATCACCTTATTTTAGAGACAAGGAGCGAGAGCACGAGCAGGAAGGGCCGAGGGGCAGAGGGCCCGGAGCGGACGCCACACTGCACGTGGGCCCCGACGCGGGGCTCGAACCCAGGACCCCGGGGTCACGACCTGAGCCGAACCCGGGAGCCGGACGCTTACAGGACGGGGCCACTCAGGCGCCCCAGGGCCCGCTCCTCGCCCCACTGCATTGGGCTGGATCCTGGGGGTCGCCGGGGCGGGGGCTCCCCCAGCGCGCAGGGACCACGGTGTCAGTCCGGCCACAGCTCCCCGCGGCGGCAGCGTCCGAAGCGCCTGGGAGGGAACGGCCGAGGGGACACCCCCAGAGGTCGGGGTCACGGGGTGGAGGCCGCTGGCTGCCACTAGCGAGGGTGGCCTCTGGCTCTTCAGGACTGTCCCCCCTCCCTGTCACCCCCGAGGGCCTCGCCAGGCCACCCCCTGGGCACTGGACGGCGGCGGAGGCTCGGGGCCAGGCCGACGCTGCCGTCCCACTAATAGTTCCAGGGCCCTGAGCAGCGACGTCCTCCCCCTGTGCCTCAGTTTCCTTATCTGTCAAATGCCGACGGTGGCCACAGTCTACATTTTGGTTAGTTCTCCGGATGGGGTGACCATCCCACGACCCACTGGACAAGGATAAAAGGACTTAGGGCAGCAGACCCTCACCCCAGGCTGCCCGCCGCAGGAGCCCGTAATGAAATACAGATTCCCGGGTCTCCTCTTAGACCTGCTGGCTCGGCTGCGGGGCGGGGCCCTGGCACCTGGGCCGGAGACCCCTGGCCCCCCGGCGGGCGGCCGGGCACGGGGACCCTGTGTGCCCCACACCCCGCAGGGCAAGCGCAGGGCCCGAGGAGCCGAGGCGGTGCAGGCCGACGCTGGGGAGCTTCTCGACTCGGGGCCTCAGTGTCCTCTCCTGGGAGATGGGGACGCCGCCAACCGTCCGGCTCTGGTAGACGGAGGCTGTGGGTACCGAGCGCATAGCGAGTCCTCAATACACAGTGGCCGTCGTCGCCTTTACGCCAGTTTGTACTTTGTATCGTTTTTACAGGTTTTCAGCAAGTTCTCCAGGTGACTTACAACCCAAAAGCCATCATTTTTAAGCTCTTTGCCTAAAACTTTTTTCTGTTTTTTTTCTTTTTTTTATTTCACAAGTAATGTATGTTCATCGTAAAGATTCAGACAATAGGGGCCCCTGGGGGGCTCAGGGGTTGAGCGTCTGCCTTGGGCCCAGGGCGTGACCCCGGGGTCCTGGGATCGGGTCCCACGTCGGGCTCCCTGCGTGGAGCCTGCTTCTCCCTCTGCCCGTGTCTCTGCCTCTCTGTGTCTCTGTGTGTCTCTCACGGATAAATAAATGTGATCTTTAAAATAAAAAAAAAGATTCAAACAATCGAGAAGGACTGAGTGCTGCTACTTACAGTTTGGGG
The DNA here is from genome assembly GCF_905146905.1 of Nyctereutes procyonoides. NCBI lineage: Eukaryota > Metazoa > Chordata > Mammalia > Carnivora > Canidae > Nyctereutes > Nyctereutes procyonoides. The sequence continues at coordinate 822,264 of NW_026575135.1, read as the reverse complement.
CGTAGCTTTCCAGACACCGTTTCCCTATAAACAGGAATAAACCCACACGCGCACGCGCACGCACACGCACACCCAGGAGTATCATACTCTGTAAGTTGTGCTGAAATTTGCTTTTCTGCACTCAACAATCTGCCCTGGACACCCCTCCATGCCGCTCGGTTGATCCGTTGGCCTAAGGGCTGAAAAGCGTTTTATTACGTGCCCGTGCCTTGATTTACCTAACGAGGCACCTGATGGACGTTTCCGTCGTTTTCTTTCTGGTTTTCCGTTCTTATAAACAGGCCCACCGGCTCCTCTTTGGACGTTTATCCCTGAACCTTCGGTCGCCGCCTTCCTGGGCGCCGGGGACCCGAACTGATACTCAGGGCGCGTTGCTCTCACTCAAACCTCGGCGGTCTCTGCCCGACTCGACGGGGGCAGGGGCTGAGGCTGGGGGTGTCGGGCCCTGTGCCCTCCGGTCCCGGAGCTGGCGAGTGGCAGGGCCAGGCCGTCGCCTGTGGGACACTGACGCGTCACCGGCCCCGTGCCCGCCCCGGCCTCTAGCAGGGGCCCGTGGGACACTAGCAACCCCGGTGCAGGGAGGAGCCCGGACGCGCGTTTGCACACCTCTGCCCCCGCCCTCCGGCTCCCGTCCTGCGGCGACGACACGCCTGGGGGAGTCGGACCGGAGAGGGAGCCAGTGCGTGGAGCCCCCCAGGCCTGGCCACACCCGCGAGCCCCCCGGCCGGCGGCCAGCCGCTCCGAGGGGGACGAGCCCAGCCAAGACCAGCCGCTCCAGCCCGGGCGGCACAACGGCACGGCCCACACCGGGGGGCCTGGAAAGGAACCGACACCTCTTCCCTGAAGCCACCGAGTTTGGGTGAGAGCTGCCAGGATCTGGGACGGTGAGTGACCCACACGAAGCCCCCCTCCGGCTCACGTCCCCTGGCACCTCAGGGAGCCGGGGGCCTCCTTCGGGGTCAAAGCCTGTAGGGAGCAGCCGTGCCGACAGGTGGAGGGTGCAGCCCCCCGACAAGCCCCCGCCAGCGAGCAGCTGAGAGTGGGTGAGAGAGCACTCGGGGGGCTGCTGTCCAAGGCCAGACCTGGGGCTCGGGGGGGCCGGGGGGGCTGTAACGACCACGATCACGCAGCACGTTAGGGACGAAGGGGAGCCTGGGGCTCCTGACCCAAAGCCGAGACTTCCCGGGGCCACTCACCCGGGGAACTGAGAGCATCCTTCAGGGCCAATAAAAGTCATTTTAGTGGCCGAGGTGCCACCCCTGACGACACCAGGAAGCAACCCCAGGGGCAGCCTGTTCCCAGGTAAAAGAGCTGCGGTTTCCATCTGAAGGCATTAACTGCAGATTTATATTTGAGGCCCCGTGTGCAGCTCTTTATGCGTCCTTAAATACCAAAACATAATTACCAATGTCAATACATAATGTTTATTTCTTTCAGAACCGACATTTTAATTTTCCTGAGCAGGCGGGAGAAATGATATGCATAAAAATAATGACAAATATTAAAAGTCTCCCAAATAAGGGACCGGGATCGCCCGCTTAATCCTAAATTTAAATGCATTCACGATCACAGCCATATTAAAGGTCTGATAAGCCAAATTAGGTTCCATGTAAGCATAATTAATCTTCCTTTTCAATGAAGATATTACAAGGGCGTTAATTTGAATCCCAAAGGCCTTTGGGAAATTGAATTATATAGATAAAGCAAATATTTGACCTTTTACAGATAATTACTATTTAAAAAAAAGTTCACGACGCAAATGAACAGCAAGTAAACCGTGGGTGTTCCTGGGCCGAAACGCAGCTCTTTATAAATATTCAGCAGCAGAAGAGGCAGGGAGTGTGCTCGCCTCGGCCTCCCGGGTTTTCACTTCAGATGGGGCAGCCCAAGAGCGCGGCCAGGGGTCCCGCGGTCCAGGAACAAATAATGGAATGGGGTTGGCCAGGGCGGATTGTGCCAAATTCGCAAATTCTCTGTGACGGTGCACAGGTCGCAGCCGTGGAGCCGCAGCCCTGACGCCAGGGCCAGCGCCGGGGGAGGCCACTGTCCAGGCCAACGCCGGGCCGCAGGGACGCTGCTCCAGGTGCGGGTCCCCCCCAGGGTGGGAACGAGGGGCCGGCCCTCCCTGAAGCCAGCTGGAGGCGGGAAAGACGACCGGGGAGCGGGGCCCCCGCAGCCTCCGGCTCAGCAAGGGGAATGAGTAGGGCGGCGGCGGCGGTCACGGCCCCTCGAATCCGGAAGGAGACTGGGGGCGCTCCTGGCCCCAGACTCGCCCGAGCCCCGCATGCTGCCTCCGGGGCCCCCCCCCACCCCGGGCCCCCAGGCCTGGCAGGGTGCGGAGCAGGGTGGCTCCCGCTGGGCGGGGGGGGGAGGCGCCCCCTCCCACACTAGTGGCCGTCGCGTCCCAAGCTCGCCCGAGCACCGCTCCGAGGCCTGCCCGGGCTCCGCGGGGAGCAGCCCGGACCCCGAAGCTCCTCCAGACCCGTCTTCCCACGGCCCAGCCGAGCTCGCCCAGAGGCCTCAGCGTCCCGGGAAGTGCCGGGGGGACACACTGAAACGGCCAGAAAAAGAGTCACCCCTGTCGCCGTCACACTGGAGGCTTCTATCGCTCTGATTAGAGCAGAACTGAATCTGGGCAGCGGAAATTGAATTTGTACGTTAGCCTAATCGCACGATCTCCAAACACGGAGCGTCCGGGGCCAATTAGCCTGTCCTGGTGGGGGGGGGAGGGGGCCGTCCTTACTGACAGGAGGGGAGCGAGCACGCGGAGCCTGGAGTCCCGGTGACTGATCGCTGAGTCCCCGTAGGAGTCAGGGCCTCGGGGGCGCAGGGCTCGAGGCTCCCCTCGCGGGCAGGGGACGGCCTGGCGGGAGGCCTGCAGTAGGCCGCCTGCCCTTCCACGATGTGGGGCGGGGCCTGGGCCTTCCTGGGACACGAGATCCTTGTGGGGGGTCAAGCAACTGCCAGCGGGGGGCCCGGCCAGCAACAGGACCCCCGATCCCCTCCGATTGGGCTCCGAGCTCCCCCGTCGCCCCCCGTCCACTTCCCCGGGTGGTTCCCCTGCAACCTCTTCTTGCACTGAACACACTTTGCTGGTGGTTCAATCTGCCCCTCGGCTTCCGTTCCCGTCTCCACCCCGACCGTCCTGGAGCGCCGGCCGCGGGGCCCCAGACGCCCTCCGGGTCTCTCCACCCCGGGGGCCAAGACGCTGGCTCGACGCGGCCCGAACGGGGTGGGCAAGGCCGCTGCCCCAGAGCCCTGCGCCCGTCGGAGTGAGCTCGAGCCCCCCACTGCCCGGCCCCGGCCCCGTCCTTGGCCCGGTCCTTGCGCGGCGATCCGTGGGGCCCCTGCAGTCCTGAGGACGGGCTGCGCGAGCCCCGTCTCACCCCCGCCCTACCCCGTCTCACCGTCCTCTTACCCCATCTCACCTCCCCCCATCCCCTTCCTGCCGTCGCAGTCCCCCTGTCGTCCTGCGAGAGGCCGTGGAGACTGGAAGGGAGCCGGGCCGCGGCGACGGCGACGCCGGGCGTCTGAGGCCAAGCCCGAGCTGCTCCTGGCTGGGCGGCCTGCGAGACGCTGCTTCCCTCCTGGTCCTCGCGCGTCATCTGCTTTGCTCCCTTCCCGGGCTCTCCACACGTTACCCCCAAGTTATCAAAACGGGGGGCTCCCACGGGCTCGGGCAGGAAGGGGCCTCGGCCCTGCTCGCTCGCGTCTAACTTCGGCCCTGGGCCCACGGCCTCGCTCTTCCACACCCACCGTCGCGCCTACGGCCGCCCCGTGTCGTCCGCCTTTAGCCTGGTTTCTCCTGCCCCCTAAGGAGGCTTCCAAGTTTGTCGTCCACGTCGCTGACGTGATTCTCCGTGAAGCCGACTGCGCCGTCGAGGCCTCCAGGACGCTGTAAGGGCTCTCCGGCCTCGAGGCCCCCAGCCGGTCGTCCCGGTCGCCCCCACCCCTCCTAATATTTCACGGGGGCATCTCTGCAGCCGAGCCTCCTCTCCTTACCTGGCGCCGCTCGGATTTCAGGAAAAGCCGCGGTCCCCTGCACGCACTCGAGGGTCCACATGGGGGCCTCAAATTCCTTTCTGGGCCCAGGGAAGACCCCTCTCAGAGGTCGAATCATCCTCCCAGGGTTGCGCAACATTCTCATTTAATTACTCAGCAATACTGTGTCCGAAGTCCCAACCAGTTCTTGGAGAAGCACGTGAAACCACGCGGCTTTAGTCCCCAGACGTTTACTACGCGTCATTGTGTCTCCGGCCGTGCAGAGGAGGCCTCGGAGGCCGCCACGGGCTCCTCGCCGCCCACGGAGCAGAGACTGGGACCTGGTTCCCTCGGGGGCAGCGGCCCCTCCGCAAGGTCAGGGAACAGGCCTGTCTCTGCACCTGCCACGGGCCATGGGATCCCGAGTAGGACCCGGCGGTGCTCATCATTCGGGGGAAGAAGGGGGCCCCTTGCCGGCCCCTCAGGGCTGGACTCGCACAGCCAGTTCCCAGGAGACGGTTTCCGCCCCGTGCGCGGAGCCAGCTCTCTTCTGCGCCTTGGCCCCACCTGCTGAAAGGAGACCAAGCCCGGGGGGGGAGGGGGGGCAGCCGGGTCCTGCCGTGCGGAGGGGAAGCCGGAGCAGCTGGCTCCCAAGTTGGGTCGAGACGCGGTCACGGCCCGGGCTGCCCAAACCGGGTCCCCACCACGTACGGGGCCACGGCACGGAGACTCGGGCAGCGGCCGGGCCTTGAGCAAAGCACGAGGAAGGAGACGTTCTGCTGTCAGCAGGGGAAGCAGCTCTTTTCCTTACCCCCTGTACTGAGGCGTCGTCGACAGACCAAAACGTGCACATTCTCAGTGCAAACACTTTGACGAGTGCGGACGTATGTGCACACCCAGGAAACCGTCCTCACAATCAAGGCAAGAAACAGACCCATCACCTCCCAAAGTTTCCTTACATCCGTTTTGTTTTAAGATTTTATTTATTTATTTGACAGATTCAGAGACAGCAAGAGAGAGGAGAGAGGAGGGAGGAGGAGACGGAGCAGCAGGCTCCCCGCGGACCAGGAGCCCGATGCGGGACTCGATCCCAGGACCCGGGCTCGCGCCCTGAGCTGAAGGCGGACGCCCCGCCGCTGAGCCCCCCCGAGGCCCCCAGAGAAGCATTTCTCGATCTCGGGGCAGTGGGAGGTCGTGCAGTCCCACGGGCAGGGGCAGGGGCAGGGGCTCCACGGGAGGACGCTGTGGTTCTCGGGGAGGAGCTGCAGCTGTGCCCGCCGTCGAGGAACGGGTAAGATTCAGGAGAAGTGGGTTAGACTCCACGCGGACCAAGAAACCACACGCGTGCGCCTCGGATCATTCTGGAGGCGCAGCAGGCCCCACAGTGCCAGGCGCCGGGTGTGCCGGGGTGGAGGCCGCAGGGGCAGCCGGGACCAGCTTCACCCCAAGTGGAGCCTGCTGCGAGCCGGTCCCCGGGCCACCACGGCCCCGCCACGGCCCCGCCACGGCCCCGCCACAGCAGAGCCCGGACTCGCCCAGGCCCGGGCAGCCGCCGGCACACCACGCCGAGGACTGACTTGAAGGGGGGCGGGCGCCGATTTGAGAAAGGGGAGGGCGCGAGGCCAGAGCGGGGCCGGTAGCGAAGCCCCAACGGCCGAGGAGTCCAGGCCCCGGGCTCCGGGGCTCACGGCCCTGCACGCTGCCGTCACGTCGGCTTGAAATGTCCGGAGCAAGAAGGGAGACGGAGAAACGCACCAGTGAATGGACGGGAGGTGGGCGGCCGGGTCAGCGGGGGCCGAGGGGCGCCGGGCCCCAGGGGGCGAGGGCCACATTTCTCCGAGCATCTGCCGTAGACACGTCCGCGGAGGCCGAGGGATGGGCAGTTGCCAGGGGCTGGGGGGGGGGGGGGGACGAGGACTGACCACGGCCGGGGACAGGGTTGCTTTCCCTTTGGGATGATGGTTCTGGAACTGGAGCGCGCTCAGGGATGCAGGACACCGCGATGTACTTAATGCACCGCCCGAAAAGTGAATTTTATGCTTAAGAAACTTAGGGAAGAGAAAAAGGAGTGGACACAGGAAACGGTAGCCGCTCGGGACGAGGACGGGGACCGCGAGCCAACGCACGAGAAGCCGCGGGCCCTGGGGTCACGACAATCCCTGAGCGGAAGCCTCCCAGAGCGAGGGCCGCCGTCTGCCCCCCGCACACCGTCCCCACCGCGGTGGCTCTGCCGCGACGAGGGCCTCGAGCTCACGCGCGTAAACCGCATCTCCTCGGGCTTGCGGTTCAGAGCCCGGTGGTGACGCGGAGAACGCAAATGTCACGAACCCGACGATGGAAGAACCACTATTCAACAAGGACGGGGCGGGCAGGAGGCCCCCGCTGCCCCCCAGAAGGGGGTTTCTTCACTGTCGGAGGGATCCCTGCTCACCACCCAGGAGGGGGAGTCGAGGAAGGGAGACGAAGCACGGTCCTAGGTCACAAGGGCAACCTGAACGAGACTCGGATTAGCGCCGGACCTGGACTCAGGACGGAAAGGGGAAGTGGGACACGGTCAACTATGCTCGGCTTCTTCGGCTTCTCGTCTTTCTTTTTTTTTTTTTTTTTTGACACTTTATTTATTGGTTCATGAGAGACACCGAGAGAGGCAGAGACACAGGCAGAGGGAGGAGCAGGCTCCGTGCGGGGAGCCCGACGCGGGACTCGATCCCGGGACCCGGGGTCATGCCCTGAGCCGGAGGCGGGCGCCCACCCCTGAGCCCCCGGCGCCCGGTCTCACCCCCTAGCAGAGGGGAAGCCTTCCGGCCCACGAGGCAAGTGGGCAGACGGAGTCACATCTAAGACTCCGGCTGCCGGTGACGGCGGGGCTTTCCTTGGCCTCGGGTCCCTTCTTTCCCGGGGATGACCCAGCCGTGTGGCCCGGGAAGGCCCCGACCCCCAGCCCCGCGGGGAGTGTGTGAGGGTCAGCTGGTGGCCCGGCTGCAGGCACACGGTTCCAGGCCCCTCCGCACTCCCTCCCGCTGTGGGCCACGCGCCCGTGTAGGAGCGAATCAGAGCCCACGACGTCGGGGAGCCCCCAGGCGCGCCCGCAGCTTCCGTCACCCTTCGGACTCCTGTTCTCTTACCCACCACGTGCTCCTTTCGCTTTAAATATAAACGAAGCACCGTGGGCCCGCCCCTTGGCTCCCGTGCCCGGGGAGGGTGCCAGGGAAGCGGCGCCCGCAGCACGTCACAGTAACGCGGGCGGCAGGAACTTGGCATCGGGACGGCCACATCGGACCCGGGCACCTCGGGCAGGATTCCTCAGCACTCTCGCCTCCGCGTCCTTGTTGCTGAAACGCGGGTGCTGCTGTCACGTCTGTCCCACGGGGCCCGGGGACGGTACAGTAGCGAGTCCGCAGGCACTTGGCCGCGACGTGGCTTCCCTTTCACGCCCCTTCGGTTGGTCACTGGGCTGCTCAGGCGGCTTCTGCCGTCCGCTGTCCCACCACCCGGGTGTGCCGTGGTTCCCAGGGGCTGTGACCCACTCGCTGCGGCCCCTCCCGAGGACTCCGGGGCGGGACCCCCGAGGGTCACCAGTCACTCAACAGCTGGTCATCAACCGCTCGCACCTCTTCCCACGGGGCACCTCCCCCTCGGGCCACGTCTATCAGTGCTCCTGTAAGTGCCGCCCCGCGAAGGGGCAAAGGGCCCTGCTGGGAGCCCGGGCCGCCTCGGGCGACTGTGCCCCGGAGCCCGGAAGAGAGGCCCCGGGGCTGGTGCCGGCTCGGAGCCGAGACCGCGACTTGGTGACGGGCGTTGGCCTCCTTCCGTAAACTTCTACGTTTCTTCTTATTCTAAATGTATTGGGGCCCCCTGGGGGGCTGCGCCGTGGGGCATCTGCCCTCAGTCCAGGCCGTGACTCCGGGTCCCGGGATCGAGTCCCGCGTCGGGCTCCTTGCGGGGTCTCTGCCTCTCTCTGGGTCTCACGAATAAATAACATCTTTTAAAAAAATAAACATGATATTGTATCTTGTAATTTCTTCTTGTAAGTAATATTGTTGATTACAGGAAACAGAAAAAGACGGGACTAAAAGTCACCCACAATCCCACCTTCCAGATTCAAACCCTGCTTAACCCCGTTGATGTTCCGTAGGTTTCCTTCCACTGTTTCACTAACGCCCCTGAAACCATACCCTGTATCATGCCCGGCTTTTTCCATTCACCTTATATCCTAAACCAATTCCCACCTCATTAAAAATTCTTAAAAAAAATTTTTTTTACCACAATACTCTAGGGCATCAAAATCTACTTAACCCAGCTCCCTTAATTAAATATTTTAGATTTTAGTTTTTCACTACTGATCACTTGCCCTAATTTTTATTTTTTTTTTACATGTATTCAATAAGAGGCTTCAGCCACGAGTGTGCTGCAGCTCGAGGGCTCTGGAAACAGCACCGCACAGGGGCAGCCACCGCGTCCCAAGGCCGCGTGTCCTCCCTGGGTCCCGAGCCTCCAGGGCCCACGCCAGCTCCCCCCACTGCCTCCCCCAGCTTGCATGTGTGGAGCAGAGGCTGGCCTCCGCCCGGCCTTCGGGAAGGCTCTGGGCTCCCCTCTCCCTCACCCCCAGCCCAGAAGGGAAACACGCAGTTGTATGAACCCCGCCCCCCAGAGAAACAGCAGTCGATGCCCCAGCGCCCGAGCATCAGGTACCCACGGTCTGCGGGAGTGGCACTGAGACCCTGTGTCTGTCCTCCCCGCCCACGGAGGGGGCTCGGGAGGCAGAGACACGGGGGACCCAGCCAGAAGGATCTGCAGCCAGGGCCCCCCCCCCCGCCACCCAGGCCCCCCCCACCCCTCCCCCCAGCAGCCGGGACATGGAGCCCAGGTGGAGAAGGGACGGCGTCACTCGCCTTCTGGAGCTTTCTGTCCACCTGGCATCCGCGCAGGGGGCCCTGCCCTGCAGCCCGTCCTCCGGGCCTGGTGGGACGAGCACCTGCGGGCCCCGCGGCTGCTGCGGGCAGGGCTTCCCCGCGGGGACGAGGCGGGAGCGGGACACACGCTGGTGTCGAGGCCGCCCGCGTCTGAGCCCCACGCACAGGCCTCCACGTGCGGCCCGCGGTGGGAGGGCTGCCTCCTGGGGCCCCACGGACACGGACACGGACACGCAGGGCCCCACCCGCCCCCGGGGCCCTGGCTCCCCCTGGGCGCGGCCTCCAGCAGCGAGCGGCGAGGCTTCCTGTCCGGGCCCTGCCTTCGTGCTGGTCGGGGAGGCAGCAGGGCCGGGGCCAGGGAGGCAGCAGGCGGTGGGGGACCTGGGCCCTGGGACGTGGGCGGGGCAGGGGGGAGCAGGACCCACTCCTCCCACGGCAACCCTGCGTTAAGCACACTTTCAACCTAGGATTCACGTAGAAAAGACGTCAGGTGCCGCCTGGACGCGAGGTGGCCCCACAGGGTGCTCGGGACCCGAGAAGGAAGGACCAAGGCTCCGCACGGGGCCATCGGCCCACCGCCCCGCCCACGCCCCCTGCGTCCTGCACCCCTGCTGCCCGGGCCCACTGGACCGGCACGTGGATGCGAGCACACGCACACACACATGCACACGCACACACACACATGCACACGCACACACACACATGCACACGCACACACACATGCACACACACACACTCCGCGCTTTCCCTGCCTGGGGACCAGCACGTTAGCAGCTGCAGGGACTGCGGCCCGAGTGTGCGGCTGGCCGGTCGGGGACCCTGCAGGAGCTCCCCTCCCGCCCCGCACCCCCACACCCGCGCTGTCCGGGGAGTCCGGGGCCTGCAGGGGAGCCGCCTGCACCTCGGGCCGTTAGCGGAGGAACTAATCACCGTCCGTCAAAACTCGACTTCTTTCCTCCGAGATGCATCTTCTTTTTATTCTTAATTTTTAAAATTACGACGTCTGTGCGAAGTCTACTTTACTTTTAGGGTTATTCCTCCGATAAGCGATTGCATTTCATGCCCGGCGCCTGCTTGGCCACCCCCCATGCGCCCTCCGGCCACGCGAGGACCCGAGGGCACGGGCCTCAGGGTCAGCTGGGGACATGGGGACCGAGGGCAGCCGAGTGGACCCCCGAGGCCCAGGGTGCTGGGCTCTGCCTGTGGGCTGCGCTCCGGGGAGGGGCTGCAGCGAGGCCCCCACCGGCCTCCTCCAGGAGGCCCTCGCCGGAGACCCTGGGACCCGTCCAGGGGCACTCCGCGGCTCCCCGTGTGTGGTCCGTCCTGGCCCCGGGCCTCGCTGGGTGGGGGGGCGCCTCTGTCCTGCAAACACTGGCGGGGGGGCTGTCGCAGGCCCAGGAGGGACAGGAGGGGCAGGGAGCCGGCGCAGTGGGCGGAGCCCGGAGGGAAAGCGCAGGGCCCTGGAGGGGAGAGAGGAGGGGGAAGGGCAGAGGGTTGGACAGGGGAGTGGGGAGAGAGGGCAGGGGTGCAGATGGGGTGAGGGGGGGTGTGAGGACAGGGGAGGGGGCAGAGGACGGGGCCGCGGGGCGGGGCCGGCCGTTCTCCCACCGGTGGCAGCCCACGACCCAGGCGGCACCGGGCAGAGATGGGGGGGCACGTGCCCACGGGGGAGGGGACCAGGCCGTCCCTCCAGGACGGGTCTGACCCTGGTCACAAGGCCGCAGGTGGAAGGTGGCCGGAGCACGAGAGGTGGCAGCAGGGCTGGGCAAGGAGCACCCCGCGGAGGGACCGGGGTCTCAGGGGTCGGGGCCACTCCCTGTGCCGAGGGGCTGGTATCCCGGGGGGGTCAGGGCCGCTCCCTGGGCAGAGGAGCTGGGGTCCCGGGGTCAGGTCCACTCCCTGTGCTGAGGGGCTGGGGTCCCGGGGTCAGGGCCGCTCCCTGTGCCGATGGCTGAGCCCCACCGCGCTCACTGCTCGGGGACAGCGAGCAGCTCAGGACAAGGACGGGCCAGTCACACACAGAGGCTGCGGCCAACATGGGGCAGTGTAGGGACAGTGGGCTGGAGAGGCCGCCGCCCCCCGGGGACACCGTGACAAGTCCCCGCGCCGGGCCTCACGTGGACCCTTCGCCCTGGGAGGCCCTGTCGGGGCCTGCCCGGAGGTGACGCACCCCCACGCAGGCCGGATGCAGGCGCCGCCCGGCCACCCTGCTCCTCGCCGGCCGCGTGACTGGCCGACACCCCAGCCCCCCCCTCGGCTCAGGCCCGGGGCTCCAGGCACTGCCAGGAATAAGCGCACGGCGGGGTTGCCGGGCCCCGTGAGGACCTTGAGGCTGCAGAGCGGCTGAGCGCCGCGGGTGGCGGCCCGAGGCCCAGCGCGGAGCCCGACGGCACCCGAACGCCGACGAGCCCCGAGGCCGGCCGCGGGACAGACGCGGCGAGGGGAGGCAGAGGTCCTGCAGCAGCGCCCCGGACCTGGAACCCACCAGGGGAAGAAGCCACAGCGTCTGCTCGGCGGGAACCACAAGCTTTATTGGCGGGAGGTCTCAGGAGCCCGGTCGGCTGGGGCTGGACGTTCCAGGGTGGGCGCCCCCCGGCCTCAGCTGCGAAAAGGAGGAGAAAAGGAGAGTTTTAGGTCCAGCGGGGGGCTCCTGAGGCCGAGTGAACGCGCTTTCAGGGACATGTGGGAGCAGGCAGCGCTCTCAGGACCAGGGACCAGCGGCAGCGACGCCTGCCACGCTCCCTCCTCTGAGGCGTTCGGCGCCCGCCGTGTGCCGTCGTCCCCGGGGATCAGCAGCGCGACTGCGACGGCCACCCCAGGCCTGAGCCGCGCCACCACGTGAAACTGTGCTGCCGGCGGAAAACAGCCGCTGGTGCAGGACCCGCACCTGGTCCCCTTCGGCCCCCGTTTCCTGACGAGGTCACCTGCTGGCCGGCGCCCCCACCCCTGACCCCCTTCCCTAAGGGACCCCGGGGGGCATTACCTCCAGGTTCCCTCTGGCCTTCCGAAGGACTTTGTGGGTTACGACCACTGAGGAGAGAGAGAGAGAGAGAGAGAGAGAGAGGGACGGTCAGACGGGTGCCCCGGGCGTCAGGCCCCCTGCGGACAAGCCTGGGGCGCCCAGACCGGAGGCGGGTGTGGGAGGCTCCACCCCATCACGCGCACCAAGACCACGTCGCCCGCCGGGCCAGAGTCGCCTCCGCGCGTTTGAGCGAGGCCATGACGTCGCGGGTACCGGCCCACTGTGGGCTCGGCAAGGCCTGCGGGCGCCCGGGCACCCGGGTCACCCCTACGGGTTTGGGCGACGGTGCAGCGCAGGGCCCGTGGCTGACTCCGAGAAAACCCGTGCGCTAAGGGCCACGGCGAGGGCACAGGCGGTGCCGCAGAGGCAGGTCCCAGCGCAGAGCGGACGTGAATCTGCGCGAGGCCATGACCTTTGGGCCCTTTCTCCTCGGGCCCCGCAGCTGCTAGAACCCGACACGCTCCCGGGATGCACTGCGGAGGGGCTGCAGGCCGTGGGCGCCAGGCCCAGCTCAGGGGGCCTCCTCTGCCCCGGACCCTCTTCTCGCCCAACACAGCTGCCCCCGGCCACTGGGAAGCCGCCCATGGCAGGAACCCGGAATCCTGCCGTCCGGGTCCCCGAGACACCCTCAGGGCGGGACCACGCGCAGCCTGGGGAAATGCTGGATTCCGGCCCGAGGAAACACATCTCCCGAGTGACGGTGTTGGCGAATCCGCGACACTGGGGCGGTGGGCGCTTGTTCAGCCGGCCAGCCCCGCCTCCAGAGGGGCCACCGCCTGGGCCCCTGCGACCCCTCGACCCCTCGACCCCTCGCCACGGGCAGGGGCTGCTCCTCCCAGGACCTGCCGCACCGGGGACGTGGGGGGGTGGTGGCCAGAGCCCGGCCCTGGGGTCACGGCCCCTCCCCGGCAGGCTGTGGCCGAGGCCTGGAGGTAGACAGGATGACACCGAGTTAGCGGGGCCTCGGCTCCTATCAGCCGCCAGCCACACACGGACCCCGTGCAAGCTCGGGAAGGGGGCCGAGACACCGGCCGTGTCTGTCGGGCACGTGCACCGCGGGGTCTGGGTGTCACCATCCGTCCGGACGAGAAGCGGGCAGTTCTTACAGAGTCGTGGTCGGGACCCAGGCCGGGGCAGCCGAGGCCTCCCAGCGACCCCCGCGCGTCGGGGACAGGACTCCGCAGCTCAGGAGGGAACGTCACTTACTGCAGGTCACACGGGGAGAGACCTGCACTGCGCTCGTTAACGGCACCGGGGTCGCGGCCAAGGGCCCAGGCCGGGCTCTGTGCTCTGGATCCCGGGAGCCCGCCCCCGACCCCGGCCCTCCCTGCTTCCCGCCAGCAGGTGCGTTAGCCCCGTGCGCCCGGACACAGGCCGCCGCAGTCCTAGGCCCCGGCGCCACTGCCACCCCCGCCTCCAGGGTCTGGCCGAGGGCTCCACCACGGGTGCTCCACGATGGGTGCCGCCCCGGACGCCCACCAGGCTCCTCAGGACACGCGTGCTGTGGGGCCCAGCCAGCACCCAGGCCAGCCAGCACCCACAGGGCGGCCTCTGACCTCCTGCTGCCATGTGGACGCCCCGCCTCCTGTGCCTCCTGTGCCTCCTGTGCCTCCTGTGCCTCCTGGCCGTCCACCCCAGCCGCGGGGACCCGGCGAGACAGAGGGACTGCGCCAGCCCGTGCCCCCCCCCCACCGCTGGTCCCACCAGGCGACTTGGCTTTGTCTCTCAGCAGGCCCCTTGGCGCATCCTGAGTATGTTCCTGACCGCACGGCGCTCACCCCCGAGGCCACCTGCCGCCATCTGTGCCCGCCCGCTCGCCCACGCCGACCCGCCCCTCCGGACCTGCGCAGTCGGACCCCCAGGACGTGGCCCTACAGCCGGCTCTCGTGTCGGCCCCGAAGCCAAGGCTCCGTGCTGGAGGGCAGCCCCGTCGCCTCTGCGCCAGGCCCAGCATGGGACACGGAGCACAAGGTGAGTCATGACCCTGTGTCTTGCTCCCACAGTTCAACCCTGCCAGGGTCACGGAGTCGGCTTCCCGAAGGTTCTGGGGGACAGCTGAGGGGAACCGTGCCTGCCAGCAGTCTATGCCCTGGGCTTCTCAGAAATGCCCCGAAACACCGGCCCCCGATAGGAGCGGCACGGACAGCCTGGCAGCTCCTGGGTGGGGGGGCCTCCCGCCATCCACGGTGCCCCCAGAGCCGCGAGGGGCCGCCACACAGCGAGCGGGCCCGGGCCGAGGTGGCCCATGGCTTCTCCGGGCACGGGGAGCGGCGGCCCACCACCCGGGCTCCCGGCAGGGACGGCGCTCGCCTTACCAGTGCCCTGTAGCCTCTCGGAGCCCGAGTCCCGGGTCCGCCTTTGAAGTATTTCTCAAGACCAGCCGGTCCCCCTGGTCCCCCGGCCGGGGCCCTCCTCCTGGCCTGGCCGGGGGACCGGGGGCAGCCGAGCAGGCCCTTCCCACATGCCAGCGCCGCGGGGCTGCTCCCCGACGCCTCTCACGACGCGGTCCTGGCCAGCGACCCCCCGCCGCGCGGACCGCTCGAGGCTTCTCCCAGACAAAACCTGCCGTGCTGCCCGTCGGCCCGTGTCCACGCCGCCCCCTCCGTCTGACCAACACCGCCCCTTCCGCGGGCTCCGCCCAGCTGTCCCTCTGTCCAAGAAGCCCACGCCCCCCCCCCCACTTCCCTGCCCCTGTTCCCTACGACCCCGGCCCACAGGTCCCGGTCAAGGCAGATGCCAGGCACCCGCCGCCCCAGCGAGAGGCCGTCCCTGGCACCACGTGCCCTGCGCGGGGGTCCGTTAAGTGCATCTATTTGCCCGTGCGGGTCAGAAAGGACGAGCTAGGACAGGAAACCCACGAACAGGAGGCACGATGACAGCTGCTGTGGGCCTCCCAGCGGGTGTCCAGCCCGGGGCTGTCGGGCCTCAGGGCGGCAAGTGGGCAGACACAGCGGCCCACCCCCAGCCGTCACTTACGCTGATCAAAGATGACTTTTTCCTGGTGCTTGCTCAGCTGCAAAAGCTTCACAGAGTTTTGCAACTTCTTTTCTTGTTCAAACAGCTTTTTGTGTAGTTTGGTGATCTCTGCCTTCATTTCTCCAGTCTCAAGAGAAAAGGAATTGGAAAAATGAGCAGAGAATACAAAACACCCTATCACGTGGGAAAGAATTAAGACACATACAAAAAGACGCTCCCCCTCGCGAAGAGCGGCCCGTGAACGACAAGCAGGGCCCGGCTCCCGCGCCCCGACCTGCAGGACCCGCGCCGTCGGGAGCGCTGGGGAACCAGGACGGCACAGGCCCCGGCGCCCTGCCCTGCAGCACCTGCCACGCTAGCCCCCCATCCGCAGCCCTGCCCTGGGGGCACCCGCCTACAGCAGCACGGGCGCCAGAAGACGCCCACGTCCCGGGATGTGCCCGGCACCGTTCACCGTCGGGGCCAACCAACCCCCTGCTTCGTGCCAGCAGGGGTCTGCGTCAGTGCGTCTCGGTCCTTACACCCAAAGGCGTAACTTCCCAGATGCTATAAATGATGCGGAGGGTGCGGAGGGAGCGCCTGGGGGGCCCAGTCGGTTAGGCGTCTGCCTTCGGCTCGGGTCAGGATCCCGGGGCCCTGGGGTCGAGCCCCGGGTCGGCAGGCTGTCCGCTCAGCGGGGACCCCGCTTCTCCTCCCTCTGCCCCTCCCCTGCCTGTGCACACCTGCGCACACGCGCTCTCTCGAATGAAGTCTTGTAAAAAAAAAGAAAAAATGATGTTGTAGAACTCTATTTGACGTTGAAAGATGGTCATAATTAGTGACAAAAAGAGCCCAGAACTGCTACTGTATCCAGGCATTCCTGTTTCTTAAAACTGCTACGTAGATCTAACATCCACAGATGCGTGTGTGATGCCCAAAAAATGTGATGACAAAGAGGCATCAAAATGTTCATTAGTGATTTATGTCTGAGATGCAATGTGGAGGTTTTATTTTCCAACCTTAGAAATTTATCAAGATTGTGTGCTTTTTAAACAAAACTATAATGCTCATTGAAACAAAACTTTTTAATGATGAATTTAAAAAAAAAAAAAGAGAACATAGAAGCATGATTAGGAGAGTATGATCCTCGGGAGAGCTCGGGTTCTCCCGAGGTGTGGGGAGCGTGTGGGGAGCGTGTGGGGAGCGTGTGGGGAGCTGGAGGGGCGGCAAGCCAGAGTTCCCAGGCCTCTAACGTGAACTGCGCACGCCCCAGGGCTCCCCAAGCAGCCCCCGCGGACCCGTTCAGAGTCAAGGACCGTCCTTTCTCCTGACACCCCCACCCCGGGCGTAAGAGCCGCCGGCACAGGCTCCGCTGGGCGACAGGGAAACACCTCTGCTCCTCAGGAGGGAGATGCTGGGCGGCCGACTCCAAGGACCCCGCGGTACAGTTTCCAAACCTGTCTACGGCAGTGGCACTTGCAGTCGGTTATAGGGTTTAATGAAGGATGAAGTAAACCCTGAAATGTGTACGTGAAGAGAACTGGTTGTATGAAAACTAGCATATGCCTCAAGGAAGACTTGATAAAGTCACTGAAAACCACATTTCTGGCAAATTAGGTGTGGGTGAATCAACTGTAAGATGTGGGAGGAACGGAGTCTCGAAGAATTCCGTGTTCGACTTGCTTTACAAGTGTCTACGTTTTTTCTTCATCTTAGAGAAACAGAACGCGGGAGTGACAGACGTACATTATGGACGTAGTTCATGGAGGCCAGGGGACGCGAGAGCCTCGTCAGCAGGCCCACAGGCAAAGGAAAGGCCCTGGCCCCACGTCAAATGAACGTACGTCTAATTGTTTTCAGTTGAACCACGATGTGTAAGGTGCGTGTCGTCCCGATTCCCTGCCTTGACCTACTCTCAGGATTGACGAACGGCGGCAGCTCCAAGGAGGTCGACTGTTCTTCCAAAACAGATCCTGGTTACACCTCAGGTCTTGTCGGATTCTCCTCCTCACGCTAAGGGCTTCCTGGGCCTCACGTTCTGGGCAGTCATCCTCCACGCGGTGAACCGGGACCATCCCTGACCCCGTCCATCCAGAGGGAGACGCAAAGGAGGTGATGCCTGACGACGGACCCTGGTTTCCTCACTGCTGCCTGGCTACCCCCCAGCCCTGTTTCAAAACTCAGCGCAGGCAACCCCTCCTCCAGGAAGCGTCCTTGAGATTCCTCCCCACCGGGGGTCTTCGGGCATTCACCACGCCCAGTCCTTCGCTCATCACTGCCCATCTCACAATGGCTCGTTGAACAGTAACTAACCATTTTCTTGTTTCCTTCTGCTCCCGAGACTCAGTGGTCCCCTCTGACCAGCAGCACCGGGCACACAGTAGGTGCCGGGAGACCCTCTGCCAACCGGTAGGTTAATTCTCATCTGCGCTCCCCCAAACCTCTGCCCATCTTCTATCCGGCACTTGAAACAAGGAATTGTAATTCTGTATGTCTGCTGTTCCTCTGAACCTAAATCTTCATTTTTGCAGGACAAATGCACCACGGTAAAAACAACAGGGCGTGAAGACCCGGCTCGGCCACTTCCCGCTGTGATGATGACAAAGCACAGAAGCTTCAATTCTTACGTCTGGAAAAGGGTAATGCCCTCCTCTCTGAAGGCGCCCGTGAGGGACCAGAGGAGATGCCGCGTGTGCAGCTCTGTGCCTGGCGCCCAGGGAGCTCCCCACACAGCAGCGCCTCCTGCCCAGAGCTGGGACCCGCCCCCCTCCCAGGAGGCCACCGCCTAGCCCAGGGCTGTTGGGCCTGACTCCCACAGCTGGCTTTTCTAGTTGTTGGGCTTTTCTTTTTCTTTCATTATTTTTTAAAAGACTTTGAGAGAAACCCCAGGGGGTTGGTGGGGGGGGGGGTCCACAGGAAGGAGGAGAAGCAGGCTCTCCACCGAGCAGGGAGCCCAAGGTGGGGCTTGATCCCAGGACCCCGGGACCATGACCTGAGCCCAAGGCAGGCGCTTAACCGACTGAACCACCCAGGCGCCCATTTTTTTTCTTTTTTATCAGGAAAAAAAAAATCTCAAACATTCACAAAAGTCAAAAGAATGGGATAATGAACTGCCAGAGGCCCACCCAGCCTCAGTCATTAGCAAATCACAGACAAACCTGCTTCATCTATGTCCCTAAACTGGCCCATCTGCACCCTGAAAATATTTTTAAACTCAACCCCAGAAGCCAATCACATTTCATGTCCACAGAATATTTTAGTATATAGCTCTAGAGAAAAGATTCTTTAAAAAGAAAAACACATCATCACCACATCTAGAACAACCAAGGTCATTGCTCGGTATCACCATATATGTCAGCAGACAGGACTCCCTGACCACACTGTAATTTCATTTTTTTGAACAACTGGTCTGATCCAAATCAACTCCACGTTTTGCATTTAATACGTCTCTTAAGTTTCTTTTAATCCAGGTTCTCAGGGCTACCAAGAGGACGTCTAGAAACAGACCGCTGAGGTCCACTCCCAGAGTTTCTGATTCCGTAGGTCTGGGGTGAGGCCCCAAAATTCACCTTCCCAACAAGTTCCCAGTTCACATGGATGCTGCCGGCCCAGGAACTATAATGTGAGAACTGCTGTAAATCTGTAAGTTTTACTCCCTTTTCCCTCTTTTTCCCTAGGATGAAAAGATGTCCTAAGCTCATATTGTACATTTCCTGCCCCAGACCTAGAATCAAACCATGTCTCCAAGGAGTCTGAGTTCCTATTAGTAGGAAAAAGGTATTTAGAAACCACAATTTGGCACTAGAGGTGCTCACCGGTACTGGAGTGGACATTTTTTAAAGCCTAAAAATAAATATTTCCAATAGGAAATACATCCCAAATTCAGGTGATACTGGTATTTCCAAATCAAGGATGGCAGGATTTTTATTTCTTTGTTTTTCAACTTATATATATCTTCCCTGAGTAAAAACCTTAACATAATTAGCTATTTGTTTTATTACGATATTATTAGTAACACTTATCATCACTGAAAACAATTAATACGTTACTTTGCAGTCCTTTTAGCTCTTAAGAGTATTTCTACTAGGGATATAGCCAAATTACTGTGTTTCAGTCTTGAAATGTTTCCTCCTTGTGTGGGTATGCCTTCAATGTAATATAGTAAGGTTTCGCCTTGCTACCAATTTTAAGAAATTGCCTTTTTTTTTCCCATTTTGTTTTTCAATTATTTAAAGCGTTTATACAGTTTCAATTTACGGAACAAGATCTATTCAGAGAAATCTACCTTCTACGCCTGCCCATCCACCGTCTTCCTTCCCACCCCTACGGGTAGCCTGTTTTCTTGTTATTGCTTATCCTTCCAGTGAAACAAGATTTTCATAAACAAATGTGTGTATGCATCTGTATCTCTCCCCCACAAATTTCTGAGATAAACCAATGTATATGATGCACACTTTGCAGAGTAGTCCAAGGGGCTGCAGGGGACAGTATATTAAATGCAAAAGGCACATTGATGATACTCAGAGAAAAACCTTACAACATAAAAAAAAAAAAAAAAAAAAAAAAAAAACCATTGGGGTTGCTAATGAAAACTTGGAAATCTGCTTTACACACATTTCACACTAAGAAAAAAGCAGTGTATGAAACAAGCATGGACAGAAAAGTGGCTTGCGGCAATTTAACACCACACACGGGGGGTCTGTGTACACCAACAACCGTATTAGAGTGACTCTGAGGTCCTTCTTCTGGCTCTAAAATTCTGTGATGCTAAAGTGAGTATAATCAATTATATGAGAAACGCTCGGAAAGAAGGGTGAGTCATCACGAGCGCTGGCCAGTCCCTGGACTGGTGTGCTGGTGGGGGAGAGCGAGGGGACTGCAATTCATCACACACACACACACACAATAAGAACTGCATTCTGTTTAACAGACGACACTGTGTACTGAGGACGAAATCATCACACTGAGTTTCATTCAGACATGCTGTGCTTTAAAAATCGTATGGGCGAGTATTTGTTCGGGAATAAGAAAGGAATTCACCAAAAAATATGAACAAAATAGGGCCCGTCCTGGAAAACAGACGGAAACAGACATTAAACAAATATGTAACTTGCAACGAGGGCCATGATGAAGCAGAAGAGGCACTAAGACTGAGCGATCGGGGACCCTCTCCGGCCCTGAAGTTACAGGTAAGCGGAGACCGGAAAGGGCAGGAGAAGCCGCCAGCCGAGAGGGAGCGGGGCGGCAGGCAGCCGGAGAGGCAGGCATCAAGCCTGAGAAGCAAAGACCTCGGTGGGTCAGCACAAAAGGAAAGGCCAGTGAGGGCCTGGAACCCAGCGGTGCTCTTCCTCTCCGCGGCCCCACCGGCTCCAAGTGGCCAAAGCGTGGAATGACTGGTTACCTTCTTCCAAGCCTGGTGACCCCGAACTTCCTCCCCAGGACCCCAAGGGGAAATCACAGGACAGGCTCGTTAGAACCTCCCGAGCAGGGAGCCGCTCCACTGCTGCCTCCGCCACGGCCGGCAGACCTGAGAGCTGTCAGAAGGTTGGACTAGATGCAGAATGACAGGGAATGCAAGTGTCCTCGGCCCTCCTGCTGGCCTTTGGCAAAAATTCATAGGTTAGATAAAGGAAGGGGGAAATATTTATCAGACCACCAGGCAACATCCTAACTCTTCCTTCACACGCACACTCTGCCTTCCGGGCAGGCGTCTCCGGTGACCGAGCGGCGGCTCGCCTGTCACTATACCACCTGCTTCCCACAGACGAAGACGCAGGGAGAGCCTCTGGCCTGCCCGACCCCTGGTTTGTGTCATGGAAAGGTGGCGATGAGGATGGTTGTGGGTTCAACACCGTTAATTCAGTCGTGTTCAAGTTGCTGCCAAGCCAAAGTCTGGAGGGAAATCCCCATGGTTTTATAATTTACAAAACTTTCTAAGTAGTTAAAACAGACTGAAATTAGAACCATTAAAACAGGACTCTGAAAGCTATCAAGAGAAGGACCTACAACGAAAGAGATTTAGAGTGGAAGGGGATGAGCTCGCCTACGAGGACAAACTAGACTTAAACTCCGTAAAATGAAAGCATACCCTGGATTCAGATACTGGTGCTTGGTCGGGCCTCACTACCAGACCCTCAGCTTCCTCGTGTGGAAGACGTGCATAGGATCTCCCTCAACAAGGCCGTGCTAGGAGTGGGGGCACAGTCAGTCGGGACCATGGGCACAGGGTGTCGGGGGCAGGCAAGCGCACACCTGCAGCAGCACGTCACCCGTAACAAACGTGGCACGTTCCCCAAACTGAGGGCGCATCCGCCATGAGCAGGTCCTGGACTGGAGACCGAGCCACGAGCCCCAGTGGCATCCTTAAGCCTGGGAGTCCACGTGTCACCACCTACCTGTCCACAATGAAGCGTGCACTGGCTGTTCATGGGGAGCGAGACCCTCCAGAAAAGCGTCAGTAACCTCGCGGCCTCTTCGAGGATCAGCTTGGCTGTGCCCACGCTGGTGACAAACGTGTGCAGGGGCACCGAGTGTGGACCCTGTGGACCCTGTGGGGGCAGGGGGGCAGGAGAGGAAGGCTGTTACGTGCAGTCTTGAAAAAGATTATGGACAAGCCGGCTTTAATGGGCCGCATATAAATCTCCAGGCCGCAGGGCTCGTGTCCACATGCTGCGTGAGAGCCTGGTGCCAGACGACACCAATTTATTGTTCTTAAAGACTTAAAGGTGAATTACAGATTATGAGAGAATTTCGGTGGTGATTTCAGCCCAATCAATAACCATGATTCATCACCACCTGCATTAAGTGGATTTACTATGCCAAGAAGAGGGTCCGTGGTAGGGCCATTCCCACGCCTCCGCACCACGGAGCCTCTCCGGAAGGCAGACGGCGCCAACGGCTAGTGACGCAACACGGGCGACTCTGTCTTCAGCAGCCCCTGCCGACCGGCCCTGCGTACTGCCGGCACCAGGCCGCAGGCTCATAAGGTCTCCCTCAGCCTCCGCGGGCAGAGGCAGACCCTCACCGGGGGACGGCAAGGGCATGAGCAAGCCAAGAACATGAGTCAGAGAAGGGAAAGCAGGTAAATTTTAAGAAGAAAAGAAATTAAAAGAGCACGGTCTTCATGAGTAATAAAATCATTATAAAACAAAATGACTCACCCTTTTTAGCTACCAAATTGGCAAAAACCCATTTATAAATAAAAGTACCCAGTGAAGGATAAGGTGTAGTGAGATGGTCTCGCTTGCAAACGGGGATACAAACTTTTGGAAAGTAATGGCTCAGCAGTTGTCGCCGAGGGCCCTAACGCGTCCACGACCCGCGAGCGTGCTTCCACTTGCAGGACTCGCCCCTAGTGAGCTAACCAAGGATGCCCACCACACCTTAAATGTCGGAAAAAAGAGGCCAAAGAGTCAATAAATGGTGGCACATCACCAAGAGGGCGTATACTGCAACCAGTGAAAGTTTCAGAAAAATACTGAATGGGACAGGAAAACTGCTGATATCTTAACTGAAAGTCGAAACACGAAATGCTAATAAAAGTCGGGGTCACTTTTATTAAGCTTTATGGATGAGCTAAAGACCGTGTGTGTTTCAAAATTTTACACATTGAGCACCACGTGATGTTTTGACGCTTTGCTACAGTTCCTAGGTTTTTTGTGCGATAAAGATAATGATCAGAAAAGATCAGCAATCTTATTTACTAATCCATTCAACGAACACTTAGTGCGCACCCACCGCACGCCAGGCCCGGTGCTAGGAGGCAAATACACTATATTGAGCAGAAGAGACGCCGCCCCTGCTCTCCTGAAGCTTATTACCTAGTGAAATATAAAATGCAGAACTGGCCTTTACAACAGAGTAAAACCAATCAAACAAAAAGTGAAATCAGGTGCCGGGAAGCAGGCGGCCTCAGTAAGGACCTGGGAAAGGGACCAGAAATCGTGACCGAGGGAAGCTCGGTGGTTGGGTCCAGTCTGGGGACCCTCGGAGGAAGTGGACGAGTTTATGTCGAGCACGGGGCACACGGGTCCTCGACACGAGGCAGCTTTAGAGCGAGGAGGAGCCCAGTAGGGTGAGGCAGGAAGGAGCGACCCCGGTGGAGAGGTCGCACCCACACGGGGCGCAGACCCGGCAAGTGACCCCGCCACAGCAGCGCCCCGGACTGGACCTGACCGCCGAGCTCCGTGGGCTGCAGTCCCGGCCCCTCTTCTCAGGGCCTCACTGGGGACCCACGCTCCTTCGCCTCTGCGAGCCCTCGGCGGCCCTCCCACCCACGGGGCCCAGTGGGCATCCCAGGCCCCGCAGCTGCTGCTCAGGTTACCTCTGTCCCCAGCTCTGGACTTGCAGCGCGGGGAGCCTCTTGGATCTGAAGGGCCATCTCGGCCAAGAGCTTCTGGCCGCGGCCAATCTGCTGGCACAGGGCCTCGTAGTCCGCGGTCAGGCCCAGGACGTGGCACCCGCTCTTGCTGGCCCACAGGCGGTGGCCAGGGACCGGGTGGGACGTGCACGAGGTGCTGGTGGCCGAAACGCCACTGTGGCAGGAGAGGGAGTCCGAGTCATTTCCAGACAGCGGAGGAGTCTCAGAAGCTGCAACACGAGAGGGAAGACGTCAGGTCCTGTGTTCGACGAGCTGCATCCCTCAACGTCGAAGCCGGGTGGGAGGACACACAGGCCCTCAGGCCCTAACGCCAGCCGGCAGGTCACAGGGGAAAGCGGCCTGACTCGGGGACCTGGGTCTGTGTGTGGCCCTGCCCTGGGCCTATTCATCTAACAGCAGAAGCGACTGAATTCAGCCACCGCCTATGGGGCACCTGCCTCCAGGACCCAGGGGCGACTCAGACACCGTGGGGGAGGTACAGCAGCGACAAAGAGGAGCCAGGGCTCAGAGGAGGAGGAATCAATTCTCTGTGCGGGAGGAGAGCTGAGGACAGGCCTCCCGGGAGGAGCAACCATCGAGCCGGGCTGCACGGGAAGCAAGAAGGACACGGAACACAGACGGAGCCTGTTGCCTTCTACCTTCGGATCCACAAAGGCACAGAGGAACGATTCTGACCGGGACCTCAGGAAAGGCATTTCACAAAGAAGTGTGCATTCGGGAGGACTCTCGGCGCAGCAGGAGGATCTGCACGCGGAGGACGGGGCAGACGCGGTCTGCAGACGGACAGTGCCGCCCCGCACAGTCCCGGTGAGCGGGGACGGCAGGCCTGCGGGGGGGGTGACCCCAGGGTGTAACACGAATGCAGAGGGACAGGGCTGCACAGGCGTGGGGCTGGAGGCTGCAGGGCCTTAAAAGCCACACCGAGGGGGTCACACTTCACCTAAGG
This sequence comes from Nyctereutes procyonoides, assembly GCF_905146905.1. Classification (NCBI taxonomy): domain Eukaryota; kingdom Metazoa; phylum Chordata; class Mammalia; order Carnivora; family Canidae; genus Nyctereutes; species Nyctereutes procyonoides. Next base: position 798,067 of record NW_026575135.1, on the reverse strand, counting down.
CAACAAGGACCCAACGACGTCGCTGAGGTCACCACCGCGAGGACGGATTAGCTGGCTCGGAGGAGGCCGTCACCAGCTACACATGCTAAGAATGTGAAACCCCAAGCACGCTCCTGATTTGGGACCAGGGACCCCCTTTCATTCAATTTTCAAGGCCCTGCTGCCAAACCCAACCCTGCCCCGGTTACCCAGACTTCAGCTCCGTACCCGACGGTGGTGGCACGGCCAGGGTGGAGTCAAGCAGATGGCAGGAATTATCTATCGCCACGGGGCATCCGTCACCACCTACAAAATGCAAAGTAAGAGACAGAAAATAAACATTCCTGCCAGCACTGGAGAGAAGTGAAAGCGACTGCACGAAGCAGCCCCCCAGGCCCTCCCGCGAATCCTCACTGGGCCCGGGACCCTGTGGGCAGGACCCTGGGGGGAGACGGGGAGCAGCCGGTGTCCTGTCTGCGAGGACCCTGGCGTCCAGCAGGCCAACGGCAGCTTCGCTTGCAGGGGGCCGTGGGCGGGAGGAGGGCAAGCGATGCGGGCGCGGCAAGGGGCAGATGAAAGGCACACAGGAGAGCCCCCAGGACGCCCCAGCCACCGAGCAAGAGAGACGAGGGACCCGAGGCAGAGTTTAGGCAGTGACGCGACGGACGCGACCTCAGGTCCCACGGCCAGTGAGCAGGTGTGCGAGACGATCCGCACACCGTGACCCGCGACCGTGCGCGTACATGTGACCCTCGGGAGCGCACACCTCGTGGGGGAGCAGGCGACCGAGGGGCGGGGACAAGAGGGGACCACCCGGCCCCGCCCCAGTGTCGGCAGCAGAGCGCGGACGGACCAGGCCCGCCATCCTCCGAGCAGAACTTTCCAAGGAGCGCACCAAACACAACCCTGAAAAGCCTCCTGCCCAGGACGAGAGGCCACGCCGGGGAGAGCGCACACCTTCCCTCCTCCCCGAGGCGGCGTGGGTTCCCAACACCTCCCCCTGGACGCCCTCTTGGACGCCCTCTTGGACGCCCCGTGGGCAACCCGGGGGGCTGACCCTGCACAAATCTCAAGCTGGTGAGGGCCGTCCCGTGGCCACCGCGCTCCAGCTGCCCCAGCACCCCCCACCGGCCGGGAGGCACCGGCCCCCGGTGGTCCCCCCGCCCCCAACTCCCCAGCACACCCCACAATCTCTCAGTCCCATCGCCGCTGAGCCCTGAGGGGGGCCGGGGGCAGACAGAGGTGCCGCTTTGACGTACACCCCACGCACGAGGCGGCAACAGGGCTCCTTGCCAACCCTGTGAGATCCCACTAGTGGGAGTTCATGCAACGAATGCCGTGTAACGGCAAAAACCATATTAACGTCGGCGCCTATTAAAGCCCCGAATCGGAGACCACTTTACTAGTCACCATGGTTCCGTGACTGAGGATCATCTGGAAACAGTAATCAGGAAGCCCGGGTGAAAGGGTGGGAAACGTTTATGATGTAATATCGGGCAAAAACAAAGAAAGGATGCAGAACAGCCCAAAACCCAAATGACCGCCAAATGAAGAGAGATACGCAAAGCAAAATGCCGTCATTTTGTAGAATCGTGAAGGATTTTCTTTCACTTTTTTTTTTTTCCTCATATCATCAACATCATCTTCTAGTGAAAAATCTTAAAACTCCTTTTGTTTTGTTTTGGTTTTTTTTTGGTATTTTTTTTTTTTTATCAGAGTTAGATTTGCCAACATATAGTATAACACCCAGTGGTCATCCCGTCAAAACTCCGTATCAGTGGGCAGCCCGGGTGGCTCAGCGGTTCAGCGCCGCCTACAGCCCAGGGCGTGACCCCGGGGTCCCGGGATCGAGTCCCGCGTCGGGCTCCCCGCATGGAGCCTGCTTCTCCCTCTGCCTGTGTCTCTGCCTCTCTCTGTGTCTCTCATGAATAATAAATAAATAAATAAATAATAAATAAATAAATAAATAAATAAATAATAAATAAATAAATAAAACTTAAAAAAAACACACTCCTTATCGAGGAGAGATCAATAAGCCAATCGCTACAAGCTCTAAAGCACACTGAATGGGTGCTCTTTAAGAGGTCTTAAATTTTTTGAATTAAAGGCAATAGACACAATTCCCAATCCTGTGAAGATGAAGCCCAAACTTTTACACTACACTTATTTACGAAGTCTGTGGACCGCCCAGGTCCCACTGGATGGCCCCCTGCCCTGTGGGTATGAGGACCATGGCCTCGGCGCCTGAGGCTCCCAAGGTCAGGGGCTGCTCCAGGAACACCACCGGTCTCCCGGGCTAAAGGACTGCTTGTAGCTCCAGCTGTGGCGCCCGCCTGCCGTGTCGCTTCGGGCAAGTGCAGTGGCCCCGCTGGGTCGTCGTTCCTCCAGCCCCAGAGCAGAGAGGATGGCCCGGCCGAGGGCCCTGGGCCTGACCGCAGGCCGCCTGACTCCTGACCCTGTGCCGGGCAAGTGTCCAAGGAGTGAGGAGCCCCTTGTCCCTTCTCCGCCACCCTACACAGCCTCTGCAGGGCCACACACGAACCCGCGAGCTAATGCAAAACCGACGCAGTTTTCAGACCTCCCGGGTTGCTCTCTGGATCCTTACAAGGTCCCGAGAGTCTGAGCAAGACGCTGAGGTTGCCCTTGAAAGGCAGTAAGCGGGAGGGAGGATGTTCAGCGGTGGGGTGACGCGCGAAGGCTGAATGGACGGGGGCAAGACCGGAGGCGAGGAGGGCCCTGGACGCCCAAGCTCCACTTCCCTCAACCCAGAGGCCCCGGACGGAGATCACAAGGCCCCGCCGCAGCTGACAGCTGAGCAGTGGCCAGGCCCTGGCTCCCCGGGCGTCGGGGGCCTGCTGGCAACGGGGGGACACGTCCGTCGGCCAAGGGCACCCAGGGGCTCGCACGTCCCGCCGACGCACACACGGGGCTGCGGTCTCGGGGCGGAGGGCAGGCGCGGTACCGTGCTTGTCCGGGTGCAGGGGCCACTCGGGGACGGTCAGGGTTTGCAGAGCCGCGGTGAGGGCTGCTTCCTGAGCCCTCTTCCCCTCCAGCGCCAGCTGCTCCTCCAGCCTGCTCCGCAGCGCACTACTGGTCTCGTTGCTCTTTTCCAGCTGCCCCCGCAGAGCCTGGATCTCTGTTAGGAGGCCACGCAGGTCGCTGGAAGGGTCCTGCCCCCTGCAGCCTTCTCCACACGCCTCTGCTCCGACCTCTGGAACAAGTGCAAGGAGGAAACTTCGACATCTTCTGCCACCAAAGGGTCAGCCATCGAAGGAGCTCAGCAGGGTTTTAAACCTGCCACCACCCCACCTCCCCTTCCTAAGAACTAGGTACGATTTAAAACAACAACTTGACTTTAAAAACAAAGATATTGGCAGACTTAATTGCTGCTATTCCACAGGCTAAATAAGAGCTGGAAATTAATTTTCGCTTCTGGCCATAAAAGCCTAGCAAATTGCACACCAAACCCCGAAATTATGTCTAGTAGTAATAAAATCTATTTGGGCTGGAATTACAGAATGAAAGGGGCCGATTTTAAGAGCCACAGCGTATTAAAAACGCACAACAGCAAGAGTAAGAAAAGCAACTTGAGGAGAAAATGGAAGGTGTGAGGTGACCCTTTCCTAGATAAGCTTTCAATAGGGAGAAACCATCTGGAAAATTAGTCGGAAAACAAAAGACCTACCACACCTCAGAGCGACTCTGCACCACTAGGGCCTGCACTGCAGCCCAGGCGCTCTGATCTGCTATGGCCCGAGGATCAGGGCCCGCGGCCGCCCCAGGCAGCCCCAGGCGCCCCGCCCAGCCCAGCCGCGGCCAACAAGCAGCACACGCGGGCAGGCAGCGACCCAGCTGGTCCCCGAGGGTCGGCTGCGTCCCACGGACCGGGGGATGCCCCCCGTGACTGACCTCCCTGCACGTCCACGACTCCACAGACCAGGTATCCAGAGACGCGCCTCTACATCCAAGAACCAGGCCCGAGGGGTGAGCGGACCCGGCGATGGGCCCAGCCAGGGGTGGGGCGGTGAGAGCCCCGGGCCCACGGCCCCCCAGAGGAAGCGCAGGCCGAGGGCCTGTGTGAGGTGCGCCCCGGGGCCCAGCGGCGGCCAGGCCAGGAGGAGGAGTCCCGCGCCGCCCTCCCCTCCGCAGCAGCAGGCCCGCGTGGGAAGCCCCCCCCCCCCGCACCCCCGGCCCGGCGCTCCCCGTACCTCTGGGCCCGCGGTGCTCCTCGTCCAGCCTCTCGTACACCTTCAGCTCCACGCGGAGGGACTGCAGGAGCTCCTCGTTCTGGGACAGCAGCTGCTGCCTCAGCTGGGCCTCCTCCCGCGCCCTGGGAAGGCCCGCGCCACAGGGAGGGGACGTCAACTGCGACGCGTGGGCACGGACTCTGCCGCCACTCCACCCTCAGAGCGTGGACAAGACCGACGAGGGCGGCAGGACGTGCAGGCACAGCCACGCTGCCCCGGGCCCAGCAGGTGTGTCTCTACCACACGTCGCCCTCGCGGCCCCTCGGGTGCCCGCTCTCCACCCCCGGGGGCGCAGACACGAGGACACGAAGCTCACAAGGTCGCATCTTAGCCAGGGGTGCGGCGCCCGGGGGGGGCCTGCGACGCACAACGGCAGAACCGCGCACCGGCCTGGGCTGGGAGGACGACGGGGACGCTGGCACCGAGGAACCACGGAGACACGTGGGGCGGGCCAGGAGCTCAGGCCAGGGGACCCGGGGCGCTCACGGCCCTCGCGCAGGGCCTCCCTGTGACCCCCCAGCACTCCTCGACCGCGAGAGGACTCGGGGCCGGCGGGATGGGGCGCCCAGCCTCCTCCCTGGCCCCTTCCCTCCGGCCGAGGCCTCCCTGCCCCGCCCCCAAGGAGCTCCCGGCTCCCTTCACTGCCTTCAGGCCGCGACTCCTGACGCCACAGCTTTCACGGGGCCGCCCCGACCCCCCCGCAGGCACCAGCAATCGCCCCCTCACTGAGCCGACACCAGGGGCCTGAGCCCACCTGCTCAGCTCGCTGCGGCTGCTGCAGACCTCCCGGAGCAGCTGCTGCGTGTGCCTCTCCCGCTCGCGGACCTCGCTCTGCAGCCTCTCGTTGTGCCCCCTCACGCACGCGTACTCTCGCTGAAGGAGCTCGAGGCTCGCAGCCTTCCTGGAGAGGGACTCTCGTAACTTTTCGTTCTCCTTCTGTTTATCTGCAAACACAAACAGCGCCGCTGAGAAGAGACCCCGTTTGTTTTTTCCGACCTATTACGCAAGTACGGCACTTGAGCTCAAGCGCTCCAGAACACGGAACAGAGCGAGATTTAATCTGGCATTTATGGTTCTGGCACTCCAATTGTCTTGCGCATTTTGGGCAGATAAATCTGTCAACATCAAGGCTGCAGATTAAACGTCACCGGGATGAAACGGGCCTGTTGGATCTTCTGCACCATAATGGGCCGTGCCAACCCGGCTACTTTGCCGTCGCAGAGCAAGCAGTGGGTGTGAATTACAGACGGAGGCACGGGACAGCCCCCGGCTCCGGCAGTGGGTGCGAGGGGGTCCCCGTGGGCTGGGCCCCTCCCCTCAGCCTGAGGGATGAGACAGGCCCGGGGCCCGGAGACAGGCAGTCAGGAGCGCGACCCGGGGGCAGAGTGGCATGTTCGGGGGCACCGTGCTGCCCACTGGGGCCAAGACCTTGGCTGAGCCCTCTGTGCCTCTGTCTCCCCACAAGTCGTGGTGAGGAGCCGCGCCGCGTACAGGGCTCAGCGCGAGGCTCTCGGGCACTCTGCCTGGGTCCGCAGCCCTGACCGCAGCCCTGACACTAAGGCCTGCACGGGCATCGGGCATCGCCGCTGGCCTGCCGGGCTGAGCTCTTGGAGCTGAGCATCCCCCCAGTCAAGACGCCACCCCCGGGTCCTGCGCTCCGGGCGCCTGCCCTGGTCAGGGTGGGTCCTCGGGCTGGCCCGCCCCGGTTCCTGGCTGGGTCTCCCCTGGGGGACGGCACCCAGACCCTCTCATTCCTGTGTCGGTCTACGTGGGCCCTGACACATCTGCCGTGCGAGTGATGGTCTGCAGAAGCCTCGATTCTGTCCTCTAGGCCAAAAGTGGCGTCCGTACCGTCCAGGGAGAGTGGGAGACACTGAGTCCCAGCTCTACTTCTAGCTCAGGGGCCACGGGCTGCTCCGTTCCCTAGGCCTCGGGTTCTTGTCCGTGAAACAGGACTCAGAATCACTGTAAGGACTGAGAGATAATGCGGGTGACAGCGCTTGGGGGCTAAGCTCCAAAAAGAGAGAATTAAGAGAAGGGACCTTCCTACAGAAATACCAGGAAACCTTCCTGATGGGAGGGAAGCCCTGGAGGAGGTTCTGGCAGCAGGGGACCTCCGCTGCTCCCCCCCCACCCCACCCCGCACCTACCAGGCAGGCCACACTGAGGCGTCAGGGCCACCTTCACCGCGGCCCCAGGGGGCCCTCCTCCAGCCAGAGCCGCAGGACCCGGGCCTGGGCTGGTCAGACCCCCGCGCGCCCCTTCCTGCCGCAGACGGAGGGCCGCGGGGTCTGGGCCGAGGGGGCTGCTCTGGTTCCTACCTCTGGATCCCTTGGCCAGCATCGTGTTGAGAGCCTGGTTCTGCTTCCTCAGGAAACAGATCTCCGATGTCAGGGAATCGTGCAGCTCTGACCCGTAAGCCAAAGCGTTTGTAGCACCTATAAGAACACACAAATAGCGACGTGTGGACAAATCACTATGGAAGGAACTTTCTAGAAAACAGTTTTAAACGAGGAGGAAACACAACACGCAAGGAAATCACTGCTGTGAACCAGAGGAGGTGTCATGAGAGCCCAAGGGGAAAGGAGGGTGCGCGTGCAAGAGGTGGCAGGAGCCTCCCTCCCCTGCTTAGCTGCCTGGGGCCTCCGGGGGGACAGGCCCGTCCCTGCCCTCCCTGCAGGCGGTGCATCCGCCACCCCTGGTCCGAGCTGAAACCTGGAGCCACCCCAGCACCGCCCCGGCAGGCAGTCGTGACCGCGGGGCCTCCTCCCCGATGCCACGGACGCTGCCCCAGGGTCCTCCGTCCCTGTCGCTCAGGCCTTGCCACCCCCTGCCACTCTGCCCGCGGGGCTGCACGCAGTCCGCTCGCGTCACTCTCTGCTCAGAAACGCCACGCGGTGGCCGACCGACCAAACACAAGGCCCGGACGTCGGACCTCTAGGACCTGGCTCCGATCGCACGCGCACCCGCCTCCCCCGGCACCTCCGCTCACGCGTCCCCCAGTGCGGCCCGACCGGGCCACGTCGGGGCCCACACGCCCCCTGACCGCCCTGCGCCCGGAACGCCCCACGCCTCCTCCACCTGTCAGAACCGCTCGCGTTCACTGCCGCGTCTGAGCGTCCACTAAAGAGATCAGGGTCTGAAGCCCCACAGACGGGGCTTGAGGTCATGGACAGACCGACCCGCTTCCCCACCACAGGCCCCTGCCCGCCGTGGGCTGTCCCCGCCCCCTGCCGGCCGCCCTGCCCTCCCCTCAGCTCCCTAGGCCTGCACCGCGGAGGGTGCCCGAAGCACGAGAACACGCAGCCTGGGGGGCGCCCGGCCTTCCGGGTGAGGCAGGCGGACGCCTCCCTCCCCGCCCTCCTCACCCCGCAGCCACGCGCTGCCTCCCGACCCCAGCACGGCTAGCACGTGGCCCGGCGCCGCCTCTGGTCAGTGAGCCCTGACGGGGGCCCGCTGGAGGCTTCTGGGAAAGAGCTCGCACCCGGACGGAGGGACAAGGAGAGGGCGCAGCCCCACGGTCTTCGTTCCCACCCTGTGGGCCTATCCTGAGGGGACGTGATGCTCAGGGTCACTGCGGTCACCACGGACACTGACCCCAAGCCCTGCCACCAGAGCACTGAGCCATGAAACCCGCCCCGCCACTGCCTGGGTCTGGTTCGTGTTACGTGAGAGAGCACTAATCCCCGTCGTCACATGTTCTGTTCTGTGCAGCTGAGAGCGTCCTGGTCCACGGCTGATGACGGGTGACACTCACCGACCCCGTAAGGACACCGGGGCATCGGGCCTCCCAGAAGCCGCCGCGGCACCGTCCCCACAGCGCCGCCCTTCCTCGTGCTGATGGTGCACGCATCGCGGCGTCTCCCCACAACGTCCTCTACTCTCCCCGTGACTCGGGGGTCTCCTCGGGGACCTGGGTCTGAATCACGGCCCTGGCTTCTTAGTAGCTGTAGGACCTCGGGCTCGTCACCCCACTGCCCTGTCTCCAGGGCCCAGTAACAATGACCCCTGCTGTTATCGTCCGTAGGCCAGAGCCAACCACAGGACCGAAGAGCCACCTGGATGGACAGGGACAGTCCTATGGGCGAGTGTGCTGTGGCCGCGGCGTGGCGGTCCCTCCTAGAGGTCAGGGGCCAGGCCCCCTCGAAGGCCACCCGCGCCAGCTCCTCTACCTGACGACAGGCTGACGGGAGGTGGCAGCTCAACAACGTTGTGCCTCAGCCTCCGAGGAGCCTGCCCCCGGGACAACCCCTTGGTCTTCCCAGCGTCTGTGACAAGTGAGACCAGCACGTCTTCCCACCCGTGTAAATACTTTACAAACGCCTTTTTGTAGACCTTCTCATCACAGTGAATTACTCTCGGAGCAATTGCCAGCTCCGTTGTAGCTGGTGGCCATTTGAGCCCCCAAATAATTCTATAATTGGATTTGCCAGGAAAAATGTAAAACAGAATGAAGCTAATTCAGGCATTACCACAAGTGGATGTGAAGGGCCCAGGCATGTATTTCTTCCCCGTGTTTGATAGGACCAGTAACTCAGGTTAATCAATTTCCCTGGAGGTGAGAGAGGAGGAGGCAGGGTGGGGGAGGGGAGGGGAGGGGGAGGGGGGGGGAGGGGAGGCGGGCGTGGGTCCAGGGTTCGCCTCCAGACTGCAGCGCACCAGCACATACAGCCCTTTGGGAAGCTCCTTCTAGGCCGAGGGCTGTGACGGGCTGCGCAGGAAGGAGGACTGGACCAGGGGCCCGAGGACTCCGGAGCTGCCACCACTGAGTACATCTTTCTAGGACTCAGTTATTTCATCTCTAAAAATGTTTGCAACCTGGCGAGTTGCAGAGCTCTGCAATGTTAGACTAATGAATAATGTCATACAAGATAAAACAGCGGGGCGCCCGGGGGCTCAGTGGGTGAGCACCTGCTTTTGGCCCAGGATGTGACCCCAGGGTCCCGGGATCGAGTCCCACGTCGGGCGCCCTGCGTGGAGCCTGCTTCTCCCTCTGCCTGTGTCTCTGCCTCTCTGTCTGTGTCTCATGAATAGATAAAATTTTAAGAAACAGTAAAATGACATAATGATGACAAAAAAACTACTTACTGAGTGAGGCACAGAGCAAGGCCCTATTTAGAGCACTGCCTCCCTGATCTCACGGTGAGTCTGTTTTTTTTTTTTGGTTTTTGTTTTTGTTTTTTTTTGATGAGTCTGTTTCATAAAATAATTAAGCCTGGGCGAAGCGGGGTGCCTGGCCCAGAAGTCCCAAAGCTAACAGCCAGAGAGCTGGTCCACACCCAGGTCCGTGCAAACTCGGGCTTTTCCTGGGGGCACAAAGCTGCTCTCAAGACACGTTCTTGGTGGAGTGAAAACAATCTCTCTGGAGCAATAAGGAGAGATGCCCAAAATACATTGTTCCATGCAAAAAGGGACAAAATCGCAGATATAAAGTATCCAACCTTTTGGGGGAGACAGAGAATAAGAGCCCATACTTGTATTTGCATAGAGCGCGGTAGGGGTGTGGGGTGGAAGGGCAGGACGGGGGGGGGGGGGGGCGGGAGGGAGGGCACGGAGGAGACGGTAAGCTTTGCACCATGTGAATGTCTTCCCCACGGGAAAAACACGTATTTTTAGGTTCTGCACAGAATATTCCATCCAGACCTAACTGGGTTTTACGCAGGAATGCTGCGACCTTGTCACCACCGGCCTGTGAGACTCTCCAAACTGCTGACACGCATGTGCTTAATTTTAAGATCCACGACCGACAAAAAGACGGACTATGGCTCTGTTTTAAAATAGCTGTGTCCCCCTCTCCGGCGAGCAGCCAGGGCGCGGCGGCCAGCAGACCGGCCGCCCCCTTCAGAGCCGGGCTCCCCCGGGAAGGCCCTGCCCCGTGGCCCGCGGCGTCCGGCCGGCCGGGCGGGCGGGAGGGCGGGCGGGCGGGCGGGCAGGCAGCGAGGCGGGGGGCTGCTGCGCCGGGCACAGGCGGCCCCGCGGAAGCACCCTCGGGCGGCTCTCCCTACCTGGGTCGGGTTCGCGGCCCTGCCGTTCCAGCTGGCCCCGGAGCTCCTCGTTGGTTCTAATAGATTCTTCTAAACGTCTCCTCAAACTTCGAATTTCTTGTATATGTTCCATGACTAAGTCTGCGGGAGGGAGAGTTATTTTTAATTTAAAGCCTAAAGCCCCCAACAAATTGAATAATTTACAGATTGTGCAAGGATCTTAAAATTCCGAGTCGTGCTGGAGGTCTTCAGACCGTCGGTCGCTGGCAACGGCCTCCCGGGCCTGGCGAGCCTGAGGCCGGCCCCGGCCCGCGGACACAGTTCCGGGCGCTCTCTGCAGCCCTCCACAAGCAGGGCCTTCTCCACCACACGGAAAAATTATATCCCATACGATTTTAATGCTAACTCTAATGCGGCCCTTTATTCTTCTAAATATCAAATATTAATTTAAAGTCTTCCTTATGGTGAAACTAACAGATCACTTTCAAGTCCGCTTGGATTGCCTGAGAGTGGATTAAACCACTTTCATGATGAATCCCGATATTTCTTTGAAAGGAATATGTTTATCCATTTATCACCTACTCATTTAAGACTTAAAAACACAGCAAAGCAGTAATCCCAGCGCTACTGAGCACGGTTAAGGAGGGTACTCTCCGGAGCACGTCCTGCTCGAGCGAATATAAATGCGCGTGACTTTTGGGATCTATTTTTATCACCAGCCTTAGAAAGGTTCCTTCCCAATGTCTTCCCTCACATAATTCTACCTCTAGGAACCTACTCAAAGGGATTAGCGGAGAGGCTCCCGACCATTTGCCGAGTGCGCGAAGAGGTTCGTCTTCTGCACTGTTACAGAACGGCAGAAACTGAACAGCACCCAAGTCATTAAATAAACTGTATCACGTCCACTGTGACGCGGGACCACACAGCCACCACGTGAATATACAGTCACATCACAAAGACCGTACGACATCACAGAAAAATACAGATACAGAACGGATTAACAGCGGGATCGTACCTCTATTTAAAACTCTGCAGGCAAAAAAGACACAAAAACACAAAACAAGGACATCTGCCCCAGACAGGAACGAACACCACTGCCTTGGGTGGTGATGTCGGGTTGTCGAGACTCCTATTTTCTGTCTCGGTGTGACACTTAATGATACATAAGAATCGAAATCGCCCAAGTCCTCTAAGAGGAGCTCGTCCTATTTTTCAGCCTCCGGCACGTCTCACATTAACAGAGGAGGAGGCGCGGCCGCAGCCCAGACGCAGGTTTCCAGAGCCAGCGTCGCCACATCAAGTATCCAAAGGCAAAACTAATGTCTTTAATTCATCAATTGGGGTACACCCAGGACGTCTTAGTAATGTCTGTTTGAAGACATTATCCTAATGTTATGACCCAGTTTTAATCCCTCCAAAATGACTTTCATTTAAAAGTAGCACGATGTTACAGACCTTCCCCTGATTAAACAGTGATTCTATCGTGAATCCGAATGTTTATGAGAGGACTTCATTCCCGGGCCCTCAGCTCTCTCCTTACGCGGGAGTGTGCGGGGCTCCTGGTGGGACGCTCCGTGCGCTGCAGGCCCCGGCCCCCCCCCCCCCCAGCGGCCCCACCACCCCCAGCGGCTAGCCAGGCCGAGCGAGCGGGCAGGCGCCCCTCGACTCCGCCCCCGCGTCACAGGCCGTCGGTTCACCATCCCCTCCTGCTGAGTCTGCCCAGGAGCCAGGCTCCTCACTGGGGTTAAGGAAACACTCCCAGCGCAACCGGACACTACTTATTAATTGTGCAGCCCTAGCCGAGGAGAAGGAAACACTAGACTCGCCTTTACACAACGGGAGAAAAATATCTGTCCCTCGCACAATAAATACCCTCCAGACAAATGCTAAGTCTTCAAAACCATGAATCCTGCAAGAAGCGACCAGCAAAAACCATGTGTGCGTCTTTGGCCTCGTAGTTCCACTTTACAGAATCTAGGTTAAGAAAATGCGCCAAAATAGGGGGAAAGCTTCATGTTCAAACATATTCCCTGCAGCAGCGTTCACGATTGTGAAATCTTAGAAATGGCTTAAATGTTCAGCAAGAGGGGAACATACGGAAAAGTGCAGTTCAGCCATTCAACGGACTATCTAAAGCCACTAAAAATGATGCTATGTAACAACATGTCAGAAAGCTTACGATAGAATGTCAAGCGCAAAAAGGAAAAATACTAAATTATCTCTCTACTTAGAATATAAACATGACAAAAGGAAAAAAAAAAAAAAACACATGCAGAGACCAAGTCTGAAGAGAAAGAAACCAAAAAAGCTACCAGTGGGTTTATTAGGATGGCTCCAGAGAGCACGGTCTCCGTCCGGAAAGTGCCTGGTGGTGCACCAGGAGGGCACGGTAAGCCCAAGGTCATGGGTCCCCGGAAGAGAGGACATAAAGGAGGCGCCTACAAGGTTCTACATTGGAAATGAACCGAGGCTGGGGTGGCAGGCGTGGGAAGGTAGGCAACAGAGGGGCAGGCAAGAGGACGGCAGAGGGAGGTGCCCAGAGGCAGGGTTTTAAAGAGCAGGGATCCCAAGCATTCCCGTTAAGTGATCGGCTTGCTGCAGGGTAACCCCCAAGCCCTCCATCAGTGTGTCCCTCCCACGAAGGTCTCGTGGGAATAGTCTCCAGGGTCCTTGCCAGGTGGAGGCGGTGCCGAAGGAGGCACGGCCAGGGACAGGGACACAACTCACGGGTCTGACCCAGAGGAGGAGGGAGAGAAGGCAGGAGGAGAAGATCAAAGAGGCAGAAATAGCCCAGAGAAACCTGGTCCACGGACACTCACAGAAACCACACGGGGATGCAGCCAGAAGCCCAAAGAAGGCAAGTGCAGGGGCAGGTGCTGGAGGAGCCCGCTGACACCTCACTTAGATCCAGCGCGAGCGTTTCCTGCCGTTGGTGTGTTTTCAAACTGTGCTCCTCGGGCCCTGAGTGTCCTCGGGGAGCCTCGGAAGCCACCATGGAGGACGACGTCTCTACCGTATGTCCTTCACAGACGGGGCCTCCGGGTAAAGTTTCATCCAAAAAAAAAGTGGGGGGGAAGGAGGGATGAGGTTCTGCTGCTATAAAGACCTTGCATTTCTGAAAACCACGGTTCTATGTGATCAGATGTCAACAAAAGGCTTTTGGAAAGGAGGTGCCGGTGTCTGATCTGTGCTCTGGGTCCACTCTGGGCGCCTGGCAAACATCCAGTGGAAGAAGGAAGCAGACACCAGAGCACGTCAGCTAAGGTCCAGAGCCTATACCTGGGCTCAGAACACTACACTCTGGGGTCAGACCCGCCCACCCTCTTTTTGGCAAATAAAGTTTTACTGGAACAGAGCCACACTCATTCATTCACGCGTAGTCCCTGGCTGCTCTCTGCTACCACAACTGGATGCAGTAATCACAACAGAGACCACGTGCTCCACAAAGCCCTAAATATGTACTCTCTGTCCTTCCCCAGGAAAAATTTCCCCATCCTGTCCTATCCCTTGAACTGCTGAAATACATGGACTTAGCAGCACTAACCCCGTCTCATAGCCCAACAGGAGGTCATCAAGACTGCAGAGCCAGGAAGTAGAGGAGAGCTCAGGGCAGGCGGAGGGTGGGAGGCTGACCTGCCAACTGAGCCCACGGCCCACGGTCAGAGGCAGGACAAGGGGCTGAGCCAGCAGACGAAGGGTCACACCCAACGGGAAACACAGCAGGTTTACAGAGGCGCGGACTATCCAAACGGGGGCTGGGGGGGGGGGGGCAGTGGGCTCTGCGGCATCCGTCCAGTTCAAAGCAAGGGTGTTCAACGTGACGGGGCCCCTCAGGAAGAGTCTGGAAGAACAACAGGAAAGTAACGAGCCTTGGGACGGACACGTAACCCCGCGCTTTCCAGTCTGCTTTCTGCCCCGTTGGAAGAGCCAGGAAATGGCAAGTCACAGTATCAGTCCTCATTACAAAGTAAAAATGACTCTTCCCCAATCACCAACACCTTCAACAAGCACAGCTTTCCCCGGTGATGAATGATAGTCCCAACGACCAGCTCCGGCCCGGCCAGCATCTCCCTCCATGAGACAAACAGTCAAACGTCACTACGCGGCTTACTCAGGCAAGACGGCAAATCGCTGTCTAAACCAGGACACCGGGATCCCTGGGTGGTGCAGCGGTTTGGCGCCTGCCTTTGGCCCAGGGCGCGATCCTGGAGACCCAGGATCGAATCCCATGTCGGGCTCCCGGTGCATGGAGCCTGCTTCTCCCTCTGCCTGTGTCTCTGCCTCTTTCTCTCTCTCTGTGTGACTATCATAAAATAAATAAAAATTAAAAAAAAAAAAAGATTTAAACCAGGACACCCTGGCTGTGTCTGAAACGCTTAGCAGAGCTTAGCTTACCTTGGGAGAAATGGTTCTCCAGGACCGAGGCCTTCTCGGTCTCGCTGTCTTGCTTCTGGTCTCGGGAGAGGACGGAGGACTTCTCGGACACTTCACAGTCGGACAACGCGTGAGAGGCCGAGGGCTCGGGAGACTCGGGGAGGATGTGCTGGTAGGTTGAACGGTCCTCCTCCGTCCTTCACCGTTGGGATTGAAAGAGAAATCATTTCCCACACTAAGACCCCCGGCCAGGACCGGGACTGGGGAACACTTCAGATTACCTGGCCTTTTCGAATTTCCCCACATTTGCAACTTTGCTTTGGAGCCCGTTTGCTTCCCTGGAGCATTTGATGAGCGAGGACACTGTCAAAACACCCAGCTCGGTGCGCTTGAGCCTGGAGCCACTGCCGGGGTTCTGGGGAGGGCCTCCGAGAGGGCGCGAGTCACTGGCAGCTGCTGACCAGCGCCCCCTCTGCAGCCGGCATCTCGGGGGTCCTGGCCTACTGGGTGCTCACACAGACCCACGACCCTCAACCAGCGCCGGGGACCCGAGGCACGCCACGAGCTGGCCCACAGTCTCAGCCTGCAAGCGGCAGAGCCAGCCTCCCACCGCAGGACAACCCAGACCCACCAAGGGCCTTATGGGTTTAAGAAGCTCAAAACCCTCACGGCCCCCAGGCAGGTCCCAGTACCGCCAGCCCGGCCATCATCCAGCTGCCGCCCCGTATTTCCCAAGAGCCACCTGAGCCGTGACGAAACCCCCCCCCCCCCCGCCCCGAACTCCGTGAAAACACCCATGATCCTGCACTTTAGACAAGCTCCGTAAGCCAGGCTCTTTTCTGCCCCTTTCCCTGTCACTCCTTGTCTCGTCATTCATGAGCTCAGACGAGAGCAAAGGACTCAGAGCTGCAACACGTTCACTAACAGGCAGACACCGGGCGCGACGTCCCCCGACGGCAGGCAGGACGGGTGCGCGGGCTCGCCGCTGCCTCGCGCAGGAGCCGACGGGGCCAAGGGCACCCGTTCCGTTAGCTCGGCAGTGACCCGCGGAGCGCTAAGCCCGCCACGGCAAAGGGCGGAACAGAAGGAAAAGGAACCAGCCCGTCAGGTGGGAGCGTGACGCACGGCTGAGGCGGGAAAGGCTCCCTGCTCGTCCCAGCCGCCTCTGCGCGCCAGCACGTCTCTGCCCACAGCAACCCCGTCGCGCCCGCCCCAGTGCAGCCGCCCCACGGCCCTCCCCCCTCACCCAGCCCAGAATCTGGGGCCCAGCCCAGCGCGACCCCGCCGCCCCCCACTGCCCCTGCCCCCGGCCTCCCGTCCGTCGGGCCTCAGCTAAGCCTGCTCCGCTGGGAGGCTCGCCGGCCTCTCCACAGCCTCCGCGGGGACGGGATCCGTTCTCGGGAGAAGGGAAGGGGAGGGCTGACCCCGGAGGGACCTGCCGAGACACTGCGGTGGGAAAGGGGCACTGAAACGCCCACCGCTGAGCCGTGCCGCGTGCCCGCCGGCTCACTCCTACGATGCCGTGGCCTTCGTGATGCCAACAAAGCCTAAAACTCTGCTCCCCGTTTCGTTTTACCCCCAGAAGCCCAAAGGGCTCCAGAGAGGACAGAAACACCAACCGCAGCGAGGGCCCTGCGCGAGGCGAGGGAGCGGGGACAAGACCCCGACAGTTCCCGCGGGCCACCGGGGCGAACTAGGACAGCATACAACACGTCCAGTCGGCCAGCGGTTCGTGACGTCCAAACACACGCCAGGCGGGCGGGGCCGGAGCAGCTGCAGAGACGTCCAAGGCACAGTCTGTCCCTCAACAGGCAACGTGCACCGACGACGAGAGCCCGGGAGTCCAAAGACTCGAGGTCAAATCCCAGCTCAGCCTCTCAACGGCCGGCACGCAGCCCTCACCCTCGGGTCCTCGTCCCAGGACGGGAACTAGTTAGTGCTTGCCCAGTAGGGTCAGAGGGAGGGCGCGGGAACGCCTAGGCCAGCAGCTGACACACGGCCCCGGCCCCACGAGCAGTCACCAGGGGAAGGAGACATGCAGGGCACATCAAGGCGCCACGTGCTCAGGGCTGGACCAGGGTGGTGTCAGCGCTACGGAAGAGAACTGGCCCTGGCCCTGGCCCTGGCCCTGGCACAGAGGAGAGAGACGGGCACGTTGGGGAGAGCCAGGCTCAGTGCCCCACAGACCGACGACGGCAGCGCGCGGCTGCGCGCAGCTGGCGTCCCGGCACGAGCTGCGGAACAAATGCACGGTGAGCTGAGACGGGAGCGTGGGTTACGCTGGGGGGGGGCCTCGGAGGTCAGGCAGCTGAGGTCCATCCTGCGGGTCCCCAGGGGCCAACAGAAGGAACACGGCGTCCCCCTCAAAGCTCCCGACAGACGAGCGCCGCAATGGCTGAGAGCCGCCGAACGACAGGTGCGCGGCGCGACCTCCTGGTCCGCACGACCTCCTGGTCTGCGTGGCCACCGTCCGTCCCGGCCACCGTCCAACCCCTGGGTCTGTGCGTCCCCACAAGAGGCGGCACCAGCCGAGCGCGAGGGAGCCAGCATCCCCAGCAGACGCGCCTGCACGGCCTGCGTCCCGCACGCCCACACTCACCTCTCCATCACCTCGGTCTGGGGGCTCACGTCCACTTGAACTGATTTTCCTGGAAGCAGAAAGAACATCAAGAAGGAGAAGGAAAACGTTACAAGGAACGAACGAATGAGTGAATACAAACGAGCCTTCCCTAGTCATTCTGGCTCACACGCCCGCAGAGGCCCTGATGCGCTTGCTCACCACCCAGAGACGGAGGGCAAGACGGCAAGGGCCCCCGGCACCACGGCCCCGGCCCCGGCCCCGGCGCCACCACTGCAGGTGGCCCCGCGGACGGGCTGCGGCTCTCCCCCTCTTCCTTCCGCGCTGCGACCTCACCTTTTCCCTTCCTACTTTATCATCAGTGTTTTTCTTACGGAATTCGCCTGAGAAACGTGATTCTAGTGACTGCGTTATATGCCACGGTCACCGCCAGTCCCCTCTGCGACACGAGGGTCATGTCCGATTTTTCACTTTTATAAATAAAGGAAATAAACGCCTCTGCACATACAGCTTTACCTGCATTTAAATGCTTTCCTTGGGGAAGACTCAGAAGTGGGACCAGCAGGGAGGAGGGGAGCGCGGCTGGAGGAGCCTGGGCCTGCAGCAGGGGCGGGACGATGGGGATGGGCCAAAGGCAACGAAACGAAGCTCCGGGCGCCCTGGCGAAGAGACGCGCTGCCCCCCTGCGTGGCAGCCTTTGCGGTTTGAAAGGCGACACGGGAGCCCAGGTTTCAAAGAGACCAACAACTTCACGTTAAAAATACTTCAGAGCCCTGGAAATTGCAGACCGGGATGAGCTCTTTGGAGAAGCTAACGTGTGGCTGAAGAAAAAACACAAACCTTCTAGAGCCGTACTTGAAAAGTGAGACTATAATTAAACTGCACCCACACACTCCATTTTCAGAGCTACTCCTAAAAGGGAAAGTTCTTGAACACCCAGCGCAAAGGGAAAGAGCACCGGAGACTCAGGCGTGGGGCTCGCGCCCGTGGCCCCTCAGCACGCGGCAGGACGGCAGTCCTGGGGCCTGAGCGACCGGGGGCCCCGCCCTGGGGACGCCTCCCCCGCCGACCGTGTCCTCGGCCTCACACGGGTCACACTGGCACCGAGTCAGCTCTCCACCTCACAGCGAAGGACTGGAACTCCGTGTGACGTGTGCCCTCTCTTACCCGGACGTGCCCCAGTTAAGCAAGGGATCTGCACACCCGAGCGCCCGCTCAACCACAAACCCAGGTCTCGATCCTCTTGGTTGCATCCCCACCAGAAAGGCCGTGACGTTCTGGCTCCCGAAAAGGGAGGGGGACAGCAGTGCATGGCCTCCACCTCTGTCCTCTACACCCCCTGCCAAGACGGGGGATCTCCACCTGACCGGGCCCATATCCAAGACGCCGACCGGCTGCAGGACCCCGTGAGTGGGCAGACACAGCGCTAGGACGACGGCCCGGCACCTCCCATCTCGCACCTGCACAGGCTGCTCACGACACTCGGCTGAAACGCGGACCCTGACGATGGGCCGGCCGCCCACCGGCCGTCCAAAGGGCTTCGGGGTCTACACGACCGGCCGGGCACACAGTAACATCATCCCCTGCTTCGCGGTACCACCGTCTTCAGGAGCACAGGTGACACCCAGAAGCTTCACGGGGTGTGCCCACGGGGTAGGGCACCATCGGTCTGGGGCACGCGGTCAGCACTCTGAGACTCCTGACCATAAATCCGTCCCATGAGTATCGCAAAAACTGCTCTTCATGCCCTGACAGAACCCACGGGCAGAGAAGGACGTGTCCGCGGCCACCCGAAGCTCGGGTCTCCCCGTCTTCTCATGGGACCTCCTTCCAGGAGCCCGTGATGGCTCAACGACCATCGTACGCCGCCCACTCCCTAAAACCAAACAGCCAACTGCTGGCGCGGACTGGGATCGGGGCCAACACACCAGCGACGCCCTGGATCTCGTGGTGGGCCTGCCTTCGCACAGGCGACGGGGCACGTGTGTCAGGCTCCCCCTGAAGCTCAGGAAGCACGTCCTGAAAGCTCCCAGCTTTCAGCCAGATCCTAACGGCTACACCTAAAAGCTGCGTAGGGGGTGGCGGCGGCATCTTTTCTAATAAAGAGGCGTCTATAGTTATGCGACCCTCCTGGAACAGGCGCGCGAGTGCCAGGCGGGCCAGTCCTGTTAGCGGTCGGCCGCCCTGCTCCCCGCACTGCGCCATCCCGGGCGCCGCCTCCTCTGGGAAGCCTCTCTGGAAACAGCACCCGCCGCCGACCGCACAGGATCCAGCTCAAATATCACAGCCTGGCCCCTCCCACGTGACCTGAGCGTTTCCTCCTCCGCACTGATAACCTGCAGCACACATTTCCGTGCGCCTCCAGCGTGCCCCTGCCTGACGCTCAGGGCGGGGATGAACGAGGAGCCGCCCTACCCACGGCTCAGAGCTGCGTGGGGACGAGGGACCCAACAGACAACTGCACCACCGGCCGGGACAAGGGGGCACGGGACAGCACGGCAGGGCACGCGGGGGAAACCACGTGAGCCGGCCGGGACCGTCGGGGACAACTCAGGGGAGGTGACGGGGTCACATCTTTGAGGCAGGAAGGCGCCGTATAAAGACAAGACGCTATGGGGCCACGTGGAGGGCAGATTCCAGGGATACTCGGGAGGAAAACTCTTCCGTTTTCTCTGATCGCCTGGGTCGGTTGCCGTCCTGATTACGGCCCCGTGCCCAACGCCACTCCTAACGTACGCTTCCCCGACAACCATGCCCCCTTCCTCCGGGAAGCCTTCCTTCCCTTCAGGGCTCCGGGGTGCCTCCCTGCCAGGCCCCACCGTGCGGGTCAGACCAAGCCGGACGACCCCGAATCAGAGGGTGCCCTGGAGTAAGATCCAAACCACACAAAACTATCCATATTGTCCTCAAATCCTGGCTGGACACGACACCTACGGCCCCAGTCTGGGGGGGCCAGGAGAACGCGGCCCCCGTCTTCCAGGCGTCTGTGCTCTGAAGAAATAAAAATACGCCCACAGGAAATCACTGCTCTCACCTCCCGAGCCCCCCGGATTGGTCGGACAGGACACCAGACGCTCTGAATCATCTCACTTGATCCTCACGAGTAAGTCTGCGAGACAGGAACTATGTCCTCACAGGAGAAGTCGACCACTTGGGGGTACGAGAAGCATACGCTGGGATTCGAACTCAGGTCTGTCTGGCTCCAAAGGTTCTATTCTTTCCACCCGGCAGAGTGTCCATCACAGGGCCAGACGGGACTGTCATACGCAAGCACGCGCATTAAAAACAATAGTTTTGCTTCCCCTTGGGATGAACAAAGAAAGCTTCCTAGAAGGCGAGCAGAATTTCTAGAAGGGAAGAGAGAATAGACGCCTTCTAGAATAGGGACTGGTTCGAACACAGTCCCGGGAGCGGGGAAACGCGAGCAAGGCCTGCAACCCAGACGTACTAGCGGGGACGCCCAACTGCACGGGAGCGTGAAGGGCACGACGCCCCGTGCTCGGGGGTCAGGCTGTGACGCGAGCGGCCCGGGCTCAGGTCCCGACTCTGACCCGCCCGCGTGACCTTGAGCAAGTAAATCCACTTCTCTGCTCCTCTCTTAGTCACGGAAGGTGGTAAACAGCCTGGCGCAGACGTGCAGCTCACAGGGCCCAGCCTGGACACGGCAGCCCGTGGAAGGCCTTGGAAGAAACGAACGGTGCGGCCTCATCCCTGCAGCCAGAGGAGAGTCCAGGGGAAGGACCCCCGCGGCTGCCTTCTACCCCTACCCACGTGGCTAGACCCCGACACCCGTGGGGAGCTTGCGGAGGAAAGGGACCAGCTCCCGACCTTCCTGGTCCCTCCCGCGGTGTGGACTCAGGGATACCTGAGGGCGACACCGTCTTCCTGACTCGTGCTTCGGGGCAGGCACATGGGGCGGCAACACTGGCCCTCGGTCCACCGTGGGTCCCAACCGAGTCCTGAAGGTCACAGACCCTCGCCCCGGAAGAACGCACATGCTCAGGAGGCCTTGCAGGGTTCCGGCCCCAGAGAAACCCCTAGCCCGTGACGCTAGGAAAGAGCCGGCTCCGGTCCTGCGAGTAGAGAAACCACGCTACCGTCGTACTTCTTGGGTTCCGCCGCCTACGTGGTATGAAAGGAGAGCGGAGGTGCCCGCGAAGGTCCCGGCACGGCGCCCTCCTAGTAGCCCGACACGGGAAGCGACCTGAATGCCCGCCTGCGCGGAAGGATGAAGTGAATCATGGTATCTTTGTACAAAAGAATGCTCCGCGGTCACTGAAACTCGCGGCGTATGTTGATATTGTCTACACCTGAACAAAGGGAAAGGCTGCAAATAGTTCCAGTTCCACAAAAAACACACATCAGTATAAAAAACATCTGGGAACATAGAGTCCAGGGTGTTCACTTTCGGTGCATACATGATGCAGTTACAGGAGCATTTGCTTGTCTGTTATTCCACAATAAACACGTAGTGCTGCGTATTAAGGGGGAAGAAGACTTTATTTAAAGTTTTTAAGGACTCATGCTAGGCAACCACCTCAAGTATAAAACTACTTTACAGTAAGCTCCTTTCGTGACTCAGGAGCCAGATCTCTTCGACCGCATCCAAGAAAGACCCGCCCCTGTGCCATTTTATTCTCTAAGAATGGGAGTTGTCGTCAGGTACCTGAGACTTTTATGCCTTTTGTGCAAGAAAATAAAGTTCTATGCTTTGTGTTGTCTGCAAAGCCTGAAATGCTTCTGCTCCCAGAACTGCAGGGAACCACAAGTAAGATCTCCTCGGCCTTGTCAAGGTAAATAACTGAAAAATAAATCAAGGGGGGGGGGGCGGGGCGGTGGATAGGATGAGGGAGGCGGGCGGCTGGCGCCCGAGGCGCTCTCCCAGCCTCCCGCTGCCCGGCCCCGGCTGGGGCCGCCTGGTAGGAAGCGGAGGCCCGGACCGAAATGCCTCGGGCCTGGACCCTACAGCTCCATCTTGAGGATCAGTTACTCCCCCGGTATCAAAATGAGAACTAGCTGACTTGGAAACCCTTCCTCAGGAGACTGGATTTCAGGAGGCTGGGGAGGTCACCTGCCCCCGTGTCCGTGGCCCCCGAGGCCCGAGGGGCTGCTACCAGGACGGCGGGTTGTGCAAGGAGCCGGGCGCCACTCCCTGGGCCCAGAAGCCCAAACTATCCCACGTTCTGTCCTGGAGCTAAGTTGAACATATGTGGGCTCTCGTGAGCCATCTGTTTTGTAACGTAGGAAGACAGAAGAGCTGGGGTCAAACCTTGGTTTCGCCAAGTCAGTTCTAACTTTGGGCAGCGGACTCTCCTCAGCGCGGCGGAGCTCCTCCAGTAAGACAGGCTGCGGTGAGCATGAGCCCCCGACCCGCACGCTCCAGGTACAGGCCCCGCAGCCCCGAGCGCCTGTGAGCCGGGCAGCCGGCACCGAGGCAAGGCTTCGTGCTCGTTACCAACTCCTACAGCTCACGGAGGAAAGCTCTGGATTTTGAGCAGAAGGAACATGACGCGACTTACGCTGTGAAAAGATCAATCGCTCTACTGTGCGGAAACGGAGCATCGTGGGACACGGGGCGAGGGAGGGGCAGCCCGGGTCCAGGGAGGCGAGGACTGCGGGGCATCAGCGAGAGGAGCCCCGGCGACAACGAGGTGGTGCCAAGTGGTCAGGTCTGCAAGACACTCGAAGGCAGAGCTTCAAGGGGGGGGCGGCGAGCGGGGCGGGAGGAGCGCTGGCTCCGGGGGCGGTCTTCCTAGCAGCCCAGGGAGGAACGGGGTGTCCCCGGGGGGAGGGACTGGCCACATCCACAACCACGGGGAGTCTGAGCCACGTGCGGTCCAAAACCGATCGCCGGCTTCAGCAGAGGGGAAGCTGTCGGTGCCTCGGGCACAGGCCACTTCCGTGGAGAGCTGCGGCCTGAAAGCCGTTCCAGGAGGCGTGGGAGAGAAGGGCCCTGGGAAGTTAGCCGGGTGGATACACAGGAGGGGAGCAAAATAGTGACGTCACAGAGGCCATTTAAATGGATAAAGTTTTAACTGGGGAACCACCTTCACAGTTTTCATATTCAAAGAATAAAATCAAACCAGGAAAAACAGGAGACAAACCCTAAAACTGGGAAATAAATGCAAGCGGGAAAAAAATAGATCTGATCATACTTCAAACACTGTAGAAAGAATGAAGCCAAGCAACTTTTAAGTCTAATCCCTGACTATGTCTCCTGAGCCTAAAAACTAAGAGGTCTAGAAATAAACCGTGATCTTTTCGTGGGTTTGTGTCTCACAGTGGCTCGGAGGGGGCAGCCCTGGACCCATCTGTGTGTGTTAGAGAAGCGGGCACAGCGGCGGAGACAGTGACACTGTGAGGGCCGGGCCCCTCGCTGCTGGGGACGGGACCCAACGCGGAAGCGGGAACAGCAAGGAAGGACACACGGGGCTGGACTGGGACTGGAGGCACCGCTGTGAAATAACCATTTTTAAAATAAATCAGATGCTGTTACACACACAATCGGATGTGTGCACATGCACCTGAGATCTACCCTCGCTCTGCCTGCTAAATGGCCTGGAAACGACGACACTCTAGTAGCAGTCAAAACACCCCGTACCATGGCTTTTAAAGGGCATCCCCCTCTAAGATGAACCAGGGCTACTTGGAGAAATGGCTGACTCAGGGGCAGGGACAGTACCAACGAGGCTGGAACATCTTTTTTCGTGCCAGAAAGCACAGAAGTGCTCCCCAAAAGAGGGAGACCTGTCAAAAGGAATTGCCACTTGCCACATCCAGAACAACGTGCGCGTTAGTACGAATGACAGGACAAACACTATCCTGCTGGATAGAGTAAGAAGCCGCAAGTCCACGAAGGGGAGATAAAGGGAGAGTCGGTCCTTGTAGCAGACGCCGTCTCATAAGGAAGGAGGGAGGAATGACGGCATTAGGGGAAAAGCCGCCACGCGGCCAGCATCACGGCAGCAGCCGAGACAGGACACGGAGCACGACTCAGGTGAGCACCTGATGAAGAACCAGGTATTTACGGGGTCGCCAAGTCCCCCCGCCGACTGCTTACATATCACACAGGGAAACACGGTCCTTCATATCGGAGGAACCTGACTCACATCACCTCAACCAAGCGACCGAAGTTACTTTCGCCAACGGGACAAGCCGATGGCATGCGCCTCGTAAACCCGGTACCACGAGAACACGACAGCGCTGCAGCATTCTTGCCAAAACCACCTAACCAATCTCATCTCCGCCATCTGATCTCATCGTAAAGAAGCAACAGATAATCCCAAACTGGGGCACTGGCCTGAAGTCTTCAAACAGGTCCACGTCGTGAAAGGCAAAGGGTGAAGGAAAAGGCTAAAGAAAGCCAAAGACCCGTGACAACTAAATGTAACGTGGGGACCGGGTCCTGGATCGGAATCAGGAATAAGACTCGTAAAAGGCATTAGTGAATCAATCAGTGAAAGTTCGGGATCCCTGGGTGGCGCAGCGGTTTGGCGCCTGCCTTTGGCCCAGGGCGCGGTCCTGGAGACCCGGGATCGAATCCCACGTCGGGCTCCCGGTGCGTGGAGCCTGCTTCTCCCTCTGCCTGTGTCTCTGCCTCTCTCTGTCTCTCTCTCTCTCTCTCTCTGTGACTATCCTAAGTAAATAAAAATTATAAAAAAAAAAAAAACTTAAAAAAAAAATTAGTGAAAGTTCAACACAGCCTGTACACGGGATGACGACACTACGTCATGAATTCAACAGTGGCTCTGAGGCCGTAGAGAACAACGCCCTTGGCGTGAGGGGCCACACGCTTTGCCGCATCTAGAGGGAAGGGACAGGATACGGCCAATCCACCCTGGGAAGGTTAGGAAGAGATGATGACGACGATGATGACGACGACGACGATGATGATGATGCTGATGCTGGGCTCCTGGGTAAGAAGAAGAATGTCGGGCGCCTGGAGGGCACCTGACGGGCTCAGTCGGTGGAGCGTGTGACTCTTGATCTCCGGGTCAGGAGTTCGAGCCCAACGATCGGGTGTAGAGATCACTTAAAAATAGAATCTTTAAAGAAAAATACCAACGTGTGCGTACACGCACGTATGTGTGTACACATGCAGAGGGCCCCTGACTGAGGAGGCTGCAAGTTACATCTTCGACTTTAGGACGGTGCAAAAGCAACAGGCGTTCGGTGGAGAATACCTCAAATTCTGAATTTTGACCTTTCCCCAGGCTAGAGGCATGCAGTAGGGCTCTCCCTCGTGATTCTGGGAGCGGCAGCGAGCCACACGCCCCGTCAGCCCCGCCGTCACGAGGGTAAATGACTGGTACAACCGTCCGGGACCCACCTGGCCATCCTGCTTCTCGCCTTCAGCACAGCCCTCGACACAGGACATGAGGCACTCACTACTCTGTCATAAGGTGGGCTTTCTTTCACAGGATATCGCCAACTGTCGACCACGTGTTCTGAGCCCGTGTATGGTGCCCGGGCTGAGCCATGACGTTGGGTAGGTCACGTGTGTTAAGTGCATTTTTGACTTGACGATAAAGTATTCTGAACTTTATGGTGGGTCTACTGTGACCTCATCATAAGTCGAGTTAGGTCTGAATATTTACAGAGAGAAGGAGAAAATGGCAAAGCACATAAGACGAAAGTGATGAAGCTGGGTAAACAGCGTAATAGAATTTGCCGTTCTCGTCTCAAAAACATCGTGAATGATGATTATTTCTAGTCAAATGCAGTGACATCTACTGAAGTACCTGGCGCACAGCCACTGTTCAGCAAAGGTTCTCTTTCATGCTTCCTCTAACCACCTCTGACCCTTGAATATATTTTTTCAACCAATAAACGTCTGAGGTTTTCTTCTTTGCTCGTCTTGTTTAGCGTCGCCAACATTTACGACTCCTGAGTTCTTATCCACTCCCACTCCCACCGCCCAGCAAGACCCGATTTCCAGCCTCCCTTGAGGCTTCAGAGCAAGCACGGGGCAGGTGCGTGCGGGGTGGGGCCTCAGCGCCCTGACCCGGGCTGGCGGCAGAGCAGACCGCCAGGCCCACGGGAGCAGTCCCTGGAGGGGAGGCAGCCCGTGTGGCTCCGCTGTCACCTCGTCAGAGCAGAGCGGTTGCTCCGGCCCCTCCCAAAGACGTCCTGGATCAATAAATGATGATGTGTCTGAGGACTCGCAATCCCTCGCCCCACTTACCGCTGAGAAACAGCTTTTCCAATTTCTCGAGCAGCCCGGCACATTGATTCAGCTGCTCCTGGAAACCCTCGGCCACGTCGTGATCCACGTCGCCGGCCCGCAGCAACCGCTCGAACGCCTTCCTCGTGGCGTTCATATGTTGCCGGTAGATGACACAGATGCCGTGGCTCTCCTTAATCTGCTGTCTTTGAAGGGAGAGCTCCCTGGCTTGGGACTGAACTAATGAATCGTATCTGATAAAAGGGGGGAAAGAAAATGCTTGTACCATTTTTGAATTGAATTTTTGTGACCTTAACACTAATTGGAAAAATGACAGAGCACAATTTCTAAAAGCCTGCGGCTCTACGAGCATACACACTTCCAGAAAAATTGGAAGTGCGCAAGGTCGCTCCTTCGATTTCAAAACGGCCAACAAATGCTGGAACAAAGGTTCTTCTGCAACATTTTTGACCTTATAGAGCCCCCAATCACAGCACAGACGGGCAAGAACTCAGGAGGACAATTAGTTCCCATCTACTCTTCAAAAATAATATTCTGAACCATTGAAACACGTGTTCCGAGGGTCAGGGGACCTACCACAAATTCTCACGAACAAAAAAGAAACCGTAACTCGGGAAAACAAAAATGGGACTCTCTCCCCTCGACTGAAAGGTCAGGGAGGAATCGCCACGCTGACTACCACTTACGGAGGGTCCGCGACCTGCCAGTCACCGCATCAGGGGTTTTTAATAAGCGAACTGTCCTTGCGACCTTCTGTCAAACCCGTGAACCTCCTCACTTACCGGGGGGCACCGGACTCCGCTGGCACGGGCAAGCGGGGACGGCAGCGTGCCCCCGAGGCCCGTGCTCTATCAGCACCGCCTCCTGGCTCCGACCCGCCATTGCCCGGACGAGCCCGCCCGTCCTCCCGGCACGGGGAAGAATACGGGTTAAGGGAAGTGCGGCCCCCGCCGGCTGCGGCCACAGTAACCTGGCCCCCAGGGCTCGGCACGGACGCTGACCCTTCGGTCGCCCCTTCCCTGAAGCGAGGCCGGCGTGGGGCTGCTGATGCCCCGATCACGTGGCCCCGCACGGCAGGGGGGCTGAGGAAGCACCGGGGCACGGGGGCCCGCGGCCCGCCACGGCTCTGGGCACGCCCCGTCCCCTCGGGCAGCCCGCTCGAGGCTCGCGTCCTCACCCGCAGAAACACGTGTGAGAGGCCCTCCTCTCCGGCTGACCGAGCGCTCATCAGTGGCCAGCGGGGGTCTGACGCTACCACTGCCCCTCGATAAACACGGGCTTCCTCCCGTCCTGCCGCTCGGGAAGGCTGGAAAAAACCCACTCTGGCTCCTGACGCTTCCGAACTACACGTTTGTCAAGTGAAGCAAGTAAGTGACGAATGAAGGTCAACTTCACAAGTGACGGCTTTGTCGTCACAGCTCATAAGGCAAAGCTGCACGTGTCTGTGCCCGTCAAGCACGGCCTAAGAACTCTTCTCTTTCTACGCGGGCCGATGCTCGAGGATGACCTTAAAGGGGAAAGATCTGGAACAGGTTTATGTTCTTCCCACCCGGCCTAGGACGTCGGTCTCCGTCCCAGGGAGAAAGGCAGTAGCGGCTCCGCGAGCGGACGCGGCCGGGCGGCAAACGTGCCGCAACTCACCGAGGGCCAAACCCTCGCCTTGGCCTCAGCACCCAGGCTGACGAGGGCAACGTCCGCTCCGCCAGCTTCAGGAGCCGCGAGACCAGAATGTGTACGGCCCCTGCGGTCTGTGGCCTCGTGCCCACCTCTCCTCGGGCCCAGCGGCCTCGCACCGTGGAGCCTCCCCCAGTGCCCACCCCCCACCGCCAGCCGAGCAGCGTTGCCCCGTAGCTCGGGGGCTCCGACCTAGGGGCAGCGGGGGAACCGCGGCGGCAACAGTGGGACAAGCAGCGGGGGACGTACCTGGAGGGTGACAGATCTCGGAACTTATTCTGCAGGTCGTGGATTTCACTGAAAAGCCCCAAGTTCAAATTCTGCTCCTTCTGCAGCTCGCGCTCCTGTTGCAGGGGCTGCTGCCTGAGGCCCTCCAGCAGCCCGCCGTCGGTCACCTCTGGGCCCAGCTGCCGGAGGATCTTCATGTGCTTCACGTAACGCACTCGGTGCAAACTTGAAAACGTCATTTCTTCCTCGTCGGCGCTACCCTTGGGCTTGCTCAGCACATCCCGGCCCCCTTCTGTCCCACACAAAACCGTGATAATGGCCTCACTGCACTGCGAGTGCTTCTGCAGCTGAAATAAGAAATTCCGGTAGCCCTGGAGCTCAGTTTCCAAGTCACGGATTTTCTGTTTTAAGCTTTCTGTATCACTGGAGGCGTCGATGTTCTCAGACGGAGGGGCCCCAAACGCGCTGACTGCGGCGGAAAGCGGACTCTTAGAACTCCAGCAGGCAGCTACCACGGCTGGGCCTGGAAAATCTTCAGAATTCCCTTGGCATGTGGGCAAGACGGCAAGGCCGTCGGGCGGGTGGATCTCAGCGTCTGCGAATGAGACACACTTGCGTCAGCACGGCCTGGGCCGAAATCCACCGCCGTCCCCACCGCCGTCCCCACCGCCGTCCCCGCAGGGCCGCGGCCGCCCCCAGGCCTCTCTGGCCTAGCCCCTCTCCTACCTCCCAACCGGCCTCTTCCTCAGAGCAACTATTCTAAAACGTGAACTGACCACGACGCCCACCAACGCCCACCTCCAATTCATCACCAAGGATTAAACCCCAAATCCTCTGGCAGCGCCGGGGCCCCTCCGCCGAGTAGCCGGGCAGCCCGCCCTGGACACCCCTCCACCACCTCTGGAGATGCCCCACAGCTCGCCCCAATCCCTTGCACCCACCGGGCCGTGGGGGGCCTCTATGCTTTTGCACGTGCTCTTCCCTCGGCCTGGGGCTCACTCGCTCCCCTGCGCCCGCTCAACGAACTCTGCCTACCCCTGAGCGCGCAGCTCTGACCCTCCTCCCACGGGCCCACCTCCACGCCGACCTGTCGCTCCGCCCGCGCCCCCACAGCGCCTTCCGCACTCCGCCGGGGCGCTCGGCCGTGCTGGGTGCTGCCGTAGGAACTACGTGGGCTCCTGGATTCCCGGCTCCCGCAGCCTCACCCTCACACCCTCAGGGACGGCGCCTAAGCCAGGCCAGACGGCCGAGGCTCTGACGGGCACCGGGGCCCGTGTGAAGTAACGCTGAAGAGCAGTCGTTCCAAAGCTCAGGACTGATGAGTCGTTTCCAGTTTCCCGGGGGCGCCGCGATGGCCCCTGCGTGAGTGTCCCACTGACGCACGACCCTGCCAGGAAGTACTTCCCGACGGTCGTTTGAACCCCCGAACCCCCGAGGGCGGCCAGGCTCGCCTGAGGGTGGGCGGGACCGCGAGGCCAAAGGGAGCGGGGCTCACACCCGGCTTGGCCACGCGCTGCCCACACACCGGCCTGAGGGGGGTAATTTCACGTCTCGAGCCTCAGTGTCCCCACAAGGATGTCTAAGCTGCTTGCCGGGAACTCCCAGCTCCGGCCTGAGTCCGGAGCATCCGTCCTGGACCACGCAGCACACCGCCTGCGTGCAGGGGACGCTCAGCTCCGTGCACGGCCGTCTGAGTCCTCGGAAGGCTGCAGAAGGCGTGGAAACACCCGGCCTCACAGGCCAGCAGACCTGGCCCGAGCTCCGGCCCTGCCACCTCCTGGCTGCGTGACCTGGGCCGCCAGGTTCCCGACCCCTGAGCCTCCCTCAGAGGCTTCGTCCACAGAACGGGAAGAACACCAGGTACCACGAAGGGCTCCGCCGGCTGTGGTCGGAGGCTCCACCGGGACAGCTCCTGCAGAAGGCGTGCGTGCGGCACACGGTGGTGGAGGAGCCTGATGCCGACAGCGCCCCCGCCCCGGGATGCTGGGAGCTGGAAGGGGGTGCCCAGCACGGGAGGCGGGGGGCCCGCGAGCAGGGGCTGTGGGCCAGGGGAACCGCGGCACCGACAAGCCTGTGGGCTGGGTGACAGGCCCTGGACGGGCTCCGAAGGGGAGCGCACAGAAGTGCTCGTCACGCCGCACGTTCCAACTTCTGGGTTCTGCAACTGTTCCTCGTGGCCACACGCCCGTTCCTCTCTGCTCACGACGCACGTACCATAAAATAACTCCTTTTATTTTAGAAAGCGGCTGCCGCATGACCTAAGGAAGCATTCCCAGTACCGCACCGCTGCTGCACGCCATCTGCGGTCGTCACCGGTGTCCGCGGCCTCTTGGGGTGCGGGGCAGGCGTGTCCGTCCGCGGGCCTGGCGCGGGGCCGGGGCAGAGAAGGTACCCCGGAAGGGCCTGCTGGCTGAAGGAGCGCCACACAGGGACAGACGCGAGGCCCCCACGGGCTTTCTTTCCAGCGAGTCACCTTCCAAACCAAGGAACTACCGTTGCCGGAACGGCCTCACGGTAACGGAATTTCATGGCAAGCAGCAGTGTTCGTTCACTCGGGGAATACAGAGCAGAGACCAACGCGATGAGCCCCTCACGGACGCCCTCCCACGATGCACGGACGTCAGCTACACGCGCACCTGCCGACGGGGACGGTCCGCACCCGCACAGCAACAGTCGGCTCCACAGCACGACTGACATTTGCACTCTTGCCCTCGACCTACAGCACCGTGACTGAGCGGCGGCACAGGTTTGGTCTCCAGGCTCCGAGACCAGCGTCCAGCACGTCTCGCAGCCCGGCACCCGCGCGGCGACTCAACTTCGCGGCTCAGTAGCCCCGGATGAAGGGCCGGAGGCGGACTTCTCACCTCGAATCCCTGCGTGGAGGGCGCGGGGAGGGAGGACTCAGAGCCGTGGCACGCGGGGGCTGTAGGCTTAGCCGGGACCTGGCCCAACGCCAGGTCAGCGTCACCTGCGCACCTAAGGACCAGGCGCGCAGCCTTCAGGACAACCTGTGAGGCGTCACTGGCAGCCCCATCTGGCCGAAGAGGAAATGGAGGTTCAGAGGCAGACGTGGCCCGAGGCTCGGGGCGCAGCAGCAGCAGAGCCCTCCGTCCGAGCCCGGCCACCGCCTCCTGCAGCAGCTGGCGTCCCCGTCCCCGAGGTCGGGTGCTGAGCCGGGACGGCCCCTCGCGCTCCGGGTCGCAGCCAGTAACACCGCGGCGCCCCCTGCGCTCGCCTCCCGGCACCTGCCAAGGGCAGCGGAGGCACCACGGACGCCCGAACCGGTCAGCTGGAGGCCAGCGCGAGGGGCTGCCGGCAGCGTCCGACACCGAGGAGCCCGGACGCCCGACCTGGAAAGCGGCAGGAGGCAGAGCCCTAGGGACAGAGCAGCTGCGGGCGACAGAGGGGGCCGTGCAGCCAGAGGCAGCCCCCAGGCAAACCAGAAGCACCTGCGGAAGGAGGAGAGGCGCTCCGTGACGCTGGGCACTTGGGAGGGAGACTGCCAGCCCGCCAGGAAGCCCTGGCCGCCGACGCACCGCCGACAGGAAAGCCACCGGCGTCCCCAGAACCAGTCGTCCACATTGGAGGAAACGCTGCAGTTCTGGAACCTTCCTGGACTCCGTGGGGGCACCTGCACGCCCGGCAGAGCAGCCTTCCCCTCCAAGCCCACGACACTCAGGAGCACGTGACCACGGGTCCCCCGCACTGGCCGGCGGCCTCGGGGGAGCCAGGGGCATCCCCGCAATCTCAGGGCCGCCTCGCGGCAAGTTTAGGACGCCTGAAGAGGTTTCCTACACGGTGAACTAGTCCTGATTCAAGTGGACTTTTTTTTTTAAACAAAAAAAGAGGAGGGAGTGGATCGAAGGTGAAGAGAAAACAGCACGTGTTCCTTCCAGGGGCAGGGGACAAGAACATCCTTTTAGGACCGTTTGTGCTGAAATAGATGGGCCGCGCCTGGGGCCTTGTCCCTGCGCCTCCACACCGAGCAGTGACGAAGCTCCTGCTCCGGAGCGGCTCGGGCTCACCTCCGGCCCGCCCAGCGCAGCAGCACCCCGCGGCGCCCGCCCAGCGCAGCAGCAGCAGCACCCCCCGGCACCCACCCAGCGCAGCAGCAGCAGCACCCCCCAGCACCCGCCCAGCGCAGCAGCACCCCGCGGCGCCCACCCGGCTGCGGCCGGGGCAAGGGCGTGACGAGTGCTCGGTGAGCTCTGACGCCCGGTCCCCTGCACCCGCAGCCGCCTACCGCTGACCAGCTGGACGACCCTGCATCAACTCTGTTTAATAACCTCAGCTTCCTCCCGTGTTAAGTGGGACTGACGACGAGGTCCCGAGATGCCGGCTGCCGGGCTTCGCGACCGCCCCCCACAGCACACCCCAAGGAGCGCCCGCACCCGGGCTGCGCAGTACACACGGGCCTGCGTTCTGACCGGTCTCGTGGGTGGCGTGATCACTGTCCCCCTCCGTGGCTCTCCAGACACAGGGCATGGCTTTGGCTCCGTTCTGCTCTCCCGGGCCGTCCTGGTAGGCTGCTCCCACAAGGGGCTGGGCTGCAGGCGTTCGGGAAGGAAGGAAAAATAAATAAAACCATAGGCTTGAAACTCAGCCAAGCAACTGAGAAGAACACAAAGATACAACAGGGAAAATAAAAACACTGGGGAGGCAAAATGCAATTTATAAGATAAAATTAATCTATCGAGCTGCCATAACAGGACGTAAAAAGCATAAATACGCTGCAGCTTGTCTGAAATGGTTTAAGTCCAGGCTCTCAAAAAACTATGAGTGAGAAAATGAATTCCACAGACTCGGGCCCACTCGTCCGAGCAGAGGCCTCGGGGTCCTCTGGGCACCCGGGGTGGCACCTGGTCGAGGCACCCTGCTGTCTCAGCCAGAAACACGCACGGGGAGAGTGTGCACCGCAGGCCCCGCGCCCAGTGCCATCAGGTCCGCGGCCCGAGCGCCCCGCTCCCGCCCGCGCTGCTCCGTGAACTATCTGCCCCCCCCCCAATGGTCTGGGAGTCCTCCGAAGGCAGAGACCCGCTCACCCCTCCCGCGTGTCTCTGTCTCCCACACACAGAGCACCTGCTGTGTTCCCGGGGGAGTCCACGAACGCGGGGCTAGACGGCTGCGCGGGAGGAGGCGAGGACCGGAAGGGACGGGGGCGGGGACGGCCATGCCACCGACGGCCCGCCCGTCCCGAAACCTCCACTGTGCTGAACCCAAGAACCCAACGATCCGTGGGGAACACCAGGGGCTACGGGTCACCAGAAAACCCACATGCGAGGTGGGGACAGCGGGCTTTCAGAGGCAGCGCAGGGCACGGCCTGGAAACCAGGCAGACGGGTGTGAATCCAGGTCCGACGTCACTGACCGCGACCGCAGCCAGGTCCCTCCATCGCTCCAAGTGCCGCCTGGTGATACAACGGGGCGGGGACCGCTCTGCCTCAAGGGCAGTGAGGAAGATGCCCCCGCACGGCGGCCTTCAGGCGGGCAGGGAGGCGCGACACCCCCGGCACAGATCGTGTCCCGGACGCGGGCCGTGCGAGGCTCCAGGCGCCTCCTGCCCGCAGTCCCCACAGCCGCTGCCATCTCCCGCCCGTGAGGGAGGCGAGCGCCTCGGTGGCACGACTGCAAACAAGCCCGGTGTCGCTCTGAACGCGCCGTGCCGCCCGTGCTAGGACCAGGACCGTCCCCGGCACGGCTCCCCCGCGGCCGCCCAGCAGCGGATGCCGCCCCCGACCACCGCTCCCAGGGCCGCGGCCCAGAACAGGAGGTGCCCTCACTCCCCACTGACGCCTCCAGGGCACGCTCTCCTCCCGGAAACCCCAGCTCCGCGCCTCAAGCCGCCAGGCCACCCAGGGACCACGCGCCCCGCAGTCACCCGGCACCTGACCCCCGGGGCCCCCAGAGCCTCGCTGACTACGTGGCTCCCCGTGTTTGTCTGCACCGTTGTATGGGCAACCGCCCCGGGCGGTCCCTTCCTGCCGTGTCCTCTCCTCCCCACGCCGGCTCTCCGGGAGCTGTGGCAGGCCGGCCTCGGCCACGCCAGGACAACGGTGCCCTCCGAGGTCACCGTGAGGGCTGGTTCCGGACTCCCAGGAGGCCACTCCCTTGGCCTGGTCTTACTGACTGGCAACGCTGGACGGGGCGCACCTGCCGTCCACCCGGCTCCTGGATGCCGTCCTCTCGGGCCCCCGTTTCCTGGGCTGCTCCTTCCCCGCCCAACCCCCGCTCACAGAGAGGCTCAGCCCGGGGCCGCTCCCCGGGTCTCCAAGTCTCCTACTGCAGACGCCGGCGACACGCTGCCACCTGCCGAACGCACAGCCCTGTACCCCCGACTGCCGGCCTGGCACCGCGCGGGGCTGGCCAACTGGCTCCTCGAGGGGCCCCAGAGCCGACACCGGCCGCCCGCGGCCCCGCCACCTCCGCACGGCACAGCACCGCCGCCCCGATGGTTCAGGGTACCAGGGGTCCTTCCACGCGGCGGGCGGCCTCCTCCTGTCCAGAGCCAAAGACGGAGTGGGACGGGCGCCGGCCGCGGGGCCTCCACCACAGCTGCTCCGCAAGCGCAGCACCAACGCAGTCACAGGCTACGTGCAAACCAGCGTGTGTCCCTGAGCTCCAAGGAGACTTCAGGACACGCAGCGAGGGTGGCCCCCGGCCACGGTGTGCCCGTCCCTGCCGGGAAGCCGAAGTCACGCCACGTGGCTCTGCTCCCCGAAACCCTGCCACCGCTTCCAGGCCTGCCTGCGCAAGAGACCAGGCCCGAGAGCGGCCTCCGTGGGCCGCCCGACGGGCCACCTCCCTGACCTTCCTGCCCCACTTTCCCATCTGCTCCGGCCACGTAACTGGCCTCCAACTCCCCAGATTCAAAGCAACATCAGGAACTTTGCCCTTGTGCCTGCCGCCAAAGACACTTTCCACGCTGAGGGTTCCACTCATCTGCTCCCGGCCGGGTTCAAATGTCACCTCGTCAGGGAGGCTCTAGGATTCCGCGGATGGACGGCAGCAAACTCTACCCCCCTCCACACTGCCCGTGCCTCAGCCGCCCTCCGTCCTCCCCGCACCCGCCATCTCTACCTGCACCCGTTTTGTTCAGCCCGTCCCCAGGGCCTACGGTAGCGCCCAGCACACAGCAGGGCTGCAGCAATACTTTTTGGAGAAAGAGAAGGTTGCTGCTGTCGTTCTTGGTATCAGGTGCTGCTGTCACGCGCTGACAGCACAAGCTCAAAACCAGGAGTCGACGAGGTACTTCTGTGGACTCGTGATCCCTCTGAAAACGAGGTTCAACGCTTGCCGTGTGCTCGCCTATGCTCCGCGGCCCTCGGCTTTCCTGAGACGCTCCAAGGGGCAGTGGTCCAAAACCTCAACACCACGGTCACCGCTGTGACACGCCCTCCACGTCTATGCAGTCTGACCCGGATACATTTTAACCCAGGGGCTCTCTACTTTGGGAGCTCCCATGAGTGCAGACACGGCAAAGTGGCTACGGAGGCAGGTCACTTCCAGAGGAAGGCATAAGCTCGATAGGGTTTGTTTTTTTGTTTTTTTGTTTTTTAATTTTTTTTATTTATGATAGTCACAGAGAGAGAGAGAGAGAGAGAGAGGCAGAGACACAGGCAGAGGGAGAAGCAGGCTCCACGCACCGGGGCCCGACGTGGGACTCGATCCCGGGTCTCCAGGATCGCGCCCTGGGCCAAAGGCAGGCGCCAAACCGCTGCGCCACCCAGGGATCCCTCGATAGGGTTTGGAATGAGCCCTGAGGAGGCCACGGTAACGTAGCCCGGACGTTCTAGAAAACCCCCCCAGGAGGGCTCTCACTTACACACACGGTGCCACACGCCTCAGGCTTCCACAGGTAACGCCAAAAAAGCCACCTGGACTCGAGTCAGCCCACGGCCGGGGCCCCTGCAGACCATCCTGGGGAAGGCAGTGACCTCACAAGACCCGCGCGCACTTACAAGCCCCTTTACCCAGACTCCAGAATAAAATGAAAACAATTGATTCGTTTTCCTTATTGTGTTCCTTTCATTGTGTCTTTGTCAAGAGTCAAGATCAACCACTGTAATTCATAAAATTCATGCTCAAACTTACTGCAGTTCTAAACAACAAGGCTGACACTTCGAGCAGCTCTATCGGACGTTCGTCCAGCTCACGGAGAGCACACTGCACACTTACCTTCCTGTAGCGTTTTGTCTGCTGCTGGCCTCTCCTCCATCATTGCTTCAGCCAGAAACAACTTTTGATGCAGTCGCTTATTGCAGATTTTAAACTCCTTCAGCTCCCCCTGCAGCTCCAAGATCTGACCCTGCAGTTGGGCCACCACCTCCTGGGGGGCAGGGAGCCGATACACATTTCCTAATGACCGGGACGGTTTTATCAGGATGGGCAGGCGGGACTTCGTAGCATCCTGGAGAGACACACACACAGGACAATGAATACACCTCCTCTGGTCGAGCCCGTGCCAACCTTGTAAACAGGATTCAGACCGGCTGCCCAGACTTCTGCTTCCAGGGGTGGCATCCACGTTTATCTCCCGTGTCTTGCCACGTCCCTCCTCTGACCGGCAAGTGCCCAGCTTTTCCTCCTGGACGCCCTCTTGGCCCTGGCGCACTGTCTCTGTGGACACCCAGAGGCTCACGCGATGGCGGTCCCCTGGCCAACACCATCTTCTGAGTAACACTTTCCTGGCCCGCCCCCGCCCGCTGCGCAGGCTCGGCCAGTCGGCTAGTGCACCGCAGCCACCCCTACTGAGGTTCTCGGGGGCTACCGAGTCACTAATCCAGCGGCTCTCGCCCAGGCTCGAGCTCCCGCCTGCCTAACCTCGACATCTTCCTTTCCACTGGCTCTCAGGCACTTCGAAGCCAGCCCAGCACCTGGCTCCTCCCGCCCATCATCCCAGTCCCCACCCCGAAGCTACGCCGCTTCCACACGCTCCATGTTGGTGGATCACACCACCGTCCCCTCACTGTGCAGCCCAAAGCTGGAAGTCTATCGAACCGCTCTTCTTCACACCCATCGCCCACCCTCGCCACTCACCAGGCTCCATTAATTGCAGCTGTCAACGCATCTCTGAGGTCTCTGGACTCTCCTCGCTGCCTCCCACGGCCCCCATCCCACCCCTAAACACTGCTGGCGCTCACCTGCCACACAGCCGCCTCCGGGCCCCCTCCCCCTCGCCCTTCCTGCCCTTTCTAGCCCACTCTCCAGACTGTGACAGGAAAGGCAGAGCTGACATCCCTCGCCTCTGCTTACAACCACCGGCGTACTTCCCGGTCTCTCAGGACCAAGGTCAAAATCCCTTCCGCGGCCGCCATGCTGTACGTGACCTGCAGCCCCGGTCACTGCCCTTCTCCCACTTCCCCTAGGCCCACACACTCCCCTCTGTCAGCGCCTCAAATGTCTATGTTCCTTCCACCCCAGGGGCTCGGCACGCACCGTCGCCCCTGTCTACAGCACACTCTCTTGCCCACCCCCACCACTCCAGTAATCCCCGTACATTCACTAGGACCTCACTCATATGTGCCTTCCTCGGGAGAATGGGCCTTGACTTCCAAGACCAGGTCAGGTCTCCCTGGTACGGACCCTCACCGCCCCCTACAATTCTCTAGGGAGAACACTAGTACCCTCATAACTAAATGCCTGTGCCATTACTTGTTCTCTGTCTACCTTCTGCACTGGCCTGTAAGCTCCAGGGTTCGGGACTCTGCGTTGCTTGGTCGTACTCTATCACAGCCTCCGGCACAAGAACACAGTGGGTACTCTATAGCAACTATTTGTGGAATGAACATGCAAAGAATGACTTAAGAGGCCAAATGGGGACGTCTTTCAAGTGGGGGGAATTTTAAGTACATTGAAAAGTTGGGGAGAGGGACAAAACCTAGAAATATGTAAAGGGCTATCACAATTCAATAAGAAAAAGCACATATAACTCAAAGAAAAGGTGGGCGAAGGATCTGATAGACATTTCTCAAAAGGGGACCTTTGTATGGCCAATAAACACATGAAAACACGTTCAGTGTCGTTAGTCGTCAGGGAAATCTAGATCAGATCACAATAGAATATTGCCACTCCCAACTCATTAGGACAGCTTCTAATCAAAATAATAACAAGTGCCGGCAAAGCTGTGGAGAAATTGGAACCCCCACGTTTCCGATGAAAATGTAAACTAGG
This sequence comes from Nyctereutes procyonoides, assembly GCF_905146905.1. Classification (NCBI taxonomy): domain Eukaryota; kingdom Metazoa; phylum Chordata; class Mammalia; order Carnivora; family Canidae; genus Nyctereutes; species Nyctereutes procyonoides. Next base: position 759,649 of record NW_026575135.1, on the reverse strand, counting down.
AGCGGCTACTATGGAAAACAGCCCGGGGGTTCTCCCGAGTTCCCACACGACCCCGGATTCCACTCCTCGGTGTTTACCCGGGTGACGTGAAAACACACGTCCGCACAAGAACTTGTATGTGAACGTTCACAGCGACGTTATTCATGATCGCTAAAAGGCAGAAATAACCCAAACGTCCATCGACTGATGAATGCATAAATAAAATGTGTGACATCCATACAATGGATATCGCTTGGCGATATAAAGAAATGAACTACCGATAAAGACTCCAGCACGAACGCACCTCGAAAATGCTACGCTAAGTGGAAGCAGTCACCAAAGATCACGTGTTACGTGATTCCCTTTCTACGAAACATCCAGAGAAGCCAGACATCTAAAGACAGAAAGTAGGTCAGTGGTTGCCCACAGCTAGAGCACTAGGGGGAAACGGGAAGTGACCGCCAATGGATGGGTCCGGCAGGGTTTCTTTTTGGATGATTAAGCCCGTTCTATAATCGGTTACGGTAGTAGATCCGTAACTACGGATTTACCAAAAAAAGAAAAAGACCAAACAACTCACTGCAGTACGCCCTGTCAATGGATAAACTGTTAGGACATGTGGCTTATCCCTCAATGGGGCTATTACTCTTTTTATTTTTTAAGTGGAAGAGAAGGAAGGAACCTGAGAGGAAAACAGGAAATACTGGGGACCCTGGGAATGACGAAATCAGCAAGGACTCTGAAAGCAGGAAAAGGGCGGAAAGAGCCCCGCGTGCATGTTCTGGGATGCAACATGCTTTCAAGCACACTGTCCAGGGTCCTCCGGCCAGCTCTGCAATCTCAGCACTCACAGGATAATAGACGTTACCGGGCCTATTTTCCAGACAAAAAACTGGGAGGTCAACCAACCAGTCCAATGTCGTACAACGAGGAGGTCAGAGGGGGGACGTCACAACGGCTCTCCAGCCTCTACTGCTCGGTTAAGCAAAGTAAGACACTCTCTGACACCCAACATTCCAGGGCAGAGAGCAGGTTCAAGGCCAAGGACAGTTTGAGGTGGGAAGGGGGTCTGTTGGCGGTGGGGGGGGGGGGTGCCCATCAAAGAGGACCGCAGAATAACAGTCACTGGCTTGATCCTCGGTCTCCACCAATCTTTATTCTTGGATCCAAATCTGTGTGTCATATGGCAGGAGAAAAGATATCTGCAAGTGCACAAATGCCAAAGCCAATTTCAGGCTGGAAGACTGCCGTCAGTCACCCTAATGCGGGTTCTAAAATAACACCACACAAAATGCTACCTTATGGACACTGTGCACAGCCCCACCTACCGCCTTATGAAAGATGTCAACATGGAAGTCCTCACTTGGGAGCGGAAGGGGGACAGGAACGCACGCACGCCGAGCCCGACGTACACATGCACAGGCATGCACAGAGCACCAGCAGGCCAGGCCCTTGCCGCACTTCTCTTCCTGTCGCCACTGCACTAGCCTCAGCTCCTAGGTCACCCTGATGCCTCTGGGGCCACCAGGAAAGGTAAGTGGCCAGGCTTGGAGCCATCACTGGTCCACGTGTGATGGTGGCAAGCGGACCCCTCCCCTCCTGAGAAAAGTATGTTTAGACTACCCCTGTCGTGGGCACCTGGGTGGTTCAGTCAGTTAAGCATCCAACTCTTGATCTCAGCTCAAGTCTTGATCTCAGGGTCATGGGTCGAGACCCACATTGGGAGTGGAGCCTACTTTAAAAAAAAAAAAAAAAAATCCCTATCCGCCTCTAAAATTGGACTTCGGTCTATATCCTTACTACTCCTCCCAACAGCTGACTCGCTCTGGACCGTTTTCTGAGACTTTGAGAGTCTGTATTTCTTCACATGTAAAATGTAGGGAATACCTATCTAACTCACAGGCTTCTTGAGGAGATTAAACGTGATGGTATAGGTACAGGAAATCTAGCGTGATCCTGGCACAAACAGCAGATGCTAAAAAACAAACACTGTGGCCTTCCTTTTGAAGCCACAAGCAAGAAGGATAATTCTACGCTAAAAAAAAAAACGACTTATATATCTGGGGAAATTAATGAGTTCATTCGATTATGTAATTTTTCTGCACAAAGGAGGCTACCTCCCACACAAACTGGGGGAAAAAAAACATCTAGTTTTCCTAAAACACAGGTACAAACTAACAGAGCTGGGGGCAGATGAGAGCTTTCTATTCCAGCCAAACCGTACACATTTGCATCTGAAGTACTGTTAATATAATGGCAATGTCTTTTTATTTTTTATTTTTTTGTCTTTACTGATATCTTTAGAAAACCCTTTTCTAGAAATTACAGTTTTGGTGCATAATTTAAAACAATCAAAAGCAATTTTGCTAATGATATATCTAACTCCCTTTGGTATGCACAAAAGCAGTAATTTAGTGGTCAGAAAATAAACTTAATTCTCCATTCTGATGCCATGAAGCAGTGTGTACAGCTGATTTCTCAGATACAAAACACCCATCAGAAACAAGAACACCAACAGCCATCACTGGCGCTCTATTAGAGACATGACCTACTTCTCCGCCAGAACACTGACATCTCTCCGCTTTGGGGAGCGTCAGCCCAACCCCTCCGCCCGGGAGGATTTTAGCAAAAGGTCCAATCAAACGCTGCCAAGAGAGTCTGGCTCTTAATCGTGTGGCACACTTGATGGTATTTGAGGAGAAGCATCGAGACGGCGTCTTGACCGAAGCCAAATGCATTCCCCCCACCAAACCGGACCCTGCCACGCTGGGCCAGAAGGAGCGGGGGGCGAGCCTCGGAACGGGTAGAGCAGAGCACTCAGCCGCGGGGGGTTCCACTCAGCCCCTCAGCTGCGGGCTCGCTGTGGGCACTGCGGGTCGGGCTTCCTCATCTCCGGGGAAATGTGGACCAAGCCCCAGAACAGTACCTCTCCGCCACACAGCCCGCACAAGATAAAACCGAGGTGCTCGGCCCTACTCCTAAAGTCAGGTTATCACAATTTCACTGCAACCTGCAAAAGGAAATGTCCACCAGTGGGTGAAAATCCTACACTGTTTGGCACATTTCCCACAATGGAATATTTCAGAGCCGCCGCAAGGAAACATGGTCCTGATACACAGCAGGAAAGAAAAAGCCACACGCGGATGTAAAAATACAGCTCTGTAAGGAGAAGTGCATAAACGTCATCATGATGTACAGACGGAGAAGACCGGGCCGGGGGGAGGTTAAGACGAACACACGCCTCTAGGGAGAGGCCAGACGAGGGGCAGGCAGGGGGAGACACCGGATTTTGCAGACATCAGAAAAAGCAGTGAGATCAGAGTTGAGTTTTTAAGCCTTTCACTTGTATAAAAAAAGAAAATAAATAAATAATCTATAGAAAAGCTTACTTTGTCGGCCCCACCGGGGAAGGAGAGGGCAGCGGCCGGCCTCCCTGGCACCAGGCACAAGCTCCGCGGCTGACCCTCAGCGTGGCACGTGGCGTCTGGTGGCTCCTCTTCCCAAACTCCTCTCTTGCCCTGGTTTGTGAACCCGAGCGTGTCGCCCTCCGCGGCCACGGTCTGCACGGAGGCATCTTTCAGCTCCCGCGTGGCCGCTTCACCCGCCCTGAGCAGCCGGGCTGTCCAAGGCGACCTCGGGTCATCACGGGACTTGGACGACGAGTCGACGTGGGCCAGGTGTCCTAGCTCACCTCCTAGCTGAACGGCCACCGGCGTCAGTGACTTCTCGGCCTTCCCATCAAGGTGTTCTGCGGAAACTCCCTGCTCTAGCGAGCGCATTCGTTCCAACAGCAGTTCACGCAGCACTTTCAGGAGGTCTGGCCTGTTTTTCCAAAAGGGAAGGAAGTGGGAGAACCAGGTTTCGTGCCGTAGCCTTGTGCCCCGCCCAGCCTCCCAAGTTTTCTCCACTGACTGGCCCGACGTCTGTCTAAACCACGCACGCCACCCACCCACCATGTGCCAGGACCCACAGCCCAGGATTTTACCCCAACCGCCTCGTGACCCCCCCCCCCCCACCTGGGGTCCTGGCAGGTCTATCTCACGGAGAAGGTAATCACCTGACACAAGTACCCAGCAAGCGGGGGCCCGCGTGGCCGTGCGGGGGCCGGCTGGGCCTCGACGGGAGCAGACGGGTCACCAAGTACTGCCAACCGCGAGGTCCACCTGCCCCTGGCCCAGTCCTACATCCAGGGGAGTACGGCCCGGGTGGCCTGGTCACCCAGGTGGACCCTGTGCAGCCAGGGCCCGGGACACAGGCCCTCAACGAAGGGATGCTGCGAACGACTCGTAATACAAACAGCAGTGGCTTTGAAATCACACGAAAATGGCTTCAAATTCTAAGTCAGAGATTCTCTGGAAGTAACGTAATCCCCCTCCAAGGACGGCAACGAGGATTAAACAAGAGAGCACAGAGGGAGCGGTACCTTCGCGTCCCTGGCCACCTGCCCCGTGCTCCCGCGGAGCCCGCCCAGCCGCGGCAGCGTGGACACTGAGGACGGCACCCGGGACACGAAGAGGCCCGTCTGGGGTGCTCCCTGCCTCTCTCCACTGGCCTGGGGCTTCCTCAGCGCTCCTGAGGCCCCCGGCAGGGCAGTGGGCAGGGGAAGCCCTCAGTGCGGGGACTGGAGAGCTGCTGGGACACACGTCCCCCCGTCCCGCCCTTCGCAGGGCCAATGGCACGGCACCTCTAGGCCGTCCCCGGCGCTGTCCACAGCACGCAGGTCATGGACCCTGACTGGCTTTGCCTCTGCTCCCCGGGGTCACGGCCCAAAGAAGCCACGTGTACCCAAGCCCTTACTTTGGGCTCCACTTTCCTGGGAACCCAAACTGAGGGAGCTGGTAATAGACTAGGGCGCAGTTCAGAGGAATCCCTGTGTTTCTTGTGCCGGGTGCCCAAGGGACACCGAGGGGGCAAGACCACCTGCGGGGACTTAGCCTGGTGTCGGACACGGACATTGAGAAATCACTGCTTCACGGGGTCAAAGGGGGAACAGGGGCCCTGTGCAAGTTTAGGGGGTTACAAAGCCCCGATCCCGGGGTGCCTAGCCTGGGAGAGGCAGGAGATGCCAGAGAAGGGATGCTAGAGGCGAGGGGAGGCCAGCCAGGGCAAAGGAAACGGGACGTTCTCGGCATGAAAGCCAAGGTGACCAGGGAGGAGGCGCGGCTGGAAGCGAGGCAGGGAGAAGCCCGCGTGGGGGCACAGGGGAGCCTCCGGGCGAGGCTCTGTGGCAGGGGCGCCACCCGCGTGCCATGCGGCAGGACTGCACAGGCTCCTGTCCGGGGGCGGCGGGAGCACACACTCCGCCCCTCCCAGGCCGCTCTAAACACCCGTGACAGCAGAAGAGCCATAACAGAAAACCGTGTAAGGGGCGCTACAGGCCTCAAAGTCAAGGCAAAATTTGCCCAAACATGAGAAACTGAGGAGGAGAGGCAGCCAGGAAAAAAGGGGGCATTTGCAGAAAGCACTGGGGCCAGAAATTTAACTCCCCTACGGTGGAGATCTCCCGGAGTCCAGGGAAAAGTCAGGGGCTCCCCCCACGGGAGAAGGGGGGGGCCGGGGGTGTCCACACAGGCAAACCAAACCTGCACACACAACCCACTACGACGGCGGACGGGCCACAGCCCAACGTCCACACTCGAGAAAATCAAATTAATAAGGCCACCCGAAGACCTTCACATAAGAATGTGTGAATCACCTAAAAAATAAAGCAGATGTTTGAGCTGCTACCATTTCCCACCTGTTTCTCACTAAATAAAAGAATTCTTCAGTTTTCCTATAAAAAAAAATAAAGACTTAAAAATAAAAAAGGAGAAAAAGGACTCATTTAAGAGAAGAAGGAAACCAGGAAAGCGCCAGGAAATGGTGGGCGCAGGGACTGGAGCAGGCGAGGACGGAGGGAGAGGCGGGCAGGAGGAGGGCTGCCAGCGTCCGGCCGGGCACGGGGGAGAGAAGGGGCCCTCGGCCGCGCTGCGCTCTCTTCCCTCTGCCGATCCTCTCGCCTGCCTCCGGCCCGGGGCCGACGGCTCGGCGCGACGCCTGATGGCCCCTGCCCTGTATCTGCGCCTGCGACACGTGACCGGGGCCGTGAACCCTCGAGGGCGGCGGGGAGGCCCCACTCCCGTGCGGATCCCACCGCCCAGCCCTGGGGCAGGGGCGACTCCGTTCAGACCACAGCTTCGGCACACGGAGGCACGGGGAAAAAGTAAAGGCTTGAAAAACAGAATTTAAATGTACGGTACATTTTTTCACTTCGAATATGGAATCATCTGGCCTACACAAACCATCTTAAAATTTAGTAAACCCAGACTTTAAAAAGACTGCTGGCACTTTAAGCACGTTAAACTAAATTTTCCTTTCCTCTCCTTCCCTTAATATAGATTTAAAGTAATGACAATTGCTATTCAGCTGGCCAAAGGAGGACCGTCATCCACCACCGAACAACATACAATAAAACCCAGGAAACAGGCTTTACAGACGGGCAGTAAAAGGTGGTGAAAGAGGCCACTGGAATATACTAAAGTGGGGGAGCTGTTAGATAGACCCTCACGTGTGACTTTGCCAGCGATCTGCGCAGCGGATTCACCAAGCCGTCGCCGGATCAGGACCTGTTTAACGGTTCGGTCGAGGGTCTGGTCGGAGGCGCGGGCACCGTTTACGCGGCCTTCCCGAGGACCTCGGCCGCGGCGCGAGGCCGTGGGGGGGGCCGGCAGCTGCGAAGCCCGAGCGGCGCCGGGTCGTTAAGCACGCCAAGCACACTCGGGCCTCCCCGTGCGCCTGGGGGGGTGGGGCCAAAGCTCACCCCACTTTACAGATGAAGAAATGGGCTCGGAAGACTCAAGATCCCCTAGCAAAGCGGCAGAACAAAGATCGGGGCAGCCCGATCCTCCTGAGCCCAGGGGTCACTACACCCTCTCCACTTCTCCCCATTTACCTTCTGCTGTGATGCTGAGCTTCTAACTGTCTGCACCGATGCTTAGGTGTTTACTGAGCACCTGTCACCTGCCACCACGGCAGTGGGCACGCGTGGTGAAAAGGAATCAGGGGCTCGCATTTCATTAAGACGACAGACGTCCACGCCTATGTCGGTAACTAAATCAGACAACGTACCGCAGTGATGAGCAGTACCATCAGCCGCGGGACGGAGGGAGGGAGTCCTGAGACCACGTGCAAGCAGGACTCCTGTTAGTGCTCAGCAAGGACCTGTCCACAGGGCGGAGGTGGAGCTGAGACACCACCAGTCACATACACACTGCAGGCAGAGGGACGGCTGGTGCAAAGGCCCTGAGGTGTCTGAGGCACAGAGGAGCTCCGTGTGGCTGGGGGGTGGATGGTAAGGACAGAAAGAGGCGGGCTCCAGGGCGAGCAGCTCTGACCTTCCTGTAAGGGCAACGGAAGTCCACTGGAAGGTCGCACGCATGGAACAGATATGGTCTGACCTAAGTTACAAAACGATCACGGGCTGCTCTGGGGAGAGTGGACAGTAGAGGAGCCTGCGCTGCTGGAGTCCAGGCAAGAGACGGCGGCGGCTGGGACAGGAGGGGACTCGCAAGCACAAGAATAGTGTTTCTCTGACCAATTAAAATCCTGGTTGCCCAATGAGTGTTTGTAAAAGGCTCCTCCAGAAGGTTCTCCAATGGCTCTAGCGCTTCCTAGCTACAGGAATGTCAAGTCCCCAAATGTCAGCCCCCACGTTTATAAGAAGGAAAACACCATGAGCAGCGCACAAAGCTGGTGTGAGGGTGAACTGAGGCTGGGCCTGTGGTGCCCAGGGTGTGGGCCAGAGGGTGCAGACCCCGGAGGGGCCCTCGCGAGGGCCTGGGGGCCACGACTGCACCGTCCCGGGCTTCAGTGGTACAGTGCGAACGGCAGCTGTGCAGAGAACAAGACAGGGCCACAGACGTAGGCCGGCGTAAGAAACCCTGTCCTCACACCGCAACTGCCAACGCGGTCTGGAAGCCGTGGAGCAGACACCTACAGGGAACAGGTAACTGAACCATAGATGTCACAGGCTGGCCTGGCAGGCGGGAGACGCTTTCTTTAAAAAATGTACTTAGGGGTCCACATCTTTAAAAATCAAGAGATGTAGGATACAATTTGGGGCTTCCACCGAAAGCCTGGAAGGCTGGGAGCCCAGGTGCCCGTACCACTCTGTCGCGTAGGGCTGAGAGGCTCCGGCCCGTAGAGGGGGCACACGTGCCCGGGTTCGCCACATGCCCCCGCGGCCTGCCGTACTTCCCCCAGCTCAATCACCCAGGCACCTTCCAGGAGGTCCTCAGAGGGTGGCGTCCCTACTCTCGGAGGGGACACTTGGGGCCCCGACATGGAGAAAATCCTCCGTCTCTCGAGCCTTGACTGTGGTCACCAAGTCCCTGTGATAATAAACCAGAACGGCCGCTAGACGTGTGCCCCAACAGGACGCGTGCTAGAGAAGTGTGAGATGCCAGGCACTGGGGGCGGGTCAGCCTGCCTGAGCTCAAAAGCAGAACGGCCCGATCCTTGTTTCTTAGCTAAGGAACGTCTGTGAGGCTTGGTGCACCGGCCGTGCAAGAACCAGCAGGGTGCCCGGCTCCTGCCAAGAGTCACGGCAGGAGTTCGGGGCTCTGCTTCTCTGCCTCCACTGGAGAGAACTGGACAGTTTTACTGGACGCACAGCACCTGCCCGCCAGGCTCCTCAAACGGTGCGCCGCCGCCTGCCTCCTCACGCACGAGAAGAGGTCGGAGAGGCCGGGGCCCTGAGAGAGGGAGGCGCGGCACCGGTCGCCATGCCCAGTACGAAGTACCGCCCAGCAGCTGTCGCCATGGTCTGGAAGGATGTGCAAGGGCGACAGTCTCCTCCCGAAGGGTTAATTTCAAAAATACAAAATGTACTGAATGTTTCTCCTTCTCTGGCTTAAGGCAAACGCCCCGACTACTCCCTCACACACAGACGACGACGACGCCGACGACGCCCAGCACGATGAGAAGACAAACAAGCTGAAGCTCAACGTAACCAGCGAGTCACAACCACAGCGGCAGCTCCTGGGCTGGTGCAGAACCTGAGGGCACTCCAGTGGGGCTGTTCCTCTCGCTGACAGCCGGACAGCCCTCCGCAGGGCTCGCGGGCCGACTCCAGAGCAAAGCCTTCTTCCTCCTCGTAACGGGCTCGCATGCGGCTCTGCGGAGTCCCTCCCAGCCACCAGCGCGCAGCCTAATTACTTAATTGCATGACTGGCAAGATTCCTTCCAAGACGTTCCAGGGGCTCGCTCAGCTAAATTCCACGGCACCACCATCTAAATCCGTTTGGCAAAATGAGTTTGTTCTCCCCTCAAACTAGAGAGAAAAAGCAGTGCGGGGGGGGGGGGGGGGGGGGGGCACGTCTACCTGGATTCCAGGAACAACGTGGCCTTCTCGTTGAAAAACGGGGCCAGCAGGTTCAGGAGCTCGCCTTCCTCTAGACTCTGGTCTCCGGGGCAGCCAGGTGTGTGGGCTCCATCGTAGTCTAGGACGCTAGAATCCGTGTGCCTCGAGTACCCGTTTTTGCAGCCCCCTTTGGAAAAGTCCTCCACGACCTGCAAAGCAGAGGATGCGGTCAAAATACGGCCCCTGGAAGAGAGGAGGGCCGTGCGTGGGGGAGAAAGGGCGGAGGCAGCGACCCAACGGGCAGCGCCAGCAAGCCTGAGGGCAACGGAAGCGCAGCAGGCAGGGCAGAGCGCGGCTCCGGCTCGCAGGCCCACACGTGCCCTGGGGCGGGGCGGGGAGGTGCCTGTGCAAGAGCACGGACAGGTCACGCCACCTCTCCTCACCCTCAGTTCCCTGATCCGCACAACGTGGAGAGTAACGCCACCTCCCAAGGTGACCGAGAGAATAAAATGAGATGACTGCCTCACCTAAGGTCCTGGCACAGCGTCCCGCCTGCCACGGCCGTGTCCCCTGGCCCCCCGGCCGCTCCTCGGGAGCCCAGGCCACGCCTGACGCTTCAGACGTCTGTCATCTACCTCTTGTGATGCATCCTCCCCGCTACAAATCGGGAAAGCGCCTTACTCTTTACAGAGACACGCTAATTAACATGACTTTGATTGGTCTCATTAGGGAAGTAGAGAGATCCTAATTCCCAGGGAGATGTTATTTACGGATCCACCTTCTGGGGTCACTGAGGGCCCCAGAGGAGTGGTACCAACAATGTGCCGAGTTAAAGCTTGTGTTGGGCATCCCGAGGTGCTCCAATTAGCATTCTTTCTAAACTTCTTCTCCCAGTCTACACATAACTGCCCTCGACTTCATTACTGCAGGTGGCACATACTCCAGCCATCACAGCCCTCTCTCTCACTTGTAAAATGATTAAGATTTTTAAATGGAAGACAAGACCCACACAAATGAGCAGTTACTTATAGGGTCTCGTTTGCCACCAATCTAATTATTACGTCCATCGAAATAAGTAAGTTCCAAAGAAAGGAAATGTGGACTATCGTAATAAAAACAGTGATCGCATTTCCTGAGCACTTCGTACATTCCTTTCTATGCACTAATTGAAATATCACAGACACTCCGGCAAGGATGGATTATCTTCAAGGACCAAAAAACTCGGGCTGAGGGCCTACGCAAGGGTTAACTGAGGTCACAAAGATGAAGACCAAGACTCAAGATCTAATTCCAAGATCCCCACTTTGAACTGCTTTGCTTTCCAAAACCACCGACATTTTGATGATCTCACACTCGTGACTTCAAGAACGTCAACGCCCGGAAGGTTACAAATGCCAGACTGCAGCCTCCTCTGTCCATCGCATCCCAGGCTTTCGGGGTCTTTCCACCTCGGGAGAACGTTTGTCCCAAATGCCCAGTATCAATGTGACTGGAGGAACGTTCTCAACGATGCCCACGTGGCCACCAGGCGGGGCTCCAGATCGGGAGACTGGAGAGGGCCCCGAGAAGGGCGTCCTACGCTGCAGTGAAGTGATCCGGGACTCCACTGAGCGCAGCTCCTGCAGGGGAGGGCTCCCCTCCCAACTCGGTCACTCACCTGCCCTGCGCCCTGGAGAGATCCTCTCCCCTCACAGGGCTCAGTCTCCATCGCAGACAACAAATGGGTCGGATTAGAGCGCCACAGGTCTGACCAACTCCAACAGCCGATGCCTGTTACTCTCTGACAACAACCCTGTTTTTACTGGCAACTCCTGGGCTCGCTGTTTCTCAACTGGCTCTACCACCCTGTTTGGAACTTACGAGAAGGAAGAGACCTAGCGCCTCGGCTCCGCGCTGGCACACAGCAGGCACTCGACACGGGCAGAAGGAACGGAGAGGCCAACGGATTCACTCCAAACAGGAAGGCTGGCTTGGGCACAGAGAGGGGAGCATGGAACTGGGAGGTGACTGCCACGTCCCTACCTTGTCACTCTGCTCCAAATGCTGGTCACTCGGGAAATTATTCTCGTCATCCTCTCCAATTCTGGTCGTGTCCTCATCCTCCTTGCTAGCCAAAAGCTACATGGAGCATGGAATGGTGTGAAAATGCAACCCAAAAAAGTGTGCAGCATGAATATGCATGAGTAAGTCAGTGATGTCTTTTTTTTTAATGCAAAACAAAAAAACAAACCAAAAAGGAGGCAGAAACGAATGCCAAAGCCAATGAAATAAAAATTAACCAAAGTTAGAGATGCTAGTTCTAGCAAATCACACACAGCTGCCTAGAACCAAGCATGATTGAAGGACAAATTCCCCAAGAAATGACAAAAGCCACTTCCCCCTGCCCTTGCAGGGCCTTCCCCGAGCTGCTGTAAATTGAATATGCTGTCTGTTGTGCCGCTGCCATTCCTGCCATGGCTAAACTCACTTTCAGATTATATAAAAGTAACAAGATTTTGGAGAAAAGCTATTGATGGAATTGAAAACATCAAATAGCAAGAAGGCAGTAAATGAAATTTATGCTGTGCCCGATTTATGCATCACGTCTCCAGTTCAGCACAGGGCATAAACCTCTTCTTGGACTGTCACACACCCGAGATGGACAGTCCCCACAACGCCGTCACTTTGCTGACAGAAAGTCCTCATCGCTAATGAGTATCGAGCTGGCCTGACGATAACTTCATGCTTTGGAAATGAAGAACGGTTTTTTTTTTTTCTTATAAAGACTGCATAAATCCCTAATGCTTTAAAGAAGTGTAAATCCCAAAGCTTCTGCACTCTGCACTCCGCAGAATGGACAGTACGATGTTCTCAAGGGGGCCAGATCTCAGCTCGCTGGAAGAGCAGAACTTCTAGTCCTGGGACACCTGGATTAAAGCAAATAAGAACAGAGAGGACAGGTGGCCACCCAGGGAGGTCATCAGTCAAAACTGCTTCAGAAATTATACCAAACCTCACCTCACCAATGAAACTGCAAGCTCCGCGCCAAAGTGTCAAAACCACAAACCGGGCACCGAGTCACTGGCCCGGGTGCTGTTGTACATACGAGATTTCTAAGGTTCTGTCTCTACGGTTTTATTTACAAATTCCTACATTTAGTCCATACTTTCCCCAGACCAACTTAAATTCTTCTGACCTTCCTTTTATAGGAGACCCTTATTTTGGAAGAAAGCAAACCAAACAAAGCGAACTGACTTCATTTAAGTCATTTTTATAGAAAACTTTCCAGGACCAGAACACACTCAACCTGACCACATCCAAGTCTGTCATCAGGCTCAAACAGGACTGATGACCTTACAAATCAGAGCTGTAGGGGCCCAACGGGGGCTCAGTGGTTGAGTGTCTGCTTTTGGCTCAGGGCATGACCCCGGAGTCCTGGGATCGAGTCCTTCATCGGGCTCCTGCGGGGAGCCTGCTTCTCTCTCTCTGCCTGTGTCTCTGCCTCCCTTTCTGTGTCTCTCATGAATAAATAAAATCCTTAAAAAAAAAAAAAAAAAAAACTAGTGTTTTCTAAACGATTGAGCATCAAACAGGCTAGCTACATGTGAATATACTTACCAAGGCATAAAAGTTTCCACGTGTGGATGAGGTGCTTGTCTCTCTCTCTAGCGGCATCTTTCCTCATTATTAAAACATTCTCAAGTGATAAAGACCAACCAGGACTATCAGACTTGTTGGTGGGCGGCGTACAAAATGTTAGACGACTGTGGAAAAAGTACCGGCCGTATCTCCTAAAACGAATAACCCTGTGGCTTGGGAATCCCACTCCCAGGTATCCATCAAGAAAAACGAAAACCAATATCCTCATAAAGCTCTATGCAGGAATGTTCCTACCAACTTTTTGTAATATCCAAGAACCGAAACAACCCAAGTGCACATCGATAGCCGAATGAATAAACAAATTCTAATATATTTACACACGATGGGAATGCTACTTAGCAATAAAAGGAACGTGTGGCTGGTTCACACTACAACACGGATGAATCCCAGAAACAGAATGCCGACAGAAAGCAGCTTCACACAGGAGGGGGTCTACGCGAGGACTCCATTTATGTGGAAGCCTAGTGCAGGCAAGACTAGCCCATGGGGGACACAAGTGGGGGCCTGCGGGAGCCGTGGGAACCCAGGAGGGACACGAGGCGTCCGGAGGAGGCGTGGGGTACAGGGGGACGCACATTCGTAAGACAGCGAATACGCAGTTGCCATTTCTGTATTTCAACATATGTGAATTTGACCTTAAAGGAAAAAATAACCATGAACACACCATGAAGTTAATGTGTGTGTTGAAGTATTTCAGAGGGAGGAAGCGTACTTGTAATCGTGGTGGAACTTGGTCTTTTACATTAAAATTCATCAAAAAGGTAAGGGGGTGACGATGGAAACCGGGCGGTGTTAACTGGACAATCGGGGGGGGGGGCGGTACGCGGGTGTTCACTGTCAGGTTCTTCTCACTTTGCTGTGTTCAAATTTCTTCAGGCTAAAATGCTGGGGGGACGTGTCTCTCATCTTTTAAAACACAGAACAGCAGCAGCGTCTCTCTGGCTCCCCAGCAGCTCCGGTGGCTGAGCTCTCGGCCCCCCTCCGAGCTTCCCGAGAGAACTGCGGTCCCAGCTCCCGCACGGAGGCTTCTGTGGCCAACCGGCTCCGGGAACTGCAGGTGGGAGGCCCCCGGGGCCGTCCCCCAGGAGACGGAGCCCACGCCGGCGCGGGGAGGGGTGGCGGGGAGCCAGCCGCGGGCCCGTGGGTACAGGAAGGGCCCCGCGCGCGGAGCTGAGAGACGCGGTTTACCCCAGGGCACTCCAAGTCCAAGTACCGGGAGTCTCTCGAGTCCCAGAACCGCAGCCACACCACGATGGCCTGAACAGTGAGGCAGGATGAACTTCCCTTCCTCTTTGCCTCCGCTCACTTGGTCGAAATTAAAAGTAAACTCAATTTCCACCAGCGGCCAAGAAATTAAATGTGTGGACACAGAGAAATGTCCCTCCTCCACATGTGGACGCCCCACTGGCAACCTCTGAGAGCACCCGACCCTCGCAGACACTGCCCCTCTGCGTCCCTGCGTCCCACGCGGGTGGGGGCGCCACTCCGCTCCCACGTCACCGCCTGGCGCCCAGGCAGCGCCGCCGAGAGCCCGCGCCAAAGGACACGGTCTTTTAAAGTGAGAGCTGAGACCAAAGGACCAGGATCACCCCCGGTCCCCCGCTCCAGGCGCTTACGGGAGACGCACACTCTCGGGCCCCAGGCCAGGCTCACGGAACCGGAGCCTTCGTTTTAACGAGACGCCCGGAGAGGCCCACGCACGTTGCGCTTTAGGAGCTCTGCCCTACGGTGCCACACACACGACCCCGGACACCGTCCGAATAAGGCTCTCGTCCTGACTCCCCCCGACTGACTCCGAACAGTGAACTAACCGCTCTGCTGAGCACCTACTATATCCCAGGCACTGTGTCGAGGGCTCTTTATAAATCCCGTAAAATTCAGAATAACTTATGAGGTCAAGCTCTTAGAAACCTCGTCCTCTTAACGAAATCCAGTCTGCTTCCGACAAACTCCATTTTATCCTGCTACTGATAGCAGAAGTTAACAAGCACCTCCTACTTCTGAGCATTACGTCTGTCCTCGCGAGTCACACCACCTTTATTTCTCATTCAACATAGCAGCCAGCCCTTCCAATACCTGCATTCAATTACATGATGTCCCTCAATCCATGTTTTCCCTCCATGCCAAAAAAAAAAAAAAAAAAAAAATCCTAGTTTCTAGCTCTTTCTAAAACTGATGATGTAAGTAAATAATAGCAGACTAGCTCTTTCCGTGCACACACACGTAGCCTACAACCCGCCCGAGGGGACAGTTCTGCACATCACACAGTTTGTGGTTTGCAAGGCTCACGGCCCCAATCACACCTGCACATCAATTCTCAACCACATGTTCTATAATGCGTAAGTTAATAACCGGTAAATAAACATAAAGAAGGCACCTGGGTGGCTCAGCCGGGGAAGCATCTGCCTCCAGCTCAGGTCACCGTCTCAGGGTCCTGGGGTCGAGTCCCGGTGTCGGGCTCCCTGCTCAGTGGGGAGTCTGCTTCTCCCTCTGCCCCGCCCCTCCCCGGCCCTGTTCATTCTCTCTCACTCTCTCAAATAAATAAATAAAATATTTTTAAAAAGTAAAAATAAGCACAAAGAAATAGAAGCAACCTGATCAGAGATTATTTTAATGCCCTTTAAAACCAAAGGACACCTGTTCTCAGTCTTTTCTGTGTTTTCTAAGTGAATTGCTCATGTGCAGCAGTGAGCACTGTCCCAATCAGCTGGAGGGAATCCATTCCCAGGCAACCATTCTGAGGACAAACCGGACAAACTGCACCAAGGGCCTCCTACTACTTATACCCTTAGTCAAACTCAAAGTTGCAAGGGGGAGCCTATATGAAATAGAGTTACATGCCTGCTTTACACCTGTATCTACCTATAGACCTAGAAATTACGTATCTGGGAATACAGTCTAGGGGGAAAAAAATCTAAACCCAAACCCAGAAAAAGATTTGTGTCCGAAGACACTCATCAAGTAATTTAAGACACCAAATCACTGGAAATAATCTACGTGTCCAACAATAATGCAGCAATTAATTAAATTTCAGCTCATTCATAAGATAAAATAAGATGCTGTAACCTAACAGCAATTAAAAAAAAAAAAAAAAACAGGAACAAAACCATATATGCATCGTGGGCCTGCACGTGTCCATATACACAAACAGAGAAGGAAGGATTCCAAATGTCAAATAATTGTACGTGTTTTAAAGTGACAGGATTAGGGTAATTTTTTTTTTTTAATTGATGATAGTCACACAGAGAGAGAGAGAGGCAGAGACACAGGCAGAGGGAGAAGCAGGCTCCATGCACCGGGAGCCCGACGTGGGATTCGATCCCGGGTCTCCAGGATCGCGCCCTGGGCCAAAGGCGGGCGCCAAACCGCTGCGCCACCAGGGATCCCTGGGGTAATTTCTTTTCTCCATTTTAACCCGATGCCGTTGACTAATTAAATATTAGAGAGAAAATACTGAATTTTGAAAACACGGAACAGATTTGCTTTCTCCCCTCCCCCTCCCTCTTCCTGCTTTGCAGGCTCCGGGCGGCAGGACCGGTGCCCAGCCCCCCCCCCCCCCCCCCCCCCCGCAGGCCCTGCCGCTCAGAGAGGCTGCGGGCGGCCCGGGCGTTTCCAGGCCCCATCAAAGGGGAACCACACGCACGCCCAAGGCCCGGCAGCGTCCCGTCTGCGCCATCCCACCTCTCCTCCCTCAGCTCAGGGCCCCTGTGGGAACAGCTCCCTCCCGGGCGGCTCTTCGGATCTTCCCATCCTATTCGGGGAAGACGGGTAACCGCGAGCCAGGACGCAGCATCCACAGAGAACGTCAAGGTGAAGTGCAATCTGACAAATGGCTCATATCTGAACCTGCTGGTATTAAGATCTCAGACTGGGAAGAGGAAAAAGCCTCTGTTCTCCAAAGAACATAATGGGACATTTAACAGATTTTTGTTCAAAGGGCAAGTGAACAAACAAACTTGCCATTTACGACTCCGATGAAGTAGGTGAGGAATGAGCTGCTTATTAAAGATGCTGCCTGGGAGAAAACAAACCAAGAGACTTATTTCTCCCTAAACGGACTGCAGATATTCTTCGTTTCCAAAATTAGGTGGAGCCTTGGAGGCTAAGATCCATAAATAACACCCGCTCCGTCAAAGAGCACGGCCAGGCCGTGCAGCACCTGCCCGAGGAGCACGGCCTCCTGCCCGCCGTGGCCCCGAGGCCCCGAGGCCCGCCCGGCCTGGCCCGACGCTGCGCCCGCAGCACCTGCAGGCCGACTGGGGCGCCCGGGCCCACGGACAGAAGGGCCCCGGCCTGGTGCCAAGATCAGCTCCGCCCGGCTCGGCCGCGGAGGGGGGGGCGGGCATCAGGGCTAAGGGCAGCGACGGCCGGCTCTTCCCGGCGCACGACTCCAGGCTCCCCTGTGGTCTGCCAGCCGGCCACGGGGGGGGGGGGGGGGGGACAAGAGGCACAGGGACAGGAGGGCCTCACAGCGACAGCGGAGGCCCCCAGGGGGCCAGGCGGGCTGGGGCGTCCCTCATCCCTCCTGAGGCGGAGCGCTCCCGGAGAGGCCGAGGACACGGCCCCCAAACCGCAGGCCGCCTCCCGGTCCTGCCCAGACACCCGATTTAACCCTTGGCCCCCCGGACTTTCCGAGGCCAGCAGCAGAAACCCCTGCGGCGGGCGGCCGGGCTGGAGGGCGCGGGACAGGCTGGAGGCTCCCCCCGCCACGGCGGCAGAGTGCGGGAGCTGGGTCCATGTGGGGGGCGACACGCATGCAGTCCCGTCCCAGCCCGGAGGCCCCAACCGTGAGGGGGTGCACAGAACTCAGATTAACCCAAAAAGTAAATGAAAGCGCGTTTATGCATTTGTTTTCCGATGGTAAGGGATTCCTTAGGACGGCCGGACACGCCCCGAGCGACCTGGGCCCTCCGAGGCCACAGGCTCCGCCGCAGGCGCCCCCGCAGCCACGCCCCGGGGCCGGCTCGGGGCCCAGCGCTGCGGACCTGCCCGCCGTGTCCGCGCAGACGTACCCGGGGCGGCTGGAGGCGCGCGGCCCGGTCCCGGCTGCTCTTACCTGCGACTGTGCCGCCGACCCAAGTCCGTCCCCGCCCTGGGCGCCCATGCACGAGAGATCAAGCATGGTCTTCTTCAGGTGCTGGTTGTCCGCGTGCAGCTCCCTCACCAGCTGTATCAGGTCACTGACCTGCGGACGGAGCAGAGGGAGACGGGCTGAAACCCGCAGCCGCACGCCTGTGTTCGAACCCCGGCCACCCCTCCCGGGCTGCTGCGGGAACCGGTCGGGATCGGGCCACAGCTCCTACTTGAGGACAAGCCCGGGCGGACGGCCCCGCGACGTGTCAGGGGCCTCCCTCAGCACCGATCTTGACCTACCGACCCAGCGACGTCAGCGGTGCTCATCACCTTCAGTTACAAAGCAACTCACAGCTACTCAAAGACGCCGCAAGCTTCCGCCCTTCATTCCCTACAGAAGTCCTGAGGGGGGCCAGGCTACCAGACTCCTCCCACCTCCACGAGGAGCGGACACACAGAGAGGCGTAGGGCCCGAGGCCCCACGGCAGGACGTGCGGGGCACCGCGTGACGTATAAGGACGGCCGGAGGGCCTGTCCACGGGGGAAAGGGCAGCTGCCTCCCCACGGGCCAAGCGGGCTGCAGCTGAGACCCCGGGCTCCCAGCCCAGGGCTCCTCCCTCCGTGCGCCCGGGTCCTGCCAGCCCAGGGCCACCACAATCAAGCACTACCTTCCTCCCCTCAAGCTTCTACCCCAACGGCTAGTAATTCTGCAGACGTCTCACTGGAGGAAGCGTCAGCCCCGCGACGACCCAGGAGGCGTCCAGCACTGGGAACCGCGACGACACCTGGGCCCCACCCAAGGCTGGGGTGAGAAGAGCAAAACGCCCGGCCCTGCAGACAGTTACTAAGTGCCAAGCACGCCACGTCCTTCCCGCCCCTACACGTCGCCACAGGAGGTGCTCCCAGCTGCCCTCACCGTCCCCGCGTCCCTAGAGAACCTTCAACAACTGAAACGCCTCAAGGCTCCTCGTTCCACTCCTCCCCCAAACACTCGAATTCTCAATTCTCCTTTCTATTCCTAACTTTTAGTTGCTTACACCTGCCATTCTCTCCCTCTCTCTCCCTCTGCAGAGAAGACCTCCACCGAGACAAACTCCTATTCATCCTTCAAAACCCACTTCAGGCCTCACGTCTGCTGAAAAGCCTCCTGTGAGCCAGTGAGCACCTGCAGCCCCCGAGGACTCCCCTCTCCTCCTGTGCCACGTCTGCTACCTCTGCCTCGCCCACCCACCTACCGGGGCAACCCCCGCACCCCGCACTGCAACCACCTGCTGACGTGTCTGACCGCTCTACCGCAATGGGAATTACTCCAAGGCAGAAACTGAATCTGTCATACGTGGATGATAATTTCATAACAAACCGTCTCCTCTGAGCTCACAGTTCCTACTCTCATCGGTGGCTGCTGGAGTCCTGGAAGTTCGAAACCACTCTCATCACACCAACAATCAACAGATTGAGGAACCTGGTTCCCAGCTTTAAAAAAGATTTACTGATCAAACCCGGGTCTTCATTCTTTCAGAAAGCACATGTTAACTCCCACTATGCGTGGAAGGTCCTGGAACATCAAAAGTAGGTGAGATACAATCACTGACTTTAAGACGCTCGCAGCCTGGTGGGGATTCAGACGAATAAGCAGGTAAGTCCAGATCAGCGTGAGCACGCGGCCAGTGCCGCCGGCGCGAGAGGAGACAGCGACCCGAGGGGGGACTGCACGGCATCCGCTAGGGCACATCGAGCCTGGGCTGGTCCCAGGAGGAACAAAGGCCGAGCAAAGACAGGCAGCGACAGAGGGAAGAAAGGCGAGGAGAGAGGCTTTCAGAACCTTACACCTCAGATCAGGAACCCGGGAGGCAGCAAATAACCAACCAAGGGCTCAGAGTTCACGGGTCAGTACCTTTTTCTTAAGTTCTTCTTGAGAAAAATGCTCCGCTTGAAACCGATTGGGCTCTTCAAGGCAAATACTCAGGTAAGATGTTTGATCACTGTAAAACGAAAATGGTTCTTCTGCAAAAAGAAAAAAGGGAGGGAGAAGAAACAATATTAGAACCAGACCCTTCCAAGCCCAATCCTAGTACAGCCCCGTACGGAGGGAGGGGACGGGGGGGGGGTCGCTACGAGGGGGAGTCAGTACAAACAGGGAGCTGAACGTTCCATCTTTGGAGCAAAAGTAATTTTCCCTCTTTCTCTACGGGCTGGTATCTCAACGTGTGGTTTCGTCGCGCGCTGCGGGCTTTCGCTGCGGCCTGTTCTGAGTTATGATCTGCATACCGAGTGCTGTACCTAGACACCATTCGGAGTGGCACGAGCGAATGGTGACTTCAGTTTAAATGAGGGAGTGATTCTGTTTAGGAGCGAATACAGGAAAGTTAGACGTGGCCCTCAAGGGCGGCGCTCCAGGGAAATAAAGGTGCGTCGTGTATTTCTTAGTGGCCCCGGAGCCCTCCGTGGTCGTGAGCTCACCAAGTGCGGACGCGGCTGCTAGATCTAAGATGAGGGGACCTCCGGCCACCTGCATAAAGGTCGACTTCCTCTGCAGCAAGGGTCGCATCCCCACGGGGAAGGAAGGCACAGAGGAAGGGCAGGCTACGTCCTGAGTGACGCGTCTACAAACACGATCCCACTTAACGATCTGGGGAGAAGCGCTGATACGCCTAGTGCACTGGGAGGAGCCGCACCTCATAGGAAGATGCCCTGGCTCGGACGTGGGTACATCAATCCCACCCCACCCCGAGCCACAGCATCTGCATTTGTAAAATGAAGTCAACACCTACGCCAGCCAAGGGGACGAGCGTCACGATCAGTGATGAGCAATGAGGTGCCTGCTGCTGTGCCGTGTACTCAGCAGGTGCTCCTGCTCCAGAAGGGTCAAGCCTACCACTGCTATTTCCAAATCTTTTTGCTCCTATGTGCCAGGCACCAGGCTAGAGACAGAAAGGAAGAGGACGCTAGCGCACTCTACGGGCTCAGGTTCCAGCGAGCGGAGGGCCGAGTGTGGCTGCGACGAGCACGGCAACGCAAGGACCACAGGCCCCTCACCTCGGAGCCCTCCCTACGGAGTCGCCTGTGGCGGCGACAACGCCGACGGCAAGGTCTCAACAGGAAGCAGCCATCTCAGCGCCACGTGCCCGTGCGGCCCAGACTCCGCAGCAGGTGCCCCGGCACGCAAACTCACACGATGCGCTGAGCCCTCCCACGGAGGCCGAAGCGGACGCGCACAGACTGGGGGGCCAACATCAACACGGTCACCCCGAGAAAGGAACCCAGATGAAACCCGGTAGGCTCCCCATCCCCTCGTTCAGCCAAGAGAGCACCCACCTTCCCGCCTCCGAATTTCACTGATCTGCTCCTCCAGGGTCTTTTGTAAATTCCGACAGGTCAGCACGTCCTGCTCCAGTTGCTTCCGCAAAGCGAAAATGCTGTTTAACTCGGCCTGCAGGCTGTTGATGCTTGGTAAAACAAGACAGCAGAAATTTTAAGTTTTTATTTAAACTCGTTACTTAACATGCAGAGTAAAAAATCTGTGTAGAATAAATATAGTGACTCAACACATCCATACCTCACCCGAAGCCACCAGCAGTTTTTAAACAGACCCATTTGCACTTTAAAATACAGACGCCAACAAGCCTCCCCTTGACTATTACGTCATCAGTGGGTCTTGTTTTTTGTTTTGTTTGTTTTTTTTCTGGTTATAAAAGTAAAGCCACGTTTATGGAAAAATTCAAAATACAAAAGCACAGGAAAACAAACACTACCATGGTCCCCCTACCCATGAACACGTGGCAGGCTACATGCCCTTTCTTCTTTTTTAAGACCCCGGCACCACCACTCACTGGCACCAGATCGTCTCGGCAATTCTGGGGAGACACAGGTCGCTCCGAGGCAGGACCTTGTTGGGTTCCCGCGTGCAGTCACTCCCCACGGGACCCACTGTGGACGTCGCGTAAGCTCCGTTCTCAGGGCCTCCGGGAAGCAGGGGTAACGACCTCACCTGCAGGGCGGCCGTGAGGATGGGGCGCTAACACCCTCGGAGCCCTCTCTAAATCTGGACCCAAGTAGGATAAACATTTAATCCTAATGATCATATTTTTATCCTATGCTCGTCAGGATAAAAGAAACCTAAACAATCCAAATACCAAAGAACTGTTTTGTTTTGTCTTTGAAGACTTATTTACTTGAGAGAGAGAGAGAGAGGGAGAGGGAGAGAGAGAGAGAGTGAGTGCTGGGGGGGGAGGGGGGCGGAGGAAGGGGAGAAACCCAAGCAGACCGTGCTGGGCCCGGAGCCTGACATGGGGCTCGGCCTCACCACCCAGAGACCACGGCCTGAGCCTACATCGGGGTCTGGATGCCCGACCAACCGAGCCACCCGGGCGTCCCCAAATCAGACAATTCTTGATGTAAGATGTTTATCTACGTACGACAATCACCACCAAAAGGCACTTGAAGCTTCTGAGCAAACTGGAAGGGCTCTGCTGCCTCAGACGCCAAATGTATTTATTCAAAGTAGGTATGTGTCCGTGCGCGTGTGACGTGCAGACTGTGACCTTACCTGTCTGGGTCCTGCAGGGACTTCACCAGATGAGCGTAGATGTCCCGCTCCTTCTTCAAGACCCGAAGCAGCTCTTCATAGTCTAATTGTTGCTTTTCCTGGAAATGACATTGGGCACCTGACATGAAGGGGAGAACCTCAAAAGCGTGCACCCTGACATGATGCAGATGTGGGCCGTTCACAGACCCAGGCCCTGATGAGGCCACGTCGGGGCACCACCTGCAGGACGCCGGGGAATGACGGGCACCACGGGCCCCAGCAGAGCTCCCCGCTCTGCTGCGCCCGGGTCTGGACAGCAGCCATAAAAGGAGCATCGCGCACCCGACGCACCCGGGACGAAACCACCGCTCACTCGGTCTACGCTACAGAGATGGCCTTCCACGCTCGCTCTTGCTCCCAAGACAAGAAGCCTGTCAACCCACCCTGGTGTCCGGGACAGGGGACTCACACTCCAACAGAAAAGGTCCAGTGAGCCACGCGCTAAAGCGACCGGAGCCGGATCTCTGCTCCTCACCAGCCCTGTGACCCTAAGGGAGAAGCTAAAACCACCGGGTCACAGTCTGAAGAGCGTCGGGACGCTGACCGAGCCTCGAACGGCCCAGGATGCGTACTAACGGCAGAGGAGGGACGAGGGCGCCACCTGACAGTCCTGGAAGCCAGCTTGCCCAGCCATGCGCAGGCGTGAGCCGTGACCCCTCAGGAGGGCACAGGGCGAGGACGCGGCCGTGCAGGCACCTCCCTGAAGCCGGGCGGCCAGGCCACACAAGCTGAGCCCGACGCGAGGACGTTGCACTACAGGACTGGCCCGGACGCTCGAGCAGCCTGACGGGCACGAGGGTCAGGGTCAGCCCGGGAGACTGTCCCAGGCTGCAGACCGGAGCCCCGAGACCAAGCTCCACGTGAGCCTGAAGCGGGCCCTGCGGCCACGAGGGGTCTGGGCACACGCGGCGCACCGACGTGCATCTGAGGACCAGCAGGCCGTGGAGGTCTGCTTAGTCCTGCTCGTGGGCGCTGCGCTCGATGCACGACAGTGTCCTGCCCACGGGACCACACGCCGAGGTGCTCAGACGAGAGCGGCCTTTGCCGGGAGGCCTACTCCCAGGTACGCAGGAAAACAGAGCCCTGGGTCCTCCAAACATCCCCCCCCACGACACCATCCGAAAGTAAGAACTCAACGCGAACTAACGAACGCGCAGGACATCTGGCACGGCGCCCCGTGCGGCCTGGACGCTTCCAAGTGCCAGGGGACAGTGTGTGGGGTGGGACGGCGGCCCGTGAGCGGCCCCTGCGCTCCACGCTGGCCCAGGCTCCCCGAAGGTCCCACCCGCTAGGACAGGGTCCCCGAAGCCGATGGCAGCGGCAGGGACACCGGCACCGCCGCACCCCACAGCAGTCGCAGTGCTTTCCCGGGACCGCGTCGTCAGAAGACGCAGGCACCTGTGATGCTCCAGGCGTCTCCAGTCACCTCAAAGCCTTGTCACCAGGGGGCAGCCCCGGTGGCACAGCGGTTTAGCGCCGCCTGCAGCCCAGGGCGTGATCCTGGAGTCCCGGGATCGAGTCCCACGTTGGGCTCCTGGCACGGAGCCTGCTTCTCCCTCTGCCTAGGTCTCTGCCTCTCTCTCTCTCTCTCTCTCTCTCTCTCTCTCTCTCTGTGTGTCTCTATGAATAAATAAATAAAGTCTTTAAAAAAAAAAAAACATTGTCCCCAGGACTTCCAAACCGCAGCGGCCACTGTCCTCAGCAGCTTAGCACAGCCGCGCCATGCCCAGAGCACGCTCGTCACTATCCCACGCCCGCGTTTCCACGTGAGCGGTTCCCTCCACGACCCCGCGCACACATCCTACGCACTGAGCACGTCCCAGGGAGGGCATCCCGGATCCCCGGCTCCGCAGACGCCCGCCGCCGGGAAGAGGCTCGGAGCCGCTCGGCCTCCGGCGCCCACAGCAGCGGCAGCGGCAGCCCCGCCAGTGAGGGGCGCTGAGGGGCTGCCCATGCTGACGCGCCCGCCTGCTCGTGACGAGCGAGTCCCCCGGACCGCCGGAACCGTCAGGCCGTCCGTGAGTCACGCCGCGTGTCACTGCACAGGCAGCCCCCATGCACCTCTGCGCACAGCGCTGTCGCGCGGGGTCCCCTCGGCGCCCCTG
This sequence comes from Nyctereutes procyonoides, assembly GCF_905146905.1. Lineage (NCBI taxonomy): Eukaryota > Metazoa > Chordata > Mammalia > Carnivora > Canidae > Nyctereutes > Nyctereutes procyonoides. The sequence continues at coordinate 734,928 of NW_026575135.1, read as the reverse complement.
TGCACCCCCCGTGTCGGCACGCGGCCCAGAGAAGAGCCGGGGAAGGATCTCGCAGGACGACAGGACCAGGCCGGCCACCGTGCTCGGCGCTCCCCGGGCACGTCCTCGCGGAGTCCGGACGCCAGGCCCCGCGCTCACCTCGCCCACTCCTCATTTCCGTGAGGAGGGACCCGCGCACAGCGGGCCACCGGCGGGCCCGAGGGCAGGGCAGAGGCAGGCGTGCACCAGGCAGCCGGCTGCGGCTGCGGCTCCGAGGAGAGGCCCCTGCTCTTCGGTCCACCCATCCGGCACCACGATGGATGCAAAGCCCTGGGGCGCTTGACGGGTCACACCGTCACTGTCCACCCCGTAAAAGGTGGCCAACGGGGCAAAGAACATCTGAGGACCGACTGCTTCTTGAGCAGCTGCCATGAGGCCGTGACGGCTGAGACCGTGGCCTTACCGTGCGGCCGCAGCAAGCTCCTCGACCTCTCGCCGTTTCCAGCTCCGCACCTACGATGAAGGCAAGGACCCCGCGTGGCTCGGGGCGCTGCGAGGGAGACTCAACGACTTCGTCTACACCAAGTTCTCGGGGCGAAGCCTGGCACGAGTAGACACGTGGCGCGAGCCGCCCCTCCCCTGCTCCGAGGCTCTGGAGCTCTGCCGGGTCCTCTGCGCGGGCCACCACCTCTAACCGAAGCCCGGGACGGTTACTGACCTTCCCGGTTTTCGGATGAAGAAACGGATTCTCTGAGAAGAGAACGTCTGCTTGAGTCCACCCAGCTACCACGTGGCAGCCAGCATTCGTGCTGACGTGTGCGGCTTCAAAGCCCGTCAACAAGGGCAATGGGGGACTTGGGCCGCTGGCGCCGACTCCACACGAGGAAGGCGTGTGCCCGGTGAACCAACCCCTGGGGCTCCTGTATCCTGACCGCACGGTGCAGGCCCGGGCCGAGGACCGCCCAGGGGAAGGCCGGGGCCTAGAGGCCTGGGTTCTCGCCGGCAGCTGCCCCGACCCGCTCCAAGCCCCCTGTCCACCTGCCGGCCGACCGCCGCACTTCCCTTGCCCGCTCTCCCTCCATCTGAGCCCCGGGGGAATCCCCTCCCCCTCTGCAGGGACCACCGTCCACCCTCCTCGCTCACACACTGCCAGCACCTTCCAGGGTCCGCGTAGGCCATGTTCTCGCCGGGAAGCCTTCCGGGACTGAGAAAAACACCCCGGCCCGGCCCCCCTGGCTCTCTGGTCCCCTTTCAGCCGAGAGCTAGCGCACCAGCCACCCGTTGGCGGGTGCGAGGGCCCCCTGGGGGCAGCCACGTCCCAAGCCAGGCACTGGACCCGCCACAGACGCTGGCTGACCTGGGCATTAAGCAGCTGGGAGGACAACGCAGGAACCAACGTGAATCTCAAGAGCAGAGATTCCTGTGGATGCTTTGCATAATGGAAGTCAGAGCGAGTCAACGTCTTCCTAGAAGCAAATAGCTCGCCCATGTTAAATAAATGAACTCTTCAGAGCCATTTGGGTCCCGTTTCATCAATCACCCATTCCCCTGCGTTGAATCATGCCCCATTAGAATGAAGTCATTTGGCTCCCTCCGCACAGCTGACAAACCAGGAGATCTCCTCGGCACAGAGGCGGGGGGCCAGGCTGCCCTGCGGGGAGCGGCAAGAAGCACCTGCTCAGCAGGCACAGGCCACCCCCACCCGCCCTCCTGCCCCTCCGAACAAGAAGCAACCCAGACAGGAGGCCTCTCATCCCAAAGGAGGCCAAGGCTGCCACACGCCTACTGGGGTCTGCCTCTGCAGTCTGTTCCCCACGGCCTTCAGGGCCCACCCGGCTCATCTGAAACCCGTCCCTAAAACATGGGGTAAGACCCCAGGAGACCCCTCTCTTCAGTAAGCCACCCCGGGACCCACAGTGTCCCAGTAGGATTCTCTCTCCAGACTCGGATTTCAGCTGACAAGCCAGCACCTGGGACGCTGGGTGTGCGTCACATCAAACACAGGGCCCTGGAGTCTAGAGCTGCGCTGTCCACGGGGCTGCCGCGCTTCTACCCTGAGACATGGCTACTCGGCTCTCCCGGCACCTGTGGGGGCCGCCAGCGCTCCCGGTAAAGGCTCCCTCTCACTGCTGCTGTGGCCACGCTATGCATGTCGGTCGGGCCCTACGGCTTGCAACCAGAAGAACGTTAACTGGCAACTAATGCAGTGCAGTACTCCCAATCCAATCAGGAGGTAAGCGTGCAACCCGCCCATGCACAGATCAGGAGAGTGGGTTTCAGCCAGATGAAGTGACCCGCCCAAGGCCACAGAGCCGGAGAGAAGAAGTTCCCGCTCCAGATCCAGGGCACTCCCTCCTCTGCAGAGCTTCCTTAATGACGTGAAGGAAACCCGTGTAATGTGCAGGCCACAACCTGGAGAGGTGGCAGGTGCGTAAAGACAAAGCCCGATGGCTCCCGTCGTGGTAAGCAGGGCAGTGCGGTGGCCTGGGAGATGGACGGGGGCTATCTACTCGGGCAGCTGTGTCACAGCTCGGCAACAAAGACGTTTATTCTAATACTCAGGAAATTCAGCAGTGATGTCCCAACCATGTCAGCAGCCAAGCTATAAATCTCGGGCTGCAGCAGGTTAAATACGGGCAGGGTGCTTCCCTCCCTGTTCTTCGATCCCCTCATCACCCAGCATTAATTGTCAGGATCACACAGTGGTTAGAGGCGGAAGAGACTGCCCTGAGTCCACGGAGACCTCATCACAGCCTCAAGTTCTTTGTAGAAATGGGGAGAGGATAAACCCTAAACCAACACAAAGTGGCCAAGGGCACAGCAGGAGAAATCCACGTTTTCTACAGAGAAAGAACTACAGTCAGAAAAGTACAGCCTTCTCGGGTGGGGGTGGGGTGGGGTGGGGTGGGGAGGCGGGCGGGGGGCGGTGTAGAAAGCCACAGGCTGCAACACGTGGGACTGCGTAGACGGGCACCTAAGAAATTTATAATTCCAAAATGATCATTCATAATTCTTTATCCACAATTTGCAATTAGTCTTGCAGAACAGAATTAAAGCCTCTGCTAAAACACTCAGGCATTTTGCACAGTAATTTAAACATCACCAGGCTCTAAATCTAACTGAAAATCATACGACTTTTTACTTGTGGTTCTGTGAAGTGCAGACAGCGCCCAGCGCAAGAAACCGAAAAAGTGGTAGCTGATCAAACTGGTGAGATTAAACTGTAAAACACTCAGCCTGTTCAATAAATCTATAAACATTTCATTCAACATTTAGACATATTTTGTCTAAATATGGATTCAAAATAGCAAAGTTTGACGAAATGCATTGAAATCAGGGAAGACCTGTCCATCTAAAAACACCTTGCTGGGCTACTCTCGTTTCAAAACACTGACTGTGCCTTAGTACAGGTCAGGGTGCGTCTTTTTTTTTTTTTTTTAAGATTTTATTCATTTATTAGGGAGAGAAGGCACGCGTGGCGTGAGTAGGGGGCGGTGCCGAATGGGAGTGAGAAGGAGAGGGAGAGGATCTCAAGCAGACTCCATGCTGAGCGTGAACATGCTCCGAGTCAGACGCTGAGCATGGAGTCTGACACAGGGCTCGATCCCACGACCCTGAGATCGTGACCTGAGCCAAAACCAAGAGTCAGACGCTTAACCAACTGAGCCACAGACGCACCCCCAAGTTAGTGTGCATCTTAACACCCAATTAAATTTGGTCAAATTCAAGTAACTACATGCAGGTTTGACTCACAAAATATCAGCCCCCTGAGATTTAGTTATTGGACATGCCCAACATCACCCAAGTGGTGAGAGAGCCAAGAGAAAAATCCTGGCCTCCAGACTTCTGGGCTCCACTACTGAGGCTGACACTCTCATCCAAGAGAAACAACAAAATGCAGGTCCACGAATGGACAGGTAAGAAGTCCCCACTGTCCAGCCAACGACACCCCCAGACCAGGGCTGACATGAGGAGATCCGCAGAGCAATGGCTCGTACCAGCCACCACACTACCTCCACACCAGCTGTAAAATGACCTCCGACCCGCCCTCCCCAGCCCCTCCCCGCAGACCCTTAGGGACCTCTCCAGGAGCCAAGAACTAGAGGGTTGGTATCTGGCACAAGAGCAGGGACTCCAGCCCTACCGCCTGCGCCTGTTCTCATGGCTAAGTCCGTGCTGCACCAGTTAATTATTTTGAGAATCACCCTTCACAAAACCACAAGTCATGATCAGAGCCATTCATCAAAGAACTAATTTGCGTAAGAGTTCTCTGTCTTCTGAATGTATGGACTTAATTAAAGCCAGGTTTAAAAAAAAAAAAAAAAAAAAAAACTTGGCCTCCAATGAGGTCCTTCCCTATCCCGTATCTGGCCGCCAAGCTGCATTATATGCACGCTCGGGGTGGAGGGGGGGACTGCATCTCTCACAAACCAATAGAATCATTCATTCACTCAACAAACACGTATTTACTAGACCAAGGACTGAGTGAGGCACTGGGATTTCGACACAAATCCCAGTTCCCTACCCTAAGGGGCCCATCCCTGGTGTGCAGGGGCTCGAGGGAGGGGCAGAGGAAGACGGATCCTAGGTCATCTACACACCGATGGGCGTGCAAAGTGCTGCGCACCGGGGAGGAAGAGGAGATGTCACTACCAAGCAGGGTCGGGGAAGGTGACACTAGAGGGGCACTTCCAGGGATGTTTAGGAGCCACCCAGGAAACAAGGAGAGAAAAGCCATTCCAGGCAGACGGAGCAGCAAATGCAAAGGTGCTCAGGTGCAAGGGGGACAGGTGCAAAGGGGACAGGTGCAAGGAATCTGCAAGCAGTCAGCTGTAGTTAGGGATGACGGAGGGTGACCCGAGGCCAGACCAGGAAGGACCTGCTGGTTTCTGTGTGTTTGAACAGGAAAATCTTGCCGTAGAAATTACATGCACAGATGACACGGCTCTTGAGAGGTGAACCCCGGGACAGCAAATGTGCGAGAGGCTCATCTCTAACGGGCTGTGATTTACCAGTTTCCTGTGTGGTGGAAATAGCAACACTCAGCCGAAGGGCATGAACCTGTAAGGCGGGCCGACTAAGAGCCCTCCTCCTACCTCTCATCGGCTCAGTCGCTGGCAAGAAGGCCTCGGAGGGGCTCTCCGTGACAGCAGTCGCCACACACGTGTCAGAAGGAACACGGAGTCGCCCGCGGAGGTCCCAGTCCAGGCAAGCTTACCTCCGAGAAGATGCGGTTGCTGCCTGGTGAGCGCTGTAAAGAGCACTTTGCTGCTGAGTCGCCACTCCTGGCCCTGAGCTCCTCCCCACTCTGTGAAGGGCGAGTCGGCTGTACGGCTCCCGAATCTTTTTCGCTGAATTCCTAAGGAAACAAAACAAATCATGAGCAAGTTTGCTCAAGAGAAAAAATACTAACAGACCCTCCAAAACTCTCTAATGGAGGATATTTTTTACAATTTTTTACAAGGCACCCTTCTCCCCCGACCCCGACGGCCGCCCAGCGGGTACGGAGGACCGAGCCCGGGCCCTGGCCCCACGGGACAGGGTTCTCATCCTGGGTCCCCTTGAGCCAGGGTATGACCTCGGGTCTGCCCGCCATCCTACGGGGCTACTGCAAGTGATTAGAAGAACCGTGTATCACAAGCCAACAAATCGGAGCCTCTTTCAGAACAGGACAGATTTGACAACACCTGACCCATCTGTACCAAGAGGAGACTGGACTTCCAGGAAGAAAGGCTGTGAATACGTTTATGGGGTCTGGTCACGTCTCGAAGGTCCCTCGTGGTGATGCACAGTCTCCCTCGCTGACCCCCTCAGCAGATCTGGCATTCCGCCGCACAGCAGGGCTAGACATGGTTTGTCTGGTCCTAAGGCCCAGGTCGATACATCCCTAACTATTGAAAACCTGGTAACTCCTCAATGATGTCTCTGTCCTACTAGGTCAGAAATTAAGGGCAAGAACAACACCTTCTTCCTAAGTACCTATCAGAATCACTTTACCATGTCAAACTTCTATGAGGACCTAGATGAAAACAAACATGAAAGACACGGGGCAACTTTTTATAAAAACCTGTTAAACTGTGACAGGAAAAACTAGAAAGCAAATAACCAACACTACCTTTCTAGAACTGTCATAATCCAGCTGTGCTTGACTCATACTTTCCGTTTTCCTTTTCTAAAAGCCCGACTGTACCTACACGTTGTCTAACAAATAGCACCGCGCCGCTCTCGTGGAACACAGGGGCCCCCTACCTCACACTCTCCCCTCCGGGTCCCACTCCCAGGAAGGAGACTCCCAACTGCTCCGCCCCTCCTGTATTCACATCACATTGCTACTCTCACCCTGCTTGACTTTTTTTTCTTTTTGCAGCAGGCTCCCTGCCTAGCGTGGAACCCAGCACGGGACTTCAACTCATGACTCATGACCCTGAGGTCAAGGCCTGAGCCAAGATCAAGAGTCAGACGCTCAACGGACTGAGCCACCAGGCGTCCCGTTGACTTCTTAAGGTAGGATTTATCCCCTGGCTCCTACCACAGAAGTTGAAGGGTTTAGCTCTTGCCCCCCTCAGCACTTTTCCTGATAGCTACAACACGATTTCAGTTCCATCGATGGTCCACATTCATACCATTTCGACCACGCGCACACTATGCACGACTCACCCGTCTAGCCTCCCGTGATTACACTTCCTTTCTGTTCATTTCTTTGATTTCCTTGGAATTAGTGACAACTGCTTTGTTCTATTCATTCACTTAGTTCATAAAACTAAAATTAGGTACTTACTGTAGATTTATCTCTAAACACTCTAAAGGGACTTAAAAATGCCTCTAGATGGAGTCAGACACCTCAGGTAACTGATGGGTTCCGTTTCCACTTCTTGGAGAAATCCCAACTGCGGCCTCTGTCTCAAGAGCTCAAATACAAGCTCTCTGCATCCTGGGCCCTTCCGTCACCGCGTCCCCGGAGAATCCCGTGTCTCTCCTTTCGGGTCTCTTCCTCGTCTGTATGGGATCACTGGACGGGTCTGCGTGGAGTTCCCTAAGGGAGGCACCTGCGAGGCAGAGGATTTCAGGCGCCAAACATTGGGAAATGCCTTTGTTTGCCCTCACTCCTGCTGCCAGCTGGGCGGAGCACGGGATGCTGGGCTGGACACCGCTCTTCCTCAGCGACCGGGAAGCCTGCTCTCCTGCCTCTGGCCTCCAGCGTCGCTGCTGAAAATTCTGATGTCATTCCGCATCTGGGTCCTTTGCAGCTCGCTCTAGAACCTTCCAGATCCTCTCTATCCCCGTGTGCTGTGATTTCACAAGGACGTGCCTTGGGGTGTGGGTGTCTCCCCATCATGTGCTAGAAACCCAGGGACCTTTCAACGCAGAGGAGTCTGCCCTCCACTCGGAAGCTCTCCTATTGCTCTGAGGGTTTCCTTCCCTCTGCTTTGCCTGTCCCGTCTCTCGGGAGCCCCGGGCAGTCACATACTAGAGTCCCTGGCTTCTCCCTTTCATTTCTTCGCCTGTTTATCTCACTCACCTTGATCTTCCTGCATCTCTAATCTCCTGTTAATTTTTTTTTTTTTTAAGTAGGCTCCACACCCAACCTGAGCCTAACACAGGGCTTGAACTCATGACCCTGAGACTAAGAAAGACCCGTTCCGAGATCAGGAGTCAGATGCTTAACCGAGTGAGCCACACAGGCGCCACCTATTAAACTCTTTATATATGTGATCAAACCTCCAATCTCCAGTAGCTCATTCTTCTTTCCCAAGTTTGTTGTCTTTTGTTTTTTGTTTTTTAATCAGATCCTGATCTTAATTCTTATCTAAAGATGTTATAGCGTCGACTTCTTTGAAAAGCTGTCTGGTTGCTTCTCATCCTCCCACTTCTATTGTCTCTCCCTAGCCTTGTTCTGTCTGTCTTTCCTCTTGCACACTGTTCCCGTGTGGGGAGCTCAGGCTGTCCATCTACCTTTAAAGATAAAGGTGCTCAGAAGTTCTAAGTGTGGAAAGAGCACATCAGCGGCAGGCTCAGTGGGAGAGGACCAGGTGAGGATGTGCTTGTTCTGTTGAAGACGCCCATCTGTCTTTTCTCCCGAGAGGACTCTCAGTGCCGGGGATGCACACTTCCACTCCCATCTTTATCAAGAAACCCACTCCTGCCTGCAGCTGCATCTGGTGACCCCCAGGCCAGAGCTTCTCTGGTTTAAGGTCACTAGAGAAGAATCCTCACCACCACCACCACCACCACCACCACCACCACCTCCTCCTGCTAGTGAAGAGAACAAGGTCCCTGGACTGCCCAGCATTCCAGCCAAATCTCCTGGGTAAAAAGGGACCAGATCCTTTCGCTTCCTGCTGAGCCTCTCTGGGCTCCACAGGATAAACCAGCTTGCTTCTTGGCCTTTCGTCCCAAAGGCATGGAGCAGAGTGCTCAGTCCTGGGGGCCTGCACCTTTCACCCCTTGACTGTCACGCTAACGAGGCTCCAGCAGGAAGCAGAGTTAAATACCCGCGTTGAATCCATCATGATCACCTAGCAGCAGGCGCTAAATCGCAACTTCACTCCATGATCAGACAAGGAGGGCATTCCAAGTCCAAAAGGGAAAAGCACGGAGGGGTGAGAGGGCCTGGCACACACAGCAGCGGGCGCCCACAGCAGGAGCACCTCAGTGAGGCAGGCAGGCCGCCAGGGCCTCAGTCGGGACCCAGAATAAGTCCCTTCCCTTCTGGCTGGTGGCTGATGCCCAAAGGACAGAAAGTAAGCTCTGAGGTGCTCCGATGCTCTGACAGAAAGCAGTGAGGACTACCGTCATTTCTGCCAGCCTTACGCTTCTACAAACATTTATGCAAAAGAGTTTTTAAAGAAAACAGCCTATGCTAAGTCAACAGACTTAAATACAATAGAAAAAAGAAGTTATGGCACCTGGAGCAACAAGTCCTCTGGATCGATGCTTCCTCTTAGACTTCTGATCATTTGCTCTTGACTGTGCAATTTTTTATTACTTTCACTCAAAAGACTCTTGTAACGATTCTCCATGGCTTTCTCTCTTTCATTCACTTCATTGCGTAGTTTCTCAACTTCATTTCTAAGGTCCTGTCAGAAGAAAAAGAAAAAATAGAACTTATTTGACAAAGATTTCAAGATGATCATCTCTCACGGGCTCACCGCTATCTATACAAGAGCAAGCAAAGAGGTGTATTTAACAAACGTGCACTTCCTTCTCTCTTTAAAGTCTCATGAAAACCAGCTTTAGAAATAAGCTGAAATCTGGAAAAAGTTTTACGCAGATATTTATCACAACATTATTTACATTATGGAAAAATCAGAAAGAAACTAAACATCCAACAAGAATTAAGTATTTTTAAAAAATAGGGAATTAATTATAAAAAGCATGCCGTTAAAAAATGCACAATTATGGGATGCCTGGGTAGCTCAGCCAGTTAAGCATCCGACTCTTGGTTTCCAGTCAGGTCATGACCTCAGGGTCTTGAGATTGAGCCCTGCATCGCGCTCAGCACTCAGCACAGAATCTGCTTGTCCCTCTCCCTCTGCTCCTCCCCACCCCCAACCCCCAACTTTGACCTCACTCACTCTCTCTCCCTCTCTTGAGTAAATAAATAACATCTTCAAGAAAAAAAGACACAATTATGTGTCACACATATGACACAATATGGCTGTCTTGAACAAGCCGAGACACTATATAATATGATGCCATTTGTTTCCTAAATGCTCATACAAAATGTTGTTAAGGCTATGAGGAAACACATCAAAATAATAACAGCATCATACCTGAATAGAGGGATTGCGGAGGACTTTCAACCAATTTTTATGTATGTGTGTGTGTGTGTGTATATATATATATATATATCTTAAATAATGACATGTACAATTAACATGGAAAATGTTCATGTTCATGTTATAATGTTAAGGGAAAAAACACAACCAACAGTAAACCGTGTGATTATACCTCAGGATAAATGCTATTTGTAATACTGAAGTACTATTCATATTAGCAAAAGGCTGGAAACCACCCAAATATCCACCAGGAGAGGAACAGACTAAGGTACATTCTCACAATAGAGCACTCAGACGCGATCCAGAGAAAGGAATGAGGATTCTATAAACACGCTGACCTAAAGTAAGCTTTTCAGAATATACCACTCAGGTAGGCGTCAAGAGGACCCCAGGAGAAAAAAAAATATGTGCAGCATACTGTCATGCATTCAACTACAAAATAAATTAAGTGGCCTACAGGGAAATAAAAAAAGAGAGAATGAGGTGGGAGGGAGGAGAACTCGTTTTACAGACGTACCATGGAAGCCGTTTAAGTGTTTAGAGGACTATTTAAAAAATAGAAAATCCCCTAAAACTAGAAGCAAACAAACAAAAAATAAATCTAACTGTATAACAGGTTGATGGGTTAACCAAACAGAGGAATTATTTCAGTAACTTAAAAGCAGAGTGATCGGTCTGCCCTAGTGAGGTATTTCTCCAAGGACAAAGGGACTACTGCAGAAAGTCTTACACTTAGTAATCATGTTGGAAGAAATAATGTTTGTATTGTTATTCTGAAACTGTGTGTGTGTGTATTTATTTATTAAATAAGTAATTATTACTGTGATAAGAACCAAGACTACAAGTCTAAGAGAATACCAACACAAATATGAAATTAAGTTAAAACATGTCACTGTAAATATGAATTGGAAATATCAACATGAACTTCTATTTTCTGTTATTTCCTTCCTTTCACTGAGAAAGTATAAATCAGCATCCTCCCCAGTATCCAGACTGTAGTCTCCAAATACCATTTCCCACCAAAAAGAACGAGAATTCTCAAAACATGGCCCCTAGAACATTATCAGCATCCCCTGGGAATGGGGAATACACTAGATAACGAGACCAGCACTCGGCGAGCGCCTGGGGGTGGGGGGTGGGGGGTGGGGAACTGCTCCCATGTTACGAATGAGGAAACAGGCTCAGGTAAAGTAACCTGCCCACAGTGACGGTCACGGAGGGGCAGCACCTGCCCGGCTCCTGCTCTGATGGCAAGCCCCCCAGCTCTCTTCCACACTGTGACCAAGGTCTGGATTTCTTTTGAAATGATCCCCATCCATCTACAGTCATCTGACACTTGCTTTTAGAGATCTCCCTCGGAAAACTGCATAAAGGGACCACAAAATCTGTGTTAAGCCATTTAGGTACGTCTTTAAATTCACAATCAATCTGCCTGCCATCCTAGAAAGATCATCCTAAAAAGATCAAGGTCATGCCTACTTTGGGGGGGCAGGGAGGGCGGAGAGAGAATCTCAGGCTCCACACTCAGCTCCAAGCCTGACTTGGGGCTTGATCTCACGACCCTGAGCTCATGACCTGAGCCGAAATCAAGACTCGATGCTTAACCGACTGAGCCACCCGGGCTACGTTTTAAGCGTAAAGTATTTCTGCATTACGCCAAGTAAGAGGTGTGTGTCATTCATGTGCACGGTAATTACTGGTCCACACACATCACTTCGTGGATTCGTTCTCTCCTTTGCACAGACACCCATCAGACTCATTATTTTGAGGTCTGGTTCAAGTTCTAGCGCATACGCACGTGTACCACAATAACTGACTCCATTCCCCCATTTCGTTTGCTTATGTAATTTTAATTCAGGTATGTAAATTGAGAACTTGCATGTCTGAAGTTCTTCCACGTGTCCCCCAAACTAAGAGTCGACAACTTGAAAATGACCTGTTCCCCAAATCCCACAGGGAACACGTGATTTGGTGTTCCTGACCTGAGGCCCACTGAGCGGGTCCCTGGGAGCCTGTGCAAATTTGTGTGTGTGTATTTTTGGTCGTGGAGAGCCCGCTGCATCAGTCAGGGTCTCCAGGAACGTCAGGACACCAAAGAGCATGAAGTCCCTCACCTACTACGAGCACTGCTAATGGAAACTACCACTGACCGGGCTCAAGCCGGGCGGGCCACGCAGGTGTCAAGGCACTTTAAAACATCTCTGACCCTGACGACTGCACACAAGCTCAGTGGTAAGCGTCCTGTTTTTACGGAAGGGAAACCAAGGCTCACGGAGGCTGAGAGATGTTGACAAAGCTTGACGAGTCACTTCTGGCGCTGAAATTCAAACCCTAGTCAGCTAGACGCCCAGTTCTACACTGTCCGCCCAACTGCACTACTGGTAAGACCAGACAAATGTAACACCAGTGTGACGCGGGCTGCCAACGCCCCGGCTCATGCTCTGGTTCCTCAAGGCCTCAGGAGCCAGACCTGCCAGCGGAGACTGAGGCCCGCCTGCTGACGAGCGGGCAGGGCCAAGGACCCTGGGCCTCCGTGAAGAGCAGGACGGCTGCAGGGAGGCGAGGCCAGCGCCCGGCCTCAGGGACACGGCAACGCAAAGGCTCCTGGGCTCCTGGGCAGCAGGGCGGTTATCGCAGATGTTCAGGGGAGGCACGGAGACGGCATGTCTCGCCTGAGCAAAACGATCAGAACTGAAAATTGAGAACCTGGGTGGTTTCCCCAAACCTCTCTTGATATTCCCAGGCTGTGAAGATGGGCAGAGCTGGCCTTGCGTCCGGACCCTACTGCTGACTAGCGGGGTGACCACAGGTAACCGAAGTCCTTGTGAGTGCTTCCTTTGCGGTAAACGGGGCCAAAAACACAGGCTGCGATGGGCCCTGGAGGCTCAGGTGAGAGAACGTGGGTGGGTGCCCGGCACAGAGGCAGGTGGGCAGCAGCGGCAGCTGTCACCCCCACCCATGCACGCCCTCCAGGCCCACCCAGCCGCCGGCCCGCTCATCCCACAGGTGATGGGCCTCGCAGCAGAGCCCTCCCTCCACACAGAGCACACGAGAGACGAAGGGTGAGTATTTAAACCACAGGGCCCAAACCCTTCCCGCCCCCCCCCCCCCGCCCCCAGAGTTCCCAAAGGAGCTGAATCAATCAGTGTGTAAGAATCCATCACAGATTGGGAATCAGTCCTGTGAAAACTGCATTCCCAGAGCAGGCTTGTGAGGAAACTGAGGGCCGTTGGTGGTGGTGCTCTGCCGAGGAGGAGGGTGTGTGCGGCTTAAGGGGGCCACCTGCCCCCCGGGGGCCAGGCCCGGCTAGTCTGCGGCAAGAAGGCCTGGGAATCTGGAACCGGGGCCCTTGCCACAAGGCACGGCAACCCATGCATTAGCGGGGCTGGCCCGGGAGCACCCCGGACTCTGATCACCTGGACGGCCAGTCCTCCTCCCCGGAGCTGGTATTAAAGAGGACAGATGGAATCTGAAGTCCTGGCGAGAAAAGTGAACGTGCTGCCGGCTCAGCCCTCCTCTCCCTCCCCCCCACTGCTCTGGCCTTCTTCAGAAATTAGCTGTCAGCTGGTCATCAGCAACCGCCTCCTCGCTGGCGTCCCCGGCCACATTCAGCCACCAAATCACAGCCACACACAGCCCTGAGCCTTCCGTCTCTACCAGGACCCTGCGGGACCCCACACTAGCTGCAGAATGAAGCCACCCTACAAACCTTTGTCCCAGGCTCCCCTCCCCCGGTGGGCTCCAGCCTACTTCTTAGCCTCACCTCACCAGACCACCCAGGCCTCTCCCGCTGGAAAAAAACATGTAGCACAATTCCGCCCAAACCTGCCTGGAGACAGCACACCCAGCTCGCAGGGCCAATCCAAGTGCCACCTCTTCCACCAAGCCCCCCGACTCCTCTGGCCCCAGCAGTCGTCCCCCCAAAACACCACCCGCCAGAGCTCTACAGCATTTAGGAGAGCGCCGGGCCCTTTATACGCGCCCCCCGCAGCTCCCCCTGCAACCCCGAAAGGCAGCAGCGGTGCAGCCCACCCGCAGGTCGGCAACGGAGGCTCAAAGTACTCAAGCAACTTAACCCGAGTCAGAGGTGGCGGAACCAGGTCTATTCATGTTCTTTTCACTAAACCAGTGGCTTTTCAGGGCGAGCCCAGGAAGCCCCGGATGAGCAAAGCCCAAGGCGGGCTGGCCGTGAGCACCCTCTCACTCCATGTTTCTGGGCCTTCCTCCCCAAACTGACTCAGCTGGCTTGGGGAGAAGCTCGGTAATCCGCGCCTGATTTTAATGCAAGAAGCCACTGTCCTAAGGAACCTGCCAAGGCCCCGGGTGCACTGTTCTCCTTGCAAGCCCCTCTCCTGGAGCAGACCCCACCCTGCTTTCAAGCCAGCGCTGCCACAGCGGGACCCGTGTCTGCGACATCAACTGGGACGCCTCCCTTTCCACCTAGTGGGCAGTTTTCCTCTAGGATTCGCAGGTGCCCTCCGGACCAGCACCGAGCCGAGCGTGCCTCTGCCTATCGGGGCTTTCTCAGGGGAGGCCGACAGAAGGAAAGGTGGATTGTTTTAAAAATAAAATACCCCTATAATCTGAGAATCACATTAGAAATGAAAAGCCAGGCCCTCTTACTTCCTTCTGCAGTCAGCTGGTTTGTTTTATCTCAGGCCAGATGGAGACCGAGAAGGTTCTCATCCATCAAATTTCCACCTTCTCAGGTTTCACTGTGAGAAAGCTCGTCAGAGTGCTCAGTGGTTCCCTTTAAATACACAAAGGAAACTTCTCCAAAATCTTAATGAGGAATAGGAACCCAGTGATGTAAGAATTTCCAGAATTAGTATGAGACAGTGGCGTTGGAGCCCGGGTCTGGGAGCCGCACTGCCCCCGGGGCGGAGGGGGCACCAGGCCTCCCCCTCGCTTGTCCCCGAGCAGCTGGGCCTTCAGCTTTCCTCTGCACGGGGTCGTACTGGAACAAGGAATTCCTACACTGAGACAGACGGACGGACGGAAACCCCTGGAACGAGGCAGGGCGGCCAGAGAGCTCACAGGCCCGCGTGGAGGCCCCTGCCCGGCGGCCCGACGGTGCCCAGCCCACTCGCTGTGCCCTCGGGCCAGGCCCCCCTCGGAGCCCCAGCTCCACTGCTCCCCCCGCCCCCCCCCCCCCCCCCCCCCGGCTCTTGGGCCCATCCCCCTGCCTCGCCTGTGCTGTGCTCCAGTGAGCCCTCTGTCTGCGTTTCTGCTCTATTTCCGGGCTAGCTTCCCCCAGAGACGGGGGCTGACGGGATTCAGTCCTGTACTCCCAGAAATCATAAAGTTAGAACCAGAGGGAAGGGAAAGCCTTTCTGTCTGGGCTCCGGGGAGACGACAGCAGCTCCACGTGGAACGGATGGGAACAGCCTTTCAGAGCGGCTTCCGCCGGCCCCACGCACGAGCACCGAGATGCGACGCCGGCCGTCAGTCTCCACGCAGTCGGCCTCCCGTCCTGGGGGATCAGTCGCGGGAAAGGGACAGACAAGCACTGTCGTCAGGGGAGAGGGGTGGTGACCAAGGAAGCAGTGTACAGCGTCGCTGACCTGGCTGCTGACGGGGCGGCCACCTACATTAGTCAACGGTGTCCCCTAGATTCTAGGGGGCAGCGGTTCGCTAAGGTCCTGAGCCAGCACCTGCTGTGCAGTTAGAAGCAGGAAAAGAGCAAAGAAGAGGCGTCCGGATCCACCGAGCCATCTACCTCCACGTGCCAGGAACCAGAGGAAGCACTTTCTCGTGCGTTAAATTTTATTATTCATTCACTTAATCCGAAAGCAGGTATAATCAACCCCATTTTAGGGGAGAAAACCTTAGTTTAGAGAGGTTAAGCCACTGACCTAGAGGCTTGAGTGCCTGCTACCACCAAAATTCGAACCCAAATCCTGCACTGTTGCCCACTGCTCCAAAGACACGAGCTCAAACTGCCAAGTTTCTCCTCCCCAGGGCAGTGGCGTCATCTCCGCCATCAGAACAGCAGCTCTCCACCGACCAGCTAACATGTGCCGGGCATCAGGCTCGTAAGTGCTATCCTCCCTCCGATAATCCCTACAACCGAGCCGTGTCTTTCTAACAAGAAACAGACACCACAGTTTGGGGAGGCAAAGCTACTGGCTCACGGCCCACCAGCTAGCAGGTGACGGGACCAGAACTCAAACCCAGCCGGACCCGAGTCTCCGCACTCAGCCTCGCTTAAGAGTGACTGGGTATTGCAGGGAAGGAACCTCCTCCCGCACAGGCCATTTAAACTGCGTATTGTTCTTCGAGGACTCAGCTCAGACTCTTCGTACCCGATTAAATCAAAAACAGGGCACGGAGAGCTCTGACCCTTGGGAAGAATCCCGCCCCCTCAGGTCTGTGGTCCTAGGCCGACCCAACCAGCCTACAAACACGGCCTCCAAACGCCGTGTGTTGACTACGGATCACAGGAGGTGCTCTGAACGCTGTCATAACCTCGTCTGGAGCTATCCATCAACAGACGCATGTGAAACCGAAGGGGTTCGGGATGAACTACCCTGAAATTAAACCTGCTCCTGTCAAAGCACATGGGATTAGCCAGCTGGGTGACGGGTACAACTTTAATTAGATTTTTGGGCTTTAGCCAGCAAATGCATCCCCACAGAGCTAAGTGCCCAGGTACTGAAGCTCACACTTGTCAGAGCAGCGGATGACAGGTCTTGTAACAGATGAGAGCATTACGAGGCAGTCGGGGGAATACAGCTAAACCAACGTCTCGTACGCGTTGCTCATAAAGGAGAAGAAAAAGACTAGCGTTGCTCCTTTCCCCCACGCAGCCCAGGTAGCATACAGAACGCCTGAGCCAGAGGAGCAAATCTAAAATAAAGGTTTGCCTCCATCTCACACACACACACGCACACGCACCCACGCACATGCACATGCACGCACGTGCAGTACTAAAAGGAGAGCCTTCGGTGTCTAGAGCCAAACAACGTATCAAAGCCAAGGTATGAGGGCAAGGATGTGACGATCGGAGCAGCATTCCTGTTATAAACCGCTCAAGCCGGTACACTTTAAGCATCACAGTTAAGACACCGACTTGGGAACACCAGCTTTTTGTTTGTTTTTGCAAAGACCTGAATGTCCTCGCAGGGATGTGGGTCCCTCTGGTGGCAAGGAGATATAATACAATACAGGGATCCACCCTGAGACCCTCGCGTTTGGACCTCTCTGGTTGTGGAAGGACCTCCCAAGTAAAAGCCGAAGCTGTATTCACCAGAGCCTGCCCACAGGGCCCGCACCACCGCCAGGGCTCAGCGAACGTTCCTTGGATGAACAAACGACGACGGCACAGTATCCCGCGCGCGGCGTCGGCTGGCACAGGCCGCTGCAATCACAGGCGGTACAAGCACACGGCACAGCCTCGGACGGCGCCGTGGGACATGGTGAAGTCACGTGCCCCCGCTGCAAGATGCCTGCTCGGACAGGCACCGTCCCCCCCTCCCCCCGAAAAGCGGAGAGTAAGCGCGAAGACAGGGCAGTAAAGCTTTCCATCGTGAGCAAAGGATGGTTTGATCACACCCAGAGGCATCGGGTGGGCTGACCATCAGAGGGAATCCAGGCAGCGCCACCACAGCGCCAGGACGCTTGGCGGCAGCCCCCGCAGAGGCGGGGTCGGGGCTCGCCCACGAGCAGGCCCGCAGCACGTCCGGGTGGTAGCTCTCGTCCAAGAAACGAGAGTAACGGACACAGCCAGACACGTCCCAGCGACTCGAGCTCGCCGACCCGGGAGGCGCGGACGTGGCCCGGCGCGAGACGGCTCCCGCCGCAGGCCGTCCTGTCCGAGGCTCCATCCCGCCCCCAGAACCCTTCAGGAGCCCGGGGGAGCAAGACTGCCCGGGGCCTGAGTGCTGGCCAGAGCCGTCCTCTTACCTTAAGCGGTTCCTCTTCAGACACTGGAGACCCTGTAGCCGATTTCCCGTGACGTCCGCTGCCAGGGGCCACCAGCTGAATTTAAGCCCCCGTCCTCGGAACTGTGTCAGATGCACCAGGGAGCATCCTCCTCACTCACTGTGCTGCCCGTTCCTAGACCTGACGGCCTTTACCTTTATTTTTAATCTCACTTTAATGACTTCCCATAAACTTCTAAAAATGTCTTTGAAACATCAGAAGAATAAATTACAATCTTTAAAGCTCCAAATAATACCTCAGAATACTTCAAATCAAATCAGACATCCTTGTTTTGTTTCTCCAAAAACACCATGTGCTCTCATACCTCTGTGCCCTCACCGTCCATACAAAACCCTCCGCCCCCTTGCCCATCAATCAACCTTTATTTAACTCGAACTTCAGAACCAGTTCACAAGTCGCTCTTCCCTAGAGCCCTCTCTGATTCTGCAAGCCACCTCCCTGCTCTGTGTTTCCGTGGGCTTTGCTCACACCCGTCATGGAACCGTCCCCTGCCTGACAGAGGGCCCGCGCAGTGTTCAATGTTGCTGACTGCATGCGTGGGACCCTTTCCCTTCTTTCCCCTTTCTCCCTTTCCTTTTCCCTTTCCTTTGTCGGGACAGAAGAGGCTACGAGCGGCGCCTGGGTGGCCCAGCTGGTTATTAAACGCCCGTCTCTTGATTTTGGCTCAGGTTTATGACCTCAGGGTCCTGAGATCAAGTCCCGTGTGTCCCCTCCATCAAAAAAAAGGAAAGAAATAGAGGCCACTAAAAGGTCTGCTTATTTGTTTGTTTGTCTCAATCCACAAGCAGCAGCAGTAGCAGCCGGTGAGCGAATCAAGTTCATTAAAGAGCCTGTTATAGAACAAACAGACGAGACAGGTGGGGCCAGCGGGTCAGGCTCTACCTCTGCATTTATCCCAGGACCATAAGGTAAAACACCACCCATCATGTTCCCTAGACGCTGAACAAG
Source organism: Nyctereutes procyonoides (assembly GCF_905146905.1). Taxonomy (NCBI): domain Eukaryota; kingdom Metazoa; phylum Chordata; class Mammalia; order Carnivora; family Canidae; genus Nyctereutes; species Nyctereutes procyonoides. The sequence goes on along the minus strand of NW_026575135.1, from coordinate 716,278 downwards.
CCAAGCCCCACGTCTGGTGTGAAACATTCATAGGAGACAGACACAGCCAAATTCTTATACCGTAACCAGAAGGTAAGTAGAGCTACCACTGTGATGCTGTACACACACAAAAGGAAAGGAGCCATGGCCAGATCATCTTGCCAGAAACCTATATATAACCTGATGTACAAACGTAGTCCCGATGGGATGCCAGAAAGCTCTGGGTCACGGTCATGTTCACCTGAGGTAGGCACACAGAGTACACAGTGGTTGTTTTGGTCTGAAACAACACAACCCTTTCTGGAGGTAACTGCTCATCCCTCCCAAACATGAGCTTCTAGAGGAGGCTGTCGATGACGGGACTCACACGCGCACGCACCCGAGCCTACGCACACATTCTGACAAAGAAGACTGACTGGGGATGTGACCCACGCCGGGCCTCTGGCCATCCTGACAGGGATGCCGTGGGGGCAGCAGAGTGTGAGAGTCCTCCTTCCTCCTATGTAATCAACTGGGAGTATGTGACCCCAGCGGGGCGGCAACGATGGTCTAACCAGCTGGAACTGGAGAGAAAGAAGGCAGCTCCCAGAGACCAAGATTCAGTCCCAGCAGCGTTCCAGTCTCCATCCCTCCAGCACTGTAGTCACGCAAGGAAATACATTTCTCTTTTTGCCTAACTTAGTTCAAGCTGGGTTTCTGTCACTGGGGGGAAAAAACCTTCCTACCCACAGTATACTCGACCCCAAGTGCCCCGCTCATCACATGCCCCTTGCTTTCTTCACCAAACAGCCCCTGCCTCCTCACAAAGATGTGCACACGTTACACAGAAATACATCAGCTAGCCACGGCAGCCCAGCAGTCCTCCAGAAGCACCAAGGTTTACATGAATAAGTGAATTATGGAACCACCGACAATGTGTGACACAAGAGGGACAGGTAAATAAATTACAGCATCTCCACCTGATGTAATATTATGCAGCTATTTCAAATGTTTACCAAGAGTAAGTCATAATGTAAAAAAAAAAAAAAGTGTGTATGGATGGATAGGAAGGAAGGAAGGAAGGAAGGAAGGAAGGAAGGAAGGAAGGGACAGAGAGAAAGAAAGAAAGAGGGGGGGGGAGATGTCTGTGTGTGTCCCCAACCCAATTCTATTGAATGAGCCTTTTTCTAATGACAGTTGGGGGTGCAGGGGACGAGGTATTTTAAACTAAGAGGAAGTTACCCAGCAGTCAGGGAGTAAGAACTGATCCGCCAACTGCACCTGTGTGGAAGGACCGTCTTGCCAGCCTTTTCCTTACCTCCTCCGTGCGGCACACAACTCAAGCCCTACTCTTCTCGCTCAACTCAAGTGCCACCTCCCCCCAGAGGGTTTCCCGACTACTCCAATCCCAGGATCTTTTGCACTAATTCTATAGATTTTAAGCTGCCTTGCATTTTGTCAAATATGACATCTCCACCACTGTTAGAAAAGATAAAACTTTCAGAGGTCACATCTTACACTGCATCAACATCTAAACCAGGTATACTTGGTGTTCAATAGCAAACAGGAACCCTATACTTTAATGACCCACAGTAAACTGCTATGCTCCAAGATCGCTGGTGGCAGCACACGTTGGGCCAGCCCTCTGCACAAATAATTCGGCAACATGATTAACTAGCATAAAATATTTGTACCATCTGACCTAGTAAACTCACTCAAATCCTAGGAATTCAAGGGGAAGTGTCTACATGCCCAAGGATGTTATTGTGGAATCATTTCAACAACCAAACTGTCCGAGAGAGCAGGAAATTAAGTAAAACAGGTGAAATGTAGTCAGTGAAGACCGTGCACCATTCAACGCCATCAGGCTGGAGGCCACACTATATGCAGAAATGCCCCTGATAACGTCCAGGATCAAGGAACACAGAACAGTAGTCAGCCTCTAACTGGATTAGGGCCCAGTGGCACCACGTCTGAAGGGTGACACTGAAAACCACAGTCACTGGTGGAACTGTAAGTGACATTTTATGTTTCTAAATTCCCATTACTGTTCCCTTGATGTTCATTAATATTTTTGTTAAAACATATGAATGTTTGCATTTCAATGCTCGTGCCAGGGTCAGCGTCAGGATTTCACACAATGGATCCTGATGACCACGCCCGTGGCAGCCACTGGGGAGCTACACTGTAGTACCTGAACGCTCCCTCGGACACCTCTACTACAACGACTGTCCGCGCGAGAGAGGTCCTCTGCCCGCCCAGGGTCCCCGAGCAGATCATCCACAACGTGTCAATGACCACTCAGATTTAGGCCCTATCCCACCGAACTGCACCAAGGCGAGGCATCTAGACGTGACTCTCAGGGCAATGAATGTTTAAGTTTAAATACAAGAGAAATTTTTTTTAAGATTTATTTATTTTAAAAAATTTCTTTAAAGATTTATCTGAAAGAGTACGAGCAGGTGGAGGGGCAGTGGGAGAGGGAGAGAGAAAACCCTCAAGCAGACTCCCTGCAGAGCACAGAGTCCCATGTCTAAGCAACCGGCTCTGGATTTCAGCTCTTTCCCTCTCCCTGTGCCCCTCCCCTACCCCACTAAATAAATAAATAGATAAGTAAAATCTTTTAAAAATAAAAAATACAAAAATAAACAGACTTGGGATGCTTAACTGAATGAGCCACCCCAGTGCCCCTGTAATAGAAACTTTCAAAGATGATAAACTGTATTTTGCCTACCAAATTCAGAATCTTTCAAATGCTATCCAATGTTGAAAAATAGTCTTTAAAAAAGGATCACTCTCGTAAAGAGAAACCTGGTACAATCGTTCTGGGAAACAATTTGAGTATATCTATATAATAATGTTCAAATAGTCATCCTCTTTGACCCAATAATTATAGCTCTATCTGGAAAGAATCAATGGAAAAATATTTAGATACAAGGATGTTTGCTATCACATTTGTCATAAAGCAAAAAAAGTTTAACTGGGGTGCCCGAGGGGCTCCGTGGTTGAGCGTCTGCCTTCAGCCCAGGGAGTGACCCCGGGGTCCCAGGATCGAGTCCCACGTCGGGCTCCCCGCAGGGAGCCTGCTTCTCCCTCTGCCTCTGTCTCTGCCTCTCTCTGTGTGTCTCTCGCAAATAAATAAATAAAACCTTAAAAAAGAAAAAGTTTCATGACCTAAACATTCTACCATAAGGGCCTAAATAAACTATAGCACATCCAAGTGATGAAGTACTATGCTTGCACCAAAAAACAAACAAAAACGTTTTTCTGAAGAACACTCATAACGTGGCAACATACCAAAAAGAGAACATTCAATTAACAAAAAGCAAGACACAAAACTGCATTTTCAGCTTGATACCAATAGTGTGTGCGTGTGTGTGTGTGTGTGTGTGTGAGAGAGACAGAGAAAGAATCCCAAGATGATGAGCGAGATATTTTCTTCTTTACATTTTTCATATTTTTCTAGGTCTCTTGCAGAGACGATCTCCCTACAACCAGAAACAGCAATCCAGCGCCCCAGCCCGACCGCAGCATGCTGCTCACGTGGATGGTGTGGTCTCCTCTGCCCCTGTCACGATGGGCTTCCTCCAAGTCCTTCTCCAGCCGCTCCCTCTCCTGCTGCAGGTCGCTAAGCTCCTGGGTGACCTTCTTAATGTTCCTACGCAGTCTGTGGTTCTCTGCGCTCTTGTTGATGTTTTCTGAGTGCAGCTGTGCCAAAAGCGCCACCTTTTCTAACAGAGCAGCCTCATAATCTTCAGACCCCTGGAAGAGGAGGCAGACAGGGGAGATGAGCTCATTCTGTAGCACATGAAACAGACCAAGAAATCTGTGCTCCTTTTTCGCCTTGGGGTAGGGAACGGGGAGTTAGGGAAGAAAAAGATTAACGTAGACAACCTCTAGGACCCAAACCACAAAGAACACGTAGATTTCGAAATAACACAGAGTAATGATTATGCCCCCATGTTGATGTGACGGGGGGAAGAGGCTACAACTGTATAAAAGACGCATTTTTTTTTTTAAGACAACAAAGAAAAGCACAGAATGTCAGAAACTGCCTTAAGTTGGGTGGGTACATGGGCGATTTTCTTCCTTCACTTCTTTTGAATGTTCTGAGGTTACTGAGCATGTTACTTTTATAACGGTCTAAAAAAGAAAAACAACTCCACCAAGTTATCTGTAAAAGGTGGAACACGAAGAGCCATCTGAGAAGCAGAGGCGGATCAAGCGCCTGCAAAGCTCGCTGAGGTTGGAGCGGCTCACACCCAAAGTCGCCTGGAGAAACAGAAGTGGTCAGTGTGGCAGCTGCGTGGCCACCGCGAGCGGCTGTAAATTCAGCAGAGTCCAAGGGTTAATTATGTCCAGAACATCCTTACTTCATCATTACAGTTTAGTAGAAAATACATATATAATTGTCAAGCATTTGGAAAAAATACTGTAACTCACCAATAACCAAAAAGAGTAAATTAAAACAAGCTTTCATTTAACAAGATTGTTTTAATGAGAATATCCAGTGCTGGCAAACTTACTATGAAGCAACACAATTAATATTAACTTTCTGTGAACTGACCGGGCATCCAGAAGCCCAGAAATACACTGGCAGGAATGTGAATTAATGTAACTTTCTGTGGACAGATTACATACATCAAGGGTGTGTATACAGGACAGACATGTTCACACTCATCCTGATGATTCCGTTCCCAGGATTCAATCTCAGGAGAAGAATCCAAAACATAAGGGGGAAAAGCCTTATGCACAAAGTCATCCATCACAGATTTACTTTAACAGGAAAAATGAAGGTAACATGGGGACATTCCAAGTCACAACACGATATGAAAAAATAGAAGATTAAATTTGAATGCTCTAAAAAATAAAATCTATGCAGAGGAGAAAGCCGAGAAAGAAACACATCAAGATGTGAACAGTGTGGCTACGTGATCTCCTGATTCCCCATTTTTTTTCCTCCTTTCTAGTCTCCCGAAAGAAAATTTGAAGCATATATAATACTTAGGAGAAAATAAACTTTTTTTTTTTTTAATCCGTTCTTTGGATTGGACAAAGGCTCATGATTAAAAATGCAAAAGCAAGGGACACGTGAGCTGTCAAGGCCACAATTCAGACCATAGGGTAAAGGGACTGGCTCCGGCCTCTTGGCCTTTCCAGGAGATCCAGCTCCACCACCATCGCCGGTCAAGTCCTAGTTGTTAGGAGAGACGGGCTACAGCCACTGTTAATCCTGGAGAAGTGGGGCCATCTCGTGTTTCTCCACTGCTATTTAGGACCTTGCAACAGAGACTGAGGAGGAACCCCATTCACATTCCAAAGTGGGTTTTAGAGAAGCTTCTGTTTTACTTTCCCTTAAAAATCAACAATTTTTTTTTTAAAGATTTTACTTATTTATGTGAGAGAGAGCCCAAAAGCAGAGGGAGGGCAGAGGGAAAGGGAGAAGCAGGCTCCCCGCTGAGCAGGGAGCCCCACGTGGGGCTCCATCCCAGGACCCTGGGATCATGTCCCGAGCTGAAGGCAGACACTCAATCGACGGAGCCACCCAGGTGCCCTAAAATCAAAAGTTTTAAAAAGAGTAGGAAACCAAGGCCTAAAACAAGGCCTAAAAAAAAGTATCTGGGGCCATGCTTACGTAAATAAACTCAAAAAGCAAAAGAAGATAAACAATGATAGGAAAAATGCTCATCTTGAGCAATTTTCCGTTACCTTTTATTAAGCACTGGAGCTAAACCAGGTGCTTTTGCACACACTGTATCTCTATTTCCATGACCAACCCTACAAAGTACACGTCACTGTCCCTACCTAAGCAAGTGAGGCTCAGAATGACGAGCCCGTCACCAGACCGTAAGTGATTAAATCTGGGACTCTCTCCACAGCGCTATACTGCCTCGCCCATTCCAGTGAAGATTCCCAATTAACACCAATAAACTAGCAAGAATTAAAACAAGACTGAATTCAAACAAGGGAAGGCTAGAGACAGGAACACCAATTAGGAGCTTGTTAAACACAGGCCAGCCACAGCGACAATTAAAGTAAGCGTTATTATAAAGTGATGAACGTTCTGTGGGCTATCGCGCAAGTAACAATGACAGAGCCTCTTTTAAAAAGTTCAGATTCATCCTCACACCATGAAGATAATTTCCAAGTTCAATTTTCCTTAAATGGCCCTTTGAGACACTTTGGAAAGTTTTTTACCTTTTTCTGCACGACACCCTGCTTTCTGAATTCCATGTCATCAGAGGGGTGCTTACAAGCAGGTGGTAAACGTTTGGCGCAATTAGACCTACTCAGGCCAAACACCGTCTGAGCCAAACCACCCTTCCCCACAGTGCGGACACATGAGGAGTTTTTTTTTTTTTTTTTAATTTTTTTTATTTATTTATGATACTCACACAAAGAGAGAGAGAGAGAGAGGCAGAGACACAGGCAGAGGGAGAAGCAGGCTCCATGCACCGGGAGCCCGACCTGGGACTCGATCCCGGGTCTCCAGGATCGCGCCCTGGGCCAAAGGCAGGCGCGCCAAACCGCTGAGCCACCCGGGATCCCACATGAGGAGTTTAATAGAGACTCACAGAGCCCAGAGTTCAAAGCCCACTTCTAGCTTTGTGACTTGGGAGGAGTTAACTTTTCTGCAGTTGCGCTCCCTCGTCTGTGAAATCTCTATTTCACACGGCCGTCCTGAAGATTAAACAGGATAACTGAAGTCTCGTGTCCAGGAACGCAGGCTCAACAAATCTAATTCCCCTTCTCCAGCACTTGCATGATCTTCCTTTCCCAATCAAGAGACAATATGGAGAGTTTCCTCAAACTAAAAGCTACTTGCAGAACACCATTAACACCATTAACAGAGAATTTGAAAAATCGACCAAAGGAACTACTGTATTTCAATGCCAGAAGGTAATACTACACAACGTTCTTTTTTTTTTAATATCTAAGTATTAAGAACATTGTTGCAGGTATCAGCTTGAAGGTGGAAGTCTTTTTTTTTTTTTCTTTTTTCTTTATTTATGCGAGACACAGAGAGAGAGAGGCAGAGATGGAGGCAGAGGGAAAAGCAGGCTCCGTGCAGGGAGCTCGACGCGGGACTCAATGCCGGGACTCGATCCCAGGACCATGGGATCACACCCTGAGCCAAAGGCAGACGCTCAACCGTTGAGTCACCCAGGCGTCCCCAACATTGTTTTTTTTAATACTACCCAACCTAAGAATGAGTTAACAACATTTACTAAGTTACCACCTGTGCCCAGATACACGGTCTCGAGTAGTCCTTGTAAGGATTATGTGACCTAAGTGTGATTATCCGCATCTCACGATGGGTAAGAAGGCTGCGAGAGCTCAAATATCTTGCCCAAGCGATAGTGAAGAGCAGAGTCAAGATTCAAATACATGTCCCACCCCACCATGTTCTCCAGTAAAGTAATATGGTTACATACATCCAGTGGACCACCTGAGGCTGTCTGAGAGCATAGGGATAAACACACACACACACAAGTCCATGTCACACCGCTGAAATCTGAGTAACAACCGTGGACTGCACCAATGCCGACGTCCTGGTTGTGATATCGTTACTAACGTTAGGCAAGACATCACCTTTGGGAGAACCAGAAAAAGTATACAGAAATCTACTGCATGTGAGTCTACAATTATTTCAAAATGAAAATTTTTTAAAAAATGAAAATTTTTAAAAAGGAGTGAATAGATCTATACATACTGTCATGATAAGAATTCTAGATAAAAAAAAGATTATAGATTAAAATAGGTAATATGATCCTATCTACTGTTTCAAAGGTTCTATGTAGGGGATCCCTGAGTGGCTCAGCGGTTTGGCGCCTGCCTTGGGCCCAGGGTGTGATCCTGGAGACCCGGGATCGGGTCCCGTGTCGGGCTCCCTGCATGGAGCCTGCTTCTCCCTCTGTCTGCATCTCTGTCTGTGTGTGTGTGTGTGGGTGTCATGAATAAATGAATAAAATATTTTTTTAAAAAGGTTCTATGTAAGTATAAATAAGCAAAAAGTCAACTCACATCTTTAAACATGACTTTACTGGTGACATCTATCAACCTCTTTCCACTGTCTTAAGTACTTTTTAAATTCCTCCAACGTGCAGTTTTACTTTTACAGCTGAGCAGGGAGAGGTATGCACAGGTATACTTTCCCAAAGTTCGCATTAGGCCCCAGAAGACCTACAGAGCACCTGTTTTCGCTAACCAAGAGAAATCAGAGAAGGACCTGCACTTCTATGGAAAAGGCACCAAGTTATATTTGCAGATACAGAGACCAATTCAATGGTTGTCAGAGGAGAAGGGGGGTGAAGAGATGGGCAAAAGAGAGGAATGAATGAGATTAATAAACAGTACGAACTTCCAGTTATAAAAGAGGTCACAAGGGTGTAACTACAGCACAGAGAATACAGCTGATAACACCAGTAACAGCTACGTGTGGTGACAGATGGTAGCTAGATTCATTGTGATCACTTTGTAATACATATAAATGTTGGATCACTATGTTTTACACCTGAAACTTATATAATATTATGTGTCGAGTACACTTCGATAAAATAAAAAAAATAAAAAAAAAGTGAAAGCGCATTCTGCGCTGGTTTTGCAGCGAGCCGTTAGAGGCAGCCCGCACCCGGAGCAGTGAGGGCGGCCCCACCACAAGCCCTCCCTGGAACTACACTGAGCATCTCAGGCCACCAGAGCTCTGAACAGCAGTGACTTGCAAGCATCTGCTTTATCTTGATTTATTTCGTGTTTCTGTTAGCAGGATGATGTGTCCTAAGGTGTCAGAAAAGCCTAAAAAAAGAGAAGTGGTTTTTGAGGTCTGAGAATGCTCAAAAATTTTTCCATGCAAGTTAATGGTAAGTGCTTCTTCGCTTTATGCTATTTTACCTTATGAACATTTCATACGAAAGGTCTACTTTTGGATATTGGGGAAAACCTGTATTTCCAATCTGAAAATATGTATTTTTCAATGAGCCCGGAGGTAGCAGCAGGCAGCCCACACTGTGGGCTTCACAGAGTCCCACCTGTGACCAGAATTCACATCTCTGCACTGTGGCAACCCCTCCAAGAATGTGAATATCACACCTGCTGTCTCAATGCCAGGCTTACTGCCAACCCTGTGAACTCTGGCTACTCCACTCAAGCTGCAATTAGCTCAAATCACATGACATCCCAAAAAATCCCACTATATAAAAGAAAATGCATTTTCAAGGGCCCATGCAAATTCAAACTACGTAGACCTTGTAACGAAACAGCCGATATAAGCACACTGTGTGCATTTACTCGTACGCGCACACACATACACAATCAGAACAGTGGTAAAAACACAGATTTTGGAGTCAGGCTTGAGTTCAAGTCCCAACAACCTGCCAAACCAGCAAACCTGCTACCTCTGTGGATGAGGATTAAATGCGCACCCTGGGAAGAGCCCGGCAGGCGAGCACAACCCGAGGACTTCGCACAGTTCATGACCTCTGCTATCTTGCAAGCCAAGAAGCCCGGCCAAGGCTGTGAGTGACAAGACCTCAAAAATCGTTCTGAAAGTCTTTCGCCTAGGACTGACAGTTATGAAATTAAGAAGTGTAGGTGATAAATCAGGGTAACAGTGAATGCAGAAGGCTACCTTCTTTCCTTCAAGGCCCAACATAACGAGCACAACATCAACGATTATAAGGATGTCCGTCTGGTCTCTCTGCTTGTCAACCGGCAACATACTTCTTTCCTCAAGCAGTAGGAAATATCAACGGTTTACTAAGAATTCAGCCTTTAAAACTTGTTGTTTTCAGAGCAAGGAGGAAAAAGAAAACCACCTCGGTGCCATCTCAGCTCCACTTCCAACCACACGGTGGGGGAGGCAAATCTGAGATCCCCAGGGAGAGACTTGCCTATGTTCCTAGTGCACCATGATTTAAACCAAATTACTTCAATTATTCTTTCCATGAACCAGAGCTCTGCAAAAGATGAGACGTGGGACATGAATCATAAGAATCAAGCAGTCTTGCATTAGATTTAGCTTCTAACTTCTACTTTATAACCAAAAATACACGGTGGGAGGAAGGGGTGGCAGGGAGAGTTTGAAGCAGTATGGGCTTATTCAGAGGGTGGAACGCCATTGGCTCATCATTAGTAACAGGGATACACTGTAGAGAGAAACTAGAAAGATGCAAGAATCGCTTCTCGGCCTTTTGGCTAAGATCAAGTGTAGGAAGATGGCAAGAAAATATTAAAATAATTAAAAACACAAAACTAAAATTAAGCAGAAAGGCGGAACATCACGGCAGTGACCAGCGGGAGTCCTTGGAGTACAACGCTGGGGGACAGAAGGGGGAAGGGCAGGTCAGGTCATCAAGGTGTGGACGTGACACCTGGCAGGAGGCAGCCGGACTCTAGAAGCCAGGTGAGGGGAGGTAGGGGCGGGGCAGGTGGAAGCACAGGTCTGGGAGTGAGACCGGCTCCAGCGCAAGTCCTGGCTCTCTCCCCTTCTCTCCCCTTCTCTCCCCTACCCCCTTCATGGCCCTGTGCAAGTCGCTCAACCCCGAGCCCGGGCCCTGACAGCATCTGCTCTGCGATCTGCTGTACAGAGCCTGTGGGCCAATCCGCACAGGGCCCTGGGCACAGGGCTGGGCACACGGCTTGTGATCCATTCACACCGGCGGTCACTATCAGCAATTACTACACTCGAAGCCTGGCCTGCCACCTGCGAGCTGCGTGACAGTGAATAAGCTGCCCACACTCCTGAGCTTCAAAACCCCCCAAATCCAGCAGAGGCCGACCTACCTTCTCCACAGGGCGGTGAAGATTATGCGGGACGACACATGTCCTGCGTGGTCTGCTGTGGGCACAGAACGAGCGCAGCACTAACGGTGGGGCCGCTGCCACCACCACCATGATCACACTGACGAGGCCTGGCGAAGCCTCCAGAGCTGGGAGGGAATGTCTTCCAATGGGACGGCCAACTCCATCCCTAACGGCCACGCAGGGTTTGCCGGGGTCCTCCCAGCTGCAAAGTCGTGCCCTCAGCAGGGGAAGGACAGAGGGCGTGGCCGCCCGCAAGCCAGGTGACCGCTTACCTGGAGCTTCTGTGTCTGTGCCTCCTGGGGGGCGTCTGTGACTTTCGCAAGGGCAGCACTGAGCTCTTCCATTTCACGGCTAAGGTCTTCCACCTGGGTAAAAGAAGAACAGCAGCCAAGGATGCAACTGGACTCCGCCTGCTGTGCGCACGTCAGGGCTCTTCCTGCCCAACGGTGCAGCCTCTGATCACGGGCTTCCCGCCTGCCTTCCCGAGGCAGGCGCTCCTCTCTGGAGGGAGACCCTTCCCGTGACCACGAGAGGAGGAGATGACTCCCCAAACTCCAGCATCGGTGGGGCTAGATGAGGTGACGGGGACCGGTGCTAAAGTCACGGCCGCCTGAGCCAAAGCCCGGGACCACGGCTGTCCGTAGAGGCCACCCCCAGCACCCCGGCCTGGCCACCCCCAGAGTCTCTCGTCCTGCTGCAGCCCACTCCGCCCGCGGCCACGCCCGAGACTTTGCCAGCCCCCGTGGCTGCCCCTCCACCGGGGCCCCAGCGCGGGGCTCAACTCTCAAATCTCACGGTGGTGGATTCCCTGAGTACCATGAGCCACGTGTCGGCGGCCTCGGACCCCCCTGGTGATCACTCAGAGCCTCCCCTCTTCGGCTTCTTCAGCACCGCAGTCCCTTGGCTCGCCTCGTCCTACGTCCCTTGTGCACTCCTCTCCCCACCCTGAAGAACCGACGTCCCCTGCGTCCCCATCCTCAGCCTTGTTCGTTCCCTTCCACACACGCTGTGAACAGACTCGTCACCGCCATCGCCTCACCCACCCTGCCGTCCTGCCCTTTTCCATGCTGTCCACTGAGCTGGTGGCGCCACCACATCCCAGTCACAGCAGCCAGACGCCCAGAAGTCATCCTCCTCAGCAAACCTCCCCAAATCTACCTCTGATGTATGATTATTTCTGATTTCGTTGTCTGAACACGCCCTGCCCCTGGACCCCGTTCAGCAGCGGCTACGGCTCTAACTCAGCCCTTCTAGGCCCTCGCCCTGCTACTGGGCCCCCTGCTCCCACTCTCTCCCTCCTACCATCCACTCTCCAGACTCAGCCCGAGACCCACTAAGATGAAAATGTGATCTGCTTGGTAGAGCCTTCAGCTCCAGGCCACCCACAGCGCCAGAAGTGACTAATTCCACCACCACTGGCCACCCCAAGCAACCTCCGCGGCTTCTTCTCTGGCCTCCCTGATGTTCTGCACTTGATGCGCCGACAACCGCAAGATGCTTTTGGTTCCACAAACACCGTCAGGCTCTCACCTAACATAATGGGTTCACCAGTGTCCTCCTCTCTGCCTCCCCCCCAACCAACTCCTACTCATCCTTCAAGATTCAGCTCAAACTCCTCCTCCTCCAAGCGCCGCCCCACACACATGCCCTGATCTGGATCGGGTCCCCTGCCCCCCACCTGGACACCCCCTGCACGTCCCCCCCCTCACCACACCTTCACTCGGTCTCTCTTCCTCACTGGAGGTGCCAGCAGGGCTGGGGTCTCCTCTCTGTATCTGTGCCTCGCTCAGTTACTAAAACAACAGATGGCTACACTAACGAGATAAAATAGCAAGGAACCATTGGCCACAACCCTGGATCCCCAAGGTAACAACCCAGGTAGCTAACAGGTTCATGGTCACGGCCTTGCCTCCCAAAAGTCCTTCATCTCAATTCCATTGTCTTTTAAAAAGACTGGGCATTGGGGACACCCGGGTGGCTCAGTGGTTGAGCGTCTGCCCTGGGCTCAAGTCGTGACCCGGGGTCCCGGGATCGAGTCCCGCGTCGAGCTCCCGGCATGGAGCCTGCTTCTCCCTCTCCTCTGCCTGTGTCTCTGCCCCCCCCCCCGCCCCGTCTCTCTCTATGTCTATCATAAATAAATAAAAATAAATTAAAAATAAACAAATAAATAAAAATAAAAAACACAACAAAACTGGGCATTGTCCAATATGGTAGTCACTGGCCACCTGTGGCTGCTGAGCACTTGAAATTTAATTAGTCGAAATGAGATGTGCTGTAATCACACTTGCACGTCAGCGCTGACACTAAGATTAAAAAGATGCTAAGTACCTCATTATTACTATTGTTTTAATGATAACATTTGGGCTATATATATATATATTATTAAAGTCCCTTCCGCTTGTTTCTTCTTGCTTCTGTTACTGCAGCTACTAGAAAACTCAAACACCCACGTGTAAGTCACCCAGTCCTTTGCCTGGACAGCACTGAGGCGGACATTGCAGAGCAATCTGTGACGGACGGACGAAGGGGCCCTTCCCGCACTCCCTACACTCATCCCAGCTCTCTTATAAGCTCTCCACCTAAAGCTAAAAATTCAGGGTAGGACAGGCCAGCCGCAGAAACTAATAAAGAAAAATCTCACTTCGGGTGTATCAGACACAGCACATACCTCTTTTTCCTTTGACTTTAATGCCATGGTTAGGCCCTGAATGGCTTTATCCCTCTTTAGACTATTTTTCTTTTCTGCAGCAATTTCTCTTTCCTTCTCTCTCAGGTCCTCCTGAAGTGCCTAAATTAGATTAGAAAAAGATTCACTAAGTTGATGCGTTCCAACCAAAATGCACTGTAAATATATCTGTAAGAGCACACTCAAATGCAGTTATTCTATCTTATTCCTGTCACCCTGTGATTAATGTTTCCAAGGAGAGCTGAACGCAGCGGCGGCAGCTCCCAGTGACGTGCTAGCGCTCACGGCAACAGGGTTGGGTGAGAAGAAGGGGATCAGATCAGTTAAGACGGTGACAGCTACTCCTGTGGGAAGGACTCCAATGCCTTCTGGAATTTGAATACAGTCACATCAGAGTCTTTGAAACCGTACCAGGTTATTTGGGGGAAATAACAGATCATTAATTTCATTCCTTAATGCTACAAAAGCTAACAGAGAATTTGGTTTGATGGAGACTGAACATATACATTTAGAGTCTGAGTTCATTTCTAAAGATAAGCCTGCTGCCTCCCTCCCGGGCTGTTGTGAGAATCAGGTGAGCGAATGGACGGGAAGCGCCTTCTAAGCCGGCAGGCGCCACAGAGGCCGGTGCTGACTGCGGGACTCGGAGCGGCGGCAGGCCGGGGTCCCCGCTGGCTCTCCTCCGAGCCCGTCTGAGCCTCACGTGCCGTCCGCACAATGGGAACGCCCGCTCCCCAGAATGAGTGCCAGGACTGAGCGGCCTTCTCTGAAGTCCTGAAAGCCTGACTGGCACGCACTGGCATTCCCTCGACGACAGGGACCGTCACCCGAACCCTCTATCGCACTCAGAATACAGCAAGAGGCAAGCAGAAATCGCCGATAATTTTTTTTAATGGCATCAGCATACCTGGATCCTCTCTTCAAGGCGGAGTCTCTCCTGGCGCTCCATTTGCGCGGCCTGAGAAAAGGCATTAATTGGCACCTGGAAGGGACTCACAATGCAACGGCTTCCCCAGAACGATTAGAACGGGCATCTCATTTCCTGACTTTTCCCCACCGCCGTGGACGTCATGGACTAAGTGTCCACTCCTCTCTGCTGCACCCGAGGTCCCACCCGAGCGAGGAGAAATGTGAAGACACGCGAGCCACGTGGGCTGATGACCAGTCCCACCGACAGTGAACCACGGAGCCGCTGGACAATGGAAAGGGCCAACTGAGCAACGGGGCCCAGGGTTCAAAGGAGGAGCCGGAGATGCGGGCCGACGGCAGCCAGAAACTAACCGGGGAGGCTGCAGGCCGCACTCACTGCCGCACGACCCTCCCTGAGCAGCTAGAACGGCCCGCAGTGTGAATGAAGCACATGCGGCAGCCACCCCTGGTCCAACAAGAGCTGGGAGGCCTGTGCTCGGCCCACCTGCCCTTCTCTGCAGCGGGCCGTGGGCCCGGCCTCGTGGGGGCAGAAAGGACCTCTGGGAGGCTCGGGGGACGGCACTAGGAACCCACCTCCTGGAGCCTAGCAAACTCGAACAACTACGGCAAGCCCGTTTCTAAATCCCGCGAGGGGACCGTGCTCCCGACCTCCCAGAGTGGCCAGAAGAATTAAATGAGGCGGCACGCTGAACAGGCTGCCCAGCCGCCAGGCCCGGCGCAAGGCGGTGCCCTTCCCCACTGCCTGACCAGAGGCAAAACGGGTCCTCGGTTTTATCCCACAAAAACCCAAAGGACGCAAATAATAGTCCCCGGGCAACCACAAGGCGACACGCGGTAAGACAGAGGCAAGCCGGTATGGGCTGTTTCCTGAACTGGCTCCGTGGAACCACGCCAGGGCCCTGACAAAGGAGGCTCCCGCTAGTTCCTCAGCTGCCGGGGAGCTAGTATCTGGGGGAGTCTGCGTGTGACCGCGGGGCCTGAGTGTGCGTCCCCTCCGCCCGACGAGTCGGGGGCTCACCTCGGCTCCTCTCTCCTGTTCCCCCCTCGGAGCAGCAGAGAGTCCTCGGAGCTCTCCAGATGACACTCTCTCACCAGGACGTGCCAGCTGAGACTTCTCCTCTTTAAGGCACTGAATTAAAGCTTCTTTGCTCTTCAAAGACAGCTTCAAGTCCTCAATCAGTCTAAAAGCGAACAAAATTTAAATATTAATTCTAAGCTGTTCTCTTAGCTCAGCGGAGCAGGAGGAGGCAGGAAATGGGGCCAGACATCTTCAAAGTAGACATGTCCGATGACTGAAGAGAAATGGAATCGCGTTGTGCAGGTCGGAGAGCAATGGCCAGAATTCGCAGGACGTTAACGGTCCCCTCACCTCCAGCCTGGCCCCCGTGGATCCAGCCCCCGAGCTCCCAGACTACGGTCGGGTCAAGCCACCCCCCTCGCTCAGACTTGCAACAGCCCCCACTGTTGACAGCAGTGTCAGCCCCGCTGACAGCAGCGGACGAGGAGGTTTTTGGCTAAGCATTTTCTCTGCAAAAGAAATCGAGCACTGAAGCCTGAACAAGCACAGCCGACAAGGCACAACCGTCCCTGCGAGGCGGCAAAACCAGCACCTCTCTCCCTGGCTTCTCGGGGCACAGTTTAAAATGCACAGACTTTCCAGATAAAGGCCAAAGCCGGTGAGCAAGGCGTTCAAGGGCCTAGCTTTTAGGGCCTCGAAGCTCAGAGGCCCTGCTGGCAGCTTCAGGTTCTTCTTTCGGAGGCGCCACCTGCTCCCTCAGCACCCAGGAGCCTCGCTTCCAGCTCTCTCCCCAAGCCCGGCCGCGTGTGCCCCCAGACCCGTGCTCACACCCGTGCCTCCACCTAGAATGCCCCGCACAACTCCATCCCCACTGCCCGCTAGTCCACACCCGTCACCCCGCCCGTGACCTCCCCTCGAGGAAACTGTGCCAAGCACAGCCCGAGGACCCCCCCTTGCGCAGAGCTGAACACCATCTCCGGGCCACCAACTTACGCCCCCGACCATGGCCGAGTTATCTGACCTCAGCTGTAAGACGGCTCGCTTGCGTGGATTAGACACAAAACCTCTAACGCGGCCTAACATACCTCCAGGCTTACAGCATAACTCCACAAACGACAGCTGCTATAATTATTACCCTTTTTTAGCATTCAACAATTAGCATTTTTGTCAGCGAACCCTCAGAAGAGCCTCCGTGTAGCCGAGCCTCGAAAGCAACCTGAACGGTAGGAAGAGCAGAGGCTCGGGACGCGGGCTCCCAGGGTGAGGGGAAGAGTCAACTAAAAGTACTTAAAAGCGGCTGGCAACGCACTGTTGCTGGGGCCTGAATGTCCGTGGCCCCCCGAGGTTCAGGCATGGAAATCCTGGTGGGGCTTCGGGACGAGAGTAGGTCACGCGGGTGGAACTCATGCGTGCCAGCGGCGCCTTACAAATGAGGCTCCAGCAAGATGCCTCCCCCTCCCCCGCGGGACGCAGCGAGAGGTCTGCAGGCCACCCGCGTCCGCCAGCCTCCGAACTGTAAGAAAGAAATTCCTCTCGTCTGAGCTTCCCCATCCGTGGTCCCTCGTGAGGGCACCTGGGCGGGCTAGACTACTGGGCAGAGGGGCCCGGCCGCCCGGCGCAGAGCCCCCAGGCCCTGGACAGAGGCGCCACACTGCCCTCTAGGGCCCTACTCTGGACGCGGCGCATGACCCGCTGGAGAGGTAAAAAGTCACGAAGCCAACACTTGAGGCAGCCGTGCGGGGTCGTACGGGACTTCCACTTCCACCAAGCTGGTCCGTGTCTGGTTGGCAAGGAGCAAGGCAGGCCTGTGGGACGTGTGGCCGACCGGAGCCCGGGCCCATCTACAGGAGCGGCCTCCGCCCAGGAGCGGCCTCCACCCCGGCCCAGACTTGCCACACTTTCCAGGCTCTCAAAAGGAGCTGGAAATCCAAAGTTTTACATGAAACTAGATTTCTTTAGAAAAAATAGTAGCAACGAATTCAGACTTTTAAAAGTACTGTGGAGGGCAGCCCGGGGGTCTCAGCGGTTTAGCACCGCCTTCAGCCCAGGATCGAGTCCCACGTCGGGCTCCCTGCATGGAGCCTGCTTCTCCCTCTGCCTGTGTCTCTGCCTCTCACTCCCTCTGAGTCTCTCATGAATAAATAAATAAAATCTTAAATAAATAAACAAATAAAATAAAATAAAATAAAATAAAATAAAATAAAATAAATAAAATAAAATAAAATAAAATAAAATAAAATAAAACTGTGTAGACCAACTAAAACATATCTGGTGGCCACATGTGACCTGCAGGGCTCCTCAGTGTTAGCCGCCTTCACCAGACACGCTCCAAGGTCGCACTGCAGGATGTCACGTAGCTAAAGCACTCACCTTTCAAAAAGGTGAAGGGAGCCCAGAGAGACCGCAGCAGCGCTGCACCGGGCAAGGGCCCCACCCTGCAACAGGCCGAGGTGCCCTGCACATCCGGATCTATCTCAGGGCTGGCCCACGCACCCCATCCCAGACCTGCTGGCAGCTCACCTCCTGACCTCCCCGGAGCTCCTCGGCAGCCCGGCCTACAGGGAGGGCACACAGGACCCTGGTCCCGTGGGACACAAGTCCGGAGCTGGCATCTGGCTGCCACACTGGCCCTTGGAGTGTGGCTGGCGCACACGTGCCCCCGACAGAGAGCCGACCGGGCAGTACCGACAAATCAGGTTCTGCGCCTCTCCAGCCAGGCCTGTGGGAAACCCCAGATGCAGCCCCTGGCAGCGCCCTGAGCGGACGCCCCGCACAAGGAGAGCCCCCGCCTACCCATCTGCACCACACTAAGTACTCAGCAAGCTCCAATTCTCCCCAAATTCCCTCTTGCAAAAAGAGGAGAAGCCAAGCTTCTGCGGCACATGCTGACAGAGACCCCTTTCCTCAATGATTCCCTGCTTGGCGCCAGGCTCGCACCTTTCTTTGCATGTGCCCTCCCTGCCCCACGCCCAAGCACAGCTGATCACCTCCTCCCTTTGGTCACAGCACAGAACCCTGAACTTACCTCTAACACCAATCATGACACTTTTTTCCACATCTGTCCCCTCCCCCACACTGCGAGCGCCATGTAAGGAAGACACTGCTTATCTCCCCACCCCTGGCACCTCACCCAAGGTCATGCTCAGCAGCTGGTCAAGGAATAATCTATACCTCCTTTAATCTAGCCTTAAACCACATCCTCAAGCACCTTCTAGACTCTACTCTTGGAGGGATCCATGATCCCTCTACCCAACGTGTCCCAACTGAAAGCTTATCTTCCCACTCTCCCTACCGAAAAACATCTGTTCTTTCTCCCCTTCTTTCCCCAAACTCAGCACACTGCACCGTCATGCCACAGTTGTTCATGCTCAAAACCTGGGTGAGGAGGTGGTATCTCTGCAGCCCTTCCCCTCATCCCCAAACCCATCAATGATAAAGCCCTTCAAGCCATCGTGTCAATTCTACCTTCTAAACATCTCTGCTGGAGAACACTCCAAGCCAGTTCCGTCAGCTCAGTTCCGCTCACCATGATGCGTCGTCTGGACTTCTCCAACAGCCCCAAGAGCAGTCTTCCCACCCAGCCCCACCGCCAACCCATCCTCCAGGGGCAGCCAGAAGGATGGCTCTGAATTATAGTCTGATCCTGACACTACTCCAACTCCTACCCTTAACTCATCAGCAGTTTGTCACATGCCCTGAAGACAAATCCCAAACTATTCGACAAGCCCGCGTGATCAGGCCAGCTTCCCTCTCCCTTCCAGAACACAACCCTCCAGCCACACTACTGTCAGCTCCCTGGGTCATGCTCTGTGCCCTCCGGCCTCTGAACTTCCCAATGCGGGGAACACGATTTCTTCCTCCAAGTAACTCCTCCTTTACCCTCACACTTCCACGGAGAAGCCTTTCCTAATCCCTCTAAACAACCTTAGAAAGATTATGTTAACCAGCACTTCTCCATCTGGCCCTTCTCACTCTGTTCCCGCCCTCCACCCTCCCCACCTAGCTAGATGACAAGCATACGCCGTGACGTAAGGTCCCTTGGCAGAGGGACCAGTCTGTACCATTCATACCTGTACTCTAACCACCACTTATTGAGCAAAAGATGCTCAGGAAGTACTTGTTGGACAAAGGGCATAATGACCCAACAGACCAAGGAACTAACTGCTGAGCATCTGCTGGGACCCCAGCAGGGCCCTTCTAATCCACTCTCACCCACGATCACTTCTCAGACCCACCCCTAGCCCTCTCCCTTCTTCTCTCTTCATCAGCACCAGGAATTGTCTTTTCTTGTTTGGTGGCTGCCCCCACACATTGTAGTCTCTTCCCTGGGTTCCCTCTTTCCAATTTAACAGCAGGAGGCCTGCAGGTTCCCCAGGAAAGACAAACCTATAAACCTCTGAAGGGCTTCAAGGCTCATCAGTTGGGAGAGATACAAGGGGACGTATAAATAATTTGTATGGAAAAGGATTCCAGACTCTCTCGCAGCCTGCAAAGGCTGCTACCCTGTAGGGGGAGGCCCAGCAAAACAAAACAAAACAAAACAAACGACCCACCCAGGGAAGCTTCTCCTCCTAGCCACGTAATTGAGAAAAACACTCATTCACTCAACCCTGAGGTCCTATTCCTCACAGAGAACTCTGCTTCCTGACTCCTCCTGAGATTCATCCCAAAACTTCAGTTTTCCAGATCAAAGCTAAGAAAAGGTTGTAGTGCACCAAGTAAGTGCTAGTTCCTCCAGAAACTGAAGCTAGGACCCTGAGTAAGTGGAAGCCATGCCTCTCCCTCACAATCTATTCATTCCTCTTTTATAGATAATCCTAAAAAATCATGACAAGTTGCAGACTTGAATCTCTAAAGGTGGCATGGAGGCAGAAAGAGAAGCAAACAGCAGTTGGGGAGCACGGGCAACTCAGCACCAGAACCCAAACAACACGGTGGGCCCATCAATCACACGTCACTGAGCAACCAAAACAAAAGGAACCAGAGTCAGTATCCTCTACTTAAGGAAATAGGAAAAAACTAGATCATTTGCTTTGGAACAATTTCTGTCAAATTCCAAACGAGCCTGGCTCCTCAATGGACAGGTCACAGGTTAGCCAGAAGTTTCACTTAGTTTATACAACCTTCTACCTAGTGACCATCAAAGCAAGGCAAGAGTAGCAAAATGTAAGGATCACGAGAAAGCAGAAAATCTCAACTCTCTCCTGACCAGTTTTGATCCAAAGTTTGGTTGTAAGGCCCGAGCACTAAAGAGTGCCTAAAGGCCCTACGGCCCATCCGCTTCTCCGGACTGGGCGGCACCCATTTTATTCCTGGACCGACAGACAGCCCTGTCTGGGTCTACACTTTCTCGGCCCATTGCACTGCACTAACGTGGGCCCTCGGTCGGCATTAAACACACGATGAGGGGCGAGTGGGAGGCTCAGTCAGGTGCGCGTCTGCCTTCAGCTCGGGTCATGACGCTGGGGTCCTGGGACCGCGCCCTGCACCGGGCTGGCTCGCTGCTCAGCGCGAGTCTGCCCCTCGCCTTCCCCGTGCCCTCCCCACCCCTACCCCCGCTTATGCCCTCTTTCGGCCTCTCACTCTCGAATAAATAAAACCTTTTAAAAGAAAAAAAAAACAACACGATGATAAACAGGTCACACGAAACTCACTGGCATCCACTGTGGGGATGTAATCACTTACTGTTCCCTCTGGGAAGAGTCACAAGAGAATTTTCTCCCCAACAATGTCAAGTAAGACTGGGCTTCTCCTGCGCTACTGGCTCATTTTCTCTTGGGAGCAATGTGACTCTTGTGTTCATCAAGACTGCTTTTCTCTCTTTCCTCTGGTTACCGGGAAGCTTACTACGGAACTGAAGGCTACATTTCGTATCTGAACAGACCTTATCGGCAGAAGTTTCTACCTAGAATTCTGTCCCTGTCCTCATATCGCTACCCTACTCCTTGTCCTTCCATCCTGATCTTTCTCCAGGTCTCCTCACCGTGGGGGAACAAGCAGAGAAAGGAAGGATCAAAGAGGAAGGAAACAGCCTTCCCGCCAGGCTGCCCGATTAAGGGATATCAGTGAGTCGCAGAGATAAGCGCCAGACCTGTCTTTCTGCTCCAGGACGACAGCCATGTCCACGTCCCCCTCGTGCCTCTTCTTCATCTCTGAAAGCTTGTTTTCCAAGCTCAGCCGAAGAGCCTTCTCTGTTTCCGTCCCCGCAAAGGCCTTTTCCAGTTCTGCTTGGGCAGCTTTCACATCCTAAAGTTAAATTAAATGCATTTGATGCAATTTTTCAATACAATTGGGAACATTTTGAAAGGAAATTGGATTAAAATATAAATATTTATGACTTTTTCTCCGGCACATTTCCCCTCCCTGAATTGTACTATACATGGGGAGAATCAGTAATAAATACATTTGCCAGCCATTTTTCCCTCTTGTATCCTGAAGAGTAATAGGCATTTCCAATGGAAAAGACTCAAGTCTACAAAAACTGTACTTCTGGATTTGAAAAATCAGATCAATATTTACAGCTTCAGTGTGAACAAGAAGAAATGTGCCTCTCAATACTTACACATACATAAATTCCAGAGTCCCCCTAATCTCCATACAAATTCATCCCACACCCCACCGCCCTCCCCCCATTTCTCTTAAGATGATGACTACACAATTCTCAAGTACATTTTCTACATCTCCAAGGTGACGTCGGTGGTGGAAAAAAACCACGTTCTTCCTGAGAGCTCAGAGAGGCCCACCAAAAAAGTATCTAAATCACGCAGGCAGTGCCCACGCTGGGGCAAAGCACCCCGGTGCTCAGGAGTGACCCGGGGTAGATCCGGATCTCCAAGTGCCCATGGCCTCTGATTACATCACAAAGGTAAAAGTCGAATCCAACTGGGTTCAAACCCAGCTTTCCTGATGATTTGCTGTGGGACACTGGGTAGTCCCTTAGCCTCTCTGAGCCCGAGCTCATCCGTACGACAGGGATCACCACCATCCCACCAAGGAGTTGCTCCGACGCTCCGTCCGATGCCTGCCCCATCACAGGAAGCTCAGAAACAGGCTGCTTCCTCCTCCCTGCCCTTTCCCTCCACGGGGCCTTCCCCGCCACTGCTCCCACTTGGGTGGGGGGGAAAGCCTCTCCTCCCCACCAGGCTTGCCTGGCAATCTCATGGAGAGCTGGGACAAGCCATTCCCCAATATTCTGAGACAACAAACAAAACCTATTTAGTGAGTGCCTGTTACATGCCAGGCTTTGAGCCAGGAGCTTTATTTATCTTTGTTCCTTACCTAACCCTACAAAGTTATGTGCCGAGAGACACACTGCAGCAGTTTATTAGAAGGCAGGTTCTACGGCCGGAGCTCCCGGCATTACTGCCTGTGTGACCTTGAGCAAGGGGCTTGGCCACTCTGTGCCTGGCGCATGTGTCTGTTTTTAAAAAGAACGATAAAAGTATTAACCTTCCAGGCTTACTGACAGGATGACCTGAATGGATGACGAACAGGCTGAGGGGGCCTCACACTCGCAGGCCCCCAGGCTGCCAGAACCACTGCCGTTAGGACAATCACTACTGCAAAGCAGACGTCACCAGCCTCCCTTCACAGACGCGGCGGCAGAGGCTCGGAGAGGGACGGGGCCAATAAGCGACAGAGCAGAGGGCTGGCCCAGCACCGTGTGGCAGCCACACGGGCACCCTACACCACTGGACAGCCCTTCCGGGGAACACTGGGAACATGGGGTTGGAGGACTCCTGTTGCGGTACCGGCTCTATGGCTTACGACAAAGCCTCAGCTCCTCGCCCTCAGAGCGGTCCCTAGCCGGTACTTTGGACCTAGGATCTACACAGCCCCATGGGGCTGGTGTGAACACCATGAATGGAAAGACCACTGTTAGCTGCAAAGTACAGCACCAGTGCATCTCCCTTTTGTTTCCAGAAGTGCTTTGTGGGGCTGCTCCTCCCGGCATGGAGAAGAGCCAGGTTTCAGAGGCAGAAAGGGAAATGGCATAAGAGCCTTCAAAGACCAAGAATGAAATAACTAGTGTCACTTAATACTAACTGCATGTGGACGGAAACTTTTACCTTCTAGGGGACAGGATTTTTTTAGCCAAGACACATCCTGCCTCCCATCGTTTTGACAGGAACACAGGAAGCACCTGAGATCGAGCAGGAGAAGCCACATGCGGTGCCCCCCACCCAAGAAAAGGCATTCGGTGAACAGCGGGGTGACGGGGGTTGGAGGCCAGGTGCCAGGGACGGGGCCGCGTGGCCACACAACAGCCCACAAATTGGAATCCACTTCCAGGCTTTGCGCGTGTTAGGTGAATCACTTCCCCGCGCTGAGCCTCGGTCTCCTCCTCTGTAAAACCAAAGGAACTGAACTAGGTAAGAAGAGCCCAGGCTTTAAAATCAGCAGCCACGGAGACTGGAATCCAGGACCAAACTTAGACTACTGAGTCTGTACTTCGCTGTCCTCGTCTGCAGGAGGTAAGGGTACAAATTCTACACACAAAGCACCTAAGACAAGGCTGGAACCCACGAGATGACCCCTAAGGGTGGCTCCTCTTTCTGCTGAAACTCTGAAGGTTTAGGGAAAAAGGAACAAAATTCTGTCCCCCGCCCCCCCCCCCCCCAGGCCTCACTATTGACCCACTGTCAGAACACAGTCTCCTCGGGGTTTCCAGACTTGCCTCTTCTAAATGGAATATTCTTTTGGTTAGGAGATCTTCGACCTGCTGCACCTTCTTCTGAGCGTCTTCTTTCACCCGCTGAACTTCAGAGCCGCCCCTTTCAGCCAGGCTCTCAACCGCTTTGCTGCAAAAAGGGGCAAAGGTGTAAAATCCACACGGGGGACAGCTGGACGGGGATTTCAATGGCCCCAGAGAGACAAGGAATATCTGTTCATCACTTCTCCCACAAGCCTGTGCTTTTTTTTTTAAAATCTTTGTAATTCAAAAACATAGTGCAATATATGAATGTATCAAATCAACCAACATGTACACCTTAAACTCCTACGTTACATGTCAACTACACCCCAGGTCAAAATACATATATGTAAACACAAATCAAGAAAGGAGAATCATCTAGAATCTTACCAGTCAGAATAACTAAGTGAATATTTTAGCACACAGCCTTTCAGAGATTTTCTACAAAAAGAGAATCATGTATGTATGACCTGATTTTAACACTTAAAACACTATAAACATCCTTCTGTGTCAATAAACATAAATCTCTTGTCATTTTTAAAGGCTACATATTAATTCACTGTGTAAAATACACTGTAATATATTAAATCCCCTGTTTCTTATTTGAAGTACAGTTGACATGCCTCAATCTCCTATTTTTAAAACATTCAGATGGAGGGGATCCCTGGGTGGCTCAGCGGTTTAGCGCCGCCTTCAGTCCAGGGCGTGATCCTGGAGTCCCAGGATCGAGTCCCGCATCGGGCTCCCCGCATGGAGCCTGCTTCTCCCTCTGCCTGTGTCCCTGCCTCTCTCTCTCTCTATCTCTCATGAGTAAATAAATAAAATATTTTTGAAAAAAAATAAAAATAAAGAATAAAACATTCAGATGGAAAAAAAAAATTAGAATTCTGATTTTACATGTTTGTCTGAAAATACTTGTAAAGCACAGTGCCCGGGCACAAAGTACTCAAACAAATGTTAATGTTATTATTTATTGTATTATAAACAACACTACAATAAAAGCATCCTTGTATGTATGCTACCCAGTGAGTTCCTAGGGTCAATTCCTACAAGGGGACTTACTGGGTGAAAGGGGGGGCACACTTGGAAGACTTCTGAGAGCTACTGCCAAATTTCCCACCAGGAAACGCCCAAAAAATTACCCCTCCGCCAGTGGCAGGAGACGGGGAGAGCTGGGCTGACAAACCGAGGTGCAAAGGAGCAGCATGCCACAAAAATAAACCTGAAGGATCCAGGGCTTTTATCACCATCTTTTGGCAACCAGAGAGGAAAGCATCTTACATACAGCATGGTCCATCTGGGAGCACTGGCTACCACTCAGGGCATGAGGAGAGGGGCCTGTGCAAGCAACCCACGCTCCGTCAAACGCGGAGTTCGCACAGCTGTGGCACCACAGAATGTTCCATCCACTGGACCGAGTGGTGGGGATGCAACACCAAAATCAGACACAGGACCACAACCACGGACGCCTTTCGTTTTGGTTCTCCTCAAGAGAAAAACAGCGTCAGATACGAATTTGCGAGACGTACACTCAGAGCAGTTCTCATCAGATTTCTAAAATGATTGCAGGGTACTAGGAGGCAGGATAATAAAGGAAATGGCTCCACCTAAAGCTGATTTCTCGGAAAAACTGCAACAGAACAAATCCATTCACCACCAGCCTCCCATGCCCTACTTTAGGGGCATATAAAATGTCCCCACCCCAGAGCCAAGTGAGCAGCACTCACATGTACAGGCCACGTGAGCTGCTGGCTGAGAACAATGGAAAGTCAAGAGGGCCGCACTTGCTGTCCAAGTCTCGGACTTGAGCTGCCTGCAAATAAAGGCCTCATTCATACCGAGCTTCTTTCACCAAGAAGCCTTCAGAAGGCCCCAGTGTCATGACATCATTTTAATGGAATTCAACGTGAACAACGGAAAGAAAGAACACGGACTCTGATGCTTGAACAGATTTGCTTCCTAACCCGTCCTCTATCACGTCCTCAGTGTGCCTCCGGGTAAATGACTCCTAAACCTCAGTTTCCTCAGCTGAAGAATGACCGGCCTGCCTCTTAGCATGAACGTGCTAACACCTGTGGCGGCCTCGGCACGGGGCCCCTCCGTCTCCGGTCTGGGTGCCGCCTGCTGTCCCTGGGGCCCCCACAGCCCCTGCCGAGATGCTGGGAGAGACCCGTCCGTCCCTGCGAGCTGACAACAGGTCATCCTCTGGCCAGAATGAAGGCCACCACTGCCACCCCCGACTAACGCCCCGAAATGTCCTCGGCCCCCACCCCTCGGCTCACTTCTCCCGCGGGGCTGTCTGGAGTCCACAGGGACCCAGTCCTTTCTATCAGGCCTCGAAAGGTCGTACATGTGCCTGAAAGAATTCTGGACTGGAGGCTCTCCCCCCTGAGCCCTGGCTATGGGACTTTTCCGGTCCTGAGTTCCCACTAATCACCCTGAGTGTCTTGGCCCTTGGGCTTTAGAGCCTCCTCCCCCGACCCTCAGCCCAACCCTTGCCCAGCGAGGGCAAATACACCGTCTCCTTTCTATCGGCTCAGATGGAGCCTGGCTGTTTTATAGATGGAAACACAGACGTTGTCAAGAGGCGGACTACAATTTTTAACAAGTCCTGGTATTACTCAGTTTGTTTGCATTTTAGTTATACCAATAAAATATATTCCCAATAATAAATGTTCCAACTTTTCATTTATCATCTTTGTATTTTACAGTTACTGTAGCAATAAAATTTATACTCAGCAGTATGGTGCAATTTGCCTCTACTAATGGAATTATTATTTTTGTTTGTGTTTTAAAGCTACAGAGTTAAAATTTACTCCCGACAGTATGTCTGCTTTGTTGTTAATGTCCCCTCATCGTAAATGATAAATACAACAACGAGAGCCAGCACACATACGTGTTTTCTCCACAACAGGGCACAGTGGGCTCCGGAGCCAGACCCATCCCAGCTCTGTTACCAAACCAGGCTCCCCAGCTCCCCGGAGCCCCAGCGATCTCCGTACTCTACTCGAACGGGACTACGGGCCGCCTCGCAGCAGGGGGACACCGACAGAGCAGGCCCGGCGGCAGGCGCAGGCTGTGGGCAAAGGAGGGTCTCAATAAACGCCAGTTCATCCCCCGTCTCTCTTACAGAATCTGGGCCAACAGACAAGACAGAGAGCACGACCTACGGCGAGGAAAGGGTGGGACAAAGTGGTCTCATCCAGCATTCCACTCGACACAAAAAAGAATCTTCTATAAATACCACCCCACTACCCCGTTTAACTGTCAACACTTCCTCTTGAGCCTTTCCATTCTAATTATAGTTCATGAGAAAAAGCAGGGGCTTCCTGGGAGGGCCCCACATCTCCCACCTGCCTCCACCCCGCCACCCCCCCAAAACAACCATGAAAGTGTAAAAGGGAGTTGGCATTAATAAAGGTGTTTTTTCCACCACAAGGATGTACCCTCACACGCTTGTAGGTGCTGAGCAGCTGGGGTGAAGGGAAAGGCACAGTTAGCAGGAAGGTGGCAGGAACCGTGCTGTCCCACGGCAGGCAAGGCGCAGAGGCCCCGCAAGGAGGAACGGCTGAGAAGCCCCACATTCCGCTAAGGGAGACGAGGCTCGTGGCCTTACAAGAGATGAAAGGATACGAAACCAGTGCTGGAGCACAAGTTAGGGGCTCGTGCTCAAACGCCAGCTTCGACCATCCCGCCGAAGGGGTGTTCGTCACGCTCCTTCCCTTCTCCAGGCCTGATCCCCCCAAACTGAGGGTTTCCTCAGGCTCAGCCTAGCTCCCAGGAGATGATGGCACGCAAACGGAGGCAAGTGTTTCATCAACTGTAAAGTACCGGGGGCGCCTGGGGGCTCGGTAAGTGTGTGACTGTCGAGGTCAGCTCGGGTGGTGACCTCGAGGTCATGGGACCGAGCCCCGCGTCAGGCTCCGGCCTGGGCGTGGAGCCTGCCTGAGATTCAAACTGCAGAGCAGGGCCCGCCTACGAGTGTGACGATCTGCCAGAGAAGCTGGCGAGGAGACTGCAAGGTGGGCTCCAGGCAGCCATGTGCCACCCGCCAGTAACGGGAGGCACGTGGACTGGGGGGGACACGAGGCAGAGGCGGCGGCCAGGGCAAGCTGCAGCAGCAGCAGGAACAGAGCTTCTGGTGTCTGTGAGCTGCGGGCGGGAGAGAGAGCCGGGGTGGAGAGCGGGAGCCATCACGTCATCGTGAACATTCTTAAACAGGGCCCGTGACCTGAACCCCTAACCTAGGCGTCAGGCCGGACATCCGCCTTCCCATCCACTACCAAGCCGCGAACGCCCCTCTGCCGCGCCCTCCACGTCTACCACCGACCCTCACCCTCACCGGAGCTGCCAGCCGAGCCCGACCCCCCTGCCTCCCCGGTGCTCTGTCTACGAAGCACTTCCCACTCAGCAGCCGGGGACCTCTACGCGACTCGACTCTCACTGGGTCCGCTGCTCAAAACCCACGACTGCGCTCCGCTGACCTTGGGAGAACCTCTGCTGTGGCCTCAAGACCCGGCAGGACGTGTTTCCTCAGAGCTGCACGCGCAGCAGTCAATTCCTACGGCTTCCTCGCATCCCCCCTGAGAACTCCGTCCTCGGGACCCCTTCCTCGGACACGTGTCTATTTGCAGATCTGCTCCGACCCCCCGTCTTCTCAGGGCTCTCTTCCCACTCTGTACTCATATGCTGATTATTCCAAGGATTTCCTCGCCACCACCCCTCCGCGTGTCTGTCTGGATCACACTGCAGCCCCAGGAACCTAGGCCAGTGCAGCACACAGAAGCTGCTTAAGAAATCTCTTTCTGTGTAAGTTAATAAAACCGGTCAGAACAAAAAAGGTCTGCTGGGGCAGTGTGGGGATCCGCACGTACAAACACGTGCACGAGCCCTGAAAACCTCCTGCCCCGCGAGTGCTACGAAGAGAGCCCGCAGCCTTCCTGAGTTTGGGTTCCGTGCGTACGTGCCTGCTGCCAAGTCCTAGCTAAGGCCCGCAGCAGGCAGCGCGCTGAGGACGAAACAGACCAAATTCAAATTCCACTACTGACTTCCAGACTTGGTAAAGCGGATTTGACTTCCCGCCAGAGAAATGATGTGCTTCAAAAAACAAAACAAAACAAAAAAAATAGCAACAGCAACCAAAAGACCAAAAACATATTTACTATTATTCACTCACACTCACTCATTCACTCGCTTATTCAGAAAATACCATGTGTACAAGGTCACCGTAATTCGGAAAAGCCTGAACCCAGGAGCCCCTAGTGTCCCCAAAGCCAGCGGCGGCCCAACTCCCAGCAGCTGGCCGTGTGGCAATGGGAGGAATCCACAGCCTGGCCCAGAGCGGAGCAGCTAGGTCCCAATAAGCCAACGACCCCATGCTCCTGGCCCAGCAGATCCAGCGGCTCGGCTCCCAGGACAAGTGGCGCATTTCCACACGAGCTTCAGCCAGATCCTTGGTGGGTCAGCCCGGAGAGGTCTTACCCCTCGCTCGCTGGGCGAAGCTCTGTGCACTCTGGTGTCCCACTGGAGCCCCGCTGGACTCCCCTCTGTCACTGCGCCTCCGGGAGGCTCCAGGGGTGCTAGGGAGCTCACCAGCCTGCCGAGCTGCCGAAGTGAGGGGAGGTCTCGTTGCAAATTCCCAGTGTACGGCACGATTACCGAACACGTGTTTAGGAATGAATGGACAAGCTACGGAGCCACAGACTGTATCCTCTAAACTGGGCTTATTGTTCAATATATATTTAAGTTAATTGTGTGACTAAAATAATAGTTTTCAACTATGTTTCAAGCAGGACACCTCTCTGAAACAAAATATTACAAGAAACCCCAGTGCACTGGACAGATACAAAACGAGTTACTCTGATTAAAGCCCTACCCTCGGCCCCCCAGCCTCACTCACCACAGGAGTCCCTCAGGATCTGGGGCTCTCACAGCAATGAAAATGAATGAGCTACTGCTAGAAGTGAGGACGTGGACGGATCGCACAAGTATATGGTGGGGAAGGAGGCCAGGCGCCAAAGGGTGTGTGTATAGTGTACGATTCCACTCCTATAAAGTTCAAAAATGGGCAGAACGAAGCACAGGGGTTATCCTGATGGAGAAGGATAAGCTCTGGGAGCACAAAGGGGACTTCTGGGGGTGCTCATGTTCTGGTTTTTGATCTGGATGGTGGCCCATGGAACCGTGTGCGCTTAGCGAAAAGTCATCATGCTGTACACTTAGGAGGGGAACGTTTTCCCCCAAGTGAATTACACTTCAAAAGTCTGCTGAAGACGAATTAAATAAAAATGATCACCTCCTGGGAGTCCTCAGGGCCTGGCGGGTTCTCAGGGCCCAGCCAACAACCGGCTGAGAAAGCACCAGGCTGTGGTTTACGGGCCCACCCGGCCTCCGGTACCAGGCCCCCGGGCGCCCTGCAAGCTTGACAGATGACAGGTACTCACGAGGCTTTGATGAGCAGCTGCTCTCTCTCCTGGAGCTCCCGCTTCAGACTCTCTACTTCCACCTTGAGCTCGATGTTCTTCCGGGCATGATCAGGAGAGAAAAGGAACAGTGTAAAATACAGGACCCATGACTGTCTGCGGTGGGGAAGCGGCTTTCAGCACAGACTCACTTACAGGATGCTTCTAATGGGCAGATGCTAGATTCAAGACCTCATTAGCCTCAGGGCACAGGGAGAAGGGAATTATTAAACACTGGTGGTCTCCAAAGAAAGCCCTGGATTTCTCAAGACTTGGAACAATTATGTAAATTCTCCAAGCTTCTAACAGCCAGTGCATTCAAACACTGAGGCATAAATGTCATACAAGTGAGGCTGATTTAAAAATTGTTTGCCCTCCGCCAAGCAAATTTACAAGCAATTCTGCAGTTTGCTTTTACCATTCCAAGGCAATTACTTCTGGTTGTTTACAATCATGGCAGTGGGATCGTGGTACAGCTTCAAAAAAAAATAAATAAAACCTGTGGACAGGTAAGTGGGGGGGGGGGGCACATCACTGCCCACCTCGTTTCAGTGTAAGATTCCAGGGCTCTTAGGAAAGAGCCACGACTGCACGGGGCAAGCTGTCTATAAGGACTCCAGCGCTCTCCAGCCAACCATCCTAGTCACACGTGGCCTCGGGCTTCTAACTCATAGGAGAACCCGAAGACTGAGCCTCCGGCAAACAGGCTGCAATGTGAGACAGCGGGGCAGTGGGGGGGCTTCTGCCCAAACTGGTCCACGGATGTATCCAACAAAGCACTACAGGAACTCACGCTGTGGAGACTGGCCTCTGAGTGTGTAGTTTGCACGGGACTGCTATAAACCCAAGATTTCCCTGAAATCTTGCTCCTGTTTTCATAATTCACATCAATTTTACATCCTACTCCATAATACATGCATATTATTTTAAACAAGAATCACATTCCCAGTAAAATTTACAATCTCAGTGGACATGCCTCCCACCTTTCTGCCAACAGCCCTAGGGGCACGAGGACCCCAGCATGAGAAGCCAGCCAGAATGAAAACCAATCCGTTAATGAGGACATGGGTTCAAATTCTGCCTCCCCTCCTTATACCAGGAGGAAACCATCCCAAGTCAGCGGCTGCTCATTTACTCATCCTTTCACATCACAGAAATATACCAATCACCTGTAAGAAGCCAAGTATGGGGCCAGGCGCGGAGGACACGGTGGTACACAGGGCAGACACAGCCCCTGCCTTCCGGCTAGCATCAGCTAGGAAACTAGAAGCACGAGCCTATAATTGTCCTTGGAAATACAAGTCCAGGAGGTAAGAAAGCAAAGCTTCTCCTTTCAGGCCACTCATGCGTCAAATGAACAATATAAGCCCCCTTGACGTGGGGGATTTGAGGAGCAAATGAGCTAACAGATGAGAGGAGCCTAGCAGACAGGGCTCAAAATTGTTATTTTCTTCAGTGTTAGCAATGGCAACTAAACAAGTCATCTGTGAGGCCGAACGTTTTCTAAAAGATGCTGATCTCTGCATAAAGGACACTGCATGCCAGTGCATCAGTCTCCGACTGGTTTTGTGAAGACCAGAGGATTCCTCTTCCGCTCTAAGAAGGGCAGAGAATTTCTAAGTAGGAACTGACACCAGATAATCTAAACTGTTTTCTGACGAACTAACTGGCACCCCAACCCATGAATCTAAAAGGTTGGAGGGCTAATGTGTCCACTAGTCTATTTTTCTCAAGCCCAATACCTCAAGTTATAAACTTACACATGTGGCAATCAGTTTCCAAACCATAAATCAAGATCCCTAATAAGCTGAAAATGGAATATCACGATAAAAGAGAATGAAGTTCTTAAACCACTAAGGAAAGATATCCAAGATACTGTTAAAGAAAAATGCAAGGTGCAGAACAGAATGTGCCTGCATTTCTGTAAAAAGGGGATTTATACAAACACACACACACACACTTGCTCGTATATAAATAAAATTCCTCTGCATAAATAATTAATAACATTGGTTAGATCTGGGGAACTAGGAGACAAGGATGGATGAAAGTCTTTTAAGTGTATTCCTTTGATGCTTTTTGAATTTTGAGCCATGTACTCTTATCTAAAAACTTGAAATAAAAGTACAATTAAATCAGGTCATCTAAGCAGACTGCGTAAAAAAAAAAAAAAAAAAAAAAAAGCTAAACAGCATAGTACAATTAGGTCAGCAGGCCTACATTCAAAATCCACCTCTCAGAGTAGCTATACGACATCAAGCAGGTTACTGATCTTCCCTGAACTTGAGTGTCCTCTTCTGCAAGATGAGGATAATCTCCACTGCACAGGGCTGTCTTGAGAATTAAAATAAGATGTACAAATGCCCAGGACAGTGCCAGACACAGAGCAAGCAATTACACTTTGGCTCCCCATCGCCCTAGAAGTATGTAACCATACTTACATATAAAATGTTTTAGGCTATTGGTTTTTCCTTCAAACTGTGATTGCATCTTCACTCCCTTCCAGAAAAGGGGACACCCTCATTGCCTTTTCACTCTCACATTAAAGGGGGGGGGGGGAGGGGAAACTGTCTTATGGGACAAGGGAGCTTTTTAATTCTTGCAAAGGCTCAGAAGTACAATACAATCCCTATTCAAGCCTGTTTAAGTTCATGTGCTGACCCCCAAATAGAGGTCCTTCTCCCCCTTCAAAAGTTTCTACTGGTGCAAACTTCAGAAGAGAAAAGATGGAATAATTCCCAGGCCAAGGACTAACCTATTGGAGAAAGCCAAAAAATGGGCACTGAAATATTGTTTATACTCATGTCCTTTCAAGAAAGCCAAGTTCTGTTTTCCACTTTGAAGGCAGAGGCCCCCAGGTCAAGACTTCAGATGGAAACAGACGTTTTTTCTGACAGTTACAAGTACGTCCACGAGGAACACAGAAGAGTCACAGCACAGAAAACTGACAGTCCTAACTCTGGGCTGCCAAGGGAAGCTCAGTAAGACAATGATGACAACTGTCAAGCACTGACTGTGTGCTGCGGCTCTTCATCTGTCATCTCGTTCTAATCCACACAAATAACTCTGTGACAGAGGGATTATCACCTCCCTCTGAAAGCAAGCCCAGAGAGCTGAGGTAACCTGCCTATGGCCACGCGAGTTAGCTGGTAACAGGAATTACCTGGAATCTGCAACGAGTTGGTAACACGACTTACCAACTAACACGAGTTACTTGGTAACAGTAGTTACCTGGACTCTACAATTCCAAAGACATTTCACCACTTCACAGCTTTCATCTAAATTATAAATAATTAAGAAAAGGCAACTGAGATAAATAAAGACAGTAAATCAGAATCTGGATTTTAAAAAGGGAGAAAAGATTCCCTTAAAATTAATCTCGCATCTCTTTGCTTAATATTAAGATCATCCTATTGTCTTTATGCTGCCCATAATCAATTCAAATTAAATGAAAGCAGCTCTGTCTATTCAAGCTAACTGAGAACAAATATTAATCAAATTTTTGCTGGGAAGGACTACAAGCAAAGACACCGGGGGTGGCAGTGAGAAGTGGGACCTCACAGTTTTATAGATGTGTTCGGTGGGGCCATCAAATTCCTGTTGCATTCTTTCCTCCAGGAAATAGATGCGGAGCTTTAGATTAAAGTTTTCTTTCTTCAATTCAGTGATTTGCTGGAAAATAAGCACAGAAGGGTTATCGAAAGCAAGGTCTAAACCATGGTGCCTGCATTAATCCCCATAGCTCCTAAGGCTACGAATGGACTGAAATGTTAACTACAGAAGACTTACCTCTGCTGCAACTGTACCAACCCAGGAGTAAGTGGTTCTCACTAGCCAAATTTAAGACAAGCTGAGCACTGGAATGGATACTGACTGAGGAAAGAATTCATGTCTCCACACTGATAATAAGTAAGGAAAGAAAGAAAAGAAAGAAAACGAAAGGAAAGTAAGAGGCAAATCTCTTCTTTACACAAGAAATCCAGTTAGTAAATGTAGAAGCATAAAAGGAGCAGAAAATCACCATTCTACAACCACTATGGTAACCACTGCTTCAGGTAAGAATCAGCAGTGCTAAAAGCATCAGATAGAAGATCATTGGAGAACATGCCATTCACCCAGCTTCAGATATTACCCCACAGATGGCTTATTAATTACAAAAGGAAAAGATACTATCTATCTTTTAAAATTCACTTATTTGAGAGAGAGAGAAAAGAGAGGGAAGTGGAGGAGGGAGAAAGAAAATCCAAGCAGACTCCTCCCACTGAGGAGCACAGAGCCTGACATGGGGTTTGATCCCATGACCCTGAGATCATGCCCTGAGCCAAAATCAAGAGTTGTATGCTTAACCAACTGAGCCACCCAGGTGCCCTGGTATCATTACAATTTAGAAATCCAGTAGACACTACTGGATTTATCCCTAAATCAAGGGAATAGATATCACCAGTGGTGGGGCAAACCGACATACTGTCCTTCCTGAAATAAATCATTGAATGCAAGCAATTTCATTTAAAAAGTTCCTGCCTGTCACTTTTTCCCTGCATCACACAAATCCAAATATAAGGACATTTGCAAAATAACAGGCTTGAACTCTTCAAAAATCTTAATGACAATCTTAAAGTAAAAATGGTTGGGGAACTCTTTTAAATAAATGGAAGTAAGGGAGGCACGATTACTAAGTGCAATGAAATCATACAATAAATACTGAATTTAAAAAAGCTCCATAAGGGGATCCCTGGGTGGCGCAGCGGTTTAGCGCCTGCCTTTGGCCCAGGGCGCGATCCTGGAGACCCGGGATCGAATCCCACATCAGGCTCCCGGTGCATGGAGCCTGCTTCTCCCTCTGCCTGTGTCTCTGCCTCTCTCTCTCTATCTGTGTGACTGTCATAAATAAATAAAAAAAAATTTAAAAAAAAAAAGCTCCATAAGGATAAGTGGGGGGATTGAATAACAATTTTGCATTAGGTAAGAGTATTATGATTTTGCAAGAGAATGTCCTAAGTAAGAGATACATGCTAATGTCCTTAAGGGTGCTGTCATATGTCTGCAATTAATTCTCTGGTGAGTAGGGAGAGACAGAAAAAAAGAATAAAGCAAATGTGGCAAAATATTAATCAATGAATCTAGATGTAGAACATACGGTTGGCTGTTGTGCTATTTTATAACTTTCCCTAGGTTCACTTTACTTATTCATGGATATGCCCATAGATATCATGGGTCATAAAACAAAATTTAACAAATTTAAAAGAACTGAAATCAAACCATACTCTCTGACCATAATAAACTTAAGCTAGAAATCAATAAAAGAAAGAAGTTGGAAAATCCCCAAGTACTTAGAAATTAAACAATACATTTCTAAACAATCCACGGGTTAGAGAGGAAATCTCAAAGGAAATCAGAAGATATTCTGAATTAAATGAAAATGCAAATATATCAAAATTTGTAGGATATAGTTAAAGTGGTGACTGGGGAAAACTTATACTGTTAAATGTGTTAGAAAACAAGAAAGGTTTGGGGACACCTAGGTGGCTCAGCAGTTGAGCACCTGCCTTCGGCCCAGGACATGATCCTGGGGTCCAGGGATCGAGTCCCGCATCAGGCTCCTTGCATGGAGCCTGCTTCTCCTCCCTCTGCCTGTGTCTCTGCCTCTATCTCTGTGTCTCTCATGAATGAATAAATAAAATCTTAGAAAGAAAGAAAGAAAGAAAGAAAGAAAGAAAGAAAGAAAGAAAGAAAGAAAGAAAGAAAGAAAGTCTCAAATCAACAATCTAAGTCTCTACCTTAAGAAGCTATAGTAAGAAAAAAAAAAAAGAAGCTATAGTAAGAGCAAAATAAACCCAAAGCAAGCAAAATGACTGATATACTATATATAAGGGCAGAAAACAATAAGATGGAAAGCAGAAAAACAACAGAAAAGAAATCTATTTAAAAAGATGGTTCTTTCAAATGATTGATGAAATTTATAGACCTCTAACAAGACTGCAAAAAAAAAGAGAGAGAGAGAGAGAGAGAAGACATAAATTACCAATATCAAACAAAAGAGAGGTTATCACTACAGACCCCTCAGCAATTAAAGGGATAATAAGAGAAAAATGCATACCACTCTATACACATAAACTGGACAACTTATATGAAATAACACATAAATTCTGTGAAATTCTGTGAAAAGCATAAATTATAAAAATTCACTAAAGAAAAAAATAACCAGAAGAATCTTGTATCTGTTTTATTTTTTTCTTTATTTATTTTTTTTATTTTTTTGTATCTGTTTTAAAACTTGAATATGTAGGGATGCCTGGGTGGCTCAGTAGTTGAGCATCTGCCTTTGGCTCAGGGTGTGATCCCGGGATCCTGGGATCAAGTCTCACATCGGGCTCCCTTCAAGGAGCCTGCTTCTCTCTCTCCTTTGTCTCTGCCTCTCTCTGTGTCTCGCTGAATAAATAAAATCTTTAAAAAAATAAAAGTTGAATATGTAATTAAAACCCTTCCAGAAGGCAGCCCGGGTGGCTCAGCCGTTTAGCGCCGCCTTCAGCCCCGGGTGTGATCCTGGAGACCCAGGATAAGTCCCACATCAGGCTCCCTGCATGGAGCCTGCTTCTCCCTCTGCTTGTGTCGCTGCCTCTCTCTCTCTCTCTCTCTCTCTCTCTCTCTCTCTCTCTCTCTGTGTGTGTGTGTGTGTGTGTGTGTTGTCGCTCATGAATAAATAAATAAAATCTTAAAAAAAAAAACCCTTCCAGAAAAGAAAATTCCAAAACAAGGTGATTTCAGTAGCAATTTCTACCAAATATTTAAAGAAGAAATAATGCTATTTCTACACAATCTTTTCCAGAAAACAGAAGGTATGGGAACTTTCCCACTTCATTTTATGAAGGCAATATTACCCCAATACCAAAACCAGACAAAAACATTATGAGAAAACTATAGATTAGGCCATCCATGAACACAGATGGAAAATCCTCAACTAAATTTTAGCAAATAAAAAAATACAATACATTAATGCATCATGAGTGGGATTTATCCCAGGAATCTAGGGCTAATTCAGCATTCAAAAGTCAATTCATGTAATCCACCAGACTAAAAAACTAAGAAGAAAAAAATATATACGATCGTATCAACAGACACAGAAGAGCATCTGACAAACCCAACAGCCACTCAGGGTAAGTAGTCAGCAAACTAGGAATTAAAGGAAACTTACTTAATCTGCTAAAGGGTATCTACAAAAAGCCTATACATTTACAACAACATATTCAATTAAAGATGAAAAACAACACTACTCCCCTAACATTAGGAACAAGGAAAGGACATACACTCTCACAATTCCTATTCAACACTGCATTTGAAGTCCTACACAGCGTAATACAGTGAGGCTGAAAAAGGATAAAAGGCCTCCATTTTGGAAAGGAAGAAATAAAACCATCTTTATCTGAAGACAATATGATTATTTATGTAGAAAATCACAAGGAATCTACAAAAAAGATCCCAGAATTTGTGAGTTTAGCAAAGTAAATATGCAAATATCAAGCATATTTCAATAAATCAGCAACAAACAATTGAAAACTGAAGCTTTTTTAACAGAGCATTTTATAATACCTCCACAAAATGTAAATTTATAAATATAAATCTAGTAAGACATTATGTATCCTTAAGACCACCAAATGCTGAAGAAATCAAGAACCTAAATAAGTGAAGAGATTGACCAAATTCATGGATTCGAAGACCATATAAAAAATAAAGATGTCAATTCTCTCCAAACTGGTCTATAGATTTAACATAATCCCAACCAAAATGTCCACAGGATTTCTTGTAGGTAGAAACAAAGCTGATTATAAAATTTATATGGAACAGTAAAAGAGCTGGACAGGTGAAAACAACTTTGAAAAGACCCATCAAACAGACTACATAAATAGACCCATGCAATTACAACTCATTGATTTTTGACAAAGCTGCTATTAACCTTAAAAATAAAACTGCCAGTTCTTCTAATGGCAAAAGATGGGTTTATTCAGGAACAGCAGAGAACTGCGATCCAGGACAAGCAAGCGGTAGCAAAACCATAGGCCGGTCCAGAGAACAGAGGCAAGAAATGCTGTTTCACAGAGGAAAGGGGGAAGTCAGGAAGTCCGCCCGCTGGAGTAAACTGGGAGCCGACAGCCAGGTGGCCTCTCATCGGGTGGCAGTCTCTGGTTGGCTGCGCTGTTGCCGGGGGACTAAGAAACCTTCCTTCCTCCTGCTGCCATAGCAAAGCCCTATCAACCTATGGCTGAGACTGACAAGTGACAGGGCTGAAAGCTCCCTCTGCGGGCCTCCAACTCCATTCTAAACAAGGTTTGCCCTTTATTAATTTTCACAGTTACAAACAGAAGTTAGTGGAGAAAGGATAGTCTTTTCACTTTCAACAAATGCCATGGGAACAACTGGACATCTATCTACAAAATAATAAACCTGACCTAGGGGATCCCTGGGTGGCGCAGCGGTTTAGCGCCTGCCTTTGGCCCAGGGCGCGATCCTGGAGACCCGGGATCGAGTCCCACGTCGGGCTCCCGGTGCATGGAGCCTGCTTCTCCCTCTGCCTGTGTCTCTGCCTCTCTCTCTCTCTCTCTCTGTGTGTGTGACTATCATAAAATAAAAATTAAAAAAAATTAAAAAAAATAAATAAATAAACCTGGTCTAATGATTAGACATCTATTTACCAAAAAATGAACCTCAACCTATCACACCTTAAACAAGTATTAACTGAAATTAGGTCCCAGATCTCAATGTAAAATATAAAATTATCTAACTTTTAGAAGAATACATAGGGGGAAATCCTTGGGACCTAGAGCTAGGCAGAGTTCTTACTATAACCCCAAGGCCATGATCCATTTAAAAAATTTTCTTATCAATAAATTGGGCTTTGTCAGAATTTAAAACATTTGCTTTGAAAAACATTGTAAAGAGAATGATTAGACAAGCTACCTACTGGGAGAAAATATATGCAAGTCACAAATCCAACACAGGAACTGTATCTAAGAATACATAAATAACTCCCAAAATGTAGTCATAAGAAAACCATCCAATTAAAAAAAAAAAAAAAAACAATAGGGCAAAAATTTTCAAAGGAATTTCAGAGGGCATACAGATGACAATCACAAAAAAAAAGATTTACAACATCTTCAGTCATTAGGAAAACAGAAATTAAAATGACAATGAGTTTTAGTACCTATCAGAATGGCTAAAAAAAATTTTTTTTAACTGAGAATACCAAATGCTGATGAGGATGTGGAACAAATGGAATCCTCATACTCTGTTGATGGGAATACAAAATGGCACAACCACTCTGTGTAACAGTGTGGCAGTTTCTTACAAAAACAAAAAATCTACACTTACCATATGACTCAGCAATTCCAGGCCCAGGTATTTACCCTAGAGGAATGGAAACTTACATTCACCCAAAAACCTATACAAATGTTTATTACGGTTTTAATAAGAACCATCAAAACCTGGAAAGACCCCAAATGTTCTCCAAAAGGTGAATGCCTAAAGTGTATATCCAAATGATGGACTAATACTCCGTAACTATGATACACACAGCAACATGAATGAATTTCAAAGACCTTACAGTAAGGGGAAGAAGTCAGCCTCAAAAGATTACATTACTTTGTGATGCCATTTATAAGGCATCTGGAAAAAGAAAAATTATAGGGACTGAGACCAGAGCATTAGTTGCCAGGGGTTTGGGGTAAAGAGAGGGTTTGACCACAAAGAGACAACACATGAGAATTTTTTGGCATTATGGAATGTTCTGTATTCTAATTGACGTGATGGTTACATGAGCCTATAACTGTACACATACATACCAAAAAAAATTTATATATATATATATACATACATATATATATCTTTTTTTAATTTTTTTTATTTATTTATGATAGAGAGAGAGAGAGAGAGAGAGAGAGAGAGAGGCAGAGACACAGGCAGACGGAGAAGCAGGCTCCATGCACCGGGAGCCCGAAGTGGGATTCGATCCCGGGTCTCCAGGATCGCGCCCTGGGCCAAAGGCAGGCGTCAAAACGCTGCGCCACCCAGGGATCCCTATATATCTTGATTATGACACCTTACATTTCTCACCGCTCATCCAACACTTAAAACTGGTGAATTTTGTTCATGTCAATTATATCTCAATAAAGTTGATTTAAAAATAACTAAAATGAAATATAGTAAAATAGTAATAGCTGTACTTGAATCTTAATACATCCACACTGGAGTGGTTTTCCAGAATTTAAAAAAAAATCATTGGTAAGAGCATATAATACATATTTTTATGACTGGATAAAAGAAAATGCTAAGCATTCTGCTAAAACTGTCCTTGGCTCTCTTGTTAACACTTAAGTTTTCAGTTTTGTTGCTAACAAGAACAGCACCAGAAACAATTGGTAAGTTCATTAAAGCCTCCCTTTAAATGTTTTAAGGAAACAGCACATAAAACATTCATTCAAACAAAAAAGTCTACTGCACCAGATGCTTCCTATAAAGAGAAACCTTATTCTATTACTCAGCTACCAATAAAATATTTATGGAGGTTGCTCAGAATACCTGCATTGTATACACTGCTACAATTCTTAGCACACTTGAAAGAATATTTGTCCTATTTATAAGTAAAGGAGTTTCAAACAAAACAAGAGAACAGTAAATCAGCCTTGACAAGGTTAACGCAAACCCCAGACGGGCCCAAGTGAACCCAGTGAAATACTGGCACCATCCTTCCCACAACAACGCCAGCCCCGTTCTCCACTTAATCCCACTTTCCTCATGAGGTTCTCTCTAAGTCCATCACGTCGGACGGGGGACCCTTCTACATGTTTCCGCCAGCCCTCCGCTCTCTTCACCACAGCACCTATCGCACTGCATTATGGCAGCTGGTAATCTCTTCTAACCAAGTCATCTCCGAGAGACTGGGAGCCACACTTATCTTGTACGTTCTACTCTGAAACGTAAGAGACAGTCACTAAATGCCCAATGGCTGGCTGTTTGGACACATTTAAGAACTTCTTAGGGCGCCCAGGTGGCTCGGCCACTTGAGCGTCCAACCCTTGGTTTCGGCGTGGGTCATGATCCTGGCGTTCTAGGACTGAGCCCCACATGGGGCTCCACACTCAGTGGGGAGTCGGCTTGAGATTCTCTCTCCCTCTCCCTCTGCCCACCTCCCCATTGACTTCCTCACTCTCTCTCATTCTCTCTGAAGGCAATGTGATGTAAGGAGAGCCCCACCGGCTTCAGATTCAGGTCTGGCTCACATCACATCACACCACTGATTTAGGACCACCGCTCTTAGAACTAAACTCCCAACCACAGGCACAGAGAGTGGTATGGTCTGGCCCCCGCCCCCCCTCCAGCCTCATTACCATCCTTTCCCTCAGGTGCCAGGTTCCCGCCTCACCGGCCTCCTCTGGTCCTCAGGTACGCCAAGCCCGTCTGTCTGCTCAGCCCTCCCTGCGGCCCTTGTCAGGCGCTGCAGTCCCATGCTTTCCATCTCAGCTCAGAGGCCCGTCCTAACTACCCAATCCAAAGCGGGCCCCATCTCTATGATCGCCAAGTCACTCTTGAACACATAACTTAATTTTCTTGCTAGAACTTTTCACAATCTGCACTCCTTTATTTACATATCTATTACTTATTATCACGCTGATTATATGAATATATTCCACTTTTTGAGGATAGGGACATTATCTATCTGTTCATGGCTATTTCCCTTGAGGCGTTAGCATGGTGTCTGGAACGCAGTGGACGCTCCATCAACATCTGTTAAATGAGTGAATAAATGGATGAATGAATACAATCCAGACCACCCTACTAGGTGCATGACCTTAGTCAAGCTCATTTTTCTGTGTGCCTCAATTCCTTTTATACATTAAAGGAATACCTATCTCAGAGACCCATTACAGGATTAAAAGAAATTGATTGGAATTTTTGGTATTGTGCCTAGCACGGCATAAAAATTTAAGATATATTAATATTCTTGTCATTTGTACTTTTTTCCCTTTAAGAGGATCAAATTCAGTAAGAAAAAAAAAAAAAAAAACCTCGAGCTGGAAAAACTGAAAACAGCTTACCATACAGGAGGAATAAATACCCCCAAAATAAAACCCACCAAATACGACTTAGAAACTTAATGCTGAAATGTAAGCTAATACACGGGCTGTACTTTGCCACACCCCAGCCCTCAGAACCCCAGGACTGCTGTGGAACTGCAGTCATCCGAAATGGGAAACATCCCAACGTGATTATGGGTGGTGCCTCCCAAAGCTGGAGGGAGGCTCAGCGGCAGGACAGATTCTGAAGGAGCTGCTGTAAGTCTGGCTCCCTCCCACCCCCACTCCCCGTCAAAAGCCTCCCCTGGCCTAGCGCTCCAGTCAGGAAGGCAAGAAAAACAAAATCCAGTAACATAAAAGAGAATCAGGGCAACTCCAACCAGGCCCACCGCTCCCGAAACCTAAACAAGGCTCCTAACTCTGGTGACCAGTTTCAGCAAAGTTTCAGACCCCAAAGCTGAAGCTCACCGCACCCCCCCCCAACCACACCCCCCCCCCCCGATCATCTGGGCTCAAGGCAGCAAGGGCTAAGAGCAAGGGCCCTGGGGTCACTGGAAATAGACTGAACTCCCAGTGCTACCACTCATGAGCCATGTGACCCTGGGAAAATTATTTGACATCTTTGGGCCACTGTTGGCTCATCCATAAAATAAGGATAAACCTCAGTTACCTCATGGGAGCGTCGTGGCAACGGCAAGAGCTACAGCTCCTGGCAGAGCCGCACACTGGGCAGGCAGGAGACCGAGAGCAGCTTTTATTTTTTTTTTTTAATTTTTTTTTTTTTTTTTTATTTATGACAGTCACAGAGAGAGAAGGAGAGAGAGGCAGAGACACAGGCAGATGGAGAAGCAGGCTCCATGCACCGGGAGCCCGACGTGGGATTCGATCCCGGGTCTCCAGGATCGCGCCCTGGGCCAAAGGCAGGCGCCAAACCGCTGCGCCACCCAGGGATCCCCGAGAGCAGCTTTTAAAGGGCTCCTGTCGGGCAGCCCGGGTGGCCCAGCGGTTTAGCGCCGCCTTCAGCCCAGGGCGTGACCCTGGAGTCCCGGGAGCCTGCTTCTCCCTCTGCCTGTGTCTCTGTCTGTCTGTCTGTCTCTTTCTCTCTCTGTCTCTCATGAATAAATAAAAGTAAAAATCTTTTTAAAAATCTATAAAAAATAAATAAGGGGGCTCCTGTCCCGCTCAAGCACCCCATAAGCAGGTCTCCGGGCCACCATCAGGTTTCTCTCATGCTCTTTGAAAGTCCTCCCAAAAACCACGACCTCTTGCCGCCCCACGT
Organism: Nyctereutes procyonoides; assembly: GCF_905146905.1. Classification (NCBI taxonomy): domain Eukaryota; kingdom Metazoa; phylum Chordata; class Mammalia; order Carnivora; family Canidae; genus Nyctereutes; species Nyctereutes procyonoides. The sequence goes on along the minus strand of NW_026575135.1, from coordinate 672,389 downwards.
GCATCTCTGCTTCACGGCACTGCCTGCGAGATCGATTTGCCAGCAGCAGCTCGGCGAGGTTCGTAACGTGAGGCCGACACTTTGGAATCAGTTTCTGATTCCAACACTCACCCTCATGTCCTCAAATCACAAAAAGGGTTACTAGGCAAACATCTGCTCATCCACAAACAGTACCGCAGCCGTAAGAGAACTTAGGAACTGAGCCCCACGCAAGACCTGCAATGGGACTCCACTACGAAGTCAACTCTTCTTACACTCTTCAGCCTCGTGCTCTATCTCACACATTGTTCATGTGGATGCAGAATTACGGGAGATTATCAGGTGAAATGACTGGTCTAGGTTCCACTGGACCGGTCACAGCCGACCATCTGGCCGCTGCTCTCCTGGGCACTCCTGGATTCCGGGCTCGTGGAAAGCAAACAGGCTCGACGTTGCCTTCTCAGAGGTTCTCCGCGCACCACGCTCAGGCAAGTCATGTGCTCTCTCCAACCGCGTCTGTGGGACACCTCCCTCGGGAACAGGTTGCAAGACAGAGAGATAACATGTAAAATATCATCCCCTTGCTCCAATTTCTCACAATTGTACACGATGTGGCACCAAGCAGCTCCACGCACAGCTTTTTCCTTCCACTGGGTTGTCTCCCCGGGACAAATGTCCCCGAGACCAATATTGGGCTCAAGAGGAATACCGTGTTTACGACCATCCAATTCTCTTTCTAAATGGCCTTCAAAAAGATTGTGCACATGGACACTGCCCGGCCCGGTGCCTAGCCGGGTCCCGGAGGGTGAGAACACACGGCGCTCTATCGGGAGCAGGGGGCCGGGCTGAGCCCTTAGCACGCGTGCCCCCTGCCCTGGGTGCTGAGCACCCCCCGGCCGCCAGCCACCCGCAGGCCCGTGTGAGCACAGCAGCCCCGGCTCCCCTGCGCGGCCCGCCCGGCCCGCACTACTGCTCGCTCTCCCGCGCCCCCACCCCAAGCCCGAGCACCCCAACCACCGCCGCAGCCACCCCACCAGCAAAGGCAGCCCCGCACGGCCGCTTCCTCCCCACCGCAGCCCAGGGGCAAACCTGCTCTCCACACCGCACACGAGGGAACCCCAACGGACGGGTCCGCGTTCTCAGAAAAGATGATACACTGATTGAGTCAACAAGTATTTACCTAGCGCCCGCCATCCTGCAGGTGAGGTGCTGAGAACCGGGGGGAAGTAGAAGAGAGGCCCATGAAGCAAATGCACAAATAAAACACATAATTACAGTCGTAAGATCCACAGTGGAGAAGTGCTGAGCGCCTGTTATCAGAGAATGGGGGTCTCGAGCGAGCTGGGGAAGGAATTAGGGACGGCCCCTCCATCGAGGTCACTTTAAAGCTGAGACGTGAAGGTCGGGAGGCCTGCCCTTCAAGGACAGGGAGAAAGGGGATTCCAGGCAGAGGGAAGGGCACGCAAGAAGGTCCCACCCGTGTGGGTTAGTGAGAGCGGCCCCTGCAGGACCACGGGGGAGCCCAGCACACAGGCCAGGACTCTGGGAGCCACTCCACCAAGCTCACGGGTCACGTAGTGGCAGAGCAACACCGACGGCCCATCCTGGTCATTCCCCAGTCCATCCGTACCCGCACACCATGGTGCCTGCAAAGCTTCCCAGGCAGCACAGACGCCGGGGGTGTGGATGACGGGGCTTATTCTCTGGTCGTAAGTGACTCACCACAGACAGGTCGCACAACACAGCTGGCCGTGCAATCCTCCTAGATGAAACACTGAATTTGACCAACTGCCTCAGCTAAGACCAGGAATTTCCAACAAAAAGGAGTAAGAGCCCGGCTACAAGAACACCAGCACCTGAGAGCAGGTGGGTGCGAGACAAGAGCAGCAGAATTTACCCTAAGGGCCTAATCTCGTAACTGTAAAATGACACACGCAGGAGGATACTCATCGAAGCTTCGTAAGAGTGAAAAAATAGAAACGACCTGGACTGTCCCACAGGAAGGGGTTATGTAAGCTACGTTTCAAGCCCTCCCCTTAGATACGAGTCTCTACCAACTACGGGTCATTAAATAATGCTGTCCACCAGTATTAACAGGGATGGAAAGCTACGCAGGTCATCCCCTGCCCAGAAGGTCACAGAAAAAGCCAGAATCAAACTCTTCTATATAAGGTAAGACAGCTACGTGGACTAGATACGCAGATCCAGGTTCTGGGTCTTCCCCACTCACCCAAAACCTTCTGCGAGTGAGAGAGAACCGAGGGACCCTGGAGTCCAGGGCGCTCACACCACAGCACAGCTCCTTACGGGACGCTGCCAGCCTGGCTGCTCGGCGGCAGCGGCCCCACCACACTGCGGCTGGGAAGGGCCAGCAGCGCGGGCCCCCCCGGAAGGTCAAACGGCCCGGCCGGCGCCTCTCCCCGGGCCTGTGCTCCCGGTGACCGTGGCCTCAGCGTGTGAAGGTACGAGACCACGGATCGCCAATTTGAGGACCCAAAAGAAGGCCGGCGGCTGTCACCCACTGGCGCCAGGGCCCGCCCGGACAGCGGAGGGGGCAGGAAAGGCTGCCGTGCGGGAGACCTCCTCCCAGCCTCCCCGGGCTTCAGACGCCTCTGTGCCAAACACAGGGACGGGGTGAGCTCCGGGGTCGGGGACCCTGCCCGCCTTCTCGGCCCCTCCCGCCCACAGCCCGCTGCCCCAGCGTCGCCCCCCGAGCAACCCCTCACAAACAGCCGCCACCAGGCTGGCCGCTCCCTCCTCGCACCACCAATCCCGGGCTCTTTTTAGAAGCACGATTCTGGTCCTTTCCTTCCCAGGCTAACGTCCACCACCGGCCACCCTTCATCTTCAAGACAAGGGTCAACCAAGGCAGTGTAACACAGCGGACCCTCGACCCCTGCCTTCTTCAGGGGCCTCGCGGGTCTCAGGACCCCTGCCGCAGCCTCCCTCCAGCCAAAAGGAGCTTAGAACGCCCTCAACTGCCCGCACCCTGCACGCCTCCCGCGGCCCTTCCCCGCCTGAGTCCCTGTGCCTGGGATGCTCTCCTGGTCCTCTCACCTTGGCTAACCCCCACCTGTCCCTGATGACCCATCTCAAGGAACACCTCCTCCAGGGGGGCTTCCCTGCGTCCCCCCTCTGTGCCCCCAGCACCCTCCTCACCTCTCACTGCAATGCCTTCCTACCCATCTCCCCAACTGGGCTGCGAGGCTCCCGCCAGGGAAACTCACCGGGTCCCCATCTACCACGGACTTCCTAGCCCCCGGCCAGGCACAGGGCATATAGATTTGAAAATATTTATCACTGAACAGATGAATTCTGAGCCAAACCAGAAACCGGATGTCTTGCTAGACCTTAGCTAATAGACCCTGACGTTCAGTTTCCCAGCGTGAGACCAGCCTAAGAGGAATCGTGAGTCTCCCTTTAAATCAAAGGTTACTCTAGCCCTTCCCTAATATGCACGCTGACGGTAACATTAGCGTTACCGACGCCAGGAGCATTTCCGGTAAGCATCCCACAGAAAGTTCAGGCCGCCTCTACAGACATCGTGCACTTACTGGCTCAGGCCAAACGGAACACTTCAGTGACTCATAAAGACTTGAAAGGGAGACACTGAGAACACTGTGGTCATTTCAATTTCAATAGCAGAACTTGCTCTGGAAAATGCTACAATAAAAAATATTAATGCCATAAAAACCGAACAGCAGCCGAAGGACCACAGTCATAAAGAAAAAACATAAATCCTAAAACAGATCAGCATAGGAGGCTCCCTCTCGCCTTCAAGAAGAAAACAGTGTTTAGGTCATCGGGAGCCCATCCGGAGAAGGGCGCCCTGAACCACGTGGCAGCGGAGACAAAAGACAGCGGACATGACAACGGAGAGGAGGGGAGACCGCGAGCACGAAGCGTGAACTCGTGCTCCCACCTTCCCTCCTTCAGGTCCCACCTGGCCCCCAGCAGCAGCAACTGCTGTCGCTAGTGGCAAAGACAGAGGACAGAGCGGGCCCCGTGAGGAGCAAGCCCCGGGCGGCCCGGCTGCAGAGCCCAGGGTCCCCAGCAGGCTCAGGTGCCCCCGAGAGCAGCCCCACCCGTCACTTCCTGCACCTCGGTGTCTCCTACCCACACCGACCAGGGCTTGACTCAGCCCGAGAGTCCTCCCGGCTCAAAAGGCAGATGATAAGAGGTGCAACTTTTATCTCAGAATTCTGAGATTCTGTTAAGTTTCTCCATCTAGAAACAAAATTCAGAACTGTGCCCTTCGGGATCCCAGGGTGGCGCAGCGGTTTGGCTGCTGCCTTTGGCCCAGGGCGCGATCCTGGAGACCCAGGATCGAGTCCCACGTCGGGCTCCCGGTGCATGGAGCCTGCTTCTCCCTCTGCCTGTGTCTCTGCCTCTCTCTCTGTGACTATCATAAATAAATAAAAATTAAAAAAAAAAACATAAAAATTAAAAAAAAAAAAAAGAACTGCGCCCTTCAGAAATTAACTCTGTATCTTGCGGAGCTGCTTTTCTATTAAAGTGACGCGCGTGAAGAGCTGAACATTTCAAGTGCCCAGCTCAGAGCAGGAGCTCAATAAACAGCAGCTATTATTACTCTTATGATAAAACAGAAACAGCCATTTAATAGCAGAGCACGTTTTAATTATACACGATGTGGAATAATCAAATCTCATTTGTTGGAGGCCCCAGACCCCACAGCATAGATCGAGTTGTTCAGTTGAAATTAGAACAACTCAAAGCTCAGAAATTACTTGTTTCCATTAGAGATCTGACAAGTCATTTCTTCAATTGGTCACTGGTGGTTTGCAGATAACTATTAGCAGTAATGAGTATTCTAAATTAAATCTGGAGACAGTACCGCTCCGTTCTGTAAAGACAACTGGGGGGAGAGAGACATCACTGTGGAACGTCCTTCTCTCCGTCCTCCATCTCTCCCTGATAAATATCTCCTGTGTCTTGCATGCCATGGATTTCATTTGGCTACAGATGGAGAAGGGTCTAATTCTTCCCGTGATAAATGAGAGCGCTGAACAGGTAACTTGTTAAGGAGAATTGGAATTGGGAAAATAACCTTATTTCCCTGCTCCTTGACAACAAGCCCCCTCCGCTAACAAATGAAAGACACACTGCTGGAAGACAACGAGCGAGGAAGCCAAATCCATCACCACGTAACCCGTCCTCGGACGCTCGGTTCACAGCCCCGCGTACGGGCCGCTCACGTCTCCTGCAACAGCAACAAGGATGGAGCCTACAAAGGCAAGGCAGTGGCACAAAGCGGCGGGAAGAATAACGTTCTGGAATCCTTAAAAACATGGGTTTGAATCCCGACTCCGCCACTCGAGTACTATGTGGCTGTGAATGGTCCCTCCTAGGCTTACGGGGTCGTATCTGTAAACCGGGGATAATACACAACAGCTCAAGGGGGTACAGTGAGGATTAAACAGGGACCACTAAGAACGTGCCTTAGGTTACGGGGAAGCCCCACGCTGGGGACCCCAGAAATACACCAGACTCCCCCACGCCGAGCAGCGCCGAGCACACAGCTACCGCGCGGCCGTGGAGCACGCCCCTGCCTGGCATCGCCTGGCATCGCCTGGCAGACTGGCAGCCTCGACGCCTCTCGAGAGACACGGCTGCCTCCCGGGCCTGGGGGTACGGCGGCCACACACGGCACCTGGTAGGGAAGGGGATTTGGTGTCTCCACTTACGTTTTCAAAGTCCTTCATGTTCCGTGCTCTGGTGGGAGACACCGTTTCTTCTGACACGTCTGGGAGCACTATAAAAAGGGAAAACAGACAGGAAAACAGCGTGGTATGCAAACTGCCCAGCACCCCTATTAGGGGGTACAGCCCGGAAAAGGAAAAGAAAAAAAAAAAAAAAAAGGCAGGAGCAGCTTTCGCGGTCTATTCTGCTGGCATTTTGTGCCTGTTGTGATTTGCTGACTGGAGTCTAGGGAAAGCTCTCAGCTACTGTATTTCAAATATGTACAGATTCCTTCAAGTGGCCTCAGTGTAACGTGTCACAGAACGAACCCAGAAAACGCACTGGGCGAGTGGCACCGCCGCGTGTGCGGGTAACGTACGTCCCTGGCCTGGTCACATAGTCACTTGCTGAGCAGGACACGTCTGCGCGTGTCAGCGTGTGAAGCATATCTAACTGGCCGGGGTTGGCAAACTTTTTCTTAAAGTGCCAGACAAGAAATATTTTAGGCTCTGTGGGCCCTATCCAAGCCTAAAATCTGTCACAACTCGTCAGCTCTTCTGCTGCAGCACGAAAAACAGCCACAGACAACTCAGAAGTAAGAAGCTGTGTCCCCGTAAAAGTTTATGATTTTCAAAAGCAGGCAGCAGGCGGGAAGTCCTCGTCCCTGCTTGAGGGCGACTATGGACTTGGCCAACGCCCAGAGCTCTCCACTGCTCCCTCCTCCCTTCCAGCAGCCACCAGGCAGCCACTCGGAGCCCAGCACCACGCGAGGTGCGGGGGAGAGAACGGGGAAAGGGACCGTGACCCTGCACCAAGAGGCTCTGGATCTGGGGCTCAGACACAGAGTGAGCCACCTGACACCACGCTGCGCAGGCTGCCCCGTGCTGTCGCGGAGCGCGGCGGCCCCACACAGAGGAAATGCAGGGACTCCTCCTTCCAGCAAACACGCGCGGAGGGCCCACGCTCTGCTCGGCGGCGACATCAGGAAACACACGGAGCTCATATTCCAGAGAGAGAAGACAGACAAGGAGCAAGATAACAGGACAATCGCACAGGATGTGAGGAGGTGGCAAGGGCTACAGAGAGAACCTGAGATGCAGGACGGGAAACATTCAGGGTGGGGTGAGGATCGCAATTTTAAGTCAGGGGCCAAATCAGGACGGTCGCACCAAGAAGTGCCACCCGGGCAGAAGGGCGGGGGGGGGGGTGGCGGGGAGACAGGACTGGACAGCGTTGAGGGGGGGGGGAGGTGGCCCACAGGAGGGGAGGTACGTGAGGGAGCTCATCTCAGGATGGGAGCCGCAAGGGCCCCCCGCAAGGGTAACGTGCCTGCACCCAGGCATCCACAGGCAGAGAACAGCCCGAAGGCGCTGCAGGAAGCAGGGCAGCAGTGGGAACACTGCAGCAGTCCAGGAGGGGACCAGGGGATGGGTGGCCCAGGGCAGGTGGTCAAGTAGGCGGGGCACAAGTGGTGTGACCCTGGAAGCCCCTGGAAGCCCCTGGAAGCCATATGTCACCAACAGGAACAAACTGCAACAGAAAACTAGCGAGGTTCAGAGAGGAAAGCACATGTGAGCGAGGCGGGAGACGGTGGTGCCCGGTGGTGCCCTGCGTGTTAGCAAGGCAGCAGGCAGAGGAAGGCAACCGAAGAAGGAACTTCAAAAGCAAAGGCCCAGAGCTAGGCCCAGCGTCCCGAACCACTGGGCACAGAAGCGGCGGGGGGGACGGGGGCCCACCCTTAGGGCCCCGCTAGCAGACAAAGGGCACACCCGCTCTTCCCCAGTCCTCAGATGGGCCCTGCTCCGCCTCTGTGCCTGCCTCCTTCCCTCCCTACGCCCCAGCCTCCCTTCCTACACCCCTGCCTCCCTCCCTATGCCCCTCTCCCTTCCTACTCCCCTCCCTCCCCACCTAGGTCCCACTCATTCCCCAAGTCTTAGCTCCATATCACTGTCTTAAACTCTTGCCCCGCCCACCTCCTCTGCGCCAGGACACACCTCCCCCGCACCCCAACCTCCCAGCACCTGGGAGATCATCACGTTGATCATATGATTCACCAGGACATTTCTGTGCTGGACTCTCTATTCCAGGCCTGGCCGTAACCGTGTTCAAGGCTGATTCCCAGCACTTAGCCCAGGGCTTGGCACAAAGCACTGCGCTATGGGCTCACGCAGAAAGCAGTCCTGGCGGTTTTCCACGCCTACCTGCCCGCGTGCAGGGACAACAGACACCGCGTGATCCCGTGTGCAACGCAGAAGTTACCAGGTTCTGAAGGAAAACCTGAGGGGGCCGGTAAGTTAAGATATTCTCCAGAAATAAACCGCACGACCCTGATACTGTCTGTTCTACAAACTTCTCCCTCCTGCCGGATCCTCACTTTGAGGAAGAGGGGAAAACACACAAGTCCCAGTATCTCTAAGGTATGTGACAAGGCAAATTACGAGCACGTCCCAAGGTACTTAGGACAGCGCTGGCTTCTTTCAGAAACAGAAGTCATAAAGGACGCTCCGCAAAAGCCAAGCTGCCCCCCGACAGTCTCCTCTAATCCCGCCTCAACACAATGGCCCGCTTATGCACTCAGCGCGAGTCCCGCGGCCTGAGCAGCTACCTGTGTCCCCGGCGGCCCGCGCAGGAACGTGCTGGGCCCCCAGCCGCCGGGAGGCTCCCCCAGGCGCCCCGCCCCGCTCGGCGAACGCTGGCTGAACCCCTCCGAGCCCGGCAGCGGGGAGCAGAGCCCAGGAAAGCTGCCCCGGGGGCCTCAATCCCCAGCGGGGCTGGGGAAGTGGGAGCAGCCGCGCGGCGGGCAGGGGACCTCAAGGCCCAGCCCCAGCTGGAGGCCCGGCCTGCGAGGAGAAGGCCGGCGTCGTGCACTTACCAGCGTCTCCCAAGCCGGCTCCGGGGCCGATGCCGTCCCCCTCGTCTGGTGAGCTGCAGGCGAGGCCACTAGGAGAGAGCACGAGCAGGAAGAGAAGCGTCAGCGTCGGGCCCACGGACTGGGGGCCGCTGGGCTGCACGGGCGACGACGCACACGCAGTGCAGGGGCAAGAGCTCGGACCCTGGGCTCCAACCTTGCGGGCCGAGCGAGCTTCAGCGAGTCCCAGGATGCCCGCCTGCCCGCCCGCCCACTCGCACCCACGTCGCATCCGTGTACCGCCTAGTACGTGCTGGAAGCAGAGGCCTGCGCCAACTACCGGCTGCGGACGCTCCTGAGTCTCCCTTTCCCTGTTCCTCCCTCGACCTGTAAAGATGAGCTCACGTCTACGGCACGTGCACGCAGGGTGCGCCCAGGCAGTGGGGACCATTGCTTCGGTCTTTACTATTCGTCGTCGTCACTAACGTGTCGGACACGACCAAAAATAAAGCTCCCAAGAAGCAGGCACCAATTCAGACACTTTAAGAATGTCCCACGAAAATGCAAAATCCACTGATCCAAGAGACTTTGCTGGCTGAATCATAAACATAGGTTGAGTGAGGATCTGGAGACGCTGACAGAAAACTAGACCGTAACCGGAGGCGTGGCTGACACAGAAGACACGACACCGGATCTAGCCTAAGCCAGGTACCTCCCCGAGCCGAGCCTCCTTCATCCGCGGAAGGAGCACAGCGGCCACTCGGGAAGTGACTGCCACCACAGACACAAAGTCCCCGGCAAGGTGCCTGGCACACCGCGGGCACTCCGTCGACGGCCGCAAAATATCCCTGCCACCAGGAGAGACGCCGTGCTCGGCGCAGGCGTGAAAGATCCCCCACCGTGAGAGCTGCGCTGCCCCGAAGGGCCTGTGCATTCTAAGGGAGGCGCCAGGGCACGGATCATGTCAGCGGCCGGCCCGGGCGCCAGGCCGCCGAGCGGACCACCGCGCCCAGAACCACGCCTTTTCCGTCTACCCTCCAAGAGTGCTTCCCCGCCCCAAGCTCCAAGCTGAGAGCTGGACTTCCCGTCAGCTGGCTCTCCCCAGCTTTGTGAACCCAAGTCCATTCGGTCCCCGGGACAATTCTCCCCAACTGCCAAATTCTAGAGTCGGGAAAGGAGCTGCACCCTCAGAACCAAGCAAAAAATCCATGGTAAGGTTCCAACATCAAGAGAACGGTTACATGATACGCGCCTGCTATAAAGATGACCAAAAACAACTTCAGGAGGACGTGCCCCCAACTAGGAAAAAGCCACAACTTGTATACTCCCATCACCTCAAATCCCCCCCGGACACTAGGCGGGCTGCGCATCCATAAAAAAACAAATGTTTAACGTCATCACGTGTAGGAAAATGAGAGAGGTTTTCCTCCCTTTTAATTCTCTGTGTTTTTTCATTTCCTCCAATAACCATCAAAGGAAGAACAAACTCCACCCTCTAAACTGAATATTAAAAATCGAAATCAAGCTCAGCCACCACCTTTTGCGGTCGGTAGCCCAGAGGCCACCGTCACACAGCAGCGTAGCGGTCAGGCCTAGGCGGCCGTCGGGTCGGGTCTGCACATTCCCCACGTGGGGGCCTCTCCGCCACGGCCACGAACCTTCTACCATTGGCTGAAAGGGCCCGTCAGTGTCGCAAGCCAGAATCAACCACAGTGAAGACTACACGGCAGGCAGAGCCAAAGAATTTGGTCTTCGACAAGTTTCCAACGGGCAAACAATGAAGTCTGAAAAAAATGACATTTGACATCTCATGTGTTACAAGAAACCACTGTTTAACGCAGAAGTTCCTGCCTGGTTCCTGCCAGGTTTCCACTGGGCTTTCCCCACCCATCTTCAAATGCTGGGAGTCTCTGTCATCTGCACTTTCCCGTCGGTCCCCGCCCCCAGCTGCCTCTTCCCACTCGGGTCCTTCACTCTTGGCCTCAGGACTGAGGCTGGGGCTTCGTGAAGTCCCCTGAAATCAAAACGACGCAGCAAAAGCAGAGAGGGCTGCGGTACAGTTTACCACGGGGTCAGTGCCCCGGGGACACGAAGAGGAAGGAACCTCTTTGCTCAAAATCGCAAGGGGGTCCCCAGCAAAGCAGAGCCCAGAATCCAGGTTTCCCAGGGTCCATTCACTCGCTGGCCTGGGCAGGGCCACCCAAAGCTCCTTGCGAACGTGGCACAGAGTCAGCACTGGTTTCCTCACGTGCCAAATACGGCATAATCCTACCAAGCTCCCTGTAGGGGCCCCGCGGCGATCGTGCCCCCCCACTCGGGACCGGCGCCCCCCGCGCCAGCCTCACCGCGGCCCCCCGGCAGCGGCTGGCGGCTTTTAACTGTTGCTTTTTTTTTTTTAAAGAAGGAAAAGAGAAGCTCAGAAAAGTCAGTAAGCTGAAAGACCCAAGCTGGCCTGACTGCAACCCCACGACCCTGGGCCCGACACCCTCCCCGTGGGGGCCGCGGTAAGGTCCGAATGAACCGCGGCAGAGGGTTCCCGCGACGGGCCCGGAGCCGCTGGCCGGGGCTGCTGGGGACTGTCGGGGGGCAGGTGGAGGGACGGTCGCCCGCAGCGCGCACCCACCCGTCCTGCTCTAGCCCCGCCCACGGGGCCCACACCTCCCGCTGCCGGCCCCACCCGAGACCCGAGACCCGGTGAGGCCTGGAGGGCCGCGGGGAACCGGGCGGCACACTCAGGAAACCGTTGCGCCAGGTGCGCTGCTGCCTGCCTTCCAAGGATTCATCCCTCAGTCTCTGTGACCTGCCCTTGGAGAAGAAACGTGTGAACACAAAAAGTGCAGGCAGAAGAAGACACACCAGCGGCCAGCGGGCGCACGGAGAGCTGCTGCGCGTCACTCCCTGTCCGCGGACCGCAGATCAGAAGCCCGGGGACATCCCACCCCGCTCGCACCTGTCAGAGCGTCCAGGATCAAAAAGACAAGAAACTAGCAAGTGTGGGCCAGGACGTGGGGAGAGGGAGCCTCGAGCGCAGGCCGCTGTGGGAGCAGCTCGGCCTCGCCCGGGAAGCGGACGCGGAGCCACGTGGTGCGGGAAGTCCCCGGCCCGGCGCTTAGCAAGGTGAGAACACGCGCTTGCAAAGACCCGCACGTCCTCCCGCAGCGTCGTGTGCAACGGCCAGGAGGGAGCGACCCAAGGGGCTGGCGACAGGCGAAGGCGGACGGACGGATGAAGGAGGCGGGGGCCGCGGACGACAGGGATCCTGCCCTTCCCGACCCTGCACGTGGGCCCAGCGGGCCCTGAAGTCAAAGACCAACACCGTATGATTTCACTTATACAGAGAATCTAAAAAACAAAACAAATAAACCAAAAAGCTGAAACAGACTCCTAAGCACAGAGGCCGAAGTGGCGGCTGCCAGAGGGCAGGGCAGCAGGAAGGGGCAAACGGGTGAGCGGAGTGGGAGGGAAAAAATACAGACAAGCCTAAAGTTCTCGGGCATTCCTCACTCCCATCTAGCCCCCCAAGAGGCAACCTGTTGTCAGCAAGACAGCTGTCCTCCAGGCTTCCTTCTATTTACAGATACAGGGACACAGGGTTTGTTGTTTGTTTGTTTGTTTGTTTGTTTATTCTTGGGAGGCCCAGAGAGAGAGGCAGAGACACAGGCAGAGGGAGAAGCAGGCTCCCTGCGGGGGGCCCGATGCGGGACTCGATCCCGGGTCTCCAGGATCACGCCCTGGGCTGAAGGCAGATGCTCAACCGCTGAGCCACCCGGGCGTCCCTGGGGACAGAGTTTTATTTTGTGGCTTAAAAACAAAACAAATGCAATCAAACTGTACACACTATTCTGGGGCATCCTCTCTTCACTTACCGTGTCCTGCAGGTGTTTCCACGACAGTACGAACACATCTCCGTCGTGTCTGTAACTCCCACAAGCATTCCACAGCAACGTTTCTCAAACTTTACTGACCACAACCCACAGAAGGAAATTTACTGCCCTTAATTCTTGAACTGCTTTCTATTCTGTGCTATTCTGGTTTTTTTGAATTCTCATTGCAACCTACTGAATTGAATTTCATGAGCTGCCAATGGTCACAGTCTGAAATTCACTCTTGAAAGGACGTGCACTGACCTGGTCCCCTGACGGTAAATCAATTTGTTTCCAAGTTGCTCCTTTCACAGACAAGGCTTTATGACTGTCCTCATACAGGTCTCCAGGTGCACATGCACCGGACTTTCTCTACCATAACAAGAAGTAGAACTGCTGGGTCAAAACACGTTCACATACTTTTAAGGGGCAAAGGATGTGAAAATGCAGTGGGCCCCGGAACAACACGAGGGCAACGGCACGGGTCCACCTATACACACACGTTTCTCAATAAATACCGGACAGTGGCGTCAATGTATTTTCTCCTCCTTGTGATTTCCTTAATAGCATTTTCTTTTCTCTAGCTTACTTTTACAGTGAGAATATAGTACGTACATATGACACATGAAATATGTGTTAACTGACTGTTTCTGAGTAAGACTTTCAGTTAACAGTAGGCTAGTAGTCAAGTTGTGGGGGAATCAAAAGTTACACGTGGATTTTCCACTGAGCGGGACACCGCACCACCAGCCCTGTGTTGTTCAAGGGCCAACTGTACCCAAATGGCTATAAAAACACAAGTAAAAATGTTCAACATCATTAGTCGTTAGGGAAATAGAAACCAACATCACATGAGATACCAGGCCATGATGGCACAACTCCGTAAATATACTAAAAGATCATTCAATAGTATATTTTAAATGTACTTCACGGCATACAAATGGTTTCAATAAAGCTGTTTTTAAAACACACATATGGACATATTTTTAACGCCAAATTGTTTTCGAGAAGGACTGTGCCAGTTGACACTGTGTGTGCACCTTTTCCGAGCGGTCACAAAGCAGCACTGCACTCCTAAATATGGAGCCTGTATTTACACAGTACGTATCTTTTTAGAGACTGAACAAAACTGACTCATTCAACAATACTGTGGATCCTCTACTATATGCCAGACACGGTTCCAGGTCTAAAGACACGGTGGGGAACAAGCCAGCCATCCTCGCTGCCCTCCTAAGCTTATCCTGGAGACCGGGAACACGTCCCTCAAACCTCAAGTCTAGGGGTACCCAGATCCAAGCTCAGCCTTGAATCAAGCCTTCAAACATTCACCAAAATTTCATTCCACCGTCCTCTTTCTCGACCCTTTACAAAAGTCCATGAGAACATTCTTTGCCTGACAAAGTATGGCCATGTACAAACTCACAGGACATTTCCTTCTGGCCTGCCCCGCACCACAGCAAGCTCTTAATAGCCAAGCACTAGAGAAACCCATAGACGGGGCGCCCGGGGGGCTGCGGGGGAGCGGCGGCCTTCGGCCCAGGGCATGACCCCAGGGTCCCTGACTGTGTCCCTCATCGGGCTCCCTGCAGGGAGCCTGCTTCTCCCTCTGCCTGTGTCTCTGCCTCTCTCTCTCTCATGAATAAATAAATAAAATCTTAAAAAAAAAATTATTAGAGAAACCCACAGACAACAACCTGGGCCCAGGGTTAGGAAGCTCAGTTAGGGAGACGTAGAACCTCGGGCATGAAAACAAAAGGACAAACCCAGGGTTGTGGGCACCAAGGACTTCGTCGCGGAATCAGGCACAGAACACATATAACCTTGCTCCATCCAGTCACCTGATAGGTAGATATTATCACGGAAAATAAACTGAGGCTCAGAAGGGTTGGGTGTGTTACTAAAGCAACTCAGCCAGTAAGTGGCTGAAGCAGGATCCAGACCCAGTGATCCTGAGTACAAAGCCCAGGTTCTTCCAAAAGCACCAGGCAGGGGATCCCTGGGTGGCGCAGCGGTTTGGCGCCTGCCTTTGGCCCAGGGCGCGATCCTGGAGACCCGGGATCGAATCCCACGTCGGGCTCCCGGTGCATGGAGCCTGCTTCTCCCTCTGCCTGTGTCTCTGCCTCTCTCCTCTCTCTCTCTCTCTCTCTCTCTCATAAATAAATAAAAATTTAAAAAAAAAAAAAAAAGCACCAGGCAGGACTTGATAAAGGGCCTTAGCTTGGGCGAGGCTCTGGGGCCTGGCATCTGAGCCTGACCTCAGGGCTGGAGCTCTTTGGGGCACCCACAGGCCATCAGGTTTGCAGAGAATGACGCATATCGACCTGATTCAACAAACTGGACTTCCATTTAGTCTCTAAAACTGGGGCTTGGAAATTACCAAGCAGAAGGGTGCTCACGCTAAGATAAAAAGAGGATTTTATTCCAGGGATTTTTCTCTTCCACTGTGACCATCTAATGGGGAACCTGTCTCTTTCAAGACATTTGGGCCACTCTTTAAGGGCCAGTTCCCATGCCAGCAGCTCCCTAAAATCCTCCCAGAGTCCCCTCAGAAGTGGTATAGGGAACTAGCTAGAAGGCAGGACACGGACTGAGAGCCAAGCTTTGCAGTCAGTGAGCCTGGATTCAGATCCGGGCTCAATCGTGTACTTTTTCTGTGGGATCCCAGACTGCTCCCTTCACCTCTGTGAGCTTCAGAGTGCTCACCTGCAAAAAGGGGATAATACCATCACCTCCCATTTATATGCCTGGTGCCAGGTTAGGAACTGGAGTTACAAAGATGAACAATATGCAGCCAGCCCTGCTCTCAAACAGGTCAGAGTCTAATTAGGAAGTCAGACACGTTAGAGTTGTACCTGCACGACCCCCTGCAGGAGCCACCAGCCACAGGGACCTGCTGAGCACCTGAACTGTGGTTAATCCAAATCAAGAAGTGTTTGTAAGTTTAAAATGCATACCGAATCTCAAAGACTTTGTAAGATAAAAAAGAATGTGAAATATTTCATTAATAATTTTTTATTGTTTGCTCTTTATAATGATAATATACGGAAATACCAGGTGAAATCAAATATATTATTAAAATCTATTTCATCTGTTTCTCTTTCACTTTTTCATTGTGGCTACTAGAAAAGTTTCAATTACTTATGTGGCTCACACTGTATTTCTATTAAACAACATTAGTCAATAAAACTCAGTGAGGTGGGGGCGCCTGGGTGACTCGGTTGGTGAAACGTCTGCCTTCAGCTCAGGTCAGGATCCCAGGGTCCTGGGACCCAGCCCCACACTGGGCACCCGGCCGGCTCAGCAGGGAGTCTGCTTCTCCCTCTCTCCCTCTCCCCTCACCGTCCTTGTGTGTGCATTTCTCGTGTGCCCTCACACTCTCTTTTTCCCTCAAATAAATAAAAATCTAAAAACAAAAACCTAAGCGACATAAATAAGGGCTAAAATAGGGTCAGTGATGGGTGGGGGTGGCTGGAAGAGCAGAGAGGGTCTGGGTGGGGATAGGAGCATGTCAGCAAAGGCTTCCTGGCATCGAAATCTAAGTGAGACCTGGAAAATAAGAGGCATTAATAAGGCAAAGGGAAGGGAGGGCTAGCCCGGCAGCAGGAAGAGCGAGTGCACAGGTCCGACAGTAAGAAAGAACAAGGTGGGACGCCTGGGGGGCTCTGCAGTGGAGCACCTGCCTTCGGCCCAGGGCGTGACCCCGGGGTCCCGGGATCAAGTCCCCGCATCAGGGTCCCCGCAGGGAGCCTGCTTCTCCCCTGGCCTGTGTCTCTGCCTCTCTCTGTGTCTCTGAGGAATAAATAAAATCGAGAAGAGAGGAGAGGAGAGGAGAGGAGAGGAGAGGAGAGGAGAGGAGAGGAGAGGAGAGGAGAGGAGAGGAGAGGAGAGGAGAGGAGAGGAGAGGAGAGGAGAGGAGAGGAGAGGAGAGGAGAGGAGAGGAGAGGAGAGGAGAGGAGAGGAGAGGAGAGGAGAGGAGAGGAGAGGAGAGGAGAGGAGAGGAGAGGAGAGGAGAGGAGAGGAGAGGAGAGGAGAGGAGAGGAGAGGAGAGGAGAGAAGAGAAAAAAGAAGAGAAAAGAAAGGCAAAGAACAGAATAGAACGAGGCAGGCCGCTCAGGACAAAGGCCTTGGCAGCCAGGCAGAGGGAAGTGTTCGGGGAGGAGAAGGGCAGGCACAGAGGACACAGGAGGTCAGGAGGTCACCGGGCTGGGCCGGCTTATGAACGACCTTGGAAGCTCTATTAAGGCACCTCATTCTGAGGGTGACGGGAGCCAGGGAGGGTCTGAAGCAGGTAAGAGACCAGCCACAGGAGTGTCCCAGCGAAGGAGGGAGCTGCCTGGAGAGCTGCTACCGTGCGTCAGTCCCTGGTCAAAACCCCTTCAGATTCACACACTTTTCAGATGGCAAAAACTGAGGCTCGCGGAGGGAGTGACTTGCCCAAGATCACTGGGCTGTTAAACCGAGAAGTGGGACCGAAACCCACCTAGGTCTGGGTCCCGAAGCCCAAGGGCTTGGTCACCTGGCACTGAGGTAGTTGAGAGCCGAGAGTATGAACGGGCTTTATCTTAATGGCGACGAGACGCACTAAACACACACGGCAGAATGACCATCGGACTCATACTTTTAAAAAGGTTTCAAGCTGTAGTATAAAGGGCTATCCCAGGTGTCAGGACAACCCAAGTCCTCCCCGGCAAGCTGGCACAGTGGTAGTGCGATGGCAGGGACCTGACGGACCCGCACAGGATACATAACACGTCCTCAATAAACGGAGTAACCACTAGTCCAGGTTGGCCCAAGACAGGCCAGTTCATGCTTGCTGTCCAGACATGAACACTGATTGCCCCACTTCGCTTTTTTTTTTTTAAGAATTTATTTACTGGGATCCCTGGGTGGCGCAGCGGTTTAGCGCCTGCCTTTGGCCCGGGGCGCGATCCTGGAGATCCGGGATCTAATCCCACATCGGGCTCCCGGTGCATGGAGCCTGCTTCTCCCTCTGCCTATGTCTCTGCCTCTCTCTCTCTCTCTATCATAAATAAAAAAATAAAAAATAAATAAAATAAAATAAAAAATAAAGCATTTATTTACTTATTCATGAGAGACAGAGACAGAGAGGGAGAGGGGGGAGAGGAAGAGACAGAGACACAGGCAGAGAGAGAAGCAGGTTCCCTGCACGGAGCCTAACGTGGGACTGGATCCTGGGACTCCAGGATCACACCCTGGGCTGAAGGCAGACGCTCAACTGCTGAGCCACCCGGGGATCCCCCATTTCTCTCTTAAAAGTGTCCCAGGTTGCACAATAAACGACATGGTCACCCTCTCAATGAGGGTCTGTTGACTAAAAGCAGCAGCTTATCCCCAGCAGAGCTGGATAAACACTGTGGATTCTCCTCCACGTCCTTCTTCCGTCTTCTTCCACCAAGAGCCCCCTGAAAACCAAACAGCCCAGCCCTGGAGCAGTGTGTGGCTGTCAGGCTTTCCTCCCCAAAGGGAAGATGCCAGGCCGCATGGGCAATGTGGACTCCAACAGCCTCTTGGGACAGATCCACTGGAGACCACTGTCAGCCATTATTCCCCAACCTGCAGTGATGACGATGGTGATGGTGGTGGAGGTGGGGGTGGGGGTGGGCGTGGTGGTGGTAGTGGTGATGCTGGTGCTGGAGGTGGTGGTGCTGGTGTTGGTGGTGGAGGTGGAGGTGAGGATGCTCGTACTAGAGGTGGTGGTGGTGATGCTGGTGCTGGAGGTGGTGATGATGGAGGTGGAGGTGGTGGTGGTAGTGGTGATGCTGGTGCTGGAGGTGGTGGTGCTGGTGGTGGTGGTGGAGGTGGAGGTGAGGATGCTCGTACTAGAGGTGGTGGTGGTGATGCTGGTGCTGGAGGTGGTGATGATGGAGGTGGAGGTGGTGGTGGTAGTGGTGATGCTGGTGCTGGAGGTGGTGGTGCTGGTGATGGAGGTGGAGGTGAGGATGCTGGTACTGGAGGTGGAGGTGGGGATGCTGGTGGTGGTGGTGATGATGGAGGTGGAGGTGGAGGTAGTGGTGATGCTGGTGCTGGAGGTGGTGGTGGAGGTGGAGGTGAGGATGCTGGTACTGGAGGTGGAGGTGGGGATGCTGGTGGTGGTGGTGATGATGGAGGTGGAGGTGGTGCTGGTAGTGGTGCTGGTAGTGGTGATGGTGATGATGCTGGTAGTGGAGGAGGTGGTGGAGGTGGAGGTGGAGGAGGAGGTGGAGGTGGAGGTGGAGGTGGAGGTGGAGGTGAGGATGCTGGTACTAGAGGTGGAGGTGGTGGTGGTGGTGGTAGTGGTGATGCTGGTGCTGGAGGTGGTGGTGCTGGTGTTGGTGGTGGAGGTGAGGATGCTGGTACTAGAGGTGGAGGTGGGGTGTGGTGGTGGAGTGGTGATGCTGGAGGTGGAGGTGGTGGTGCTGGTGTTGGTGGTGGAGGTGAGGATGCTGGTACTGGAGGTGGAGGTGGGGATGGTGGTAGGTGGAGGAGGTGGTGGAGGTGGAGGTGGTGCTGGAGGAGGTGGAGGAGGAGGTGGAGGTGGAGGTGAGGATGCTGGTACTGGAGGTGGAGGTGGGGATGCTGGTAGTGGAGGAGGTGGTGGAGGTGGAGGTGGTGCTGGAGGAGGTGGAGGTGGAGGTGGAGGTGGAGGTGAGGATGCTGGAGGTGGAGGTGGAGGTGGAGGATGGTGGAGTGTGGGGATGGTGGTGGAGGTGGAGGTGGGAGGTGGAGGTGGGAGGTGGAGGTGGAGGTGGTGCTGGAGGAGGTGGAGGTGGAGGTGGAGGTGGAGGTGGAGGTGGAGGTGCTACACTGACAGCCCAGGGTCCCCGAGCCCAGCCCAGCTCCAGTCCCGCCCGTCCTCCCCCGATTCCGTCGCTCCGCGACCCGCCGCCTTTCGCAGACGGGAAACGGGCGGGACCGTTCTGCTAAAGCGTCCGACGGCCGAGGTGGGAGGGTCGGCGGGGCCGGCTCCGCTCGGGGCTCAAGGCCCGCCCCCCCGCCCCCCGGGACCCCCGCCCCCCGCCCCCGGGACCCCCGCCCCCGGCCCCCCCGGAAGCCGCCGACACCCCCAGAAGCAGCCCCGGCCTCGTGGCCCGCTCCCCGCCGCGGGGTCCCGCCCGCCCCTGCGAGGCCCCGGCCGCACCTGCAGCCGCCGAGCGTCCCGGGGACGGTGGCGTCGGCTCCCAACACCGAGTCCATCGCGGGCGCGGGCGCGGGCGCGGCGGCGCCCCCCGGGCCCCCAGGTCCCCGCCCCTCCAGCCCTGCTCCGGGTCGGACGCCCGCGGCGCCGCTGGAATTCAAACCGCAGCCGCCGCCATCTTCCCCGGCGCTTCTTCCTACGGAAACGGGGCGGGGCCACGGAGGCGCGCGCTGAAGCCGCCCGGCGGCGGCCCGAGGCCGGGCAGCGGAGCGCGGGCGGGGGCCATCTCGGTTAAGGGCACGAGCGGCCGCCCTCGGGCCGCAAGGCTAAGGAAAGCGAGGCCGCCGGCCATTTTTCGTCAGGGCACGCGGGCCCGGGGCGCGCGCCATCTTTGTTGCGGGCAGAGGCCGGCCTCGGGCCGTTGGTTCGGGCGGGAGCCGGGAGGCCCGGCTCTCTCCGCCCTTCGCGGCCCCGCAGCCGCGGGCGCTCGCCTGGGATGGGGACCGCTAACCGCGCGGTGCGGGCGGGCACACGGCGTCGGAGCTGAAACGCGGGAGAACAAGGGGCGCCTCACCCAGAAGAACCTTCCTGCCGAATCGCAACTCAAGCGGGAACGTGCGCGCCCGGTTCCAAGTGGATCAGCTCGTCCCGCTGAGCCGGTGCCGCCCGCCCCCCGGCCCCGGGCGCGGACACACCTGCCGCCATCAGCGGGGCCGAGACGGAGGGACCCGCCCGGGGGCGCGGGAAGGAGCCTGTGCACGGGGCGGGCCCGGCGCACCTGCCTCCCAGGCACCTGCCCCCCCACGGGCCTGGCGCACCTGCCCCCGACGGACCTGCCCCCCCGATGGGCCCGACGCACCTGCCCCCGACGGCCCGGCGCACCTACCCCCCCCACGGGCCCGGCGCACCTGCCCCGACGGACCTGCCCCCGATGGGCCCGGCGCACCTGCCCCCGACGCACCTGCCCCCCCACGGGCCCGGCACACCTGCCCCCGACGGACCTGCCCCCCGATGGGCCCGACGCACCTGCCCCCGACGCACCTGCCCCCGACGGGCCCGGCGCACCTGACACCCAGCGGATCCCAGGCGCCTTCCGCACCCCCCCCCCCCCGGGCCCTCGTGCAGCTGAGCACCTGGGCGTGCTTTCCAGAGCCCTCCTCTAACCGTCCCACGGAAAACAAGTCCCGAGCTGTATTCCCGGCGACCCTTGATTTTGTCCTGCCGCACTTCGCCGCACTTGCAGTTGGGTATTTGTGTGTTTTTTGAATAAGTCCTCCCTGTGCGGGAGACTGGAAAGTCCGGCCGGCGGCGGTGGCTTCTGAGTTACTCACCGCGGTGTCCCCAGGCCGGTGTCCCCAGGCCAGGCCCGCCGCCCAGACGGTGTTTTAATGTACACGGTGAATGAATGATTGAAAGAGCCTGGAAAGTGGAGCTGACACCCCTCCTGCAGGTTTTTGTGAGGATGCGAGGATGACCCGGTGGCCCTAGCGGCCGGTCAGTGGCCAGCCGTAGCCCCCCCCACCCCTGCAGGAGCTAGTGAGGTCTGCAAGCCCCAGGGTCCTGCACCTGCCGCTCTTTAGCCAGCTCTTCACCTGCCCCTGACGGGGTGGGCAGGAGCTGGTTGGCACCTCCGCTGCCCCAGCCGGGAAGGGGCGACCTCGGTGCCCTGAGCGGCGCTAAGTTCCACCAATGGGACAAGTGCATCCAAAAGCAGGGACCCGAGGTGTCAAGACACCTGCCACTGACTGATCTTCACGGACCAGGCCTCTGGGCCTGTTTGTCCAGTAGGAAGGTTGGGCCGCCAGAGGCCTCAGGACCTCAGCTCTGGAGGCAGTTTTCTTTTTTTAAAAAAGATTTATTTATTTATGATAGACATAGAGAGAGGCAGAGACACAGGAGGAGGAAGAAGAAGGCTCCATGTACCGGGAGCCCAACGCGGAACTCGATCCCAGGACTCCAGGATTGTGCCTGGGCCAAAGGCAGGCACCAAACCGCCGAGCCCCCCAGGGATCCCCTGGAGGCAGTTTCTTTGAGTTTCTTTGGCAGCTACAGACGCCCGCCCGTTCTGCTCGGAGAGGGGGGCTAGTTGCTAATCGTCACTTCCCATCTGAGCGCCAACTTGCCGTCCAGCACACGGACGCTCGGGGGAAGAAACGAGGACGAGGACTTGCACGTCGTGGGCACCTCTGACACATGACCGTCCCCAGCAGGTCGCACGTACCACCTCCCCGGACCCTTGCGACACTCCTCTGGAGCACGTATGACTGTTACCCATTTTCCTCACAGATGAGAAGACAGAACAAATAACCCCGCGGGTGTCCTTGCTGGGGGGACCGAGCGCAGGCTCCGTGGAACCCGCGGCCGAAGCGCCTCAGGCACCAGCCCGTCCTCCTGCGTGATTCCCTCCGGCCTGGGATTGAGTGAGAGCGAGTCCCCGCGCAGACAGCACTGTCGCAGTGGTGTAGGCCCCAGACTCCTCCGTGGACGCCAGCCTCGGGGCGGCCAGCGTGGGCGGATGACCGCGCGACTGGACGTCGGGGCACCCCGATGCGACCTCTGCAAGTCTCCGCCTCTTCCCATGACTGGGGTCCCCTCGCCCTGCTCCTCCCCGGTTTCCCATGTGCAAGTGGGGCAGACAGTGCTGAGCTCACAGGGCCTGTGAGGAGCGTCCCAGGACGAATACGTCGCCTGTAGGGATGACGGCGCGCCCGGATGCGTGCTAACCCCGCAGTGAACCTGGAAACTCAAAATAGACTCGATCGACAACAGAGAGCCTATTCGGGAAGTTGTTTTCCCATGTTCATGGCCAGGGACAAGCCCTTTGCCCCGTGTCTGTCGCACCAGGGCCTTTTCCTGCCAAGCCTGGAGGTGACGTCAGCACCACCAGCTGTTCGGCTCCGTCTCCTTGACGACAGCCACCAGCCACCAAGCTGGCATTTTTATTCTGTTGGCCGAGGTCCTAGCAAACGGCTGGGGGAAGTCGCTTGCAGCCAGGTGTTTGTCGCCAGGGTCGAACCCTCCGGAAGTGTTGGCAGCTCAGGCACCTCGTCAGGACACAGGAGCGGCCACGGCGAGGGTCCTTCGTAGCAGCAGCGCACACGGGCGTGCACACACACGCACACACGCTGCTGTGCGCCCTTGCCTCCCGCCGCCGCCGCTGGAAGCAGGGAGGGCCCCACTCACGGGGAGGAAGGGCTCAGGAAGCAAGAGGTCCGCCAGAGGCGCTCCTTGTCTCTCCTATTTTTCTTAGCTTTTCCTGTAGAGATCATTCCAGACTTAGAAAAGTCGCAAAACGAGTGCCACGAGTGCCACCTGGAGCCTTCACCCCACCCCGATAGGCTAACGTCTTCCACAACCAGAGCGTAATTGTCAGAAATAGGGCACCTCCCGGCTCCCGAAGCCCCCACCGCGGGGCCACCCGTGAGCGCCGGGACCCCCACCCGAGCTGGGACCCCGTACCGTGTCCTGCAGCCTCTTACTCTCCTCCAGGCTGCCAGGCCCCTTCTGTCTTTGGTTGCGTCACGGTGACACCAGCGGAGGGCTCGAGCCAGTTACTCGATGGAGAGCCCCTGGGCGTGGGGTCACGAGCTGTTCCCTCCTGATTAAACCCAGAGGTCCTGGCTCTGGGTCGGGACCCCGACGGTGACACTTCCCGGGGTGCCGGGAGGCACGTCCTGCTCCTGGGTCTCATTATTTGGTGACTTCAGCCCTGATCCTGGCCGAGGGGGACCTGCCCAGATCCTCCAGCGTAGATTTCTGACTCTTCTTTTTGTCCCCAGTGGAGAGTCTCGTGAGGTGGGACCTGAGTCTGTGCAGCTCCGCCGTCCGTGTCCCCTTCAGGCCGTGTTTCAGCAGAGCCGTGGACGCTTCCTTCCTAAGCAGTGATGACAGTGTATCTGCCAGTTGGTGATGGAGTCTTTTCACCTTGCCTCCCGTAATTTTTTTAAAGGTTTTATTTTCAGGGGGAGCCCCGGGTGGCTCAGCGGTTTGGCGCCTGCCTTTGGCCCAGGGCGTGATCCTGGAGTCCCGGGATAGAGTCCTGCATCGGGCTCCCTGCGTGGAGCCTGCTTCTCCCTCCTCCTGTGTCTCTGCCTCTCTCTCTCTCTCTCTCTCTCTCTCTCTCATAAATAAATAAATAAATAAATAAATAAATAAATAAATAAATAAATAAATAAATCTTTAAAATGAATGAATGAATGAATGAATGAATAAGTAAGTAAGTAAGTAATCTCCCCACCCAGTGTGGGGCTGGAATTCACAGCCCGAGATCAAGGGTCACCCACTCTGCACCCCGAGCCAGCCTGGCCCCTCCAGCTCTTCTCAGGGGGGACTCTGCTGTGACACAGAGCTTGCACCTCTGGCCCACAGAGTTCTTTCTTGAAAGCCATATGGACCGGGGCGTGCTGGCTTTACTTGATGGGTCATGATCCATTACTATCATTTCTTTTGGGTTTTTTTAAGATTTTATTTATTCATGAGAGACACAGAGAGACAGGCAGAGACACAGGCAGAGGGAGAAGCAGGCTCCGCGCAGGGAGGCCGACGCAGGACTCGATCCTGGGACCCCGGGCCGTGCCCTGGCTGAAGGTGGCGCTAACCGCTGAGCCCCCCGCCCCGGGCTGCCCTCCTTATTTCTTTTGTTGCACCCGCCGTCCTAGGTTTGTCCACGCGGTGCCACGTTTCAGGGAGGCTCTGAGCGGTCCGCCGCGGAGGGTCTGCGTGTCACCCTGGCCCCGGGCCCTTCCCGGCGCCCCCCGCCCCGTCCTCGTTCACCGCCTTCTCCGGAGCTCCCGGCGCCACCTGGGCCCAAAGCCGGCCTGGCCGTGGCCGTGGTGGGGGCCCAGTGCCAGGCTGTTGAAGTCCCTGCACGTCCTGACACTTAGTCCCGACAGGAGCAACGGGAGAGAGTCCCCACGGGGAGACTGGGGCTCGGGCTGGACGGACCTGGCACCGAGGGTGGCTCGGAGGAGGGCCCTGCCCGCCGCGGCCGGTGGGGGACACGGGCCCGACGAGCCCAGGCCTCCGGCCCGAAGCCCGGCCTTGAGCACCAGCCGCGGTGCCGCCGCCCGGCCTGGGGAGCTACTTAAAAGGCACAATCACAAATCCGAGCCGGCGCCTGGGCGCTGGGCCGCGGGTGGCCTTCGGGGGTGGCCCCGTCCCGGGACCAGCCTGCGTCGCGCTCCCTGCTGGGGCCGCCGTCCCCGGCCCGCTCCGGCGCAGCCTCCGTCTCTAATCGAAGTGAAGCCCGCGGGGCGCGCAGCTGCGGAGGACACCGCGGATCTGGGGCGCGAGGGGCACGCGGAGCCTGACCCGGGGAGGCCGCCCTTCAGCCGCGACCCACTCGGCCGGAGAGAACGCGCGCGACCTCGTTCGGGTCACGGGCCCACGAGGCACCCGCGCTCCTCACGCTTTCAGGCCAGCGGAGGGGAAGCCCCCGCCTCCGCGACACTCCGTGCAAGGCCCGTGTCACCTTCTTCATCCCTTGATGCTTCGTCCTCCGACGCTGGAGTTTGCTGCCCTCCAGGAAGGAGACGAGGCTCAAGACACGATTGTCCCAAAGCCACACAGCAACCTGGTGACCCGGTCCCCCAGCTCCCAAAAGCTGATGCTCTTCAGCTCTCTGGAGACTTGTCAAGGCCCGGGAAGGCGGCAGCCGGGCTCCCCCCCCCGCCCCCACCGGACACCCCGAGTCCACCCGGTGTGGGCCGCGGCATCGGCTGACGGCAGGGAAACCTCGGGAAGGGACGCCGTGTCACCATTTCGCAGCTAAAGGCAGCACGTGGCGGCCTCAGTGGCTTGGGGCACTCGGCGGGTCCCAGGAGACGGCAGCTGGGCCTGTGGGCTCCCACCAGACACAGCCTCCACGTGGGCCAGGCCGCGGGGGGCGGGAGGTCGCACCCGTGGGAGGACCCCCCCCACGCACAGGCCTGCCCGCGCCACGCCGGGGCTTCTGTTGTCCCGAGCGGCCCCCCGACCAGGGCCACCTCTTCCCACCTGCCCACAGGAGCTCCGTCCTCGTGGCTGTTCTCACTGGGGACGCGCTGTGTGGACGAGGAACTGAGTCAACAACCGCATCCTCCGGATCCACGCGATGTCAGCACGTCCATCGCCCCCGAGCGGCCAGCGGTGCAGGGTCCCCTCCGCCTCGGGAGACCGCCCCGGCCTCATGTCCCTACGGACGTGCCCCATGCACACTCCCCCGGACCGGGCGTCCCGTGGGCTACACCCCGGCTGGGCCTTCAATTCGGTCCTCCGGGTCCAGGAGTGCAGCCGCCAGACGGCAGGTGTTTAGCAAATGTCGGTCAGAGAATGGATAGATCCCAGGTAAGGGGCGATCCCCAAAGCTGCTCTCCCCACGGAAGGCAAGTGCAAAAGGCCCCTCCCGGGGGACATGGAACCAAACCTGTCAGAGCCCCGGAGAGGCCGCCCCTCCGGCCTGGCCCAGGCCGCTCCGCACTCTCCGAGCCTGGGCTGCGGACGGGATGTGCCCCCGCCTCCTCCCCCCTCCCCGGGCCCCGTCTCCCCTGCGCCCAGGCCCACGGGGACCCCAAGAGCCGCCGCCGGCCTCAGCCTCCGGACGCCTTCCTGCCCCCAGCCCCTCCCCACGATGAAAACACAAAACCGGCTTCGATCCAACTCAGAGAAGTGCTGCTCGTTCCCTCCAGGTCCCGACACCCGCCGTGGCCGCGCTCGGCGCCAACAGGCCCGTCCCCGGTGGACCCCCTCATGACGGGAGGAACGACCCGGCGCGGGGCCCTTGGGGGTAAGCTAAGGAGCTCTTGGGGGCAGGGAGGCAGGGACTGTCCCCCACCCGAGACGCGGCCAGCGCGGGGGCGGCTGCACTCGCCTAAAAGGCTGAATCTAACCTTGGTGCAGCTGTGAGGGCAGCACCGTTCCCTTGACCGCGAAGGACCGCGAAGGACCGGGAGCCGCTCAGCGACGTCCCCGAGGCCCTGTGCTGTGGGGCCCGCCCGGACTCCGGAGCCCATGCTCTCCGTGACCGGGACCCTCTTGCGATGCCGTGGGCGTCCCGCGCATCCCGTGACGGGGCGGGAGCAGGGAGCAGCCGAAGCTGCTGGCCCCCGGGACACGGCCGAAACCGGCGTGAGCGGTGCCGAGGTGTCACCGACTCTTGGCCACCTCCATCGCATCCCGTGACCGTGTCTGTGTTTTCAGACCTAAAGGTGAGCTGCAGACCAGGCCGTGGCGAGATGCCGTTCAGCCTTCGCCCAGGCCCGCACCTGCCGACGCTGCTGCCTGTCCATTGTAGGTGAGGAAACTCAGACGTTACTGTCCCCAACTCTGGGCCTGGCTCAGCCTCTCCATCTTCAGACGGTTCCGTTGGAGAGTAACGGTCCGCTGGAGCCCACGCAATTTGCTTAATTACCCCCCAAAGTATTACCACGACTAAAACAGAGTCTTAACAGACCGTGAACGTCCTTGGCCTTGCCTGGAAGCACCGCACCTCCTGGCGAGACGGCGTCTCCCAACGAAGCCGCTGACCCCAAGCCCGTGACCGAAGGGACCAAGGCTCCTTTGGCAAACGAAGAGCGGAGCAGTAGGTCCGAGCGCCTGAGAACGGGCAGGAGCGGAGCTTCCACAGGTCGGGCTGGGTTGGCTCCCCGCGCAGCAGGTGCCAGAAGGTCCCAGAAGGTCCCAGAAGGTCCGGGCCCGTGGCCCAGGGTGGGGCGAGCTCTCCGCAGCCAGGAGCCAGCTGCACCCGCAGCGCCCCTCGGGGTAGCCTCGGGCCCGTTCATTCCCGGGGTCACCCCCGGCACTCCCCCTATTCCCGGGGTCACCCCCCGGCGCTCCCCCTATTCCCGGGGTCACCCCTGGCGCTCCTCCTTAAAAGCGACTTGCTGCCGCCCAGGTCACAGCCCCCGGGGTCTGAGCTTTGCCCACAGCCACCGCCACCGGCCAGCTGGGGTCCACTGTGTGCGCGGCAGGTGCAGCGGCCGGACAAGCGCAGCTCGGCAGACCTGCTCCCCGCTCCCGCCCACCCCCCCACCGCCCCCGCCCCCGCTCCCGCTCCCGGGGTCGGCCGAGCTCTCCCGGGTACCTGGTTCGGGGCCTGTGCTCGGCCCCGGGATCAAAGAGATGAAGACAGTCCAGCCATCAAATCGAAAAGAGGACCTGATGGTGGACACGGCGCCGTCCCCTGTCCTCCTTCATCGTCATCTTTATCATGGGTCAGTGTTGCATCTGGCCCGCGCTCTTCCTCTCGCCCCATAATCAAGGTTTCCATATATATACTAAGTGCATGGACATTTAGGAGGGTCTGATTCTTTGACCCTTAGGAGATAAAATGTACCGCAGGTTTGTCTCCTTTTATCTCTTTTGTCTGTCCGTCCTGACTGTAGGGACCGTCGTACACACGTCAGGTCTCCAACACTTACTCTCGTTTAATCTTTTCGACTAAAACAACATACACCCCCCCCACCTCTCCTACCCCCTCACCTCTTGTAACCACCGTCTGTTCTCTCTTTCTATGACCTTGGGGTTTTTTTTTCTTTTTCTTTTTTATATTCCACATATAAGACAGGCGACCTGATACTTGTCTTTCTTTGCCGACTTACCTCCCTGAGCATAATGCCCTTGAGGTCCGTCCGGGTCGTGGCAAACGGCGACCTTTCGTTCCTCACGGCTGCGCGAGATCCCATGGCACACACGCACCGCGGTTTCCTTGTCCATTCACCCATCGACGGGCTCGGGTTGTCTCCCTGTCTTGGCTGTCGTCGGTCTGCTGCAGTGGCCGTGAGCGTGCACTTGCCTTCCGGCCCAGTGTTTCCGTCTCCTTCGGATGTACACCTGGAAGTGGGATTGCTGCATCACGTGGGAGCTTTTTTTTTTTTTTTGAGGAAGCTCCACACTTTCCCCGAGTGGCTGCACCAATTTACCTTCCCACCAACAGAGCACAGGGTTCCCTCCGCTCCACACCCACGCCCACGCCCACGCCCACGCTGGTGATGTCTTGTCTTTTCGATACCGTGGCCGTTCTGACAGGTGTGAGGTGCTATCTCCTTGCGGTTTCTTTTTTTTTAATTTTTTTATTTATGACAGTCACAGAGAGAGAGAGAGAGAGAGACCCAGGCAGAGGGAGAAGCAGGCTCCATGCACTGGGAGCCCGACGTGGGACTCGATCCAGGACCCCAGAACACGCCCCGGGCCGAAGGTGGTGCTAAACCGCTGGGCCACCGGGGCTGCCCTCATTTTTGTTCATGTGCAGGAACTTTTTAGTTTGTGTAGTTCTACGTATTTGTCTTTGCTTTTAATGTCAGATTCAAAAAATCCTCACCAACACCTTATTGCCAACATTTTTTTCTGGTTTTACAGTTTCGGGTCTTAGGCTCAAGTCCTTCATTCATTTTGAGTTAATCTGCGTGTACGGCGTAAGACAGTGGTCCCGTTTCGTTCTTTTTGCACGGGGCTGTCCAGTTTTGTCAGGGCCATTTACCGAAGAGACTGGCCTTTCCCCGTTGCACATCCTTGGCTCCTTTGTTGCCCGAGTTACTCGACCACCTACGCGTGAGTTTATTTCTGGACTTTCTATTTTGTTCCAGGGATCTGTGTGTCTGTTTTTAGGTAGACGCCATCCCGTCTCATCACTGCAGCTTCGTGATGTCGTTTGAAACCGAGAAGCATGGTGGCTCCGGCTTTGTTCTTCTTCCTCAAGATTGCTTTGGCTATGCAAGGTTTTTTGTGAGTCCATACAAATTTTAGGATTCTTTGTTCTGCGAAGAATACCACTGGAATTTCAATAGCAATTACGTTGAATCTGCACATTGCTTGGGTAGTATGGACATTTTAATAATATTAACGCTTCCAATCCATAAGCATGAAATACTTTTTCATTTATTTGTGTCTTCTTCAATTTCTTTTACTAACGCCTCATAGTTTTCAATACATAGGACTTTCACCTCCTTGGTCAAATTTATTCCTGGGTATTTTATTCTTTTTGATACAGTTGCTTCCTTAATTTCTCTGATAATCCATTATTACTGTACAGAAATGCAACAGATTTCTATGTATTGATTTCGCATCCTGCAGTTTTACTGAATTTATTTATGCATTTTAACAGCTTTTTTTAATGGAGTCCCCAGGGTTTTCTATATATAATGTGATGCCATCTGCGAATAGTGACTTTTATTTTTGTTTCCAATTTGGATGACTTTTATTTATTTTTCTTTCCTGTTTGCTATGCCTCGGACTTCCAACACTGTGTTACATAGAAGTGGCGGGAGGAGACATCCTTGTCCTGTTCCTGATCTTAGAGAAAAAGCTTTCAGCTTCTCACCATTGAGTGTGATGTCAGATGTGGACCTGCCATATATGGCCCTAATTGTGTAAAGGTCCTTTTCCTCCATATCCACTTTGTTGAGAGGTTTTAATCATAGATTGATGTTGAATTTTGTCAAATGCTTTCTCTGCATCTATTGAGATCATCATATGACTTTTTAAAAATATTTTTTAAAGTAATCTCTACATCCAGCATGGGCCTGGAACTCACGACCCCAAGATTAAGAGTTGCATGCTCTACGGACTGAGCCAGGCAGGTGCCCCATTGATCACAGGATTTTTATCCTTCATTTTGTTAATATGGTCTATCCCATTGCCTGATTAATGAATGTTGAACCGTCCTTGCATCCCTGGAATAAATCTCATTCAATCATGGTGTATCATTCTTTTAATATATCGTTGAATTCCATTTGCTGACATTTGGTCGAGAATGTTTGTATCTGTCTTCACCAGGGGTTTAGCCTGTAATTTTCTCTTCTTACGGAATCCTTGTCTAGTTTTGGTATCAAGATAACGCTGGCCTCATAATATGTGTTGAGAAGAGCACCCCAGCTCCCGCCCCTACTGTTTTGGTTTTTTTTTTTAAAGAACTTGAGAAGGGTTGGTATTAATTCTTCTTCGAAAGTTTGGCAAACTCACCCAGACTTTTGTTTGTTGGGAGGTTTGTGATTACTGATTCGACCTCCTTGCTAGTAATCGGGCTGAACAGATTTCCTGTTGCATCGGGATCCTGTCTTGGTAGACTGGATGTTTCTAGGAATGTGTCCATTTCTTCCAGGTTGGCTCATTTGTTGGCCTGTAATTGATCACAGTAGCCTCTTAGAATCTTTTGCATTTCTGTGCGGTCAGTGGTATAGATATCACACATTGTGGGATTCCCTCCCAAACATTTTCTGTATTATTTTTCAACATAGTTGAAATCGTGTTGTTCCCACCAGTTTATATCCTACTGACTTTCACTGTGACGTGTAACACATATACACGAGTGTGCATGTGTGCTTGTGTATGTATCTACACACAATTTAAAAAGGACACATAAAAAGCCCATGTCCGCACACGTCTCTTAAGAATATTACTAGTACCTTTGAGGTCACCTCTGCATCCCCCTTCTCTTTTCCAAAGGTATCTTCACTTTTGTATTAATCATCCTTTTGTTTTTCTTTATAGTTTTCTCATATATGTATGTTTTTTTAAAACAATATATTTCCTATTTTTGGTCACTAGGTGAAAGAAATCATATTGCATACGTTCTCTATGGCTTTTTTTTTTTGGCTTGGTGTTATGTTTTTGAGATTCATCCATATTGATACATACAGACATTCATACAGTCCATTCGTTTTTGAATGCATAACGACTGCATAAAATTCTGTTCAGATATGTGGAACATCACAACGTATCCGTTCTTCTACTGACAGGCAATTGGGGTGTTTCCAATTATTTTGCTACGACAAATGATGCTGCAGTGAAGAATTTGAAGTGTGCGTCCTAATGCACATTCAGAAGTTTCTCTAAACTGTACACCAGCAGTGGAACTGCACGCACATCTGCAAAATACCGTTTGTCTTCACTGAATCTTGATTCTGTTTTTAGTCATTCTTCCTAATTCTTTTTAATGATCATATTTTATCTCGACAAGGGCACGCACCTAGCCACATCTCTATTGTTGACCATCTAGAGTTTGTCCCCATTTTTTAAATTTTATACACATTCTGGGGAAACATTTTTTTTTTTTTTGCCCAGAATTCTCTGCTTTCTAGGTCATTTCCTTATGAGGAATTCCCAGAAGTGAATTTCTTAAATCAAAGTTGTACCGATTACCATTCGGTGGGAGGGTTTTTACTAGTGAAGTGCACACAGTAATCACCACGCAACCAGCTGTTAATCCTTTGGGATCACAGATCCTTTAGAGACTATGACTTAGGGTATGGACCTTTCCTCCAGAACACACGCGCCCGCCCGCACACACGCACACTATTTGCACTCACAAAGCAGAATGCCGGTTCAGGAGCCTCTCAGACCCTCCGAAGCGATTTGCTGACGTCTCTAGTAAGCGAGACACCCTCTCCCACCGGCTGAATGTTTCTTAAATTTCACCAATTACGTTCACGCGCCAAATCCTAGATCTGTCAAATAACTTTTGTTTTAAACCACGGTTTTTGAGCATCCACGATGTGCCGGCACTTTGCCACATACTAGAGATAAAAGAATAAAGGGTCCCGGCTTCAAGGAATGGAGAGTCCACTGGGGAAGACGTACGATAACAAGTGTTTCCAATAAAATATGTGCAATAAGAGGGGTTCGTTAGGCAAAACAGAGATACAGATTCAGGACTGCTCGGCTCCCCTTCGCCAAGGGGTCGCAAAGGCTGAATACACGTTCCCAGGGACGTTATAGGGCAGGGGAGAGAGTACCAGCAAAGGGAGGGAGGCGCCGTGTGACCTGCACCTGTACGAAGTCCTACGTGGGTCAAGCATCGTTGGGGTAGACTGGGAACGAACTGCGGGAGGCTCGAGACTCTTCTTACCTGAGACCGAGATTAGGAAAACAGAACGGACAGAGCAGACCCTAGCGGCTGGTCCGACAACGCAAAGGAAACCGCAAAAAGGATCCCCTCCCAAGCACTTCCTCTATTGCCCCGAAGCCACTCTTGTTAGACACAAAGGAAAACTTTTTGCCTGTTTTTTGTGCAACTGTCAGAAAGTTGAGGCTCAACATCCAAGGCTTAAACCTACTCGTTAATACACATAAAGAACACATTAAACACGTGTGATGCGTTCCTCTTGTACGTGGAAACACTAGAAAGCCAGCACCTCAAGCACTATGATGATTTCTTCATAGAATTGCCTTGAAAAGGGCGGCCCGGGAGGCTCAGCGGTTAGCGCCGCCTTCAGCCCAGGGCGTGATCCGTCGGGCTCCCGGGATCGAGTCCCCCGTCGGGCTCCCTGCGTGGAACCTGCTTCTCCCTCTGCCTGTGTCTCGGCCTCTGTCTCTGTGTGTGTCATGAATAAATAAAATCTTTAAAAAAATTGCCTTGAAAAGCTGACTTACATGGAAAACCTGTCTTTTTAACATTCACTGAAAATCTCTTTTCAGCCTAATACTATCTCATCTATCACTGTTTTGAATTCAAGCCTAACTTTTAAAACGTAACTAAACATAATTGCTATTTTGAAGTCACTGGTTTAATTAAAATGCAGCATGTGGATTTTTTGTAAAACATAATGCATCTGCTACTCCGATGGAAAATGAATACGCCTGGTTTTGATAATCTAATAAATATCTTCGATAAACTTTCATCCAACATACGAATATGATACTATCAAAGTAATATTTGGGGCAATATTCCTTCTCGATGTGCTAAGATTATACTCACATTTCCTTTCTTTTGAAATTTTAGTTAGATTTCTGTCACGCATGACACCCAATCACATACATTACGGACCCACATGTAAGAAAGTATAAGGTGGGATCATACAGCAATACAACGTGCTTTCTTGTGTGTCAAGAAGGAAAAAAAAAGGGTTTTGAAGTCTAAATATCAATTGACTGAAGTTGACTGAATAAAGCCACTGAAGTTTATAAAGCTCTCAGCACCAGGAAAGGTCTTTTTTTTTTTTTTTCAAAGTACCCGTTGGATCTCTAGATGGCATCCCATTAAACACCACTGAGCTTTGTCAAAATACAGAATCTTCAAGGGTACTTCAAAATAATAAAAAGATGTACTCTCGCTGCAGGTTGTCTAATAAACAAAGAACAGAATCCTTCAGATTCATACTGAGGAAAGAATTTTTTATATGTACGAAAAAGAAATTCAAAAGGAGCAAATTTTTTCCTTAGAATTTTCATGGAAATCCCAATGACTCTCATGGCGGGCAGGCAAAAGCACAAACAAGGATATATGGTAATATGTGCTTTTTACCGCCCTCTACCCCGGAGCATTTGTTTTGTCCTAAGAAGGGGAATCTTATGGCTTTTTTTTTTTTCGTAAATGGTTTAAGACATTATTTAAAGGCAGTTAAAACAAAAAGCACGGCCAATAAATGGAGGATTCAAAGATTTTCATGAAGTGGTTTGAAAATAAATGCTTTGTGACATATATTAAAACCCTGACCACGTAATAAAAAGTATAACAAATCTACAATAGGTACAAATTATATACATTTATTTTTTAATAATTTTAAATAACACTCTTGTATAAATTCTTTTCATATATTCAAATCATACACAAATTTAGAAATGCATCATGAAGCCTAGTACAGCATTTGCAGGAGACACGTTTTTAAAATTTGTGTTAGAATTTTAGTGGCCTACAGACGAGCGTAGTTTCGGAAACTCCCCCGACGGCTGGGGCCGACGTGTAACCACGGGCGCTTGTGCCCACGTGGCTTCTGCCCTGTTGAGGACCCACGACCCCGGTGCACCCGCCGTCACCGATGGGCCGCGTGTCCCTCCTGCCTCCCCTTGGCGCCGACCTCGGCCACCCCCAGCACGGGGCTCCCGTCCGTGCCCACCGCAGGCCGCCCGAGGCCAGAGCGGCCCGTGAGGAGTCCCCCGTGGACGCGGCCAGAAGTGCTTCCCGTGTCCTAAGGGGTTACGCGGGCCGCTTCTTACTCCTCTGAACGTTTTGTCGCAGAGCTTTCCTGGAGGCGTGGGCTCAACCCCCACCCGCGTGCGTCGGGGGTGAGAAGCAGGGGGTGTGCGTGCAAGCGGCCTGGCATCCCAGAGGGCAGGGCCTCGCGAAAGCCCTAGGAGCCCGCCCCTCCTGGGCTCGCGGCCACCAGGACGGCGCGGCGAGGGCTCAGCGTCCGGAGGGCACTCGCGGGCCACGACGAACGCGGGGACAAGGCTCTAACGACCAGCTCTCGGGGCCAGGTGGGCTAAAGAGCAGCCATATGATGTGACCCCTGTACAAACCCTCTCCTCCATCACACCTGCTCTGCCCGCTCCTAAGATGCAGGTGCCCCGAGAGGGGACGCAGCAAACCCGCGGGCCCTCGGGGTAAGTGAGCTTAGTCCATCACCATCTCTGTAACCCGAGAGCCCATTAAGAGACATCTGGGAGCTGATGGTGCGGGGGCAGGGGAATGGGGGAGCACAGAGCTAACACCACCTGGGGCATCCGCCGAAATGCATCGGGGCTTACGCGAAGGGCGGACGGCACAGTTATCACTTAGTAGCGGCATCCGTCACTGATCAGCAGGATTCACGCTCGCCTTGCCTGAAAACAAACACATTTCTAATCCTTATTCAAAAATTCTTCCAATAGGATCTACCTAAGGGACTGACGGGTCCTACCTTTACAGGAATCAGTATCGGGTAATGCATTCCCTGCTAGTTTCCTACTCCGATTTTGCTGGCAGATCACTTCGTGATTGAGTTAAATTTTAGAACAAAATTATTTCCACCAGCAAAAAGCAAGGGACACTAAAGAATATGGTTTAAAACACATTTTAAGACATTATTTTTTTTTTCCACTGGGAAGAATCAATGCTCCTTGTGATTCAGCGTCTGCAATACCACGTGAGGCCTGTTTGAAGAAATGTCCATATGGCCGGAGTCTGGACTATTTGGCTTCGGCTCCTAGACCCCAGCAAACCCTCCTGCTGTCTCTACTGGGTCAACCTGTACGTCTCCCCGCGTCCACCCCCCAGGCTGAGGGGGGGCAGTCTAGGAGAGAGGCAGGCGTTCCGTTCGCACACCTCCTTGGGGTTGTGCAGTGCTCGGGCTGAGCGTGCGTAGGGGGCAGCTGCTGGGGACGCAGACTTTCCCTCCCTGCTCGGGAGGAGTAGTTCACTTTAACGAAGCACAAACTGGTAGTTTCCTACATCCTCGATAGCAGCTTCAGATAGTCCTCCGCGTCCTTCCCGCAGGGTCCCCTGCGGCCGTGGGGCCCTGGACCTGCCTCGTACTTCCAGAAGGGAGAAGCGTTCCCCGCAGGACTCTCCTCCCACGGTCTTGGCGTGCGGCTCTAGGCAGCTTCTGACCAGCACACGGTTGGAAGAGCGCGTGCTTCAGAGTGAGGAGGCCCATTCCAAGCCCCCCGAGGACGTGCTGGAGAGCCTCGAACAACACATTTAGCCTCATCTGTAAAACGGTGACAATGGCTGCCTCCTCAGGGGACTACCGGGAGGGAAAGGTGCTTGCCAACTGCAAAGGGCCACGGAGGTACTCACTGATTTTATTATGATGTAACGTACCGTGACCTGTCCTCTCGTGAGCAATGGCCAGACATCGGGGCACCTCAGGTGCTGGAAGCAGAGGATCCATCTGTCCATCCCCCAGAACATCATCCCTAAAACCTCAGAAAACTTAGGGCTCTCCTGCAGAGGGACGACCCAATTCCAGGTTTTTCTCTGGGGAAGGCGGTCAACTTGGATTTCTTAGGGCTAATCTAATAACCCCCCCCCCTTTTTTCCTAGCCACTTGACAGTGTGCCGTTCCTCCTATAAATATCTATATTTGACTTCTGGCTGCTTTTCCCGGCTTGCTGAACCCACCATCCGTCAGTATCAAAACAGATGAGAGCAAGAGTAGGTGGCCTCTAGGGGAGACCCGTGTCTGAAAGCAAGGACTGACCGAACCCCCCCAAGTCCAGAGCTACTCCCCAAGCAGGAGAGAGCGGAACCGCAGCTCCGCAGGAAGATGGGACACACGCCTGGAGGATGGGTGAGAAGCCGTGCTCAAATGCAGAAGGTATTTTTTCGAGGTGGGTGGAGGAGGAATAGAAATATTTCCCAGGCATGAAAACGGGATCCCAAGTCACATGATGGCTTTTCTTTTGCAACTAAAATATTTCTGATTCCTTTGGAAGACTATCTTTTGTATTTAAAGACGTGTGGTGTGGTGGGGGGGGGAACATGACCTGCAGTGATCTATGTAAAATATGTAGAGCGGCTAATGTCTCATCGGGGGAGTATTTTGGAGAGTGTGGCCCGTGTCCCAGCTGAACCATCAATGACTTAAAAATCTATTGCTTGAATCTGTAGTCAGACCAAGAACACACAGCTCTACCTTGAGACTGAGAAAGGGAGAGAAAGGTTAGAAACATTCGACCTCTTAGAAATTTCAACAGTGTCCAAAGAGGGACTAAAAATGATTGATGGTCACCAGAGTCCCAGCTCTAGCAATATTGCCATCTATGTTATTTTAACCAATCCCCATATTTTCTTTTTACAACACCATTAACTGCTGTACAAATAAATTCTAGATGATAAAATATGACATGATTTTTTTTTTACAAATAGATACAAATACAATGTCGACCAGATATGCTACATTAACTATATACACCGTATTTTTCTAGAGGCAGGAAGAGTCCTTATTTTTAGGCAATTTACCATTTACACTGAGACCCTAAGGAGGACCGTCAGCTTCCCGCTCCCCGATGTTGCCTTCTTCTTTCCACCATTAGCTTATCCTGTGCTTGAGCCTATCATTGAGCGAGACTTAGGAAGGAAAAAAATCACACCTTTCTAAAGACCCTCTTGAGACTTTCCTGCCCCTATTTTAGAAACAATCGAGATTGTTTATTGTGATACAGCCCCGACATTAAGCTTTCTTCGGCGATGTCTTTTAGCGCAGTAGAAGGAACATCATCCCTGACTCTCCTTTTAAAAGAGGTGTTTCAGGAATGGAGATGAAGTCTCCCAGCAGTCCTCCTCCCTCCGCTTCCACCAAGCCTCCGCTGGTCTGGTGAACACTTCCCCAGGAGTCTGTTAGGAGGTCAAAGGAGGTGTGGGCTGCACTGTGGGATTCAGCCTTCCTATACTCCCCTGTAGTCTGGTACAAAAATATACTTTACTACAAGTCCTTATTGACAGTGACCGCTTCAGATCTTCACGGGGAAACTAAGAGCAATAGGGCTAAGTGCATTACAGCTTTGTACCCGAACATCTCAGGTGCGCTCCACGCCCTGGCGTTCTCAGCAAGCGCTACCCAGGCCTTGTCCGGCCCAGGAGCCGATGCAGTCTTACTGAGCACCGTGGTCTAACGACCCAGGACGACGGTTCTCGCTCCTCAGGCCTTGTAGTTGTGAATGGGTGTCGTCAGGGTCAGCTGCCCATTGGGAGCCACTTCATTACCGTCATCTTCCAAGAGTCCTGACACATCTGCATTGGGAATGCTGTCATGGTAGCTGCTGAAACTGATATTGTCTTCTTTCAGCTCGATGGTCCAAAAGGGGGCATTGAGCTTCCGGTTCTGGTACTCCCGGTACATATAGACAGCCCCCACAAAACCCATCAGCAGCACCACCACAATGATGATGACTGTCAAAATGATGATGTTAAACTGGGTCCATGAAACATCAGCTAAAGCTGACGTGCTGTTTTCAGCAGAGCTTACTGAAAAGATAGTCTGCAGGGTTGTGGGGGTAAATGTGCTATTTATAACAGGGGTGGGCACTGATGTGGTCAAAGAGGCATTGGAAACCAAAATGGTAGAACCTTCAGGTGTTGGAACAATAACTTCTGAAAATAAAAACAGAGAATGAAATGTAAAAGACAAAATTATCTAGTTTTAAGAAACAATAAAAGAAATACACGTGGGAGTGGAAGTTGATATGGGATGTTGACGTGATACTCTGCTCTAAGGTAACGCAAGCTAAGAATAATTTTTAAAGAAACACAGTGAAGGGAGTCAAGGCCTAGAAGCTAGATTATTACATCCATGGCTGTTCTCCAAAATGTAGGATATTAAAATCTTCGGGAAAATTCCAAAGTTGGGGTTTCCTATCCTTCTTGGCTCTCGGATAGATTCACACAGATTCCTGCAAAGGCAGTAAATACGTCACCACGGCATATAACGAGTGACTCCCGAATCACTCGGTTAAAAGTGACAGGGATAAAAATGCCATCATTTGAACTAAAGTAAGTTCAACATGTCGATGGCATCTCATGGAGGTGAAATTCTCTTCAAAGGTGGCAAAAACAGGATAAGAAAAATCGTATTTCTAGTTACTTTTGAAAAACACAATTTAAACGTCCAATATTGGTGGCGGCCAGGAGAAAACACGGCCCTCCTTTAGTCCTACGGGATCTATCCTCCTTTACACAGATCACAGCTGGTTTCATAATTAAAGTGCTAAGACCACACAGCTCAGGGGAGGTACCGAAGCCTTTGGCATCCAGGAGACCTGTGCGGCTACAGGCAAGTGAGTGACCCTTGTTAACACTGAGGCTCCTCATCTGTAAAACGGGAGGGATAACGCCTACTCTGCGGAGTTCCCGGGAGCCTCGTGTGAGACGGTGCGCCACGGCGCGTTACCACACGTAGTGCCCCCAGGGCTTGGCGCGTCAGAGGCACTCGATACAGTGGCTGCTGTTGTCACTGTAAGTCGTCACCACAGTCAGACACATTAATCTATCCCCCAAAGAGGCATGTTCTATGTTATCTAGTAACTGATAAGAAAAATCGTCACAGTCCTGTCAGCCAAGTAGGGGTGAAGCTTGCCTCCAGATAGGAAAGGGAACCGAGTGAAAGGATCCCCAGCCTAGGGACAGGGTCAGTCTGTTTAGCCTTGATCACAACAGAATAAGGATATCAAGAAAATGGCAGAGGAACGACACTTGCCACAGACCAATGGTCCATCGGCCCAGGATTCAGCATCGGTCAGAACGTCAAAGAGTGGTTTCTAGAAGAGCATGGTCTCATCACTTTGCGACCCGATAAAGCCTGAATATCCCCCTAACTCATGCTAAATTTCTAATCATTAATTTTTATCTAAACCTTTACTGACCTTTCCGGCAAGAAACATTTTTGCTACATTAATAACCTTTTCTTTTAAAAATCAAAAGGACTATTATCACTCTTTCCTCCACTGCACATGGAGGGAACTCGGCCCCAAAGTTAGGTAGGACAGATGCTACAGTGCAGTCTCGTTTCTCGGCTGGAACTTCTAACCAGATTACACGTCCCTACTTCCAAAGACCTTTGGTGGTCACTGGAAGTGATGAGAATATAGGAACCAAAGGATAAAAGAAATGATAGGACTTTTGAATTATTAACATAAAAGTGAAAATAGATGAAGAGAAAATGTGGGAACCCTGCAATGACTTTGTCGTGGGCCTCAGATTTCTGGAGTTGACTTTGGAGCAGCAGGAGAGCAGCAGGAATAGAAGGAGATCCCTTTAGGCAAATAGCTATCAAAATCTATTTCCAGAAAACTCCTCTGGTGGGATCGGAAGGTTTTATGAAGCTAATGGTAGCTGTTCTGAAATTTTCACTGCTAGGCTTAGATATTAAATGTACCACCTTAGGTGAAGCTTTACCTTTCTTGATGCAATTTCCCTCGAGGTCTCCCACATAGCCTTCTAGGCAGTTCTCACACCAAAACCCAGTGGTGTTATGGAGGCAGTTGATGCATTCACCACTCTCAGGCTTGCAGATCTTTGGAGTTGTAATTGGGTCCACGTGGCCATGACATTGGCACTTGGTACAGATGCTGTCAGAATTGTAATAGCCGTTTTCACACTTGTTGCAGTTCTGGCCTGTGTAGCCTTCTTTACACTGGACACATCTAGGTTCCAATTCATCTGATTCTGAAAGGGAGAGAATACCAAAGGAATTCAGTACAGTCTCAAGCTACAGTTAAAGATGCAAAACAGGGCAGCCCCGGTGGCCCAGCGGTTTAGCGTGATCCTGGAGTCCTGGGATCGAGTTCCACATCGGGCTCCCTGCGTGGAGCCTGCTGCTCCCTCTGCCTGGGTCTCTGCCGCTCCTCGCTCTCTCTCTCTCTCTCTATCTCTCTCTCTCTGTGTGTGTGTGTGTGTCTCTCATGAATAAATAAATAAAATCTTTAAAAAAAAAAAAAGATCCAAAACAAAACAACTACTGGTCCTCAAAATGGTTTTTAAACCCTCCCTACTATCTCCTCTCAAAGCAATTAATGATCTACACCTTATTTCTTAATTCATAATTGTCCAGTTCATTGTAACAATGATGGGGCCCTCCAGAGAATCTCTGTAGGTAGAGAACAAAAGAAATAGGCTTACATGAGGAATACGAATGATTGTAATGATGAGACACTCTTACATCATTTTTATTCCTTCTTTAGTCCTGAAAGATGGAATAAAATATGATTTTAACAAAAACTTCTTCATCTCTCCCTCCAGTCACTTCATATACATGTATTTGGATGTGGTTGCAAATCCCTAGAAAGAAAAACCTTTGCTGTTTTTCTAACTCCCTTTCACCTGCTCTCACCGTACTCTCACTCCTCTTTGCCCAGAACTTCATTCATCAACACACTTGATACCAATGATAACTGATGCCCTGGTTCCCCCCTCCGATGGAAGATTTAGAGAAAGGCCTCACCTATGACACAGCTGCCTGTAGACGTCACTGCTGAACAAGGACAGCGAAGGCATTCTTTCGTGGCGTCAGGACTCT
The DNA here is from genome assembly GCF_905146905.1 of Nyctereutes procyonoides. NCBI lineage: Eukaryota > Metazoa > Chordata > Mammalia > Carnivora > Canidae > Nyctereutes > Nyctereutes procyonoides. Next base: position 631,181 of record NW_026575135.1, on the reverse strand, counting down.
GATAAAATCCCTCTTTGCAGTCTTCACAGTGATCCCCTTTGCTATTCTCCTGGCAGTTTAAACAAGCACCTAAAAGAAGCAAATTATTTTAAGGAGTTAAAGATGCGCTCTAAAAGCACAATAACTTCAAGTGAATCATACCATATTAACCAAAAGACCTTACGAGTTCACCAGGAGAAGTGAGCTGGCAGGAGTTCACTTTCCAGCCCATCTTATGTCTACGTTGGCCACGTCTGTGAGTTCTGTGTCCCCTGCTAGATTGTAAACTCTAGGGAAAGGCTGGGTACGTGAATAAAGTAGCAATAAGCCTGGGTTGATGGTTGACTACATACGGAAAGCGGGGCGACTATTTTCAAATTAAAAATAAAAACAATCTAAAGACCTATTTGAAAAAGTATGAATTATATACTACCTTCACAGTTGGGATACTACAGGTAAAGAAGTGAACTACACCTACATATATGAATATCCATAAATCTTGACAACATTGGGTGAAAAAAGCAAACTGCAGAATGATACAAAACAGATGGAGGAAACTTAATTATCTTGTAAAATTTAAAAGCCATACTAAACAATACTAAGCAAATGGATACATACATAGGATATATATACAGTAAAAATCAATGTGGACTGAGGGGGCATCAGCGAATTTTATGCTCTGCTTATCTCTGTGGAGGGAAGGAGAAGAAACAAGACTACGGAAAAAAAGAGAGGATTCCAACTGTATTTGAAATTTTCTATTTCAAATATTTAACTATATGTAATATGTTTAAGTATTAAGCAAAATACCAAAATGTTAGTATTTATTAATTCTAGGTGTAGCTACATTAGTATGTGTTATCTTATTCTCTGTACATTTTCATATTTAAAAAACCCAAGATAGGGCAGCCCGGGTGGCTCAGCGGTTTAGCACCTGCCTTTGGCCCAGGGCGTGATCCTGGGGCCCCAGGATCGAGTCCAGCATCGGGCTCCCTGCATGGAGCCTGCTTCTCCCTCTGCCTGTGTCTCTGCCTCTCTCTCTCTCTCTCTCTCTCTCTCTCTCTCTCTGCATATTCTCATGAATAAATAAAATCTTTTTTAAAAATTAAAAATTAAAGATTAAAAAACCCAAGATCAAGGTAAAAACAATCAATTAGTAGGGGCCCCTGGCTGACTCAGTTGGTGGAGTGTGCAACTCTATCTTGGAGTTGTGAGTTCAAGCCCCATGTTGGGTATAGAAGTTACTAATAAAAAATAAGTAAAACTAAAAAGAAAAAAAAAAACAAACAATTGGTAGAGGGGCACCTGGATGGCTCAGCGGTTTACGCTGCCTTCAGCCCAGGGTGTGACCCCGGGATCCTGGGATCGAGTCCTGCATCAGTCTCTCCTGCAGGGAGCCTGCTTCTCCCTCTGCCTGGGTCTCTGCCTCTGTGTGTCTCTCATGAATAAATAAATAACATCTTTTAAAAAGAAAAAAAAAAGGGTGAGGGAGAGACTGAGACTGTAAAATTAATTGGTCTGACAACTGGGGCATGATTTGAAAAACCAAAATAATGACAATGTTATTAACACACACAGCATATCTCAATTTTTAAGTCATTATAGCAGAATTCTCCCAAGCTTCATGAACTGATGGGGAAAGACAGGTTCACAGTGTATCACCTGAACACTTAACTTCGAACTAAATCACAATCTCATGCAAGCGTCGCTTTCCATCAATAATCAATAATTTTTTTAAAGATTTTAAGTAATCTCTAGGCCCAACATGGGGCTTGAACTCATGACCCCCCAAATCAAGAGTCGAATGCTCTTCTGAGCCAGCCAGGCGCCCCTAATCATAATTTTTTAAGGTCTGTTAGTGTCAGTGATACTTTTCACACACGTAACAAAGTAGCAGTGCATCCTCATACAGTGACACACACATTAGGTACTGATTTCTTTCCAGATCTTCTTATATCCTGATTGCTCTTTAGCTATGGAGCTTTGCGACAATAAAAATCGCTGAAAAATACATACCAAGAAACTGCAAACTGCAGACTTTGGCTCTACAAATAAGATAATCTTTTGTTAGTTTAGAGAGGGAGAGGGATGGGCAGAGGAAGAGAGAGACTCTCAAGCAGGCTCCACGTCCAGCAGGGAGCCACAGCCCTGAGATCGTGACTGAGCCTAAATCAAGAGTCTCAGACGCTTAACTGACTGAGCCACCCCGGCACCCCCAAAATAAGATGATCTTAACTGATAAAGTGTTCTCCAGTTTGGAAAATTCAAGACCTGCATTATGCGTAAAATCTGGCCACCTGGGCTCCCTCTATTAAAAATGTGCAGTGGAAATAATTTTTAAGAAAACAAGTTCTGATAAAGTCCTGAACTTTAAAAATACCTCAAAGAAGTCAATGGTCCTATAACAGAATATGGATGTTCGGGGAAAGATGCGTTCCAATAACATGCCATTTGCTTGTAATGTGGGAATAACAGGTCATATTGCTATTCTTATTTCAAAATGATAAATATACACATTGTTAATACTTTGCTTCTACAATGCTATTGGGCCTACATGCTTATTGTCTGCGGTTTTTAAGGTTTTATTTATTTATTCATAAGAGACACACAGAGAGGGGCAGAGACACAGGCAGAGGGAGAAGCAGGCTCCACGCAGGGAGCCCGACGTGGGACTCGATCCCGGGACCCCGGGGTCATGATTTGAGTTGAAGGCAGATGCTCAACTGCTGAACCACCCAGGTGCCCCATGTTTGGGGGCTTTTCACTATTTTAGATAAGATCTCAAGCCTTGGTGCTTATCACGCTATAATTCCATTCTCTTAAACTGTTTATATTAAAATGTGAATTTTTAAGAGAAATTATAAAATTCTTAATAAACATTCTTTCCAGAGTAATTTATTTCTATTCATTTTATGCCATACCTACAATGAGAAGTCAATGAGAAAAAAATGTAACCCTCTGTGGTAAACATGTTATCTCAAAAGGAAAGATGAAAACAAGTTTAATAATAAGACTCATTACACTGCTTCAAAAATAGCATGCATCTGGAAAACAGCCACAGAGGAAGAAAATTAATAAATTACAGACAGACATAAATACAGCAGAGTGATAACAATAGATGTGAGGGCAACAGACCTTTTGCTGTTTCTCCCCTCGCATTTTCACGTGTCCCCAGTACATATGTATCCTTTTTATTTTTATTGTCTTGATTTTTTTTTCCTGATTGTAAAACTAATACATCATAAACTCTATCACATGTGTATTATAAAAATATTTCCTGAACTCAAGCAAGTTTAAAACATTTCATGAGGGGGGATCCCTGGGTGGCTCAGCGGTTTCGCGCCTGCCTTTGGCCCGGGCGCGATCCTGGAGTCCTGGGATCGAGTCCCGCGTCGGGCTCCCGGCATGGAGCCTGCTTCTCCCTCTCCTCTGCCTGTGTCTCTGCCTCTCTCCCTCTCCCTCTATGTCTATCATAAATAAATAAAAATAAATTTAAAAAAAACATTTCATGAGAAACTCGGTGAAAATATTTTGATAACAACAGTAACGATCATAACCTTGCAGACGCACACGCAGGAGGAAGCGACGGCGTGAACCTGCCGTCCTACCGGCCGATAGCTCCTCTCCGCGAGGCAAGAGGGCGTAAGCAAACTGGCGCAGTATTAATGTCGGAGCGGAGCTCCACTCCCAGCTGAACCTCTTACCAGTGTGTGACCTTTGGGAAATAGCCTGAGTCTCACTTCTCTGATCTGTAAAGTTGGATCATTCTTGGCCTAATGATTTAATGTGAGCATTTCAAAGGGTGAAAAAGTATTCCGTAAGACAAATGTTTTCTCTTTATGTCCCAATTTCCTCATCTGTAAATTAAGAAGGCTGCATTAGATGAAATCTAAGTTCCCTTGAAATCTAAAAGTTGAGGGGCAGCCCTGGTGTGCAGCGGTTTAGCGCCGCCTTCAGCCCAGGACGTGATCCTGGAGACCCTGGATCGAGTCCCACGTCGGGCTTCCTGCACGGGGCCTGCTTCTCCCTCTGCCTGTGTCTCTGCCCCCCCCCCCGACCCCCCGTGTCTCTATGAATAAATAAAATCTACAGAAAAAATCTAAAAGTTGAGGGTCTTTCTTTTATGATAAATATATGTAAAAATTAGCTGAAGTTTAAGTTTATATATTGTGTCTGGAACCGCCCAAAATACAACAATTCCGCCTTAAAATTTACGTTCTCTTTGCTGAAAGATGACCAAAGGAGTGGATTATCTTAAAAAAAAAAAAAGAAGAAGAAGAAAGAAAAGAAAAAGGGGGACACCTGGGAGGCTCAGCAGTTGAGTGTGTGGTTTTGGCTCAGGTCATGACCCTGGGGTCCTGGGATCGAGTCCTGCCTTGGGCTCCCTGCATGGAGCCTGCTTCTCCCTCTGCCTGTGTCTCTGCCTCTCTCTCTGTGTGTCTCTCATGAGTAAATAAATAAAATCTTTAAAAAAAGAAAAAGGAATGAGTGTTTCCTGAAGATGATGTCATGCTCGCTGGCGAGGCAGCAGACCGATGTGGAAGGGTAACCAAGAACGCAACCAGGCAAAGAAAGGACCGTGGGGCTCTTTCCAACCAAATTCACTGACGCTTTGAAAACATAAATCGCCACCTGTAAAAGGCCTTGTCCTTATTTATGTTTCCATTTCATGGCTTACATATAGACCTTTCAGAAATAGAGCCACGTGCTCTGTTGTGGGAAGAAACGCCTGATCCTCTCTGCGGAGCGAACTTGAACCTGCCAAAAGGTGACAAGGGAGAGTAAGGGCGGAGGGAGGGCGGAGGGAGGGAGGGCGGAGGGAGGGCGGAGGGAGGGCGGAGGGAGGGAGGGCGGAGGGAGGGCGGAGGGAGGGCGGAGGGAGCGGGAGGGAGGGAGGGCGGAGGGAGGGGAGAGAGGGCGGAGAGAGGGCGGAGGGAGGGCGGGGAGAGAGGGAAGGAGGGAGGGCGGAGGGAGGGAGGGCGGAGGGAGGGCGGAGGGCGGGAGGGCGGAGGGCGGGAGGGCGGAGGGAGGGCGGAGGGAGGGCGGAGGGAGCGGGAGGGAGGGAGGGCGGAGGGAGGGGAGAGAGGGCGGAGGGAGGGGCGGAGGGAGGGCGGGGAGGGGAGAGGGAGGAGGGGAGGGGAGGGCGGAGGGAGGGGCGGAGGGAGGGCGGGAGGGAGGGGGGGAGCGGGAGGGAGGGGGGGGAGGGGGAGGGAGGGCGGAGGGAGGGAGCAGTGTGGGAGCCCTCCCAAGGGGGGCGCGCGAGCCGGTCCGGGGTGTCAGGACAAGAAGCAGGCGACCTGGTCTCACATTTGGAGAAGGTCAGTCTGGCCCGTGGCCCCTGGCCGTGGGGCGGCCGCGGGGTGAGAGGCGCGGAGGAGCCCGCGAGGGCGGCGGCCCCGGGTCGACAGGGCGCGTGCTGGGTGCTGGGCCCGGGGAGCCGGCGGCGGGCGGCGGGCGGCGGGCGGGCGGCCTCAGGCTCCAGGGGCCACAGGTGTCCCGGGGCCAGCCCGGGGCCTGCAGGCGAAGGCGTCCCACGCACGCGCCGCCGGACCTTTGGACGTGGGGATCAAGGGAGCAGAGGCGACCTGGTAGCACAGACAGAGCTGGCACTTCGAATCAAGTCCAGGGGACTGAATGCCATCGCTTCGGGACAGCACGAATGGAGAAGACAAACGTGAGATTTATTTATTCGTTTGGGAGCGAGCAAGCGCACACAGGCACGGGGCGGGGAGGGGGGGGGAGGGGGGGGCAAGAATCCTCAAGGTTCCCTGCTGAGCGTGGGGAACTGCCCGGGAGCCCATCCCAGGATCCTAAGATCATGACCTGAGCAAAAACCCAGAGTGGGACACTTAACTAACTGAGCCACCCAGGCGCCCAAGAGGAGCAAAAATAGATAGATCTCCTCAAAAAAAAAAAAAAAAAAGTGCACCTTGTGAATATAAAGCTCCAGTTCAAAAAATCAACGGTCCCCCACCTCCACTTTAAGATAAACACATACTCAATAAAGAAAATCTAAATAAGGAGAGTAGAAAGGAGAAAAAAGTCACAAGAAATAGGTCATTATGATTTTGAATGTATTTTTCCTTGAAATCTTTCCACATATATATATTTAAGTCTCGGTTTTCAAATGGTCTAAATATACAGCCAAGTCATTTCACGCCCTGCTTGTTTCACTCTCTCGTTGTTACATCCCGCTTTTTAAAACATTTTAATGACAACTTCAGCTGTAGTTGCCGTTTATGGATTATTTGTAATGAGCCAGGCACTGTAATTAAGGTTTTATACATATATTGCGCTGAATCACCACAACAACCCATTAGACAGTTACTGGCATTATCTGCATTTCTAGATGAAGAAATAGGCTACGTAATTCGGCCAAGGTAAAGTCAAGATTGCACTTGCCATGCTCTTAATCATGTGCTGCCCAGGTAACGTGATTTGCTTCATTCTCTGTTGACAGAAATAGGGTTGTCTGATTTTTAGAATTATAACTGCCACTTTAATAAGCCTCTTGGAGCGCAAAGCTTTTCGTGAATTTAGAATTATTTCCCCAGAATAGATTTCTGGAAACAGAATTGCTGGATCCAGGAGGTATTTTTAAGACTCTGATGCACACTGTGAAACTGTTTTCCAAAAATTTTCCCCCAATATATTCTATCACAAAAAGATCACTTTAAAATCTGCTCCCCCTAAAACACAAGGTACGGAAAAAGACCAGAAAAGGGAAACACAGGAACTGTGAAAATACAGTGAGTGGCCACCAGAGGGCAGCCGTATCACAGCGCTGTAGGCAAAATCTCCTCGGAGACAAAAGGAGAGGCTGAGTAGACGTTAAGCTTCCAGTTTAAATTAAGCATTTGCATCCCTTCGCGTTGAATTCCACTTTTCTTACATTTCCAGAGAAACCATTTATTTATCTTATTACTAGATGCTTTAGAAATTTTAACCACGGAAAGGTCTTTTGCCTTAAACTATCTCAAGCAAGGACAGGTTGGGATTTACTTGACATTAAAGACAAACCACCTCACTGCTACAAGGAAAACTAGCAGTGAGAGCCAGCAGTGCAGACCGCTTTCTCACTGTACAAGATCTGGGGAGAAAAAAAAATAAAAGATAAAAAATAAAAGATTTGGGGAGAAATGAAACTCAACTCAGTATGATGAAGCCTTCCCGTCCTTCACCAGGATTGAAATTTCCCTCTCCTTCGTGTGTTTTTCCATTCATTGTTCATTTACCTAACAAACATTTCGTGAGTACTGACTGGGTGCCAAGCTCCAAGCTAGGGGCTGTGTACGATGATGAACAATGATATTGCCCCTACCCTCATGAGCAAGCCACACATGACTCATAATCACAAATAAATATATAAACGATGCTACGTGCTGTGACACAAATACAACTGCATATGACAGTGTATAATTGGGGACCGTCATTCAGTTTGGAGGATCAGGAACTGCTTTCTAATGTAATAAACTTTAATTGAAGGCCAGAAGGAAAAATAATGATTGAATAAGGCAAGGGGACTAGCGTGGGGTAGAGGTATATGAAAGGTCATGTGTGTGGACCATAGGACAAGGGAACACAGCTTGTCTCTGGAACAGAAGCCAGTATGACTTCATCACAGGCAGTAGAGAAAAAGAAGAGCATGAGAGAGAACCAGTAAGTAGCCAGGGACCAGATGCCATAACAGAAAAAAACCCACAATCTTTCCTAAATCAATCTGTTTCACCATGGACTAGAGGAGTAAAACAAAGAATTTCCAATTCTTTTCAAGGTACTTTGAATTTCAAATATTCTGCTACTCTGCTTTCATAAAAAACACTTGCACTTGTCAGACTAGTTTGTCCTGATGTTTCTGTTGGGGAGAAAAAAAAGATTCCCAAGGAAGGATTTCTAATCCGTACATTTAAGAAAACCGACCATCGGCAGAGGTCATTGTCTTTAGTTTTTAATAGTCTGCTTCAATATGGTTTTCTTTGTTGTAAACTGCCTGGGGTATGCTGAGCTTTCAGAATCGGTGGGCTGATGTCTTTTACCAGTTTAGAAAATTCGTGGCCATTTTCTCTTCAAATTTTGTTTTTTTTTTTTTTAATTTTTATTTATTTATGATAGTCACAGAGAGAGAGAGAGAGAGGCAGAGACACAGGCAGAGGGAGAAGCAGGCTCCACGCACCGGGAGCCCGACGTGGGATTCGATCCCGGGTCTCCAGGATCGCGCCCTGGGCCAAAGGCAGGCGCCAAACCGCTGCGCCACCCAGGGATCCCCAAATTTTGCTTTTTTTTTTAAGATTTTATTTATTTATTCATGAGAGACAGAGAGAGAGAGAGAGAGAGAGAGAGAGAGAGGCAGAGACACAGGCAGAGGGAGAAGCAGGCTCCATGCAGGGAGCCCGACATGGGACTTGATCCTGGGACTCCAGGATCAGGCCCTGGGCTGAAGATAGCACTAAACTGCTGAGCCCCCCGGGCTGCCCTCAAATTTTGCTTCTGCCTCAATCTCTTTCCCCTCCTTTCTTTCTGAGTCTCCGATTACATTTATGTTCATCTTCTTGGCTCTGTGTCCCACATGTCTTTCCTGCTCTCTTCTTTCCATTGCATTTTTTTCTCTGTGCTTCAGTTGGAGATTTTTAACTGAGCTGTATTCAAGTCTACTCACCTTGTCTTCGCTGTGAATAATCTTTTGTTAGATCTATGCAATGAGTTATTCATTTCAGATGTTGTATTTTTCAGTTCTAGGCTGACCTTTTGCTTTTTTCTAAATTCCAATTCCCTTGAAATTTGCCTCTTTTTTTACCTATTTTCTGGGTTTTCCTCTATTTTCTTAAAGCATCAATTTTAGTCATTTTAAAGGCATTGTTTGCTAATAACTAACATCTGGATAATCTGTGGGTCTGCTTTCATTGTTTCTTTTTTCTCTTTATTATTGGTCACATTTCCGCTCTTCAGCATTGTCTAGTGTTTCTGATCCTATGCCAGACACAGTGTATAAAAGAACCAGAGATGACTTCTCTTTTCTCTGTTGGCAGGTATAATGAGAGAAATCACCTCAATCCAATTCAAAATTGAGATGGGTTGAAGATGGACTGCAATTTTAGCATGAGCCAGTCCAACTACGGTTCATCACTATTTCTTGGTCATGGCCCTCTAACGCTTCTGACTGAGAGCCTAGCATCCCTGAGACTCCTCAGCCCTGAGAGACTACAACAGATTCGGTACTGCCCTTTGGTGGTTTCAGCCCAGATCCCACTCCACACCCTTCAGAACGTGGCAGTATCTCGAGAGAGATGGTGGTGTATGGTAGCAGAGCTTCTCTTTCTGAGGTTTTGTCTCCTAAGCACCAGAAGACTGAGAGACTTCTTTATTCCTTTGGGGCCGCTCTCATTTCTTACATAATCAGCTAATGTCCTGTGAGAAAACTGGCCTTGTGTTTAGGGCTCCTCTAGTTTCCAATCCATCATACAAGTCCCAAACAACTGCCAAAAACTCTTCTTGTATCTCTTTCCTCCAGACAAATTCCTTTGTTTGGGCCAAATCTGTTCCTTAGCCTATGACTAGAATCAGCAAATGTCCCGTGGAAATAAAATGTCTGGTGATCATTCACTTAACTTAGGCAGAGTTCTAGCCTTTCTGGAGGGTATTTTAGTTCATATAGGCTTCTTTGCTTCCATAGCTCTCCAACCAAAAAACATAATTTTTGAAATGTATGAAAAGAACTATGGCCTAATGACGTAACAAAGTCAAGGAAAGTGTGTACCTGTGAGGACATCACAACTGGCAGACCGATTATTACACTGGCAGGGCAAGCAGCCGCTCTCACTAAAGCCATAATATCCATCTTGGCATCGATCACATGGAGAGCCGGTGACACCCGCTTTGCACTGGCATTTCCCAGAACTGCAAATAAAAGCAAAGACAACAAACAAAAGTAAATGAGTCTGAAAGTTTTGTTGCTTCACATCCCATCATAGATGATCTTAATGTAGAAATAGTTTCAACTAGATTCTAATCACAAAAATCATTTTGAGTTTTTTTTTTAATTAGGAGTTGAATAACTTCATGACTATATACATTCAATTGACATACTAACATGAATCATTTGTGACAATTTAATCCGCTGCATTTAGGTGGTTTAAAATGATTAATAAAGGAGCCATGGAGAACATAAGTCCCCAGTGCTTAGAAATCTTTGTTTACTGAGCAGTGGGGCATAGAAGTAGCAGCACTGCTACAGCTCATTCCTGGATTGTTCCACAGTTCCATCAGCACCCACTCTACCCAGCATGGAGAAAAGAAGAAACTCCTAGTCTTCACCCAACCTAGCTTCTGGCTGAAGAATATGAAGGCCAAGATTTTTTTTTTTAAGATTTTATTTATTTGAGAGCGAGAGAGAGAGCAAGCAAGTGAGCACGAGTGCAGAAGCAGGGAGAGGGGCAGAAGGGAGGCCCCTGTTGAGCCTGAGACGGGGGCTCTAGCCCAGGACCCCAGGAATACAACCCCAGCTGAAAGCAGAGCCATCCAGGTCCCCAAAAACCAAGATCTTAATGAATGTGTCAATTAATATCCATTTACATGCTGAAAATGACATACTTTTCTACTTTAGGTTTGGCTATATTAAAATCCTATTTCTGGCAATTAAACTGGAATCCACAGTTAAGTAAATATGATTGTAAGGGGGACCTCTATTGTTTTCTGGATTAAATCCATATAAAATTCTAGATTGTCAACCAAAAATGAAATCTAAAATCTAATGTAAGAAAAATAAGGGTGCCTGGCTAGCTCCGTCAGTAGAGTGTGTGATCTCAGGGTTGTAAGTTCGAGTCCATGTTGAATATAGAGATTACTTAAAAATAAAATCTTAAAAAAAATAAATAAAAAAAACAAAATCTTTAAAAAGAAAGAAACAGAGAAAAATGCTTTATCTAACAATGTGACTCTTCTTTATATGTTCATTCTGAACCTGAAATTTTTAGACTTTGTCTGAGCATTTCTCGGCACCAGCATATTGGATGGGAGACGATTTAAGGTAAAACTGCCTTTCGATATAATATTTTTAGAGATTTAGCTACTGATAATGAGCCCTCATGGGATTGTTAATTTCAGTTCAAGAACCCAAGCTCAAATTATTAATACTTACAGAGTTCTTACACATAGCAGTTAAAGTAATCCCCTACTAATTCCCATATTCCCATTTCTGTATTATAAACACAAGTTCCAAATTTGAGAGTTACTGACTTTTCAACTGAACTCTGCAGAACAGAAATAAAGCAACTTTCAACCATGTGCATTCTACTTGTAGTATACAAACCTAAGGGTTTTTTTTTTTTTAAATTTAAGATTTGCCTTTATTTTTTATGAGCATCCCCTGGGGTAAATAATGAGGTTTTCATCCTCCGTCCCTAAAAACTCTTTTGAGCAGCTAGAGTCAAAGTTTACTTTTTCTCCCACTTACAGTTCTCTGTGCTATCCCAGGCTATGCCAAAAAGGAGTAGAAAAGTAGAAAAACAGTTCTACATGGAATATTTTTAGGGTTTTACTCAAATAAAACCAGTCCAGAAGGGAAAGGAAGCCAGGCTTATGTAAATAATATATACTTTACATATTTCAAAGTCTTGTATCCTGAGATACAAGTTCTATGTATTCATAGAACTCTCTGTTCCTATCTTAAAGCTGTCCAGTGTATTAGGTTATGCAGTTGCTTGATTAACAAGTAGTTTTAGAGAAAATGTAAAACAGAGGCATCTGAAAGCAGGAGTGCTGCTGCAGACGACAATGATAAAAATAACGAGCCATCACTGATTGAGGGCCTATGTCACATAGGCCTGGAATATAGATATGTTCTCTAATCCTCAAAATAAACCCTACTAGGTAAAGTCCTGATCCTTGTTTTACTATTGAGGGAAATCAGAGAGGCTAGTTATTGTCCACACCTAGTAAGTCAGGCTGATTTATACAAAGCAAGACTTTTCCTGCTGTATCATGGTACCTACCACTCCCTAAGTCTGAATCGAAATTTGCACAAGAAATTTGCACACCAAACAACTTGATACCTACTTGGGTATCGAGCTTCATTCTGTAGATTCCAATCACCACAATTCACCATTTATTTAGGTTTTTCACCCCAGTAAGCTGTTTCTGCCTTGCCCAAAATAAACTCCACCTAAGAAAAGTGTTCTCTTTTCTTACTGCCAGTAAATTTCAGGTCTTCCTTAACAAAAGCTAAGAATTCTCATTGCTTGAAGAGAAACTGCAGCCTAGCAAGTCCGAGGTTCCTAGACATGCAAGCCCAAACACTGTGATGCTTTTTAAAGCTTAGTTACAATTTGTACTGATCATAGTGAAGAAGATGAGCCTTGATTTTAAAATGCAACAGAAATACACATTATCAAGTGTGTCTCTTAAGTAATTTCACGAAAGGAAAGAAAAGAAAGAAAGAAAGAGAGAGAGAGAGAGAGAGAAAGAAAGAAAGAAAGAAAGAAAGAAAGAAAGAAAGAAAGAAAGAAAGAAAGAAACCCAACACACACGTGTTTACACAAGACCATCCCAAGGTACTCAAAGATCTAGCAAAGTAAATCTGTATTCATCAAATATGAAGTTCAAGAATATGTTATTACTCAACAAGAAGGAACGAGTCAATCCAAGTCTATTTATAAAGGATATAATTGCCTTCCAAAGAACTGATAACATTTTATTAGCTGACTTCCAAGGCTTTAAAAATGTTAATCAAAATATGCTTGCTCCTCATTTCTCTATAGACAAATTATTCGGTAAACAGAAGAATAAACAGTCACTTTAAATGACAGTGTTTGCTGAACTCACCAACCTATAAGAAAATGATATTATCTTGGAATACCTAATCACTTCATAATATCCCATAATCATAATATAGTAAGTGTTCTCAAAGTAGTTGCTATCCCTGTAAGTGGACTTTCCCTTCATAATTCTGCTCTGCATATTCAAAAGACTGATTTAAGCAGGCGTCTCTCTCCCTGGAGAATATGTTCCTTAGTTGTTGAAGTTAAAAAAAAAAAAAAAACACACACACACACAACAAAGAAAACCCCATGAGTGGCTTTATGAATCCCAATAAAGTGATTGACTGGTCTAGATACCGTGCTTCACTTTTCCTGGGTAGATTTTAAAACAAGAAAGGAGGTGCTTTCTCTCTCTCTCTCTCTCTCTCTCTCTCTCTCTCTCTCTCTTTTTTAAATATAGAAGAGAGTGGGAAAGTTTGTTGTGAGACTGCGCTGGTAGTGCTTTCCATGTTACTCATGGCCCAGCGCCAATTTCTGCATGTATAAGAATTAAATCACTCAGCAAATATAAAGCTCTCCCTGTGTGACTTCTTTTACAGAATAAAGTCTCTACAACACCCCCTTTCATAGTCTCCCTCTGTTAAAGACTATTGAATGCTTTTTGAAGCAAAGGTCAACGATATAAATGCAATGAAATCAAAGAAGGGGTGGGGGTGGTGGGGTGGTGGGGAAAGTCGTGTTAACAGACCACTCATGCTTATCCATAGATTTGAAATGAAAGAACCCATAGCTTTGTATCTGGAAAATATTGGCATAGAACTAGATTTTGAACAGACGTCAGAAATCTATACTACTGAGTTAAACTAACAAGGAATTTAAGATAGAAATTGCTCATCTGGTGTCACTTTTTATAGACATGAGTTAGCTACTAGTAAAGTACTAATATAGTGTGGAGAATTATATCAGAAAGAAGAATACAGAGTTATTTATAAAGAAAGCACAAGCATTGTGCAACTAAGCCATACCAAGTATAACTAAGTATATACTATACATTTTTTAATTTTCCCAAATAGGATTCTCAGATTTTCTTAGGGTTTCAAGTGCTTAGTTATAGAATTTATCACACTCATAAGTGTGTAAGCCACTATTACACGGTTTGAACACTTAAAAATAATCCTTAAAGGGCACTTGGCTGGCTCGGTCAGAAGAGCATGTGACTCTTGATCCTGGGGTCATGAGTTCAAGCCCCATGTTGGATGTAGAGATTACTTAAATAAATAAAACTTTTAAAAAAATCTCTCTTAAAACATGAATAATATATTTTCTGACATGAATTCATTAATTTTTCAAAAGGGAATTCGGTAGTATATCACATTTCAAGATTTGGTACGTGTTTGTGTCATGCAAGTACTAACCAAAATGTCTTCTTAAAGGTTCTGTTCTGTTTAAGATGAGTAGATGGAGCATCTCCAGAATTTCCATTATTTTATAACAGTATTGACTAGAGTGGGAAGGGTGGAACACAGGGAGGAAGGTATCAGGGTCTATGGAAAATTCATAGCCTAAGGAGACAGAGCTTGGTTCATGTTCCAGCTCTGCTAGTAACGAGCTGGGACCACGGGCTTTTATTCTGTCTTAGACTCAGTATTCTCATTTGTAAAATGAAGACGATTATACCAAACTTTGTAGGGTTACTGTGAGAATTAAAGATGACATACCCAGGGTACTCAGCATAGCATCCGGCATGTAATCAATACTCAAGAATAAAAGAATTATGAAGATGATGCCAGTAATCCTAGATCCTGAATTTTTTCTGAAAATTATAGGAAAATGGTCTGGACTCTCTAACAGACAAAGGCAGACAAGGCTTTTATTTACTTTTAAAACTCTGTTAACAAACCTAGAAAAATTGCAATAATTTATGGGGTAATTGTTAGTTTGGAGCCAAAAGGCGGCTAGGAAAAGAACATTATGAAAACCTGGTAGAAATGATTTGGGGAAAGAAAATTCTAAAATTGAGAAGGGAGGGGTGCCTGGGTGGCTCAGTCGGTTAAGGCATCTGATTTTGGCTGGGGTCTTGATCCCTGTGTTGGGCGCCCTGCTCAGTGGGGACTCTGCTGGTACCCCCTCCCTTTGCCCTTCCCCCCACTCATGCTCCTGAGGGCGCTCTCTCTCTCTCTCTCTCTCTCTCTCTCTCTCAAATGAATGAATAAAATCTTTTTAAAATTTTTTAAAAAATGATAAAATCGAGAGGGAAAAGGATTTCAAAAGCCTATATAAGGTGGGACCTGAACCAACGAGATCTGATGTGTTTTTATACAAACTAGCTAATTGATTAAATTTTTAAAAGATTTTATTTATTCATTTACTAGAGACACAAAGAGAGACACAGGCAGAGGGATAAGCAGGCTCCCTGCAGGGAGCCCCATGTGGGACTCGATCCCCGCCCCCCCCCCATCCCTGGGGTCACACCCTCAGCCCAAAGGCAGATGCTCAACCGCTGAGCCTAATGACGTAATTTTTTCTAAATTGTCAAATGTCTTAGTATGTTTTATGTTATCAAAAACATTGTTTTCTTCCTAAGAGTTGTAAGTGACATGTGCATGGCATATCCTTAGATACTGTTATCAATATGAACTTAAGAAGTCATAGAGTAACTAAAAAGATATAGTTCTAATTAGAGGAAATTCATTTATTTATGGTTATTCAGAAGCCTTGCTTTTTCCTCCTTCTTCCTCACACAGTTCACATATTGGCACTCTGACATGGAAAGAACAAGAAACAGAAAAAATGGATAATTAGAGGTATCAATTTTCTTCTTCTATCTTTAAGAGCAAAAAACAATTTAGTGTAGGGGCGCCTGGGTGGCTCAGTCAGTTAAGCCTCTGCCTTCTGCTCAGGTCATGATCGCAGGGTCCTGGGATCCAGCCCCCAAAGCCCCCCTGCTCAGTGGGGAGCCTACTTCTCTCCCTCTCCCTCTGCTGCTATTTCCCTCTCTCTCTCAAATAAATGAAAATCTTCTTAAAAAATAAAATAAAAACAATTTAGTGCAGAAACAGAACTACTAGTTAAAACACTATGAAATTAACAGAAAATTTCTGATTATAAGTTCTCTCAATATATTAAAAATAACATTAAGAGGAATCTGGAAAAAGGTTTTCTAACTAGAAAAAAGTTTTACATGGGAAAACAAAGAAAATGAAAAGTTATTTGCAATACTTCATGTTTGTGTCATGGCTGTGAAAGGTAATAAAAATAGTTTCTCCTTTTGGTTATGAAAGAAACTCAATAATTAGACATTTTGGCAAAAGATCATCTGCATTAAGCATTCCTCTGTCTTTCTACCATGGAAAAAGACCATTATGCAATGAGCAAAGCTCCTTTGCTGGAGGAAAAAAAAAAAAGATAGCTTTATTGTTGAAAACATTGGGCTATTATACTAAACATTCCTTGTATTTTTGTGGGCAAATAGTCTAAAATATTCTTAGAGAAAATCCATATTCAGACAGAAATTCTTAACACTCAGAAAGGGTATTGCCTAAGTGCAAAAATATTTTCTGATAGCCGATCTTACCAAAATCAAATTTAAAAGCTAATTTGAAAAGTCAGAAATAAAACTTAAAGGCAAAAAAAAAAAAAAGTGTCATGCTTCCAGAGCCATAACTTGAGAAGGTTTAACTCAATTCAATTAGGAAAATTATTTCTTATTTCCTTCACTTTTTGTAATGGAATAAATACAGCCCTAAGAATACTCAAACCCACACAATTACTCCATTATTTGATAGAGATTTCTTCTTTTTAAAAGTCATTTTGAAAAGAGAAAATAGAAAAAGCATCATCTTCCTGAAAAGACGATGCTTCTCAAATACATTACCACTGTACTCCTTTGTAACCATTTGTAAAAGGTCTGCTTCATGAAAGGGTAATTTTAAAAAATTCTTTTTTAATTGGAGTTCCAGTTAGTTAACATACAGTGTAATATTAGTTTCAGGTACAGAATTTAGTGATCCAACACTTCATACAACACCCGTGCTCCTCCCAAGCGCCCTCCTTAATACTCATCGCCTGTTCCACTCCCTCCCCTCCGGCAACCAGCACTTTGTTCTCTATAGTTAAGAGTCTGATTCTTGGTTTGCCTCTTTTTTTCTCCCTTGGCTCATTTGTTTTGTTTCTTAAATTCCACACATGAGTGAAATCATGGGGTATTTGTCTTTCTCCGACTGACTCACCTCACTTAGCATTATACTCTAGCTCCATCTGTGTCGTTACAAACGGCAGGATTTCATTCTTTATGATGGCTGAGCAATATTCCATACATTTGTGTGTGTGTGTGTGTGTGTGTGTGTGTAAATGTGTGTACACCACACACATCTCCTTTATCCATTTATCAATCAACGGATACTTGGGCTGTTTCCATAATTTGGCTGTTGTGGGTAATGCTGCTGCAAACATCAGGATGCATGCATCCCTTTGAATTAGTATTTTTGTATTCTCTGGGTAAATACCAAAGTAATTACTGGATTATAAGGTAGTTCTATTTTTAATTTTTTTGAGGGAACTCCATATTGTTTTCCAGAGTGGCTACTCTAGTGCACATTCTTTCTCCACATCCTTGCCAATACCTGTTATTTCTTGTGTTGTTGATTTTAGCCATTCTGACAGGTAAGAGGTGACAACTTATTGTAGTTTTGATGTGTACTTCCCTAATGAGTGATGTTGAGCATCTTTTCATGTGTCTGGTGGCCATCTGTATGTCTTCCTTGGAAAAATGTACATTCATGTCTTCTGCCCATTTTTAAATTGGATTTGTCTTTTGGGTGTTGACTTTTATACATTCTTTATGTATTTTGGATACCAACCTGAAAGGGTAATCATTAACACTTGGTCTGTGTACACGCTGTGTTCCAAAAATTAACTTAACTTGTAGTACCTAGAGTTTAGGATTCATTTTCTCACAGAAATGACAGCATAAATGGTGCCTTGGTTTCCAGATGAGTAAACAAAAACCTGTTTAATTCAAAATATTGATACTAACAGTGCTAAGGACCAAGTCTTTATACACAAGTCCTAAGCTTTTGATTTCTAAACCTTGTAGGGAATGAAGTAGTCAGGGGGCAATGCTAAAATTACTGAGTTCCAACTGTGAGACTACAAAGTGCATGGCACACGGTTTATATATGCATGAGTTATGTTCATTCTTACCATAATTCTATGACACTCGTAAGTATCAACTGTGCCACTTTCTAGCTGTTTGTTGAACAAATTAAGTTTTCACATCTGAAAGATAAGAATCTCTTATCAAATGATTGTGAAAACTAGTTAGAACTATATATTTAAGTGCCAAATATTAGTAGCTCTCTATACGGTCAAATTGGGGATAGTCAACATCTCCAAGCAATGGAGCTTCCATGACATGAGCTGACTCAATTTTCAAGGTCACACACCTAGAGGGAGATCAGAATCAGAACCCAAGTTTTCTGCCAACTAATACCTGTTCTTTTTCTCTCCCTCTCCTCTATGTTATAGATTAACTCTGTGTACTTAATGAAAGCAAGACAGAAGAAAAGTCTGTTTTGTTTAACCCCAATTTTCTATTATGACCTTGCTAAAAAAGCCTCTTTAGCTTAAAAAATCCTCACATAAACAAAGAACAGAGACTGGAATGCCTCAGATAAGCCTACTTGTTATTACTTCTGGTTTTCTTCTGCATATAAGCTGACCTTAGATTTTTCGGGGCAACATACTGTTCACTAGATCAGTGCTTCGGATTGCTAGGCCTTATCTCAGAATTTCTGATTCAGTTGGTCTGGGATTGGGCGCAAGAATTTGCATTTCTAACCAATTCTTAGGTTATGCTGATATTGGTCTGGGGGTGGGTCTTGAAGAATCACTGTACTAGATTAACTATAAAAATGTCACTATACTGACTTCACTCTACTTTTCATGTTCCTAGACCTGACTGGTAAAGTTACTTCGTACCCAACTCTGAGCTTAGTGTTTACCCCTTAATTTGGTATCAATTCTGACCTAAGAAGAGGGCACTCAAAGCAATCACCCTTAGTGAACTGTCATTAAGTTTCATTCCCTACTAGTTTTTTTTTTTTTTTTTTTTTTTACCTTAGTCCCTCGTATTCTCAATGGCTGGATTACAACTATTGTCCCTAATTTCTTGATGCCTCCCTCCTGGTCCTAGTGGTTCTGCATCCCCAATTTCCACCCCAATGAGTAGGTTCATAAACTTGCTTTCAGATCTCTCATATGTCAAATATCTGCCATTTAAGCCCCAGAAAGTCAAGTAGACTCAACTTTGATATTTATAATGTCCTATTCCTGCCTTTCAAATGATTCTCTATAGATGCTCTCAATACTTCATGCTGCCTTTTTCTATACAATACTTCTTTGTACCCCAGATCTGACTTCTAGATTTAGGTCTCCATCGGCCACTCCTTATGCCGATGAATCATGCTCACCCATACCTAGACCTATACTTGCACTGAGACTCACACTGCCATATCTTATCTTGCCCATTCTATTTTAGGGTACAGTGGGGAGAGCCTTGGAGTCAGAGAGACCCGGGCTCAAATATAAGCTCTGCCACTTATTAATTACGCCATATTCCTAAGTAACTCAGCTTCTAAGAGCAAGATAGCCAAGTTGCTCTGAGAAGCCAGAGGTTATATGTGTAAAACATCAAGAATAGAGGTTTAGGGCAGCCCGGGTGGCTCAGCGGTTTAGCACTGCCTTCAGTCCAAGGCGTGATCCTGGAGACCCAGGATCGAGTCCCACGTCGGGCTCCCTGCATGGACCCTGCTTCTCCCTCTGCCTGGGTCTCTGCCTCTCTCTGTGTGTCTCATGAGTAAATAAATAAAATCTTAAAAAAAAACAACAACACATGGACTATATCATACCACAGAATTCATTTAATATGTAAAAACCCATAATAATGGAATTGATAATTTTTTAATTAGCCCTATATACTTTGAATATCAAAATAATCATGGCTAAAGCTCTTATAGCCTTTTTATAGGAAATCTAGAGAAACTTCAAGATCTCTCTCTGGGATTGCAAATTTAGATATTTTGAGTGGAAGTCAAATCCAAGGAGAAAAAAAGATGAATAGTCCCATATTTCCTCTACCCTCTAGGAAACATATTTCTAGCTATAAAAAAAAAAAACCCTCTGAGATGGAACAAGTCATGCTGATTTAATTTTCTTTCAGGGGACACAGGGGAAGACAAAGCCTTCTCTGTGGGAACAAGCATCCTTCTATTTCAGCCTAAGTCTACTAGCATAAGGTTTAGAAGCTCTTCTTTTAAAACTTTAGAGAAAAAATATATTTAAAACATTAAAACGGGCTATGAATTTGATTATATATTCTAACCTCAATGTCATACATCTCAAGTGGCAGATCTTCATGCAAGCAAAGTTAATTTCCTTACTCTGATTCCTCTTCTGGACCTAGGGTTAAGAATTATCACTACGACCAACTAACTATGCCTTCATCACAAGACAATTATACTATCCGATTCCTTTGACTGCTCTAAATAACAATTCTATTAACTTTTTACTTGTATACAATATTAGATTTTTTTTTAAAAAGTGTAAAGATGGTACAGAGGGTTCTTGTTATACTATTTACCCAACTTCCCCTAAGGTTAATTTCTTATATAACCATGGTATATTCATCAAAACTGAAAATTAATATTGCTATAATACTGTTAACTGTACTCTAACATTATCAGGTTCCCTAATTTTTATATTAATGTCCCTTTTCTGTGCCAGGAACCAATGTGAGATATCACCTTATATTTGTTTACTGGTCATGTCTCCTCAGCCTCCTCCAATCTGACAGTTTCTTGGTTTTTCCTTGTCTTTTATAACCTTGAAGGTTTTGAAGAGTACTGGTTATTTTCTAAAATGTTCCTCAATTTGGGTTTGTCTGATGTCTTGTCATAATTTGACTGAGATTATGAATTTTAGTGAAGACTATCACAGAGCTAACACGCCTTTCTCATTCACTGCATCATATTAGGGGGTACATGACTTCTTGCTGATGATGTTATCTTGGGCACTCAAATGACAAGCTTCCGTGCTAGGAATCTATACGGTAGCTAAACTTAGGATGGTTACCAGGCTTATTGATAAAACAAGCAGAGGTTCAGCCACTCCATAAACACTCAAAAAATAAAAGAAAGGGAGTATAGTCAGAGGGGTATTGGTTTGAGCCTATTTCTGCCACTACTAGTTGTCTATTTTGGAGCAAATTACTCAAGTCTGTTTCTTCTTCTGTAAAATGAGACTCCTAGCACTTCAGTTGTTATTTGATCCTTACAAGTTAGCACATATAAAGCATTTAGCCGGGCACAGAGCAAACATTCAATAAATGTCAATGCTGTTCATTCTGGGGTTCATGGTGGTAGTAATAATGTTACTATTATTTGCCAACCTGTGAGGTATTTTCATCTGAGAAAGAAGTCAATTTTTAGAACAGAAAAACACGATGTGTTTACAAGATTTTTACACTTCTTATGTGTAGTGAGATCTCCTATCCAAGAGATGCTTAACTGGAGATTAAACTGTGGTTTCTTTCTTCTTCAGCAAGAGAAGTTTCCGATTGCTTTGCCCTTTGGACAGGGGTAGAAAATAATCTTGAAGCACATTCTCCCGGCTGGGTGAAGAATCTCTTGTTTAGGCTTCTCTTAGTTGTGTTAAGTACGGAGTGAACAGGCCCCACTGTCCTAAGAGAAAGGCTTAGCAAGAACTTTTTTAAAAGATTTGTATTTATTTATTTATTTGAGAGAGAGGGCATGAGCAAGGGGAGCAGCAGAGGAGAGGGGAAGTAAGCTCCCCACTGAGCAGGGAGCCCAATGCAGGACAAGAGATCATGCCCTGAGCCAAAGGCAGATGCTTAAGCAGACTGAGCCACTCAGGCACCCCTAGCAACAACTTTTTTTATCGGGGAAAGAGGGGGATTTGGGGTTAAGTGAAACATTCTACAAAATGTCCTCAACTGGAACTCTTGGAGCCAGCTCGCACACTAGGACACAGCTGCATGTATAAACCGAAGGAGCTGATTGTTAAGACCTAGAACTCTGGAACCCTAATTAAGAGCATCCTTGAAAGAACTTGGCACTGAGGAGTGGGCTCATCCTCCCTCAAAGAATCACTGCTGCCTCTTCAAGGATCTGGACCAGTGAAAGCACCACTATGGTAGTGAGCAAGCCTCGTCGGTCAGGCTGTTCAACCTGGCCATGCCCTACAGGAATGAGAGACAGTAACGGCAGTGAACTGTTCAGAGTCATGTTCCCTTGACACTCAGCATCAGAGGACTAACTCCTAGAGTCACTGGAAAATGAGTAATTAATTGTTGGAGAATGGGTTGCCTCAAAGGGAAACAGGTTGCTATTGAGGCATGAGTGCCAGGGTAAGTAGCTGGAAAAATAAAAGAGGTTTATGCCTATATCTGAACCTTGTTTGTGGAAAAGTCTGTCATTTATATAACCATTCAACTTCCCCCATATCTATTATATTCGCTACCCCCACAGGCCTCTCTACAAAGATTAATAGTTTTTTAAAGTCTCAAAAGGTAAAGGGCCCTTGGATTTATTTTTGGCAACACAGAAAGAACATGCATGTGGGGACCCTGCTTGACACTCAGCAGCAAGGCTCAGCGGGGAATCTAAATTCCATGCAATGCAGCGGGTGGCAGCAACCACTGAAGCATGTAGGGAAGCAGATTCGGTCTCTGCGGCCTGCAACAAAGGGAGAAGGGGAACACAGGCATTGAGTGTGGGCCTGAGAAGCAACCCTGGGACTGAGCGAGTCCTTAAATTCAACAGAGAAATACAAACCACGTTTAGATCTGTGCAGTTGTGCAAAAGTCAGAGCTTGGTAGAGAATTATGCACAGAAACCCTGCTATCACGGGGCATATGACCATTTTCACTATCGTCCACTCTCATTATTCTCCCTGTTGTCCCTAATTATTACCCTAAATTTGGCCCTCACCGGTTATCATTCTGCCTCTAATCCCCCCCTGCTTATATCCATCCACTCTACTACTGCTAGGACACGGTGCCGATATTATTTCTGCTTAAAGACTGCTTCATGAATAAAAGCCAAATCATTTATCTGGCCCTGGAGGCCCTCTGTGACCTGACCCCAACAGGACTTGCCAGATTTATCTCCTCCGCCCCCACCTCCCTTCCACCTTACATCCTGTGTAAGCACATCTCTGGGACATTAATCTTGCTCTTTCCTGTTCTATAACATCCTTTCCCACCTTGTTCACTTCTGTAAGCCTAATCCTTTCCTATCTTCGAAACTGAGGTCAAAACCTATTTCTTCAATGAAATCACTTCAATGAGATCTCCCAGATTCTTCATCCCCTTAACATTTTATCTTTATAGTTTATGATGTCAGCCAATTTGTACTTCACATTATAAATATTTATATACATTTTTTTAGTGTCCTTACCCGACCAGATGCTCCTTTGGGATAAGACCCATTGTCTTATTAATCTTCTATTCCCCACAAGGTCTATTCAAATATCCTGCACATAGTTTGTTAACTAAATAAATACCTTGATACCAAATACCACAATTTATATGAACATGATTATTTGTATTATTGGCATATATACAACTACATATTTGGAGGAGTCTCTCAGCAGAAGCAAAATAAATGACCTTTTAATATCATCACTAACAAAAGTTTAACTTTAAAATATTTCTTTAAAAACCCCAAACTGGCATAAAAGTGGCTTAATAAAATAAACAAGTAGAAGAACCTGCAACATGGCTTAGGGAAAGGACCATGTTTGATCAACAGCAACTATATCAATTCACTGTGACATGTTGATGTTCTCAAAGGTCACCAATAACTAGAAGAAAGATGTGGGTTTTTTTTTTTCATTCATTTGACTACAGCTGTTATCTAGTTAATAATTAGAAGACCAGGAGGACAGAGCATGTCCTGTATCGAATGGAGGATTTAAGATTGAAGCGTACTGAAAAACACAGAGCCATCTAAACTGTGGCCATCTAAACATACATTATTTATACTTAATGCACTTGGTGCCTTTTTCTGAATAAGTCCTTGTCTGGCCATTTATTAATGTTCAAATTATAGTCTAATTTATTTTACATGAACTTAACATGATACTTGGTGTAATGTGTTTAAAGTATCTTCTAACACAAACCATCGGTACTGTACGAACATTTATTGAAACAAAGTAATCACACTAGGATAAAGGCTGAGATCAATTACTTGCTTTTGACTAAGATGGCTACCTTTTAAAATTCTACCTTCACAGAAAAACTATAGAAGTAAATAAAAAATAATTTAAACTAGAGACTGGTACAAATGCAAGAATGATAACTGGGGCATAGAATAAAATTAGTTTTAAATAAAGCCAAAGCTATAAGGCTTTATTTTCCTAAGAAATAGCATAAGAATATGCTAGAAGATTTCTTGAGTTTGGCACACAATGTGTATGCAACTAACTATCAGACATTTCTATTTGAATATTTCACAATCACTTCAAAATGAACATGTTTGAAACCTAACATCATCATCTCCCTCCAACTTGCTTATTTACCTGTATTCTTTTACTAGTTAATGGACTATCTCCTTACTCATGTGCCCAAGCCAGAAAGAAACACCGGAGTCATCTCTGTCTCTCCCCCTTACTTCATACATACAAACAACCACTTAGCCCCGTACATTTTATTCTACAAAAACCTCTTATATCGGTCCCCTCTTCTCTTGCACCATTGCCAATGCCCATGCCAGTGTCTCAGGTCAGGCCTTTAACTTGTCTTGAATGGATTGTTGCAATAAGCCTTCTCACCACTGATCTTCCCTGAGCACACTCTCTCCATCTACCAGACTTCTGACCTAGTGATTTTTCTTAAAAGCAAATCCAATATCACTCCTTATTCTGTATTCTCCAATGGATAAAATTTGCATCCCTTCAATGGACAAAATTAGGCCCTTTATAGTCGGGCTCTGTTTATTCTTCATTCATTCATTCTATTCATTCATCAAGGATTTACTGAATCTATTTTGTGCCAGGCACTGTTTTAGGTGTTAGAGATACAACAGTAAACAGACAAAAGTCTCATCTCTTATCATTGTCCACTCTCCTTCAACCCTTCCTCTCCATCACTAACAGGCGTTCTTGCCTTTGAGAAATAATGAGGCACTTGCATTCTACTGAAGATGGCTTGTTCTTTCATATGAATTTCTACTCATCTTTTGGGTCTCAATTTAGATGCAACTTTGGCTCTTACGACTTCCCTGAATCTCCTGTGCACTTTGTGAATACTCGTATTTTGTTTACATTTCTGGCCTCCACTGATAATGTCTTCGGACACATAGCTGGCAGATGCAATGCCTTTATTAAATGAGATGAGTGAATAAAAATGATACAGCTTTTCTCAATTGTTAATTATTTCTCGTAATCAAATAACTTTTCCTTGATCTCCCAGAATTATATGCAGAGTAATAAAGAAGAGTTTACACAAGCAGCTGTTACTCCCAATTATGACACAAGTGAGGATTTTCTGAGCCCCATGTGAACATGAGCCTCAGAGGATTGCCATCTTTCTATTTGACATTTATTTCATTATAATTTGACTTCATGAGTAAAACTCTGCCCTCTGTCCTGGGGCATATTCCCATAATTAAAATGCAAAATAATAAATATTTCAACATACACTCACTGTACAGCAGCAACCACAGATTTTACGTAAAAGGACATTACACGACTATAGAACTTGTTTGTTATCTTATAGAGTCTAAAATGATGCACCTTGCATACTAACATACTATGAATGCATTAAAAAAAACTCAAATCAGTATATAATTGCCTAAATATAAAACCAGTCCTGACAATATTTTAAGGGCTGTAGTAAGAGCTTCAGGCTCTCACTAAGCAAGCTGATTTTTGAGATAAGATGTTATCTGATTTCTCCACCCACTTATTAAACATATGTCCAAATATAAATCAGGAAAACATTAAAAATGCATTGCAAAAGCAAAAAATGAAAAGTTAAAACATTATAGACCAACTCTTTCCCAATTAAACAGGTTGGAACACCAATGGTGCTGTGAGGGGGTGGCCATCTGTCAGTACATAAAGGACTCTGTGTTTGCACATAAAGACATTGCTCAACCCACATCTGGCTCCCGTAGCCAAGTTCTACCCTCACTAGGGCAACTCCCACTGAAAATATAGGAGCATAAAGAATAGGGAGATGAATTTTTTAAAAGCCAGATGTTTGTTCCATGGCCATTAGATGTCCAAGAGAATCAGGATAGAATTGAGTCCACTTTTCTACTTCTATTTATACCTAAAAAGAGAACAGGGACGTGGAAACAGAAAAAGAATTTGAAGAGGTGTTAGATCAGATTTCTTACCTCCTTGTATAATCTTAGGAAATGCACTTGAATTTGCATGTTTTTCTTCCTTCCGATAAGGTCTTCTTCTCAGCCCTTCCCAGATCATAACTGAGAAGGCTCATCTCAGTTCCCACCTCCTCTGAAAAGCCTTTTTCCTTATTACTTCAATTTATTATTTTCCCACTCTATTCTACTTAGAAATTCAGTATATATTTATTTTTTAAAGAAGTTTTTTTAAAAGACTTTATTTATTCATGAGAGACAGAGGGGGGTGGCAGGGTCACAGGCAGAGGGAGAAGCAGGTTCCATGCAGGGAGCCCAGTGCGGGACTCGATTCCAGGACCCCAGGGTCATGCCCGGAGCCGAAGGCAGATGCTCAACCACTGAGCCACCAGGCATCCCTAAGCATATATTTAAAAACTGTTTTGGAAAAAAAAAACTGCTTTGTATTGGCTTCTAATAGTTTTATGCCCTTTAGTCCAGTGTAGATTATAGGTTTCTAGATAAGAGCAAAAGCAATATTGTTTTACTCCAAAATTTTTGCTCCTCTTTGTGAGTCACCAATTCTATAATCTAATATATCCCAAACTCTAGATCCAAGTTGCAAATGTTTCAATCCCAATGCTTTTACTTACTGGTCATTACATCGTAAGTTAGGCAATTTGCCTAACTTCCAATTTTTTTCTTGTGCAAATGAGAATTATTATAATGGTGCCTACCTGATATGGCTGATGTAGGGATTAAATCAAGTGCTACATGCAAAGAAAGGGCTTAGGATAGTGCCCAGTGTGTATTTGATTAACTGTAACTATCATTATTATTTAAAAAATATACATCATTGGGGCGTCTGGGTGGCTCAGTTGGTTAAGCGATCAACTCTGATTTCAGCTCAAGTCACGATTTTAGGTTGTAAGATCGAGCCCTCATTTGGGCTCCAAGCTTGACATGGAGCCTATTTAAGATTCTTTCTCTTCCTCTCCCTCTGTCCTTCCCCACTCATGCTC
Source organism: Nyctereutes procyonoides (assembly GCF_905146905.1). Classification (NCBI taxonomy): domain Eukaryota; kingdom Metazoa; phylum Chordata; class Mammalia; order Carnivora; family Canidae; genus Nyctereutes; species Nyctereutes procyonoides. The sequence continues at coordinate 604,043 of NW_026575135.1, read as the reverse complement.
TCTCTCTTAAAAAAAAATATAGATAGATAGATAGATAGATATATGTAGATTGTCCAATTTTAAGAGGTTTAATATGTGAAAATGGAAGAAAATAAACTTTTTTTTTTCCTGTTAAAATGAACAATTTCTTCTTTAGCCTACCAACAAAAACAAATACCCAATCCCTCCCTCATGCACAAGACAGGTGGACTTGATCCTCCTCTTTGGTGAGTCACCAATTCTAGTCTTCACATTTAAAAAAAAAATATAGATTCGGGATCCCTGGGTGGCGCAGCGGTTTGGCGCCTGCCTTTGGCCCAGGGCGCGATCCTGGAGACCCGGGATCGAATCCCACGTTGGGCTCCCGGTGCGTGGAGCCTGCTTCTCCCTCTGCCTGTGTCTCTACCTCTCTCTCTCTCTGTGACTATCATAAATAAATATTTAAAAAAAAATAGATTCAACCTCTAGGGAGTTTTGAGGTGAATCTATGTGCCAGGCACAATGTAAGTGGACACACAGACACAAAATAAGTCTCACAAAAATCCTTCATGTCGCATATATCATTTTACAGATGAAAACACTGAGGCTCAGAGAAGTCAGATATCTTTTTTTTTTTTTTGAGGTCAGATATCTCAGTGAAGGTCATGTAGTTAGTGAATGCCTAAACCAAGAATAGAATCAAAGTCACTAATTTCAGATTCTACTTCCTTTCTACTGCACATACACTACTTGCCTACAATTTCCTTTTTTCTTAACTCGTATATAATTTATAGCAGAGCAGAACACAGAGGTGTTTCCTCATATTTTACCCACATGTTCTTGCCAAAGTACATAGTCCTGCAACTTCCCATTTCTGTTCTTCTGGGCTTATGTCAATTTAACTTCCTTTCTGGTAGCAAGAAATGCAATGTTTACAGCTAGGTTTAGAGCTCCTGAGCTTTCCTTCTAAAGACTTCCTTTGAGTATAGGTTTTTAAAGGACTTCAATGATGTGCTGTTTGTTCTGAAAAAAATTGCCTGACATTCTGAAAAACATTGTTAAAATTTTTTAAATTAAATATTACTCTGCAGTAACTCTTAGGAAAGGATAATGGACTTATCTCAAAAAATTAACATACCTATCTTTAAGGCCATAGGCAATCAAGAAATAGGGCAAGTAAAACAAATAAAGCTTCGTGGAAGCAAGGAGGAATGCTAATTGGAAGAGAGGTGAAAAAATGGAAAGGCCAAACATTGTTGAGATCATCTACAGATACCTCAATCAACCAGGATTTTGACAGATGTGGCAGCAGAAAGACAACAGTGAGCCATGTGCGAGACGTTAGGGGTAGTACCCCGTAGGGGGACAGCAACACAGAGGGTGAACAGCATGCTCTGTTGCTATGAGCTTCGGAGGCAGCGTGTTTAGAAAGGGAGAAAGGAGAGCACTCGAAGTGGCAATGAGGAGCAAGGGAGGTCATCTATTCCGACTCCAGGTCCAGAAATAAGAGGAGTGAGAGAGAGGAAACAGGCATGACTTTTAAGGGCTGCAGGGAAGCAAGGTCCTTTCAGATGTCAGTTGGAAGATGATGGTAAAGATGTGAGAAATCAACATACTTTGACTGTATGCAGGTATTCTAAAATTACGTTACTCATCCCCCCCCCCAAAAAAAAAGACCTACTAAGGACAATAGAACCAACCCTTCGGGTACACAGAGAAAACAGTCCATACAGATTAAGTAATAATAACACAGGTATCTTCCACCTCCTGCTTAACATCAATCATCCATTCATCCATTACTGAAAATCATATATTCTACAAGAAATGCCAAAAAAGAACCTATTTTCCAATATTTCAAGTGAAAATTATTATAAATTGTAATTGTAAATTTTAATTCATTACATATCAACCCAAAACTACTAACCAACTTCTTAAAGTGTAACTAAAACACAGTAAAGCACCTATAAATAAGTAGCAAACTCCCCTGTAAGGATGTAAAATGCTTACAAAATCACTTCCTGATCAACAGCAATTCCCATGCTTGTTACCAGTTGCCTAATACGCAGTAACATGCTGCACATCCTCTTTGTTGACATGTGGTACACTTTACAAATTGTTTACATGTGATTGTGACATTACACTCATTACAATTGGAATTTGACACAAGACTTCCCCACAAGTTACTTTAAAATGCTGTATATGGTATTACTGAGTTTCCGGAATATAAATACAAATTTTTCTTATATAACCATTGGCCAAAACACATTGAACTGAGAGATAAGAACATCCTAGGGTATTTGGGTTAAATACTAAGAGGCTTTCTACTAAGAAAAACAATTGTGTAATTGTGAAGTCATTCTGCTTCACAGAGTAAGCACTGGCTTATTACATTTGTTCAACTGGGTTGATGGTAGCTTTAGTGTGTAAAGTTACGCAGGTTTACTATTCCCTCGAAACATCAAGATTCTCATGTTCAAAAAAGGAAAATAACAGGGCTCTCCTCAAGGGAGTTTTTTTAAGACTTACATGAGATAATGCATATAAAGCAGTTAACACAGTGACCTAGCATATAGTACATGCTCAAAAAACGGTTTCTAGAATTATTTTTATTGTTTATCCAGAAAGTATAGATTGTAAAAATTTACACATGCATTTTCTTGTTTGATCATTAAGACAAAACAACTCTATACAGGAGAGAAACAGGATATGGATTATTACTGCCACTTCACAAATTAAAAGACAAGTGCTTAAAAAAAGTAAAGTGACTTTCCCAAAGCTACATGGTTACCCTGCAAGATCTACCAGGACTGGAACCCCAAACCAGGAGCTGGCAAACTTTTTCTTAAAGAGCCAGACAGTATTTTAGATTTGCAGGCCATAGGGTCTCTGTTGCAACTAATCAACTCTGTTACTATAGCACAAAAGCAGTCATAGGTAATATGTAAATGGATGAGTGCACCTGTGTTCCAAGGTACCAATACCTTATTTACAAAAACAGGCAGTGGGTTAGAGTTGGTTCAGGGCTGTAGTTTACAGACCCCTGCCCTGGATCTTTGAGTTACTAGTCCAATGCATTTTCCACTACTCTCTAGTTGCGACCTATTTTCAGAACAGTGTTTAAGCCTGTGTCACTTAACGACATTAACTGTCGGGGGGGGGGGGGGAATCAGAAATAATTTATAGGGGTGCCTGGGTGGCTCAGTCGCTTAAGTGTCTGACTCTTGGTTTCAGCTCAGGTCGAGATCTCACGGGTCATGGGATGGAGCCCCACCTTGAGCTCAGCGCTCAGCAGGGAGTCTGCTCGAAGATGTTCTCCCTCTGCTCTTCCCCCCACTCACATGCATGCTCTCCCTCTCCTTCTCTCTTAAATAAATAAATTTTTTAAAAAAGAAATACTTTATAAAAGATCATTGGAAACAGTAAGGTATTACATGAATTTTATAATTAATGTTTTTCCCTTTTCTCCAGCTTTTAAAACTCTCTCTCAGTGCTCCCCTTATTTCTTTCTCCTCTAATAAAGCAGTTTGGCCCAGAAGTAAACACTGTTTTATCTCTCCAAAGTGCTCAAGAAAAAATGTGTTTGCAGAATCTTATTCTAAAGCAATAGTCATGCCATTAGATATTAGAATGAACAAACTTCTCCAAATCTCATCTTTGAAAATGGCGAGAAAGTCAAGCCTTCTCAGGATGTCTTGTGCAAGCATGTTTTTAGGGGAGCAGGGGAGCAAAGGGAGCAATGATAAGTAACTACTATATTCTCAGCCTCAAATAACAGAATGATTATCAGTTTTCTCATTATAGAAGCTCTACGGCATGATGATAAGGACACTGGGCTTGGAATTCTAATTAGGAATTCTTCCTCGGCCACTAAGTATCCCTGTGATTTAAAAACCCACGTAAAAAGAGTTGGAAAGATTACAACACATAGCTATTTTGAAATACCAACCATCATAAGCACTATTGTTGCATCTGAAATCATAAACTTATTAATCAAGTTCACATCCATATTTTTTTTGTTTTGTTTTTTAAAATTTTTTTAATTATTTATTTATGATAGTCATACAGAGAGAGAGAGAGCCAGAGACAAGGCAGAGACACAGGCAGAGGGAGAAGCAGGCTCCATGCACCGGGAGCCCGACGTGGGATTCGATCCCGGGTCTCCAGGATCGCGCCCTGGGCCAAAGGCAGGCGCCAAACCGCTGCGCCACCCAGGGATCCCTCACATCCATATTTTTAATAGAGGTACAATATCATACAATACTGTGTATCATGAGTACAGTATGATTTATAAAGCATCCAAGGTAACTACTGCTGAGTATGAAGAAATTTTTCTGCCAAGGAGCTAAAAGTTCTTTAAAAATAGGGATCCCTGGGTGGCACAGCGGTTTGGCGCCTGCCTTTGGCCCAGGGCGCGATCCTGGAGACCCGGGATCGAATCCCACGTCGGGCTCCCGGTGCATGGAGCCTGCTTCTCCCTCTGCCTGTGTCTCTGCCTCTCTCTCTCTCTCTATCATAAATAAATAAAAAATTTAGAAAAATTAAAAAAAAAATAATCCCTCATTTAGTGTTCCTTTGAAATTAAAAGAAACCAGAATGTATTACGTGATGTGTGCTAGGCATTTTACATGCATCTATTCATTTCACCTTCACAACAACCTAGAGGAGAAACTGAGACTCAGGGAAATGTAGTAACTTGCTGAAAGCACAAAGTTCCTAAGTGGCAACAGATCTTGGATCTACATCCAGGCTAGACTGATTGTAAAGCTTGTGTTCATTACATAACACTGCCTCTTCAGCTTTTAGATTTGGGGTCCATAAAGAGCTAGCTGCCTCATACGAGGTTAAAGAATAATTACTTTCAATGTAGTAGAAGGGAAATCCTCAGATGGTGGGACACTGTTTGGCTATATTAAATTGCCTCCAAATAACATACTAATTTGAAGATAATTTCCAGACAATTCCTATTTAATCAAACCAGTCTTTTCCCCACTAGTTAGAGAAATTAGGATATTACTGACTTTAAGCCTGAGATATGCAAAGAAACAGTTCCGGCATTTGGATAAGAGAAAAAATAAAGCAAAGGGTAAGTTTCCCGAAACTCCAATGGCATGTGAATAAACATAACAAGAACATTTCCACTGGAAATGCCAGAAGTTATCACTTCCAGAAAGGAGGCTGCTTTCTCAATAATTTTTTTCCATGAAATTAGAGAAATTGTCACAAAACAAAAATGGTGACCCAGGAGCTTTTATAGAACTAAATCAGTAAATTAGAGGCTTTTTCATTTTGACATTAAATATAATACACAAAAGGAGAAAAATAAAAGTATATGAAATATTTTATAAATCTATGCCCCTTTTCCCATTTATTTATTTAAACCACTCTGGTCCTTGAGAACAAGAGTCTTTTTTTTTTCCTTGATAAAATAACATCCGCTCCGCCCTCTGCTGCTTACCTGCTGCAGATCGTGCTGAGGGCTCCGTATGGATTACAGTCACATGGCAGACAGAGCCCAGAAGTGAGATTCAGGTAAAAGCCCTCCCTGCAGCTGTCACAGCGAAGCCCTTGATAATGCGGCTGACACTCACATTGCCCTGTGGTCTGGTTGCAGCGATTCACATCCAGGCTTCCCACCACAGAGCAGTTACATGCATATTCTAGGAAGGCAAGAAGGAAAGAGACATTATTAACCAAGATTTAATGTTTTCTTAATAAAATGAACCCTATTGTATTTTTCCTAATAAGTGTTGATGACAATTTTGTAAGGATGGATAAAATTAATTCTGGCTCAAATTCACTTTCTGTCCCGTTTATTTTATTTAAGATGGGAAATGTATAAAGTATGTAAAACTATCCATCATTCATAAATATAAAGCTAACATTCTCAATGCCCTTGCCAGTACTCTCTATATTCTCGCCCTACCCTACACTCCAATATGGGGTGGGGGAAGTCCTTTATACTATTCAGTTTTTCAGGACTGGAAACCTCTAAAGGCAGGGCCTGTGCTTACCTACACGGCAGGGAGAGCAGAGGTTGGAAATGGCAACGTGTTAAATAATAAATAGTCCCACTGCAGAGCAGCAAAAGCCTAAGGCTCCAATGGTTTACTGTGGTAACTCACACTAGTCAGACAAAATTGTGCTACAGCTGGAATCAGAAGCTAATATGCTCTTCCCAGGAAGGAATTCAGGGAGACTTGACACTTTAAGGTAAGGAAAGGATGAACAATAAATCCTAGATGAGAAAGTTTACACAGTCATCCTGATCGGTGGGCTAAAGCCAATCACAGTTTGAATCTATTCCCTAGGTTACAAGATCTAGAAAATAAACTTTCCTTTAGCTACATTTCAAAGAGTTCTGTGGACGAAAATATTTTAAAGTCCTTGGCTTTAGCCTTTAAATGTAGATATATTTAAAGGTCAACTCAAATTTGGTTTTTGCTATTGTTTACATTCATTTTATCAAGAAGTTATTTTCAACATGGTTGGACACAGTATCAACACAGGATTTTGTGAGCATGTCAAAAATGAGCAAAGTCAACTGCAGATAAAATAAAATCTTGTATAAAATCTTGTACACAGTTTAGGAATAGCCCTAATTCCAAAACAGCTGCAAACCTAGGTTTAATAAGCTCCCCCTCCCCCCCCAAAAAAAAAAATCAATGGTACAAATTACACTTCTGAGTAGGTAAGGAACTATATGAAATGGTGTTACATTGATTACTATTTAGCTTGGAAAAAATTATCTTTAATGTCATTTTTGATGGTTTTTTAAAAGTTACTGAATAACTGCAAATCCAGGGTCTTAAGAGAACGTTATAAAGGCTTCTGCTCCTCTAGTATGGAAAAGGAAATGAAAATTCCTAATGTCATCACAAGCAGCTTATCCACACCAGTCAAAGTAAAGGATTCCACAGAGAATTCCCACGTGGCCGCACCCATACCAACGCCATACCTCCCACTCTTCATCAGTTCCTAAACTTTGGGGTCGGCTTCTTTCCTTGCTCTCTCCATCTCTTCTAATACGTAAGACAGATGGATGAATATACATATGCTGGTGAGTGATTTCCTTTATGCCTAATCCAAGAGTGGGTGGTGAATTAGTTAAAAATCCCAGAGAAGAATTTAAGATTTCTTCAGCCCCAAACTTAGGAAAGGTATCAGTTTCCCCTCCCAGTCAACTGTCTTGTTTTACTAGGCTACGTAACCGTGACATTTCTTTCAGAGTTACTTGTTTTCACTTTATTTCTAGTGTCTGGTGTGTATCTGTGTGTGTATGTGTGGTTTTTGTAAATAAGGAAGCCACGTTTAGTGGCCTGCAAACCTGCCAATGACAACTTCATGGTAAGACCTTCACTCCACCAAAAATGACCAGAACGCTTAAAATAACATTTTCCTTCCAAATCTGGCAGAATTTCCACATACATCCAATTCCTCCTGCCGGACCAGTTTCATCACAAGTTAAACTAACCGACTATGCTAGTGTGGGCAGACCCAGCTCAAAAAAGTGAATAGGTTAAGAAAAAAGTCTAAGGCCGAGAATTTTATTCTATTACTTCCTTGCTAATGTACTTCCATCTGAAACCTGAATCAGTGTTCCCAATCAATGAGATGGGTATTTTTTTTTTAAACAAAATAATCAGGGGATCCCTGGGTGGCTCAGCGGTTTAGCGCCTGCCTTCAGCCCAGGGCGTGATCCCAGAGTCCTGGGATCGAGTCCCGCGTCGGGCTCCCTGCACGGAGCCTGCTTCTCCCTCTGCCTGTGTCTCTGCCAGTCTCTCTCTCTCATGAATAAATAAATAAAATCTTTTTTAAAAAAGAAAATAATATAAAAATTTTGAGGAAAAACCTTTTTTTTTTTTCCAGTAAAGTTCTAATGGGGAAACTTCAGTACTAATCAAGTTCACTAGCTATTTATTACTGTTATGGAGCCAAGCTAATCTCTTCAATATCCTCTGAACATATTTTTAGTCTAATCTTTGGACCTTTGCTCACTGTGTCTTCCTTGAAATGCTCTCCACTCTCCACATATTCAAACCTATTCCCTATTTCAGGAATCAGCTGAAACTTACTCCTCCACAAACTCTTATTACCCCTGGCGTGAATCTAAGAGAACATCTCCTACCTGTAACTCTTATATGCCAATAATCTGAAGAAGCAGTAAAGTGAAGCAGTTATGAGTACAGACTACAGAGGCAGACAACTATAGGTTTAAATCTAGCTCTCTCTTTTACGAACTTTATGGACTTAGACAAGTTAACTAACCTTGTGCCTTCCTTTTCTTGCCTATAAACAGGGCATAATACAGTACCTATTACACTCGGCCCCAACACCTGAGCTAGAGGTAGGTCAGAGTGCTGCAATATGCAATACAATAGCTGGAAGAAGGAGATGCTAGATAAAATAACAGAAACACAAGTCAGATGTCAGATTCATAGGACACAGCTTTGTTGTACCCTGTGGATAAGAAAGCTTACGATTGGGTTTATTACTATGGCAGTTTTTGACAATATTTAGGAAATAAAATTAGTGTCCCAACATTCAAAAATCCAAGTTGTAGTTATCTAGGAAGAAAATGAGAGGTATCCTATGTATCCTGGGCTCCACATATTACCGATATAGGCACCTACGAATACAATGATGAACACAAAAGGGTTGAGTATGTGGTTTTAGAGAGGACAAAAAAGAGCATTTATTTGATTATATGCCCCTTGTATGAATCGTCCTAACAGTAGTGGAATACCTGGCAAAAAATTCAGCAAGAGAGACAGCCCCAGAAAGGGGGTTGATTTATGAAGACAAAATGCACTATCACATTAACATTCTTCCTCAAATTAACCAAAGGAACAGAAGTTAAAGCAAAGCATACCAAATGCCAGGGAACACGTGCATTTCTTCTGTTTGGAGCTCAGAATCTGAGGCCCTATCCCAGGGATTGACCTCAAACGAAATGATCCAAGTTAAATGAATAGTATGGGAAACAGTAATAAAGGTAAAGCACCACGAATCTGCAATACATTGTGTCAGGATAACTTGTCAGCTTGTAAATAGAGTAAAAGCTCGGAGTCTTCACGGTTCTTGACATTCATATAGAACCAGACAGGAGTTAATGCAGAAACAATGCAGTTTACTAGGAGGTGGGCAATATGAGAGAGAAGAAAGGAATTTCGATTGACAGAAGCAGTGGGAAGGACCCATAGCCAAGAACAAGAGACGAAGGGCGGACTTCTTAATGAGGTAGACTCTTAGACAACAAAGCAGCACAAAGGAGTCAGTGACATGACAGATGGTAAGTCACCAGGATGGATGTTGATGGGAATGGAACAGTACGAAGAGGACACAAAAACTAATCACGGACAAGTCTGGATGAAATGCCAGAAATCTCCTTTGGTTGCCTAAGAGTACATATGAAGTAAATTCTCCGTCATTGGAGCTGTGGGTTTTTTCTCAATGTCCTGTGACTCTTGGGAAAGCTCTATAGATAAATAATTAGAGAAAAGTATCATAAATGTTAGCAGAGAGATGGCAGTCTTTGGCAATATTTTTTTCTTTTTTGTTTGGCTTCTGAAGAGCAATGAAATACTTTGAACAGCACTGAGTTGATGCCTAAAGAAGAAAAAGAAACTAAAATCTGGTGCCAAACTGTTTGAAAATAGAAATATAGAGGCCCGGAGGAGAGACAGTAACTCGGGATTTTTCTCTGAGAACTTGAACTTACGTGATGATTTTGTAGTAAAAGTACCCAAAGCAATCACTGCATTTAAATCAAATATTGAACTTTTTCAAACATTCCTCACCAAGGGTCAAGAGATGAACATTTTCAGCAATGAAAAACAAATATAGAGTAACTTTGCTTAGAAGTCCCATAAGCTCCCTGACTCTCTGTGCACAAACACCTGTACTGGTAAGAGACCGTCTCCGTGCACATACTAAAGTTCAGCTTTGAACCACCTCAGGTCACTGCTCAGTAAAACATCCATCATATCCTCTAGAGAATTTTTATTGTGTTTTGGTATCTGCAACTACTTTGATGGTAGTTTTTAGAAAAATATTAACTGTGATCTCTGTCTCTCTGCCTCTTTTTGAAGTCCTTTCTGACTACTGTAATGAACTATGATGTCTGGAAACTCAAGCAATTTGGTACAATAGTGTGTTAGCCTTTTGCAGATAAAAAAAGAACTATAAAAGCAGTAAATGAAAGATGTGAAATAAGAAAATGAAAAAATTATGTCCCCTGTCAATTCATGAGGCAAATGTCATAGAACAAAGACTGTTAATTGATAAGAGCACTGTTGCTGAACTAAATTGATTACAAAATAAGTATTGCATTTATGTATAGATACTGGAAAAATACTTGTAAATATAACTAACACACAGAGCACTCACAGGAATCTGGTTCAGGAATATAGACTGAAATTCTGTTTATAGCCTCTTGCAAAATTGTGAAAATACCTTTGCAAAACTAAATTTCTGACTCCTTTTTGTTCCTTCAACAATGATTTCACTCTTGCTTTCAGTATCTTCAGATTTCAAAAGAATAAAAAAATTAAGAATATTTTTTTAAAACTGCTCTAGGCTATTCCAAAGCTTTTCATTCTCCCCTATATTCAGAAGACATACAAAATGTACTATAATATTTGTTAACGCATCTTCTGTTCAATGTCAAAGAAGCAAAAGCTAGGAGACATGTATTTAAAATCTATCAAGGCTTAGTACTCAATCTTATAACCAAAATTTAAAGCATTAATAGAAAAAAAAATAAAGCATTAATAGAATTGAATACAATATGAGTAAATTGTATTGGATATAAATTTTAAAATAAACAAAATATTAAAAGAAAAAAGCAATGAGGTTTTGCTAGACCATGTTCTTTTCTTTTTTCTTTTCTTTTTTTTTTAACTATATCCTTAGATTTTGCAAGAAGAGAGCCTTGGTGTCCTACAAGCAATTACTCTAGCTGGACTGTGTGACACTAAAGTCACAGGGGACCCACCTAATAACTGAAGTCTTTTGCAAAGCTAGTGTTACAATTAAAATAGCAAGAATTGATGAATACTTCAGTTGGGGATCCCTGGGTGGCGCAGTGGTTTAGCGCCTGCCTTTGGCCCAGGGCGTGATCCCGGAGACCCGGGATCGAATCCCACATCGGGCTCCCGGTGCATGGAGCCTGCTTCTCCCTCTGCCTGTGTCTCTGCCTCTCTTTCTCTCTCTCTCTGTGTGTGTGTGACTATCATAAATAAAAAATATATATATAAAAATACTTCAGTTGGTTACTGCACAAAAAGTTGTGGGACATTTTAGGGTTTAAAACACTATCTAACTGGGGACACCTGGGTGGCTCAGTTGGTTAAGCAACCAACTCTTGATTTGGGCTCAAGTTGTGATCTCAGGGTCGTGCAATGGAGCTACAGTGTAGCCTGCTTGAGATTCACTCCCTCCCTCTCCTTCTTTCCCTTCCCCTTGCCCCCCCTTCCCCAGTTCCTGAACATGGGAGTGTGCTTTCTCTCTTAAAAAAACAATAAAATAAAAATAAAAATAAAAAAATAAAATAAATAAATGAAATGTTATTTAACTAAAAGAAGTAGAATCTTTTCTTTTTTCCTTTGACTCCAACTTAAGTTGTAATTGCTTTTGGCTCCAACTTGGTTGTAATTGCTCTTATGTAGAATGAAGGAGAAGAAGAAAAAATAAGATAAAAATATATAGGATTCCCATCCCTTTGCATACACAACTGTTTCTGTTCCGTTGAGATCCATCATTAAAAACTGTACTCTATTTAAACAAACACCAGGGAAGTAACGTAAGTGTAACCATTTTGAATGTGTCTGGTCTGTCTTTTCCACAAATCTAAGATAATATCTACAAAAATAATATCTCTCGATTTTCAAATTGAAAAGAAATTTTAAAAATGACTGTCAGAATCAACCGTAGGAATATTTAATTCAAACTTCTGCCTATACATCAAAAGAATACAGCAACAACAACATGTAATAATACTGTCTTGACTCCAGGCCTGATTTCCAAAGTATATGGTACACCTATTTCAAAATGTACTTTTTATTAGGCCCATATCCATCTTTGTAGGTTTAGAGTAAAGGAATCTTGGAAAGGGCTTCATTCTAGAGAAAAGGAACTGTCAACACAGAATTTTTATTTTTATAAAAGGTCTTACTCTAGCATAACACTGATACTCAAATTACATTTCACATTTATGTTATGCCAGGGTAGGGTCACAAATCTTTGCAAAACCGGGAAACCCAGTATGAGAGCTGATGAGTTTCTTGCATTAAAGCAGACTTCACAGAAATGTGGAAAGTTTTAAAGCCACTACTTTTATTTTTTTTTTAAGATTTTATTTATTTGACACAGAGACAGAAAGCATAAGCAGGGGGAGCAGAAGGCAGAGGGAGAAGGAGAAGCAGACTCCCCGCTGAGCAGGATGCGGGGCTGGATCCCAGGGCCCTGAGATCACGACCGGAGCTGAAGGCAGATGCTTAACTGACTGAGCCACCCAGGCGCCCGTAAGGCCACTGCTTTTAAAGAAAAGCGTTAAGCTTTACCTTTTAAAATAAAAATGTATCCATTAAAACTCCCAGTCACAATTCACTGTCCCCAAACATTTCTTCTACTTTACAGTAGATGCATGAAAAAAAAAAAAGTGGGTAACAAAGACATGGGTGTTGTAGAAATTTTTCTGCCTCACACTTAAGGGCCATGTTCTTGTTGCTTGTCCCTGGCTCGCTGCCAATTTTCCACAATTCAAAGACAATTCATCTAATTAATGAGACAAAATGACAAGTTCTGGGAAAAACTGTAACAACCAGCTTTCACTACTACTAATAACCAAGATGATATGACCGGTTATTGAGCATACGCCACATGTGTCTCCAACATCACACTGAAAACGTCACGGGTACACACCCCTCAGTCTTCACCACAGTCCTGTGAGGTAGGTGCCTTGAAGGACAAACGGACATCTCAGAGAATTGCAACAATCATACAACTAACCGGTACAGGAGATCAGATTGCAACTCAAACTGAAGAACTCCAAAGTCCATGGTCTTTTCACTATAGGAAACTTCTGACTATAAAAGTAGAAAAGAAAAAAAAAAAAAACAACACTAGACAGACCCACGACATCTTTTTTTTTTTTTTGAAGATTTTATTTATTTATTCATGAGAGACACAGAGAGAGGCAGAGACACAGGCAGAGGGAAAAAGCTGGCTCCGTGCAGGGAGCCCGAGGCGGGACTCGATCCCAGGACCCAGGATCACGACCTGAGCCAAAGGGAGATGCTCAACCACTGAGCCCCCCGGGCGCCCCAAGGCCCAGGACGTCTTACAACCAGACTTTGCTGATCATTTACCAGCTCTGTAACCTTCAATAAGTCTCACTGCTCTGAGGTTCAGGGTGTCAATCTATAAAATGTGGATAGTTCTTGTCACCTGTCTATATGAAATATAGATAAAGCTACGATAATATATACATGATCTTTATGCTAAAACTATAAGACAAAAAAATAAAAAAACTGTAAGACACTGGAGCAAAAATATACAAAAAAGACCTGAATAAATAGACACAACATCTCAACTAAATCTGCAGATTCAGTGAACCCCAGTCAAAATCCCATCAGGATCTTTTGGTAGGTATTCACAGGCTGACTCTAAGATAAATAAGAAAAAGTAAAGAAACTTGAATGAAGAAGAATAAAGTTGGAAGACTTTCAGCAACTCATTCCAAAACTTAAAGCTACAATGATCAAGACAATGTGTTGTTGTTGAAAGAAAAGACGCAAAGGTCAATGGAACTAAACAGCCCAGGAATAGATCCTCATAAATATTATCAACTAATTTTTGGCAAGGTATAAAAGGAATTCACGGGAAAAGGATTTTTTTTTTCAATAGATGGTGTTGGAACAGTTGTGTGTCCCCATGTAAAAAACCTGAATTTTGGCCTAACCTCACACCTTGTCAAAAAAACCTAATTCAAAATAGTTCATAGCCTCAAATGTAAAATGTAAAGCTACAAATACCTCTAGAAGAAAACATGGGAGAAAATGTGACTGGCCTTGGACTGGCCAAAGGACTTTTAGATACAACACCTAAAGCAAAATCCATAAAAGGAAAATTTATAAAATGGACTTTATCGCAATTTAAAACTTTTGCACTTTACAAAACTACTGAGAGAATGAAAACACAGCCATGAACTAGGAGAATATTTGCAAATCACATTTCTGCCAAAGGACTTGTGTCAAGAATATACAAAGAACTCTCAGCACTTAACAGTAAAAAACTACAATTTTAAAACAAGGGAAAGGTCTGAACAGATACTTCACCAAAGAATGTGTATGTATGACAAATAGACACTTGAAAAGATGCTCAACATCTTTTATTAGGAAAATGCAAACTGAAACCATAATGATATACTACTACACCCTTAACAGAATGGTTGAATTTTAAATAACTGGTGCTGTTAACAGTGCTGAGCAACTAGAACTCTTACGAGTTACTAACAGGAATGCTTAGAAAACAATCCGGTGGTTTCTTATGAATTTAAATTTACACCTACCATATGACCCAGCATTTCTAATCCCAGACATTTACCCAAGAAAAATGAGAACTTCCGTTTGCAGGTAAGTATAACTGAATGTTTACAACAGTTTTATTCATAATCACTAACAACTAAAAATTACCTAAATGTCAACTGGTGAATTGTTAAATAGACTGTGGCCCTTTTTATATGGCATACTAACATTTTTTTCACATCACAATCTGTTCCTGATTTATTAACTTGATCTGTCTATTCCTGTACCAGTATAGCAAGAAAAAAAAAAGTTTTAGTGACTGCATCTTTATAACATGTTTCACTAATGGAGTGCTGCTCGTTACATTTTCTTCTAGTTCTTGTTAGTTATGTTTCTATCTGAACTCTACCGCCACATTTCCTCCAAAAAAGATCTTGTTGTATTTTTCCCATTAATTCCACTTATTCTACAAATTAGTGTATCAAGAACTGGTCGCTTTACAATATTCCATTTTTCTACCTGTGCACGTGGGTGTATTCAGTCCGTGTATTCAGTCTTCCTGTATATCCCTCAGCAAAATTTCATAATGTAAAAATAGATCTACAGGAGTTCCATACATACCTTGATGAGGTTATTCCTAAACCTTTTATCATTTGTGGTAGTAGAGGCAGTAGCGGTTAGTGTGATTTTTTTCTCATTATCTCCTCTAATTAGTATTAGCTAGAAATACTTAGTTTTTTGGAGATATATACACAGTTCTTTTGATGAACTCTCATTATTTCTAATTTTTTACCTTGATTCTTTGAGTAAGACTTCTATTTTACATTACGCAGAGGTCTTCCACTGAAGGTCATATCTTACCTGACTATCAATAGATAGTTTTCTCAGTTTTCTCAACTACAGATGTTTGTTGGTAAAATAGAGCAAAGTGTTTTTCACGCAACTGCTTATCTTAATCCCTAGGTCAGCCTTATTATTAATTATAATAAAAGTAACTACCACTTGCTATTTCCTACAGTGCCTCTGCCTTTATCAGTCACACATTTTAGTTGGGTGAACACTTCGCTTCACGACTGCCCTGCAAGGGGTGTTTATCCATAAGGAAACTGGAACTTAAAGGCTCGAAGTCGCTGCTCAGGACCACAGAGTTACTGTACGTGGTGAGACAGCATCAGACCCAGGTTTCTCTTACTCAAGTGCTCTTCCTCATTCCACCTCACCACAGAGCTTTCTTCCTTTAAGAAAAAAGGAAGGAGACAGGGGAAACACAAGAAAAAGAAACAGAAATTCCAGCTACTAAATACTAAATACCATTGGGTGGTTTTTGTTTATTTTGTTTTGTTTTCAGTCTGTTTTCTTTGTAAGCAGGTGACATCAAGTCAAATGACTACCAAACAGTAGGGTGGGGGGAAACAGCTGCTCGAGCGACAAAAATAATTCTCAACGGGAGACTTAGAACACCTTGCACTTGCTTTTGGTCACTTAGTCTTAATATACTGTTCAGAACCAAAAAACATACACTCATGATTTAATATTTGGGACCAATTTATTTTATTTAAATGCAATCTCATTGCTAAAAAAAAATACTATTAGTATCTCCAGTGTCTTTCTATATCCTGGATACAGACTATGCTGAACTACAGACTACGCTACCTGAACATAGGCAAAAAAAAAAATTTTCTGGGCCACTGTTTTTCTATTTGTTTGCATTTTTCAAGGCTTTTTTAAAAAAACAATTTTGCCATTTAGTAAGAGTTATTGCTTACGTTTTGGAAGGATATTTTATTATTTCTGGCTATTATCAAATTGGGAATGTACTCCAAGAATGGACCAAATACCACCCATATGGCTTGAAAGAACTATATCAAACTGAATTTATATGAACTTTTTTACTTATAAAATGTTCACAATATCCTTCAGTTTAAGGGCAGGTGGGAAGGAGGGAAGAGCAAATACAGAAAATGAATTTGTACAACTTAAAATCTGACTCCAGACTATAATAGAAAGAGAGCAGTCGATGAGGTCAAGGGACCTGGGTTCAAATTCTGACCACTGTTTATGATTTTAAATCTATTGTCCTCTTTGTAAAGATTTTTTTTTATAAAATTGGGATAATGATACCTAACTTATCAGGATATCCTAAGAATTACAGGAGAAAAGGCAAAGAAAACACCTACGACAGGGCCTTCTCTTTCCCCACCCTACATTTTTTATTAGAAGCAATCTTTTTAGCAAAGTAGCAATCCTTAGATGTTACTACAGACTGCAAGAATTGAGAACAGTGACCATCAGAGAGAGATCTCTGAATACACTCAAATTACCCTAAATAATGTCATTAATGCCTTAATTTTGTAGTAGTAGAACAGAAAGGATGGGAAAAAGAGAAGAGCTTCAATTTCAAGTGCTGCCAATTGCTTCTGAGGTTGGGATTAGATTTGCCTTAGTGTGTCTATTTACAGAGCACAGCTGAGCAACTTAAAGGCTACCACTATTTGCTCATTGTAATACCTGGAAAATTAGTTTGGAGAAAAGGAGCACAGAGAGAGTAAGAGAAAAGGTCAACTGAATAATACTATCCTAAGGTATCCAGTGAAATAACCTAGGAATTGTTCCTAATTTCTAATAAAAGAAGTTTGGCCTTACATATTGTAATTTAACATCCATCCCAGCCAATTTTTAAACATATTATTAAATGGATGGCTTATGGATTATTAGGAATAAATATGTATTTGATTATAAAATTATGCTATACCACTTGGGAAAATACATGGGGCATATAGGGACACATACCACTCACCATGACTGAAACAAAGACTGACAGGAACAGGAAAAGAAAATACATATTAGAAAGGCATACTTGGGCCCTTTATCCTGGAACAATTCTCCAAGTCAGTGCCACCTGCTTCAGGATCACCTAGGGAGCACAGTGAAACAATGGTTGCCGGGTCCCCTCCTATACCTATTGAATAGAAATCTCTGTGGGGGTGGCGGGTAGGTCCTCAGGAATATGCATTTTTTTACAAACTTCAAAAATGATTCTGATATGCCTAAAGAGTTTGCTATAAGCAAAGGGGAAATATGAAAAATTCTTGAGCAGAGTAATGATATGGCCAGAGGTGGGATTCAGAAGTAGAAACAGTAACACAAAAATAACAACAACAATGACAACAGTAATGATCTCCACTCCACTATCCAGTGCTTATTTATTTACTCATTACATGCCAGGCACTGTTTTATGTACTTTACGTGCACAAACATTTAAAACTTCCAAAGGACCTATCTATAAGGTAGGTCAGGTGACACAGGGGATAAAATAAGGAAATGGAGGCAGAGAGAAAGTAAGGAATTTCCCCAAAGTCAGAAGGCCACAGATGTCCGACTGAGATTAGATTACCTTAAGCAGCAGTGTGAAGAAGGGACCAGGAGGGAGGACACTGGAGGTGGGAGATTTACTGATAATCAACTGCGGCTGTCCAACAGGAAACTCTAAATGTGGGCAGGGTCACTAGTCAAGATTGCTTCCACAAACATACAGATACCTGTCTGTATATTCTACAGTGAAATTAAATCTGTTTGCTTTTTAAATAAATAGACACTGCAAGGCAGAAAATATACCTGTCTGCAGTTGTCTGCGGTGCTAAAAGTTTAATAAATTTGGAGTTAAGAGCCAAGTGAAATGGCTGAGCCTTGAGTTGTTCCAAAGAAGTACTTTTTCCTGTTGGAACTGGAAGTGGGCTCTCTAACGTGTCCGCCCTATCTAATCCTCTTACTCTTCAAAACATGTTGACAAATTCTTCCCACTCTCCTGCCACCCTTGCTATTATCAAACACTTATACAGTATAAACATTGTTCTACATTGCAAGCTGTGAGGTTCTTTGCTTTATCATCATGACTAAGCATTTGGGTAACACTTCAAATTCAAAAATCTTAAGGGCATCAGAGTGGAGAAACCCCTTTTCCAACTCCACAGCTCACTCCTGCTCTTGTACAAGCTGTTAGAGGAAACTAATCACACCTCCTTTACACACACACACTCACAGGATGCTCAAAAGAAAACTGAAATGGTCAGAAGTCAATGCTAAAATAGTCTGGGAGCCCCCCCCCCTTTTTTTATTGAGAATTTGGGAGCACCAAGATGTTAAATTCACAAACAATACAAAGCACAATCCTCAAACTTCCCCTTATCACTGCCAAGGCACTAATGGAAGGTAACAATCTCAGAAGGTCTCAAGGACCAGCAGTTAATAATAAATCAAAAAAGAGATAATCTGACTCCCTCCACTCCTAAAGTCCTAGTCTGAGAGACAGTCCAAATATCTAGGAGAAACAGAGGCTAAGTGAAATTTACCTCCACTCTAGTGGAATTTGCCTATTCTTCCTCCTTCACTTCGGATTTCAGGTATCCCATTCACTACCTTCTGTACCTTTATAAGCTATCACTACACCACTGGCAGGATTACAAAATGGTGCGATCACTGTGGGAAACAGTATAGGGTTTCCTATAGAAGTGGAACCACCCTGTGATCCAGTGATCCCACTTCTGGGTATACATCCAAAAGAACTGAAAGCAGAGCCTTGAAGAGACATTTGTGCATCTCTGTTCAGAGCATTGTTCATAACAGCCAACACATGGAAGCAATGGAAAGGTCCACTGATGGATGAATGGATAAACAAAATGTAGGCTATATACACAATGAAACATTATTCAGCCTTAAAAAAGCAAGGGTATCTATCCTGTCCCGAGCTACGATATGGATGAACCTCCAAGTCATAAAGTGAAATCAACCAGTCACAAAAAAAGGCAAACACTGCATGATTCCATTTATATGAGGCATCTAAAGTAGTCAAATCCAGAAAAACAGAGAGCAGAATGGTGCTTACCAGGGATTAGGAAGCGACAAGGACTAAGGAAGAATTCTACTTAATTCTATCAAAGAGTTTTAAATTTGCAAAATGAAACAATTCTGGAGATGTGTTTCACAACAAGTAAATATACTCAACACTACTGAACTTACACAGTGGTGAATTTTATGTGTTTTTTAATCAAAATAGAAAATAGGTGGGGTAGAAGCTATCATCATATAGCAGGTTTGTTTGCATTTCTTACTTTGCCAAAGGAACTAGGAAATTTTAAGTGCTGAGACTTAGGAATCTGATTATCTGGTCTACCCCCTTTATACAAATAACTGAAGCTAAGAGTAGTGAGCAGTAATTTCCCATATAAGCTTTGAAGCCAGACAGACCAGACAACAAACACAGGCTCTACACTGAGCTGTGAGCATGTTCAACTGCAGAGATTACATGAAATAATGTAGCACAGGGCCTGACACACAGGTCTCCTTCCCTTTCAGCAATCTGGCATGGTTCATTCTAGAGTCAGGGCCCCATCTGGATTGACAAGGATAGAGTGATCATTTAAAAAGACACAGTTGGGGGATCCCTAGGTGGCTCAGCAGTTTAGCGCCTGCCTTTGGCTCAGGGCACGATCCTGGAGTCCCGGGATCGAATCCCACGTCGGACTCCCGGCATGGAGCCTGCTTCTCCCTTTGCCCGTGTCTCTGCCTCTTTCTCTCTGTCATAAATAAATAAATAAATAAATAAATAAATAAATAAATAAATAAATAAATAAATCTTTTAAAAATCCTATAAAAAGAGACAGGTGAATTTTCATAAAATATTTTAATTAAAAATTTTTTAATTTAAAAACATATATGTAATTTAGATCAGTTTCTAAGAAATGCTGAAATTAAGCTAACTACCTACTGAAGTAATTTTGCTTCATTTTTTAATGTTTCCCTTCCCAAAAATCTGTCTAATTTTAGGGAGAGAATGATTACAGGTTAAATTTAGGCGGTCATCTAAAAGAGGCAACTCCTAGAACAACCAAACCTCTCATACAGTCCTGATGGAAATATAAACTTATATAAGGTCTTCACAGAACAACGTGGCAATATCTAGAAAGATAACGATGTGCTACAACCTAGCAGTGCCTAGGAACTCAGGTGTGTCCATAAATCTGCATTACCTGAGAACTTATGAGAAATGCAGATTCTCAGGGCCACCTCAGACCAACTGAATCAGAATTTACCTTTTAACAATGTACTCGGGTGATTCCTACGCCCATTAATTGAGGAGCACTGCCCTAGACGAACTCTCCCATATTTGAAGAGACATGCAAGGATGTTCACTGTAACATTATTTGAAGTGACTACCAATAAAAAGTGAACACGGTGTGGTACATTCATATAGTGGGCAACTACAGGCAACTTAGTCATTGAGAGTTACCTGAACCTACAAAGATAAATCTCAAAAAAAATGCTGAGTGAAGAAAGCTGATAAGGTGCCATTATGCAAAGTTTAAAACATTGAAACAACACTATATTTGTGTGTGTGTGTGTGTGTACACATGTGTGCATAAACGTTCTTAAATGCATAGAACCACATTCAGAATAGTGGTTACATCTCAGTAGGAAGGAAGAAAATGGGATAAAGGAAAAACACTTGAGGCTTTAATCCTATCTAGTATTTCAAAATGAAAAAGCAACAACAACAAACCCAAAGCAAATGTAGGAGAAAGTTCAGATACTATAAAGCGGGGAGGTAGGCATACAGAGGGTGTTGACTATAGTACTTTCTCTACTTTTATGGAAGCTTGACTTATTTCACAATTTTTTATGAGACCTAATTTTTCCCCATTAATTAAACACTTCTCATTAGTAAATATTATCCTATGCAACCTTGTACTATGGTTATTTATCTACTTGTCCTATCTAGGTTCTAGAAGAACAGGTTTTATATCTGACTTCTACCTGAATGCATCCTCACCCTTTCCCAACATACACACACACGGCTCTCGGGCTTCAGATGCCAGGTTATGAGATGGAGAGGTCAGATGTAAGTGGAGTGATGGTTACCTAAGGGCAATAAAATGGACACACAGAATCTTTGCCTGGGGCAGCCAAAATTACGTCCTCAAAACGATACTGAGTGAAACAAAGAAAACGAAAAGCACAGCACTGCAAGCAGGACTGTATCAGGTACATTGAAAAGGTAAAAAAGAAAAAAAATGCACATCCATGGGCATGAATTTATTCATTCACTCCGCAAATATATATATCGGCTTACTATGTGCCAAACATTATATGAGGTGCTGGGCACAGAGCAGGAAATAAATAGACCAAAATTCATGCCCTCATGGACCTTATGTCTTAGCAAGGGGGAGACATATAAACAAGTTAAATATCTAGTATGTTAAAAGCTAGTTAAATGGTAAGGAGAAAAACTCAATGTAGGGAAGGGAAACATGGCAGGGGTAGGGAAAAGGAGGAGGAACTGCAGGTATGTGTGTTGGGAAAAACAGTTTTAGGTAGAATGGACAAAGGAAGCATATGGTAAGTATATGCATTAGTTTTTCTTTTACATGCTCTTGACACATGCTTCTGGGCAAGGTCAGGAGATTTAAAAGGTTCAAAGCAACGTTCTGTTGAGCACTGAATGAATAAATGAATGTGAGGCGCCTGGGTGGCTCAGGCAGTTTAAATGTCCGACACTTGATTTCATCTCAGGTCATGATCTCAGGTCATGATCTCAGGGTCATGGGATCGAGCCCTGTGTCAGACTCTGCACTGGGTGTGAAGCCTGCTTAAGATTCTCTCTCTCCCTCTGCCCCTCCTCGCCCCCCCTGCTGCTCTTGCCCGCCACCACCACTCTCTCTTTAAAAAACAAGTGAATGAATGACTAAATGAATGAAGAGACTGGAAGATGAGAAGAAAAATACCAAGAACATGAAAACAGAGAACCCTAATGCTTCTCTGAGGTTGCTAGAGAGAAGATTCTTGGCAGATCACATAATGACTAATTCATTCGTTCAACAAATTAGTATGGTACCAGAAATGGGGAATATAATTTCCAGGTGCCAGAGACCCAACAATGTAGAAGAAAGCGATGGCCCCTGACCTTACACAGCTTATAGTGTTACAGCAGAGAGAAAAACAAAGGAGTAATACGGTGTGATAAGCAGGAAAATGGAAATACGCACACAACATGGTGGGAAACACGGTACGTGTGTTTGCACGGGGAAAGACACCTAATTAAGACTTTCCGAAGGAAGAAATCTAAACAGGGACGCAATGAGGAGGTTTAGCCCAGCTAAGAGTAGAGGGGAGGAATATCCCAAATTCAAGGGGGAGCACATGTAATGGCCTAAGAGGTTAAGGCAGACTGTAGTGCCACGGAGAACTAAGAAGAAGTCATTGCGGGGTGGGCACAGAACACGAGGCTGTGGCAGTGACAGGCCAGCAGCATTCGAGTAGTCATGGAAGAATTTTCTACAGGACAGAATGACATGGTAAGATCTACATTTTATTTTTTTTAAGATTTATTTATTTATTTATTTGAGAGAGAGAACATGTGGGGAAGGAGCAGGGGAGGGGCAAGAGGAAGACAGAGAATCCCAAGTGGACTCCCCGCTGAGTGCAGAGCCCACACAGGGCTCGATCTCATAACCCTGAGATCACGACCTGGGTTGAAATCAAGAGTCCCCAACACTCAACCGACTGAGCCAGCAGGTGCCCCCAGATGTACATTCTAGAAACATAACCTGGTCTACAGTGTAAAGAATGGACTGGGAAAGAACGAAGGCAAAGAGACCTTTTAGCAGCCTGCTAAAATAATCCCGTGGAGAGATAAACACAGCCAGAGAAATACATGCCAAGAGCATGTGCACGTTATTATGACCACAGGAAATTTATCGCTACCTGGGCTCAGTGGTACGCGGATGTCCTAAAAACCTAGTTTCCTATTTGATTTCCTATATCAAATCATGTTTGCTGATGCATTATCAAATGTCTCTTTCCCAAAAGGTAGGAGAAATCACAGGAAATCAAAGATCCTATAAAACGGGCCCATAAAAACGTCCTCAGAGTTGGACTTCCTAACCGCCTAACATCATGCTCTTCCCTAAGACAGCGCCTTCGCCGCGCGTTATGTCGGTGTCTGATAACCATTTCCATTCTTTCCCTTCCCCAGTTTTTCTGCCCATTTTAACAGCATCTGAGACCTTGAGATTCATGCCTGGCTGTGTAAGAGACAAGAACAGCTTTTCAGCTGAATAAACAAAGACAGACAATGAGGGCAATGTGGCAAATGAGTCTGCCCACTCAGATATTTTCCAAAGTAGGAGCTCATGCCAGGCTCCCTCAGCTGGAAAGCCCAGGGGAATAAACATTCCAGATCTATAACTGACCAATACCAAGGGCAGATTTCATCAGCACTATCGCTTCTGCTCATTGTGGAGTGGACAGTATATGCGACTTTGGGGGAAATTATGAGATCCAAGGGCTTAAAAATTAAAGAAGGGGAACAAAGGAAGGTGGGTACGCTGCCGTATTTTGTTGATTTGACAACAACTGGCACCAGATGTGACACATTAAAACAAATGTACTCACCCACAGAGACCAGGAAAGCAATGAGCTTTCACCAACGCCCATTTTAATGTACATTAAAAGAATTGTGGCTAGAGTCAAGGATGGCATCGCTCAAAATGAACATCATTCGTATGCTAGGGTATATCCTAAAAGACTGATACTCTGTCTCAACTATATGTCACCTATAGAATGTTTGAGTTAGGGGGTGCAATGTTTTAGGCAGCTTCTCTATCCCTTTTCTTCTCATTCAAAATGAGCAGTACATTCCTCACCAGGTCTGCTCAGACACCCAGGGTGCTAGTGAATGGTAGGACAGACTCTTCAGTGACCAAGCAACCAATATTCTGGAACTTGAAAGGAACTTTTTATAATGAAAAGTTCTACTATCAATAGACCATTTGCCTGAGTTGTTTTCATAGTTGCAACTGACCCTCTGCTGGAGACCAAAATTTCCCCTCTGTTACCCTGAAGTCATGCCATCAGCTAAAAACTGGGGTAGGACAGAGGAGGGGGAAAGGGCTTTAAAATTCTAAGACAACAAAAGATAGAAGAAATTGGGTAATCAAAGAGAAGAATGTCCTTGCTATAAAAATAATGTGGGTCATAGGCATTTATAAAGAAATATAAATAGCAAGTTTCTTGAACTCAATAAATATTTATGGAATGAGCATGATTCAAATGACAGATTTCAGCACAAGGTGTCTGCAGTTTATATGACCGCTGACAAATCATTTCTTTGAGTCAGTTTACTGACATGTAAAAACTAGATAATAATCTCTACCCAATTCTACCCAAACAATTCAAGGAGTCCTTATATTGTTAGTTTTCATCTTCATTTGGGTTATATGAAGTATTTAGTAGTGTCAAGAAACAACAACAAAAAGGCTACCAATTTTCATTACTTCTCCCCAAAAAATGATCAATCAAGTTTCAAAAGATTTAGTTTCAAAAGAAAAAAGGATTTTCCCTCAATCATAAAGAAAACACTTTGCTGACTATATCTGACATTAGGAAATTGTTGTTTGTTGTTGTTTAGGTATGGTGACAGCACTGTGTAAGTATTTTGTGATACATATGTAGATCAAACCACACTGTACACCTGAAAGACACACAATGTTATATTCAATTATCTCTCGATGAAGTTAGGAAAAAGGAATACCTCTCTCACCCTTGGTTTCCTCATCCATACTGTAAAGCTACGAGGTCAGATGGCAAGTGAAAAGGTATGTAAAGGAACCTAGTACATAAGCATTCACATACAAGTCTGTCCCTCCACCAGACTGTAGATGCCCAAGTCATTCTACCCTCAGCTCCTAGAACAGTGCCTGGCCTACAGGAGGCACTCAGGTTTGTTCAGCCTCACACCAGATCCCTTAAGAGGCCCAGCACCAATTGCTGGCTTTGATTTTAGTCTCTAATTTTAGTCATCTAAGTCAGTGTGTTATACCAACATGCAAAATGTTTTCTTAATAAGAGAGGATAGAGAAACTAATTCATGTCACCCTTCTATTATTACATTACCTTAGCATGTAAACCCTTTAATTCAAAATTAATGCTGGGAAAGATTTAGAGAGATAGTCAGTGGCCTCTAATTATCTTTGCTGGGGATCACTTAGTCTTTTAGGAATACATTGCAGTTTCCTCGCTGATCCAAAACACAGACCTTACCGTGTCACCTTGGGGCTTACATTTCTTTGTTACTTTTAGCATAAATGTCTGAGCATAACATACAAAGCACTTTTTTTATTCAATGGCTGCCAACCACCCAGCCTCAAATCTCACCAGTCCCTCTTCCTCCCTCACATATCCTATCCTTCCCTAATCAAGCCACTCAGGACTATAGTTCCCTAAACAGGCCACACGTGTGCTTTCTTACCTTTTTCACACACTGCTCCCTTTTCCCAGAAAGCCCTCCTCCTCCTCCACCTGGTAATTCCTATTTCAGCTCAGACAAAACTTCCTCCAGAAAGGCTGCTCTGACAACATTCTCTGCCCCTACTGCCATCAAAAATCCGGGCGAGGAGTCAGTCCCTCTTTGCTCCTGTAGTATGTGCACACCACCACTGTGATGGAACTCGTCACACTGCAGCAGTCTGATCTTCTGTATTCTCCACTAGGTTCTCAAGGGCAGAAACCACATGGTATCTATCTAGCCCAGCACTAGGTGCACAGCAGGTGATTAACAACCATCTGATAAATGAATAAGAGAATCTTATTTTGTTAACATGGGAAGCCCAACGCAAACTTATTGTCAAAAGCATACCCTATTCCCTATTACCGAAGTAAAAATGAATGCAAATGAATGCACCGTCCTAGTAAAATACAGTTGAAAGCCAGTTTGGGCACTGAGACCAAAAAAAAAATTATATATATATATATATATATATATATATATATATATATATATAATCACATGGAGGTGCTTGGCTGACTCTGTAGGAAGAACATACAACTCTTGATCTCAGGGTCATAAGTTCAAGTCCCACACTGGGTATAGAGATTACTTAAATAAACTTTAAAAAATCAGGTGAAAAGAGAACCTGAAATCTTTTCTGGTTAAAAAAAGGCGGGGGGGGGGGGGAGAAGAACGAGGAAAAAGGAGAAAAGGGAAAACAAGAAGGTATCATTGCAGATTGGTTAGACTGGTTAACCAATAAGGAAATAGAAAGTAATTGCTTCTTGATACTTGTGACTTTAGTCCCTGAAGACTACTTCATCACTGATTTTAAATGTATTTCCAAACGAGTGATCTATCATATAAAATCATCAACTGAAATAAATTTAGCAAGAGAAATTCTTCCAATAAACTGTTAATAGACTTGTTGTTAACAAGAAAGATCGCATACTAATCAAAATAACACTCTAGAACAATCAATTTAAGTAATCAATGATACTTTTCTTGCCCAGAATATCTGGAGTCCATTTGGGATTTCTCAACAGAAGTTTCACGCACAAGTTACACAATGATTAACTCACATAAAAGTAATTAATAGGTGGCAAAATTTTGTAGCAACTCAATTATCACTATTTGATATTGTCTCTATATCCCACAAACTCTTACACTGGCTGAAATGGCTCTCAGCTTTTGGATGTTTGCCGTTTGCCCTACAATGCTACCCCTACCTGATGTATAAAAGTACTTACCTGACTCATAAGAGATAATCTAAAGCATTCTCTTCTGGAAACCAGTCCACTGAACTGATCAACTAGGCTAACAAAAAAAAGTAAAAGTGAGATTTACACAGTCACAGTACGTGAGGAAATGCTTTGGTCTTTCCAGGTACAGAGCACAGTTTCTACTAAAAGTCCTCAGAATCAAAAGGAAAACCAGTGAGGGTGGTAAACAGATCTATGGTATGGACAGAAAGACAATAACTACAAATCAGAAGACACTGAAGGCAGCAGGGGGAAAAATGCATTAAAACTAAAAAGAGTGGTTGGAAGAATATAATAGAGCACATGAAACTCAATCTACTTTCAGATTGTTATTTTGCTCCAATAGAAAGAGCTCGGGAAAAAAAGAGAGAGAGAGAGAGAGAGAGAGAGAGAGAGAGAGAGAGAGAGAGAGAGAGAGAGAGAGAGATTTGGGTTTAAATCCCAACTAACCAGTACTTCCCAGCTAGTGACTATTGGGCAAACAACTTAACCTCATTTCAGACATAGGTTCTCTGTAAAACAGGGTAATCCTACTAATTCAGAATTGAAAGGATTAGAAGTAGTGAAAAATTAAAGAGATTGAAAGTAGTAAAAGTAAATAGGATTTCAAAGTGTAATAATAAGAAGAGCTAACATGTAGAAGGCCGACTTATGCAGGCATTCTAAGTATTTCACATATGTTATCACTTAATCCTTATGAGAACCTGATGAAGTAGGTGCTATTCTTAGGCCCATTTTACAGATGGGGGAATTGAAGCATAGTCCAAGGTCACACAGTAAGTGATAGAATGATTCAAAGCTAGGCGGTCTGGCTCCAGATGATAGTTACCATTAATAATTCTTAGCTTGAACACAAGTTCTCTTTCAGCTTGACTCAGTTGTCCTTTTGTTCCTTCCAAAAAGCTAACCTCTAAAAGCCACAGAACACTGGTCTGCAGTACCTTTCTGCTTTTCCACCTGCCCTTGTACAAATAATTCCACAATTACAGGACTTCATTTCCTCATTTTTTCAAAGTGAAATACTAACTACCCTAGGTTATTATACTTTATAATACAAGATACAAGACTGTTTGCCCAACAACCCTTTTTTTTCCCTAGAATAGATGCAATCTCAGGATATAACTGGTTATACAAAAGGGGACCAAAAAAAGGTTTCATGTCAAGCAGGTATGATACTTTAGGCCTTTTTTTTTGTGGCTAGTGACTATTGTGGTAGGTCTGGGAAAGAATTCCAAATTGCCTTCTTCAGGTTATGCTTGTAAATGGGAGGAAGAGGTAACCAGAGACGAACAAGGCCATTTCTGGCCTCACATTGTAAGTGGTCCAGTTGGAAAATATGCCAGAGTGCTTTGACTCTGCCATCGACATTCAAAGGCCTTTCTGACAGTGTCATTCCCAGAAATAAATAATTTACTATTTAGGATTGTTAAGTTATTGTATAAATATTTACTGAGGACCTACCACATACTAGGACTTAGCCTAGGTTCTAGGGACACAGTGGTTAAAAGAGAGAGAGAGAGAGAGTCAAAGACGAAAATCTCTGCCCTTGTGGAACCTGCTACATTCTGGTGGTAGTGGGCAGGAGGATTACACTTGGGTTCAGATATTTATTGAGTATTTACTGTGTGCTGAACACTATCCTAAGTAGATGCTAGAGAGTACAGACATCAACAAGACAGCCTATAAGCTACCTGAGGACAAGCAATAGAGTCGTTTACATAAACAAGTAATACTTAAAACAAGAATGTCTAAAAAGCAAGCAATCAAAAGCTATGATATACATAGTAACACTAAATGTATAAGGTACAACAGCATAGCAGGCTGCCTGGATGATGTTTTTCAAGTACAAATAAATTTCTCAGGTGACATCTGTCACTGTTTTTGGCAGCCTACTATCACTGTATAATTTCCCCACTATTTTAGAATCTGTTCCCATCTGGGGAAAGAAGCCTGGCTATCCTACCACAAAGGTTCATAATGCCAGATGATTGTTTTCCCTGCCCCCCCCACCCCCACCTGCATCAGGGCTGGAGCAAGTGTTTAGTTTGAAGCTCCAACAATCATACCCACCCTCCACTTGGAATTAGCAACTAAAGATTCAAAGGAATGAGCATGAGGCCCTTTTCTCTAGTAGCAGATGAGATGGTTACAGTACCTCATGTTAGCGTCAACGCTGTAAACTCCAGCATCCAACTCAGTGATGGGGTCAGTGGCATCTTCAGTGGACCTCTCTGGGGCACGACTGAGCATTATCTTTAGTTCCATATCCTGAATTTGGTTCCCCCTGGAGGTTCTGTGAAACCTTCCATATCCTTTTAATAAATTCCACTTCTGTTTAAATCAGCAAGCATTGGCTTGTGTTCCTTACAATTAAGGCCTTTATTAAAACTGAAGGAGATTCCAGGCAGAGGGAACAGTATAAGTAAAATAATAAGAGGCCAGTTAGTTAGCTTACTGATTCAGAAAGGAGGCTCTGAGGCTAGACAGATCAGAATCCGAATCAAGGTTCTGTATTTCACTAGCTATGAGACTTTGCTCAGTGTGTTTAAACTCTCAAAGCCTTGATTCCTACTTAGTAAAGTGGGGATAATAGTGCATATTTCTCTTTAGGTTCTTTTGAGAAACAAGGCCATGATAACTTATTTAAAGCTCCTAATATATGACACAGAACAAGACCTCCACAGATGATTGCTTTATTAATAATGACGATGATAAGCATGGTATTTGGGAGGAAATATAAGCAATTTGATTCTGCTGGCATTTAAAGTATAAGGAGAAGGGTGCTAGGAAATGAGGACAAAGATTATGGAGAAGTTACAAGTCATATTAAGAAACTTGAGCTATGGGCTGGGATCACTTATGGTGATCAAATAGGAGAATTATATTGAAGTATAAATGTATTAAACTAACTAGAAGAATGATATAACCGGGTTTTGCACTGGATATATTTCTTCCACAGCTAGCTCTGTAGTTCAGCCTGACCTCTGTGCTTGCACACTGCAGGATGTAGTAAGATACACTGCTATTACTGAGTCTTGCCATACAAACTGAAGCAATTTCTTTCTAATAAATACAAACTGTCGGGGCACCTGGGTGGCTTAGTGCTCGAGCGTCTGCCTCCGACTCAGATCGTGACCCGGGGTCCCCAGATCGAGTCCCGCACTGGACTCCCTGCATGAAGCCTCCTTCTCCCTCTCCCTGTGTCTCTGCCTCTGTCTCTCATGAATAAATAAATAAAATATTTTAAAAAAAATACAAACTTCCCAAAAGTCTGCGTATATATATCATTTGTCAATATGTCTTGCAACTGGATCAGAAGGGGCTGGGTCTATACTTGAAATAACAGCTTCTCCTTTGTCTGATGTGTCTCTCAGATCCTCCTTTGCGTAAGGAGGGAAGTCTGTAACGTGGGGAAGGGGAATGCACCCTCGGGTGATTGGTGAACTATGAACCACATTTGCAATTCTGAGATTCTTCTGACTCTTACATAATCAGATATTACCTCGTACTTTTTACAACATATTGTTTTGCACCAGCATCTTGACCTAGAGTCCATATTAAGTTAAAGATGAAAGACTTTATTGTCAAGTCAAGAACCATCAATACTACCATTTTGCAGTGTGTGGTATTTCTTGCCAAATGCTAATAAGCATTGCATTGCCTCTCTGTTAGCACTAAGCCTTCTGGTGCTGATTTGACAGTCTTACAGTTAGTTCTGCTTTACATCTATCATGGGTGTCTACCTGTTTAGTCTCATCCAATTTCCACCGTTATTTCCTCTCCCCACCCTTACCCCACATCCATATCTACCTCTGAGAAACACTCTTTGATCTAATTTTGATTTTCCCAGTAGCTACTGAAATCAAACCAGAGTCACTGTGCAATTCAGAATGAGTGCTGAAAAGGACAATATAAGGGCTTCCTGGGGGATGCTAGGGAAGGTGACAAAAACAGAACCTAAAAAGTGTTCTGTACCCACTGAATGCTTTATTCCATTTCTGCTACTGCTATCTGCTTTGACAGTGCAGCATAGTTTAGTTAAAAGAAAAAAAGAACACAGACTTTTAAGTCAGACAGAGCTGGGTTTGAATTCTAGGTCAACACTCAAGCACCCTATTAGGCTGGCACCGTTATACTCATGTTACAGATGACGATATAGAAGCCCAGGGAGATTATGTGACTTGGGCTGTGTATGTGCATGTTATATTTGGCATGCTTTCAAAAATGTCAATGTGCAACCAATGTAAAATTGAGTGGTCATGTCTCTCTATAGGCCCCAGTCTTATTTTCACTTTACTGGGTCATTTGTGGCTAGAGCTCAATACCTACAAAAGACCCAGAGGATTACATACCTGCTAGAACTGGACAATGGCTGCTTCAGGGAATCCCCAGAGTCACCATCTTTGCATTTGCTTTTTGAAAATAGCTTCCATTCAGCTCAGTTCCGAGCAGTACCATTACTGTGTATCTGGCAATACGGCACAGGGTAATTCTGGCTTGGCCTCGGCCACTCTTGACAGGACAGGAGGTAGCCTTTTGCATCAAGCATATTGGTCCTACCTGTATCTTAGAATCACCTGTTAGAAAAGGTTCATCTGTGACAACGTGCAAGTCTTCTGATTACCGATGTGTTGCCAGTCCCCAGATCACGGCAGGGAAGCTGACGTGTATTAATCTCGAATTGACAGAGTTCGCTCTGCTGTTTTTTAAACATGGTGAATGTAATAAAGCAATATTAATAATAACGACAGCCAACTCTGAAGGTTTACTACGTGCTGATTATTAAGCACAACTAAATCAAGTTTTTTTTATGCGCATTAATTTAATCCTCTCTCAATAACACTATAGTTCATTACCTCTTTGATTTAAAAGTTATAGCCTTTTCTTCACAAAACTCAGAGAACAGAGATTATTATGTGAGGTAGATATCAGTTTCCTGGAGGCCAGAGTCAATTTTTTGGCATGTTCTTTAGCACAGAATCCAGGCCTTTTTTGGCAATATCTGAGCCAGGCAGATGGGCACTTTGACTTTCCTCAACATAGAATTGAAAATATCAAATGCCTGGCGTGGTTCCAGACTGCTTTGGGCTTTTGAGGACCACTTGAACCCAAAAAAATCGTGCTTGTGCTACAACAGACACATGAGAAACAGTCGCTAGTTTGGTTCTGACAAGGAGTACCAAGTCTCAAGTAAAGCGCATTATATGGAATCTGAGATCTCCATTCAAAATGGATTCACATTCTTTTTGGTGATATAACAAATAATTTAAATGTGGTGAATTATTTCCCATTTTGATCTGTCATATACTTGACTTCAGAAGAGTGCTAAATCCAACTCACATGTCTGCTTTTTATTTAAAAAAAAATGATTTTGTGAGAACAACATACATTTGTGAGCAATGTATGTAGTAATTAAATATTAAACTCGGGATCCCTGGGTGGCGCAGCGGTTTGGCGCCTGCCTTTGGCCCGGGGCGCGGTCCTGGAGACCCGGGATCAAGTCCCACGTCGGGCTCCCGGTGCACGGAGCCTGCTTCTCCCTCTGCCTGTGTCTCTGCCTCTCTCTGTGTGTGTGACTATCATGGATAAATTAAAAAAAAATAAAAATAAAAATAAAGAAATTTAAATATTAAACTCAATCAATGATTAAAAAAACTATCGTTTAGTTAATTTTTTTCTGTAATTATCAGGAAGCATCTAATACAGTTACTTAGCATTCAGATTTTGATCATTCAGATTACAGTAATATCACTAATACTACTACTCTCAACTTCAATTTGAAAGATTTCCCATTTTAAAACGTTAAAAATACTTGAAATATATTATGTTTAAGGGGTGCCTGTGTGGCTCAGTCAGCTAAGTGTCTGCCCTCAGCTCAGGTCATGATCTCAGGGCCCTGGGATCCAGCCTCACAGGTGGCTCCCTGCTCAGCGGGATGCCTGCTTCTCCCCCTCCCCACTGCTCACGCTCTCTTTCGCACCTCTCTCTCTCAAATAAACAAATAAATAAAATCGTCATATAAATATATATGTGTGTGTATATATATACATATATATATATATACACACACACATACACACACAATGTTTAAGAGCAGTATCAGAGCAATAATACATCCATACAGAATTATCTCAATGACAGAGAAGGGAATAAAGTAAATATAGATGTAAAAAAATTCTCTAGTTTCCACTAAAATGTTAACTTTATAGTTTTCTGAGTTCATTTTTTGTCTTTACACTTCTTTGCATTTTCTAAAATGAACACATTATTTTTATAATCGTAAAAAAAGGTTAAGGGAATCCCTTCTATACAGCTCAGCCAAAAGTAATATTAAACATGTACAAAAGAGCAACTTATTTATTAAGTTTAATATGAGATAAAGATTATTTCATTTTCTCAAGGTAGTATATGAAGAAAAATAATACTGAAGCATCCCAAACTTTAAAAAAATACCATTACTGTCTATAAATTATACAAATATATAATTACAAAACAGTATAAAATTATACTTTGCATAAAGAAGCCACATTATAAATGCATCTGCTTCTCTGTTGCGTTTAGTCAAAAGCTATCAGGAAAGAATACCAGAAAACAGTTCTAATTCTATAAAGCCACTGCATTTGAGAAAAGCCCACAGAAATCTGCACGTGAGACTTCTCAAAAAATCTTGGAAGACTGAGCGTAAGGAACAGGCGTCATCTTCTAGTCAGAGAAACGAAGTCCCAGAGCCATTTAAAAAATATATGTTCAGGGACCTACACAGTGAATAGAAAGGCAGACTGGAATTTAGTTCTGACTGCTCTTCTACTGATTAGCTAAACCATTCGGCTCCGCGTCTGTGGACAAGTTGAAGCAACGAACTAACTTAGAAACTAAAACCAGTCGAACAGGATAGGTTTGCATGCAACACCAACAATTCAACATAATAACACCCAACAGCTAGATTGCTTTGTGTTTTTGGTACACTTTATAACTATTCATTAACCCACACAACATCAATGGACGGTGGGGCTATATTGTTAATGCATTTCATACACAATGAATGAGTAAAAACATACTGAAGGATTACAATGACTATAAAATCAAATGAGAAACCTACAGCAGAAAAAGTCCAATGCCTTCCTCTAATCAAACTTCAATCCACAAATAAAACAGGGTAAGTTTGTTGAAATACTTTTTTCCTTATTTTTTTCATTAATACTTCCCAAACTGAACATAACATCCTAAAAATGATAGATGAGACTGAAGAGGACCCAAAAGCAACAGTTCATTCAATTTCCTTCAGAGATGACAACATGTAAACTTTCCCCAGAACATTTTTTTAAAAGATTTTTTTATTTATCTATTCATGAGAGACACACAGAGAGCGAGCAAGAGAGGCAGAGACACAGGCAGAGGGAGAAGCAGGCTCCCTGCAGGGAGCCCGACAGGCGGGACTCGATCCTGGACCCCAGGATCACGCCCTGAGCGGAAGGCAGACGCTCACGGGTCTGCTGAACAGTCACTGAACCCCTCAGGCATCCCTCCCTAGAATATTTTTTTTAATTTATTTATTTATGATAGTCACAGAGAGAGAGAGAGAGGTAGAGACACAGGCAGAGGGAGAAGCAGGCTCCACGCACCGGGGGCCCGACGTGGGATTCGATCCCGGGTCTCCAGGATCGCGCCCCGGGCCAAAGGCAGGCGCCAAACCGCTGCGCCACCCAGGGATCCCTAGAATATTTTTTAAGGATTACAACTTTAAAAATCATTTCCAAAATTAAAAGGAATTAGAAAATATTATGTTCTCCCTATAATTAACAATGCTACTCATAATCTCTTCTTTTTGCTTACATACATGAAGTAAAAGCACTAGATTTTTTTAAACAAATAATAAAAATATAGTAAGATGCCTGGTAATACGCCAGTTTCTAGGAAGCATCTAAGACTGAAACCAAAGTTACAAAAATGAGTTACCTACAGAGTCTACAATTTACTAAGTAGGATCATTTAATATTCTCTAGTCAGGTTGAAAATATTCCTACTCCTTATCATTTTCCCTATGACCACACAGAAATACATTGCTTTTTCCAACCGAATGAATTTCCCCTTCTTTCAGAGCTGAGCTGTCTCCCTGGCAAGCATATCATATAGAACAGCTGTTATATTACCAGTATAAAAGCAATTTCATCTCATCTAATTGCAAAACATATGGGCAGAATGAAACCGAACTTTTGGGGGCTCTGTATCTTTAAAGGAAGAAATAATCAAAGTTCTTCTATTGGTAAAAGCTGTGAACAATGCTATGAATTCTGATTTTGCACAATTTAAGCAAGATATATTTCACCAAACTTCTTTAATTAATTTTTAGTGCATGTTTTACATCCCCAAACAGAATGACGTGGATAAAGAACCAGCTCCATTTTCAGCCTCTGCTAAGATCTCAGCTAAACCTGCCCTAGAGATAATAGATATGTCTATCCTACTCTATGTTTAAGATTTATCAGGCCTCAAGAATAGTTTCCTTTCTTGAGTATTGTCTTCAGTAATCTATTTTCTTCAGAACCACAACTCAATGAGACTAAGCAAATATCTCGGATGCAGATCACAACTGCTGAGTCAATGTCAAGAATTAAAAATTAAACTAGCTCTGCTGATATCACATGACTTGATCTCACATAAATAAAAGTTTACCAAGCTTATCACAACTTTTTACCCATTTTTTTCCATTTTATTCATTTATTTTATTACTGTGAAGTGAAAATTAGAAAATTCACAAAAACACAGAGGGGTAATTTAAATGACCCATAATCCCATTAGTTAGCTTTAGCCACTTCACATTTTGGTATATTTCTCTTTTCCTAATGTATATTGCTACAAAATATAATAACATATTATATTTAGGCTGCATAATAGTTTAGAGATTACCCTAATTTCTTTATCACAGAAGTTTAGAGGAGAAGAATTTCCATTTCAAAAATCTTTACTGAAAGAACAAAGGCAGTATGTAAACCAAATGAGAGTGGAGCTGATTCTGGGGCACCTGGGGGGCTCAGTCAGTTAAGTGTCTGCCTCTGACTCAGGTCATGATCCCACGGTCCTGGGATGGAGCCCCACATCAGGATCCCTGTTCAGCAGGGAGTCTGCCTCTCCAACTCTTTTACCCCTCTGCTCCTGCTCTCTCTCGCTCTCTCTCTCAAATAAAATGTTTTTAAAAAGAGAGAGTGGAGCTGATTCAAGTGCGGGCGATGACGTAGGGGTGCGAGGTGAGGGTTGGGAGGGCAATGATGTAGGGGTAGGGGTGAGAAGTGAGGGTTGGGAGAAGGGCCCAGAAGTAGACCCACCTGGCCTCCTCAGTCTCTATACTTGCTCTAAGTAAGGTTCATACTAGTCCTGTAAGTGAACAGTGAAAGGAGAAGAGTTCACTTCTAAAATAAGGGGAAAGGCCATGAGGTGACGTTATTTTCCCCAAGAATATACTGCAAGTAGAGTGCAGCAACAAGCATGCCCTCTTCCTCACTCATTCAATCATTAAATATTTATGGAGAATCTGTTTTGGGCTGGACACTAGGGACACAACTGTAAAGAAAATGAATAGAAGTCCCTGCCCTCATGGACTTTTATAAGCCTGATGTGTCTAAAGAAGCTACTTTTCCTTTCTGAGTCTCTATATTTGCCATCCATAAAGCACGGATAATAATATCAACAGCATTGTTGAAGAGTGAAGTGACATGATGTATGGGGGAAAAGAATCCCAATAGGTAAGCAGACACATAATAATATGTGCTCAGTTAACAGCACTTACTATTCCGGCCAAAGTGTCAAATGTTAGGTTGGATTCGCTTCAACGTGGATGGGACTGGAGGGTATGATGCTGAGTGAAGTAAGTCAATCGGAGAAGGACAAACATATGGTCTCACTCATATGGGGAATATAAGAAATAGTGAAAGGAGAGGAACTGAGTGGGAAAAATTAGTGAGGGCGACAGAACACGAGAGACTCCTAACTCTGGGAAACAAACACAGGGTTGCGGAAGGGGAGGCGGCCAGGGGGATGGGGTGACGGGGTGACGGGCACAGAGGGGGGCACTTGACGGGATGAGCACTGGGTGTTAGGCTGTATGTTGTCAAATCGAACTCCAATAAAAAAACAATACACAAAAAAAATATTAGGTTGGAAATGAGAAGTGAGAGTGTCGAATCTCTTTGCAACTAACGTACTGATTTGAGGCAATACACCTGAAATTGTACATTAAGATAATTCCAAACAGATTTCTACACCAGAAAATAAGTAAATAATGTATTAATCTGGAAAAAAAAGGAAATTTACATGAGCCTGCCCAATCAAGTGCCATAGTCCACCTGGTCATCTCCATCACACTTACTTTCAAGGACTAGTAGGCTCTTTAATTACCCACAGAGTGCCTGGCAAAGAAAATATAAAGAAATCTTCATCCTCAAATACCGTCTTTCCATCCCTTAATTATGGGTGGCAAAATCAGTCAAAGATTTATATTTAACAAAATAAACTTAAAAGACAACAGTTTGAAATACAAAATATCAAATGTGAACCCACCAAATACCTGTAAAGGTTGGTCAATATTCACCAATTGAAGTGCTAACAGGAAAAGAAGTTAAGCCTTTATTCACTCATGTACTACCCAGAACTCAACTAAATATGGATGTCAAAGTCTTGGAGACTCCAAGAACACCTTGTAAACTGTAAAGTACTGCACACTTGTTAATTAATCGAAGCACTCTGTTCACTAACCTTAATTAGATTTCTACAAAGGAAATTCTGTCATTCAAAAGATCAAACATTTATTTCTCAACCAAATTAAACATATGCAGCCCTAATCCACCTGCCCAGTAAAAACATTTTATTTATAAGTAGAAAAAATAAATTTGCTACTTTTTCAAAGTACTTAATTTTTTTTTTTGAAGCATAACTTCTGTGATGACGGTTTTTTCTGTAGTGTTCCTCAGTTGAAGAAAGAAAAACAAAATCTAGGCAATAAAAAAAGAAAAAAACAGCCCAGAGCAAAAAGAAAAACTTTTCTCTCATTATTTTCATAAAGAGAGAGTTAATATCATGTCCTGAATACTATATAAATTATGACACTTTCTTCTCAAATAGGCTTAGTGATCTAAATTAAATAGACTAAAAAACAAATGCATAGGATAAAAGTCAAAGTCACAGAGAAAGACAGACAGGTTTTGTTCAGAGTGCAAAGTGTTCAACCCTGTGCACCCTGTTACCAGGACATCTTCAAGGACATCTTTTGTTCCTCCAGAAAGACTTCTTGGAAGAATTGGGCTTTGAGGAGGCACTGAAGGAGGACAAAGTGGTAAATTGTTAAATAGAGAGGATAATTTGATTCCTTAAAGAACATGAAAGAATGGATGGGGCTAAGAATAAAAGACAACAATGAGAGGGACATATAGAGGAATTTAAAGTGAAAAAATGAGCAAGGAAAACAGAGGAGAGCTTTTTCCCTTAATGAAGGAAAAAAAAATGGGGAGAGATTTCTTGTGACGATACTTATCTGTGAAACAGTAGCATTACCACAAGGATTATGTTGACACAAATTTATCACATGTACTTAGAAGCGACATCTACAAGGATAATTTTTCAGATAATCTTTTACTGTGTTCCAAACACATATGTGTCCAAACATTATCTTTTTCATCACAATTTTAAAAATATCCCTTCAAAGTTACTAATATAGTCTAGGTGTTGTTTCCAGTGAAAAACAGATAAACCAAAATGTATACTTTAAAAGAGACTAAGTGACCACAGAAAAGGTGCCTGTAACATAATCTCAACGTTAGAAATAAAGATTTTTATACCACATCTACAGTAAATAAACAAAAAATCAAGATCAAAAAGCATGAATTAAAGCTATTTATAACTAAAAATATCATCTAACACTGTCTTTCAGCTAAACGAGATCTTATATTTCTATTCTCTTCTGATCTATTAAGTGCCCTAGAGCAGTAATCTCTCTACCCATAATTTACCCATCGGTAAAAACAGTACTGTGCTACTCTTCTTCCATTCTTTTTATAAGGGTGCCAGGACGTCTGGAAGTTAATATATACATGTTTTGAAACGCTGAGATGAAATGTAATGCACACTTTAATTTTATGGGTTTGAAAAAAAAAAAAAACAAGATAAAAAGACCTAGTCAGATTATTTCAATGTGTAAATTTTCAATTAGCCAGAAGGCTTCCTGGGGTCATAATTCAGAAGATTTGAAACTAACATTATGGTGCTTAACTATGCTGTTCCAAAAACAAATCAGACCAAGGAATTTCTACAGAAATCTAGGCACTTAGGCCAAGAATAAGATACAGTAAATTTGAGAAGTCCCTGGGCCTGGTCCTAAAAAGACTACAGACAAACATCTCTATCATAGACCATATTAAAATATAATCAAAGGAAGAACTAGAACTACAATTTAAAACCACAGTTGTAAAACACTGTAAAACGAAATCCAAAGAGGTGAATGAATAGATACAATGGAGTGAAGGGAGTAAATGCTAGTAGAACAGTAGGAATTTTCTCAGATTAGTATCCAAGAACCAATAATTTTTAGCAAAACAGTTTCCTTCTCTTCTCTTCTTTGTAACTATATCCTTAAAGGCCAATAATACAGATTCTGGAGCCAGCGTGACTAAGTTTGAATCTACGATCTGCTGTAACTGGGCTTCTGTGAGCCCCAGTTTCCTTATCTACAAGACGAGGATAATAATAGTATCTGACTCAACTGTACCTAACTGTTGTAAGGATTAAATAAATCGATGAAAGTAAGGCACTCAGAACACTGCCTGGGCCAAAAGTATGTACGTGTTTGCAATTACTGTTACAGTGGTCCATAAGCCCTCCGACCTGATGCCAACTACCAGAAAATCCAAAACCCCCAATTTTTTCAACTCTGGCAGCAAAACCTGACCCAAACAAATGCAGGGCTATTTACAGTCTTTAGTTATCCCACTCACTGTAAATATACAGGCCTTTCTGCTACAAATATCTTAATGTATTAGATCATAGGATGCTGCCCCAGACTTCACTTAATTAAGCTCACACAATATTTATTAACTTCCTAAAATCCAGGAAAAAAAAAAAAAGATCTAAATTCTGAAACACATCCAGCCCACAGGTTTTGGATAAAAGATCGTGGACTACATTACCTTTGGAGCCTGAACAATTTCTATGTCCCTAAAATGAACGGCATCTTCTTAAAGAACCACAAGCAAATAGCGCTCTGTGCCTAGAGCAGAGAATTGTAGGATGAAAAAAACTGTACTCAGTACAGTTAGGAGGGCCCTGTACACCCAGTTTGTTCCTTTCAAACAAAATCCATTCATGATATTTTACTTACATGTCATATTAGTCAGAATTTTCCAGCTCTAAATTCTAAGGCTTGCTTAAACAAAGCCTATTCTCTTAACTTAGATCATAAATGAGTGATTAATGCTCTTTGGGGGCATTAATGTGGTCCTGAATCATGCATACCAAATCACAGAACTTTGAGCTAGAAGAGACCCTTGAGAACTAAACTATTACTCTTTCCCTTCCAAACTATTTTATCATCCATAAATTTACTCTCCCCAATGAGGTAAGAATAACCTGCTCTAACTTGTCCTTAGACTCTGTCTATAGGAACACCCTGTGGGTGAATGTGAATAAACTGGGTGGGGTACACTGACAGACTTGGGATCTAAAAGGATGGCTTGAATCTCACACAATAAATCTACACGCCTGGCAAACGTCTCCGTTCATACTTTAGAAAATAACAAGAACTTCCCAGTCCGGAATGAAGAAACACTCATCTAGTACATGTTTTGTTTTGTTTGTTTTGTTTTTTAAAAAAAAAGGCCTAGTTA
The DNA here is from genome assembly GCF_905146905.1 of Nyctereutes procyonoides. NCBI lineage: Eukaryota > Metazoa > Chordata > Mammalia > Carnivora > Canidae > Nyctereutes > Nyctereutes procyonoides. Next base: position 563,110 of record NW_026575135.1, on the reverse strand, counting down.
TCTTAATGGACTCAATGAGTCAACTTAATGTGGCTGCCAAAAACGCTACTGTGATTAGGAACCCACTACATCAACAGCAGTACAGCATCCAGAAGGAACGAGGTAACTGCCCTCCCTACCGCAAGCTAGTCAGGACACATCTGCAGTATTATGTTCAGCTCCACACTTTGAGAGAGATGCAGGAAGACTGAAAAAGTCCAGAAGAGGGGTGACCAGGACAGTGGGGAAATCCAACACCATGTCTCGTAAAGAACAGTTGAGGGAGCTGAAGCTAGGTGCTCCAGACTCGGAGAGCTCGGGATCACATCCCAAAGTCCTGAAGAGCAGTCATGGCACAGAGAGAGCGGACTTGTGCATGGCCCCACAGGGCACAGCCACGGCCAGTCGGTGTCAACAACAGAGAGAGAGATTTCAGCTAACTCTTGGAAGTATTTCTTAAAATGTGGGGCCACGCTAGGAGGTAGTGGTGTCTAGCCCTAAAGGCCCGCAGCTTTAAGAATCAAACATTTGTCATCACCTTAGTCTCTTACTTCTGGTAACTACCGTTTTCTGGCATCACAGCCCCTCCCTCAACTCTTCTTAAATGCCTACCCAGCCAACCAATCAGCCAAATGTTTTGCCAAGCCTGTGGGAGGAAAGTGCCTGTTTGCTGGGCAATTAGTTTCAGTTTGCAGATCAGGTCCTTATAAACAAAAGAGGGCCCTAATTGAGGGGCAGGAAAGAGCTCTCAGATAGGCCCCTATGAAAGAAATTCTTCTTAAGTCAAAGAGCGGCTAGAAGACCCATCCCGTCCATCATGTATCATCAAGGGCATTCAGTCCTCACAGAACACTAAGATAAACGCCCAGCACAACCCCATCTTCCCAAATGCCAGGGGAGCCAACTCTGCAAGTCAAACGAGGTCTCTCAAGATCAGCTAGACGCGTGTACTGTTGGAAGCAGACTGGACCCCGTGCTCAGATCAAAAGGCCATCCTCCATCGTGTCACACCCGAAAGCTAAAGCCACCTGGCAACAGGCCCACAAAGCTCAGGTCAGCCGCTGAGGACCAGACACAGGCAGCCCACCGAGAACTCACACACACGGCGAGTACGAGCTATGTTAGCGCTAAGACACAGAAGAGCGACCGAAGTCGGACAGGCTTCTAAGACTTTCATCACCCAAAGACCACGACAGACATAGGTCCCCGCTAGTCCACGGAGCTCGACTAAAGCCTGAGCAGTTCAGATGGCACGTATCAATCAATCCAGCTTTACCCCACGTGCCGTGGGGTCCTCCAAAACTTCAGCTGAAGGACTGGAGAATATGTCCCTGATGGACTTAACAAGAACACATTCTTCTCTGGGCTTTTTAAAGCAAATCCCAGAAGCAATCTAAGTGTCTGTACGTAAGGGATTGGTTTTTAAAAATCACATTATTTTTATACCAAAAAATGTGACTGTCAAGACGAATAAGGTAGATCTTAAGTACGGACATGGGGGGGGGGGAGTTCACAATAAGTAAGCGAATACAGCAAGCTGTAAAACAGTACGTGTAGAATTATTTTGAGCTTTTATAACTATTCTTAAAAACCCTCTGTGTACGTATGTTCATATACGCCCAGAAAAATGTCTGAAAAGAGATCAAACTGTTAACAGTAGTAACCTGTAGGAACTGACAGGAATTAGGAAGCGGTAAAGGAGTGACTTTCACTTTTTCCTTTGTAGACTTCTGGTTGTTTGTATTTTTTGGAAGTAAAGGTCTGTGATTTAAAAACACCAATACAAAAATCATAAAGGGGGATCCCGGGTGGCGCAGCGGTTTAGCGCCTGCCTTTGGCCCAGGGCCCGATCCTGGAGACCCGGGATCGAATCCCACGTCAGGCTCCCTATATGGAGCCTGCTTCTCCCTCTGCCTGTGTCTCTGCCTCTGTCTTTCTCTGTGTGTGACTATCATGAATAAATAAATAAAATTTTAAAAAAAAATCATAAAGGTAAAACACCATCAACTACGCAGACTTATCATATAGTAATTATTCAAAATAAATGATCTTGCTACTAACTGCTACTGTGTGCTTCAAACTAGAAAATCTAATTCATCCTTTTTCTATTATATTTTACTGCTACAACAACAAAATTATCACATTACTACTAGGTCTCTAAAAAAAAAACAACAACAGCAACAAAGAACAACAAAAACTGTTGTCTTTAGGGATCCCTGGGTGGCGCCGCAGTTTGGCGCCTGCCTTTGGCCTGGGGCGCGATCCTGGAGACCCAGGATCGAGTCCCGCATCGGGCTCCCGGTGCATGGAGCCTGCTTCTCCCTCTGCCTGTGTCTCTGCCTCTCTCTCTGTGAGATCATAAATAAATAAAAATAAAAAAAAAACTGTAGTCTTTAGAATAACACACACGTGGTGCTTGCTCTGCACCGGGAACTGTTCTAAGCACCACAAATGTATTAACTTAGTTAATCTTCGCAGCAATCCTATGAAGTAAGTACTATTATTATCTTTGTTTTGCAGCTGAAGAGGGGTTAAGTGACCTGCCCAAGATTACACGGTTAATAACGGGCAAAGCCCGGACTCAAACCAGAGTCCACACTGCGAGCCACTGCGCTTCCTGTCTCCTTAGGAAGATGTCAATCTCTCTATACCAAAGCCAAAAAAGGTCACAGTCAAAATCCAGCTAGTTAATATACTCCTTCAAGCTAGAAGAGACGCAAACTTAGCTTTTTATGGTCGAATAATCTACGTTCCTACTGATGTCAATGCCAAGCTCCCACCCAAGACTCAAGACGGTATCAAGACTCATAATCATGTGGGCAAACTCTCTACAAATTCAAGTATAGTCCAAAGTCCACGCCTGACTCTACAAGCAAATCACCGAGCCTAGGAATCAGGTCAGAGACCCATTAACCTGAGTCCAGCCTGGCCCACAGTTTGGGCCCATCCGCACACCCCGACTTCGGCAAAGGAAGCTCCTGCCTGACGTCCTGACAGGGTAGCTTTGATTTGTTGGGTTCCAGGCCCACGTTCGATTAAAAGGAGGCGAGAACAGGAGTTGTCTGGGACTTTGCTTCCATCAGCAGGAAGAGGAGCGGTCTTCTCTGTGGGTTCGAGACAGACACAGGCGTCCGACGCCATCCTCCGGGCCGAGCACTGTGACGGGGGTGGGGGGGACGGGCACCCCCACTGGCGCTGTGATTTGTCCCAACACACTGACCTTGTAATTGAGGAAGAAAACCACGGGGCAGGGAAGGGATTTAACCTAATTCACAGGCGTGCGCAACCTAGATACACACCTGTCCCACAGGACCCGCCGAATCCACTAATTTGCAGGGAAAACATGGATTACAAAGGCTTTTTTTTTTTTCTTCCCTTTTCCTGGCCTCGAGCGGCCCTCCTGGCGGTGCACGCCCCAGCCTGTGGCCCACCTGCGGGGGCGCCTGCACAGGTGAGCGCAGCACGCCCGGGGCACGGCGGCGGAGGCTGGGGAGGCCCGCGCGGACCCTGGGCCCCTCCGCCCCTCCGCCCCTCGGCCCCGGGAGCCGCCGCCTTTCCAACTTCCCGCAGCGGCCGGGCCGAGTTTGCGGCCGCCGCGGGGTCGGGCGGGGGGCGGGGAGCCCCGTCTCCGCAGGCGCCCGGGGAGGCCCAGCTGGGGGGGGGGGGACTCACCTGGGGGCGCGGCGGCAGGTGCGGCAGGTGCGGCAGGTGCAGCGGGCGGGAGGTCGGTGGGCGGCGGGCCCGTCGGGGTCGGGGTCGGGGTCGCGGCCGAGGTCGGGGTCGCGGCCGGGGCTGGAGTCGGGGTCGCGGCCGGGGTCGGGGTCGCAGCCGGGGTCGCGGCCGAGGTCGGGGTCGGAGCCGGGGCTGGAGCCGGGGTCGCGGCCGAGGTCGGGGTCGGAGCCGGGGCTGGAGCCGGGGTCGCGGCCGGGGCCGAGGTCGCGGCCGAGGTCGCAGCCGGGGCCGGGGCCGGGGCCGGGGTCGGGGTCGCGGCCGGGGCGCGGGGCGGCGGCCGGGGCGTGGGCGGCGCGGGGCGGGCCGCGGGCCGGGGCGGGGCGGCGCCGGGGTCCGGGTCCGGGTCCGGGGCCGCGGGGGCCGCGGCGGCGCGCGGGGCGTGCGGCGAGGGGGGCGGGGGCGGCGGGGAGGCGGGGCGGCCGAGCGGGCTCCCCGGCCCCGCGCCCCGCGCCGCGTCCACCTGCCCCGCGGCCCCGCCGCCCGGGACGGTCCCCGCCGACACGGCGGCGGCGGCGGCGGCGCAGCAGCAGAGCAGGGCGACGGCGCGCAGGCTCGGCAGGCTCCTCATGGCGCGCGGGGCTCCGCCGTGCGTTCACGCGGTCGTGGCGTCGGCCGCTCGGGCATCCCGCCGTCCCCGCACCCGCGCCCGCGCCCGCGCCCGCACCCGCACCGCACCCGGGCCGCCGCCGCCGCCGCGCGCATCGCCTCCTCCCTCTGACAGGCGGCCGGCCCCGCGGGCGGCCCCAGCGCGCAGGCAGCGCCCGGCCCCGCGCGCACGGCCCGCCCTCCGCGACGGGCGGCCGCGCCGGCCAATGGGCGCCCGCGCCGGCCCACGTGACCCGCCCGGGCCCCGCCCCCGGGCGGCCCCGCGGGCCAATGGGCGGGCGTGCGGCGGGGGGCGGGGCCGGCCGGGCGGGGGGCGGCGCGGGCGCGTCTGCGGCCCCGGCTCGGGCGGCCGCGGCTTTGTCTGCCCGGGGAGCGGGGCGCGGGGCGCGGGGCGCGGGCGGCGGCGGCGGGCGGCGGAGCAGACAAAGGACGCGCCCCGCGCTGCTGCTGCTGCCCCGGGCGGGGTCGGCTCCGGGAGCGCCCGCCCTGCCGACAATGGGGCGCCGCGGGGGGGGGTGGGGGCGGGGGCGGGGAAACTGAGGCCGCGGGCCCACAGCTGCTGCGGGGGACCCGCCCCGGTCCCCGAGGGCGCCCCGGGGCTCCGGCGGCCCGAGCGAGCGCAGCGGCTGCCCGGGGGCGCGGGGGGCGCAGCTCGGCGGGGGGGACCTGCCGGGCGGGGCTCGTCGTGCGCGGCCTCGGGCATCTGTCCGGCGGCCGGAGGGCGCGGGGGGCGCGGGGGGCGCGGGGGCGCGGGCCGCGCGGTGTGGGGTCGGCTCCCGCCGTGCTCGGAGGAGCCCGGGACGAGAGGCGGTGCGCGCGGATGGAGCAGGTGCAGATCCACGTCCTGCTCCCGCTTCTCCGGGGAAGCAGGTGGACAGGCCCGTCCGCGGCCCGCGCCCTCCTGCGCGCCCTTCCCGGCCGTTCAGACCCCGCCGCGGACCCACACTCCCAGGAGACTTCCCTGGGGCCTGGGGGTTAAACGCCCCCTCCCGCTTGCCCACTGCCCTTTGCTTATCCGCTGACGGTAGTCCCGGTGGATCGACCTCTCCCGGCCTCTCCCTAAAAGGACTAAGGACGGTTTTCAGAAACAGATAAACGCGGTGAACAGAAGCGCCCACGCGGCTTCTTCTCGTCCCGCGGGCGCGCGTCGGCCCTGGTACCAGAACCTGCCACGTAGGCGTCTGTGTCTCCCACCAGGGCTGTTCTCTCCGTTCTCGGGGCCCACGGGGCTGATGCTGATCAAACGGGGTCAAATTGAAAAGAGCCTGTGGCGCCCTGGAAAGAGCTCATCGCCCGACACTTAGGGTCAGGCAGATCTGGCTCATGACTTGGCCGGATGTGTGGCCTCGGAGGAAATCTCTTACCTTTCTGAGTCTCGGTTTTCTCATCTAGAAAGTGGGTCAATAAATTCTGTCTCACTGGGCTAAACTGAGAATTGGAGAGCGGTTTTCACAGAGCCTGGTGGACAGAAGGCGCCCCCCCCCCCCGAGGGCCGGTTGATTTTTCCTTTATCCCAGTGCTAACTTTGAGCCTTGCTGGCTGAAGGACCACAACAAAACCTCTGCGTCACAGCTTCCCCATCAGGTGACATGGCCTGACAGCCGCCCTACCAGCTATCTGCAGTGATAGCCGAGAAACGCTGGGCTGGCCCCGAGATGCGCTAGATCAGAGACTCCCGGCAGCAGGGGGAAGAGCTGAGGCAGCTTCTTTGCCTGGAGATTCACAGAAAGAGACGAGAAGTCCTTAACCAGAGTGATCCCGGCCTGCACTCTGCCTCGGACAGGGATTGGCCCAGGAAGTTGAATTATTTTGAAAGACAGTTTTAGTGTATGACTGACCATTCTTTCAACATTTGATTCTTTAAATTGTTTGCTCTGCCTCTAAATCACAAGATGACTTGTTTTTTTTTTAATCTCTTAGGAATAAAGGATGCCTGGGAGGGCCCAGTCGGTTAAGCATCTGCCTTTGGCTCAGGTCATGATCCTGGAGTGAGTCCCACGATCGAGTCCCATGCTTGGCAGGGAGTCTGCTTCTCCCTCTGCCTCTCTCTCTCTCTCTCAAATAAGTAAATAAAATCTTTTAGAAGAAATTAACATCTTATTAATAATATTTTATGTTTAACAGTCAGAAACACTAGGGGCACCTGGGTGGCTCAGTCGGTTAAGCGGCTGCCTTCAGCTCAGATCATGATCCCAGGGTCCTGGGACGAAACCCCACGTCATCATTGGGCTCCCTGCTCAGCACAGTCTGCTTCTTCCTCTCCCTCTGCCCGCCTCCCCTTTCATGCTCTCTCCTACTCTCTCCCTCTCTCTCTCTCTCAAATAAAATTTAAAAATCAGAAATACCTTACATACCCACTATCAAAGGTATTAGTATGTCTGTTCAGTTTCATCATATAAAGTCATTACAAGGGTGGCTCTGAAGACAATATAGTACATAGTCATAAGAGCTCATTGAGCTCTTACTGTGTGCTAGACGTTACACCAAGAGCTACACGTGAAATGTTTCCTTTAATCCTAAAAAGAACCCCAGGAAGAAGGCACTATTATTATCCTTATTTTACAGATAAGGAAACTAGGGCACAGACAGGTTAAGCCACTTGCCCAAAGATACTTAGTAAGGGATAGAGCCAGAAATCAAACTGAGGCTGGCCAGCTATCGTAGCTCCCTTAACAACTGTGCTGTAAAGGGAAAATGATGATGATATAATGTTAAGGAGAAAAGGAGCGGGGGGAATTATAGCTCTGACTCTGTGTGTAATAGAACGTTGGCTGGCACTTTCCCTGCTGCTCCAGAACTGTGGCTAAGACCCAGGGCTCTCAGGAGAGCTGTCAACCCACCCATGACCTATGGGGCCGCGGAACGGCAGGGGTCAGAGAGGAGGAGCAGCATGAGCTTTCTCCTGTAGGCAATGCGGACGCTATAAAGTGCCCTATCGGATTCCTTTTGTGTACTCAGTACTTAGCACCGTGTCACACACACAGGAGTGGCTCAGGAATTGTTTGTGGAGGGGCGCCTGGGTGGTGCAGTGCGTTGGGCGACTCAACTCTTGGTTTCAGCTCAGGTTGTGGTCTCGGGGTCATGGGATCGAACCCTGGGTCCGGCTCTGCACTCAGCACAGACTCTGCTTGAGACTCTCTCCCTCTTCCCCCTCCCCAAAGAAATAAATAAATCTTAAAAAAAAAAAAGAAATTGTTGGTTGAACTAAATGGAGCCTCACCAAATGGCAAACACTGTATGAATGCAGTTTTGCATTCATAACGTATTTATTCTCAAAAGGTAGGGCCGTCCCCACACTGCCGACCTCTGAAAGGTGAAGGGATTTGCCCAAGCTCCAGCCAGTTCCGAAGCCCAGGCTCTCCTCAAGACTCCACAATCCATTCACGCGGCCACTGTGTGTTGCACATAGTAGGAGGTCGGTGGACATATGCTGAAAAAAAAAAGGACACATACGTACCACATTTTACCCCCTTATACAAGCAGAATTTAAGAAAAGAGCAGCTTTGAAGAGTATGAAAAGAAGAGAAAGAATAATAAAAAAAATAGATGCAGCTCAGCAAAATAACTTCATCTCCCAGATTCCAATAAAACATGGAAACTTTCCCCTTTCTGTTTCATTGAAACAGCAATGCTGACATGGACAATTTCTAATCCTGCCGGAGCCTGGCCTCCTATCAGATGTGGCCAAATGCAAGCTCTGGCATCATCTGCAGACAACTTTAGGATTATTGGGGCCGCTATTAACAAGTCTGCCCAGCAAAGGGCACTAACAGAAAACTCACACGGGGGGTACAAATGTCTAAAAAACACGAAATGCTGTATATTCAACTTAAGTAATCAAAGATTTGCAAATTGAAACAATGAGTTACTTTTTTTTTAACCTGAATTTCAGGCAAGAATTTTTAGAAATTGATAATACTAGCTGGTGAGGAAGTGCCTTAAGAGTGTAAAGTGAGGGCACCTGGGCGGTCGAGCCTCTGCCTTCGGCTCAGGCCGTGACCCTGGGGTCCTGGGATCCTGCCCCATGTCGCTCCCTGCCTGCTGCTCCCTCTCCCTCTGCCGCTTCCTGGGCTCGTGCCGTCTGTCTCTCTCTCCCTCAAACAAATAAATAAAACCTGAAAAAAAAAATAATTGCCCAAACTTGGAAGCAGCCACGATGTCCGCCAGTAGGTGAATGGATAAATAAGCTGGGGCGCATCCAGACAATAAAATATTATTCAGTGCTAGGAAAAAAATGAGCTCTCAATCCATGAAAAGATATGACGGAATAGTAAATGCAAAAGCAAATCACATTCTATATGATTCCAGGTGTGGGATGTTCTGAAAAAGGGAAAACTATGGAGACAGTACAATATATTATGATGGCTACATATCATTACACATTTGTCCAAACCCATAAAATATAACACTGAGGGTGAACCACCGTGTAAGGTACGGACCTGGGGTGACTATGACGTGTCACTGTAGGTTCATCACTCGTAACAGATGGACCAGTCTGGTGGGGGATGTTGAAAGCCGGGGAGGCTGTGCTTGTGCGGAGGCAGAGCGTATATGGGAAATCTCTGTCTCTTCCTCTCAATTTTTCCCTGAACTGAAAACTGCTCTAAAAATAGTCCTATGAGGGACACCCGGGGGTGCTCAGCGGTTGGGCATCTGCCTTTGGCCCAGGGCATGACCCTGGGGTCCTGAGATCGAGTCCTGCATCGGGCTCCCTGCACGGAGCCTGCTTCTCCCTCTGCCTGTGTCTCTGCCTCTCTCTCTCTGTGTCTCTCATGAATGAATAAAAAAATAAAATAATTTTTAAAAATAGAGGATAGGGCGACGCAGTGGCTCAGTCAGGTAAGCATCTGACTCCATCTCAGCTCAGATCTTGATCTCAGGGTCTGGAGTTCAAGCCCGGCATTGGGCTCCACACTGGGTGTGGAGTCTACTTTTAAAAAAATGTAAAAAAAAAGGGGGGGGGACTGTTTATACTATGATCTCAATGTAGGATATATGTAAAAAAGACCAAAAGGAAAAACACCAATATAGGAATAATCTTTGTCTCTGAATGTTTGCGTTGTGGGTAAAGGTTTCTTCTCTTATTTTCTTGCATTTTCCAAAATTTTTTTAAGATCTTATTTTTCTTAATATTTATTTATTTATTTGAGGTGGGGAGGGGCGAGGGAGAGATGATCCCAAGCAGACTCCACGCTCAGTGCGGAGCTGATACGGGGCTCAATCTCATGTCCTTGAGATCATCACCTGAGCCAGAGTCAAGAGCCAAACATTGAACCGACTGCGCCACCCAAGCGCCCCTTAAGATTTTATTTTTAAGTAATCTCTGTGTCCAAAGTGGGGCTCAGTCCCGACCGCGAGGTCCAGAATCGCCTGCTTTACTGACTGAGCCAGCCAGGTGCCCCTGTGTTTTCCAAATATCCGTTCACAACAAACACATGGCCCTTCAACGGGGAACCACCAGCAAGACAATTCACCTGGCTGGGGGGGAGGTCGGCCAGCCACATCCCTGACCCGCCTCCGCGGTATCTCAGGAGGATGAGAGAAGGTCCTTAGTCATAAACTCACATTAAGTGCAAAGCACCTTCCCCAAACAACGAAGCCAAATGTTGAAGTCCCGCTTCAAAGTCCTTCTAGAAGATGCTAAAAATAAGCCCAGAAATGCATTTGCTGCCGTTCTCGGAGACCTACTGAAGGACGTCATTCAGGGTGGGCACCAAGGCAAACCCTCGCTCGTCATCAGTGTTGGCCGTAGAGCAAAGAATGTGAGCCGTTTGGGGGACGAATGGGGCCAAAGCTTCGAAAGTCGCTCTTGCCCTTAGATTGCTGGAATCGTAATAAAGGGGATCGCTGATAGGTGCAGAACACAAGCTTTCACTATCATTATCTCACTTGAACTTTGCAGTCACTCTGGAGGGAGGATGGACCAACAGCAGTAGTGATAATATTAGATAATAAGTCGCCGACCAACACTTACCAGCGCGGGCGGCGGTGCTGGCCGCTCCGTGTACATTGGCCCTTTTTTAGTCCTTATACTGCAGAGTAGGAGTGATCATCTCCACATCGGTCGGTCAGCACATCGTCCCTTAAAGAAGTCAAGTGGCTTGCCCAAGGTCACCAAGCCAATAAATGGAAGAACTAGGGCTTATGGCCATTTATTTAATCCTCAAGTCCAATGCTCACTGAACTTCCTCAACGTTGATTATCTTTTACTGCTATTATTAGGAAAGATATCGGTGTGGCATAGAGTTCTGTGTACGACGCGGGCCCTTCTAGCTGTATAACCTTGGACAAGTCACTTGGCGGCTCGTGTGTGGCAACTTCCTCCTCTGTAGAATTAGGGCCACAACATCTATCTTATAGGGCTCAAGATCAAATAAAACCCTGCCTAGGAAGTTGAGCCAAAGCCTGCCCAGAGAAAACATGCAATCGACACTGGAACGCGTCTGATTCTCCTGAACCTTTTCTTCTTACGTAGTGGGTCGAGTGCAGGAGAGCAAAGTGTCCTTGGGGTTCAATATCCAGAAATTCTAGACTCTCAGAGGAGTCTCCTTGACCCGCTTGCACAACCTCACCCTTCTTGAGGACCCCCCCACCCCTTCATTAGAGTGCATACCTGTTATTGGAGTGGGTACCCTGCATCCAGCACTGGCAGAGAGGCAGGAGTGGGCACTTGACTCCTTGGGCCCCCCCGAAAAGTCCAGACCTTTAGAACTAAGAAGCTCTTTGCTGAAGAAGGGCCCTGGCTGGCTCAGTCGGGAGAGCATGAGACTCTTGATCTCAGAGTCCTGTGCTTGAGCCCCATGTTGGGTGGAGAGGTTACTTTTGGAAAAAAAAAAAAAATATATATATATATATATATATATATATATATATTTCAGAAAAGTTCAACAAAGCACCTTTAAAAAATATAATATATATTATCATTTATATATATAATATATATATATATATATTTTTTTAGATGCTCTTCGTTGAACTTTTCTGGATCAGCTGTGCCGACTTCATGCTGGTTTCTGAGGCCTGGATGTAAGGAAGCTCAGTCCTGGAGGAGCAGACGTTTCACAGGAGCAGCAAGAGCAAATATGAGACGGGAAGGGGCTCAGGAATCAGGCCTGCAACCCCGGCATCGCACAGACAAGAAGCCAAGATCTAGAGGAGGAAAAGGCCTTTGACGGGCCCTCCCTGCACCTTCCTTACAGAGCCGGGATCGGATCCACACCCTGTGACCCTCGGGCCACCATCAGACCACGTCATTCCAGAGGGCAGCTGAGGCAGCAGGCACCCCGAGTGTCCTGGCCGGAACCCCAGGGCCCTCCCATCCACGGCACTGCCCTCTGACTCCCGGCCCAGGGCTCTTCATGTCATGAGGGTCTCTGGCCGGGCGCTTTCCCTCCCGGAGTCACTGAAATGACGCCCTCCTGCCCGCTTTTTATCAAGGCTCCAGGCAATAACCGAGTCTGCCCTCGCAGCAGCCAGGACCTCAGGAACGGCAAAGCCTTCCGAAGGAGGCCGCGTTGTTGTAAGGGAGCTAGAAACAACGTCTTCCCCTCGTCCCGAGCCCTAAGGTAGACGGGCTCTGGAGAGGGTCCTGGGGGATCCAGCCTGCGCTCGGGCCGGTGGGTCTGATTCCCTTTCTCAGTCACTGCACCTGCCTTACGATCGCTGGGTGTGTACTGGGTGTGTACTGGGTGTGTACTGGGTGTGTACTGGTGTGTGCGAGGCCTCCGGTGCGCCCCGAGTTTGGAACTGGATGGAATCCGCAGCCACGCGCGGGCCGTGCTGCTTCTTTAGAGACGGATCGTGGAACCTCTGCCTTCCAGTCCCGTGTCAGCGTCTATGAGTCAGCCCGGCCGGGCTCGGGGGGGGGGGGGGGCTGCGTCTGTCTCCCCTCACGGCCAAATGGTCCAGCGGGAAAAGTTCCGCTCCCAGGCCCCGGTGACAATCAACCTGTCTACGCGTCTGTCCTTGCAAAGCGCGGGTTCCTTCCTGCACTCACCAGAAATGTAGTAAACACTGATCTAGGGACACCCTCGTGAACAAGACACACCCGACAGTAACCGGTGCTCACGATGCTTACACTACAGCACCTGGGGGGCGCCCGGATCATGGTCTCAGGGTCCTGGGGTCGAGCCCCACCCCCACGTGGGCTCCCTGCTCAGCGGGGAGCCTGCCTCTCCCCCTGCGCTCGCTCTCTCCCTCTCAGATATATAAATAAGATCTTTAACCAACAAGATGGCAAGTGAGATAGCGAATAAACAGGAAAATAAGCAAGATATTCACAGATGAGTAACAAGCGGCACAAAGGGGATCAACAGGTGCTGGGACACAGAATGCGTGGATGCGGCCCCTGGGGTGGGCAGGGCGGCCTCGGAGGCCGGAAGGAGCTGGGAGGAGAGCTGAGCAGCGCGGCCGCGGCCGCGGGGGAGAAGGAGCTGGATGAGGCAGGACCCGCTCTGCAGAGCTGCCCTGGCAGCCGTGGGGTCTTCTACGAGCAACGGGAGGTCTGGGGAGAGCGCCGGGGGGGGGGGGCGGGGGGCGCCCTGGGCGGGGGCAGGAGCAGGGGCCGTGGGAAGGCTGCGCGGCCTGCGGCCGACGGACTGGCCCAGAGGCACAGCCAGGGTGGACCTTACACACGGCCTGTCGGGACTTGCTCTGGGCTTGGGTGTGGGGCGAGGGGGAGGGAGACACAAGACTGATTCCCCGGTGGTGACGACGGGTATCAAGGGGTCACTGAGGCTGTCCGTCCGGGAACACCAAGGACGGGAGAGTCACCTGCCCCCCCTCCCTGGGGCCTGTGGCCGCTAAAGATGGACCAGTGAGCGCAGGGAGGAGGAGGGCTCGGGGTCATAGGCCACCGCTGTGAAATAACTAATGCCAGCTGTGCTAACCTACCCACGGGGGTGGAAGGTTCTGGTCTGTGAAGCCCCGATGAGGCGCCGGGGACGCTCCCGGCAGAAATAGGCTCCCGGGTCCTCCCAGAAGACCGAGGCGCCGTCAGGCTCCCCACCCGGCCCTCGGGAAGGCCACACTCCGCGGCCACACTCGGGCTCCTGCACCCGGACCTCCCCGCCACCCCCACGGCCTGCCCGGGACCCGCTGTTGGCCAGGTGGCAGCGCGGGCAGCAGATGGTGGAGGGACGTCGAAGTCAGGGAGGGCGACGTAAAGGACACCGAGGCGCCGAGCACACTGGAGAGAACGGGAAGCACGGCGGGCCGGGCCGAGTAGCATCGTGGTGACTGGAGCCCGGCGCGACTGTGCAGGCCGCGGAGCCCGTGCAGGCTGCGGAGCTGGTGTGGGCCGCGGAGCTCCCAGGCGCACCTCCGAGCTGGAGGACAGGTGGCCTGCACCGCGGGGAGTGGAGGGCCCAGCCAGCCCTCGCCCTGCCCTGAGCCCCGCGTGGCCTTGGGCCCGGCCCCCCCCAGACGGGAGCAGGCAGCACAGGCCCGCCAGCCCTTCCGGGGGAGCCCGAGCGGCTCAGGCAGGACGGCAGACCTGCTGCTGCGGACGCAGCCAGAAACCGCGGGGCTCACCGCAGCCGCCGGGGCCTGTCTGGACTCTCCTGTGGCTCCAGACCCTCGGGGCTTTGTCGCACCTGCTCCGTCCCGTCCGTTGGTTTGGGATTCACTGGCCCGAATACAAAGCGTTGGTCCGGGCCGCAGCAGCGGGGCTCCCCTGGTGTGCTGGGGCTCCACGGGGAGCAGAGACCCACAGGCCCCCGAGAGACCCTTTCCCGTCCAAGCACTGCGATCCGAGCCCTCCTTGCTGACACGGAACTTTGTATCAGCTGTAAAGCACTTTCATACATTTTTAATTCACATATTATTTCTTCTGTCCCTAAACAATTCCTGGACTACTCTGCACAGGGTAGGGTTGCTGGATAAAATACAAGACGCAGGTTAAATTCGAATTTAAATAATGAATAATATTAGTATGTGCCAAGTATTGCATGGGACACACTTATGCTAAAATACTACTCACTATTTATCTGAAATTCAAATCGAACGAGGTATCCCCTCACTTCCTAACTCTGGCAAGCTTCCACAGGGACCGCCGGCCCCACTGTGCAGAAGTGAGCTCAGAGGAGTGAAAGGGTTTATCTAAAGTCCTTGGGAGGGATCCCTGGGAGGCGCAGCGGTTTGGCGCCTGCCTTTGGCCCAGGGCGCGATCCTGGAGACCCGGGATCGAATCCCACGTCGGGCTCCCGGTGCATGGAGCCTGCTTCTCCCTCTGCCTGTGTCTCTGCCCCCCCTCTCTCTGTGTGTGTCACTATCATAAATAAATAAAAAATTAAAGTCCTTGGGAGCCGGGACCACGTGTGATTCACTTTTTTAGATTTTTAGTTTTTTTTTTGAAAACTGCAGATAGGGGATCCCTGGGTGGCGCAGCGGTTTGGCGCCTGCCTTTGGCCCAGGGCGCGATCCTGGAGACCCGGGATCGAATCCCATATCGGGCTCCCGGTGCATGGAGCCTGCTTCTCCCTCTGCCTATGTCTCTGCCTCTCTCTCTCTCTGTGACTATCATAAATAAATAAAAATTAAAAAAAAAAAAAAGAAAACTGCAGATGGCATTCCCCTAAGCCAGTGTCAGTCCCTTCGGCGGTGATCTGAGAGATTTACGCCTCCTGCAAAGCCTGCTCCACTGACGGTCTCTGCCCTGTGCGTGGGGGACACGTCCGATCCTATGGCATTAAGGAGTTGATGTTTGATCCCCATATGCAACGTGGAGTTGGCTCAGAGAAGAATCTAGGGGCGTGCTCACCCAGCTGCCGGGGCCTCTGAGCCTACAGGAACCCCCAGAGCCAAGCGCAGAGCTGGCTCAGGACAGAGTGGTCGGCGGGACTCCGACTGAGGCTTCGGGCTCGTCCTGGGTGGTTGCACCGGAGACAGATTCAGATGCTTTCCCGGAAAGCAGAGACACCTGCGGAAGGTCGCGGAACTCGGGAGGCCGGCCCGGCCGCTGCCCTGCCCTCCGGAGCGCTGGAGCTGGCGGGGCTTGGGTCGCACTCCGAGGCCCAAGGGCAGAGGCTCGGGGGTCGGGGAGGGAGGAGGTGTCTTGGCGGGGCGCACACTGCCCCCTCTGTCCCCCTCTCTCCCCGAGAGCACAGGGCCCAGTGGGGCGCCCACAGAGCCTTGGCCGCACACCCAGCCGGGAGCCCCCCACCCGGCGGCCACCCTGAGTGCAGAGCCCGCGCCCGGGCGGATGTGGCCCCTGAGCTGCGGCCTGGGCGGCGGGGGCCTTGACCCAGGCTGCCACGGCCCTGCCCCCAGGCCCCTGCCGTCCACAGGCCAAGGCCTGGAACAGCCCGACGTGCCGGGCCCGCGCCCGGGTGGAGAGAACGCCGAGGCCAGTGTGCTCCCGGGGCTGCGGGGGAGCCAGCGGGTGGCAGCGGGGTGGCGGGGTGGCGGGGTGGTGGCCACCTCCCATCAGCCCTCTCCAAGCCTCGGCTCCCCGACCCAGAGGCCCTCCAGGAGCTCCCGCCCTCCGTCCAGGGCTCCCCGCAGAGCCGGGCAGGGCGGGCCAGAACCGCGGGGCACACAGGCCAGGGCGTCCCCCACTGACCGGGCCACAGGGCGTCCCCCACTGCTGGGCATGGAGCAGCCCCCGCGGGAGGAAAGATGACGAGAGGCCTGCAGGAGGCCCCACCGGGGCAGCTCTGCCGGGGATCCTGGAGGGGCCTCTCCACATGCCCCACGGTCCTCCGCCCCCAGCGCCCCTGGCGCGCCCCCCAGGAACGAAGCCTCTTTCTTTCTTTATTTTTTTAAAGATAGATTAATTAATTAATTTATTTATTTATTATTTATTTTTTTATTTTTTCATTCATTCATGAGAGACAGAGAGAGAGAGAGAGAGAGAGAGAGAGAGGCAGAGACACAGGCAGAGGGAGAAGCAGGCTCCATGCAGGGAGCCCGATGTGGGATTTGATCCCAGGACCCCAGGATCATGCCCTGGGCCCAAGGCAGGCGCTAAACCGCTGAGCCACCCGGGGATCCCCTCTTTCTTTTTTTAAAGATTTTATTTATTTATTCATGAGACCCAGCGAGAGAGAGAGACACACAGGCAGAGGGAGAAGTCGGGCTCCCTCAATCCCAGGACCCGGGGTCACGGCCTGGGCCCAAGGCAGGTGCTCAGCCGCTGAGCCCCGGCGCCCCTGGAGCCTACTTCCTGGTGAGGGGATCAGGAGGGAGGATTTCAGGAAATGGCACTGCTAAGAAGAAAACATGCCAGCGACAGGACAGACTGGGGGGGCGGGGGGTCATGCGACGTGAGGTCTGAAAGGGGGCAAGGAGGCAGCAAGGGAGAGCCCAGGAGGGAGGGTGCCCGGGTGATGGGGGAGGAGGAGGGGTGCAGGCTTGGGGGGCAGGATGGGGCGCCTGGGGCTGTCGCTGAGCCGCCACCTGGGGCTAGGGCCAGGGTCTCAGGGCCCGGGACAGAGGGATGCAGGCTCTGCTTGGCGGGGACTCTGCTCCTCTCCCCCTCCCTCTCCCCTTCTCTCTGTCTCTCTCTCAAATAAACAAATCTTTAAAAACCAGTCCCAGAGGAGGTCCTGATCTGCCCCCCAACCCACTGCCCCCCACCTGGCCAAACAGTGCCCGCAGCGCGACCCCTCCCCACTCCCCGCTCCCCCACCCGCGGCGGCCAGGACGTGTGGGGCCGGTGCTCTCGGTGCTCCCGGTGCTCCCGCGCCGAGGATGAGGACTGTCGGCCGCTCCTACTCCTGGGCCTCAGGCTCCCGCGGCCGCGTTCACCCGGGGTCTGGGCCCCACTGCTGCCCTGGGGGCCCCGGGTCACTCCCCGCAGGGAACTCGGCCCACAGGGAAGCCCCCCTCAGTCTCGGGAGGGCCAGCCCTCGTGGGGCTCCTTCCGGGGTCCTTGTCGGGGCCCCTCACCTGTCCAGTGCCAGTTCTCAGGCTCAGCGATGACCTGAGGGTCGGTGGCTCACCCCGGGGCAGCAACGGGGCGCCCACCTGTGCCCCGAGTCCTGTATTTTATCAAGTCCTGAGTCCAAGGAATACGTCAGACCTTGCCTGCTTTTGGGGAACCGCCCCCAGGAGGCGCGGGGTGCGGTGCTGTGGAGGGGGGGAGCAGGCCGCGTGGCATTGGGCCGCGGGAGTCCACAGCAGTGGACGCCGGGGAGGCAGCCGGGGGAGGTGGTCGGAAGACTGAGGCATCAGCTGGCGATGTTGTCATGGAAAAGTCTAGCCCCTTCCAGAAAATTCTATGCCTGGCTCAGCAAACTGTCCTGTGTCCCGCCGGCACAGCGTCTGTCCCTCCCATTCCGGAGCAGGGGACGCCGCCCGGGCTCGGCGATCGGTGTGCTCTTCCCCAGGACCTCGGGCCCAGGGAACCTGCCCACCTCCGGTCCCTCTAGGAATCGTCGTCACAACGCACTTCCAAAAATTGTTTTAAAAGTCTGTTCTACGTCGGCAGCGTCAGAGACAACAGCCGAACGAGGGGCGACCCCGCGCCGACGACGGTGGGAGGACACCCCGCCCGCCACCTGCAGGAATCCATGACAGGCTCGCGGGCGACAGGCACAGATGTCGCCAAGGCAGGGAGGGCGGAGAAATCAGGACCCCCGGGGCCAGGCACCTCCCTCGGGGGACCTGTGCCTGGAAACTGCGAGGGCTCGAGGGAATTTCAACTGAAGCCCACCGTCCGCCGCGGGCATTTGTGTGCTCAGCTCCGAGCTCAGGCTGGGGAACGGCTTTCTGACCTGTAAATGCTGTTCAGTGTGGGTCGAGGGGCAGCCTCGGCAGCGCCCGCCGGGGGGTGGCCGGGAACAGAGCCGGTGGTTGGCTGCGGGACCCAGGGGCACGGGGAGGCAGCCTGGGGGCTGGGGCCGGGCCCCACCCGCGCTCACCGAGGATGGGACGGGGACGGGACGGGGACGGGACGGGGACGGGACGCCTGGGCCGGCCCTGCTCACCAGGGAAGCCACCGCTCCGGCCTGGGCTGCAGGAGGACTCCTCCGCCCCCCACTGACAGCATCGGCGCCAGACAGGACCGCGCAAGCCGCCAGCGTCTACTACGCATTTTCCAGTAACAGCCACTGCTGCCACCGCTCCTGCCGCGGTTAGCGTCGCGCATGGGCCGCAGGCCGGGTGCGAGGCGCGGGGCGGGGGTTTCACGTGCATCGTCTCTTTCTGTCCCTGTACCGAGGCGGCGCCCGCTCCGGGCAGCGGAGGCGCTGAGCTTCACAGCAGTTCAGAAACTGGCCCAAGGCCACGGATTCAGTAAGTGGCGGCGACGGAGGTCAGAGCCGGGTAAGTGCCAGGCCCGCCTCCGACCACCCGGTCCTGCTGCCGCTACAACGAAGCCTCCTCTGGGCTTTACCAAAACCCGGCTAGCTGGCCACGGTGCCTCCATCCCCCCCCCCACCGCGGTGCCTCCACCCCCCCCACGGTGCCTCCATCCCCCCCCACGGTGCCTCCACCCCCCCCACGGTGCCTCCATCCCCCCCACGGTGCCTCCATCCCCCCCTGCCCCCCCCACCGCGGTGCCTCCATCCCTCCCCCACGGTGCCTCTCACCCCCCCACCATGGTGCCTCCATCGCCCCCCATGGTGCCTCCACCCCCCCCACGGTGCCTCCATCCCCCCCACGGTGCCTCCACCCCCCCCCACGGTGCCTCCATCCCCCCCACGGTGCCTCTACCCCCCCCACCACGGTGCCTCCACCCCCCCCCCCACGGTGCCTCCACCCCCCCACGGTGCCTCCACCCCCCCCACGGTGCCTCCATCCCCCCTACGGTGCCTCCATCCCCCCCACGGTGCCTCCACCCCCCCACGGTGCCTCCACCCCCCCCACGGTGCCTCCATCCCCCCCACGGTGCCTCCACCCCCCCCACGGTGCCTCCACCCCCCCCACGGTGCCTCCATCACCCCCACGGTGCCTCCATCCCCCCCACGGTGCCTCCACCCCCCAGGCCCAGCGGCCTCGGTACTCCCGGAGCGCCGGCTGCAGGCGGTCCACGGGGGCGGCCTTCCGAGCGGCTCTCGCGAGCTGGCAGGCAGCAGCCCGGGCTCTCGCGGCCTCAGGACACACCGCAGGTCCCCGAGGAGGCAAGACCTGCCCCTTGCCGCCCTCCCGGGAGACATGGCCAGCGTCCCATCCACAGGGCGAGGACACAGCCGGCGTGTGCGTTCCCGGGTCCAGGCCGGGTCCCTGCGGCCTGGTGGGGTCCCAGGAGGGGCCGCGTGCGAGCAGACCCCACACGGGCAGCAGGGTCACCGCCCTGACGTCTGGGCGACTACTTGCCGTCTAGGGCCCCCAGGCCAAGGCCGAGGACAGTAGTAAACGGCATGTGTGACCCGAGGTGACCGCGGCGGGGAGGCGTGGGGAGAGGGCGAGCCATGAGCCGCGCCGTCGGCAAGGCCTGTTTCTTCTCACCGGGTTGAGTGACTCGGGGCGAATTTCCCGACCTCGCCAGGCGGTTCCTCCGCGTGAAGGAGACGCACACAGTCACGTTTCATGGCACGGTTCCCGGGAGCATTAAAAGGGACGAGCGTGTGGACAGTCACCTGGCCAGCACACGCGGGGCTCTTCAGGGCAGCTCCTGCCGGGTTGGCAGGACCACGGCGCGGACGCCAGCGAGGGCGCCTGGAGCCACCAGGGACAGCGCGCTGGGTGCGGAGCGGCTGCCGGGCAGGGGCTGCGAGGGGGACGGCAGCAGGGCGCCGTGGGGAGCGCGAGTGGCCCGCGAGGAGCGGCTGCAACACTGCCGCCCGCTACAAGGCGCTGGCCCGGGCCGGACGGGCCTCGGAGACCCCGTCCACGGGCGGCCTGTCCGTGCGTGCACAGGCTGAGTCCTCCGCGGCCAGGCGGCCCGGCCCGGCCACAGGGAACACACGAGCCCGACTCCCGACACCCGCGATGCCCGGCGGGCCTGCGTGGACTCCGGGGGAGCCCCAGCCCCGCGGCCGCCTCGCGAGCACCGGCCCTCCGACCCCCGGCCCCGGCCCTCACCCCACGCACCGCGATCAGCCCCCAGCTCCCCCGATCGAGCCGCCCACCCTCCCAGGGGCCCTGGCGCCTGCAACCCCACGGCAACCCCATGGCGGGAGGCAGCACGTCCCCCGAGATGCCGCGTGCTACGTGTCGCCCGGCACTCCGCGTGTCCCAAGCAGTAAGGGATCCCGTGGGTGCAGATGCTCCTCCTCCTTCTTCTACGGAAATGTGACCCACAGACCGTAACGGTCACTCCCCCTAACGGGGCGGTTCGGGGGCGCCTGGGGCTGTTGCTGAGGCGTCCGGCCCGGCTCAGGTCGTGGCCCCGGGCCTGCGATGGAGCCCTGGGTCCGGGTGGGCTCCCTGCTCCGGGGGCGCCTGCTGCCCCCCGGGCCCTCGCCCCGCTCACGCTCTCTCCCACTCTTTCACTCTCTCAAATAAATCAGTAGATGAAATATTCCTAAAAATCCCATAAAGCATACGATCCGCTGGGCTCTGTGGGTTCGAAGGCCGCGCGCCCACCAGCCCGGTCTAGCTCCAGTTCCATCGGCCCGCGGCCACCTCGTTCCCGTCACCCCCCACCCGGTGCCACGAACTGTGCCGCCTCCACGGATCTGCCTGTTCCCACCCTCCCCGTCCACGGAGCCGTGCGGTGCGCCCCCCGCGTCCGACCCCGCGCTCGGCCTGACGCTCGCGGTTCACGCGTGCTCCCCGGGCTCAAGCTCCCCGCTTGCCACAGCTCACGGGGCTCGTCCTTGGCGGTCACGCCACCCCTGGCCGGGTCACCAGCTGACGTCTGGCTTCTTTCCGCTTTTTGGCCACAAGGAATCGCCCTTGTTTCTGTTTTTCCAAGTAGGCTCCAGCCGGGGGCCCAACACGGGGCTTGACCTCACGACCCGGAGTCACGGCGGGGACCCCGACACTGGGCCCGTAAGCTTAGCTCCGCAATCCCCACTCTGCTTAACGGTGGCATCGCCTTCTACGGGGCGGTGGGCACGTGGCCGACGGTTCCGGCTTTCCCCGTCTCCGGCCCACGCAGGACGCCAACGCGGGCCGTGCCGCTCCTTCCCGTCGCCCACAGGACGCGGTCGGAACCACCCCGTTTCCTGAGGAAATTCTCCAACGAAGCGAAGAGTCATGTCGGCAAAGGTGTTAATGGCAGCAGTTTTCACAGGGACCTGCGACTGGAAGGGCTCAAGGTCGCCGTGCAGATGTTCAGGTCCCTGTGTTGTGTGACAGAACAACGTACGGTCAGTGACGACCACGGCCGCGACGGCAGCGTGACGACGAGGGACTCGCGCGCTCGCTGGGTCCCAGGCGTGCAGGGTCCTAACACTTCAGCGCAGACCGTGCTGGGGAACAGCTCCCTCGTGTCCCAGACGGGGAAACCGAGGCTCCGAGGGGATGAGCGGCCTCCCGGAGCAGGCCCGGCCAGGTCTGGGTTTGAACCGAGGCCCCCCGGGCGGTGCTCCTGGCCTGGGAGCCGCGGCAGCAGAGTCAGGGCTGCTGGGCGCAGAGCGAAACGTGTCCGGGGCCCTTAGAGGACATAGGACGACACGCTCGTGCGCACACGGGCGCCCCCGAACCGGCACAACCAGGCAACAGTCCCATCCGCGGGACCGGACGGGAGGGCGTCACTCCTCCGTCGAGAACCTTTGCTGGGTGGGCACCTGCCGTGACACCTTGCCGACGCCCTCGCTGGGGTGCCACAGCGTCCCACTGGGCTGATGGCGGGGGACGCCCTCGCGCCCTGGGTCTGTGGCGTCCCGGCAGCAGCACGACCCGCCTGCCGACTGAGGCCGCGTCACCCACCGTAACCAGCGCCACCTGACCTCGGGCCGGCGCCACGAGGCGAGTGCCACTGGACCCATCTTACAGGTCGGGGAACTGAGAGTCCGAGAGCCCGGCGACCTCCCGGGCGACGCGGACAGTCGGGGCCACGGCTGCCCTTCCCGACACGTCCCCGCGCTGCTTCCTCCGGGGCAGCCTCACCCGACACCCACTCGCAGCAAAGCCCAGAGGCAAGCAGAGGGCGCCGCGCGTTTGCGCCTTCCCCGGCTTCCTGACTTACGGGGAGGGCGCCCGCGAATCTCTGTTCTTCTTCTTTTTTTTTTTTTTTAAGAATTTATCTATTCATGAGACACACACACAGAGAGAGAGAGAGAGAGAGAGAGGAGAGAGAGAGGCAGAGACCCAGGCAGAGGGAGAAGCAGGCTCCATGCCGGGAGCCCGACGTGGGACTCAATCCTGGGACTCCAGGATCACACCCTGAGCCAAAGGTGGGCGCTAACTGCTGAGCCACCCGGGCTGCCCTCTTTTTTTAAAAAAATTGGTTGTCTGGGCATCCCTGGAGACCCGGGATGGAGTCCCACGTCGGGCTCCCTGCATGGAGCCTGCTTCTCCCTCTGCCTGTGTCTCTGCCCCCCCCCCCTGTGTGTCTATCATGAATAAACAGATGAAAATCTAAAAAAAAAATTAATTAAAAATAAATCAGTTGTCATATTTATTCTGAAATTGGCTCCGACCCTTCTGTTCTTTTTTTTTTATTTTTATTTATTTATGATAGTCAGAGAGAGCGGGGGGGCAGAGACACAGGCAGAGGGAGAAGCAGGCTCCATGCACCGGGAGCCCGACGTGGGATTCGATCCCGGGTCTCCAGGATCGCGCCCTGGGCCCAAGGCAGGCGCCAAACCGCTGCGCCACCCAGGGATCCCGACCCTTCTGTTCTTGGTAAGATCTCTGTCCAGCCGCACGATGCTGGGTTTTAGGAGCCACCGCCCCAGCCTGGAGCCTGGACTCCGGTGGTTCCAGCTTCCAGGGCAGGAACTGGGCACCCGGTCCCCGCCGCGAGCCTCAGCTCCCACCAGGGGGCAGTACAGGCCAGCGTGTCGGGGAGGCCGGCGTCCTGGGGGGGGGGGGCGCTGGGAGCCGACCTTGGCTCATTCACTGGACCCACCCGAGGGCCTGCAGGGGCCAGGCCGCCAGCGGCCCAATGACCAATGCAGATGACGCCGGTGACTCTCCCGCCCTCTACAAACTAGGGGAGCTGCCGTGGAGCCGTGTGGCAGCCGGAAAAGCGAGGTCATAGCACCTGGTGGTCCTTCCCTCACCCTCCACGCAGGCCGACCCGCCACTCAACAGGGGGCCGCCAGCCGCTCACGCGCAGGAAGGGCTGACTCAGTGGACACAGTTCCAAGGAATTTGAGCGCCTGGTGGCTCAGCGGGTGAGCATCTGCCCTCTGCCCAGGGCGTGACCCCGGGGTCCTAGGATCGAGTCCCGCATTGGGCTCCCCGCAGGGGCCTGCTTCTCCCTCGGCCTGGGTCTCGGCCTCCCTCTCAGAGGCAGGGAGCCCGATGCAAGACTGGATCCCGGGACCCCCGGGTCACGCCCTGGGCCAAAGGCAGGCGCTCACCTGCTGAGCCACCAGGCATCCCCCCAAAACACCCCAAACCATTCAGAACCAGATTTTCAGACCTAGACGACTTCTTCAAAGACTATTAAGGGTCTTGAAGCAGACACATTAGGATGGGGACGTCTCCTCCTTTAACGAAATGGAAGGACACAGTTGGGCTTGCAAGAGGACACACCAGCAGAGGCCTGAAGTCTGCACCCGGGAGGGGGGAAGGGGAGGGGAGGGGGAGGGCTGCTGCTGGAGGAGCAGGGGGCACAGGCTGCGAGGCTGCCTACTGCGGCCGTGTTGTCCTGGGGTGACCACTGCCGCCTTTTCCCGTGAGAACGCAGCCACGCGGGCAGGCCACACGGGGCCGGGGGTCGGGGAGCCAGGAGCCCCAAGGAGAGGAAAAAGGAAATGGAGCCAGAGAGACCGGCTCCTCCCACGCTGCCACTTGCTGTGACTTTAAGGACAAACCCGGACCCAGGGACGAAGCCCACGCAGGAAGGTGGGGTTGAAGCCGGAGATCAGGGGCGCCCTGGACATCCGGGGCGGCCCCGCGGGGCTCACAGGCCACACGGAGTAGCCACCTGAGCAGCTCACCACGGAGGAGGAGGAGGAGGAGCACAAGGCAAGGCCCGGGGCCACGGCCGCCCTGGAGCCCAAGGCCCAGCGCGTGCTGCTGACACGCAGGACGGCCAAGGCGCTGGGGATGAATAAAATTTAAATTAAAAGCAAGCAGGGCACGGAGAACTACAGCGCGAACAGGGATGTTTTCACGCCCCTCGTGACGGGGGCGAACGTGTTGGCGGCCGCACCGGGGAACGGACACCTCCAGGGCCGCCAGCCCGTCCGCAGGCCCAGCAGCGGGGCCGTGAGCCTGGGATGCCGCATCCCCACATCCCCGCTGCGTTCCCTCGCTCGGCCCACGGCCTCCTCCTCTGCAACCCCCGCCCCCGCGGTCCGCCCACGGGGGCGCCTCCGCTTGCTGGCCCCCTTGCCACGGCCACCACACCCGGGCAGCGTCCTCCCAAGGCTTTCGCCCACCCGGGCCCATTCTCCCGGATCGCTTTTCAGAGCACCACGGCCGGCGTCCGTGCCTTTGCACGTCGACTCTTCCCCTGTGCTCCCAAGTGCCCCGATTACGCAGCTTCTCTTTACAAAAAAAAAGTTAGAGAAAGAATTAAATGCCTTTCCTGCCGGTTTTGCCCTTATTTGCAATGACCCAGTCTTGCTCTATGGCTCCTGTGGCTAGGTACAGAGGGAAAACCTGCCGCTCTAACCGTTCGAGGGCGTGGGGGGTGTTGATCACACCCACGTACTTGTGCAACCGTCACGACCTGTTTCCCACATCCTTCATCACCCGAGCGGAAAGCCCCCCGTGGCGCAGGAACCCCCCCATTCTGCTCACCCCAAGCCCCCGAGGACCTCCACCCCACTTCCTGCGCCTGGGGCACGAGGGGGACCCCCCAGCGCGTGCTTCCCAGGTTCACACGAGCCACGGCACGCGGGAGGACCTCACGTCCACGGCGATCTACGCTCCGCTGACTGTCCGTCCCCGTCTGGCCATCCGTCCGTCTGCCGGTGCACGTTCGGGCTGTCCCCACGGCCGGCGACGGTGAGCAGCGCGGCTCCGGCCGCCGTCACCCCAGCGGGCGTGCCTCGTTTGGGGGGGCCTTGAGGCGCTGAGCTGGGGCGCAGTTGCCGGGTCCCACGCTGGGGCGAGGCCGTCGGGCGGAAGGCCGGCTGTCTGTGAAGGACTCTGCAGCCGAGGCCCAAGGTCGGGCGCAGCGACACAGGGCGCGGAGCTCGAGGAGAGGCTCCATCTACTTCACACACCCCGGGCGCCCCCAGTCTCCACTTGTCAAAGAATTTCTCATTCTTTTCTGAAATCTTCCTCTCGTTTTCAACGGATGCAATTCTCTCCCCTTATTTTTTTTAATTTTATTTATTCATGAGAGACCCAGAGAGAGGCAGAGACCCAGGCAGAGGGAGCAGCAGGCTCCATGCGGGGAGCCCAACGCGGGACGCGATCCCGGGACGGCCTGAGCCGGAGGCAGATGCTCGATCGCGGAGTCCCCCCAGGTGTCCCTCTCTCGTCTTATTTCACGTGCTTGATGTATTTTCGTTTTTAAATCTGTTGTCAGAGCGGCCCTGATGGCTTAGCGGTTTAGTGCCGCTTTCAGCCCAGGGCACGATCCTGGAGTCCCGGGATCAAGTCCCACGTCAGACACCCTGCATGGAGCCTGCTTCTGCCTGTGTCTGTGCCTCTCTCTCCGTTCCTAATAAATGAAATATTTAAAAATAAATAAATATCTGTTATCATTTTGGTCTCTGTCTCCCGGTTGCTTCCATTGCCTATCGGGACGTTACTCTGCTTCCTCTGGGTCCCTTTTCTGTTCATGACTTCAGGTGGGATTTGGCCTTGATCCTTTTCTATGGTTTATTTGATTGTGAAATGATCCTTCCCGGCTTTTTGGATTAAGGTACGCTCAGGAAAGATTTTCAGCCTTCACAGAGCCCCCTTTTCTGTTGCTTTTGTGTGGAGCTTGCCTTCTGGTGCCTCCTGCCTCTGCCCTTATTCTTTCTTGGGTCCTGGCCATCTCTTTCTTTCCTTGTCTCCAAATTCTGGTAGCGTCTTGCACGTTCCCACATTGCCGACAAAGACTCCAGAGGAACGCAGTCTCTTTGGTCTCTGTCCTGCTCAATTCTGCTTTTAGTGTGGGGTCCTGTCCTAGAAGAAAGCAGGCAGTCTCATGAGCCTACAGGGCTGCCCTGCCCCAGCCCTTTCAGGGGCTCTTCCAGCAGGCCCTCACACGAACACGAACCCGCTGTTGGGAGAGGACAAAACTTCTACTTCTCCCGGCTTCAGCTGACGTTTTTAGATCGGCTGCCCTTCTTCAGTCATCACCCGTTGCCTACCTTGGGCTCATCATATACTCGCCTGTTCCTTCCTTTTCCTCCTATGAAAATGCTAATCTCGTGGAAGTGTTTGGTTTGCCCCACCCGCTTGGATTCTGGGGCTCATTTGTGATCTGCTTCCGTTTCAAGTATCCTCTGGGTTTTTGGTTCTGCTACCGAGGGGTGGTTTTTACATGTAGTTTTGGAGAGATTGAAAAACTATGCCTCCGCCAACCACCTGCTCTTTTTGTGTTGAATTTCGACTTTTAATGATTTTGTCTTCAAATTCTAGCACCGTCTTACATGGTCCTACAGAGACCCCCAGGACTAACACAATCCAGCCCAGTACGCGTATCCCAGAACCAGCTGACAACTGGTAATTCACGGGGAACCTGGATCTAGAATTCTCTTGTGACCTGTAGGGAGAGTTCCTTCCCCTGGGAAACCGGGGTTATGACCCCTGAGTAGAGCTTCTCCCTGATGTGTGTTCCCTCCGTCACACCTCTGGGGTTGTGTGTGGATGCCACCGGGGAACCGTGAGCTCCAGGAAGCAGGGACCATACACACTTCAGCTCTGTATCCGCAGGCCCCAGCACCACGCCTGGGATGGGGACCTCATACACATCTCCCGAGAGAAGGCATTTGAGCTAAATGAGGCTTGCAGCTGTATTACATAACCAAAAGGATTCAAAAAATCATTCTTAAAACCAATTCATACTCATGGTAGAAAACTTAGAAAATACAACAACAAAAAAGCATATAGAAAATATTTACCTATAATCTCATCCCCAAAAGAGAACGACTCTTACCCTTTCGGCGTATTTCATTTTCTGGTTCTGCGTGTTTAAACCACACAGTTTGAAGAACACTGTAGACTGTTTTAGCTGTTTTTCCACGTACACGTCTGCGTTTCCCCCTGTATTATTCTTCCTAGCGCTATCTGATAGCTGTTCATTATTTCAGTGTGTGATAAAAGCAATTTCGGCGCAAAGTTAAAGGCATCCCTGAAACAAGGAAGACAGGTGTCCACGGACGCCCGCTGGTTTCCTGGCAGGACACGCCCTACAGTGACTGGAAACAGCACAAGGGGAGTGGGACACGCTCAGAGCGGCGTAAGGGCAAAACCCTTCTTACTAGAATGAGCATCCGGACTCGGCTCCTCGGCTCGTTGCCCGATGCCAGCCCCACAAATTCCAGTAGGTGGCGGAACAGGCCAGCTGGCGGCGGTCCTCCAGCTCCAGGGGCCGCACCGTCACCGCCAGGGGGCCTGAGCTGGAGCCGCTGGCCTCGGGGTGGGGCCCAGTCATTTGCATTTCCAACAAGTCCCAGGTAATCCTGATGCCGGAAGGCGACGCAGGTTGAGAGCTTTCAGCGAGAGGAAGCCCCTGCAGACCCCAAGCGCACTCACCCTCGGGCCCAGGCACCCCGCGTGCGGCTTACTTTGCACCAGTCTTAAGAGCACAGTGAATAACCGACTTCCTGTTCTCCAGACAGAGTCTCGTAGGGGGTGGCAGGAAGGAGAAATGAAAATAATGCTCCGTTTGTTACTCCTACCTCTCCACTGTTTCCTCCACTTTTTCCTTCCTTTCCAGGCGGCCTTCATGAGTGTTTGTTTTTCTGATCCTGCCTCAGAGTTCGAGCGTTGTGCCCTTAAAGCCTGATGATCAAATAGCTCAAGAGTTGCCTTATGCGGCTAAATCTGCTGAACTACCAAACTCAGGTTTGTCTGCTCTCCTAAAACTCTCAGAGGAAAAATCGTCTCTGAACCCAAGGCTTGAGATACAGAAGCACACCAGACCACCTCCTCCCGGGCTCCGCAGGAGCAAAAATAAAACACTAGTAGTATCTGCACTTGGTTGCCTCTTGGGTTTAAACATGGTTAATTCTGGAAGAAAAACTTGGTTCAGGATTGTCCATATTTTCCTCGAAATACTACTGATCACTTGTGATACACCTGCATTAGGAAAATATTAAATTAAAAACACAGCTCTACTTTATATCCAGCACTGATCAGCTCTCTTCAGCAGGTCTGGGTCTTACCAGACCTACTTTAAGAGAGAATGTCTATTTGTGGCCTATCACATTAACCAGTGGGATGTTAATAGTAATTGTTGATAGGTTTGCTTTCAACACATGCCTTGGCTTTAATTATTATTTCTAAGTTAGTTATGCCTAGATTAATGAAATTTTATTTCTGACCTTAATTCATCTCAAATGTTTCCCAAGTAAATATTTGAAAGTATAATAAAAGGGTGAAAGATGCAGACAGAATTCAAATACAATCACACATAAAAAAATCGGTTTCCTGTCTTCATATAAAGACAAAAAATGTCAATTAAAGCAACCTTAAGATGCCCCTTATACCTACTAAATTGGTAAACATAAAGTAACCAACCTTCCCATTAAACTAATTGCTACAAAAATGACTTCATAAAATCCTACAAACTACGTAGGTTACGTCAATATAAAATATAATTATGGCAATACCTTTGTGATGCTTTCCAGTTAACGTAGGAATTAGCAGATACTGTTAAATTCTTTGTCCAACAAGAGTTGATTCCTATGGACAGCATGGTTTATTGTTTATTTTTTAACCAAATACCTCAGTAATTTCTAATGGCTTTGCAGTAATGTGTATCAAATAAGCAGCTCTGGAAAACTGATAAGCATGTTTCAAGTGGTATTAAAAAGCCACACTGGTGGATATATAATAATAAATGTATCTCATAGTTAATTAAAAAAAAAAAAACACTCAAAGCTGATGGTGTGAAACATTGTTATTTAATCCAGCAAGGTGACAACATAAATCCCTTTAACTCATTTGGAAGGCCGTAGGAGAAATATGATGCAAAAGTCATGAAATGTTCCTTCCTTGACACAGAGGAGGTCTCTGGGGAGCCAGAAAGGACCTTTCTTGATTTTGACAGTCCTTAGACGGGTGTTCACTCTAACTGTTCAATGAACTGGGTGCTTTATGCACTCTTCCCCATGACAAAAAATGTTCAGAAAGAACTCTTTGCTTTTACCGATGCGTCTTCTACCGGGAGTTTGTTCTAAGAAAACATGCACAGAGAAGTTCTCTGTAGCATTGTATAGAAGCAAAACTGGAAGCTACCTAATTATAAACCAAAACAGGAATGGGTTATCAAATTATAATAATAAAAGAATACTACAAAGTACTAAGGTAACTGAAAATACTTAAAGCACATTTTTGACAATAAAGTGCAATGATTTGTAATCATATAAATCTATACTTATGTGCCTAAGGATTAGAAAAGACTATTAAAAATTATGATATAGGAGCTCTGGGGAATTTTCTCCATAAATGTCTTACTGTTAGATTATCTTTACCACAATGAGAGCAGAACATGTGGTTCAAATGCAAAGGACAGGAACATCCCGCTGGCAAGGACTACCCATGTCTAATCACCGAATGATCATCAAACATTCCGCCCAAATGTTCTCAGAACAACTTAGATGTTTATAGGCTCTGGCACAACAGGGCAGTCTAAGAGCAAGGGCTGTGTGTCACTGGCCTTTCATTTTGCTTCCATGCACCGATACTCTCAAAAGTTATGTTTCTTCCAGTTAATGTAGCCCCTAAGATGATCCGCGGAGCTTATTAAAATATCTTCCCAAGCACTGAGTCTCATGTAATAATTCAACCTTGTAAACAGTGTTGCTGGGCAGAATTTTGAAAAATGTTATGGATCAAGGGTGAAAGATAATGGCTTGCCAACTGCAAAAGGTACAACGTGATGAACTGCCAACAAGATTGCCCAACTCACTACCCTAGGCAAAAAGGCGGAGTCAGGCTGAGTCAGGGAGGGTGGCCAGCTGAGGCTCTGAAGACAGTGGGAGGTCAGTGGGATCCTAAAGGCTGGCTCTGGGAGCGGGAGAAAGGATCACGGGGGCTTTTCCAGGCGGATGGGAGAAGACCAAAGTGCAAAGTCAGGAAAAGAGCAAGAACTGTTTGGAGAGATGACTGGGACTCAATTATGGATAGGTTAATAAATCTAGGCTAAAAAAAAAAAAAATCTAGGCTAGACACACCCTGCTGGTAATAGAAAGTCAGCCAGGTTGTTTCAACAGGGAAGCCATGTGCTCAAAGGAGTGGTTGGCGAGATGCCCTGGATGCAGAGTGCCAACGGCTTCGGAGGCCCACACAAGGGCAAAGGGGGAGGGAAAGGGGGGGGAATCTAGGATCTGGGTCTGTGGAGGCTAACACTCTGGGCCCCAGCCTCCTCCCCACCACTCACTACTGCTCCAAGCAATCAGCCACTTACCCAGCCTCGATTCACTCCTGTGTAACGGAAGTGACATTCTGCCCAAGGACAGTGCTGCTGGGGATCAAAGGTACAGGACCACGTTTGGTGAACGACAAGGAGTCCTACACTTTCAAGTTAAAAAGAATGAACCAGGGATCTCTGGGTGGCGCAGCGGTTTGGCGCCTGCCTTTGGCTCAGGGCGCGATCCTGGAGACCCGGGATCGAATCCCATATCGGGCTCCCGGTGCATGGAGCCTGCTTCTCCCTCTGCCTGTGTCTCTGCCTCTCTCTCTCTCTCTGTGTGACTATTATAAATGAATAAATTTAAAAAAAAAATTAAAAAATAAAAAATAATAAAAAAATAAAAAGAATGAACCAACTAGGGGATGGGCTGAGTAGCGGAGGAAGACAATCCCAAGATCTGGAAGCTGCATTAATGGTACAACACCCCGCCCCCCCCAATCTACTCATGAAGGTCGCCCAAATTCCTTCCTTGCATTTGACTTTTCAATGTACTGTTTTCCTCTTGGATCTCATTCAAAAACCGCTGCAATGTTGGGGTTACAATCTAGAACATGCAAAAACAGTACATGCACAAGCCACTTCAGATGACACGAGAGGCAGTTTCATTTCTAAAAACATTCTAAATTTATTTTTTTAAATTTATTTATTTATGATAGTCACACACACAGAGAGAGAGAGGCAGAGACACAGGCAGAGGGAGAAGCAGGCTCCACGCACCGGGAGCCCGACGTGGGATTCAATCCCGGGTCTCCAGGATCGCGCCCTGGGCCAAAGGCAGGCGCCAAACCGCTGCGCCACCTAGGGATCCCCTCTAAAAACATTCTAAAACGCAATTGCTCTCGCAAAGATCCATCCGAATTTGTTGGGGAAAGAAGGTGAGAAGTTACTACAAAAGTTATTTTTAAGGAAATGCAGCTTTATTACTTTCAAGTACAAACAATAACTTGGACTTGACTAACCAAATGTTGCCTAATTGAGAACCTGCCTTAATGTATAGATACCGATGATTTACAGTTAGCACAATCACCCGTGGTAGAAGAATGCTTCCGTGATGCATGAAAATACCTTCTCGTCTTAGAGACTTCTTGTCCCACGTTCGCTGCACTATCTGCTTAAGCAATCCCTTCTCCCCCCACCCCACAAGCCCTTCAGATAGAGACTTCACCTCTTTTCCTTAGATCACAACATACATCAAATTAGTGAAACAAGAGTTCATACATATTTTTTTTTTACCACACTGCCATAGATGTTGGTGAGACCAGTCTTTTTCAAACCTGAGCATTCCCATCAAGAGTACTAAACCTAAATTAGTAAAATGTCTGTTCACAATGTGAATACAAGGACACAATATGTGAGCATCAGTCATCTGAATTAATAATTTTCCCGGTTTAAATATGCAAAGACATTTTTATCTGAGCACATTCATGAAGAGTAGTAGTAGCTGGGTTCTTTCAACTGCAATAATCCAGTGGGGTTACACTCCTCAGGACTGTGATACTAAGCAACTACAGCTCCCCGATAGGGAAGACGGGAAACACATTGAAACAACTTGACAGCAAACATTCATCGGCACTGAGCATGAGCATTGAGCGTGATTAGGGAGTGGTGCAAAGACTATCCAGGACTCTGCTGGAGGATTTATTCTGGAAAAAACCCTCACTTTCCTAGAGTAGTCACAAAGGAACCTCTGATGAGACAATGTCAAAGATGGCTAGTGGGCATTTCTATAAAAAATGCTAATTGCTCTTTCCATCATCAGATGCTCTAGCCGGGGACTGCATAATTCTCAAGGGGGTCTTGGTTGTCTTAAAAATACCTTAGCAAGCACCAGCATAACCAGGTAGGAAGTCTGTGTCAAGGGTCCAGACCTAAAGAACTTCCCCACCCCGAAAGGCAAGGGTGACCATGTGCCCTGCCACGGCCTGCATCCTAGAGCAGTGATCTGATTCTGCACACTTCCTGCTGAGAAAGGCACTTGCAGGCCACCTCGGCCTGCAAGAGGCCCAGAGGAGGAGGCCCAGAGACTGGTAGTTATAGCGAAGATTCACCTCTAGGTTCCCAAGAAGCCAGGGCACACAGCTTCAGGGGGCTGGCTGGGTTTGGCCAAAGCAAGGTTGTAAATAAAGCCCTGCTCCACCCTCCTTAGCTACTTCTATTACGTCAAAATGCCTAACCTAACAAACAACTTCTTCTTGTCTAAAATAATACTGTTTCCAAAAATATTTTTCTCCCTAAGATGTTTTATAAATGCAGAGCAGTAATCACTCTCCTGAGAACACACACTAGAATGATTACATAATCCTCACTCATGCTTTACTATGTGTCTGCAATGGCCAGAATGATCTTTTTTTTTTTTTAACTATGAAAAAAGAAGTACAATCCTTAAAATTTAATAGCAATATTCCTCTACCTTCCACTAATGAGAAGCTATCCAAACCTGGGTACCTTTCCTGTGGAACTTTTCAGTCTAGCCTCAACCCTTAAAGTCTTTCTTCCTATCTCTCCGATTGGTCTAAAGGTCAGTTTTGGGCCAGTTTTGACAAATTTGACTTACTACTTCAAGTAATGGGGCTGGAGGAAATTAGCTCCCTTTGGAATGTTACAACCTCCCACCACTCAGCTTTCCCAGACCCCCATCCTCACCCTGGAGCCTGAAGTTGTTTCTGTGCCCCTTACGAGCCTAAGCAGAGAGGAGCCAGCCCTTCACCTCCACCACATATCCTCACTCAAGAAATCCAATGCCCATTAAAAAAGGAAAAAAAAAAAAAAAGATAGAAGTTATCTGCTCATGACTTTATGAATTTTTTGGGAATGAGAATATTCACAAAAAAAAAAAAAAAAAAAAAAAAAAAAAGGGAAGAAAAGGCAATTTCCTCCTGTCTGAGCTAAAGAAGCAGAAGTCAGCGGGTATGGCCCCTGAGCATGGAAGGGGACTACATCACTCAGCTTAGCTATCCCCTAACCACTTCTCTCACTGACCCTCCATTTTTTTAAGGATGTGTTAGCATTTCACTTTTTAAAAAGCTGGCACTTGTATGAATAAACTCAGCATCTATAAAGCAATTAAATAAAATGCCCGGGCGAAACGAAGGCCTCTGTGAGGAGGACTCACTGCAACCACTGCCTCACTGCTGTCAAATCGGCTGCAGGAAGCCACCACCCGGAGGTAACTTCGGTACCCAGTGAAAACTGAAATAGGACGTGCCATACAAGTTCCAGGTTTGTCATTTTCAAAAATACCTTTTCCACAAACAACTATAATGACTTTCCCTGTGAAAATTGCTGGATATATCTGGAAGTGAGGTGGGAGTAGGGATGGTCATCAGATCAGTGACCTCAGGTATCTGTTCAGGTCGGAGGAAGAGGAGGAGGCATCCGCCTTCATCACTGCCCATGTCTCCTGAAGCTCCTGCAAAACAGACTCCAGCTGCAGTTCTGGTTCTATTTCTTGGAAGACCGAGCGGAGCTCACACACACAACTTAGCATGAGATGGACTGGGGACGGAGAAGACAGTACTCTTGCCTAATCCCCTAGGAGTCCCCTACACCTGTCCTGAAAACTGACCACCGATCCCCTAGAGTATTAACTTCATGGCATTCAGAGGTCCCCTGTCAGGCTTGGTGCTCCTGTGGATTCTGGACAGCTGGGTCCCCACCGGGGTTGGATTCCTCCTCAGCTCTGCCAGCAAGCCCTCTGCCCACCTGCGAAGTGGGTATGCTTTATATTCACACCAGCGAGAATGAGTCACTCATACTCCCAGGCAGAGGCTACAACTGGGTTCCAGTTTGTGTGTTCATCTTCAACTACTTTTCTGTTGTGTGCAGATGAAATATGCCCCCTCATTTCCTGTAAATAGCTGAAGTGTCCTGGGGCTAGCTCCCTCTAGTCTCTCCCTAATGTGTGTGACAATTAATGTTCAAATACTCCCATTGCCGATCTCAGAAATACATAACTTCACAAGAATGAGAGGGTGGAGGATACAAACTGGCAGCTCATAGACAAACTTTGTTTAGCTCACTGTATTTTAAACTATCCTCAATTAGCTGTCAACATTTTAAAGATCAGGAGATTTCAAGCAAAAATCTGATTTCCACTTCCTCCTGAAAAAAATCCTAAGACCTGCCACCACTGGGCTCACCTCTACCTAACACTTAGAGCTGAGTAACTGCCCCATTAGATAGGCCTTTCATGATTCAGCACAACCCTGTCCAACACGCTTCAATCATTTATGTCATGTGCATGGCTGCATCTGAGCTTGTGAACCCTAATCTAGGGCAATTCCTCCATTTTAATATGGAGAAAATGAGGGTCCAGGGATAGAAAGTTAATCTGCCTGAAGCCACACATCAGGCTAGAGGCAAAGGAGCAAGAAAAATCAAGTTCAGGTGTCTCTCTTTGTAAGACCGCCCATTCTGCCTAAAGAACCATGATTCCCCTTAGCATTTCATCCACCCGCTAACATTTTTCTAGGTGGAATCTGTTATATTTTCCTCATTCCTTCTTTATCTATCCTTTTCATATATCTGGTTTGCTTATAAATACTAACTTTGTGCCAATGATTTCATTTCTTTTTTTTTTTTTCCCAATGATTTCATTTCAATATTTTCTTCAACTCAAAAGAAATAATGAATTGGGACAAAACTGAATTATCAACTTTTGCCCACATGTCAGCAGACGCAGGACCCAAAGTTTAGAAAACACTTAGCTTAACACCTGACTACACAGACAGGGAAAAAGGGGCCCAGGGAAGTGATAAACCGAGGCTGCAGGGACCCTGGGTAACAGAGCTGGTCCTCAATCTTCAGGCTCTGTGCTCTTTCTACTACATCACATCCCCCTTGTGCACTCACCCAGGCGGCAGGGACCGAGGCTCAGCTCGCTCCATGCAGAAACAAAAACTACAGAAATGCCTTATATCTCAGACATGGCCAACCTTGACTCTGCCAAGTACTAGGGTTTAGACTGTGTTGTGAACAATCAATTTATAGAACTTGCTTTGTCCTGGAAGACAGACCTTCTTTAGAACTGGTATTTGGTGGAGAGTTTATGAATGTCACGGGACTCAGTGGTCTTTGTAACACTGACTGTTATAAAAGCTAAGCCCCATGTGAGAGAAGTTGCTGGAACATCATAGCACCTTTGCTTCAACTTCAAAAGAAAAAAGGCGATGGTAAAAGCTTTAATAATAGACTGATGTGTTTTTATATATAGGCAACCAATGAGCAGGTTAATGAACCATTTAACTTTCTTTACTGAAAACCAATATTCAAGAAAGATGAACCCTCAATGCATCCTCTTATACTGACCAACGTAACTAAGTACAAATGAAGTCAATGGTGTACCCCGTTAGCATGCTGTGCTGTGTGTCAAGAAAACAAGCCCTCCCCCGCCCCGAGCCCTGGCCCCCTGGCAAACACAGATAAATGATTGTGCACTGCGCGACGATACCGTTAGGTGAGAGCTTTGGTTCATGCAGTCGGCTGCCAGAGGTCGCACTGAAACCCCGCAGCCCCGGCACCCACAGTCGGCGGTGGCCAGCGCGTGGCGTCAGCCGTGCTCCTTCCACAACACCAGATGAATACTGTGGTCGGGCATGCTGGTGGCGAAGACCAGGCCCGTGTCATTGTGCCCATCCAGTCCATTGAGCCAGGACGCTTCACCCGCCAGGAAGCTCGAGCCTCTCTTTGATTTCCGGTACTCTGGCAGGGGCCAGCGGCTAATCAGGCTCTCGGTCCGCAAGTCCATGATGTACAGGTAGCGGTTGTCAAACAGCAGGGCAAAGATATCTCCAAAGCCAAGCAAGGCCAAGTTTGCTATCTCAGGAGTCTTGATGACCCTACAAAGACGAGAGTTTCGAAACATGAACCAGAAGGCCGCCTTACTTCTGATTCCGCCACCGCAATCTTTTCTGGAGACATATAAAAACCAATACAAAATCCAAGAAAATGAATGTTTTCAATAAAATGAAACAGACAAAAAGCTGTACTTCCTTGAGGGGAGGGGAAGGAACCCTTCACAATGACATAGTAACACAGGCACGTAAGGAGAAAGGCAGCATATGATGGACATTTAGGAAAGCACAAAATGCCCACCCAGGCTGAAAAGGATCTCACAGATTATCTCATGTAATAATATCTCATTTCCAAAATATGAAAACGGAAGCCTTGCTGGGATATGTACTTTGGCTAAGGATTCACGACTGGTCAGTTACCTGTAAGAACTGGGATGCAGTCACTTTACTACTAGGTAAAAAGATGGATTCATCAAATCCTAAAATGCTGGTCTAGGGGAGCCTCCTAAAGCCCAGAATGAAGACTAGAAACCAAGTGACTTACGTGCTATTCTATTCAGCAGGTAGCAAACTTTCAAAACAGTAGAGGCTGAAGGATGAGAAATAACCAGAAAATAACCCAGAAACAATAATAAATGTGTCAGAAGTTGTGAGAGAGAACTGGGGGCGTGGGAGGATAGCCTTCACCTTCCCCAAAGGCTGATGACAAAAGCACAGAATGGGAGAGATCCAGCCAAACAGCATAGATAAAAAACAAAAACAAAAAAACACAGCCCGTTGTCTGCACACTTAATGAGGCAAGAACAGTTGATGTCCTTTTTGGAGGCACTAGGAAAAGAGCTACAAGAGAAGGATAAACCAATTCTGCTCCGTGACAGTATGTCTGGGCCCCGTGAGAGGTCAATAAACCCACATTTCAACAAGGACACTACCAACTAGTGTGTGTCCAAGAGGTCAACCAGGAAGGGCAGGGCCTGGTAACCAGGACAAATAAGGAACAGGTAAAGGAGATCAGCGGGGGGCGGGGAATCCCAGGGAAAGAGTCACACCAAGGCAGATTCCACCTGACACTGGAAGGCAGAGGATTTAGTCGTGAAGACCTGTTCCACACTCAACCCGTCCTTAACTGAACTTGCTGACCAAACCTGTTTCTCTTCCCTGTTTCCTGGCTTGCTCTTTCACCCAACTGCTCACCGTTAGGAAACACGGCAACCATCCAACTCTCCTCCTTAATCAAGCCGCAGATTCAATCACCACAATCTATTGATTTTACCTCTTGAATTTTCTCCTACTTTTTTTTACTATTATCCAAATTGCCACGGCTCTGATCCAAGATAGTATCTTCAGCCTGCACTGGTCTCCCCCCACCTACTCCTGGCCCCTTTCAATCAGCTAATCTCACCCCCATGTCTAATCCTAATACCACCTCACTCAACTTTAAACCCTCTGAGGGCTCTCTACTGCACTTCACATCTCCAGCACTGGGACCCTTCAGTCTCAGGGCCTTTGAACGGACTGATTTCTCAGCCTCCACTGCTCCTTACTGCACACCCACTGCTGGCATTTAGTTAATGCAGATACTCCTCCTTCAGGGCTTAGCCCACACCTCTTCTTCAAGGAAGCTTTTCCTTACTCAACTGCTAGGTGGGGTCTTCAAATGCTCCACAGTGTGGCCTTTAACCCACCCATGAAAACAACTGTAGGCAATTAGCTATTTAATGTCAGTCTTGCCTCTTGCTGGTTAGTAACTTCCACCAGTGTGGTATTTCTGCAGGTTACCAGCATAGATCCCAGTGCCTAAAACACAGGTATGCCTCATAACTATCTGCTCACAAATACAGCAGTGGAGCAATGAACATGGGAAAATAAGAACTCCTACAAAGCACATCCAAAGGAAACTGGGAAAACAACAAGAAAGTCCGTTAAGTCCCATATCACCAATGCAAGCAGGAAATAACCAGAAACTTAGATAACCGGATGGCTGGAAATAGGACTAAAGCCTGGTGAAGATGAGTCGACTCCAAAGACTGAAGCACAAATATGTTTTGGAGGAGAATACAAGTCTTGACAGGCTGGCCGCCTCTTTAACTTTGATTACTTTAAAACTGTAAACAGACATCCCTGCTGTGCAGTCTGGGCCCCTGAACCTAAATAACCTTGCTTGCTTGCTGTACGAAGATAACTCAGCTCAAGAGATTGCATCATACCTAGATTTATTGAGCAACATGCTACCATCTGTGCTTTGCTTCTTTTTAGTTAGCTTCAAAGCATAAGTAGCCCTATCTGATCTTAGCAACAGAGGCCAAAGGAGTTGCACTAGGATTTCAAAAGAGGCTTTTGTGCTGCGGGAGGTGGGGAGGAGGAAAGATAAAACAGCCCCCTTTCCAAGAGAAATCTGAACCTAACACTTAATAGCAGAAAATAATCATGTAGGTTTATTGCTCAAAGCTAGTGTATCTGAATCCCAAAAATTAACACAACTTTCATCTGGACTCCCTATACACCACTCAGGGTAAGAAAAATACATGAGACAGGTAGATGCAGCATCACATTAAAACTTTTGGAAACTCAGAGTATTAAAAAGATGATGATACCTCTATTCCACCTTACTTCTGCATCCCTCCCATCCAAGTCTTAATTAAAAACAGAAACAATACTAAATTGTAAAAGGTCTGATTTTCCCATGTGACTACTTGGAATTTTTACATAGTATCAAATTCTTTCAAAAGTTCCTTCTCTCTGGTTTGCTGGTACCTTAAGCATAGGCCTGCTGGATGATGCCAGGATGGATGGATGGATGGATGGACGGACTAGGGTGAGCTACGGGATGCTGGGTGAGGCCCATACCTGCTCTTGGCTTCAGTTTCTCCATCTATAAAATGAAAAGCTTAGTCTAATGTTTTCTGGGATCTATTCCAGTCCTTTTTCCTCAAAGCATAATTATCAATCATTTCTAGAAATGATTCTGACCATTTTGAAACCTAACTGGTTAGAATTGTAGGTCTGATTACAGGAAGACTTAAAAGGGGTTATTACTGTATGACCAGAGAGACAGGGCCCACCCAAGTCCTGCTGGCTAGTATGACAGGTGCTCTTCAAGCTGACTTCTAATAGTCATGCATAAAAACAATGGCAAGAACGTTCAATTTTCTGTACTACTCCAAGCCAGCATTTCCTGTCCTGAACCATGCCGCAGAACACTAATCCTGTGAGCTGGTAATAGGTGTTCCTCCAAAAAAAAAAAAAAAAAAGGAGGCTTTCTGTACAATGAGTGTGAGGTACAGAAAGTTAAACAAATTCAAACAGGCTTCTTTATGTAGGGCTTCTGAGAGCTGTTAGTAATAAGATCTGCCGGGTCCTGTGCTTGGACCTCATTACAGGTACTTCATTTGATCTTCACTTTCCAGGTCAGGAAACTAAGGCACAGAAAAGCTAAGAAACTTACATAAAATCATCCAACTCATAGGAGGTGGCGCTGGATTTTAAACCAAGGATTATCACCAAAGTAAATTCTATCTTTTTTTTTAAAGATTTATTTATTTATGAGAGAGAGAGGGGGGGGGCAGAGACACAGGAGGGAGAAGCAGGCCATGCCGGGAGCCCGACGTGGTACTCCATCCCGGGACTCCAGGATCACGCCCTGGGCCAAAGGCAGGCGCTAAACTGCTGAGCCACCCAAGGATCCCCAGTTCTATCTTTTTTTTTTTTTTTAAAGACAGAAAGAGAGCAAGAGAGTGTGCATGCCTGGGGCAGTGTGTAGGGGTGGTGTGGAGAGGCAGAGGCAAAGGGAGAGAGAAAATCTCAAACAGGCCCCACGCACAAGGCAGAGCCCAACACAGGACTCAATCTCACAACCCTGAGATCATGACTTGAGCCAAAATCAAGAGTTGGATGCTGAACCAACTGAGCCACCCAAGTACCCCACCAAAGTAAGTTCTCTCAGTCAACCATATAGCCCTGGCTTCCATCAGCCTCCAACATGCTTACAGATACCATCAGTCTCCAAGAAGGTCTAAGGTATGCAATGAATCACAAAATTGTTTGGCCATGGACCTCTTATTTTCTTTAGAGAAACCCTGCAAGTTGTATTTTTTTTCTAAACACCTCTTTCTACTAGTCAATAGAAAGCCACTTGATCTCTCAATGCAGAATTTTACTACCAGGAAGCAGAACTCAAAATATCAGAACTAGACACATAGATGGCCAATGGACATATGAAAAGATGTACATCATCACTCATCGTCAGGGAAATGCAAATCAAAACTGATGAGAGGCCCCTGGGTGGCTAAGTTGGTTAAGCATCTGCCTTCGGCTCAGGTCATATCTTGGGGTCCTGCAATCAAGTCCTGCACAGGACTCCCCACTCAGCAGGGAGTCTGCTTCTCCCTTGTCCCTCTCTCTGCTCATGCTCTCTCTCTCAAGTAAATAAATAAAATCTAAAACAAACACCACACCATGAGATATCACCTCACACCTGTCAAAGTGGCTAAAATCAAAATGTAAGAAATAACAAGTGTTGGCATGGACATGGAGAAAAAGGAACCCTCTTGCACCGTCAGTGGGAATGCAAACTGGTGCAGCCACTGTAGAAAGCATTATGGAGATTCCTCAAAAAGTTAAAAAGAGAACTACCCTCTAATCCAGTAACTGCACTACTGGGTATTTACCAAAAGAATACAAAACACTAATTCAAAGGGATATGCACACCAATGCTACTGCGGCATTATTAACAATAGCCACGATATGGAAGCAGCCTGAGTGTTCATCAATAGATGAATGGACAAAGATGTGGGGGGAGTGTGTGTGTATATGCATATATATGGGATATATATGGAATATTACTCAGCCATAAAAAAAAATCTTGCCGTTCGTAACAACACGGATGGAGTTAGAGTATAATGCTAGGTGAAATAAGTCAGAGATATGTGATTTCACTCATGTGGAATTTAAGAAACAAATGAACAAAGGGGGAAAAAAAACCAAGAGAAAGAGAGACAAACTAAGAAACAGACTCGTAAGTCTGAAAGATCTCTTCATCCAAGCTCCTCATTTCCCTAAAAAGCATGTTTAATTCTTTTTTTGGGGAGGGGGCAGCAAAGTTTATTGAGAGATAGTAAAAAGCTCCCAAAGAGGTAGGGGACCAAAGGGGGTTGCCCAGCATGTTCGATTCTGAAAGAGGAAGTGACACAGTAAGGGGAGGGATCAGAACTCAGATCTTCTATGCTGTAGTATAAAACTCTAATAATTGCTTCTCAAATATTTTTGTGTGTGATTTTCAGCTTTTAACTGTTTATAACTGATGTAGTAAATATTTCCTAGATATAACCTACTGACTCGTTTATCCAAATATTTAGTCTTGGCTTTTACTACTAAACTGCAATAAAGAAATAAACGGGAACAAACTGTGAAAGGCGAAGGCTCAAGGAAACATTACCTGAGAATATCATAACTGGCAAAGTCCCACTGGTAGAGACCCAGTGCCGAACTACAGACGATGTACTTGCCATCAAAATGAAGCCTTGGCTGCAGGCAGATACTCCTATCCTCAGAGACTGACAATGTCTTTAAACACTTGCAGTTGATTTCTCTCCCAATTGGCCAAATCTACAGATAAAAGAAAATCAGAGATGATGACAAATCTTATCACCATAGAAAAGCTGGTCCTTAAACAATGTGGCTTATGTTTGTCAGAGCCAGATATAAAGTGAAGTAAATCAGAAAGACCACAGGTTTTATAGTTGACAGGCATGGGTTCAAGCTCTAACACTACATGATCTCGGGTAAAATATGTAACCTCTCTGAACCTCAGTTCCTACAACGAAGATGGCTACATGGAACGGTTTAAAAATGCAATCAGAAAGTATATGAGTGCTCTGTAAAGTTTTTGCAAACTGGCTTATTATACAAGTAAATATGTATTATACAAGTAAATATGTTTTCATAGTTTAGATCTAAGAACTAAAGAGGGTATGAGGGGATCCCTGGGTGGCTCAGCGGTTTGGCACCTGCCTTCGGCCCAGGGCGTGATCATGGGGTCCCGGGATCAAGTCCTACATCGGGCTCCCGGTGTGAAGCCTGCTTCTCCCTCTGCCCGTGTCTCTGTTTCTCTCTCTCTCTGTATCTCTCATGAATAGATAAATAAAATCTAAATAGATAGATAGGGTAAGAGATACAGGTCTTAAGATACATTTTTGTGGCTCTTTCTTTCATTTACAAATCAGGGCTAGAAACTGACCCGTATGTAGAAATAACGAATAATTCTCTTCCCAAGGAGTTTAAGATGGCTTATACTATGGGCATTCTTGCTTCCCTTGAAATATTCCCCGTGTAACACCATTTTAATTTTCTTGTATTTGCCAGTTTTTCTTTGATGAGGCAAAGTAATGGAGAAGAAAACCTCACCTTGATCTCATATTTGTCTGCACTTAAGAGTATGTAGTCTCCAGGGCTGTGCAAAAGGGACTTGACTTTACACTTTTGCAAAACCACCTAGAAATATAAGCAATCCATGTTAAAATCCATGTTATAGAAAGATCCTTTTGAAACTATTTCTAGGGCACCTGGGGCGCTCAGTGGTGGGACATCTGTCTTTGGCTCAGGTCACGACCCCAGGGTCCTGGGATCGAGTCCTGCATCGGGTTGCCTACAGGAAGTCTGCTTCTCCCTTTGCCTGTGTCTCTGCCTCTCTGTGTTTCTCATAAATAAATGAATAAAGCCTTAAAAAAAAAAAGCTATTTCTATATTGCTTTTTTAAATTAAAATATGAAGAAGAGCCTGAAGTGAGATGGTATGCTAGAGGAGTTAAGCTGTAACTCTATGACATTAGCCTCTAGGTAGTACAACCAGAGTCTCTATATTGTCAGCAGGATCTGTCTCATGTTGGTAGCAGTTAATTTCCACTTTTGTTTGAAAGCAAACATTAGGAATGATTTTAAAAACTGTAAAACATGACTTTATAGAAAATGTGAGGGATAGGAAAGAAAACAGCCCGTAGACCCAGACGCAGATACAACGATCTGCTTTCCTGAGCATGTTCATTATAAAGGAAAAAACACTGGACTTGGGACAAGAATCTGCCAAATATTGACTCTGCAACCTTCTGATGATGATGTAATAAATAAAAGCACTTGGGATAGTCTATAAACACTTAGGGACTAGTTATTTTTGTAGTAAGTCTGCACAAAGTGAGAGGGAGGCCAGGCACACTTCTTCATTAGTCGGGTTGCAGATTCAACTGAAACTGACAGACCTACTACACGTAGGTACGCCGCTGGCTCCTGTCCCATCATCTCATTCAGAATTCACAGGAACATTTAACATGCAACTCAGGCCCTGAAGAGAGGACTCGTCTAAGACATCACAGTCGGTGTCCTGGCCACAAGGCCAACGTTTTTAACACGTCAGATTTTCTTATGTAACTTTTCCATTTAAATATTCAAATGTGACCCCTACAGAGCTGTGGTAAAACACACCTAACATTAAATGCACTATTCAACCCTTTCAAGCGTACAGTTCAGTGTTATTGTTCTTCTCACAAACTGCTGTCCTTGTAGGTCTGCCTATTCCAGAAAAGCATATTCACCTACCTGACCTAAAACCCAGTGGGTGGCTCTGATTCCTCCTCCTTTGTTCCCCAGGAGTCGATAACTTCAGCTGGCTTTCCCTTAAAGAGATATCCTTCAGGCATGCTCTGCTCTTTCCTCACTGCCACCTGGTTCCAAGCCACAGGTATCTTTTGCTTAGATTACTGCAAAAGCCTACCTGGCCTCCCTAGGTCCATTTGTGCCCAGCTCCAATCCATTTTTCAGTCGCTTTTTAAAAATATAAATCACACAGCTCCTTGCTCAGAACACTCAACTGCTTCCCACTACACATACGACCTCCAAAATCCTTAACACGGCCAAGGAAGGGCCGTATGTATACGGCCACCTGCCTCACACTGCCAACCACAGCGCAGCTCCACTGGCCTCGAGGCCATCAAATGTCCTAGGATCTCTCCTGCCCTAGGGCCTGGGCACATACTGCGCACTCTGAGACACTCCACTACTCTTTACCCAGCTAGCTCCAATTTCTTCTTCCTGTTCTGTCTCTTCTCAAGCAGCTCTCCCTGAAAGAATCAGACACCGTCTAGACTTTCTCACAGAACACTGCACTTTGCCTTCAGAGCACCTACCACCGTTTGTACTTGTACATTTACTT
This sequence comes from Nyctereutes procyonoides, assembly GCF_905146905.1. Classification (NCBI taxonomy): domain Eukaryota; kingdom Metazoa; phylum Chordata; class Mammalia; order Carnivora; family Canidae; genus Nyctereutes; species Nyctereutes procyonoides. Next base: position 518,269 of record NW_026575135.1, on the reverse strand, counting down.
GTGAAATTACTGTTTAATATCTATTTCTCCCACAGAGCTAACATCTGGGTCAAGCCTGGGTCTGTTTTGCTCACGGCTGTATCTTCCACCCCGCACGCACAGAGAGGAAAGAAAAGGGTTTCTGCCGGACACTCCCATAAGTACTATCACATTCAGGTCTCAGAGCCACTTTTTGTTTGTTGAAAAATGACAAAACACCATAATATTCTTTTACAGATCCCATATGTTTTCCTTTGTCTCATTTCTTGCAATTATCATTTTTTCAAGATAAAAATTGCTTTCCTGATTAAAAAAAGAAATATGCTTATTCTAAAGGGGAAAAAGCACCTACAATTTCATAAGTAATAACCAACTTTACCATTTTGGTACATAAACACATTTATTCAGAAACTGCTATTATACTCCACAATGCAGTTTTTTGTCTATGACTTGCTTTATTTGCTCCCTCTACCCACCGAATATATTGTGGGCATCTTTCCACATCCATAAGTCATTCATTGTTAACTATTTACCAAGCGTCTTTTATTTGGCTGGTCACTGTTGCAGGCCATCAGGCACTGTGGGTACACCTGTTGCATCTTATGGCTCCCCTACTACTTACAAGGCAGCACCTAGCATCGTCCACCCAACCCCCAGTTCCCTCACCCCTACAAAGCCTGATGTCAAGATTTCTTCTGGAGGTCTTCCTACCTTGGTGACCCATTCCGTGTGCCCGGTGAGTGTGTTCAGGCACGTCCCAGCAGATAAAGCCCATACTTTCACAGTGAAGTCTGCAGAGCCACTCACCAAGATATCCAGTTCATCATTGTAGTCAACGCTAAACACTAGTATATACAACATACACAAAGTTAAAACATGCTCCTGTGAGGGTCTTGTATAATAGAGTTCAATTACGTGCATTCTCCCTAACTGACCAACTGTATAATTTCTCAAAGGTACTGTAAGAGCGGTGCTACTCAGCTAAAAATTTTATGATAAAAAATATATATCCATTTCAAAATTCTTGTTATTATTATAAGTATGTAACATCCCTGGAATAATATAATCTCTTGTACTTGTGCTAGCTTCAAAGTGAGAGGTAAAACTAGTGCTGGAGATCATGGCATTTCCACTCAGGCCTGCCTGCCTGACACTACACAAAACTAATCCAGCTCATGCAGGGAAAACATAACATGGGTGGCCCTACTCAGATTTGCACTGTTTTATCACAATGAGTCAAAATGTCAAGAATACTACCCATAATCAAGAAAAGCCAGGGTAAGAGAAAAACAGAACTCACACAAGTATCTCAAAGGTCAGACTAAGCCATTCTCTCCAACTATCTGAATGTCTTCACGGGTGTACCTCTAGCACTTAACAGTACCTGAGCACAGCATGTGCTCAAACATTTGTTTTTAAATGTTGCCAAACTCTAAAGGAACACTGGGGACCCAGGGATGAAGACATTGGGCTTTTCCTTAAGGAACTCAGTCTAAGTGAAGGGAGAAGGAGGAGTCCAAAAAAATTAAATGTTTACCTCTTGCTAAGGAAACACCAAGGAGAATGACTAACTCTGCCCAGGGGTATCAGGGAGGACTTCAGGGAAGATGCGATATTGGAGATGGGCCCTGAAGGATGAGTAGAGTTTATCAAGAAAAGAAAGAGCATATTGCAGGTAGAGGGAACAGCAAAGGCACGGAATTAGGAAAAGCCATAGCAATGTCCAGGGAACAGCAGGAGGAAAACTTTTTAGAGCAGAGCTCTTGAAGTTGGTCAGATATAAAATCACCTAGAAGTCCATGTACGTCTTGACATGGAACAGTACACTCAATATGTAAGTACCATGCTAAATCATATACTTTCCAATATTAATGTCTATAACAATTAAGTGGTAACAAATATACTGAGGAAAAATGTGTAAGATGACAAATAAAATGGGGGAAAAATGGTTTTCAGCAGTAAAACATCTAGGTTCACTTGACAGTATTACTGAGGACCAGACACAATACAAGGAACTCAGGACCTAAGGGTGAACAAGACAGGCAGGATCCCTGTCCCGCTGGCATGCATACAGCCAGTGTAGTTATCACATTTATTTGTACAATGAGTGTTATGACAAAATACAGGTTATCGGGAAACCTATAGTAGAGGGGAATCCAAGATGGCTCATAAAACGTGATGCTTAAGATCACAGACTGTGACCCCCTGGGGCTGAGGCAGTGAGTAAGTATGGAAAAGGAAGCAGGGACCTGCTGCACAAGAGGCTCAATGTGATTTCTGTACAAGGCACCAAAATATAATGCAGCAGAGGTAGCAGCTCAGGTCACAAGGCTATATTCAAATAGTCTGCATAGCAGAAAATTATTAGGAAATATTCAAGTATCTGTTCCCTTTATTTTATCTCTAGGCACTGGTTTAGTCAATTGTCAACCAAGCTCCAATTCAATGTGATATGTGTAGATCACACAATCTGAGCACTCCTGTCACTCCAAAGGATTTTCAGCCCTGATTCTACAAATAAAGTAGACTGTGTTTACAAGTGAAGGACTTGCTGAATTTGGAGGTATGGAATCTGACAAAAGCAAAATGGACTGACTCTTCAACAGGGCATAAATGAAACAGGTAAGGAGAACTGCCCGCTCCCAGCATAAGGGTGTACAGAAGAGTTTTGAAATGCTCCAAGGGAAAGTGAAATTCAGGAAAAAATTCCAAATAGGAGTACCTTAAATAAAGGGATGAACTGCTGTGACTAAGAAAAAAGAGGGAGGGCAGCCCAGGTGGCTCAGCAGTTTAGTGCGGCCTTCAGCCCAGGGCGTGATCCTGGGGACCTGGGATGGAGTCCCTCATCGGGCTCCCTGCATGGAGCCTGCCTCTCCCTCTGCCTGTGTCTCTGCCTCTCTCTCTCTGTGTCTCTCAAGAATAAGTAAATAAAATCTTTATTTAAAAAAAGAAAAAAGAGGGAAAGGCAGGTTAAGTTAAAAAAACAAGAATACAAAAAAGGAGTCACATTCTTGGCTCCTGGTTTTAAAGAATGCGATTAAAATAAATGCAGAAACCCTTGAAAAAGGGCAACCCACCCGCCCCTGTGTGCCCCCGGAAGTGCTGGGTCCTGGCTCCGGAACTCCATTCCCAGCAGGCCACAGTGTTGTCAAAGGAGCCTGTCACAAGCTTCTGCTCATCAAATTTCACTGCTGCACAAGTGTGGGTCTGGATGCCATACACGCACTGCCCTGTGCTCACATCCCACAGTTTTGCAGACAAGTCATCTGACCCTTCAAGAGAAAAACAGGGAGGTTAGTAAGAAAACAAACACTAAAGAAGGAAAGTCAATCCCTGAACCATGGTATTCTTCAAGAAGAACTTCATGGTCCCCTCTTACAGCATTCCCACTTCATAGCTGAGAAAAACAAAGCATGGAGAGGGTAACACAACCTATTCAGGGTCACCAAATGGTGTTAACAGCACGGGGACTGAATGCAACCTTTCTGGTTTAGTCCTTTTCCCTTAACTTTGCAGGCTAGAGAAGAGTACTAGACTAAAGCATCCCTTGGTGCTTCCACTTGTAAAATTTCATAATCTTTGATTATCATGAGCTTTCTGATTTGAGCTTGAAATGATGGGTATTTACCTTTGACTGCACGTGTACATTTACCTGCCTATCCATGACCCACCAACCTTGAGCAAATAAAGAATGCTGAATAGTAAAACTGTCTGCTGGAATGTATTCTACACTAAGGTAAGTCAAAGATAAGCCTCAGGTCTTGGATTAACTTCTCCAAAGGCTAATTGCTAATTCCTTGAGCCGTTCCAAAATGTGTAAAGGAACCTCTAAGAAAACCATGGATAAATTACTCCCAGATATTGACAACAACTCAACAATGAGCTTGTAAAGCCGCTTAAGATTCTGCAGAAAGGGATCCCTGGGTGGCGCAGCGGTTTACCGCCTGCCTTTGGCTCAGGGCGCGATCCTGGAGACCCGGGATCGAATCCCACGTCGGGCTCCCGGTGCATGGAGCCTGCTTCTCCCTCTGCCTGTGTCTCTGCCTCTTTCTCTGTGTGTGACTACCATAAATTAAAAAAAAAAAAAAAAAAAAAAAAGATTCTGCAGAAAAAAGTGGGTTTTATTTCTGTGTCTGACAAAAATATTATACTGATTGTGCTGATAATTCAGGATTAGCTTTAATCATGTTTAAAAATCTAAAGATTAAATCAGTCATGCAACTTACCTTTATAATAAAGTATAATAAGAATTGACACAGGTGTATAGAGAATACAAAAAATAAGTCACTATGACAAAGACACAGTACGCAGGAAAGCACCAAATGACCAGTTTGGGAAAAGATGAAATGACTATATGAAGCCGGCCACAATTCTACCTTTAAGAGCTGGTGAAAAGCCACCGTTTCAGACAAATAACTACCACTTACGAAAAGGGCAGAAGATGAATTTCAACCCGGACCAACACTAGAACACACAAATGAAGACTATGTTTGTTGTCACTCTATTTAGAGACTCAGTTTCTTCTTGATAAAACAAGGGATGGGACTTGGTTGGTGATTCTCAATGGTCATATGAGACATCAGAATCATCTGGGGAATGGCACTGGGCTGGCTTGGTAAAGCATGTGACTCTTGATCTTGGGGTTGTGAGTTCAAGCCCTCTGTTAGGTGTAGAGATTTAAAATTAAATCTCTGGAAACAGCTCTGCCCAATAGAAACATAATACAAACTACAGAAGTAATTACACATATAACTGAAAATCGAAAATATAATTTACTATTTACTTTAAAAAGTAAAAAAAAAATATTCTAATCTCAGCTCAATATATCAAAAATATTATAATTTCAACATGTCATTAATATAAAAAATTATTAATGAATTATTTTATATTTTAAGTCTTTAAAATCCATTGAGTATTTCCCATTTCACATCTCAGTTTGGACTAGTCACATCTCAAAGAGTTCAAAAGCCTTATGTTGCCTATGGCTACTATACTGGATGGTATGTCTAGATAATCTGAACTACACACTTAAAAGTAATTATTTAGGTGTTCTAGGAAGTGGCACAATTGGCTCTTCAATCTTGTACTTTACCACAATTTGATAAAAACAAAATAAAGGGAAATGATGCTAATTAAAGTGGTTTATATAGGAAAATATTGTTAAAAATAGTAAAAAAAAAAAAAAAAAAAATTCAGTTTTACACCCTAAAGAAACATCAGAAAACAATTAGGTTGATTTCAGTTCCATTCTATAGTGGTGCTAGTCTACTCTTCACTGCCAGCCTCCAGGGGCCATTAGTTTCCACTCCTGTTTAGCTTTATTTCAACTTTCCCCGTGGACTCCCGTTTGCTGCGCCGACTAGCAGCAGGTCATTAATGATGCAGACCAGAGATGAAAGGAGACTAAATAAATGTAGTCTATTTTTCACTGTATGAAAGAAAAAACAAGACCTCTCAATTCAGGAAAGAGGATGAAAACAAATAAGTATTGACAAGGATGGGTATATAACAAAAAGGTAAGCAGAAAATAGAGTTATAACTTAAATGAAGTAAAGTATAGAATCAAGCAAAGTTTAAATAATTTAACTGGTAGAATCAGATCTCAGGTCTCAGCTGCCTCTCGCAGGCATCTGACTCTGACGACCAAACGAACATTTGCCGCTCCCTTCGATACAGGCAATTTTCAATGTCTTTCTTGAAAGTCTTCGTCATTCTGCGTCTTTACCTCTTACCCTCTAAGTACGCTCTTCAAGTACCCATCCTAAGCTCTGTTCTTCTTCCTTTCCATCTCCTTGTAAAACTTCACTGTTCCAGCCATAGCTGTGGTGTGACTAACCCCTTAACCTTTTGCTCTAGCTCTGTGCTACTCCCCAAAACTCGGATGTTACACTCCCAGACACCTGTGCTAATCTCCACTCATATCCAACTGCATTAAGTTCATCCCAAATTGAACTCCCTCTACCCTATAAAATTCATTCCTTCATTTCCTATTCTTGTTGCTAGTACGACTAACTTCTCAGGTGTGTATATATAGCTAGAAATCTCAGTCATTTTTGAAATCGATCCTTTCCTTGCCACATACTCAATCCATTGCCAAATCCTGTCAATTCCATTTCAATAGCTCCTCTTCCATTTAACTGCTCCTTTAAAAAATCTCTGTCCTAAATCTTGATCTATTTACTTTTACCTAAACTGTAACAGCTTAATACTTTTAGAAACTCTGGATTTGTGTATGTCAGAGGGTCTCAAATAGAATTAGTATCATCTCTTTAGAAATTTGTAGGGGTGATTTCAATTGTCACAATAATCTGGGGACAAGAGGGCATTACTAGCCTCTACTGGGCAAGGCTAGAAACACCAGACATCCTGCAATGCTCGGGGTAGTACACAGAAAGAATGGTCTCGTATCCTGCACGGCCTCTTAAAGATTCTGCTCTATATCCCCAGTGAAGAGCTTATGCTTAGTTGTCTGAGCCTCGGGCCTACTTTACAAAGCATGGAGTTTATTCTAAATTTCCTGAGTGTGAGTACCAGGTAGATTGAGGGAAAATGTACTTTGCTCTGTTGGGAGACTCTGCTAAGAGTTTTTCACCACTTGAGGTTCCATCACTGATGGTACAACATCTGGCATTTGTGTCTGATGTGTTCGTGACAACAGTACACACACAGGTGCCAACATCTGATTACACTTCTGTCTTCTGGCTCCGCTGTGCTTGAGTACATGTTCAATGTGTAGTATTTTAAGTTACTATCTTTTTATTTCTCCTCTGATCAGAGTTTAGGTATTATATTGATTTTCTGAAATATTTGTATATGCAGGTAAGTTATTTCTATGAATTTTACTTCACAGTAAGAGAATATTGTAAAATATGTAATAAAAAGAGGACCTGAGTTTGACAGAAATAAGAAACACTGGTCTACTTGGAACCTGATCCTAGCCCTTTTGCTGCCCTTTCATCGTTTTGTTTTGTTTTGTTTTACGGTACAGTTTTCTCTATTAAGGCTCAGTTAATCATCGTTTTTTTCTTACTGCTTACAGAAAACTGTCCAAACCCACACTCCCAATATGTAAGGTTTTTATAATACACCTCAAGCCAATTCTTCAGCTTATATTCTAAGAATTTCTTGGGACACCTGGGTGGCTCTGGTTGAGCATCTGCCTTCGGCTCAGGGTGTGATCCTGCATCAGGCTCCCCATGGGGAGCCTGCTTCTCCCTCTGCCTGTATCTCTGCCTCCCTCTGTATCTCTCATGAATAAATAAATAAAATCTTAAAAAAAAAAAAAAAAGAAGATTCTAAGACTCTCCTCTAATAGGGTCTCTACTTATATCCTGAGTTCAGCTAAAATGAATTTTCTTTACTTTCCTACGTGCTCCACGCTTAGCCCTTTCCACACCTTTGCTAATGATGACCTTCCTACTGGAAAGCGCTTATTCTCATCTCTCTAAAATCTACCCATTCTCCAAGATTCAACCATCAACACTGCTCAATTTTTGCTAATGGAGGCACCTCTTTTATAGATATTATTTTCTTACTCAACTATAAGCCAAGGTCACAATGATACCTTGCAGACTGAATATGACCCAACCACAATATTTTAAAAATGCAAATAATACTTAAAAATCAGCACACTAAAAAAATAAAAAAAAAAATCAGAATATTGCACAAAAATCTAGATTTGGGACTTCTCTTAACATAAGATCTGACCACTCTGAGCTTAAATCCCACATGACAGTAATTCACTACAGTGCAGCAGCAGCTACACTCTCCAGAAGGGCAGGTGTTCTGGGCAAGTGTTGACTACATGGAGACTTTTACTGAATCAGGTTACCTTCCTGATACCAATGTGTACATTTTCTGAGTAGAGAACTGTTCTAATTTATCCGCGTATGCACTCACATTGTCTTTCACAGAAGTCATTTTATAAACACCTACTGAATGGCACAGAGCAGAACAAGTTCTTCTCTTACCATGTCAGAATTAAGAAGGATAACTACCTAATTCACTATACAATGTTAATTTTTAGCATCAGGCATCAATCTTTTCGGTAATATTATTTTATTGCTTGTTCAAGGGCCTAAAGATGTCACTGTAAGCTTATTGCCAAATTCAGAATTTCGTAATTCAACCACAGAAAAAACACAAGCTCTTCAGTAAGAGCAAGAAACAAATGCATGAATACTTTTGTAGCAAATACTTCTCTCATTGGTTACAGTCACAGGGATGCTGCTACTAGGAAAATTAAACTAATGCTTTGGATTATTTTCAGTAGATAGAGCATAGTTTTCAATATGCAAACCTGATGAATTTAATCAGAATAAAACATACAAAATATAGACCCACCTAGAGAATAACCTTAAAATGCAGGGTTGGGTTCACAGTTATTGCAGATTATTAACTTTCCACGCAGTTAAAGAATTCAGTGTATGTGTCCCATTCACTTCTACTCCAAGTAACTGAAGTTGTACTGCATTTCAAAAGTCAAGTTTAGGGGGAATCCCTGGGTGGCTCAGCGGTTTAGAGCCTGCCTTCGGCCCAGGGCATGACCCCGGGGTCCCGGGATCGAGTCCCGCATCGGGCTCCCTGAGTGGAGCCTGCTTCTCCCTCTGTCTACATCTCTGCCTCTCTCTCTGTGTGAGTGTCTCATGAATAAATAAATAAAATCTTTAAAAAAAAAAAAAACAAAACTAAGTTTAATGAGAATTTTTTTTAAAAAAAGCTCAATGTGGTTCTGAAAATAAGTCAACTGCCAGTATTTACCTAAGTGCAAATGAGCACAAATCTCAAAGGTAATACTTTATCTTAGTCTTTAAAAATTACCTGCCATTGATCCCTAAGACAAAAAGGACACAGAAAAGCCATCGCCCCAACTGGGAAAGTACATTAAACTATAAAAGAATGATGACACTGTTCCAATAATCTGGCCTATAGGACAGGGACTAATGTAAGCATAGAGTAACTTTAGGATGACAAACAAAACCATGAAATGGCTTAAATTTAATGTTTATTTCATAAAATTGGCAAAGTGTCTGGTATTTCAGAGACTATATGACCACATGAGAAAAAATACATATCCTTGAGAAATCATTCTTCTCAAAAATATTAAAATTGAGTCTGTCAGAGCTCTGAAGGAGAAGCAGGTTATTTAAAACTTGCTGTGGCCACGGCACCAAATCAATCTCTCTGAAAAGGACAGTAAGAGGTGCTTTAAAATCATTCCTATTTCTGGATTTGTGATTCTACTTTGAGGCTTCTAAGTAAATAATTTAGGAGAAAAAATGCGAACCAAAATATTCATCAAAACAAAAAATCTGAATATGCATTAGTACTGAATTGGGTAAATAATGATGATATATTTATACAAAGGAATAATACACGCTACTAAAAAAGGCAACTATGTATTTTAGGTAATACTCAAACGTTTATTAGAAATTTTCTTGGGGGCACCTGGTGGCACGGCTGGTTAAGCATCTGACTCTTGGTTTTCGGCTTAGGTTGTGGTCTCAGGGTTGTGAGATCAAACCCTGTGTCGGGCTCCACGCTCAGCATAGACTCTGCTTCAGATTCTCCCTCTCCCTTAACCCCTCTCGCTTGTGCTTCCCCCTCTCATAAATAAATATTAAAAAAAAAAATTATCTTGAAGAAAGAACACCAAGTATCCCTAAATATTATATAGAGTGAAAGTGAATAGGCACTGGGATCATTGATTAGAACTGCCTGGAACCATTCTAGATGTTGCCTAAGAATTACTTACAATGCCTTTCAAAATGTACTGCCTAAAATGTGCACTAAGTAAATGCAGAAACATATACCTATTATAATTAGAATATACGATTATTATGTTTGTTATATAGCTACTTAATTGCTTAGGGTTAAGATATGTCTTTGTTTCTATCCCCAAAGTCTACTAATTCCTCTTAGAACCGCAGGAATTTACAGCAAGAGAAAAATACTTCTCTTCCCATATTTTATAGACAAGGAAACAAACACAGAAAGGTCAAGTAATTTTTCCAAGATGATCTAACTACTTGCTAGGTCTAGACACCAATTTTTCCACTGGTTTTTCTCAAAAAACACTACTGATAGAAAAAAATTTTAACAAACATGAAGAACTGTACACTGAGGGGAAAAACACTGAAAAAAAAATAGTCACAGCTTTCTGATTTACATCACATTTAGAAGAATGCCTGGAGCTTCCTTCTCATAAAGTTTTATAAAAATGATTTGTTTTCTAGAGGGAAAGAGAATAAAGAGAGGTAAAACCACCCAGGAATGGGCGGGGGGTGGGGGTGGGGGGGTGGGCGGAATGCCCCTACAGATATCTCATAATAATTAATACTCCTCAAGCCTAAGGAGTGGTTTGTCCCTATTTCTAAAGTTATACCCTATGAAATGCAAAACAACAGAACAGTTCCAGGGTCTCTTACCTGTACAGAGAAGTCCATCTTTATAGTAAAGTGCATACACTCTGGCACTGTGTCCAATTAATGATGAGGTCTCAAAGGCTTCATGGTCCTCCAGTTGCTTCATTCTCAAAATAGCCTTCAAATAAACCTTCTTCCAGTGCAAAGCGTCCTGAACAGAATCATCTATCTGCCAGCCCAAATTTTTACACGCAGTCTGCCACACCTCTGTACAGGCACTTATCACCTTATTCCACTGTTTAGAGACGAGGCAGCAAGTGAGTAAAGTCTGAGGATCGAGCCATTTTAACAAATAAAAACTGAGCTCCAGGGGAAGGAGTTTGAGGAAGTCCCGCTTGAGGAGAGTCTCCAGGTTATTGGAGAGATGCCTGAGCTGGACTGCCCCACTCAGACTAATCAGGTGATCCAGAGTTTCATTTTTCTGCAAGTCCGTCAGAGAAAGAAATGTAACAGAAATGTTATCAAGCCATGTCTCAAAGTCCTTTCTCTCCATAAGGTTATGGAAAAATTTACCTGTGGCACATCAAAATATTGTATTAGTTCTGCTCAAAAAGACTGTTCAAGCAAGACTGCTAACAAATGAAAATTAGTGTAAAAAATTTGGCATTACAACTTTACAGTTAATACGCTGCATTTGAAAATCTTCCATGCACACAAAGGAATATACATTTGAGAAAACATACTTTAATAAATCATGACCTCTGAAACAAGCCAGTGAGACTTATGTAGGTGTATGTGACTTGCCCCTTTTGAAGTCTAGCACATGCTAACATGCATCTTCACAGTAAAAGATTCACAAAATATCCATTCATTATAAAATACTTTATTACACATAATATACTTCTCCCCATCCCCACCCCATCAAAACCATCATAACACTATTTCCTTAATACATTCTATTTGGGTACTAAAATCACAAAAATAAGCACCAGCAGGGAACAACCAGAAGGCGAGTCTCCTGAGCAGTTAACTGGAAACATTAGTTATCATGCCAGGCACAGCCTGACCTGTTATCAAAATCACAAAACCGGCTACTGGCTTTTCAATAGATGTTCAGGCAAAAACGGTTTGGGGAAGAAAAATAACCAGATGTAATAATAAGTCATATGGCTCAGGTATTCTGGTTTTTCTACTTCTTTTATGGCACTGCCTGTTAGAACATGAATCACCAAACGCCGTACGTGGCCTTACATAGTTTTTATAAGCTTCATGTGAGCTGGTGACAACTCTTAGCCATGTGCCATAGAGAGCAATAAGGGCCAAGGAAGCCTGCGCAAATAAGTCAATTTGGTAATCCTGATGCTTCCAAAAAAACCAGGTAGCATCATCTGCACTTTTGCAGAGGAGGATGTTAAAAGAGCAGGTAAGTGATTTGCCTCTAGTCAACAGAGCGATTAAAGTAGCACCCGAAGGGCCTGGAGGTCAGTGCTCTCACCATTAGTACTCTTCCAACCGCATCAAGCTGTCTCTCTGACGACAGCCATAACCAGGAGAATCACAGCCTGGGCATAAAAATCTGAAGGCACTGTGACTACCTGATTATACCATCTTCTCCTTTAGGAGAATGACAAATCGCTCCCGGACCAAATGGAACAACAACAAAAAAACCTTACAAATATACAGCATTACATACTGTGTCAAGGTGTCAACCCACTTTTAACAAGAGGGACTAATGAAAACAAAACAAAACAAAACCCCAAATCAGTAAAAAACATCTTTCCCAAGGTTGGTTATATGTTGATGGATGTTGGTGCTAGATGATCAATACATGGGGGATTTTTTTTATTCTCTTTATTATCATATGTTTAAACATTTCCATAATTTATTTTTTTTATAAATTAATTTTTATTGGTGTTCAATTTACCAACATTTCCATAATTAAAAAAAAAACTTTCCTTCTAACCACTTAATTTCCCACAGATTATCATACTAAATAAAAAAAAAAAATCCAACTTAATGTGGAAGAGGAAAATAAATTCCTTCCCATATATGTCACCTAGACCAGGTCTACAACAAAAGCCAGATCTCATTTTCCAACTTTGTTCATGTAAGATCAGTTAAAATCATTTTCATTAATTTCCCAATATCAAATTTGGCAGGAATGTCATCAGATATAAAACAGTAAAAGCAACCAAATCTTCCAATTATATCATCTGATAGTTTTGGTTTTGGAACAGCGAATGGACTTTAAAATAATCCTCTGGAATCCTCAGGGCTTGGGCTAGGCAGCATTTATTAGTTTAAGGATTTACACGGCAGCCAAAAAATAATCAGTTCACCAAAAGTTTTATCAACAACACGAGCTAACAAGCCTCCTCCTTCTGAATCCAAGTGACTCTCTATCTGTAACGTTTCTGGACATTTTTTACTTCAAAAAAATCACGCACGGCAAAAGGCAAAGCAATCCTTTTCTGTGGACATTCACAAAATGTCTCAATGGCTAATTAATTAATACTGGCCAATGAAAAACATACACCCAAACATCTGCCCAAGAATCAATGCTTTTTGCACTGAAAACGCGTGGAGGAGGGGAGCCCTCCTCTCTCACAACCTGCACACACACAAGTACCCACACATCCATCACTGAATGCTCTGTAGGCTAAATTACTATTTAAATGACTACAAGGCAAATTCATAATACCCATGAAAACATTATCGGGTTCCCGCCACTGGCAAACACTAAGAAATATCCTACAGAACGTCAAATTGATGTACTCATGACACCACGGAAGATGATGGGACAAACTTTCCAATGAGCACCTTTAAACTGGCAGAGCACCTCTCCGCCGTTTCTGAGGTTCATATATTCTCTTAACCCCTGGTAATTTTCCCCCCACTCTGCGCTATTGAAAAACACCAGTCTTTACTTTTCTTTAAAAAAAAAAAAAAAATCAATCAAAACCACTTTGGAGGGAACTTTCTTAAGGTCACAGGTCTAAAGTGACCCCTTGCAGCAGCCTCTAGGAATGTGTGTTCTGGCAGCCCACAGGGGAAGACTTCAGGAAAAGCGGGATTTCAATTTCACAGGAGCTTTCCACTGATGTGAGAGCTGCGTCCAGAATGGTGTGAGGCTCCCAGTGCTGGGAAAGTCGAGGGCAGAGGCAGAAGTGGGGTAAATGGAAATGCTCCGGAGTCGGTCAAATCTTTTAACTGGTTCAGCCACTTTCTGTGGGACCATGGGCATCTCTGACCAGTTTCCTTTTTTTTTTTTTTTTTTTTAGTTAGGATCTTTAATTTACTTATTCACGGGCGACAGAGAGAGAGACACAGGGAGAAGCAGGCTCCACGCAGGGAGCCCGACGCCGGACTCCATCCCGGGACCGGGACCCGGGACCCTGGGCCGGACCCGGACCCTGGGCCGGAGGCAGACGCCCCCCCACTGAGCCCCCGGGCGGGCGTCCCTGTGACCAGCTTCCGGACTTCAGTTCCGCCTGTGAAGTGGAAGCGACCCCGCCCTGCGGGAGTCGTGGAAGTCAGCACCCGGCAAGGACACCCTCAACACGGCGCCGCCGCCCCCGGCAACTCAGGCGGCACCTCTGTGCGTCTCATCGCTAGGCCGCCGGCCAGGGAAGCGGGGGCGACCCCAGGCTGGGGCGGACCGGACCACTCACACCCCTTCCAATCCTACGATCCTTACCATGGAGCTTCCCTTAAAACGGCTTAAAACACGGGGAGGGAGAACTCAAGGGCTCACCCCACGAGCGAGGGCGGCGATGGGCGAGGGGCCCGAACGTCCCTCGGGGCGCACTGCGTCCTCCCGCCTCCCCTCCTCCCCTCCTCCCTTCCAGGCAGAGCAGCAAACGCGCCCCGCGGCCCGGCACCGGCCTCCGCGAGGCCCCGAGGGCGGCGGCGAGCGGAAGACGCGGGACGGAGGACGCGGGAAGAGGCGTGGGTCCCGCGGGTTCGCCGCCCGGCCCCGACGCCGACTCCCCGCGTCCCTGGGCGGCTCGCCCGCGGCCAGGGGCTCCAGCTCCAGGGCCTGCAGCGCCGCTCACAGACGTGACCTCACCCGGCGGCCAGGCCCTGCCGCCTCGGCCGGGGAGCGCGCGAGCCTGCGGCGGGGGGCGGACGAGCGCCCGGGGACCCGAAGCAGGACCAGGACCGCCCCCGCCCCCGCCCCCGCCCCCCCCGGCTCGGCAGACGCGGGCGCCCGGAGGGAAGGTCGCCGCGCGTGTCCCTCGGCTCCGCCGGCCCGGCCCGGGTGCGCAGGGGCGCCGGGCGGGAGGCCGTCGGGTCGGCGTCGGGACACGCGGGCGCCTGTGTCTCCCGCGCATTCGCGAGGCGCGGCGGCGGCGGCGGCGGCCCCCGCTGCGCCCGAGGCCCGGGGGCGCACGGCTCGTTCTCGGGCCGCCCGCAGCCCCCCGCGCGGCCCCTGCAGCTCGTCGGGTAGGAGCCCGCCCGCCCCGGGCCCCGCGCACAGTCGCGGGCCGCGCAGCACTGACCTGAGCGAGCGCCCCGGGGCCCGGGACCTCGCGCCGGGCTCGCAGCGACGACGCGCGCTCGGGCCGCCGGAGCCTCGCAGCGGCCGGGTCCGCTCCGCAGCCATGGCGCCTGCAGGGAGAGACAGACAACGGCCGGCGGCGCGGCGGGTCAGCGGCGGCGCGGGCCCCGACAGCCCTCCGCGGCCCGGCCCGGCCCCGCCTCGCACACGGACCTGGACCAGCGGCCGCCGCTCGGGGCTGCAGCCTCACGGGGGAGCGGCTTCCGGCGCCGCCTGCGTCATCTCCGCGCGTCCCTCCGCCCGCGCGCCCGGCGGACGCGGCCGCACTTCCGGCTCGGGGGCGGGGGGGGGAGGGGGCGGAGCATGCGCAGTGCGGCGGGGACCGGCGGCGGCGCGGGCCGCCCGCTCCGCCCGACCTGCCCGCGGAGGGGACGCGGGGACCTGGGTGTCCCCGCTGCGACCCGTCATCGCCCGGATGCCGTTCGGGGCCGCGGTCGCGGGGGGGGGGGGGGGGGCGGGCGCCGGGGCGTCGGTCCTCGCGGGGCAGCCGGGCGCGCACACGCCTCCGCGCGGGGGGGACGGGGGAGGGAGGGGGAGGGGGGCGGCGGGGGCGGCGGGGGGAGGGGGAGAGGGCGGCGGGGGGAGGGGGAGAGGGCGGCGGGGGGAGGGGGCGGCGGCCTCTCCCGCCCTCGGGCTGCTTCCCTCTGCGCGCCGGAGCCTCGGTACCTGCCCCGTGACCCTGCTGGGCCTGTGTGTGCGGGCACCGGCCTCGGCCCGCCCTCCCCTCCCGCCCTCCTTCCTTCCCTCCTTCCTTCCCTCCCTCCCTCCCTCCCCCCTCCTTCCCTCCCTCCCTCCCTCCCCCCTTCCCTCCCTCCCTCCCTCCCTCCTCCCCTCTCTGCCTTCCCTCCCTCCCTCCCTCCTTCTCTCCCCTCCCTCCCTCCCTCCCTCCCTTCCTCCCTTCCCTCTTCCTCCCTCCCTCCCTCCCTCCTTCTCCCCCTCCCTCCCTCCCTCTCTCCCCTCCCTCCCTCCCTCTCTCCCTTCCCTCCCTCCCTACCCTCCTTCCTCTCCCCTCCCTCCCTCCCTCTCTCCCCTTCCCTCCCTCCCTCCCCTCCTCCCCTCTCTGCCTTCCCTCCCTCCCTCCCTCCTCCCCTCTCTGCCTTCCCTCCCTCCCTCCCTCCCTCCCTCCTTCCTTCCCACACTGACAGAGGCAGAGGCCCAGGCAGAGGGAGAAGCAGGCTCCCTGCCGGGCTCCGTGGGCCTCAATCCCAAGCCCCAGGGTCAAGCCCTGAGCCCAAGGCAGCCGCTTCACCACTGAGCCCCAGAGGCCTCCTAATCACCTTCTCTGCATCACGGTGCGGAACCCCCGTAGCAGCCCTACGCAGTTGTTAGTGTGATCAGCTCCATTTATAGAGATGGGGACACTGAGGCCAAAAGAGGTTTAAGGGGACGTCTCGGGGGCTCAGCAGTGGAGCATCTGCCTTCAGCTCAGGGCGTGACCCCAGGGTCACAGGATCAAGTCCCACCTCGGGCTCCCTGCATGGACCCTGCTTCTCCCTCTGCCTGTGTCTCTGCCTCTGTCTCTGTCTCGCGAACAAATAAATAAAATCGTTAGAAATAAAAGGTCTAAGCATCTTGCCTAAAGTCCTAGTCACTGGCTGTCATAGCATTTCAACTGAGGCCCCTTCAGAGCATAAATCCTCTTTGTCTCTCTATGAAGGCTCAGGAACCCCCTACATACACGTATCTGCCACCAACCAGCACCGTCCAGTAGGACTTCGAGCAGTGACATTCTCTACTTTGTCTATGGGCGTTGCCTAAGAAGGCAGCCACCAGCCTTGGTGACTATCGAACACTTTGCAGATGCCTACTATGACCGAGGAAATACAATTTTCATGGGTTTAAATTTAAATAGCCACCTGTGGCTACTGGCTACCCTATTGAGCACACGGGTCCAAGAGATACAGCGCGTGACACAGACAATACGACCGTCACACGGGGCGCCCGGGTGGCTTAGCAGGTTAAGCGTCTGCCTCAGGCTCCGGTGGTGACCCCGGGGTCCTCCCTGCTCAGCGGAGAGCCTGCTGCTCCCCTTGCTTGTTGTGTCCCTGTCAGATAAATAAACCTACACGTATCTGTTCACGCACACAGCTGGCGGAAGGCAATGCCAGGCCTCCAGGCATCCTGAGTCCGTATCGAGGGTACTTGAAACATGGGAAATGACAATGTGACGGAGAAACCAAGCATGATGCCTTGAGAGTCGGGTCTCGAGAGCAAATCTGGTCTGGTAGGCAACAGGCAGCCTCTGCAGCCAGAGCAACTGACGACATTACAAAAAAGTTTAGGAAGACATGAGCGCGCAGACCGGGTAACCTCGGCGAAAGAGACGGCGGCGGTACCAAGGTAATTAAGAAAAGCAAGCGCCCTGTATGTCTCAACCCCAGTGTGGTGGGAGTTTGGTGACTTAAACTGAAAATCCCAGATGGAGCTGCCTGGAGACCTGTTTGTCCTTCTCATGGACAAAGAAACCAAACCGACTAAGTGGGAGCCAAGAGGAGATCTGGGAACAAACTTTATAGCTCTGAGAAATGGAAATTGCAAAATAGGATTTGTGTTTGATTAAAGACAAGACCTATTTAATCGTTAAACCAGGAACATTAAAATTTTTCCTTTCACTTGAATTTTTTTAGGTTCGATTTTCCCGCACTGTAAAGCTTTCCTAGGTTGCGTGACAGTGGTGGACAAAACAGCGCTAAACGCAATGGGATTTTCTTAGCCAAACAATGACCAAAAAATGCTGTGAGTGGCAGCAGGAAGATCAACAGGTAAAAAGACAAGGATGAAACACAGCCCAGCCTGAAAACGGAAAGCTCCGCACAAGTGCTTATGTGACAAGAACACGGAAATGTGTTGAATGCCGTTTCTTTTTTCTCAAACTTGCTGGTAGAAGCAGGGTTCGGAATAATTCCCCCACACTCGTGCCCTCGGAGAATGGCAAACATCAAATGCTTAGTTTCTTTAATTCTGGCTAAAATGGATGATGATGATGTGTTGTTTGCCATTTTGAGATTAAAATGCGTGGAGAGGTAGCTCGGGTGACATGTGGCTGACTTTGTAAGGTTCTGGCATAGCCCACGATAGGAATTAAAAGCCTTCCCAGTGAGACATAAGCCAAACGTCACCGTATGATGTTTCTCTGGGGAGAAAAAAAATGCACCCACTGGGGGGTGACACGTATTCCCTGACGTTTAGCACACGTCTTGCACGTGCATGTGCCCGGGAGCGGGAACGATTCCAGGTGTCCGGTTTCTTGAGCACACTCCAGACCGTGTAGCGTTTCCCCCTGTGCGCTGCGGGGAGCCGTGACGTCGGTGACCTGCCCGTCACACCCCCCCACGTACTTCACCAGGAGTTGAGCATAAAGGCAAGGGGTCCGTTTCAGGAGGTACCCAAGGTTGGAAGCGGTTCAGCAGGCTCGTGTTCTCGATCTTTGCTCCGGGGTCACTGTGGCTGTAACGGGATCGGCGCTCGGCCTGCTGTGCAGCCAGCAGGTATTCCCGGGCAAAAGCTCAGGTTGACGAGGAGGACACCGAACCCTTCACGTCTCAGGCACCAAGTACTTCGCTTCAGTTGCTGTCAGACTGGGATGACGCTGAGCGTCCTGCGGGCATCACCTGGCATCTGGACTCCAGGACTTCCAGAGCCCCGAAGTTGCTCACGGGCGACATGCAGGCAAGTCTCTTACGCCTTGGAAGCATCTGAGATCTAGGAAAATAGGCTTTGGGAGAGCTCAGGTCTCTGCCACGTGCCGGTCATCCGCCTTGAGACAACGGGAGTCCAGAGCATAATTGCAGGGGTCCGTTTTGATGTTCCGTTCCGGCTCGTGGACCTCGAGAAGGAAGAGAGGAGAGTCAGGATTCTCAGTGCTTAGGGGTGAGCTTTAGGAAGTTTGCAGACCTGAACCCAAATTACGGCCCTGCCCGCGTGTACCTGGCGACTGACTGGGCAGCTTAGGAATGCCCGGATGCTTGCCTTCGTATGGGAGCTGACCTGCGGAAGGGCTCGCAAGGGCGAGATGAACTAAGGCCGTCCGCTGCCTGGCGCGCTGCGGGTGCTCCGTGAGGGGTGACGGTTACTGGGGGGCTCTGCCGCCGGAGCACCGGGGCACCGTAGAAATCGGCCTCCCCCACGGGCCCCTCGCCCTGTCAGCCCCCAGGACGGTGCATGCCCCCCGGACGCCGGTCTGCGTCTTCCCTGACGGTGGGGACCCGCGGGCCGTCCTGCTCTCCGGGGCCACTCCCGGGCGGGGGGGGGGGCGCAGTGTGCGGGCCGCGGCTTCCCCGTGGTTCGGGCCCAGGCTGCAGCCCCCGCCTCCCCGGCGGCTTCGTGCTCTTGAAGCTCAGCCTACTTCGCGCCTTGCTTCCGCCGACTCTGGAGCAAGACGTTCCGCGCACCCTGCCTTATGCAGACAGGGACGCCCTGGAAATAAAGGACAAGGACGGAAGTGGCACGGGGACCCCTCATCCTTCGAGCGTTACATCCGGGGCCAGTCGCGGGCACGGAAAGGGAGAATGTGTCCTAGTGTCTGTGACCTCAGGCCCCGGCCTGGGCCAAGGCAGGCCCTCAGGAGGCCTGGGCCACGCGACCGCGGCCAAGGGCAGCACGTGCTCCCACTCTCCGCTCCGGGAGCACCGCCCGGTGACCACCCCGAGAGGGACAGAGCCCCGGGAGAACAGGGACGTGCTGGAGGGACCTCCCTGGACGGGGTGGGACCCAGACCCGAAGACCAGGGCGCGGTGCCGGGGGCCGTGACCTTGTGCCCCAGCGCCCCGGGCATCCTCGGGCCGACCAGGCGACGTTGTCAGCCGCCACGCGCGGTGGACTGTCTGCTCAGTCTGAAGGAGCACCGAGGCCGGCCGTGGGGGAAGGGTCGGCCACCGGGGTGCGCCCAACGGAGACCCTAATAGCCGGGCACTTGGCCCTCTTAGCAAATACCCCGAAAAGTACCACCCGATCCCTGCGGCGGCCGGGCCTTCGCCGTGTCCCAGGACGTGGCGCGGAAGAAGTGGCCGTCGGGCTCCTGCCGACGCGCTTGTGGGGATTTGTGCCAGGTCCGCGGGCCTCGCTCCCATCCACACTTCAAGGCTTTCCGGGAAAAGGCACATCCGATGGAGCAGGAGTTGCTGTAAGCTCATGTTCACGTCCTGCGAGACTAGGGTGCCGCGCCGCCCCGCGTGGAAGGGGCCGCGCCTGGCCTGAAGCCTGCTGCGGGCTGATTCCCTGCCGGCTGCTGACACACCCGGGGCCCTCACGCGCCCGCGCCTCGGGACGGGACCGTGGACGAGCACAGCGGCCGTCTAGGCGCCGAGGCGGCTTCTTGCAGGCTGGTTGGTTGGTGTCCCTTTTGCTCTCCCTTACAGACGTGCTCTTTCCAAATGACCCGGGCGTCGTCCCCACGCCCTCCGCCCTGGTGTGCGCCTGGTTTCCCTGGGCAGGTTGCAAAGCGGTCCTAGTGCCGCGAGGCACGCATCGTGCAGAGGCTTGGTTTATGGGGTCGGGAGGCTTGGTTTATGGGGCCGAAGGGGGTCAGGGTCGGCGCCTTTCAAGACAAGACCTCGGGGGCGCGGGCCGGCGGCTGAGGGCCCACGGCGGTGTCGGGCCAGGCGACCTCGGGGCGCCGGGAGGAGCCGTCCCCCCGGCTCTGGCTCTCAATCCCCGAAATAAATAAATAGTTGTAAAAAGCAACATAGAACGTTTTATCCGGAAGTGCGAGAACGGCGAGTTTCATTATGACCAGAAGCCTCGCTCGTCTTCGCGGAGTGGCTTGTGGCTTGCGAGCGGCCTGGTGCGTGGAGGCGCCCTGGCCCGCCCGGAGCCCGCAGGAGCCCGCAGGAGCCCGCACGCTGCTCTCGGGGACGGCGGCGCCCACGGAGGAGAGAGCCGAGGAAGCTGTGAGCCAAGGCTTCGTCTTGGACGGAAGCGGGAAACGTGGCAGCAGCAACTCGGGGGCAGGACACTCAACTTAAAACCCTTAGCCACGGGGATCCCTGGGGGCTCAGCGGCGGAGCGTCCGCCTTTGGTCCCGGTCGGACCCCGGGGGCCCGGGATCGAGTCCTGCGTCGGGCTCCCCGCAGGGAGCCTGCCTGTCCCTCGGCCTGTGTCTGCCTCTCTCTCTGGGTCTCATGAGTAAATAAAATCTTAAAAAAAAATCCAGGTGTTGGCAGGACCCTGCTCTCCAGAGCCTATGAGGGACAGTCCTTGTCTCCTCCAGCTTCTGGTGGTGGCCGGCGTCCTTACATCTTTGGCTTGCCGCCAGACCTCCTTAACCTCTGCCTCCACTTCACACACGGCCGTCTCCTGTGCGTCTGTGACTTCACGTAGTCTTCCTTCTGTGCCGTGTCCAAATTTCCCTGTCCTAAGGACACCAGTCATTAGATTAGCACCCAAATGACCCCATCCTAACTTGGTTACATCAGCAAAAACTATCTCAAAATAAGGTGGCATTAGGAGCCAGGGGTTAGGATTTCAACATTATCTTTTTGGGGGACACAATTCAACTTACGACATATGTTCTGATTTTTTTTTTTTATGATTTTATTTATTTACTCATGAGAGACACAGGCAGGAGGAGAAGCAGGCTCCCCGTGGGACTGGATCCCAGGACCCCAGGGTCGCGTCCTGAGCTAAAGGCAGATGCTCACCCGCTGAGCCCCCCAGATGCCCCCTGTTCTGATTTCTCTCGTATAAAGACTAGGCGCTAGACCAATAGATCCCATCCCGGGGTTCTTGGGATTGTAGGTGTCCCCAAAGTAATACACTTTGAAAATCCCTGCCATGACACTTATCAGGTCATATTTTTTGAGATATTACTAAAATATACTGAGCCTCAGTTTATGTACAAAATAAACCCTATAGGACTTGTGGACTAAACAAGACACGTCAAACACGTAGCACTGGATTTGGCCCATAGCAAATGTCTAATAAGAGGAAGAGGCAGCATTTAAAAAAGTCTGTTCTGAGTTAAACAGCTTAGGTTCAAATCTGGGCTCCATTTATTTGCTGTGCGATCTTGGGCAAGTTCTTAATTTTGCTGTGCCTCGGCCTCATGGGTAATCAGGGTAATAACAGTATTTTATTCCTGGGAGAGGGAAAATAGCAACATGAATTAATAGATGAAAAGCATTTATTTATTTATTATTCATTCATTCATTCATTCATTCATTCATTATTTATTGGGGTAGGCGAGGAGCAGAGGGAGAGAGACAAGCCGACTCCCCAGAGCATGGAGCAGGGAGCCTGCCCCAGAGCTTGACCTCCCAACCCTGAGATCATGACCTAGCCGAAATCAAGAGTGGGATGCTTACCCGACCGAGCCACCCAAGTGCCCCTGAAAAGCTTTTAGAACGATGTTTAACAAACATTTGTTTGCTATTATTTTCAAAATAGAATAATCAAGTAACACATGTGACCCGCCACCAGGAAGCCAGGTTAACATTCTGGCTCTGGAGCGTGCAATCTGTTAAGAAATAATAGCTACTATTAGTAATAATGATGAAGAATTTTGTGACTTTCCCCTTTTAAGTTCTAGGGTTTGGTCATATTGCCTTGCAGTTCCCCCGAATGTTTCTTGTTTTCCTGTCTGTGCCTCTGCTTGCCCTGCTACTTGCCATTACTCTCCTACTGGTTCTCCAAGATTCAGGAGTTTCCTTCTCTGGAAAACCTTCTTTCAAATCTAGGGTAGGTGTTTCCTGTTTTTCCTGTTGTTGTACTGACTATACACTAATGTTCTATTTCTAATAGAAATTCTCTTTCCCTCTACAATTAGTCACGTGCTGATTCTGAGAGGTTACCCAATTTCTCTGAGCCTGGGTTTCTTCATCAGTGAAATACAGATGTAAAAACATAAACGAGATGAACTTAGCACTTCGCACAATGGAAGGAAGACTTGGCTGTGGCCTAGTTAGTGGTATTAGTTGCAGAGAAATCATCAGCGTGAAACCAACAAAAACTCGCACAGGAGGATTCAGGGATGGTAGGAACGAGGTCATCCACCTGGGACAGGAACTCCAGGCGCCTGAGAACCACCGCGTTACAGAGCAGGGGTGGTTTTTCAACATCAACATCATGGTTTAAAAGAAACCTATCCCTGGATTCTGAACTGTCCTACCCTGATGGCACACTCCTGCAGAAACCTCTGACGGGTGATTGGCGTGCAGCGTGCTTTTCCGGTCAGAAAGCAGAGCACTGGAAACACGTGGAAACACTTTTTTTTTTGTCAATTAAAAGAAACTGCATCCTTTGTTACTCAATGTGATGGCACCCTGGTTTTTACATACAGTGACCTGCCATCTGATTCTGGTTATTAGGAGTCACTATCTCTCTCTCTCTCTGATCAATTCAATATTGACTTGATGGATCTGAAAAATTAAAAGCAAAACCCTCAACAATGATGATCCACCGATAAGTAAAGAGTTTGGGGAATCTTTCTGCTTTAGCATGTTAGCACTCCTCCTTCTCCCAAACCACGGCAGAGTAAAATTCAATGATAAAAAACAAAAAAAGTAAAGAACGCCAGAACATTTTTAAAAGACTTATTTATTGTCCATTTTCCAAAGAAATAATAGTAACAAAAAAATAATCCAAAGACACCTTATTAAAAGTATTTATTCTTAGTGTGGAGAACATAATTTCAAGGTTCCACATTGTTTGAAAGAATATTTATATCCAAGACTTTGAGAGTGGAATCAGAAAGGCAAAAGGACCCAAAAGAAAAAAAATAGGTGGTAAAGAGAATTCTGAACAACTTGGTTCCATTCTATATGACGCAGAATTTTAAATAAGACAGTAAGTCCGTGAACATTTCCTAAGCGAACAAAACCTCCATCTTCTTGGAAAGATTAAGGCAGTCAAGGGAATCTGAAAAACACCTGGTGCAATTATGACCAAGGTGCCTGCTTTCCTGGTTCCACACTGTATTTCAATGTAGAAACACCACAAACGTAGGTAACGTAATTACATTAGACACTCCATGATAATTCTGGGGGAAGAGAAGCCTCTGTTGTGTAGCTTACAGATGAAGTCAAAGACCTTGGGAGACGTTTTGGTCAAAAATGGTCTAGACTCTAGAAGAAATCATTCAGCTCCCTCCACGGCTGTTGTGGAAATAGGTTTCACATAGTATGGACCCTCACTCAGGTAAGTTCTGAGCCTCAAATAATTTGGATTCCCAAAGATTTCCGCAACTGTCTTTGAATTGGCAAGTGCTTTCACCAGTTCATACTTGGCATCCTTGGAAGCCTTGTCATGCTCCACAGACCGATCCATCACATATTCCACAAACCCCGGACTATTAAACATAAGTTTCTGAGCCCACGGTTGATTTGCAATGGCCTGAAATGGAAAGCAGAAAGAATAAAACTCCTCTGAGCCTTCAGAAGCTCAATGTGTTACTTGGATAGCACAATCCTTAGAAACATGAACCTTAAAAATGTTACTTTTGGGGCCATGTGGGTGGCTCAGTCCATTAAGAGTGTGACTCTTGATTTCAGCTGAGCTGCAAGAGGGAGGCCGTCTGCTTGCGACTCTCTTTTCCCTCTCCCTCTGCCCCTCCCCCAGCTCACATTTTCTAAAATAAATAAAAATAAATCTTTTTAAAAAATGTTACTTTTGTCTACATCAATTTCCTCCTGAAAAGCTAACTTAAGAAAATAATCTAGGGGCGCCTGGGTGGCTCAGTCAGTTAAATGTCCGACTTTTGATTTCTGTTCAGGTCATGGTCTCAGGGTCATGGGATTGAGCCCCATGTTGGTCTCTGTGCTCAGTGTAGAGTCTGCTTCTCTCTCTCCCTCTGCTCCTCCCCCAGCTTGTGCTCTCTTTCTCTCTCTCAAAAAAAAAAAAAAAAAAAAAAAAAGAATCTAGATATTAAAAAGCTATACAAAGATGTTCATCAGAGTGTGAAAGTTATAATATAAATGTCTAATTCTGGGGGGGATCAGTAAGTAAATTATGGTATATAGTAAGAAAAATTTAAATAAACATTAAGAATAGTATTTATAAAGAATGTAAATCTATGGATATGAAAAAGTGGATCCAAATTATAGACATGGCATAATTGTAACAGTGGAAAAATAAAAACAAAAACTAGAAAAGACTACCCTGAAAAAACTCTTATATATGTACACAAGATATTTTTGAGAATGTTCAATGTAATACCGTTTGTAATAGAGAACTACTGAAATCTGCACTGATAGGAGAATGATTCACTATAGCCCTATAATGAAATAATAACTTTATTTCTTTTAAAGATTTTATTTATTTATTCATGAGAGACAGAGACAGAGGCAGAGAACCGGCAGAGGGAGCAGCAGGCTCCATGCAGGGAGCCTGATGCAGGACTCGATCCTGGGTCTCCAGGATCAAGCCCTGGGCTGAAGGCGGTGCTAAACCACTGAGCTACCTGAGCTGCCTAGTTTTTTGTTTTTTAGAATTTTATTTATTTATTCATGAGACACAAAGAGAGTCAGAGACACAAGCAGAATGAGAAGCAGGCTCCTGCAGGGAGCCTGATGGGGGACTGGATCCCAAGACCCGGAGTCACGACCTGAGCCAAAGTAGATGCTAAACCGCTGAGCCCCCCAGGTGCCCCAGGGTCCTGGGTTTGACAAAGCCCAGACCAGAGTCAGGTTCCCTGCTCAGTGGGGAGTCTGCTTCTTCCTTCCCCTCCCCCCTCCCCCTGCTTGTGTGCATGCATTCTCTCAAATAAGTAAAATCTTCAAAAAAAAAAAATTTCACAAAAAACTAAATAAACACTAACACTAAAAGGAAATACACAAAACAGGTCTGACTTAAAGTAATTTCAAAAATTTCTACTTTGGGGAACCCGGGTGGCTCAGCGGTTGAGCATCTGTCTTTGGCTCAGGGCGTGACCCCGGGGTCCCGGGATCGAGTCCTTCATCGGGCTCCCTGCAGGGAGCCTGCTTCTCCCTCTGCCTGTGTCTCTGCCTCTCTGGGTCTCTCATGAATACATAAATAACATCTTAAAAAAACTTTTTTTTTTTTTTTTTTTTTTACTTCACAATGTTTTCCAAAGTTTAAAATAATCAGCAACTTTTATGAGAGCGGACACTGCTTAACTCAACCTCGTGGGTTTGGAGAGATACCTGAGTTAGTCCCTCAAGGTGAGTAAGAGGTTGCCAAGCAAAGTTGGGGAACAGTGTTGAATGCAGAGGGCACATAAAGGTCCAGAGACATGAAGCAGTTTGGTATCACTAGTCCATTAAGGGCCAGAAGGGGACTGACAGGCAATAAGGCTCAGGAAGGAGACTAGGGCAATAAGGAGCTTGCTTGATGACAGGTAAGGAATCTGGAATAAATTCTGTGATCCACAGAATCGTGTCCAAACCTCTGCCACAATACCTAACACCGCTGACTGAAACAATCTGCGCATCGGTCTCCCTCACTGGTCTACACTAATAGCACAGGGCAGAGACTGCATACACTGTACACGCCCAGGATTCACATGCTGAACTAGCCTTGTCCCAAAAGGACCCGTGAAAAAGAAGAGGATGCCTACCGTGAACACTTTTAAGGCAGCGCAGTGCAGTTCAGGGAAGGGTTGGTTACTGATACCACGGAAGAGCTCCAGAGGATCCCGAGATAAAGCAGAAAACCAGGATTCCGTCATCCGCAGGAGGTCCTCAGTCTGCTGCTCAGGCTACAGGACGGAAAGGAAAAAATCTCATGTCTTCAGAAGTCAGGAAGTCAGGAAGCCTGGGTTTGACGGCAGGCCGTCCTTAGTCAGCTACGTGATCTCTAAGTCTGGGGCATCCATTCCCAAACCCAGCTTAGACCTCCCCAGCTGCTGTTTCCTGATGGGGTTGATTAGACAAACTCTAGGGTCTTCTCTCTCCACGTCTAATCCTGGATGACTCCACTTTAACTTAAAAAATGTCGCTAGTAGTATAGTGAGGATCTTCTTTACCAAAAGTTGAGTAACATTTACATTAAGTTAACCAGTGTTACGTAGACTTATATATATATTTATTCTCCCAAACATATCCCACTGTCCTTCATTAATTTCCCAATCTACTCACCGGTATATAAAAAATAGAGGAAACTGCATCCAAACACCTAATTTTGAGCTCTGTTGAGGCATTCTTTGCTTGATAGCCTATTTTCATGAGCAAGCGTTCAAAGCGAGTTCCTTTGAAGGATAACAAAATATTTTTATTGTAGTAACATACACATAAAATTCATCATTTTAACCACTTTTAAGCATACTGTTCACTGGTATTAAGTACCTTTTGATGTGCAACCGTCATCACCGTCTCCAGAAATTTTTTCATCATCTCAAACCAAAACTCTGTATTCCTTAAGCAGTAACTCCCCATTTCCCCCATCCCCATCCCCTGATAACCAGTATTTTACTTTCTGTCTCTGTGTATTTAACTAGTCTAAGTACCTCATATAAATGGATATCTGTCCTTTGAGTCTGGCTTATTGCACTTAGCACAGTGTCTTCAAGGGCCCTGCGTGTTACAGCATGTAAGAGACTTTCATTCCTTTTTT
Source organism: Nyctereutes procyonoides (assembly GCF_905146905.1). NCBI lineage: Eukaryota > Metazoa > Chordata > Mammalia > Carnivora > Canidae > Nyctereutes > Nyctereutes procyonoides. Next base: position 490,861 of record NW_026575135.1, on the reverse strand, counting down.
TTTGGTCACATTGGTCCATGTCCAGTGTGGAGCCTAATGTGGGGCTTGAACTCATGATCCTGAGATCAAGACATGAGCTGAGATCAAGAGTTGGACACCTAACCAACTGAGCCAGCCAGGCGCCCCTCATTCCGATGTACGACTGGATTATCTCATCATATGTATATGCCACATTTTGTTTATCCACTTGTCCATCAACAAAATTTGGATTTTTTCTCTTTTTGGCTATTGTGAATAATGTTGTTGTGAATACAAGCACACAAATATCTTTTTGAGTTCCTTCTGTCAATTCTTTTGGGTGTATATCTAGAAGTCTATTTGTTGGATCACATGGTAATTCAATGTATAATTTTTTGAGGAACCACCATAATGTCTTCCACAGCGGCTATACCGCTTTACAGGCCCACAAAATATGTACCAGGGTCCTAGTTTCTCTCCATCCTTTGTTAGTGCTTGTTATTTTCTGTTTTTGTTCTCTTTTTTTTGTCATAATAGCCATCCAAAAGGGTATGAAGTGAACAATGAGATTTTTTAAATGTATGCTTTCAGGGACGCCTGGGTGAGCATCTGCCTTCAGCTCAGATAGTGATCCCGGGTCTGGGGATCGAGTCCCACATCGGGCTCCCTGCAGGGAACCTGTTTCTCCCTCTGCTTGTGTCTGCTTCTCTCTCTGTGTCTCTCATGAATAAATGAATGAAATATTTTGTTTTATTGTTTTTTAAATATTATTTATTTATTTATGAGAGACACAGAGCATGAGAGAGAGAGAGAGACACAGGCAGAGGGAGAAGCAGGCTCCATGCACCGGGAGCCCGACGTGGGATTCGATCCCGGGTCTCCAGGATCGCGCCCTGGGCCAAAGGCAGGCGCCAAACCGCTGCGCCACCCAGGGATCCCGAATAAAATATTAAAAAAAAAAGTATGCTTTTATATTACTGACCTCTAGCAACCTACACAAAAAAAATTAAACATGTAGTCAGAGACCAAGTGACAGGCCTAAAACATGTTCATATGCAAAACAGCATGTATTTAGGATAAACTGCAGAGGATTTGAAATTAAAGGACCTAGATTTGAGTATGACATGCCCCACAGTCTGTATCTTAAAAAATCTTCTTGACTTCTTTGAATTTCAGCTACCTTATCTATAAAATGAGAATGCCGTAGTACGTTCTTTGCAGGACTGAAAAGGATTATATTATAGGTAAAAGCACTTGGAAAAGTATATATAACAAGGATACCAGTTGTGATACACAATAGTATACTAATTTTCAGTTCAAGATTAACTTCATAAGGGTTTTAATGGTGCCCATATTATTTTTTGTAAGAATTCAGAGTCCTTTAAGACACTCATGGATGTGCCATAGAAGCATCATTCTGAACATAAAATTTGGAACAAATTTTTGGTTTTTTCTTCTTCTAGGATATTACAAATATAAAACAAATGTATATTTTCAATTAAATATTCACAATCCTGGGGATCCCTGGGTGGCTCAGCGGTTTAGCGCCAGCCTTCAGCCCAGGGCGCGATCCTGGAGTCCTGGGATCGAGTCCTGCATCAGGCTCCCTACAGGGAGCCTGCTTCTCCTTCTGCCTGTGTCTCTGCCTCTCTCTATATATCTATCATAAATAAATAAACAAAATCTTTAAAAAACAAATAAATATTCACAATCCTGAGAAGCAATAATTTACTCTTTTTATGAATAAAGAAAACAAGCCTAAAGTAATTAAGTGAGGATATGATAAAAAAGCCAAGTCAGTGTTGGAACCAGGACATGAATCCAGTCTTTCTGACTCCAGCCCACAGTCTCTGGACCATGAATACTACCAAGGAAGGTGTAGAGGGGACACAGTGTTTGGTCTAGCCAGTAAAAAATAAACAAAAATTCAGTAATAATTATGAGGCTTTCTAGGAAAGAGTCCAAAATCACAGTAAAAAGACTGGCATCTGTAAAAGCAGTTTCTACAATGTAGTTAATGCACCAGCAAGTGGGCTTATATGTTGAATTCTCATCAAAAATGAAGATACCCCTAAAGAAGGCCAAGGAACGCTAAGTCATACCAACCTGTTTTTTGTAAAACTTGTTTTCCTTCAACGTTGGATCCCAGGATTCCAACTGTGTCTACTGCTACACCAATCATGGTGGGGTCCTGACTTTCTGTCATTTCAAAGACTTTTTCCACAAAGACAGGATAACGCTCACAGATCTGCTGAGGACTATCCATGATCGCCAGGTTTCCAAAAAACTTCACAAATCCTAAAGATATTTACAAAAACGTATGTTAATAGAAGAGGAAGACCCCACAAATTGTGGGCTGTACGTCTTCACAGAGATGGTAATGAACTACAGGCCAGGAAGGGGAGAAGGGTTACAGTACTGTACTCCACTGCCTGGCAATCACAGAGCCCACAGGAGGCACCGAAGGACCTGTGATGTGAGGGTGTCAACAGAGCTGGATTCAAATATTGAAACACTGTCATATGCAAGAGGAAGAGCAAAGAACAAGGACCACTGGATATGAATTACAGGAAAGCAAGTTTGGAGAGATTGTTAGGAAGAAATTTTTTTAAGTAAGCTCTATGCCTGATGTGGGGCTTGAACTCAAGACCTCGAGATCAAGAGTTGCATGCTCTACCGATTGAGTCAGCCAGGCAACCCAAGAAATTTTTAAACAGAGATGTTCATCGATGAAGTAAACTAGGCTACCTAAGGAAGGAATAAATTTCCGATTTCTGCAAGTGCTCAAGAAAAAACTAATTAACCATCTCCTGGAACAGCATGGTTGGAGTGGATCCTATATTAGATAAAGATTCCAACAGAGATTTGCTCAATCTATGAAACATAGTATAAATGTCAGTAGTTTTCTTTTATTTATGTTGCTTTTGACTAAGGTTCAAGGGAAACTATCCTAATGCTCTGAACAGCAATGGTATTTCCAGAAAATCAGAACCAATGATATATAGCTCCCAGGGCAATAGATTCCACCTATGGGGCAAAGGGTATCATCTAAAGGGAATCTGCTCTAAAGGAAAGGAAATAATCCCTGGCCTCTCCTATCAGTGATAACTCAGAAAGAACATGCACCATCATTTTCAAAGAAATCAACATTTCTTACCTGGCAAATAGAAGCTAGAAAAAGGGTCTGAATCTGCCCCAACAATTATATTAGAAATCTGATCAATTACTCCTTCTTGAGCAAGGTACTGTCGTCCATGATGAGTATATGCCAGTGATGTCACCATTTCTATACAGGTGGCTCTGAAATGTCAAGATTTTGCATGTGATTAGCAGAATTTATAAATGCGTTCATAGGCTATCTTAATCCTTTTAATCAGAAAGGTCAGTGATCCTGACTCTACTTTTCTTTTTTTACAGATTTACTTATTCATGAGGGAAACAGAGAGAGGCAGAGACACAGGCAGAGGGAGAAGCAGGCTCCATGCAGGGAGCCCGATGTGGGACTCGATCCTAGGACCCCGGGATTTTGACCTGAGCCGAAGGCAGATGCCCAATCGCTGAGCCACACAGGCATCACCTGGCTCTACTTTTCAGATGAAGAGACAAGGATGAGAAGATTGCAGTGATTTGTTCTGAATCACATAGTTATTACAAGGTAGAGTTTAGACTTAAAATTTTAACTGATTAGAGCTGCTTCCTAAACAATTTTAATTTTGAAATGTCTCACACATACAAAAGTAAAGAGATCAGTACAGTAAGCCTCCATGTACCCACATAGTTATCAAGATTTTGCCTTGTATGAGATTTTGGACAAGATTTTGCTTTTCATCTTTTTTTCCTCCTTTTTTGCTGAATTATTTTAAAGCAAATTCTAGGTATCCAGCCATTTATCCCTGAATACTTCAGTATGCATCTCTAAAAAACATCAGACAATTATAATGCCACTTCCACATATTTTAAAAATTGACAAAAATTCTTGGTATCAGGGCGACCGGGTGTTCTAGTCTGTTAAGCAGCCAACTCTTGATTCCAACTCAGGTCATGATCTCAGGGTTCTGGGATCAGGCTCCACATGTCAGGCTCTGCACTCAGTGGGGAGTCGGCTTCAGGATTCTTTCCCTCTGCCCCAACACCCGCTCTTGCTCTCTCTCTAAAATAAATAGATCTTAAAAAAAAAAAAAAACAAACATTCTTAGTATTACCTAATGCCTACCCATGGTCAGATTTCCCCAAATAATTTTTTTAAAGTATTTTTATAGTTGTCCCCAAGGTATTTTAACAGACTATTTGCAGGTTCTTCTCCTGTATATTATATAATTTGTATAAGGCTAAAAAAAACTTAAGGCTAAAAAATTAGTTTAAAAAACTAATTTTGTTATTAGGAATGTTTTGAAACAACGTAACTCAAATGCTTTGAAACAGTGTAATTGGTGACTGACTTATGTGCAAATGAGTTCAAGAAATTTAGTCACATTTAAAAAACATGACAATCAGAAAATCACTTAAGGAAAACAAAAATCTGTGTGTGCATGAAGGTGACTAACTGTAGTGCTAATCTAACAGCAAATTATTTGAAGCAAAGTCAAGTGTTCAACAGTAAGTATAGATTAGTAAACTGTGGAATATCAACAAGGTAACATTTGGAAGATACTAAAGGTGACTCAGGAAGTAGAGGGCTGGGAGTGAAGAGAAACAATCAACATTGCTTGGAGGACCTATGTCAGTCAATGTATAGGTCTCTATGGCCAATTCATTTAATCCTCATGTCTTCTTTACAGAGTTGATACTGTTCCATTTGAGACATAAGGAAACTAAAGGGCAAAAGGTTATAATACATTGTTCAAGGTCAAATAGCTAATAAGTAGCAGAGAAGCATGGAAGCTCAAGTCTTGCCCATTTTCAAAGGCCACTGTTTCTTCTATCATGCCATAGTGCTATTATTTAACAACACCAAAAAAAAATGTGTAGAATAACCTATTAAGTAACACAAAATAAAAGTTACCCAGTGATTGCAAAAGCACACCTGCCTAAGAACAAGGAATATGGTTAATCTAAAGTAGCTGAATTGTCATGGAGCTCTGCTAAATTCCAGCATACTGTGACAATATAACTTGAATAATTTCTTTTTTTTTTTTTTAACTTGAGTAATTTCTAAAGGCCCCTTCTTCAGATTTTATTTATTTATTCCTGACAGACACAGAGACAGAGAGGCAGACACAGGCAGAGGGAGAAGCAGACTCCATGCAGGGAGCCCAACGCAGGATTCAATCCCGGGTCTCCAGGATTACACCCCAGGCCGAAGACGGTGCTAAACCGCTGAGCCACCAGGGCTGCCCTAAAGGCCCCTTCTTCAGGACAGTGGTCAAGATTGCTACCCAGGCCCAGGCCCTACTAGGGAAGATCACTTGAAGCCCCAAGGCTGTTTTCCAGATCTCCAAAAAAAGACATTTGGTTTTAGAGCTCTCTCAGCCAACATACCTGACCAGCACATCCTCCCCAGTCAACTCTCTGAGGAGCTGGGTTACCAACCCACTGGTGGTACAGTAGGTTAAAGATTCTGGTGACACAGAAGAAATCTCTACAATTAACTGAAAGAAGAAAAAAAAAAAAAAAAAACAAAAACAGAAAAAGCAAAAAGGTCTTAACAGCCGCAAATCTGTTAGAGTTCATTTTAAATTAAACACAGGACTAGGCACTTTTGTAAAATTGAGTTTTTTAAAAAATCAATTTTTTGTCTCCATAAGCAGAAAAACTTAATTGAACCCATAAGAATTACTTCGACACAGAAATACTCTATTATATCTGATTGTATCTGTGTTTTTTATTTTTTAAGAAATCACCAAATCATTAATCAGAATACAAAAGCCTGAATCAGCAAAATGATTGTTAAAAATCATTCATTCATACATTCTCTTAGTCATTCACTCATTCCACAAGCCTGAGGGCTTTCTGAGAGATATAGGACACTGAAGGATTTTAAGCAGAGGAATGATAGAATCAGATTTGAGTTTTTAAAAGATTATCCTGACTGCATCTGAAAATAGACAAGTGGTATAAACATGAGAAGAGACCAGTCTGGATGCAAATATAGTAGTCCAGGTGAGAGAAACTGGTAGTTTTTTTTTTTTTTTTTAAGATTTTATTTATTCATGAGAGACACAGAGAGTGAGTCAGAGACACAGGCAGAGGGAGAAGCAGGTTCCCTGCAGGGAGCCCGATATGGACTCGATCCCAGGTCTCCAGGATCAGGCCCTGGGCCGAAGGCGGCGCTAAACCCCTGGCCACCCGGGCTGCCCAGAAACTGGTAGTTTAAACTAAAGCGGTGGTAGCTATATCAAGGAAGAGAAATGCATGATTTATTTTTTATTTTTATTTTTTAAGTGCATGATTTTTAAGTAAAACTGACAGTATGATGACCTAATGGATATGTGGTAGGGAGAGCAAGGCCTCCTACAGAGCCAGTCTGTTGCTATTTTTTATTAGAGCATGGGCTGGGTAAAGAAGCTTAGGAGTTTAGGGACGCCTGGGTGGCTCAGTGGTTGAGTGTCTGCCTTTGGCTCAGGGTGTGATCCTGGAGTCCTGGGATCAAGTCCTGCTCGGGCTCCCCCGCAGGGAGCCTGTTTCTCCCTCTGCCTGTGTCTCTGCCTCTCTCTCTGGGTCTCTCATAAATAAATAAATAAAATCTTAAAAAAAAAAAAAAAAAAGCAGCTTAGGAGTTTGGTTTGAGTATGAGTGTGAGGGGCCTAGAATACATAGGTCCAAAGAGGGAACAGTCAGTAGGCAGTTGGACGTGAAGGTCTGAGCTCAGAAGAGAGGTCTGGGTTGGAGGTCTATGAAGTCATCCCATGTAGATGGGAACTGAAATCATAGGATGAATAAAATTGCCTAGAAATGAATGTATAATGAGAAGAGGGTTTGGGAATTTACCTTCATGAATTCCAAAAATTAAAAGTTCAACAGAGGATAATGAACCAGGAGACAGAGAAGAAACAGCTAGAGAGGCAGAAGGGAAACCTGGATAGCATGGTATTAAGATATGCCCAGTAAGAAAGTGTTTTAAATAGGGAATCAGACTGTCAAGGGTTCCATTTTTAATATGCAGCCTCTTAACTATATGGCTTGGGTCAGCTACTGTATCAATAGTGAAGTTAGTGATAATCATGTGTAGGGTTTACCATAAAAATGGACAATATAAGTGGAGATTCAGCAAGTGGGTGCAAAGGAGTCATTTCTTCATCTCAGTACTATTTCAAAGTCCAGTTTTAACATTATCTTCTATTATAGTACTTTATGTAGTCTGCCATAATAATTTTTTAGATGACTGCCTGACACATTAGGCTGAGGGTTCACCTCCACGTACCCAGCTATTGAATATAGGGCCTTACAAAGCCTAGATGCTCAATAGATGGATGTTAACAAGACATCTTGCCTTTCAGTGGTAGCTCTATTGCATTCTGAATGGTAGGCATGAGAAGGGGTGCCTGCGGGGCTCAGTCGGTGGAGTGTCCAACTCTTGATTTCAGCTCAGGTCATGATTTCAGGGTCGTGAGATCAAGCCCTGCGCTGGGCTCTATGCTGAGCTTGGAGGCTGCTTGCGATTCTCTCTCTCTCTCTCTCTCTCTGCCCCTCCCCCAGCATTCATGCTCTCTCTCTCAAATACAAAACAAAACAAAACTGCCTGCTTTAGTCTTACCTCATATACTCTGTATCGAACGATGTCGTTTGTTTTCATTACCCTTTTCAGATCATCCAGCAGATTGCTTTCAAATAAAGCCTCCAGTCCAGCTTGGGTTAGTGATATTTTTGACAGGGATTTAATGGCCTTATAAGGAAAGAAAATACCTCTTAAGTCATAAAGATGCAGAATACTTAATAACTACTTCATGAGATGGATGTGAAATTAGTGTGTGGAATGCATCGTGCTCAATGAGCACTATGTTTTAGTTATCATTATTTTAAACTGAAAAAGATACATGTATTCCCTATAGAAAATGCATGATGTGGGCAGCCTGGGTGGCTCAGTGGTTTAGCGCTGCCTTCAGCTCAGGTCGTGATCCTGGAGACCTGGGACCGAGTCCCATGTCAGGTTCCCTGCATGGAGCCTGCTTCTCCCTCTGCCTGTGTCTCTGCCTCTCTCTCCGTGTCTCTCATGAATAAATAAAATCTTAAAAAAACAAAAACGGATGGCGTAAATTTTCTTATCAAGCAACCTAATATAAGTTCCATGATGAATAATTTAGATATGTGTATTTTAGAAAACAGAAGGGGTTTACTGGTATTTATATGACACCATTTACTTATCTGATACCATCTATATGAGGTTGCAAATTCAACTATACAAATCATCCATCCTAAACTTCCACCCCTCAATCCAGAAGGTGTTCCTTTGTTTTAGGATACTCTGTGTGCTTAGGCTGATGGTTCTAGGTGACTCACCGCTTTAGCTACAGACAGATTGTCTCCACCAATACAATAAACGATCTGTTTTAGTAATTCGCCATTATTTAGAATCTCAGTAACAGCATCAGAATTCTCAACAATTCTTCCGACCTGAAATAAAAATGCAATCAGAAATTCCCTTAGTGTGCATTTATCTTAGGAGTCACTGATTCAGCTCTAAGACAAGCCATTAAAAATTCCAAATGGAAAAAAAAAATTCCAAATGACCCAAATTCATTAAAGCTGAAGACACTCATGATATAGGCACAATACTGAAAAGAAAGACAAAAGTTAACAGTAGGTAAAAAATAGAGACACTCCAGTGAAAGAAGACAACACAAATTCTAGTTCTATCAATTTTTAGCTACAGACCCTGAGCAAATTAACTAACTTCTTTAGTTAATTCTTTACAGCTTTCTATCTGTAAAATGTGATCATAATACTTAACTGCAGGGTAGTTATGACGATGGAAGGAAACTAAATAGGAAAATTACCTAGTATGGCGTCTAGCACATAAATGGTCAGAGAATCAATCAACACTTTCTCCTTTTTTGTTGAAATAATACCTTCAGGTGAGAAGAAGAAAAACAGTACTTGATGCCTCCTAGATAACTAACTGCTTGGGTACTAACATCTCAACAATATAATCCTTAGCAGCAACTCTTCACCCAAATAGTATTTTGGTTACTAGGGTTGTAAGAGTTACTGTCTCAATTTCTTGGTTTGGTGACCTTTACAATAGCACCTTTTTTATGCCCCTATAATAAGAACTAATTTGGCAATTACTTCCTCTAGATTAGGAGCTCCCTGAGGGGAGGAAAGAGGCTCTATTTATCTTGCTAGCTCTAACAACATATGGTACAATGCCTGGCATGTACAAGGAATTCAGCCAGCATTTGATGAATGAGTATTTCAGACAATACTTACTAGAACCCCTTACTTTAGCCTGGATGCTCCTGCTTATAGTTAGCTATGCACACTAGAACAGACGAGACACCTCCTAGGGACACAGAGAGATCATGTTTTGTCTGTTTTTGGCACCCAACACAGAGCCTGGTCCAGAGCAGGCGGTCACCTAAATATCAGTTTCCTTATTATGTGCTAGTAAAATTTCATACCTGGGATAGAGTCAGAATTTTTACGGAATCATCAGGATGAGTCAGTCCCTTCTGAAGGTCAGCTCCGAGGTTCCGGGCTATGTGAACCGGCTCCATAGCTTGGAGCAATCTCTCCAGAATGGATACACACAAAGTGGTCTGTTCCCTAAAGGAAATGTCATAGGTCTCATTAGTTTGTGTCCTGCCAGGTACGAAGTAACAACCTGAAGCCTGGCTCAATGAAGGTCTCTTCCACACCAGACTTCCTTTAATTTTTTTTTTTTAATTTTTATTTATTTATGATAGTCACAGAGAGAGAGAGGCAGAGACACAGGCAGAGAGAGAAGCAGGCTCCATGCACCGGGAGCTTCGATCCCGGGTCTCCAGGATCGCGCCCTGGGCCAAAGGCAGGCGCCAAACCGCTGCGCCACCCAGGGATCCCACCAGACTTCCTTTAAAATACTAACTTCTACTAATTTATTAAGCATTTATTAAGTACCTATTATGTGCCATGCCTATACTGGTACTACAAAGAAGGATAATATATATTCTCTAGCCTCAACAAGCTCAGTCTAATGGAAAATACAGAAAAACAGAAGGGCAACTATAATTCAGGTGGGTAAATATTATAGGTTAGGGTTGGAAATTCTGGGAGCTCATAAAAGAACCCAGGGATCAAGGAGCCCTCCCAGAGGGGGTAATAGCTGAACTAAATTTTAAGAAAAAGTGGGAATTATCTAGAAAGACAAAGGTGTTCTTCCAGGTAGAAGGACATGAAGGGGTAGAGGAATGAGGTAGTGTTATACATTCAAGCAAGTACAGGGAGCTCCATATAACTGGGGTAAGAATGGGAGAGAAGTGGGGATAAGGTAAAAGGGGAGGTATATACAGGGAGAAATGAAACAGGAAAGATGCACAGAAGCCAGACTCTGATGGGGTCTTTTTTTTTTTATCATCTACAGAATTCAGACTTTTTCCAGAAAGCAATGGCAAGCCACAAAGTGGTTTTAAGCAGAAAGTAACTGATGAGATCTGACTTGAGGAAATTATTCTGTATTAGTTAGAGAAATAATTTTTCCGTTAGAAGGCAGGTGGCGAGGGAGTGAAACAGTGTAGTAAGAAGAGATGGAGAGGTGGGAAAAGATTCACGAGGAATTAGAGATGTGAATTAATCAGAACTTGATGACTACCAGTTGTGGATATAGAAGGTATTTCAAGAATCACTTTTTCTCCTAATGGGCAGTACGTGTAAATAGCTCAGGCACTCATATACTATTAACGGAATATACAATTAAAGTGATTGGACTTTTCTAAAAGTTGATTAAGGGGCACCTTGGTGACTCAGCGGTTGAGTGTCTGCCCTTGGCTCAGGGTGTGAACCTGGGATCCTGGGACCGAGTCCCACATTGGGCTCCCCGCAGGGAATGCTTCTCCCTCTCCTTATGTCTCTGCCTCTGTGTGTCTCTCAGGAATAAATAAAATCTTTAAAAATATAAAAGTTGATTAAGCAATAGATGTAAAAAACCTTAAAAATGGACATAACTTTTTTAACTTTGGGATTCCACTTTGTATAAACTGCACCTAAGGGAGTAATTAACAGTGTTTATACCCAAGATAACTGAAACCATATATGCACACAAGAATTTGTATGTGGATATTCACAGCAATAGAAACAACCCAAATGTCCAGCAATTAATGAGTGGATGAACATAACCTAGTTTAATCATACAACAGGATATTATACAACACGGATGAAGTGTGGGAATATTACTCTAAAAGGAGCGGGACATAAAAAGCTTCTTTTTGATGATGATTGCATTTATATGAATGTCCAGAAGAGACAAATCCACAGAGACAGAGAACAGATTCCTGGTTGTCAGGGGCTGGGGGAGGGGCAGAGAGGAGGAAGGGGGAGGAGCGTCTGTTCATGGATATGGGCTTCTTTACTATTTTAACCATTTTTTTTAAACCATTTTTTTATTATACAGTTCTGTGTATCAAAGTTCATTCACATTGTTGGGCAAGCGTCACCATCAACCACCTCCAGAACATTTTCATCTTCCCAAATGGAAAATGTGCAGCACTGTAGGAGGGATGCAGAGATGAACAAAATATGGGCCCTGCCTTCAAAGAATTATCCAACTAGAAGCAAACATGGAAAGAACCATAACATAATGCAACAGGGTCAAGCATCATTAGCAGAAATAATGATACTGTGACAATGTCTCTCAGGAGATCTGAGGACCAGTCACTTGAAACTAGAGTGGCCAAATGAGACTTTTTGGAGGTGACAGCACTTTACCTGAGCTTTAAAGAATAAAGGAATTTGGAGAGAGGGAGGGCGTTTCAGTTAGAAGGATTGGCCTGCACAAAGTTAGGAAAAGTGCCAAGTCATGCACAAGGGAAAGTAAATGGTGCCACACGGTAGCTGAAGCAGATGAAATATTTGTAGAGGATGGAGGGAAAAGACAGGCTGGAAAAGTAGGATGGAAATATACTGTAAGGGCCCAAATGCCAGGAAAATAAGTCATGATTTTACACTGTAGACAATGGGAAACCATGGAAAATATTTGAGACAAATGACCTAAGAAGTTAACTGTGGTTGCCGTGTGGGAAAAACATGCTGGACAAGGAAGCTTCAAGGTAATGAGTCAGACTAATGCAAGAGACCTAGCAAGAGGGAGAAAATGAGGGCCTGAAATAAAGGACACAGAAAAGGGGGCACCTGGGTGGCTCAGTAATTGAGCATCAGCCTTTAGCTCAGGGCGTGACCCTGGGGTCCTGGGATCGAGTCCTGCATTAGGTCCCTGCATGGAGCCTGCTTCTCCCTCTGCCTGGGTCTCTGCCTCTCTCTGTGTCTCTCATGAATGTGAATAAAGAAAACCTTAAAAAAAAAAAAAAGATTTCGTAGGCAGAACGGAATAATATTAACTGATGGATTTAATGTAGTGGACCACGTATTCCACCAGGAATCTCAGGAGGTTACAGCCAAGAAATCCCCCTGAAATCCTGTGATTTTTTTTTTTTTTTTTTTTTACCTTTTCAAGTAGAAGGGTCACTTTTACATTTCTGGATGACAAACATTTGTAAGCCGCTTTATTTTTTTAAGATTTTATTTGTTTATTTATTCATGAGAGAGAGAGGCAGAGACACAGTCAGAGGGAGAAGCAGGCTCCGTGCAGGGAGGCTGAGCTGGGACTTGATCCCGGGTCTCCAGGATCGCGCCCTGAGCCGAAGGCGGCGCCAAACCACTGAGCCACCCGGGCTGCTTTGTAAACCGTTTTAATTGATCAAATACAGGGGATCCCTGGGTGGCTCAGCGGTTTAGCACCTTTGGTCCAGGGCATGACCCCGGGGTCCCGGGATCGAGTCCCACGTCGGGCTCCCTGCGTGGAGCCTGCTTCTCCCTCTCCCTGTGTCTCTGCTTCTCTCTCTCATAAATAAATAAAATGTCAAAAAAAAAAAAGATCAAATACAAAGAGCTTTTTAATCAAACAGTACGGATGTGCACAAAATGAAAAAAGTCGCCACCCTAAGCCCGACCTCTACACTCAGAATTCTGCTGCACCGGGATCCCTGGGTGGCGCAGCGGTTTGGCGCCTGCCTTTGGCCCGGGGCGCGATCCTGGAGACCCGGGATCGAATCCCACGTCGGGCTCCCGGTGCGTGGAGCCTGCTTCTCCCTCTGCCTGTGTCTCTGCCTCTCTCCTTCTCTGTGACTGTCATAAATAAAAAATTAAAAAAAAAAATTCTGCTGCACCTCCCACTGTGTTACACCAGCCAGTGTAGGGGGGTGGGGCGAGGGGGCCTGAAATATCAAAAAAAAAACCAAAAAAAAAACACCACGCCCCATTTCGGGATCATAAACTGCTGCAACGTTCCTTTTTCTCCAACAACAACATCAAGAGATTTTTTTCCGTGTCCACGTAGAGAGATCTAACCCCGATGTTTCTCATAGCCGCACAGGGCCGGAAATCATGGACTTCCAGGGTCTCTAGTTTGCCCGCTGCCCCCTGTTGTGCGTTTCCCTCCCCATCCCGCACATTTCGCGGGGATCGGAAACAACGAACATTTAAAGTGCGGACGGATCTTGCCGGACTGCAAGAAGATCGTCCCCGCCCCCGACTTTCTGGAAGACGTCGTCTACGTATTAGCGCCTGAGAGCCAGGCCGAGGGGCACCGGCGCCCCGCGGGGCCCGACGCGGCCGGGGTCGCGGGGCCGCGGGGCCGCGGGGCCGCGGGGTCGCGGGGTCACGGCCGGGCCGCCGGCAGCCGCTCCGCCGCCGAGCCCGGGCGCCCCCCAGGCGGGCAGCCCGCCCCGCTGCACGTCCCGCCTCCGGGGCTCCGGCCCGGGGCCCTCCCGCCGACTCCCGCGGCCTCCCCCAGCGGGCACAGCCGGGCCGCTCCGCCGCGCGCCGGGGGCGGCTCACCGATGGTCCTCGTGGAGCAGGGAGAAGAGCGGGCCGAGGCGCAGCTCCGCCGCCGGCGCCCGCAGCTCGCCCAGCGGCACGGTCTGCAGCACCGAGTGCAGCGCGCGCAGCTCCTCCAGCGGCGCCTCCAGCCGCGACAGCTCCCGCAGCAGCGCCAGCGCCTGGGCCGCCATGGCGCCCTCCCGCGGGGGTCCGGCTCCCGCTCCCGCCCCCGCTCCCGCCCCCGCTCCCGCTCCCGCTCTCGCGGCCGCCCCAAGCCTCGCGAGATCCGCCAGCGCGCAGCCCCGCCCCCCGCGTTCCGGCCGCGCCAATAGCGGTGTGGGGCCGCCGGGCCGCGCGCGCTCGCGGGCCGCCAAGCCTCGCGAGGCCCGCCAGGGCGCAGCCCCGCCCCCCGGGTTCCGGCCGGGCCCGCCGGCCGCGCCCGGCCGCGCCCAATAGCGATGTGGGGCCGGCGGGCCGCGCGCGCTCGGGGCCCGCCAAGCCTCGCGAGACCGGGGCCGAGCGGGGTCGCGGCCGGGCGTCATCGGGGGCGTCACCGGGGGCGTCACCGGGGGCGCCGCCGGGCGGGAGGCGCGGGCCGGCTGTGCGGTCGGCGTGCGCGTCTCCCGCGGCGGGCGGAGGCCGCCAGATGCCCGGCAAGCGCCGCGGGGACGATGAGGACCCCCGCGGGCCCAAGCGGCGTCGCGGGCGGCCCCCGGGGCCCAAGGCCAGGCTGTCGGCGGCCGCGAGGGCGGCGGTGGTGGAGGCGGCGGCGGCCTGGGCGGCGGCCGAGGCCTCGCCGGGCGGCGCCGACGCCGTGGGCCTCCTGCTCCCGGGCCAGACGCGGGTGAAGCGGCGGCGGCGGGTCATGGCCCTGGAGGACAAGATGAAGGTCCTGGAGAAGCTGGAGGAGGGCGCGAGCAACACGGACGTGGGGCGCCTGTTCGGCGTCCACGAGTCCACCGTGCGCACCATCAAGAGGAACGAGGCGGCCATCAGGGCGAGCATGGAGAGCGTGTCGCCCGTCTGCGCCAAGGTGCTGTGCGTCCCCCGCGACGCCAACATCGAGAAGATGGAGACCGCGCTGACCTTCTGGGTGGAGGACCAGACCATCGGGGGGCGGCCCCTGACGCTCAAGGCCATCTGCAGCCAGGCCAAGCGCATCTACAAGCAGCTGGTGGAGACCACCGGCAAGGGCAACCCCGACAAGTTCCACGCGAGCAAGGGGTGGTTTGAGAAGTTCAGACACCGCTACAGCCTGCGGAATTCGAGGCTGATGGGGGAGGAAGAGCCGCTGGACGCCCAGTCGGCGCCCAGGTATTCCAAGCAGGTCCAGAGACTGATCAGGGCCAGGGGCTACGTGCCGCAGCAGGTCTTCAACGCCGAGGAGACGAGCCTGTTCTGGAAGTGCATGCCCTCGCGTACCTTCCGGGAAAAGGACAAGAACCCCGAAAGCTTAGAGGAAGCCAAGGACAGGATCTCCCTCATTTTCTGTGCCAATGCCGCCGGCGACAAAATGATCAAGCCCTTGCTGCTTTATAAAGACCCCAATCCCGCCTGTCTTCTGGAAAAGGACAAGAAGCGCCTTCCTGTGTTCTGGCGGTCACACCCCAGAGTGTCATTGACCGCGGCCCTCTTTTTGGACTGGTTTCATAACTGTTTCATCCACCAGGCCCGGAGTTATTTGATAGAAAAAAACCTCGAGTTCAGGGTGTTGCTGATTTTGGACAGGGGTCCCAATCACCCAGACTCCTTATTCTTTGCTCACCCTAATGTTGATATTGTGTTTCTCCCTCTGGAAGGCACTAGCTACCTTCAGCCCTTGGATCAGGGTATAATTGAAGCATTCAGGAGGTACTACACCAAGCATATGTTCGACCACTTTGCCGACTGTATGGAAAAAAACCCTTGTCTTACTTTGAAAGAAACGTGGCAACAGTACAACATTGCTGATGCTTTGGTCGTGATAAAAGAGGCAATGGATGACATAAAACCGGCCGCTCTTAATAAAGCCTGGTGGAAACTTTGGGATGATGTTGTGAACGATTATGCGTGCTTCCCCAGAGCTAATGAGGAAGTTGCAAAAATCATAGAGTCTGCAAAACGGATGGACTTCAAATTCCTTGACATCCAAGAGGGTGAAATTAACGAGCTGCTCAAGTTCCAGGCTTTGGCCATAACTGAGAGAGAGTCTGCGTCAGTAAACACAGAAGAAGACAAGTCCCCGGAACCAGAGGTAAAGATGAATCTGAGGAAATTGAATGCTGTCTTACGCCAGGCCTCAGACCTCATTGATGCTGCGATTGATATGGATCCTTTCCTGGACAGAAGTTTGGCCTTTAAAAAAGACTTCAATAAATTGTTATATACTTATAAAGAGGTGCAAAAGAACCTACAAAATAAAGCAAAAGGGTTGAAGAAAGAAAATGAAGACCCGAGCAAAGAGGAGGAAATGTGGGCGAAGGAGATGGATGCAGAATCAGAGTCTGAAGGGGAGTCTGAATCTGAATCTGAGCCTAACTCTGAATCTGAATCCCATAACGAGGAGAAGGTAGAGGGAAAGAGGGGGGATAAGAAGCCTCCAGAAGAAGGTCCTGGACCCTCTGGCAGTGGCACTGAGACTCTTACTATATCTGAAGAATCTGCCAAAGTCATAAGTGCAGAGCTGGACTTTTGGAATCTAACCCTGGAATTGAATCTGGAGAGAGTAGAAGTGCCTGAGTTAAAGGAAGAAGAGAATCCAGAGGCAGTTCCTTCCAAATGATAGCTCATGTCTTGCCATTCTTCCCTTGTTGCCCCAACATCCACCTTCATCATGACCATCCTTACCATCACCAGCCACACATCCGTATCATTTAGTCACTCAACAGACATTTATTGAGCATATGCTGTGTGGGGTCCTGTGCTAAACTTGGGGACATCATCTCAGGAAATCATCTCAGGATCTAAGGTAAATGGTCATTAACAGTGGCTGCATGTCTTACTAATGTAATAGGTATAAGAGATCACAGTCTTGATTTTCCTGGACTTTGGATAGAAAGGTTTTCTTAGGACCACAGCCTCATTTTCTCTAACCCAGTTTTTCCACAGACACCAAGTTCTTCAATCACAAATGGAGATTTTTCTGGGTTGACCATGGTAGTTTGAGATTACTTGCATTTATTGTTTGTTGGCTTGTCTTTTAGAAGGCTTTATTTTCAAGTAATCTCTACACCTAACGTGGGACTCGAACTCAAAACCCTGAGATCAAGAATCGCATGCACTGCCACTTAGCCAGCCAGGAGTCCTGAAACTGCGTGCTTTTGAAAAGCTGACGCTCTTACGTGGATTTTGTTAGTCCTCACTTTAGACCCGTGGAGGTGATATTAGCCCTTCCTTTTTTCTTTTTCTTTTTTATTTTATTTTATTTATTTATGATAGTCACACAGAATGAGAGAGAGAGAGGCAGAGAGAGACACAGGGCAGAGGGAGAAGCAGGCTCCATGCACCGGGAGCCCGACGTGGGATTCGATCCCGGGTCTCCGGGATCGCGCCCTGGGCCAAGGGCAGGCGCCAAACCGCTGCGCCACCCAGGGATCCCTAGCCCTTCCTTTACCAGCCCTCGCCCGCCAGAGCTCAGAGGGGTTACGGAATTGGCCCGAGTCTTCACAGCTAACCATGTAAATGATAAGACCAGGGCTGCAACTGATCACTGCTTTGTCAGACACTGCTGGAGGTGTGGGCCTTTAAGAAGTTTAGAGTCCCAAGGAATGAGACAGACAGTTAACAGACAATTAAACACAAAGGCTGTGAACTGGCAGCCTGCAAGCTAGATTTGGCTAACAGATGTGTTTTGTTTCGTCTCCCCCAGCATACAACATTTCCCCGGCTCGTTAAGGTTCTGTGTACGTACAGTTCACCAATGTTAAGTGTATAGTTTGTTCAATTTTTTTTAAACACTTGTGTAACCACTACCACCATCAAGATATAGAACATTTTCCTTAAGTTAAAAAAGTTCACTTGTGTCCTTGTGTACTCAGTCCCTTACCCTGCCCCAGAAATATTTAAAAATTAAGATATTTTGCATAAAAAAAGCTGGATTAAAAAATTGCACACCCTGGCAACAGTGGTCTCTGCATTCCCGAAGGGCGACAGCCAGTCATTAGCTTGCTGCTTTTCTTGTTTGTTTGCAGCTCTCCATAGTTGCTCATGTTGAGTGCGGCAACAAGTGTGTACCAAGTGCCTTAGGGGAAATAGAGGACTGTGGGATTAACCCTGCAGAAAGCTGCTCAGAGCAGCTGGCCTAGAAAGATGAATGAGTTCATCGGGAGAGCAGGTGGGAACAAGAGTATTTTAAGCCAAGGAGAATTAGATGGGAGATCCTGGGAGGAGGAGGTGCTGTGGGGGATAGGAAGGCAGCTGTGTGTGTAGGTGTGGGTGTGCGCATGCGTGTGTGCATGTGTGCTTCACTTGTTTCTGTTGGCAGGACGGGCCCCTGTGAAGTGGAAGAGTTTCGTGTATGTGTATTAGCATTTGTGTGCCGTGGTTTCTGGAAGTTTTACGTATCTAAGAAACGTAGATCTTTCTATCTGCACATGCAGGGATCTTACCTTTTTTTGTTGTTACAACGGGAAGGGAAAATTAGTATTTTTGCAGGGGTTGTAGGTCCGCCTGTGGTGTTTGGGTTTTTGTTTCTAGGAAGAGAACCGCCTAGTGAGAATTGAGAATTACTCCCTCTTTCCCTGCGCTCCCCCCACCCTCCCGGGCCAGCCTGGCTGGGGCCTGGCTAGGCAGTGGGGCAGGCAGCAGGTGGTGAGGGGAGAGGGCCGTGGAGGCCCCGGTGCCCGCCCATCAGCCTGCAGCCCAGCCCGAGTTTGCTAGGCTGTGCTACTAAATTCCCGGCGACGCCATGGACAGGCTGGGCTCACGGTGCCCTCTGCCAGGCAGCCTGCGGCCCTCCGTCCTTACGTGCCTCCTGGTGAGTGCCCCTGCTGACTCGGAACCCTCTCTCCCCTAAACCTCCAACCTGGATATTGAGGGAAGAAGGTGCATTTCTTTTTTCTACTTCTGGGATTTTGAGCTGGGAGCAGGCAGGGAGGCGGTGGCAGGGGCCATCCCTGGAGACACCTGTGTCCTGGAGAGCATAGTGTGCCTCTGAGGATGAGCAGCAACCCTTCCCTGCCCAGCTTGTGAGGAGGAGTGAGGGGCAGCCTCTCATTGCCTGGATGGTCCGGGCGCTGAAGGGTGCCTGCTGGCGAGTTCTCATCTAAGGGTCGCAGGGTAGGGTCTTCTCTTTCTCTTGCAGTCACCATCTCAGTTTTCTGCATTTGGGGAAGACTTTTGTTTTCTCATCTCTGAAATATCTTAAAATGTTAAAACTGGAAGTGGCCACAGAGTCCCGCCAGTGGTGGTGGAGGCGGCGGTGGTGGGGGTCGAGCGGGAGGTGGAAAGAACCAGAGGAGACGGTCAGAAGTCTTGCTGCCCACTTTTGGGTGATTTCTTCTCTGTGGCCCTTACCTTCCTCATCTGAAAAGTTGGCACAAATCAGTGGCTCTTAACCTTTTTGGAACTGTATAATCTATTTGTATGTGCGTCTGAGTGTGTGAAAGTTCTGGATTTGTACCCAAGGAAAATGTATAAACACAGCGTAGCACTCAATTCCAGAGTATCACAGGTTCCTTAAAATTAGGTCAATTACAAGGTTAGAACCACTGGTTGGTTTCTGAGGCCCCTTCTACCTTAACACAGATCATAAAGGCCATCGTAATCTCTTAAAAGCTATGTAAATATTGCAGCACCAAAGAAAAGACAATGAGATATGAACCAAAAGGATACATTAAATATTTTAAAAGAATGCAAAATTAGAAAAAGTGTATAGTGAAAGGTAAGTATGAAAATGTCATAAAGACTTCAAAAATTATACTAAATATTTTTCTATTATGTTTCTTATGGGGAATATCGTGATGTGTATATTTTCCATCAATTTTGTGCTCATAGAATGTCACAGAATATGTCCTTATATATATTGTAGTGCACCCTTGGCTCCAGACCGGCCTCTCGTGCTTCTGGTACATTGTTGCTAGGTCCGCAAACATCTCTGGAACCTGTACACTCCCTGTCAAGGGTGGGAAAGTCCTGGGTACGTGGAAGTGACTGAGGCTGAAGAGCTCATGCCTGATGGGGGAACGTGTAAACAGCTCTCTCTGCTTCACCGTGATCAGCGGCACAACGGAAGGGCGTGAGCAGCAGCCCTGGCCTCTACCTGCTAGATGCCAGGAGTATCTCCTCCCAGTGTGACAGTCAGAATTGTCTCCAGGCGTTGTCAGATGTCCCCCAGGGGGCAACCACTGGAGTATGTGAAGCTGAGTGATTCCCCTAAACCCATTCCTGGTCATGCTCACTGCAGTTCAGAGAATCCAGAACGGGATGCAGGAGCCTTGCAATCAAGTCTTGGTTCTGTCCAGAGTTTCTGTATGTTCTGTCTCAGTTAACCTTGTTTGTGAAGTACGGGGTCATCTAGATCCCTGAGGGCCCATTCACCTCTTAGCATTTTGACTCTGAGAGTTTCAGTACATCTTAGGTGAGTTGGTAGTTGGTCCTGTAAGCTCCGTTTTCCACTGATTCCTACTGGCCGAAATGTCCGAGGTCCTCCTTGGGAAGGGCTTTTTGGTTGGGGGACAGGCCACTGCCCCTTTTGTCTGGAGTCTGTGCCAGACGCCACATTAGAGTTGTTGGAGACTTACAGTGTTCCAGCACGTTCAGTTCTCTGCTCGAAGCCAATAGTGGGTGACCCCTTCACTGTTTAGCCTTAATAACCACACCTTGCTGGTGGATTAATTCACCGGTCTACAAGTGTTTATGGTGAACCTGCTGTGTGCCATGAACTGCTCTGAGGATGCAGTGATGAGCGCAGCACGGTCCTTTCTGTATTGGATTAGTGATTACAGAGTCTTTCTCCTACCTGGCTTGAACCCAGGGCAACTCTGAGGTAGGCAGCAGAAGCATCAGAATCCGCATTCTCTAGATAGCAGTTGCAGAAGGGAGAGGAAATCCCCTAACCTTGTCAGAGGCCACAGGCAGTTAGCAGTGCCCGCACTAGGATCTAAATCCTGCTCTCTAGTGCCTTTTTTTTTTTTCTTACAGTCAATTAAGTAGTCATTAAAAAACACGTGCAATAAAAGCTTCCTTGAAAAGTGTGGTTCTTTTGTTCTTGCACGGTCACCGGTTTAGTTCAGAGGACTGGTATTTTGACTTGGAGGTGTTGGTGGAGGTAGTAGGAGGGAATGAGCAACCCTGCCCAGACAGGCCTCTAGTCAAACTGAAGCTCCAAACATAAAAACGCTGCTCAGGCCCTGCCAAGAAGTAGGAGCCAGGCCCCAGGCAATAAATAACGTGGGAGGAGTGGGAGGACAGAGGCTTATTTGAGTGAGGCCGGAGCCGCGGGCGGGGGGCGGGAGAAGCGCCCTTCTGTTCAGCCTGGCCTGAGTCACCGTGGGCCTCCTTGCAAGTTGTCTCTCTCCTGCTACTGGCTCCGCGGTCTCCTGCCAGTAGAGAGCCCTGGAATGGAAGCTGTTCTCCAGTTGTGTCTAGTTCCTCTTATTTTAAATGTTTATCATTAAAATAGTAAGAACAATTGTATCTCGAGTGTCTTTTGCTCTCACGTTATCACTGCCATCTTCTTTGCTCGAGATCTTAAGGTCTGTTTCCTAGATCTCCCTCGGCTGCCTTCTGGTCACTCCTCTCTCTCTCCCGTTACTCTGCTCTCTGCTCAGCTCGACCGTGTTTAATACTCCCCTCCTTAAAAAGCCTCTGAAAGCACCCTGTCTCATGAGTACAAACCTCTAACTCCTCTCTCTGCCCCTTTTCTGTATGAGGCTAGCCCGGCTCCTTCACTCCTGGTATTATGCCTGCGGGTTAGGCTGGATAGCTCATCCGTCCTTAAACACCTCTTGAGTTAGTGCACGTTACCGTTTACTAGGAGTACCTCCCTCTCCTCTTGTAAACCTACGTATTATTTCAAATGCAACTTAGATGGTACCTCTTCTCTGAAGCCTTTTCTGCTCCCTCAGGTACAGCCTTCCTGTAGGTCCCACCACCTCTCAGTTACAGCAGCACAGGTTATGTTACCTCGAATTAGGCTCCCGTTACCCCTGGACTACCCACGGGGCCTGCACAGACACACGTGAGTGGAGGGCAGATTAACTCCCTACAATGTCAATAGACGTAAGAGCCTATCATTCCTAATAACCCCCATAGGATGACAGCAGTTCAGTGGATTTCAGTTGGCATTACCTCCAACAGCGGTTTTGTCCAATAAGAATGGATTTCTGCTCATCCAGACTTGGTTCCTAATCGTGGCTTTGCCAATTACAAGCTATGTGATCTTTTTTTTTTTTTTAAAGATTTTATTTATTTATTCATAGACACACAGAGAGAGAGGCAGAGACACAGGCAGAGGGAGAAGCAGGCTCCATGCAGGGAGCCCGACGTGGGACTCGATCCCGGGTCTCCAGGATCACACCCCAGGCTGCAGGCAGCGCCAAACCGCTGCGCCACTGGGGCTGCCCCAAGCTATGTGATCTTGATTTCTCCATTTTTTTTTTTTATCACCTGCAAAATGTAGAGGAAAATATTTAGGCACAAAAACTTTATTTAAGTGCTAAAGCTCAATAGAGATACCAGGAATTATTTTGTGGATGGGGAATGGGGCTGAAAAAGTGATGCTTAGCCCTGGTTCCAATTTGCTTGAGTGGGCAGATCGTGAATTGGCCATGTCGCTGCTGACCTGTGCTTTTCTTTCCCTGCCATGTAGATCCTGACAGCTTCTTTCGTGTCATACCCCATGCTCAGGACCCTTAGCCTGCAGCTCCACTCAGCCGTCACCGGCAGCTATGTCTCCGGCACTTATTCCGTCGTCTTTGTGAACTGTCCCAACGAGCAAATTGCCAGAGAGATTGCCAGGTATGGTGAAGGGGCTTAGGTGCTGCCTAATGGCGACCACAGTAAAGTTAGGTAGCCGTCCATGACCTCCTGTACTTACCGTGTGTGTGTGTGTGTGTGTGTGTGTGTGTGTGTGTGGTGTGGTGGAAACTCGGAAGATTTGCTCCCAGCAACTTTAAGTACTCAAACTTATTTTGAAGTCTTGGTTTTGAATGTTTCATGAACTGCTTTTCTTGTGTAAATTCTTCTATTTGCTCCGTTTTTTGTCTCTCTTGGTTATTGACCTGCCCCAGTTACTTTGTGATCGTGACCTCTCTCATCTTTGTAGTCGTGCTTGTGGGGAGGTGCAGAGCCGCTGCCAGGAACTGGCATCATGCAGCACTGTTTTCAGTGTGGGTGAGGGCTGGGGACCCCTAGAAACTGCCCTCCTGGCACACTTAGCACTCCTGCGTGGTGACAGACACCCCGTGATTGCTGCCTGGGCCCTGGGAGATTTCGGGGGCCCGCCTCCCGCTGCAGCATCGCCCCTACTCACCTAGACGGTTGCCTCCAGGTTGCTGCCTGCTGTGGTTCCCGCCACCTCCAGACAGGGTCTGTTGCTCTCAGGTCCTGTGGCAGGTCCCCTGCACACTGCCCTTCGTGCCTCAGGGCGCCCTTTTCTTCCTTGGGGCTTCCTTGTCGTCGCTGGTGCATAGTGTGTTCTTAGTGTGGGTGGGCACGGCTGAGTCGAGAGTATTTGCTGTGGTCTCTAGGTGAGGCTGCAGTGTCTGTGTGGCCCACCTGCCTGAGCTGCAAGTCTGAAGTGGAGCCATTAGGGATATGGCTGGTGAGCTCTCACTCAACCTGTTTTATCTAGTATTTTTTTTTTTTTATTAATGGCTTTGATAGAAAAGAGGCAGACAGGTTTAGTTTCCAGGATTTACAGAAGGGTACATAGTGGGGAGGCCCCCTCAACAGGAGCAGGCGGGAAGCCCAGCCTAGCTACAGAACCAGCACTGAGGCCGGGCTCTTCGCTCCGGACCAGTCTGTCTTCTCCGGGTGCTCTAGAGTTAGTCTGCTGGCTCCGAGTCCTGGGTCAGTTCAGTTCTGGTTCCTGGCAGGTTCTTACATCTCTTCATTGACAGATGCATTCTTAAAGAATTAACTAGAAATAATCTCTTATTGGGGCCAGGGTGAAAATCCTGAATGTGGAGTCAGGAGACCTGGATTCTAGTGTCCTCTCTGGTGGCAACTCCACCCGTGACCTTCTCTGGGCTTCGATCTCCTGTATGTCGAGGAAAGTGGATCACAGCGGGTATGAACACGTAAACCTACAGGCAGGCCCCTCAGTGAGCCAGGTGGGCTGGGGTGTCATGAGGGCGGGTGATGGTGGATAGCAGCCCTGGGTCTTCCTGTGTGTTGGAATGAAGGAGGGCGGCGGGAACTGTGTGGACCTGAGACGCGGGTGTCACGCCTCAGGGGAGTGGCCACTGCTCCGCTCTAGTTAAATGTGACCTTGGAGGACTGTGGTTCACGTGTCATAAGACTCATTTTCTAGTGAGAAGCTAGATAATCTGTATTTTTTGAGTGTGAAATATCCTGATAATAAATATCAGTAACAAAATAAAGACTTTTTAAAAACGTTGTAGAGAGCATAACCATGTTACGTGGCCTGTGATTTACTAGTCTGAACCGTGCGGTTTCCCGAGGCCCTAGTAGCTCTGCACGTCTCCATCCTGTGCTCTCCTTCGCTGAGCGTGAGGGCTCCGGCTCCCATCTGTGTCTGTGTGCGCATGCGCGTGCTCTCAGTCAGCTGATGTGCTCTCTTCTGCCCTCACCCTCTCTGGTTTTTTTGTTTTTGTTTTTGTTTGGTTTCTTTGGTCATAGGGTCTTTTTGAATAACACAGTCCTCCATATTTCTAGTCTTTTACCTGTGGACAGGCTGCTGTGATCGCACCGGGGACTTCACATTCTGGGTCTTTGAGACAATGGGATTATTCTTTTTAAAGGTTTAACTCCCTCCCTGTGTTTCCTCACCACCTTCAGGAGCAATAAAGTGTAATTTCTCAGTGGACAATTGAGTAAGACTTGCCACAGTTGCTTAAACAGATTTGTGCCATGTGCCTCTCCTTACAGTCAGGGATTTCTTTAGCTCTGGAACTTTCCAGGGGAATGCCACATTAAGGTGGGGCCTTAAATAGAGCACTGTTGAGCCTGGAACTCATGGAAGAGAAAGTAGGTCAGTTCTCTTGGCAGCAGCTGAGGACAGGCGGGATGGGTGAGCAGGGCT
The DNA here is from genome assembly GCF_905146905.1 of Nyctereutes procyonoides. NCBI lineage: Eukaryota > Metazoa > Chordata > Mammalia > Carnivora > Canidae > Nyctereutes > Nyctereutes procyonoides. The sequence continues at coordinate 465,771 of NW_026575135.1, read as the reverse complement.
CAGATGAGGTTTATCTGGCTGACTCCAAGCATTTCAGAGAAGAGAGACCTGAGAAAGGTTTGTCAGGGCCTGCCTGCTTCTGAGGGCTTCCAGTTTTGATGCTTGGGAATGTCCTTTGCGTGGGTGATTTGGTGGTGCTCCTGTTTCCGTGACACCTGCACTAATTCAGGCACGTCTGACTGTTTTTGCTGGGGCTCTGCACAGGAATCGGAACATCACACCAGGAATTCCAACCCGTGGTCTGTCCAGAGATATCCTAGAGGTCTGCAGAGTGGTGACTGTGCTCTTAGGACCATGGTAGAAACCTTTCCATGAAAAGAGATGAAAAGAGCCTATATTTGCCAAACACAAGATATGATGTGGGGTTTTTTGCTTCTCCTTGGCGTTACGGCTGTTCTGTGTGGTCACGTGGGTATCTGTAGATCAGAAGTAGGGGGTGTCAGCCTGATACATACCTGGGAGACAAAAGCAGAAGACGGTGGTAGGAAGGAATGATGGTGAAAAGTTGGAAACCGCTGACTGAACCGGCCCGTTACTGTGCAGCAGGATGTCAGCTTGAGTGAGGGGGCAGGCCTGTCTCCGATATGTGCTCAAATACTTATTCAGACACCCCATGATTGCTGCCTGGGCCCTGGGAGATTTCGGGGGCCCGCTCTGAAAGAAAGAACGTGGTTAGGGTCACAGAGCCATGCACTGCAGGGTCGGGAGTGGAATCCAGGTCTGTGTCCTGTGTCCAGTGTTAATCAGTTCCCCTTCCCCAAGCAGACTGGGCCTGTCCTTAAAACCATCTTGCCGTAGCCGCTTCCTTCCTTTTCTCCCCACCCAGAGAAGGACTAATGAGCAGCGCTGTCTTTAGGTGTCTGTGCATGGTGGTTATGGGATGAGTTGGTTTGAGGAGGGAGAGGCACTCTAAATGGTTATCTGCGTAGACTATGGTTTCCTGGGTAATTCCCAGGAAGTCCCGTCCCTTGTTCCTTAAGATGTTGGGTACTTACCCCAGTGACGGTCCCTCTTTCTGTTGTAGGGCTATCTTGGATAAGAAGCTGGCTGCCTCTGTGAACATCCTGCCCAAGGCATCCTCGCTGTGAGTTTTGCTATCGCCTGTGGAAGGATGTGGGGACTGCTGGGTCAGGCCCCGGCTGGTAGGAAGAGCACTGAACTAATGGGAGATTGTCAAAGAGCAACTCAAAGGCATTTGCTTAATGAACAGTTCATTGTTAATTTATATTCAGAGGAAGTCAACTAGGGGATTTACATCAACCAACAAAAGCAAAAGTAGGCTGTGTATGGAGAAGCGAGGAAAAAGCTGTAGTTTAGAAATAGTGAATCTTGTCTGCACAGTCTTTGTTTAAATTAGTCGGCTTGCTATTAGCAAAAAAGTCTGACTGGGCATTCCATCCCTGAGTAAGCCTCCTAGGGATATCAAAGAAAATAATTCCCACTGCTTTTGAATTCTCTGGAAAACTTTGAGGGGTTGGCTGATGTGACAAGCTATCTCTGTGTTTTCTCCCTTTCATTTCATTGACACCCTCACTATAGTTAATTCTGGTCTATTCCATTTCCCTCATCAAAATACGTCAGCATCCCGGGACTAGCTGTGCAGGTAGATTGATGGACTTCTTTAAGAGACGGTGAGCCTCTCACTCCCAGGAGCGTTCGGGCAGCTGCTAGAAGCATGCATTAGAGTGGTTGGACTAGGTGACCTCTGGGGACCAGGCAATCTAGACATGTTTGTGTGGGCTTGGAAAGATTGTAAAGTTTCCACCTTGGTAAGTCACTTGATTGGGCCAGGTTTGTCATCTCAGCGAGCTCATCTTGTAAGCATAATAATATGGTTTTGTTCCCTTTTCCAGGTACTTCTGGAATGGAGAAATCGAAGAAGCCACTGAGATCCTGTTGGTGAGTGAGGATGGGGGTTGGGGCCTTGATATGGGAAGAGTGAGACCAAGGCCTTTTCCCAGGTTCCAATTAAAATTGAGCAAAGATCAGTCAGCTGAGGTTCTTGCCCCAAAACAGATGCCCTAGGCTAATTTGCGAATGCACCGGTGCCCTGTCACCTGGAGGAGTGCTATTCCTGAGTGGCCAGGTGGACGAGTAGCTGCAGCACTGGGGCTGAGGTCTTTCTTAAAGCGGGACTTTTTTTCTTTTACAGCTAATAAAGACAAAGACTTCCAAGGTCCACGTGCTGTCCGGCTATATCAGGTAATGCTGGCCTCTCTTCTCAGCCAGGGGATGCACTGGGAACTAAGTGAATGAGCTTCAAAGGCAAGAGACCTGGAGCCTAGTCACCAGCCTCCCACATGACCCCAGGCATGTACCTGGCCCTCAGATTCTCTGTTTGTGCAATGAGAGGGTGGCATGGGTTAGTGGAGATAGTGGTTCTCCAAATTTTGGACTCAGGATCCTTTTACACGTTTAAATATTATCAAGGACCCAGAGGAGCTTTGTTTATGTGGGTTATATTTAAGTTTATTGTATTAGAAATTAAAACTGAGAAGTTAAAAGTTTTTAGTTCTTTTAAAGTAACAACAGTAGGGGTGCCTGGGTGGCTCAGTTGGTTAAGCATCCAGTTCTTTTTTTTTTTTTTTAATTTTTTTAATTTTTACTTATTTATGATAGTCACACACACACACACACACACAGAGAGAGAGAGAGAGAGAGAGAGAGAGAGAGGCAGAGACACAGGCAGAGGGAGAAGCAGGCTCCATGCACCGGGAGCCCGATGTGGGACTCGATCCCGGGTCTCCAAGATCGCGCCCCGGGCCAAAGGCAGGCGCTAAACCGCTGCGCCACCCGGGGATCCCAAGCATCCAGTTCTTGATTTCAGCACATGACCCATGATCTCAGGGTCCTGGGATTGAGCCCCTCATCAGGCTCTGCACTGGGCGTGGAGATTCTCTCCCTCCCTATCCCTCTGCACACTTACCCCAGAATAAACAAACATGTACACTAATGTGTGTCCCTAAAATAAGAAAATTCATTATCCTCAGTCACTGGATAAAATTATTCCAACTCCAAATGTTTAAGCATGTGCGTGTGTGTGTGGTGATTCACTAAGCATGCTGTCTCATGAGAACTTGACAGTGACTTTTTAACTGGAAAGGAAACAGGGAATTATCACCCCCATTTGACAGATGGGAGACTGAGGCCCAAGGCCTCGTATATATTCGGTCTGAGAAGTAAAGAGAACTTGCATTGTGTGCTGAGGGCCAGGTGAAAGAAACGGAGAGAAGGAGAGATCCCTGTGGGTTTGGATGGTCGAGGAAGAGCCGTTGAAGAAGGTCAGTGGTTGAGTTGGGCCTTGAGGGATAGGTAGGCTTTTAAGTGATCCACAGAGAACTTTCTAGGTGAAGAGAATCCGGAGGTATTGGGGATGGTGGCTTGTTTGGGGAAGGCGCAAGACCGGAGCCCAGCGCTGGTCAGTATACCAGGAGAGTGCTTCCTGTGCCCCGTTCAACTTAATCCTTGGCGATCTAGTCACAGAGGGACAATTTTTATCCTCTCTTTGTAGGGCCTTTGGAGAAATTAGGTGATCTGTCCATAGTTCCATAGCTGTAAGGGGCAGGCTGAGAATTGGGACCCAGGACCGTGAGACTCTGAAGCCATCTGGCCCAACTCCTCCCTTGTTGACAGATGGCAAACAGGCTCCGGGGCGGTGGGCGTCGGCGCTGGACGGCGGGCTGCCGGGCACGTCGCGTGAGGCTTTCCAGTCGGGCCTAGTTGCATAGGCTGATTGTAATCATAGTCACTCACGGGCTCTGCTTTCTTTCCAAAGGTTGGTGCATCCTTTTGAAATCCCAGAGGTCTTCAGTCTTCCCGTGGACCAAGGAGATGTCCGCTATTTCAAGTGGCTGGAGGAGGGCATGGAGGAGGACTGAGGGGGGGGCTTTCGTGTCTCCTGACGGCTGCCACCCGCCTGCAGCGCTGCACTCTGGGGACGGGGAGCCTCTCTCTGTTTCCAGGCACCTCTGGATTCTGTGTCTTTGTCAGCGTGGAAGCGCTAAGGAACTTGAGAGGCCGAAGGTCTGAGCCCTGAGGCTGGAAGAGGAGGCGGGTTGGTCGCTGAGCAAGAACCCGGTGGAACTTGGCTCTTCTTCATGCCTCAGGGTGGCCAGGGGGTGGGAAGGCGAGGACGGTTATGTGGGGAGGCCACGGGGAGGTGGCAGTGAGGGTGACTTTGTCCTCGGCTCCTTCAGTCACTGCGCCTACAGGGCCCAGGATCTACTCTCCTGCTTCTCGGGAGGAGGAATGGACTGGTGAGCTACACCCGAGGCGTAGGACGAGGGTCGCCTTCTAGGGGGCTGGCAGGCACTCCGTCCAAGAGGATGAATTGCTAATGGTAGAGTCTCAGGGACGAGCAGGGTTATTCCTTGAAACTGAGGATGGAACTTGTTTTTCCTGAGTCTGAGGAGGTGGGAGGGGGCTTCGTGAATGTGGGTAGGTCCGGGGGCATAGTAGGTAGTAGACACAGCCTCGTGGCTGGGAAGTAGGTCCAGACGCTCCCCTAGCCTGGCCGCGACAGGTATTGGGAGGCTCAGGGGCCCCGCTCATTGGAGACCTAGGCCCTGAGCCCGTGCTCTAACCTTGTCGCCTGAGCATTGACGCTGAGCATCCTTAAGTGGAAAGGCCCCTAGGGAACTGCCAGGCCAGTATTTCCAGACTTGTTCTCCTGGGCCTTAGAGGTTGACAGAAGGCACCCTGGGTGCTTCCTGGGTGGGGCTCAGGGTGTGAGGCCCCCACCCGTACCTCAGCCAGTATAACTGCCTTTTATTATTATTTATTAAGCTTCCTTGTAAGATTTGGGTTTTGAGGGGTTTTGTTTTCCGTAAGTTTTCTCTGTCATAACAAAAGCTAGTAAACCAGTAGTCGAAGCTGCTCTCCATTTTATAGATGACCGAAGGAGACAACGGCAGTGAGGCCCAGCCAGGGGTGGCGTGTCAGGGATGGTAAAGCCAAGCCTGCTCGCCCCGTGCGTGCTGCTCCTGCACCTGCTCCCCGGGTCTCAGGCGGAGGAGGGCAGCGAAGCAGAGCCCTTCGGGGTGAGAGGCCTGGAGCTGGGCCCCCTCCATGAACCGTCCCAAGGTAACCCCGCTCTGGGGAGACCCGTGGGCGGCTTGGGTGGGGGCCCACAGACCTCTGGATTCCTGGGTCTCCCTAGAAGGAAGGGTATAGTACGTGGGGGGGCTTCCAGGCTCTGGTTCCGACACGGACTGTCCTTAACCCTTGGTTCCTCCAGAGATACGAGGGAGGCTCTCCCAGGCCCTGGTGTGAGCCCTGCTGGGGACTTAAGGCCGAGGCGCTTCAGAGGTCCAGGAGAGCCTTTTGTAGTAGCCAGGGGGACTCCGGGGGGCTGCCTCAGCAGAGGGACAGAGAATGGAAATGGCAGTGTCCCTTTTTTTTTTTTTTTTTGCAAGTTTCTGATACACCGGGAAATTGTGTATGAAGCCATCCCGCTGAATCCCAAAGCCATGCTTTGGGGACCCCAGAGGGACGGCCCCTGTTGCTCTCAGGTTAGAGCCCGGTTCCTTGGCCTGGCCTTCAAGGCCCTTCAGAGCCTTGCCTGACCTCACTTTTCCATCTTCACCTTCCGCCTCTCCTTGCCCACCGTGCCAGGGAGATGGCCCCAGGGTGCGAGGTGAAGTGTTGCTGTGTCGGGGCGCCCCGTCAGCCTAGAGCACCCTGCTGCGCGAGCCCTTGAAGTCTGGCCGCTCCTTCGGAGGCCGGCTCCCCCGGCAGGGAGGAAGCTCTCCGGCCTCAGGGTCCCCGCTATCCCTGTGTCCTGGGCAGCCTCCTGTTTTAGACCTTGAGCTGCCTGAGGTCAAGGCCGTGTCTGAACCTGTTTGATCTCTTGCATAGGGTTGGCGACTATTTCCAAAGTTGAGGTTTCAAGGATTTGAATAAAGCTTTCTCTGTAGCCCACGGTTACTAATTTATGGAATTGACGAAATCCAGCCTTTTTCCTTTGAACTTTCTTTAAGTGGGATTAGTTCCAAAGGAGGTCTTCTCCCTATCTCTGGCCTTCATCGGGGCACCTGTGCTGCCTGCGCATGGAAGGCTGTTTCCTGGGGGACTCCGGCTGCCTTGGGCACAGCTGGCTGCAGGACATGGACAGGAGAAGACAGACACCGGCTCCCTGCCTCTGCTCTCCTCGGGTCTCCACGATATTTTATCCTCTCTCTTTTTTTTTTAATTCTATTTATTTATCCATGAGGGACACAGAGAGAGAGAGAGAGAGAGGCAGAGACACAGGCAGAGGGAGAAGCAGGCTCCTTGCAGGGGGCCCGATGCGGGACTCGATCCCAGGACCCGGGGGTCGCTCAACCGCTGAGCCCCCCGGGCTGCCGTATTTTATCCTTCTAACTCCATGTTCTCCTCGGCTGGCAGCTAGCTCCTGAGATCAGAGCGCGTGACACTTAGGTGGCAGGAGGCTGTGAACTCCCGTGTCCGATTCTAGAGCTGATGCTCTTACTGCCTCCTTCAGAGAAGTGGGACATGTCCCTTCACAGGCCAGATGCCCAGGGAGCCTGCTGTAGGCAACTCTAGGAGAAGGGTTGTAGTTACTCTGCAGTTCTGGGGGCTGGTGACAGGATCCTCCTCCTGCACACGAGGGAACAGATCTAGAGGAGTTGCCTAGATTTTGCACGTGTGCATGACTCCCAGCCTACCTCCCCTAGACCCTGTCCCCACGAGTGGTGCTGTGGGGCTGGGCTAGGGCCTGGACTAGCGGCTCCACGCAGGCGTGGCTTCCCAGCGTTTCTCAGGAAAGGTCTGTCTTTTGAATCCACAATCCCCAGATAAATCACTTGAGGAAATGAGAAAAATAATAAATTCTCTGTGAATACTAAAGCTTAGGAGGGTACAGATGTTAACTGGTTTGAGGGAATCCATCTTTATGAGATAAAACAAGAGCGAGAAACCCCACCACGCGGAGTTGAGGGTGAAGGAACCGGCCGGAGCGTGCAGGAGGGAAAGGATTGCCGTAGACTCAGCCTTGCTTGCGGCCGCTGCCGTGCCCCAGGTGCCCCAGGTGTGCGTCTAGCATTGTCTGCTACAAACTGAGCTATTTTTGCAGATCAGTTTATATACACAGTTTACTTTATACAAGTCCTGTGAGCTTTGTTTGAAGAGATAAGCTTTGGAAACAAAATAAATTTTAATTTAGCAATTTTGACACACGATTCTGTGGATCCCTAACCTTGCTAAGATATTCGAACGTTACGTTCTTTGAATACCATCCAATAACGTTGCATGATTTTTCCGGGGTTTAAATATTCCCTATAAGCTACAGTTCTTTGAAAATACTCCTGAGCTTAATATTCCTATTTGTTACAATTTTTCCAGCTATGATAATGGGGAAGATACGAAAAATGTTTCAAGTATTTTAAGAAAAACTTAATGATTTAGGGAATTTCTGAGAATTCTAATTTCTTGCTCCTGAACTTGAAAGGTAAACCTGTTGTAAATGTGTAATCACTAATCTAGACCCCAAAGGACCAGGCACTCTTCAGCCTGGGAAGGGCCACTGATCTCAGGTCTGTACAGCTGTTCACTTCGGAACCTGGACTAGAACCCAGGTCTCTTGACACCTCAGACCATGTACTTTTCATGCCATTGCAGTGATTTCGGCGCAAAGAATAATCGCACCCCCTTACCCCACCCTGGCTCCAGTTGTGGTTTTGTTCTACGGGCAGTTAAAAGGCCGAAGCAGAAAGCATGGGAGAAGAAAGTGGGAGCCACAGCTAGTGAAGAATTCTGAGTGCAGACGTTAAAACTCAGGGGGACTAACAGGCCACCCTTTACCCGAGAGGCAGAATCTACGTGAACCCATGACCCGCCCCTCCCTATAGCGGGCTTTTTCCTGTCCCTGCATGTCGATATTTCTCTGTTCAAACTGTCCCAAATTTAGACAAGTTTAAGGTAATAACCCATCACATTCGTATGTGAAAGGGTTTCCTCTCACCTGGGAGCTGACTTCAGGGACTATTGCTGGCAGGGGGAGGGTGCGGGAAACAAGGGAACCTGTCCGAGGTGCTCGAAGTTAGGACTAGCAGACACCGGCCTGGAGTTAACTGCAGCTTCCAGGGCTGGTGCCCGTGCGCCTTAAGCAGTTCCGGTGGCTGCACGGGAGTGTTTTAGTGAGGTCCGTTCCTAAGGTCGTTCCCCATCTTTTACTTCTCCATGGCCCTCAGCTGATGCTTTTTGCCCTCATGGGTCAGGTATTCACAGAAAAGAAGTCCCACGTCCTGCCGGTGGTAAGGGTGAGAGCAGTGGGGAGAAGGAGGGAGGCAGTTATTGGAGTGGCGGGTGGCCGGGTGGGGTCCTGTCATCCCTTCTCAGTTTCCAGGAAACCAAGACCAGAGCTGATGGTTGATTCAACAGGGGGAAGATAGTCAATTTATCAAAAGGAGCTTTTAAATTATAAACCAGGCACATTAATTATAACTTTAATATAACAAATGTTATTAAAAGCAGCAATTCAAAACCATAAATCTTTTCAAAGGTGCACAGGGTTATAAGGTCAGTTGGCAGTAATGCAGCTATTAACTGGTATGAATGAAATGCTGGGATGTGGAGTCAGGGTGGCCCTGCTAGGCCTTAGGCTGACATCCCAAGTGAGGAAGGCCCCGGCGCCCCCCTTCGAGCCCAGAGCCTCCCTGGGGCTTGAGGAGAGAAGGTGCAGTGGCCGCGCGGGCCGTGCTCATCCTGCGCTTCCTCGGAAGCCTGGAAAGCAGGCCTGGGGGGTGGCTGTGCCCTCTGAAGCCAGGCAGGAAGCCACAGATTGGATCCCGAGGTCCCACACACCCCTATGGGCCTGGGGGCTGGCTTCTCAGCTCCCCTTCCATCCGGCCCCAGTTCGGGGCTTCAGTGGCGGCAGCTGTGGGGCTGAGAAGGGAGGGAACGGGCCCCGCCCCAGCTGCTCCCTGCCTGGGTCGCGCCAGGGAAGCGGAGGGAAGGGGGCGGGCCACGTGCAGGAGGTGAGGTCCCGTGTGGAAGGCACTGGAGGACTGAGGTCTGAGGCCGGGGGCATCTGAACAATCTCGGACTCCCGGGTGCTCGCAGGTCGGGAGGGGCTGAGCCCAGCAAAGGAAAAACCAGCTCCCCGGGCCCGCCACCCCTCGTTCATCCACCTTCGCCCTGCTGCTGGCAGCCTGCGGAGCTCGGCCGAGGAGGCCACAGCAGCGGCTGGCAGGGCTGGCCCCCGGCTGGTCCGCCCTTGCCCTCGTGAAGGCACTTCTTTCTACTTTCCCATCATGTGAGTCCGCTTCTAATAGCTCTGGAAGCAGCAAAAATGAGGGGTCCCCTCCTCTTCTCATTTTTGGTTTTCCTCCAGATGGGGATGAGTTGTAACGTCAGTTCTAAGAATTCTATTTATACTCCCACTGACAGAGGCTTCCCTTGGAGAGCGCTGAGTAACGCAAGCCCGTTAAAAATCCCAACCTGTCCCAAAAAGTGATTGTCAATCTCAGGGCACAGCAGGGGATAGGAAGGGGCCACGAGTCCTCTGGGCTCCACTCTGTGCGGGGCCTCCGCCGTTCATGGCTGAAAGAAGGGGCAGAGGCTGGACTTTCACATTTAGTTGCAGCACTGAAGAGGCCACGGGAGAGCCGAGGGCAGGAACCAGGCTGGCACAGGGGGAGCGGGAGCGGGAGCTTGTGTGTGTGTGTGTACACGATGCCGCGTGGTGTGTGGTCTGTGTGTACATTGTGTACGTGCATGCTGCACGGTGTGTGCATGTGTACACGTATGCTGCACGGTGCATGTGCATGGTCTGTGTGTGTGTGGGGGGGGTGGTCCCGGAGGGTGAGAGCACACGTGTGATGGCGGCGTCTGTGGGTGCGTTCTGTGTGGCCGTGTGTGGCGGGGCTGGGCCGGGGGCCAGGAGGCTGGCGGGGGTTGCGGGGCCCGGCCGCCCTGCCTCCCACTTCCCTCCCTGGCCCGCGGGTCTCCAAGGCACCCCCAGTGCCACGGCGGGTGCGAGGCCGGGGAGAGGAGCACCTGCGGGCCCGGCAGCTCACGGCCTCTGACGGGGCTGCGGCGTGGGCGCCTTTGAGGCAGAGACCCAGCCTGACGCCTGAGGCCCTGGCCCCGGGTCCCCGCCACGTGGGCTGTCGCAGGGGGGCGTCAAGTGCCCTCACCGCCAGGCTGGGCCAGGCAGGAAGGCCGTGCTTAGAGGTCCTTGCTCTCCCAGCATGATGCCCGGGTCAGGTGCGGGGACACCGGGGACATCAGGGGAGGCCAGCCCTGCGGGGGAGGTGGTGAACACACCCACGTGTGGGAGAGAGGCGCGGGGACGGCGGGACAGGAGGAGGACGGCCTCGGGGCGGGGGTCGTGGAGCCGGGGTCACGGGTCAACAGTCTGGGGGCTGGGGGCCCGAGGAGCCGCCGCCCGGGGCTGCTCAGTAGGGGGTGGTGCCCTCCCACTCCACCAGGTACTGGACCTTGCCCTCGGGCGTGACCCTCCGCGCCAGCACCTGGTACTTCTCCCCGCAGGCCAGGCGCCCGGCCGCGCCGAAGTAGTTGGTGATGGAGGACTTGAGGTGGGACAGGGACGAGTCGTCCTCGCTGATGCTCTCGAACGTGTGGCTGTCGATGCCCTCGTCCGGCCGCTCGGGGCCCGACGCCACCTCTGCGCTGCTGTCGGAGGGGCAGCGTCCGCCCGGCTCGGCCGCCCGCCGCTTGGCCCGCAGCGGCACGTACGCCTTGGCCGCCAGCTTCCTCTTGCGGCTGCCCACCGTCCGCCTGCAGGGGCGAGGCAGGGGGCCCTGAGCCCGGCCCGGAGCAGCGATCGGGGTCCCCAGCGTCCCGAGGGGCCCTGCCTGCACCGCCCCGAGCAGCCGGGAGCCGGATGGCCAGAGCCCGGGCCGTGGACAGGGAGGCGCGTGTGCCACGCACACACGGGGACGGAAAGGGGTGGGGCAGGCACAAAGCACACGAAGGAGGGGCTCGGGAACAGGACCGGGCCCCACAGAGCTCGCGAGCCCAGGACGCGGGAGGAGGGATGCGGGCAGACGCCAGGATGTGGGGCCGCCGAGGACCAGCTGGTCCCCAGGGCCCCTGCCCGCCCCAGCGCGCCCTGTGGTGCCTGCCCCCTCCAGGCCTCCAGAGCGATGGCTCCTTCCCTCGGTGACTCAGGACAGCCCGGGGCGGCAGCCGGGGAGCGGGTCCCCTGCACAGGCCAGGCTCCGTGGCTCGGGCCCGGCGGTTCCACTGCGCACGGGCCGGGCGGCTCCAGGGCCCAGGCGAGGCCCGCGGGACGGTGGGGGGACCCGGACCACAGGCCTTCCTGCCCCCGGCTCACCTGGAGTCGTAGGACAGGCTGGTGGAAGCCGAGCCCGAGGTGCTGGCAGCGTCCGTGGAGTCCACGTCTGAGAAGAAGGTCTGGCCTGAGCTGGCACTGACGGGGGCAGAGGGTGAGCCTCCGCCGCGGGGCCTCCCCTCCGGGCGCTGCTGCCCCTGGGCCGGCCCACCCAGTGCCCCGCCGGCCGCCCGAGCAGGAGCCCCGGGACACCCCGACGAGCGGGCCCCCCACACCTGCTGCCAAACAGACCCGAAGGGCCTGCCTCCGCCGCACCTGCTGCAGCCTCATCACAGCCGGGCACGCACAGGCCGGGGGGCTCGGGGCGCCCGACGGCGCTGCGAAGGCCGCAGTCAGTGACCGCTACGGAGGCGCTGCAGCCGGGCCTGAGGGACCCAAGCCCTCCCCTCCTCCGGGAAGCACTGCAGGACCTTCAGGCGTTTGGGAACGAAGCAGCGGAGGGTGCAAGGCCCTCCCTGACGTGTACCAAGCACGGGGTGAGGTGGGAACACCGGGGGGCGTCGGGAAGGCTCCCCGGAGGAAGGAGCACGGGGCACAAAGGGGGAAGCAGGAGGGGCTGCAGGGGGTGGGGGGCGGGGGGGCCGGGGACGCTGCGACCCCTTGAGCTGGAGCGAGCCTGCCCTCCGAGCGCCAGGGGCCCCGCGGCTTCTGCCCCCGGGCAGCCCTCGACGGGCCCTCCTGTCACCTTTTTAAGCTCTGAATTTCATCCAGCGAGAAGTCAAAGATGCTGGCCAGGTGGTGGTTGGTGCTCCAGGCGGAGGTAAAGTCGCTCTGCGGACACAGCAGGGGCAGTGAGCTCAGGCCGCTTGGCGCCTGCCCCCGCTGAGGGCCACGCGGTCCCAGGCCTGCGGCTCCGGGCACCCTCCTCTCTGGCTCTGCAGCGCCGCCACCCGGGAGTGGGCCCGCCGGGGCGTCACCTGAGCTGCTGACGGTGCCCGGGGACAGCCCGCAGACCGGGGCAAGGGCGGGGGACGGGGGGAGGGGGGGCTGGGCCGGTGCTAGCGCCCCCCACGGCCGTGGCATGCTCCCGCCCTCGAGGAGGCCTTGGCCTCCGGCTGCAGGGTCCCCACCGCCGCCCCGCCCCTCCGCCTCCGGGACAGCTTGGGGACCTAAGGCAGCGGTCGTGCGGGCGTCTGCTCTTTAAGGGATGTGCGGGAGGCCCCCAGGGCCTGGGGGGCCGTGCCCTGCTTGGGAGCCCCCAACAGTCCGACCCTGCGCGTGGATGTGGAGAGCAAGAAAACAAGAAACTAACACTGGGAATAGCATCTTCCAGCAAAAACTTTGATCTTTTTCTTCTATAAACTCGCCTTTTCTGCTGCTGGAACTCGTGAGGCAACAGACTGTGGAGACAGAAAGGGGGGGCGGGTCAGAGCCCGAAGGCCGGACGGAGGGGGTGGGGGGCACAGCGGTGCGGGGGGGGGCACAGGCGCTGGGGCGGGCGGGCGTGCGGGGCCGCGGACAGGGCAGGACTCAGGACGCTCCGACCCGACGCCCAGGGTGAGGGGCTGCGCTGAGCCAGTGGGGCGGGGGCCCCCGGAGCTCACTGCCCCGTCCTGGCCCGGCAACTGCGCCCCAAGGCCTGGCTTCCCCCCAGGCCACACAACAGAGTGGGCGCGGGACAGAGGCCGGATCAGTGGCCGAGGCCGCGTGGGCCCCCAGCCCCCGGCCTCCTGGCCTCCAGCCCCCGGCCCCAGCCTCCCAGCCTCCCAGCCTCCACGGCCTTCCGGCCTCCGCGGCCCGGCACAGCCGTCCTGGGGCTGTGGCTGGGGGGGGCGGGGACCCCGAGCTGGGCGCCCAGGCACTGACCCGGGCTTGCTCCTTCCTCTCTTGCGCAGCTCCGAGGTGGCGCCGCCATCCGTGGGCACCAGGCCCTTGTCAGGCAGCAGCTTCCCAGGCGGGTTGGGGGGCACGCGGATGCGCAGACGGAAGATGCACTTCTTCTTCTTGATCTCCTTGCCACACAGGAACCTGCGGGGGGCGGGAGAGAAAGCTCTGGGGCCTGTGGGTCCTCCTCCCGGGAGGCGAGTGCAGCCTCGCCCAGAGCTGAGGTCCGGGTCGCCGCGGGCACGACACTGGTTCCTCAAGGCCATGGGGCCCGGGCTGGGCGGGGATGCGGCTGGGGGCTCCTCCCTGCCCCTCGTGGTTCTAGCAGCTCCTGCCCCTCTTCTCGGCTCAACCAGCCCCAGGGCCCCTCCTACAGGAAGGCCTCCTCTAGTTGGCAGGGAACTGCAGGGGCCCACACACCGCTTCCACACCATTCTGCTTTCTGGTCTCCTCAGGAGACTGCAAACACCTGCAGGCATGTCCCTCCTCCTTCCAGGTGAGCTGCCAGGTGAGGGGTGGCTCCGACAGTCCTCCCCCAGCACCCGTCCACAGGGAAGCCACCACGAGGGCAGGAGCCCCACTGCTCAAGAGCAGGACTGTGTCCGGGCCCCACCCCACGAGGGGGGACCACGTCCTGCTCCTCGCTGCGTGCTCAGGACCTACACAGGGCTGACGGGGCAGCAGTTCAAGCAACGCCGTCGGGGGGACAAAGGACTGAACGGGACGGAAGAGCGCTCCGGTCCACAGAGAGCTGAGCAGACCCCCTGAGCCGGAGAGCAGCGGGTTCAGGACGGCCGACGCCCAGAACAAATCAAGCAGAGGATCAGGGCAGGGTCTGGCCACGGGAGGTGGGCAGTGGCAGCCAGGTCTGTGGCTGTCGTGTGCTGAGGACTCAGGAGCCCGGGTGCGGGGGGGGAAGACACGGGCTGGGGATGGGTGAGGATGGCCACGGGGATGGGATGAATGGACCTTCCAGTGCCCGGCCCTGAACCACAGACGGCCGGAGAGGAGCGGCCCTCAGAGAGCAGGGGTGCACCCCCTAGGAAGCAGAGCCCAGGACTGACGCATGAAGCTGCTGCAGCGGTTGGGGGCACATCACAAAAGAGGCGGGGTGCTCCCCGAATCTGAAAGGACGGGTGGGACTTATGGAGCCAGAGACAGGGGTGGGAGACCCAGGCTGTAGCGCAGCTTGAGCAAAGGCCCCGAGGCAGGGAGGTGCTTTGTACCCAGTTCCACCTGTGGGGCCCCACGCACTCCCTCCCTTCCCTGCACGCACCGACTTTTGTAACTGTTCAGCGCGTTGAGGAGATGTGGTCCTCGGTCCGTCACGGGGGTGCTGGTGAGCTGAGGGGGAGCAGCCAGCAGGACAGTGAGACCCAGGCCCACGAGCCCCGTCCCCTCCCTCCCTGCAATCTCCGAGTGAGGACCCAGACTTCTGGGATCCTAGGTCTTTCCTCCTCTCTGAGCTCAGGTCTCCACCTGGAAATGGGGGAGTTAACTCCCGTCCTAAATGGATTAAGAGGTTCGATGGGGGGATCCCTGGGTGGCGCAGCGGTTTGGCGCCTGCCTTTGGCCCAGGGCGTGATCCTGGAGACCCGGGATCGAATCCCACGTCGGGCTCCCGGTGCATGGAGCCTGCTTCTCCCTCTGCCTATGTCTCTGCCTCTCTCTCTCTCTCTCTCTGTGACTATCATAAATAAATAAAAAATTTAAAAAAAAAATTAAAAAAAAAAAGAGGTTCGATGGGGCGCCGGGGTGGCTCCATCAGTGGAGTGTCTGCCTTCAGCTCAGGACATGATCAGGGGCCTGGGATGGGCCCCAAGTCGGGGGCTTGGGGGGGGGTCCCTGCTCAGCGGGGAGTTTGCTTCTCCTGTCTCTACTCCTCCACCCCCACTGGTTCTCTCTCTTGTGCCATCATTTGCTCTCTAATAAAATCTTAAAAAAAAAAAAGGTTGAAGAAGGCCCATGCCCTTGACCCGGCAATGCCACCGCATGGGCTCTATCACGGGGACGGAACGCGCAACACGGGCAAAGCTTTAAGTGCAGCGTTGTTCCCAGTGAGAGGCAGGGCACCTGCCCAAAGGAAGGAAAGCAGTAAGTCAACCGTGGTGGAAACCAGTGGGGCCCTTAAACATGCGGATGAAAGCTCTTTCACAGTATGGAAAAGTATTTATGATATAAAGCGAAAAAAAGTGATTTGAATTTTTACATACTGTATAACAGAAGCCCAGGAAAAACATAGAAAAAACGATGGACTACATCACTGGCAGCTGTTTCTGCGCGGTGTGACGGGGAGTATGGATGATTTTGTTCTTAGTAGGCTCCCCCCCAGCATGGGGCCCAGCGCAGGGCCCGAACTCAAGACCCGAGATCGAGACTTGAGCTGAGATCAAGTCAGACACTCAACTGAGCCCCGAGGCGCCCCTGGATGACTTTTTTTTAAAGTGTACTTTGTTGCACTTAACAATTTTCCTACCAGGAACGGTATGTTCTTTTTATAAACCAGAAAAAAATGTTAGTAAAAATACCTGCTCTACCTGTCTTTTAAGGCTTTACGATACGTATGCCTTTTTCTTTTAAAGATTTTTCTCTTAAAGATTTAAAGCCGACTCCCCGCCGAGCACAGAGCCCGACACACGGGGCTCCGTCCCAGGACCCCGAGATCACCACCAGAGCCGAAAACCAAGAGTCGGCTGCCCAGGCGCCCCGACAATATAAACGTCTTATAAATAACCAACGCTACAATGGGAGACGTTACATGAAGAGCGTCATAGGTCTTTTCTGTTTTTTTCGTCATAGGTCTTTAAGCAGAGCATTAAAGTCTTTTTGTTTTTCTTTTTGTAAAGTCCTGTCTCATCAAAGAAAGACTTGGGGCAGTGAGTAGGGCTGACACCTCGCCCCAGGTTGGTGGAAAGGACTCAGGTGGTCGTTGGGGAATGGGGCGCGGCTCCCCAATGGGAGAGGCAGGTAGGGTCCTGGCTCAGCCTCCGCCAGGGGCTCTCCACCTCCGCCACCCTCAGTCTCCCAGGCCCCAGAGCCTTCTGCTGTCAGAGGGGCACCAGCAGGGCGCAGGACCCTTGGCTCCCCCACACCCCCAGGGCCCTGCTCAGCTCAGACCCACCCCCAGCCCCTGCTGCCCGGTCAGCGAGGCCCCGGCCTGGGGCAGCTGAGAGACTCTGGGTCGTCCTCCCAGCCCCCGGGCCTCCGACGGGCGCCCGACTCTCAGCCCGCCGTCCCGCGTACCTTGCCGAGCTGCAGGAGCTCCCAGTGATGGTTGACAAAGGCCAGAATCTCCTCAAAGTCGAAGTACTTCTTCTTGCTCTGCACCCCCAGGTTGTAGAGGGCCAGGTGCACCACATCCACCCTGGGCAGGGGGGCAGGTAGGTGGGGCTGGGTGAGGAGGCAGCCCCGGGGCTGAAGGGCAGGGGCGAGGCCAGCCCGTTGGCTGCACACGCAGTGGTTCCCGGAGGGAGGTGGGAGCGGAGCGGCTGGGGGGGGACGGGGCGGGCGGGCCAAGCCCCAGCCTCTCACCATCGGAGGGGCAGCCGCTCGATGTACTCGGGGCCCTGGTTGCACACGGAGCAGAAAAACAGGTAGAACCTGGAAGGGGTGGGTGGAGACGGGGCTGTGCTGGGAGGGCTGATGCCCACCCGCGCTCCCCCCTGCCTTCCCCTGGGCCGTCCTCGTCCCCAGTCCCCAGGGCGGCGGCAGGACGGAGGCCCCATACCCCACCTCCCCTCCACCTAAGCCGCTCCCCATGTCCCGATCCTGGAGCACGGGGAGCTGGGGGTGAGCGGCGGAGGCTGCGGGGCTGCAGGGGCTGCGGGGGCCGGGCTGCGCCGGGCGCCCTCCTCCCCCCCAGACGCCCGCTCACACGCGCCACGCTCGGTCACAAACGCGCCACGCCAACCAGGACACACGGTATCTGGTGCGACACTCGTGTGCCTTCGACAGCTTCACCCCGCCCGGTAGAAGCCAGATCAGTCATCCTCCTCCCAAGGGCTTAGGGAAGGTGGGGCGTTGCCGAAGGTCCCCCCACAAGGCCATGGCAGCTGGAGCCGTGGCCTGGCACGTTCCTCTACCGAGAAGGGCCTCACCCCGAGCTGCCTCCCTTACACAGGTAGGTGCCCACGCTCAGAGACCCCGCCTGCGGAGGGCCTGGCAGGCAGTCGGGAAGCACTGCTGCCCCTGCCGTCCGCGCACCCCCCCCATCCGCCTTCCCACCCCCGAGGGTGCCGGGCCAGATGAGCACCTACCGGTCCCCGAACATCATGGGCTCATTGAGGCACTGCGTGCAGGCCTCGTGGAACCACTGTCTGCACCGGTAGCATTGCAGCATCCGCAGGTACCACCTGGAGAGCCAGAGGAGCCAGGGTCAGCCAGGCCCACGCTCCAGGCCGGGCGTCAGCCTCAGCCACTTCTCCCAACACAAACTTGCTCTCCACCGGGGGAAAGGAAGAGAACCCACGGTTACCGGTTACGGAGCACCGAGGCCGCGCCAGGGGAGGCCCAGGGAGCAGGCTCATGCTAGTCTGATCTCCCCGTCTGGCAAGAGACGGGCCCCCGGTCCTAAGCCTAAACGGCTTGTGCAAGGTCACTCAGGAGGCAAGTGGTGGGTGGTGACTCAGTCCCGGCCTTCCTCACTTCAAAGCCTACGCTCTTCACGCCACGGGAAGCCCCCATCTCTGCGCCCCCCCACGCTGCTTCTCAAACACCACCAAAGTGGACAGGTTTGCCCGGGAGACCTCGTGGGAGACCGATGGCCCCGTATGCTCCACGGGCAGCACCACGCCTGCTCTTCCTTACCCAGGGCTGTGCCTACCCTGTCGGGGCCAGTCAACGACTATTCACCGAATACGAACGAAGGGCAAAGTAGTACTTCCTTAAGGACAACCTAGGCTTTGTTCACAACTTGCCAGGTGAGGTCCCTGGACTGTGCGCATCACAATCACCTGGGATCTAGGCTAACCTATGGATTCCTTAGTCCACCCCAGACCTGCTCAATCACTGGGGGAGCCCCTGGGAGGTGCATTTCTAACAACCACCCCGGGGCAACTGTGCCCAGCCGGCACCGACAGCCACCGTCCCGCTGCTATACGCACTTCTCCCCCCATCCCATAGAGCCTCGCACACTCGGGGAAGTTGGGGAGGCCGGGACTGTCAATCCCACTTAGGAGACGAAGGACTTCACGTGATTTGCCCAAATTACCCAGCTAGCCTGGGTAAGCCCAGCCTCCAGACCCCGAGGACTTGTCAGGAGCATGGGGCTAAGATTCAGGACCTCAGGGCATCCCGCAGGCTGCGTCCTGAGGGCAGAGACCTCATCTCTCATCTGTCACTTCTGTGGCCCCTGCCACAATGCCTGGGGCGGTCAGCCCAGGGGAGCAGGCTGGTCGCCCAAGGCTACATGCAGACCCAGCCCGGTAAGAGCCACTTGGGCTCGTCCTGCAGTCGGGGCAGGGATCGCCTCCACAGCACCCGGCCAGGAGCCAACCGCCCCGCCCCGAACGCCGCCCCGAACCCCGCCCCGCGGCCTTACTCTCCGGGCCCGCCGCAGTAGCCCCGCCCCCGATGCCCCGCCCCGCAGAGGCCCCGCCCCTCGGCCTTACTCTCCGGCCCGCCGCAGTAGCAGTAGCCCCGCCCCCGCCGAGGCCCCGCCCCTAGCCCCGCCCCGCCGAGGCCCCGCCCCGCGGCCTTACTCTCCGGCCCGCCGCAGTAGCAGTAGCCCCGCCCCCGCCGAGGCCCCGCCCCGCGGCCTTACTCTCCGGGCCCGCCGCAGTAGCCCCGCCCCCGATGCCCCGCCCCGCAGAGGCCCCGCCCCTCGGCCTTACTCTCCGGCCCGCCGCAGTAGCAGTAGCCCCGCCCCCGCCGAGGCCCCGCCCCGCGGCCTTACTCTCCGGCCCGCCGCATAGCAGTAGCCCCGCCCCCGCCGAGGCCCCGCCCCCCGCCCCGCGGCCTTACTCTCCGGGCCCGCCGCAGTAGCAGTAGCCCCGCCCCGCCGAGGCCCCGCCCCGCCGAGGCCCCACCCCGCGGCCTTATTCTCCGGGCCCGCCGCAGTAGCAGTAGCCCCGCCCCCGCCGAGGCCCCGCCCCTAGCCCCCCGCCGCCTTACTCTCCGGGCCCGCCGCAGTAGCAGTAGCCCCGCCCCCCGCCGAGGCCACGCCCCTAGCCCGCCCGCCGAGGCCCCGCCCCGCGGCCTTACTCTCCGGGCCCGCCGCAGTAGCAGTAGCCCCGCCCCCGCCGAGCCGCCCCGCCCCGCCGAGGCCCCGCCCCGCGGCCTTACTCTCCGGGCCCGCCGCAGTAGCAGTAGCACTGCTGCTGGTTGGTGCGGTGGGGCGAGTCCCACTCGAGCTCCTCGGGCTGGTAGGACAGCACCATCTTCACGGCCTGCAGCGTCCTGGCGATGGCACCCTTCTTGAGCGCGCCGCCTTTCTGCGGGGAGGTGACGGTCCGGCTCAGCCGCGGGGTCCCGGCGGGGTGGCGGGGGTCGGGGTGTGAGGGTGCACGGGGCGGGCCCGGGGCGGCCACAGGAGTCTGCGCCCTGCCGCTGGCGAGGGGAACGAGGACCCCGGGGACCCGTGGATGTTCCAGGGTCGGAAGCGGAGGAAGCCCTTCTCGTGGATCCCTTCTCGTGGATCCCGCATCTGTCCTCGCTCCCTCCCAGGAGGATCTCTTAGGAATCATATTAGCATGAACACCAGCGATGAAGGTAACCAGGTAACCGTGATACCCAATACGTACTGAGCGGGGGTGCTCACGTGGGTTTTGTCTTTCCAGAGCAAAGCACCATTTATTGGGGGGCTCCTACCCCTGGCCCCAAACCCACATCCATTTTATCATTTGCTGAGGAAGCAGGCTCAGGGAGGCTAAGGCAGCCACCGGTGGCAGCAGCGCGGTCTGCCTCCAAGCCCAGGCTCTGGGACCTGCCGTCGGCCTGCGTGCAGGGGGTCCAGGCTTCCCACTGAGGCGGGGAAAGGCAGGGGCTGCAAGGACGGAGGGCTCACCCGCACAGCCAGCGCGAAGATGCAGCGGCGGCAGAACCACGGCGTGAGCAGGGGACGGTCCGCACTGCCCGCCCTGGGGATGTGGCACTGCTGGTGGTAACCTGCGGCAGAGGGGCGCTGCTGAGTGCCCGCCGGGAGGCAGTGGCCCAGCCCAGCAGCCCTAAGGCCACAGGGCTAGCGAGGGCAGCGCCAGTCGGAGGAGCCAGGGGCTGGCTGCAATGCTCAGCAACGAGCCGAGCTGGCGTCCAGGCAGGCGAGGGAGACAGCCTGGGCCCCAGTGGGGTTGGCACGACAGTCTGGCTTGGGCCTCTGTGCCCCACGTCTCCACTCATCCTTGCCAGGGGGTGACGGGAGCTCCAACCCACGCACGTTACATCCCTTTTCAGGAACCCCAGCTCTCCCCAGCGCTCCAGAGGCTGGCCCCTGTCACTCCGGGGTCCAACAGAAATGGGAAGCCAGCTGAGAGCCCCCAGTGGGACGCACCCACTGGGTCAGTGGTGGGGAACCCGTCGGGGGGCTCCTCCGTGCCCCGCTCACCACACTCACCCAGGCCACACTTCCCGCAGATGAGGATCTCATTCAGCGGCCCCGATGTCTTCCCCAGACAGATGTTGCACTTGGGCTCCTCCCCTGGAACGCCAGCTGAAAGGGAGAGAGAGACAGGGGCCCTCCAGGGTCAGGTCTGGCTCGCAGGAATCCCAGGATTCGCCTTCCAGGTGCTGAGCCGCCCCTCAGTGCGGGGCCTGGCCCTAGGCCCCGTGGGCCGGCTCGCTGCATCTCCCCAACACTCTGAGGTGCCTAGTATCAGTAGCCCATTCTAAAGACAAGGAAATTGAGGCTCAGAGCAGTTAATCCCAAAAGCTAAATAGAACTAGAAATGGGATTCGAACCCATGGCTGCTTGACACCCAATCCCTTGTTCTTTCTGACCATATCATGCTGCCTCTTCTGCCTAATTTAGTTTGTTAAGCACTTATTCATGTTACCAGTAACAAACAATGTCATAATGAAACTCCATGTTCCCATCATTAAGAGCTCGTAGCCAATCTTCTGACTGTATTCCCACCCACTTCCCCGTCTTATGTTATTTTGAACCAATTCCCAGATCCCTAATCATTTTCTGAAAATGTTTCAGTATGTGACTCTGAAAGATTAGGATGCTCTTCTTTAAAAACAACATAATGACAGTGTTTTGTCGCACTGAAAAAATCAAAAACAATTTCTTAATATCACCAACAAACTTAGTGTTCACATTTCCAACTGTCTCTTCAATAAAAGTGTCATAACAGTTTTGAGTGTGTTCAACTGCTTTTAATCTACAAGTTCTTTCTCATTTCTTTTTTCTTTTTTGGTTACTGTTGAAGAGTACGTGTGTCTATCTGTGAAAGGCTTGGGCGGATACGTTCATACACCGTGACAGTAAAGTAGTAAGCGAAATCAAGTGCTCAATGCCTGCGGCTTGCTCAGCCTTCTTGCTGTCCTCCCAGCGATGCCAGCGGGGGCTCCGTCCTGCCCGGGACGCACAGTTCTCTGGCTGGGGAGACACGCTGCAGCACCCGCGGGGGTCCTGGCGCACCGGGGGCCCTCTGCCCAATGTCTGTGGGGGTCTTCCCCGGCCGCTCCGTCGCCTTCAGTGAGGAGGTAACTCAAGAGAAGAGCTCCTCCGTGCTTTGGATCTTGGGAGAAGAAATTGAGGGCGAGGGGCGCTGGGAGAGGCGTCTCCACCTCCGCATCAGCCACGACATCTTGGTGGAGCCTCTGCGAACTGGCTGGGTTCTGTGGCCTCCACTTGGCAGGCGCCTTGAAATCCTTCCTTCTGGTAACACATTCTTCAGGAAGGGCCTCCCAGCAACTCAGGAGCCCTGGGCCAAGGGTCTCATGCAACTGCCCTGCGAGGCCACAGCCGTCATCACCTCCTTTCTTCAGATGAAGAAACCGAGGCTCAGAGAAGTGTCACTTGTTCAAGAACACGCAGCAAGCAAGGGGCGGAGCTGAAACTTGGCCCGAGGCCTACTGAGCCCAAGCTTAGAGCTCCAAGCGGGAAACGCGAGTGTTGTGACTGATGAGCGGGGTCTGTGATGCCCGTGGGAAGGGAGAATGGGGCCGCGGGGGGACTGTCAGCCCTCCGCAGGCCGGGATGGTGCCCGACCCAGCTCCCACTCAGCCCCGGAGCTGCTCCAGCTCCGCCCAGACATGTCCATCGTCGCCCTGCCTGGTCCATCCCTGCCTTCTCGGCTTCCCGCCACGGCTGGGGCTGCCTCCACTCGTTTCCCCCACACGTGGACCGGGCGCACTGTGCTCACACGCAGAAGAGCCAGTTCTGAGTGCCCCTCCCCGTTCCTGGCCCCGGACTGACCCAGAGCCCTGTGCCGCTGGGCACGAAGTGGCGTCCCAGCTCTCCCAGAACCTTCCGGAGCCACCTCCTCCACCTGCCTGCCTCCCTCGTGACGTGGGAGTGATCACAGGCGTGACAGACGTCCGAGTGCCTTTCTGTGTAAACAGGCTCGTCATCGGATCTCCTCAGGTGGGCCGGGGGGCAGGGGGGCCCATCTGACAAGGGCAGATGCAAGCAGTACCAGAGAGAAGGCGGCGGATGGGAGTGGAGGAGGAGAGCGGGCCAGGGTGGGGCAGGGGAGCCCGGGCCCTTCGGGGTACTCACCATGCTGTATGTCCTTCCAGAGGACCCAGTATTTGGAATTATCTTCAAAAGTCACAAGGCAGCTCTGCTTAGAACTGCTGACCTGGGCGCGGAGAGGGAGGGGCAACGTGAGAAAGTGGCTGGGGACGAGCCCCTGGGACATGGAGGTCCTCTCCCATCCACTCCTTGTGCTCCAGAAAGCAGAGTCAGGCTGGAAGGGGGAGGACAGTGGTTCCTGAGGCAGAGTGTGCCTGGGGCCTCACAGTCCCGCCCAGGGGACCAGGGCTTGGTGGGAATGCCGAGGACGGCGCAGGCCAGGTGGTCACCTGCGGTCCCCTCCAGCCTGACTTTGTTTTGTTCTGTGGGCTCGTAGAGCTCTTTTCTAAAGACCTGGCTGCATGATGTCAGCCCTGAGGATGGCACCTGCCCAAGCAGGCTCCGGCTCCTTCCACATTCATCTTTTGAGCATGAGGGGCACGAAGGGAGGCCCAGGCCAGAGGACGAGCAGAGACGCTGAGCCCGGGAACTGGGGCCGGGGAGGAAAGTTTACCCTCTTGATCTTCCCGAGGTAATACAGTCCATCTGTCCAGCGGCACAGCACGTACTGGCCCTCCGTCAGCTTGGACATCAGGTCTTTGAAGTTGTTCTTGGCTTTTGCCAGGGCCCCCTTGTTGGGGAGGTGGCTGGTGGCACCATAGGAGTCCCGAGTCCCTGGGTCCAGAGTACGATTCTCCATCAGCTTCCCCTGACACTGGAAGAGAGAGAGAGAACAGGGTTTTTACTCCTCACTCCCCGGCCCCCAACAGTCCATCCGGGGAAGGAAGGAGCCCACCATGGACGCAACCTGCAGTACGGTGTGCCGGGCGCTTGTTATCGCGCTGGATCCTTGTGACAACCCTGCGGGGGGCAGGTTATTACTCCCATTCCACAGGCAGAGGAACTGAGGGCCGGCAGGGGAAGTGGCCAGTGGGGCGGAGGCAGAGGCAAGGCTTCAGTGAGGTGCGCTGGTCCGCACCCCTGCCCCTCTTCCCACCTCCTGTGCAGGCGGCCTGAACTCCCAGGCTCAGGAACCTGAAGTTTCACCCCTTAGGCCTTCTCCGGGAGGGGAGCGGCGGGAAGTCTGTGCTCCCCCCACCCCGCCCCGAGATCTGGGAAGGAAAGCTCCCAGGTGGCTAGTGACCAGGTACAGACGGTCCGGTTGTGTCTTTTGTGATCCCCGTTTCTGCTCTCAGTTATGGGGTGACTCCATGGAAACCAATTCTGGGACATCTAAATGGGGCAAGTGTGCTCCAAGCAGTAAGTCATCACAGGCCACCGTGTCTGTCCGCACCTGTCCCTGTCACCACCCTATGAGATGCTGTCTTCTCCCTGCTAGTGGTACCACTGGTGGTCCCAGAACCCCCGGGCATCTCTAGGCTTCTCCCACTAGTCAGGTGCCGCCGTGTGCCAACTTCAAGCCCAGTGGGCCCTGGCATCCGGCCCCTCTTTTCTGCGGCCCCGTCCTGGTCTGATCTGAGGCCTCCCTTTTGCTTGGGCCCTTCATTCACTCACTCGCTGTTGGGGAGCCCTGCGCTCGCATGCTGGTCCCCCCTGCCTCCCCGCCTCCCCGCTTCCCCACCAGACTCTCCCAGCGGCCGACAGCTCCCTCCGGTTCTCCCGGAAACCTTCTGTGGCTCCCCGTGTCACCTCCGGCAGGGGAAGCCGTCCCCGAGGCCCAGGCCCGCCTCCCCTCCTGCGCTCACCTGGCTCGGTGCCCCTGCGCGCTCTGCGGAGCCCACACGGCCGCAGCCACAGCCACAGCCGCAGCCACAGCCCGGCTCCGTGCCCTGCACCCGCCCCGGGCTCCCCCTCCCCGCGGGCACCGGGCACCGGGCACCGGGCGGCGGGCGGCGGGCGGAGGCTGCCGTGTGCCCCGCAGGTGCCGGCGCGGGTCCGGGCACGTGCGTGGCCGTCGGGGCCGGGGCGGGCCGGGGCGGGCGGGGCGGGCGCTCCCCCCAGGGCGCCCCTTTCCGCGCGGCGGGCGGGCGGGCGGGGCGGGGTCGGGCTCCGGGTCCCCCCGTCCGGGTCCCCCCGTCCGCCCCGGAGCTGACACTTCCTCGCGGCGCCCAGGGGCCCGGCCGCGCCCCCTCCCGCGCCTGCCCCCGCCGGCCCCGCGGCGCTGATTGGCTCATTCAAACCCGCCCGCGAGGGCCGCCTGCCTGCGGGTTCGCCGCCGCGTCCGGCTCCGGCTCCGGCTGCGGCTCCGGCTCCGGCTCCGGCTCGGGCTCGGGCCCGCGGGGCGCGGCGCTGACTCAGGCCGGGGCCTCTCGGGGCGGCCGGCGCGATCCGGGGTGTCGGGGCCGGAGGCCGCGCGGGCGGGACCGCGACCCCCCCGACCCCCCGCGGCCCCGGCGCCCCCGGCCCTGGGCCGCCTCCCGGGCGCCCGCGGGCAGGTCAAGGCGCCGACCCGCCCTGCGGCTGCCCCCGCCCCGCCCGCCCGCCCCGCCGCAGCCCCGGCCCCGGCCCCCCCCGGCCCCCCCCGGCCCCCCGCGGCCGCCCCGCGACCGCCCCGTGCGCCCGGCTTACCGCGAGCCCGCGCGCCGGCCGGTCCCTCCCGCGGTCTGCCCACCCGGCGCCCCGGCGGAGGAGGCGGCCCGGCCGAGTGTCCGCCCGCGGGGCCGGGGTCGGGGTCTCGCGGGGCGGGGCGGGCGGGCGGGGGAGGGAGGGGCCGGCGCTCAGGAAGGGGCCCCCCGGGCGCGGGGCGCCATCTTTTTCGCGTTTTCCCGCGAATTATTGACGTCCCGCTTATGTAAGTAGCGGCGGCCGCGCCGGCCTCGCCATTGGAGCCCGCGGCCCGCCCGGCCCCGCAGCGCCGCCCCCGCGCCCCGGCCCCGCAGCCCCGCTCCGCCCCGCCCCGCCCCTCCCCCTCCCCCCGCGCATCCCCCGCCCCTCCCCCTCCCCCCCCCGCGCATCCCCGGCCCCGCCCCTCCCCCCCACGCCGCGGACGCACGCGGAGGCCCCGCCCCCGCCCCGCCCCCGCCCCGCCCCCGCCGCGCCCTCCCGCCGCTCGCCTCGCGCTCCGGTCCCCGCGCGCTGCACTCGGAGGCAGAGCGCGGGCCGCCGGGAGGGGGCGCGCAGCGGGCGGCGGGGGGCAGCCTGGGGGCGCGGGGCGGGGCCTGGTCACCGCCCGCGGCCCCCCCCCCCCCGCGCACCCCGAGGCCTGCGGTCGGCCCGGCCCAGCCTCCCGCGCTGCCGGCGCCCGCCCCGCCCCGCCCCGCCCCGCCCCGCCCCCGCGACCCCGCGGCCGCCGCAGCCCCGGGGGGCGCCCACGGGCTGTGCAGCTGGGGGAGCCCCGGCCTCGGGCCCTCGGGCGCATCCCCGTCCGTCCCGGGTCGCCTCGCCGGCTGCTGCGTAGACGCGGCTACAGCGCGGTGGCGGGCGAGGACGGAACCGGCGGGGCAGCGGCGGCGCGGCCGGGACGGGGCAGCCCGGGAAGCCGGACCGCGCCGAGGCGCCGCACCTGGTGGTGGGCGGCAGAGCCTCGGCCCGCGGCGCAGGTGCGCGCAGGTGGCACCTGGACACGGAGGTGAGCGCCCCGGGCGGAGGCAGCGGGGTGCGCGGGCGGCCGGGAGGCCCGGGGGGGGGGCGGGAGGCGACGAGCCCGTGCGCAGCCCCCAGGCCGCTGGGCCCCGCGGACCGGGCTGTGCGCTGCGCGCGTCTGAGTTTGCTTCGGGAGCAGGCGGGTGGGTTCAGAGTGGGGGCGAGCGGCACGACGACAATCCAAGGGCGGAAAAGGAAAAAAAAAAGAAAAGAAAAAAAAGAAAGAAAGAAAAGAAAAGAAAGGAAAAGAAAGAAAAAAAAGGAAAAGAAAGAAAAAAGAAAATAAAAGAAAAGAAAGAAAAGGAAAAGGAAAGAAAAGAAAGAAAAGGAAAAGAAAAGAAAAGAAACGAAAAGAAAGAAAAAAAGAAAAAAAGAAAAGAAAAGAGAAGAGAAGAGGTCAAGGACGCCAGTGGGCGCTGCGCCGCCGAGGGGGAGAGCCACAGCGCGAAGACAGGAGGGAAGCGCAGCCCCGCGGCCAGCGACGGCCACGGCCTGACTGCGGGACCGGCCTGCGGAGCGGCCCGTGCACCTGCACCGCGGGCCCTGCAGCGAGACCCAGGCAGCCGCTTCTCCGCGGACCTTTCCTGGGGAAAACAGAAACCAGCCTCAAGCAGCGAGACAGGTGCAGTGTGTTGTGAAAAAAGTCTTGAACACTCAGCACCGTCCTGTCGTCCTGTCGGTGTATCTTAGGGACGCAGGTACCAAAAAGTGTTAGAACGGGCGCAGGAAATCCGACACCCGCTCTAGGATAGCGGGTCCCCCTAGGCGGGACGGTTAGGGAGGAGGCCAGAGAGAGTCACAGGGACCGGGCGTCCGAGTCTACCTGTGCTGATCTGTTTCCCAGGAAATTCAAAATACCTGAAGCAAAGACGGCAGCGCGCCAAGATTGGGCCGAGCTGGGTGGCCGTCCGGGGTGGCTCTCTGCCATCCTCCTCCGTCTCAGGCCTGAACCCTTTCCTCTATTTTCTGTGTGTTCAAAATTATTTGGGGATTCCATTTATTTGTTCTTGGTGACCTCTACACCCGGGGGGGGGCGGGGCTCAGACCCACGACCCCAAGACCATCACATACCCCTCCCTCAGAGCCGGCAGGGCCACCCCCGAAGTACTGGCGAGTGGGGGAGGCCTGGAGAGGCCGAGGGCCGCCAGACCTGGGGGAGCCGGCGCAGGAGCCTCCCCACCTGCTGCAGGTGTGCGCGGGGTCACCCACGATGGGAGCAGGCAGATCCCCTCGGGTCACCCACCCTGCGGTACTTCATCCTTCTCCACGTGCTGCCCTGTCCTTGTTTTTCCTTCTGATTAAGGATGACTCGGAAAAGCCAGAAAACCACAGGGAGGAGGTGCAAGTCACCTGAGATTTCCACAGTCCTCTAGGTCCACTTTGCTGAGGCACAGGTCGTTCCCGCACGAGAAATCCACCTGCTTTCAAAGCGCAGCGCCTTGTGCTTTGGCAGAACAGGATTTCGTTCTGGAAGTACTTTCCGGGTGCTCCCCGAGAAGGAATGCTCTTCACAAATACGGTAGTTATTCCTGTAATATGATCTTTCAGACTCGCGATGGTGAAGTTCCTTTTGCCCACGAGGCCAGGTCACCGGCTAGGTGGCCCTCGGCCTCTGTGTTTCGTTGCCTGAGTCTGGGGGTCAGTGTATAATGTCCCCGGCGCAGAGGAGCCGGGAGTTTTCAGATGACAGTAGAGGGCAGGATCGTCAACAACCACCACAGGGACACTTGACGGGGTGGGACTGTGAGCCGTGGAAGCGCCTGTGGCCTTGGTGAGCGGCCAGGCCACAAACACCCTGACCTGTGGCTTCTGTGGGGAAATGAGAGGAGGCAACCGTCTGCCCCTCTTGGAGCCCAGAGCGGGAGGAGACGGCACAGGACACAGGAGATCCTCGGCCTCCCGGCCTCCCCGCAGGCGCGCTGCAGACCCTGGGCCCCTCCTCTGAAAAGTGCTCCCCCACCGCCCCCCCACATCTCAACACTGAGCACCCTTTAGGGGAGCGGGTGCCGCCCGAGGGGGAGGGGGTGACACAGAGGGAGATGTGCCCTGAAGTGACACGCAGCCTCCAGCCTCAGAAGGGCCTGGTCCAGAGCTGGCAGGTGGGCAGACCCATCAACAGGTGACCTTGACGTGCACTGGGAGAGGGGCCCGGACGGCAGCGGTGGCCCCCTGCAAGGTCCCGTGGCCTCCGTGTCCTTCCGGGAGCTCCCCCGGCTGGGAGCCTCGAGTGGGTCACTTCCTAATCTGGGCTTTGGATTCACTCGCTGGTCAAAATGCGACACTTAGGACAAATGCGTGGTTCTGGTGTGTGCACAGGCTCTGTGTGAGGAGGTGACCAGCGAACCCCGCTCCCGTCCGGTGATGATGACCTGGTCCCGTCTCTCACGTGAATCAGGTCCGCCGCTACCTCGTGTCACAACTTTGATAGGATGTGAGTAGCGTGATGGTAGGAGTCGGTACCTGAGCGGAAGGACAGACAGACAGAGCCCCGGCCTCGGCCCAAGGGCTGCGGGTGTGCAGTGCGTCTGTGTGGGTTTGCGGGGTGCTCCCGGGGCGCCGTGAGCTGTCCTTCAAGCTGTCCACACGAGAGATTGCAC
Organism: Nyctereutes procyonoides; assembly: GCF_905146905.1. NCBI lineage: Eukaryota > Metazoa > Chordata > Mammalia > Carnivora > Canidae > Nyctereutes > Nyctereutes procyonoides. The sequence continues at coordinate 436,814 of NW_026575135.1, read as the reverse complement.
AGAGCCACGCAGGCCGGCGAGTCCAGCACCTTCCAGGCGTCTTTGCTGGGACAGAGCAAGCCCCGGGTCCCCGCGGTCGCTGGGCGCTGAGCCAGGCCCCTCCCGGGCATCGGAGGGAGACGAGACCCGGCCGCTCAGGGAAGCATCTGCGGAGGGCAGCACGGGCGGTAGGTGGTGCGCCTCCCCGGCGGGGAGGGACCGGGACCCCGCTGGGTCCGCGCCCCCAAAGCCCCGGGGCCCTGCCGGCCCCACCCTGCCCCCTTGTCTCACACTGGGGTGTCCGAGGCGGTCCCCGGGGCAGCGGAGCGAGTGCCCCACGCCGGTCACTGCCCCGGCCTCCACGCCAGCTGTCGTCGCTCCATGTCCCTCGTAACCAAGCGCCACCCCTGGCAGAGCTCGGCCGCCACCCCGGGAGGTCCAGCTCTGGAACCCTGACCCCTCGCTCGGCGTCCCCTGTGCACGCGGCTGGGGGCCCGTGGGGGCCCATGCGGCCCGAGATGACCTCAGGGCAGCGTGGGTGTGGGGAGCGCCGCGAGCTTCCCCCAGGCCCACGTGGCGTGCTCCATCCCCGAAGCCACTGTACCCGTGGAGCGAGGTGGGGACTAGGACTCTCCTGCTTTGCAGGTGGCAAACCTGAGGTTGAGGTGGCCAGCACACGTTAGACACCTGCCATGGCGGGGGCGGGGGCGGGGGCGGGGACGCCCACAAGTGGAGGAGACCTCCCCGGGCAGGGCTCCTACTCCTCATTACTAGATGGGGACACTGGTGCTGGGAAGCAGGTAAGGCTTGCTCAAGGGCCTGCGGGAAAGGCACGGGCAGTCGGCAGAGGAGCCGTCTGGGACCGAGGCCCGGCCTCCTGGCCCAGGGATTGGCGTCCCGCAGGCCTCCGAGTCTGGCCGCCACAGCTTGTTTAACCTTCTGGCTGAGCGTCGCCTGGGGTGTGAGGGTCTCACCAGCGCCGCGGGGACTTTCCGCCTGGCTGGGGGCGTGTCCCGTAGCCCTTCGGCCTGGGGAGCCCGCGTGCCACGGCGCTGGCCACCGAATCCTCGCTCCATCGCTGCTCGGGAAAGTCGGGGCCTGGCCGCCGCGCTCCGTCCCGCCCCGGCCCTCTGGCCCCAAGCGCGGCGGGGGCTCCAGGCCGCCCCCCGTGGGAGATGCCGCCCAGACGCGCTGGGCTCCAGCCGTGGGCTCCTCTCCCCGAGGCCGGCGTGGCGGGTGCGTGGGGCCGGGTGGGGGGCTCCAGAGCAGCGGCCCTCGGAGGGAGGTGGCCCGGCGACCCCTCGGTGCGGTTGATGTGTGCACCGTCGGCTGGGCATCCCCGGAGGCGGCCGGAGGTCAGGGTCAACCCCGGGGCCTGCGTGGCCTCAGCCGCTCAGCCAGGGGCCCGCCAGCAACACCTGGGGTCCCCGGGGTGGATCGCCTCCCCAGGCCGGTGGCTGCCGCCCCACCTGCCGCCCCACCCGCCGCCCGGCCTGTGGACTGTGGCCGCAGGCCCGCGGCCCTGAGAGCCGGTCCCTTACGCCTCCCTGTGAGTGAGCCAAGCGGCGGGGGACCCCCTGGCATGCACGTGTCCTCACTGGTCCTGTGCTGCGGAGCTCTCTTCCCGCCTCGGCGGCTCGCTCCCCATCAGGCCCTCGGGCTCCCCCGAGCCCCGTGATGCGCACGCAGGCCCCCGCGCCTGCCCTCTGTGCGCCCGGCCGTCCAGCCCGCCCCGCCCCTGCAGGCCCTACTTCAGCGGCCTCTGCGCTCTCGCGCCCGCAGAAGGGCCAGAAGGACGCCGACGAACCGGCCGTGGGAGGCGCGCAGAGGCCTGGAGGCTGGCGCTGCCACAGTGCCTGCCGGCTGCGCCCCTGCAATGCGGCACGTCCGGGGCCTCGCAAGAGGGGTGGCGTCAGCGTGCTGGGGCGTCCGGGGAGGCTTTCCTGGTCGGGGTCCCCGGGCCGGCGCCCAGAGCACCAGGAAGAGGCCATTTCCCAGTAGCACCGTAAGCCGCACCGGGCCTGTGACCTTGTACCCGTCTGGAAGCCTGGTGGTGAGTCACCAGGGCCGTCTCTGTGCGTCTTCAGCAACGAGGGACTTGGGGGGGACAGTGAGGCCTCACAGAACCCACAAGAGACCAGACAACACGCTGGAGCAAAGGGCGGGGCCAGGACCACATGGGGAACCCCAGTCACTGGAAAGCTGCAGGTGCGGTGTGATCCAGGAGCCTCTACGGAGCGGGACTTTACCGAGGGTCCCCTTGCCCCGACTCGAGGTCAGCTGAGGAACAAGCACCTCCTTGGCGGGCGTTGCATTTTCACACATGCCCATCGTCTGCCCAGTGGGGTTGGGGTGCTGACGAGGACCGTGCCTCTCTGGGCTTTCCAGGAATGCTGGCCCTGGGAAGCGCTTCTGGGTTTCTCCTTTCTTACAATCGGAAACTACCCCCAAAAGGGAACCGGCGTTCTGGTCGGGTATGTGGACAGGTGTAGGTACCCGGGATCTGGGGGGGATGTGGACAGAGTGTAGGTACCCGGGGATCTGGGGGGGGGTAGACAGACTAAGTAACAGCTAAGTGGAGGACTGTCCTCCTTAACCCGCGGTGGGTCGATCGTGTTCCCTAGAGGCAGGGAGGTGATGAGGACAGTCGCGATGCATGAACTAGGATAGCCTGGGGTCAGGTCTACACCGGCCGGCGCCGTGATGCTGGGCTCGTTGCCGCGCCTCCAGGACCCGATGTCCTCCGGTGAGAAATGGGCCGAGGACGGGGAGCCGTGGCTCAGAGAGGTGCCTGTGAAGTGCCAGCGGGGGGCCTCCTGCCCCGGTGTCCTTGTGTCCTTGCATCCTGGCGCCTGGTTGCAGCCTCGCCCCGTGACGGCCCAGCCGAGCTGGCGACACAGCGGGTGACAGGCCACCGAGTGGTGCTTACCCAGTGCCTGACGCGGCCCTCAGCTTGCAGGGCGAAGGCGCGGCCGTGGGCGTGCCGCGGGCCATGGGCTCCCACATGACGTTCACCCCACAGGTGGCGCGTCTTCCCATGGCGTGTACGCAACCCTTGACGTTTTTGTTTTATTTTTTTTAAGTTTTTGTTTTGTTTTTAGATTTTATTTATTTACTCATGAGAGACCCAGAGAGAGAGAGGCGGAGACCCAGGTGGAGGACGCGGGACTCGATCCCGGGACCCCAGGGTCACGCCCTGGGCCAAAGGCAGGTGCTAAACCGCTGAGCCACCCAGGGATCCCTAATCCTGACCCTTTTAATAAAAAGAAATTGTATTTTTTATGGTGAAATCTATTTAAACGACTAATTCCATCAACATTTTTAAAGTTTTTACTTAAATTCCAGTTAACAACCTCGTGTTACATTGGTTTCAGGGTACAGGACGGTCACCGAGCCCTTCAGACACCACCCCGTGCTCATCGCAGCACGTGCCCTCCTGAATCCCCATCGCTGGCCCCCCCCACCCCCGTGGTCAGCTTGTTCCCCAGAGTTCGGGTCTGTTTCTTGACTTTTCTCCCTTTGCTTGTTTGGTTTCTTAGGTCCCATGTGGGGGTGTCTGCGTGGGGCACGAGCCTTCCCTCACTGGCTCCATCCGCGGCCCTGCCCGTGGCAAGATTTCATTCTTTTTGATGCTGAGCCACACTCCAGCATGTGGACACGCGCACACGCACACGCACCCCGCTGCTTCCTCGTCCATTCACCAGCCGGTGGGTGCGGGCAGTTTCCATAATTTGGCTCCTGCACACATGGGGGTGCACGTGCCCTCTTGTGACTCAACGTAAATACGCTTCTCAGGCCAAACCGAGCTCGCCCGGGGGCTGCATTTAGCTGGCAGGCGGCCACCTGGCCATGACTTTCCCAGGGACGCTGTGGACACGTCAAGTCAGGGAGGCACGCCCGCCCTGCACAGTCACCCTGTCCCCTCGGCGGACGCTGTGGGGCCTGGGCCAGCGCCAAGGGCATCCGGGGAGCACCCCAAAGTGCGCTGCTGGGACGGCGCTCCTCGCCTCCCTGGCGCTCCTCCGCGACGGCTCCATGCACCTGCTGCCACGTGGGATGGGTTGGGCGGCTGGAAGCTCACGGGACAACTGTCTGGGTAACGTGCAGGACCTCAAGGCCTGCGCCTGGCGCGCCTGTGTCAGTCCTGGCTTCTTCTGACCTTCCCAACTTGGGCTTTCCTGTTGTCCCTCGTCACACGACCACACCCCTACCCTTCAGTCTCTGTTTTCTGGAATGAGGCATGGCATGCTATAAATAAGCCCATGTGCCGGTAAGAGCTCAAAAAAAAAAAAAAAAAAAGGCTTGTTGAAGAAGTGACTACTTGAATGACTCATCTCGCAGGCCCACCCAGAGCCCAGAGCCCTGCACAGAGCAGGTGTTCAGGAAGCGAGGGCAGGATGATGGGGTTTAGAGATGGGGAGACCACAGGCCTGCCATTTCCTAGCCGCCGGGACCTTCGCCCGACTATTCAACCTCTCTCGGCCTCCATTTCCCCACCTGTAAAATGGGATCAGCGCAGCACTCGCCTCAGCATTGCTGCAGGACGGAATGCGATGATGCGCGTGAAGCGCCTGGTACAACAGGCACCTAGTACGCGGCAGCTGTGACCGCCCCTAATCAGCGCGCCCTGGTCTGTGATGTGGTTGTTTAAGGACCTTGTTAATAAGGTGCGGCACCCACGGGCATCCTCTCGCTCTGCTCAGGCCTGACGATGAGGCCAAATGCACCCGCTGGGGAAGAGGGTAGAAGTGAGTTCCGGGAAGCCCTCTAGTTCCTCGCCTCTGTGCCCAGGTGTCTCTCCCCACGCCCAGGCCCCCGGTCGCAGGTGGCCTCCTCACCCCGCCTCGCCCCCAGCACTCTTTCCAGCATGCCCTGGTGCCGAAGACCCCGTCCTGCCCCTTCCATCACTCAGCTCCCCAGCCCTAGATCGGAACGCCCCTTTCCTGGAAGTTTCTCCTGATTCTCCCCAAGCTTTCCCTCTCCTTCCCTGGCCCTGACCGGCCAGGCCCTCTCCTGGTGATCCCTTAGGATGATCCCTTCGCATGAAGGTCTTGGGTGGGAAAACGTCAACTTTTCTCAAGTTACGTTGCAAGTGTAATGAGATTCCAACAAGAAATCTTCAAAATGTTTAATCACGTTTATTGTATCTGGAAGAATAAAAGAAAACATGTTTTAAAATAAGAGTAATTTTTTAAAGATTTTATTTTGGGATGGAGTCAGTAGTGGAGCGTCTGCCTTTGGCTCAGGCTGTGACCCTGGGGTCCCGGGATCGAGTCCCGCATCAGGTCCCTGCATGGAGCCTGCTTCTCCCTCTGCCTGTGTCTCTGCCTGTGTCGCTCATGAATAAATAAATAAAATGTTTTTAAAAAGTCAGATGCTTAACTGACTGAGCCACCAGGTGCCCCTGAATTATATCTTAGTAAAGCTGTTACCAAAACATTCCTGGCTCTGTCCCTTACAAGTTGCATCACCGGGACGAGGGACCCTACCTGCCTCTGCCTCAGTTTCCCTAAATGTACTGGCGACTGTGACAGCGGGGGAGCTTGTGAGCTTGTTGTGAGTCAATGAGGGGAATGGCGTAAGGGGTTAGCAGGGTGCTTGATGCACGCGGAGCGGAGCCCTACGTGAACAGCATCCACCGGGCACTTGCACCGTGACAGGTGCACCCGCGTGGCCGCTGTCCTGGGCACGATCCTCGTGACCTCAGGGGTCCTCCCAGCGCTTCGAGCCGTGGAGACGCAGAGAAGGCCCAGCTGGAGCGTGTGGGGGTGGGGCAGGGACGGGGCCAGGTGGCCCTGGGCCCGAGCTCGGGTTCTGAACCTCAAGGCTGTCCGGTTCCATGCGCTCGTGCCCTCGCGTTTGTGTGGATTCTCCTACTGCCCCAACCCCGTTGGCCGCACAGCCCGAGGCCCCGCTTCACGGCCCACCCACCTCCTTCCAAACTGCTTGTCTCCTGCTTACAGCTATCAGATGCCCCCGGAGAAAGGCTGCCGAGCCGGGCGGGCGCCCCCCGGGGTGGGCAGGGTCAGGCCTGGGGAGGAAGGCCCCCGGCGGCCCCCTCCTCGCCCGACAGACCTCTCAGCTTGGGCCTCGTCCTACGAGACGTGCGGCCCAGAGCCCTGGCTCGCCCGGGGCGAGCGGCTTGCTTCCCAGGTTCGGGCCCCCCAGCCCTGAGCCCCCGAGCACGGGGACGCGGCAGTCGCGGCGGCCCCCACCCGCAGGCCTGAGAGCCAGCCGTGCTGAGGCAGGGGGCTCAGCGGCTGAAAATAAAAGCCGCGTCTTGGGGGCAGGGGCCTGGGGGTGGGGCTGGCCGGCTGGGGGGCGAGGGGTGCGCCCGGCACCCCCGCGCTCAGCGGCCCGGCGGCTGCTTGTCTCCCCAGCGCGAGGCCTGTCCCCACCGAGAGCGGGCGGGGAGCAAGGCCCTGTCCGCCACCCGTGGGCACGTGGCGCCTGTGACACGCCGTGCCAGGGAGGGCGGGCAGGACCGTGATCGTTTTACGGACGGGGCCCCGGGGGTGTGAGGAGCAGCCCCTCGCGGGCTTGCGAGCCAGCAGCGATGGGCATGACGGTGGGTGGGCAGAGGAGCGTCGCCGCAGCTGGAGCCTGGGCGGCCCCAGGAGCCGAGCACGGCGGGTCGGGGAGGGCCCTGCGGAATCGGCCGCGGCCTCCCAGGTGGGAGGACAGGTGCGGGCCGCAGCCGGAGGCAGGCCGGGTCTCCCCGCAGGGCCGGCAGCGCCGGGAGGTGTCAGCAGCTGCACCCAGGGCCCTCCCACTGCGGCGGCCTGGCCGACTCCTCGGGCGCCCTCAGGAACGCACAGTCGCTGTCTCTGGTTTTACGCGTGTTTGGAAGGAAGCTGTGCTCAGGGGCTCCCGTTCCTCCAGGCTGCAGGGCTCGCGGGCGGTGCGGCAGGCTCAGTGAGAGGCGCCCCCCGGCGCCCACCCGCCCGGGCCTCCGGGGCCAGCCCGCTCACGTCTTGCCGTCCGGCCCGCTGCGGTGCCCTGGGGTCCTGGGCAGGGCCCCGCCTGCGCCCTACGCGTTTGTCTCCACGATGCACTTGAGGAACATGGTGTCGTCCTTCACGTAGGCGTGCTTGGGCGACTGCAGCCGGCTGAGGGGGAAGAAGAGCGGGCAGCCGCTGGCCACGTTGGTCTCGCTCTGCGGCCGCTGGAAGGACGCGGAGCTCAGGTCGGGCCGGAAGGCGTCGATGGCGTGCTCGCGGTTGTTCTGGTCGAGCAGCATGAAGGTGACCTGGCGGCGGGGGCGGAGGGGTCAGGCCGTGCCCTGGGACACCGTGCCGCCCCTGCCCCGCGCGGACGCGGAGTCCAAGACGCAAGGTCGGGAGCACGCTGGGCCGGGGTGGGGGCTGCCCTGGGAGTAGGGGTGGGGCTTTGAGCCAGGGGCACGGGAATCCCGAGCCACCATCACTCTGGGGCTCAGGATGGGGCTGCACAGCGACGAGGGGGCCCCACCCACACCCCCGGTGCCCCTTCCCACTCTGGACCGTGAGGCTGCTCCTGGGACCAGGCACGGGGACAAGGACAGGCGGGCCTTCCACCCAGGGGGTCGGTCGATGCCCTGAGCCCGCACGCGGACCCCAGACACGGGTGGTCCCGCGCCACACGAACCCCTTCCCTGGCTCGTGTCACTAAACTCTGGCTGCCGACCGCGGGGGTCCTCTCCCAGCTGCCGCGCTTCACGAGGCTCGGAAGGTGACGGGAACCGAGACGCTCTGGCCTCGCCTGTCACTGTGGTGAGACCCTGCGGCGGCGCTTTAAGACCCGGGGACTCCTATCCCGACCCCTGTGGCAGCCCCCCTGCCCCCCTGCCCCCCCCGGCCTGGTTCTGGAGCACCCCCTTCCTTCCCCACTCACCGTGCAGGGAACGCCTCACCCCGGCTCCTCTCCTGTCCTTCTAAATAGGTTTTTCTAAAGAAGAGCTTATTTATTTACTCATGAGATACACAGAGAGGGGCAGAGACAGGCACAGGGAGAAGCAGGCTCCCTGCGGGGAGCCCGACGCGGGACTCGACCCCGGGACCCCGGGGTCATGCCCTGAGCTGGCGGCAGACTCTCACCGCCGAGCCCCCCAGGCGCCCCTTCTAAATATTTTTTAAGACACTTTGTAACTTGGAGCAGTTCTGGGTCACGACACGCGTGGATGGAAGCTGCAGCGATTCCCCGCGCGGCCTCCCCGCACCTGGAGCCGCCCTGACACGGTGCAGCCGCCCAACGTCTGGGGTCCGCTCCGGCCTCCCCCGGGCCCGTGCACTCCCTCTCTGGGCTGGAGGACCGCCGATGACGCCCGCCCCGGGGCGCGGTACAGAGGCGGGGTCGCTGCCCTACGCTCCTGAGCGCAGCCCGAACTCACCCTCGAGCCTGATCTTTCACCGGCTCCACAGCCGCACCTGCCCCCGAATGGCCCACGGCTGGGATCCCGCAGCCCGTCGCGCCCCGTCAGGCCGGCCCCTTCACGCAGGATCACCTTTACGGGTCCTCTGGGCCCGACGGGGCCGCGCCGAGTGAACGCCCCCGTGACCACCAGCACCCGCACCCCCCACGGCACCGTGGCCACCTGCACGTTCAGGCAGCTACCCGCGACGCTGCCGGGAACACCTGTGTGCCGCCTCCGAAAACCAAAGTTTTTGACTCATCGGGCTCATCGGCCGCCTCCCAGGGCGTGCGGTGGGGTCGTGCGGGAGCGTGTTTCACGGGGTACGAAACCGCCAGACGGGCTTCCGAGTTGCGTCCCGCCCAGCCGCGATGGAGGGTTCTGGGGACTCCCCGTCCCCGCCCGCACCTGCTGCGGCCAGCGTCCCGGGCTGACAGGCGTGCCCTGCCCTGGGCTCCTTCCCATTGAGAACGCTGCCACTTGAGGCTAGCCCCACGGCACCTCCTCCAGGAAGTACTCCGTATTCACCCCCATGGGGGTCGGGGCTCCAGGCCGTCGGGGGCGCCGGGCCAGCACTTTAGCCCCCCAGTCCCTGACAGCCCCGGGCGCGAGGGGTGTGCTCAGGCTCTGGCTTTATACGAGGTGAAACTGAAAATGCAGACGGGACCAGGACCCAGGCTCCCCGCCCCCCACCCAGCCCGTACCTTGTTCCGAAAAGGCCAGGGCAGCAGAGCGTCGTACTCCCCTCTCATGATCACAATGAAGAGCGACAGGTGGGTCCTCTTCCCGGTCCCGTCCCCATTCAGGTAGAGCCGCAGGCACAGCTTGTAGCCGTACTTGGCCGTGTAGAAAGCTGAGGGGTGGAGGGCTCGGTCAGCACGGGCAGGCCCACGGGCAGTGGCTCCAAACTGAGGCGCCCCACTCCAAACTAGCGCGGCGAGGAGGACCCGGCTCCGGGAGGTGACCTCGCCCAGTCGTCTCCTACCCGTTGCTCAGCCGTCACCCAGACGGCCGCCCGGAGGTGACAGGCGCGCCCGCCGAGGACTGGATGCTGAAGCTACGGGCCCTGGCACCACGCTTCTGATTTTGCCCACCCGCGTTTTGCAGAGGGGAGGCCCAGCCCCGTGGCCGGACACACCGGGCGCTTGCGGCAGAGCCAGAAGCAGGGCCCGGGCCCACCCCACGGCACCGACTTCGTTCCGCTGCCCTAGGCCAGGTGCTCAGCCCCCTGGACGCTGGGGAGCCTGGGGCAGCTCCCGGGTCTGGCCGCCACCCCGGGTGGGCGCCCCGGGGGATGAATCATCCCTGATGATCGCCCAGAGGGGCCTGGGCTCTCCGTGGGCAGCAGAAGGGGCTGTCGGAGGGTGCGTGCCCGCGGCTGTCACCGCCAAGGCCATCGGGGCCAGGGGGCAGGCGGGAAGAGGTGCAGGAAGAACAGGAAGGCAGAGACGGGGCTGCTCCTGAGGCAGCGGGCTGGCTTGGGGAGCGCCCGCGCTAACCCGGCCTGGGGGTCGCGGGTGGGTCTGAGGAGCTGACGACCGGGACGGCGTGGAGCCGGGCCCGTGCCAGGTCGCTCACACCCGCCTGCAAAATCCTCCACCTGCCTCAGATGCACACGCGCAGGGTGACAGTGAGAGTGTTGTGCAAATACACTCGCTGTTACGTAGATGGAGCCCCCTGATTAGCAGAAACTTCTCCTGGGGCACTCAGCGGCCGAGCGCCTGCCTTCGCCCAGGTCGTGATCCCGGGGTCCGGGGGTCGAGCCCGTGTCAGGCGCCCTGCTCAGCGGGGCGTCTGCTTCTCCCTCTCCCTCTGCCCCTGCTCGTGCTCACTGCCTCTCAAATAAATAAATAAAGTCTTTTAAAAAAAAACAAACCCAAGGGACTCCTGGGGGGCTCAGCAGTGGAGCACCTGCCTTCAGCTCAGGGCATGACCCCAGGGTCCTGGGATCCAGTCCCACATCGGGGTCCCCTGCAGGGAGCCTGCCTCTCCCTCTGCCTGTGTCTCTGCCTCTCTCTGTGTGTCTCTCATGAATAAATAAAATCGTTAAAAAAAAAACCCAAGAACAAAGTAAGAGAAACATCTGCTGAGTGTTCTCCGAGGGCGCGGCGCCGGGTGAGGAAGCACCTGCGAGCTGCCCGCCGCCTACGACGCCGTTCGGCTTCCTCTGCGCTGGCCTCGCTCCCCGGCCCTGCGGACGGGGTCCTGCGCTGGCCCTGCGGCACGTCCCTGCGCCCCTCACGCCGAGCAGCTCTGGCTCGGGCACCCTCTCCGTCGCGGCCGGGAGCCCCGTGAGGTCAGTAACAACCTCATGCCACCTGGCGGAAGCGGGCGGCTAGGGACTCGAGGGGGGCCCGCGTCACTCTCCCCACCCCGGGCTCCGTGTGGCTGCGGGGCCCGCCGCCTGCGCCCCGGGGTTTAGATGGCCCCGCTGGACCCTGCGCGGCGGTCACCGGCTGGCTGCTGTCCCTGCTTGCTTCCCGGGAAGCCTGTCCCCCGCACCCCTGCACCCCGACACCACCCTGACCCCCACCCCCACCCCCACGGGTCTGCACCTGGGGGAGCAGTGGGTACCTGGTGAGAAGAGGCTGACGGTCCTGCCGCAGGCAGACTCGTGGCAGCGCCTGGTGACGTTGGTGATCTTCCACAGGAACGTGCCGTCGAAGGAGGCCTCTTCCGTGAGGCGCAGGCTCTGCTCCAGCTTGCCCAGGGCCTGGTCTTTCTGTGCCAGCGTCTGCTGCAGCTCCGCCACCTGCGCCAAGGAAGCCCAGTCACCAGGGAGCCGGGGACTTGGGGGGGGTGGCATGGGGTGGGCTCGGGGGGGGTGCATAGCCGGGGGCTACATGGAGGGGATGGGCAACAGGGAGCATGGGCGGGGATGGGGGGCATGGTGAGGCACGAGGCGGGCACGGGGGGGGGACATGGAGGGGATGGGGGATGGGGCGTGGGCAGGGACGGGGGGGCACAGATGGGGGGACATGGAGGGGATGGAGGACACGGGGCATGGGGGGACACTGGGGGGGTACAGCACAGACGGGGGGACATTGGAGGGGATGGGGGAGGGGTAACAGGGTAACGGGGGGCACGGGGGGGAGGGCACAAGGTGAGCACAGGGGCCGCGGAAAGCCTCCCCCAGGCACACATAGTGGCCTTGTGCTGTCCCCCGGCTTCCGTCCCCCCTCCGTCCTCCGCGGCCCCCACCCTACCCCACGGCCCACACAGCCGGCCCCTGGGAGCCTCCCCTCTCCACCCCGGGGGCCGCAGGACACAGCCTGTGCCCTTTCCACAGGGGGTCCCCCGACGAGGGCCAGCTGGGCTCACTGCTCAGGTACCAGAGCCAGGAAGGTTCTGGATGCACCCAACACACGGCTGCTGCCCTGGGGGGCCCACTGCGACCTGAGGCAACGGCCACATAGACAAACGCTCGAACCGGGGCCCGCTTCTCTGCCAGGTGCCCCCACTGACATTTGAGAAAAACACGGACTTGTTCTCGGGGAAGGCAGGAATGGAAGTGAGCGTCCTGAAAGGAAACCGAATCCCTAATTCTCGGCTGGGCAAGCCGGAGTCCTGAGAGGGGACGTGACCCGTCCAGGCCTGCACAGCAAGGCCTGGAGAGCTGGAACTAAATCCAGGCCTGAGCCTGCGTGAGACACCGATGGAACGTTGCTGGACAGGAAAAAAGGGGAAAAAAGGAGCACTCTTGGCACGGAGACTGGTTATATCACGACAAGTACGAGCTCTGGAGCAAGGGAGGGCACAGCCCTCTGGTCAGAGGGGTCATGTCGGGGACTTGGGGTGGGACCACCGAGGCTGCTGAGCTTCAAGGAGGAAGTCCTCGTGGACTGCTGGTCTCTGAAGACCTGTGCAGGGCCTAGGGGGCAGGTTTGCGCAGGGGCCTGCAGCGCAGGGCCGGGAACAAGGCACCAACTACACCGAGGGGCCGATTTTAGTTTAGTATAAGAAAGAACTTTCTCATAGTGAAAAACGCCCAGCGGCGGAGAGATGTGCTCGGGAGGGGAGCAGCCTGTCCCCGTAGAGATTCAGGCAAGGGATTGAGCCGCACGGGCTGCGGGGTTGGCCCTGGCCCTGCCTGTGAGTCAGCACCCTCCTAGGGGGTCCTGGGCCCCAGGAGAGGGCCTGTTTGTAGGGCAGGGCGGGTGGTGGTGGGGTCGGGGAGGAGCCTGTCTGGTTGTGGAGGATGCTGCGGGGAAGCTGCCTGCGCTCCGGACACCAGCCGGGTGGTGGGGCCTCTGAACCCACTGGGCAGGGCCTTGACCTGGGCTGCGGGGTCCCTAAGCCCACCGGGCAGGCCTGGCTGGCCGCAGGGCCTAAGCCACCAGGAAGGGCCTTGACCTGGGCCGCGGGGTCTCTAAGCCCACCAGGAAGGGCCCTTGACCTGGGCCGCGGGGTCTCTAAGCCACCGGCAGGGCCTTGACCTGGCCGTGGGTCCCGAGCCACCAGGGGCCTTGACCTGGGCCGCGGGGTCTCTAAGCCCACCAGGAAGGGCCCTTGACCTGGGCCGCGGGGTCTCTAAGCCCACCAGGAAGGGCCTTGACCTGGGCCGCGGGGTCTCTAAGCCCACCGGGCAGGGCCTTGACCTGGGCCGTGGGGTCTCCGAGCCCACCAGGAAGGGCCTTGACCTGGGCCGCGGGGTCTCTAAGCCCACCGGGCAGGGCCTTGAGCTGGGCTGTGGGGTCTCCGAGCCCACCAGGAAGGGCCTTGACCTGGGCCGCGGGGTTTCTAAGCCCACCAGGAAGGGCCTTGACCTGGGCCGCGGGGTCTCTAAGCCCACCGGGCAGGGCCTTGACCTGGGCCGTGGGGTCTCCGAGCCCACCAGGAAGGGCCTTGACCTGGGCCGCGGGGTCTCTAAGCCCACCAGGAAGGGCCCTTGACCTGGGCCGCGGGGTCTCTAAGCCCACCAGGAAGGGCCTTGACCTGGGCCGCGGGGTCTCTAAGCCCACCGGGCAGGGCCTTGACCTGGCCGTGGGTCTCCGAGCCCACCAGGAAGGGCCTTGACCTGGGCCGCGGGGTCTCTAAGCCCACCGGGCAGGGCCTTGACCTGGGCCGTGGGGTCTCCGAGCCCACCAGGAAGGGCCTTGACCTGGGCCGCGGGGTCTCTAAGCCCACCAGGAAGGGCCTTGACCTGGGCCGCGGGGTCTCTAAGCCCACCAGGAAGGGCCCTTGACCTGGGCCGCGGGTCTCTAAGCCCACCAGGAAGGGCCCTTGACCTGGGCCGCGGGGTCTCTAAGCCCACCAGGAAGGGCCTTGACCTGGGCCGCGGGGTCTCTAAGCCCACCGAGGCCTTGACTGGCCGCGGGTCTCTAAGCCCACCGGGCAGGCCTTGACCTGGGCCGTGGGGTCTCCGAGCCCACCAGGAAGGGCCTTGACCTGGGCCGCGGGGTCTCTAAGCCCACCAGGAAGGGCCTTGACCTGGGCCGCGGGGTCTCTAAGCCCACCAGGAAGGGCCTTGACCTGGGCCGCGGGGTCTCTAAGCCCACCGGGCAGGGCCTTGACCTGGGCCGTGGGGTCTCCGAGCCCACCAGGAAGGGCCTTGACCTGGGCCGCGGGGTCTCTAAGCCCACCGGGCAGGGCCTTGAGCTGGGCTGTGGGGTCTCCGAGCCCACCAGGAAGGGCCTTGACCTGGGCCGCGGGGTTTCTAAGCCCACCAGGAAGGGCCTTGACTGGGCCGCGGGGTCTCTAAGCCCACCGGGCAGGGCCTTGACCTGGGCCGTGGGGTCTCCGAGCCCACCAGGAAGGGCCTTGACCTGGGCCGCGGGGTCTCTAAGCCCACCAGGAAGGGCCCTTGACCTGGGCCGCGGGGTCTCTAAGCCCACCAGGAAGGGCCTTGACCTGGGCCGCGGGGTCTCTAAGCCCACCGGGCAGGGCCTTGACCTGGGCCGTGGGGTCTCCGAGCCCACCAGGAAGGGCCTTGACCTGGGCCGCGGGGTCTCTAAGCCCACCGGGCAGGGCCTTGACCTGGGCCGTGGGGTCTCCGAGCCCACCAGGAAGGGCCTTGACCTGGGCCGCGGGGTCTCTAAGCCCACCAGGAAGGGCCTTGACCTGGGCCGCGGGGTCTCTAAGCCACCAGGGCCCTGACTGGCCGCGGGGTTTCTAAGCCCACCAGGAAGGGCCCTTGACCTGGGCCGCGGGGTCTCTAAGCCCACCGGGCAGGCGCCTGGCTGGTCCGACCCCAGGAGGCCTGCCTGGCCGCGGGGTCTCTAAGCCCACCAGGAAGGGCCCTTGACCTGGGCCGCGGGTCTCTAAACCCACCAGGAAGGGCCTTGACCTGGGCCGCGGGGTCTCTAAGCCCACCGGGCAGGGCCTTGACCTGGGCCGTGGGGTCTCCGAGCCCACCAGGAAGGGCCTTGACCTGGGCCGCGGAGTCTCTAAGCCCACCGGCAGGGCCTTGAGCTGGGCCGTGGGTCTCCGAGCCACAGGAAGGGCCTTGACCTGGCCGCGGGTTTCTAAGCCCACCAGGAAGGGCCTTGACCTGGGCCGCGGGGTCTCTAAGCCCACCGGGCAGGGCCTTGACCTGGGCCGTGGGGTCTCTAAGCCCACCAGGAAGGGCCTTGACCTGGGCCGCGGGGTTTCTAAGCCCACCAGGAAGGGCCCTTGACCTGGGCCGCGGGGTCTCTAAGCCCACCAGGAAGGGCCTTGACCTGGGCCGCGGGGTCTCTAAGCCCACCGGGCAGGGCCTTGACCTGGGCCGTGGGGTCTCCGAGCCCACCAGGAAGGGCCTTGACCTGGGCCGCGGGGTCTCTAAGCCCACCGGGCAGGGCCTTGACCTGGGCCGTGGGGTCTCCGAGCCCACCAGGAAGGGCCTTGACCTGGGCCGCGGGGTCTCTAAGCCCACCGGGCAGGGCCTTGAGCTGGGCTGTGGGGTCTCCGAGCCCACCAGGAAGGGCCTTGACCTGGGCCGCGGGGTCTCTAAGCCCACCGGGCAGGGCCTTGAGCTGGGCTGTGGGGTCTCCGAGCCCACTGGGCAGGGCCTTGAGGTGACCGTGGGGCCTCTGAGCCCACCTGGCAGGGCCTTGAGCCGGGCGGCGGACCCCCGAGCCCACCGGGCAGGGCTGGGCTCCCAGCTCACCTGCTGTTCCAGGCTCAGGATGTGCTCGCGGTCCAGCTGGCTCTGGTGGATGGAGGCGGCCAGGGCCAGGTGGGAGGCCTCCACCTCCTTGTTGAGGACGGCCACGATGTTCTCGAACACGCGCAGCTTCTCCTGCAGCTCAGCCAGGGGCTTCTCCTTTGTGAGGCGCTGCAGGGTGTGCTCGTCCTGGCTGTCGGAGCGGGGCGCCCGGTAGCAGTCCAACTCCAGGTCCCCAGCCACCTCCACGGCCGCCTGCAGCTGCAGATCCGACAGGTTCCGCTCCAGGGTCAGGGCCGCGCCCCCGGGGCCACGTGGGGCCATCCACGGCGTCACGCACCCCAGCAGCAGGTTGAGGTGGGTGGTCTGCGAGGCGACCTCGTGCTCCTGCATCAGCCTGGGGCTGCCCTGCGGAGGGTGGTGGGGCTCATTGTCCTGCTGCCCCAGGGCTCCCGGGAAAGTCATGTCCCCCCACCCAGCAGAAGGGAGGAAGAGGGCGCTGGTGAGGGCCCTGGCATCACACACACCCGGCCCACGCGCCTCCTGCCCACTGGAGCATCCGCGGTGCCTCAGCTGTGTGCAGGGGTGAATCAGGACCACGCAGAGGGGGGCGGTGTGGTGAGTGACTTGGGGCTGGGGGAGACATTACAAGAACGTCCCCGAGCACAGAGAGGATTCGCTAGTGGGATCTGTTGCGCTGACAGGTCAGTAATGTTAGGGGCACCCAGCGGCGCAGCCTGACCCGGAGGGAAAACCTGGGGCGGAGCGAGGACACCTGAGCCCATCCGAGCCCACCCCGAGCGGGGACGCCCCGGGCCTACCTTGTAGGGGCAGCCCACTCCAGCAAACGGGCAGCCGACCTCAGCCTCAGCCACCTCAGGCGGATCCTGGAAGCGACAAGCGTGTCACCACATGTTAAGGGGTCCCAGCGGCCACCCGGCTCTCCTGCAAAGCCCAGGACCCAGCAGGGCGCCAGCGGGTGGCCCTGAGGAGGCACATGCTGTTCCGTCCGCCGGGGACTCCTTCAAACCCGACCCAGGCCTCTGCTGCTGTCCTGCTGGCAGCGCTGCCCCCTCCTGTCAGGACTGGTCCACCCGGCTTGACAGTTGTCCCCACTGCTCTGGGCGCCTGTGAGGGTCACAGTAGCATTTCCAGCGTGGGGGGCAGTGACCACTGCGGGGGCGATGCTGGGTACACGCTGGCTGCTTGAGTGAGCACCTCCCCTCTCCTGCAGCCCCAGGGCCTCTCCCCATCTCCCCCTCCCGCAGCCCCGGCGCCTGTCCCCGTCCCCCCCTTCCTGCAGCCCCAGGGCCTGTCCCCATCTACCCCCTCCCCCTGCCCTGGGCTTCAAGCACAGCCTGTCCCCAACGAGGCACAGGACCCAGACGTCCCGCTGAGGCAGGGGCAGGGGTGGCCTTGGCGGAGCCGGGACGGGAGCTGCAGCCTCTCCCAGCAGGTGGGGGGGCGTGGGGACGGTGGGGTCCCCGAGACTGGTGCGGCCCTGGGCCCTGGGGGCCCAACCAAGGTGTGCTCTTGCCCAAAGCAGGAGTCGAACGAGGGATAAGGAGGCGGGAGCCGGGCACCGAGGGCTGGGAGTGCGTAGACCCCGCGGGTGGAGGGGTGGGGCGCGTGGTCGGGGCGCTGGGCCCCGCTGCTGCGGTCTCTGCGGGGCAGGCCCAGAGCTCAGGACGGCGCTGCCCGGGGGACTGAGGATGAGCAGGGGGGTGGTGGCCGGTCCCACGGACTCAGGGGCGCTCCAGGGGCCTAGGCGGCCAGCCAGGCTGTCCCAGGCCCCCTCGGGGCAGCACACGCTCCTGGGGGAGCTGCGGGGCGTGGGGGACGCTGCCTGTAGGCGCGCCAGGCCCGTTCCAGTCACTTGACACCCAAACTGTTGGGTCCTAGGAGACTTACTAACCTCTCCCTGCCTCGGTTTCCTTATCTGCAAAATGGGGATGAGGATGACACTGCCCTGTCCCTGCGCAGGTCATCTGCTGGGACTCCCACCCCTGAACGTGACTGTGTTTGGAGGCGGGGTCTTCACGGAGGTAATGAGGTCAGAGTGAGGGCGGGATAACACGCCGCCGGGGAGGGCAGCGGCTACACGCGGGCCGGGTCGGACAGACCCGCCTCCCTCAGCCCCCAGGGCCGCGAGAACGGGCGCTGAGTGGCTGAGGCCGCGCGGCCTGCGGGCTTCTGCGCGGGGAGTGCAGCCGCGTGGGCCCCGGCGGCCGTGGGGCCGGTGTGCACGGCGTGGGGAGCGCGGCCCGCGGCCTCCGCGCCCCGCAGGCTGTTCTGCTGCCCTCGGGTCTGCTGCTTTCCCCTCCCCCTCATTTAATCCCTGCATCTCGCCCTCTTTTAAAACAAGACTTATTTACCTGCCTGAGAGAGAGCGGGCGGGTGGGGAGGGACAGCGCGGGGAGGATCCTGAAGCGGACC
Source organism: Nyctereutes procyonoides (assembly GCF_905146905.1). NCBI lineage: Eukaryota > Metazoa > Chordata > Mammalia > Carnivora > Canidae > Nyctereutes > Nyctereutes procyonoides. The sequence goes on along the minus strand of NW_026575135.1, from coordinate 418,926 downwards.
CCTCGCGGAGCGTACAGCCCCACGTGGGGCTCGATCCCAGGACCTGAGGTCATGACCCCAGCTGGAATCAGGGGTCGCAGGCTCCGCCGCGGAGCCACCCAGGCGCCGCCCGCACCTCTTGGACCCCTAGTGACTGGCCCGGTAAGACCCTTCGGGCCTGGGCTTCCTCGGGCAGGTGGAGGCATCCTGAAGGTGCGCGTGTACCTGGGCCGCGGCGCCTGGCGTGTGTCCCCACAGGGTCCCCGCAGGACCTCGGGAGGCGGGTGGGCCGGACCAGCTTCCTGTCTGTCCGGGGAAGCCCGGGCCGTGGCAGCCGTGAGCTCACGTGGGCCTGAGGCCGCGGAGCCCCGGGCTGGGCCTCTGTCCAGTTAGAGCCCTGCCGGCCCTGCTGCCCCCCCCCGTCCCCCCAGCACCGCGGCCGCGGCCCTCACGCCCCGGAGGAGGCTGCGGCTGAGCCTCGGCTTCTGCCTCAGTGGGGAGCCGACGGCCGGGGTGGCTCAGGGCAGCGCCGAGGAAGGCAGCGGCCGAGTCCATGGCCCGGGTCCTCCCGCCCAAGGGGAGTCCTCGCCTTAACCAGAGGTGGCCCCCCCGAAAGGGTGGGGACGAGGCGCAGGCGGGGAACCGGCTGGGGCTGCGGAGGGAGGATGGGCGCCTGTCCGGGCCTGGTGCGCGTCTCGAGCCCCAAGCGTCCCCACGCGAGCCCCCCCCCCCCGCCCCACCGCCTGCAAGAAATGACGTTCACAGTGGAATTGCCTCTGAGGAGGAAACAGAAAGATCCCGGCCCGCGGGGACGCTGCTCCTCCCGGCTGCGCCCCAGGGGCCCGCGGGCCGCTCCCCGCCCTTTGCAGTGGCACCGCAGGTGCGTCGGGAGCCCCCAGGGCGCTGCGGCCTCTGAGCGGCGAGCGCCTCGAGGTGCGGGGCACAGGGACCCGCCACTGCCCGCAGCAGAGGGCCGGCCACGCGGCGGCTCTGGGGCTCGGCACCCCGGGGTGCGGCCGGGCCCTTCACGCGGGCGGGGGCCGGTGGGGTGCACCTGCCTATGCGGCCCAGCCTCCTCCCTGCCGCCACCTGTTGCCTCTTTGGCAGCTTCTGCTCCCGCGTCCTGCGGAAGGCCCGGCCTGGGTCCTGGTCCACACCCGTCTTGCCCTTTCCCGTGTTCCCGTCACACTTGGTGGAGTCCACACGGCCTGCGTGACCCAAACCCGCATTGGACACTTGGGGTCACCCGAGGTGCCTGCAGCCTGGAGGCAGGGGTCACGACCCAGGTTTGCCTCCTACTGCGATGGGACCTTGGTCCACGCGCACCTGCTCCCTGGGCCTCAGTATGTCACCTGCAAGCTGGGAGACGTGGGCTATCGCCCCACCCGTGACACCACGTGTCACAGGGCCGTGAAGCTACCGAGGCAACTCGCGAGGCCAGAAGGGCCCAGGGTCATCCGCAGGCATCACGCTTCCAGGGACACCGGTACACGGGGCGCACGGCTGTCGCCAACGAGGGAGACTGGGACGGGGCCCGAGGAACACGGGCGGCGTCCTTCCACGGAGGCAGGCCTGCTTCGAGGGGCGGCGGGCGGCGGGCCGACGGAAACACGGAGGGAAACACACGTGGGCGCCGTACAAGCTGGACACGGAGCGAGCGTCAGGGGCGCCCTGGGCGGAGGAGGTCACAGGCCCGCGGCCCAGCGTAAGTCATGGCATCGCATGCCAGCTGCGGGCTTCTCCAGGGGCGTCCGAGGCCAGAGGGTGGGAGAAGCCGTCCTCTCCCCAGGCTCGCCGGGACACAGACCTGAACGCTTTTCCCAGACACCCGCTGTTCCTTATTTCGCTGTCCCATCCTTGGGCAGGTTGGGGTGGGCCGTGGCAGGTCGTGGCGGGTTGTGGGAGACAGTGACAGGTGGTGGCAGGCGGTGGCGAGGGCCGTGGCAGGCCGTGGCGGGCCGTGGCGGGCCGTGGAGGGCCGGAACCGGGCCGCTAACCAGGTCACAGTGACCCTTTAACCTCTGGCCTTGCGTTAGTGCCGAGCCCACGGCTGGAGCACTTGTGGGACAGACACTAGGCCGATGCGGTCAGAGGACGAGGACCCCCTAAGAAGCACCTGGCCTGGGTGCTGTCCACAGGCTGGGCGCCGGGTTACCTCGGCCGGTCCCTGGCCACCCCGCACCCCATTTCCCAGGCTCTCCTGCACCCACAGACTTCAGAACGACCACGTACGCAGAGCATTGACTTCTCATCAGCGGCTTTCCTTTGGTCAAAGCCCCCAAGTTCCCTTCGGGGTCAGGAGGCAGAGAAGCTTCTGGTCTTCCCAGTCTGTGGCTCTGTGCAGGTGGAGACCACCTGTGCGTGAGCCTCACCCCGGGCCGGGAAGCCGGGGTGGGAGGTCTGCAGCTGCCGGCGCCCCAGAGGCCCCCGTAGGCAGCACCCAGGCCCCCCGAAGCCCATCGGCGTCCGTCATTCTCCCATCGGAGGCCCCTGGCGTAAGGAGCAAGCGGCAGCCTGTGCCCTGCACGACCCCGGAGCCCCCAGAGCCCGCGGGGTGGGGGCGGCAGGAGGGGGCGGGTGCCAGGCTCCCCCCTTAGAGCACGGGTTCTGGTTTCGCATTCACAAGGATGAAGACTTAAAGCCACTGGATTACGGCATCGAAAGGTCTCTCACCTCTCAGACCGGAGATTCGTACAATGAACACGTATTGATTTTGTTAAAGAGGAAGAAACACGACAAAGTGGAAACGGTCCCGGAGCGCTGGAGCGGGCAGGGGCCCCGGGAGGTGGCGGCGGCCTCCCTGGGCAGGGACCGTCCGGGCCGTGGGTGCTGACCCCTCCCGCTGGGCTCCCGGGCCCGAGACGCCCACCGGCAGCCTGGGCCTCGCACGGGCTCTGACCTGGCGCAGGCCCGAGGGCTCGCGGCTCACCCTTCCTCCCGTGGGGGCCTGCAGGGGACGGGCTGCTGAGATGGGGGTCCCTCCGCTCTCTGACGGGAAGGGACAGGAAGGCGCCAGGACTTGTGGCCTCCGGCTTCCACTTGGCCATTCATGGCGGTCACCTGGCTGGCGCGGGTCCCGGGGTGCCCCTGCGGCGCCCACCTGGCTCCTCACTTGGCGGCAGGAGCGCCATCTGGGCCGCGGGCGTCGGGCTCCGACGCTGGGCCGTGGTCTCGGGTGGGAGGGCCCGTGGGCTGCGGGCAGCAGGGGCTTCCAGCGGGTGACGGCGGCCGGAGGGGAGACCCCGGCAGAGACTCCCCGGCGGGTGCAGGGTCCTCCGTGGACCACCGCGGCCTCTCACCGCCTCGGCCCACGCACGTTTGTTCTTTTTTTTAATTGGAAGATTGACGTGCACATTGCCGTTTTAAAAATTGTACCAAGTGAAGACTTTCTCATTAACCCCGTCACCTCCCGCCCCCACCATTCCATTTGCGTGGAGACGCGTCCGGGGAGGACGGATCCCGGACAAGGGCTCCTTCTACGAACGGAAGGCGTCGGCCCTCCAAGAGTCTCACTGCGATTTCCTTGCTTGTCTCACTTGGTCACCGGCTGGCGGGAGCGGCCCGGCCCGGGTTGGCACGTGGGAGCTTCACGGGCCGCAGGTCCAGGGCCACACGCCCCGTCTGGACACAGGGATCCGGAGCGTGCTCCCCTGGGGGCTCACACCGCACGGCGGCTCTTGTTCCTACAAGCACAGCCCGGCCGAGCCTGGGGGGCGGACCGCGGCCTCCCCGCGGGGGGCGGGCGGGGGCAGGACGGCCGTCTAGGTCCCCAGGTGGCACCCGTCACCCACCCACCTGTGCCGGGGCGGCGCAAGCAGCCGAGCCCAACACGGTAACGACCGGCTCGGCGCTGAGGACCAGAAATCTGAACCGCATAAGGTCTTCTTCATGTCACCAAATGCCACTCTTTTGAGTTGTTAAAACCAGTTAGAATATAAAAGTCATTCATTCTTCACCCGGCCCCGCAGGCTGGGTGCACCGTGTCCTCCCCGGTGGGTCACCTTGCCGCCTAGGGACCCGCCCTGCCCCACCCTAGGCTAGAGGCGGGAGCCTGCGGGGGCTTCGGGGTGCTCACCTCCGCACGCCCAGCACCCTGCCCAGCGCCCTTCCCGGCCACGTACCTTCTCCTGCGACAGCGGGCTGCCCGGGCTTCCAGACTGCGGGTCGTCCCCCTGGCACTTTGGGCAGATCTGGTCCTCGCTGCTCCTGGGGACACGGGAACACACGCCGCCGACACGTTCACGGGCTGCCAGCGGGCCGCAGGCTCACCGCCCCGTGCCAGCACCCCGGGGCCTGGCCGGCAGCCGCCTGACCTGGGGCGGCGGGGTGTCATCCCCGACTCACCGCCCCACCCTGCAAGGCTGTCGGGTTCAGACACCAGAGCGCGCTTGATCACAGGCGCAGCCCGACGCCCGCCGGGCCGAGGACGTCCTACCCCGCTGACCCGCTTTCTGAAAACCCGAAGAACTCTGAATTCCCAAATACATGTGACCCAGGGCCTCGGGTAAGGGACTGTGGACACGTGGCTGCGTGTGCCCTCTCGGCCACTCTGCTTGGCCTGGGGTCTCACATCTCCAGCGACGACAGGTGACCACAGGCCATTAGAACAAGAAGGAGCCTCCGAGAGCAAGTGACCCAAGGCTCTTCACCAGGAGCGCGGGTCAGACTCTGAGCGGGCGACGCCGGGACCCACATGCTGTCAGAACGCTCCCGAGTGATGCTGACCCACGGGACGGCCACCTGTCGGTGGGAGCACCTGTCGGGGGAGCACTCGCCACAGGGAGCACCCGTCAGCGGGAGCCACATGTCAGAGGGAGCACCTATCAGTGGGAACCACCCATCACAGGGAGCATCCGTCAGAGAGAACACCTGTTACAGGGAGCACCCATCACAGGGAGCCACCCATCAGAGGGAGCCCTTATCAAAGGGAGCATTTATCAGAGGGAGCACCCATCAGCAGAAGCACCCGTTTGCAGGAGCACCAATCGGTGGGAGCACCCATCAGAGGGAAGCACATGTCAGAGGGAGCACCTGTCACAGGGAGCACCCGTCAGAGGGAGCACCCGTCAGTGGGAACCACCGGTCAGGCCCATCTTAGATGGGAGGAAAGAAGGCCCCGGGGATGTTGGGTGGGCCCGGTGCAGACAGAGTCAGGAGCTGAGCTCTTCGGGCCTTAGGCCTGGACCCCCGACACCCCAGTCAGTGCCTGTCCCCGCCTGTCCCGTTTTGGAGGAATGGGGGGAGGCCAAGAGAGCCGCCACGAGAGCCTGTGGTGAACCCCGAGCGACATACAGTCGGCCTTTGCTCCCGGCCTCCCCACCTGGCTTTCCCACAGCCACATCCTCCCCCCTCTGCACAGCCTCCCCCATCACAGCACTCGACCTTCTGGGGCCTTCCTGATTCCGTTTTCCCACCGTCTTACTCCGTAAAGCCCCAAATGAAGGTCACGGTGGGGGCACGGGGTTTTAGCAGCACAGGTGGCAGGAACGTGACCCGGGGCAGGCTGACCCAGCCTCCCCTCGTCCATCTAGGGCCACGGCAGTACAGGGCCACCCCTCCAGGCTCCTCCGAAGATCCAAGGGGACAGTGCTTAGCACACAGTAGGTGCCTGATAGTTGCTCCAGACTGATGCTCATAATACCGTCACCTCCCTGAGTCCTGTGTCGTAAACACACGTACACACGTGCTTTTACATGTTCCATACGACACGCGCGGCGCACACTGCATCTTAGACGGTCGTAGGGTGTATGTTCCGTATAAACAGGCGTTTGCGTACAGACGCACGCAACCTGACACGTTGTCGAGCAATGGAGGGGTGTGGACCCCTGTCGGCGCAGGCGGCTGGAGCCCCCTGAGGGGAGTCGCGGCAAACCGCACCGGGCGGGCGCGTGAAGGAGCCGCGTGTTGACCAGGGGGCCACACCCGTTAGAGGAACTTGCCCGCAGCTGTCGTCGGGGCACGAGGGCGGCGGAGGCGGCTCACAGCCAAAGACACTGAGGCCCTAAGACGCCGGGCGCTGTGCCCCGGGCCACAGGTCAGTAGACGGCCCCACGGGGCGCAGAGGCCCTCGGCGCCCGGCGCCCGGCCCCCGGCTGCTGGGGCCCAACACCCTCCACGGCTGCCGTGCCCGCCGTCCTGTAGGGCCACGGCCGCAGGTGCCGACAGGTGAGGCCACCTGCCCTCGGCGCCCTCGGGGGCCCTGCCCTGGGCCCCGGCCCCCGCCCCTTGCTCCCCCGGCCCCTCACCTCACGTTCTCGGGGAGACAAGCGGCACAGCGGAGGGCCCTGGGCTCTGCCGGCTCCTGGCAGGCGACGGGGGGGCACCCAAAGGGAAACTCGTTCTCGTCGGGCGCCGGGCGGGGGCTGCTGGCCGAGCCGGAGGCCATCCTGGGGCCGCGGGGACAGCAGCCGGGGCAGCGTGGGCCGAGTCGCGAGGCGCCTGTGTGCTGCGCGGGGTCTGGCGCCCGGTCCTCTCGCCGCCTGTGGCTCCACGTCACGGCTGAGTCACCGCGGGGACGGGGCAGGAATTACCCGCTGCAGAGCAAGAAATCCCCTGGATGGTGGCAGGCGCTTCGGGGAGGTCCGTCGTGCTTTCAAGTGAGAGAAAAGGAAAACAAGAGTGAGAAAAAGAACTGAGCCTCGGATTTTCAGGAACTGCAATCCGAGTTCCCAGCCGAGCACCTTGGCTGCCAGGGGCCCCCCTCCTCCCTGGGGACACAGCTGCGACCGGTCTGAGCCCGGGGACCCCAGGAGAACTGTGGGGGAGCTCCCTGCGCGGAAATCCCCAGGGCTCGCAGGCAGGGCCCAGAGCGCATCTCAGGTGAAAGCCGCTTCGCCCACGGGCTCCCGGCCGCAGCTGTAAGAAAACCCGGGCCAAGCCCGGAGGGCCCTCCCCGGCCCTCCCGGCCCTCCCCGGCCCTCCCAGTGACGACACCAGCCTCCCCTCCTCTGGGAGCAGGACGTGCCCAGCGCCCTCCCCACTTCCCCTCAGGAAGTCACAGGGGGCCGCATACTTGGGGCGCGTCCCTGCGTCCTTGCACCTCGGCTCCGAGAACAAAGCTCTAGGTAAACACGAGCCAGGGGGACGCAGGCCACGGGGATGGCTGCCGGCGGGTCCCCCGCGCGTGGGCGACGTCCTTCTGCTCCTCTGGGCAGCCTGGCGGGGGCTGACGGCAGGGCCGGGGCGCGGGGCCCAGAGCAACGAGGCCCAGAGGCCGGGCCGGGCAGCCTGAGCCGCAGGTGCGAGGAAGCCCGGCTGGTTCTCGGGGCGCACGGTGGAGGCCAAGGCCACCGTGGGCTTGCGGAGCCTCCCTGCCAGCACCCCGCGGGCGGGAGATCCCCCTGCGCCTCCCCATCCTGCCAGATTCCACAAACGTCCCCGTGGTTTCGTGGTTTCCAGGCCTGGCCTTTGAGGCCGGACCCACCCACGCAGGTCCCCATCTTCCGCTTACCGGCTGGGGGTCCTGGGCCTGCTCTTTAATTCCTCTGGACCTCGTCCTTGCTCCTGCAAAGCGGGACAGGATAGGAATGTGTCACTTGGTCTGACAGTCGTGGGGACCCAGGGAATGCGGGTGGCCTGCCATGCGGGGCGTTGCCCTGGGGTGCTGGGAGGCCGAGGCGTCGCATGCCAGGGTTTGCGGCCCCACTCCTCAGGACCAGGATGGGAGGTCTCCATGGCCATCGTCCCTACGTGCCTCACGGGGTCGGGGCAGCTCGGCCGTCCTCTGACCCTAGAAGAATTCGACTGTCCCCCTTTCCTGGTGCGGCAAAGAGGAGACAGCGCCTCCCCCTGCAGCTGTGCATCGGGGCACCACCCTGGCGGGCCACCCGCAGCAAACGACCTTGGGGCCTCCTGGAGAGAGCTCCCAGAGGGGCACCCCCTCAGCCCCAGCCCCAAGCTGCGCGTCCCTGCACCCCCACCAGTTCCCTCTCCCTCCGTCTGGCACAGGCACGCACCCATCTCTCCATCTGAGCCCTGGGGCCCTTGCTTCCTGGGCCCTGGCCCCCCTGGGCCCGGCGTCCCCCTACCAGGTCCTCCCTGTCGGCATGGAGAGACGCCCAGCTGTCCCAATAATGAGAGTGAGAAACGGCAGGTGGCATTCCAGCACCGGGTCATGTACTCGTAACCCCTCCCCTAGTCTTCGTGTGACCCCCATGAGGCAGGGAGTGTCACCATCACCCCCACTTTACAGATCAGGGGCTGAGGCACACCGGTTAAGGGACTTGCTCAAGGTCTCGCAGGCAGCACGGGGCTCCTGCCCAGGGCCTGGGCTCCCACCACATTCTGTGTTAAAACGCCCTGGGCCCTCACCCCAAAGTCCTCTCCGGCATCTACACTGTCTCCATGCTTTAAGGGGACTTGTAGAAAGGGCTGTCTACACAGAGAGCTCCTCACTTGAGCCTCTGGAACCATCTCCTCAGGGACCTCAATATTGGCATCACCAGTGCCCGGGCCCCCACCCCAGCACCTGACACCGTTCTGGCCTCACCTTCAAACTCCCTGCCTTCCTTGGCTTCTGCAGCCCTGCGTGTGCCCCGCCTCCCCACCTCTGGCTCCTCTTCCTCCCGGCCCCCTTCTCTTCTGCTCGAGCCTCCCCTGGTCCCGCCACTGCGCGGATCCCCAAGGTTGGAGTGTCCCGTGAGGACCCCACTGGTCCCATCCATCCATGTGACCTTTACGGTGCACCTAAGGGGAGTCTTGGTGGTCTGCCCATGGAATGGGTTTGGGTGCCCAGCTTGGTGACCCTATGCATCCTGGTGTGAGCACTGCTTGTCCCCCCCGCCCCCGCTTGATGGCCTATCTGGGCACCCCAGCCCCGTCCCTGCGGTGCATCCCCACACCCCTGGCGCCATGGCAGTACGGGCAGCAGGTGCAGCAGGTGAGGCAGATGCAGCAGGGGCGGCAGGGGCGGCAGGGTGGCAGGGGCAGCAGGTGAGGCAGGTGTGGCAGGGGCAGTAGGGGCAGCAGGTGCAGGAGAGGTAAAAGGGCCGGCAGGAGCAGCAGGGGCGGCAGGGGCAGCAGGTGCAGTGGGGGGGGGCAGGTGTAGGAGGAGCAGCAGGTGCAGCAGGGGCAGCAGGTGCAGCAGCGGGGCAGGTGCAGGAGGGGAGGCAGGTGCAGTAGGGGCAGCAGGTGCAGGAGGGGCGAAAGGGCTGGCAGAGGCAGCAGTGGCAGCAGATGCAGCAGGTGCAGCGGGGGGGCAGGTGTAGGAGGAGCAGCAGGTGCAGGAGGGGCAGAGGGGCAGCAGGTGCGGCAGGTGCAGGAGGGGCAGCAGGGGCAGTGGGGGCAGGAGAGGCAAAAGGGCCGGCAGGAGCAGCAGGGGCGGCAGGTGTGGCAGGGGCGGCAGGTGTGGCAGGGGCGGCAGGTGCAGCAGGGGGGCAGGTGTTGGAGGGGCAGCAGGTGCAGCAGGGGCAGCAGGTGCGGCAGGTGCAGGAGGGGCAGCGGGGGCGGCGGGGGCGGCAGGGGGGCAGGTGCGGCAGGTGCAGGAGGGGCGAAAGGGCTGGCAGAGGCAGCAGTGGCAGCAGATGCAGCAGCGGGGCAGGTGCAGGAGGGGCGGCAGGGGCAGCAGGGGGGCAGGGGCGGCAGGTGCGGCAGGTGTGGCAGGTGCAGCGGGGGGGGGGGCAGGTGTTGGAGGGGCAGCAGGTGCAGCAGGGGCAGCAGGTGCGGCAGGTGCAGGAGGGGCAGCGGGGGGGCAGGTGCGTCCCTGTCCGTGGCGGGTGGAGGGTGGGGGCCGGGCCCCCGGGCTGCCGCCTCCCGCGGCAAGGGCTGGGGTGGGGGCGGGCTGCGCACCTGGCACCTGGCGAGGCCGCGGCGAGCGGGGGCGGGGCGTCCGGCGGGGCGGGGCGGGGCGGGGGGCGCGGGTGCAGGGGCGCGGGGCGCGGGTGCAGGGGCGCGGGTGCAGGGCCTCCAGCCTCGCCTCCCCGCGGCCCGCGGAGCTTCCGGTGGGGCGTGGGGCGGGGACGCGGCCCGGGAGGCGGAAGCGGGAGGCGGCGGCGGGGGCGGGGGCGGGGCGAGCGCTTCCCGCCGGGGAAACTGAGGCCGCGGGCGGGGTCGCGCGTGGCGCCAAGGCGGGGCTCGCGACCCCGACCCGACCCCGACCCCGCAGCCCGCGTGGGATGGGCGCGCGGCTCCCGAGGGCTTCCTGGTGGGGGCGGCCGGGCCGGGCTCGAGCTCATCGGGACGCCACAGGACCGGATTCCCCGGGACCCTGTCTACACCCGCCAAAGCGGCTGTGGAGCTTAGAATTTTTGTTTAAAACCCGCCAACGGCCTTAATGTCTGCGGATCTGCGGGGGGGGGGGGGGGAGCTGGGGCAGGGAGGGGGCGGGGTGAGGCTCCTGGGGGCTCCTTGTTCTGCCTCCCAGGGAGCATCCCTTGCATCCTCTCCCTCCCCCTCCCTCCCTCCCCCTCCCCCTCCCTCCCCCTCCCTCCCTCTCCCTCCCCCTCCCTCCCTCCCCCTCCCCCTCCCTCCCCCTCCCTCCCTCTCCCTCCCCCTCCCCCTCCCTCCCCCTCCCTCCCTCTCCCTCCCCTCTCCCCCTCCCTCCCCCTCCCTCTCCTCTGTCTCTTTCTGTCTCTTTGTCTCTCTCTCTCTCTCTGCTGGACTTGGGGCCTGGGCTCTTTTTCCTCTGCTTTGGCTTCTTAACCCGAGAGGTGGGCAGCCTCCTGCCCCGGGCAGAGCCGGGCCTACCTGGGGGCCACCCCTGCCTACGGGCAAGAGGGACTCCCGGCCTCTCACACTGGCACCAGGTGGGAAGGTGACCGCTGTGGGCTCTGCTGGGTCTTTCAATCTAAGAGAAAAGCATCGGATTTGGAGTCTCTGGTTTAAAAATTCATGGATTCGGGATCCCTGGGTGGCGCAGCGGTTTGGCGCCTGCCTTTGGCCCAGGGCGCGATCCTGGAGACCCGGGATCGAGCCCCACATCAGGCTCCCAGTGCATGGAGCCTGCTTCTCCCTCTGCCTGTGTCTCTGCCTCTCTCTCTCTCTGTCTGTGTGTGTGTGACTATCATAAAAAAAATAAATTAATTAAAAAAAAATAAAAATTCATGGATTCTTGGCGGTACCCACGGAGGATTTGGGGCCTGTGGAGCCTTTCTCTGGTCCCAAGCACCCTGCCCTCCCGCCCGGAGAGGGAGCAGTGCAAGTGAGCGGCCACCCCACCTCACTCTCTTCATGTGTCACTTCCTGTTTTCAAATTCGTGAGCTCATTTGGTGGAAATTTACCAAGGGAAATAGTTTAATTTTGGAAAGTACCAAAAACTTATCTGTGGTCATTTGGCTTGTTTTGGGGGGCTCTTGAAATCGAGGGGGCATCACCAGAGGACCTTTGAGGCTCGAGGCTGAAGAAATGGAAAGCCCAGCCCGTGAGGCTGAACCTGACTCAGAACGGAATCGAGACCTTTTGGAGGGAGACTCATCTCTACCCAGCAGAGAAATTTTTTTTTTTTCCTAAAAATAAGTTTAAAAAGAAATGCAGTTCATCCGGCTCAGCCCTCCGATCTGGTGGTCTGAGCGGGAGGCTGTGACTCAGGAACAGGGAAGTAGGGAGGGTCCCAGCAGCGCCTCGCACATCCCGTCTGCTGGGCCCACAGAGGACCGAGGCTCCGTCCTCCACCCTCCGGCCGCCAGGCTCTTGGCATTGAAGTGCCCGCCTCGTCTCGCGGCCATCGAGCTCGTGGCTCCTGAAAGGTGCTGGGTACTGAGTGACCGGAGGGACTCTGGGTGCTGTGCAGGTAGAGCACAGGCGACAGGCCCCTAAGCTGACCCCTCCTGGCCTGGCCTGTTCCTAGAGCTGAGATTTTTTTTTTTTAAAGATTCTATTCATTTGAGAGAGAGAGAGAGAGAGAGAGAGAGAGAGAGAGAGAACAAGCAGGGGGAGCGCAGAGGGAGAGGGAGAAGCAGGCTCCCCACTGAGCAGGAAGCCCGACACGATGACGTGGGGCTGGACCCCAGGACCCTCAGATCATGACCTGAGCCCCCAGGGGCCCGTAGAGCAGAGAGTATTCATCCCTTCTAAGATGGAGAACAGAAAATTGGTGAAAACTGACAAAGCCCCGACAACGTGGTGCCAGGAGGAGGGGAGGTGTCTTCCTTCTCACCGCCCCCATCTGAAAACCTGCAGTGAAATGCCGGAGGATGTCCTTACATATTGGAGTGAGCACTGGACTAGGAGTCCGACTTCTCTTTGTTTTTCCTCAGCTCTAAGCCAGTTGTTTGGGGGAAGGAGGAGTTGGAAGATGAATGAATGAGTGCTCAAGGAATAGTCCATAAAACAACACTTGATTGATTTTTGGGGTAGAGGAGAATGACCGTACAGATCATAGGACGCGCGCGTGACGGTTTTCAGACTTTGTGTTCGCTGTAGGGCTGCGCCTTCGCGGGTGCTGCGGCTCAGGCTGCGGTGGGCCGGGCGGAGGGGTCATTGCGGGCTGGGTCACTGGCCCTCGGGGCGGAGGCGGGATCCCACTGCAGCCTGCGGAAGCGTCTAGGTGGCCCCCGTGGAAATGGGAATGGAGCGGAGCGGACGCCTGTGTCCTTTGTGCAGCATCACTTCCAGTTTCCAGATGTGGCCGGCGTACAGGTGGCTGAGGGGGGGCCACCTGGCGGCGGAGCCCGCACCCCTGCCCCTCAGCGCTCCACGTTTCTTCCACAAGAGCCAGGTGGCTGTCGTCTTGAGTGGGCGGAGTTAGCCACTGGGTGCACGTGGGGAAGGAGAGGTCTGTCCTGGGGCAGCGGCGGAGGGCAGGGGTGGCCACGCTGCCGGGGCATCTCCACTGACCCCCGCGTGTGTTTGCACGTGTTAGGCCGCAGGCCATTGCCGGGTCACGGCTGGGGCCTGAGGCCGACAGGCCCGGGCCCATCACGGCCTCCTGGGGCCCCGGGGCGCCCCCGAGCGCAGTCCTGCCCTTGAAGTGTGGGGCCCAGAACTTGGGCCTTATAAATACCGCGTGCTCCCAGCTTGGCCCCTGCGTTCCTTCTTTTCATTGCCGGCAACGTGCTTCGTGTGTCGCAGCTTGTGTTGGTGGAAACAGCTGGGGGGCCCTGGGGGCTCCGCGGTTGGGCGTCTGGCTCTTGATGCCTGCCCGGGCCTTGATCTCGGGTGTGAGCCCTGGGTCGGCTCCGCGCTCGGTGGGAAGTCGGCTGGGGGATTCTCTCTCCCGCCCACTTCTCCTCCCGTTCATATTCTCTCTCAAATAAATAAATAAATAAATTAATAAATAAATAAATAAGTAAGTAAGTAAATAAATCCATCTTCAAAATGGAACAAAGCAAGCCAGTTAGTGAGCAGCTTCCCTGGGAGCTTCACCTCCGTCTCCTCTGATGGCTGCCGGTCCCGGGCCAGGAGGTCCGGTGAGACGGGGGCCGCCGGCGGTCATCCAGGAGAGTCCGTCACACTGGCCTCTTCCGTCCGCATTCGGGGCGTCTCCGGGTACCTGCGCACAGGTGACCGCGGCCACAAGGTGAGCCTTGGCGCCAAATAGTCTCGTGAGAACGGCAGCCTGCGCCGCACGCCCTCTTTGCCCTACTTGGCTGTCATGATTTAAAATGTCCCATGTTTCCTTCTGTTAACCTCTATTTTGCTTCCTTTAAAAGAATCATTTTTAAAGATTGTATTTATTTATTAGAGAGAGAGAGCGAGAGCGAGCACACAGGCAGGGGGAGCAGCGGAGGGAGAGGGAGAAGCAGGTCCCGCTGGGCAGGGAGGGCGCGGACTCCACCCTGGGACCCCGGGGTCACGCCCTGAGCCCCTCGGGCGACCCCACCTCCGGTCCTAATACACTTGTAATGACTGGCCTGTTTACAAGGCTTTTTCTTTCTGCCCCACTTGCCTTCTAGGGAATATAAGAAATTAGATGACTTAAAGCCAATGGGGCAGAGTTGGCGGCGCCCGCTCATGGTTGCTCCCTTGGCTTGGCACAGGCGCGGGCGTCGGCCCCGTTCAGGCGACCAGCCCGCAGGACACGATCCGTGAACACCTGTACCTAAGGGAAGCGTCCCTGCCGTCGCCTGTGCGTCACCTTTCTTAGGGCTGAAGAGCCAGATGCATCCTAACAAAACTAGGAAAGAAGTCGGGTTGCTCGTGGAAGGGCGTTTCTACGTCTGCTAATCTTCCGTCTCCACAATTTCTCAGATTTTAAGGTAAGGAACCGAGTGGCTCTAGAATCGTTGGCCTCAGAGATGTCCCTGGGCTTTCCCCATCATCTTGGGACTGGCCGCTTTGCAACCACAACGGGGATTCCAGTTAATGGTAAAGGCGTCGATGACACTCGGGAATGGTGACGCGGTTGGGCCCAGGAGGGCGAGCTCGTCACCCTACCCTTCTCTTCGCCCTTTCTGTCGCCTCTGTCCCCTGCCCGGAAGGACCGCAGTTACCCAGAGAAGTCCCTTCCTCGGTGCTCTCCCCGCCAGGTGGACCCCCGGGTCCCGAGGCCTTGCTCCGCTGCAGAACCGTTGCTCTCCGCGCACGCACGAGGGGAGACGGGGCGCCCGGGGCGAGGCGAACAGCTGGTGTCCGCTCAGCAGGCGGGGGCGCTGCCTGTGGCCTTCAACTTGCTCCGTCCTCAGGACTCAGCCTGAGAGAAAAGCCCCGGGAGTGGGGAGCGCTTTGCTTCGGGATCGGAGCGGCGGGGGTTGGGGGGCCCCCCGCCTCGGGCCCGGTTCCCTCTGTGACGGGGGTGCAGTCCGGGGCAGGCCCTTGAGCCCTGGAGCCCTGGGCTGGAGGCGGGTGAACTCTCCCGCCCGTCTAAGGGCTGTGTCCCCCGGACCAGGACCCGCGTCACGGACGCTGAAGCTTCCACCTGATGCCTCCTCTTTTTGGACTCCAGACTTTTTTTTTTAAGAGCGAGCAATGTGAAAGCCTCCTCTGAGGACTTGCTTTCAGAGCTCCAGCCAGCTGAGTGTCCAGCACAAGCCAAGACCTGAAGCAAGACGGTGGGGCGGGAGCGAGAGCGGGGCCAGGGCTGCAGCTCGCTGGCGAGGGGGGATGCCCTGCGGGGGGATGCCCTGCGGCGGGGCTGCGGCCCTGGGCTCCGTAAGGCTCCTCTCTTCTGACCTTCTTACTTTACGAAAGGGAGGATGCGGGCCCGGGGGCCGGGGAACGAGCCGACCCCGTAAGTCGCAGGTCCGGAGGGGCTTCCTGTCCGCCCCGGGCCCACGATGTCTCTATGACACCCCGTCCCTTCTTGTCCCTGCGCCCACTTCTCCTGGGCTGCGTCTCCAGGCCTGGGAACAGGGCGTGCTCCTCAGTGTGGCCCCTTGTGCCCACCGGCCTGTGGTACAGAAAGGAGGCCCAGCAGATCCCTGTGACGCGGGACCGACGTGCGCTCTGGAGGGCTCGGGGGTAGTGGGAAGACAGGCCTACCCGCCACTCCTGCGGGCTCCCCACCGGCATTTCACCAAATACATTTTTAGTTTATACCGTGAGCCTCTTTGCCTCTTTTATTTTATCACTGACTTCTTTCTAAAAGTTGGTTCTGCACGCAAGGCGCGATCCCTACCCCAAGGGCTGCGGGCTCTACCGACTGAGCCAGCCACGCGCCCCCCTGGCTCCTTTTGAAAAGAGCCACAGTCTACACATTCAGTGACACTTTTTTAAAAAAGATTTTACTTATTCGCCAGAGAGCGAGCGAGCAAGCGAGCGCACAAACAGTGGGGAGAGGGAGAGGCAGGGACCCCGCTGAGCAGGAGCCCGATGTGGGACTCGATCCCGGACCCGGGACCATGACCTGAGCTGAAGGCAGGCCCCTAGGTAACACTTCCTGAGAGGAGCATCCCGAGTCCCTCGGGGGAGACACGTCTGAAATGCAAAATCAAACAGACAAGGAAAGCCGCCCGGCCGCCTTCCTGGGTGCGTGCCTGGTGACCAGCGTCCAGCCGCGCAGCCGCAGCCTAGGGCAGGGCCCGTGTCCCCGCTGCCCCCCCGGTGACGGGACCGGGGCTGCGGACGGTGGGGCTGGCACCGGCCTCTCCCCACCCCGCTCCTCCTTCCGCGGAGAGCGTGTGTGCCCCCAGCCCCCACCGCCGGGGCCCTCCGAGGACAGACCCACTGGGAAGGACACATCCTGGGAAGCAGGGACCCAGGCGGGCACACTCACGCACACGCGTGCCCACGGCCGCCTCGTCCAAGGGTCGGAGGGAAGCTGGCAATCTGGATTTGTAGGTGGAAGCTCTTGATTTTGAGACCACTCCGCGAGCCAGAAGGCAAAGCCGCTGAGTGGGTGTCTGTGGGCCGGGGCAGGTGACATGGGGCGGCTGGGCTCACCCCACGGGACACCGGGTGCACAGCACAGCCGGGGACAGGGCCAGCATGGCTGGGGACAGGGCCACCACGGCCGGGACAGGGCCGCCACCCCTGTGCCCTCTGAGGACCTTCCTGCTGAGGCCCCGGCGCGGTGCCCCCTAAGCGGGGCGCCCGTCCCAACCCCTGTGCCTGCTCCCCCACAGCCATGGCCCCTGGGCGGTGGCCTGGCCTTGCCCGAGCACTAGGTCCTGCAGGATGTGCCCCCCACACCCGGGCACCCCCTGCCCCGGGCACCCCCGCACCCCACCGGCCTCGCCCGGAGCCTTCACACAGTTTCCTGGAACCGTCAGGGCGGCGGAGCCGTTTCCCTAACTCAGGAGACAACTCAGCAGTTTTGTTTTTCAGCGTCTGGGACTCATAAACCTGGAATCCTGTCTTCGTTTTTCCACTAGAATTTTCCTCGGCTGGGAGCCTGGCCCGGGCCTTGGCCAAGAGGTCGCGCTCGGCCACCCTCTGCCGGGCTCCGTCCTCCCCACCCAGGGCACGGCGGCTCTACAGACGGGGAGACTGAGTCAGGCGGTGGCAGCGGGGAGGCCGCCTCGGAGGAGCCCGAGGGAAGCCTTGCCCGGGAGCGGCGTCCAGGGCGGCCCGTGCCCTGCGCCCGCGCCCCTCGGCTCGTGGGCCTGGAGCAAGGGAGGCGGAGCGGAGCCTGGGCGGCCGGGCGGGTGGGCCGGGCGGGCCGGGTGCTTCTCTCCCTGGGCCGTGAGCCGTTAACTGGCCAGGAGGGAGAGCACGCAGGACCCCGGGCCTTGCTTTCTCTTCCCGGAAAACCCTCGCCCTACCTGGCAGAGGCCTGCGCCTCCGGGAAGCCGTCCTGGCCTGATTCTCTTCCACGCTGATGTCGACCCGTCTGGCGGCCCGCGGCCACTGTCCCCGCCGCGGTCAGAGCGGACGACCACCACTGCCTGCTGCCCCTGCGGGACCCGCAGCTCTCCTCGCGTCTGCGTGGCCAGGCCCGGCGCCCCTGGGCTCTGCGCCCCGCTTCCCGCACCCTCCTGAGGGGGCCCCCCTGTGCCCCCCGCAGTCACTCACACATCAGCATCGCCACGGGCTGCGCTCCCTCGAGTGTCTGTGTGGGCATCTCCATCCTCTTAAAGGACACAGCCCCGTTGGAGTGAGGGCTGCCCCCGCCCCGCCGCGGCCTTCCCTTGCCCTGACCGATTCCACCTGCGATCACCCTATTTCCCAAGCAGGTCACGTTCTGCGGGGCCGGGGGGAGGCTCCTGGGGGGGCACAGCTCAAGCCATCAGGCCCTCCCTTCCCACTTGGCGCATCTGTATCTCCTCCTGCCTTCCCCGCGTGTCCTGGCACCTCCTGAGTCGGGGACTGAAGCATCCCCGATTTCCCCGCCCCTATTCCCTCCACACCCCTTGTCCCGCCTCCAAGAGCTCTCCTGGGGCTGCCCGCGTCCCCACTAGTTCAAGCCACCATCACTTGGTGACACCAGCTGCAAGAGCTCAGTGGCTCCCGGCCTCCCTCACCTGCCTGGTCTCACACTCTCGCCTACACGAAGCACAAAGAGTGTTCTAGGGATCCGCCCCCTGCCCCCCTGCCCCCTGCCCCCACCTCCCTGCCCCCCCCCCAGTTAACTTCCGATCCAGTCCCTCGGGTTCTTTGATCGGCCCCCTGTGTCCCGGACCACGGCCTCTCCCTGGAATGCCCTCTCCGAGCTGCTCCTGGTCAGGAGGCGAAGGGCAGCTTAAGGTCATCTTACTGACCGACACTCGGAGACCCTGCGACCCCCTGGTCAGGAGCAGCCACCGGTTGTTCCCCACCACACACCCTGACTTTATTTCTCTGCAAAGAATTTTGTAAAGAGGTTATTTTTTCTCATTTCTGTAGGTATTTATTGCCTTTTGCCACAGTTACAACGCAGTTCCTCGGAGAGCAGGGGACCTTGTTTACCTTGGTCACACCATCTAGGACCGTGTCCGGAACACGGGAGGAATTCAATAAATATTTATTAAATGAATAATTAATCCTGCCCGGAAGATCTTTGTTTGTGAGCCCTACTCTGCTCCACCCCCCACCTCCGCCCTTTTGGAAATTTATTCTATGCATTTTTTAAATAAAGATTTTATTTATTTATTCATTGGAGACACAGAGAGAGGCAGAGACACAGGCAGAGGGAGAAGCAGGCTCCATGCAGGGAGCCCGACGTGGGACTCGAACCCAGGACCTGGGATCACAACCTGAGCCTCAACCGCTGAGCCGCCCAGGCGCCCCTGGAAATTTTTTCTAAATAACCAACAGGAGGAACAGGGGACACACACCCACTTTGGGTCTTGACGCCTGTTGTCCACGTGGTTTGTGAAGCTGTGAGGTCAGGTTTCATTTCTTAGGCGACCTTTCGAACCCCAGGGGCCGAGGGAGCGTCTGGCCTGGGGGAGGGGGCGTGGCGGTTAGAGACCCGAGCGGCGGGTTAGAGCTGCTGCCACGGGGCTCAGGCGTCCCCGTCCTCCGGGCGCCCGTCCCGAGGTCAGCGGCCTGGTCGGCCCACCTGCTGCGCCAACGCGGTGTGGCCGCGGGAGCTGGGGCGACCGGGGAGCTCTTCCCGGGTTGAGGCCGAGTCCCGGAGGCCAGCTGGGAGGCAGGGAGGCTGTGCCAGCCGCAGACACAGAGGGGCTTGGGCCAGGATCGGCTCCGGACTGGAGCGCCTCTGCCTAGGTTACGGGGTCGGAGCTTCAGGTGCGTCTCTGCAGAAGCTCCGGAAATGCAGGCCTGTCCTCGCGGCTGCACGCACAGCCGCTCGGCGCCCCCGGGTGCCCCATCCAGGTCGGTCAGTGGCGCTGACGACTCGGGACGCGTGGGCACCGCTGCGGGTCGGAGCCTGCATTCCTAGGGGGGCTGCCGGCTTCCTGATGGCGGGAACCACCCCTGGGGCAGAACAGTCCAGAGTCCTGAATCCGGGCTCCACCACCTGCGGGCTCAGCGCTCCCGGGGGGGGGTGTTGGGGTTCAGCCTCTCTGTTCCCCGGTTTACTCCTCTGTACCGTGGCAGTAGCGCCGCCTCACGGGGTTGCTAGTGCATTCAGAGTCACGGGTGGAAAAGACACGAGAGACGCCTAACAACTGGGCAGCGCTTGGCAGGCAAACGGGTCTCCCAGGTGCCGGGATGTGCCCTGGGCACGTCTGCCAGCGCCCTGCGAGGGCGGCCTGCGGTCCCCGCCGTGGCCTCTTGGGCCTCCGACCTCCCCACCCCCCATCCCCTGAAGGGTGGCCTGCTAGGGCCCCACCTGGCTCCAGGCCTTGTCCTGCTGAGGACCAGCGGCCCCAGGGCGGGGGGGGGGCAGGGCCTGGGCGCGGGGCCCGCGGGGTCAACCGGGCACCCCTAGCCTGCCGGGCTCTCCCCAGAGAGCGCTTTAAAGTGTGTGTTTCTAGGCTCGGCTCAGAGCCTGTGCTCAGCAGGGCCAGGGTGAGGCCTGAGAACCTGCCTTTCTGTCTGTCTGTCTGTCCTTTTTTTCCTTTAAGATGTTATGTGTTTGATGCAGAGAGAGCGAGTACAAGCGGGACAGCGGCGGGCGGAGGGCGGGAGAAGCAGGCTCCGCGCTGAGCAGGGCCCGACGCGGGGGACAGTGGACACGGCTCCTAACCCTGCAGCCCCCACCTGGCTGATGTCGCGGCTCCGTCTTCACAGGATCACAGCGAGGGGCTTGCTGACCTCAGGAGCATTGGGGAGGTCCCCGACCACGGCAGGTCCTACGTCCTCACCGTCTCGGTGCCCCGTGGTAGCACGTCCACCGCGTCCCGTGTCTCACACACGCACACACTGCAGCCACCCCAGGGGCCGTTTTCATTTGCACGCTCAGCACATAAGGAAGGAGCAGCCTCCCGTCGGGCCCAGCCCCCGGGGAGTGGAGGGCACGCAGGGGAGGACACGCCAGGTGCTGCTGCCAGGTGGTGGCCCTGGCTCCCCGGGGGCCCTCCTGGCCTGTGCCGTCGGCGGGGAGCTGGGCAGGGGGCTGATGACAGGACCCAGGGTGCCCCATCGGGACCTGAGCCGGAGTCAGGAGATGCCTAAGTGGCCGAGCCCTCGCCGCGCTCCCGGGCGCCTGAACCTCCCGAGCTGTGGGGCCCGCGGGAGGACGCCTGGTGTCCATCGGCACGTTCGCGTCCTTTGAGGGGGTGGGGGGCCTGCAGCGAGACTTCCTCAAGTTGTGCTTAAACTGTGCCGCGTCCTAACGTCGTGCGGAGGTCCTCGCTGCGCCCCACGCCCACCCCGGTCAGGCCCTCACGGCCACTCCCCACGGGCTGTGCCCCGTGATCACAGCAAAGCCAGTGACTGCCCCAGAGCCCAGGGCGCAGGGGGCCCGATGGTGCAGGCGAGGGAAGGTGTGGAATGGGTCCCTAAGCTCGGGCCCAGCCGCCCGCCTCCCCACCGAGGGCGCACAGCGTGGCGGGGCCGGGGCCTGGGCGCAGGTGCTCCCCCGAAGGCCGCCTGCGTGGCCCGGCTGGTCGCTCCCTACATGTGTCGCGGGGGTCCCGGCAGTGGGGCCACTAGCCTCCTGGCTTACAGGCGTGAGAGTGGAGGCTTTGGGAGGCAGAGCAGGTGCAGATGGCTGGGCGACCCCCCGGTGCCCCTGGAACCCCCCTCCCCCGTCCTGTGGTTGGCGCCTTGGAGAGGACGTGGGTGTGTACAGGTGACGCCGAGGCAGGGGGAGGCGGGCAGTGTCCCTGCAAGGCCTGTGTGGGGTGCACACGGATCCTGTGGTGGGGGGCCTGTGGGGAAGCAGCCGTGTTGGGGGGTGAGGCCGTGTTGGGGTGCAGGCCTGGCGGCAGAGGGGACCCGCAGGGCTCTCGTCCTTCACTTCCGTCACCCGTCCCTCCCCCAGGCCAGGTGTGTGGGAGCAGAGAGGCCCATGCCGAGCTGCGCGTGGGGAGCGTCTGGCGGGGCTGCCCCGGGGCGGGTCCACGCGGACCTCTGCAGTACTGGCGGGGCACACGGCTGTGCCCCGTGTGGGCGACACGCCGGGCCCATGAGCCTGCTGGGCGGCCCGGAGGTGACCGGGCTGCCGTTGAGGCCGCGCCGCGGGGGGACACGGCGCCAGCACTGGACAGATGGGTCAGGACGGGGAACACGACTCTTTCAGCATCAGGTTTGAGCAGAAAATAGGACAAGAACGTCGCCCGAACCACGAGATGACCAGCCACCCCCTTCCTGGCCGACGGCGCGAGGCTGCCGCTCCTCCACGCGGGACCTCAGAGGGTCAGTCCCCTCCCCTGCTGCCAGGCCACATCCTGCCCGAGGCCACCAGGCCACCAGCGCCCCGGCCCGGCCTGCGGGGCCACGTCTTCCTCGGGCAGCAGAGAGGCCTTGAGCGTTCAGCCCCCAGTTCCCAGGCCGCGGGGACACAGGGCCTGTCACGGATTGGCTGGATTGGCGGCGGCGCGGCCGCGGGGTCTGGCCGCTGTTTGGAAGCCCTGCCACGGGGGACCCACCGCGAAGGCTGCCCCAAGCTCGGACAGCGAGCCGGGTCCATCAGGATGCGGAACCACCCCCTGCCCCCCCCCCGCCCCCGCCGGGGCAGAGTCTGGGCCGTGGGCTGCACCTGCCGAGGGAGCTTCCACGGGAACAGGGACAGATCCGCACTCCCGGGAGCTGGAGACCTCGCGCTGCTGCCAGGGCCCTGCACGCCTCAGCCGCTCCCCTCGGCCGTGCGCGGCCTTGTCCTCGGTCGGTCGCCCTGACAGCCGGGCTGCTCCGTGGGTCACCTGGGGAGGTCTCCCGGGAGCTGCATAAACTCGGCGAGAGGCTCCAGCCTGCACCCACCTGGGTCTGAGGCCACCATCGAGTGACAGGCGCGGGGTAACCGTGTGCTAGACGGGCGTGTGTGCCCGGAGCCGACGGGCCGCTCTCGGGCTCGGCTGCGCTAAGCGGGCAACGGCGCCCTTCTCGGCCTCCCGTCCCCGTCCGTAAAGCGGGCTCATGACAGCCCCACACCTCGGGGGGGGGGTGGGTCTTGACACGTTGAGTGGGGCCCTACGTGAAGATTCCCTTGTGAGATCAAAGAGCTACCCCCAAATGTCACTTAAAAATCAACGTCTTTACAAATCGGGCGGGTCCCGGAGACCTGGTTGGGGCCAGAACAGTCTCCCCGTTCCCACCCGTCCCTCTCCTCCAGGTTGCTGCCCGCGGCCTGCCTTCCAGGGCGGCGATCCTTGACCGGAGCAAGTCCCGGGGGCATGGCCAGGTGCTGGGGGGACCCGGGGGGATCCCCACGAGGGTGAGGAGAGGCCACTGGAGGGCAGGGGCCTCCCACCGTCTGTTTGCTGAGGGCACTGACTCCCGGGTCTGCGCTGTGGCTCCGTCCACCCGTCCCGCCTCCTGGTGGGTTGAAGCGGCCCCGGCGTGAAATAACAGCACCCCCCCCCGCCCCGGTTCTGCACACGGAAAGCAGTCAGGTTTTATTTTATTTATTTTATATTTTATTTTTTTGATTTTTATTTATTTATGTTAGTCACACACAGAGAGAGAGAGAGAGAGAGGCAAAGACACAGGCAGAGGGAGAAGCAGGCTCCATGCACCGGGAGCCCGACGTGGGATTCGATCCCGGGTCTCCAGGATCGCGCCCTGGGCCAAAGGCAGGCGCCAAACCGCTGCGCCACCCAGGGATCCCCGCAAAGTCAGGTTTTAATGATCCCTTCTCTGTTCCTTGGTGTTTTCTTTCAAGCAAAGGCCATAATGGTAAGAAACCACACTTCAGTGGGGCTACTCTTGCGTCCCCAGCAAGCGTTCCTGAGTGGCGGGTCTAGGAGTCGTTCCAATTTTTATTGCATCTGGTGTCCGATAACCTTGGAAGGAGGCTCTGTCTCCATGCCCCCCAAGGCCATGTTATTTCCGAAAGTTACAGCTCTTAAAATCATCCCCTAATAACAGCAAGTGCCACTAATTCTAAGGAAAGCGAGCTTTCCCAATAAGACCAGCCGTGAATGGTTTTTAGGAAAAAGAGAAGAAAGGAAGGAAGGAAAGGAAGACCCTTCAGCAGCAGGAGCCCAGGGTGAAAACTGTGCATAGCTCAACTAGTTCAGGAGTTTTCACAGCCGTTTAGAAAGATGTCTTCGGCAAACTCATCCAAATTGGCCAAGAACGCCGGGCAGGCTGGGCACGCGGCGTCCGCCGTAGGCCAGTATTCAATCCAGGTCGAGGAGTCCAGGGGGTAGATGTACCTGCCGAGAAAAAGGACAATGGAGCAGCGTGGCGGCGGCCGCGGGGAGAGGGGGCCACGGCCCCGGAAGCCCCGGAAGCCCCGGAAGCCCCGGAAGCCCCGGAAGCCCCGGAAGCCCCGGCTGTTGGGGCGGCTCAGGCCCCTCGCGGCCGCGTGGTCAGCCGGGCTCTGCTCACCGCCCCCCCAGGGAGGACACCCCCCAAACCCCAGGAAACTGCTTGGGGCTCCCACGATTAAAGGCAGGAACGGTATCTGTTTCAAGCCCTATTCTTCAAACAGAGACAATAAAATGCATAAACACTTCTCTCTTACAAACAGAACATGTCGTCTGAGACCCTACTGAGGGGCGGATGTTGGGGGGGTCGGATGAGCGCCCTCGAGCGTCGTCAGACCCGGGCCCCGGGGTTCATTGATCAGTGAGCACTCAGCCGCCCTCTGCGTTTTGAGTGGTTCGTTGTCTTAAATTCGCGTGTTTCACTGCTTCTGGGCCTTAGATCAAGTGTGAGTTCACACCGTTGCGTTTGGGCTCCTAACTGGTGGTCTGCTGGTTGACAGCAGGACACAGCGGAAACACGTCACTAAGAATAAATGACGCCTGGTTTGGAAGGGAAGACCAGAGACTCCAACAGGACTTACTTGAAACTGAAATTGTGTTTTATCTGGAGGGCTTCTTTACCCATAATTAAATAGCGTCTTCCTTTCTCCAGCTCAGCGTTCGCACACGTGGCCTTTTTAATGAAGGTGATTTCAGAGTCTTTCTGGGCAGCGGCCTCGCCTGGGAGACACACAAGTGGACGGTCACATGCATGTCACGACGCCGTGAGCGCAAGCGCCTTAACAACTCCAGTTCCTCCGGCTGGCGACGGAGGGGTCTAAGTTGATGCCGAGCGGCTGCCGGAGAGTGGCAGCGTCCCTACGGTTACGGCTCTGGGATCTGGAACCAGGCTCGCTGCCCCTTGCTGGCTGTGGGGCCCTGGACGGGTGAAGGCTCAGACCTCGCATCCGGAAGGTGGGAACGACGCTAAAACCCACCCCGTACGAGTCCCGTAGGAGGCCGGAGGCCGTGAACGTGTGAGGACGGCCTAGGCCCGAGAAGCGCCCCGGAAGCACTTCTTCTTCCCGTAGAACCGGGAATTGCAAGACCTTCTCTACGGTTGAACATTAATCCCCAAATGTCACATAACAAGATGAAAAGGTTATTTGGTTGCTGGCAATGACCGGCTTTGTAGACGCGAGGGGTGTGTGAAAGGACTTGGAGGACTTGAAAGAGGGGAACTCTGGGACCCCCAGGGGAGGAACCCGGGAGGAGTCGGGACGCAGGCTGCCGTACGGGGCACGCATCCCCTCCCCTGTGGCCGGGCTGCCCTGCACCCGGGTGCATCCGCACCTCTCAAGGCCGCCAGCAAACACCCCAGATGTTCTTCGTGGTAAACCGCTGTCTCTCCCTTCCTCCCACCCTACCTGGATTTCTGTCACAATGTTGGCGTCTACGCAGCTGTGTCTGGGAACTCCCTGAGGCGGGGCCTGGGCCTGAGTCATGGCTATAGACTCGGACCTGGGGGTCAGCTGTTTAACTCGGACGGAGTCATCCGAATCATTAAATCCTGAAAAACTTCGGAACCTAGACGTAGTAGTAGATGTTTCTCCCCCGATGACCGTGAGGACATGACTTCCCCAGGCAGCAGGATCTAAGCTGCATCCCCAGCGCTGCTTACCAGCTCGGCCCCGTCAGGGTAGCAGTGTCGCTGCTGGGGCCTTACTATTATTTTCAAAAGCCTTTTGCTGTGGAAATTTGCAGCCTACTCAGAAGAGGGACTAGGTAACTAACCTCAGCTTCTACCGTCACGGACCTCTTCCCCATTTACATCTTTACTCTGAGCCCCCTGTGTTTTAGGGGAAACATCAGCTCATCATTATTCTTTTTTTTTTTTTAATTTTTTGCTCATCATTATTCTTGAACTGCATGGTTGCCCTCTGCTCTGGATAGTTTAGTGTTTAGTTTGGCTTGTTGTTCGTGTGCAGCAATTCTTGGGTAAGTGGTGAATAGGTGGTGTTCTGATATTTACATAAATTTAAAATTTATATATATTAAAAAATGAACACCCAGAATGAAGAGATAATGAAGTATGCAAAAATCTCTTAACATTTCCTTTTAAACATCATAAATATGAATCTTCCGGACAGACAGGAGGACAAAGAAGAAATGATACTGATAAAAAAAAAAAACACTACAGCTTGGAAATCATCTGATACTGTGAAATATTCCAGAACAACCTGGAGTGTCTTCTGATACTATGCAAGAATTGGTACAACATAAGACAAATAATTTGTATTCCCAGAATGAGGAGCACTTGATTATTTCAGTAAAAATAGGAATGGCTTATTCTCCCTTAGAATGTAAAAGCTGGTTGCAAACGGTGCTTCCCACCCTGTGAGAAGATCAGGGTGCTAACCACCTGTTTTCATCAGAGCGACAATCATGGTTCAGATTAAAAAAAAATGTGATCATCAATGAGAAAAAAATAGAATAACATCACAAATCGATTTCATACAGTGAAACATTTGAAATAATAAAAAGCAGAAAAACATTCTTTTTTATCAGAGTATTGATCAAGCAAGTAGATTTGGAAAGCATTTATTAGAAGCTAACTCTAGTCTATGGCTAAAAATGCTCAAGCATTTTCATACTTGAAACACTCGAAAGAATTTCAAAGGAGAAGAAAATCAGTATAAACATAAAGGTACAATGTAGACTTGCGGTCCTACTGACTGCAAAAGTTCTATCTACTGAAATGAGAACACAACTTTTTGGAAAATATAAGTGAGGTGACAAAATTTCAATCGTTCTTGAGAAATCGACTACTTAATATAAAAAGTGATAAAAGTCACATGAAATTTAAAAATGGAAACTTCGAAGATAACTTACTGGGTTTTATTGATTTCAAGGTACTGGAAGCAACAACAGAGCAACATATCAAACTGTTTGAGAGAAAAGGAGTCAATGAGGAATATTTATGTGAACACCTTATTGGTGCAAATAGAATGTTAGAGAGGAGCTAGGCTTCAGCAAAAATTCTGAAATTCCCAGCTATTCCATTTGGCATCAACTGAATTACCTACCAAGCAGGTACCAAGTGTCTCTAGACACTACATAGATGCGAGCCAAGCAAAAACTCACCTTACATATTATCTTCATAAATTTAGTGTCTCCTACAACATACCTAATACGACACTAGGCCAAAGGAAGTCATAATAGGAAAAGCTTTAAAAATCGCAATAATGAAAACTGGAAAAATATTGGGGTTTTGACAGGCTGCTGGTAGTGCTAGCATCACAAAGGCAGTTTGGAAATCCTACCAAGCCCGATTGGCTCACTTCGATACATGCTGTGGGATAGGAGCAAATATTTAGAAAGTGGATCGATATGTGTTGGTGATTTGCTCATGATAGTCTAGCAGTTATGTCAATACCATCTTCAGATGTTCAAGAAAATATATTTCAGCTTTAATAAGCTCAGAGATTAGAGAAAGAATAATGGAATTGTATAAAAAATAAAGGGAATCCTGGGTGGCCCAGCGGTTTGGCGCCTGCCTTTGGCCCAGGGCGTGATCCTGGAGACCCGGGATCGAATCCCACGTCGGGCTCCCGGTGCATGGAGCCTGCTTCTCCCTCTGCCTGTGTCTCTGCCTCTCTCTCTCTCTCTCTCTCTCTCTCTCTGTGTGTGTGACTATCATAAATAAATAAAATAAAAAAAATAAGAAAACTTATTTGGAATCCTTAGAATGCTTTAAGGAATCCTTTGTGTGACCATTTATATAATTTGACAAGTAGTTGTGAAATACTTACAGCTTAGTTTAATTAGAGAATAAAAAGGAACACAGTTTACAGTGTTTTATATGTTATTTTCCACATGAATTCATTTCATTGTATTGGTCATTAAAAGCCTCGTTGACCCTCACCTGGCGTCCAGCCCGCCACTCTGCGCTTCACAGATGCTCCGACCTGGTTTCCCGGCTTCTACTCTGATCCCTCCCACAGGGAAGCCAGGATGGTCTTTCAAAACCATAAACAGATCATGTCACCTGCCTGCCTCAAACCTTGTATTAAATAGCTTCCCCTTGGACTTCTAGAATAAAATCCGAATTTCTTGCCATGCCTTATAAACCCCTGGGGGGCCCAGCTTCTGCCCATGTCTCAGCTTCATCTCATACCAGTGTCTCCCGGTCTCCGTCACCCAGGGCTCCTTCAGCTCCTGATGGTGCCAGGTCACCTGCTGTCTCGGGGCCTTTGCATGTTTGGTTTCCTCTCCACCCCATCCCTTTAAAAATAGCTGGGATCCCCGGGGGGCCCCGCGGTGGAGCGGCTGCCTTCGGCCCAGGCCATCCGTCACCCCGGGTCCCGGGATCGAGTCCCCGCAGGGAGCCTGCTTCTCTGCCTCTCTCTCTCTGTGTCTCTCATGAACCAATAAAATCCAAAAAAAAAAAAAAAGAAAGAAAATGGCTAACTCCTAATGCCACCCCTAAAGGACGCTGATATCGCACTGAAGGAGTTTCTCACATGAGTGAATGACGTGTCTTACATGTCTACCTGTTACGATTGATAAAGGTCTAGTTTGTTTGTTCCTATTCTTTTTTTGTTTGAATGTGTCTCCTTGAACAGAATATTGATTTTTTCTTTTCTTTTTTTAAAGATTTTACTTATTTATTCATGAGAGGCACAGAGAGAGGCAGAGACAGAGGCAGAGGGAGAAGCAGGCTCCCTGCGGGGACCCCAGTGCGGAACTGATCCCCGTCTCCAGGATCACGCCCGGGCTGCAGGCGGAGCTAAACCGCTGACCCCCCCCCCCCCGGGCTGCCCCAGAATATTGATTTTATGAAGGCGAGGGCTCTGGCTGCGTTATCCAAGCTGTGTTCTCTGTGTCTAATATAATGCCTAGTCTATCAATATAATGCCTCACATAATGGTAGCTGGTAAGTACTAAATATTTGTTGAGGGAATGAATGAATGAATGAGTGAGTGAACGAATGAATGCTTACCAGCTTTGTAGACATCCAGGAGGGTCGCAGCGTACTTAATGAAGACATTTTCCTTAGTGATGGATGTGATAAGGACTTTATAAGCTGGTGGAAGAAACAACACAGGGATGCAAGCTTAACATCACTGCCGCCACGTCCAGCGAAACCGGAGTTTATCGAACAAATGAGAAATGAAACCCAGCACGCGCTCTTACAGGCCCCCGAGGTGACTCTTACACCTTCCAAAAGCCTGAGTACCCCCATCTGCTTCTACTGATCATTCCACTCAGCGATCAGCCCCGGCCACGGTCACAGGACGGGCTGACTAGGGGAAGAGCAGCATTAAACTAAAGGACCGAAGCCTGCTAGACAGACGAAACACGCCTCGTCCGACGTGAAGCTCAGATTCGGGCCCTTTAGGGTTAGCGGCCATGCCCACGGGGAACGTGCCCACGGGGGGGCCCTTATCCATCAGTCCTGCCTGCCCGTGGGCCTCGGGTTCCCTCGCCTTGACTCCGCGGATACCCCCCAGGGCTTCGATCTTTGGATTTTGATAGGATTCCGTGTTTTGACTCATCTTTGCTTGGACTGGCAGCTGACGTGAGACGTTCTCTATCCTGTTTTCATCCAGGCATCGATTTTTAATCCACGGTATTAGATCGCAGTTTTGGACTGAGCACCTTGAAGGGACCTATCCCTTCCGTGTAGTCTAAGAAAAGTTCCTCTCATTTTTGCTTTTGATGGGGTTGGAGTGAATGGCCTCAGAGATTTGCCCATTTTTGAGATCCTAGCTAGCAAGAGGAATGAATGAATTCGCTGTGCCGGAACCAAAGGCCAAATGAATTAGTAGTTAAAACAGATTTTAAAATGTCCTGACTATCAGATTTATAAGTCTCTGCGGTGGGTATGGGTAATGCCTACTATGCGCCTAAGAGGAGGGAGGGAACTATTTTCTTTCATTTCTATTTATTATTCCAATACCAACCCCTGGACTTCAAAAAAACACAGACAAGTCTTCTCTTGAAAGTAATAAACTAAATCCAGATGGCATTGGTTCTCTGTTAAAGTACTTTTCTGATATTTAAGAGTTAAAAATAGTTCTAAAATGGAGGAGATAAATAATTTAGTGAAATTTTTATTAAAGCATCATAGTGTTCAATTCTCAATGTATCTTAAAAACTGCAGCGGGTCTTGGCTGAGTTAGGCAGCTTTTGAGCCTCTTTAAAGAAAATCAGGGGGCACCTGGGCGGCTCAGTCGGCTAAGTGTCTGCCTTCAACTCAGGTCAGCTCCCGGGGTCCTGGACCCGGTCCCAGGTTGGGCTCCTGCTCAGCGGGGCGTCTGCTTCTCCCTCTGCCTCGGCCCCTCCCCTCCCCTCCCTTGTTCACGTGCTCTCTCTTTCTCACTCTCTCCCTCAAATAATTAAGTAAAACAAAAAAAAATTAAGTAAAACCTTTTTAAAATATCAAGATGAGGTCTATGGCAACACAATAAGCCGTACCCAGTTCATTCTGATGGCTGTATTTCCAGTAAGAGAGTTCGGTGTAATGCAATGGAAGTAATGCTGGAGACCACGATGAGTCTTAGTTTTACTACTTATTTCCTGCATGACTTTGAACAGATTATTTAATCTCCTCGAGCCTCAGTTTCTTCCGTGGCAAACTATAGATGATTCTCTGTTACCTCAAAGAGGTCTTGTGGGACCCCAGTGAGAAACCATATATGAAAACAATCAGTAGACACACAGCGCTGAATTCACGGTACTTCTCTTTCTTTTATAAATAATACCCTACTTTCAATACACACTAAAAGGTTTGAGATAGTGTACAATACGCTCTCTTCCTCTCTACAAAAAAAAAAAAAG
The DNA here is from genome assembly GCF_905146905.1 of Nyctereutes procyonoides. NCBI lineage: Eukaryota > Metazoa > Chordata > Mammalia > Carnivora > Canidae > Nyctereutes > Nyctereutes procyonoides. The sequence continues at coordinate 388,611 of NW_026575135.1, read as the reverse complement.
CCAGAAATAAACATTAGAAACCGTGGACAGAAGACAAAGGAATGAATCCTCTGAACTTAAGAGGACTACAACCACACTTGGGCGTTTGGCTTAGCTCTGAACAACCAGAAGATGTTCCTTTTGAAGAGGAGGATGGCAATTTTGCATATGTTTAAAATGATTTATTTATTTTTTTAAAGATTTATTTATTTATTTGAGATAGATACAGAGGGGGGGGCGCAGAGACACAGGAGGAGGAAGAAGCAGTCTCCATGCCGGGAGCCTGACGCGGGACTCGGTCGCGGGACTCGATCCTGGGACTTGATCCTGGGACTCTATCCCGGGACTCCAGGATCGTGCCCTGGGCCAAAGGCAGGCGCCAAACCACTGAGCCACCCAGGGATCTCCCTAAAATGATTTATTGTTGATATTTTTACCTTGTCTTTGAAAAAAAAATTTTTTTTTTCAAAAAAAATTCTAAGCCCCTCAACCACCTTTGTCTCTGCCTCTGCTCGAATGAAATCTTACACCTTTGTGGCCTCTCAAAAGTTCTCTCTCTCTCTCATTTTTTTTTACTCTTACACGACCTTTATTTCCCCCGAGGGGGGGGGCACCGTTCCTGGAAGTCCCGCAGTACCAGGTCAATGCGTGGAGTGGACGGCCCACGCTCCTACTCTATCTCCTAATCCCAAAAATCTATTTAATATATTGTCCTCGGACAGAGGATGTATCAGATGTTAAACTGGCAAGAACAGATACTACCCTTGATCTTAGCCAGAAGGCCGAGAAGTGATTCAGAAGTTCTCTTTGGATATATTTTAATTCGACATGTTTAATTTGATGGGATCTATTGGAGTAAAGTGTCTTGGCTACATGCGTGCATCACTCCTGTCATTTCAAATGAAAGTCACATTCCTTTGCTGCAGGACAGGTAATCTTGCAGGTTAATGCTGAAAATCCATGGTGTTTTCTTTCAAGGGAACACATGGAACGTAGGATCCAATTCACTGTGGAAAGTTGCTGATCTCTCTGATCGCGCATTCATAAAATTTCATGTTCAATAAAACTCTATATAGAAATTTTGAACTCACCGTAGGCAATATCTGGTTTACAGGCGGTTTCTTTCCTCGCATCTGCAGAGATCGTCAGATCCAATTCTGCCTGCATTTGTCCGCAGTCAGCTGGATTTTGTGAAAAATGGTAAAAGTTAGATTAACGTAAAGAGGCAGACACTCCCTTTGGCAGCAAACACAGTGTGCATAAACCCTGACAACCCAGTAGGACCTAACACATACCAGGTGCCAAGACCTGTCCATTTTTCCCTCTTCCATGAGGTGAATCGTTATGTAAAGCAACAAAACAAACAAAAACAAGAGGCTTAGAATGGGTAGTCACCCCATATTCATGTGCTTCCATTAAGAAAGGAGGAAAAGTTCCCATTTTTGAGTATGGCTGAAAGTCCCTTAAAGGAACCACAATGATAACTGGACTGATTCTTGGCTATAACTTGGTACAATCAGTACCTGAGAAACATGAAAATGCGATGGTGTTTGAAAAACAAAGTAAACCCCGAACCAACCCAGACCCTCAGGGAGTCAGTTGTTGATCATTGCTGAGTTCTGGGTCTCTTCCTTGACCAAGGAGACGGCCTTGGATTTATAGACAACTGAAGGGAATTGAACAATAAAGAGAAAAGGACAAAGAAAGGAGCTAGTGGCTCCGTCCTGAGCGTCTGTTCTCTCAGACCGGGGGCCTGGGCCTGTCACATTAAACAGACCCGGGGAAACGTGACAGCTCCACACGCTGCTAGGCCTCGGCCGTCCAACACTCGTCTAGCTGGCGCTTCTCTGCCTGTGGGCAGTAGGGACTAGCGGGGTGTTCAGACGCTGTTGAGGAGCAGCTCTACAGCATCCAAGGAATCAGCGGAGGCCTCTGCTCCCGAGACGTGACGGTGGGCCCATTAGCCCCGGATGACGAGCGGCGTCTTTGCACAAGCAGGCGGCCTGAACGTGTTACGTGCACTTTACCTTCTACGCATTTGCACGTTACTCCTTCACAGACTTTCTGCAGTTTGGAACCGGATGGGCTATAGAACACGGTGCACTGCTTATCTGCGGCAATGAAAGCGTCGTTAGGAGCGGGGCCGTGATTAGCACACAGCACATTTATGGCTCAGTGGGTCTCTCCCAGGGGGCCTCGGAGGTCAGTTATTCCAAACCCTTCTTTTTGTGACTTAGGTGCAGGGAGGTTAAATCGTGACTCGTCTCTTCTGGTGTGGGCCCCTCAACCCTCCCTCAAAGTGATTTCCCCTTCTGTGCTTGAAATTTTACTGTTCGATATTTATTTCTTAGAATCAAGATATTTGATGCTTCGGCGAATGAGAGGAGACAGGTTGTGTTACATGAGCGTCTACAGAGAGGCCTGTAATCGTTCAGGCTGGAGAGAACAGCGCAGGAGGGGCCAGGTATGTTCCGTGTGATTTCAGAAGATAAAACTAGAATGAATGGGTGTGAGAGTTTGGTTCATTTCGAGAATCTTTTTTAACAAGTAGAACTGTCTAAAGTGGAGCTATCTGTCTTGCAGACCAAAGAGCTTTCTGATCATGTAGTGTTCTCAGAAAAGACGAGTGATCCAATGGTGGGGGTCATTCATTCATTCAACAGTTATCGATGCACGTTATGCACCAAACACTGTGTTGGATCTGAAGGGGCACAAGGATGAAAACGTTGTGTCTGGGTTTGGTGAGAACAACATGACAACGGCTATGACGGAGCTCTCTGCAAAATGTGATGAGACCAAAGGTGGAGTGATCGATTCTGGGGGGCTGAAGACATGGGGGAGGTAAGTGAGCTTCTCCCGAAAGGAGCGATGCAACGAGTACCGTGAGGAAGGCCCCTGAAGAGAGTCAGAGGGATTACCTGGCCTGTGGTATTCGTACACCGTGAACGTGGCAGGACTCAGAAACCCAACTTGAAAAAGCTCAAATATCCGGAATCGAACACAAAGGAACTCATCCGAAGGAATCTGTTGAGTAGATTCAGGGTTTGAGGAAATTATGGGAGAGAAGAGACTCAGCGCCTTAAGCCCGTAAGTTCCGGGTAGTGATGGGAAACGGGCGCGGGTAGGAGGTGGCACTTACGGAATCCAGCTGCAGGATAACATGCCCGTCTTTGATCTGGTAGTCAGTGAGCAGCTGATCCACTCCTTCCACAAGCTGAGCGAGGACAGGAAAGCTTGCATTTAATTTCATTATTTTCTTTTTAAAGTTGATCTTTTTTGTTTAAATGCATTCACCCGATATCGGGGGTGTTAGACATGGGGTGTAATCCACTATTCAAAAAGTCGAAGAGCAGCTCCCCCCCTTGAAAAAGTCTGGACATGTAGTCATACGCGCTCACGTTTTGTTCAGACTGGGCCAGGATGCGCCCCCACTTTACTTTGAAAAATCAAAACCAAGGTCGATTGTTGGTTTGGAAAGAATATTTTAGGTGATTCTATGAAAGTGATATGTTAAAATGAAAAGGAAATAGCTTTATCTGTACAAGAAAGCAGTAAAGAAAACCCAGCATCCAGAACAACACGTAAGAGAACACTTACAGCTCGTAGGTCTTCTATGTTTGCGCTGACTCCGGTAGGCAGGGAGATATCCATCACGGCGTGGGAGGACCCAGATGATGATTCTTCTTTGCTGGGCTTGTAGCTGGAATAAATCAGAGATTAGGAAATGGAGTAAATAAGTGGACAAGGAAATCCCAGATCAGAAATGAGTGAAAAAAATGAACAAGAAATTTACATACAGAAAAATCCACAGCACTTCATAAAACAAGATAATGAAAAGGAAAATAAGTGGACAAGATTGTTTAAGACAAGGCCTTATTTCTTAGTAGGCTTTAATTTTTATTCGGGCCTCCACTTACCTGCTTCTCTATAACCCATGCATTGCAATCCCTACATTTTAGATTTGCAAGAGATCTTTGGGTCATCTATTCCAACTCTTGGCTCACTTGACCGATACTTTATTTTTTTTAAGATTGATTTTTTTTATTTTTAGAAATATTTTTTTATTTATTCATGAGAGAGAGAGACAGAGAGAGAGAGAGGCAGAGACCCAGGCAGAGGGAGAAGCAGGCTCCATGCAGGGAGCCTGATGCAGGACTCAATCCCGGGACCCCAGGATCACGCTCTGAGCTGAAGGCAGACGCGCTTAACCTCTGAGCCACCCAGGCGTCCCTTAAGATTTATTTATTTGAGAGAGAGAGAGAGAGAGCATGAGTGGGGGGAGCAGAGGGAGGAGGAGAGAGAGAACCCCAAGCCGACTCCACACTGAGTACAGAGCTTGATGTGGGGCTTGATCTCATGACCCTGAGAACAGGACCTGAGCCGAAACCAAGAGTCGGATGCTTAACTGACTGAGCCACCCAGGGGCCCCCTGACTGATACTTTAAATAACGGAGCTGGAAAAGACCATAGAAGTCATTCAGTCCTTTTAATGAACTAGTTGAGGAAACTGAGGACGATGGTTAGGTACTGGTTCAAGCTCACACCACTAGTTCACTCTCCAGAGCTGCGTAAATCTATTGATTCTCATTCCTGTTCCCTTTCTAGTGGAGCCTATTTGAAAGAGAAAATTTGTTCTATGTTGGAAAGAGACTCAATAAGCATGTTCAGGAAAAGGCTGGAAGGAAATACCCGAAAATGTTCACGGCTACTTTCTCCGGATGGCGAGAATATAAGTGACGATCTCTTTTCCTTTCCATGCTTTTCTATGTTTTCTAAGTTTGCCACAATGGATACTTTATCTTTCAAACACTGTTTTAAGGACTATCGTCTGTCTAGGAGGGAGCTAAGGAAAAAGGCAGAGGGGGTAAAAATGGGAGAGCTGGTGGGTTTTTGGTTTTTAATGATAACAGAGGGAAAAAGCTCCGCTTGAACTGGGGGATCAGTTATTTTCCGTCTGGAAAAGGCAAGGAAGTGGACTCTCCTCCCCTACAGCCTCTAGGAGGAACCCAGCCCATTGATTTTAGGACTTCTGGCCTCCAGAATTAGAAGAGAATAAATTTGGGTTTTTTCACCATTAAGTGTCTGGCAAATTGTTAGCTGGCAGCAATAGGACCCTGTTAGACCAATGTAGGCGTCTGGGTTCGTCGGCAGAGGGTCAGCCGCTGGCTCCCGCCAGGATAACCTCCAGGGGCGAGGCCAGAGCTCTGGGTAGTTCTGAGCGCTCTCCCGCTGACCTCCACGTGCAGCCCGAGTTGGGAACCACTGGCTGATAACGGCCGGGGATTTTTCTGGCGGAGTGTGATTTTTCTAAGTAGGAGACTAGGAGCAGCTTATAAGAAAATCTTTTGCTTTTTCTTTTCCTAATACTTCTATCTCCTCTCTACCTTTCTGGGAGATAGAAAAAAAATAATAATATTACAGTGTTTGAATTAGAAGAAGGCCGAAAGTGGAAGGGAAAACCATGAGCAAAAACATAGCTGCTCTGTACAGGAAGTAGCTAAGAATATCCGTTATGTCCTGCATGTTAAAAAGTGCACGATTTTGCACCTTACAGGCTTCTTAAGATTCAAAAAGATACAAAGAGAATACAACGGCACAAGTCAGACCTCGAAGTCCGCGCTCCCCTTGGTGGAGACAGGCTCACCTGGCACATGCTATGATGCGCTTGTAATCCGAGTCGCTGTAGCCTCGGAAGCTGGACGCTAGCACACACAAGGACAGACAAGCAAACAAAAATGACAGTGAGCCACTCTGAGCTGTTTTGTACCTGTCGGAAGAGAATAATTGACGAAATGGTCTCTGAACGCACTTAAAAATGATCTATGATTTGGAAGTTGGCACTTCCAGTGATCTTATTATTTTTTTTTTTTAATTTTTATTTATTTTATGATAGTCACACAGAGAGAGAGAAAGAGGCAGAGACATAGGCAGAGGGAGAAGCAGGCTCCATGCACCGGGAGCCCGACATGGGATTCGATCCGGGGTCTCCAGAATCACGCCCTGGGCCAAAGGCAGGCGCCAAACCGCTGCGCCACCCAGGGATCCCCCAGTGATCTTATTTTTTAAATATTTATTTATTTATTTATTCCTGAGAGAGAGAGAGGCAGAGACCCAGGCAGAGGGAGAAGCAGGCTCCATGCAGGGAGCCCGATGTGGGACTCGATCCCGGGATCCCAGGATCACGCCCTGGGCGCAAGGCAGGTGTCAAACCGCTGAGCCGCCCAGGGATCCCCACTTCCAGTGATCTTAGTGGAAATTCATGGCTACGGGCGATACCAACGGTTATAACAGTTCTCGGCTCTCGAAGAACTTCTAACTGAAGGAAGGAGCTACGTAAGGTAACATGTCTGGGGAAGGTCGGGGGAGAAGGAGCTGATGCCTGGATTCACTGGCCGGTAGGAGTAGGTCTTCGTGCCGCCGGTGGGAGCTCTCGGGGCGGGAGCAAGCACACCCCCGACCCGGGCCCCGGCTAGGGGAGGACTGCGGTGTGCAGGGGGCAGCGGGAGGGGAGAAGCCACCCACAGGAAGAGGGATGTGATGGCCTCGGGCAGGGGGAGAACGGGGCACAAGATTACAGTGCAAACTACGCCGTTTTACCTTCTATGTCTTGGGAGTCAATTTTCAAATCAAAGCTGCAAACTTCCTCAGAGGTACTGGTTTTTTGAACCACGGTTGTCACCTACGTGGGGACGAGTGAACAAGAGCATTTCATTTAGAGTAGGACAGCGGGGAAGGCACACTGGCAGCACTTTTGCTGCAGATGGTGTGCCTGAGGTATCGTGTCTACAATCCAGTGCAAATGGGGTGCAGTAAAGACTCATTTCACGGTAGCTGGGACTGTCAGCAGACCCCACAGTTTGCAGCACAGCTGAGAAGCCCCAGGAGGGGAAAGAAGCAACATCTCTCCAGCCAGAATCTTCCCAAATCCCACGCAATCAAATCCGAGCACCCGACTGTTCAGGAAAGTTCCTAGGCCTCTGACCCTTGAACCCGAGCACTCTGATTTTACGCATAATATTACAAGGCTAGGATGTATGGTTTTCACCCGGGCCCCGCGCCACCGTGGTAAACAGCACGTCACAGGTGCGCATGGAAGGGCAAGGGCGCTGCGGGAGGGCGTGTGTCGAGAGTACCTAGAAGCGACAGAGAGGTGGACAGTCCACGTCCCCACCAACCCAACCTGCCATCTTACAAAGTCTTTGAAGGGATAAATGTGCTCAAGATTCGAGCATCATTGGAATCATCGATAGAATGCTAATTTATGCTTAGAATATGGACTCTGTCTTACTTTAGCCATTTGGCAGTCACGAGCTTTTCTAAGCTGTCTACGGACGCGCGTGCAGTGTACGGCCACAGTGAGGGCAGCCTGAGCCCTTGCGTACATACGTCCATCCGCAATGATGCGGGATAAACGGGGCGCGCCTCTGTTACCAACCACAGAAAACATGGTGCGTGTGTTGTGTACGCACACTCGCATCATGCGCACATACACGTCGGGAGCCAGAGGGTGGCTCTGCAAAAGGCGGTTGTGAGGACAGCTCCCGAGAGCGGAAGAGACTTAGATGAACGAACCCTACGCTGGTCGAGGTCACCCAAGCCCCGCTTTCCCCGACTCCGTGGCCCAGTCCCTGCCTTTCCGTCGCTGCGTGCAAGCGGGCATCCCTGAGGTCGGCTCCCTGTGAAATACTTACGTGCACCGTGGCCAGGCCGTTGCTGAACCCAGTGCTGACCACGAGGTCATCATTGAGAGGCACCTGGACAGGGGACGAGAAGCCGTGCTTGCTTGTCTTGTTCGATAGGAAGGAGCCGGAACAACGCCAGGCCAGCTTCCTCTCTCGGATCCAACCGGTCAGAGCGAGCCTGTGCACACGGACGCCGGACGCGCCGGGAATTCCGCCTCCCCCTCTGCACGCGAGGACGGCGTCTGGGCTCTCCCGGGCCGGCCAGCAAAGCCAGCTCTCGGGAGCCGCCTCTGGTCACCTCCCCCCGGGTGTACGGCTATGACAGAGCTGGACCTTCGTCCCCTTTTGCCAACAGAGTAAACTCCTTTCACGGCCTCTCGGTGCCGTGTCTCCTGCACTTCGCGCTGGCCTGTTTACCAAAACCCTTGGCACCCCACCCGCACCCCACACCCCAGCACCCCACCCAGGCCTGCCGAACCCTCGGGAGCTGATGCTCTTCTCTCATCCTCTAGGAGGGGCGCGAAGGCACAAACTCCTCTCCGGGGCGCCCCGTCGTCCGAGGGCCTCCTGGTTTGTGGACAGCAAGGGACGGACCAGTGAGCAAGGGGCCCAAGGGCTGGCTCCCGGCTCTCGCCAAGTGCGCGGCCCGTCCTTCCCCACGTAGCGCACCAGTGCAAATGGGATTTACGTGCCCCACATATGGATTATGTGCCGTCAGCCCTTCCTCTCAATTTTAGTGAATGTACATAAAAAGGCCAACTTCCCTAGTGTCCCTGCTGGAACACAGCAGCGCCCACTGCAAAGGCAGCGCACCAGGAGGCTGCTTGAGGAGTGGGTCCCGTGGAGGTAGGCGGCGAGCGAGGCAGGGAAGTGCACGCGGCACCCGGCCCGGCCCGGCCCGGCCCGGCCCTCTGCTCTCCTCCCCAGTCCCCACACTGGCTCACGTGCCTGTGGAGCATGGGCTGTCCCCCGCGGAACAGCTGTCTGGCCTCACGTCAGCGGCAGGTTCCCACACTTGCTTGTCCCCAAACCTTTCTTGTGTATTGTATTTCAGGACCCGCTGGCGTGGAGAATTCAGAGCCAGGTACGCGTCGCCGGGGTCTCATACACCCATGGTACCATGGGCTGAGGTTTCAATTACTTAAGCATAGCAAGGGGCGGGTAGCTGGGTGACGGCACTGGGAGGCCGCACGATGAGAGGAGCACTGGGTGTCAGACTATGCGGTGGCAAATTGAATTTAAATAATAAAAAAAAAAAAACAGTGACGATCAAAAAAAAAAACGGCGAGGGCGCCCTGGCGGCATTATCCTGCAGAGAGCTGAGGCCAGCGCGCCCCAGCTGCCCGCCGTGCCCCGCAGGCCCCGCTGCCTCCCGCTGAACCTCCCGACAAAGGGGACGCGGTGCCAACCCGGGCGCCATGAGCACGTGCACCTGCCAAGGCCCGGGTGCAAAGCACGACCAAGTGCACACACAGGCCACGTGGCCGGCAGGCCCCAGGCACACGGAAGAGGGCCCACCGCTGCCAGCTCCATGTGCCAGATCATTCGGTTTTTCAAGAGCATCTGGAAGCAGATTTTTATTTGAAGTCTCTGGATTTTTAAGTGTTGGAATATGTCCATAGCTCCTACCCATATTCATATCTGTCTTTTTTTTTCCCTATGAGCCAATAGGGTTTTTTTTTTTTTTGCATTAAATTTTATCTCTCATGCGTATTTACTTTTCCTAAACATGGACTCGTGGAGGATATAGGCAGTTAAAAACTATTCCAGTTATTTGTATATTTGAATATGATTTAAAAGCATCTAAAATGTGGCAATTAGAAAAATGTATCTTAGCAACCGTTTACCGGCAGCTCCTCTTACTGATACACCAACTAGTTTTTCCAACATGTTCTTGTCTTTGGGAAATTTTGTAGGCCATCAAGGTTTTCATTTAAAAAAAAAAAAATCCAGGGACGCCCGGGGGGCTCAGCGGCTGAGCAGCTGCCTGCGGCCCAGGGCGTGACCCCGGGGTCCCGGGATCGAGTCCCGCCTCGGGCTCCCCACGCGGGTCTCTGCCTCTCTCTGTGGCTCAGGGGTCCGGCGTCCGCCCAAGTGCGGTTTCTCTGTTCCTCTACCTCTGCACCCTTGTGTGCACTGGTGCGTCTGGAACGTTCTTCCCTTTTCCTCACCTGCCTACGTCAGTCTGATTCCTCCCGAATTAACTTGCACATCTGGACGTGTTGGACAGGTTCCTACCTCTCCCCTTGGGCCTGGAGGCCCTGCTCTGTCCTTCCACGTCCTTCCACATCCCTGTCAAGGCCCTCGTTCTTCACTGTCTGTTAAAACAACTGCCTCCCGAGCACACAGTTTCTTCAAATACTTTGCTTTGGACCCCCCAGTGCCCAGGTGCAACAGGTGCGCAGTACGCTTTTAAGTAGGAAAGTGATACATTTGTGAAATAAGAGTGGAACACATGATTGCAAAGGTCGCACCCAATTATAAAATACTGTGAAAAGCCCTTCATTTACCTCTATTGGCCTCCCCAGGAAATTCTTCTCGGTCATCTTATAATGGTAGAGGTCGCCTTTATGCTTATAAGAAATCTTGACATCCATGTTCAAGTGCAGTTGTTTAATCAGGAGTGAATATTCTGTGAGGCCCTCGATGGCATTAATTGTATCCTATCGGCACAGAAACAGGTTTAGCTCATTCACGTAATCTCTAGTTACCAGTACTCTTCCTTACGGGGTGGGGATGCGGGATGCGCTAACCCGTGCTGCAACTCCCGCTGCCTGAGTGACATTGGTGAAGAGCCCCCAGGTGGAGGAGGGGCAGGGGGAGGGGGAGCAGAGGGGAAGGAGAAGGTGGAGGGGGTGGAGGAGGAGAAGGTAGCGAGGACGGGGAGGGGCAGAGGGGGAGAAGGTAGCGAGGAGGGGAAGGGCGTGGAGGGGAGGAGGGAGGTGGGGAGGGGAGGGGGAGGAGGAGAGGGAGGAGAAGACAAGGGGGAGAGGGAGGAGAAGGTAGAGAGGAAGGGGAGGGGGTGTGGAAGGTAGAGAGGAGGGGGTGGGGGAGAGGGAGAGGGAAGAGGAGGGGAGGAGGAGGAGAAGGTGGAGGGGGAAAGGGAAGGGAGGAGAAGGTAGAGGGAGGAGGAGGAGGAAGAGGAGGAGGAGGGGGAAGAGAAGGTGGAGGGGGAGGAGGAGGGGAGGTGGAGAGGGAGGGGAGGTGGGGGAGAGGGAGGAGGAGAGGGATGGGAAGACGAGGGGGAGGGGGAGGAGAAGGTAGAGAGGAGGGCGAGGGGTGGGGGAGGTGCAGCAGGGGTTGGAGGAGGAGGGAGGAGGAGGGAGCGGCAGGAAGCGGGGCCCTGGGGCAGGGGCCTGGAGCACCCCGAGTGTCTGCCCCCAGGTGAGTCACTGTGCACATTGCCACCGAGTCCGTGCCCGACTGGGTCCTTCGTCTCTGCAGGTGCCCCCCGGAGGTCCTCCGCCCCCGTCCCCCCCAAAGCCATCTGTGTCCCCTCCCCGCCCAGTGTTTCCGGGCGCCCGTGGCCTGTGGCAGGTACCCACGCGCGCTGTGGGACAAGTAGTTGATGGAGGAACAGATGGATGAATGTGGTTCTTGTCGGCCTCCTCGTCCTCGTCTATGCAGCCGGGGAACATGAGCAGCTCAGGGCTGTCCCTTATGGCCCCCCCTCCCCGTCATGGGCCGTGGCATGTGAACCCCTTCCCTGCGAGGCCCACGCCCGTCCCCAAGGCCCCCCAAACTCGAGCGGCACCGCAGTCTTCGTGCAGGACGCCCTCGCTCTCGGTTCCCTAAACACGCAGACACGCCGTGTCACCCCGGACACCCGTGCGGGGACCCTGGGTGCGCGCCCGCCACGGCCTTCGCCGGGAGCTCCTCAGCTGTAAGAGCCCACGTGCGTGTCACTCACTGTGGGGAGAGAGCGTGGGGCGTTGTCCACAGGGCCCTTGCAGAGGACGTGACGGACTCGTGGGCCCTCGTGGTCAGTGGGGTCAGGACGGAGGGTGCCGGGGGCTCGGGGCACAGCGTCTGCCTGCAGCCCAGGCCGTGACCCCGGGTCCCGGATCGAGTCCTGCCTTCCACCCCTGGCCCGGGCCCCCGCCTCTCTCGGGGTCTCATGGATAAATACATAAAATTAAAAAAAAAAAAAAAAACGGGATCCCTGGGTGGCGCAGCAGTTTGGCGCCTGCCCTTGGCACAGGGCGCGATCCTGGAGACCCGGGATCGAATCCCACATCGGGCTCCCGGTGCATGGAGCCTGCTTCTCCCTCTGCCTGTGTCTCTGCCTCTCTCCCTCTCATTCTATGTGACTATCATAAATAAATATTTAAAAAAATAAAAAAAATAAAATAAAAAAAAAAAACAGGATCCCTAAGGGACGCACTAGGGTTAGAGTCCGGAGACGGGAGCCCTGACGCTGGCCGTGCCACTAACCCCGTGAAGGGACCTGGGGCGTATCTGCCGTGTGTGCGCGTGCGGAGGTCGCGCCGCTGCGACACATGCAGTCAAGACGGCAGGACGGGGGCGCGTTACCTGGGTTGAGTAGAAGCCGCCTCCGTACCTCTGCTCCTCAGACAGCCACCTGACCACCGGGTTAACGTAGGCGACGTCTCTGAGGCTCAGACAGGCGAGCAAAGCGTAGGCGGTGGTTTCCACCGTGCGAGCTGTGCCCGCGGTCGCCGTGGACCTCTCTGGCTCTTGATGGTCGTCCTTCCAAAAACGGTAGACGATGGGGTCACCTGAACGTCAACAGATCGCATTCATTAATGTCGAGAAACGCGTGGAGGTGACGTGAGTGTAGCGGGCTTCCGGAAGTTTCTTGTGGTGGTGGCCGCTTGCGTCTGGACGTTTCTTACTCGCTTGCGAGGAGCAGCTCGCCGAGGTGACCAGGACAGGGTGGGGCCCCTCAGACTGTGCTGCTTGTCTTTGCCGGGCGAGGTCGTGGGGCAAAGTCCACACCCACTCGGGAGCGGGAAGTTCCGTGAACTGGTCCCTCGAGCACCCAGAGCGCCCAGGTCCGCTCCCTGCTCCCCGAGGGACTGACCGTGCCCATCGGGACCCTTCCCTCAGCCCCGAGGGACTGACTTTCGGGTCCCCGGGTATGTAGGACTGTTCCCTGGCAGCGAAACTCAGCTGAGACCCCAAATGGGACGTTTAATCCACCAGGAAGCACCGCACGCGCAGGAAGCCTTGCTGTTACCACGGACACTGGGGATGAACTGGACAAGTTTTCTCCCCGACAGAAAAAGGAAAAAAAAAAAATCCACGTCCCGGCAATTAGGAGCTCGTGCCCGACACCTTGGTTCAGTCTCACAATCGCTTTCCAATGTGAAGAATCCCACGCGTGCGATGCTTCCCGTAAGTCAGGGTCTAAATTACACTCGTGGCGGCTCTAGTAATTGAACCTTGTCACTCTACATCGTTTTTTGAACAGATTATCTTAAAAAAAAAACAAAACCGGTAAGGCATATTTGGAAATCGTTTTTGAAGATTAGTCGAGGTTTTGACATAACTGTCTGCAATTCATGATTATGTTATTTGCGTGAGTTTGGGCAATGTTTCCCTTCCCTCTCAGGGACTCAGAGCAGCTGCTGTATTTAGGCTGAAAAATTCGCTTTTTAAAGATACCTGCAGCGCGACGTTATTTGAATTATTAAGATCTGTCCGTAACTTCTGTGATTTTATGATCCCTATCTTACAAGACCCAAGACAATTCCTTTGTGTTGTTTTTAAAGTCCTATACGAGTGGTGGGAGGTATGTATTAGGATTCATTTGTATTTTTATTATTATTTTTTTAAGACTCGGTCATTTTAAAATGATGACAGAAATCAAATCTCAGGGCGGCCTGGGGGCTCAGTGGTTTAGCGCCTGCCTTCAGCCCAGGGCATGACCCCAGGGTCCCGGGATCGAGTCCCACGTCGGGCTCCCTGCTTCTCCCTCTGCCTGTGTCTCTGCCTCTCTCTGTGTCTCTGTGTGTCTCTCATGAATAAATAAAATAAAATCTTAAAAAAAAAGAGAGGTCAAACCTCGTAGATACTGGTTCACCTCACGTTGCATTTATTTATGTATTTATTTATTTATTTATTTAAAGATCATTTATTTATTTATTATTTATTCATGATAGAGAGAGAGAGGCAGAGACACAGGCAGAGGGAGAAGCAGGCTCCATGCACCGGGAGCCCGACGTGGGACTCGATCCCGGGTCTCCAGGATCGCGCCCTGGGCCAAAGGCAGGCGCCAAACCGCTGCGCCACCCAGGGACCCCCCATGTTGCATTTATGAAGCTGTTGGAGAACCTCAGCCAGCAGAGGGCCGGAGGTCACTGCCACCCTCTTTCTATTTCTATACTCTTGACCCAGAGGAAGCGGAATTTTTATTTTCCAGGATGAAATACATACAGAGCGAGGCGGGTGCAGAACAAGCCAGGGTGGAGAGTGCAGGCACCTGGCGGTGGGCACGCCTCGCCGCTAAAAACCCTCCAACCGCTAAAAATCCTCCAACTCCTTCCCTTTCTACTCAAAGTGGAAGTTGAAGGCTTGGGCTTCCGGGGGGCCCCGGGCGCCGGGTGACGGGCGATGGACGCAGGCAGGCCGTGCGGGGCCCTAACCAGAGCCGCCAGGGGAATGTGCAGGCCCGACCTCGGCCAGGTTCTCGGGCGGCTGGGAGCTGTGCACGGGCACGGGTGTGTGCAGGTGGGTGGTCCCGTGTCGGGTGTGTGCACCTGCGGCTCCTCCGGAACATCCTTGCCCCCGCGTCCCCAGGGCTCCTCCCAGGGAGCTGTGGGTTACAGGCCACACCCAGTCCCGGGTCCCCTCCCTGCTCCCACGTCCTTCGTATCGGTTCCCGCCAACCTGTTCCCCACACGCGTCCGTCCCCGTAACGACCCTGTGTCAGAGGACCTGGCCCGTTTTCCTTCCGGTCTGTGGCCTTAGCTCTGGAGCCCAGAGCCGGGCGTGGTGCCCAGGGTCCTGCACACTCGCCCAGGGAGCGCGCCCTGCTCGAGCTCCGCGAGTGAGCGTGCCCCGAGTGAGCGTGCCCCGAGTGAGCGTGCCCGCCGCCTGTCACTACTCGGCGCCCGGGCAGGACCGAGCCGTACCTTTAACCAAAGCTTTCCTCTTCAGCCCCGAGAGGATGGAGTAGAACTGCGGGTGCGTCCTGTCCCCCAGGGAAAGCGCGTAGGCGGCGATGGCCAGCGTGAAGGTGCTGCGGGCTGAGGGCGCGCCGTCGAGCAGGAAGGCGTCCGCCCTGGTGAGGGCCGCGCTGATTTTCTGGAAGCGACAGCAGAGGACGCCTGGGCTCCAGGGCCCGCCACCCGCCCACGAGGCGGCCCAGCCGGGAGGGCCCGGGGGGCGGAGGGGCCGCAGGGAGGCACTGGGGGGGCCCTCAGGCCCCGCCTCCTGCAGGCCCCGGGGCACAGGGGCCATGGCCTTGGGACACAGCAACGGGGTATTTGGTTTTGCAGCCGCAGCCCCACCAACCCCCGGGTGTTTCCGCGTCCACGCGGGTTCGGGGGCCGAGTCCAAGCCATTGCTGATCTACAGGCAGGGGCGCGAGGCCGGGCGCTCGTCCCTTCCCGGGAGGCCCACGCCGACTCAGTCAGGCGAGCCCTCGGAGCCCGGCCTCCGCGTGCAACCCGGGCCCAGGACGCCGACGAGCTGGCGCAGCTCCGGCTAGTCCCCGCCACGAGGCGCCTCGGCTGCAGGCCAGCGCCACGCGCACCGGGTGGCCTCACGAGACACGCGGGCAGGCAGCGGGGGCGCCGCGTCCTGGACCCCGGCCACAGGTGACCGGCCCCGCGCCCGCCGCACGGCTCCATAGCCCAGACGGCGACAGCGACCCCGCCGGCACCTCCGTGTCCTCGCGGGCCCGCAAGCAGGGGCTGGAGGGGCTGCAGCACGTGCTGCTACCATGTGGCCCTGGGGTTTCGGAGCAGAGGCCAGTGAAGGCGGCCCCCACCCACGCCGCGGGCACCCAGTCCACAAGCACCCAGGCCACAAGCACCCAGGCCACGGGCACCCAGTCCACAGGCACCCAGGCCACGGGCATCCAGGCTGCGGGCGGAGGCCAGGCCTTACCTGCAGTGGGCACAGGTCAAAGGCCTTTCTAATTCCAATGACCGCGAAGGCCGTGAGGTACAAGGAGTGCTCGTGGGCTTCAGTAGGCAAAGTCCCCTGAAAATAAGGAATGATTCCCACGGAGGCTGAGCCGGTGTCCCGCAAGTGAGGCGACCGTTCGCCCCGCAGCCTCCCCGGGCGGCCCCGGGCCTCAGCTGGACCTGGGCATCCTGGCCCCCAACCCCCACCCTGTGGTCCTGTTGAGCCCTGGTTCCGATGCCATCTCTGCACTCTGGGCCCCTGCCCTTCATGCCACTCCCCCTTGGGTGCCCCAACACCCCCTGAGCACCCTGATTCCCCCCGGGCACCCTGACACCCCCCTGAGCACCCCAACAGCCCCCTGGGCACCCTGACTCCCCTCTGGGTGTCCCAATGCCCCCCTCGGGTGCTCCAATGCCCCCTGGGCACCCCGACTCTCCTCTGGATGCCCCGATACCCTCCTGGACACCCTGACACCCCCCGGGCACCCCAATGCTCCCTGGGCACCCCGACGCCCTGCCTGCAGGTCCCCACCCCCCCAGCTGTATGTCCCACGCTCACCCCTCCGTGTCTCAGGAATGAATCATAAGATCTTAGAAAAACAACCCAAAGCAAAGCACCCCGGAACACTGTTGGCTTTTGAAGGATCACGGTGGGAGGAGACGGAGAGGAGGCACCGGAGCGGAGTCGTGGGGAGGGACCGTGGGCCTCATCCCGCACAGCGCTTGGCCCCGCAGCTTGGGGCCCGACCCCGGCCTCTCCCACTAACAGGACGTGAACGGGGCCCCACCTTTGAGGGCAACACCCCGCAGCCTCCGCCCGTGAGGCTCAGGACTTGCGGTTGGGAGTCTACACCGGGGGCGCGTGGACGGAGGGGACAGGGCCCTGCTCTGGGTCCTCCAGCACCGGCCCCCGCGCACCCCGGCACGGCCACAGCCGTCCCTCCTCCGCCCTGTCGAGCTGAGCGGCCCGCGGGGCGCTCCCAACAGGGGCGCGAACCTTCTCTGCCCCTCAAACTGCCGGAATAGGAACGGAATTCCGACTTGCCAGTAAAACTGATGCTCAGCTGTGCGTTTGGTTTCCTTACCTGTAACTTTACTGGTTGGTACTGGGAGTTTTCTTTGAAAGATCCGTTCTCCAGTTGGCAGTTCTCCGTCAGCCACAGCAGAGTATTGCAGATTGAGTTCTGGTTCTGGCCTATGTACTTCTGCACCTGTCCGAGCACTCTCAGAGCAAACGCTGTTAACCTTTAAGGCAAAATCAAATAATTTTTAGGTGGTCGACCCCTTTGGCTTTCAATTTATAGTGTTTTTTATGTGTCTGTGTGTGTTTTAAGATTGTATTTATTTATTCATCACAGAGGGCGAGGCAGGCTCCGTGCGGGACTCGATCCCAGGACCCCGGGGATGAAGGCGGACGCTCGACCACGGAGCCCCCAGGCGCCCCCATAGTGTGTCTTTACTTAACACAACATTTATTCTTTAAAAGAAAAATACTATTTTAAATCAAACAATTCTAAAGTAGGTTGTAGCACTTCACAAGGAAAGAGAAGGTTCTAGGAAGAGCCGCAAAAACCCTCCGTCGGCAAATGTGAACGACGCATCCTCTGCGGCCGCGGCCTCGCCGTGACCAGCGCGCGAACCCGGTGCCTGAGGATCAACAACAAAATTACTCTGACGCTGAAGACAATAGCGGTGGGGCAGAGTCTGGAGTCGGGCCCTGACGGACGGACACGAGCCACGGGAGAGAAAAACCCTAAGGTTCCAGATGGTGCGGCGTGGACAGGCTGGGAGACCTGGAGCCTCGCCTGAGGCCTGCGAGTCCGCCCGCGCGCCCACGGGAGCGCCCAGCTCGCCCCTCGCGCCGCCACCCACCCGCCCTCGCAAGGGGCCGCCGCCGTCCCGGGCGCCGAGGTTTCTTGATTTCGTTCTTCTGCTTTTCGCAGCAATTTCGGCCTCCACGAACATCTGTCACGAGCTCCCCGAGCATCTGGCTCACGGCCCCATGACGCCCCTTCTCCTGCCAAGGCCCCGCGGCCCTTCAGCCTGAGCCGCCCACAGCCGCCCGCTCCTCAGATGCTCTGAGTCAGCCCTTGACGCTCCCTCTCACTTAAAAATTTTCATTTTCATTTTTCTTTCTACGGGGATCCCTGGGGGGCTCAGCGGTTAAGCGCCTGCCTTCGGCCCAGGGCGTGATCCTGGAGACCCGGGATCGAGTCCCACGTTGGGCTCCCTGCAGGGAGCCTGCTTCTCCCTCTCTCTCTGTGTGTGTCTCTCATGAATAAATAAAGTATTTAAAAAATAAAATAAAATAAAATGCATGATATTGGGGCACCCGGTGGCTCAGTGGCTGCGCACTGCCTTCGGCCCAGGCCGTGACCCCCGGGTCCCGGGATCAAGTCCTGAGTCGGGCTCCCCACACGGAGCCTGCTGCTCCCTCTGCCTGGGTCTCGGCCTCTCTCTCTAGGCCTCTCATAAATAAATAAATAAAATCTTAAAAAAACCCAAACCATTAAAATGATTTTTTGTACCCCCCCCTTTTTTTGTTGTTACCTTCCTTGTAGTTCTCAAAAAAAAAAATACTTTGAAAGTATTCGGGTACTGGCCATTTTCCTCTGTGCAAGCTTCTCCCAGGGAACTCGGGGAGTGAGTGGGACGATACCCGAATATTTCTGTGCTTCTGGCTGAACATCCACTCAGTCTGGCCCAGAACTCCCAGAGGCCTCGGTTATTAACTGAGAAGCTATTGCGCGTCCTCGGGCGAGGGGGCGTTTGGTCCTCTGCTGGTCCCCAAGCCCTGCGCCCCGCGTCCCTGCTGCTGTCCTTGGCCGGCGTGCTCCGGGGCCCGCACGTCTTCACGTGTGCTGCCCACACAGGGTTAGACCCGCTTTCAGGTAGAGCCCGTGGGACGTGGTGACCGACCGGATGCAGAGCCACAGGCAAAGGGAAGGTCCGAATGTGAAGAGTATTTGCTGCCCACGGATCAAGGAAACCCAGACAGAAGACTGGGCTGGCATGGGTCACGGCTGAAGGGCCTTTGGCGCCCAGGTCCCTAGAAATGTGGATCTGGAGCTTAGGAAAGAAGTTAGGCCCAGGAGCATCCACAGGGAGCCAGGAATTATGGATCCGGGGGGAAGGTGGGACTGCAGGGGGAAGGCGGTCAAGGGTGGAATCCTGGGGCCTCTCACGAGTTACAGGGCTGAGCTACAGAGTCTGCAGAAGACACGCTGCCACGTGCACCCTCCGTTAACGGGGCGCTTGCCCTCCCGTCATCAGAAACGAGGAAGTTGTTCTGCTTCGCTGAGCACTTAGTGAGCACCTGCCGTGTGCCAGGTATGCGCCCGGCACTGGGCACACGTGCAGCCGCCCCCGGGGAGCTTACATCCTACTGAGATAAGTAAGAATGTTAACGATCAATTTTAAGAAGAAATGGAAAGCTGGGGAGCAGGATATGAAATGTGGGGATGGGAACGGGATGCAATTTATTTTATTTTATTTTATTTATTTTATTTTATTTATTTTATTTATTTATTATTTTTTTTAGGGATGCAATTTTAGACAGAATGATCTGTAGAGGCCGCACTGACTTTTGGTAAAGACCCGAGGGACGAAGGGAACCAGCCCCTGATACTCGAGGAGCATTTCAGACAGAGGAACAGTCGGTGCAAAGGCCCTGAGACGGAAGCGCCCGGGATGTTCAAGGAACCTGAAGGGCCAGAGGGCTTGAGCGGAATGAAAGGGAGCAGTCGGGGTGCAGCTGGGAAGTGAGAAGGAGTGGACCCCACAGGGCCTCGTGGTTCATGGCAGGGAGTTTGGCTTTTACTCTGGGTAAGATGGGGAGCTCCCAGAGGGCTCTGAGCGGGGGCCCTGACTTATGCTGTGAGCGGGGCGACGCCAGCTGCTGGGCTCAGTGTAGACGAAGTGGGGAGAGCTGAGGCTGGAAGGACAGTGACCCAGGTAGGAAATGGGAGAGGCCTGGGCCAGGACGGTGAGCCGCGCGGGGTAAGGACTAGTCGGGCACAGCCTTCATCGTCCTCCGCGGCTGGTGGGCACCTGTCGGATGAGAATGGGCACGAAGGCCTTCTGCTTACCAGGTGCTAGCGTCTCCGCCCTTCCACATGCTGTAGGAGTAGTCGGCGTTCCGGAAGGACGTGATGCTCACCATCCCTAGGAGGCACCGGAGAAAGACACGTGCTGCCCTGCCCGCCGTCCACACGGCCAGTGCTTGACGGGCTCCCGGCAAGGGGCCTTCCCTTGGGTGCGGGCGGCGAGCGTGTGCTCTGGTGCCAACCCTCAACTTCCCCAAAGTGTGGGAATCATGAATCGCTTGAATTGGGAATTATCAAGTGGAACATTCTGAGCTCACTCAAGAGGGAAGGAAGCGCTCTGCTGAGGTTGGAAAGCAGGGGTCTTGTCTCTCTTCCAGGCATTTTGGTAAGGGAGGCCAAAATGCTACAGAAAATAGTATTTATTTATATCGTTGTGTCTATCTCGTGATTTTTCTTTTTTGCAGAAAAGCTTTACAATTCCCCTTTGGTATGATTCATAAAAACTCACATATTAGTTGACTGCACCCTTAGTTTAAAAATCACAAGATTTTTATGCACAATATGTAAAATAGAATTTTTTTTACCTTGTTTCAGCTGATTCTTCAGGCTCTGCTTTTTCATTAATGAATTAGGAGAAAAAATATTCCAATTACTTCCTGCCTCCAGGTAGTGAAAAACGTAGAACACCGGGACAACGGTCATCAGTTCTGCTTCCGCGTTCCCCTTGGGGAGGTGGGTGAGGATGTCAATGCCTTCCTGGCTCAGAACGGCAGACATGACCTCACCCATGAGCATTCCTGTAGTAAACAAACAAACAAGTCAAGGTAGACACAATCAATTTCCATCAACCTCTGAGGAATGGTGTATTTTAAATAGAAGAGTAACTAACCCTCTTCTTTCTTTTCTTGAGAGAGAGAGAGCACGTGTGAGGGAGCTCGTGGCGGCAAGGGGACAAGGGGTGAAGGGGCAGAGGGAGAGCAGGAGAGAGAGTCTTAAGCAGGTTCCACACCCAGTGCAGAGCCTGATGCAGGGATTGATCTCATGACCCTGAGATCACAGCCTGGGCTGAAATCAAGACCGAGCGACCCAGGTGCCCCCCTTCTTTCCCGTTTATCCAGGCAGTTGAATTACTCCTTAGCTGGGGAGACACAAAAAGCTCTGGTTAGGAATATGAATGTAAAAGAAACACCAAGGGGACCTGGGTGGCTCAGTCAGTGAAGCGTCTGCCTTGGGCTCAGGTCATGACCCTGGGTTCCTGGGGTTGAGTCCCGCGGCGGCTCCCTGCTCACCGCGGAGCCTGCTTCCCTCCCCCCGCCACTCTGCCTGCTTATGCTCTCGCTCTCTCTCTCTCTCTGTCAAATAAATGAATAAAATCTTTAAAAATAAATGGATAAAAGAAACAGGCTTAACAATGCCACCGGGGGGGAGTCAGCTTCCCCCTCTCCCTCTTCCTGTGCTTGCTCGCTTGCTCTCTCTCAAATAAATAAATCAATGAATAAATGAATGAAAATCTTTTTGGAAATGCCACTGGAATATGCTGGCGAGAGGGCACGCTCAGCAGGCCGCAGACTGCGGAGCCCACGCGGCCAGTTCATTGCCCTTCAACCTGCCAGCTCTGGACGCGGGAAGCCTCCTCAGTCAATTGCTCACAGCAAGCAGAGCGGACAGCCTGGCGGTGGTGCCGGGCCCGCCCCAGGATCCGGGTCACACAGATGGGATCACAGTGGCCGGGGACCCGGGGGAAGCCAGGGACGCCGCCGCCCCTGCAAACCTTCCGGGGTTTGAGGGGAGCGGCTGGGGGCGGGGGGGGGGAGAGGCGGGGGTAGGGAGGGCTGGGGGGAGGCTGGGGCAGGGGGGAGCCCGGCATAGGGATACCCAAGGGGGAGGCCGGGGAGGGGAGCCCAGCGTGGGGGGAACCCCGTGGCCCGGCCGTCCAGCAGAGCGCTGCATCCCCGGGGGCGCCCAACGGTGCTCCCTGAGGTCGTGGAGACCCCGAGAGAAGCCTTGAGGGCAACGACAGCCCCCCAAGCTGGGAGAACAAAGTCCCCCTACATTAAGCCAATGGAAGAAAATAGTCAGAAAAGTGGTTGCTGGTTTGAAGGTGAGGAAGGAGCAAGGTTCCCCTAACGGTGGATGTGCATACGCGGCGGAGCAGACGAGAGGAGAAACAATAATCAGGATATTTGATTGTTGTTTGAGGCATAAAGGGAAAGGAGAAATAAAAACAACACTTGTCAATTTACCTTTTACACTCACAATCCTTTTGACTTCTGTTTTGGGGACCAAGTCTAATGGTATCCTGTATGGGAACTCCTTCCGTCTACTAATGACACCTGGAATTTAAGAAAATTATTAGATTTACACAGAATTCTTTTTTAATTTGAATTCAGGTAATTACCATATCATGTATTATTAGTTTCAGAGGTGGAGGCCGTGATTCATCAGGCTTCTGAACACCCAGTGCTCGTCCCTTCAGGTGCCCTCCTCCATGCCCGTCCTCCCCCAGTTACCCCGTCCCTCCTACCCCGTCCCCTCCAGCACCCCTCAGGCTGTTTCCTATGGTTAATAGGTTTGTCTCCCTGTCTGATTTCATCTGGTTATACTGTTTCCCCCCTTCCCTATCATCCTCTGTTTTGTTTCTTGAATTCCACATGAGTGAGATCAAATGACAATTGTCTTTCTCAGACTGACTTATTTCACTTAGCATAATACCCTCTAGTTCCATCCCCATCGTTGTAAATGGCGAGATTTCATTTTTCTGATGGCTGAGTACCATCCCATTGGGTACACAGACCACATCTTCTTCACCCATCATCTGTCCATGGACACCGAGGCTCCTCCCACGTGTGGCTCTTGGGCATGTTGCTGCGGAGAACATCGGGGTGCAGGTGCCCCTTCATTTCACTGCATCTGTATCTTTGGGGTAAACCCCCAGCAGTGCAATTGCTGGGTCCTGGGGCAGCTCTATTTTTAACTCTTTGAGGAACCTCCACACTGTTTTCCAGAGCGGCTGCACCAGTTTGCGTCCCACCAACAGTGCGGGAGGGCTCCCCTTTCTCCACGTCCTCGTCAACATCTGTTATTTCCTGACTTGTTTATTTTAGCCATTCTGACCAGTATGAGGTGGGGTTTCATAGATTTACACAGCATTTTTGAGGGAACACCAGTTGCAGGCTATTTATAAAATACTAGCCTCCCAGGAATTTTTTTAAAAATAAAAACCTTTTTTATAATTATAACAATAAAATTTAAAAAGGAAGTTAAAAATAATCGAGGATTTTTATCAGACCCTAAGCTTATGTAATCTCTCTTTTTTAAAAAAGATTTTATTTATTTAATCATGAAAGACAGAGAGAGAGAGAGGCAGAGACACAGGCAAAGGGAGAAGCAGGCTCCATGCAGGGAGCCTGACGCAGGACTCGATCTCAGGTCTTCAGCATCAGGCCCTGGGCTGATAGCAGTGCTAAACCGCTGAGCCCCGGGGCTGCCCTATTACTTTTTTTTTTAACCAAGATTTTTGCTCAAGAGATCTATTCCCAGATAAAAGACCATTCCCATCTCGCGGGCCTGCTGTCCACACCTGGGACTACACGACAGGGCCGTTTTGGAAAGTGGTTTGCAGGAGTATGTCAGTACAGGGGGCGTAGGGCTACACAGGAAGAGGAGCCAACGGACTGTGGCTCGGCGGCCGGACGTAACTGCGGGAGGCCCCAGACCTCGGCACTTCTACCAGCTCTGCCCATGGGCTGGAAGAGGGTCTATGTGAAGATAAAATCAAAGAAAACAGCCTAAGGATGCGTGCGTCTAAGAGGGGCTTTGCCTTCTGCTGCGCATCCTTAGTCGGCTTATGAGACTCGGCTGACTGAGAGGTACAGGCCCGAAGTCTTTGCACCCCCCAGAGGAAGGGCTCTCTGAGTATGATGGTCTTGATCTGTAAGTAAACTTTTTTTCTTTGCTATATCACTGAAAGAAAAGACACATGAAGCAGATTTTAACCATTTAATAAGAACTATGGTGGGCTGTCTTTTTTTGTTGTTGAAAAGAATTGTTAATTGAACATATTCTAAATTTTATAAATACATACGCATAAATGTCTGTGTGTGTGTGTATATATATATATATATATATATATATATATATATGGGCCTTGATTAAATGCTCGGATATTTGCAAAATTCTAACTGTGAGAAGATTCAGACTATCTTTATGGAAGGGTAAAAACAGGGAAGCAGGAACAATGGGGAATGGGTTAGTTAAGTGATTAATCAGCATTATTGTGTTTCCAAATAATGTGTGTTAAAAGACAGAAATGGGGGATCTCTGGGTGGCTCAGCGGTTTAGCACCTGCCTTTGGCCCAGGGTGTGATCCTGGAGTCCCGGATCGAGTCCCGCATCAGGTTCCCTGCATGGAGCCTGCTTCTCCCTCCTCCTGTGTCTCTGCCTCTTTCTCTCTGTCTATGTCTATCATAAATAAATAATAATAAATAAATAAATAAATAAATAAATATTTTTTTTTAAAAAAGAAGGACAGAAATGGGTTTTTCTTAGGTGTTCTTTGGATTGATGATTCTATAAGAAAATATTGTGAATTATTATTGGGATAGATACAAAATGACCAACAGCGAAGAGAGGTGATCCAATCATTACCGTTTCAATGCTTTGCACTTTAAACTAATGGAATTCTTTTTCTTTGTTCTAAACCCATCCAGATTGGGATAGAACATATGTTATCAAGAATGTCAATGAACTAAGAAGTGGATTTTTCTTATTTCAGACAGATAACATTTTGAGAAGCAGCGTTTCGGGTTGCCTCTACGCTTTAATTTCCGGCGCGAAAGACAATATGTAAAATACAGAATCACTTTGCCTACCGTAAATACCCCTTGGGTCCAGAGTAACACCAGCGTAACTTTCCTTTTTGATACCTTCCGGCTAAAAAGGCAGAAAACATTCAGTCAAGAATATGATTAAGTTTAATTCCCCCAGTAGAGCCTTAATTTATTCACTGGATTTTATTTTATTTATTTTTTATATTTTGTTCACTGGATTTTAGATGCCCCCTTCAAACAATGAAAGAAAATAACTCAACTTATATGACCTGAATTCTTGGGTCAACTCGACTACTTTCCAGCTGACTAATTCTTTTTTTTTTTTTTAGAAGGCAACATATGTTCAAATATTTATATCCATACACGCAAGAACAAGATTTTCTGGCTATTTACAAAATAACCAGAGCAAATACTTAAATAGTATTACAAGCCAGGTAGCTGATCTAAATGCTTTGTACGTTTTAGCTCATTTAACCTCAAAAAGTGCTCTATGGAGGGGAAGCTATTATTACTCCCATTTGATAGAAGAGGAAAACGACCGTAGAGGAATCAGGAAGCCTATGCAGTGTCACACCACTAGGAAGTGGTGGGGACAGGATTCAAACCCAGGCCTGTCCCCAGAGTCTGCAGGGCAGCACCACGCGAGGTGCATCAGAACACGCCTCGCACAGCATAAGCCAGTACGTGTTTACTGAAGTGGTTTCACGGCTGAAAACAGAAGCCAGAGACTGAAGACCCAAGCAGGCCCGTCCCGTCATCGACCGGCCACGTGAGGAGTCTTGCCGAGATAACGTGAAAACACCCGACAGACTACGTGGGTCAATATTACTTAGCAACGATAGTTTTCTTCCCTTTTTGGCCCGTTTGCTCATTTGCAAATGGAACATTTTCTTAGACCGTAAGTTCTAAGCTGTGAACGCACGGGCCGTGTCTTATTACGGTCGATCTCCAGCACCTGCCGCGACGTCTGGCGCCTAGATTTCAAGAGACGCCTTCGGAACGTGTTGGGGCGAGAAACGTGGAAGGCCATTCACCAACTGTCGCAGCTGGGGATCGCTGGCTGGGGGAGTGATCTGTGATTTTCGCGTTCTTCCCTGTGGTTTTCCGTTACTCCGTATGTTCCGCGATAAGCAAGTTATCACTGTCTGACTTACAATTTTAAATCATAGCGTCGGACTTCAAGAAAAGTCGCGAGAATAACAATGTGAGACAACCCCCACCCAGTCTCCCCTAAATCTAGCATTTTGTTATATTTACATTTTCTCTGTGTTTTCTGATCCACTAAACGGTAAGTTGCCAACAACTTTTTTTTTTTTCAGAATGAAAAAAGTGTTTTTTGTTGTTGTTGTTGTTATTGTTCTTTTTCTTTCTCTGTTCCTTAAATCTTAATTCCGTTGTAAAGAGCATACGGCGCAATGTCGGTGTCCGGGGGGCAGCACCGTGCTCAAGCCTCCCTGCCTGCTCAGTGCTCATCAGAGGGGGCTCCTAGGCCCCTTCACCACGAGACAAGTGTCCTTAAACAGAACCGGAGGAGAGCGCGTGTTTCTTACCACCACTCGTAGTGTTTTGACTAAGATTTCTCTTCCCAGCGAAGTCTCCAGGGAAAAGTTGATGTTGTGGAGGCCGATTTCCAGGGGCAGCACGCTGAAGGTCACCAGGTGGCTGGAGGAGCCCTCTAACCTCTGGGACTGGCATTTGGAGGGGTCTGGGTCCCGGTGGTCACCGGACGAGCCTCCTGACGTGCAGATTCCCTCCGCAGCTGACATCTTAACACAGAACTGAAACAGCGACAGTGAGCACGCGTGTCGGGCGCCGCGTGAACGGAAGCTGTGCCCGACCCTGTTCGTGCGGGTGCCAACTCTCCTGGATGTAGCCTCGGCGTCCCGTGACCCCTGGGGCTCCCCGGCGGGGCATCGCCCGCCCTCACCTTCAACACCACAGACTCGGGCGCTGGGGGGCCGCGTGCGGGCGGCGGGCAGGGCCGGCCCGGCTCCGAGACGTCTCGGCTTCCCTGCGTCACGGGTGAGGCCACTAACCTTCTCGGTTCCTGACCCGAGACCATTTGTGACACGGTCTCTTGACGCCTGTACCTCGGACAGTGGGAACCCCGGGCGCAGGCGCCTGCCCGACCCGCTCCTCTATGGATCTTTGAGCTCAGCCTTCGGGATTCGGCAAATGATGGTTTTAGGAAACACTAAAGACACTTAGATTTCCCACTTGTACCCCATTATACAGCCACACTTCAGCTCCAGAAAGATCTAGGTTCAAATCTTGGCTCCGCCTCTCACTGTGTGACAATAACGGGCCACAGGAGCCCTCTCACTGCTCATTTCCTCATCTTTGTCTCGGGGGTAGTCCTAGTACCCACCGACTTCTGACCGAAATAATGGAAATTTGTTCATCTTCACCCCAAAATCTAGCAACCGGTCAGAATTAAGAACTATATCTCAAAGACTAAAACCATAAGATGCTGAATAAATCAAGCAGGTAAACAAGAAAGAGTGCCGACCTTCAACAACAAATTTGAAGGGTTTCTCAAAAATGGAAATTTCTGGCTCCCTCTTTGTGATCTTTTTAGGGGAACAGCAACCTGGGGGCTGGGCGGGTGTTAGAGAAGCCCCCGGGGCGGCCCCAGGCCCGTGATTCTCTCCCCGGGGCTGGATGCAGGAGGGCAAGGCCGGACAGTTCGAGAACAGTGCTTTGCAAGAGTTCCGCATGAATTCATCCTAAAGGTTCTTAGCAAGCTGAGAATAGAAAGCGATGTTTAAAGCAGAATATGCTCAATTTTCAAATCTAGAAGGTCAAGAAAACCCATAGCAGCCGTTCAGCTTTCGTGGATGGCCGAGGACACACCGGGGCATCGATCCCGGCCCCCAAGGCCCGGCCCAGCCCTGGCTCAGCCTGGCCCAGCCCCAGCCCAGCTCGGCCCAGCCCCGGCCCAGCCTGCGGCCCGTGGCTCCGAGGCCCGGGGGGCAGGGGGCCCAGCAGCCACCAGGCTGAGAAGTGGGGGCTCCGAGAGGCCGGCGCGGGCCCAGGGCACGAAGCCCAGTGCAAGCTCTTCGGAGCGACTCCATAGACCCCAGAGTCATGCGAATCCACCACTGGGAGGTGCCAGGCCCAACCCAAAATGACTAGATAGAAAGAGGAAAATGTGACCTACACTGGAAGAAAGATAGGGCCTAACCCTGAGATATCACGGATGTTCTTGTCTCTTACTTTGATAAGATGAAAACGCACTGATAATTTAAAAAGTAAATAAAATACGGCAGTACAGCGAGATGCAGGGCACGTAGAACCCTGTCGGGTTACAGTCGTGGCAGCGCAGTTGGTGGTGCTCTGAGCAGCAGCACAGGGCGTGAAAGTGCGGCTTCAGGGGACCGTGTCACAGCACTCAGCTTTGCCATGGCTGAGACCTACACAGGTAAGTGTGGCAGGAAACTTTATTTAGGATACTGAAATCTGGGATCCCCGGGGGCTCAGTGGTGGAGCATCTGCCTTTGGCCCAGGTCGTGACCCCGGGGTCCTGGGATCAAGTCCTGCATCGGGTTTCCCGCAGGGAGCCTGCTCCTCCCCCTGCCTGTGTCTCTACCTCTCTCTCTGTGTCTCTCGTGAAGAAATAAATAAAATCTTTTTTAAAAAAGGACACTGAAATTTGAATTTCATATAATTATCATGTGCCATGAAAGTTTATTCTTTCTTTCAATCTTTAAAAAAAATGTAAAAGCCGTTCTTAGATTATAGGTCGTAAAAGGAGAGGCAGTAGGTCAGTTTGGACCCACAGGCAATAGCTGGCCACTGATCTAATGAATAAAGCAAAAGGACAAAGAGATGTAAAAGATTCAGCATCGTAGGCAGGCCGGATTCCCTTGCATTACTTAGGACAATATGCATCAAAATCCTTACATAATTTTAATTAAATCCACAAGCAATTACTTGACACTTAGAGTCTTATAGAATTCAAAAAATATTTCAACTTTGATATATCTACATATTTTTGTTGCCTCAAAGTATGAGGTGGTCAACCGGAAACATTCAGGCATAAAGCGTACGACATTAGGAGAGTGAAATGGGAATAATATGTGTTCACAGAGAAAAACGAGCTCATGTCCAATCTGTTAATGACAGATTTTTGGGGTATTTTAAAATGGAATGCTATGGTATTTAGATTCTGCTGTATACATTTAAAGTTTGTTATAACCATTTCTTTGGAAAAAATATTAATATTTAAGTATTTCCAAAGTTATAGATTTTCAGATTTTCTTGAACTTATGCTGAAAAATTTTAGGTGCTAATTAGAAACGTGTCAATGGGCTGCACAGTTTTCCCCTCAACATTTAGAGAGCATGTAAGCAAAAATTTTGGAAACCATTCATTTCTAAGAGTGGAATTGGAGCTTTTTATAAAACATAAATTTTTGGGATCCCTGGGTGGCGCAGCGGTTTAGCGCCTGCCTTTGGCCCAGGGCGCGATCCTGGAGACCCGGGATCGAATCCCACGTCGGGCTCCCGGTGCATGGAGCCTGCTTCTCCCTCTGCCTGTGTCTCTGCCTCTCTCTCTGTCTCTCTCTCTCTGTGACTATCATAAATTAAAAAAAAAAATTTAAAACATAAATTTTTGGACCACACTGAGTTCCCACATAAAGGCTGGAGACTATTATTTTCAAATGAAATCAGTCACCCTATCGCATAATTCTCTTGAGCCGTGTGCTGACAAAAGGAAGGCAAACCGTCCCACCACGGTTGGAGTGTTCAGGGAGTGTACCCTGGAGTGAGAGAGAATTAAGGGAATTAGCATGATTTTAATTAGGGTGCTTATAGGGGTAGCTTATGAAGTCCTACCCGGACAGCGGAGGGCTAGTGGCCAACAGAGGGGTGAAGCCAATGGCCGGCGGGTTTCAATGATGCTGCAGGGCCTCGGCTGCAAAGTAACAGGGCGACAGGCCTGCCGGGGGGGACTGCGGAGGGGACGGAAGGTCCACAGAGCGAAGATGCGCATGAATGGCTGGACTGGAGAGAAGGAAGGGGTAGTGAGGCGCGACATCAAGAAGCTCAGAATCCAGGGCGATAGATGAGCTACCTAGGATCTCGTCCTTCTCAGAACCTCCACAGCACACCGGTTATCTTACGGACTTGTTTTCTTCTTTATTTCTATTTATTTATTTTAGAGAGAGAGAGAGAGCAGGGGGAGGGGAGAGGGAGAGAGAGAACATACAGCAGACTCCACGCAGAGCACAGAGCCCGACACGGGGCCCGATCCCACGACCCTGAGATCCTGACCTGAGCCGAAACCAAGAGTCGGATGCCCAACAGACTGAGCCGCCCCTCGGATGCTTCTTGAAATTGGAGTCATAAGAACATTTGTCTTAAGTCTTCCTCCTTCCTTCATCCCTTCGCTGAATGTTTGTGTTTTTTGTGTATGTGATAATTCCATGAATAGAATTCTAATAAAATCATTCTTCCTTTTTCCCATTTATTTGAATAATACTTATTATTATTTATTTCCCATAAATTTGAATAATAAGCACCTACTTACCCGTATACCAAACCTTCTATAGTTGTAAACAGTTCCTTTCAGTTCGATCTGCTCCCCTCGTACAACAGAATACGGTATATTCATTTCCAGGAAGATATCTTTGAACACCTGTACCTTGAGAGTATCAGCGACGCATATGCCTTCAGTCCAAAGTGGGAGAGAAGTAGAGGCATATTAGGGAATTCTGTAAGGCCTCATCAGTACTACTGTGTCTCAGATTTGCTTTGCTTCAAGGAAGAAAAGGAATATTGTTTCATGTTTTTCTCTGCACTGTCATGTCCTTGAATTTTCTACTAATTTTTTTTTAATTTTTATTTATTTATGATAGAGAGAGAGAGAGAGAGGCGCAGAGACATAGGCAGAGGGAGAGGGAGAAGCAGACTCCATGCACCGGGAGCCCGATGTGGGATTCGATCCCGGGTCTCCAGGATCGCGCCCTGGGCCAAAGGCAGGCGCCAAACCGCTGCGCCACCCAGGGATCCCCGAATTTTCTACTAATTGATCTGTATTTCAATAATTATAGGTATTTATAGAAAATTTCATTTATCTGACAAATATTTAATTCTATTAAGGCATGAGAATGCTCGTCAACTTGGGTAACAAATCTCTTTTTAGATATTCGTCATTGACTCTCTTTACTCGGTATAACATTTTGATTACGGAAACCAAGACTTTAAATAAGAAATAGCCGACAAATAATCAAAACCAACCCTGAAGTTATTAATAAAGTATCTGTACTAAATTGCCACAAAAGGGCATTAGCCCAGGAGAGAAGTCACACGTTTGCTTCTAACTCTACTCAAGCTCCCAGCCAGTGAGAAAAATGAGGGAAGATGGGGATTTGACATCAGCATTGATAAAAATGATGGTTAACAGATTGACAGATGGTTAACAGAACAAATTAATATGGTCAAAGATACGGGCATATCCACGTCTTTTTGTAATATGTTAAAAAGGATATTTAACAAATGATATACCACTCGAGTCCTGAGTACACTATATGGATTATAACAAAAACCCCCTACATTTTGCTAATCAAGCCACCCCTTAAATAGGTATATGACTTAAGCTTGCTTACCACTGTCGGAAATGCCAACACCTTGAATTTCCCAGGTAGTTAGAGAATCAGGAAGCCCAAATTGTAATTGGTTTCTGGAAAGTTAAAACGTTAATATTCAGATCCAGTGATCAGCCCAACTTGCCAGCGTTCACTAACAGGATCTTTGCTTCAGACTACTTTAGAATAAAGAAAAAAAATCACAACCCAACGAAATCACATCACGTATTAAGGAAAAAAAATCAAGCAAGAAAAAAATACATTCATGAGCTCTCCTTGGTGTTGCATGTTTTAAAATACGTCACTGGTATGATGAGAATTCAAATTCAGAAAGATGCGCCTTTGAAACCCCACAAATTCAAAACATACAAAAAATATTTACTGTGTGGTATGTTCTAAAATAGGGCAGCAAAGCTATGCATTTAACAGCGCTCGTGACAAAGGCAGCAGAGCTAAACATTTCTAAGATTAAGCTCATCTATTTATTTATTTCGTTCCACAAGCAGCCACCGTCCGCCGACTTAGTGTCCGGCGGAGCACTAACGCCGAGTAGACGTCGCCTGCAGCCTACCCCGCTGTTCCCAAGGGGTTCACCTCTAGTGGAAGAGGCAGGTAAGTAAATAAATTGCAATCACTGGAATAACCGTATCGATGAGCATTTAAAAAGTTGGGACGCGGCCTGCATGCCTCAGCGCCTCTCTCTGAGGGCCTCTACCAGCGGGGCTCTGCGCCGGGTCCTGAACGCAAAGCGGTAGTGCGGTGTAGGCTTTGCCCTGGAAGTGAGGTTTTAATGTGGAAATCGGGCCGTTACAATACTGTATGTTCCACGCAGCAGGATTCGTCAGGAGGGGCACTTAACCCAGTCCCGGGCGGGTTGGGACAGTGGAGGGAAGGCTCCCCGTGGAGGCGCTACCCAGGGGCAGCACCTGCCGCGACGGACAACGTGGGGAGGAAGGGTTAGAGGCAGAGCGGAGGCCGGACACGCAGCTCAAGGCAGATGCAGGCTCCGGCCTTCGGGCTTCGAGGGCTCCTTAAGGTCAAGGCTGGAGTCCACAAGGACGGGTGATGCTCAGGGACTCAGCATCGTTGACTGTTTTCAGTTCCGGGGACAGAGAAGGCGCAGCCATAAAAATGCGTTGAATAGGGGCCCTTGGGGGCTCAGAGGCTGAGCCTTCGGCCCAGGCCGTGACCCCGGGTCCTGGGATCGAGTCCCGCATCGGGCTCCCCGCACAGAGCCTGCTTCTCCCTCTGCCTGGGTCTCTGCCTCTCTCTGTGTGTCTCATGAATCAATAAATAAAATCTATTTTTAAAATGTGTTGAATAACAAGAAAGGAACCTTTCTTCTTATTAATCAATATTTATTTCACAGTACAGCTATTTCAGGATGAAAATGGCTGCGTGCCACGGCAGTTAGCGCACACTTGGGCTCAGTGAAGGCTTAGTGAAATGGGACGAAATAAAAGGGACGCGTACCCTTCCTCACCAAGAGTAGGTAATCTTGCCCTGAAACTAGTTACTAGAGGAAGCACAGGGTTAAAAAAAAAAAAAAAGCGAAGCAAATAAAACAAAATTTCATTAAATGGTAATATTGTCTTAACTTTTAAATAAACTATTGGGAAATGGGTAGTTTCCAGATTTTTTACCATAATATTTGCATTTTCCCACATTTTTCAGAGGAGTGTTGAAGAAGTATAATACCTTCTTCCAGAGACATGATGAACTTCCCATAACCAGCTTTCTGGAAAATAGCTCCTTATTTCTGGCTTGGTTACTGGTAACAGGTGCTTTATTTCTGGCGGGGGGGGGGGGGGAGAAAGTATGTGTGATCGTGAAAAAACAACACAAATTTTACTAAGAGCCAAATTTTAAAGCAAGGACATTAATCTATAACATGAATATTTCCTAAAAGGTCCATGAAACATTTTGTTCAGTCGTTTCAAAATAGGACTTCAAAAGCCTTGGTACTGACAAAGCAAATAAAGCATAATAATATCTTCAATGATTTGTTTCTTAAATTGCTAAATGCTTAGTGTACCTGAGATTATAAAAGATACTGATCAATCTATACAGTTATTTGCATTTTTATAATTACGGTAGTTGTGTTTATATTATAAAATAAAGGAGGCTTACCTAAGGGAAATTTATTTATATTTCCCTTAATAAAAATGGACAGAATTTCTGCTTCTGTCCAAGATGCACTGATGGGAGTTACTCTTCTGCCTTAAACACACACACACACACACACACACACACACACACACACAATTTTAAAAACTCAGTTTATGGTTGAAATGGAAATAAGATGTCATCTTTTATGGAA
The DNA here is from genome assembly GCF_905146905.1 of Nyctereutes procyonoides. NCBI lineage: Eukaryota > Metazoa > Chordata > Mammalia > Carnivora > Canidae > Nyctereutes > Nyctereutes procyonoides. The sequence continues at coordinate 355,070 of NW_026575135.1, read as the reverse complement.
ACACGCTTAGCCTCGTGCTGACTGTAGAAATCTCTTGCTATAGCCGGTCACTATGGGCATAAATAAAATTTTTCACAGGTGTGAGGTCGCAGGCGCCTTGCACTCTGGACCAAGGCACCCTGGAGACCGTGTAGCCGAGGCTCTTGCTCGAAAACTGAGGGTCTGAGGGGCCGCGGGATCCTCCCGGTGGAGGGTGGGAGGCCTGGGACTTGCCTGGGGCTTGACTGTGGGGCTCTGCGCGGGAGGCCCCCCCTCCCCAGGGACGGAAAGGGGCTCTGCTGGCCTCCCGGGCCCGGGCGTTTGCAAGTCGTCTGCTCGCGCTTCAATCTTTAGGCATGAAAGCCGCTCTTCTCCGGCGGCACCCCAGCACCCAAGACTCCCCAAATCGGGCAGAAACCTGAGGGAGGGCAGCCCCGGGGGCCCAGCAGTTTAGCGCTGCCTGCAGCCCAGGCCGTGACCCCAGGGTCCCGGGATCGAGTCCCGCGTTGGGCTCCCTGCACCGAGCCTGCTTCTCCCCCTGCCTGTGTCTCTGCCTCTCTCTCCCTCTCTCTGTCTCTCATGAATAAATAAATAAAATCTTTAAAAAAAAAAAAAAAAGAAAGAAACCCGACGCAGAGGCCACACTTACGCAGCCTTCCCAGCTGGAGGGGCTTGTAGGAGTCGATGCGGTGCTGGCTGGCGATGTTGCAGCAGGCCCTGAAGGCCTTGGCGCACCAGTGGCCCACCTTGATGCGGGCGGCGCGCTGCTCGCACGTCTCGTCGTAGTTCCGGTTGGCCCCGTCGTAGCAGCATTTCTTCAGCACCGCCTGTTTGTACTTAGCAGCTGCAAGGGCAGAAGGCGAGGGTCACGGCACTGCCGGGCCTGCAGGGACCGCGGGGTACCAGGCCTCACCGCCCCGCGAAGCCTGCCTGCAGTGGCCGGGCAGGGACAGCGACCAGCTGGGATAGTGACTGGCTGGGACAGTGCCCGAGTGGGACAGTGACTATGTGGGACAGCGACCAGCCGGGACACTGATCAGCCAGGACAGCCATCGGCTGAGACAGCAACCAGGCTGGGACAGCGACCGGCCAAGACAGTGACCAGGCTGGGACAGGGACTGGGCTGGGACAGTGACTGGCTGGGACAGCGACCGGCCAAGACAGTGACCAGGCTGGGACAGGGACCGGGCTGGGACAGCGACCAGTTGGGACAGCGATCGGCCGAGACAGTGCCTGGGCTGGGACAGTGGCTGGGCCGGGACAGTGATGGGGTTGGACAGCGACCGGCCAGTACAGCGACCAGCTGGGACAGTGATCAGCCAGGACAGCGACCAGCCGGGACATTGACCGGGCCGGGACAGTGACCGGCTGCGCTAGCGAGGCAGGAGCCCTCAACACGCCGTCATCGGCTTCGGTGGACATGGTCGAGGAGCCTGCAACTAAGCCCAGTAGCAGCTCTGGAACCTGGTACCGGGCTCAGCCCCTCGGAGTAAAATCAGTTAACTGAGAAGCTTTCACCCATGTGAAGGGGACTAGCGCCAACACTCAAGGGTTTCCTTCTTTAAGCTACAGATCCTGTTTTTAAAGACTTTTCTGGTGTGGTTTGTGGGCCATCACTCGCGGCATCATCCCTCATCACGCTCGAATGGCTCGGCGTCTTCCTCTTCACATCATTAAAACTTAGAACAAAGGTTAAAATTAAAATAACTCACGTACGGATGGGAGGAATTATGACATTAATCGAAGCACGATTATTGGTTGAACTCAGGTGACCGACTTCTGGTTCAACATTCTTCTTATTTTTACACCGCCAGTACGTCACGTTTCTACTTAAATAATTGCTTAAAAATAATTTCTATTGGACTGATTTGCCAAAGAATAATCCAAAATACTCTTTGCTGTTAAATATACAGAAGAAATGGGTTTCGAGGTACGCTCCAGAGTTAATCAAATCATGAATTTTGTCAGAATAAAAATGGAAGAATATATTTTTTTGTGACAAAAGTTAATCTTTTAGATTTTGGAGATAGAAATAATACGTATTATCTTCAGATTGAGGTTATATAGCACATGAAATACTGGATTTATTTGGATTAATCTTTCTGACAGAGGCAAGCGGGACATCTGTACGTATCTTTCTTTGCATCCATTCTATTCGGATGAGGGAAAGTTAGATAATGATTAGTTTTCTATGGGTTTTGAATAATAGGATCGTAACTTTTTCACAATCGCATGCGATTCTAGAGTACCTTCCTCTTCTATTTCCTTTTTCAGCGTTCGTCTTGGCCTGAGAATTTCTTTACAAGGCTTATCTGTTAAAACAAAACAAAGAAGGGTGGGGGGGAAGGAGATAAAAATCTCAAGAAAGAAAATCCCATGAAATTATTCAAGTATTTAGGACATTCCCAAGTCACTCATTTCGTTCAACAACCCCCGAGGGCCTGTTTTTGCCTAGGCAAGGTGCCCCGCACGTCTTAATATGCCTTGCTTTATCTTAGATCATCTCATGTCATCTGTAGAGTTTGGCTTCAACCAAATCCTGGAGTTCGGTCTTAAATCCTGCAACCTTTTCGATCCACTGATTACAGAGAAATATCTAAGCATGTGGAAGTGAGCAAAGCTTTTGTTGGGTACGGCTGTTTTTATTATTTGTTCTTTGTGCTGTATTATCAGGAATCATGGGTCAAATATAATCAGGAGCAATTTTAAAGCCACAGAAAGAATATGATTAAGAGGTGGTCCTTCAAACAGTGTATGTTCTCACTCATTTGGGGAATATGAATAATAGTGAAGGGGAATATAAGGGAAGGGAGAAGAAATGTGTGGGAGATATCAGAAAGGGAGACAGAACATAAAGACTCCTAACTCTGGGAAACGAACTAGGGGTGGTGGAAGGGGAGGAGGGCGGGGGGTGGGGGTGAATGGGTGACGGGCACGGAGGGGGACACTTGACGGGATGAGCACTGGGTGTTATTCTGTATGTTGGTAAATTGAACACCAATAAAAATTAATTTATAAAAAAAAAAAAAAAAAGAGGTGGTCCTTGTCCTTAAAGAATTCACAGCGCAGTGGCTGAGACCAGACGGTGACGCACCGCTGTGCCTGTGAGCGGAGCGGGTCCGTCCGGGGCTCTCCCTGTGAAAGGAGGGGGGCGAGCACTTCTACGCGGGGAAGAGGCCTGATGGAGGCGGCGGTCCTCTCACCGGCTTCTCCAGGCTAATAGAAGGGGAAGCAGTCCTGATGGGGAAAGGCCTAAGGTGTAGACAGCATCGTGCCGCCCACGAGGCCACCGGGCGGAGCGCCACTGCACCTGGTCCTGCACGGCCCCGACGTAGGCTAAGCGGGGCTGAGACAGGGGACAACTGCCGAGAGCTGCGCAGAAGCTCATGGAAGGCTCTGAGGACCACACTAAAGACTCTGTGCTCTCTCTTGATGGTCAGCGAAACCTTTTGTCCCCGGGGCGTTATGGAGCCCTGTCTCCCTAAGGCCAGCGTAGACAAGACTGTGGAGGAGAGTCACACAAATGATGTCCAGGAGGCAAATGATCACTGAAAATTTCAGGAATCAATTTGCAGAATAAGCCAAAAATGCTGAACGTTTTACCATCTTCTTGGGTGTCATCTGCATTGGCGTTGGTGAGGAAGGTGAGTCCAGCCAAATAGAACACTTCTGCGTTGTTGCGGCCACCACCTGCCCCGCAGCCCAGGTCGCTCGTCTCTAAGGCTTGAAATACCTGTCCGGAGGTAGTCAGCTAATTTAATCCTTCTTAAGAATTAGCGAAAGGCGAAATGTCAGATGTATGAATCATTCCTCCGAAGGACTCAAGGTGCAAGTTGTCACATGGTCACAACAAATCAGGCCACTTGTTTGTCAAATGGTCAAAGACTAAGTTTCCCAACTCCATTATTTTAGTTTGTCCTTTTATATTTTATCAACATGCACCCATTCAAAATTAAAACAAGAACTAAGTTTTAAGCTTTAGAGAGAAGATTCTTGGGAACGACTCATGCTGTTTTGTACGTAGGATGCGTACTGTGATCGGCGTAACGAATGATGAACCAGTGAATTACCAGACAAATCAATTTTTAAGTTGCTTAAAAAAAAAAAAAGGAGCACAGACTCTTGTGTTTTGGAGAAGAGGGCTCAAGGTTGTAAATGGGTGAGAGCTTGTTTGGGGAAGCTTATTCCAGTTTTAATTTTGATCCCAAATGTTTTTTTTTTTTTCTTTTCTGGATGTTTTTAACTGTATAGATTTTTTCTTTCTTGTTCAAACGAATTTAAGCTTAGAAAATAGTAGCAGGGCATCTGGGAGGTAAACAGGAATTCAGGGGAACTGAATAATTGTCATATTCTTTTGTGCCACAGATTTTAAAAAGAGTAAAAAAAAAAAAAAAAAAGAAAAAGAAAACAAGACCAAAAACCCTCCAGAGGCTGCCTATCCAGACTTACTTCTTATGCTGCCGCGATGAAGCCCCCTACTCTCTGATCTGAAAACCCTCCCAATCGGTGGCGCTTTTGCCCCATGAATATAATTTGCCATCATGGTCATACGTTCTTGAAGTGCTTAACTCTACACTTGGAGAAACAGAAAAGGACGAATCTATGCTTCAGGGACCAACACGAGGATGGCCTACCTTCCTAAGAACCATTTTTGGGTATGTTATAGGAAAGCAGGCCTGGTCTTCCCCCAATTCCTCCCCATAAGCTAGCCCTGGGCCATCCTTCCCGAGGCGCTGCACAGAGCCACCCCCTGCCCCCGCAACCACGCCGTGCACTACTTAACTCTTTGCATGGGCTTCTTGGCTCGCCCCTGGACTCCGTATACGGCGCTGTCCACTGCTGAGAGAGCCACCCAGGAACTGGACTCAGTCACCATATTAAGAGACACACTTTGGCCTGGATAATACGCATTTGCACTCGGAGACAGATGAACCTGAAAGATCATTTGAAAAAGGGAAGGAAAGGTCAACTGCATGAGATAATGCATCAAGTAGTTACATCCAGAGTCGCCTGTAAAAGAGGGAAATTGGATTGTGACTCATAATTTGTGGCTCACCTGGAGTTGGTTGCCACACTTTTCTTCGATATTTAACCAGACTGAGTCAGACACTAACTCCGCTGTCTGCTCTCCCGTGACGATGTAGTAGACCAGGAGACGGGCTGAAGGAACCATGTCTGGGGTCACTGGAATGTTTACGCTTTGGTAAGATGAATCTGGAAGTTTCTCCGCTTTGCCAAAGTGAACAATTTTGCCCTTGGATAAAACCTGAAAATAAACAGCCGTGGTGGCCGTTAACAACAAAACCTTTACTTCAGGATGGAGCTTGGAGCTGGAGTAGAAATTATGGTAGAGAAAAAGAAAGTCATAAGTTTGGGTCCACAACGAGTCGGGAGCTTTTATATTTACTGAATTCCTTTCTTTCTCACGAGGACCAGGACGGGGGTAGACCTTCACTGTGCAGACAGATAGAGGGACTGGGGCTCAGGAATCCACTACATGTCAGACTGATATTAGCTCAAAATCACAAAACTAAGAAATCAGAGCACTAGGATTTGACCCCATGTCTGCCTAAAGTCATCACACTGTCACTAAAATCTTTCATTTTATTGGCTAAAAAAAAAAAAAAAAAAAAAAAAGATGAGTAAGTAAAATGCGTCTTATTTGGGAATTCAGTTTTAAAGCCAGAGATTAGGGACGCCTGGGTGGCTCAGAGGTTGAATGCCTATCTTCAGCCCAGAGCATGATCCTGGAGTCCTGGGATCGAGTCCCGCATCGGGCTCCCCGCATGGAGCCTGCCTCTCCCTCTGCCTGTGTCTCTGCCTCTCTCTGTGTCTCTCATGAATAAATAAATAAAATCTTAAAAAAAAAATAAAGCCAGAGATTAGGTTCTAAATTGGAGGCATGTGGTTTAAATAAAATAAGGTCACAAAACACATGTGGGCCAAATGTCCTCAAAGATCCCTTAAATTGTCCTTGGAAACCAGGGCTGCATACGTGGTTTTGGTACGTAGCCCCTATACAGGTCCCATAATCCTTCGCCAGTCACTATGATCTGTGCTCCTCATTTATTTTTAAGTCTTTTTCTCAAAAATGTTGAAAAAGCCATCACCACCTGTTTGGCTGGCCGTCGGAATAACACATTTCCTCGACAGTCGTCAGGAAGCCCTTAACACGTTCCCCACCTTCTGTCCTGGCTTCCACCCACAGGCTTGACGGCCACCTTTGATTAAGGCCGGTGATGCAACAGGCTTGCTGCTAAAATGTAGCATCAGAGTAGGTATCGATGACTCCACTCTTAAGAGCAGGACTAGGGCCCCCTTATGCCGCTGAAATGCGCATATTGGAAGAGCTCTGGGCCAGCGATCTCTGGCCTCGAAGTTGAGCAGGGGTAGAGCAGGGGACGTGAGGACTTAACCAGGCTCTGGGGAGTACGCGGGCGCCCTTGTGTGAAAGGCAGTATGGGACCAGGTGTCAGAGGTTCCGAGTTCAAATCGAAATCTTCCTCTTCCAAGCTGGGTGACCACGCCAAGCCTCTTAACCTCTGTTCCTCAGTTTCGTCATCTAGAAAATGGTCACGAAAATCATGGCCCGTCTCAAAGTTTTTTGAAAAACTGATTATCGAATTTGATAATGTTCTCGAAAGGGCTTTGTAAAAGCAAATTTTAAAGTTTTGTTCTGATGTTCTTTTTTTTTTTTTTTAAAGATTTTACTTATTGATTCATCAGAGACATCAGCAGAGGGAGAAGCAGGCTCCCTGCGGGGAGCCCTATGTGGGACTCGATCTCGGGACCCGGGGTCACGGTCTGGGCCCCAGGCGGATGCTTCCCCGCTGAGCCCTGTTCTAATGTTCTAGTGCTCAAAAGTTCTAATGTCCCTCTGCTCCATTTTTCCAAGAAAGTGTTCCAGGCGGGGAATAGTTAGATGTAAATCTATCATTACTCTACTTACCAAGTAATTATAGTTGGTTATGTTGTCAATATACGGACTTCTGGGGGTGACGATGATATTCAGATGCTCCCCCACTAGGAAGGGCTTATAGTTTTCCGTCCAGTCAATATAAAGGTAACTCTGGCTGAGGGATGAATAGGCTATTGCTTGGTAATCTTTGCTGGCCTGATTTTCTTCTGGAAGATCTGGGTCAGCAGTCTTGACCTGAGAAGGAAAATTTCAAAAGAGACGTGTGGACCGTGATGAAATATTCCCTATGAAAAATACCTTTTAAATTCCTTCCCTGCCTTCTAAATTCCACACCAGCAAACGCTAAAGGGAAACGACTCCGGGACCCCGATGTTCGAGCAGCTGCGGAATCTAGTGGCCGCACAGCCCGTGGACAATAACCGGAATGATACGGGATTTCGAGCTCCGGCGGGGGAGTCTGGTGAGGTGGAGAGCGGGGCTCCCGGAACAAGTGCTGCCCCCGCCCGCCCCGCAGTGTCCCGCAGCCACCAGGCCCCCGCCCCGGGCTGCCGTCCCACTGGCTGAGCCTCCAACACGAGAGAGCCTGGAAGCCTCCCGTTGGCCCTAAGCGCGCCCACGTCCACGCAGGCCGCCTGCTGCAGCCCCCCATGGGCTCCATCGACGACTCATCTTCTATTCGGGGCTGGGACCCTGAGCATTAGTCGCTGGGAGAGAAGCCTGTGAACTGAGCAAAGGGCAGCTGGGCAAAGAGGAGGCGTCCACGTTTGACCCTTTTGTGTCCCTGAAAAAAAGACAAAAAGTGGGGGCGAAGGAGGGACTATTCCTGCCACTGACTTCCACTGCTGTGCCAACTCGGAAGCTTCCAGATTCTAATATAGTCTTACTAACGTAGGGGAGAATAATTCATTCCCAAATAGGAAGTGATTCCTGCACGTTCCTCGAGGGCCGCTCAGCGGGTTAGCACATTGCCTCCGGTTCCTGTTATTTTTTCTTTGGAAGCAAAATCGTGGATCTGTTCTCTGGACCCGTGTTTGAAATCTGCTGCATCTGTTCTGCACACGAGCCAAAACACAGAGTCCAAAGCACACATTGTCCTAGAAAATTCAACAGGAGAATTTAGCTCACGTTAAACTCCAGCGCTGTTGCTCCAGATGGAAGATTAACCACAAACGAAGCTACTCCGTCGCTGGAACGGGTCACGCTTTTCTTTGACTCCAAGTCAGATACTTCTTGGTTCACGTTGACCGAGTGCGCACTCAGGGCCACCGGGACCTCTCCCACCAATTGGTCCAGCGCATCCTTAACCTGCACCTGTTTGTCAGGACAGTCCAAATCCATCTCAGCAACTCCTCACTACTTTTTAAAAAGCAGAACAATTCTGAAACGATTTTTCTTCCTCCCCACAAGAGTAAATTACTCATGTCTACTTCAATAGAGGGAAGTATGTTCTTAGATTATAGAAAAGCTTGATTCTATTTATTTTTAAAAGATTTTATTTATTTGAGAGAGAGAGAGAGAGAGAGAGAGAGAGCGCACATGTGCAGGAGGAGGGGCAGAGGGAGAGGGAGAAGCAGGCTCCCCGCCGAGCAGGGCGGGTGGCCGAGGCAGGGCTCCATCTGGGGACCCTGGGATCATGACCTGCGCCAAAGGCAGAAGCTTACCCTACTGCACCACCCAGGTGCCTCTGTTATTTTGTTTTTATATGTGATATAAAATATATAAGAGAGATTTTAAAATCATATATATATATATTCAATATATTATGCTTATGGGATTTTATTACATATTATTATATATTATCTATAACATACCTTAAATTATCATACGTACTCCAAAATAATATATGTTATAATATATTTATATGAAAGAAAGCTACAAGCTTGGCTAAAACTTGTTTTAGCTTGGCAAATCTTTTTCTCTTAAAAGCCAGTGACCACTTAAGCCACTCTCTTAAGACAGTGAGTATTAAATACATTTGAATTATACTAAAGTTGATTTCTTAAAGCAACCCTTTTTTTTTTTAGATTTTATTTATTTATTCACGAGACACACACACACACACACACACAGAGGCAGAGACACAGGCAGAGGGAGAAGCAGGCTCCATGCACCGGGAGCCCGACGTGGGACTCAATCTTGGGTCTCCAGGATCACGCCCTGGGCCAAAGGCAGGCGCCAAACCGCTGAGCCACCCGGGCTGCCCAAAGCAACACATTTTTAAAGAATAAAAAAAAAATAGGGGTGCCTGGGCGGCTCAGCAGGTTCAGAGTCTGCCTTCGGCTCAGGTCGTGGTCCCGGGGTCCTGGGGTCGAGTCCCGCATCGGGCTCCCTGCCCAGGGGGGAGTCTGCTTCTCCCTCTCCCTCTGTCTCTCTGATCTCTTGCTCTAGCTCTCACTCTCTCAAATAAGTAAATAAATAATCTTTTAAAAAAGAATAAAAGAAACTACTGTGTTCTAGTTTTCTAAATTAGAGACAAGGAGCAACAGTTTCCCTCTTAAATATATCATAGGTATTGCATATAATGAAATACATGACACTAAATAAAAGACAATTAGGAAGTCAAATGAACGTATTAACACTATACGGTCAGCATTTTAAAAAGGAAAAGTTGGGATCCCTGGGTGGCGCAGCGGTTTGGCGCCTGCCTTTGGCCCAGGGCACGATCCTGGAGACCCGGGATCGAATCCCACATCGGGCTCCCGGTGCATGGAGCCTGCTTCTCCCTCTGCCTGTGTCTCTGCCTCTCTCCCTCTCTCTCTCTCTCTCTCTCTCTCTCTCTCTCTCTCTCTCTGTGACTATCATAAATTTAAAAAAAAAGGAAAAGTTGAGGGAGGAAAGAAAATATTAAAAGGGCAGGAGGAAGAAGAAGAAAAAAAAAAAGACAGAGAGTCAAGAACCGAGAGCCAAAATGGAAAGCATGGAGAATAATAGAGAGAGGGCCTGAGACAGGGTCATGGGCAAGGACTGAGACACAGAGATGCAAACAGAGAAGGAGACAGTGGTGGGAGAAAGGGGTTTTGTTTTCAAGGAATGATATTTAAGGTTTCTGGAGAACATGCCGCCAAATAATTTTCAATGTTAGCATTCTTTAAAGTACAGGCTTACCGGGTTTCACTTTCATCTGACCGAATGCAGTGCTTTTCAAGGGGCCGCCTATCGCAGGCCAGCTCCCCAAACCCTGGCCCCTGCTGGGGGGCAGCTCCCCCCCATCCCGGGCCCAGGCAGCCGCTGGCCCTTGCAGGGGGAGGTTTGCAGGCCCCTTCCCTCCGCGATCCCTCCTCCCGCAGGGTCCCTCCCGTTTGCCACCCTCATGCTTTCGGGACACAGAAGGCGACAAGCATATTTAGCCATTCTCCCTCTTTCGTCTACCTTGATAGAATATGGGATCCCGGGCTTCAGGAACAGAGGAGTGGCCACCAAATTCAGTTTGTAGGGAGACAGGATGTATTTGATGCCAGGAATTTCCGCCTCTTCAGAAAATCCACCTGAAGAAAGGACACGCGTCCCGCTGGGGTAGGCCGCGGGCCAGGCCCGGGTACCTGCGCTCCGTCCCACGTTCGCTGCTCATGGGAAGCGGGGGTCTGGCGGTGCAGAGGCGCTTAGCCCAGGAGATGCCGAAGCCTTCTGCCCCAGGCCTGCGTGCAGAGGCGTCCTCGAGGAAGGAGAGCTACCGGGTTGGACTGAGGAGGGAGGGGACTAAGGGACCCCGCTTTCTGTCAGGGGCCTGAGTTTCAGCGGAATGCATACGAGGGTTTCCAGACACAAGGAAAGGACTGGACACTAAGTCTCCCGGGCTTCACCTGCGCGGTGCAGGGAAACGGAGAGGAATTGAGAAGACGGAGGAAGAGCACCTGACATAGAAGGGAGAGGCCGCTGGCAGGAGCCCATCCGCACCCGAGCCCCAGAATCCCCAAAGTCCTTTCCAGTGTTGGCTCCCTAGCACGCCTCTACGCACCCTGCGCCTCAGCCAACTGCGTGACCACCTGGGATCCCAAAGACCAGGCCTTGCCCTCCGCCCTTGGCATGTCCCCTGTGTGGAGGGTGTCCCATTTCACCCCGTCTACCATCCCTGCCTCAAAACCCGGCCGATCCCTCAAGACTGAGCATCCCCAGGATACCGTATGTGGTTGCTCGGCCATCGCCTAGGAGCTCCCCTTCCTCCGGACCTCAGTAGTACTAAGTACTTTGCTCACTAGAGGGCAAAGAGAATTCCTGCTTATGACCAAACTCTGCCTGCCTGCCATGGCTGATGCTAGCTTGCAAGCCACGTGAGTGCCGGGGTTGTACGTCATTCGTATCTGGAAGCCCGTATGCTTAGCAACACTCTGACTATCTCACAACTATTGCCTAAATGGAATTTTTTTGAAATAAATGAAGAAAAAAGAATACAAGTAGAAAAGAAACATTAAAATAATGTCAAAAATAAAAGCCTGGGTAAAGAATATCATTCTCTAATATCTGTTGCTCGTCTGGTATGTCCGAGGTCCTCCGTAATGAATAATTACCGCAGTTCTTCACCCTAGCACCCGTGAAGGACAAATTTGACGAGGTGGAGGGGGCGGCATAAGGGATCATCTGGTCTAACTCTCATTTCTATAAACAAACAAAAGGACTAGTGTGGTTACATTAAGTTGTTCAAGGTGGTTTTGGGATTCAATATAAACCCAAAAACATAAAGAATATTAGTGACCAAGACACTAGAAGTAAGGCAAGTCGACCTCATTTATAGTAATAATTAGTGACTGTTAAAAACAACTGGAGCTGAAAGGCACTAGGTAAGATTTGAAGGATGCTAAGAAAGTAGCAGGTAGGAGAAGGAGGGGGAGGAGGACGGGGAGGAGGGGGGAGGGCGAGGGATAGGAAAAAGAACGAGAAGAGGAGTCGGGGAAGGGGGACCTGACGCTTACATGGTTCTCCCTGCGTCACGTGTGCTGTTTAAGCGCTTTGCAGACACTGACTCTCCGGCCGTCAGCGCAGCCCCGCGAGGTATGGGCTATTATGACTCACTTTGAAACACTGCCTCCCATTTTAGAGAGATTCCTGAGTGTTACGGCTGAAACGGGCCTTGGGAGGTACTTAGCTCACCTCCATCATTGTACAGACGAGGACACTAAGTGACAATACAGCCTCGTGCACTTGCGCGGTACTTTATCAGACGTTCTCACATATGTAATCTCATTAGATATTTATTCTCACCAGGTGAGAACACACTGGGTGCTAGATGTTCAAGGCAGGTATCAGGGTAGCAATCAGCCGGGCAGGTGCCGTGCCGTGTTCACACCTGGGGTCATAGAGACCAATGACTAGCGTGCGGGGGAGCGCTACTCCACTACCAGTTTTTAAAGATATGAAAAGTCAAGTTTAACCAGGAAAGAAAATAAAAGACAAAAGACTTACAGAAATGACCAATGCTTCTAATACGCTGTCTAAATATCATTCAAGGGAAAGTAGAGAACAACTTACCTGTAGACTCTATGACTGTCACACCAATATAAAGGTACTTGTCGTTCAGATCTTCCAGACTGCTGTAGGACAGTTCTTTAATCGCCGTTTCGGAGTTAAAGGTGACTTGGGCAACTCCATTTATCAGCTTTTTAAAAGCAGAAAATGAGAGAGGTGTTTCAGGGAACTTAACAGAGAGAAATGGACAAAATCTGCCTTTCCTAGCTCCTGACTGGCGGCGACTCTCAGGAATGGGAGGGTGAGTGAGTGTCTGCAGCTCAGGCCAGAGCGTCCTTCCTCACATAGGGCCGTGGGCGCGGGAAGGGCCAGCAGGCGGCCCAGCTGGGGTGTGGGCCCAGCTTCCCATCGTTGGGTCAACATCCAGTTTCTGGGCCCACTTTCCAGTTTCCTTTTGCCCCTGAGAGTTTATTGGGTTTTGTGATATTTAATTTGTACCTCACTGCTTGCATATTGAAACAGTAATTTGAAAACGCACAGTGGGTAGAGGGGGATGAAGTTAAGTCATATTATGTGATTTGATCATTAACCACAACAGTAAAATGGATTTTTGCCTCATTCTTTCTTCCAAGATTGAGTGGCTTGAGGCCAGGGATTTTGTCTTCTTTGCCTTCAAATCTCAGCGACGAGCATAGACTCTTACAGTAAGAAGAGGTGTCTTCTGCTTTATACCCTGAATAAATAAAACTCTCTGGAGAAGCACAGGCTAAGTAACCGATGATACAAACCACATGAACGTGCAAGAGTGAGCGAGCGACGGGCGTCCCTTATCAGCTGAGGTGTCAGGGCAAGGGTGCGGCCCAAGGGGAGGGGAGCCGGGCTCTGCTCTGGGCTCCCGCGACCACAACCCTTCTCCAGGGACAGATAACTCCCCAGCGAATTCGATCACCATGAAAAGGTGTGGACACCTACTCCTTGCCAGGACCCAGGTTGGCTCGGGCCGTATAATGCGAGCAGCTCAGAGCCGCAGAGAGTGTGGTGTAGACAACGACAGGGAAGGAGAGGAGCCGTCGCAGTAGGAAGGGTTTCCCGCTGTCCCCGCAGTTGACGGGTAGGACAGGGGACTCTTGCTGAGGCTGCTCCGTGCACCGTGGGACTCGGGCAGCATCCCGGCCTCCAGCCACAAACGCCCGGGGCGGCCACCCTCCCACCTGCTGAGACACCGCAGGCGTCCCTGGACGAGGCTGGGCCCCGCGGGGAAGAGTCAGGCTGGGCACTGTGCTCCACCAGGGAGGCTCCAGGCCCCGGGTTCACAGGGCGGGGGGGCCGTCAGGGAAGGGGAGTCCACCCCGAGGCCGTCCCAAGGAATTGGCCAGAAGGTGAAGAGGCAGAGGCTGCGGGGACAAGGGGGAGGCGCGATCGCAAGTGGACGGGGCCGCTCTGCAAACACCCGGAGGCGCTAAGCTCCAGGAAGGCGCCCGGAGGCCAGGAGACGGAGGGAGGCCGCGAGGAGGGCCGCAAGGGGGGCCTGAGGTCCTCCCTGACGTCAGGGTCACCCTGAGGACTGGGGCAGCCAGGGACACGCTGGCTCGGACCGCGCAGCGACAGAAGACCAAGCCTGGCGACGCCCCCCTTCGTGCAGGCTCTTCAGCCACCGGCGGCCGCGTCCTAGCGTCTTACCATTGTGTCTCGCATTGCTTTTTGCATCATCTCTTTTTGATCACTTTTTAAGTCGTCTCTTATTCCAAAATAGATATACACTTCGGCCTCAGTGACGACCTTGTTATAAAAATATCTGCCAAACAATAATACCATAGAATTGCTTTGCTGACATGGTTACAATAACAACATCCAGACCCATGTAACAATTTGAAATTACATAAAGCGCTTGATACACTTTCGAGTGCCTTCCATCCACTATTACATTTCATCCTCATGAAACTACAATAATAAAACCGAAGTGCGGATGTTTATTACTCTGCTCTAGAGGAAAACATGGACCTTGAGGAGATCAGAGGACGCAGGTCTGGGCCAGGACACGCTGCCTCCTCGGTGGTCTCGGTAGCCGTGGGGCTCAGCTCCCTATTGTCTTTTTTTTTTTAAAGATTTATTTATTTATTCATTCAGAGAGAGCAAGAGAGAGGCAGAGACACAGGGAGAGGGAGAAGCAGGCCCCATGCAGGAAGCCCGATGCAGGACTCGATCCTGGGTCTCCAGGATCACACCCCAGGCTGCAGGTGGCACTAAACCGCTGTGCCACCGGGGCTGCCCCCTATTGTCTTTTGTATCCTAAAAAGCAGCGTGCCCATCTCATGGGCATATAACTACATTTTTAACATTCTAACCGCGTACTTCCTTTTCAGTCTGGAATTAAAGTGAGGCTGTTGGGAACTTGCTGCGTGCCAGTAACACTATAGCGAGAGCTAACCTTCGGCACCACGGTCTGAACAAACAGAGTGTCTCCATTAAGAGGTCAGTTTCTAGAATTCTCTGTCAAATGCGCCTTTATGTTGGTTCAGACTAAGTAACGCTCCATCTCAAGCATAAATGCCAACAAGAAAAGCAGTTCAGGGGCAGCCCGGGGGGCTCAGCAGTTTGGCGCCGCCTGCAGCCCAGGGCCTGACTCTGGAGTCCCGGGATCGAGTCCCGCATCGGGCTCCCTGCATGGAGCCTGCTTCTCCCTCTGCCTGTGTCTCTACCTCTCACTCTCTCTGTGTCTCTCATGAATAAATAAATAAAATCTTAAAAAAAAAAAAAAGGTTCAGGGTAGTATCGAGGGCTTGAATTCTGAAACCAGCTGGGCCACACAACTTACTAGCCATGTGATCTTGGGCAAATTACTTACTGTTTATGTACCTCTGTTTTTTTTTTTTATTTGAAATACGGGGGCAGAAATATTATCTGCCTCACAAGACTTCCTATTAAGTGAGCTAATATATACAGAATACTTAGAAAAATGCCCGGCGCACACAGTTATATAAATTGGCTATGGTTGCTGATAACTACCTTATATTGTCCTTTTTAAGCGACCTGAAGTTTTGGGGAGGCTGCTTGCAAAACCAGCTCTGCTTCTCCCCGACCCCACAGAGCCACCACTTTTGTGGCCCCTTGCAGATGAAAGCTACGAAGGGAATGTTTCCTTCGGGCTGGTCTTATTACTTGCTGGGACAAAAGTGGTAGGAGTGAGGGGGCCAGCCCTGAGCGCAGGCCCTAGAGGACCTTCACGCTTCCACGCTCCTTCTCTGGGCATCGCTGCGACTACAGGCTCGTCTGCTGGATGATGAGGGACACACCAAGTCCAACTGTCCTTGAGACTTTAGTCAACTGCCAGCATGTGAGTATGACCTCCAGGGACCAGCCAGCCCCCAGGCAACCAGCCGACGGCTTGCAGGCGCACAGGTGAGCCCGCTGACACTCAGCCTGGCCCAGGTCAGCTGAACGGCCCGGGTGCCCCGTAAAGGGTCGAGGTTTCAAAGCTCGGGCTCTTGAAGCAGCCATGTGGCATTAGCTGGCTGAGGAAGCCACAAGACAAGACAAGAAGTAAGGCCTTCATATCTCGGTCCTAACGTCCTCAGTTACGCTGGCTCCTAAACACACACATTGAACTTAGAACTTTAGGATTTTTTTTTTTCTGTGTGTAATCAAAGAAAGCTAAAATCAGAATTAAAGAAAGTTATAACAGGTAAGTAAACCATAGGCCGATGTCTCCTCAATCAGCCAATCCCAAAGTCGTAGAAAACACTGCCAATAAATCACAGAGCTCAGCAACATGCGTGTGCATGAGGTCAAGACAATGTACACCTCAAACGCGCACAATGTTACGTGTCAATGATATCTCAGTAAAGGGAGGGAAAAGTCACACTTCTCACTTTGACAAACTGTCACCAACCAGACTTGGCACTCAGTTTAGCTGGGTAATCTGAAAAAAACAAAAACAAAAACAAAAACAAACAAAACAAAACAAAACAAAAAACAAAGAAAGAAAGAAACTTTTTACCTCGCTTTTATAGTAATTTCAAAATTATTGAAGTCCTTATAGCCAATGAAACTCTTTTCTGGTTCTATTGAGACAGTAAAATGTGGCATCACTGAAAATAAAAACAAAGAAGCCATTTTATGGTTTACATTAGAGTAGCCTTCCCTCCGGCGGTTACCCAAGCTGTGACGTCAACTCCACCTCCACGTCCGCCTGTCGTCAGGATCGTCACCATCACTGTCAACCTGCGGCGCCTCCCGCTCTGCCAATCAGAGGGCTCTCCAGCTTTATGTGCCAGAAGTTCCTTGCTTCCACTTTGATCACAGCATTTATTATAGGCGATTGTTTATGTCCTTTGCTGGCCTATGGGGTCCGTGAGGACGGAAGAGACCCCACGCTGTGCGTCTTTGTATCTCTCCCCCTCCCACCCTCTTCATGAGTCTTAAGCACAGTGCACCCTCCATGAGTGTTTACCAAATTGAAAATAGGAAAGGAAAACTCTTGCTCATTTGACACTTTCCTCTCATATCTCGTAGATAAAACCCATCCGGTCTCTACATTCCAATATAGAACTCGGACTCTAGTCAAGAAGGGAAAGCTTACAATTAGCTAAAAGAAAGAACACCCAGGCAAAATTTAAAATAGGGCAGAAAGGGGATCCCTGGGTGGCGCAGCGGTTTGGCGCCTGCCTTTGGCCCAGGGCACGATCCTGGAGACCCGGGATCGAATCCCACATCGGGCTCCCGGTGCATGGAGCCTGCTTCTCCCTCTGCCTGTGTCTCTGCGCCTCTCTCTCTCTCTCTGTGACTATCATAAATAAATAAAAAAATAAAAAAAAATAGGGCAGAAAGGAGGCGTTCTCTCTCTCTTTCTCTCTCTTCCTCTCTCTCTGCCCGAGAGAAAACAGTTTCACCTACTGAAGTGGCGCTGCCTTCTCTTTACAGTAAGACCCTGCTCCAGGGCGTATGGTTCTAGCTCTACTGGGTAGCTGAGCGGCTCTGATACTGTGGACAAAGACGGACGTGGTGTAAGTGGGATCGTCGTCCTCAGATGTGGCGCGTGGTCTCCAGATGGAGAAAGGGGAATGCGCTTTGCTGCCCTCAGTGCGTTTCTGTTGCCCGAGATGAAGGCGGGTGGGTTCTCTCCACGGAATGAGGTGCAGGGAACACTCCATCCTTCCATCTGATACCTACTTGCTATCAGCAGGCACAGTCCCATCAGCAGGGATGTCGCAGTGAACGGAAAGGCACGAACCCTGTCCTTACTGAGCTCGCAGCCAAGCAGCGAAGACAGTGACAAGCAAATAATCACACAGATAAACACCTACGCCACAGGAATGAAAACCAATATATAAGTGCAGGGAATCCTTCCCAGGAAAGAGAAATTAGGAAAAGATTTGCTGAATGAATGGCTTTTAGCTGAGACTTGAAACATGTGTAGGAGTTAGCTAGGTACTGAGGGATGGAAGAGTGCTCCAGGCAGATGGAATAGCGTATCCGAAGTTACCGGCTGGAGGGAAATAAGGGGATGAACGGTATGAAATGAGGCCCAAGGGGAGGAAGGCCGGGGCCAGCTTAAAATAAGGATTTTGATTTTCGTTGGCAAAGGAATGAGGAACTATTGGGGACTTTTCAAAAGTGAACTAACATGATGAGATCTGCATTTCAAGATTATTTTGGCCAACACCAAGTAGCTTGGAAGAGGAGACGGCAACTAGGAGGCTTTTGCAGCCGGGCAGGAGGAGCCTGGCGAGGCCCTGGTGAGGGTGGCCTCAGATAGTAAGAGGTGGACAAATTCTAGATACACACAGTAAAAATACTTGGAGGAAGGAAGATCAGTTGGGATTACAGCTTATTGAGAGCCCATAATCTTTAAAGCTGTTTCAGTAACAAATATTTCTGGTCACTGTTTTGTTCGCTAATCATTAAAATCTGTGTATTTATTCTCCGTATTATTAATAAATCTCCTGGAGGAATAAAAAACGACCTCAAACAAACAAAAGAAAGTTAAATTTGATATCAGAATGCACAAATGCTCTAGTAAACAACTATAAGAAATGGAAAGATAAGCCATTTATATGTTAATTATTAGTCCATTAATACGATTGATTTCAAAATAAGAATATCTTAAATCTTCAGATAAATATATCACAGATTTGTGAGCTAGAAGGAAAATGAGGGGGATGCGAGCTGAACGAGGGGGACGAAATCCAACTGTTCTTGTTCTGTCACTAACTGGGTGTAATGACCTGAGTAAATCGTTAGTCTTACTGGGTTCTGCTCACCTCATCTCTGCCTATTTAATTTTCTCCTAAAATCATAATTTTGGACGTTAACTCATCAGGCTCCATGGGTCACTGGGTCCCTCCCGGCTCTATGATGAGGAACACGAGTCCAGAGAGGCAGATGAGCTTGCTCAAGGGAACTGAGCGTGGGCGTCCCCCCACCTCCTCGGCCAGTACTTCCAACCATCCCAGCCAAGCTGCGTCATCGTCGTCCGGGGTGATCCTGCGTCCAGTCCACTAATGAGAAACATTACTGGAAAAGCACTAACTTTTTACAGGTAAACTTTTAATTGCCACAAATTACCATATTCTTTGACTTCGAACTGTGTGGTTCCGGTCGTTGAAAAGTCCTCTTTATATTTAGCTCGGATAGTCCACACACCGTATCTGTGGAGACAACATATTTAAAATCATAGAAGTCATCAAATATTTTTAATTTGTCCAGAGGACATCTAATCAACTCCTGTTCTAATGAGGAAAAAGTAAGTAGAGATGTATTTAGCCTAAGTAATATATTTTATTTGTGCAGAACTTTAAGTATAACATAGAAATAATTGAGTGTTTGGGGGATACTAAAAATTTCTTAGGAATGAGTTTTTCATATATTATTTTCTTCAGGTACTTTGTCTTAACATAGTCAACAGTTTTGATTTGAAGAGTTTATGCAACTTGAGGACTAACTTAAACCTGGGCCATATTTATACTAATATAATACTAAAATCCATGGTAGGAAAAAAAATAAAATAAAATAAAATCCATGGTAGGACATCCATACTAAGATCTCTAGAAACACATAACGCATCAGGTTTATCCAGATGATAAAGCTCACACCTCACACAAAACAAGTTAAGGTTAGAGACAAAGTACGGTTTGTTTAAAGAGGAAAATGACCCGAGTTTGATGAACAATCTTCATTTAAAAATATTTACTGAGCACTGGAGTGAGAACTGGAGATAAAAGTGAACAAAATAGAAGAATTTCTGTCTTTGTAGAGCTAACAGTTCATGGGGTTTCCAATTCCTACTTCACCATTTACTGGCAGATTGGGTTTGGGCAAGTTGCTTAACCTCATTTGTGCAATGAAAAAAATAATATTTATCTTGCATGTTGGTTATGCAATCAATACACTTAGTATTATGACTTTCATCATCATCATTAATTCAATGAAGATTCATCAAGGGCCTGTTATGTTAAAGTGCTGAAGATACAACAGTGAGCAACACAAAGTAAAAAGGCAAATTAAAAAAAAAGCAAACAAATAAGTGTGACACTGAGATGAGTGCCGTGAAGTAAATCAATAATAGAAGAGTTTTAAAGGGAGAGGGAGCACATTAAACTGTGCATCTAGGAATACCCTCTCTGAATAGGGAGCGTTTATTCTGTGTCCTCGGGAATAAGAAGAAGTCAGCCTTGTGAAGAGCAAGGTGAAGCCCAGAGGGGACGACATGTGCAAAGGTACTGGGGTAGCAAAGTAGTGATCATGAGCGGCCACCATGTCTGACACACAATCTGTCAAGGAGCAAATGGCATAAGATAAAGTTGGGTAATGGTCGGATAAATGATAATAGTCACAAAACGGTAAGAGCAATTCTGTGCTATGTGCACGTAGTATCTCCAAGGAGTCTACAATTTTACAAGTAAATCCCCAACTTCGCTCACGTAATTTCTAGAAAACCCTCCGTGAATTCCCCGCAAACAGCAAATGAACTGCAGACTCCCTTCCAGAGGGCAGAAAAATGACCGCGAGGAGATTCTGGCTCACGGGGTCAACCACTCACGAACGCACTTGTTTGTCCCGCCCGTTACGAGCTCCTTGGAGGCGGGGATGGGGTCACTCACTTCTATGCGTCTTGCACATGCCAGGATGTGTTCACCAAATACCTATCATATTGAATTCTGTCCAGACATGTCCTCAAATCCTTCAACATGAGGCCGAAACCCGACATGGCTCTGAGGACGCTGCCCTCTGGGAGTCTACGCAGACAGACCACGGAGGATCGTCACCCCCAGAGCGAGGCGGGGGCCAGCCAGGCTTTTGGACTGACCGTCCGTTAGATCCCTTGAAGGGTAGAGGGTCGGTGGTTCTATGATGAAGAAAAGCCCGGGGACCGTTCTTGCCGCGGCCAAACTTTTATTTCTGTCTATAGAGAGGGCTGGCGGGAAGTATCGGGGGGTTGTCGTTTGCCAGAAACTGGGCCTCACTTCTCATTAGACTTAATTTTTTTTTTTTAATGTTCAATCTTACATCGTGTCCTTTTCGTTTTTTATTTAGAGAGTTTTCGGGCCTTTCTACTCTTACTCATCTCATCGTGCCTGCAGCCCGGTGGGTGAGCTCCAGTGTCACGTCGTGTCAGCACGCAGGACAGCGCCGCACGAGGTCTCTGCGCCCCCCACGCGCCCTCGCTTCTTACACCCTTGGTGTCACCCATGGCTGCACTTGGCTGGTTATCTGCCTCACAACCCAAAGGTCTAGATGTGCTTTCTAGAGAAGATTTTAGCAATAAATACTTTAAAATACTTAGGGTTGGGTTCCCTGGGTGGCGCAGCGGTTTGGCGCCTGCCTTTGGCCCAGGGCGCGATCCTGGAGACCCGGGATCGAATCCCACATCGGGCTTCCGGTGCATGGAGCCTGCTTCTCCCTCTGCCTGTGTCTCTGCCTCTCTCTCTCTCTGTGACTATCATAAATAAATAAAAATTAAAAAAAATTAAAAAAAAAATAAAAAATTAAAAAAAAATAAAATACTTAGGGTTCGATGGAATCTTGAAGTCAGGAAAAGAGATGATTCCAGTATAATCATTTTCTTCTACGATGTCCACTTCTGATCCTTCGGGATCCTTTGAATAAAAACAAACAACCTCAAGCACGTAAAAAAACAACTGATTATGTTATCTTTGACCTACGGAAGTGTTTACTGACAAATATCTACATCTTCGGATTAGGAAGGGAAGGGGGGAGGCCGGAGGAGGGGAGCGGGAGGGGAGAGCATTGTTGAGCGCCCCGGGACAGCCTTGCTCAATTATCCAGAAGCCCCTTCCTACTGTGTCACTAGAAAGGCAAATGTAACAATAATTGATGTTCTAAGCAAACAGATGTGAACCTGCAGGCTTTACAGACCCCAGAATCTAAATTTCGCATCTGTTCAGTTGAGGTCTCTCCAGAGCAAATACCCCCTGAAACGCTTCTCCTGGCTGCGCACTCTCTACCTGTGAACCGTGGGCACCGTGAGCCCGAGGAGACACTCGGGAAGGTTAACCAAGCTTGAGAGGTTTCGCAAAGCTTCCCCGTAGACGCCCCTTTGTGTGTAGGCTTGAGAATGAGCCAGACCAGGTATTTACTTTCTTCGCACGACAGGTAGGGTCAGGGCGACTCTAGCCCGGGGAATGCAGCACCGTGTGCCGTGACTGTGCAATTCGTGGCCGGGAGTTTAAGGTATTTTCCCTCGAGTTACAAAGGTCTATTCTGCACAAGCATGAGGCTCGCAGCTAACGTCTTCTGGAGGCCGTTCTTCATCCCTGCGGTCGATCACGCACAGTCCTTCCCAGATGGTCTCTCTTGAGCATGGTTTCCAGGGTGCTTCTTGTATCGGGATTCCCTGCGGCTCTGGGGTCAGATGCCTCAATCCTCTCTTCCTAGGGGCAGCTCACACACGGTCCACTCTTCCTTGTGTGGTGCAGGGTTTTTCATCACTCAAGCTCAGCCAGGAGAAATAAAATAAAAAGCATCTGTCCACATCCTCTAGTATTTTCTGACAGAAAAACGGCGTGTGAACTGATGGTCTTCTTCATTCCCTTCATCGCCCTATACTATTACCTATACCCTATACCATTACCTATACCCTATACCATTACCTATTCCCTATATCATTACCTGTACCCTATACCATTACCTATACCCTATACCATTACCTATACCCTATACCCTATACCATTACCTATACCCTATACCATTACCTGTACCCTATACCCTATACCATTACCTATACCCTATACCATTACGTGTACCCTATACCCTATACCATTCAGCCACTTTATTTGCTATCTCACTTCTTAAGACCTTCCTGCTGCAGTTGGAAAACTGATGCTATTTCTTAATAGGACGGTCTTCACTATTTTTTAAAACCCCGTGTCTATGTCTTTAATTGAAACCCATTCTAGGGATGCCTGGAGGGCTCAGCGGGGGAGCACCTGCCTCTGGCTCAGGGCATGACCCCGGGGTCCCGGATCGAGTCCTGTGTCCGGCTTCCCTCAGGGAGCCTGCTTCTCCCTCTGCCTGCATCTTAAAAACCCACAACACGACACAAGTTGTGCCCCAGGGCAGGTGGGCGTCAGCCCCGCAGCCCGCTCTGCTCTCTCTGAGCCACACGTCTGTCCCACCAGATCCCAGCTGCCTGCGCTGGGGGCTCGGCCCCCCAGCACCCTCAGTGGGTGTGTCTACACTACACTCTGATCTTGGGTTCGGAGGAAAGGCCTCGCAGCTTTAGGACAAGTGGACACACGCAGACCGTTGCTGTGACCTCGGCAGCCCCACGGGCTTCCCGGGGCTCAGCGCGACCCTCCCCGACTCACCCGGGCAGTCTGAGGCCGCCCCCTGCACTGCCCTGCTGAGCAGCCACCTCCCCCTGCTTCCAGACTCTTCTGCAGCAGCCCCGCAGTGACTCCTGGGTCCTGTCCCTCAGCGGCCCCAGGCCCCAGGCCCTCAGTGACTCCCTACAGCCTGCCCCAGGAGCCCTGGCGTCCAGGCCCGCCTGTCCGACTGTCTGGCCCTGGTCTAACTTTCAAATCTTGGCCCTGGGCTCGCGGGGACACCCCTGCTCTGCGGTCGGGTGGCTTCCCCCCTCCGACCCCCTTTGGCCTCTCTGGCCCCCCCTTCCCGCAACCCGCCCCTGTTCCTCCTCCGCTCTCAGTTCTACTCATTGTTCCAGGCCCAGCTCCAGGGTCACCTCTGCCTTGACGTGTCCCTGGGCCTCCCTAACCTCTTCTGGGTCGCCGGGGTTCGTGGGGGGAGCTGCAGTTATCAACCACAGCCTCGGCGCACTCACGTCACTCGGTATAAAATAGTCGGGCGTGGAAGTCTGCGAGGGCCTGTGGCGTTCGTGAGCTGTAAAGCATTCGGGGTCATCCCTGTACATTCCCCTTTTTACTTGGGGTCTGGGGAGGTTTTCATCGTATAGGGTTGTTCACAGGAGAAAAGGTGCTGCAGCCTTTAGGGAAAGACCATAGGTGATAAACCGACTCTTAACAGGTGCACAGCTATTTCCCCCAGAAACCATACAGGGTGGTAACACGAACTGGGTAAGACCTCGGGAGCTTGCTGCGCGTGTGCACGTCACTCTGTTATGCGTGTCACAGCTGCTGAAGGGCTGCTAACTGCTGACCCTTATTTCACCGTCTGACACTATTTTTCACATGTGTTAGTACGTCACTAACCTCTGAGATTCCTGAGTGTAAGGGCCCAGACTGTGGTGCTTTATCTTGAATTATACAAACCAAAAATCTCATACGTAATGATTAACATTCAGCCAATTCTTAGCAATTGATGGATGCTCTTTAGGAAAGAAATAGTGAAGGATATAAAGGATTTCATTCAAAGTCATAACTTGCGGAAAGGTAATTTTCACGAGCTTTTTGCATGTATCTGTGGTAGAGGTATAGACTCAAATGTTACAGAAGATGTTAAATAACCGTTGACCCAACATTGATGAGTTAGTGTGACGGTAGGGCAGGGTTAGGGGACCATGCAGCTTATCCTGAGGACGAGTTAAGCTGTTATTTAAATAAATACCATACTTACTATGTAAGTCAAGACAGTTTCTCTTTTGGCTGGCTTCAAGTCATCATTCAGTGAGTAAACTCTAACCTTTACTGTAAGAACAATTGATAGCATCAAAACCTCGGCTAAACACGGGGTATTTTGATTTTCTTTCTTTTTTTTTTTTTACAATGATCATCCTTAAAAGAGATGAGTATAATTTTTTAAAAGTCACAAAAATCAATGCACAAAAATTCATATTTAAAGGAAAGAAAAACTTAGGTTACAGACATATAAGTTACTAAAGATTATTTTCCTTTGAAGGGAATCCTCTTGGATTCCTTTAAAGAGTCATTTTTTCCCAGTGGATTTAAGTAGAGTCCAGTTTATTAGGTCATATTTCCATACAACTTTTTGGGAACACACATTACGCCATTGTTTACTGAGAATTTCATTATAGCAAAATAGTGATCGCTACCGTATGGTTATACGGGAATATAATATATTGTCTCCTATTAGGATTGTAGGTTTTAGTGGAAAATCAGTTTGATTTTGAAAATTACACACTCTTGTGCGTAGAAAAACCAGCAAGGCCCCAAAGTGCCCCTTATTGTCGCTGAAGGCAGCTTTGAACTGTGTGGTTTTGTTAGATTCATTGAGCCGAATCCGACCATTATTGCCTCATTGTTAAATGAGTAACGGCAAGAGCTCAAGAACAGTTAGTTCTCTCCGTTTCTTTCTGCCCACTAATAGGTCCCTGCCTTTCCACCAACGGCCATCTGCTTAGAATTGAGCTCTTAGCTGCCTGGGACGTGCCGATCGTTCCAGCGTGACATACTGTGATTTCTCTGACATTCATTACTGATGCTCAAGTCCTTTCGTGGCCAAAACTTTACTCGCAAAATAAAATTGAACTGGAGCCATACGCCTTTTAAAGGGTCAGTATTGGGGATCCCTGGGTGGCTCTGCGGTTTGGCGCCTGCCTTTGGCCCAGAGCCTGATCCTGGAGACCCGGGATCGAGTCCCACATCGGGCTCCCGGTGCATGGAGCCTGCTTCTCCCTCTGCCTGTGTCTCTGCCTCTCTCTCTCTCTCTCTCTCTGTGACTATCATAAATAAATAAAAATTAAAAAAAAAACTTTGGTTTCACTCCCTCGCCTACTACTTCCTGGGGTCCTGGGGTGGGGACTCCGTCCCTCGGAATCTTAGCTCCCTCATCTGTAAGAAAGAGTGGCTCGCATCTTGCTTGATGCTGTTATGAGAACTAAATGAGACAAGGCTTTCACACTGCCTGGTGCATGACAACACTCAACAAATGCTTATTATTTTTGTTTTAGTATTACTATTTCTATGACGACTACTCATCTACCTTCTAACCCAGTCTGTGTTGAGATTAGAAAATTCATCTTGGGATCCCTGGGTGGCGCAGCGGTTTAGCACCTGCCTTTGGCCCAGGGCGCGATCCTGGAGACCCGGGATCGAGTCCCACGTCGGGCTCCTGGTGCATGGAGCCTGCTTCTCCCTCTGCCTGTGTCTCTGCCTCTCTCTCTCTCTCTCTGTGACTATCATAAATAAATTTAAAAAAAATTAAAAAAAATAAATAAAAAAAATAAAAAGAAAATTCATCTTGCCTCTCTCTGTGTCTATGAATTAATAAATAAAATCTTTTAAAAAAAAGAAAATTCATCTTGTCTTCATGGCAACAGTGTGCCGGAGGCGACATCAAGAGCATTCCCTGGTGCCACAGATAGGGCTTATTAGGCTTTTAAAAAATGTATTGAATGGCTCCTCCGTGCAGGCACTGTGCTGGACCGGGAGGCAGGGCAGGGGGGCGACCCAGGGAAGCCTTCCAGGGGGTGCAGGAGGGAGCAAACCCATGCACACGAGTGCACACGGCCTGGCTTCCCAAGAGCAGAGAAGGGGGAGACTTGGCGCCGTCAGAGAGGCCAGGCCAGGCTGCTCCACGGGTGACACGGTGACACGTAAGGGTGCAGCAGACGTCAGCAAGGCCAAGGTGGGGCTGGCGGGTGAATGCACCAGGCCTCGCGTGGGGGCAGCGAGGAGGGATAGAGTGAGAAGGCAACGAGAACAGGTCAGCTTGGCTGGTTTCCACAGACGACGGGGAGATGGTGACTGATAAAGGTGGAGGGAAAGCGGGACACAGACTGCATAGAATTGGAGGATTTGGGTCAATATTCTAAATCCTTATCCCTCAAAGCCTTGGAGATTGAAGCCTTTACCCTAAAGATGCTTATACTAAAGAAATCCCCCAAGGATCTTCAGATTAAGTGGGTGGATTAGGACCTGGGAGCTCCAGATAGCAAGGTTTAACCAATTTCTAAGAGAACTACTTCTAAGTAATTTTTTTCCTTCTTCTGCGTAAATAAGGCTCCGTGCCGTCCCACAGATCAAACAGTAGGGGAAAGCACCTTCCCAGTGCTCCCCTGCTCTGGACACGGGTTCGGGCGCTCGGCCCGTGTGAAGTCACCGACCTCTCACAGTCCTGGGAGGGGGGTTCTCTGACTGTCTCTGTTTTACAGAAGAGGAAAGTGGGGCTCGGGGAGGTCGAGTAACAAGGGGTAACAAGGGCAGCGGCGCAGAGCTCAGACAGCCGAAGCTGGGGTCTGGACGCAGTTTGGCTCCAGAGTCTCCAACCTTCTAAATTCGCCCTTTAATAGAAGAGGAGGATGCGGCCAAACATGCACTAGCTTCTAGGGCTGATCGCGGTTTAACGGGCCCGGGCCCACGGGCTCCGTGTGCACACCGAGTCCTCCTGGGGTCAGAGACGGTTCTGCTCCGGCAATGACAGCGTGGTCAAGCTGAGCGACGTCCCTTCCCCTCGGGGCCTTCCCACTCCGAGCCTGGAACAGGAGCTCCTGCTGCCGCGCGGCCCCTCCGCTCTGTCCCTCGACCTGCACCCTCACCAGCAGGTAGCAGGGATGCACCGTGGGAAAGGGTCTCCGGAGTCCACCTGCCTCCCGGCCCCATTAGCACTGGGAAGCTCCCTACGTGGCCCCCACTGTGTCCTCTTCCAGCCCTGACGTGCCCCACAGTGATTGTGAGCCGGGGAGGTTCAGGATTCAATCGCCTGCGCACAAGTGACCGTGTGTGGGCAGCTTTTACACTTCACTGGGTTTTCCCTTTGGCTCACTGGGAATCCGTCCAGCCGTGTCTCAATCACACAGCCCGACCGCTATCCCCATCCTGCCGTTTCTCCCACCAACAGAACTACGGACATGAACATCTTCCATTAGAAACTTTCTTAGGTAGGTCCCCTTAGAAAACTAATATCCACTTATTTCTGTGACCCAGCTTATTCTTTGCCGAAACCTCTGATCCCTTAGGGTTGGATTTATTTTCTGAATTAGAGGAATAGCTCCAAAGCCCAAGGAACCTTTTTTATTTTTTAAACATGAACATGGCTCTATAATAAATTATTTTCACGTTGCCAAAATTATATTTGCAATTACATCTTATGTTTGTTTAATGAATAAGATATAACGCAACATTTCACGATTTTTAAAAAGCTTTTCTCTTCACGGAAATAACCAGTGGGACAGATAATATAATTGTTGATTTTGTAGTTTCCATATGCATTTAAAATTTATATTTAAGTTTAAATTGCTCATTTCAGGGATCCCTGGGTGGCGCAGCGGTTTAGCGCCTGCCTTTGGCCCGGGGCGCGATCCTGGAGACCCAGGATCGAATCCCACATCGGGCTCCCGGTGCATGGAGCCTGCTTCTCCCTCTGCCTGTGTCTCTGCCTCTCTCTCTCTGTGACTATCATAAGTAAATTAATTAATTAATTAAAAAAATTTAAATTGCTCATTTCAAAAAAAATAAATCAATTGCTCGTTTCACAATTTCTATACAAATTTTAAATTAAAATGCTATTTATAAGTGTAAAAGTCATTGGGAGTTGAGACTCTTTGAGCAAGTTAGAAACTTGTCTCCACTTAATTTTAAGTGTTGAAAATCTCTACAATATGTCAATCACCCCTCTTCTCCACCAGAGAAAGAAGCATCTTATATCCTACCTGACTGTTGTGGAGTGTAAATGGGTTTGTCTGTGTGAATAAAGAGAAATCCGTTGTCATACGTTATTGGCACTTTTTTTGATTTTGAAAAATGCCTCGATACAACTTCCAAATACACATGTGAAACTGGGCCTTGTCCTCCAGACAACTGTTTGGGTTGTATCTGTAAAAGAAAATGTTGACGTTTTAGAGTATGATTTTTAGGTTATAAAACATGTTGATTTTCTTAACACCATGGTCATCTCATTACAACAACAACAACAACAAAAATGAGTATGTGTATTTAACCATTTAACAAGTAGTACGAAAACCAGAATAGTGAATAAATTCTACCCAAAGCCTGTCAGTGTCAAATATCATAGTCAATATTTAGCTTTAAGCAATTAAGTCTTTTAGTTTCCATGTTTCCTAGATTTTATTTTATTTTATTTTATTTTATTTTTAATTAATTAATTTATTTATGATAGTCACAGAGAGAGACAGAGACAGAGACAGAGACACAGGCAGAGGGAGAAGCAGGCTCCATGCACCGGGAGCCCGATATGGGATTCGATCCCGGGTCTCCAGGATCGCGCCCTGGGCCAAAGGCCAAACCGCTGCGCCACCCAGGAATCCCTTTCCTAGATTTTATATATATTTAGTAAAACTACTCCTACTGAAGCTTCTTCACAAACTTTCACTCCATCAGCACTGAGCTCATGCCGTCCACTCCCTCAGTTCCACATCCTCACTGATGTTCAGAACACGTTGTACTCTATCTCCATCCCTCTCCTCCCACTGATTGAGCCGCATGCTTTCTCATCTCACGTGCATAATTGTAATTATCCACTTTACATTGCACGATATACACATATAATACATAAGGAGTAATTTAAAAAAAAAAGTGTTTCTATGAAAACTCAGGCTTTGGAAACATGGGATCCAAGTTAATCACTAAAACCAGCTGCTGTGGAGCCAAACGTGTGAGAACGCTGTCAAAGTTTGGGAGAAGGTAACAACCTAGGGAGATGCTGCACTCAGACTGCCCTGCAAGTGTCTTTAAATCTTTCTCCACTTTAAAGGAACAGAAACTGTGAACAAAAATGATTCATTAAAGGTATGACTTGAAATAAATAAGATGTGACCCTCCAACGAGGGGACCCTCCTTACAGAAAAGGCCTTGGCATAACCTCAGACAATTGGCAAACAAAGATATGTTATAAGGTTGAGATAAAATCAAGTGCTGAGGGATCCCTGGGTGGCTCAGAGGTTGAGCCCCTGCCTTCCGCCCAGGGCGTGATCCTGGGGTCCCGGGATTGAGTCCTGCCTCGGGATCCCTGCAGGGAGCCTGTTTCTCCCTCTGCCTGTGTCTCTGCCTCTCTCTCTGTGTCTCTCATGAATAAATAAATAAATAAATAAATAAATAAATAAATAAATATTTTTTAAAAATCAAGTGGTAAAGATAGGCCTCAAGTTTTGATTCTCTACTTAATCTTTCAATTGATTATCTGAGTCTCCACGAGACATGAGAACTTTCTACGATGGTGAAAACTTTCAATATCTACGTTGTCCAACACAGCAGCTGCCGGTCACATGTGGTTACATGAGCCCCTGGATGGAGCTACTATGAGTCATGAACTGAATTTTTTTATTGTAGTTAAATTTGATTTATTTAAACTTAAAAGTAACAGCACACTAAAAATCTTAGTGACATCGGAGAAGAGTGTCCACTGAAATTAATCGGAAAATTAATTTTAATGTAATCTAGTAGGTGGAAGTATTTAAGAAATTCGAGCATTTACAATCAAGAACATACATGCGAAAATTCTTGCATTTGGTTAGAATTTATTCAGATCAGTGTTTCTCAAACTTGAGTAACACACAGACCTCTTTTAAAGGATGAAATGTTCTGGAGGATTCTCAGTGCTGATTTCTAATTATTTATAATATAATAAAAACTAATTATTATTATAAATTTTCTTTTTTAAAAAATATTCTATTTATTTATTCATGAGAGACACAGAGAGAGAGAGAGGCAGAGACATAGGCAGAGGGAGAAGCGGGCTCCTCACAGGAGCCCGATGCAGAACTTGATCCCGGGACCCCAGGAAACACCCTGGGCTGAAGGCGGCGCTAAACCACTGAGCCACCTGGGCTGCCCTAAAGGTTCTTAAATACGTACAAACCTAAGACTAGGTGTAATCTTCTTCTCCTTATGAGTTTTACATAATCAATTATAAAACCAAAATAAATTCACAAAATAAATTCAAAATACTAAATATCAATATAATTCTAATCTTCAGCTGTTTTAAAATTTAAAATTTAAATTTCTTTCTAAAGAGCTCACTTTAAAGAAACATTGGTCTAAATGAACCTCAGAGGCCCTTCTAAGTCTAGTAGTGTTTGATTTTTCTGGGTTTTTATATTTGAACTTATATCAGAATTTAAAACAGTATTCTGAGTATGAAAATAATATTTTGTTCGGATTTTAAATAAGAGATGTGTTGCAAGCCCTTCTCTAACCAAGGTACACTATAGTCTTAATAGAAGGAGAAGTTATTTGATCCATATTGTTCTTTATGTTAACTACAGGTTGTCAGGACGAGCTGTTCACTTTAGTAATCAATATTTTTATTAGTTTTGGAAGCAATAATTGACCAATATTAGAATTTAAACTAACAAACGTTTAATTGCATCCTTGGGTTTTTGTAGGCGATGCATTACAGATCAAGATGCATATTTGTATTTTTCTATTTCTTTATAATGATAATTTTCAGAGAGAATAAGCATTTTCAATTCATTTCCAAGTGTTTTTGCATTAGTATAATTTTATTTTCCAATATGAACATTATAATTTACATGCATCGCTCAAAAAGTAGACACAACTCTCCTATTTAGAATTTTCTGTTTCGTCCATATTATCATTGGTGACTGACATCACTTAATAATCACACAGTGGTGAGGGATATAAATGGCCAGATCTCTACGTTATCAACATTCAAACTTGGTACACATTTTATTGAGAATATTCTGTACGTACGAAGAAAATGAATAATAAACACATACCGTCAAGACCACATTGTTTTGGAATCTATTTTCTGGGGATAAAGTAACATAGCCTGAAGAGTAGCTAAATTTTCTATCAGGATAACTTTTAATAGAGATTGTTGCATCAAATTCTTCAGTATATCCATAAACTTGAATTACAACGTTTTCAGAGGCTCCAACACGGAATACTTTTGGTGCTGAGATGACATACCTGTTGGAATAGGAAAAGAGTAAGACCAATACCTGAAGGTGATGTGTTTTGTTATAGTTCTGATTTTTTCATCTCACTTGAGAGATTCAAATAGGCAGATTTTCTTAAAAGTGATCATTTTTAAATCAAAACTTACTTGATTTAAAGAAGTAGAAGCTTCTTTAAGAAGAGGAAGTAGCTTAAAATCAAGGCTTGAGAAACAGAACTGGAGAGTTAGCTAACATTTAGAAATAACAACAATTTGCCTGAGCTGCTGCCGCAGAGAAAGACTTTCAGCGCTGTTGACTGGAACATGCAAATAGGGCCAACGTTTTTGCTCAATGAAGAAAAGGGGCAAAAGGCCCCAGGGCTGGAGTTGCAGCCCTGTCATCTACTGGCTGAGGGGCCACGATAAAGTCACATAGTGTTTCTAAGACCAGAATGATTTACCTGTGGAAAAAATCACCTTCTTGACCAGCTTGCAGTAAGGAGGAAGTGGGAACACGTAAATGAAAACATCTATAGCATGCTTCCCACTCGGGAAATGTTAAGATGCATTAATTTCACTAAATAGTTAAAAGGAAGTTATCTTAGAAGTATTGTGTTACGCTGAGTGGGTAAAAAAAAGGACACGGTAAGAGTGAGCTCGGGATGGCTTTAGAAATGCAAGGAGTGTGGAGGGTCTTTGAAGAATGGTAACAACCGTAGACGACGGCGATGATGCTGCTAAGTGCCCACGGAGAGGCCGCGTGAGCCCTCGGTATTCCACTCTTGATTTTGGCAACAGGCCAGTGATGTAGACACTAAGATTACTCCCAGTTTGCAAGTGAAAAGAGGATAATTTGACCAAGGTCACATGCCTTATAAGTGAATGAGGCAGCACCTAATATTCAGGTCTTTCTCCCGGTCGTTAACGTGTATGATTGAGGTCAAGGGTATAAGCTATGTTCACATCCATAGGCTCTTATTCCCAGTTTCATTTTTCATGTGATTTATACAAGAATGGAAATCAATGTATATAAGTCTTTGAAATAAGATTTTAAAAACGTGTGATTTTCATTGTTTCATTAAAAGAAAACCTAAAAGTATTAACGAGCTTATTAATTAAATATCATGGAAGTACCTAATTTGAACAGTGAGAGCTACAGGTGCTGTTACATAGGAAGAGAGAAGTGTGTTTCAGCCCAAAAGGTCACAGTGACTAATCCAGGTGGCTGAACAGGCCTGGGCCCCGCGCCACTGCCCCCTGCACAGTTCCTGCAGGCCCTTGTGAACTCGTGACGCTAAAAAGTCAGCAGATCTTCAGGAACAGGGAAGTTAATTTGGAAGCAATTAAGTCCCTTTAAAACATCTGGCTGTCTCCTCTGTGACAAGTAATTTAGAATCACTTATAAACAAATTGTAGAAGAGGGAAAAGAATCTCCAGACTTCCAACCATCATCTGAAGTCCTCGCAGAGTAACCCAGGAACAGCAGAAAAGGAGAAAAGCTAAGCTTTGCTGATGAGCTACATTTCCCGAAATCTTGCCCTGTGCTAGGCACTGTTTGAAGGACCCTGGATATATAAACTCACTGAACTGCCACAGCCACTCTGTGAGAAAGGTCTTATCATTACTCCCATTTTACAGATGAAGAGACTGATAATTAAGCAGCCCAAGGTCACACAGTTACGTTACAGAGTTAGGAACTGAACCCACGCAGTCTGTTTCCTGAATTAACAATTCCAGTTGCTAGACTAAACTGGACTTAGCAAGAGCTTTGCAATCCGAAAACTCTAGGGGGAAAAAACCTATTTTAATTTCAGCATTCTTATAAGTTGTATCTTTTTTTCAGTTTAATATTGTTTTAATTTTGGGTGGTGGAAGGGGAGGAGGGCGGGGGGTGGGGGTGAATGGGTGACGGGCACGGAGGGGGACACTTGACGGGATGAGCACTGGGTGTTATTCTGTATGTTGGTAAATTGAACACCAATAAAAATTAATTTATAAAAAATAAAATAAAAAAAAAGATGAAGAAACTGAAAAAAAATATTGTTTTAATTTTGAATTGTCCATGTGGTGGCGGCAGTGATAAAACATAAAATATTCGGTACTTAGAAGTTCCTAAAAGATGGCTCTGGAATCACCCTTCATACAGATTTTGGTCCTTACTGGTTTATCAGTACCACAATCTATTCATATGAAAAAAAATCATACTTAAAAAAATATAGTATACTTTTCTTATTTTCTTTCGATAGTTTAAGAGGATTGGGCCACTGAGCTTGCAGAGGCAACAATATTATTTTGGCCTCTTCCTAGAATGTTCTTTCTCCCCAGATATTGCATAGTTTGCTCCCCCCTCACTTCCTTCGAGTTCTGTTTGAGTGTCACTTCCTTAAAGATCCTCTCCTCTCTACAGTTTGGGGTAATGCCCCATCACTTCCTTACCCTCTGACTCCTTTGTGTTTTTCTTCCTTGCATAATAACCACCCGACTGACCTTATTCATTCATTTATTCATTTTGGTTCATTCATCCACCCATTATTTGCTTCTCCCCCTGGAATGCAAGCTTCATACCATCTACCATATCCCTAGTGCCTGTCACAGGGCAGGTGCTCAACAAGTTTTTGTTGAATCAGTCAATCAAATTAATTAAATTGGTTGCCATGCTGTACACGGCACTTCTTCAGAGAAAGAGAGGAGATGCTTACTCAGGGCCAGCACAGCGGAGGAGAAAGTACTGAGAATCACGGGACCCAGGTTCTAGTCCTAGTTCTGCACTATTTTGAACTCCCTAATCTCGATCTTTCTTGAACTTCTGCTACTTGTCTTTTAAAAAGGAATCTACAACCACCACCTGGGGAATGGGGTGATTGTGGCCCGTGCAAAGATCAGATCAAGGGTGGGAGAGTGTTATAAATTTGGTATCCTGAGTATACATCTATATTTATATTTCACCTAGTTTTACGTACATATTTATGGCAAAATGAAAAAAAATTGAAGTGGTAACAAAGAGTCCTTGGTAAAAAGCCCTGCTTTTGTCCCCCTCCAGCAGCATGATCTTTGGCAAGTCACTTTCCCCTCTGTCTGGATTTATCCTCATTTGTGAAATGAGTAGACTCCATTACATACTCTCCAGTTCCTTTTCGGTTCTAAGTTGTTATTTCTAGATACAAAATCAGTATTTTAAGACATACCTTGAAATGCGCAATATTTCAATAATCACACTAAAATTTGTGAAGAGTTAATAAATTCAGAAATAATTATGATCGTTTTTCAAATCACAGTATTAAAATTGACCCCAAAGTAACACTTGCTGTGCTACGTACAGTGCCCGGAACATACGAAGAAACCTGTGTACCAAATACAAGTAAGCAATCAATGGCAGGGAAGGGTAGGATCCTGAGTTTGTTTTGTGCTTTTTTTTGAAGAGGAATCCACATACTCCCTTATGTAAATTTTTATAAATAACAGCCTCATAAAGCTGGCGTATTATTAGCCATTCATCAAATCAAGATGTTTCCATGACTTTCTCATTCACAGATGAGACCATTCACTTGGTGTTCTAGGAAGTAGAAGGTTATTTTCAAATTAACCGTCTGTTCAATTTATTTTTCACTCATCGCAACTAAGATGCATTGAAAAATGAAAATGGGTTCGTTTACTTACGTTTGCTCCTGTCCCCAACTTTTACCTAGAAAGATCAAAAACCAAAGTATGCCCCAAAGGCCCATGGCTGGAGGCAGCAGCAAACCATGGATGTAACCTCTTGAAGCTACTCTCCTTTTTAAGTAAACTGAGCTTGAAGATTTTGGGTAAGTTAGTTTACTGGCTAATTATTAATGTCAGAAAAAGGGACTGCTAAGTAGGGGAAATAAAATCAGAACCGAGACACCCTTTAGTGCCCAGATGTAAAAGGAGGAGGTATTTTTTAGGGATTTACATCTAGAGATTTATTTTTGATTCACACAAATAAGGCTATTCTGCCATGGGAATTAGGCACCGTCATGAACGGCTCCATGCCAGAGCCACCAAGCCTCGGACCTCGGCCTTTCCCCTCCTGACCAGGACACTCGCTCCGATGGGTCACCTGCGAGCACACCTCTGGTAGGTCCACTCGGACACTGGCAGAGACCCACCTGGACTCCGTTTCAGAGTGAGGGAGTTTAGGATGGGTCCGGTTTAGACGGGGCTCACCAGGTAGGCTTCCAAGTGAAATCCGCAGTGGCTGCGTCGTCGGTGTTGGAAATAGCAGGGATAAGACGGATCGGCATAGACGTTCTATAGAAGGGCCCCTTGGTCGGTCCCAGGCTAGAGAGGAAGCTGAGCATCAGGTAGAGGAGACCCCGGGACAGGGGATGACATCGCCGTGCTGAAGACGCCGGCATCACTCTCTCGGAGACAGCCCCGCAAATACTTCCGTATTTAGTAGGGAGTGGATATCCTCCAATATCTATTAATTAGCACCACACGGGTTCAAAATTCGCATTCATTCTGATGGAGAATATCTTTTTTAAAAGAATAAATTCATGTATGTACCTTCCAATGAAGATTTTAATCATTTTAATGCAAGAACTGAAAAAAAACAAAGCTTCCTATAACAAATGAGTCTAATAACTATAGAGTGAAATAAAATTTGATCTTTGAGACTTTATGTCTCGTGTTTCACTAGGAAAAATTTTTTTTTAAGATTTTATTTATTTATTCATGAAAGAGAGAGGCAGAGACACAGGCAGAGGGAGAAGCAGGCTCCGTGCGGGGAGCCCGATGGGGGACTCGATCCCAGGACCCGGGATCAGGACCTGAGCCAAAGGCCGGCGCTCAACCTCTGAGCCACCCAGGGATCCCCTAGAAAAATTTTTATATACAACTTTCCTTTTACCTGTTCTCATTTCTCCCTTAGTATATAACAGGTAGTCTATTTTATTTTATTCTTTTTAAAGATTTACTTATTTACTTGAGAGACAGCGAGTGAGAGTAGGGGTGGGGAGGGGCAGATGGAGAGGGAGAGCGAGAATCTCAAGCAGACTCTGCACTGAGCACAGGGCCTGACACGGGGCTCGATCCCAGGACCCTGAGACCATGATTAGGTACTCTATTCTAAAGTAACAAAACAGATTTATCTAAATATTTTTTTTATGCTTCACATGTTTTATGGTCACACTGGCATTCCTTGCTTTGAATTAATAAGGTTTTACTTTACCAACACTTTAGTACTGAACTTATCAGAAAAAAGTCACACAAAGGAAAATTTCATACACAAATTTCACTAATGATATTTCTTGCAAATGCTATTGAAATGATAAAAATCTGCCACAGTTGTCTCACAATCTAGCCCATTTGTTTCCAAAGGGAATTTGTAAAATGATTAAGCTGGGTTGCGAAAGACGGGTTGAGTTAAAACAAACAAAGTCCTTTTGCCATCATTTTCGGGAAAAGATACTTTGGAAAAAAGCAAGAATACTCAAATCATAGAGTATTTGTATTTTACGTGCAAGGAAGTTTGCTTGTATTATAGAGTCAATATTGATAAATGATATTTGTAAACCATTGGCATATTTTTCTGGGAGAAAAAAAATTGTAAAAATAATGGATCCTGGGGCACTTAAGTGGCTGAGTCGGTTAAGCTTTTGGCTCTTGATTTTGGCTCAGGTCATGATCTTGGGGTCGTAAGATCCCCACGCTGACTGTGGGGCCTGCTGAGGATCCTTTCCTCCTTCTCCCTCTCTCTCTGTCTCTCTAAAAAAATAAAGTAAAATAAAATAAAATAATGGATCTTAAAGGTCTTCAATAAAACCAAAATTCAATTCACAGATTTCACGTGTGTTTGAACTTTTCATCTGGCTTTTAAACATGACTCCGAGGTAGATTCTCCTTCACATTTTAAAATGTTGCCTTTTGAGAGTCTGTGGATTTTATACAAATATGAATCGCTAACAGAAGAGAGTCCAAGTCTGGCAGAAACTTTGGTGGTCGCCTGGTCTTCCTGCTAGTGCCACTTCGATTCTGCCCTCAAGACCGAGCCCAAATGGCTCCCTTAGTT
Source organism: Nyctereutes procyonoides (assembly GCF_905146905.1). NCBI lineage: Eukaryota > Metazoa > Chordata > Mammalia > Carnivora > Canidae > Nyctereutes > Nyctereutes procyonoides. The sequence goes on along the minus strand of NW_026575135.1, from coordinate 317,490 downwards.
CACAGGCGCCTCCTGACCTGGGTCCTATTTGATTCTCCAGCCGGCAGCCTGAGTGCCGATCTTCCTGGGGTCACCGTGGCACGGAGGCGTTCCTACCAGGGGAGCAAACAGTCTAATTCTATCACCGTTACTCTTAACCTATTCAGACCCCCAATTTGCTATGTCATCAGAAATACGGGGTGTGCATGGGTCACTGCCACCAGCACTTGGTCTGTTTAAGTGCTCGACCAAACCACCAGTGTGAGAGGGCGTACTGGGGTGCAAACTACGGATAATTGGGGAACCTTCTAAATAAATACCTCTCATTAGTCACCGGTCTTCCTGTATATTTAAATGGATTTTAAAAATAAATTTAGCTACTATAGTCTACTGAAATAAAGTCTTATGAAAAATTCCAATGTGTAAATCAGAGTAGAGGTGCTCCAGGGGAAGCACGGGGCGGGGCGCTGCTGTCTGCCTGTCTCCCCACGCGCACCCCCGGGCGGCCCCTCCGTGGGAGCTCATGGCTTAAGAACGACTGACCTAAAGTACCAAACAACTTCTTCCACGTGTCTTGTTCCACTCGGTCCATTCCTGTTACTTGTACCAGCATCTCCAAGTCAACCTTGTGAAATTAGTTTTTCAGCTGATGGAGCCAAAGGAGAAACCAGTCTCTTTATTCCTTGTGTCCAGGAGCCGCTGCTTTAGCTGCAAACGAAAGTTTCTCCCCAAGAGACCTGGGCTGCCAACAGCAAACCCTCCCTGTTCCTTCCCAACCCTGTACCGCGACCCACATCCAGGACCCTGGCTGGCGACAGTGCTCAGGAACTCACCACAGGCTGTGGGACACCCGGCAAAGGGAAGACTCTAGGCTTCTAAGGAGAACCCCAGAAAACATTCACACATTTGCCTAAAGACACCAGCACAGGAATGCGCTTGGGAGCATCATTCGCAGTCGTAAAATGTGGCAGGAACCTGGAACAATAGGGAAACGGTAAATACATCGCTGGATTTTCACGCTGAGTAAACCAACCTGCAAAACGACCCCAAGACAGTAGCAGTTATAGAAGTTCAAAAAATGCAAAGCAGTGCTATTGTCCACAGACATTCGCATCAGTAGCAATGGCACAAAGATATGATCGTGGGAGACAAATACTGCATCAGGATAACAGCCGTGTCTGGGAAGAGAAGGGGAGCTGGGGAAGGGGTAGGGAACGGGCAGACAGGGTGCCTCTACTAAATGCATTCCTTTTCTTTTAGAGGAAGATCCGAAGTCATTATGGCAACATTTTACAAATAATTCAGTGAGGTTTGGTGGCAGTTATACTGACGTGTCATAGGTCGGTTGCTGTGCTTTTCTAAAAGTTTGAAATATTCCATTGAAAAAATAAAAAGGGTATTTTGAAGTGAGGCAGGCTCGAATTCAAATCCTGACCCTACCCAAGTAAGTATGTGACCTTGGGCAAATCAACGAACCTTCGGAGCTTCACTTTCAGGGTCTATAAGATCAAATGGTTACGCCTCACAGAGCCGACGGGAGAATGACGTGAAACACGTACACCGCCCTTGACACGCGGCATGAAAACGGGTAAATGGAAATGGCCCATCCGAAGACAGTCACTGTTATTGTTATGACTGGCTAAGACAGATTTATCATCTTCTATTCTTTTTTTGGAAATGTGTGCACAGCGTTGCAGCAGCCTGTACTTGATACACTTTTATTTTCCGGCTGCTGCAAGGGAGAGCAGCGCTCGGTCTGTGTAAGTGCTCGACCAAACCACCAGCGTGAGAGGGAATAGTGGGGTACAAGCTACAGATAATTGGGGAACCTTCTAAATAAATACCTCCCATTAGTCACCGGGCTTCCTGTATATTTACATGGCTCTCAGGATGAAGGAATGTCTTTATCGTTGAACGCAGCAGAATTCCGCCCCGACTTCTTTCGTTTACTGTCCGTGAAAGGTCTGGGATTAGATGACTTGACCCGTTAAGAGTCCCTCCAACTGCTGCGTCCTGAGAGTCTGACATTCTAACTCAGTGAGCAAAGGAGCACAAAAAGGTTCCCACAGACCAGAAACTTTTCAGAAGGTATTTAAAGAAATTTTTCGCTTGTTTACGACGCTGGTTTCCATTACAGAGTACGTGCATCCTGCCCCTTTACCTCTTCGGTTGTGAGAGGTCTTTGCTCAAAGACCTCAGCCTCACGCTGACCCTTATGAAAGATACTGTTTGAAGCATGTTCTTGCCTCTCAGGAGCTGGTCCAGTAAGTAAGAAGGCGGGAAGGTCACAGGCGTTCATTCACCATCTCAACAAGACCTACTGAACTCCAGGGCATTTTGACAGGTGCAGAGAGGACACGTCCCCAGCTTTGAAAGAGCTTGTCCCAATAACAACAGCACCATAGCTACCAATCACTAGCTCCTGCCATGGATCAGTTATTGCAATAATGAACTTAACATAAATGGTCTCTCATCTGCACCCCTGCTCAGAAGGGTGCTACAACCTTCACGCTACCAATGAGGAAACCGGGGCTCAGAGAGATATAGTGGTTCGCCTCAGGGAACACATCCGAGAACCTGCAGAGATGGGGATTTGATTGTGGTGAGGTCAGCAGGAAAAGGAAGAGAGACATTACCAAACCAGGCTGGGCTTACCTTCTCTTTGGCGCCTTCTCCAGCGATTTGTAATTGAGTCTCCATTTTACAAACTCTATCGAACTTTATAGAGCCCGGTTCACACATTTTGATCCTTATTTATTTATTTATTTATTTATCTATTTATTTCTGATAAGCATAGAGAGAGAGAGAGAGGCAGAGACACAGGAGGAGGGAGAAGCAGGCCCCATGCAGGGAGCCCAACGTGGGACTCGATCCCGGGACTCCAGGGTCACGCCCTGGGCCAAAGGCAGGCGCTAAACCACTGAGCCACCCAGGGATCCCCTTTATTCTTATTTATATGCCATTGAATATTCTAGGCAGAGGCTCAAAGGTCCCCAAGGGGAGTAAGTGTGGCATTCGGTGAAGGACTAGCCTGACTTAGGTCTGGTTCTCCCTTCCTCTTGGGGCGCTGAGGCCAGACCAGCTAATGGGACCACCAGGGCAGATGGTAGAGGGGGAAGGTGCCCAGACAGGGCGAGAGGTGGGGAGAGCCGGACAATCGCCAGGTGAGCCACATCCTAGGGGACACAGTGACTGAAATCCAGCAATGGATGCTCTTGTATCCGGGTCCTTGAGAGCACCCAAGCCAAGTGACCCAGCTAAGCCATTGCTGAATCCTTCGCTCATAAAAACTGAGGCCGGTCATTCCTTGCGGTTACACTAAGCCACAGAGTTTAGGGGTCAGTGACTACCTAGCAGGACTAAATGCGGACACCGGCATGGGGGCTCTCTAAAGGCCCAAGCTGGCGCAAGCTCCTTGCCCTCCCACCCCCACCAATGGGCGCTCGCTCACCTAGATCGATACTTTAATTTCCGAGTGTCCAGAACAGCAGCCTCAGAGGCCCATCCCAAGGTGCCACCTGCTGGCAGGAACCTGCAGCATCCCGAAGCAGGCGGGCACCCCGCTTGGCCGTGGGGCCAATGCAAGCCTCCCCCCCCCCCCCCCGCCCCCGCAGGCCCGGGCTTCCCGTTTCTCGTCTCTTCTGAGAACTGGCTTCTTGGTTCCTGGAGAGAGCAGTGCCTGCCTTGCTTCTGATAAGGATGCTGAAACGTGAAATCTCGGAGCCCTGAGAGTCATATACACATGTAAGGAGTTCTTACGATTATTTTTTGAGCGTCTGATTTCTCCTGCTTTATCAGCTCCATTCTTTCTACCTGAAAACACGAAAAAGTCTCCATTAATTGGGGAAAAAAGCCAAATATCACAGAACCTTTTGATGGGTTTTTCTCTAAAGGTCACTGCTAACCCTCCCCAAGACTTGGTCTGCCCCCCAACCTTATACGATTTTCTTTTCCTCCGTTCATCCATAAATTCCCCTCACTAGAATGGTTCATAGATTATCTTAGTGGAAGTTAGATAGAAACAAAATAGGAAATGAATAAAAGGATTTCTCAGCAGCAGAGGCCACTCGATGTTGGTTGGCAGGTAAAATGGCATTATTCCCATTTTATGGAAAAAGAAACCGAAGATCAGAAAGGGCTTAAGGGAACAAAGGAAACCCAAAATCACACAGAAAGCAGTGGCCAAGGCCACCTGTACAGTGTGAGGGTCCTGGGGCGAGATGAAGACGTAGGCTGCTTGGTCAAAGAGGTAAGAAAAAGTGCTGTTACAGGTAGTGAAACATAAAACATCTGTCGTCTCTCTCTTAACTTGCCAAGGTGCTTTTTCAAAAAAATTTGCTATTTAATGTCATTTTAAGTGGAGGAAAATGAAAGGTTTAAATTAATGGTCCGAGTTTTACCTTTCGTCTTTGGTGCGACGCCGTTTAACAGCAAACATACGGGCTCTTAATTCGTACGTGGCCTCGTCAGAATGACCCGGGTGGCCTTGGGCTGCGGCGCCCACTGGGTGCTGTGCCCGCGTTGCCGGGAAGGCCGCTGCTGCTCGGGCCCGGCCGGCGACACAGCCCTTCGCTCAGGGAAGCGGGAGGAAGGGCCGGGGGAAGCGCGGCTCGGGGCCGCCCCGTCCGGCCTCCTCCGTGCCACGTTCCGGGCAGCTGCCGGCCACGACGTGAGTAGCGGGGCCGAGCCCGGGCAGGCGGAGGCCGGCCAGCTCAGGCTGTCGCCAGCGAGGAGTGGGGTGGCCGCTGCCCAGCCGGGTGCGTTCACGGCCGCCGATGCCCCAGCGCTTGCGACGGTAAAACACCAAACATGCTGTACGGGGGTCACTGCGAGTTTTTTGAAGCTGCAAAGAGAAAGAGAGAGAGCGACCCGGCACTGGGCTTCCTGGACCTGGGAGCAGGGAAGATCCGAGGCAGGGCTCAGGTGACAGGGAGGCAGCGGAGGCCGCAGCGTGACAGCCTCCCGCCTCCCCACTGGCGACAGTCACTTCTGGGGGCTCCGCAAGCCCTTCCTCAGGAGAATGAGTCCTGGGGGCGGTGGGCTCCATGTGGCTGGGCTGGGGGTGGGGGTGGGGCCTCTTGAAGGCTTTCCCGGCCCGGCAGCTCAGTGTGGACACCTGCCCGCTTGCCTGGGCGGGTGTCCTCATCTGTAGCCACTGTGCCAGGCCTTGGGGACCACAGGGATCTGGGCAAGGGAGCCCTGGTTCTGCAAGTGGGGGGGAGCTTGCAGCAAGCCCTGGCCCAGGCCACGGTTTAGGGACACCCGAGAGCTGTCAGGGCCATGGCTTCATTTGGGATTGCCCCTAGAACTCCCTTGGGGTCCCTGCGACCCCAGTTCCAGGTGACACATGGACCCGGCTTTGGTGCACCTGCAGAGGAGGCCCGTGCCAGCATCCTCACCCTCCCTGGCCACAGTCAGTCCCTGACCCTCGTGAAGCTGGTGGTGTGCATGGTGGACGTCCCTGGCCTGGGACTGAGGGGTGTGGTAGGGAGAGGCCGGGGAGGCGGAGGGAGCTGCCGGGGCAGGTAGAGGCCGGAGGTCATCAGGATGGAGAGACACGCAGGGGCTCAGTCGGGGGGACACGGCAGGCAGCTGGGATGATACCTGAAGGAGAGAAGGGCGAGAGAGCCCAGGTCCCGCTGACCCACGGCCGTCCATCGAGCAGGTGAGCGCCCGTCACTGAGCTCACGGCCGGGGCAGCGACTGGAAAACTGGACCAGATGCTCTAGAAGCTGGTGGTCGAGCGCTGGAGACACACCTCCAGACCTCCCAACACTACCGTGACGAACGCCGTGACGGGGTCTACACAGCAGGGAAGACGGCGGGTTCTCGGTAGCGGAAGTGGGCTCTGCTGCACGGGTGCACCTAACTCACTATTGTCTGAATGGGATGAAGGTTCATTCCCTTCTCGCATTCAAGAGGCTCAGGCTGCCCCCACGTTCCCCGTGTCCCCGGAGGCAGGCCCGGGATGCCTTTGCGCCACCCGGATGTCATCTGGCTTCCTGCCTCACGGTCCCAGGCGGCTGCTGGGGCTCCAACCATCGTTTCTGAGCTGAAGGCTGCAAAAAGAAGGCAGAAAAGAGACACTCCCTGTCGAATCGACTTGCTTTGCGCAGCCTTCCTCCAAGGCCCATAAATACGTCTCATCAGGACTCGGGAATAGGCTGTGCCCAACTTCAAGGGAATTGAGCGGCTAAAACTCAGGTTTTTATAATAAAGAGGAAAGAGAGTGGGTTCTGGTGGGTTAGTCTCTGACACAAGTGTCTTCCTCCTTTGCATCCCACGCTCGTGAAGATCGACGCACGGCACCGGGTTCCGGGAGACCTACCACAGGTTCCTGCTTTTGGCCAGAGTACCCCCCGCTAATAGAAGGCTGGATCCACGTCTAAAGATTTCATTTTAAGACCTCGATCTTAGAGGGGGAGGGGGATTTCTCGGCGGCGCAGACGGCTGTGGCCAGGGATGAGCGGACCACCACGAGGACGCCCAAGGCGAGGGCAAGGGCCTGGGCAGCTGGCACGAGTCAGGGTATCGGGCCAAGTTTGGCCAAGCTGATTGGCTTTTGCAAGTGATCTCAGCTGTAGCAAAAAGGAGACTTCTATGCTGACGGCGATGTCGGGGAGGCGTCTGGGAAGTTCGCTTCGGCTCTTAGGCTTCAGCAGATAGTTCTGAGCAGCCCCATCTGGGTGCTGGCACCTGTGTCGACACTGATGGTCGTGGGCTGAACGAGCCCTGCCGACGGCCCCGTCTCTGAAAGATCCCCTCTCTTTACTTGCTTCTAACGTAGAACCACTCAGAGTCCACGACTTCAAGTTTTTTAGTGTTTCCAAGGAGTCCAGGAGCTGAGTAAAAACCTGAAGGTCGGGGATCCCTGGGTGGCTCAGCGGTTTGGCACCTGCCTTTGGTCCAGGGCACGATCCTGGAGTCCGCGTCGGGCTCCCTGCATGGAGCCTGCTTCTCCCTCTGCCTCTCTCTCTCTCTCTATGTCTATCATGAATGAATAAATAAAATCTTTAAAAAAACAAAACAAAACCTGAAGGTCTGGCTACGGTGCCAGAAACTTGGGGTTGACGCCTAAGGTCTGGATCTCTGCTCCAAGGCCCTGACGTGGCCCCGTAGGTGAGAGCAACTCACTGCTTTCCTTCCGTCTGTCTTGTAACCTCTTCCTGGTTCTAGGTGACCCCCTATCTAATGGGTTCATGATTAGGACAGCCGGTCACACGTCAGTGACCCCGCTACCGTTTTGAAAATGGAAACCGACTCCCAAGTAATGTCATTCCACTTAAGACCTTAATTAAAAGCATAAATGACATATATGAATCTTGGGAAAGCTGAACCCTGAAGGAAATAAAGTCGAGCATGTTCCCAAAGATCACAGAAGAACCTAGGATCTGTGGGAAGCCTCTGTCCGGAGGCAGCTGGCCACCACCACTGGGAAGTCACCCACGCAGGCCACAGCGGCTACGAGCGACGTGCCCACGGAGGCAGACGGCGGCCCGGAAGACTTCCGCCTTCACCTTTCTTAAAATGCATCTTCTTTTTTTTTTAAGATTTTATTTATTTATTCAGGAGAGACAGAGAGAGAGAGGCAGAGACCCAGGCAGACAGAGAAGCAGGCTCCCTGCAGGGAGCCCGACATGGGACTCGATCCCAGGACCCCGGGGTCACGCCCTGGGCTGAAGGCAGCACTAAACCGCTGAGCCACCTGGGCTGCCCCTTAAAATGCTTTTTGATCAAAATTGAATCCAAACCCATGACTGTCTCAGATAATTAAAGAATTTAGAAGAACATGATCCATGAAGCACCGCTGCTGTGTCGTCCTTTACATTCATATTTATTTAAACGTTCATCCTGGGGGCGCCCGGGGGGCTCTGTTGGTTAAGTGTCGGCCCTCGGCTCAGGGCGTGATCTCGGGGTCCTGGGATCGAGTCCCGCCTCGGGCTCCCTGCTCAGCGGGGAGCCGGCTTCTCCCTCTGCCTCTGCCGTTCCCTCCGCTTGGGCTCTCTGCCTCTATCTCTCTGTCAAATAAATACATAAAATCTTAAAAAAAAAAAAAAAACAAAACCCAAAAGCCCCTTTCACTCGCGTCCGAGTGGTTTTGACCTGTGTGTCGTACCTGAACCTGGAGGTTAGGACAAATGCTGATTCCAAATTCAGAGAGGGCAGGCGACTGGCTCAGGGCTGCACGGCCGGCCAAGTCCCCGGGCGGGCATCGAGGCCGGACTCCCGGTGGTTTGGTGCGTGTCCCCGTGGCAGGTGCGCCGGGAGCCGCCGTGTGTGGCCTCGTGAATCGGCCGCTGGGCCCGGGCCTGCCTCTGCGACTCTCTGACCTTGCACGAAGGGCTCACCACGTTGTGCCTCAGTTTCCCTATCTGTAAAGAGGGGGGAAAGAATAAAATACGTACTTCGCGGGGTCGTGGTGGGGTTTAGGTGAATTAATTCTTGTGAAAAGCCTAGGACAGACTCTGAGCTCGAGCAAGTCCTCCCGGACGTCAGAAATCATCAGGGAAGGGCGACGGGTGCCCAGTGAGCTGCTGGGGCCCGGGGTGAGCGTCAGGGCCCGGGCGGGGTGGCGGGGGCTCTGCGGGGCTCCAGACGCTGGCACAGTGCTGGCAGCGGGCACAAGGGGGCCTGGGCTCTGGGTCCCCCGGGGCGTCACCCCAGCTCCGCACCCGGGGCCGCTGGGGGCCTGAGCGCCGAGACCAGCCCTTTCCGCAGCGGCAGGTGCAGCGGCCCACGGGGTCTCACCTGGGCGCCCGCAGGCCGCCCGAGGCCCCAGAAACGTTCCTCCCTGGCCCAGGTCGGGCCCTCCCCCAGCCTGCCCCCCAGCCACCCCGGCCACCCCTGCCCCCCACCTGCCGGCACAGACCCGGGCTCCCCCCAGCTCCCAAGGCGCAGGAGCTCCCTCCCTGCCCACCTGCACCCTCCACCCGCACCCCGCACCCCACACCCCCTCTGCCCCCTGCAGGGAGGCGTGCACAGCGCCCTCCCCAGGGCGCCCCAGCTGGAGCTAGCCCCACATTCACCCTTGCACTCGGGTGCCTGGGGCCCCGCGTCACCGCCCCGGGAGGTCACCGCGTCTGGAGGGCCCCCCCTGGGCCGCAGCCTCCGGCGCCGCTGCACCTGCACCCGCTCTCCCGCCAGGTGCTCGGCTGCTCTTTGCGTCGAGGCAAAGGGAACCCGGACACGGAGTTTGAGTCGCGCACGTGTGTCCTGCTGAAGGTTCCAGGGAGTGACGCTGCTTCTCTAACCGGTGATGCCGACGGGCCAGAGGCTCTAGCGAAGCAGGCGGTGGGGAGCGCGGCCCGCAGAGCCCTCCCTGCACCCAGGGGACACGCGGCACACGCCCCGCTGTGACCCGGGCGCCCCGGCCTAAGGGAGATGGGCCTCCCCACCCAGGGGCGACACCCCCGGCCCAGCACCCGGCCCAGCACCCGGCCCTCGCAGGCCTGCCTTTGCCTCTAACAGTCAGATAATGGGCATGAACAAAGAGTCCTTTTTATGATTATTTGTAAAGTTAAAAAAATGCTCTTTTTGTTATAGGAAAATTCAAACCGATATAAAAAGTAGAGGGAATGGCATGAGGAGGCCCGCTGCCCGCAGCCGCCTCCAGCGATTATCCGCTCGTGGCCAGGCTGCTTCCTGTGCACCCACTTCTCCGCCCTCCCTAGACTATTTTGAGGCCAATCCGGCATCACTTTATCTGTAAGCATTTCAGTATACAGCTCCCAAAGACAATGCTTCCTTTAAAAAAAAATAATTCTCACCCTCAAAAACAATAATGTCTTGATATCATCAGGTAGCAGTCAAGGCGCCCGTTTCCGCTGGCAGTCCATGAACCTCAACCGCCACCAGCGCAAAGCATCAGTCACTCCCATCCGCCCTGGGATGATTTCCATCGAGGCACCAGATAAAATACTCAGCGCGCACACACTACGTTTCTCAGCCGCCGTGTGTCCTGCTGCAGGTGAGGCCTGCCCGGTGCTTAGCGCGTTCCGACTACTGAGCCAGGCAATGACAATAATGCAGCCTTCTTTCCTGTAGCACTTGAATACTTTTCTCCACCAGGTGATAGGAGCCGAACACGAGGTACACGAGTCAGCGGAACGCAGCCGGCAAATGAGAACCGGAGCAGTAGGACGCGGTGCCCGCTCACCCCGCACGCTTCCCCGTGGCTCCGGGCGGCCTCCGGCCTCCCCGGATGATGCACCATTCACGGCCACCAGCGCTCGGCGGCAGCCCCCCAAGCTCCCGGCTCGGGGGGGGGGGGGGAAGTACCATGGGCACCATCGTGGCTTCTTGTTGGAATTTCATCTCTCTGCAATGTTGCTGTTGTCAATGCTCTGGTTACAATTTTTTTTTTTAGCAATCTGTCTCCATCCTATTTTTCAGGCTAGCAGAAAGGGCAAGGCTCAGTTATGGAAACCACTTGATGGATGAAATCCTGAATATTTGTAAAAAATCAAATATTCTTCTTAAAGATATTTTATTTATTTGAAAGAGAAAGAGAAAGAAGGAGCAGCAGGCAGGGGGAGGGGGAGAAGCAGGCTCCCCTCTGAGCAGGGAGCCCGAGGCAGGACTCCATCCCAGGACCCTGGGATTATGACCTGAGCCAAAGGCAGATGCTTAACGGACTGAGCCACCCAGGTGCCCCCAAATCAATATTCTTAAAAATATTTTTCAAGTGGTACTGATCTGCACTGCTACCGATAATCTGAGGGAGAACTCATTAGTGAGTTCTATTTTGATCTTTCACCCCAACCTCCCAGCAAATCAGAAAGGTTTTAGGAAAATAGGAACTTGAAACTGTCGCTCACAAAATGATGGCTTATAAGAACATGAAGTGAACAAAATATGTTCAAAGACATAGATGCTTCTTTTTCATACTAGATTACAATGAGAGTCTAAAATACGCTGTTGCCAAAGTTCTGGGTAAAGATGTCAATAAAATGATAAACATATTACAGTGAACAAACCTGTTCTCTATTCAGTATATCATACTGGCTGTTTACCTTTATTTGAAATGTGAACACCTTGAATTTCCCAGGTCGTTAGAGGAATCAGTTAGCACCAACTCCAGCTGATGCCTGGAGAATAAAATATTTCATAGCTACCACACACACGTGAGCCTAATTAACCCGGACAAATTTAACATGATCTATTAATCAGAAATGTCTATGGTTGTCCCATATGGGGTCTTGAAGCAAATCGCAAAAAAACAAAGTTGAATCAGTTGGCTGTGGGTGGGGGGAAGGCTCAGAGAAGAGCAAAGGCCAACAAGGGACTTACTTCTACGTTCTCCGAACAGTTGGCTGCACACCCATCAGGTTGACTGATATGAAATGCCTGTTTGTGTAGGTAGAGGTGTTCGGACACAGGCACATACATATGGTTTGCCATAGATTGAATGTTTGTGTTCTTCCCACAATTCACATGTTGAAGGGTGACCCCAGTGTGATGGCTTTTAGAGGCAGATCTCCGGGAGGTGCTTAGGTCCTGAGGATGGAGCCCTCGCGAGTGGAAGCAGGTCCCGGGGGATTGCCTTACCCCTTCTGCCGTGAGGGGTCGCGGTGCAAGAGCGCGGTCTGTGACCCCGAACGTGGGCTCTCAGCAAACACTAAATCTGCCACTGCCTCAGTCTTGGACCCCGCAGCCTCCAGAACTGTGGGAAGGAAATGCCCGTTGTTGATAAACCACCAGTCTGGTAGCCTGTGACAGCAGCGCAACAGCCTACGGGATGGCTCAACCTAACATACACTCCTCTGGTTTGTTCTCATCGCTCTAGTTCTACAAATTGAAAGCCTGTGATAAGCTGTCAAATAAAAATCACGTTATGCTTAGTGAACTCTACTAAGAAAAGTCACCAAAAACCAGTGAAACATAAGGATCAAAGCCCATTAGGCCAAACGGGGTATTTCCTAAGTGTCTGTCACATGCGAGGCACAGTCCTAAGGATAAATACGGGGATAAATAACAAACTGTCTTCAAAGAATTCATTCTGGAAGAAGAGAGAAATATGTAAACAAATACATGATCACAGAAGGTAAGTGCTTCAGTAGGGATCCCTGGGTGGCGCAGCGGTTTGGCGCCTGCCTTTGGCCCAGGGCGCGATCCTGGAGACCCGGGATCGAGTCCCACGTCGGGCTCCCGGTGCATGGAGCCTGCTTCTCCCTCTGCCTGTGACTCTGCCTCTCTTCTCTCTCTCTCTCTCTCTCTCTCTCTCTCTCTCTGTGTGACTATCGATAAATAAATAAAAAAATTTAAAAAATTTTAAAAAAAGAAGTGCTTCAGTAAAAGCACGTACGAACTACAGTAAGAATATGAAGGGGACACATGGGTGGCTCAGCGGTTGAGCACCTGCCCCAGGCTCGGGGCGTGATCCGCAGCCTCAGGATCGAGTCCCACATCAGGCTCCCTGCCTGGAGCCTGCTTCTCCTTCTGCCTGTGTCTCTGCCTTTCTCTCTCTGTGTCTTTCATGAATAAGTAAATTAAATCTTTAAAAGAAAAAAAAAAGGATATGAAGAAGTAAGAATTTAATTCTTTGGGGGACATTTTTTGGAGAACTCAGTCTCTGAGTTGGGCTGTCAAATGCCATTTGTCAGGAGGGGGTTAAGAAGGGGTGACGGGCATGAAGGAGGGCACTCGATGTGATGAGCACTAGGCGTTGTACGCAGCGGATGAATCACTGAACTATAGCTCTGAAACTAATAATGCAGTATATGCCAATTAAATTGAATTTAAATTTTTAAAAATTTGTTTGAAGAAAGGATTTCCAGGAAAAGGCAAGAAAACTGCACAGAGCACTTAGTGCTGGAGCGGAGAGGGCACAATAGGGTAGTGGCAAGAGGAACTGGAGCCGTTGGCAAGAGCAGGGGATGAGAGTGTCTTGATCCACACAGGTTTTGCCCGATAGGTCACGGAGAAGAGGTTTTAGGTGGTGAAGTGATCACATGAGCAGCGAGCTGGAGAGCAAATCAGAGAAGGGAAGTGGTTAAGGCTGGACTCAGGGAGGGTAAAGAAGGCGGCGGGGCGTCGGGCAGGTCATGATAACTCAACAAAAACCGATCATTTCTCAAACCTCCGGATGATCATTTATGTGCAGTGTGTGTTTATTATACGAGGAAAATATTGCCTCCTTTTTTTTTACTTTTTAAATTAATTTTATTTTAATAGTTTATTTAAATTCAAGGTATCAATATATAATTTAACACCCAGCACTCATCCCATCACGTGCCCTCCTCAGTGCTTGTCACCCAGTCACCCTGTCCCCTGCCCGCCTCCCCTCCAGCGACCTTCAGATTGTTTCGCAGTCAGGAGACTCTCATGGCTTGTCTTCCTCTATGAGTTTTCCCACTCAGTTCCCCTCCTTCCCTTATGGTCCCTTTCACTATTTCTTATCTTCCCCGTATGACTGAGACCATATGATGATTGTCTTTCCCTGATGAACACCTACCACTTAGGTTGACGTAGTTGGAACTGGAGGATGTTATGCTAAGTGAAACAAGTCAATAGGAGAAAATAGTGTTTCCTTTTATTATATGGATAAATAGCATTGGAAATACATACCTAAATGGATGATATACATTGTCGGTGTGTTTGTTACAAAGCAGTTGTTTAGAAAGACTGAAATAATTATATAGAAGCATAAAGCCCGTGTATCACCCCAAACTACGTGCTCAGTATAAGTCCAAGGTAAGTCACATGGCATTCTTCTACAGAGATCGTCAGAGCTACAGTTAATCCCGCTCCTGATAAAAACCAACCCAACAGCCAACCAAACTAACCCTGGTTCAATATCAGTGCTATCTTTAATTATCGAAGAAGCCCTCGGAAGAATGACGGACACGTCTTAATCAATAATTTACATTGAAAATAGATGTAATTAACTTTAAAAGTTAGAACAATAAAACAAAGAAAGTTGAAGGTAGAGACTGACTGTGTAGGGGGAAAGCAATAAAACTGAAAACAATTATAGATAGTCCAACTAAAAGCTGTTTCTTTGAAAAGATTTATTTAATAGAGAAAGCTGATCAGGTCTGATCGAGAAGAAAAGAGGACACGTATTAACAACATGGAAGGTATTACGCTAAGTAAAATAAGTCAGTCTGAGAAACACAAATACTGTCTGATTCCACTCAAATGGAATCTAAAAAAAGAAAAAGAATAGACAAAAAGTGAGATCTGACCTATAAATAGAACAAACTGATGGTTGCCAGACGGGAGGGGGTGTCGGGAGCAGGGAAAATGGGTGAAGGGGAGAGAGAGGTACAGGCCTCCAGCTATGAAACGAATAAATCACAGGAATGAAAGGCATAAGGAATACAGCCAATGATATCATAATAGCAACCTAACAGGACAGATGGTGCATTTGTAGTGAAAAAACGATAATGTACAAACTTGTCAAATCCATAAGTTGTGCACTGGAAACTAATGTAACATTGTGTGTCAACTGTACTCAAATGTTTCAAAAAGAATGGTATTGCCCTCAATCTATACAACATATATTCTGGGAGAATTAATTTTTGCACCATAATTAAAATATCAATAATAACATTTATTATTAGGAACACATATATCTATTTATGACATAGGCAATTAATGAATGTTTTATTTTGTATAAATAAATTATATATATATATATATATATATATATATATAGAGAGAGAGAGAGAGAGAGAGAGAGAGAGAGAGAGAAACACTTCTATAAACTTGGAGCGAGGAAGCTTTTCTAACCAAGACACCAACCCCAGAAACTCTAGGCAGTTTTGACCTCCTGAATATTAAATACTCCCGATGCCATAAACAAAGATTACAAGACCCGTGGATTAGGAGAAAATATCTGCAGCATATTTATCATATTTTATGTGTGTTTGTATATGGGTGTTATATATTTTTTGCAACTTACACATAACAAAGATTGGTTTCTGTGATGTACAAAAATGCCTAGAACATGATAAACAGCAGACAAACCAAGCAAGAATTGACAAAGATATAAAAGGCTAATCCATTGGCGGAATATCACTGGCTGATAAACATATGTAAGCACATGTAATAACTGTCACTTCACACGGGATCAATTTGCTCCATAAAATAAGATACCACTTTCGATTCATCAGATTGGCAAAAACTATGGATGGACGATAACCCATTTTGGCAAAGGCGTTGGACAGTAGGCTTTAAAGATCGTGGGAGTGCAAATCAGTACCGTCTTTTCAGAAGGCAATTTTTAAGTAGATGTCAAATCGTAGATACGCCTATTCTTTGATTCGGCAATCCTACGTGTGACAATGACATCAATCTTACAGAAAAATATACATATGTACGAAGAGAGATGCAAAATGATGGTTTTCTTTGCATAGCTGTTTCTAAGACTGAAAATCCAAGAACAATTTAGATACTCGTTGTAATTGGTTGGATAGTGGCCCCAGAGAGATATGCCCAAATCATAGCTCCTGGTACCTGTGGATATGACCTTATTTTTGGAATAGGGTCTTTGCAAATGTAATTAAGGATCAAGAAATGAGATCATCTCAGACTAGGGTGAGCCCTAATCCCCATATGGTGTTCTTATTACAGGTAAAGTATAAGGTGTCCCTATAAGAGAAAGAGGAGTAGAAGACACAAGAGCACAGGAGACACAGCTACGTGAAGACAGAGGCAGAGGCGGGAGCGATTCACCTATAAGCTAAGGACCACCGAGGAGCACCAGGTGCCACGAGACCTTCCAAGAGGCAAGGAAGTAGTCTCCCCTACAGCCTTTGGAAGATCACGGCCTGTTGACAGCTTGGTTCTGGGCGTCTGACCTCCAGAACTGTAAGACAATAAATTTTTGTTGTTTTAGGCCACCAAGCTTGTGGCAATTCGTTACGAGCAGTCCTAAGAAACTAATATACTCATTAATGTGTGAGTCGTCAAATAAATCAAGGCATACGGGTATTATCAAATACTGGATGATCACTGAAAAGAATGAGGCAGCTTTCTCTGTACTGATGTGGAAATAAGGTTATGATATTTGGCTAACATTTTTAAAGAGCACATGGTAGAAATATGTCCATTTATGTAGCACGAGCCTATTTATGAGGAAATCTGTTCATAGTAGTTAACACTGTGGGGCCAGAGGGGCTACAAGAAAACCGACAGAGGTTTTTAAATGGTTATTCTTAAATTTTTTATTGATTTTCCTCTAGATTTTATTGTTTGGCTTTTTTAAGCCTGCAGGTTATATCATTTTTATATATTTTTAAAATAATGAAAATACATACATCCTATGCATTCATAAGTTTAGGAAGATTTCCCAACAGTATCGCTATTTTGAAGATTAATTTATATACTTTAAAATATTTTTCAGAGCTTACTTGTTTATACGCTTTTATAGGTTCATGAGAAGGCACAAGGAAGTTATTAAATCCCTTTTCAAAACCAGTTATTTAACAAAAAGTTGTAACAATGAGAGCTAATGGATGTTAACTAATTATGGCAACCACTTCACAGTTATATGTAATTCAGATTATTACGTTGTACACCCTAAACTTACACAACGTTATATGCCCACACATCTGAAGCAAACTGGAGAGGGGGAAACCAAAAGGAAAAGATGTTTTTAACGATGAAATTTAAAAGTTACTGACTTTTTAAAGTACCAGATTAAACCAACCTCGCAATATTTTTCTTAACTATTTCTCTGCCTTAACTTGCCCGATCTCCACACTAGGATAGTTAATTCGAACTCATATGAAACCAAGGAAAATGCGGTGAAAAGTAGGTCAGTAAAATCAGACAAAACTTTAACGAGTCGTGCTCCTCAGTATTCCCCACGAAACCACGTGGAACAGACTGAAGGAGATTCTCCTCTGTAGGTGCTCACCGGGATTTCTGGGATCCCTTCTGCCTCTAGGTGATCCTGTTGGCTCTGCCTTGGGGCAGAATCAAGAATTATATTTTGATTCTTCACAGTTTGCTGTTGTCTCCACGCACGATTCTGGGTGTCTGTGGTGGGTGATGTGCACGCAGAGCCCGCGTCCCCATCGCCCGGGCAGGTGTTCGCACGTCACCCACGAGCTCCTGGGGGTAAATACTGACCTGCATCTGCTGCAACGGGAGTCGTAGAGGTCTGGTGAGTGGGCTGGTGGCTCCCGACTACGATCACTGCCACTGCCACTCTCGTTTGTTTGGTTTGCCCAAGCCAAAGTGCAGGGGTTTATGCTTCGTGTTTTCTGCATTGAGCCAGGTTGGGAAGTCCTTGCCCCAGAGGCCGCCCAGGCCCTCCGGCAGCCTCCGCACCGCGGGCTCGCGCACCAGGCCTTCCCGCCCTCATGGGGCCCGGGCACGTCCTCCTGGGGTCACCTGCAGGCGACTGCCCGCTGACTGCCCCGAGGGACCGAAAGCTCCGGGACAGTTGGGGTCAAAGGCAGTCTGGCGGCTCCCTGCACACAGCTCCCCTCCTTTCTGTGGGCTCCGTCCCGGCCGCAGCTCTGGGCCACGGGAGTCCGGGTGCTGCCCGGACGATGCGACAGCTCTTGGCCGAGCACAGGCTCCGAGGCCTGGGCCACCCCCCAGGCTGCCCCGCTCCCACCCGGCTCCATCCAGAGAGCTCTGCCCCGGGGGCGCCCGTGACACCCCGGCTCCTGGGCCCCTGCCCCAGTGCTCCCGCCCTCACGCACACTCGCTGCGTTCCCCCTGCCACAGTCCCAGGCCACCAGTTCCCTGAATAGCTGGAGCCCTCATGACCCCTTGACCCCTTACATGTCGCCCTTTCTCTGGCAGCACCCCTGGGGCTTCTTAGGCCACGTTTCCGCGGCAGATGACTGGCTTGAAAACTCGGCCTCCGCTGGACCTCACCTGTCCCGCCGGTGGGCCGGAGCCTGAGCAGGTGAGCAGGTGAGCAGGTGAGCAGGACGGCGAGACGTTCGCACAGGCTGCCCCGCGGCTGGAACGGGTCATGGCCGTCTCTGTCATTTAGAAATGAGGAAGTGGCAGGACGGGGGGGGGGGGGGCACCCGTGGGCACAGCTGCTAAGCGGCAGAGCCAGGAACCGAGACGCAGCATCGCGAAGTGAAAAGGCCGCGGAACCACAGACCAGGAGCTCCGACACCTGCGGTGGCCCCGCCTGTCCCGCCACCCGGACGCCGAAGAGACTTCAGCTTTCAGAAGCTCATTTGCCGTCAGGAGAGGATTACAGTTCCTGTGTGGCCCAGGTCGGAGTGTGTGGCTTTGCTGAAAAAGCTTTAAAAAGGATAAAGCCTCAAACGTCACCGTTTCCAGCAGGGCCCACCCAGCTGCGCGTCGCCCGCGTGATCGCATCCAGCTCTGCACGCAGAGCACAGACCACTTGTCCCCGCCTCACCGGGCTAAGGTCCCATCGCCGTAAACAGGAAGCCCAGACCCAAACCTGGCAGCTGATTCCAAAAGCTTGGTTTTTTACGTGACGCCTTCTAAATAGGCCGTTTCGGCAAATGCCTGCTGGAGCTGCCGGGGTGCGTGTAGGTCTGTCATCGTCATTTTCATTCAAGCGCCGTGTCTGTAGCTCCTGGACAGTCCTGAGAGTGTCACTGAAATTTAAGTGCTAACTAAAAATCGGTTCTTTGAGACCCGTCTCCCAAATAATCTGGACGGGTCCTGAACGCCGAAGGACAGAAACCGTGCCCGACGAGCGCGCAGTCACTAGCGTGGGGGGCCCTGCTATCAGTCTGAGCCGCATTTACACTCTGCCTGTGTCACTCACGATCCCACGATGTTGGACGTGCTAATTATTATTACACCCCCTGGCCCTTGATGACGTCACCTGGAAAACGGGGGTAATGAGGGTTCCTACTGCATGTGATTGGTGAGAGTGTGCAAGGACGGAATCTGCTTATGAGGCATCCACGGTGCCTGGCATGTAGTAAGTGCTCACTTAGTGTCAGCTCTTTTTATTTCATCCTGAAGTTCATCAGACCTAGTTTTTGTGAGAATGTAGAGGAAGCCACACACGTGCCGGAGGCACCGGCTGCCCTGAGACAGAGTAAGGTCTGGGAGACAATTAGGAACCATCTCCATTATAACTACAGAGAAGGGCTACCATGTGACCTATTTCCTTTAGGTTATAGGACTCTGCTAATTACACGTGGGACAACTCACCCTGTTTGCTTCACCCCTACACCGAGTGGAAGTTGGAAGAGCCCACAGAGCTTCTCACCTGGTCCACATCAATCAGTTAGAATGACAGCATGTGGCAGCTTCTGGGTCATTTCATCACAACCTCTGAAAACAACACGAAACTCTGGAGCACCTGGACTTCCTATTTTCTCTTTCCATTCTCTTCTTGATCCAGGAATCTTCTTGAATGATCCACCTGTTGAAAAACAGAGGGAGAGAGAACATCCCTCAGAATAAATGCTTCCATCAGATTATCTAAATTATCAATTGGTAGAAGGGGCTGAGTATATTTTTATCAGAGACCTGCTCTATTTCCCACAACTATTCTGATCTCTATGCCCTTAATGCAGGGATGTCCGTGAGTAGAATAAGCATATTTTTGGTAACAGTATTATTATTTGTTCTTTGCTAAAGTATCACCTCAAGAAACTCAGATATAAGACAAAAAAAAACATTAAATACACACATTTTTAAGGTGTTTGTTCATCTCTTAAATCATATTTAGGGAGTGCCTTCTCTCTCCCCGTCAGGGAGCCAAAGATCAGCGAAACCCAGTGCCTGTCCCCAAGGGATATCACAAATATCTAAAGATATGAAACGGGGGTTTATTCTATGATGTTACGATGTCAGACTGAGCACAAAGGAACTGTCAGCGGTGAGTGCAGTGTTCCTCCACAGATTCGTACGTACGTGAGGTCCTAACCTCTAGTACCTCTAAAGACTTGGAAGATAAGGCTTTCAAAGAGGTCGTTATGGTTACATTGGGTCGCTGAGTGGGCCCGATCCAATGTGCCTGGTGTTCTTCTGAGAAGAGAGTAGAACACAGGTGTATAGAGAGGAAGACTGTGAAGACACAGGGGGAAGGCGGGCATCTGTGAGCCAAGGAGAGAGGCCTTCGCGGAAACCAGCCCTACCGACAGCTTGATCTTGGACTTCAAGTCTCCAAAACCTGTGGGGAAACAGTTTCTGTCGTCTAACCTACCAGTCGGTCCTACTGGGTTACGGCAGCCGCAGCAACTAACACGGGGGAGAGGTCAGTTCTCCACGGCCAGCCTGGGAGTGGGGGAATTAGGTGGCGATACAGAAAAAGAGAATTACACCCCTTGGGCATCTACTACACATCAGGCATATACAGATGAACATATTCAAATCTCACAATAGTACATTGTGGGGGCGTCCCTGGGGGGCTCAGTGGTCGAGCGTCTGCCTTTGGCCCAGGGTGTGACCCCGGGTCCCAGGATCGAGTCTCGCATTGGGCTCCTCGCAGGGAGCCTGCTTCTCCCTCTGCCTGGGTCTCTGCCTCTCTCTCTGTCTCTCATGAATAAATACATAAAGTGTTTTTAAAAACTGTATATTACGGTTTTATTTTTTATTTATGATAGTCACAGAGAGAGAGAGAGAGAGAGAGAGAGAGAGAGAGAGAGAGAGGCAGAGACCCAGGCAGAGGGAGAAGCAGGCTCCACGCACCGGGAGCCCGACGTGAGACTCGATCCCGGGTCTCCAGGATCGCGCCCCAGGCCAAAGGCAGGCGCCAAACCGCTGCGCCACCCAGGGATCCCATATTATGGTTTTATTAAGCCCATTTAGTAGTTATAGAAACTGAAGTTCGTGGGTGTAAACTGTCTCATTAGCTTAAAAGGTTCCTCCGTCAGAATCGATAAAGTCATTCCTTACTCCAACAAATGGCTTAGGAAACAAGATGATGTTAACAGTCACTGAAAGGAAGAGAGTTTGGAATTGTTCGCATCCAAACATTTGTTTTGCACGTGGATTTATCCAGGAAGGGAACCCGGATCGTCCTGACTCAAAGCCCGTATCTTTTCCAATATATCAGGCTGCCGTCCTTGCTGGCCTCTATTTTAAACAGCAACGAATAATGCCTGGAATCACTGCGTCTATTCTTGAGCTCACGACTTAAATTCTTCCCTTGTAAATAAGACATGTTCTTGCGGACTGTAGCAAGGCCTAGCGGTCGGACACACGGCCGTGCTCTGATTGGCCAAGAAATGTGGCTGGGGTCACGAGTCGGGGACTGAATGAAGCCTCTGAGCAAACCCTTGGCATCATCCTGAGGACAGAGTATCAGTCGAAGTCTCCTAAGACCTTAAACAAAATCCTAAACCCACCGCCAGCTGCTTGTGAACACGGCAGGTCCTTTGGCCTCTCCAACTGGTTCCATTGCCTGCGGGCTCCAAGAGGTGTGGAATCATTTAGAGGATTATTTGCGTGAGTAAAGAAAACGCTGGGAGCAAGGGCCTAGGTGCAAGGAAGACATTATGAAGTTTACCAAGTAAGCCTAGTGTGTGATCTTAGCAATTTACGGGCTGTTAGGAGTAACGTTATGCTCAGATGTTCCCGCACAAGCAAACTCTTAAAATCCGCGTGTGCGGCTAAGGGAAAGGAAACACTGGCTGTGCCGAGCAGGCGCCGCTCGATGGCCACTCTAGCCTAATAGCTCTCCTGGAGGGCCTGGGTCCTCAGTTCTGACCTAAAAAATATAGCGTCAAAAACATGTAAAACACTGATGCTTTACTCTGCCTCAGTGATGATGATGGTGGTGACGCTCGTAACTGTTAGCACTTTTCTCGCACCCACTTAGTGCCGGGTCCGGCCTTCAGTGCTTGACGTGTGTGACTGTGTCCACATACCTCGGACATCTCTCAGGCTTCATGCCATCTTTGAGGAGGCAAATTAGTATTCTACTCCCTTAACATCGTGGCAAGCCATAGGGTCAAGTGACTACGGAAAGGCTGTTTATTTAAAAAAACTACCAAGTTAACTATGAAAATCTAGAAGAGTCCAGTGAAGTCAAAGAAGAAAAGATCCTAGGTCTAAGGTTGACTTGCTTCTTTCTTTCTTTCTTTCTTTTCTTTCTTTCTTTCTTTCTTTCTTTCTTTCTTTCTTTCTTTCTTTCTTTCTTCCTTCCTTCCTTCCTTCCTTCCTTCCTTCCTTTCTTTCTTTCTTGATTTTATTTACTCATGAGAGACAGCGAGAAAGAGGCAGAGACACAGGCAAAGGGAGAAGCAGGCTCCCTGGTCGGCTTTCTTTCTTAAATAACATGCCAACTTCTTGATTCATCTCCTTCTGCCACAGGTTTGGCAGGAACTAGGAATTTGGGGAGAGGGAAAATGGGGGGAGAACGTGGCAATAATTTTTTTCTTTTTTAGAAAAAGAAAACCATCAACTTATTCAATAATTCTGTATGTCATATTATGCTCACATATTTGAAAAAGCTAAAGGAAACGAAAAAAGATTTCTATGAGAATATGAATTTTAAAAATTGATATAGGATGAAGTTTAAAAGTAAAAAAAAAAAAAAAGCCAGTCACAAAGAAGAGATTTTAGAAGCAGACAAAATCCACTTCCAAAAGGCATCAGGAACAGACACAATACAGTTTTCATAGGTGAGTCTCAAAAAATAGTGAATTAATAGAAATTCCTACCTGACTGGGCAGCCCCAGTGGCCCAGCGTTTTAGCGCCGCCTTCGGCCCAGCGCGTGATCCTGGAGACCCGGGATCGAGTCCCACATCAGGCTCCTTGCATGGAGCCTGCTTCTCCCTCTGCCTGTGTCTCTGCCTCTCTCTCTCTGTGTGTCTGTCATAAATAAATATAAAAAAAAAATCTTGAAAAAGTAAAATAAATAAAAAATTCAAAAGCTCTCTTTAAAAAAGAAAAAAGACATTCCTACCTGATTTAAACAATTTCAGAAATAAAATGGAAACTTGCCCAACATATTCTATAAGGCTTACATTAATTCAGTATCAAAACTAGGTTAATATCTTTTTAAAATATAGATGCAAAAATCCTAATAGACTGTAGCAGTGTATTGAAATTCAAAAAACTCATGTTCAAGTAACGCTTATCTCTGGAGTAGGTTGGGTTCAATATAAATGGAAAAACTTAAGACCGTTGTACCACCGTCTAACTGAAGCAATCTTATCCAGATTGAAGACAAATATCTCTGTAACTTAGCTGCTTTTGGCAGTGAAACTGCCCAAAGCCCGAAGCTCTGTTGGTTTTCTTTTGTTCTGTTTAATTCTGTGGACTCTTGGGGGTGAAGCTCACGTTTACTCTCCACATGCTGGTGAGCTGCACCCGACGAGAAGGCAGCGTGATCTCTTTTCACCTCTGTCTTCTGTGTTGCTTCCTGCATCATTTCCTTTCCACTATCATCTAAATCTTCTCTTGTCCCAAAAAAGAGAGGTTAATCTCTGTTACATTATTATTGTAAGAATATCTGTCAAAACAGAATACAATTAACTGCCTTCAAATAAAGCGGTAATAGTAGTGACACCTACAGATAAAACATAACCACGTGAAGTCTGCTCTGGACTCTTGAAACAGGGTCCACGTCCAGTACCGCGTTTCCTCCTTACGCTCTGCGGCTGCAGACGTGAGGTAGGTATTTTTATTCCTGTTGACAAACCAGGAAATTGAGTCCTAGAGGGATAAAACTAACTTGCTCACCTTCTCAGCTTTAAGTTCATAGCGAGATAGTGGAGAACTGAGCTTAGGATCCAGGTCTCTAAAGAGCCACGCTTCTTCCACGACTGTAGCATATGGTGTGGCAGCAAAGGGACCCGCTCCCCAATGCTCCTTTTAGCAAAAGGGGAAACATCACAACCATCCTGTCATTTTCAGTTTAGCCCCATATTTGTCTTTTGAGGCAAAGAAAAACATGAATTATCCCTATTTAAATGTAAATCAGGAAATTCAGTGTTCCCATTACCTGATCGGCCAATGGTGATTTCTGAGCCTGTTCAATCACTTCTATAATTGCTTTTGATACTTAAGTTGTACGATCAATTAATAACAAGGTCACAAATAAAAAGAAATGAATGTTTTCATATCATATTTTTAACGGCTGAACAGAGTTGCCTGAATAGTCCCCATGATTTCGATCTTTAGGATTTGCTCACAAGACTGTAGAACAACTGCGAGCCTGGACTTAGCCGATACACTTCAGGCAAGTCTCCTTGAATCCATTGCCCACAGCTGTTAAATATCATTAATCACAGTAATTTTTTTCACTGGACCACAAACGTTTTTCCAACACAAGACTCCAGGCAAGTACTACCAATGAGTCAGGTTTGACTCTTAAAACCTGTTTGCCAGGGGGTAGATCCATCTGAAAATAGTAATTTTCTTGCCTCGCCTTTATAGTAATCTTGAAGTCCTCAAAGTTTTCATGGCTAATGAAGTAATTTTCTGGTTGGTTCTGCTAAGATAAAGAAGTGTGACTTCAGCAAATACAGACCTAAACGTAAGAAATCATACAGTTTAAACTACGTTTCAAGCAGGGAAACTTTCGGTAAAGGGGGCAGATGAATATTATAGATATCCCCCCCCCCCCCCGCGACAGTCATCAGCATCCCGGAAGCTTCTTTATCGTCCAATCAGAGATCAATCTCATCTTCCTGCTCCAGCAGCGAAGCCCTCATTAAAGCTGAGGTGTTACTACTAAAGGATGAGCTCCGTGAACACAAGGCCTGATCTTGTCTATGTGTATAAACTTTCCCCCTCCCAGTGCCTTTTACGTGTTTGATAAATGTCCATTGAATTGGAAATTCCTTGCTTCTTCAGCATCTTGTGTTTAGCTATTCTCTTCCACTCAGTGTCCAAAATGTGAGCATGAATTTATTTATTTATTTATTTATCTATTTATTTATTTATTTATTTATTTTGTGAGCATGAATTTAAACTCTCAGGACAAAGCTCTCATTTCTCGTTACTGACTTACAAGATAAGAATAAGAACAAAGGGCAGCTTTAGACCATCCATCTCTTTGAGGCTATCATTCACAAACAATACGTTCTGACTGCTTCTAGGACTGTCCTGTCCTTCTGGCCGGTCAAGGAGTGAGGCTGGGTTGTACAACCCTACTTGTGCCCCGCCTGCTGACTGCTAACCCCGACGGGTGAGCTGCCCTTCGGAGAGATGGGAGGCCCGGTGGCAGGGGGAGCAGGGCAGGTGGGGGGGCCTGGCCGCAGGGGGCCGAGCGGCTGCTTCGCTCTGACCTCCAGCGCGCTGGCGAAGAGAGAGCAGGGGCCTGCAGGTGTGCGCAGCATCCGAGGGCGTCCCGGGCAGCTCCCAAGTTGGGCCTAGTTGCTTCACAGGGTATTCTGTTGCTGCGCGTTAGCGTGTTTAATGTCTCAAATTTGTACATGTGCTTGCTCTTCTCTCCCAATTATAAATACCTCCCTGCCTCCTCCTCAACCCCTGAGGTCGAGAGCACGGTTTAAATAGCTTATTGGGAAAATCACGTAAGAGCACACAAAGTAAGAATCCAGGTCACATGAGAAATGCAGGAAGGAATGATCTCTAAGCTAATTATTAGTACAAGTAATGTTAATATTTACAAATTAAGTTATATCATGTTTTTTCCTAAACACTATAATTTTCCAAACACAGCATTGATTTTTTTAGGGCTGATGGGAAGGAGCACTGGCTGGAAGTCCGAGGTGCCATTCTCCTTCTCAGCCCGGACAAAGCGGTTGTGAGAACCTAGACCCTTCTTCCCGTTTCTCCGGGCCTGAGCCTCCTCACCTGGCCTCGTGTTGAGGTGACGGGATCAGACTGGACGATCCCTAAGAGAGATACAGAACCAGAGATCTCGCAAAGACGTTACCTAGTCCTGCCTTCCCTGTGCAGAATGACGATGAGGAAACAAGGTGCAGAGAGGTCAGTGACCCAATGGAGGTGAGCCAGCCTGAGAGCCAGGGCTTCGGCCTTCTGTCCCCTGGTCCGACTCTGTCCCCCAGGCCTCACTGCTCTGTCTTTATTCTTTTTCTCTTTCAGAGACAGAGACAGAGAGAGAGAGACGGTGCATGCGCACACTCCGTGGGAGCCCAGGGCAGAGCTCTACCTCACAGCCCCGACTGAGATCATGACCTGAGCTGAAACCACGAGTCACATGCTCACCCGACTGAGCTACCCAGGCACCCCCGTCTTTATTATTATTATTTTTTAAGATTTTATTTGTTTATTCATGAGAGACACAGAGAGACGTAGAGACAGAGACAGGCAGAGGGAGAAGCAGGCTCCACGCAGGGAGGCCGATGTGGGACTCGATCCCGGATCTCCAGGATCAGGCCCTGGGCCGAAGGCGGCGCTAAACCGCTGAGCGACCCGGGCTGCCCCCATCTTTATTTTTTGATGAGCTTTTAGTCTATGAAATGATTGAGAATGACTTTCAAAAATACACATTGGAAATCTCAGTAATTTATGAGTAATGACCATAGCTTTTAACCTTAAAGTTTGTAGTTTCTGTGGTTTTCACGTCCTCTTTGTATTTACTTGTCCATAAACCATATCTGTGAAAGTGATACGTTTAGGCATCACCAAATAGTATATATCTAATTCATTCAGTGACTCGAGGTAACATTCAAATGAGCAGTTAGTACAGGCCAAGCACTATTTCAAGAGCTTTACACATATTAACTTATTCAATCCCCACAAAAATACCATGGGATAGGTTATATTATTATTATCCTCATTTTATCATCAGAGAAATGAGGCTCAGAGATGTGAAGTAAATTGCTCAGGGACACCCAGCTGGTAGGTTGCGAGACTGGGGTTCACACTTGGTCATTCTGGCTCCAAAATCGTTGACCACAACTTCAAGCTTAGAGGACCCTGAGGTTCGGATTTACACACCACCTAATTAATACACTATTTCTAAAAGGTGTTTTAAAATCATAAACAAAAATATGCATTTTAAGAAGAGGTGTTGTAAATATACTGAAATTTACTTTCATATTACTGGCTCATTCTCTAGTATATCAGTATATACTCAGCTAGAAAATATTTTTCATTTATTTTTTTTAATTCTTATTTATTTATGATAGTCACACAGAGATAGAGAGAGAGAGAGGCAGAGACACAGGCAGAGGGAGAAGCAGGCTCCATGCACCGGGAGCCCGACGTGGGATTCGATCCCCGGTCTCCAGGATAGCGCCCTGGGCCAAAGGCAGGCGCCAAACCGCTGCGCCACCCAGGGGTCCCAATATTTTTCATTTAAAGGCATTGATGGGCACTCGGTGTCATACTATATGTTGGCAAACTCCATTTTTAAATAATTTTTTACTTAAAATAAATAAATTTATTTATAAAAATAAAATAAAATACAATAAAGGCATTGATTATTCACTTGACGAACATGCTTAAAGTTTAATCACATTAATATATACATGATACTATATGACATGCCAGAAAATCAAGCCTACGTTTCCAGGACCATTTGATCAGGTGAAACTTACCAATATCTTGAAACTTTTACAACTCAGGGCCAGTGGAAAATTAGTTTTAAAAGGACAGTGTGGTAGAAGGAAAGAATAACGATAAGTCTGGACAACAGAGAGATCTGGGTTCCCATTTCAGGGAATGGTTTCCCACCATTTAAAGCTGTGTGGTTTTGAATGAGCCTAAACATTTATCTGAGCCTTAATCTCCTTATCTTGAAAGTGGGAATAATAAAGGACTTAGCAGAGCGCTTGGTACACAGTAGGGGATCCATACATCGCAGTGGTCTCACTGCTTTGAAGTATTACATTTTCAAGACTGCGCAATACAGGTCTCAAATCAGATCTCAAAATGCCTTCCAAGTTCTGGGAATAAACGTCAGAGAAAGTTCTGAATCCTCTACAGAATGCCAAACACATGCTAGTAGACATCTTCCTTTTGTACGTGTGTTTCTTTCTTCTGTTATGCTGTCAGCATTTGGGGGACAGGGTCTGTCTCCCACAGTACCCACGACCTGGACTTTGGTGTGGAAGATGCTCACCGAATGGAACAGAGCAGACAAGCTTGGTGCTTACAGGTGGCGGCGTTACGTCAGGCCCCCTGCCTCACTGCAGAAGCGCCCAAGCAGGCACCATCTTCCCGTAGGTGGGAAGGACATTCAATAGGGCCTGATAAGCAGCCAGAACCAACCTTTGTGTACATCAGCATCTTTTGGTCACATGTAAATGGCTCCATCAGACTGTTCACTAACCCCACATACCTCTACGCTTTTGAGAGAAACAACTTTACCCAAAAATAATTTAAAATACTTAAGATTCCATGAGAATCCTCTTGCTTTTCACCACGTTACCCTTCACTTTCAGGTAGGAAGAAACCAAGAAATAAAACTCCCTCTCCTTTGTCAATGTGTCGTGTGTGCAGCAATTACACAGATGAATTATTCAATAAAATAAACCTTTATCTGCCAACAACAAAATGAAATAAGATAAAATATTTAGGATTAAATGGAATCTTGAAGTCAGGAAAAGCGATAATTCTGGCGTAATGTATTTTCCCTACTATGGCAACTTCTGGCCCTTCTGGATCCTTTCAGTAAAAAGAAAAAGTAAAAAGAAAAGCAAGTTTTGTTTTTTAAAACCACTATAAATACAGTAGCTAGATACAAACATGACACGTGGCTGATAGTTCTTACAGAAATATTCACTAAGTGCTAAGAAACTTTGTGGAAACCAAGCACATGCCATTTCGGCCTAGCATTGAGGCAATGACGGTTGGGCTTGTTAACAAAGACTAATTTCTTTTTTTCTTTTAAGATAGATAGATTGATTGATTGATTGATTTATGATAGACATAGAGAGAGAGAGAGAGGGGCAGAGACACAGGAGGAGGGAGAAGCAAGCTCCATGCCGGGAGCCCGATGTGGGACTCAATCCCAGGACTCCAGGACCATGCCCTGGGCCAAAGGCAGGCGCTAAACCGCTGAGCCACCCAGGGATCCCCTAAAGACTAATTTCTAAGGCACAATGACATAGTTCAAACAGGGATAAGTGTACGGTAAATGCTTAAGATACATTAGGTAAACTCCCAGGACAGCTCTTTTCCACCACCCGTCTCCTCAGCAGGACTTCTGGATCATCTTCAAGCACCATTTTCATAATGTCACGTCACACCCAAAAGGCTTCTTTGGCTCCTGTTGTCCTCAAGATTAAACCGGAACACATCGGGGTGTGCCGCAGCAACAGCCTCCACCTGTTCAATGTCTTACCTCCATGGGTGGGATTTGTGGAGCAATTCTGCAACAGGTCCACTTGAATCCGTCTGTCCTCCCACAATCCCCCAAACGTAAAATAATGCTTCAAAGCTGTCACTGTTCTTTCTCTAAAAGCTGTCCCTCAAGTGTTTCTGGGCCACATCTGCTGCGGCCAAGCCACTGTCATGGTCATCCCCTAGTCTTGCTTCTTCCTGGCTCCGTGTCACCTGAGATATCCTCCAACTTCTATCAAGCCCTTTCATGGTTTCCATTAGAACCAGGCTCAGGACCAGCCTCCTCCCTTTCCTAAGTCCCTCCAGAATAATCTGGTCGTCATCTCTGGCTTTGCCTCCTGTTCAAGCTGGCCTGCTCTTGGTCCTACATCATCCCTTACTTCGTTCACTGCATTACCTGTGCATGTCAGGCCTGCGGAACTCAACTGCTCATGGAGGGACACTCCCGCTAGTGCCCGTGAACAAATCAAGGAGCTAAGTGCTGAGGTTCTGGAGACAGACAGACCTGGGTTTGAATCCTGATTCAACTCATTAGTATCAGTACAATCTCAGTGGTTATTTAACTTCTCTAACCCTCAGGCTTTTCACCCATAAAAAGGAGATGATAATTATATGGATCGTATAGGGCGGTGGTACCGACATAACACGTGCCATGCACTCCTCACAGGCGCCGCAGTTTATACCTCTGTCATCCTCACTACATCTGCCCATGCTCTTTACAGGCGGCGAGAGGATACTAACCACATCCGCTTTGGAGATGGAATTACCAAAAGGTGTTCTTTCATGGAGCCGGATAAAATATATTTCAACTAACATTTAATTTACATACAAAAATTAT
Source organism: Nyctereutes procyonoides (assembly GCF_905146905.1). NCBI lineage: Eukaryota > Metazoa > Chordata > Mammalia > Carnivora > Canidae > Nyctereutes > Nyctereutes procyonoides. Next base: position 287,533 of record NW_026575135.1, on the reverse strand, counting down.
CAATTGGGATTTTTAAAAGTTAAAATTATCTGGTTGTACCCTAAATAAATGCCTGCTGCTATTTAATCTTGAATAAATTAATGCCACATTTGACTTGTGTTGTAGTAATGAAAGCTGTTCATATATGAAAATGCCAAGAGGCACCTGGGTGACCCAGTTGGTTAAGCATCTGTCTTCAGCTCAGGTCATAATCCCAGGGTCCTGGGATTGAGTCCTGCATCAGGCTCTCTGCTCAACAGGGAGTCTGCTTCTCCCTTTCCCTCTGTGCACTCTCTTTCTCTCATAAGTAAATAAAATCTTTTAAAAATGCCAAGATTAAATTTTTATATAAATTAAAGACAAACTCACTATAAAAGTCATAGTGACTTCTCTTTGTGTTGGTTTTAGGTCTTCATCCAATGAATAAATTCTAACCTTTACTATAATGGAAAAAAACTGTCATTATTAGAAACTCTGATCAACTGTAAATGGTCTGACAATACTATTAATAACCCCATAACATTAGGCTCATAAAATTTAAAATAAAAATTTTAAAGCCCAAACATAAAATCCAAGTTTAAAGGAAGAGATGAATTAGGGGCATCTGCCTGGCTCAGTTGACAGAGTATGTGGCTTTTGATCTTGTGGTCATGAGTTCAAGCCCCATGATAGATCTAGAGCCTACTTTAAAAAAAGAAAGAAAAAAAAAAAAGAAGATGAATCAGAATATTGGATGTGAACTTACATCAAAGTAAAAAAAAAAATGTTCTTTTCACCAATAATTTCCTGAATGGGTTCTTTTAATTTCTCTTTATGCACTTAAAATATTACTCAATTCATTAAGTATTTTCACTCAACTTTTTTTATTTTTAAACCACTGATAGATAAAAAAGACTGCAGCTCCCTGGTATCCGAAATTATTACAGGTAGAGGAAGAGGAATGTAAGCAATGAGTTGTGTTAACAGCCCCGCGGAAGCATTCTCTATCGGATAAGCTGCAGGCCAGAATCTGCGTGTGTCACCGTATCAAGTACTTGGGTGCAGAGAAGGGCGAGAGGCTCTCAGGCAGGACATCTCTCCTTAGACAAGCAGTGATTTTCTGATCGAGTGTCCAAGAAACGGTTCTGAGTGTTTAAGGAGTGACTGACATGCACTGGCAGGGAGCTTGTCCCGTTGCTAAAATTATGGAGGTGACCTCCATCGTCTGCCACCAGGTTAGCATCATCACCATTGCCAGCATCGTTGGCGGCGGGCACAAAGCGCTGCTGTCTTCAGGGCACCCGCCAGCCTGACCTGCCCTCCCTCCCTGGAGATAATTTGCAAGAGGAAATTTACTGGAAGAAGACTGAAACCGTTTCCAACAGAAACATGGGAGACAAACATTGTTAGGTGGATTTTGCAATCTGGTTCACAATTTTTTTATGTTAATATGAAACTGAAATTTTTTTTGTAAAAGATGATATTGAGAATAAACATGAGATTTTTTTCAAGTTAAAATGCAGCCTCTTGTATTAACTTTAAGTTTTATAATACGCTATTTCAAGTTTTTTTTAAAAGCTATTTTGAGGGCAACCCGGGTGGCTCAGCAGTTTAGCACCACCTTCAGCCCAGGGCCTGATCCTTGGATCTGGGATCGAGTACCACGTCGGGCTCCCTGCGTGGAGCCTGCTTCTCTCTCTGCCTGAGTCTCTGCCTCTATCTCTCTCTCTCTGTGTGTGTGTTTTTTCCCAGAAATTAAAATCCCCTCTTTATTATATCTGACTCATCCGGATTGTAAACAGATTTTTTTTCTGTCTGAATGAAGAGAAATCCATTGTCATAGCATAGTGGAATTTTTGTTGCTCTTGAAAAATGATTGGATACAACTTCTTTTTTTTAAGATTTTATTTATTTATTCATGAGAGATACAGAGAGAGGCAGAGACAAAGGCAGAGGGCGAAGCAGGCTCCATGCCAGGAGCACGACGCGGGACTCGATCCCGGGACCCTGGGGTCACGACCTGAGCAGATGCTCAACCACTGAGCCCCCCAGGCGTCCCGGATACAACTTCTAAATATACATATGAAATTCCATTTGGTTCTCCAGATAAATCTTTTGGTCATACCTGTTAAAACAAAAAGTTAATGGAGGAATGTTATATAATAAAATAGTAAAGGAATTTGTCTTTTAGCTATGACAATGATTTGAATAATTGCTTAAATGCAACAAATATAAAAATCTTGTAAAATAAAACAATAAATATATTTTTCTCCAGGAACACCTCTAATTTGGTATCGAATTTAATTTGAAACAATTACTTCAAAAAAATAGATCCAGACTTAATGTCTATTAAAAATGACAGTTGGGGAGCCTGGGTGGCTCTATTGACTAAGCATCTGCCTTCAGCCCAGGTCATGATGTCAGGGTTCCGGGGTCCGGCCCCCCTCCACAGAGAGTCTGCTTCTCTCTCTCCCTCTGTACCCCCCCCCCGACGTGCACTCTTTCTCTCAAATAAAATCATTTAAAAAAATGACAATCGGGATCCCTGGGTGGCGCAGCAGTTTGGCGCCCGCCTTTGGCCCAGGGCACGATCCTGGAGACCCGGGATCGAATCCCACGTCGGGCTCCTGGTGCATGGAGCCTGCTTCTCCCTCTGCCTGTGTCTCTGCCTCTCTCTCTCTCTCTCTCTCTCTGTATGACTATCGTAAATAACTAAAAAAAATTTTTAAAAATTAAAAAAAATGACAATCACTGAAAAAAATTCTATTTTTAATAGACAAAGTAGCCAAGTCATTAAGAAAGATCAAAAGCTCAAAAGCTTCCCAGCAATTAGAAGTGGGATAATGGGGGGATTAACTGCCCTACCACATGGTAATATAAATGAACAAAATATCTCTTACATGTATATTTCCACATGCACTTAAATATTAGCAAAAGAAAGGTTTCAAAGTATAAGTGCACGTCTATTGGTCATTATATAATTAGTACGTAGCCTTCTTCAAATATATTGTGTATGGTCAGTATGTTTTATTGTAATGAGGTTGTGAACACGTCTCTAATTTTCCTTGAATATTGTTCAAAAATTTGTTTGAAAGAAAATTTGTTTGATCCAAGTCCAAAGAGAAAGTACAAAAGGCCTATGATAGGTACACACTTTAGGAAAAAATTAATTTTTGTAGAAAACAAAGAAGTTAGAATGTCATACATAATTTGGGAAAACATGTTCAAAGTGTTCTTTGAATTTTTTTTTTTAATTTATGATAGTCACACACAGAGAGAGAGAGAGAGAGGCAGAGACACAGGCAGAGGGAGAAGCAGGCTCCATGCACCGGGAGCCCGATGTGGGATTCGATCCCGGGTCTCCAGGATCGCGCCCTGGGCCAAAGGCAGGCGCCAAACCGCTGTGCCACCCAGGGATCCCCTGAATTTTTTTTAGATGGAGCCAAACCTATGTTTACGTCTTTCTCTTCCTCTATTTTTTCCTCTGAATATATACAACTTAGGTATATAAATTATTTCTTTCTAGCATAGTAGTTTCCCTTCATCCATGGGGGATATATTCTAAGCCCCCACTCCCATGGGGGCCTGAAACTGTGGGTAGTGCCAATCCCTATATATAAATGTTGTTTTTTCTATATCTAATACCCATGATAAAGCTTAACTTATAAATTAGGTACAGTAAGAGATGAACAATTATTAATAATAGAACAATTATAATAATTTGCTGTAATAAAACTATGTGTTTGTGGTCTATTCTTCTCTCAAAATATCTTACTTTACTACACTCACTGCTCTTGTGAACTGAGATGATAAATGCCCACGAGATGAGATCAAGTGAGGTGAGTGACGCAGGCACTGTGACATAGTGTGAGGCTACGACTGACCTGATGACACACCAGGAGGAGGACCATCTGCTTGGGACCACAGTCGGCTGAATTAACTAAAACCAGGGAGTGAAACAGCTGATAAGAGGGGACTACTGTATTCATCGTGCAATTTTTAAACAGGTGTGTGTGTTGGTTGACTTTGTTTTCAACTCCTGTCATCAAATCTTTTCACCTTAAACACCTTTATCTGCTTCGTTCAAACTTTTACATTTCTTTACATTCATGCCAAATCAGAAGCGGATTCTCTATTTAATATTTCCCACTTACTTACCTGCGTAAACATAGGGCACTTACCCCTTCTCCACTAGTAAATGCACTTAATAGTCTGATGTAATACATTTTCATACCCACATATGAAAGGGTACAAAGGGTCAATGTGTGTTTTACAAAGGAACATTTGGCATATAATAGAGACTATGATAAGGTTACATATAGTTGGGCAGCCCGGTGGCTCAGCAGTTTAGCGCCACCCACAGCCCAGGGTATGACCGGGATCGAGTCCCACGTCGGGCTCCCTGCATGGAGCCTGCTTCTCCCTCTGCCTGTGTCTCTGACTCTCTCTCTGTGTGTCTCTCATGAATAAATAAATAAATTTAAAAAAAAAAGAATACATACAGTTATGTTTACAGAACTTTGAAATTTATTTTCCGGAGATAAATTAACTTGGCCAAAAAAGTTAATCTGTTAAACTATTTTCAGGATAACTTTCAATAGCAATAGTTATAGCAAATGGGTCTGTATACCCAGAAGCTTTAATTATTACATTCTCAGAGGCTCCAACATAGAGTACATTAGGTGCTGAGACAACATACATGTTGAAACAGTAAAATTATAGTCAATCTGTTAATAAAACATAATATTTTTAACATTTTTCACTTAGGAGAATCAACTGAAATTAGCAATGTTTCTAATACTTGACAACATATTTTTTATTTCTCAAAATCTTATTATCTATCATAAAGCCCGGGTAGCTTTCTGAAAGCATCCGAAGGACGACATTTCAAGGAGGTAGATGGAAGGGTTTTTGATCAGTTGCAGCCAGGGGGGTGTTTAATAGAATCTTCTATGAGAAATGCAAACAGGGATTATACTTCTGTCTTTTGAAGAATTCACTTTTCTTTTTTTTTTTTTTAAGATTGATTGATTGATAAGAGACACAGAAAGAGAGGCAGAAACACAGGCAGAGGAGAAGTAGGCTCCATGCAGAGAGCCTGATGCGGGACTTGATCCCAGGACCCAGGATCATGCCCTGAGCTGAAGGCAGACGCTCAACCACTGAGCTACCCAGGTGCCCCTCGAAAAAGCCATTTCTATCCAAAATATCAATCACTAAGTTGCTCTTTCCTGGGGCAAGGGTAACAGCTTGTGAAAAATACAGTTTTAGAATACAAGTCATGCACTGCGCACAAAGTACTCATATAGAAAAGAGATTAACAACATCGTACAATAGAGAAGAAAAAAAATTCACTTGCAGTTTTCAGAAGTAGAAAATTAATTTTATGTGGCAGTTGAGTTCTGTTTTCTATAAAATTATAACCAAAATACATTACAAATGAAAATGGGATCTTTCAATTACGTTTCCTCTTGTGCCCAACTTTTTCCCAAGTAGAAAAAAATAGACTACACTGAAAATGTTCACGGCTAGAGGAGCATTAAACTGTTGACCAAACCTTTCTTGAAACTGTCTTCCTTTTTGCAAACTCTGAAGAATTTGGTTATGTCTTTAGGTTAATTAGATAGACAGAGGGATCTATCTAATTATCTATCCCTTAGATAGAGGGATCACTGAGAAAGAAACTTAAGGATTTAAATTACAACCTTTTAATGTCCATAGGTAATTTTGGGAGTTGAGTGTAAAGCAGATTTGAGTAAAGCAGAAAAGACACCCAAATGGGAGTGTCTAGAAAAAAAAATGTTTCAAAACTGGACACAGACCCAGAATACTTGGAGGGTGCTCTGGTCTTGCACATTTTCTGGGTGTAGCGGATGCAGTCGATGCTGTGACCAGATCCCCTTTACTGGGCTTGGTGCACCCATCCCACAGATATGGGGAGTGTTGGCTGCTAGAGTTTCCCCTTCCTCAGGTAATTCGCCTCAGCCGTGGAAGAGAGTTTGCCCAGAGTGCCTGGGATGTTATGTCCTCTCTCTGGGATTGGTCCACAGTCAGTAACTGACTGATTCCGGGAGCACAACAGCCTAGCTCTCTTGCTTCAAGCTGGGACAACCTCCTGGTACCCTCCATGCGATCACACCCCCGCCGCCATGGGATCGGGCTAAAGCTAGACCGCAGTTGACACCACATCTTTGCTTAGCTCCAGCCCTGCCCTGTGCAGCTTCCCTCACTGCTTGCAGATTTCTCTTGAGAGAAGTCTTGCTATAAACCCAGTTGCACGAGGCTGCCTCCTGGTCTCAGACTCTCCATTCTAAATTTACAGAGCATGGGAAGGGACTATCATCGTGGACCTTGTGTAGAGTGTCTTGGATAGGGAGGTGGTTCTGAGGCTTCCCTGGAATGGGTCTGGTTTGAATCGGGGGCCATGAGGCCTGCATTGATCCACTTTAGAACAGGTCTGAAATCCCAAGGCAGCTTCCCAAGTGCTGAGATGTTCCCAGGAACTCTAGGACTAGAAATGACCAACCAATGTCAATGATCAGGACATGGGCAAGGGAGCTATGAAGCCATTGCTGTCTTAGGTTTCCTGAAGTCTGCATTCAATAGCACGATGGTCAGATCCTAAACTGCAAGTCTCTTGGTACAGTTGGGATGGCTGGGGGTAGGCTATTGGGTTTTGTAATTGCCTCTCACTTGACTGTTTCTCTGTCCAGGCTAGAAGTTCCGTGAGGACAGGCGCTGAGTCTAACATACACAGTGGGGATATACCCCACAACTTATTTCAGTGTCTAATGGACACTTAGACACTCAACAAGTTGCTGCCAAATGAACGACTTAATGATCAAGTGGGCCAAGGAAGAGAATGTTGAAAGGCAGGTTAAGGGATAATGTTGTGTATGGCCCTGAATGCCATGTTAATGAGTCTGGACTTCATTATGTATGCACTGGCAAACAAACAAGGACATTTTGACCTTGCTGCTCTGACCCTGGGGATGTTGGCCATCTCCTTATGACCTACTAATATTCTTTGTTCCTTGAAAAGAATAGATAGGTAGTACATTTTATGTAAAGTATTAGTGAAATTGTTCTCTAAGGTAAAATATAAGCAGAAATTGATGAGACCCTGACATGTCAAACATTTATTCACAGTAGCAACTTTAAAAATTGATCTACCAATAAATAAATAAATAAATAAATAGATAAATAAAATAAAAATAAAAAAAAGTAAAAATTGATCTACCTTACAAGTTTTAGATTTTGATAGTGTGTTAAACAGGAGCTTTACAACTGCAAGGCTCAACGTTATATATAGTTTTGTTGGGACTAATGGACTTGTGTGAGTAGTTAATGAACATTCTCATGGAAGTAACGTTGTTGACATATGTGCTGTTGCAACACATTCTTCTGAACAGGAACCAGAAGTTAATATTTCAACCACTGACCAAGTTCTGAACCACGTTAAGCAGGGGCAATGATAGGAAAATTAGTAAGTAACACTGTACCGAAAAGATGATTTAATGTAAAAGGACCTTAAGATTGCAGCCATGGGACGCCTGGTGCCCAGTAGTTGAGCGCCTGCCTTTGGCTCAGGTCCTGATCCCGGGTCCTGGGACCGAGTCCCACATCGGGCTCCCCGCAGGGAGCCTGCTTCACCCTCTGCCTGTGTCTCTGCCTCTCTCTGTGTCTCTGATGAATAAATGAATAAAATCTTTTAAAAAAAAACCAACAAAAAACCAATTGCAGCCACATAGATCCAGTCCAGAACATTTTCAGACCAACAGTGTCAGAAACACCCTCATCCCAGATGAGAATGATTTTAAATCAGATGACTCTGTTTTAATTTTTGGCCAACTGTCTCAGTAAAGGAAGCCATCCAAAAGAAAAAAACCACTTTATTTCAAGGGCATATTTAACATACGTCTTCTGCTCACATAGGCTTCAAAATTTGGGCCACAAAAGAGCAATTTGTTTTACTTGTTTTGTACTCAGTCGCACGCATGGACTCACATTATCACCAAGAGGAAACAAACACAGTGACAAAGATTGGAGCCAAAAACGTGTCTGCTCAAATTCTGCACTGTATTAGCTCTTCTTAAACAGGCCACAAGCATTTGATATTCCCTAATATCGAAACTTCTAAGAGTTTTCTCCCCCAACCTTGTGACAAATGGGAAGAAAAATTATACAAGTGGAGGTATCTCAAGGTTTCTCAGCCATAGCACTATTGACATTTTGGGCAGAATAACTGTAATGGGCAGCTGCCCTGTTCCTTGTAGGCTGTTCAGGAGCATGGCTGGCCTCCACTCATTAGATGCCAGTGGAACGTTTCCGGCCACGACAACAAAATGTCCCCAGTGCTACCAAATGTACCTAGGGGGAGCAGGGCAAAATGGTCCCTGGTTGAGAATCACTGGACTGCTGTATGCTTTAGCATGTAAAGGGAGCATGAGGAAAGCGCCTACTTGTGTCCCTATCAGAGATAGAGAATTCAGCAGGCTCTTCACTTGAGCTATTTGGCTACTTTACGTTACCATGGCAAACTGTAATTCCCTTAGCTTCCTTCACAAACAAGAAAGCCATGATTTCAAAGACCATCTCTCTACTGATGACTTCCAAATTTATATCTCTGATCGACAGCTGAATGTTGGATTTCCCAGGGTTCAGGCTTTTTTTTTTTTTCTATTTTTAAATGCACATTCATTCACTAAGCCATCTCATCTAATCATATGAATTTGGTTTTTTTTTTGTTTGTTTTTGTTTTTTAAGATTTTATTCATTTATTCATGAGAGATAGAAAGAGGCAGAGACACAAGCAGAGGGAGAAGCAGGCTCCCTGCAGGAGCCCAATGCGGGACTCGATCCCAGGACCCCAGGATCACACCCCGGGCCGAAGGCAGGCAATAAACCGCTGAGCCACCGAGGCGTCCCTAATCATATGAATTTGAATACTGTCTGTATACATCAGCACACCTAAATTTCATTCTCTGGACCACTCTTCTAAGCCCTAGAGTTGTATATTTGACTGCCTTACTCATATCTCCACTTGGATATCTGATTGGCATCTTAAACTTAATACATCCACAACAACTTCTAAAGATCTTGCTCCACAACAGAGCAAATATCAAAGAATTATTAGATATCGAGGAACATTTCTAACATAAATGATAAGAATCAAAACATTCCAGGGGAAAAAAAAACAAACCTTGGAGTATATACAGATTAGGCAAAGTGAAGAAGAATATTCACCTCCTCCGCCCCCCAAAAATCCCTCCTTAATATACTCATAAAAATAAAGAAAAATGTTGCATCTATGAAGGAAGAATAGGATACCATAAAAAAAGGAATATCCAGAGAACAAAATGGTCTTTTGGATATTAAAAACACATAAAAAAACTTTGGAAGATCAAGTTGAGTAAATCTTCAAAAAGGTAAATAGGAGAAAAAAGAAAAAGATTATTAGAAGACTAGGCCAGGAGGTCCAGCAGTTGGATAATGAGAACTCCAGAAAGAGAACAGAAAAGATAGGGAGGAGCTTATCATCGGTGAAATAATTAAGAAAAATGTCCAGAACAGAAGGATGGGAGCTGTCAGATTGGAAGAACCATCCAAAGGCCAAATAAAAGGATGAAAGTATATTGATACCAAGGCACATCATTTGAGACTTTGGAAACACTAAACACAAAAAATAGGTCCTAGTGGCTTCCAGCAAGAGAGAGAGACAGATGGACAGAGAGAGAGGGAGAGGGAGAGAGAGAGAGAGAGAGAGAGAGAGAGAGAGAGAGAGATGACATATAAGGATTAGGAGTTAGGGTTACGAGTTAGAATGGAGAATGGTCTGGGATTTCAGCAGCGACATGGGAAGCAAGAAGACACTGGAGTATTATTTTCCAATTTCTAAAGGAAAATCATTTCTAATGTAGAACTCTACATTCAACCAAGTCATCCTGCAAGTGTGAGGGTAGAATAAAGATATTTTTAGAAATGCAAGACTTTAAAAAAAAAGCCTCTTATATATCTTATTTCAGTGAGCTACCAGATAATGTGCTGTATCAAAATAAAAGAATAAACCAAGATAATGCAGGAGACAGGCAAAAGATTTCTCAACAGGATAGTGAAGGGCAAGTCCAGAATGCCAGCTATGTACAAAATGTACAGGAAACACAAATACTTGTAGCACTTGAGATTGAAGGGACAGATAAGTTGAGGACTTTCATCATCCAGATCATCTTCTTCGCTTGAGGTCTGAATGCCCAGATGAGCCTGACAAATACAACTTATTTGTATTTGACTTGCTGCAATTATGTTTTTTCTTTTCAAATTTCTTGCTTAAATTCAATTTAGTTAGCATTCAGTGTATTAGTAGTTTCAAGGGTAGAGTTTAGTGATTCATTAATTGCATGTAACACCCAGTGCTCATTATATCAAGTGCCCTCCTAAGTGCCCATCACTCAATTACTCCATCCCCCTGCCCAGTAACCTGTTTGTTCCGTATTGTCAAGAGTCTCTGTTTTGCCCCTCTCTCTGTTTTTATCTTATTTTTCCTTCCCTTCTGCTATGTTCATTTGTTTTCTCAAATTCCACATATGGGAGAGATCATGTGGTATTTGTCTTTCTCTGACTGACTTACTGAACTTAGCATAATACACTCTCACTTCATCCATGTCGTTGCAAATGGCAAGATTTCATCCTTTCTGATGGCTGAGTCATAATCCATTCTATACACACACACCACATCTTTAACCATTCATCAGTCAACGGGCATCTGGGCTCTTTCCACTGTTTGGCTATTGTTGATGCTGCTGCTACAAACATTGGGGTGTATGTACCCCTTTAAATCTGTATTTTTGTATCCTTTGGGTAAATAAATACCTAGTACTGTAATTTCTGGATCTTAGGGTAGCTCTATTTTTAACTTTTTGAGGAAACTCCAAACTGTTCTGCAGAGTAGCTATTGCAATTACCTTCTGATGAAATACCTGCTCTCCATTCCTGGTCCACCCAACCCCCACCAGCTGCCCAACTGCATTGATTTCCGTGCTTATCATAGCTTACTACATTTACTATGTACACTGATATTCCCCAAAGTAGCTCTTGTAAATTCTCAGGAGATAAAACCAGATTGCAACCCAGAAACTATTTGTCTATCTACTCTAGGGATCCTTTATCTAATAATGGCAATTGCGGCCTTTCATTAGTAACTAAATTTGGCTTTCTATTCAGTTATTCAAGAGTTAATATTATACCAATTAAGGATAAACATATACATGGTAAAACTATAAATGAAAAACAAGAGAATTACTAATACACAAGAATATAATATAAACGCCATCCTTTTTTGGAGAAGAGGGTGGAATATCACATAAGGAATGGGTACACAGAGGGCACACAGAGGGCTTTTATTTCTTAACCTGGGTGTTTGATATGTAAGTATTCAATATGTTATTATTCTTTAAGTTATATATTTTACAATCTTTTTTATGTATATGACAAATAAAGTAATAAATAAATACTCTGTAAAAGAAAATTAAATAGCATTTTAAGAGTGATGGGACTTTTGATACATCAAATTTAAATGGAAAGTAAATATAGCATACTCTACAAATATATACCAGCTCGCGTTTTGTTCTCAGCTTCTTTGATAATCTCAAATTACATAAGGTAATAATTATATTAAAGCACTGGTGTGTGGCAATTATGTTCTGATGAAACATATATTGTGACACATATTCAGGTAATAAGTATAATAATAATAATAACAGCAATGCAAAGGGGAAAGAGGAAAGCTATAATATGAGAATAACATTTTTATGCCTCACTATAATTAGGTTAGTACATCAAATAAATTAAGATGTATATGGTAAACCATAGAGCAATCATTAGGAAAATAACTTCTAAAAATAGTTTTAATTCCTCTAATGATTTATTTCACTCTAACACTATAAAATATTCTTTAATGTTTTAAAAAAAGGAAGCTGTAAAGGAGGAATATAGAAACAAAAAATACATAAGACATACAGAAAACAAAAAGTAGGGACGCCTGGGTGGCTCCGTGGTTGAGCATCTGCCTTCAGCTCAGGTCGTGATCCCTAGGTCCTGGGATTGAGTCCCGCATCGGGCTCCCTGTGAGGAACCTGCTTCTCCCTCTGCCTGTGTCTCTGCCTCTCTCTGTGTCTCTCATGAATAAATAAATAAAATCTTTTTTTAAAAAGAAAACAAAACAAAAAGTAAAATGGCAGATATAAATCCAGGTATATCAATAAAAACATTAAATATTAATTGATTAAATTACACAATCAAAAGGTAAAAGCGGTTAGGTCGGGGGGAAATAAAAAAGCAAGACCCAACTCTATACTGTCTACAGGAGACACTTTTAATTCAAAGATACAAACAGGTTAAAAGTAAAAGGACGAGAAAGATGTATCATATAACAGCAACCATAAGACAACTGGAGTGACTATACTATATCAGACCAGTACATATGCATACATGAAACGTTCTCCAGGATAGACCATATATATGGGAGGCTGTAAAACAAGCCTCAATAAATTTAAAAGAATTCAAATTATACAGAATATATTCTCTAATCACAATGGAGTGAAAATAGACATTAATGATTTTTAAAATTTAGGAATTCACAAAATGTGTGGAAATTAGATAATACATTTCTACATAACCAATGGGTCAAAGAAAAAAATCAAAAAGGAAATTGGAAAATACTTTGAGATGAATGAAAATGAAGATACAACATACAAAAATATATGAGATGCAATGAAAGCAGTGCTTAGAGGGAATTCTGTAGCTATAAACACCTACATTAAAAAAGAAGAAAGATCTCAAATCAACAACCTAACCTCCATCCTAAGACAGTGGGAAAAGAGGGAACTAAATGCAGAACAAGTAGAAGAAAGGAAATGATAAGGATTAGAGAGGGAGTTAGAGAATAGAAAACCAATAGAGAAAAATCAACCTAATCAAAAGTTGGTTCTTTAAAAAGATCAACCAAATTAGCAAATCTTTAGCTAAGCTCTCCAAGAAAGAAGGATTCAAATTACTAAAATAATGAGTGAAAGAGGAAACATTATTCCCAATATTCCAGAAATGGAAAGAATTATAAGGGAACGCAATGAACAACTGTATGCCAACAGATGAGATTAAAAAAATGGATGAAATGAAGAAGTTCCTAGAAATACATAAACTACTAAAATTGACTGAAGAAGAGGTAGACGATCAGGAAAGACCTATAATAAATAAAGAAATTCAAATAGCAATTTAAAAACTACCTACAAAGAAAAGCCCAAGTCCAATGGCTTCACTGGTGAATTTCTATCAAACATACAAAGAAGAATTAATACCAATTCTTCTCAGACTCTTACAAAAAAATAGAAGAGGAGGGAACACTTCCCAATTTATTCTATCAGACCAGTATTACTCTGATACCCAAACCAAGGACATCATAAGAAAATTAGAGACAGTATCACTTATGAATATAGATGCAAAAATCCTCAACAATATATTGGCAAACCAAATCCAGCAGCATATAAAAAAAAATCATACACCATGAGTAAGTGGGATTTATGCCAGAAATGTAAAGCTGGTTTAAGATCCCAAAATTAATTAATGTAAAAGACCATAACAACAGAATGAAGAACAAAACCCACATGGTCATCTCAATAGATGCGGGAAAAGCATTTTAAAAATTCAGTACTCTTTCATGATTTCAAACAAAACAATGAACACTTGACAAGCTAGAAATAGAAGAGAACTTCTTCAACCTGATAATAGCATCTAAGAAAGATCCATAGTTAACATCATACTTAAATGCTTTCCTCCTAAGATCAGGAAAAAACAAGGATGCCTACTCACCCCGCTTCCATTCAACATTATACTGGAAGTTCTAACCAGGACAGTTTGGTGAGAAAAATAGATGAAAGGCATCAATATTGGAAATGAAGAAGTAAAGCTATCTCTATTTGCGAATGACATGATCTTGTACATAGAAAATCCTAAGGAATCCACTAAAAAAAACCCAAAACCATTAAAATTAAGAAATAAGTTAACCAGGTTGAGGATATTGGATCTCTATATAAAAGTCAATTATATTTCTATATAGTAGCAATGATTAAATTGAAATGAAATTAAGAAATCACTTCCATTTACAATAGCATCAAAGAAAATAAAATACTCGGGGAAAAACTCAAAGAAGTATAAAAGTTATATTTTGAAAACTACAAAACACGTGGAAAGAAATTAAAGGAAACCCAAATAAAAAAAAAAAAGCCATCCCATGTTTGAGTCGGAAGGCTTAACGTTGTTAAGATTGCAATATGCCCCTAACTGACCTACAGACTTAACACCTACTATGGCTCATCTAGCTGCTTTGGCTGTGACCCCTAATTTACGGTTTTATTGTTCCAACTGTGCTCCAACCCTGCCCATGAACTTCTAGCTTCCTGCCATTGCTCTCTCAAGTACCTTTGGTCTTTGAAAGGCTACCTATTCCCTTTGCCTTAGATGCTCTTCCCAAGTTCCTCATGGGACTTACTCCCACTGGTTGTCCTCAGGTCTCAGCTCACAAACCCTATTTTCTAAGATATCTTCCTTGATCTACTTTGAAGAGGACAAATGCCTCTTTCTGGGTGTGCCTTGAAGACCCTATTCTTACTGAGTTTCAACACTTCCTATACAATTGCACCAATTTCTTTTTATATTCTACTTGCCTGGATTCCCTTAATGAAATGTAGTCATGTCTGGCGGGCAGGGATGAGTCATTTTTGCAATATTTATTGAACAAAGGAACTGAACAAATTGAAGAAATCACATGCTGATTTTGTCAAATGATGCTTCTTTCTTTAGCTTCTACCACCTACTAGGGAAGTGATTCTGAGTCTTGCTGCACATTAGAATCATCTGGGGAGCTTTTAAAAATCCTGAGTCCTAGGCTGTTTCTTGGACTGATTAAATTAAGGTCTCTGTGTGGTGTAGGCAGGCGTGAGTATGTTTAAGCTCCTCAGATAATTAAATATGCAGCCAAGGCTAAGAACCACTGTACTAGAGGCAGATTCTCTTCTACGGGACCATCTCTTAAGATTCAGTTTGGTCTCTTCTCTTTTATCTCTTTAGAGTGCCAGATGGAACCTAAGTATTACCCTAGGTGAAGGCCACCCAAGGCATAATTACTAAGGAGGTCCCCAGAAATCATTACAAGAGGGAGTTCAGAGGAGTTCAAGCTCCTGAGTCAAGCTACATGGAGATGGGAAGATAATTCTGAATTTATTCCATTTTGATGTTATCTGTAGGGTGATATTTTGAGACCAAGGGAATATTTTATTCCCCAACTATGTTTCATGTATTGTTTTTTAAAATTTTTTTTTTTTTTATTTATGATAGTCACAGAGAGAGAGAGAGAGAGAGGCAGAGACACAGGCAGAGGGAGAAGCAGGCTCCATGCATCAGGAGCCCGACGTGGGATTCGATCCCGGGTCTCCAGGATCGCACCCTGGGCCAAAGGCAGGAGCTAAACCGCTGCGCCACTCAGGGATCCCTGTTTTTTAAAAATTTTTATTTATTTATTTGACATAGAGAAATTGAGAGCCAGCACAAGCAGGGGGAACGGCAGGCAGAGGGAGAGAGAGAGAAGCATGCTCCCTGAGGGGCAGGGAACCCAACATGGGCTCCATCCCAGAACTTGGGATCATGACCTTAGCCAAAGGCAGATGCTCAACCAACTGAGCCACCCAGGCGTCCCTCATATGACGGTTTTAACATTTACTAATGACCTGTGTCTGAATCAAATATGTGGAGGGTTGCAAAATGGCAATTTCCTAACTTGGGTATTTCACTTGTATTTATTAGCTGGAATGCTTCTGAAAGAGAGTGTTTCCCTTTTGCAGAGATTCAAAATGCTAACTTATAAAACCTTTAAAATTAGGAAGTTACAGGATTTAGAGCTTAAAACATTTCAAAGCTAGATACAAAGCCAATAGCATTTGGAGGCTGTTCTGGCCTTAAATATTCTCTGGTCACATGACAGAGCCACTCTGACCCTGAAGATGGATAGATAGCAGTCTAGATTCAGGTAGTATGGTTCAGAGACAGAGGGGTTCAAGTATTGCCTGAGCACAAAAGGCCTGTCGTGGCCTTCAGATCTGAACTC
The DNA here is from genome assembly GCF_905146905.1 of Nyctereutes procyonoides. Classification (NCBI taxonomy): domain Eukaryota; kingdom Metazoa; phylum Chordata; class Mammalia; order Carnivora; family Canidae; genus Nyctereutes; species Nyctereutes procyonoides. The sequence continues at coordinate 271,422 of NW_026575135.1, read as the reverse complement.
ACAGGGCAGTCTCAGTGTCATTACAAACACTGGCACTAGAAACAGCTCAAGGTTCTCCCGGATAGGGTTGTTATAAATCACTGGATGTTGTAGGTCCTTCTCATTCTGGACCCAACCCATGCACGGATTCACATGGAACACGACCACGGCTGTAATTCTACGCCATCATCGGAGGGTCTTATTTTTCTGTATTTGCAATCTCTTTCAGGATAAAAACTGTGTCTATCTCATTCACCACTGCATTCCCACAAATCTGGCACATAATAGGGTCTTAATATATATAGACAACACAAATAGAGGACAGCAGGAGAGATGAACAACAGTAAAAACAATAAATGAACCCAGTACATTGAGAAGAGATCATCAATGGCTTTGCAAACCGCACCCAAGGAATTTAGTATTTTGCCGACGGGCCATCCTGTATTATTGTTTAGGGTTAGGTTATTTTTACACATCAATATTCATAAGCGTCTAACGCAAAATTTCATCTAGACATAGTACATGATTTTATACTGCAAAATATACCTTTCTGTGATGTTAAAAAAACATTTATTTATTAACATGCATTTATTTAAAAATAGATCCGTAATTTAACATTTAAAGTCACAGAAAGGAATGGCAGTGAGCGAAGTTGTCATTGCTGCCTGACCAGCTCCTCTGATTCTTCTCTGAAATGAAATTTGCAAAATCATTAAACGAGGTTTCAAAACACGAGGCAAGTGCAAACAAACAATAACGTTGCTTTCATTGTGAAAGGAACGAAGGACAGCTAAGCCACTCTACATGGCTAATATTTGTATTGTAAATGCAACAGAAGAGAAACAATTTCTTCATATTATGAGTTAAATACAAATCAGTGTAGAATGAATGAGGTACCCTCACTCCTCTCCAGTTTTCACCCTTGCTCTGGGGAAGGAGGTTCTCTTAGTATGCTAAGAGAGGCAGTTAATATTCAAATTACCCAGAGGAAGGTTTCAGCCTCTGACGTCTGTAAGGCCTGAGGCCTATCCAACACCCTCATGCTAGACTGTCCTAGAGGGTACTGGATCTGGAGGAAGGAGGAAAATTTGGAAATGAGGGACTATAACCTCTTAAGGTTAACTGGATATGGACTGAGAGACTACCCACAGGACAAGTGTTTCACACCATCCTCTGGATGTTGTGTATATTTTTGATGGGTATTAATAACATTGATAATGGGGCATCTAAGGGGCTCCGTGGTTGAGCATCTGCCTTTGGCTTGGGTCATGACCCCGGGGTCATGGGATCCGGTCCTGTGTTGGACTCCTCCCGGCAGGGAGCCTGCTTCTCCCTCTGCCTGTGCCTCTACCTCTCTTTTTGGGTCTCTCATGAGTGAAAGGATGGGATCTTATAGAAAAAAAATAATAATAACACTGACAGCAGCACACCACGATTAGATGATGGAACCCACCTAACTCTCATTACAGACTGCAAAGCATGGCAGTGAGGTTACCCAATAAATCCAGTTTTCTGGTGGAAAAGAGAAAGAGAAATGAATGTCAAAACAAACAAAAAATGATATAACTGTAGTTCAGCAATGTGCACACTGCAAACTAACAAATATCATCTAACTTAGAGGAAAAATGGATACAACCTCCTTTTAAATTTAAAATCTGGAGCTTTTCAGGGATTCCTGGGTGGCGCAGCGGTTTAGCGCCTGCCTTTGGCCCAGGGTGTGATCCTAGAGACCGGGATCAAATCCCACGTCGGGCTCCCGGTGCATGGAGCCTGCTTCTCCCTCTGCCTATGTCTCTGCCTCTCTCTCTCTCTCCCTCTGTGACTATCATAAATAAATTAAAAATAAAATAAACTCTGGAGCTTCTCAAGAATTTCAGCTTTTCTACAACTCCAGTTCTCTGTTGCATAAACAGCTGGAGGCAGGTGGCAGCACTATTCATGTAAATGTGAATACTGCCCCCTGTTGGAGGTCACCCAAGCTTCCTTTTGAGGTGACTCCACTTCTGACCTGAGGAAAAGCTCCAAGTGCCCAATGTGGCTTAGAATTCGGCCCTTCTTTCACGTTCTTTCTAGCTTCTCCATTCCAGATTTTTGCACCAACTACAATGATGTACTTAACGTCCAGTTGATTGTCAAGGTCTTTCTTCTCCTTCCCCTGGAATTCGCACAAAATTTTCCCTTGCCAAGTGAACTCTTCCCCCACTCTCCAGCACCTGGACTAAATTCTCTTCCTCTTTTAGGCCTAGGATGAAATACCACTTCTTCCGGAAAATGCTTTGTCAAATAATAAAATATCTAACACGTGGCGAGACCTTACTATGGGACAGGCACTTTTCTTTCATGGGCATTAGCTTTTATAATTATCAGGAAAGCCGTAAGAAGTAGGTATGATTATCCCATTTCATGGATGAGGAAACCGAGGCACAGATGTGAGGAATTTCTCAGTGTTACAAGGATGGACCATGAACTGTCTCATGAAAGCAGAAACAGACTGTGAGCAACCCAAGCGGGAGGCACCGAGGGTCCGCATGAAGCGCTGGGCTGCTGCGGGTCTTTCACGCAAATGAGTCCGAGTCCTTAGGATTCGAGGATTATGGTAAAAGAGAGGTATCAGAAAGGGACACAGAACATGAAGACTCCTGACTCTGGGAAACGAACTAGGGGTGGTGGAGGGGGAGGAGGGCGGGGGGTGGGGGTGAATGGGTGGCGGGCACGGAGGGAGACACTTGACGGGATGAGCACTGGGTGTTATTCTGTATGTTGGCAAATTGAACACCAATAAAAAATAAATTTATTAAAAAAAAAAAAGAGAGAGGTACTGACAGCACTGGAGATTTCTGGAGACACGGTGCACGGTACAAGCTGGGGAATGCGAAGCTGGGGTGCAGAAGGTGTCCCTGACCACAGTGTTTTGCTTTCTGCTTTTTTTTTCACTTTTAATTTTTTGACGCTTTTATACATGTGGAGAGAAAGAAACTGGGGAGAGAGATGACGAGGGAGAGAGATCCCAAGCAGGCTCCCCCGTGAGCGTGGAGCCTCACCTGGGGCTGGATCCCACAGCCCGAGACTGTGACACTGTGACCTGGGGCCGGATGGATCCCGCACCCCGAGGCCATCCGGAGCGGGCGGCCCGACCCCGGAGCCCCCGGGCCGGCCGACGGCGTCTTGATCTTGGAGTCACAGCCCGCGGACACCGCTCGCGGTGGGCGCGCTGAACGCAGCAGGGCCCGGCGAGCCCGCTGCAGCCCGCTCGGACGCTCCGCGAGGGCCCTCGGCCGCGGGGGCTCCCGGCCTCGCTCCTCGTCGGGCGGCAGCCGAGTCCCAGCCGCGGGGCCTCCGCGTCCGGCCGGGGGGCTCCGAGGGCGAGCCTGGCCGCGGCCCCCGCCGCCCAGGAGCTGGCGCCCGCCTGCGAGCCCCGGGCCCGGCAGGTCGCGCTGGCGCCGGCGCCCCCGCACCCCGAGTCCCGGCCTCGGCGCCGCGAGGCCGCAGCGGGGCTGCAGGGGGACCCGGCGGGAACCGCGCCCCGGCCCGGGGCCGCAGGAGCGGCGGGAGGCGTGCCCCGCCCCCTCAACGGCGCGCGGGCGTGGCCTCGGCTGGCCCCGCCCACGCGGCGCGCGGCCCCGGGCAACCGGCGCCACACAACAAGATGGCCGGCGCGTCGCCGGACGCCTGAGGCGACGGGCTGCGCGTCTCCGACCGCTCGTCCCGCGGCCTGCTCCGCTCGGCTCCTCGGCGGTGGGTGCTGGGCCCGGGCGCGGCTGCTCTCGGGCACCGGGCGGGGCCGTGGGGGCCTGCGGCGGCGGCGGCGGCGGCGGCGGCGGCGGCGGCGGCGGCGGGAGGGCGCGGGGTGGGCCGGCGGGGACGGGGTGGCGCGGGGGCGTGTTCCTGGGAATTGGGATTGGACGAGGAGGAGGGGAGGGCCGGAACGGGCGGGCGGGCGGGGAGGGGAGGGGGAGGAGGGGGGAGGACGAGGGAGGGGGATGGACAGAGGGGGGAGGGGGAGAGAGAGGGGGAAAGGGAAGGGGGAGGGAGAGAGGCGGGAAGGAGGAGGGAGGGGGAGAGAGGGGGGGAGCGAGAGAGGGGGAAGGAGGGGGAGGGGGAAAGGGAGGGGGAGGGGGGATGCAGAGGGGGAGGGGAGAGGGGGAAGGGGAGGAGGAGCGAGAGAGGGGGAAGGAGGAGGGAGGATGGAGAGAGGGAGGAAGGGAAGGGGGGAGAGAGAGGCTGGAAGGAGGAGGGAGGGGGAGAGGGATAGAGGAGTAGGGGAGGGGGGAGCGAGAGAGGGGGAAGGAGGGGGAGGGGGAGGACGAGGGAGGGGGGATGGGGGATGCAGAGGGGGGAGGGGAGAGGGGGAAGGGGAGGGGGAGCGAGAGAGGGGGAAGGAGGAGGGAGGATGGAGAGAGGGAGGAAGGGAAGGGGGGAGAGAGAGGCTGGAGGGAGGAGGGAGGGGGAGGGGGAGAGAGGAGTAGGGGAGGGGAGGGAGAAGGGGAAGGAGGAGGGAGGGGGAGGACGAGGGAGGGGGATGGACAGAGGGGGGAGGGGGAGGGAGGGGAGGACGAGGGAGGGGGATGGGGGATAGAGGGTGGGGGAGAGGGGGGAAGGAGGAAGGGGGAAGACAGGGGAGAGAGAAGGGGGGAGGGGTCGTGCGCGGGACTCGGGGGCGGGGTGGGGGCGGGGGCTGCGGCGTGCGCGCTTCAGGTGCCTCAGGCGTGCCTCGGGTGCCTCGGGTCCCTCGGGTGCCTCGGTGCGGCCTGGATGCAGCTTGGGGCAGGGCAAGGGCAGGACACTGGGGGCGAGTGCTAGACGGAAGAGCGAGGACCGTGGTGTGCCGGTGGTTTTCTTGTCAGAAGGTGGGTTCAGGCCTCGACTCCGCCCCGGTGTAAACGTGACTTGACCCGCTCTGTGACTGGGGACGCCCTCCTCAATCTTTCTGAGCAATTCTAGTGTTTTAGAATGTACCATTTTCCTCTCGCAAAAATACGTGCTGCTGACCTTGGAGGGCACACCCGGTGCCGAATTCCGCTCCAAGTCCTTTACTAACTCAGAATTGCGAACAGCTGCATGAGGTGACCATCTTCAGTCTAAAAGGGTGCAACTGAGGGTCACCGAGGTCCCTCTCCCTAATGCCCCACAGGAAGCGGAGAAGCAGGATTTGAACTCAGGCTGCTTGTTTGCGGAATCCAGGCTCTTCTCAAAGACTGCCACGTGTGAATGACGGTGGCAGTTCTGCCCTTACACGTCCTCGCTGGGAATTTCAACTTGCTAATAATGTCTTTAGGGTGCTTAGCACAGTCGTCTTTTCCTTCACTCAAATACTCGTTGTACATCAGACAATTGAATCTCTGCTCTCCTTTAGCTTAGAAACAAGAATCAAGTTGTTCACACTGTAAGATGCTATAAAGGAGACTCCTTGGGGCCAAGACCGCGTGTAATAGGGAGATGGAAGACTTTTGTGCGTCTCGAGTGTAGAAACCCTGCTTCCCCAGTTCTGCTTTTGAAGCCTGGCATAGTTCTTAGTGCACAGAAGTTACTCAATACAACTGACTTACTGAATAAATAAATTAATAGGAGGAGATGGGCAGCCTGGGTTTTAGGTTACCAGAGTAACGGAGAGAGATTTGAGACAGTAATAGGATGAAGAAGGGCCCAGAAGTCAGAGCGTTAGGAGCAAGAGGCTTGCAGCGAAGCAGTCACACTGCGGTGAAGAGCAATATGTAGAGGTTGGTTTGGCTGTTTTGTTGGAGGAGGAGAATAATTTGAAGTTGGTATTGGAATGGATCAGGATGTCAGGATATTTGCTGAGATGAGTACTGTGGAGAATCAGGACAGATACGGAGGTGTGGAGGTAGGATACTCCAAAGAACCACAGATAAATGGAGACCAAGGTTAGGGAATTGGGGCAGAATTTGTGGGGAAACTTGGCCATGAGGATGGGATGAAGGATAGAAGGCAGAGGTTGACGAGCACAAGATGGGAGGGTTACCTTTGGAGAGAGGTGGGAATCAGCATATTTGAAAGGACTAGAGAAGGTTAAAAGTTAAATGGGTCAGAAGGTATGGGATGAAGTAGAACTGTAGGGAAAGTACTGAGATATGATTAAAAGTCTACAGGATGGAGCAGGATATGGAGGTCAAGAAATGGGGGTGGTTATTTGCATATTGGGGTGGTCTGGGAAGAGAGGGTTTGGGGATAATGGAGGTCTGTCTTATTTGAAGAAGATCAAAGAAGATGGAAAGTTAGAAGTGTGAGGGAAAGCTGAATAGAGGGCAAGGTATGATCTCTAGTAAGCTGTGTGTCAAGGCAAGGGCGTGATACGGTGGACAGTGCTTCCTGACCTGGTCATGTGACTCTGGTGATCACATCATTCCAGTAACTTTCTCTTGTACTGCAGACCCCCTTCTGGGCCTTCAAAATATGTCTCCAGCTCTGCGCTTTCCTGCTTATTTTGTTTTCTCTTTGTCCTACTCCTTCACACACTCTAGCCCTACCTGTCCGCTGTCTTCTCTTTTTTATTGCTGGGTCTCTGTGTGATTGCAAACTACATCTTCATCTCTCACACAACATCCCCATCTCTCTGTGTCTGACCAAGTCATTTACCGTTCTGGGCTTTAATTTTCTTTTCTGACAAATAAGGGATTTAACTAAGATTCCTTTCACCAATAAATGCTTTCATTTCTTCTGAAAGACCTAAACTTCAACAAAATTGATTTTGTGGACTAGCAATAGTAGGCATGCGAGTTTCGAGCAATCAGATGTTTCTCAAATAGCATGAGACAAACATGAATGAATATCAAAAGCATAATGTTTAACAAAGAAGGCAGATACAAAAGATATTCTATGATTTCATTTACGTATAGTTCAAAAATAGTTTATGGGGTGCCTGACGGGCTCAGTTGGAAGAGCATGCAGCTCGATCTCAGAGTTGAGTTTGAGCCCCATGTTGCATGTAGAAATACTTAAATATCCTAAATAGTTTAAAAAAATCTCTGGTATTGGAAATCAGGGTAGTAATTACTCATGTATATGGGTTAATGAATGCAAGGGGCACAAAGTGGTTTCTGGGGTTCTGGTAATAATTCTGTTTCTTGATCTGGTTGTATTCACTGTATAAAAATAGAGCTGTACACTTATGATTCATGCATTGTTCTTTATGGGAGGAAAATGAGGGGGGAATGGGGGAAGTGATAAATTCTGTTTGGGCATGTTGAATTTGGGATGGCAATGAGATATCAAGTAGACAATTGGAAACAGGTATCTGGACCTCAGAGGTTGGATTGAAGATATAAACATCAGTATAGAGGTGACATTTGGAACCATGGGTGTGCATTAGATTGTCTAAAATGAGTTTGGAGAGAAAATGGAAGAGATATGAGGAGCTCTGACATTTAAAGATTGAATAGAGGGGGATCCCTCGGTGGCGCAGCGATTTGGCGCCTCCCTTTGGCCCAGGGCGCGATCCTGGAGACCCGGGATCAAATCCCACATCGGGCTCCCGGTGCATGGAGCCTGCTTCTCCCTCTGCCTATGTCTCTGCCTCTCTCTCTCTCTCTCTCTCTCTCTCTCTCTCTCTCTCTCTGTGACTATCATAAATAAAATAAAAAAATAAATAAAAAAATAAAGATTGAATAGAGGACTGTGAGCCAGCAAAGGAAGCCAAAGAGTGGCCACAGAGGCAGGAGGATACCAGGAGAATGTGGTGTCCCAGAGCAAAAAAGAAACTTCATCAAGGAGGGAGTACTCGTCATTATTAAACATTGCTGGTTGCCAAACATTTCCAGCTTCCTACATTCCAAGACCCTTTGTGGGTATGAGAAGTGTTGTGATTAGTTTGGTCCAATAGAGAAGAGAAATGACAGGTCAGACTTCTGGCTGGAGCAGGTATCAAACAAACCAGGACCCTCTGGAAGTCTCTTCCCACTGAAAAGTGATCAGCAGTGTTTGAAGCAGTATCTGCTCCCATCAGCTTGGAATTGTGTGCTTTCTAGCATGTATAACCTCTGAGTTTATAACTTTGTCATCTTCAAAACTCTAGAAATCGGAGCCTTTGGCTGGTTCATTTGTTAGAGCATGCGTCTCTTCATCTCAGGGTCATGAGTTCAAGCCCCACTTTGGGCACAGAACTTTAAAAAAATTCTAGAAGTAGATTAATAGTTTCGAGAGCTCTAAAAAATTAACCTTGTTAAATATGCTGAAAACTTTTACAGGTTTTGATGGACATCTGGCCTTATTCTTGCCATGAAGAAAGGTTCTCAGCAAAAGTTTTCGAAAGCAAAGATGCCACCATCATCTCACTCTCCTAGTCCACCATCCCTTACGTCCAATATGAGATCTAGGTCACTTTCGCCTCTAAGTGGATCTGAGACTCTGCCTTTTCATTTTGGAGGACCGTGGCATGAGCAAGTTGAGATTACAGATGAAAGCACAGTGGTTTTAGACTACCAAGACCATAAAGGTAATGCTTTTTATTTTTATTTATTTATTTTTTAAAAGATTTTATTTATTTATTCACGAGAGACAGAGGCAGAGACACAGGCAGAGGGAGAAGCAGGGTCCGTGTGGGGAGCCCGATGCAGGACTCGATCCCGGGACTCCAGGATCATGCCCTGGGCCTAAGGCAGGCGCTAAACTGCTGGGCCACCCAGGGGTCCCCAAGATAATGCTTTTTAATCTAAGAGTTTGAACACATACTCTTAAGTAGAGATGGAAAATTACCAAACTTATATTTCTGGTCCAAGTGAAATACATATCTTCATACTAACATGACTTATTGTTTATACCAACAGAAAGTGTATTAAGACTGTGGAGTGTGAAGGCTTCTGGTGAGGATGAAGCTGTCTGAAAGGGTTAGGAGAAGGGTTTCCAGAAAGAGGAAGCTTTATTTCCTGTGGTGCCTTTAAGAGTGCCTTAAAGCCCATATGCCAAATTTACCATCATCCTTGGTTAGAGGAAAAGCATATCTATTCACTTCAGAGTGGAGTACCTTAATTCAGTACAAAAATGTTATCCACCCCTGGGCTATTCCAGTCTGCTTATCAGCAAATTGTTTATCATGTCCCCTTAAGGGACATGTCTATGTTCTACCAAGGTTTTGTTTTTATTTTTTTCTTAAAAGCAGTCTGTTAGTGTGGGAATCTGTTTTCAGAAATATATTATTTTTTCCAAGAGACTATTTAACATGACTGTGAATGAAAACTATGTGATTTCTTTGTGCAGTCATAAAATCACAGCTACCTGTCTGATCAGTTTTTACTCATCAAGAGTTGAGTTTAGACTATACTTTTGCTGCCCTTTGGTACGTTGCTGACTCTAATTTCATTAATATTTTAGAATATTAGTAATTTTCTTTCCTAGAATTGCTCAAAGGGAAAAAATCATTTTATTTTGAACCAAAATAAATGTAATATTAACTTATTATAAATAATCATTGGGAATCTTTGTTGTACAGCCTGGAACTGAACCCAGCATTGTTTTCTGACTCATAATTAAAAGTATGAGTTTTGGATTCATCTGCCAGGGTTCAAGTCCTTGATTTGCACATCATTAGCCACGAGATCTTGGGCAAACTATTATAATTTTTTTAAGTAAATGGGAATAGTAATTTCTATTTAAAAGGTTTGTCGTACAAATTAAATTTTATAAATATAAAATATTTTATAGTAATAAATAATTATGAAGTATAACTTATTGACCTTATTATATATGTTTGTTGTTACTACTATGATATAATGCTGCTTAAAGTAGTATATTATTAAAACATCTCAATTAGAACTAACCAGCTGTTTTTATATTTGCATGGCTTAAAAAAATTTTTTTTTAAAGATTTTATTTATTTATTCATGAGAGACACAGAGAGAGAGGCAGAGACACAGGCAGAGGGAGAAGCAGGCTCTATGCAGGGAGCCCGATGTGGGACTCGATCCGGGTCTCCAGGATCACACCCTGGGCTGTAGGCGGTGCCAAACCGCTGCGCCACAGGGGCTGCCCATTGTTTTTTGTTATGTAACATCAAAATAATGCATTTCTCAGAGATGTCCTTTTCTACTGATGATGATCTGTTTCTGTAATTTCAGAAGCTGATTCACATGCAGGAGTCCGATATATTACAGAGGCCCTTGTTAGAAAACTTACTAAACAGGACAATTTGGCCTTGGTAAAATCTCTGAACCTTTCACTTGCTAAAGGTGGCGGCAAGAAATTCAGGGTAGGTTACAAGCATTGTTTTTAATTTTTCTGTGTTTGAAACTGAAAATTAAAAGATTGTATTAGATTTATAGTAGCATCTCATCCTAATGTCACCTAATTTGTAGCAGAGCTTGTATTGTTTCCAGAGAAAGTTCTATTATCAGAAGTATGCCATCTTCACATTCATAAGCACCTATTCTGTACAGTGTTGGATTCTTTCTAGAGATGGAGTTGGCAAACTATAGCTGGTAGGCCAAATTGGGCCTCTTTTTGTAAATAAAATTTTATTGGAACACAGCCACACTCATTTGTATACATATTGTCTGCGGTTGTTTTTGTGCTATAATAGCAATAGTAAATACTTGTCACAGATACTATATGGCTTATAAAGCCAAAAATATTTACTATGTGGCTTTTTCCAGAAAAAGTTTGCTGATCCCTGCTCTGGAATGTTTATTACTTTATTCATAAACTATACAACATGAACACATTGTGAAAAACAACTTAAACTTTTTAATTGGAAAAAAATATGAACTTAGATGCCTACGACATTAGTCTCAAAAATTAATTCCAGAAGGTTGAAGATTTAATGAAACCAAAACAAAGCCCACAGAAATATGATAGAAGCATTAGGAAAGAATATAGGAGAATGTATTTTAGAATCTTAGAGTTGGGAAGGCCCTTTAAGCAAGCACCAACTCTAATACCACAAAGAAAAATATTGACAGACTAGTGTACATAAAGATTAAAAAGTGTTTAATGAAAGATATCTTTTAAAATGTAAAAAGAAAAACAACAAACTGGCAGGGAGTGTTTTACATATAATAACAATACCCATATAATATAAAGAGCCTTGACAGTTCAGACAGCTCAATGGAAAATGTGCAAAGGATATGAACAGGGTTGTTCACAAAAGTGAACATGAAAGTATGTTCAACCTCATTAATGTAAAAAATATGAAATAAACCAATAGTTTGATATAATTTTCATTCTTGTACGTTTAATGGAGAAGAATTAAAAGGATTATTTCAGTGTTCAGAAAGGTGTGGGAAGTGAGTATTATCATATTGTCTTAGTGGGACATATACATTGCTTCTGCATTTTAGAAAGACAGTTTGGTAGCATTTATCCAAATTTCAAGTGTACTTATTTGATCCAGCAATTGACTTTATACTTACTGAATTTATGCTTACCAACCTAGATGTTCTACTTCTTGATGTCTGTTCTAATGATATTACATGTACCTAGAAGTATCTGTATAGTTATATTTATTATGCATTATTTAAAATAGAAAAATTGGAAATAACCAAATGTCTGTCAATAGGGGATCAGTTAAATAAATTATGATGCTGTAGACCATGAAATACTATCAAGTTTCTTAAAAAAAATAAGTAGAGCTCTATGTATAAATGTGGGACAATGTCCACGGTATATTTAACGATAAAAGTTCTAAAACATTTTGTTTAGTAAGGTCTAAAAATTCTGTTTTTCTATACATGTATGTGGATATAAACAAGATACAGATGCTTATATGTCAGCCTCTTAACATTGGTTACCTTTGATCAGTGGTATTTTTATTTTTATTTCATTTTTTACAGGGGTCTGGACCTGATGAAAAGAGCTTCTTATGTTTTGTTTGAAATTTCTGTTAGAATATATTTATGTCTTGTGTAATTAAAAAAGGAAAAAGTGGACATTCTAGAGTTTACAAGTTGCAAAAATGAAATCAAAGTAGTAAATATTTTACTGCAGTTATATATGCCAGGTTATATACGCCAGGCGTTATGTTAAGCTGTAGGAATATATACAGGTAAATAAGCTTAGTTTCTGATCTCTGGGAACGTAGAGCTTCCTAGAGGAATTCCTGGGATTAAGAGGATAAATAGTGAGGGGGAATTAGAGAGGGAGTGAAAGCACACACAGGAGAGGCATATACAATGAAAAAGTCTGAAGGGGCTATTAAAACAGAAGATCTAAGAGTATGATGAATGGAGGCCAAAGGAGGGAGAATTTCAAGCAGAAATGGATGATATAAAATGTCGCAGAACCACGAAGTAGGATGAAAATTTAGAAGTTTTTTGGATTTGGCAGTTAAAAAAGCCTTTCTATTTCACAAACCAAATTCAATCTTCTAGGGCCTTTGTATTTTTCTTCTCTGCCTGTTATTCCCTGCCTCTAGGTATTCACACAGCTGGCTTGTTATTTAGGTCTCAGCTCAGTGTACTTCCTCTGGGAGGTCTTCTCTTACCACCCAGTTGCAATTGGCTACCTTCTCAGTGACTCTCAGTCTTTCCATTAATAAATATTTATTCAGTGCCCGCCATATGTCAGGCATATGTGCTTACACAGTGGACACAGCAGACAAATCTGCCCTCTGGGTGCCTTGCATGCAGTCACATCATGTTATCTTTATTTTCTTGTTGGTACACTTCAGCGTCTGAAAATGTTGATTTATTGGCTTTCTCTGTGAATGAAAACAAGAACCTTGGTTTCCTGATTCACCAATATATTTCTAGTACCTGGAACAGCTCTTGGCACATAATCTGCGTTTGATAAATATTTGTGGGATGGAAGGATGAATGGCAATCTTGGAGAGAACAGTTTGAATACATAGTAAAAGCAGAAGATATTTTGCCTTCCCAATAGAATAAATGGAAGGCAGAATGAGCAAATGTACACAACTTTTATGAGAATGTGGCCAACAAATAAAGGAGCTAAAATGAGAATTTGGTAGGAAAACAGATTCAGTGCTTGGTGATTTGTTGTATACAGAGGAGACTGAGGAGACTGAGCCTGTTGAACAAAGCCTCCTGTAGCAGGGGGATTGTCTAGTTCACTGGTATCTATTGCCTAGTGCTGCATCTGGTATGTAGAAAGTGCTTAATGGGTATCTATTGAGTAATGACTTTTTAAACTTGAGGGGAAGATCCAGGAGAGAAAGAGATTAAAGATGCAAGAGCCTGGCGAGAGGAGGTAGATGAGGTCATACAAGAGCATAAGTGCCAGCTGAACTTTGAAGAAGGAAGGAGAGGAGGGGGAGGCATAGAAAAGTTGAAGTGGAGGAAAAGTTGAGGTGGAATTCTTGTTGGATAATCTGATTTTCTTGATACACAGGAAATGTTATCCACTGAGGGGTGGGGAGAGCTACTATTCCTGGTCAAGGGAAACCCTACCAAGGGACTGTCCAGGAGAGCAGGAAGGGTTATTTTCTGGTGACTGATCAAAACAGCCCCTGATGCACATACATGTTGTACTTTATATCAAGGCATCTGTCATATAAAGTATTTACCCATTTGTTTCCAATTAGTATATCGAAAATTTGGAAAAATGTGTTAAACTTGAAGTACTGAATCTCAGCTATAATCTAATAGGGAAGATTGAGAAAGTGGACAAACTGTTAAAATTACGTGAACTCAACTTATCGTATAACAAAATCCGGTAAGTAAATACTTTTTCAGGTAGCACTGCAAGATTGTCATTGTTAAAGAAGTAGATTAATGCTGCCCACGTTACTGAATTGAAAGTCCTATGAAAGAAACAACAGGCACTTGGATCCTCATTCATGGCTAGTCAAGCCCTTCACATATGGTAACTGCATTACTAAAGAAAAGGATAATATCTTTCTAGCATTTTTAATAAAGATTTTATTTGTTTATTCACGAGAGACACAGAGGCAGAGACACGGGCAGAGGGAGAAGCAGGCACCTCAAGGGGAGCCTGATGCAGGACTTGATCCCAGGGCCCCGGGATCACGACCTGAGCCAAAGGCAGATGCTCAATCACTGAGCCACCCATGTGTCCCAGTATCTTTCCAGCATCATCAAAGGAGATAACTCGAGTACCAAATTTTATCCTAATTCCATTTTTGACAGGAATTTTTCAGTCTTTGATCCACTGCCTTATTAAGAAAGTTGACATGAAGCAGTGTTTTAATCATTTTGATCCTAAACATATTTCAATGTATTTTGAACTTACTTGCTTATCCTGATGTTCTTCTTTGCTATAAGAAATACACTCAGTCATGTTTCCACTTCATAATATATATTACTGTGAGAAATAAAACATAAGCTGACAGTGGCAAAAAACCGCACATAGAAAACTTGTTATATAAGGGCGCGTGGGTGGCTCAGTCAGTTAAAAGCGTCTGCCTTGGGCTCAGGTCATGATCTCGGTCCTGGGACTGAGCCCCGCATGGGCTCCCTGCTCGGTGAGGAGTCTCTTCTCCCTCTCCCTCGGTGCCCAGCTTGTGCTTTCTGTCTTTTGGTTAAATGAAATCTTTATAACAAGTTTTCTTTCATTTCTTTTTTTTTTTTTTAACATGATGCAATTATTAAATCTTGAAAATCTTTACATCTGTATACTTTCCCTCCACCTTAGACTCGGTATACGTATTGGCCAAAAAACAAAACCACTAATACTGGCAGAAGCTATAATAGGGCAAAAAATGAAAGAGGGAAAAGAATCAATCCTTAATACAAAGTTTGTATAAAAAATAGTTGATCCTGATAAAAATAATTTCAATAAAATAAAAATGAGAAGAAGCTTGGAAATATTTGTCCATATGGAAAATTTACCAAGGAATTAAACAGACAAATTGGGAAAATATTTCATCAATGAAAATTCATCAATATGAATGATAAATGTTTTATTGATTTAAATATTCTGATTAAAATATATATGTTTATAAATATAGTGTCCTAGTGAGTCCTTCAGTTCAAAATGGCAGCCAAATCCTACTGTCATAGCTAATCTTTTGGTCATGACTTAAGGTAATAAGATCTCTCTTGTGTAGGGCTGTAACATAGGAGTATGTGCTGTTGAGTTTTTCAGCTCTCCCCTGGCTATCCCCCAGGACTCTTCACAGTGGTAGTGAGAGTGCCATGGATAGACTCTTCTTTTTGGTGTTATAGGATCCTAAAGTCTGATGGTAAGATAGGATTCCTGGACCCAGTAATGAAGAATTGGCAGTTTAGCTGTTCTGGTCAATTTCTTTTTAGCCACTTTTGTTTGGTTCTTGTTTATAAAAAGGGTTAGCAAATTATAATTATAAAAAGTAATTCCACATAAAACCAAGGCTATTTATTCTAAACATACAGTGGAGGGACTCTGTCATTATACTTACTAAATTTGATTTTACCCTTTGGTTTCCAGCAAAATTGAAGGCATAGAAAATTTATATAATCTGCAAAAGCTGAACCTTGCAGGAAATGAAATCGAACATATCCCAGTATGGTTAGGGAAGAAGTTAAAATCTTTGCGAATCCTGAATCTGAAAGGCAACAAGATATCATCGGTAAGTTATTCAAAGTAGCAAGGATTTTTTTTTTCTTCAAATTTTTAGACTTGTTGAAAAAAAGATAAAAATCTAAGTCTTTAAAAAATGAGATTTCTTCTTTTAAGATTCTTGGTCCTTTGACCACACGTCAAATTCAGACATAACCTCTAGGGACTTTCTAAGGTAATTAAATATAGGCATTTCTGGTTTTGCATGATTCCATGTAACTGAGAGTTGACCTCTTAGGATTTTGCAGCATTTCATTTGAGCCTCAGAAAACTTTTATTTTATGGAAGCAATAAAAGATTATTTTTTGAATACTATCAGGTAGTATCGTCTTTTTCCAGGTTAAGTTGTGTGACCCAAAGTCACACAACTGGTGCCAGAATCCAGGTCCTGAATGCCTGGAACCAAGTTCTTTTTTTGTTTTTTTTCAGACTTATGAATTAAGCTTGATTATAGTGTCAGGTGTTATAGGAGGTTAATTACTAGCTCTTTTATTGTAGAGCAATATTGTCATCATGGCTCACATAATCTAATAATCGTGTATGCTTTTCTTTGAAGTATAATTTATTATTTTTTTCTGACATTTATACAGTTAGATGTTCAATAAGTATTAAGTAAAAACAATTTACTTACATCTATATTAAAATTGGAAAAATCATGCTTAATTTAAGGAACATCAGTCATAAAATAGACAATAAAAGATGTACTTTCTAATATGGGTCTAGACCTGCCTTCTGTGACCTTGGAGAATTCCATTCTCTCTCTAAAACTCCATTGTGTAAATTGGAGAAAACAAAACCTTCCCTGCCTTTTTTACAGGGGTGTTCTGGAGCTCAGATAAAATGATAGATGTGAAAATGTTTTAAAGACTTTACAACACTAACTCCTTAAACCGTCATCAGGGGAAGGCATTAATAATAAACAACATTTGTTTAATTGCTGTTCAGTTTGCAATATCTGTGGTTTCTTATTTCATCTTTATAAGTCTGGTGAGGTGACCCTGTACCATTTCACTGCAACAGCCCAAGAGCCTCAGAGCCCAAACCCATGTTGCACAGCATCACCTTAGAGCTCTTGGGGCTTATGCTGTGATGGAAAGAGGTAGCCATGAATCTAAAATTTGCTATAAATATTCCTCTAAGTAGTCGATTGTTAGTACTCAGTGTCAACTGATGTTAACAGGAAAATCATTCAATAAATATTTATTACCATTTTAAATTTTTCATGACTTTCTTATCTCAGTTTATATTTGACGTTAGCATCAGTAAGAGATTGATACACATTCACTTGTGAGTGGAGATGTATTAGGAGTAGCATTTCTCAACCTTTTAAAATCTGTCTTGGGATAAACATAAAAATCTTCAAAAATGTGAGTATCTCCCTGTATCCTTACTTATTTCTTTTAACTATCAATTATAACTATTATATGAAGATTTGCCACAATCTTTTCAGTAGTCATATTTTTTGATGTATTCAATCAGTACAGTGAAAGAATGATAGGTTGAAAGTTAACACAGACTTGAATTCAGATCCTGTTTTGTTCATTTGTAATCTCTGAGCTTTGGGCAGGTTATTTAACTTCTTCGAGCCTCACTTTTTTTCATCTACAAAATTAAAATGGTGTTTATATCACAGGTTGTTGTGAGGAGTCATAAAAGAAACAATATATGGAAAATGCCTAATACTGCCCTGATACATTATAGATATTCACGTACTCCCATTCTGTTTCTCTTCTCAGAGCACTAATTTTGGGTAATGGGTTCCTTGAATTGGTTCCTTGCCATATTGCTATCAATTTTCTTAATTTATTATTTCCTTTAGGTGTGTTTTTGTTATTTTAAAATTAAATTATACTAATACTAGTGTTATATATCATTTCAGCTCCAAGATGTAAGCAAGTTGAAACCACTTCAAGATTTGACTTCTCTGATCCTACTTGAAAATCCAATTGTGACCCTTCCTCATTATATCCAGTTTACCATTTTTCACCTTCGCTCATTGGAAAGTTTGGAAGGTCAGCCAGTAACTAGTCAGGACAGACAAGAAGCTTTTGCGAGATTCAGTTTAGGTAAGGTGACATTTAAAAAAAACTAAATTTGGGTGGGGGAGGAATTTATTTTCAAAAGTTATCCAGAAAAATATATTGAAGTATGAACTTTATAATGCTATTAGGTTTTTTTTTTTTTTTTTTTTTTGGAAAATGACAACATAAATCAATTAACATCAATGTCATTATACAGTAATTATCCATTAACATCGTTAAGCATCAGTAAATATTTATTGAGCACATACTGTGAGCCAGGCACTGTTATCTGGCACTGATGTACAATGGTGAACAAGGCATATGGTAGTGGCCTTCATGCAGCCTGTATTTTAGTGGAAAAGAAAGATCAAAAGCAAGCAAACTGAGATAAAATAACAGAGGAAAACCCCCTTTTGGCAAAGGAATGGCTCTCTGGGAAATGGCATATAAGCTGAACGCATAGGCAGGGAAGGGATTAGCCATGTGAAGAGGGACATTCAGGGAGAAGGGCAGCTAGCACTTTCAGGCTGGAAAGCCGCTAAGAAATTAAAGAACTGAAAAATCAGTATGGCGGTCCTGGGTGGCTTTAGTCAGTTAAGAATCTGCCTTCAGCTCAGGTCATTATCTCAGGGTCCGAGGATTGAGTCTCAGGTTGGGCTCCCCAATGAGAGGGGAGCCTGCCTCTCCCTCAGCCCTCCTCCCTGCTCGTTCTCTCTCTCTTTCTCTCTCTCTCAAATAAATAAATAAAATCTTTAAAAAAATAAAACATCAGTATGACTGGAGAATAGCTCAAGAAAAAGTTGGGAAGGCTGGGGGAGGAGCAAGATGACACAGGGCCTTGGGGTTTGGATTTTATTTCAGGTACAATGGGAAGCAAATGAGGATTTTTTTTTTTTTTTCTTAAAGATTTTATTTATTTATACACAGAGAGAGGGCAGCCCGGGTGTCTCAGCGGTTTAGCGCCACCTTCAGCCCAGGCCATGATCCTGGAGACCTGGGATGCAGTCCCATGTCAGGCTCCCTGCATGGGGCCGGCTTCTCCCTCTGCCTGTGTCTCTGCCTGTCTCTCTCTTTCTATGTCTCTAATAAATAAATAAAACCTTAAAAAAAAAATACACAGAGAGAGAGAGAGAGAGGCAGAGACACAAGCAGGCTCCATGTGGGGAGCCTGATGTGGGACTTGATCCCGGGTCCCCGGGACCACACCCCAGGCCCAAGGCAGCGCTAAACCGCTGAGCCGCTGGGGCTGCCTGCAAATGAGGATTTTTAAGCAGCAATAAGGCACAATCCATTTTATTAAGATTATTTTTAGAGTACTCATCATCATAAGCACTGAGTATTGCATAGAATTGAATCACAATATTGTACAGCTGAAACTAATATAACACTATGTTAAGTATACTGGAGTTAAAATATTTTTTTAAAGATTATTTTTTATGCAGGATGAAGAATGATTTGAAGCAGGGCAAATGGAGAAAAAAGGGACATGTCTGAAGGCTATTGTGGTAACCTAGGCTAGAAGTGTTGGTGGCCTGTATTTAGATGGCAACGGTTTCTAATGAAGTGGGTAATTCCCAGGCTTCTGGCCTGAGTAAATGGTTGGATTGGTGATATTGTGTATACAAGAGGGAGACTTCAGAATTCTAGGTTTGAATGTCTGTGAGACAACCAAGAAGAGGGTTGGAAATACGAGTCTGGAGTTGGGAGAGATCTGTACTGGAGATATAAATGCGGAGCTTGTCAGCCTAACAATGATATTTAATCCCATTGGAATTGATTGGTTCACTCAGGCTGGGGTTGGGAAGAGCAAGGTGAGCCACCTAAGCAGACTGAGAAAGAGAGGCCAAGTAAGGGGAAACCCAGGAAATAGTGGGTTGCAAAAGCCCCGAGAAAATTTCACGAGAGGAAGTGGTCAGCTGTGTTGAGTGTTGCTGAGACATAAAGAAAAAGTAAGATGAGCACAGAGAAGTGCTTTAGATTGGCAGTACATGATGGTCTTGACCAGCACAGTTAAGGAGTGGTTAGGAAAAAATGCTAGATTGTAGATCCAAGAGTGAATCGAGGGGACGCATTTGGGTGAAGGTTTGAAGTTTCCTCCCATGATTTCTCTCTCCTAGTTCCTAATAAGTGAAATTTTAAAGAGTTTAAGTTAAAAAAAAAAAATCAATAGCTTCCAGACCAGGAAATGGGCAGAAGCAAACGCAGTAAACCTGAAAGCTAATAAAGAGTATTTGAGAGTGGAGTGGAGAGACCATCATGGCTCATTTCTTATCGTCCTTGAAAAGACAAGATGAGGTCAGAGAAAAACAAAAGACTGTCTCTTGATAAGAGGGATACTTTATTAGAAGGGAGCAAAGATTTGTGCAGGTGTGGGAGTTTTGTTGCTTTGGTGGTGGGAAAATGAGAAAGTCCCCATGAGTGAGGTCTTTTCTCAGTGAAATATGAGGTCATCAGCTGAGAAAAAAATGGAAGGAGTATGGGAAGTTTGAAGACAAAGATGAAGGTCTGAAATAGCTATTTTAGAGTGTTAGGAAATGAATCTGTATGTTCAACCATTTGAAATTGATGTTCGTCTGTTTTGGCTTACAGAAACAGTAGTTTCATATAGTTTGATCCAATCCTTGAGAAATATGGTAAATTTTTATTAGTTTGGATCCCCTAACTCAATATTTGTTACCCTGAAGTGAATGTTTTAGAATCTTTAAAAATATAAATAATGCAAAGAAAAGTCATCATATAAATATACTTTTGGGGAAATGTTTAAATTACTTATGATTACTTATGAATCTGAGTATTAATTAGGAGCCTTTAAGGCTCTTGGAATCCATTGGTGAGCCAGACAGCTGCAGTTTCTTTTCTTTTCTTTTCTTTTTTTTTTAAGATGTTATTTATTTATTCATGAGAGACAAAGAGAGGCAGAGACCCAGGCTGAGGGAGAAGCAGGCTCCCTGTATGCTCAACCGCTGAGCCACCCAGGTGCCCCCAGACAGATGCAGTTTCTGCTTTTCAAAGCTTTAGTGGGAAAGGCAGATGCCTAGCCATTTGATCACATTTTGTAACTCATTGTATGACGAAGGGCCCAGCAGTGGTACAGGGTGACCTGAATGCATCCCTGGGAAGCATCTCACCTGGGGAGAGGATAGATTCAGGGCAGGATTCTCAAAATATTTTTTCAAAACAAAGACCTGGAGGGTATAAAATAGCCCAGTAGGAGAGAGAGGAAGAAAGTTCCAGACAGAAGGTGTCAATAAAAGCCTGCAGGATGGGGCACCTGAGTGGCTCAGTTGGTTAAGCGTCCGACTCTTGGTTTTGGCTCAGGTCATGATTTTGGGGTCCTGAGATGAGCCCTGGGGTCACTGGGCTCTGTGCTCAGCAGGGAGTCTGCTCATCCCTCTCCCCTCCCATACCCCCCGCCCACTAAAATAAAATCTTTTAAAAAAAGAAAGAAAGAAAATCTGCAGCTGGAGAGGGAATTTGGGACCAAATCATGAAGGTTTTTTTGTGAGTTCTTCATGTAAGTTTTGGATCCTATCCTAAACATAGTAGCAGGAAGCCTTTGAAGGATTTTTAAGATAACAAAGTATTTTGCAGACCTGCTTACAGTATCCTTTAAAGTGTAATTACTAATATCAGATAAAATATTACAAGTTTTTTAACAGGAGACCTGGAAAAACCTCATTTATCAACATGCTATTTGAATGAAATGAAATACTTGGAAGTACTGTTACTTTTTTTTTTTTTTTTGAGATTTATTTATTTATTTGAGAGAGAGAGAGAGAACATGTAGGCTAGAGGGCCAGGGGCAGGGGTGAGGGCAGAGGGAGAGAATCTTCAAGCTGACTCCCCACTGAATATGGAGCCCAACACCGGGCTTGATCTCATAACCCTGAGATCACGACCTGAGCCAAAACCAAGAGTGGGGCACTTAACCAACTGAGCCACTCAGGCACCCCATA
The DNA here is from genome assembly GCF_905146905.1 of Nyctereutes procyonoides. Classification (NCBI taxonomy): domain Eukaryota; kingdom Metazoa; phylum Chordata; class Mammalia; order Carnivora; family Canidae; genus Nyctereutes; species Nyctereutes procyonoides. The sequence goes on along the minus strand of NW_026575135.1, from coordinate 250,004 downwards.
AAGTGTTATCTTTTAATATCGTTTTCCGAATGATATTGCCTTCTTACTTTTTGATATAAATCACTTTCTAGCTCAAGATAGTCTTTTCCCCAAAAAACCACAGTGAATAGTTTTCTTTTTTTCTAAAGATTTTATTTATTCATGAGACACACAGAGAGAGGCAGAGACATAGGCAGAGGGAGAAGCAGACTCCCTTTGGGGAGCCCAATTTGGGACTTGATCCTGGACCCTGGAATCTTGCCCTGGGCCGAAGGTAGACATTCAGCCACGGAGCCACCCAGGTGCCCCTGTGAATAGTTTTCAAAGTAAAATTGTACTTATACTACTCCAAGACTTCTTTTGCTATTATTTGAGAAATAGCCTCACCTTTCTTCAAGTAGAAAGTGTTATGATCAATAAACTCTTAAATTTGTGTTGGCAGATGAGGTAGAAAGACTGGAAAGAGACCTGGAGAAGAAGACAATGGAAACTGAAGAGCTTAGGAGTGAGCAGACAAGGTTCCTTGAGGAAATTAAAAGTCAAGATAAATTGAACAAATCACTGAAAGAGGAGGCCAGACTACAAAAACAGAGCTATGAGGAGCTGGAGAGTAACCTAAACACCAAAAATGAATTGGTAAGCCTGGGTTTCACATTGCTTTGACTGTATTCTTTGGAAATAGAGAATTCTTCGTCCTTGGGTCTAAAAACAAAACTTCTGGACTGTAGAATGGGGCAGGCGTGGTTTAATAGAAATGTGTGCAGAAGTTTCTACAAATTATCGTTGGCTGCACACTGTGGGGCATGGGCCCCCAGGGATGGGTACTGTCTTGGGCTACGTTATGTGAGGCATGGTGTCCAAAATAAAGGAGGACAGTGAAGCCTCACGCTGAGGAGCTGCTCAGACTGTCCCTAGATTTTTGTATTTTATTTATAACAACAGCATTGTTGGTGAGGTTATACATTGGCAAAAATTTTCAGAAGGCAAATCGGCAAAACTATCCAAATTTAAAGGGATGTAACCCTATGTTCTACATATTGGAAATATATACTACGCTAATTTAATATATAATTATGTACGATACTCTGTAGAAATTGTAGCAATAATGTATATCATGTGTGTACATATATACACATATACATGGACATTCACCACAATCTTATTTATATTAGTAAAGTACTGAAAATAGCTCAAACGGGCCTCGTGGATATCCATCTGGTAGAATAACGGTGTTGCTGTTAAAATAAGGTGGAGCCGTATGTCCTGATAGGACGTATGTCTGATCTCTATTGCTCTGTGAAGAAAGCAAGCTGGGAAACAGGGTATCAAGGACGATGCGATGTATGTGGCATGGATAATAGTATGCGAGGAAAAACAGTAGATAGGTACCCAAACTCTTGACAGTAGTTATTTCTGGGGAGCGGATTATAAAGCACTTTGATTTTTTTTTTTTTTAAAGATTTTATTTATTTATTCCTGAGACACACAGAGAAAGGCAGAGGGAGAAGCAGGCTCCCTGTGGGGAGCCCGATGCAGTACTCAATCCCGGGACCCCGGGGTCATGGCTTGGTATTTTTTAAATATATACACACGCACACACGCGCGCGCGCGCGCACACACACACACACACACACACACTCTCTCTAGAAAAAGAAATGGCAAATAGAAATATAACAAAACAATGTTTTACTTAGTAATAAAGAAATTTCTAGGGGTACCTGAGTGTTTCTGTCAGTTGAGCATCCGACTCTAGATTTCTGCTCAGGTCATGATCTCAGGGTCCTGAGATGGAGCTCCATGCTCACTGCTTAGGATTGTGTCTCTGCTCTGCGCACGCCCCCCACCCCCTGCTGTCTATTTAAAAAAAAAAAAAAAAAGGAAATTTCTTTCTTTTTTTTTGTATTCAGCTTTTCATAAACATTTAACTAGGTCATTTAAGAACTTTCAATAAGTATTATTTTTGAAGATGGATATGTAGGGACACTTGGCTGCCTCAGTCCTAGAGCATGCATTCTTTTTTGTTGTTATTTTTATTTCAGTTCAGTTAATTAACATATCATGTATTACTAGTTTCAGAGGTAGAGGTCATTGATTCATCAGGCTTATGTAACACCCGGTGCCCATTACATCACATGCCCTCCTCCATGCCCATCCCCCAGTTACCCCACCCCCCCACTCACCTCCCCAGCAACCCTCAGTTTGTTTCCTATGATTAAGAGTTTCTTATGGTTTGTCTCCCTCTTTGATTTTGTCTTGTTTTATTTTTCCCTCTAAAAATAAATTTCTAATAACTGTCCTGAGACAAATTGTAATAACTCTGGAATGGAATTGCTGTCACTGAAACAGGCATAATAAGCTCAGGGATTAGAGAAAAGATAAAAAAAAAAACGTTAGCTAGGGAGATGGACTAAATGACTTAAAATGCCTTTTCAACCCAGAGAATCGGATTCTGTAAAATTGTTGGGTTACATTCTTTGAAGGAAAAAATAGCTATTGCTCTTCTCTTTTTTTTTTTCTTTTGACAATTCTTTTTCTGATCTGTGCATAACTTAGAGAATTTAATTTCTCATATAACTAATGAAATCCTAGATGGTTCTCTTTCTTTTTGCACCCCTCTCCCCTTCAAGATGGGTATTCTGGCTTGATTGACTTGATCTGTTGATAAGAATTGTGCTTTAAGTACCTATGTTTTTTAACTAGAAAAAAGTGTTTCCTCCTCTATGTAGCGTTGGAAATTGTTACTTGAAATCTGAATACTTAGTGACTATCTTTTTCTTGAGCTCTTCTTTGCCTGAGGAAAAAGATTTATACCAGGGGTCATGATGAAAGCCAGGGCAGCTTCCCCAGCCCTATCAGTCAGCTACTCAGAGCATTTGCAGGTTGCTTCATACACCTCTTATTTGAAGGTAGTTTTCAAATATGTCAGCCATATTCTGAAGGCATATTGTATAAGATGTTAATAATCTGATAATTGTCAATAATTATATATAGCACATACTTCTGTTGCTCTCTCTTCCATGATTGATGATTAATTAAATCATTAGAAACTTATATGACAGTTTGATTTTAGCAGTGCACTCTTTGGGCCACCACGTAACATTTGTATGTAAAATACAAATATGGGGCACCTGGCTGGCTAAGTTGGTAGAGTGTACAACTCTTGATCTTGAGTTCATGCCCCATGTTGGGTGTGTGACAACTACTTAAAAATAAATAATAAATAAAACTTAAAAATAAAATACAAATATAAAAACAGTATTTACTATGGTATCACTTGATACTTGTAAACATTTAATAAATTTTCCTGAGTTTGCTAATCTTTTTTTTATAATATAGAATCCATCTTTTATTGTGAAGATAAGAGAACATTGTAATTTCTATATGCAGCCTCCCTGGTACATGTTAGTTAATTCATTGAAAACCTGGCGGGATCCCTGGGTGGCGCAGCGGTTTGGCGCCTGCCTTTAGCCCAGGGCGTGATCCTGGAGACCCGGGATCGAATCCCACGTCGGGCTCCTGGTGCATGGAGCCTGCTTCTCCCTCTGCCTGTGTCTCTGCCCCTCTCTCTCTCTCTCTCTCTCTCTCTCTCTCTCTCTGTGACTATCATAAATAAATAAAAATTTAAAAAATATATTAAAAAAAAAAGAAAACCTGGGCAAAATCTTACATCTTTTGACTTTGCACTATCCCCAAATTATGGATTATTATAGTTGCTAATTTTCTCTTTTTTCTACTTATAATGTTGATATATTTGTGCTGTGAATAAATGTTTTGTAAATTGTCAACAGTTTTTGCTGGGTTTATTTTCAGTAACTATTTTTGGTTGGAAGACATTGCTCTTTATGTCACTGTTATTTTTATCATTAACCATTTAAAAGCATATTGACATGTGAATTCTGCATCTTATTTTTTACAAAATGGCATATATATCATGGCTCTCTAAGTAAAAAAAAAATACCCACATATGCATGCATGCACACATTATACGTACGTATAAATATTTTAAAATTTTTTCTGTCTATATTGTGTTCCATTTGTTTAACCTACTCTTATTGATGAATATTAGGTTGCTTCCACTTTATTAGAAATGATACTACAGAGAAAATTTTTGTAAATATGTATTTCTGCATTCATAGTAGTAATTCCTTGGTATAAATCACTACAAGTTGGGGCACCTGGCTGGCTCAGTCAGTAGGGCATGTGACTCTCAGTCTCAGGGTTGTGAGTTCAAGCCCCACGTTGGTAGAGGTTACCAAAAAAAATAATTTTAAAGAAAATCACTACAAATGGAATTACTATGATACTTACATTTTTAATTTTGGTAAACATTAAGCATATAGCTGCTTTATACTTCTATAGCAGTGAGTGAAAGAGCCCAATTTCCCACTTGAAATTATTTTGAACTTGTAAATAAGTTAGGAAAAAAGTGAAATCTCATTGCTTTAATTTTACTTTTTTTTTTTAGTTGGACAGCTGATTGTTGCATATGTATTTGTTAGATATTTTATATTCTTTAAATTTTTAAAAATAATTTTTTAATCGGGCTATTTTTAAATTTCAATTCAATTAATTAACATATGGTATATCATTGGTTTAGAGGTAGAGGTCAGTGATTCATCAGACTTATGTAACACCCAGTGCTCATTCTATCCCGTGCCCTCCTTAATGTTCCCTCCCCCAGTTACCCCATTCCCCCATCCCCCTCCCCTCCATCAGCCCTCATGTTGTTTTGCCTGTTCTTTCATTATTCCAAAAGAGTATTCTACGTCTCAAAAAGAATTCTGGATCTTACTCTAAAAGCCTACATTTGAAAAACATTTTCCATTATCTTCTCTAGAATATATCTGGTGATAATATCATCTACAGTTATATGATGCTTTCCAGTTTTGTCAAGTAATTCTTCACATAGGAGGTCAATTAACCTGTAAAAGAAATGGGGTAGACTGCATTTTCTATAAAACTTCTGGTGCCATTTAAACTATAATAGTCCCCTCTCTTCCTGCCACCAACAGATACTAATTTAATGAACTTTAATGTTAATATTGCTCTTTGTCTTTTCACAAGTTATTTAACTCCTGTTCTTCAGTTTCCTCATTTTTAATATGAGGATCACTTACCTGTCCTGCCAGCCTCATAGAGTTGTGAGGACTAAGTAAGGTAATGAATATGAAAATAATTTGAATTGAATTAAGCTAAGTGATGGAAGGTGGTAGACCTGTGATATAGTCAATGATGATAAAATGTGTGTCCATATGAGAGAATGGTGCAGGTGCTAATAACATTGTCTTCCTCAGGTAAGTTGTCAGTAAAAAGCAGCTTCTATCTATTACTACAGCTTAACTCTCTAAAGTTCTCCAGGTGATGGACTCTGTTTGCTTTTTTTCTTCTTTTAGCCCTTGTTTTGGTTTCTTGCAGAGCATTTTCTGCCGATTCTTTATTCTTCCTTAAAGGTAGTTCCTTCAGGGCTGAATTGCACACTATATTTTTCATGGTTTGCATGATAACTTGTGTTACTATGCTTTTGTACATCGTAAGTTTTGAAACTGGCTTGCCTTCTCAAGAAATGTGCTTGTGTGTGTTATGTGTAATTTTTTTAATGGATGTGTACATAGGGCAGTAAATTCAAATGTGAGGGAAAGAATTTGTATCACTTTTCTTACTGGTAAATATGCCAACTGCAGTCAACTCTTGATTATCCACAGCTAATACTGTAACTAGCCTACTTTCCAGGCCCTTTGACTCCTAATGTGCTCTCGTTTATGCATTTATGCCACAGACATTTATTGAATGCTTACTGAATGCTAAGCCTAGCACTATAAAAGACAAAAAGGTAATTTTGAATTGCACAGAATATATATTATTTGCCTGCAGAGACCAGTCCATATATTATTGTTCATGGTTCCAGTCACATTTGCCTTTTTTTTTTGGCCTTACTGCTAATAATCTTTGGGAAGGGAAACCTGAGATTAGTTGATGCTGTTAGTTGTGAGTGGCTTTCTTGAGATTTGGCGAAAGCATCAGTGTGGGCAGCTGTGCTGGACACCCTGCAGCAGGACATCAAGGCATCACATAATAGATGGAGTGTTCGATTTGAAATCAGGAGACTTGTAACTGAACTCTGTCTCTTTACTGTAAGCTGTGCAATTGGGCAAGGTATTTAACCTCCTGCTGCAGCTTTTGTCATCTCATAGGGTAAAGATGGTAAAGATCCAGTGAGGTAGCACATGTGTGAAAGGCTTAGCACACTCCTGGCATACAGTGAGTACTCGATCAAGATTACCTGTCATCCAGGTTAGCATTACTTCCATTTGGACAGATAATCAGGAGATGACTGTAAGCTAAATCGTGCACGACTTTGAGTTCCTAGGCCTTGTAAAATGTTCACGTTTGTTTATGTTTTATTCTCAGCTTGCATTTTCATATTAATAAAATTTTTCTGCATGTTTTTTGTCTGGTATCTACTCTCCAATGCTGTAAAAAAAAAAAAAAGGCAAAAATCACTTAGTGGACCTTTGAAACGAATTCACAGGATTGGCTTAGTAGGAAGGGGGCTGATAGTGATGTTAATAAAATATTTAGCTTCTGCCACTAGTCTAATATGTAACTTTTGACCAGTCAATTCACCAATCTAGGACTCCTTTCTTTATTTTTAATTCAGATAATTAAATTGGATGATCTCTTTTCTTCTAGCTCTAGAAATTTCTAAGAATAAGTAAAAAGTTATAATTATAGTAGAATTACTTTATTAAAAGTTCAGTATTATATATTGGGATCTGATTGACCTCATTCACATCCTTTATCCTCGATTACAAAGAAGAATGTTCAGAACACTGAGCTCTACTATAGCAACAACAGTACAATTAAAACCAATCTCTTATTTTCATCCTTCTCACTGCTCCTTGTGATTCCTTTGTAATTACTCCCAAATATCATTTCCATCTATAACTATCAGTAACATTGCAGAGTAAGTCAAATAAATTCATGCTAATTATTGGAAAATCAGGAAGCGAGTACTTAATAGAGTATTTAAAAATAATTGACACAATTATTTCCATGTTTGGATAAAGCAAATTGAAATTATTTTTAAAATCTTTATTGTATCCTGAAATTGCATATAAACTTCAAAGGTCTTTTATGTGATCTCTTATGAAGTGATAATTTTATATTGCATATTTCATAATACTTTAGAATAAGGATAAAATACTGTGAATGCTCTGCTATTTGCTGTGAGTTTTAAAACACTTTAATTATTAGTTATGACTAGAACTTGCCATGCCATTGTACCTTTAATACTAACTTATACTACTTGTTTCATATCAAATTGGGCCAATAGCTAAAACAGAAGACCATGGAACTAATGCGAGCATGTCAGAAACAGTATGAGATGGAACAGGAGTTGGCCTTTTATAAAATTGATGCCAAATTTGAGCCACTAAATTATTACCCATCAGAGGTGAGTTTAACATTCATTCATTCATTTATTTATTTATTTATTTATTTATTTATTTATTTATTTATTTATTTATAGCTTAATGTTTTAGTAATCCAAATTAAAGCCAGCATTGAGTGGAGTGGGGGAAGGCGGATGGTGAAAATGTTCAAGGGACTTTATCAATAATCATTCTACTTTCTTGTTATGAGGGCATCAGCAGAGTAAACATATTTTGGCTGAATCAGTTAATTTTTTTGGTGTAGTAAGTTAAAGCAGGATCCAAAAGAGGTAAAAAGGCCCAAGAGAATCTGTGTGATTCTGATACCATATTATTTCATACTAAAATTTATTGGACTGAGATCTTACTTACATATCAGCCAAGAAACCAAAATAAAACACCTAAATTGTGATTTGAGACATTAAGCATGGCTAATAATCACATAACTGTAGGCAGTTCTTTAATCAGCCAATCTAAACACTTTTTGGGGATAGAATCCCTTGAGGGATTCTGAGAGACCGTTTTTTTGTTTTAGTTCTTTTTTGGTATATTAAGAATGAGATTAAAAGTGGCATATATTTTTCAACTTCTAGGTATGTAGGATTAATGTTAGGCAATTCTGTGATATGTTCTTCACTAATAAAATGAATGATGTCACTTAGCTGCTTAGAAGTTACTTACTAAACCATAAATATTTACTTATTTTGCTTTTAGTATGTCGAAATTGATAAAACCCCAGATGAAAGCCCTTACATTGGCAAATCCAGATACAAGAGAAATATGTTCACTACAGAGAGTTATATTATCGCAAATGCCCAGACAGTAAAGATCAAGAAGATGGAGCTAGATGAAGGGGAACAACTCAGAAATGAGCACGTGAACTTGGGAGCATCGCCACCAGACATACAACTGGAAGACAAAGAAAAAAAAATAAGTGCAGGTTAACAAAAGTTATTTTAAATTCTTTTGAGGGTATCCCTGGGTGGCTCAGCGGTTTAGCACCTGCCTTTGGCCCAGGGCGTGATCCTGGAGTCCCGGGATCGAGTCCTGCGTCAGGCTCCCGGCACAGAGCCTGCTTCTCCCTCTGCCTGTGTCTCTCTGCCTCTCTCTCTCTCTCTCTCTCTCTCTCATGAATAAATAAATAAAATCTTTAAAAAAATAAATTCTTTTGAAAATGAAAAGATTAAATATGTAGGCAAACTTTGTTTTATAATTCTTTTAACTAAACATGTTGAAGGTACTTATTGTTTACATGAAAAGCCTAAAACAAGAGTAGTGATTCTTTGAGCAAATCATTTTTTAATGATTCCTGTTAGAGTTGAGAATGGGTTTTCTTTCTTTTTTTTTTTTTAAGATTTTATTAATTTATTCATGAGAGACACATTCATTGAGCTACCCGGGCTGCCCGAGAATGGGGTTCTTGACAGTAATAATGGTGACAGCATGTCCAGGGGGCCCAGGAATGCCTAAATCTTCAGTCGCCAGCAGGTCCTTCTCACTTTTGAAGTTGCATATTCAAAGACATAATTGGTCATAATTGTGGCAAGGACCACTTTACTGATTAGTATGCAAAATCTAAAGCAGTGCTTTGGATAAGCTGGATCAGTGTACCCACCTTATCCCAACCTGCCCCAAAACATCTAATTGAAAGGATCTGACCACTTCCTGGCAAGTCATAAGGAGGAAGAAGTCAATCCAAGAGGGTACTAAGGTACTTAGAGACCCTGTCAATGGCATACTCTGAATCCACTTACCCAGTGAGCTGCATGGATATGGAAGGAGAAAGCAGATCTATTGTGCCCCATTGTGGGGCTCTCCCTAATCCAGTGAAGCAGCTCATCTTCTCTTAGTTGGTAGCTAAGTGGAAAACATGGAAGGCCGTAGAGAGGTTGACTTGGAGAGGGAACAAAAGAGACTGAGATAATCATCCTACACACTTTACTCTGCAATAGGAAAGCAGAAGTAAATCCAGAAGTATGTGGAGGCAGGGAGGTAGGAGGGAGAGAAATTGGAAATTTGAGGTATAAAGTAATTGATTTGAGATCACCCCCAGCTGGAGAAGATACTGTTCATTGGTGAATTTCTTGATACCAAGTCCTGTCATAAAGTAATTACCACTAACACAGAGTTTTCTAATAGCTTGAACCTAATTACAACCTAGTGACATGTAAATGCATATTTACCAGTAAAATCCTTACTCTCTCAGAAGAGTTCTTTAGTGTTAGACATAATGAGTAAAGCCCCTTTTAAGAATTTTACAAATAAAATGATCAATTATAGTTCTATAGCATATGGTAAAACTATTCTAGAGATTAACTGACAGGAAAACTTTCGTAAATTACTTTCTATTTCAGGATCTATAATGACAGAATTTAATGGGAGGAGGGTTCTTGTAAAGAAAAAAATCTGATAGAAATTTGAGAATTTAAAAAAAAAGAAATTTGAGAATTTGTGTATGTCTTTGTTCATGGTTTTTAAATTTGCAGCACAAACTCGACTATCAGAACTACATGATGAAATAGAAAAGGCAGAACAACAAATTTTAAGAGCTACTGAAGAATTTAAACAACTGGAAGAAGCTATACAACTTAAAAAAGTATGTAAAAGCAAAGCAGCAATGCAGGAGGAAATGCAAGATAAGAAACGTGTTTTCTCCCTTCATAACCATGTTAAACAAATGTTAAATCTGTGCTGCCTAATTAATTATGGAGTAGCAGTTTTCAGCATCAGCTGTGGTTCTAGCATTTTCCAATTACAATTCCCTGCCATTCATGATGACATCCTATTAACATTTTATAAAGCATAGAGAAATAAATTATCATTTATGTAAAAAGAGATGTTCAGTGTACTCTACTTTGAAAGTGTCTACCCAGGGAGGTTGATGCTTCCTGTTCTAATTTAATTAAGCACCACCCACCTTTAAGATCCTGGGACCTAGATTAAGAGTCAGAAGACATCTTTACTGTACATGAACATTATCAAACACAAGCAGCAAAAATGTAAATGATAAAAACTATGATGAACAAAAAGATGGAAGTGTTTCCCTCTCAGAAATTACCAGAGTATGTCATGGAGCAGTGAGCAGCTCAAACCCATGACATAATTGCAATGGGAGAATTTAAAAAGGAAATATCTTGACAGTTAAGTCTGCAAAAGTTTTTAATTATTTGCAACTTTTAAAAATCAGTATTTCAAAATTATATTGGTAAGTGTATTCATACTATAGTAGATAAAACAAGAATGTGAAGTCTAAATTGTAGATTCTTTCAAAAGATACACTATACGGTGATTTTAAAATTAAACAGTAACTAGAAATTGATTCACGTTTATTGGAAGCTTACTATATGCTAGTCCCTGACTGAGCTTGGGCCCTGAGTAATGAATAAAACAGGTGTGTTTCCCTCCCATATGGACAGGAAAGAGGCAATGAACAAGTTTAAAAAAAATAAAAAATAAAAATGAAATACGTTTACACAACATGTATGTTGTAGGAAAAAAATAGGAGAGCCAATGAAAAGGATATCATTTAGATTGTGGGGCCACAAAGGCCTCTCTGAGGAGGTGATATTTGGGCTGAAACCCAAAGGATGTGAAGGAGCCAGCAAGACAGCCGTAGGGGATCCAGTATTCCAGGCAGAGGTGACAGTGGGTACAGAGACCTTCACGCTAAGTGTTCCTCTGCAGAGCGAGGGAGAATGTGGTGGAAGATGAAGTCCAAGATTGTGCCAGGATTCATAGGCTCTCATAAGGCGTTTGAATTTTAGTCTGAAGGTAATGGGAAGCTTTTGAAGGACACTAGTAGTAGAATGTCTTGATCCTGTTTGTATTTTTATAAGGTCACTCTGGCTACTGCCTGAGAGTGAAATGGGGTGAGAGAGATGGAAAGAATGGAGATGGGTACATCTCTTAGGGGACCGTTACCAGCAGAGACAGGAGATGGTAATGGCCTGGACTAGGGGGGCGGTGGTGGATATGGAGGGAAGCAAACTTATCGTCAGCAAAATTTGACAGATGAACTTATCAGACTTAAAAATGGATTGAGGGGCGCCTGGCTGGTTCAGTCAGAGAAGAACATTTGAATCTTGATCTCAGGGTCATGAGTTCGAGCCCCACATGGGGTGTAGAGGTTACTTAAATAAACAAAAACTTTTAAAAAACGGATTGAAAGTGGGACGAGGCAGAGGGCGTCATCAAAAATGATTTTAATCATTAAAAAAGAATATTTTATAATCATGTTGGACAAAGCTTACATAGATTGATAGATGTAAATAATATACATAATTTTTAAATAAATGAATGCTTACAAAAATGTGCTTGAAAAAAATAATTATTTAAAATGAGTACATTGAAGCTAAATTTTTCATTACACTATTAATTTGCTTGATATGCTCATCACAAGGGTAAGTGCTATATAAAGTCAACTACCATTAATATTATGGTTATTATTAATAACGTCTAAGTTGCTTATACTAGAATGACAACTTCATTTTTACCTGCTGTTATTATCAGAAAATCAAAGTAAGATTTTTCTACAAGTAATAAGCATAAAAGTATAAGTTATGAATGGAATGCCTAATGATTTTTACATTTTACTTTTATTTTAAAAAACTGGTAGAGCACAGAATATCTTTTTAAATTTTAGAAGTTTTCTTTAAATTTGTAAATTACTGTTGCTATCCTCTGTTAATTGTGTGTTGGGGTGTGTGTGGGGGGATTAGATTTCAGAAGCGGAGAAAGACCTTCTTTTCAAGCAGTTGAGTGGTAGGATACAGCTTCTCAATAAATTACGCCAAGAAGCTGTGGATCTAGAAACACAGATGGAAAAGCAAAGGCAAGAAATTGGTGAAAAGCAGAATGAGATCAAGGACCTGGAAATAGTCACAGATAGCCTGGATTCCAGAGACCCAAAACATGTAAGTAAATGAAGAGACTTTGACTTGTTCTATAGGGACTAGAATATCATTCCATCTAGAAATTATGTCTCCTCATTTTTAGCCACAGAGTTCTTTCTGAAAGTCTTTTAGTTTGATGCACAAATTTGAGTGATACATATGTTTATGTATGCGTGTGTGTGTCAATATATATCTGTGCGTATTATATATCCATATGTCTGTGTGCATAACATATGTGCATATATACTTATATATAGAAGTATACATATCGCTGTGTTGAAAACAAAACCTAAGGCTTGAAGGAGATAACTTTCGGTAGAATGATAGATGCATGGTACATGTATTTTTTTAAGTGACTATCATATTTCAAAGCAAAAGAAACTTGTCCCAAGGTGCTGTCCAAATCTCTTACCCTTTCCCTTTTCTTGCTTTGTTTTTTTTTTTTAAGAGCAAGGTGGTGAGATGGGAGAGCTGAGAGGGGTTCAGAGTCCTTTTTCCACCTCTTTTTTAATCCTTTATTGCAAACATTACACTAAAGCTATTTTTTGTTTTGTTTTGTCCTTAAAAAGGAAACATTTCTCTAGACTGTGTCTTCCTAAAATGTGGCCAGAGGTGGTCAGGTGGCTATATGATGGAGTTAGGTTCTTGTCTTCTCTGAGAAGTCTTACTAATGGCTTACGTTTTACCCAATATTTGTAAATATAGAAGTAAAAGTATTTCCTGCATATTTCACTGCTATACTTTGAAAAATGTTATTTTTTAATAGAACTTTAAAACCTCTGATCTAAGAGAAGTCATAGAATTTAACATGGTAAGGACAGTGCATTATAATTACTTTAAATACTTGTCAAGTTATTTGATTATCCCTTTAAACACTTCAATAAAATACCAGGTAAATTTTTGTTGCAAGCCAGCTAATTTTTACAAAAGGTAATCTTATCATTCATAGAAATAAAGTCTTCTCTAACAAAAGCTTAAGGCTGAGTATTAAAATTGAAATTAAGAGAGGACTTGATTATTTTAAAGCATTTTCATTACATAAGAAATTAGATTTTAAGTAATGTGTAATGTGGCCAATAATATCCTGCCTTATTGCATTAAATTGTTAGAAGTCTGCCACCCCACGTAAGGCTCCTAAGGACAGGAACTGTATCCTACTGTCACCTGTATTCCCAGGGCCCAACCCTATGTTTGTGAGTGTTTGCATCCAGGCAGGTAAGCAGGAACCAGACGACAGGCACTACCCATGGCTCCTCTGCTGCTCTCTTCAGTTCTGTGATCTAATTAGAACCTAGATTGTATGTTTGCTTTTACAAATGACTTTGATATTCTTGGCAGACGGGGAGTCCAATCCTTACTGGATTTCTGTAAAAAAGTACATATAGAAAGGAGTTAAATGAGAAGCAGAAATGGCATACACATTTTGAAGGTAGTCAAAATCAATCTCTCTTAGTGGGGATGAGACATACAAACCTGGTTTAAGATTCCTTTTTGGTATTGTTAAAATGACTAATGGTTAGTTTTTAAGGTTATAGCTCTAGTCAGAGTACCAGAGGGTGTCTCTTTAATTTGTTCCCCCAGAGGGAGCATCTTTTTCTAGCTTGCACAAAGTCACCTTCTTGACTGGTGTTAGGCTCCTGTTTGGTATCACATTCTGAAAATGTGAATATTTTAGCAAAAGGGAAAGAATCAAGAGTGGAGTCCCTGCCTATTTTTTCTATAGATGGAGACAGACTTTTATTCAGTTAACTTTTATTATGTAATCAGATAAAATACCTTTCTGAATAGCAAATAGAATTTAAAAGAAAAGCTTGAGCGATTAGCAAACAGTATGTGCCTCTGAGATAGGATAGAGAGCAAGCACACTGTGCGACAAGGAGGTCTTCTTGCGTGATGCTGGGGTTTTTGTGTATGCTGGTGAGGAACTTCATCACAGCATTCATATGATTGGTGACTTTTTCTTTCCAATTTGCAGAAGATGAAAATGTGATTTTAAAGGCTTAAGTGATTTCCTAAATTCACCCTTTTACTTAGGAAGAGGCTGAGCCCTTGCTGTGCTACTGCAATGACCTTCCCCCCCGAGGGAGCTACAGGTCTACAGAGACTAATTATTTTTAAAACTAGCTTAGAGCTAAATAAACCTAGTCGAGGTTTCAGCAAACGGAAGCATTTAACTAGGTTTCAAAAGGAAAAAGTACCATTTAAAAATCAAATCCCATTTTAGCTATAAAAACTGTGCCTAGCTAGAGGCACAGACACCACAGCAGCACCCTTAGTAAGGGAAGATGTGTGGGGCCCCTCCCTCCCCACCGGCTGTGCCCGCGCCCGCAGGGGTAGCGGGGTGCGCTTCCCGGGGGACCGCCGGTGGCCTCGGCGCGAAGGTGCAGCGTGATTGGCCCTGGGGCCGCCCTGTTGTGATTTAAAGCTGGGGGCGGGGCCTGGGCCGGCGGCTGCGGTGATTGGGCGCGGGGCTCGCTGCGCGCTGGGGGGGGTGCGGGGGGGCGGGGCGCCGGGGGGGGGGGGGCCTGGAGGGGAGCGCGCGTGGGGTTGGGGACGACCTTCGGCGCTCCGCCCTCGGCCTCCCGGTCCTGGTCCTACGGCTCGGGCTCGGCTTTAACGGGACGAGTCGTGGGTCGAGGTATGACGCTTTTCTCCCTGGTGCAAGATCGTTGAGGGGAGGAGGGGCCGCGATGGGAGTTCCTGTGCGCGGGCTCTCGTGAAACCGCGCCGGGCGCCTCCCGCCCTGCGTGTGGAGGGATTTCAGTGGACTTTCTGGCCGTGATCCTAAAGGCTTGTGGGTAGAGACATGAATGCAGGATTTTTCTTTTTTTAAATTCTTTTGCGAGCCATAAAAATCGTAAACTTAGGTAGAATTTAAGCTGTTCTCTGCAGTTGCCGTCACAGAAAGGTTTCAGTCGGGTATTTGGGGACGGCAGGGAGGGAAGAGTCTTGAAAATCCCATCGAGGTTTACGGTAGTAAAACAAGAATGTCCCGAGCCGACTGCCTGCCTGCCAGTCACTTGTTTCTTGAAAATGAAGGGACTTTTCTTTCTTGTCTTTGAAGGCAGAGGAACATCCAGAATGTCCTTTTTTGACCAAACGGGCATTAGACTTGAGAGCCTGGAGTGGGCTCTGGCCCTGATAGAGCGGTCTCTCCTGACGGCTTCCCGCTCCTCTTGGGTCCGCGGATCCTGCGGGGGCAAACTCGAGCCACGGGGGACACCTGGGCAGGTCGCTGGTGGATCTGAGATGCCGTTTTCTCGTGTGAAAGGGAGGCTGTTTGTTTCCCCCTGAGCACCCCTGAAAATACAATCTAATCTTTTCAGTTTACAGTGGCTCTGGAGTGCGGGGCCGTCACGGTGCGCGTGGGTGTGTGTGAGTGTGGGAAGCTCCAGCGTGCCGCCCGGGGCCCTGCGCCTTGAGAATCCTGGGCTGAGCAGCCTTGCAGGCCTTCTCAGCCCCAGTTTATCGAACCAAAAAGTAAAATGCTTCTTTGTATAAGAAATTGAAAATAAACCTCGATTCCAAGTATTTTTTTGACATCACTATTTTTCCCTGAGAGACCTTTTTTTTAAAAGTACATTTAATGTGCTTTTTTGTTTTTTGTTTTTTTTTTTTTAAGAGTCTTTTTTTTTTTAATTTTTTTTTTTTAATTTTTATTTATTTATGATAGTCACACAGTGAGAGAGAGAGAGAGGCAGAGACACAGGCAGAGGGAGAAGCAGGCTCCAAGCACCGGGAGCCTGACGTGGGATTCGATCCCGGGTCTCCAGGATCGCGCCCTGGGCCAAAGGCAGGCGCTAAACCGCTGCGCCACCCAGGGATCCCTAATGTGCTTTTTTGATTAAAAAGGTAGAACTATTGTAAATGTTTTTAATATTAAAAATTCTTATAAAAAATCTCTTATAATCCTTCCACCCAGATATAATTCATGTTAGCATTTTGGGATATAGTCATTTTTTATGGGTGTGTGTGTGTGTGTGTGTGTGTGTATGCATATATATAAAATTGACTTTTTCGAAACCTTGTTAAAAGATACTTTTTAAAAGAATATTTTATTTCTTTATAAATGAGATACAGAGAGAGAGGCAGGGACACAGGCAGAGGGAGAAGCAGGCTCCCTGCGGGGAGACCAATGCGGGACTGGATCCCAGGACCTCAGGGTCTCGCCCTGAGCCAAAGGCAATGCCTCAACTGCTGAGCCACCAAGCCACCCGGGAGCCCCTAAAAGACACATTTTAACTCAGTGCGAAGAACACTGAAGTTGGCTACTTTACCCAGTAGGCATGCCCTTGGAAAAGTCATTTAACCTCCTTGATTTTCCGATTGCGTATCTGTGAAATGGAGAGGATTTCCAGATCAAGTTATCATGAGGTTTACATGAAAACTACTTGTGTGAAAACAACACAGGGCCCGACACAGATAGACCTAAATTGTTACATTTTATTTTCCATTATTCCTTTAGAAATGTTAAGCATTATTATTTTCTTTAAAAAAAAGTTTCAGGGTCTCAGGATTTTGTTGATATTTTTTTTTGTATTTTTTTTTTTTAATTCAGTGCCATATGAAGGCTCAGAAAAGAGGTAAAGAACAACAACTTGACATTATGAACAAGCAGTACAAACAGCTTGAAAGCCGTTTGGATGAGATACTTTCTAGAATTGCCAAAGAAACTGAGGAGATTAAGGACCTTGAAGAACAGCTTACTGAAGGTGAGAATTTAGGTATAATTTAAGGTAAATCAGTATTTAAATTTAAAGATTTAAGATGCTTCAGTATTAACAAAAGACAAATGACACCCTGGCAGGCATTAATCCAGATATTAGCTGAATATGCTTCAGCTGTTTGTACTAATGTTTGATAGGAAAATATTTGCAGAATACCCAAAACTTGACCAAAAGTAAAACATTTTTTCAATTTTGGTATTGTTGCATCCATTTCCCAATAAGTCAGGTCATTGCATTCAGTAGACAAGAAGCCAGTACATGATCGTGATAAGCTCTGGCATGTCATTGTCTTCTTCCAAAACACATAATCCTTTCAGGAACAAAGAGCCCATTGACACCAGGGTGTTCAGTGCCTAGTTCTAAGAGTGTAGAAAGAATTTTAGGATCTACATTTGCAATGCAGATTTAGATTGTGACGTTGCTTTACTAGTGGAAGAGGAAGGTAATATAGGTTGTGGTGGTGAAGGCCTAAGACGGGGTAAAAAGAGCCCAATTCCTGTTTTGCTATTATCAGCTGTGTGACCTGGGACAAGATATTTCTATCTCGATCATTAGTTGTTGGGAAGAGCTTTAAAAAAAAAAAAAAAAAAAAAGATTTTGTGTATTTGAGAGAGAACATGAGCAGGAGAGGAGCAGAGGGAGAAGCCGACTCCCACAGAACACGGAACCTGACATGGGATGGGGCTCAGTTCCAGAACCTTGGGATCATGACCCAGCTGAGCCACTCAGGTGTGCCCCCTTTGTTGGGAAGATTAAATGAGGTGGTGGTCATGAAGTGCCTGGCACATAGTAGGTACCCAATACATGGTTGGTTGGTTTTTCGAGTTTCATGTTTATGCCGCTAGTCTTGGATTCATCTTGTATATTGAGTGGTTTTATGTATCTAGTAACAAGGACTCACAGTTTTGTTGAACATTTTTCATTATTTGGCAGTTTATTTGGACAAGTTTCATTATTTTAAACTTCTTGTAGCCTGAATTTAGCATTTTATAGGTAATGCCTGCTGAATATACTGTTTTTATGGGATGGCTAGTTAATACTACTGTACTATAGATAATACAGAGAAAGACTATCATATCTTGAGAAAGAAAAACCAGATGGTACAAAGTAATTGAAAGCTTAGAATTTCTTTCTTAGCCAGTAACAAATAACTAGGAGACTAATGCGGTCATTAAATATCTTGAAAGCATTTTCTTATAAACGTTATCACTTTGCCTTTTTTCATTTTGATTAGGACAAATAGCCGCAAACGAAGCCCTGAAGAAGGATTTAGAAAGTGTCATCAGTGGGTTGCAAGAATACCTGGAGACTGTCAAAGGTCAGGCCCGTCAGGCCCAGAATGAGTGCAGAAAGCTACAGGATGAGAAGGAGACATTGCTGCAGAGATTGAGTGAGGTCGAGCAGGAGAGGGACCAACTGGAAATAGTGGCCATAGATGCAGAAAATATGAGGAAGGTATGATTTATTTGTTCTTGCCTGTTTCCGCAGCCTCAGAAGTAGGTGATTAACTTAGTTAAGGAAGTTAGCAACTGTGTAATTTGAAGTGACAAAGAGTAATAATGGCTGTTTTATGGGGTTTTTCTCTTTTATTGTGAAACACTTGGAATCATTTTTTTTTTTTTTGCCTTCACTCTAAAAAGGAAGATTATTTTGAGTTTCTATCCCTGAAAGCTATTGTTATCAAAGAACTCTAAAAAATATGACACTGTGTAGCTATTACTGTTGCCGTATTAAGTGTTCATACTTTGTTATTTGTGCAGCAAAATTAAACACAGCATAATTTTCTCATTCTTGTTGTTACTCACAGTTTTAACTTTATTTTATAAAACAAGACATAGTGTACTAAATTATATACACCCTTCCATACCTGGCTTGTTGCCATTCTTTTAGAGATTTCACTTGATCTGTTTTAGTTGTTTGATAAACTTTATCAGAGATGAGAACCCAGATTCCCAAATTTAATCCCTAGTAGGATTTGCTCTAGAAGTTTGAATTCATACATTTAATATCATGAAAATTTTCAGGCAGATAAAGATGTCAAAAATTCTGTTCAATGCCATGTACTCTGTACTCAGCTTAAGAAATAAAACATTGCAGATATATATGAAACCCTCTGAATACCTCCGTACAGAGGCAATAGAATCTTGAATATAGTCATTTTTCTGCATCTCTTTTCTTAAATATGCAGCCATCCATAAGCAATATGTAGCATTGCTTTGCATAATTTTAAGATTTATATAAAAGATATCATAGTGTGCATATTCTTTGGCCCACTTGTTTTTCTTCCTTCCTATTTGTGTTTTGGGGAATTATGTACATTGATACATATAGCTCTACTTTGCTTATTTTTATCTCAGTGTATATAGCATTCCATTATAGGTACTTACAGCTTTTTCATTCTCCTCTTGGAGGACATTTAGGGTGGTTTCTGGTCCTTGGCTATTATGGTGTTGAGTGTAACACTCTGCATACATCTTGAGCATGGGGACTATGTTCAAGATTGGAACTGTGAGTCAGAGGGTTATGTGTCCCCCTCAGCTTCACTGGACATTATCAGATTACCAGCCATAGTGACTCAATCAGTTTCTACTCCAACCAGCAATGCTAGTGTTATCCAACTTTTATTTTATTTTTAAGCTTCTATTTTGAAATAATTTTAAATTTACTGGAGAGTTGCAAGAATAATACAAATAACACTGTACTAAACCTTTAGAGTCATCAGTTAATATTTTCCTATGCTTGTTATATAAATTTTTTTTCTAACCATTAGAGATTTAGTTGTAGACATCACCCTCCTTAGCTCCTATATATTTCATCATGTGTTTCCTAGGAACAGGAACATTTTCTAACATGGAGTATCTAACACAGAATAATTAGCACATTCTGGAAATTTAGCATTTTGTCAGTCTTAGCGTTTGCCAGTCTGCTGAATTTGAAATGGTATCTTTTTATTGTGAAAATTTACATTTATAAGGAAAGTTAAAAGAATAGTTCAGTGAATGTGGGCTAAGATTCAAAAAATATTTTGCTGTATTTTTTTCTCTTGAGTTATTTGAAAGTTACAAACATCAACACATCATCAAGTATTCCATCTCTTAAAAATCAAGACGTTTTCCTATATCATTGCAATGCCATTATTATACCTAGAAAAATTAATAATAATTCTCTAATGTTATCTAATATCTGAACCGTATTCAAGTTTTCTCAGTTGTGCAAAGAATGTCTTTTATAGCTGTGTGTGTAGAGACCAGGCTAGTAGTCCTATAGAGTGTCCCACATTCTGAATTTGTCTGTTGTTTTCTCATGATTTGTGTAGCTTGTTCCTCTGTGCTCCATGTAAACTCATATCTTGTTACAACTGCATTTTCCCTTCATCACTGAAGAGATTGGGCACCTTTCCTTTGCTATCCAGGCTTCCTCTTCAGTGAATTCCCTATTCATATTTTGTGTCCATTTTTTAGAATATTTATTTATTTATTTATTTATTTATTTATTTATTTATTTATTTATTTATGATAGTCACACACACACACAGATAGAGAGAGGAGAGAGAGAGAGAGGCAGAGACATAGGCAGAAGGAGAAGCAGGCTCCATGCACCGGGAGCCCGCTGTGGGATTCGATCTGGGGTCTCCAGGATCGCGCCCTGGGCCAAAGGCAGGCGCTAAACCGCTGTGCCACCCAGGGATCCCTGTGTCCGTTTTTCTATTGGATTGTCTGTTTTTTTTTTCTTAATGATTTGTGGGCATTCTTGATGTATTCTGGACCTTTGTTGTTCATAAGTAGAATTTGCATTTTGCACAAGTAACCCAAATAATTGAGATCCCAAGTAGTCTTTGGACCACCCCCTGAGAAACTCTTCTGTGGAAGTTCTCATCACAAAATCCTCCTCTTTAGAATAGTTTGATCTAATTCTACAAGATCCCAAATAAATAGATAAAAGCTGTAATATTTAATCATAAAACACAGATGGGCTAAAATGAATTAGAACTTTGGTATATTAATCAATATGTACTTCTGTTCTTGTCAGCACTCATGCCAGTTACTGTATCAACTTTAATTAGAGAGTGCTAATCGCATTTTGTTCTTCTAAAAAGTGAACTTGCTGTGGTTTAATAGAAAGAGTATGGACTTTGGAGTCAGAGATCTGGGCCCATGTCCTATCTTTTTAGCTACACAGCCCTGTGCAATTTATTAGATGTTTATTCTCCAGTTCCTCTTTTGTAAAACAGGGATAATACGGTGCCTTACACAGTTGCTGTGAAGATACAATGAATGAATAAATGTTTTCACATTTATTCTGATGGAAATAGGCCTTACATTTTATCCCCCACCCCCCTTTTCTTCTTACATATTCAGACACATTCAAAGTGTCACACAGCTGGTTACTTTGGAAAACATGTTGGTAGCTTACTGATTTTTCTGATTACATTTAGTCAGGATTTTTGTTTTCCAACCTGGATATGCACAGCCTGCAGCTTCATTGTATTGCTAAATGAAAACTTTCTGTGCCAGACCAGCATTGGCTGGCCATTTGGTTCACAGTGCTCAGGTTACTTATAAAAACTTACAGATGCTCATGCACAACAGGGGAGGGTTCCATAAAAATGTACTGAATCCTTCCAGGAGCTCGCAGAACTA
Organism: Nyctereutes procyonoides; assembly: GCF_905146905.1. Classification (NCBI taxonomy): domain Eukaryota; kingdom Metazoa; phylum Chordata; class Mammalia; order Carnivora; family Canidae; genus Nyctereutes; species Nyctereutes procyonoides. The sequence goes on along the minus strand of NW_026575135.1, from coordinate 228,336 downwards.
GAGAATGCCCTCCAGGAGCAGCATGAGGTGAATATATCCCTGCAGCAGACCCAGGGAGATCTCAGTGCCTATGAGGCTGAGCTAGAGGCTCAGCTGAAAATACGGGATGCTGAAGCCAACCAGCTCAAGGAGGAGTTGGAAAAACTTAGAAGGTTGAGCCAGGTAAGTAGGAGTAGAAAGCCATCTAGAATCCAAGGCCTGTGGCCTTAAACATATCAGCCTTTCTTTAATGTAATGTAAGATGAAACATTTTCTAATATAATGTATGTAGAATGATGGGAAGAGTACCATTTTTGGAGTCAGCTGTTCTGACTGTCTGACTGTTCTCAAATACTGACAGTCTGAGCTGTTCTCAAATACTACCCCTGTCTGAGCCGCCGAGCATGCAAACCACTTCATAGCTCCTGAGCCTCTGAAGTACCCTCCTTCTTTAAAATGGGTTATAGCGAGGATAAGGGAAATACTGGGCATGAAAGCACCTTGCAGTTGGTATTCAATAAATTCTAGTTTTTCTTTCTTAAAACAGGATTAAGAGACCTTTTAAGTTAGTGTTACATTTTATTTTAGTACTTTCAATTTCGGTTGGGTAAAAGTATCCACTAGTTTAGATTGTACTTGCAAATTAGAGAAATAATTATTCATTCAATAGCCACTGACAGGCCATGGAGAGCCAGATGCTATAGATGCTGCAGTTACAGCATAGACATGGTCACTGTCCTTGTGGAGCTGGCACTCCAGTAGGTGAGACAGGTGGAGGAGAAAGAGAAGAATAGTGTTCTATAGCTGGGAGGGGTGGTTAGGGAAGATTGCCCTAAAGAAATGTCTCTGCCGAGACTCAGAGGATGAGTTAGATTTTGCTGTGTAGAAGGAGCAGAGGCTGATAAGGGTAGGGGTAGGGTTCTAAGCAGGGGTGAGGGTTCTAAGCAGACACAAAGAGAAGGAGCATAGTGCATTTGAAGTGCTGAAAGTATGCCTCTTGGATGCCAGGAGCAAGACGAAGAGCAGGGAAGAGGGAGAGAGAGAAAGACGGAGGCAGACAGGGGCCAGTTACAGCATACTCTTTATCAGATTAAAAATGTAATTTTGTTTATTTTATTAGTCACATGGGCTGCATCTTTCTCCAGGAAGACTATTGTGATCTTCCTCTTCTGCCTGCTGGCAGTCTGGTTTCAGGATCCTACTTCAGTTTTCCTGTAACCTATGCTCCGTCAAAGCATTTTATCGTGTGTATGATAAGCATCAGCTTAGATTTTTCCATCTCTCAGAGCACAGCGAATACCCAGATTGTATATGCTTGCTTCTGTTCTTTCAGTGCCTGGCACATGGAAGGGGTCAGTATGCACTTATTGGATGAAAGTGAAATAAAACAAGATAGTCTGAGTCCCAGGAATGTATGTAAAATAGCATTCATGTGATTAGAAAAGGAAATAAAAGTAGGTCATGCTTATTATAGCAATTATGTTAATTTGTATCCCTTATCAGATATCAAATGACTACCTGACCATTGTCAGGATTATGTTTCTCAAGAGTATAAAGTTTTACAAAACTACAGTTGATAAGATCAGAGTGCAAAAAGAAAGGAAGTTGAGGGAAAACAAAATGACTGTAAGTACAGATTTCTAAATAATAGTAAACAAAATTTCTAGATGGCATCTCATTCCAAATGAATAGTCTTTTTTTAAAAGTTTTCAAGCCAGCCTTTGCTAGCTTGAAATCTATTATCCTTTGTATTTCCATTGTCCTTCTTTTTCCTCATAAGTCTGGACAAAAATATTATAACAATCTAGCCTTTTCACAGATTGACTTGATATTTAAGGACTCTCCCCTTCTTGGGAGAAGCACTACCAGAATTGGCCTTCAAGCCATATAATGAGAGTATGCAGCGTAACAGATCTGTGTGATCTCCAGGTCTCTAATTGGTGTATACTTCAGCTATATGAAATGATTTGTGAAGCTTATTAAATGCAGATATTTGCCCCCTACCCTTCCCTCAAAGCTTCTGGCCCACTGAGTTTAAGATGTAATCTGAGCATCTGCATCATTAACAAGCACACTGAGTGATTTTGATGCAGGTATTTGAGGACCATAGTTGGAGAACTACTGGTCTAAGGGAAGGAAGAGCAGTAACTGTTAGGTTACTCACAGAACTTTTAAAGGTAGGTATTTGGGCCCACCCCTGAGGTTCTAATTTGGTATATCTGATCTGAACTGATGCTAATGGCTATTCTTTCTTAAATATATTAATGGTTGAAGGAGGCATGTAAAAAAGATTAACTTAGGCTTTGAAATCTGAGCATACAAGCATAAAACCATGTTATAAAACCATAGCCACCAAGGGATTGTGTGTATATAAATTTATTTATGCCTCTTTAGATTAAAAAAAAAAAAAGTGTTGCTCTTTATGTTTTCATGTTGTTGCTCCCCACGGCAATAGTTAGAACAATCGACCCTTCAAGCAGAGCTTGAGAAGGAAAAGCAAGCCCTCGAGACTGCTGTCAAAAAAGCCCAGCTCTCAGAAGGAAAGGACCAAGAAAATAGTGAGCTCCGCACACAACTCCAGCAGCTGCAGGTAGAGACATGTCTGTTCAGGATATATCCTTATGTACCACACCTGACACCCTAAAGCACTGCTCTCTTTAGTCACACACTTAACAACCTACTCCAACCTGTAGTAGGTGACTAGAATTTATTAGAAACGAAAGATTATGGGTGGGATGTTACCATAGCCTCTCTTCTCTTGTGAGCCCATCGCTGTAGGATTAACACACACATACCCTGTGTGGTGTTCGGTGGTGTGAAGAGGTGAAGCCAGTGTCGGGAGTATACCACCCAGGACTGTGGGAGTTCACAGGTAAAAGCAGTACCTGACAGTTCTCCAAGAAGCAGATTTATCACCCTGCTGGGCTAAAGGATCAGATTAATGCATTCTTCTTCCACTGAAATATCTTTGTAATTATCCAGGAATTTAACTAGAGTGGGTTGCAGAACTTCTTAACTGTAAACGTTTTTCACAAACCCCTTCTCAGAAAGGATGCTATTAAAAATACAGTCATGGGGCCCCTGGATGGCTCAGTCGAATGAGTGTCCAACTCTTGGTTTTAGCTCAGGTCATGATCTCAGGATCATGATATCAAGCCCCGTGTCGCATCGGGCTCCCCACTTAGTGCGGAGTCTGCTTCCCCTCTCCTTTTACCCTTCTCCCCAACTCGTGTGTTGTTCTCTATCTCCTCTCTCTCTTTTTCTCAAATAAGTCTTTAAAAAAAAAAAATTAAAATGCAGTCATTTTACATCTGTGGGGGTTTGCTTTGGTGGAGTATTTTTACTGCTACTGTCACAATAATCTGCCTAACAAGCTGCCAGAGAAGCAGGTGGATAGGATTTTCCAGATAATTAAACTCTCAGAGAGCACAGATGTCTGAACAAACAAGTACCTGGATCAACACTCAGGTCTCCAAATCTGTGAGGCCAAAGGCCACTTGGCTGACTGAGGTGGCATGTGTTATACTTCACCAGCAATAAAGGGGCAGCATCCTGTGGTTTTAGGGAAGCCTTAAATGCAGGGGGGTTGTAACAAATGAGACTAATAAACTCACCGAACTTCTCTCAATATTTTTTTCCTCAAAGTTTAAGGAAATGTAATAACCTAGGATTTAATTTTTACTGCTACCAGCTTAATTTCTGAAGCAAGTATCATAAAGGATGTAGAGATTTTCCATTCTTGTTTGACTTATGTGTCAGGTGTTCAATAGATTACTATTTTTTATTTTTACTCTGGAAATTTTCAAGTACTCACAAAAACAGACTAGTCTTATGTCCTTTTGTTTACACTACTTAAACAACACATCAGCATTGTTCCATTCTTGGTTCCGTCAGTCCATGTGGTTTTTTTGCTGGAATAACTTCAAAAGAAAATCTCATACATCCTTATACTTCAGTATACATCTCTTAAAGAAAGGGACTGAAACGTCGTCTTCAGTGGCCTTCTCTTTTAAGTTAGAAACTGAAGTCCGCTTTCCAGAACATTAGCCCATGCTGTGAGACTGCCTTACTTGGAACTAGGTCCTTGGCCTACTAACCTCCTGATGACAGAGTTCAGGTGAAACTCACTCAGCATTTGTCTCTTGTCAGAAAATCATTTAGCTGCAATGGACCAAACCTACTAACTAATACCAGCTCAAGAAGGGAGACGGAGCTGCTCTGTCAGCCATTCAGGAGCTGCACGGCTCTCTCGTTTCTCCTCCTCTGCGTCTGGGGCGTTGTATTTGCCGCATGGACTCCAGCCCTGAGCTCACGTATCTTTACAAGGGCTGCTCTTACAGACCTGACATACTGGATCTTGGTCCAGGTTTTAGAGAGAGTGAGAACTTGTTTTCTGGCAAGTCAGCAGATTGTCTGGCCCTGGGTCAGATCACCTGTGGCCGAGATTAGATAGTGGTACAAATATGGGCATCTCAGGGCGGTGGGCAGGACATTTTACAGATGACAGGCTCCAGATGGGTGAGGCAGTTAAACATGTTCGTTGTAATTCTGAATCTCCATTTTAGCTAAGAGTGTTTCATTCATGGATTTTGAAGTAAATCACTCACGTGGAATATAGGTATTCAGGGGAATACAATCAGTACCTTAGGATGTAGAAGTATTTTTCTTTACAACTTAGGGTGATTTTAGCGGGTTCTTTTTACTTGAAAGAGGCATTGTGTGAATTTAATTCTTGGATCTAGAGATTTGTGTTTGTTAATAGTGAAAATATGCTGGCATATAACAGATACTCCCACAGAGAATTCTCAGCTATTAGAGAAGTTCCAGTATTAGAGGTCCATTTTTAGTTGCTTGGCAGACAGAGTATCATGGCAAAGTAAGTGGTTTTTTTGTTTTTGTTTTTTTTTAACTTTGAATTCTGGACATTTCAAACACATACAAAAGTAGAATACAAAAACAAATCCTCATGTACATATTACCTGTCTTCAACAGTTATCAGCACATGGCCGATCTTCATCTATAATGCCTGCCATACACTGAATTATTTGGAAGTAAATCTGAAAATCTTGGGGCGCCTCGGTGGCTCATTTGGTTAAGTGTCTGCCTTTGGCTCAGGTTATGATCCCAGGGTCCTGGAATGGAGCCCCACATTAGGCTCCCTGCCCATGGGGAGTCTGCTGCTCCCTCTTCTTCCGCCCCTACCCTGCAACTCATGCCCTCTCTCTCAAATAAAATCATTTTTAAAATTCTGAAAATCTTATTTTATCTGTAAATACTGTAAAACAGCTTTAAAAAAAATGAACAGGTGCCACTTTATATCTTAAAGTTCTAGTAATTACCTAATATCAAATGCCTTATCATAGGCAAATTTTCAATTACCTCACATGGTTTTGTGTTGTTTCAGAGAGAGAAAAAGAATGCAAAAGCAGGGTGGTGAGGGAGAGGGAGAGAGAGAATCTTAACCAGGCTCCTCACTCAACGTGGAGTCCAAATGTGGCCCAATCCCACACCCCTTATTTCTTAGTTTTTACAAGTGTTTGTTGGAATCGGGATCCAAATAAAGTGCACACGTTGTATTTGACTTGACTCTTAAGTCTCTTGTAGTCTACAGTCTGAAGGTTTCCTCCTCCTTTCCCACTTCGTTATGTTTTAAAGAAAACCAGGTCTTTGTTCTGTAGAATTTCCTGTATTCTAGATTTTGCTGGTTGCATCTTTTTTGGTATTAATAAATGTTCTTATGTCACATATGAAAGCTTATTTAGATTCAAGTTAGTTCTCAGCAAGAAGACATTCATGAGTAGTGTTCATAGGTACTTGTTTTTGTATCCTATCAGGAAACATTGTAATGCCTCGTTCTGTCTTTTGTGACTTTAGATCAGTAGATTCAGATATTGTCAGCCTCAATGGAAAGCATTCTTAAAGAATTGGTGAAAGAAGTTGAATAGAACTATCATATGACAAATACTACAGGCTGTGCATGGGTATTTATTTTAAATTTTGTCTTGGTAACTTTTATCTCATTTCACCACCATCCATAGGATGACAATGACCTATTGAAACAGCAGCTTAAAGATTTCCAGAGTCACCTTAACCATGTGGCTGATGGTTTGATTCGTCCAGAAGAAGTGGCAGCTTGTGTGGATGAGCTAAGGAAAAAACTGAAGTCAGGAGCTGGGGAAATGAGGTAATGAAAAATCAGGACCTCCAGGAATTGAGATTGCTGAGTTATGAGGTTCACGGAGGCTCACCTTCCCAAGTTCTGTTAACAGCTGATTTCTTTTGTAAGCGTTCCCGAGTCATATTTCCATGATTGAGACACAAAATTGCTTTATTCAAACTACCCATCACTGATTATTATTATTATTTTTTTACATTTTAAATCTTTCATACTTTTTGGTATTATTTAATTTTAAAAGCAGAAGTTTTAAGAGTAACTTTCTCGAAGGGTCATTGTACATGGTCAGGAAGTAGAGCCATGTTATGCATTTTAAACAGAAAATAAATATCAAAACCAAGGCTAATTTAAATATATGAAATGGACCATTATCCTTTGAGCAAACATTGTCAGCCTGTTAGGAGCCTGTGTTTTCAGAGTGACAGCGGTCATTGGATAAAACAGTGATTTGCATTCAGGAGGTGCCGAGATGCTATGTCCTGACACCAGTCCCATTCTGTGCAGCTCTTTTTACTCCTGCACTGCTTCCAGGGTGTTTGCACCCAGCATCTGGCATGAGAAACAAAAGGTCACACTTATAACCATCTTTTCTCCCCCCTTACCAGAATCCATACTCCTTCAGATGTCTTAGGGAAAAGTCTTGCTGACTTGCAGAAGCAATTCAGTGAGATCCTGGCCCGCTCCCAGTGGGAAAGACAGGAAGCACAAGTGAGAGAGAGAAAACTACAGGAGGAAATGGCTCTGCAACAAGAGAAACTGGCGAGCGGACAAGAAGAGTTCAGGCACGCCTGCGAGAGGGCCCTGGAAGCCCGAGTAAGGAGAGGGCGAGAGGCAGCTGGAGGGAAGCGTTTGGTGTGATACTCGTGTTTTCAACAAATTGCAATGCTTCCTTTCCCTTGTAAATACAGTATATTTACTGTTATTTTCATTCTTAACGAGTCAGACTGCCTGTGACTGAAATTCAGCTCTGAATACGGTTACTGATGTCTGTCCGTCTTTGTGGCTGTGTTTTCCTTGGTTTGGAATCAAGTGAGAAATGTTTCCGAGCATGCAGGTAAACAGTGCTGCATTGCTAGAGTGTAGCAGCGTGCCAGAATCTGATTTTTTGGATGTGATTATTTAAATGATGATGTAAACAATAGAATGGATCCTAGAGAATATTCGAGATAAAACCATGCCCTGTAACTCATTAGTACAAGATTTCATTAACACTCGTTAGTAAAATGAAATTCTCTAAATAAAGTGTTTATTTTGCTTAAAAATCATCTTCAAAACTTGATATCCTCACAGATTAGTTTTGATAAGAGGCAGCACGAAGCAAGAATCCATCAGTTGGAGAATGAAATTCACTATTTGCAAGAAAATCTAAAAAGTATGGAGGAAATCCAAGGTCTCACAGACCTCCAACTTCAGGAAGCTGATGAAGAGAAGGAGAGAATTCTGGCCGAACTCCGGGAGTTAGAGAAAAAGGTGAGGAAGGCTCAGAAAGCACAACAGCCGTGTCTCCGGGCCTGGACCCTGCCCTGAGCGGGCCGACTCGCTGTGCGGGGCCTGACCACAGTCCCCTCTGGCAGCGTCGCTGGCCCAGACGTGAACTGGGCGCAGGGGAATCCGAACACAGGTGGTCAAATCAGGAGCCTGAACCATAGTAAATGAAAACGACAGCTGGCATGTGCGGAGCGACTTCAGGCATTTCAGTGCTAATCACATGAGTTGGCGTCCTCAGAAACCCCCTGCCTAATTGGACACATCCACAGGAAATTACTTTTTAACTCATCGTCTTCCTTTCTAACATGCTGACCTCTCCTTTTGCTTCTCCATCCTACCTCATCCATCTCCTCCCATGGTCACATCCTCAACCCTGTCCAGCTCAGAAATTACACCCACCACCTCTGAAATCCCAAGCTGAAGCATCCCTTGCTGATCATCCACTGCACCCCATCTGACAATTTTTCAGCCTCATTGTTATTTCCAGGGCATGAGCCCCACCTTTTCTGTCTGTTAGGCTTTCCTGTGCACCCTCCTCATCATCGCCCAACCTAACTAAATTCCATGGTCCCCCACTATGAGCATTTTTGCAGACATCCTCAAATCCCTTCTCCTTTTTTCCTGTCTCACTTGCCTGACAAAACTACAGCTATATGCTTTCTTTGGACGGGTACCCATGGTAAGGATTCCTGCAGGCATAGTGGTATCACTGTAATCTCTTGGTCGTCAACCTCAAATGGGCAGTATTACCCTTCTCTCTTTTTAGTGAACCGTGATCGGTTCACTCTCCCACGCTCCACTGTTTCATGCCTTGTCTCCCCCCACACCTGCCTTCTCCTAGCCTCAGTAGATTACTTGCTTCATACTTGAGTGAGAACCTTTCAGTTTCCAAGTCCTGTTGTGTCCACCCCCAAAAATATATCTGGAACACTGGTCCTTTTTTCTTTTCTGATGCCACCACCCCCATCCAGCCGTCATCTCTCTCCTGGACAACTGGTACCACAGCCACCTGACAGATCTCCCACTCCCGCTCTGCTCCGCAGAGCCACTAACATGCCCTTTCAAAAACATGTTAGCACCCCCCACCCCTGTCCTTTCCCCCCTCTCCGGTAACTTCTGTTGTTTTTATGAAAAAGACCCAAATTCTTAAGCCTATGAGGCCCAGCATAATTTGCCTCTAACTCCCTCTTATTCTCACCACGCTCCTTCTTCCAGTACCTCAAAAATGCCAAGTTCTTCTGGCCTTCCCACAGACCATTCCCTCTCCTGGACCATGTTCGTCTACCCTTCTCTCTGACTGCCCCCTCCCCACCAGTCTACGTCTCTCCTGCTGTTCTTTCAAATAGTACCCTGTTCTGTTCCTTGATAGCTAACAACCACCATTTTGGTTATATATTTGAGTGTTAAATATCTGTCTCTCATGAACCCTTTATAGTAGCCCAGTCTGTTTTATTTGCCACCATATGCCCAGTGCCTGCCTCCATGGTCATCTCTTGGTGATGGTGCCAGGAAATGGTTTTCCAGTGATTGGAATGAACCTATGATCACTAAGGTTCTTGACTAAGAAGACTGATTTCGTTCTAAGTTTACCATACAATTTTGAGTTGATTTTATTCTTTCACTCTGTGAATATTTATGGAGAACCTGCTTTATACCAGATGTTATCATTCTAGGCACGAGCCGGGGAGCAGTGAACAGAGTCCCTGCCCTCCTGGAACTTATGTCTTAATTCATTGCCGCCAAGTGATTCATCTGCTCAATTAACACTTCTTTTGTTTTAGAAGAAACTTGAAGCTGCCAAGTCTCAGGAGCAGTTTCTTGGATTAGATAGAGAATTGAAGAAGCTAAAGAAAGCTGTAGCTGCCTCTGATAAGCTGGCCACAGCTGAGCTCACCATTGCCAAAGACCAGCTCAAGTCCCTTCATGGAACTGTGATGAAAATTAACCAGGAGCGAGCAGAGGTGAGTCCACGTGTGCAGAACAAGTTTCCACCAGCACTGTAGCCCCAAAACATAGCCACTTGTATTACTGCATTTTGTTATAGACTTTGGTTATTTTAGAAACCACTGTAAAGTTGTGTGTTTCCCTTCAGACCTAAGGATTGTATTTCTCCCATCACAGCCCTGCTGCGGGTCTTGCCTTCTTCTGAGCCCCGAAGGGAACCACCAAATGAAACCTACTATCCCCACCTCTAAATGTAGAATTCTGCCTAGGGAGATAGCTGTCGATCCACACCTGAACCAAGGTTTTAAAGGTTTCTGAACCCCAGACTTTTCACCTTGTGCAGTCAGATACTCTGTGACCCCTAGGGCTCTCCTGCCTTCTGACTGAAATGCCTTCTGTAACAGTTTGAAAGGGGCAGATGCTCATGAGATTAAGACAATAGATAATAGAGAAAATCTAATCTAATGAGAGTCCAGAGAGACATCAGTCGTGGAAGACTCTGGAATAGTGAAGAAAAAGTCAGCTCTTGCTCTAACTGATGGAGCCCCCTGCCCACCTGGGCCCCTTGAGGGGTGGAGTAATCTGCCAGTGATGGGAACAGCACAGGACAAGGTGGGACCCGGTGCCACACACATGGGGTAGTCAGGCTGGCGATGGGATGAGAACAGAGGCGTCCGTCTGAGAGGAAGAGAGAAATGAAGAAGACAGTGAATGATGGCAGTGCTGCCTTTCTCCTACCTCTGTCCCAGTAGGAGCTGCAGGAGACGGAGAGGTTCAGCAGGAAGGCAGCACAAGCAGCCAGGGATCTGATCCGAGCAGAAGCGGAGATTGAACTCCTGCAGAAGCTTCTCAGAGATAAAGAGGAGCAGGTCAGTGCTGGTACTCTGCGATCTCCTTTTTGGGCCTGTATTAGTTCCTAAAAGACAAAAGTAGTGGACGTGACCACTCAAGAGAATTTGGAAGTGTAATCAGTCCTCTCCTGCGTGCTGGGCAAGGGGTGATGTGGCATCCTTACCTCCCTGAAGTGTCGGTAAAAGTTCTAGAAGTACTAAAACAAGTTGGAAGGATAAGGGTGTCTGGGAAAGAATGTTCATGGGCAACTTTGTGTATGTGATTTTTTAATAGTTTCGACATGAGATTGAGAAAGTAGATGTCAGCTCTGGAGGAGCGAAGTCACAGATGCTGGAGATGGAGAAACTAAATGAGACAATGGAGAGGCAAAGAACAGAGATTGCTAGGCTGAGGAATTTACTAGACCTCACCGGGGCTGGTAAAGTATTGGGCTTTCATTTGGGTATCGGTTTTAAAAACAGTTGTTCTGGGGCGCCTGAGTGGCTCAGTCAGTTAAGCATCTTCCTTCATCTCAGGCCATGATCCCAGGGTCCTGAGATCAAGTTCCATGTTGGGCTCCCTGCTCAGCGGGGAGTCTGCTTCTCCCTCTCCTCCTATTTGTGTTCTCTGTCAAATAAAAATAATAATAATAAGTAAGTAAAATAAATAACAGTTCAGATTGTGTTAAAAAAAAATCATTCTGTTTGTTTTTCACCTTAGCAAATTTATTTAACTGTGATCAGTTCCATGCTTGATTTACAGAGTTGTCATAATTAGCTTAATGAATAAAAGCAAATAATTTTAAAAACATTTTATGTAAGTGAAATATTAAGGAACTTGATTACAGTGAGACAAGAGATCTTTGAATTTTCAAAAGGAATAATGTTTACAAACCAGTTTTCTCTGGCTCACTTTATAGATGAATAACAGAGGGTTATGTTTATCCTCTTTAAGTGTTAGCAAAAACATTACCATGGGATGGAGCAAAAACATTACCATGGGATGGGCTGAAAAGACGCCTTTTGAGGAGCTGATCGAAGTCATTGGCTGTCACAGAATCACTTGTGTATGTTGGGAGAGGAGGGAAGTAGATGATTTCATGCCCAGTTTCACAGAATGGCTTCCTCTTGCAGATAACAAAGGAAACTTTGAAAATGTTTTGGAAGAAATTGCTGAACTTCGACGTGAAGTTTCTCATCAGAATGATTACATCAGCAGCATGACAGATCCTTTCAAAAGACGAGGCTATTGGTACTTTATGCCACCGCCATCATCATCAAAAGTAGGAAGTCTGTGATGCTGGGAGTGTATTCTGAATTTTCTTGAAGGAAATGTGACAATATTCTCCCAATTTGTGAAGAAGGTGTCAAGAGCAATATGTCTTGGCTAAGCCATGCATTGAGTTTCTTAAGTGTTTCTAATATTTGAGATGAAAATAGGGCCTTCTCAGGAATATTGCCATTGCCCACTCGTGCTCAGATGGTATGTCCTGGGTCCCCGATAGAAGATCCTGCAAAGGGATAAGGTGATGGGCGCAGAGGGCCTGTTGGAAATGGGTATAAAATTGTGCAGAGGCTAACAGAAAACGGGGCCCCTAGATTTCATTTGATTTTAGCCAACCTTTCATCTTGTGTTCACTGAAATCTAAGGTGCTACATGGGGTGCCATGATAAATGGTTTAGCCCTTGCTCTCAAAGACATTACAACACTGTTGTCATTACAACAGTGGCATGCACATGATGACAGTCTTGATCTATGTGCTTTGCTTATAGAGAAGCGTTAGGGATTCCTCCCATGGGGAAGCTGGGGAAAGAGGACTTCACACACCGCCATGAAGTCAGCACTTAGCGCTCAAGGCATGGGCTTTTAGAAGGGAGGAAATGTGTGGAAGGGGAGAGTTGGTTTAGCCGTGGTGAGTCGCCATGTGGGGCTGGATGGTTGGATGGGAATAGTGAAAGGTGAGTCTGGAAAAGTAGATTGGGCTCATGCTTTTGAAAAGGGCCTCACAATCTCTTGCAGTGACCTGAGGAAGCCTTGGGAACCAAGGCTGTGTGTAATGTGATCAGAGCCAGAGTGTAGGAAGGATGATTGGGCTGAGTGTGGGGGCCTGACTTGCAGCAGGTGAACTCGGGGTGGTGGGGGTGGGGACGTGGAGCTGTATGAACTCATTCCGTGAGGGACAGCACCCGGAGCTGGATGTGCGGGAGACGAAAAGTCAGGGGCTTGGGGGCTTGAAGGTGGTAAGCGAGGAGAGGACGGTAAATGGCCTGCATCCAGAACAGAGGGTCTGGGTGACATGCTGCTAGAATCAGCTGACAGGCAGCAGCCAGGGAGAAGTGACTCTGACACACTAGGATCCCAGGGCTGTGTAGACTTAGCCAGAATCCACACATCCTTGACAACCAGGGCTGGAGGGGGAAGCTGTGGAGGCTAGATGTTGTAACATTGTAAGGCTGAGCTGGCAAGGGTCTGGAAAGTAGACCTATTTATGACTGGGAAGGAAGGAGGGGAGCAGAGTAGAGCTTTGCAGCCACACCAGGCTCCCAGGACAAGAGCCTGATAATACCCCAGATGGCCTTGGAAATTCACTTCATGGGTTGACCATCAGGGTCCAGGCAAAAGAGGGAAACCACCAGGAAAGACGAGAACTGGCGAAGAGAGGCTGACACTTAGGCAGTTTACCTGAGACTGTAAATTGTGTCTTGCTTCTGTCTGAAAAATGAGAATTCTGATCTATGACAGGAAACTAGTTCTTTCTCAACTTTGCTACATCTCAACTTTGTTCTAGACTTTGGCATTTCTCCAGCTCAGCCTATTCATTTCAAATAAGTAAGGGGCTCTTCTCTCATTTATTTTAGGTTTCCAGCCACAGTTCCCAGGCCACCAAGGACTCTGGTGTTGGCCTAAAGTACACAGCCTCCACTCCGGTTAGAAAACCACATCGTGGACGGCAGGATGGAAAGGAGAACAGTGGGCCTCCACCTGCCTCAGGATACTGGGTGTATTCTCCTATCAGGAGTGGGTTACATAAATCGTTCTCAAATAGAGGTAAGTTAAATCACGGGAGGGAAGTTTCGTTTCTCATTTATTGGTTGCCTGAAATCCATTAAGACACAGTCCAGGCTCCTTAGCTGGCTCTGCAAGGCCCTCCTTGCTGTGGCCTTGGCCAGTGCCCTCTTGTCTCCCCTCCCATTACTGTCCTGCAGGTCAGCCATCCAGCATCCTAAGATCCCCATAGCATGCCATGTTCCTCTTACCTCCAGAAGGTACACCTCTGGGTTTTAAACCTTGTGTTTGGAATGTGCTTTTAACTTCCTCTCCCAAACCTATTCCTGCTCAACCTTCAACAAGACTCAGGGCCTCAAACAGCACTCCTCTACAGAGCCGCCTTCCACCCCGCTTGACCCAGGCCACCTGAGTGGCTTCTTCACCTCCTGCACTCCTGGAGCAAGGCAGGTGCTTTCATCCTTGTATCGTGGCATCGATTAGCTTGACTAGAATGAAGTGTTATATGGGTCCATCTTCTAAAGCTCCAGGAGGAAGAGTCACCCTTGAAGTGAATCCTAGCTCTTTCACTATGTTGCTGTGTGATCCTAGGCAAATTATGTCGCTCCTCTGAAAGTGTTGAGTGTAAAATAGGAGTATCACCTTATTTTATTTATTCAGGAGCTGCTTATTGAGTGTCTGCTGTGTGCTAGGCTGTTGCCATCAGTGATAAATGTAGATCCCGCTTGTCAGGGAGACAAGCAGGAGAGCCAGCAGCTTAGAGAGAGCCATGCATCATGGTCGTGGAAGTGCCGAGAGCTGAGGTTCTTACCGCTCATCTCTCTACATCTCTTTTGGTCTCTGCTGTAGCCTGAAGCGGGCACCCAAATGGTTGCTGAATAAAATGAACAAATGAAGACAGAAAAAAAGCGAATCAACAGATAGGCGTAGGAAAAACTCAAGTATCAGCCACTGAAAATAACATGAATGAATCCTTGTTTTGGTCTGCTTTTCAAAAGTGCTTTTGACCTTTTTTTGCAAAGTTTCATTCTTAGGTCTCAAGGATTTGGACCTTAATTTAAATGCTGCTCGTCTTTACTAAATTTGTTTACCGAATAAGCCACAGGGGCAAAACACTCTTCTGTTTTCTTTTTTTAAGACGCAGACAGTGGAGGAGATAGCCAGGAAGAGAGCGAGCTAGATGACCAAGAAGACCACCCATTTGTACCTCCTCCTGGATACATGATGTACACCGTGTTTCCTGATGGTTCTCCTGTACCCCAGGGCATGGCCCTGTATGCACCCCCTCCTCCCTTGCCCAACAATAGCCAGCCTCTTGACCTTGGCACTGTTGTTTATGGCCCACCTCCTGTTGGGGCTCCCATCGTGTATGGGCCTCCACCTCCCAACTTCTCCGTACCCCTCATCCCCGTGGGTGTGCTGCACTGCAATGTCCCAGAACACCATAACTTGGTAAGTGGAAAGATGTAAGACCTGCTCCCACACTGCTCCCATGGGAGACTGAATACGGTTATGTGTGTAATGACGTGAACTCTCTACGAATGGACTATGTCCCAAGTGTGTTTGTAAGGTTGAATGTTTAGAATGGAGTAAGCATTGACTAAAATACTCTGGTCAGAGGTGAGGGTACCAGGCCAGTCTGCAAACATGTTCAACCATCTCATAACAAAATGCTTTCAGTCCAGAAATTAACCATTTTTGGAGACTTTGTTGTATGTTTTTCTGTTGAAAAGTACTGATATGTACGTGTAGGTCTATTCATGTAGTAATGGCTGCATTTGCACACACATGGATACATACACGTATGTGTGTGTGCTTGTGTATCCACACATAGGAGCATACAGCAAGGCCGTGGTGGGGATTACCTCTGGGTGGTGAGATTCATGATTATTTTTTTCTTTTCATAATTATTATTATACACAGATTTCATACTTTGTTTTTCGCGCTTCACATTACAGGCATTTCCCCACGGTTTTACAAATGTTTTTAAAAGCCATATTTTAATGATTGCATAACATTTCTTCTTTGTAGGAAGTATCGTTAACTGTGTGAATTCTTAGTATATTTCATATGCTTACCCTAAGGCTAGATTTCAGAAAATGATTACTTCCTAGTCACTAGCTTGCTTTAGACCTCTGGTTCTAAAGAACTACGAAATGCACTACGAACTCCTCCTTCAAACTCTATAGAGACCTAGAGCTCTTTAGCTTTTCCGTTTCCTCCCAGCAGAGTGAGAGGAAGACAAGGACTAGGACAGTCGGTCAGACTAGTTGCCGAGGGCCTGCCTGCACGTGCTCCCGGAGAGTTGACAGGGTAGTCACTCGCGTGGCCCTGCCATGCATCGGCACGTGTGTTCACCGCGGTGCCATCCGCTCGGCATGTGGTCCCCCCTTAAGCAGCTTCTGTTACCCGCCAGCGGTTCCCCGCTCCTCTGTCCTTTTCTCGCATGCCTCCTAGATCTCTGTGCATTTGCGCCTGCTGTTTCTTCGGCTTTGATCTTCCCCAGGTCATCTATTCCTCAGAGCCCAGGCACGACCCCTCTCCCTCTGGGCAGCCTTCCAGACCACTCCCCTCCCCTGTGCCCGGAGGAGAGAGAGACCTCTGTTCTGTCCCTTCTGCTCTTGCTGACCCCCGGAGGTAGAGATTATGCATAAGAGGTGCTTGGTGAATGTGTACCGACCTTAGTGGGGCTGACGGGAAAGTTAAAAGCTCTGTTAGTTCATCAGTTTCATCTGTGGGATGTGAAAAATTGGCTTGGTTTAATTAATTTTTCTTTTCATTCTCAAGTCTTAGAAGCTAGCTACCGCCATTTTCATGTGGTTGGTAGCACTGCGAGCACAGTTAATTACAGCTTTTTGCAAGAAGGAAGAGGACCATCTGGTCATGTTCACAGTACTGCATTTTTTTTCTTTGTTCAGGAGAATGAAGTTTCTAGATTAGAAGACATAATGCAGCATTTAAAATCTGGGAAACGGGAACAGTGCATGAAAGCACCCAAGCTGCAGTCGGAGAAAGAACTCGCAGAGCTGCAGCATAACATTGATGGTCTTTTGCAAGAGAAGAAAGACTTAGAGCATGAAGTAGAAGAATTACATAGAACCATCCGAAAACATCAACAGCGAAAGTAACTATTATTAGCCGTTTTATCTTAATAATTCTGATGAATACGGTATTGGCTCATTAAGGTGACCCAAATCAGTGTTGTCCAGCAGAACTCCCTGTGATCCTGGAAGTGCTGTAGCCCTTTGCCATCTAGAACAGTGGTCACTAGCACATGTACCTGTCGAGCGCTTGAAATGTGGCTAGTGGAAGTAAGGAACAGAGTGGAATTTACATTAAAATAACAGCTGTGGGGTGACCCCCAGGCTGCACAGCACAAGTCTCGTTCTCTTGGGCAGGAACCCACATCACCTCTTCTTGGAGGCCTTCGTGGAGAATGGCATTGCCATCTGCCCTCCCCAGTGACCCTGGCTAAAAACATGCGAGCTGTCCTCTGCTTCTCTTTCCCTGCTTCTCCAAACCTCCAGCTGGTGTCCAGGTCCTACAAATAGGCACACAGAGCTGTCAAGCTGGTCTGCTTTATCACTGCTGCCCTGGTCTTTAATCATGTGTCAACCTCAGTCGTGATAATAGCTTCCCCCTTGGCCTCCCACATCCAGCCCCCTCTCCATTCTGTCCTTCACATAGCTACGGATCTGAGCCTGCCCCTCTCCCATCTGTCTTTACAGGTGAAGGTCAGGGATCCCCTCTCACATAAAGCCTTTCTCATCTGTGGCTCCCACGGTCTGGGCTTGGCAACCTTGGGCATCGCACTGTTCACACCATGACGTAAGGAGCCCAGGGTCGGTAGCTGAGCCTCTCTCTTTGTGCACCAGCATCGGGCACAGGTTCCGTTAACAAATGCGTTATCTGCTGAGTGCGTCAGGTGGATAGAAGCCCATTTTCTGCAATAGCCCATGAGTTAGGACGGTTCCCCAGTGTTTTGTTGTGTAAGCCAGACTGGTCCAGGCACCAAGGTTGTGGGGAGATCTGTGGCGGTCACAGAGGTGAGTGAGCTCTAGTCTCAGCCTTCTTGGAGCTCACATGTGACTGGCTAGTAGACCTGGCAGGGAAAAGCAAGGGTCAGACCAAGAGAAGATGGGGACTAGATGTTTGAGGGTTTCAAAGATGATCATGCTGTTACTTTTGTAGGTGTGTGATGGGGGAGAGGGCTTTTATTGTGAGGTTTTTGGAGGGAGGATAGTAAAGCAGTGGAATCACCACTTCTTTTTTTAGGCATAAAAGTATAGTAAATGATCATTGTAAGAGATTTGGATAACATAACATGTTCAAAGAAGAAAGTAAAGATCATCTGTGTGCTTTCATGTAAAGAGAAAGAATCTGTTAATATGTTGGTAAATTTATTTTCATGTTTTTCTGTCATAGTTTCATTTTCAAGTAATTTTGACATGTTAGCCTTGAGTTAATCAATCCTGTGTCTTGCTTTCTGATTTGTCAAATACTGTCACTATAATTTTACTCCAGCAAAACAGGAAATCACAAAATTAGGTAGTCTTTGAGGCAGCTGGTGAGCTACGACTTGAAAGATAGTTTCAAGGGAATGGATGATTATCATGGTAGTAGTTTATTTTTATACCACAGAAGAATAGAAATATCAACATTGTCTTGACAAATGCTTACCCTCCAAAAAAAGAAAGAAAACAACTACATCATACTTTACACGTACTGTGCACTTAGTGTCAGCAGTATACCATGTTTTTTAAAAAGATTTATGTAATTATTAGAGAGAGCGTGAGCATGTGCATGCATGCCGGGGGCGGGGGGAGAGGCAGAGGCCGAGGGTGAGAGAGAATCTCAGACTCCCTACTGAGTGCAGAGCCTGATGCAGGGCTTGATCCTAAGAACCTGAGATCAGACCTGAGCTAAAACCAAGAATTGGATGCCTAACTGGGCTGTTGACGTGCTCCCACCAGTCACCATGTTGAATAAAAGGGTAAACATAGGCCTGAACATGATCCGATGTAGCTGTCTCTCTCTCCCACCACTTCTCATATGAAATGAGAAAATCATCATACATCTTTTTATCAGGCTGCAAGTGTCTGTATCGTCTACATTTTAAGTCTCTTAATGTGTGTGTTTTTTAGAGATTTCATTGATGGAAACGTTGAGAGTCTTGTGAATGATCTAGAAATAGAGAAGTCACTCAAACACCATGAAGATATTGTTGATGAAATTGAATGTATTGAGAGGACCCTTCTGAAGCGCCGTGCAGAGCTCAGGGAAGCCGACCGGCTGCTGACGGAGGCTGAAAGTGAACTTTCATGCACGAAAGAGAAAGTATGTTCTGTTGTGGTTTGGGGTGAGGCAGCTTACTGTCGGCAGTCTGAAGGACGAGAAAGAAAACATGATGAGAACGCAGTCGTCCAAGGCAGACAGTTGGGTTCTGGGCTGCAGTCTGCTAGTTAAGGAGTTGTGAGAATTTGGGCAAGCCACCTAAGTCCCCATCTTTGCTCTCCTAATCTATCAATTCAGGCCAAGAATACCAAGGCTGCTCACTAAAGGGTTAAATGAAGTAGTATATATATATATATATAAATATATATATATATATATATATATATATACACACACACATATATATATACATATTTTTTTAAATAAAGATTTTATTTATTTATTTGAGAGAGAGCATGCGCACAAGAGTTGGGGGGAGGGGCAGAGGGAGAAGCAGACTCCTCACTGAGCCAGGGAGCCGAATGCGGGACTCGATCCCAGGACCAGTGGGATCGTGACCTGAGCCGAAGGCAGATGCTTAACTGACTGAGCCACCTGGGTGGCCCTAAATGAAGTAGCATATTGAAAGCTGCTGAAGTCACTAACGCACCTCACTTCCTTACCCTGTGTGTTTCTTTTTTAAATTATTTGGCTTTTGGATCTCTGTATTAAATAGGTCAGTCTTCTATTCTTCTAAAACAGCAGTGGATCTCAGAAGACTTTTTCCTTCTATTACTTTGTTCTCCACCTTGATATAAAATAAAATATTTTTTGGTCTGAGGTAGTGTTCTTGAGACTTCAACAGAAGGAAATCAAGAAGGAAAAGGAGCTACCTTTCATTGGGCCTCTGCTCTACTATGTTTTATAAATAGTGCTTCATTTCACTTTCCTGGCAGCCCTGGAGGGCAGTGGCTAGCCCAGGTCGCCTAGCCCAGGGTCACACAGTTCAAGTTCTGCCTCGCCAAGAGAGCTTGCTTAGTTTGAGGAGAATTCCAGCGTAAAGAAGTCCCAGACCCACGTGGAGCATCTCAGGAACTACTATTTTTATGTTGTTACCTCAACATGGATGGATCTAAATGAACAGAAATCTATTACCCAGGAACCGAAACGGATGTATTAGAGAAAGTCTGTGAGTGATGGCTTTAATAAGAATGGAAAAACATCCTAGTGTCTCTTCAGATGATCAGTTCCTCCTTCTACATGTTAGATGATTGTGAGCATAAATTCCTAGAGAGGAATTTATCACCGGGATAGAAAAGAAAATTAATGATCCGGTAGTAGGCAGAGATCGTAAGTGAACTGCAGCTAGTAAGTTCCTCCCCCTTCCTCCTCCCAAAACAACTCAGGGAGGCAGCTTGCTGCGAGGGAGGAGGATGGAGGAGAGTGGTGGTTTATAACCATGCTAGATGTGTTAAAACCTAACGTAGAAAGAGACTGAAAACTTAGAGATGGGACTTTGCAGAGCACACGGTGCATTTTGTCCAGTGCTTTGTTGCCGAAGCTGACCGAGCCCAGCATTCTGACGTGGGAGGAAGTCCGGTGAAGCGCCGGCTGCTACAAATGGATAAAGGAGACGTGGTTTATATTCGAGGCGGATACCAGTCCGCCATCACAAGATGAAACCTTAACCATTTGCGATGTGGATGGAACTGGAGAGTATTCTGCTAAGCGAAATGAGTGAGTCAGAGAAAGACAATTACCGTAGGATTTCACTCACGTGTGGAATTTAAGAAACAAAGCCGATGACCATAGGAGAAGGGAGGGAAGAATAAAATAAGGCAAAAACAGAGGAGGGAGATAAACCGCAAGAGACGCTGAGCTCTAGGAAACAAACTGAGGGTCGCTGGAGGGGAGGGGGGTGGGGGGATGGGGTCACTGGGTGACGGGCATGACTGAGGGCACATGATGGAACGAGCACTGGGTGCTGTGTGCAACTGAGGAATCTCTGACCTCTACCTCTGAAACTGAGAATACACTATATGTTAATTAACTTAAAAAAAAATAGCTGTTTGGGAGCTTGCCGACCCTTTTGCATCCACACGAGGTATTTAGTAGACTAGTTTAACAGAAGCCTGTGACTTTAGTGCAAGCGCAGAACCCGAGTGTTTTGCCTGAAGGTGAGTCACTGCTCAACGAAGTGCAAACCAGACACTATTTTTGGACCTTTGATGACATCGTTTTAAGCCTCTTATTTTAGAGAGAAAAAGGAAACCAAGTTGATAAAAAAGAAAACTAATCGTGTGTTTTTGAAAAGGAAAAAAGAAAGAAAAATCTGTTTTGGCCATATCCTGTATGGGAAGATTTTTAAATCAACAAAAATATTTAGTATTTGTGTTTCTCATCCATAAATGAATCATCTTTAATAAAGTTTTATTTAGCATGATAATACAGCACAGCAGTTATCTCTTTGAGGAGGAAATATTGGTAAAATCGGTTTGTTGTTCCTGGAAATATTTTTAATTAAAAAAAATAGCGTAACAATTTATAGATTATTTTTAAGTAAAAAGATTCATAGCCTCCCTCTTAGAGTGCTTCTGCCATTTCAAATTTATTTTTTTTCAGCCAACGTAATCTCACTAACATTCTTCCATTTTAAAGGCTACACGGTATTCCATTGTGCTGATGCATTATCATTTAATCTATTATTTGTCAAGTTGTATATCAACATACAATGAACATTTTTGTGCAGTAGTTTTTTTACTCCTCTGAGTTCTTAGAATTGGAGAGTCAAAGTGAATGAACATTTTAATCAGTCTTTTTGGATTGCCTTGTTGTTTTCCAAAAGAGTTGTACCAACCTACACCCCCCGCCAATGGCTGTGAGGGAGTATGGTAACTGAATTGCTTTTAACGAGAGTGCCTTTTTTTAGACAAAACATGCTGTTGAGAAATTCACTGATGCCAAGAGAAATTTATTGCAAACTGAGAAAGATGCTGAGGAGTTAGAAAGGAGAGCCCAGGAAACTGCCGTTAACCTCGTCAAAGCCGACCAGCAGCTGAGGTAGGTGGAGTCCCTCAGCTATTCCATGAGATTCATGAGAAGTTTGGTTCTAAAAGGATAATAATTGCCTAATGATGAATAATGCAGGTTAAGTCTAAGGGGCCTTGGAGAATAAAGCAGTGTGTTTCAGATTGCTCCAGGCTGACATGAAGGATTTGGAGCAGCACAAAATGGAGCGAGAGGAAATCTTGAAAGAAATAAACAAAGTTGTTGCAGCAAAAGACTCAGACTTCCAGAGCCTAAACAAGAAGAAGGAAGTACTGACAGGAGAGTAAGTACAGCCTGTGTCGGGCTTAAGGGGCTCATGGTGGAAGACAGCTCTAGGGGTTCAGCCTCACTTCAGATCTGGTCTAGTACTGCTGGTGTTTGTAGGCTGCAGAAACTCCAGAAGGACATTGAGACTGCACGGCACAATGAGGATCAGCACCTGCAGGTCCTTAAAGAGTCGGAGACCCTCCTGCAGGCCAAGAAAGCGGAGCTGGAAAATCTGAAAAGTCAGGTATGGCAACAGGTGCCTTGAAGAACCAGTTCGTGCTGCTTTGAAACCTATATCATTTATAATCATCATATATAGTTATAAAAAAGTAATGTATGTCTGATGGTAGAAAAGACTGGAAAATACAAGATAAGATATAAAGCATAAATGAAGCTGTATCTCCTAGTGATGTAAGAGTAGAATCCAACCCAAATTTGAATCCCAACTCAATAGATTGTTAAGTGAAAGAAGTGAGTCTCAAAACAGGATACATCCTGAGATCACTTATGCTAAATGTGTTTATGAACACTTGTATTTTTAGTCTATATCAAAGCACAAAAGCAGTCATCTGATAAGGGGGGCATTATGAATATTTTGTTTTCTCCCTTTTGCATGTCTGTATTTTCTGTTTTTTTACATAAAAAAGTGTGTGCTGTCCTTAAAATTGTAAGTCATTTTTAAATTTACAGAATGCATAAATCCCTGCCTGACTTCCATTGCCAAGGTAGTTGTTGAATGGAATAGGGTACAGATGTGGAAGTATTTTGAAAACCCTAACTTGAGGGATAATTATTATTATCATATTGTTTTTCCTATGATTTGAGTGCTTTTATGTATGTGAACTCAAGATCTTTGTTAGACATTTTATGCAGGCACCCCCGGCCTGGCCCTCCTCACTCCTGGCGGCTGGGATCATTACAGTTAGGCTCTCTCCTAACTGCCCCCACTACCCTTAGCTGGACCCAATAGTCTCCATCACAGCAAGCACTGAAGGTTGTTGCATGGCCTTTGTCAAGCTTTGTGTTCTTCCCTGTTCTTGCTTGAATCCAGGTGTCAGGACAGCAGCAGGAGATGGCCGTCTTGGACAGGGAGTTAGGACACAGGAAGGAAGAGCTGCATCTCCTCCAGGAAAGCATGGTCCAGGCCAAAGCTGACCTCCAGGAAGCGCTGAGACTAGGAGAAAGCGAAGTAACTGAGAAGTGCAATCACATTAGGGTGTGTTTTTCACTGGGTTTTCTTAAGAGTCCTAGGATGACGTAGATTTATTTTGAGATATTTTAACTGCCCCCCCCCCCTCCAAACGCAAATACAGATTCCAGAATCTCGACCCCTCTGTACTATCAGTTTGATGTGGTGGTACTCATCCGGGTGGTGGCTGCGGCGGTAGCTCTCCCACAGAGGTTCTCTGTCTCTGTGCCTCTCTCGTACCATTTCTTCTCCAGGATCTGTCTCTGTGCCTCTCTCGTACCATTTCTTCTCCAGGAATAAATATGTTAGTTTAAAATAAAATATAGTGTGGTTCTTGACATAAAAGGCAAAATTGAACTGGTTTCCGGATCAGAATTGTGAAATTTTTTGAGATGGTTAATTAAAAAAATTGATTTCAGTGTAATTTTGAGTCATAATTTTGTGGAACAGAGTTGACTTTTTTTTTCTTTTTTCTTTTTTCTTTTTTCCTTTTTTTTTTTTTTTTTTTTTTTTTTTGCGCAGGAAGTAAAATCTCTTCTGGAAGAACTCAGTTTTCAGAAAGGAGAACTGAATGTCCAGATCAGTGAAAAAAAAACTCAACTTGCACTCATAAAGCAGGAAATTGAAAAAGAGGAAGACAATCTTCAGGTAGTTTTAGGGCAAATGTCTAAACATAAAACTGGTAAGTTTAAAGGAGAACAATCCTATAAATTTAGTTTGAGTTTGGAAATGTCTCTATTCCAGATCACAGAAAAAATACAAATGGTGAAATAAACTTCTTTTAAAGTTCGACTTTGTTACAATGAATAAGGAAAAGCAGCATCATAAGAGGAATGTGATATTTTCTGCCATTCAAATTGATGAAATTTATTTAAGAGCAAAATAGTCATAATCATTCCAACCATGGTGTGGAGAAGGAAGACCACTTAACAGGCTGTTTAATAGAAAAATAAATTGGACCAATCCCCCAGTGTTTCCATTCTGAAAAGTCAACCATTTAGCCCATTTCTGGTTACTGAGAGAGGGCAGGCATTCATATACATTGCAGCAATATTGTATTTATTTATTTAGTAAGTAAGTATTTCCTTGTTTCACAAGTTAAGCTGGCTGAATTGGATACTTGCTGCAAAATTTATATCAATAAAATTTGGAAACTTGGCCAGTTTTAAAGCCATACTTTTTAAACATTTAATGGCATACAAAAATGCTGATGGGAAGACTGAAGAAATAGATGTAAAACTGAATATAGAACGTAGTCCCGGTTTGTTTTGAAAATGTGTGTGCCTGTGTGTACGCATGTGCACGGTGCACCTCACCTGCACACTTGAATGTGCACGCGCCCTCCTAGAAGGAAACACGTCAAAATTCCAATAGTGATCATCTTTGGATGGTGGGATAATAGTGGGTTTTCATTTTTTTCTTTTTACTTTTTTCTTGAAATATTCTATAGTGAGCAAATATTTGTATAATCAATACTTAAAAACCTATTATTTTAAAAGATAAAAAGTTGTTATCTGAGTTCAGCTTATGTATTTTAACATTTTTCCTATTTATTTTTTTTAAAGATTTTTTTTTTATTTGAGTGAGAGGGAGACAGAGCACAAGCATTGGGGAGGGACAGAAGGAGAGGGAGAGGCAGGCTCCCGCCCGAGCCGGGAGCCCAAAGTGGGGCTTGATCCCAGGACCCCAGCATCAGGATCTGAGCTGAAGGCAGATGTTTAACCAGCTGAGGCACTCAGGTGTCCCTTTCCTAGTTATTTTTATTAAAATTCATTTAGATAGAGTAATTGCTCTTAGAGCTAGATCTTTGTAATCTTATATTAAAATGTTTTTAACAAATTAATAAGTTTAATAAGTTAATGTTTAGCAGTATTTTAAAGGATTTTTTTTTTCTTCATTAACATACAGTTAGCTCCAGGGCGCCTGGTTGGCTCAGTGGGTTAAGTGTCTGCCTTGGGCTCAGATCATGATCTTAGAGTTCTGGGATCAAGCCCCACTTTGGGCTCCCTGCTCAGTGGGTAGTCTGTTTCTGCCTCTGCTCTCCCCACTCTTGAGCGCTTGCTCTCTCTCTCTCTCTCTCTCTCAAATAAATAAAATCTTTAAAAAAAAGTACAGTTAGGTCCTTTAATTCAACACAATATATATGTTTTGATGGCCTGTTATTTCTTTTTCAACAGCATTATTTTCTGTTTCATTTTGTAAATGTTTCCAACTTCATATAATAGCATGGACCATGCTCTGTTCCTCTTAGAACTAAAGAATATTCTGGACATGTTGCAACTTGAAAACAATGAGCTGCAAGGTTTGAAGCTCCAACACGACCAAAAGATGTCTGAATTAGAGAAGACTCGGGTTGAAGTGCTGGAGGTAATAAAGCCGTTATACCCTTAGCCAACTGCAGTCTTTCTCTTTGGGCATGTGTGAGTTCCCTTTTATCTGATTTAGGAGAAACTGGAGTTAGAGAGTTTGCAGCAGGCAGCCCTGCGACAGAGAGGCGAGATAGAGTGGCAGAAGCAGCTCCTCCAGAGGAACACACAGGAAGTAGAACGGATGACTGCTGAGACCCGAGCATTACAGTCGTGTGTTGAGTCTTTGTGCAAAGAAAAGCAAGATCTCGAAGAAAAACAGGACAGCTGGGAAAAGAAGTTGGCACAGACCAAACGGTGAGAGCAAAAACCAATAGGCTTGTAAGATCCCTTCCTGAAGGCTAAAGCATGATAATGCACGCCGTAAAAAAGAGTGGAAAATAGAGAAAAGGAGAAAAATAAATACTCCATGAATTCAGTATCACAGTACAGCTCACCAGTAGCATTTCTGGGTGTATTTACTTTTAGGCTTTCCCCCTCCCCCCCCCCCCCAAGCACTTTATAAAATAACGTGTTGTAGATTTTTTTTTTTTTTTTTTTAGGTGAAATAAATGCTGGAAGATACAACTTAAATGGAGGGGGATCCCTGTTTGTGGGTAGAAAGGCAGTACTGTTAAGATCCAGTTCTCCTCAAGTTGATACATAAATTCAGAACAATCACAGTCAAAATCCCAACAAACTTTTAAAATAGAAATTGACAGGTTCTGAAATTCATGTGGAAATGCAAAGGATGGACATAGGATAGAATCTAAAATTTTATAGCTGTGGCACCAAAACAACCTTGAAACAGAAGAAAAGTTTAGGTCTAACACTACCTGATTTCAAAACTCAGTATACAGCTGTGGTAATCAAAACACCGGTACTGGCGTAAAGATAGAAAAAGCAATCAGTGAACAGAGAATCGAAGGTCCAAAGTACACAAACGTGTGGGCAACCAATTTTGACAGAGATGCAAAGGTCTCTTTTTCTGTAGAGAAAAGGTGGTATTTTCAAAAAATATTGCTGAAACAGTTGCATATCCAGAATCCCAAAAATGAACTTCAGCCCACACCCATACCATTCTTTAAAATTACCTTAAAATGGGCCATTAACATGAATGCAAAGCCTTAAATATAAAACTTCTAGGAAAAGACGGGGAAAAAAAAAACCTTTGTGACCTCGGGTTAAACACCCAAAGCATGGTCTAAAAGAAAAAATTAGTAAAATTGAACTTCATCAAAATTTAAAACTTCTCCTCAAAAGACACTGTTAAGATAATGAAAAGACCTGTCACAGATTGGGAGAAGAATCTTTGCAACCACAAATTTTCAATAACGAGCTTGTGCCCAGGGAATATATATACAAAGAATTCTCTTGAGTCAATTATGAGAAACCAAACAATCCAGTTTTTCAAATGGGCAAAAGATTTGAACCGACATTTCACTTAAGATGAATGGATGGCAGGTAAACACACAAAAAGATGCTCAGCATCATTAACTGTTAGGAAAATGTAAATATAAACCATGATGGGATATCATTACACACCTATTAGAAGGGCCAGATGCTGGCTTGGAACTTTCATACACAATTGGGAGGGTAAAATGTTAGACCACTTTGGAGAATAATCTGGCAGTTATTTAGAAACTCTTACATACATTTACCAGAAGAGCTAGCCATTCCACTCCTAGTTATTTTTTCATGAGAATTGAAAGCATATGTTCATACAAAAAATGATGTACTTTAACGTTCTTAGCAGCTTTAACCTGGACACAACCTAAATGTCCATCAGCTCGTGAATGAGTAGACAAATTATAGTATATCCGTAGCGTGGAGTACTATTCAGCAATAAAAAGGGAGTGCAGTATTGGTACAACACCATGGACCAATCTCAAAGTGACTGTGCTCGAAAAAAGCCACACAAAAACAAGCCCGTACTGTATGACTCCGATCATGTAAGAGACCGCTCACGCACGCCTGTTTTTTGGACGATTGTATTTCCTGCTTTTCACTAATCAGAAGGTAGCGATTTATTTTAATCACCAGATTTTTAGAATTCTGCGTGCTATCTATATTAAGGGTTTTATTTATTCAAGAGACAGAGTGAGTGAGAGAGAGCACAGGAGCAGGATCAGAGGGAGAAGCAGACTCCCCACCGAGCAGGGAGCCTGATGTGGGGCTCGATCCCAAGACCTCAGGATCATGACCTGAGCTGAAGGTAGCACTTAACCGACTGAGCCACCCAGGCATGCCACTCTCCACATTTTTATCCCCGATTTTTATAAAACTTTAGTGAGTCGTTTTTCAAAAAACTCTCCTGTTGAGAAAGCTGAAAGTAAGATATCTTTTGAAAATGAGTTGAAGAACCTTAAATTTTGTCAAGATTCATAATCACTCGTGGTCCGTAACTACACTGTGAAAGTGTCACACGTGTGTCTTGTGTGTGCTTGAACATTTCGTGTTTGGTGGCGTGACTTACTCCTCTGGCCTGGTAGGGTTCTAGCAGCTGCAGAAGAGGACAGCGAGATGGAGCGGGCACGCTTAGAAAAGTTGGAACTGGACGCCAGGAAGCTGCAGCAGGAGTTGGACCAACGAAACAGGGAGAAGCTCTCCCTGCATCAAGACCTGGCAGTGGTGCAGCAGCAGCTACAAGGTGCGGGGGTGGGGGTGGGGGGCTCTTTCCTTCTGTCCTTTCCTTCTCCTTCCCCTTCCCCTCCCGTTATTTTTTACTGAGTATACAGCCTTTTGTTTTTCTTCAGATTTGGAGTCTGTTATACAAAGATGAGAAGTCAGATTTTATAGGCTAAAAATATTCCCTTATCAAAACCATATTAATACTTTCATACAGAAAGTATACTATACAGAAAGCTAGTGAGACAGACGTGCGCATTTGTAGAACTGCAGGACAGTCATGCCAGATCCCCGGGGAGGGGGCTCCTGGCACAACCCCATTTGTCTGCGAGTGCACAGGGGCCGTGTCTGGGCGTGCACACTCAGGACGGACGCCTGTCCACTTACCTGCTTTTTGGAGCAGACGTTTACCTTCCTCATCCACCAGCTGTTGGGGAAGGACGCAGGCCCTTCTTCAGGGAGGGTTTCCCAGTGGCCCTCCTCCATCATCATACCTGGAATCAGGAGTTTCTGCAGCCTCTTCTCTTTTTCACGTCTTGCTGAGGCAGAGTCTTGAAAAACAAAACCAGAACTCAGCTGTTCCCAGAAGAAATGTTAATCAAAGATCATCCCCACGGGGACTGCTGTCCATTCCGATGGAAACCGTCTTTGCCCCTTGGTCCCTGCCTCCTGGGTTCTTTTAATTGTTGGCTTTTCTTACTATCAAAATAATTCATGCTAATGGGTATGGGATTTATTTTAGAAGTGACAGAAATGTTCTAAAATTAGATTGTAGTGATGTTTGCACAGCTCTGTGAATATACTTAAAGCCAGTGAATTGCATACTTTAAAATGGGTGAAATGCATCGTATGTGAATTATATCTCAGTAATGCTGTTTAAAAAATTAGTTCATGTTCCTTAAAGAACAATTTAAAAACATAAGCAAAAAGAAGAAATAAAAGTTACTATTGACCTCACCCCTCAGAGCTAATTCCTGTTGACAGTGTGGTGAACATCCTTCCAGAGTTTTCCTTCAGGGTGCGTGTGTGTGTGTGTGTGTATGTGTGTGTGTGTGTGTGTGTGTAGTTCTAAAACAAAAAACGAAGATGCAGATAATACCTTTATTACCAAATCTTGGTAATTATTCATGATTAGAAATTAACTAAATAATTCTAACAATGTTCTTTTGAACACTTTCTGTGTCTTAGACAAGATGCAAGGATTTTATATGCATTTTTTTTATTAATCCTTGCCATATTTTTATGAGATAGAAACTGTTTCACCCATTTACAGATGAGGAAACTTAAGCTTAGTTTCCTTGTGACTTAAGTGAGAAATGACTTCCTCAAGGACCTAGAGCTGGTTAATGACAAAGCCAGCATGCACATGAGATCTTTTCCCAGATTGTCTCCCTTTACATTTCTAGCAGCAGTGTAGAAGGTTTTCATTTTTAAGCCATGCACATCATCAACCCTGGGTATTATCTGTAATTTTTTTTTTTATTATGAAGGTTTTGAACATGTAAATCTAAAAACCTGAGCTCCAAGCCCAGGTTGTACATGTTAACTCTTTCTTTTGATCTTTTAATAAGATGGTACAGCGTAGCCATACCTTTAACAGAAGTTTACATTCAGTTCCTACTTTTTTTGAGGGCTGATGGGAATTTAGAAGATGCATACAAGTATTTATGTAATGTAAATGTTATTTCTGTAGAAAAACAAGAAGCAGTAAACTCATTACAGAAGGAACTAGCTGATGTCCAGGAGCATTTGGACCTAGCAGAACAGGTAAACTTAATAAATGTAATCTTCTGGTTGTATCTTGAAGGCCTGCAGACAATTGGTTAAAATAACAAATCAGGTAGGTTGGTTCCTTTTCATACCTGCAGGTCCCATAGGGCCGTTGATGTAACACAGTCATCTGTCCACAAAACTATGGGTGCAGAGCAGTGATGTTCTCATTTATGTTAGCCCCAGAACTCTTGATTCAAAGTTCTACTCAAAGGTGATAAGTAAGATGGTGGCTAGACCAGAGCCTAAACCCTCGGCCAGCCCCCTGTGGGGGGCTCCAGGCACCAGACGGACCACGTCTTATCCGTGGCACAGACCAGGCCTCCAGAGGCCGGGCTTAGACTTGGTCGCTTATTGAGCAGCAGAGGGACGGCCAACTTCAGAGTAACCGGCCTGCATCTTGTCAGATGTTCGGTGGAGCTGATTCTCGACCCTTCCACTTCTTATAGTCTCCTTGAAGATAACCAAGTGTTGTCCAGTGAGAATAGTGCTCTATAATTTGAGTTTCAAAGGACCTCAAGCAAGTTCTGGGCCTCGGTTTCCACACCATGTAAATTAGACGTTGGATTAGACCTCTGAATCCTTCCAGCTGCCTTTAGGACTCAGTGTTTCTGAGATGTCTAGAACAAAGTATTCCATCTTTAAAAGCTTCTTACATGAGCTCTAATGAATATTTTCTGTGTTGTTAGAAATATAGTAATGGTTTTCAAAAATGTTTAATTTGGGTTCCTTGCAGAGAAAAGAATTTATTTTGTCGTTTTTTCAGCCCACAAAAATGTCTCAAATAGTAACAACACCATGACTTTTAGGTTCATTTTCCATTAGAATTAAGCCTTATTCACAGCTCTCCGTAATCTTCCTAGCACTCTTGGAGGTGGGTGTTGTTTATTCGCACCTCAGTGACGAAGCAGCTAAAGTTCAGAAGAACTGGGCCTCTTAGGTTGTGACATCTTCTGTCATCTTACTTTTCAGATACTAAAAAGAGGAAAAGCTGATGATTAAATTGTAGTCTGGGTGCCTTAAAATAAGTTTGTTGGGATAATAAAGGATGTGGGACTTTGGTGCCTGTTGTGTCAGACTTGGCTGATACCAGGAGGGGCACTGGCAGCCCCAGAACAGAAGGCTTTGTGGGTAGTTTCCATTTGTTCTTTCACATACAGGAGGTGCTCCGCACCACCAAGCGCAAGGACGCACTGCTCAGCGAACAGACCAGGCTCGAGAAGGACGTGGGTGAATGGACGAAGAAGTTTGAAGACTGCCAGAAAGAAGGGGAGACAAAGCAGCAACAGCTTCAAGGGCTGCAGAAGGAGATTGAAGGAAACGAGGCGAAGCTAGCCCAACAAGAAATGGTACTACACGTTTATGATTTTACAGCAAGGATCCCAGTGTCACTCGGGTGAGCTTTTCCCGGGCAGAGGCTGTGCAGAGGATCCCCCCGTGGGGCTAGCTCCCTGGGCTACCCGCTGGGCTACCCGCTTAGCCGGGAGGGATCTTACCCTGCGCTCTGACTCTCTGGGGAGTAGTTATCTGTGGACCATTAAGACCACAGAACACCGGTCCCGTAGAGAATCTGGATGGTGCCAGGCCACCCGCTGCACGAACCCCCTCTCGTGCCGGCGGGGAGCTGTCGGCACAGTTGCCTCGGTAAAGGGAACTCGCGGTCTGTCCCTGTGCACCTCTCCTGCTTTCTCTTGAGCTGGAACCTGGCTAGTGTCCATGACGGTTCCCTCATTGGGACACGCTGTGTTTGTTCTTTTATGACTAAGGTGGTTCTCTATTAAGATGTTTCAGAGACTCCAGAAAGAGCGAGAATGTGAAGAAAAAAAGTTAGAAGCTAGTAAAGTGACTCTGAAGGAGCAGCAGCAACAGCTGGAAAAGGAATTGATGGAGCAGAAAGGCAAGCTGGACCAGGTGCTCGCTAAGCTCTTGGTGGCTGAGGAGCGTGTCAGGACCTTGCAGGAGGAGGGAAGGTGGAGCGAGACCCTGGAGAAGACGCTCTCCCAGACCAGTACGTGTTCCCGAACATGGCGCTGCGGGGGCGCTGCGGGGGCGGGGTGGCGGTGGGGCGGGGCACGCTGGTTGTCTTGTCAAGTGTATCGAGGAGACCCAGAGCCTGGCCATGGCCCAGAGGTGCGCCGGGAGGAGATGCCCAGTTGGTGGATCCTGCTAGCCCGTGAGAGGTGACAACAGGCGCAGAGGCACAGGGCATTTGTCTTTTGTGGAAATGGGATCTGATTCTGAGACTGTGAGGTCTTTGACTTCTCCATATTGCCACCTTCGAGAATGTTGCCACAGGGAGAGACGTGAAGGCAAAGGAATTCCAGAAGGCACTTTGACGGCTTTCGCTGAAGCACACTGTTTTGAGCTTAGGAAACAATGATCCATTTCATCTCACCCAATCAAAAAACAATATTACCAATTCTGTCTGTGTCCCAATTTGACATCGTGAATGGTACCAAAATACTAGGTACTTGCTGTCCTGTCGGTTGGCTCCCTCTTGAGCCGTGTATCCGTGACACTGACGTGGGAATCCAGGGTAAATGATTGTTCCCACGTCAGCAAATGATCTTTTCTCTTTCTTACACTTCGGGGTTTAATAATGCTCAGAAAATGTTCTTTTCCCTGCGGTGGACTCAGTGAAAGGGTTAGGACTCCTAATTTTTCCCCGCAACTCTTGATACATTCAGACCCAACCATTTCGTGGTGGAAGTGAAACTCGCCAGATGTGCTGAGTCTGTCCACAGCAGACACGTGGAAGTGAAGTCTGCACGGGGTATTGCTCCAAAGAGCGCGATTAGAAACATGGATTTTACGTCACGGTTCTTTTTAAGCACGACTTACCGAGTCCTCACCGTGTACTTCCTACACGTTTGCCTACAAGATGCCCATTGAACACTGGGAAGTAGGCGCCTCCTGTAGAAGACCCGGCTCGTGCCCGTGATCTTTCCACCGAGCTGCCTCCCGTGAAGGAGGGGTGTCGGCGCACCTCCCTGGGTTAGCGGTCAGGCGCATAGAAAGCCTTTCAATCGTGTGCGCATGTGCCCTGCCCCTGGGATCGTTCTCCCTGGTCTCACGTTCAGAGGGAAGGCAGGAGCTGTGTGTCGCTCCGGAACCGGCGGACCCAGCTGTGCCAGGAGGCCCCTTCCTGTGGGCCTCTTTCTGGGGTGATGTGGGTCGGGGCACGTAGAAGACCCGGGGAGCCGGCGTGGGTGGCACGTCATGACGCAGCCCGCCCACAGCCCACCCAGGGCCTCTGGCTAAACTACTGAAAATGCTCATTTCAGAGCGACAGCTTTCAGAGCGGGAGCAGCAGTTACTGGCCAAGTCAGACGAGCTGCTGGCCCTGCAGAAGGAGACGGACTCCATGAGGGCGGACTTCAGCCTCTTGCGGAACCAGTTCCTGACGGAAAGAAAGAAAGCCGAGAAGCAGGTGGCCAGCCTGAAGGAAGCCCTTAAGATCCAGCGGAGCCAGCTGGAGAAGAACCTTCTGGTGAGTGCCTGCTGCCCTGCAGCCTCCGAGGAAATAATGCATTTAGATTTTTAAACTAAAGCTCGCTGCTTCTGAGTGTCGAGAAAACAAATCACCTGTCCACCCAGTCCCTACGCAAAGGTCGGTTCTGGTGTATTTGCGTGCACAACTCCGTCTTGGAGCTGGTGGTAGGTTTGCCCGCGTCTGGGGGAGCCCAGCTGGCAGGAGCAGCGGCCACGTGAGCGGGCCACGTGGGCACAAAGGCGAGAGCGCCTCCCCCGGCCCCGGGCTCCTAGACCTTTTTGTCCATCGTTCCCCTCCCCCTCGCTAGGAGCAAAAGCAGGAGAACAGCTGCATGCAGAGGGAGATGGCAACCATCGAACAGGTGGCCCAGGACAACCACGAGCGGGCCCGGCGCCTGATGAGGGAGCTCAACCAGATGCAGCGCGAGTACGTGGAGCTCAAGAAACAGGTGCGCCCCTGGCCTGGGCCAGAAGGCTCGAGGGGCACGCGCTCCCCCCCTCTCTCCCCCCCCCCCCTCGGTCCCCCCCCTGCCCGCTGGGCTCGGACAGGTTGCCCTTCTTGGATAGTTCTTTTCACAGGAGTGTTTCTTCATGGAGATTGTCAAAGCCGAGGATGACAATGTCCTTTAAGTCAAACGTGTCTGTAGACTTAAAATCTAGAAATGCACCTCCACAAGGAAACAGCATTTGTACTTTTAAAATCCCCCTAAGTTCAGCAAGTTCCTTCCGTATGTTAGTTTTCAGAAGAAAAACGGCAGTTCTTTGTGAAATTTTACCACGTCCAAAAGAACTGTGTTGAAATGTTAGATTTTATGCCAGAAACAAGTCACTGCGGCCCAAATTCCCAGGGAGGAAGAGCTGACCCCAGGAGAAAGCCCCGATCCCGTCCTGGAGCCAGGCTGAGGGCACGTGACGCTTAGACTGGGGCAGTCCGGTCCTGGGTGGAAAGTTACACAAGCACGTGACACAGGAGACCGTTCACTTCCCAGGGGTCCCCGACTTCACCTGATGGTATTTGACTCCCTCCTCAGATGACAAACCAAAAGGACTTGGAAAGAAGACAGATGGAAATCAGTGATGCGATGCAAACACTTAAATCTGAGGTGAAAGATGAAATCCGAACCAGCCTGAAGAATCTCAACCAGTTTCTTCCAGAACTGCCAGCGGACCTGGAGGCCCTTCTGGAAAGGAATGAGAACCTTGGAGGAGGCTTGGAGAGCTTGAAAGAGAATTTCCCGTTTACCGTGAGCGACAGACCATCATCTTGCGAAGAGAAACTGAATTTTGGCCAGGCTCACGTGGCGGTAAGGCTGCGCCGGCGGCCCCCTGGGCTTGGGGGGCGGGGGGGGGGGGAGGGGGGCCTGCGGGGACTCTGATGTGTCCCTCCCCCCTGGAAAAGGATGAACAGTGGCGGGGAGAGGCACTCCGGGAGAAGCTGCGCCACCGCGAGGACCGGCTCAAGGTTGCCCTAGAACAGTAGGAGGTGCTGGGGGGCGGGCTCAGAGCTGGGCGCCGCCCGTGAGTGGCAGGGGGTCCGCAGGGGTCCGTTGGGAGCCTGCGTGCCTGTGGGGCGACGCTGCTTCGCCTCGCTCACACCTGAGGCCTTGGGACAGGAAAGCGCCGCCGTGGTATCGGAGGGCCCGGTGGTCGAGAGGCTGCGGACCTAGAGGGCGTCCGGGAGCCCGTGAGGCCCGCGGGGCCGCTCCGCTGTGGGCAGCCTTCGGGGCGTAGGGTGCAGCCTCAGCGGTGCCCCAAGATCTGGGGTTAAGGCTGTAGGTGACATGCGCGGGGTGGCGGGGTGGGGGGGGTGGGGGTGGGGGGCAGCGACGTGCTCGGCGTGAGGCCGAGGGCTCCTCAGATGGAAGTTGGCCATCGGGGTTGGCTCCGGGGGCCTGGGAGGCCGGCTCTGGGGCCGCCCCTGGGTGTCCCTTGGAGGCGCCGGTGACGCGCAGCCCCGGGGAGCCCGGAGGGGAGCGGAACCGCCCGCCTCACGCCGTCCCGCCTCCAGGCCCAGCTCCGCCGCTGCATGTCCAAGCAGGCCGAGGTGCTGAGCGAGGGCCGGCGGCGCACGGAGGGCTCCCTGCACAGCCTGCGGCGGCAGGTGGACGCCCTGGGCGAGCTGGTCACCAGCACTTCGGGGGACTCCGCGTCGACCCGCAGTCTGTCGCGCACGGAGGGTTCGCTCCCCGAGGACGGCCCGCCGGGGCCCAGCCAGGTGAGCGCGAGCTCTCCGTCGCCCTGCGGGTCCCCGGGGGCGGGTGTGTGGGTGGGGACCGGGGCTGCCGCGGGGGTGCAGCGGGGGTGCAGCGTGGCGGCGGGGCCCTCGGCCCGGCCCGCGGCCTCCAGGGCTTGGTGTGTGCGGCGCCTGCGGGCCGGCGTGTGGGAGCTGCACGTGCTGGGGTGCTGGGGTCGGGGCGGCAGCGACCCAGGTGGAGGCCGGAGGCAGGAAGGGCCAGAGAAGCGGGGCCTCACCGCGGAGGCCCCGGACGGGAGGGGGCGGGGCGGGGCGGGGCGGGGCGCGGCCTTCCGAGCCTTGGTCTCCCGCCCTGCAGAGCTCCCAGAGCTCCCGGCGGCTCCCCCGAGGCCCGTCGCGGCGGCTGGACGCGCACCGACCCTGAGGACCCTGAGGACCCTGAGGCCCCTGAGGCCCGGCGTCCCCGCGGTACGTGCTGCCTCCCGGAGCCCCGCTGAGCGCGTCCTGCCGTCGCGTAAGCTTCTCCTGGATGACGAGGCGCCGGGACGCGACCCCCGGCGCCCTCGGCCCCGCCAAACGGTGGTTCTTGCTGTCAGGAACGCTTCCTCCGCGTCCGTGGACACCAGCCTCACGGGAAGGCGCGTCCATGCGGGAAGAGCCGCGTCCATGCGGGAAGAGCCACAAGCGGAACCGGAACCCGGATGCCCGGGCTGGTCTCTGGGCCTTGGAAACGTGTTGCCGTAAAAGCAGCGCCCGCGGCTGCGGACTTGAAGCCCTGGACTGGTAAACTCGGCGGCTGCGGGGCGAAGTGTACTCAGGACTTTTTTCACGGAGACCGTCACATTTTATTTTTGGAAATCTATTTTCATATGAAAATAAAAGATAAAAGCGCCTGTCACGTGCCTTTACGTTTCTTGGATGTGCACAAAGGCCTCGGACCCCGCGCGGAGGGCGCGCCGCTCCGTCAGGCCGGGATCGGGGCTTGTCCTCAACCAGAAACACTCCTTGGTGGTTAATCAGCAGAATCTGACCTGGTGGGAAGTTCAAACCGTTGGACTTTTAAATTTTCGAGCCACTGTAATTAACGGCTCAGCACCAGGCTCTGCAAATACGTAATTTTCCTAAAAACAAGAATAGCAACTGTCGGGAAAGAGCCGCTTTCGGGTCCGCGGCGACACCAAGCTTTAGGATCCTCCCCCCCCCCCCCCCCCCCCCGCCGTGGGCAGCCACGGGCGGTCCGCACGACCCCCCTACCCCCCCTCCCACCTTCCTACTACCCACCCCTCCCCCGGGGGCGGCTCCTTCCCAGGCCTGGGCCGTCAACATCCGGGGTGAACGGGTTACACGCGAGGCAACGGAAGTGACGGGATCCACGCGCACGCAGGAGGTCCTAGGAGGCGTCTATTTTGGAAATAAAACCGGCCCCGGGGTCTCGCGCTCCGCACACTTCGCAGCCGCCGTGCCCGGTGCTGGGCGAGCGTGCGGTACCCTCTCGTGCCACGGGGCTGGACTGGACGAGGGGCCGTGACCCCGTGGGGCCGCCTGCGGTCCCGAGGGACGCGGACCACCTCCCGCCAGTGCGACGGGAGCATCACCAGCACCAGGGAAGGCCCCCAGGGCGCGTTACCGCGGCCCACACTGAGACGCGCCAACGGGGTGAACAGGCACCCGCGGCGCCCCGGGGCAGAGGGCAGGAGACCGCCCCTCCCCGCCGTGTGTTCCGGGGGTTCCACGCGGGAGTAGCAGAACCGGCCCAGGCAGTCGGGGAGGTCTGCCTCGGGCACCGCCGCGGTCGCGGGCGCAAGCGAAGGGAGGGGGGAGGGGAGGGGGGAAGGGAGGACGGGAGGGGGGGGGCACGGACTCCTCGCGGAGGCCACGGCCCCGGTGCGCAGACCCCCGCACCCCTCCGTATGGGACAAGGAAGACGTTTCTGCGAGACCCGGGACCCGGCCCGCTCCTGCCACTCTGTGGGCCTGAAGCGGGAGGAGCGCCCGTCGCTCAGGAAACCACACAAAGCGTTTTACCTTAATCTAGATACAGGTACTTTATTTACAAATATTTAGATTAATAGCATCTTGTTACATCAAATGAAGAGTACAGCAGTCTGGATAGACCCTGTCACAAGAACAACGAAGACCCACCGTGACTAACTTTGGGAGTCGGGTATTGCACCTCAACGAGCGCCGTCCTCAGCTGTGATTGCTACCTGGCGTCCCGGTGGGGCGGCGGCCGTGAACACAGCAGCAGGTCATGGTCCCCGGGCAAGTCCCTTGTGAAGCAACAGGGTAAGAAGCAAAATGGGTCACTGTGACTCTTTAACAGAATATACCGACCTACTCCAGGAATCTCGTTTTTAAAAAAGTCAAACAAAGACAAAAATAAAGATGAGCCCACAAATTAACCAGATCCTATTTTCTGCACATTCCAGTTTTGGCTTTTATTTAACATGGACTATACAACACTCCAGTACTACCACATGTTTACAACCCAGAAAGCCGTATTTTTTTATTTTACTTTAGTGTCTGTAAATAGGGATTTAAAATGTGTATTTTAAACACAGCAGCGGAGCTGAGTGAGTCCGTAGAACATACCGGGGTTTACCTCCTACTTCAGACAAGCTCAGTTCTCCACCTGAACCGTAAGCTCGATCAGGAATCAACCCAAAGAAGCAAAAAACTTAGTAAACAGGTCGGCTGTCCCGCTTCCCTTGAGAGACAGGATCCTTTCCGCCGCGAGCACCGAAACACCGGCAGAAGCACTTTCCCTTTTACAAAACGATGTATGCCAACAGGACATAAAACAGCCCCTCATACCAACAACGCAAGGGAGGTCTCCAGTCATTTCACTGTAGTGTTAAAAATGCACAATTTAAAATCCCTTAACAGCAGACCTGCGGTTCTGACTGTCCGGTACACAATCTCACCATTCCAAGAAGATAAAGGTATAAAAGCTTAAAATGTGCAATAAGAAACCCAGCCTTTTTTCTTTTTCTATACAGTAAGGCAAGAAATGCAGCCTGTAATGCAAAATGTTTACAAAGAGAAAAGCAGGTTAGCACATTGTCGATTGCACAAGAACAGTTAAGAAAATCAGCAGGTAAGCCACAGTGCAAGGGTGGAACAGAATCTGCTAGTGTTAATCCCCTCGCGCCAGGAGCTCTCCCCAGCACCCGTCCCCAGGCGCGGGGCCGGGAGGACTTGCGAACTGCAGTCGCGTCTATTTCCTTGTGTGAAACGGAGGGAGTAACATGGTCACATACAGGTCATACTGTACAAACTGGTATTTTATACTGTTCCAATGCCAGTAATCAATTTATTTTCTTCATTAAAATAATATACACAGAATGTATTGTTAGTTCGGTTCCTTCAAATTTTATACATATTTACTTTCTGCTAAAGAGAAAAGGATAAAATGGTGTAAAAAAAAAAGGGGGGGGGATAAAGCTATTAATTAAGCACAAGAGAAGAGAGAAGTGGATATTTTCCCTGCGCAAGGCTGAGACAGAAGCAAACCTCCACGAGAAAAATGCCACCCACACAACAGGAGAACGTATCCAACGGAAACAACGAAAGCAGTTATAGAACCATTCTCTATCGGGAGTCGTTTCACAGCAATAAACGTATCGGTCACAACAGACATACTCGAACGGTAAAGATGGGGCGAAAGGCTCAAGACACCCTCAACTTAAACCATACGGTAAGACGAAGCCTTGCCAAAAAGAGGGAAGGATAAAAATCATTGAAGTCCAGCATCAGTGCTCAGTGTGAATCATGTACTGGTGACATACCTATCACGAGGACAATCAAGGGGAAAAAAAGTCTAGATTTACCATGCAGGAGAGATTTATTACTCTACTTGCCTTTGATAACCTGATTACATCTAGTTGTTTAGCAGTTTAGTATTGTGTTAAACTGTTTTTACAACAGAGTTGTTTTTTTCTTCTCTTTTTTTTTTTTTTTTTAATTAAACCCAGTAAGATGTACAGAAGACAATGAGGCAGTAAAAAGAACTGCTTCCAACAGACAGAGGTGAAAGGTCAAATGGGAGCGACGGCAAAGAGGTCACTAGCAGCCACAGCCTTCTCTCTGGGGTTGGGGTTCGCTGGTTAGCCGGCCTCCCTGTGGGGCTGAAGGTTTGTGTTGTACGCCAGACTCGGCGGCATTCAGATCCAGGCTTCCGTCCTGAATGTTCTGATAGATTTTCTTGGCAGCCTCCAGGAAAGCATCTTCTACATTCTCCCCCCTACGAGGCAAAGGACAACTTTATTCGAGAATCACAGCTTTGCACAAAAGGTGAGACATTGTACACTGACCTTTTGCTAACCTTTCGTCAACTGCCATGATGTCTTCAACTTAGCCACTGTCATCTAATAAGAGATTACCAAGGCTGAGCTAAGAGAACAACACAGGGAAATATTTTCCGTGGAGAGCATATAAACGCGGTGCTAAGAGCCGTTTCTACGAACCCCATTTGGATAACTGGATGTGTTCTAATCATTACAATGTTTTACACTGACTTATAATGACAGTGAAGACGGGCCATTTTGTAATAATAGGAAGGGACTCCAAATAGGAACGAGCTTCCAGATTTGTATGGTTTGACGAGCCAGAGCCAGAGCCAGGCATCGACTATGCTGTTCTTATCACGTGATGCCCATACAGTCGTGCTCGGCCGCGTTCCCACTTCGGGTCTCTGAGTACTAACAACAGGGATGAAGCTAAACAAAAAGGGGCTAGCTTCTCACCATGGCAAGGAATTCTTGGCCTAATAAATGAACTCTGATGGGAGTCCTGGGTTCAACAATGGACATGGAATAACGATTAGAAAACATTAATTATGCTTCTGATTTTTCTTAGACATGGTTTCCTTAAGCCACACTTTTTAATCAGAAGTATTAAATAAACAGATTCACCAAGCCGGAGTCCAGGATGCCAAACTCAACCACAGTTGTGAAAGTCAAACACGTTCGAAATGCTAACACAATTTCATTTATTAACTTGAATTACGGGGGGGGGGGGCAGGGGCGGCACAATCAGGGTACGATCTTTTAGGTGAAGTAGCAAAAACTACTACTTTTAAACAGGAAGCAAAAGGATGCCTGCTTACTGTTTTTCCCACCATACACATTACACGTGTACATATTATTATTATTAATTTTCCACATGTCTGGTTCTACTTTGAGAAGTTTGAATGTAACCGAAAATGATTAATTTTAGCCATACTTACGTTTTCGCACTTGCTTCAAGGAACAATAAGCCTAAAAAATAAAATTCAGACTATGATTAAGACATTTCACATTGATTCACAAGGGCATTTTCTTCAATGACATTTGAATAAGAATTTCCCATCACCTATCAGTACTCCTATCACAGTATTTTACAGAACATTACGTTAGTTTGAGAGGAGGGTGGGAGGCAAGGAGGGGCCCCTCATGTTTGTCATTAAATACGTGCACTACCCCCCAACACGAAGGAACGTCAAAGAGACACACATTTTGTTTCCTCATTCTTGAGATTAAAGTAGTTGGCATCAAAAGTGTCAAATAATCTACAGTACCAAAATCCCACCTTTCCTTAGACATTCTAGGTGTGACCCCAAAAAAGCCATTAAAAGTCTTAAACCCACCATTTTCTTCAGCAAACTGTTTGGCTTCTTCATATGTGACATCTCTCTGTGCCTCCAAATCTGCTTTATTTCCTATGAGAATTATTACCTAATTTGTGACCAAAAGAAAGACATCTTAAAATAAAAGCAACCATTTAAAATCGACCATGAAAATTCTGAAACCCAAAAATTTTTGAGAAACAAACAAAAAAAAAAAAAAAAAAAAAAAAAAAACCCAGCTCCATGGGCCTAAAAGGAAACCAAGTATCAGCAATCACCCAGCAGCAGAGAGAGATGAGAATCATGAAGTCCGTCCTATTAGGAGAGAGGTCAGCAATTATGTAGGCCATGGGTTGACAAACTCTCTAAAAGGCCAAAAGTGTGTATTTCAGGTCTGTGGGGGCCCAAATGGGGGGGTCTCTGCATATACTTTTTTTTTTTAATGACTTTTTAAAAATGTAAAATCCATTCTTAGTTTGCAAGCCATCCAAAAACAATACAGCCCATAAGGAACCCCTGGTCCAGGCCAAAGGTTCTGATTTGAGTAAGATCACAGAGGGTCCGTGGACAAGCTCCAGGGGATCGGAGGATCCATGAAATTAAGCAGAGGATGCTGTAACCAAGAACAGGAGGCTCATGGTTTTCCCCAGAGTCTCTGGGACCCTCAAAAAGTCAAACTACCAGTTCAGCTCCTCCAGGTAAGGCAAGTAGTGCTCAAATAAGACAAAGGGCCTTGTCGAAGGTCAGTGAGCAGGTGGTAGGAGGACATC
The DNA here is from genome assembly GCF_905146905.1 of Nyctereutes procyonoides. Lineage (NCBI taxonomy): Eukaryota > Metazoa > Chordata > Mammalia > Carnivora > Canidae > Nyctereutes > Nyctereutes procyonoides. Next base: position 186,392 of record NW_026575135.1, on the reverse strand, counting down.
AGAACCCAGGCAGAAACCCCCAACTGTGACCTTCAAATTCTGTCCTCCTCTCCACTAGCCCTCGCAGCGCTAAGCTTGTAGCAACTGAAAACAAGCGTCTGTTCCGTGGGGAAGTGGTGGTGGGAGGAGGGGGTAGGGGGCACATATGCAGGGAGTTCAGATCCAAAGCAAAATATCACACACAACGACACTCACTTGGGAATCATTTATGTAAGTGAAGTTAGGCCAAAGTTAAAGGCAGCTCTGCAAAGTTCGAAGAAAAAAAGTTCACAGCCTTGAAGAAACAGCTTTTTGATCTTTATGGTGATTTCAGGGGCCGGAGGCGGGGAGGGATTTAGGGATAAACTGTCTCTGTCTATACATAAACTTATTTGACTCCTTTCCCTTCCAAACAGATGTGGTAATCCAGGATGGTCTCAACCAAAAGTGATTTCCACCATTAATTTTTCTCATGTTGAAACTACAGCCCCCGGGCCCACCTGTTTCCAAAAATGATGTCCAACGTCCACTGTATCTGAATGTAAAAACCCTGAGCAAGAACACCTACGCGGTGTAACAAACGTGAGCATTCCTCAATGTGGACAAGGGCCCACTGAGAAGGGGGAAGAGGCTTTTTTACATGGAGTCAGTCTGCTAGTCTTTTAAAGAAGAAGGTGAAAAAAACAAACAAACAAACAAACAAACAAAAAACACTTTAAAAAGGAAATCAGTTTGTTTCTTAAATCAACACTGAAAAAGTCACAACGGCCTAGTACAGGGCCACCACAAGACAAGTACTCAAAACAAGAAATGTTTTGTATGTCAACTATACTTCATAATAAATTCTAAAAATATAACACTGAACTGCACATTTTTTTAAAGCTTTATTTGAGAGAGAGGGAGAGCACAGAGAGAGTGTGAGGGAGAAGCAGACCCCAGATGTGGGGCCTCATCCCAGGACCCTGAGCCGAAGGCCGACGCTTAACTGACTGAGCCACCCAAGCACCCCTGAACTGCACACTTTAAATGAGTAAATTATGTTAATCAGATCTCAACAAAGCTGTTCGTAAAAGGTATTTTTTTTTAAAAGAAGTTTAAACATTTGCTGAATGGAAACACTGCCTCCTCTCCAAATTCCTTAAGAATTTCCAAGCGGTGCTTGCCATCATTCTGAAAGCAGACATAAAAGTGGTGCGTGCGCTAACCAGACGGAGGTACAAAATATACCACCAACAGGGGGAAGCATGTAACTTCTACACAGAAACTGAAGGCTATGTCATAGGAAATATACTACTTGAGCTGGACTTGAAGAGATTTTCTTCTGTAGGTGAGCAGATTTTGCCATCCCCAGATATACCTCTTTGGAATTACTGATTATTTTAAGCTGGCTTGTTTTTAAGAAGCAGCAGACACAAGTGAAGCTCTGGAAACCCAAAAGTCATGCTTCAAGAGACATCTACATTTACAAGAAAAATCCCCAACTGTAAGGGCGTTTCCCTCTCAGTACCAGAAGAGGAGGTGGACTCCATCTCCAGAAACTTGTAACAACTGTCAATTTATTTCTTAGACAAGCCAGAAGAATCCTGAAGGGCAAGGTTCTCCCGCCCTAACAGTTTCTTCTGAAGAGAGCTGGTAAAATTCAAAGAGGCCTAAGTGAGGCAGGAAGGGTACGAATGAATTGTCGTCATATTCCTCTGAGCACCCTCTACACTGAGTTTTGTTTCTCTTTAACAGATTTCTTGAGATAACTATAGAATCACAGACAAGAGGACAGCTTCTGTACACCTGTTACCGAGCCTCCTAATAGCAGCGTATCACAGGCTCAAACCCTGCAAACTGAGGGGTGCAATCTATGTCCTTACTCAGATCTCACCAGTTGTACGTACACCCGTGTGTGTGTGTGAACAGTTCTATGCAATTTTATTTCAGGTACAGGTTTGGGTCCCCACACTCAGGATACAGAACTGTTCCATCACTATAAAGAATGCTCAGGGTACACCACTCATACCCTTCCCTTCACCCCCACTTGCTAACCCCTGGCAACAACGCTAACTCCTCTACAGTTTTATCTTTTTGAGAATGTTTTATAAATGGAATCCTGCAGTAAGTCATCTCGTAAGTATGACTTTCTCACTCAGCACGATGCCCCGGAGACCCACCTAAATTGCCGTATGTATCATTTCATTTCTTTATAAAGCTGAGGAGTGTTTTATATTATGAATGTATCAGACTGTTTAATCATTCACCTACTGCTGACCATCTAGGTTGTTTCCAATTTTTGGCTACTGTAAATAAAGCTGCTATGAACATTTATCTATAGTTGAACGTATACCTACAGTGGGTTTAAGGGGATAATGGGCATGAAGCCAGGATAGGTTGCAGGCACAGTCCCTGGCTTTATAACTCATGCTGGGGCACACCTGGGTATCTGGGTCGGTTAAGTGGCCGATTCTGGATTTTGTTTTTTTGTTTTGTTTTGTTTTTCGATTCTGGATTTTGACTCAGGTTGTGATCTTAGGGGTCATGAGACTGAGCCGGAGTCAACTCCACACTCAGCAGGGAGCCTGCTTAAGGATCCTCTCTCCCTCTCCCTCTCTCCCACTCACAAGCTCTCTAAAATAAACAAACCTTTACCCCCCCAAAAAGGGCAAATCAGGGCAGCCTGGGTGGCTCAGTGGTTTAGAGCCACCTTCAGCCCAGGGCGTGATCCTGGAGTCCTGGGATCGAGTCCCACATCGGGCTCCTTGCATGGAGCCTGCTTCTCCCTCTGCCTGTGTCTCTGCCAATCTCTCTCTCTCTCTCTCTCTCTCTCTCTCTCTCTCTGTGTGTGTGTGTGTGTGTGTCATGAATAAATAAAATATTTTAAAAAGGGGGGGGGCAAATCATGTTAAATTTTAGTACAATTTATTGCTGTTCCCTGATAAAAGCCAATCTTGCCACTGGTTACCTATTTATTCAATCAGACCTCTGCTAGATGGTGAAGTACAATGAAGTACAAAAGCTAAGTGAGCCACAGGCCTTGTGGTCAGTCACAGCTCAGTGACTTTCCTCACTTATTCCCGGAATGCCCCCTTTAGCATCTACTAAAATCGTGCTCACCTCCACAGTCCCAGCTCAAACACCACTTTTCCTGCAAAGCTGGTTTCTCCAGACGGCGCTGCTTATCCTGGGCACTTCCAGCCGCACACACACCAGTTGCTCTATTTCTAACTCCTATTTCACTCTGCTTCTCAGCACAGTTATTTGTATACACACAGCTATCTCCTCCTTACTAGGCCATTAACATGCTGTGGGCCAAGGACCCACATTATCTTTGGATACTGAGACTCCACCATGGTAGCTGGCTTTTAAAACCTCAATGTCTTCTCAGTCTGGCTAAGAAGCTAATTTTTCTTTTCATTAAAAAAAAAAAAAATCTTTTAAGATTTGCAATTTGAAAATATAGCACAATAATGGTTACTTTCCAAATCTATTTTTAATTATTTACTGAAGTATAGTTGAGATTTTTTTTGTTCAAAAGAAAAAAATTTTAATTAAAAAACTAATTTTTTTAAGCAGGCAGAACTCTATTTTTCACTGAAATTTTATTGAGATAATTGTAGATTCACAAGCAGCTGCCATGAAATAGAGATCTCTATACTTTGCCCAGTTTTTCTTCTAATGGTTAATTTTTTATGAAACAAATGCAGATCCCTTTTAAACTGATTATTTCAGATTTCATGGTCTCCACCTGACATAAAATCACCACCTCATTCATAACTTTTTTTTTTTAACCACAAACACGGACAAAAACCAAGATAAGATGCAAAACCTGGGGTAATTATATTGGAAAAAAAAGTTAGCTTCTCTTCAATTACTTTAAAAATTAAATATTCTCCCATTCTCAGTACTCATATACAAAAATCCTACTAGCAATTGACTCCGTTTGGGATTAGCATAGATCTTAAAATTTTCTGTATAATAGATTTTATTCAACTTACCGTATTTGGATTGGTGAGATTCCTTGCGTCTGTCAACCAACTGCTTAAGTGGTTATACGTACTTCTTCTGCAAAAATTAAAGTTTACATTTGTGACTACTACATACAACTGCCATTTCAATTTTTAAAAGAGAAACTTCAAATAAATATATATAATAGTCACTTTTCATCAAAACCTGTGGAATGTAAAAACACATAACTTTCTAAAAATCTAGCCAAATCTATTGTTTTAAATAAATAAATCAACATCCAACAGCTTTGCTAATCACATATCAGAAGTAAACTGTTTACATTTTAAAAGCACATTCCTGGGATCCCTGGGTGGCGCAGCGGTTTGGCGCCTGCCTCTGGCCCAGGGCGCGATCCTGGAGACCCGGGATCGAATCCCACGTCGGGCTCCCGGTGCATGGAGCCTGCTTCTCCCTCTGCCTCTCTCTCTCTCTCTCTCTCTCTCTCTCTCTCTCTCTCTCTCTGTGACTATCATAAATAAATAAAAAAAATTAAAAAATAAAATAAAATAAAAGCACATTCCTGAACAGACCAATAAGGAGGCGAGGAACAACAACAAAAAATTAACAGAAACAATTCTGAACTCAGAATTTCCCATCTGAAGTAAAAACTAAGATTATGTGTAAATCATTTATATTTTCAATCATAAAATGGGAGAAAAAATACCAAAATGTCTAACAAATGATATGTTCAATGGCAAACATGTTTGCATCTGTTTTCTTCAAATCAGAAACTAAGACGGTCACCTGACTACAGACCTTTCTTCCAAGAGAAAGTTAACTATGACAACAAAAACTGGCTTGAAAAAGGCACTTTATCTGACTGGAAATTCAAGCCCCCAGATATTAGAGTGAGTTTATTCTAACTCTGTACTCTTATTTACCAGCAACTAAATCATTCTGGGATTCAGACTACCGTATTTCTCCACTTTCTCCAAGCAAGAGTTTAGAAACTCACAGGCTCATTTGCAGCAAATAGGCCCAAAGAGAGCAAGCAAATCCAAATATTTTACAATCTTATATATAGCAGAATATTAATATTTATAAGACTTCACCAAAGGGGTCAAATAAAATTTTTGAAAGTTAAAAATGTCTGATTTATATACAATCACAGAACACTAATCCATCTTACTCATTTAACAGGTGAGGAAACAGAAGCCCACAAAGACTTGAATAATTTCAGAGCCAGGCCCTGAACCCTTTACACACATAGTGTCCTCAAAGTGTTTCAAATTTAGCCTTGTGAATATACTCCATGAACTCCAGCTGCCAGCAGCCATATAAAGTTGGATATTCCAAACAATCCTTTCCCAGGGGGGAACCGAAAAGAAGTTGTAAGATTCTCTTTTTACTGTGCTAAACTATGTTACACACAAATCACCACCTAACTGTAAAAAAAAAAAAAAAAAAAAAAAAAAAAGTCAAATAAATAAAAGCAACATTTCCCCAATGTTTTAAAATTTTCTAAGTAAAATCTTCTAATGGTCAAATATTTTTAAAAAGCACAAGCCGTATTACTTTACTGTTCAATATTTGTAGTACTGACCTACCTTGCTTTTACACGATATATTTATCCTACTCTGTGCACAAAAACTTAAATAGCACAAATCCAAAAATATTTATACTGATTTTGATACGTTTTAAAATGTCAAAGCTGGCATCAAGAGTGATTTACAAACTGCCACCACTTTGGCAAACAGAAAAATCTACACATCCTTTTAAGTATCAAGATCACATAAACTATATTATTTACATGTGTCCATAACCTCTGCTAATACTTCTAGTAATTGTTCTGCTATTAACCTAAAATTCACCATTATGTCAAATCTATAAATACAGTGGCATCCCAATATTCATTAATTAGTGGTAATAGTGCTAAAAAAAAAAAAAAAAAAAAGGTGCAAAAACATCCCTGACTTTCTAAGGATGTTAAATGACACACCAAACAACTCCTATAGCCAAACTGCCATGATAAACTATGCTGTCAATTTAGGAAGTATCCTGTAACAATTATATGTAATGCTAAAAATAAAAAGTATTATTAAAGCAAAACTTTCAACTTTGCAAAATGTCAAGGAATAGAGAAAGAAGCAAAAAATCAGTGTCATGGATGCAACATCAACGTCACTATGAAATATATTAATAAAGCATATCTAAAGCCTGAAATACTTTCTTTTCAGTAATATTTTTACTGGGATATAATAAACATACAATAAAAGCTCATCCTTTTAAAGTATACAATATAGCTATTTTTGGTATATATACCCTAGAACATTTTTATCAACCCCAAAAGAAACTCTGTACCCATTAGCACTCACTCTTCACCCCCTGGCAATCCACTTTCTGTCTCCATGAATTGGCCTATTCTGGATACTCCATGTGAATGGAATACATGTGGCCTTTTATGTCTGGCTTCTTTCACTTAGCAAAATGTTTTCAAGATTCATCCACTTTATAGCATTTATCGGTTTCTTTCCTTTTAATGGTCAAATTATATTTCATTCTACCAATACACCCATTTGTTTATTCCTTAGTTGATAGACATTTGTGTTGTTTCCACCAGAAGTACTTCCGATGACCCAGACACAAATTTTACCAAAAGTATTTACTATGCTTAAAAGCTATGTTTAAAAGCAAACTATATACATATATCAAATCCTCACACTGTAGACCTTAAACTTCCACACTGTTACATACCAATTATATTATTAGTAAAGATAGGGGTGGGGAAGAACACAAGCACACTTGCACAAAGCCAAACAAAGTACATTTTGATACATTCTTAAGTACATACCACCACATTTATATTTAATAATAACAGGGTTTTTAATCATGCAAAGTCTTCGGGAATGCATCCCTCATTAGTATGTCCTACAGAGACGGCCAGGTTCTTTAATATTCTTCCCACAAAACTATTTACTTATCATGTTACAAGTTGCCAGGCTAGAGAGAAGAGGATTAAGGCTATTTCAGTCTGTTTTGCCCTGAGATCGCCCAATTCTGGAACTCAATGAACTTCAAAAGCAGTATAATTACAATCAGCCACTATTGTTATTCTAAGTCCACATTTCCCAAGGTGTTCCTCAATAAAAAAAAGCTTAGGAAACACCAAACTAAACTAAGTTAAAGAATTTTTCTACTGGGCAGCCTGAGTGGCTCTGTGGTTTAGCACCACCTTTCAGCCCAGGGCCTGGATCCTGGAGACACCTGGGATGGAGTCCCACGTCGGGCTCCCGGCATGGAGCCTGCTTCTCCCTCTGCCTGTGTCTCTGCCTCTCTCTTTCTCTCCCTGTGTCTCTCATGGATAAATAAATAAAAATATTTAAAAAAAAATTCTACTGCAGAACTTCTCAGGAAGAACTACTCGGAACTAATATGTTAATAAGTACACTGTATCGCGAGTCCTGAAGAGGAAACAGTATAAAGCATTTCCCAAAAGGTAATACGCTTGAAAGTCTTAATTATCATTTGGTCCCACTCACCTATTCCTACCTCCCCCCAAAAAGTAAGACAAGAAGGACTCCTGGGTGGCTCAGCGGTTGAGTATCTGCCTTCGGCTCAGGGCGCGATCCTGGAGTCCTGGGATCGAGTCCCGCATCGGGCTCCCTGCATGGACCCTGCTTCTCCCTCTGCCTGTGTCTCTGCCTCTCCTCTCTCTGTGTGTCCCTCATGAATACATAAATAAAATCTTTAGAAAAAAAAACAAAAAAACAAGAGTCACACCACTATAAACTGGCACTCTGCACGAGTATGAAAGGTGATCCAGTTCATTTTGTAGCTTAGCACCATTTAATGAAGTGGCACCATTTTCCCTGTGTTCTGAAGCCAAATATTTATGGTTCAGTTTTGTTACTTTGTATCAAGGGCTTTTAGTTTCCAGAAATAGCCAAGCTGAAATAAATTTAATCTTACTACATGAAGTATATAAACCATATCAATCCATTTTAGAAAAAGAATTTAAGTAAATGAATACCTTAAACACCTTTGGATGCAAGCATAAGAACTTTTTATAATCTACCAACATTGGATTAGCAAAACTACTTAATTCCTTCGCTGACCTTATTTTGAAAAGATGTCAACTCTAACACCAGAGCCTGAACAGAGTGACTCCTCAAGGCTTGCGTGCTTTCTACTGACGTGAAAAGAGCAAAGTTTGGTATAAAATATTATTTCACCTCAAATAATTGAACTGATGCTGCTTTTCAGAATAGTATTCTTCTATTAGCTCCACCAGCACCTCCTAAAGTTTTTCTTCAGCCATATCCACTTTCAGAAAAGGAAATCAACATGTTACATTGAGTCTTACACAACAATGCAGAGAAGAAACCATAAAACCAAAATAAGCTCATTTATAATCACATAATCACAAACTAAAGTATGCCTAATTAAAAAAAAAAAAAAAAACACAAAAAACCCCACACTGCCTAAAGTAGATTTCTTTTCTCAAGTATGAAGTTTGAAAAAACTATTAATCTCTTACCTAGTGATATCATACACCATAAGCGCTCCCGCAGCTCCTCTGTAGTAGCTTCGTGTAACAGCCCTAAACCTCTCCTGTCCTGCTGTATCCCAAATCTGCAGTTTGATTTTTTGGCCACTAACTTCAATTATTCTTGTACCAAATTCAACACCAATCGTGTGAGGACAATCAGCCATAACTGTTAGAGAAAAAAGAAATAAGAGCCACTGGATAATTAAATGACTTATTAATGCTTGTAGGCTATAAATAAACTAAAACTACTAGCACTGAAAAAAGTTAGCGAAAACTCAGAAATCCAAGAAATTTGACTGGATTAGAAGAGGGGTCAGCAACCTTCTGTAAGGGGCCAAATAATAAATATTTAAGTTTTGTAGGCCAGAGGTCTGCCACAACTACTCAACAGTGCTACTGAAGAACAAAAGCAGCCAAAGACAATAAGTAAAATAAACATGGTTGTGTTCTAATAAAACTTTATTTTCAAAAACAGGCAGTAACTGGATTTGATCCACATGCTATTGTTTGCTGACCCCTGGCCTAAAATAATCTACTAATTAAAAATATTTTGGTAAGCTCTTCCTAACACCAACATTATGCTATTTAGACTTCTGACAATTATTACATATAACAAACCATTCGATAGTTTAAAGACTCTAAAAAATATAAAAAAATAAAAAATAGGGATCCCTGGGTGGCGCAGCGGTTTAGCGCCTGCCTTTGGCCCAGGGCGCGATCCTGGAGACCCGGGATCGAATCCCACGTCGGGCTCCCGGTGCATGGAGCCTGCTTCTCCATCTGCCTGTGTCTCTGCCTCTTGCCTCTCTCTCTCTCTCTCTGTGACTATCATAAATAAATAAAAATTAAAAAAAATAAAAAATAAAAAATAAAATAAAGACTCTACAAGTCGGGGATCCCTGGGTGGCGCAGCGGTTTGGCGCCTGCCTTGGCCCAGGGCGCGATCCTGGAGACCCAGGATCGAATCCCACATCGGGCTCCCGGTGCATGGAGCCTGCTTCTCCCTCTGCCTGTGTCTCTGCCTCTCTCTCTCTCTCTCTCTCTCTCTCTCTCTCTCTCTCTGTGTGACTATCATAAATAAATAAAAATTAAAATTAAAAAAAAAAGACTCTACAAGTTGTCAAATTTTTATCCTGGTAAATATTATCAGTATCTCAAACAAAAACACATTTAATATATACTTACAATTACATATTGGCAAGTTACATATGTCCAATCCAATAGGACAAGTTTATTAGTCCTTTCCTTATAATTCAGCCACTGAAAACCTTAAACCCACTATTCTCTGGTACAAGTATGCAAAGACTGCTAGAGACTTCATAAAATTTACATTAAGAAGAAAAAAAAAAGCCATAAAAATAACTTCAACTATATGGAAACAATTTCAACTATATTTAGCCTATCAGTTACAAAAAATAAGATGAGATGGTCTCTTCCCTTACCATCCAAAACAGAGTTGTACTTCAAATATTAATCAACCAGTACTGGACACAGAAAGAATTTCATTTAAATATTTTCTAATCTATTATTATTTAGTTAATAAATAAATGATGCATGCAGCAAATTAATAATTTCTATAATGGAGACTTAGAGAATAAGATTATTTAAATTTAACATTACAATATACATTTTTAAAAATTTTCTACCACTATAAAAAAAAGAAAACTTAAACAACTCAAATTATATACGGTATATAAATTAATACTCTATACATACAGGTGTATTTCATTTTATATGCACCTATTTAAAAAAATTTCACTCACTAAAAACAAAACTTATATTTAAATATTTCATTCTACCAATACACCCATTTGTTTATACTGAAAATGTTACTTTTTAAAAGGTAGGAAAGTCTGTATACTAGAAAAATAAATAAATAAAAAGTAGGAAAGTGAATGTAAGTTTAATTTATATATTATTTTACCTATATATTAAACTTACATTTTTTTTCTGTAAATTGATGAAGTAAGCAAGATTTTCCCACTCCCATGTCCCCTGTTAAAAAAAGAAAAAGTTTCAAGCAGCAATTACATTTCTCAATTTTATACTCATAATTATATGCAAAGATTGCTATACCCCCTACCATATCACATCACAAATTTCTGGGACACTTGAAAAGTTTCATTGCCCTTATATGTATATATATATAATGAGTCTGAACGATGCTATAGGTCATTTTTCAGGGTGATGTACAAATGAACTATTGCCAACCTAGCAGGGACAATTAAGTTATAAATTATGTTAGTAAATAACATATCAGCTAGGAAGTGCTTTTTAACAAAGAAACTTTTAAGAGGAGCACTCCTTACTTTGAGCTGTTGAAAAATTTTGTATTGTTTTTTCCCTTAATCCATGCATAAAAGCAAAAGAATTCTGGGAATAACACACACAGGGCAGCATGTAACAAGCAAAAACAGTTAAGTTTGGGAAATCTGACTAGATCCCATCTCTTCTCATATTCCTTATATTTCTTATACGATTCCACAAAAGAAAACCATGTGCACTATATGAAAACCACAAGAGAACAGATGTCCTCTCTGACTACACTACAGCAATTTAACCCCTGGTGAAGGAAGTATTATCATATAGTCACATGAGCTCACCATTACACCATAACCATTCTAAATATGAAGAATTAACTAAAAAGATTACGTGTAGAAGAATTAACTAAAAAGATTACGTGTACTTTCAACTGAACTCTTACAACTAGACCTGGGTAAACAACAGTCTTTTAATATGAGCAGTATCTTGAAACTTAGAAAACAACCGATATAATATTTTGTGTATATTACACAACTACTCTGAGTCAATGTTAGCTCTATCAATTTTTGGAATCCACAGGGCTCTGATGGCTTTCACAATATTTTTCGGAATGTTATCCGTGCTCCTAGGAAATTAGTCCCATTTCCAGGATTAACAAAGCTTTCAGACAGCCCTCAAGAACAATCTGTATCACTTCAAAAAGTCCCCACCATTGTACTACAGAAGTATCCAGGGCCACAATGCAAGTACGTTACCGCAAAAATAAATCTTATTAAAGGAACTTAAAATTTGCAGTTAAAAAAACAACAACAACACCACTCACTTCTTCTGGAATGCTGTATTAACTATTAGTATAGAAGTATTTCGTATAGTAGCTTTCTTTGTAGAACAAGAGCGTAAGTTAAATAGACTTACCAATAATAATATATTTAAAGATGTAAGAGTAGTTGTATGGTGCAGTTGCCATGGTGGCACTAAAAACAAAGAAAACTGTGTTACTTCAGAAGGATATATGCATGTTTTCCAGCTGATCACTGTTAGACTTTAAAGACATAAAACACAGCATACTGATTATAAACAAAATGTTGTTTATAGTTATATCAGAATTACATTTTCCAAATTGATAAAATGCAAAAATTCTCGTGGATGCACATTAATATTCTCATGTGTTATCCACAGGAATACTAAGAAACCATTATATCAGAACAATTCCATAATTTCACTTTAGGGAATATCCAGTAAAAAAAGTTACTCTGGAAAATTTCAAACAAGGAAATCTTTATAACTTTGAATTAGACATCATTATAAACAGCTCTCCCCTTTGAAGTCCCCACCCTTGTCAACTGATGAAGTGAATTGCTGATGGCCAACTTGTTCAGAACTCTTTGATTTTACAACAGCGTGTTATAAAAAGTCACCACTAACTTAAAAACACAAAATAACTTTTTTTTACTACTTTAAATCACAGCATAGCATCCAAAAAGACCAACTATTTCCAAACCAAATTACTGCCAGAATTAGATAAAACCACATGAAATTGCTGTTCTTATACATTTTTAAAAAGTCAGTTATTTGCACTTTCATACGGCTCAACCCAATAAAGGATATGAAGATTAAGAATGTATCAAATGCCTACTATATACTACTCTAGAAGCTAAAATAATGGCCTAAAATTTAATTTAGGATTGTAAAATTTTCAAGTTTATGTATTAGAAGATATTTAGAAAGACCACAGCTTATCTTTGCCCTCAGATAGACTTAACCTAAATAATTCCAATTTCTTTCTACTTTTAATGACTTAAAAAAAAAAAAAAAACTCTCCAATTTATCCAAATGAATGCCTTAAATGTGTTAGACACTGTGCTAAGTGCTAGAAAAACAAGAGGTAAATTCTAATACTGGTAATAACTTCCAGTAACGTTTATTCTCAAACCAGTTCTCAGCTTAGGATAAAAATTACTCACATGCTCACACATATATAAAGATTTGACCCCATTTTTAAAAATTTGATTTCCAGTATTTTAATCTGATTTTTTCTATTATGGCCAGTTGTCACACTATACAAGCCAGACATCTGATATGATTGCAGAAATTCATTTATTAAGGCTAACAAAATTACTATATAATAAAATTTAACCTATAAAAAAGTATTATTTAAAACAAGTGAATTATTGTTAACAGGAAAGAGAAAGTTGTTAATTACAGTTAAGTATCAGACAATCACTTCACACAATATAATCTTCTCACTTAACTATAAGGATTACATTTAAGAAAAGCGGATGCCCTGCTCCCCGTTCCTGCTTGACATGTAGCACTTTCATAATCAGTCTTCAACATCACTGAAAACTCCCTTAACCAGTTTGTTCAGGAAGGGAGTTTCTCTAGTTAGATTAACTGATTCTGAACACCATCATAATTTTTTTTCTCTTTTCCCAGACACTAGGGATGTAAAACTTTTAAGAATGAACTTGGTGGTCCTGAGGCTAAAATTGGTGTGGGTTATTCACCAGATATCCAAACCAGATCCCAAACACAAGGAAAAAAAATAATCTTTCACAATAAAAATGTTATTTAAAGATTATTATGTTCTTCACCTGCATTCTTCCCAGAACCCTATAATTAATTTTTAACTTCTTTTTTAAGCTCCTCTTTTCCCATTCAAACTTGAGGAAAAGGAATTAGTCACCTTAAAATTAGTTTCTTTTATGCTCTTCCTCTCCTGATTTTCCCATTTCCTTTCTCTCTTCTTACCCAATGCTGTAGCCATACACACTTTTTGCTTCCTTCCATTTTATTATGTTAAAACCAAAGCCTCTAACAATTCTAATTTCTCCTTGAAATGCTCTAAAGGCTAATCATAAAATTATAAGCCAATTCTAGTTGTATTAATTTGTGTACTTGCTAATTACCACAAAAGCATTTATTAAATATCTACAAGATGACTAATTTTAAAACATTTTAAAAAACTGCCAAGCATTAATTAGCATAAACCATTCCCAAATAAAAGACAATGATCACTTTTTCGGAGTAAATACTAGTACCCTGTCTTCACCTCAACACACAACCTTCTGGTTCAAGTTTCTTAAAAATGAACCCTAAAGGCAAAGTTAAAAGGGAAAGCTACTCAAGTTTAATAATTTCAGTAGACAATGAAAGGCAGAAAATATCTAGCACTGTAGCCACTAACACAACAGGTCCTCCCTCTCTTATTATAAACTAAGGTACTAGCTAGGTTTAAATATAATCCCACAGCTTATTGGTAACATTCACTCAAAATTATGTATTTACATTAAAACTATATTGGAGTGGCCCCTTTTAAATATTAACCAATGCTTAATTAGTATTGTCCTAAAAAAGGATTTCTCTCAACATCATTTCTTGAACATGAATGAAACATACCACTGTTAAGGTGAGGGATGTACTTTTTAACCAGGTTTGAAAGAGGAAAAAAGTTTTCTATTATCTAAGGATACTTTTTGCTTTACTCAAAAGTCAAAAAAAAAAAAAGGGAGAAAGGGGGTAAATAAAAACTGTCGGTCTAGTTCAAATCTCTGAAAACATGAGTTCGTTCAACACTAAAATCTCCACTAATTAAAAAACCTTGATAATATTTCATAACTTGTGCACAGCTACTGGTGAAATTAAAATGTGTTTTCCATGTGTTAGAAAAGTATGAAAATAAAATTCATATGCAGATAAGATCTCCTTCAATGCCTCTGGTTTCCTTAAGTAAAGAGTACTCCTTTCAGACAATAAGCACCATTAAATACAGATGAACAACCTGCAAACTAGTACACAATTGTTACAGTTACCATTTATTGAGTACTTAATATACACCAGGGCAATGTGCTAAACATTTTACATGCAATCTCAATTAATCCTTACTACTGCCTTATAAAACAGTGACTATAATCCTCATTTTACAGATGAAGACTCAACAGGTAAGTAACATGCCCAGGTCACACAGCTAAGTGGTCAAGCTTATACTGAACCTAAGACTGTTTTTAAATGCAGAGAACACCCTCTAATTCACTACACCATCTGGCCTCCTTCATAGTTAAGGTGGTACTTAACCCTTTAGTGGTACTTTGGGACACAGATCTTTCTCACTTGGTACTAATACAATACCTTCAGTCTTAAAAAATTATATTTATAGAGGATATAATCAGGATTTGTAGATATGAATGATAACACTAATTCAAGTTATATCCACGTAAAGTTTCTGAAGGTAACAACATTTGTTTAGAGTAAACCGTGTGATGATCATCAGTACTTTTCCCTTCACATAATTCTTACTTAATTCTCACAATTCTGCAGTCATTATGTCCATGGAAAAACTGAAGAAATTGAAGTTTAGAGAAATTCATTAATTTGGCCTGTGTTACAAAAATAGTAAATGGCAGAGCTGGAATCTGAACCCAGGCCTGACTCCAAAGAACATGATTTTCTCTAAGGCGGGTTATTAAAAGCATGTATGTATGTGGACTGATATACATACATATGTGAACTGATAAAACCAAAACAGGGCGCCTGGGTGGCTCAGCAGTTGAGCGTCTGCCTTCGGCTCAGGGCATGATCCCGGGGTCCTGGGATGGAGTCCCATATCGGGCTCCCCACCGAGAGCCTGCTTGTCCCTCTGCCTGTGTCTCTGCCTCTCTCAGTGTGTCTCATGAACAATTAAAACTTAAAAAAAAAAAAAAAAAAATCAAAGGAAAATGGAGGATAATTACACGAAATATTTAGGGTCAGGCCTTACTATCACTGCATGTAAAACTTAGCACTAAACTTCTTGTCAAGACTAATGATTACTACATGCATACCAAACACCGATGATTGTGGAGTAGTCCCTTTAAATATTAACTATGCCTAATACTCCTTTAACAATGGATTTTTCGAGATTAACATTAAATCTTCAACACAAGAAACACATCACCCTTAAGGTAAGGAATATATTTTAAAATGGGGTATGCTACTGCATCAAACTGCATGTTTTTCACTTAACAAAATCATGGATCCATTTCCAGGCCAATACACAGAGACCTACATGGTTACTAAACACACATTAAAGACAAATCATTGTTGCCCCCAAAATAAAGTGGCATGGTCTCCATATAGTTAGATACATCTCCAAATGAAATTAAACAGATATATAAATGACTGGATTTGAAATTGTGCATGTAGACGAGAAGGTTAAGGACCTTTCATACACTCTGCTTACAAGAGTCTGAATTGCCACATTTTTTGGGAAGTAAACAATATATTTTAAAATCTTAAAGATAATCCCAATCAATTGTGACCAGGAAGTAGCCTACAGATACAAGATCTTCACTCCATAAGGTTATAGGTCCAACTGCATCTAATGCAGTATTTATACAGCAAACAAAACAAAACCCAAAACCAAAAAAACTGGAAACAATCTATACTTCTATCAACAGGGAAATGACTAAAGTATCATGAAATAACATGCTTCTAGTTTAAAAACCATTCAGAGATGGAAAATAACTTTAAAAATATATCCATGATTTTTAAGTGAAAAAAAAAAAGTCGATAAAATTTTATGCAGTGGCATATCCCATTTTTAAACACACACACATGCACACTCTCCCTCAATCCTGCATACAGATAATATGGAAGGATACACACCAAATTGTGAAAAATGAGTATGTGGACTGAGCAAAAAAAAGGACAGGGAGAAATTAACTTCATATAACTCTATTAACAGTGTAAGCATGTGCTATATTCACTGGTGATACTCTCAAGTATCCAAAGTAGATAAAGAACTATTCTAATACAAAACAAACAAGAATCAAAAAAAAAAAAAAAACAAGCGGTGCCTGGGTGGCCCGTTCAGTTAAGTGGTCAACTCTGGACTTTGGCCCAGGTCATCATCTCAGGAGTCTGCCTGAAGATTTTCTCTCCCTCTGCCCCAGCCCTGCCCTGCCCTGCCCCTGCCCCAGCCCCAGCCCCAGCCCAGCCCACCCTACTCACACGCCTTCAATGTCTCTAGGATAAATATTCTCTAAAAATAAAACAACTCCCATTCATAATACTTCCAACATCACTCACACATTTACAACAATATGGGGAAATTCAAAATAATATGGGGAAAGTCAATCATATGATCGGCCTCAAAAAAAAAAAAACTCCGAAAATCGACAGCATCTTCTCTTTTTTTAATCCTTGGCTTTTACTGCGCTCACTCAGGCACTACGTCTGACTGACCGTCTCACAACCACTGCACAGCTGCTGGATCCTACTTCTTAGGACGAACGACGCTACGAGGCGATCCTTACAGGGCTCATTCAAGACGACACAGGACAAAACTAGCCACAGACTCCAGGTGATTCACATCCCGACCCTCATTACTGCCATTACTAAGCTTGGTTTGGGCTTTGTGACACCTAAGACACCTCGTTATGGACGCAGAACTGGACTGAGCGCCCCAAAGCACTGTGACCCCAGTACGGAGGTCCCTGTTGAGCATCTACGAGGCTCGGAGCCTGCGGGAGGCTCTGACCCGGCGGGAGCGAGCACGGGGAGCGTCGCGCCGCCTCCCGCCTCCCGCCTCCCGGGACCCGGGACCCGGCAGGGCACACAGGTCACACAGGTCGTGGTCGGGGAATCCGAAGGCGCGGTCCCGGCACTGACGCCACCTCAGGGCCACCTCGGAGAGGAGCCCACCCACTGCGACCTCCGCTTCAAAAAGCTCGCTCTTGGCAGGAGGGTCCACGTCACATCTCCGCACAAACTAACACCAGAAGGAGAGCCGGGGCTCCCCCGCGCCAGGAACACGGCAGTTCTGCCGTCATGGCCGCAGGCTGGGAAGAAGGTGCCCGAGCGCCGCCGCTGTGCACCGCCGGGCCCGCGCTACTTTACCGCCAGCACTAAAAGGACCAGAAACGGCAG
Source organism: Nyctereutes procyonoides (assembly GCF_905146905.1). Lineage (NCBI taxonomy): Eukaryota > Metazoa > Chordata > Mammalia > Carnivora > Canidae > Nyctereutes > Nyctereutes procyonoides. The sequence goes on along the minus strand of NW_026575135.1, from coordinate 168,766 downwards.
AAGTTTCACTGGTGAAACGTGACGTCCGAAGGGAACGGGCCTCAAAACGACGTGGCGGGGGGGGGGGGGGCGACGCTCCCGGGACCCCACCTGCACACGCTGGAAGCTACGCCCTGAAGTTCCGAGGCGCAGCCCGTCCGCGCGCAGGCGTGTGGGCCGCAGCGAGACGCCCCGGGCTCCGGCGTCCTGCCTGGGCCGAGGCCGCCCCGCGGAACCCTCTGCTGCTGCCGTTACGTAAAGACGCTCGCGGCGGGACGGGCTCCGAGCCGGGTCGTCACACGCAGGGACTTTAAAGGCGTAGCCTGAACCTCAAGGAATTTGGGGCCGTTCGGCTTTAAAGGAGCCTCCCGCGGCCTCCCGCGACCGCCTTTCCTCCTCTGCAAGCAGCGTCTGACCTTACGCCCGCCCGGCAGGTGAGGCGGCGACGCGGGCGGCCGCGGGAGCTCGCTGCGGGGGGCGCGGGGGCCGCGGGGGCCGCGGGGCCGCGCGGCCCGGGTCCTCCCCGCGCCTCGGGGCAGGGCTCGCGGCGGCGGGCGCCGGGGGCGGCCCACACGGCCCGGACCACGGAGGCGCCGCCGCGGCCGTCCCGGGCGGACGGGGACGCGGACCTCGCAGCCCCCAGCCCGGGCCCGACCGGGCCAAGCGGAGTCGGCGCAGTCGGCAGCCAGGGCCACCGGCGACGGGCTCCCTGCTCCGCCGTCTCCCCTCCAGTCCCGGAAACGTTCAAAACCCACAACTTTTTGTCGCCTTCACGGCGGGCCGACGCCACCCGAGCTCGGCGCCGTCCGGGCCGCCCCGGCCCTCAGGGCCCTCGGCAGCCGCGGCCCTCCCGCCCGCCTCAGCTCCCGGCCCTCAGGCCCTCCGCCGCCCGGCCTCAGGCCTCGCAGCCGCGCCCTCCCGCCCGGCCCTCAGCCCCGGCCCTCAGGCCCTCCGCGCCCGCCTCAGGCCTCGGCAGCCGCGGCCCTCACCGCCCCGGCCCTCAGCCTCCCCGGCCCTCAGGGCCCTCCGCCGCCCCGGCCCTCCGCCGCGGCCCCGCCGACAAGGACACCGAGCCCCGCCGCGCCGGCGAGGCCGCCAGCTGCCGCCTTTGTGCCCGGGGCCCACGCGGGCCGGGGCCGGGGCTCCACGTCCGGGCTCGCGGGGGCGGCGGCGGCGGCCGCACACGCCCGGGTCCTCGCCCTCGCCCGCGCCCCCGCCCCCGCCCCCCGGCCAGCCTGCCCGCGGCGCCCCCCCCCGCCCCCGCCCCCGCCCCGCGCCAGGCGGCCGCGGCCCGACGGACGCTGCGGAAGGCCCGGCTCACCTGGGGGGTTGCTGGTGGCTGGGCAGCTTTCCGGGCGGGCGGGGGGCGTCAGGACGAGGAAGCGGGCGGGGCGGGCGGGCGGGCGGGCGGGGCCCCGGAGGCGGCGGGCTGGCCGACGAGGTGCAGGCGCGCGCGGCGGGCGGCGGCGACGGCTCCACGGCTCCCTCAGGATCTCCTCGGGCAGGTCCAAGATGGCGGCGCTCCCTGCACAGGGTTTCCTGTCACCCTCGCAATGGGCCGGACCACAAAAGAAGCGGGGGGAGGAGGCTGCGCGCGCAGCCGGCGGGGCCCGGAAGACGGCGGCCGGCCCGGCCCGCTGGCCACGCCCCTTCCCCGCCGCGGCCCTCGGGACTCGCCGCGCGGCCGCCGAGACCCGCCCCGCGGGCGGCGGCGCCGGGAGGGGCGGAGGGCGGCGCTTGTGCGCAGGCGCAGCGGCCGGCGCCCGCTTCCCAGGGGCGCTCCTGCGCAGGCGCGCGCGGCACCTGCTGGGGGCGGGCCGGGCTCGGCGCTCGGTGGACCCCGCGGCTCCCGGCGCCTCGGCCCCCGCCCGCCGGACACGCCCGCGCCGCGCGCCCCGCGCCGGGCACAGTCTGCTGCGCCCGCCCGCAGCGGGGCCCGAGGGCGCGACGTCCCCGCCCCGCAGCCGCAGGAGGCACTTGGCCCCATTGTACCGATGGCGAAACTGAGGCTCGCGTCGATCGAGCCGGGGGCCGAGGATCCAGCAGCCGGACGTGGCGCTTCCCGTTGTGGGTCGCCTCTGCCCTCTGAGGGGCCCTTGGGCGGGGGCTCCCAGCACCCCGGCGCCTCCGGCCTGTCACCCCCGGAAGGCGCCGCGCAGCCGGCGGCCCTCGGGGGCCCCCAACGGCCGCCTGTGCCTGCGGAGACGGTTACGTGGATCGCCTGTTTGTGTACTCCCGTGTTTACGTTGTGGGCGTTTTACAGCTGAATTGGCGTGGAGAGGGATGTTTTGATGTCACACCGCACGACACTTTCTTTGACCTGGAAGTTCATCTTTCCTTCCTGACCTCCACAGCACTGGAGACATTTCTGCGGGTCCCCCACAAAAGCCTCGTGGGCCCCAGGCTCGGTGCTTCCGGTGGCTCAGGTAAGCCGGCCCTGCCTCAGTTTACCCAAAGGAAGCTCAGGCTCTCTCTCGGCAGGAGGAGCTTTCAGAAGCTGGCTTTGCCTCGGCTACGTGACACTTCCTTGGAAAACCGTATGGCAGTTCACACCTCTCTCATTTTCAGGAAGACCCGGGTGCGAATCCCTGATCTTCCACTTACTGATGACCCACGGCTGGGCATGTCCCTTGATTTCCCAGATCCGCAGTCTTTTCTGCAAAATGAGGATGATGATACCTATCGCCCGTGGGTCCGTGTGAGCATTAAATGAGGTGATATACACAAAACGCTTGACATACGCGTTTTTAATACGTGGGAATGGCTACTACGTGATGATCCGATATAAGGTTATGTTGAAATCCCTTCTGGCCCTGGAGGTCTATGCTTCTATTCCTGTATTCTTTATTTTTATTTTTTTAAAGATTTTATTTATTTATTCATGAGAGACAGGTGCAGAGACACAGGCAGAGGGAGAAGCAGGCTCCATGCAGGGAGCCCGACGTGGGACTCGATCCCGGGTCTCCAGGATCACGCCCTGGGCTGAAGTCGGCGCTAAACCGCTGAGCCACCTGGGCTGCCCTTCCTGTATTCTTTAATTCCGATAAGCATACTTTGTGCTCACGATCCAACATCTCTGAAATCAAGAAATTTGCCAAGGTAAGAAGGAAGCTGTGAACCATTTGGCATCACTTGTCCGGCTGTGAGCTTAGGTCTGGCCAGAACGTTTCACTATATCCAATTGTCCCCTTGAGTTGCAGACCTTCGTGACGAGCTAACGCTCCTTGCACACTCAGTGTGAAAGAGGAACTGACCTAAGAATCACGTATATTTTCTTATTTAATCCCTACAACGTCCACGCACAGTCCGTACTATATTCACCCCATTTTATGAATGAGAAAACTGGGTGTCCTGTAAGTCAAAGACTTTGTAAAATACATAAAACTTGGCAGTGCTGGGAATTCAGGCACGTGTGACTCCGGAGCCCCCATCCCCAAAGCACCGTTGTATTCTTCATCCCTTATTTCCTCTTGTAGCAGCTTAAGCGTCAATCCCTGATTGTCGCTTCAGTCTATGCGAAGACACTGCACCGGATGCAGCATTGACAAGCGTTGCCGTGAATGCAGTGTGCCTAGTCCACACTCAGCAAGTGTTGAGGACTGTAGAAATGGTCGATGCTTGCAATAAGTCACAGAATTTTCAAAGGAGAAATTGTGTGTGACCAATTGCAACATAATTAGAACTGTCCATTGGATGCCCATCAGGGGTTCTAGTTAATTTTTTTTTTTTACGATTTTATTTATTTATTCATGAGAGACACACGGAGACGCAGAGACACAGGCAGAGGGAGAAGCAGGCTCCATGCAGGGAGCCCGACGGGACTCGATCCCGGGACCCCGGGGTCACGCCCTGGGCTGTAGGCGGCGCTAAACCGCTGAGCCACCCAGGGATCCCCTAGTTAATTTTTTTTTAAGGCTGCTGCTTATGTGAAAAGAGACGTATATAGACGAAATAGCGAGTGCAGCGCTGCTTGTAAAAGACTAGAGCCCAGCTCTCACCAAAGAGCTGTTGTAATACATTTTAACCTACCCACACCGTGGAGGGTGTGCAGCAATTAAAGACTGAAGCACACGTGTGTGTCCTGATATGGAACAGCCTCTAAGAAATACTTCAAGTGAAAAAAAAAAAAAAAAACAACGAGGGAGAAAAGCAAACAGTCTGCCAAGACTTGTTCAACTATGAAAGGGGCACGAATATGTATATGTGTGTAAATGGACATCGAGAGGGGTTTTTCCTGTTGTCCTGAAACTGCTGCTGAAGCCCAGCTCTGAAAACCGAAACGTCCATAAGGAGCCCACTGCCGGTGGTTGGAACTAGCTCTTTCCCAGGAGGACATTCGAGGAGCCATTGTTCGGGAAACCAGCCCTCCTGCCAACCCCTACCTCCACCCTGCTACTCCCCACCTCTTCTCCATTCTCACCCTCTCTCCCCACAGACAAACCATCACCCCTCATCAGTGGGAAAAATGGAGAGTTGAGAGGGAAGTCAGGTTTTAGGAAAGAACAATGCTCTGGAAAGAGGCTCATCCCTCCCTCTCCCTCCTTGGGGGGTGGTATCCCTTCCTAGGGGCGAGGGACGGGGGCTCCAAGGGATCACCAGTGGAGCTTGGGCGTGCCTATAGGAAGCGGAGGCTGGCAGCCCCCCCAGGTACCCATTTGGCCATTGGACTTACCAATATGCTCTGCCCCATTGTACCCTTGGCAAAGGAAAACACGAGAGCGAGACCACATTGCAGGGGCTTCGGATGGGGAGGGATCGAACCTGCCCAACCAACCCACTCACACCTGGACTCCTCAGTCCCAGATTGGAGGGCAGCAACGAGGTCGTCCTCCCGGGGTGAGGCATAGATGACACTGGCTGGGAGTCAGCTGGAAGAGAAACGTATGAGGGCTCAGCCGTTCCTGTGGAGATGAGTGGGGCACTCTGGGCACTGGTGCTTTGTCGTGTCTACTCGTTCTTGTTGCATCTCAACCTATTTATATTTTCATAATTTCTTTTGTAAAAATAGATGTTTTCCTATTCTTTTTTTCCAAAGGCTAAAAATCTGAAGATATTTTCAGATTTATCTATTGTGTTTATTTAAACCAAATTAGTTCATCTCCTTGTTGGTCTTAAAGGCTTAATATTATTGGTTAATTTTGCTCATTTATTTTAGGGTTTTTGTTCATAGTTATATCTCGGTTCCCCCCCCCCACACTTACCCTTTTTTGTCTAGTGGTTTTGGAGCTGCCACTTTACCATAGCCAGATATTAAAATATTGGTATTCCAACTCCTGGGTAATATTGAAGATACAGCAAAACCAACACAATTTATACTCTGAATTTTATTATTGTGTACGTGTGCTACCTAATTAGAGAACCTAATGTATTTTTTTAAGATCTTTAAAATTTATTTATTCATGAGAGACACACAGAAAGAGGCAGAGACACAGGCAGCGGGAGAAGCAGGCTCCCGGCAGGGAGCCCAATGTGGGACTTGATCCCAGGACCCGGGGCCACCCCTAGCTGGAGGCAAACGGTCAACCACTGAGCCACCCAGGGGCCCCAGAATTTAATGTATTTTTAAGTGTAGTTGGTTACTCTCTAGTGATACATAATTAAGTAAAAACAAGCAAATAATAAAAAAAAAACTACCACATCAATCAATAACAATTGATAAACTTCGAAATTTAGCAGATTGACAGAGAAGTAAAAATCGAGTACATAAGACTCTTTAGTTTCTGGATAGGAGAAAGGATTAGATGCAAATTCATAATACAAAAAAAGAAAATGATGCATAAATCTAAGGATAAGTATGTGTTCTACTCAATGGTATAGGAAATGTTGTGACCATTAAAATAGCTCCCCCTCCAACATGCCCATCCACCTTATACCAGTCGCCCCAAACTATGATCCTCGGACATCACAGCTTATTAGGGCGTGACTTCTAAAGTCAACAACAACAACGAAATTACATAAGGTGAAAAGTATGCTTAAAATTTCCCAGGAAAGGGATCCCTGGGTGGCGCAGCGGTTTGGCGCCTGCCTTTGGCCCAGGGTGCGATCCTGGAGACCCGGGATCGAGTCCCACGTCGGGCTCCCGGTGCATGGAGCCTGCTTCTCCCTCTGCCTGTGTCTCTGCCTCTCTCTCTCTCTCTCTCTCTCTCTCTCTCTCTGTGACTATCATAAATAAATAAAAAAAATTAAAAAAAAATTTCCCAGGAAAGCTCCGCACTAGAGACTGACTTAGCCTCTCTTAGTTTTCCTCTAGCGTCAGATCTGATAGCCATGGCTCTGGCTGACCACCTGAAGAGGCGGGTGGTTTAGAGCGGGAGGCCGGGTTACCGGAGAAAACCTGCATCTTTGAACTTCAGACTCACACTCTCTGTGGCTAAGTGACCATGCTGTGAGCTCTACTAAAAAATAGCAGATTTACCTCTTTTATCAGAGACAGACTGGTATTTTAAATTTTCTTTATTGCTTCGCTGACCTTTATGTTTCGTTGAAATAATGTAAGTTAAAAGCACGTGCGATGTGACACAAGGGTATCAGACTGGTGGTGACTGTCACCGTGGCTCGAATTTGGCAGGTGCTGTCAAGAACTGGGGTTTTACCCCAGTTGCAAGCTAAAAATGTGGCCTAACACGGTTTCCTTTTGTTGTTGTTGTTTTTTTAGTTTTTGTTTTTGCTTTGGGGCCTAACGCAGTTTCCTGGATGGAAGCAGAAGACATGAAACCCCTGGGTCAGAGACAAAGGACCGTATTGCCCACAACACTGCGTGCAGCCTGAACATCAGCACTTTTGCACCCGTCCTTGGCTGTGTGGACACACATTGTGTCACAGTAAAGGAACTCCGCGCTTAGGGAAACCAGATCCTTCATGGCGGAGAGTGAGCATTTCTGTCCTTTGCTCTGGAGGGAAACTGTATCATCGAGGGCTGTTTGCTAAACAAACATAGTTGAAAAGTCGAAAAAATAGTGTGGGGCAAACGACGGTCAGTGCCTGTAGTCACAGGCTGTGCGGAAGCACAACCGTGGAGGGTTGTCTTCCACGGGGACGAGACTTCATTGTGCACCTGGTGAGCGAGGGAGGCAGGGAGTCGAACACCTTCGATGAAAGACTGGTTTTGAGAGGCACCGAGACTTCAGCTCCATTTCTAGCAAACATTTTATTGGTTATGGGATCTTAGTCATAGTCCTTAACTTCTCTGGGCCTCAACTACCTAATGGAATAACAAGTATATCCCAACGCAATGGTTGTTTAGATTTTCTGAGGAAGTGTAACTGAAAGTATCAGGCTCAGGATCTGAAATATGGGAAGCATTCCACAAATGCCCGATCCTTCTAGCCTTCCTTCATCTCTGCCCCATAGACGTGAAGCAGGTGCCAGAGCATTGCGCCCGTCCCCCAAATCGGGAAGCGACTTCCTACCTGTGACACTAGACCAGGTTGGAGAAGCAGCTTTCAGGGCTGGTGGCTGAAGTGCACCCCTGACCGTGAACCCCAGAACAGGGCCACTAAGGGGAGCAGAGCCCCAGGGGCAGCTTCCTCCCAGTAGGAAGGAGAACAATGCCCAGGTGAGCACAAACTTACCAGGTGAGCAGTTCCTCATCTACCCAGGAATGGAGAAAGCAAGAGGGATGCTTACAACGAACCTTTCCCCGCCGAAAGTCCTGGTGGAGGAAGGAGGCCCCTGTACCATCCGCCGTGCGCACAGCGAGGCCCGGAAGCCGCGGGGAGCATCTCACAGCATCTCACAGCCGGCAGGTGCAGAAGGACCCGCGCCGAGACGTCGCGTGTCCTCGGATGAGTTCCGGAGAGTCTCTATCTAATTCCTCATTTCCCTGCCCCCAGAATGAGGAAATCGTGGTGCGGAGACCACGAGGCGAGCCGGTGGCGGGTGCACCCCCAGCCCCCCGAGGGCCGGTGCTACCTCCAGGGCCAGGACTAGCTCCCGCCGCTGCTCCACGTAACCTGGAAAGAAGGGAACAGCAGCAGCAGCAGCACAACTGTCCCTGCTGGCAGGGCGCTCAGCCGAGGGAAGGGTTTCTGCCCATAATAAGGACAACCGGGGGAGAGGAAGGAGGGGAGGACGGGAAGCGGGCTCTGCAGGCTCCCCGGCCAGAGGGAACTGGGTCCTGGGCAGCCTGGCTGGCCTTCCCTCTAGCGTACCCGCTGCGCCACCCCACACACGTCTGGGGACATAGGCGGAGACGGGAGGAAGCCCACCTGTATTTAAGGCCCCTTGGCGTACTCTGAGGTCCCAGCAGCTGGGCTCCACCCCTGCCAGCCCCCTCCTCACGTGCAGCCGGTGATTTGGGGCCTTTGTGGGCGCCCTGTGTGTCGGACCTCCAAGTCTGCAGATGAGGGAGTGGGAGGCTCCGAAGTTCTGCGTCCCCCACTGAGAGCCATGCGGCCCCTCGCAGGGGTGACACCGGGACCCGCTCTTCAGTGACCGGGGCTCGCACTTGGACTCGGCCCCCTCACCCACGGGAGCCCTTCGGGGCCCCCTTCCTGTTTGTCTGCTCGGACGAGGGCCCCCGACACCCTCGCAGCCGAGCCTCCACGTGCAGAAGAGAAGCACAGGGATCCTCGACTTAGCTGATGAGCCGGCAGCAGTGGGGACGCGGCCCGAAGCCACACCTGGGCTCCTGGTGCGTCCCCGAGATGGGGATCCCGCGGCGCCCGTGAGCTCGGGGGCCCGGGTGGGCGAGCTTCCTCAGCCCCAAGCCTCCGCGGCCACGCTGTAAGGCGGGTGTGGGGGCCCCCGGCTTGCTGGGCTGTTGGGAAGGTTAGAAATGCCCCGAAAATCCCTGGGCACCGTGACCCGCCCCTCGGTGGCCTGCGTGTCGGTCGCTGGTGGGGGCGGCCCCTGGGGACGTGGGGCGCTGCCTCCGGCTTCTGGGGCGACGGGGCGGCCCCTTCCCGCGGGGGCCCAGCGCAGGTGACGGCCTGGTCACGCTAGGGGCCCAGGCACAGGGTCTGTGACGCAAGTTTGAGAGCAGATGACGTCACTTTAATGAATCGTTCTGCTTAACGGTGTTCGTCTCCCGTTCTTCCCCGTGCCGGAGACTCTTCCCACCGAGACATCGGAGCGGAGGCAAAGCAGAGGGAGCGTGGCCGAGGAAATCCCGCCTCCATCTGCTTCTGCCTTTACAAGGTCAGCGTCTGGCCTGCGTCACCCGGCTCCGAGGATGGAAGGTACCGTTTCAGCTGGATTCCGTTTGCACCTGACACAGGTGGGTACCGGGTGTAAACACAGAAACAACAAACAACCTGCCTCACCCGTGAATGAACAGGGCGGCGGGCTGCACGACGGGACGCCGCCTTCGAGCCACCTTTGCTTTAGGACAACAGCCGGTCACCGGCTGTCACATCTCTTGGGGACACCATTTCCTGCCTCCCGATTCCTAGGATTCCTAGTCTACGCGGGCGTCGGGAGGAGGCCGCCCACCGAGCGTTTCGGACGCGCTCCAGCAGAGGGAGTAACAGGCTCACGCCAGGCCAGCTCCAGCCGCTCCGGGCCTCGAGGGCCCCCTTGTGTTGCTCACAGGGTCGGGTTTGCAGCGGTTTGTGCCCGACTCTGCTCTAGTCCCTCTCCTTTCCGAACTCGAAGCGGAGGTGCTCCTGCAGCCGTGCAGCTCAGGTAAAGATCCTGCTCCGTCATTTGCTGAGGCCTTGGCAGTGGCACTGGTGATTGCGACCTCCTCCCCGAGGCTGGGGAGCCACAGAAACACAGGCTCCTGGTGCAAGAAGGGAGGCCTCAAGATGGGCCAGCAGAATCCCCACATTTCACAGAGGGGGAAACTGAGGCTCAGCCTAGACCAGAACCCGGGTCTCTGGGCACGTGAGCCCGTGCTCCCTATGCTGTGCCCACCCCCCCCTGCAAATACGCGTAAACCTTCAGAGCATTCGTGGCGAACAAATGAAGGCAAGTCGGCGAATGGAACCCCAAGTGTGTGCCTCTGGGGAGCCCGGGCCGTGGCCGCAGCCAGACGCGCCGGGTGGTCGCGGGGCCATGGTGCCCACTCCCCTCGCAGGGGGGACGGCCGTCTTGGGCGTGGGTCACAGGCCCGTTGGAGGGGGTCGGGAGGACGGCTCGGCCCAGGCCACACAGGCCCCACACGATGGTGGCTCTCGGCGTGGCCTGGAGGCTTCCCAGGTTGTGGTTCTCCCCTGCGGGTGGGGGGGTCCTGAGGTGTGGGCGGCTTGGCTTATGTGATCCAGCCCATCAGGCCCCCAGCAGGGCCCTGGGGTCCTTCAGCCGGTGGCGGGGGGGTCAGGGCCTGTGCAGCGGGGAGCCTGCCTCTCCCCTCCCTCTGCCCCCCACTCGGTCGCACCCTCTCTGGCGCTCGCTCACTCTCATTCCCAAATAAAGAAAGGGAAAAGCCCTCCGCCGAGGTCCTGACTCGTGGCAATGACGCAAAACACACGGAGCCTGGTGGGGACTGCCACCGCACGCCCCCCCCCCGTGAGGTAGAGGGTGACCATGTCTAAGAACAGAGTTTTTCTACACCCCGCCATTGCCGTGCATTGGGGGGACCCCATCTGTGCCCTCAACTTGCTGCAGGGTCTGCACCTGCGGAGGAGGGAGTGATGGCACCGACGGGATCCAGCCAACCCCTGCCAGGAGGGCACACGCTTCCGCAGATGTTCCTACAGCTGCCCTAACAAAGTGCCACAAACCGAGGAGTCTAAACCCACAGGAATGTGTTTGCCCACAGTTCTGGGCGTTAGAAACCCAAAATTAAAAAAAAAAATAAAAAAAAAAAAGAAACCCGAAATCAAGATGTTGACGGGCCGCACCCTCTGACAGTGGGTTGAGCCTTCCTGGCTGCTCCTTGGCTTGGAGCCGCACCTTCCACTCTCTGGCCCGTCATCAGCCACGTGCTGTTCTCCCTCCGGGCTCTCGGTGTCTCTTTTCTTTCTCTTCTTATAAGGACACGGTTCCTGTTGGATTAAGGGCCTCTTGACGGCGACAGCATGACCTCGTCTTAGTATCATCTGCAAAGACTGTTTCCAAATAAGATCAAATTCGCAGGTACCCCAGGCTAGGACTTCAGCCTTCCTTGCGTGGGAACACAGCTCAACCCACACACTTATTAAAAGCTTTTCAAAAACTCTGATGTTTTATGAGGTCTTGCAATTTCTTAATATGCGTAATTTACATAGAGACATACTGACATAATTATAAGGGATCTTATTTCATCCGCTCGTATAAAATTAATGTAATATTCATTATTATAAATATATGAACTCAAAACCTATTAAGTTATTAAATTATTCAAATTAATTTTTTATCATTTGTTAACTATTAGAGTAGTTAATTTAAAAAAAAATGAGTCAAACAAAACATTTCTGTGGACCTGAAAGGCGCTTGGGCCATCGCTTTCCAGCGCTTGGTCTCATGAACTGTGTGACTCCCCTGTTTTAAGCTGACCCGGAGCAGACCTTCACCGCCCCTTCACTGCCCCATCTTCCTGCCTACGTGGCTCCTCCAGGAGCAGGCCCCGTCTTTCTCACTCCCCACCCCAACAACCAGCCGCAGTTCTCCCTGCTGCTCCTCGTTCAGGGCCCCACTTAAAAGCCACTTCCCCTCTGAAAGCGGCAGACCCAGGAGGGTCCTCCCACGGGGGTTCTGCGGTCCCTGCTTCTGCATTTGTAGCACGTCTTCCAGTTTCCTGATGCGGCAGCGAGCTTACAGGGTTAGCGGCCTCTCCGCGGGGCTAGGAGCTCCCGAAGTCTGGAAGTTACCTTGGTCCTTGTGACAAAAGTTCTTGGCTTGAGCAAACTCCAGCCCCTGAACCTTCTCCTAGACCCGTCTGTGCATTTCCATATAAAATCCAGTCGTAGCAAGAACCCTGCTCGGTCATTTTAGCAGGAGGCCCCAAGTCTGATGCCTGATGACCCTCACTGTCTGATCAGGGTCCTCATCCTCCACCATCCGTCAAGCAATGTCCGAATACCGGGCCTGTCTTCAGTCAAAATCCCGTTAGGTCAGCGTAGCCAGGACTCTGCACGCCTGATGCTTCCTCTCAGTGCTTTTCCATCCCCCGACCCCATACCTCTCGCCCCTACAGATTCCCACCAGCCCATGCTGCGCTTGGAGCTGAGCCCGTCTCTGCCCCCCTGTAAAATCCCATCGCAGGCCCCGCACTGAACACCATCGCCCAGAATAAAGCCTGCCTTACCATCCTCAACAAGTGTCACTGAATATTTTTGTCATGAACAGCTGCCCGTGACGAATATCACAGACTGGGCGGCTTGCACAACAGAAATTTGTTTTCTCATGATTCTGGAGTCTGGAAGTCCGAGATCAAGATGTCGGGGGGGTTGGCTTCTTCTGAGGCTTCTCTCCTAGGCTCATAGACGGCCGTCTCCTCCCTGCGCCTTCACCTGTCCCCTGCTGTGTGTCTCTGTCCCAAATGTCCTCTGCCTGTAAGACCTGTCATGTTGGATTGGAGTCCTTCCCGATGACCTCATTACCTTAATAACGTCCTCCAGACCTGATCTCCAAACACAGCCCTATTCTAGGGTGCTGAGATTAGGACGTTCAGCATATGAATTGGGACTGGGACGCAATTCAGCCCGTGACTGTCATTTAAAGTAAATGTTTAATAACCCAAATAATATAGAAGTGTATCATCATCATTCCTGGTACTACAACCTCAGACGATACAGGTAAAGCTACGGTCCCGTTTCCCTACCTCACTCCACCTGATTGTCAATACTGCCACTGGATCTATTTCTTTTCTTTTCTTTTTTAAAATATTTTATTTATTTATTTATTTAGGAGCGACCCAGAGAGAGGCAGAGGCACAGGCAGAGGGAGAAGCAGGCTCCCTGCGGGGAGCCCGAGGTGGACTCGATCCCAGGACCCCGGGGTCACGCCTGGAACCCAAGGCAGATGCTGCATCGCTGAGCCGTCCCCCACCCCCACCCCAGGCGTCCCTCAGTTTTACTTCCTTGATGTTTCTGAGAATCCAGAGAGCACTTCCATCTCCACCAGACCAGCCTCGGTGGCTCTTTCCTGCGGCCAGGCGGCTATTCTGTGGCTGTTTCCGCCGCGGTTCCCTCTGTTCTTCTTTGCCTAAGACGCAGGCTGCTGGGTGGAGGAGCTTTGCGGGGGGGGGGGGGGGGGGCTGCGCTGGCCGGACGGCGGGGCCCTGCCCGCAGCGTTTGCCAGACTTTGGCGAAGGCGGTTGCACACGAAGGCCTTAAGCTGAAGCTCCGTGAGCTCGGGGAGGTGGGGGGGGGGTGCACACGGGCCACAGGGAGTCCGCGCCGGCTTCCCTATCTCTGTCCCCGGCCTCCGCTTGCACGCATGGGCATCCGCTCTCTCTCAAATTAATAAATTAGTTGGAAAAAAAATTAACGGAAACACATTGTGAGATAGTTCATCTATTTTCTGATTACTTTCAGGAAAGCCTCACATCGCATGCAACATCCTGCAGAAGCTCTCGACGGGCGCTGTCCCCCTCTCTACCGGGGAGGCAGCGGGCAGCAGCGCCTAGCTAGGGCTCAGTCACACTGTTCCGTTTTCCTTGTATTTATTTTTATGGAAATGATGTTAATTCCCCATTGCCGAAGCTGTAGAAATGTCCTTGTCATTAAAAATGAGTAGACTTACAGAAAAATAGTAAGTATACAGTGTAGGTAGCTCATCGAAATGGCAAAATTGTGCAACCTGGGGCCTCCAGGCTGGGGAACACCGCTCATAATAAACAGGAACTTAGGACTGGATGCCAGACCCACTGCCTGGCCAGGCCGCCCCTGCCCCCCAGGGAGAGCGGGGCCAGCTCCAGCCCCAAGAACGAGAACCGTTGGCGTCACAATACTCCAGACCCACGGGGGCCCAGGCTTTTCTTTGTGCTGCCTTGTTATCCCAAAGGCTCCATTTCAACGGGGATCTCCATCTCTCTTCCCGAAACAAAAGTCTCCTAACACTGTTCCCCTTCAAACAAAAAAAGTGCAGCCAGTTTTCCCTCCACTGCTGTGGCTGCTGCGGCAGGCGGCTCTGCTCTTCATCACTGAAGGCCTGCAGGTGTCGTCCTGAGTAGCCTGGCTCCCCGGCCTGGCCCCCAGGTGGGGCGGTGCTACCCCCAGTTCTCGTGGGCTGGTCTTCGTGGGCTGGGCTGGCACCCGAGGCCCAGGGTAGAGGAGAAGCTTGTGGGGCCGCACCTCAGGATGCGAGAGGCCCAGTGCTGGAACCATCCCTCACTTGCTCCAAGGCCTTGCTGCTCCCCTCCTCTCCCTGGGCTGGTTTTCCCATCAGTGGTAGGAGGGAAGCAGCGTCCCTCCCAGGGCTGATCGCTGTCGGCTGTGGCTTGAGGCTCAATTAATTAATCGGAGGCCCTATCTCAAGAAAACGGGTCTGCTGGGAATTGCGCTGGCCTCTCTGCTTCCCAAGAGTTTCCTTACCGACCGCAAAGCCCTACAGGGTGAGGAAGCCACTCACACTTGACCTCTCATAACTCTCCTCGCATCCCGAATCATTCCAGCAGGAGGATTTTCTGTTTTGTCCTTTTATTTTATTATTTTTGTAAGATTTTACTTATTCACGAGAGACCCAGAGGGAGAGGCAGAGACACAGGCAGAGGGAGAAGCAGGCTCCTCGCAGGGAGCCCGATGCGGGACTCGATCCCAGGACCCGGGGATCACGCCCTGGGCTGAAGGCAGACGCTAAACTGCTGATCCACTGGGCACCCCATGTCTTGTCTTTTTTTAAAGGAGAATGGTTTTGTTTTGTTTTTAACATGCCATAAAATAGATATTCAGCTTGAAGACGTTGGGACAGTATAGAAATGTTTGAAGAAGAGGCTCAAAGTCAACTGAAACATTATTTACCTACCGCTGCCCATGATATTCTCTTTTTCTGTCAAGGTTTTATTTTTGAAGTAATCCAACGTGGGGCTCAAACACACTACCCTGAGATCAAGAGTGGTGCGCTCCACGGGCCAGTCGAGCCAGGCGCCCCCAAGATATTCTTCACAAACATTTTTGTGTTCGTCCTTCTAGGCTTTCTCTAAAAATATAAAGATGCGTATCCTTATAATGAGGAGACGATCAGACTAGAAATACTGTTATAATTTTTTAAAAGGCAATATTGTGACTCTCATACAAATATAAAACAAACACTTATCAAAGATTGTATTTAACTCAATGATTAATGAAAGAACCAGAAATAAACTAAAACCAGTTCAGAGGAGAATCAGATACGTCTAGGTCTAGATCTACATATAAATTTGCTATTAGATGTAAAGTTGGTTATTATCTCTAGGGCAATAAAGTGGTGTTTGGAGTCATCTCCTAAATTGCATATTTACAGGACAAGATCAACTTGTATTTCTGTGGACAAGGACACCTTATATCACATCACTTCTCCGTGACTTAACAGGGTTGTGAAACAGTCCCCCGCAGAGTCTGGTGACCCCCACAGATAGCACCCCGCCCCGTATCACTGAACGGATGCTCTGCAATCCTTCAAAATTTTCACCCAAACATACGTTAGGGGTATAATAGCTCGTATTTGGGGGTGCTCACTACGTGCCACACACGGTTGTAGGCGCTTTATGAGTCTTATCTCATGTAACCCTCACGACAAGACCGTGAGGAGAGTCTGCGGTCGCTCCATCTGTACGGATGAGAAAACTGAGATACGGGGGGGCGAAGCAGTTCGCACAGTGTCACACCGCCGGGAAGGGGGGGCCAGAATTCACAGCCCTGTTGAGAACTAGGAGTTCGACCAAGTACATTTTGAAGATCTAATTAGCTTTATGAATCGGCTCGTGAGTCGGGCAACATCCCATCCAGCATCCAGGGGAGCCCCGAAGGGCTACAGAAAGGGAAAGTTTTTTTAAAAGATTTTATTTATTTATTTATTTATTTATTTATTTATTTATTTATTTATTCATGAGACACACACACAGAGAGAGAGAGAGAGAGAGAGACAGACACACACACAGGCAGAGGGAGAAGCAGGCTCCACGCAGGAGCCCAATGCGGGACTCGATCCCAAGACCCTGGCCTATGGTCACGGCCTGGGCTGAAGGCAGATGCTCAACCGCTGAGCCCCCCAAGGATCCCCAAGGGAAAGGTTTTTAAAGGCAAGGCTAGGAAATCATGAACAGAAGAAAAGATTATTTGGGGTGAGGCCGACTTCCTTTGGGGACAAAGGGCCTTGTTAGGTGGGTTACCTCATTTCCTCGGGAGCATGAGGGGCCACGCGTCCGACCACCTTGCTGGTGCTGACCTGAAGATTCCCGGGGACCAGTCAAAACTGTGTCTGGGGGGGGTCAGACTGCACCGGGTGGGTACTAAGCCCCAGCTGGTGACATGGCCTGGCATGACTCACTCTATTCTGGGCACGCGGCTTTGCTTTTTTTAACACCCCTAACTATTTCGACATCATCTCGCCGTTTATCTGACTTTTGATTGATGGACATTTGGGTTGTTTCCGGGGGTTTTTTGTCAATGATGAACACTTCAGTGAACATCTTTATCTCCTTCTCTACTTTTGAGAATTCCTCCAAGTGGAATAGCTGGGTTCAAGAATATGTACATTTTACATTTGATAAATGTGGCCAAATTGCCCTCCAAAAAGTGGAATCAATTTACACTCCCATTAGCAGCCAGCTTAGGAGAGCTTATTTCCCTACATCTTTGCCAACAATGAGCAAGTACATCAATCTTTTCAGTATTCACCTGTCTCATAGATGTAAGAAAAAAAAAAACGTTTCTTGGTGTTATTTTAATTTATATATTTTTTTTAAGGCAAGACTTCTTCAGGACTCTTGTAGACGGGCAGTTATCTGTGGCGGAGATCACTCTGGACCCTCTCTTTGCCCCCATCAGAGAGCCTGGAACTCAGAGCCAGGTGCCCAGTGAGGACCTGTCCGAGGCCCCTGTGGGGCAAGGGCGGACCCGGGCGCTCCTCGGGGCTTTCTGACGTCCTCAGGAGTCAGTGCAGCCTTTCTTAGGAGCCGGTGTTGTTTGCAGCTGAATACGGGTGGGGATGGGGGGGCCCCGTCAGGAGTAAGCCCCTTGGATTAATCAATCAATGGAGATGATATCGTTAGCTAGGCCATTTGAGAAAAAGAAAACTGGGGCAGCCCGGTGGTTCGGCGGTTGAGTGCCACCTTCAGCCCAGGGAGTGACCCCAGGGTCCCGGGATCGAGTCCCGCGTCAGGCTCCCGGCATGGAGCCTGCTTCTCCCTCTGCCTGTGTCTCTGCCTCTCTCTGTCTCTGTGTGTCTCTCTCATGAATAAATAAATAAAATCTTTAAAAAGAAAAAAAAAGAAAACTGGTTTCCTACCTTGTGACCAATGAAACACTGAACTGTCCCGGATCCTGGGATGGAGCCCCCCCTCGGGCTCCTCTGCTCAGCGGGGAGCCTGCTTCTCGCTCCCCCTCTGCGCTCCCTGTGCTCATGTTTCTCTGTCAATAATAATAAATAAATAAATAATAATAAATAAATAATAATGGTAAAACCAATAAATAAGCAGACTATAAGTAAAATAGCTCTATGATTGATTCCTTTTTTAGTTCTATGGTTTATAAAACAAATCATAGAGAAAGTTTGACAGACTTGACCGCTAAATGCTTTAAAACATCTATGCGGCAAAACCAACAACAAACCACCGCAAATGAGTTTGAAAGAGAAAAGGGGACGGGGTGGCTTGGGGGGCTCAGCGGTTGGGCGGCCCTGGGCCCCGGGATTGAGTCCCACACGGGGGTCCATGCTCAGCGGGGCGTCTGCTTACCCTCCCTCCGCCCCGCTCTGCTGTCTTTCACTTACTTACTCTCTCTCAAATAAATGAATAAATAAATAAACAAAAGGAGAATTTACCCAGGGTCCCACTTTCTTAGACGATCCACAGAGCCCCGTCGGACACCCCCGGGAGCTCACCAGCCGCCGGGCCCGTTCGAAGGCTGAAGGAGGTGACGCGAAGGCGGCGCAGAGGCGTTGTCCTCAGGGGCCTGGTCGTCGGGCTGTCGTGGTCCTTCTGGCTTCCAGCCACGCGGCCAAAGCCTGTGGAACCGCGTCCGAGGCAAGCCTGGCGCTCGCAGGTCGCTTGGCAGGACGTGGCCCTCGGCTCCCCGGTCGTAGAAGGCGGAGAGTGATGCCCACGTCACAGGGGTCTGCGAGGGGTCAGTGGGGCGCCGCTGGGCTCCCACCGAGCCTGCGCTGCCAAGACCGGTTTAGACGTGTGTTCCCTTTCCCTCCCGTCTCCAAGAACGCACGGAGATTTGCTGGACTCTTCATTCAGTCGTTCATTCGTTCATTCATTCATTCATTCAGTGGCTCGGTCAACAGAGTGTATGTCACCCCCGTGTGGGCTGGGCGCGCGCGGGTGCGGAGAGCGGCATGGCCATGGGAGAAGCAGACTCTGTCCTCTTGGAGTTTGGAGTCTAAGGACAATGCTGGACACGCAACAGGTAATTTCACAAAACGGAATCGTTCCCCCCTGGCCGAGGCAGGGCTGCGGACACGCGGGGCCCGGGTGCGGCAGGAGCCTGGGGAGCGTCCAGGAAGGGCCTCCAGGGGGTCCGAGGGGCAGAGGGCGCCCCGAGGCCGCGAGGCCGAGCAAGGGGGCGAGGCTTGAGGGCCCGGGGTGTCACCTGCCAGCCCCAGTCCCCCCCAGGTGGGCCCAGGTGCCTTCTGGCCAGGAGCACAGCGCCACCGGGCATCGGGTGGACGCGCCCGGAGACCCAGGGCACCCTGGGTCTGTCCCCGTAGTCACCGCCCTCGTGTCCTCCTCGCCGTCCTACAGGTAGCTCCTCTTTGGAAGGGAAGGTGTCTTTGTCTTCCCTCCATCCCCAGCTCCTAGCACAGCCCTCGCACGTGTGAGCCGCTGCCCAGCGCACGTTTGCTGAAGGCCTAAGAAGGGATGCCTTGCAGGTTGGGTCATTTCAGCTTAGGTCCTATTAACCCCCAATACCACCTGCGGGTTTTTTTTTAAAAGACTTTATTTATTTATTCATGAGAGACACACAGTGAGAGGCAGAGACCCAGGCAGAGGGAGAAGCAGGCTCCCTGCAGGGAGCCCGATACGGGACTCGATCCCAGGACCCTGGGGTCACGGCCTGAGCCAAAGGCAGACACTCCACCCCGAGCCCCCCAGGGGCCCCGCTACCTGTGTTTCATTGGCATCCACTGTGTGCCAGAAGCATGCCTAAGGTTATCTCATTAAATTGTTTTTTAGAGATTGTTATTATTTTGCCTCTACTTTTCCATCAGCTTTATATTTTAAGAAATTCAAATAAACAGAAAAGTTGGAAGAACTGAGCAATAAACACCCACACGCCCTTCACACAGGTGCACTAACTTTGCCATCGTTGCTTTCTCTCTGTGTGCAGGTATGTACACGCTCACACACCCTTACTCCCTTAACCATTTAAGCTGCTGTTGTGAAAACGCTTCACCCTGAAATCCTAAGCACACGTCTCCTAAGAACAAAAACACTTCTCTACACAATTACGATGTCATTGTCACACCCAACAGATATAAGGTCGATAAAATAATGCCCGAAGATAGCGCGTGTTTGAATTTCTCCTGATGGCATGATCAGGAGATGATCATATAGCTTTTTAGTTTTCTTTCCGAAGCACGGAACGCATTTAAAATCGTCACGTCTCGTTGGTCTCCATTCACCTGGAACAGTTTTCCCCACTTTGTGTGAGTGTGTGTCTTTCATGTCACTGGCAGTTTTGGAGTCTAGGACAGTTGTTTTATAAAACATCCCCCGATTTGGGCTTCTCTAGTGTCTCTCCATTGTTCGATCAGGTTTTACATCTTTGGGCAAAAGTGT
Source organism: Nyctereutes procyonoides (assembly GCF_905146905.1). Taxonomy (NCBI): domain Eukaryota; kingdom Metazoa; phylum Chordata; class Mammalia; order Carnivora; family Canidae; genus Nyctereutes; species Nyctereutes procyonoides. The sequence goes on along the minus strand of NW_026575135.1, from coordinate 148,998 downwards.
TATTCAGATGATGCCGTGTTTTTCTAGCCCCAGCACCTCAGAAGATAAATGTCAGTGTGGGTGATGCTAAAGCCGGTCACTTGGATGAGATAATAGGACATAGATCTCTGCCCTTGGTTCCTGGCCCCGAGCTCCTGAGCCCTTTGTGATCTCCTAAGTGGCAGGACCTCGAGGATCCAGCATCTGGCCCTTCACCCCGGGGCCTGACACTCAGCTCCTGAAACCCCCGTGATTTCCCGGGTGACAGGAGTGTCTTTTGTTCCAGGGATGCCCCTTCAGATGGGGCCCTGGGTGGCTCTTGGACGAGGGCTGGTCATCTGAAGACGACGCCACGGTCAGGAGCGTGGCGCTTCCAGCCCGGCCTCTCATCCTCTCGAGGAGACAGAGGGGCTGACCGGGAAGTTGATGATCGATGGTGCCTGCATAAGGGAGCCCCCCTAAACCCCCGGAGTGCGGGGCTCGGCGGGATCCCAGGTTGGGGAGCACCTCCACACATGGAGGACGCCACACCCCGTGCCCGGTGACAGGAGCGCCTGTGCCCAGGGCCTTCCAGGGCTCAGCCTCTGTCTCCGCCTGGTTGCCCATCTGTACCCTTCATCACAGCCTCCCGTAAACCCATCAGCACAAGTGTTTCCTCCAGGTCTTCCAGTGCGCTAGCAAGTTGACCAAAACGGAGGATGGGGTGGTGGGGACCTCCAGTTTGTGGCCAACGTGGACAGACGTAACCTTCTACCTGCGAGGGGCGTCCGAAATAGGGCGGAAGCGGTCTTGTGGGACTGAGCCCCAGCCTGTGGGATCTAATGCTCCAGGGAGATAGTGTTAGAATCGAGTTAAACTGTAGGATACCCGGGATCTCTGGGTGGCTCGGCGGTTTAGTGCTGCCTTCAGCCCGGGGCCTGGCCCTGGAGACTTGGGATCGAGTCCCACGTCTCTTGCTCTCTCATGAATAAATAAATAAATAAATAAATAAATAATCTTTTTAAAAAATTGTAGGATACCCTACTGGTGGTACACAGAATTTCTGGTGTGAAAACCCCACACACATCTGGTGCCAGAAGTGAAGTGTTCTGTGTGAGTCAGAAAGGGGACACACGGGACCGAGCTGCGTTTCTCTTACAGAACTTGGTTCAAGTTGAGTGCACCAGATGGTCTTCACAATAAAGGTACGTTTTTTTCTTTTGTAATTTTTAAAAATATTTTATTTATTTATTCATGAGAGACACAAAGAGAGAGGCAGAGACACAGGCAGAAGGAGAAGCAGGCTCCACGCAGGGAGCCCGATGTGGGACTCGATCCCAGGTCTCCAGGATCACGCCCCGGGCCAAAGGCAGGCACTAAACCGCTGAGCCACCCAGGATCCCCCTCTTTCGTAATTTTTAAAAAGATTTTATTTATTTATTCATGAGAGACCCAGAGAGAGGCAGAGACCCAGGTTGAGGGAGAAGCAGGCTCCCTGCAGGGAACCCGAAGCGGGACTCGATCCCGGGACCCGCCCCCCCCAGGGTCACGCCCTGGGCCAAAGGCAGATGCTCAACTCCTGAGCCCCCAGGTGGCCCTTCTTTTGTGATTAATAAGTGATTTCCAGGGAGATACTTTAAGACTATGTGAATATTCCATTCCCCAACAATTTTTCACCGATGGCTTTCAGATCCACGAATGATCTAGTACTGTGGTGATTGCAAAGTGATGATTTTCTAATTTCTTTCACATTTATTAGCTGACCGTCTTCTATAGAGTAGAGCGCTCTCCAAGCACATGGAGAGAGCTTCTTCCTTCTTTCCTCTTTTTTTATTTGATCAGGGTAGCGTTATACACCCTCGGATTACATGTTTATTTAACGTAGAGCAATCCTTTATCACCATTATTCATTTTGATGTTCAAATTGTCCTGGATTTGACCCGTGGGAATGCTTCGAGCCAGCGCCTGGGTGGCACTTCGACGGGTCTCCAGGAGCTTTTAGCGCTTTGCTTTCTGGCACAACAAAATATTCTAGGTTTACTTTTCCCCTATTTTAAATAGGAGAAAAAGGAGGCCCAGAGAGAGGAAGTGGCTCGCCGCCTCACAGGACCACAGGACGTGTGAGATCCTAATCAAGCTCAGGACTCTGAGTCCTAAAGTCCTAGGGAAGCGTGACCCTGATAGGCCAGCGGTTCCTATAGAACAGAAAAGACCTTATCAGGACACGTGGATGTTCCCAAAGCCGGCTGAGCCTGTGGTGACTGACGGAGAGCTTGCCAGGAAGATGAAAACATTTGCGTTATACCTTTGAGCTTAGCCGCTTAGCAACGTATCCCAAGGCCATTTTATTTATTGAGGAAGTTATAAGTCTGGGGATAAGAACATAGGTTTTGCAATCAGGGAGAACCAAGTTTTCCTTTAAAACTCAGATTCTGCTCTTGTGTTTGTCTTTGGGCAAATAACTTCCCCTTGCTGAATCCCAGGCTCTTCCACCTGTAAAATGGGTTCGTTCCTATAACCTGCTTAGTCTAGTGTCTGACACGTGTTCAGTAAATGAGAGCTAGCTTCCCCGGCGATGCTGCTGTTATTATTATTAAAATCTCAGAAAATTCTATTTTCCAACGGAGTTGGATTTGGATTTGGATTCTGAAGATCCTGCTCCAGGCCTATGACCTTGGACCGCTCTCACACACCTAGATGAATCTCATTTCCTCACCTGTGAATCAGGGTTCACAGTCCCTCCCAACCTCACAGCATCGCTCACCACATTTCATGAGCACCTACTACGCGTAACCACAATCCCAACGTTAAAAGCAAAGGGTGAACGTTGCCGTACCCGTCCTTCGACATGTTTGAGGGGCAGTCAGAGCCACTGAGCAGCAAAGCAGAAATTCCATCCAGCTCTCCCAGCCCTTCAGGCCTTCCTCTTCCCTTTAGGTCCCAGCATGTAGAAGGGCAAGTGAGAGCTGAATAGGACCATGTTCTGCAAAGCTGCAGGACCCCAGAAAGGTAAGAGTGTGATCAGCAGCATAGTAACATTCCTTCCGTGGAAAACAACATTGGGAGGAGAGCAGGAAACTTTGGGTATTTTTTTTTCTCTTTTTTTCTATCCACTAGATGATTTGTGAGAGTCTTAGCGTGACGCTATCTACCTTGGACGCCTACACTTCAGACAATAGCTGGGTGGAGGCAACAGAGATCCAAGCCAGCCCTGCAGCAAATACCTCCACGGAGAACACTGATAAGAAAAGCTCTCTGAGACTGTAGTTTATCTAAGACACTATTTCTTTTCTGTTTTTTTAAATTTTATTTTTATTATTTTGCAAAAGTTTATTTTTTTTAAATTTTAATTGCAATGTAGCGAACCTACTGTGTCATATGAGTTTCAGATGTGCAATATCGCGACCCAACAGTTCTCCGCATTACTCAGTGCTCATCGCGATAAGCGTCCTCTTCATCCTTCACCTATATCGCCCATCCCCCCACCTCCCTCTGGTGATGTCAGTTTGCTTTCTAAGTTAAGGGTCTGTTTCTTTCTTTGTCTCTCTCACTGTTTTCCACACTTGAGTAAAGTCATGGTGTTTGTCTTTCTCTGACTGACGTAGTATTATACTCTGTAGCTCCATCCATGTTGCAAATGGCAAGATTTCATTCTTTTTTTATGGCAGAGTAATATATACAGATATACGCACCACACCTTCTATTCGTCTGTTGATGGACACTTGGGCTGCTCCCATAGTTTGGCTGTTGTGAGTGATGCTGCAATAAACACGGGGTACATATATCCTTCCGAATTAATGTTTTTGTATTCTTTGGGTAGATAACCCATGGTGCACTTACTGGATCACAGGGCAGTTCTATGTTTAATCTTTTGAGGAAACTCCATCCATTTCCCCAGAGCGGCTGCACCAGCTTGCATTCACACGGACAATGCAAGAGAGTCCCTTCTCTCCACATCCTCACCAACTAGTTATTTCTCATGTTTTTTTTTTAAGATTTTATTTATTTATTCATGAGACACACACACAGAGAGAGAGAGAGAGAGAGAGAGGCAGAGAGACAGGCAGAGCCAGGCAGGGAGAAGCAGGTTCCATGCAGGGAGCCCAACGTGGGACTCGATCCTGGGTCTCCAGGATCACGCCCTGGACTGAAGGCGGCGCTAAACTGCTGGGCCACACGGGCTGCCCCTATTTCTCATGTTTTTGATCTTAGCCATTCTGACAGATGTGGGGTGGTATCTCCTTGTGGCTTTAATTTACATTTCCCTGATGATGAGCGATGTTGAGCATCTTTTCATGTGTCTGTTGACCATCTGTGTGTCTTCTTTGGAGAAATGTCTGTTCATGTCTTCTTCCCATTTGTTCATTGGGTTATTTGTTTTTTGATGTTGAGTTGTAAAGTTCTTTATATATCTTGGATACTAATCCTTTATTGGACATTTCATTTGCAAACATCTTCTCTCATTCCGTAGGTTGTCTTTAGTTTTGTTGATTGTTTCCTTCATGGTGCAGAAGCTTTTTATTTTGATGTAGTTATTTAGGACACTATTCCTAAGAAAAGGGGACCCAAAAACCCAAGCCCAGTAATTTCAGTGGGTTGCAGACTTCTAGTCAATTCAATTGAGAGCTGGAAAGTGGGGAGGGGAATGATCAAGAAGGCCGGCAGATGTCTTAACTCTGGGTGGTCATGAAGCCAGGTATCAATTCTACTGTATTAGATAGGAAAGGCGACTGTGACACCGTTAACAAGACCTCCCCACCTCTGTCTGGGTCCTGGGAAGAGAGAGACACAGGGAAACAGCATCACAGTGGGACACTGACTCAGAGCACGGATCGCTTCCACAGGAGAGCAAGCGGCTGTCTCCCAGTGATGCTGAGCCATCCTGCTGTTGTTTAAGGCCGACTGTCCTGGGTCATGGGCAGGATCCATGAGGCAGCCAGTGAATCCTGTGGGCTTTAGGCCATCCCCACTTTTGCTGTGAAGTGAATTCCTTAATAAGAGGCAGTGTCATACCATGACTGGGTGAAAAGCTTTCCGTAAGCCCATGGGCTCTAGTGCTGGCAGAGGCAAAAAGTACCAGGAAAGCAAATCCAAATAAAAAATAAATGTGAAATATTCCTGTGAGAACAATTCACGTGCCCCAAGTGGAGTTAGTTACTGGCTGAGCAACAGGCAGACGTCGGGCATGAGGGAAAATGCTGGCTTCCTTCCCCAGGAGAGGAGGGACGTAGGGAAGACAGTGAGTTCAGATTCTCCAGGTCCTCTGAGACCTCCAGGTAACTGCATCTTCTCGTAAAAGAAATCTGGTGAGATCACGTGGTCAACCAACATTGCCATCCCGCAGCTCCTTGAATCCGAGTTTGGCTCCCAGCCATCTCAAGCCCATGGCCTCAATGATCGATTCCTCACTTGGCCACAGGAAAGCCCTGAATGTCAGTCTGTGCCTTGTGGCACATCTCGAGACCTGAGCTTGTCGTTGTCTGGGTCAGAGATAACTGAATGCCTTCGGAAGCAGCCGCTCTGCTGGTTTCACTATCTTTCATCTCCCTTTTAGATTGTTGAGAGTTTGGCTTCGGCTTGAAAAAGTCCCAAGAGGAAAAAAAAAATGTCCGGATATTTTATGTAAATGGACTTGCCTACTTAAAAAAAAAAAAAGTCCAAGAGACCAAAAGAGATTATTTTCTTGGTCACTGTTCCCTGAGCTACTACTAGCTCCCAGTCTGGAATAAGATCCGGATTCCCACTGCCTTGCATCTCATCTCAGCTCAATAACCAGGGATTCAGTAGAGGTAAAGCTAAGCTCCTATTAAAAAGACAAACTAGAGTGGCCTCTTGCCCCTGAAGTGAGTGGTCCAGGGCAACTGAGAGTTTTCCTCCTTTGCAACACCTTCTTCCACGGCATTAGCAGGGTTTTCTTCTGCACGGATGAAGCCTTTGCATCTGGTGAGAAAGGAGACAAGTGGGGGCACCTGGGGGGCTCAGTCAGTTAAGCGTCTGCCTTCAGCTCAGGTCGTGATCTCAAGGTCCTGGGATCCAGCCCTGCATCGGGCTCCCTGCTTCTCCCTCTCCCTCTGCCCCTCTCCTGGCGTGTGTGTACTCTCTCTGTCAAATAAATGAAAAAAAATAAAAATAATTTTTTAAAAAAAGGAGACAAGAGTGGAGGAGCCTTGGGGCACCAGGGGGCTCAGTTGGTTAAACATCCGACTCTTGGTATCAGCTCAGGTCATGATCTCAGGGTCGTGAGATGGAGACCAGGTCGGGCTCCATGCTCAGCAGAGTCTGCTTGAGATTCTTTCCCCCTCCCATTCCCTCCCACTCTGCTCCTGCTCATTCTCTCTCTCTCTCTCTCTCTCTCTCTCAAATAAATAAACAAACAAATAAATAAAATAAATAAATAAATAATAAATAAAATAAAACAAAATAAAATAAAATAAATAAATAAAACAAAATAAAAAAAGAGGAGTGGAGGAGTCCTGCTGGGTATCTTAGAACTCAGACCCAGCAGTGGCACACATCACTGTCACTTATGTCCACCGGGAGAAGTCAGATTCATGGCCACCCTGACCACAAGGGAAGCTGGCAAAGATGATCCCGTGTCTGGCTGCAAGGCTACTCGTGAGCGGAAAAGGGGAGGAGGGTTTTGGTAAACAGCCAGCGACCTGCCATACATCATTCAAAACGGGCCCTCTTTCCCTGAGAGTCAGCACTACTTTTCTAGGCCTGGCAGGGTAAAGAACCACAAACCTGAGAAATGTATTGTCCCACACCCTGGGGGCCAGAATTCTGCAGTGACCCCTGTTGTCAGGGCCACGATCCCTGTAAGGTGCCAGGAAAGACCCTTTATGTCTCCTTCTTAGCTTCTGGTCAGTTCCAGGAGTTTTCTTGTCTCCAATGCTCTCTCCTGACACGGCCTTCTCCCTGCGTGTCTCCACATCGTCTTACTTTTATATGTGCCTGCTCTCTGTCCTAGTCTTTTCTTTTTAGGGACACCAGGCTTATTGGGTTAGGGCCCACACTATGACCTTAACTTGATTACCCCAGTAGAGACCTTACTCCAAATAAGGTCACATTTGGAGACATTAGGGTTAGGATTAGGGTTAGGACTTGAACATATCTTTTTGGGGGGGGGGGGGCAGTGGGTGTAGGAGGGGACATAGCTCAACCACAGCAGGATGAATTGTCTGCAGCCAATTCTTGGGCACCAGGGTCGGCATCATTTGTCACAGAAGCAAACCTAAGCAAACAAAGAGAATGTATTTGAAGGGTATTGGGTAGTTCCTGGAACCACAGGAGAACTTGAACGAACCGGCCTTGAGAAGGCTAGAAATCTGGGCATCTCCAGGGAGGAACCGTCGGACGTCTCCGTAGGGCCTGCCTTCTCAGTGACCCTGCCCCACTGATCTTCGGGGCAGCTGTCCCTTCTCTCAAGAAACCAACTCTGGGAAGAGTCTGTGGGGTCAGCCTGTGACGGAACCAGGGCCTCTTTAGGGGTGTGTGAATTGGATCAAGCGCTGGACGGCCTTGCCAGGACCTCATGGATAGTGGGAGGGGCAGTTCCCCAAGAGAAAGAGGGGTGCAGCTCCTAAGGAAACGAGGGGAAGGATGTGTTGCACAGGCAAACCCACAGCTGTTTGCTACACATTGTAATTCATTTGAGAAAGATTTTTCAGCTCAGGCAGTTGTATTTCTAAATATTTTGGCACTTAAGGGAGCGATTTAGTCATCTGGAAAACGCAGAGCGGTGGAAAAATGCAGTGTCATGTGGTAAAAGGAGCGCTTGTGGTGGAATCAGGAGAACAGGTTTGGTTTTTTTTTTCTTTTTTTTTTTTTAGATAATTCTCAGATGGAATAATTCTAACCTCAGAACTGAAGATCAAGAAAAGCTCTAAGAAACAACAAGAACATCCAACCAAGTATGGAGTTACTAAACGGAAACAAAAAGCACGTAATAAAAATCAATTAGAAAAAAAAAAGCGTAACAGAACTGAAATGTCATTCAAATCAGCTACCAAGGCAGTTTGTAAAGGAAAAACTCACCAAAAGTGCAGAGGGTCTCTGTAAGGAAAAAAACACAAAACAAAACAAAAAAAACATTAGCGTCTACGTGGAGGCATAAAAAGTGAAGGATGGGAAGACCTGAGATTTTTATTTTATTTTTGCATTTTATTTTATTTTATTTTTTTAGACCTGAGATTTTTAAAGATGTCATTTCTCACCACATTGACTTATGCGGTGTAAAAATCTCAGCTAAAAAGAAAAAAGAAAAACCATCTCAGCCAATCAAAATTTTAATTAAGTTTTTTAAACGACAATGAGAGACTAAAATTCACAGGAGAATGTCAGGCCCTCGCTGCCCACGAGCTCCCTTCCAAGGAACCGGCCCGAATTTTGATTCTAGCTCTGCCCCTAATGATCTGTGAGACTTTAGGCGAGAAATACAACCTTTGGGGGGGTTTTAGTTTCCTCCTCTGTGAAGTGGAATAATCATGGTCCCTCCCTCAGAGCCCCGAAGCGAGGATCACGCGGACAAAGTATTTGAAAGTGTTTTATAACCTGTAAGACGCTCTTCATGTTCTAACTGTGATTTTTTGCTTTTTTACTCCCCCAATGATGTTGGATGAATGTGACAATCAAGTGCTCTCATTTTGCAAAAATCAAACAAACAAAAAACACCTTTTCTCTTATTAAACTGAAGCACATGATGATTTGTAAATGCTGATCCCTTGGACGGGCCAGGAGAGCTCGCAGGCGCCGCTTGAGCCAGGGGAGCCGACCTGCTCGGGCGTCCCTGGGTCACATGAACTGAGCACCGTGTGCCCTCCTCTGCACTCCTCCAGCCGAGTGTCCTCTCCCCTTCTGTAGAATGGGAGGTTTTGGACTTTGTGAGGTTTGAGAGGAAAGACTTTGGCGTCGTTACAGATCTCAGTGTGAACCCTGGTGCGTTGACCTTGGACAACGCACCCCCCCTTCTCCTGGCTCTCAGAATCCGTCAGATGGGGACAATAATGTCTTATTAAATATGAAAATAAATATTAAGTCCCTGAAACATAATAAATGCTTACTCACTGGTAGGTGTTGTAGTTACTATTATTACTATTATTACCTCTAAGGGCATCTGCAGCTCTCCAGTCTAGGATGCTGTGTCAGAGAAAGGCTAAAACAGGAAGAAAACAGAAGATTCCCTTAATAGGACTTGAGTTAGTATCGCAAGTGGGACATTTTCCTGGAAGACAGGCTGTGTTCACTGGGCCTTATATAACCTTGGTGACTCACAGCCAGAGTTCGGTGTGGCCCTGCCTCCTCGGAGAAAAGGCGAGAGAGGAGAGCAGAGCCCTGGTGCCCGACAGCGCAAGGCCCTGGTTGGGCCAGAGCGGCGGGGGCAGTTGATGGTCTCTCCAGCTAGATTTTTAAATTCTTGTAAAATGGGGGCGGCTGGTGGCTCAGTTGGTTAAGCGCCTGACGCTTGGTTTCTGCTCAGGTTGGAGCTCTGCATGGAATCTGCTCCAGATCCTCTCTCTCTCCCCAGCCCCTCCCCCGTGTGTGAGCACTCTCCCTCTCCCTCTCCTTCTCCCTCTCTCTCCTTCTCAAATAAATAAATAAAATCTTAAAAAAAAAAAAAACAAATTGTTGTAAAATGTATATTGAATGGAGGGGTTCTCTTTTTCTGCAAAAAGAAAAAAAAAAAAAAAAATTAAGATTTCACCAGTCTAGGATCAAGGGTCCCAGTCTCCACTGGATGAGCCAGGCAGGTGTCCCTTGTGAAAGTACTTTTTGACGTCGGTGCCCTGGTGGCCAGCAGAAAGCCATGGCCCTCGCCTTCCCTGGGGGCGGGACCCGAATGGGTCCAAATTGGACAACTGTGTGGCTCCGGAGGGACGGCTGCAGCCTCAGGCCAAGGCGTAGGGGGAAGGGTGATGCTCGCCAGGAACTGGTTTAGGAATGACCGTGTGACACGATGGTGGTCACGAGGTGTCGGGGTCGGGTGCTCCGGGCTTCTGGGAGAGCTCCCCTCATTCCTGAGGCGGCCCCAGGCCCTTGGTGCGGCTGCAGTACAAGCCCCTGTGGATGGGTTTTCCGCTTCAGCTGCCACGGAAATGAATCACCACCAACGTGGTGACTTAAAACAACGCAAATTACCCTCTTAAGGCCCTTGGGGGCAGAAGCAGCCTGGGCTGACCAGGGTGTCTCGGGGCCCTGCTCCCCCGGAGGCCCTGCTGCCCCGGAGGCCCTGAGGGATCCCTGTGGGGTGCCCTGGCGGCCAGACCGACCCCCCCCCCCCCGCAGCCCCCACAGGCCCTGATCAGTCTGTCCCTCTGGTGTCACCTTTTAGAGAATGTCCTGTAAACGGAATCATGGACTTGGTAGCTTTTTAAATCTGGCTTCTTTTTCCTAAAATACTGCATTTGAAATTCATCGACGGGGCACTTAGGGAGTGTGTTCCTCTTCTTGCTGGTGGCATCTGATTCTGGAGACGTCTCCCTGTACCCACCAGGCCAAAGACGCTTGAGGTGTTTCCAGTCGTTGGCAGTTATGGATAAAGCCTCCACAAACGCTCAGGTACCGCTAGGTTTTGTGTGAATATACGTTTTTATCTCACTTGAGCAAATACGTAAAAAAGGACTTGCTGGGTCACGTTGCAAATGTGCAGTAAACTTCCCAAGGGACGGCCAAACTGGCTTCAAAGTGGCCGTACCATTCTGTACTCCCGTTCGTCACGGATGAAAGTTCTAGTTGCCCCACATCCTCATCAGCATTCAGTATTGTATTTTTTTCTCTCTTAATTTTAGTCATTCTGACAGGTGGGCAGTGACCTAGCAACTCCGCTTCGACAAACCCATCACAGGGGCGCCCTGGCAAAAATGTGAAACGGTGTTCACACGAGGCTATCCGTGCAGCTCCGTTTGTGATTGCAAGAGACTGGGAGCAATCCAGATGCTCATCAGCAGAAGGGTGATTGAGGGGCCCAATCACTGGAGGCTCCGCTGGAGGAGCGTGTGACTCTCGATCTCAGGGTTTGAGCGAATATTCTTCAGATTGCTTACGAATTTCTAAAAATCTTTTTTAAAAAAAGAAAGAAAAGACTAAATGAATGAATGAACTACGGTACAACCTCCAAGTGGAGTATTATGCAGCTGTACCAAGGAATAAGAAAATTCTCAATGACTACGCTGTGATGTCCGGGATATATTTTTAAGTAAAAAGGGAAATGTAACAAAATAATGTATAGAGTATGTAATCATTTAACTACAAATATAAGAAGTGATGAAAATTTAATACAGCATTACTATAGCAGAGAGTGACTAGATGGGAAAGGGTAGAGTCTAGACTTTTAAAAATATGCCTTGGGACGCCTGGGGGCTCAGCGGTGCAGTGTCTGCCTCTGGCCCAGGGCGTGACCCCGAGGTCCCAGGATCGAGTCCTGCATCGGGCTCCCTGCGTGGAGCCTGCTTCTCCCTCTGCCTATGTCGTCTCTCTCTCTCTGGGTCTCTCATGAATAAATAAATAAAATCTTAAAAAAAATAAAAATAAAAAAATATGCCTTATTTTGTAGGTTTAACTTTGGGGCCATATAAGTATTTTTACGATGATTACAACAAAATTGAATTTAAAAAATCCTTAGACATCAAAAGTAAAATGAAATAAAAATGATCCTCTTTGTGCATTCAGTGGATGACATAACCACGTAAAACGACTTTGAGTGACTTTAAATCACCGTCATTGGCCTCTGTATCCCTGAAGGGATGTATCCAAAGACACAAAAACATACGTGTTACGGGATTAAAAATAAGTGGTTACGTCGGTGTCTTTGAGAACTGAGGTATTCGGCATGGTGATACAGATTAGGATCGGTGACATTGCCATAGTTCTCCTTTGGAATTAGAACTATCAGGGCGAATATTTACACCTTTTATCTTTAGAAAATAATATGTATTTCCTTGCTGTGACCACTAAAAAGAATACAAATTAACAAAATCACACATTTTTAAGACACTCAGAGAAAAGGGACTGTTTTGCAGATTTGATGGCCCTAGGTATTGATTGTCAATATTTTCAGCTGTGATCATGATAATGCAGAGATTACTTTTGCAAGAAGAATGTCTGTCTTTTAGGGATATATTCTGAAATATTTACAGAAGAAATAATGCAAGGTCTAGGACTTGCTTCAAGATACATGCGAATGTGTGGATGATTCGGGGTGACCATGTGGTGATAGCTGTAGGAGCTGGGTGATGCGTAGGCTGTCGTCATTGTACTACTCTTTTTATTTTTACATGATTTAAATTTTTTTTTTCAAAAACAGTGTTTTTAAAAAAAGGTATACGAAAAAGGGTGTGGATATTATGTAAGATGTGATGCTTGGAGCTGCTGCAGCCACCTTGTGATCATGAGCACGTAAGCCTGAAATGAGAGGATCCAAATTGATAGATACTTCATTTGCATAAATTCAAATTTGTTAAACTGGCTAATTATAAAGCTAGTTAGTGAGAAAATGAGGTAGTTTTGATGGATAAAAATATTGAAATTGGAGTTTCTCAATGGATATATGTGAGACTTCCTTGTTTGCAACTAATAGAAACTGTGGCTTACCTTAGGCAAGATTTGGAGATTTATTTTGGGCGTTCAGGGCAAACGCATGGCATTCTAGTATAGAAATGCCACCGAGCTGCATGAGGAACTTAGCTCAGAGTGTAAAGTCTGGCAGCACTCTTTCTCCGTCTCGACTCTCACCCCCTATCTTGCTGCAGACCAGCGTTCTTCGTTTTCCAGGCAACGTCATAGAACACATGCACATTCAGAGCATCTGGTTTTGCACACCCAGAGAGAGGCTGATTAGTGCCACCTGGACCCTGTTCCAAAAATTCTGGAGGAAAAGATTGGTCCAGAAGCTGAGGTTGTCCTACCCAAGAAGAAGGGCACAATTCTAGGTCAGTCATGGCCAGGGTCCAAGGTGTGTGCAAAATGGCCAATCCGGTGGTCTCTGGGGTGTTCACGTGAATGGAGAGAGTGGGAAGGACAATTCCCTGAGATGCGGGGTGGGAAGCAACTGGGCAGACGGACGGAAGGTATGTAGAGTCGGGCCCGATCACGAAGCTTCCAGTGGGTGCAGACATGGGTGAGCATGATGACTTGGACGGGCTTTACTCTGGTTGACTTAAAGTAAATGAGCAAGTGCAGAAGACAAGCGTGGGACAAGGACACAGGTGAGGCGGCTCGGCTCTCTGCTGCTCCTAGGTCGTCACAGAGACACGCTCAGGTTCGGGGGTCAGTATCATCCCCAAGGAGTGAGGAACTGGCCAGGCCCAAGGCACTCAGGCCATGACTCTGCAGGGGCATTAATTACCCATTCACTCCCAGCACCGTCCGACATTGGTCTCACGGAGTTCTGTTTCCCACCACGCCGCCGGCCTACCCAGGCCCCACCTGGTGCTCTAGACAATGGCAGCGTGACAACTGGAGCCTCCAGCCGTGCAGCTTTTTTTTTTTTAAGACTTATTTATTTATTTATAATAGACACAGAGAGAGAGAGAGAGAGAGAGAGAGAGAGAGGCAGAGGGAGAAGCAGGCTCCATGCGGGGAGCCTGACGTGGGACTCGATCCAGGGTCTCCAGGATCACGCCCTGGACTGCAGCAGCGCTAAACCGCTGAGCCACCGGGGCTGCCCGGGACCCAAGATTTAATAAGTGGGAAAGAATCATGTTACCAAACGAACTCCCTGGTTACCTGTGGGCCTAGTGAACCACGACGTCAGCACCACTTGGTTGACAAGATTCTGGCAATGAGTCGCTGATAAAACAAACCAAATCTACCCCACTGCCCCCCACTCCTGCCCCTTCCGGGGACCCTGACCAACAAAGGTGGCGCACCGGGACCCCAGTCGTCAGGTAGCTAGGAGAATGAATGCTATGCAACGGCCGATTAATAATAATGAACGTTTGCATGGAAATAAATAAAGTGCTTCCACATTCTTTATTTGATCTCCGATAAGCCCATGAGTGAGGCAGGAAGGTGTTATTTTATAAAGGAGGAAGTGGAGTCTCAGAGAGGTGCCACGAGCTGTCCAAGCTGGTGATAAATGAGAAGAAAACAGGCCTTGGTCTTTGCTCAATCCTTCCTTCATCCTTCTCTCCTTCCTCCCCCTTTGTGCCTCCCTTCCCCTTCCCCTTCCCTCCCCTTCCTCCCCTCCTCTTCTCCTTCCCTCTCTCCGTACATCCTTCCATGAGCTTGTGTTGACTCAGGCCCTAGGCTTGGAACTGGGGCTCGGAAGATAAATGAGACGTGGTTAGTGCTTTGAAAGAACAGAGTGGAGGAGACAGATGTCTCCAGGGCTAAACATAGACACAAAGTGGAGTCATCACAGAGGGAGGGAAGACACTTAAGTGGACCTTGAAGGGTAAGTGGCATCACCAGGAGGAAGTAATGGAGCCGGGAAGGGCCCCCTGGGCGGAGGGAGCAGAGGGAGCAGAGGGAGTAGGGGCCTGAGAAGATCCAGATGCCCCGAGTAGTGGTGAGGAGGGTGGGGAGGACGCCTGGGGTCCCGGGACGGGGGGGCGACGAGCTGGAGCCAGCCAAGGAGGGCCTGGGAGGCTGTACTGGGAGGCCTGGAAGGCGGTGGGGCCCCCGAAGGGGCCTGGGCAGGGGGGTGACTGTCATGGAAAGAGCGATCCCTGGCTGCTCTGGTCCGGCGGCTGGTCAGGGTAAGGTCAGCCTGGACGTGTGGAGAACAGTCAAGAAGCTGATGCAAAGACCACAGGACCTGAGGCAGCGGGGCCGGGGGCGGAGGCAGCAGCTGTCAGCGGCTCCTGCCATTTAGTTCCTTCCAGATGACGCGTCCTTCCCGCTCGTTCCCTGCAGACCGCGTCCTCCGCGTCGCCTCTCTGGGCCCAGAATGCTTCGTCCTTGTCCTGCCTTTCACCGGGCAACAGCGCCTCGTTCTTCCCTCTTCTCTGGCGCCCGGTCGCTCCGCCAAGACGGTCAGGGTGAGCAGCGGACCCCGGAGTGCTGAGGACCACCCCCCCCCAGGGACCCGCCAGGCCCGGGGGCACGGGGTCAACTGGGCCAATCAGGGCCCTTCCCGGGGTCTTGAGGTCGGGTCAAAGCCCGTCGCATCTGGACAGGTGCGGGCAACGAGGTGGCTAGAGGCTGGTTGGTGGCCCAGCGGCTGTTTTCTTAGGAGAAAAAGGTGGATTTTAGGGAGTGAGAATAATGAGGTCTAAGGTCAAACGGAAGCAGAGACGCAGGCCTCACCCAGCACCCGGTCGCGGGTTCACCTGAACCCGAGGCCAGCTTGGTCCCGCCCCGGGTCCCCTCTGTTCAGCTAGCCCCAGCGGTGTCACTGTCCCCAGAGGAACTTTGGGACCTTGGTCTGCAGACGCTCCTGGACCTCCTGGAGCCGCCGTTGTGCTTGTGTAACTGTCTACATGCCTCCCTTTGCTCATCCCCATTGTTTGTTTTCCATTTCTGTAAAGACTTCATTTGTTTTAGAGAAAGAGACGTCACAGGGAGGGGTGGAGAGGGAACCGGACGGAGGGAAAACAATCTGCACACCGAGCGCAGGGCCCGGCCTGGGGCTCGATCCCACACCCCGAGGCCGCGGCCTGAGCTGAAACCGGCAGTCGGATGCTCCGCGGCCGAGCCTCCCAGCGCCCTGGTGTTGGTGTTTTAGAGTCAAGTCTCTCTAATTGAAGGACCGCGTCCGCCGAGCCTGTGCTCATTTTTAAAGCATCTATTTGTGATTTTTTAAAAAATTCATTATTCAAAAACCTAGTACAGGGCAGACCGGTCAGTCCTCCCCAAAGTGTTCCGTGAACATTTCCCCAGTGTGGGTAGGTCCCGGGGGAACGGAGGTAAATCGGGGTTAGTTTGCAGCAAGCAGAGCTCACAGCCCACTGGGGGTGGGGGGTGGGGGTGGGGCAGAGAGAGGCAGTTATTGTCTGGAACGTTCTAAAGGCAAAGCGCACATTCAACCCACACCTGCTGGTGCCCGGGCCGGCCGGGCCCTGTGGGCAGCGGGGGGGACTCAGTCCCCGAGCCTAAGTGCTAAGGGACGGGCAGGGCCCAGAGGGGTGAACGGTGTTCCTGGGCTCGGGGACGGACGGCAGCATTTGAGTGGGGCTGGGAAGGAGAAGTGGGGTGTGGGCCAGCGAGGAACAGGGTGGCAGGAAATGGAAATGGAGCCACAGGGGTCCTGGGACCCTAGGGTCCCGGGGGTCAGAGGCTGCATGGCTGGTCGCTGGTCACCCCTTCCCACGCCTCGGCCCTCGGGCCCTTGGAGCCTCGTGGCCACAGTCACCCGGGGCATAAGTGGAGGCCGTGGGGGTGCAGGGCCCGGTGAAGGCCGTGGAGGCCACCGCTGCCTCTGCCCGTCTCTGCCTCCCCCCCGGCTCGCTCATGGACAATCACACCTGAGAAAAGACGAGTCAGTTGTGGGCGACTATGAAGCAGGTGAGCTGTCCCTTGGCCTCGCCGCCTGCTGCGGTGACCGGGGGCCCGCGGGTCCCAGTGGGTGGCCTGTCCCCACGCCGTGCGTGTGCATGTGTGTGAGCGACTGTGTGCAGCGCGTGCTCAGGGGATGGCCGCCAGCAAGTCGCAGCCCCCTGTCGTGCGAAGCCATCGGGCTTGGGGGGTTGCTGCGCTGCTGCGCTGCGAGGTCGCCCCCCAGGTGCCCTGGGATGGGGGATCGGGGCTTCACCCGGGGTGGTCAGCAGCCCTCGAGGCTCTGCAGGTGAGCGGATCGGGGGACCCGCTGGAGTTGCCCTGGGGTCCCCGTCCCATCTCGGAGGGGGTGAGCTCATCCTGTCCAGTGCCGCTCCCCTGCCGCCCTTCCACCCGGAGTTGTGGCCGCCCTGGCCCTTCCCGTCTGGCGCCCAGGCCAGGCTCTCGCCCGAGCCTCCGCTCGCAGACTGTGCCTGGGGGACGCCCGTGTGTCAGCTGCAGCATCTGGGGCCCGTGTCCGCGTGTCAGCTGCAGCACCTGCACATCCCCACTGGGCGGGCGGCCGGGAGTCCCCTGATGGGGCATTGGGGGGATGGTGCAGGGCTGGCCGCGGGGCGGCAGGCGGTTGTGCCTGGGTCACAGCTGAGCAGCCACAACGTCCCACTCCCGCTGGGCTGCTGGGTGCTAAGCCTCGGCCCGAAGCCGCTGCTCCTCCTGCTCCGCAGCCTCCGTGAGCTTCGTGTCTCCCTCCTTTCTGGTTATTGGCCGGGCCAGCGGGGGCAGTGGCTGCAGACTCCCCATTGCTCCCCCCCCACCGCCACTCTCATCCCCATCCTCCCCTCCTCCCCTCCTCCCACCTCCTCCCCCTCCTCATTTTGGGAAAAGCCTCTCCCCCTCCGGCCCCACAGTCCTTCCTTCTCTCTCCCTGCCTGTCCCCTGCTTCTCTGATAGAAGCCCAGGGGGCCTGTTGAATCTAGAGCCTGCCCCCGTCACAATGACCCAAAGCAACAACAGACCAAAAAAGAAAGAGCCAAGGCTCCCCTGTTCCGAGGGTTAGGGGGACTCCACGCAGAAGCGGCACCAGGAGCGGGGGGAGCCCCTTGCAGACAGAGAAGGGGTCAGCTGCACCGTCTGCTCCCCAGGTCTGAGCCGTCCTGTGCGCACGCCTGGCCAGACCCCTGGGCCCAAGCAGCCCCCCAACCCCGGGGTCACCCCTCTTGCTCTTGTTCCTGTTCTCACCCCTAATGGCCGGTGCCCCCAATTGTGGGGTCTTTGCTTACGCAATCGTCTCTTGGCCGCCGGCCCTGACCCCCGACCCCCCCTCGGCTGGGCTCTGGCCTCACGCACGTCCAGCAGGCCCCGCCGACCGACGTCCTTCGCGCAAGAGCGATGCTGCTGTGGGGCATCCTGTGGGGCGGTTGCTTCTGGCCCCTCGGTGACAAGGACACACAGACTTCTGTGGCTGGCGCCCCAGGTTTCCTTGCTATTGTTGTTCTTAGTTTGGATAAATGACGCATTCACGTGGTTTAAGATTCCAAGGCAACAAGGGTGCATGCAGAAAAGCCCGTGTGCGCCACCTTCCAGCCAGCAGGACTTGCCCCGGGGGTGACCCAGGGGTGACCCCTGACCCCTACGTCCGCTCACAAAGTGTTCGGTACAAGGGCAAGCGAACGCATGTGTCCGTCCTTTCTCCTCCCTGTTATTCTTCATACACCCGGGGCTTCCCACACATGTTCATTGGCGCCGTGTTTTTTTCACGTAGAGATAGAGCCACGGCTTGGGGAGGATTTCCAGTGAATGCACATTACGTGACCTACGTAAAGAAGCCTCGGTGGATGGGCATGGAGCTGCCTTCCAGTTCTGTGCTACTCCGGGCGGTGCTGCCCTCGAAGCCTGTACGTGTGCCATTTGCACACTTTGGGGGTGCACCTGTTAACGGAAATCCCCGGAGGTGGGGTCACTGGCTCACGGAGAGTGGTAACCGCTCCAGGTGCCCGTCCTGGGCTCGTCCCGGCTCACTCTCTCGCCGGCCGTGAAGAGGCTCCGCTTCCTACAGGGAGCTCCACACGTGTTCCTAGGAATCCTCTGGGCCGCGTACAAGTTGGGTGGGACGGAGAGGCCCTCGGGGTCCCCAGAAGTGGGGTGCTGGGTCCCGGGTACCGTGGGCGAGGAAGCGTCACTCCGTGGCCCGAGGAGGCTTCGTGAAGGTGGGGCCAGTACCGAAGCAGGAGCTCACCGGGCAGGGGGGAAAGGCCTGTGTGACCCTGTCTTCCTGGCATTTTATTCCTAAGAGGTGTTTGGGGACACCTGAGGGTGCGCTCTGCAGCGTCAGCCCTGAGAGCGGAGACCGGAAGGCCATGCAGGGGTCGGGTCCACGCGGACGAGTGCTGCGGAGAAGCAGAGCAGCGGTCACGCTCGCCACCGGGTGGGGCCCTGGTACCAGCAACCGGCAGCGACTGCCTGTCACGCACGTCGGTGAGGCCCTGTTGGTCCCATACGCCGACCCCTGCGTGGGGCGCTGTCGTCTCCCACTTACAGCTGAGAACACGGAGGCTCCGCAGAGACGAGAAGCCCGCCACAGGCGCACAAGGGAGCGGCAGGGGTCCGTGAGGGCCTGTGGCTCCAGAGTGTCCCCCTGACCTGCCAGGGACCCCGCTGCCCCCCACAGCCCCGCAGGTGTCGCTGGGAGGAAGCAGTTACGGCTGCTCGCACGTGAGTCTGAGGAAGTTGTATGATCCTTTTTTGGAGGAAATATAGAAAATCTATCACGGCAGGGAAAAACGTGTGCTAAATAATATAATGGGGGGGGAGCTGCACATGTGATGGTTTATCTATTTATTATTATCATTATTAAATAATATTTTATTTATTTATTCATGAGAAACACACACGCACAGAGAGAGGGAGGCCGAGACCCAGGCAGAGGGAGAAGCAAGCTCCGTGCAGGGAGCCCGATGTGGGACTCGATCCCAGGACCCTGGGGTCACGCCCTGGGCTGAAGGCGGCGCTAACCGCTGAGCCCCCGCTGCCCACGTGCTGGTTTAGATGTGGTGACCGCAGCCGTGCAAAAATAGAAACGGCTGTGGGTGTGTTGACTTTTCTATCCAGAGAATTGTAGGACGTCCCGGGTTTGCTTCTGGTTGTTGTCAGAACCCTATATGGGTTGCTGTGTTCTGACTTTAGGAAAGTTGGGGAAATACGGCTACTTTATTAAAATTAAAGACTATATATATATATATTTTAAAGATTTTATTTATTTATTCATGAGACACACAGAGAGAGAGAGAGAGAGAGGCAGAGACACAGGCAGAGGGAGCAGCAGGCTCCACGCAGGGAGCCCAATGTGGGACTCGCTCCCAGGACCCCGGGGTCACGCCCTGGGCCGAAGGCAGCGCTAAACCGCTGAGCCACCCGGGCTGCCCAAGACTATATATTTTTAAAGTTTTTATTTACTTATTTTAGAAAAAGGAGCATGGGCGTGCGTGTGGGGAGGGGAGGGGAGCGGCAAGCAGACGTGTGCTGAGTGCAGCCCACGCCTGAGCTGAAACCAAGAGCCGGGCCCTTAACCGACTGAGCCCCCCAGGCGCCCCAAAACTAAAGACTATATTGAAGACATTTTCAGAAGTTACAGTATTTTTAATACTGTGAACATCTAAATCTATTACGGAGCAAACACTGGGATCTCGGGTTATAATCACTAATACACATTTTGGTCTTTCTCCCCGGCTCCTGACCAGAGAGACCTGAAAACCTTTGTAATTTCCTTAGTGATAAAGGTTCTGGGAGCACCTTCTGTTCTAATATTTGTTCTTTGACCCTCGTGTCCGACAGAGGATTCCTAAATGCCTTGGGGCTGCCCAGGGAACAGGAGCATCCAGTGATGTAGTGAGGAGACTCCGGGCCCCCACCCCACCCCACCCCCACATGCCCCCCACCCCCCCGCCCCGAAATTCAGGTGGGGGCCGGAAACCAGAAGTCCCAGGCCGTGAACCCCTGAACGCGGAGGAGGGTGGGGACTGAGTTAATAATTGATGGAGCAGGATGAGAAAGCCTCCCTGCAAATCCCTGCCCCGGGGTGGGGTGCTTACAGTCTGCTGCTTCCAGGGGTGCTGAGGGCTTAGTGCCTCCCGAGGGCGTGGCCGCCCAGCACCTGCTCCGTGCGGGCCTTTACCTGCAGCCCCTGACCTAGTGAGTCCAGCATGTTCCTGAATTCCGGGAGCGTCCCAGCGGGTCATCCACCCCGAGCCGCGGCCGGTGAGAACCTTTGCTTTCCAGCCTGGGGGCCGCCGCTTGCTGGCACCTGGACCCTAACCTGGGGGGCCCTGATGCTGACCGGATGGCGGGGCGCCCAGCTGGGTCACGGACCGCGGCGCGGGGAGCCGTTCCCTGCACACGCACCAGTGTTGTCACGGGGAATGACATTTTTGCTTTTAACTATGAAACTTGGAAAACCCAAGGAGTGATACTTGATACAAATCCAGGAGGTTAAGGAAGCAGAGGTTTTCAGAGGGTATCGCAGCCTCGTCGCTAATTAACGTAAATTGATATCCATGTCCTGCTGCTCACTCGGGGGCCGCTGCCGTCATTGGATTTCTGCGGTGATTGTTCCTTAAAGGTTAGCCTCGCCCTCCACGCTGATTGTTTTCCAGGGGCGCCGGGCGCCGAATCGGGAGGGGGCCCAGGATCGTTCCAGGGACGGTAACAGCTCTGACTGGTGGTTGCAGACACGTCACGTGGAATTCCTTTACTTGCTCATTCGTTCATCCTGCCTTCCTGTTAGGTTTTTTTTTTTTTTTTAACTCATTTCACTCACTCACCCATTCCCTCAGTCCCTGCTCCCTGACCTATCCTGCGCCTGCTGTGCCAGCTCCTGCGCTGGGTGGGAGCAGCAAGTGGCCCGTGACACTTGTCCCCGCCCAGGAAGGCTTCACGGGCAGAGAAACATGAACGAGCAGTGGTGATTCCAGAAACTCCAGAACCACTTCTCTGCGTCCAGGAGGTGTGCTCGGCCGCCGGGCGCTGTCACGGCCACTACAGGGAGCTGTGTGGTCCTGCCCCCGCGGCGCTCCCGCTGGGTCGTGGGGCCGGGGAGCAACCGGGAAGAAAACCCTTAAAAATTACCGTTACTGGGCAGCCCGGGGCCTCCAGGGTGGAGCGGCCGCCTTCGGCCCAGGGCCTGATTCTGGAGACCCGGGATCGAGTCCCACATCGGGCTCCCTGCATGGAGCCTGCTTCTCCCCCTGCCTATGTCTCTGCCTCTCTTTCTCTCATGAATGAATAAATAAAATCTTTTTTTTAAAATTAAAAAAAATCCCTGAACCATCATTTCTAAGGGGATTAAGCAGCATTCTGGGATGAAGAATAACAGGCCAGATTTTCTGGGCAGTGAGGGACACGTTCACGGGGAACTGTGGGAGCAGGGAGGGGCAGCTAATGCGACACACCCCGAGCAGTCAGGAAAGGCCTTGCCAAGGGTTTCCCCCCAAACAGAGTCTGCAAATGTAGGGAAGAGTTCAACGGGGTGGAATGCAGCGACCGGCAATCCCAAGGAGAGAACTGGGGTGCAAGGACTTGGAGGAGCCAAGGTGACAGTAGGATCCGCTCCCTGGGAGGTCAGCAGGTGCCTCAGCGACAGGTGGCAGAGAGGATGAGACGAGGCTGGAGAGACAGGGCAAGGCCACACCCCGGGGCCACCATGCCAGGCGGGAGCAGCTGGCCCTGTGTCTGGGCGGGGGTAAAATGGAAAGCCCTCCGAGCCGTGGCCCTAGGCACGTAGGATCCCCGTCGCTTCTCGTGGGTCCATAACACCAAACCCGTTGCATGTTATGCTGTGATTACGTTGTATGCGTGTAAGACGCGTCGTGCGCTGCTTGCTGAAGATTTAACCGCTTTTCTTTTTTCATTTCTAGAGAAAGAGGAACTTAAAAGTCCTCTTGGGGTAATCCACCTTTAGCTGCCTAAAAGCTGCTCCCTCACCCTTGCGGGGCTCGTGGAGGGCATCTGGAGGCATGTAACAGGGCACTTTGGGCTCCCTCCAAGCGTGGTGGGTCCGCAGGCATCCGGGGGCCACCCTGTGCTCCGGAGCCCCTGGCAGGCTGGGACCTCGCAGGGCGGTTGTGGGGGAACCCGGGGTGCACGTGGGCCGCGCAGCGACGGAGCCAGACACTCACAGAGGCCGGGGACTGGCTGTGCAGGTCGTCTGTGGGGGGGGGGTTGGGGGGTGCCCCCACCCCCTCCCTGGCGCTGGGGAACCCTGGAGAGACAGTCGCTGGTGGGGGGGGCTCCTTGCTGGTCAGGCACCCCGTTTCTCAAGTCTGTGGGTTTGATCTGAAAAACAAAGAAGTGAAATGACGTCCTGCCCTGGGAGATAAGACAGGGAGAGGGAGTTGATCCTGGAAGGACAGCTCACTAGGTCCTAGAGGGCCGGGCTCCCCTGGGCCCAGCATGGCAGGAGCTGGGGCTGAAGAGCCCCTAGGTTTTGCGGGTGTAGCCCCTCCCGGGGGTGGTTGCAGATGGGACAATGGAGGCCCAGAGGAGTGAGCGACTTGCCCTGGATGATTCTGCGAGAAGGAGGCAGGACAGGGGATGACCTCAGGTGGCCCAGTCCCCTAGGCAGAGCTACTCAGACTCCAGCAAAGGGCTGCTATGGTGCAGTGAGGGGGTGAGGAAGGAGAAGGGGGGTGGGGGAGGGGGGCAGAGGGGAGGGGGGCGGGGAGAGGGGAGAGGATGCAATGGGGAGGAGGGAAGGGCAGCGCCCAGACCCACCTCTTAGACCTTCATTGCGGGTCTTTGTTTTTTCTCTAAGTTTCTCCATGTCCCAAAGAAGGTGCTGCTTTGCCAGCCTGATTGTGTTTCCACCACAACTTGCGGCCCGCGATGCAGCACAAGATTCAGAAAGAAAAAGAGCAAGCCCATTGCTGCGTGTGGTGATAATACGAGTCTGTGTCCCACCCCCCCACCCCCCCACCCCCACGGTGACCTGCGGGGACAGCCCTGAATGCCTTCTGCTCCGCTGAGCCCAGGGGGGCGGCCGCCGTCCAGGAACAGCTGGGCCGATTCATGTAGAACAAAGGCGGCTCTTCTGCTGGTCGGGGCGACGGGCGTGGGGCCAGCGGGGCCTGGCCCCTCGCGGGGAAGCGGCTTCTAGGTCGGCTGCCAACAGTGTCGGTCCCCTGCATGCCCCGCGCCCCGCGCCCCGGAGCCTGGCTCCGCACTGACGTCCAGCTGTCTGTCCCAGCTCTGCCATGTCCGGGCGGGGCAGCCCAGCAGGTGCTGTCCTGCTGCTGCCTGGTCCCCCGTTCTGGAACTCGGCGCGTGTGCCCTGGCCGCACACACACTGGCACCTGCTCACTCCTCCTACGCGCCCCCACGGCCTGGCCCGGGCCCCCGAGGGATGCCAGCGATGTTTGCAGAGCCCGCTCCACGCAGCCAACGGTGGACACGGGTCAGCTCATTTCCTTTTCCCACAGCTCTCGGAGGTGGGCACAGTTATCAGACGCAGAGGCTGGGGGCGGGAGGTGTCCTCCGAGGCCTGGCCCGCCGCCCTGGCTGCGGTCTTCTTGGCGCCCACCGAATCCCCAGCCTCCTTCCCACCCACCCAAGCTCCTTTATCTTAGTTCCTCTCTCAGCCCACTGGCAGGGTCTGTCCCCCGGCCACAGGCCTGCGGCCTACGGCTGATCCATCCCTCTGCCCTTGGCCCTGAGCGGAGGGCTTGGCACGTAACTAGTGCTCAGAAAAGCAGTGAGTAAATAATAAGTAAGGAAAAGACACAGACCGTGAACTGCTTCTGTGGGTAAATCAGAGAATGCGAGAATAGCACTGCCTCAAAGACTTTGTTTTTGGTGCCTGTGTGCGTGTGCAAGTGCGTGTGTAAGGGGTTTTATGAATTACCTCTTATTTCTAAGCCACAGCAGTTTATAACCTTTCCTAAAATAGAGCTACAGTTCTTAACCCCGAATACCTTCCATATGAATAAATGGGGGGTGGCCCCAAAGCACCGTGCGAAGCGCCCGTATCGGCTCCTCACATGTCAGGATGCAATTAAACGACTCCTGATCCCGAAGGAGAGGCCGCCCCCACCCACCCTGATTCTCTTCATTCGGGCTCCAGGAGGAACCTGGGCATCGGGGGCGCATCTGGGCTCAGATTCCAGTTCTTCTCCCCCAGCTGTGGAAACACAGGCAGGTTGTGTATGTTTTCTGAGCCTGTTCGTGTATTCGGGACATGGAGGGTCACGCCCCGCTTGGAGGTGCTTCTAAGGCTTCACTGACTGGCAGAGCAAGGGGACCATAATTTTAAGTTTAGTTTTTATCGACACTGGGCCAGCCGCGGACAGGCAGCTGGGGGGGGGGAGCTGAAGCAGCCCCCGCCCCCCCCCACCAGACTCCTCCCTCCTCCCTCCTCCCAGCTCATTCTCCCCCCTGCCTCCCCCTCCCTCCCGTCCCTCCCCTTTCTTCCCTCCTCCCCTTCCTCCCCTCCCTCCCCCTGCTCTCCAGCTACAGGTTACGTGGGAGCAGCCAGGTGTGTGCAATATGACCCTGTCTCTCTGGCCACAGTCACTGGGTGAGGGGTAGGCGTCCGACCCAGGTCAGCCGGGGGCCACGGACAGTCACCCAGCCCCCCGGGAAGGGCCGTCTGGTGGGAAGCAGACACGCTTGTCCCATTTTGAGGCAGGAGATGGAGTCACCCCGGTGCTCAGGCCCGCCTCTGCCCTCCCCCCCCCGGGTGGCTGCACCCCTGCCCCGAGGGCTCCGCGGGGTGTGCAGGGTCCCCAAGAGCCCCATGTCAGCGCATCCTCGCACACATCCTGACTTGTGCTCTGGGAACCCGCTGTAGGGGACTCCAGGCTCCCTAGATGCTTGCCCTGATAGCTTCTTTTCCTGAGGCGAACTTCAGGAAGGGTTGCATCCTAAAAAAAAAATAAAAATAATAAAAAAAATTAAAATAAAAAAAAAAAAAGGAAGGGCTGCATCCTAGAGCCCTAGGGCACCTCGAGTTCTTCCCTGGCTAGTCTGTCCTGCTCTCTGAGTTTCTCGGCACTCATTTGCCCACATCCGTCACCCCATTTAAGGAAGGTCCCACGGGCGTTCTCTGTGGAAGGTGGTCACCTCCAGATGGTGGTCTTAGCCTTCACAGGCGGCCAGTCCTTACAGGCCCAGCAGGCCCAGTGAATTAACCATGGTCATCATGTCCCAAACTTTATTTCCGAATTCTGCTTGGTTTCGGTGTCCATCCCTGATACTATCAACTGTTTTGGGGGTGGGGTGGGGGTTATGGTACCAACACAGGTGCCATGTGAGGCCCCACTCCTGTGAGTGGGAAGAGGCATGCTCACAAAGGGAAGCAACACCCCCAAATTATCTGGGTGTGGCCTCACTCCTGGGGGAGATGGTGGGGAGGTGGTCTTCTGGCAAAAGGATCCATCAAAGTCCTTCCTTGAGAGGGGATCCATGTGCTCCAGGACAGAGGACATCCACTCTGAAGGTGAGGATCCAGAGCAGAAAGGCCTTACGGATGCCCAGAGCCAGCGGGGAGGGGGGTACAAACAGGAGTCTGGAAAAATGAGAATAAGACACCAAGGCACAGGGGACTTGTTAGCACCCATGAGAGGCCACCTGGGCCCTCCCTGACTAGCCGGCCAGGCCAAGATCTATCCTGGCCAGCTGTGGAGTCGCAGTGCGGAGCACTAGAAGTTGCCTGGCCCTCCAGTACAAGTACCTGCTTATGGTCGTCGTCACGTCATCCTCATCATTTTCCCTCATTTCTGGTGGCAGCCCACGCGCACGTGCTTCTCCAGTACCAAGTGGGGCCGGCACAGGGCTCTGTGCGTGAAGCTGTGCTCTGCTGGCCTCAGTCTCCCCAGGTCTACAGCGAGGGCTTGGGCCAGATGCCCTCTAACACCTCCTCCACCTCAGTCCGGTATCCTCCAGTTCCACGGAGACGCAGATTCAGAGGTTCCCCCCTCTCTGCCAGATTCGAGAAGCTGCTGGCATTGAAAATGACGTGCTGGGCAGGTCCGGGACACGTGGGCGCCTGGTTTTATAATCAAAGAGCTCAGAGCTGAGCAGTGAATAGTGTGTGTCTGCTTTCTCCCCACCCGTCCCACGGGGGCCACAGCAGCGTCTGGGGAAGAAAGCAGAGCATGCAGGTGGAGGGCGGGAGTGTCTCTCTGGGTGGGTGCCCTGCTTCCCTCCCTAGGGCGAGGGCAGCTGAGGCGAGTTTCCCATGCCAGGAAAGGGGCCAGTGGGTGACATGGGGCACTGGGCAAAGCCGAGAGGCGGAGGGCTCGGGTGCAAATGTTGCTACTCGTTTGAATGTGGGAGTAGTGCGAACCCTTTCCATGCGAGCCTCGTCGCCTGAGAACTGTCCCTGGTAATACCCACCCAGGGGCACGTGGGTGGCCAGGTGAGGACAGGTGGCCGTTGCACATAGGAAGCGCAGGTCACAGCATGACTGTAACTACTAGAGACACAGAAGGGGTGAGGGGGGCGGGGGAGGAGGGAGCTGGGGTCTCCCAGGTGCTGTGGCTCCAGGGCTGCTGCTCTTTGGGACAAACCCCAGGAAGTGAGTATGTGTTCTTGGTTGGTCACTCTGGTCCCCAGAACTGGTGATCTGACCTGGTGCATCCTAGTGAGGGGAGATTCCCGGGAGCTCTGCAGCCAGGTGGGAGTGATCTGGTCCAGGTGGGAGTGATCCGGTCCAGGTGGGAGTGATCTGGTTTGCGCAAGAGTGATCTGGTCCAGGTGGGAGTGATCTGGTTTGGGCAAGAGTGATCTGGTCCAGGTGGGAGTGATCTGGTTTGGGCAAGAGTGATCTGGTCCAGGTGGGAGTGATCTGGTTTGGGCAAGAGTGATCTGGTCCAGGTGGGAGTGATCTGGTCCAGGTGGGAGTGATCTGGTTTGGGCAAGAGTGATCTGGTCCAGGTGGGAGTGATCTGGTCCAGGTGGGAGTGATCTGGTTTGGGCAAGAGTGATGTGGTCCAGGTGGGAGTGATCTGGTTTGGGCAAGAGTGATGTGGTCCAGGCTGGAGTGATCTGGTCCATGGCCTGCTGGGTGAGTCCCCGCGACTGCAGGAGGCCAGGCTGCTGGGCCGCTGTCCCTCCCGGTGCCATTGGTGCCATTGCTCGCTCGGGCTGTTTCTCAGACGCACCCGCGATACTGCTGAGATGAAGAAAACACCCTTCGTTTAAGAGCGACCGTGAGCTCGTCCATTCTGACAAGGCGGATTTTCTCCATCACCTAAGGTAATGCCGCGTCTCGCCGGTGACAGCTCCGTGGGCGGAGAGTCCACAGCGCCTGCGGGTGCGGAGCCTCCCGGGGCCCAGGCATCGGCGACCCCCGAGCTGCGGCTGCTGGTCCGGGGCTCCGGGACCTCGGCGCTTCCTTTTCCTCCAGGTCCCGTGTGAAGGACAGGACAGGGGTGCGCCTGGCATCTCGGGATCTGCCTCTAACCGGGCGGGACACGGTCTCCCTCCCCCCGTCCAGGGGGTCTCGCGGCTCGCGCGCCCCCCTTCCGCGGGCTCCCTCCTGGGCTCCCTGGGCTGGGCCCCGCCTCCCCCCCCCCTCCCCGCGCTCGCGGGTCCCGGCGCCCCCGCCCTCCCCTCCCCTCCCGCCCCGCCCTCCTCCCCCCTTCCCCGCCCCGCCCTCCTCCCCGTTCCCCGCCCCGCCCTCCTCCCCCCTTCCCCGTCCCGCCCCGCCCTCCTCCCCCCTTCCCCGCCCCGCCCCGCCCTCCTCCCCCCTTCCCCGCCCCGCCCCGCCCTCCTCCCCCCTTCCCCGCCCCGCCCTCCTCCCCGTTCCCCGCCCTCCCCTCCCCTCCCCTCCCCGCCCCGCCCCGCCCCCGGGAGCCCCCGCCCGCCCGGAACCGTCCGCGCCGCCCGACCCCACAGCCCCGTCGCCAGCGCCGGCCGCAGGTAGGGGAGGGGCGGGGCGGCCGCGGACGTGCGGGGGCTCCGGGGCCGCGGGGTCGGCGGGGGCGGGGGCGGGCGGGGGCGCCCCGGGTGCGGGCTCCGGAGCTGGCGCTGGCCCCGCCGCGGAGGGAGGGAGGGAGCGAGGGAGGGAGGGAGCGAGGGAGCGGGGTCCCCGGCCGCCCCGACCCGGCCCCACGCGCGACGCTCGGACCGGACCCGCCGACCCCTGCCCCCCCGCCCCCGCCCCCCCCCCCTCCCCCCTCCCCCCTCCCCCCTCCCGGCTCTCCCTGAGGCCCCCGAGCGCGTGGCCGTGACCCCGGCCCCCCCCCCCGGCCCCCCGCCCCCCCCCAGCACCGAGCACCGAGCACCGAGCAGGGTCCCCCGGGCCTCTGGGCGCGCGGGGGGGGGGCTCGTCCGCACCTGCCCAGGCGCAGCCCCTTCCCCCCTGCCAGGGCGGCCGCGGCCCTAAGCACCCCCCTCCCCCCCCAGGAGCCCGGGGTCAGGCCCGTCCTGGGCAGCGCGGCCCCGAGCCCCCACCCGCGGGGCTTCTCCCTCTTTCTCGCATCCGCTCCCCTTCGCCCCCACACACTTGGGGTGCGGGGTGGTGCTTCCTGGGGGCGTTGGGGGGAGCGGGCTTGGAGCCGCCGAGGGGTGGGATGGGGTCGGCACCCAGCCCCCCAACCCCCTTCCTTTCTGGGACCTTCTATTATAAATGTGCCGGGGAAACTGTAAACAGCCCGGAGCTTGGGTTGGCAGGGGGGTGGGGGGGGAGCTACACAGCAGCAAAGAAAGTTTGTGTGTGAATCAGGGAAGGAAACTTTACTCCAGAATTTTCCATAGTCTTTTTTTTATTATGGACTAGCAGGAACCTAGGAAAGCACCTAGGAAAGCGGGCAGCTCCCGGGGCGGGAGGGGAGGGGAGGGGAGGGGAGGGGAGGGGAGGGGAGGGGAGCCAGGGGTGCTGTAGGGTTTGCCTCACAAGGTATTTCCTTCCCTCCCTCTCCTCCATTCAGTTCAACACTTCCCTGGGCCTGTGTTCTGTGCCTTGCCCAGTGAGGGCCCAAAAGCCCTGAGGAGGACAAAACCCGGTCCGGTCCTCAAGATACTTCCCATCCATAATGACTGACATAATCGTTCAACTGTGAGAGTAATTTCACCCTGTAAAGGGGTCAGTGAATCTGTCTGGGCCACCCGGGGCCTCAGAAATGAGCGAAAGGTTCCCAGGAGCTAAAGCAGCCAGAGGAAAACACATTCTGAGACACAGGGACAGTTTGTGCAAAGGTACTGGGGTTTCTTGAGCAGTCCGTGGCTGGAGCAGCAATGGGTGCAGTTGTGGGAGTTGAAACTGTAAATGAAGATCGTAAACTAGGGGTTTGGACTTTATCCTGAAGGCAGTGAGGAGCTGAGGAAGGTTTTGAGAACAATGATAAAGACTCAGGAGTCTGGTGGCTGAGGGAGGGGATGCATTCAGGGGATGCATTTGAAGGGCAGACAGAGGCAGGGGCCTCTCAGGAGGGTGCTGGTCCAAGCCACAGTGCAGGCCCAAGGCAGAGCAGCACCCCCAGGAGGGATCCAAGTTGCAGATTCTGGAAGCACCCGGAGGCCTAGAACTTGCTATAAACTTCTAAAAGCAGAACACAGGCCCGTAGCAACTGGGTAAGGCTGCTGAGTGCCTCTGAGGTTTGCGGTGTTGGCTTTTTTTATTTCTTGTTATTTTTAAAGTGGAAAAAAAAAATGTTCGAGACTTCAGACGTGGAGAAGGGTGTAACATGAAGCCCAAGGCTGCAGGCCCTCCCCTTTCCCCGGAGGGAGCACATTAGCAGTCGGAGCGGATGCTGGGTGCTGCTCCGACACCCCAGGCCTGAGGCCCTTGCCCTGCTGTGGGGTGTGCATCCTTCCCAACCAGCTGCCAGGCAGGGGTGCCTGGGGGCTCGGCCGGTGAGCACCGGGGTGTTGGTCTCAGCACAGGCCTTGTGAGGCCTCAGGTTGTGAGTTCAAGCCCCCGTCAGGCTGCACACTGGTGGGGGTGGATCACTGAGGTGACCTCCGCGTGGTCTGCCCTCCCTTGCTGAGCCCACGATCTCTGGCCTTTCAAGCAGCTACAGTCTTACCACGGCCTCTGGGTCCGCCGGGTGCGGGCTCAGCCTTAGCTCTGCTGAGTGGCTTCGGCAAGTCTGGGCTCGGGGCCTCCGGTTCCTGTCCGTAAACCAGGTGCTGCTGTTGCCAGGACCATAATTCCCAAAGCCACCCTTTAGCACACATACAACCGGGGCACACTGACGTCCCCTTGACTCCTCGCCATGTCGCCGAGGTAGGCGCCCCCCTTCCCCTCCACGGACCGGATCCAGGCACCGGAGTCTGAACCACGGGTGGCTTCTGCTGGCAAGGGGACAGCCAGGAGATGGCACGGGCCCCGCAGGCCCCTGAGGCCCTGATGCCCCACAACTGTGGGTTTTCCGTGTGTTCTGTGTGGGGGGCACCGGCCCTGCAGCGGGAGGCCTCCTGCGAGCCCCGACTTCCCTGCTCCAGGGGATCGGGGCCACAGGGGCACTGGATGCCCTGCGCTGGGTCGCTCAGTGACGTGGGGTCCCAGCCAGGGCCTCTGTCCCCACCACCGGGGGAGGGGAGAACAGGGGGAGAGCCTGGCTAGGCCCTCCCTTTTGGCTGAGTGGGCGTATGTCCTATTTCAGCCTGATGTGGTTTGTGTGCTTAGGGACGGGCGCTTAGGGACGCAGGCCTGGGTCCCACCCCAACCGGGGCCTCCCCCACTCCTGCCCTCCCTGCCCCTGCCCTGCCCCGCGGCCACTGCAGCAGTTTGAGGAGCAGTGGGCGTGGTGGGCAAGGCTTTGGGCTCGGTTTGGCCACAGACACGGTACTGGGTGACGCGGGCGTCCTGCTCTGGGCCGCGGCGACACCGTGCACTAGAGGCCTGGGCAGGAGCGCTGGGCTTTCCGGCTCCGCTGGCCTTGGAGCCTGAGGGCTGGGCACCCGGACACGGCGTGACCTCAGGCTGAGCCCACGGCCGTCCTTATAGGTGACCTGCACGGCAGCAGCCGCTGCGCCCGCTCGGCTCTCTGCGGCCCGAATTGTTTGCCCCCTGCTGCAGAGGAAGCCGGGGCCTTCGGCTCCTTGATGTGCCTTCTTCCGTGTTCTAGAAGCAGCGAGAATCACGGCAGGGAGCATGCCTGCCCGAGCGCTCCCCGGCCCACGGCTGTGCCACGCAGGAGCTGTGGGCTCCATATACCGATGGGAACGGAGGCTCGGCCTAGACAGATGGGTTCGTTTGCCTTTTTGGAGCCTCACAAGAGGCCCAAGGGTGTCCTGAGGGGCCCCACTTTGTGGATGAGGCAGGTGACGCCTGGAGCCGAGAGCTCCCAGGGCCCGAGTGAGGCTTCTGTACCTTCCTAGGCCCCCTGCGGCCCGGCCTGCCTATTGCACTCCCTGCGCCCCTGTGCTCAGTGCTCAGGCTGCGGGCTCAAAGCATCCCTGAAACCCGCTCTCCCGGGGGCTCTGGAACAGGGGCCAGCCCTAGTGTCCCAGGGAACCCGGATGAAGGGGTCACACCAGTGGAGGTGGCAGTGACGTCACTTATGCAAAACTGATTGAACAATAGCGTGGTTACCTCCTGCATCCACAAGGATCTCACCTGGGTCTGGCTCATTTGTCAAGCAAAAGCGGATGGTGTCTGTGGGCCTGCAGGGTGGGGCCGGGCCGCCTTCTCCTTTCTGAGGCGGAGGCCGGGCCCTCAGGGGCCTCGGGAACTACCGGGTTGACTTTTGGGGAGTGGCGAAGTGGTACGGGTGGCACGCCCCTGGGAAGCTGCTTCTCCCCTTCCTCCCAGGGTTTTTTTTTTTTTTTCCTCCTTCCTTTTCTAATTATAACGAATCCTTATGATAAAGGGCGTCTAGAAAATAAAAAAAAATAAAAGCTGTCCATAATTATGCCAGTGTGAGATAATCGCTGCTAACATTTGGGGGCATTTCCTTCCTGATATTTCCAGCACATTTTTTTTTTTACCCCTATGTAATTGTGGTCATACCACATTTATAATTTTTCTATTCTGACTTTTTTTGACATTATTTTTTTTAAGATTTTATTTATTTATTCATGAGAGACACGCACAGAGAGACAGAGAGGCAGAGACACAGGCAGAGGGAGAAGCAGGCTCCATGCAGGGAGCCCGACGCGGGACTCCAGGATCACGCCCTGGGCTGAAGGCAGCGCTAAACCACTGAGCCACTGGGGCTGCCCTTTTTTTGATGTTATGACATAAATATTTTCTCATGTTATTAAAGACTGTAAATTTAATTTTTAGAAGACTTTGAGGAGTCTCTAAGTAGATAATATCTATTTCTATTTAAAATCTTGCATTTCGGGATCCCTGGGTGGTGCAGCGGTTTGGTGCCTGCCTTTGGCCCAGGGCGCGATCCTGGAGACCCGGGATCGAATCCCACGTCGGGCTCCCGGTGCATGGAGCCTGCTTCTCCCTCTGCCTGTGTCTCTGCCTCTCTCTCTCTCTGACTGTCATAAATAATAAATAAAAAATTAAAAAAAATCTTTAAAATCTTGTATTTCAGTAGTCTGGGGAATTAAAGAAATGAAATAATGCATTTTATTTGTAAAAAACAAGTCTTTTTTTTTTATTTTTATGAACACGCTATATGCCAACCTGCTTTCCCATCCCTCTGTCGTAGCCAAGTGGGGATAGGCCTCGGTTCACCACTCCTCCCTCATTAGGCGTTGAGGCTGCGTATAAACATCCTGCAATGAACAGCCTGGTGCATAAATTAGGCTTCTCTTGTTATTTCCTAAGAGAGGGCCGAAGAAATGGAGTTACTGGCTCTCACGGCTCTGGCTGCACTTTGCCAGCTTGCCGCCCCGAAGGCCCTTGCAGCCTTGCGGGTGGAACGGAGGGAGCTGGTTGTCAAAGTTCTCGCCGCCTCATTGGGAGGCTCAGGGACCGTCTCCCGGGACCTCGTACTTCATTTGTTCAGCAAATACAAGTGCGGAGTTGGGCATCAGGAGGGGTAACGTCTGTGGTCCCCGCCGAAGAAGCCGGGGGAAGCCTGTTGTCATGTCCGGTCCCTGCTCAGGACTTGCCACAAGACCTTGAGCTTAAGCCAGGGCACTGCTCCGCCTACGTGCGTGGCCGTGACCATCCCCCGAGGGCTCCTCTCCCGCCGGCCTTTTTCCAGATTCCAGCTTTTACACCCAGACCCTGGAATCGCTGGGCCCCACCAGCCCCACCCCTCACTTCACGACCTGGGATATGCAGGCCCGGAGACAGCGCGTGTCTGCAAGCACAGGCGAGTCCTCTGGTTGCTACTCCAGCTCTTGGGGGATGTCAGAAGTTCTCATTTAAACCCAAAGCGAGTGCAGTTAGTAAAACCAAGGCCTGGGAAGATGAAGCAACTCGCCAGGGTCAGACTCCAGCTTTCCTTGGCAGCGTTGTCTCGGGAAAGCCGTTTCCCTCTCTGACTGGTTTCCCCCAACTATGAAATGGGAAACGGCACCTTCCCTGGTTCCCCTGCTTCTACTTTTCCACCAGTTGAAGGTTGGATTTCAGGGTCCAGTGGCGGGTCTTGGTCAAACGGGGTGCTTTTTGAGGCCCCGTAATTCTGCGACGTCAAGAAGGATGTCTTTAAACCCTCTCGCTGCTCAGCGATACCGCGGCTGGACAGGAGCGATGTTCCAGCAGATCTCAAACTTCTCATGAATATGAATCACCTGGGGATTTTGTGAAAATGCAGATTCTGGGGTCAGTAGGTCTGGGGTGGGGCCTGAGGCTCTGCATTTCCAGTGAGAGTCCCAGGTGACGCAGAAGTTGCCGGCCCGGGGACCACACTCTGCAGAGCACGATTCTAAGTCCCTTGAGAAGGGTCCAGACTGGGGCCTCCTGTCTTAAGGTCTTACCCTAGAGGCTCTCTCCACCCGTCGTATTTGCCTCCCCCTGTTTCCTTTTTTTTTTTTCTCCCCCTGTTTCCTACGCAGAGTCAGACTGTTTAGTCCACAGCTGCGAGTTTCTAGAATCTGAACAGCCCTTGAAATATTTTGCTGCCTAATTGCAGAGCGAGGTCGGGCCCTTCTTTAGAGAGCGACTCAGCAGGAAGGCATCTGAAGCCGAGAAGCAGCTAAAGGACCTCGCATTCACCTCAAACGTTCCCACCACAAGTTTTTATACTTAAGATTGTGGACATTCTTCTCTCCTCTCCGTAGGAGACCTCAGGAGGCCTCAGCCGATTTTTTATGCCTCTGAGCCAAGAATGGTCTTTACATTGTTAAAAGGCCGAAAAAACAAAACAAAACAAAAAAACCCAACACCAACCAAGCAAAAACCCAAATCTAAAAGCAAAGAAGGAGGAATATGCACGAGACGAGGTACGGGGCCTGCAAAGCCTGACGTATTTACTAGCTCACCCTTTACAGTAAAATTCTGCAGACCCCTGATCCAGAGGAACCGCAGCTTTGAGTTTTTCTCTTTGCAAGAGACCTAGGCTCGCTGTGTGAGGCCCAGCGGGGCCAGGATGGGGGGAGGCAGCCTGACTCGGGGGAACCGGGGGAACCGTGCCGACACCTCGGTTGTGTGCTGCTGAGCACATTGCTTCTCCCCTCTGCGCTTGGTCCTTGCTTCACAGAGTGGGAACAGTGGTGTCTGCCCGGCAGTGCCATGAGGAGGAGGCATGAGGAGTTTACTGCCGGTGGGTGCCCAGGAAGCCACCACTGCCGCTGGGGCGGCCATGTGAGCCCTCCCGGGATCGCTGGACAGGTTTCATGTCCCCCCCCCCCCCCGCCCCAATCGGAAAGTCCTCCCAACGTGCTGGCAACAGTCTTCCTGGAGGAAAGCGCCTGTGGCTTCAGCCCCGCCCCGGGCACCTACACAGGGGTTCCTGGGGACTTGCGCAAGGTCAGCAGCAGCGAGCTCTCTGCACAGAGGCCAGCCCGACCGCGGGAGGGCGGCTCTAAGAGGATGTAATTCGGTCCACAGGCACCAGCGGCCCAGCCCCGGCTGGTGAGTGCGGGAAGGAACCCCGTCTTCGGGGCTCCCTCCGGAGCATGCGGGCCGTGGGCCGGGGTCAGTGGTCTGCGGACTCTGTTTTTAAGTAGCTGCAGCCTGAAGGCCCAGGATGGAGGACACAGCAGCTTGGAATCGGGGGCAGTTAATTCTAAACCCAGCCCAGTTTGCAGCTGGGGCTCCTGGTGCGCAGCCTGGAAGCCTGTAATGCTGTTCTTTGCCCGTGGGCGGCAGCAGCTGCGCCCGCAGGCGTCCCTGGGAGCCTGTGGGGCGAGTCTGTGTGCACACCTGTGCACGCAGGTGTACGTGCACCTGTGCACGCGTGTGACTCCCTGGCTTCTCCCTTCGATGACTCTTGAGCGGTGGGGTCCCAGCCCTGGCGAGGCGCCGGGATCCGTGGGAGCAGATGTTAGTCCAATGGGGGAGGCTCACCGGGAGGCCGACGCAATGCAGGGTGACGGGGAAGGCCCTTGGGAGCCCTGAGGAGCTCACCCTCACGGGAGGGGAGCTTGAAGCAAACTTCCTGGAGGAAACGGGGCTTGGTCATGAGGAGGAGAAATGAAGACTGGGGATGGGAGAGAGTTCTAGAACAGAGGGGACTGGGCGAAGATTCCCTGCAGGCTGAGGGGGCAGCTCCGGGGGCTGGAGCTTGGAGGTGTGTGGGTGGGCGACAGGACCTGGGGGGGCTGAAGCGCCAGGGACCCGCACCCAAGACCACGGAGGACACGGAGAAGTCCGCTGAGGGTCTTGGACCTTAACCACGGGGCTCTCCGAGAACGTGGTGGAGCATGAGCAGGGGAGGGAAGTGTCTGGGCTTGCACCGGGGAAGGGGCGGACGGGGAAGGGCGGACGGGACTGCTTAGCAGCTGGGGGCTCTGGGGCCACCCACGTGGCAGACTGCGGTACCTGGACCCGGATGTGGGCTCCAGAGGGTGCGTCTGAGCAGGACCGTGAGGGCGGGACAGGGCGGGGGGGGGGGGGGGTTGGGGGCTGAGCGAGGGCGGGCAGGGGCCGAGCAGGGAGCTGGTGCTGGGATGGCGAGCACTGGGGAAGGAGCACACTGCGCCCGGGAGAGGCAGCGAGGAAGAGGAGGCTGGCCTGTCCCTGCGCAGTGAGCAGTGGAGGGTCACGACCAGCCCAGTTCTGCGCTGCTGTCCCGGGGAGCGGGACGTGCCAGGCGGGCGTCTGTGGGGAAGGCCCAGGTGGCGCGGACAGCAGTGCCGGCAAGCTGCATGTCCCCCGGGGCCCCTGCTCTGCCCCAGGCCGCTCCCCGACTCGCAGTGGCAATGTGGGGCTGCTGGCCGTCTGCGGGGTGGGGCCATCTGTGTGTGGACCGGGGGAACTGAGGGGACCGGGGGGACCGGGCCGCTGGGGCCGCGCGGGCTGCTGGACCCTCCGGGGCTGGGAGAAGCTGCTTGGGGCGGGAGCCCCCGGGGTGGGTGACAGGGCCCTGGGCGGGCGGCCGGGCCAGCTGTCCCTGGAGGCGGGGGAGCTCACTGCCCGTGGAGAGGGGGGCTCGGCTGGGGCACGAGTGGGGACGCCGCACGCCACCAGCCCGCGTCCTCGGGCTGCCCAAGCACAGCGTGAGAAGAGCGTGCTTTCTGGGAAAAGGCTCGGGACCCAGTTCATAACCAGAGTGAACGTGCGCCCTGGCTGGCGCCCTGGGCGTGGCTCGTGTCACCCTCTCCATGCCCCGCATCCAGCTCTCAGAGGACGCACCCGAGACGGGGGGAGCGACCCGACCACCTTCTGCAGGTGGTTAAGCGACGGGGTCTTTTGGTCCCATCCCGGAATCCTGACCGCAGCTCCGAAGTTGACCATGAGCTGGACTCAGACTCGCGCTGCGGTTGCCTTACACGCGGTGGGATTCTGGGCGGGATGAGTAGAGGCATGAGGTCTGGAATGATGGAGGTGAGAGCTCTGCTTGCCCTGCCCGGGACGGAGCTCGCCTCAGTGCCGGACGTCGGGTCCGGTGCCATCTGTAGGGGAGGGTTCATCTGAGGGGGTGAGGGGGGAGCTGACGCCCGGTCTGGGCTGGAGGACAGCGGGGATACGGCTTGTGGAAGACCTGGGGGGCCCAAGGCACCGTCTTCCTGCCTAAGGAGCTGCAGGCAAGCAGGGCGACAGGCCCGTGCTGGGGGACGTGCGCGGGTGGAGGCGTGACCCGAGGGGCGAGCCTAGCCCGCTGGCAGGGAGCGGGCGCCTGTTGCCCGAGGCGGCAAGTTGAGGCCCTGGGACCGTGGTGGGGGTGCAGGTGCGAGTGCAAGCACCAAGGGGGATTTTTAAGGATATATTTATTTATTTATTTATTTGACAGCGAGAGAGATCGAGAGCGAGCAGGGGCAGAGGGGGCGGGGGCAGCAGACAGCCCACTGGGACCCCAGGACCCGGGACCTTGAGCCCGACGCCCCACCTGGGGATTGGGGCGGATGACCTTGAGCGCCTGACCCTGAGATTCTTGGCCGTTGTTACAGGTGGTGCTGCTGACCCAGCGCGAGCCCGCCTGTCCCAGCGCCTCTCCGAGCAGCCCTGCCCCCCGCAGCCCTGCAGGTAGGTGCAGCGGACGCCCCAGTCCTGAACCAGTCCGGGCGCCCGGAGTCGCCGGGCACGGGGAGGTGGATTCGGAGGGAGTCCCCGCGGTTTCCCCCCGCGAAGCTCCGTGTCCCTGCCTGTGGCCTCTTTGCTCGGCGCCCTCCCTGGCCAGGGGGCCGGGCAGGGGATCCTGGGTGCCCCCCCCCGCCCGCCTGCTGTGGCTGCTGAACCTCTTTCCCTCTCGATGCCTCTGTTGGCTCTTCCGTGAGAGGTGGATCCCGGAGGTGCAAGGACGTCTCCGGGCTTGTTGACCAGGGGAGGAGTCCCCGCCCTGCGAGCCTGAGAGTCATGGGACAGCCGGATTGAGTCACGCTCGCCTGACGATCAGTCACGGGCGACCCGCGTGGGGGCTCCGTGCAGGGGTGCTGGGCGCGGGTGCTGCCGTCCGGGCTGGAAGTGCGAGACCCGCTTCATGGCCCAGGGTGGGTGTCAGGGGTGCCTATGCCGTGGGCGTCAGGGTCTCCCCCCCTTTCTATAATGGGGTCATCGTGAGGACTGGATGAGCCTGTAGATGCTCAGGAGCGTGGAGCGGCAAAGCGGGAGGGGCCTCTTCCAGGGGGAGACCCAGCGTCCCGGGCCGGGGCCAGGTGCATGTCTAATGGCAAATGTGCGTGGCTGGGGACCACCCCCCCGCAGCTGGTGACCTCACCCTGGAGGGGCCGACAGGGGAAGGGGCCGGGGACTGCGGGGTGGCCTCGCGGGCCGCAGCCCAGCCGGCTTTCAGGGTGGCTCTCCTCCTCAGGGCTCCTCCCCGGGGCTTAGCTGCAGGCCCTTCTGACGCCCCATGTGCGAACCCCGGGACCCCTAGCAGGCTGGCCAGGTGCAGGTGGGCGTGGGCCGCTTGCCAAAGGGCCGAGCAGGGGCCCGGGGATGCTCGGCTCTGATGCTCCTGCTCTCGGGTCTGAGCCCCGACGGCCCCCAGAGCTGACTTGCCTCAAAGCGACCTGTCACCAAAGACCGTGTTCACAGCAGCGACCGGGCCCTGCCTTCCCCGCCTCCGCAGACCCCGCAGGGCCGTTGGTTCAGCTCTGCGCCCCCCCCCCCGTGCCCCTGCAGGGTGCCCGCCTCGTGCCCACCCCTGCTGGGCTCGGCTTCCGCCAGGCCCCCCTGCCCGCCCCCACCCCCCGGAGCAGCGGCGTCCTCTCCTTCCCGAGGCCTCTGTCCCTGTGGCCCCTGGGGGGCCGGCCGCTCCGTGCGTCGCCCCCTCCTCTGATCGCAGGGCCCGGTTCACAGGGTTCTCGACACCGTCCGGCCTTGAGCCCCACAGGTAGCTGCGTTTGTTCCTTTGCTCATTTGGTGAGTCGAGGCCGCGTGGGGAGGCTGGTGCCGCAGTGGGCCGAGTGCAGGACTCCCCGCCCCTCGTGCTGGGTCTCCAGAAGCCAGAACCCGCCTTCCCCAGCTGAGACCCCGGGGCCAGGGTTAGGGGAGCACACGGGGCTCCTGGTGGCACCTCGTCCAGACGCAGGCCTCGGGCCTCCCTGGGAAAGCCGGGACCTGCCAAGCTGGGGAGGACGCCCCCGGGGCGGAGGGAGCAGTGTGGATGAGGCTGCAGATGGGGAAGGTCCCGGAGCCCGAGCCCTGGAGCAGGGGAGCCCCTGGGAGGAGCCTGTCCTGTCTCCAGGTCCCGAGGCTGTGATCCCGGCTCTGCCACAGTGTGGAGTCCTTGAGGCTCCAGGCGGGACGTGGCCGAGGCCCAGGAGCCAAGAGGGTGTCCCTGCTGGGTGGTGTCCCCCTGGGCGGCCCCCCTGAGCTGTGAGCACCGCTTCCCTGCAGCAGCACGTGTGGGGGCCTGCTGGGCTCCGGGGGCCACAGGGTCTGAGCCCGAAGCGTCCCTCTGGCCCTGCCTTGCTGCTCACGCCCCTAAACGCCTCAGCCTCAGTTTACCCATCTGTGAAAATGGGGGCGAAGAAGGGTTGTGGAGGGTTAACCGTGGGGAGGGAGCGGTCTGAGCCAGTGCTGGCGTGGGCTGACGGCTCTGCTGTGCTTATTCCCATTGGTGGGCAGCGGCCTGTCCGTGCCGTGACCTCCCGTGGGGGGTCCTCTGCGGCCGCACATGTGTAATCCTCCCATCAGCCCCATGGCGAGGACTCCGGGGCCCAGAGAGAGACAGCGGCTGCCTCAGGCCGCCCAGCCCGTCGGCGGCAGGACTGGACCTGTTCAGGGCCCCTCTTGCACTTCTGCTTTGTAATCCTGAGAATTAAAAGCTTCAGGTTGAGCGGGTAGGTAACAGGGAAGGGCGTCCTGGGGAGAGGGGCTCCCCACACGCTCCTGGAGGATCTGGCCGGAAGGCCCAGGACATTGAAGGGGGTGGGCCCAGGCCTAGGCAGCCGCTGGTCCCAGAGGGCAGGCGGCAGGGAGGGGACAGACGGCGCCCGGCAGGGGCCGCGGGCCAGGGCCCCCTCCCATGCAGCGCCCCATGGGTCAGTGCAGGAGCCACAGTCTCCTGAGGGAGTTTGGGGCCTCACGGTGCTGCGTCGGGGGTGCGAGTGCCCGTGCAACGGCTGCCCTGCCCGCGGGCGCCTGACCCGGGGTGCCTGGCAAGGGTCTCTGGGAGATGGGCTCCAGGGCAGCCGCTGGCCCATCCTGTTGCCCCTGCGGGTCAGGGTCGGGGACGGGGACTCCTGGCCCCTCCACATGCGAGTCATGGCTTGGAGCCTGGGCCTTGCTCTTCTCTCCCGGCTCTGCTCAGGCATCCCCCCCTTCCCCCCGTGGCTGCTCCGGCCTCGGCGGCCCCGCCCGTGGAATGGGCACACGCTGGCCTCCACACTTGGGGCAGCGCTGCCGACGGGACGAGGCCTGGAGACCCCCACCGCTCGCCGTGGCCCGTCCTCAGCCTCTCTGTGGCCTGGGGGGCGTCCTCTGGGGGAAACTGAGGCGCAGAGCAGCCACGTGCCCTCCCCAGGGCCCCACCCCAGCCAGCGGCCTCCACCTGCAGCCCGCTCCTGTCCCCTCCCTGTCTTACCTCCTGGGCCTATCCTGTTCCCCATATCAGGGGAAGCTTTGTTTGCGGTTGTTTTTCCTAAGAAGTTTCCTCTGTGGTGTCACAGGATGACTCAGCCTGAGTCATGGGCAGCGAGGCCCAGGAGGAGGCGGGTGGTGGGGGAGCGGACGGGAGGGGGCCCGCCTGGGCCTGGCTTGTCCTGCTGCTTGACGGCTAGGCCTGCCGGGGGCCCCGCGCCTCCGGCCCCCACCTGCCTGCTGTCCCCTCCCGAGGGGGGGAGGCCTCGCGCAGGTCATCACCCCCCCCCCCCCCGAGCCCGGGGTTTCCCCTCCACGGGCCAGGGGAGAGCGCGTCCTGGCAGCTTCCTGCTTCCCACCGCGTGGTGCCCACCGTGAGCAGGCCTGGGGAGCCCGGCCGTGCTGCGCAAGACGAGGGACAGACGGGGGCGCCTGGCACGAGCGCAGTCCACACACGTCGTGGTAACTCTGCCTGCACCGGGCAAAGCGTTGAACCCCTCATCCGCTCTGAGGCCACGCAGCCCCCCTTAGCTGAGCGGCCACGGCACTGCTGTCCGGGGCCAAAGCTCCCGAGGTGTCCAGAACGCAGGTGACTCCTCTCGGGCTGCGTGGGGAACAGCTGGTAACCTGCATTAATCACAGATCGGAACACGTCACGGAGGGAGGGGCCCTGGTCCCGGACCTCATAGCACGAAGTTTGGGGCCCACACTTTGAGGGGACGGGACTTGGTATCTCAAAAGATGGCAAGTGCGACAGAAGGTATCTAACCGCAGATGTGACGTGTACGTGGAACATGATGTAAGGGTCTTGGGACGTGGGCCCCAGGACGGGAGCCCCAGGTCAGGAGCCCCAGGTCGGGAACTCCAGGACGGGAGCTCCAGGACACAAGCCCCAGGACGGGAGCCCCAGGACGGGAGCCCCAGGTCAGGAACTCCAGATTGGGAGCCCCAGGATGCAGGCCCCAGAACCAGAGTCCCAGGATGGGAGCCCCAGGACATGTACCCCAGGGGACAGGAGCCCCAGGATGCAAGCCCCAGGACGTGAGCCTCAGGATGTGAGCCCCAGGACACGAGCCCCAGGATGGGAACTCCAGATTGGGAGCCCCAGGATGCAGTCCCCAGAACCAGAGTCCCTGCAAGCCCCAGGATGTGAGCCCCAGGACATGAGCTCTAGGACGTGAACCCCAGGGGACAGGAACCCCAAGATGCAAGCCCCAGGATGTGAGCCCCAGGATGCAAGCCCCAGGACGTGAGCCCCAGGATGCAGGCCCCAGGACGTGAGCCCCAGGACTTGAGCCCCAGGCCGGGAGCCCCAGGACGCAGGCCACATGCAGGGCAGGGTATGGGGAGCCCGGGCCCCATGTGGGGCGCAGACAGCAGGGTGTACATGATGCTGGGACGTGGCTCCAGGTTATAGGGCTGGAGACCCAGCAGCGGGACAGGCCCCTGAGCACGAGAGACCGCTTCTGTGTTGGTGCCTGGTGCCTAGGGCTTCAGCGCAGCCCTGCTCACGAAGGCCCATCTGCAGCCAGCGAGTGGGCGTGTCCCGGCCGAGGGGGCCCCGGGGAGGGGGGGGACGGGGGGCGGGGGTCAGGGCCTGGGCTGGGGCGCCCGCCAGGCCCCAGGGGCCAACCCGCCTGGGCTGGGCCAGAGCCGGATGATTCTCGTCTGAGCCGCCCTCCGTCCTGCTCCCGGACCCCCTCCCGCGCGCTCCTCCCCCCGGCCCTCTACACACACCCCCCACCCCGCTCCTGCTGCCAGCACATCTGATCTGCATTCCGGGCTGGGGGACGGAGCTGGCATGGCCACTGCGCGGGGCCCAGAAGCAGAGAGACGCCAGCTGCGGCGGCTCGGGGCCAGCATGTCCTGAGCCCTGGGGCTCCTGGGGCTCCCTGCCTGCTCCCCCCTGGTCTGCACGCAAGTCCCAACAGCCTGCCGGGGAGACTGAGGCTGGGGAAGGTGCGGCCGGGGTCTCGCAGATGCAGAGGCAGAGCTGAGGCTGGAGCCCACTCATCTGGAGGGGGGAAACTGAGGCGCAGAGGCGAGGCCGGGTGGTCCAGGGGCGTTGCACGGGCTTGTTGGGGCGGCCCGGGCCGAGCTGAAAGAACGTGGGGGGCCCTGCAGGCTGGGCTTAGCCTGCACTGGGGTTGTGGGAGGGTCTGGGGTGAGTGATGATGCACCGTCTGTGGGGAACTCGACTGCGCAGGGTGGGCAGCCGGAGGGGCAGGCCTGCAGGGGAGGATGGGCTGCGGGGGGAGTGAGTGGAGCAGGGGTGAGCGGGCTGAGCACCTGGGCCTGGCCTCCGTAAGCTGTCCTGAGCGCGGGGGGCCGCTCCGAAGCCCCTAGAGGCCCGGGCCCTGCAGGAGGACGCCAGCCACTGGGTGGGGGGGGGGTGCTGGGCAGGGCCGTGGGGAGCGCGCGGGGGCGGAGAAGGCAGATGGCCCGGGGTCCAGCCGTGGGCCAGGCACTGGAGCTTGTGTCCGGGATCTTGGTTCATTCTTCCAGCTGGTTGTGATTATTTTCTGAGCCGGGAAAGGAACAAAAACATTCCACTGTTATACCTCTGCTTATGTTTAAGAGGGGACGGGACTTAAGAAAAAATAAACTATTAAAATTGAAAGGATTAGTAACAATAACAAATATTATTCAATGTTTGATTTTGTTTTTAAAAGATGTTGTTTACTTATTCATGAGCGACACAGAGACAGAGGCAGAGACACAGGAGGAAGGAGAAGCAGCCTCCTTGCAGGAGCCCGATGCAGGACTCGATCCCGGGACTGCGGGGTCATGCCCTGAGCCCAAGGCAGGCGCCAACTGCTGAGCCCCTGGGCGTCCCTACTGATCCCAGGTTTGGCCAAGCCTGTGAGATTCCCTGGCCCCTCTCTGCCCCAGGACACGGACTCAGAGAGGACGGGTCGCCTTCCCCAGGTCTCCAGGTGCTAAGTGACCGGATGGAGACCCCGAGTGGGAGCAGAGCAGAGGCGGGCAGGGTGTCGGGAGACTCGCAGACGGGCTGCAGGCCAAGCAGGCTGTTTGGGTGCTGGCGGGAGGCCCCCTCCTGAGACCCCTCCCCATCCCTGGCACCAGCAACCATCCTGGGTCTCTGGGCCTTGGCTGGAGCCCCCAGCCCCCTCTGCTCTGCATGCAGGGGCGTCGAGGTCGAGGTCGAGGGGAGATACGGGCGCCGTGAGCTGTGTGTACAGAGCTGGGATACACGCTGGGAGTCTGTGTTTGGTTGCGGTGGGTATCGAGTGCCTGCTGCGTGCCTCCTGGTGCATGCCCCCCAGACGCCCGGCCGGGTGGCCGTCATCGCCCCGCCTCGTAGAGGAGGAAACGGAAGCATTGCAGAAGGGCCGCTTGCCCACGTCCCCTTGCAGGAGGGGTTTGGGCTCTGCTCACACTCACCCTGGACGTTGCCTCGTGTTCCCCGTGAGGGACGGTCGTGCGTCCTTCACCCAGTTGTCATCCTTGGTATCCTGAATCGTGGGGCTTGGCCCTGCTCCTGGGCCCTGCCGTCCCTGCTCTGCCCCACACCTGCCCCCGTGTTTCTGGAGGGTTCTGGCTGCAGGATGCAGACCGGCACCCAGGTGGACGGGCTCGTGCTTCCTGCCGGAGCCCAGCTCAGGGGTCCTGGCCGTACTGGGCCGTGCGAGCCTCAGGCACAGAGAAGGGCCTCACCGCAGCAGGGGGGACCTGTCACTACCCCTGGGGTCCTGTCGTCCTCGTTCCCAGCACGACGACTGCTGGTCTGCAGAGCGACTAACTCTGGTGAGGGCTGGTGGGTCCTGGTGGAGGTTGAACTCGACCCCCAGGCAGGCAGGAGGGGCCTTGGCCAAA
This sequence comes from Nyctereutes procyonoides, assembly GCF_905146905.1. Classification (NCBI taxonomy): domain Eukaryota; kingdom Metazoa; phylum Chordata; class Mammalia; order Carnivora; family Canidae; genus Nyctereutes; species Nyctereutes procyonoides. Next base: position 104,300 of record NW_026575135.1, on the reverse strand, counting down.
TGCACAATGCAAATGCACATGTTATTCGCCTTTGCTGTTTGTCTCAGGATCCGAGCGCCCCAGTGAGCTGGGGTGGCTCACTCGTCCCCTGAGTCCCGTCTGGCTCCCCACTGGGCAGCTCATTACCTCTCCAGACGCAGGCAAGGAAAGTGGCATTTTTGGACGTTTATTTTATGCCAGGCGTGGTCCTGGGACCCTCCGCATTTATGGTCTCCTTCAGTCCCCCCACCAGCCTTCGGGAAGGTATTCTTACCCCAGTTTCATCCGCAAGGAGCTTCAGTCTCAGATACTTAACCAACCCCCAGCAACTATGACTGAAGCAAGGCTCCAAGGTGCCGACCAGGAAGTGCTAGGTCCGGGGTGTGAAGCCGGGTCGGCAGGAGCGTGGCCACAGCCATGCCCAGTGCTTTTCCTCTTCTTGGAAAGCCTTTCCCCTGCAGCCGGGAGAGCTGCCCCCTGCGGCTCCTGCTCCTGTGGCTCTGGCTCAGGCATCGTGGGTCCTGCCTCCACAGGTGCTTGAAGGTGGGGACTGGGTCCAGGCGTCTGTTGGTCCCACGGTGATGGTGCCCAGTTGGGCCTCTGTCCTGCTGCTGATCTGTGTTTGAGCCTGTGTCTTGGGGGGGGGCTGGAGGGTGCTGCGGGGGTGCTGGGGGTGCTGGGTGCTGCGGGGGGTGCTGGGGGTGCTGCAGGGGTTCTGGGGGTGCTGCGGGGGGCTGGCGGTGCTGTGGGGGACTGCAGGGGGCCTGAGGGGGGCTGGAGGTGCTGTGGGGACTGTGGGGGGGCTGGGGGGCTGCGGGGGCTGGCGGTGCTGTGGGGGACTGCAGGGGGCTGCAGGGGGCCTGAGGGGGGCTGGAGGTGCTGTGGGGACTGTGGGGGGGCCGGGGGAGCTGCGGGGGGCTGGGGGTGCTACGGGGGGGCCTGTGGGGGGCTGGAGGGCTGGGGGTGTTGGAACTGGGGGTACTGCAGGGTGCTGCAGAGGGCTGGGGGGTTGGGGCTGCAGGGGGCTGGAGAGGCTGTGGGGATTGTGAGGTGCTTGGGGGGCTGCAGGGGTTGCAGGGTGCTGGGGATCCTGCAGGGTGCTGGGGGGGTTGTGGGGGGGGCTGGAGGGGCTGTGGGGACTGTGGGGGGCTGGGGGTGCTGCAGGGTGCTGGGAGTGCTGCAGGGGTGCTGGGGGGACTGCAGGAGTGCTAGGGGTGCTGCAGGAGTGCTGGGGGGACTGCAGGGGTGCTGGGGGTGCTGCAGGGGGCTGGGGGGACTGCAGAGGCCTGGGGGGCCGCAGGGGCTGGGATTCAGCTCTCGCCGCCGTTTACAGCCCAGCCCCAGCCGCGGGCCTGCCAAGCCTCCGAGGGCCAGCTCCCCGCCCCCGAGGAAGAGACCCGGCAGGAAGGTGCCAAATCTGGTGAAATCTGGCTGCTTCGGGGGCATGGGGTCGGGGGTGGGGTGGGGGCCCTCAACATCTGGGCCTGGCTCTTGGCTCTAGGTGGGGCTACCTCTGGAAGCAGGAACAGGGCCAGTGGCTTCAGCCCCTGGGATGCTTGGCCTCTTGGACGCGGCGTCCGCCCAGCCCTCCTGGCCTAGTCCCCAGCAGCTGTCCACACCCGGGGCGCACGTGGCCAAGGCGGAGGCCCAGCTGCTCTTCTGGGAGCCCTGTGCTGTCTCCGCTCTGATCGGAGCCGAGGCCCGGCTCCAGGTGCGCCCGCCAGGTACCCGTTACCTGTGACTGAGAAACGACAGTCCTGGCTTGGGCTGCCGTCCGCAGAGGATGGACGCGAACAGCGCGGCTGGCCAGCCCTCCCCTGCGTGGGCCTCGCCAGCCATCTCCCCCCGGGGCCCCCCCTCCGTTAACCGGGCCCCATTGTCCCCGTTGCAGACGGCTGGCCCGGCCCAGGGGTCTCAGGGAGGTCTGTAACCGCCCTCCGGCTTGGCCGCGCTGCTGTGGGGTGTGGACGCGCCGAGCCAGGCCTCTGCGGAGATGCAGGCAGGTCGGGGACGCACGTGGACCTTGGCGGGGCTCCCGCCGTGTGTCGGGCCTCTGGGCCTCCTGGCTTCTCTGTGAGCTACTGTCCCTCTCCCACTTTATAGATGAGGAAACTGAGGCCCTGATCACAGGAGCCGGGGTTCCCAGGTTCTGAAGCACGTGTTCTTGGCAGGTGCAGCGTCCCCACCCGCGGCAGGGCCCTGTCCGGTTTCACTGGGTTTCATAACCGGCTTCTCTGTTTACTGCCTATTGTTCCAATTTGCAAAATCCAGGTCTGGAGGGCGGGTGCTCCCAGGGGGACCTGGAGTGCAGACGAGCCAGGGAGCAAGCAAGCTGTGGAGAGGCTTCCCGGGAGTGGCCGGCTGCCCGCGGCACCTAGGACAACAGGGGAGGACAGGGGGTGTTGCCTCGGTGGCCAAGGCCTCGCGCCGTGTCCGGGGGCGGAGGGTGGGGGGAGCCCCGGAGACCCGAGGACCAGCCCTGGGAGAGCCAGGGCGCGGGGCGGGGGCCGGGGGTCCCTGCTGAGGGGCGCGGGTATGCAGGGCCCTCGCTGGCAGGTACGTATGCGGGAGCTGGGGTGCAGGCAGGTGTCTGAGTCCCGGGACGGGGACTAGGACATGGGCTCGCCCAGCACGTCGCCAGCCTGCCTCGCACGTTAGAGACCGGGCCTGGCCCTGGGTGCCCGTGGAGGCCCCGGGAACAGCCGCCTGGGTCTGCCTCCTGCTCGGTGCCCATGGCCTGGGGCTCCCGGGGACCTGCCCTTGTCCTGGGCACTCGCGGCGATGTGCTCTCCTGAGCTCCTGGCCGCCAGGCTTGGCCTGGGCGTCCCCGGTCTAGGGACTGCATCAGCCCGCCGTCTGGAAACGTCGTTGCAGCCCCTGCCCCTGCCGGAGGCCCCGCGGGACCCCTTGGATGGGAGCCTGAGCCAGGCCTCCTCCGGCTGAATGGCCCTGAGCAGCCCGAGCCGGCGATGGAGGGTCCCTGGGTCGGCCGCCCGTCCAGGCTGTGGGGACCCTCCTGCCTTTTTCCCGGGGGCTGCGGGGAGACTCGGCCTCGGACGCCCGCCCCGTCCTCCCCCGGAGCGCGGGACCCAGGGCCGAGCAGCGTGCTGCGCTGGTGGGGCCGTCTCCCCTGGAGGCTGGGGCCTGGACCGTCTGAATCCGAGGGCCCCCCGTTTACAGGTGGGGGCCCTGTGGGCTCTGGGTGGGGCTGCACAGCCTGCGCTGCCCGGCACACGGGCTTGTGGCGACGGACGTGGGGGACGTGTCTGGAGTCAGTGCCGGCGGCGGGCCGAGCCCTCGGGGGCCTCCTCCTTCTTACCTACGGGTCTTCAGCACCCGAATCCCCCTGCTGCCTTGAGGGCCTGCCTCCTCTTCCAGGCAGGCAGCGGCCAAGGCCCCACTGCCCCCTCCCTGTGGTGACAGTCGCTGCCCCGTGCAGGCTGCGGGCTCTCAGGCTAGACCATCCCCTGAGGCAGGGACCCCGGGGACCAGGCCAGGCGGGCGGCCCCGCGCGTTCTCTCCGGGGCGGGGATGACGACGGCATTTCCTCGTCCCACTTGCTTGTATTTTCCCAACAGTCTAATGAGCAGCTATCCCTTTAAGTCTATTTTTAATGGAATTATTTCTTTTTAAAAAGAGAAACGCCAACACCAGCGCCAGGGGACGCGTTCACGGGCGGTTCCGAGCCCCTCGGGGTGGTTTCGTCTTCTCCTCGGGGTGAGCACGTCAGGGTGGGAGCCACGTGCCGGCACGATTCCCCCTGTAAGCGTTCAGGGCTCTGAGAATGTTCTGGTCACCCACGGGGGGCGGGGAGCTCGCGCCCGGTGACCGTCCCTGGGCGCCCGCTCCAGCCTCGGGCAGCCAAGGCCGTCGAAACTCCCCTGTTGTCCCTTTCGGGGAAACTGCTGGCGCAGGCTGGCATCTTCCCTCCTGACTTTCTAAGGATGCATGTGGGGTGGGAGCCGTCCCGGGTCCTGGGTCCTGGGACCATCTGCTTTCTGCGCTCAGAGGCCCGGGTGCCTCCTGGGGACCCACCGGGTGCTGGGCCCAGTCCGCCCTTGCCCATCCCTGTCCCCGTCCTGCACTGAGCCCTCGCCGCTCCTCCCTGTGCTTCAGGGACCACCCTCCACCTACATTTGGCTGCGTCTTTGCAAGGAATATCGACGGGAGCGGGACGTGGGTGGCACCGTCCTCAAAGTCGGGGAGCTACCCTGCTCTCCAAGGGGGAACCGGTTTATGTTACATCAAGAGCCTGGGGAGGTGCAGGGTTCTCGGTCCTCCGAGTCCCCGGAGAGGGAGGGCTCGGGGTGCAGGCTCCATGGGCTCCCGGGACGCCCCACGGGCCCCGGGATAAAGTTCAGGCCCTCGCGGGGCGCACGGGCCCCTGTGACTCCTGCCACCCGCTCACCCCTTCTCCCAGGCTTCAGGCTGGGCCCCTCCTCCTTCCTGTTGTTTGGCCTGCGCCGTCCCCCTCAGTCGCTCTCCTCCTTGTCCCTTGGGGCCCAGGTCACAAGTCCTTTTAATCATGAGGCCTTATAATCCCTACGGTCCCCATCGCCTCCTCTGTGCGTCCCCTCTGCTCTTCATCTGACCCCACGGACCCCGTAGGTGGCAGGAAGTTGTGGGTGGTGCGGGGCGAGCTGCAGTGTGGGCAGCAGAGGCCGGGCAGGCGGCCGCAGCTTGGGGAATGGGGGCAGGAGCGCCCATGTGCCCGGTTGCAGGCCAGGCCCTTTGCGTCGACGCTGATATAGTCCTCGGCAGTGACTGCCACGCGGTAGACGGTGCCCGGGGAGGCTGAGGCCTAAAGGCCTTTCACCCGTAGTGGAGAAGGGGGCGGCCCCAGGTCCCCAGCTCCCCACTGTGCATCCGTCGTTGCACTAGGCTGTTGGGAGACAGGCCGGGGAGACAACTGGGAGACAGCGAGGGTGGAGCAGGGCGGGGGTGGACAGGGAAAGGCCTCCGGGAGCCGGAGTGTACTTGTCCCAACACGATGGCAGTGGCGGGCGGAGTCGGAGGGGGCCCAGGGGTGCGGAGAGACCTGAGACCTTCTGTACCCCTGGGGAGCCGATAGATGAGACCTGGGGCTGGAAAAAGACACGCAGCCCCGAAGGAACCCGAAAAACAAGCAAACCCAGAGCCAGCAGCGCCCACTACAGGGGCCAGCTTGGTGTTCGGGGCGAGAAGGGAGCCCCGAAGCCTCAGCTGAGGGGGGCGGATACCGTAGGCTGCTCCGGGGGCCAGAGGGCTTGAGGGCAGCAGCGGTGGGCACTGGGCGCCGCGGGAGGTCCGCCCCAGCCCGCCCCAGCCCGTCCCAGCCCGTCCCCTCCCCTCCCCCCCTCCTGGAGGGGCGGTCCCGGCGCCCGGGCTTTATAGGGCGCGGCGGGTGTCGTCGTCCCCAGTCGGCAACCATGGCCCCGCACCGCCCGGCGCCCCCGCTGCCCCCGCTGCTGTGCGCGCTGCTCCTGGCGCTGTGCGCCCCGCCGCCCACCGTTCCCACCGTTCGTGCGGCCACCGCGTCGCGGGGGGCGGCCCCGGGGCGGGTGCCCGAGGCACGGGTGAGTGCGGGCCGGGGGGCGCCCGGAGTAACTCTCTATTGTAAGTTCTTGCAGATACAGCGCTAGGAAAGGGGAGTAAATCAGGTGTAGGATGGAAAAACTGTTTTGTTGCTTTGTAAGTATCTCGGGCTGCGGCCGTGGGGCCTCGGGGCCTGGCCTCTCCCCCAGGTGCCCCGCCTGCCCGGCCCCCGCCGCCCGGGGTCGCTGCCCGCTGCCCGCTGCCCCCTCCCTCTGCTGTCGCCCTCTCGTGTCGACTGCCCCTGGCGCGGCCCCGCCGCGGTGCTTGTGGGCCTGACGGTCATTCCTCTCCCTCCCCGAGCGCCCGGCCGCCGGCTCTCCTCCTCTGCTTGCTTCCCCTCCCCGTGGCCCCAGCCTGCCCCCCCGCCCCCGGGGCTAACCGTCCGCTCCGCCCCACCTCGCCGCATGCCTGCCTCCCCCTCCCCTGCCGCCTCCTGCCTCCTCTCAACAGGCTCCTGCAGACCCTGCCTGCGGCCGCTCCACCTTTTCCAAGAAACAGATTCGGGGCGGGATGTGGGGGGCGGGCAGGGGGAGGAGGCGACAGCGCAGGAGGCCACTTGGGCTCGGTCAGCTCGCTCGCCCGTCTTGGGAGTGTGACGGGGACGTGGATGGACGCGGGGAACCTCCCAAAGAGCAAAAGCAAGTGGGCTGAGTGCCCTCGGGCCAGTCCCTCCTGCGTGGGCCCCGCGTCCCCATCGGCAGAGGGCGGTTGGGTCCTGAGCTCTCCGAGGACCCCTCTGGTTCTGAGAGCTGCTGCGGAGGCCGGAAGGGACCCCTGAAGCCCCGGGGACCCCGGAGCTGCCTTCGCCATGTGAGGGGTCTCCCCGGGGTTGCAGAGCTCCCGCTCCTGGAGCTCGTGGCCGTTCCTCCTGTGCCCTCGCCCCGCTGTCCCATCCGATTGGCACTGGGGGGGTGTGACGTGGAGACTTCGTCCGTCCACCACCTGTGAGCTGACGGGCAGGGTTGGGGGCCTACGCCCGCCCGGCCCTGCGTGCCGGCCCCGCTCGCCCACGGAGATGTCGCGTCAGGGGCTCAAGTGAGCCCTCCTGGGGCTGGAAACCGCCCTCCCTCGTGCCCTGGGGTCTCGGCTCCGGGGCTCCGGCCCTCAGGCCCCACCGTCTCTTGCAGCCCAGCAGCATGGTGGTGGAGCACCCCGAGTTCCTCAAGGCGGGGAAGGAGCCGGGCCTGCAGGTGTGGCGCGTGGAGAAGTTCGACCTGGTGCCCGTGCCCCCCAACCTCTATGGGGACTTCTTCACGGGCGACGCCTACGTCATCCTGAAGACGGTGCAGTTGAGGAACGGGAACCTGCAGTACGACCTCCACTACTGGCTGGGTGAGGCCCCTGCGGCGTAGGGGTCCCCCGGGCGAGGCCCCTTGCAGGGGACGTGTGCTGGCGCCACCTGGGGTGTTAGGGTGAGGCAGGTCGCCTGGTGCTCAGCCGGGACCCCTCATCCACAGTCACCCCGCATCCCGCCCCCTCCCCGCGTCTCCATCTCCCAATCTGCATGGAGCCCCGGCTGGGCCCTGGTCCGCGGGGGGCCGCCCCCCCCCCCCGGGAGCCGCGCTCACCTGCCCTGACGCTCCGCAGGCAAGGAGTGCAGCCAGGACGAGAGCGGGGCCGCTGCCATCTTCACGGTGCAGCTGGACGACTACCTGAACGGCCGGGCCGTGCAGCACCGTGAGGTCCAGGGCTTCGAGTCAGCCACCTTCCTGGGCTACTTCAAGTCTGGCCTCAAGTACAAGGTGGGTCCCCAGCGTCAGGCACGGGTGCACCAGGCTCGCTCGGGGCCGCAGCTCGGCGTTGGAGGGGCCCAGCCCTGGGTTTGGATCCTGGACCCTCCTCGCTGCGCGACCTGGGGCAAACCACACTCCCTCTCTGAGCTTCTGATTTCTTATCTCAAAATGGAGAGAAGACAGTGCGTCCAGCCTCAGGATTGTCTCCCTCACCCCAGCAGCAAGGGGTGGGCTGCGGGGGATGGGGTGGGGTGGGGAAACTGAGCCCGGGCTTCCCCAAGGCCCGGCCCATCCCATTCCCACGGCCCTGCCAACGGAAGGCCCCGGGCCGGTGTGGGCAGGGGCACCCTTGACCACATTCCTCACCGTGTCGTTAGAGTCTCCCTTGAACTTGGACTCTGGGGAGTCCCGGCCAACCCGGAGCCCCCCCACACCCCACGGCCCGGCGGGGCTGAGCAAAGCCAGCCAAGAGCCCCTGGAGGCCCTGCCCTAACAGGCTGTGGGGCAAGCCAGCGTCCTGGGCGCTGGAGCACCTCCCTCTGCGCTCGGTCACGGGAGAGCCTGCCCTGCACCCAGGCAGGGCGCGGGGAGGGGTAGCTGGTGGACACTTGCCCCGGGCTTGGCCCCCGGCAGGGCTCAGGGAAGGCTGTAGGCTAAGGAGGGGGTCACAAGCCCTGACGGTCGGATGGGCCTGAACGTCAGAGTCCAAAAATCTCATTTGAAGGGAAGGAGGGAAACTGAGGCACAGCAAGGTCAAGCACCTGGCCCAGGGTCACACAGCAAGTCACCCAGAGCCAGGAATCGGCTCCCGGCATCCCGGCGTTCCTCCCAATACACCGGCCGGCCTCTCAGGAGGGGTGAGGCCCCGGCCATGCGGTTGCTGTGCCGTGTGGCCGTAGGGGGTCATGGTCCCACCCGGGGCTTTGGGGTCCTCTGTGCGACAGGGTGGAGTGGGGTCTGCTCAGGGGCACACGGGATCGGATAATGGGAAAGCCCTCGGTGGTGGAGATGGTGAAGGTGGGGTGCATTCTGGGCACAGGGGTGCGGCCGGGCTGGTTGCACTGGGGCTCCCCGGTGCCCCCCACAGCCGCTCCTGCCCAGCCGCCCGGCACCACCCTCTCCCTCTATGAGGCCTTGTACCTGAAGCCCGAGAGCTGGGAGGGAGCGACCCAGGCCCCAGAGCTGTGGAGGGACCAGGCGCTTGCAGCTTTTAGAGCTGGAAGTGGAAAGAGCACTTGACGAGGAGTGCACGGGGGGGGGGGGTGGCGGTGGAGGTTCAGGACCCAACGCTCCCCCCAAGTGCTGTGCGGCTTGGGGCCTCGGGCTCCCGAATGTTCATCGACCCCGTAACAACAGTGCCTGTTTACTGTGTGGACGCGGGAGAGGTTAGCAGCTACGCGGCTGCTAAGTGATGGGGCCGGGGTCGGGTGGGGCGGCCTCCCCGGGCTCTGGTCCCAGTGCCGACGGGGCCTAGGAATCCGCGTGGGTAGCAAGCCTCCTCTGCCCTGCGTGCTGTTCCCAGGATGTTCTTGGACCACACTCGGAGGAATGCTCCCCGGAGTGGGTTCCCAGCCCAACCCTGCATTTGGGACTTCAGCCCTGAACGGCCCAGGCTCCTCCTGGGGGAAACGGGGGCCCAGAGCCAGCCCCGTCTTCTGCCTTCTGCAAGCCTTCCAGCTGCCCCCGCACTTGGCAGGCCCAGGGTTCTGGCCTGGAGCCCTCATCAATTATAGATCCCCAAGGAGCAGAGCTTGTGACGCAGGACGTGTTTCTGCTCCTCGGCTGAGGCTCCTCCGCCCTGAGAAGGGCGGGAGGGAACTGACGGAGCCCGGGGAAGGGGATAGACGGAGCCCTGGGAAGGGGATGGAGCACCAGGAGGGCTGTCGTGGGGCAGGCCCCTCTCACTCCAGCCCCAGATCCCCCAAGAACTGCGCTTGCCGGCGTCTGTCCATTTGTCCTCCTGCTCCCCATCCGCCTCTCGGCATCCGGAGACCCCTCGTGTTGGGTTGGTTGAAACCCTTGGTTCCAGCAGAATCTGGGCTGAGCTGAGTCCGAGGAGCCCCTGACTGGGCATCACCTGGGCCCCTCCCAGCCCCCTCCCAAGGCTTAGATAAGGAACCCGGAGTTCAGGGCGTGTGGGTCACCGCCCCGGCCAGTGCAGTTTTCTTTGTTTTAGAAACAGTTCAACATTTTTAAAAATGTAAATCTTTCTAGCTTTTTTTTTCTTTGACTCCAAGAGTAATACAAGCTTTTTGTAAAGTGTCAAACGTTAGAGAAATACAGGTTTTATTTTTTAAAAAAAATTTTAGAAGAAAAAAGAACTTTTCTTTTTCTTTATTTTTAAATAAGAAAAATTTATTTACTTATTCATGAGACACGGAGAGGGGCAGAGACCCAGGCAGAGGGAGAAGCAGGCTCCACACAGGGAGCCTGACGCGGGACTCGATTCCAGGACCCTGGGTTCGTGCCCTGGGCTGAAGGTGGCGCTAGACCCCTGCGCCCCCCGGGCTGCCCTATATATCATCACTTTAATTTGAAAAGTGACTTTTAAGACCATTTATCCTTGCAAAAAAAAAAAAGACCATTTATCCTATTGAATTTTGTTCAAATAATGTGAGTCCAGTGTCTGCCCACCTAACGATTAAGACCATAGAAAGCAACAGCCAATTCTAAGGATTACAGTGAAAATTTCCACCTCCTGCATTTATGGAGACGCACTAATGTCTTCCGAGAGCTTGCTCTTTCCCTGTTGGCGTTCCCGAGTCTAATTTCCTAGACTGGCAAGTTAACTAAACAGGAGGTTTGTGTCCACAATCATGAGCTATCAAGCATTCCTTTACCTTATAAATTCACCCAGAATTAATTTGTTGAAACTGACATTTGTGACATAACTTAAGAAAAAAATCTACAATTTTTTTGTACATTTTCTTACAGAAAATGTCTTTATTTATTTTTATTTATTTTGTAAATGTCTCTTTTTAAATAACAAATGGCACGCTTGAGCAAGCGAGATAGTTTAGAAATGTCTAAGAGTTAGGAGTTCAAGGCCTTTCTTCCTCCACGTCCCATTTTCTCGTCTCTGAGGAGTTCGTGGAAGTGGTTGGTTTGTCCTTCCCGCACCTTCTGCAGAAGCTGTTCGGATCCACCGTCTGCTTACCTCTGGCCGGGTGAAGGGCCTCAGACTCGGGAGTTCCTGGGGGCGACGGGCAAGGCTGGGCCCCTGGTTCGGCCACCACCTTGCCAGGACCCTGGGCTCAGGCTTTCACCTCTTTGTACCTCAGTTTTCCAGTCTGTGAAGTGGGGTAATGGGAGTCCCTACCCTAGGGGCTTGTTAGGACCAGGCTGCCTGTCCAGGCAGGTGCCCCGCTGGGCACGGCTCACCAGGTGGCAGCCCTGCGGTCCTGCCCGGGCAGCGCCCCCATGGGAGGGGTGACGCGGGTGGAGGCTCGGTCACCCGGAGCCTGGTGCTCGGCCTGGTGCTCGGGGGAGCCGGCGGGGCACTGCCCTCCCTGCAGGAGAAACGCTACTGCCCTGGGCGGTGCGGGGCCGGGCCTGGGTCGGCGCCTCGTCAGGGCCTCCGTGAGCTCCTCTGGGCACCCAGGTTGGCGGGTGCGGGCGCGGACCCCGTCCCTCCTGTGCTCCAGTGGCAGCACCACCCTGACTGCCCGGAGCGCGGGGGGGCCCTCCTGGGCTGGCAGATGGGGGGAGCGGGACCCCCTCCCGATGCTGCCCTCCTGGGCTGGGAGATAAGGGGGTGCGGGGGGATAATGGCCCCTTCCTCACCGGGACCAGTGCTTTCGTGCCGCCTACTGTGTGCAGACGTGGCAAGAGAGGGATATAAGGTCGCACCCTCAGCCCCTTGACCTCGTGGCCTCTGTGCCGCGGACCCGCTTGGCTTTGCCGCGCTCTGCAACGTGAGGCAGCGGCGAGGGGCCTGGACGGGGCGGCCGGTCCCTGCTCCTGGAGCCGTCCGGCCTCGGCCCCCTGGGCAAGGAGCCGCCGGACAGTCACCGGCATCCTTGGGCCTCGGTTCACCACGGGTAAGGTGCCAGCCCTGCAGGGACCTGGTCGTCGCGGGCCTATCGCAGTCACTCGGGGCCTGGGGCTGCAGTGGGGAGGCCAGCCCGCCGTCCCCTGTCCCGGGACCCAGCCACTGCAGACGGGGGCAGAGCAGGGATTTGTGTCCCCACTTCAGAGAGGGGGGCCTGAGGCCAGAGACTGGACGCCGCCCCCCGCCAGTCACCCGGCGCTGGGCCGGCACCACGGCTGCCCCTGAAGGCCCGGCGGGCGGGAACCGGCGGGGAAGGTGGCTGGGCTGGGCCGCGTCCTGGGGGCCCCGGAGGACGGGGGTCTTGGGATTCGCATCTCTCAACCTGGCTTGCAGAGCACCCGAGCACACACGGGGTGGCTTCGCGGAGCGCACGGGCAGGCGTGCTGGGAGGCTGCTCGCTGCGGACACGGCGCCCGCGGCCTGTGGGGCCTTCCCGGGGCTGCGCGGCCACCGCGGCTCGGTCACGCTCAGGGAGCCTCTGGGATCGCGGGCCCCACCCTGCACCGTAACTTGGAGGACAGAGCTCCTCAGAGCTCCCTGGCGCCTGCTGGTTTTGAGAAACGGGCGTCTGTAGCTCTTGGGTTCGGGGACGCCCTGGGGCCGTTAGCGGAGTGGGAGGCTCAGCGGACGCAAGTAGAACCCGCGGGCACGGAATCTGCTGGAAGGCCGCGCCCACAGGCCAGGGTTTTCTCCCCCTGCCCTCCCCCCGGGCCCGGCGCTGCACTGACCTGTGTCCTTGCCCCACCAGAAAGGAGGCGTGGCATCGGGATTCAAGCACGTGGTCCCCAATGAAGTCGTGGTGCAGAGACTCTTCCAGGTCAAGGGGCGGCGCGTGGTCCGAGCCACCGAGGTGCCCGTGTCCTGGGACAGCTTCAACAACGGCGACTGCTTCATCCTGGACCTGGGCAATGTGAGTCCTGGCCCGACCGGGCCTGCCCCGGGAGGTGGACGCGCCGTGTAGACGTGGGCCGTGTGGACCCGCGCGCAGACGTGGGCCGGCCAGGGCACAGCAGCCCCCCGTGGGCATGCACCCTGTGCCTGTCGGACACGGCCGCAGAGGCCGGGGTGCAGGGGCCCGCGTGCAGAGCCTCCTCCCTGTCGGCGCAGGCGTCACACGCACGTGCACCCGGGCTTCACCTGGCGCGAGGTCCCAGCGCATGTTTGTGTGCCCGGCTCATGCGCCTGTTCACGCAGTCGCTCGCTTACACACGCGGGCAGGCGTGAGAGCCATCGGCTCTTGCCGCAGACGCACGCCTGCCCACGGTGGTGGCCTGGATGTGCCGTCCGAGGGCCTGCACCCACGTGTGTCGCGCGTGGTGCCCCCGTGTCTGAACCACACACGCGGCATCGTTGTCTCCGTCCGCGGACTCTGGCCGACATCCCGCTCCTGAGATCTGCCGCTCGGCGCGTCCTCGTGGTCCCCCACCCGGCTCGCGTGCCGGGCGATCTGGGCCGCTGGGCCCCGCTGGCCTGTGCTTCTGGGTTGAGGGCCGCGTGGACGAGATTCCACTTTGAGGCGGGGGCAGGTGGGCCCTGAGCGCTCACGGGCTGGAGGCGCCGAGGCGCACGGCCCCACCACGGGCCACCACGGGAGCCGGCGGTTCTGTGCGCACGGCCCGTCCGGGCGGACCCAGGGGGGCTCCCCACTGCGCCCCTGGCCGCACCGCCTGACGTCGGGCCCATCTCACAGAACATCTACCAGTGGTGCGGCTCCAACAGCAACCGATACGAGAAGCTGAAGGCCACGCAGGTGTCCAAGGGCATCCGGGACAACGAGCGCAGCGGCCGCGCGCAGGTGCACGTGTCGGAGGAGGGCGCCGAGCCCGAGGCGATGCTGCAGGTACCGCGTGCGGGCTGCGGGCTGCGGGGAGGGCCCGGCCTCGTCCGCATCGGTCAGGCAGCTGGGAGGGGACTTCATCTCCCACTAGGCTGGAGCTCCTGGGGGACAGAGCTTCCCAGCAGCTCCTGGAGTCCCCGGAGGGGGCTGGGCCCAGGCCTGGTGAGCCCCAGCCTCCAGCTGGAGGGGCCCAGTGCTCCCGGGGAGTGGAGAGGGACCCGGCGCTGGAGCCAGGGTAGAAGGGGCAACTGGCCCAACGTCCCCTCCCCTCTTCTGATCAATCCTAAGGTTGGACGGTCTGGGAGGCGTTGCCAGCCGTCGTGCTTTGGGGACATATCAGTAGAGGCAGAGCTCACCAGGGAGAGGAGGAGCCATGAGCTCGGCTGCCTGCCCTTGGCTTCTGCTCGTCTGGGGGTCGGGTTGAGCAGAGGGAGCCACAGGGGCGGGCGGGACCCCAGCCGGCCCGGAGCAGAGGCAGAGGCGTGAAAACAGGCTGTGAAATCACAGCGACCCGGGGGCAGACGCTCACTTGGCCTCCTCACGGCTGCGCACACAAGTCGTTCAGCCGAGTGCACCGCAGAGTCCGCCCGTGAGGGGACGGCGGGAGCTGGGCCCCCAGCAACGGCGCAAGCGTCCCAGCGCGTGTTGGGACGTGTTGGTCCCATAGGCCCGGGAGGAAGGGGTAGTGTCCGCGGGGGTCCCGGAGGAAGGGGTAGTGTCCGCAGCGGAGCAGGGGACCTGCGGGGCTGGAGGGGCCCCGGGAGGGGCGCTTGGGAGCCAGGCGCTCCCCGGGCTTCATGGCCACCCGTCCTGCCGCCCGTCGTCTCTCGTAGGTGCTGGGCCCCAAGCCGGCTCTGCCCGCGGGCGCGGAGGACACAGCCAAGGAGGACGCGGCCAACCGCAAGCTGGCCAAGCTCTACAAGGTGGGTGGCGGCCGCTGCGGTCCCTGGTGTGGGGTCAGGACGGGGGGCAGGGACCCGGTCCCCCAGTGCACCGCCCGGGGCCCTGAGCACCCTGAGCACCCTGAGCCTCCACCCTTGGGCCGGGGCCTCGGTTCGCACATCTCCGCCAGACGCCCGTCTGCTTCCGTCCCCTTCCTGCCCAAGAGTCAGGAAATTCGACCACCTGTGAGCATGTGCGTCGTGCTCACCTGTGCGGCTTGGGCAGCGCGTATTCTCGCTCCAGGTCTCAGTTTCCTCATCTGTAAAGTGGGGAGCGGGACAGTGGGGCCCACTTTGCAGGATTTCTAGCAGCCCACAGAGAAAACCGATGGAAAATGTTTTAGGAAAGTACTTGGGGAAATGCTACAGAAATGGGGGGGGCGTGTGGAGTTATTTCATTTGTAGTTTATTTCTTGTGATTTTTTAAAAAGATTATTTATTTGTGAGAGATGCAGAGAGAGAGGCAGAGACATGGGCCGAGGGAGAAGCAGGCTCCATGCAGGGAGACCGACGTGGGATTCGATCCCGGTACCCCAGGGTCACGCCCTGGGCCCAAGGCAGATGCTCACCCGCTGAGCCCCCCGGGCGCCCCTGTTTCTTGTGATTTTTAAAACTCAGGCTGAGCTTGAGCTAAGGAGCGCTGGTGGCTGAGCGCTGGGTGAAAGGCCGGCCGAGCCCGTGATGCTCACGTCGCACCCTCGGCTTGTTTGTGGTGAAATAACAACGAGATGGGTCCAGGTTCTCATCGCCTCCGATGAAGAACCACATGAATTTTTATCCCAAATATGAAGAAGTGTACGCTCATTGGAAAAAACAGTGATAAAAAAAATCGAGTCAACCCAGCGTCACTAGTTTAAGATAACAAGTGCTATTTTTGAAATGATTTCATTGTAAAAGTCACAAAACACAATTTTTTTACAAAACATTTTTTAAAACACAATTTTTTTTACAAAACACATTTTTATTTTATTATTATTATTTTTTAATTTTTTTATTATTATTTTTTTTACAAAACAATTTTTTTACAAAACACAATTTTTTAAATTATTTTTTAAATTTTATTATTTACAAAACAATTTTTTACAAAACAATTTTTATTATATTATTATTATTTTTTAATTTTTATTATTATCTTTTTACAAAACACAATTTTTAAAGACGGCCCCTCCCGCACCTGGTTGAAGGGTTACCATGGTTACACGGCTGTCGTTTCACTGCAAGAAGATCCAGATTTCATCCTTCTGTATCTGATGACACACTTTTCCGTCTTTGTTTGATATAAACGGACCCAGATTGTTCGAGCTTCTCTGTGACCTTCTTTTTCCCTCTCAGCTTCCCCGGGAATATCTTTCTACGGGAGATGTAGGCGGCCCTTGGTAGTGGCCCCGTCGTAGCCTCTCCCGTGAGCTGACTGTGATGGGCGTTAGGCTGTGTTCTCCTTTTCTGATCACAAACAGTCCGTCTTCGTGCACTTGGGCTGAGGATGGCTTGTGAGCAAGTTCCCAGACGTGGATTTTGGGGTCGGAGCCTGATTTAGGAAGTCGGTGGTTGGAAATACTGGTTCCGGAGTCCGATTGCCCGGCCTCGGATCCCAGGCCTGGCTTTCTGGCTGTGCAGTGACCTACACCTCTCTGTGCCCTGATTTTTTTGCAAAAAAAAAAAAAAAAAAAAAAAAAAGGAGGTAGTAATGGAGCAGTGACAGGGCTTCGGCAGGGGGAGAGGAGCTCTCCCATGACAGACGTCATTAAATTGGACAATTGCTCAGAACAGGCCTGGCGCACGGTGGGGGGGACTCCGAGAGGGGAGCTCCGCTACCTGTGCCCCAACGCCACATCGGCCGTTTCCGGGGGCTCCCAGAGTACCCGGGGCCTTGTCAGTGCTCGCTCTTGCCGAGGGTTTGCATTACAAGTGTAATTTGTAATTTTGTGAAAGGTTTTCATTTTGGAATGATTTTAAGGGTCACAGAAAACACGGGTGAAGGTAGCCCAGGGGTCCCACGTGCCGGCTTCTCCTCAGCGTCTCGCCACAGGCAGACATTGGTCAAAACTAAGAAATGAGGGCCGGTTCGAAGCTGCCGCTCAGCGGCTTTACTCGGGGTCCCCCCGTTTCTCAGCCTGGATCGCGGCCCGGGGTAGCTGGCTGCACCTGCGCGCCCACGCCCCTCGCCCCTTGCCTTCCTGCGGCAGTTCCCGCGTTACACGCGCGCGCGGGTTGTGGATGTGGTCACGGCAAAGCAGGGAAGGGGAGAGGGGCCTGCGGGTGCCCCGGCTGTTGCCCTACCGCCGTCACCTACTGTTGGGGTGATGGTGGGGCCGCGGGCCGACCCGCTTGGGGAGCTGCCTCTGCTCACACCCTGTGCCCCCTGCCCCTCGTCCCCTCAGGTCTCCAACGGCGCTGGAACCATGTCCGTCTCCCTCGTGGCTGATGAGAACCCCTTCGCCCAGGGGGCCTTGAGGTCAGAGGACTGCTTCATCCTGGACCATGGCAGAGACGGGAAAATCTTCGTCTGGAAAGGTAGGGGGGCAGGGGAGGGGTTTCCCAGCAGCCCCAGGACCTTGCGGGGAGCTCCTGCACCCTCGGGGGCCTGCCGGGCTCCTGAACAGAAACCGAGTCTTGTTCTGAAGGCCTGGCGTTGCGATTGGCTCGCTTTGCGATCTGGGCACTTGGCCTCCCCGTCTAGGCCTCAGGTTTGCCATTTGGGCTAAACCCAGTTTCCCAAGCACGTTCGAGCACCCGTTCTCTCGGGCTAATTGGCATCATGTAAAAAACTGTGGTCAAATACGTTTACGGGCAACACTGCGTGTGACAGGCTTGCCTGCAGGACTTCTAAGAGCCTTTAACTTGCTCCTGCACGTTGGGGCTTTTCCCAAAGGTGATCTGGTTTGTGTTTGGGAAGCACCTCGCGGGGTTGAGGTTGGGGCAAACTGCAGGGGTGAGAAGGGGGCCCAGGGCGTGGGGTCCGCGGGTCACGCTCGCCCCTGCTGCACGGCCCTGGTCCAGTCACTCGCCTCTGAGACCCTGGTTTCCCCCTCGTCGATGGGATGAGGGCCTAGGGACCCTCGGCGCGAGGGGTCAGCATGGGGATGACATGGAGTCCGGCACGGCCCCGAGCCCGGGGGACCCCCAGCTGGGCCCCAAGCCGGGCCTGGGCCGCCCCCAGTGACCGCAGCGCCCCCCGCAGGCAGGCAGGCCAACACGGAGGAGAGGAGGGCCGCCCTCAGCACGGCCTCGGACTTCATCACCCGGATGGACTACCCCAAGCACACCCAGGTGCGTCTCGGCGGGGCCGGGCCGGGGGGTGGGGGGCCCAGGACCTCTGCCTGGCGGTGTCCCGTCCTCAGGGCTCCTGCCCCCCCACCCCCAGGTGTCCGTGCTTCCCGAGGGCGGTGAGACCCCGCTGTTCAAGCAGTTCTTCAAGAACTGGCGGGACCCCGACCAGACGGACGGCCTAGGCCTCGGCTACCTGTCCAGCCACATCGCCCGCGTGGAGCGCGTGCCCTTCGACGCCGCCACCCTGCACACGTCCACGGCCATGGCGGCGCAGCACGGCATGGATGACGACGGCCGAGGCCAGAAACAGGTGCGGGGCCACCTGTGTGCGGGGCTGCGCCACCTCCTGCCGCCTGGGGGCGGGTGGCCACGGTTTTGGGGGGCGGGCTTCTTTTGCTGTAGGTAATTTTTGCAGCCAACGTGTCCAGGCGCCTGCGGTTTCCAGGCCCCGGCCAGCGTGTCACCTCAGCTGCCAGCAGGGCAGCTGCTCGGACCGTGTGCTCGATCGGAGCCCAGCGCCCAGGTCACGGGAGCAGAGAAAGGGCGAAGGGGCAGGGTGGTTCGGGGAGTCTTCACAGGGGTGAGGACCGTTGGGTTGGGCTTAGGGGTCGACTAGAGTTTTGCTGCCAGCGGTGGGTGTTCCGGGCTGGAAGCATCCCAAGAGCCAGGGGTGAACACGTCCTCAAGGAAGGGCATTGAATGCCGTGTCCAAGGCCGGGGACTCGATCCTGTAAACCAGTGGGTGCAAGTGAGGGTTTTTCCTTTTTCTGGCTTTGAAAGCAGAGATGCAACAGGCTCCGTTCTGTGCTTTCAAAACGTGCCGTGAAAACGGATTAGAGGCAGCAACCCCAGGGGGAGGCGAGAAGGCCCCGGCCCCCAGGAAGGTCGCGGTGCAGGGCGTTCCGAGGTGTTTAGGAAGCAGAGTCTGCTTCACGCAAAAGCCCCGTTTCCCTTCTATGGGGTAGAGACCGCGAGGTGTTCATTCTTCGTGCGTGGTGTCATCGTCGTCGTGCATTCACCTCATCAGAAGGGGAAGGATGAAAATGTTGGGGTTAGGGCAGGTGGAAGGGCTCGGGCAGCCCCGCACCTCTCTGAGCCGCCGTGTCCTCACCTGGAGAGGGGGTCAATCCCACTCACCCAGAATTCAAGGCCCCAAGACCTGGTGGGGGGGGGCGCGTCTCCGCAGCACCAGCAGGTGGCGCCCCAGGACCTCATGACCCGGGACACGTGTCTTACCGGGTGGCCCTGAGGCCCGGGGATGGCCCTGCTCGGGGTGATCTGTAAAGCTGGGGAACTCGCCAGTGACGCAGATAACCCGATTATTAGTAATGGGCCCGACATCAATGCTGGTGATGAGCGCGGCTGCCCCCGTGCAGCTGTCACCGAGCTGGGTCCTGTGTCGCGCTGGCTCAGGCACCGTCTGTGCGGCCTGTGTGTGTGCTGAGCGCTCCCACGGGGCGCGGGCCGGGAGGGGGTTGTGGGGGCCGTGGCAGGAGCCCGGGCCAGAGTACTAGGCTAGGCCTGTGGTTTCCCGCAGCTGCCTTGGGGTGGGGGTGCCGCGCCCCGCTGAGCCCTGCCCCCCGCCCCCCGCAGATCTGGAGAATCGAAGGCTCCAGCAAAGTGCCGGTGGACCCCTCCACATACGGGCAGTTCTACGGCGGCGACAGTTACATCATCCTGTACAACTACCGGCACGGCAGCCGCCAGGGCCAGATCATCTACACCTGGTGAGGGCGCGGCCCCACGTTCCCCGGCTGGGGGGGGCTGCGGGGCATGCAGGGGAGCTGCAGGGGGGCTGGGGGGCCACGGGGGAGCTGCAGGGGGTTGGGGGGGCTGCGGCGGCTGCACCCTGCGGGGCTCCTATCCGCAGGCCAGCACCTCTGTGCTGTTTCTTTTCTAAAAGATGTTATTTATTCGTGAGACCCAGAGAGGCAGGGACCCAGGCCGAGGGAGAAGCAGGCTCCCCGCAGGAGCCCGAGGTGGGACTCGATCCCGGGACCCCGGGGTCATGCCCTGGGCCGAGGGCAGGTGCCCCACCGTGGAGCCCCCCGGGCGCCCCCACTTGTAGTATTTCTTGAAACAACCTTTAACCGACCTTTCGGACGCACAACAGTCCGATGTCGAGAGCCGCGCGACTGGGAGAAACCGTGTCCCGCCCAGCCCCACGCTGAGCGCTGTGCTTGCAGGCCTCGTACCGCCGCGTGTTTTCCAGTTAACCATTATCCTGATTCCATCAACATGGACCAGGCGCTCCCGGCTCCGGAATCCGGACGGAGCAGCAGCCGTGGGCCACGGGGCGCCTGCCCGGAGCCTGCATCTCCCTCGGCCCGTGTCGGCCTCTCTGTCTCCCACGGATGAGTAAATAAGGCCTTAAAAACAAGACAAGAAGGGCGTCTGTTGAGGCGTCTCGTCCCATCCGCCTCCGGCCCGCCCCCCACCCCACGCCCCCCGAGTCACTGCTTCTGTCACTTTTATGAACGTGGCCCAGGGCCCCCGCCCGCGCCTGCGCCTGTTGTGCAGCTCGTGCTCCCTGCGGCTCCGCCTACGCCAGGCCCAGGCGGCTTCCTCGTTCTTTTTCTTCTTCGGCCCCATAACCGCGAGCCGCGCTGCCGCCGTGAACAGATTCCCTCTGGGGCCTTCTTGGGTTTGCTCCAGGCTGCTGCTCCCACGAGCATCGCTGTGATCGGTGACCTTTAGGCAAATACCAGTATGAACGCGCAAGAAATGTCTGTGGGGCGCGTTCCCAGAAGCAGGCTTGCTGGGTCGCCCCGTGTCCGTGGCTGGCTCCCATGGCGGGCGCCAGTGTCCCCGCGGCCTCCCTGGTGACTGCAGCGGCTGCTTGTCCGTGCAGCTGTCACCTCCCTATCAAAGTGCCGCCGGGGCTTTCGAGCTCCTATTTCTCGAGACAGTCTCAGAACCTCTGAATGATGCCTGGATTTCTTCCCCCTGAAGCTATTGGTTTTGAAATGACCCGAGGCTTCCTGAGAAGTTGCAGAAACGGTGGTTTCCACACGCCCGTGACCCACGTCCCGGTCTGTGCTCATCTTCCCCAAGCCGAGAACGGCCACCCGGGCAGGAACTTGACCCTGGATGTGCTGCCGTTGGCCAGTCCGTAGACCCCGCTGCGGTTTCACCACTTGCCCCGCTCACATCCCTTTCTGGCCTAGAGTCTAACCTGGGAGCCTACCTGCCCCTTAGCACGTCGCCTTAGTAACGAATCCCCGCGTCCTCACCCGTGAGGCTCCCCAGTCTCTTCTACAACCTCGGTGCCTTGGAGGACTGCCAGTCGGTTATTCTGTAGGATGTCTCCCCATTTGGCAACCTCAGGCTTTTTTTTTTAAAGATTTTATTTATTTATTCATGAGAGACAGGGAGAGGCAGAGACACAGGCAGAGGGAGAAGCAGGCTCCATGCAGGGAGCCCGACGCGGGACTCGATCCCGGACCCCGGGGTCACGCCCTGAGCTGAAGGCAGACGCTCAGCCCCTGAGGCCCCCTCGCGTCCCTAAAAACAGTTTTTAAAAGTTCCCTGTTTTTGTTTTTGACTTGGTAGTAGATACACATAGTATGAAATTCAGAAGAAGGCGTTTTTTAAGAACAGTAGATGCGTCAGGCTCGTTGATGCGCCAGATTTTGTTTGCTTCCGTGGATAACCCGTGTCAGTGACGGGACATTTGGCCCCAACAGAAGAAGCCCCTGCATGTGTCCCGTCCCGGGGCAGCCACCGTGGCTCCTCGGGTGGACGTGTGCACGGACTGCCCGGGGCTTCCCGGGAGGCCAGGTCCTGAGTCTGTCCCACGCGCCCCTCTCTGGCTTGCGTGTCCCCTGTGCAGAAGCCCCGGCCACCACGGTCCCCTCGGGGTTCTGCGCGGACCTTGATGCCGAGTGTCGCTTCCTCCTGCAGGCAGGGCGCCCAGTCCACGCAGGATGAGGTCGCCGCGTCCGCCATCCTGACCGCCCAGCTGGATGAGGAGCTCGGAGGGTCCCCCGTGCAGGTGAGGCCAGCCCGGTGCCCCCCGGGCCGCAGCCTGCACCTCGTCCGTCTGGGCACTCCTCCACCTGACTGTCCCTGCGCCCGGGCCTCGAGCTCCCACGGGCCCGGCCCTGAGCTCACTTGGTGGACAGTCTGGGGAGGAGGAAGATGTTCAGCAGACGTTGGGGCAGACACACGTGTGCTCATGGCGCAAAGCGTTTGGAGCCACGTCTGGCCCAGAGTAGGCGCCTAGGCATGCGTGTCAAGTGCAAGGACACGGGACAGCGGGTGGTCCCGGGGGGACTGGGTTCGACGAGGACCTGCTTGCGAAGGGCTTTTCTGCTCGACCTAACGGGAGGGTGGGAGCCGGGCGGGCACGCACCAGGCGGAGGGAAGAGTACGTGCAAAGGCCCCGAGGTGGGAGGGGGCGCTGAGCAGTGGGACGAGGGACTGGGTATGTGAGGGCAGCCCGGAGAGGGGCTCAGAGGGGCCGGGGCCCCAGGAGCCGCGGCGGGGACCTTGACCTGGAGGGGTCTACGGCTACGCATGGGCGGCTCTCTGCGTCCAGGAGGCTCTATTCCCAGCACTTGGCCGGCGTCCGTGCCCCGGGCTGACGTCACCATTCTGGAGGAATGTCCCCGAACAGTCCGGGTGTTTCTATTTAAGGGAATATTTGCAAACATGGGTTTGCTTGGTTCCTGGACAGGACTCAGGGTCAGCAGGCAGGTCCTTGTGGAGGGGGAGCGGCCGGGGTGCTGGCCCCGCTTTCCCAGGGCGCCCACCCAGCTCCCGGGTGCTGGGGGTCCACGCCGCGTGCAGGCGCGGGCACGATGGTCCGTCTGGGGCCGGGCTGCGCTGCTGGGTGGGAGGCGCCTGCCCCCGAGGACCAATATCCCCCGCCCCCGTGTCCCCACCAGAGCCGCGTGGTCCAAGGCAAGGAGCCCGCCCACCTCATGAGCCTGTTTGGCGGGAAACCTATGATCGTCTACAAGGGCGGCACGTCCCGCGACGGCGGGCAGACGGCCCCCGCCAGCACCCGCCTCTTCCAGGTCCGGGCCAGCAGCTCTGGAGCCACCAGAGCCGTCGAGGTAAGGCCGGGCCGGGCGCCAGGAGGGGTCACTGTGTGAACCTCCCGTAGGTGACAGACGGGCCGTCCCCGGCACAGGAGCGGGGTCAGCGTCAGGGTCAGGAAGCAGCTTCAGCCCCTTCCCCGGCCCCGCAAGCCCCAGTCTCCCTCTAGTCTCAAGGATGCCTGGGGCCCCTTACATACCTCCCGCGATGGGAAGCTCGCTATCTAACGGGCAGGACACTCGATTACGTCGCACGTGGCCACCACCCCTTCCACGCGGGACGTGCAGACAGAACATAACCCTGCGGGATGGCCTGAGCAGCCTGGAGGAATGGGACTATCCCCTCCGTCGTGTGGGGCACTCAGCTTCCGTTAACGAAGCCCAGATTCGTGGTCACCTTGTGGGGCCACAGTGCGAGGGCTCATGGCAGCGATGGACAGGAGCTCACCAGGCGTCCACCTGGGAGCTGGTCCGCTGCGGCGTCTCCTGGGCAGTGACGAAACGAGCTCTCCCTCCCCAGATAATGCCCAAGGCGGGCGCACTCAACTCCAACGATGCTTTTGTCCTGAAAACTCCGTCGGCGGCCTACCTGTGGGTGGGCGCGGGAGCCAGCGAGGCGGAGAAGTCGGGGGCCCAGGAGCTGCTCCGGGTGCTGCAGGCCCAGCCTGTGCAGGTGGCGGAAGGCAGCGAGCCAGGTGGGAGCCAGGTGCAGCGCGTGGGCCCCCTTGTCTGTGCCGGGGGCGCGGGGGGAACCGTGTGCTCGCCCCTCCCGTGCCCCTCCCGAGTGCAGGATTCAGAGGGGGCCATGGTCGGTGAGGGGCCACAGGCCTGCTCCGGTCCCAGCAGGCAGCACGAGCCTCTCCTGCCCCCCGTGCCCCCCCCGAGCCCGCCCCCCCCCACGATGCGCAGCAGACGCTCCAGGAGCTTGGGGGGCGCTGCCCGGGGTCCCGGAGCCCCTGAGGAGGACCGAGCGTCTCGCTGTATCGGGTCCTCCGGGCCGCGTGTAGGCTGGGGTGCGGTCAGGCGGGGTTGCACCCCCACCCCGAGCTGCGTGGCACCGGGGGCCCCGCCAGCCTCCCTGAGGCCCCGGGAGCAGGGATGCCTACCCCGTCCCACAGCGCCCCGGCCGCCTGGGGAACCGCAGGCCGGCCCCTGTCCCTGTCGCTGAGGACGAGGGGGCCCGAGAGCCGCGGGAGGGTCTGGGAGGGCTTCCGTGGGGCCTGGGTGCTGGGGGGTCGGGTCGGGCGGCAACGCTGCGGCTCCCCGCAGACGGCTTCTGGGAGGCCCTGGGCGGGAAGGCCGCCTACCGCACGTCCCCAAGGCTGAAGGACAGGAAGATGGACGCCCACCCTCCGCGCCTCTTCGCCTGCTCCAACAAGATCGGACGCTTCGTGGTGAGCCCCCTGCCCCCTCGGGGCACAGGGACAGCCCCCCCCCCGGCCGGTGAGCCCTCGTGAATGCCTTCTGCGCCTTCCCAGATCGAGGAGGTTCCGGGCGAGCTCATGCAGGAGGACCTGGCCACCGATGATGTCATGCTCCTGGACACCTGGGACCAGGTGGGTGAGGCCGGGGGGGGGCTGTGGGCCGGGGGGGCTCACTTCCAGTGCTAAGATCTGCCACTGGAAGGACTTAAAAGAGCCAAGTTCCTGGAAGGTCTGGGTGCTGCTGTGAGGGGCCTCCGCCTCCCCCCGCCTCCCCCTCTCCAAGGGGAGTGATGTTCTCACTTCTCTGAATTCAGTAAAATGCGATGTAGACACGATCGCCCCGTGAACTGCACAGCACGGTGTCGGTGCGAAGCAGGTGACCAGGTTCCCGCCCTGTCCTATGTGTGAGCCCCCCCCCCCAGGTGTTAGCGCTCCATGTGCCTGCGTCACTGCCCACCGGGTCGCCGGGGCCTCACGCCCGTCTCCCTTCCTGTCCCGCTGCAGGTCTTCGTCTGGGTGGGAAAGGACTCCCAGGAGGAGGAGAAGACCGAGGCCCTGAGCTCCGGTGAGCAGCACGTGCGCTTGAGGCTCTGGGTCCCGCGGTAGAAGCGGGCCCAGACTCGGGGGTCACGGCCTGAGCCACAGCACCCCTGCCCGGTCGCTGAGCGGGGTGGGGGGAGCCCTGGAGCTGGGCCTCTGGCAGCACCGGGCAGGGAGGAGCAGGACGGGGAGGCCGACGGACGTGGGGAGGCGGGGGGGTGAACTGGGACCGGCCCCTTCGCTGGCAGACGGGCGGGCAGCCGGGCCCGGGTGGGTGCCCGCGGGCGCCGGGCGGGCGCTGACAGCCTCGGGGCTTCGTGTCCCCGCGCGTGTGCACCGCAGCCAAGCGTTACATCGAGACGGACCCCGCGAACCGCGACCGGCGCACCCCCATCACCGTCGTGAAGCAGGGCTTCGAGCCACCCTCCTTCGTGGGCTGGTTCCTCGGCTGGGATGACAGCTACTGGTCTGTGGACCCCTTGGAGAGGGCCGTGGCTGAACTGGCGGCCTGAGGGGCCCCGTCGGGGACCTGCTGCGCGAAACGTCGGGCTCCTCTCCACATTGTCCCAAGTACCTGTGCTTTTGGAAAATTGAAGTCAATAAAAGCTTTTGAAGCGTGCGGGCCCTTGGCGCTCCCTGCGTCGGGTGGTGGTTCTGGGGGCGCCCGGGGGGCCTCGCGAGGGTGCCGAGCTCCACGCACGTGCGTGGATCCCGCGCCGGGAGGAGGTGGAAGGTGCAGAGAGCTTGCCCGAGGCCGCGCCCGCTGTAGAGGTGGTGCAGCCGAAGAAAACACCGCAAACCCTCCTCCCCCAGGAGAAAGACGTTTGTAATCGTGTGGTCCCATTTTTGCTATTTTTGATTGTGGTAAACTACAGGTAATCTTCATCTTGACCCTTCGCAAGTGGCCTTGGGTGGCGTGAAATCCGCCTGCGGGGTCATCACCCCACCTGCACCCGCAGGCGTGACGCCGTGTCCCTCCCTCCCATCTGCTTCTCGAACCTTTATTTGATGTTGTCTCCACCAATGTGCCTTTTCACCCAATATTTGTCCTCTGTGCCTGGTTTATTCCACGTAGCCTGATGTTCTCAGGATTCATGTATCTTGTAGCAAATGTCGCACTTTTGCTCCTCTTGTGGCTGACCTGTGCTGCGTGTGTGCACACGCCACGTGGCGTCCGTTCGTCCCTCGTGGGCTCTCAGACGTTGTTTCCACCGTCCGGCCCCCGCGAACCAGAGCGCTGTGCACACCGCGTGCCGACACCTGATTGCGGGAGTGGAGACTTGGTCGGGCCTCACCTGTCCCCGGGGGCCCTGAATCTCGGTTTGTGCCCAGGGTGTCACCAAGTCCCTCTTGGACTTTTCCATGAGGAAAACCCTTTTCTAACCCTTTTCCCTGTGGTTGTTCCCGACCGGAGTGAGGAGCTGCTCCGGGGCAGGCCTCTCCCTCGCATCGATCCTCTGGTCTCTCCTTCCCATCTCCCCCCCCAACCCTGTTCCGGCCACTGCCCTCCCCATCCCCACCGGCTACAGAGGGAGACCCCGTTCCGGGGCTGCGGAAGCCCATGTGGAGGTTCGTATGGTAGCTGGGGGGGAGGGGGTGTTTACACTGCCATTGCCAGAGCTGCCCGGGGAGCACAGGTGCCCCAGGGGCCCGGCCTCCCGAGAGCCTGCTTCATCGAGGAGGTGACAAGGGGAGCAGAGAAGGAACTCTCCAGGTGAGACATGGCGGGGAGCCCTCTCGGGCGGAGCATGCCCCAAGTACAGAGGGAGTAACGAGGAGGCAGGATGTGCTCAGGGACAGGCAACAGCCGCCCGGCCGGAGGAGGTGTCCTCGCATCCAGGAGGCGGGCAGGGCCCAGGGCACCTCAGCCGCAGGGCTCAAGGGTTTGGACCTGCCTCACTTACCCCAAAGGGTCACTTTCACGGTCAGGATCAACTTGACAAATGCAAACAAAAGCAGCATTTACAGCTCGGAGCTTCCAGGGTCTTCCCTGAGGCAGGTGAGGGCCTAGCTAGACAAGCGGCTCACACCCTGGAAACTTGTGGGGGGACAAACTGCAGGTAGACCTGCCCCTGGACGCAGTTCCTCTACCGGCATTCAGAGTCGTTCCTGGGAACCTGCAGTTCATGGGCAGCTGCGGACTTTAACATGCACGGTGCTCTCGGAAAAAGGAAGTTGCCTGGGGCCGCTGATTTGCGTGGACTTTTGCTCTCAAAGGCAAAATAATGAATTGAGAACAAGACCACATCAACCACATAGTTTCTCTTCCTAACAATTTTTGCCCTCAGGGGCGTCCAGGGGGCTCAGTGGTTGAGCATCTGCCTTCAGCCCAGGGCGTGACCCCAAGTCCCACGTTGGGCTCCCTGGAGGGAGCCTGCTCCTCCCTCTGCCTGTGTCTCTGCCTCTCTCTCTGGGTCTCTCATGAATAAATAAATAAAATCTCAAAAAAAATTTTTTAATTAAATTGCATTTTGTCATCTGCAACGTGTGAGTCATCGTGAGGCGCCGTAACCGGCGCATGGAGGCTGGCCTCTGCATCCTGTGTCGGACCTTGGGCTGGTCAGCAGGTGTCTGCTAAGGGACTTGGGGCCGGGCAGCGTGCAAAGCCTTGGGGATGCAACAGACCACTGGGTGACAGACGGTGAGGACAAAGGGAAATTAACCCGGCGAAGGGTTCGGGGTGTCCGTGGGTCCCACTCCCCAGGGAAGACGTGTGTGCAGGTGCACCGTGGAGCCTGCACGAGAGAGGACAGATGGACGAATGTAACCTCTCCTCCTTTCTTGGCCTGCGGAGAGCACACGAAGAAGCCGACGTGGCCGGCCCAGGACGGGAGGGGCTCTTGTGCCTCTTCTGAAAAGTGAAACCCAGACACCAAATGCAGGCAGAAACAGGCTTTCACCCGAGGAAAATGAGTAAAAGTGCACACTTTATTACGTACAGCATTGCAGAGAGGCCACGTGGAAAGGGATCTTGCACTGACGCTCCCCCTCAGCCCCTTATGCTTCCTCCCTCTTAAGCAATTTAATCCCACCCTATTGGGCTATGAAGCCACAAGGCAGAGGGGTAAAGACTGTTTGGTATCTGGAAACAGGGAAACCCAAGAAGCAGAAAGCACTGTTACTCCTCTAAGCCGAGAAGAGATTTTTAGCCAGGATGTGGGGTTGTTTCCTGGTCCTCACTGGTCGCCACCAAAAAAGAGAAGATCATTGTTTAAAATGAGTAACTCAGGTTCCAAGGCAAAATGCATCACGTACACCTAATAAACTCGGCTGCGAAGCCGGGTACGTGGCTCAGGGTTTCCTAAATTAAGCTTGGAAATGGGGGAGCGGGGAAGGGACGCCCGCAGTCCGGGGCTGAGGACAGATGTGAAGGGTGGCCGGGTGCGGAAGCCGCCCTTCCTAAGGCTTCTCTAGCTGAATCCAGAGCCTCCACCAGCCAGGTTTTCAGACCAACAGGAAAACGCCAGGTTGCTCAGATTCACGGGCATTTGCAAAACTGAAGGTGCTTCTTAATATCATAAGAGAAACAACTATGGTTCACGGGGGGCTGGCCACTTCCTCTTTCAGCACGGACACAGGTGACAGAAGATAACCCCGCAAATAGAGAAGACGCCCTAGATCCCTGTATATATCCTAGGTCTGACGGTGTCCTCCCAAGCTCATTGGCTGTTAATATGCCCAATATATCGTGAATTCCTTAGAGTATTCAATGAACGGGGTGGGCAACCAAAGTATTTCACAGCGTGCGACAGTTAACAGCATGCAGTCGAGGAAAATAGAACGGCTTTCTGAAGACATGTCCTTAAAAAGTATTAATCCTTAAGCTATTCAAATGGGTATATAAACAGGTGTTTATAGAACTTGCGGGTTTCGTTTAAAAAGCTCAAAAACCACCTAGAACCAGATATATGAAAATAGGCAAAAGTGAGGAAAAAAGCACTTTTGTGACAAGTATGTAGCTGGTTTCAAAGACCACAGGGGAATCATTTGGTCCTAGAGAGGCTCAAAGAAGTTTCAAAAACGGAAAGAGAAGAAACTTATTATTCCTACAGGATATGATCTTTGTGACGGTGGGTTTAAGAGTCTTTCAAGGGTGAAGATGATCTTTTTCACTGATCTTGACACTGATTTTGTCCAGTGTGGACAGGGACAGGGAAGGAAATGACTACTCTTGAGAGAGGATGCTTTTAAAACACGGCCTGGGTTTAGAAAGTAAGCGGGAGGCGGGAAGGTTTCCTTAAGATTCCCCGCAAGTAAGGCACGTGTGGCCCAGAGAGGCTGGTCACTGCTTTCTGCAAAGCACTGGTCTGGCCTGGTCGTCGAGTGGTGCTTGTCACGGTCTTCTTGCCTCTGGCCTGGCTGCAGCTAGGGGGTGCAGGAGGCCCAGTGAAGGTCGAGGAAGGGGCACTGACCCTATTACATAATGATCTAAATATATGGGCTTTTAAATATTTTAAGGAGTAAGACATTACCTTCCAGAGGTCGCCAGTCCCCTCCCGCCCCCTCCTCAGTGTTTACAAGCTTACAATCTTTGTCGCTAGAGTCGCTACACATTCTAAGAACCTTGTAGTCAACACACGAAAAGGAAAGAGGAAGGATAGTCAAGGGCTCGCCCTACTCTCCGTACGGCTTAAGGGCTAACTTGGTCCCCGCCCTACCCTGGCCGGGAAGGGCGCATCTCTGTTGGCCTCTGGGGCTCACTTCTTCGCCCCCACAATGCCTTGCAGCATGTCAATGGGCAGGGGGAAGACGATGGTGGAGTTCTTCTCCGCGGCGATGGTGGTCAGGGTCTGCAGGTACCGCAGCTGAAGGGCCGCAGGGGACTCGGTGATGACCATGGAGGCTTCCTTCAGGGCCCTGGATGCGTTCATTTCTCCCTCGGCTGCAATGACCTACGGAACAGGACACGGGAGTGGTCAACCTCTAGAAGGTGGCTGTCGCGCGACAGACGTCAAACGGGTATGGACACGAAACGTTCCAGGAGCGACCAAGGCAGCGTTAAGGAAATCCCTTCCAGGTGCCCAGTCTCCGCACGTCCTTCCTCCTGCACCTGACTTGCCGGAGATCAAGGCCTCCGTCCTCCTGCACTGTGGCCCTTCTCGCACGTCGCGGGGTCCTGGGCGGAGGGACAATTTGAAATACGGTGCAGGGGTTGAGATGGACGGCGGGGATGTGGTATGACTGAGAGAGGCCCTCAGTTTAGAGGATAAGAACCGTAATTTCTCAAGATAACGAACACGTCCCACCGAGGTGCGTGAGGCGGGGCAGGTGCCAGGTGACTCCGGTAACTGTGCTCCAGGGCAGGCGCATGCGTACAGCGTGCAGAAACAAGCTCCTGCCCCGAGAGCACCAGCTCTGGCTTCTTCCATGTCATCTCATGTCCAATAAGGACATGGTCTGGAGGTTTCTTCCCCCTGGTCTGGACACGGACCAGCTGTAAGGCTATCTCCTCTCCTCCCATCCGTCCCTTGGACTCTCGGCCGGGAGGCCAGGCCCAGCAGGCAGGCACGGTGTGGAGGCAGCACCTGCGGGGCTGTCCCCAAGCCCAGGCCATGGAGGGAAAGCGAGCTGCTTGTGGGGCGTGGGGCGTCTGCCCAGCAAACCCGTGTTGATCAACCCCTCGGACCGACAGACCATCCCTGGAGAGCCGGGCATTTTCAGGTACGTGGGGTTGGTCTGTTGGTCCTTGGGGAGCCCAGGCGGACTGGCCGAGGAGTGCAGACAACGGGGATCTGCACGTCTGTCCTCCACCCTCTCAATTAATAGGTGACCAGGCCTGGGAATACGAACCCGAAAGCCCGTGCCGGGCGCTCTTCTGAGAGTTTTAAGAAAGGAAATGAGGGAGGATGTAAGTGTGAAAGGGATTGCATCTCAAGGGCATAGGAGCTGGTCTAAAAACTTGAAGAGGCCCAGCTAACACACTGTCCAGCTTGGGGCAGGTGCCGTCCTCCTCTGTGCCTGGCTCCTTTCCCCCAAAGCACGTCTGCGAGGACTTGTACGTTCATTCTCTTCCTTGTATGGTTTTCCTTCGCATGAATAAAGCATATTTTATCCTTGCAACCACCTAGGACACGTAGGCAGTTCCCAGTTTGGGGCGATACACGGTACTGCTGTGAACCTTCCAGTGCGGGCCTCTTGGTAAACACACGAGTGCACACACTGCCAGGCGGTTTTCCAAAGCGGAGGCACCAAACTTACGGTCTCACCAGCAGAATATGAGCACAGTTCCTCTCTCACCCACACTCGGTACTTTTCTTTCTCCTCCTTTTTTTTTTTTTTTTTTGGAAGCCATTCTGGTGGACGCCTAGCGCGGCATCTGCTTGTGATCTGACTCTGCATCTCCCCAATGGCTAATTAGCTTGAGGAATTTCTCTCTGAAGTCTCTTAATCCACAGGCTCTCCTACCCTTTTCCTTCACAGCTCGTATGTTGAAGAAACAGACTCCCTATTTTCCACGAGAACCTGAATATAGGATTTTGAACAGATGGCCTTACGGTCGGTGCAGGGTTACTTACCGTATTTTACGGAGGAGAGAGACTCCTTGTGATTCTATGTGTTTGCCCTAATCTTTCTTTTTTTAAAAAAAGATTTTATTTATTTATTTATTCATGAGAGAGAGAGAGAGGCAGAGACCCAGGCAGAGGAAGAAGCAGGCTCCATGCAGGGAGCCCGTCGCGGGACTCGATCCCAGGACCCCAGGGTCACGCCCTGGGCTGAAGGCGGCGCTAAACCGCTGAGCCACCCGGGGATCCGTTTGCTGTAGCCTTAAAGACAGTCACTGCCCAGGTCCACAAGACTATTCTAGAAGGTCCCTACAGTCTCATCCAAATGGAGGCGCAGTAATTCAACATTCCAACCGGCTTCCTCTACGTCTTCCCGCTATTGTAAGAAATTCTCTTTCCTAGCTGGTGCGGACACTTGCACGGAGGCTGAGTCTATCACAGAAAGCCGAGAGGGGATAGTGAGGAACAGAGGGGAATTTTAGTTTCTACCACCAATAATCAACTGTGTGACCTTGAGCAAATCACATAAGTTTTCTGGGCTTCAACTTTTTCATCTGAACAGGGGGATGGCAAACAAGTTTTATTTTTAGGGCCATTCCAAGCAGTTGAGGCTTGTTACCTGGACCACAGCAGAAGGTTTCTGAGGTCAAGTCTAAGCTCAGTGGAAAACAATGCTGCGGTTAATTACTGGCAGGGGAATAGGAGGCTGGGGGGGGGGCGGCAGCATCTGGGCCAGGTTATTTGTCACCTTCAGAGGATAGTCTCTGAGGACCACTTGGGCTCTGACATTCGAGGTCATCTGTGTATCCTAAGTTCTAGTCAATACGGCTTAGCGATGGCGCTGGGGGTTAACGCTACATTGTAGGGAAAAGCAATTCCCGATCTTCCAAATACTAACTAGATTAGAGTCGGAGATATTTAGCATCACCAGAAATCCCCCTTGGTCTTCGAAACATGATGACTTTGAGAGAGAGCACCCGAGGGCTCTGTGGGATCACCAGGTTGTCCTCAGGAGCTCAATTATCACATTAGGAAAACCTAACCATTCTGGCTGGTAGAAGATTCTGGGTGTAGTGTGTTGAATGAGCTACTACTATATTCAGTGCTGGCTAAGAAATTACAGTGCCCACCCCATGGCTTAAAGGGCATCCTCCTAGAGGGCCCGGTTCTGCCTCAGTCCTCTCTGGCTACTACTATTTTCCAGCAGAAAAGACTGGTTTGCTCCTTGCATCTCAGTAGATCAGTCAAGCCCACAGCAACTCCTCCTCTGAGAACTGACCCTCTTCCTCCACCTATTCACAAGCAAGGGGCTGTGGGACCTTATTAATATCCGACTTTTACTTTTTTTTTTTTAAAGATTTTATTTATTCACTTATAAGAGACCCAGAGAGAGAGAGAGAGAGAGGCAGAGACACAGGCAGAGGGAGAAGCAGGCTCTGTGCAGGGAGCCCGTCGCGGGACTCGATCCCGGGACCCCAGGGTCATGCCCTGGGCTGAAGGGAGGCCCTAAACCACTGGGCCACCCGGGCTGCCCTGACTTTGACCTTTTAACCAAACGTTTGCTAAAGGAAATCTCCCCGCCGTGAATGTGGGATCAAAGCTGGTTGGTCCCGGTTAGTGTTCCACGGGGAAGGCGTGCTGAACTGGAGTCAGGCCCTCCGCCCTCAAGTTGTCAGCAGTGAGGTGGGGCCCAGGAAACAGAATGGTTAGTTTCCTTCGGGCTGGACTGCTCTGTGGCCCCTGACAGTCCTGGGGAGACGACGCTACTTCCCAACCTTGGGTTTGGTGAGATACCCCGTAGCTCCAGAGAGCCTCTTTCCTGGGTTAGGTTGATCGATATTTCCTCGATACCTCTCACTGGGGGCATGCACCCATGCGGGCTCCAGAGGTGGTAATGATAAGAAAGAGGGGAAAAAGTAGACATCAGAGAAAGAGGAGTGGAAAAAAAAAGTTATGAGGACAGAGAGGAAGAGGGAACAGTAAGAAGGAAGAAGATCCTGAGAAGAGAAAGAGGAGACAAAAATAGGGAAGGCGGGACACGTGGCTGGCTGGGTCAGTAGGGCGTGTGACTCTTGATCGTGGGGTTGTGATGTTCAAGCCACCCACTGGGTGTAGAGATCACTTAAAAAAAAAAGAAAAATCAGGGCAGCCCTGGTGGCTCAGGGCTTAGCACCGCCTTCGGCCCAGGGCGTGATCCTGGAGACCCGGGATCAAGTCCCACATCGGGCTCCCTGCATGGAGCCTGCTTCTCCCTCTGCCTGTGTCTCTGCCTCTCTCTCTCCCTCTCTGTGTCTCATGAATAAATAAATAAAATCTTTTTTAAAAAGGGGGGAAGAGTGAATGGTAAGCACACTGACAGGATCGCCCAGTGGCTCTGAAGTCAGAACT
The DNA here is from genome assembly GCF_905146905.1 of Nyctereutes procyonoides. Taxonomy (NCBI): domain Eukaryota; kingdom Metazoa; phylum Chordata; class Mammalia; order Carnivora; family Canidae; genus Nyctereutes; species Nyctereutes procyonoides. The sequence continues at coordinate 71,018 of NW_026575135.1, read as the reverse complement.
GTTAGTTTGTGCTTGGCGGGGGGCCTGGGAACACAAAATATGGGGCCCCGAGCGGAGCCGCAGAGGGATGGGCTGCTCTGCCGCGTGCTGCGCTCCCAGGAAGTCGTGGGGCGACGGGAGCCGTGGGCGCACCCGCTTGGGTAACCGCAGCAGGCCGCCCTGCCCCTCGATCAGACGAGCCCGCCTCGCACGGTCACCGGGCGGCCCCTGGGGGATGCGGCTCGAAGCTCCGGGGAGGCTGTCAGCCTGACCCAACACTCCAGGGCTACTTCCACTTTTGTAACACCGTTTCACTGTTTTGCAATTAAAAAGAAAACTCAATAGAAAAAATACAGAGAGAAAGAAAGAAAGGGCAAAGAACAAAAAAAAAAGAAGGAAGAAAGGAAAGAAAGGGAAAGGCGAGCGAGCCTACCTTGGCGCGGGCCTCCCGGGACGCCTCTGCCTCTGCGGCCATGGCTCTCTGCAGCTGCACGGGCAGCTTCACGTCCTTGATCTCCACGCGCTCCACCTTGATTCCCCAGTCGTCAGTGGCGTCGTCCAGGGTGCACTGGTAGGAGAGAAGGCCGGCGACGATGCGGGGCCAAGCGCACCGGTGGCCGGGGCGGGTCCCGGGCTGGGGAGGGGCAGGGCGCTGGGCCAGAGGGGGGCAGAGGGGAATAGAAGGGGGCAGAGGGGGGTGGAAGGGGTGGAGGGGGCAGAGGGGGGCAGAAGGGGCAGAAGGGGCAGAGGGGGGCAGAAGGGGCAGAGGGGTAGAGGGGGCCCAGAGGGGGGCAGAGAGGACAGAGGGGGATAGAGGAGGCCCAAGGCAGGCAGATGGGGGCAGAGGGGCAGAGGGGGGCAGAGGGGAGTAGAGAGGACAGAGGGGGGCGGAGGGGGGCAGAGGGGCCAGAGTGGCAGAGGGGGCAGAGGGGGGCAGAGAGGGCAGAGGGGGCAGAGGGGGGCAGAGGGGAGTAGAGGGAGGCAGAGGGAGGTGGAGGGGGGAGGAGGGGGGCAGAGGGGGCAGAGGGGTAGAGGGGGCCCAGAGGGAGCAGAGAGGGCAGAGAGGGCAGAGGGGGGCAGAGAGGCAGGGGGGGGCAGAGAGGCAGAGGGGACAGAGCGGAAGATGGGTAGAGGGGGCCCAGAGGGGAGCAGAGAGGGCAGAGGGGGGCAGAGGGGAGTAGAGGGAGGCAGAGGGAGGTGGAGGGGGGCAGAGGGGTAGAGGGGGCCCAGAGGGGAGCAGAGAGGGCAGAGGGGGGCAGAGGGGGCAGGAGGGGTAGAGGGGGGCAGAGGGGGGCAGAGGGGGCCCAAGGCAGGCAGAGGGGGGCAGAGGGGCCAGGGGGGCGGGGGGTGCAGAGGGGCAGCGGGTAGGCGTCCTCTGCGGGAAGCAAGGCTGCAGGAGGGCGGGTGGCGGTCGGGGAGCTGATCCTGACTCTATTGCTACGAAGTTCGAGCAGGGGTCGGCCAACTTTTATTTCCTAAAAGGGCCGGACCGTGATGGCCTGTTTTCACGTCTCCTGCAACTCCTTAACCGTGCAGCGCGTCACGAGCGGACGGCATGGCTGCGTCCCGAGGTCCGTGACCAGAACAGCGGGCCGCCCGCCACCGGCCCCCAGGGCCCCGCGTCCCCGTCCTACTTCCTCCCGCTCAACCGCGTTCCTCTACGGTGGGAGGAACAAAACCGCAGCTTCCGTTCCCTGCAGTCGTTGCGGGCACCAGGTGATAGATTTCACACGATGACATTTATACAAATAACAAAGACCTTGGATTTTCGTACTTTATCTTTTTGGAACAAGTCAGGCTTGATTCATGATCTATTACTCAAAAAAGACTGGAAAGCAGACGAGTGGCAAGGGAAGTCCTGGGCCTTGGGCGGAGAATACAGCGTTAACCACACCTGCATGGTCTTGTCCTACGGGACGACCCTGGAACTATCGTGCTAAAGACAAAAATCAGTACTAATTCTGGGGGAAAAAAAACACACTGAAGGGGAATAAAAAAAAAATCATGCATGCAGCCGAGCTGTTAACCCATGAGCTGTCTGCCCAGAAAATATTCCCTTCCATCAAGTTTGAGAAAACCTCCCTGCGAAGAGAGAAGCCCGGCCTGCGAGCCCCCAACTGGCATTTGTCAAAAGTCGTCAAACAATCACTAACCCTTGGGCTTCGTCTTGAATTTCCGGCGACTGACAGCCCAGGGTGGGGGTGGGGGGGCTCACCTGCATGTTGTGTGCGATTTCTTCTCTGTCCGAGAGGATCTGAGAAAGGTTCTTGGTGCCCAGGACGTTCCTCAGAGTCGTCTGTGCCAAGAGACGGGTCGCGGAGTCGGCGTTGGTGATGTTGGCCACGGCCAGGGTCGCGTTCTGGACGCGGTAGTAGACCACGCCGTCCACGCTAATGGTCACCGAATCCTTGGTGAGGATCTGCGGCGGAAAGAACGCGATGCTACGTCTGCCAACCAGCCCCTTCTTTAATTTTTTTTTAAAAAAGATTTTATTTATTTATTCATGAGACAGGAAAAGGCGCGGGGAGCCCAAGGCAGGACTCCGTCCCAGGACGCCCAACAGACTGAGCCGCCCCAGTGCCCTAAATCCTTCTTTGATCAAACTGTAAGGAATGTTCTTCTGCAGAACATCTTAAAACAGCGGCTGATTTTCTTTGGTAAGTGCCACTGGCTGAATGTTGTGTTCTCTTGAAATTCAGAGGCAAAAACCTGCCCCTAATGTGATGGCGAGAGGAGGTGGGGCCTTTGGGATGTGACTGGCTCATGAAGCTTGATCCTGGGTCCTCTATGACCCAGGACGCAGGCCCCCCCACAGCCGCTGAGCCCACTGGCACATGACCTTGGATTCCAGCCTCCAGGACCAGGAGCTGTAAATTTTAGTTATTTGTGACCCACCCAGCGTATGGGATTTGTCTAGAGCAGCCCAAATGGACTCAGAAAGCTAACGATGCCTTTAGAATTTTAACAAGGCCCATTCACTTATTCATCGGTGCTGGTAATTCAATCAATGAACAAATATTGAGACACCATTCAGCAGCAGGCAGGGGGTGGGGCATCAAGGGAGCCTTTATGGACAAAGGAGGGACAGCAGTGGGTGGCAGGGGGACACCTGAGCTACGCCCGAAGGAAGAAGCAATGTTGAGGGGGGCACGAGTATCCAAGGCAGGGAGGACAGCGTGGCACGCAGCCGAGCCTCGGGGGACGGACTCTGCCTAAGGGGCCCAGTAAAGTGGGACGGAGAGTGGACGGGGACACGGTTATAGGATGCGATTGGGGAAAAAGTGCATTTTACAGCGCGCTGCGTAAGAACGCTTCGGGGACGAGCACATCCGTGCCTCTCGTACCCGGCCCAGGGCAGCGGGCAGTGTGGCCCACGGGGCACCGGCCGGGCCGAGGCCGCGCTCCACGCGGGACCAGGTGTAGGGCCCACAAGCTCCCACCACGGTCCCAACCCACGCTTTCCCCAGTGTCCCCGGGTCTGTGCCCCACACGCCCCACACGCCCATGGGGGCGTCTCCCCCATGGAGCTTCCCTAAGGAGCAGGCTCGATGCTCCGCCCTGTGCACCGTCCCACGTGGCGCGCTGCCCACCGCCACCTGCCCCTCTGCCCTGCGCGTCCGGAGGGCATTCTGTCCTGGCGAGACCGTCCGCAGTGAGTCAACGAGACCGACTGAGAGGCGACCCTAGGGACGCAGGGATTGATGCAGAGCGTGCAGGGAGGGTCAGGAACCTGAGCTGTCCCGCGAAACCTCCTCCCCTGGTGACCATGGAGGGGCTTTCAGAGCGCTTGCCCGGGGGCCCTCATCGTGAGATGAGGCTAACGACAGCGGCCAAGCCTACGCGAGCTGCTGTGACGGCGAAGGTCCTGTGGATGCCGCGGCTCCTGTGAGGCGCAGAGCTGTGGGGACGGCGGGGACGGCAGCGGGGACGGCAGCGGGGAGGGCAGCGGGGACAGCAGCGGGGACGGCAGCGGGGTTGGCAGTGGGGTCACATGGCTGCTGCGCCCGCCTGGCAGGGCAGCATTCGTCTTTTCTGATCTTTAAAAAATACTACTGTGTTACCATCTTATGTGAAAATTCATTATTTCCCAGGATGTGATAAGAAAATGTGTATCATTTTTTTCTTTTCTTTTCTTTTCTTTTCTTTTCTTTTTTTTTAGAGAATGTGTATCATTTGTAAACAATTTCTTGCCCCTGGGACCGTCACAGCCAGAGCTTTCCAAAGCTGTGGCCTCTCTGCCCGTCTATGGTGGGCGGAACGTTTCTTTCCCTTCATAAAGTTCACGGGGCGTCGGGAAAAGGCCTGCCCGCCCCGCTCAGCTCGGGACAAGGGAGCCACGGGAAGGTGGCGACAGGGGAGGGCGCCAGGGCCCCCAGCCCCACCGCGGGGCTCCTCGGAGGCCGTCTTCTCCGAAACACGGGAAGACACGCAGAGAACACGGGCCAGCTTAGCCTTGTTCTCGTGGGAGAGCGATCCCCGGCGTCCCGCGTCTGTGTGGGTCATAGGGTGCGACGGCCACCCACCGGCCCTGGGCCTGCAGGGACGTGCCCGCGCCGCTCCTGGATCCAGGGACAAGAGCCGGCCCTTGGCCAGCAAACACTTGACAGACCTCTCCCGTCCCTCCCGTCCCCCTGCCGTCAGGCTTCCCATCTGCAATGGTCATGATACCCCTGGAAACGCAGCCCAGCAGGGCTGTGGCTCCGTCACGAACCACGAGGAGCCAACACGGACCACGGTTAGTATGGAGCCGAACGCGGGGCCCGGCTCTGCCACTGTGGCCACGGAGCCTGGTGCCTTCCCTGTGCCCCACGGCAGCCAAAGCTTCTCAGGGATCAGGGATCCTACTGTGGGCTTTTTGTTTTTGTTTTTTTTGTTTTTGTTTTTTTTTTTTAAAGATTTTATTTATTTATTCATGAGAGACCCAGAGAGAGAGGCTGAGACACAGGCAGAGGGAGAAGCAGGCTCCATGCAGGGAGCCCGACGCGGGACTCAATCCCGGGACCCCAGGTTCACGCTCTGGGCCCAAGGCAGACGCCCACCCGCTGAGCCCCCAGGGGTCCCCTGCTGTGAGTTCCAACTGCATTATTAAGAGCACAGACTAATTATGATTATAAAACATTATATGCTTTATCTAAAGTGCCAAATGAGAAGCTCCCAAGTCTTTGGCTTCTAACCAGTTCATCTAGAATAAAATCAAGAACCCGCAGAAGAGTATTATATTGAGCTAGATTTCCTATCAGAAACCCATAGTAGAGAAATGTGGCCGTAAAAATGACGACAAATGTGATCATGCTGACGTCACACTTAGGGTAACATTACGCTACACCTGATAATCATAAGCACTTATGTGTCACTTAAGATTTATCAGCCCCTGTTCTAGGCACTGGCCATCTGATGTCTCAGGCAGTCCTCACCAGAACCTTATGAAGCAGGTCCTGCTATTACAACCTCTGTTTTAGGGGCGTTTGGGTGGCTCAGTTGGTTAAGTATCTACCTTTGGCTCAGGTCATGATCCCGGGGTCCTGGGATTGAGTTCCGCCTCCAGCTCCTGCTCAGCGGGGAGCCTGCTTCTCCCTCCCCTCCTCTGTGCTTTGTCTCTCTCAAATAAATAAATAAAATATTTAAAATATATACATAAAACCTCTATTTTGCAGATGAGGAAACTGAGGCAGAGAGAGGTTAAGGAACTTGCTCCAAGTCCTGCAGCTAGAAAACGGTGACCGCACACAGCTCTGAGCCTGTGCGCAGCACCGCGCCCCGCTCCTCTCTCCGCCAGCTCCTCTCACGCACGACGCTGACTTGTCTGCTTCTGCCAAGACCGCCTTACCTCCTGAGGAGGGATGTCAAATGAAATTGTTCTCATGTCCACCTTGATGAAGCTGTCGGTGCACGGGAGAATAAAAAACAAGCCTGCGACGAAGAAACACGGGCATTATGGAGAGACAGCGGCACCCCGGCACCCGTCCACTCCCCCAGAATCGACGTGACCAGCTGAAAGGAGCCCGTTGGCCTCGCTGCCCTCGCCTTTACTCTCCCCCAACCTGCGGCCGCCGGGGGCGGGGGGGAGCCGGGATGCTTCCTTGCTCCGCCGCCGCCGCTGGCTGTCTGGTCACCTGGGCCAGTGCGATCCTTCCCAAGTCGTCCTACGTCCTCCGGCGTCCCTCCCAGGGCGCCTGTTCTCGGCCACAAGCACAGCAGCCTTTTCTGAACTATGAGCCCGACCGTGGCTCGAGGTCCTGCGTGGCCTGCCGCGGCGCCCCTCCTCGAGCTCCACGCTCTCGCTGGGCTGGGCTGGCTGCAGGTCCCGGGCCTGCCTTACTCCCCTCTACCCGCCCTGCACGAGGCGCCCCTTCTGCGGGGAACACCGCTCCATGCCTCAAGATTCAGCCAAGGGGACACCTCCAAAGCCTGGTCTCATCCTACTAGTCGGGGTCTGGCCTTGTCCCTGGCGTCCACAGCTACTTGCAATTACTCGATCATAGTACCTGTCCCGTGGGATGCAACCGCGCCCTGTTGGTATCCACTAGACGGCAAGATCCCTAAGGGCAGGAGCGCTACTCTAGGCTCCCTTGGATTTCCAGAGCCTGGAATACAGCAGGCGCTTAAGGGACATTTGCCAAATATAAGGCAGAAAGAATCAAATCTAGAAAGCCTTCCGCGAGTAGCATTCTTATGCTCAGACTTCCAGGGCTGCAGCTATTCTTGGCCTAAAATAATCTTATCAGCTGGCTGGGAAGGGGAGGGGAGCCACGGGAAGGAAAGGGTGACTGCAGCACGGCTGGCCCCGCACCACCGCTATTGTTAGTCTTTTCTAAGTCGACCCATAAGGGACCCTCATTAGGGAATTCGCATCAACTAGATGAAGAATCCGGCCCCCAGGCCAAGCACCCAGAATCCTAGTACTGACCAGGTCCTTTGGCTCCTCCTTGTAAAATGCGACCCAGTCTAAAGATGATGGCTCTTTCATATTCCTTTATGATCTAGATTAAAACACAAATAATAACATAACATGAAGAGTACACATATTCATATACGCTGTACGTTCATCTATGGCTTCTTAAACATATATTTTGCTCTAAACGGGTTATGTTCCTCTACTTTATTTTTTTCTCTAAGATCCAAACAGTATCAGGGCGCCCGGCTGCCTCCATCTTTTAGGCCACACGACTCTTGATCTCGGGGTTGTGAGTTCGAGCCCCATGCTGGGCATAGGGATCACTTAAACACATAAAACGTAAAAAAATAAATAAAGTAAAATCTAGACAGTATGTACAAATAACATGTCCAATGTTTAATTACCAAACATAGTATGTACTTACTAGTTTTTTAAATTGATTATAAAAGCAAGCGCTCTTCACTGTATAAAACTTGTGGAAGTATAGGGTAGTATAGAGGAGCAAATCCCTAACTTTACTCCTCAGCTGCTAACATTCAGTTACTCGTGTGTTGTTAATACAGAAAAAAACTCCAAAACAGAACAACTAAATTTTCTATATAGTTTTGCTTCCTGATTCCTTAAATAATAGTAATAATAAACGGATCTGAAAATTCTTGGCAGCATATGTGAGGAGTATGTAAATAATAGTCATTTATCAAAGTATTAATAACTTTATGGAGAAAATAACCAGCGGTGGGGGGGACACTGAACCATATGCCAGGCATTGGAATAAGTATGATTAGATAGATCATTTAATCCTCACAACGGCCCCATAAAGTGGGTGTTGTTACTTCCTCCCATTTTACAGGGAGGAAACATGGCAAAGGTCACACAGTGAACAATGGAGCCGGTCGCAAACCTCTGCGTCCTGACTCTGCACGGGGCCACCCCACAGGCCTGGCCTCAGATTCCAGACGGTGACCCTTGCTTTAACCCAGGAGGACTGCCTGGAGAGTGGCTGAAAGGAAGTCCTAAAATTACACCACAGCAGGCGACTAGAGTGAATTTTCCAAGGGAGAGATGAAGGAGAAAGCATCACAGGCCAGGAGGTCTCTCTTTTCCACACGCACTACGTGGGTTTGTGAGGTTAGCGGCTGACCTAACTCGCAGATGCAAGCGACGTATTCTTTACCTTTATGCACATCCATACTGACACTGGGAAGGTTATGACCGTGAACAGGAACGACACAGCCACCAAAATCCAGCCACAAGGTCCAAGGCCCGTACTGGGGCTATCTGTGGAAACAGAAAATACACAGCTCCTGTCCCCGTTCGCAGCAGTCCTGCCGTCCCCCCATCCTCTGTCACGGACGCCCCTGTGCTTGGCATCGTACTGTTTTACGTGGATTCTCCCACCTAATTCTTGGGATAAACCTGAAGTGCAGGTGCTACTTTTTCTAATCTACTTAACAGGACAAAGATTTCCCCCAGGACTTTTTAAAAAATAGTTTATTTATGAGAGCAAGTGAGCGAGCTGGCAAAGCAGGCGGAGGGCAGAGGGAGAAGGAGACCCCCCCCCCCCACCCAGCAGAGGCCGATGCGGGGCTGGGTCCCAGGGCCCTGAGATCATGACCTGAGCCGAGGGCAGATGCTTCACCCAGAGCCACCCGGGCGCCCCGTCCCCATTATTTTTATCTGGCAAACATTTATTAGGCACCTAATGTTTACTATGCCTTGTGCTCGGCACTGAAGTAATAGAAGTAGACCCAGTCCCGGCTGGAAGGGAGGATAAAGGTCAGTGGGCGGGACAGGTAATTATCCTATTAGGTGGTACACGTACAGGTAGACCTGTTCAGGGCATTTTGAAAAGACGGAGTAGGGGTCACTCACAGCGGGGACAGCGGGACGGGGGGCAGGGCAGGTAGGTGACGGCGGTGGGTGTCAGGGGCTTCTGGGCGACGGACCCGTCAGGGAAGGCAGCCAAAGGGTGGGGAAGGGAGGCCAAGAGCATTTACACTGAGAGCGCGGCTTAGCTAAAGATGACTGGCCTGTTTACCTGGGCACGTGCACCATAGTTTATTATGCTTTTCCTGATGATTAGACACATTGCCTCGGATTTCTCACAATCGTGAACAAGGCGTCCTAATCATATTTGTACCTAGCTCTCCTCTCCCTTTCCTAGCTGCTTCCTTTCCTGCAACATGACATAGCTCTTTGTCTTATTAGGAAGGGAACACCTTCCTGATGCAAGAAATTCAGAAAAGTTATAAAGAGGGGGAAATTATTCAATCCAGAGGTGATGAATATTCTTCCAAACCACACACATTTTTATGAATAAGATCTGTGACCTATTTTTCTCCCATTACTCGCACCTCCCTTTTTTGCCTTGCTTGCTAGGCCCATGTGCGTGTGTGCGTGTGTGTGCATGTGTGTGTGTTTAAAGATCTGAGAAAGAGAAAGCAAAAGGGAGGGCAGAGGGAGAAGCAGACTCCCCGCCAAGCAGGGAGCCCGACCTGGGGCTCGATCCCAGGACCCCGGGATCATGACCTGAGCCGAAGGCAGCCTCTTAACCGACTGAGCCACCCAGGCGCCCTGCATCTGTGCTTGGTGTGTTTTAATGTTTTATCAGCTATACTTGCATGAAGTTTAAAAAGTCCTGAAATTCTGCAAGATTAATTTAAAAAGAGAGCAGTCCCCCGCTTACCTCTTCCAGTTTTCCTCTCCTCAAAGGCACCTGCTCTGTTGGCCGAGTGTTTGGGTGGATACGTCCATGTTTCTAAGAAACATGCTGCTGTTGCTACTTGTTGCCTTCTCCATTTTGAACATAACTTACTTTCTGCTATGGAAGCGGGTTTAGCTTCGCCCCCACCCCATAAATATATCCATCCTTCTAATTACATAATTTTGGTTAGGTCACCATCAAATTTACATCTCATGAATATGCAAATCGACTCCAAGCTAAGCCGTGCAGGGATGTCAAATTCATTTTTTTCTGTCCCATACAACTTTTTTCTTCATGGTCTTGCCTCTTCCCTTTGTTTTTAATGTATGTATTGATTCAACCTCAAACCTCTTCTCAAGGGCCAGAAATTCTACCAATTTCCTTTCCTAAGAGAGTCTCTGGGAGCAGCGTCTGGACTTGCTCTCAGGTGGCGAGCGGGTGGCCAGGGACTGCCTTTCCCATCCTGGGAAACCATCATTTCCTGGGTTGCATTTTCCACCTTCTGCATCCAGGGTCTTCCTCATTTTTAGTTTGTTTTTCCTCTCTGTGGAGGGCAGAGGCGCTGAAAAGGCCAAGGGATATGATCACTTTTCTTATCAACCAATAAAGCTTCTGGAATATTTCTAGGAGCTGTTTTAATAATGAAAGGGAGACTGCAAGAGGGGAGGAGGTAGGCTGGGCAGTTGTTATGGCTTGGAAAGGCAAAGATGGCAGGGAGGCGGGCCCTGGAATCCACGGCATGCCAAGAAATGAGCAGAATTCAGGCTGAGAGCATGGGAGCAAAGGGAACAGAAGCTGGCATCCAGGTCAAGTGCTCGGAAACTACAGGACGAAGACCAGAAATGCTACAAATGACTGTGGTTTCTGATCCTGTGTCATCGTGCGAGGTAAACGTGGTACACACACTTGAATAAAAGTGCTCTACGTGGGCAGCCCAGGGGGCTCAGCGGTTTAGCGCTGCCTTCGGCCCAGAGCAGGCCCCTGGAGTCCTGCGATCAAGTCCCACGTCAGGCTCCCTGCATGGAGCCTGCTTCTCCCTCTGCCTGGGTCTCTCTACCTCTCTCTCTCATGAATAAATAAAATCTTTTTTTTAAAAAAAAGTGCTCTAAGTTGATCTCCTGGAGCTGTGGGGTCATCGACATATTTACTAAGAGGATACACTAAGCAAGGCCACCATGCTGCTTGTGCAGAAGGCTCCACCAGGCATCATCACGACTGATGACATCACAGCAGCCACTTGTAGATGGTTTATTATTCAACTGCTTTAGGTGTATATCTCTCTTACTCTTTGCAAAGTCTTGTGAAGTATTGTTTGTTTTTTTTTTAAAGATTTTATTTGAGAGAGAGAAAAAACACAAGCAGGGGGAGCCACAGAAGGAGAGGGAGAAGTAGGGTCCCCCCTGAGCTGAGAGCCTGCTGCGGGGCTCGATCCCAGGACCCCAAGGTTATGACCTCAGCCAAAAGCAGACACCTAACCAACTGAGCCACCCATTTGGGGTCCCTGCCCCAAGTATTTTTAATTCTATTTTACAAATGAGTTTAAGTGAAGCAAGAAAGCTTTCCCAAGACCACATGACGGAGGAGGACCAGAGATTCAAACATAGGTCATCCTATGAGCCCACGTTCTAAGTCAATTTATTCCTTCAGTCCTTTGCCTCTGAATTAAAAAATCCTCATTAAAGACATTTTCATATTTGGAGCATTTTCTCATGACAGTATCCAAACTGGGAAAGCATGGTAGGCGTTCTGAGAATGAAATCTGATGTTCCTGCAGAGGAAGGCCTCTTAATTCCAGCTGTGCCTATTTTTAGCAAAAACAGTCTCAAGGCTGGTGGCCAGGCTCAGGTCTAGGCTTCCAAAGTGAAATGGATTCCAAACAAGGCACAGAGCGGCCAGATACTTCCCTGACAGCACCTGGCACTTTCTAAAGTCCTGCCCCCAGCCCCCTACCTCCAGGCAACGCACATAGCTGTGTCCTGAACACATCAGACTATACGCTCTCTGAGGGCAGCGATGTTCCTTACTCTTCTCCTATCCCAGCCAGTATTTTTTCCTGTGTGTGTGCACATGTATGCATGTGCTCAGTTCCCATGGTGATGCAGTGTTTTTTGAAAGCCCCGAATGAATACATGGGATTACAAATGAAGAACAACAAGAAATGAGATGGATATCCTGAAAATTGGGCTCGGTCTTTCCCTTCTCAAACGTTCCGCTAGAAATATACACTGGGGATGGCACCATTCCATGTAATTCTCTCCCCTTCTAGGCCCTTGAAGTGCTTCCTCACCTGGTTATAGCTCATAAAGGTGTACAAAGCACATTCCTCAGAGAGGTGAGGCTTACGCTTAGGACACTGAGTCATCTACCACTAACAGGCCAAAGAGAAATTCCCAGTTACTCCCCCAAATCTCACGAAATTCATTTCCTTCATTTCTCGGTCATTACCTTGAAGATTGAATCCTCCCTACCAGCTATATGAGGTGAAGGACAAATATTGAGCAATCAGCATTCCTGAGATATTCTGGTTGATAATCTTGACACTTTGCTGGGTGGGAAAACTCCTAAAGATTAGTGACCCTATGATACTTGCTTGTAAATACAACTTGTCCATGTTTTCTTTTGTTTTCTCCCACCAACTCTTCTGAAAACTGCATTAAATTTTTAACTAACCGAAAGCAAGGTTTTGAAAATGGCTATGTTTATACATCAACACTGTTTAACCGAATATTCAAATTAGACTTATCTCCAGGGAACTGATATAAATTTTAAAAGAGATCGTTTTTTTCTCTTATTTTAAGAGAGGAAAAAAAAAGCGCAAAGTATCGTCCCTATGAGAATTAGAAATTACAGCTAAATAAATTAAAAAAGAAAAATTATCTATGCTTTCATTATCTCTAGAAGGCAATTATTTTCTGCCTTGCTACATGTCCTTTCAATGAAATAATGATATACATAATAATTTTAAATCTGCTTTCCCCCCTATATTGAACATCTTTTCAGGTCTGTACATATTCTTTACTATTAAAAGTTGAATAATATTTCATTGTTCCATGAACCTAATGAACATTTAGGTTGTGTCGAGTTTTCTGAAATAGAAACTCTGCTGTATTGCATATATGCTTAGCAAAATTTCCATGCATCTTTATTGTGTAAACTAATTTTGCTGAAAAGGTGAAATTGTACAATTCTTAAATTTCTCTCATTCTGGAGGTGTCTTTTAATATTATTAATAATAACCGTTTATTGAACGTCTATCACAAGCGGATTCCTTATATAATTTCTTCCTAATATTCACAAAAAATCTGCAAAGTAGGTATGAAATATCCCTCTTGACTCCCAAAGTAATAAAGCAAAAGACTTTCTGAGATGAGACAGAAGAAAACAGAAAAAATCATGAAAGAAATGAAAAAAAAAGTTGTACAGTAATTTTTGTTGGGTTGGGATCCAAAAACACAATAAAATAATCTTTTCAAGAGGATAACAGGCATAATTTCAGAGCACTACATGTCGTTACTGATACAGTATCAGCTGATTAACTAAAAAGGTCTACTGAACTTGGCACTACTGGAAATCATGTGCAATAATAAATTCCATTTATCATTGAGATTTTATTCCAAAGTTCAAAAGATTAGATTTCCTCTTCAGGGAAAGGCCAGAAAGGTCTTACACAACGTCTAACTCAGAGTCGTGTGCATATTACACACACACAAAAAAAAGATGAGCCCAAGCATTATTGCAATACCTGAATAGTAACATTTAAGGACAGTCTTTTCCTTCTCCTTTCCCAGAATGCAAGTGAAGCACTTCATATTTTCATGCATTGCCAAGAACACTGCTGTTTGGTGGGGAGAGATAAGAGGCCTAGGAATTTGGTCTCAAAAACATTTTAACAGTATGGCCCTAACAGCACTGCTTACGGGGCAACAGTAGGGTGAAATGAAAAGCCTTGGCAATTGTTGAATTTTTCTGGACGGTATAAATATTAAGGATATAAATGTTCTTTTGGGTCACTACTACCCTTCCTCAGAGATTCCGTTTCAGGATTTCCACATTTTTCCTGTAAAGGGTCAGAAAAAAATTTAGCTGTGTAGGCCACAGAATCTGTTGCAACTGCTGTTGTATTGCAGAAGCAGCCACAGACTGTACACACACGGGTGGGCGGCTGGGTTCCAGCAAAACTTATGGATACTGACATCCGAATTTCATGCGTAACAAAATATTCTATTTTGAAAAAAAAAAACCAAAAACCTTATAAATATAAAAACTATTTGTAGCTTCTGGGCCATAGAAAAATAGGAGGTAAGCCAGATCTGGTCCACAGGCCCTTTGCCCCATCCCTGCACCCAGCTATCTCTTTTTTTCCCCCCATACATTAACCTGTTTGAGGAGGGCTTTATTGAGTTATAGAATACAGTTGAGGTTTCAGTGTTTCAAGTAAGGCTACAGTTTCCAGATCCTCAGTTTCTCTCTCCTTTAGTCATTTTGAAACAAGGGCTTTAAAAGACCTGATTGAGTAAACACTGAAGGTGGAAACAGGCAAAAGGATGGAAGACATATTTCATTAATAATGACCTATTCCAATAAATCAAAACTTTACTATGAGTTTTTCAAATGATTGGAATTTTAAAAGCAAGACAAAGAATGGAAAGAAACAATAAAAGAAGAGAAAAGGAAAAGAAAAGAAATAAATGGAGGGGCAGCCAGGGTGGCTCAGTGGTTGAGCGTCTGCCTTCAGCTCAGGGCACGATCCTGGGGTCCTGGGATCGAGTCCCACATCGGGCTCCCCCCAAAGAGCCTGCTTCTCCCTCTGCCTGTGTCTCTGCCTCTCTATCTGGGTCTCTCAGGAATAAATAAATAGAATCTTTAAAAAAAATAAATGGAGAAAAAAAGTCAAGAGAGAAACAAAAATGCAGCAGCACACTACAGAGAGAAATGATACCAGGTGGAGTGAGAGGGGCAGAGCTCAGCGCACAGGAGGAGCTCAATAAATGTATGTTGAAAAGAATGTTGGTTATTGAAGATCACAACTTGCAGAGTTCATTTGGGCAGAGGCTTTCAAAGCAGACAAGCACACACTATAACCCATCTTTTAAATGATTATTTTAACTAGGCGTGGGTTATAGTTTTTCAAATGCTCTTGCCCTTAAACCTCTAGGGAAGAAATTCTCTGGGCTGGAGTGGCTGCAGGCCAGAAGGTATCACGTTAAGAACCATGGCTGCGGATGGTACTTTTTCCTCCGTATTATAAACATACATTGAGGGCTACAAATATTGGATCAAAAGAAACAACCTTCGTCAAGCATTATGGGGTCTCAATCATAAAATGTGTTTGCCATGAGATACTAGAAAAAGGGAAAGGACAAACCCTTTTAAGAAAGATTTCCAATACAAGTCGAAATAAAGGGAGTCCTTTGCCTAGCTCAAAAAGAGCAAGGAAATTAAATAAGTGTTATTATTTTGTTTCCTAAGCATCTTGGGGAACTTTCTGTATGTAGCTCTTCTTCACTCAAATGTTGTAGCCACAAAGCAGGAGGAAAATGGGGTGAGGGTGTCATGAGTAATTTTAAATTTAAACTCCCAGAGTCTTGGGTTCCCTGGGTGGCGCAGCGGTTTGGCGCCTGCCTTTGGCCCAGGGCGCGATCCTGGAGACCCGGGATCGAGTCCCACGTCGGGCTCCCAGTGCATGGAGCCTGCTTCTCCCTCTGCCTATGTCTCTGCCTCTCTCTCTCTGTGTGTGACTATCATAAATAAATAAATATTTAAAAAAATAAAAAATAAAAAAAATAAACTCCCTGAGTCTTAAATAGGTCCCCCTCTCCTAATTGCCTAAAACACCTTCCCTCTCTAAAAACATATTTATCATTCTTGTAATTACCTTATTCAAGGTCCATCTACCCCATAGGTTTTGGTCTTCTTAAAACAATATAGCATGATGGCTTCAAAGCTGGCTCTGCCACTTATTATCTGTATGATCTTGAGAAAATATCTTAACCTTCTGTGCTTTAGGCTACTCACTTAAAAATAGGGCTAACAGGAGTTGCTCCTCAGAGGGTAAGTGTGAAGAGCGAATACTGTAGACGGCTAGAGCATAACAGGTACTCAAAAAACATCTGCCAAGTAAATAATTGTTGAATACACTTTAGAATCATCCTGTCCCAAAGCAGCGGTCAGAATGAATATGTATGGACGGAGTATCGCCCATGATGGAAAGACAGAAACAGTTGTAGTCTGAAAAATTGGAAAAAAGCAATTTCATGTAATTATATTAATTACATTTGGGATCCCTGGGTGGCGCAGCGGTTTAGCGCCTGCCTTTGGCCCAGGGTGCGATCCTGGAGACCCGGGATCGAATCCCACATCGGGCTCCCGGTGCATGGAGCCTGCTTCTCCCTCTGCCTGTGTCTCTGCCTCTCTCTCTCTCTGTGGCTATCATAAATAAATAAATTAATTAATTAAAAAAATTATATTAATTAAATTTAGATTAGACCTGAAATATATTGAGAACAAAACCCTCCTACTTCTTCCATTGTTTTTTATTCCCCCCTGCTCATTTATTTGGACATATTAAATATCTATAATTAGGTTTTTCTCATTAAAGTCTTTGGAGGGCAACATCATTTTAACTAAAAATCAGGGGCGCCTGGCTGGCTTGGTCAGTAAAACATGCAACTCTTGATCTCGGAGTCATGGATTCAAGCTCCACACTAGGCATAGAGCTTACTTTAAAAAAAGGTGGAGGTGGGCGCCGACAGAAGCATATGGAAACTAGATCGTAAGATGCTCAGTTTTTAATTGAGGTTAAGAAGCTAGGCCGTGGCTAAGAGCTCAGGGTTCCGGGATCTGATTCCAACTCTACCACTAACATTTCTCAGGAGTAAAATGAGAGAAAAGAACAATACTTCTCTCATACAAAAGCCCTCAGGAAACATTCAAAAAATAGCAGCTGTTTTTTTTTTTTTATCACAGCCTAAAGATCATATTGATACAATTTACAGGCATAAACTTTTTAGTAAAGTGACTTGCCCTCTGGGACCTAAACACCGCAGAGAAAATATCAAGACTAACAACCTGCCAGGGGACTCCATCTCTGGAGGAGAAACAGACTACATTTGAGCAGGACAAAAAAGTTCTAAACCTTCTTGGACTGTCTTGCATACAACTGTTTTGTCCATAAATTTAAATTCCCTGCAGAATTACTAGGTTTTCTGAACAGTCACTGTTAACTTCATTCTTTGTTTTCCCCATTCACAAATAGCTTAATAGTTGACATTTTAATGTTTCAAAAGTACATTCACATAAATTTTCTCCTTTGATTCTTGAAGCCTTGGGAGACAGTTACAGCAGTAAGAGGACCCCCACGACGGTGACGGGGACATGGACACGGAAGGCGGAGACGTGCCCAAGGTGAACCAGGTAGTAGGGGGTGGAACGGGGAGCTCAGTTCAGATCCTTGAATTGTGAATTCCACTCTCATTTCACTACACTGTACCTTCTTACCATTAGTGTGCTCACAACTGAACAAAGTTGGTGTAATTTTTATTGTCTGAGACCTTACAACAGATAACTTGATTGCTTGCATCTTCCGAAATGTCAGGCTAAATGCCTGGGGTTTAAGTTTCTTCACCAGTCGCAGAGAATAAAGATTCAAAAAGAGTGGAGGAAGGAGAACTGGCACATACTTCCTTTTCTCAATAGACTGTAATCTCTAACTTTTTTCCTTTCCACACTTCAAAATGTATTATTGTGACAACTGTAATTCCTTTATCAAGATAATATTAACCCAATTAGTCTATCGGTAATAAGAACACATGTAATAAAGAACCTACTTAATCAAGTATATATACTCAAGTGCGTACACACACACACACACACACACACACACACGCCAGCTTCACTAGACTTGGTCATTGGTTTGAGTTAATTTATGACCATTGATGGTTTGACTCAGATTAATTATTAAAGAAGTTACAAAGTTCTCCCCAGCCCGATCAGCTGTAACAACTGTAATAAACAAATCAGTCCCTTGATTCTGCTTATTTTCAGGCATTCTCCCAAAGGGATATATTCTGTTGACGTGTCTCTTAATTATAATACATTTCTTTGCAATCCACCTCCATCATTTCATTACAAAGGGAATGTACTGGCTTTAAGAAAAAGTAGTCTTGCCCTAGGTTTGGTCATATTTACATTCCTGAGACTGTCAGCAAAATCATAAAAAGACAGAGTTTGGGCTTTTATATTCCACTGTTTCCTGCAGAAGCCGCCTTATTCAAGAGGTCTGGATAGAAGCTAGGTTCCTTCGGGCTTTCTCTGTTGTCTCTCACCATCCATGTCTGAGGGGTTCCTTGTTTGGAGGTAGCTCTAAGATAGGGAACGTGGAAAATCACATAGCTCAGGTTTGAAACCCAGCTCTGGAGCACACACACGTGTGATTTTTCTACTGAGACCCAGTCCCCTTGCTGTAAAATGGTGGATAATGTTTTCCTTGTGGAGCTGTTACACGGCTGCAATTAGATAATGTTTGTAAAGCACTTAGGCTGTGTTTGACCCAGGGCAAGCACTCAATAAATTCTATTTAATAAATTCTACAATGGCTTTCCTACTAGTGTTGCATCTCAAAGGTTGATATTTAAAGAAAAAAGTGACCTAGACTAAGCAAAGATTTGTATGTTTAATTTTCTGAGGAGCACATAGTTTTCATTAGATTCTGAAAAAAAAAACTGTCTAAAAAAATGAATCATAGAACCAAGAAAAAGAACTTAGAAGTGACAACTGGTCTGTGACCATGAAAAAACAACTAAAGGGATATTAAGTATAAATAATAGATCATGTGTATTCCCAACGAACTTCTGCAAACAGATTTCCCACTGCTTTCACCAAACTGCCAATACTGTCCTCAAGGTCCTAGTCTCCTGCCAGGTCAGGGCACAGAGGGAAGTAGCTCACGCACCTTCCTGCCTAGGCTAAGAACCAACTATGACAGAGGTGGACGCGAGTTTTAGAGTCAGTAAAAGGCAGATTTAAAATACGGCTCCAGGGACGCCCGGGTGGCCCAGCGGTTTAGTGTCTCCCTTCAGCCTGGGGCGTGACCCTGGAGACCTGGGATGGAGTCCCACATGGGCTTCCCTGCGTGGAGCCTGCTTCTGCCTCTGCCTGTCTCTGCCTCTCTCTCTCTCTGAGTCTCTCATGAATAAATAAACAAAATCTTAAAAAAATAAAATAAAATATGGCTCCATTACTTATAAACTGTGTGACGCTGAAGTATGTCAACCTCTTGGAGTAGCAATTTCTTCAGATCTGTCCTTCCTGATTCACTACTGACTTGGGAAGTTTGTTTACTCTCCAATGTGCTTAGCAGGGATAATTTTGAGGGATAATTCTTTTGATGCTCCTGGGAAGGACGGCTGGGCAAAGGAAATGGGGCTTCTATTAGAGGCTGGCTTTACAACTAATCAGAATAGTTAAGTCCAATACAGTGTTCTTTGTGGGGCCCTGGAAATGCTCCCCCAGCCCCTCTAAAAGGTTATCCAGTCTGAAATTGCATCCTTGGACAGAACTCCTTTGGATCGCTCGGAGCCCCTGGGCGGGAAACAGCACCCCTGGGCGGGAAGCAGCACCCCTGGGAGGCTTGTCACCTCCCCATTGGAACCCGACCCCCCCACACGGAGGTAGCCACGGAGGTTCAGGGGGTAGCCCTCTCAAGGGTCCCCCGCTCCGGAGCCACTCAAGGTTTCTGCCTTCAGGCCAGGGAAGGCCCCAGTAGGGAGGGAGCACTTCAAAGAATTCCTAGTCGGAAACAAAAGCCCGGAGGCAGGTCCCTAGGACCAGGGAGTGGAGGGAGGACAGGATGAGGGGGACGTGGAGCTTGCCTGAAAGAGCCTCTCTTCTCCCACGAACACAGGCTGCTGCGCGGGAGGCCAGCCCTGCCCGGGACGTGCCGCCTGCAGGGGTGGGGCTGGGGGGTTCTCAGTCCCGGAGATGGGGGTCTCCGGGGGGCGCCGGTGCAGGAGGGGTGGGGCGGGGAGGGCTGGGGGCAAAGCCTCAGGGGCCAGCCCTGCCCGCGACGTGCCGCCGGCAGGGGTGGGGAGACGTGCGGCCTGCAGGGGTGCAGCTGGGGGTTCTTAGCCCCAGAGATGGGGGTCTCCGGGGGGACGCCGGTGCAGGAGGGGTGGGGCGGGGAGGGCTGGAGGCAAAGCCTCAGGGGCTAGCCCTGCGCGGGACGTTCGGCCTGCAGGGGTGGGGTGGGGGGTTCTCAGTCCCGGAGATGGGGGTCTCCCGGGGGCGCCGGTGCAGGAGGGTGGGGCGGGAGGGCCGCGGCCCCGAAGCATCTCCGGCCGCACGCGAGCCCCGGGATAACGGCGCCGGCCCCGCGGGAGCCACGAGCGGCCGCCAGGGCGTCGGTCCCCCCCGCGCCCCTCGGAGCGCGCCCCCCGCCCCGCCCCCCCGCGCCCCTCGGAGCGCCCCCGCCCCCCTCCCCGCTCCTCCGCGTCCCCGGAGCTCCAAGCAGCGGCGACGACCCTTGGATCCGCGGGGGGATGGGTGGGGGCAGGGGCGGGGGCGGCGGCGCGGGGCTCACCCTTGAAGGAGTCGGGGAGCCGCCGGGCCTCGACGTCCCCCGGGTGCCGCTTCTCAGCCATGTCCGAGCCGCAGGCGCCGCTCTCCCGCCCGGGCCCAAAGCAAGAGCCGCTGCCGCGAGGAATGCTCGGCGGAGACCCGGGGCCCAAGACCCAGGCTGCGGCCCCGCCCCCCGCGCGGCCCGGCCAATCGGCGCCCAGGACGGAGGAGGACACGCCCCCAGCCCCGCCCCCGCCCGTCCCTCCAGAGCGGCGGCGGGGTGGGCGGGGCCCGCGGGCCGGGGGCGGGGCCTGAGGGGGCGCGGCCCCAGGCTGGGCGGGGCCCCGGGGCGGCGCCGGAAGGGCGGGGAGGGCGGCGGGGGGCAGGGGGGCAGGGGGGCGCGGGGCGGAGCCTAAGGACTCGGGGAGCGAGCCGGGGGGCGAGTGTCGGAGGGGAAGGTGCGGGCGCGGGGGGCGCGGGGTGGGGCGGGGCGGGGCGGCAGCCGAGCTGGAGGAGGGTGGTGCCCCCTCCGGGCGGGGGCGAGCAGGCGGCGAGCGCGTGGCTGCGGGCCGGGGGGCGCGGGGGGCGCGGGGGGCGGGAGGGGCGCGACGCGGTGGAGCCGCAGCGGGAGAATCCCGGAGAGGGCCGTGCGTCCGCGCCGCGCCTCCCGGTCCTCGGGGCGGGGTCTTCGGGGGGCGGATCCGGCCAGTCCGCCCGCCGCCGTCTCACCCCCGCCCCGCGACCCCTAGGGGCACCTCGACGCGCCCGCCGGGGACTGGGGCGAGACAGCCGGATCCTCCCCAGGACTTCCCCCCCCACCCTCTCCCAGGACCCTCCCCCCAGGACCCCCCAAGGCCCTCCCCGAGGACCCCCCCAGGACCCTCTCTAGGGCCCCCCCAAGGACACTCTCCCCAGGACCCTCCCCCGAGGATCCTACCCCCAGGACCCCCCAAGACCCTCCCCGAGGACCCCCCCAGGACCCTCCCAGAGGACCCCCTCTAGGGCCCCCCCAGGACCCTCCCCGCGGGCCGCGCACTTCAGTAGGGGCACCGGGAGGCCCCCGCGGGGAGGGCGGGTGTGAGCCTGGGGCGGGCGGGGCAGAGGGCGGAGGGGAGCCCCAGCTCCGGCCCGCAGCGCGTCCCGGCCTCCCGCTCCCGTGGGGCCGCCCCGGCAGGGGTGTGGGTGTGGCGGGAAGCCACACCCGCCAAAGGCACCAGGGTCCGAGTATCACTATCACGGGCTCCGGGAGCCGCAGGGAGTGTGCCGGGAAGGCCCTGCCCCCCCCCCCCCCAGCCTCCGTGCAGGGGGCGCGGCCACCGCTGCGGGAGAGGCGGCCAGTTCCTCAGAGATTCGCCTGTGAGGAGAACATTTTTCCTCTTTTTAATGCGCTTCGGTGTCTGCTTGGTGAATACCCAGCGCTTGTGCCGAGTGGTTAGCGTGACAGGGTGGGTGGGCGTTCTGATTTCAGCGGCGAGCCTGGGGCTGAGCGCGGGAAGGAGCGCGCAGTTCCCACAGGGCTTGGGGCGTGACTGCCCTGCTCGGCCACGGATAGGGCGCGCTAACGCCCGGGGCGCTAACCTGGTGCGCTAACGACCATGCGCTAAGGACGGGTGCGCTAATGCCTGGTGCGCTAACGCCTGGTGTGCTAACGACCATGCACTAACCTGGTGCGCTAACGACCATGCGCTAACGACGGGTGCGCTAATGCCTGGTGCGCTAACGCCTAGTGCGCTAACGACCATGCACTAACCTGGTGCGCTAACGTCCGGGGCGTTAACCTGGTGCGCTAACGACCGTGCGCTAACGACAGGTGCGCTAATGCCTGGTGCGCTAACGCCTGATGTACTAACGCCTGGTGCGCTAACGACCAGTGCGCTAACCTGGTGAGCTAACGCCTGATGTACTAACGCCCGATGCACTAACCTGGTGCGCTAACGCCCGTTACAATAACGCCCGGTGCGCTAACGCTGGATGCACTAACTTGGTGCGCTAACGCCTGACATGCTAACGCCCCGTGCGCTAACGCCCAAGGCCCGGCCTAGCTGACTGCCAGTCAGTACGGGCGAAGAACTGTTTTCCTGCCTCTGGAGCACAGCTGTGCGCTCATTTGGTTTATAAGCCTCGTGGAGAAGATAAGGGGGGGAGTCCAGTAGTTTAATGATCTTTCCTCTCTAAATCATCCTTGAGAAAATCCACAGCTTCATTTTTTCCGTTCTGCAACCAATAAGCCCCAGAGGCATGTGCTTCCTGTTTATGCTGTGGTTCCCAGGAAAAAGGACCAAATACACCAGCAGCTAATTAAATCCTTCTGTAGAGGAGGGCTTGATTGCAAATTGCATATCATGAAAAACTACTTGGCTTTCATTCTGCTGGAAAGGAAAAATGTTGCAAAGTGATTTTGATGTTTGTGCTCCTGCTTGCCACCTTTGCCCAGGTCTCAAAGCAATCCCAACAGCATCACTCTGGGAGACTTACAAGAGGTTTCTCTCCCTTTGGGACAAAGACTTTGGTAAACACTCGTTGTCTCTGGTTTCAGATTGCATCAGTCCAGGAGCTAATTCCAGGCCCAAAACTAAGAACAAGCTTTGACTTGATCTTTAAGTTACTTTCAGGATGGATGTTTCCAGATTTTGATTTTAAGATGCTGAATTTTGCCTGCCCATGGAAACTGGTATATTCTGGCTTTTTCACGCGTATTCTGTATAAATGTGATTAGGGAAGATGTTAGGGTTCTAAGCTGACAGCCAAGAGAGAATTCTTGAGATGTCTTTGGTGCAAAAAGATGATTTTATTAAAGCAGGGAGACTGGACCTGTGAGCAGAAAGAGCTACGCTGGGGTCCTAAGGAGTGGCCCAGTATATACTGTCAGGTTGGGAGGGGGTTAGGCATGGTGTCCGCCTCCCAAGGTATTTTGGAAACAAGCTTTCCAGGATCCTGAGGGGGCTGGCTATTGTTAGGAAGACGTCATTTATTACTGTTTTGTAAAAAGTTGGGAGACTCTTCAAATGTCTATCAGTGTGTCAAATGCTTGGAGGATGATTGCCAACACATGTCTTGGCAGGTACAATAAAGGAAGCTTCCAGAGGAATTTTTATGTGTCGAAGTAGACTTACAGGATGCTGGGGGTTAGCCTAAGATTGCCTTTTGCCCTTAGCAAAGTAGTAACGTTGAGGCAGCTGAGTTCCCAGAGGAAGGTCACTTTGAGTGTTTCAAGGACTTGCCAGTGGGCTGTAAGTAGTAAGGAAATTTCATAATTTTTCTCCTACCTTTGTTTTCCACATCAAATGGAATTAAATTCAGTTTAAAAATAAATATTAGCATATCATCCTCTTCCTTTAGGCGAGTTTCTAATCCTAAATTTTCTTCCAGTGACGATTAGAAGTTAGAAAGGTTTTTGAAACCTGTTTTAAAAATGAAGACTTATATAAAATTACAAATAATTCAAGGAAAGAATTACTTACAATCTTATCGCCTCTACCAGAACTGCTGTGGAAATGTTTGGGTTTGTAGTAAAAAAGAAAGAATGGCCAAGAAAGAATTCTTCAGACATCTTTGGTGCAAAAAGATGGTTTTGTTAAAGCATGGGAACAATACCCATGGGCAGAAAGAGCTGCACTAGGGTTGTGATGGGTGATTGATTATATACTTTCAATTTGGGAATGGGTCGGGGATAGTGTAAATCTCCAAGGAATTTTGGAAGCAAGATTTCTAGGGCCTCGAAGGGCACTAGCTATTGTTAGGAAAAAGTCATTTATTACTGTCTAGTAAAACCTTAGTCATGAAACCCTTCAGTCATGGGCCATCTGCTTGGATGATGATTGCTAACATATAGCTTGGGTGAGTAGAGATAAAGCAAGTTTCCAAAGGAATTTTTAAATATTAAAGTAGACTTACAGGATCCTAGAGTTTGGGATAATATTAAGCTAAAATTGCCTTTTGTCCTTAGCAGAATATAAACATGGAAGCAATTGAGCTTCTAGAGGAAGGTCACTCTATGAGTCTCAAGGACCAGTCAATGGGCTGTAAGTTGTAAGGAAATTAATTTTTTTCTTTTAATTTGTTCTTTACTTCAATAACTATTACAATTGGTGAATTTTTTGTTCTGGCTGTTAATAAATGATGTTTGCAAATAAGTTAGAATCAGAATATAGATTTCATATTTCTTTTATGTTTTATTTTGCTGCTATTTCCCTAGCATATTCAGGGAATGAAATTAAGTATTGATTGATGGTGATAGTGGTAAGAGTGAGGCATAGATTTGGTTTAAAGACATACATGCACCACGAAGCCATGTAATTGAATAAGTCAGAGGAAATTTAATCTGTCTTTTTCCTGTGTCCACACAAGACATGCTTTAATAAGAACAACAGGGGGATCCTTTTTTTTTCCTTTAATTTGTGAATCCAGGCTGTTCTCAGTGTCTTTAGTGAAATCAGCTAATCATATACTTTTGAGGGAACAGCAAATATGAGCAGGTTACATCTGTTTGTGATATTTTCCCCAGGATGGGACTAACAAGTTTGATCTGTTTCTCAATGTCGACTGATTCAGATTTATTGTATTACAGCAGCATTTTTATCTTATTAGCTCTTGTCTTTAAGAAATTACTCCTGGAATTGAATCATACCAAGAGTTTCACCAGAGGATTTTGTATACTTGGGTGTGGCAGCCGACCATTTAAACCACAGCGTTAGAGCACTGGGAGTCCGGGTTCTCAGGTCTTCTGAGAATAAAAAGCATTACTGAAACACTGATGGTATTTAATAGAGCATCTATAGGAAGGATTTTATTAATCTGCTTTATTTATTAAGAAGTTCACTGAACAAATATTTGTTGCGCACTTGTTATGTGCCAGGCGTTGCTCTAGGTAGTTGGGATACATCAATCAACAAAAAAAAGACTTGTGGAGCTTACATTCCAGTATTCCCTTCTACATGTGTTAGCTTGCTAGGGCTTACACGGCAAGGTACCACGGGCTGGATGGCGTAAATAACAGGAGTTTATTTTTCTTAGTTCTAGAGGCGAGAAGTCCAAGATCCAGAGTCAGCCGAGTTGGCTTCTTCTAAGGAGCCTGAAGGAAGACTCTGTGCGGGCCTTGCTCCTTGGCTTCTGGGTGGCCGTCTTCTTCCTGTGTTTTCACATTGTCTTCTCTCTGTCTGCGTCTGTGTCCACATTTCCCCTTCTTACAAGGACACCAGTTATATTGGATTAGGGTCCACCATAATGATGTCATGTTACCTTAATTACCTCCTTAAAGACCCTGTCTCAAAAAAAAAAAAAAGGCTCTTCACATTGTAAGGTTATGGAGGTTAGGACTTCAACATAGGAATATGGGACGTATTTCAGCCCTTAATATCACATATGACTAGATGATCCAAATCTTTGTCTTGCCTGTTTTCTCGTATCCACATCTCTGAGATACTCAAAACCATTATGTTTCCCTGCAAAATATGTCTGGGGGAACCTATAATTCTGAGCAATTATTTTTCTAGGCATGATTTATTTTTAATGACTACTAAAAGGAAAGTTTTGGGTTCAGAAAGATTATTCTACTTGAAATGTGGCTCCATCCAGCCCATATTCTACTGTTTTGGCAAAGTTTTAAAAGAGAATAAAGAGAGATTATGTTGGAGAATGGTTTTGACAGGTTATTATTTGCAGGGTACTAGGATTCATGGTAAAAAAAAAAATTTTTTTCCAAAACACTTTACATGAGGTGAAAGAGAGGTCTATTTAATGACATTATTTTCAATAATTCAAGTGATATCATTACCATCATTTACCATCACCACTAGTTACTATTTATTTTTATCCATGGGAAAACTGAGATGGCTTAATCACTTGCTCAAGGTCTAACAGATTCTAACTGATGTCTGCCCCAAGTCTGACTCCAGGGTTTAAGCTCTCAACCATTCAGAATAACAAAAAGAAACAAAAGGACTCCAATGTTCTATACAGTACACTTCTGAGGAAGTGATACACCTAAGTATCCAGGTATACCTAAATGAGCACCCAAGTTTGCCTTCAGTCTTAATGTATACTTAACCTTTATCTTAAAATGATACTTTATTTTTCAGTGTTTGTGTCATTGTTGATATGCTGTGTCAAAATGAGTTTGTCTGTCTATCTGTCTTAGATTCTGAATTTATAAAGGACACAATCTACAACCAGGTCAGTATTTTATAGTTTATTTCATTGTACATCTTGAATTACAGGGAAAATTTTAAATAGCTTTAAAAGTTTGGATTTTTTCTTATAATTTTAAAAAACAATGTTGTTTTTCTTTTGTATAAGATGAATGGGTCAGGGAAACTGCCTGGAGACATCATGAAAGGCTTCTCTGGAAAGCTGAGTTTAGTAGGATAAATATAGGTTAGAAAAGGATACTTTAGGAACACAGAAAAGCCCCTATGCATACATAGGCATATGACAGAACTTGATATTTTGGGGAAAATGCAAGTAGTAAGATATGCAGGAAGTTGTTGAAGTGCTAAGAGATGATAGAGGACTAAAAGGGACATGCCAGGGGCACCTCGGTGGCTCAGTGGTTAAGCACCTGCCTCCGGCTCAGGGTGTGACCCCGGGGTCCTGGGATCGAGTCCCACATCGGGCTCCCCACAGGGAGCCTGCTTCTCCCCCTGCCTGTGCCTCTGCCTCTCTGTGTCTCTCATGAATAAATAAATTTTTAAAAATCTAAACAAACAAAACAAAACAAAAACCCCTACAGTGAACAGCATGCTTACTGGTGAGAAACTTGAAACTTTCCAACTAAGATCAGGAACAAGGCGAGGATGACTCTCGTCACCCCTCCTTTTCAACATCATCCTGGAAGCCCTAGCCAATGGAATAAGTAAGACAAGAAAATGAAGTAAAAGGTGTGCAGATTGTCCATGTAGAAAATCTGTACTTGTACTCTTAGATTGTTACATAAAGAAACCAAAGAAAGTGGAAAGTTAAATAAACAAATGGAAGACCCAGAGCAAATAGCTTCACCTTAAATATGGTCGCATCTTATATAGTTTATCAACTAATAATATGAACATAAGGTTTTTGAACTATGTCAACCCCAGTGTATCATTTGTGACTAGCTGAGCAGAAAGTATTATTTATTACACTCAAAGTCTTTTTTTTCTTACACCATCGTAATGACCTTGGAGCTACTGGATAGTTATTACATCCTGGGGAATTTTATACATGGCATTTTCTGGTACACACTGTATCTTTATTTTTAAAAACCCATCTTGGGGATCCCTGGGTGGCGCAGCGGTTTGGCGCCTGCCTTTGGCCCAGGGCACGATCCTGGAGACCCGGGATCGAATCCCACGTCAGGCTCCCGGTGCATGGAGCCTGCTTCTCCCTCTGCCTATATCTCTGCCTCTCTCTCTCTCTGTGACTATCATAAATAAATAAAATTTTAAAAAAACCCATCTTAAGAATTTGACATTGACCATGAAGTATTACAAACCCAGTAATGTAGGGTGGATTACTGTATTTGTGTTAGCTATCTTTTTACAGTACTGAATTCACATAGGTCATGACAAGTATTTTATTTATTCTTGTCATCTTTTCCCATATTGACTAGTCTCCATAGAAGAGGCCAAGGAGTGACACATTAGCTACTAAAACATAATAGCTATCATGTCTTAAATACCTGCTATATGTCAGGAATCATATTAATTGTTTCACCCAATTATCTCCCTTAATCCATATATTTTTTAGTTTCCTAATTTGATATTTATCTTTTCCATTTCTAAATCTACCCCCATTCTTTCTTCTGTATATAGATTCTTTAGGTAAAAGCCTTAGTTTCAAAGAAACACCTCTCTGTTTTAATGAAGTATATCAGAGTTATCTGGAGACTATTTCAAAATCATATTCCTACAGGGCACCTGGGTGGCTCAGTCGATGAAGTAGGCTCCCCACTGAGCAGAGAGCCTGATGTGTGTGTGTATATATATATATATATATATATATATATATATATATATATTTTATTTTTTTTTTATTTGTGACAGTCACACAGATAGAGAGAGAGGCAGAGACACAGGCAGAGGGAGAAGCAGGCTCCATGCACCAGGAGCCTGATGTGGGACTCGATCCCAGGTCTCCAGGATCGCGCCCTGGGCCAAAGGCAGGCGCCAAACCGCTGCGCCACCCAGGGATCCCTATATATATATTTTAAAGATTTTATTTATTTATTCATGACAGACCCCAAGAGAGAGAGACGACATAGGCAGAGGGAGAAGCGGGCTCCATGCAGGGAGCCCGATGTGGGACTCAATCCCAGGACCTGGGATCACCCCTGGGCCAAAGGCAGACAATCACTTGCGGAGCCACCTAGGTGTCCCATAAATAAAATCTTTTTTAAAAAATCATATTTCCAGGCCCCACCCAAGAACTAGTGAATTGAAACATCAAAGGGTTAGGCTCTGGATGCGTGTATTTTGAGAAAGCTTCCCAGATGGTTCTAGATTGCTCCCTGTTTTGACAATGTAGTTATAAATTCATATTTGTTTTCAAGGTTTGCTCTTAAAACAGATGGGAGGGGAAAACAATTCTAAAGCAGAACTGAAAGGATGGGGGAAAGGAAGGCATCCGCAAAAATTATGAGTCAGTCTCGCAAGGTTCTCAGCTCAGGCTTAAACTGTGTTCTCCGCAGAAGTCCATATATCTTGGGCATGCCTAGCTGACTCCAGGGTTTTGTACATAAGGGAATACCAATTCCCATAGAAGAGACTCACTTCACTGTAAATCAGGGGAGATTTTACCCCTGCTCCAACTTTTTACTGAAAAAATTTCAATTGTATGGAAAGTTGAAAGAATTTACCTACTACTTAATTCACTACGTGCTAGGATTTTGCCATATTTGTTTTACTTGCTATTTTTTAAATATCCCCTGGTAATTGTTTCCTAAATCAATTATTTTACTCGGGGGGGGCAGGGGTTGCCAAACAGTGATTTTCTGATTTTATTATCCCCGCTATGTTTATTATCATTATCTAGCACTCTTCAATAAGGAAGAGCTTTTCTTTATCAACTGAAGATGAATTTCTTCCTAAAAAGGCAGAGCAAATGCATAATTCTTTAAAATAAAGAAGACTTTTCAGGAGCCTATATTTTATTTAAGGACAGTCAGCTAGTGGTGTGGTAGACAGATGGTTTGAGTATAGCAGAGGTCTAGGCGTATAGTTCTACAGCCCCGCTGTCCGACTCGGTATGATAAAATACGGTAGCTGCCGAGAAAAATGGTGCAGAAATTATGGTGGCTGTCCCTGAAAACAGAGGAGTCAGCAGCATTAGTGGCAAGGCTTTGGAAGTCTCAAGGATAGGAGCCATGGCACAGACACTGGCAGGTCCCTCAGCGCTGGGACCTGTGGGTGGGTCCCAATAGCTGTAGCGCCATCAGTGGGCATGACGGCCTGTCCACTGTTTTATCCATCAGCAGGAGGAGTGAAATGATTCCAGCTAATGGGTAACAAGTGGATTCTTCTGTAGAGCATCCATGAAGCAGTCACTGGGGCACCCAGAGCTGTTCAGGTGCACGCGGAGGCAAGAATCTGTGTCAGAGACTTACGGCGATGTGACCTTCCCCTTGGTCTGGTGTGATCTGAGGAAAAGTGCTGTATCTTACCAAGAACAGAAAATGTCAAAGAAAGGGTCTTTTTTAGGCAAAGGAAACTCCAAAGAGAATGTGATGTCTGGACTCTGTAGGTGATGTATAGAGATGATGGCAGGTGACTCAGAAATTCAGAGATACTAATTGGCTAGAACCACAGTGATCGCACGGCCAGTTTTCTCATCACAGATACGATGCATCTCTCCATTTCCTCAAGTCTTTTTCTAAGCAGTGCCTGGTGACTTTTCTTTTTATGGTAAACACAGAAATTCAAGTAAAGATAAATCAACATTTTATTCCTGATAGAATTTACATCCCCTGAAAAATTAAAATGGTCTAAATGTAAGGTTTCCTTTAATCTGTACTGGACACAATGAGATCCCACCTCACACCAGTGAGAATGGGGAAAATTAACAAGGCAGGAAACCACAAATGTTGGAGAGGATGCGGAGAAAAGGGAACCCTCCTGCACTGTTGGTGGGAATGTGAACTGGTGCAGCCGCTCTGGAAAACTGTGTGGAGGTTCCTCAAAGAGTTAAGAATAGACCTGCCCTACGACCCAGCAATTGCACTGCTGGGGATTTACCCCAAAGATAGAGATGCAATGAAACGCCGGGACACCTGCACCCTGATGTTTCTAGCAGCAATGGCCACAATAGCCAAACTGTGGAAGGAGCCTCAGTGTCCATCGAAAGATGAATGGATAAAGAAGATGTGGTTCATGTATACAATGGAATATTCCTCAGCCATTAGAAACGACAAATACCCACCATTTGCTTTGACGTGGAGGGAACTGGAGGGTATTATGCTGAGTGAAGTAAGTCAATCAGAGAAGGACAAACATTATATATTCTTTCATTTGGGGAATATAAATAATAGTGAAAGGGAATATAAGGGAAGGGAGAAGAGATGTGTGGGAAATATCAGAAAGGGAGACAGAACATAAAGACTCCTAACTCTGGGAAATGAACTAGGGGTGGTGGAAGGGGAGGAGGGCGGGGGGTGGGGGTGAATGGGTGACGGGCACTGAGGGGGGCACTTGACGGGATGAGCACTGGGTGTTATTCTGTATGTTGGCAAATTGAACACCAATAAAAAATAAATTTATTATTAAAAAATCTGTACTGGACATAGGAGTTGTGGTTACTAAAAGTCAAATCATATAGGAGAACTAAGGAAATAATGATTACCATTTTCCTTTCACTTTTAGTTCTTTTTAAAATAGGAATAAAGTGACTTTTTTTTGCTACCCTACATTTCCTCTAAACGTTGGTTTCTTGATGGAGAAATGGAAAATTTTTCTACTGGAAGGAAAGAAGTTGAGAATTATTTCTGTGTTTAGTTCTGCTTTTGTTATTTATGAAGCAAATGTCCATAGACTGAAGAGAAAATAAAAAGACAGGCTGTGCACTGAATCATGGCATGTTATAATCGGCATGTCAGAAAGCGAGGGGGTAATTTTATATACATTTCCTCAAAAAGTGATGAAATTAAATTATTCCTAGAATTCAGCAAAGTGACTCTAGGGGCACCTGGGTGGCTCAGCATTTGAGCGTCTGCCTTCAGCTCAGGTCATGACCCTGGGGTCCTGGGATCGAGTCCCACGTCGGGCTCCCCGCAGGGAGCCTGCTTCTCCCTCTGCCTGTCTCTGCCTCTCTCTGTGTGTCTCTTATGAATAAATAAATAGAATCTCTAAAAAAAAATTAAACAAATTTGTAGTTCCACTACACTGATTCTAATTCAGTGTAGTGGAACTTTTTTTTAATGGAATAGCTACCATATTTTTATAGAGTGACAATACAGTAATTAATAAAAAGTGGTTGTGTTCGTGATTTTTTCCCCCTTGACTGAGGCTAATCAGTTTTGTGTTCCATATGCATTCACCGAACTGTTTTTAGCTCTATGTCAGGTAATTTATTCAGGTGTTGAAATCATCACAAGACTTTTCTGAGAACTCTAGATCTTCCAAAGTGGCAGAAAGTTGATTGCTGCCTCAGCAGTACCAGTTGGAGCACTGGGTATGCACCATCGTGCTTAGTGTAGCTCATGTTCAAAAGAAGCCTCCCAGAATCCTTCCTGTAATCCTTAATATTAGAAGCAGGTGAACTGAAACACTAATTGGTGAGCAAAGAGTGAGGTGCAGAAACAAGAGGAAAAGATGTTTTGTTCTAAGTCTTGAAGCAACCCAGGCGGTTTGTAAATTGTGATATTTTGTCCTTACATCTTTCACCGCTCTTACCTGCTCTCCTCTGCTTCGCAGTGTGCAGTGCCAACTTACCCTAATTATCACATTGCCCCCATCCATCCAAACGTGTTTTTTTTCCCACCAAAGTTTATTTTACACCAAAATTACCTCCACTCCTTTCCTGGAGTGTCTCTGATATTAGAAAAACAGAAATTTTGTTGAACTGATTTGCCCTAACAAGTACATGGATTCTTAATAGCCAGCCTCTTAACATTTATCAGATGTAATTGTTATTTTTATGAATACCTGTTCATACCTAGTGAGTTTAAATTTGAAAGAATCTCTTTTGTTATAATGATAAAAAAAAAAAGAAATACAGGCAATTTCCAAAGAAGACTTTTTTTTTTTTTTTTTTTGTAGAAGTAAAGCAGTTTATCTCTTGGGAGACCAGTTTTGCAGGTGTTAGCAACCTAAGCTGTTCCTACTTTTCTACAGTCCTATGCAGACAAGCCCGTAAATTTCTAAGCTTACAGTTATTTCACAGTATCTCCCTTGATGATAGTAGTGGGGATGTTGGTTTTGTTGTATGCGTTGTTTGAGTTCTTTCCTGTACCTTGGTTACAAGGTTACCAGGTGTCTTTGTTGTTAAGTTTCTTTTTTTTTTTAAATAAGATTTATTTATTTATTTGACAGAGAGCACAGGGGGAGCTATAGAAGGAGAGAGGGAGAGAACCTCAAGCACGTTCCATACTCTCTGAGGAGCCCTATGCAGGGCTTGATCCCATGACCCTGAGATATGACCTGAGCTGACATCAAGAGTCGGACACTTAACCAAACTGAGCCACTAAGTGCCTCTGTTTCTGTCTTTTTAAATTTTAATTTAATTTTTTAAAGATTTTATTTATTTGACGGAGAAAGAGAGCACAAGCAGGGGAGTTGCAGGCAGAGGGAGAGGGAGAAGCAAATTCCCGGTGGAGCAGGGAGCCCAACATGGGACTCGATTCCATGACCCTGGGATTGTGATCTGGTCCGAAGGCAGGTCACTAAGATGCCCCCATTTCTGTCTTTTTTTTTTTAAACTAATCTCTATACCCAACTTGGTGCTCAAACCTACCTGAGATCTGAGATCAAGATAGATTTTCTGTCTTGAGAGATTCAGTCCAGAAGGAAAAACATGTAATAAGCACCAAATAAAATTTCTTAAAGGAATTAACATTTGGCTTTATTAATTTATTCATTAAGTATTAACTAGGTGCCTACTATGGGTCAAGTACAGCCTAGGTGCTGGGGATACAGTGATTTATAAGACCTGGTGCCCCCATGGAGTTCACTGTCTAGTGGTCCCAGTGAACTGCAGGTAACATGGCTTCAGTGAAATGGTAGTTACATAGATAAGGCAAAGGGCGGAGGCTTCCTCTCATGTTCCCTGATGGTGAGGTGGCATTCATTCCTACATTCCTACTACAGAATGGCAAAATAGCAATCAAGTTATCTATGGTCATATTGGGCTGTGTACTCACTGAAGAGGAAGTTCTGGGGAATCAGATAACTTGCCATAGACCAATTTAAAGGGGAAGAGGAGTGATTGGGCCATGATGGATGTTTTTAATGGCTTGGGATGATTTAAAAGCAAGAAGATTGACATTGTAAAAATTGTAATTGTAAAAATATTGCTTTAGTGGAATGACACTCAAGCCTTTATGGGATAGGGTTGAAAAAAATCTCTTATAGCTCATAGTCATAGGGCTGAGGTATCAGAAAACCAAATACAAAGAATGATTCCGTGGTTTGGAAAATTATATTAGTACATGAATTCAAATACTTAACCAAGTATTTTATATGAATGGTAGGTTAGGCTAGATTGGGGGGTAGTGGGGGAATTGACAAATTGAGTAGTGGTATATGGCAAATCAAGGCTTGGAGAACCCCAAACTCCTAGGTTTATCTGAAATAGAGTTCTCAATTGTGGCACATCCATAGTTGAGTGTGAACATCCACTTGGTGATAATTTATGTCATGAAAATATGGGGAATATTTGCAGGAATGGGTTTGAGGGTTCTTGACCAGGAAAATGGAAATGGAATTATTTAGATTCCAAAGATTAGAATTAAGCCAAATTAATAGATAAGATTGCACTTTTAGTCACTGTGGTTGCTTGGGCAGCCAGCTGTAGTTCTAACAAGGTACTGAACTGGCTAATCCCAAATATCATTGAATAGTTAGAATTTGGTCTAAAAGAAGGGATAAAAAAATTTAGGATATATGAGTGTGGGATTAGATCTGTCATGCAATCTGCCCATGGACCCGTCATGGATCCCCTGATATATTCCGGAAGACTCTCAGTTTAGTTTAGCCACAGGAATGGGTTAGTGAAGGACGTATGAGAATCTTTAAAGAGCACTTTGCTGGCTGCTCTTTCTAGACTGAGAATGCGGATGGATAGAGACCTAATCTCAGTGGGAGAGGGAGAGCCTTATGACAGAAATGAGCAAGCAGCAGACGAGGTCATCACATAGCAAGGTGAATGTGATGATCAAGTCGCAGGGCGACTTTCCCATAGTTAAATTACTTTATGAAAATTTATTTTTGATTGTAGGAGTAATATGTGACACTTTCTTATTGCTAAGAATTAAAACAAAATAAATAAAAAGAATTTAAAAATAAGGATAAATAGGGATGCCCAGGTGGCTCAGCGGTTAAGCGTCTGCCTCCAGCCCAGGGCGTGATCCTGGAGTCCCAGGATCGAGTCCCACGTTGGGCTCCTTACATGGAGCCTGCTTCTCCTCCCTCTGCCTGTGTCTCTGCCTCTCTCTCCCTCTCTCTCTCTTTCTGTTTCTCATGAATAAATAAATAAGATCTTAAAAAAAACAAGGATAAATAAAAATAAGAATAAAAAATAGGTAAAAAGCAAATGCTCCCTTGACTTCTTTCTTCTAATCCCTCTTTCTTTCATGAAATGCTCAGCAGAAATTCTCCACTGCAGAAGAGGCACTTGGTACTAAGATGTTCAAGACGACCCACTTTGTGGATGTCAGTTCTGTTTTGCCGCCACCCAGCCTGGTGCTTGCTAAATGGACTTGTCGACCATTGGCCGTGGTGTCAGTGATGGAGACGATATGTTTTCAACCTCATGGACTTCCCGTCTTCCTGACTGCCCCGGTGCATGCCACCGCTGAGGGCTCAGTTATTAGCAACAGCAGCCAGTTCTGGGTTCTAGACTTAGCCTTACACCTGTGGGCACCTTGCCATTTCTCTGTTGGCAGAGGCATTACGGTGGATCCCTCCGTTGTGGGGAATGGGGAGTAGCAATTTTAGATCTTACGTAATGACTTCCCTTAGGAAAGCTCAGGACTTAGCTCTCATCCTGCCATTCTCTCTGCTTCCCTTCTCTATCCTCTCAACATAATTTTTGGTTGAGTGGATGTTCAGTATTTACACTATACCTATGCCAACATTCTATATATCAAACCTCATAATATATTATAAGCGTATTTCTTATTTTGTGCTTTTTCTGAGGTTAAAAATTGCTTATTTAAAAACTTTTTCTTATTTTTCTTTATACCAGTTACTGCTTTAAATTGCTTTTCAGTACAATTTTATGTGTCCCAAGAAAAACACTAATGGAGTCCCATAGACCACATGTCTAAATTTTTAAAAGTTAAAAATCAAACTACTAAATAAACCCTCCTTTCTTCTCAACCTGACATATATAACATCACAACAAAACTGAAAATTATCTCAAGCTATGGTTTTATGACTGAAAGCCTGTGAATTATTAGACCACTGAATTTTAATTTTTATTGCCAATGTCTGAGTCAGTGATGTTTGGATGAGAAGTAAAGGCTTGCCAAACTAATAAACCATTATGTTCTTTGCTATGAATTTTGTTTTTCTTAATTTCAGCAAAATATTACCCTGAAACTTCACATAAAATTTGGCTTATTGACAATAATGTCACATTAGACATTTCTTGAGTCATTGTAGACTTTACATATTTTTCTTTTAAAACATTCCAGATAATCTATTAAAACTAAAAAGGTAAGATACTGACTATAGTCAACAAATATAAAAACTTAAAATATTTAAAGCTGGAATTTTTAACTTCATATTTTGAAAGCTTAATTAAATCTTATCAAACATTTTATAAAAGTAAAACCAATTATAATTCTAGAATTAATATCCATCTGTCGGTATAAAATATGAATAGCTAATTTCACACATATTACTTCTAGACATACTCACAGATTTAAGAATAAAATAAATTACTTAATACTATAAGATGTTTCTCAGCTGCCAGGTGTATCAGTGTTGAACAGTATGCTAATTAGTGAATATCACTGAATTCTCCGTGTAGAGCCAAAATGAGGTAAAAAAAATGGATATTCAATACTCTGAGACTTTAAGATGCAAGTATCTATTTCATTCATACTCTCAGAGAAGAAGGATTTGTCACACTAGTTTTTTTCTTTAACCAAAGTGCTTCTGTGCACATTCTCTCTTTAGCAAAGTCTGTCTCTGAGAGCGAAGCTCAGCCCACACAGCTACACAGTATATCCAGGGCCGTCACCGTTTACTTTGAGGAGAAAGGACAAGAGCAAGAGACGTGGGGAAACCTCTCTCTGGAGCCTAAATGAAGTGAGCATCACACAAAAAAATATCTAAGGGTATAGATTGTGCTAAATTGGCACCGAGTGCTGGGTCTCGAGTGATAATGGTACCCGTGTGTTCGTTCTTTTCTTTTCTTTTTTTTAAATTTATTTATTTATGATACTCGCAGAGAGAGAGAGAGAGAGGCAGAGACACAGGCAGAGGGAGAAGCAGGCTCCACGCACCGGGAGCCCAACGTGGGATTCGATCCCGGGTCTCCAGGATCGCGCCCTGGGCCAAAGGCAGGCGCCAAACCGCTGCGCCACCCAGGGATCCCTTCTTTTTTCTTTTCTTTTCTTTTCTTTTCTTTTCTTTTCTTTTCTTTTCTTTTCTTTTCTTTTTTTCTTTTCTTTTCTTCTTTTCTTTTCTTTTTTCTTTTCTTTCTTTTTCTTTTCTTCTCTTTTTTCTTTTCTTTTTTCTCTTTTCTCTTTCTTTTTCTTTCTTTTCCTTTCTTTCTTTCTTTCTTTCTTTCTTCTTTCTTTCTTTCTTTCTTTCTTTCTTTCTTTCTTTCTTTCTTTCTTTTCTTTCTTTCTCTTTTCTTCCTAGATTTTATTTCTTTATTTGAAAGAGAGAGAGAAGAGATGCACACAAGCAGGGGCAGAGGGAGAGGGAGAAGCAGAATCCCCACTGAGCAGGGAGCTTGATGTGACACTCAATCCCAGGACCCCAAGATCATGACCTGAACCAAAGGCAGCCGCTCAACACTGAGCCAACCAGGTGGCCCTCCATGTGTTCTTCCATCAGTATATTCTCCTTTGATCTGTGGGCTCTACCATGTGGGGCCCCAACGCCCAGTTCCAAGACTGATCTTGGGTCTCAGCATTCAGTATGCCCCTACTTAGGTCATGCTCCTATTTCCCATTAGGGTATGTGTTCCTGCAGCTGCTCCGTCACTCCCCATTTACCAGTTCTGGTCTTCTGAAGGAGTAATTTACTCAATGCCATGTGGGAAGGGAATGAGGGCTCTATCTCCTTTTCTTATTTTTGTACTTTAAAATCCTTCTAATTTTTAAAAAAGATTTTATTTATTTATTTATTTATTCATTCATAAGAGAGAGAGAGAGAGAGGCAGAGGGAGAAGCAGGCTCCCCAAAAGGAGCCTGATGTAGGACTCAGGATCCCAGATCCCGGGTTCAGGACCTGAGCTGAAGGCAGACACCCAACTGCTGAGCCATCCAGGTGTCCCTAAAATCCTTCTATTTTGAAATTATTTTATTTTTTAAATATTTTATTATTTATTATTTTTCACATTTCATTTTTTTAATTT
Organism: Nyctereutes procyonoides; assembly: GCF_905146905.1. Taxonomy (NCBI): domain Eukaryota; kingdom Metazoa; phylum Chordata; class Mammalia; order Carnivora; family Canidae; genus Nyctereutes; species Nyctereutes procyonoides. Next base: position 33,171 of record NW_026575135.1, on the reverse strand, counting down.
ATTTTTTTATTGGTGTTCAATTTGCCAACATACAGAATAACACCCAGTGCTCATCCCGTCAAGTGCCCCCCTCAGTGCCCGTCACCCAGTCACCCCCACCCCCCGCCCACCTCCCTTTTCACCACCCCTAGTTCGTTTCCCAGAGTTAGGAGTCTCTCATGTTCTGTCTCCCTTTCTGATATTTCCCACTCATTTTTTCTCCTTTCCCCTTTATTCCCTTTTACTATTTTTTATATTCCCCAAATGAATGAGACCGTATAATATTTGAAATAATTTTAGATTTGCCGAAAAAAGTTGCAAAGATAGTATGGAGTTGCTGTATATTCCCCACCCCACCCCCCAGCTTTTCCCCTTATGATCAAGCTGCATTTACCCAAACTAAGAAATTAACGTGAGGATAATACTGTTAACCAAACTGCAGACTGTTTGGATTTCACCAGTTTTTCCATGATGTCCTTTTTCTGTTGCAGCGTATCAGATTGCACTCAGTCATCATGTTCCCTTCATCTCCAATCTATGATGGTTGTTTGGTGTTTCCTTGTGTCTCATGACCTTGACAGTTTCGAAGGCTATCAATCAGGTGATTTGTAGATGGTCCCTCCATTTGGATTTGTCATGATGACATTAAGAATATGGATTTTGGGGGAAGAATACTGCAGGGATGAACTGCATCCTATCGGGTGGGTGGTATCAACGTGACTTAAGATGGGTGATGTTAACCTTGAGCACTTGGCCAAGTTGGTATCTCAGGTTTGTCTATTTATCGTTTCTGTTTCCATATGCTGTTCTTTAGAAGAGAGTCACTAACTAAATCCAGCCCACACTCAAAGGGTGGGGAATGTATTTTAAAACTGCATTCTATCAATCCTTATTTAATATTTCTTTTTACCCCCCACTTCTAAAACTCCACTCAGTTCCTGAGCCTTTGGAAGATTCTGTGATAGACATCAATTTAGCTCTTGGCTTTCCCCACTATATCACTTTTCTGCATTCCAGCTAGCCAAATTTTGTTTCTATTATCTCCCTTGTCTTTGTATGTATGATTTTATGGGCTTTAAAAAAATCTATTTATGGTAGTTTTAGTGGGGTTTCAGGGGAAGTGAAATTGAATTATTATGTTCAATCTACCATCTTCATTTACCAAGTGAAGCCTTGGGGGAACATTTTTTAATCATCAAAATTGACGTTTAATCTGTTTGGATTTGCCATTTCTGTTTGTTATAATTCTACCATTAATATAATCCACGGACTCACTGAATGTTTTTTTGGGGTATCATTTTTGTATTTCATAAAACATTGTGATCACTCAAGAAACTCAGTTCACAGTAAGTAAGAGAAGTAAGGCTTCTCATGTTGGTTATGTGATTGGCCCTAATTATCAAAGGTAAATTAGGGTTACTGCTATAAAGCCAGACTTATGTAGCCTAAGAACTGCTTCTTTTTACATGCCTTGTTATTAAGTCTAACAAAAAACAAAGCAGACTTGGATACCTTGGGAATCTAAAGTTGGGTTAGTCAACCAGGCAAAGAGCCCTAGCTGGCTGATGCTAGCCAAAGGCAACCCAAACGTGAATGAGTAGAGGAGTAGAGCTAAAATATCCACAATAGCTTCTTGACCAGTCGCATAAATGAAGACAGGAGGCCTCTGGATATTTACTGCTTTTCCTTTCTTCTCCCTTGTCTCTCATCTTTATGTTTCTAGAGCAGTTAGATTCACAGTACAGTGGAGAGGAAGGTACAGAGATTTCCCACATTCTCCCTGCCCCCACCCAGGTGAATCCTCCTCCACCCGAGTGGTGCATTTTAATTTTAATTAATTAATTACCAAGGATGAATCTGTATTGACATAATCACCCAAGGTCCACAGTTTACCACAGAGTTCAGTCTTGGTGCTGTATTTGTATGAGTTTGGACAAATATATGATGACATATGTCTATCGTTATAGTATTTCCACTGCCCTAAAAATCCTCCTCACTCTCTTCCTGTTCATTCCTCCTCCGATCCCCTGATTTTCACTGATCTTCTGTCTCTATAGTTTTGCCTTTTCCAGAACATCCTAGAGTTGAAAGCATACAGTATGCAGTCTTTTCTCCTCTTTTATTTTCCTACAATTTTATATAAAGTACTTTCAAATTGGTTTTGTTTATCATTTAGTGACTAGATTGCATTTTTCTCCTATGCATAAATTTATGGTTTTTGTTACTTTTTCTATTGGTAATGTGACTATCTGGCTCAAAAGCCAAAACGGCACAGAATATATATTGAGAAAACTCCCTCTTGCTCTGTCTACCTTGTTCTCCTTTGCCTTACCCACTGTAAGTAACCACTTTTGTTTTTTGTGTGTCTTTATGTTTCCTTATGCAAGTGCAAGCATATATTCTTCTTCTTCCACAAAAGAACACACTATACCGTTATGTGCTCTATCTTCATTGAATAATTTGTATTAGTACAAGGGGGTTTTCCTTGTTCTTTTTTACAGCTCTATAAATGTTCTAATATTTATTTAACGAGCTCCCTTACAGAAAGAGACTTGTGTTTGTTTCTCAAAATACCATTGGTTTTGCCAATAGAATAGACTTCTACAAGTCTCATTTTGAAGGTGTGTAGATATATTTTTATGAATTCCTGGGAGTGGAAAAGTTGCAAAATATTGACTTAGCATTATAGTGCACCTAGAGTGGGATTAGCTATCATTTGTTTCAATAGTCAGGGACAATGAGGAAAATAGCAACTGTCTTCAGTATTTACAGAGAAAATATACTACAGGGAAGTGGCTGCCAAATGATAGAACTGAGGGCTTAACTGAGAAAGTGAAGCAATCCAAAGATTAGTAACAGTGGAAGAGCAAGTGCCTGTACCCTGGAAAGACAAAAGTAAGAAACCTGTGTTACTGAGTCCCGGAGCTGGGGCTCATCTGTTTGAGGCTTGAACCTCTAAGGGCCTGTCTGGTGAGCCCTGGGGCCCTTATGGAGTTGCAGTCACTGCCAGAGACGTGCTTGAGATAGAAGGGAGAGGGAGAGAAGTATCCCGGTTTAGTCCTTCCTGCCCCTGTCCTCCAGTCTTTCAGAAACCAGCTGATAGTAGGCCTGGGCACCACAGTTAAGAGAAGCCAGTGCCCCCTCTAATATGTTGCAGAGCAGTAGAAGGGCAGACATGAATTTGAGGACAAATGTGCTCAGCATCTAGATAGTCCACCCCATTTTACTACATTTAAGTTCACTCTTCTACTCACATTTAATACCTTCCTACTTCCTACTTCTGTCTTACTAACAAAGACCCTCCTTCTCCCCAAACAAGAAGAGAGACCCAAAGTCCCATTAGTCATTGTATCCTCTTCAAGTTCAGGATCTACTGGTGATCCTCATTCCTCTTTAGCAGGTCTAGAGGTGACTTGTGGCCTGATGACTTATGAACAAAATTGTAAATTAAGTTCCACCCACACTCCGTACAAAGTTGTAAAGGGGAAGGAGAAAAAGTATAAATCATTGGTTAATATGTACTTAACAAAAATACAACACACTTTGGTGATTCAGTCTTCATTGCTGTGAAAAAATCATTGTTGGTCATAGGTCATAGTTGACATTCATCACTTCCCTCTTCTACTACTTACTTCTTATTTCCTTTGTTTTTAGCCAGCATTGCAGGTACTTGGGGTTCTTTACTTAGCAGGGTGACTGGACCGGCCAGGATATGTTCAGAACAATAGAAAACACACCTTGGAATTTCAACAGAGAGCATTTAGCATAGGCAATTGGTTAAGCAGTTTTGGAGAACTGAAAAGACAAAGGAGGGGATACTGAGCTAACCCAGGAGGGGAACTCCAGGCTGAAGCTGCCTCTCTAGGCCTGGAGAGACAGCAGGAAGCTCCAGGGAGAGGCCCTCAGATGACTGAGCAGGTGCCTTGGCCTGACTATTGCCAATGTCTTTGATTAGGCATGTGAGTCTGGTTCTAGAAGTGTCCCCTAAAAATCGAGTGTTATCCTTGCTAACCACTTGTCAGGAAAGGAGGGCATCCCTTCTCCTGTCTTCTGCCTACGGAGTTCAACAGGAAGTCGACAGGCAATGCTGACGTAGAATTCCCATAGTCCCAGCCCTAGCATCACAAAGCAGAGCCTGAAAACGGGTTTGGACTTGAAAGGCAACGCTTTAATGCCGAGGGCAGCTCATCGTGTTGCCTATTCCGTTTCCACACACAACTTCTTCCATCTATTTCAGCTTCCTGGGCAACAATACCAAATTACGGCCATTTCTTTAATAAGAAACAACTACCCTTTGTAAAAATAGGCACTGGCACCTTTTCCCCAAAAAGAAAGGTCCCAAATGTCATTACATTCATGTCTGGATGATGGCGATTACTCAGGTTTACTTGAAGTCCGTCTTGAATATCCTGTAACCTAAAGATGAAATTGGAAAGTTAACCACTGCCATTCATTTATAAAACTACAATGGGTAGGCAGAAGGAGAAAAATACATAAACACACACGTGTGCACATACATTAAGCAAAGAAGAAAATAACATCTAGGTATTAGTCCTTTTTTCTGTCTGGTCATGAGCCTTTGTTTGATGTTTCTAACTTCCTTCCTTCCCTACTCACTTCATCTTCCCTTCACTCTGAGCCCGTGTCTATACCAGCTGACATGATCCAGAGCTTCACTCCTGAAGGCTCCGAATCTTCTTGGTTATTGCAGTTTTCCACTGACTTTTACAGTGGGAATGTTAAGGAGAAAATGAATATAGGTGACACAAAGGAGATAGAATTGATGGGTTTGGTGATGGCCACATGTGGAATGGGAAGACAGAACAAAAATCTACAGGGGTGCTAAAAATTTTACACCCACGGGACAGTTCTGGCCTGAGTTTGAGTGGACGGCAGACAGATCTGGGCTTAATGCAGAGTTACCAACTGTCCTAGTTTACGCTGGATGGAGGGACTTCCTGGAACCTGAGACTTCCTGGAGCCTGAGACTTCCTGTGCTAAAACTGGAAAAGTCCCTGGTAACCCAGGATAAGTTGGTTGCCCTGGTCTGGTAGGACCTGGCAGGGCAGATTAGTGACAACAGCTTCCTGGTGGGGCACCGAGTCAAGTCACCTTCTGGGAGAACGGATTCGTGAGCGGCCAAGAAGACTTAAACTTGCAGAAAGAGCGCCTTCCGTGGCACAGGGCAGCAGTGGTTCCTAGTCCTCCATGGTGGCTTCCATTCGGACCCCTCCCTCGTCCGTGGACCCCATGTGTCCAGTGTGGGCTCCAGGGAATGAAGGATGTTGGAATTAAAATTTGTGAAATCTAGCAGAGTGAAAGCCAGAGGAGACAGGTGCTTTCTCACCACAGACCACCCCACAGCTCTGGAAGCCCTCAGGCTTAGTGGCGGTGGTGACTTCAGTTGATGGGGTGAGGGGATTGCTGGGGGCGGGGGGGGGGGGGCGCTAAGAACTTGGTAACAGGGACTGGCCCGTTCCCACTAGCACTTCCGGAAGACCTGAGATGCTTGGCAGGACGGTAACATCACACCAGTTACTACAGTAAGAGGCTGGGGAGCCTGGAGGCCAGAGGAGACGGCCACACTGGCTTTTCTGGAAGCGGTGTCAGGAGGGAAGGACGGGTTGCTTGTGGTTGCGTTCCTTGCGGTGTTGCGTCACCTAGTGTTAACTTGAATGTACTCCTCTTGTCCTAGCTGGATGACTAACCGCAGATGGGAACAGTATCCAAAGTCATCATTTTTTTTTTCATTCAACAAATACTGATTGAATAGTTTCCATATCCAAATGCTTTTCTAGATATTTTTTTAAAAAGATTTATTTATTTATTTATTTATTTATTTATTTATTTATTTATTTATGAGAGACCCAGAGAGAGAGGCAGAGACACAGGCAGAGGGAGAGGCAGGCTCCCTGCAGGGAGCCAGACACGGGACTCGATCCTGGGACCCCGGGGTCATGCCCTGAGCTGGAGGCAGACGCTCCACCACTGAGCCCCCCAGGTGCCACATAGGTATTGAAATTAAAGCTGTAACAAAACCCCAGGATTTATGGAAGCTTACATTCTTGTGGGGATAAAGATAATGCCTAAGTACAGTGTATCCTATGCTGTATTGTTATAAATGTGAAGGAGAAAAAATAGATCAAGGAAGGAAGAATTAGGTTTAAGGTTTTGTGGGGTGGGGTCTATAATTTTACATCAGGCGGTGAGGGAGGCCTCTGAGTGAAAAAGAGATAGTGAGGGAGCGTTTCAGGCCAAGGAAGTGGGGCCAGCTCCCCGAGGTGGGGGCTCACCTGATGAGCTCAGGGAGCAGCGGGGCGAGGCGGGCTGGAGCAGGCTGGGAGCATCAGGAGGGGGAGCCTTGGAGGCACAGTAGGGACGATCCCATTTATTTTGAGATGGGAAATCCTAACAGAGTTTTGAGCAGGGACGTGGTCTGTGTACAGTGTGACAGGGTCTCCCTGGCTGCTGTGCGGAGAACAGACTGAGAGGCCAGGGCAGAAGCGGGGAGAGCAGCAAAATGCCCTGGAGTCCTCCAGGTGGGTGAGGGCAGCTGAGCCAGGTGGGCACAGCAAGGGAGGCTGAGGGAGTGAGAAGTTGCGGAGGCCTACTTGGCCCAACCTCGACGCTTTAGGACTGGCTGATTCAGGAGAATAAGGCAAAGGAGGAATTTTTAATTCGCCTGGATTTGGTTTCAGTGTATGGTGAGAGAAAGTATGATTTCATTTTTTTTCATAGGAATATTCTATTTTCCAGGGCCCCCGGGTGGTTCAGTCGGTTAAGTGTCTGCCTTCAGCTTAGGTCATGATCCCAGGGTCCTTGGATAGAGCCCCACGTCGGCCTCTCCACTCAGCGGGGACTCTGCTTCTCCCTCTCCCCTGGGATCACTCTCGCTCTCTGTCAAATAAATAGTCTTTAAAAAAAGGGGGGGGGTGGATATCCTGGATATCCTGAAATCTTCCAGTTCACCATTTATTTTGGTCCTTAGTGATTTTCAAAGGATAATGTATATCTTTTGATAGGTTTGTTTATAGATACTTTTTTTCTAAAGATTTTATTTATTCATTCATGAGACACACACACACACACACACAGAGAGAGAGAGAGAGAGAGAGAGACAGGCAGAGGGAGAAGCAGGCTCCCTGCGGGGACCCCGATGCGGGACTTGATCCTGGGTCTTGAACTGAAGGCAGATGCTCCACCGCTGAGCCCCTCCAGATGCCCCTGTTTCTAGATACTTGATGGTTTATGCTTTTGTAAAAAACATCTTTAAACAATTTACTTATTTTCTAACACTTTATGGCTAGTATTTGGAAATGTAGTTGGTTTGGGTACATTGATTCTTCATCTAGTATTTTGCTAAATGCTCTTCTTAATTCTAATTCTAATGGCTTATGTTTTGGAGGGGGTTCAACATACCTGATATATCTGTAGTTAATTATACTTTTTATTTTTTTTTGACCTTCACGTACTGGCTGGAATTGCTAGCACAATATAGAACAAAAATAGTGGCATCAGCAAACCTTTAATGGCTCTTTTCAGAGGAAAAGCTTCCAATATTCAACATTGAGCAAACTGGTAAGTTTACTTTGCTTATCTGTAGATTGTCTTGATTGGATTAAGAACATTCCAATCTATTTTTTTGGGGGGGTAAGTTTTAAATACAATCATGAATGGATGTTGAATTTTATTTTAAATTTTTTTTTGAAATTTACATCTATCTAGAAATACTATTTTTTCCTGCTTTAATTTTTTAATGCGGTAAATCTCACTGTTTGATTTCCTAATGTGAAACTGACCTTACATTCCTAGGATGAATCCACCTTGGTCATGATTGATTATCTTTTTAATATGTTTCTCAATTTGTACTCCTAACATTTTCTTTAATATTTTTTATATTTGTGTCCATAAATGAGATTGACCTATAATTTTCATTGCCTTTGTCAGTTAAAGGATGCCTGAGAGCACGAACGTTTTGGTTTCTTAGTTTGCCAGCCTCTGAAAGTGAGTCGATGAATCTTTTCCAGTCATTCGAGGGTTTGTGCAATTTTGGTATTATTTCCTCTTTGAGTTTACTGAAGGACACATCGGAGCTTGAGGTTATTTTTAAAATTAATTAATTTGTGGGTCACCTGGGTGGCTCAGTAGTTGACCATCTGCCTTTGGCTCAGGGCGTAACCCCGGTGTCCTGGGATCGAGTCCCACGTCGGGCTCCCCGCAGGGAGCCTGCTTCTCCCTCTGCCTGGGTCTCTGCCTCTCTGTCTCTCTATCTCTCATGAATAAAAAAATTCTTTGGAAAAAAATGAAATTAATTTATCTTAATTTTATTAAGATACAGTTCACATGTCAGAGAGTTTACCCATTGCAAGCCTGCAATTTAATGTTGGGTTTTTTTAGTATAGTCACAAATATACCATCAGCACAGTCAACTCCAGAACATTTTTGTCACCGCAAAGAGAGGCCACATGCCCTCAGCTGTCACCATTCCGCCCCTCTAACCCCTCGCCCTACGCCGTCACTGGCCTGCTTTCCCTCATGTGACTTGCCTGCTCTGGACATCTCGTGTAAACGGAGCCGGATGAGGGGTCGCCTTTCGTGGCCGGCTACTTCCCCTCACCATAACGTGTCCAGGTTCCTCCAGGTGACAACATGTGCCGGTCCTTGGTTCCTCTTTATGGCCGAATAATATCTTATGTGTGTGTGGGGAGCCACATTCTGTTTATTTATTCATCCCCTGGTGGACACTTGCATTGTTCTCACTTCTTGGCTCTGCTGAATAGAGCTGCCGTGAACATTCACGTACAAGTTTTTGTTTGAACACCTGTTTTCAGTTCTTTGAATCTATACCTAGGAGTAGACTTTCTGGGTCATATGGTAATTCTATATTTACCTTTTTGAGGAATTGTTAAAATATTTTCCACAGCAGGTGTGTTATTTTACATTCTCACAGCAATGTACAAGGGTTCTGACTTCTCCACACTCTTTCTGACAATTGCAATTTTCCATCTTTTAAAATTATAGCCATAGCCATCCTAGTGAGAGTGAGTTATATCTCAGTGTTTTGATTTTCATTTCTCTAATGACTAATGATGTTAGACATTTTTTCATATGCTTGTTGGCCATTTGTACATGTAGTTTTAGAAAAATATCTATTCCATTTTTAAGTTGGGTTATTTGTCCCTTTTTTGTTGAGTTGTAAGAATTTATATAGGTACGTCTGGATGCTAGACTTACTAGATAAACGATCTGCAGATTTTTAGCCCATTCTGTGGTTGTCTTTTCACTTTCTTGACCATGTCCTTTGATGCACAAAAGTTTTGTACTTTCAGTTTATTTTTTCTTTTGCTTGTGTTTTTGGTGTCATATCTAAGAAACCATTGCCAAATCCAAGGTCATGGTTTGTCCCTATGCTTTTTTCTAAGAATTTTATAGTTTTAGCTCTTATATTTTGATTTTTGATCCACTTTGAGTTACTTTTTGTTAATAGTATGAGGTAAGGGTTTTTTTTTTAACATACTTTTTGAGTGTTAATTCCAGCATAATTAACCAACAGTTTTATATTAGTTTCAGGTGTACAGTATAGTGATTCAACAATTCTATACACTACTCAGTGCTTATCACGGTAAGTGAATTCCTAATCCTTATCACTGGTTTCACCCAGGTCCTAGTTATTTTTGAGGGAAGACTTATCCCCGCCCACTCAAGTCAGTGTCTTTAAGATATTTTATTTTTCCCTTTCTACCTGTGTCACTTGCAATTTTATATTTTTCTTTAAAAATTTCCACTTCTTCCATATATTCAGATTTATTGGAAATTTTTGTTTTAAAGTATCCTTTTATTATATTTGAGATATCTGTGGTAATAATGTCTCTCCTTCTATTTATGATATTGGTTATTTTTGGGAGGTTTTTCCTGGGTCTAATTTTGCAAGTGGTTTGTCAATTTTAATCCTCTTTTTGAGTAGGAACTGCTACTTCATTTAAGACCTAGAACATTGGGGCACCTGGATGGCTCAGCTGGTTGGGCGTCTGCCTTCAGCTTGGGTCATGATCTCGGGGTCCTGGGATTGAGCCCCACATCTGGCTCCTCGCTGAGTGGGGAGTCTGCCTCTCTCTCTCCATGTCTCTCTGTCCCTCCCCCTGCTTGTGCTCTCTCTCTCTCTCTCTTAAATAAATAAATAAATAAATAAATAAATAAATAAATAAATAAATAAAATCTTAAAAAAAAACAGAAGAACTAGAACATTGACAACCTTTCCTGTTAGGTACTGGTAATATTCTAGATTTCATCATAGATGGTGATTTTACATGTATATATTTTGTTCTTTTTGAAATGCATTCATTTTTTATAGTCTTCAGTAGGTGCAATAGATTTCATAACTTAAAAACTTCAAAGGTGAAAGCAAAAATTAGCAAATTAAGGGAATCCCTGGGTGGCTCAGTGGTTTGGCGCCTGCCTTCGGCCCAGGGTGTGACCCTGGAGACCCGGGATCGAGTCCCACATCGGGCTCCTTGCATGGAGCCTGCTTCTCCCTCTGCCTGCATCTCTGCCTCTCTCTCTCTCTGTGTGTCTCTCATGAATAAATAAATAAAATCTTTTAAAAAATTAGCAAATTAAGCTCTAAAGCTTTGTTTAAGGTATTGATTGAAAATTTTTGAACTACAAAATACAGAGGTCACCTAGTGATCTCAACAACTCAATAAAGTTTTCAATAAAGTCATTTTTTGTTATATTTCAGACATAAAAATATAAAGACTATTTAATGAACACCCTGGTACCAATAACCAAGGAAATAAAACATTTCACACCCAGATGAAATATAGTACATATTCCTTTCTGATTGCATTTCCTTTCTATCACAGAGGTAACCACAATCACAAATTTGGTGATTATCCCTGCAATTTATATCTTTATATTTTTGCCTCTATGTATGTATGCCTCTAAGCAGTATGTACTGTTACTTTGCATTCTGTAAAGTAATATATAAATGATGCTACATGGTATGTGTTCTTCCATAGATAATTTTTGCTAAATATTCCTTCATTTCATAAACATTTTTCCTGAAGTTTTCTATTATTTATTGATTTTTTAAAAGATTTTTTTTGAGAAAGAGAGCAGAGGGAGTGAGAACACAAGGTAGGGAGGAGGGGTGCAGGGAGAGGGAGAAGCAGGCTCCCCGCTGAGCAGGGACCTAGACAAGGGGCTCGATCCCAGGACCCTGAGATCATGACCTGAGCTGAAGGCAGACGCTTAACCAGCTGAGCCACCCAGGTGCCCCAGGTTTGTATTTTTTAATTTGTTTTGAGAGAATTTGGAGTTGCTTGTTGAAACTTTTTTTTTTAAAGCAAATTCTACACCCAGTGTGGTACTTAAACTTACAACCCTGAGATCAAGAGTCACAGGCTCCACCAACTGAGTCAACCAGGTGCCACTGAAGCATTTTTTATGATGGCTGTTCTAATTTTTGTCAGATAATTCTAGCATCTGATTTATCTCTATTTTAGCATCAGTTGATTGCCTTTTCTTGTTTGGTTTGTGACTTTTCTTGTCTTTGTATGAATTATTTTTTTATTGTATCCTGGAAATTTTGAATATTCAGTTTTGAGACTTTGTATCCTACTTAAGTTTTTTTATCTCAGCAGGTAATCACCCTGTTTATGTTTAATGCATAGTCCCTCGCTTTCTTTGCTGGGCTGTGGTTCCAATGATAATGTAGGGTTCAGAGCTTGTCTAGTGCTGTTCTGGTCCGTTTCATTCACCTGGTATCATCAGGGCTCCTGGCTGATTGTACTGATGCTGCCTGCGGGGCTGGGGTGCACTTTGCCAGGCAGGTCCTGAGAGGGTGTGTGTGTTGGAGATGCCAGTCTGTGGGACAGTGGGTGCTTCCCTGAGCCTGTTCTCTGGGCCACCCTGTGCCTACCTAATCGCTGCTGCTATTGTCTGAGGGAGTGCAATGGGCTCTCCTGGTTCCCCAGTGCCTCTAGGTGGTGGGTGCAGGATGCTGGGCATGTGGGACAGGATGTTTTCCAGGGCCATCTCTCTAAGTCAACTGGTGCTCACATGCTTCTTACTCCATCCCTGCCAGTGCTCCTGATGGAGAAAAGCATGTACATGGGCCTCCTTCTGCCTCTGGTGGTAGTCCTCTTGGGTAAAGGCCCAAGAGATGCTAGAATGGGCCTCCCTTTACTGCTGAGTGAAGGCCCAGGGAACACTGGGCCTCTTGGAGCTTCTGGGTGGGATTCTCTACCTCTCTCTCTCTGTGCAGGTGCTGCTGGTGTAGGCAGAGCAGGCCAGGCCTCTGATGAGCTGCTTCTTTCCTGGGCCCTTTTCTAGCTAGCTTTTCCTAGAGCTTTCTTTTTTTTGCCTTTGCCTTTTGGTGGTTCTGTGGAGCTGTGTGCCTCTCCAGTGCCTAGTCTGGGATATATGGAAGATAAGAGAAATCTCAGGGAACTCTCTGGCGTGTTGTTCCTTAAGTCCTAAGGTCCCTAGCCAGTCTGCTTTCCTTTCAGAGTCCTCTTATGGTCGTCTGTAATTATTGCCAGGATTTCCCTCTCCCTCTGCTCCTCCCCGCCTCAAAAAAAAAAAAAAAAAAAGAATGAATCCAATGTCTTTGTAGCAATAGAGGTACGATGTTTTTGGTAGAATGTCTCTAGTTTAGCTAAATTCAATCAGATAATAGATTAAATACTAATCGAGATGAAATACAAGCAGTGTATATCTCCCAACACTTAAAAAGAGTATTTTATGTGTGAGTTGATGAATATTTATTTTTCCCTTGCATATATCCCTTTGACACTGTGTATGTATGTGTACGTGTATCTATCTATCATCTATCTGTCCATCTATCCATCTTTATTTTCTGAACTAGAGTCTGGGTGTGTTTCTTCATTTTATGGCTCTAAAAGTATTTCTACATTATTTATAATATTTAGATAATAACAGCACTGGTACATTAACATTAAATCAATATTCATTTATTCTTAATCCACTTTAAGTAGATTTAGATGGTTCAAAATTGCAAGGAGAAAAACAATTTATTTGGAAGATTGCAAATTTTTGTAAGTTTCTAGAACACAGAAACATTTAATAAGTTTTATATTTGAGGAATTATTGTGATGATTCACTTATTAATCCATAAATCTAATAATATAAGCATCAAATACTTGTTGACTGCCATGCTATCTTCACACTTTTAATTTGTGGGGGAGTTCTAAAATTTAGATCCCAATTGTATTCTGGTGATAACAACTTAGTGGGTTTATTGATAAACAAATATTTGTTTAGGTAACATTCATATGTGCTCTGAAGTCCTCTTCTGGTGTCGTTTTGAATTCCTTTTATATATTCTTCAGTGAAGGCTAAAACCTCACGGGGTTGTGCCACCAAAAATTGCCAAAATAAAAAAAAATTGCCAAAATACCACCTTGCGTGGAGTTGAGCTACAGATTTGCCCAGGTTTTCCACCCCAAAGTCAGTCTTAAAGATCTGGTTTACAGACATAGTGAAGAGAAAGTCAACTTCTTGACTTATGAAAGGCAACTTCATACTGGATGTGTTCTAGGATGTATACATTGAAGTTCCTCATGTATATGTAATTTAAGTCCTTCCACGTATGTTGTTTGAATATAATACACAGTTTAAGTGTTCGCAGGGGGTCTAACTTTATGGGAGGTAGTTTGGAGAAGTCATCCATCAAGATGTAAAAGATAACACTGTAGCCTTTCATGAAGTGTTTATTAGCAGAGTGGATGAACTGTTGCAGGTACTGATCTACAAACCTGTGAAACACGGAAAACAAAACACTTATTTTGCTAAAACCCATCAGGAGAACACACGTCATTTAAACATGCTGTCTAGAAGAGAAATCTCACAGAGGAAGACATAGACCTGGCCAACATGCACATGAGAAAATGCTCTGCATCACTTGCCATCAAGGAAATACAAATCAAAACCACAATGAGATCCCACCTCACACCAGTGAGAATGGGGAAAATTAACAAGACAGGAAACAACCAATGTTGGAGAGGATGCGGAGAAAAGGGAACCCTCTTACACTGTTGGTGGGAATGTGAACTGGTGCAGCTACTCTGGAAAACTGTGTGGAGGTTCCTCAAAGCATTAAAAATAGACCTTCCCTATGACCCAGCAATTGCACTGCTGGGGATTTACCCCAAAGATACAGATGCAATGAAATGCCGGGACACCTGCACCCCGATGTTTATAGCAGCAATGTCCACAATAGCCAAACTGTGGAAAGAGCCTCGGTGTCCATCGAAAGATGAATTGATAAAGAAGATGTGGTTTATGTATACAATGGAATATTCCTCAGCCATTAGAAACGACAAATACCCACCATTTGCTTCAACGTGGATGGAACTGGAGGGTATTATGCTGAGTGAAGTAAGTCAATCGAAGGACAAACATTGTACGTTCTCATGCATTTGGGGAATATAAATAATAGTGAAAGGGAGTATAAGGGAAGGGAGAAGAAATGTGTGGGAAATATCAGAAAGGGAGACAGAACATAACTCTGGGAAACGAACTAGGGGTGGTGGAAGGGGAGGAGGGTGGGGGGTGGGGTGAATGGGTGACGGGCACGGAGGGGGGCACTTGATGGGATGAGCACTGGGTGTTATTCTGTATGTTGGCAAATTGAACACCAATAAAAAATAAATTTATTTAAAAAAAGAAACAGCATAGGGAATATAGTCAGAGGTATTGTAATAGTATTGTATGGTGACAGATGGTAGCTACATCTGTGGTGAGCATAACAAAACACATAGACTTGTTAAATCACTATGTTGTACACCTGAGACTATTGTGACACTGTATGTCAACTATACTCTAATACAAAATTTTTAAATAAAAAAATAAATTAAACATGCTAACATGTTTTTGTTGCTAAAGAACTATCAGTAGGCAAGAGCAGAGAATTTTGGTCTAGAGGCTTAACTGTGTTGGTTAGTGAAAAAGGAGGTAGTAAGCCTGGGGGCCTGAGAAGAGCCATAAAGTTGGTTGAGAAGAAAGGAAAAGAGATCTAAATGGATAGTAATAAAGAGAGGCCTAAGTCGTGTAAAGGACTTGGCTGTGGCTGGAGAAAATAACCGATACACGTGATTATGCAATCTGCCGGAAATCATGATTAGGATTAATTATGAGGAACTCTTTCGATGTCGAGTTCTTGGGCGCTCATCTATGTTTTTCCAGAATAAAAAAGGATGAATGTCAGTAGCACCTACTTTCCCGTAGCAAACACAGCCAAGCCTATGGTGATGTTCAGCCTCTTGGAGTACTTCTCCAGGACTTGTCTATTGTAAGTTCCTTCCCATATAATCGGTGCAAACCAGTCAGTTGTTGCTTTTACATCAGGACGTTTTCTGTTGAACAAAAAGAAACAAATTAGGCAGGTACCACTTTATCACGACAACAGAAGTTGTGGGCCAAGTGATAATCGCTAAGGATAATGTGCTCACCCTGTGCCAGGCACGGTGAGGAAATGCTTTGCAGCGTTCATTTAACCTTCGCAGTGGCCTACAGTCTGAGCGCCACCATAGCCCTGTGTTTCTTATGAGGAGTTGCGAGTGCAGATTGGTCGAGTCAGTGACACGGCTAACAAACGGCAGAGTCCGGATCCAAGGCCAGCCAGCTGGCCTTCCCAGTCTGGGCTTCGGTAGGTCCACCGAGACTGCCTT